>NW_027211659.1:6662500-16662500 GCF_022749685.1 Semicossyphus pulcher
TTAATATGAAGCTTTATTAGAAATTGTTAATCAATCTCCGAAAAGGTCCAAAGGAAGTGCAGGTGCTGCTCGGAAGGTAATGTGACTGGACGTCCACTACTGGACAGCAGAGGTGCCAGAAGTGCACACATTCTTTACATGTAAGTACAGATACTAGAAGTACAGAAGCATTGTTTTAGCTAGGTAGTTAAATCGGCGGCCCACGTACAGAGGCCAAAGCACTCGATGCCACGGCCTCGGGTTCGACTCCAACCCTCGGCCCCCTGACGCCTGTCATTCCCCATTTTCTCTCCCCTGTTTCCAACACTATCCTCTCTATAAATAAAGGCATTAAAGGCCCCAAACAATCGAAGTAGAAGTACGGGATCAACAACCTTTCTAAAGAAACAGTGACAAAGCACAGGCTCTAAAAATGTGCTCACAGTATAAGTAGAAAGTGTCCCTCGTTTGTACCAGCAACTCCCATGCGAAGCTAACTGGACCTTGTATTTCGTTACCAATACCTCTGCTTTATTGTGTTGCATAATCGTCAAACATGGCAGAAAGAAAATGAGCAGACATGGGGATATTGTTCGATAAGGTAAGTTTGTGAAGACACCTGAGCGTGCCAACAGTATATGGATGCCTAAAAGGAGAAGCTTATCCTGTTCAGGGTCACGGGAGCCTATCCCAGCTGTCACTGGACTGATGGCCAGTCGATCAGAGAGCTGAAACATAGAGACAGACGACCTTTAATGCTCACAATCACACCTATTGTCACCAATGAACCTAACATTGGAACATAGACTTAGAACATGCAAACTCCACACAGAAAGGCCCACTATGTCCGAACCTTGTTGCTGTGAGGCACCAGCGCTAACCATTGCACCACCATGCAGTATCATAATGTGTGGACAGGCTGATCAGTGGGGCATATGGTTGCAAGCGTTCCTGCACGGGTTGCACAGATTGCCTGTATCTTTATTCTAAGAACACTAAACTATGGAAACATTTGGGAGGCATAATGTGGTCTTTTCTTTTGGGATTTTTTTGTGTTTGTTTTAGTTTTCCATATACAGGGCCTTAGGGAAGGGAATATGTGTGGATTACACCTTAAAAGACACCCCCAAAACTAGCCCAGCCCCTGAGGAGACCAATAGAGAGCCGTGTTACCAAAGTCCCCGCAGAGACAACAAGCCATGTGAAGTGTGAAACCCCTCGCCAACCACGGATTTAAGATTTCAGAAAACGTACATCAGTAAAGAATGGAAATATTCGGGGGAGAAAGAAGAGAACGAAGGGAGAAGGAGAAAGAATGGACAGACTGCTGTTTGACAAATATTGTGAGACGTGGTAGAGGGCTGGTGGTGTTTTCATTGCTGACATCAACATAAATTTTCCTGGCGTGGCTCTCCTTGCCCAGCGTGGGCTCAGCACTGGGAAACTGGAGAGGAAATTCTCAGAGCCGCAAGGGAGTGGAATCAAAGAGCCGGGGCTCCGGGACCTCTGACACACTGAACTCCTCGCTGACCCCACAACTCTCACACACACACACACACTCAGAGTTACAATCCTATACACACACACACTCTGAGATCGACAGTAGGACATGCACAAACAAAACTCCACTTTCAAGAGCATTTGGGATCAATGCTCATCACTTTGTGCCTTCAGTGTGTGATCTATCTGAAAGCAGTGCATCTGTTTCTGCCATCTGATAAGCAGTGTTTGTCCCTGTGTGTCTCTTTGGGGGTGGCAAACACTGGCCCACATCAGAACCGTGAGGCGTTCAACGTTGGACCAAAAGGTTCAGTGAGCCCTGTCTGAAGAGCCTCATTAAAACCTGACAAACACGTAGTTCTGTGCGTGTCATACTGAGCATGTACGCACACACAAATGCAAACGCGTGCGGCTTCAGTTAATGATGATGTAATTAGCCCTGATATCCTTGAAATGTCGGGTGCCAGGAAGTGGGGATATGCTTCATGTCATCTGCAGAGTGTGAACGTGTGAGCACACTATGTGCCTTCAGAGTTCCTTGAGACTGTACAATGAACATGATGGTCACTCTATTCTATGCCACAGTGAGTAGGCTTTCCACCCCAGCTCCTCCGAAAAGAAGCACACACACAATGGCCGCCATAATGAGGGACTCTTCCACGCCGTCGGACAAACGCACAATTTGACAAATTGAGCAGGTGTTGTAGGAAACCGCTGCAAACACTGAAGGCATTTTCGAGAAGAGGATTGCTGTGTGTGTGTGTGTGTCATACTTTGCTGGTCCATGCTCGGAACCGTTCATGATTGGGCACCAGGTGAAAGAAGCTGCAGCTGTCTGACATGAATGAATGCTCTTCCCCCTGACCCCATGTGTTTGTGTGTGAGTGTGTGTGTGTGTATAGATAGAGAGTCCGGGGCGTGGGAGGGCATGGACAAAGCGACTTTCAGATGCCACCACAAAAACACATCGTCATAATAAGAGGAAGGGGACAGAGGTGAAGAGAAAGAGGGTTTACAACACTGCTCAAGCATGGCAACTTGTTCAAACCTCCTCTTTTTGTGTTGGGAACAGTCTCGCCCCATCACCCACTGTTTGTCAAATCACCATATTCACACAGCGGCCATTTTCCTCTGACATCACGCTCGGGCTGTGAGGCTCAACTGCTGTTATAATGTGGTACTGCTGTGCTCCAGGTTGCAAATCATATAACAGGGGGGGATCTGAAAATTCATTACACTACTTCTCGATCGACCTGCAACTGAAACGATATTAGAAAGTGAAAATCCAGAGGGACATCAGGTCATATTTCAAGCTGAACAACATATTTGTCTTGTTTTTAACAAATAGCTATTGACAGTAGTACGCTAACTCCCAGCTAACACTACCCATAGCTGGTAGACATAACCTTAAGCAACCTAGCTCTTAGCTAGGAACTTTGGCCTTTCTTTGAATATCATGAAACACTACAAACAGATCTGTAGCTAGGTAGAGGTTGAATGCTACTTCCTAGCTAACATAGCTGGATAACCATTGGATAGCCAACATTACTGTTGTCTCGTGTATCACTTTCAAGCAATGATGTTAGCTACAAAGTGGTTGAATGCTAACTCCCAGCTAACATTACCCATAGCTGGTAGACATATAAACTTAAGCTACCCAACATTACTCTTAGCTAGGATCTTTTCATCAGGAAACACTATCAAACAGAATTTGTAGCTAGGAGGTGCTACTTCTGAGCTAACAGAGCTGGTTAACATAACTATTGGAAAGCTAGCATTACTGTTGCCTCGTATAAGACTTTCACGCAATAATGTTAGCTAGGAAATTGGTTGAATGCTAACTCCCAGCTAACATTACCGATAGCCGGTAGACATATAACCTTAAGCTACCGAACATCACTCTTAGCTAGGATCTTTGGCCTTTCTTTTCATCATGAAACACTATCAAACAGATTTGTAGCTAGGTGGAAGTTGAATGCTACTTCCTAGCTAACATACCTGGTTAATATTGGAAAGACAACATTACTGTTGGCTTGTGTGACACTTTTAAGTGGTTATGTTAGCTACAAAGTGGTTGAATGCTAATTCCTAGCTAACATTACAATAAGCTGTTTAACATAATCTTTAGCTAGCTAACAATAGCGTTCATAAGAAATGTAGGCCTTTCCTGTCGTACTATGTAACACTATCAAACTGTAATGTTGGGTAGGAAGTGGTTAAATGCTAACGTTACCTGTTGTCTAACGGTGGCTCATGAGCTGGTAACTTGAAATATGGCCCGATGTATGTACTGATTTTCACTTTCCATGTCTTTTTAATGGGTGATAGAATGGGGAGTGGTAAAATAGTAGCAGTTTGTCAGATTGCCTATAATTACATAGGGCAAAATTAATACGATTGATTTGCTGAAACATGGCAGTACGACGTTATTAGAGTATTTCAGCGTCCAGCCGAGTGTGAAGAAAATGGGACACGTCATTCTGGATGGAGAGGGTTTTTAATCCTGTTGCACTATTCTGAGATGAATGCTAATGTGATATTAATAATAAGCATTTGTGCTGCCGTGATTTAAATAATGTTCACATTACACAGTATTAGATCTTTTCCTGTCAGACAGATGATGTTCTGGTGTTACTCGCTTTATGTCTGTCACCAACCAGAGAAGCAACAAGGTCCCCAATCAGAGCCCAGAACAGACGCTGGGGCCCACCGAGGTCTGTCAAAGTGTGCAGGCTGTTTTAATCCACTCTGCTGGAAGTCTCCTCTGTAGGCGTGTGTATGTGTGTGCATGTGTGAATGTCTGGAACGGTGGGCATGATAAGCCACAACAAGATAAAAGCGGGCTTGAACAATGATGTCATAGATTTCCACAGATTTTCTGGGAGGTCGGTGAAGTCAGGCCCTGAATGAAGCGGAGGCCCCCGTTACGCTCCGGCCATCCGCCTTCCCTCCGTTGTAATAAGCGATAGCTGCAGGATTAGCCGGCGCAATGGGTTTGGAGCTTTCACTTATCCATCAATATCATACTTAGAGCTCCCGAGTGTTAGCCTGCTCTCGCTCCCTCAGCATATCTTTTGATCCTTAGTTCTCTGTATCAGTAAACACTTGTTCTCCCCTTCCATCAAGGAGGAGAGAGGAGGGTGACTAGAGGACTCCAAATAATGCAATTAAACACTGACCGCAGGGTTCAGTGCTGCTTATCAATACACCCAGCAGGGGAGCAAAGACCAGCTCAAACCAGGGCTTCAGCTGTCTCCTCTATGGAGACAGGCTTTTTATTAGTCTGCTGCTATATTCTCTACCTCTCCACTGCTCCCTGAAAATGAGACTGCTTGTGAAACTACGACTAAAACAGAAGTTTAAAACAAGCAAAAAGAAAGAAAAAGCAGATAGTAGTCAAATGCTGGCTAACACATTATCCAAAGGTGTGCTGCAGGGGACATACTCCCTGCTCTGTGGTGAGGACAGGTGTGCTGTTCAACACGTTTCTTACCTCTCTGCTTTGTCTCGCTGTCGGCACAGCTGACCTCCGCGGGAGGCTTGTCTGAAGCAGAGCCAGACTGAGAGCTAGCACACCAGCGTGGGAGCCCACAGAGCACATGAACCAGGCCTGAACCAGGGCCTCCGTCGTGCAGCGGAGCTCCCGGCCATGCCTGCCTCTGCCACCGCTCGGTCAGCCGCTGACAAACGCTGGGTATCTCTACTGGTGTCCCCAACCTGGACACCAGTCACCTAGAGGATAAACCCACTCATACATAATAAACACCGGCCCCGGGGCCTGGTGTGTGATCTCATCATGCGTGTGTCCTCTGTAGAAAGAAATGTGACAGACTGCAGTGAGAAGTGTGCGTCGGGGAGGGTGGTGTGTGTGGAGAGCTGCGTGGGTGCCAAACAAGGTACACAACAGCAGCATGCATCCACTCTTGCCCAGTGTGCAATGCCCTACTGGCCCTGCTTTATCTGCATAATAAAAATATACACTGGTTACACTCACACAAGACCTAATCAAGAAAAATGGCCGGACCACTGAAGATGGAGACGAAGACTCGTAGAGCCAAAAGGGCAGGACACATCCTGGCAGGACTCTGGACTTTCACACACACACACACACACACACAAGCATGCAAAGAATAAAACAAAAGGATTGAGCGATTTATAAAAAGGGGAACTTTTTTACTTCAAAGCCCGGCTGGATTGATGAGTGACTCTAAACAAACAGTGCTTCAGAGTTTAGTGAACAGAGCCAAGCACTTAGAGAACATGAAAAGCTGCAAAGCCCTGGCGAGGTGGTCCGGCTGTTTCATCGCTCCGCAGGCTGACGAATCAATGGGAGCAGGGAGAGAGGGCATTCTTGGACGACTGACTAACTGACACACGGGGAGAAAAGAGGGAGGACCCTGCAGAATCAGAGACGGAGGAGATGAATCAAGTAGAAACTATATTTTTGTTGTGAATCAGGCTCAACCGTTGTCATTACAACAACAACCCTCACCACAGATCTGTTTTCCTGCGTTGTGTGACAAAGCGTCCCTAGCTAGCTCCAGGCCGTCCTGTGCAGACCAGGCTGGGCCTCAGACAGGGAAAATAAGCAGAGGTTCGACAGCAGTCTTCTGCTATCTGCAGCTGGACAAATGGACTATTGAGACAGGTGGACCAGAAACACACACACACACTAACGGAGTGGCAGTTTTATCCAAATACAAGATCATAAGCAGGACACAAAATACGTTTACACATGTGCTGGAAAGACATTCGAACTTTGACCTACTGTTAAGAGTTTTTTTTTTTAGCTGGTTATGAAACATACTGAAATGAATACTGATTGTTTCTTTAGAGCCACCAGGCAGGATTCTGATGAAGCCATTTACAGCACACAGACTGGAGAGAGCTTTGTTTACAATGTCCACAGAAAAGATTCAGAAGTACGCATTTAAAGGAAGCAGGGTGAGATTATATCACCCGAAAACAATACTTACGCATGTACAGGACAAGCTTTGTCCACAGGGGGCGCGAAAATTGACTCAAGTATAAAGTTCCTCACAGCAGCTTTAAAGTAATAATCTTGATTTTCATGTAAATAAATGTCTGTTAAGTCTCTACCTATCGCCGAATGAGGTAACACAATGATGATTGAGCCTATGGCCCACTGATGAAAGTGCTGTGTTCGAAATGCCATACTGTACTAGCAGTACGTACTGATTTGGCCAAAATGTAGTATGCAGTATGCAAACAAAAGCAAAATGTGCAGTATGCCAAAAACACCCGGATGTCGTACTGATTCAGAGAAAATCTCCAGCATGCATCGGACCAGTCTACCTCACCTACTGTATCCCACAATGCAAAGCGCTGGAACGTCACAACGGCAGATGAAGTGACGGACAGCAGCAGCATTCCAGCAGAATGGGAAAGGGGCGTTTTAGCTAAAGAAGCGGCGGTTATTGTTTACTTCCACCTGGTGTAGCACACTGCAAAATTAATTTGAAAAGCTCTTCTATACTACATACTACCACCGAACGCAATATGCAGTTTATAGTATGTAGTATATAGTAAAGCATTTCGAACACAGCCATGGACCGGCTGCCGGTGGCGACTTTTGTGGAAAAAATCACAAGCAGCGCCCAGTTAGTGACGTGTTTTCCGTCACCCAGCAGTGGTTGGTCTGCCAGAGAGGGTAGGCGGAGCTAAGCGGCTGCTTTTCCGCTCTCTGCAAGTGTTGCGAGTAAACAGTAATCTACTATGGCTGAACAAACAAAGAAAAGATGGATGACTACAGATACAACTTCAAGAATTAGGGAAAATCCAAAGAAAAAGAAACAAATTGGACGCTCAGATGAAGGCAAACAGTCTAAAAAGGAAAGCGACCGTCAGCGAGGAAAATCAAGAGTTACAAGCGTGGTCGTCTGGTTATCTGGGAAGTGTGCTCCCGCATTTACCGTTTATCCATAAGGTGCCGCCACATGGAACGAAACTGAGATCATGAGATTACCACTAATTTCTTCTAATGAATAAAACAGTAAAGAAATGCTACTTATGTTAAGCTAAACACATCAGCGTGAAGCACCTACTATATTTTCTGCAGAGCTAGCGTACAGTAGAGGACACACAGAGTCCAGAATGCACTGTATATCAGGCAAAGCAATTAGCCAAACAGGGGCTCACAGAGGTGGGCTTTGATCATACAACTGTGAAATATTTATGAAGAGATGTGATACATGAAATGAGCTCTGAGAATGAGTATCTGTGGGGGTCCAAAAGAGCTCCACCTCAGAGGGACCTTCAGGGGAGGACGACTGCTCGGACACACAGCGGGGATTTCCGCGGGCCCATTCAAAATGAAGGGCAGGAGGGACGGGGCCGGCCTAAAATGGCGGCCTACTTTGGAGGCAGAGGGCGGAACACGGGGAGTTAATCCACGGGTTTGGAATAAGAGCGGAGGCAGCGGAGGCAGCCGCGGTGCCGGCGGTGCGAGCCGTGTTTTGGGGGGGGGGACATTGAGCTGCGTTCTCGGCTGACGTGCTCAGTTCCACTTGGTTCCACTCAGACAGAGCGCAGGAGTTTTAACACACTCAAGCATGCGCTAATTAAAAATCCACACTCTGCATCAGTACTGCAGCAATCAATATGCTTGATTAACTCATCTTTATGTCAGTGCTGCTCACAATGGACGCAATAATAAGCCATTTCCACTTTTAATTGTTGCATTAAATCGACCTGCTATTTATTTCTAATTCAGACTTCAATGTCATTACTCCTTCTCCTACAGCTTCCTTCATAATCAAAGCCATTATGACTCATTTCACTTCCCTATCTTTCAAATTGCATCTCATCTTCTGGAAGGAGTGCTGTACATGATATACATTCCACCTGTGATTAATGCTAACCAGGTCTGTAGATAACTGCACATGTCTCGCTGCTCGGCTTCCTAATTAATTCACCCTGAGAGACTCGAACGAGGGAATAGTTTCATCTTCCAGCCCGGCTTATAATCAAACTGCCCCCTGGAATAATTTCACACTTCAGCGTGGTCGGGAACTTGGGAATCTTAATGCAGCCCGTGCTTCTTTAGGAAGTGCTAATTTGATAACATTCAGGAGGGGGAATAAAGCCTATTAATATTCCTTTGACTTTTATTATGAATGGGAATTAAATCTTGATTCCTGAGAGGTTGTTTACATACAGTTTGTTTGCCACCTTTTTCTTATTAAATAAGTGGAACACAGAACAAACATGGCATCTTTTTCTTTAAAGCTGCTGAGATGAACCTTTATTTTCAGTCGATTTTGGCGACACCTGTGGACAAAGTGTTTTTGTCTTTACTGTGACTTTCCTGTTTGTGTGTGTATGTGTGTAATACTCCTCCTGTTACTTTTAACTGGCTAACTTAATTATCACTTTTAAACTTTGCTGGAGAAAATGTAAAAATAGGCTCTTGAGACGCTGTGCTGTCGATCGCTTCGTCAGAATCCTACCGAAGGGACAGGCGAGTCCTCTTCATGCTGATGCTCAGGTTTGCACGTGTAGGTCATAAAGAGGCATCAGTGAAAACTCTTCATAGCAGGTTTATCTCAGTTCAAAACATTTTGACACTTCCGTGTCGACATGCAGTTTCTTGTCAATTAACTAAAAAGACGAGTGTGCACAAAGGTTTAACAAGTAACGTTCTCGGGTTCACATGCCACCCTGCATACGCAACTTTGCAACACAGACAAGAAGTCGCTTCTTCAAACTGACAGTTAACAGCAGACACTAAACAACATGTGCTATTGGATCCATTATGCTGCATTAGACCACATACATGATTCCACACTTCACAAACACTAGTGAACTGATCTTAGGTGGGTGTACCACGAAGGAAGTTCAACAAAGCCTCAAGCACGACTTAAAGATGACGGGTATCAGGAAGGTGGTTATGAACTTTCTCTAGCCCCTTCTACACTGCCAGATCAAGGCAGGATTATTACGCCTCTGTTACGTTCCGTCTTCTGTGTAGAACGCACAGAGGCTTAATGGTGGGGCGAAGTTGCTCCGACGCCTAGCCGGCATCGGAGGTAGTAACAGATGTGAAACGGAGTCTGTGTAAACAGCGGAGCCGGCAGGGCCGAACAGCGCAGTGTGTGTGTATTTGAAGCAGGGGCGGATCCAGAGGGGTGGCCTGGGCCCTCCTTAAAATCAGATTGGCCACCCCAAGTGCCACCCCAACATCCTAAACTAGGATTGGCTGTTTGCCTAGTCAGAGGCGGGACTTACAATCAGCTATTTGGGCTGTGTTGCAACAGGCTGCTAGCTTTCTTACCATTTCAATGCAGCACATTTCCTTTAGTACTTAAATTGTTACTCTGACCACACATGTTCTGTTCGAGTCCTTAAAGAATTAAGCTTAGAAGGAAGGGTTCATTAAATACTATCCGTTTGTGTGTGTGGACACTTCATGCCACCCCTGCATAAGTCCCAGTTGGGCCACCCCAGTCAAAAAAGTCTGGATCCGGCCCTGACCTGAAGCATGCGCTGTTTGTTTACAACTGATTCTCCGTTTTTGCTTGCGTGGTCGGGACGGAGCTCCGTCGAGAGAACGGAGCGTTTTACTCGTCATTTGACGCCTCTTCCGCACAAAAAGGAGCGATCATCTGCTGCTGCTTCAGTCAGACTGTTTGGTCAAAACCAACACTGCTGCTGCTGCTGCAAGAGGAATGCTGCGTACATTAATGTAGGCCTATTTACACACGGTTATTTCTAATGTAACAGCTACACAGTACAACTCTTATACTGTAACAATGATACACATAATTTCAGTCAGGTCGGATACTTTTACTTCATGAAAAATGCTTGGAAATAACTTTGTATGAAAATAATTCAAATTAATTTATTGATTAAATTTAATCTGTGATAAACACCAACAGACTAGTCAGTTTTATCATCTGTGTTTTAGCTGCAAAACCCGCCGTGTAAAACGTTACCCACTAATCCCGCTTCGTGGTGCACCCCTCTGGTCTCCAAGAAATCATAAGCAGCAGTGCAAGGGGGGGAAAGTGCCTTTTCGCCTTGTGTGCTATAAAATCATGAGCCTCTCTAAATAATTAAAGTAAATCACAAAGAGTGATTGAATTTGTGTTTGGATAAATAAGAAAACTTCATAAGCGATCACGTGGGCTTAAGGCCACAAATAATCTGCTGAGACCGAGCAGAACAACCTTTCAAATGATGGGTCGTTCTTATTAAGCACATTTTGTCCTCTCGTACCACTTTGGCATTTAACTTCGAGCTGCCTTTTTCTCCCAAACGTGCGCTGACTCTCTTAAGTACCTTTTCAACACGACATGCCTTCCTTTGTATCACGGCTTCAGCCCTCTCTCCCTCTCTCTCTCTCTCTCTGTCTGTGCTGTTGTTAGCTCAGCCTGCGCTGAGGGCCCCAAACTCCAGCCAGGCCAGCGCTCCTTGAAGCGAGCCTGCAGCACTTCTCTGCTGTTTGTTGAGAGAGAGGAGAAAGGAGAACCTTGAACATGACCCTCCGAAGTCCTTTTATTGTCGGTTCACGCAACACAGTTCACGTGAACTCCCTCCTTTATGTCCCACTCTTTACTTAACCCTGACTATTTGCTGAGTTTCTGCTAAAAATCCAATTAGGTTAATTTGAAACAGCCCTGGTGAGAGAACCTTATCCTTTTGGCGCATAGATAAGTAACCTAATTAAGACTAGACCTCTACCTCTGTCCTCTTTGAGCCTGCAAACGAAGGAAAGAAAAAGAAAACTTGTCAGAGATTAGGCTCGAGATTAGATTGCTAAAACAAACACTTGGGGGGAGACGACATCTTCAAATGCCCTTAAATTGTTTAGAGCCCTGTCGACACCACACTTTCGCTGCTGCATCACCACTAAAGGAAGATAAGGAGAGAAGGAACAAGTAATATAATCACTGAAAATAATTAAATAAAATAAATGTAATGAAATATTCTGAGGAGGAAAAAGAAGGACCCAGAGAGAGTGATGCTTTTAGACCACCTGTGAAAGTAAACCTTTGACGGATTGTGTTTTTATAGAGAGCCTTCAAAGGTCCTGCAACATGTGAAGCAGTATAAGGGATGTTCTGTTCAGCCGACACACACACACACACACACACACACACACAGAGTAAACACAAACAACAGGCCTGCTGAGTTTAGTTTACTCCTATCAGCTGGCTCTGACCGGCCACGCAGACCACCCCAACTCCTCAACTCCTCACGCTCATCGGGACAGGAAGGGGGTGGGTGGGTGGGTGTGTGAGTTAGGGGGGGATTTGGGTGCAAGGGGGGGATGGGTGCCGCAGTTGAAGAGGGCCCTCCACCAAATTAAAACCCAATCAATGTGAATCTCTCTCGGCCCGGTCAAAGCCCCTTTCCAGCTAAAGCCCTCGCTCCCCTCCCTCCGCATCGCCCCTTTCCAGTCAGCCTGCATGTTAACCCCCCCACCACCCCCAGTGCATATACCCCCCCCAATCCAAAACCCTCCCCCTCTGACCCACACTCACCCAGCACTGTCATGGAGCACTGACTTCAGGCAGTGGCCTCTATTCCTCTGCTCCACATCAGGACGAGCAGCCACAGCAGACTTACAGCACAGGGGGGATCAAACCCTGAACACAAGCAGAATAAAACTTGATTGAATTATTTTAAGCTTCTTTTCTGTACAGTGTTTCATAAAGACGTGTTGGGATGTGTCAGGAGGACAGTGAATTTAAATTTAAAAATGAATTTTCATTCGTTACACCTTCATTTAAATCGTGACGAATCATTGAGAGCAGCGTGTTCGCCCTCACTACTCCTGTAGCATTTAAACAGAAGAACTACCAGTGGTGGACAAAGCACACAACTTCATTATTGAGTCAAAGTGTAGATACTAATGTGCAAATATCACTAGTATACAAGTGAAAGTTGCTCAGTTAAATTATAAGTACTGGAGAGCTTGCTTTTAAAAATACTAGTAGTTTTGTATTTTCACAGCGCACGACTGCAGTCAAGAAAACGTGGGTGTACGTTCTGCTACGTTATGTTTATTTATAAAACTAACAATTTTAAACTCACATGCTGCAGATTTCCACATTTGCAGCTCTAAAATAAAATGAACAATAACAGGAACGACCAAAAATACCTGATGACCAGGGAGTATGTCAGCCGTCGCCATTATTACCACCACTTAATGAACCTGCTTGCACCTTGCTCTGCGATCGCTCTACGTTCAACAGCAGTGATGTGCGAGGTACGGGTACGGCAACACCACCTAGACAAACCACACGCAGAGCTGCACTAACGCAGGTTATCGCCTTTCAGATTTTAGAAAAGAAAAGACGACTGACTTCAGAGCAAAAGGAGCGAGTAACGAGAACATTCAGAGAAATGTAGTGGAGTAAAAGTCATAAGTACGGGTACTCAAAAAATGTACTTCAGTACATTTACTTCATTGCTGTGCACCCCTGATAGCTACACAAAAACAAAAGAAGAAGAAGAAGAAGGGAATAGCAGGGCATTAAAAAAGAAACAGCGTAGTTTGAAATGTTGGTTTTGAATTAACCTACAGGACAATTGTAGTGCATGCTTTGAAATATTCCAAGTGTTCGCAGCACAAAGATTTCTCATATTCGGTGTTTGCATGTCGGATTTCGAGCATTAGCCAAGAAAGCTACTGACTTTAATAATAAAGTGCTTCACAGAGGTGAGAAAGTAAGAGCAGTTTAATGAGGAAGACTTTATGGCTTTATAAATGATGAGAAAGCAAACGTTTAACTGTTGACTTTTAGCCTTTAGGTGTTATTACATCATCCGGGGAGTGCATGTTTGAAAAAAAAGCAGCAGAAATAAAACAAAATGTCTTTAACCAAAGTATCATCTCATTCTCAGACAACATGTGCTGGAATACAGAATGAAAACACACATACGCACACACACACACATGCCACCTGCTGAAGCAGAGATGGAGAGAGTCCTTCCTGGCTGAAGCCTAACAGTGGGGTACAATTAAACCAAAGAGCAGCCTTTGATCACTTGGTCATGTGAACATGACAGGTGACCATATGGCTGATAAAATGTAAACGACAATCAGTGATAAAACTCTGTGGAAAAGCAGAGATGCTTTTTAACGAGTGTTACCAGGAAACGTCCTCCTCAGAGCTCAGAGTTTCCATGCCCTAAGTGTTAAAAAAGGTTAATTTTTTATGTAGTGAAAATGTCTGTTTTTGCTTCTTGGTCTGTTTTCATTCTCATCCAATTTCGCAAAAAACCGCCCCTCATGTGGATAGTGGGAACCATCCTGAACAGTGTGCAAAAACACACAAACACTCTCGCAAAGACAAAAAAAAAAAGACACACATCATGATCATTAGACTTTTATAGCGGGACGTGCAGACAAAAAGGAAGGCAAGGCCGAGCAACAGTCAGCCACCACAAACAATCGCTTGCAGATGCTGGAGCTGTTGTTACCGGAGCGGTGAGAGAATGGAAGGTGAGGTCACGTACATATTTGTGGCAGGATGCAGCAGAATAGACCTACTGTGTAACGTGATGGGATGCAGAGCTGTGGGTTACATATGCACGCCGACTGGGCACATGCATACAGCCCACAAACAAGCGCAGAAAGTAACACTGGCACACACGCAGAGCTCAGGGAATGATACGGGGCCCAGAGGCAGTTTCCTCGTCGTAGCAGCAGGGGGAGCAGCTCCACTGTTGTTCCGACTGGATCCAGGCCCAGGGCACTGGTCTGTGGGGAGTGTGTGTGCAAAAAAGTGTTTGTGGCAGAGTTTCTGTGTGCTTAAATGCATGTTTAACATGACATAGGAGGGAGGAAAAATAGTCATTTTCCTTCTCTTTCTGTTGCCTTTTTCAGCACCTGGATTTTCAGGTAAGGCGAGTAAAAAAAGAGTGTAAAAATAAAAGCTTAGAAAGAGTGTTTTTCTGTAGCAAGAGGCAGAGATGGTGGCTGTTATACTATACTTAAAGTAGAAGACAAAGTGACGGATGAAAATAAATGCAAGCTCGCTTTATGATCATCAACAAATCAGCCAAAAAGACCAACAATGCTCTGTAGTGGTCTCTGTGTAGCTGCAGCCTTAGTGCTATAACTGTCATTGATAAATACTTAAAGAAACTCTATGTATCTACTGCAATGAATAAAATTAGTCTGAATAACCCAGCTACAACGCCATGTTGGGAAAAGTTCCCCGTTGGGCCGATGTCACTGAGCATGCTCAGTTCTGGGTTCATTGTATTGCAGGCATCTGCACCCAGTGCAACAGGAAGCCTCTTTCATGTCTTTATAATAGTTCTTGGATTACAGTGAGGTTCTTTAGCATTAAAGCATGAACTTTATGCTATCTGATAATAATAACAAAATACTTATGTTCTTTACATGAACAGAAAAATTGCAGCGTGCGTTTGGACGTACTCTGGACGTGCTGCAAAGAGGATTATTATCCAAGTAACTTATATTTGTGAACACTGTAAAATTCTGCTCTATTAAGTTAGATTAAAGACTATTAAATTATTTGCACAGAGGTAAATTTTCATGTTTCACAAACTGGGAAAAGCAGCCTTTTAATAAATGATGCATGTTCTGCAACACTATTTGAACACTGACAGAACGGAAGAAGGGACATAAGCAACTAAACACATTTAAGCTCCAAGGTAACTTCACCTTTGAGTTTTTGTGTTGTTAACAGCCTGCAAAAGATTCCCACTGGATTTGATTACTCTAATTCCTGTTTGCATACGTGTGAGTGTCTCACACAACCATCGCTGGTTTGTGTGCCTGTTGTCTTTTGTCTCTCCTTCACAGTTGTGCGAGGACACTCGTGGTTAATGGCTGTTAACAGCACAAGTGTTAAAGCATCAAAATGCGGACAATTAAAGAGCCGCTCCGCCAGAAAAGACGGATGAGTGCTGTTGGTACAGAGAAGAGCTTTTATTCAGCAGCTCACACTTTCTTTTCTTAAGCAAAGACTCCAGTTTAACAGGCCACTTCACCCCAAGGGCCGTCGTTCAGCTGACTGAAGACACACTGCACATACTGTATGTGCACACACACACACACACACAGATCCATTGTTAAAGACATTTTTACAACAGTTTGTAAAAAAGCCTACACAAGGCTTTCTGTACTTTGTTCTGAGTAACCATTATTTTTCAAAATAAAAGACACTTTTACAACAGTTTGTGAGAGATCTAAACAGTGTTTCAGGGGTTTTATTTTTAAGGAATATGTTCTAAGTAAACACTATTTTTCAAAATAAAAGAACTATTTACTTACGTTTGTAAAAGGCCCATGCTGTGATGTGCATTTTATTTTGAAGGTGTTCAGAGTAAGCTTTTTTTCAGTTAGAGTAATGGTTTCTGTATTAAATTTTTTTTTTCAGTTTAGATTAAGAATTATTTTTCAAAATAAGAGTAATTTTCACGACACTTTGTGAAAAAAACTAAACAATGTTACAGGTTTTTTATTTCTAGGGATAAGTAGTAAGTAGTCTTATTTTTCAAAATAAAAGACAATTTTACTAAGGATTGTAAGAAGTCCATGCAGTGCTTATTTATTTTATTTTGAAGGAATATGTTCAAAGTAAACTTTTTTTTCCAACAGTTTGTTAAAGAGAAATAGTGTCTGAATTTTATTTTATTTTTATAGTAAGCAATATTTTTCAAAATATGAGTCATTTTTACTACACTTTGTGGAAATTAAAACAATGTTGCAGGTTTTTTATTTTCAAGGGATGTGTTCATAGTAAGCATTATTTTTCAAAATAAAAGACAATTTAATGTAGGATTATAAAAGTCCATGCACTGTTTGGTGCATTTTATTTTGAAAGAATATGTCCAGAATAATATTTTTTTGAGGATCTGAACAATGGTGCTGTATTTACATTTTTTTAAGAATATGTTTAAAGTAAGCGTTGGTTTTGAAATGTCCAATGTTTCGTAGCCTTCACAGTTTTATCTGTATGTTATATTTATTAAAGAAAGTGAAGATAAAACATTATTTTTAAAAGTACAAGACATTTTATCAAAGTTTGTAAAACATCTACCCAATGTTATTTTATTTTTAAACTGCATGTACTGTTTCAAAATAAAAGACCTTTATTCAGCTGAACTAAGTGTCCTCTTTTACTGCCTGCTTACTTGAAAAAGTTGGAGGAATAGTTTGAATAATAGCTGGCGGTTGAGCAGATGTCATCACATAGAGTCTGATTGAAATACAGGCAGTCCAATCACTCTCATCTTTCATGTTCATCATCTCTGTCTCCTCCCTGCTGAACAACAGACCTGAGTCATTTGCCATTGCCCTTCTGTACGTGTGTTTGTGTGTGTGCGTGTCCCTTCGCCTCCGATGGGACCCATCACCTTGACCACTACGGCAAACCCGAACCACACTGACCTTGGCTTTTCCATCAGCCATTAATTCTGACTCTTTCTGTCCATCTCCTCCTCAAAGCCTTCATCTCTCAGCCGTGTCTCCCATGGTTTGAGTTGTGTGTGTGTGTGTGTGTGTGTACGTGTGTTTGTGTGTGTGGTCTCCCATGGTTAGGGGAGCGTGCATGTGTCAGGTCCAGTGAAGGTGACACCTTATGCCTCGTGCCGAGATAATGAAGGCTTTAACTTTACAACTCAAGCATATCAGATTGCAGCACCACAGTCCCTGAGACATGCGCCCACAACATGAGTGATCTGAACGGGTCGCCACCCTCCATTTCATGTGCGCCGAGCGGTGTGCGCTGTAAAAATTCGCCAAAAGGCCTCATCATCATAACCATCGCTTATTTCGGAAGTGGGTTTAGTGAGACATATTAGAGTACACATGCTTGTGCAGAGACACACACCCTTCAAGGAAAGGGGAGACGAGGGGGTTGCATACTGTTTACCAACTGTTACGGCAGCCGGAGGCGCAAAAAAAAAGCAGCTCTGTGTGCGTAACCTCTGAACATGTGAGAGTCAAGATGTCAGAAATCATTCACGTAGCTCACAACTGGGCTTAAAAAAAAAAAAAAACATCCCTCCTAAATTCCCTCACTGCCTCTCTTCCTTCCACCCCTTTCTCCTCGACTCACCTTTTCCTCCCCCTTTCATTCAGGAAGGGTTCTTTCCATAATAAAAGGAACCTGTGGAACTAATCCTTGCAAATCTCCTGTGCTTTCTGTCCTATACCTCCAGGCAACACAGCACACTGAAATCCTCCATTTGCATGCCTAAACTGCACTAACTGTGAATAAACCCTTTTAGCTGCTAATGTAATAACATCTCCATTTCAGGAAAAGGAGCAGGGGGTTAGCCAGCCCTCAGAGATTCAAGCAAACTCACCCCCTCTCTCCCTCCTCTCGCCTACCCCTCTCCCTCTCTCTCTTTTCTCCCCTCTGCTCCTCTGCAGCACAATAGGCCTTGGCATACAGATGCATCCAGCGGGCCCGCCTTATCTGCCCCATCTAGTTAGGGGTAGCTTTGGAAATGGAAGTGGAGTCCTGATTACAAGCAGATAAGCAGGAACACACACACTACAGAGCCTTCTTTCTTACCTCGGCTGGGGGATTAAAAGTGAAGTTGAACATGATTTTAATTTCCTCTTTCCATTAGGAGATAAAATTTCGACTAATTGTATCTTAATCAAAAACCTCTTCTAACAGTGTCGTCTGCGTTAAAGCTGACAAATAACTGCGTGTCCTGATTTCATGGATTTTATCTTCTTTTATTTGTCGAGCCATTAAAATCAAGCTCTCTTTTCCAGGGGGCCCAACACAAGCAGTACTAAAACATAATTGAATAAAAGGGTGATTTAGGTAAAAAGAAACCCTCTCCCAGAGCTTCTAATTGGACGCTATCGCTCTCTGTTTCTCTGCGAAACTAACCCACAGAACCCCTCCGCTGTCTTTCATCTCTGACTGAATTACATTAATTCAGGGGCCACAAACACGCGCGCTTTCCTTTCCGCAGATCGACTCACGCCGCCACGTAGAGTTACGTTGCATTATTTCCCTCAGTCATATCGAGACGAGGGTCAGAATACATTACAAGCCCTCGTTTTCTTCTCTCCCTCGGAGCAGGCAGCCGAGAGATGCCAAGATATCGCTTTAATTGTCCAATTACATGGAATATAGCTGTTCCAGCACGCCCTGAATCGAGTACTCCTCCCCAAATTCTGTGTTTTTTGGAAGATCCGTTTGGTTGTTGCAGTGATTTTTCTCCCTCTCTCTCTCTCTTCTGTGAATTAGGGGGCTTGAACGGTGGAGATAACTGAGACATCTCTCACGTTTCCCCCTCTGAGAGCTGCTGTTCACTACCTCACAGAGTTCACATGAATAATATTAACATCAAAGAGAATTTCTAGGAAAGCATCTGATCAAGCTGTATCATACATGGCTGTGACATGCCTACAACACATCCCCCCTCTCTCTCTCTCTCTCTCTCTTTCCCACACACACACACACGCTTTTACTGTGTGTACAACACGCCTTACATACATTGGTATTCTCTGCGTGTTGGAGGGAGATCCACTTACTTCAAAGCACCCATTTCCACTACTACTACTACAACTACTACTACTTACAGATACAATAAGACGTCAAGTGCTGCTGCCATGCTGCACTCAGAGTCAAACGCACACACTGGAGGGAAAACAGAGCGTTGTTATGTATATGTTGAAACGTTTTTCATGCAAATTGTTGCTGCAGATGAATTCTGCTGACCCATTTTCTTTCCATTCATGCACACCAGCGTTTTTACTCTCCTTGTCCAAATGCACACCCCACATCCACCTGTTTCTGCATGTCTCAGTGCAATAAAACCCACTTTTTTACGATGCGTAAATGCACGTATATTCGCGAGCAAGAGTCAAATCATGCAGGGAAATGAAAAGGAAGATGACGGAGATGTATTATTCTCCAATGTTCGATGACTAAATAAATCAACACACACACACTACAGGCAAGAAGCGGCATGAGAAAACAGTGAGGAGGAACAGCTTGCAGCTCTGCCACTCATCCAAACCGACCAACCAACCAACCAAATGCCAAGCAAGCCCCCCGAAAAAACACACATGAAAAAGATGAACTTATTGAGGTCTCTATTTCCATGGCAACACAGAATAGTTTTGATGATGTTCCTTCCCAGTCGGCAGGCAGGGTTTGGCCGAATCACGGCACAGATTGGTGCTCCGTGGCTTGTTACTAAGGGCGGGTTTAAAGCGTGCAGAGAGAGAGAGAGAGAGAGAGAGAGAGAGAGAGAGAGAGAGAAAGAGAGAGAGAGAGAGAGAGAGAGAGAGGCGCAGATGGTTGGAAGAATTGCCACTTTGAAGAAAACCCCAACCCACACTCACAACTGGGTTCTGCAATATTGATTTGAATGGATGGAAGGGAAGAAAAACCTAGTGGCCTATGAATAAGTAAGTAATGGATAATATGGGCTAAATCAAAAGCCATTCAAACTGAATAGGATATGCGTTCTCAATGATGCAGAGGTCCAGTGCGTCTTTCTCTCTACATGAGGGCTCGGCAAACTGGTGTAGCGAACAGCTCTGTCAAGCCTCCTCATGTCACGTCTCTAATATCCGCCGACTTTAAAGCACAGAATAAAGTCAGAGCGGCGAGAGGAAATCAAAAAAGGTCGGAAATCTTTGCTGAATTAATCTCGTTTAAAAGAACTGAACCTTTCTGATACATTTAGTCAAATATTCATCTTTAGTTTACATCAGAGCTGCTGCTGACATGTATTAAAAATGTGGGTTTGACGGACAGACGCGATAGCCAATGTGAGTTCCCAGTGATCACACCACTACTACATCTTTTCTGCAATGACTGTGTTGTATGACTTTTAAAATCTTAATTACACATTTCCTCACAGCGCACGAGAGGCTGCAGCTCCTTTTGAACAAACAACACACAGTCATCAGGGGTTTTAATTTACCCAGCAGGAGGAGTTGTGCTAAATACCATCTACCCACCCCCCCTAAAAACTTCCTCTCTTCCTTCCTTGAATTTTCTCCTCTCCTCTTCCTCTGCAGGAAACGGCGTTCGAGCGCAGGGCCCCGCCAGGCCGCGGCTAGCTGTGATCCGTGTTCGACACGACGACACTGCTGTTCAGACAGACACGGCTGAAGACGCCGTGGCATCATTTACACAAACACACACCATCCCTCTGTTGCCCCCCCCCCCCCACACCCCCTCCCTCCCATCTTTTTCACTCCGACCCCACAACCCTAAATCCCCCCAGCACACGGCGACATGGCAGACAGGCCGCCACGCAGACAGGTGACCGTAAACAATTAATCAACATGGTGACACCTCTACATCTGCCAGGCCCAACACGGGGAGGGGAGCTGTCAGCTAGCAAAACAAAGCAGCCCCCGACGCACACACTTTAACACACAATAGTGTCGGTGAATGGCTCACTAGCTCATAAAGAATGTCACTCACAAAATGTAGTAGCTTGTAGATATGAAATATTTACCCAACACACTGCAGAGGCAGCGACATGACACAGAGATTTAACAACTGATTCCTTTCATGTCACTCGACTGCTTCTAGCTAGTTTGTGTTCAGCAGCAAAAATGTGTCAGAATTCAATTTAAAAATCCGGCTCACATTATTGCTGTTTCACGGCCTCCTTCACAACAATGCAGAGCCGAAACATTTTTCTGTGTCAAGTGGGTTTTCAACAGTCGCCACCCACAGCAAATCACCAGTGGTCCTTTTGCAGACAACTGCAGCTAGCAAACAACAAATAGGTGCTTTAGCCGACTACCATCCTCTCTGAAAGGTCAGTTCACCTAACAACAAAAAAAACCCAAAAACATTTTATAGTTTAATTGAGTGGAAGGAGGAGTTCCTCCTTCTGTGGAGAGTCTCTAGAGGGACTACTTGTTTGGTTGGAAGCAGATCACTAAACAGGGATTAATCACCGCCTCACACACCTAATTCTTTTCTGTTTGTTTGTTTGGGGAAATCCAACTAATCTCTGCTCCCACTTCTTATATCATCACATACGTTACTGTTACTGCTCTGCATGTCTTCCCATTTGTTTGGCTATCTCCACAATAAGTAAATTAATTAATAAATATGTATATAACAATTAATTAAAATCAGATTAACATCAGCAACAAATTTCTCAAAACTCTGGTATATAAAACCGACTTAATATAAACGGCTAAAATAGGAGGTCTGTTTTGAGGTGGTTCCAGTGGTACAGTGGGTCGTCCACAGATCAAAGAGTTGCTGGTTAAATACCCATAAACTAGTAGTAACCCTTTTACTGCCGATGAAATGACGGAATAACTTTTTAATGTTGCAGCTTTACTTCAAAGAATTTCACTTTGATAAAACAAAGCATCAAAACCATCCTTTCACAATAAAAGCCCCTGTTTCTATCTTGTACTGTTCTTATCTTATTAGCTCTGTACATATTTTTAGGATACACTTGTTTACTTATTTTTAAATGCTCTTTATTGTAATGTTGCACTATCCACTTTGCAGCTTTAACACAGCTGTATAAATGTCCCCGTTGTGGGACGAATAAAGGCTTATCTTATCTCATCTTAAACCATCATCTTGCACCAACCTGCACACCTGTACAGCTCTTTAATCACACCTGGTTTACATATTTTGTATTATATTGCTTTTTTATATCTTATTCTTATAGTCTATTTTTATCTAAAGTTCACTGACAGTAGGAGCACGACTGTAAAATAGCTTTTTACTTCTTTTTATTCTACTTCTGTGTTTATCGTTCTGCACCTAAACTTCAGGTCAGATTCCTCGTATGTGTAAAGCTTCTTGACAATGCGCTTGATTGTGATTAATCCACTTTAGAGAGTATTTGTTAATGTCATATAAAGCAGGAATAAATGTTCCAGCTGATTCAGAATGTGGATGTTGTCAGTTATCTCACACAATTGCTTCCCAGTGTTGAGGATGTTTTTCTTGATTTGCCGCCATTGTTTCAATCTTCCCCCCCCTCACGCCCTGGAATCCTCCTGCAGGCCGGAGAACTGAGCCGAGTGGCATATTCATATGGATGAGTGTTGCTAACAGGTGATGAATGTCAAAGCCGCTGGTGGCCCATTGTCAGCAGGGACAAGGACAATACGAGGGGGGAGATGGAGAGGTCAACGCTGGGATGTCTGCTGACAAAGTTTAACCGTGGCTGACTTGTGTCATCCGTCAATGCAGACACATTAAAATAGGGCAGCAGCTCCCCAGGCTAGGATAAACTCACTTAAGTCTGCATGTGTAAAGCTGCTACTCACACTCATTGTTGCACATGAAACAATACATTTAGTGTAAGGTAGTCAATAAATCAAAGTAAAACAGAGATTTTTTTCATATTAGAGGAAACAAAACGTTCTCGAAGATGATTTGACTTTGAGGGCTTTTACACTGAAATTCACACCTGAATAAAAATATTCCAGGGATACATTTATGACTCATGACGTCAGAAATAAACGACTATTTCTTTCAGCTGAGAGCATCTGGGTGACTCGCAGCTCTATGATGCATGCGTCTCCCCCATATTGAAGTATGCTGCAGAGATATAGGGGCTCAAAGAAGGTACGATTGCCGACTCTACAGAGTGCCGCGCTGTTTCAAGCCATTCATAAGTTTGCTCCTACTTTGGCTGCTCAGGACGACATTGGTTGGATTCCTGGATCAGCAAGGCTTAATACATTTTTTAATATTTTGTAAAAACCTAAATAAGGAACAAATTTAGGCAGTGAACCTTACGTTTTAGCAAACCTCACAAGGAGACAGATGTCTAGTAGTAGATTAGAGATCAATACTTTCTCTGGCAGTTTCAACAAAAAACACAAAGGAGGGCAAAAGGCTGTGTGACTTATGTGGGTTAGCAGAAGTTGCTGATAAAGTATATTTTCCTTTTTACTGTCCTTTTAATGATGAGTTAAAAACACATTTAAAAAAGGACATGGAATAGATTTTGGGAAGATTTTTCTTGTTCGCATTTTGCCTTTATTTGATAGTGACCGATAGGAAACATGAGGGAGAGTAGGGAATGACATGCTCCACAGAGCCAAACGTCGGAGTCGTACCTGTGGCCAGTGCGACGAGGGTTGTACCTCTGTACATGTGGCACCTGCTCTACCAACTGAGCTAAACCAGCAACCTAATGGAATGGATTTTTAATTATAATGTTTATAAGTTGGCTACTTATCTTTGGGATGCACGATATAATCGGCATGTTATCTGTAATATCAGATTATGGCTTGAAAGTGACATATCGGCATCGGCAGATATGTCATTTTTTAACTGATATTTCCCGCCGATAAAGCAACATTAACTCAGCGCGAGTGTGCGCGCGCCTCTTGTGTCAAACGGGAAGAAGGGTGCAAAAAAACATAAATATGTTTGCCAAATATATCGGTATCGATAAAAAGGGTTACAAAATATTGGCATATCCGATATCGGCAAAAATCCAATATCGTGCATCGCTCATTTATTTCTCTAATATCCTTTGTAGTAATCATGTGTTAGGCCTGGCATATCATTAAAAGCCAATCAAACCAATCAATCCAGTAAACACATTTTAAAACACAAAATTTGCTGATATTTCTGCCCCAGTGTTACTTTTAAATAATTCACAGGACGCATGGCTTTAATCTGGATCTGATGACGTGACGATGTGAAAGGGCCGAGTGTGCCTGTGCACACACACACTCCTGGGGCTTCTAATAACAATGCTGCAGTCCCGGGGAGCCACAGAGCAGCTAGAGCTGTCAGGCCTTTTGTTTCAAGGGGGCCACTCATTACATTACAATCCCAAAGATAAGGCTCCTTCAGGGGGGACAGAGGGCCACGGAGGAGGAGGTATTGTTCCTCTCTCCATGCACTCCTCTCTGCTTTTGCAAACCAACAGGAAACAGTCCTGCGACATGAGCAGAGTTTACAAAAGGAGAGATGCTGACAATGAGAAGATGTAGGCAAAAGGCACAAATCACCTGGTGTTTCAGAGGAGAAAAGAAGAGGAGGGGAAAATAAAGTTGGGGTTTAGATTAACCTGCCGTTTTCCTAAAGGTGGTCATTACGCCGCCGGTGGGGGAAACCTGTGGGACGAGAGCTGGAAGGGAAACACAAAGCTCCCGTGTGATTTTGTTTGTTCTGTGCAGAATGGCGATCAGTTTGAGGAGGAGGTGAAACGTACAGTGGCGGGGGAGATGTTTACGATGGTTTGGGCTTTTTTTAGGAGGGGGGGATGGGGGGCTTGTTTGGTGTTCAGGTTTGACTGCATCTCACACATCAAATTGAAGCAAAGTGTAACATGTGAATGTTGTGACAAATGAGACACACATGACAGAAAGCAGGAGTAGGTGAGAATTGGGAGGCGAGGGGAGGCTTCCCTGGGGAATGTGTGTGTGCGTGTGTGTGTGAGTGTGTGTGTTTATACCTATATCTCTATATAGATATATTTGTGTGAATATATCCTGCATACAAGCGGAAGTTTGCTAGCTGTTAAAGATAAAAGCAACTTTTGGGTCGCAATTTTAAGAACTGTACCTGTCATCATTATATCATGGTAGATCATCTTTACTGTATTACATATATGACAGTAATAATCTGTGTCCCATCTCTCTTATGTCACCTACTCTGTCTCACCTTCCCCATGGAGACAAAGTAAGAGGTGAAAGGTGATTAGCTGTGGGCACCTGAGCTGTCACAAGTGAAAAGCTGATCACCTGACCTTAAATACAGTTTACTAATTATATCCAGTCACTTTGATTTTATTCGTACAACTACATTGCATCCCCTTAAATAATAAGTGATGGTTGAGGTGAATCACAGGCAAGTGTGAAACCGTAACAACTTAGACCAACCCTGCTAGCAGGGAACGTTCCCATAACATTGGCTGACATTACAAGTTCTAATTATGTCTGAGAGAAAATGTTTTAATCTAATATTCAAAGAACGTTTTAAGGATGTTTATCATTTCAAATAAAGTTCTTGTAACGTTAAAGCTTAAACTAAGACGAAACGTTTTAACTGCAACATTCTGAAGATGTTTTCAGGATGTCTTTGAGGCCTGGGATGTCAGAACGCCATTTATACAACATTTGCTCAGCGTTACATAAAAACAAAGGTCGAACAAGCTTACTGCAACGTTCTGAGGATCTTTTCAGGATGTTAGTATAAGATAAGATAATCCTTTATTGATCCCCAAGGGGGAAATTCGGGTATGGCCTGAACTATCAGAACGTGATTTATAAAAGATTTCTGAAATGTGATTCGAACATTCTCACTGCAACTTTCTGAAGATGTTTCCAGAGAACGTTCTCCTGCTATTAAAAACACTCCACGTAACATCCTCAGAACGTTCTTAGAGCAAAACATTTTTAGCTTGGATGTTTCCGATCCTAAGTGCAGCATTTAGAGGTAATGTAGTGGCACTTATTGAAGGGAAACAAATGTACTGCGTTGTCAGTGATTGTTCTGAAGTCACAGAGAGACACTGAGCAACTTGTCAAGTACATCTAAAGTTCTGATTAAATAAAAACTGCTAAAGGTTTGTTTCTTTTGTCTTAAGGACATTTTACAGTTTGCCATTTCCTGGAAAAAAAATGTAGATGACTCATCCCGCTCTCAGATGAACCCTTCATCTAATTTTTTCATGTCCTTTCCCCATGTCTCAAAACACTTACAGCTATGGTCGTGAGTAGCTCCCAAGCCTCCTGATTTCAAAGGCAACATGTAAGGATGCAGAATCACTCTGCTAGCGGTTTAGCAACCTAAGTAAAGAGGTTTTCTCATCATGTTGGTAAAAATATTCCTCTGGTTTAGTTAAATTGTTAAATCGTGCATCCCATATACAAAGGCCATAGTCCCCGATGTGGCGACCCAGGGTTCGACTTCCACCCTTGGCCCCGAGTCGTCGCTACTCTCTCCTCCCGTTTCCGACACTATCCACTGTCCTCTCTCTATCAATAAAGGCATAAAAGGCCAAAAATATTAATCTTGTAGAATTATATTTCTCACGCTGGAAGTTTAAAAGGTTACAGACACATTTAAAGCATGCAAAGATGTTCAGAAGCAAGTAAAAACATCTCATCAGATAGGAGGGTGTGGGTTCTGAAAAAGGAGAACATTTTTTCTTATTTTTTTCAACTTGATTCATGTCGTCTTAATCCCCACCTACTCTGACTCGGAACCCCAACTTCCACATTGTTTGGCGTTATTATCACAACACAAATGCAAAGCGTATCGTGTCAGATTTTATGTTGTTCATTTGAACTTGTTGTTCAATGTTGTGGTCATTAAGGTCTGGAAGACCAGGCTGAAATGAAAGAGGGTGGAGAAAATAGCTCAGTGATCCCCCTCAGCACGAAAAAACCTGACTCTACTTTCATCACCTCCCCGTCTCTTTCTTTCCGTGGCCCTTTAATGTTCCACGAACGCCACCGAGACCATCTTTAAAGCAAAGATTAAAAGATGATCATGAGTTTCAGATATGTTTGATACTTTGCTCCATCTGTTTTGCATCTTTTTATAGGGCTCAGTGTGTGAACTCTCTCCTGGCTGGAATAAGGCAGCCTATAAATATACTGATTGTTAAAAATAATTATGGTTGAACTGAAAAAAACCCAATACAGCTCACAGTAGAGCTTTTAATACATGTTTTTAATCTCATCATAGAGGTGATGAGCAAAAACCCTGTCAACTAGTCTATTTACTTCCGATCAAACATTAATTCATGATTGCTGGGGTGCTACATTGTGTAACAGGGTAATTTGTACCTATATCTGTTGCAATGTTGTTGTTATAATTACACAAAATCTAACTGGCTATAGTTTGTATTTAACTGAGGACCTCCAAAGTCAAGAATTGAAAGTAGCTACATACCACCCCCACACACACACCTTGTCCATCCATATCCCCTCAATTTGTATCGTATTTAGCTTGTTTTCTTTTTCTTTTTTTATCTCCCACATTGTGATAATGTCTCTCACAACCATATTGATTTCAATGAATTGGCTGTAAAAAAAAAAGTAGGTGTTTTGAGAGTGATTGCTGCTAGCTGACATATGTCTCTTGACTTTAAAAAAGAGATATTTGCTAGCTTGAGATTAAGACCAAGTTAGCTAACGTACGCTTTGTAGATTTATTTTATTTCTGTATGAGTTGATTTAAGAGTGATTGCTGCTAGCTTAAGACTAAATAAGCTAACATGCGCTTTGTACATTTATTTAATTTGTGTAAGAGTTAAGAGTGATTGCTGCTAGCTTAATATGAAGACTAACTAAGCTAACATACACTTTGTACATTTATTTTATTTGTGTAGAATTAACAGTGATTGCTGCTAGCTTAAAGTTAATACTAACTATGCTAATAAACACTTTGTACATTTATTGTATTTGTGTAAGAGTTAAGAGTGATTGCTGCTAGCTTAATATGAAGACTAACTAAGCTAACATACACTTTGTACATTTATTGTATTTGTGTAGGAGTTAAGAGTGATTGCTGCTAGCTTAAAGTTAATACTAACTAAGCTAACATACACTTTGTACATTTGTTGTATTTGTGTAAGAGTTGTTTTAAGAGTGATTGCAGCTACCTTGGTGACGCGGCAAGTTTTTGTTTTGCATAGTTATTTTGTGTAGAAACTGGAGTGGGCAGTACAGTTAAAATGGATGTTCTATTTCACCATGTGTTTATCAGGTTTGCCTTATTTAATCGATTTTATTCTATAATTAATGTATTGCAACTTTCACCTTTTGTACAATTCCCCTGTGGGAGTGGGGTTGTCACCTCTTAGCAGTTTAAATTGTATATGTATAGAAACAGCTGTTGCCAGCGGTAATAAGAACATGGAGGTTCTGTCTGTGTTTGGTCAACAAGTAAAAGATCTCAGTGTCATGACGTCTTTTATCTGCAACCAAAACTAAGCAGAAGTCCATGGTTAGAATGAGATGGGAAAATGTCCTTATTATAGACAGTTTAGGTTGAGGTAGCATCGTCTGTTCAGAGTTGATCCAAGCTCAGACCCTCGAGGCAGCCTCTTAAAGAAAAAGCCTGAGGGTGTCGAACTGTGGAAGATTTCTTTGCAAAGTTTGATAAAGAAAAAGTCTGTGACTCAAAGGTAAATGTCTTTGCCTGACTCTATTCTCTTCCCTGTGCTTTGCATGGACGACCGTTTAAGTTGTCTACTTATCCATGCAGAAATAATTGACCCTCCTCCGTGTACAATGACCCTGTGTTTGGTGCATATGCGTGGGCAAGAACACACGTGAATACGTGCATGTGTGCAAATCAAGTTTTCACCCTGACAATCACAGCTCTAATTAAATTAAAGCAAAGGTGTTAAAGCTGTTGATTGTCAATGTGAGCGGGTGAGGAGCTCATAATACAATGCATATCAATGCAGCTGTGAGTGACTGCAGTCCCCCAGGTGTCAGCCAAATGAGTGTGAATATTCAGCTTTTTCCCCTCCACTTAACTCTCATTTCACTCTGATGACATTTTATTAGCCTTCCCTTGGCAGTGCTGGCGGGTGAGCGATCCGCAGCAAACAGACTCTTTGTACTGTTCATTTAATCCAAATCCAAATAAACAAGACAAAAAAAACTCTTATGTCTTGGTATGGAGTTTTTTTGGATTGTATTTAGTCTGATTTTGTTACAAGTTTAAGGCAAATATTTTACTTTTCCAATAATGAATGTAATATCTAAAGGATGGCTTTTTCTTTAGTCTTCTTTCTTCACTGTTTCTTTTTTAAAGATAGAGTCTTGCATTTAAGAATAATTCTAGTATTTTTAAAACCAGGGCCCTATCTTTTACACATTGTGGGGTCTAAATGAATAACAGGTCCAAAACGTTTTGAATGTTTACACTATATTATATAAATATTATATACTTCAGCAAGCCGCTGCGTAACAGGCTGTAACAGCTGCAATGAAATCCTTTGGGGCAAATGTGGCCGATCAAATTAAGTCCATTAAAAGTGCTTATTTTGCTACTGACAGACACTGACTGTTAATCTTAGTGTCTGATGACATTAGAGAATTGATGCCTACGGAGAAAAAATGTTTTGGTTATAGAGAAAGATTATTTTTTTTAACCAGAAACAGCTGTTATGCCACTCTCTTCAAAGCCACCAGACTCCATTTGCAAAAACACTAATTTCACCTAACAGAACAAGGGAGTTGTTGGCCTACTGCTGGCTTGATTGGCTTGTTTCATTGTGTTATTGTGTGTTTGGATTGGCTCGTTATAATCAAAAACAATATTTGTTTAACACAATAACACAAACAGAATAACTGCAGAGGTAGTCAAGTGACTCATGTTCTGTGGAGTAAAATGTCTATTTTTCTCAGTGGAGTTTGGTGGCTTTCAAAAGAGGAATGTAACAGCCTTTTCTGGTTAAAAAAATTATATTACTTGTTATCAAACATGTATATTTAAGTAAAGACACTTAGAATAACAATCTGAACCTCTCAGTGGCCAAAACAAGCACTTTTAGTGTATGTACAGTAGCTACATTGATCTGGCACATTTGCCCCAAAGGATTACTCTGCAGCCATAACAGCCTGTTTCATGACTGCTGGCTCAAGCTATCTACAGGAGCATTTCCAAAGGTTAGAGCCCAGTTTAAGAAAATACAGGTATTTTCCTTTAAGACATGGACTTGCATTGCCGGCACCCGTTCTTCACGTCGGGGAAGATCAGCTCTCGTTCCTGACGGCCACTCCCCTCCCCCCCACCCCTCAAGTCCACCTTTTTTTTTTTCTCTGTGCTGCGTATCGATTCAAATAAAAACAAGTTGCCAATCCAAATAAACACCATGTCAAGGAGTCATCCAAGCAGACAGAAATATCAGCCCAGCATGATACCATAGGGCAGGAAGCCACAGGGGCCCTGGTGCTCCTGACCTCACAGGGGGTCCACAGAGGCTACTGAGGTGTACGTACTGTATGTGTGTGCGGACACATGTGTACGCTCATATGAGCATGGGTGCACATATGAGTGGCTAATCATGTGTGGGCTTGTGACTCTATTCGAGACATTTATCTGGTCAATAAGTGCTATCACTGTTATTGCAGAGGATACGCTTTCGCTATAAGCAATTCTGAAAGGCCTCTAATATAGATTTGCTCATGTAGGAACGACGGCTGATCAACTTCTGCCTGTAACATTATATGAGGGCGGTCTATAATGATTTCTCAATTGTCCTTACAGTCATGTGCTTCAAGCATGTGCATTCATGACTTTTTATTGAATGCAAGGGCAACAGATCTTTTTGCAGTCACTTGCAGCCTTTGTTGTACTCCCTGTTTTCTTTTGTTGGATGTGCTACATTTAATAATTTAACAAACATGCAAATGTCCTGAATACACGCAGTGCAAAAGCTTGAAACAGAGACCTGGATTTTGCTAAAGGTTTGATGGTTTGTGGCAAACTAAAATCATCCTGTTTTATGCCTCATGCCACATGCCTTTAACAAAGACCTGATTTCTTTATTATCTTTAGATTGTGTATTTTAAGATGTGTGCAAATGTAAAGACTGTATTTAAAATTAATAAAAGTTCAATGTAGGCTTTGTTGCTATAAGCGGATATTTTACTGCAAGAGCAGAGAGTGAAAACAAACGCGGTTCTCAACTGGTGGGTCGGGACCCAAAAGTGTGCCATGGAGCTGTTTTCAGTGGGTCTTGGAGAAAAAAAACAGCTGTGGTTAAAAGTCGATGCTGCACTTTTATTTTGAAGGACATAGGTTTCCTTTAAAAGTGCTTGCAGTCATAGTGTAGTTTAGTTACACTATTCACTGATTGGCTAATCCCAGCTACAGTTACATTCTTTAAATGTACCTACAATGGTTGCATTATGTGCAGTTCATAAGTAAAGGGAATATTTCCCCATTATGCACTGCCACCATTTTGGTTGACCATTTTTCATTGAATATATTTGAGTGGTTGAAAAAATTGAGATTTGTCAGTAAGGAGGTGGTGGTGGGTCCTGAGGCGAGACCAGTTGAGAACCACAGCGGTACAGGAACATTTTCCTGATGAGTTCAAATCAACAAATGTGTTAATTAACCATGTTTCCGAATTATTTACTAATACAACCTGCAATATATTACTCACAAATGTAAAGAGGGTGGCAAAAAGTTTGACCAAAGTTCTACTTCTCTCCTAATAAGCTTTTTGGAGCTTTAAGCTTAGATTATTCTGTCGCCAGGTGTAAAGCTGCAAGCATTCATTGCTGAAAAGAAATTTAAGAGAAGTTAGAGCACGTTGAGGGGAAACACCTTCAGTGATGTGGTAAATGAAATTTAAAATGTCTTAGCATGCCTCAAAGTGAAGCCATCCTTAAGGGCAAAATTTAAAATCCAGCAGCAGCCACTTCCTGCACGCCCCATTTGAGTAATGATGATTTGGGGTTAGGACACAGGGAAGCTCCCTCAAGGAACCTGGGGAACCTCTGACCTGTGCTTGTGTCCTGATGTGGTCTCCCAGGGCCCGGTGGAGCTGAGGGGCCACAATAATCGGTTGGACCCCACTGAGTCTGAACATAGCCACGGCACACCGGGGTCAGAAAGAAGGACGGGCAGAGCGAGTGGTCCACAGGGCAAAGGGGAATGTGCGGGGGGTGAGTGCCCAGGCTCTCATGGTGTTTTTAAGGTCATGCTAATTGCCAAGGATGTACAGCACGCCTTCAGTTAGCCCTGGCTCTGCTGCCGAGGAGGAGGGGGAGGAGGATGGGGGTTGAGGAGGTGGTGGTACAGGTGTGGACCTTTAATTAAATACCACTGCAAAGGTTAATGCATAGAACCAGGAACTGCAGCCACCGTTAAGAGGAGGACATTTAAACACGGCCAAGAATATGCCTCACACTGAGACTGTGTGTGTGTATGTGTGTGCGCGTGTGTGTACATGTGTGTAAGGTGTACGTGAGTGCGTGTGCCTGTGTCCGAGTATATGAGTGAGAGCAGAGACAGAAAAAGAGAAGGTGAAAATTTCAAAATGAGTAAAATTCAATACTTCTTTCCTTGGAGGTGCAAGAAGTTAAGTGGCTTATATTTCAGTATAATGAAACGTGACACCTTTTAAATAGAAATATACCTAAACTTATTATATCAAGGGCTAGTAGATGATGTAAGTATCCAGTAAGATTAAAAGTCGCTAGCTTGCATGGTCTGTACAGCATCATCAATTAATTTCATCCTCTGTTACGTGTGATCTCTAGCATCTGCAGGGTTTTCACAAAACATATTAGAAGCTAAATTAAGATATATTGTCACTCCATGAATAACCTTAAACACTTGTGTGTGTAGTTGTGTGACCTCTTGATAATTAGCACCATCTGCCATATTAGAACACCTCTGGAGAGACAGGTTATCTTCGCAGAAGCAAGACGGACAATATGACATCAATTTCCGACAGAGACAACAACGATGACCCTGGCTAAATGTAGATGTATTGTGTAATTCAATGAATGAGGAAAAACATTCTTACTGGAGCTACTACATACAAGACGGTGATTCAAAACATCAGAGTCAAATATATCTGAACTTTAGGCTAGTTATTTAGCTGCATCCCTATACACAGAGCAATGCACAAGCATGGGAGGCTGTTACACAAAATAAATCATTGCTTCTACTAGGAGCCGAATTATCCACAGAGGTCTCTTTCTCTCCAAATCAAAGAAATCTGATTAAAACTAATAAAACCAATAAATAATGCAGTTTAAAAATTTATGTTTTTCAGAGGCTCTTCTGTAGACACAAGATGTCCGGAGGACCTGTGAGGGGAGCTGCAGCTAGCTTGTTTGACGGTGCTCAGCTAGCTTGTTTTTAGGTTAGGATTCACCTCTTCAAATTCAACACACTTTGTGGTTAAAACTGTAGAAACACAAAATAAAGCAGTCATACGTTAACATTCACTCTTTTTCGTCAGACAAAGACGGTCCAGTGGGTATGTTAGCGGAGCTGTTAGCTTGTTTGACAGTGCTCAGCTAGCTTGTTTTACGGTTAGGATTCACCTCTCCAAAACAGACCCTGTGGTTAACATTTAAAAACACTGAATAAAGCAGTTTCACGTTAAAACTCACTCTTTTTCGTTGGACAAGGATGGTCTTGAGGGTCTGTTAGCGGAGCTGCAGCTAGCTTGTTTGACGTCACTCAGCTAAGTTGTTAGAAGTCCTTCACCGTTCATCGTTCACAAGTTCTTTTTTACCCACAGCCGATTTACCCGCAGGCTGTCCACATCACCAGAAAACACTGACCTGGTGAATGAAACCAGTAAAAACATTGAATAAAGCATTTTAAGGCTTAAAATCCGAGTGTCATTGAGGGGCTAGCATGACTTCGCAATCACGGCCTGTCTCTAACTTTAGCTAACGTTATTTCACTTTAGCTCACTTGCTGACTAAACTTTCATCTTGTAAAATTATATAAAACAAAGGTAAAGGGATTTAAACAATAAGAAAGTAGTCAGCTGGATTTCTTCAACAGCAAACATAATAAAAACTGAAGTTGGAGAAAGGAACGATAACTCAAAGGTTTGTAGACAGCTAAATCTGATTCGGGTACAGCCCTAAATCTTTCTGTAGTCTTTCATCTTTTTTCGTCATTCTTTCTCTGTATTTACTCCTATTTCTATTTTCTGTTAACAGATGGTTATGTGGGCCTACACGTGCACAGGAGATGCAGAGGTCCACAGACAGTACAAGAAACTGCATAGAAGTTGACAGCTGCACGTGGATGTTCAAATTACAAAAAAAAAGAAAGAAAAAAAGTAGATGTCTGACCCCCATTACAATTTTGGCTGAAAATCAGCTGTAGAATTAAGAGCACTCGCCCACACACGAACATAGCCACACATAACGTGTTCCTCAGAGTCACAGCCAGGAAACTGCAGACTGGAAAAAGAGCTCAGGGACCATTTCAGCACAACAAAGATATCCACAAAGCCAAAGAATACCCACCGCCGAAATCCACCAATTCAAATACGTCCTCCTCTGAGAGAGAGGCGCTTTCATCTCCCATCTCAAATTAGACAAAACACACAATGTAATGTCTTGGCACAAAAACAGCGAGCTTGTATGAAAACTGTCCTTGCAAAACTTCCATGCGAGGTGCTTATCATTGTAACAGAGCGGTGTTGGATCTCTGCAGCGCGTTGTGTGCGACGAACAGCGAAGGGGCCGTGGAGAGAGGCCAAGCAGTGGTTTTTGGTTACTCCAAACCTACCCAAACATGCTATTAGGCCTTCAGTCAGCGCTGTAATTGGGTATTCATGTGGTGTTTTGTTTGTTTATCACCGTGTTACCACTGCAAGTCGTGGTTCAACACATCTCATTTTCATCCTCGACATGAAAGCCGGAGACAGTGGAATTTCTGCACTGTATTTTAGCCACGGAGCATAATCTCTGTTAACACAAGCCGGTCCCAGCTCTCTTTTGCTTTGAATCACCACCCGCAGTGGTTTTGTTGTTTCCCCCCTCCCCCCTCCAACACCCCCCATGTTTTGTTAAATAATTTATTCTGCCTTTAAAATTCACTCATAATATATACCTTTTTGTGTGCGGAGGACTGAAGGAAGACGTCTTTCATTATGAGGAGGTGGTAGTTTTGGGCTTGACACATGACTCTGTGGTGAGGATTTCCACGGCATAGCATCTATGCTCCTTCTCCCACCTATATTCTGCTTCCGCTGCCTCCTAACTCTCCTCACAATCCATGTTGTAAGAGACAATAGAAGCTTTTGGGAGAAGTCCAATCCCTGCAGATTGTCCTATTTTCCCCACCAACGAACATGATGTCCATCGCACATTTGCAGCGACTAAATTCTATTCTAATATCAAATTAATTATTCTTTTATTCAGTTTTAACTGAAACCTGCAGCTGTTGTAAATACCTGCCAGGACAGAGTTATAATACTTCCATAAGGGCCCGAAGCTTTTGTTGAAGCTCACTGCGCCTTTTTTTTCTACTGTTGTTTAGACAACCACCGAATCATTAGCTGTCATTAACCTAACCGTTATATTATAAACGGACAGAAGGCCCGCCTCTCCTTTCATCCGATTGGACAATCAGAAAAAACGTCAATGACGTCGGGCGCTTTTCTGCTTTGAGTTGAAGTTTGGCACTCTGCAACGCAAAAGCAGCAGGTTTGGTTTAGTTAGTTAAAGCTCCTGTAAGGAGTTTTTATCTGGTTATGAAATGGACTGAAATAAATTCTGATTAGTCTATATGAGCTACAAAAGCAAACCAGACCATCAGCGACATGATTGATTATTTCTATGTAGTTATTTTTACTGCCTGAAGCTGCTGGCGGGGGGGCAGGTGTCAGACGAAGCGATTAACTGCGCGCTGCCTTTGTTTACATATTCTAGGGCTAAAAACTTAATTGAGTGATACATATGACTGCTATAGAAAGCAGGATGAGATTTTTTGTTAAATCCGCCACTTAAAGTCGAGCTGAAACGGCATTTTGAGAGTACCTAGCTCCCGAATTGTGACGTATTTCCGAGTGAAACAGGACGTGCAGGCGGGACATATCATAAGAGGGATTTGATTTGATCGTTGAGAAGTGGGCGTAGACAGACGTTCTCCACAGCGCAGTAGCTAGCTAACTGACCGAGCGTTCTTGGTGCTCTGCGGCTAAATGTTGCAGATTGATTGGTTGAAATTGTTTGATGCTAACTTACATAAGCACACGTGAAATTTAGTTTTACCGGAAGAAAAAATGATCGGATTTTGATATAAGAATACGAAGAAATTGATTTTCTGTATTTTTTTTGGCGTATAATGTCAAATAGATGCACAATATTACCGAGGATGTGATGTAAAAGGATTAAAAAGACATTTTTCATTTCACCACAGGGGGCGCCAAAATCAACACAAACCGTAAGTTCCTCACAGCAGCTTTAAGAAGAGATTCGCTGTTGGTTACGGCATACAAATGTACAATAAGTACTGATACATATTTGTACGTAAAAGGGAACACGATTCACGCAATGTGAAGTTATAGAAAATAAGGAGGTAACAATCTGGGAACCTTAAAATGAGTTTTACTGAAGGCATTTCTTAACTTTTGGGGACCTATCTGGAAGGAATTCAATGTCAACTTAATATAAATTTTTTCTTAAGAGCTTTTGCTGTGTCACGGTTAGGTTTCCGGCACCGTTAACTCTTATTGAGCAACATTTAAGTCAAATAAGTGACCACTTACTTAGTAAGAATATTCCAGTATTTCCTTTATCTCTGCCAAATACCTTTATAGCTTTGTTATATCACTGCTGACACTCATGAGCCTCTCTCAGACATGCCCTCCTCCACGTTAATCTAATGACAATTTAACATGTTGGTGTCACGTCTGAAAGCAAACTTGCCACTTTTACGTTACAGTAAACATTTCTATCAGCAGTGTGAATTGAATGCCATTAGATTATCATTACTATAAGTGTTATTAAGTGCTGACTTTCAAAGCTTGAGCACTGTAAGATATAAAACAGGCTGCACAATGTAATTATATGAATGATGAAACTTGATACAAATGTATAAGTGGATTTACTGTGTGATCATTATTTAAGACTTCAACAGCAAACAAGTTTGGACATCCATCAGTGGTGCAGCCTGTAAAACCAGAAAGCTGGCGTCTTCCTGCTATCACCACATTTGCAACTCACCGCTCTCTCTCTTTTTCTGCTGCTCCTCGCTCCCTCCATAAATGTGCTGCCATGTCTGAATAAAGCTGGAAGAAACATTAACATAAGTCTATGTCAGTAAGACAAAAAGACATCCGTTTTAAAGATGGATGAAGTCAGACGTGTTACCTATTCCAGGTTTAAAAAAACATTAACGCTCTCCTTCTAGAACTTTGTTTCTCTGCAGACTTCCGAGCAGAGAAAAGAACAGTTTCTAATTGAAAAGCAAAAGATTTCTCAAACTCACTCATTCTCACATATTTAACCACCTTGCTTCTCATCATCAAGCTTTCTGGTTGCTGCTGCCTGTTTGAAAATTACTGTCATGACTTATTACCTATGTTGTGGGGAATATAATTTGACTTCGGCGCGCACACGCGTGAAGTGAACTGAACAGCGGGAGCAGACAGATGTGCAACACAGTCTACAGAGGAAGAGGAGGAAGACTCTTAGATCTCACATATGTCACAAAAGATGCTAACAGGAAGAAAAAAAATCTTGTCACTGATAGGTGTGAAAGCGATGTGTTTTAGTGCATCTAAAACGACCGAGGGGAGCCTTTTAATGGCTACACGCTCATCTTCTTTCCACACTGCTGTTTCCTCCCAATTAACAGAGCTTGTGTTGCAGCGGAGGCCTGAAGAAGTTCAGCTGCTTCTCCTTGCACGTACTCGTATGTATATCTTGCATACCAGAAAGGGTCCGCTGGTCATCTTAGCTCCTCCTGGCTGCTAACATTGTTTATACATGCAGATTGAGGAAGCAACTTTGAGATGCTGCTCTGCGCCGGCACCCTGGGTGGACTTGCATAATTAAATGAATTGACTAAAAGGGATGCAATGAATATCCCAACACAGTGTCAGGTCAGCCTCACTCGCAAATTAAAGCCAGGGGCCAAAGAGGGTAAACATTAATTTATCTGAAAGCAGAGAAAAGCAGACTACATCTCCCTTCCTGTATCCATGATGTTTATTCGTGTATGTTCTGGAATAACTTGATCGTTTACACCTGAGTTAATTGATTCTAATGTCTATGTTTAAATAACTCAAAACAAGTTAGCATCGTCTTTAGCTGCATTTTCTTCTCGCACACGTGGGAATAAGCTTTACATAAACACAAACAACAACTACAGTTTAGCAAACACACACGACACTTGCGTACGCTCGTTGTCAGCCGCATCTGCACACAAACACAAACAAATGTACCTGAGGAGCATGTGGTGCTAAAACTGCAGGCTAATTAAGTGACAGACAACAGCTCGTGGGGGAGGCGTACTGGGAGTCATATCACCAACTGCATCACAACAGCAGCGGCAGCGTTATAGTATAGAAGCTTATTGAGCGAGCTACTTGTTGTCAGCTTTTCACTGCAGCGCTTAAATATATAATGCTTCCGATTGAACTCTGAGTTAACTCTGTGTGACGGCACAGGGAGTATAAGGACAGGAGTAGTGCATCAGACAGGCTTCACGGGTTATCTCTGTTAAATTAATGCATGGTTTTAACTTATTACCCCCGAGTAAACTCTCACGTTTGTCGAACAGTTTTAACTTGGTTTAAACAAGAGGCCTTGGTTTTTGCCGTTGCTGCTTCTTTTGCTTTAAGAGCCGTGCTAGTATAGAAAAGAAATGTATTACTGTGCATGTAGCCAAAGGATCGCCGAAGCCACGTGAAGTCATATTCTGGTCGCAATGAAGCAATGTCTACACGTACAGGGGCATTTTTCAAAACAGTTGTCCCCTCCTTCGTTTCTAAAAAACGAAAACGCAAAAAACAGAAACGCTGTCATGGCGATGCCATACCAACAGGTGGCGATATAACCCGGTCATGCAAAGAAGAAAATCGTGGCCAATTAAAAGTCTATTGCTATCTGAAAACTATCTGGCGGACTGCAATGGCGTCAGTGGCGACATCCGTTAGTTTGCAACGGAGATAATGGCGCACAGCCTGACGCATCGATCCCACAGGATCCGTGTCCGGCCCGCTCCATCTGTGCCGCGGTTCTGGTCTGTCAGACAGCGCTAGGCCTCGCCCACAGGAAGCGTGTCTGATCCGCATGCTGTATGCTGTTTTCGTGTGTGACTTCCTGTTTGGAACAATGTGCTCTGTTCAGCTTGATACACGCTTGAAGCGGCCTCCGTCAAAAATAGACGGACGGTCCATCTCCGGCGCGTGTTGTGAAATCACGAACGTTGACTTGAATGGGCGTGATCGACTCCAGAGGGCATGGCGCACACGTAACGCGCCAGAGACGGATCCTGTGGAATTTGAGGGAGACGTCACAAGCCAAAAACACAGTTTACCCCGTCTACACGTGTCCGTGGAAACGGAGTTTCTAAAAGTCTTCACCCTGGCCAGAGTTTTACAAAAGATCTGTTTTCAGTGACCTAAAACGCAATTTTGTGGACAAAAGGCCGAAACGCAGAGAAAAAGCTAAGTTTTGAAAAATACCTGTATATGTGTAGACACAGTCTGGATGTCTGTACAAAATGCTGCGTGAATGTATCAAGTGAATGTTGGTATATACGACCAAAAAAGTCAAAGGTTAGGAGGACGACTCAAGCAGAGGCTCATTTTAATTCATCCTCTAGGCACCAGGAATATTCACAGCAACATTTATGTCAACACATCCTTAAGCTGTGAAGATATTTCACCAAAAATATGGGTTCATACTCTGTGCGCCACAACGTGACTGGCAAGCCATTGTGTAGAGTTTTTTTTTCTTCCGTTGTTTGTATTTTAGTCTGGACCAAAAAGGTGTATAGACCCACCAACGGACGTTGCTATTCCTCGAGGCCATGCTGCGAGCACGACTGAAGTGTTTCTATTTTCAACAAAGCTATTCTCAAATATCAAGCAAAAACATACTACGCACATCCTGTTGGATGATTCCTCATTGACCTCTATTAAAATACAATCTAATGGCTGTTAATTGAGCATAGAGGAGTGAGACGGAGACAGAAACAAGAAGCGCAGCAGAATGTGACACACTGCAAACCGGTTGCTTAACTAATTTTCTTGGTAGTTCCTTAATTCAATTCAGTCTAATTAATTCACTTCATTAAATCAAATGTGGTCGAGTCAATACGAGAGTTTGCATAAAAAATGGGATTAACTTGCAGATGACACCTTGCCTCTTGACACCGTGCCAGCTCCGCATTTCACCCTCGCTGTAGCTGCAGCTAAAACGACCCAAACAGTGCAGCATGTTCCCAAGTCTGATTGGTAATGACCCCTTCTGTGAGGGGAACCTGGTGCTCCATCTGGGAACAATGGGTTCTGAAATTCTCCCCATCTCCAAGCTCGACAAGAACATACAATGATGCCTGTGTATTGTCATGTAAATCCTCTTGCGCATAGTCGTAAACAGGGAAATCGTCCAATTCCAGTGCTCTTACTTTTGCAGCTAGTGATTCAGAAAGCATCTGCATTAGAAATGTGTTGAGATTAGGAAACACTTCAAGAAGCACTTCATGTCTATTGTTAAGTCACACGGTTCCTTATATTCACCATGGCCCTACAGATCAGGAGAGAGGTGCAGAAATGCGACTTGCGATTGCGCATCTCCATCTTCAACTCCCGCGCCCCCATACTGTAAGTGTCCCATTAACAGTTCCTCTAGGAGATTGTCGAGATTGACTCTCAAAAGCCCTCCCTTTTCCCTTTGTGTTTCTAATGCGTGGCGCTATTGTTGGCTTAGCGAGGAAGCTACGACAAGACGGAGCAATCAAAACAATCAAGTATTCACGTGAAATTAGGAAGTAGGAGAAAAAGCAAATTCAATCAGGCAGGATATGAAAAATAATGAAACAATTTTAAGCACGTACAGGCCCGAGCAGAAGGCTGTTGTTTATAACGTTGAAGTGAAGAGGCTGGTAACTACTCTATTGTGCGTCAGGCATGCCTCTTATTGGTGAGCAGAGCCCCTGCGTGTCAGGCAGAGGTGGGGCAGTGTCCCTGGAGTCCACTATCACAGCAGGTTAACCTGGCACTGCTTTTCTAAGGCCTGATTGCCCGGCCCCCTGCAGCTCGAGGTAAACTGACAATTTTCCATCAGCAGGGAACACAGCTTTATTAGTAAAAGTAGGGGGGATGGTGGGAGGTAAGAGGGAAAAGTGAAATCAAGTTTACAGAGGAGTGTAGTCAGAAAGTAGGAGGGCTATGGAGTGTTATGGCGGACCATAATTCTTAGATTAATTATTATATCAGTGTCTTATATAAAACAAATAAGGGATGGTTAAGTACAAGAGTGAATTCATGCGTTATTTGAACAAGAAGGTATTCTTAAAAATGAGACAAGAGTGCGTCTGAAGACATAATTGAATGTCAAACAGAATCTCGTCTTTTGCAGACTTTCTGACAGGTGGGAAAACATTCACCTGAATAAAAACCGCAGCCCTTAGTTGTATCAGAGATGAGACAGACTCTGCAAACAGCAAATCAATACCATCCCCGGGCTGAATTTGAATTTCGAGAGGGCCAACTTTGCCAAAGATATTAGATCTCTTAGAAAAACACAAGTAAATCTACAAACAAACACGAGCCGAGAAGCTTTGAGGTAAAAAAAAAAAAAAAATCTTGGAGGGCAAACAAGCAGCACCTTATGGTTTTCAAGGTCTCCATTTGTTTTTCCGTGTTCCACTGTCAGGTGCGGAGAGAGGAGAGAGCAGTGGAGAGAACGGTGAGCCGGAGAGGGTTAAAAGGCCATGGCTGGGATTATAGCACAAGTAAGGACCCCATACTGTGGCCTGACATGCCTACCAGCTTACAGTGCATTTTTCTCTGACAATGCAGGGTCACACACGGTCAGAAAGCGTGAAATGTTTTCACATACATGTTGAAAGACAAGTGAGATGGCCAATCTTTTCTCAGAGGTTATCTGTTAGCATCGTGATTTTTTAATAACAAAGTCATGTCGCAAAGTCAAAACCTAATTGGGGGGAAAATGGGGTTTTATTTGGTGCATGCTTGTGACGCTTGACCTCAAAGGACAGAGTGACTTGGTCACGATTTTTTGTCGGAAAGTTTAATCTGTATGACTGTGTTCACATAACCATCCCCCATGTTCTGAGTCACTCATGCAGCACTCAACGAACTCTCCTCAGTGTCTTTAAGGCCTCTGAAAAGTCTTGAAACAATTAAAGTAGTCATATGATATCAAAGGTAAGGGTCTTAAAATCTTGGTGATAATAAACCTTCAGAAAACAGAGTTCCAAACTAAATCTGCTCAGGATTGTGTGGGCGTTTTAGATACCATTTTAATTAACATTTCCCTGTCTCCGCACACAACACTGTGCTTGTGACAATCAGTGTTGTACAGTCTGTTTGAGTCGTTGGAGAAAGCCCTACTGTCTGGAATGTATTCATTTTAAACTCGCTGATTGTGGAGTTACAAAATGCTATACTATCCATATCATAGTTAGCAGTTAGCATAAACACGCAACATAGCTAAGATCCCCCTTGTTCTTCTCAAAGCTATACGTGCAATGCTAAATGAAAGCTCCGTAACCTAGGCTAGTTAGCTTGTCCAATATTCTAACAGAGCTAAATTCCCACCAAGCTAGCTTAGCTCTCGCTGCGGAAAACAAACAACCACACTCAATACAGGATATGTGGCCAACGCTAACGCTGGGTGTAAGCAGCCAGATACCTGCCGTGGGGCTTTTCCTGTGATTGGACGGCAGAATTACTTTCGGTAAAAAATAAACATGCAAAAGATTAAACACGCACGGTTTACAGACACTGTAATGCCAATAATTGAATTTCTAATACTTTTAAGATGCTAACAATTATCTACATGAGAATCTATAGCTACAAAGCAGTTATAGATTTGCGTTTCCAGTGGCTTTAAAATGATTCTTCAGTGTACATAGACCATCACACTCCCTCCTCTGTTAATGAGAGGCCACTGTGCGTGAGGACATAGCGAGGGCCGGGTGGTAGTTAGCGATCAGCATGGGAGCTAGCTAATCCTGCCACTGATGAACTCATCTGTCTGTCTGTCCACTCCACGCTCAGACATGTGCTAACACGCCATAATCGTCATAATTCTGCTCAAGCTCTGGGCTCTGCCACCTCAGCCACCTGATTAGGGCCTAAGTCCCGAAGGTATCAGTGTTAAAGCTTTGGTAATTCCACCCTTAGCTTCACACCCGCCTGTCAATAGCCTTTCCATTAAGGACGGTGAATCTGAGGCAGTGAGAGTGGGGCTGTTGTTTCAGTGACGCTCTGATAAAAACAAGGATTCTTTCTCTATGTGTCATCTACATGCAGCATAGGATTGTCTTTTATCCACAGACAGCAATGACACTTTCCAAATATTGAACACATGGGGGAATTTCTCATTCAATCTGAGTGAAGTGTTTTCTTTCCAAAAAAAACCCCACTAGAAATCTTGTTTTTTTTCCACCAGGCGTGAAAATATCGGTCATGAAAACCACTCTTTTCATGTAATTCCCCATCCTCCTGCTTCACTGTAATCGCCTGTCAACGGTACGTCTGATTTATTTCTCAAGTGTTGGTGGGACAGGAGCTCCCGCACGGCTCTCCTGGACCCGTAGGGAGGGAGCTCCAGAGGGGAAAGCAAAGCCTCAGTTCCCCCAGCTCGGGAGACTGTAGGTGGGAAGTAAACTTAGCCAACACCGCTGAAACAGGGCGCCACACACCCATCAACGCCTCCTTTGCAGGTGAGTGGAGGAAAACAGGAGACAGGAGGGGATGTCAGCCTGCAGCGGAGCGCTGAGAGGAGCCGCGCGTGAGGCAGGTTTTTGGAGTCATGTTTATATTCATGTTGTGCAAGACAAATATGGATCCTTCAAAAATATATGCAGAAGTCTGACATTGAGAGGAGTAAAAGCTCGCTGACAAATGTGTCGTTTTTTTGACATTTTATCACTTATGCTTACACAGTGACAGACAAAACACACACTACTATCCGTCAGTGTGATGGACGTGCCACTCAATTGTTGGCCTTAGTTGTAGGAACTGCCCTTCCTCTATTACGAGAAAAGATAAACTAGGTCTTAAAACTTTCATTTGATAAACTACAATTATGTTTTGGGCTGTATCCGATTCTGAATTTTTATTGTGTTAAAGCTGGCTAATGAGCTAAAGTTAGCAACAGTCTGACTCACATCTGAGCTAGCCCGTACATTTAGTGTCGGAGAGACACTTTTTTATTTTATTTTTTAAATGTAAGGGTTTTTGGGGACATTTTAAGGCCTTTTTTAGCGAGAGAGGGCAGTTGATAGTGTTGGAAACAGGGGAAGAGAGAGTAGAGACGACACACGGCAAAGGGCCAGTCGAAACTGGGGTCGCTGCATCGAGGATTTTATGGGATGCACAATTTAACTGCTGAGCTACATCAGTGCCCCAAGACACAATTCTTTTTAACTCAAAACGTCTTTATTCAGCGTTATTTCTGGTTTTATTTATCTGGTCTGTTGTTTCAGAAGGGAGGAGACCTTGTAAGTGATAAACACTGAACGAATCCTAAGCTAAAAACAAGCTAGCTGAGCAGCAACAAAGACGCTAGCAGCAGCTTGGCTTTCAGACCCTTCTTACTTCTCTTTGCTGAAGAATAGTGTTGGAAAAACAATTATTTTTCATGTCAAAATGATTTATTCAGTGTTGTTACTGTTTTTTTTGTATCTGGCCTGTTTCAGAAGGGTGGAAAATTGTATATAAACGCTGAAGGAATCTTGAGCTAAAAACAAGCTAGCTGTGCAACGTCAAACAAGCTAGCAACAGCTAGGCTTCAGACCTTTCTTCTGTGTTTGCTCAAGAATAGCGTTGGAAAAACATATTATTACATTTTTTTTGTAATGTCAAAATGATTTATTCAGTGTTATTACTAGTTTTATTTATCTGGTTTGTTTGTTTCAGAACGGAGGAGACCTTGTAAATGATGAACACTGGAGGACACCTAAGGTAAAAACAAGCTAGCTGAGCAGCGACAAACAAGCCAGCCGAAGCTAGGCCTCAGACCCTTCTTCCTTCTGTGTTTAGCGTTGGAAAAATAATGATTTTTAGTGTCAAAATTATTAATTCATTGTTATTACCAGTTCTAATCACTTGTTTTCTGAGAGAAGTGTACAAGGACACAGCTAAAAACTAAAATGGAATTAGACCGAAACAATTTGTAACTTTTTAAATTTTCAAATGTCTGTTCAAAGAAAACTTTTATCAACACTACTGTTTGTTTTCCTGGGGGGCACAGAGGAGGTCTGCTGACTTTGTGTGGTTTAACATATCAGGGCCAAATGGCTGAGATTAAATCAGAGGTTGTGGAAAAAGTAGCAGCTTTGCATTTGAATATGCAATGAGGAAAGCAACATTTTATAAATAAGCTTATGGGGGATTTGTTTTTTTAACCTGCTGCAACCTGCAGGCTGCTGCCTACTGAATTAAAGAAATACAACAGAACAAAATTGGACTACACCTTTTTAATTCATTTATCTGCTGTTGGTCAGGGCACTATTTTGAGGAGCATTACACACCGACTAACACAGCTGTAGTGTTTTAGATTGCTGGCAAATAAATCAATCCAGTCAATGAAAAACATACAGGAACACTCAGACCTAACTGTATAGACCAGACTGGGCATTCACTTGTCAAGTGCTAACTGACTGCCTGCCAATACACTCACTGACCAGAAAGGTCTCGGGCTGTCAGGGGACTGTGAGGTATAAGGGAGGAGAGTGAGAGAGGAAAAAATGGAGGTGAAAGTCAATCAAATTAGCTCCTTCCAGTCCACTCAACTGAAGAAGAGGAGGAGGAGGCTGGAAAACAGAGCGCTCTTCGCAGAGAACTGACAATGTCTATGGGGTGCAATCTGAGCGGCACCCTGCGGAGAGAGGCTAGCACTGATAAACCTGGAAGAAACTGCATGACCTCTTCTGAGTTCCAATAACATAGAAGATTTAAGAGGTAGAATTGATAGCTGATATCTATATAAATGCTGTTTTTAATAGAGATAAGAGATAAAAAGTTTGTCAGTGCTGATTTGCATGTGACAAACCCAACACCGGCGTGTTATTTGTTTGTCTCCCCCGGTGAAAGGAACCCTCTGGAGAGAAGCAGACAGTGAAAATGCTGTTAAGATCACAGTGATAATGACTTACAGAATAAGAGTCTGCATCACGGGGACCGCGACTGGTTTTGATCCCTGTCCTCTTTCATTTCTGTCTCATTAGACAAAACCTGTGGAAGTCAGACAGCCTCTTACCACCGATGTGATTTAAGACATTAAACATTCAACACAGTCACGTCACAACACATCACAAATTAAATCATCTCAAAGTGACGGGAGATTTTTTTTCACTGAAAACTCTCCTCTCGCTGTTCTTCCTTTAGATCGAGCTCGTGTCAAAGGGTTGTCTTGTAAGATTTGAGAAGGAAATCAATAAACAGTTTGTGAAAAGAGGAGGAAACAGAGCAGGTGACAGATGGCTGCGAGGCTAGTGTGTGCGTGTGTGTGTGTGTGTGTGTGTAGGGGGAGTAGTAGGGCGCATATTCAACTCATTCCTGTGTCATGTCATATAAATTTATTTGAATATGAGCGCTGACTTTTGCGGTCTGATCACTCTTGAATTGAACGTGAGTGACAGCCGAGGGGGGCGGGAACACCGAGCTCACACCCAGGTTCACTGGCAGGAATAGATTTTCAAAATAAAACAAAAAAACTTATTTAAAGTGTCACAATGGATGTTCAGACAGAAAGGAGCTGATTACATTTTCACATCTTTGAACATTTTAATCTTTGACTTTTTAGTTTGTTGTCACTGTCGAAAGAAACAAATCAAATGTGTTATAAAAGCAGCATTTTGCTTTTTTAATTGGTCGTCAATGTTGTCTTTTTAAATAAAGAGATTGTCTAACAGCTCAGAAACAGTAAAGTTTAATCTCATCTTGCTATCATACGTTTTTTTTTTTTACTTTAAGGCACAAAAACATCAAAAGTCACAAATATATTTCTCTAGTTTTTAAAAGACATCTCTAATCTCAGTGGGACAAGCATGTATAAATAAAGGTTGAATTAAAAAAAAGAAAAAGTCTATTAGTGATATTAATAAAGCTAAAGCAGCACTTTGTACTTAAGTTTTAATTTATTTCCATGTTAGTCCGGATTTATCCTCTTGTTCTTGAACGTGACTCTGACGTTGCTCTTTTAGCGTCCGAGGTGGTCTTGATGATAGCAAACATATCCTGGCCTCTTTTCCAAAACGACCTTAAAATATGGAACACAAAATGACCACAAGGAATGTTCCATTACTCGCTGAGCGTTCCCATAAAAACAGAAAACACACACCACCCAGTCACCTCTCCGCGCTGAAGGTGTCCCTCAGGGCACGGTTCTGGTCTGTTTGAAGATCAAAGCGGCTGAGGTAAAACAGCATGTTTACAGGTGTTAGGAAATTGAAAATTTCCTCGGCTGAGTGTGGTTTTGAATGGAGGAGGAAGTCTACGTTCTTATGTGTGGGGTGGGGTCTGTTAGGACAGTTTTTTTTCTTAGTTTTTCAAAAAATTTCACTTCTGCAATCTCATGTAAACTTGTTGAATGTTACAGATAGAGTATGCATGGAGGAAATGTGTGCAGAAATCCTTAAAAAGAGTCATGACTTTGGTCTCTGTTCGCGTGTTAGGCCTTTTTCTTCTCGCAGATAACTGGTCAGTGATGCTACAGCTGCTGCTGCCTTGAAGAGGAGAAACAAAGTTACCTGAAAACACCTTTTTTTCTTTAAAGAAAACACAACCCTTCGTGAGGAATAAACATTTGGCAGGCTGTTGTATAATGAGAATCTCCCTGCAAAAGCAACAATGCCAGAGGATGCTGAGTTTTTGAAGGATTAGTTGAATTCTATCACTTTAATGGGGGGTACACAACAACAATGAGCACACCTCAGTCAAACTGGAGTGTCATTTACTCTGCACCTCTCCACTTTGTGTTCCTCTGTGTGCATGAGAGCAGCAGCCATGCCAAGCTTTTCTGCATGAAAGGGAGAGTGTTTAGCTTTTGAGGCTATTTGTGCGTCTGACTCTGTAGTGTTTGTGTCCGATGGGAGGCGCCTGAGCCAGCTTCCTTAAAGGAGCAGGGGGTTTTGTTTGTTTCTGCGCCGTGCCAGGAGAAGTGACAGCCATTCCGGCTTCTTTCACAGAAAAACACATTCATCTGTGTGAGAAAGGCGGCCGCTGAACTCACATGAAAGGCCAACGGGGGCTGCGTTGCACAGGAAGGCAGACTGTACATGGGCTTCAGTGCAAACACAACATAAGCCAGGTCACAGAAAGACAGACAGAGAGACAGAAGGAGATAAGAGAGGGAGGGAAGGAAGAAAGATGCCTTTGACAAATGCTAACGATAAACATGAGACTTAAGTAAATATATTGATATGTATGTGTTTCTATGGTATATATTTACTAATGAGACTACACTGGTCTGCATACAGAGATGACACCTTTATAATGAGTGCATGTATAAAGAGTCACAAACAGCCTCCTTTACAGTGTGGATGCAAACATAAACAAACACGTGACCTGCTCCTCACATTTAAATAATTCAGTCAGCTCCTTGAATGCATGACACGTTAACAACATTTCCTGTGAGATTTCTTTAGACTAGACATGGGTAATAAGCTGCATTATTTCAGTAATATGTATTTTCTTTTATTTATCTGTTTTATTCCTCATTGTTTAATGTATATAACCATATTAAAATAGTTGTATGGGGGGGCTACAGGCCCGCTGTGTGAGGTGACACCGTGTGCCTATAAATAACACCGGCCTCGCTCATTTCATTAGAGCAGCTCAAATTCAATTAGAGGATGTGGCGTTTGTTTTCAAAGTTTTCTTTCCAAACACGCTCGCCCGACAAACTCTTAAAAGTGTCTCTGTTATTTCTGCTGAGGAGGCCCGTTTGGGAAGTATCAGCGAGAGAAACGAATTCGGCTCAAAAGAAACGAATATGAGATGTTTGACGAAGGAAAATATTTGTTGAAGTGCGATAAAACAAATGTGAAGATTGGCAGATTTCAGAATGACGCAGTTACAAATAGGAAGTTTTAAACATGTCGTCACGTGTCAGTTAAGAGAGGAAGGCACGTTCAGGAGAAATAGGGAAAAACTTTACGTGACATTTATTGAAGTGACGCAATAATAATCAACTTTATCAAATATGTGGTACTGCCTCACGTGCTTCAACAGTTTATTCAGTGCGATGTTTTTAATTAAATAGGCCTATTTGTTGAGTTTCAAATATTTAATTTATTTAGCTCTTATGGTGCGTTTGCGTAACAAATAAAATGTGATTATAATGAAAAACAACGAGTTGCTGTTGATGTAACACCATTTATTTATTTGTTTGCATCGTAATAACTCTTAAATACAAATTCATTATTTATTATTACGCCACACTTTCTTTAGATTGAACTCTCTTTCAGCAGTGGGCTTCCTGTTTCTGCCTGCGGCCTGTATTATTACAACCGTCACGGTGCGCAGGCTGACGCGTCACACGTTAAAGTAAGACTCGTGACGTGTCTGTGCAGAAAAGGTAAAACAGGTGAAGCTCTGTCACCTGGCTTCATTAAAAAAAACAAAAAAAACAAATATTTGCATTTAAGCTCTTTAACAAACACGTGAGGAAAAACAATCACACTGTATGTACGACGAATGATTGACAGCCTCACTGTAACGACTACCTGCTGGTGTTGTTCTGACTTAAATGTCGATATGGGATGTGTTTGTAAAACGCAATAGCCTATTTATTACAATAATACTTTTTTTTGTTATTACATATGAGGGGAAAGTAGTTAACTGTGGACATGTAGTGTACGTGTGCGTGAGTGAATGAGAGAGAGAAAGAGCAAGGGGGGTGGTAGTGTATGTGGAGGTGAATTATTAATCCATTATTATCACAACACAACCGAAAACCGCGCTGATCACACACTGATCTGAGTCAATACAGCCGCTCACTTCACCTGACATGACTGACAGGTCTCATATGTTGCTGCGGTTACACACCAACCAGCACAACCCACAAACACACCCACACGCGCGCGCGCGCGCTGCTTGTGCTCGATTTCATTCCCCTGGAGGCCTCCAATCTCCCCTCTTCTTCCACAAGTTTTACCCCAATTAACAGAGAAAATATCAGCCCGTATAGAGAACTACAAGTATGGTGACGCTTTATTTAAACAATGATGTCCCAAATATGGACATGGCGGAAACTGTCATCTGGTGTTAATCATAAATGTGTCCCCAAATACGGCCTGTGACAGACCCCGCCTCTCCCCCCTCACTCTTACACACACGTACACACAAGCGGGGGCGCAACACTCATCTTCTCTGACGTAGCTGTAAATATAGTTGTGTGCCATAACACATCCAGTGGGTGATTCATTGTCACTCTCCAATAATTGTGTCGCCTTTTACTCAATAAATGATCAAATCTGGCTATAATCTGTTCCAGTAGTTCTGTGGAAGAGGCATGGGTGAAGGTGGAAAAAAGCTGCTGTTTCCCTGGAGGTTTCTTTATTGAATCTTCGGATATAAAAGGAAGTCATTTCAGAAAGAGAGAGCGAAAGATGTAACTATTGTGGTGTGATTTGTCGTCTAAATCACATCCTAAATAATATTTCTCCAATCAAAATCCGCGTGCAATTATTGTTTCGCAAATTCAAAACGCGTAAAAGCAGGTTTTACGCACAATGTCCTCCCTGCAGGCTGCGCGCGAGAACGCCACTTTGATTGCACTGCTATAGAACGGGGTCTAATTGTGCGGTGAACTTATCACATGACCTCAGAGATTCCCATCTGAACTTTGGCCTTAGGAGTCCAAGCGTGACCCCCTGAAAACACCCCCTCTAACCTGTCTCACGTTAAGGCCCAGTGAGCCAGGTTATACAGTCTGTGCTTACAGTGCAGGCGGACAAAGTCCAAGGGGCTGAAGGAAGAAGAGAAAGAGGGAGAAAAAAAGAAGCTCTTCTTCCTTCTCCGCGGATCAATATCAGCGCAGCTGGAGCCGAACAGGAACCGGCATCGACGCACTGTGGAGCTGACCTTTCCCACTCCATACAAGTCAAACCTTCCTCCGCCGGAGAGGTCAGCGGGCCAGCCAACGCAGGGGCCATTAGGAGGCGATATCTAATGCTCGATAATATGCATATAGAACTATATTTCGCCCATAGACTTCTGTGGCAGAGATAAACCCGTCTCACTTTACGTTTTTTTCTTTTCTGCCGAGAAGAAAAATAAACATTTTGCATTCTTTCTCTGCAAACATGTGAAGAAATGAGCAGGAGAAAGGAGAAAACAAACACTTTAGTAGCTTCTAATTGATTTTACTTGATATTATTGCCTGGTTGTAAACAGCATCGCCTCCCTGGAGATCCTACCAACATTTTTATTCACCACATCCTTCTGTGAGCCAAGTAACGCGAGCAGCTCGTGCGTTTGGGAGACAACGTTGCCTGCAGTCTAACAGCTCCATAAGACAGACATTCAGAGTGCCACTTGCTGCTGCAGCGGAGCCTCAGCCCGGCCTGCAGCGGATTCCCACCATCACAAACTAGTGCCAGCGAGTGTTTTTAATGTTCCTGAACAAATATGAACTCATAACAGCGATGACAAAAACTTATATTGGCACAGACGCATGCGCAGAGGTCATGCCACCCCAAAAAAACAAACATCCAGCTGACAAATATTAAAGTTATGCGTCTCCATTCATACACACGTCATTTATACCCACTCGGACTATTTACTCCTGAAAAAGAGCCTCACATCTCCGCCATTATCTCTCCTTTCACATCACCACTAATCAGAAACAAACACGCCCAGAGCGTCCCTCCAAAACAATCTGCATGAATCACAGGCCCACAGAGACATATGGCCTCCTCCCAGAGCAGGTTACAAAGCAGAGCACGGAGAGGATCTCACAGACTATAAGCCGAGTCAAGTTCAAGTTCACTAACTCCTGCGCACTGGAGTTCCCAGTCTGTGTGTATGGGGGGGAGGGGGGAGGGGGAGGGGTTGCGTTTACGGGCTGCGAATAAACTCGGTAAGTGAGCTGAGAAAATATAAAGTGGTTAGATATGATCAGTGGAGGAGAAGAGTTTATTTTTCCATAAATAAGCAGACTTGCAATGAGTGTGCCAAAAGGAAACGCTCACTTTCTTTAGGTTTTCTTTTAAATTAAACGCTAAAACGGATCATTTTAAATATGTAGAATTAAAATTCCTTCTTTGTGTGTCATTTCTCTTCAAGTAAATCATCACAACGCAAACACAGCTCTCTTACATCCCCAAATCTCATGTTTTTTCAGCACCACAACCGCCACCTTGTCTTTAAGGCCTGTGAGCATGCTTTGCAAAGCTTGAGGTCAAAACACAATGATGCTTTTTTTTTTGCTTAAAAGATTTGAGAACTTTAAGAATTAAAACCTTAAAAAGGAGACGCAGTAAGCTTCCCTGAGAGGGCCTGCCTCCCTCCAAAAAATGCCTTGAAACTAATTTACGTCCCTCTCCGGCAAACCGACACAATATAAATGACGAAGAATTCTTAAATCACTTGCAACACCTTTTATTATATTTGTATGCAGTAAAATTCTTATCACAATAAGGAAGAAAACACCTCTTAAAACTTTGAACAAAAGCACAGAACGAAACAACTGCCCATGTTTAGCTCATCATTGTACATATTTATAGTAAAGAAACATTCTTTATAAATACTGTTTCATCTGTAGCAAGTAAATACCATAATTTAATTACAAATGGATAAATATGGCAGTTGATATTTACAAAAAAAGGAAGGGGTGTAGTTACAGAAAAAAAAAAAAAATCATACGGCACAATGTTTATTTTCCTCACAATCTTCCAGATAAGTATTTCACAATTCAAACTTGCAAAGCACGAAACATCACAAGTTAAGCCCAGCAAACTAAAAAATATACATTCACAAGCATAATATTGTGGTGTGTTGGAGTTAAATGTTAACTTTGGCACTCTTTCCAGTTTATAGATGTTTAGTATAGTACAATCAATTTGCCTTAGGATCACAATATTCAACAGTATAGTACAATTTTATCGTAATATGTGCACTAAGAGTCCAGTTAGAGAAATAGCTACCATTGAAGGAACATCTATACACCAAAGACTGACAAACTATCACAACCAATGGGAATGTGGGCTTTTTAGTAATTATTTACAATATGAAACACCTCCTCTATTATACATATTTCCCTCTGTTGGTAATCGCCTTCTTCCCTGGTGAGTGAAAAATCATCAAATCAAAAATAAACAAAATGTTTGTGTGCCTCCTGTCCCCCCTAAAAAATCTCCTGCTGGATGGTCCAGTGCTGTGAAATGAGTGTGTGTGGCTTCTTTTCAGCTCAGTCCTACACATACCATTCACTGAAATTGGAGGATAGGCCACTGTGGCTGCTGGTGTTGTGCACAGCTGAGGCGGGGGACAGGGTGGTGTTGCTTTGGGTCTCGGTGGTGGGAGACACCAGGCCCGGAGGTGTGGAGGACTCATACCCGGAGCTGGCTGCTGGAGAGGAGTCTGATGCTGGTGGGGACGCTTCGTGGACCTGGGGGGGGGAGAAGAGAGGCGATTTAATATTCTGCATCTTTTAAATTCAAGATGGGAATCTAAAAAACAATATCATATGTGCATTGTGAGGCCTTGCGTGCAGATTTCCAAGAACACGATATTTACCTTCATGTGTTTCCGTAGGGAGCTGGGGTGTGTGTAGGACTTGTCACACATTTTGCAAAGATATGGCTTGTCCGACGTGTGCACGTGCATGTGTTTCTTTCGGTCGCTGCTGTTTGCAAACCGTCTGTCGCAGCCCTCAAACTCACACTGGAACGGCTTCTCTCCTGCAGGAAAAAAAAGAAATAGAAGACAGAGTCAGATATTGTGCTGAGAGACGCCTCGGGCTGTAAGAACAAGGAGCTGTGCGCATCATATCATGCGTAAAGTTCAAGTGTTTGGTGCTACTTTCCCTAAAAATCACAGCAGTGATTTCTAAACTACTCCTCCCGTGATTCTAATTGTTGTACTCAAAGTTTAAGCCGTGTTTTAATGCAAGATGGGGGTTGCTACATCTTATTTAGCCTACATAAATAATGCGCATAGTGATTTGGAGGGGGGTGGGAGCGATAGAGGGACAGGGCCGTCCTCAGTAGGCCTACAGAAGGCGAGCCATTTGCTGTGAGACAATAAAAATCTAATTAGCACCTGACCAATTTCATGGCACGGCACCAGAATGTATTTCCCAAGAAAATAGGTCCAAATGTGAGGGCTGGTAATGGCCCTGTCTAGCACCTTAGATCCTATCAAAGGGGACGCATCAGATAACAAAAGGGATTCTTTACGCATAAACATGCAGCTTGTGCTGGTGATTTGCTCGGCTAAACATGAACACAAAACTCCTACACTAACAGGAATTACAAATATAATTTCTGAAAGGCCAAAGCAGGAAAAATGTGAATGAAAACGGGGATAATGTGGGCTACAAAAGCGCGCTATCGAGATCAAGCAAGATTAAAGCGATTGATAAGATTTACTACCAGACTGTCTGCTTAACTGTGCACGCAACGCGCTCTAACTCTCCCCTTTGACCCGTTTTTAAAGTTTATTCCACACAATAAAACACCAACAGGCCCTGTGAAATTGTTTTCTGCACGTTTGGAAAATGTTTCACGCGTGAGGAATTATTCAAACGTGTCCGGTGTAGCTGGAATTATTCCGCTACCCCAAGCTGGTTCCCTCCCTGTGCTGGATGTAGTCCTAATTCTACTTTACTTTGTTCGTACAAATACTTCTCTACTTTAGCAGCCTGAAATAGCCTCTGATAATTAGATCATCATTTGTGTTTGCTGTTGGCAAAGCTCGTGTTTACAGCAGCGAAATAAACGAACATGTAGGCTTAGTAACAACACCACCACCGGTCTGACTATTAAAGGAGAATTAATAAAAGGCTGAGCAGTGTTTTTATAATTACCTGTGTGTGTTCTTTTGTGGATCTTCAAGTTTTCCGACCGTGCGAAGACCTTCCCGCAGCCGGGGAACGGGCAGGGAAACGGCTTCTCCCCGGTGTGCACCCGAATGTGGTTCACCAGTTTGTATTTCGCCTTGAACGGTTTGCTCTCCCGGGCGCAGTCCTCCCAGAAGCAGACGTGGTTCGTCTGCTCCGGTCCGCCGACGTGCTCCACGGAGACGTGCGTGACCAGCTCGTGCATGGTGCTAAAAGTTTTGTTGCAGCACTTCTTGGGGTTGCTGAGCTGCTCGGGGTCGATCCACTTGCAGATGAGCTCCTGTTTGATGCACTGCTGCCTCATGTAGCGGAAAAAGGCACCGGGGTGGTGGTGGGCTGCCATGTTCATCCCCATGTTCATATTCATGGAGCCGTACTGGTTGTGCAGCTGCGCGGCCGAGTACGGGTCGGTCCTCGGGCTGGAGACCTGGTGGTACTGCTCGGAGCGTCCGAAAACTTCTCCCGGTAGTCCGAGCCTCATTTGGCCGTTCAGGACATTGGGGGAGCCGTGGGAGCCGTGCTGGTCGTGGATCCCCGGGAACAAAATGTGGCCTTGCGTGTCTGTGTGGGAGTGATGAAGGGATCCCGCCGTGGGGCCAAAAATAGTATGTTGGCCGCTCGCCGGAGAGGATTCTCCGAAGCCACGGCTGCGAAAGAGAAAGTCCCTGGTGGAGTTAAAAGGAGAGCTCGCATAAGACGTGACATGGGCGGCGTGAGCCCCCAGAGCCGCAGCGGGGTAGCCGGGCGCCTGGGTGCTGAAGGCAGAGCTCTGTCCCGGAGAGAGATCATGGTTGAGCTTAAACGCGCCCATGTGTGCGGAGTCCACAAAGCTGTTCTGTGCCAAACTCAAGTCTCTGTCCTGCATCTCGCTCGCTGAGTGATGCCTGGCGAAGGACCCCACTCCCAGTCCGGGGAACTGGTGACCAGCATCCAGTAACATAGTGTCAATCAGGAAAAACGTTTGGTTGAAATCAGCGTTTTCAGAAAGTTAAAGAAGAAATAAAATCAAACGGTGGAGCTGGTGGGCAACGATTCAACTTCCAGCCTTGGAAACACCATATCAGGCGTGAATCAAAACGCTGCTCCGCTCATCAGGAAAAAAGAAATCAGCTCGGATTATCGAATTTACTTCTAGTAACTTGTGCGTAAAAAAAAATCCAAATGTAAAGAAGTGAAGAGTTTCCTTGTGTCCTCTTCTCTTTGCTGCGTTAAAATGCACTCGAAGAATTAAATAATTATCTTACTGGGTGTCCTCTGCGCGCACAGAGCGAGGGTTCGTTGGAGCATCTCAGAAATCGCTGCTCCGATTGGGTATGTGTTTATGTCTCTGGCTCGCCTGTGTTTATCGCGGAGGGTCCCTGTTTCTCCGTGGACTGGCTCTATCTCTTCTTCCGCCCCCTTTAACTGGAGCCCGTTCACTCGTTGCGCGCAGTCTCATTGGCCACTGCGCCTCATCAATCCCAGGTGCCCCTCCAATAGCAGGTAGCGCTCGGGCGACTTAATAGTGCAACGCCATTTTCCACTAATAATTACCGCCTACTTTTAGGAGAAGATTTAAGGGGGGGGATGGGGGGGATATACAAGCGAGAGGATCACGACGAGAGAGGAGAGGACGTGGTTTTTGTTGTTTATATTCCGTAGGTGCCAAGTTGTAGTGGGTACGAAAGACAAATATGTGGATTTAAGGAGAAGATTTTAAACACATTTTTAGATCAGGAGAGAAAGTCAGTCGGAGTGTTGGAGTGTTTAATCAGTGGTTACTGGGTAAATGTAAATATAAAGCAACAGCTCTGTGTGTTTCACATACTGTAAATAAAGGGCGCTCGTTCAGCAACATACAAAGAGTCATGCTGTTGAATATATGTCTAACAATTAAAAACCAGGATGTCCAAAAATGAAACCAAAAGCGCAAAATGTTTACGCATGGCTGCAAAATGGAGTTTAAAACGACATCCGGGCGTTCTTACTCATATAAAGCACCATACAGTGCGTTAATATTTAATTGTTTTTACTGTCCTCTGATTACAACTTAAACCTTAAAGGCGTCTCAGATTTATTTGGCTAAAAAAGGCTGCAAAACAAAACGTTTTTGTACATTGATTTAAAGTCCTGCTGAACGTTACACCTCTTATTTTTATTTTTAGAAACAGTGTCAGGTCAAAATAAAAGGTGATAAATTGTTAAACAGTGTCACATGTGTTTCTTAAATGCTGTTATGTAAGAATATATGACTGCGTTTAGATAAATAAATTAAAGAATCGTTCAAAATCTTTAATTCGCCACAGCTGAAACAGCATTTGTGGCTCCATATGGACTCCAGCGGTTTGTTCACTGCACGTAGAAGCACAACTGGGCCTTTAGTGGTGCTCACACACACAGACACACACACGCACACTGAGACACACACACAGAGAGAGAAACACACACACACACACACTGGTAACCGCTGCAGAGGTTGTTGTTGGTTCTCTCTTTTAATGCTTCCATATGTCGCTGGTTCTGCGTCCTCGGTGGTTCTCACGTTCACCACAGCAAATTACGTGACATGTTCTGGTGGTGAACTGCGCTCACATCCGAGTTAACCATTAGTGACCCGTGAGGTCGAGCCTCTCCTCAGCACAATAATGAAGTTTTGCGCGATAAAACTCGCGTGTTTTCCCAGATTAGATTGAACTAAGATGGTTTGGTGTCTCTTTGAGTGGAGGTGTGTTTATGTTTGGTTTTAATCCACAGGAAAACTAAAGGTTAGAACTGCTGTTTTACACTCTTACACACCACAGTCCTCATTGTATTTCCCCTTTGTACGCCATACACGCAGAGGCATACTACTGCTGGAGGGATCCTGTTGTAAAGCTAAGATTTGCCTCATTTGCTGGCAATTTTCCACCACAAGCATGCGCCCAATCCGCGTCTCAAATGTGGATTTACAGGCCAGACACCACAGCTGCTCATTCACGCACAAGTCAAAGGAAGTTTACTCACATTTTCACCAAATCAGAGTCCCACAAGTCCAGCTCCACGACACGTTTCTGGGTCCGTCTCCAAGTGCTCTCTCTGCCTAAAGCGACACATAAACGCGTGAAGGCGAGGGAAACGTTTTCAAAACTTTTTTGGGGGAAATAGTGCGTCTCTTAGCTCGGAGTGGGACAGGCTGAGCGTTGTGTGTGCCATTCTTCCAAGTCCTATTTCAACCCGCACCACAGGAAACTGCAGGAGCTGATCCAAGTTCAAAGTCACGTCTGCCGACCCCTATAAGAAGTTCTTTATTTCTGTGGAAAAGCACAAAACCTTCCCCAGATAGGGAGGAAAGAGAAAGAAAATTAAAAAGGGAAAAAAAATCTACCGGGTATAGAGGCACATGGCTGCGGGTTTCTCTTTCTGAAAGGGGGTCCAGGCTATTGAAAATCCCCCATAGACCAGGATTTCAACAGGTTCTGGGACCAGTTATACACACTGGGACGTGGCCAAAACATTTTAAATATAAATCATAGAACTACAACCACTCAGAATGTGATTTAAAGTTGTCAGCATGAAGAAAAGCCTATAAATAAAGTCACCACTCGGCCGTATAGGGGGCTCTGCCTGCGCGTAATAATGGGGGCCAAAGGCGTATTTCTCCTCTCTGTTATCTGACAATATCAATATGTTGACACACTGGAAGGTTACTTGTGTGGCTTCCGTGACCTTGTGTTTCATGGACGTTTGACCTCTGACCCGTTAAGACCACATATGTTGGCCCCTTGACTCCTTTTGGTAAAATAACCCTGTTTATGACAAAGCGTCTTTGTTTTAAAGAGAGAGAGAGGGAGAGAGAGAGAAAGAGGGAGGTTAAGATGTCCCCCTCTTCCGCGTGAGGCAGCGACAGCTTTCAGGTAATGTGGAAGCTATAAGTCAATACAAATTAACCCCTTCCTTCGCGAAAGTTGCTTCTATGTCTTTGGATTATTTAAAATATGTGTTGTAAAAAATGTGGCAGCAATTTTGAGCAAAGAGTGTAACTCATGTTGCAAAAATTGCACGTGCGTGACATCCGCAAATTGTTAAGCAGCAGCAATAATCACTTTAGTGATTTTTTGTTTCTTATTAAATCATTGTTTTTATGTATTCTGTCTGGTTTAAGTCCCATTTAACGTGGTGTTTAATTTAATGTGTATGAATCAGGGCCCCCTGAACAAATCATAAACAGTGCACCCACTGCTGCTCTGTGCTGTTTTATGGCTTTCCAGAAGCTTCTATTGGAGCTGGGCACATTTTATTTATTTAACTAAATCCCCGAGACTATTAACGCCACACACATGTGGCCACCGGTGTTTGAATTTTATTTTTATTTTACTTTTAAAGCGACTAAAAATGTTGATAAAAATAAATATGGCACGTGACAAGATGGGAGATTAGCTGCTGTAAATAAAAAAATAAGTTTACAAGCATTAAATAAGAATAGTAATGTGTCACATATTTTGATTAAATGTATTATTTTTTATTTATGAAAGGTTTAAAAATCAGTTTGAGAAGTTTTGCTGATTAGTTCATAAATCAACAGAGGTGCACGTGCAACAGGCCCGTAACATGTCCCTCTCCAACATGATGGAAATTAATTAGAAGCCCACTCATGAATGCAGAGAGATGCTGTCGACTCATGTGTTTTTAAATCCCTGCACTCTGCCGCAACTTTGCACGATAGACGTCGTGATGATTTGCTGTCACGTCGATTGTGAAGGTGAGGTGAATGAAGACATATCAGTGACAGATTCACGTCCTGCTGTCAACAGGGACTCTCTCAAATGGCGTGATGGCGTGTGATCCGTCACACTGAACTCACACTCGGGTTTAACGACCTCAGTTAGGAGCAAGGTTAGAAAAAGGTGGGAGATTATTGTTGGTCAGGGATACCAATAAATAAATAAAATACATGTTTTTACGAGTCCTGCCAAAATGTTGAGTAAAAAGCTCCGCTGTGATCCTCATCTATAGTGCTGTCTGCACATCAGAGGTCTGCTTAAACTTTTATTTAAACAAAGGAAAATTATTTGAATAGGATTTTTTTATTAAAGCAGAATAAAAAATATCTGAACAAATCAGAATTTAAGACTTGGAGGAGAGACTTTTTGGTTCGCCCAATTTCAGCATTAGACTGTGACGACTGCCTGCACCACCCACAACTACACTTTAATATGATTGTAATTTAAATAGTCATATTAAGTCAATATTAGAATAAAAACAATTATAACCATAAAGCAGTGAGTAATAACTGTGGCAGGGTGCGTAAAATTGAAAGACAGCTAAACAAACAACAACTGGGAAGCAGACGAACAGACTTTTGTTATTTTGTAGTTTTACTCATTTAATTCTTTTTTTATTCTATTTTATTTTTTAGAAAATATTTAATTTAATGTATAAATGCAGTGTCTTTCCACAGGTGCGCTTCTGTCATTTCAGATTTCCCTGACACATCACGTTCTCCCTAAAGGAGCTTCATGTTTGTGAAAAGGTTTTATGGCTCTTTTTTTTTTACTAAATACAAAATAAATTCACTTTGCGCATCATTGTTGTCTTTTTAGACATAAACACACTGTTCATACTTTAAGTCAAATAAATCCATCCAACAGCAGCAGCTTTTATTTCCTTTTTTCTAATGTCGACATCAAATCACCAGTGAGCCTCTTGGACAAACCAAAGCAGAGAGAGAGAGAGAGAGAGAGAGACGAGGCTGTGTTCGTCACATAAACTGACACGCCGGTCATCCACACGGACCTGCACCGGTCAACGCAGAGCCGCACAAACAGATCCGCTGCTAACTTTGTGAGTACAACTTTTTGGAGTCAACAGCGATAAAGAGAGTGAGGGGGCGGAACCCTGCTGAGCCCCTGCGCTGAACGACAGCCAATCGCTTCGTTCTCCTAACTGCCAGTCACCGAAATCCGTCCAATACCCGCAGTGCCATTTCTAAACTGTATTCCCCACTGTGTCCTCCAACTGTTGTATGTTCTGCCAATCGCTTGAGGACAGAGTGGGAAAAGGAGCAAGCAGAGTTAGAAGCCGGACAAAAGAACTTATAGAGCCCTTATATACATATTTTCCTAATGTTTTAGAGCGCGTGGTGTGGTGAAAAACTAGTGCGCAGAGTGCGGATGGACTTGTCAGCGTAGTTATGGAGCCCCCTTTAAGCAAGAGGAACCCGGCGATAAGATTAGCGGATTTGGCAGCGACTCAACCCCTTCCTCATCAGAATATGACAGGCTTCCCGGGGCTAGGGGGGCATCACCCTCTCTCCCACCATGCCCACCTCCACCCTGGGGAGCTGGGCAACGACCCCGGAGTGGCACTCACTCCATTTGGACCCGAGCACATGGCACAGACAAATGCTCTCAAACTTAGCCCATCTCAGCACATTCAGAGCCATCCCGAAGCCCAGACCGCGGCATCTTTCACTTCTGCTCAGACCACAGTTGGTTTCCCCGTGGCTCACCCCCACTCAGGCTACTCAAGCAGCAGGGACTTCATCCTCAGGAGAGAACTCTCAGCCTCTGCTATGCATGCACTTGGCGACCAGCATAGTTCCGCCTCCTCCCCTCATCACCATGGCATGTTCATCTCCCCAACAGGTGCTTATGGGCACGCGGAAAGTGGGGCCCATTCACTTTTCACTGGACTTCACGACCAGGCGTCCCCAGGTGCCCACCACCACCATGCCCTTAACGGGCAGATGCGCCTGGGTATACCGGGGGACATCTACGGCAGGCCGGAGCACTTCGGGCACAGGCCGGAGCACTATGGACCCTCTTCTCTCCACAGCTACAACTCCATGAACCTCAATGTGAACATCGCTTCTGCTCCTCACGGAGCGGCGGGGGCGTTTTTGAGATACATGCGGCAGCCCATAAAGCAAGAGCTAATCTGTAAGTGGATCGACCAGGAGCAGAGTCAGAAGAAGCCCTGCTCCAAAACTTACAGCACCATGCACGAGCTGGTCAACCACGTCACGGTGGAGCATGTCGGGGGACCGGAGCAGAGCAGCCACGTCTGTTTTTGGGAGGAATGTCCGCGGGAAGGGAAGGCTTTCAAAGCGAAGTACAAACTGATCAATCACATCCGAGTTCACACGGGAGAAAAGCCCTTCCCGTGTCCTTTCCCGGGCTGTGGAAAAGTGTTCGCTCGGTCGGAGAATTTAAAGATTCACAAGAGGACTCACACAGGTCAGTGCTTGTAAATGTTTAAACTTACACACCGCAATGTGAAAAATATCAGCCCATCAGAAAGCATTATCATGTAGCCGAGAAGACCTTGTTTTGAAATCAAACGGATAGACATTGCGATCGTGCGTAATTGCGCACACAAGCCTGCAAAAAGTTTTATTCATTGACGCATTGGCACAGTGTGAAAACGTGTTTCATTTCCTTTCTGAAATACAAACTCCTTTACTCGCTGAGACGCCTGCAGTAGGCGTGAGAGGATTAAGCCATATGATTTGTAAAACGTGCTTACGTACGTAGAGGACAGCGCTGGAACACGCGTAAATGTAATTATCCTCAGGCGTAGGACGTTTAGAAGCCGAAGATCAGTTTATGTATCCAGAAGGCTAAACGCACAGCGTATGATGTGTTGTGGTGTGCCAGGTGCATTCGTTGTAAGCATCGGCGTACGGTTAAACATGAAGGTTTGAAGCTGCAGAGGAATAAAAATAGATCCAAAAAATACTGTCCAACCAAAACAGAGCATCGAGGTGACATGTTGCTTACAGTGTTTTCAGGTCAATACTCTGAGTACTACAGGACTAACTTTCCACAGCGTCAAACTCTCATGAGTGCTCAGTTTGGAGGATTGTTTTTGTTTTAATTGCATATAAAAAGAGTCGTGTTTTGGCTAAGAGAGAGAGAGAGCTTCATTTTGGCCTCATGCCACACAATATCAATAGGCCTCTACACCTCTGCGATGATGTAAAATCCCAGGGGAAATAAACAAGCCATGTACTAAAACTAACAGCCTTAAAAAGTCAACTTTTATTGTTTACCGTTTTAAAAAAGCACAATGAACTTCTTAACAAAATTAATATATGCACTACAGGCTTTAATTTTGAACAAATCCTGTTGGACAGTGTGTGTGTCTGTGTGTGTGTGATGAGTTAGAACCACCAAGGTACATAAACTGCTCCTGGTGGTCTCCAGAGTGCACCCCCTCCTCCTCCTCCTCTTCCTCGCTCTACACCCCAACTTACACACATACGTGTAACCATAAGGCCTTAAGGCATGTTACACGTGTTCACACAGGAAAATGCTTTGGACAAGTGGGTGTGGAGAAGTGTGGCTCTATGGTACATGTTTGGTGAATAAGCTGTGGTGAGGAGGAAGCCCCAGAGGAGAGGTCCAGACCGCTACACAGAGCAGCAATGAGAAACCCCCCCTAATGTTGTGTTTATTCAAGGTGGTATGATGAGTCAGAAAGTAAATACATTATCAGTGCTTTTATTTTGATAGGTTCAATTGTAAACTATCCGCGTGGGCACTTTTTTGGGGAGTTGTTTAAGGCGGTGACATTTTTTTGCACGTGACACTGACTGCATCTGTTTCTCATTTCTTCCAGGGGAGAAACCTTTCAAGTGCGAGTTCGACGGCTGCGACAGAAAATTCGCCAACAGCAGCGACCGGAAGAAGCACTCCCACGTGCACACCAGCGACAAGCCTTACTACTGCAAAGTGCGCGGCTGTGACAAGTCCTACACGCACCCGAGCTCGCTGCGGAAGCACATGAAGGTGCACTGCAAGTCCCCGCCGCCCCCTTCCACCAATGTCAACTACATTTCATCCACAAACCCCCTCGGAGACCCCCTTTCGCCCAACCCCGAGCCCCACCGGAACCGCTCCGCGAACCTCTCCCCTCAGGTCACCAACCTGAACGAGTGGTACGTGTGCCAGGGGAGCGGGGGCCCCAACCACCTCCACACCCCCTCCAGCGATGTGCCAACGTCAGAGTCAGACGACGAGGACCATTTCAGAAACTCAGACCCGAGGACGATGCTCTGATAACCCCGTTTACAACCACGTGACTGTCAGACTTGTCACCGAGTTGACCCGTTAAAGTGTGTAGATCCATGCTGGCGCGTGCGCTTGGGGTATTGATCAGTTATTTTCACTGTAGTATTACTAAACGACTGTGCTAAACGCAGATAATTCACTGTTGTCGTGGGTGCAATGCAGGCCTAATGACAGGAAGGAGACATGTATTAGAAGTGGCTCCTGACCTTTGCTAAATTGTCGATAAAAAACTACCAAAATAAAATCCCCCTTTTTAAAATGTGGCTGAAAACTTTCAAAATAAAACTCACATTAGACCTAAAATTAAATTACTAAGGCTGCAGTGCAGGCCTAATGACAGGAGGGAGACATTTATTATAAGTGACCCCTGACCTTTCCTAAATTGTCGATAAAAAACTAACAAAATAAAACCTCCCTTTCTAAAATGTGGCTGAAAACTTTCAAAATAAAACTCACATTAGACCGAAAATGATGTAATTCCCTCTTTGCAAAGCTGCAATGCAGACCTAATGACAGGAAGGAGACATTTATTAGAAGTGACCCCTGACCTTTCATAAAACGTGTATGAGACTTCCAAAATAAAACACCTTTCTTAGAATATGGCTGACAACTTTCAAAATAAAACTCACACTAGAGCTGAAATGATATCATTCCCTATCCAATGCAGGCCTAATAACAGGAAGAAGTGGCCCCTGACCGTTCCTTAAATGTGGATAAAAACTGTCAAAATAAAACACCTTTCTTAAAATGTGTCTGAAACATGTCAAAATAAAATACATTAGAGCTCAAATTAGACAATTCACTATTGTCTTGAGGGCAATGCAGGCCTGATGACAGGAAGGAGAATTTTATTAGAGGTGACCCCTGACCTTTTTTAAACAGTGGACTTTAAAGAAACATGTCAGGCAAAATAAAACACCTTTATTAAAATGTGGCTGAAAACTGTCAAAATAAAAGTCATATTAGAGCTAACATTTGATAATTCAATATTCTCCTGGGTCTGCGCAGGCCTAATTGCAGGAAGGATACATTTATTAGAACATGACTGCCAAAATAAAACACTTTTCTTAAAACATGTGGCTGAAAACTGTCAAAATAAAACAGCTTTTTTTTAAAATGTGGCTGAAAACTGTCAAAATAAAAGTCATATTAGAGCTAACATTTGATAATTCAATATTCTCCTGGGTCTACGCAGGCCTAATTGCAGGAAGGATACATTTATTAGAACATGACTGCCAAAATAAAACACTTTTCTTAAAACATGTGGCTGAAAACTGTCAAAATAAAACAGCTTTTTTTTTAAATGTGGCTGAAAACTGTCAAAATAAAAGTCATATTAGAGCTAACATTTGATAATTCAATATTCTCCTGGGTCTACGCGGGCCTAATTACAGAAAGGACACATTTATTAGAACATGACTGCCAAAATAAAACACTTTTTTAAAACATGTGGCTGAAAACTGTCAAAATAAAACAGCTTTTTAAAAAATTTTGGCTAAAAACTGTCAAAATAAAAGTCATATTAGAGCTAACATTTGATAATTCAATATTCTCCTGGGTCTACGCAGGCCTAATTGCAGGAAGGACACATTTATTAGAACATGACTGCCAAAATAAAACACTTTTTTAAAACATGTGGCTGAAAACTGTCAAAATAAAACTCACATTAGAGCTTAAAAAAAAAAAAAGAGGAGCACATTTTTGTTTAAAGTGAGCCACTTTCTACATAAAACTCTTAAAATGAATGATGCTTTCTTACACGAGCAACATGCAGGGTTTAATTAAATGCATGACTTAAGACCGAAACGACATCTTTCATGTGACCTCCCATCATTCCCTTGCAGTTTAATAACTTGCCTGCTATCAATCACTGTCACGTTCCAGACATTTAAGGAAAATAAATGGTACCGCTTTTAACCCCACGAATGGCAACAAATGTTAAAGGACAGAATGTGGACGAGTTTTTTTATTTCGCGTGTTAAGTTGTGGTACAAACTTTGATAAAGAAAAAAAAAAAAAAACACGAGGAGGGAAACATTTTAGTGTCTTAAGGGTTCTCATTTACCTTTTCAGATTTATACAATACATGTGTTCGGATGGAATTTTGTAATATTTAAGAACTATTTAAGACTATATTTTATGCAAAATACACAAGTGTTATGCTCGTTACAGAGTACGAGTACGTCCCCCGAGACCCTAAATGTCTACACTGACAGGCTTTGACCCTGTACGATTTGTATATATGTAATTGTACTGATGCTTGTGAATGTTGTGTAGTTTTAATTACGAGAAAAAAATGTCGTTTTGTACATTGTAATTTATTTGCTGGTATCAATGTCGTACTGGAATTACAGGAACACCAAAGAATAATAATATCAGTTTTGGTGATGCATAGTACCCTGCTGATGTTTTTTTTTTTTTCAAATTTTATGTTAATTTTTTTCCACTTTTTTATTTTTAAATGTGGTCTGTAAGAAAACATTGACTTGAATAGGCTGTGTAATGTGAAACGTCCCTTTCTCGCATGCCTTTTTGTAGTGATCTGTCTTTCTGTTTGAGGTGCATGGTGCCGTTGGAAGTGATGGATAAAAAAAAAAGACAAAAAAAAAGAGGAGATGAATCAGCTATGATTGTGCAGACCCTTGATGTTTAAAATTAAATTTACAATATAAATTTCATGCTAAAATTAATAAAAAAAAACAGGACATATACAGTTCAGAATTTAAAAAAAGTGTCAAATTATTATGATTTATGAGTGAATCTGATTCATGAGAGTTGTGAAAGTGTTTAGAAGTAGAATGGTTGCACTTTAATTCAGCCGGACTTTTGTTGTTATGAAAATGACGCTTTTTTAAAAGGACATTTATTGTGGAAAAAAATGCAACAAAACATCATTGTCATTCTAACTTCAAATGAAAAAGTGGGAGTGTTCACTTCCTATTCTGGCATTTGTCGAAAATATCAGCCTGTTATCTCAGACATAGGCCTGTCAGGCCAAGGAGGCTTCTATAAACTAATCAGCGAGCTAATGGGAAAACTTATAGCCCCCTGATGGCGCTACCTCTGAAAGGCGCGACAGCACAAAGCAGCCGAGGCATGAATCATTCATGGGAAAAATAAAAGATAAAAAGATATCTGACAATACGCAGGGCCTTGTATAGAGTGTATAAAACAAGTTCCCCCTCTTATTTCCTCCATTAAAACGCACAATCTCACTTTCAAAGAGTTGCCTGTCCAGTCTATAGAATTACAATTGACCAACGCGAGTGCTGCGCCACTTCAAAGGCTGCAGCTTCTGAGAGGAAGGCCGGCCGCTTTCACAGTCTTCATGGTGCGTTAGGATTTCTATGGCGATTGGAGAGCGAGACGCTCACATCTGAATGCGTCTGCTTGGAAAACACTAACTGCCACTAAATGAACTTTAATCAAAGCTGGGGATGCACCCTCTTCCAGAAATGTGCGTGTGTGTGTGTGTGTGTCACAAATACACCGGTGGCAGGTAGATGACGCGCAAACCTAAAGACACGTCTGTCTCGTGAGGATTGGAAAAATTGATTCCTTGTAAATAAAATAAATAAATAAAAAGGAAAAAGAGAAAGGAGGAAACACACACCTGGTAAAATATCCCGAGTTTCCAGCCTGCATCAATTAAGACACTTGACTCAGGTCAACGTGGAGGATGCTGGGAAACATGCCATAAAACGCAAACACATGTAAAAGAAAAAAAATCTCTTATTTTTTACACATTTTACGCGCAGAAAGAATCAATTCAGCAGCATTACAGGCTTTTTAAAAAGGCAACAAATGCACGTTTGTTTAGCTGTACTTTATGAGCTTTATCAATTTTACAGCTGTCCCCTAAAAGCACTTTATCTGCTGCCACATTCAGAGCACTTGTGGGCCCCCTTTTTCTTCTATACGTTACACTTTTACAGGCCTGACGAGGAGCCTGCTCTTGTTAGGTCCTGTTTGGAAACAAGAGCTCAATGAATGTTACAAAATAAACACGATGAAAAATAACCAGAGACAGTTCCTCGGGTATTAAAAGGGAGGGAGACTTAATAAAAAGGAGTGAAGCAGTCACCCTTCAGTGAGAAGCGCTTTGAAGTCCAACTTATTATCTGAGGAATACTTTTTGGTTGTCCTAACGACGCTGCTGAAAGGGAAAGGCGCTCCTTTGTCAGCGATTTGTTCTCCTTTAGTGGGATGCCCGTGGAAATCACTTACATGGGCCACCTTAACATACTGCCTGCAAATCAGTAACCGGCAGAGTCAGACATGCAGACGCCACTTTGGAGAGGACAAAGCGAGAAGTCGCAGTGAAAACGCCGCAGCTTCTCAATTGCGCCCTTTAAAGGGGTTGAAGGATAATTTCTCAGACGAGCGTAGAGGCAAAACAAACGCACTCTTGTCAGACTTTACAAGCATTATCCATCTCCTGAATGCTGCGGGCACAATGCGCACGAAAATGGCTTGTGAAGTGATCATTTTGGTCACAAAAGTTAAGAGGCTCTGGGAGAAATGCAGGTCACTTGATCCGAGCACCTGCGCATGGAGACGGCAGTGCGCGTGGGTCACCTAGAGCAGAAAGATGCGCACTTTTTTTTTGGAGAGGAAGGGGGCAACTGAGGAAAATAAAACCGCGTAAAAATATATTTTTTAAATGTTTGAGAAGAAGAAAGCAGGTGTGGAGAAACAACCAGTCCCCCTCTTCCACCACCACCTCCATCCATCCGGAAATTAAATCTAGCAGAACAGCAGCACCTTGTGACAGCTTTGGCGCTCAGTTCTTAAATTATATCACACTTATTTTCTTCCTCAATTATGACAAGTGAACAATAAGAAGTGGAGTGGTAAATTGAAATAGGGCCCCCCTGGATATAAGAAATAGTGCAGCAGGATTTATTTGGCGTATTCAGAAAGTTACGGCCCTCAAATACGAGAAAAAGTAGTCCCTCTCATTTTTATGACGCGTAACCAAGAATTCCAGTCAGATTTAATCGCACCTTCCCCTCTCACTCTTTACAAACTAACTGCGCAAATCCCCCAAAAAGGGAGGTTTTAATTCAGTGACATTTAATATCTATACACTCCAAAACTTTGCTGTACAGTTGAGTTGTAATCACAGCTCATCAGCCGATGTTTCACGCAGTTATTGGAAACTACAAATTCATTTAAAGTCCAATAACTTAAAAAGAGTCCACACCTGTTTCTGAACTTTCTCACAGTGTGAAGTCTCTGTTGTTCACATTCTTCCCTTTCTAAACACACTCGTTTAACAGCCACATATTTGCGATCCAGGCATTTTGCCAACTTCTCCCCCACCCCCTCCTCCTCCATGCTCCCTACCTGCTACTGTCTTAAGTTTCATGACCGAGTCAGAAAACTACAGTCCGGTTCTTATTGCACACTCAAGACTCTGAACTCCAGGACAGGCTGCCTTCGGAGCTGTGTTTTCTTCTCCTCCTGCAGAAGCACGCGCACAGTTTTTATGCACTCCTGCCTGCAGGAGAAAACTTCAGAAAGTCAAAGGACTCAAAACTTTTGTATTTTTCTAAGGAAGGACTCTTTCCTCACTGATGCAGGGATTGTGGAAGCTGAGAGGGGGAAGCTGGACATTCTGTGCCCGGGTTTTACACTCTGACTGCCGGACATGAGCAGGAGGGGAACACCGCTCCTCTGCTGCCTAACTTCAGCAGCTGTGGTTTCACCTATTAGCCCCGATGTCTTTCCCAAAGGAGCGCGAGAGTTAAACATCTGACAACCGGCTCGCCGGGGGGTTACCCAACTGACCTGTACTTGGTTTTACTTTCATAGGAGCTTCATTAAATCAATTACCTCGTGAGCACATCAGGACTTTGTTTTTTTTAAATGACAAAAATATGTTTTTTTTTTCTCTTCACATTCTCAGCCTGCAGTATAGAGAAACATACAGGCAGGGTGGTGTCTCGCTGGTTGAGGTCATTCTATAATAAAATATAATAAGCTGCAGTGCACACTGTGGAAACGGCTCTGACGTGTGGACAGTCTCAGCTTCCATCTCAGATGAAGTGGCACACAGATAATGCCAGCAGAACTAAAGGATGTTTTTATAGGATGTGTCTCAAAAAATAGTCACAATGCTGAAATTAATTTGTGCTTTTATTTTGAAAAAGAAGACAGGAAAGGTGGGCAGACAAATAAAAAAGGAACAAGTATAAAAGGATTGAAGAAGTAGAGAAATGAAAGACAAAGCTGCTTAAAGGCCGGCCTCCAGATGTCTACATTTAAGCTATGGCACTAAAAATATATATATTTAAAAAACTGATGAAGTTTTCCTCCTTAATTCTTCTGTCCAATGCCAAATAATTCCTATATTAACAATTATATACAATTAATTAGAGAAATGCAAAGACCTATTCTGCTTTGGTTCTTATCTGAAGCTGAATTCTTCTGAACAACAGACGTCCTAAAGGGCTGACACTCTCTAAGTCTTTTTTTTTTCACAGCCTCGCTCTGCTTTTCAGAGGAGCCCGCGCCTGATACATCACTCAGAAGCTGACATAATATCTGGTGGCTCAGTAACATCTGTGGGGGTAGAGACTTGGTGCCGGTCCAAAAAGCCCCATCCCAGGACTGGGAGCCACTCCAAGGCAGTAGGTGAGGAGAGCAAGGTCGTCCACGGACATCCGCATGAGCCGGGCCCCGGCTACCTGGCCCTCGCTCAGCCCACCGGCCAAAAGAGTAGAAAAAACCGCAGATAAGCGCGAGCAAGCTGCCCCGGCAGTCTCTTACTGAATGACAGGGCTTTCCTAAAAGCCTCTAAATGCAGGATGTAGGCTTCAGCGTGCTTGGAAAGTGGGGCCGGAGGGGTGGAGGTGGAGGTATACTCTGTCAAAGAGAAGCAGATGGACTTTTTAGTGTAGGATATTTTTGATTTGTGCCCAGGGATGGTGCTGCTTACAAGGTAGTTTAGAGTGGACTAAAAGAAGCAGCTTCCTGTCTGGCACATGAAGAACTTCCTGTTCGACTGAATCCATTTAAAATAAAGGGGATTTCTATTGTTAGGGGCTGTTTTTAAGTGCAAACAATGTCCTACCTGCAGAATAAAGTCTGATTTTTACATATTATTAAAGATATGTTGGAACTTCTAAAGAGGATTACCTCCACAAACACTAATCAAATTCAGACTCCCGCCCTTCTCACCACACCTATCTTAAAATCTATGATGGTCCAAGTGATTTCTAAAGCATAGTGCCAGTCCAACCACTTTAATCCACCCCCTTCTCTTTGGCTCGCCTTCCTCACCATCGCCTCCTCCATTGTGGCCAAAGATTGGTATCGGTGCCAGAACTATCACGCCTGCAACATCACAGGGGCAGGGCCGGAATGCATCTGGTTTTACTGCAGAAAAGGTCAGCACTTAGAGAGGGGGGAAATCAGTCTATCGCAGGGGGGGGCGGGGGGGGGGGGGGAGAAGAAGAAGATGTCAAGGTAAAGAGAGAGGGAACTCAAGAATAAGTCCTGGAAATAGAAGAAGACAACAGCGGATAAAGGTTTGACCCCCTGCTCCGGCTGTCTTCTCTTCGACGCTCGTCTTTGGGCGAACTGGTGAAGTTGGTTACCAATCATCCCGAGCTTCCAGTCTCCCCGTAGGAGCTCTAATCCAATGTGATAAGCCAACACGCCACAGCAGAAAAAGCATCCAGCATGGAGCCACCACTGCCTCCTCCACCGAGCCGAGCCAAGACCTCCCTCTGGCTTCGTGGAGGTGTCCCCCCGAACATCACAAGCCCCACACCCACCTTCCTTTAAACAGGCCCCGGGTTTGGAAACGGCAGATACGGCTCTGGATGGGCAGAAGAAAATGTGGCGTCTTGATGTTTCCAACTGACCAGGGATAAGCCAGAGCGGATATATGGCTGGATAGGCAATGAGATTGAGATATGGGGTCTCCATCTGACCGGTGGCTTCAAAGGAGATGTGGTGTAGGGTCCGCTGAGGCCCCAGATGAGGCTTAACACATAAATGATTGAATAGCAAGATGACCTATGGTATTAATGGTGTCCAGGAAGCGGCTCTCCATCCACTTACGTCGCTTTGTGCTGCAGAAAGGACCATTTAATGGCACAAAACATGTTGAATGAAAGAAATCACCTCATGGAAGGACATGAGCAGCACGATGGTGAGGCCGAGCTCCTCTGCGTGCTGTGAAGATGCTGATGACAGCCATAATGTGTCTGCTCGTCCCACAGGACGCTTAGCTCCGGCCCGTCCCAATCACAAGACTAATTGTATAATTAGGCCAGCTCCGTTGGGGATGGGGCACCTTTTGGCCCTTTGCAGACATTTGCCATGCTAAATGACAGAAGCTCTCACAAACTATCAAAGCTTATCCATCTTTGTGACACCGAACCTTGAGAGATGGCAACATTTTATTAACGTGACTGATAGTTCGGCGAAAACCTTTAAAAACGTAGGATGGGAGTCTCAGGAGGGTTGGAGTCATCACACCACGTTAGGCTCATCCCAGGTCGTCAAATACCGACGCTTTGTCAGCGCCCTTAGGCGCTCAAATCAGACGCATGAAGTCCTTTGTTGAGGCCAAGTCTCACAGATGCACACAGCTGTATTTTTTCACGTGGTTATGGTCACGTGGTCTGTTTTGCTAGGTTTAAACAAAAATAAGACCTCATTAATTTAAGGGGAAACATTTTTTTGGTGGATTTATACAATAAAAAGTTTTTCTCAAGGGGCTCTACTTTTTGTCTGAAACAGCCGTTTCTCGCGGAGGGGCTTTATATGACATGTAGTTGAAGGCCTGGTGCGTCTCATGCAGACGCTTTGACGTGAAACATCTTAAAAACGTCACAATTTGGACGCTTTGCGAACGAGAACGAGCTGAGGTATGAAATGATAAATGTTTGGAGTTTGTTTTGTTATTTTTGTTTACTTTAACACTTTGGATATGAACTGTTTCCCCGTGGACTGTCGGAGAGGCAGCCAGCGGATTATGCATTCATCAGTTCAGTGGGAGGCTGCAGAGTGGTGCTTTTCCATCACGAGTGAAATGGTCCTGAGGAGAAATGTAAGTGCCCCTCCCTTGCACGGACACGGAGAGTCCTTATTTCCCTACTGCAGCCCCTCCTTAGATTTTCAGCATCACCATGCACATCATTATCGTTGTCAAAAGTTGCGCGCGGAGTATGAACTCTCGGTGACGGGGGCTGCTCGGAGGGGAAGCGAGAAGGAGGAGGAAGAAAGGGGGGAGAGGGTGACGCGCAGGTGTCGGCTGCTTCAATTCTGCCCGGCCACGGTGAGGTTAGGACACCTCTCCATCCAGGAGGGCCCCATAGGTGCCCTCATTACGCAGGCCCCCGTAGCACCGAGCGGCGCGCGCATGGAGAGGAGAGGTGCGGCTCCTTACGCTCGGAGTCTGCCTCTCCCACCTGGCCTCTGTCTGTCTGTCACAGCTCCTATAGGGAGGACTCGCAATATGAATTATAATAAGCATAATAATAACAACCCCGTGGATGCAGGAGGACTGAGAGGGTATTGTAATGGCGAATTAGGCGGGCATCACTTCCACAGCACCTTTAGGGTGTCACATAAACTGAGTCATCACTTAAAAAAAGTTACTACGTGTTAATCCTCCTCTTATATCCGCTCCAACATGAGTGTAAATAATCCACATTTTCCAACCTTAGTGGCGCAATCACCGCCGCAGACCCTCCTCTCCATATTTCATGACGCACGCCCGGGAAGTATGAAGTTTGTCCAAACTTCCCCGCTGCACACTGTGACCGAGATTCAAAGGGCAAGTGGTGCTTCATTAACCGTATCCCCATTTACTTTAGATCCCCCCCGAGTCTCAGAGAGAGCGGATTAATGTCAATTACCTGTCATTTTGCAACACCTTCAATATGTTATGGCGGCTCGGGCTGAATGGAATTAATGTCGCTTTTCTCTTTAAACTGCAGCCGCTGCGAAACACTTTTTCTGTTCTTATTAAATTTGTCCGGAAAGCGTTAATTTAATTTCTCATGTTTTAATCATTTGGATGATTTTCTGCTGTTTTGGTGAAGTTAAAAGTTTAATTCGAAGAAAGTTCAGCGCGTGGGTGAGGGGGTTTGGGAGGGTCATAACTGAATGTTATGCGCTTTTTTTGTAACAAGTCTAATCTGCTTAAAACGTTTAAACAAATGACTCCTTCATTAAACTTTAAATGAGCGAAAATGTGGGGTAATTAGCTCCTAAATCCTGTTTGGATTGCACCAAGTTTAAACTATTAAACGCGGTAATAAACACACTAAGATGCTTTCTTCTGTTTCAGTAGTGTAGATTCTTCTCCGCTTCAGACTAATAACTGTCACCAGCTCACTATAGACGGGATTTCCCTGTCATAATGGGCTGCTATGCGTGAAGAGCGCGCTAAACAAGAAGCAAGACTCCTGCACAAAGAAAACACCATCAAGCTCGAGGACCAATGAGGGGTTTCTTTCACTTTTCAATCACTGCTCGTCGTGCCCGGGATTAAGAGAGGGCTCTTGACTCTCTCTTTCACACAAAACCAAGAGTGCTTGTCAGCAACTCGAGGCAGAAAAGGAAGAGAATAATACGTGAGTCCGGGGTTATCGTGTTTAATTGGATTAGGTGGTGTCATGTTGAAGTCCGGAGCATGACAAACAAGAGATAGAAGGAGGGAACGGCGGGGATGTGTCTTTGTTTTGTTTGGAAAATATTTAATTAAACACAGAATAATAAAGAGGTTTTATTTGCTGGTCTATCTGGAGAGAAAATGAGTTATAAACGTCGTAAATCATTCATAAAAATAGTGCGCGTCTTGTTGTGCCTCCACAAAAAGAAGTGAGACACGCTGAGGCGCTGGAGAGGTTTTTATATTGTCGGGATTGTGTTGTTGTTGGCCGTGCGCTGCGCTCATCTGTGCGTCAAGCAGCGGCAGCAATAACAAGGTGCGCGCAGCTGTGCGTGCAGGTGCGCGGCCTCCACCTGCTCGGCGGCACAGAGAGGGAGAGAAAAAGGAGAGAGAAAGGAGGGTAGGCGGAGGCAGATCAAAAGCTGGGGTTTGGATTGTGAAGAGAAGAGGGAAATTATCACCGGATTTCTATCAGTTTTATCAGCTTTAAATGCGCAAAATGAGTTGGCAGAAGTTTAAACGAGGGAAATACTACAGTTTAAAAGTTGAACAGGCCCGGGATATTTTTAATATTTGTTTTTGAACTTTAAACTCCGCAGCCATGAAGATGACACCCCCTTTTAATAACGCACTGCATCAATAAGTCCATTTTAATCCATCAGGTTTTACGCACCATTTTGCTCATATTCGAAGCTGCTGGGATTTTGCTTCTAAATTTGAGGTTTGATTAAGTCACTGAGATTGTTTATAAAAAGCCTCCCATACTGACACCGCGCAGGTAAACGCAGCAGAACAAAGAGCAGAACAGGATCAAACACACAGAGCAGACATTTCCCTCAAAAGTCGCCTATAGTGGATGATTTCTGCTTGTGCCAGAATTTGTTTCCAAAGACGTTTAATCATAATTTCAATGGACAAATATGGATCATTCATTTAGCTTAGCATCCCCCTGCCTAATTAGCCTCCAGATGCAGGTTCATGTTGGTGTAGGAGCACAGATCTCCGCAGACTTGCTCCTTTTATGAGCTGCTGTTTCTTTTTTCCCTCTCCTTTTAAGCTGTCTGCGTCGGCCGCGTAAACTTTCTATTGGTCTGTCTTGTCTGGTGCGTTCAGGGACAAGAGAGGACAAACAAACAAATAAAGGAGCTGGTAAAGATAGGTGTGGTTGCCTAATTGATTAAGGCGGTCGAATTTGGGGGTTAATTGGGACGTGGACGTGCGCGTATCTTTTCTAAAGTCACCTTAAGAGCTTCGCCTTTTATCGCTTTTAAGATGTGAAGCAGAAAAAAACACTTTCTGGGAAAAATTAAGTGTTAAAGTTTGGACTTTCCCCCTTAAATAAGCTGCTTTAACCCAGAGGAAATAAAGCATCCTTAGATAAATTATAAACTTGTGCTGAAGGGAAGTTAAATTCAGCATCCAGAGTTGGAGAGGGAACTCCAAAGAGTCACATCTGACAGATGGACACTCGAGGCAAAAAAAAGTTGCAGAGACTTTCTGCCGCTCTGTAACGAGTCTCATTACCATGTCACCCCTCCCTCCTCCTCCTCCTCCTCCTCTTCCTCCCCCCCGACACCCTTCCTCACTCCTGGCAACAGCAGACAAAGCGGGCGGGTTTTAGTGGTCTCCGCCGGGGCCGACCAGCCTTTGATCTGAGCCCGTTAAGGAGAAGGAGTCTGGGGGGAGTCAGGCCCGGAGGAGGAGGTAAAGTCACCTTAAAATATTTTATACCAACATTTTTTTTTTATTATCAAACTAAAATTGTACCTTTTTGTGGTGGTGAAACTCATTTGCATATAGCCACAACATCTCTGAGGGAAGATGCTGCAGGAAGTGTGTTTCATGAATGTGTTGTTTGTCTGCAGGTCAGGTAAACAGGCCCCGGGGTGGCTGGACTGTAAGGGAGACGGACCTCCAAGAGCTCAACTGTGCAGGAAGCATGAAGGGCCTTCTGATACACTGAGGCCTGCAGGTTTGGTGGGTGAAATTAAACAGGAATAGACGCCATCACCTTTAAGATGGAGCTAAAGCAGGTGGCAAAGCAGCGCAAGGTTTAGACACCTTTGACACACGCGCAAAAACACTCAATTAATAGGATAAAATCAACTGTAGAAAATGCGTTTGGTTTAGAAAATTATTGCAACCTCGCTCTAAATTGTGCTCACAGGCCGAGAGGGGCTGTGGTCGCATCAAATGTCAGCAAATAATAAAAGGTAGGGGGGAAAAAATGAAGTCAGCATTGAACATCTCTGATCTCGCTCCGTGCCTCGCCGCTCGTCCTGCCTCTCTGACGGAGACACTCCAGACAAAAGGTCTGCTCACAAATGAAGTTAGTGATGGTCCACATGTGCCAGATCAGTCAGGCAGCGCGGAGAGGCCGCGCCGCTCAATTTCAGATCATGCAAACGCGGAGAGGAAAGGAGAGGAGGAAGAGGGGGCTGCACATGCGCCTGTCAGCAGAGAGGGAATAAAAAGAGAGAACGAATGAGTGAGTTTTGGGGGATTTAGAGGGAAATGTCACAAAAAGTAGTCCCCGGATATGCGTTTATGTGCAGATTAAATACAGTGTAGTGTGAGCGCCATTGCAGAAAAGGAGCAAAACACGGAAAATGTGTTATATATGAGCAGCTCGTGCTTTTGAATTAATGCACCTTTTTGAGGCCCTTTCGTTAAATTATTTTATTTTGAAATTTCATTTTAAAAAAGTGCGTCATCATAATTTTGCAGATGATTTATTTCATATAAAATTCCTAATTTTGATAATTTTATGTGCCAATATATAAAAACCGAATTATTCTAAACATAAAGCTTTATTAGTTTTATTTTGAAAGGAGTCATTTATGAAGAAAAAACAAACAATTCCTCAGCCCATCATCGACTTTAAAAACGTCCTTATTTATTTAAACATCACTCCTAAATATTGAAATTAAGCTAATTAGCTTAAGCTAAATGTTTCGTGTTGATCAGCCTGCACACGTTGTATTTTCAGCCATTTGAGCTAATAGGTTTACACTTCTCAAACTGCGCTGCAGCTCCAATAACGAGGCATTTTATTGCTTCAGAATAATCTTTTTGCTGCAATTACTTCGTCATATATTGTCATTAGAAGTCTATTAAAACATCAAGTCATTATTTGGGCATCCCCGGGAGGAGGGAATTAGAATAAACCCATCTCTGCCGCGCGGGTCCCATTTAGATTAATGGAAAAATATGTAAAACATTTCGTTTTAATTTTCCTCTGACAGTGTTTTGCATACATGCATTTTCTCCGCCTGCGCAGTCCCTCATCATTTATGGAAGCAATCTCCAGCAGCACATTAGCGGCCTGTGAAATACTGCTCGCAGCCTAATTGATTCCCGTCACAATTTTTGTGAGGTTATAATCGTGTTAATTGTAATTTACTCTCTCAGGGAATAGCGGAGAGATGTGTTTAAATAAAAGCGGCGCGCGGACTGAGGAGATTATATCAGCTGCACGCATAATAGAAACGTCATGTAGAATTACACAGCGGAGAAAGACAGGGATGCATTCCTCTAATAAACACAGATGTCAAAGAAAGCTTTCTAAAGCGTTTCTGAATTGCAAAGTCGACGCAGGAAAAAAGCATCACAGAAGTTTGTTTCACCTCTGATCCCAGCAGAGGAGGGGAGCGAGAAGCATCATCAAAAGAGAAGAGGGGGGAAAGGATAATATTTGTGGTCAACAATCACTCAGATGGATGTTTTATTTTGGTAAAGCGCTCAGATTATTTCCTGCTCCTCCTCTGAAGAGTTGCCCTCTTTGCTTTGTCCCCGCAGGATGCCCTGAGCTGCTTCCTCTGCTTACAGATGTTCCTTCCTGCCTGTCTGTCTAAGAGGACACCTGTTGGTGCGGAGAAGCAGACTCGTCCCTTCAGACCGGCCTCCTGCAACACTAAAGTCACCTGGTGAGCCTGTGTTCAGCTCCGAGAGCTGGGTATTTGTGTGTGTAAGAGGGGCTTTCTGCAGCCTGGTGTGCTGTTTTACTTGAACCGGACAGTCAAAGTGGATTTTATTATTAATTTGTGAGGAAAGCTTGAATTTAAACGACCTGTTAAAGCATTAAATGTTTAGTCTTCAATTCATAAGCAGGCCTGTAACAATAACGTGAATGAACCTTACATTTACTAAGCTTAAATTTGATTAATTTTGGCCTCCAAAAAAGGTCATAAATCTACTGTATCTTTAATATCGATTACTAGAGTACATTTTATTAAGATGCTTCTTATATTCGGCCTCCCTCTTGTATTTAAAGTATAAAAGGAACACCTCTAAATATGATGTAGTGTAACACTTAAATTAACACCTTTCTGAAAGTGTCAATCAAAACTGAACATTATTATAATTTATAAAAGGCAGAAGAATTCTATTGGATCGATTACAAGTGAACACAATGAAGCTGCAAACATTTAATCAAACTATAAAAGCTCTTTGTTCCGATTTAATTATTTTAGAAATTCTGCACTTCTGTTAACTTTTTCATGCACGAAGCAAAGTCGTCTTTATGTAACTTTTTCTGGATTCATTTGAGGTTAGATTGCAGAAATTGACCCGATAAGTAAAGTCACAATAAGTGGCACAAAGTCCGAAATTACAGAAACCAAAACAAGACACATGATGGCTGAAGCAATCGGTTCAGGCCGCTCCCAATCTGTAAACTCACTGACTAAGAGGAGATGAAACCTCTGTGGTCGCACATTGATTTTAAAGATCTGCAGCGCCTCACCCCCAAAAAAACAATGAGTGCAGGATTCATTCGATGAAAGTGAGACAAAATCGCAGTTTTGTCCACCAACCTCAGAGTATAATAGTAGATCTGGTGGAAAACAAACAAACAAGCCGAACGTGAATCAGCGACAGACAAAAAGTGAGCCAGGGGTGAGGGAAATATGTGGCCGCATGCCAACGAGACGGCTTACTGTTGGGGTCTTTGGCTGGGCGCAGGAGTGGTTTCGATCTTTTTTGTCTGGCCTGGCCTGGCACAGACCACCGTCCTGCCCCAGACACAATAGCTCATACAGTACGAGAGAGAGAGGGAGAGAGGGATGAGTGGACGAGGTGGGGCAGGGGAGGTGTGGTGCCTTTCATTACCATGGTCACCAATGGCACTATTAACCATTCAACACCCCCCCAATTATCCTCCCATCCGCAGTCAGAGAGACAAAGCCCCGGTCCTGGTCTGCTGGAGCAACATGGCCACTAATCTGTCTCACTCTAACATCACACCCACTTCACTGTCTGTGGAAGTCAGACGTGCACGAGCGCCGCACAGAGACTTCATTGTACTTTTATATGTGACGGAAAAACAAACGACTTCATTGTTTTGGAAAGTGGCCATTTAAAGCCGTGATTAAGAAGAACTAGTTTTTGGAGATGATGATGAACAAACAGGTGAATGACCTTTCACACGGACTCGAGAACAGGGTGTAATGTGTCCTTTTAAAACGGGACAGTGACCTCTCTAACATCAGAGGTGCAGACCGAGGTGCAGGTAGGGGAGGGGCTAAAGTTCGGTTGAAATGTCCATGGTTTTTTTTATGTCAAAGTTTTCCTTCATTTTGTTTGGTTAGCATGTCTACATACCGTTTGTCTTTTTGTAATTTCCATGTACAGCTACTTAAAGCTGCTGTGAGGAACATTCGGTTTGTGTTGATTTTGGCGCCCCCTGTGGACAAAGCCGTACCTCTTATCTCTTTGCTTATTTTGTCCTGTACATTCTTAAGTGGTGGTTTTCAATAAAAAATATCATCCTGCTTTCTTTTAAAATCACTCACTTTAAATGTTTGCCCTGGAAAATGTAAACGAAGGCAGCGAGCAGTTATTCGCTTCGCCTGACACCAACCCCCCGCCAGCAGTTTCAGCCATTAAAAATAACTATAAAGAAATAATCAAACTTGTCACTGATGGTCTGGTTTGCTTTCGTAGGTCATATAGAGTCATCAGAATTAATTTCAGTCTGTTTCATAACTAGAGAAAAACTCCTCACAGGAGCTTAAATCATGAATTTATGTCACAGTTTGTAGTTTCTTGTTTTTGACAGAAAAACAGAGTTAAAGCGTCCTTTGCTCTCCTCACCACTGAACTTCTGTCTTATTATCTTTGAGAGTTGTTGTTGTTTCATATGTTAATAATGTACATCTACTTTTAATATACTATTATATTTGTAGACATGCAAATAGCAGTTTAATGTAGATGTGTCGACTTTTAGCCTGTTTAAGCGTCTATTCAAGAGTCTGCACACTGCTGACAATGAAAAACAAGAACCTAATTCCTTGTATGTGTACGCCTACCGGGACAATAAATTCTGATCATCAAAATAAAACAAACAGGTTAATGTAATCTAGAAACTGTAGTTATAGTGAGTGTTAAATGAGAGATCAGTAGTGGAACAGTGCCGCAGCGTGTGCATGTATGCAGTGTTTATTTTTCGTGCAGGTCATGGTGTGTCTGACGCCGCACGCCTTCTCCATCAAGACCACAGGCCCGCAGCTGCCACAGAGCGAGCCGCATGTCTTTACTAAGGAGACTGACACAAAAAAAGCTAAATGGTGAGTTTACGCACTTCCATCTGGGGTGGGTTTTTTTAAAAGCAAGTGAGACTTTGATGTTAGGGAGTCAGGGCCTGGGCGGGGGGCTGAGGCCTGACTGAAGGACTGGGGCCTAATGAATAGATCCAACAACAGTGGCTTGTTGTGTTTGTTTACCCTTTTCGCCCAGCTGCCTGGACCATGGAGATGGGAGAGCATTCATCATGACCTAGGAGAGATGGGAGGCAGGGGCACACACGCTGGAGAGTGACATGAAGGCGCGCACACACCGCAAGAGTGTGCCAAGAAAGTGCCCACACGGGGAAATAATCCTCAACACACACTTCAAGACGCAGATCTCTGCTGTTCCTGCGCGCTTTGTGCAGATTTTAAAGTGTTGCAAACATCTGAGGGCGTGTTTAAACACCACTGGAGCAGTCATAACAATCACATGAATTTAATAAATACATTTTAAAAACTTAAATTTAAACCCAACTTCCACCACCGTGACAGGTTTAAAGCTGCTATTTTGTCATGAAACCTGCAACATTTCCAGTGTCCTTTGACCTCTCCTGTCAGGGTCGAGTTGTGCCGTTTTCGTCCTGTTTCTTCTCGCCGGTCGTGTCATTTCTCCGGCACCACGACGGAGAGCGATAGGATGTTCTGCGCCTGCTTCACCGAGGGCATGTCGATCATGCTGCCGCGGAAGGTGAACGCACCCTGGACAGGTTTAACAACAGAGACAGGAGCAGAGAGGGAAATATTAGACAGAGAAACGACACTCAGGAAGTAGACAGGAAGTAGATTACCGTATGAAGAACACCACAATACACCTTATAAGAGTTATGCTAATTCAATGTTTTTGTGTGTGGGGATGTAGCATAAAAAAAACAGTTTTTTACACTTTTATAAACATTTATAAATTAAACATTTTGTGGTATAAAATACGTCTTTAAAAAAGAACCTGAGCTCAGTAAAATGCTGGAGGTGAGAATTATGAAAAACAAGCACCTGTCGTGCTGAAAGACAAAGAGACTGACCCGGCTTTCTTTTCAACCCCTCACACACACACACACACACACACGCAGGAACACACACACACACACGGCTTGTGCAGAGGGATGGGTAGGATATGAATCCCTCGGGCGATGCTTAGCAGGAGCAGCCCTGGCAGTGAGAGAGGTGTGGGCAGATTGTGTATTACCTCAGCAGATAGCCCACAGAGCTCAACACACAGGATCCAACCATGCACTAAATTAGGAACAATAATATTGTACACTTAATTGGCCCAACCCCCCCTGCCCTTATCTCCTGCACCAGGGGTGTACAGTATGTATTCTCTGGAACTACAGAGGTGTGTCAGAGGGTACACAAAGGATCAGTGCGAGCCTCGGAGCAGAGGAGGAGTCCTGTCGTCCCAACACACGGTCACTGATACGCAGGAGACTCTCCACTCTTCTTATAGTGTGAACGGATTTATGAAGTGATTTTGGAAGATTTTTTTGTCTTATTTATGAATAAAATTGACATTTAAATGGAGGTAATGCCCTAAAAGGAAATTACTTTATGACTACTGGAAGATAAAATAGGCAGTGTGCCTTTTTCAAGCCGTCTGTTAATTTTGCATTTGCATACAAAACCGACCTCCAGCCAAATAAAACACTGCTATGTAAATATAACAACTTTTTTGTGCAACATTTCTGGCTACATTCCTGAATTGTCTCAGCAAGGAGCAGCGTCAGTTAGCAACGTGAGATCAAAACCACTGATTTTTTTTTAACCTTTCAATAAGTTGGTTTAAATTTCAGCCGAGGACGTTAACGTTACCTTTCCCTCCTTTTGGTGCTGGTCAAACGCAGCAATGAGCTCTTTGGCCCACTGGACCCTCTCTGCACTCGGGGAGAACTCCTCCTGCACAGCCTGGATCTGCCCTGGGTGGATAACCTGCTTACCTGCACACACACACAAACACACACACACGCACAGAGAGAGAGAGAAAAAAGAGTGAAATATGCAAATGAAAACAGCGGGCTGGCTTTGGCGCCAAATAAAATTAATACAAGGGCCTTTTGAGCTAAATAACAATGTTTTTGCTTGTTGGCACAGAGCTATCAATAACAGAGTTTGAGCCAATTACCTCCCCTGATTAGACCAACCCCAAATATATTCTAATGGAAACTGTTGAGCAAACAGGTGTACAACTGGCGCTGTTCCAATGAGAGAGGAAGAAAAACAAAGAGAGGATAAACAGGAAATGAAATTGTGTGTGTTTTTGTCTTATGGAGGAGAGGATGCTGAGAATCATGGAGGACTATCAAGTGTCCTTTCTATGCTCGCAGCCAAACAGAAACTTTGCTGAACAACTTCAGCAAACATTCCCCGTCTGATAAATTATTAAAAAGCCGGAAAAAACACACAGAAAACAAGAGACCCTGTTTCATATCTAAACCATGTTCATAATAGATCATTAACTTTTTTTTTAGATGCATAACAACCGAAAAAAATTGAAAGTTTTTGTAGGATTTCTTTCAACATTCATTGTCAGTGGTTGAACCACTACATCCAGCTGAAACACAAGCTTAACACGGAGTTAAAGCTCCGTCTGACACAGTCCTCACCCACCCAACCACCCACCCCTCGCGCACCCACTCCCTCTCCGTTAAATGTGGGCTAACGCCGCAGACATAATCCCGTGTACATTTGCAGATCAAACTTGTAGCGATAAGTTAAGGTTATGAAACGTCTGGTGAGAACGACGACTCAGCTGCAGCCAGCAGGAACTCGACACTTTGGGGCTTAGCTCGGTCGCCGACAACAAATCCTTCAAGGTGGCCGAGCGGGCGGGCGGGCGGGCGGGCAGGCAGGCGGGCTACACGAGCGAGGAAATATTTTAGGGGGAGAGGAAAGAGAGGAAAGGAGGACAGGAGAGGAGAGGAGAGGGGGAGGAGAGAACCCACTCCCTTCATCCAGCTCGGCTCACCCCAGTTAACCTCAGAGAAACACACACTGCAGTGACACAATCGACACACTGTACTGTACATGGAGGCTGGGACAATTAGTAATGAGAGGACATCATTCATTTAACTGAAACTTGTGATGAAGGCTGCAACGAAGCTTTGTTTTCAAAGTCGATTCATGTGCCGATTATTTTAACAATTCATACTTTAATCTGTAAAATGTCAGACTGTTGTGAAAAATGCTCCTCGATATTTTAGTGACGTCTTCAAAGTGTTTTTCCCCCCAAGATTCAAGATTATTTCTTCACAAAACAACAAATTGCAGCAACTACTTACATTCAAGAAGATCGCACAAGCAAACGTTCACCAAAACGATTAATCGGTCATGAAAATATCTGACTTTTAATCAATTAAGGGACTATTTTTTTTGCAGATCTGCTTGTGATTCATTGATACTTTCGAGGGGAAGTGTGCACTAATATAAAATATGACGTGTGGTGTCCGTGCGTCCCTGCGAAGGCATGAATGCCCGTGTTTATATGTGTGGATACAGAGATAGAAATAAAGGTTTTCATCGCAGCCTGAGGACTGCCCAGGGCCACGCTGGAGATTTCTGTGTACGAGTGTGTGTGCGGTGTGTATGTGCGTGTTTGGATGTGGCTACTTAAACGAGCGTATTTTAGTTCTCCTACTTTTCCTTTGCTTACACGGTGGGTATATTTGATGCACCAGCCTCTGTGTGTGTGTGTGTGTGTGTGTGTGTGTGTTGCATTCCATGTCTGCACACACTCCTCTGCCACCTGTTTTACTTCAGGGCTGTAGGCAGAAGCATGTTTCCACACTGAAATCTGCAGCCTTAAACACACTCAAAGAGGGGTATCTCTTTTTGTGTGTGTGTGCATGTGTGTGTAGGACATCAGGAGAATGACAGAGCGCAGAGACAGACAGGGTGACTCAGGTGCCCTCAGTAACAACCCATTGGTTCCCCTAAAATGCATCATTCTTGCCCTGCAGCCAATCCCGGCCTGCCATGTGGTGCCGGCGTCTCATTGGAGGATTGCTATTTAGCAAAGTGCTCTCAGGCGAATGATGGGCAGGGTCCCGGGGATGGAAGTGAAACGTGGACCCTGAAAGCAGAGAATTTTGTGGAAGCGTTTTTTTCTTCCATCTCTCGGAGGCAAACATTTTGCAGAGGGGATCGTTGAGTCTCAGCAGCAACACGTAGTTCACACCACATAAAACAAGGCGCTCGTAAAGTAAAAACGTCTCACAATTAAATCCCAAAATGAATGACCTTCCTCCCAAACAGATTTGAGCCCTTAATTTAGCCCTCACACTGACCTGTTTACCATTAAGAAGCACCGGGTGTTTGTGTTTCACCAGTGTGCTCTGGTGCTAATGGGTGCTGGATGCGGCTTAGGCACTGCCAAGGTCAATTACTGCACAGGTAGAGGCTTTTGGCTGCACCGTATTATTGCTTAAGCACACTCGGGCCAGTAATAGCTACTAACTAAGATTATACAGAGTGCCCACGGCTTGTAAGCCTCTAATCCAGTGCTTTGACTGGTTCTGTTCCATATCAAATATAACCATTTATTTCAACAAGCAGCTGCTTCCGTCACTCGTCCGTTACCTCGTACAAAAGCTCTCTTTTATGGGTTTTTATCTGCTAAAAAAAGACACGCTGAATATTATTATTATATTTGAGATAAAAGCTTATATTTGAGGAATACACGAGCTAAAAACGCAACACATTACAGTCTGTAAAAACACAATTTTCCAGTATAAATCATCCAAAAAAAGCACAGGGCTGTTGTCGAAGAATTCTGATACAAACACACAGACACTCACATGAAGCAGCAGCACCAGAGAATAGAGGTGGCAAATGAGGTCATCTGGAAAATAAGTTGCCGTACGAGGCAGCTCTCCTATGTGATGATTTCATGTAGCACAGGTAACATGTATCGAGGCCAGTGCGACATGCCGAGTGCGCTCACAAGTCAAAATAAGGGGCTTCTCCTCCTTAATTTCTGTGCGGCGTGAAAGCTGACTTATTCTATTTACTGGTCTCGACATATAGTAAATAACATTTTGCTCTGAGAGTCAATCCCCGGACAAATACTGTAGGTCACATTTTGAAATAATCAGTCTTCAAGGGATGAAAACAGCAGAGCAGATATATGTGCTGCTGCGACAGAATAATGAATGAATTTAGGGGGGAAAAAAAGGCTGTCCTGCCTTCTGTGGTTCTGTGGTTCTGTTACATGCAGTCTGCAGGGCACACACACACACACACACACACACACACACACACACACACACACACACACACACACACACATTCTGAAAGAGAGCGTTGCCTGGCTACAGACACACACAGAGCGCTGTTAAAGTACAGGCTACCACTCTCTGCTAAATTTAATCACACTTGCAGGTACGAACATGGACACAAAACCATTTATCAGAGGCAAAGCAGAGATGTCAAAAAAAATCCTTTTTGTTGGCTGGGTTGCTCACAAATCTGCGGCATCTAAAGGCAGCCGGTTCTAAAAGCAAAGGCACATGTTCGTTTTCAGGTAGAACCCTCATTAGATCGATCGTTTCAAGATCAAAGAAAGGAAATATTCTGCATCCTTCTACTGTTTTAATCCTATTCTCACTTCGAACACAGGAAGGAGAGAGAAATCTGTCAGCGTGTGATTATACTGTATGTGATATTAAAAGAAAGCAGAGGTATATGTTGAGGTCTGGACTAACTGTGACCCCAGTTAAGTGGACAGGGGCAGATTTGACACCCAGATAGCGTGAACTGTACCTGTGAAGCCCATGAGAGCTCCCTCTCTGGCCTGTCGCCTCAGCCCCTCCACGTCTTTGTAGTCGATGTACACCAGGTCGATAGCCTGCAGGCCGAACGCTTTGGTGGTCACCACCACCTTCTGCCTCGCGTACAGGAGCTCCCTGGCATCTTTAGTCCGCGTGGCACCTGGAGAACAAAATAAGAAGGTGCACGCATGTCAGAGCGAGGTGGGGGTGGGGGGAGCGAGGAAATAAGAGAAGCAGAGGAGGCGGGATGATGAACAGGACAGCAATTACACTGGTATAAAACACATTAATATCTTCTCAGATTGTACAGCCAAACTACAGAGTATAATGTGAAATCATTTAGAAGTCATTTGAATATTTCTTCCTCTATCAGCAGAAAAGCAAACTTCCTGACCATCACTTATAAAACACCTGTAATCAAACACTCTGAGGCGTCCTGATAGAGAGAATAATGGACTAATGGAATAGAGGAAATGCATCTCTATCTCGATATTTGACTGGCTCATTTAACATCCAAAAATCATCTCCGATTTCAATAAAACACAATGTTTTATTTGTAACCGCTTTTCCTGCAATCAGTCTGAACAGTCTATTCAGAAGCTATTTTTTAAAGTCTAATTTAAAGATTTCACATTCTCAACAACAAACCCAGGAATAGGAGAGAACAGCAAATGTGTGGCCAGGATAAGCAGAAGGTGTAATAGTTACCTATGCTGGCGCAGAAGTCATCAGAGCCGAACACCACGCCGTCGTGGTGAAGACCTGCGGCTGGAGCAAGGCGACGGATGTCCTCACACACCGCCTGGAGAGGATATATGTTTTACTGTAAAACACACTGACTGACATGATGCAGATGTAAGAAGGGAGAGAAATGTTGGACTTATTGGCACAAATACAGCTGTGTGAATCTGATTATACTCCAATGTGGCGACAGAACAATGATTTCTTCTTCTTTAGTTCCCTTTGCAGCCAAAGAAAGCCAACATGCAGCTTAACGTGATAATTCATTTAAATATTTAAGTCACTATCTATCGCTAAATGAAGGTAACACAATGGTGGTTGAGCCTATGGCCCACTGATGAAAGCCATATTGCAGTATTACAGACTGGGTGTCTGTCGCGACATTCGCGGAAAAAAATCACAAGCAGCGCCCAGTTAGTGACGCGTTCTCCAACACCCAGCAGTGGTTGGTCTGCCAGAGAGGGTAGGCGGAGCTAAGCGGCTGCTTTCCCGGTCTCTGCAAGTGTTGCGAGTAAACAGTAATCTACTATGGCTGAACAAACGATGGAAAAGATGGATGACTACAGATACAACTTCAACAAGAAGTGAAAATCCAAAGAAAAAGAAACAAACTCGACGCTCAAATGAAGGCAAAACGTCTGAAAAGGAAAATCAAGAGTTACAACCGGAGCCAACCGTGGACGTCACACATGCAACACTGTCTGGATATCTGGGAAGTGTGCTCCTGCTGTTACTGTTTATCACCATAGGTGCCGCTAAAGAGAAACTGAGATCTTTGAGATTACAACTTAAATATAGCACCTGCAAGAACACAGAGTGTCCATTTGTAATAGTAAACCAACACAGTCAGAAGAACCACAGATGCCTTTTCACTCCGATCCACCCCTAAGTTAAAGCATGGGTGGGTATAAAACCTCAAACCCCCCCTTACATCTCTTAGAGAATAAGGTCTGAAGCTGTGGAGTGTTTAAACCTGTCCAGTACTGAAAGCTATTTAAACGCTTGGTCAGAGTAACCCTTGTTTTTCTTGGCTTATTATTTTTCTCTTTAGAGGCTGTATTTTTAAATCTTGCAGGCGTACTTTTGTATAACCTTAAATCACTCATGCATCAAGACTGTAAGTTACTTTGGTTTTAAAGATTCTGTTTGTGTTGTTAAAAATAAGTCAGGGTGTCGTGTTTGCACCTGCTCTGAAACACTTTTTTTTTTGCGAGTATGAGACCACTGGCTACAATTATTATCACATTACAGTGAAAAAAAAATCTGGAATGTTCTTGTTCCCGCTGAAGATTGTGAGACAATACGAACACGTCTCCTTCTTTTGTTGGCCTCCAAATTAATTTCACCACTAGCTGTGCCACAGAGATTTTTTTTCCTGCTTGAAACCGGGGGTTCAGTCTGGGCAAAGATACAGGGTGTTCTCAAGAAAGCACACAGAGGCACCCCCTGCCATCAGAACACACACACATGCACACACTAACAACCACAAAACACAGACACAGAATCAGAGTGGAGAACTAAAAGACAAATCAAAAGAAGGCAGGACAGCTTGTTTCTCCCCAAATGCCCAAAACCGTGCCCTTTTCCCCGTGCAGCTGAAGGTCGTGCTGTACTGAAACAGGAAGTGCTTTGATGCTTGCCAAAATATCATTAAGAACTTTCCCACTATGATGATATTTAAACAGTTCTAATTAAAAATGTCAGCGTGTCTGGAGAGGGATAGAGAGACACGCACGCAGACAGACAGACAGAGAAAAGGGAAACAGAAAAAAGGCTGGTTTTTGAGAGACTGTCCGAACGCTTTGAAATCCTTTCATGTTGGACATGTGGAGCGCTCGGCTCGCTGACGCCGGCTTTAATCTAAAGTGAACAATGGACAAACAGAAAAATGTCTTACGCAGGCAGTTTTTTTGGGGGGCGTTTGTTTGTAATTTACCTTAAAATTGAGCAGGCCCACAGCGGTTTCCACAAAGGTGACCAGGCGGATGGGTTCTGTCAGCGGCCGTCCTTTCAAGTTGTGCTGAAACCTGTCAACAAACTAAACACACGGGGACGATGTCATGCACGACTCATTAACAGCAGCCTCTGCTTCTGTAAATAGGGAACAATAAAGCCACAAACAATCAGAATAAATTCATTTGTTTGCCCTACTTTTTACAGTTTGGGCTTTGTTTGATCATATATTGTGATCATCTTGAATCTAATTGTGATGTAGTTTATTTTCACGTGAACGTCGTGTTCTTTTACACTATATTTCTGCTTAAGTTAAGTGTATAAGAAGAACAGGAAACCCATACTGTGACCTGAGTTATTGTGTCAGAGTGAATTTAAAACTGGAAGACAAAATGTTCAGCAGTAAAACCACATAAATGATGTGACACGTCTTTCAAAATCCGCTGTGGGGTGAGACAGACAGACGGGAGACAAAAAAAAAAAAGGAATCTTAACGTGCAAAAACTCACTTTTGATACGAATCTTGACACCTTTATTACCTGCACCGTTCCCATTTCAGTCCTTACTCAGAAACACATCTATGAGGGGCTCAAACAGCGGAGGGAGCGAGCGCAGGAGAGCAGCAACAAAAGCAGGTGAAATGAAATATTTTACATTATCACCAGGGTTCCCCCTTCGTCTGAAGTCTTCTTCTCCACCTTCTTTCACAAGGCTCTGCAAAACTACAGCTCGTGCTCCCCTGAGAGCGTGCATGGAAATTCTCACACGCACGCTCGGAGCACATGCATACACACGGCGAACCAAAGAAGAAACAAAATACTGAAAAAAGGGGAGAAGAAACAAGATTTGGGATGTCTTTGAGTGTGTTTTACTCCTACATTATTCTGTTTCGCGCCCCCCTTCCATAGCAGGGAACAGGGGGACTGGAGCAACAATCAGAGTGTGATGTGACACTTTGCTGAGGCCTTTATTCTGCGCGACTCCTGCTAATATGCAAGCTCACCTAAGTAGGGCTTTAAAACCAAGTTTAGTTCTTTGAAGACCAAAGCATTTCAATTTTTTCCAACAGACCAGTTCACAGCTAGCCCTGGACTGCCAGTGGGGTAGCCCAAATTCCAAAATCTATCATCTGGAAACACACAAAAGCCCCCTCCGTCAGATATTTCCTTTCAAAGCCAGTCAAAAAAAAAAAAAAGGAGAGAGAGGGCGCAAAAGCTCAGAGTAGAAATCTGTCTAACCTCATGTCCCCCCTTCCTCTCCTGTTCCTCGCTCCCTCTTTGACACACCAGGAAAAAGACAGATATAAATAACCTCAGGTACAGCGCTGCTATTTTTCCCCAAATGAAGAGCAAAATAACCCCGGCGCTCGCACTCACCACTCTTGTTCTCCGAAACTGAAAGAGTGGGCCTCCATTGAAGGATTTAGAAAAAAAAATAAAATAAAATAGGGGCAATTTTAATCATCTCTCCATTCAATCTCAGTTGGATAAATCATATCTGAGAGATTTGCATAAATACAAACCATCAAAGACTTTTCATCTTCAAAGAGGTTTTCAAGACCCAATAGGCTTTGTACTGTAATCATCTGAGGTCACAACCCTGTGGGAGCAAGGCTGCTATGGCAACATAAAAACTAACGCTGGGGGCTTAGCATAATATCCCCCCTCCTTCGCAAACACAGGAAGGGGTGGGGCGGGGGGTCCGAGAGGGGAGTGTGAAAAGAGGGTGTAGATAAACCTATTTCTGTGACAGAGGGATACGAGATATGGCCCGTTGTGGGGAAACCTAGCTGATATTACACACAGAGATTACACCGTGCTACGGCGAGCGGCGCGGCCTGGAACGACAACACCGCCGGATGAAGAGCCTCCCAGCTCCTGTGATTACATGTTTCTGTCCTGTATTCTCCTCTTTAGCTATTATACACTCTGAGGGCCTGATTTACGCTGGATAAGAGGGACTATAGTGCTCGGTCATTGTTCCTCCAGCGCGCACCGCCACCATTAGCTGTCAATGGCTCTCAAAACTAGCACCCTTTAAGATGTTATTCACGACCGAACTGGAAAAAACATACATAAAAGAAGAGGAAAAAAAGAAGAAATAACACCTCTTCTCGCCATTCAGAGCCACGCTACAAACAAGCCCTCTGACAATTTTGCCACCCAATCATGAAAAGAGAAGGAGGGAGAGATGGAGCAAGAGAAAGGAGGCTATAGTGGGACAAGTTTCAATTAATTTTCTTCAAAAGGGGGCCAGATTAAATGTTTCCGGCCTGCTGAAGTGTTCATTTCACAGAGGGGAAGCGGGAGAAAGGGACGAGGGGAGGGGACGGGAGGAGGAGTAGAGGAGGAGGAGCGGGACAGGGTGCGATTCTTTCGGTCCCACTGCACACCAAATAGTGTGGTGGGCAAAGAATGCACACGGCTCCGAATCTGTGTGAGAATTGTCCTCGGACAAAAGGAGGGAGTTACGCCTGTTATAGCCCAATAAGGCCTGTCAGTCACACAAGGGCCGGGGGAGAGGAGGAAGGCAGAGCTAAAGGTTTCCACACAAAGGGAAACAAGCAAGTCCATCTTTTAGCGACAAATCAGTCTGGAGGATCCTGCGCTAATATCAATAAAAAGGGAGAAAAATAAACAAGTGAGGGATTTACTGCGCCGCCTTACAAGAGTGGTAGAGTCAGACGCATGCTTACAACATGGGCGGATAAATCCACGCAAGGACGCAGGGAAAAAGCAAGGAAGACAGGACAAAGTTAGAGGGATGCTGATGGGTTTAAGATGAGCAAACATGAGTGACAGAAGGTCCAATCCAGAGCTGCAGAAGGACGACCTGCTGCTGCAGAAACACCCCGACAAACACACTGCAGATCCAATGTGCAAACAGATTTACAGAGCACTCAAAGGGGTTAGTGTGCATACTAAATCAGGCAATTACTAGTTGATTATCAGCCTCATAATTATAACAAAGATGGGAAACTAATATGCTGGAATAAAACATGTTTCTTTGTGAGGAAATGTTGTGAAGGGAGAAACGGCTGAGCTGAGGGAGAGAATGAGCGAACACCTGTCACCAATTATACTTGGAAGAAAGAAAGGGCAGCAGGAAGTAGATGTGTTCTAATTAAAACCACTAGTTAAAAACTTCCTGCTCCTGCCCCAAGACCGTGTACACGCGTGAGTGTGCGTGCATGTGAGTCATGCATTCATATCCCAAACAGGCCAATTAAAGTGCTTAGGCTAACAGGCAAACTAAAGAGAGAGAAAATAGAGAGCAATGACAGATTTTAGCTGGAGTTGGACGTCAGTGAGGGGCCTTTGAACTGTATTCATGGAGACAGTAACCTGCTTCCTCCTTGTAAGTGACCCATATGGATATGATCAGAAAGGCCTTCATTAATGATGTCACTGTCTCCTGACCTTTCGGGACCTGACATCCGTGCAGCGCCCCTTTATAGAAAGCCAGAGGGATGGCCGAGCCCAGACACGCTGCTCCTAACTAGGGCACAGGCCCAGCTCGTACGGAAAATTGCCAAAGGTAATTAATAAGAAGGAAAAATTGGGAACAAAATTACACTGATGTAATTATGAAGAATCATTATGAGTCATCTTTGTCCTACATTAGAACCTCTGTAACTGGGAAGATGCTTTTTCAGTTTGGTTTTATTCCTCATGTCTGTCTATCTGTTTTAAGTTAGATTACTTTTTAGTCACAACATAGCATGTCTAAGACAGTCTCCAGTAAGTTCAGCAGCGGTAGAAGGCGCCATTGTGTTGTTACAGAAAGCTATCGGGCTTCTGAAGCTAATCCGAAGAAATGTCATCCGTTTCTTGAGCAGCAGCCAAGAAAAACACTCCTCCGGTCTGTCCCGGAGTCCTGCCACAGGGATCGATTCCCTCTTTTACTGGGAAATGGGAAAAAGTTTGTTATGATTGCTTTGAAGATTCCCGGGGGTTTCCTCTTACCCACGACTTTGTGTGAGAGCACCACTGTGTTTTTAAAGACACCCAGAGGTAAAAGAGAGACATGTCATGGGTATTTTAAGGCTTGTTTGGTTTTGTGTTGCAACTTTGTGTTTTTTTGTTTTATCAGGATGTCATAACACATGGGTCTGAACAACAGCTTTCAGAGTACTCTCACTGACTTGTTTACTTTATATTAGATATATAATGCACGATATTATCGGCACGTTGTCGGTAAAATGATATTTTCCGCCGATAAAACATTAAAATTTTGCCTAAATGCTCGTTGATTCCCTAAAAAAGCTTGACGTAATGCTACGACATTAACTCGGTGCGAGTGTGCACACGCACTGCCTGCACCGCGCCTCTTCCATTAAGCGCGATGAATGGTGAAAGATGTCTGCGATATGGCAGTTTTTGGCCACTACAATAAGAGCAGGCATGATATCAATTAGGGATAGACTGATTATCGGCCGGGCCGATATTCGGCATTTTGACGCATATCAGCATTTTTTTTTTTTTTTTAATCCGACGGCCGATAAGAGATCAATTTAAAACTGGGTTATTTTGGCTCTGATGCATATGCTTAAAGGCATTTAAACAAAGTTAAGTGTTGGAGTTTGTATTCTTCAAAATTTTGACGCCAATATTTTCACTTTTACTGCAAATGAATATCGGCTTCAAATATCGCTTATCGGCCTCCTTGACTACTAATAATCGGTATCGGCCCTGAAAAAACCATATCGGTCTATCTCTAATATCAATTCCACTACAGGGGAGACTTGATGTTCTCTGCAAAAATATATTGGTATTGGAAAATATCGGCATATGGGATATCGGCAAATAATCCGATATCGCGCATCCCTACTTCGTATTTGTGTCTTACCCAATGGATTTCCTGTGTGTCCTCCACTTTGGGCAACATGATGGCAGGAGGGAGAACCTCCGCCCGCAGAATGACCTCCAGGTCGGCCTCGGCTAAGCCGCTGGACACCGAGTTCACCCGCACACACTTCTCCGTCCGGCCCAGGTCCAGCTCTGCTAGCATCTTGGGGATGGTCTCCCTGGCTTCTGTCTACAGCACGAGACAACAAAGACAGAAAATCCAAGACATCATAAAAAAAGAATTAACCATTTTTAAAACAAGCGTAGCTATTGTGAGAGATGAGTATCCAAGAATAATCTAGAAAAATTAAAGAAAGATTGAAAAAGCAAATCAGCTCTATTTTCCAAAAGAAGTGCTAAACTATAAATTATTTGAGAGCGCAATAAAAGTCCAATTTCCTTCACAGCAATGTTGACCATTAAGGACGATCAAGAACAATTGTTGCTTTTAAGACAAATGTGCGATCAAAAAAGGTGATGACAAATTATACCTTTGTCTGGTGTAAATAACATCAGAATTAAGCCCTAATATGCACAAAATAAGACTTGACTGGAGTACATCTATATACAGTACACCACAGTTTAACATAACAGAGGCTGCACACTCAACTTTGTTCTCTCAATGCAGGCTTTGTATGAGCTGAGGAGGAAGAGAAACGAGGATGGGAAAAAAAAAAATCAAAGAGAAGCCTACAGTCCAAACTTCTATCAGTAACACAGTAGCACACGCCGCTATATTCGAACCAGATGCTGGGCTACGTGAACGGAGCGAAGAGAGGGATGGGAAGGCGGAGAGAAGTCCGGCTAGTGAGAGGGGAGAGAGAGGCACTCTGGGAGAAATGTGGTCCGAGTTAAGCAGCATGAGGAAACGGTAGCTTAGGAGTTGTCAGGTCAGATCAGAGGCTGGGGTCTTTGAGTGCTTCTGTGTGTGTGTGTGTGTGTGTGTGTATGCATGTGTGTGTTTAAGGGAGATCGCTCAAATTGGGATTATTTTCCTTGTTTCTACTTGTACAACGTAATAATTATGTTTCAAAATTTGACTCCCTAAACTTAGAGTGATTGCTTGATGCCAAACCCTGTCAGAGTTTGTTTTTAAGGTGACCATGCTTTGACTATAAAGGCATTTTAACTTTTTCTAAAAAGGGAGCGCCTTGCAGTCCAGGAAGTGCTCCTATCTTTGCATTTTGACGCCAATTATAGGTGGAGCAGAAAGTTTTGGGAGAGGCTATGTGATAGGTCGAAAAGTTGGAAGTCTGATAAGTCACTATCTATCGCTGAATGAGGTAACACAATGGTGATTGAAAGCCTTTGCATTTGCAGTATTACAGACTGGGTGTCTGTGGCGACTTTCGCGGAGAAATCACAAGCGGCGCCCAGTTAGTGATGTGTTTTCCATCAGCGAGCAGTGGTTGGTCTGCCAGAGAGGGTAGGCAGAGCTAAGCGGCTGCTTTTCCGCTCTCTGCGAGTGTTGCGAGTAAACAGTAATCTACGATGGCTGAACAAACAAAGAAAAGATGGATGACTACAGATACAACTTCAAAAAGAAGTGAAAATCCAAAGAAAAAGAAACAAGCAAACAGTCTGAAAAGGAAAGCGACCATCAGCGAGGAAAATCAAGAGTTACAACCGGAGCCAACCGTGGACGTCACACATGCAACCCTGTCTGGATATCTTGGAAGTGTGCTCCTGCAATTACTGTTTATCGCCACAGGTGCTGCCAAAGAGAACGAAACTGGGAGCTTTGAGATTACCACTTTAATTAGATGCTCAAATTGGGATTATTTTCCTTGTTTCTACATATAGAACTTAAAAAAATATTCTCTTTAGATAAGCATTTCAAACTCAGACTCCCTGACGAATGCTTGATGCTGAAGAGCGTCTGATTTGTCCACATGATCATGCTTTGACAATAAAGGCATTTTAATCGTTTAAAAGAGAGTGCCTTGGGAGTCCACGAAGTGCCCCTATCTTTGCAATTATAGGTGGAGCAGAAAGTATAAGGAACGTATAGGCTATATCATGGGACAAAGAGTTGGTAGTTTAAATACTGCACCGATGATAACGGCAAATGTGGCATCATGCCTTGAGACAGAACTTCCTATTCTATGTAACTTTGCTGCAGATGCTTTGAACTTACTGCAAATAAACTTCTCAGTGGAACGTTTAAACAGGGTGATCATTAGCAGACAGATCACTGAAGTCACGTGCATGAAAGAGAAACTGTAGACAGATATAACACGGGGAGCCCATACATCACAATCTCTTGTAAAAACTAAAGTAAACCTCGCTCATGGGGACCTCTCAAGGGTCACGGGACAGCTTCTGAGACAAAACAGCCCTCGCTCTGATCTCCTGGAATGCAGAACTGTACTCGATATTACCAACGCCCCTCCAGTATCAATAAAATATGGTATCAAAGTACATATCAAAGATTTGCTCACATTTAATAGGGGTCATGAGCGGGCTGGACTGCTGCGTGACATCCATGTCTCCCTTTTGCCTCACTGAATGAGACAAGAGGGATTGTCACACCGTCTGATGAGCGCGCTCTGATCTTTGACTCTTACTCAAGTTTTGCTGTAACCTCTCTGTCGCTCTCTGTTACTGGTGGCTTTCATAAGCCGAGATAGACCCGTAACTGTATCGTGGTAACTTAAAACGGATGGAGCGATTTACGCAGCCATAATTCAGCATTCATAAACCTGCTACTTGGTGGATAAAATTCTGTCCGTCCCGAGCCCGGTTCATGGCGACTGGAGGAAAATTGATACGTGAGAACTGCTTGATTCCTCGTATACTGGGAGTCACATTGATCCCTGACCAAACTAAATAAATAGTGATGTAGAGATGATCAAAAAGCATGGTTTATAACATTCACAGATCAAGTAGACTGCAGAGAGCTGAGTTTATAAAAATGTAACAAGAGATCGCCCATTGCAAGGATTGTCTCATGCCCTTTCTTCATTTTGCGACGGTATTTCCGAGTCCATGACGCCAGGAATGGCCAGGTCACTGTGCATGATCCTTTCTTTTATCCTCAGCTCTCTCTAAAGCGAACGAGAGATTATTCCGCCAGACACCTTGACCCCTATGGGCTCCGCTACTCCGAGCTTGAATAAAGCCCTTTGAAAAGGAGATATTTTACATTAATGGACAGCCATCCAACAAGTTGCTTCAAAGCTCCCTCCCCAATCACCTGGTGTCCCACGGAGAGCTCGCCCCGACGTCAGCTCCATCTCCTCTTTGATTCCCTCCATCAGGCCCATCATTAGAAGCTGACACAGAGGCGGGCAGGCGGGCGAGCAGTCGGCCAGAGCAGGCAGGGCCGTCAAACGCACAGATGCACACAAGAAGCTTTTCAAGTGCAGAGAGGCTGACCTTCCAGAGAGCGAGGTCAGCTCCTTAACACACAGCCTGAGCCTGGGCGCTGAGGATCCTACGGAGTGCTGTATATACGTGACACAGCATGGCTGCTGCCTTGTAGACACCACATCAGACTGAAGCGTCCAAACTGATGTGTGTACAGTCCACAGCGGGGATACCTTCCTCTCCAGCATCAGATCATGGATGTCCAGCCATGCCGTCATGCAGCTTAAAACAGGCAATGTCAAACATTGCCTCTGGATGTGGACTTGCTCGCTCGGTCCCTTCATTCAATTTGAATTAGATCTCAGTGTGGTGGTGGTTACTGTGCTGGTTGTACTGGTAAGGAATGAGGACATAAAATGAGTTTAGAATGATAGTGCTGTCGTACTCGAGACGGGTCTCAAGAAGGTGGTTTGGTTCTTGGACTCGACCGCATTTTCACCCAGTCCTGTCTTGGACTTGGACAAAGAGGACTTTTATTTGAAGACTGGTTAAGACCACAGTTGCAGGGATTCTACTGAACTGCCTGTGCATTTCCTGAATTACATCAATACTGTGTTTGGATGCAAAATGTCTTACTTAATCAGACATATATTGCGGGATGTAGCTAATGCAGTGTTGCCTTGAGAGAGTGGGCAATGATAAACAAGCTTTGTAGCAGAGGTCTTAATGGTTCTGCACAGACCATTGGATCCAAGACCAGGTAGGGACCGGAATGAGTTTGGGTCCATTATTATTATGGTACTTTTGGTCCAGACAGGTACTCTGTAGGTTCTATTACTGTGGGGTTTGTGCCTGTTTCTTATCAAATGAAATACCAAGAGGGATCCAAGCAGGTTTAAAATGAAGTTTTCCAGGTCCTTTAGGGTTTGAGCCCATTACCTCAGACTCATCAAGACATCTACTATGTAGCTAATGTACAAAAAGTATGTTAGCTTATCTCAGCTTCAAGATACTAGCGGCTGGTCAGGACTTTGTCCGGTCATGGTCTCGTCCATGCCTTGGTCTCCATCCCTAATTGTCTTGGTCCTGTCTGGGCCCTGATACACTCTGGTCTCGGTCATGGCTTGGTTGGTGTTCTGTGTTCTTGTGTCCACGAACACGACTGCATATCATGAAATCCATACTTGGAAAGGAATCAGAGGGCTGGATTTTTTCTGGTAGATTAATGCTTGTGTGATGAATATCAATAGCCTGAATAAGAGTCAAAAAATGTAAAAGATAAACGGCATAAATGAGGGTTTGAAACCATTTTCTCAAAACACGGCTATGTCAACTTGTACTCTTAATCTTCGACACAGTAACAAAACTGTATACTGTATGTTTTTGGTGTAAAAAGAGGGAAATCATGAGTCACAATGTGAGTAGTTGTTTTTCAGTCTTTTTTTTGAGAGCTGGCGTTTTGCACCCTGCGGTGCAACTCGCGATGCCATTTAAAATGAGCTGTAGAGTAACTCAGGTGAAGGCTGCCTGCCTGAAGTGTGACTGTGTACCCATTTGTTCATCTGTCTCTGTCAGAATGTGTGTGTGTGTGTGTGTGTGTCAGGGTGTGTGTGTGTGTGTGTGCTGGCAGGTTTCAAGTCATCCTGGATGGGTTTTGACAAGTGACACGCTGCACTCCAGAAAGCAGGAGTGAGATGACTGACTAATTCAGGCTCCATTGATAACTGAGACGTAGCAGAAGGAGATTCAGGCCTTCACTCTTGTCAGTTTGAGGCACACCGTGTTATCCGTTTTCCTGTCAGGGCAGACAACAAGACATAACTAGCAGGGTAGAGAGGGAGGAATTTGTAAATCACGAAACCTGCTTGTCATTGCTGGTCAAAACTGACAGCCTGAAGTGGAAGAACAGCTAGTTATTACACAGTATTTGTTCACTTTAATTGGCCATGAAAAGCTCTCATTACAGCTCTTCGGTTACAGTTCATTACAAGTTGCATTGCAGTGTTTTGGGGGAATTAATTCCCAAGGCTACGGACACATTTCGGAGGGAAAAAGGAGACGATATCATTCAGTATCTTTGAAAACATATACAGAATTATCTCCTCTCTGCATAATTAAAATGATTTACTTAATTAGCTTCATTAGTGATTATGCATCAGTTTGTTTCCTAATGATTTACGTCTCATTTGCAACTCCCAGTACAGCTGTCTCCACGAACAAAGTCAGCCCAATTTACCGTTCTTCCGAACACACGGCCAATTATGCTTAACATTATGTTTCTCTATTAGCTTTCTTTTAAGCTAATGATTGGTTTTAGGAGTGATCTTATTAAGGTATGTAAGCCACATACATCTGGCTTCATTAGGGAGCTTTAAAGCATGCATGAGCTGCAGGGCATGCTCAAATCGTGGCCCCATGCGATAATTCAAAAAATCTAGGGGATAACAATAACCGCTCGAGCGGACTATAAAAACAAAAAGTTTGGCGTGTGGTCTTCTGATGCAGCAGGGGGTATAAATGTGAGCTAATGAGTATTAATCGGGGTAAAGGAAATGGTAGATTATGAAGTAAAATCAAGCCAGAAAAATACAACTTGAAGTCAAATGAAATAATGCAAAAGGTTGAAGCTAACTTAGAGCCAGAACAATGAGCTTTGTGTGGCGTTGCTACTTTATATTTTGGTTTATTGTGTGTTAATTGTATAGTTTTTTTGCCCACTGTCCATAAAACATTAAAAACATAATATCCTGTTCACGTTGAGCCATGACTCATCTCTAAACACGACAATTTCAGCTGTTTTTTTAAAGATTATTTTTTGGCATTTTTGCCGATACTTGACAGGACAGCTGAAGAGAGATAGTAAGAGAGTGGGGAGTGGCATGCACCAAATGATCGGCAGACTTGTGCTGTGTTTGAAATGCCACACTGTACTAGCAGTACATACTGATTTGGCCAAAATGTAGTATGTAGTATGCAAACAAAAGCAAAATGTGCAGTATGCCAAAAATGCCGGGATGTCGTACTGATTCGGAGAAAATCTCCAGTATGCATCGGACCAGGCTACCTCGCCTACAGGATCCCACAATGCAAAGCGCTAGAACGTCACAGCAGCAGTTGAAATGAAGCCTGGCGTAGCATACTGCAAAATAAATTTGAAAAGCTCCTCCATACTACATACTACCGCAGAACGCAGTATGCAGTACGCAGTATATAGTACGGCATGTCGAACACAGCCTATGAATCAAACCTGCGATCGGTGCACCGAGGACTGTTGCCTCTGTACATGGAACGACTGCTCTACAAACTGAGCTAAACCAGCGCCCCAGTTTCCTGTTTTTGTGCTAAAACATAAAACTCCTTTTGGCTTTTAAGTATAGCTACTGACCAGGGTCTCGCTGTTTTATTGTGTCAGCACAACTTCGGGGACTCCTGTTAAATACATGATGGTATCCCCCCAAGCTTGACTGCTGAATTCAAGATGTACAGTGAAAAACTGGAGCTTGAAAAATAGAGATATAGTAGGTACCTTTATTTGGACCACAAGGTCGAGCTGGGCAGTGTAGTTTAAACGGCACACTACATGTGGAAAACAAAAGAAGTGATATGGGACTGCTGTGGATCAGTGGTAGAGGTCGGTGGTTCAATACCTGACTGCTACAGTCACATGTCTAAGTGTCCTTGGGCAAGACACTGAACCCTACATGGCTCCTGAAGGCATAGCCATCAGGTATGAATGGCTACTAACTGGAGATTGGCACTTAGGCCTCTGCCATCAGTGTGTGAATGTGAGTGTAAAAGGGTGACTTTGACATGTAGTGTAAAAGCGCTTTGAGTGGTCAGAAAACTAGAAAAGCATTATACAAGTACAGTCCATTTACCATTTACCATATAATATATAATATCAGAGCAAAATAATTACAAAAAGTCACTTAGAAATATTTTCCAGCCCTAAAAAAGACGCCTGCTGCTCATAAAAGCATCCTCCAAAAAATGCACATATGAACCAATCAACATGTTAAAAAAAATGGTTTAAAACATCCACACCTCGCTGCTCGAGTGATTCCAGTAAAACTACAGCAGTCTTGGCAGATCTGTGGATTTCTTATTAACTTGGTGTCATTAACAGTTCGTGTGATTTAGGTGCTAATAAGGTAAAGAAGGTGTAAAAACACAAACAAGTGAACTGCAAACACGTGTCTTGAGGCCACGTGAAATGTGCGACTAATTGCATGATGACAACAAATAATGACATCGCTTTGGGGCCTGGTGTATTTTCGTTTTGCCCCCATTCAAGTTGTTATTTTTCTATCTTAAAGCTTGCTAATTACTTAATGTGAACTGCCATTTATACAGAAACTTTGTTGCAGAATAAGAGAGGTGTAGCTTTGCTTATTTTTCCCCTCCTGCACCAACATCTGCTCCATCCCTCTCCACCTCCTCCCATTCTTTCGTGTTTTCCTCTCCTCGTCGCCTTCTCCATCATCACTCCTCCTACTGGGGTTACTCTCGAAGTGTTACGTTGCGCGGCCCACGTAGCACAGCCGCTGCTCCGCCAGTGAAAACACGAGAGTGTAACAGGATAATGAGAGCGGGAGAGAGGGCCTCTCTGTTCTCTACGTCTCAGCATTTTCCGAACCCTCGCTCGACCTCAGACCTCGCCCGTAACCCGCGGTATCTGGGGACGCTCAAATGTTATCTGCGACTTATACTGATATCTGGAAAGGACGAACATAAGAGACGATGTTTCATTTAGTTAAATCGTGTGCACCTTCTCCTGCAACAGTTTTCACTGCTAAGCTAAAAATGCTAATGGTAGTGCTATCATCACTCTCCTTTGCACCCTGACCTCTCGTTCGCCTATCATACCCCCCCAGAGGACTCTAATCGATACCTGACACATAACACTTAACACACACACACACACACACACACACACACACTGTGACCGACAGTAATGTTTGGAATCGAGGGTCTAGCTGATCCAGCGGGGACAGGGTCTATTTTCTGGCTGAGCGGCTCACATCCCGTTTGTGAGTCTTGGCAGCCTGACTGGGAGTTTCTCTCAACTCTCCTGGGTCCTACGAGGTGTTGAGCGCACAAGTATACAAACACACACCTACACAGGATCATGCATATACACGGCTGACACACACTAAATACAAATGTTCAGTATTCATAATTCAACGGGCTAACATTATTTCCCAGGAGCTCTTTCTGTCAAGAGTTTAGTCATTTGAATCCACTTAAATGGAGAGCAGATCTTTCAGTGTCCTCTGGAATAACACAGTGAGCATTGAGCGGAGGTCATGTATCAGTTGACAGTTGGCTGCATAATTTATGTTAAGTTGAAAATCTCTGGTGTCAGACACAGTTCATGCATAGAGCATAGCTCATATATTGACTGCACCGCTAACAGAACAGGGTAATAGACCGTAATAATGTCACCCACTCCACCATGTGCCTGTTATTCTTTGCTCAGCTGCTCTCACTGCCACCACAAAGGCCCGTCGCCAGACCAGCGGCTTGTGGTGTTACCGGGAGGAAAAACTGAATGATGTAAGGAAAAGAGAGACATTTTATAGTGCTGTGTTCACATATACTGTATACTTATCCAGTTTACGCAATGAATTCACCACTAACACATATAAAAGTTGAAGTATTTTTGGTAAAAGTAACGCAAATATAAGACATGTAAATCTGATCTTAAACCACGTCTTTGCATTAACTTAAAGATTTCCATTTAAATAAATGTCAGTTAAAGCTCCTGTGAGGAGCGTTTGGTTTGTGTTGATTTTGGCGCCCCCTGTGGACAAAGCCGTACCTCTTATCTCTTTGCTAATTTTGTCCTGTACATGCTTAAGTGGTGGTTTTTAACAATAAATCTCATCCTTTCTTCAACAGTCATATTTATCACTCACAATTTTTGCCCTGTAAAATGTAAACAAAGGCAGCTTGCAGTTAATCACTTTATGAATGAGGTAACACAATGGTGATTGAGCCTATGGCCCACTGATGAAAGCCTTTGCATCTGCAGTATTACAGACTGTTACAGGCTGTCTGTAGCAACTGTCACGGAAAAATCACAAGCAGTGCCCAGTTAGTGACGCGTTTTCCATCAGCCAGCAGTGGTTGGTCTGCCAGAGAGGGTAGGCGGAGCTAAGCGGCTGCTTTTCCGCTCTCTGCAAGTGTTGCGAGTAAACAGTAATCTACTATGGCTGAACAATCAAAGAAAAGATGGATGACTACAGATACAACTTCAACAAGAAGTTACAATCCAAAGAAAAAGAAACAAATTTGACGCTCAGATGAAGGCAAACAGTCTAAAAAGGAAAGCGACCGTCAGCGAGGAAAATCAAGAGTTACAACCGGAGCCAACCGTGGACGTCACACATGCGACACTGTCTGGATATCTGGGAAGTGTGCTCCCGCAATTACCGTTTATCGCCTTAGGTGCCGCCAAAGAGAAAACCACAATATAAACTTATATATTGTATACTAATTTATTTTGCCATATTACCCACTCCTATTTTGGACTTTGATCGTCTTATTTTCCATAAGAGTTTACAGATACTGTTAATGCAGGAGGTCCATGAAATCTTTAACTCATAGTGCTGTAAATGCTTCTTTTTTACAAGTTTATCACATGTGTGTCACAAGTGACAGGTGATGTCAATTCTCAATGAAAAGCTCAGACTGTTTGTTTGTCTTGCTCCAAAAATTGCAGTCTATTCAATATTAGTCTGTGGTGGCAACGGTTCCCTTTTATGTAGGACATGGAAGATTAATGGTAATCAATACTTATTTGTACTTTTAGTAGCTTTTATGTCATGCAGTATACAGTGCTTTTTACCCATAGGTAGTAATTATACAACTGGCCATAAATGAAAAAACACATCACGAGTAACTTCTCTAAGATCTCATGGCTGTAATTCTTCTAATAAAAACCCGCAAACAAGGAACCTACCACAAATTGCATGGCGTAAAAATGTACATGCGTGTGTGTTTAGAGGTTGTAATTACATTCATGTACTTATAAAACAGTAAAGTTCAGGAGTGATGGGTTTCTGGCTTCCACATGGGCCTGATGAAAAGGTCCTGAAGGTGTTGATTCGTATAAGCAGAACTTCTTCTAGATGTTTTATAAACCTTTCAAACAAGCAAATTGTGAATTAACTCATTTTAAGTGCTAACAAGGGCTCCTGCTTCTGCACCGGCTGATAGTGAATGCAGGACACTGGTCCTCTGTCACGCCTGACTGATGTACAGTGAGCTGCTGACTGTAACAATCTGTGTATGTGCTTGTGTCTACGTGCCCACATTTGTGTGTTACTCTCTGCCTGTATGTGTCTACACGTGCACGCTTCCCTGTGTGCACGTCTGTGTTCTGCATGTCTTGTGTACTCGCGCGCGTTTGCAGGCGCGTGCTGGTGTGCGAGAGGTGCTCCCCGCCGTGTCGGCCGCGCCACCATGCCATCTGGAGAGGAAATCGAGTGTGAAGTACAGTATAGTTTGGGACCAAGCTCCGTGGCAGCGGCTCAGCAGTTAGTTCATTAGTTCCAAACTTCCAGGGATTAGGAGAGAATCTCTGCGGCAGGGAGGCAGGGGCAGTCGGGGAGGATGGAGGGACCCATGTGGGGAAAGGAGAGGGAGAGGGAGAGAAACACCAGGAGGAAAACTGGACCATAGGGCACGAGGAGAGAGAACACGAGAGCGAGAGATAAACAATCTTAACCCCGAGGACCCTGGCGAGGGGAGAGAGGGACAATGAAAGAACAAGACAGCGAGGGAGAAGAGGAGGAGAGAGGACAGGTGTAGCCGTCAGTTCCGCTCCGGGGTTTCAACCTGCCCACCCTCTTCCTCCACCCCACTGATCATACAGATATGATGATATGTGTAAGAGTGTTAGAGCAGTCAGCCTTGTCTTCCCTCCCCTCTCTCCTCCTCCTGCTCTCCCCTCTGGGTCTGCGGTGACAGTTAGCGAGCTCTGGGTGGCTCCTACCCTTTACTCCTTCTCTCATCTCCCTGCCTCTTAAGCAGCCAGCGTTACTGCCAAGATGGAGCGCAGACACTTTTGGAGTCAAAGCGGCAGGCAATTAAAGCGGGCACTCCTCGATTTCTATTTTCAAGGGGAGGGGGGCGGACTGACCTTCATGGCGTACCTTTTTGTCATGAATATCTCTCCTTGTTTTAAGGTGAAGGTGACGGATAATGAAAAGAATACATTAATGAACACATAATAGGAGGGTGGTTGTGGGCAGTAGCCCCATTTAAGGCCTATCCAAGCATACCCGGTAACTAACCTCACATTTCACCCATAAATCTATCGTTGCCGACACAAAAACAGTGGCTTCAGGATGGTATTTAGCATGCTCAGTGTTTGCTCTCTCACTATATCGGTGTAAGAATAGATCTTAATCTGAAATAAATAAGTGCATTATATTATGAGAAGAAAGCCGACCACAAATTTCTCTCTGGGGTGGAAATTTTGAGCTCGATCTTGAGCAACTTCTCTTGTCAGAAGCTGAAGCACAAACTGCTTTAAACATGCCGGCAACAAGTGCATCTGATTTGGATGGAACAGTCAATTCAGATGTGAACATCACCTTTATTTGGCCAATGCTTTTGTCCAAAAAAAACTAACAATAAGTGCTTGCTTTTGAGGCATTTAGTTACGCGTGGCTGCTTTGGAGTGTGTGTATTGCCGTTATCAGCGGCACCTCGTCCCGGTGCTCGTTAATGCTGTGGCTACAGATATGGACTGGATGTGCCGCGGAGTGTTTACTTTAGCGACTCCAAAATGCAGGACACACATAGCGTGAGGATGTGTGCGCAGACAGTGTGCATTAATTGTATGGACATGAAAACACACTGCTTTTATCTGGCACAATTTCCTTATTTTTTTATATTCACTAAATCACAGAACAAAAAGTCACTTTTTTTCCCAATATCGTGCAGCCCTACCCCTAATAAATATTCTTTAAAGGTTTCAGAGATCTACTGTGGAAGTGTTTCTTTTTCGTCATGCAGCCTTTGACATTTTACATCGGACCAAGCAACGCCAGCGTTGCAGAAGCAAAACGTGCGCAAGGTGTAAACAAACAGCGCGTGCTTCAAATACACACACACACACGGCGCTGTTCCGCCCTGCCGGCTCCAACGTTTACACAGACGCCGTCTCGCCTCTCTTACTACCTCTGATGCCGGCTCAGAGGTGGAACGTCTTCGCCCCACCATTCCACCTCCGTGCGTTTGACATTGGAACGTAACAGAGGTGTAATTATCCCGCCTTGAACTGGCAGTATACAGAGTGCGAGTGACATCACAGTGTACAGACACACCTTGCTTCTACATCACTCCACAAAAGAACATAGTTTAAGCACTTACAATGACAAAAGTTTCCTTTACTGAAGATGGACCAAAGTTGTCTTAACATTCTCTCACTATTTTGAAAAGCTTCTCTCCCTGCCGACAGATTTAACTCCATTCCCACACATGCAGGGTCATGAGCAGCAGCTACTGTAGAGTACTACAAGCGAGTCTTCTCACAATTGGTTGAGGCGCAGTGCTGTTGTGTAAGTCAAAGGAAATAATAAGGAAAAAGTACACTTTGGTTTACATGCAAGAAGCTTGAGCCGTGTGCAGCCTGCATTGACAGCTGGTATATTACAATACATTTGCTCTGCAAGACTCACTTGAAACATTTCCGGTGTAAATAAACTTTTAAAAACTTCAGAAGTTACAGTAACTATTTGCATGAATTTCCTTCCCTCACCGTCACGGTTTAGCGCCTAAACAGGGCCTCCAATTTTTTAGGAAATAACCCCCCGTGTATGTAATAAAGACGACAAATAAAGAAAAGATGTTTTTGTAAACTGAATTTTGAACACCGATTGAAAAAGTAAAACCATCATTATGACAAATTGATCGATGAAAACATAAAAACTAATGTCCAAAACGAATGTTTCAGCGGTTTTCCTACACACACACACACACACACACACACACACACACACACACACACACACACACACACACACACACACACACACACACACTAGAAGCACTGTTTATCCAACAAGAAAAAAAATATCATCTTAAGGGAAGGTATAACTAGACAACAACCCCCACGGATTTCTAATTGCCACAGAGGAGAAAGAAGCTGAGGGTGTGGGAAGTGTAGAAAGGGTGCCAGTAGGAAAGGTTGTTATTGAGTAAATACCTATTTCTTACATTACACAGTACAACCTGGACAACATATAATAGGTTACAGGCTTTCTGCAAACTGTGTTGGATTCTTTTAAACCTCACGTTGACCTATGGTGGCAAAAAAAATGGCCTCATTCTCGCAGCATGTCGTGCTTATATAGCTGGATCAAAGTGAGGGGGTAATTAGGCTTGGGGAATATTCAGGTATTATTCTCCAGAGTTCATTGTTGGTATTTTGCGGTACATTATTCAGAGTGCTGCTATGGAAGACGGAGAGGTAAGCCTGTGGAGAGGCATCATTGTGCAGATTAAGAGAGCGGATACGCCCTGTAGCTAATGCCATTTCCCCCTTTATTTTTACCAGCATACGCCAGAGCCGAATGCTACAGGTACAACCCATTGGCTAATTGCTGGACAGGAAAAATAAATTAATGATGAATGAAACTGAGAGTCATAACTGCTCCCTGCAAAGTCAGACAAAGCTGGAAATACAGTTCCAATGTTTACTGTGAAATGAGTGGGCTGGTGAAAGAAATACGTGGGCTGGAGGAGGACACCAAGATAGAGACACGATCCTGTCCATGCTGACAGCTCGAGAGTCTGAATTCTCCGCAAGCCTGAATGGATGCTTCAGTGCTGCATTCCTCTCCACATAATAAAGACAGAAGCTCTAACATCCACCAACTCCACGGCAGGGTCACAGTTTTAGCCTGTCAGTCACACAGGCCATCGTCTTATTGTCTTCTACAGGAACAGCCTCCAGCCATATCAATCATCTTTATTATCATGACTTAAAAACCTTTGTTAGTTAACTTTTTACCCGGGCCCCCTTCTTTATCGCGCTCTCCAATCACGATTTCATGGGCAGTTCAGCTGAGCCAATGGGGAGGCAGTGTGGGCGGGAGGAGAATGCTTTTAACCTGCTGCATCTGGTGCTTTCCCGCTGCTCGCCCAGTGGGACGTGGTCACCTTGTTTTAAAGGACTCCCATAGGGGGCCGACGCTGCCTTTATCTCATCATAATGGGGTGAAATGTGCTTGTTTTAAACATCTCACTTAGGTAGTTTTCCTTTCAGTGATTAAGACCGAGCACCTGTCTGAAGGAGGGAGGTGGAATAAAAATCCTGAACAGCTGTGATTGTGTGTTTGTGACCTATGAAGGCGCATTTAATTCATACATCTGTGTATTTGTGTACCTTTTTGCTGAGGGCTACACCGTCCTCGCAGTCCAAGACGGCGCAGTCGACATCCAGCGAGGCCAGCTTCCTCAATTTTCGCTCATCATTGCCGGGGCAGTAGAGAACGGCCCTGCGGGGTACGTAGCGCAGTGAGGGGCCTGCAGAGTGATGGTGATGACGCCATGCTTCGGTACACAACTGCCAAGCTGCAGGCAGGAGCCAGCCGCTCTCCCTGTCAACACAAATACATACATACATAAGCACACAGAGGCACAGAGACATATACCTTTGTGTGCGAGATATACACAACAGACAGTACTGGCATGAATACATGTCTTTGGTGCATACATTACTCATGAGCACACACAGCATCCATAGAGGGCTAAGGGCAATGAATAATTAAAGGTTGTTGCTGCATTCATCTTCATAATATCTACAGTGATTATATGTGAGGATCAGGAATGGGGCCTCCTCTTCCTCCAGACCAGAGCGAAAGTCTGGAAGCGTTTCATTTCGGGGAGTTCTGTTTGCCCTTCAGCAGGCCATTGAAGGGGATGAGAGACGTTGACCTGTGCTTTGGCGCTCTTTGTTAGGAACAAACTCACCCAAACACTGAGCCACTCATATGCTAATGCCGCCACACTGCTGAATATGTAGGCAGGCCGGAAAGTGAATGAGGAGGGGTGTCAGGAGTGGTTGGAGCTGAGTCATGGAAAAGTTTGGGGGACAGTATGTAGCTGTTATTGTGGGCCTGATTCTGTCTCTTCTTCTTTCTCTTTATTACTACGAGGTATTAGGTGTGGTCCCTTAAACTGCAACAATTTATCGATTAGTTGTCAACTATCAAATTAATTGCTATTTGCTTAATTTTATAAGTTCAGTTGGCGGATTTTAAGATTAAAACTAGAGATAGACGGATATGGTTTTTTCAGGGCCGATACCGGTCATTAGTAGTCAAGGAGGCCGATAACCGATATTTGAAGCCGATATTCATTTGCAGTATAAGTGAAAATATTGAATAATACAAACTCCAACACTTAACTTTGTTTAAATGCCTTTAAGCATATGCATCAGAGCCAAAATAACCCAGTTTTAAATTGATCTCTTATCGGCCGTTGGATTAAAAAAAAAAAAAAAAAATTTTTTTAAAGGCCGATGCCGATATGCGTCAAAATGCCGAATATCAGCGCCGATAATCGCCCGGCTGATAATCGGTCTATCCCTAATTAAAACCAGGTAAAAAATTCTCTGTTTGCTTCTTAAATCGGAATATTTTCTGGTTTCTTGAATAAGCATAAATAAACAAGTTTCAATCATAAATTCTGAAGAGGTTTTGTACCTGGTTTTCCATTGAGACCAGCTGTAACACATTTTGGTCGGGATGGCCGCCATCTTCAATGTACACTGATCAGTGTAATTACGTATTATGGTGCAGTAAAGCCAAAATGTAATGTCCCCGTATGAGGATGCAGGCTCTCAGGAGGTTACATAAGTCATGTTTTTAAGCCCAACAACGCTCTACAATATCTACTAGGAATGGGCATCTCCAGCAAAAATACTATATAATATTTACTGGAAACTATTCAACCATTATTCCATTATCCGCAGTGCAGGAACGCTGTGTAAACACACACATTAGGGCGGCTTTGCGCCAGCGTTGCTCAATCCCATGTAAAATGGCAAAGGCTGCCTAACAGCGGAGCTTCGTTACGGCGCTATGGCGGAATTGCAATGTAAAAAGGGTTACACATAGCAAACCTGGCTTTTGACCCCCATCCACACACACACAGAATTGTGCACACAAATAATCATTGTCTTGCACACACTTCTTGTTCTTACAATCTGCCCCTGAAACAATTGGCACTGATGAATATCTAAACATTCAGCATCAGATCTATCTAATTACAGCACGAGACAGCTCCTCTCTTCACCAACTCTCGCTGGGTGTCAGAAAACCCTTCGAGGGCTCATATTTGCAGATAGTGTCCTTCTTTGCCTAAGGAAACAAGAGAAAGAAAGGAAGCGGGGGGGTTCCTTCTGTTGAAAGAGAGGGCTGATTATTCTCTTTTCTTGTCTTTTGCTCTCTAAAGGAGCTAAAGTCACTTCAATAGCCCCTTAATCCTGTCTACTACGCTTCCACACGCCCTCCAGTCCCAATCAGGCCTAATCTGCGCTGAGATGTAGCGGTTTGTAGCTGGCAGCTAAAACCGATTCAGGTTGCTTCCAGTGTTTTAGTGCTTCCAGGTACATACTGTAGGGCCTATTCAGGCTGGGAACAGTTTTACACAAAAGGTTTGACGGGAAAATATGGGGAAGGTTGGTGAGAAGTGATGTAGACAAAAGCTATAGGGCCAGAATTTATACAAGAAAAGGAGAAGGTAAAAAAGCAAACCAAACGTGAAAGGAAAAAGTGGGCAAGAGGATGGAAATGGGAGTACCGAATGGTAGGGGGTAAGAGGGGCAGTTGAGACCTAAATGAAATCAATCAATACTCCGTAAAAAGCCATACTTAGTATCCACAGAAAAGGCAAATTTAGTATAATAAAAGTGAAGTACAAAAAGACTGTGGCTGTCATTTCAGAGCAGGTGTGATTATAGGGGAAGAAACTGGCTAAAGTGACTAAATCCAAAAGGGCAACAGGACTTGGTTGGATTTCTGTAATCTGCTAACTTCTTGGCCGTCCTTTCAAACTATCGCACCAGTCAAACGGTATTCATCCCAAATTGCGAAGCAAAATGTCTGTGATTCCACGTCATGGTAATTTGAGGCTAAATCCAAAAGGGCAACTGGACTTGGTTGAAGTTCTTGAAACAACCAAGTCCAGTTGCCCTTTTGGATTTAGCTTCAAGTTACCATGACGTGGATGACTGAGAACCTTCACAGAATTGTTCAACAATAGTCGATCAGTTTTGGTTAACCAATTTTAAATAAATTGCTTCAGAGTTAAATTACAAATAAAATCTAAAATTATGCATTTTGGTGTTTTGACCCCAGCAAAAGCTACTTATTGGGGTTGTGTTTTCAAAGGAAAACGAATGAAAGAAGAGAAAGAAACTCCACTCATGTAAGCATCATCATCTATTAACATGGATATCCAATGCTGAGACTTTGAACAAACTTGCCATCCTCTCAGAAAAGTGATCCAGTGTACCCTTATTAATGTTAAGCTGTGTTCCCTTTGGAGAAGTTGTTTTTTCCCAGTGTCTCAGCATTTTTTTACTTTCTCTGCAGAACCCACAATTCCCAGGTTTTGCCAAAGCGTTCCTCTCCTTTAGTCAATCACTACCCTGTTTATTATTAAACTTACAGAGCTCAATCATTCTTCTCATGCAAATTAAAGAAGTCAAATGCTCCAACAGAATTGGTTTGTTAAATGGATCCATATTGGTGTCCACAGTGAAGCCAATGGCTGTGTTCGGCTACGAAACGTGGGTAACCTTACATCTTTTCTGTCCCCAGTGGTTGGAAAGATAGTTTGGAGGAGTGTGAAAGAGTTTCACATAACCTAAGAGTGATATTTATTTTCCTCTAACACTTGTGCACAATACACAACGGCTGCTGGGACAATCACTAAGCTTAAAACAGCTTCAAGGCGGTCTGTGACTGGTCAATCCAACACAGAAGTGAAGACATCTGTAAGCAGCTACATTTGAAGGCTTTTTATTTAACTGGTTTATTTTGACTCGTTTCATTTGGTACCATTTTAGCAGAACTGTTTGGCAAATATTGGTTTAATTTGCACAAGTGGTAATTTTCCTTTTAAAACCCACAGAACGTTTACAGCTGCCTGGTGTTACAGGCAGATGGATTTAACCAATGAGGAGCTAATGCAATGCAATCTGGATAGTCTTATTGACACCATCTACATCTGGTGGATATTTTCCCATCATTAAATCTTTATACATACATGTGTTCTATAGATTTAACAGTCCCCAAAGTGCCATACGCACCTATATAACCAATTTCTTCTCCTTTCCTTTTTTTTACATGAAAGGTTATGATAACACGAGGCTGTGTGGCTAAATTAGCAGCTGTAAAGTGGTGGGAGCTGGCCACAGCGACTATGTTTACTGGTCTGAGATCAGAGGTAAGTGTGTGTAAGTGGGTTTATATGGTGCTGGATGGGACTGGTTCTCATTAGACCCAGGCCCGATGGCACTAAAGGGGGAGGAATGCGGTTGGAGGTTGTTCCTGTGGCGTGTACATTAGATTTGCAGACCCACCAGCGCAGTATTTCTGCTGTCTAACAAGTTATTTTCATCAACAGCCAGAAATTCATTGCTCTTATACACTTCCAAGCTTATTTTGGTCCACAGTATATGGCACTTTTCCCAGCAGACCGAGCAGCATGCAGATTCGTGTCTGTCTTTCTTCAACACCAGAGAGCGTCTTGGACAAAGCGGTTCACGGCTATAGAACTATCAACTGATCTTCAATCCAACAGGACAGCTTCTGATGATCTGACACTCGCTGTACGCGTCTAACTACAATAAACCCACCTTGAACCACGTATCCTTGAACGACGCATCTTATCTTCAACACTTTCAGACAACTGTGGCACTGATGTTCACTTTCGGCCATATTCAGCATCAGTTTCTCGTCCCAGTTTCATCTCTGTATCTCTGAAATCCTCGGTCATGTAATCCAGACGGGTACACCGATAACTCTCAAGGTAACGGGTTAAAGTGCATCATTTCATTCACTTAATTCAAAGTGGAAAATGCCAAGCACTGGGCCCCTTAAGCAGCAATAGAAACAGGGAAGAAGACATAACATTTAACATGACATACGACCGCTGCTGATTGCAGTCTGGAAGTCAATATTGTGTTGTGAGAGCATGCAGTAACTTCCTCATTATCATGACATGATGATCACTATTTCCTGTAACTCCACCGGCCTCCACCTGGCAGCATAATAGCCTAATTCAGGTGCTAATATTCATCCTAACACATGAATTATCACAGATAACAAGAGGGCCACTCCGAAACAGACCCTGCGACGGCCTCCCTCTCAATATGTAGATTTCCACAATTATCTCCAGCATGGCGGTGCACGGCAGAAGCTGTGTCGAAAATGCACAAAATAAAAGATCTGTGTTTCGAGTCCGCGATAATCAGCTACTTCTTAATATGCAAACTACATTTGGAGGTCTGTGGTGCTTAAGATTCCTGATTAAATTTGGTGAGGATAAAGATGAATAAAGAGTAGGGAGGAAATCGATGTTCCTCGAGTATAAACAGGGTCTCTGTCTGCAGAAAGCTGTCTGCGGGTGGGAAATAAAATGGTCAAAAAGTCATCAATATTTACCTAGCTTTGTGTCCACCTGCCTGTCTGACACCTTTTTTTGTTTTTCCGAATGAAAAAGAGCTGAAGCATTCCCCACACACGCTCCCCCGCCCAGCATGATGCTGTACATGTGGGTTTTCTGTTTTTTTTTTTCCACACTGCCTCAGGTCTGAAGACACAATTGGATGGCAGAGAAATGCTGAAAAATTAACCAGAGACACCAAAGATAGGGAAAGGAAAGAATCAAACAGCTTTATTCTGCTTTTTCTCTCCTCTGCCCCCTGCTTTTTGGCGTGCCCTGCAGCAAGTTGGAGCTCAGGATGAGCGATGCGCTCCCCTCCAGATGAGATCAGCTGGGGGCTGCAGAGTTTACTGGTGGTGGTCTCTCTGACAAAAGTTTACTGGTCCTGCAAACATTTTGTGGAAGATGACTGAATTGACTCAACTACAGTGTTACGTTACCAAATGATTTGACCAACACAAGACGTTATACTTGCTCTACTAAGTTGTCGGTTGCCGATGTATCAACACTGCAGATTGGAAATACCTCTGATACAGGCGAAAATGTATGTCGGATATCGGCGAGTACTCAAATCTACTTACCGTTCAGTTACCATGATTTAGCCCTGAAAAAAGTCGACTAGTTTCACTGGAAACAAATTATTTTTCGTCACTCCAAAACAGTAGCCTACACAGCAAGGTGCACTCATCTGTAGGTGTGGGAATCGAAGGGAAACTCATGATAAGATACGTGACCCACGATAACAATAATATCACGATACAGCAATTCTGCGATAATTGATATATTGCAAGACATCACGATATCTGATTAACTGAAGAATACAAAAAGCCCCTAAAAAAGAGCAGGATTAATGTATTTATTCACTGCTATATGGCATCAAATCTGTTCAGAGCGCATATATTTGTAATCTAAAATACCGATATTGGTGCCTATCGTTAATCATGTTCGAGCCAGGACGACGATATATATCACCGTATGGATATTTTGTCGCACCCCTACTGATCTGCCACTGCAGACAGTTCAGATCTTTGGATGTGCACTCTTTCCATCTCTCCCACTATCCCATTTTTCATGACAAATGGCTGCTCACCGATGAGTCTGGTTCTGCCGGATGTTTCTGCCTGTCAGAAGGAAGTTTTTTCCTCGACACATTTGCCCAGAAGCTTGCTCATGGTGAAAGAGTGCGGTCAAGACCTGTGCTATATGGAAAATCATGATGTAACTTATGTTGTGATTTGGGGCTATATACTTTATTGACTGAATTATTGACGTTTTATGGGTGTCAACTATTTTTTAAGAGCAGTAAGGAAGAACTGATTTCAGGTAACATATCCCATGGAAATAGCAAGCAATGCTTTGTCAGTGGAATTTGTAACAGAGAGACACAAGAGGCAGATGTGTGTAAAAAATGTTTTCACAGCTATGACTGACTTTAACTCGATAAAAAAAGACACTTCCATGGCTTTAACTTTCAGAAAATATTTGTGTTTTATGTTTTCGATTCAGTCGATTCCTGAATTTATGTATCTGGAAGGGAAAAAATGCTATTGGAACATTTTTTACTGCCGTCATAAAAATGGAAAACTCCAACATACATGCAGAGAACCCGATTCACCGTGCTCTGACCTAAGCTGTTAGCAATTTAACCAACATGTTTGGTGTAGATTTTGGAGCATCCATTTTTTTTTATCTCCCTTCCTCAGATTACATCACCACTGGACCCACATCTTCCTCTTCTCGCTTTAAAAAGGCTAATTCAGTGTCCCTGCACCATCAACAATACCCCTTACTCCTCCTCCCATCCATGTCCTCGCCCCCTTTCCGGTCTCATTAGTTTGGGTTTTATGCCTTAATCTACACAATGAGGATGAAGTCATGGCGGTTATCTTCAGCAGCCAATGTCTGCCTACCTGTAATCCTTCTCAAAGTCCCCGGCTTTCTCCCAGCTCACAAATCGGCACACAATGCTTTTATGCAAGGCCTTCGCGGTAATGCCCGGAGACGACAGAGGACTTTTTTCTTCTCCTTTCTCATCCCTCAACATAAAACTTGTTAAATCCCACTCCTCCTTAGAAGAACCGAGATGTCTTTATCTTGTTCTCAGGGCAGGGAAAAGTCAGAATGTAAAGGACACCAGAGCTAACATTTGAGTTACAAGCTGGTTTTGTTGGCTGTTTCCTCTCTCTCTGTCTTAGACAACGTGATAGATTTAGGCTAATCAAGTCAGTGATCATTGTCTATCTAACGCTGTGTATACAGTATAGGCTAAGTTAATTATAAATCCAACATTAAGTGTGAGTAGAGTAGTAAACTTTAGATGACACTTAAAAAAATCAATGAATTTATCATTAAAAGTTAATTGAGAGGGGGGTTTAAAAAGGTCAAACAAGTCGCTCCATTCGAGGAGGGCATAAGGGGGTTAGCTTTTAACTTAGCATTTTTATTGACTCTGGCAAAACAAAATGAGCGGGCTCTGTAGGATTGTGCACTCTGCATTGGCCATTCAGGCCTTCAGAGCCCCATTGTAGTACTTTGAAGAGAATGAAAGGAAACCCCACTGGTGGAAATGCAGTGGAACAGCCCCACAACAGGCCACAACTGTTCCCTTATGCATGAAAGGCAGGGACATAAAAGACAAGATGGACTTCTGAGGTAGGGCCAAAAACAAAGGCAACAAAAGTGCTGATCACGAGGGGATGACACGACTCGTCTCGGCAGAAGGAGCGGGGAGAAAAGGAGCAGGGAACAATAGCACTCCCGGCCAAATGACATGTTGAAGAATTGAAAAATCCACACAAGAAGTGTCTTCTCAATTCACTAAACCCACAAGAGCTCTGGTGACTGTCGGCTGGCCCTGGTCAGCCCGAGGGGGGTGGACTCTAACAGCCCACAGCTTTTCTCTTCCTAACTTTCTTTCCCAAATCTTTCCCCGTTTTGGCAAACAACTTGGCAAGGGCAGGGACTGACTGGGGTGATGGCTTTAGTGTACACACACCAAACCGAAACCAAACCAAACCTAATCAAAGCGTGGTGGGTTCCGCTCCCGCAGCTTCCGTTTTGATCTGCTGGCTGTTTGTGTGTCTGATCTGTTTCTGTTTGTGCTCTAAACACAATTATACCACTGCCTAACCTCCATGGAAACAGTCAGACGGACAAAAACATGTTTGCTCTCTTACAAAAAGCATCCTTGTTTTTAGGGACACAGTGTAATGACTGCTCATATTTGAGCCAATGTTTTAGAAGTCATAGAAAATAATGTTTTGTTAATAAGAACACTTCCTGCCGATGTTTCACCCGGTTGGGTACGAGGGCTGGGAACCACAGAGGGTTTTTTTCCCTCATACATTTTTTTAAATACGAGGAAGCACACACAACTCTGTGGGTGTGTGATACCTTGATGGATGGCTTGGCTTAATTTAAAATCACCCGTGCCATTCCTCGCACCCAAGGAGGAATTCCTAGAGTTGTTCAAATACCAATTCCAAAATTGGAAAAAAGCCTTAGATACAGCAACTGTGGTATCAGGTGATTGCGAGTATGTCAATGCACCAGTCCAAATGTAAATTAATAGCCCCCAAAAAGTAGCTACATCCTTCTTTTTGTTGCTGGGTAGGCTACTGTTCTGAAAAAGTGATATAAGGTAAATTATCATCAATAGCAAACAACAACAATCTAATGCTAGAGGCGAGTGTAAGGTCAGTCAGAGCTCAAAAAATGTCACCAATTTGTGTTTTCCCGCCACTAATTTTAAGGGTTGCATTTTTTTATTTGAAGTTAAGACAAGTTTCATGTTAAATGAAGGCTGTATGTGCCCTCTGTGGTGGACACAGGACATCAGGAGGCTACGTTAGCTACCGCCAATGAGTGTGATCATATTCCATCCACATATGCTTAGTACTATAAAGCGCTTAAAAAATGTTTTTCAAATCGCACTCATATTAGCCAAGTAGGTGTCGTAAAATAAAAAAAATTGTATCAGACTACCTTCAAGACGTTCTCTAAGTAAACCAGCTCAATGTCGCCTACATTGATTAACCAGTATTCAATAAAATACGCATTTTAATTTCATGCACTTCATGGGAAAACACAATCTTTTCCTTCTGAATAAAGAACCCACCGAGGCCTCTAAAGTAACTACTTGTTGAAAGCCAAATGCTGAACAGTGCACTCCGCAGGTGAAGGCCCTCCTCCACGATAGCCTGAGGCCTATCCCACAATTCTTCACACATACCCACGGGCCCTTTCACTGGCCATCACCCTGTCTGATTAATGGATCGATGTGGTAATTGATTAGTGAAGAGGAGGTGGGAATAAGAACATAGGTCAAACGTCAATAATGTCCCCGTGACAAAAGATGGAAGACGTAAAATGTACCAGTGATAGCCTGCAGCCAGACCTCTACCCATCAAAGCCCTGGCAGGGCTAACATAAAGGCCCCGGCTCATTCTCCAGCCTGCCCTGCCCTCCCTCCCCAGCGCTCCTTTTCTCTTGGTAATGCTGTCTGTTAAAGTGACAGGAACCATTCTGGGAGCTGCTTGTCAGCTCACCTTCATAAAACAAGCCATAAAGCAGCAAATAACAGGCTTATATGGCTTCATTATTCTGCCTATGCAGGATCACAGCCCTGGGCTGAGGGGTGAGGGAGGGGTTGTGCTGGTAGGGAGGAGGCGGGGAGAATCTTGGCAGGACGGCCTGGTTCTCGTGGAGGTTTGTTGTCCCAGCGGCTGTCACCATGTCCATGTTTGCTTAGGATAGAGGACCACTTGACCCCCTTCAACCCTGCATTACCAGAAATACAGGCAGGACAAACAAAGATGTACAAGTCACATTAGAGAGCCTGACAGCTCTTCTTTATCCTAATGGCTTTGATGATCTTTCCTCTTAACACAAGATAGTAGTGTTAAAAAGATAAGAATTTGCGTCCTCTAACGAATATCTTCCAAAGCAAAGAGAAACCATGTCGGTGTTTCTGAGCAGTTAACAGGGCTGGAGATGAGGAGAGCAGGGCCAGATGGAGCATGCATCTGCGACAGTAAACCTTTGGCCGTGGCAGGGCTGGACGTGAGAGAGATTCTCATTTATTTCATGCAAATATCTTTGGGCCGTTTCACAACCTGACAGTGGGGGCTGAGAGGTGGTCAATATCTCAGGGTTGTGTCTCCAAAACATTTCCCCTGTTTTCCAGAGTCAGCCACGGGCGCCTGGCAAGGAAGTCGGCAGCAGAAGCAGCAGCAGCAGCAGCGAGTGTGTGTGTGTGTGTGTGCTTACCAGTGTGTGGCACAAATAAGGCAAGCCCCTATTCTTCCAACAAAACTCGTGGGATTTCCCTACTTAGTTGGTTCGAATGGAAATTCAGCCCCTTTCTCAGGGAAGCAGTCAACATGTTTTTAAAAAGGGCAGCCTCCTACACAAAGGTTTACTGAATGTATTTTTATGATGTGTAACCATCAGCCTTCATATGATAATTAAGGCCTGGGGCTTGACAACAAACTTCATCCAATTTGACTAAATATGGATGGAATAAACAGCAAATCCTACAGCAGCAATTTTAAGCTTGCACGTTAAGTACATGCCGAAGTACACGCCCACTTCCCACTACAAAGCATTGCTTTGAGCTGCAGGTGAGGAAAGTACTTTTCTTCTATAAGAAAAGTACTTCTATAAGAAGAAAAGTACTCCGCCGGTGCGGAAGCAAAACGTGCTGTTCCGCCCTGCCGGCTCCAACATTTACACAGACGCCGTTTCGACTCTGCTACTACCTCCGATGCCGGCTCAGAGGCGGAACGTCTTTGACCCACCATTCCACCTCCTTGCGTTTTACATTGAAGACGTAACAGAGGCGTAATAATCCCACCTTGCACTGGTAGTGTATAAGGGGCTTGTAAAAGTTAACTCCCATTTTCCTCCAGGGATGAAGAAATTGTTGACAAAAAATGAAGTCAATCATATGGACGCTAGTGGCAGCTCGGCTAGCAGCCCTTTTACCGGACATTCCGTAACCATCAAAGAGACACCGGGTCCATTTGTTTTGAAGAGGAGACCTCAACAGATAATTCAGCTCCCAGTTTTAAACCTTGAGCGACTGACACTGAAGGAATTGAAAAAAGAAAAAAAAAAAAAAAGTAAGCTAATGTTAGCAGCAGCTCAGCGTGCAGCCCTCTACAAAGCTGTGTCTGCTTAAAGGACCGATTCGCTCACTGTCAGTCAAAGCTGGTGTTCTCTGTAATCGATAGAAGCAATAATATATTTGAAATTGGCGCCACAGCTGTGGAGAAAGTTGTACAAACAGCTTGTGGTTTCGCCCATTCTACATTCCTACAACACCCAGCGTGCACCCTTCCTCTGAAAGGAATGGCCAAGAAAGAGCTGGAGTGAAATACTACTGTTTCGCTGCAGGCAGCGGCTCAGAGCGGTACAGAATCGGAAATACGATGGGAATATACCGATGGATTGTCGTGACGATTTTTAACGAGACATGACATCGGAGGCGGGCGTCCTAGATTGAGGAAGTGTTTAGCAAGCTCCCTGGCCTCCGCCAGATGATGCGTTTTACGTAATCTGGCGGCCCCATTGGAGAAGCGGATAGCGTCCTCCAAAGGCACAGAGAGAAATAGCATTTTTTCCCCTAACATAATGGCATTAGCTCCCCATAATAGCATGATAGGACTGAGGTTGAAAATCGGCAAACTGGCCCTTTAAGATCATCAAAGAGACATTAATTTTTACCGCTTCATGTAGTGTTTTATAGGTTTAAGGGCACCCCTCAAACTGGCAGCTTTATCTAATTATAGCACGTCTCGATAAATATGGATACTGGCAATATGGCAGTTTTTTAGTCCATATTGGTCAAGTCCTTATGAGGCCTTTATTAAGATTTCAAGGCTTAAACAAGAACTAAAAATAGACCGCTGATATTAGCAAGTCTAATACGCAGCACAGAAAGCTTGCAGAACATCTGGTGGGCAAGCTTACACAATGTTCACCAAAAGTAACCGTCCCTTCATGTGCTTATCTGCCATCCGCCCGGTCCCAGCCGTGTTCAGATCAGTCACTTATCTCTTTTGCAAGGCTGAGAGGCGGCGGTACAAGCGCCATCTCTGTGATCATTGTATAGTTAATTGTCACCTCCATCAACATTAGCACTCTCTTACATGCTAACCAGAGGGGGAGAAAAGGAAGGGGGGGGAGCTGACTGCACGCTCTATTCTGAGGCTGACACTTGTTCTCTGAGGGGCGGTTTTTTAGTGTCAGGATTACAGTGCACGGGAGAAAGGAGGGCGGAGGAGAGGTGGGGAGCTTTCTTCACTACTCATGTCACTGACGTCTGTGTGTAATGGCAGCAGAGGGAGGAAGAGAGGCAGGGAGACAGGGAGCCGGCGAGGATTGATTGGTGTTTACTTTTAAGCAGCCGCTCAACCAATGGCAAGGCAACCAATGGGAACATCTTCTCGCTATAAAATCACATGACCAAACAACAGGTCATATGGATTTAAACACACGCAAGGTTGGGAAAGGTTCAATGTATAGACAGCGACGCACATGCACACACACACAAATATGTCCGTTACATATTTGGCACCGATCCAGATCGATTAAAACATGTCGCCATCGAGCCATATGGATACACACACCAGCGCCTAATCTAACAAACACTGCAGCACACACACACACACACGTATTCTGGCCTGCACAGACACACGTATCCGGACTGTAAAACAGCATTGCCATCTTGAGCCCCCTGGATCACCGGGGCCATCTGACACCGTGGAGCCTGAATGCATTAAGACTGGCAAGGTGGCTGCTTGCACTTTCCATCTCAGCTAGCACGGTTACATAACCCTCCATGATATGTTTGCAATAACAGTATTAGTTCCAGGTGGGAACACTTTACATAAAAGATGATGTCACTCCTGGATGTCAAACAAACTTATTCAGTTAATTATAGAGTAGAACGGCTGATCCAACCGTCATGAGAGAGCATCGACAGGATATAACAAAATGTTTTTGCACATTTTGAAGCCTTCTTTTGCATAAATCAGCTCGAGTATTTGAAGTGAAGTAGATGTGCAACAATTAATCAAAGAGTAAATTCATTGATTGAAAGAAAACTAAGCAGCAGCAGAATTATTTGTTGATTTTTCAAGCAAAAATGTGCTGGTTCTAGCTTCTTGAATCGGAGAATTTGCTGCTTTTTTTGTAATTTTCTACATTAGAAGTTTTTGTTTTTTGTTGGTTTGACCAACAAAAGCTAGTTGAAGCCGTCACGTTGGGCTCAGGGGGATTGAGATAAGCATTCCTCACAATTTCTAACTTTTAATGGCCTTAATTGGTCGATTAAATTCTATAAATAATAGGCAGATTAATCGCTTACCAAACTATTGTCTGTTGCAGTCCTCGAGTGAAGCCGAGCAGATGATGGCTGCTGGACTCTACAGGTGTCAAAAGGAAGAAATAATCATGAAAAAGAAGGTGGATGAGGATGAAGGTGGGGTTGATAAAGGTTAAAGCAGATGCGTTTGGTTGATTTTTATGTAGAGGAAGAGAGAGATTGGCCATGGCTGCATGTGCGAGCTACAAAACTGCTCTTTTAACTTGCACTAGACGGGACAATCTGGGCTGGGCTGTGCTTGGATACGGATGTGACTGGGACAGTAGATCAGATGGTACATCAGACTATTAGGATATTTGGCCTTCGATGTGATATGTACTGCGTCTGATCTCCTGCCCCCACCCATCCACCCGCACCGGGCCCAGACACAAACACGCCCCCGTTCCCCTCCTCGGACCTCGGAAAAAAGTCCGACAGATGGGTGTACTGGAAAGATCCACTCAGGAGACCAAAACATACTAAGGCGCTGTCTGTCTGACGTTTGGATTTGGAGGGAAACGCCGAGCGGAGAAAAACACGGGACGGAGAAAAAGGGGACATCTGTGGCATTTGTCTTATTTCCTCTCTTGTGGGACGTGATGTGTCACGAGTGAGCGCAGAGTCTTTTGGATCATATTCCATTTAATTAATGAACCCCCCCAACACACACACAAACACACACTCACAACATTTACATTCCAGCTCGCAGCTCCTCAGCTCTTCCCTGTAAGTTGCCTGTGCCCCCAAGTGGTTGGAAAAGATAACTGCATCTGTTTGAAACTTGTGAAAGAACTGTTTTAGCAGCAAAGACCATTAAGAAAAACTCATTAATTTATAGTAGATGTTACTTTTAAACTGAAACACTTTCAAACAGTTGCATCAGGTAACAAGCAATGGCAGGACGGGGCCTTAAATTATCAAGGTGGTGTGCTGCAAAATCCTTCTTGTCAGTGAAACATTTTTAATTAAGTCAGGTGCACATAAAAATACTGCGAGTAGAGCTGAACGCATAAGAAGAGTGCATTATTCTTCTTTAAAGGTCCAGTTCCCCTTTGTGTGTGAAAGAAGTGATTTTGCAGGGGGAAAAAATCTGTCAAAAGATCGCAGAATGAGATTAAGTTGACTCACAATTTAACAACGTTTTAGGCAATTGTTGATCTTGAACACTCTCCTTTTGTCGGCTCTTTGTTGTAAATAAACAAGCACAAAACAATTAACTTTTTAGTACCACGGTGCTGCTTCCCCCATATATCTATTAGAGAAAACAAAGGTATATTTAAACCTTCATTTGCATTCACTTGATCGGCGAGACTTTTAAAAGAGGAATTTTAAGTAATAAAGCTGATGCTCCCTATAGTGTTGTAATGACAGACGCTTCATTCTTTTAACCAACAGGGATGCCTTTTGCCCTCGACTTCTGCCCAGCCCCAAGCCTTTAATTAAGACTGGCTTAGGCCCGATTGATCCTGACACACCAGGAAGTTTCTTGAAAATCTGACTGCCAAAACCATGGAAGTATTATATAGGCCACAACCCCCCATAGCAGCCCGCAGCCCCTCCCCGCACCCCACATAAAAAGGATTGTAAGCTGAAAGCCCCTCTAGTCGATCCATGGGACCTTACATGATTTGAGGTATGCCTGCACATTCTGCATTAACCCTTAGCTATGACTGTGGTGGTGGCAGGAAATGTACTTCTTACCCCCTTCTTGTGAGTCTCATTCTATTTCAAAAATGGCCGAACAATAACAGTTACTCATTAACTTACCATGTCTCCTTTGTTTTGGCTTTGTTATATCAAATACACTGGAAAAAACAGGCCTGCACCACCAGATAATTAAACACATTTCCTGCAGCAAAGGCTACGATGCAAACAGGAAGCTGGGACTGTCCAACTGTTGGAGCTTGGTGTGCTACGTGTGTTGTCCCCCACATGGAGTGAATTCTTGTACTGGCTTTTACCGCAACACAGCCCCTCATGAGTCAGTGAGCGCTGTGAGAGTGCAGGAGCCCCAAAAAACGCTGCATTCATTTAATGTTGTTTGTTGTTCCAGAGGACCACTGTTGTTCGAGAATGTAAATGTACTTTATGTTACATAATTCAGTCGACTTTATTACTTTCTTTTTTGTAGCTGATAAAAAGTTGATGGAAAATCTTTTTTAGGATTAAAAAGAGGATTGTTGGACCAACAGTGGGTCAAAAATTTAGCTGCAATGATTAATTGATAAGTCGATTCAAAGACAAATGAATAGACAACTCTTTCATAATCAATTCAAGGTCAAACATTAGCAAGTTTCATCTTCTAAATGTGAAGATTTGCTTATTTTCTTTGTCTTTTATGACACTGAATGAAGAGTCTTTTGGTTTTGGACTATTGGTTGGACAAAACAATTTAGGCCTAGGCCTAACTACTACAATTCTATTACGTTGTACAGACTATAAGATTAAAGAATTGCCAGATTTATCAAAAATAACAATTAGTTGCAGTCTAGTCTAACGTGTTGGAGTGGACAAACACTCCTTCAGCACCCACCTCTTGTTGAAGCCTCTGATTTTTTTTGCCAAAATGCCAAGTCAATAAAATTTCAGTCGAACTGCTCTGAGAGTTCTCAGTGTGAAACAGTTTCCACATGGGGACCTAAAGGGCTTTGGACGTGGCCGAGGAGAGGAGTGTGTTGTGGGTGGGAGGAGAGGGGTTTATAAAGACCCTGACCTCCTGGAGGAGGAGTCCAACCAACCAGCCAAGCTGTTACCGCCAGGGGTGGACAAAACAAAAGCAATACTTGCGCAATGTAATGCAATCAAATACAACAGCCATTCAAGTAACTGCACTGGGATAAAGACCCGGGTCAAGTTACATGTCCTGACCCAGAATATAGTCAATCATTCTTACTGTAATTTATTAAATGTATCAATATTGAATCATAACTGCTGTTTCGTGATACTTCGATCGGGATCGCATTGCCAGCTTCTTGCCAATACACAGCCTGACAAGACATTGGATTTTTAAATCAATATAATGGCATTGAGTACAAAACACTATCAACTACAGAAACAATTTAATCAGCGCTATTGGATTGTATTGGAAAGTTCTTCAGGCAAGCTATCAATGTTCAAACAGAACAAGACTCAACTCCTGGATAGTCCAACTGACATCTTATTCGTACGTGGGTCTAATAATGAACTGAGGATGTTATTGACGTAGTAAACCTAATGATGGTGTGACAGCACATGAAACATTCAGAAACACAAACACAGAGCAAACCACAATGTGGAAAGTGGCAGGGACAAAGAGCGGGACCCTACCCATGGCCTATTCCTCCGTTAAGGGAGTGGTGGTGGTGGGTGTGGGCGATAACCCATGCCCCTTCCTTCCTTTACTGGGCGGATCGTGGAAACTAGATTCAATTTGTTTGGCACCGACGCATTCCAGGAACAGACTGAAATCACGTGTTGATGCTACCAATGTGTGCACCTTTTACAACTAGCCTGGCAATTAAGGAAGTATTAGAGCACTGAAGAGAAGCTTACTTTCTCATGAATGAACTAGACATACATTATCAGAGAGGTTAGCGATGTTGCCCTCTCCAAAATGAGATTACAGGAGCTAAAAAAGGGTCATTTTATTGGATTTAATTCTATGGTCCAACGTTGATACAGAATGTGAACGAATGAACGCTTTGTCAGAGCCATCGGCATCTCATACAGAAGCACAATGTACCTTTAAAGCGGCTAAATGAGACTACTGGTTTTTGAACTAACTTTATTGTTAAAGTGTTTGTGGAAATATAAAAAGCTTAGGTTAACCAGAAGAAAGACTGCAAAGGCCGCTAAAGTCTACTTGGAGTAGCAAACCAATGGATGGGTCAAACAACGCAGGACTTTCACGTCGGAGTCCCAGGTCAATATTTGAACTTCAATGTAGATTTTTACTGAAACATAACATAATAAAGATGGTTTCACATTAATTAGAATAAGTGTAAGATAAGAAGAAAACATGTAAGACAAGAAGGAAACAGACGCTACCTTTTGCGTTTGAATGAGACGTGGTAACAAAGGGTGGGTTTTGACGACCTGGGATGAGAATGCATTGGCCACTCAGAAGGAGGTTTTTTTCGGCTGCTAATATTGCTGCACATAGGTATAAGTTAGTTGAAAGCCTGACCTAGCCTAGCCTCCAGCGGACCCTAAAGAGTACTTTGTGTATCCGCATCAGACAGTCAAAGGGTCAGTGTTTGCCAACCTCCTACGAAAGCGTGATAGAGGTTCACTCTCCTGTACCATTCATACAGTACGGGGCTGACCTGAGTCTTGGCATTGACATTATTCTCAATGAGGATCCCTGAACACAACAGCAGCGTCAAGGTCAAAAGTCAGGAGTACAGTAACGCTGGTCTGACGTTGAAATCCAGATATCAATAGGAGGCATCAGGTACAGGAAGTCATTAAGAAGATTCCACACAGAGGTTTCCTGAGCGGACTGCAGAATGGGTGTTGGCATATTGTTGCTGGAAATGTCTGCCGACTGACACGGGGCATGCCGGTTGAAATGTTGCAGACTGTTTTGACTGGAGCGCGGCCTAATGGCTGAAGTGTTTTGGAATATGATGGGTATCGATCCACAAAAAATACGGTCTTTTCAAAACGCTTAGGATCCTTATCCATGTGCAAACAGTCAAACAATTCTGGATCACATGGTTAATATATTCAGATGATATCTAATGTTCTCTAGAAATGATGACTATAAGTATAACTTTAAGAAAAGTAAAGATAGCTGCCTGGGTTTCCTCCCCAGTTCAGCCGCTGCCGTCTGGCTTTGTCCCTCTCTAGAGGTCCGGCAGTAAAGCTGGACTTCAAAAGAGCCTTATCACTGTCACATTCTCTCGGAAGAGATCACAGTAATGGAGACCGGATGCACAGGCTTACACTAGGTTAGGCTAACACAAGGAGGAGTGAAGAAATGCTTTGAATGTTGGCTTGTAAAGGGAAGAGCTCCTGAATAGGCCTCCCGACCTTCCCACTACACTTCCTTCCTGGGAAGTAAAAGGAATGCTGTGTCAGGTTTTAGAAATTAGTGGGGACGTGCTTTTTAGCTTTCCCTCAGTAGCTCCCTCTAATCAAAGCGTTTCATCTACCAGCTGCTTGAAGTTATCTGTAAGACATTTATTAAATTAAACCCGGTGTTTGATACAATTTCTTGACAACATTTTTATGTAATGAAGGGAAAAAATGGACAATGGATTCCGCGTTTGTGTGAAGAACATGTTTCCTGCACTCATTGGTCAATCCATGGCTATTTTGAAGGAATCTCTGACACCTGTATTATAATAGAAACGGCCATTACCACCAGAAAACACAGGTTTCAACAAAAGGACTGAAATCTGCAAGATTATAATATCAATAAACAATTGTTTTCAATCATACAGATTGAACCAATAACATCATTTGCAGAACTGCTCAAAATAAAAAGTTAACATTATAGGATTTTGGCCATGTCGCCCAGCCCATGTATATATGTAGATACAACTTTATTATGAATTTTTCATATCTCGGTAACGATATATCACGATCATATTTTCTGGTAATTTAACAAATAACTAGTCTCTATGAAATAACCACATGTTAAAGCCTATTTTTGGATAATCCTGTGTGAATTAAATACTTGACAAGTAAAAAGTCCTGAGTTTCTGTTTTCACTTGGGCTGAGTCCTTATCTGCATGTTGATGTCGACGTTAATAAACAGCACCCCCTTCTATGGTTCGCTCCAGGTTCACTCCCACGTGCAAGGATTGGAACGTAAAGCGAAGTCAAAATGACGTAAAATAACCGTAAAGCAGTCCGGCCGCTGGTTTTGTGACATCACGATAAAGACGATATAGAAAAACGCAGACATTTTAATATTGTTTTAACGAGATATATATATTGTCATATTGCCCAGGAGTACTTTTTTAAATAACGCTATAATTCACGTAAAACAGTCAGGATACGATGCTCTAAATACTTTTTTGTCTTTCTGTCTGTTAGGGTGTTAGAATATAAATACGCTTAGGCAAAGTATTGTGAAATTATGTTTGATGATACTGTAACAATTTGTTATATTATCGAGTTGTTATGGATCATCCGAAACTGAGACAAGAAGGAGTAAGCAAGCGAGCAGACTCGTTTATAGTGTCGCAACATATCGCAATATATTTAATCGTCACCCCTGCATCGTGATACGTATTGGACTACCAGATTTGTGCGTGTACACGACCCTACTATGCTCAAAGTTTATTGATGAAGTTACCTTTTTAACAATCTGTTCGAAGACCATTTGTAACAGTATATCATGACACTCTGTCGTTTGTGTCAATTCCAACAGAATCGTGACTCCAGTTTGGATTTCTGACATATTAGAGGTAAACATAGATTAAAAATACATTTAAAATAAATGCAGTTAATTTTATCTTTCTGTGTTTTCTTCCTACCTCTCTCCTGTTCTCACTCGCCTCCATCCTTGCTATGGCTACCTCAGTCTAACACAAGGTCCCCACTTTGACTGTGGCTTCATCCTGTATTTTCCAATTATCACCTTTTAAAGGCCAGCTGGGTGCATTCCAAACCATCAGGGGGCAATTCCATTTGCATTGCTCTGAGACAAAGTCATGCCCAAGTACTTTCATGCTAAAGTTCATAACAGTCTAAAAAAGGACGCTAAAGCTGCAGCTAATATGTACAGCCAGATTAATAGTATCAAACAGAGAAGTGGTGTTTTTTTCCCCCTCGGTAAGCACAAAGAAGAGAACTTGAGAATATGTCGAGGTTAGTTAGTCGGTGGAAAACAACCCCAACTTTTAAGGTAACAAGTTTGTTTTATAAACACGGCCGGCAGCTTGACTCAAACTTTCTCATTTCGGACTGATCAATGAAGCGCTCCTGTGAGTGTTCAGCCCTGTTTACAATTAGAGCTCATTATGCTGATTTTATTCTTCTTTTTTTCATTAACCTGATTTTTAAGCAGCTCCAGGAATATTTTACATCCATTTTATTTTGGTAAATTTGTTATGCCCGTTCGCTGCAATCAAAAAGGGCCCTGGAATGACCATTTCATCCAATGCTTGTGTGTGTGCTTGAGTGTGCATGTGTGTCTTGTTTGGAGGGGCAGAGGAGGGATGTAACTGTTCCATTTGCTTTGCACATTAATGAATGCCTTCTCTGCCTGCCTTTAGGCTCTCTTTCTTAATGCTGGGTCTGTTCACTGGTGTAAACCTGTGTTTGATTTCTCCTCTCCCTCTCAGACTGCATATAGCAGCATTTAGCTGTGAATTAATTTTCATGTTTGGATATACCCTGCTGAGGTGTGATGCCGGTGGCGCATAATCAAAATCTGCAACACTACATATGGGTAGAAAGGCCTTGTGGGTATTTTCACAGTGCAGATCTGTAGCTGGGCGGGGGAGACTAAAAGAGAGAGAGAGGGGTCAACGGGAGACGGACAAAATAGGAGTCAGCAAAAGGACAATGGGATGTTTTACACAAAAGAATAAATCCATTGTCTTATAGAAGGATACGGAGCAGAGGACAACTTTGGCGGAGTGGTGTGCAGCTGCGTGTGTGTGTGTGTTTGCCTCTTGCAATGGGACAAGACACGCACCCACAGCCACAGCTCAAACACCAGCAGCCCTTAACATGGTGTGTCTAATGCTCCTATTTAGTGTTTGGGGTGCAGCGGCGCGTGGCCTGAGGTTTTTGGGAGGGGAAGCGTGGATCGCACCTAGCCTGACAGCTGTGGCCCAAACTGGAGACAAAAGCCTGAGGAAGTACCGCATCATCGAAGATGGGACTAAAAGGCATGCCAATTTGCTTGTGGTCTGGCCGATACCGCTGTCTGATTCAGTGCATTTAAAGTCCACTTCTTCACGGCCGAAATGCTGCGGGCTTAAAGTGGAAGGACATCTTTAAACGCGTTCCCCCTTTAAAGCGTCGAGGCTTGATGTTGCACGTTCAGATCAAAAGCAGAAACACAAACTACAAATTCAAAACAGACTTCATTTCAAACAAACAAACAGAAAGAACATAGGCCACCTTTTGTGCACCAGTCTTTTCTTTGGAGTTTATTTGTAATCCTTTGATAGGAGGGAGTCTCTTTGTCAATCGGGACACATCAAAGATAAGCCAACTTACCATGCTGCTTGTGTTTGTGTGTCTATGTGTGCATGTCTGCATTCTTGCCTTTAACATCACAGCGAGGCATGCTTTTAATCTATTGATTTAATAAGCTTAGGTAGCGGGCTGTTGGCTAAACAAATGAGCCAGTCGTGAGGTGACACATCTACGTTTTAAAAAACCAGGTGTGCGTGTGCTGAATACATAAAGGAATTTACAGTAGAAGCTTCCTTTGCGTTTAAAACTGCTTCTCCATTACATTTCTACACGCGTGGGGACGTGCACTTGAATGCAGCAGATGAAACGCAGAAATAGTTGGACCCGAATTTGAAAGTTAGGGAGGATTAAATTAAAACCCACATTAAATCTACAAGCATTTATCTCCCAGGGTCAATTTTCACAAACAACAACCCTTTATTACAACACACAGAGGTGCCTCTATTCATGCGTTTGGCTAATGGAAGCAAAAGAGATAATAATTACTTGTTTGTTGCCACATCAGCTATTAGGTGATAATTAGGCCTCTGCGAGAGTTTCAACTCTTTCAAATGGTTTGTTTGATCTGAACATGTGTTCCCAGATGGATGTCTGAGTATCCTGCATTCATTATTTTTGCAAATGAAAGGCCAATGAAGCCGGCGCAAACTGGATGTGATGTTTAATAAGCTCCTCCTCACCACTGACTGAAAACAAATACTAAATGGCAGTGTGACTGCGGTGGATACAGGCTGGGTGCTTTACTTGGAAGCCCGGCGAGTTGGATGAAACACCAGTAAATGTGATCTGCAGCTCATGGGTCACTCGCTGAAGGGTGGCGCAGCCATTCCTGGCATCCATATCAATGACGAGCCTCGCTGTGAAATGGAAAACTAAATATTTAGAATACATCCGAACAGCAAAATAGGAAAAACTATCCAATCCTCGCATAAAAGAGCTTCCTTTATTACGCCCCTGTGTCCACATACACAGGCAGGAGACACCAGGGGATTTAAAGAGCTCAAAAATATCCACTGGTTCAAATTAGACCATCAAACAGCCAGCTGCTGATTCCTTTCCTGTGTGTGTGCAGAGGTTTGAGGGAGAGGGTTGAGCAGGTTTCTGACCTCCCATGGGTGCAGCAAGTGAGTGCAATGGTGTCAGTTCACTGAAACAACAATGTGGGTTACGGTGGGTATTTCACTGTGGAGAGGAGAACCACGAACAAGCCTTTAATACAAGCTGCTAACGGGACATTAGAATAGTCCTGTGTTACATTTATAACAATCTTTACTACTTTCTATCCATAAAGAATATTTATTCATGGGTTTCTTTATTTATTTATCGTAAAATCCAGAATATAAGTCGCAGTCTGTATTTGGGGGTATCCCTGAAAGAGAATGGTTTTCTATAGCTATTTATTAAGAACAACATGCAATCCTTGTAATCCTGCTAGCTACCTGTGCTGTAGCCAGCGGTAGCAGGCGGCCTACGGTAACAATAATTGTTGTGAGGGTGGCGGCTGCAATGGCGATCGTGACGTGCATGTCTGTGACGAAGCATTAGCAACAATCAAGTTAGTTTTCCTCGCTTAAAACAGCGAGGACAACAGCACTGCGGCATATTGTAAATAGGAGACGTTGTAGCGGCTTGGACCCAGAAACAGTTTAATGCAGAGATGTGATGTCACCACTGCCCAACCGGATAGCGCCATCGTCTGGGTAAAATACTGCATTCTATACAGGTATATTGGTCGCACCTGTATACAGGACGCAGCCCACTTTTTAGATGAAAAACAATGTATTAAAAGTGAGTCATATACACCAAATTTTACGTACGTTGTTTATCAGTAATAACTGTCAAAGTTCTACTTCATTCGTTGTCTTTAGGTAGCCTATATGTTCATGTTTTATAGGTTTAACCTGAACCAGACTAACGATAGAGATCATATCAAACACACACATGGTAAGTGTTATACAGCTGTTACGTTTTAGACTTGAATCAGATTGGTACTCTGTATTGACCGCTTAGAAATCTACAAGTTTTATAGACTGCTGTAGGTGAAAGAAAATAAATACAACCTGAAGAATTTCAGCTTTCTAAACGGGCTTTGTAATGTTAAGCAACCAAGGACAATACTTTATCAATAGCCCCTCATATGCTGCCAGTACAAGGCGAGATTATTACACCTCTGTTACGTCTCGTCTTCTATGTAAAACGTGGAATGCTGGGGCGAAGTCGTTCCGCCTCTGAGCCGGCATCGGAGGTAGCAACAGAAGCGAAAGGGGGTCAGTGAAAGCGGTGGTGCCGGCAGGGCAGAACATGGCGTGTGTGTGTAGCTATGTGAAGTACGCGCTGTTTGTTTACACCTCGTGCACGTTTCGCTTCCGCAACGCCGGAACGCTATGTGAAACTACACACTGGGGCGGCTTTGCGCTGGCGTTGCTTGTGTTAAAAGGGCTAATGAAATTTGAGAAACTCTTTTATACCAAATGTATCCAAAAGAAACAATAACTCCTTCTTCTGCTTCTTTATGAAGGGGACAGAATAATTCTATATTACCTATAAGCCATTAACCTGTGAATAATGTAACCCAGTCTATGCCCAGTAACACTCCAAAAATGTCATCACGCAGTTGCAAAGACTCTGGCTTGAAGAAAAGGAGCGGATGTTCCTCAGTGAGAGTGGCTGTGTCCTTAGAGGACATCAGTCCAGACTTTATCTTGTTGTGCCAGACAGTTCAGTAGTAAACACCCTGGCAGAGAGCCTCGTAGTAAACTCTGATGGAACTGCTCAGTGTAGCCCGACGAGTGCTGTAGCCGTCCTGGCACGCAGATATGGGTCATTCTAGGCTGTCCTCTCCCTCACCCCGGCACCAGAGCCCAAACCCTGATGAGATTAGCCGGCCAGCCAGGCGCTCAGTGGTGGTAAAACACAAACACCACTGATTACGTGGACATTAAAGTCAGATCCCCTCACACTTCAGCTCGGATCCCCTTGTGCAGGGTCACAAGCGGGTTAGTGTGATGACTGTGCTGCCAGTCCCGGCATTACTATTACTACCTCTATCTGTTTTGCTGAGAGATCCCAAACAAGTGCATAATTATCCTGTGGTCAGAGCTGATGTCATGAGAGAGACCACAAGCTTTCATAGATGAAGAATGGGAGCATGGCTTTGGCGTGGTTCCATGAAATCCCTCACAAAATCGCCTCAAAATCCCCCCAAAAGAAGAGTCTGCTCTCCCAATTTACTCAAAAATATGAACTCAAACAGGTCGACATTTACTTCCAGTGGCTAGTTTTTGTGTTAGGTCATAGAATGGAGTGCATTGGCCATTGCCTCTGTGTTAAATCACTGCTAAAAATGGGATTAGGCAGGTTGGAATGCCCGGGTAATCACTCATTCAGCAGCAGCCAGGAGAAAAGGCCTCCTTAAGGAGAAGGGGAGGGTTTTATATAGCTGAGAGCTTTGATTACTGCGCCGTCTTAAAAACCGCATCCGATGAGTAAAGACATGCACTGGTCCTCCCCCACGTTTACTGGGCAACTTGCCCTCCCGGGTTCCTGTAAATAAGTGATGTCACAGCGCTTAATGATGCCCAGACAAGGCTGGAAAAAAAAAAAACACAAACTACAAGCTTCAGCACTACTGCAAGCACGCTGCCTAAGCATCATGTCAACAAAGACTTAGTTTTGTACACCGCATCCCTTCAGCTGATGATGCAGCTGAAGTTTGGAGAAGTGAGCACAATCTCTCTGAATCCATGAAGCCCCGAGAAAAGGAACATCCTCTGTCACTTATGAAGATGTTCAGACCAAAAAAAAAGAGACACTTTCTCTGGCTTTCTCCCGCTCTCCCTGACGCAGACTGGTAGTGACAGTTGTTTCCAGTTGCTACGTATAAAAGGGCCCATCATAAAGCCCCGGCTAGAGGAAACAGGATAAGCGCTTGAGCCAAGGCAGTAAAAAGCTCTCTGGGAACTTGAAAGCCACACAAATGAAGTCTGCGTCTGCCATCTGGAAACAATAAACAAACAAAACCCAGCAGCCAAACAAACACCACGGACGGCTGAGGGAGAGAGCGAGAGAGAGAGGGAGAAATGGAAGCAAAAGATTGAGAGTGCGAATGAGTGATGGGGAGAGGAGGGTGTCAATGTTAAAAACGTGTGCGGCATGCATCATTAGCAGACACTGATGGGAAGACAGACACAGAGACAAGCCTTTGTATAAAACCTCCTTTGATGCCGGGGAGATGGCCCTGCTGTTTGAATGTGTGTGGTACCACTGAAACCTGGTTCTAATGAAGTACAGCGCTAACAGGAGGCCGCCTGTCTGCAACTTGTGCCAATGATGTGATGAGAAGTTCTGAAGCCAGTTCCAAATAGGGAAAAATACCAAAAAGGAAGCAGCCAACTCTTCTCTGCATGCCCTGATGTATCAGAAATCTTGTTTATATATTCAGAGAGGCAGTCACATTTCATTGTGTTGTGTGGTGTGGACTGGTCGCAGAGAGATGTTTGTGTCCTGTGCAGAAGCTGCTAAAGACTGAAGTCACTGGAGAAGTAACGCAAGCACAGGATGAGACCAGAGATGTCAGGGATGTCTCAAAATAACTAGAATGTACTCTGTAGTACAAAGATACAACAATATTTGTCCACAGGCCTGATCCAGGAGTATCCAATTCTCTCGCCGACACCCACGCAAAGTCATCTTGGGTTCATAACATTTACATCCTTCTCACATTGGGAAGTTCAGCCTTCTTATTTGTGTAACAAGAGCCCGGTTGCGTACGTTTTCTAAACCTTATATGCAAATTGGACCGCTAAAATGCATTAATGCATTATTTCATGCTGTAAAAATGATCTCCTCCAATCAACTGGATATTATTCAAGTTTGTCGCCAAAAACTACATTTTAAAGATTGTATTTGAACACATCGTAATAAGATTGTAAGTTACCTTCGCCTAATCCCCATTTGTACTGAATAGAGCTTGAACGCATCATAATGTAACTCAATGCAACCTCCGTTGTATACCTGTTAGCTCTGTTATTTAGTCAAGCAGGACTGTGCTGTCTACAGGCTAACAGCTAACGTTACTAGCTCTCCTCCTGTCTATTTTAACAAGGATTTGTTGTTCCGAATGTAACATTATCAGGGAAAAATAGGGGCCGGACGGCGTTAGTCTCGAGCTCTTCATTTGGAAGTTTACCTGAAATACCTACAAATATAGCATTGCTTTTAGAGGCAGTTTATGTTCTCTCAGTTGAATTTCTCTCTACATCCCAACAGTAATTAATAAATTAAAAACTCTGACAAATAAAAGAGCATAATTTAGTCAGGTAGTCACACAACAAGTACGGCAGAGAAAGGTGGTTTGATACAGTAAGTGATGACAAGGATACTCTGCGCTTTGACCTTTTTCTGGAGGGACTCTCAAAATCAGATTACTCCCCAACCCCCCTTTGAGTTCTTTAGGTTCATTTTACTTTATTTTACCAATACTACTACATCGCTGTCAGGTTGTTAAACTCAGACGGTAGTCATTCTAACAACAGTTCCTTTACATGACAAAACATGGAACATTATTTACTATGTTTTCTCTTTTAATCTATTTTATTGCTATTTATTATATTTTATCTAACTTAACTTATTTGCTGTCCTTCAGCGACCTCTGTCTGTCTGGTCTACTGTTTTGGTGCTTGACATTTTGGACGTTGTTTGTGTATTTGTAGATGTTGTTTGTGAGCTTGAATGAATTGCCTCCTTGGGATCAATAAAGTTGTCTGAATCTGAATCTGAAACTACTTCAAGAATTGCCTGTTGATTTTAGGATTGATTTTAAGATTCTTTTAATCACGTTTCAGGCCAGACACGGGCTAGCCCCTCCCTATATTCCTGACCTTTTATCCCCCCTGTGAGCCAGTACGCAGTCTGAGATCTTCTGGTCGTGCTTTGCTGACCACTCCCAGGTCTAGGCTGAAAACAAAAGGTGTTTTTTGCTGTCAGAGCTCCCAGACTTTGGAACAAGCTGCAAGAGGAGATCAGACATGCAGAGTCAGTCCCTTGTTTCATCTCAGTACTTAAGACATAGGCCTACCTTTACACAAAAGCTGTTACTTTATGATGTTATTTTAATTCATTTTATTGTCTTTTTTTATTATCATACATTTTATTTGACTGTCTGCTTTTATTGTCTTTTGTGAAACACTTTGTCACCTGTATTGAAAAGTGCTTTACATATAAAAGTATTATTATTTTCTGTCTTGCCATGAGTTTGACTAATACTTCAGTGCCACAAATTACTTCTATCATTAGTTTTCTGGAGTCAAGATGTCTCTCAGCAGAACGTTATTATGCACACACAGTTGCTGATATTCCAAATGAAGTGTCCTTGATATCACTTGGGGACGGTATGGGACTATTTAATGAGAGAAATTCATGAGATGAAACTTCACTTGGTGCTGGAACAGACATCACAAGCTGATCTCAAAGTCCTCATCACAAAGCAGCACGCTGTCAATACTGACACCGAGGGGTCACACCAAGAACTGCAGCCATGCGGCCTCAGCATGGACCTGTGTACTCTTACACAAAGTCCCACCTATAGGTGCATGTGCGCTTAAACAAACATGGTAAGGTAGAATGGTACAGCGAACACACACACACACACACAAACAACCTCCCTGCTGGGCCCTGTTAACAAACACTCTGCTATAAAAGCAGGTCTCTTACTCATTAGGGTGCTGTGGATCAGACAGGAAATGCTGGGTAAATTACACCTCATCGCCCTGGAACTACCCGACCATCACCGTGGCAGAGGGCCAACCTCAGTGCCGTGAGAAGACAACCTCATGGAGGCAGAAAAAAAGGGGACAGGACAAGACAAAGACTCCCCACATAATAATTCACTTAAAAACATCTAATGACAGTTATGTAAATGTAAACCTACAGGTTTAAGTGTAAACTGATCCCAAATCTGTGTCTATTTAATAACCAAAACAACCCCTTTGGCCTTTTGACAGCCGAGCTGACTCGGAGTCTGGAAGCAATATCCTGCCCACACACACAACTCTGACTGCTACCCAATTAATGCTACATGGGCTAAACTGTACCAGCCCAACATGCTCTTTATTAGAAATTGTTAGTCATCATGCCTACAGTAAATGCTATAATACAGTTCAATAGATGGATCAACACAAGCTACAACTTGTGGGGACAATCAAGGGGAATGGGGTGGTCTCTTTAAGAAGGTCTGTGTGTAAAATTTACAAAAAAACGTTGACCAAAACAAGAATAATTTTTGTAGCAGATTGTGTTAAAGACACAGAATATATTTCCATTTGATTAAAACCAATTTTCGCCGAGCTTCACCCGGCCCTGTCAAGATATTTTTGACACCCCTCACTTAAAAAACATCATTTCATCACTGGACCTGTATCGCCTCACATCTGTAAAAAGCAAAAACACACTCGTGTTATCATTAAAAACACTGAATATTTCTCCAGCTTCTCATTCGATCCGACCACCACGCTCAAACTCGAAACCACACAAACCACTCGTTAGCCAAATCCACCCCACGTTTCCAGAACAAAATTCTTTTGTTGCATTGTTCACACATTCCTCCCCCGGCCGTGTTTATACAGATGCGAGTCCATGTGCGCTCTGGGGTCCAAAGAAGTCCCTCTCTGAAGCCAGAGATGTGCTGCTGATCAAAGGCTTCAGTGCTACAGAAGAGACACTTGTTTTGGTTGTTTTTTTTTCTCTTCTATGGGGTAACATATCCATCTGGTGGCCGCATGGATCCACCTTGGTCGGCGCTGCCTTGGACAAGTGTAGGCCTCTTTTCTCTGCCATCCCACACTGCTCCCTCAAGCACGTTTACTCAGCTGGTCGCCACGCAAGCCGGCCGCCAGAGCTTTGTTTTCACACAGCAACATGTGTTACTTAATGCTCTGTAACACATTTCAAAGGCAAGACTAGCTGGGTCAACAACAGGTAATAGAGCGATTTATTGATTTACTGGCTCAAAAGAGGCAAAGTGTAAAAAAAATGCCTCTGTAGAAAGTGTTGAATACATCCACAGGCAATATGTGGCACTGTGGATTTAGTGTTTTTTAGCACTATCATGCTAGTGGACTTTAATACAGCTTGGCAAAAAAATTGTCCTCTGCTTGACTGTGGCACAATACCAGAAGATTGGCTCGTTTTGCAAAAACATAACATTTTAGGAAAGCTTTGGCACCATGTGGAAATGGCCAAGAATGTGTCCAGATTAAGACGAACCATTAAATCGTCCAAGAAAGGCATCAAGCAAAGGGTTTAAGGTTTCTTGGCCAACCTGCTTGCCCTCCCTAGCTTAAGAATTTGGTTACACAGTCCCCTTGGTTGTTTTCTTGCTTGATTGGATTATGGCCACACACCTCCAGCCTAGCTTCCACCACCAATCAATGAGGAAATGAGGTGTCAACACACTGGTGTTTATTCAACACTCATTTATTTTTCTACCGGAAGCCGAGGCAAGCTGAAGACGCCAGATGATTGAAGGGATTTTCTTTTCAGCATTTAGAATTAGCGCTTATTTTTAATAACATTACAAACAAGGAGGATGTGGTGTACGACTCAATTACGCTTACAAATAATAATCTGCTGTGTTTTATTTCATTTTCTTTAATTGCATTACATTGTAAATCCCTTTTATTATAGGACAGTTTTAAATGGAAATTAGCCAATTTACTCTGTAATTACTAATTAACTTATAATGTCACTGTGTGCTAATATTAAGAATGTATAGGATTTGAAAATACCGTCTTGTCTTGTTTCTAATCTCTTTTGCAACTGAGAAGACGGGGCTTTTAAACTTCAGGCTGTGCGTCCATATGACCAAGCTAAAAGAGCTGGTAATGGAAAGACACCAGGAAGTCGGTAATGCTTCCAGTCAGCAGGAAGTGCCATCAAAATAAAATTCTGCACAGTAGCTGCTGCTTTAAAACAACTGGGGCAATTGAAAATTCCCCTCCCAATTTATGCGAAATGCCACTTTATAAACATTCTAGCATGACTGCCAAGTGTCTGCGCTGCTTTATGCCCTTTCTCTTAATTGAAAACGTTATAGGGGTGCATTACACTTGGGGTTTTTATAAGCTGTGCTATAAAGCCCTAGCAGGCCCTGAGAGGGGAAACTGCCCATTAACTTATAAGGTCCAGGCCTTGGCTCTCTTAATTGACAACCTCTAGGCTACTTTCATCACTTGTCGACTTCATAGCGGCAGTCAATGCTTCCTCCAGGATGCTGTTGCATCTTTGACACGAGGGTGTTTGTGACAAAGAGCAGTCTGCCGCCAATGCCAGGGCGAGGGCTCTAGGCTGTCCATAAAACAAGCACACACATTCCTCTCCTGGTTCCAGCCATCTGAGAGCGCTGCATTTAACCGTGTAGGTGCTGCTTCCCAGAAACACAGGCCAAGATACGTTAATGTGATTCATTAGGAAGACTAGACTTTTTATGTGCTCATGCTGTACACAATTCTGCACATCATATATCATAAAACATATCCAACGATCACTTTCCAAATGTATATAAAAAACTACAAGAAAAAACAATAAGTACTTAAAGCAGGGATCATATCAGTGAGCATGAGTAAATGTGTTATTTCAGGCTATCACCACACACACACACACACACACACACACACACCAGAGTGGCGTGACAGTCACTTCACACTCTAATTTGGCAGCATCATCAGCTTTGTGCCCCTGGAAATTCATGTGCCTTGAATTAGAGCCACATGTCACAATGCAGTTGACCAGTACAGACACATTACTAGAATAACAAACCAACCACCTTAAGTAAGTTCAAACAGTTTGCAGTTTCTCCTTATATCTTATATGAGATTTGTACTGCAATAAACTACAACGGTAGAAGAGCACGCTGTAACTTTGACTCTTGAACATCTGTGCCTGAATTTCATGGCATAATCTTGCAGAAATGCTCACAAAACTTCTACACGTGTGAGACTTTGTATCTCTTGGTGCTCTTAAAAGTATAACTCCAGTGCTTACTGCACCTCAATGAAATTGGGGAATAAAAAATTGACTTCAATAAATGGTCAAGATAAAAGCAAGAGAGCTCAGATGTGCTGAGTTTAAGTCCATAATATGACTCCAAAAACACAGGATCCTACATATGAGGATGCAATATAAATTTGTCTTCCATAAGAGAGTTTGGCAATCTTCTTTTAAGTAACAATCTCAACTATTTAAGGCACCAGTTGTGCCATATTTGACACCAATACAGGGATTTTAAACCATGTAGATTAACCGAAATAATCACAGTTCTACCTTTAAATATAGTGCCACTATCACGTCAAAATTTGTTTAACCTAATGACATTCCCATAACAGAAAGCTGTACCGTATTTCAGTGTACATACATTGCTATCGTTTCCATGCCAACATACTAAACTTAAAAATGTTATACCCGTCAAAAAAAATCTGCATATTAGCCAATTTAGTGTAGAAAATGTGACTGAAACAATTAATTGAATCACAAAATAGTTCAGAATACAGATATCAGATTGAATTTCTCCTAATGTGGAACCACCAACAGATCCAATCTCTATAATGTAAGTGCAGCACTGACCTTTATTGGGTGTTGCACATTTAGCCCATGTAATTGGCCTATGTTGGACTTGATTGTTGAAGTGGATTAATCTTGGCTTCTGCTGTAAGTCACACATGTAAGAAATATCAAGAGTGTTCATTATCATAATTGCATCATGTGTTCATAATCATTGAATGCGTTTATCAACTAGGCCTAAACACTCACTTTGGACCTGCCATTACCTTCACGTTAGATAATGTTGATAGGTTTGGATGGCTGAAATCTTGTATAGGGTACTATTGGAATAATAACTATTGCCTTTGTTCATCCTTTTATAATCAGAGAGGGTATATAAATATAAAAACATCATTTAAAGTAGTATAAAGCAATGCAACTCAACATCTCTCAATGCCTGCTCCATATAAAGCAAAATAAGTAGGTGTATTTCCTAAAGTGTTGAACTGTTGCTTTAAGTTAAAGTGCATTGACCTTATCAGAGGCCTGTTTAGTGCAGGCTGTCCAGAACTTAGTAAATAATATGTGACACTTATAAACACAAATCATGATGAAAGTGGACAGAAAGCAAGATGGAAATAGAACAGAATATTAAAATTTCACACCAAGCCTACCTCAACTTAAGCCACAAGACACTAGAGGAGTTATTACAAGCTACCTCCCGTCTGGCTGTAACGACATTGTTACTTTGTAACCGTTACTGTCTGCACAGCAGTAAAGTTAGCAATCAAAGCTGCACCATGCAAGATAGACAGCAAACAAGAGACTGGAAAGCTAATAGTTTCACTGCATTTTACTGCCAAACTCCATGCTGCTAGCTTGTAGCCTACTTCTTTCCCTCTTACAACTACCTGACTTCGTTATGTTTGTGGTACCAAAAACGTTGATCATCTTCTCTTCATGACAGAGCAAAGGACACAGCAGTGTTTACCTTCAGAGGCAAAGGTAGTCAATACAAGCTGTATGCACAAATCTCCAGTTCTGAACTCATTCAAGACGTAACAAACAAATAGCTACAAACAAATCTAAACCTCGTCATTTTGGCTCGTATGACGGCGAATGACAAGTGAATATGACTTTAGAAAAACACTGTGACTTCTGTCCAGCAAGACAAACAAATAAAACAAGTGAAATGTGACCGACAGCCGCTACAGAAAAAGGGAGGGAAAGTTGTCAATAAAAAATGGCGCCGTTTGATATTGCCGGTTGAGTTTTTCCACAAAACACAGAACACAGTTAGAAGGAGCAGAAATAAAAGAGATAAACTGACTTACTGTGGGACAAGTCGTTTCACAGCTCTGGTAATGTGCGCCGCCATGTTTGCTTAGATGACGCGCTAAAAAAGCGAGCAGCGGTTGGCTGTAGAAGAAGTTCCCTCGCGCACAACGAGCTCTGTGATTGGCTGTAGCATGGAGAGGGGCGGGCGCTGGAGGAGTCCTAGCACATGGGGAGGTAAACAGGGGACAAGTAGTCGGATGGTGCCTTGTAGAAGGGCAGAAACGGACATGGATGGAACATGGATTAGGAGGCAAGTAATAAACGTCAACCAAACAATTATGATAAAACTTTAGGTATTTTAAAATATAATACAAAGGCAGTAGTAGAAATTACTTAATTAAAATTAAAGCAAATTGTGATTATTACTGTTTTGTTTCTAAGATATAAGTCCTCACCTTGTTACATTCAGGAACTCACAGATGGTCTCTGTCTGCAATAACTCTGGTGTCCTTCTGCTCTATGAGACAGAAGGGACAGAGACAGGCTGAAGCTTGTAAGGGAAGGAGACAGGGGAGGAATAAAAGGGAAAGAGAGATTTGAGCACAAGGCCTGTCACCCCAGGAGTCCTCCCTCACAGCAGTGGTGAATTACTACCACAACCATCAGCCAGGTCCAAGTGTGGTGCACGACTGACACGCAATATTTGCCATGATTATGTCAGCAGGGGATTTGCTCCAAATGTCAGCATTCAGAGGACAGCCATTGGGCCGTGGGTGTATTTAAATCTGAATGTGCTGCTGGACATATTTTACTTTATGAAGGTTGTAGAGCCAAATGTACTTGGCAGGAGACCTTGAGTTTAATGTTCGTAATAAGCCATTGTTGGTCATGCTTAAGAAGGAAATCCCTTCCTTGACATCACTAATCATAACAAAGCTAAAGAAAATGTTAATACTTAAATATAAATATAAAATAGTATAATGTGATGTAATATGATGTAATATAAATACATGTTTATGTATTAAAATGCTGTCCCTACTTTTGCAGAGGACCAGAAAGTGTAAATTCCTTGCTTTAGCATCTGTGACTTTTTATCTAATGCAGTTTCCAACATAGGGCTCACGGCCCCAAAATGGGTCACAGGAGTAATCTAAGGGGTCATTAATTTTTTAATAAGATGGGGCACAGACATATTGATGCTACACATGATTGGTAATTTAATTTCTTTAATCTAAAATGAGCGTAAATGTCCTCTAAAAATGATCAAATTCAAAGAATATGAGAGGAAAACATCGCTCTGTGGCCAAACTGCTCGTTTCTTATGAACCACTGTTTTCCATTTAAGGTCACATCCAAAATAGTTGGGCTTCACTTACATAATTGGACTTTTTTTTTCATTTTTGTTTGATATTTAAATAGATTTTTTCCTCTCTCCTGAAGGCTAATAACAGTTTAAACATACAGCACAAATGACAGAGATATGAATGATCCACCTGGCACACAACGTTAAAATGAACTCTACAGTTCTATATATATATATCATTGGTTTTATCCAGTAATCTAAAAATACATTTGGGTCTTTGCAGTTTCTCTGTTTGATCCATGATCAGATAAGAAACGTGGATTATTTCAGATAGATTCTGTCCCTCAACAAAGGGGGTTTATGTGCGCATCCATTCCTACATGGGATAAAAAATGCAATGCAGTTGGAAAATTCCATCCATGGGTTACTTGGAAACTACTTCTCTCCCTCCCCCCTCCGTTCATCGAACACAATTGTTGTCTACTAATCCAGTTTTGATAGCATTTGGCACACTTTCTTTGGATCACAGCAAGATGCTCAACTTCCATTCTGGTCTCCCCTAGGAACCTCTGAGCCCAAGAAAGCAGCCGACACCAGGTCGCGCCAGAGCAGGGGGGTTCTCTGTGTCCTCATAAAGCAGAGAAAATTATTTTTTGATTCAAGTCACCCCTTGTCACATGCACACACACACACATACACACACACATGGAGATTGTCAGTCTGGTTTTTAATTCCAGATATATGCCGAATATGTGTTTATTCTTGTCAATCTGTTATGTTGTTAAATGTTGCAATCACCTAATGACCCCCCTGTAAGGCAATAGAATATAAAATATTATGTCAAAGGCAGAAGCTTTCTGCCTTTGTCCCCCCCTCTGTACTCCCTGATCCAAATGGACAATGCATCACTAGGCCTTGATGCCTCAGAAGTCTGGGTTCATTAAAATCTTGAATGAGTGCCAAAGCTGTAGTCATAGATAAAAGCAATATGAAAGGATAACGAAATTTATGGATGGCAAGTCACCACCTCACCCTGGCATTTATAATAAACAAATGGTTTCTGTTTCCAATTTAAATTTCTCATTATACTGTGACTTTTGGAAAATGTGTTTTGATTTACCAACATTTTATCTGAAAAACGGTATAATTGATTAGATTTACATGGCTCTGATTTTAATGCTGATCGCCCGCCTCTCCCGGCAGCCCCCACCCTCGGCCCAACACTCACCAAAAAGGAAGGATCTGAACAGCTCCTGAGGCACATTCAAATCATAGAAAACAAACCTACATATCAAACACTTTTTTTCTGATAAAATAATTGGCTTTAACCAGCATAGAATCCAATTCATCCCTTTGAAAGAAACTTCTGTGAGGCCACCAAACAAAACGGTGAGATAGACTTCACAGCCCGAGCGAGATGGACATCAATGCGCTGTGCCAGCAATGGCTATATTAACCCATGGCTAAATCCCATCACACAAATGTCAGTGTATCCGTTATGAAACCATGACATTTAGATCCAAGGTCTCCATTGTGGTTTTAGAGGGAGCTGATGTTTGTCCATTCTTTGCATCCATCAAACCGGCACACACACACACAGACTCACAGAGAACTGTACTCTACACACAGAAAGGTTAAAGAGCAGAAGGCTTTAAATATCTTTTATTGCATAATACATTATGTAATCTTTCAGTTTTCTAATTTTATATTACACAAAAATACAGCCTGTTATTTTTTCTTTATCATTTCCATCTCCAGCATTTACTGCTCACAAGTAAAGATTTTGGTTAATGACAAGGACACAATTTAGTGAGAAAACAATGGATAACATTAAATGTTTATCACTTTACTCTAAAACTAAAATATCCTTTTATTTTCTTGTTTCAAGTGTTTAACCTTGTAAACATCTCCATGGGGTGTTTTTCATGTGCTGCAAGTTGGTTGAGCCTGTCTGCTTTTAAACTGCACTGTACCAAGGACAGGCTGAACAACACGTTTTCAGATTGGCAGGTTTTGTGATGTCACAAACCTAAGGAGCCAATCCCATTAATGGACAGGGTGACGCTATGCGTATCATTATGTGCAACCTATGGCGACCACTTCGGCGATGTGCAAGAGAGCTGTAATCGTCATCATAATTTTTGCAAACTCAGTACTGACTACTAATGTAAACGTTACTACTGCTAATTGCTACATTTCAAGCTAGCTAAGTTTCAGCAATTTGCATAGTGGGCGGGGCCTTTGTAGATTCTGGAATTTCTAATGAGTGAGAGGGTAGATTGGGAGGATTTTTGCAGAAAAATCATATCAGACACAATTAATTATTTCAAGCAGAGCATTTTATACGTCTTGACATGACTGGAGCTGCTCTTTAAAGATAACCCTCTCCTGTGTACCTGTGACAAATACAAACTGTCACCTGCCTCCTTAGTACAGTCATTAAGGAAATGTCCTAATCTATTCACTTACTGGAGCTCAATCTTTTAAACACTGCCTGATGTTTTCACATTGGTGCTTCAGCCTGATCTTGTAGCAGCTATCTTTGACACAGTAGGAGAAACAAATAAGAATCTATCTGGAATTTAACAGTAAATAGCTGTATTATTGACTCATTTAGCAAGGAGATTAATCATTTTTCAATCCACTAAGCTGGACCAGTGGTTAAGGGAGGTGATGCAGCACCTTTAACTTGAAAAATAATGATTAAAAGTATAATCGATGGCTCCCCCAATCATTTTGAGACAACATTGAAACCATTTATGTGCTACATTAACACGCTGGAGTCTGGGCCTTTGGGCCTTTGGAACCGATCAGATAGAGGTCTGGGTTCTTTATTTCATGCAACCGCCTTTAAAAAAGACTATTACCATTTTTATGAAGCATATATGAATTGATGTTGCTATTTTAGCTCTTATTTTGAAAATACAGTTAAAAACATAAGGCACTGAATTCATACTCGGCAGCTTTAATATGTCTTGGATGATTTGACTCTTTCCTAAATCGCCCCGCACATCCTCCCCAAACATCCCCACCATCGCCTCATCCCACCAGGACGAGTCCAGGCTGACACATCCCATCCTCTCATGAGTCATGTGTAATGAGGAGCAAAAGCTACGTTCAAGAACAGGACAATGTGTCATAAAGCTCTCATGTTAACGCTGCAACACCTATAAGCCACTTGGCTGCAGATCACGAGATGTTTAATTATTGCCTCCTTACATTAGCTTGGATCTCCCCCCCCCTCGGGCATGAGTTTGGGGATCAGGCTGTGGGGTGGTGGGGCAGAGAGGGGGCCCAGACCAGTGGAGATGGCGAGGAGGAATAAAACCCTTCATTACCACATCTCGCTCCCTCGCTCCCTCTTTCTCCTACTACGGCAGTCCAGATCAGGAATTACAAATGATATCATGACAATTTTTCACGCTCTTCAAACCAGTGATGTTTTACCGACTCATTTGCTATGATACCTTGTTACGGATCCAGCTGTGAATCAGGGACGTGTCATGGGGCTAGAAGCCCGCCGCCTGCTGAGCCTGGCCAATGACCTGGAAGGCAATAGGGGATGCCAGTGCCTGCAGCATGTGCTGCACTGACAAAGCAGCAGGGCACCGTCAAAAACCCTCTCATACAAACTTTGCAGATCACTCCGTTTTTAACAGATGAGTAAGCACTGGTGCTGACTTTTTTTTCTCTGCCCTTACACGAGGTTTATGGATTTCCCTTCGCGAGTCTGCGGCTCAGGCTGACGTGAAGCAAAACCTTTGCCCACAAGGGGAATAGTGTAGCGGTGGATCTGGGATAGAGGGACACAGATAGCATGTGGCAGGGTCACTGCGCAGGTTAAGCAACAATTCAGTCGAGTGCCTGTAAAGGAAGTGGAGTATGGTTGGAGAGGACCAGCGCACCAGCTAAAGAGGCCACACAATCCAGATTAAACTCTGGCCTTTGAACGTACATTACAAAATCCGCTCTACACTTTCCATAGTGTGTAGTTATGGACTTAAACAAGCACATATTTTTTCACGTCCTATCTCTCCTTGAACAAACAGATCAGAATATTCCTCCAAAAACACACCAATCCCAAACAACACGCTGTAATCCAATGAGACAAAGTAGCAACTTAATCCATTCATTAATTTTTGCATTCTTCAACAGGAATTCAATGAGGTTAAGGTTGTTTGGGTTTCCAGATGAGAGCCCTCACGCAATCCCGGGCCCCGATGACTTCTGCATTACTAGAATGATGCGGCCGGGGCCTGATGGAGCTGAGAGTGTCAGGAGGCATTAGCCTTCACAGCCCAAAGCTGGTGGACAAAACCAGACTGCGCCCCCTGACCCGATCCACCGCCAAGTTACTGACCCAGCAATCATGGGGGAAACAGGCAGAGAGGGAAGGATGTAGAGATATGAAGCAAAATAAAAAAAGTTAGGGAGATTTTGCATTCACGTTAAGTAGAAGGAAATAAGAGTGAAAGACAAATACGGAGGCTCTGACTTTTTCTGCGTGTTACCCAAATCACAGGAAATGGTTTTAAGGGCTTTTTTCCCGTTCGGTTCACTCCGATTCCCCCTCTCTCACTTCATTTAACTGAATTAATGAGCAGGTCCAGCCAGACCTCAGAATATTAGCTTCTTGGGCACCCGTTATTTTGATGAGGGATTGAGCTTTTGTTGTTCAGTGATTCTGTGGATAATTTTACAATAAATAAACACTTTGTTTTGCTTGGAATGGAAAACACTCCTCAATAACATAGGAGCAGGAAGAGAAGCTATAGGATGCAAAATATATCCTGTGAAATGTGAAGATGTCTGACTCGTGGTGCGAGTGTAAGTTTATGAATGGATGTTCCCGTAGTACTCCGCTCAGCACACTGACGCAGAGCGAACACAGTGGGACGGCGGCCTCGCAACACGACACTGGCGGCCCGAGAAACACCTACATCAGAGAGGACCTAAAGCTGTGTGCACATAGTTCACCTAAGGACAGACCTGCTCACAGCACAATGTCAGTGCCGGACTCCCTCTGTGCACTCTGTTGAATGCGTCTCTGTGATGGTACAGTAGGCAGTAGTGTTCCCATAGCATGCTGGGGGCTATATCATACACCATCCTGCACTGAAAAAGCAGCTTTAAAATGTGCTGCTTTTATTTAACAGTGAAACCCAGTGGCAGGAATATCCCTGCTTATTTCCATATGTTGCACATCCCGTCTGATTTATGAAATGATATGAGTTCATTCATTATTCATATTGGTTGTGGAGTTATTACCATTTCCCCGTCAGGCTTGCCACTGACACCATAAACATTATGAAATCACAGTTCGCCCAAGGCTCTGCCGCCGCTGTGAAAAGTGGTCACAATTGACTAGTTAGCACGGGCATGCAGTACACTGGAGACAAGCACTAAATGCCATACAAGTGACCCGTGAATTTTTAATACAAGCAAAGTGGTGACAATAAGACAAGTGACAGGGAGGAAAAATGACTGTGGGACTGAATATTACTGAGGCGTGCTGCTTCAAAACTCTGAGTCCAGTCCTGTTTTGGAACGGGTTGTATGTTATTAACATTATTGTGAGAGGCCAACAGGAGTACACACTCAGAAGCTTAGTCATTTAACTATGTGGACGGGGTTTAACCTCTTAAAAAAATGTCCTATCAAAAAAGAAGTTTTCACCACCTCACCTGGCTGTCACACGGCTCTTTCCTCTGGCACTACTTTTTAAAAACTGTACAACGCCTGTATTCCTACGCAGGCCACATACAGTATCAGAACAGATGTCAGCGGTTTAAAGAAGAGACAACAAATAAAGAAAATAATATTATAATGAGGAAATGGCATTCATAGTGGAGACAAGATACTTCAATGATGCAAAGTACACAGAGGAATTACTTTTGCAGATGGAAATGAGTGAGGGAAAACTTCCTTGGTTGTTTCGTTTCTTATTTAGCGCGATCTCTCCTGATGGTTGGGTTCCCCTCTAGCAAGAGTCTAGCTGGATTAGTTCGCAATGGTTCTGCAGACGCTAAGGGTTCTCAGTGTTTCACCTGGAGCCTTGAGCTGTGTCTCAATTCGGGGGCGGCATCCCTCGAAAGACCGAACTGAAATGAGACGGTCTGGTCTACGGAGAATTTCCTGTTTGCATCACCAGCTGTCCTGCCCTAGTAACAGGTTGCAAGCTAACTAGCTATCATGACTAACGTTGCATTACTTTATTTTTAACATGTAAAAGTGTATTCCTCAGCTGCTTGAGAGTCCGTCATCCTGTTTGAATTGGTGCGCATGAATCTCGGGATACTTTGGGCCGTGAAGGATGCAGCCAATGGATCCTTCGTGGCGCGGGACCTATTTGTCGGCCACATCTGAAGGAGCCTTCGAAATGGGACAGCCTGCGGCTGTGACGCAATCGGCCTTCAAATACGCCCTTAATGCAGCTTTGATGTTTACATCCAGTGCAGCTTGCCACCACTTACTGAGGCCAATATCACTCAATAGAACACATTGACATCAGTTTGGTAGCCAGGATACTCTTTAGCTGAACAGGCCCGAAAAACCCAAACATGCACCATCTTTAAAATCTTTAGAAAAGTGATGTTGGATTTGAGTTTAGGTTCGCTACAGCACTTTCCAGCTCAAACAGCTGATCTATGATGTAACAGTGTGCAGCATACAGACTACAGACGTACGGTTAAAAAACAAGGTGCCAAAAAAGGGCTGCCCGACGGCAAGGGGAAGTGGTGAAAATATTCAAACTATACCACTTAAGCTCATGTTTATTTAAAGTGACTTTTTTTAATTGGTATGTTTTGCTCCAAACCCTGTCTAAAGCAATAAATAGCTCAGCTTCTGCATCTGTACTCCGGCCTCCAATCAGAGGCAGCGCTGAACGCCATCTACTGTGTGTTCTAAACAAACTTTCTTTAAGTGCGTCGCACAACCCCACTTTAAAAAGGCGATCCCTTTAAAATAGTACAGGAGTAACCGCAGTTTCCGTGCAAAGATGTTCAACTTTGATTTTAAACCTAAATTCTTTTAAGGTGAGCGAGTTTCACACCACAGCAGAGTTGTGAGCTAATTTGTCACAGGCCTATCTCGGCCTATTCTTCACCGATCTAGTAATTACCAGAATGAGCTACAGGATAACCCCCCCTTTGTCCCCCCCCCTCTTTCCTCCCCCCCAGCGATGGTCAGCCTGTAAAACCAGGATGTGTTGGCACCTTTATGATATAAATACTCACACACCCTGGGCATAAGAAAGCTGTCAACAGAACATTTGTTTTCCATTTTTCACCACCCAAAGCACTTCAAGCTGAGGGGGAAAAAAGGAGACAAGGCGTTAAAAATGTACTGCAACACTAACTATTTTGCCCCTCGGTGGATTTTGGTGCTTAAACAGATGGGGCTCGAATTGGTTCCCCTTTTATTTAGTGCAACAGGATGGTCCGGGTTTCCATTCAACGAGCTCTCACCTCCACACATGCTCCGTTTGTGGTTGGCACATGCAGATTGATTGCATAAACGCGCACGCAGTACATTCACACATGCACGCACGGCAGCTGCTCTCGCCGCTCTCTCTTAATGCCCATTCATCACTAAACTTTAGCTGATTGGAAAACACAAGTGCATGTCAAGTGAACTGAAAGACGAGGGGTGTGAGAGGTGCGTGAGCTGACCCACGCATGGAAGTAAGCTGTTATGACCCCCCCCGTCCAGCCTACCGTAAATAGATCAAAGCACATCTGTTTCTGTGTCCAGCAGCCACACATCTATAATTGCAAACTGGCCTTAATGGCTCAGAGCGACCCATCAGATGCTAAGCAGTTTGGACACTGGAGATGCTTAAGCATATGAGCGGAGTGCAACCATCAGTAATCGCTGGACAGGGAATTCTCTGGAGCCACGGTGGCGGCTGTCTGGTCTCTAGTGGACTGAAATAGATATCACAACTTCAGCCCAGGGACGGAGGCCCCGAGGGGCCCGAGCTGACCGCACAGCTGGGATTGAGGAGCAGGGGTAGACCAGTGGTCAGAGGCAGGGATACCACTGGGATCAAGAGAGAAAGCTGCGGTATTATGGGTGAGGATGGTGTGTTCGCGGGATAAAAGAAAAGGAGTTTATTAGTAGAGCGGACACCTAACCTCTCTCTGAAAGGTCGTGTTTTAGGCAAAAGACAGAAGCCAGAACAGTTAATGGTTCTGAAATGAGGTCCAAGCTGGTCTTGGCTGAGCGGAGTAAGCAGGAGAGTGACGAGAGAAGCCTCAAGTTGGCCACTTGTCACAGTGTGACACTGATTCGGCCTAATGAGCGTAGTGCTGTCACCACACATCTGCCTCTCATTCACTTGTAGAATCTGGCAGACTCAGAACCTGCTGGAGTCTCTGCTAGATGCTGGAACTCCACTCGAGACACCAACAACTCCCTGCATCGGGGCCTGGTTGCCAGATTACAGGGAAATAACTTGAACAAGTGATGCAGAATCAAACAGAAACATGTTACAGCTCGCACACACGGCAATCCTTCTTGGGCCTCGTCATTTAGGCACGACAGGAAATGCTGAAAAGCAACTTTTTAAATTTGAATATCGAAGTGTGACGTAACAGAAATGCAAACTTCTTCTTAAACTTGCCTTTATTTATATTTTCACAAGCTTTATTTAGGCCGTCTAACACATTTTCTCATATTTGCTGGCACTTATTTGCTTAAAATTCATTTGTTTTAGTCATTTATAACCTCTTTATGACCCAAACATCTATCAAACCTAATTTGTTCATCTTTCTAACACGTCACACGACGGGTAAATTCTCCCTCAAACGATCCCCCACATGTATCTTAAATGTTCAATAAATGCCACATTGTTTTTGCCCCGCTTGATGCGCCTCAGAAGATGTTACAGTAATGGAAGTGGAGTGTACGTGGTGGATATTAGCCTCTCCGCTGATCAGAAGAGACAACAAAAAGGACTGTACGTCCTGTACGTGATAATGATGATTAGGTCGTGGTGTCTCTGATCTGCAGAGGACAGCAGCGCTCCCCATCTGTCCTGACTCTGAAGGCGTCTGTGCAGCTCGAGCAGCTACTCAGGAATTCCTCGTGGGCATCCTCCTGGAAAATAGCACAAAGGTTTACCAAACATCATTGTGGCGGTGGCACCAATTATTGTTAATATACATCAAATAGCCTCGGCCGGGTCCGAAAAACAGACTGATCACTCCGATGACGGCAACTGTCAGTCTGCTCCCCAGCGAGGAGAGCTGTTGAAATAATTAGTCCATGCCCTGTGAATAAAACAATAACACAACAGCCGAGATGACATCCAAAATATGCACATCGCCTCAGATGACCTGAAAAACCTGCCACGGCACGGACTGCGGATCAAGGCCACGTCTTCAAGCAACGCCTGAGACGCCGGCCGTGGATGAATACAGGCTTTGTTTAAGTGTATGTACATGTTGGGGTGCTATCAGTGAAGAGGAAGAAAGAAGTTGTAAGGAGGTGTTTTGTTTGACCTTCTGTTCAGGAGCTTTGATCCGTACACGCTGACTAGAGGCAGAAACATGCAACAGAGACCCAGGTCATACGAGTACACTGAGACTTTAACATTTAAACACAAAGACATAAAACAAACAAGAAAACAGGAATTAGAGCAGAACTGTTTTACTCCACATCCTGAAGATGGTGCTGCTCAGCTGCGTTTCTAATCGTCTCTTTTTTTAAAGATGATTTTAGCAGGAGGCCTCAGCCAGCACGCTGCATCGAAAGGACAGTCGTGTGAGACCTCCTGTTGTCTGGTTTCAGATCCTGTATCCGCAAAGTATCCGTGCCGCCTAATAAAAAAAGTCTCTGACCAAGTCACGGAACCACTACCAGCCACAGGGGTGCTGCACTGTAGCTGACCTTTGACCTCTGATTCACCTACGGAGAAGGGTGGGATAGTTGGCACGAAGATCTTTAATGTAGCAGACTATTCTTTAATAAATTAATGTTGTAATCTAAATCAAAGCACAAGCATATGTACAAGTATATATCATATGATTTGCACCATGATATTTAATTTGCAACACCCAGATTTTGAACTCACAACCTTTGACACCAGGTGCAGATAGCAAACCTGTTGGGCTACACAAGTATATCAATTATTCATTTATCAGAAACATTTCTGAAAATGTGTCATGAAAACAAGTTATAATCTTGAAGTTCTCAGTTTTGCTCTCTTTGGCGGCACCTTATGGCGATAACAGGCAATTGCGGGCGCAAACGTCCCAGATAACCAGACATTTAAGGTTGGCTCCGGTTGTAACTCTTGATATTCCTCACTGACGGTCGCTTTCCTTTTTAGACTGTTTGCCTTCATCTGAGCGTCGAATTTGTTTCTTTTTCTTTGGATTTTCACTTATTGTTGAAGTTGTATCTGTAGTCATCCATCTTTTCTTTGTTTGTTCAGCCATAGTAGATTACTGTTTACTCGCAACACTTGCAGAGACCGGAAAAGCAGCCGCTTAGCTCCGCCTACCCTCTCTGGCAGACCAACCACTGCTGGCTGATGGAAAACGCGTCACTAACTGTGCGCCGCTTGGGATTTTTTCCACGAATGTCGCCACAGACAGCCAGTCTGTAATATTGCAAATGCAAAGGCTTTCATCAGTGGGCCATAGGCTCAATCACCATTGACTTAACAGACATTTATTTAAATGAAAATCCACGAGGTTATATCTTGAAGATTGTAATCTCTTCCATGAAGATTGGAGAATTATTGCAGTCCAACTGTGTAAAAACCTCTTGAAGATATCTAAGACATTTGGCAACACTACACCCCAAAAACTAATCCCTCTTTTACTCAGTGATGATTCACACATGGTACTTAATAGCAGACAGCGCAAGTTATGGCTGGCTGGCCTAACTGCAGTAGTGCAGCGCTGGCTGCAGTCCCACTGCCTCATTGCTTTATTGTGTATTTTTGTCTGTGCATAGAGAGCCCTGTAAACCGGAGTCAAATTCCTTGTATGTATATTAAACACATGTAGGCGGATTAAGGCAGATTCTGATTCTGAAAGTGGTTAGAATATTTCCTGGATGCGGTCATGCTAGAATTGTCTGCAGCCCGGGTAAACAAAGCCAACGCCACTGCATCGGAAACGTTGAGAGGTGCTGTTTCTGTAACATCAGCACTACTTAGAAGATAGCAGTAAATGTGACGTGCATGTAGGTGTGGAATGATTTAGTTTTGCAATCTTAATCTTTCTTACTCAAATATTTCACGCCTTTATTTTGGCTTTAACATAATTTTATTTTACATAACAGAGTTAGAGGACACAGATTAACAAGGCAAGAGTGATGCTTTTGAATATTCGCTCATGAAACGTGATTGAAACTGATTTTTTCAAAACAAAAATTGTGTTAAATCAATTTATTTTTATCATTTCAGAGCATTTAGGAAGAAATGTGTGTTTTTTTCTTTATGGTTGTGCTGCACAAACAAATAAGGTGACATGATTCACAGAGACAAAAGCAACACAGACGGCCTTGACAAAGTTTGCTTTACATTTTTCTTATGGTTTCAAAGGACTTTAAAGCAATTTTATTCTGCAGAACAATGTTATCATTAAAATGATAATCATACCATGTCTTGCTTTGCAGCAATTAAATTCTTTCTGGTCAGAATTGGGCCCTAAAATCTTTCGCATCGTTTTCTCTCTGAAGCTACAACAAAGCTTCTTCTCCTCACAGTGCTCTCTCTCTCTCTCTTTTTGATAAAGCTCCCAAAACCCAGAAGCAACTTTTGAGCTTCTAAAAATAATACCTTTGGCACCGATGATCACACCGCTAAAAAGTCACTGAACCCAGTCAAGACAACACCGAACCCCTCGATGTGCGCCGAGTCCAATCAGAGCCTCTGTCTTTGTGTCCTCTTGTGAGCTGTGAGTCTGTGATGAGCCCATTAAACTGATGAGTTTACGTGCCACCAGACTCTGCTAAATGTGGGAGAAAGGTGGAATTCACAGCAAGTCCGTGGGTGTGAAGTCACGAGCAGTTCAAACGGGACACCAGGCACAATGAGCGGGTGTGTGTTTCTCACAAGCGGATCCACGAGTGTCAACACTGTGACATGTTGGATTAAGGAAGGCTCACATTTGTCTTCATGTGACAGCATAAAAAAGGATGCGTCTCAGTCCAAGAAACACTTTTTTCTTCATATTACTGCTCTTTTACTTTTGAACCAAATAAGGCGTGAAGACTGGAGCAGCAGCTCCTCGTCTCTGTGGAGCGAGGGGTTTAAAAGTGTGAGCGACAAAAACAACAAATAGCTCTTCAGTTAAAAAGGTGACAAGCGTGAGGCAAAGTGTGAACGGGGAGACTTCACGCGAGCGTAGTAGAGCAGGGCACACAGGGCCTGAGCAGGGCAGGTGGGCGGCTGATGCATAAAGGGGGGTGGGGTGGGTAGTGATGATGAGAACAGACACGAGCCACATGAGGCCCCCTGACGACGCAGGAGTCCCCCTGCGGTATGTCCAGCAGACTAGTTATGCACGCACACACACATACACACACAGAGGTGCAGACATGCACGCGATTTTAACACTACTGCTGCACACCTTTTTTTTTTTATCAGACGTAAAATGCAACAAAAAAATATGAAATTTAAATTTTAAAACATTTTAAGCTCACATTAATTTTCTTCTACGTTACGAGTGGCCGGTCTTATTTTCTCTCTCTGATTCGTAAGGATTGCACCCCCTCTAGTGGCCATATGTTGTATAGCAGCGACCACAGGAAGCCTGCACTGAAACTATACAGGACTCAAAGGTATAAATCAGCTGTAATTGCCGGGTATGTCTACACATACAAGGGGTTGACTCCGGTTTTTCTCAATGTGCAGACACAGAATAAACAGAGCTGCAGAAAATTAAAACAAGGACAACAAGCTTGATGAAGGTAACAAACATTAAAGTACTGCTACAGACCTACACGTATATATATTCACAGTGCATGTATAAGGGCGCTGGTTTAGCTCAGTAAGTCGAGCAGGTGTCCCATATACAGAGACCACAACCTTATAAAGGCATAGCAAAAAAAAACTGAAAAAAACCCCATCTTAATACATAAAAATATGCAATATTGTTATAGACAGTAAGCTGAAATAGTGCAATGGGGAAGAGTGCGAAGGGAGCTGAAATAAAATGATAATATAGGTTATGTAAGAGGTCGCTTTCCACACACAAGGCAGGTGGATATAATAGTATAAACAATATATACAGTGTGCATACATTTATATATTACAGTGGTGCCATTTACAGGATAAAAACAGGTGTACCTAAACAATAAGATTATTATTATACAGGTGCAGTGGATATTTGTGTAGCAGGTTTATTGGACAGAGATCCCTGTGGAAAGATACTGTGTGTGTTTATATGCACAGCTATAATAAGTGTAAAAATCCCCATCATTAAAAAGTTATCGCCTCATCAGTGCTCACTAAAACGCCTCTTCTTCTGCACAGTGAAGTCGCTCTGATACACCAGACTCAAATCTAAACTTTGTGGGGGAAGTTTCATACGCGATTCATTTTGGCAGCGGCAAACAATCCCAAATTTAGTTAGGCACCGTTTGTGGAACCACGCTGGCTCTTCCACACACGCCGCGGACACCAGAAGTCATTCCCAGTTTGCCTCAGCGACACACCGCTGGTCCCCCCTTCCACCAAGAGGGTGCCTTTAAAACGATATGCCTTCTGGGGTGTTCTTTTATGGGCTGCGGTTGCACCATCGACTATTGTATAATTCTCTTCAAATCAGTTTGTTCCCCCCTCCCGCTCATCCTCCCCCCCCTTTCTTTTTTCAGCCCACCCCTGACTTAACAACCAGAAAAAGGTCACATTTCTGAGAAGTGACTTCCATGCGTGTTCCATGCTGGGTCGTCACTTTCAATTTCCTAAGACCTTTCATGTCACACAGCCATCAACCCAGAAACACACACCACACACTACCATTTGCCCCATTTGGATGTTGCTGATGTGAAAAAATACAGTAAAACAAAGTTGGATTTATTCGTTTAACTGGGACATTTTGAAGCTTTTTATCAGCTTTACGTCAAACTGAAACTTTGACGTTATATAATAATAATTTGCATGATATTTTTGGTGACTGGAAAGGGCAAAGATTATTAATAGTTCTCTCCCTGGTGGGTGTAAATGACTTCTTACGGGAAGTGAAAACGCAAACGGTCATGCATGAGCAGAAGTGATCCCCTCCTTCTTTCCCCGTCCACCTGAGCTGGGCTGCACTATTTAACACCGAGAGACCCTCGGGACACCCAGCGAGCGCCCAACATACGACTGTCTTTTCCTCTTTGCAGCGCCCCGATAAGATGTATCAAGATGCTTAACTCCGCGCGCGGAATTAATGGAGCGTGAAATGCAGGCCTGAAGTGCAGCAGGCTCCGAACCTGCAGGTGACGTCGTCTGCATGAGGCTCTTATTGTGACCTAACTGAGCTGTATTATAACCGCATTTGACTGGTGACAATTAGTGACCTTTCGCCGATCCAGCAGCCATCCATTTCAATTACACCAACCTGGAAAGAGATACTGTAGCCCGAGTACTTCTACTGTTAGCTGCATGAATGAGCTGCTGGTCTTACAATATGATTTATAAAGTGTTTTTTGTGCTTTTATTTTCTTAAATATGTTCGCAGGATCACGCAGGTGAGATCTCTGCTGCTAAAAAAAGAATAAATTGTTGTTTTGAAGTGAAACTGCAACACCTTCCTTTGCACGAGCAGACTTAGCGTTACCACATTTTCACTATTCTCAGAATCTAACACCAAGTTTTTCTGTTTCAATTCTTTGCATTTATTTAATCTTTCAGGCGGGTTGGTGGATGTAGATGTTTGCAGATGTGACTTTCTTCAAACTGTGAGTGATTCATCCACACATCACAGGATCGCGACTGCAATACTTCGGCTTCCTCCTGTATCTTCCACCAGCCTCACCTCGGGCCTGCCTGCCTGCCTGCCTGCCTTCACCTCAGCTTCATAGAGACCCAACTTGAGAAACCTCAGAGGCAGGAACATAATATAAAACCTCACGCTATCACTTCATCTAACCTTTCTCAAACATACGCTGCACATGCTGCAAGACGTACTGCAAATACATGCACTTTGATATTAAACTGTAGCCCCAGCACGTATGAGATAACAGAAGCCGTTTTACGAACCTTAAGAAGAAGAAGAGGCACACTTTTTTAATTTCACTCTGTGCATGTGTGTATGCATGTGTGTAAACACTATGGAGATACACTAATGGAAGGATGCCCAATCAGACAGAACGTGTTTTGCAGGCTGTAAAACGCGAGGCGCATTGCACTGCCTTTTTTGTTGAAGCATACGGTTAAAAAAAGAGCAGCTCGCTGCGCCTTCTTTTTCTACTGTTGTTAAGGCAACCACAGAATCATTAGCTGTCATTAACCTAAGCGTTATATTGTAAACTAACAGAAGGCCCGCCTCTCCTTTCATCCGATTGGACAATGAGAAAAAACGGCAATGACGTCGGGCGCTTTTCTGCTTTGAGTTAAGTTTTTTCAACTCGAGGCGCTCGGAGCGTTTCCTGAAAAACGTGAGGCGCACAGAGCGGAAAAGCGCGAAGTGATCTGCAACGCAAAAGCGCAAAAAGCATCCCTCTCATTGAAAACAATGATAAAAAAGCCGTCCCCAGCTACTACTTCTGTCTGATCGGGCCTTAAGGAGGCTGCATACGGACATGCTCCCCAAGCTGTTGGGGGGATTCGGTGCCTTGCTCAAGGAGCACCAATGTTCAGCCCCGAATCCGAGCTTGCTCCATACCAGGGCTTGAACTGGCAACCCCCCGGCTCCCAAGCCAAGTCCCTACAGACTGAGCAACAGTATACCCCTTTAGTAGGAGAAAGAAATATATATACCCTTGTATGAATGTGTTAAACAGTAGCCGCATTGAAAGAGACATTTCATGGTGTCGGTTCAGCTCAGCGGTTAAATCGGCGGCCACATACAGAGGCTATATGCGGTGACCCCGGGTTCATCTCCCACCCTCAGCCCTTTGCCGTGAGTCATCCCACCTCTCTTCCCCCATTTCCGCCACTATCCTCTCTCAATAAAGGCATGAACGGCCAAAAAAATAATAAAAAGCAAAAGACATTTCAATCTCCACAGTGTGTGTGACCTAACAGACATTCATTTAAATGAAAATCTTCGAGATTATCACTTTAACATCAAGTGTTGCTGCTTTTTTTGTTTTTCGTTGGTGCTGTCACATGTCCTACTCAGTAACAAAGCGGTTGTGGTTGTGTGTGGGTTAGCGTGTGAGCCATTTTTGCATTCTATAAAGAAAGGTGTCAATAGCAGCACCAGCAGTGAGAAACAAGTAACAGTATGATGTTCAGATGTATGGAAATGTGTCTTAATCAATTCAAACGTCTTATAAAGAAGTATAAGAATTGAGGCCTCGTGTAGGACAGCATGAGGGGAAGGATGTGAGATTAAAATGTAAAAAAAAATGTATTTTAAGATGAGAAAGTTTATAAAGAACTTTAAATACAAATTATATCGTTACATGAGGACGGTAAACGGCCTTTTCTCATATGTTCTTGCAAACTACACCTGCTACAGACTATAACTGAGTGGGAGTGAATCAATGTGTTCTGGCAACAAAGGGCCACAGTCTACTGGTGTATGAACAAAGTTTGACAGACACATGATGTCAAAAAGGAGAGGTGGGATTTGAGCACTGCACACAACCTTTGCAGAGGTATTTCAAGAGTTACAGCTCAGTTTGCAACCAACAGGCTCAGGGGTATTCAGTGACAGAAACTGGGAACCATATCTCTATTTGTAAGTACTTAAATCATTGATAATGTTTAGTGGTTTCTGGTTGTTTACATACACTTGATTCCTTCCTTTAATGTTACAACATGGTCTTTTCTTCAGGTACTATGGCTGTACAAAACACCACCCCGGACTGGGCCGAGAACTCTCCAAACCAGAGCAGCTGTGACGTGTTCGTGTATCAGCGGGCCGCAGTGGTCCTCTTCCCCATTTTCTACTCTGTGGTTTTCATCATCAGTGCGTGCGGCAACAGCCTGGTCCTCTACGTGATCTGCCAGAGGAAGCAGAAGTTCAACTCCACCTCCGTCTACCTGGTCAACCTGGCGCTCTCCGACAGCCTGTTCACACTGGCCCTGCCTGGAAGAATCACATACTACATCCGCCACTTTGACTGGCCCTTTGGCGACCTTCTCTGCAGACTGACCACGCTGCTGTTCTTTGCAAATACCTACGCAGGTAATATTAGTGCGTACGTCGACAATACACTACTTTATCTTTGAGGGTGTCTTTACAAATATACAACAGAACGTTCAGATAACTATATTTTTACTTTCTGTATGTTTTGTGTGGAAGATGCAAGCATTTACACAGAACAACAGTACAAGACTTTATATATGTGGAGGGTATGAAGGTTTGATGCAATTTTAAACCTATAGAACGAGTATAAAAAGCCTTTAGACAAACTTTTATTCTCTATTTTTTAAGTATTTGAAAGGGAGTAGGATTGTGAAAACTAATCCTACAAAGTGAAGGAGCGACTCCTGAGCCTATTTGTCCTAAATTCAGTCGTTACTGTTGCTTCTTAACTGTTAAATTACTCATCTGTGTTGCCATTCTCTTCTGTAAGTGTTCAGTATAAACTGGATTGCACATCGCAACATGCTCTTACTCCCAACTCATCAAATACGGCAGTTTGGTCTGCAGCCCCAAGCCTCAAAATATGCCGATCTAGTTACCACTTCAGTGTCAGTTTGGCACGTTAGGGTCAGAGGTCAAGTTGCTTATAATAACTATGTTATGTCCGGTAAGACTTTCAAAATAAAGCAGGTCAAGTTAGCAATAATAAATAAGCAACAGTGGGTTACATTTTCAAAATACAGACTGCAAACAAATGTAAAGTAGCAAAATGGGTGCTTAGTGCTTAATTCCGATTTATTGCTCAGATCCGATTTTTTTCTTTGGCTTTTCACATTATTTTTAAAATGTGGCTAATATCAGATTGCAGTGCGAACTGCACAAGGTCCTGCACTGACCCGCATGTGCAAAAGAACAATAACAAAGACTACGCGCAGCACGCTGTCGTACCTATACAAACATGAGTGCCATAGAAGTCCTGGAAGCATTGCATGTATAAATTGATGTGTCGTGGAAGCCAGCGAACTCGACAGCAGATGATAACGAGGACGAGGATGCAGCGAAAGAGAGGCAACTTTTTAATTACGGGTTTTTGTGGAGCACAGAACGGTCCTTACAGTTTGACTCCAGCTGGCGCAGGATGGTGACGAATGTCGATCGAGAGTGACGTAAAAGTCGCATGAATTCCGATATGATAGTTCAGGCTCAGGTCGCGTTGCAAAAAATCAGACCTGTTTCTGACTTTGGACCACATGTGAAAGTAGCCCAAATCAGATTTGAAAAGATCAGAAGCCATATGATTTGTGCGGTTCACACTGTCATGAAAAAAAACCAGACCTGAGTCACATATGATTTGGGCCACATTTGCCTGCAGTCTGAACGTAGTCTAAGGCGCCGAATTGATGTATTTAACGAACGTATTTTAACATGTTTTTACATGACTAGTGTGCTAAACCTAATTCGTCTATATTAAAGTCCCATGTTTGTGCTTTGTGTGTTGGTCAGGGCAATGGAGGGTCTTTATACATTGTGACATGGCTTCTACACCACATAAAAACATTTAGCTAGAGGACAAAATGCTAGAGGGTGATCTATAGCGTCATGTTTTGAGGCGCCTGACAAATCTGCTGTGTCTGGCGAGTCAGAATAGGCTGTAATATTCTTTATATTTCCACCAGGTATTGGCTTCATGACCTGTATCAGTCTGGACCGCTACCTCGCCATGGTGCATCCACACCGGCTGCAGTGTTTGAGGAGCATCAAAGTGGTCCGCAGGGTCTGCTGCCTGGTCTGGGCTCTGGTCTTCCTGCAGATAGCTCCTCTGATGTTCCGCAGCATGCTGCACGAGCATCAGGGAAAACAAACCTGCATGGAGTACTTCAACTTCGACGGCTCCCGCTTCACCCCTTATCTCCTCCTCCTGGCCTGTACCATCTCCTTCTGCTGCCCGCTCGCCGTCATCATGGGCTGCTACGCCAAGATCAACCTGAAGCTGAGAACCACAGCCAAGCAGAACTCTGTGACGGGTCGATCAAGGAGGAATCACAGGGCCAACACCATTATTCTCCTCATCCTCCTCACCTTTATCATATGCTTCAGCCCTTACCACCTCAACGTTATGCAGTTTATGACCAGAAAGATACACCACCAGCCAACCTGCGAGGAACTGAGGGCCTTCAAGGTGTCTTTACAGGTAGGAACTGTGCTTGTTCTCTGAATTTCAAACATTCCCCATCAAATTTCCTCTCCATAATCCACCTCCTCCCTGCAGATTACAGTCTCACTTATGAACTTCAACTGCTGCTTGGACCCAGTCATCTACTTCTTTGCCATCAAGACCTACAAGAAAAGGGTGTTGAGTTTGTTCAAGGACTATCTTTATACTTCCGGTGCCTCTTCCAAAGTGACAGCTGAGAACAGCAGCAGCAACACCTGAGAGAAACCGCAGCTGAGCTTACAGCAACTTCCAAGCAGCGTCACAGAGAAGATACAGTTTACTCTGGGTAAACTCAAAGAGGCCTGTTTCAGTCTCTCATGTTGATGGTCTGTTTGAAAATTAAGTCTGTCCTTTAAATAATGAGCTGTGCATGTACATATATTTGTTATGTTATGTTATACAGGACAGATCAGATTTGCTCACTTCCAGCACAATGGCATTTTAAAAATACAGTATAAAATATATTCCTCCATGTCTATTTTCTTCTCATATGATGGTGTATCTTATTGCCTTTGTTTATACTCATTTCCTTTATTTCAACATATGTCTCTTAGGAAAGAGTAGTGCCATACAGTCGTGTCAAAAGTCGTAGGCTGTCATTTGATTGACTTTGCATGTGTGTAGGGTGAACAAAATGTCATAACCTATAAAAGCTCGGTAAAAGTTTCTGTAAAAAACAATGTGGTTATTACTGCAGTAGCTTTCACTTCCTTTGTGGAGAGAAACACGTGTACACCTGAAAAATGGGGCATCATTTTGAAGCAAGTATAAATGTTGTAAATTAGTCTGCAATGTGTGCTCTCCTATGTCCAAAAACAATACTGTTACTGTCTTAGGAATAAAATGTTCTATAACATATATGACCAAAAAAAGAGAACATGTCACCGCACCTCTTTCACACCCACATCTGAGTTGTGTGTGTAAAACATAGATAAACACGATCACCACTTCCTCACCCACCTTTCCTGCTCTCCCCCTCACGGGCCTCATTCCTGCTGGGTCCCACATCTTGTGCTGTGTGTGGGTGTCTTACATATGAAAGCAGGTGCACGATGCCGGTTTATAGTGCAGAGTGCCATATCTAAATTTAACCTTAGACACCTCCCGGGTTTTAGGTAGAGCTGCTCTATGTTTTTTTTATAATGAAAGTAATGTGTACAAATTGATTTCGTTGTCAAGACACAGAAAAGACAAACGACCAAATGTCGACAAATGTGCCCTGCATAACCAGTAGGGGTGGGAAACCCTGGGTAACTCACAATACAATACAGTACGTGATAGGATACGTGATACGTGGCCCCAGTAACAATAATATCAGGATACAGCAATTCTGCTAATTGATATCTTGCAAGACAATCATATAATGATACATCACAATATCTGATTAACTTCTTCAGCCAATATTTTCCATTCATGTGACCCTCATTCATGTCATAAGCGCCACAGAGAGGAGTCAGGAAGTGGTGACACGGTGAGACAAAATCACAGGGAAATCAGTCTAGAGCGATTAAGAACGATATTTAACACCAGTCTATTTCACGAGTCAGGACCACAATATATTTTCCCTTATCGATACTTCTAATAATTCTAATAACTCGTATGTGAAAAATATCCGTATCCTCTGATATGAACGTGAATCACACAAAGGATTCATCGGGTGCATCCTTCAAAGGCCAACGTATCCCGAGATTCATTGCGCGCCAATTCAAACAAGATGGCGGACTCTTAAGTGGCCAAGGAAAACACTTTTTAATGTAAACGTTTTTGGTTTCAACTATATCGAAGACCCAAACAGTAAAATCCTCCGTAGACCAGACCGTCTCATTTCAGTTCGGATTTAGTGGTCTACGCAGGCTATGAATGGCGCATCATCCGTAGACGGCCTCCTTCGAAGACTACAGCCCCTGGATTCAGACGGAGCTAATGAGTATCTGCTTGAAATAAGATCTGGTAGAGATATAGATCAAGGGGTACCAGAAAAGAGTTGATTCTTTATTTTTAATTGCAGGACACTGCAACAAACAGGTGTAGATTATACCAATACATGAATCATGGCTTTAGAATCTGGCAGTGCTTCAAATGGGCACTTAAAAATATGTGTCTTTTCCGTTCTACTTGAACCAAACTTGATTACATGCTTGCAGAAAGTACGTGCTTTTGAACAAGAAAAACAGGATTATCTGGAGGGACAGAGATGTAAGTCATGGAATCGTCTGCATAAAGATGTAGAATGAATGGTCATGAAAGCAAAGTGGAAACATTTAATAGAAAACAAACATTTGAAGGGAGAAAAACAACAATGGAAGTACCCCCAGATAGAAACATAGTGACAGTTAGATTAGTTTTCAACAATACCATCTCAGTTTTCTTTCTTGTAAATGTTTGCCACCTGAAACGCTCCAAACTGTTTGTTTTGGGCATTTCCCTCTCCAACTTCAAAGAGTATTAACACAAGATTTGACTAAACAGGGAAGTTTGGATAGAGAGGTTTGATAAGGACATCTGTGAAGGCAAAGGGCATGTAAGCAGAGGAGAGTGAGCCGTTCTGAGGCACTGAAAGGAACAAAAACAAGATAAGGGACCTAATCAGTAAAATAACTGTAAGATTTGAGTCAAAACAATAACTTGACTAGCTGAAAACGTTAAAAGTCAACTTCCAATCTGGGGCATTCGTCATTTATGGTAATTCATTACCCTTTTCATGTGGTATAAAATGAGCTCTTGGTTGACCTTCATACTAGTTTAAATAGAATTTTTTGGCAATATGTCTTGAACACTGGCTTATAATCATTTTGCAAAGTTGACGGTTAACATTCACCTTCATTTCTGGCTCTTTAATTTTCCAATATGTTCATCAGCTAACTGAATGGGTCCGCTGTTTGGTATCGCAGGTAGCATACAGCAACGTCTTAGATTTTTTTCCATCAGGCTATTCCAGTATCTACCTGTTTTCTGCTGCCTGTCAATCGAATAATCCGTGAGTCTTTCTGCGTACTTCTTGTGGCTGGTATTACTGTCACTAGTAGTGTTATAAGAGCACAATGTATTTTGTTTCAAACCCCTGTGTAATCCGGCCTTGCCTTTTGGTATCAGTCAATTTTGTTGTTGATAATCACTTAAAGTTGCATGCTGGATTACAACATTTGCACTTCCTCACTCTGGAAGGTGACAGTTTGTTGCCTCTCACTATGTAATGCACGACCAACTCCTTTTTCTTTCTCACATTCTGCTGCTTTCTGGTCTTTTTATTGCCCCCCCTCTTACAATTCTGTGCTCCCCACATGACCTCCAATTAGAAGTTGTCATAGAACGCTTAAGGCAGAAATAAAGTGAAATAAAATATACCTGATATTTTCTTTAAATGTATGAACACAGAAATGTGAAGAGGTTTGTTGCATTTCATTGTTGTCCAGCAGAGGGAAGCGTAGTCCTGCCAAAACCCTTCCTGTGGGCCAGCTGGGTGCACAGACACCACTCATGTTGTAAGCAGAGTCATTTTATGTTTTAACATAAAGTAGGTCTGCTATTACTAAGCAAAACAGTACTGATCTTTGTGTTTTGGGGTTAGGGTTAGGGATGGATTCAGGCTTACCTCATCCCAGGCTGGGAATTGGGTGCACTGGCCTGGGGCTGTGCTGAGGGTTGGTCCCCTCCAATTGGATGTAACTAGAACTAGAGTTAGGGGTAGATCAGGGTTAGGTCTGGCGTTTGAGCAGATAAGGGTTAGAGGGGAGTTAGGGTGTAGCTTTAGGACTAGAGTTACGGCTAAAGTTAGAGTAAGGTTGGGGTGAGGGAGGTTTTAATATTAGACGTATATTCTAATGCATGACTTGGATTCTATATTTTCTGATTCAGTTAGTTGTAGTTAGAGCCTGATAAGAGTAACAGAACCCCTTCCAGCTTGTAGCTTTTGTCTACAACTCTGTTTTTTCTAAATAAGTCTCACGCATCAGGACATTGCCGCCATCCTGTGACTCATTAAAGTTACAACACAAGCCATAGTGCAGTGGAAACAGGTGCAATACCGCTTATGTTGAACCTCAACAGTTGCAGGGCTCCTGACAATAGAGAGTTGTTTGTTGTAAGAAGAAGTTCCTGATTTTAAACGAAAGTGACGTAAAATGTTATGTACATCTTTCGCTATGTGGTATTCTTCCTGGTAAAAAATGTTCAGGGTTTTTTTTGTTTTTTTTTAAATGATCAGTGATTTGACAACCCACCAGTTTTAAATGTTTTGGGGCTGTATAAAAAGGACTACCTAGCTGTATTTTACACAATTAATCAGTTAATTGGTGAGAATTATTGTCCATATCTGCAGCTTAAAAGACTGAAAGTAAAAAGGAAGTCAAATAAAGTGAGAAAAAGTAAATGGAAAGTATTTTGTTTCCATGAATGTTTAGTTGGTGATTCATTGTCACTTAATTTCATATTCAAATACAATCAATAATCATCATCAGTTAGCAGTCTGAGGTAAATTTTGTTACCCAACCAGTGTTTCGTTTTTCTGATGAAGTAAGAACAGGCGGTTTCCTGTTAAAACTGTTGCAATCTTATCTCAACCATGTGTTGAGTGACAGCAGAGAGGCCTGTTGTCTACACTTTTTTTCATCACCATATAGTTATTTTTTTCAACGGTACACAGAACCAATTTTTTTTTTATAATGCACCATATCACGAAAGCTCTGCTGAGATTTATTTTCTGTATCATACAGTGGTCAAACTGGTAGTAATTGTAACTGCTATTAAAACTATAGCTATAAAAGCAAACTACGGGATTAGGGATGTACTAAAAGCAGTCAGACACTTCTGAAGCGGTCCTTATTTCAGGTCAACAAACCGCCTGTATAACCTTATGGCAAGCAACACGTAAACAAGAGCATCAGTTAAAGTCTGCGGTAGACTCACAAAGTTCATCCCAGGCAGATAACATCATGGTTCAACAGATGCAACTCAAGAGGATGTCCTTCAGAAGTTTCTAACTCTTTACTTCCTTTATTTTGGGCAGGATGCACAGAAACCTGATAAGCACTGAAAGATACCCATTTCTCAATTTCTGCAGAACTTTTTTTTAAAATTTTCTCTCCATGACATAATAATCGGCTCATATCTCCTTTAAAAATTGTGCTAAAAGTAAAAAAAATTGTAAAGATTTTGTAGTGACTATTCTTTGGCGCCCAGCCCCTTGTCTATGAATAGCCGTGGTAGAGTACCATGCCTGCTGTCTGTCAGCGCTGGGTGTGATCTGGCTGTCTGAGGCCGGGTGAGTCAGACCCACAAGGCCAGGCTACGAGGAAGTTAAACTGCTTCCTCTGCCGCGCTGCCGGACTTGTTTTGAACAAAGGAGGGTAGTGGTCAATAAAAAGCAGAATGTCATTTTTACACATATTTTATTTGTACTCAACAGCTTCACTGAAAAGTTTCTTGAGTTGTTGTTTTATCTCGATGGCAGCTGAAATCAAATGAGCACTTACATTTTCTCTGTTTAGTGTAGTAAGAAGAAGAGAATAGAAAACAGAATTTGTGGGAAACAATATCTGCAGTTAAATCTTATTCCATCACCTGTGTGGCACAAAGGTGCATACACCCTAGCTGAAAGTGCAGCGGAGCAAGACGTACCCAAAAGAGCGGGAGTGATTCAGAGGTGTGAAAACCACAGGGTATCTTAGGTGAAGCTGAGCAACAACTGATTATGTAATTATGCAAAACCGGTTTAACACATACTTACACTTACTTTCAAACTTTTCTATATATTTTTTATATTTATATCTTTAATGTCTTTATTTACAGAGAGGACAGTGAATAGTGTTGGAAACAGGGGGTGAGAGAGTGGGGGATGACACGCTACAAAGGGCCAGGGGTGGGAATCATGCCCATGCAGGACCACCGCATCGAGTACCATCACCCCCGCACATGGGCTGCCGAGTTAACTGATGTGTTAAGCCACCGCCCTTGTTGTCTATTTCTTTTATGCTAATTAGTTCTATTACTTTAATTTAACTTGTATAAAACAAATAAGATGTAAGAAAGAAAGTTTAACGGCCTAGTATTTTGACGAAAACATTTCTCTGGAATAAAACTTAAAAAAATTGCAATAAAGTTTTTGATAAAACATGAAACATTTGTCGGAATAATTTGGAAAAAGCAGATCTGTTTCTAAATCATGTTTTTGTGTAGGACTGCACAGTGGTACAGTGGTTAGTGCTGTTGACTCACAGCTAGAAGATTCCTAGTTCGGACATGGGGGCCTTTCTGTGTGGAGTTTGCATTTTCTGCCCGTGCATGCGTGGGTTCCCTCCGGGTACTCCAGCTTCCTCCCACAGTCCAAAGACATGCTGGTTAGGCTCATTGGTGACACTAAAACCGCTTTCCCACTGGTCAAAAAACCCGCTAACACTGCTTTTTTGCTTAATGGGAAAGGCTACAATTGGCATTCAGACTCGGGTCAAATGACTCTGCAGTAGACCTGGGTAATTTTCACTGTTTACTAACGCATTTGTGACATCAGATGGTGACGCAGCAGAAAAGAGACCGAAAGCCCAATGACAGCTGGGATAGGCTCTCGCCCATTGACAGCTGGGATAGGCTCTCGCCCGATGACAGCTGGGATAGGCTCTCGCCCAATGACAGCTGGGATAGGTTCTCGCCCATTGACAGCTGGGATAGGCTCTCGCCCAATGACAGCTGGGATAGGCTCTCACCCCCCGTGACCCTGAACAGGATAAGCGTTATAGATCATGGATGGATGTTAGGATGACCTGGGAATAACAAAACTGGTTTTACTTTAATCATTTAAAGAATTTTGTTTTTCTAAATGAAAACAATCTCCTCATTTTCAAAACGCATCTGGTCACTTTCATGGTCACTTCCTTGTGACACTTCTCTGTGTAATATAAAGGCTCTACCACATCTTACACATGAAATGGTCTCTGATCTCTCCCTGAAAACATGTCTCTATAAGCATGCTGCTTAAACCGTTGCCCACAGTGTGTTTGTGTGCAAAGGCTTTTTGACTCTGTGGCATCAGTGCCCTCTCACCGCAGAAAGTCATTGTGGATTCTGAGCATTAAAAGTCTACAATGAAACATTGCTGACACATCTATGAAACTAAGTGCTTGAAAGCAGAAGGTCATTTATTGTATATCACTCTATAGAAATCATTATTATGTATCAAAATGAGTCAGAGGTGTCACTCTACTTCTCTGAAAGTCATTCTGAGCATCTAAACAGAAAGGTCCTTACGGGGCAATGGGGAACTTCCTTATTACTTATTTGTATAATCTAAAGGGAACTTGATCACAGACTAACAAGGTCTCTGAATAAGGAATGATAGACAATTGTGATGTCATTTTTGTGCAAAAAAAGGGACAACTAACACAAAGCCAGGTTTCAGAAGAACAACTCTGGATGGTGTCATGTGTGCAGCTGAAGCCACATCCTCCCTAGAGAACTCACATGGCATCTACCGTGCCGTACGAAACCTCAGAGTGTCTTTCCCAAAATATGTCACAGATGGCTAAAACCCACACAGCTCACAAAAGGGCAGTGAAATATTACAGACGTCAGTTTGGTGTCACAAGACTTTGTTTTGGCGTAATCGGCCTTTCAGAAGTGTGTTATACAAGATAGAAGAGATACAGGTTAAGCAAAAGTAAGAGAGAGAGAGAGAGAGAGAGACACGCGCACACACCGGCAGAGAAAGAGAGAGAGAGCTACAACAGGATATTTTGTCACTATGGTTACCAGCAGCCGATACGGATCTTGATTTCTGAGTGTCATGCTGTTCTCAGTCAGGGCAGTGTGGTTGTGCCGCCAAGACTGAACTTACAACTGAGATCAGCTTTGTACAAGAAGTCTGATGTCTTCTCTTTGAACCTCAAGAAAACATCTTCCATACGTGCGGTAAGTCTCCTTTCCAAACTTTATTTCTTCATGGGTTATGTATATGTGACTGTTAAAGTTTGCGGCATAGTTAGAGTTATGTTGTGGAAAATGTGTTAAAATCTGTCATATATCTGCTACATGTAAACGCCTGAAACTCTATCTTGTCAATTCAAATTTGATCTAAACTTTTAGGCATTTTAAAATGAGCAAATATCACACCTTTACAAACTTTATCCTCAATAGTTTGCGTAATGCATCTTGGATTTATAAAGCTTTGGTCTTCTATTAGGGAATTTCAGAGTCAAAATACACATTTTTTTCAAAGTTATAGCACTCAAAATGAGAAATAAAAGGAACAAAGTAGAGTTTTTAGTTTCTTAATTTCGAGAAATTTGCATTAAAACTTCATTCTGATAAAAAAAAAACAAAAAAAACAAAGTGTGTGTTACATGTTTGCCCTAAATTCCCCGTCATTTGTGTTAATAGGCCAGGAAACTAAATTCTCTTCTGTGCTGGAGGAGATGGCCATCATAGTTGCAGGGTGGTGTAATTTGGGCTCAACAATGCAACTTTCCAACGGTCAACCATGGCAGAGCCCCCCTAGGGGACTAACTTCCTCATACACAAGCTCGTCTCTTAACACAAATTTTTTTTTTGCAGTGCAAGTGTGAGTGTGCTGCAGCTGCGTTCAGAATCACAGTTAAGCTGCGTTATTGTTCACAGACTTCCTTCATGTCACTTTTAGCAGTAAACAGCATGAAAAAAACACGGCAGCTATGTCCTGTGAGTCATAGTGTGAGATATTAGTGGCTGAATGGGCTCCGCAGGATCTCTCCAACTCCTTTGTGTTATTTTTACATGTAAGCTTGTTGTAAATGCACTCAGATTTACCGAAATTATGTTTGTTGTTGTTAAGTTAAAATAATAACTATATCTTTATATGTCAAACTACACAAGCAAAAGTTAACAATGTATTAGCCCAGTGATAAGCGAAAGCAGTAGAAAGGTTTTAAAGCCTCAAAGCATATCACATGGGACTGTTTGTGTCTTGAACTTTACTTTCACCTCTTGTTGTTTAAGAAAAGGGAAAGTGATCGGGCAAAGCCTTGGACAGTGTGTAACTGAGGCAAAAGTCAGGGTGGAGTTTGGCCTTTTGCTGGAGTTTGCTTGAAAAGTACCACAAGATGGCACCACACACCGACCAAACGACTGCTATATTATTTCAGAGGACAGACTGCCTCTGATCATGAGGCAATTTAGACTCCGTATACGCACATTTGAAGGGTCAAACAGGTCAAATTGAAGTCATAGATTTATTCTTGTCCAAGTCTTGTTCATCTTTTTCCAACTCTGGATTATTGCTATCTCTGAATATTGTTGTTTTCTGTAATGAAACTTCCACCACGACCTATGGCAAACACTGTGACTGCTCTTACTTCCCTTTCTAAGCAATGCCTCATGTTTGTAAACCCTGCATGTGCTCTCCCACGTGCCAGGTTGTACTTTCAAGAGTTTCATTTCAGCATAGACATGGACTCGACACATTTGATTTTGCTTCCCCTTTACATATGAATCATTGGAGAAAGAAATAAAGAAAAGAAAATCCCCATGGCTAACCAACATTTTAACACGTTATCCTTTGTTTTTGCAGTTTTTGCCTCCTAAATATCAAGATGAGTTCTACCACTTTACCTACGGTCTCCATCCTAACGTCCACCAAGAATACCTCTGAAAACCCGTCCTGTGACACCCTGTACGACCACCGGAACTATGCCAAGATATTATTGCCTCTTTTCTACTGCCTTGTTTTTGTCATTGGACTTCTCGGCAACTCCCTCGCCCTCCACGTCATCCGTCCCAATCTGAAGAAGATGAACTCTACCACCTTATACTCTCTCAACCTGGTCATCTCGGACATCCTCTTCACCTTCTCTCTGCCATTGAGGATTGTGTACTACGCTCTGGGTTTCCACTGGCCTCTGGGCGAGGCGTTCTGCAAGATCTCTGGACTCATCTTCTACATCAACACCTATGCGGGGGTCAATTTCATGACCTGCCTCAGCGTGGACCGTTTCATAGCTGTGGTTCTTCCTCTGCGTTACGCCCGATTCAGGAAAGTCAGTAACGTTCGCTACATTTGCGTCGCTGTGTGGCTGCTGGTGCTGGGGCAGACTCTTCCTCTTCTGAGCAGCCCTATGACCAACGAGGAACCTGATGGCTACATCACCTGTATGGAATACCCCAACTTTGAGAAGGTTGACAACATCGCCCCCATTCTGATCGGTGCCGTCTTTCTCGGTTTTATAATCCCTGTGGTGACCATCCTTGTGTGTTACTCCGTCTTGTGCTCCAAACTCCGCCTCACAGCCAAGAACAACCATTTGACAGAAAAGTCTGGCCGGAGCCGCAAAGCCATTGGAGTGATCTGCTGCGTATCTCTGGTGTTTGTCATCTGCTACAGCCCCTATCACATTGACATCCTGCAGTACATGATCCGCAAGCTGGTGTATGAAACTGACTGCGCCGAACTCACTGCCTTTCAGGTGTCGCTGCACATCACCGTGTGTCTGATGAACCTCAACTCCTGTTTAGACCCTTTCATCTACTTCTTTGCCTGTAAAGGTTACAAGAGAAAACTTCTGAGGCTTCTGAGGCTTCAGGTCAGCATGTCTTTCTCCAGCGTTGCGAGGACGTCACCCGAAGGCTCGTCCAAGGACTTTATTGATGGCAACAAGATCCAACTCAACAGTTCCACTGTAGGTACAACTGAGAGACTCATGGATAGGAGATCAAGGCTGCAGGAGTGAATAAGAGGACTGAGGCAGCAAGAGGACAGAATCTTTTGAGCATGGCTATTTAGATCAAGACCAGATAACTGATGTGACTCACTCTTGGCATCAGGGACTTCATGCAGCTACTCCGCATCTGAATCTGCAGAAATTCCACTGTTTTGGATCAGATTAGCGGACACAAGGGAGGGATTTTAAAAAAGCATCAACAGAATGACTTCCTGTGCTTACATATTTTCTTGTGGATATTGGGGAATTCCTCAGGAAAGCAGAGATTAATGCAGCTTAGGGGGAAAAAAGGTGGAAACTTTTGATCAAACGATCAAATGCCTGCTTCCAATAGACGGAGTGCCGCTGAGGTAGAGCATGCTGGAAGACAGTTGAATGAAACATCAATCAAATTAAAAGCTTAATATCGGCATCTAAGCCTCAGAATGACCTCGTATCTGATCCCATCCTAACAATGCTTAATTTGTGAACTGAGATGTTCAAGTACATGAGTGTGATTTCAAAATGGAATCAAAGTCACAATCTTACCTCAAGTTTCAGTTCAGCACACAGATGTAATATCTCAGGAAAACTGGACAAACTGTATTTTTATTATTTCAACTGCCTTCAAGATTAATGAACGTAGATTAGTTAGAAAAGCAATACATGATTGTCTGCTGTAACATACGATGACAAAAGTCATTTTAACTGTCATAGTTATTTACAATAATGCCATGAGTGTGTCCTTGGGATATAGAGATCCTGTTGCGTGCATTTCATTCCTCATGAAACACTTGAAGAGCCGAACTTTAAGTATTTTTTAAATCTAGCATTTTGTACATTACCAGCTTGCATTCTTCTTCTTTTTGTCTTTTGCAGCACAAAATGTCGTCTTATCGCCACCTTTTGAGCAGTCCTATAGTATGACACCACTGGTAGGATTATGTATTGCAAAACTCCACTATGGAAATTTCATAACTTTCCAAGTGCTACCAAAACATTTACTTTTGGTTTCAATCAAGACAACTTCATGCATATGAAAGTCAGTCCAGATTCCAAATGTGCTTGATTTGTAACTGTGTTCTATGTGGACATATGTCTTAATGTTGGAGATTTGTTATTCTGATTCCATGTGTGTGATATGCATACAGAAATGAAAATATGTACAGAATGTTAAAATGTTAAGAGGCTCACTTTTTTAATAAAAAATGTAGAGAAAGATATAAAAGGAGTTACGCGTCGTCCACTGCATTAAAACCGTATACAGTATTGATATAACAAGCAGCAGTGTTGTTGACTGTGATTCAATCCTCTTCTCTTCACCTCAAAACCCTCTAAGCTCATAACAAACTCTTGTCGAATGTCGAATAATTTCAGTTTATAACCACAGACTCACACTTTCTGTTTCTATTATGACATTTACCAGTATATTTGTTATATAAACTCCCCTTGGAACTCCCCTGCAAAAATTTCTACAATTCCCAGAATTGACTGAGGAGGCCTTGTAATGAGGTTAGAAGGGCCAGTACTGACTTGATGACAAAAGGAGTTCCTCAGGGATCCATTGAGGGGCCTGTGGTGTTCATCTCACGTCAATTGATTCTACTGTCATCAATGAAGGAGCCACCAAGAATTTAATTGATGTTTATTGTAACATGGCAACATGCTCTAGTTAGAAAATAATATAGCTTACATTTACAACTTTTAAAATACTTATAACTGGTCAAATGTTTATATAAATGGTGAAAAATGCAACAAAAGTAAAGACTAAGTTGATTGACAAACCCTTGCTTATTGATGTCTGTTAATCTATTAATTGTATGTGTAAGTAAAGTTATTTCTAAAATATTACAAGCAACTACAATACGCCATGTTCAGGATTACATGCAGGTTATGGCAAATAACTGTGGTTTTATTTTTGTTACGGTTAGGCAAATAAAAGAATTGGCTTGGGGTTGGTGAAAGCATGTGGTTGTGGTTATGGTGTTGTAAAATAAGTTTAGAGAGGGCCATTGCTTCTGCTCTAATCATTTTAACTTTAAAAGTAATTGGACAGTGTCCATTAGTTGAGGTAGGGATGCCAAAGTGTTAAATCCCACTTGGTTGGGGTGAATGATATTTGGTAATTCCCAATGCAGGCATATGGCTAAGATTTTGTTCAGAATTTTACTATCAAGATATGGCGAGCTAATTGGTCTAAGGTTAGAGGGGTCTGCTGCATCTCTATAAGCTTCATTAAAAGTTGGGGCCATATATCCGATATTAAACATAAACCTTTTGCAATATTGGGGCAAGAATATATGAACCTGATTATACTCCTCTTAGAGTCAGTAATAATTCGGGGATTTTTCATTTTTCATTGATGAAAACTTCCGTTCCTTTCTTTAGCTTCTGTTGTAGGTGACTCCAGCGCTGTGAGGACCACTGTTGGTACAAGTGGGAGCCTCACAGATAGGAGATCACACCTGCATGAGTAAATAAGAGATTAAGACTTGTACAAGATAAGGGAACCTTTTACACATGGCTACTTAAATAAAGACCAGATAAATATTGTGACTCCCTCTTGGCATCAGGGACTTCTTGCTGCTACTCAGCATATGAACCTGGAGAAATTCAGCTGTTTTGGAACAGATTAGTGGACACGAGGGGGGGATTTAAAAAGGGCATCAACAGAATGTCTTCCTGTGCTTACATATTTTTTTATGGATATTGGGGAATTACTCAGGAAAGCAGAGATTAATGCGCCCAAGGAAAGATTATCCTTTTCATAAAGCATGCTTATCTCCAAAAGAACGAGCACAGATAGGTTAGACTGTGTTGGAAATGGATGGTCAACAGACAGAGAACTGAGAGCAACGACCTGATCAATCACCTCACATTGGATCGAATCCACACAGTGCTACTTGTTGACAACGACAATGACAAACTCAACACTTAATCAGAACACTGAATGGAATAGGTACTGTTTACTAAAAAAAACAAAATACATTCTGGGCCTGTTGGAAGAAGATTGAGAGGTCAGATGTTTTTCTACTGTCTCACCCAGGACTGAAACAGCAGTTACCATCACCGTGGCAACCTTTGATTGCAGTCGGGATCAGACAGGTGTTTGAGGCAAGCTAATCAGTGCAGTTTGAAACACAAACACACATACAGGACAGCTATTCTCACCATTTTTAGAGCATTTTTCAAGGCCTATTTACCCACACATTAATACAGCTATGTAGCTAAGCTTCCAGTTTAGACTACCTTCTGCATATTTAGTCCATTTCCTTTAATAATACTCCTTCAACTGCTTCTTCAAAGATAAAACACACCAATTCACATTAGCATCAGCTATTCAACAAACCTTGAAATATTCCAAATCTTTCACACATTTCTGATATTATTCATTTTTTTAGGCAGCAGTACAGCATTAGCAGGTTAGTGTTTCAGCATGCAGCATTCACATCACTTTAGATATTTTAGAACTTAGAAGTTCACTATATGTTTCAGATGCAGAAAAGTACAGATAACACTGTTAAATATAAGATGCTCTTTTTATAGTTTCATAGTTTTCATAAATGGAGCGACGCCTGCAAGCTGGTTCAGCTCAACTCGAGCTGCACTGATTTCATGCTCGACATGCGTGATTTTTCACAGTCACATGACAAACACTTCCTCCAAAATATGGTGGTCTATTCAAGCTGCAACATTTCCGGTCTCTGCCTCTTCTCTGTCATTGCCACCGCTGGCCTGCACCAGCACTGCGCTCACACTTTCAGCCCCACCACCACCACCACCCCAGCATCAACCTGCAGGCTCGGCTGTATCAACTTTATTGAAGGGGGTTATTAGGACAACATTTTTGCCTTACGAGGAATTAAACATTAAGAAGTTACTTTTTCATGAACACCTGTGCACTTAATGATATTGATGCTATTGATGATGACATCGAGGATGCAGCTTGGATTTTCATGATAATGATGACTACACTAATCTTTTTGATGTTGCTGATGATGATTATTATTATTAAAAAAAACAAAAAAAAAATGCCCTATACACTGCCTGTTGGCACCAGTGTCCGCTCGCACTTGAAGCTGTTTTTTGGCACTTACATTGTTCCCTCCTGTGTTGATCGTTGCTTGTGTTGTAGTAACTCTCAGATGTACGTCACCTTGGACAAAAGCGTCTGCTAAATGAAATTGTAACATTGTAAAGGCAGTTTGTGTAAGTTGTAAGACGACTGTTGAAACATGTTTTCCCTCAGATCTGAATTTTGAGGAAGTGGTTCATAGACATCACAGCCGCCTCCCATATGCTCTTACATTAGGTTCCTACTTTGCCTAAAGGTCATTACAACAATCATACTCCAACCAGCATTCATTATAATAAGGTTTTTTAGTTTGTCTGAGGGACAAAATAGCAGCGGACAATCAGTTATTTTTCATCAACCACTGAGTGAAAGAATAACAAGCAAAACAGAAACATTTATCTCAACCATGAATCATGTAGCGCCACACCCAGAACACCTCAACCTCACCTCGACGCCTCATCAACAGATGGTACAAGGCACAGGTGAAGATGCAGCCGAGCAAGACAAATCACACAAGAAAAGTTCGAGCAAAGTTCATTCCACCCTGTTGACGGTAAAGCTAATCAACCAACAATGCCACTGCCAAGGTTTGAGCAAAACCACAGAGAAAAACATGTTGCAAAGAATCAGTGCTTCCTGCTTACAGTGAAACGTAACACCAGAAGCTAATAATTTCTTCCTGATGCTTTTTTACATTTATATCTTATGACTGGAGAGTTATTGAACAAAAAAGTAGATAAAGTATAAAGTATTGCATGAACTGTTGATGCTGCATTTAGGGAACCAATGCAGCAAAAGTAGTCTATTAATCTGCATTTGTATTGATAATTGATTAAAGCTACAGTGAGGAGTTTTTCACTGGTTATGAAACAGATATCAACAGATATCTCTGCATGGCCTACAAAATCAAACCAGACCATCAGCGACAAGATTGATTATTTCGATATAGTTATTTTTAATGCCTGAAACTGCTGTCGGAGGGTAGGTGACAGACGAAGCGGTTGACTGCACGCTGCCTTTGTTTACATTTTCCAGACAAGACATTAAAAGTGAGTGATACATGTGACTGTTACAGAGAGCAGGATGAGGTTTTCTGTTTAAAACCACCACTGAAGCACGTACAGGACAAAATCAGCTAGAGATTACATGTACGGCTTTGTCCGCAGGGGGCGCCAAAATCAATACAAATCGCACGGGAGCTTTAATCATTTGGACAAAACAAGATTTTAAAGACTTCCCTTGGCTTATATGGTGAGAAACATTCGACATTTTGGTGACCAAATGATTAACTGATAAAACAACAAATAATCAGCAGATGAATCAATTTCTCTGACTGCTTCACAAACAGATACCAACACCACCATATCATCGCTAAAGTAGCGCGTAACTATAGTGTGTGAAATCATCGGAAATATTTCCACAAACACACTCTTAAACCTTTGATCTCTTTCTGTTTCTTGCAACATTAACGCAATAAACACACTTACTTTTCATGGTAATTAAGCAAAACACACCGCAGGGTGTCATCAGATGTTTATTTGCACCTGCACCTTGTCATATGCTTTATTTCACACTTTTACATATTTTCATTTTATGTTTCGGAATCATGTCCCTTGCCGATAGTCTCGCGACTTTTATTCCAATGAGCTGTATTTCACACATATAATTGCCATCTGCTTTATCGCTCCCTTTGTTTCCATCAGCTGATTACGTGGGGGATTAGAGGAAAGTGAAGGAAGAAACATCAGAACTTTAATGTACACGTCTGAAACATGACAGCTTCAGATGTGTTAATCAGTCTGGTGATTTATTAAGTTAATGTATCTGCTGTTATGACTTGAATAACTCTTTAAGGCAGCTTCCACCAAAAACACGTGATGTTATTGCTAACTAACTTGGGCCTTCACCATGCAGTGTGCAGTGTGCAGTGTGACACTGGAGGTGTGTATTCACACTTCTGTGTGCTTGCCTCACATCTGAGTTTAAGGTGTTTACATACTGTACCAGCTCTTGTAACATCACAAGTTCTATGGAAACCAGTTGTGGTTTACTGGGCAGCGTACCGATGATTGATATTGAAAGTAGAAGTCTCCAGTGCACCAACACTGAGAACAGGTTTTTCAGTAAACCAGCGTCCATATACGTAATGAATGATTGATCTATGATATATTTTCATAGATGCTGAAAAGATTTAATTCAGTAAATACATATTTTTTTTGTGGAAGGGCCACTTAAGAAAAGAAAATGTATATTTGTATATTCATTGAAATATGTCTCAATGGGGCGCTGGTTTAGCTCAGTGGATGGAGCAGGCTCCCCGTATACAGAGGCTACAGTCCACAGCGCAGGATCGTCTTTCGCCCTCTGCCCTTTGCTAAACTTATATAGCGCTTTTCCAGTCTTGTGACCACTCAAAGCTTCTTTTACTTTCACATTCACCCATTCACACACACACATAAAGTGCCTAACTGTCAATCAGTTATCACAGCGGCTATGCCAGGCAATTGGGGGTTCAGGGTCTTGCCCAAGGACACTTAGACATGTCGTCTGAGGGAGCTGAGGATCGAACCACTAACCTTCCGATTGAAAGACGACCGACTCTACCACTGAGCCACAGCAACCGCTCCCTTTTGCTGCGCGTAACCACTCACACTCTTCCTTCAGTATATCTCTCTTCAACTGTCCTGTCAAAACAGGCAAAAAAAATGCGCCAAATGATACATAGAAACAGAACAATGAGATCATCAGAAACTATTTTTTTTGTGTATTTTAAAAGGGTTAACCAACTTTAAAAACACTGACTGTTTTTCTTTTGAAGCTTCAGGGTTACACATAAAACACATTATATTTTGTCTATACAAGAAAGACTGTTTCTATTTGTTAAACTATTTGTAGTGACTGTTTTGAGCCACTAGAGGGCAGTGTAAAACAGGGTAAAGAGATGATGGTTACGGAAGTTAAACTGGCTTTTCACAGACAATGTCTGCCAGATCTATCTGCATTGAGTTTCACTTCATCTTATTTCTACACACACGTGTTTCTTTTACAAACTTAACAGGTATTATACATTATTGGATACAGGGATTAAAAGGAAGTACAAAAAGACAGAGCCTAATGTTGTCTTTATACCTGTAAGTATAAATCATTTTATATAGGTAAAGACCCAAGATTTATTACAGAGTAGGAGACTTGCAAAGGCAACCACATGACAAGTATGAAAGAGAGGGAAACATCACACAGACTGTTGTCATAACAACATATTGCAATGAGCACAAAGTACCATCTGGTATGAGATTTTTTTTTTTTAAGAGACATCGAGAGGACAAGCCGATAGATAATTATTTCCCGGGATTCAGAATTAGACTGAATGAGCATCTTTCATGTAAACGCTGTTATATAAAGTATTGTGATGAGCATGAAAAAAAAAGCTCAGCCTTAAAGGGGTGAGAAAGCACGAAGATGGTATAAGCCGTGGGAAAGTGTGATTTACTGTCTTTTTCATAAGGTCTATAATGGGAACGAAAAGCACCAGTTATGAGATCAGGGGAAGAAGTTTTGATTGCACAATGTTCTGTGAGCCAAACGTCCTAATTCATAGTTGTTAGCAGCTCACACGCACATTAATCACACACATTAATCTGTATTCAGTCCAGGTCCAGACTGACCTTGAGCTCTTCACCTGAGCTATGCGCTCTGCATCCATTAAGTGGACGTGGTGTAAAACCATCTCACGGCATCAGCGTGAAGTGTCTATTACCACCGTCTTATTTCCTGTTTATATGGCAACTGCCTCAACATCCTGTTTTTAATTACTTCTCTCCAGCAGCAGATGCTTCTCACAGCAACCTGCTGTGGATTACTCCCCTGAGAACTAATGTGCTGTGACAGACCCCACTTTTCCAATCAATAACTCGCCCTAAATCTGCCATCTCTCTGCCTGCCAAACACACTCCCACTTCTAATGGCACATCATTTTCTTTAAGGGGGTGTAATTGCAGACTGTGGAAAGCTGTAGCCCTTTGTGTTCCAACTACGTAGATACTGTAAAGGAATCTGAAAGTGCAGCACACAGGAAGTGATGGGGGGGCTTTACACAGTGCTCAGTCTCGCCACCGTTTCCATCACATTACCCTTTGAGAAAGCATTCACTTCCCTGTTTTGGCTGAGTGCTCAGATAAATCGCTTGCGCTGCTTCATAAAGCTGTTTGCGCGAGGTTGTCGAGATGTTTGTGTGACTTCTGTGGTAAGTGCTCTCTTTTATCGTTCAGGTAAGGATACCTGATCTGATTGACCTTTAACGTAGAGGAGAGAAAGTAGTTCTGGTGGGTGTTTTTATAAAACTGTTTGGGCGACACGTTTAGGAGAAAGTGATTTAAATAACTCAACTTATGTCTGTTTTATTCTGAAACTTTTGTTTTTAATTTTTTTTAATTGTTAAATGACCACCTGTAATCCCCATTAAACACAATATACAGGTTAGAAAGTTCAGCAGACATAAAGGAAGTCACATGATTTCGTATCAACACTCAGCTGCAGACACAAATCTCACTTCAACATTGTTTAACCTAACCACAAATGTCACAGCTCCGTCGTCTTTCTACATTGTTGTGCGTGTGTATTTCATTCTTAATAACTGTTTGCTTGTTTATGTAAATCTCTAATTATGGCTCAAAACATTTACACAGACATGTTTTGTTTCTCTTCCTCTGACTTTCACAGTGCAGCTGCACAGATTTTATAAATATCCATTTAAATTAACATGCAGCAGCTTCTGCAAATTACAGCACACAGATGCAGCAGGGACATATTTAGAAGCAGCTTCCGGCTTATGAAACTTCAATGATCGACTTTTTCTTTCTCTCAAACACACAACTTTTTGCTTCTTCATTATTATCACAGCGATATTCAACACTGTTTCATGGAGTTTAATCCTGTTTCATTCTTGTGTTCTTTAGATTTCTTGTGGATTTAAAAGGGATTTCTTTTGCATCATGATCAAAAGTAAGTCGCCTTAGTTGTCTTGCTCAGACAAAACTGCAATCAGTAATCACATACTCAACTTTTTTTTGTACTACCTTTGTAGCTGATAGTAAATTACAGGACTAGTCGTCATAGAATTGATCCATTTCATACAAATTTTTTTCCAAAGTGACAACAAATATGGCAGAAATATCCCTTTTCCTTGTTAACTTTCAATGGGCAACAAAGGATAAAAACATAATAAAAGTAGTTGTTTCTTGTAAATTAAAACTAATATCTCGCTTTAAGTTTCAGGAGGAATATGGATCTAAACAGCTCCAACATGTCTGTAGACTTAAGTTCTAAACCAGAGCAGGGCCCGGTGGAGTACCGCATAGCAGGCCTGGTCTTCTACTGCTTCGTCTTCATCATCGGAGTCATCGTCAATCTCATTGCTTTATGGGTGTTTGCCCTCACCACCAAGAAGAGGAACTCTGTCACCGTATACATGATAAACGTGGCGGTGGTGGACCTGACCTTCATCATGCTGCTTCCCTTCAGGATGGTTTACCACCACCAGGACTACTGGCCGTTCGGGGATATGTTCTGCAGGATCATGGGAGCGCTCACCATATTCTACCCCTGCATGGCTCTGTGGCTGTTCGCTCTCATCAGCGCTGACCGCTACATGGCCATCGTCCAGCCGAAGCACGGCAAAGAGCTGAGAAACGTCCCCAAGGCTGTGGTGGGGAGTTTGGGGGTGTGGCTTATGACTCTTGGCAGCACTGTGCCCCTGCTTTTCTCTCAGGAAGACCCCGATCGTGTCTCCAACTACACCACCTGCATCAAAATGCAAGACATCATCTACATGCGCCATGATAACATCGTCAACTTTGTGCGACTCATTTTCTTCTTCCTGGTTCCCATTTGTATTATGATCGGCTGCTATATTGTCATTGTGGATAATCTGATCCACGGCAGAACCTCTAAGCTTAAACCCAAAGTGAAGCAGAAGTCTATTCGAATCATAATCACGCTGATTATCCAGGTGCTGGTGTGTTTTGTGCCGTTCCACGTGTGTTTGGTGCTGCGTTTGCTGGGGGAAGGCATAGATGGCGGGTTTAGCACATGGGCGGTCTTCACCACATTCCTGATGAACCTGAGCACGGTGTTGGACATCATTCTGTACTACATCGTCTCCAAACAGTTCCAAGACAGGGTGATCAGCGTGATTCTGTACAGGAACTACCTGCGGAGCGTGAGACGGAAGAGCAGGCACACACATACGGGAAGCATCCGATCACTGAGCAACATGACCAGCGCGATGATATGAAACAACCATCAAACTTTCATACTTTGCACACTTTGTAACACTGAACGCATCACTGTGCACCGGGCTTATTATCAAAAGGATCAAAACTTGCAATTAATTTCAGAGGTGTAATTTACACTCACAGTATGGGAGTGCTGCTGTTGTGGCAAAAACATCTGTGTTCAGAGCTGATTGACTCACCCAGGAGACTTGAGATGTTTTCTGTGCATCTTTGCTCTGGCAGACAAAGCACGAGTAACTGTGGCTCAGGTGTAACACACGCAGGCGAAAATGAAGCTCATAATCATTAAAAATATAGCCCACAGTATCTCAGTGTTTGCTTTGTAATTATGTAGAAAACTCTTCTCAGAGACGTCAACCACCAACTAACAACAGACAACTCTCCGCGGGGGGGAAACCTACAGGAAACAATAGTGGGCTTTTAACAACTTTTATGCCTTCGCTTCTGCAAAACCTCAACGTTGCAGCAAGACTAACCAACAACAGTGAATGATGGTGACAATGACCTGTTTTCGACTGGTGTCACTTCACTTTCCACAGCCACTAGATACAGGACATCATTACACAGTATAAGGAGGTTCAGTGAAGCTATATTAAAAGCTCCACAAACAACCAAAGACTTCACATTGGAGCAAGTTTAACTACAGCAAAGCTAACAGGGGTTACCTGAAGCAGTTAAAACTACTTTGTAAAAAAAAGGATCAAATTTATAATGCACAAGTAATACTAGGTAAATGGAAGGAAAAATGCTAGCAAACATTATATGCCAGCATAAAATGTCACTCAACTGAGTTTAATACAAATAGTATACGATTTGTTACACAAAACCCCAAAAAAGTGAAATATCAAACTATTAATGGCAAAGCGTGACAAATGTCACCTTTGTTTCTGTGTACAATCACACACCAGCCTTCAGAAACTTTATTTCCAGTGGGGGGAGAGAGCAATGTCACTAAGCTGCTATTTCCACTGATGACACACTCAGGGTGGGAAGCTCAAATGCTGTGATAATATCATACTGTTGTGATCCAGGTTTAAATTCATGTAAAATAAAGGTAATCTCACAGATTGTTGTTTAGCCATTTTCTAGCTAACATTAAAGTAAGCTAGGAGCTAGCTGAACAACAAGCAACTGTTAAAGTTAGCTAGGAGTTAGCTGAACAACAAGCAACTGTTAAAGTCAGCTAGGAATTAGCTGAACAACAACCTAACGTTAAAGTTAGCTAGGAAATGGCTGAATGTTTCTGTGTGATAGTGTTATAAAATATGATAGGAAGGGCCATATATTAAGTTGAAAGACATAATTGCTACAATTTGACAACAGCTAATGTTAGTGTTCAAGTTCCGAGCTAATATGACCGTGCACTAGGAGATTGCTGACTGCAAACATCAGTTTGATAATACATACACAAGGAAAGACTTTAATTCTAAGCTAACAGTGAACACGGCGCGCGTGAAGCCAACGGTAAGCGATAAACGACTTCAGTCAGACTTCCTTTTACGCGTGCTGCATTGTTTATATAATAAGAAAAATTTTTTCTTATGATTTACCTTTAATTAACGGGTCTTACCTTTGCCGAAATTTCAACATCATGATGCAGATTAGTAAAAATGGAGCTCTGTGAGGTCTGTCCTCAAGAGGAGAAGAAAAAAACGTTTGAAATGGTCGTTTGTTGAATGGAGGTCTGATCGATCACATCTGATGCATTCGAGGAAGTCGGGAAATCTGAACGCTAGACGGCTTTCATGACACAGCGTCGGGGAATTTATCTCAAGTTGAATTTTAAATCTAAAACGGTTTGTTAGCTGTTGTAGCTGTTATAATGCAGATGTCTGTTTAGATTAATAGGAAGCTGAATCATGGTCAGATCGCCGCTGATAGGAGACGGGATGTCATTATGGCGCACTACGTTCTGGCGCCTGCTTTTGCTCTCCACACTGACTGTTTTTCCTGCATATGCTGCAGCCTGCTGATGGTAGTGACAGTCATAGTGGTAGTGGTAGTAGAAACGGAAACCAGAACACTTACCGTCCCGGAAATCCACATCCCTGCCTACAGATTCTACATTTCTGTCTGTTTCTACAATACAGATTTCTACTGCATGTAGAATCTGTAAATAGAGATTAGCCAGAAAGTGGTAGAATGCTAACATTTTCCGCTCTATGGTAGCTCATGAGTTATCAAATGAGCTGTTTGAACTTGAAATTTGACCTGATGCCCTCTGGATTTTCACTGTGTATTGTCTTTTCAGTTGCTAGTCAATCTCAGTGAAATGATAGCAGTTTGCCAGATTCCCTACCTTAGTATGACTGTAAACGTGGAACACAGCAGTATGGAACTAAAACCGCAATTTAGCTACAGTGTCTTTTATGTCTAGCAGGATTAATTAGCTATCCAGGTAACCTCTACAATGCAACAACCTCTTTTTAAACATTTTGTAATAAATGGCAATGATCAGTACTCATGACTAATGCATTGTTTGAGCATGTCTTGATGAAGTAAGAAGTGGCGGGGCTTGCCAAAGGGGTTCAATTACAGTATGATGGCAACTGTGAAAAAATCGGAACAAATCATTCCTGTTTTTATTGTCCAAAATAAATTGTAGTTTCAGTAGTTAACTACATAAAAAAATGGCAAACAAAGCCAGCTCCTGATTTAATGTGCTGAAACTGCTAGTGTAATTACATGTAGTTCATTACTCCCCAACACTGAACACAAGCAGCCTATAGGTGCTGTACACATATTGACCAGGTGATGGCAGCATGGCACAGCTAGATCATATCTACCTGCCAGATCAAGACCAACAGTGCTGTCTTTGCTCTTAGAGTGGATTGTGGTAGATTTTTCTAAGTTCTTCATACTTTTCTGCCTTTTCTTTTTATTATATATAAACCGGCTTTTAAAAGTGAATCTTTTTTGTTTTTGTTCTGTGTGAACCCTCCTGCACAATCACGGAAAACTTGTTAACTACATTCGTAACGGTTTCCTCGACATGAATCCGACTGAAGAGTGTTTGTGGAGCAATGTGAATCGTATTGATTGGATGTTAAATGATTCAGTCACTTAAAGTGCATTTACTGTAACATCCTCGAGAGATGTCAGCGAGGCTGTTCACTAGATTTAAAGCAACCTTAGTCCTGAAAGAGAGAACCCTTTCTGCACAAGGGATGCTTTAGTGTCAGGCCTCAAACACCACAGTGCAAAGTCTTGCAATTTATCCTCGATGTATTCCTCTAATGACAGACAAGTGAGTGTGACTATTCTGACTGTTTAATTTAAATCAAGTAAATGTCTCAGATTTAAATGTGACGGCTCTGAAAGGTGACCTGCACTTAAGCTAAGAATTGGATTGGTGTTGCGAAAATAATCGAGTTAATGTGTCAGTGGAACCAACACGGTCTTAACTGAATTAGACAATGAGTCAGTGTGGCTGAGTAACTATGTAGTGTCTCGTGCAATTAGACAGTCAGGGCACTCTGGGGTGTAACCACATGTACAGTAGAAATGCTCTCAATTGTTATATCAATTGCAAACAACTAAATAAACAGTGTGTGATGAGACTGTTGGGTTGATAATACTTTATTGTCAAACATGGCATGGCATTACAATCTCAGAACACAATATTCAAAGCACTTTAATGTACATTCAAACTGAGACTTAGCTTTATATTTAACTATAGGTTTGACTAGTGTGCAAAAGAGCGCTTCAGGCCGACCTTATTAAAACGTGGAATCCTGTTTGATGGTAGTAAATATTCACTATTCATATCCTAAGCTTGGGGTCAGGATGTGTTTCATCCGAGGCTGATTCATAGTGTTTCTATGGTTGGCCTACAATCTATGAACAGATTTTAATTTTGTAGAGCAGTTTTGACTTAAAAGACGTGAACAGGCACTTGTACCAATTGGTGTTTCAGAAGTGTAGGAAACTCAAATTCAGTGTGATCTTGCCAGGTTGGTGAGTGACTGATCATTACATGCAAAAAAAAATGTAAAAGAAGGTACCTCCTTGATTTTCGTCCTCTGTTTTTGAAGTATTAACTGATAACAAAGCACTTTAAATTAAGATTAATACACACATTTTCAGGTAATTTATTAGTTTTATAGGATAATTTCATAAGTAAACGCTCTTTGAGAAATCAGTGAATAACAGTGATAAAAAGGATAAACTGCACTCGGAGTCCATATGGTTCTTGGTTGGTTAATACGGCGACCAAAGGTCAAGAAGTTTCCAGACTGTTGGATATAGACGGGCTAGATTTACACTGTGTTTAATAAGAGGAGGCAGACTACAAGATTTCCATCTCTCATGGAATTCTGGGAACTGCAGTTCATCACATGATGATAGGTTTATTGGCCGGCAGACTACAAGTGGATTTATAACCGAGAGGTCAAAGGTCGAATGAAACATCAGAGGGTCGTCTATCTGTCCCACCTGTTAGACATCAAAGACAAACCAGCCACGCTGCTCACAGCAACTGGCATTTAAAACAATTAAGTTTCCTGTCAAGTCCCTGTGATGAATTATCCGGAAGCTTTACCCGCTGTAATTCTAAATCTTCCCAACAAGTGCCTTTGTTGTAGAGAAATTAATGAAAACAAGATTGTCTTTCATAGGAGCTGATCTAACAGCGCGACAGCCAGCTGCTCTTCTTTGGGAATAAAAACAGTCAGCATTAAACACAGCTCACACAAAATACTTTTTTTTCTCCTACCACTCGTGTGGAAAACAAATCAGGCGGCAAGCGCAGTGGCCATCTGTTTTGTTATTTGATATGTGTGAATACATGTTGTAATGACTTTGTTTGTGAATCACTCTGCGCGGCAGAACACACGAGAGCTCTCGAAGTGCTGGAGTGTTCAAAGCTAATCATATAATTGGACACAATAGTCAATGACAAATGGAGACGCTTGGAGCCAGCCAGCTGGGGAAGTGAATATGTAATCATTGTAAAATCATATCATTTTTGCATATTTGAAGACAGCTTAATGGAGTTTGCGTGTCAGCACACTATCAAATGATGATCAGAGACAGTGTTGCTGTATTTGTTTTTTCTAAGTACTGCTTTGTTGGACGGTTTCTCTTTATTGTGATTAAAAGTGTTTCTGAAGAGTTTGTCTTTTATGGTCATTGATGTTGAAAGTTAAACAAATTTGTGAAGAATCACCCCTCTGAATATAAAAAAGGATACAAGGCAAAGCAGAAAACGGCCTACAGCAGTGATTCCCAGCAACTGCGTGTACTTCAGGGGTACTTTAGCAGACGCAAAGAGGTTTGTGGAAAGATAGAGGAGAGGCTCAACGAGTAAAAAAACTATATAAATTGCTTTTAAAAAATGTATGTGTACATACTGAGTCAGCTTTAACACCTGAATGTTATGTGTTGCCAAAGCTAATGCTAACAAAAGTTAGCTAGCGAGTAGAGTCCAAACAGCTATTTATCCTTAACTTAACGGATTAAATTAATGAAATATATATTGAAACGTATTCAAAGTTCAAATTTTTTAGGCAAGGTAAAGGAATTACTTACTAATTACTAACTTAAAGTAGATATTTAAAAATAATGACTAGTTGGTAAAAATGGTTAGCTAAAAGAAACGTTAACAGATAAACGGTTGAAGTATTTAGATAGACCTGTCAATGGTTGATAGCTTAAAAGTACTGGATGAATAGTTGATAAAGATACTGTAGCATTTTCACCATTTGTTTTCACCAACTTTCAACCTGTAGTTTTAGCTAAGAGTAGTGGATAAATAGTGTTAGCTAAAAGTCAGCGATTAGTTAGCTAAAAGTCGCGGATCAACGGCTAAAATGGTTAGCTTAAAATGGATTCACGATTTAAGCTAGTAGTAATAAAATAATGGATTAAATAGTCGGCTGACAGTATGGATCAATGGTTGAACTGGTTAACTTGAAGTAATAAATCAATAAAAGAGATAACAGTATGGATTAATGGTTGAAATAATTAGCTAAATGTAACGGGATAATGGATCACAAAGTTAGCTACTTTCCAGCTAATGCCACTAAAAGTGAAGTGGTAGGAATGCAAAATTGCCCAAACAAACATTAACAGATATATTTAAAAAAGAGTGAACCAATAATCTTTAATATATTAAATAGTGTTAGATGACATTTACCAAGTAGATGGGTGGTTTCAGTGCAGGGCTGCTTGAGTTAGGGACTGTTTTGTATACCAGACTGCAAAAAAGTCACATGTTAAAAAATACTTTTATACATCAATAATTCTTTAGCCACTGTAATAATAAAATCACATAATGTAGCACAAACTGTAGGCCTGAATATATGTATAACAGCGACTCAGAAACACCGCTGAATCCATTTTTGCTGCGTTTCAAACAACAGCATAAACAAAACATGTTGCCGTTTGGTTTGGAGCACCGTTTCCTACACTTTTACTATACCATTAGCCTTCATATTGTTCCCATTAGAGAGCAGGAGGACATGAAAGAGAGCCCATAATGTTATATAGATACTGTACACACATCCAGCCTTCGCCTGGGCCTCTCGGTCTACTGTACGGCATTAGCAACAAGCAGCTGCCTGCATTTACATCATTTAGCGTTTCTCTCAGGGCACTTTAATACACTGAACCTCTCCCCTGGTAAACTTTACAATAGGATGTTGAAGGATACTTCTGGACCGCCATAGGAAATGAGAGGCACATGTGCGTGGATGTAGCGGCGCAACAGTGGGTTCCCCCCTGTGATGCTGAGCTAGAGGGCTGCACAATAAGACTAATGGATTCCTTTTGTGGACAAAACTGGGTTAAGCACACGAGCTATTGTTCTTATCTGTGTGAGATGTACAATGATATCTTATGTGTGAGGTATTTTCCTCTTCGTGCACATACAGTATTTAGCCAAGGATGGCTTCGCAGAGGTAATCTTTTCCTTGGGCAATCGCAATCTACTCCCGCATTGTCTTTCGTCTCCATTAAAAGGAGATAATCTACTGCAAGAGTTTCAAATGCTGCTAAACTGACTCCAATTGACCCTGCAGTTAGCCAAGAGAAAGGAGAAGGAGAGGAAATGTATGGCCTTGATTACAGCTGTGTGTCTATTTTAGCAGATTGTTCTGTTGCTGATTCACACACACAGACAGCCACCATTAGCACGTATAAATAATGTAAGGCCCTCATCTCTCTCTCTCTCTCTGTGCGTTTTTTTTTTTCCAACTCTCTACTCAGCTAAGTGCCTGCGTTGAAACCTTGGCCTCCTCCTTGTCGGGTCCTCCATAGATTAGGATGAGATTTATTTTAAGTCTGTAAAGCGGCATGTTCTTGACAAGTGTTCCTGCTCAATGCATGTGGGAATGTTTTTAATTGTATCATGTGAAGTGGAATAGGAGCTCCGGTGGGGACTGTGTCAGGTTGTGTTAATATTTAATCCGGGTCTCACTTCAGTTTCCTCATGATCCACGGGTATCGCAAGAGCCGAGCGAGAAAGCAACATTACAAGCCGGATAAAGAGACACGAGTAAAAGGTATTGTAGCTGCAGGATGCTGTCTCGCTCAGGATGTAGTGTTGTGAAGACACTATTATGTGTCTCTGTCTCCTTCTGCCTGGGCTATTGTGCAGTGTGCCCTGATATTATGGCAGCTCATGCTAATGCACTCATTTCAGCTGATGTGCATCTAAAGAGAGCTGACTGACAAATTTAATGTAAAAGCAGGTAGAGAGGAAGAGTTGTGTGTGTGTGTGTGGGAACGAAGGCACAGGGAGGGAAGGAGGGAGGGAGGGAGGCCTTTCACTTCCTCTGTGTGCACATCACGTCTCCTCTCCCTGAGCTCAATTACAGGATTGATACTCAGAGAGGAAACTTCATCATGTCGTACAGATGTCTTCACCGGGAGGAAGTGGGAGACGACGCATGTTGTCATTTAACGTGACATGGTCTGCGTTTATTCAAAACAAACAAAATGAGAAACAGTTGGACAAAAGATTTCATTATAAGCTAATAACAAATATAGAAAAGCAGCAAAGAGCGAGCGGGACAGACACGCTGAAGTGGAGGTCGGCCGTGCCTGTTGGAGAGTTTAACAGTTCGTCTGAGTGAATTAATCTAACACAATAACTTGTACACAATAATACTCTCTCAGTGAGCCATTCAGCTCCATCATAGTAAACATTTTTTACAACCCAGACAGCTCTATAAAGCGCTTTAGGCATCATTGGGCACAACCGTCATTAGTCAGTGCCTGTGTGTAAATGTGAATAAAAGCCACAGTGTTGGTGATGCTGCGCAGACACAAGCCCGTATCTATTTTACACTGTTTCATTTCAAACGTGACACAAGCGGAGAACACACTCCACAACAATGGCCGTGTTTTGCTTTAATTTGATTAGGTTTTGTCTCAGCGAATGCCAAGTCCTGTTTTGCCTCAAGAACATATCTCTTAATCACGTTCCATCCAGGCTGTGTCTTTCATCTAAATCTCACAGCCGTGGCTCACACCCAACTTTATTTCGCTGAAAGGTAGAGGAAGAAAAAAAAAAAAGGCAGGCACACACACACACATATTTAAACACACACACGCAGCAGCATGCGTGCACACATCCAACAAGGGGGAATAGAATGACAAAAGCCTAGCTCTCATCTCTGTCACATGAAGTGATGTTTTGTGTTTAGCTGTGTGCAACTGAGGTGTGCGTGTGAGTGTGTGTGTGTCTGCGGGGCTCAGATCCATGTTGTTTGGTTTGCTTCTCCATTAAGAGAGCTGTAAAGGAGAGGGAACAGATGGCTGCTGGCCCGCTCTGTCCTGCATCCTCTCACAACTGCCACACTTCCTGTGCGTCCATTAATCTTCCCTCACTACTCCTGCAGCACAACTTTATTAAAACAACTCAGGAGAGAGCGAACAACAAGCCCGCGCAGCTGTCAGGAGCACAAGACAGAACCATTCGTCCACAGAAGAACGGCCTCGGATTTCTAGACGCATCTGTAAAACAGCTCGAGTAGAAGCTGGCCGGCTTTGAAGGCGGCTCTGCAAAGCGCTCGCTGCAGTCGAGACACAATAAATGCTCATTAGAACGCAGCTGGAGCGGCTGTTGTTGCAGAGTTCACCGGCACAGTTTGTCAAACTTAAACATGTGAGGCCCGAGCTCACTGCCTGGGACGGACTACTGTTTCCTCCTGCTGTGAGGGCATGTGGGAAACGCTGCGTAATAATAAGACTATATAAATAAGTGGACGCAGCAATCCGTGACGTCACACAGTGGTTTGTGAACATCACTTTTGAAGCATCAAGTTCATCAGGATTTTGTTTTTTCAGAACCAGAAGTGACCATATTTGGACAAAAGGATGGATGCCCATTGTTAGGGGTAGAGTTATAGGCTGCTCCTGGTAGCCACGCCCGTGAGAATAACCGGCTTTATCGTCTGTTTTACTCTAAATGGGACCATGATTCACAAAAAGGACATCGTGCTGAAACTTGAAACTAGCAATTGAGACCCGAAACTCAATATGGAAATCTTTACTGAGATAATGATTCAATGTAAAAGTAGGGTAATTTCCCTTCTGGTGTCATACGATCAAAACTATGTTTTCCACAAGTGGTGTCGCCTCCTGCTGGCCATGAGACAGAATGCAGGTTTAAGCGACATCTGCAATGGCTCTATTTTTTAAAAACCAAGACACTAACTCCACTTCTTTTTTTTTTTTTTTAAACAATATGTTTATTTCCTTTTAACAACATAGTTATAAGACATATCCTATACATAATATATACCTTACACAAACTTTATATCAACAGCGTAAATAATAGGCATAGAAAGGACAAAACAACAAATAAGAATAATAATAACGACAAAAACATAAAAACTTGAAATGAAGATGAAGAAACAGACAAATAGACAGACAAAAAATAAATCAAATTAAATTAAAAACCAAAAAAAAATAAAATAAAATAAAATAAAAAAATAAAAATTTTGGGGCAGGGACAACAATTTCCCAGACAACGCACATAATCACACCACTAGAGGTACTTTAAAAAACGGACCACAGACGATCACTGGCAGAATGGATCTGTTCCAGTTATTCATTTTTAAATGTAAATTTATTTGCTTATTGTTCATTGTTTATCAAAAATTCAAAATCTTTGCCATATCTGGGGGAGAGCAAAGGGAATGAAAAGTCAATGATCATGTGCAGTCCCCCACAGCTGTTGGCCAGATCTCTCATGGATTCATAGTGACATCCCTTTGTAGCAGACCTGACACACTAACATTCCCCAGTAGATGGGTGAAAGGGCCCCAAATTTTTTCAAAGATTTCACCTTTCCTTTTCAGGATATAAGTTATCTTCTCCATAGCGTAACAATGACTCATTTCTCTAAGCCACTGGCCCACCTGTGGCCTTTGAGTATTCTTCCAGGATAAGGCAATTGAACGTTTTGCTTGGAGTAAACACATATTCATAAGAATTAGTTTATTTCTTGAAATGACTAGGGTGGGAGGATATAACCCTAAAATAAACATTTTAGGATCAAGGGGTAGCTTTACAGCTAACATTTTATGTATTATTTGTGAGATCTCACACCAAAAAGTTGCAATCTCTTTGCAATCCCACATGCAGTATAATATATACACGCATAAAGTGTGCCTTTAAACTGTTCGCATTTAACACAAATATCTGGAATATTATTATTGAACTGATGTAATTTGGCAGGAGTTAAGTAGTAGAGTTAGAAACCAACATATCATACAACACTGAAATACGCCCTTTGCTATGACAATTCCCAGAGATCAAACGTTCCATTTCAGAAAGAGGTGGAGGAGTTAATAACTGATTACGGGCTTCTTACCTGCAAATATTTGAAAAAGTGGTTATTCAAAAGATCATATTTAGTGCGTAGCTGTTCAAATGACATCAAATTTTCGTCTTGAAACATATCTCCTATTTTAGTAAGACCTTTTGTGGCCCAAAGACGAAAGCCATGGTCCGCTTTACCTGGTTTAAATTGGTCATTACCCCAAATTGGACTAAAATGGGATATTGAGGAGTTTTCTCCAAGGAGATCTCTAACATTGTACCAAACATTGATCATATTCAACACAAATGGGTTGGTTGTTTGTTCCCTAAGCTTTTTAATACTTGCAGAGTACATGTATGCGTTAAGTGTTAGTTTAGGTGTAAGTGAAGATGATTCGATGTCTACCCATGCTGGGGCTGACTTTGAAGAGAAGTAATACATTATAGTGCGCAACTGCGCGGAACTCCACTTCTTTTAAGTTTTTATTATTATATATATTATGGCCAGATCACAAAAATGATCTCATGATAGTTTACATATAGAGCAAGTTTAGAACGTACACTTTGTTAGCGTTTCTTACTCTGGCACCACCGCTTACTGATGCTAGGTTACGAAAGTTGTCTGGCAGCACTTCCGCTTACCTCGGTGGTGACCATTACGTCTGTTTTAAATTGCTCTGTATGCTGAATATCAAGGAAATGCTGGTTGTATGCTGGTTATTCAAGGAAATTTTACAAAGAAAACATAAAAACGATGAAAGGAATCGTGTCCTGGCATTAGCAGCCCTCCACCTGGACATCCTACCTCCTATGCTGTTTTCGTGTCTGACTTCCTGCTTGGACGCAGCCTCCGTCAGAAATAGACTCGACGCACATTTTTAGCGGAGCAGAGCGGAGAGATGCTCCTGAGACGCGTTGGAGTTGGAAAGTGGCACGTGCTGTGGAAACACGAGCATTGACTAGAGTGATCAACTCCGGAGGTCGAGGCGCACACGGAACACAGCGGACACGGATCCTTTGGGGTAGAGCAGTTAGCTTCTCCTCCGCCATTGAGAAAGTCGGTATCGGAATACCCGCCCTTTTTTGATTTCGATTGGTGGTTGAGGGAGAAGTGACATTGACAAGCGCTGCAGTGTTCCAAATGTTGAACTATCTTTAACTGAAAAAACAGCTGATGCAGAGGGTGTTTTTGCCCTCAGGACACTGAGCGCTGAAAACGCTGAACTGCACTTGTTTTGTACAGAAAGGGGTGCCAACGCAAAAAAACGCTGCTAGTGGACACAGGCCCTTAATCCACCAGTGAGTGAGAACTTGGCAAAAAAGTAAAAACTTCCTTTTAAGAGGCAGAAAGCTCGAGCAGAACCAGACTGATTGGTGGACAGACATCTGCTGAGACTGGCTTTTACATGTTTCTTACATTTGATTGTCTTTTTTCAACAATTATTAAAATGATTCCCTTGGCTTTTAAATGTGGACCAGTTGGAGGGAAAACAGAATAACTTCCATTCAAGATGGCGTAAAGTGAGAGACAAATTAAGGCCCAAATTTGTCGCTGTGCCCGATTGTGCTCACAGGAGGAAATATGCGACTATTTAGGAGCACGTGTACGTGTAGCGCGCCGTCATGACAAACATTCTGGGAACATGGCTCTATTTGGCCGTGCGCTCTGTGTCCGTAGCAGTCAGCGGGTAAATTGAAAAATCAATTCCAATTTAAATTATTGGAATAAAGAACTCCAGGAGCCGGAGATGTAAAAAAAAAAAAAGAAAAGCTCTCTTCTTCTACAGCCCCTTTAATTGGAAAGTCATTTCTTCAGGGTATTCTAATGGTTCTGAGGGAAGATTGCAAAATAAAGTTGATGAGCTGGAGGGGGGGGTTAATAGCGCGCGCTTGTGTTTGTGTGTGTTCGACTGACCCTGTGTGTTTTCTTTGCTCTGCCACGGCGGCGTTCAGCCTTCCCCTCCCTTATGACAGAGGCACCAAATGAAGACTAATCCAGCGAGCTCACACGCACTCAGACACACACTCCCTCTCACGCCTGTGGTCACTCGTCTCATCCATCTGCTATCAGGGGGAGTGTCGGAGGCTCCTGGGTCAAACTAAATTAACCATCCCTCGCTCACAATTGTAAAAATGTAATTGACTTAATGTAAGCAACCCTGGTGATTTGGAAAGTCTGGCTGTGAGTAATTTAGTGAAAGCTTGCAGACGCCACTTTAGACTGAATTGTCTTCAAAGTCTAATATTGCTTCTGGCAGACATAATTGTAATCGTAACTTTATACTTCTGAAGGTATGGATGTGAGGAACTACTTTAAGCTAATTATATTTACTCATTTAACATGAGCAATTAATCAATAACATCTGATAAGGGTAGCATGTTTTAGCTTATTATATACAGGCATCTCTTCAGCAAACAACAATTTACCAAGCCTTTATGTTAGCAACTAGCTGCTTAGCATAGCATTGAGCAGCTAAATAAAAATTTGTAAACTGCTGTACTTAAAGGGCCGGTGCGCAGGATCTTTAGTGCTGAGGTTGTAGATTACAACAGACGGTCTCCCATCACCCTCCCCTTCAAAGCGTGTTTTGTCCGTTCTAGGCTACTGTAGAACGTGGACATGCGAAATGGTAACGTCCATGAAAGAAGAGTGGCTCCTTCAGCTTATTCTAAGGCAATTAAACAAAACACTCATTATATTCAAGTGATGATTATACACTCATAAAAACAACAGATCCACCTAAACCTTGAATTGATAATCTCTAAGATTTTCATGTAAATAAATGTCTGTTAAGTCTCTGTCTATCGCCGAATGAGGTAACACAATGGTGATTGAGCCTATGGCCCACTGATGAAAGCCTTTGCATTTGCAGTATTACAGACTGGCTGTCTGTGGCGACTTTCGTGGAAAAAATCACAAGCGGCGCCCAGTTAGTGACGCGTTTTCCATCAGCCAGCAGTGGTTGGTCTGCCAGAGAGGGTAGGCGGAGCTAAGCGGCCGCTTTTCCGCTCTCTGCAAGTGTTGCGAGTAAACAGTAATCTACTATGGCTGAACAAACAAAGAAAAGATGGATGACTACAGATACAACTTCAAACATAAGTGAAAATCCAAAGAAAAAGAAACAAACTCGACGCTCAGATGAAGGCAAACAGTCTAAAAAGGAAAGCGACCGTCAGCCAGGAAAATCAAGAGTTACAACCGGAGCCAACCGTGGACGTCACACATGCAACACTGTCTGGATATCTGGGAAGTGTGCTCCCGTTTATCGCCACAGGTGCCGCCAAAGAGAACGAAACTGAAATCTTCGAGATTACAACTTTAAATAAGGGTTCTTTAAGTTTACATAGCGGTCCGAAACATGACTATAAATGGCAACTGTATGAAAATGTTATAATACTGTATGTCGTTGAAATTTGTATACAGCTGGTTTTGTAGCTGTAAGAGATTGTCCAGTGTGGCAGAGAAATCCATCTGAAAGAGAGAAAGAAGTAGGATTTTATGCTTTACCCTCAAATGGAAACAAATTGTAGTAGAATCTGAATTTGTCGGATGTTTTTAAACACAATCATTAGAGAATAAAACCACATTTCTAACGAGCATCATCAAAGACACTTATCTCCATCCTGTTAAACCCTCTCACTTCCTTAAGATCGAGTGTAAGAATTAAAGAGATCTATTTTGCTAGTATGTGTAAGAAATCCGTCTTGTATTCTACCAACAAAGAAATACTTCATCCACTCTCGTGTAAATCACTCCACCTTTCTTTGGCTCCCTCTCATGCCAACCTGTCCCGAGACCTTTCCCTGCCGCCGTGTTGACATTAAAGAAACACTGTGCCGAGACATTTCCATTCAAGAAACTTGTTGACGTAGTTATCAGACATCAAAGAGCCGCGTGTCATTCTGAAAAGGCCTTATGAGAGTAATGGAGATGTTAAAGGGCGTGTTGGCCCCAAATATCACAAAAGGATGACAGGATATGAGCAACTGAACGACTGAAAGAGGAGAACATGATAGGAAGAAAAAAAAACAGATTCTCTGGAGAGAGAAAGGGGGAAGCGCTCGGCTCCATTTCCGCCAAAGAAGCGCAGAGTTAAAAGGTGGACCCTGTACAAATGAAACTCAATTTCACGCCACATTATCCCTCCCTGTTCTCTTTCCTGGCTTTCATTTTCATTAAGACCAGAGACAATCATAAATTAATAATTACTGCCGAATGTCTAAGCGCAGGCCGCGGTCCGGGCCCTCCCCTCGCCTCTGTGCTCTTCCATGTTCACGCTTGCAAAATGTTAATTTAGGTAATGTGGCCTGGCCCTTGTCAGATAAAACTGTTTTGTAGTTTCGCTAATACATAATGGTCTATCTGATTAGGTGACATTAGTCCTATCTTTCAGACGATCAGCCTGTACCTTCCTAATGTCTCTCCGCAGACTCGGGGCACCGCTGAGACATGCAATATGACTGCGCTCGCTAAATGGCCTTCGCCATGGACGTGATGACGAGCCAGGAATTAGCTCGGCCCGGGCCAGCAGCGCGGTTGACATTACGCTGAACACAACTTCTCTCCTTCCTTGTGAAACTTTTTCTTTTATTTTTAGGATGTAAAATGTGTCAGGTTAGGCTGGTCAAGCAAAAAGACACACAACAAGAAATTGTGCAACGTGACGTTAAACAAAAAGGCGGGATGAAGCGGAATGATCCCGTCTGGATGATGTCTTCATGAGCGCGTCTCCACGTCAAGCCGAGGAAACACAACTCGCAGCTCGCACGGCTCTGAAAAATGCAATCAGCATATTCTCCCACACCACAGTGAAGCGAAATGTAACAACACAGCTTTAATGCACATTTGGTATTTAAAGTCTCCGTGCCTCTTGGTCATATTTGTACTGAATTGAATTTATTACAAAATGTGCAGTGGTATGAAACATGTAGCTGCAGGGCCTCTTCTCTCACACGCAGGAAAAAAGGCATCAGATAGAGAAATAAACAGAATATCTGAGTAATAGACGAGCGTCTCACGAGCTCATTGGAGGCTAGCCGAGTGGATCTTTCACTGCGGTGGAGACGCGAGTGGACGATTGAGTCATTAAAAGGATAAAGTGGACGTGGCGTCAGGTTTTCTCTGCCTCCGCTGCGAGTTTAAGTTCGGAGAGCCGCTGCGACAGCCTGAACTCGACGAGGAGCATGGCTGCATGATTGATCGCCCCGTTGTGTGTCATATTGTTCTTTCAAGGTTGATTGAAACTTTAACCTCATTTTTTTTAAAAAGTAGAAAAGCTTGAAATATTTTCAGGCCTTGAGTTTTTACAATGCAGCATTGAATTATGCAGCAATCAGTCAATTATTCATCCGGGTGGCTGTGTTACGGCCACGCTTTAAAAAGCATGCAGAAAGGGAGCGGGCGCGAGCGGGCCGAGCATGCTGTGTCAACACATTTCACTCAGAATTGCTTACTGGAGAGATTTGTCTCTCAATGTCGATTTCATTCCTCTCTTTAATGCGTTTTAAGAGCCGTACCTGTTACTGTTGTTCTGCAGCGATCCCTGCGGATAACTAAAACAAATAATGTCACTCAGGAACAGTCAGCATGCATTATCATTGAAATCAAACACAAAGAAACACGCATGAAGTGCCATAAAAACTGACACTTTTACAAAACAGAATAATTCCCTAACAGCCCCCCCTGGAAGCTCGAGTGTTACCTAAGTGTTTGATATTATGATGCATGACCCCGCAGCACGTACGGCTGGTTAAAGGAGCGCTGTTTATTTTATGGCGATATATTGTGAATTAGCGTCTTACACTTGAAAGTAAACAGGAAATAATTTATTTACAGTGAGCTTGGTCACACCCTCATTTACATAGTTTATCTAGGATTAGCCTGCGCATTGGAAAACACACACATGCAAGTCAGAGGGTTCACACACACTCGAGAAGAAGAGAGGAAAATGCAGGCATTACTCTCGTTTAAATGCACGTTTTTTTAAATGGTGGCTGTTTATCTTTCTACATCACAGTGTACCTGCAGTGTTTTCACGTCACAGAAAGGAGAAGGCAGAAAAAAAGCAGCTTTTGAATCCAGAAAATGTGTTCCTGTTTGTGCGTCTTTAACCTTGAGAAAACAAGCACGACAAAGAGACGCGTTCAAAACCTCACACGACACGTTTTGTTTTTTTTATCATCAACATGTTAACTTTATTTGAATTTGAAGTACAATGAAGAGATGATTCGAGAAGCTATATAAGTTATCAGTGACAACAGACCTAGACACTCCATTGAGAACAAAAAGAACAAACACATTGTGAACATGGGACACTCCTCCCTCTCCTCCTCCTCCTCCTCCTGATTGTAACACATAAGGTCTAAACTGTTTTGCAGTTAAAGGACTGACATCAGCTTATGTCTAGAGAATATACACAGGTGTTTCAGCACCGAAAGTCTTTAGGGAAAGTAAGAGAGAAATTATAACTTAGTATGAGTTTATTTTGTTTTCTTCTTCTCATCAGGATTTCATGAAACACTCGAAGGAGAACAGAAACGTTTGGGATCAAATGGCATTCCAAAAAGTTGTGTCATGACTGATTGTTCCTCAAGCCGACACGTCACCTTTATTATCAGGATATTTTTCTTCTTACAAAAGCATCGAGAGGTGCTGATTTGAGCGTGTGTGTGTGTGTGTGTGTACGTGTGTGTGTGTCATGACAAAAAATGTACAGTAAATTCCAAGAAATATTACCTCTGTTACAAAGATTACAGTACTATTGACAGCAAAAGTCTTCATTTTGAAAGTGAAATGTTTGATAGGTATGTTTTCAAAAATCCGGGCTTGAGTGAGTCAACCCTAGTATTTGTTCAGCACAATATAGGATTTATTAAATATCATAATTCCAGGACAAACATTTACATGCCTGCATGCTTTCTCACCAAAAAAATGGCAGCTATAGGAAAGAATGATGGCTCAGAAATAGAAGGAAACAGAACTGTAGGTTTATATAAATGGTGGTATTGTTTGCCTAATAGCTCTACTGCATACACAATACCTCTTAACGTTATATACACATACCTCATCGATCCGCTCGGGCTCGATAGAGGGACTTTTTCCTATCATTATCATCAGATCTCATATATACACAAATGGTAAAAAGGAAACTTGATTGTATCTTCTAATTTAGAAAACATGAAAATCAAACATCAGTCGTCTCTTTTTCAACACGAGGATCACTTCTTTTTTATTTTTATTTTTTTTTAAATCACCTCCGCGTGTCGTTTTTTTAAGCTTCTCAGAATTCAATTTGAAATACAAAAACAAAAAAAACTTCAGTCGAATTTCTTTTTCGAAGCTTTTCTCGCTGGCTGAGTTACAGTATAAAAATCTTCAGTGCTGTGAATTTATGACCAACCGTGTACCACGGGTACGTTTTTACTGTGCTCAATATGTTTATCCTTCACGTTGGCCGAACCGCTACGTCAAAGCCTGCTTCATCAAACTGTGAGAAAAACACTTCTTACTCTACATTCAGACACCTCCTCCAGCACTTCCATTGAACTCCTCCTACAAGCAGCTTGACTCCTCTCTTCTCTCTACACCAGCCTGGACGAGGGCTCTGGAGAATCTTCATGGGATTTTTTTTCTTTTCGTTCTTTTTTGTTTTTTCTTTCTGAAATTTTTATTTCCTCCAGCTCCTCGCGGCCGTATCAGTACATCACGGTGGTTTTCAGGAACAGTCTTCCATCTGCAACAGAGGACACACAGGAGCCCAGAATTAGCCACCAGCTAACATCCTGCTGACGCAAATGCACTATTCAGGATGTGATTGTTGATGAAACGTAACTTCAAAAATGTTGCCCCGCGGCGTTTTCGATTTTAGCTGCGTTGCTGTGGATTCACACACCGATTTGAGGGTGAGATTAAATTAGCAACCACGACGAATACGATTAAATATCCTGTGTGTTGTGTGACTTTATTGCAGCTTTTTTTGGTGTCAAATAGAAAGAAAACAACCTGAATATGTTTCCCTTTACATTTCAGATCATAAACAGAACATTAGTCAGAGCATACAAACATAATTACACTCTTACATGCATATTTTATTAGCAGTGAAGCCCACCCTGTAAAAGCAGCCATGATGACACCACTCCAGGCATCACAACCGCACTCCGCATGTGTTTAAGACATCTCTACTGATCCGCTTGTTTGCACACAATACCTCACCGGTGGTGTAAAACGCTCTCTAAGTGACATTTCCTGCATGGAAATAGTGTTTATTGAAAACGGCAGACATTCCTCTGCTCCGTTATCTCCAGACACCTCCAACCTAACGAGCTTTGTCCATTTCCAGCGAAACACACTCTTGTCTGAGTGTCCGCCTGAGCGAGCAGCGCCGCACCGACGCTGAGCTGGTAAAAGCATCTGTTAGGCACAGCTCAGGAGCGCGTTTGACGTTTATTACCTCCGCCGTCCCCTCCGCCGGAGAATGCTACAGTAATGCCTTTAAGAAGCGCACTTCTCTATGAAGGCGCGCTTAAATTATTCAACGTTCGAAGAGGAATGCACACAAAAGACGTTTAGCGGCGCAAGTTGTTGGACATGACACAAGGCGCGCAGGACATAAGAGGCGACGCTTGACTCCTGTTGTACAGAGGGATGCAGAATACACCTGGTTACAGCGTCTGAGAGGGCTCTTACTCCTGCTGGGGAGCACACGGGTTCTTTTTTATAATAAAGACGACACTTTTTAAACTCTCAGTGGTAAAATAAGGAAATCTGTGCTTATGATATTATGAATATTTTATCAATTAGTCCTTTTGCGCCTTTTTAGCCGGTGTTTTATGTGTTGTGGTGAAGATCAGGGACAACAAAGGCTCGTTTTTTGTGTGTCTGTGTGTGTGTGTGTGTGTGTATACAGTATGTGTATGTTGGTGGTGTGAGGGGGGGTTGGATGGTGTACAAACACACAGGCTAATTACCCAGCACTGCCGTAGGTCTCAAAGGCATTGCACTCTGGCTGCCTGTGTTCAAGCAACAACCAGCGAGTTCTGTGTAAAAGTCATTACAGCATGAACGCAGCGCTACGAAGAAACAGAAAGCACAGGAGGAGGAGGAGGAGGAGGAGAGGGAGGAGGGGGCGCTAAGAGTGTGGGCCGGGATACACAACTTCATATGAGAGGGAACATCACACGTGCGTCTACCTGTCACAGCCCGAGCGGTTTATAGGGGTGTTAATGGAAACGTCGTCGATTTGATTATTTGACGGATGATGACATTTAGCGCGGCGCCTCGTCGGAGGTTAAACATCGCAGCATTCTACTCGTAATAGTGGAAATTATCATAAAAGACAGGGCATGAATGAAAAGGAGTTAACTGATTCAATTTTGGGCGCAAATGTTGAAACATCTGCTTTACATACGCAACGAGAGGAAGCGGTGACGTCTTGACACATTGTTTTATGAACGAGCGGCTCATTAAAATATGTTAAAACTTTAGTATTTTTATATTCAAATCAAGATGAAAAGTTCATTAAAGAGAATAAATATTTCATTAGATGCTAAATAAAACAAAGGGAATTTTTGGCTTCTCTCAGCACAAAATTCCTTTGAAAGATTAATTAATACATGTAAATTATGCAAATTATGCCCATGCAAATATTTTATGAAGACAATTAAGGGATCCATTAATTACAGTCTTTTTTGCTTCAGTGACATTCATTCATTTAATTTTAATTTCACTTTAACTGTTTTGATGTTTAATCTTGCAACAAAGAACTTTATCTCTGCGCACAGGGTCGTGTAAACTTGCCGAACACATCGAGTGGGAAGCGGCGGGGAACCGGGGGAAGATACCGGGGGAAGATATTCGCACGTGCACCGTTGCCAGGCAGTAACTGGCGAGGTACAGTCCCAGTAGCTTTTCGCCTGCCTGTGAAAAGAGCCGCGCTCCCTCTTGGACCCGATTCAAAACACTGTAAAAGCAATTAATAAACACAGACTGTGTTAATATCGCAGAATTAGAGAAGTGTGACAAAAGACAAATAGAAATAATTAGTTCTCTAAAATTATGCCCTCATTATTTTTCCCCCCCCTCTCTCTCTCTCTCTCTCTCCCTCTCTCTGTCTCTCTCTGCGTTCGCTCCATTCCCTTAGTTTGGAGTCGAGAACGTACCCACACATTTCTCTCGGCTTTCATGCGAGTGATAGGCTTGTTTTTTCTCCCTTCTGCTTGTGTAATTTATCAACATCATTTTTTGCCATTTGAGGTTAATTATACAGCGAGGCTCGCGGAGTCGAGCGGAGGAGACATGGGTGGCAGACAAATGCTTCTCTAATTGAACAGAAGCACAAAATGCAGCCTGTTATTCGGCTTCCTCCTTTTCGTTCTGCTCTTCAAGGCGACGATCAGACTGATTGAGAGATGGCAAAAAAAGCTGCATCATCCTGTTTCTATCAGAGATGTAAAGATATTTAAGCGGGACAAATGGCTGCTGTAAATGTAAAGCTTGAGCACATTTAATTTCACTACAGAAGCTCCAGCTCCTCATGTGAGTGTAAAGTAGCTAAATATACTAATTTGGTATGAAATAGGGGGCTATAATTACACTGTATCAGGAGTTATCTTTGTGTTTAAATGATGACATATGGATTTCCTTTTTTGGGACATCAAACCGCCTCAGATCCCCGCAGTGACTGAATGTCATTTAATTACAGAGGAGTCATCATTCCTCTTTCTTTTCTTCACACTCCTTCACAAAAAAACATCAGCTCAAGTCGACTAATCAAACATTAAAGAGTTAAAGAGCCCCGACTCGTTCTCAAAGATGAATATTTCCACCACTTTTCACAGCAAATTACACGGAGCATTTTCCCGCGGATAAATTGGGACCTCTCCCCGCTGATAAGGGCGGGCTGCGAGCGGACGCGGGCCGAGGCGCATTAAAAAAGGAAGACGTTTCGAGTAATAATGAGGATATTCAACCTCTGCAAGGTGTCTTGTATCTGGGTAAACACAGATAGCAGACAGTCTACAGAGGTTATCGCCGGTGCGCCCTTCCCCAAACACATACTGCACCCCCTAGGCTAACAAACAAACAAACCATTAAAAATGTACAAGGCTTATTCATAAAAAGGATTGATTTGCCCCGTTTATTGCTATCAAAGGGGGGATTCCACTGCTTTTTGTGGTTTTATGACTCATTAATGCTTCCTGAGCTGTAAACAAACCACCTCTTTTATTCTAGCTTAGCTTTTTCCACTTTTTTATCTACTGAATTTCGTCCCGACAAAGATCTGTTTCCTGAACGCATCGCAGCCACTAAAAGTCAAGGAAAAGAACAATATTATTTCTACAGAAAACCAATGATCTTGACCTAGTGCTGTGGCCCAGATGGTGAGCTGTATGCCTGAACAGCAGGCACAGAAACACTAATGTTCATAAACTGAAGCCGTGTGTGTGTGTGTGCACGTGTGTGTGTGAGGGAGAGCAAAAGAGGAAGCAAAGAGGAGGGAGGCGAGGGGGGAGAGAGAGGGAGAAAGAGAGCAAGAGTGAGAGCAAGAGAAAGAGAGAGAGATTTATTGTCTCATCTGAGCCCCTGTACCTTGTATTGTCCTTTCAGCATCTGTTCTTCCACTGCTGCGGTCACTCTCCATCTCAGGGGTCAGAGAGTCTGAGAGAAGAGAGGGATCACCGCCGTTAAACATCCCTGACATCCACCTATCACAATGCCACTTTCACAGCATCGTTCATTCAAAACAAGAGAGGCTCAGCCTTCCAGCGGGATCACCGCCGCACAAAAAACTCAATGTCTGTGTTCGGATGAATCGTGCTTCTCGTGATTTAACTTTGAAATAAACAGCGATTTAAAGTGACCCTGTATTCAAACGTAGCTTAAATAACAGTACAGAGGTGCTAACATTTCACTGCTACTTAATATAACTGTAATATAGTGATTTTGTGTGTCTAATAACCCTGTGTTGTATACCTGCGTTGGCAGACCTCGCCAATGAACCCATCATCAAACAATCGCTCCAAACGCACGTTTGATTTGACAGATTTTATGCAGGAAAAAAAAGAAAAAAAGATCTGCTTTCCTCCCTCACACATTAAAATTTTCTGACACACCGGCCGGTTATAACTCTGTCAGTAAATCAGGTTTTATGAGCTCATCATGTTTTGTATGCAGATTCAGAACCCGGGCGACAGCAGTCACTCCGCTCCGATCAAAGTAAGACACAGTAAGTGTGTCGGAGTCTTGAATCTATGAGGTTAGTTAGTAAATGTGCTGTAAATATGCATCACATGCTTTAACCCTGCGTTAGATATTAAGATGTTTTAATGTGTGCACATTAGCTTTAATTAAATCTGCAACGATTCGGATTATTTAAGCCATTTTTCAAGGAGACAGATCAATAACTCTCTCGATCCAGCTGCTAATAGAGCTCCGGAAAAAACACAACCAACATGTGTTTTTGTCTGGATCTACTTTTTATAGGTTTGTTTTATTGTAAACAACATTTCTGCTACTTCTGACTCAAATATTCTCATTTATTTGCAGAAAAAGACGACTTGTTTGGATAAAAAGATGCAAAAAAGATGCTTTTCAGAGCTCGAATAATGCAAAGAAATCAAGTTCATGTCTGAACAACAGGATACTAATGTTTTAACTCCGAACTTGGTTTTTAATTACAGCTTTCATGCATCTTTGACGGTCACAAGCCAAGTCACCCAACAGCAATGTGACAGACTGACATCTTCCTCTCGATCACATTCAGGAGGTTTTCAGTGGGGTTCAGATCTGGATTGCTCTGGCCATGATGTGTGGAGAGAGATGCTGATTTAAGGAACATTTGGAGTGATTTTTTTCCAGAGCTGTGTGTCAGGATTTTGCTATTTTTGTTATGATTTTAAACAGAACATTTTTGGGGTTTGGACTGTTTGTTGGACAAAACGAGGCATGCGAACGAGCTGACTTGGACTTGGAGGATTTAGAGGAACTGTAATGACCTTTGTAATGAGATTATGAGACTTTTTAAAGACTAAATGATCAAACAAAAGCGCAATTCAAAGACTATGTGAAAAATATTAAACAAGAAAAAACCCTGTGAGACTTTCATGCAGGGCATTTCAATGTTTATGTATTTGGCATCCTGATATTAGCTAGAGGGAAAACCAGAACTAGACACTGGCTGCCTCCTGAGCCTTCACAGTTGAGGACTGGGTGGATATAGTCAATGAAAATATACTTTATGGAAAAAATTACCTTAACAAAAAGTTTTCTGAGTTATGGTTAACATGGGTCTCATACGCAGGTCAGTGACGGACACATTCTTTGAATTGACAAATCAACAGATGCTTTAGTGTTTTGGGTGCCTTACTTTTTAATTATTTAAATCACTGCTTTACTGTCTAACGATTTGGCATATGTGTGTGTGCATGTATATATAAGGACCTGTATCCGTAAGAGTGGATATATGTCATGCACATATATTTCACTTTTTCTCTTTTATTTATCTTTGCTCTTTTTTGAGCTTCAGCTTTGAAATGTAGAAAACTTATTGAACTGTCTCCCAACATGTTGTACATTTTTGTAACCACACACCCCTCTTAAGGAATCTACATAGTCATCGAGCATTTAAGATGCATATTGAAAATAAAAAAAAGAGAAAACCGGGGACATTGAGATGGAAAGAGTCTTTAGAAACAATCTATTTGCAGCAAAGCACGACTCATCGCAGACCCTTGAAGCTCTCTGTAACTGTTTCTCTGTAAAATGTTCTCAACTATTCTCTTAATGAAGAATTAAAGGTTATATAATTACAAAAATTATAACCTGTTGTAGTCTTGGTGCACAGGGTGAAACACTTGAAAAATGATAAAGGTGTTTATTCTGGGTTTGTACCAACCAGTGCAGCACTCACAGATAGGGGATCAGAGTAAGTAAAGTGCTTGATAACTCTCGCCTGGAAAAGTGTGAACAGGCCGAGTATTGGTCAGTGGCTTAAGGAAATGTCGACTTGCCTTACAATGGAAAAGATAACACGTATGATTAAGGGTAAACACTACACTTTCCAAGAGGCTTGGGGACCATTGTTGGACTTAATTGAGCGGAGTGATGTAGTTGAAAAACTAGCTAACGAGGGGAACTCTGGGTAATCTGTTATATTTGTGTACATGTGGGATAACTGATTGGCTTGTGGCACTTCTATTAGATCAGACCACCGTTAAAGGGTAATTTTGTTGTTTCATACTGATCTCTGATGTTTTGTTTCAGATTTATATATATATATTTTATTTGATTTATTTATGTATTTTTTATGTGGTTTTCTTCTTTTCTTTTTCTGTTGTTTTTTTCATGTAATTTCTAAAAAAAAAAGTAAATTCATAAAAAAAATTAAAAAGGTTTTAACAGCTAAAAAGTTGCATTTTAAATAATACACATTTTTCACATTATTCTACTATAAATGTAAACCTCATTATAAGACAGTCGTAAAAATGAGTTATTTTAGACTACAATCATCTGCGACTTCTAACTTTTCTCTCCTGAAAAATCCGGCTTTAACATTTTGAATCAACACTAACAACAACATCTAACCACAGACGTCTGAAACGTGCGACAGTGTTGGAAGTGAAATGTGAAATCAAAGCGTCTCACGGTGGAGGGTCTGACCGTTGAGTGAACGCATGCTGTCAGAGGGCGACGGCTGCTTCAGGGTCTGCTCGGCCTGCTCTCTCCTCTTGGATTCGTACTCCAGAGCTTCTTGGAGTTTCCTCTTGGCCTTCTTCTCCTTCTTCAGGCGCTTCTGAACGATTGCTGAGATGGGGGGAAGGAAGACCACAGCGGCAATAAATGAGCTACGGGGGGCGAAATTAGCCGAGCCTTATTTTAGACTCGAATCTGATAATTGTGGCGACTGCGTTCGAGCAGGACGAGATAATAACCTAATTTTTAAAAGCCATAATAGAAAAAAGAGGAATCAATTAAAGCTAAATATTTTATAATATATGAAGATCTTCCTTCATAAAAGAAAATACTGGCTGCGACTTAACAAACTGCTAGAGGGAATTAAAGCAAATTGAAAAATTTATTGGGTTATTTTTCATGAATTTCTCTCATTAAACATAAACGACACAGTTAGCATATGAAGCTAATGCATTTAACATGAGACTCAGAGTGAGTTTGTCTAAGTTAATGCGTATCACCAATTATGTTAAGCGACTAAGAGCAGATAAAACGGCGCTAAGCAGATCATTGTCTGCGCAGCCGAGGAGACACGCTCGCTAATGTCAGCGTTTCAATAGGAAACATTAAACATACATGCAGAACTGTGTACGCACACTCAGGAGCCATCACGTCGACATGAGCGCAGGCCTGTTAAGTCAGAACGGCTGCAGGAGTACACACGTTCACGCATGCCCACACACACTGACAGGGAGGCAGGTACGAGTCGACAGGCTGTACCTCTGTTCTTCTGCTCCATGGCGAGCTGCTTCTCCAGAGTCTCCCTCAGCTCCCTCTCTCTGAACAGCTCCATCTTCAGCTCCGTCTTCTCCAGCTGCACCTGCTTCTCCTGAGCCCGCGCGTTGTCGATGGCCACTTTGAGCAGGCCCTGTAAAACACACACACACACACATGAATATATACACTACAGAAAGGTAGAGCGGGGGGATGTGAGGAGAGAGTGATGTGGGCTATTTGAGGGCTTCACCATGAAGTGACAGCAAAGCAAACCACAGTGAAAGTATGTCACAGGCAGCACTTCTCTGAGCTGCCCACAGTCGTGAAGCGGAGCACGAAGCCTTAAAAGCTGACTGATGCTACATGACTGCTTTCAGGTGTATCACCACCTTTAGTGCTGCTTTTATCTGTGAAGATGTCGCTCTCTTTTAGCTGCTCCACAGCGCTGGAAAGAACCAGAAACATGGGTCGAGCAGAGGATTTTTAATAACTGTTTTCAAATAATGAATAATATAAACTGGTGTGGGAGAGCTTTGAATGTCTGACCCATGGACTGAATAAAAAGATGGATGACGTGGCAGCTCCCTAAAAGTGAAGCCACAACATGTCGAGCGCCCCCTGCTGACTGGCTGCAGTATAGGTCATAAAGCCCGCCTCCTCCCTGTTAACAGATGGGACATGAGTCAAACTATAAAATCAAAATACACGTCAAAAACATTGTTCTCAAACATGGTTTCTGTCATTATAGTTAGTTCTTATCATGCTGACAAGTTTACTTTTAATTAGTTATTTGATGCTGTAAAAAGGATGATTGACAGCTCTGTTGGCTCCTGCAGCCGATCTGTTCCTGATTAGCAGAGTAGAGAAGGAACGGCGAGAGGAGACGTAACTAAAACAATCACTACAGTCATTGAAGTTCCCATATTTGTGAACGTCTGCTTCAGACCAACACAAGAAGCTGTTTTGCTGTTAAACATGGCGGCGTGCGGGATCTTTACTGTGTTTTTCAGTGGCTCCAAATGACGTCACCATCGCAAGATGGCAGCGCCTATCACAGGGGCTGTTTTGGCTTTAATTTCATACAATGAGAGCAGATGGAGACACGTTGTCCATCTATATATACAGTCACTGGTCTGACCTCTTTTGGTTGGAGATGTGAAATACAAGTGTGAATAGACTTTACGCGGAACAAGGTTGAAGGAGAAATAACAGTAAAGTTGCTCCGATATCGATGCTAGTATCGGTATCAGCCTCTGATTATATTTTAAATGTATCGGTGAGTGTGTAATACCAAAAAAAGATTAGCTACTTAGACAATAAAAGCTAGCAGAGAGTGTGATGTTAGCTAAAGCTAGAAAAATGTCAGAAATCTGAGCTTTTCCACCATATTATGTTTATATATATATTTTATATTATCGTTTTGTCCTCTTTTATGGCTTTATTAGAGAGAGAGGACAGTGGATGGTGTCGGAAACAGGGGAAGAGAGAGTGGCAAAGGGCCGAGGGCGGGGGTCGAGCCTGGGGCACCACATCGTGGACCACAGCCTCTGTATATTGGACGAGCACCGAGCTAAACCGGTGGCCGAGTAATGTATATTTCCTAATCACACTAGTATCAGAGGCGTATTCGTTACTGGCCCTCGTGCAGAGAAGTTCTGGTGTCTTTTGTGTTTCATTGCCTTTACTGGTTTCTATCTCTCCTGTTGCTTTTACAGCTTTTATTTCTTTTTGCATTATTTCCTTTCTTTTATCTCTTTTAGGTATTTTATTTTATTTACTCTTTCTACTTCTTCCTGCTTTGTCCCCTTGGTCTTGGTTGTGTGGGTTCTCCTGCTGCCTATTGGGTTTTGTGCTTTGCTTGTGAGTTGCTGGTTTTGTGATCTGCTTGTTCTCTGCTATACTTTGTTTGCTTGGCTGTCAAAGCACTTTGTAAACTCTTGTTTTTAAAGGTGCTATATAAAATAAAGTTATTATAGAACATTTAGAACGTAAACTAACTTTACGTCTCTGCTCCACAGCTTCCGCCGCTCCCTCTCGATGTAACTCCACCACCTCTTGCCTGCTTCTGTTGCAAATCTGATTCTAACTCTGATCTGATTTTTAAAAGCTTTGTTAGGCTACTTCCAATTCTAGCGAAAGAGTCAGTCTGTATAGTTAAGATGCTGACCTTCCCTAGAGAGTCCTCTGACACATGCACATCTGTATGTTTCTTGTTCTCCTTCTCTTCCATCTCCTCCTGTTTAACTCCACGTCTGAGAGTTGTAGCTGGAACGGTTTAAAGCTACAGTATTAGTCCCTGCAGCTCATTTTAAAGCTCCATCAGCACAGCAGGAATGAATAATATGAATGACAAGTATCTCATCATGTATCAATTACATTACCGCCGTTGCAAATATACTCCTGACACTTGCGAATTGAAACATCTTAAAGCTGTACAGTACCGCGGCCGTTTTCATCACAATTATTCCCCATCCACACGCAATTATACCAAATGCACTGGGCTATATCTTACTAATTGTTGATTCTTCTGACCCCAATTTATTCTAAGTTGCTTTATCTTAATTTTCTGCTTGGTTTCATTTTGTTGATTTGTATATAAATATTCAAGGCGAGGATCATTATCAAAGATGACTTAGTGGAGTGTTGGGAGAGTGCGGCGGCTTTACTTGTGGCTTTTCTAATTACCGCGCGGAGCCAAAGGAGACGCAGGACTCTGACGCCGTCGGTACGAGTGCAATGAGAAGGGCAGCGGTGTGCACACATCATTACACTCAGACAGAAGGCAAATACATTCATCTTTCTGACTGAGGGCGTTTGAGCTGAAGTCTAAATGGCACTCGGAGTGGATGGGTATTGTTAAGGTATGCAGATTCACAAATGAGAGTATCCTAATGTCCGTGTTAAGTACAGAGGAAGGAGGATGTGGATGATGTGAGTTTCCATCACGACCATAAACATAATTCAGCATGAGAAGGCTTCAACTGAGGATAACACAACATCATCTAATGAACAAAACATTGAGATGCACTTTTTTTCTATCGTGGAGGAAGCATGTCAACTTCCTCGATTGTTGATGACAACATAGATTGTTTCAAAATGCCTTATATGGGCGTGTTCAGGTCTGCAGCTGCTTTGGTGATGATGTGGTAAGTTGAGGGAACTGGTATGACTTGGCTAAGTTTGAGTTTGTCTTGCTATTTCTGGATAGTGTTTTCCAAAGTTGCAGCTTATTGAACCTTGAGTTCAGTCATGCACTCACCCGCCATGTTATTTGGTACACCTTCCTAGTACCGGGTTGGACCCCCTTTCGCCCTCAGAACTTCCTTAATTCTGCCAAATTCTGACCCTACCGTCCGAATGCCGCAGCAGAAATCGAGACTCATCATACCAGGCAACGTTTTTCCAATCTTCTATTGTCCAACTTTGGTGAGCCCGTGCAAATTGTTGCCGTCTGAGTTTTTGCACCAACAACCATGCCACGTTGAAGGTCACTTAAACACCTATTCTTCCCCATTGTGATGCTCGGTTTGAACGTCAGCAGATCGACAATGTCTACATGCCTAAATGCTGCCATGTGATTGGCTGATTAGATATTTGCATTAACGAGCAGTTGAACAGGTGTACCTAATAAAGTGGCCAGTGAGCGTATTTATCAAAGATGCCAAGATCTTGGATAAACTTTTACGTACTTCTTGGGCGTGTTTTGGAAAGACTGCAGTGATAGTTAGAATAAAGGACAGTTCACTGTTGTGTTGTCTGTGGTCGGAGATGTACACAGGTGTCTGTTAAACAAATAGCGTGTAAGCCCAATCTGATCTGATCCAACACTTCAGAAAACAAGATATCTCTTAAAGCCATGGTTCTAAACTGGTGGGTCAGGACCCAAAAGTGGGTCGCACACCGGTTTTTATGGGTCGCAGATGAAAAGTCGAGGCTGCACTTTTATTTTGAAGGACATGGGTTTCCTATGACGTGTGTGCAGCAGTACTGTAGTTGATTCACACTCCATGTATCCACTGATTGGGTCGTCCCAGTTACATTTACATTCTTAAAACTTGATGAGCTCGACAGTAGTTGCATTTGTGTTGCACTTTTTCAGTTTATTTCTGTTAAAAAAACGGCTGCTAATTGAATGAATTGTAGAGGGAATATTTTCCTCTGATGCTCTGCCCCCTGCTGGTCATTTTGGTTGACTATTACACCCATGTGTTTTATGATGTTGACACACTGTGATGTTTTTTTCCATCTCACGTCCAAACTGCACCTTTTTTCATTAAATACATTTGAATGGTTGAAAAATTTGGGTCGCGATTTGTTGTTTGTTATGTAGCAACTTCATATAGAATCTATAATGTTCCCTATTAGCGCCACCAAGCGGTAGCTTTAACACAGACACTGTGGCTGCACGGAGGATCATCTTCTTGGTCCATAACAAACACTTGTGGCATCAGAATGGTTATAACATTTGCCCTGATTACACACAGATTTTAAACATAGCTGCTTAAAACAGCAACATTTTATGAAGTTATAATTCAGTGGACAATACCTGTATGTTGGTGAGGAGAGTCTCTATTGACGACAAGCCGTCTGGGAAGAGAAATGGTGAGGGGAAGCCAGGCGGCAGAGCCTGTCCAGCCAATGACAACCTCTCGTAGCTGTCTCTTGCTGTCGGGTTGCACATTGAGTTATCCTCTGCAAAGACAAAATAACAACAGTGAAAATATATTAATTACTCAAAGAATGCTGTTTTTAAAGTAGTTAAGTTTCTGACACAGTATTGATCCCCCCCTTCCCTCTTAGAAGCAGACTGTCTGATCCCTTTGAGCTTCCTTTGTATTTCTTCCTGAGTACAGGGTTACACAGAATCAACCAGGACATAAATCCAGCTTCCACCATTTAAAAGATGTCATGTGGATCCTAAAAATCAGAAGCAGGCCCGCAGTTCGACCCCAGCGGCTCGGGCTTCCTTTGTGTACGCACGCACGGGTGCCTGTCAAACCGAAGATGACATCATCCTCCATTCATCACCGGCGGAGGGGTAGGGCCCTGCCATCTGCTGTCCAGCCTCTCCTCCGGGCCTCAGAGGAGGAAAGAGGAGCAGAGGAGGGAGGGAGGGAAAGCAGGAGGCAGACCGGCAGACACAGATCCAGCCTGGTCAAACTAAAACAGTATGTCACACTCGGCCGTTTGTTGCCCCATCAGATCTGACACATGTTTTTGTCCGGCGAGCCAGAGATTTTAAGTGCGAGCATCTTGCAGAGAGACAGTTTATTAAAAAAACTAACAAAAAAAAGCCACCGCAGGAATTCTGCCCCATCAGCTGTTTAATTTAATGATAAAAAGTTTTATTTGTAATGTGGAACCCTGGCTGTGTCGAGCACGGCACCTCTCTGCTCTCATCCACTATTCATATCTGTTTATGTGGCAGGCTGAATCTTGTACAAACAGCGAGTGGAGCCGAAACAGCCCTGCCTCTCTCTCTCTCCCTCCCATCAATATTCACCAACGCGAGCCAAGTGCTGGGAACAGCTGGTCTTACATTAATTAGTTTAAAGTATTTATTTCACCCATCCTCAGAGCAGATTGAGCAAAAACATTGGAGATTATTTCAAGCATCTGCAAATGCCCTGGAAACATCTCGGCGCCAAAAGTCGAGTGCGCGGATTCACAGTTTAGGTTTGTAATTTGGAGGAGCTTTTTTTTTACGTCGGAGAGGGGGAAGATGGTGAAATATGCACCGCTGGTCCGTGGAGAGAGTAAACAACCTTTCTCCCTTTTCAGATGGAGTTCACTCCTGTTGATTAATTAGAATGGATGGTTGCCTAATGGATTAAAATTTGTTTATAATTTGACTTCATAAAAATAATGAATTGCCTACTTTTAAGAAGGCACTCCTGCGCTAATTTGTTTTGTTCGGCGCGGTCCTGCCTGCGTTCTGAGGTGGGCGTCTGGGTGGAGATGTAAAACGCACTCTCCTTACACAGTGGCACAACATGAAAGTCCCATTTTATCTCAATAAAATAACTAATCAAAGATCAAAAGCATTACAGTTGGCTCCAGCTCAGGTTGATATAGATGTATTGCATGTGTTATACGCCCGCATCACCCACCTCCAATAAAATCACCATAACAACTAGAGACGTTAGTAGACCTCGGGGAAAGGTCTGCTGTTGTAGCTTTGTAATTGATTTGTACTGTAGGCACTTTGTCCCTTATTTAGTGTTGGCATTAATCATAAATCATTGCTTTAACAAACTCCGGCTTCCCACTCAGCAGGCCTCCCCTCCAACACAATGTTGGATCACACGGAATATTTGATGGCTTTGTTGCAGGGGAAACAACCTGTCATGCTCTGGGAAAAGCAAACAGCGTGTTGTGTTCGACAGACTCCAACTACCGTACAGCACCCCCTGTCAGATAACATTTCCACCAGGAGCTGCGCATAAACGCCGCCATTTAAAAGGAAGAAATTGGAAGCTAATAAGTGGCTAATTCAATCAATATAATCAAAAGTGGCTTAATGAAACTCAAATGTAAATTGCAGCCGAACATGATCTAGATCTGTGCGTTCTGTGCTTCTAATGTTATCGCCCCCCTCCCTCCCTCTGATTTCTGGCTGCAAACGCTGGCATGTGTTTGCATGTTTATTTCTCACCATCGCTCCAGAATCATTGACTTCAACTTAATTACAGCGACAGGCGTTGGAGTGATGGGGGCCGGTGGAATGGAGTACTCTGTTTCCAGGTGATATTTCTCCACTAGCAAGGCTGCCAACAGCAGCTGTGACAGCCTCTTGTGCTTACCGTACGCTAAAGGTACAGTTAAGGCCCCCCCCGCCTATGAAATACTGTGTGGAAAAACACTCGCGGGTCACCCCTGTCACAAATAACATTTCATGCACAACTGTTTCGGCGGATAATAGGAGCCACAAATAAAAATGGGGCGCTGTAAATACAATGCATTCTGAATGAAATGCCATAATTTAAAACAACGCCCCCCCCCTTCTCCTCTTCCACTCTCCGTCCTCCTCCTCCACCCTGCTCTCAATAGCTGCAGAGGGAGTCCTTGACAGTGTGCTAGCAATGATGAATCACCTATCCAGTTAATTTTCTCACTCCTCATGTGTTGTGCTGCTAAAACAGGGACCCAGGAATTGACTTGACAAACTATGAATGTAAAAAATATCACTTGGAGGGATCTGGGCTTATCTCCAATTTACATGTTATTAGATTTGTGTTGCGAGCGGCACTTGGACCTAGCAAAGCTGAGGCAAAAAAAAAAAAAAGATGGGGCACATGATAACCAGAGATAAAACATGTCTAAAACCCACTTGAAAGCCCTTTGAAATATTTGATGGAAAGTCGCAGGGATGTGGAGAGAAGCTGGAGAGGAAAGTGGCCTGATTTAAAATGTGACAGACACACATTGCAATCTGCGGTAAATCTAGAAGAAACCTTGGGAAATTTAGCTGCAATCTCTGGATAAATAGCTGTAATTGACCTTGGGAGTTGAAAATGTGCCATATGTTTCTGGTTCCTGTGTTTGAAACTGGGTCCCTCAGGACATTTCAGCTGAGTCCTCACACGGAGGCGGCTCGAGCGAGGGGAGGAGAGGAAGATACGGAAAAGACGCACAAAGACGGGGAGAGAGAAAAGAGGAGAATGCCAGGAATGAGAGATAGATGGTTGAAGACAGAAGATGGATGGATGGATAGATAGGTGAGGCTGAGTCCGAGGAAGAGGAGGCTGGGGTAGAATGTGCAGAGAATGAGAGAGTGACAGAGAGGAAGAGAGATAGGAGAGAGGGAAGGGGGGGGAAGTGAGAGGCAGAGCAGAGGTACATTTGGCCGGCCAGTCAGTGTGATATATTGACAGGTGAAGCCTTTGTCCTTGCAAACCTGTGTTCCTCCCAGCAGGAGAAGTGAATGCTAAACCTGGAGGTTGTCAGCACAGGCAAACACAAAGCAAAGGAACTGCTTTTCACTGCACAATTACATTTGATCTGACCTGCCAGGGCTGCGGAGAAAGCAGCCTCCTTCAAATGGAGTAGTTATGACCTCTCGGACGGCCATTAGCAGCCGACACAGCATTATTCCACCTGCACTTAAAGCGCTGGATTTGGAAAAATCTTGTCAAGGGAAATATCTGTCTTCTGGTACACATGCGCTGCTGCAGAGCTGGGCAGAAAAAAAAGTAGCTGCATGCAATTTGAGCACTTTAAAAAAACATGAGCTTATCTTGCAAATGATGTCTGCACTCTGGAGGGTCTTTGAGGCGAAATAAATTCAGCTTTATCTGTGAGATAGTTTTAAACTGCTACTACAGGATGTCACAGGCTCACTTAATAACTGTGGATATTATTTTATGTCTCCAGATTTCTGCATGCTTGTAAATACAGGTTTGAAGTGTTTACAAAGGACATGTACACCGAAAAATTGTACACGATAGAACATAATCCAACTCCTGGAGGTTTTGACCCTCCTTTAATGCCTGTGGAAAATTGGCTTGAAATCGTATGAATGCAGGTACCATATCAAAGTTGAGAGTCTTTTAAAGCATCTGCTACAATCTGAGTGAAAACAAGCGGTTATAAATGTTAGAAAACCTTCAGAAACAGCTAATTTTCCTGCTTGGACAATTTCTCAAGAAGACCGTGTGGGCGTGGCAGATCACTTTTTGATTGACACTCAGCGTTGTGCAGCTGCATCCCAGCTAGCAGGGAACGTTCCCATAACATTGGCTAACATCACCTATAGGTTCTAATTACGTCTGAGAGAAAACGTTTTAATCAAATATTCAAAGAACGTTTTAAGGATGTTTATCATGTCAAATAAAGTTCTTGTAACGTTAAAACTTAAACTAAGACGTAACGTTTTAACTGCAACATTCTGAAGATGTTTTCAGGATGTTACTGAGGCCTGGGATGTCAGAACGCCTTTTATAAAACATATGCTCAATGTTACACAAAAACAAAGACACTTACAGCAACATTCTGAGGATCTTTTCAGGATGTTAGTACGGCCTGATCTATCAGAACGTGATTTATAAAACGTTTCTGAAATGTGATTTGTTAACAAAAGAACGTTCTCACTGCAACTTTCTGAAAATGTTTTCAGAGAACGTTTAAAGAAACATTTGGGAACCAAATAAAAACGTCCCGCTCAAAACATTACGTTTTTAGAACTAAAAATTTCCAGCTGGGTGCGCCTCTACTTGTTTTCAGAGCTCTGAAAGCCAAACTTAATGACAGCTCTGTAGCGTTACTTTAAAACACATTATCAGACGGGCGCCGGTTCAGCTCAGCGGTTAAATCGGCGGCCGTATACAGAGGCTATAGTCCTCGATGCGGCGGCGCTGGGTTCAACTCCCGCCCTCAGCCCTTTGCCGCGTGTCGTCCCCACTCTCTCTTCCCCCATTTCCGCCACTGTCCACTGTTCTCTCTCCAAAATAAAGGCATAAACTGTGACTGAACTCTGAACTCTGTACGGCGATGCTCAAGACTTGTGCTCAAAACGGTCGCCTCTAAACTCCTGCAGCCCAAAATATTCAACCGTGGTCGACACTCAAAAAGCTGAACAGCAGCCTTATTACTACTTTATGGTTTGCTGAAATAATTCATAACTTTTCTAACAAAGGTCAAAGAGAAACAGCCAACACAAACCAAATATCAGAACAAATCTCAGAAAGTTGACAATTTTTTTAGTATTTCTAGAATCTTTTAGATGCTGACTTTTATGTACGTGTAAATCACAGAGTTAAAAGGCTACCGCCAGTTTCTGTTTTCATGTGGCTTTAAAGTAAGCTAGAACCTGCAGGAAACAGTTAGATTGTGTGTGACTCTTGTTATGTTTGGTTTGTTAAGTTACTTAGACACGTCAAATTAAAACCTCATATAAGAATTAAAATGACAGTATTTCAAATTTGGATTAAAACTACTTTGCAATACTTTTAAGATGCTGACTCTTATGTACATAAGACCCTGAATTACACGATTAAGAACCTGTGTCCACTAACGTGTGCCCACGACCTCAATTTCAGAGAGCTTCTCACCGCTGCTTACTGTTGCTAGGCTACAAAAGCTGTCGCTCTGTTTGCATAATATTTTATTCAAGGACATTTTACATAGAAAACATAAAAACTAAGGAAGGGGTCGTGTCCTGACGTTAGCAGCAGCTCTACAGCTGGAAATTGCACCCTTGAAAAAAAACGAATTAGCTTCTCCACCCTTAACGTTGCTGACAAGTTGATATCTGAAGTCCCGCCCCTTCTTGATTTTGATTGGTCGGTGAGGGGAGAAGCGGCACGAGCGCGGCAACTGAGAGCGCTAAAAGCCGTTAGTGGACACAGGCCCTTAAAGGATATTGTGGCTTTGGGTTAACAGTAGCTTTAAAGTGAGCATAAGCCTGAAGGAAACACATTGTGATTGGTTCAAGGAGGTAATCATCATAATAAATGTGTGAGTGTAACCACGTCCACATCCATAACTCCTCGTTCAACGTTCAAATTGGGATTAAACTCATTTCCAATACTTTTTAGATGCTTACTCTTTTGTACATGAGACCCTAAATGATTCGAAGAGCATTGTGGGTTTGAGTTAACAGTGGCGTCAAAGTATCTAAAGACACGCAGGAAATCCACAGAGATTGTGAGTGACGATCAAAGACTTCAGAATCTCTGACATATGTTGTGCATGTGTGTGTGTGTGTGTGTAAGGTTCTGTACACTCTGTGAAGAAAGAGAAAACACACGCAGACGCACGCAAACAAAACACCCTCAGACACGTACACACTCATTACACACACGCACGTCGCACACACTAATGTGCCCTCATCACATTTAAGCTAATTTCCTTTTCATCACGGAGAGAGGAAAATGAGTGTTTGCCCCATCCCTGCTGGGGGACAAAGTCAAGAGCCCCGGTCGGTTTGGGCTAGATTAACAGGTAACATTTGGCTCCCACTCTCTTATCACAGCATGAAAATCAAACCGCGTGTTTTCCTCTATCGCTCTCTCTTTCTCCCCGCCCTAATGTTCCCTTCACTTAGAGATGAAATCGCTTGCTGCACAAACCCATTTGGAGAGAGGAGAGAAGGTGAGCGGGATAATCAGGCTGGCCACTGGGCCGTGTTTCCTAAATGCTCTCCAAAACATTACTGTGCACAGGCATAAAATTAGCGCCGGGACCTTAAAATGTTGACATTTAGCATGACTTTTTGGAGAGTGACACCCTCATATTTTCTTGTAGGATATCATTAAATTTCAACTGCCCTATGGCTGTGCCTTTCCATTAATAACCAATTCAGTGTGTCACTTCTCCCTCTCTCTGCCTCCCTCTCTTGCCACCTTTTTAAAGTAATGAGTCCATTGCTTTGCCTTAATAAATTGAATCGTATTCTCAAGGCCATATGAAGATAGAGCCACAGATGGACAGGCTGCATGGAGGAAATAACCATAAATCCTTTACTGTCAGGGAGGCGGTGTGAGGTGACAAAAGGAGACAATCGCGTTGCTCAATTGGGATCACAGCGAGATGCGGGAGACGCAGTGAAAGGTTGATTCTCTCTGTCTTTTTCCATGGCAGGAAAAAGACAGTTTTTTTAATGCTTTTGTCGTGCAGAAAACACACGCGAATGATTAAATCTAACACCGTAATCTACTGACATATTGTGCATAATATTCTGCAATGTACGTAATGTGTATTACTGCAACAACAGGGAGAATTATGAGCTACAAATGGCGCTTTTGGAGCTTAGATTGCAATCCTACGGCGACAACAATTCACATTGATTTCATCATTTGTTTAACTGTTAGCTGGAAAAAGAGGGAGAGGGAAAAAACAAGCATGAGAGAGGGAGGGGAGGAGGAATGGAAACAGAGAGAGAGAGGGAGAGAGAGCAAGAGGCAGGGGAGCAGAATCCGTGTTGACTTCCATTCAGGAGGAAGATATCTTGTCTTTTTATGCGGCCCATGTCATATTTATTGCATAAAGGTCAGAGTGTTCATTTGTTCAAAGTCAGCGTTTTCCCTCTCTCCTCTCCTCCATGTAATAAATGCAGGGGCTATGTCATTATCGGACCTCTGAGGATTACAGGCTTGGCTGACTGTGATGACTGCATAAAAGCATACAGGACTTTTGTTTCTGCCAGCGCACACCTTCAAATGAGCTCTTAAAGGGAAACAGTAGTGGAGACAAAATGGCATTTTGTAGAGAGGCGACGGCGGTTAGAGCGCTGGAAACAGAAACGGGGGGGCGAGGTGAGTAAATGTTAAGAGATTTCGCCGCTGAATCTGTGACCTTAAGTTTTTTAGTTAAACAGGAGGGCGAGGCTCGAGTTGGAGGAGCAAGAAATAAACCTGTGGCTCAGAGGAGCAAATTACAGCCAGGCAGGCTTGAATAGATTTCCGTAATTCACCGATCGACTATGAGCCCAAAGTGTCAGGGAGACAATACTGGAGGAAGGACATTATAGTGAGGCACTTTGAAGGTGTTTAGATTGTCTTTGCATATTGACCTCCGTTGACCGGGTCCATTTATTGACAGAAGAATCCCAGAGATTAAATTGGCCTAAACTATTGATCGGGTATTTTGCCTGAATCATTCCCATTTCAGAGGGGGATCATTGGTACTGTATACCCCACTAATCTCTCTGACCCGCTAATCATCAAGCCATTTATTTCTCCCTCTTTGTTTAGTCCTTCTTTGTTTAGCATTTATTAATTCATTAGAGCAACTTCTCATGCAGCTTAACTTAGACAGTGACTGGGGAGTCCTGTTTGTCCCCGATAGCAATGTGCATTCCAGTAAAATATGCCACCGGAATATGCACCCGACATCACAATACACATGCCAATTACATATTGATAATTAAGCATTCAAACAAACAAACAGAGAGGAAATCCCCCGTAATCACCAGGTTTTAATGGAACAAGTATTAGCTTGGTGTGGTTGGCCAGATAGCCTGCTGCTAGATCAGAGCTGCGCTGGGTTTGGGAGGGGGGAAGGAGGGTGTGTGTGTGTGTGTGTGTGTGTGTGTGTGTGTGTGTGCGGGGCGGGGTGGGGGGGTTAGTAGACACATTGGTGTCATTGCCTGGCATTGCAATCCTACAGGGAGAGGCGGTGCCGTTCTGTTGCTGCCGAACGAGCGTCGACGCCGCCTGGCACTAATCCAGACTGGATATACTGAGCTGCTTTTAAATGAAGATGAAAGAACAAAAGAGGAAACGGGAAATGTAAACTTTAAAAGGCCAGGCTTAGGAGCACTTGCTCTGCTGTAGGAGCTCAGAAAAAACGGATGCAAATCCATTAGCAGTCCTGGTTTCACAGTTATAAAAATACTTAAGGGGTTTTAATAGGAGCGACGTGTTAAACGTGTGGAAATCTGTTTTGATAACATTATTCATAACACTGGCTTTGCGCTGTGTGAATTAATAACACTTCATTTACAGACGGAAGAAAGCTGGCATGGTATTTCCAGTTAAAGAGATTAATTTTTAAACACCTAATTGACAGGCTGGGGTTAGGCAGGATAAGCAACAGACTATAAGGCTGCAGCTGCAAAGTCAAGGTGACTGGAATACTCAGAGAAAGGCTTTCAAAACGCAGAATAGAGCGCAGAGAGGGAGGGAGTGAAGAGAATTAGTCCTCAAGCACTTTTCCCTCCGCCCCCTATTCTTCCTCTCTTTATTAGGAATGATTTACTTTCTCAGTGAAAGGATATAAAAGCTCAAGTATAGCGGCGTAATTATCGCAGAGTGAAAATTTAAAGGTTTGACTCACAATGTCCTCAAGTCGGCGAGCAGACTGCCAGACGATAAGAGCGACTGTGTTCAACACTCGCCGCGCAATCGGCGGTGTTTTATGGGCTTTGCCAAGGCAGAGCACACAAACAGCACTCGGCTCTGCAAGTCTGTAAACATGATGGACTGTGGCAAACTACTAGGGCCTGGTGTTTACCTTGGCAGAGCCTGGCCCTGGCATGTCGGCTGCATCACTTAATTACTGTTTACATGTAAATATTAAATTATACAAACAGCCCTGCAGAATGTCTGGAAAAAGTACAGAAATACATACTCAGGGTCAACCTTATCTGTCTGCAACAGTTGCAGCAGCTGAGAATTGTTTTGAATCGCAAATTTCCTGCATTGTACATAATCTTCATAATTGTTTAATGCTGTTGTCCAAGGGCATCCGGGTAAATATGTTCCCATAATCTGCATAACAGCAGATGCTCAGATATGTAAAACGCACCTTGTGTTCTCAGAGAGGGGAAGAAAAAAACAAAACGAAGGCTATTGTTCAAAAAGAGTTTTATCAGGATAAAGACTGTGATCATTACTGTCTCCAGTCAAGTCTGATAGATGATTGCTTTGATTACAGACCTGCTTTCCTGACAGTCCACAGCAGCATATATAAGAGAGCACCGGTGCCTACTGTGCATCTCTGGTATGGCTGAGTAAAGCACTTGTTCATTTGCAGTGAAGGGTAACATGAAACAGGCCTCAGCCTTCTGATGGACAGGGAGATTTCACCTTCGCCAGTGAATGATAATGCATTATTAAATTTGCCTCTCTGCTCACTAGATACACTTAGCTGACCACAGCATATTTATCTCCCCATCCGAGGCTCACGTCTTGGCAGGAGAAAGCATTCTGTCACTTTTGAGGCATTTCAAAGATTAAAAAGAACCTCTCTCTTTTCAACGTCCCTAAAAGCATCCCCCCTTTTCAGTGAAATGTGATTAGCAGGAGATGGTGTCACGCAATGGAACATTCATGAGGGGGAGAACAAATATCCAAATGAACTCCCGTGTCCTCGAGGAATAGCCCCCTCTCTGCACCATCAGCAATCTCTCTCACCCGGGCTGGGGGGAAATTTGATTGATCCTCTATTGAATTATTTTTTTGCACTCTTTCATTTCAACAGGACGCACTGACAAGTTGTTTGATCATAAAGCATTATTGTCTGCCAAGTCACATTTCAGGGTTGTGATGGCTAATGATCTTGCCTCCTGACTTAGGGAAAGTCAGGTAGTCAGCATGTGTTTGAAGCTCGCAACGCCAAGGACATCGGGAGGACTGAACAAAACACTGTGCATTAAAGTCAGGAAGATGAAGAGAAGGAGCTTACACCGAGCATATCCAACTTTTAATGATACTGTACGGAGATACCATCAATGTCAGTGAAATATTTACACCGCAAAAAGAGCACAAAACTGAGGCGGAAAACTTTACGCCTGACCCAAAGTCCCTCGACTTCCTTTTTATCATTGCAAATGCTTATGCAAAGAAGCAGCAGAACAAAGACTACAAAGGCTGGAAATCACTTTTTTTTGTCTTTTTCATCTTTTTTTTACTCTCTACATGAGCCCATCAGCGTCCACAGGTCCTTGCCCAAAGCTGCTGCATGTAATAGAGTGTGACACTGGTACCACTTCATCATTCAGACAGTAAACTGGGGCTGCAGATTGTGCAGCCTTAAGCACATCAACTGGACATGTAGAGAGCCTCCTGACAAAGAAAAGGCGTGGCAAGTAGAGTTGCTCCGATACCGACCACCGATACTGCCTACAATGTGGTATAGTATAGCGTATAGCAAGTTTTTGAGGTGAACCATAAGAAAAAACACGCCGGCACTTGGGAGTTATTGGGATCAGCCAATATCACAGGCTAGAGTTGTTCTAACAACAATACCAGTATTGGCATTGGAACCAGTATCAGTATTGGCCTCCAACATTGCCTAAAATGCAGTATCAGATATCGCACAGTTTGCCAGTGGATCCCATACCATAACTTGGTGGCCCACCAGAAAAAATTTACCTTTTTGAGGTGAACCATCATGTGACTTTCAGAAATAACACTCGACTACTAGGGAGTACAAAGGATCAGCCAATATTATAGACTAGAGTTCTTCCAATACCAATCAGGCAATATTATACACTAGAGTTGTTCCGATACAGATACCAGTATTGGCGTTGGAACCAGTATCGCTATTGGCCTCCAATACTACCTAAAATCGGAAATCATTGAGTTTGCCAGTTGATCCCATACTTGTACCTTTTTCGAGGTGAACCATCATGTGAATTTAAGAAATAACACTCCAGTACCAGCCAATATTACAGGCCGGAGTTCTTTCAATACCGATCAGCCAATATTATAGGCTAGAGTTCTTCCATTACTGATACTGATACCAATACCGGTATCAGTCTCGGCATTGGAACCAGTATTGGTATTGGCCTCTGATACTGTCTAAAATGCTGTATCTGGTATCTGCAAGTATGGCAATCAATGAACCGATACCACACCATAACTTCGTAGCTCACCACAAAAAGGTATCTTTTTCAGGTAATTAATCATGTGACTATAACAAATCAGAATTATCTGCTGCTAGCAGAGAGTGTGATGCTAATCATAAAGTCAGCATTCACTGTTTTACATGAAATTTTGTATCGGGGGCGTACTTAGTATTGGCCAATACTCAAGTCTAGTGTTGTTGCAATACCGATATCAGTATCGATATCAGTATCGGCCTCTGATTCTGCCTACAAGGTAATATCGGGTATATATTCCATAACCTATTAGCCCCCAAAATCAACTGGTTTCTGTTGAAATTATCGTTTGACAATAACAAACAACAAAAGTGAAGTGCTAGCAGTGAGTGTAACATTTGTCAAAGCTAGCAAAATGACAGCCTCTGTGTTTTTTCCACCAATATTATGTGTTTTTCTTAAATGTACTAATATCGAATGGGTTCTTAGTATCGGCCAATACTCAAATCTAGGTATCGGATTTGGTATCGGGAAGTAAAAAAGTCTGTTGTGGTGGTCCCACTGTTGCTGGAGGTATGAAAGGATGCACCTCTACGTGACATAACACACCACAAGCATCCATTTGTGCAGGGGAGAACATTACTGTATGAGTGCATCTCCTGCTATGTCAACAAGGATACATAACATTTAACAAGTGGGAAGTGCCGATATCAGATTACCTTTGAATCACACACTTTTTAACAGAATCAGTTTACATAGTGTGTTAGAGTCTCCTGTCAGGCGTTTTAGCTCAGAATAAAAGAGTTTAACGGCAGAGGGGGGGGCTGAGGAAAAGTGGAGAAATTTGTTGTTGGCAAAATGCTGAAACCGCCACATGGTATTTACAGAAACCTCCTATACTTCCACGTACATACATATGGCTTGAGTTTCAAACACCTTTTTCCCCGAGGAAATAAAATGATGTCAATTGTTTGATGTCCAAAGTGAGTTTACAGCCAAAGGCTTCCGTACCTTTCAAACTTCCCCTTGTTTGTCAGCTACCTGCTGTTTCACGAGACAGAGGCTTGTCGGAAGCTTTCGCCACAGACTTTCTGTTTGAAGCAATTCAATTAGTCTCATGTGAGATAACACTTTGCTTTCTACTAGCCCCTTTTTTCTCACACAACATCTAATCTGCCACTTTTTTTCTTCTTGGGCGAAATTTGGACAAAAAATAATCAAGTTCAAACGAAAAAACGGAGTTGCCATCTGGTTACTGTGCACTCGGTGACACAACTTTGGAAACAGGCCTTTTTATTGACAACAAACAGCCTTTGTCCTTCATCAGCAGAGATGACATGAAAAAGATGAGACGTGTTCATAGGATATGAGTGATGTGACATTATAGTGGCTGTCTCTGAGGTGTCTGGCTATTTAAATCGCCTCCCTGAGAGCCGGGGCACTGCATCCTTCCTCTGCGCCCGCTGTGCTCTCTTCTAAGAGTGCATTGCAAGAGATTAATTTAATGCTCTGCCAGGATCATAAAGATCAAACAAGTGGAGAGATATCATTAAACCATTGGAATGTTATCTCATTTATCTAAACAAACTGATGCGATGAACAAGCCTAATTAAAAAGCTCACCATAAACAAAGCTTCGGATGGAGGGGCCTCTCCCCCCTGTAACAATGGAACGCATTTATTTTATTAATCTAATGCATCATTTATCATATCATTACAGTTCAATATATCTATCATTAATTTTATTCCCTTCACTTAAAGCTTTTATTGGAATTACTTTGGTTATTAGTTGGTTCTAATGTATTGGTTACCTCTGAATCTGGCTGCTACAATCTCTCTTATCTCGCTGCATAAACCTGTGCATGTTATTCAAATTGCCTCATTTATTATGATAGCTTCCTCATGTAAATTGTGCTGACTGCTCGCCCTTGCACAGTCCTCATTAGACTAATGAAAACCTTCAAACGAAAAAACTAAACAACCTGCCAAATAAAGGTCTGGGGTTATTATGAAAATTACAACTGTGGGAGCCGGGAGAAGCTCTCTTCATTAATTCATGCTCAGCAAATTGGTAACTAATTTAGTTGCACTCCTCTGCATTAATGGGTTATTTTATAAAAATGTTTTCCGCAGCCCGAGACCTCTGGTGCACACGCTGGAGAGCCCAGAATCCTAATCAAGTCCAGTGACATATTAGGAATTGACAATCTCAAAGATAATACGGCGTGTTTGCGCGGAGATGTGTGTGTGGGTCAACTAGCGAGAATTGGTGTGGATTGCTCGGTCATTTGCTTTCTCCTCTAATATTGCGGAGGAATTACAGTCCATTTGTGTTGATCGTGTGTGCATGGAGGAGGCACTTCAGCTGAGAAGTTAGATGTCTGCTACTGAGGAAACAGTTGATTTAGCGTGTGGATACTTGGATAAACCTCCTGCTTTGTGTGTTTGTGCTGCTCTGTTTGCACCACTCTCTTTTTGTCACACATACAAATACACCCACCCCTACCCCTCCTCCCCCTTTGCACACACATACACAGACAGTTAGACAGTTTGTGACCCATAAATTCAACTCATGATCCCGCTAATTATTACTATTCACTGCTTCACACCCTGTGAGTGAAGGTCTAACACTGATCTTCACGTCAGCCTGGCCAACAGGGAACGTACAGCCCAATGATTTCCACAGTGGTTTTAATATCATTATCAGCCTCACCCCACCCCGTCTCACCCTGTCTCACCCACTGCAGCGCGGCACGGCCCCCCCCTCTGCTCTGCTCAAAACCAACAGAGAATACTGAAATCTATTATTTGCTTCATTTTGTATTTAATCCGCCACGCTTAGTAGATTTCTATCTTTTTTTTTCTTCTCTCCGAGCTCAGCAAGATGATAATGGAATAATGTCAGCAATTAATAATAACAACATTTAGTGTGGACAATGTGACTGAGGTTTAACATTTCTCAGATTTTTCTTTAGTTAATGTCAGGAAAGAGCACACATGAGCAAACATAAAGCTCGAAGCAAAGAGCTCATTATCTCTTGAGCTGCTTATTTTATATCTTAATGGTTTTTTAATTAATTATTAAGTTGTTTGATCAAAAAAATGTCAGAAAATTAAAAAAAAACAAAAAAAAATGTTTACTAGAACTTAAATGTCTTGTTTTGTCCACAACCAAAAGATGTTTATTTTCAGCTATTTTACTCCTCTATGACAATAAACTCATCACATTCAAGAAGCTAGAAAAATTATCTCTCAAACCTACTAATCCATCAGAATAGTTGGCAATTAATTATTTTTTTTACATTTTCTTTTTCATCTAAAAAGTAGGCTGCATCCTACTGTCTAATACGGGACTACTGTCCCCTAATTTCCCCCCGGGGAGAAATAAAGTCTTTCTGATTCTGATATACCGGTGCGACCAATATACCTGTATAAAAAGCAGAGACAGGTATGTTATTGTGTTACAGTATTTTATCCAGATGATGGCGCTATCCCGGTTGTTAAGTGGTGACGTCACATCTCAGCATTAAACTGTTTCCTGGTCCCAGCTGCTACAACATCTCCTTTGTACAATATGCTGCCGTGCTGTTTTTCCACGCTGCTTTAAGCGAGGAAAACGAACTTAATTGTTGCTAATGCTTCGTCACGGACATGCACCGTCATGACTGCACTGCAGCTGCCACCCAACAATAAACGTTACCGTAGGCTGCCAGCTACTGCTAGCTACAGCACCGGTAGCTAGCAGGATTTACTTAACAATTGATTGCAGCAGACTTATAATTTCTCATATTTTTGTATAAATATCAGTGTGTGGCGCTGGTTTGGCTCAGTTGGTAGAGCAGGCGCCCCGTGTACAGAGGCTACAGTCCTCGACGCACTGATCGCAGGTTCGACTCTCGGTCTGCTGATCACTTGCACCCACTCTCTTCTCCCCACACTTCCTCTCTCTCATGAGCTGTCCTATCTAACAAAGGTAGAAGTAAAAAACTTAATCTTAAGCCTCCTGTGAGGAACTTTCCGTTCGTGTTGATTGTGGCGCCCCCTGTGGACAAAGCCGTATCTGCTATCTCTTTGCCGATTTTGTCCTGTACATGTTTAAGTGGTGGGTTTTAACAATAAATCTCATCCTGCTTTCTTTAACAGTCATATGTATCACTCACTTTACATGTCTGCCCTGGAAAATGTAAACAAAGGCAGCGTGCAGCTAATCGCTTCGTCTGACACCTACCCCCCCCGCCACCAGTTTCAGGCATTAAAAATAACTAAATAGAAATAATTAGGGATGCACGATATCGTCGGCACGTTATCGGTATCGGCCGATATTATTAACCGATAAAATAATGGGCTGCTGCACACTTGATTAAATGCCCGACCTCGGCGCAACGTCAATGCAGCATGAGAGAGTTAGAAGCCAAAATGTCCGTGGTGTGGAAGTTTTTCAAAGTGTCCGAAATAGACAGCAAAACTGCTATTTGCAATGACTGCTCAGCTTCGGTGATGCGAGGAGGAGCCAAGGCAAAGTCTTTCAACACTACAAGCTTGATTAACCATCTCAAGACCCGTCACCCCGACCATTTTAACAAATGTACTGTACGCTAATTCCAATACAGAAGAGAGTTGATGATCTCTGTAATTAGGTGTGCGGGAAAAATATATCGGTATCGGTATCGGTAATCGGCTAAATGAGTTGTAAAATATCGGCATATCCGATATCGGCAAAAAATCCAATATCGTGCATCCCTAGAAATAATCAGTCTTGTTGCTGATGGTTTGGTTTGCTTTCGTAGCTCATATAGTGTCATCAGAATGAATTTCAGTCTGTCTCTTAATCAGCAAAAAATTCCTCACAGGAGCTTTAAAGCAAAAAGCCAAATCTTTGTGATGTGCTAACATTCATTAGTCATATTTAATGTCTTTTTTAGATCACTTCAGAGAACTTTGAATTTTTTCTTTTCTTTCCAAAACATCTTTTTTCTCTTCCTGTTAACAGGAGATCTGAACCATTCCACAACTGTTTACTGTAAGTGCAATAAGGACTCTTCTATTACAGCAGCAACCTGACTGCATGGGAATGTAAAACTCAATGATAGCTGCAATCTGAGCCTTTCAAGTGGAGGTATTTTTGAAATGTAATAATGAATTGAAAGCGAGAGGAATGCAGATGGTGACTGCAAACCTGTCAAAACTTACATATTTGTATTATGAACATTCAAGGCCGGAAAGTTTATGGAAATCTTAAGTGTTTCTTTCGGTGATGGAAAGTTTTCTGCTATGTCGACGGTTTCTTCTTTTCGTCAGTGATAAAATTCCACTCGAACTGGCACGAAAAAAGGTTTTATATGGTTCTATGTTGATTACACTTTAAGGCACAGGTAGCAACAACAGTGTGAGAATTCTATTTAGCCTGTGGTAGCTTATTTAGTGACTTCTGAAGACTCAGGGGGAATCTACACAGGCAACGTATTTAAAGCGTACTTTGACACGCGTGTGCTGGGACAGAACCGCTCTAATGTTATTCAGTGCTGCAATTGCCACCAGCCACGTATGCTGCGCGGGAGGCGGGCGTGATACGCGAGTCATTTTCTGCTGCTCGGTCCGTTTTGCGTGTCACGTCTATTTTTCCCCGCCGCTGTGCGTCAGTGAAGCATAGAAAGCCATTGATGTTCTGTAAATACATGCACACAACCTGAGGAATCAATGTTAAACGATGTGATCTCTTCATTTTGACCAACTTCAGTTTCCTATTGAAGTTATTGATAGGCTAGATGAGCAGGTAAGATTGATTTGAAAGAGCAGTGAATACATACATTTCCTCATCATCTGGGTGCCAATCCTATTCATTCATTCTCATTTGATTCTACATCCAACATAAATACAGAATTTATGCACAATTAAAGAAATAAGACAGTTTCAAAGTTGTCTGCTTCTACTGTTTCCGGCAGACTGCACACTTTTTGGTGTCACTGCCACCTTTCTTTATGGCCAGGAATTGCAACTACTAGGGATGCATGATATCATCGGCAAGTTATCGGTATCTGCAGATTATGGCTTGATAATGACATTTCGGCATCAGCAGATATGTCACTTTTCTGCCGATATTTTCCGCCGATAAAACGGCGCTTTAATTCTGCCTAAATACTCGATGATTCCCTAAAAAAGCTTGACATAATGCTACGCCATTAACTCGGCGCGAGTGTGCGCATTCACTGTGTGTGCAGAGTTTTCAACAATATACAAATAAAGACTTAAAAGTCACAGAAACTCAAGCCAATGAAAAGAAGTTACTTTCACAACTCTTAGCTAGCTAACAGTTAGCTCACCTTCTCGTCATTTTACCGGACTTAACTTCAAACACGCCGCAAATACACTCACAGCAAAAGCCGACGCTAGCAGAGTGTAACATAAACATCAATGCAAAACTGACATACTTAAATATCGGCATATCGGATATTGGCAAAAACAATATTGTGCATTCCTAGCAACTACCATTGGATGACTTTGAGACTCATCTTTGCTGTAGTGGCAGCCGGTGCAAAATAAATGCTGTTGTGACGCTTGCGTGTCGCGCACATTCGCCTGACGCTACAGTGTCGGTGTAGTTACCAAATTGCTCAGCTCTCCATAAAGTGTTGAGCCATCACTTTGTTATAAGAAGGAGTCACAATTCATATTTTAGGCTCCGAGAACAGAGCCTGTCCAGTAGAGCACAAATAACACCTGTCATTTTTATACATTGTGAACAGAAGGAACTACAAGCTGCATTATACATCCTCCGCTTAAAATGTTCTATTTTCTGTAGGTGTGTTATGTAGACTACAACTTCTTGTCTCACCTTTGTCAGTGTGCATCCTCTTTGCTTCATGGCTCATGTCGTGGGCCAGGTCTCCCTCTTTAGGCCCAGGTGGGATGTTGGGGGACAGGCCGAGCAGGGCATGGTTCATGGACAGGCCATTGTGGTGTGCCGCTGGTGAGAGGATGACAAAACAACAGGAACATTACCAAGAGACATATATTTAAATTGGTGTTTTTTTTGTGTAATTTACAAATACAGTCTTCACTGCACTTTAAGCTTTGTTTCTTCACCATTTAACCGTGTTGCCAGGTTATAAGGAGACGTACGTATCCTGTCTGAGGAGCTTTCTGTGTGGGCCGGGGAGCTGGACACACTGCTGCTGCGGTGGGACGATGGGTGACTGCCTGGCCTCCTGTGATCTTCTAAGGAAGGAGCAGGGGAGGGACTGTCCGGCACACGTTCCTGCAACCCCAACAGCAACACAGACACACACCCAAAATAAATATCCAGTATGGGCGGAAACATCACAGCACAGGGTGGAGGAAGTTATGTCACACCATTCTGCTTTAAAACTCACCTTTATAACAGAGGTGACCATTCTGGAGGGCAGGCTCTGGCCCTGTGCGGCGGCGGCCATGTTTGCGATGGTGCTGAGGTGGTTCATCTGGCTCATGGCCATGGTGACAGAGGCAGGGGGCAGGCTGACTGGGATCAGGGGGTGTGGCATCATCATGAAGGGGAGTTCCAGGCCTGAGACACATGAAGAGGTCGTTGGTTACTCAATGATGCGTATTACGAGTGAGATACTCACAGGGGAAACTTCTGGAAGCTCTGGCTGAAAAACTCAAAACCTGCTGCAGTTAATTCAGCAATCAGCTTATTCCCACCACTGAGATCGCCTTTAAAATCTGCGTCCAATAACACTAAAGCTTTACGCTGCCGTCCATTAGGAGGAAAATGGAATAATTCGAATTAATCGCTTCTCGGGTATCTTTCCATGTTAACATAATACGCATAAATGTTTTACAGCACACGTTAATAATAGATACTACTGCAATAATAATAAAGAAAAGGGGCATGATAACTATATACACAGTCATTCAAAGACCAAAGTTTACACAGCTATAAAGATGCATCAATTATTCCATGATGAATAAAAAGGGCACATTATGGAAATTGTCTCAATATTTACATATAAAAAATACCTCTGTAAAAACAAAGGCAATCTTGAAAGCCATTACCCAAATGACTAGTTAAATGTGCTAATGACAAACAAGTACCATCAGACCACAGCATGGCAATGACTTTAGGCTAATTATAGCAGCCTATATTCCAGAGCAGAGAGAAGAAGAGTAAAGTCACTTTCAGCTCGCACAATAATGGGATTTTCATTCCTTCCCCTTTCATATGCACACAAATTATTCCATTACAACATCAGAGATATCTTACAAATGTTGTAAATTATTCAATTGCTGTCTGGCAATAGGAGCCTAATTGGGGAAATTGAACCATTAGTAGTCCGAAAATGTAAAGAATGTCTAATAAAGATACCATAGGGGGTTCGCAGTTAGTCAAACTGTGGCCCTGTGCTGCGCTTCTGAATGGCTTAATGAAAACAAGCCAACTTTCAAAGGACATGAGCGCAGACAGAAGGTCAAAGCTAGGTGTCTGTACCCCCCTCCTCTCTCTTCTCCCAACCACGGCCGCCCCCCTCCCGCTCTCTCCTCCCTCCACCCTCTCCTCCGTGGGGACTTTGAACTGGCAGGATCAAAAGTGACTGGGAACAGTTTGGTCTCATTCCTCCGCCACTCAGATGCTTTTCCTCAAAATGCTTTAAAGAAAACCTCATAGACACTATTGGATCTGATTGAGCCTCTCTGTTGATTTTTCGCTGCTTTTTTTTTTTTTTTTTCTCCTCTCTTTTTCTTGGCAGGCCGGTTCAAGGTAAGAAAAAAAGAAAAGAAAAAAAGCCGCGTGAAAGAAAGAGGGAGAAAAAAGATACTGCACTACAGAAAGCTGATCCACAAAACAACTCCACTCTTCTTTTCCTGACAAAACATCAGTAGCCAAAGGGCAAGGAGATCTGCATGGCGAAGCCTCTAAAGAGAAGGACACTGGTTGAAAATGAAAGGACATGAGAAGTACTCCTCTCTGTCATTCCCCTCCTTCTGAAAAAAGAAGCATGGATTTCCATAAGAAAGATGGCATGCAGTTTCTCAGTGGCGAGTATTCCCAAACAATATAAAGCAGGGGAGATTAAAGAAAAGCGGAAGCCAAGCAGCACCTTGTATCAGCGCCTCGGCTGTAGCTCAGACTGAATCAATTACCACTCAGCAGGCTAAGCTCAATTAAAAAACACCACAGAGGGCCTGATTGCGGGGGTACTTACTGTAGGACAACATGGAGAGGTTTAGGCTACCTATCAGCCTTTCAAGGCCACTCAAGGGCCACAGTGAAGAGACTTATTCTGCCTTTGAGGTGGATACATTACACCCATTCAATCAAACGCAGCTACACGCATAAAGACGCACGGACACGCCAAATCAATAAGCTGTGAAGAAAAGGTGTAGGATCACTTTAAAGAAAAAATACTTGATGTTTCTTGGACGTCGGCGATGTGCCCGTACCTGACAGACAGCGCCGTGGGGAAACACTGGCCCTCTGTTCGCCGTAAGGGGTATTAGTCTCGCTTTCAGTGCCTGTCCAGCCCCTTTCATGTCACCCCATCCTAAAGCAGTGTTTCTCCCATAAAGGCCCATTCAGACCACTGTAGGGGAATGTGCCACCGACCAACGAGGGTCCACCAAATCCCTTTATTTGCTGCTGAAAGGAGCCAGGTGAGGAGGGATATTCAAGGAATCTTTTGCCAAAAAGTTAAGTGTTTTCATCCCTTCTCCTCTGCTAGATTTATTCCGGCTAAATAAAAGAAGCGCAGATTACATTTTTCAACTTTGTAATAATAACAAACACTTATTTTCGTGCTTTCATTCTGCTAAAACAAACTCGGCAAGCATTACCGAGAGTCATTAATCACCTGGATATTGTGTGTATATTCCGTCGGGCAAAGCGTTAGAAACATATTTGTCAGTTTGTGTTTATCTCCGATACAGAAGTTCAGACCTGATGAGAGGTGAATTCCCACAAGCCCCCCCCCCTGCCTCCCCCCCTCTCCTGAAGGGCATAAACAATGCATTTGGAGTAATTTACCTGAAGTAAGCCTGAGGGACCGGCAAAGGTGAACTCCTATTTACCATCATTAAAACTACAAATCACTTAATACCAATATAAACAGCTCAGCTATTATGTCGTGCAGTGCCTGGGAGTTCACGCATGGATAAGCAAAGATCTGAATCGCGGAGGATGAATTGAACGAATTAAAACAGCCCTCGGTAACAACATGATTAAAAAGCTGTTACATCAGAATCAAAAGCGCGCGGGCTGACGATGGGTCGGATACTTAAAAGAATCACGGGGAGAAAAAAAAAAAGATTGAATGTTTTAAAATGATTAAAAAGAGAGCAGTAATTTATTTAGATGACAGAAATGATAACCTGCAGTGATTTGTGCAGCAGTTAATCTTCATCTAAACAGGACTTGAGCCTTTTTCTGGACGTCTGAGCCTACAGAGGAGCATAAGAAAAAAAGGAGCTAAGCTTTTGTCATTGAGAATGGTATAGAGGTAGCAGCCTGCGCCTTACCCTTAACTCTGTTGTGGACAGATTTCCCCTGACAAAAATTAAACTAGCTCCTACTTGGCACTTTATTATCTCTTCAACTGAATGATTTATTGTTTGTGGAGCGAAAGAACCAAAGAGAGGGGGAAGATTACATTTCCAGCCAAAGCTCAGGCCTGATCTCGTTTTTTACTCCCTCTGTCCAGGAAAAAAGCTCCCGACAAACAATAATGTCAGCTGTAATTGATCGGAGGTCGCCGGCTGGGCCTGCAGTAAAAGCGCACTATTTAAGCGACAATCGGCCCCGCGCTCTTCAGACGCTGGCTAATGAAGCTGTCTGTCTGGGCTATTTACCTTCTCTTAAATGGAAGGGGAGAGATGTACTGTAAGAGACAGGGCTGGAGAGGATCTGCCTCTCGTTCCCGTGAAATAGGACCTGCACATGCCTCAGGAATGTATAATTGGTTGGCGCGGCCAAAGCTGGGGATCCGGTGCTAATTAAATGACTTGTTTAAAGCCTATCTGTCTTTGTTTGGGAGGCTCTGGGCTTCAGAACAATGCATTGTAAATGCTGTTGTCAAACAAACATTCCTGCTTATCCTTTGATTTGAATTGAACAAGACAAAGGGCTGATTTGCTCGGGCGCTAAGCCTTTGGTTTTCATGGTGTTGAGATATTTTTCCCTCTTCTGATCTGTCAGACTGAACAGGACCATTCCAGTCAGGCAGCTAAATGAACTGACTCACTGCACATACGCATATGCAGCCCGCCGCCGCCGCCGCCGCCACCGCCGCAAAAACAATCTCAGTTTTCCTCCTAATTGCACTTGTAAAATGCCCCCATGTCGTGTATGTATTCCTCCAACAAAGGTGAGGCGGCGGTGCACACACATGGAGAGTCTTTGTTGTGGTCGTATCGAGGATTTGCACACCGGTCCCAAAAGGAAATGAATGGCTCATGACAAAGTGTCTGTCACGCGGCGAGACATTTAGAGGTCTCTCTGTAGCGCTAATCAGCTATTCATCTTTACTACAACTCTTAATCTCCTCCAGAATCCAAGATGGAGGGAGCCCTATAGCCATTAGATCAAACATAAGACACAGCCTCCATAAATATGCTGCCTGGCATCGTGGTGCCACTTTAAAAAAAAACACGCGCATGCTAACATATGCACTAAAACGCAACTCGCGTACATACACACACGCGCGCGCAAACAAGAAGAAACAGACACACACACAGATGGCAGGTTCAGTCAAGGCTGGTGAGTCCTGTTTCTCATTAAAATGGGGGGAGAGAGGAAGGTATTGAGCTTTGATGTAGCCACCCACAGCCCCTCAGTGTCATTGAATGAAACTTTGAAGCCTTTTGTGTTTACGCAGTTAATGTTGATAATAAAGCAAACATCTTGCCTTTGTTAAATACCTGCTGTACACACACACACACACAAGAAAACAGACACATAAAAAGGATGCATGCGCGGTAACAAGGAGATGTAAACATGAAAACACACAATGATGCAGTATAGATAATTGTGTTTAAGTACGCACACACGGAGACATAAAAACACATGCAGACAGTATCCTTTACATTCCAGGAGCCGTGATGATTGGACACATTTCAAGGTAACAATAAAATCTGTTTATCATGCGGGGATAAAGAGACACACTCTCCAGTGATTCAGGTGGGCAAAGATTTCCTGCCAAGATGCCGAATGTAAGAAGAACGCATGATAAGAAAACATTTCTGGTTTGATGAGGTAACATAATTGCTTTCCTTACCCAAACCACTGGAGTGAAACATGTGGTAGGGATTATCAAGGAGACAGACAGAGGTGTTTGTCCTTTAAGTGTATGAAAATCTAAAGCAGGCAACTTTTTTTTATAGGATAATTTAAATCCTCGCCTCTAATGGCACGCATTCCTTCTGAAAATTGAAAGATCAATCATGTCTGTGGCAGATCTGCTGCGAGAAAAAAAAACTTCTTCCTATCTTTGAGGAGAAAATGCTAAACACGTTTTTTCGCCGTGGCCCCACCCGGCGCTCGCCCCCTGTTTTAGCTGTCTATTTGTCTCTATGCTGAAAATGTTAACGAACAGGGCAATAATCAAGCCATATGCTTGCATGTGGCAAATCTCATTACAGTAAATGACCTTTACCAACCAATGCCAACATCCTAGTGCTGGGTAACACAGAGTGGATAGAGTAAGGGGGGGGGGGACACAATGGTGGGTTTAGCTAACACAATCATGCACATGGGCTGGGGGTGGCCAGGACAGCAAGGCCCTTCAGGACGCATTAGCAAACACTGTTTTTTCCGCGTCTCTAATTTGGGTCGGAACCAGGCTCACTTTACATTTGTCACACATCACTCCTGATAAATACGCAACATCAGAGCGCGAGCACCAACATCTGATCGCTGACAACGAGCCGTGGCACAGGAAAGTGCTGCGAGCAGAAGAGGAGAGCAGAAGGAGAGGAGAGATATTACCAGCAGCTGTTACTACTGCGGGTGCAATATATTCAAGCCCAATCAATAAAGCTCGTACAGACAGTGACACCCAAGCAGACAGAGGAATCATTTTCATCTGATACTTAGCAAAGGCTCCCCTTTTAAAAAGATTGCTTTCAGTCAATGACAACCAGTTGTCATTTGACTAAGGCTCCTGAAATGAAATATATTGACGAGCGTTATCAATCACGGCCCACTCTGCCGTCATATCACTTTGGTGGAGCGGGGTAGGGGGGTGGGTGGGGGGGATCGGTTTGCATGTGGTCATCAGATCATCTGTTTTAATTACAAAATTAGCATCACTACCTCCTGGGCTCTCACTTCCTCCATTACAATCACCTCATGAGGGAAAATCAGTAATGCAGTGTAGAGTTTACAGCTCTGCTAATGAGTTCAAGGTGAACTGACTGTAACGTGTGAATTTAACAGCACTGCAGTGTAAAAATCTGAATTACATTTAATATTCAGATCAAATTAAAAATGACATGTTTTCATTCATTCATTCAAACCTGAATAAAAGCCTTAAATATCAGTGGTTTCTCTTATTGGCATGAAACGAGACAGAGAAATGCACCATTAAAACTACTTTACAATACACAGAGAGAACACGTGCAAGCTGATTTAATGTGATCTTGATAATGTGTCACAAATAATTTTACCTGTTTGAGTCACGAAAAACTAAAGGAGCATTTTTCAAGTTTTGAATAAATCTGCTGACTTGAAGCTACAGTTGTTCCAATACCGATACCAGGACCAGTATCGATACTGGTATCGGTATCAGTATCGAAACAACTGTAGCTTCAAGTCAGTATCAGTAACAGCTGCCGATACTGCCCAGGATACAGTATTGGTGAGGATACTCATTGCACTGATCCAATACATGACCAATTCGCCTCACACAAAATGAACAGGTTTCAGGTAAACTATTGCTTGATGAGTGTCAGTAATATTTTTTTAACTGACTAGTATCGGAGAGGTGCTCACATGGAGTCAAATGATGGTCAAAAATATTTTGAGCTCGCAAAATAATGTTTCACAGCCGGCTGCTGTATTTCATGTTTTGTGTGGAAAAAACTTGAAGATGCCTTTACAAGTTTGTGACTTTGTAAATTAGTTAGGTGTGGAAATATTTTGTGTTCACAGAAACGATTTGAACTGTAGAACTGTAAAAACTATTTGTGAAATCTCAAAGTTTAAAAAATCGTGGCACACACTTTAAGCTCATAAAGTCTGAGTTACAGACACACACATTTCCTTTCTGCATGTGCGAACCTGAAGTTACAAGCTACGAGATACAAGCACCAATCTTGACCGTTTCTTTACGCCTCAGCTAACCAGCCATGATTGGACAGTTTAGCCTCCTCTGATTGGATGGTCAGTGGACAACGTGGAAGCGAGCTGATTGGCTGGCTACAAATCTACATCTGCAAAAGTTATTTATAAAATCACAGACTTGAATGTGTGAGGACACATGCTCATTTCTTTTCACATGCACACAAAACGTGAAATACAACTGCAGGCTGTGAAATTATTTAATTATTTTGCGAGCTCATCATCTTATTGACCTTTATTTGACTGCATATTCTCCGTATTGCCCAATACTCAAGTATACGTATTGGAATTGGCATTGGGAAAAGAAGGTACCGGAACATCTCTACCTAAAGCGTTAGAGAGCTAGTAGAATGTTTGGTCCAGTCCAGACTAAATGTCCAGTAAGATATCTACAGATGAAAGGTCTGTGCCAGAACAGAGCAGGTTATTTCAATTATTTTGTTGGATTGAGTATTTTTTTTCCCACTTCTAAACACAATTGATCAAAAAGCACCTTCCTCTGTTTGTTCCCCGTGTGAAGGACATGCTAAGATTGTGAAATTCCTTAACATTGTTTGAACTTGCTCGCTCTCTCCCTCTTTATCTCGGTCCCAGAGGAGAGGCGGTGTGATGGTGAAGATGTCTGGGCTCAGTATGGCTGATAGCTCTATTCGGATGAGGGTTCCCATATCATAATTGAGAAGAAACACCTTTTGGGTTCGGGCTAAGAGAGCGCGCTTTCGTGTGAGAGAAACAACTATTTCTGCCTCTGATTCCGCCGCTGATTGCGGCAGTTTTTACAGCGTAATCATTTTGTTGTCATCACTGTTATTGTGTCGCAGTGATATTATTGCGCCGTGCTAATGTTTCCTCTTAGAAATAATCACAGGGAAATGAGAGCACATGTTACTCAGGCTCTGATGCTGCACCGTCTTAGCCGCGTGTGTGCAAACTGCTCCACATTCTGTGCAATTACCCGCCGTGCATATTTCGCATTACTCCAACCTGCGAAAGCTCGTCATCACTGAAAGGTTGAATGTCATTTATTACACGTATCACATTTACACCAAGTGACATTGTCTTTTCAAATTGTGTTGATCTCTTCACTTTCAAAGGTCAGCCCCTTCCCTGGCTAAATTCAACCTGACAGAGAATAGTGAGGAGGGGACAGCCCAACGCATGCATCACCCCCGCATCAAAGCACTCCAAATTAATCCATCCAATTAATGAAGAATGAGGCCTAATGTTGATGAGGGATGACAACTCGACTGGTCAGTTGTTTTTTTATAGCTCTGCTCCTGCTATTGTGAACTAACCACATGAGACAATCAAACAAATATTTCCGTGACACGAGGTTTGTCTGGCGTGTCGCCTCTCTGTGTCTGCTCCTCTCTCTATAGCTCTGCTGCCACTCAAAAGATGATAGAACTTGATATGGATCATTACGGAAATAATGTTTAATCAATTCCCCCCCTGTTATTGTAATCTATTTCTGCAGTTGTCTGCGTTTGTGTATTTTGTAGCTACATCTGTGTGCTGCACAATTTCCCAATCATGCATATTCAAGTCTTAACGCCGATGCTTAACAGGCGACGCAACCGGAATTAGAACGAGGACATTAGACTTCATTAAAAAGAGAAATGATTATCAGGTTTATCTTTTGAAATGTCTATTAAAATGTGTGTGTCGTTCTTCACTTATCTGTCACCTGGCTCCCATGAGCCTGGCAGACTAATAGAGAGATGGTGAGGGCCAAAGCCCAAGAGAGAGACAGAGACCCATCAAGCTCTCTACTCAGGCTGGAAGGCTGTCTGTCTGCTCTGCCACTCTCTGTCTCGCGGTGTGTCTCGCTCAGCTACTCCTCCTTTTTCCTCCCACACTCGCGGCTTAAAGGGACTCTATTTTGTCCGGCCTTGTTATCGGAATAAAGAAACACAAAACAAACCGAGTTGTAATTGCATAAATCAGACGAAACAATAATCCACGGCGGAGAGAGAGGTGTTGTGATATGTTCGCGAAATGAATTCCATTCAGCCTATGGCTACAATCTCGTCTCTCTCAAGAGCTTCGGCTGACAAAGGCTCCCACAAGAGAGCTAGAGAGGAAGATGGATGAAGTTGCCCCTAGACACTCATATCAGGTCAGTATGTGCTTTATCCCCTAATGGTTAAGGTTAGGATTGAGTAGGGGGTGATACTAGATCTGAGCCTGAGGGCCATTGTTCTGTCTAGAGGAGCAGGAAGTAGCCACCATCCTCCATCATGGCCCACATTTAGCTTTTCACTGGGCCACCAGCGCTAGTGCAGCTAGCAGGTTGGAGCGCGCAGCTAGCTAGTTGGATGTGTCCTTCCACCCAGAGAGCTTTATTATTAGAAAGGACATAAACAGACTAATTAAATCGCAGCAGTGGAGCTGGGCTGACAGCTGGCGCAGAGAGTGTGACCAAACAGATCCCTATCAAAGTGCAGGAGCAGAGTCTCTGTATGTGTGCAGCCTGACTGTCGGCTGACACGCATGCCTGTGTGTTCTTTAACCGCACATACGTGTGTGGCTGTTAATTTCACCCATTTCAGACTTGTGTTTATTCTATAATTGATGACTATCAATTTTCCACTCTAATTTCATTCACACACACTGTCATCTTAATGTCTTATTTATCTGTGCAGCGCAGAGCACATTGACTCGCTGATATGATCCAAAATGGTACAAATGCTATCCAGCAGAGCAGTAAACACTCCAGTAATTAGTGCATGGTCTCCAGGCTGACTCCACTCAGCTCTGCAGCATGGCCAAGCACGGACCCCATATAGAGAGGAGCCTAGTTATGCATTGATCTTAGAAAATTAAGGCTAACTGCCCCAGATTGCAGCGTCTTGATGTACCTTCTGGATGAGCAATGTTCTATACTTGTATTGTTTGTAGAGTAAACAGGGTGATTTGGACTCGCTGTGCTTTAGAATGAATACATCCTGAATAATTAATGGCGCCCCCTTAAAGCGTTGTTATCTGTGTGACCGCAAACGTAAAACCACTGATGATGAGAAAATATGGTTTTAACAAGTCAATAATGGTGAGTGCAACAAGAACGGCCTAATCAATGAGGCTGCAACGTTTGCAAACAAGGACTTGAATTATAACGCCGATAATTGATCCCTTCCATTTTTTCCCCTCTCCTTCGCGTGATGTCATTGTTTATCGATTGCTTCCTGCCAGTGAGGGATGATGGGAAGTTTCAGAGTTTGTTTTTGCTATGACTTTTGCCCCCCTCCTCTCCCTCCTCTCCCCCCTCCACCTTTCCCTTCTTTTTCTCCCCCCTCCCTCTCTCCGCCACCCCCCTTCTCCATTTGAAATTTGCAAGCTGTAGCACCAGCTTAACCAAAAAGGATTAAGTCCCATACCCAACTGAGAACACAGATAATGCTCAGTAATTGGTAAAAAATGAAGATGAATGGGACAGCTAGATAAGGACCAATTAGCTGCTGGGAGTGTACAGCTGTGGTCTCCTCACAGAGCGCTCTCAGGGGCCAAGGCCCCCTCTTTCGCTCTCACGCGAGCACGCACGCACGCACACACACACACACACACACAAGCGTAGACACACACACACGCAAACATACAAGCAGGAGGGTGGGGCTTGCAGAAATTAGCCTGATGACCCTGGGAAGAGAGAATGATGCTTCCTCATCATCTCACCCAGAACCTCTTTCTCTCTCAGCTCTCAGTCAGGCAACACTCCAGGTACCTGTCACCATCCGTCCAGCCTCGGCCTAGCATGTGGCTCCGCGCTCCCTGTTGGGCGCAGGCGGCCTGGACTGAAGCCACAGATGTGAGACAAAGGGCTTCCCGGGTTTGGAAGTCCTGCTGTAGGATGTAACTGCTTATACAGCTTAGATGTGGTCTTACAAGTTTAAGACGGATACAGAACGTTGAGTAAAATCAGACAGGAAGCAGCGACTGTTGTGTCTTCTCCTTTAAGTGCGGCGAGCTGTTTGGTCGGCATGTCGTGGCATCATCTGGCTGATGACAGTGGAATTCCCATATCTAATTACAAACAGGATTTCGGCTCCATTAGATTTGTGTGGTGAAGAGTCAGATGAGTGGCAGGGCAGCACCCAGTGGCCAAAGAGAGACAAGAGAGCGGAAGACAAGGAAGTAAGTGAGAAAACAAGAGGACAAGGGTGAACGCAGCCTCGTCCTTTTTCGTCAGGTCGGAGAAAAAAAACACTTTATTTTTTCTTCTGCGGCTGAAAAAAAAGCAATTCCTTCTCTTGAAATTGGCAGGTGTTTGTTAGTGGGCAGCTGACAATATTTTCTCTCCCAGTAATGAAGGTTGTGGTTGGGGTCAATGCACTGGGAGGGAACGGCGGGCTGTTTATCCCCCTCAAGGCCCAGCGCCACACGTGTTTTGCTTGGTCTGTGATCTGTAATTGTGGCATTTCCTGAGAGGCGCAGGAACAATCCACATTGTGCTTTGAGAGAGCTGCCTCTGACCGACTAAAGAGTGCAGAGCCAAATAAAGACACCCCCCCCTCCTGCCATTCTATCTCCCTTTGCATTTTATCCTCATATACTCCTATTTCTCCTTCTTCTCTCACTCAGGATCTCCGGTTATTTTGGAGTTGAAGCGGCCTTTTTCTCCCTCTTTTAATTAATAACATTGATGCAAACAGGAAGGTCTAATTGCGATGAATATTTAATGCGAGGGAGAAATATTAGCCTGTTCAATTTACATCAACACAAAGACGGCGACGGGCAATCCAACTCTACAAACAGAACAGAGTGTCCTTCACTGGCTGCCTCCGCTGCGCTCCGCTTTAAGCGCTTCACAAAGATCTGCTTCAGACAAACACTGAGATGAGGCACCTGTATTTTAGCTTAAGGAGGATTCTTTTCAATGGGTTTATGTAGTAGCTCTCTCTCATTAAATGGATCTGTGTCCTCAGTGGTATTATCAGAGACGGGTTCATTATCATATCAATTCCTATCAGGGTTTGGTAACACGATTTGTGCAGGCAAACACATCCGTTTGTCGAGTCTTAGTTTAAGCAGCACGAGTATAAAACTTTCAGCTCCTCGGAGCAGCTGTGGTCTTGAGTGTCTTAAAAACAGCATGAAGTCATTCCCCGTGAGTGAGTCCAGTCCTAACAAAGCTACAGCCGAATACAGTTCCCCCTCCTGCCCACTCTCTGCTAAATCAGTCAAGTGATTTGTTAGTTTGGATTGCCATTGAGAGCTGGACATATTAGGCATTCACAGGCCAAAATAGTTTTTGAAAACAGGCCAGATTTAGACCCTTCTGGAATGTTAAACAATTCACGCTTCCTTGTAAGTCGCTTCATATTTTTGTGAAATTACAAAATGCTTTTATTAAAAATAAACATGTGAGCTGAAGCCCGGGGCTAGATGAATAAGCCGGCGCGCTGCTAGCTGTGTTTCATGGCCCCGCCGTGCCGAGCAGGCCATATTTCTCCTGCGTATTATCAGGATGACTCCTGCTGGCCACCCTGTCACAGGAGAGTGCTTGATATAAACAAGAGATTGCTGCGACACCCGGTAATCAATATTAGGATGGTTTCAGTACCAAACATCATTTGTCTCTGCGACCATTCCTTTGACCAAACGAAGCATTAATTCAAATCATAAATCTGAGCTGATTTAAATCCGAGGAGAGTGAGGGAGAGAGAGAGGCCCCTGTCTGACTGCCTGCCCCTAATGATTTATTTTCTACATTTCTGCGAGCGAGAGATTTGTCCATACTCACTGACAGGTCACCTTCAAACGCCAGTGGCAGACTGTTCATCACCATGCAGACGAGCATCTCATCGCTGCGAGTAAATATTAAAGGAAAAGAATCCAATTGATTGTGGATGGGGCCGAGAGGCGTCACTGCCATATATTTCACTCAGAGAGCTAATGCTGTGGCCCGTGCACCCACACCTAGAGCTGCTCCCCCCTGCCAGAATTATGATTCTAGCGGGAGCCTGTGTGGCTGGCTGTGGGCTCAAGGTTACAATTTAAATTGTAAAAAGATAAAACAGTTTCTTATTAGCTCCATTGCCATAGCCTTGCTGTTGGTACTCACATTTATCTTTATTTCCGTGACCTCGTCGGCTCGTATTCTTCTCTTTTTTACATACTCCATTCTCTGGGAGTGATGACCTCACACTTTATGCATTTTGCATTGTTAAATCTGCTTAGAAACACATCCTGTTTTCATCTCGCGCACCATAAGCTCCGCGGTGTCAAGTATTACTGATGAAATGTATTCAGGAGTCGAGCCGTTTATTACAGGGAGTGAATCAAAACCTCCATTTAGCAAGCAAAGCTACAGGGATTACATTTGGTTTATAATTTGGAGCGGGCTCATGAAGCCGCACTAACATACATTATCTTTCTCTTTAATACACTAAGTGGTTCTGTGTGATATTGCGAAAATCCTTCTGCATTTTAGGGCTAATAATTAATTGAAATGGCACATGGTGAAAAACCAATGCTCTCACAGCAATTCAATTAGACCTTGTTAAAAGCTGATAGCTTTGGGAGACTGTGCTCACTGTTTCACTTAGCTATTATACATGTTTTTTTTTTTACTTTCAACACACAAAAGTGTTGCTCTTCAAGAGAAAACAAGACTTACCTCTGCAAAGTGAAAATGTGAAGTTAGTGAAAACTGAACAAAAACACAGGAAACAGCAGAATAATGGAGACAGGCATGCAAGTCTTTGGTTTAAGGCAAGCTGTATGTATCTGGCAAAGAGGTTTATGGTCCTGTGTGCTTATCAAGACTTTAGTAGAACACAGGATAGGATTAGAATTCAGGGAATGGGTTAAAACAGCTCAATGCTGCTCAATAAGGCAAAAATCCTAATCACGACTAATTGTTAATATTGCGATAAACTTTCTTAACCATGTTCAGTTGGCCCGAGCTAAACTAAACTGCTGCATTTGCATGGATTCAGGTAGAGGGTGGACAGCAAACAAGATCAAAAGAGGGAGAAGTCGTTCCCATCCGCAGGGTAACTCACGATAATATCACCATACAGCGATTCTGTGATAACTGATATATTGCAAGACAATCTGATAATGACACACCAAGATATCTGACTAACTTCTTCGGCCAGTTAATTTCCGTTCATGTCATAAGCGCCACCACGAGGAGTCATGAAGTTGTGACGCGGTGAATCAGAATCGAAGGGAAATCTGTTTAGAGCGCCGTATATTTGTACATTAAAATATCGATATTTGCTGCCAGCCTATTGCATGAGTCAGGATGACGATATATTGCCGTATCGATATTTTGTCCCACCCCTAGTTATCGATCTGCACTGAAGGAAGTTAATAATTTTGCAGTCCTACAATTGCATCGGACTTTGTTTTCCCTGTTGCGTCCAGCAGGAGTTGTCCAGCTGACATCCGCCTGAATCCATGTGAATACAGCCAGCTTTGAGGGAGCACTGCGCTACAAAGGAAAAGGGAACGCTCGATTTATTACACAAAAGAGTGGAACAATAATCGTTGGTGGGAAGCCAAAAAGTTATAACTGAAAATACAATTTGATTAATTGTAGTAATGGGCATTTTTTGAGAACTCTTTGACGGCTGCAGAAATCTCTCTGCATTTTTCTCCGGTTCCGCATTTTACATCACCACACCAGTTTTACTGGCACTAATGCTTTCTTCTTCTTTTGTTATTTAATGGCGGTTAGCAAACAACTTTCAGATGCGCTACAGCCACCGTCTGGCGATAGTACTGCATTATGACCAAGTGCCAGTAACAACAATGGAAAGAATATATTTTTAAGATGAGATAATAGTCGCTTAAACCCATCCTTAATTAATTGCTCAGCCCTAGCCAATTTATAATACACTAATATTTAGCTTTATAACTATCAAACCATGAAAGATAGAAGCTATTGTGTTCATAAAGGACATACCCCTTTCAGACTAAAGTGATCGTTCAGATTTTTTTTTTTTCTTCAAACAAGTTTCATGAACTCTTTGCCAAAGTTGGCACATTAAACATTTGCATGATTCTTGATAAAAACAGATATTTATCAGTTTAATAATACACTCTTACATTTTTATAAATTGTTGCCAATTTCTTGTAAGAAGCCAAAAAAACAAACAAAAAAAACCTGCCTTGAACCTTCACACAAAAATGTAGCCGACAGGCACGTTTACCTCGAGTGTTCTGCTCATAGATGAAACAAAAACTTGTTATAAATAAGAAGTTGGGACTTGAAATTCATCACACTACACTTACACTTGTACAAACCCCTTATTTCTGTTCATATATTAAATCTAAATGTTGTGTATAAACATTCTTTGCTTGTTTGCATGTTGAGAGGGAGAATCGAGGGATGTGTTGATCAGTAAGTAAGTCTACATCTGTTTGTCTGTCCGTGTGTCGGCACAGGCACTCAGAACTGTTTGCAGGAAGCATTTGTCATCTCCTCATGTGAGTACAAATGTGTTTGTGTTTACGACAGTGTGTGTGTGTGTGTGAAGGGCATCCTCACCGACGGTGGAGCTCAGGTCTCCATTCTCTCCGTCAGCCCCATGGTGGTTGGCGTTGCTGTGGTAGCCGCTCATCGCCTCCAGCTTGATCTTCTTGACCTTCATGGCCTCTGCGATGGCTGCGTTGGCAGCTGCTGCCGCCGCTGCTGTCAGGCCTGGAGAGAGGAGGCAGAGGAGACAGAGCTGCTTACAGAGCCGCTACATGTCTGCTGGGGCTGAGCCACTGCACCTGCAAAACCTTTCACAAACCTGCCCCGGCAAGTGAAAAAAACAAAGGAAAAGGACTTCTGAAATAATAAAACAATGAATAATTTTATACACTATGGGGAATAAGCGCCTGTGAGATCACAGCTTGGTTTTTCATCTTCTGACAGGGGATATCTGCACAGCAGGTTATCATGCTGATGGGATGGATCCCTGTGTGTGTGGCGGCATATGATTTTTATGAATGTTTCCCCGACTCCGATATTCCTCGCCTATATGTTGATGTATTTGTACCTTGATGGGAACAGATGCAGTCAAGATAATAGTGCATGATGCAAGCATTTTGTGTGTACAACTTATGATACACACAGTAAGTGTATATATAAAAGAGGTATGGTGATACAGTGTGACACAGGAGGGTTCAGGGAGAGAAAAGGTTCAAAATGTCAACAAATAGAGACACAAAACTGTCTTTAACAATCTCTACATCGAGTGTATTTCGATGATACTTTCTAATGTACTCAACAGATCTAATCACCCTGAATAATACCTGACATCGGTATTCAAATACCTTCACTGCTATATACTGTAGGGTGTCTCATAATAACGGGACTCTTCTGAGAGTCAAGGCCAGTCATCAAGCAGAATAAAAAACTATACACCATGTACCAAGGATTGAAGTAATTTTTTCTTCTTTGACACTTGTAAATGGATTTTGAGTGTATTCAATAGTTAGAGGGCCATGTGTGAAAATTAAATAAAGAATATGCTCCATTATAAATGTGAAGGAATTTATTCACTTCAATATTATTTCTATTACTTTCAGAAAAAAACACAAACATTCTCAGGACCTTTAAGGGAGGAAATTACCAAGGCAGACACCCTGTTGAGCGTATGGCCATCAAAGAATTCCAATGAGTAATAACATTGAGGTTTTAAGATGTTAAAAGACTTTTTAACAGCTGATAAAATGTGACAAAGATTTTTTTAATTACAGGAAAAAAACATTTAGGCTGCACACAAAATTGTATTTTTTTCATGGCAGACTCAATGTTATCAAAACAGCAATACAACAATTCTAAGACTTTTTTACAGCCGATATTCAAAGACTTAGCAGCCGATATTTAAAGACTTAACAGACAATATTTAAAGACTTAGCAGCCGATATTTAAAGACTTAGCAGCCGATATTCAAAGACTTAACAGCCGATATTTAAAGACTTAACAGCCGATATTAAAGACTTAGCAGCCGATATTTAAAGACTTAACAGCCGATATTAAAGACTTAGCAGATGATATTTAAAGACTTAGCAGCCGATATTAAAGACTTAGCAGCCGATATTTAAAGACTTAACAGACGATATTCAAAGACTTAACAGCCGATATTCAAAGACTTAGCAGCCGATATTTAAAGACTTAACAGACGATATTTAAAGACTTAGCAGCCGATAATTAAAGACTTAGCAGCCGATATTAAAGACTTAGCAGCCGATATTTAAAGACTTCACAGACGATATTCAAAGACTTAACAGCCGATATTCAAAGGCTTAACTGCCGATATTTAAAGACTTAACAGCCGATATTTAAAGACTTAGCAGCCGATATTAAAGACTTAGCAGCCGATATTTAAAGACTTAAGCCGATATTTAAAGACTTAACAGCCGATATTTAAAGACTTAAGCCGATATTAGAAGACTTTTTAACCGCTGATATTTAAAGACTTAACAGCCCAAGTTAAAAGATTTAACAGCCGATATCAGACTTCAAAACAGCCCAATTTAAAAGACTTTTTAACAGCCAATATTTAAAGCATTAACAGCCGATATTAGAAGACATAAGCCGATATTTAAAGACTTAAGCCGATATTCAAAGACTTAACAGCAGATATTAGAAGACATTTTAACAGCTGATAACAAAAGACTTTACAGCCGATAAAACATGACAAACTATTTTAAATTTACAGAAAAGTAACCACAGAAATGTTCGTACTTTTGTACCTTGAAAGTCTTTTGGACTCCGATATATGGACTGCAAAAAATAATCATACCGTCTCATAGCAGCTTGAATCTTACAAAAGAGCAATTCTAACTTGTCTTCAGTATGCTGATCACTTGAGAAATTCTGACAACATGCTAAATATCTTTGACCATTTCACATGGATCCTCCTCAGGCCCGGGGCAGATGTTTTCATAAACGGACTACTGACATCACATTTTAAATCATTCACATTTCCTCGGCCATCTCTGAATTTATACTGGAATAGCAGTATTTGACATGGTCTTCCACCTTGATCAAAATGGACTTGATATGATTAATACAGTGAGGTTATAGACATACATATGCTGAGCACACTGCAGAGATCATAAAGCATTGGTTTGTCATTGTGGTATTTGCAGGGTTCGGGTGTATTGAACGTGACTGAAATCTTTATTCATGAGGCCGGTCTCAAACAGCAGGGACAGATAGCGCTAAAGCTCCTCTAGGCCTGACGTGTCTCAGGAGAGTCCTACGAGTCCTCTCGCCAACCCCGGCAACAAAATCAAAGATGCACGGCAGGAAAAAAGATATGCACCTATTAGTGGAATCACTCATATCAACAGTACGGTATATCACCTGCCCTTTAAAGAGGCTGCTTACACTGTGTGAGCAGGTTTGCCTTACGTTTGACGCAGAACAAGGCAACGTCTGCGTTTATCATCACTAAGCTGTCACGTCTCCGTGATGGGACTCAAGAGCAGCTATTAGCCATGCATCTGAGAGGAGACACGAGTACAAGGAGAGGTAGAAATCGAACATGTGGCTCTAATAGATACATGCGAGCATGCGCACACACAGGAGGCACAAACACACACCGACAAACACGCACACAGGAGCATACCGGTGTGAGCACCCGCTCCCTCTCATCCCCCCAGCTGATAGGCAGATGGCGAGAGTCACTCTGAGCCACTGACATGGAGGTGCATATAATTTAAAGCCTTGTTTGCATCTTAAAATACATCAGTACCATATTGACGTACAGTATACATCATGTCTGCGAGGGCCCCTCTCGTTTGCAATGGGCCCGGCTTGCTGTTCAATACGCATAGGCAGAGCAGGGGGAGAGAAAAAAAGAGCCATTGCCTCATAAGAAGGTGATACTTCTCCACATAATGAATGTGGCCTCTGCCCAGTCTGAAGGTCAGCCTTCATTTGTGTATAATGGGCAAGAGTCAACTGTTTTCCAAATGAGACGTATGCAGAACAGACTGCCGAGTAAATATTGAAATCACCTCTGGGCTGTTTGTGTGATAAATTCCCCCCACAAATCAGGTGCCGCTCAAAGGAGTGCCGCAGTGGTGCCTTCTGATGCTCTCTAACTTTGGCTATGAAACACTGTGGTTTATAGCACTGCAGACTGCGTGTCCTCGCTGTTTCTTTTTCTAAAGGAAGCAGGATTATACTGTAAGAACGACTAAATAGAATGCAAAAAGATTAAATTAAAGCATCTAGAAGAAAGGAGAGGTTTAGATAAAATGTGTAGTGAGTAAACAGATGGAATAATCACTTCTTCATTTTTCATTCATCATTCTGCTCCAACCTCCACCCCTGTCTTTGATTAAGTGACACACTCCCTAAATCGAAATCTTTGTTCTGATAATTGTTTCATCTCAGCGGATCAATTGTCATATCCACATAACACACACCTCCACACAGTGGATTTAATAAGGAAGCCAGGGAGGTGCTGCTGGTGCCCAGCAACAAGTCTATTAAGCCACTAGAAGTCTAAACGTCAACAAGACCAATCCCACTCAGTGCTAATCTGCATTCATTACTATGCAAACAAAACAATCCTGCCTCTTATATTCTTTCAAAGTCACCTTTAGATTCACACACTTTCCTCATATAGACGGCGCACGTCTGGTTGCGAGTCGCAATCCTCCCGAGCAGAAAACAAACAGCGCATCCCGGCCGCATGTAGAGAGCCACACCAGTCAGACAAGAGAAAAGGGAACATTTTAACAAATAGAGAATAGCATGGCACTGTCACATGGGGAGCACAAAACAGCAAATAACAGAGACAAGGTCTGATGGTAGCCCTTGGAGCAGCTGTCATATTAAATAATAATGAAGGATCTATTAATATGCAAAGGAAGCAGCAGCCGACTGGCTTAACGCTGTCATGCCTCTGCATATTGTCAGGATCTTCATCATTAATTAACATGCTAGCTGCCCCATACCTGCGCCAATGTCAGAACATTCTTACAACAAACACCCCAATGCCTGTGCCCTCCGCAACTAACTCGTATAATTAAATTAAAATCAGATTAACTTCACATCAGTACACAAAAGACTGACTTTTACGACTTTCTCTAGCAGGGATTATATAAAAAAGGACAAATAGCTAAAGCTTATCTGCCGTGTTTCTGTTGCATCTCTGTTAGGGCCTGCACCATGGGCAACAATGAAAACACACTTTATTTATCGGGCGAGCGGGATAAGTAGGGAAGAGACGCTCCATGTCAATGAGCATGGCCGCCTAATTTTATGCATGGACTGGTGGCAGCACAGCGATGACAAACTGGGGTTGGGAACAACGCGACTCTTAGGTACACTGCGCCACTTGAACTGTGCTATCCACATCATGACAAATTTAGTATCAATTACACAGCGCGCTAACCTTATGACAAGCAGCGGACTGGAAGAGGAGGGGCAGAGACACAAAGAAGTGACACTAAATTACCTGGTGCATACTGGATCTATTTTAGAGCAGCTTGAAGTGGCACCAGATTAGATGATCCACTCCAGAAGCTGACGTGCTAATTGTACATCAAAGGGACATAAATATTACAATACGTCTCCACCTGCAGTACTGAAAGAAGCAGCTCTCTGGAATCCACACACATGCTCGTACAGCGAGCCTGTGGAGCATTAGAAAATACTGTTTTATCAGTAAAGTAGAGGATGCACCCCGGCTGGATGTAGGTGACATTCATTTCTCTAATGGTAAATGCAGTACTCTTGCGTTATTCAAAAGGTTGAAGCCATATCCAGGACATAAATGAATTATATTGAAGCTGCTGCTTAAGTAGTGGCCAGAGTGTGAGTGGAGGCCCTCTCCACTTTAAAGGAGATGTCATCTCAGTGTGGTGTCAGTCCACAGCAAATAATCCGATTTGGGGGCCAATCTGCCTGTAATGCATCAGCAACTGGAAAAGCTCCAGCGCAACCCCCCCCCGCCCCCCTCTACACCCACCCCGAGGGCATGAACGCAAGCATGCACGCATTCAGACACTCACACTTACACACGTGTGCTTTCACACACATATGAGGGTATTTCGTTAAATGGAAAGCTAAGCATATTAAGATGTCCTTTTCTAAATGGAAGCAGTGTCAAGGGCAAAGATACATATGTTAACAATGTGTTTCACCGAGGCCTCTCTGGTCTGCTTAGAGAGTGAAGAAGACATCTCTCCACTGTGGAGAATACGGGCATTGATTTGAATCTAATATGATTTAAGTCTTTGTCTAATGTGTATGTCTCATATTATTGTATGAAGAAATGAAAGCAGATGTAAAACTAGGATTACGTAGAGTCAGGAACGCCACATTGTTTCTGCCATGCAGCCTTCTGAGTCTACGAGATGAGACGATTGTAAAGAACTTCCTGTATTTGTTATTACGGGTGTAAATCACAAGTTTAATCAAGGTACAATATAAGTATCAATATCAGTTCTTTGGCATGGTTCGTTACCATGGCAACAACAATCAAATATGTAATTTTTGTGTTTATTATTTGTCTGTTTATTTTTTTTAATGTAAACTAGTGTGTTTTTTATTAATTAATTTAATGATTTTTAAAGTAGGGGTGTAAATAATCACAAGTTTTATAACAACAATTATCCAACATTTGCTGATATCACAATACGATTTTGATTAGATTCATTTAAAGACCAGCTCCAGTCATGTTCCAAGACAAATAAAATGCTCTGCTTGAAATAATAAATCGTGTCCGATATGTTTTTTTTCTGCTTAATATGTTTAATCACCTTGTAAAAATCCTCCCAAGGCATCTCCTCCTTCTCCCTCATTAAAAATTCCCCACTCTGCATAGTCCCCGCCCACAATGCGAATTTCCAACCGCCCCCTCCGTCGCGAAAACAAAACAAGTCTCTGCCATCATTTAGTGGCAACTTGTTCAACTTAGCTAGCTTGAAATGTCGTAATTAGTAGCAGTAACGTTAACGTTAGTAGTCAGTAGTGAGTTTGCAAAAATGACGATGACGGTTACAGCTGACTCGCACATCGCCAAAGTGGTTGCCATAGGTTACACATAATGATCTGCACAGCGTCACCCCGTCCATTAACGGGATCGGCTCCTTAGGTTTGTGACGTCTCAAACCTGCCAATCTGAAAACATGTTATTCAGCCTGTCCTTTGTACACTGCAGTTTAAAAGCATGGCAATGACTGCTTATGTCGTCCCTCATATGTCTTGTAGCACATGAAAAACACCACATGAGAGATGTTCACAAGGTTAAACACTTGATTTTCACTGAAGGGGGTCTTTAAGACAATTTTAACTCAAGTCTTCCAGACATTATAATAGAAAACAATCTATTCTTTTAAATATAGAGCAAATTATATATCAAATATTTAAATCAGTCGGCCAGCGTAAGCTAAAAATGACAATATGGATCAATGTGTTCACCTTGCATCAATGACATTGAATTGAATCCAGTTTTGAGCTCCAGTTTTGAGCTCCAGTTATCCAGTCCTGAGTGATAAGTAGCTGAAGAAGAAGAAGCACAGTACATTACATTTGCAGACACAACATGTTACTGTGATCAAAACATTTCATGGGAGGTTTCGTCTTCCTCCGCAGTCAAAATTAAACAGTGCAGTGGCTTTTCGGTGGCGTCTTGGAGCCCGGGCGAAGCCTCAGGAAAAGCCCACATTCTGTGTGTGTGTGTGCTCAGGCGCCAACTCATCTGCAAAATGATCTAATGTGACATGACGTGATAGTGTAACTATTTAAGACAGTCTCTCAATGCCGGGTTTTAATCATCAATCAGTGAATTTGGACATGACAGGGAGATCAATTAGTCGCCTACTTAGATGCTAACTTACGTGTGGTCAATTATACTTAATTATTAATCTGTCAAAATCTGTAACTTCTCTGACGTTTAATGCTTAATGCTGTAATCAAAAACAATAAACGGTTTAATAAGACGACAGAAATTGAAGGAAAAGTTCCGTCTCTGCACTGTTAGGAAGCTTAAGGCAGTTATGAGAAGACCAAAAAACCTCAATTACTTTATCTCTGCCCCCTGAATACCCCGACTAAATGTCAAGATCATAGAGTCCCTCTGGGCTTAAAGGGGATGATATCAAAAGGCTTTTCTGTTGCTTTATGTTCCACTAAATAACACGGCTCTTTCTCATCATTGTCCTCGTCTGTGTTCACTGCGGCCTTTAAGTTCGCCTTCTATACCACGCCGCAGATAGCCACTGACCTCACCCTATTCCCAGAGTTCAAAGCAGTAGCCTGTGAGCCTCCATTGTACTGAATCACAAGGATGGTCATATCTGTGTGTAATACGGAATATCAAACGCAGCACGGACGATGCTCTGCTGCCGGCTGGAGAAAGACATACAGAAAGAAATATAAACTGAAGCATGAACGTTATTGTTTATGAAAAGCTGCCTTACTTTTGTTTGTTGGATGAAAGAATTGAATCTCATTGTTTTGTTCTTATATAACTTGTAGTATGAGGGTTGCCTGTTACACAAAAAGGGTAGGTATAATAAGATAAAGCCTCAGCCTACACCTCTTCCTGTTCATTTAAACCATCACTGTTTGTATTCATGTGTAACTCACATGTGTTTTTTTTTGGAGGAGGGGGGTTAATTCAGACAAATGTTAACTACTACTGTACTACTACAGAGATAATTGTAACACTGTTAAAATTATTGTGCTCTGAAGATAGTTTAGTTTTTTGCTTCTTTCTTGTATTAGTAAACTTTGTTTTGTTATCTTTTATAAGTTAAACTTCGTAGTGGAATGGGTTGCTTGAAAGTATATGTCATATAAAAAACGGAATGTTGAAAAAGAGCTATGTTAAAAAAAAAAAAAAAAAAAAGGAGCTATGTTTAAAAAAAGAAAAAAAAGGAGCTATGTTTAAAAAAAAGGGAAAAAAAGAGCCTAGTATTTTTGTTTCTTTTTTTCACTTAATTTACCGTAAAATTTGGTGTACAAGATGCACTTTTTAATACGTGGGCTGTGTCCTTTATACTGGTGCAACCAATATACCAGTATAAAATGCAGAGAGGGCTATTTTATTGTGTTACGGTGTTTTACCCAGACAATGTAATCTAGCTAAAGCTTCGTCACAGACATGCGTTGTCATGATCGCCAGTGCAGCCGCCATCAACGCTCACAACAATCAACGTCACCGTAGGCTGAGCTCGACTACCGCACCGGTAGCTAGCAGGATTGCAAACTTGACATGGTGGAAACAGATGGTAGGCTGTAATTTGTATGTGTTTTAAATAAGAATATATGAAATAGTGTTGACATAACTTGCATACATGTTTTTATTTTTTTCGCTCTGGGACACTCCCCAAAACAGACTGCGTCTTCTATTCCAGTGCGACTTATTACGGTAATCCCTCAGTGTCTTTTATTTGCAAATTATAGTGACCTTCTTTGAGTTATTTCGAAGAGGGGAAATTGTTAATACAGACAGAAATATACTAATATGTCTTAAAAGATAATTCCAAGTCAGTTGAAATTGTTGTGCACTTTAACAGCTGGTTTACCACTGAAATACTTCAGTTAATAGTTTTACAGTTAATAGTTTTGTACAGAGACTTGTCTATTAAAATTGTTGTGCACTATCACAATATTATCATAGAAAACCAGCTATGGTGCTCTTATCTTTGTTAAATGCTACAGTTGTAGTTGGACAGTTAACAGTGTTGTACAAAGATGATTGCAAGTCTGTTGAAATTGCTGTGCACTGTAACAGCGAGTTTACCACTGGAAAACCAGCTGTGGTGTTTTATCTCTTTGTAAAATACAGTAAATAGTTGGTTTAATGTGTACTGTACACTGAGTGAGCACTCAAAGAGCTGCATTCAACTGTACAATATCATTAAAGACATATCAAGAAGGAGAGCAAAATATGCAAATGAGAGCACTTACAGCCACCAACATCAAAGCCGCCACAATGAAGCAGGCCACAAATAGAACAAAAGCATTAGTCGCAATAAGACTTGGCCCGGGGGCTAAGTTAGGGCACAAACGGTTGTTGTTGATTCTTGTGGCGATAAGCTTGCTTTAGCATCACCACTGCCTATGTACATATACCAGTGGAGTGGATTTAATCGCACTAATTAGAATGCACTCAAGGCAAAATGCAACATCTACTGGAATAATCTGAGAGAAAAGATCTCCACTCCAATTTATTCTCCCCCCGCCCGGCCCCCGCTTGTGTTTCCGGGGGGTTGAGCAGAGGATCTGTTTTTGGTAAACGAGTGAGCGGCTGGTGTCTGGTGGTTGGGTGCATGTGTCACTTTGGACTGGTTGCCATTTCGAGGACGAGCTGCGGGGAGGCCAGTGGTGGGAGAGGATGTGTATGTGTGTGACAGAAAGAGAGAGAGAGAGGGGAAAAAAAAAAAAGAGCCAGACAGAGCAGATTAGAGCCTTAGCAACAATGACAGAGTGCTACAGACGGAGATTTAACCGTACCTGTGGGTGGCATCATGCCAGGGGACATGAGGCCGGGGACCGAGTGGGGCATGATGTGGGGGTTCTCGGGTGATGTCACGCTCTGGGTCCTCTTCGGGGGCCGGCCGGGTCTGGAGCTAAAACACCAAGAAGAGAAGGAGAAGAGGAGGAGGAAGTGGGTGAGAGATTGGCAGAAAGAGGAGGGGGCTGTGTGGGTGGAGGTGGTGGTGGCGGGGGGGTGTTAACATTTGGAGCACTCCAGAATGCAATTCCATTGCAAATAGCTAACATGGACTGTAAATAAATTTCTTTTCAAGGACAGTTGCTTTCTGCAGCTCAACATAATAGACTTCCATAACTAATTAGATTACACGGTGAATTCATTTCCTTTATTGAAGATCAACCACTTTTTGATGCATAATTCATAACCCGTACCTCGTTACCTGTTCCTCCGTATTAATATCCCCACACTATTTGAATTGCCTCGTTTGCATATGCTAAAATCCAGAGCGCGGCCCTCGGCCTGGAAATTACATGTTAACTTGTTATAATTATTGCAGTCAGGCCACTATTGATTTATGAGACTTTTAAAAACCAAATATGTGTAGTTCTGGTAATGAATGATATTTTAAGGTTCTTCAGGAAATTAAAAGGCAATGGCTGCCTTAGGAAATGTTCTGCTTGCTTGATTTAATGCATGCCTTAGCTGGAAGGTGGTGTGACAGAGTGATTCAGACCTGTTGGACGGTTCTGATGGGGGAGTTTTATTACACCAAACGAGGGGCACAGATCCAGCCGTGATAAATGACTGTGCCACCTCACTGTGGAGGAGAAAAAGGGCCTCTGAAGCAGATACACCCCTGACTTTCCACACATCTCACTCATTCGCTTATTAATACAGCTTCCAGTTGCAATCAATACCTACTTTGCTGGCTTATAGTTACAAACAAAAGCCTACGGGGTGAGAAAAATAAATGCAATGAGCTTATAATGAGGGGGCCACGATCTTATATAGGTGTGCTCTTTATGAACAAGGAGCAGGATGTCTCAGCAGAAGATGAATTATGGTGACTTGACACAGGTGACATATTGGCTTCATACATTATTTCTCGTACAATAGTCCATTTAGAAGCTTAAACAGGATACTAAGTTCTCTTTAATATGAACTGAGTTTAATCCATCTTTAAAACACCAAAGGGTTTCCGCTGCGTGCTGTAACTACGGGAGGAAACAGGAAAAACTATCGTAAATTATACGGCATGTTGGCAGAGATCGTGTCCTGTACCTTTAAGACGGGGTTCGAGGTTCATCTTTATTCTGTTTATGAGATTTGAAGAGGTTTGCTTCTACAGTGTTGTCACTTCCAAGTTTTGTCTGTGTAGTCTTTAGTTTTTCACAACAAATATTACTAAATAGGTCTTTAATATATGTGGAAGTAAGATACACGACTGTGGTTACAGGAATCGTCAAAATGTAACTTATTTTTTTATGTATTTATGATTTGTTGGATAATTTGTTGGTAGGCAAACTTATGTCTGAGTCCGATGAATTATAAAAAGGGGGTTTCAAATCACAAGTTTCCTAACAATGCATTATTGTATTGATTCTTTGGACAACAATACAATAGGTAAGGGATAATGTATAGTGGGTAGCGGGTAATGGAACCCCGACAGCAACCCGCTCACTATACATTATCCCACTTATTAAACGGCTATTTACGTAACAAATCAATCACTTGACACTAAATATTGATTTAGAAATTATTTTAGTAACTTAAAAATGATTATATTACTGTTTTAATTTTGTAGATCTCTCTGTTATACCCTTCAGTTTTTGCATCGTTTAACCTTTATTGCTTTCTCTCCGCTGTTTTCGTCTATTTTTTCCCTCTGCAAACAGACCGACGTCAAATTTAACTGACTTATTTCAGCGGATTGATATCATTAGAGTTAGTCCTACAGATTCTGCGATAAGAGCCGCATCCCTAGCAACGGTTTGTTCTTCATAGCAACGGTCTATTATAGAGAAATAGCAGACCTCGGAATGTCGTAATTAACCAATCAGAATCAAGTATTTAACACAGCCGTGTAATAATTGGTGACATTGTGAAGTCTGGCACAATATAATATGGATTCTATTTGATGCAATTCAGGTTCCTGCAATCTATATGAGATGATATCATGAGGCCGTTTGGTATGGTTACAATTCTATCAACTCACATAATACACGGAAATGAAGAAAAAAAAAACTTTTTAATGTAAAGAAATATATCGTATTGGTCCGCCGATATATCGGTCGACTTTTCTTAAAAGTATTATGCTGTTTCACTTTTTAAGACATAATTTTACAGTGTTGGATGTCCATTCTAAGTGTAGGTGAAGTTTCAAATCTGTAGGTAAAATTCTCAGCTAATTCTGAAGCTTGCTGTGAATGGCAAGTTTTTCTACACGCTGCACTTTGTGACGTCACAAAGTGCAGCATAAGCAGCCTTCGTAGAGCAGGCCAATCAGAAGAAAGTGGGCTTGTAGGGACAGGGTTTCTTAAAGAGACAGAGCTGACTGAGTCGTGTCAGGCAGAGGCTGTATGAGGGCCTGCACAGAGCACCAGTTTGAGAAAAAATAGTTTTTTTGAGTTTTTTTAAAACTGTAAATTATGCTAAGCTACTCCACAGGTATCACAGGGTGAAATATGAAGCTTGAAATTACCATGATACCCCCCCTTTAAAGATGATGACATGGATTGATATTTTTACATAGTATCAAAGATATTGAATCCTTCATTATTGGGTCTATAATCGATCCATATAGATGTAGTTACACTCCTGTATCAATGTGATTACTGACTAATAGGGTTAATAAAAAAGTTTACAAGCTACTTAGAACAAACAAAGGTTTCAAATTAAATGAGTCTAGTTTTTCAAACATTGATGGCTCATTCTGGATTTTATCACCCAGTACAGTATATGAGGCTGTTTGTGTTACAGTACATTTCACTACATTTCCCAAAGGCAGTATCCACAGAGTGATGCAGTGTTTGTGTTCAGACACCACACAGCCTTAGTAGTTGGATTTATTCAGCCGTGTCTTGTGAGGTTTATTTACCTCAGTCCTGCTAATAGAGTGCACTCGCTCTATCTGTCTCAATGTGCTGACTCTCTCATATACAGGCTCCCGAGGTTTTAGGGACTAAAAGCAGACCTTCACCCAACTGTGTCCCTTTGGAAGGGAAAACACAGAAGTGATAGAAAGAAGCAGCGAGAGGGAGGACGAGTGACAGAAAGTGAGAAGAGGGCAGTGAGAGAAAAAGAAAAGAGAGAGACGAGCAGAAAGAGAAACGAGTGCTCGCTCGACCTGGGAACGTCTGGAAATGTAATTCCTATTTCTATAGAAGCACCTCTTTGATCTTATGAGAGGGAGAGATCGCACACAGTTTTGCTGTCATCACTTTCACTTGTACTCGGGCTGAATTATTTATGAAAGACCTCAATAGAGGGTATGTGATGGGTAAAAGGCTTTTTACCAACAATACTAAAAGCAAAAAGGGCCTCAAATGGACAAAAAAAATGTCACATCAACCTTAGATCATGTCAAAGGATGTGAACCCAGGTACAAAGACCCAGTTAAGTTAAGGTAATGTTTAGATAGGCTGCTGGAGAACACGACTGTGTGTTTATAGGGATAGTATTTCGGCTTTACTCTCTGCACACTGTAACACTGGCCGGCCATGAAAGCAATACACCAACAGAACAGGAGCCATGAGCCGGGGAACCTCTGAAAAACAGGAAGGCCTTTCAGAGGTGTTGGAGGTTAGGTGTCTGAATTTAAAGAAACAGCACACACTCTTTTATAAAAGGTGTACTACGGTTGTTTTCCTCTTTTATTTAGTTTTAAAATTCATGTAGTTGAAGTGGAAGATTTCAGTTTTGTTTTCTTTTGGTGGCACCTCATGGTGATAAACTGGCGTAATTGCAGGAGTGCACTTCCTGCAGATCCAGACGTCCTCGCCCTCGCTGACGGCCGCTTTCCTTTTTAGACTGTTTGCCTTCATCTGAGCGTCGATTTGTATCTTTTTCTTTGGATTTTCACTTATTTTTGAAGTTGTATCTGTAGTCATCCATCTTTTCTTTGTTTGTTCAGCCTTAGTAGATTACTGGAGACCGGAAAAGCAGTCGCTTAGCTCCGCCTACCCTCTCTGGCAGACCAACCACTGCTGGCTGACGGAAAACGCGTCACTAACTAGGCTCAATCACCATTGTGTTACCTCATTCGGCGATAGATAGTGACTTAACAGACATTTATTTAAATAAAAATCTTCCACATTATATCTTTAACTGTAATATTTCTTAACTAGATGTGATTCAGTTCCTCGTGATGCTCCAGCTGCAGCATGCATGCTAACAAGACTGCAGATCTGCATTGGTCGGAGCCATCCAGGCTAACACACTGGGTCCAGAGAGGAGCTCAACCTGGCCTCAAACAAAAGAGCCAGGCTATTTATCAAGCAGCAGATGCTGATTCCCTAAATAGCCTGGCACAGAAAACTGCTCCAAACTAGGCCATTATTGCAAAAAAAAAAAGCACAACTGGATTTATGATTGGAATTTTAGGTTCTTCTCGGCTGTTGTCTTTTCTAATCTTTCTCGCCTTCTTTTCATTTTGAAATGTTTCCGAAAATAAGAGGCTCTGGGTTTAAAATTGGACTTATTTGGACAATATTATTCTTGTATTGGAGGTCAAACATGGAAGAGTTTTATTCCCTGCTTTGTTTATATTTATACTAAAGATACTCTGGGTTTTCATATCTCTGGCTTTAATTAAGGAAACAAAATCAGCCCCACCAGCTTTGGGCCGGGGCCACAAATATGTTACACATCTATTCTCTCTCTCTTCTTGTTTGGCTACCATGGTGAAAAGAAAATAGTGGTGAACTTTCCCTGAACCAGACTTCCTTTAATGGCCCGGCCGTGTGTTGACCCAGCAGAGTCGGCTGGAACATGATACTATCCAACACACTACGCTGCGCAGGCAATCAGATTACACGGGGCCCAACAATACACTCCACACGAGTCCAATTTCAGCGCTACAATGCAATAAAAGCACAATAATTAAATTCACGTTCTCACCCCGTTTACAGGAAGCCAACACGAGGTGATAGGTATAATAAGAGGTATAATATCGCATCAGATATCAGGACGCTTTTTGATCTCATTGCAAAATTCTGACATCTCCCTATCAGACTCTTTTCTGTCGACGGAAGCAGTGACTGAGATCTTATTACCCAGAACGCCGTTAATGCAGTGATTATGATCTGTTATAAATCAATTGAAACCACAAATGTAATGTTTAGCCCCAGCCAGCGCACTCCCTCAGTGGATTTAGTTACACACAGAAATCGTCTGCTCCTCCCATCTTCGGATATCTTTAGGAATTCAACCTGATTATGTCAATAGTGAGTCCAGTTTGCAGAGAGAGAGAGCGCAATATTGTTTCCTGGTGTTTATGATTGAGCCATTAACCTTTTATCTCCGTCTTTTGTTTGACGTTTCTAAAAGGTAAGGATGGAGATATTTATTCCATTTCCGCTCGGTCGGCCAAAACAAGCGAGTGAATCATTCCGTCTGGGGCTTGTGTAAACAAAAGGCCTCTCCAGGTCTCTGCCAATCAGACCTTATAAAATATTAACCCAATGTCATTGCCCTTTTAAAATCTCTCACCTAGAATTCCCTAATTGTTCCTTTTCTTTATCTCTCCACTGCAGAGAGTAAATAAATTAACAAAATAGCTTTTATCGCCCTGAGTAACCTTTTAACTGAAGGATTATCTGGGGTTTATTTTTCATTTCTCTCACAGCGATAGCGGAGCATGCCCCATTGATTGGTTTGCCGGGGTGGTGACCAGCCATGAAAACAAGGTCTTATTGATAAAACAAAGCAGCTTCTTACCTTCTAAGTGCCAGGTCAGGCAGAAATCCAGAGGCCTCAGACCATCAGGGGCCTGAATATGCTGACTTTCTGCTTTTTTTTATTATTATTTGGGTCAATCAAACAGTTTAACAATATGCGCGCAGCTCCCCTGAGAGGTTAACTGTGTTTGTTGAAAGACAGGGATAACATGGCCGAGGTGTATTACTACCAATTTAAATTCCCCACAGATCAGATAAGAGGGTTTGCTGAGGCGAAAGGATGAAATGTTTGACTTTAATTCTTTGAATTACTTATTTTTGAGACAAGCTCTGTTGTTTGTTTTCCATGCTTTGAAGAAAAAAGCAGCTGTGTGACTGACATGCAAGTTCTAGGATAACAATCAAACTCAAAGGCTTCAGAAATGAAAATAAATACTCATTGCTTCTGTGGATTTGCAGTACTAACATTTACGTCTCTTTAATTATTAGCTGATTTGAATGTGATATACGAGTTCTGCAGTTCCCAGCACAATAATGTTAGCAAACAGAAGCACAGATAACACAGATCCCCGCCCATGCAAAGTGACAGAGCAGGAACTAAGAAGTGATTTATTACTCATCTACATGTTTCTACTTTAGGGTGGTCTCTTTTTTAATACTTCCTTAATGGGGACATATTTTAGTTATGCAATCAATTTTCTCTTACTCTAACGTGTTTTTGATTCACGTTGGTAAAGTTTGTTTCATTTAAAAAATTGTATACATACATTTATTTCATTATTCTACCTCTCCTTCCTCCTGAAAAGTCGTTTTGCCATTCAAAGGTTACACCTTAGCCACGATTGGCTGACGGTATTTGGAGTGACAGTGCAGTGCGGCCACTCCGCCACATGGGGGAGGGGCTATGCGGTCAAAGTTGAACACATGAAAACATGGCTGCTCTAAGATCGGTTATTCAGCCTTATACGTACAAGCCAGGAGGTATCGGAATGGCTGAGATCTTAACAACTTGACTACAAGCTACAGCAAGAAGGCAGCCTGAGGTGAATTACGGTGAATGACGATTGGTCGATTTCAGCGAGAGCAAGGTCCTACGTAGAAACCTGCAGCTGTTCTGAACGGCCCATTTCAGAGGCGACCTTTTTCAACATGAAATTTTGGAAAAACACGGAATTATGCAGTTTTCACCTTTTTCACTGTGAACAATAAACACCCCAAAAAAACCCATGAAGAACATGAGAATATCCATTCAAAAAATATTGCTCCTTTAAATATCTGACATTAGTTAAAAACTATTCGGCAAATATTTCATAAGTGAAACTGAATATTTAGATTTATTTCTAAAGAGAAAAGGCTTTTATTTTGGTGATTTAACACCTAAATGTGCAGATGTGCTTTTATGTATCTCTTATTCGTTGGTCTGCATTAAAAAACAAGTAAATCAGGGATGTCAACTTGTGTTGGAGAATAAAAAATAAGAAAATAACAGACATTTTTACGCCTTTTCTGAAATTTTATAGATCAAACAATTAGTAATTATTATTAAAAAATAAGTTGTGGGGCTGTTTTAGCTCAGCGGGTAGAGCAGGCGCCTCGACGCAGCCTTTGCTGCATGTCATTCCCCTCCTCTCTCCTCCCAATACTTCCTCTCTCCTCAGCTGTCCCGTCAATGAAGGTGAAAAAAAGTCCAAAACATAATCTTAAAAATAAATTGTCTATTTAATGTCTAATGAAAATACTTATTACACAACAGAAACATGAAATAAACGCCACAGTAATTTGACAAAACAAACCCTGTGAGAATGACAGGTATATCTGTTGCCTTCAACCAAACGGGGGGAAAAAAAGATGATTTATATTTCCTGCTGACCTTGGCAGTCTATTGGTTGTGATGATCATAATCTCGGAGTCACAGTGTGATACATGGGAATGTATTCACTCATCCATCTTTTTCATGCAACCATCTATCCTCACCCTCATCTTGTATCTGTATTTGCATTGAACCTATTCTTGGATTATCTCAATCAGCTTCCCCTTGCACCTGTCAAACACCGCCTCGCACAGGTAGCCACACGGCGCTTATCTGATCTAGATAGCTGGATTACAGCGAGTTTGTGAGTGCGGGGAGAGAGAGGGGGGAAAAAACACACACTTTTATTTATTAGGGGTAGGAACAGCTGCATCCGCCTGCAAACTGTGAACCTTTGTTACGGAACAATATATCACAGATCAAATGGTGTGAAATCAAAGGCGGGAGAGAGTTAGCATCAATCCCACTAAAACCCCTTTTAAAGTGCTGTCTGTGCTCTGATCCCTGTGTGGACTAATGTGCAGGGTTGAGATCAGTAGTAGTTGGGAGAGTGGGTGCCTTCCTGGTGCCTTTGTCTGGGCTCAGGCCTGATTAGAACCATGCTGGGTGAGACCATCACAGAGACGGACGTGGAGCCAGTCACTGTCCTCAAGCCGGGGAGTCATGACACCAAGAGCCGGGCTTGCAGGAGGAGAGCAGCGCTGCAGCGCGGCTACAAAGAGCTAACTCGTGTAATCACATCCTATTAGAGCTGTTTGAAGGCGCTCAGCTGTGAAATAGTATCTAAAAAAGATCTGAAACACGATAAATTGCTGATTATTCCCATGCATCATTAATGTTAAAAGCTGATTTCATAATTGTGTTTCACATAACTACAGAGTCCAAGATTGTTTAGTATCACATCAACAGCCTGTGATAATGAGTAAGCAGACTTCCTACATCACGGGAACTGATGAGGAACGCCTAATTGGTTGACTTTTCCATGCCTAATGGATGATTCTCTTAATTAAAAAGATACTGTACCAAATGTTAGAAATCAGATAGCGCTTAAAGTAAATGCAGTTAATCAAATGTATGAGAACGAGCAGTTCCAGGAAAGCCTAAATGAGATTGGTAGATATGATTTTGCTCCAATATTTATTAATTGCAAGTGCCTTTGGTTAGCAAAACAGAACAGGTCTTATCTTCAAACTGCGAGGAAATTTCATCTAACCGCTCGCACTGATCTCTCTTTTTCATGAACTGCGATGCATATGAAACAAGTCTTCAAAACAAGGCTTTAAAAACTTACCCAGTCAGGGTGCCTTTGAGGATATTTAATTAAAATCTAATCCTGCATTCATTAAGGCTCACATAAATTAAGCTGTCATTCATAAGATTTATGGATTCTCATTTGCATATTGCATACAATTCATCAATTACTCAAGTATGAAAGGAGCGCATTTCCCTTGGAGCTGCCTGCTAGCCTGCCAACATTTGAAATGAGAGAAAGAGCACGACTGTCAGGCATTCACTGCAAACTTTTCCGCACAATGTCTGTGCGCTGATTAATCTCATTTTCTAGGCATCCCTTACAAGATTGTACACAGTCCAGCTGCACTTTTCAATTATTTCTCCTGTCCTCTCAACTAACTCTGAAAGCAGGACGGGCTAAATGTGGACTGGGGGCTACTTTAGTCTTTATGTATATAACATGTCTTTTTGCCAGGGTAATCATAAATTAGAGAGAGGGGTTTTAGAGATCCTAATGGAAGGGAAATGTAGTAATTTTATTGCAAATCCCATCAGGCAAATATTCTGCATGCTATAATAGCATATTTCCTGTCACATTTAGAGAGGAATACATCCAGCAGGCATTCTGACAGAGGGAGAAAGAGCGAGATAAAGATAGAGGGGGAGGGTTGGAGGGGGAAAAGAGAGAGAGGGAGACTTGCAGGGAGAAAACAAAAGAGAGAGAGGGGGAGAATCTTAGTGCTAAACACATAAAAACTCCCTTTTTGGACGTGAGGCTATGGGAAACACAGTATGGAGTAAGTGCTTAAAGCAAGCGGAGCGTGAACGCATCTAAGATAAAAGGTCAGGCAAAAACAAACAGACCACTCGCGAGGACGAATGGAATTAATTGACTCATTAATATGCATGGCTAATAAAGCTCAAAATCCTAAAACAAAAATCATTGTCAACCATTCCCTTTTAATGGCTCTTATTTTCAGCTTGAGAAGAGCTAGTCTACAGGGTGTATCAATCTTAGGAGGGGTGGAGTTCCTCCTGCAAACAGGCTCGGGGTAACCTCGGTGTTGTCTGCTCATGTCCTCCCCAGCAGACAAAGGCAGAGTTGTTCTGGTGGAGGGATTAATTGAGAATTAATCCCAGTTTCTGGCAGTGGAACAGACCGGCAGTTAGAAGTGAAAGTCATCCTGAAGGGTAGTTAATTGGTTCCCCATAGCAAAAAGCTTTGGAGAACAGAAATCAAGCTGCATTTTCATTAATCCTCCCCATTGTTTTGTGAAATTGTTGTGGAGAGTGACTTCAGATGGAGTCAATAGTTAAGGCTTTTAATTTGCTTTTAATTCTGCCAGTGGGGTGACAATTAACAAACCCCAAAGAACAATAGCTGCGAAAATTATGCGTTCGATTGACTCTAAACGACTCTGAAATCAAAAACCGATAAGCAATTAATACACTGTACTCTACAAATGGTAAGTACCTCCAACATGCTTGATGCGCTCCATCTCGTTCTGCCTCTCCCTCCAGCCCTCTCTCTCTCTCTCTCTCTCTCTCTCTCCCCCTCTATCACTCCCTCACCACTCAAGCTTTTGAACTTTGGGAATAGCACCACCGGATTGTCGGATGTGATTAATTTCAGGTCTAAATGGACACAACAGACAGAAAGGGGTGATGTAATCATAACACGAGGAGACACAGTGACTAACGGCAGAGGTGGAGGAGGAAGAAAAAAAAGCAGAGGGAAGGAGCAGAAGAGGCTCACAAACACGCCGAGTTCAAGCTAAACAGGAAGACGGCGGTGATTAGCATTAATTGCACTGAGGATTGGAATCCTGTGTGAAACATTAAACAAAAATTATCTACTGTTTATCCACTTTTTTTCCCCTGCTTTTCTTTTTTTCAATAATTAATGAAAAGTAAATACTTGGAGGAGTCCAAAAATGATCTAGGGAGGAAAAGAAATGTTTACATAATCAGGAGAAATGTTCTCTCTCTCTCTGTATACATGGAAAGGTTAGGGCTGGAGCCTGTTTCTCACTGTTTCCCCATCACAAGTAACAGTGTCTGTTCCCCCGAGTGCAGGCTGCTGGGAGAGTGTTTGCATATTTAGATACAAGCAGCCCTGTTTATGCAGCTCCACTCTCTGCTGCTCGAGTTCACTCCAACGCAAGCCCTGATCAATTTGGCCAGCTGTGCTTTAAATGCTGTTTACAACAATAACATCGCGGCTAACAGAGCAGAGCCTAGCGTGAGAGAGAGAGAGAGACAGAGAGAGAGAGAGAACTTCAGAGGGAGCCCCCAGCCTGCGCATTCCCAGACGAGCATTTGTACTGAGTTAAAGACGAATCAAAGTCCGACTCCTCTGCGAGACACGGAAGAATTGGATTCCGTCTGTGCTCGTCTCTCTGATCCTCCCGGAAGAATCCCTCACTACAAGCAAAGACAGGAAATAACAGGAACTCAAACTGGAGTCCCACCCTGAAGTGGGCCAAATTGAAGGTGGCACGTACCAGTTACAAGCTTTATTTCCTGACGAGTGACTGGCATGGAGAGCAAAACATAACGTCAGGGGAAGTGAAATTCCCACGTACGTAGAAAGTGCTTTCGACAGGCTGCAGAGAGTTTCACAAATAACTCTGTTTGGGGCGAGACGCTGCGTTCCTTTAAACGTCTTTTAAGAGCTTTATAAGAGATAGAGAAAAAAAACTCCATTTAAGCCTCGCAGCAGAGCAAATAGGCCTGCTCAGCAGATAGCAGAGAAGCTGCTGGTGTCCTCTCGCTTGATGATATAATTCTTAATGTACAGCCTGACTAGACATAAATCTTACCCGAGCGTCACCTCACCTGAATCCTCTCTTCTCTCTCTCTCCAATGATGAATTGTTTGCTACATCTCGCAGACTAAAACCCTTCAACCTCTTCAAACCCGGGTTTCTAATAACGCGTAGGTGTTGGGGAGAGGTGACAGCATGATGAATATCACAACAGACAGCTCCAATATGGGACAATTTTACCAGATCGATATCTCACTGCAATATCAGAGAAAAGGAGCTGATATTAGTCTACACAGTGTATTACAGATGGGGTACATTTCTTCTCCCTGCACTCCCAGTGAACCTAGGCTATATTTCATCCGTGTCGCCGATGGTTTACACACTCACAAATGCTCTGGAAACTAATCATAGCGTGGTAGCCACGAACAGATGCATCTGCTTAAAATGCTCCGTATGTGTGACGCGCCCGTAACCCCCTTGTTCGACGCGGCGACGGACTTGCAAATAAACTGTGAATCACATTAGAGGATGTTACAGACCGTTATATGTGGTGAGAACAAATGTTTTGTCACGTTCTAATGGAGAGATCACAGGTCTCATGTGGGAGGAGGAGCTTTGTGAGAAAAGATGAGGGCGAAAAGGGGTTATCACGTTTGGAAAAAGAATTATTGAAACTACATAATGAGGCTGAAAACAGTTAAAGTGCATTTGTGTAAAAGGCTGAAACAAAGGTAATAATTAAGGGTGTGAATCTTTCAATATCTCACAGTTCGATTCGATTCACAATCAATGCTGTATTTGTTACAAAGAGGTGCTTATGTCAGGATTCACTCCAGTCTGCTGTGTGCTAAGAAAACTGCACTGGCAAATTATTATATGACATTAAAGTAAAATGTGTTCAAGATGCTGCAGCTTTTATGTTTGACACAATGAGGTGAATACACAGATGTAAACCGCAGACTAAAGGCAATGTATTTTTGATTAACTTGCTGAAGTAAAACATTATTTTGTACTCGACTTCAACTGTAACATGTTAAGAAAAACAAGTTCAAGTTTTGCAAAATAAGAAATACCTGAACTCAAATAAGGCTAGCTACCTCTGTATTTCTCACAATCTTGCCATTTAAAATAATATCTTCACACAAATAACACTGTAAAACTCCGTTTTCGTGCGTCATGCCGCGTTTGAGACTCAAGCTGCCAGGCGTACGAGATGTAGTGAGCGGTGAACGTCACCAATGACTGGGCGGCTCGAGAGGTCCGCGCATCGCAGGTAAAAAGCTATTTTGCGGGCATCGGTCAAGGCTTTTCCCCCGTACATTACCGACGACGCCGAGAGCTAGCTGACGTTAGCGGCGCGACTGACTAGCCAGGACCGACACACTCGCTGCTGGACAACGGAAGCCGGAAAGGGTTCACGGCTAGAAATTAAGAATTGCGATTGTGACATGAATCGATTTTTTTCAGTGCCCCTAGTAAAAAGGCAGGATGATTCATCTGGATGTCTGTAATAATAATTGTTAGGGATGCACGATATTGGATTTTTTGCCGATATCCGATATGCCGATATTTTCAAACCATTTTTGCCGATTTCGATACCGATATATTAGGCACGTGTTTTTTTCCACGTAACTGCAGAGAACATCGAGTCTCCCCTGTGGTGGAATTGATATCATGCCTTCTCTTAGTGTAGTGGCCCACTGGCAGATGCAGGAATAACATAATACAGTGCTTTTTAAAATGTTCACTGGGCAAGATAAGAAAAGTACTTATTTATTTTTATATGCCATATTTATTTGTATGTAACATTTTCTTTTCTTAGGGAATTATACAGCATTTAGGCAGAATTAAAGCGTTGTTTTATCGGCGGAAAATATCGGCAGAAAATATCCGATAATCCAACACCGGTAATTTTCAAGCCCAAATCTGCCGACACCGATATCGTGCTGATAATATCGTGCCTCCATAGTAAGTGTAGATGATTTGTGGGTTTAAAATCAAAGATATCACCTCCGATACACCAAAATCATAAAAGGTCCAAAATTTGAAAAGGACCTGAAAAAGAAAAAGCTGTCAAAAACAAAGGAATGGACGGTAAAAAATTATCTACAAATTTGCTACAAATGCTGAAATACTGATTTATGTGTTTGGTTTGTTAACTTTTCTGCTTAAAGCATCTTTAAATAGTTTTTAAAAAGCTCCATATAAGCAGTGTTTTCTAATCAAAAGGTGCATAAATGTCTGTGCGTCATTAGAGGTCTGAGTTTAATTTGCAGTAAATTACGGTTCAGGGGATTCATCACAGTACAAACATTTGTTGAGCCGTAGATGAATAAATCAATCACACACACTCTCTGACAAATTAACTGACACGATTCTCTTTGTCGAGCTCCGTGCCGAACAGCGTGGTCAAGTAACGTGTGCCTGCAGAAATAGGATGAGACACCTTTTACTTCCCTGGGAGACGGATGCATACAGGGAGAGAGAGAGAGGGAGGGAGAGAGAGAGGGAGGAGGAATGACAGAGAGACAGAAGGAGAGAGTGCAGACGCTGCTAACGCTTAATATCTTCCCTCTCCAGGGGGCCGCGGCTGAGGGCCCCTCTGCTGTCAGCTGCAATAGGACCAGCCTTTTTGTGAGTGCCCGAGCTTCCTTAAGGGCTATTAATGGAACACAGATTCCCTTGTGCGGAGAACTTGTCAGTGTTTCATTAGAGACTGATAAACATATAATACATAAGTGTCAAACAGTGTGTGTGCAGACGGCGGGAGGGGAGCAGGATTTTGGGATAGCCGCACAACAGTCATTCCCATGCTCTGCGCTGACAGTATTAATGATTGCACAAAGAGGGAGGAGTGCGGGGGGACGCAGGGCGACCTGTGGAGCATGCTGCTGGCATCACAGAGAGGAAATCTTTAACTGGGGTGCAGCTTGGCAAACATTAAATTGTATTAAAGTCTTGAACGGTGATCTGAGTAAAGAAAAGTAATCTTGGGTCGATATCTAGCCAAGATAAGATAAGCTGGCATTTCTCTGTTGTTCTCTTCTACGCCCAAAAGTAGAAGAAAAAGAAATACATCATATTCAATTAAAGTTCTTTTTTCACCACTACTGAACAAATCAGCCCACAGCTGGGACTCTGGGTCTAGTTCACAAAGTCCTTTTGATCATTTCGTGGCTGAGAGAGAGAGCTTGGAGTCCCATGGAGTATGGGACCAAGCTGATCTTATTATGATAATTGGGATACATCAACTTCAGATAGCACTAATGGAGTGAGATTTCAGTGATCAAGAGCGCACATTCGACTGTAGAAGCAAGTTCACTTTCTGTAGAAGGAGTTATTATGCAATGTTTCGGGTTGTGTGTTCCCAGTAGGCTGCTGCCGAGACCGCCAGCACGAGCCAGAGTGTGCTTTTAGCTTTGCCGCTGGAAGCGATGCTACAGCGTGAAGAGAAGCGTTACCGTGGTGAAGTTACATCTATTTCCCCATGAGTGAGTAATTGGTTACCGTGACCGTTAATCAGTTAATCTTCTCTTTTTACCCCCTCTCTTCAACGGAGAAATATCAGAGGTTCAATAATTAAAAACGTGTCAGGTGAAAGTCCAACGTGCTTCCTCACACTGTATGTTCTCACATTCCCTGCTTTGTTCATCTTATTAACCTCCTCTCCGCTCGCCGCGCCTTTAAATGAAATCTTTAGCCCCTTACATGTGAAATTAAAACTGCCCTCCCTTGAGCGCTTTTAATTATTCTTCTTCAGGAGAAACTTCCACTTCCACTTTTGTCAGGGCGGCCTTCTTTTCTTCCCAGTCGCCCTTTCCCTCACTCCCACTCGCTGCCCAGGCCCTGTCATGCTTCACTCCTCCCTCCAACCCCCTTTTTTCTTCCTTCTCTTTCTCTTCTTCTGCAGGTCTGTTTAATTCTCACCTTGCTCTGCCCTTGTCATCAAGCCGTTGAAGCACAAAGCCAGGAGCAAGGGAGTGTTTACTCATTTCCCCACTACATTACCCCTCCTATTAATCACTGCATGGAAACTTCTGGACACTGAAACATCTCTGCAGTCGCTGCCCCGGCTGCCCCCCTTTGCTAACAGGGCGCACTTTAAATAACCACTCTGAGCGTGATCCTGTTTTACCTTAAAGTTAAAGTCTCGAACAATCCGAGTAAACCCCCTCAAGCCAAATCCGTCTTTATATTAAAGGGTTCATGTGTCAAATATTTGAATATCTGCTTCCTTAAACGTCTCAAACGATGCCTTTGTGGACACGAGACATAATGATGGCTCTTTGTAAACACAAAGTTGAAGCAAACATGATTTGGTTGACATTGAAATGCATGATACATTATGTGCACACAGGACGGGCAGAGGTTAGTGTCTCTAATTAATCAAATTTAATTGCATGGAAATTGTATTTTAAATGCAGATGAGGGGGAAAAAAGCTGTTTTGGAGGAGAAGAACGCACCCTCTTGTTACCCGTCGCTTGTTCTATTTGCTGAGATCAGAGAGGAGAAACATTAACAGTTTGTTAAAGTGAGCTACACAGAAACACTTGATGTTTTCCGTTAGGTCTTTCGGGAAAAACAAGGGGAATAAAAGCAGTTTGATTCAGAGCCCTACATGTCCACGCTGCCCTGCGAACAAGCCAAAGCTGCTGCTAAAGGATTCTTATGAAATTCAATTAACACACCAACAGCTTTCCTTTTCTCTCCTGCCCTAATTCCCACATTCCCGCTGAAATGACTGCATTCCCGGCGATTATGCTAACCGCTTGGAGTGCACCATAAATTCACAGGTCTGGGAAAGGCTGTAACGAGAGCTCCTTAAATATGGGAAGGAGACGTTTGAGAAGATGGATCGCCGTGGGCTAGCGCTCCACCGGCAGTGGGCAGGGGGAACTTGTTTGTGAAACACATGCTACTGGCTGCTATACTGCCTCTAATGAGGCTATGGACATAAGCAACATTATCATTAATGATTGAACCCCTCCTTTTTCCGGCCTTTTCTGTGTGGTTTTTTTTTTTTCTGCCACAGCCCCCTGTCCTTTCGCAATTACTGTTTTACTGGATAGCCCAGGGCGGCCGGCAGCATGTGTGTCGGCTATATATCAGAGAAAGAAAGAACCCAAAATATTTGAAATGCAAATAAATGAGTAATGTAAATAGTTTTGAGAGAGTTTACCCAGCGAACAATGGCCCCTTATGAGACACAAGTGCGACAGAGGGAGAGAGAACAGGACTGCTGGTGTGGGGATCGGAGCGGTGGGGGTTGGAGGGATGATCCAACACAATGTGGCCCTTCTCCTAAAGCAACTTGTTATCAGGCGCTACGCAGAGCCCCCCATTCAATCTGCATTTAAATACATTTCAGTCCACTCTCTCATTTGCATTCATTTCTCCCATTATATTTTGAAAATGGCCAAATGTCTAGCCAGCACAATGTGGGAGCCTATCACCGGCCAGGGGAAGCCCACACCTGATGCCAATTTAGCCCGCTTGGATCTATTCATCGCCATGGCCTGATCTGACAACTCCGGCTCTTCCCCATCCAGGAGACTTTTCAATTGGATCTGCTTGTGGTGACAAAATTGTTTTGCTCATTGAGTTTTTCTTTCTTCTTCTGTTTGCCCCCCCTCCACCTCCCGGCCCCCCTCCACCCCCTTTCCGTCTCGCTCTCCCTCTCTCTCATCGTCACTCCCTCCGTCTGCGAGTCTGGGTGTCTATTTGCGAGCCATGGGAAAAGGAGAGGCAAATGATTCTCAGTGGCTTCTGATTTCCACTATTTGTTCAGCATTAGGCCCACTTATCTCTGAAAGAAAAAGCAACATGTGGAGAGAAAGTGACAGGCAGAAACTCAGCCTCACTAACAGGCCTATTGTGTGCTGAAGATCTGCATTCAAACATGAGGGGCCCTCTAACTCTTTCTCTCCCGCGCTCTCTCCCTCGCTCGCTATAAAACGCGCACATACTTGTGCATAGACCTCTGTCGCAGTCAATTACTGCTGCTAATCTGCGCTGCAACGGAGAGTAAATATTTCATTACTTTTTCAAATAAACAGTTGGTCTGAGCCCATGAAGTGTCATCTACGCTGTGAAAGGAGCGGTGACGTTCACATTCAATTACGCCATAAAACCGCCCAGCTTCTGAAGTGGACTTTTTTGTTGCTGAGAGCACACTACTTAAAATCATTAGAGTTGGTTGCAACATCTTGAGATGAAAAGCCGAGTGGAGAGCTCACCATTTACACTACAGCACCTTTTCTTCGGCCCGAAAAACATTCAGCGAGCGCCGCCGCCGCCGCCCGCCTCCCCTTCCTCTTCTTCTCTTTCCTCGCCTCAAAGAGAAGTTCATCAGAGTTGCTGTCGAGGCAAGCAACACTGTTTTCTCCGCGACATACTAACTAAGTAGTGTTGTGTGAGATTAGCAGATGAAATAATGCAAGGAGCGGGGAGGGCAGGAGGGGAGGAGGGGGCTGGCGGGGGGTTGACAGAGAGATCCCAGAGTCTACTGCTCATTAATCACTGCAACGTCTTTGACCTTTCATTTGCCAAGGGCGCAAAGAGAGGAGGAGGAGGGTGGCCGCTGCTGCTAACGCTGCCCAGGAAAGAAGGCTGGAGAAGGAGCTGGAAAAAGATGACCAAAGAGTCTGTTTGGTGGAAGAGACGCGCTGAAGGTCCGGAGAAGACGCCACAACACATTCTTAATGAAGAGTGAAATTAATCAGCTTCACGGGCTGTTAGATGAATCAGGCGTTTCCCGGCCCCTAGGTGGTATCAGCTGCTCTGCTCGGCTCGCCAGGCCTGATAAAGACCGATAGGCCCCTTGCCCATTTACACATGTTATTAAAAGAATTACAAAGATGTCTGCCCCGGCTCCCTCCCTTCACACCAGTCTGGGCTTTGGGAACCGGGTGCTGGAAATGGCAGGGGGGTGTGACATTAGCGCGAGGCGTATTTTTAGCGTCTGGATGCTCAGCTCTTGGTTACCAGGTGGGGTGGGCTCACTGAAGGCAGCCGAGCAGCGGTGAGAAAAACTTGACACACTCCAGCTCATGAGGAGAAGTGTGTATCTGTATGTGTGTGTGTTACAGCGACAGATAGAGGTGTGCGGGGCTGCGAAAGCTGGATTGTGACCCTGCTTTCCACACTCGTGTTGATTGATATGTAGAGCGATGCCTGTTATACATCATTACATCTCTATTGTCTATCTTGGAAACACACTCCTGTAATTAGATAATGAAGTCTCAATGTTGCACAACGAGAGCGCTATAAAAAGTACTCCGGTCTAAATAATTAAGCTACAAATAAGCACGAGGGAAAATAAATGCTAATGCGGGCTAATCAAGTGAAAATAACGACACTTGCAGAATCAATACACGGGAAATGAGTGATGGAAGCGCGGTTTACTTCAGCTTCAAATATGGTGGCCAGTTATTAAAATACATTTACGCTTATTTTTAACCCTAATTGATGTTCAAGGTTAATCTAATCAGACCAATTGTACCTCTGAAGAGCCTGCTCCAATTTAATTGGCTATTTTTATTGCCTCAGCGAGATTTTAATTGAAACCAAAGGGGATCTAACAACAACTGTGACATGTTGATGTCTGGGGGATAGTTATAAATATGTGACAAAATATGTGCATTATTAATGTGATTTCTTAATGCATTATTGTAATGCGTCCCCAGAAAGACAGAGATATTACTTTACGCAACGTGGAGGAGGAGGAGGAGGAGGAAGAAGGGGGGGCAGAGGAATCATTTCATCCTGAATATGTCAACAAAATAATACAGAGACGTTTTTCCTCTGACTGCAGGCAAATCAAGATTTAAATCATTAACATGCAAAAAGAAGAATTTCTCATAAGGAAAGCTAGAGGTTACACGCGGTGCAGAGGCACAAATCCGCTCTATAATGTACACCCTGAGACCGGCTTTAGTGGTACAATTGTTTTTTCTACGTGTTAACTCAGCTGTCAGCAAATTCAAAGCTTTTTTTTTTTTTCTTAAAGATGATACGATTCAAGAATAGTGTTACCATCTACAGAGGAAAAGCGATGAGAGCATAAAAAAAAAGTGTCATTGATTCAAAAGGAGAGATTACATTGTGTCTGACACAGGCGTGAACATTAGCATGAGCCTCCTGGATCAAATTCTGCTCGGCAGCAGTAGCCATTGATGATATCGATCAGAATCACGGCTACTATGAGCACACTTGGACCTCGAGTTCCTCTCCTCGAAGAGATGTGGGGGAAATTCTCTCTTCTATCTGTGTGAATGTCCCTTCATTTTTCCCCCCCGTTTGGCAGAACTGCGATATCAGAGGTAAAAGGCTTATTAATTGCACGCCTGCTTCCTGCTGACAGATCCACTGAGAATTCAGAGGCACGGAGGATTCAACGCTGGTGGAGTGTTGTTATTTGTCCTCTAAGGGATGACAGTTACCAGAGCTTTAAATATCAGACCTATTTCCAGACCTGAAATGACAGAGGTTAAGATAAAGATAGAGGCAAACAGGCAAACAAAGAGGAAAAATGTGGGAGGGGACAGATTTTTTATTTTAGCTCTGCAATCAATTTTCTTTTCTTACATATTTTAATTTAATTATTTGAGCCTCTCCTTCCTCCTGAAACGAACAAGCCATTTTGCCATTCAAAGGTCAGACCTTAGCCACAATTGGCTGACAGTGTTTGGAGTGACCACATAGCCCCTCCCCTATACTGCACTGTCACTTCAAAGTTGTAGAAAACATGGCTGCTGTAGGATCGGTTATTCGGCCTTATATGTACGAGCCAGAATCGCCAGGAACGGTAAGTTGAAATCTTGACTACTGCGGCCTTCGAAAAAAGGCGGTCCACGGAGGATGCTCTAGGGCGCTCTAGCTAGCTAGCATAACTAACGTTGAGTAAGTTAACCAATTATTTTAAAGATAATTTGTTTCAATGGTCTTTCGTTTTCTTAAACACTTGTAACGCTAGCTATTTGATTGAGTTGAAAACAAAAACGTTTCCATTTTAAAGCGTATTCCTCAGCCGCGTAAGAGTCCGCCATTTTGTTTGAATTGGTGCACGATGCATCTCGGGATACGTACGGCCTTCACAGGCTGCATCCGCTGGATTGGGACACAGCTAGCGACTTGTCTTACTCACACTGTGGGCGGTTCGGCTAACTTGGTTACAAGCTCGTGCAAGAAGGCCAATGTGAATGACGGTGAATGATGATTTCAGCGAAAGCAAGTAACGACGTAGAAACCTGCAGTTGTTCTGAACGGCCCATTTCAGAGGCGACCTTTTTACAAATGTGATTCTGGAAAAACACAGAATTATGCAGTTTCCACTGTGAACAATAACCACCCCAAAAATGTGAAACCCATGCTTAATATGAGAATATCCATTTAAAAGATACTGCCCCTTTAACATCGTTGCATTACTGTGTCCTCTGTGGATGAAGAGTGAGCACAACCGGGCCCATAGTCTCACAGAAAGAGTGGAAAGCACCACCTACTCAAGCCTGACATCTGTATAAAAACAAAAATAATCTGCTGTCAGCAGAATGTTCAATGACTCCTATCACCCGGGTGCTGATAAAGACTCTGGCCGCTGTAAGGATTGGGCTGTTATGCGAGGGGCTCAGTGGATCGGAATGCATGCTAATTGCCATCAGAAATATGTGGTGAGCCTTACAATTTCTGGCATTGCTCCGCACCTTGGCGAAGGACATGCCAGAAGGGTTCTAGCAAAACAAAGATTAATGAACAGTGTTGAATCGCTGTAATGCCATGTCAACAGCACCATACATTTCATTACAGAGGTCACCAGTGCCTCTGTGTTAATGCCATGCGAGAATTTTTCACAGCACAAGTCTTAGTCTCTGCAACAAGCTGAAAGCAGGAGATAAACATTTTACTTGTTGGATGATATTATACTGCTGATGTGATTATACGGGGCCCATTTGCAGTGGCCAAATGCACATTCGCTCAGCCAAAGGTATAAAAAAAAAAGGGCGTTGAAATGGAAAAGTTCACAGCACACGCACAGGAAAATATATTCAACGTGTCAGTATAATCCAGTGTGTCAGTAAAACCTGATGCTCTAAACAGGAGCAAACCTCCCCTTTTAAATAATTGATATTTTCTGATTAAATGTGGCAGTTTGGAGATAATGAATTCTTTATAGTGTGCCTTGAGCAACTCAACAGCTTTGCCCTGCATGACAGCTTTATGGGGCGTCTTTTTTGCCCAAATTTTGAAAGTTTAACCTATGTAGATCAATGTGCTTCCTTAAAAGAGTTTAATAAATTAAAGTGCAGGGGGCTTTTTTTTTCCTCAGCGAGCAGAAAAAGCTGATGAGACAGGTTTAGTTTAATCTCAGGCAATAGAAGTCATTAACCATTCTCCCAGGAATTAAAATATAGCTTGCCCTTTTCTTCTCTCACTTATCATTAGCATCACTTTAATCTCCCCGCGTTTCACACTGCTATTTTAATCATTACTTACTGCCTTTTGACAACTGAAGAACATGGCTTCGCCCCGCTCAGGCAATATCCTGATTTTAGCTGACAAAATGTAGGACATCATTTAAAAATATCTAAATTTCCTCTTCCTTTTTTATTCTTCTAACTTCCACTCGTCAGACCCCTGAATGTCTGTCTATTTATATCAAAGAAAGCACAAAAGACGAGAGGAGATTGAGTGGACGACATTCAGAATGTAATTTGAGTTAGCTGCAAGGGTAAGAAAAATGTATAATACAGTTTATTTATGTCCATCACGGTGTTTTAATGGATGGTGGATTGCATGTAGCGCTCTATGTGGGTCACGCAGGGTGTTGGGGGTATATTTGTCTGCCCTTGAATCAATGAACATTTACAACAGAAAGCTCATATCTCCAGAGCAGAATATAAATAAAGTATTATGGCCAGTCTCTCAATGACAATGACAGATGTAGGGCAAGCAATTTCTTCAACTTTTGTTTCTTTATTGTTACTGGTAACAGTAAAATCGAACAATAGGAGTGGATCTGGAGCATGATTAATTTGGATATGGTGACAAAAAAAGAGGTACAATAGCCCACAGCTGATTGTATTATATCTCCAAATTTGGTATTGTGTGAAATTTGTAGTTTGGGGATTTCGTGATCCGAATTCAGCACGCTTTTGAACCAAATAATCCCTCAACAGAGCTGCTGTTTTTTAAAGAATATACCGTACAATCTGGAATAAGAGACGCAGTCTGTTTTTCAGGGTATCCCAGAAAGATTTTTTTTTTCTTTTCTATTTATTAATAATAACGTGTATACAAGTTATTTCAACACTATTTCAATTTATTTTCAGCCTAGCATCTGTTTTCGCCATGTCGAGTTAGCAATCCTGCTAGCTACCTGTGTTGTAGCTAGCGGTAGCTGGCAGCCCTACGGCAACGTTGGCGATCCTGACGGTGCATGTCCGTGGCGAAGCGTTAGCAACAATCAAGTTAGTTTTCCTCGCGCAAAACAGCAAGGAAAACACAAAACAGCACTGCTGCATATTGTAAATAGGAGACGTTGTAGCGGCTTGGACCTGGAAACAGTTTAATGCAGAGGTGTGACGTCACCACTTAAAGGTATAATCTCAAAGTTAAAGTAAATAAATGTCTGTTAAGTCGCAATCTATCGCCGAATGAGGTAAGACAATGGTGACTGAGCCTATGGTCCACTGATGAAAGCCTTTGCAGTATATAGTATTATTATGGACTGGGTGTCTGTGGCGAAATGTGTGGAATAAATCACAAGCGGCGCCCAGTTAGTGATGCGTTTTTCCATCACCCAGCAGTGGTTGGTCTGCCAGAGAGGGTAGGCGGAGCTAAGCGGCTGCTTTTCCGGTCTCTGCAAGTTTTGCGAGTAAACAGTAATCTACTATGGCTGAACAGACAAAGAAAATATGACTACAGAACTTGAAAATCCAAAGAAAAAGAAACAAATTTGACGCTCAGATGAAGGCAAACATCTGGTTAAACTTGGAAGTTTTCTCCCGCAATTACTCTTTATCGCCAAAGGTGCCGCCATAGAGAGCGCAACTGGAATCTTCGAGATTGAGTCTTTAACAACCGGATAGCGCCATCACAATAACAGACCTCTCTCTGCATTTTATACTGGTATATTGGTTGCACCAGTAGAAAGGACGCAGACTACTTTTTAGATGCAAAAAGTATTAAAAATGCGTCTAATACACTAAAATACACCATTATGTGAAAGTACAGAGAACCCACATAATTCCCACCATTCAGAGAAAGTTAAACAGCTGCATGTTAAAGCATTCAAACAGACATATTTCTGCGTCATTACATTTCAATTCACTGATTCAACATTAATCCATTTAAGCTAGTGTAGTTCTCCCCTCAAACACATGAAATTGAACTAATCTGCTTTCCCCTCAGTGACTCAGTACTTCACTGCCTTTTCTAAAACTGTGCCAAGATTAAAGGCATTACCAAAGAACAGAAACCTCCAGTCCTTTAGATTAGTGTTCAATTACTTAATCCTTTAATAGAATTCGAGTTTTGTCAGAAACAACAAAGTACCTCAAATGCACATTATTACTGCTGCTGAAGGCAACAAGCAGATTAAGTATAACTGTTACAGGAAGGTTAACTCTTCAGATTCTGCGCGCGTGTTTTACAAGAGGGGAACTAATATAACGATCATTTAGTGAAGCATATGGATGGCATATTGTTGTAATGAGCCACATAGGCTTGTAACACGAATACTGTATCTAAGAACGCTGCTCTTTGAGGGGAATAAAAGCCGTTGTTTTCTTTCCCTTGTCTTTGGGTGCACGTGAACATGAAACCTGCACCCTCCCTCCTTTCCTCTCTTCAAACCCCTGCGCCCCCCCCTCCCTCGCCTTTCTCCTGCCTCAATTTAAAAATCAACACTGAACTTGTTCTGTAAACGGTCGGGAGCAGTTTGCGAACATTTCAACAATAAAATCCCCTCCTCTTACATCAAAAAGAGGCTCGATTCATTTTCTGATCTCCATCCAAGTTCAAAGGCTAAGTTAAAGTGATACTTCAAAGAGGCGAGTAATCAAAGACATGCAGCTGTTAAAACAATCTTTTGTTAGTTCATTGTCTTCAAAACCAAACTCTTCACAAAAAAAATCCCCAAATGAGGGGAAGCAGAATCAAATAAGTTACATTCAATCATTCTGAGTGGGAGGCTTTGGTGTCATGCTAGAATAAATGCAGCGCTAAAGATTTACTACTATTTACAGCAGCTGAGGCAGTACAATAAGGCTGGTATCCTGCCGCAGGAAAAACTACCATGGTCCTCTTAAATATGCCAAGGGCTCGAGGCAGTGTAAAATATGCCCCAGACAAAAGTGAGGCATTTTGACAAATTAAGCGCCTAGTTATGAAGGTTGCGTTGTTATATTTGATGTTGTATCCTTGCCTCTCTGCAAGGCTCTGTGTGAGCAGTATAATGTCCTATCAGTCTTTCCTCTTTGGCCTGCTGCTGACTGTGTCGTTTGATTTCCTCCACAAGGGCAAGTTGCGACTGTATTAACAAGTCCCTATCACTACTTGATGCCATTGAAATTTTAATGTCAGACCATCCGAAAAGAGGTAAGGGGGGAGAGAAGAGGAGCTTTGCCAGTCCACTGGCCTGGCTTAATTTTTTAATATGCGTTAGCACCTCGCCTTAATCCGACTCTAATGTACATCGTCAGGGGTTACTGTTGAGATAGAGAAAGGGGCTGTCAATCAAAGCTTGGTCAAATTATACCCAGACTCCATTAGATTTAAAAAAGAGCGATGAGGTCTAGCGTGAGTCAATCAAATCATTTAAGGATGGCTGTTACGGTTATTACGTTCCACTTGTTATGGAACCTGCTCTTACCTTTATTACCATCTCTGGCAAGTGAAAGTGAACGATCACTGAGTTGCACCTGTTGTTTTCGTGTTCAAATGTTATTGTGAATTTGCCTGGAACTCTGCTTAATATTTTCCCTCATGCAGAAAAACAGACACGGTGCACTTGCAAGCCATCTGTCTCTTATGAACACTCGCAGAACGCAATATAAATATCATATCACACAATGACTGGTTTTATCACTCGTTTCATTCAGTTCTTGTTCAGGTAGTGGCTTATTTAAAAAATCATTAAAGTTCTGTGTAGGACAATATGGAAGATGTTTGAACCTCGTAAATAAACTGAGGAGTAATAATGAGTTGAAAAACATGAAAGTATGAAAAGATTTAAAGATTAAGTATAAGTTCTGTAAGGTGTGCTTTTATTTTGGTAGTGTAAAGAATTCTAACCTGCACATCAGACGATTTAATAAAGACTTTGAAAACATGGAAATATGACGGAAAAATATATCATAGGATAAGGTTATGATGTAGTTAGGTGTACCTTTATTTTGGTAGTGGAAAGAATACAACCTTGCACATTGCAGGATATATAATAACTACTTTAAAACACAAATATATAAGGTGAAAAGACATTAGGATTAGGTTTAAGTTAAGTTAGGTGTACTTTTATTTTGGTAGTGTAAAGAATACCACCTTTTACAACACAGGATATACTGTAATTACTTTGAAAACATAGAAATATAAAAGGGTTTATTAGGCTTTTATTTTGAAAGTGTAAAGAATACTAACCTATATATCAGAGGATGTAAAATACTGACTTTACAAGCATTGAAATATGGAGTGAAAATATACAAGAGGATTAGGTTTAGATGTACTTAGGTGGACTTTATTTTGGTAGTGTAAAGACTGCTAACCTTTACATCAGAGGATGTAAAATAGTGACTTTAAAAACATGTAAATATGAAATGAAAAGATATTAGGATTAGGTATAAGTTCAGTTAGGTGTACTTTTATTTTGGTAGTGTAAAGAATATTGTACAACACAGGATATATACTGTATATAGTACGTATTTACTTTGAAAACATAGAAATATAAAGGAAAAAAATATATTAGCATTAGGTAGAAGTTTAGTTAGGTGTACTTTTATTTTGGTAGTGTAAAGACTGACCTTTACATCAGAGGATGTTCATGATGACTTTTATTAAAGAAATAAATAGGATTAGGATTAGATGAACTTAGTTGTGCTTTTATTTTGGTAGTGTAAAGACTACTAACCTTTGCATCAGAGGATATAATAATGACTTTAAAAACAGAAGTATGGAGTGAAAACATACAAGAGGATTAGGTTTGGATGTATTTATGTGGACTATACTTTGGTAGTGTAAGGGCTACTAATTTTTACATCAGAGGATGTAAAATAATGACTTGCAGAAATATGAATTGAAAATAGTATTAGAAATAGATGTAGTTAGTTATGCTTTTATTTTGATAGTGTAAAAATACTAACCTGTACATGAGAGGATCCAAACAGGAACAGAGCAGGACGCCACATGGGGAAAAAAAAGAGAAAACAACCAAGAGGAAAAGTTAGTCCAGTGATAAAAGAAACCTACTTTTCCAAGAGTAAAACTTAATAACTGTATTAACTTAATGAACGAGAGGAGCCATAATGTGTTTCATCTCATGAATAAAGACTTTCACATTGTGTTTCTGCTTTTTGGGCATAACTCCTTGGATGAGAGTAATTGCCAAATAAGACAAAGCACATGCATCTGTTCGCCGAGGCGTCCACAAATTTTTTGGAGGGAAAATCTGTAAGTGAGTAACAGACCGACTGACAATATGCGAGAATAGTGTTGTGAAACATTTTCATTTGGACTGTTTGTAAACATGTCATGAGCCGTTTAAGTGCCAGGCAGCTTTAACAGCCACATTTCCAACAAACAGAAAAGGAAGGGAAAGACAAATTGCCAAAAATGACATTATCATTTCCGTATATGTCACAAGGCAAGTAGATCTATGTCAACCATTGAAAGGGAAGTGTGTGAACCTGCCTGTGAGTGTCTTTGTGTGTGTGTGTAAGAGAGTGAGTCTGTGTGTGTCTGACCTGCTCCATCTGGAGGATTGGAGCACTCGGGGGCTGTCACACAATAGGGAGACGAAAGCCCGCTGAAGGATAACAAATGACTTCATGGCAAAACAGCCATTGAAATTCTTTCAGTATGTGGCATTAAAAACAACTGAACAAATAGAGATAAGAAGGTGGGTAGGATTTGAAATGAGATTTTTTTTTCTCCCTTCCTCTCTCCCTCAGCTTAAAAGCTAAACAAAACAAATGGAGCTTATTACTGCAGATTACCTTACACTGGACAGATTCACCGCATGAGGCCTAGTGTAAACAATGTCTTTCTCTCCGTGTACTAACTATGTGCCATTTATAACAGTGAGCAATCATATCCACAGTGCCCATAGATAAAGCAAAATATATCCTGGCCGGCAGTTTAAAAATATAATTGTTTAAGAGGCTGTTTCCATGTGGGTTACCATAGCAAACACTGATAAACCAATTAGAGTCTGTTTTATTAATGCTTATATTACCTCTGCATAAACAGCGGCTGCCAAAGAAGACTGACTGAGCGAAGGGAAAAGCTGAGCTCGCCATCGTTCTCGGTGTCACTCAGGAGGTGTCAGGACATGTTGTCATCATAACCAAGACCATAACACTCATCTCTATTTCCATTTACTAATACATTTACTACATTATATGTACTGTAGTTTCCTTTCGACTACATTCACAATTACTTCCTGTCTATATGTAGTAGTGTGATGTTGTTGCCCTATATTATAAGGGCATTGTACAGTGTTAAATAAATAGCACAGACTTTTATTTTGAAGGTGCCGTGCTAACATTTGGGCTAGCAGGTTTTCTCTTTTTGTAGACATGTTAATTAATATGTTTTGTATTGATATAATGTTATAGTTAGACACATTAAATAAATTGCACCGACTTTTATTTTGAAGGTGCCTGGCTTAAATCTGGGCTAGCAGGTTTTCCCTTTTGTTGATATTCTATTATACATGTTTTAATGGTATTAAATACACATATACTACTGTATGATTAATGTTAAGGTTAGACTTGTTCCTCTAGAGGAAAAGGTTGGGAGTTATGGACGAAGTATAGCAAGTATCCTTTTGACTACATGAACAATTACTTTACATGTGTCTTTATGTAGTAGCGTGATGTCGCTGCACTATATTATGAGGGCTTTGTTCAGATACAGTGTTAAAAAGATTGCACAGACTTTTATTTTGAAGGTGCTGTGCATTTGGGCTAGCAGTTTTTCCTTTTTTGTTGACATTTTATTAACATGTTTTAATGAATGGTTTTATATTGATATAATGTTAAGGTTAGACACATTAAATAGATAGCACAGACTTTTATTTTGAAGGTGCTGGGCTAACATTTCGGCTAGCAGGCTTTCCCTTTTTGTTGACATGTTATTAACATGTTTTAATGAATGTTTTTAAACAAATTGAGATTAATATGATTAAGGTTAGACTTGTTCCTTTAGAGTAAACGGTTGGGAGTTATGGAATTTGTATGGCAAGTTTCCTTTTGACTACATTAACAATAACTTGAGGGCACTTAACAGAGTGTTAAATAGATCGCACAGACTTTTATTTTGAAGATTTGAGGCTAACATTTCAGCTAGCAGGAATACAAATACAGTATATTGTGATTAATGTTAAGGTTAGACATGTTCCTTTGGAGGAACATGTTGGGAAGTATGGCAATCTAATATTTAGCATATTTGCTGCACTTCCTTTGGCTTTACGTTCTCTTTTTTTATAAGAAGGCGCATAAACAATGTATACTAAAAGAAAGCATGTGAATGTTTCGTTTCATCACAAATACACTTGCTGGTGGTTGGAGAATAAATGGCTAAAAAGAAAGCCTGGAGAAGTGCGTCTGTACCCTTTTTAACAACACAAAACAAAACCTCTAGTCAGGTGTTTCTAAACTAAGCTATTGCAGACGGAGAGGACATAACAAGAAGAGCGCTGGTCAAATGTTACATGAGCGATAACTGGAAAAATTATTTCAATGAATGTAACAGTTTCCTTATCGGTCCACATAGACCTAATGCTTTCATCTGTGGGCATTTTTGTCTCTTCCCTTGAGCAGAAAGTCAGAGTGTCTGTTTAAGTCGCAGGTTTCATCAATACACCATCTTTTCCACCTCAACCAAACGTGAAAATATTTTTGATATTTAGATTTTCATTCTTTTTTTGTGACATAAGCGCTCATAGAATCTGCTTTATGACTGATATAAAGCACCACGATCTTTTCCTTTTACACTCTCTTACGGAAAAAGCTGTTCTCTACATTGGGAGTAAATGGGCAAAGGAGTGGCGTTTAAAGGCAGCATGATTCACGTTAGGTACAGGGGGCAACAAACACACAGCCATTGCCCAGAAACAACCTGCTCGAAATTTATCATGCGACCTAGTCGGCCTAACAATCAGGCGTTAAAGAGAACAAAAGCCCATTCCAAATAAATTCCCACTGTATTTGTGCTGGGATTTGATTTACTGGCCTGTGGGGAGGCACCATTTGGTAGCACAAGAAGAGGCGGGGAGAGGTAGGTGGTGTCTGAGAGGAGAGTGTGTGTGTGTACGTATGTCTGCGAGTGTGTGCGTGTTTGTGTGTATGTGTGTGAGGGGGCTGGGCACCAGGGGACGGTGGGTAGGGGGGGGTGCTCATGTGCCAGAAGTGTTTATTGTGTCATGGTGATTTATTGAGTGAGCTTCATTTCACTGAATGTTCTCAGATATTTATTTCCCTAAAGGCCCCACAAAGATATGAACAGGCCTGCATCCACATATGTCATCATTGCCCATTTTACAGCGTCAGGAGATTTCTCTCAAACTAAGAGGGGGAAGAAAGAGAGAGAGGGAGAGAAACAGCTAGTGGCGATCAGGGCACCTCTCCATCAAAGCCCTGTAAACAATGGTACCTCAGCAACACGGAAATGGCATTTTGGAATATGGCTGATGACTTCTCAGCGTTCATCCCTCCTCCTCTCCGCACTCTCTCCTGCCAAATACATACTTACAGAGCATACATAATTTAAATCAAGACTTTGAAGGTCTACTCAGCAAGACTGGAACAAGAACTACTTGAAGTTTTCATACCATTACAGTTTGAGGCTCCTTAAGTAGAACTTCTGTTTTCACTAAAGACTTGGAACGCTTTAATATCTTTAAAGGATGAAGGACAAAGCTGCAATCAAGAATATGCAGTCCAAGGATCCTTGGACATTATGGATTAAGAAGTTGGATGTATTATTTTAGACATTTATGGAGCCAGATAGATAACAGTCCTTTTTATTCTGCACATTTTGCAAATGATGGTCTATTTAAATAATCAGTAAAGCAGCATTTCAGAATCGTTTTTTGGTGCCTAACAGTAAACAGACAGAATAAGACATAGTACGCAGGTCAAAAGAACTACTGTCCAGAATCTTAAATAGAATTAACAATAAAGACATTAAAGGATATAATATATAATATTTAAATAGTTTTAATATGAATTTTAAAACTAAAATAGAAACACTTTGTAAAAAGGAAAGAATAAAAATTGCTTCTCCAAATATCTGAATTTCAATTATTTTTATTTTATAGGGACGATGCTATTAAACATAGTTCCAATACAGAATATTAAAGTGGTAATCTCGTAGATCTCAGTTTCGTTCTCTTTGGCAGCACCTGTGGTGTTAAACAGTAATTGCAGGAGCACACTTCCGCATGTGTGACGTCCACGGTCGGCTCCGGTTGTAACTCTTGATTTTCCTCGCTGACGGTCGCTTTCCTTTTTAGACTGTTTGCCTTCACCTGAGCGTCCAATTTGTTTCTTTTTCTTTGGATTTTCACTTATTTTTGAAGTTGTATCTGTAGTCATCCATCTTTTCTTTGTTTGTTCAGCCATAGTAGATTACTATTTACTCGCAACACTGCAAACGCGCCACTAACTGGGCACCGCCTGGGATTTTTTGATAGCTAATTATTTCTGGTTGTTTTTTCCAGATCTCAAGTTATTTATCTTGTTATCTCAAGATAACAGAAGTTTGTTTTCTCGTGATTACGGGATAATTTTCTGGCCATCTAGAAAACAAAACAGGCTGGTCACTGTGATATTACAGACGGCGACATGCCATGCTGCCATTGCTCACACTAATGAGGTAAGTTTAGCCTGTTTCTATGTTTGTTTGTACTTTTGCAAATCTCGAGATACGAGTTATGATCATCGACGTTATGGTGGTGCAGCGTTGTTATCTCGAGATAACGAGATATATAATTTGAAAACTGATGTGTTGAACAGAGTTTATATAAACTGAAAAAAGAAGCTGTGTTTTCCAAGTGAGATTGATTAAAATAGAAAAACTAAAATATTTGGTAGTAGCAGTAGGTCATATGTTAGGTCTAAATTAAACATATAATGGCTTTAATATCCCATTGGTTAAGAAAAGGTAAATCAAAAGCCTCTTTTCATAACAGTGTTTAAAATGTTGACAGGTGTTTTTTTGTTTCCTAAATGCTCTTTTACCTGACTTTTTTCTCTCCAAAAGGCCAAGGAGTGTTATGGCAAAAGTCCTATCTGCTTGATTCTTATTCTGTGGGGGTAGAGAGTGGGTGAGGCAGCCAGATGGTAGGAGTCTTTGATTCTCCAGATGGCTGTTCTGTGTGGTGCTCAGTGACACTGGGCAGGCTCATTGACATGCTGCCTCCCTCCCCTCCATCTCTTCGCCTCCTCTTCCTTCACCTCCTCCTCCAACACAGTCACTGTTACGAAGATGGATACCAGCCCCCTGGCCTCTCGCTGCAGATCTCGAGATGGGATGGGATGGGACTTTCCACTTAGCCCACCAAAGAAAATGTCAATGTTTGGGATCATATTGATGACACCCATTTGCCACTGTCAAATCTACCTAAATTGTCGATGGGAGGTGACTGTTATTGCAACTCGGATGATTTGAGGGATGAACAGGCGCTGATCTTAGGTCAGCTGCAGGATGTCTGCAGGGTAAGGTTTGTATAGGGGGAAAAGAACAACTCTTAGTTCTGGACATCTTCAGTCTCACGTAGCAGGATGTCAAAGAACATATGTCTAGCCTTATTGTTTGGTACATTCTGAGAGATCAGCTTGGTGTGATTAAGGGATGCACGATATCATCGGCATGTTATCAGTATCTGCAAATTATGGAATGAAAATTACAAATCGGCATCAGCAGATATGTCATTTTTCTGCAGATATTTTTCAGTCGATAAAACAACGCTTTAATTCGGCCTAAATGCTCGATGATTCCCTAAAAAAGCTTGACGTAATGTTACGACATTAACTTGGCACGAGTGTGTGCGCGCACTTCCTGTGCAAAGTTATCAACAATATTCAATTGCAGACTACAAAGTCACAGAAACTCGAGCCAATGAATAGAAGTCAAACAACTTTCACAACTCTTAACAAGCTAACAGTTAGCTCACATTCTCATCATTTTACTGGACTTAACATCAAGTACGCCGAAAATACACTCACAGCCAAAGCCGACGCAACAGAGTGTACCATAAACCTCTGTGCAAAACTATCTTACATGTTCATGGATTCACACGCGATAAAAAGAGTCTGTCAGCGATCACTGATGTCTCCATAGTAGGTGCAGTAAACAAGTCCGGGCATGTCTCCCTCACTGGCATATTTCGGGGGGATGCTGCATTCAGATGCGCTCAGAAACGGGAGTGATCAGATATGTGACCTTTGGTACAACGCCTCTTCTGTCCAGCGTGCAAGATGTATGGTAAGTTTTTGGCTACTATAGTAAGAGTAGGCATGATATCAATGCCACTACTGGGGAGACATGATGTTCTCTGCAGTTAGGTGGAAAAAAATATGTGGCCAATATATCGGTAACAAAATTGGCAATCAGCAAAAAAGGTTAGAAAATATCGGCAAATTAGATATCGGCAAAATATATATATAGTGTGATTATTAAGTACATTTTTTGAAGTGTAGCTGCTTAATAAACTTTGAGTTTTACGTGAAAGTACAACACAGACTATCACATTATTATACGTTTTTTTGTCTGTGTATAAATTATCATATCAGGCGCTGACTGCTGACATGGAGAAAATTGTCGTCTTGACCCTTATCATTATTTTTATGAAGGGAAAAAACACACCCGAGCCATATTCACTGCTGGAAATGAATCCACATTCATGCACATCTAAATTAGCCAGTTAAGAAAATCTTGGCCTAATTTGAATTGGACCAGCTCAGACGGTGTTTCTGCAGATCAGCCAAGCTCTGGCATTAAACGCTCCCTGCTTTTATTCCCTGACCCCTGGTGCACCTCTCCTTTTGGGGTCATATCATCATTACCATAGTGCAAGCTCAGAGACTGTGTTTCTGTGTGCCTTAATTAATGTGTGTTTATAGGGGGCCACAGGAGTGAGTGCACTTAATGAAACATTGCTACGGTAGCCTCCGGGGTCCAGAAGAGACAGCTTCTCTATTGTGCTGCTGATTCTTACAGGCTGTAAACACTTAATTGATCTGAGGAGCATATTTCAGTGCGCATTCTAGGGAAATCCTTTCCGAATTGGGAGCGTTCATGATTACTTTTTAACGTCTCTTTAAGGAGGTTGGAAAAAAAACATCATCACTGTCTGGTGTCTGTTTATTTGTGCAAAGCAAGGGTTAATTAGTGATAAGTGCACACAATTGGATGGCACAACAAAAAGAGAGATACAGTAAATAAAGATGTGTGTTTATGAGGATAGCACTGGAAATGATCTCTTATTGTTGTGATGTCACGTCTGGGAGTCTGAAGGGAAAGCGTCGGCGCTTTGAAAAGGCTCGCAGGTCTTTCTCCTGTGGTTGGATTGCTTTCCTCCTAGCAAAGAGTGATCCCCCTGTGTGTGTGTGTGCGTGTCCGCGTTCTAGTGCGCGCGTGTGCACTGGGGCCGATGACAGGGGCCATGGCCTCCACACCCGGGGGACCGCCAATGAGAAAGAAGCATTTCCTCTAACATTCCACGGGTCACAAAAACAATTTGCCCAGAGAAAAGTGGCTAAACAGCCGCAATGCTACTCAGTGGTGCTAAGGGGGGGGTGAAATCGAACTGTTACTCTTGCAAAAAAAACAATGTGTAATACTGTACAATTAAGCAGAGAAAACATGACAGCATTTAAAAATATTACTCTGCTAGTGCTACACTGTTTAATTAATAAGTTTTGCTGCGTGTGTTCTGGAAACTGTTCTGCATTGGAAGAAACAAATTCATTTTTCACGCCTGAATCGCTTTGTGATTACTGTTAATCGAGGACACAGAATGATTCCCTCCTTCATTACCCTCTACACATAGCATGTCTGCTGCAGAAAAATGTACAGACGTGTCTCTGAAGTGCCGGAAATTCTTACTCTAAATATGCCCACTTCAGTCGGATTTATGATCTAAATATAAACACGAAGCTCACACATGATTATCTGGTGTCCTTTCATCAGCGCAGAGCCTGGACCCCCGGAGAACTTCATGATGACATAACATCAGGTCAAGTGAAACCAGTAGGAGATACGCCAAGCTAAGCCCACCACAAATAAGGCAGAGATAGAGACGCACAGCTTTGGACACACGCTTTCTCTTCCCTCCTCACAGCCCCCACCTGGGCCGACTTCTGGGACAGGTAGAGAGAACAGAGCGGACATTCCTCAAAATACACCCGATCTAGGACAAGTGAAAAACAGACAATGACAAGTGTGCTGCAGCAGCGTTACTAAGGCAGTAATCTGAGGAGAGAGAGAAAAAACATAAATAACCTTTGTCAAATGACCGTGAGGCTCTCCCATGATAAAGTGCCGTGTTTGTGCGACACAGTGCTTTTAGGGAAACAGCACAGCTTGGCTTATCCTCCTCGCTCATCCAGATAAAAGTTGGCGAGAGCGTGAAGTGGAGTTCTCTCGCTGGCTGGCTAAGTATGAAAATGTGTTTAGCGGCAGTCTTAAGAGGAGTTGATTGGGGAGGGGGGAGGAGGAGGAGGGTGTTGGAGGATTCTCCCTGAACACAGTGCTTTTCCCTGGGAGAGTGAGGCCAGGTAGTTAATAGGGGTCAGAGCCAGGGCTGAAGTGTAAATTGGCAGGGGTGCATCAATTAGAGGGTGGCAGAGGCTAGGATAAGGAGAGGAGAGAGGAGCTAGATGGAGCAGGAGACAAGCATATAATCTTTATCACCGCTGTGAGATGCTGCAGGAGGTCCGTGCAAAGAGGAGGAAAGAAGCGCTAAAATGTTGCACAAATTAATGAGACAAAGCAGCAGATTTTTAGTCGTGTGCAGAATGAGATTTGAGTAATCAGTGCGTTGCAAAGAGTCAAGCTCAGCATGTCGGACTGAATACATTCTGCTTAGATGTATCACGCGTCTTCTCTGAAGAAATACAAATAGGCTTTGTCTACTTCTCGAGTGTTTCCATGTGCATGAAAAGGATAGAAGCAGCGACCCTCCCTTAGAGACAGAAGAAGCACTTCAGCATATGTAGAACCACACAAAAACCCAGGAGGAAAACTCAAGTAGGCTCTTTTTCTCTTCTGCAAAGCAACTGTCCGTCTGCGTGCACACATACATACATTTATACGTGTGCGTGCCCTCATCTAACATGTCCTTGTGTTCATGTGCAGGAGTTATTCAAAAGGAGAGATATTTGATTATATTGTGTTCACCTATCCAAGTGATCCACATGATTTGAACATTGAGCATTGGAGCAGACGGCCACTGCGGAGCTTACATTTGCAATCTTATACCGTTTAAGTGTATATTGGAAAAAAGACAATCTCGCTTATTGAACACATTCACCCTGGAGGGCAAACTGCTACGGTAATGAACACCACACTCTCAGAGAATTACAGTGTCCTTTATCCTGCTGTAGTGGAGGATGAAAAGGGATCTGGCCGGCACGTACACGGCACGCAGACGCACACACGCAGACGCGCGTGCACGCTCGCACAGGACGATAAAGAGAGGAAAAGTAGAGGAGCGGGAAGGAGAGCAAACACGCATTTCAAGACCCCATAAACCTGTAAACAAAATCTGTGGAGCAGATAAATTATAAACGCCACAATGCAATTAAAGCCAAATTCAATTTGAGCACACACTGTCCATCTGTCACGGTGAAACAAAAGCCGAGAACCTCCATTATTACCAAATCCCTGCTCCCGTTAATTTGCTTGCTGGGAGATTTTTAGTTTCTAGGAGCGGGGCCGTTCTTAAATGCCAGGGTTGCTCACTCGGAGCTGCGTCCTCTGAAAACAGCCTCCAGATGCTCCCAATCAGACTTCATCAAAGTGCCACCTCTTTTTCTCCAATAAGAGTATTTTTCTTTTTTTCTCCCTCTGATCTTAATGAGGTTTTTTGTTCGACAACAATGCAGCAAAACAAGGGGACCTCTGGAGAGTGGCGCCATAATCTGCATTTTCCGCCGTCTGTAAATGTTGCAACGAAAATTATCAATAAAAAACAGAGAGAAAATAGAAATATCAAAGTAGGATTTTGTATCGGAGCGTGCTTTTCAAACAAGTCCTTTTGATCACGTAAGAGTCTTACAGAGGATGTCTACAAGCCCCTCTAACAGGTGAGAAAATAACAGCTGATACAGTCACAGTGTGCATCTAAGATCTTTAGTCAAGCTCTGGTGAATCATTGTGTATGCTTCCTTAGTCTTGGTGAAATAGAAGCGCTCCTCTTCCTAATCCTGTTTGGCCACTTTAGAATGGGAGATAGAGATCTGTGCCCCAGAATCTGAGAGTGGGGTTCAAGGCACCGAGCTTTCGCTGCTTTAAGCCAGCGGGAGAAAGAGAGGGGGGAAAAAAAACTATCATCTTCAAAGGTGGAAGAGTGTGTCAATTTAAAATCAGAAATGTATCTGGCATCTTTATGCTTCTTAAACTACAATACATCTCGGCTGATTAAAGCACATCAAAGAGCGCTCATTCATTCCTCAGAGCAATGAGGGGAGATTTTAATTGCAAAATGTTAAACCTCACAATTAAAGGCTTTGTGCTGCTCAGAACTAACCCAAACACAACCATTAAGGACAGCATACAAATTAGCCTCGGCGCGAATTAGACTCAGGGACAAGGATGGTACTGAGAAGTGCGCCGCGCAAATGATAATCTTCCATCAGAACCATCTAGAGGCACCATCCACGCTATTAGAGGCTGCAGATAGAGCAGGAGATGAGCTTTTCATGAGCTTCACTGAGGGGCAAACCTGCTAACGAGGGCGCAAAATCTCTTCATCTTTTTCTTAGACAAACACACTTTAAAAGGTGGCCGTAAATACACACGTCAACCGAAAAGTGTAAACGAACTAGGGCAGCATGCAGAAATCGCATTACTTTTCTTCTATATTGATCAATAATGATATTTATCACAATATATAATTAGATAAAGCTGCCTGTTTGAGGATTATTATGATAATGAGGCCTGAAGAAACCAGATGCTTCATTAGTTAAACTTAAGAATACAGTTAATCAACATGCGCTTAAGTTGTCCATCACACATTTCTAAGGCTGTGTTTTAGTAGTGAAGATAATTAAAACAGGTAAAAACGCTGAATAAAGCAATTTCATGTTGAAATTCAGTTTCTCTTCAAGGCTTTGATAGACACCGGATGTCCAGGGGTGGCTGTGAGCTGAGATGCTGCTAACGTTAGCTTAGCCATTTAGAGGTTTGTTCAGAGGTTTGTCTTAAGCAGAATTATTCAGAGAGGTTTCCTAAAACCCGAAACATACACAACTAGTGATTAAACCCAGTAAAAGCATTAAAGAGGGGGTGTTATGCTGTTTCACATTTTAAGACATGTATATATTATGTTACAATGTTGGCTGTCCAGGCTAAACGTGGGTGAAGTTTCAAATCCGTAGGTAAAAGTATGTTGGAGTAATCCCCAGGCTTCTCAGCTCAGTCTGCTGTGAGGCTGCACTTTGTGACATCACAAAGTGCAGCCTCGGTAGGCTTCGGAGAGCTGGCCAATCAGAGGAAAGTTGGCCTGTAGGGGCGGGGTTTTTTAAAGGGACAGAGCTGACTGAGGCGTTTCAGAGCACCAGTGTGAGAAAAATGAGTTTTTACAACTGTATATTATGCTAAGCTACTGAAATATGAACCTTGAAATTAGCATAATATCCCCCTTTAAGTGACAGAGTTTCAGGTTAAAATCTGTGTGCTTCCCAGGCTCTTTGGTAGACACCATATGTCCGGTAAGGGGGCTGCCAGCTGAGCTGCCTCTAACAAACATATAATTGTCATCATGTTACCAAATTTAATCTATTTCCTATTTTTTTAAAGATGTCGGGAGTTTACTTTCACCGTTGCTTTGTGGCCCTCAGTTCATCTAATGTTTTTTCTCGTTATCAGAAGATATCTATTTTCTTCATTGGCAGCTCAAACCATGTTTTGCAGAGAGAAGTTGGCTCGTTTTCAGGCGTGTCCTTCACGTGTAAGCAAGTGATAGGCTGCAAGTGATAGGCTGTCTGAAGTTTATCCTCGTTATCCACACAGATTTTATCGCGACCCCTTATCAAAATGGTTTTATCGCCCAGCCCTAATATAGATATTTAAATAATCTGCAGACATGAATGCGTGCATGCAAACAAGTGCGTACACACACACCGACACACACACGTACACCATTGAGGTGTCAGAAAAGGCTGTGCCTGCCATGATAAGAGGCTGACAATGATACTGTACAGCTATTAGGCCTGAAATAGCCTGCCAATACAAACAGTTGTCAGGCCAGGCCATTGTCAGGTTCTGGATTTACAGTGAAGCTGGAAGAATTTAGTCAACTGCACTTTTGTCAGTGGTTTCCGGAACATACTTAACAACATTGTTTTCCGTCAAAATACCAGAGCAATAATGAAGAAAAATAAACACATTGAAAAGGTGTGACAGTGTGGGTGAATAGATAAATCGTGCACACACACACACACACACACACACACATACACGCCTCCTTGTAACAAGCACAGAGCCCCCTTTTACAACCCCTCAGAGTAACAACCGTGTCTAATTAAAATTCACATTTCAACCAAAAAGGGAAAACAAGCCATCTTTGAACAATCCCGTCCGTCCTCGCCCTGGTCATGAATTTCAGATAAACACTGTGATACAGCGAGAGGAGTGCCACATTAATTAAAAGCCTTGATAGACACGGCTTCCATCTAACAGACCTATCAGGAATTAAATTTGTATCAGCGGCAGAAAGAGCAGTTGAGGGGTCCCTCAGGGGGATTAATGAAACAGACTTTCATAGAGGAGTCATCAGAGCCCCGGACTGAGGGGAGGAGGCAGGGAAGAAAGGGCCAGCAGCAGGATGTCATGTGTGGGACCGTCGCGTCACTGACCTCTCATTTCATACTTTAATAAAGTCGCACCCAGGTGTCCTTGATGCCTTCCAGTCGCCCGGGGCTCTGGGAAAAAAGCTAAACAGGAGGCAGCCATAACATAATTCTGAATGCTCACCCCCTCCCCTTCGTGTGTTCCCTCTGTGGTGTTATGTTATACATCCATGGGCATGCACACACAAGCACAAATGTATGTTGCAGACACTCGATATGCTTTGTGTTACCTTGATTGTACAGCCCCTTTATCAAGATGAAACTGCGCTTTGGTTGAGAAATACGCAGCTATTTCCACATTGATGCATTTAAGTAATTCGAGTATTCAGCTTGTGCAATGAGAAGGAGCAGTGTTACATCAATTCTGCAGAAAAGGACTCAAATTCAGTTGAAGCGGTGCAGCCTTTTGCTGTTTGTGTCACTGCGGCCTCATGATTTACTATCATGTGCAGTTGGTAACAGGAAATTGGAACAGCAGTGACTTGCTTTTGAATTGTGGTCGAGACAGTTTTCTGTTGAAAACAGAAGCAGATTATCTCGATGAGGAGGCAGCAGATTTAGAGATGTACAGTATGCAATATGTTATCACAACACAGTCAGCCCAGACAGCTGCTATCTGTCATAAACTCTGCTGGCTATTGTTGGCCACACTACACACAGCAACATGTGACCTAATCTAGATGAGCAGCCACTGAGCAAATACAGAGTGGAATGGTGTCATTTTTAATAAAGCTGTTTTATGGACTCCAGTCAACAGAGCCAGAGGAACAGGCTGAAACTTCCTTGTGCAAATGATACGGCAGCAGGAGTTTCATAACTTCCTCTGCTCAGACAAGCCTGTGGCAAGTCTCCGAACAGAGCACAGAGCAGGAAAAAAAAAGAAATAACCTCAGCCTTATCAAGATTTCACAGAGACATTTCTTTAATTAGTTTTAATATTTCTTGTTTAGATAATGTCAGCCAATTGACAATTGGGTCCCAAACGGAACAGGAGGGGAACTCTGCACTTCTCTGATACAGAGAAAATAGCTGATTAAAGAGATTGCTTACTTCGTTTGATTTTAATTCATTCGCATATTTTGGACAGGACTCAAATACCTTTGCATGCACAAACTCTCAGTTCAGATCTTATCGCTGATGTCTGAATGGTATCACACTTTAGTATTTGTTGAATTCGCGAGTAAATTGTTGGGAAAAAGAAAGCTATCTGCGCAACATTAATTGTGCAAACACACTCGCAACAGCCCCGTGCTCTCCCAGTGTTACGTGCTCTATTTGCTGCCTGGAAGGCGATGTGGACGTGAAGAGCCCTCGCTGGTGACGGCGGGGTGATGGAAAAATAATTAGCGTTGCTGAGGAAAAGTTTCCTCTCGCCCGAGCTCTCAGACAAACACGCCGGGCCTCAACCCCAAAACAATGTTGATCAAAGCACGTAAACATCTGGAGCAATGAGACTCCTGCCTTCGGAACAAAGATATCTATTTATATTTTTCCAAGATCGCCACCAAAGATAACCAGGCTGTGTGCATGAGGGAGCACTTAGAATACCAAAGGTTTTAGCGTGTGATACTGTAGCCTACCTGCATATCCCCCCACCTGTATCTGCTCTCATCTTTGTTTTTCACAATCCTCACTCCCACATTAACACATTCTCAGGCTTTTGTACTCATGTCGCCTCTCCCTAACCACCTATCTTTGTCTCCCCCCTCTCCCTTCTCTCCTGCACACACCTTTTCTCTTCACCGGGCAGCAGGTGTTGAGTGGTTGTGTTTACTCCCCCCCGCCTCCTTCATACCCTTCCCTCTCTCTCTTTCCCTTTCTCCCTCTGTCTCTCTCTCTCTCTCTCTGGCAGCTGGTAAGAGGAGGGAGGACGCTATAACAGCTGCACATGAGGGCGGGTGGAAAAAAAAAAAAAAGCGCACAAGGCAAACAGCTCCAATCCCCTCAGGGTTGTCAACTCCAATCCCCCCAACCTCTGGCGTTTTTTAACCAGGCAAACAGAGGGAAAACTGTTGCAGTCGAACGACATCAGGGTCCCCGTTCCATTAGCCCTACCTGGTGATCTCAGCCACACTCGCGCTCCCAGAGGGTTGCCTGAGCCGAGCGGTCTAGTAGCCTGCATGAGAAGTATCCACTTAAATCCACTTACTACCATTTAATTATTTCGAGTTTGAAAAACATGTCACTTCCAAATGGAAATTTAGCTGGAGGTACTTACATCTGTTGGAGAAAAACACAAAACAACGGACACCATCAGGGTGCTTTTTTTTTTCCTCTACTCTTTTTTTTTCCAGCCCTCTCAGAGTCTGAGCTGCCTGTGTGTGTGTGTGTGTGTGTGTGTGTGTGTGTGTGTGTGTCGTTTTCACAAACAGCATCAAAATACATGAGATCAGCTCTCGGGCTTTGTTTGGCCCTGGCAAGGTTAGGCCAGCCTCATTCCAAATTTCCTGAGGGGGGAACAGAGAGAAAAACGATTCCATGCAGATAAATCACTCGCACAGATCAAAAGACAAATCAGTGGCAAAGACAAAAGATGCTGACTTGCAGAGAACAATGGAGACAGAGAGACGTAGGTATCAGAGGAGCCGGCCCTAAGATCCCCGGCTCCGCTCAATCAAACCTGCTAACCAGGGTTTGCATACTAGGTCAAACAAACTCTCGCGTCTGCAGGAGAGAAAGTGTGTTTAAGCTGATCTTGTTGAGCACTACAAGTAGGATCGAGTTTCTGGCTTTGGAATCTCATCCTCTAGGTTTGATTTACCCTCGAAAGTTGGATACGTCCCGGTTAGGAGGGAGAGAGAAAGAGAGTAGGGCTGGGTATCGATAAGGATTTCTCAGTTCGATTCCGATTCCATTTGATATCGATTTGTTTAGGGGTTGATCAAAATGTTTAATGTTTACAATAAGGATTGACCCCATCATGTACTTCTTATTTACATTACAAACACACAGCAGTCAACACAATATTAACATTTTTATGAATTAGACAACTAAAGAACTTTTTTTTCCAGTTTCAGATTTTTAGTCTGGCTCGTGGTTTTGATCAAACGAACTGGGGTTCAACCTGTGCGAGATTTGGCCACGAGATCTCAACGTGTGAAGAACAAAACCACACGAGATTAAGAGTTATGGTGAAAGGCAGACTGGATAACAATACACCGAAAATACACTCGCGACCAAAGCCGACGCTAACGGAGAACTAACTTACATATTCATGGACGCACACGCGATAAAAAGAGTCCATTGGCAATCACTGATGTCTCCGTAGTAGGTGCAGTAAACAAGTCCGGGCATGTCTCCCTCACTGGCTAATTCTAGGGGGATGCGCTGAGTCGTGCTGCGTTCAGGAGCGCTCAGAAACGTGAGTGATCAGACACGTTTTTATATTCTTTTAAAGATTGATCTCTGGATTATTAATCGATATTTGGTCTTTCAAATGAGAATCGGAAAAACGTATTTGTGGAACCCAGCCCTAAAAGAGAGGGGGTAAACTATTTGATATAGAGCATCTGTGTGTGTGTGTGTGTGGGTTGTTGTGCACACGCACATCTGTGTGCTTTGATGTATGCGTTCAGCCGGGCTTTCTCCACTTCTGCATCTAAGACAAGAAGTCCTGTCCCGTGCAGCCCTTCACGCATCACAGCCCCCAGTCTTCTATTAACTTCTTCAACACGAGCAATAAATAAATATATGGAATCCACAACTCTTTATCATCCCGTCATCGCTTTAGAGAAATCGAGGTGTCACAGAGAAAAGAGCCCTTTGGGAAGTAACGTGTAGGAGACAAGACCCAGCAGCGCCCCTCGCCAATATTACCTTTTGATCAAACTGCTTCACAGATATGAGAGGAAGCAACACATCACTTTTACAGCTCTGTTCTCGCTTTAAAAAACAACCCTCACAAAGGGAAGGGTCATATGAAAAGCACCTTGTGATTTAGCTTTAAAGCATATTTTATAATGTAGAAGGACCAAATTATATTCAGAAAAACACAGTTCAGCATGCACGGCTGACAGTCGTTATTTGATCCCCCTCCTCTGAGATCCATGTATGATAACACATCAATTTAGATTAAGGTGATATGAAAGAGAAATGTAAAGTAGGCTTCAAAGGGGGAGGAGCTGATGCATTTGAGATGAATAAAATGATATTAAAATTAACATGTTGAGCTTCGGCACAGTCACAATTGACCTGTGAAGTGTGCTTAACAAGGAAATATGTGAAAACTGAAGCGCTGGGTCCAGACGGGCTGTAATAGCCGGCCCATAAAATCTGCTGAACTCGCCGAAAGAATGTCACACGTGTCTTGACATCGGGCTTTATTCAAATATCAGGGGGGATAAAGAGCCCGATAAGGTCAAAGGATTTACCTTAATAGATTTGGAAGGGCCCCCATTTCAGGTGTCAGACGGGAAAGAGGGAGAAGCTTTAAAATATAAGCGCTAAACCGAGCTGGGTCGCGCCCCCCGATGAAACACACTCCACTCGCTATCTCCAGTCCAAACAAGTGTGATTTGATAGCGCTGTTCTGGCCTGGAACAGAGGGAAAAAACAAGCCCAGTGCCACAACAAAGACAGGAAATTCAGCATAGATTCCTACTTCTCTCTTTTCTCCTGCCTCTCTATACCTAACAATGCTGGTAATGGAGAGAGAACAGTGCCCGGGGCTGGCAGAGACACCTGCGACATATTTTCTACCCCCCCCCCCCCCCTTCTCCCGCCAACACCCCCGCCTCCCCCCCCCGTCCACCCTCCCCGCTCTTCCCACCCCCTCGACATTAAAGTCCTTCACAGAAATCAGAATTTAATAAATCACCCCAGAGCCTGACAGAGTTTATCTCCGGGGGTCGCCTCCACTGTGCAGAGACTCACAGACAGACAAAGCCCGGCCCGATAAGATGTGAAATTAAATACAGTTAGCAGTTTGAGACAAAGGAGGGAGAGTGTCACAGCGAGCTTTGTACGGCGTAAACGGCTGGCTGCTGGTGCGCGCACACACACACACAAACGCCACGGAGACAGCGGGGTGATTCATTTCAGGTTTCCTCTCACATTTAGCCTCATTTGCATCATCCACTGTCAACATATCGCCTCTCCCAGATATGTTCAAGAGCTTTCATTAGACGTCCAGGGGATGACATCCTTTTTACCCAGATGCACCATTATTAATCACTAGCTCTACTCCTATGTGGACTCATCTCCATCACGGATCAAGCGCTATCTGCCCGTGTTTCCTTTCATTCAGCAGACATCCCTGACATCAGCCATCACTGCAGCTAAAGGAGACTTATGGGAGTGTGTTGGGGCTCAGACGACCTTATGAATGCGGTACATAAGCATTTAGCACTGAGCGGATATAAATGTGAGGATTTGTTCGACACTGGTAGGATCTGTCAGAGCAGCCCCGCGCGCATACTGTACAGCATACCAACATGTGGGCTCTGTAGAACAATTAGCGGAACATGCAATATGAAATCTCTGCCTGGTGTTATAAAGAAGCATGATTGCAATGCTTTCATACGAGTATACAATTATATTCTTTCAATTAGCTGCAGCCTCCAATTCACATCAGGATATGGCCGACCTCAGCTGTTCAAAGCTGATTTTTCCCCTGCTCGGTAGTTAAGAGAAAGCGCAGTCAGGTTTCCAGGAAGAAGCGGTGCTGGTTGTTTAATAGGCTTAGCCCGGTCTTTGGACCTGACCTTTCCCTTTTAACAATACTGAGGCCGACGGGCTCGGGCCTGCTCTGGGAACACAATGACCCGTGGGTGAAGCCTAATCTTCTCCAACTCCATTCTCTCTGCTGACCAGACGGCCTTCGTCCACAGCCTCTCTGTTGCTCCAACTGATGTCTTCCTGCTGAGACAACAGTGCCAAGGAACTGTCAACAGGCCCGGCACAGCAGGGGCCCCGACTGGGCCTCTTACCCGGAGCCCTTCAAGGGTCCGCAGGCACCGACACTCGGCGCTCAAAAGTGCGATTGTCGCTTGGCAGAATGTGGAGAATGACAGGAATGCTGGGTGCCATCATGGACCCTGATAACGTCCTACATCTAAGAGCATGATTAGCCGTCTCTGCAGTCAGCCCGTCTATGGGTGTGATTGAAAAAATGGGCTGCTGGGTATTGTAGGCCTGTCATTACATTGCAGCAGCTTGTCATTTTGAACAACCTGAACCTGAACCTCCCACTTCACGGGTATAACCGTCAACTATAAATCATGTGGCGGTAGCTACATTAATGCAAAATATGGCTATTAAATGTGTAAATTGAGGCTCTAAGACTTCAGAGTGAAGTGAGGACAGCTCAGGAACTTAACATTAACAAAGCTTTTAACATAGCTATTAAAAAAGAAACCAGCAGATCTTACAGCCACACATTCGAGGCAACTTAAGCTTTACCAATCTTCAGCTTCAACTTCTGTAATCTTGCATTGTGAAAGGCTTTGATGACATGAATTGAAGTAATATTACCCAATATAACATGCAATAACAGGAAACACAAACAGCACGCCTGAGTGAAATGTTTCTAATTGAGTTTTTCTGAAACCGAAACCAGCATCAGAGATGCCTCCGATACGGCCTAAAATGCGGTATCGGGTATCGACCAGTGCGTCAGACATATCTCCTGATAAGCTCCCAACAAGGACATGTTTCCTCCTCTACAAACATAATAATATATATTTTAGTAACTACAGTTTTAGAGCAGCAAAGAAGAACTGATTCAGTTCAAATTATCATTTGACCATTGCAAACAACTACAGTGTGGCGCTAGTGGACTGTCAAACGTTATTCAAGGTGTATCAGTATTTAAAGTTGTAATCTTGAAGATCTCAGTTTGGTTCTCTTTGGCGACACCTGTGGCGATAAACTGTAAATGCGGGAGCACACTTCCCAGATATCCAGACAGTGTTGCATGTGTGACGTCCACGGTTGGCTCCGGTTGTAACTCTTGATTTTCTTTGCTGATGGTCGCTTTCCTTTTTAGACTGAATTTGTTTCTTTTTTTCTCCACTTATTTTTGAAGTCCATCCAATCCATCTTTTCTTTGTTTGTTCAGCCATAGTAGATTACTGTTTACTCGCAACACTTGCAGAGACCGGAAAAGCAGCCGCTTAGCTCCGCCTACCCTCTCTGACAGACCAACCACTGCTGGCTGATGGAAAACGTGTCACTAACTGGGCGCCGCTTGTGATTTTTTTCCCGCAAAAGTCGCCACAGACACCCAGTCCGTAATACTGCAAATGCAAAGGCTTTCATCAGTGGGCCACAGGCTCAATCACCATTGTGTTACCTCATCTGGCGATAGATAGTGACTAAACAGACATTTAATTACATGAAAATCTTTGAGATAATACTTGAAAAGGTTGTATTCTTCCAATTTATAGTTTTGATAATTAAATACATAAACAAAAAAAATAATGCCGTTCAAAAGGTGTTTTGTCACAACATTTTTTAAAAGACACCAGGAGTTAGCCTGCCGCTAACGTTACATTAACTTGTTTCTAGGTGCTCAGCTTGTTTTAAAGTGTGGATTCCTTCATACAGCTGTTAAAAAAACTATTAAAAAAGTGTAGTTTCTGTTACACATAAGTAGTATAGGGGTACTCGGTATTGGCTTAACCCCAAGTCTCGATAAGTGAATCAGTACCAGGAAGGAAAAAACGGTATCGTCACATCTCTAGTTTCTATTATACCTCATTGGCAGTGCTGTAAACGCATGTGTACACGCAAACACACACAGACACATTCAAGAGCCAAGTCCCAGATGACTATGAATGCCCTCATACAAAGCCCATTGCTGCAGCAAGAGCATATCAGATAAAGGAGGAAGTAAAGAAATGCCTCAGAACACAAATGTACCCACTGCTGCATTACTTTTTTAAGTGTTTGATCTGCGCGCGAGCTGACAAGGCAGTTCATTCTTTCCCAAATATTTTCTGGTTTTATTTCTTCTTATGTTCAAATGATGTGCTGTGAAAGGTTGCTCTTTCTTCTCTCCGTGCAAGTAAACTACACAAAGACGTGTTTGATCTCTGAAATCCGATCTGTATTTCTAGCATTGTCTCCAGTTCCTACTGTGGCATCTTAAAGGTCAGGAGTGAAAGGCCATTTGATAACTACAGAAAGACCTTTTGGCTTTATTACACTGCCTTTCATCTCCTTTCCTGCAGAGGTTAAAACAAAGCATTGCATCCTTTGAAAAAGAAAGGATAAAATGGATCGCTTTGGAGCCTCGAGCCCTTTTTTGTGTCACTGGGGGAAGTCTGGCATCCAGTGTACAAGGAAAAAAAAACTCTAGAGGGGTGTGTTTCTGAGAGTCTTCTCAGGCACAATTAGCATATGTCCTCTCAACCTTCTATCAAACCTCTCAATGAGACCCTGAAATCCTATTGAGATATTATTACCACTCAAACAGGGCATTAGACAAAACATCTAACGCTCCTACAGGTGCACACGTCCAAAAACACACACACACACACGCACACACAATCACAGCTCAATGACACCCACTTCCCACTGAATATTCCTTTCTTTTTAATGGTAACCTTGGGAGATGAAGCTGCACCGGCGCAACACTTAACAGCCACTAGTCTGAGAAAAATGTTTTTGATATGCTTGTGTCATTTAATCATCCACATTCTGCCGAGGCTGTGCAGGACAATTTTGCAGGATATTAACTCCCAACTAAACCCTGGCTTGTATCATTTGTGGGGCCAGTCAAGCAGGAGTCCCAGGAGGTGCAGAGACTTCCTCCTCACAGTCGTAGTAATCTAAGCTTGAGTGGGCACACACACACACACGCAGACACACACACACTTGGCTAATAGACAGGTAGAATGAACCATAAAGGAATAAAGGAATCAGGAAATGTTAAAGCCTTTTACTGACAGTCACAACAGTAAAAGGATGAGTGTGTTTGTGATTTGGATGATCAGGTAACAACAATAATACAGCCTGTAATACAGTACAGGAAGTAGTTAGAGAATAAGGCTAACTGTGGTGGAGATATATATATATATTCACAGGCGGGGAAATTACTTCCTTTTCTTTTTATTTCCACGCCAAAGTTAGAGATTGAAGAGCATTCGTAAAAACGTCACTTTAACGTGATCCATTTGGACAGCTCACATTGCTTAATGGGGTAGGAAATTCATTTTTTCTGCTGTGGAAAAGACACGCAGGAAGACGTGATTCTATGCAAAATATATGAAGCCATTACGAGAAAAATGCATGAGTTTCAATAGTTGGAGAGGAGGGGGGGGGGAAAGTATTTCACTGCACGGAGGCTATCCCTATTCTTTAACCGGGGGGAGCGTCGCACACACACATACACACAGACGCACACAATGCAAAAGACAGCAAAGGCAACTGATGAAAACCATTTTTGTTCCATCACAAAGAACTAGGTCACCCTCTCATAATTGTCAATCATGCAATAAATCTCTCTGTGGCACAAATGAATACGGCATTGGAAATGAGACAAAGCTTATTGGCATGCTATGTCAGCTTGACTCAATTCATCCTTTTCACACAAGACCATTCATATGTGAAGTTGTGCGAGGGTGTCTCTCACACTCTCTCTCACACACACACACACACACACTCACTGAGCATCTCAGAAAACACACTCACCCGCTCATAATGTGGAAGTTTCAGAGGGTTAATGTATGTGGACAAACCACATTATTCCCCATACAGAACATGTCTCAGTGTATTTTCTGCGCTAGTGTGGAGTTACGAGGAGCGTGCACAAGGAGCGCACGGCGTTAGCACATGCATGGAAGGAGTTTAAAGTGATTCCTACAAGTTATTTCAAGCGTTAGATTTTAAGTCGAAGCAAGAAGAAGCCTGACTTTTCTGCTAACCTAACAGCATACCATGTGTACAGTGCTCCGTTTCCCGCTATCTGATTGGCCGGCATGCATTGCCTTGACACAGCACTACAGCTCCATCCGCGCAGGTTCGTGTCACGTCTCCGAGGACCCGACTGTCACTCTTTAAGAGGAGGGTAATAATAGCCGGGCGCCACAGCAAGTGGTGGCACAGGCGATTTTAAAGAAACATCAGGGAGACGGTGACATTTGAGTCTACGAGGAGAGAAACCCAAGCGCTGCAACCAATAAAGACTCCCACCAATATTCTCACTAGGCTTGGAGGGGGGTGGGGGGAGACAAGAGAAGCAGGAAGAGAGAGAGATGTCAGTGTTAGATGAAAATGTGTTGACCTGGTGATATTGATACCACCGCTCATAACCTCTACAGGTGTGCAGCGCCGTCAGGAAGCCGCTCGGGGTGTGGCTATCTCCGTGGATAACAGCCAGAATTGCCGACATTATCATTTTACAGTGCAACGGACGAGCTCAGAGAGGAAGTTTTTTTTTTTAACATGAATTTAAAGAAACACAAGCGCCGAATAAGGTTTGTTCATATGAGCTGCTAAAACAGCACGATGTTCTCTGACAGCGAGGGCAGCAGAACTTCTTCTTGATTTTCTAATTTAAGAGAAATTCCGATGACATTGACCCCGAGATTAATGACTGCTTTATTAATGAGCAGATTTAGCGAGGTTATCCTGGAGGTTTTTTTTTCCTTCCATCATTTGAGAGACAGATCTGGAACAATCTGCTGATCCATGTCCAGCGCTGTCGCTCGAACCGAACGTATAGATGTGACCTATAAATGTACTATTAAAGAACATGTTGAAGTGGCCTGCGCAGAGAGGAAATTAAATATGAATCACTCACATTTCCGGCCTGAAAACAGTTTACTCAGCTGGTTTAGTTTACTCTCAATTTAAATCATTTATTTACTTTTAAAATAGTTTTGTTCACAGACCTGAATTGAGCACCAGAATCTCAGAGCAGGTTAGCGTCTGGCCCGCTGCCTCCACAGGAACTCATTTTAAGCACGTTGTTAGTTATAATTCAATGCAACAAATTGACTGCATAAAGTGTTTCTGGTGTCTAAGTGAATTCAGACTTCACATAAATAGCTGTGGGGCCGTTTTCTTAGTTTTTCATCGCAAGGCATCGACTGAGCAGATGCTTTGAACCACCATAGAATGTGCTGCTAGTCTCAAGTGTCATTAGCTTCAGGGCTTTTCCAGCTAGCGCCAGGTAAAGATTAGATAACAATCAGCCCTTTAATAGATACTGTTGGAGGCACTGGAGCCGTTCCTGTGCCGCGCCGTTCATCTGAAGCTAACAACAGAAGAAGAGAGAGTGGAAACCGATGTCATTTCCTCCCTGATTTTCGTCTCTGTGATGTGCCGCTGAGCCCCGGCGAGGAACACAGCTGTTGTTAAATTACATGTTAACTGTTGGCTCGAACTAGTGTCAGTGTTCAGAGTGTCTGTCTGTCTGTGTGAGTCTGGGCAGGTCCGACTGAAATGTGATATGACAGAATTGTAGAAAAAAGGAATATGAAGCAATATGTTGAAGATTTTCAGAATAAAACTGATAGATTTGATTATTTTGGCATTGAATATTTGTCTTTGCGTGCATCTGCTCTGCAAACACATCAAAGCTACTTCTTAATAATGTCAAATTACACAGGATGCTATTTTAATTGCATGATAGTGGACGTGTTTTTCGAGTTTTTTCCTACCCTTTAGTAAAATGAGAAGAGAAGTTGTGGTATCATAACATGATGTGCATCGCTTCAGCGGGCTCCAAAAGTACAAAGGGCTTTTTGTTGGATGACATTCCTCTCTTAATATACTTCAATTATAAGGAGGAGTTTTTTTGTATCGAGCGGAGAGCTCCGAAAACATCGACACTGGAGGAATAACATCTGCATGTTTACTCAGGAGAAGATTCATCCCTGATAGCCTCCCTGAAAATGAAGAAGTGGGGGGGGGGGGGGGGGGGGGGGTAGAAAAAAACAAGTGGAGGAAATTTGTGGAATCCCATCTGAGATTGCTTCCCTGATGGATTCCTTTTCCTGTCAGCTCAGACGAGAAATGAAGCCGGGGAAAATTAACTCCTGATACAGTTACGCTGAATTAGACAGAGAGAGGAGAAAAAAACCTACACACTTTTTAAGGATTCCAGCCTTGTCATTTTCAATTTTCTGCTCTTTGGACATGCTTGTATTCAGATTCCCCAACATCTATTCGCCATATCAATCCTAATTAGACAATCTGGGCCCACGAAGGATGGGAGCCGAGTTATTTGCATAATTTAATCATAAATACTCAGTGATACATATTTCCAAATGCATTTGTACAATTATCTTTTCATCCTTGGGGCAAAAGTATTAATATGATTAGGCAATAATTCTTTAAAAAAGGGGGGAAAATAGGAAACCAGCAAGTGTGCACTCTTTTTTAAACTCCAGCTTTGGGCTATATGAAAAATTAATTAATTTCTGAGGAAAATCAATTTCTCTATGTGACCATATTAGACAGAGCCAGGCAAGGGCCTGCATTCCTCCTCCAATCAGGAAATCTCATCTGCTCCCTCTAACTTCTGTCAGTAGCGTTTAACATCCTGGTCGGAGCGTCAGTGACTTCAGCCACGCTCCCTAAATGTGCTGTAATGTGAAGGAGCCGTGAGTAAAGACAAGCAGGGGAGCTGCGAGTGGAGGGGAGAGGAGGACGGAGGATCAGAGTGACCCAAAATCTATCGCTGGCGTGTCAGGCAATCAGTCTCGAGTGTGAAATCATCAGGTGAAATCACTGTTAACAAATCTGCTGAGAAGTCATACTGACAGATAGATATCAAACAGCGTATGTCTATTGTCAGTAAAAATCAAAGCTAGTGGCTCTTTAAAGTAAAAATAGGGCATTTTAACGTGGAGAGACACGATGTCAACGTGTGATAGAAACCATTTCATTTGCTGGAAGAATTAATTAGTAATTCAATTGCTGCTGCGGAGCCAGTAAAGGCATGCAAATAAGATAGGAGCTTGGACAACTAATGCATCCAACAGGCAAATTAACAATACGGGCCTCTTTGCCATGCAAATAGCCTCTAAATCCACAAATGACATTAGACAGTGTCAAACAAAGCCTCTTTAACAAGTAAAATCTGGTTCCTGCAGTCTTGGCTCGGCTTCGCTATATAAAGAATGAAGAAATTAATGTTACTTTTTTCTTCTCAGCTTATCTGAGGATTTTTTTTCCCTTAAAAAATGTTTTAATTTGCGCTTGTTCCAGCTGAACGAGTGTCAAGTCAATAAAGCAATTCTGATTTTCAAGGAGACTATTTGTTTGCATAAAAACACCTTGCCGCCATCTGCCAACTGCACAGTTGACTTGAGCACATGTACTGTACCTAATCAAATTTAGCAGAGCCCCACTGAAGGATTAAAAACTGGAAAAAAAAAGAACTAAAAATGCTTTTTTTCCCCTAAGATAAAGAAACAACACACAATATGAGAGCCAATTTGACTTTCAAGAAAGTACTTGAATAGATTTGGATTTTAAACAGCTTTGTATACTACTCTCTTCCCTCTCTCTCTCCCTCTCTCTAATCAGGCATCTGTCACTCTGTTTTTGAAGTTATTATCGCCCAAGCTCCCTCTTGGATGTGGTTGCTGGGTGACGGGTATCTTAGCACCCACTCTGACTGGGAATGATTTGAATGGAATCCAGAAATCTCCCCTGAGTACCTGTAAACACATCCGTGCCTTGTAGAAAACAAATATATTATAAGAGAGCTCAGCGGAGGAAGAGGAGGGAGAGAGACAAGCTGGCACCCTCGGTGGCAGCTCACACTGAGCGCTAAACAAAACAATTACCGTCATTTGCAAATATGTGTGTTTAGGCATAAACACTCTTGAAATGGGGAACAAGAGAGGTGATAGCTCTCATAGCACTCTCTGTCACATCAGTATCAATTAAATATCTGTTAAAGAAAAAGTCGTTTGGCTGCGACCTGTCACTCGGAACATTTCAGAGGCAGGTCTGTTTGACTGAAGCGAGCCGGGGAAAATCTATTTAAGAAGGGCATGTAAGTGAAAAGCCGTCCCATTCCCAGTGGTGGGACATTGTCTGGGGCGTGTGGTTAACCTTCAAGGGTAGACAATGATTGTCAATTAACTGCTGCATTTCTGCGCCCCAGCATCGGATAGCCTGCCTCCACAAAGCAGACCAATGAGAGATATGCGATATCTCCGCACCGCCCCCCCCCCCCCTCCTCCTGTGTTATAATAACCTTTCAGAGAGTTCAAGTGTCACACAGCAATAAGAACCTTTTCCATCCCACCACGGGGAAAATGAAAAGGAAAACAAGTAGCTGGAACAGAGGGCTCCTGGAGGGCTCCTGGAGGGCCAGAGTCATAATGTAGGGGGAGATTACTGAACCTGGATCAGTCTGGGAGCAAAGAGCCAACACTGCTAATCTGGCACGAGAGTCCTTAAGAAAATGAAGGGGTCAGGAATGACGATATTTCTAGTATCTTTAAAGAACAGTAATTACTTAAATACAGTGTGGCTTATTAGGAAAAGTACAGGTAGTTCAAACACCGACTTTCCATTGAGGATTCTTCCTTTTTTAATCCATCAAACATTTAAAAAATCAAAAAAATTCCTGCTCTACATTCCTGCCCGACACCGTTTTCCGTATTCAAAAAGTGTTCTGCTAAAGTAAGCATAGTAGGGAACAATTTGGTTGGAGCTTGTTTGTGTCCACATCAAAACTAAAGCAGCGGGACGTAGCGGTGCTCTGTGATGCTATTCACATTCACACTGTGTGCAAAATGAGAGTAGTGTTGTTTTAACACAATAGACCGTGGGAGGGAAAAAAACAGCATGTGAAATAGTAAGAGCCATTGTACAGGAGTATTATTCACTTCATTGTTAGCCCTCTGCCACTGTATAAAAAGAGTAGTGACATTGTAGTAATAGGGCGAGATGAAAAGCTAAAGTATCTCAGGCAGCAGGCTGTTGTTGTGTAACCTGAGCGGGGTTAAACCGGTGAACTCAGATACTTTTTAGCTGACAGTAAGTCGCTGCAAAACGGGAGTTAGACTTTGGAGAGAGGGGGGAACTCGTTTTCACCTACAGGGCCGACCTGCGTCCCCTTTACTCACACTGATCATTTTGTCAGCAGCAATGCAACGACAGGCGGTGTAAAGCACACATCCCTGCAAATAAAATCAACTCTTTCTAAGTAACAGAAGCCTTTTATCCAGCGGATGCCTCCCCGTTCCATGATGTAATTCTCCAAATGGGGCAGGCAGGCGGGCAGGCCGGGTCTGAGTGATTGATTTCAGCCCAGCACCGGGAGTACCTGGCTGCTTTCAGAGACAATTACAGTCCTGTCCATGTGCCCGTAATAGCCCAGCACTTTAGCGTCATTAAAGCGACGCGAGGCACTGCATTATCCTTTAACCCCATCGCTGGCCATCCCCCCATTGACAACCCGGAGAGTTCAACCACATACTTTGTCACCTGAAGCCCCACGCCAGGCTTGAGAGGAGGATCACCACACGGTATGTCTTTCTCCACAGACAGAGAGAGAGAGAGAAAGGAGGAGGGGGGGGTCTGCTCCCTTGATGCTTTATGTAAATGATGCTTAAGCACCAAAGTGCACAGGTGAGTTGTTGAGACAATTGCAGCAGCGATGGAAATGTATGGAGCTGGAGCATATTTATAAGCTCCAAATAATGTATACAGATCAGAGAGGCTGACTTTTTTTAAGGACAGAATGAAAAGAAAATTTAAGGGTGTGTTTTTATTGATAGAAAAATTATAACGCCAAAGATTTTAATAAATAAACTACATGAGAAAAAAGCCGAAGAATTAAAAGTTTCATTGTTATAATATCCGTCTGTATGCTCCTTAAAAGGATGTGTAACTTATTTGATTTTGCATTTTGCACTTTGCAGGTAAACCAACACTTTCATAGTCAAACTGCATCCAAATTTCATACATTTGGATCCTAATGGTGCATAAAATAAACATGATTTATTTCTACTATTTGCACAAAAACTTCTACCTATATGTGTGTTTTTACTTGCAGTGATTTTGAATTAACTTTAATCTCACACTATAATTTTTTTTATGCTTTAAAAAACCTGAGATACCCGAGTGCTTCTAAGTGTTTATTGCTATTCCCCACTGATGTGAGCCTTTCCATCATATTTGCATTTCCAGCTCATTTCTGGGTAGCAGATCAATATGGAATCAATCATAGTGACAGGTAAGATGGTAAATTTGACCAAGCTGAACCATCCTGTGAGACTGAGCGATACATCAAAGCTAGGAGCAACAGGACAGCAAAAAAATGACTTTTAATCAAATATTGATCCCCACTTAAATCACTCCATATTAAAACATATAAAGCTTGAAATATTTGCTGTGGTAAGATGTGTAAATGGATTAATTTCCGCATGTTTAGCTTTTCGTCTCGCTCTCTTTTTATATTAATTTATTGTTTAATATAAATGTAGGATGTTTGGTTCTTCTCTCTAAGTGTGTGTGACAATTATCCACAGCGTTTAGAGTGTGGGAAAGAAACTACCTTCACACACTCTTTTTCTTCAGGAGCCTTGAGTGAACTGTAGCCTCCTTTAAAAATGTATCTGCTGTCAGAACTAATTAAACAATTAATACAAAATGTATTCCATGTCACGTCATTATGATAATCTGGGTTTGTCTTGTTTACATTTAAAAATCAAAGTTAGCATGATTGAAATTGTGTTACCCCTGTGGCAAGGGCGTAAAACAAGCCCTACTTTTATAAAGGAGTCGTTTAAAATTAAAGTTGAGCTCAAAGTTTCCGCAAATTAAAATAATTTCAAAGTGAAGTTTGGCTCATTAAAGATGACTCCGTGCTCTTGTTCCTGACTTTTTCTTTGCAGTGACACCTGAAGTTTATTGTGAAACTGAGCCCAAGTGTAGTCTACATTATCGATTCATTTGTTCTGAGGCAGACAGGCTATCCATCATGGCACAGCTTTGCCCTGCACGTGTTAAAAACTTTCACTGAACTTTTTCTCTGATGTTGCGCGCCGGCCTCTCCCCGTCCTGCACACAACCACGAGCAGACAACTCGGATGTTTGGGTGCAGTTTAAAACACACGCTCAACGTTTCTTTTCTCACACGTAAGACAACCGTTTTTTAATTCGGCTGACAAGTTAATCACACCGCTTGAACCACTTGTTTCATAAAGGAAAAATGTCTCCCCCTTCCTTGCACCCGCGCCTTTACGCACGGCTCTCCGTAAAGACATTTAAACCCGCACAGAAATAGCCACTAACCTCGCGTTGGTGCAGTCGTTGTACAGTGTCTCGAAGTCTTTTCTGGAGATGAGTTTGCAGCGGTTCACCCCGGGTTGGATGGCGCCGAGACCTCTGAGGATGCGGACCTGCTCCACATTGCACACCACCGGCGTGATCTCCAGCCGCTTCAGCTTGGTGTAGACGGTGTGCAGTCCGCCGACCAGGTGCTTCAGGAACAGGTCGAAAGCCTGAGGAAGGCAGATGAGCTCGCAGCCGTCCACGGTGAAAGAGGCCACTTTGGCACCGCGTAACTCGACCATCTTGCACTCGTTGTTTTGCGGTATGTTTTCAACAGGCGACGGGGTCGAGTACACGGGTTTGCCGGGGGGAAGAGCCGCGGACGGGATGCCCGGGCTGCCGGTGGCGAGGAGCTCTGATCTGAACAGGTTCTGTCCGGGTCCGGATGGGGGGGCCAGGGATGGAGACGGTGATGAAGTTGTCGACGGCGGAGACGTGGTCGCGGAGGGAGTCGAGATCGGAGGCGGTTGAACCAGTGGAGTTGGTGGGATCAGAGCAGCCGGTACGGCCATGGTCACCTACAGGAGGGGAAGAGAGTAGCCGAAGTTCAAAGTATAAAACCCAGCCTGCCGAGACACCCCTAAATGAAAGAATCCACCGGAGTTTAGCTCCTCAGATAAGTTGGGAAGTAGAAAGAGCAGCCGAAAAAAGGCGTGCAGAGTGAGGGTTTTTTTGGGGGGGCTGAGCGGCGGGACAATGATCAAAGATAGGAGGAGGAATGACAGGAGGAAAATGAGCTGAAAAGTGCAGCTCCGCTCTGTGGATGAGTTGTTGTTGTCACACGGTACAGAGAGGGAGGAGCTAGGGGACAGTGGAAGCCTTTGAAGAGCAGATAACTGGGCTCGGGCTACCTCTTAAATGTTTCAGCTCTGTTAAAACGATGCATTAAGAGCTTTACATTTATGTCAGATAAAACTAATGTACAAATGTGCATGTGTTTTATTTCTAAGGTCAAAAAACACTCACTTACTATAGGTGAATTTAAGTTTCCTGTTATATCTGCTTCTAATTACACCTCACCTGCTATCCAACAGAATGCAACCCCTGTGCTTCACAGTAACCGTATTGAAAGTTGATCACTCTAACCACCATAATAAAACCTTTTAGGGCACTTTGTGTTTAATTAAACGGTTTAAAAGTAATTAGCAAACTTGTTTTTCTTCTTTCGTCCAGGTGTTCATACTTTCAGGCTTTTTAACTTGAATTCTGAAGTCATAACTGTTTGTATTTTCTCTCTGAGTCACTGCTGAAAGTACACCATATCTGCGAGACAGGAAAATATGTCTCCTTTAATTAGTCCTGTTATGATTGTGTTTATACAGCTATAGTGGCTCGAGCTGTTCCTATGAAGTGACAGCACGACAGAATGTGAGGAAATTGATGTTTTGCATGCAAACTGTTACATTATTTACATTTAATACGCTGCGTTTTTACAGTTTATAAATGTACACATGCTACTCTTAATCAAGTTTGACTGCAGTCGCCAACATAAGTTACATCATCCTACAAATAAGTAGAAATTTTCCACTTATTGTCTAATTTAAGTTCAATTTTCATGTTAACGTTTATGTAAAAATTACATGAAAATATGTGTTTATACTATGTTAAAACCCTCTTTACTTTGCGGGTGTCTTTCACAGTAATCCAGTGTCAACTTCAGCCACTGTACACACACACACACACGCACTGCGACGCCTCCACACAGAACAGCAGCTTGTTCAGGGCTTGTACTGTTTTATGATGCAAAGCACTGAAGCAAGCTTTACCAAGCCAGAACATGAACTCTGAAACTTTCTCTCAGTCTCAGACAGAGCAGGAAGGAGGGATAAAGGCGGAGAGGGATGAAGTGCAGCGCTGAAGCAGAGGTTAGGGTCGAGTTCATGTAGAGTTAAACACATGTAGTCAACATGAGGAATCACTGTACCGTTCTTCTGACCAACGCAATCAGTTGGTGTAAGGCAGACAGACAATCCATTAATAGATTGCTCCCTATTAATATTAGGATTCATTTTTGTTAGATTGGATGAGAAAAAGTACTCAACTTTTATGTGTTATTCAAGTTATGGCAGGAAACCAATACTGGACTCATTTGCAGGATGCTTGGTTTTTAGTTTTGCAGAAATTAAAGTGATAAATAAAAGAGTTTTCAGTTAGCACAACTGTAAGCATTTTTAGCCTCCGTTCACCAAAAACACAGCAGTTTTTAAAGACACTTGTTAAAGTTTAAGCAACAACTTTTGCAGAGTTTTACTTTTGCTTTGCACAGCTTTTTAAAATTGTTAATTTGCCACTAGATGCAGGGCCGTTCGTCAGGGGGGAAAAAGGGAAAAGCTTTCTGGGACCAATGTTCATCCTAACTATAAGCAATGATAATATCTTTAATTAAAACCTAAATACTCTCCCTTACTCAATAAAACAACAAAAGAAGTATTATTTTATTGTTGCTTTAGTAAAATGTAGCCTGTTTATAGAATGTAAACACTCTCTCCTAAAGTTGGCACGATTGACACAATGTCAAAACGTCCAAACTGAATCGCAGTCGGGGCACACATGACCTTAATTGGGTTGCTATTTGAAGGAATCCTTGACATAACAAAAGTGGCGCATAAAAGGGGAGATACCAAAAAGAGAGAAGAAGAAGAGAGAGCTGGCGAGGGCTGTGACCTAAACAATAACGAAGTTAAGACTTTTCTCATTTTACAACAAAACTAGACTTTGAACTTGCGGCTTCTTCTGTGGATAATAATGAAGAGGTGTCTGTACATGAGACCTACATGTGTGTGTAATGTGGGGTCATGTTTAAAGAGAAGGCGGATGAGTTTGTATGAATAAGTCAGATTTGGGATGGGCCTGTTCTCGCCATATCTATGGGCGGGCCTGACTAGATGTATTTATATTAGCTGGATTTTGGAGAGTACATCACTAAGCATGTGTTCCCATTAATAGACGGAGTGTTCTGCACATCAGGAAGAGTATTGCTTACCACAGTCTGTATTCCCTTTAATATTCGGAGTATTCCTGATGTCCGGTTGTGTCGGATCAGCTGTAAGATAAGCAGCATGCCTTTTCAAAAATTATCATTCAGGGAAAGAGGTAGCTTGTAGTGTAAAATCAATAGCTGCTTAAAATTCATTGCCAGGCAATCCATTTGCCCTTTATGTTGCTAACCTTTCACTTAAATATGCACCATATTAAGATTTCATTATATACAATGAATGTCACAACAGTTTGCACACTTTTTCTCCGGTTTGCACGGGTTAACGGCAAATCATTGCGCTTGTAATGTCTGAAAAATGACTTTCATTAACATTGTGCAGGAAAAAAGGAAAATATATGAGCCTGAGGAGCCTAATAGGTATTAAAAAGGCACCACAGGATATGCATGATGTTTTAGATACGAAGGCTTTTCAGCAGGCTGGGTGGGCTGCATGTGTCTGACCCCAGTTATGAAAACACAGCATAGCACAAAAATAAAGTCTGTATGCTGCTGCTGCTGCGCGTTACACCACAATACTGTGTTGATATAATTCAGCGCAAACGCAAAATCATCACTGGATGTGTATGGGAACGTATCTTGCGAGGAAGCAGCGTTTTACCTGTGAGAGAAATCTGTCAAAGTGGAGCGATGGATGAAATTGTTCTGGAAAAAGTAAAGTGATTGAAGTTTCCAGCGTGACTTAAGTAAGAAAACAGTTGAGAGAGTTTTCCTCAAAGTACACAGAAGTACAGTACATGTGGATGAGATTGCGGTAAACAAATGACTGTGTCAAAATGTAATCACCCTGCGTGATGTATTGCATCAGGAAAGTGTTTCAAAATGTATGGATACGCGACAGGACTTGTGTATGATCAATGACACAGTATATTGTTTGATGTAATAATTTATTCACCCCATAAAGCTTTGATAAAACAATGTTGAAAAGCAATTTAAATTGAATTCATTTAAATGTCAATTCTCATGGTTAGGATTTTTCTATAATTGGCTATTTAATTAAAATAATTTTCATAGTCATTAATACAGCCGGCAACTTGTAGCGCCCTGACGTGTTTTAATTACATGGTATTAACAAAATTGATATGCTTTAGAAAGCACGGTGAATAAGAAATAATTAGACCAATCATACATCATCCTCTTATGGACATTAAGTGTATCACAATATAATTGATGAAGTTAAAAAACAAGAGAGATAAATAACTTTAATTGAAGCGAGTTGGTGTACAGAGCTTGGAACAAAGAATCATACTCACGATGTATTATATTTCAGAGGCAATTCATTATCTGTAACATCACTTAGCTGTGTGTGCCCGGCACTCTCCCCTAACCTATGATTACATGACATTTGAAAGCACTGATACTGTGTAGTCTTTTAAAATGTCCTTTTACCTCGTCTGCATAAATCTTCAAACTGCTTTTCCGCATGGGCGAGTAAGACGAAGGGGGGGGTGGGATGCAGCTTGAGACATAAGAATCATTTAGATGCTCGGAATAAAGCACTTATTGATCATGAATATTTGTTTCTGCAAGGTTACACTGCCTTGACCCCATCTATCCTTAGACGCTGTCCAACACAAACATGCCACTGGGGGTAAAGGGGGGATGTCAGGGGGCGCGCGCTGATGGTGGAGGGTGGATGCAACTCTGGCCACATCAATTTCTTTAGAGTTAAAACATGCAGGACTTCTCTCATAACTTGTTGTGTGCTTTGTGGCAGTTTCAGTAATGTTCCACACAGAACCATACACCAACAACACGTTACAGGAACACCCCACAACAAGACTAAACTAGAGAAGAAAAGATTGCTCAATTTTTCTACAACAAATTCATCTTAAACTATTTTGAAAATCAGTTATTAATTAAAGAATATCTTAAGAAAAACTTTCAGATTCCAGCATCAGAATCAGAGAATACACTGTGTTTTTTATCATTGCAAGAAAGGTGGTATGGTTAACATGCAGCTGACTAATCACACTATTTACAGCAAGTAAGAGCATGTTATAATTAAGGCACAAACATAACAATAACTTCTGAATTAGGGGCGGGACAAAATATCGATGTCGCAAAATATCAGTATTGCAATATATCGGCAGCTGTGGCTCAGTGGTAGAGTCGTCGTCTCTCAATCGAAAGGTTGGGGGTTCGATCCCTGACTTCTACAGACACTGAACCCCATAGCCATCGGGTATGAATGCATAGATCATAAACTATCAGATGTACGTCGCTTTGGACAAAAGCGTCTGCTAAATGAAATTGTAACATTGTATGTAGTCAGACCAAGTGGTCCGATACAATAATCGATAGGTTGGCCCCAAATATCCGTACCTTAATTTTAAACAATACGGCACTCTAAACAGATCTCCCTCACACTTAGAGTCACCGCATCATTGTTTTATCGCAATTTGTGTCTTCTTCGGTTAATCAGACATCGTGATGTATCGTTATATGATTGTCTTGCAATATATCAGTTATCGTAGAATCGCTGTATCGTGATATTATCGTTATCGCGTATCGTACCGTGAGTCGCCCTGCTATTTTGAATCAACCTTATTTGGGCCTGCCGTAGTAAATCAAGGGTCAGTCACTCTTGAGTGCAAAACTGAGGATTAAAACATACAGAGCAAACTCTCCCGTTCTCTCCGAAGTCTCTACATTTCATAGTAATTAACTTAAAAGTAGGTGTCAAACTATTAAATTGACTCTTAATGGGTTTGGGACTGTTAAATAACACTTAAATATTTGAAAACACCTCTGGGAACTCTTTGTGTGGATTTAAGAACATGTGGTGATATTTCACAGGTCAAACAATCACAATTACAAGACTACTCAATGATCAGTATCGTCATATATGTTGTAGCCCTACTATAAAACTACATTTCTGCTTCGTGGTTGTTCCTTATGTTTAAGCTGCCAGCTACTTCTCGATCAAAGAGAAGAAGCTCCTGGAAATGAAGTCCACGTCATTTGTATCTTTGAGGCTCTCAACTTAAGAAAAGATTTACAGTTTCTTTAAGAGCAGCAGTTTTATAGAATCACATAATGTAGGTCCGGTACCTTGTCAGACAGACACTGCTAAACAGCTAAACAGACGCTGCAAATATGGGTGCTGTATACACAGTCTTGAACCTTTTAATACAAGTGTTCCAGGCAGGACTTGGATTCAGCCGGGCTAATAGTCTGCTCCTTCACACAAAGTATGCACAATAACAGCTTCCTGGTAATGTAACTGCTCAAAAGAGGAGCAAATGAAGCTCACTTTATTTTCAAAGAGCCAGCCTCACCCACAGTCCCACAATTAGAGCAGTCACGGCCCACATCCTACAGCACTTCATTTGATGCCACGCGGCGTCCAATATAGTCGGGGTGCGAGAAACAGAGAGATTTGTGGATATCTAAATTGCTAAAGCAGAAACCTGTATAAACAGCGGTAATTACCGGGCCATTGACAGTCTCTCAGTGTTGTGCTCATTCTGCCACAGCCGCAGTGATTAAAATGAATCCTCATCGACTTCTCCATTAAAGCGCTGGCAGGAGCGATCCCGTGACCTTTCCCCATTGATTGAACATAACAATCACAATTCAATTGTAATGCAAAGAGAACATTTGTTATAATGTACACGAGATGCATGAGCCATTTCCTGGGAGCGGGGAAGGGTAATCAATGGAGTGACTCTTGGCGTGATGCAAGGAGAATGAGGCTGTGTTTGCGGGCCCTAATTCATACAGCCTGCAGTGTATGATGGAAGGCAATGATATGCATGTAAACACTCTGATTTCTCTCTGCTCATCGTTCAGTAGGATAACAACAAATCCTGATTTCTGTATCCATATGCACTCACAGCCAGCGCTGAGTGGCAGCGATGTGCATGTGCACACAGCCTGACACACTTCTGATTCAATCGGAGATCAAAGTTTGATTCATGTTTCGCGTCACGTGGTGATATCTCTTTCAAATTACCTTTCAGAGAACAGCAACTGCCATCTTTCAAGAGGAGTGACTTAATGTAACATATTACTTCAGAGACTTCAGGCTCTTGCCATTGCACTCGTAGAATTACAAAGCGGAGGACTGAGAGCAAACATAAACATATATACTACTGGAGCAATGTAAAATGCAGCTATAGTGTATGTTGTCGAGATGGTAAAGCAAGGACAAGCTTGTAAAAGCGTAATTACTAATGATTAGCTAAACTCAAGCGAGCAAAACCGCAACCGGCACAATCGGCGTGCCACAGAAAAGAAAAGCATGATAGGCATAACAACCCATCGCTGCTCAATCCCTCTTTAAAAGCTGCACTCGATCATGTCTTTCAAAAAGTGCCTTATGAAGAGTGTATGCGAATGATGTCCTTAAGGGATTTCTTTTTAGAATCAGGAGATTATAGTTTACACGGACATTAAACAGATTAAACCAGCCAGCTCTCTAAAGGCAGTTTATCTAATGGAGAAAATGTGGTATGCTAATTGAGAAATTCCGATGGTAAAATTATATTTAAACCCCTCTCTCTCTCTCTCTCTCTCTCTCGCTCTCTCTCTCCTTCCCTCTCTCTCTCTCTGCTGGAGGATTTCAGTTTGGCTTGATGAAATCAAATGGCTAATCACAGCCATAAGCTGTGAGACGTTAGCTGAGTGAAACAGTGTTTGCCATGCTAAAAGGTAATTGTCTCGGAAAACTTCATCGATGACAGATTCAATTCCATTTAGTAAATGTTTAATAAATGCTGTACAAACAGGCGGCCCTATCTCGCTGTGCTTAGAAAACAAAGGGAAACTTTAATTGCTTTAATCATCCCTTTGCTTTGACGCTGTTACTGGCCTTAAAAATAGCAGTTAACAGAAACTGTCCTGCTGAGGAAATTGAACCACATTTGGAGTATGATCCGTAATTAAGATAGGGGCATCCCGAGCAGCCGGGTCCGGGCGAACTGTTGTGACTAGGAAAAACATTCCCAAGTCATACAAAGCTATTCAATTAACAGAAGGACCCAAGGAAAACAACCTCCCTATTATGTATCACTTACTTTAATCAGATTGAAAGCGATTGTATCCCTTTTTTGAAAATCCCTTAACACAAACACGTTAATTAACAGATAGGAGGGTGGAAAGATGTATTTTTCATTAGTGGGTGAAATAATGTTCCCCTTTAACATCAAGGAAAATCTACTGCTTACTGCAGTTAAACCAGTCAGCGGTGTAAATTCCCTGCCAGCATTTTTATTTAAAACCTCATTAATGTGTTTCAAGCCAGCATAGCTGTAGCTTTAATCTGCACTAAAAGGAAATAATGCGTTTCCTGCTTTATTTACCAGCCTTACTTAACAAGTGTTCCTGTACAATTAGAATTGTTAATAGATCTGGAAACAAAAGGACTTTGAAGGTGGGAAAGTGCTGACATTATTTCACAGGGGAAAAACACTCTTGAGAAAAAAGATCTGCTGTAAATGTAGTTTCCTGGAACACAGGCGCACTGCAATGTTGGTCTCTCTCATTAGAAATGCCATGCACAGGACATAAATCAAGGCCCGTAAAACATTTCATTGCCACAGCACACTAAATTACACACTTGCTGGTTTGCCACACTGATTGTGTTTAAACATTGTAATTTTACTTTATTCCCATTAAATCTATGCAGAGTTTTACAATCCATAAACAGAGTATCTGTAATAAAAGTTAATAAATGTCAGGATTTGCATTTGGAAAAAAACAGCCAGCTTCATTTTTGCAAATATCAATCTATGAACCTTTCAACGTTTCGTCAAACAAAATGCTAATTGTACCTTTAGGAATTTAGAGACAAGTGACAAGAAATGAGATGCAATGTCCTTTAGAATCAGGGAATCAGCTAAACTGGAATACATTAAGAGAGGCCAAAGCAAAGAGGAGGAGGAGGAAAGACAATGAAAGGATATTTTTTCATGTAATTATTTCTAATCCTACAAAGTTGTCTGTATTGCTCATATGTTTTTACAGCAGGTTTGCCATTTGACCCAGATTGTTTTCTTGTGAACTACTGTCTTCTTCTCATTCTTTTGCTCTCTGTCTTGTTATTGAATAATATTGATATAAGATACATGGACTTATTCATCGCACGCTGTAGATGAGATATGGGAAAAAAACATATTATAGTGATTAGGATGGAAAATAACACTCGTGTCAAGTCTACTTTATGAAGTAAGGTAAAAGCAAATCCTAATTCTCATTTCCCAGCAAATAGCTACACATCGCGATACGATACACATCCCGATACGATACACATCGCGATACGATACACATCGCGATACGATACACATCCCACTACGATACATATCCTGATACGATACACATCCGGATACGATACACATCCCGCTACGATACACATCGCGATACGATACACATCCCGATACGATACACATCCCGATACAAAACATATCCCGATACGATACATATCCCGATACAATAAACATCCCGCTACGATACATATCCCGATACGATACACATCCCGATACAATACATATCCCGATACGATACATATCCCGATACGATACACATCCCCATACAATACACATCCCGATACAATACATATCCCGATACGATACATATCCCGATACGATACACATCCCCATACAATACACATCCCGATACAATACATATCCCGATACGATACATATCCCGATACAATAAACATCCCGATGCCATACACATCCCGATACGATACACATCCCGCTACGATACATATCCCGATACGATACACATCCCGCTACGATACATATCCCGATACAATACACATTCCAATACGATACATATCACGATGCGATACACATCCAGATACGATACACATCCCGCTACGATACATATCCCGCTAAGATACACATCCCGATACGATACACATCACGATGCGATATGTATCCCGATACAATACACATCCCGCTACGATACATATCACGATGCAATACACATCCCAGTACGATACATATCCCGATACTATACATATCCCGCTACGATACACATCGCGATACGATACATATCCCACTACGATACACATCCCGATACGATACATATCACAATGCGATACATATCCAGATACGATACACATCCCCATACGATAAATATCCCAATACGATACGTATCGCGATATGTATGGTATCACGATATGTATCGATACACATCCCCATACGATACATATCCAGATACGATACACATCCCGATACGATACACATCGCGATACAATACAGGGGTTACGATTCAATATATTTTCATATCTAACAATATTGTAGGCAAAGTAATGCATTGTGCTCCTTAAGACATGCCTGTTTCATAGACCTGTGTTTTATGTCTATACTAGCAATATGTGCTAATCAGATTACACTGTAAGGTTGGAGTAAAAGGGTTAAATAGCTAACAACAGATTTTAACACTACTATCTGCACATCACAAAATTTTACCACTAAGTATTTGCAGGTTAACTATGAATTAAAAATCAATACAATGTTTTTGAGAATAGATACAGTTAAAAAAACATATTGTGATTCCCAACTGTATCTGTATTTTCTCATAGCCTGTGGAGCCAACTGATTGGGAATATTTTTTTGCATGTAAGGTAAAATAGAGCTGTTACTAGATTTGATTTTATATCTATCACAAGAGACGGAGGTTGAATATCTGTGAATCTTCATTACATTGTTCTTTAAGACTTATTAGAGTAAACAATGGAAAAAACTATTTAATGAGGATCTATTTGGCCAGTTCCCAGTTAGTTAAAGTTCAGTATCAGGACTTTATTTAATCCATAATGTGGGATTATCATGTCATTCATATGAACACTGAATAAGTCCAGTGTTTTGTGAATTAAGCCAAAAAAAAGAAGCCGCTCACCAATCCAACAGCATCAACAGGCTGCAACAATGGAAGAAACCTTTGATCTACAACCATTATAAATGTGTCGCATTGCTCATGTTTATATCTAGTTATCATGATCACCGTATGATACTGATATTATGGTGCATGATATGATACTAAAATTTTATACTATGAGTTAGTGCAGGAAGTCATTTTTCACTTTAGTATCCAAGCTGTAATACATCACAAAGTCTTGGCAGGGCAGCACCATGCTCTATAATACCTCTCAGTTTGCAGTAGGTCACTATGCTCTGCTGACTTAATAAACTATGCATCCAACAACAATGATTATTCATGTCATTCTTCAAAGGTCCTTGAGAGGATCTCGATGCAGCAGCGATTCAACCTTTCGTATTAATTCAAGCTTGGCTAAGATTGTACCATCTGGGCCCTTGTACTTCGTGATTAATGCCAAAGAGTTGATTCATATGTGCAATTGGAGTTTAATAAACAAGGATTTCAGAGTTAAATGGCACATACAAATGCTGGGGATGAACTCATTCATAGTATCTAATTTGTGTTCTTGGTAATAAAGCCAGCTCATAATTGCTCACTACAATCATCTCCCAGAAACACAAATATGGGGATTTTGTGATTAACATAATGTGCTTCTTCCAGAGAGGAAATAATCCGACAAATTCTAAGATGCCTTCAGACATATGTACATAAGATTTGGTCCAAATTAACTTACTACTGAAACAGCATGATTAACACTGGCACAAAATATAATTACTGTTAATCATTGTACAGATTAAGCTCGACAAACTTTTCCCTTTTAAAACAATATTGTTTGTATTAGACATCATGGCTTTGCAAACAAAGTTAACTCTGTAATTCTTCTCTCGCCAACATTCACTCTTGGTCTGTTTCAATGTCACAGTACTTGCTGCAGACATCATAAAGGAAGGCGTTAGGGCTGCTGATGGTATCCCAATCAGACAGAGAGGCACCACTCAACAGTGACCTCTACAGGAACGCAGAACACATCAAATGCAATCTAGTTTAGACTAGAATGATAGTGTTACATGTCTCTGCATATGGCATGGATGTTTTAAGGCTGTGGAAAAGCACTAAAAAGATACATTAAGCCTTTGATTTAACAGATTAAAGGTTTTTGTTATTGATATGGTATTAGATTTTATTCTAAATTCACCCAACATAAGTCTTAAAGTTTTTTTTAAGAGACGTTTTGACTGTATATGTAATATAACAATTACACCTTATGTAACTTAGGGTCCCTTTGGTTCAGGCTTAACAAGGAGCAACTGGGATTCATGGGAGAAACATTGATGACTTTCTCGTAATGGTAGCCTAAATTAAAAAATGCAAAACCACATATGAAACACAGAAAATATCATCTAAATTTAGCGTTAAATTTTACTTGTAAATACTGTACTGTTGGTGTTCTAGTTTAACAATAAGATACCGATCAACACAAAGATGCCAAGAGAGAGATGTTTAGGTTTAATGCAAACAGGTGAAGCCGCTGCATATCAACAAGTAATGCCCTCACACACCCCAGGCCCTCTGCTTTTGCCAGAAGACAAAGAACAGTGCAGAGCAGTGTCTTTTAGTGGGGCAGAGGAGGAACGGGAGAGTGCCAAACCCTGCAGACCACAGCCAAGTGCAGGATCACGGAGGAGGAATGAATGATGCTTAGATAAGGGGCAAAGTAAAGAGGGCAGACCAAACAGGAAAACTAAGAAGGGAGAATGTGCGGGGCGTTGCCTGCCTGTGCAGGAAAATGAGCTGATAGGAATACGTTGCTTTCTTTTTTGTTTTCGTGTTGTATAATGTTGCATGGTGGGATTTAAAGAAGCTTTGTGCATACACAATCCGTGCAAAAGTACAACTGAGACTTGGGACAGTGCAAGCTTCTTTGGAAGCAATCGCTAAAATTATTTTTGGACATCATAAGTGAATCCAAAAGTTGGAGATCAGGTCTGTGTAAGAGCTAAAAGAAAACTTTTATCAGGAAATCCTGGACCCAAGGCACCGCCAGAATCTAATCCTTCGCTCTTTGGTCCATCTGCCCACCAAATTTTGCACAAATCTGTGGAGGTTTAAAAATAACTTGTCGACAGAGAGGAAGAAGTAAGGCACTAACTCGGTGGAAACATGTTACTTAATTTTAACATTATTCCTGCAGTGCAATGCATATGCAAGAGATCTGTGAATACTTCCATTAAAAATAAATCGCTGAAGAGCAACACATTGAATAACACTTGAAAGTGTGATATATGAAAGTACAATTACTGTAGTCACTGCACAGTCGCAGACCTTAAAAGGCATAATTAGTTATTTAGAACAGGGCCAGGGTAGAAAAAAGAACGGGGGGTAATCTGCCTCTTTTCCCACACAAGGGACCAGGAGAACACAGGCTATGTTGTACCCCCCTTTCCTTTTTTACCCCAGTTCTCCTTTATGTATTCAAATTCACTTCAGCAGCATAAAATTCTCCCAAGAGACAGCATTGTCCTCCTGCTTGTCCCTCGGGCTTCCCATCTCTCGCTAACATCTCTTCACTCCCCACAATTTAGCCCAGCACCTCGCAGACAGACTTTTTCCACAGCACCCTCTTTTCTCAATAGTTCACTGCGATTTCATGAAAATTAATTAAAAAGCTTTTAAAAGCCGCCGATGAACGCACAGAATGTTTAAAGGCTTTGTGCAAATTATTCGAGTTTTCACTGTTTTTTTTTTGTAGGACAGTGTGAAACAAATGCAGTGAATAGCCTTTCACTGGTTTTACCCCCTGAATAATAACCTCTGTTGTGTTATTATGTGTGAAAATAAAAGGGTACACACATTTTTCCCTCTCTCTCTCCCTCGTTGCATTCAGCAAACGCAGAATGGCAAATTTTACACTGATGGCTGGGTTGCAATTGCAGTTACAAATGTACGAACACTATACTTTCATAATAACGCGGTCCAAATGCTTCAAAAGGCGCGTAGGTCTGCTCTAGTGAACTTGAATATGTGGTCCTTGGTGCATAAAGTAAGCATAAGGCCAACTCTATAGCAATGAGGCTTTGCTGAATGAAATGAAAAGCCTAAGGCATTAGAGTTAATACATTAACACAGTGGAGGACTAACAGACAAAAATACTAAGGAGTGGAATAGATCAAGTGATAGAGAACAGCACCGAAATAATAATCACTCCGCCGTATATTTCCACAAGCCTCTCACGTTGAAGTCTTAAAGTGTAGCTGTGTAATGTTTAAGAATATAAAAACGGCAGTGTTGGCATATTTCTCTGATAACATGAACGGTTTCGCCTCTAACCACATAAAAATCATCACATAAACGACTTTTGTGCGACTGATTCCAAAAGTATCAGCATATTATCATATCTATTCACTGCTAGCATGATGCAAATAGGCTCAACGGCATGCTCGCCTCTACAAAACTCTCCCACCGGGTTCTAATAAAACAGTACAATTTCCCACTCTCCGTTCTCCCTCTGAAACGTAGCAGTCTGCGGCCCTGTGATCTGCGACAGACAAAATGAGACGCAGCAGCTACAACAGAACTGAGACACAGTCAGTATTCCCCGCGCTCCTTGAATAGATAATGCTTTCCCTTCACATTCCTTTATTCTTTCAAAAAGAATGCATCAGAGGCCAAATATTAATTCTTCTCGTCATATGGAGGAGCTACGCAAGTGGCATACTAGGATGGGCTTTTGAATGATTAAGGGAACACATAAAGGGTTTCTTGTGGCGCTTTGAACTTTCTGCAGAGTTCTGAGAACTCTCCACTTATTCCCCACTCTGCAGGAGACTTGATGTTAAAAGACAACATTAATGAAAGCTCTGTAACAGGTAGAGACAGAGGGATTAATGCAATCTAAACACAGCAAGGGGCTCAGAACTGGCTCCGGCTAGCAGGTGAATGGGGATCCACTTTTCCTCACTTTTCCTCTGTCCTCCCACCATGAATCTCCTTTAAAGAAATGCCAATAGATCTGATTGCCTGATTCTCTATTCCCTCCCTGCCCCCCCTCCCTCACTTCCTCCCCGGGCCCATGAAGATGCACGTGTGGGGGGGAATCACTTCAAGGAATGACATTGACTGGGGATGTGCTGACTTGCACCACTGTTTGTCTTTTGATGTGAGAGATCAAATCAATGTACGCGGCGTTCTCCGAGCAATGTGCAGCCAGATTAGCATTAGCCCGAAGGTGCCTGCTTGCCCTCAATCATTAGCGTTTACGTCTGACTCTCCAAATAATCAGGATTTACTCAGTGCTGGTGTGGCGCTGCATTGATAGGTGCAAAAGCAGCCTAACATTAAAGATGGAGGGTAATGTAAGGCTGTCATAATGAGACTAACACCTTCATAAGCCATAGACGCTTCCTGACACTGACATTTGTTATTGGTGTGAGCCGCGTTATTTGTCACTGGTCTGGTGTGCAATGGTGCCTTCACATGGAAAATACCACGATGAGATCTCCTGAGTGCTTAAGTCAGATGGATCGAATGCTCTTGAACACTGATAAAGGTTGATTTCAGGTTGTGCCAACATTGTTGTGGGCAAACTAATGCAGAATAATTGTCATATTTTGTCCTGTCAAAATCCAGAACGATGATACCTTTAATGCTCTAAAGTTTGACTTTGCATCACAAGCAAGAAAGCTGCACATTATATCATATTTGAGTTTATCTTGATTTATGTTTTCATATACTTTCTGACAAATATATATCATAGCTGTTATACCTTTAAGACTCTTATGATTGACTTTGCATCACAAGCAAGAAACTGTGGCGACCAATATATTATCCTGTCTGACCAATATATTCTAAATACTTAATGTTAAAAACAAGCAGTAATATCTAAAACAGTCTGAAGTTTGAATCTGCATCACAAGAAATCAACACTTTTTATCAATATTTTAGTGTATTTTGATTTATATTTATATACTTTCGGACAAATACATATCCTAACCCTTCTGCCAAAACCCACAACGATGATATCTTTAAAACTCCAACATTTGACTTTGCATCACAAGCAAGAAAGCTGCACATTATATCCATATTTGAGTTTATCTTGAGTTATGTTTTCGTATACTTTAAATAAACAAATAAATATCCTAGTTGTCCTGTCAAAACCCAGGAACTTTTGGAACGTTTGACTTTGCATCAAAAGCAAGAAACTGTACATTTTAACACTCTCTGACCAATATATTGTAAATACTTTCTGTTAAAGAAAGACAAACAAAGATATCTTAAATGTTCTTAAGTTTGACCTTGTAGCCACAAGCAAGAAATCAGCACATTTTATCAATATTTTAGTGTATTTTGGTTTATATTTTTATATACTTTCTGACAAATACATACATACATGTCCTTTTCAAAACCTAGAACAATAATATCTTTAACGTCCTGAAGTTTGACTTTGCATCACATGCGAGAAATCTGTACGTTTTAACTATATGTGAGTATATTTTGGTTTATATTTTATATACATTTTCTCTCAAATATATTGTATATACTTTGTGCCAAAACCAAAACAAAGATATCTCATACGGTCTTAAGTTTGACTTTGCTCTACAAGCAAGAAATCAGCACATTTTATCTAAAGGTAGGTGTATTTTGATTTATATTTCTATATATTTTCTGTCAAATATATACAAATATGTATCCTAATTGTCCTGTCCAAACAGAGAATAAAGATATATTTTATGCTTTCAAGATTGACTTGCATCACAAGAAAGAATTTTCATCAATAAAATATAAATAAATAATACTATGTAAGTGTGTTTTCATTTATATTTTATATGCTTTCTGATAAATACATTTTATGTACTTCCTGTCAAAACTTAAAACCATGGTATCTGGAACTGTCTTTAGTTTGACTTTGCATCACAAGCAAGAAATCAGCATGTCTAATCAATATTTGAGTGTACTGTGATTTATATTTGTATATTCTTTCTGATAAATATACATCCTAATGTCCCTTTGGAACTCCGAGACAGTGATATATTTAGTGCTCTAAAGTTGGACTTTGCATCACAAGTGAAAAATTGGCTCATTTTTATCAAGCTTTGGCTGTACTTTGATTGATATTTTCATATACTTTACATATCCTAACCCTTCTGTCAGTGTTAAAACTAAGCACTCGTGCAATTATTGTGTAAAGAAACTATTAAGGGAGCAACTTTGAGATTAAGTGGGCATAAGGATCTTAGCAGTGCATTTCTGCCACATTTGAATTCATACTGTTTGCCTGTAACTTCATGCTAATGATCAAAGTTGAGGGGGGGAATCTCCTGAGTGCGAGTTATGAAGATGAGATGAGGAGAGAGAGGGAGAGAGAAACTGCTTTGCTGCCCTGCTTTGAACACTTTTACACTTTCCAACAAGCTTTGTTTTTTAATTGGCTGAAATTAATCTTAGGGATGTAGATGCCTGATTTGCATTCATTAAAACCCAACCAAAAGAAGTCATGCTTAATTCCAATCAAATTTGCTTAATTATGCATGGCGAGATATTCCCAAATGAGCAGTGGATTTTTGTTGGACCTTTTTTTTTTGTTTCCTATAGCAAATAAAATGTAATGAAGCTGTCTTTTTGTGTTTTACTGAATGTTGAGGAGCACATGAGGAGCACCTTGAGCCCAGGCTGAAAACAATATTACTGCTAAAGTAATTATAAGAATCTGCATTTTTCATTGTTAATTGTGGATGTCAGCATCATTAATTTTAATTTACGGCAGGCAATAAAATTAAGAATACTTTGTGCTGATGTTTTAAATCATGCCTGTGAAGGGGACACATAATGCAACTTAAATCTCAAGTAGATATTGATTGGGGTGGATGGTCTTTTCTATGAATCTTAAATAGGCAGACGCTGGGAATCTGCTTGAGACTTCACTTTTACGAGTTAACTCCGGCACCAGATATCACGAGTGCAATACAATTAAAGAAGTGTCAGTTTATGCACACACGCACGTCTGCGCGTGCACGGACACACTTAATCAGCACACTGCATAACAACAGGGTGATTTTGAAGCAGATAACAGTCATAAAGGAGCAAATGCAACATAATCTAACTGTAGCCAACTTCTTCCTGATTTATAAGAATATGCAAACATATCTAAATAAAATAAGCTAAAATCTTATTAAGATCTTTTGACTGTTGTATTAATTAGCTTGTCTGACATTGTAGGGTTGTTTGTGCAGACGGACTGAAAGCAGGATGGAGGAGTTTGAGGTGTACTTCTGTACAGTACTCGGTCTGTGGGGGATGACATTATGTGTTTCTGCTCCAACACTTGATTTATAGCTTCATTTGGACCGCGTTTGTACGAAACACATCCTGCTGCTGGAAGGAGCTTTAGTGCATTGTAGTCTGAAAACAAAGGAAGAATAAAATTGATCTTTCTGGACACACACAAAATCAATGAATGGCTATTTCCTGTTCCATGGCATGTTAGTCCAACTGACTTGCTCAATCCTTGAACTTTCCCCGTGTCCTCCCTGCCAGAGAGGAAAGGTCTGCAGAGTTCAGTGCAAACTTAAGATGATGTCATGTCGGATCCTTTGGATCAGAGAATTTGTTCTTTCACTCTGCCTTGACCCTTAAAAAGGAGACACACAAAGGGCCCCGGGTTCATATCTATGCTATTGTTTGCTCGCGTGCTTATTAGAGCTGACAATGTTTAATGTTTTCTCAGTGTCCTGTTTTTCATATATTTTCATGCCCATGTAAAGAACTTTGAATTGCCTTGTGTCAGAAAGGTGCTATATAAATAAACCTGCCTAGCTTTGCCCCGTGTTTTAAATTTGTCTTCTGTTGACTTTTGTGGTCACGCTTGTTCTATAAAATAATATTGAGGTAACTATTACAGCCATAGGGAATAAAAGCAAAACAAAACCATCCCCATAAATATACGTTATGAAATATGTGGAAAGGTTTGGTTGAATTCCATCTTCTATTCATCCAGAGGATGTGTCTGTACCTGTTGTACAATGCATTCTGTTCTCTAACAAGGTGATTGTGTTTCCAACACAAAAAGACTCTACAGTGATGTTCAATTGTTCTCTTTCAGGCTGGCTGTTCGCCAGCGGCTCCTTCATGACACATGGAGCTGCTCCACTATCAGCTCCCTTCTCCTCTTCCTGTCTGCTTTCCTGGCGGTGACTGAGGCAAGTCACTCTAATGCAACAATGATGGTGATTTCACTCTGCTTATCGAAGCGAGTAAGTACTTAAGCAGCTGCTTGTACTTTGATCCAATTTACTTCCTGAATGTGTGCTTCCTCATGCACAGTAAACAGGCCTGCCTAAGTTGTCATTAGTTCAAAGCCAAAGCAAATAGTTCACGTGATTATTGTTTGCTTAATTTTTTGGTCTGCTTTGAACAGTAGCTCTGTTAACACAAGTCAGTTAACTTTAGTGACAGGCTTCTCTCAATATGGGGCCTATTCCACGTATCAATTTGTACTTTATGGCAATGGCTGTAATTCAATACTGCCGGCGGCGCTCTGGAGGTTGAATGCAAAAGCCATAAGTTGAATACCGCAACCTTTAACATCATTGTGTGCTTGAGTCATCCCCAAGGACAGGACAGATAAAAGATGATCAGTAAGAAAATTGATAGCACTGATTTAATAAACATCCTCCGAATGATCTCTGTGACCTGCAGGCAGCGCGGCAGTCACTCGTACTTCGCCCTGGTTAAAGAATCAAGTGAGATGATTCATTTGAGTGACTGAGGTAGTTGAGTTTGATGGATCATTCCTAAAAGCATCATTGCTAATCTTCAGCTCCTCTTTTTTAGGTTATTCACAGATCAGTGAGTTTTCCGGCTAATCCTGGACCTGACGCTGCTCTTGTCTGTGTACATGGTATTCATCATGCGCTGACAGCGAGAGTCCTTCAGACGACAAATAACCTTCAGAGAGGGGAGGCAGGCAAGCAGTAGGTGTGCAGTTATTTTGGATACATTTCACAGTGGAGTAGGAAAGCTGCATGGGGAGATGTATGGTGTCCTTGTTGGGTGCGGAGAGATGGACCCCTCTCCGTTTCCAAGCATAATCATTCTGAGCCTCAGCCATGCCTTCGACAACTCAATCAGACAGCCCTCTACCTGTAAAGTGGCTGGGTTGATTTGATTGCCATTTTTATTGGATCCCGGTCACATAAATCAAACCAATGGGGACGGCTGTACAGACGTGACCACTCGTCATTCGCTAGTAGCCTTGGAAACATTGTTTCGGGGGCCGCGTGGCTGTCATCGGAGGTAAATCAGGGGTCTGAAGTTTCTCTCCTCCAACACAGGAGCATGGAGTTAAATCATCTTGAAAATTGATGTCGCTGTGCCCAAGTGTTTTCACCTATCCCTTAGATAGAGTCCCATCAACTGGTGACAATGTCAGCACTTTTACCCTTCTCTCAAAAAAACGATGCTTCCTGTCCTCAGGGCCTTGGAGGCCTGTTGTGGCCGATAAGAGCGGCTGAGGTTTTTGACCTTTTGGATTACAGATTTTTGTCTGTTTCTTTAAAAAGTCGTAAAATATTTCTCCAAAAACTGGAACTTTAAAGTTTAACTGGTAAAGAGCGTAAAAAGATTTCCAAGAGGAGAAACTGGCTGCAACTTTAGGAACGATGCAAATTTAAAAACACAAACAAAACTCTGAAACAAATACAATTGAAACTAGCTGCATCTGAAAACATAGGCTGCTAAAAGCTTACACAAGTACATTAACAGCAGACCAACTTCAAAAACATAAAAGGAGCAACACCAAAAACACACACACTTCAAAAACTAAAGCAACCAAACACCCTGCATATCCAGTCATCACAGTGCTGCAGGCCTGTAGGGGGCTTGATATAAGGGGTTTATATCACAAGGTTCATTACGATGTGATATTGTATCTACTTTATGATATTTGTTTATAACACAAATTCAATTTGATTCAGGGGGATGCAAATGATATGAGATGATATCAAATAGGGGCGGGAATCGCAGGGCAACTTACGATACGCTCGTGACGCGATATGTGGCCCACGATAACGATAATAGCACTATACAGCAATTCTGCGCTAATTGATAGATCGCAGGACAATCTTCAACTTATTTTTCGGCCAATTAATTTCCGTTCACGTTACCCTCATTCACGTCAAAAGCGCCACCCCGAGGAGTAATGGAGTAGTGACGCGGTCAGGACGACAATATATTGCTGCATCGTTATTTTGTCCCTCTCTTAATATCAAATGCACACAAGTGGAGGAGACCTGAATAGTCACACAAACATGCCATTATATTTCAAAATAAAACTCAATCATAAAGATGATAAAACGATGATATTGGAACGGTCATCAGTAAATCATTATATCATTTGCAATAAACATTTACTTGGAAATTCGTTGACACTTCCTGATTTATATGTCGCGCCAAATGCAATCAGAACGACTACATCAGATGATTAGTTCCTCTTTTTTGTGAGAGTAATTCATCCTGTAAAATAAAGTAGGCCTCCAGACCCTGTCTTTGAAACTTAATCCATTGTTCATCGCTAAGCACTGTCTGGTGAGCTTTTTGATTCAGTGTGAGCTGATTAAGTCTATCATGTCCACCAGCGCTTACAGTGGGAACATATTAGATTAAATACAGGTAGCTAATTTCCTCCTCTGCATGGGTGAGTGGGAGTATGAATGAAAGTGATGTAAAATTAATTTAGACCTCTAAAATTTTGATCACGCCGAGGCTATTTTGGTTCTCATGATGACAAGTAATAGGAGGTTGTTGCTTTCTCACCTCACAATATTACAACGTTTGCCTATAGGGCTTTCAGGATCAATTTCATTCAGCATAAATATCACTTGATCTGTAAAACAAATTAGAAATAATAAAAGCAATAAAAATGCACACAAGCTCTATTGAGATGTCCCTTCTAGCCATGTGTCAAGACTGAAGACATTAATGATACACGGAGGAGAGAAAATTACCATCTAGGATACGTCCGAACCAGTAAACTGGTAAACAAGCTGGCCGTTAGGAGTGGGGATGATTTGAATCAACAAGGGTGAACAGATATGGATACTCGGCGCATTAGTGTTAATAGGAATAGATTATGGAGGGATTTCGTGGAGTGACCTTCAGTGCACTAATTGAAATAGTATTCCGAGTCAGCAGTGGAGTAATCAACTTAAACACAGAATCATAAATCATCATGAATAGCGCTGTCACAACCAAGCCATTAGCCTCGTGTTTTTTCCCCAGCAACCTCATGAAAATATCTGCCACACCGATCCGTAGGTTAATAGGAACAGAAATGGCATTTAGAGTCTATTTGGATCAAATGTACTGTGAGCTTGAAAGTAGAACTTTGCTAATTTGCAGGTAATGTGAATTGATGTAGTAAGGGTTGAAGATAGTTCAGGCAACGAGTCGACGCAATAACTCGCTGGAGCCCGGTGGAGGCTCGATCATAGCCCTGCTTTGTGACAAGTCGTCTCCCTGCAGGCCGAGTAGTGGGTAGATATGTTATCAGGCTTCTGTAAGGTAATCATGTTTGCGTGGTGTGACCTTTGTCTTTTGTTATTAATTACGGCCGACATAAGCGTCATAAACTGTGGGACCTTAGTGCTACATTGCTCTCTCTAGGAATGTGCAGGGAGACTTTAATATTGCATATTCACAACAGTACTACTCTCCTTATTAGGTCTAATCTTCATAATGCAAGTTTATTTACTTAGTATCACTTAATGCCACATTTATAAGTATCAGCACAGAGTGCTTTGTCAAAGTTTACAACATCTATATTAATATCAACAAGTGCTCTGGCAGTAAATAGCTTTTTAATTGCAACTAAAGTGAACGAATTAGATTCTAAACAGTCGGTTAGTGTCAGTAAAATGTCTTTCACACAACAATACCCCGCAAACTTGTCAGAAATGCTGATAAGAGGGCCGATCCTGAGCGCTTACACGGCATTAATCAAATAGCAGGTCTAATTAAAAGCGCTTTAAACAAAGCTTTTTTTCTAAATGTTGCTCAGGTATGGCAATAATTTTTGATCAGCCAAGCCTGGAAGACAAATAATTAGAACTGCCACAGCGGCCTGATGAGTGATGTCAGCATCTCCGAGTGACCTTCCCCTGCTAATTAATTTTCATTCCAGGGAAAAAAGACCCCGTTGTTGCACATTATTAATTGAGTTCATGAAAAGATGCACCTGATTAATTTTTGTTGATAATACTTGTCATTCTGGCCGCCGTTCGTAATCATTTTATGGGTTTTCATCTTAGTGTTTTTCAAAGTTGATCTAAGTCATCTTTACTGGAGATTAATTTGTCCAAAGTAGAGCTGCCCTGTCCCAACAGACAGCAGAGCCTCAGTCTGTCTCACTTAGAAGCCTGCTGAACACATGCTTTCTCTTTATCAGCATTTGTTTATCCTTATTTACCCTCCCTAACGTATTTATAGTGGGCAGCACGGTGAGAGTATGTGAGAATAATTAACCATACCAATTAATGATTAACTTTTACTACCAAACCATGCTATGAATGTATTAAACTGCCACTGCTACACTAAATTAGAGTAAAATAGCTTCGTAAAACAAAGTAACGGCATCAAAAACCTTTAAACCACAATCCAGTAGGCCTATAACAGGATCTTTAACGTGTCTCATGTATTAAAGTGCATGAGTGTATGCACAGCAGAAGAGATGACAGGAAAAACTAGTTCCTTGAGTGTTATTGCTGAAACAATATGTATCTTATTAATACAGGCTAAATGATTGTATTTTACACACTTCCCTCAGTCTTGTGGAAAGATAATGAGGTATTACCATGCTTCTTGTGGGTTAATATGTCTCTAAAGTCTCTTATCACTTTAAAGATTTTAACTGAGACAAAGTTTTAGATTTCTCTGTATTAAAATAGTTTTGTATAAACAATAGAAAATGAGAATCCATTCACAAACATGAGGTGTAGTTGTTTATAATACTATGGTACTGGACTTCACAACTAGACAACACAGCATACTTAGGAATCCCTCGTTCAAAGTGCATTGCAAGATGATTTTGCATTGTGCCGGGACCATGTTTAACGTTACCGGTAAGAACAACTTGCATCCTTTATGCTTTGCCAGCACAGTGGCCTCATTTTGCCGGTAATATGAGTTTACCATGTGAAACTGATGTGCCGGTGAGGTCTGCGCAGCTTTTTCCTACAAGCTGGCCTCAGCTCCTGCCTCAACTGTTGTTGGATGTACTTTGTATTCTTAAGGAAACCTGACAGTCTAGGTTTGAACCATAGACAAAGTTTGACTGGTTTTACTCGTTATTTCATGTATTGTACTGTATTATAGTCACGTATTCTGTGTTATGTTTGTATGTATGGCTGCTGATTGTTTGTCAGAAACTTTGTTAATGTGCTGCTGCCTGTCTTGGCTAGGAGACTCTTGACAAAGAGATTTTTAATCTCAAGGGCTTTTTCCGGGTGAAACAAAGGTTAAATAAAAATAAATTAAAAATGGACGACGTGACAGTGCCCTTAAAGTGAAGCCAAAACGTTACGAGCGCCCCCTGCTGACTAACTGCAGTATAGGTCACAAGTGTTTGTTTTTCTGACGAGTTTAGTTTTAATTAGTTATGTGATGGTGTAAAAAGGATGATTGACAGCTCTATTGACAAATACGGCTCCTGAACCCGATCCGTTCCAGATTAGCAGAGTACAGGATGATCGGCGAGAGGAGACGTAACTAAAACAATCACTACAGTCTTTGACGTTTTCTTATCTGTGAACGTCTGCTTCAGACCAACACAAGAAGCTGTTCTGTTGTTAAATAAGCAGGCGTGCGGGATCCATGCGTTTTTTTCGGTAAGTTAAGTGCGTGTTTTGGTTAGCGGAAGTGGCTACGGCGGCTCCACCCGCTGATCTCTACTGCACAACTCTGGCGTCCCCATTGTAAGATGGCAGCACTCGTCACAGGGCTGTTTTGGCATCAGTGTCGTACAATGAGAGCAGATGGAGACACGTCATCCATTTAATTTAATTTCCCGAATAAAGCATAAACTCGACTATACTGGCACTGTTGCGTTGTAGAGTTTAAAACTATGAACTTATTTTATCTGTAAGAGTCTTACCTTGACTGGAGGTCTGCTTGTCACATCATTTCAGGGATCAAAGCAGCTTGCCAATATTCTTGAGCCAGGAGGAGTGGACGAAATACTGCAGCCACTTCACTCAGATAATCCCAAACACTGCAAACTTAAAGAATATTGTCCCGTGAGGTTCATACTATTATCCATACCACACACAACCGTAATACACATACACTTAGTGTTCATTTTTCATTTACTTTTCATAAATCCACTCATCCGAACATTTTAAAACATCCACCATTACAAGTCCACAGAGTGTACAGAGAAATACGACAGAGTCACATAACACTTACAAACATGTCCATCATGAGCGGACAGTAAGACACGAGGGGGAAAAACTTTTCTTCAGTAAAATGAAAAACGCAATCCTGAGACGAGTGAATAAAGGACACTGGGTAAAACAACAGTAGCACTGAATGCCCATGAGCATGTCAATATTTAGTTTCTGACCATGGTCTGACATTGAGTTCGTCCCTTACCTGCCACTCTGACAGGTCACTGAACATTTTCTTCTGGCCTCTCTGTCTGAAAGCCTTGACTATTCTTAACTTAACTTAATTGCTTTTTAAATGTAATATTTATTTATACAATCTGTGATTGTTGCAGGTGACCTGGAATTTTTACCTTCAAAACTTTATGTCTCTTGCAGACATGGGCAGAAGACAAAATTTACGTCATACAGAGCCTGACAGCCACATGGATGTGGACTTTGTCATCTGATCTTAAGCTAACTGAAAGTCCTTTGATTCAATGTTACATTTATTACTTGATAAAACATAATGTCAATTAAGCTGTTTATTCTAGTCCAATGAATAGTATTAAAATTACTGCCCATAAAACACTGGAATGGCACTTTAAAATTACTTTAATGATAGAAGACAGTAGTAAAATTACCACTGCACTTTACCATTAAAGTCATGGTTGCTAAGTTGATATCCCTGTAATATGGTGATGATTGTTACTCTCAATAACTTTCATGTTGACAACGTTTTACTGCACCCCAAAATCCGTTACTTTCCCCACAACAAAGGAGTACATGAGATTTTCTGAAGGAGTTGACGTTGAGGAATCGTCACCTCCGCAGTGAAAATATAATCACCCAATAAAGCATCATGAGCCATAAAGGTGAATCAACACCTCTCTAAAAAACTCTTAACAAAAATCCCTTTCACCGAGTTAGGATTTATGGCAGGGCTCCTGTGCGGGGTGGCATTAGATGGTAGAGGGGGTATGCGTTCTGGTCACTGACTGTAAAATATTTGGACTGTAAATCGATGCATTTCAATTTGGCTAATGTTTTATCACATGGTCTTTGCTTCTTATCATACTGACTGAACTCCCAGCAGAGGAATAAGCTGCCCTGTTCCCTAACATTAGTGTGATGCTGTCTTTCTGATCTGTGATGATCAGGAATATACAGTGAATCACATATTATACATTATCTACATACCAGGATGTTATAAACTTGTGACATGGCAGGTCCTCCATTCGCAGTTTGCTTTCTTCAGTTGGTGTTGCAGTCATCACAGATGATTTATTTTTACCAAACCAAAAGTGGAAGAGTCGGTCTTTGCAGATTAAAACATAGGCCATCACCTGATAAAACAATATCACATAGGTTTAAGATATTCAACCCCTTGCATTACTCAAGTTTAAAAACATAATAAAATGTAAGTGTGGAATCAACGTACCCTTGCCTAATAAATTATAAACTAAAGGTGGTGGTACACCTATATACACTTTTACATCAACATCAACAAGCAACATGATGAGAGACAGGGCAACAGGCCTATCTCTCTGTACTCCTCCGTTCCAGTCACAACTACGGCGTTGCCATAGCAACTTGTAGTATGTCCGCAATTTAAGCTAGCTCAAACGATCTCACACAAATCTGCTCACGGACAAATTTCATGCCAATAAACCATCTCAAATGTGTTTTTAGTTTGTATTCAATTATTTTTTACCCGACAGATGTTCTCCACATATTCACTTACCAGAGTAATGTTTTATCCACAAAAGTTCCTTCTCCTCGGTCCACTGCGCTTGGATGGCCGCCATTGTTCAGAAATGTCCAGAGAGATCACATGATTGGAGCATTTCTGATGTAATTCTGTATCTTGACTCATAGACTGTATAAAATCTTGACCATAAGAGGTCGCTGCTGATCTGACATTTCCAAATCAGAGGAGGTTGACCTTTTTCAATATCAAAGTGTACAGTCAACATGTAAACGTTGACCACCTTCAACATACACTAACTTTTCAATTGCTTTAGCTACACGTTAATATTTACTGTTTTAAGCTTACTCTATGTGAGCTAACATAAGCTAAAAACAGTCCCTTTGTATTTTGGTTGGAGGTGTACTGGCCGAACTTTTATACGATTTTCTAAGTTAATTGTTTGTAAACTAACACAGGCTGAGGTTTTTAAGCTAGCTGGCGTTTGTTGCTACCATAAACAAGGATGGATAACCGCGATATTCTTACCGGACCCGCAAACGCGTATCCTCTTGCGCATCTCCCGGAAGTGCTTGAGCGCGTGATGACTGCAGGTGCTGCCCAGAGCGGATGTACCGCGTTTCTGACGACTCCTGATTGAAAAGTGTGGTGGTGGTGGTGGTGGTGGTCAGCAGGACGTTAAACGCCACAGTGGAGGAGAAGGTCTGGAGCTCAAATTAAAGGTTAGCAAACTTACTGTAACATCAATTACCTGGTGCAGCAACTTGTGTGTCATTTGGTATATTTTGTACTCCGAGAATTTGGTTTTTATCATGAAGATGTACAAATGTATGCATTGTATTATTGTAGGCCACATATGACAAACAGCAGACTAATTGGATGCATTTAATGTAAATTACTTAAAGAGAAATCACCACCAGTACACTATATGGACTAAACCATACATTAAAATTGAAGTAAATATTGACCTAAATTGTCTATTGACAAAATACTGTAGTACCATTAAACAGTTACACCATGACCTGTACCTTTAGCAGTGCCATGGCCCATTATTTAGAGGGAACCATGGCCAATATTATGATATATTACTTGTATCACAACATAGCCCACAATGGTGTATGAAATTGCCATCCACCTCTTACAGTAGTCTTATCATGACACCTTTTATAAGTGCTGACAGACAGAAATGACAGAAAATTGTTTTATGTAGTTATAGATTACTTGATATTTACAGCTGAGAGTGCAGGCGAAAAAATTTTATCTTGTGAATTACTTGACAATCAGTAGTATGAGCAATATTTACACACAGAGCAATTATTAACCCCACATGTTGCAAAGATTAACAACTTGCCTATATCTTTTCCAAGCTGTAAACCTCAGAGCTTAAACCCAGTGCGTACCTAAAGTCATATAGGGGTAGACTAAAAACACTACAGCTTAAGTGAGTGTACCTTAAGGGTATAAGGGATCACTAGTCTTAATTCCTAAGAATGTATGAAACAAAACAGTTGTACAGTAAAGGTTGTGTTGCATTATCCATGTTTAGATGTTATGAGGAGCGTATTTTAAGTTATTGAGGTGTCATGACTTAATTTGTCGTTTTACTTCTTTGCATTCTTTTTTTTACCTTTAGACTCCTGAAACATAAAACCTCAACAATGCATTGTAGAGTTTTTTTTTTCATCGTCTTGTTCTTAATGGAAAATACCTATACAGGCACAAAAGCCTGCCATTGTATGATAAGCTACAAATGTAGAGAGGTGTCTGAAAATCCATTTAGAATTAATAATACCCGAACCATTCCGGTTAATGAAAAAGTGTAATTTATCTGAAGAGGCTCGGAGTCGTCTTTGAAATGCGAGATGTCACTGAGCTGGTATAAATGCAGGCTTTAATGGATACATTGACAGTGCTGCGGTATTGTTCTTCACCATAGAAAATGATGTGAATGGCTTTGCTTGTCATTGTTGTGAAACTATTAATAGATCTGTAATTACGGTCGGCAAATTGTTGATTTTTTTCCTTCCTCTGTGGTATTTGATATGCTCAGCACAATGCGGAGATGAATTAGGACTAATAAACAGGTCTCATGATTCTGTCTCTAATTGGAGGATCATTATATCTCTTCCAGAGAGATGCCCACAGCTAAAGCCTTTAACAGCACTATTTCAAACAGGACACAAAGGCCTTAATGAATACTCCAGTGACTTCGCACCATCTCTCACAAAGGGAGGCACATATTCTGTTTTTATCTTACACATAGTTTCCTGTAATTGTTGGATTGAGGTGCAAGATCAGCCGTGCTTCCCTTGGAAATCACAATAATTAGACGGAGGTTGTATTTAGGTTAAAGAGCTAAAGGATCATTTGAAGATGTGGTCGCAACTTTAGCTTGGAGTGGCATCATACTTTATTATCTTTAGGGTGGAATATTTCTAAAACAATAGCTTGTATTGCTCTGGAGTAATTTGAAATGTTTTACAATGTCTTTACATGCATACTTATCTGTTCCCATTACAGCACAATAACGAAAATAAGGAGAGCAAATGTAATGCATGCTCAGGGAACGTGTTGAAATCTCTGGGTGCCATTTGCTCCCATCAGTGTAGCTGATAGAGTCATTAGAGAGCTGCAGCAGCTCGGCTCCGGGGTCTCTCTCCTGTAAATGGCCCTGTTGGATGGGTGAACAACCTCCGCATGGCTCCGTGGCCTCACAGCACTTCACTAAAGCTAATAGGTCACAGCCGCGGAGCTGGGTGACAAAAGCACGAGTGTTAACAATGGATAATGTGGGAATGGATTGCAGTTATCTAGTGCTTTCTCTTCCTCGCAATTCAAAGTGTTTGACTTTGAATTTCAAGTGTTAAATCAGATTGTTTTTCCTCCGACTGCAGTGACAGCAAGGTTCAGGAGTTCTTACTGTACATTTCACGTTTGACCTCCATGCTAATGGAGTAGCCTCTTCTTTATCTATTAGTGGCTAACGTGATCACCCCTGCACGGCTGGAAAACCAAAAGTGCTGAAATCGTCTAAATGATGAGCTGAAGGATCTGTGGGTTTTTGCATATCACACCTCGTCCGTGGCTTTAAGAAAAAGGGTGAAAGAGGTCAGCTCAATATGCATATAATTTGGGGTTACATTCGAAGTTTGGGTTTTAAGCTTCTTGATGAAAGACAGCTATGAATAAATGTAATCTTTTCCCTCACATTTGGTCATTTGCTGAGGGCTGGGAAAAAAGTCTTTGTGTGCGCTTTTACTATTAATGTTTCTTATTACAGTTCCTTTCGGCTCGTTGTCCTTCGGAAACCCCCTCAATGATCGACCAATGTCACTTATTTCAGAATTTATTTACAGATGCTGTCACTGATTCGACTTTTCCAATAACATGTCAGAATATTGTTATATTTGCACTTTATATTCTTATTTGTTTATATGCTTTGTTATTGTACACGGAGCAATGCAGGGGCAACAGCATGGCTGGCTGTAAACCTTACAGGCTAAGGCTTAATCCAAAAGGCAACTGGACTTGGTTGAAGTTCTTTCTTTCTTTCAGTCTGCATTGCTCACAAGGTTTTCAATAGGAGCCAAATTACCTATAGAGGTCTCCTTTCCTTTAAGCAAACCCATCGATTAAACACACAAAAAAATGAATAAAGCAGAGGCGCCGGTTTAGCTCAGCGGTTAAATCGTGCGTCCCATACAGAGGCTACATTTCTTGATGCGGCAGCCCGGGTTCAACTTCCACTCTCTGCCCTTTACCGCATTTCATTCCCAACTCTCTCCCCCTATTTCCAACACGAACAAATAATTGAAATTTGATAGAAATCGCTGTATGGGCTACTGTAGTTTTCAAATCACAGGAGGCGCAATTGTTTTTAAAAGTGAAATGTGTGTTAAAATACCATTTTAATTTAAATATTGTGTTGCAGAGATTATTTAGCCTTCACATCATACACAGACGTAAGTATCAAATATCTTTGCTTGTTACGGATCCCTGTAAAAATCACACCATAATCATTCATTCATAATTTTCAGTGACAATGAGAATAATGATGTAAAAATTTGCATTCCCTTTAATATTGCAAATCATATCGAAATCGCAATATAAGTCAAAATAATCACAGTTTTTTCAAAATTGTTCAGCCCTACTATCCACTGCCTTCTCTCAATAAATGCATAAAAGGCCAAAAAAAATGAATAAAGCATCATGTTAGAAATGAGTGCTGCTTTTCTTCATTAGAGGACAAAAGGTCAGCTAGCAGAGCTGCTATTACCTTGTTTCACGGTGCTCAGCTTGTTCTTCGGTTAGGGTTCCTTCAAGTATTCATCGTTTACAAAGTTTCTAGAAGGATCTAATTTTCTGCTGAGGTCTCTACCTCTCAGAAACAATTGATCACTAGGTATTTTAGACTGGTAAAGAGACAAATGGTCAAAAAAACAAGCAGTTTATGGTTAAAAATCAGCGTCTCTACGGAGCTCTTTGGAGGCTAATCCCTTTGTTGCTAACTTTAGCTTACTAGCAGACTTAAATCCTTCATCATGTTAATTGATATTGTTAAAAAAAAAAACCCGAAGAAAGTAGTCCACTGGAGATGTTTTTAAGTGCATATTAAAATAGGTTTATTCAGAAACTGCGTATTGATCAGCTAAATCTGACTGGACTGTAAGAACACTCAGTCCGGCACAGCCCCACCACCTTGTTCATGCCCTCGGCCTCGTCTTGGATGAATGTATAGGAAAAGTTTAGGCCACACTGGAGGAGGAACTTATTTGTTGAGCAAGGGAAAATACATCGAGACGAGGGCAGACTGTCAAAGGACTGAACGCCATTCATCTGCTAACCTGTTCAAGGTGTGCCTGGTTGATGTCCTCCTCCTTTGGTGGGGAACATATGTCCACAGCAGCTGTGCCACCGTGAATAGGCAGTGATTGTGTGCTAGCTAACTGCATTCCTGGGAGCCAGGCCAAGTCTGAGCGGAGTGAGCTGTCCCATTTTTTGATACAGCGTCTCCGGCATTCCACCTGATTTAAATGTCTGGTTTTACACAGATCTCGAGGATATTCATACTCCGGCCGAAATAGCATCCGACTTCCAGGATATAATTTTTTTTTAGGCCAAAGATTCGGAAGGTGATACAGAGACATATTTCAGATGAAGTGCTCCAAAGCGTGTGACTTAAACAGGTGCTTTACTGTATGTTTCCAGTCGGTGACACAGTTTTGAACAGCTTCAGTGCAGGTTCTGGTGGTGTGACTCTCGTTGTAATGAATGATGGAAAGCTGATACGGGCTAGACTGTCCTGTCAGGAGAAGCTATTTCTGTTTGGAAAGAGTCAAAGCAGAAGACAGAGACGACTGCAGCAGTAATGTATTTATATTTTGATCATTTTTCAGAAAGTATACTTAAGCAGGTTATCGTTTTAGTTGTTTCTATACTGGGATCCTTGTTAAAAAAGCCACCGACACTAACTAAAATGCGGTATCGGGTTTTGGCGAGTACAGTCAATGCACCGATCCTGCACAATCATTTATTAAAATAATTATATATATCATTTGTTCTGCAATTATATAATATAAGGTGCCACTAGCAACTACTATTTTAGAGTGGCACAGAAGAACTGATTTCAGGTAATTTATTTAATTTATGTTTGCAGTTAACCGCTGCCACAGCTCTCTGCCGGAGTATGTTTTGTTTATTTATCTACAGCGCATCCCCACAGACGGTAAAACATCATCGACATGAGTGAACACAGCATGAGCGGTAGTAACGCAAGTTTATTATCACTATTAAGTTCGTATCCTTATTTGCTGAAATGAAATCCGTGGTGACGGGTTGGTTGTTGTTGTCATTGTTGCAGCAGCTAAACTAGCATGTCTGCACTGATTAGATGCACAGTGGGTTGAAACAGCGGTGCTCAGACAGCCAGGTTTCTTTAGCTGATTGCTGTGATTTTTAAAACAACTTTGTTAAGTTTCGCACAATGTTTTGTTCTGTACGGAAAGACGAAGTGTGTCCCTGGGACGTATGGATAGTGAGGTTACTGCGTCCCTTTTGATTTGAATGCAGCAGAGATGCTAGCAACATCAATGGGTATATTTAGAAATAAGATGAGCGGTGATGACGGTCACTGGGTCCACCCCGGGGTTGGTGTCACATAACTGTAACTATTGTGGTCATGCGGTTACCGTCATCACAGCCCTCAAGCAACAGTGTGAGCAGAGGGTATAAGGTTAGTCTTAGCAAGCAAAATGTCAGCAATCAGTGTTTTACTTTTTAAAGTACCTTCTGTATCGTGACGTATTTCCGAGTGAAACAGGACGTGCAGGCGGGACATGATTTGATCGTTGAGAAGTGGGCGTAGACAGACGTTCTCCACAGCGCAGTAGCTAGCTAACTGACCGAGCGTTCTTGGTGCTCTGCGGCTAAATGTTGCAGATTGATTGGTTGAAATTGTTTGGGGCTAACTTACGTAAGCATGCGTGAAATTTTGTTTTACCGGAAGAAAAAATGATCGGATTTTGATACAAGAATACGAAGAAATGGATTTTCTGTATTTTTTTGGCCTATATTGTCAAATAGATGCACAATATTACCGGGGATGTGATCTAAAAGGATTAAAATTACATTTTTCATTTCACCTCGACTTTAAGGGTGTATTTTTTTTAATTTAAAGTCAAAGTAATTCAAACAGTTAAGAAACATAAAATAAAGCAGTTTAATGTTAAAAAACCAAGTTTCTCTGACACTCTTTTTCAGACACAAGATGTCAGGAGGCAAAGCCAAGCTGTTGATAATGTTAGCTTGTTTTTAGGTTAGGGTTTACAGTTGTAGTTATCGCACTGGTAATTGGAGTGGTACTAGGTATCGGCCAATACTCCAGTCTAGATTTCTGAAGCAGTACCAGAAAGGAAAAATTGTCAGAACATCTCTAGTTATCACTTAATACAGTGTGTGACAAAGATAGTACCCGACTGTATTTATAACTCTTACATGACCTCGAGTGATTGCATGAAATAATAAGACTGGTGATGTTGACAACATCATCTTTGGACTCAAACATCATCCCGTCCCCGACAATAAACCCAAACACCTGTAATTGTTATCAGACACTCGCACAGGAAGCCGGGAGCTGTAAAGGTAATCTAAATGTAAACATTAAAGACGGAGGCGAAATGGAAATCTCATTTCTGCGTGGGCTGATGTCTGACCACAAACAAACAATAGACATCTGCAATATTTCTCTGCTCCGTCCTATCGCGGACCTCCATCCCGTGAGGAACAAGGTCAACAGAAGAGCCGTGAATGGGACGGCGATCCCAAAATAACAATCCCGAACACCAACAACCCCCCCTTTAAACAACACAATCACACAATCAAAGCTCGACTGCCTTTCCCTCATTGTTTAATTTCTGCTGGCTATCTTAGATATCTCTGCGGCTGTTCTTATCTTTGACCTTCAGCTTGTTGCTTTGTCGTCGCTCCCCCCACCACCACCACCTCCACCCGCCCCATACCTGCTCCCACCCCCCACGCCAGTGTGCTGCGACCTTCAGAGGGGTGTCATTACTCCCTGACCCATTTGACGATCCCCTCATGTGGAATGTGCATATGCCGAATCGCTGCGGATCGGCACAGTATGGGGTGAGGTGAAGTACTTACAGAAATATGACTTGACACGCTTTATCAAATGGGGAAAGATGAAGACGAAACAGCTGCTGGTGCTGTCGTAAGCAATCTGGCCGTGATTGAATAAAAGTGTCAGGAAAAGGGCCGCTTGATGGTCTTTTGTTCTCCCCCATCCAGCTTGATGTTAGTTTGAGCTGTCAGGAGGGAATCACAGCTGGGTGATTTATCAATACTTGGAGTGACCTTGCAGCCACACTGCTGTGTGTACGTATGCGTGTGTGTGTGTGTGCGAGAGAGAGGCGGCGTGTGCGTCCGCGCGGCTCGTATCTGTGTGTGGCTCTCGCGGATTAAAAAGACACAAAGTGGAATATTTTCAAAATAGTTGGCACACGCAGACAAAGACTTGGCTTGACTTGGAACAAAACTCTCTCTTCTTCTCTTAGACACAGTAAGTGGATTGTTCTGCCAACACGATAAGGGTATTTTTCTCAACATCAGAGCACTCAAAGTACCACCAGCAAATGTTTGGAAGAAGTGTTTCTCTTTTAACTATCACTCCGTTTGAACACATTTTTCCCCCGAAATCTTTTTACTATTTTTTCCTAACCTGTCCGCGCCGTCTCGTCACCTCACTTCTACTTTCTTTGAGATGTACTTGGACAGCCTGTTTTTCGCAGCAGCCATTGACTGTCTCTGTTGTGATTAAGCAGATGTTTTATTGCAGACTGGAACAGTCATTACTGCCATAAACCCATCTGTGGAATTGCTTTTTATGCAAATTTACAAAGCATCTGCATAAATAAAGTTCTAATTAATACCTTTCTGCAAACCTCTGCGCTCTTTGATTCCTAAGTGTTCTTAATTGTGTACAAGCAGGTAGAAATCAATGCGCACAACATGAGAGGGTTTTGTTCTCCGCGTACAACTCTTTTAGGAGAACTGTGAATGAATAAATAAATGTTTGGCAACACATTTATAGATTTCAGAAAGCACACTGTCAGCTGGTGCTTAAAGATATACCCTATATTTACACGTAATTAGATTCTGACAACCCAACATGCTTAATTATTGACAAATCTGTGATTAAGAATGAGCTTAAAGCGATTCCAATCAAGGATAACATTTGTGTAAAGTTGCAGCGAGTAGCATTTTTAGCTCCCGTTGTGGGTTACAAGGGAAATAAAACCAAATGTGCTGCTACCGGTTGATTGGGAACTACTGAAGAGTAAAGTTTCCCTGAGAACATTAAGGCTGCTTTATAGATCCCTTTGTTGTGAGGGTGCCAATGGAAGCTCATTAATTTCCCCAGGTTTTTAATGGGGGAGTGTTGAACATGTGGCAAGAGTTGTCTTGGTGGGACCCTTATGAGTTGCACCTCTGCTGTTGAACGGATGCCATGCTTTTTAATTGTGAAGGTGTCCCTTTGCGGAGTAATCAAGCGAGTTTTATTGTTCTGAAATTCTACAAACCTATTTATTTAAGACGTCTGCTGGAGGATTTATATTAGAATTTTTTTGACTTTTATTATTCTATATAAAGTCGGGCAGTATTTTTCTTCCTGTAAACTGACAAATGTTTCCCGTTTTAAATGTAAAATACATGAATCCATTTTCTGCTTACATTCCCCTGCCAGACCAATTAAAACACTCATGTGCCAAATGCAGCTGTTTAATGACCTCACACCTGCCCTAAACCAATAGTGAAAAATGAGTAAATAAAATGTAAAATTTATAATAATTTTTAAAAAAGCAGTTAAGCATACAGGGTTAATGTTGGTTATCAGGGCACTATTGTTGTCTCTTGTCTATAAGTGTTGTGTTTTCTAAATAATGTATATATATATTAATACTTTGTAATATATGTTTGTATCTATAGGCCTGTATATAGTAGTTTTAGTTTTTAGTATCTAAGTGTCTGTGTTACCTTGTCTAACCTGTCCTTGTTTTAAGTGTAGTATGTCAATTTGTGTGTCTGTACATTGACAGTCAAATTCCTCATATGTATATGTGCCCACATACTTGGCCAATAAAACTGACTCTAATTGTGATTCTGACTGATAAAAATGAAGAAAAATCTGCACAGACCAAAACAGGAAATGAGTGTAACTGAATACACAGTATGTTAAAAGCATTATCTGTTTTAAAATTTAAACAGTCTGCAAACATTCTAAGTTTATGGATGTTTACGTTGTTTCATTATCATCTTTTTTTATAAGTAGGCTCATTCTTATTATGGAAATACTTATTTTATTATAAAGTTTTAACTCACAGTGTTAAAGCAAACTGAATTTAAGGAAACTAAAACAGAAGTAAAAAGATTTCAATAAATGCAACATTGTGTCTAGTGAAGTGACAACCTACTTTTAAGATATGTGCCTGGTTAAGATAAGATAGAACTTTATTAATCCCGAAGGATAGGGATGCACGATATTATCGGCATGTTGTCGGTTTCTGCAGATTTGGCATCGGCGGTCATTTTTCCACCGATATTTTCCGCCGATAAAACAACCCTTTAATTCTGCCTGAATGCTCAATGATTCCCTAAAAGAAAGAAAAGAAAATGTAAATATGACATTTTGTACATAACCTAAGTTTAAGTAGTTTTCTTGTATTGCCCAGTGAATGTGTACATTTTAAAAAGCACTGTATTATGTTATTTCTGGGCCACTACAATAAGAGTAGGCATGATACCAATTCCACTAGGGGAAGACTTGATGAAAAAACATGTGCCTAATATATCGGTATTGAAATGGGCAATCGGCAAGAAGGGTTGGAAAATATCGGCATATCCGATATCGGCAAAAAATCCAATATCGTGCATGATGCGTCCCCACCGAAGGAAATGATTGCTCCAAAAAATGCAGTACAAATTAGAGCAATACAAAAAACAATATAAGTGAACATATAAAGTGTGTTGGTTAATGCAAAAGAGACAGTGCCTAAGAGAATAACAATATGTGTAAACGTAAATGTCAGGCTCCTTTGCACCCTACTTTTCTCAGTGTGGTCTCTAAATTAGTAACACAATAGAATCAGCTCTAATTAATATGATCTCTGTGTCATTAAAGAAAAACAAAGTTAGTGTAGTTTGTGTCTTCGTGTGTGCCAAAGTACCAAACTAAAAGCCATTTAAAGTGAACTGTTACTTCCATTATCTCTGAAATCACAGGAACAAAAGGAATATTTGTGAATAAAGAAAGACTTTGTTTAATGATTAAAGGAGGCGTCTGAGCCAAGAGTGGGGAGGGGGGAGGGGCTGCAGTCACAGAGGTCAGGCTTCAAAAAGTTTGTTGGGATGAAGGCAGGTGTTTTTTTTTCTGCATTTAACTTTTATTTTGAAAGGGATTAAGGAGCGGCACGGGTTCCAAAGCAGAATGGAAGTCCCAGTTGGCTGCGCTTCTTAATGTAACTTTAAACAAGAGATCATTTAAAGTTGATTCACTAGGTGGCAGTGTCACTTTTTAAACACATTAGTGACACTGTTGTACCTCATGCTGTCAGCTACTGTACGTGATTGAACACTGGATTAGAAGCACTTACAATAAGACGTTATATTAAAGGTTACAGCATCCGTACATAGGAGCTGGCTGTGTTCACTTTTTTAGACTTGGTGAAAGCTCGGTGGTAAAAAGTGCAAACTGCTGTCATCAACATGGCAGTGCACAGCCAGGACTCCTCACACAGCACATAACACAACACAGGTTCTGCCACTGCGTCTCTCTCTCATCAGCTCGTGAGATCTAGCAACTTTTAGCATAATGAATTTAGCAGGGAAGCCTTCTCTACACAGTCCATCAGGCCTGCCATCTCCGAGATTAAATTATGTCTGTAGGCATTAAAGCTTTGATGCTGTATTTGGGCGGCATGCACGCATCCATTTGCAAAATTCTATATAACAAAATTAAAAACATGGACACCTATGGAAAATGGCTTGGCACTAGCACTTAAACGCAACCACTCCAAACAGTCTGCTGACTAATGCATTTCTAATCATTTCTGTGATCAATGTTAGCTACTGTGCAATAAGATTAATCAGCCATATGCAAAGCTGGGATCACCTTGAACATGGCAGGAAGAAAGGAAAAAGGAGATAAAAGGAGTGAAAGAAAGCGTCTTTGCTCTTATGTATGATAAGCACACTATACAGACAGAAAGCACACCTGCATTATTCACGTTTTTCATGCTGTTGGTTTTGTGTGTGCGCGTGTGTGTTGGAGCGGCATTACGCCGGCGTTTCGCTCCCCTCAGCTGTGCTTTGGCATCTGTGCACGGCCATCTCACTGCTGAATAGCTGCCTGATTATTCCAAATCTAAGGGAATATTCAAACAAGGCCGATAATGCATTCTTCCATATGATTCTCCAGAGCTGGGACAGCTGTTCAGCAGCTTTCAATGCCATGTTCAGAAAGGGGACAGATTTCTCCGCTCAATTAATAAGGCCCCATTAAAAATCAGCGAGAAGTTAGACAAATGAAGCAGAGATTTAGTTTGTCTTAGCACGGAGGCTTGAAAATAACAATCTCATACGGCTGAGGAATCGCTACACTTTAACCGAAATGAATGTTTAACTTCATAATCAATGGCCAAACAGGATTACGGTGGCCGTGTACCGTCGGCTCATGCTTCTGTGAGCACACAAAGCCCGCACTATTTGAGGAGTGTCGTTTACACTTCTGGACAATAACTGTCAGTAAGTTTGTCACGAATATAGCTGTCCATTTCTAACAGATTACAACCCGGTCAATTCCACAAACCTGTCCTACAAAATGATAAAACTTTAATGACAAGAATTTGTCAGCTGCATCAGACGGGAGGAATTACAGCAGATCAGTGTCTCTTTGTTCGCGTCTCTCCGGCCACACTCGCTGCTGCCGCTGCTGTGCCGGAGCCTTGTAAAGTTTCAACTGGCAGATGAATTCTTTCAGTCTGGCTTTTTTCCCCCCCTCGTCTCTGCAGAACAACGAGGAGGTTGTCTGTCCAAGGGCACACCTGTAAGGTGCAGACCCTCGACAGGCTTACCCCAGTGGCCTCTCCTGCTGTACTCAAAAGGCAATTATTCCTCCCAGAAGATAGAGCACTGTCAACTTCAAACACGGGACATTCTTCAGGCAGATTAGACTAAAATTATGTTTTATTATTCGGGCCCTGAAGAATGAATTGGACTCTATTTGGTCGTCTTTTGCGGTGAAATCTAAGACAGTTTAAATGGCAGAGGTATGTTTGGAGTCGGGGTAATACTCTGGTGTCTTTATGAAAGGGCAACAGAGAGGATCAGATTAGAAGGCGAACAGCGAGAGTCTTTCAGAGCGGCTGTGCTATCATCCCTGTCTTCTTGTCCGAGCCTGTAGAGAGGTTAAATTAAATGGCTGTAATAAATGTTTTGGTCTTGCTGATGTGGTATGGCCGGCTATCAAAGGAAAACAGTGTGGAGAAACGGCATGGTGGAAGATCAGAGAGGAACAAATGGAGGGTGGGAGAACTATGTCAGCACATTACCAACATTAGAAACGGACTTGTTTTCACTTAAACCTCAATTATAAAGCTGGCTCCAGAAACAATTATATTGATGAATGCTTTCTAAGTTACTGTAATTAAATTATTCCGTTTAATTAACGAATTATATTGAATTTCTCCCCAGAGGACGGCATTAGCCTCATCTGCTGTTTTACAAACAGGAGTGCTCTAATGTTGTGTGCTATGGAAATGATTACTAATGCCTAATGAAACTGTGTCACATCAGATAAATGCTGTACAGAGTCAACAAGCCCGCGCTTGTAACACAGCCAAACTTGAGACGAAATAATAAAGCCAAAGAAGAAATTATTGATTGTTTTATTTTTCAAGGGCAGGCTTTGTAGAGCTGACATGAAATAAATTATCATTCTGAGTGCCTGCTGGAGGTTTTAAAGAGGATATGGAGAGTCAAATGAAAATATTAATACGCAAGCTTTTTAAGATAATTACAACTGAATCTATACACAAGTCAAGAGTTTAAAGATTATTAAAAAACATAGAAATTAACTTGTTGGTGTCATTAAAACACATCCAAATAAAAGATAGCGAAACGTGTGTGTTGATTAAATTAAAGTGTCTATTAAATGCGTAAAAAGCATCCTGTTACTTTGTCCTTTCACTGGCTATAAGAGGTAATTATACACAGTATAAATTCAAATGCATGGTGTTGCTTTGATGGTTCAGCAGTACAAAGCTGGAGTACGTAAAAGCACAAGTGAAGTTTCACTGCAGCTGACCATTGCCCTCTGGTGGCAGCGCCAAGCAACTGCTGTGCAATACACTAAATATAGACCTTTAATATTTGTAAGTTGTGTCACATTTAATGTAATAACATCGAAGATTATTAACAGGCAACGACATGCAAAAAAAATGATACACAGTAGTCATTTAAATTAACACCACCAAAGAGTTAATCGCTTCTTTGAAGTTATGTCACCCTTTCAAAATAAAAGAACCCCACAGTGTGCTTACAGTAGCCCTGTGCTGCCATGTGCTTATTGTCCGATCCCCTCTTGGCTTGGCCATATTAGTCCATGTGAGACGAGAGAGGAGTTGTGATGCTGTAAGCACATACCGTGCATTCCCTCTCCTCCGCTGTGCAGTTGTTGGGCATATTGTGAGGTTTTAATGCGGGGGATATGGAGGAGGGCTCGGCTCACATTCGCTGCACAGGAAGAGCCAAGAATGACAGTTGCTCCTCTTGGAGCCGAGACATCCCCGGATTTAAATTGCACTCTGAAAGGTCAGCACATGACAGGCAATCAGTCAGATCCTAATTGGTTGATCAGCAGACATTTAAATATGTTTCACATTATTTTTTTACTGCATCATGAAAAATATGAACATGTCAGCTTTTTTATTTGGCACTAATTTTTGTCTCGTGCCTAAAAATATCATCACATAATTAGAATAATTTAAGTAGAGGGAATTCAAATATCTAATAAAGCAATAGTACGGATCAGAATTAGAATCAGTAGTAGATTTACACATGCAAGGACGAGGTACACGTACAAGGTGTTGCTGTTTTTGGAGCATGACAGGAAACTTAGGAAAAGATACAAGTCAAACACCAGAGCTCCTACTGTCGAGGATACTTAAGTAGAGTTAAATAAGCATTATAAACATAGAACAATATTATATTTATTTATTTATTTATTTAAAATTGACCATGTGACGATGCATTGTACCAGTGTTAGCTTAAAGCTAATTTTCATCCAAGTCACAATTAAAACATCACCAAGTTCCAAGACTACAACACAAGACACAATGCAGAATGACACAGCAGTACGTTACAAACACACACACACACACACACACACTCTCTTATACCCGCACTATCTCTCCCAACCACACGCATACCAGCAACAAAAACATGTTGGTCAAGTTAAAAGATCCGTGGTTACAGAGTTGAGTAGAATAGAAATGTGAGTAATAGCTTTTATTCACCAAGCTTTTCAAAATAAAACGCATCACAGCACTAACAGAAGGTTAAAAACAATAAGCATAGGGAATAAATTGTTAAAAGATTGTTATCAGAACAAACATTTATTCATTGCTTATTTGTATAGGGACGAGTATGAAAATCAACGCTGCAGCATCCATAGCTGATTTGCGATGCCCATCAAGAGATGTGCCACATAAAACTCAACAGCAAATACACGAGAGGCCATGCAAAACACACAATAAATGTATACAATTACAACAAAAATATATTTTTTCATTTACAATACAGACTTGAATAAAGAGCAAACATACAAGCTATAAAACCGAAGACAAGGCAAGTTTATTTATAGAGCACCGTTCATACACAAAGCAATTCAAAGTGCTTTACAGTTAAAAACAGAGCATTAGGACACAAAGCAAAAAAACTGATTAAAAGAAATATATATATATATTAAAATATAAGTTCAAGTTAGGTCAGAGTACTACAACAGTATTTGCTTACTTCCCCAAGGACGCTTTCTGACACGTAAAGTATTAGAAACTCCTTTTTAAGTTTTGACTCGTCAGTAAAACAAACACAGTGAGTTCAGAGAAGGCTAGGGATTAATGATTCTCTGTCGGGACGTTTACAGACTCCTGTCTCTTAAGGTCTCAAATAAAGACCACTGGTTAAATATGATTTTACACTGCATAAAAGTAAAGTATTAATATTTGTTGTTTGTTTCACATCCGACCTTAACTAACCTCAGTGATACTCGTGTTCAGTCAAGCCTACAGTTTGAGCAGTTACAACATTTTAACAACAGCACAGAAACCGCCTGAAGACAAACACTGAGGGAGTGGCTGTAAATGTCACATTTAAAAGCAAAAATCCTTTTACACACACACTGATTTTTTTTCCTTGTAATAATGAGCCTAGTCCACATCCCTGCCAACACCGTGGCATACCTGTGTTTCCAGTTCCAGCTTGTTGCAGTGGCATTGTCACTGATGTGGTTTAATACTTGCTACACCTGTGTGAGAAAAAAAACGGAACCCCGTCAAAGCAGTTGTGTTTCTTTAAGCTGAGGTTTAAAGCTGAGACACTGAGTGCGAGCGTGCTGGAGGTGGGATTACTGACTCCTTTTTATTGCTGAGCCAGAAATCTGGAGTTTATCCAAGGATGTAAAGAACAAAAGAGGAAGATAAAAACATCATATGTCAAAGTTCCCACAAGGTCACAACAAAAGGTACGTAAAGCATAGAAAGAAGTACTTAAATGCAGCATATGCAGTTTAGTTTAAAAGTCAAAGTTACAACAACTGCAGGCGGGTTTAATACAGAACATTATTGCAGCATGTCGCACAATGTGTCGGAGTGAAATGTTGAGCTATTTTGATGGAAACATCCACCGCCAGCGTACAGTATATGTGCGCAGGCTTCACTGCCGGCTCAGGAATGTTGGCATCAAGTATGCAGTCCTGACAGACAGCTGCACTGCAGTCAGTGGCGTTTTTAACATGCCAGACCAGGACCCAAGCGTGCTGGAGGCTCTGAAGAAAATCAGAAAGTGCTCTATGCAAATTTGATTCACTTTGGTGAGAGATGTCAAATCATCAGTGGGAAAGTGTCCGTAGAGGTCTCAGAGGTCAAATATGACCGTTTGAATCAAATCTGTCAAAAGGTGCATTTAGGTGAAGTTTTTTCTTCCATCTTTAAGTCATTTGAACTTTTTAGAAAATTCCCCTTTCAAAATAATCCTGAGAAATACTGATTGTCCTTTCCCTTAAACCACCTGATAGACTTTATTCTGAAATCTGAATAAACTCCTCATTTATGGACACTTCTCCCTCATCTTCCTCAATTGCCTCTTCATCCCCACTTGTTAAGTTTCATTTCCACACTCCATTTCCATTTCACCGAAACATTCTACAACACACGGCATTCATTGCATTAGGTGTATCCCTTCCCGATCGCCTGCTTGTCCTGTTTATTTTGCACATGTTCAGCCCCGCCCTGCAGACGCGCTGATATCACGCAGTTGCGTAATTTGACAAGCCAGCGCAAAATAGGCGGAATGAACGTTTGACAGCTGGCTCCTTGCTCGTATAGATCATTCCGAAACTAAATAATACATATGCTTTATTTATATTTGAAAGATTGCACATAGTTAAAGAGAGTATCTCTGCGTTTATGGCCGCCGCCGTGAGGAATAATAATGTTTGGGTCGCTCCGGGGCAGGACGCGCAGTTTCTCCATAAAACAGCCGACGGTGTGAGAGGTGAAGATCATGGACAAGTGCTGTGTAACACGAGGGATGTTGTCCCGGGAAGTTCCTCTTTTCAGGATTATAATATGGTAGGAGATTGCATTTTTCTCTTTTGAGATCTGCCTCAGAGCATCACTGTTTACTGATGCCTGCTGGTTTGACGTATAAGACTGAATGTTGCTGATCAAAGCAAAACTGCCTGTTTTTTATTTAAAGATGCAGGAGGCCTGAGTGTTTGTTTGTGATAATTAACAGTTTGTGTCCGTGAAACACGTGACTGAAATTCGCTTTGGATGTGTGTGTTGATGCTGACATTCAGGCTGAATCACGCGCAGCAGGGCACGCATGGCTGGGATGTGAAACGTTGCACCCGCTCCAGAAACTTGTGAGGAAGATGCATAGCGCTGCAGAGCAACTGGATGTTCTAATTTCAGACATGTATTTCCAAACAGCTTAGGCTGTTTCAGGAGGGCGTCTGCTGCTTGTAACGACAGAGGGAGGGGGGTGAGGTGTGGGGGGTCTTTGATGTGCCAGTGTGGGTACATAAGTGCAGGCCCCAAATGCATCCCTAAATTAATTCATACCAGTTAGTTAGTTATATTTTTTTAAGGCTGCAGCAGTTGAGAGTGGTGGCTTTAATGTTAGAACAGCAGTAGCAACGAAATGGGACATTCAGGGTCAATGATAAATTCTGGATTTCTTCTATATTTTTTGTTTTAGAATATCAGTATCAAAGGACAAATGTTCCAATACCATTTATTCCTCCCGGTATAAACTCAGAAACTTAGACTCCAGTATTGACCGATGTCAGTGTGATTTAAATGTATACATTCTCAGCCCTTTTTAATGGCTGTATACTACCCTTTATGAATTTGAAATGATTCCTATCATTGTAGTATGACCTGGAATCCTAACCAAAAAACCCAGAAACAAGCTAGGCTAATGTTAGCGGCAGCTCCGCTAATACCCCTTCCGGATCCCCTTGGTTTATGAAAATGTACGGGATGAACACTTCTTTTTTTACACGAAACTTATAATTACCCTAACAATAAATCTAAAAATACAGCCTTAACATGTGTGATGGGAAAACACTAAAGCTGAGCATCCTTCGAGGGCGCATTTGAAGGCCGATTGCGACAGCGCATCGACGCCTGTCACAATTAACAGGCTCTTTCAAATGCAAATGCGTCCTCCTTTTCCCAGACCACGAAGGATCCATCGAGTGCATCCTTCGTGGCCATATTCAAATGAGATGCGCGGACTCTTTAAGGAATACACTTTTAAATGTAAAAGTTTTTGGTTTCTACTTAATCGAATAGCTAGCGTTACACGTAAAAAAATTATGTGTTATGTGACCTTAGTTATGCTAGCTAGTTAGCCTGCTAGCTACCTGTTGGTAGGCAACAGGATAGGGTAACGGCAGGAACAGCTGGTGACGCAAACAGGAAATCGTCCGTAGACCAGACCGTCTCATTTCAGTTTGGCTTCAGTCTACTCAGGCTATGAGCGGTGCATCCTCTGTAGATCGCCTCCTTCGAAGGCTGCAGCCTCTGGATTGGGACACAGCTTATAACTAACTTTTTGCTGGCTTTGACAAACGTTTCACTCTTTGCTAGCGTCACATGAAAAGTTTCTATACTGGTTACAATATACGGAAAAAAAAACTAACTGCCTGAACAATAATTTGACGATTGTGTTTTTGTAAAACAACTGCATTTCAGATTAACAGACACAGTTTGACCATGGCTGACCTGATCATTTCCTTCTCTTTCAGGGTAAATCAGAGATGGACAGCTACTTCGCTTCACACCAACAGGACATAGCAAATTCCAAAATATTGTGCAGAGACAGCTCCCTGACGTTAGAGCCGCCATTCACCGAGGACTTCGCCTCCCCTTACAGCGTCAACATGAGCCTGCTCCTCCCCGACGTCACTTACCTGCACCCTGGTCTTTGCAGGACTATGAGACAGATCAAAACAGAGCCTTCATCCCACCTGATACACTCCACCTGTGAGGGCAGCGGTGTGCCACCAACACTCCCAGATTACCCGGGTGTTTATAACGCAGCCAACAATGCTAGCGGCAACTTCTACATCAAACAGGAAGTGCCAGATTTTCAGGATGTTCCCCTGTTTCAGCTTTTGAACTCTGACTTGGAGCAGCTCGTTCATGGGTCGCAGCTGAGCTCCATCCCAATGGCGCCATTAAGTCTACCTGTTGGGAACGTCCATGTAGGCCAAGTGCAGAATTCAGCCAAAAGCACTCCCCAGAATTTCCCATTTCATCGACATGCAAGCCATCAGCAAAGGCCAACCTATCTGCCACCTTCTCCTCCGAACTCTGAGCCCTCAAGTCCAGACCGGGGGAAGGAGCTCCTTCACAATCTGTCCCCCCCTCCTTCCTATGAAGCCAGCATCGCCTCCAAGTTAACTTTCCAGACCCACAATCCCATCAGTGCAGGACAGACTTCTAGTGTAGCTCCAATCCAAAGCTCCAACCAGAGTTCCAATGCTGGATTAGGTCCGGTGCCAGTCCAGCGTTCAACCCTAACACCAGTTCAGACGACGCTGGGTGTTGGACCGCTGTCCCCGGTGTTGGCCCAGTCGGCTTCAGGAAAATTCAATCGAAGGAATAATCCTGATCTGGAGAGACGGCGGATTCACCACTGCGATGTCCCAGGTGAGTCTTCTGTTCATTCTGCACAGCAACTTTAAGAGAAGGACATTTCTCTATCTTTAGACAATATCAAATTGATCTAAATGAGCTTTCTTTTTCTTTAGGGTGCAAGAAAGTATACACCAAGTCTTCTCATTTAAAAGCCCATCTACGGACACACACAGGTAAAATGTTTTCGAGTTGCATTTCTTATTTTGGGGTGAAAGTTGCGATGTTGCCAGGCAGAAAAATGCACTTGGCATGCAGATGCATTCTCGCGGCTGACAGACCTGGAACACATCACACTGCTGTCAAATCACATAAACCCCTGCAGCTCTCATAAAGGCGGCAGTGGAAAAGACATGCTGTGATTTATGAGGCGTGTTTTTAAAAAGTATCGGCTCAATCATCGTCAAAATGTATCTGGAGATTTGTGGAAATATTCCACATTTCTAAGTTTTGTTATTATTGATGTAAATATATCCTAATGTTCTCTTTCCTTTTGATTTGTCTGCTGAAGGAGAGAAGCCGTACCAGTGCTCCTGGGAGGGGTGTGAGTGGCGTTTCGCCCGGTCTGACGAGCTGACTCGCCATTTCAGGAAACACACCGGGGCGAAGCCTTTCCAGTGCAGTGTGTGTAACCGCTGCTTCTCCCGATCTGATCACCTGGCACTGCACATGAAGAGACACCAGAGCTAGACAACCACTCCTGCAAATCAAATTTTTTTAAACTAGTAAATATGGACAAAGAACTAGCACTTGAATATCAGCAAACATTTAAAACTGAGGTTTATTCCACTCATTTCCAAGTGGAGACATTCTGAGCAGTGCTGTCCCACAAGTTATTTTATTGTACAAAGATCAAACATTACTGTTGCCTTATTTCATTTCCACACATTGGCTATAAAATTGGGGGAAATTCGATATTTGACGTATTTGCCAAATGTAGTAATAAAATCTTTTAAGGGTTTAAATTTTATTTGATTTTGTAGCACTGCAAACTAACAAACTCCAAATATCAATATTGATTTTCAAGTTCTGATTGTACAGATCACGACGACAGTGTGCCATGGTGTGGGCATTTATTTAATTAACTTATATAGCAAACTGCCATACTGTAAGTGCAGATATAGTATCTGGAAGGTCAGAGAAAGTGTTGTTTTAGCCAGCAGGTCAGGGGATAATAGGGTTTGTGTGTTTTTATATAGAAAGTAACAGCAGTCAGTCAAGTTGAACAAGTTATGTAACGTAAAATTCGGAATATTAGTCGCACAGGAATATAAGATGCAGTCTGATTTTCTATAGCTATTTATTAATAAAAACTTGTATACAAGTTATTTCAACACTATATCAATTTATTTTTATTTGAACACATTCAAAACACACACAAATTACAGCCTACCATCTGATTTCGTCATGTCGAGTTTGCAGTCCTGCTAGCTACGGTAACGTTGATTGTTTTGAAGATGGTGGCTGCACTATCGGTCATGATGGCGCATTTTCATAACGAAGCTTTAGCTAGATTATTGCGCCATCGTGTGTGTAAAATACCGGAACACCATAAAATACCTCTCTCTGCATTTTATTCTGGTATATTGGTCGCACCGGTATAAAGGACGCAGCCCACTTTTTAGATTAAAAAAATGTATGACAGGTGCGTCTTATACACCGAATTTTACGGTATTTAGAAAGAAAGCACGTCTTTAATACTGCCAGATTTATGGATAATAAAAGGAAGATTATTCGGACAGCACTATAAATGTTCTGTATCTATCTATGCCCCTTAACTGTATTATAGATATGGTCATTAGAGGAAGTGTTGGTGTCTTTCAAGCAGGTGCAGAAATAGATCAAACGGTGCATTTTTGTTTGTTTTATGTCAGGACTTCTTTGAACTTGACATGATTTTATTTAACTATTTAAAAAAGGTTTAACTTATTTTGATTGGCTGATGTGTAGTCCCATGTCAACTCCAGCCGCACAGCAATATCTCAACTTGCAATAAGGACAGTGTGATAGAAACGCTCATACAACATTTACAACACATTTGTGTGCGTGACATTTCAGCAGCAGGTCAGAGTTCTTTTGGAAGCTGTTATAACGAAGAAATTCACACTCTCAAATTTGTTTTGGTTACAAATTATGCGTGCGAACGTTAGGTGTCTCATAACAGGATTGTAGCATTTCAAAGTGATGTCTGTGAGCCTGAGATTTTTTTTTTTAGACTGAGCACCTGCCAGTCTGAACATCTGTGGAAGCTTTTGGTTCCTTTGACGACTATCCAAACACCTTTTGAAGTGCCTTTAAATGCTTTTTTTTTTTTTGATTAATGAAAAACAAAGTTCTTTTATCAGGTACTCTTCTCTGCCAAAATGGTTCTGTGTATTGGCTGTCCCTCCTTATTTCCACAATATAGCAATCTCTATTTATGACCAAGTTTCTTTATAAATTGAGTCAGGTTGAACAAAATTGATTTTTTTAAGTCTCTATAATTTTTTAAGATGTATATATTTTGTATCTGCTGTTATTGATACATCCATTGATTGCTTTTTGGATGTTTAAAGATTTCAAACTTTTTTTAAATTGCAGATTTTTATTTTTATTAGTCTAAGTTACGATTAAATGATTAATATTGTTACAGTCCGCTCTGTCATCTCCCTATAGCAGTGGATAGAGTATGGAGTATGTGCGGTTGAATTACTGCAATACTTTTAAAACATATAGACAAACACAAATGTTTTTGACATGAAAGGCGTTACCATATTTCGTTGTAGCTTCCTTACATGAAGATGTAGCCTGAATTGATCAAATGTGCTATGAAGCCATGTGACCCTCACAGTGCAAATAAAGTTTTGTGTTGAATATTTTGTCTTGAATGTTTGATCTTTTAAAACTTTTTTAGACACCTAACATTTGTTTTTTTCTAGATTATTTAGGTGTGTTTCCATATATTTCGTATTTTTTTGGTTGTACATTTATTCATAAACTATGGCTTGTTGTTTAAGGTCAACTCAGATGGTATTGACGTGGAAGTTGACAATGAGGATACAAAAAATAGATACTTTGGTCATAGTATGTTGCATTTTGTAAACATGTCTTCTTTAAAGTCCCTAAACTTTTTTTTTTTTTTTTTACGAAGATGCAAAGTTGAAATGCTTTTTAAAAATCGATTTAAAAGTGTTCTGATTATAAGAAACATCCACTTGTAAAGAGGAAACGACAATATTTTTTAAACTTCTAAAGATGTAGTTTTTATTACTCTAAATTTACAACTCTTCCTAAAACATTCTTCTTCCTTCACATCTCTTAGCGTTAGTCTTTTCTGTTAAAGTTGTTTTTCTTTTACAGAGCAGCAACTCATAATTTGGCCTCAGTATCTACTTATTATTAAAGAGCACACCCTTTTTACACTTCTTCTTATTGACAATTAAATCTGATCCGAGAAAACAAGATTACGCCCCCTTTTGTTTGTTTAACTCTTGTAAAGTGTTCTTGACATTAGTCATAGCATAGGTATTGACAAAAGGTGCCAGGAAAATCTGTACCAACCCCAGAAGTTGTCTGAGCTTGTCCTGAGTTATAATAGCACTCCTATTTGCTTACAAATGCACTTTACACTCTGCTGGTACAGTATAGCCTACACTGTGTGGCCTCTCGTGTGTGATAAATCACACGTGTGATGTAGCCTAGTACACACCGAAAAAGCTTAGTGGATTGGGAATTGAGACCTTGTTATTGTAATCATCTGAATCCTTTGCTGGCTGACAGAAACATTCATCCAGATCCAGTTATTATAGCGCAGCGTACAGGATGTACTGGGCGTTTTCTTTTAAGTGCAACCTGTTCTCAGAAACTGTACTCACTACATGCTGTGCTAAAACACAGCAGGACTTAAAATACCACTCTCTGTGGGTGCTAGATAATAACAAAGCATTATGATGTTACACAGAGATGTTTTACTTGGATGTTTAAATAGGCTATGTAAGGGAGGTTTTAAGGTACCAGTCTTTTTTAATATATAGCCAACTGTATGTTGAGTGCAAGCGTAACAAGCTAAAAGATAATACACTCACAGTGTGAGAAAAAGCATCAAAGACCCATGGTCTGATTTTTTGTTTTTGTGAAGGTTATAAAATTATACATTAATGAGGACTAATTCATACCATAAAATTATAACTGTTAAAACCCATTATATGCCCAAGCAGGGTTAGAAGGATATAGACTTGTTTATTTTACCATGCTCAGTCTGTGTTGTTTTATTTTACCACCGTAGTTGATTGGTAATCTGCAAAGTGGACTGATTCCCCTGAGATCGATTGCTTCTGTCTTGATCCACGTACCTCTCGAAATCGCGGTATTTTTTCGACTACATCTTGTGGCTGAGGAAACACTATTTCTCACAGATCTTAAGGTATGTTGTGGATTATTATTGCTGTAATATCTTGTAAACCTGTAAAGAGTGTGAGGAGAGTGTTTAGGTAACATATTGAGTTAGTTCAAGTTAACTTTTGCACAGATTTTAGGAAAGAATGTGTGTTAGCGAGCAGAGCCCCTGCTCAGTCACAGAGGAAACCCCGTAGCTAGCTAGGGTTCAGTGAATTTAAAGGGGCAGTATCTTTTAAATGGATATTATCATATTTTGCATGGGTTTCACATTTTTGGGTGTTCATTGTTCACAGTGAAAAAGTGAAAACTATATAATTCCGTGTTTTTCCAGAATTACATTTTTAAAAAGGTAGCCTATGAAATGGGCCGTTCAGAACAGCCGCAGGTTTCTACGTAGAACATGGCTTTTGCTGAAATCGACCAATCGTCGTTCTCCGTCTTTCACTTCAGGCTGCCTTCTTACACTAGCTTGTAGTGAAGATTTCAACTTACCATTCCAATACCGCCTGGCGATTCTGGCTCGTGTATAAGGCTGAATAACCAATCCTAGAGCAGCCATGTTTTCTACAACTTTGGAATGACGGCCGCTCCCCCATGTGGGTTTGCACACGTGAGGGAGGGGCCATGCGGTCCCTCCAAATACTGTCAGCCAGTCGTGGCTAAGTTGTAACCTTTGAATGGCAAAACGGCTCGTTTGTTTCAGGAGGAAGGAGAGGCTCCGAAAAAATATATAAATTCTAAAATATGTATACAATTTTTAAAACGAAACAAACGTTAACAACGTGAATCAAAAACATGTTAGAGTAAGATTGCATAGCTAAAATATGTCCCCTTTAAGCTTCTTAACTGTGCTTAACAGTAGAGAAAATTAGGTATATTTTCAAGTAAATTATGTATACATTTGTAACTGGAATAAGGTGTTCACCTCTCTACCTTCCTGTACATTTGGAAATTGTTATATGTTTGTGAAAATAATTATAGTTGACCCTGAGGAAACTTCATCCTCGATTATTTCTCCCCAATTGTCAAGGGCATAACATAAGCAGGTGAATCAATGGTTGTCCAAGTTTTCCTCTCTTGTCGTAGATGTCAGATGTAGTCTGCGTACAACTTTCTGTACTGTACCACTACCGATCATTTAAAATGGTTTCCCTAATACCAAGATAAGGTTTCTGAATGCCAGAGAATGCGAGTTACAGTGCTCAGATGTCCAAGCGACATCCAAACCACATACCACCCGTCTCAGTCAGAGATAGCAACTAGCTCCAAATACCAGCGTGTTACATACAAAATGCAACTTTATTAACCTTCATGCCTCCATTCATATTGATATACATGTATATGTTTGAACTTATTTTAATTTCACAGCTCCATCCATATGAAAAATACAGAGAAAAAGGCAAAAACACTGACTGGATACTTAAACAACTCTTGAAGAAAAAAGAAAAAGTGTAACAGAAAAAAAAAAAAAAGGACAACTGTTCTTGAATTTTTGAAAAATATCATGATTAAAAATTTCTTTTACAGATGTGGAATTCCATGAGCAGAATCTCCCTTTTGAAGCGATGCTGAGCAATATCACAATTTTTTTCTTTCTTTTTTTTTTTTTTTTTTAACCGGTAAGAATGAAAAGATCTGAATATATTTACACTACACTCACTTTACATAAATACAGGAACAACGATTACTGTACGTAATATCAGCAAACTCGAAACATAGGCATTGGCTTCACTACTTAAATTTTTCAAAAACCAGGAAATCAAAAGCAGATGTTAACACAGAAAGTAAAAATAGATATTGAACCAAGAGAGAAGTGTAAGATCAGAATTCACCAACAAGGCGTCACTCTACAAACACAGGACTTTTCTTTATCCCTGTGTGTTAGATTCCTCATTATCTTCCATTGAATCATGTTGGATTCATGTGATGAAGCTGAAACACCGAGAGGCCTGTGTAACTCAGTTTGTTCCCCTCAGAGGAAGTGACTTATTGCAAGCAAAGTAATAACGTGAGCTATAAAACAGCCTGTGAAAGTGTTGTGGGAGGATGCTGCGTTTGACACAATGGCGTAAGGCTCAGTGCTAAAAAAAAAAAAAAAGAAAGATAAACGTTAGAGGTCCGACTTGCATAATGTTGTCTGTGCTTATTTCCAAAAAAAAAATCCAAAAAAAATCATGGTTTCCCATTTGAAATTTATTAATTTGAGCACACATGTTGAAATCTAAACTCTGCGCGGAGCAGCGGATATTACAAGTTTGCAATATGAGGCACTATTCATTATTATTATTGCATAACTTTGACCCTGGTTACCGTTACAAAATTATGCTTTAAAATGAGGAAAGAGATGCTGAAGGGGGAATATAACACACCCTGTCCTGCGGAGACACCGTATTCAAGTCTCTTGAATTTAGCAAAAAGTGGCGCATTAAGGCATGCAACGTCATACACTGAATACGAGAGTTCACGTGTTGTTTGATATGTGCTTGATCGAGAGAATTTCTGGTCTGTTATAGCAAAATAGCAACACAGGGAAATCGAGTACCTTATTACGGTCGTTGTATATAAATAATTTGATTCTAGCAAACACTGGTTCAGCCTAGGGAATAAAAATGATTTGATCATGAACTTCTTTAACCACAAACCAAAGAAAGCAAACTGTTCTATAACCTCACATGATGATAATTTACATGATGAAACACCGTTAGCCCCATTTCACTGTATATCAAATTAGATAAATTACAGTCTCTGAAAAAAGACTTTACATGTATAAATGTATCTCCTGCATCTACTAATCAAAAGCCCTATTTTTCCAATGTATATACAGGCTGTAGAACTTTGTAATAAGTTTTTATCTTCACTATCACATATATTACAACATTTCAAAAGATCCTTTGTACAGAAGAAAAAGAGTTATATGCAGTGATGAAGTGCCCCTCAATAATAAAATGTTCTCATACATTATATGGAGGATAAAATAGGAGGATTATTTGTTTATAAATTGACATCTGAAATAAAATAATTTGAAAATCATACTAAGAAAACAAACAAGGTGCTGATATGCTTTTTTTTTTGCCAAAATGATAATACAAGTGGGAATAATGACGTGTGTGCAAACAATATACATAAATAATGATAATACACATTACCATTCTCCGTTACATCAAAGGGCTGTCGCAGACAATGTGTGGATGTCAGGGATGGGCGATACCACACTTTTTATAATTCGATACTTTTTGTTACGATTTTAACGATCCCGATCGTTTCTTAAGTGTTTATGTGATTTCTCAAAATAATTGACTTTTGTATTTTATTTAAAGATCATTAGACTGAAAGGCAAATCACATGTGACCTTCTGGCCATTAATGACACTTATTACAAAACAAATATGAGCACAATTAAATCAAAATGTTTGTGCTCATAAGTGTAAAAAAAAAATTTGACTTTTATTCGGATTACCCTCATATAACGTCAGATTTAAATGTAATTGTGACGATGATGTTGGCTGAAAACGGTATGAAGTGATGCAGCTACCCACGTTTTTTTGAAATATGATCTCCCAGCTGGAAATGTTTTGTTCTGAGAACGATGTTCTGGTAATGTTTTGAGCGGGAAGTTTTGTATATGGTTCCCAGAATGTTCCTTTTAATAGAAGGAGAACGTTCTTTTGTTAACATATCACATTTCAGGAACGTTTTATAAATCACGTTCTGATAGTTCAGGCCGTACTAACATCCTGAAAGGATCCTCAGAATGTTGCAGTAAGCACCTTTGTTTTTATGTAACGTTGAGCAAATGTTTATAAAAGGCGTTCTGACATCCCAGGCCTCAAAAACATCCTGAAAATATCTTCAGAATGTTGCAGTTAAAACGTTTTTGTTTTAACGTTACAAGAACTTTATTTGACATGATAAACATCCTTATAACGTTCTTTGAATATTAGATTAAAACGTTTTCTTTCAGACGTAATTAGAACCTGTAGGTGATGTTAGCCAATGTTATGGGAACGTTCCCTGCTAGCTGGGATTATTATCAATAATTGCTTGTGAGTATCAAAGTATCGATAACACAGAATCGATCCGCCCATCCCTCGTGGATGTAAAGAAATGACTTCCTGGATCGGGCTGCTTAACTGAAAAGGAGGATTTTCAAAATAAAAGTCTAAGTGTGGTTTTCAAGGTGCTATTTTCAAAGCGGTTTCTTTTTACTGGCTTCGGTCCAATAAATGCATTTAGCAGCACTTTAAAATAATATGAGTTGGCCTGATACTCTTGAGTTTATATCTCACACTGCACGAAGAGTGTAGATAAAATGTCTGTTATTATGACTGTAAAAATACACTTTTTAAATTTAATTTAACTTCCTAATTAAGGTTAAGTAATGCACTCCGAGAGATACGACTGCCAATAAATGCATTTGAAGTCTCATTTTGATGTATATGTATATGCATGTAATTCCTCCATTTTTCAGCAACTTTCCAAGCCAAGCCTAAAGTTTTAATCTACACATATAGCTGGTCTGAGGTGAAAACATTTCAAGTGACTGTTTTTGAGACAAAAAGAAAATAAAGTGTAACCTGCTAACTGAGACGCATCAGATTTCGTTAGAGCTACAAACCAATCAAAACAGGGAGACGTGTTAAAAACTCCTCCAACATATTGACATCAGCAAACAGAACAAAGAGGAGGCTGTCGCTCCTTCTCATCACTTTGTTCCGTACGTATTGCTCTTCTGTATTGTACTCCAGGTAACACACTGTATCCCTGTAACACTGCGACGATGTCAGTTTCAGCTTATGGTCTGTGCAAAACAAAACAAAAAACCACAACGCAAGCTCCTTCCACTGCTGAGGAAAGCTGATAAAAACAGATCGGGACAGGATGAAAGCATGAGTCTGTAAGGTGCCTGTATTTTTTCACATAACTGGAAATCTCCTCTGATTGTTTCAAAGTTCACTGTACATGAGGGGTTGTATTTTTCTGAGTCAAACATAAGCAATAAGCAGGCATTAAAAAAAAAAAAAAATCAATAAACAAAACGTCATACTGAAAGTATATTTATCCTTTAAGATTGCACTTTACTGATTGCTAATCACAGCACAAAATCCACCAAAGATTTTTTTTTTTGAAGAAAATGCTTCCAAGAGGCTCAACATAAAGAAACGCACTGATGAAATGTGGTGCTGTCCGGCCCTGTTGGCGGCTTATAAATGTTATGTTTCTTTGCTGGTGTGATGATATAAGTGTCCAGTTTTCATTGAGATGGCGGATGTGTTTGTGATATGATCCATTTAGGTTGCGAGTGTCTTTTATTGTTTACTGGAAATGATAAAAGGTGAAAGTCCAGCCCTCTTTTTGCTTCTATATGGCATGCCTCGGCTCCAGCAGTCAAAGGAAACCATCCGTGGTGAAATGGCGCCCTCTGCTGGTCACATATCAGACTCGCAGGGAGGCACGGCGCAACAACACTGCCTGTAACTCCGACAAGGCCTGAATCCTTTCCCGTGATCCAGTCCAGGCCTAACGTCTGTCTGCTCACGCGACACATCCGTTCCTTGTAATAATGCGGTCTTTCACATTATGAGTGCTCTGAAAAGCAGCCGTCTGAATGAAAAGAAAGATACCAAAAAAGAGACAGCTGCGATTGCATTATATATATATTTTTTGTCCGAATAAAGAGTGCGAGTTCATCTTAAAAATCAAAGTGAAACATTTACAAACAGTGCTGTAAAAGACAGTTCCCTATTAAACTCCAAACTATGACAATAACAGATCCTGCCGTCTTTTCCTTCCAGCCCAAAGAGGATCCAGAAGTGACCCTGTTTTGTGCTCCACGAGCCCTGTGCACGTCTCCATCTACTCCTCACGACGGATGAGAGTGTGTATGTGTGTGTGTGTGTTTGTGTGTAAGAGCGTGTGCGCGTCCAGGCCAGCTGAAAAACATTCACAGGGAGATCCCGCTCCCCCGGCTGCCTGTGTGTGTGTGTGTGTGTGTGTGTGTCTGTTCCATTGATCTCTCTCTCTCTCTCGCGCGCTCTCTCTGTGTAACGATCTCTCTCTCCGTCTGATTCACACCAGCATGTGTCTCCGCCGGTGCAGGGCCAAGTGGTCGGATCTGGAGAAGCTGCGGTCACAGTCTGCACACTTGAAGGGCTTCACCCCCGTGTGTTTTCTGTAATGCCTCGTCAGCTCGTCGGAGCGGGCGAACTTCCACGTGCAGCCGTCCCAGGTGCATTTGTATGGCTTTTCCCCTGGAGAGCACGACAGGGAACACGGTCAGAAGATCGACTTTACACATTCACTTTCTATAAGTCCGATTAGGTTCACATATTGGATTATAAGAATTTCCTCTTTCATTTAATTTTTTTTTGCTCTTTAAACCTTTGAAAGCTCACAAAAAGTTGTGCATCAATATTTTTTTTAAAAAGCAGCCTAAGTCCGATAAAAATAAATGCTTCCTTCATGTTCACTCTGATGGTTGGGACAGTTTAAGCAAGTGTAAAAAGTCCTCTGATAGATTTATATGTTGAATAAAAAAAAAAATCAAGTATCAGTAATTGAATTCTCTGTACTGACCTGTATGCGTCCTCCGGTGTGCTTTTAAATGGGAGCTCTTGGTGTACACCTTATTGCAGCCCTCGAAGTCACATCTGTGGATTCTTCTCTTTTTGGAATCTGGAGACTCTGACCTCCGGGGGCGCCGTATGCTGTCAATACTGAACGGGGACATGGAACTGCAAAGGAAGCAACAGAAAGCGATGTAAGATGAGCCAAGCAGGTTTGCAGTATGTTGTATATTCATACTGAAACAGATACAAAATAAGTATACTCAAAACAGCCCGTATGCATATATTGTTATTTAAAGAAATGAAGGGAGAGAGAGAGGGGACGGCATGCAGCTGAGGGCCGAGGAGAGGAGTCAGGCCTGGGGCCGCTGTGTCAAGGGCTGAGCCTCTATACATGGGGTATGCACTTTAACCTCTGTGCTAAACCACTGACAGCCGGGGTCAGCCCTACAAATGGGTCGGTATGTGACTGACTGACTGACTGACTGAGTGGAGGTACTTTCACAGACAGAGAGAGAGAGTTGCGAAATCACAATGGCCGATCATGGAGCATATTGAACCTCCACTGACGCGACTCTCTGTCTATACGGCTCTGGATACTTTGTTCGGGGAGTAGGCGGGGCTGCTCTTCAGCTGTCCTCACCTACGTCAGCAGCGTGCACCTGCTTTCAAACACGTCATCAGCCTCATAAAGACAGTCCTTTTTGCCCACAAAAGCACACATTGACCTGATGAGGTCAGTTACACACTAGGTTTTGACCTAGTCTTGTTGAAGTTGATTTTTGAAGGTGCTGTTCTTGTTCAGGGCCTCATGGTGATTCAGCGGTTAGCGCTGTGTGCCTTTCTGTGTGCATGTTCTACCCGTGAATGCGTGGGCTCCCTCCCACAGTCCGAAGGCATGCTTGTTAGGTTCATTGGGGACTCTTAAATTGCCCGCAGGTGCGAGTGTGAGCGTGTAAGGTTGTCTGTCTCTGTGTGTCAGCCCTGTGATTGACTGCTGATCATTTCAGGGTGTAACCCCACCTCTCACCCATTGACAGCTGGGATAGGCTCCAGCACCCCCGGCAACCCTGAACAGGATAAGCGGCGTAGATAATGGATCGATGGATGGGTGATTTATGTGTGGCAACCTGTGCATGCGACTCGAAGATTTGTACAGTCTTTCGTTGCAGCTGATGTCAAATATTTTGCACAAGCTTTAGATAAAAGAATAAAGGAAAGAACAGATAAATACACTCAAATAAAAAATCATAAAAATGAGCCTGTTATTGACTGGCGATAATTCCGGGGTGTACCCCACCTCTCGCCCAATGACAGCTGGGATTGACAGCTGGGATGGATGGATCTTCTTGTTTATTGCAATGCATAAAAGACACTGAGAAGCAACACACTACTACAAAATATAACCGTAAAAACAATTAAAGTTTGGTTGGCTGTCATTTTAAAATTGCTGCTTCGGAAAACAAATTCCTTTAAAGCATATTGTCGCATTTTTGTGACAGCTTTCTGTTCTTTTTATTGCAAGGGATATGGTTCATTTATCACATTAGTGTTAATAGTAATATAATGTAAATGTCTGTATGTAATGTGCAATAATATCTTAATACAGGCTGGAATAGCATTTGGTACGATGTACAAATGTAGCGTCCAAGAAGCCATCTGTATACAGCCATACATTTTATCTGTATGTGTGTGCGTGCGTGCGTGCGTGCGTGCGTGCGTGCGTGCGGGCGGGCGTGCATGCGTGCGTGCGTAATGTTAAATTGTTATAGTCTTGCAGCAAATGTCATTGTACATTTTGCAACAACAAAAAAGGCAGGTTTTTATCTTCTGATCTGTTTACAAAGAAACTTTTGCATAAGAGTATTTCGGATGTGAGATTAACTGTTGTGCTGAGCTGCATGTTGGCAAGGAAGAAAAGTGTGTGTGAAGAGTTTTTAACACATGAACTTTTGAAGTGTGGAGAAAAGCATTTGAAAGTAAATTAGTTCTTTTAAATTCAAAACAAAATACTTTAATTTCCTGTATACTTAGTTTAAAAAAGTGCACTGTAAAGATCGTGCATGTAAGGTGGTAAAACAGCAGTTTGGCCAGCAGGTGGCAGTGCAGCACTGCTGTACTGATACACAGAGGAAGCGGATGAGTTGGTAAGAATGCCTGTATTCTCATCGCTCCTGTACTTTCATCAATCAAAGCAGTTATATTCATCAATGCTGTTCAATGAGGTTAATGACTGCTTCAATATTTATGTCATCAATGAATGTTGGCATGATTTCCTCTATAATATCTAATCAATATCACTTTTGATTACATAATTAATCACCTCTAACGGAGACGGCCAGCAGCAAAGTGTGTGTTTTTTCATGTGAGACTGGGAAGTGTTTCAGTAAGTGTTTTAATGTAGTATCACATCTCTGGTAAATGTAAATGTGCCCAAGCGTCACTTCTCTGAATATAATGCACACACACACACTTACAGAAACACACACACACACACAAAAAGAGATCCAGGCAGGAACTAAAAGAGGGCAGGGTTGTTGTGGTAAATGGTCATGTCTGGTTCATGGTTCATGTCTCACCAGAGATAGTCGACTGACAAACAGCGAGCACCTTTCACGCAGCGATAATCACATGACTGCTGCACGCACACACACACACACACACACACACACACACACACACACAAACAACAAATGGACAAGAAAGCAAGAGATACAGTAGAGACAGAAAACAAGAACATCTCTGTTTACTAGAGGGGAGGAGTAATATCTGTGGGATATATTTAACCGTGGTGGAGCAGAGCTGCTTTTCAGTCAGGTCTCAGAGTCTCTGCTGTGGAGATTGAGAAACAGGTAAGAGGACGGGGGGGAGGAGAGGGGAGGTGGGGGGTGGGGGGGGACGGAACAGCTTTAGTCGTGTTAGAGGGATTTGAAAGAGAAGCAGGGGCTGCCAGACGGGCCCTTCAGTGAACCTTCTCCACGCACGGCCCACTTCCTGTCTCTGTGTGTGAAGCAGCATTTGTCAGACGCATGTATACGCACGCACTCGAGATACATACACGCAAATAAACAGAAATACATTTAAAAAAACACACAAACATGAGAATCACCTGTTGATTTTGGCTCATTGCCAATGTGAAGCTGGACAGGAAGTGAGCACACGGGTCAGATATGAAGTGAACTACAACTCCCCTCTCCTCTCTCTCTCTCGCTTCCTCCCTCTACAGTGTCTAAAACAAGACGCCTAAACGCAACATTTATAGACAGAAGTGTACTCATAAAACTGAAGGAAACAATGTAGAAAAGCATCTAGAATCTGTGTGTGTGTGTGTGTGTGTGTGTGTGTGTGTGTGTGTGTTTGACAGTAGGGAGAGGGGAGGCAGGATTTACAGTGGAAACACTCTGAGCTCAGACGTTCAGCAGATGAGGCGGATATTTACACTCTGACTTCATCCCCGAAGTGACTCTGTGAGTATGATATAATTTAGGAACGTCTGAGTACAACAGCTCTGAAAACAAAGACCCAGTGACGACTCATTACTCATCACAAATTAATTCATCCAATGCGCAGCAACTGCTTCTCGGCTGCAGCGGAGATTCTGTCGACATCGCCGCTCCGTTTTAAGAGCCTGCAGATATGTGTCTCAAAAATGTTACAACTTGATTAGTGACCTTCAGTCCTTACAGACGTTATAAGTGCCCACGAAAGTAACAAAGGTAACTTTAGCTTCAGCTCAAAATCCACCAACAAACCCATTTCCCACCTAAATTTAGCATGTTGACGCGGGTTTTTCAGACCCGGGAAGGCCCACTAATAAATGCGTATTGTCTCTGTTCCTGTTGCCAGTTGAGTATCTGTCGGTATCCTGTCAGTCTCTTTTCTGCTGCGTCACCGTCTGACGTCACAAATGCGCCCGGAACAGGGTTAGTAAACAGTGAAGATGTTACGGTGGTTTGGTCTTTATTGTATCTATTACTCATTCAGTCTGTTTATCAAACTCGGCGCCGACAAATTTGGAACGATGTTTGAGCCGACAGAGCACAGCATCGCGGCGGAAAGGGGGCGGAGATTAGCGTGTCGACGCAAGTTTTGTGTTCCCCTCAATGTCGATCAGAGCCGAGACGATAATTACCCGGGTCTACCGCAGTGTCATTTGACCCGGCTCTGAATGCCCCACTAAGCAAAAAAGGCAGGTGTTAGCGGGGTTTTTTTACCAGTGGGAAAGCAGCTATAGAGACTGACAACCTTTCACCTTCACATTCACACCTATTGTAATTTAGAGTCACAAATGAACCTAATGATCTTTGGATTGTGGGAGGAAGCCAGGGTACCCCGAGGGAGCTCACGCATGCAAGAGGAGAACATGCAAACTCCACACAGAAAGGCCCCCTACGTCCGAACCGGGATTCGAACCTTCTAACTGTGTGGCCACAGCGCTAACCACCGCACCTCCGTGCAGCCTAGCTATGTTTCACTAGTTTCAGCTGAAACAGGACCCTGCCTCCTAAAGGGCGCTGAGTGACATGCAAGCATTTATTCATTTACCCTCTGATGCTGTTAAAGTGGCAACTGTGGTTATTTCATCCAGAAGATTATAAAAGGTGATTTTCCAAACAATAATCTAACACCCAAAAACTACTAACTTCTACTGGTACAACTTGTTTGTTTATACTGGGCTGTTGTACATAAAGGACATAAACCAAATATCGGTGGTCATCATTGTTCGTCGCCTTTAAGATACTCCAGGTCACCAACGTTACAGTGTGTACTGATGATGACGTTGTAATGTTAAAATAATAATTCATCAATTACAAGATATTTTTAGTGAATAAAAAAATATCTGAGCTTCTCATCTTTTAGCTGCAGCTGAAGCTTTTTTTTCCTTCTCTGTGGGTTGAGAGAATTTCACCACTACTGGTCCCCTGGAAGAGGCTACTAGCTGAGCAGAGCTGCTATTTATATCACCAGGCTCACTGTATGTGTAAATGCTGTGTGTAAATACAAAGCAAACAGCAGTGTGTGGCTGACTCTTGTTCAACTTGTGAGTTTAAAACTGTGAAATCAGCAACTACAGACTGTTCACTAAATGTATTCTCATGACTTAAAAATACCAGATACGATGTTATCACGATGCTTTACTGACATTAAGATATTTTTACTGAATATTGTTTATTTATCGCAATAAATTCTAATTAATTACACATTTTAAATTGCAAATAATGTGCACAACAAAAACACAACATTTTTCGGTCTGTAGATTTAAAGTAATGATCTCAAAGATTTTCATTTAAATAAATGTCTGTTAAGTCTCTATCTATCGCTGAATGAGGTAACACAATGGTGATTGAGCCTATGGCCCACTGATGAAAGCCTTTGCATTCGCAGTATTACAGACTGGGTGTCTGTGGCGACTTTCACGGAAAGAATCAGAAGCGGCGCCCAGTTAGTGACGCGTTTTCCATCAGCCAGCAGTGGTTGGTCTGCCAGAGAGGGTAGGCGGAGCTAAGCGGCTGCTTTTCCGGTCTCTGCAAGTGTTCCAAGTAAACAGTAATCTACTATGGCTGAACAAACAAAGAAAAGATGGATGACTACAGATACAACTTCAACAATAAGTGAAAATCCAAAGAAAAAGAAACAAACTCGACGCTCAGATGAAGCAAACAGTCTGAAAAGGAAAGCGACCGTCAGCCAGGAAAATCAAGAGTTACAACCGGAGCCAACCGTGGACGTCACACATGCGACACTGTCTGGATATCTGGGAAGTGTGCTCCGGCAGTTACAGTTTTTTGCCATAGGTGCCGCCAAAGAGAAAGAAACTGAGCAATATTAGAATCAAAAGCAAACTGACTAATAGTGTTATAAAAACCTGCTGACCTCACAAAAAAAATACAGAGCACCATATAGTGGACTCAAAAAGCAAATGTTTCACTTCCCTTATTTTAGTTCGTTCATATATTACAGTGATCTTTTTTTTAAAATCCGCGCGACGATACAATATTGCCCTTCAAAATATCACGATATTATGCTGTGCTGATTTTTTCCACCAACCTCAAATTACCAAGACCAAAAATACCAAGGAGAAGTTTGTGTTTTTATTTTGTTTTTTAATTATTAAGACATAAATTGTGGCAAAATCAACAAACACAAATTGTAAAATGGATGTATTTATTCCTATACACACTTCTCTGGCTGCATGTCTCATAGCTATTTTGTGTGAATCAATTTGTTGTATTTCCTCATGTGAGCCCAGGGGCCAAAACTCACACTGCCTTGAACTCTGTGTGTCACCACGGCAACATTTCTGTGTGTGAATGTGTGTGTTTGTGCCTCCGAAAGGGGAGAGAGCGGAGCAGAGGGAGAAATAGGAAGTACAGCCGAGAACCATTTCAAACAAAGCTGACCTCTGTTTAGCTTCTTTGTTTCCTCTTTTTTTTTTTTTACCCCTCTTTATCCACGACGGAGATGAAAAGAAGCAGCGAGGGAGAGTGTGTGTGTGTGAGTGTGTGTGTCACCTGTAACCTGTTTCCCACAATGCAAACATATTGTTGCAACTTGTCAAAGGAAACAAAGTCGTAACAATGAGCGGTTTTAACACAGAAACAAAGCGCTGTTTGGTCCTGAAACAGACCTACAGCAATGCTGGATTTATCAGGAAAACAGGAAAGGAAGTGTGTGTTTGTGTGTGTTTGTGTGTGTTTGTGTGTGTGCGTTGGAAGACTGCCCACTGGGCATTCCTGTACCTGTCTGAGGATACTAACCCCCCTGCCCTCCCTCCACCTGCTCTGCTCCGTGGCCCCTAGGTCTTTGGGGACCAGCCAGACTTCAGCAGAGACAACCCATCCTACACAAGCCCCTAAACCTCAACACACACACACACACACACCTTCTCTTTCTCTCTCTGTAACTGTCTTCCCCTCTTCCACTCGTGCTCTCCCACAATAGCCGATCCGCCCGTCCCCAGGGAGATGCATGAATATGGAGGAGGCTGCCCAAGAAGCACATGACACACACACACACACACTCGCACTCTCACTCCCTCTTTCACTCATTTATTTATATATGGATACCTGGATTGGAAGCTGCAGGCACTCCCATCCTCCGCCCTAACACTCCTCTCCTCTGATGCTCTCTGGATGGCTGCTTGTGTAAATGTGGATACTGAATTACATAAAGCCGTTCTTTCCACACTCGCAGCGCGCACATTTTTCTACTGATACATTTCAAAGAAGTGCTGTCGGCTTCTGTCGTATGTGTCGTGTCAATACAGAACTCGCACTCTTCCTCTATGTGGCCAGAAAACCCGGCGTGTAACTGAAGAAGGCTGCAGACTGCTTTGTTTTTCACAGGCAAACATGCAAGTGTGTGTTCCTGTTGACAATGGCTGACCTCCTTCTGGAACCAGCTGTTCTGTCCACTGTGCAGAAACACGTGCGTGCATACAGTGCAAACACACACACACACACAGGAGGATTAATACTTTCAGACGTGCACACACACTTTTCACACACAGGAGCAGAGATCTCCACACAGCACAGTCTGCACTTTGCACACAGAGGAGAGAGTGTGTGGGCAGGCCCTGGCAGGGCACTGCTCAGGCCTGGCTGGTGATTTCTCTCCGTAGTGAAAGCTCGGCCTGTGAAAGGTTGGGTCCTGCCAACCTCTGTTCTCCTCTGTTCTCCTCTGACCACCCGGTGCCCACGTGTGGCACTCAGGGGCACGCCTGTCCCTTTCAATAACCTGCACGGAAACCTGAGTCCTCCAGTGAGCCTCTGCTCGTGTATGTGTGTGTGTGTGTGTGGAAGAAAGAGAGAGGGAGAGTGTGGAACATGACAACCTCTACTTGTAGCACAGAATAAGAGAACAAGTTTCTACCACAATGTGTTGTAAACATAGACTGTATGAAAGAAGCGGAAGTAGTTTGTGAACTGCTGTTTGGAGGCCTGGATTTTGGCATTTTTGCCGTCGCCATCTTGGATTCTTGAGCCAGAAGTGACCACATTTGGATTAGTGTACATGCATTAAGATTATGCTGCAATAATTAATCAATCAAAAGAAAATTAATCACCAGATATTTTTGTAATTAAAGGGCCAGTTCGCCGATTTTCAACCTCAGTCCTATCATGCTCTTATGGGGAGCTAATGCCATTATGGTAGGGAAAAAAAGCAATTTTGCTCTGTGCCTTTGGAGGACGCTACGCGCTTCTCCAATGGGCCCTGGAAAACCTCCGCCAGATGACGCGTTTTACATAGACTGGTGGAGGGCGCATGCTAAACTACACTTCCTCAATCTAGGACGCCCGCTTCCGTCATGTCTCGTTCAAAATAGTCAGGTTTGAAATGTAGACTGCAGACCCGAAGAGTGTTTTAGTTACTCTGACCCATTGCCTGTAGTATTTCACTCCAGCTTCTCTCGCTGGGCCGTTCCTTTCAGAGGGAGGGGCGCAATGCACGCTGGGTGTTGTAGGAATGTAGAATGAGCGAAACCACAAGCTGTTTGTACATCTTTCTCCACAGCTATGGCGCCACTTTCAAATATTATTGCGTCTATCGATTACGGAGAACACCAGCTTTGACTGACAGTGGCTTTTTCCAGGGGCGAACTGCTCCTTTAATGAATTGTTGTGGTGATGGGTGAAGGATGTTAACATTTGCGGGTTCTAGTTTCTTGAATGTCAGGATTTGCTGCTTTTTGTAATTTTGTAAATGTGGATGTTGAACTTATTTGACAAATAAAGGAATTTCAAGATGTCACTGTTGGCTCTGAGAAATTAAGTTTCTTTTTTTTTACTTTTTTTTTTGTAAATATTATTTTTATTTAATTTTTTGCGTTTATTTATAGGACAGCTAAAGAGAGACAGGAAATGTAGGGAGGAGAGAGTGAGGGATGACATGCACCAAACGATCGGCAGACTGGGAGTCAAGTCTGCGATCAATGTGTCTATATGTAAACATATATATATCTACTAACTGAGCTAAACCAGCACCCCCATTTTTTAAAACTTTGTGACATTTAATAAACAATTAATTATAAAATAATAAGCAGATTTGTCGATTTCAAAATTAAATCTTTGTTGCAGCCCTTATTGCTTCGTCTACATCTTGGTCAAAAGGTCGCTCTGGAAGCTACTTGTCAATCACAGGCAGCCACGCCCTTAAAATGTACCCTGCTTCATCGTCAAGTTAAATCTCAATAGTTCCCATAGTTCACAAAATGAGCAGCCTGCTGCAATGAAGTCATTAGGAAAATGTTTACAAAGGTAATAAATCAAGTGAGAAGTGGGTCATTATCTCATCTCATCTATTCTGAGTTGTTTTTGCAACCAGTAGAGTCGCCCCCTGCTGGCCGTGAGAAAGAATGCAGCTTTTAAGGCTTCATGTCTGAAACCAACAGGCTACATCCACTTCTTTTAAGCAGTCTCTGGTTGCACACGGTTGAGTTTTATTACTGTAGATGCTCACACAGCAGGCAGTGCACAAACAAACAATACAATAACTAGTACACAACATCAGCCCTTTAAGCTGAATCATTACCACCAAAACACTGCCAGTTGGGGCTCGGCTACCGTCAGCCTCAGCCTTGTTAACGCTGCTACATCATTAGCAGGATTCTTACAGAGTCCTGGAATACTTTCCTCGCAGTCTAAAAGTCCTGTGGGTATTAAGTCGAGTCTGGCCCGGCTGCTGGTTCTGACTGCTCTGGGTTTATGTGAAGCAGAGGGAGTAGGGCAGGGCAGAGCCAAGTGTTTCTCTGCGTCTGATTTCCTGTTTCTGATCAGGAGACTGGAAGCTGCCGTCCACTGGAGAGAGGAGACTTTTCATTCAACACAGATGGACTGGCACCACAGGAGCTGTGATGTCTGTAGGCCGAACAGGGCATAAAGTATGTCTGAGCCATATGCAGCCGGGCATATAGATTCACGCCCACGCAGATGCATCCAATGTGGAAGTGCAGCTACAAAGGCACACATAAAGTGCACAACGCAACACGAGGTTTGTATGTAAATGACGCTCTCATCCAGGGTGACTAACAAAGAGCAGTGTCGGGGTAAACATTAGAAACATCTGTACTCTGAACTCTGAAGAGCTGTGATTTTTCAACTTAACGTGCGGAGTAGCTTTCTCGTTTTTACAGTTTAGACAAACTTTTTAAAACTTTCAGGTTTGATTTTAAAAACTCTAAATTCCTCCTCAAATTCTCTAAATAAACATCATCATCCCTTCTTAAGATGAGAAATATCTTTAGAGCAAAAAGCTCCCTGGCAGACTGGAACTACATACCTTGCAGAGGACTAAATTTTCAAAATAAAAGCCCCTAATAGAGATCTACATATACCTCATATACATGGGGTGGGAACCATGTGAGGTGCAGCATAAGGGTGACGTGTTGCGACTGTGGAACAGATTGATCAACATGCCGAATAACAGACTAACTAAGCACATCTTCTTCTGGGATCTCTCAAAAAACTGTCCTTGGCCGAGGGAGCATTCAAAAATATTTGACAAAGCAGGCCTCCAATACATATTTACAGAAACAAATGATCTACAATTCTACATAGAAATGTAGAATCTGTAGGAAGGGAAGTGGATTTGAAGTGTTCTGGTTTCTTTTTGTACTACGCTTGTAGTCTGAGTAATATTGACCAATCACGTATCAGCAGGCTGCGGCGTATGCAGGAAAAACAGTCCCTGAGGAGAGCGAAAGCAGGCGGAACGTAATGCGCCGTAATGACATCCCACCAGCGGCTATCTGACGATGATTTAGCTTTTTATTAATCTCTATAAACAGACATCTGCATGCTAACAGCTAACAATCTGCTCTAGATCTAAAATTCATATTGAGATAAATTCCCTGACGCAGTGTCACAAAAGCCGTTTTCCTGACTTCCTCGAATGCATCAGAAATGATCGATCCGACCTCCGTTCAACAAGCGGGCATTTAAAAAGTTGTTTTCTCCTCTTGAGGACAGACCTGACAAAGCTTAATTTTAACTTTATACTAATCTGCATCATGATGTTGAAATTTCGACAAAGGTACGACTCTCTTTCTGTAAACAATGCAGCACGCGGAAAAGGAAGTCGTTAACTGCTGGGTACATGCCCAGGCATGTTCACCATCGTCCCAAGAGGCTATATCGTCATCAGACTATAGCCGATGGGATCCGAGATTGCCCTGAACCTAACCCGAGCACAGAGGTCTGTCCTAGCCCAGCAGACATGTGGTATCCTGTGGAAACGCCTCACTTCCAAACTATTCCCTCGTGTCGAAAATTAGAAACGTTTTTTGTTGCCTTTGTGTCACAATTTCAGATTTCCCCTTTTTAGCAAAACGTCTGCAAAATATATATACATATATATATATATATGTACAGTAGCTAAATTAAAAATGTAACTGCTATTTGGGTGTGTGATATTTTGAGGAAGAGTTGGTAAAGAAAAATATGTAAGAATACTATAATGGTGATACAAAAAACACCAAAAACACCAATAAAACAAAATTTCACAGCAGCCAACAGTAACGGGTGTAAAGCACAAGACCAAACATCCCGAATATCTCCCTGTGACTTTACAGAACAGAAATAACAGCTAAGACAGAGATTGTTTTTAGATCTGTGAGGGCCAGCAGAGGAGAAAAAGTCACACATGGGCACAGATCATGATACTCACTCTTGTACGGCGCGGGCTATAGACAGCGCGGTGGAGCCGGTCTCGTTAACACTGTCCAAGGTCACGTTTGGCAGGTCGTCGTCATCGCTGTCACTCTTGATCTGCCTCGGTGAGAGGCCGTTGTGGTCTAAATGTGCTGCGGGGACACACAGAGGAGTCAGTGGGTTAAAATAAATGTTAAAAGTATGTGTGCATGCATGATTCAGTTCTCTGGTTCCTTACATGTGCAACTGACAGAGAGTCATATTCACAATAATGACAAACTTCCACACAAAAAGCCTGCAGACAACACAAGTCTGAATCCATCTCGCTGCTGGACCCTTTTCACAGAACATCCTGATAATTAGCCAGCTAGCTTCATCCCTGTCTTTGATTCCTCTCTTTTTGCACAGTAACCGGAAAAAAAAAAGAGTCAAACATTTGACTGGCCGGCGAGATATCAACCCCGACCCTCTGAGCCAATGAGCGCCGGGCTTTTTCTATCTCTGGAGCTACATGACAGAGTTACATCTTTCCCACAAGTTGTGACAACTTCTCCCCTGGACAACTCATTGGATATATTGCCAGAGCCCGCAGCCATTCTGTCATCTCCGTCTCGACGGACACAGGCGGCGTACATCCTGGAGAACTCAAGAGATGGATGTTAAGAAAATAAGAGAGTCGCTGTCAAAATAAAGTTGATGGAAATCCTCTGGGTTAAACACTAATTGACTTATAGAGGATTTTAGAGGAAGAAAACACAGCTCGGAGGCTGCGCGGGGAAGATGTTACAATAATATTTCTTGTTCGGAAGATGTAATCATGAGAAAAATATATATTGTGATACATTGTCCACCGGGTTCTGTAAGCCTGCTGCTTTCATGAGCTATCAGGATTTCACCTCCTCTGCCCTCTCAGCCGAGACCGTGGCCATAATGGCCCATAATAAGGGTCTACAGTTAGGAGCAGACATGCTGTTATTACTGAGGGGGACATAGAAATGCTGTAACTCCGCTGTAGCTTGTGCGTTTAAAGGTTTCTAAGTGTTGTCGTGGACTACAGAAGAAGTGCAGAGTGGTCACCAGGCTGCCTCCCCCCGGTGGAAAACCTGTAATTAGTTAGAAATGCATCGTTGTGTCGGAGAGGGGAGTGTGGGGGGGGAGTATTTTCGAGCGAGGGGACACAAAGGAGGAGTGGAGGAGAGGTGGGCAGAGCACCGGCTTTCTTTCTTTCTTTCTCTCCTGTTGTTTCCAGTCAAGCCCTGTTTCCATGGCAACCTGCTGCCGGAGACAGGGAGACAGCAGTGAAAGGAAGAGGGTACCCGCCCTCTCTTAAAGAGGATGGCCAACCTGTGCGTGTGTGCGTGTGTGTGTGTGCGTGTGCTCGTGTTTCTGTATCAATGTTGAAGGTTTTAGTATGACTGAGAGTTGCATCATTGAAAATGCTTGTTTGGTTTGGATGAAGCCAAATAAGGTAAATCTAACCTGATATCCAGGGAGTTGGCTTTAATAAGTAACTCCCCTGATGTCGCTCACAAAAGGTGACACCTGAAATGTAAAATCAAAGATAATATGAGACCTACAACTTGTATTATATCCAAACAAAGATATTATATGTCATTGTTTTGATTGATTCATAATCTGCACTCTCCATTGCCTTGCTGTCTATTCTCTCCTGTCTTCAAGTGTTGTTGTTGTTGTGTTATTTAAAGAATGTAAATATATATTAATACTTTTTTATATATATTTATATCTATAGGCCTGTACCATAGACTTTATAAAAAGATGAGCGACATGACAGCTCCCTATAAGTGAAGCCAAACCCTCTCTATCGCCCCCTGCTGACTGGCTGCAGTATAGGTCATAAAGCCCGCCTCCTCCATGTTATCAGATGGGACATGAGTCAAACTATAAAATCAGAATACACGCCAAATACATGTTCCTCAAACATGGTTTCTGTCATTATAGTTAGTTCTTATCATGCTGATTTATGTCAGTGTTCATATTTATGATAAGTTTACTTTTAATTAGTTATTTTATGCTGTAAAAAGGATGATTGACAGCTCTGTTGACAAATCCAGCTCCTGCAGCCGATCTGTTCCGGTGGAGGATCGGCGAGAGGAGACGTAACTAAAACAATCACTACAGTCATTCAAGTTTCATATCTGTGAACGTCTGCTTCATACCAACACAAGAAGCTGTTCTGCTGTTAAACAGGCGTACGAGATCCTTGCTGGTTTTTTTCGGTAATTTAAGTGAGTGTTTTGGTGAGCGGAAGTGGCTCCACCCGCCAATCTCTACTGCGTAACTCTGGCTACAAATGACATCATCGTCGCAAGATGGCATCGCCCGTCACGAGGGGGCTATTTTGGCTTCAATTTTGTACAATAAGAGCAGATGGAGACGCGTCGTGCATCTGTGTGTACAGTCATTGGCCTGCACACAGTCGTTTAAGTGTGTAGTGTGTGGAACGTGTCCTTGTTTTAAGCGAAGTATGTCTATTTGTGTCTGTACATTGAGAGCAATGTAACTGGAGTCACATGCACACACACTTGGCCAATTAAACTAGTTCAGAATCTGATTTCCCTTTGACTGTGGGAATTTAAATTCAAATGTTCTCAATAGGTCATATTAAGTGCAATAAACATCCAAACGTTGTGTTTGTCCTCTGGTTGCTAGCTCATTAAAAGTGACTGTATCGCCACACCCAGCATCCGACACTCAGTCACCCTGTTCCCTTTGTGCTCGGTGCCTTCAGAGCTGGGCAGAGGCAGCCGAGATTGGACTGTGTGTGTATATATGTGCGTGCATGTGTTTGCAGAAGTGCCACCCATCTTCAATATCCATCCACACCCTCTTATGCAACTCTTGTTTTTTTTCTGTCCTTTCCTTTCCTCCCCTTAGCATTTAAAACGCCCATCTCTGAGGGGACCACCACACCCATGCAGCCGAGTGTCCGTCTGAGCTTTAATCACACATATCTGTTTGTTTGTACACACAGCGCATGCAGGACTGTGAGTTACAGTGTGTCCCGTCCGTCCTGCAGGGATTCACAACCTCTCCTAAAACCAACAGCTGCCTCGTGTACGCCTCAGACTTGGGACAGAAACACCTTCTGTAGACCCGCTCCCAGCGGCTGGCAGTAAAAAAACCACACCCAGAGAGAAAACCAATAACACAGCGTAAGCCAGGCCGGCGAGGTCTAATGCTGAAACCGCCTCGCATGTTTACTTCTCGTCAGAAAGAAAAGGTAACGCCCGGTGTGGCCCTGGTTACCCGCGCCAGAGGCTATTTAAGACAGCCGAGTGAAATCTCTGTCAGTTAAAGACTGGAGAGCCTTTCAACCTGCAAACCTCATCTTCACTCTGAGGAGGGAACATTATCGCCTGAGGGGCCGACTCCAAAAGATCGCGCACACACACACACACACAGAGTCGGCTCTCACAGAGTTGTGTCTGCAAGTTCTTTGACTAAAGACAGTAGGGCATCTGGGCAGACAAATATAGCATCATAAACAGCTTGTCATTGGGAGATCTCGAGCTACATCACAAAAGTATTACAAGTATTTCTCCACTGACTGATGCCAGCATGTTCCTGTCTTTGTAATACATCGTTCCTTTGACCCAGAAACAGCCTAATCATGTATCTACTGCTTTTAGTTCCATTTCTGAAAAGGTTTATAAATAATGTTTGATTATTTTGGGAGCCTTTAAAGCATCGCTAAAAAAGAAAAATGAAGTATGCTGTTATGGTTGAAAACTGCTAATTGATTTATAAGAATATGCCTCTATAAAGCCGGCTCATGTTTCTAAGTAAAACTAATGCGATCAGGCAGCAGCACAAGGTCTGCATCAGTTGGCACGAGGAGAACATGCAAACTCCACACAGAAAGGGCCACTACGTCCGAGCTGGGATTTCAACCAGGAATCTTCTTGCTGTGCGGCAACAGAGCGTAACACTGCACCACTGTGCAGCCTATATTTTTATTCATCCATTGTTACTTCGATATATGAAGAGGGCGGCTGTGGCTCAGTGGTAGAGCCTGTCGTCTTTCAATCGGAAGGTTGGTGGTTCGATCCCCAGCTCCCTCATGTCTAAGTGTCTTTGGGCGAGACACTGAAACCCAAATTGCTCCCGGTGAATGGTGCCAACGGTGAATGTGATGACTAATTGACAGTTGGGCACTTTAGCAAGCAGCCTCTGCCATTAATATGTGAATGTGACATGTTGTGTAAAAGCAGCTTTGAGTGGTCGCAAGACTAGATAAACACTAAGTCATTTTGACTTCATGCATTATAGACAGTAGTGTCTTTAGTGTTATTTTCCTGCTCTTGATGATGCATGTAATCATTACCTAGTAAAAAGTATCTAGAGGTGGTTTTTACAAAGCAAAGTTTTAGCTTTGACTTAAAAGCAAGGTGAAAATTGCCCTCCAAACATCTTTTTCAAGTGAGGCAGCTGAGAAAGGAATACTTTCAATGTGATTTCAATTTAGTGTGCTGGTTTATTACAATATGTCGGCATGTTATTGCTTACTAAAACAAATATTGCTCCCTAAAAAAGCTTGCTTCCTTGCATTTTAGCACATTTTGTGGTATATATGTGTTTAATACTTTTGCCGATTTTCAACCTCAGTCCTATCAGGCTATTATGGGGAGCTAATGCCATTAAGGTAGGAAAAAAATGCAATTTTGCTCTGTGCCTTTGGAGGACGCTAACCGCTTCTCCACTGGGCCCTGGAAAACCTCCACCGGGGGGGGGGGGGGGGGGGGGGTCTACGTAAAACGCATCATCTGGCGGAGGCCAGGGATCGGCTAAACTACACTTCCTCAATCTAGGACGCCCGCCTCCAATGTCATGTCTCGTTCAAAATCGTCAGGTCGAAATGTAAACTGCAGAACCAAAGATTTATTAGACGATCCACCGGTATATTCTCGTCGTATTTCGGAATCTGAGCCGTTGCCTGCAGCGAAACGGGAGTATTTCACTCCAGCGTCTCTCGCTGGGTCATTCCTTTCAAAGGGAGGGGTGCAATGCACGCTGGGTGTTGTAGGAATGTAGAATGGGTGAAACGCCGAGCTGCTTCTCCACAGCTATAACGGCAAGTTATAAGATTAGTAATGTTTTAGGAAGTTATTGTGTTGTTATTGTCCTCAGATACAAGGAGGAAAAAATGAGTTCTTCTTTTTCAAATGAAATAATTCATATGATTTAATTCAACCTCTGCAATATCTGCAGGTTATTTATCTGAGAAGCTTTCACGATGTTTATTTGTACCCTTTCTGCAGCTATTGCATTACCTACCTTTACATGATCCATTTATTCTTAGGTTTTACAATGAGTTTGGAAATGATATGCACATATCTTGTAAACAGGCAGAATGACTGCTTTGGCTGTTCTGGTAGTGACAGTACTCCAGTAGTTTAAGAGTTAAATAACTGCTGGAACACCTTCTCCTACATTTCTAACTGTAAATGACGAAAAAAGCTTGAGTAGTAATCCCACGAGAACCCAGTCAGCCGTATGAATATGGAGTAAACTCATCGAGCGTGTCCTCACCTTTGCCCTGGCTTTTGACCTCGTCCAGCAGAGGTAGCATGATGGCGTTGTTGAGGCTGGAGGGGGATCGAACGGCCGTGGTGTACATGAGGGGCAGTGACTGTACCACAACCGGGATGCGATGAACATGGCTGGCCAGCTTCCCTGCTCCCTGCAGGCTCAGAGGGCTGGACGGAGGCGGCGGCACAGAGTGCAGGATGTGCAAATAGGGCTGACCTCTGACCCCGGATCCAGGGGCGACCAGAGGGCCCGGCGTGAGCACCGACGCGGCTGAGGTGATGACTGACGGAGAGGAGGAGGAGGAGGATGACGACGATAATGAAGACGGGGAGAAGGCGGATCTGAGGGGGGAAGATGATGAGGTGGTGGTGGGGGTGGTGGATGAAGAAGAGGGGCGGGGCTTGTTGATTGACAGGTCGACTGGCTCGGTCTGTGTGTGGAAGTGCAGGTCGTGAGCGAGCAGGTCTTCTGGAGGTTCTGGTTTCACTCTGCTGAGGAAGAAGGGGACGCCGTCCATCGCAGAATAAGGGCGCACTTTGGGTGACTGTGGGAGAGGAAAAGAGAGACATGAGTGTTACGTTTTCATCCACTGACTCATTTTTGAAGCTTTAAAATGTGACAGACTGAAATTCATTAATTAAGTCTAACTACATTTTGCAGCTTCATTCATATTTGCAGAGTGATTCAAGTTCAAGCTTTTTATGTAGTTAACTCCTATAACTACAAACTATTTCGGGCCATTAAAAGAAGGAAACATTGAATTTAATTATTTTTTTCATTACCATTTTACTTACAAAAACTAGATATGAATAAAACAATAATATAACATTTCTTTTGTCGCTGTAAAAAGCTGAGATGGAAACGTTTTGTTTCGGGCAGGTTTGGATTTCAGGTGTTTTCCAGGAAGTTAGATTGTCAGCTCTCAATTTTCATTTGGCTCTAATATTGTAAAGTTTAGAATCAAGATTTGTCACATTAATTGATTATCGCTATTTGTTAAAAGTTGTTGTTAGCCATCTCACTTGGTGCAGTACTCCCACCTGGACTAGAGGCAGGTGTCTGACTGATGGACATAACATTCCTTCTGTTTTCCCATAACAACTATGTACTTATTGTTTTGGTTTGGTTTAGGTAGCGTATGGCCTGTGGGTTGGGCAGTCTTTTAATTGAGAGGGGACAGGGGATAGTGTCAGAAGCAAGGGAAGAGAGAGAGGGGATGACACACCGAGGGTGGGAGTCCTGGGGGCAGCTGCATTGAGGACTGTAGCCTTGGTACATGGGACGCGCAATTTAACCACTGAGCTAAACCGCTGCCCCAGGTGGCCAGTTTTTCTTAAATGCAATTAACTTTTTCATTTTTTGTATTTCATTTTAATATAATTTTGTTTCACATGATGAAAATGCTCTCAATGTCATTAAAAAAATTAAAATAAAAGTAGCTTTAACTGTGTTTTCTAAATAGCTTTAGTAAAACAGACTAGATTTCTCCATTAAGTAGCTTTGTTGTGGTTCAGCTTCTTCCTGTGTGAAGTAATTTGTACTTTTCACATTACAAGTTACAAAGTGCTTCACAAAGACAGCAAAAGAAAACAGAGAGGTCATAAAATCATCAAGTTTTAAAAGAAAATAGATCAATACTGTTCAGGTAAAAAATAGGACATAAATATTTTAATTTAAATATTAAAAAATAGGAAATAAATAGAATATAAATATTTTAATTTTACTGTAACAAAATTGAAGATAAATATTTTAATTTGAATATAAAACAATAGGAAATAAATAGAATATAAATATTTTAATTTAAATATTAAAAAATATGGAAATAAATAAGAAATAAATATTTTAATTTAAATATTAAAAAAAAGGAAATAAATAAGAAACAAATATTTTAATTTAAATATAAAAAAGGAAAAAAAATAGGAAATAAATATTTCAATTTAAATATTTAAATATATTATCTAAAAAGCACTTTTCAAACCCAAGTTCCAAAGTCCGTCATAAGGGCAGCAAAATAAAACAGACAGGTCATAAAATCCTAGAGTTTTAAAAGAAAATAGATATCAATACTGTTTAGGCATAAAAATAGGAAATAGATATTTTTAAAGACCTAAAGTACAATTAAAAGAACATTTAAAAATATAACTGAATTCAGGAAAGGCTCTCTAGTAAAGGATGTTTTAAGAATCCAAATAGCTTCACCCTCACTGACTGTAACACACAACATGTAAGTACATTAACTGACATGTTAATGAACTCAGGTCAAGGACAGATGTTTTTGTGCGGTCATTCAGCTCCACACACGAAAAATACTGCATGAAAAATAAATAAAAAAGAAGAAATCAGTTTTTTTCCTCAGGTTCATTCAAGCACTCAACTCCTCCTGAGTTAGCATGATGTCATCCACTGATGAAGCGCAGGAGTAAAGATAGAGTCTCTCACAACCGCCCTCTTCCACCGTATCCTTCCTCTCTTTCTTTCCTCTCTTGGCGTGGGCTGCTGTCTCTCTCTCTCTCTCTCTCTCTCTCTCTCTCTCTCTTTCTCTCTCTATCTTTTCCTGCTGTTTTCCATCACTCCCACAGAAAACGTCGCTCTCCTGGCTCCCCTCGTATCTCTCCTAAATCTCCTTTGTGACGGTGGAAAAACATCATATGGGCTCAATTTCCTGACTGTCTCTCTCTCTCTCTCTCTCTCTCTCTCTCTCTCTGTCTGTCTCTGGGCGATGGGCCTCCTAAGGCCAACGCTGGTGGCTCAGTGTATCCTTCAACGCTGCTTTCACTTAACACCAAGCAGACTGTAACACAAGCGCTCCATCTGTCTGCGCCAGTTTCGGGAACCTGTTTACTTGGAAAAGATAATGAGGAACATACATCGTAGAAAAATGACACTTGGGACACTATTAGCCAATTCTTGCCCCCGAATCCCAAACTTTAGACCTCCTTAGATATCCTTTTTTTTTGTTTTAAAGTCATAAGAGCCTTTTTAAACGTGATGAAGCACATCTAGACTCACTATTCGATGTGGGAGGGGTACTAGAGTGTGTGGTGAGCAGTGTTGATCCTCACAGTGGAGCCTTTCAGAGGCTGAGTCACAGTTAGGGCCATCAGGGAGTCAGCACATCCAGGATTTTTTACTAATCGTGCAGGAAAAACCTCATGAAAGTAAAGGAAAAAACTTGAACTCGCAGCTGCAGCCCTAAAACTGTGGATTTTCATCCTCGCTTTTGTTTTTTTTGAGACTCACATTTCTTTCCGCTTATGTAACGCTGGCTACGAGAGGATCTGCGGTGAATTACGGATTTCTCTAGTAGCCTATTTTTACTCCAGACTTGTGTACCGGCCTACAGGAAATGTTACGACCCCATGAATCAAAAAAGTGATTCTCCCCCGTGTGACTCCGCCTCCGTTTGAAAACAAACCCCATGAAATATGCCCTCTGGTGACCTCTGATGACCTCCGGGCCTCGGTGGGGTTCAGCTCAGGGTCGGTGATGTTGGGTCAAGGTTCACAGCACATTACGGTCTGCTTCACCCTTCAAACCACCCACCATGCATTTTTAGTATGTTTTTAGACACCTTTATGTACTAATTACATCTTTTTTTAAATATCATGAGAATATAAAAAGCCTCAGGTATCACAAAGCTTTGGTGAAAGACGGGATAGGATGATTGTTTTTGTTGTTTTTAGTGCGGTTCAGTCGGAGACACTTCCCTCAAGGAATTCACCATTTATAGCAAATACTTCTAAAGTTATATTTGGCAGAAAAAAGACTTTGAGGGATTCTGCTGGGAGAACTAACTCCCCACTTAATAAAGACATACATGCATAATGGCAAAGACAACAATACGGAAAGATTCGACACAAGAGGAGGAAGCTCCTGCAGAGAACGACGTTACTATGAGGGTCCAGGTGTCTCTTTTAACTGGAGCTTGTAGCCACACAGCTAATTAATGAGCCGCTGATTAATAAAAGAATGAAAGATACAAGGTCTTCTTTTAGAATGGCTCTGATTTAATTAACTCAAATTCTGAGCTATGATGTTGTTTTGTCCACTCATGAAGCTAACGTGTCCCTGGGGTGGAAGTTAGAGCTCAGATGGGCGGCGTCTCATGTAAACACAGTCATATGACAGCAGTGACACACAGTTTACAGACAAAGAATTATTTGTGCGCACTCTTATCGCTCAAAAATGTATAGCTGCAGATTTCCTTTCAGTTAATAAGTCACTGTTGACCCTGTTTGTTAGCAGAGTTAGTAATACTTTGCTTTAAGTCCCCCTATAAAGCATTAATTAGGAGTAAAAGCTTCTGTTGCAATTGTTCTAATACAATCCTTCATTGTTATGATCCTTATTGAGAGTGACATTATAAGCTGCTTTAACGATGTTCTTGCTTCTCCAAGAGTAAAAGACATTTGATGATGTCGAATGTGTCTCAAACATAGACTGTATAAAAAGATGGATGACATGACAGCTCCCTACAAGTGAAGCCAAAACATTTTGAGGGCCCCCTGCTGACTGGCTGCAGTGTAGGTCATAAAGCCCGCCTCTTCCATGTTAACAGATGGGACATGAGTCAAACTATATAATTAAAATACACACCAAATACACTTTTCTGTCATTATAGTTAGTTCTTATCATGCTGATTTACATCCAAGTGTTCATTTTTAATTAGTTATTTAATGCTGTTGAAATTATGATCAACAGCTCTGTTGACAAATACAGCTCCTGCGGCCGATCAGTTCCGGATTAGCAGAGTAGAGAAGGAACGGTGAGAGGAGACCAAACACAAACAATCACTACAGTCATTGAAGTTTCCATATCTGTGAACGTTAACCTCAGACCAATACAAAGAAGCTGTTCTGCTGTTAAACACACCGGCGTGCGGGATCCTTGCTGTATTTTGGTAAGTGTGTGTTTTGGTTAGCAGAAGTGGCTACGGCAACGCCACCTGCCGATGTCTACTGCGCAGTCTCTGGCTCCAAATGACGTCACCATCGCAAGATGGCAGCACAAGCCGTCAAATGTCCATAAGTTATGCAGTGTTTATCTGTGATTTGATTTTACACATTGCGAAGGTAGCACAGGAGGACTCCAAAGTTAGCTACACAAGCTAGCTAACCTCAGCCAATGGTCTTACCCGACAGAGTTGTCACGTTAGATCCTTTAAATTAGCTGCCATCAAACGTTGGTGAAGCAATATAGTTTCTGACTCAAAATTCCCTTCTGATAAATTCACTGTAATCTTTATCTGTGATTTGATTTATCACAGTGCAAAGGTTAGCAAAGCAACCCTAGCTAACATTAGCTAACTTTAGCTGCTGGTCATGTCGAATAGAGGTGTCAATTTATATTTAAAAATGTAGCTACCATTCAAATATGAAGAAAAAAATGTGATATTAAATCAAATAGAAACTGGGAAAAGTGTGTTTCATAGATAGATAAGTAGGTAGGCAGGCAGGCAGGTAGGCAGCAGGCAGGCAGGTAGGTAGGCAGCAGGCACGCAGGTAGGTAGGTAGGTGTACTGTTGATTCCAGACTGTATTAGACTGACTGTTAGAAACTTATTTAGCTGCAAAGTAAAAACTAATATATTAACTTTTTATTAGTAATTTATTCTGTTGCTATTTTTTAAATGTAAGCAACTTAATCTTCTCTAAATGTTGGATTGCGTTAACATGTTGAGATTTGTCTCTTGCTTCAACAAGAACATTGGTTTGTCTTCCTTATACTACACTTTAATCAATCAATGGTACATTCTTCTATTTAAGGCCATAACACATGAACTGCCTTCTTTTTTATCTTCTCTTCTCTCCTGAAACTTTTAGTAGCTGCAACATTCAGAATGTCATTCCTCAAACCGGCTCTGTCTTTGGTAAAAATGTTGCTCCCTGAATTATTTTATGAACATAGACTGAAAAGAAAACAGGATCATGGATTATTTGACCAGTGAATGCACTTGCAATTTTGCTAAACACTGATTAGTTTTGGTTGTAGTTCTTGAAGAAAAAAAGTGAGCAAGGAGTGCTCTGAGGTGGAAGCAAAGTAAAGAAGAAGATGCTGTTTAGTGAGGAGGCCCGCAGGATCAAATTATTGTTTGTGTAAGTCTGTTGTTCTTGGTGTTTCTTCCATGTGAAATGATGCTACTGTCTTGGTCAGGACTCCAACAGTAATATTCATGGTGAAACAAAGGTTAAGCAAAACAATTAAAGCATTGTTTTACTATGAGAACGCATTATCCCACGGGTCTCCACTTATGGGAGCCCACAGGAGGTCTTATAGTTATTAACATACACTAAAAACTAAATAAATTAACAATATGCTAAATAGGGAGACTTCAAAAATAGTGTTTCCTCAGAGTCTAGCATCTCGTTATAAAAGATCCTCGTTATGTATCTGCCTTCTAACAGCAGCATTTATCTGTTGCTGCTCCACAACTCTTCCTTGAGAAACGCGTCAAAAGAAATGTCCATGAGTTGATAACATGTATGTTTGGGATGTCAAACGTCCTCTGTGCTTCTCTTGCATCAACCTCTGCATCGACTCTCTGTAGCCTTTCTTGACAGACCCCGAGGCTACCATCCAGCTGCCTCTGCACGTGCTCTCTCTCTCTGTTTGCATGTCCTGTATAGGATGCGAGTGTCACGGACTGCCTCCAGCTATATGGCCTAAAGGCTTTGAAGTCATTAGACCCATTGAGACTGATCTCAGTGTTCTGGAAATGGTGTTTTTCTGTCTTCCAATGTGTCAGGTTGGATATGAAAGTTATGCAGTTCGTTCTGCAGCCGGAAGGAGAGACTTTAAAAAACTGAACCAAAATGTAATCTGAATTCTGTTCAGGATATTTTAATGATTTACAAAACAGATTTGTTGTTCCAGTCCTTAATGCTGAGCCATGTTTCAAGCTGTTGATGCAAGGAAACACACACTTCATCATGCAAGTATATTGTGAATGAAAGCCTAAATATTGCATGTACTGTTTTTCTGAATAACGTAGAATAATGTGTAGAAGGAAGCAGCAGAAAGGAAATGCAAAAGATATATGCAATGTAGTGTAAACATCATGTACTTGGTCCAGCAGGGATTTATTTTCTGTTTTGGAACAACTATTTAAAGGCTCCTAAATTAGCTTAATGTTACATTGTTTTTTTAAAAGGATATCCTCAAATATAGATATAAATTTATCCATAAAAAAATCTATATGAGTATTAGTTTTAGTCTGCATATGTTTGCAGATAAACATAACAATTGGCAAAGCAAAAGGCCTAATGTAAATGTTACATCTGGATACTCAGGCTAGCTGCTACAAACATTGTTAGCATTGTGATAGACAGCATCTGTATCCTTTAACTGTGAATAATGTGTGAAATTAAATACTCCTAGAAATTGTTTGTATGAAAGCAGCTGATAAGAAATAAGACGTGTCTGGTTGCTTAAAGTAAGTTGAACTTTTGCTGAACACTAGCAGCCATGATGTAAACAAAGTAATAGCAAATTGAATTGCCACGGTTGTCTTACAGCTTGTCTCACAGATGTTATCCTTAGGTGACCAGACTGAAATAAATTGAGGTTAATTTCCTTAAGTTATGCAGTGTTTATCTGTGATTTGATTTTACACATTGTGAAGGTAGCACTGGAGGACTTCAAAGTTAGCAAACCTACCCAAGCTAGCTAACCTTAGCCTGATAGTCGCATGATAGAGTTGTCACGTTAGATCCTTTATTTTAGGCCATTCAGAAAATATAGTTTTTGACTCAAATTAAAATTCCCTTCTGATAAATTCACTGTAATCTTTATATGTGATGCGATTTAACACGGTGCAAAGGTAGCACAAGTTAGCAAACTGATCCTAGCTAACAATAGCTAACTTTAGCCAGTGGTCATATCCAATAGTGAATCTAAATTTTAGCTACTATTCAAATGCGAAGAAAAAAATGTGATATTTGAATCAAATTAAAGTTCATCTTACTTTATTTTGAGTCTCTATGACATGCGTATCCTGTTAGTACATCAGTAAACTAGCTAAATGTTGTGAGGCTATTTTTGCTAACATTGAACGGAGAAAACAAAGCTAGCTGTGCTGAACGGTTAATCATCAATCCAAAACAACTAACAAGTATCGTGAGGAAGTATTTTGGACTCCATAGACAGATGGAGAAATAGCTAAGGGTATGGCCGTTTCCTAGCATAAATTAATGTAATGTAAGCTAAGCATTCAAGTTTCCCTTCTAGTTGTAGTTTCAGAGAAATATGTTGAAATTACTCTGAACAAATTATGTGGTACACTGGATTTGTGTTTCTTTTGGAAAATTTGACAATCAAGAATCTTGTGGCAAAGCATCGGAGTGAACTGGAAAGAAATTGAGTTTTGTTTTTCTGATGAATGCCAGTTTTCAACTGTGTAACAAAGAAGGTGCTATCTCTTTGTTCAAAAGTGTTAGGATTACTTTTCATTGTAGCTTCTCTGTTTGTGGGAGGAATATAGTCAGTTACTGACAACCTGGTAAAAGCCCAATCCTGTGTGGCTTCTCTGTAAACACACCTGTGATTAAAGGTCAAAACAACACTGTGTTTAGTGTTACATAAAAGAGACAAACAGATATTTGCATTTTGTTTCTCAGACACATCTCACCTAGCGAGAATGGAAAACTTAAACCACCTCCACTCTCACTCTGACTGTTACAAACAGCGTACGTAAGCGCTACACCTCCTCACACACTCTGACACACATATAAAGATATGCTCGACCCGCCCGCCTGCCTCTGTCCTCATGCCATTGTCTTTATTAGGGGATACTGGTTAGCAGGGCAGATTTTCCAGCCCCTTGCAGGAGAATTGTCTAACGAGGCGGACCATTTCCAGCAAGCCCTTGGCCCCCCGCCACCCAAATGAAGACCACATTTCTGCAGCAGCCTAAACTGTCTATCTGCCGTCTAAAGGGAAGCACACACTCTGTTATAGGGCAAGATTGAATCTCGAGCACTTCAAAGGCGTGTGGGCTGCAGTGCTCACATCCTGTCTGTGACTGACATCACTGTAAGTATGGAGGATGACTTCAAACAGCAGGTATTAGGTAGCAGCACAGGAGCACAGCTGAGAGCAGGACACCCGGAAAGTAACACCTGCTTCCCCTCTGTCAAGTTTATAAAGACGGATTCAATTCTTATCAATACAAAGCACCAACAATTCAAAAGACTCGAGCTAACCCGATGGGTTATCAGCTGCCGCTTTTTTTCGTCATCCATCATGTGCTAATGCTCTCGCTTTCGACTCAACACAAACTATTCTGCTCTTCTCCCGCAAAGTGCTCCTGTAACATATTAGAGGCCACGTTATTATTGATATGTTATGAATGGGAATCAATAGTAACTGAACACTAATTCATCATGATAACAAATATTAAGTGGCCTGCACCCACTGCTCACACACACAGCTGTGGCAGCAACACAAAGCCCTCGTAACGTAGCAACAGCTTCTCCATAACAAGACCACTTTATTTCGAGGTATGCTGGTCCAGAGAGCACTGATGCTGCTCTGTATGTGGGCCATGCCTGCATGAGGTAACAGGATTATTCCTAACATGAGCAATATATATAATTGCATTGAAAATAATGCTAAAAAATGAGATTTTATTATGCAATGTGGCCTTTTAAGTATATAGGGCTTTAAATCAAAATACAATTTTATATCAATTCTTTGGACAAAAAATATTTTATTTATTTAAATATAAAGAAAAAATCATATCAATCAGCCAATATATCAATCGCTGTATTTTAAAGATACAATAAAGATTGAAGTTTTCACCTTAGACTGTATAAAAAGATGGGCGACATAACAAGTGAAGCCAAACCCTCTCTATCGCCCCCTGCTGACTGGCTGCAGTATAGGTCATAAAGCCCGCCTCCTCCATGTTAACGGATGGGACATGAGTCAAACTATAAAATCAAAATACATGTCAAATACATTTTTCTCAAACATGGTTTCTATCCTGCTGATTTACATCCAAGTGTTTTTCTGACACGTTTAGTTTTAATTAGTTATGACAACTCTGTTGACAAATACGGCAGCCGATCTGTTCCGGATTAGCAGAGTAGAGGAGGAGCGGCGAGAGGAAACGTAACTAACACTAAAACCCCTTTCCCACTGAAAATAGTGAGTTGACGCAGGATTTTTAGACCCGGGAAGACCCGTTAACAAATGCCAATTGTCTCTTTTCCCATTGCCAGTGAAGTACACTCCTTTCAGTCTCTTTTCTGCTTGTCACCGCCTGACGTCACAAATGCGCCCCAAAACTGGGTTACTAAACAGTGAAGATGTTATGGTGGTTAGGTCTTGTATCTGTTACTCATTGAGTCTGTTTAACAAACTCGGCGCTGCCAAATTCGGAATGATGTTCGAGCGCTGCTTGGACGGATATGGGCGGAATTTGTAACCAGAAAGGGAGCAGAGATTAGCGCGTCGACTCTTGTTCCCATCAATGCCGATCGGAGCCGAGGCGATAATTACCCGGGTCTACTGCAGAGTCATTTGACCCGCGTCTGAATGCCGATTGTAACTTTTCCCATTAAGCAAAAAGCCGGATGTTAGCAGGTTTTTTGTCCAGTGGGAAAGCAGCTTAACACTACAGTTATTGAAGTTCCCATATCTGTGAACGTTTGCTTCAGACAACACAAAGAAGCTGTTCTGCTGTTAAACACACAGACGTGAGGGATCTTTTTTCAGTATGTTAAATGTGTGTTTTGATTAGCGGAAAGGGCGGGACATCGTTACCGCGGCTCCACTAGTCGATCTCTTCTGCGCAGTCTCTGGCTCTAAAAACGTCACCAGTTCAAGATGGTAGCAGCCGTCACCCGGGATATTTTGGCTTCGTTTTTGTACAGTGACAGTAGATGGAGACGTGTCGTCCATCTTTACATACAGTCATTGGTTTTCACTTTGAATTAATGATATCGAATCAATATACGTATCAATCTAAAGTTTTCAAATACTTACACATTTTCACAACCTTTTTTACTTCTCACACTTTTCCAAACATAAAGCGAGCGATTAAACTATAGCGGATAGAGTGTGATAAAAAGTCCATAAATACTCGGAGCGATGCTGTTTTGCTGCAGAGGGCATGAGAGTGATTTTGTTGTTGCTTGTGATGATGTCTCTCTCCGCAAATGAAATTTGTTTGCTGACACATTAAGCAGGTCAAGAGCATCGTCAAACTACCTGATGTTACTACCTCGTTGTTTCACTTCCAGTTAGCGATCAGTGCTGCAAACGATAGTGTCTGTTTCCTTCCTGTCTCACACATGGTTAATGTATGTTACATGGTGACTTAATGGGGTTTGTTACAACATTAAGGGGACTTTTGATTTTGGATTCACACGGGTCCTTAAACACAGATTTCCTAGGAGAAGGACCTGTGTTTTTTGGCTCCTCCATTGCCCCCAACCACAACCTAAAGTTGACTTTCTCAGCCTCTCTATGGCGTCACTAGGAGCAGTTTCTAAAGGCACCATATACTTTAGAGTTAGTTGAAAGCCTGGTACCTTGGTCGTCTATATGAGAGGCCCAAGGTACAACAAAAGATTTCCGGTGCAAGTCAAAGTAAACTCACAACTTCTTCTCTGAGATGGTTTCACATTAAAGGGAAGGAAACTACACGGAGGTGACAGAGAGCACTGCGAGAGAAGAGAGGCATGCGTGAGAACAACAGAGGAAGAGATGGAGCTGCGATAGTGTTAGAGGAGAAACAGTGTAGTGGTTGTGGTCTAGTGGTCTGTGTGTGTTTGTGTGCAAAAGACACATTGTGTGCGAGTGAGAAAGAAGGGTATGGGAGGATGAAGGGAAACTGAGGGGCAGGAACAGATAAGATTTAGAGTTTCCCATGTGACCCTCCTCCTCCCCGGAGCAGTGACTACATCTGCTCGATCACCCTCACCCAGCGCGGACTCTCTGCCGGCCCCGGTCGCCTCCCCGAAACTCCCCAGTGCATTCCTGCCCCAGCTGTGGCTCTCCTCCTCCTCCTCCTCCTCCTCCTCCTCTTCCTCTGCTCTTCCTGCTTACTACCATGCTCTCCGACCACTCCTCTTAGCCCCCACACTCACTCACTCCCTCTCCTGCTCCCTCTCTCGCTCACTTGCTCAGGCCTGGGAGTGATTATCGGCCCATTGCCGGGAGGAGGAAAGACTGAAAGGAAAAAAAAAAAAGGAATTGTCTGGAAAACAACTGCTCTCTTACCCCTTGTTCCGATTCCAGGGGCTCGGCTTTGACTCGGACTGCAGGCATTCCGTCAAGCATTAACATCCTGTTTCTTCGGCTGCCTGTGAAGAGATACAGAGGAGGTGTAAGACGGGTGTTTTAGCATGACTAAGCAGGTCCCACACTCGCAGTTATTCACACATGAACATCAACAATGTTGCGCACCCACTGAGAGATAAACACATTTTAAATAGACACAAATTTTATGCCTCAAAAGCAGACAAAAAAGATGCACACAAACTGTGTAAACTCAGTCGGTACACAGCGTGACGCCCTCTTCTCCGTAATAAAGATTTTCAATTGCCTGGTGGGCTGCTGCAGGGCTAATAACACTTCATGACGCCGAATAAAATCCTCTTAAGACTTCAATGGAATAGAAATACTTGCTTTGATATACGGTTTCTCAACAGCAACAGGGAGCGTGACAATGTTTTCTCTCTAAATGCTGCGAGAATTGATACTTGGAAAAGGAAGAGTGGAAAATATTGACATGTTCGACACTTCTGATAATGTAACACTCACACACACACAAACATGACACAGAGCAAAGTCTAGACCTTATTTTTTGTACTAATTAAAGAGACCCAACATTAATCCGCCATGAGCGAACGTTTGGCAACAGTGACGAGGAAAAACTTCCTTTTAACAGGCCGAAACCTCGAGCAGAAGCAAAGTCATCGGTGAACAGCTGTCTGCTGCAAACGGGCTGAGAAAGTGGAGATAGACAGAGAGACAGCAACAAAAATAAAAACAGATAATAGAGACTTAAAGTAGAAAAACTTATGTGTCCATTCTTCCCCTTAATATCTCTGCTAACTGGGCAGCGGTGCCCGGCTCCTCAGCTCCGTCCTGTGGCTTTAAGAGCGATTCTCAGATGGAGCCAATGACAACAATGCATGTTCCGTTATCCTCAGCTGGGGCCGACCTGAGGTAACCTCCCCTCCTTATTATTTTAGCAGCAGTACATGGAGGAATGCAAGCACGGCAAAGAGACTCTAAACATCTCTATTACTCTCCTCCGCTGGCACCAGCAGCAGGATGTGTGGCCCCGAATCCTTGCATTCGCCGCAGCCACCGCCGTGACCGCTCTTGCGCGGAGATGAAAAGCTCAGCCAATCAGGAATGACATACAGCCCTTCTATGCATCCCATCCCATGATCCTCTAACTATGCAGACAATTTCAGATCTAACAGAACATCCCTGGGGCCTCTTAAAAAGGATTTTTTTTTTACTCACCAGAAAATCCACTCAAGATAGTTATCAGAAACATTTCTTTTTACTGAGTCCAATAAAAATATGTGACAAAAAATTAATTTATCGCTCCACTACCTCTTAGATTCTCCAGCAAATAGCCTGATCCCGACTGTGTTTGTGTAGAGAAAGAAGGGAGGATTTACTCTCTCAATCTGCAACAACACCCCCCACCCCCAGATCTCGCCTCTCAGGTCTAAGTCCCTCAGGTACCCTGGCTGTGCTGTGCTGCTATTGTATTGTTGTCCAGGATGTCCTTCGGCTTCAGGTCTTTGGTAGGCCCAGATAGCGTTGCCATAGTAACGGCTGTGCGGGTGGAGCTGCAGCCTCGGTCCAGCCTCGAGCCATGTGATGAGGAGAAGGAGAAGGAGAAGGAGAGGCGAGTGCACCGAGAGGGGCGGAAAAAAGTGAGGTTTGTTTTCCTCAGGATGACCGTCATTCCTGCGCTTATTGAAAAAAGTCATAATTTTCTCATGCGGCAAATTTCACTTTATCAGATGATTCCCATTTTTGATCCACAAAAAGGTTCACCAAATTTAACTCCAGAGAAGAGATCATAAAAATGTCGTTTGTGATGCTTTTATTTTGTTTTTTCTTCACTGCCTTAAGCCTTTGTGGTCTAATTTACTGTTTTAATGAAAGGGGCTTTTATTTTGAAATGACTTTAGTAAGGCAAAACCTCTTTCCAATCACAACAGTAACATCAGCCAGAAGAAACGGTAAAATTAGGTTATTTTCTGCAGTAATATTGAAATGTTTTGATATGATTTGTGGTTAACGTGATTTTCAAAATAAAATAACTCGCTAGGTTTGCTTTAATTAACTCTTTTTTTGTCAGAAGCAGCTCTTATGTTGGTTTTGGGAGTTTTAAAAACGTTCCTTTTTTTTTATTCTTACCAAGGTTCACCTAATTGTAAATAAGAAGAAATAGTTTAATTTACTGTTTTGGAAAAGGGGGCTTTTATTTTGAAATGACTACTGTACAAAAAATTGATGACAAAAGGTTAAATAAGAGGTCAATGAGTGTTTCATGTCTTAGGGTTAAGGTTAGGGTTAGTTTCTACTATTCTACTATTTTATTGTTTAGATATTCTTTGTGTTTTAAATAAGTTTTATACTAAAATAACTCCTGCAAACTGACAGTTCAATTGGGTAAGCCATAGTTCTGCTTTAATCAACCTATTTTTTTGTAAGCAGCTGTTCTGTTGGTGTTGGGATTTTCAAAACGTTCCTTTTTTTATCCCTAAAACTGTAAATAAGAATAAGAAATACTCAAGTTTCTTATTATAGTGAATAGGGCTTTTATTTTGAAACTAGGGTAAGAAAAAGTGAGGAGAAACGGTTAAATAAGAGGTCAAGGAGGGAAGTATTTCATGTTTTAGAAACCCTCCAAGAGGCACAGTGTTAGTTTTGGCAATAATATTGTATTGTTTGGATATTCTTTGTGTTTTAAACTGAAAGTCTCTAAAGTTTAATCGTGGATGCTAGTTATGCTTTAATGAACATTTCTTTCTCTTACTGCGTGTTTTGTAACCAGCTCTGAACCTGGTTTTAAATAAATCTTCAAATCATCAGTTAAAGACTCAAACCATCTTTCAGTGGTAAATGCTACGCTAATCAAAACTGTTTTATGCTAATAAGGAATATGTCTTGCACATTTTCTTGCAGCATCAACCTCTCCCAGCGTGCCCCCAGTCCACTTAATCCAGTGGTTTGTGATCGCCTTCCTAATGAACTGGCCTGCAGCAGCTTGCTCATAGGAAATCAATAGCCAGCGCATACCTCTGCTTGTGACTGTAATGACCAAAGAGCTAACAGCAGCGAGATAAACCTGGGTAATGAGCTAACAGAGGAGGTCACGTTGAAAAGCTTTGACCGAAGTCAACTGTCAGCTGCTGCCATGAAAGGATCACGTCTGCCAGTTAAAGCAAAACCAAAAGATAACAACGTGAACAAAAATTGGGTTTGAAATGAGGAGAATTTGTCCGAGGTAATAAACCAATGTGGATCCAGCGTCTTCTATCACTAAATTTGGTGTGCTGGCGGCGGGCTGAGGCAGCCAGCAGTGTGCTGTCCATCAGCGGTATGAGGCGCCGTGTGTGGGAGATGGAGAGGGGAGGGGGGGTTAGAGGGAAACAGGGTAGATTAAGATCACCTTTCCATTTGCTGCACTCTGAAATGAAATGGCCATCCCAGGTGTGTGGGGGAGTTGGATGGAGAGAGGAGGGCAGTGGAGTGTTGAGGCATCTCATTTCGCTCCCTCCTGGCCGACCAAAATCCCCAGAATGAAAAAAAATATACAGGTAAAGGGAGCAGGTGAAGACTGAGGCCATGCTGAGTGGAATAAAAATGCTGTAAATCTACATATTTCAGTGTCTGATGCTCTCTTCGCTGCTCTGATTGTGCTTATTTGTGCATTTAATGCCTGTTAATGCACTTCCAGGTATGAACTGAAACTCCCACCACACAGCCGCATAGATGACCTCAGGTCTGCTGTCTGAGTGCTGATGGAGGTGATAGGAGTGGAGGGATGAAGTAAAGGCAAAACAAGACTGAATAGACGAGCAGGATCAATTAAAGGTGACAAAGCTTTAGGCCTGCACGATAAGAGGAAAATCTGCGATATGCGAGAGTGTACTTCGGTTTTCTGATGATGAAATAATTGAGCATTTAAGTTAGCATATTAGCTAGCTTTCCTGTGTTTGACATCAATCAAATCAAAAAGATTTTTAAATAGCAGATCTTAAATCCTCTTTACTTTTCTCCTTCATTAGCCAGCATGCTAGCTAACCTCGTAGTCACTAACAAATTACTATCAACTCATCTCTATTTAAAGATTCTATTCTTAATGCTCTGGTTTCCGTTTCTAGTACGCTTGTAGTCCGAGTAATATTGACCGATCTCGTATCAGCAGGCTGCGGCGTATGCAGGAAAAATAGTCTGTGTGGAGAGCAAAAGGAGGCAGAACGTAATGCGGCGTAATGACACCCCGGCTCCCATCAGCGTCATCTGACGGTGATTTACCTTCTTATTAATCTCTATAAACAGACATCTGTATGCTAACAGCTAACACCCTGTTCTAGATCTAAAATTCAACTTGAGATAAATTCCCTTGACGCTGTGTCATGAAAGCTGTTCAGCGTTCAGATTTCCCGACTTCCTCGAATGCATCGGAAATGACTGATCTGACCGCTGTTCAACAAACAAGCATTTTGAACGTTGTTTTCTTCTCCTCTTGGGGACAGAGCTGACAGAGCTTCATTTTTACTTTTTACTAATCTGCATCACGATGTTGAAATTTCGGCAAAGGTAAGACCCGGTAATTAAAGTAAATCCAAAGAAAACAAGTTTATTTTTATGTAAACAATGCAGCACGCGGAAAAGGAAGCCTTGACGGGAAGTCGTTTATCGCTAACCGCTAGCTACATCATTCATATGTTCATCGTTGTCCTGGTATGCTATATCGTAGTTGGACTAAAGCTGATGGGATCCGAGATTGGATATCAACTAATCTGAGGGAAGCTAACGGCTAGCTGGGGCTTCATATGATTGGCCAAATGGTACGAATGCATTGTAATGTAACCAGTTAAATATCAGAAACATCAAATATTAGCATGCTGAATGTGAATGCATGCACTCTGTCTTGTACGACGTGTTTATGGTGCATGTTCATATTGCAATTACAATGAAAACGAGATTTATTGCGCTGCTCTACAAAGCTCTCTAGAGAGCCTTCGACCTTCTGAAACCAAAAGTTGACTCACACACTGATGACATCATCCACTTCCACATATTTGTGCAGATGTCCACACACTCGCTCCGTGTGAATCCAAAGATTCTCAATAAAACATGTACAGTTATCAGTAAGAGCAGGCCTCTAACTCATTCATGATACGCCTCTTTGCTTTATCACGCCTATGCTGTGCATGACTTCATGTTTTAGAGCAAAGACACTTCCTGTTTAATGATGTCTCTGGGTGTTCGGTCACACACAGCAATGAAACACTATATTTATAAAGTGAAAGTTTAGCTTAAACAAACTCGTGAAACCAGATTTAGTATCTGTCTGTGTGCACTGTCTCTCCTGTCTCCCTCATCTTTCTCTCCTCTGCACACAAACACCGCACACCCTGAAACACACTGCAACAGACGGCCCCGCCAAGGCTTCATTCCCATGTCGAGCGCCCAGAGCAACTGGGTGCATCTGTGTCACAAAGGCTGGACCTGCTGCCACGGGCTGGGAGGGGAAGGGAAGTAAAGGGGGTGGGGGCAATGAATTATGGGAGATACATGAGGAAGTGTTAAGGGAAGGTGATAGCAAGAGAAGTGAGTTAGAGAGGGCGGAGGGGGGTTGTTGAAGAGCGAAGAGTTGCTGGCAGGAGCAGCGGTTAGGGAAGCAACCAAGGGGAGTTGAAGAGGTTGAGATGGGGGGGGCGGGAGGAGTCAGAGAAGCGAGAGAGAGAGAGGGTAGAGAGGGGATATGGACCCGAGCCAAGGCCCGGTCGAGCGCAAAGCACACGGTGCAAGAATGCCAACAGACCCCCCCTTCACTCCTCCAGCCTAGTCCTCCACCAAAGAGAGAGAAGAAGAAGAAGAAGGGAGGGAAGAAGACAAAACCGTTAAAAATGTTGCAAATCAGAGAGCAATGATTTCAAAGTAAAGGCTGTATGTGCAGCTACATTAAAAGGACAGAGCTGTAGGTGATGTGACACGAGCATTTCCTGTGTTTTGCCTTTATTGTGTACCGCTAGCCTTTTCGCCCGAGACTCACTTCCCTTTTCTGTGCCCCTGGACACCCCAGTGTGACACATTGGCCTGATAACCAGCCTACAACTGCTCGCTCACCAGCACACTCCTCCGCTTCCTCTCTTTTGAGTCACGCAGTGCAGCAACTTTTAGAAAAAGCTGACTACATTCACAACAGACTCATTAGACAGCTATCGAAGAAAACTAATCTACACTGTGGCTCCTTTAGACTCTAGAAAGTGAAGGTGAAATATATGTTTATGCTGTTTGCTAGCAGCGCAGACACAATACAGCCGCAGCTGAATCACAGCTGATTTTCGATCTCAGTCTGCTTCGTGTTAAGCTGTGTCTGCTCATGACCTCATCTTCTGGCCTCATTCACGTCTTGAGAGCCCATTCACATAGCTCCCTGCAGAGTAACTACTTAAAGAGTTACAGCACCCAGGCAAATATCGGCACTCAGTGTGGTCAAAGGTTCAACAGACCTGAACCTTCAGCCCACGGAGGTCAGAGCTGCCCTACAAAGACAAGAAGCATGTCAAAACCAGACTGACTTTTTGACATTTCTTCACGGTATAAAAGTGTAATGGCATAAAAATGTGTATTTTAAAGAGAAAAACAGCTTGAAGGAGGATTTGTAGGAATTGCAAATCAGAGTAAAGGCCAAATTGCGACCCTTAGCCAGAGTACGGCCACAGCTAGCCTTAGCAGAAGCTAATTTACAGACTTTATTTTACGACAGAGTATTAGAGTCACATTGAGGAAGAAAAAATTCTAGAAAATACAAGAATAAAGTTGTAATTTTAGGCTACGGTTAGCCTGTATCTTATTTTGAAGGGTAAAATCAGAAGAGCAGCCAGCCGCCTGCGCTAAATGACTAAAATCACTTTCAGAGTCCTGATAGTTATGATGCTGACGTCCCGAATGATTTAGTATCTCGTAGTTGTGAAAGCTAAACTAATATATTGATATAGAGCTGTTTGGTGTGCTTGCACATTACTAGGCAGGAGATCTCGTCTGACGTACATGTACGCTATGCTTCAGTGCTATCGGGTGTGTTCAATAAATACAGCTCCGGCTCAAGTTGTGTTAAGCTTCCTGTGCAATCATTTACAAGCATAACTTCACAAGATGTACACTGTGAAGTTATACTTCACACCTTCCTCATTTTAGTACAGGCGGCTGGCTGCTCTTCTTATAATATTGAGGCTAACAAGAGTCTAAAATTACAACTTTATTCGAATAAAATAACTTACTTACTTACTTAATTTAACAAGATTTAGATAAACAAGACCTAGCTGCTTAAAGCTAGCTAACCTAGCTAGGAATTTAAGCTAACCTAGCTTAAATTCCCTTTGGATTGCCAAACTATAGATTGTCCAAAACATAGGATGCGTATGATAACCATCTTTAAAAGGCATTAAATTAAGGTTTTACAACCCGTATACTTGTTTGTCACGTTAGCTAAGTAACCTTCTTAGCTTTAAACCTTTTTAGATTTTACAGTTTCTATCACAGCTTTTCGTGAATGTTAGCCAGCAATATCTAATGTGGAGATACACCTATTCCTGACTAGAAGCAATGCGAACAATGCAGAGCGCAGACGAGCAAACATCAGATTGTTTAAGCTTTCCTAAATGAATGTATCAAAACCCGATAACTGCGTAAGCTAAATTACCTGCAGCTTGCTTGGTGCCAGTTTTGCTAAGTCGTGCATTTCATTTGCAGACGGAGAAATCACAAGAAACTCAGTCTCATCCTCTCAATGTAATGCGTCATTGCTCTTAATATATGTGGGCTATTTTTCTGGGCCCTATCCGCCAGCGTTTCCTTGCACGCTACATGTTATGCAAAGGTGTTACTCTTTAAGAGGAGGATGTGGAAAACCGCTAACTTGAGCTACCACAGTGTTTTCCTCCTCTGCTCGGAGAAAAAACAACTTTACATTTACAAAATGTGTGTTTTTCGAATCTTCTAAATGTGTATGCCAGCATTTTAGTAATGCACCTTACTGCAAATAACAAGTGCTTTCATCTTTCAAAACCAGGTCTCCAATTTGTAACACAAACATTCTGCTTATAATTTGTCTCCAACCTTTAATCCACAGAGCAACAGAAGACACAACAAAACAGTTTTCATAGATTGAGTTGACGTCCTATGATGAGTAAGCGACCTTTATGTATATAACAGGTGGAGTTCCCCTTGAGTGACCTTCTAACCCGGAGAAGCACATAGCAGGTAAACAATGTGCATGCTACTTGTTATGTGTCTGTGTTTAAGCAAGGTGGGGATGTGTGCTCTCCCTCAGACCTCACTCCTGGATGTACTGAGATGGACATAGCCCTTAAAATTTCTAATCATTCCTGGCACTCAGTGAATGGTCTCAGAATTTCCATTTCATAAGCCGTGTTTTCCTTGGCAGGAGTCTTTCGGATGCTTCTGGGACATTTTTGAACGGGGCTCAAGAGAGCAGAGTGCGGCTACCTCTACTTCTCTAACCCCCCGACAAGCACAATGGCAACAAACCACAGTTTATATTCACATGCCTTTGATAGAAAAAAGGGGGGAAAAGTTCCCTTTAGGGTTAAAAACCCCTTAGAGATGCACTCAACTGATGCACTTTACCTCAAAACACCCTGCCCTTTTCCGCCGGGAATAAATCAGTTCCACAGAGAGAAGAACACAGCTTTCTTCATGTACGCGGCTATTATTAGACAGAACACACTTCTCATGTGTTGGATGTTTTCATCTCTGGGACATACAGCCAAACATGGGGAGCTTATCAGGTCACATCAATTTAAACTGAATGTCATCCCCTATCTGTCTGTCTGTCTGATAGTATCCAGGCTTCACTTCACTCGAATTTGATGTGGCGTTCATGAACGTCTGGGCTCCCCGCTGCTCTCAGACATGTAGCCAGCAATTCAAAAAAATATATCGAATGGGTCCGTTTCTTGACGTCACAAAGCCGGCGGCACGATAAACACATAATAAAGTGTAATTTTACTTGAAGAGCCTGTCAACAGCAGCACGATTCATCACTTAATGGGACTGCTTTCCAGGGCTTCTCCAGGGAGGATATTATGGACGAAATGCTCAAAAAATGCAACACGCAGGGAAAAAGATCATTTATAAAACCAAAAACAGAGAGAAAACCTCAAAGATGGACACTTGAACAATATGCACAGGCTGAATAAAGAAGGGAAAGTATTGATTTTTGCGTCAGAAAAGAAATCAAGTTCCATTGTGGTGAAACCCAGCTTTCCGAAAGCCTTTAAAAAAACATGTTTGCCCCAGTTTTATAGATTACAGATCTTTCTCTTCAGGCTTTAAATGCACTTTTTATATAGTTGAAAGAAAGTTATTGAATGACAAAGAATAAGGTGCGTGTAAGGGAAAAGACGCCAGGGTTCAGTAGGTTAGACACGGTATCTGAATGTGGAAATGGGCTCAGCAACAATGTGGGCTGCCAATGTTTTTCCCCTGCACAATGACCTCGTTATGCAAGTTCCTGCACACATCTCATAAAAAACAGTTCCTTCATTTAACAGTATACAGCAATGTAAAGTAAATTCCCTCCACAGCAGAAACAATGACTATAGAGTCAGTGAACTCAACGCCAGGGAGGGGACCAGCTCCATTTATATGGAGTTGCATGTAAATACAGACAAGCACACACACTAAAACAACACATTAGCACACTATAGCAAGGCCCGAGGAAGTTCCCATATTCTGCTGGATTGCCCTTGGGTCCTTGCTATTTCTGCCAGGGGCAGGGGGATCCTGTGTCAGTAATCCTGTCGGGATGAGGGGGATGAGGTCGCCGGATGCAGCTCAAGTCCACTGCCTTTACCAGCACACACACACACACACACACACACACACACATAATTGGTAAGAACAGTTGGCTGAGAGGACACGACACACTGCATCACAACTGTGTCATACAAATGCACAATTGATAACATGTGCTCAAACTGTGGGCGGACAGAGCTTTAAAAGTCTGCCTAAACACACTCCCGGCATTTAAGAGTTAAATGTAAGTTTGTCAGTCATAATACTTAAACCAGATCTGTCTCCTGTGTCTCTTTAACATTCAGGATGTTAGCGTAAAAAGCTCAACACTTAGCATTGCTTTATTGGCCTGTCAAAAATATCTTCTTTTTTTTTTAAGATAAATGGGGAAATCTTTTGTGAATTTATCTTTCTTTTTTCGACTTTATTCGTCTTTACAAAAGCTCCCCACCTCCACCATTACCGCCCCCGCCCCCTTTAAGGTCTTGTGAAACTGTGGGAAATGAAGAAGCTACTTATTCCGAGAGGAAACACTCAAAGCGAAAAAAGAAGAGTCGGTGGCTGTCTGGTTTGTCTGCGTCTCTGTCTGTGTCTGTGTGTCAGACGCACTTCTTATAAACCTGACTTCCTGCAGCCCCTGCTCTGTTCTACAATCTGGCTACCACACACACAAACCTTGTGACCTCTGTCTGCACCCACAATGAACCATATTTATCTTAGATTAAAAAACACACACACTCAACTCTCCGTCTGAATATTGCAGCTCCGCTCATGAAAGAAGAATAAAGATGCCCATTCAACACAAACAGCCACCCACACACACCTACAGTATGCGCGCACACACTCACCGAGAAAAAAAAACACACAAACACACACACTCTTCCACAGAGAGGTAAACAGAAGAGTCTGACATCCTCTTGCATCATGTGCCTCAAATGCAGCAGAGAAACAGCTAAACAAGCTGTGACCGTGACAGCGCTAAAGTGAGGTGGCATTACTCAAGTGAGCGTCGGCTTACAAGTCAAAGCAATTTGTGACACCGTTCGAGACAGTTTATGTACAATTGAAGATCATTTTTGATGTAATCGGGAGAAAGAATAAGTTAAATATTCAGTGCGAGGGCTGCGCTAAAGAATCCACAAACAGACGCCATAAATCAGCGCCTACAGCTGCAGAAACACTACGAGGGCTTCTTGCTTAGACATAATCGACTGACCTCTCAAGAACACCCTTCACACACACACACACATGCACACACACACCTCAGTAAATGCAGTAGGGTCAGTGGCTGTGCATCTAAAATAGCCACTGACACAAAAACCTCACTTGTACCAAAGGAGGGGGAGGAGGAGGAGGGGACGAGCGAACCAGGATCTAAACGTGACAGTGGCGTAATTGGAACAACCTTTCAGGAATAATCTTTGGTTAGCCGGCACAGTATGAGATCAATTTGCAACGTGTGATAAAAAATGTTCAATACGAGATGACAATTTGACGTGCAGAAGATTTACATAACGTGTAAGCATGCTGCCAATGTTGCTGCTTACAACTTATTGTGATTTCTATGGATTGTATTTATTGTCGTTTTGGTTATATTGTTTATTAGTTAATGTGGTTACAGCTAGCACCAAATTGTCCTTTAGGGTAATAAAGTAATCTTGAACTTTGACCTTTGGCTAAAACTCAAAGGCAAAAGTCTTTTTGCTGTTTCACACAGAAGCTATGTTTGTTACGCGCCTTCTCCTCTGAGTCCAGAATAATTCTAAACAACAGAAGTGCTTTTCTTTTTCACCACAGGGTCTTCATCAACCTCTTTTTACCATCGCGCTAGCTTACGTGCAGTCGCCACCAAATTGACACCAACTACTCTGAGCGTAGCTGATGGCTAGCTCGGGCTTCTTTAATCCAAATCATGTGAATGCATGACCCTTACATGCAGGGCTTCATTTATTAGGTCCTGTGCAATCTCCGATCCCATCGGCTATGGTCTGACGACGATATAGCCTCTGGGAATAACGGTGAACATGCCGGGCGTGTAGCCGGGGGTTAGCGAAAACGACTTACAGTCAAGACCTGTGAAACCGTTTTTTCTTGTGGTTTACTTTAATTAACGGGTCTGTCCTCAAGAGAACAAGAGAACTACTTTTAAAATGCTCGTTTGTTGAACAGAGGTCGGATCGATCATTTCCGATGACTTCGAGGAGGTCGGGAAATCTGAACACTGAACGGCTTTCGTGACACAGCGTTGATTTATTGATCTAGAACGGATTGTGAGCTGAACTTGCTGCAGATGTCTGTTTATAGAGATTAATTAGAAACTAAATCAACTTCAGATGACCGCTGATGGGATACGTGATTGGTCAATATTGCTCGGACTACAATCATATGGAAACCAGAACACTTGCCATCCCTGAGATCCACTTCCCTTCTACATTTCTGTGTAGAATCTGTAAATAGAGATTAGGTCCTGTGTGAATGCAATGCACTTGTACACAAAATGCGTTTGTTGTGAATGATTGTATTGCAATATGATGAAAATGCAATTTTTGTGCAGCTTGATTGCCTGTTTTTAATACAGTATTTGCAGTTGTTTTAATTTGCTATTCGTCTACTTTATTCTCCTGTTTCTGCACTTTATTATGAAGCACTTTGAACAGCTCCCCCTTTATGAAAAGTTAATTAAGTGAAATATTGTTATTAGCCTTATAAATGGTGAGGTTTACACACTGCACTGTAGGGCTGTACTGTACTGAATGTGCGCATGAGAGAGAGAGGGAGATGGATGGAGAGAAAGAGGTTAGATCCACTGAATCAATAAAAAATGCACTCGGTGACTCTGTTCTCGTCTCTTATTTACTCCGGGTGCTCAGGTCCGAGGTTGAGGTGACCACGCTGCAGTGCTAAATAATCATCTCAGGCTCACACAGGTGCATCGTGGGCAAAGTCCTGTACATGATTCAAAGAGAAAAATACTGGAATACATATTTCTCACTGATTCTTCGACAGCTGCAATGTAAGGGGGCTAATACAAAACAAAATTTTGCGGACAGTTTGAGTAATATGTTAATAAAACCTCATGAGGACACATTGTGAAAGCACAAACAGTCATCTGCAAAGGTTGCAGCCGCTTCCTATGTTCTGGAGAAGAAGGTCAAAGTGAAACCCTGCTCTCATTTCTTGCCCTAACAGGAAGGTGGGATGCATTAGATTAGCATCCTCACAATAACCTGCATCCTTCCCTCCCACCACCACCACCTCCAACCACCCACATACTCTCTCTCTTTCCCTCCCCTCCCCAAGGGATGACAGTACACTCCTGCCCTAATGGGGGATTCTTTGCTACTGCCTTTTATCCCCCTTAGGCGCTGACAGTGTATGTGCACTTGTGTTACAACATGTATGTCTGAATGTGTGTGTGAGCAATCCCCCTTCCCCCAACATATGCACTGTGTACATACTACTCACAATAGCCTGTCTAACTGAATGCATCACGGCACATGTGCACTCATATGCACTCTGAAAGATCGACCTAGATGTCTTACAATAACTGTACAATGCAAGAAGCAGAGGCACCGATACACTGACTCATCTACAGGGTCTACTGTAAACAAGTGGCACAGAAATAATAGCAGCCCAACACTTTAACACACACTTTTTTTTCCTTTTGCTCGCCACCCTGTGCCCTTTTTTTTTTTTTTTTAAATCACTCGCTATCTCCTGTGACACGCAAAAAGCTCTGTATGCACGCACACACAAACACACACACATGCATTTCACTTAAGAGCTTGCAGAGTCCTTCTGATGCAGCCTACCCTATCTAACCCCACTTTGTGCTGACACAACCAAATCCACCCCAACGCTTTGCACATGGAAACAGACAATAATGGACCAAGAGAAACATTCCAACACACTGACACTTGTTACATCAAATGTGCGCTTGTGCAGTTATTTTCGCTCACGAGTTTTTCCCCTCGGTTTGACCCATTCCAGCTCTCCAACGCCACTCAATAAAAGCCAGCAGCTGTGTTTACCTCTATTACTCATCTACTCACGCCTTCACTTCGATTGTTTTTCCTCTCTTTTTCATCTCATGCGGCGCTGATACCTGGTCGAAGCAGCTAATTGAGAGGAGTTATGGTCCATAGCATGAACCCACAATCGGTGGAGTCCAAAAAGCCTGTGGAATGCCACAGGCACCCCAAATGGTTTCCACATGTTGTTTGCATAATTTCCTCTCCGTCCTAATAGTTGACCTAAAGCACAACTGGAAACGAGGTTCACAGAGATTTGTGCAGCATCCTTACACAGGTCTGCTTAAACCATTTTCATTAAGAATATTTATGCAGTGGCCATTTTCCTCTGACATCCAGTGAGGATGGAAAAGCTCAAAAGCTCAAATGCAGTTTTAATTAGTTGTTGCCTACTGCTGTAATCTAGGCAAGCCACTCTTATTTAAACGTAGGAATCTATCACATTTTTATCACTTGACAACTTCCCGATTGATCAGCATCTGAAAAGGCTAAAAAAATGAAGGACATCGGACTATAAGCAAGGTAAAACAAGACATTTGATACAGCTAATGTCACTCCTTTCTGGCCTTGGCTTAGGCCTTTCCTATCATATCATGTAACACTATCAAACCATAATGTTTGCTTAAGTGGTTAAATGCTAACGTTAGCTGTTGTCTAGTGTTAGCTAATGAGTAAGAAAATATCTTGTTTTACCTTCAAACCAAGAGGTAAGATAGCTAACGACGTCTACTGTAGGTTACAACAGCTAACATTAGCATTCAAGTCAATGTCTTGTATCTCATTGTTAAGGGGCTGACATTACTATAAGCTAGGAATTTCCACCTTTTCTATTGTATCATGTAACACTATAAAACAGTAATGTTAGCTAAGAAGTGGTTAATAGTAATTAGCTGTTGTCTAATGTTAGCTAATGAGCAATTCAATATGTTGTTTTACTTTGAAACCAAAAGGTTAGATAGCTACCGACAACTAGGTTACAACAGCCAACATTAGCATTCATTCAATAGATAGATCCTTTATTGTCATTGCATGTTACACAACAAAACTTTGTTGGAGCAAAACAATGTCTTATCTAACTCACTGTTAACTGGCTAACATTACTATAAGATAGGAATTTACACCTTTACTATTGAATCGCGTAACGCAATGTTAGCTAAGAAGTGGTTGATCATAATTAGCTGTTGTCTAATGTTAGCTAAGCAACTAAATATGTTGTTTAACTTCACAACCAAGATATTTGACAGCTGCCGACAACTATGTTACAACAGCTAGCGTTAGCATTCAACTAATGTCTATCTAACATCACTATTAGCTGGCTAACAATAATATAGCTGGGAATTTACACCTTACCTTTGATATTTAACACTATCTAGTATTTTTTGCTAGAAAGTGTTTAAATGCTTATGTTAGCTGTTGTCTAACGTTAGCGTTGAATTAATGTCTATCTAACATCACTATTAGCTGGCTAACATTACTATAGCTACACTGCTATCGTATCATGTATCACTATCATATCATCGTATCACTATCAAACAGTAATGTTAGCTAGAAAGTGGTTTAAATCTAATGCTAGCTTGTGCCTAATCTTAGCTGTTGAGCTATCTAACAGGTTGTTTTACTTGAAATATAGACCTAAAGCAATGAAGTGACAGCAACTTGTTAGATTCCCTGTTTGTACGATTTGCAAACCTAGGACTCCTGTACCTAGCAGCACAGCATTTGAGCTTCCTGAGCATGATGTTAGAGGAAAATGGCCGGCATATAAATACTGCTAAATTGAGGCTACAGATGCAGCTCCCCAAAAGATTCTATAAAGGGAAACTCTTTCTGTAAAACTGGCTCAAAAATGGGTCCAGAACGCTCAGAAAGTGCTGACTTTGAACGCTCTTCCATCCTCTTTTTCTTGGCTTCCTTCCTTTTTGTCTTCCTCCTGTTCAGCGACCATATTTGGCTAAAGTTAAATACACACTGGGTTGATAGGGGAAACATCACCACAGATAGACAGGCCCTTTCTACCGACATGCCTTTCCATCCTTGCCATGGAAACATGTCGAGCAACCTTAAATCAGAGTCTGGGGGCAAGCTCTGCTAAATGAGTCACTTCCAGTAAGAACTGAGTGTGCTGCTGTAGAGATGGTGTCATTACTAGAAAAAACTTGGATCAATGTGTTTGTAAGGGATCCTAAATTCTGCCTCCCCGAAACCTGTCTATTGTTTGAGAGTTTTCTTTCTATCAGTAGAGAACTTTGATTTGAGAGGCTCCAAGAATCCAACGATTGCAAAAATTGAATATACTGGCATTGACGTTTGACAAGCTGCAATCACCCATGTTATATTGTAGTTCTTTTTGTTTGACTTCACTATTTAGACTATCAACCTCAGAGTCATTGGCTGTTGCACAATACTTTCCGTGCGCTCTCTCTCTCCCCCCCCTTCCTCTCTCTCTCTCTTTCTCTCTCACTCAGTCACAAAACACACTTGCACTAGCACTCCATGTACACCCTCAACTCAATTTTTGGTAAACAAACGTGGGCTGGACTCTGGGGTCAAAGGCCGAATCCACAAGAGGAATAGCAAAGGGAGAGAACATTTTGTCATCTTCTGACATGGTGAAATAACAGCGCGGGGAGATCAGCTCAGAGCTATCACCTTTAACAGCCCTGTCTCCTAGGGATTACATTTAAATCAGCTACTTTGTAGCAGAAAAGACATTTTAAGGGTAAAGTAATTTACTGTTGTCCCTGAAATTATCAGTATGCTAATTGAAATATTTGTTTTCAGCCAAAATAGACAACCTCATAGAGACTACAATGTTTCATGGTTATGGTTCGTACAGAACAACACAGCAGTGACTTGAGACATAACATTTTTTACAAAAATCTAACAGCGACCACAATCTTTTCCAAACCCAAACCAAAAGGCTTTTATTTCATAAACCTCGTCTAAATCTTTATAAAGCCTAAAATAAAAATGAAGCCACTTCAGAATCCACTTGTGGATGCAAACCAAGGACACTAGCGTGACAGTCCTGCTTTTTGTACGCCCAGCATCAACCCAACCGGCCTCTAAAGTCTCCAACACGGCACATACGTCTAGTATTTAATTTAAAAAATAAGGTTCACTTTTGAACGTAGTCCAGGCAGAAAGTACTTGCAATCACAACGTAACTAGGAAATCAATCAATACATTTTTAGACCCAACATTAATCCACCATCAGCAAGTACTTTGCTACAGTGTCAAGGAAAAACGATGGCGAGAACCAGAATGATTGGTAGACAGCCATCTGCCGAGAAAGTAACGTATCCAGTTTAGTTACATTCACATGTAAGTTCTAGGACACAAGGTTGCCTACAAATGCTATGTTTCTTCCAAAAGTAATTACTCACCACCCACCCTTTAGTCATCTTTAAAGTGGGTTCACTGTTTTGTAGTGGTGACCAAATGTTGAGGGAAGAGGATTTTAAGTATTGTACAACCAACGGTCAATAACCCAGCTCTATAAATCATCGTGCATTGCGCTGAAAGACAAAAACAAGAACAATGGCGTAATAAATTGCTCAGAGAGACTGACCCAAGTTGTGTCAGAAACTGTTTTTTTCCATTATGCCGATGAGATCACTACAAAGTCCTCTACAATGATCTCCCTTCAGAGCGGGTAGGAAGAATGATTTCCGACACAACCCAAGAGGAAGTTCAATGCATCTACCAACAAATAACCTGCTATTCAAGAACAAAAAACAGCCCAGTAATGGCAGCTGTTGTGGGTGTTTAACCCTCTCAATCCATGAGCTTTTTTGTCCAGTTGATTTCGTCCGCTTTTGTGTGCGGGTACATCTATCAATAACCAATCTATTTGGGTGCAGTTAGACGCACACATTGCATATATATGCCCTTGACATGTTAGTTAGGGTGTGTGTGTGTGTTGTTGAGAGTTTTTTTCAGGGTCTTTGCAGGTTCCTGTGGCTGAAAATCTGGGTTACACTCAACGCCATCTCTAAGCACATGCCCCACAATGCACCTTGAGCATACCAAACCTCTATAATCTGCCTCACTCCTCTCTGGCCTTGTCTTACAGCTGGGGGACTCCAGCTATAAAGAGCACTGCAGCCTATCTGCAATCAATGACGATACACTCCATAACACCCACCTGGATCAATGGTACAGCAGTCGGTCAATACGGCCACAGTTAACCCAGCTGATTAAGGGTAATACGGGGGAATTTCACATCTCCCTGAATAAGACGGTGAGTGTTCACATTGTCCAATCGCACAGCCACTTCTTCCTGAAAGATTCCATCTGTCAACACGCGGCCAATTTGTGTGTGGTGATCTGTGGCAGACAGATGATGCCTTTAGTGGGGGAATCCTGCCACGCAATTAAATGTGCTGGCCGGAGCGCTGTTGATGGACAGATAGAGTCTATCCGTTGGTGATTGGCTTTTTAATTGAGTCCCCCCCACCTGCACTGATCTCTATCGTAAGCCCCTGGACCGTGTCAGGGGTGGACAGTTGTTAAGCCATCGAAGGAATCAGAGTGACAGTAGAGGCTCGGTGCGGTTATGGGGGAAAACAACAAGGGATGCACCACATCATATAATACACATGTACTTTTTACTTTAACATAAATATCAGAATTTTGCACCAGCTCAAGCTGAAACACCTGGTCAGGTATAAGGAGAGCAAGAACTCAATATTTGTCTCTTTCATACATGCACTGCATTCCTGAAAATGTCCTGCAAACGGCCGTATTTATAATCCCGACTTTACGCAGCCTCTTAGTAAAATGTCCGCAAGAAGTCTGTGTGAGCCCATGTGTAAACGCTACAAGTAATAGGAAGATTCACCGTGAGCGAGTGGGCAGGGTGATGACATTTCAGTCGGTGCGAAACCTAAAGAGCGACGAATAACAGGATGATTAGAAACATCTGAGGTTGAAGAAGAGTGAAAGTGGAGAGATGAGGAGATAAGGGGGCTCCTGGCTGCGAGAGCCGACGCCGAAATTGACTCAGTGACGCTACACTGTCACTTCCGCAGCGTTCTTTTTACGTCATGTCCTACCACGAGATCCCCCGCTCCTCCGTCTGACGGGGAATATCTCCCGCTGTGAGCGACACGTGTAAAAGCGCAACTCTGGAAACTGACAAATTGTCAGGAGTGCATGTGTGAAAGAGGCCCCTGACAGTGGATGTTAAAGGTCCCTAAATCTTCCGAAAGTAGAGATTTACCAAGTCATGTTTGCGCTAAAACCAAAACGAACTTTAACTACAGAAGAACTAAAAAGTGACCAACGATATCCTCGCGTCAGATAAAAAAACGCACATATGTTTTGCTCTAAAGCATGGACAAACAATGCATTCTGTTGTCTAATCTAGCGGGCTTATTGGACTTCATAATTAACAGAATGTAATGTGACAAAAAAAGAATTAATCGAGAAACAATGTGGAAATTGTTGTGCGTACCAGTTGCATCATCATTCCACTTAATTTTAGTTTATACATCGGTAAGTGAACGCAACACCGCTCAGCTCTGATCCAGGCTGTCCTCAGTTTGCTGGTTAGCACAGTCTGTTGCTGCTTCAAGCTGTTATGTTCTCACAGCACAACACTAGCTTATAGTACAAGTACTGTACATACGCCTCACACCTCAGCAGTCGTCTATTTTAGAGTTATCATATAAAGACACTTTGCGGCTTTTGTGTTCTTTAAATACACATTAAATGAGGAAGTGGCATGGTATGCATTATGACTGAGATGACACCAGTCAGAGGAGCTCTACTGCAAGAATCCACCAGATTGTTGTTGCAAAAAATACCCCACAGAGAAGTGATGTGTACTTCACCTTATATCACCCTATTCAGATAACAACTTTCAGTCGGTGGGAAACACCAGCAGAAATGTGAAGGCTGGTTTCGGAGCTTTAAAGTACTTCTTGTTGTACAGCGTCCTCTCTCCATGTGAGGTAATATCAGCCTGCTTATTCATGCAGAAGGCGCCTTTTGTAAATGGATTCAAGCGAGAGTTTAAACGGGCACTAATCTCACCCGCTGAACATCCGTGAGCTGCAGGGGGTCTCATCCACAAACACACATATGACCCAACCTCCTTTTTTTACAAACACACACCCTACCGCCGCCACACAGTTACACTTAAGGCAGGGCCCCTTTGCAACGCGGGGGTAAAGTCACAGAGGTCAGTGCTCAGTTTCCACATCAAACCCAGGAGCAGAGGCCAGAGTCTCATCCCCCCTCCCACTTCTCTCCCTCCCCTCCTCCTCTTCGCCAAACACACCCTCCTCCTCTTCCTCCCCCCCCCTCTGCTGGCTGTACAAATGCCTTTGCTGTCAGCTCTGCCCGGGTCCCCTGTAATTGAAAATAACAGCCAAGGGCCAGCCCCCGGCCACTCTCCCCAACCTGGTGGCTCTCTGCCTCTCTGACAGCCACCCATCAATACCAATGACTATTACCCTGCAAGTGAGAGCGCTGCCGATGACATCCAAGACACCACCCCTGCAACACTCCCACACACACACACACACACACACACACACACACACACCTCCCCCCCCAGTGTCCTTCCTCCGCTACCCGAGCCTCCTAATGTTTAACCCGTTGCTAACAGCCTCTCTGAGCTGCTACAGTAGGCAAACAAGCCTGTCTGTCACACACCACAATACTTCACACAAATTCACACCCACACATACACACACTCTTAAGGCATGCACGAAACTCTGACAAGCTGCAAACTTTTTCAAGTGAGAGTTTGCTGCAGTCTCACTTCACACTCTTTTATCCCCCACAAACATTTCTTCTTCTACAAATTCTGCTCAAGTTGTGTGTTTGGAAGTTGCTTTAAAAGGTAAATAAGTGACACATGACAGCTTTCACGGCTGTAAAGTGGAGATGCTGCCGGTCATAATCACTTTTAATCTCTTGTTATGACAGCTTATGAATCTACATTGGGAAAAGGTGTCTTATGTCCAGCCGGCACCATGCAGGGTCTCTTGTTTCCTCCCCCCTACGCACACACACACACACACACTGACAAGACACCAAACACAATGCCATAGGTGATCAGAGCTGTCATCTGCCCTGACAGAGAAATGACAGCTGAACGAGACGCACTGAACACAAGCACAAAGCCCCAGCAACGTGACAAATGAAGCACACAGCAAGCGAGCCAGCTCAGGAACAGGACGGACACACACACTAAAATAAAAAAAATAAAAGCACAGACCTTGTCAGAAGCTGCAGAGCCGTAGAGACCAGGAGACTGTTTTCCTCTCTGTCTCCTCTCCTCCTCTCCCTCTCCTCTCACTCTGCCTGTATGTATGTGTGTGTGTGTGTTTGTGCATGTGTGTGTGAGTGTGAGTGTAAGAGCTCCCTCCCCTTCTGCCTCTCAGCTGCTCGGCTCAGGCAGTTCTCAGGAAATGAATGGGAGCGCACAGAGAACTGTTGTACTTGCAAATGACTTACCCCGAGTCACATGATCCGCTAAATGTAGGGTGGGCCGGTGGGTGGAGGCTTCATAAGCAAAAGGGAAGACAATATACTCTAAGCTTTAACAGCATGCATCGAATTACACGGGGCCCCTCCGGGGAGGTTTCCGACGCGTCCGCTCTCAGTCAGCCCGCTCTCCCTCTATCCCCCTCCCGGTGCGCAGCGAGGAGCCCCGGGCTGGGGGTGAGCACCGGAGCACCTCCCCGTTTAAAGGGGACGGAGAGGAAGGTGTGCTTGAAGGAGAGGAAGCAGTTCATTATATCAACTCTCTTTCATTTACAACACATTAGTTTAGTCGTGTGATCACTTTTTGATAAAATAAATGATTTAAATTTCGAAGTTCTCGTTTGAACTGTTTTAAATATTTAAAAGTCACTCCCCCCCACACACGTTATTTGTTTTCAGTAGAGCTAATTATTGTTTAATGGATTCATAAGCCAAACAGTGTTGGAAACAATTTTGATCATCGAGTTGTTTTAAAGCAAACTTTTGATTTCCAGGTTTCACAAATATTAGAATTTGATGCATTTCATGGTTATATTGAATTTGTTTCATTTTTAGATTCAAAAAATTGTTTAACCAACAAAAAAAGCGATCTATTGACGTCACTGAAAATTGTGATCGGCTTGTTTTATAGACCAACTTTAATCGATTAATTAAGAAAATCATCGACTGGTTTGTTGATGTTGGTTTTTCTTCATATTTCATAGTTAACATCGATATGTTAAAAAAAGTAAGTGAGTCTCGTTCGTTTTTTACACTTTTGTTTACAAACATCGTGGCTGTAACAAAACTTTATGAACAACATTAACAGATAACAATATATACAATAAATCTAACCTGCTTTTATGTTTTATAGCTTAATAAATCATTTATTTTATCATTTATATTAGGTCTTTTTTGGATAATCTGATGAAGCATTTATAAAATGTCAGAATATTGTTCAAATAGTCCATTAAAGTTGGTATATTCAGCTTTCTATTTGTTTTGACAACAGTCCAAACCCAAAATATGTTCAATTTACTCTTCACAAAAGTTGGAACCAGTAATTTTTCAGCTTCAAAAATGATCAAAACAATATGTTGAACATTAAAATGATTGCATATTATCTTTATGTACTGATAAACAAATCATTAATTGACTATTTATTTCAGCATAAACTGAACAACGTCCAAAATTATCACCACATCTTTGTTTGTATGATTTATACTCCTGTTTTTTTCCTCTCCTCTCGCTTGGACTCTAATCTCTTTCCATACAGTAAAAAGCCACTCTTCCTCCTGCTGTTTAAGTGAGCAGCCTTGAATAGCATGCTGCAACATTTCCCTGTAATGACTGCTTTTAAACCCTCTTCTGTACAGAGCCCGAGCCGCTGCACCCGTGTCAGCGTTCATGCCGGTGTTCTCTGGCTTGATGAAAGGTATCTCTGTGGTGCGATGGGGAGGCTGATGCTGATGCTGCCGAGTCCCCTGGGAGCTCTAATTAAGGTAAAGGAAGCAGGACTCATCTGCATGGCTGATGGAGCTCATAGTGCTCTTTATTATTATGGAGTTGGATGGAGAGAGCCAGAAATGACAGAGAGAGAAAAAGGGATATTTACAGTACAAGAGAGAGCCTGGTCCAACTGCTCCCTTCTTATTATTCATCCTGTTTCACTTCAGATACTGTACGTCTTGTGTTTGCAGTGAATGGAGGATGAAATGCTCGGGTGGAGACAAGAGGATGGAGCAGATTAATAAGGCTGGATAGAGGGTCGGTCGGGTGAATTAAGGAGGGTATTTTTTATGGATGTGTGCATAGGAGGGGCTCCACGTGTCCAATGGGAGGAGGGGTTTGTTGGATGAATGGATGGACCGAATAATGGAGATGGCCTGGGTGTAAAATCTAATGAGATATAAATGCAGACTAGCCTAAAGAAGGGTCAAATGTTGCTTTTAAACCATTTTACCAAATATATTTATTGTGCATCCAGCATTTTATGACGTGCAATGACTTTAAATATCACCATCAACTGATACTGCGCTTGACTGAACTATATTTTAGCTGATTCAAGTGTCTGCAAGAGTTTTGCATCAGTTTCACCCCTGCTGTTATCAAATAGGGGTGAAATAAGGCTGCGATACTATCCTCGGTGAACCTCCAAAATAAGCCTTTTTTTTTGTGTGTGGTTTCCATGACACCTACTACAATACCCGTAAGCACAGACACCTACCAACCAAACACACCAGAAGAGCAGCTCTTAGGATGGAGAAAAAAAACAAACAGAACTGGGCTGGAAGAAAATATAACTGCTGTTGAACACGCAGTGGAATAAATGCACAAAAATACAGTGCAGTGGAGGAACATGGTCGTATTTGTCAAAGAAGCGGCTAATATCTGCAAAATCACACTCCATGTACGGACAAGATTGCACCCTGGAAAATCCTAAATCCAGACATATATCCTCAAATTATATTCGAGGAGCACAGGGGAATGTTTACAGGACTTTAACACCCAACAGGAGCCTGTAGTTTCAACAGATTAGACTACAAACTATGTCATGATATCATCTCATACAAATCAGTAAACATGCTTTCACTTTGTCTTTAAAGATAAGGGCCTGCCAGATCAGTGAAAATGGTATAATTACTTTCTATCTCTCACTGTATGGAACAGGCAGACAATCCAGTGATACAAGATCTGCAACTGTTTATGATATATGAATCTGGTGCTCTCGGAGATACAGTACGTTAAAGAAATCATATGCTAACAGTATCACTTTAAGCATCTTTGACAGATCAGATCTCATATGATGGATATGAGCGCTGTCACCTCACAGCTATGAGTTTCCAGGTTTGAATGCCTGTGCAGACGAAGGGGGCCTTTCTGTGATGAGTTTGCATGTTCTCTCCGTGCATGCACAGGTTCCCTCCGGGTGCAGTCTAAAGACATGCATGTTAGGTTAACCGGTGACTCTAAAATTGCCTTTAGGTGTGATCATGAGCGTGAAAGTTTGTCTGTTTCTATGTGTCGGCTCTGTGATTGACTGGCGGCCAGTCTCAGGGTGTAACCCCGCCTCTCGCCAATGACAGCTGGGATCGGCTCCAGCCCCCTCCCGCGATACTTGACAAGATAAGCGTTATAAATAATGGATGGAAGATGGATATGTGACGGATCCATAAATTGTTAAGTGACAGTTAAAAATACTAACTGCTTTTTTATCTTTAAAAACAAGAAGATGCCTCGAGGGATTTTTCTAACAAACAAAAAAGAGCAGACATAAGAGGAACATGTTAGAATACGAAAGTAACAATCCTTACACATGTGGCAGGAAAGATGCTCAATAAAAACATTGTGACACACGCTGACTAAAAGGTGATGCAATTGAAGTCGGTGACAGTGTACAGTCTGTGCACACTGTGGCCACTGAAGCCGATGCAACCTGTTGTATTGGTTGCAAAACACTTTTAACATTTACTTAATATCTGTACTTCCTTCTCCTTACATTTTCAGAACTGGCTTGTTACTGTATCTTTAATGCATTTATCCTGTTCGCGGGGGGCTGGAGCCTATCCCAGCTGTCATCGGGCGAAAGGCGGGGTACACCCTGGACTGGTCGCCAGTCAATCACGAGGCTGACACACAGAGACAGGCACCTTTTCACGCTCACACCTATTGGCAATTTGGAGTCACTAATGAACCTAACGAGCATGTCTTTGGACTGTGGGAGGAAGCCGGGGAACCCGGAGAGAACCCACGCAGAGCCCCATGGATGAGACAAGAACACCTAAATAACAATTACACTAAATTTGCACTGTACCTTTAATAGTATCTCTTTTAACTTTGACAAATTACATGAATTTCCCTCAATCAATAAAGTATAATAACAATAAAGTATCTGTCCTTCTATAAGACTGTTTCCTTGCGTATCTGTCAGTGCACATAACCACAGACGTCACATGATTAAAACGACGACAGACAAGAAAGGGGAAACTTGACCTTAGAGAAGATGCGTCTGCATGTATGTTTACTTTGCTAAGCCTCGTTTAAAGTTGGAATGATTTAAGTTTAGTCAACAGTCTTGCACAGAAACAACAGGTAGAAACGTCCTTCTAAAGGGCTACTTCTTACTTTTACACTACATATAGTACATTTCAGGGCCTGTACTTTTCGCTCGTACCATCTCTGGATAATCTGGCCTACCTGCTATCCAATCACCTGTTGTTTTAAGCAATCAGTGAATCTACACGATGCTGTAAAATCCCATGAACCCTCAGGGACAATTTAATTTACAGACATACGGTTATTCACCTCATGCGCTCGATTGCATTGATACATGAGAACGGGCCATTACAGATTGATACGACATTACCAATCTCAGAGAGATTCTGATTTGCGTGATGAGAGCGCTGGTTAGTTAATAAGCACTTTGAAGGCTCCATATGTGTGTGTGTGTGTGTGTGTGTGTGTGTGTGTGTGACTGAACACTAATGTTACATCAGCCATCAGGCCCGGTGATGATCCTCATAATGACGTCCTGAGGAGCTCTTTCAGATGAAATCCTCGCTGTGTAACTGCTGCCCCAGGAGTGCTGGCATGTGTCGAAGGAAAGCGGGCGGAGAGAGCGCAAACAGGCGCTTTGAGGAAGGAGGAAGAAGGAGGAGTGTGGACGGAAAAGGGGGGAGGAAGCGGAGAAGAAGAGAGAGGATGGTGGGAGATGGTCTGAGGAACATGGGGGAGGGGTCGGACGCTCCAGGAAAGGCTCCCAGCTTCCTCCTGCTTCCGCCCAGTAGGGTTTATTAAACACCTGAGACACCAATCCCAAAGGCTAACTCTAGCTATAGGTTGCTAATTTATCACCCTAGGGTGAAAGCAGTTCAAAGCCAGCGTGGGTGTCTTGGGTGATCATTTGTGAAGCACGCATAATAAGCAATAAGACATCAAGAAGAGCATTATCATTACACATGTCTGCCTTGCATCATCTGACCCAATCTCGTCAAATTATTGTAACACCATTCATCGTTTAGTCACACACTGCAAAATGTCTACACACTGAGGGGGCGACGCTAGCTCTGTGCAGAGGAAGCTTTATTTGTCTTGTGTGTTGTGAAATGCTGCGAGTGAGCGATGTGATGCTCGCTTCCTGTTGTCTCTGGCTGAACTTTAGACTCTGGACTGAAAGAACAGACGTGCCAGACGAGGAAGTAGGGAGCAGAGGAGCTAAACACAACCTGTTACTGCGCACGAGGGAGGGAGGGAGGGAGTGGGAACAGGGTGAGAAGAAACACTCAAAGAACGCAGGATGTTCTCTTAATTTCTGTTGAGGTAGAGGATATCACTGTAATCGATACGCAACACATTTTTCAGATTTTTCCTTTAAGAAGAGAACACGCTGAAGAGTAAAAGTTAGAGGCAAGCTGCAACCAAGCAACCTGACAGTAGCAAAAACGGCAGTTCCTCGAATGGCCACTTAAGGCTGGCTCCACAGGGGGGGGGTGTATTGGTGAAGGAGGTCAGTGAGGTAGGAGGGGGCAAGATTGTGGAGGGCCTAGTTAGTGGGGAGCCCATGTAGGGTTTTGAAGGACAGGGGTGATGGTGGTCTCTGGTGCGAGAGCGGGTGAGCAAACGGGCGGCTGAGCTTTGGATGTATTGTTTTTTGAGGATTTTGGAGGACGCGCCATATAGGATGCTGTTGCAGTTGTCCAGTCATGAGGTGATGAAGGCGTGAATGAGTGTTTCAGCGGGAGCGAGAGGGAAGGGCGGAGACGGGCAATGTTTTTCAGAAGGAAGAAGGCAGTTTTGGTGATGTGGTTGACATGACGTTCAAAGGAGAGAGATTGTTCAAACATGACACCAAGGTTGCGGGTGGAAGCAGGAACAGTGGAGCCATCAATGCTAACAGATTGTCCATGGAGTCTGTACCATGTCGTAGCTTGTTACCAGTTTTTGTCATTCAATAATTTATGCGGCCTCACAGCTAGAAGGTTCCTGGATAGGTTCCTGGTAGGGACATGTGTGGAGTTTACATGTTCTCTCTGTGCACGTGTTGGTTCCCTCTTGCACATGACCTCCGGCTTCCTCCCACAGTCCAAAGACACGCTCGTTGGGGCAGTTGGTGACTCTTAAATTGCCCGTAGGTGTGAATGTGAGTGTGAAAGGTTGTCTGTGTGTCAGCCGTGTGAACGACTGACAACCTGTCCAGGGTGTACCCCGCCTTTCGGACAGTGACATCCGGGATAGGCTCCAGCAGCCCCCAGCCCTGAACAGGATAAGCGGTATAGATAATGGAGGGATGGTTTATGTGTGGCAACCTGTGCATGCGACTCAATGATTTGTACAGTCCTTGGTTGGAGCAGATTGTCAAATATTTCACATAAGCTTTAGATAAAATAATAAAAGAAAAGTACAGATAAATACACTTCAATAAAAGTCATATAAAAGTGGAGAGATGAGAGCAAAGAATCAACCTGAAGCCTTGGATGAAGAATGGACAAGAATACATTCATCCTGTCAGACAGCCATGGTTTCTATGCGATAAAGTGCTCACCTCTGAGGCTTCTCTTTATCCCCTGCAGTCCCTCTCTGTTCCTGCTGTAAAAGCCCGACACAATAGGGCCTCATACGCCCGCTCTCAGCTTCACAAGTCAAGGTTTTTTTGTCCTCCAGAATGAAATCCTGGAAGTACAATGGTTTGGCCCCAGCCCGGTCGTCTGTCTGCCCGCCTGTCATCCGCACAATCTTCTATCTTTTGACAAAACTTTTTGGGGAATGATGCATGTCAGGACTCTCTCTTTTTGTGACAGCAGGGAGCACAGCAAAGAGAAACTTTTCACCTTTGATAGCAGCATGTGAAAACTGCACAGTGAAGGTCAAACATTCAAGTGATGGAGCAATAAGAGAAGCAGAGTTTAAATGACTTTGGGCAAAAGAGACGACTTCATCAGTACAAGGAAGAATGAATGAAATCAATTGGTGGATGTCCATGCTTCAGACAACTATTTTCTTAAACCTTTATTGCCATAGAAAAACTTACTCTGAGATCTGGCTTTGCCTGAAATTCATGCAATATAGATGGAACCACATTGTGCAAGGATAGAGCATACACACAAAAACCTACAGAGATTTACATGAATCCAATGAGGTACATGATTCCAGACTAAAGGGGTCCATATTTGTAAATACATCCATCTGTCCATTATCCATACCGATCCTGTTCAGGGTCACAGAGGCAAGAGGCGGGGTACACCCTGAACCGATCGCAAGTCAATCACAAGCTGACACACAGATACAGGCACCCTTTCACACTCACACCCATGTGCAATTTAGAGTCACTTATGAACCTAACGAGCATGTCTTTGGACTGTGGGAGGAAGCCGGAGGGAACCTACGCATGCACGGGGAGAACATGCAAACTCCACACAGAAAGGCCCCTCACACCCAAACTGGGATTCGAATGAGGAACCTCCTTCTTGGAGGACAGACTGGCATGCAATAGCCGCCATGTTAATGATTAAACAACCATCGTAGTGTTACATTATAAACACTCAGGATGACAGATATAGATGGTGAATATTTAAAGGTCTAATAAGTAGGGTTTTCCTAGAAAAATTGAATATAGACTTTTACAAATATAATATAATATAAATCATCACTTATGGGCCTCTACACATGTGTGCTGGTGAGTGTGTGTGCAGACCCTTGTGAGGCCCTTCCCTCTGTATCTATTCTGTTGTCTTGCTTTGCACGGGACGTTTTCAGGAGGCGCGCTGTCATGGTTCCCTGAGCCAATCACAGCGTATAGGTGAGTGTGGGAGTGGTTCAAATTAGCAACTGGGCAGGTAGGTGCCTCAAACCGGGTAGGAGTTACCGGGTAAGCTAACTGGCGGTTAGCATGCTAGCGCAATGGTAACCCTGATGCTGTCGGTGTTAGCTCGGCATCGGGGGGTGGGCGTGTTTTCGCACGAGAGAGTGCAAGTGAGCTTCTGGTGACGAAGAGCCCCAGGAGGAGGGGCCCAGTTTGAATGTGTTGTTGACAAAATGCAAGAAAAAAATCCTACTTATTATACCTTTAAAGAATAAGAATACAGCAGGAAGTTGAGTAACTTCAGGTGTTGCGAAATAGATCAGAATCTGAAAGAAACAGAGAACAGTGAGAAAAATGGGTCGTACTTTCTTATACCCCTTTTGACTTAGATTTCCCATGACCTCATCTTCTGTTCATTTAGAACTGGATATCTTTTCTGCATGATTAACAGGAAATTAACTGTATATTGGGTGTATACAACACGCTATACTTGAAAGTTGCACAACTCTAACAGGCCTGAAATTGAATAAATCGAACATAAAGGCTCCCTTCTGTCTTTCACTCTTTCGAAAACACTCACATACTGTATGTTGCGTTTTCTCTCGAGCTGCAGTTAAAGGACGCCATGACGACTTAGACATGGAGGTGGATGCAGCACATAGAAGTCATTCAATACTATGCTCCAAGGTTATCACCGTAATGAACATGGTGAAGAGAGTTAAATGATTGATTCATACATACATTCATGCATCTTTATATTCATGTGCATCTGTCATCAGCTAATAGATTCCAAGTATGCATCAGTGTATGTATGGTCTGTGACATTGGCTGCTTCGTTAAACAGTCAGAATAAGCTGACAGAGATTTCTTTCAAAATAAAACACAATGTTTAAATGTTACACCTTACAGGCCTGATGTATCCACTTTTGACTGAATCTCGCAACAACTTAAAAATGAGCTTAAAGTACAGCAGAAGGCAAGAATACAGTAGAATAATGACAAATAGACAATAAAAAAGGACACAAAATTTGGGATAAAAGAGAGTGACCATGAAATCCAGAAGAAAGGTAACTCAGAGAAATGGAGCGTTAGGACATCTGCTTTGCTCAAGGGGCCTCCTCTGGTCCACTGGCTGTGTGTCCATGCATGTGTGTGTGTGTGTGTGTGTGCGTGTGTTTGTCCAGGCGTTAGTACACCTGCACAGACTGAGTGGGCTGGCTCAGTGGGTTGGCTCAGTGGGCTGGCGTGGAGCTCCATGGATCCCCCTCCAGGCCAGCTCTCTGTCAGGCCCTGCCAAGGTCAGCCTCCTGCCAGGGGGGAGGCGGTGGGCGGGAGGGAGCAGGGGCGGGGGTGGGGAGTGGGACGCTTCGGCATGACCACCGGGGCCTCAGCAGGCTGTGTCTAATAGCAACCGCAAAGCCCTTGCGCACACACACACACTCCGAGAGTGAACTTTAACACCAATACAGACACGCAGAAGTGAAGTCGTAAACAAGCGAACGCTGATAGGGACACATTTGAGTGAGGAGGGGGTGCCTGTAGGTGGAATCTCACATTTTTTACTCTGCAAACAAGATAAGACAAAAGGTAGAAAGAGAAGGAAATAGTTTGGATTAGCTGACAGAGTATCGCTCGCTGCTGGGCTTAAGAGGATGAAAGAGAAGCTGGGAAAGTAACAAGGAGACCTGTGTGTTTTAAAACCGCTCGCTCCGTATTATGTCCATTCCATAGATATCCATTACCCCGATCACCTTACTGTGCGCCTAGACTCAGGGTGGAGCCTGGGACACCGAAGCCATGAAATACCTGAGTCACTCATGTACACACAAGAAGAATACCATGAAAAGGTTGTGACATGAAATCGTCAATGAAAACCAGCGAAGTGAAAACACAACACCTCAACACCTGAGGAATGTTCACCGTGTCATCAGCAAACTTGTAAAGAGTACAGGCATTTTAACTCTCCAATTTTTTTCCCCATACTTCAGGTGTAGCGAGCGGTTATTCTGATAAGCCATGAAGAATATCTGGACCCAGACCCGTGGTTCTCCACTGGTGGGTCGGGACCTAAAAGTGAGTCGCGGAGCTGTTTTCAGTCGGTCGCAGATGTGCGCTTGAAAAAAAGAAAGTTGTGGCAAAAAGTCTTTGCCGTGCTTTTATTTTGAAAGACATGGGTTTGGCAGTTGTAGTGTAGTTTATTCATACCTCCATGTATTCACATGGGGCGGCTGTGGCTCAGTGGTAGAGTCGGTCATCTCTCAATCGGAAGGTTGGGGGTTCGATCCCTGACTGCTACAGTCACATGTCCAAGTGTCCTTGGTCAAGACACTGAACCCCAAATTGCCATTGGGTATGATTTGATTGGAGATTGGCACTTTGCTATCAGTGTGTCAAAGTGTGTATGAATGGGTGAATGTGACATGAAGTGTAAAAGCGCTTTGAGTGGTCATCAGACTAGAAAAGCACTGAAATAAGCGGTGGTAGAACATTTTTTTTCCAAATTTGGGTCACAAGTCGTCGTCAAGGAGGTGGTGGTGGTTCCTGAGGCTAGACCACTTGAGAACCACTGGCCTAGACTTCCTTGTCTGAGTGCTGGTTATTTTATACAGTTCAAGTAGCAACTTGAGATGCAAGGCTTGAAATAAGAGTGGAGAGACAACATCTTTGAGCTGTGCCATTTATGCAGATATAGAGATAAATAAAAAGCTAAATCGCCATCAGACAATAGACACTGGGTTCCAGGTTGAATTACGAGGGTTGCGACACAGTTTTCAAGTAATGCCTGCTGAAACAGGAGTGGTCAATACCACTCAGACTACAAATGAAATTCTGAACCGCTTGGAGACCAAAAACGTTGACCTTCAACAGATTTTGCATCATAAGCAGAATTTGTAAACAGAGATTAACTGCTCCGATGTGCAAATCAGTTTAGGTTGAGTTCTCCACTCGTCTGATTCGTCTTTAACATTGTTTTTCTTGTGCGACATGCAGTCATTGATACGCCAGGGAATTATCTTTCTGTCTATCTGCAGTGGCGATTTGTCCTTGGATCAACTAATAAAAAACTAAACTCAAAATCAAACTTACCACCGACGCACAAAAGAAATAGACACAGGATCCAAATGTGTGAGTAAGAATGGATTTCTTTGGCGTTTATAAGAGCAAACAAACAAACGTCTTCCTCTTTCCTTATCCTGGTTAAAAAAAACATACCCCCTTTATCCATCTCCACCTGCCCATATACAGTGTATACATCACCTGGTGCCCAAACTGCCCACTTATCGAAGGGCTGTACGGTGGTGTAGTGGTTAGCGCTGTCAGCTCACAGCTAGAAGGTCCCTGGTTTGAATCCCAGTTTGGACGAAGTGGGCCTTTTTGTGTGGAGTTTGCATGTTCTCCCCATGCATGCGTCGGTTCCCTCTAGGTACTCTGGCTTCCTCCCACAGTCCAGTTAGGTTCACTGGTGACTCTAAATTGCCCGTACGTGTGATTGTTAGCATGAAAGGTTGTCTGTCTCTGTGTGTCAGCCCTGTGATTGACTGACGATCAGAGTGTAGAGTGACCAGAGACCAGAGTGTACCCCACCTCACGCCCAATGACGGCTGGGATCGGTTCCAGCCCTGCGACCCCAACAGAATAAGTGGTATAGATAACAGATAAATTGATGAATGTTATCGAACTTAATCATACAACTTCCTTGAAGCATAAACATCCCCCATTCAGGGTCGCTGGGGGGGGCCTGAAGCCTATCCCAGCTGTCACTGGGCGATGGGCGGGGCACACCCTGGACTGGTCGCCAGTCAATCACAGGGCTGACACATAGAGACAGACAACCTCTCGCACTCACAGGAGGAAGCCGGAGACCCCGGAGGGAACCCACACATGCACGAGGAGAACATGCAAACTGAGCACAGAAAGGCCGGGGTTTGAACCAGTGACCTTCTAGCTGTGAGGCGACAGCGCTAACCACTGCACCACCTTGCAGCCCAACCATAAACAACAAATGACTAAATGTTGAAATGAACAAATATTACTGAACAATGTGAATAGCAGATCAATAAAGTATCTATCTATCTATCTTTTATCTTCCTATGCATAGGTAGAATTTGGTCCTGATGTTGTGAGGACAACACACAATGATGCAAAAGAAATGATTGATTTCCTTTCAAATGCATTGAGCCTGAAAATGTAAGGAGTAGAAAGTCCAGGTGTTGTTAAATTGTTCAAGGTAAAAGAGAATTACATGCACAAGGAAGGTAAGGATACTTCAAAACAGTAAAGAAGCAATTGTACTTCCACTGTGAATGGTGCAAATATCCATCTTGTGGGTTTCTCTTTGTCGCCTTCGGTTTCAACCTGAAACAGAGTGAGCTGCAGCTGAGAAAAAAACCTCCTCAAACGCCAATAGAGACACCTGAATTGTGCGGCAGTATTGAAGCAATTATCCCCTGCCACTCCTCCACACCCCCCCACTGCTGTCAAGCCTGTCATCAACGCTGGTGTGTGTGTGTGTGTGTGTGTGTGTGGTGTGTGTGTGCGCGTGGAGCGGGGTCTGATCAGCCACCAGAGCCCTCAGTGTTGCTCTTTTGTTGCTCTTTTCCAGCCAGCAGCCCTTTGGTTTTGTGGCGGCGAGACCTCCAACCCACCCACCCATCCACCTCCTTCCTCTCCCTCACCTCCTTCTCTCCCTCCCAGGCGTTGGTTGGAGCGGGAACAGCCAGTGCTCTCCAAACACAAGGACAGAAGCTGCCAGCAGGTAGCCATGGCAACAGCTTCTCTCTCACCCGCCACTTCCCCACTCGGTAAAAAGCGAGTGTGGAAAATCGCAGGGCCCCTCTCTCTCTCTCTCCTCTCTCTGCGCTCTCACACAGCCCAAATTAGACGGGTCACAGTGTTTTTCTGGCACCCGTTTAAATAATCACAGGGATGGATGTGCGCAGAGGGAGAAGGAGGAAGAAAGAGAGGTGAGGCGGGGGCACGCCAAGGAAGCAGAATGGGGGTGTTAATCAAAAAGACGCAGATTACCGCACAACAAATGATTTTTTTTCCACCAGACGTAAGACCGATGTGGGTGGAGACGAGGATGCTTGAGATATTTGCGAGCCGTGGTGCAGAACTTATGTCGCTAATGCCGGTGCAGGAGGGAAGGATCGAGTCGTAATAGTTTCAATTGCTGCTTGAGGATGTGAGCGTCTGGGAGACAAATCAATTCCTTCATCCACAGCTCGCTGTTGAAGTGAAGTCTGAAACATCACAAAGTTCATGGCTGCACTGGCTCCTTGTCAAATTCTTCTTCTCACCTTATAATGCCCTGTTACCCCTCGAGAAAAGGCCTGCTTGTGGTACCTAAAGTCTCTAAGAGTAGTATGGGAGGTAGAGCCCTCATTTATCAGGCCCCTCTCCTTTGGAATCATCTACCAATCAGGGTCGGGGAGGCAGACACCCTCTGTACTTTTAAGAGTTGGCTTAAAGCTCATAGTTAGGAATGGCTCAGGCTTGCCTTGGACTAGCCCCTAGATATTTAGCATATCCAAGATGGTGGACACAGCAACAGAGTCATATGCCAGCCAGAAGCTCCTGAATCTTTTTCAATCTGCAGACATCTTTGCTGTTGTCATCTTGTAAATGATCCTTCTTCTTCAACCTCGAATACTACTCATCATCCTGTTATGTGACGCTCTTCTGGTTTTCACACCGGTCGCATGATATAAACATCATCACCCTCCAACTCGTGGAGTCGCGTATGTTCGTGAGTCTTACCTGCTGCGTTCACACATCGACTCACCCCGATTTCTTGCGGATATTTTACTCAAAGGCTGGCAGGAAAAAGTTTGCAGAAAGTTGTCGCTGTTTGCATTCACATATGCAGCTGACCCGGACGACGTCAGGAAAGCTTCAGGAGTGCAGTGCATGTGTGAAAGGGGCTTCAGACTGCCGGAGGAGGAGACTGTCTCCTCCTCTCCCTCTCTGTCTCTTTATATCTGTACGCATGCATGTTACATTAATGCATGTTACTAACTTTATATCTTCCTTGTAGTTTTTGCACTCCCTCATCTTACAGGTTCCTGGGAATCATTGTTGCAGACTGTCTGCTGCTGTGGACCTGTTAGACTCCAACTGCTACAATTACTATTAGTCATTCTTACATCATCATTATTTGGTTGTTATTGCTAATAATAGACATATTTCAACCATTATTATTGGCACTGTAGCCTTAAGTCTGTATTATGAAGTGTTTTTGTTGCTGTGTGCATGTGCCTGCTCTATTTGTAAAGAGTCCTGAGATAACTTTTGTTATGATCTGGCGTTATATAAATAAATATTCCATTGATTTATTGGTTGATACATGAACTGAGTATCCAGACTTCCAGAAATAAAAGTTCCCACACGTTTTCTGTGTTTCTAAACACTCTCGCTGCAGGCCGATGTAAAGCTTGTGTCCTCCTGAAAGTTTATGCGTCTAAGAAGAGGTGCTGATATTAAGAACAAGAAGTAGTATGATGGAAAACCCAGAGATGTTTTCTTTTCATGAGCGGCTGCCACGGCCCTGCTCCATCTTAATAGCAAGCTGGCTTTTGCAAATAATTCAACCCTGCTTATTTTCTACTTGATTTACTCTGAGCAAGCCTTCCCTCATCAGGCCAGGGTTTTGATATTAAGCCAAAGTAAATCATTTCCCTTTACAGCGATACGTTGAGGCCCGCACCGGCAGCAGAAAGAAAAACTTATGAATACAGCCTAGGGATTACATCACAGCCAAACAATGTCTATTTTTACCCCAGCTCCAGTTTTTCTTACTTCCAGGAATTTCCAAAACAGGAGAAATCTGAAAGATTGAGCAGAGTGCTGCACAAACTCAATTAAACTGCAGATACAAAGGCAGGGTCAAAACAGGGATTAAACATTGTGCAGGGGGGAGTTGTAGTTTAAGGGGGTTTGCAGTCCTTGTAAGGGTTACTATAGATCCAGGTTTTGGTCTCAGATGGTTTGATGCTGAAAAAGCTGCAATACATTAAAGCATACGCTAACATTTCCATGACAAAATCCAACAAGAAATGGAGTAGAATTCAACTGATATTTGCCTTCACTGTCCCTTTTGCTCCTTTATACTAAATAAAATAAAAACAGCAGCAATAGTAAGTTTGCTCTTGAAAGAATCTAACTAGAGAAATGTCAAAGCCACTCCCCCAAATCATGAGTTCATGAGGGCTTTAGGGAGAGGGGAGGTGGGCAGCACAACATTAAACGTATGAAACAACCTTTCGTGGCTATTCTTGTGCAACTAGCTCACAAGCTTTGGCTCGTGCAGGACGCTGCTAATGTACAATGAGTGCTTGTGCAGAGTAGCCAATATTAGCAGGTAGGTAGGTAAGTATTCAGACAGGTGTAGCGCTCCTACACGCTTACAGCCTACCATCTGTTTTCGCCATGTCAAGTTTGCAGTCCTGCTAGCTACCGGTTGAGTAGCAGCCTACGGTAACGTTGGTTGTTGTGAGGGTGGCAACTGCAATAGGGATCATAACGGTTTCATGTCCGTGACGAAGCATTAGCAACAATCAAGTTAGTGTGTTTTCCTCGCTGTTTTGAGTTTTAAAACAGCACTGCGGCATATTGTAAATGGACTACAGATGCAAATTAGCTTAAAGCTATAATCTGGTACGGTACATCAAATGGTGACATTTATGTTTTAACTGTACATGGTCCCTTTTAAATAAAATAGATTTAATTAATTAAATAGTAGACGTTGTAGCGGCTTGGACCCGGAAACAGTTTAATGTGGAGGTGTAACGTCGCCACTTAACAACCAACATCTTTAGCTTGATTATAGCGCCCTCATCTAGGTAAAATACTGTAAGACAATAACATACCTCTCTCTGCACTTTATACGGGTATATTGGTCACACCGGTATATAGGACGCAGCCCACTTTTTAGATGAATAAAATATTTATTAAAAGTGCGTCTTAAACTCGAATTTTAGGGTACTTTAAACTATTACCTTCTCCTCAGTAAGTTACACTTTTTTCCCCCCACATGTTATCCACCAAGTCAAACACTTTCAATAAAGTAGATAGTTTAAAGACTATAAACACACTCAAACCAGGTTAAAAAAAATAAAGAAAGTTTACTTAAAGAAATGTATTTACATAAACACACAGTTTCATTATAACATGCAAAATGTGGGGCCACACTGTAATTTCACCAAATACCTTACAAAATAAGGTGTTGATATGCCTCAATGGATTTCCGGTGTGGCGTTCAAGGTCCCTCGGCGCCGAAGCTTCTCGTGGCAAACAATCCAACAGGTGAACTAGGGGCAGGTGTCCTCTCATCGAGGCAGGAAAACGTTGGGCATTGCAGGATTACTCCAAACACCGTCTGCTTCTCTCCTCCCGTGGTCCGCGTCAGTAACAGTTTCCGGTTTCACCGCTGAATAATAACATCAGCTCTACAAAGTCCCTCTGAGCTCGCGAGGCCGTATGCTAAATGCTAATAGCCGGCTGTCGTGCTAACCAAACGACGCTCCACACACATACACACACTTGGAAGTCCTAACTTTTTTTTTTTTAGTCCTCTTCTGTTTATGTCACACACACACGTCTTCACAGTTCTACAACTTAAGAAAGTCCAACAAAAACCGTAAATCTCAGTAATTAAACATGCTTCACTGTTTACATTAGTCCTGCCGTGAGCCGCACATGCGCACTTCACGCACCTCTCAGAACTGCCTGCGTGATCCCTGCTGATCACCACACTCAATCAAAACAAGGTAAGTTATTATCCATATAACTTTCCATTTATTTTTCCATTCTTTTTCCTTTTGTTAACATTGATCACTTTACATTCCTCAGAAAACTTCGATTAGAAAATATGTATAGAAAATAAAACAAAGCTCTAATAATAAGTAATTTATATTGAACTGAAAATATTATATTTTACTGTAGATTTCCCACTGGGTTACACAGGTAGAGTATACGATGGAGTATTAGGGCCACATTAAGAAAAAAAAATGAGAGGAGGGAGGTTTTTGTGTTGAAATTACAAGATTACACGACTCCTCAACTCCTCCATCAATCAATGTCAGATTAAATTACGCTAGAAAATATAAATGAGTTAAATGTAGCTCCACTTTAACCTGGTACACTTCAAAGAGTTTCGTCACATTAATGTATCAGGCATGATGATACCATGAAATAATATATAGATTTTGTCGAATGCAGTTCTGCAAAGGACACCAACAAAAGTGCATGCAAAATAAATTGCCTGCCCTACCGTTAAGCAATTAAACAATAAAAAAAATAAAAAAAGTGCAGAAATGTGCAACATGTCATTACAAGATTGTTTGCATCAAGTGGACATCAGTTTGCATTCGTAGAGCAGCGACACCACTGACACCACGTTCTAACATCCAGTGAGTGAGCTAATGGAGCCAGTGGATGGAGCTCAAAAAATGTCCAGAGAAATTGCCAGCGATGTGGCACTGCTGCAGAGGGGATGAGATTGTTTTTTCTGTGTGTGTATAGCTTGTGATTTGTCCCTCTGCAAATAAAATGCAACTGTTTAAAACTGCACAGGAATAGAGGCAGGACGACATGTTCTCATCCTGTTTGCTGAAACACGGAGCAAGTTGGGACATCTTCATTGAGAAAAGTGAACTGATATTTGCTTGCTAGCTTGTTTGCATCAGTGTTGGAGTACCTAAGGTGAATGTTGTAAAAGGTTACAGAGGCGGGTTTTGCATTGAAGTCTCTGTATGTGAGGTCGCTGACATGATGTTCAGGTGCTGCCCTGATTCTCTTAGAGGGTTCAAAATCCTGTCTGCTGTTTGTGCATGTGTGTGTGGGTTGCACGTGTGTGGGTGTGAATGTGTGTGCCCTCACAAGCTTGCTTGACTTCCCCACATTGATACCAGATGGCCCTTCCCATCATGGCCAATGGAGGAATTCAGCTGGCAGGACCCCTTCTTGTTCATGGTCAGTGTGCAAGTGTGTGTTAATGTGTGTGTGTGTGTGTGCGTCCCTCCCCATGCCCCTCCTCTCCCACCACACACTGACCTATTTGTATTCTGGGCAGAGCAGATGAGGCTGCAGGCCCGCTGCCCTGCTCCCCTCCAGCCTGTCCCCTCGGGAGGGCATCTGTGGGTCTGCGCTGGGCAGATAGGGCAGCCCCGTCATGGCAGCTCTTTAAAGACCACCTCGCTGGTCCGCAGAGAGGGAATGTGTTTGGATTTGGGTGTGTGGGGGTGCTCTGTGTTGGCCTGCTGAGATGTCCCTCCTTGCATTTCTTTGTTTGTTTCGTGTTCAGAGAGGACAAAGGGAAACACCTTGATCCAGAGTTGTAATGATCCCTTACTATTATCAGGAATCATGATGAGAGTTCATTAAATTTACTGTAACTTCTCCTGCAATGAAGCAAGATATTAAAAAGAACTGATAATTGCCAGCCAGTGGGAGTTGAGAGACATCTCACACTGATTAGTCACTCAGAAGGTGCACGTCTCCGTCCTCTCCGAGACGATGCGTGGTCGGCCCATATGTGTCGTGCGTGTGTGTATTTCAATTCAAAACTTAGACAGGCTCATTTGAAATCACCCAAGCATCCCTGATAGACTCCCATATTTAACCCCCACCTTTTTCTCCACAGCCACTCACCCTACAAACATTATTTGTTGATTTGCAGAAGCACACATGCACCCAGAGGAAGCACGCACACACAAATACAGAGGGTGCCGAGCCATAGAGGAATGCAGAGCGGTATAATCACAGCATCATCAGCTCTGTCCTCCGAGAGAGCGGGCCAATAATGCCCCTCTAATTGAATAACTTATCCACAGCTATTTCCCAGGGGGCCGAGCTGCAAGGCACAGTCGCAGAGAGAGGGGGGCAGATGGCGCAGAAGAGAGCAGATCAGCATCCTCCAAGTCGCACAATGAAAGGTGGAGTTAGACAAACACGCAGAGTCTCTCACAGGCAGCAACTTCTGTGTCCTTTTCATTTCATATTTACAAGATTTGATGAATTAACCAACATAAATTCGCTTAAACAAGAACTACTGTACATACATCTCTCTCTCTGTCTCTATTAGGGCACATAGCTGGGTCTTTGTTTCCCCTTTTTTCTTTCAGTATTGTTGAATCTAGCAGGGAGAACAGGGCTCCTCTCTTATGTGAGGCTGAAAAGCTCCGCTCTATCCCCGAGCCCGAGGCTGAGGATAATTCCCCCTAAGACCTCCCAAATTCTGGCTCCTTGTTCAGACACCCTTGGGCTCACTACAGGGGGTAACTATACATTCTGTTTCCCTTTCTCCCATCAGACAGCCCACCACCGCCCTGGGAGAGAACACACACATGCTGTACATAATACTTCCCTAGTAGGCATCGCTGCGATTCGATCATTACATCCCTGCGATGCTCCGCAGCTATTAGAAGAAAACGTGTCTACAGACTGATGGGAATTTCTTTGACTGATCGTACAGTATTGAAACCTAAGGCCGGGCTCAGACTACAGGAGTTTTGGGCTGATTTATACCTGATTCGCCGCTCTCGACTAACGGTGGAGAAATAGGGTTTTGGCCAGTCATTGGTACCGATGTTGGGCCCAGATACCTGGTTATTTGAGTGGTTTACAATCCAATCGCAAACGTCCTGATTGGCTCACAGATTCATTGAAACTCTCCCGAGAATTTGTAACATGTTTAACAATTAGGATTTAAAACCTGCATGATTATATCAGTACTTTTCTAATCTCTTTAAACAGATTCTGCATGTGAATTGCAAGGACATAAGAAGCGTTAAGGTCTCCGTTTGTTGTCCGAATAGTATCGTCCACCAGTGATTCTGCATGCTTCACTTGTATGCAGGAAAACAGTTAATGTGGAGAGCGAAACCCCACACCCGCCATCTGACGACTATTTAGCGTTTTGTTAAACTGTATAAACAGTGTGCAGCTAGCTTCCTGCCCAGGGACCACAGATGTAAATTAGCTATATAGCTATCTCTAGCCTAACAGTTGTATTGTGCGCAGCCCCTGTCTAACAAACTAAACTAAACTAAACTAGCAATCCAGTTGTAGACATCATCTCTCAAACTTAATTCTTATGTATCGAGTTGTTAGTCGAAATGTAAGCAATGAGCAGCGCGTGAAAAAGGACGTCTGGATCCAGAAATCCTTTATCGCTAATTAGAAAAACTCACTGGCTCCACCAGAGGCTCCAAAAACTCCGGTCCCAGAGGGTATATCGTTGCCACGCGATAGCTGATGGTTTTCGAGGTCGGTACGATAGCCAATGAAAGAAAAGTGTACAAGGAGACGGAGCTACTGACAGTATTTCTGAGCCAGCGTTAGCTAGCATGCTAATGTAACCTGAAAACTAACAGTTAACATCTCACCTCCAGTTCTTGCTGAAGAATAGACAACCTTTGTTGGCGGTGTCTCCCCACTGACCCACTGACTATCATCTGACAACTCTGTGAACGACGGCTAACTTTTCAGGGTTTTTCAGGACTTTTCCGGTGTAGGCAACAGGTACAAGGCCGAGACTTCCTTTTCCTTGCGTTGCATTGCTTACAGTCAGACAAGCAACTTGAGCAGCGAGAATGGAGTTAAGACACGTCTACAGCCAAGTTGTCAGCTGTTCCACTTTAATTGAGATTAATAAAAGCTAAATTGCCGTCAGATGATCATTCGTGGATTCTGGGATTGCATTACGACGATTCACGTTCCACGTCTTTGTTTCCAGGATACGACCAGTGCCAGCAGAAACAAAAGGGGACAACGCTACTCCAGATCGCTTCCGACACCAAAGTGCTGTCACTTGCCAGATGCTCCCACTGGTGCGCACGCTAATCTTAATAATGTCCTGTAGTGAGTGAGTTATTTACATATCTTGTGCACGTTTGAAATTAGCAATAAGAATATCCGTGAAGTTTCTCATTAAGTGTGCAAACAACCAGATTTTGCAATCAGTTAGGATTTTAACTCTTCTGTAGTCTGAGCCCGGACTTACAGTGTGTACATAACAGCTGATTTTCAGTATTAAAAACGCCACCAGCTGACACCTCACGTTTCCACCGTGGCTGAGCAGAGATCTGGAGTCCTTATGAAATTGTTAGCCGGGCTAACTAGCTGAACTCCTCTCTGGTGAGCTGTACCTCATCAGCACGCATGATGTCTACCCAGGTCGATACCTTTATGCCCACAAGCATAGTTGAAGTCAATGGAATTTTTATTAGGAAACAATAATGGGAGGAGGGGGGGGGTACGAGGTGGAGAAAGAGAGAAAGCGAGGTGCAGGGAGAGGTAGTACATTGATTTACCCTTCATAGTTCGTTGCACTACATTTACCCAGCAGAGTGCTCAAATTAGTGCCCTCCAGCTCTCTCCCAATTAGTTTCCACAGAGACGAGGTGTAAAGCCAGTCACTGGCCTCATTACCTCTCCTCTCTCACCCCCTTTCTCTCTCTCTCTCCGAGTAAACCACCCTCCAACTCTCTTTCCCTCTGTTTTTTAGTTTTCCCCTCGCTCTCTCTCCACTTCAGCCTCTCTCATCTCCTCCACTTTTTTCCATTTCAGTCCTCTCCTGCCTTTATTTGTCTCTCTCTCTTTCTCTCTCTCTCTCTGCATGTCTCTCCGTTTCAGCGTTTGTGTATTTCCCTCTGTTTAAAGTGCAGAGCAGACCGAGGAAAGTGCATTCATCTCCAGGAACATGAAGCGCGGCGGGCTGCCAGAGACTCAACTATCCCTGATAAAGAATAGATGATGTTACTCTTTTGTCGCTGTGACTCTGCGGAGCTCTTTAGTTCAGCACAGTCAAGGATACTGTGTGAATCTCCCTGCTGATACAATGGAGACGTGCTTTCAGGACACATCTCGATCATATTAAGACATTCAGTGAGAGATAAACTTATAATAACTATGATTTTTGATTTCTTTTCAACTGCGGAGCCAGTTAATGGTGTTTGTGTCATTCAAGTTAACAGTTTTGTCCATGTTTTGTAACCACAGAGTACTTCTTATACTCAGTATTTCCTCTACTGCTGTGATTTTATATTAGAGTTTAAACATCTATAGATGGCAATCTTCTCATTTTCTGTTCCAAAGTTGGTTTACAAGCCTACAGCAAGCCTCAGACCCTCAGGGATCTATACTTCCCCAAGCACACTGTGTGTCCATTATATTCTAATAATTTGACTAATTGTCAAAAGATAAAAACCAGAGATGTGGACTTGAGACTTGGTGACTTGGACTTGAATCAACTCGAGTCACTGTTTTGATGAACTGCGACTTGACTTGACAAAAAAATAAATGACTTTAGACTCGACTTGGACTTTAGGCACGCCGACTCGGATGACTTGCGTGTGTCATATAATTTGTTTCCGTCTAACTATCAAGTATGTACGCAGCACAAACTGGGAATCATGATTGGACGGCTCAAAAAGCTCCCCGGATGCTTGGATGACTGGCTGTCAGTCCAACTCCTCGCTATGGCAACACGCAACATCAAAGCCCCCAAAGAGATGCCTCATCAGTCGTACTCGTTACCACTCAATACGGTCTCAGACCAGACCATCATCATGGCTGTGTCTGTGTCAAGATAATACAGATACAATTCATTGTCATACTTTTTGAACAGGTTATATAAACTGGCCGATAATATCATTATTAGACGGGCTGCTAACACCTTGTCTTTTCTCTTAATAAAGACCGGATACTGCAGGTTAGAGTGCTGGATCTTGGGTGGAAAAAAAGTGACTTGACTTGCCTTAACTAAGGACTCGACTTGACTTGACATAACCTGTGACTTGACTTGACTTGCCTAAGAGAAAATTAGACACGAGACTTGCTTGAGACTTGGACCAAATGACTTGAGACTTACTTGGGACTTGAGCAAAGATGACTTGGTCACAACACTGATAAAAACCACTAAGGCACAATATCCTCTAACATAATATACAATTTAAGGCAGCTTGTTTTAAAATGTGCTTTAAAAAATGTATTATTACAGTTTATAGTGTTCTCATATGGTGTGTCTTCCCAGCCGCAATATAAAGAGTGTATGGGTTCATCTGGGGAACAATACGGACCCTGCTGTGTCATTCAATAAATCAATTTTTATGTATACAGTGCCATGACACAGCAAGCGTTAGCTCTTAGCACTTTACATACAGAACAGATCTTACCTGTACTTTTTATAATATTATGTGTAGTATATCATGTGCAGGCTGTACCTGATGGGGGCTTAAAGGCAGCTTACACTGCAGTGTGGAGAGCCATGAGGGGCCCACGGCTTACTTTTGCCCTGGAGCCTCCTAACAGCTTAATCCTCCCCTGGTCTGCTCCCCTGAACTGGCTATCGATGTTCATTCAACTTTAAAATGCATGTACTTATAATTAAGCCAGTTAACTTTTAACATTTAGTAGGTTAATATTATTGATTTAGCATCATCTATTACAGAAATCATATCATTAATCTTTTCAGAAGGGCTCAGTATCAGTCTGTACGTCACCACTGAATTATCTCAACTATTGGATGTTATTCAATTGGGCACAGATGCTCACGTTCCCCAGAGGATGAATCCTGATCACGTTCATGGTCCTTTGACATTTCCTCTGGCGACATCACGAGGCTCATATATTTGCGGTTATAAGCGACATGTCTCGTAATCTCATATATTGAATTGCCGTACAGTAAAATTTGGTATTAACATAAAACTTTTCTAACTAACTGAAGTTCTCATCACTCTCAGCAAAACTGTGTTTGTTAGCGCTAATAGCAAATGTTAGCATGATAACCTGCTAAACTTAGATTGTGAACATAATTAATATTATACCTGCTAAGTAGCGTTGTCACTGTGGGTATGCTAGCAAGTTAGCATTTATCCTAGAGTGAAGCCTAAATACGACCTAAAAGAGTAGCTAGCATGACTTTGCCTTATTTTTAAGTTACTACTCAGTCCAAATTAAAGATACAGAGAAAAAGTGTCATATTTCTCCCCCACAAATAGTGCTTGAGAATGCTAACTGTGATTTGACACCTGGATTTGGCCTCCTGTTAGAGCCCGTTGTCTACTGTGACAGGCTCTAATTACACAACCTGATGTTTGATACCTCACAGATTTTGCTCTTCGAAGGAACCATCAGTTTAATATTAATGTCACATATCAAAAGTCGAACAACACACAGAGTCCTTATTTAGTTATATTAGCCGAAAGAAAAGAGTAGCAAAGCCTTAAAATAGATTCAATTTCCTTGTAAACACAACGGGTTGAGAGCTCGTGCTAATATATCCTTGGCCTTGGAACAGACAAATTTTGCCTGCAGAAAAGCAAACACCTCTCCCTCCACAATCGCAACCTCCAGCAATTCCTCCTCCCCTCCCTCCTTCTCCTTCTCCCCCCATGTAGAAACCCAGAGAGAATCTGGGTGAGGTGTCAGGCCAATGTACTGCCTGCAAACAAAAGCCGCCCTGTCCACCCCAGACCCAGATGTTCCTTATTGATCCCCCTGTGGATTTGGCTGAATGTAACCGCTCCAACATTTCTCCGTCTTTCTCTCTCATTGCTCACACTGTGTGCATATGTGTTACTCTCGCCTTGTTTGTATGATTGTGCATGTCCAGTCAAAGCTGGAAGTGCTGTTTCCCCTCTGAAGTTTGCAACAACCAGCAGTTTGGGACTTGTACCCCCCCTTGTTCTCCCCCCCTTTATCTCCCTCTCTCTCCCTCATGTCCGCGATCCTGTCCTCGACAGCCCCTCTTGGCTGTTTCTAGTTAATAATGTAGCAAGCCTCGCTGTCTGATGTTGCACTGGGTTTGCCGTGGCGCACAGGGAGGCTGTCTCTCTACCTTTCTGGGAGACGCTGCAACTGGTTGCCAAGGAGTTGGTTTCAGGGAGGAGGCGAGGGAGGAGGGGGAGTGTAAAGTAGAGGTCTGGCAAGAGAGAAAGCAGCAAAGACAAAGAGAGTGAGAGGAAACAGACAGGGAGTGAGGGAAGGGGAGAGAGAGCTCATGAGTTGGAGAAAAAAATGGCCGACTGACGAAGGATTGGTTCGTATGAAACTGTTGCTCATCCCGCTCCGCGCACATCCTGTTCTTGATGATACAAAAACAGACAAAGCAGGTGGAATATTTCTTCTGAGAGATATAGCAAAGGAATTTGTCCTGTGGTGTAATGGTGGTGGTACTGAGGTGTTGAGAGGTTCATTCATTGACAAAATAAATAACGTGACAGAGCTAAAAAACGCCTCTTCTGTAGATTTTCAAGGTTACATTTGAACTTTCTTTGTAAATTTTGTTTTGTTTTCACACGAGAAACTCAAAGTGTTCATGTGTACACTTTGTATGGATGTCCATTGTGGGAGGAACATGTCCTTCACAGAGCATATTTATGTCATTACAAGCACAGACATGGTTCCTGAAAGAATTGATGCTTTGAGCTGCTTGTCAGTGTTTCAGTTAAAGGTCTTACCCTACATCCACCGGCTTTGCGGACACGTACGCGCACACATTCACATACGCAGATACACCATAACTGTTTGATATGTATGTAAAAGATGACTCTACGCCTTCGAGCCTGAGCACAATATTTTGTGCGGTAGTTAATCTGATTCTGTAGCAAGGGTAACGCAAGCAGGGTTGTGTCAGAGACGTCTTCTTTTTTCACCAGTGAGCTGCTCCTACATCAATGAGATTGTCTTTATCTGCCTGCTTGCAGCTTGGGCTCAGATTCTGCCCTCTATATACGGGCGCTGGGTCGTGGGAGGCATGTGGGCGAAGGTGCGTGGCATCCGGCCTAATGCACAGCCTGAAGAGAAATACTAACACTTCATATTCACTGTGACTTCAACACCGCCACAGTTGAGGCTCTCACATTTGGAGAGAGATTTTCAGTGAATGAGTCACAGGTTTGAAAGATATTCCATGGGACATGGTCTTCTAATTTAGTTGTGGTGTGAAATGAAAAGAGTCAAATAAAAAAGCGATTGCAGGCATCCATGTCGTGCTGTCAGCCGCACAAGAGGCTGCTGCGCCGGGTGTCATCTCTCTTAATATAAAATTGCAGTTTATAAAAGTCTTGCCACAAAGTGCTCCTCCTCAGACCCCAGGTCTGCTGCCTTGTGTTTGACTCAGGATATTCCCCGCTGTACCGCATTCCTCTGCTGTTCCGTTATTCTGGATCAGGTCCCTGCCTCTTCCTGCCAAAACCCTCCCATAAACACACATCCAGCCCCGAAGTCGTCACGCCGCAGGGGGCATTCCAGAAGTGTTAGTTTTCTGAGCCCTTCTCCATATTCAAAGACACACATGAACATGTACTGTACATGCAGACACGCTGAGCTCTTACCCTTGGCCCAGTGTTTTTCAGACTAACACAACAGGAATGATAAACTATGATAACCGCAGACTAAATAATAGAAGTGGACTGAGCTTTTTGGTTTCAAAAGTAAAGCCCCTGCAGAAGTGCCTTAAACCTGAATTATTTCTAATAGCCAGCAGGGGGCGATAGCACTGGTTGCAAAAAGATGGAACCAGATGGAAAAAGAAACACTTCAGCTAACATTTTCCTGAAGAGTTGATGGTCTCAGTCGCTGGGCTCTTTGGCGGCACCTATGGCGATAAACGGTATTTGCAGGAGCACACTTCCTAGATATCCAGACAGTGTTGCATGTGTGACTGCACATTTTGGAGTGGCCTTTTATTGTGGCCAGCCTAAGGCACACCTGTGCAATAATCATGCTGTCTAATCAGCATCTTGATATGCCACACCTGTGAGGTGGATGCATTATCTCGGCAAAGGAGAAGTGCTCACTAACACAGATTGAGACAAATTTGTGCACAATATTTGAGAGAAAGAGGCCTTTTGTGTACATAAAAAAAGTCTTCAGTTCAGCTCATGAAAAATGGGAGCAAAAGTGTTGCGTTTATATTTTTGTTCAGTGTAATTGACAAATCGTTTTCAAGACAGCCTCTCAACCAGGATAAGAAACAAAGATGGCGACAGCAAAACGGTGAACTCGGGGCTTCAAAGTGGGGTATTACAAACCAATGGGTGTCATCACAGTGGCTTTGTCCACTTCTTTTGCATGGTCTTTGCTTATACTTTGGTTATTTATAATTTTGTTCCTTGATACACTTTTTGCCCACACAGTTTTAGCCACTAATACCCAATGCTGTCTTATCCTAGAGATATGCTTGCTATTGATCCCATGCATATGAAATCTTTCATCACGAGTCAGGATCCTTTTTTAGCCCAGAAAATATTTAAAAAACGGCCAAATGTCTGGTTCAAAACATCCTTTTTAACAGCAGCTGTTGCTTCACCTCTCGCTCGACTTCATAAAACCTCAACTCGGTTTGGTTACAGAAGTTTTATTGGGAACATTTGTGAGATAGCTTTTGACTTTTTTTTTTTTGCATAAAGTTGAGATATGGTGTTTCATAACTTCGTGTTTCTGCGTCATGTTTCTTGGCCTTTTTACCCTGTCAACTCCCATTACCCATGAGGCAGTGGGAGGCACCCCGGCACTTGTTGCTTGGCCCTATCAGTGGGAGACCTTCAAGATGCTTGGTGTCTCTTATCAGCCTGTGCAACCGCAATGATTCCCTCCTTACCATGTTGTTCACATTGATTTATATTATGCAAGTATTAATTTCATATTTAGTAATCCATACCACTTTGAAATGAGCAAATGTATGCGTCCTAATATTTAAGAGGAGAATTAATTGTGCAATCTTATCGGCACATTTTGCAGAGAAAACGTTTGAACACATACACCGTCTTTGTGCAGGAGAAAGTGCTCATACAGTGGTCAGTGTGTTCACACAAACTCTTGAGGAGTTCCCGAGCGAAACTCTGCACATCAATTATTCAGTTCGATCACCTAGCCTCCTTGCTGTCTCTGTCTGAGTCTTCCTCCTCGCTGCAGAAGGACCTGCTCAGGCAGGCGCAGTCAGGGAGGAGGGAGGGGGGTGGGGGGAGGCAGCCCTGTAGATAGCCTGACTGGAGCCAGAAGAGGGCTGGAGCAGGAGTATTCATTAAAGTCGCCCCAAGAGCACAGGCAGGGGAGAGGATAACAAGACCCTAGGGTGGCTGGTATGGGCCCCAACTCCTCAAAAACCATAAATGTATTCCCCTTCATCCAGACAAATCCACAGTCTACCGTGTCAGCAAAAATATACACACACTCGTCTACCTTTGCTGGAACACTTCTTTCACTTACTTTGACTTATACTTTGTTAACAACCTGAAAGCTAGGATAAGGATATCTTCTTCACTTAGTTTTGGCTATTAGTCTTACAGCTTGTGCATTAGCATTTTACCCAAGAACTATTTAACCACACTTTTGTAGGGGGAACCAAATAAGCAAACACTTTAAAAACACGTCCGTCTTTTACACAACAGTTATCAAAAATCTGGTTTTGCTGACCTCCAGTTGTTGAGCTTCCCACCTTACTGTGGTGATGTGGAAATATACCCCAGGCTGTGTCCAAACACTGACATCACTCTAGTTCGAGTCGTACAGAGCCAACTTCTGACCTCGCCAAACTGCACCCATCATTTGAGGCGCAACAGATGTTCAATTTAGATTACTAGTTTTAGGTTCAATATGTTGGGAAGTACGCTTATTGACCTTCATGTAAAGTTAGACAAAATACCATTCTCATGTCTGTGTGATAAATATATGGTTGGATCAAGCAGCCATTTAGCTTAGCTTAGCATAACGACTGGAAACAGGTGGAAACGGCTAGCATGTCTCCACTTAAAGGTAACAAAAGCTGCCAAAAAAAAGGTCAGCTGCCCAGCAACCAGCATACAGGAAGTAGTGTGTCCAAGCTAAGCAACAGAGGTTCTGTTAAGTAGATTTTGTTAGCCTGGGACAAAGCCAGGGTAGCTGCTTCCCTCTGTACAGCATTTTTGCTAAGCTATGCTAAACAGCTGTTTATCTAATCAATTTATTCAAGTAACTTTTATATTTTTTTCTTTTGATTATACGACATCCCATTAAACCTAAACTTGCGAAGCTAGTTAGCTAGTTAGTCCATCTTTGACCCGTGTGAGCTTCCCCAAAGTACACAGCTTGACAACATTAACTTTCATTTTGGTTTATTTAGTTTAACTGGTGATTTTACTTAAAACCTGTTTGTTTTTCAGAACATTTGTGGTACATAACCCATGCCAGGCCGACGGTGACGATGTTCAATAAAACTCGGTGAGTAAAATGTTCTAAATGATGGAATGACGGCCATGCCAATGAAAAACAGACGTAGGTCTTGTTTTCGTCTTTCTCGTGTTGTTACCTAAGTAATTTTTAGCTGCAATACCACCAGGACATGGCAACAAGAAATAGAAATCAGAAAAAAAAATACAGTAGGCAACACAACCAAAGGAAGTTGAGTCTTTAATGGGTTTTTTATCCTGCCCTTGACTATTGGCTACCCAGTAACTCTCACCTCCGAGTATCAGGCAGAGGTGCAGAGAAGCATTTAAAAGAGCCATAACTAACTGAACGACTCCTGAGGGAGGCTGCACAGACTGACGTATGTGTCCCTGGGGTCTCTGAGATCTGACTGCACGGGGCTGTTGTTCTCCCCCCCCGTCTGCCTGCCTGGCCTGTTGGGCCCCATACCACAGCTTTTCCAAAAAAGACCCCCAAGCGGTGCTGCATTGAGCCAGGCCGAGCAGTAAGCTGAAATTAAAGCTGTTTCACTGCGGTTAGTTAAATAGTTGGACAGTGAGAGCATGGGGTGGCCCCGAGTCAAGGCTAAGGCTGTCTGGGCTAGTGAGTGGAAATCTCGAAAAAAAGGCTAAGAGCTGGGGAGGGGAGAGGGGAACATGCAAAATAAAGGATTAAAAGGAAACTTTTCAAGTGACCTGGTTAGAAGGTTTTGTGGGATTTTGGTCAGGGGAAAGCTGGGAAATGGCGAGGGTGTGTTCTGTGGTTCTGCAAATCTATTAAGTGTACTGTCACTGCTTCTTAGCAGCACACTGGGAAGGAATGCATTACATAAGATGATAAGATACTCAACAGGACATACACGGAGTTAGCATTTTCAAAAAAAGCTGGGAGGCTGAAAGATATCTGTTCATGTTTTACAAGTAAAATCTATACTTTTACTCAAAGCTGTCATAAAAAAATGTCAGCTGCATCCTCCAGAATATGCAACAGTTGCGTTTTTTCCCCCCAATTGCTCTAAAATATGTTCTACAATTGCAAATGATGATCATGTGGTAGTCTGAGGGTTGTATGGCCTGTGGCTGGACTTCAGTAACAGAGTTGGAAGTGTTTATTGAATTATATAACTGTTCAGCATAAATCTGGGCTAAGGAGCAAGGGGTGGATCCACAAGGTCCCTCTACCCCCCATGACTCGCAGGGTTTTGACCACAAGTCCGGCCCACATTCTTCAGCCTCTGCTCACTGCGTTTTGAGGGGATCTGTGCGCTTTTGCTCGGCCGGGCGCTCTCCGAGAGGGACTCAATAAAAGAAATGAATAAAACCACATCAAACTTGTCAGCAGCAAGTTTCCTGACAGATGACTTCATCACAGGGCCCCTTGTCTCTCATCCAGAGCACACACTGAAAGTAGCATGCGTGATTGTAATCGCAACATTGCATTCGCTTTTATTTTTATGCATGCTGGATCTCGTACAAGAGAAACATTTTCCCTAATGTTTCCAGGCTACAGCGACTTGGCCATACATAATGGCTGGAATGGAGGCGAGTAAATTCCTAAGCCAAGTTCCTTTAAATCCACAGGGGTTCACGCGATGTATGGATCAGTCTTCCAAGAGGAACAGGAGCCAAGACATCTGTGTGACTAGCAGGGACTGATCCCCTCCACCAGAACACAGGGAATAGGAAACCCGGGATTATCTGGTCACATTGCATATCACGGGCCTGTATTCTCTGCACAATAGTACCAGCCCTGCCTCGCTGCGATCCGTAAAGTGCTCTGTGTCAAATTCATAATGTAATTTGAATAAAACATCCCAATTAGCATGTACTGTTGGATGCGCACACATACTTGTGAGGTGGAACTCTTTTGTGGACAAGCATTCATAATCATATCTGAAATTGTGTAGCACTCAGTGAGAATGTGTCTTTCCCCGCACTAATCTACTCTGTGTGGAGGTTTTCATTATCCACTATCCACTGTGTTCCTGTTCAGTGGGGTCTCTGTGCCCAGTTAAGAGTCCCACTAGCCTGAGGGTAAAAGGATGGTAATGGGGATGACGGGGGAGCCGAGCTTAACTATTTAACAGTATTATGTTTTACACTCGCAATAATGCAGTAAAAGTAGAAGATTATTTCATCACGGTGCGATTATTACATCAAACATGCGTGTAATTTGTCGTTGTCAGGTGAGTAAACCAAAGGTTTATAAAACAGTGGGTGGCTACTGGGAGACACAGTTACCTCAGCTTTAAATTAGCTTTAAATATTCATTTGCATTTAAAAGGAGGTAAAGCTATGTTAGCAGACAAAACGGTAACAGGATACAAGCAGGCAGGACCAGGATTCAGGCACCAAAAAAAATCAAAGGGAAAGGTCCTGTATGTATGGAATGAGAGTGATGAGTTAAATAGAGACAGGTGAGTGGGGAAGGTCAGGTCCAGGGCTGATTGTAACAGTGAACAGGTGTGTGGATGGGGAAAGGAGGGGAAGTCTTAGGGCATCTGGTGGAGAGGTGGGGTATCGCGTTGAACCTTGGGAAGTGGGAATGTGACTGGTGAGGAGGGACAGGGAGACAGACTGTGACATGGTGGTAATCCTGTCCTTGTCACACTCAGGGCGGGAAAGCTCAAAAGATTTTATAATGTTGTTCTGCTGTGTACCAGGTTGCAAGTGGTACAATCGTACAATATCTAAAACAACATAATTTCACCACATCCAGCAACTGAAAAAAACATCACATAGTTGTTAAAACCCAACAGAATATTGAGCCATATTTTAAGGAAAAACAATATATTTGTACGCCATAAGCTACTATTGCTAAGCTAATGCTAAGACTAGCCTTCGACCACTTCCTAGGTGACATTACCGTTTGATAGTGTTACATTTTAAGATAGGCAAAGAGGAAAATTCCAAGCTAATGGTATTGTTAGCTATGTAGTAGCTGAATGCTAACATTAGCTGTCATCTAATCTCCATTGACAGATTTTTTGTGTGAAAAGTTTTCTGGTTTCCTCGCTAGCTTTGGTTGTACAAAGGAAAAACAGTCCATGTGGTGAGCAGAAGGGGCGGAATGCAATCACCATCCCGGTTGCCAACGGTGACCATCGGATGACAATTTTCCTTTTTATTAATCTGTATTATAAACAGACATCTGCATGCAAGCTCAGCTAACAATGCATTTAGACGCCTTATCTTGGCCTGAAGTCTTTTATCGCTAACCATTAGCTAAACCGGAAGCCCTAATACACTGTCTGTCGCTCCCAGAGGCTATGGCATCAGACGAGATCCGAGATTGGCTGTTTTAATGGAGGCTAATGGTTATCAAATATGTTGTTGGCTAATGTTAGCATTCAGCCAATTTCTATCTAGCATTACCCTTTGCTAGTTTAGATGATTAAATAGAAAAGTGCGTCCTTGCTAGCATAATGTAAGCTAGGGGGTGGGTGTATGCTACCGTTAGCTGTTGTCTTAAGGTGGCTAATGGGTTATCAATTATGTTGTTCCAGCTGGAAGTGTGGCCTTATGTCTCTCTGGATTTTCACTGCCTGTTGTCTTTTTCATTGCTTATCAATGGAGGATGGATAACGATGAGTCAGATTCGACTATGGATGTTGCACCTTAAGCGTGTAGTTGGAGGAAAACGGCCATCATGATATCACTACAGCTCTATTAATTTAGAGCTTTACAGAAATTTGTCATTGAACACAAAGGTTTCGTTTAATATTTTTGAATGAAGATAATACAGCAAAGGAGATACATAAATGACAAGAGTCTGTTTGTACGAGCAGGAGCGTACAGGAATGGAAGCTTGTGCTCTCACATATATGACCTCCTGTGTCCTAGAATGTTGCCTCCACCCAACCACACCCCCGTTACACACACATACACACAAACACACACACGTATTCCACCCTAGACAGGCCAGGTTGCCAGAGCTACACAAACTCCCACCCATTAGCGGCAGGATTCCAGGATAACCATGGCAACCAGTCTCTCACCCCCGGGGAGACGAGCAGCAGAACTGAAAGGCTCCATTCAATTTCCACATCCCAGTACAGCACACACAAAAGGACACACACGCACACTTTTTTCGCACACTAACACACACTCACTGACAGGCAAACACTCACAGATTCTCACACACACACACACACACACGCACACACACGGACACGTCCAACGCAACCCACTTGCTCTAACAGCCTCGCAGTCACTCCAGCCTTCCCCGCCTGCCTCCACCGGGGTGAGTGGGAGCTTGTTAGAGAGACCGCACACTACATCCTCTCACCCACGGTCCTCGGCTGCACATACACAGCGCTCCAGTGAAACATTAATTACACCTCACTCATTGTGATTAGACACACTTTCAGAGGAAGTCGACAGACTCTTTATTTCATGCACAAAGATTATTTTTCTCTCTCCGTGAAGGAATGAAGCACCTTATGGACGACAAAGCTTCGGGTCAAATCACCTGACTGCGTCCGAATAACTGTATATAAAGATGGCGACACATCTCCACCTTCTACCATTGTACAAAAATGAAGCCAAAATACTCCCCGAGCAGTCGCTGCCATCTTACGCATTTGGAGCCAGAATAGCCAGGCTAGTGATATTAACGTCCCACCCCAAAACACCTATTTAACTTGACAAAAAAGCGAATATCAAAAGTTCTATTACTGTATTGATAGTTTTAGTGACGTTTCCTCTTGCCGTTACGCATCTACTCCGCTACTCAGGAACAGATCTTCTGCAGGAGCGGTATTTGTCAACAGAGCTGTCAATCATGACGTTACGCCCCTTTTTTATAGCATCAAATAACTAAATAAAACTAAACTCAGAAAAATTAACACTTTTAAATCAGCATGATAAAAACTAGCTGTAATGACAGAAGCCAAAATTATTTGGCGTGTATTTTATTTTATAGTTTGACTCACGTCCCATCTATTAACATGGAGGAGGCGAGCTTCATGACTACAGCCAGTCAGCAGGGGGCGATCAAGATGCTTTGGCTTCACTTTTGGGGAGCTGTCATGTTGTCCATCTGAGTCCCAGTTCAGGGGCTGCAGCCTTCGAAAGCCGTATTAGAAGGCTGATTGGTCTCAGAAGCACCAACTGGAAAGCTCCTTCAGATGTGGGGGACAAATCCTTTTACACGAAAGGATCCATCAGATGTATCCATCGCGGCCCAACATATCCCAGGATGCATTGCGCACCAATTCAAACGAGATGGCGCACTCTTACGTGGCCGAGGAATACACTTTTAAATGTTAAAAGTTTTTGGTTTCAACTCAATCGAATAGCTGGCGTTACGACAGGGAACGTCAGGGCCCTTGAAACAAATTATCTTCAAAATAATAGGTTAACTTATAGCCCGCTAGCTACCTGTTGCTAGGTGACAGGAGCGGTGTTTGATGACGCAAGGGTAAGGGAGCGGGAACAGCCCGGTGACGCAAACAGAAAATCCTCCGTAGACCAGACCGTCTCATTTCCTTCGGCCTTAACCGTCTACGCAGGCTACGAATGACTCATCCTCCATGGACGGCCTCCTTCGAAGGCTGCAGCCCCTGGATTGAGACGTAGCTGATATTGCACCCCCAGTGACAATTTGATGTGCATTCTGCTGTGCAAAGACGTAAAAGACAAATGTTTAAGAGAAATTACTTAATTTAAAGCAAGGCAGAAGGAAATATTTATATATGATGAGAGGGATGTGTCGTTGCGGGATCAAGTCAGAGGCTAATAAGGATGTAGTTACGATTGCTGGTGAAATCCCACATCCCACTTGAGTGAGCGCAGCATGCTCCCAGAGTCTCCTCCGTCTCAAACAGCAGTATGTACTCGCAGGCTTTAACCAAGAGGAGCGGGAAAAGGTTAATGACGCACAGTGGGAAATCAAAGATCACAGATAGCATCACAGGAAATGGAGTAGAGAGGTATAGGAGTGGAAACAGGCGATATGAGAGGGAACAGATGATGACATCCGAAGAGAAAAATAAAAGGAAAGTATGGGCAAGAAAGCGACAGTCCTAGAAATATAAATGACAGACAAACAGAGCTCCAAAACGCGGGGTGTTGATTATCTCCTGTTCACATTAGGAGCCCACACAGACTATTAGATGTGAGCCCAGCTTGAATCAATTTTGAAATGGTCTATTGAAGAAAATCTTGAGTGGCAAGCACATAGCACTCAGCCTTTTACCAACACAACATCTTAGCGGCTGATAGCGGGGAGGTGAAGATGTGCGAGGGTGTCTTGTTAAGATGTAAGGACAGGTGGAGAAAAGAGGCAGAAATTGGGTCAGCAGATATTATAAAAGGGTGTGGTGTTGTTTCGAAACGAGAGAGAGAGAGAGAGAAAGGGAGAGAGATCTGGAACAAGAGAAGGGATGGAGGAGGAGTGGAGAGAGGCTGGCACTAATGACGGGTGCGCCCAGGGCCACACAAGTACAGCTGTCTCCCCTCCCAACTTCAGCAATGTCAGATCGGCATAATAAAACCCAGTGTGTTAGTATGTGCTCACAGGGAACAGCTGGGTGGCTTGGCGAAAAAGGAGGAAAAAAAAGGGAACGAGAGAGAGAGGAGAATTCTGCATCGCTAAATCTGATCATCTGCCTTGAGCTGGTGGAGTTATCTTAACCAACCCTGGAGATGCTGAGGGAGATGAGGGTTTCGGAAGGAGCTAGTGGTGGTCAGAGGTGGTGAAAGTACACACAAGGTCTTTACTTAAGTAGAGGTACAGATACTCCTCTGAAATAAAGTTCTGGTAAAGGTAGAGGTATTGATTTAACGTATTGATTTAAGTAAAATTGGCTATTAAAAAAAGAATGTAGCCTTCTTAAAGGGCCATTTCGCCGATTTTCAACCTCAGTCCTACCACGCTATTATGGGGAGCTAATGCCAAAAACATGCAATTTCACTCTGTGCCTTTGGAGGACACTATCCGCTTCTCCAATGGGCCCTGGAACTGCACCGCCAGGCTGCGTAAAACGTGTCATCTGGTGGAGGCCAGGGAGCTTGCTGAACTACACTTCCTCAATCTAGGACGCCCGCCTCTGATGTCATATCTCTTGAAATAGATATTTTTTAGATGATCCACCGGTATATTCCCGTCGTATTTCGGAGTCTGTACCACTCTGAGCCATTGCCTGCAGCGAAACGGTAGTATTTCACTCCAGCATCTCTCGCTGGGCCGTTCCAGTGTTGTAGGAGTGTAGAATGGGCGAAACCACGAGCTGTTTGTACAACTTTCTCCACAGCTATGGCGCCAATTTCAAATATTATTGCTTCTATCGATTACAGAGAACACCAGCTTTTTCTAGGGGCAAATTTCTCCTTTTAGGGAATTTCAAAGTTGTTTTTGTGCTAAGCTAACTGAACGTATCATATTTGGGAGACTATTAAACCTAACTCAATATTACATTAGATAGAATGGAACAATATACTTCAAATAATGAACATTGACTTTGCTCCAATGTGCAAATCAGTTGGATGGGGAATGTCTTGCTGCTCTGGATCATCTCTGATGTTGCTGGCAATGTTAGCTGGTTCAATTTCATCCATGTTGCAACCAGTTGTTACTCTTGGACACGGTCATCTGCTTCACTAGAGGGAGTTTTCCACCATGTCTCTCTTGTGTTGTGTCTTTCTATTTACGCAGGTTGAAATAGCTTGTGATGATGGGAAGTCGGCGTGCAATGATGTATCAAGCTTCCCCTCAAATGCATCAAAGTGAAAGTAATAAAATAAATACATCTGGTACAGATTTTTGTGTTCAAATTTAGGTGGTAAAGTTAATAAAGTTTTCCACAATAATAAATACTCATGTAAAGTACAGTTACGTGAAAACTCTGCTTAAACCAACTGTGAGGAACTTTCACTTTCTGACTTACTTGGCTAACCTTGTGGATAAAGCGGTACTTCCTATCTATTATCTATCTTTTCCTGTACATGTTTGTATTATCTGAATGAAAATCTCCTCCTGCTTCCTTTTAATTGTCTAACGCTGTTAAAACGTTACTGGGGAAAGTTCCAACGAAGGCTCTTTCGGTCTGCGTGCTGTAAAACACTTCGTCATAATCCGACCCGGCGGCAGCGCTGACAGACTTTAATTGAAATAGTCAGTCTTCTAGCTGATGGTCTGGTTTGCTTCTTCCGGACAGAGGAAGGCATCATTTTTATTGTTACTATTTTTTGCCTTTATTGGTAGGACAGCTGAAGATTGACAGGAAACATGGAGAAGAGAGTCAGGGTAGATATGCACCAAAGAGCCGAACCCGAAGCCAATGCATCGAGGACTTTGCATCTGTACGTGGGGCACCTGCTCTACCGACAAGACAACCAGTTAAAACTCCTCTTGGTACCATTAAGTACAGTAAATAAGTATGTGAACTTTGTTACCTCCCATCTGTGGTCATAGTGGACGCTTAAACCTCTGGCAATCTCGGCTTGCACAAATCATTTTCCTTTTATCAAGTTTCCAGAGGTTGACGTCAGATTGTGTCCAGAGTGCACTGAGTCACACATATACCGACTCTGCTCACCACCTCGTCTTTGTGTTTGTGCCCTTAGTGGCCTTATATAAAGGATGTACGTATAGCTATTACATGATGTCAGATGTGCTTCTCCAACCTCACCTCACACCCAGAGTCCCTTATCGCTGATATCACACACTGAGGTCCTACAGGGCTTAACCCCGAACACCCAAACACAAAAGTACACTCGAACACTGTCTGGACTTGATCTTTACATATTATATGCACTTTTATTGGATGGACCTACATGTAGGAGGATATCTGCCTGTCTGACTCACTCCTTGTCTGTCTGACCACCCCCTCCTTCTAGCCTGCCAGCACCCTCTTTGTGTCTCTTGCCGTCTCTTCTTCCTCCTCTCTTGACTGTGTTTGTCTTAATCATTGCTGAGGTGATGTGGGCCGGGCAGAGCAGTGGATAATGTGATTAGAAAAGGCTCAGGCGAAAAGTCGCTGCTGTGATCATTCCAGTCACCGGGGACTTCCGTCACATTTGTCGAGGATCTCCAAGTGGAAAATGGCCTCAAAAAGGTCTTGTTATTTTGGTGTTTGAGCTCCGCCTCACCTCTTCGGGTGCGCCAGCTTGGCTCGAGATTTTTTGTGGGCAGGTTCATGAAGCAAAGAGACCAAAAGGAAGAGTGTTTAAGGGTTTGAGGCTTCTCACTCTGACGCTTCATTATTAGTTCCTTTTTTTTAGTTCAGCGCCACACCAACTACTATACATATTTTACCTGTAAGAATCACCTTTAACAGAACTTTACATAAACTCTGATAAAACGTTGTCAGCTGGATGTTAAATCATTTCCAGCCCACTTCTTTTTAAGTGTTTCAAGTCACAATACAACCAGTTAAAGGTGTCAGCTAGTGAGTAAAAGTTAGCGGCTGCTTGGCTAGCAGCCCCAAAAATCCCTCTAAAGAGCGTCAAGAGAGTGACTTACTTTTAATGTGTCATGTTTACCGTTTTTTAATCACCTGGACAGTTTGTTTGGAGAGGAGGAGACCTGTAAATAATTTGTCTCACGGTAAAAACAACTGATGAAATCCTAACCTAAAGTACAAGTCTAGCACAAGGTAGCAAAAACAAGCTAGCAGCAACTCCTGTGACCACTGAAGAGCATCTCAGAAACATTCATTTTAACAGACACTGGTTTTTACTGGTTTAAATCACAGTGTATGTTTTTAACAGACACTGTGATTCAATGTAAACCCTGTTTAAAGTGAAAATATGCTTCTTTCGAATTAACCAGGCTTAGCTAGATTGCTATAAAAATGTTTTGGTCTCATTTCAAGATTGATACGTGGTACTTATCTAGAGTAATTTATTGCAAAATAAAAGGTACCCTAGTTTTGAGTGAAAATTAACTAGACTTTACTTGATTGCCTGAAATTAGCATTAGTATTTTTTAAATCTTGTTTTAAGATCTTATGTGCTTTAACAACAAGTGAACTGGCTGACTTATTTCAAGACATCTTAAAGTGCCAGTTCGCCGATTTTCAACCTCAGTCCTATCGTGCCATCATGAGAGGAAAAAAATGCAGTTTCGCTCTGTGCCTTTGGAGGACGCTACCCACTTTTCCAATGGGCCCTGGAAAACCTCCGCCAGGGAGCTTGCTAAACTACGCTTCTTCAGTCTAGGACGCCCGCCTCAGGTGTCATGTCTCGTTCAAAATCGTCAGGTTTGCAATGTAGATTGCAAACCTGAAGATCCACTGGTACGTTCTCGTCATATTTCGGATTCTGTACCGCTCTGAGCGATTGCCTGCAGCGAAAACGGTAGTATTTCACTCCAGCGTCTCTCACTGGGCCGTTCCATTCAGAGGGAGGGGCACAATGCACGCTGGGTGTTGTAGAAATGTAGAATGGGTGAAACCACAAGCTGTTGGTACAACTTTCTCCACAGCTATGGCGCCAATTTCTAATATGATTGCTCCTTTAACAACAAGTGGACAGGCTGACTTATTTCAAGACATCTTAAGAAGAAAAAATAGCGAGTATTATATCTTAAGAATTTTGTCTTAAATTTCATTTTATATTATTATATATATTTGTATTTTTGCAGTGAAATTGCTTTGATGGACAAATTGGGGCAATAACGGGCAGCTCTTAAACATACAAATATATTTGTAATTCCAATGTAAAAGGACACCGAGTGTGTTTTCCAGGCCTCCAGAGGCAGTACAGATGAATGAAGCATTAGATCAGGTAAGCCGGGCAATACTCCCCAGTATGTGCTGCAGCTGGCCCCGGGGGATTGTGGGTAGTGTGTCTGCCACACTGCTCGGGGGGGTTGAGGTGAGGAGAGGAAGAGTGGCTCTCGTCAGGAAAAAGATGAAGGGGGTTTAGACATGACAGGCGTGTCATTAATCACAAGATTCTGCGGGCGGTATTCGAGGATCTACCCTCTCTCGATGGAGGGAACCAAAGGGATGGATGGGAGTAGTCATGGGAATAGGAAGTGTGTGTAGGTATGTGTGTTTAGTTCTGTGTTTCTTCTGTGGCTTCATTATTGCCCAATTCCTTATTCCTTCTGCCGTTCCTGGCTCTGGCCATTTACAGTTACCCCCTCCGGCAGCTACATCCATGACAGGTACAGAGAGACAGGGAAAGGCACTCTGCAGGAAGCAAATCTGTCACTGTGCTAACTAAAACATGTCAGTGTGGTGGTGCTGTGTGTCCTGCATGCTGGTACGGTGCGGATAGATGATTGGAACCCAAGGCTGTTGCAGTGGAGAGTTTATTTTGCCGCTTAAGTAAAAGGAAAAGACGAGGAAGGAGCTTTGAAGGAGCAGCCGGTGTTTCTGCAAAGTAGTAGGAAAGACGGGGAGAGAAATCAAGGCGCAGCTAAACTACGAGACGCGGTGAAACGTGTCTGCGTGTGTGTGTTCCTGGCCTCAGGGGAGCCGAGTCCTCTCTCTGGGCTAGACTGAGCCCACCTGAGTCTCTCTCCCACCCCTCCAGCTGTTTCCCTCCCTCCCTCAACCCCCAAAGCATCACCCTTATCTCTATCATCCAAACTCCTCCAACTCGTGTTTCTGAATCCCGATGCCGCATGTACTGTACATTTCTGATGTACTTCTGCTGTTGTGTAACGTTTCCGTCTTTACCTTCGAACCACATTATTGATTTGAGTCGCAAAAACTTGAGCAGTTGCATAGATTTTTGTGCTGTTCTGCAGCACAGTGTTTTCTTCTTCAACAACTTCAGCTTTAAGACCGTGCCACAAGAGGAGCAGTATGAATTCCCATATAAGGCAGAAGGACCCTTTCTAACCTTCTCCTCCTCCCTCCTCCTCCTCCACTCTCTGTCTTCTACCCCTTCACTCCTTTATTGCAACCAGCTCACACTGTCTTCCCTTTCTGCTGCGACCGTGGTCTAATGCCAAGGCTTACACACAAAAAGCACTGGTGTTTTTTTTTTTTGCACTGATGCTTGTCATTTACTGTTTTCTGTCTGTCACTTCCGAGATACCGGCCTGGATATCTGCATCTACATCTTGTATTTTCCCTTTGCGAGCGCCACAATACAGTAAATATTATACCAAAGCATCAAATCGAGCCTCACAATTCCAATGGGAGAGATCAGGAGAGCGGGGAAGCTTGCGGAGTGGGAGGTAGAGATGGATTGAAAGATGAAGACAGCGAAGACAGAGAGGGAGAGAAAAAACACAAACAGAGCTGATAAGACCTTCGGCGGAGGAAGTGTCGTTCTCTGCCGATCCCCAGTGGATTTCCCAGCATCCCACTCTTCCCTTGCTGCAGGATGTAACCTCGTGTGGGAATACGTAAGGAATGTGGCCCCTTTTGTTTAGCGCGCGATAGGCTCCTGGTTGGCGGTCATTTGTGTGTCTTATGTGTGACAGGCTCCAGGCTTGGCAGAGGCTGATCACAGACACACTCAACGGTCCTTTCTCGGTAAGACCCTCCTATGAAAACAATGACTGCTGTTATGGCTGCTATCTCTCAAAGCCCCTCCCTGGCTGATGGGGCTCTTGCTGGGCTCTTACAGTGGTATTCATATACTGAAGATTAAACAAAGAGCATAGAAGGCAGCTACATCTGTGGTTCACTTCTTTTGGTCTAATGGACACTTTAAGTCCTGTTTGATTGACATAAATACCCTGTTATCAACACTCCCTGACATGCTCAAAAGTGGCCTATTTTTAGGCCTACAGTATTTGAATCGTGATTGAACATTATATTAACTGTAGTCAAGTTTTCAAGTATCTGAAGTGTTCATTTCTAGATGGCTAAGTAAAGTTTTTATTCCTATCATAATGTTCAAACAAGATCTGCCAGTTACATTAACGAGACATAATCACTATTAGCTTTTTCGCTATTATACATGACTTTAATTTAGCATTATCAGCCATTACTTTTAGATCTCATACCATTATCAATTACTTTTACCTTTTCACCAGAATCCGAAACTTTTTTTTTCACTCTTATCAAATTTTTCAACTATTATCAGTTGCCTTTTGATTTTCACCATTCTCCACTACTGTTAGCTTTTTCAGAATTTCCAGTTAAAATGTTTCACTTACTGTTTCTGACATTTATCATTCACCATTATCCAGTCCATCACCAATTACTGTTACCTCGTCACCATTATCAATTACTGTTAGCTTCTTCACCATCATCCTTTGAGTGTTTTTCCATTATCATTTACTATCATAACTTTGTTTTTGTTTTTTTTAACTTTACCAATTATTTTGTTGTAAGTGAATTTACACTATCCTGCCATTACTCTTAGCTAACTGTAGTGTGGGTTTTTCGTACTGCAAGTGGTCTGGTTTCTGTTTGTAGTACGTTTGCAGTCCGAGTAATATTGACTAATCAAGTATCAACAGGCTGCGGCGTGTACAGGATAAACAGTCCGTGCGGAGAACAAAAACGGCGGAACGTAATCCGCCGTGATGACATCCCGGTTCCCATCAGTGCTCATTTGACAATGATTAACCTTCTTATTAATCTCTATATACAGATATCTGCAGCAAGTTCAGCTAACAGTCCGTTCTGGATCAAAAATTCAACTTTAGACAAATTCCCTTGACGCTGTGTCACGAAAGCCGTTCAAGCGTTTAGATTTCCCGACTTCCATGAATGCATCATCGTTCAACAAACGAGCATATAAAAGTTGTTTTCCTTTCCTCTTGAACAGAGCTGACAAAGCTTGTATTTTGACTTTTTATTAATCTGCATCATGATGTTGAAATTTCGGCAAAGACAAGACCCGTTAATTAAAGTAAATCACAAGAAAAACTAACTGTTTCTTTTTCGGGTTCATACCGCAGTAGTTAGCCAGAGTATTAGACTATTAACAGTCAAACTGAGACTCACCAGAAACAGATGAACAGGCGTTCCTCCAGGGGATTTACTGAACCAATAAATGCCGCTGTTTATTTTGCTGACACATCTAGACGGGCGAAATTCGCTTCACTTTTGATGATCTGAACACACGGTCGCTTCTCAAGTTGCGAAACGGACTGTAAACAATGCAGCACACGGAAATGTTGGCTTGACGTCGTTTATCACCAACCGCTGGTTAAACCGGACATGCCCAATGTCCCCACAGGCTATATGGTCACCAGACTATAACCGATGGGTTCCGACATTGACTTTTACCTGACCATTTATGAAATGTATCAATTAGGCAACTTAAAACCATGAATTTCAACCAATTACCCATTACTGTCAGCTGCTTAGACTTCATAAACTTGCTAGCTTGCTTACTTATGCTCACAGTCTTAATCACAAAACAGTAGTAGGCAGCACAGTACATAATAGTCAATTTGGAGTGTGTAACATTGATACCAAACAACAAATGATTTCATTTACTAGAAAATTCAGTAATCTATACCTGATGTTGCAGGTATGTTTTTGGAAAGGATTCCATTTAACAGAGGGTGTTATCCCATTGAGTCACTGTAGTTCTCTTTGCTCAAGGCGTTAATGAAAGTATAACTCTTAAAAGGCCTTTAAATAGATTATCTAGAACTGTTGAAGCCTACCTTAGTCTTCTACGCAATACTGCGCTTACACACCCAGAGCACATGATTGCTTACTGAACAGGAAAGACATACCGACATGAGTTGACAGAAAACAAGGCAAAGTGAACTTTATTGAAGATTTCATGACATATTCTTTGCTTTTGTGTAGCCCTCATTAGACAGTAAAACAATCCATAAAGCGTCTTTCTTTGAAACACAGTGATAAAAGCACATTTAAGTAGCCAGGACTCTGAGCAACCAACGTAGTACGACCACAGGGATGTGCTTATCATTAGATACTGAATAGGCGGCCTCTTATCCCTGATCAGAGGAGGATAAAGGCCATCGTTTAATTTTGGCACAAAGGAATAAGATAAGAGCTACAGGTAAACAAGTGTGTCAATGTTTTTATTTTCTTTGTTTTCGTTAAGTAACGTTTTACAACCAATATTTGGTATTTTTCAAGCTTTTATCCTTAAGAACAAGTGTAAAGGAGGCTGAAACCGTGTGTGAGGAGACAAAATGATTGTGACATTAAAATACAAAACAGCATTTTGGATGATTTCATTCATTCGTTCATTTTTGAAAAGCAACCACATCTTTGGTTTAATGGTCAATTTATAAGATGCACAAATTCTGTGGACAAGAGAAATGCAGGCAAAAAAGGCCAGGCAGCCGTGTGTTAGACTGTAACCTAAGAACCCTCGACAGATTTCGTAATGAGTTGTTTGATATGTTTCACTTTCTGTATTGTTGAACGTTTCCCTCCATTTCACCTCATTTCACCACGACTGTAAAAGTCTTTTTTATCAACATATTGATTTTTATGTGAATGTTGATCCTGTAACTTAGCAAAAGTGCTCTCTGTATATTTAAATACACAGGATTGCTTAACACATGTTTGTATTGCATACCAAAGGTTTTCTCAGCTTGAGTTTAAGTATGAGAATAAAACAGACACAAACGTGTTTACCACAGCTTGTCACCAAGGACAGGAAGACTGAGAGACCCTTTTAGTAAGTACTTTTCCCCATGATATAGACATCACCTTGGTTTAATGTAAGGCTGTTTTATAAAAGCAGAGTCGAGCCCAAGACTGTTTGTCTTTCAGTCTGAAGCGGCCATGGTGAGTCAGACACGGAGGAGGGACAAAACAAAACTAAAGGAGGAGAGAGCCAGGGACACACTTTCAACTCGTCTGAACTGTCTGTCCGTACAGTCAGACAGTTCACTGCACAGCTTGTGTGCATGCACATATACCGTGTATACATTACCCAGTATCAGGTGAGACTTATCTCTGCTTAAAGGGAAACTCTCTGCTCGGCTGAACTCTGAAGTTTCACCGCAAACATTAACTTGTGACCGACAGAAGCAGCTGCAGATATGTGTCGTGTTAGAATCTTGAGCCGCTCGTAGTCCGACTGTCGAGACGTACAAAACGAAAGCATATTGCTAGATTTGTCAACCCCAGTCTGACACAAAAGCATGTGATGTACATTCAGATCACTACTCCACCTCAGGCAGTTTTTTCGGTGCCTCCCACGGGGTGTGAACTCTGATGCGGCGTCTGAGCGGGGCGCTAAAACGAGGCGACGCCGCGGTCAGTCACACAGGAAACTGAAAGGCAGACAACCTCACATCCTGCCTGAGCTTTTGGAAGACAACACTTCCTCCTCGAAAAGAAAAAAGCAGCAAGTGCAAGTTTGAAAGATGTCTCACATGAAAGCAGTGGTGCTGTGCTGAAGACGAGCGTATGTTTGCAGGAATTTAAAGCCAGCAGGTGTGCACCGAGATGTCTCTGTTGTTTAAAACTGAATGTGATCACATGATCTTTGGAGGGAAATTACATTAACAGAAATTCAAGTCAACAAAAGGAAATAACAGAGCAGTGTTATTACTCTTAGGCATAGTTTCCATGCCTGAAATGAGTGAAAAACAAGTGAAACAATGGGGTATCAACGCCTGGATCATACACACTGGTAATGGCTTTAAGTTGAACCTGAGGTCCAAAGGATTGTTTGCCAATCGGCACCTTCTTTTCACTGCTTTTGTGGTAGTAAAAACATCAAGGCAGTGCTCGAAAAGATTTAAAGAGGCAGACACGGTTTGTGTCAATGTAAAAAATTCCCCTGTGATCACCAAAAACATCTGAATAAGGAGGGACGCTGCGCATCCTGATCTCACCTCAAGCTGGCAGTGAAACAGATGAGACTGAGCAGCAGCTTTGACGCACCGATGGAAGAGTGTGTTCTCCAATATAAGTGAAATCATCCTCCCACAACTCTTTTATATGCTGACAAATATCACGCAGATATTTCCCATACAGTCTGAAGTCCAATCATCACACATTTACAGAACGCTGCTGCTCTCGTGCAGCTCTACAACAATAGCCGTGTGGGCTCAGCACTCTCCATTTGTTCACTTCAGTCTCTGCCCGAGCAGCCGGCCCCCTGGTTGCCATCAGGGCTTCTTGGCTGCAGTTTTGGCTTTCCCGTTGGGTCCTGTTTTGATCTGGGTCATCTCCACATCTGTCAGGGCGTCAGGGGGAAGGCAAGAGCGCATGCGTTCGATGGTCTTCTGGTGAGCTGCCCTCTCCTGCTCCAGAGTGCGGATCATGTGCTTCATTTTGCTCTCCCGAGAAAGGAAGTTCTCCACGCTCGTCTCCAGCGTCTGGATCTTCTGCCGGGCAGCCTGGAGGACACAAAGTACCTCGGTGAATACAAGGTTTGGACAGAGAGTAAGAAAGCCAAGAAGCCATAAATTCAGGACTCTCAGCTAGGAGAAAAAAAAGTATCAAAAATATAAACAAAGGTATGATCAAATATGGTTGTAGCTCTTACAAACCACATTAAAGAAGTGTCTTACACCATAAGTGTGACTTTAACAGTCCTGCAACAAATGACTAATTGTGTTTGGAGAAGTAGATCCAGTCTCTTTGTCTTATCATTTTCATTGTGTTTTTAACTTGTGTTTTACTGCCACCTCCAGGCAGACTGAGACACTGTCAGTGGCAACTTCTTTGGATCTCTTCATGATGTGACAAAGCCGTTCAGCAGGCGATCAAAGGAGGGAGTTTTAAACTAACCAATTACAGAATACCTCCTAAAATAACACATAAGTTCCTTCGATATCCAGCATTTAAATAGTGAATGTTAATACTAACTAAATATCAAGTATTTGCAGTACTTTGCCAAAATCATTCCCACTAATAAGTATTAAAATGTAAGTGATTGTTTTCTTCTTCACCTGAAGTTTTTCCAGCAGGTCCATGTTCTGTTTCTTCAGCTGCGCGTTCGTCTTTTCTACTTTGTCGAGCCGGTCGGAGTCATCGGGCAGCGACCCTACCTCTAACATCTCATCCTGCAGGACGTGATACTCCACCTCGTACGCGTGCAGCTGCTTAGAAATGTCCATCTCCACTACCTGCGAACAACACAGTGACACATTTGACATCAACTGATTTAAGTGTATGAATATTTTTTACCAAAACCACCAGTAAGGTCGAGAAAATTAAGTCTGTAGAAAGTTTAAAGGTTAGTCTGTGATGTGTTTTTAGTTTTTGTTAATGTCAATAAAGTCCATGAAGATACTTCAACAAAAAATAAATTCATCTTGCAAACAAGATGTCTTTGTATTCAAAGCCTCACTGGGGCACCAAATCTGTGGCCTTAAACAGTCCCTGACAAATTCTTTATTTACTACAGTTTGAGTAATGTTTGCGGAAAACTGCCGTGCCCAGCTTTTTAAGGACATCAGAAAAAACAAATATATTCTGTAACCAACTTTTATCTCCCGGAGGAGCGAAAACATACTGAGTGCCTTATATAGGCTGAGCAAGCTATGAAGTTATGTTTGAATTTATTATATTTTAATTATTTAAACAGTTAATTAAATATAATTGATTATATTTGCAATAAACGGCAACTGCAGCGATGCATTTTCCCTTGGGATGAATAAAATTCTTTCTCATCTCATCTAAATTTGCCCGATAAAAAAAGCCCTAAAAATCGTCAACTTAAAGAAAACTTTTTTTGAAGAGACTATTGTGATGAAACTAAAAGGGCAGAAGTGGAATTGAAAACCAGTTTTTATTGACTCCGTCTACTGAACTTTGACCTTTCTGTTTTTAGAGTCCCTTTCATTGCTACAGCAGTAAAGTACAGCGACAGTACGTCTGCACGTAGGTATTATCTTAAAGAGTGCAACAACATCAGTATGTCTTACTGAAAGTTTTTCTTGCAATAAATTTGAAAATAAAAATGTAATTTTTTTTTAAAAGATGATTTTAAAAAGTTTTTGTCCTTTCTCTTTATTAGATGGGACAGAGGATAGAGTCAGGTTGACATGCAGCAAAGAGCTGCTTTAACTGCTCCTCTCTCTAGATCAGGGTGTGGGCAACCCTGCTCCTGGAGGGCTACCTTCCTGCATGTTTTAGGTTTCTCCGCACTCTAACACACCTGATTCCAATGTTTCGCTCATTACCAATCCCCTGAGACACTTCAGTTGGTTGATAACGAGCAGCTCATTCAAATCAGGTGTGTTAAGAGTGCGGAGAAACCTAAAACATGCAGGAAGGTAGCCCTCCAGGAGCAGGGTTGCCCACCCCTGCTCTAGATGTAATTAATCCTTTATTCAAACAAGATGTCTCAATGACATCATAATCTCTTAAAGCTGCGTATGAGAATAAACGTTTACAGTTTAAGATTAAAACAAGTTAAAACACTTCACCTACACACGCTACGTTACACTTGTAGTTGCATTTCTTCACATTTAGATAAGCAACAAACTAGAGTACGATAATCTTTTAAAATCATCTAGTGAAATAAAGTTTTTTTGCAGCTCAACCATCCCGACCTTTCTACTAAGATGTCGAGTCAGGATTATAAAAACAAGAAGTTAATTGTTGAGTTAAATCTGGCTTAATTATCTGCTAACACGGGACTGTACATCATGATCTCAACTTCCCACTCGGTACCTTTGTGACAACCTGATCCATCTGCGTTGGAGTGAGGGTGGGAAGTGTAGTTTTCAGATAGTCCACGATGCTCTCAAAGCTGTCACACTCCACTATCTCCTTCTCGTGGCTGCTCAGCAGACAGAGGGCCACTTTAAAGATCACCCCGGTGCCTTGGACGAACACAAAGTCTGAAACAAACAAAACACAGGCATACTTGTTTTATTACTATGTTTTACACACTTTTGAGGCTCTATAAATGTCTTCCTCTTCTCTAAATAGTTTGTGCTGATAAGCCTTTTGTGTGTGAGAGGCCACTGTTCTAAAAATATACCAAAGATGCGGGACACGAAGCCAAGGGGGAACTGTGAGGCGAAGAGGGTGAGGAACCAGGGCGCTGCGTAGAGGCTGGGGCAGATCTCGTGCTCCTCGAAGTGATTGTACAACTCGCGGTGGTAGTCGTGTAACAGTCGGGAGAGCTGGTACATCTGAATCTGGGAGACAAAGTTCACAGGCATAAAAAGACATTAAAACAGATGCGCACACACACACACACACACACACACACACACACACAGGTCATGACATGCTGTGCCAAGAGAAACTGGTATGTCTGGATCTGAGGAGTAACAGAGCGATGTAATAATTACAAGCTGGCAGAGGAACCTTTACTCAAGCGTGGCGCTTCTTAAACATTACCAGAGTTGTGCAAAAGACTTGCTCCAACATGCAAAGCCAAACATCTAATGAGTAGTATTAACACGCTGTATTACACTGATCCTGACAAATGCTACAGAGACACAGCAGACGGAAAAGAGAAGCAGAAGTTAGCTCAAGCTAAAATTAGACTGTTATCAGTCTTGCAGTTTCCTGACCGTTACAAAGAAGACGAGTAATACCTTTAACTGCTCAAACTGAAACACCGCACAGAAAAATGAAACAAGTTCCTCTTTGCTGTCCGATCTATGACTGCGGTGTAGAGAGAACTAAGAGGCCCGCTGCTCTGCTAAATGGTTACCTGATGTAGATTAAACATTACCACGCCTGCTGATGCTCTCGCCCCGGTGAGGTCAGCTGATGTTTAACTGCAGCTAACAGAGCAGGCGTGCAGGTGTGGTTTAAAGAAGAGGTGGAGACACTTGACTGCTGTTTGCTGTTGCTAACTTATAACCCACACAGAAGGTCTGTTACAACAGGCTGACATATTGTTTGTATACTATGAGAGGTGACTTTTAAGCGATTATGTGTAGAGTACGGAAGCCCTGAGAGGCAAGTTAGATAAAACATTCTGATGATCTATTTTTTTTAAGATCTTAATTGTTTTATCCCTCGTCTTTATTTTTTGGAAGAGTGTGTTAAAAAAAATATTATAAAAAATTGAAAAATTCCAGGATATTTTTTCTAAAAAACTATTTTTTCCCAGGTGACTTTTTTCAGGATTAATTATCTATTGTATTTATTGTTGCAATACTGATTCCGACCACAAGAGGCTGACTGCACCTTCTGTTTGGAGTGCATAACTTTAACATGCTTTTGATCCTACTGTATGTAAAACAAGTATTGCAATAAGAAAACACTTCCTGTCTGTCTGTCTGTCTGTCTGTAACTCTGTGTTGTTGCTACTGTCTAAGCAGGTCTCTCTCTAAATAAAGGCGTAATAATAAACAGAACAAAAAAAACAACCTTTTTCACTTGCAAAAACTTTCTAGGTACAAACAAGTAGAAAATTTAACTTTTTAAAATTTGTTTTTAAATCATAAACACAACAGAGAAAACAATTTAATTCAGACCTAGAAAATGGAGCAGCAGATTTTGCCTCTCAAAGCTTCCACATTAGTTACGTGATTATAGCTCTTACATTATTATGACCTAAAATTCTCAAATAACTCTAAGCTCTAAGTTTTTGGGGGTTTTCAGGGATTATTGGCGTGCATTGCTGTCTGCCATTGCTGGGGCGGCTGTGGGTCAGTGGTAGATGGTAGATGGTAGGTTCGATACCTGATGCTACAGCCACATGTCCTTGGGCGAGACACTGAACCCCAAATTGCTCCCAAATTGCTGCATGAATGTCCATATCTCCTGATTGGGGATTAGCATAATAGCGCTATATAATAAGTACAGTCCATTTACCAAAGTGTCGTTTTTTATACTCCAGAGTTAGACATTTTCAATATTCATAGTGGCTTTTTTTTTTTAAATTCAAAAGCTGAAATTTGTCTAAAATGTGACTTCTTCAAAGCCATCTTGTGTGAAGCTGAACCCTAAACTATCTTGCAGAATTAAAATGTCGAGGATCCTGCAGCTAACGTGATATCCAGATCCCTCATAGTATAATGTTCCACACGCAGGCTCATGTACTGACCTGCAGAGACACCATGTCCGGTCTGAACTGCTGCCTGATGCCGAGGTCATACATGAGGAACTTCAGCATGTCGAAGGCCTGCTCTTCACTCATGTGCAGCAGCAACACGCCAGCAACAAAGCTGATACCCTGGCAGTAGCCAACCTGTGGGGCACAAAAATACATGCAATATGTCCGTGACCAGTTTCATGGCATTACAGTGATTTACAGAGGGGGAAAAGGCACAGTCTGTACCTCTGTATCCAGCAGAGAGTAGGCTTTCAGGAGGTTGTAGAGGGAGAGCTGCCCTGCGCCCAGCTGGGCGGAGAAGTACTGGTGGGTGGGGAAGGTCCGGCCTGAGCAGGGATAATTAGATCATGAGCTTTGAGCATGATAATAATTAATACATAAAAGAAAGAAGAACAAACAAACTATTCATGCATTTGAATTTCGCGAATCATTTTTCCATGCCTATAATTTGACACAGTGGGACCCGTTTTCAAAGTTGTGTACACACCTAGATCCACCAGAATAGAGTGCTGCTGAGCGGTGAGCTGCTTCAGCAGGTCATGGTAGAGGGTGTCGGGGGCCTGCTGGCGCTGGGGGAGTCTGTGACGCAGCCGATACTGATGGGAAAGAAGCAACCAGACCTCCCCACGCCGGCCCTTTGGAACACCTGCGCACACAAACAACAAATGCTCATTCAAAGCTTGACAGGTGACATGTGCTGCTATTTATAGTATTTGTAGATACACAAGTAAGCCTTCACAACCCATTTACCTGCCTGTCGTGCACACACACATGTCTCACCTTGGCAGAGGGCACGATACATCTCCCCCTTGTCCTGTGGGACGGTCGTTCTGCCCGGGGCTGTCAGTTTTCTCTCCCACAATGCCTGCACATCTTTGGAGCACTGGCCCACTTCCTGGTAGTCCAGCTTCATCTTGCGGATGTGCAGCTCATCTCTGCTCGCTGGAAAACAAGACTATAATTTTGGTAATCTAGATTGTACCCTTCTGTTTCTGCTTTTGTAAAACCGGACGGAGCGGATGAAAGATGTCAGAAGTGTAAATATAGTCCCTCACACCTTTTGTCACCACTTACAATGGAAAGCCTAAACAAAAGCCACAATGGCCACATGAACACCATAAATCCATCCTCGGCCCAAAGAAGCTACACTGAGGTAATGGGGAGAAGTACAAAGCACAAGAGAAACAAAAACACCATGAAGTGTCCCAGAACATGCAAACAAAAGAGGCTGACAGAATGAATATAATACCAACACCCGAAATCATGCAGAACATCTACCTGCCTATCGCTTACCTTCTATTGAAAACAGTTATTCACTGTTAGGTCCTCAGACCAGCATTGGTGTCATAGTAACAAACAAAGGGAAAGACATGTGTTGGTATAATAGAATATGAGATAAAGGCGACACAGAGCAGGTGCATCCCTCCTCATTAGCTGTGTTTCCTCTTTTTCTCTGAGAGCAGGATGCTATTTTTTACATAGTTAGTCCATAGTTTAGTGTGTTATATCCCTTTTCCCACCAAAATGAGCGTGTTGACGCAGGTTTTTCAGACCCGGGAAGACCCGCTAATAAATGCCGATTGTCTCTTTTCTCATTGCCAATGGAGTATACTGCTTTCGGTCTCTTTTCTGCTGCATCACCGTCTGACGTCACAAACGCGCCTGAAGCAGGGTTAGTAAACAGTGAAGATGTTACGATGGTTAGGTCTTTATTGTATCTATTACTCATTCAGTCTGTGTATCAAACTCAGCGCAGACAAATTTGGAACGACGTTCGAGCGCTGCTCGGACAGAGGCTGGCGGAATTTGTAGCTGAGATGACGAGGAGTCGCAGAAGTTACCGACGGAGTATAGCATCGCGGCGGAAAGGGTGCGGAGATTAGCGCGTTGACACGGGTTTTGTGTTCCAATTAATGCCGATCGGAGCCGAGGCAATAATTACTCGGGTCTCCTGCTGAGTCATTTGACCCGGGTCTGAATGCCGATTGCAATCATTCCAACTAAGCAAAAAAGCCAGGTGTTAACGAGTGTCAGTGGGTTTTTTTGACCAGTGAAAAAGCGGCTTCAGACTTCTATCATTTACGAGGTGTGGTTTGTTTTGTGCCTCTTCACTGTACAGATGCCTTTTTGATAATAAGGCAGCTAATTAAATGTCCCAAATGGTCTAAACTTCCTCTTTTCCACTCCCTTCCTCCTCCTATCTTAACAAGCAGTTATGAGGACAGGAAAGGAAAAAAGTAGCCACTAGAGGGCGCTATTTCCAAATGCTCTATCCTGTCATTTTAACTATAACAGTTGTTTTTCATCCCCAACACACACTTTAACCTCCGGCGTGTTTGTTTGAGTACCTGCGTGCGACCTCATGTTTGTGTTTGTTTGCAGAACCCAAATCATTGTGCTCTAAATATAGCTGTTCTGCAGAATCACAAACCAAGATTTAAGAGATCTGACGCTAAAAATAGACACAAATGATAGTGTGCAGAGTGGCTGCACTCTCAGCCCTGTGCACGCTCATAAAGCTGCTGTTAGGAACAACAAGACTTTAAGTGTTAGAGCGTGAGACGAGGTCTGATTGTAACTCATTACAAGTTAATCCTGTGATAAATATCAGAACAACCTAAACAATAAGACCCAGTGTTAGCTGCATCGACAAGAACAGCCCTATGATGAATCATAAATACCAGCAGTGTCTGCAGAGAAACAAAAGCACTAAACATTAATGAACACTGAATAATCGAGCAGGAACAATTTGTTCTTCATAAATATCGTTCATGTGACCAAAGAAAGGATTCCTTCCCGGGTGCACCGAGTTACTGCAACTCACCCTCCAGCCTCTGGTTCTCCTTCTCCATACGCAGCAGGAGGATCTGCTGGTGGATGGCGGTCTTCCACAGGGCCCGGTAGTCGGCGCTCCTCTTCTTAGGCCTCTCCCCGGAACGGGGCGCACCTGCTTGTGGCAGCAGTCGGCCCAGAGGATCGAGACGAGAATTCAAGGCACGAGGAGAGAGAGGCAACAGCTCCCTGCCGTCAGAGTGGTCTAAAACACGACAATGAAAAACATCAACAGAAGGTACAGGTAGAAAATTCACTACTCTAAATAATTAAAGGAACATAAATTAAAGCCACCGAAACTTCCTTCAATCTCATCTTTTCAGGGTACATAGGTTGAGTCTGTATCTCACTACAAATATCCTCGTATTTTAACTGATGAATCTCTTTTACATCTCATATTCAGCAGTTGGTAAAATCATTCAATCTGGGATTTTCTTTTAGAATCAGATCCTGCCTTTCTTTCTAGTCTAAAAAAAGACTGCCACTTTTATGTCTGTGCTTATGTTTTATACATGCATGCCTCTTCTCAAAGCTTACATGCTCTGCACACTGTGTATCATGGAGCATTAAGGTTCATCGCTAATTTTATATTCCCTCACTCATCACAGTTTGCTGTATGCACATGTTGGATGGTCTGCCATGTCCATATATGAACTTGTCTTATTGGATGTTTTTAAGGTGATGTTGAATAAATTGGAGGCAGGTACATCTGGCCGTAGATGCTCTGCTTGAGATATTTATGATTGTGATCAATTTCGGCAAAGTTTGGCTGGCTTATTGTATTATAATCACGTATCCTGTATTATGTTTGTAAGTATGGCTGCTCATTGTTGGTCAGAAACTTTGTCAATGTACTGCTGCCTGTCTTGGCCAGGACACAGCGTTTATTCCTGGTTAAAGGAGCAATCCGCCCCTGGATAAAGCCTCTGTCAGTCAAAGCTGGTGTTCTCTGTAATCGGTAGAAGCAACAATATTTGAAATTGGTGCCATAGCTGCGGAGAAAGTTGTACAAAGAGCTTGTGGTTTTGCCCATTCTACATTCCTACAACACCCAGCATGCATTGCGTCCCTCCCTCTGAAAGAGACCGCCCAGCGAGAGACGCTGGAGTGAAATACTCCCGTTTTCCAGTCAAGGACATTGATCGCTGCAGGCGATGGCTCAGAGCGGTACAGATTCCGAAATATGACGAGAATATACCGGCGGGTCGTCTAAAAAATCTTCAGGTCTGCAGTCTACATTTAAAACCTGATGATTTTGAACTAGACGTGACATCGGAGGCGGGCGTCTCAGATTGAGGAAGTGTAGTTTAGCAAGCTCCCTGGCCTCCGCCAGATGACGCGTTATACTTAGTCTGGCGGAGGTTTTCCAGGTCCCATTGGAGAAGCGGATAGCGTCCTCCAAAGGCACAGAGCGAATTGCATTTTCTTCTACCAGAATGGCATTAGCTCCCCGTAATAGCATGATAGGACTGAGGTTGAAAATCAGCAAACCTTTCAAGCCCTTCAAGTAAAGGTTAATCATGCTCCATGTGCTATTTTTGCCTTTTGGTTTTAAAAAGATTTAAATATCTAGAAAAAAAGAGGGATAGCGTGTGCGCACGGTAGCAAGGTGTTAAACTCCAGGTGAATGCCAGGTGCTCTTGAAGGCTACAAAGTAAACTGTGGAGGGAGGGAAGCCACTGGGCTTTGTTCAGGCACACTAGCACCGAGCCAAATGCCTTTATTGAATCAGGGCATCTCTTGTAAAAAACATCAATATCAAAGAAATAAACCAAGAGGCTTCCCTCCCTCCACAGATTTAAATATCTGTTCCCTTAATTTCTTTTCCTTTGATCCTCTTTTAGTGCCTTGTTGTGGTTGTTATATACTGATTGTTGTGTTGTTCTGCTTCCAGTAGCAGCAGACAGATGTTTTCAGTTTATGTGACCTTTTTTTGCTGAAATGCTTAGCAACTAGCTCGTGAAAGAAAGGCGCATTTAGCAGCTACAGAATCAGATATTTAAGGAGTTGGCATCAACAACTCAGCAACTTGATCTGTGAATTATCTGCTTGCTGCTGTTTTAAGCTCCCTCGAGTAGGCTCAGAAAGAAGGCAAGAAAACTGGACATGAGAACAGGTAGGAGGATCAGTTTCACAAGCTCCTTATCAGTGTTTATCTGACAGGGATGAAGAGGAACATTCCTCTCCTTTCAACCCTCTTCTCCCATATACACTATGTATGTGGTTTAAAAGGTCAGGAGTTTAAGAATAGTAACTTTCCACAAGACACACATGCTCCCCCTGCCTCATCTTCTATGCACTGGTGGATTATTCAGAGCGTATACATTGTGCATCATGTTGTGCCTCCCTTCAACTGCTTGGGGGATTGTGTTACCAGACCTGGGTGCTGCATGGAGGCAGACGGCTTGTTCATGGGCGACGCCACCCTCAGGAAGATCTTCTGTCTCCAGGAGACCCTGCGTGGGGCCGGAGGGAGACCTCCACTCACTGAGTCACTGCTGCAGCCAGACAGGGTCCTCTTCCTGCCTTCCCCATTGCTACGAGAGAAGCACGAGCGTCACAGACACCCGATAAATGAGTCAGGTATCATCTTACACCCACACGCTTTCAGCTGCTTTCACAAATGCAGGCGCACACACACACGTCAGTACATTAACACACTTAGAAACGACACTGGAAACCTTATACACAGCTTCTCATCGGCAAACTCTCTGAGCTGATGAGACAGTCAAGATGAACCTTAAACATATCAGGCATTGACTGATTTCCAGTGTCCATGTTAATAAAGCAGAGGTGGCGCTGTAGTTCATAATTAGTTTGTAAGATGAAAAACACATCAGCCACAGCTGAGGCGCATGCGTGTTTGTTTGTTTCCTGCAAAAAGACGTTGTTGTTGTTAGTGAAGAAGAAAACGTGGTTACTGAGCTGAAAGAACAGAAAAAAGGTAAAGTTTGCTGTCTCACTTTACTTATACTTCATATTCATCAAGCACTTTCCTGCAAAACAATGACATTGTTAAAAACGTCACATGTGCATAACCAAAAGGTAAATAAAAAAAAAGCAAAATAAAGTGTTTGGTCATTATGTGGAAGGACAGAGAGGGATGATGAAACAAATCTGCTATTTGTGGCAACTTGTGAGCAAAGTAGAGGAAAGTGCAGCTTCTCATGTTTCCCTTTTAACCGTGCATAATGATGCATCATGAAATGGCATGAAACTCTTTAGCACAACAGAAGCACATTTCAACACCAGCAGAAAGTTTCTTTTTTCCTTTTGCTGCTTGGCTCGTTTAACTTTAATGCAAAGTGTATTATTTCTGCACTGTTATTGCACGGCACCAAGGGACCTTCCTCACCTCTTTAAAGTGAGGTCTTTTAAGAAGGCCTGGGCTATTGTCTGTTTTTTGTTGTTTTTGTTGTTGTTGTTTTTGTAGTGTTTGATTTGACCTTATTCTAGGTCCTTTGTTTTAGTTTTTTTTACCCTCTTTTTTCTTTACTTTCTTTGCACTGTCACTCACAAGTACCTTAACTGTATTGTCAATTTGTGCTTAAAAATCAATAAACAAAGTTCATAAAAATAAAAAAAAATAAAAAAAGAAGGCCCAGGCAACCCTGGCTGACTGGAGTCATCCACTCTTCCTTCGAGTCGCAGACACATTCAGCCAAAATGCAGGACTAACAGATTTAAAAACTCATTTGTCCCTGCTGTCATCTTTAAAATAAATCTATGTGATTCTATGTGTGCTTTGTATTTGCTGTTGCATTAAATTTTCATCTGTTGGCTGCACAAGAATTCGCCCCTTGGGGGATAATAAAGATTTCTTGATTTTGATCCTGATCTTCAAAAAGACAAAGTTTTATGACGGCGTGAAGAAGCTTGGGATCATGAGATTTGTTGTCTTCATTCTTTTACAACCACTATTGCAAATAAAAGTCTATGTGGCGTGACCCAGTCAGAAATCAAATTCATGGACGAGGTAAAGATTATCTTCTTCACTCTCTGACGTATCATTGGGTGAATGCCGGGAAGACATGAGACCTAACGAAACAAACTTTTACTTTAAACAATATCGTGGAACATACAAACATTGTTCTTATTGTTTTGAGACATTTTAATGCAGAAATGTTCGTACGTCTAAGTGGCTTGAAGGGCTGCATTCAACTAGATTTTGATAAAGTATACATGTGACATTGATACCATTATGCAACTGTCTGAAATATAACTGTTGCAGAACCAACCAAGCAGGAGCTTTTTGTCCTCTCCTGCTATTCATAGGATTATTTTATATCAGCAAATTCTGCACTGCATCATTTTTACTTCTGTTTAAAAAACACAAACGTAGTATTCAGAGTACTAGGTGTACGATGTATATTTTTCTTGCATTAAAGAAAAAGCTTTAAATGTTTTTCTTGATGATAAATTGACAGTAACAGTATTTATGAAGCTTAGTCAGCACACACGCTCCCGTCTGTTCGTGTGTTCAGTGAAAAACAGGAAGTGACCTTCACTGAGTCCACTGGCACCATGTTTTTACTCTGTCAGCCTCTTTTAAAGATTTAAATTCTTCACTTGACATATTACCTCTCATAAACACGAAGACAGCTCTGGGGAAAAGATCTCACACAGAGCAACAGATTAAGCAAACCTGGCTGTGAACATGTCGGCATATTCTGACCCAGCAGGTCGAGGCTGTTACTCATCATCGGGGGCTACGTGTGCTGTAAAAGTTTTTCTTGCTCCTTCCGCTGCGTTATCAATGCGAGGGCACCGAGGATTCGACTGCTGTCAGGGGAGGAAACATCCTGTCGGCGCCGCTGAATCTCATTCATAATGGAAATGTTAACCTTTACTCTCTGCCATCCAGACACCTCGTAGACCCTGTCAAGGCAGTGCGGCAAGAGAGGATCCGGAGACTCACTGAGTGTATCTTCCTTTGTTGAACATATTAGCTGATTGGGGAGTGCGACTGAACGTTAAAAGCAACCTTTCAAAATAAATACACCCCTGAACCTGAGTCAGCATGAAGCGGAAAGGTGATGGCGAAGAGTGAAGTGCAGTTAATAAAGGCTTTAAATGCAGGTTAAATACAGTTTTGCCGTGCAAACATATCAACAGCTTGATGTCACATGCAAACACGACAAGAGAGGGGTGTCTCAGCATCCCCTTCTACTTCAGAGCGAACAGGAAGAGGGCGGGTCCAGCCGCAGAGACGATTGTGGAAGAATAAGAAACAGCTGGGAAGTGTTTTTTCAGTAATTGCTGTTACTGATAGACGGAGAAGAGGTACAAGGATACAGGGAGGGTTAAAAGTTTTGGGCAGCCAACATGTATGCGGCTACGGCCATCCCAGCAAAGAACAATTCGTCCCCCCCACCCATCTCATCCGTGTGTTTGGGTCACCTCTTAAGGCTCCCACTGTCTGCCAGGGAGCTGAGGGAGCCCAGCGAGCCCTGGTAAATGCTTTTCAGGAAAGTGGGGGCGGAGAAGGTGGAGGGGAGGCTGAAGGTGGACTCGCTCTCCGAAACGCTGCGCGTTCTGGAGACAGCCGCGGGACTGGGCGAGCCACACGTGAAATGCCCACAAAATACAAAAAAAAACAAACACATGACACAAAAGAATGAGCTTGAAAAACACTTGTGAGGAACTCATGAGGGATCAAAAACAGTGACAGGAAACGTGTGATGCTATTGTTCGAGGATAGAAGAGCAGGAGGTGGACAGATTTAGGAGTGATCAAAAGGCTGCAAATAGATCAGATTGTCGGTTTAAACCAAAGGTTAACTAAATATTTAGTCAGTGTTACACTGATGAAAGGAAAGCTCCAGGTTCTGATTTCTCAGCAAAGTTAGCATTAGCCATATCTTTAAACAAAAGACGGAAGCTCACTTCTTTTGGAGACATTTTAGTACAACTCACTCTGCAAAGATACCAAAGAGATGCACTGACTCTGCAGGAAGGCATACGTGACGTGTGAGTTACCTGCTCTGCAGCAGCTCTGGGTTCACTGACTGCTGTCTGCGCAGGGGTTTGTTCTGACTGGCCGGCTGACCCTCGAAGGAGATGCGTTTCTTCACAGGTGGGTGGCTGAAGGTGTGAGCACGCCGACGGAACTGCAGGCCGCCTTCCGGGTCGTCCTCGGGGAAGGCGGGAGGAGAACCTGGAGGGGAGTGTCCTGGAGACTCCTCATCCTGCTGAGGAGGAGAGAATGTGAAAGGAGAAAATGTCAGCTTTTAAGTAAAACCCTGGACGGTCTTTTTTATGTTATCTCAAGATTGCAAGTTAATTATTTTATGATCCTTAGAAGATGAAAAAACTTACTGGTAAAACAGGTGTTATCTTAAGATAAAGCAAAGCTTGATTTATCTTGATTACAGGTTGATCATTTTATTATCAGAAGATTTTTCTTCTTATCTCAAGAACTACAATAAACTCATTACAGAAAGCACTGCCATGTCTGGCTTCCGTACAATTATTATTATATTTTATTAAGATATTTTTTTGCATGGTTCAATTTTCTTCCACTTTTTAGGACAGAACAAAGAGAGAATGGTGAATAACAACAAGCGCAAGACATAATCCAATAACCAAACTCCTCTAAAATGTATTAATAACCGGGTTGAAAGGGTTATAACGTCATTAAACGTCTTTGAAGGTCAAACCACACACAGCTAGCAACTCTATTCCAACCCAAAGTCAAATAAAACACCACCTTAATTATTCAAGTTACAGGTCTGCACTCACCTAAGCAACGTAACCCCAAAGCAACTCTCGTTCAGGTTCAACTTTCCACTCGCCTGAGCTCCGTGTTGCCTCATGCCTGCTGGTACAACTCCCACATCTATTGTATTCTAATGGGCAGCGTCCTGTGACTCACAGTATCACACACTATTGGTGGGGAGGATCTGGACGGCTCAACTCCACATGAAAACCCTCCAATCTACTTCCATCGTGCTTTTAACAGACCTCCCTCTCTGAGATCAGGAGACATTCAGCGATTTTTGTGATGCTACTTTCACTTTTCACGACGACTGCGAGGTCTGATGCAGCTACATTATCTCGAAGTCCTTGCACTGCTAATCGCGTTGCTGATTGCAAAAGGTCTGTTCGTCTGTTGCACAGATGATATCACCGACAGCTGAATGGCTTGGCGGCAGATTCGACGGGACGCAGATAAGATAAAGTCGCACAGACGCTCGTGTGGTGTTGTGTCCTAAGGTGGCTGAGGAGAGGAAGCCAAGACAAGCATGGCTCAGCACAACTGGACATCCTGACTGAACTTCCTGCTTGCGAGGACATCGGCATCCTGACACAATTCCCAGATGGCAACGCAATTGGCCAATCACAGGGCAAGCAACAGTTACTTACAAAAGACAAAAGGGGCACAGGATACAGAATATGCACGTCTAATTACGTCACTTTATTTTGCACTGGACAAAAACAGAAGCACACCTTAATCATGCACTCAGGTGTGGTTTTCTGCGTGTCATTACATATTTTAAAATCTGCTATTTTTGGTGGATGTTTCAAGTCTGACGTGAGAAAAATGTTCCTCACTTGGATTGGTTTATATTCCACATATATCCGACATGACATGATTGATGCACTTGCACTGAGTCGTATGACAGCGATACTGTTTCATATATCTTTTAATGTTTCGTTTAATGCTATGAGCAACACTTCCTTAAAAGGGAACTCCACAGGTTTAACACATCGTCTGTTCTGAGAGCACGAGTGAGGAAATTGTAAAAAGCCTGCATGAAACATGATCATTTGCCTCAAGTGAGGTCGCCTGAGTCAGCTTTGGTTAAGGCTGAAGATTACACGTTTAAAAACTCATTTGCACTTAAGGCTCTATTAGCTGCAACTAGTATAAAACAAGTGAGGAGCACAGTGAGCTGTTGGCTGATTTGTTGCATTGTGGGTAGTGTTTTGACTGGGAAGGCATGTGTCCTCTACAGATGTTACACTTCAGGGTTTGTTTACAGCCCATTGGGAGTGCTACTGCCATTTGTACTTTAAGAGCGAGCTGCAATCCGATAATGAGCCTTAAGTGATGTAACTTGAGTCAGCGTTGGTAACGGCTCAAGATGATAAAGAAAGTAAAAAAGAACAGGGTGTGGAGCTTCTCCTCTCTGTTTGAGGCTGCATAAGATGCTTCTAGCATAAAACACCTGAGTCAGCGTGAGCTGTTGGCTGATTTGTTGCATTGTGGGTAGTGTAGGCATCAGGCTTTGACAGAGAGGGCTTGTGTCCCCTTAAAGAAAAACTCCACAGATGTTACACGTCAACATCGGTTCACAGGTCATTGGGAGTACTGCTGCATGTGTGGGAAAACTTGTATACTTTAGCTGACATCTAATAAATGGCCTTAAGTGATGTCAGTAGCCTCGATTGGGGCTAAAGATGCAGAAAAAATTACTTTTCGTGACAACATAAGAAGCTACTGGTATAATACAGCTGAATCTCTGACTAATCTGGAGAAAGCATAGCTGCATTGTAGGTAATGTAGGTGTCAGATTTTGTCAGGGAAGGTGAAAGTCCACTAAAAGGTATCTCCTTTAATGAAATACATTAACATCTGTTTACAGGACATTTGGAGTACTGCTGAAAATGTGAGAAAAGTTCTGCAAAGCAGTGAGAGCTGCATATTTTGCCTTAAGTGATGTCACTTAAGTCTGCACCAGTTGGGGCTAAAGATGACAAAAAAAACATGGCGTTGAGTTTGTCATCTCTGTTTGAGGTGACATAAGATGCTACTAGAGTAATACACCTGAATCTCCAACTGTATTGCTGGAAGCAAAGTTGCATTGTGGGTAATGTAGGCACCAGGTTTTGACAGGGAAGGTGTGTACACAGATAAAAAAGAGGATATCTCTTGCTCTGCTGCATCGAGTTACTCCAAATATGTTAGAAAAGTGGAATGCTTAAAGGGTGTAGTACAGTTTAACTCCATCCTGACTGATGGGGAGTCAGATGGACTACATCACACACTCACTCCACATTCTGCACAGCAGTGACACGCTGAAGCCAACAACCCCCAAATGGTTCTCCGATAGCTCTGTAAACACTCTCCCTGCTGTTCTGCTCTGTCCTCCGACCAATGCAACTTCATCCTGAGACTGTCTGGGAATAATCCAGTGCGGAGTCATGATTCAATGCGAGAAGAGAAGTGCTCGCAGCTGATGAAAGTCAAAGTATGTTTATCGCACTTGTCCTCTTCTGAGGACGGAGCTGGAAAACAACGTGCTTTCGAAAGCCACGGGGTAAAAAGTGAGAATTCCCAGAGTCCCTCCAGTGAACTTCTGGGAATTCTCATGTTCCCTCCGCAAGGACACTCACCCTTTCAAAGCTGCTCATGCTTCCCATGCTTCCCAAACGGCCTCGCATCTTGCTGGCGCCCTGGTGACAGAATTGATTATATAATGTTAGAACAGCATTGAGAAATTTCTGAACAAAACTAAAAGATAAATAGAAACACGTGCTAAAAACTCTTGTTTGTGCAGCATGAAGGTAGTAAAACATGACAAGCAATGAATCAGGATGAAACAATCAATAAATGTTAAATTAAAGGGATTATAAAGAACAAATATTTCCTAAAAGGATAGACGGTTTCATTGTCTCTGAGACAATAACAGATGGTAGCAGAGGTCTCAGATTGCCCGGATGCTTCTACAAAGGAATTATTCTGCTGCCTCACTGGCAGATATGGGTCAATCCAAATCCCCTGGATGACAATGACACAGAAACAGCAGCTGATACAAAGAGGGAGCAGAGAGACACATAAAGCTACGCAGCACAGAGGCTTTATTCTGTCAAACTAAGACAAAGGGATAAAGTTAGAGAGTAAAAAATGGTGGATAAAATAACAGCAGGAAGTTAAGTACAAATAAAGGCAGGAGCAGGGAGGGAACGTGCTATAAAAAAAACCCTCTCTGCTCAGACCCACCCGAGCGAAGATGTTCTCCAGGGAGCTGGTGAGGGAGGTGCGGGCTTTGTTCTTCAGAATATCAAGTTTGAAGCGGCTGCTGGTGGCGGCGCTGTCACCTGCTGATGAGCTGTTTGCTGCATTCTGTCAGACGATAACAAGAAATCATAACAGAAATAATTAATAAACTGAGACTGCAGAGACTTACACCGTACGTCAGAGACCTCATGACTGAGAAACTACTGGAGCTGTTGGGCTTCTGCCATTTAATGATAATATTTAACACACAATCCCTCAGGCCTAATCCACAATCCTGTCGTACTTCACTGTCACGTTTCCCCCTCATAATTACAAAATGTAACACTGATTCGATTGATGAACAGCTTAGCTTTTCAGGAACATTATGAATCAAGAAGGGATTAACTTTTGGTTTAAGACAGGAAAACAGAGCTTAAAGCATTAGTGCAGTCATCACAGGGAAGAACAATTAGAAAATCCAGTTCACTTGGAATTCAAGGACTCTCTTTTGAGGGGTAAATTATGATGTGATCGTTGATTTTTTGCTGCTGCTTTATGACATAAACCTTTAAAAAGAAAAACCTACAGTTAAGATTTTTTTTTGTAGGAAGGGATTCAGATGGCTGACACTTTCTTTCTTTGTTTGACTATTGAACTTCTTAGGCCCCGTGTCCACATAGCGCCATTTTCTGAGCACCAACGTCTTTTTTCAATTGTTCCCCGAGGAGGACAGAGCGTATGCGAACGCCTATAGATCAAAGCACTGCACCCAGCGTCTTCTTTCAGAGCACTCCGGCTGTTTTTGCGCGGCCGCTTCGAGCGCTCCGAGTTGAAAATCTCTGAGCTTTTGAGAAAGGCGCTGGTGTCGTCACCGCTGCTTTTTTCAGGCAAGCAATCAGATAAAACGCCACTCGTCACCCTGGTTACCACCAAACATGGAGGAGCAACTTCTTTTGGCCGCTTCTGTCGACCCGGAGCTGTACATATGACAAACAAACAGTATCACAATAGAGACCGAAAGCCCATTTGTGGGAGCAGATCGAACACTAAATGTTTCTGGTAACTGTTGTGCTTTTATCGCCCTACGCGTTGTAAGCTTGCCGTTAGCTGTGTAGTAACTTAAACGTATTGTGGTCATAGCAACAAAACCAGCGTGCAGCATTTTTTCTCTCACCGCACAAGCGCTTCTCTACCAGACAGAGGCCTTAGTATCATGTGTCTGAATTTCTCCCCTTTCTCGTAATAGTCTTTACAGATGTTTTTCAGCACTGTTGACAGAATCCTTAGAGTTCAGAATTGCAAGACAAACAGCTTCTTTGTAGTTTTTTTTGCACATCATAATACAATTTTGGATCTTAAATGTTCTTCTCAGATCCCTGGAAGCTCTTAATTTAGTTTTTTCATTAGCAAGGAATAAAAAAGCCCCCAGAAACATTTCATGCATTGTCACAGCCCGACTCAAGGGAAGGACAAGACGGAGAAGTCCACAAATGACTTTTAACTAAATATTCATTTAATCAAGTATGAATCAAAAGATACCAATACTAAGAATATAAATCAGTAACTCAGTAATGTGTTGAGAGAGAGAGAGAGAGAGAATCCAGCAGCTTAGATAGCTGAGGAGCAGCAGACACAGGTGATGCTAGCTGAATAATTGCACTTTCTGATTCTCTACTGAAAAGGGAAAGACACAGCCCACACAGGAAGTCAAAGGGGCTGGAGCAATATACACAATATCCAATTTAATTTTGATGTTAGTGAAAGTCTGGCTCTTCAATTCTTTAAAAAAGAGGCATTAAAATACCTCAGAAATCAATCTATTACTGGGGGATCTGTGACAGCTCATCGCTGCTCTTTTGGCGCAATCTTTTATCATAATCTACAGGGCAATGCATTTACCTGAGGCGCCTCTCCGATGTGGAGGTGGGACTTCTGTTTGGTTTCACAGAGCTGCCTTAAATGGAGAATCACCAGCTCATTCTCCTCCTGGTCCGACCCGGGCTTCAATCGCTGCAGACACAGATACACAAACACTCAAACCCAAAGACACTGCTTTGCAGCACACACAGCATCCGTTAGTATGATTTTGCAGATAATTAAGAGTGTTTTCTCTTCGATGAGTCACCTGAACTCGCTCAAAAATCTCAGCCTGCTCATTATCAGTCAGCTGGGACAGATATTTTTGGATGGCTAGCTTCGCTCTGGGCGGGTAGAGACCTGGAAACAGAAGAGGATATAGGAGCATTATTTTATGTTGCTTTAACTCTGAGAAGCAGACAATGCAGGGATATATTTAAGCTACAGAGAAGTGCTGGAGTGTGACGTGGCTGACCTTCAATCCGCTCGCAGAGCTTGTGCAAGTCGTGCATGGGACAGGCTTCACATAGCTGGACGGGGGTCTTGTTGCTCTGTAAGGCTGCTGCTGTAGAGAAGGCCTGCTTCAGAGTCAGCATCACCTCATCCACCTGACACACAGAGTCAAATGTGAGGACAATACAAGCAGACAAAAACACGTAAGAGAAAAGCTGCAGTAGTTTTAATGTACATGTTTTGTGTGACTCACCAGGGACTCACTGGCACACTGGAAAATGTAGCACATATACTGACTGGGACCGGACTCCGACTGGTCCCTGCAGATGAATCCAAAATGGTCGGACTGCTTGATACCCTGCGTCAAAAAAGAAACTAGAATAAATCACACTAAGGGAGGATTAAACTTTTATATCTTTAACAATACAAATGATAAAACGGCAGCTAAGAACAGCACATTTCACAGACACCATTATGGCTCTTCACATTCTCCTATTTTCCACTCTCCATTCAATTAGTGAAATGACCACTTTGCTCACACTAGACAGTGCGTTATCTTCCAGAAGTCTATTTAAAGAACGGCAAAGCACTTATTTTACATCTCTGATAAATGTGTCATTTGCGTTCCAATTATGGATCGGTAATAAAAAAGCCTGCTGTACTGTAACAAAAAAAGGCACTAATGCATTAGATGTCTTGAAAAGAAATGCAAATGTAGTCTGAGCTTATTCTCTGGCCAGGACTGCGGCAGAGACAGAGCGGAGAGAGGCTTTTAGTTTGAATACAGCACATAAAAATAAACCAACCTGACAGCAGGATGAGATATCTTTGAAGTTCTTCTCTAGCACCACCGTTTTACTGTCTGGACTTATGAGGTTTACTTCAAAACGCCCGACCTGTGAAACACAAGAGTAAATTGTTAATTCATGAGAGAACACGTACAGATGAATTAAAAAGGTACTCAAACTGAATAATTATATCTTCATGTTTTTAGATCACGGATAGAACATGAGGCAAAGATAAACTATAAGTGTCTTATGGAGACTGAGACTGGTTCAACGGACCATTTTCCCACAGAGACAATTTTCTTTTTATGTCCTGCTACAGCTGTTTCAAGATGAATAAATTAAGGGTAATTCATGTATCTTCCCTTATTAATATTTCACAAATTCTTAATTGATCAGCAACTGAAAAAAAATGAATAAACAGTGAAAATCTGGTGGAAAAACTGGCCATATATGAAGTTAAACCAACCTATTTCATAACCTGTTAGCTATGGTTAGCTAACGTTAGCATTTAGCCACTTATACCCCTTTTCCACCCAAATTAGCACATTGGCGTGGGTTTTTCAGACCCATGAAGACCCGCTATTAAATGCCGATTGTCTCTTTTCCCATTGCCAGTGAAGTAGTCCTTTGGGTCTCTTTTCTGCTGCGTCACCGTCAGACGTCACAAACGCGCCGGAGACAGGATTAGTAAACAGTGAAGATGTCACGGTGGTTAGGTCTTTATTGTATGTATTACACGTTCAGTCTATTTATCAAACTTGGCACAGACAAATTTGTAACGATGTTTGAGCGCTGCTGGGACGGAGACGGGCAGCATTTGATAGCATTGCGCCGGAAAGGGAGCGGAGATTAGCGTGTCGACCCGGGTTTTGTTTGTTTTTCTTTGTTCCCATCATTGCCGATCGGAGCCGAGGCGATAATTACCCAGGTCTACTGCAGAGTCATTTGAGAGTCAGAGGGTTTGAATGCCAATTGTAACCTTTCCCACGACGCAAAAAAGCCGGGTATTACCGGTTGTTATCGGGTTTTTCGACCAGTGGGAAAGAGGCTTTACTAGCTAAAATTACCGTTAGCTAGATAAGCTAATATTACAGCTCGGTAGTGTCACACAATAAACCACGAAAGGAAAGTCCTAGCTAACGTAACGCAAAATGAATGTTAGCTAGCAGGTGGTTGACTGCTAACGTTAGCATCTTGATAAGCTAACAGCTTATCAAATGTCTTGTTTTGTTTTGGAAAAAGCCCCTGATGTCCCTCTGGATTTTCACAATCAATTTTCTTTTCAGCTGCTAATTAACCATCAATTATCATTAATAAATACTAGTCTTATTTATACTATAAATAAGACTTACAACCTGGACCACAGTATTCACAACATCATAACAGCATTTGAGCTTCTCACCCTTAGCTTGATGCTAGAGAAGGATGACTGTTATGTTACATACATAAACACACTCTCATGCACTCTCAGAAACAAGGTCAACCAGTCTGCACCAATGATTTTTCCCATAATTGACTGCCATGGTAAGTATCATATTGAGCGCTGTGCTCTCGTTTTTAAAATTAGCTCCATGAGGAAATGGGCATGGTGTGTGAGGAATGGCAGCTGGCTCTCTCTGCAGCCTGCATGCTTTTCATGAAGCAGCAGCCTCCTTATGTTTTCTCAGTAGTAGCACCACACTCACAAATTCTACTGAGGAGTTAGAGCCTCTTTAACCGGAGCCGTAAGACAGGGCCAAGCTGGTCTGTACATTACTGCCAGCCGCATGCACATAAAAATGATTTGCCGTAGCAAGAAGCGGGCTGGACTGAATGCAAAGAGTCTGGCTAACAATGACAAACAGTGCTAAGGATGTTAGCATTTGGTTTACTTGAGTGACAGATGGAATTGAGTTTCTCAAGATGACAAATTATGACTTGGCGGGAGTGAGTGAAAGAGAAAACATTCAACCATCTCTCTGACTGAGGGAGTATGTTTACGTTTCTGCCAATAGACCTTCCATCCACTTAAATTATGGAGTAAATCCAAAGAATATTACTACAACTCATCACAGTTGTACATTGTATGTTGTCTATGAATACCACATTTACAGATGGTTTAGTTTCTGTCAGTGCGCTGCAAGTGGCTTTAATTCAAATATAACAGATCCTTGGTCCTGCCAGGCACTTGAGAGTGAGTGCATACCAAGCCCCTGGTTTTAATGAGAGAACACTGCCGTTATGATAAAGCTCAGCTGCACACAGAGATAAGGAACCTAATAGCCTCTGAGCTAATCCTGCAAGCAAGACATCAGCAAAAACCCCAGCAAATCATCACTTTAAATGGAAATCATCAGCAATTTTCCTCATAAAATGTCCCGTACCTGAAAGAGCATGGTGCGGTTCTTGTCGGCATCAGAAGGCTGGACGTGGTTGGGTGCGCTGGAGTGTCTACGGCGCGTGGGAGCCATGATGACGCCTTCCCCCGGCTTCCTCTGCAGACTCCCTGCCAGGCTGCTGCAGCGTGTACGAAACTCCTGCGGCTCTTCAAATCCAGAGTCCTCCAGGATGCACTCAGGGAAGGCTCCTCTCAGGCTGCTCTGGCTAGTACTGCCAGACAGACCTATACCTGAAACAAATATGCACATTGCCACTTATTCAGAGTAACACACCTGGCATTACTACCCTCTATTCTGATTGGTGTGAAGGGCAACATTATAACTATATAATAGGTTTAACTGAACTATAACACCTAATCCTTAGACTGTTCTGCATGGATGACGCCATCTTTGTTTTGTTGACCTGGAATGGGCCATATTTGGACGACAGGGTAGATATGCATTATCAGGTATCCGTCCTTGTTGACAGGTCACAGTGACTTGTCAATCACAGGTAGCCACACCCTAAAGTATTCCCTTCTTCATCGCCAATTTCACTTTAGCCCATTTTACACTGCGGTTGCGCCTCAGCACCGTAACGACCATCATGCAGCTGTTGACATTTTACAGTGGACCATGTAACACCGGCGTAAAGCTGCTCCAGTGTGTGTTTTTAAATAGCGTTCTGGCTTTTTGGAAGCAAAACGTGCGCAAGATGTAAACAAAGAGCGCATGCTTCAAATACACACACAAGGCGCTGTTCCGCCCTGCCGGCTCTGCTGTTTACACAGACACCGTATCGTCTCTGTTACGCCTCTGTTACTACCTCCGATGGAGACTCAGAGGCGGAACGACTTTGTCCCACCATTCTGCCCCCGTGTGTTTTATATAGTAGAAGGAGCATAACAGAGGCGTAATAATCCCGACTTGAATTGGCAGTGTAAAAGGGGCTTTTTATATCCAGACAATTTTTCAACCAACAGAGTCTCCCCCTGCTGGCTATTAAACACAATGCAGGTTTAAGGCATATACAATGAAGTTAATGCTCAACCATTATAACTATAGTATACGTGTTGTGCAAAATCTCAAAGCTACTGCAGGTGTGGCTGCAAATAAGGGATTTGTTCATTCTAATCTTCTTACCTCCACCCACAGTCATGTCCTCCAATCCAGGTCCTTCAAGGCCTTCTATATTCTCATTCAGAGCAGAGGAGAGAGGGTCTCCATCTCCCCCAATGAGGAACTCAACAGGGGCGTTCTCTGTGGATCCTCTCTGACCGTTGAGCAGCCGCAGGCGCTTCCGCTCGACCTCATGCTGACGAAACTTATCGATGCAGTCATCGACGAGCGTGGACGGAGCTTTTTTGTGCAGGACTGTCACCTGTAATTAATTTGTATTCAGTGGCATTAATTTAAATGCCTCATGAAATATGAACTTTATTCGTTAAAGAGTGTTAAGAGACTCATTTCTACCTTGCCACAGTAAAGCACTTCATATTTCTGGGAGTTGTAGAAGGCCTCGTCCGCTTCCTGTTTGGGCTTGGCGTCTTCCTTTAGGGCGGATTTGGACACTTGGCGAATGTTGCTGATCACCTCGGGGACCTGTAAGAAAGGAGAGTGGAGCAGAGGGATGTGATGATAGGACAGTACAAGGGAAACCATAACAAAAGAGGAAGGGAAGTAAACTGGAACCAAACAGGAGAGGAATATTACTGTGCCACACCTCTTAACTACAACTGAACAACATGAGAATAACACAACTCAAAACAAGATAAACACATTAATATCAAATGCAATAACCTAATTTCCTTGATAGACACATTTTTTTGACTTTCTTCTAGTTTATTTAAATGAAAAACTGCTTTAAAAGTTTTGATAAAAAGCCCACGTAGAATAAACCCTGCAACTTGCACTGAGCGCTCCTTCACATTGTACCAGCGCAGGTGATTTGCACCATACATTTCTGACAGAGTTCAATGTTTTAGTTGCAGTTCAACCAAGAACTCATTTTGATTAACAAATAACCCGACTTTAAATAACTCAAGGCCAAAGCAACAGCACAGGATTTGAAGGCTGACAAACAGATAGACGCAACACCCCAATGGTAACAGAAATAGGAGCCAGGAAACACCTTCACTCTACAGGAAAGAAGACAAAACAGCGCTTGAATAAACCAGAACCTTGAAGGTCACAGAGTCTGCGTCTCTGCTGTGTTTCAGGAGGCACCTGCAGAAACACTACAACCGTTAAAATGGGAATGTTTTGGTTACTTGTAACCAAACAAGTCAAGACAGAAAGTCTTTCCAAGCACAGTCTTAAGCAATACTTGGTAAACCGAAGCCAACTGATCTTAGTCATGAGACACTTGAACGATTGAGATTACAAATGTTTTGGCAGACATAACAGGACCGACAGCCTCGGAGTCCCAGCTCTCTCCTAACCGTCGAACCAGGGCCGCAGCCAAGGTCAGCCAAACGCAGCGTTTAAGACAACAATGGGCGCTATAACAAACAGAGGCTCCACACGCTGCACACATCTGCTATCCTTTCTGATAAGAGCTGCACACTGACTGTTGAGTAAATATAACATATTATGTAGAGCAGGGGGGATGTTATGTAACAAAATGCATCAGTTTTACTTCAGGGGTGTGACCTGTAGACAGGATTGAAGCTGGAAGGCAGGCAAACAGGAAAGGAATGATTGTGAATACAACAAAACATCCTAATAAAGCCCGCCTCTTCTTTTCACAGCCGCCTGTTTATGTCTCAGAAACAGGGATCAAATGCTTGTCTGCCATATTGCTGCACTGGCTACACGAGCTATTTTAAAGTCCCTATTTTCCAAGTGCCTTCCCTCCCAAGGGTAGAGCGGTGCCCGGCTGGTGACAGAGGGCTGCATTCAGAAGAGGAGGGAGGGCAGGTGGTGGGGGTGGTGGTTGTTTGTTTTATATTCAGCCACGTCTCTGGTCGCACAAAACTCTGACCTGTGAACATGATTAACAATTAGGTGCCTTATATTTTGCTTTCCTACAAGAATCTTTTGCTTAAACAGCAAACTTCCTGCAGAGCTTCATGTCTACACTTAAATATAGGCGCAGTTTGAGTTATGAGCAGGTTTGGGGGGGCTGATTTCAAAAGAGGCAGGGGGCCAACACATTGTAGTCATTAATATTACTTTCACTATTACTATAACTACCTTAGTATTCCTATTAAAGGGGGGTATTATGCTACTTTCAAGCTTCATATTTCACTCTGTAGCCCCTTTCCCACTGGTCAAAAAACCCACTAGCACTCGCCTTTTTTGCTTCGTGGGGAAGGCTACAATCGGCATTCAGTGCTAATTTTGGTGGGAAAGGGGTATGTGATACCTGTGGAGTAGCTTAGCATAATTTACAGTTAAAAAAAAACAACAATTTCGGTCTGTTCCTTTGGAGGACGCTATCTGCTTCTCCAATGGGCCCTGTAAAACCTGGAAGGCCAGGGAGCTTGCTTAACACTTCCTCAATCTAGGACGCCCGCCTCTGACGTCATGTCTCGTTCAAATTCGTTAGGTTTGAAATGTAGACTGCAGATTTTTTAAGACGATCCACCAGTATATTCTCATCGTATTTCGGATTCTGTACCACTCTGAGCCATTGCCTGCAGCGATCAATGTCCTTGACTGTCTCTCACTGGGCCGTTCCTTTCAGAGGGAGGGTGCACGCTGGATGTTGTAGGAATGTAGAATGGACAAAACCACGAGCTGCTAGTGCAACTTTCTCCACAGCTATGCCGCCAATTTCAAATACTACTGCTTCTATGGATTAAAGAGAACACCAGCTTTGACTGACGGTGGCTCTTTTCAGGGGTGAATTGCTCTTTTAAGACACCCCTAAAGTGGACCAAACCACTTTAGACTTTGTAGGTTAAAGTAAGTAACTAGCTAAAATATCTAACTAGTTTAAAATAATTAGATTGTGCAAAAGTCGACAGATAAACACTTAAGTTAGCTACTTTCTACCTAAACAAATGCTCGTGAGTTGATAAGCTAATAAGCTAACTAGCTGTGCTTATAGCCTGGCAGTTATTTACCAATATAAAATGTTGTATATTATCAGATGTAATGTAAGGATTGTAAGTCTTCATGTCATTGAAGCACGCACCTGGGCTGTACTGGGGTTTCCATTACGCCATGGAAAACACTTGACCTGCCTGATACTCATTCTGTAATTCACACTCTCACAATAGCATAATAATTTAACCTCTTACATGTCACAAGTTTTTACCAAGTCTGGAAAAACCCTATGTAGGTAAAAAGATATTTTGGCATGCTATAGGCCGTGCTGACAGTACGAGGTCAGGGTGATTCAGAGGCCTTGAGAATCACAACTGCGACGTCTGCTCCAGCCTGTGATCTGCACACCTTTGACTGCACCATCTTAACATTTAAAGGAGCTGCTGGATTATACATGAGTCAGATGATGCCATGGCACCTTTTGATCTGATTAATTATTTGTAGTCAACCCAAAGCAGAGCAAGTAAAGGTGCTCATCTCATTCCTCGGGTGCAGGCAGGCACGGACAGGCAGAGAGCTGCTGGGGAATAAAGGGCAGCTGAGAGTTGTTCTCCCATTCTCAGGCTACATCTAACCTTTACCCATCTTTGTCCTGCTTTATCAAACAATATCAGTGACACTGGTTGGGATCTAAAGCCTGTCTACATAAAGCAGCCGAGCACAGCTTTAGAGCTTAGGGGAAAACAAACACGAGGATTGTCCCCCCTGAGCTGGTGGAGTCCTGAGCACGCTCAGTGCATGCGTGGCTCATGTTATGCCAAACCTCCCTACAACAGGCCCTCATAATATCTGTTCAAACAGTAGCAGGCACGTGGTTCTGTTGGTCTTATCAGCACCATTAAGCGTAACCATTGAGACGCAGCAAAGGCCTGACACATCTGCCCACAGTGTCCACAATTAGGCCTAATTAGACTTCTTTCAGAGAGACACAGGTTATCAGTGTGTCAATACAAGATAAAAGCAGGCAGACGCTGAAGAAGAATGGAAGATATTTCATCCAATCACAGCAGAAGCAATCAAAGATTACACAGTTAAATTCAAATTAATCCACATAATTTTAAAGGGACTTTTAAAGGGAAAATTTCTTCAAGAAACTTAGATAAATATTGTTGCTGTAGTAAACAAATCTGTCTTTGTGTGGCTGAAGGAATTGGTTCAAAAGACTCTCTCTGTTGTCACGTGTTTGCAGCTGCACCTCACTACAGCCGTGACGTCCTCCCAGTGCTTTTCCATCTGCCTGAGGACCAACTTAGTTAAACAAGTTTATGTGCCTACTCAAAACAACGCAAGTATAAGGCACCTATGTCACCTTTACGTGGGGGAGGAAGCTCATGTCATAAGCAGGGGAAAAAAAGGGTCAGGGCGGCAGCACTGAAACTGTAGCTTTTCCTTTACATCCTTTAATAGTACAGTGTTTCTGCAGCAGATAATGAGATTATTCCATGGAACATCAAATTATGTTTGATGTGAATAATGAAATGTCAAAAGAAGACATCATCAAAAGCAGACGGTTTACTCTCACACTATGTCTACAATCAAACAGGAACTAACCTGAACCTGTGATCTTCAAATAAGGCAAACATTTGACTTTGACAGTACTTAGTGATCATATGAAGGTGAATGGAGGTAATGCTTTTAATCATGACTGTATACATAGAAAGGGCGACGTGTCTCCATCTGCTTTCATTGTATGAAATTGACGCCAAAATAGCCCCCGTGATAGGCGCTGCCATCTTGCGATAGTGACGTCATTTGGAGCCAGAGTCTGCGCAGTAGAGATCGGCAGGTGGATTCGCCGTAGCCACTTCCGCTAACCAAATCACACACTTAAATCACCGATAAAAACCAGCAAGGCCACCGGCATATCAAACAGCAGAACGGCTTCTTTGTGTTGGTCTGAAGCAGACGTTCACAGATATGGAAACTTCACTAACTGTAGTGATTGTTTTGGTTATGTCTCCTTTTGCCGTTCCTCCTCTACTCTGCTAATCTGGAACAGATCGGCTGCAGGAGCCAACAGAGCTGTCAATCATCCTTTTTACAGCATCAAATAACTAATTAAAAGTAAACTTGTCAGAAAAATTTATATGTGGACATAAATCAGCATGATAAGAACTAACTATAAGGACAGAAACCATGTTTGAGAAACATTTATTTGGCGTGTATTTTGATTTTATAGTTTGACTCATGTCCCATCTGTTAACATGGAGGAGGCGGGCTTTATGACCTATACTGCAGCCAGTCAGCAGGGGGCGCTCGAAATGTTTTGACTTCACTTTTCGTCCATCTTTTTATACAGTCAATGTTAGCTACATTAACAATATGCTCCCTCATTTCCTTATAAAGCAGGTTATGCACTTCACCATCCCTCATGACAACCAGGTAAGAATAAATGGCCTTGAGTTCCTCATTCTGCAAGAAATGTGATCATGTCAACAGCCACCTCATCTGTCCTGGCTTAACAGAGCTGGCACAGGTGTGACCCAACAAGCTTAACAACACCTCGCAATAGCAAAGAATGGGAAAGTCGTGTGTTTTTCAAGAACTCTATAATAAAGCTTAGTTAAAAATCACAAAAAATAATGCAATACTCAAATGTGTCAATATTTTCTTACACCCCTTAATTAAACAATAATAACCATTTATTCAGACTTGGTTATATGACAGTTTAAAGTTTCCTTAATGCTTATTTAGACATTTAAAGCACAGTCACTCTTGACTCGACTTGGCTCATGAGTGTGTCTCACTGTCACTCACTGTGTCACTGAAAGACTAACTGCACCAAGGAGCAGCTGAGGGTCATCAGCTGTCAGTGAAAGATTCAACTGTGTGTCCTGCTCCAAGTCAGAGCAGGGGCTGTAAACACACAGGCCTGTGGTTTACACAATGCGGGCTAAGGCTGTCTATTACTGGCTTGACAGTGCAGCACAATTCACCATAGTCACACAGCGGCCATTTTTCCTCTGAAGGTGGGAAGCTTTGAACTGCTTCAAAAGTTCCAGGTTGTAAGCAAGATAAATGTAGGGTATCTGAAAAAATAGTCAATCATTTCAACTTTTCAAATTAATCCGAAACTGAAAGTCAACAGAAAACACGGAGAGACTTTGGGCCATATTTCAAGAGCAAAACAACTTTAGCTAACGTAAGGCGCTAGCTAATGTTAGCGTTCAACCATGTCCTAGCTTACATTGTGTTAGCTTGGAAGTAGATTCCAAGCCTTTCCAATTGTATCATTACTACTACCAAACAGTGACATTAGCTTTCAGCCTCTTCTAGCTAATGGTTATATTAGCTAACAAGTAGCTAAGTGCTTATGTTAGCTAGCAAGTAGCTAAGTGCTTATGTTATCTTTTGTTTTTATCTAGACATATTGCCTGATGTCCGTTGCAACAAATTGTGAGAAATTAATGCAACTTACAATCTGGAACACACCAGTGCCACATTCCCACCCTGAGCATGATGTCAAAGGAAAATGGCGGCTGTGTGATTTGGGTCAGGCTGATTTAAGTGTAGAATTTGAGCGTGACTGAGTGCATAAATGAGTAGCCCAAAATTCAAGCTAAGCATATTAAATGGAAGTTTTTGTTTAACTCAACTTAACTTTGATATTCTTGTGTAACAAAATGTTACAGCCCGTTGTCACTCATACACCACTCAAGAGTCTAGAGACTTCATTATGTATAACCAAATGCAACGGGATCAAAACACTTTTATATACATGAGAATTGAAGTTGTATTTCAAGTCGAGGCAGTCAGACTTGATTTCAAGCACATAAAAACCTTTCAAACAAAGGAACACACACAATGAAGCATTCCATGTTTATCTATGGACGATGCTTTGTTGGCATCAATTCTTGTTAGTCTTTCTTTCTGCACAGATACATAATTAAACTTTAGGCAGCTAAGCGTCTGCTCTTTTAGACAACATGTGCGTCACTTGATTTGAATCTTTCATATCGTATTCATAGATGGCAGGGGTCCTTCTCATGTCTACAGCTAAGAATAGGCCTGTCGCTCTCAAACAAAACGAGAGTTATCATGTCCTCAAACTCAACTCAGACAAATAATATAATCATTAACATTCGCTGCAGCAGGGTGTTGCACATGGCAGAAGTGTACTGGTACAATAACCCATGCATTCCTCGTGGTCCACCTTGCACATGTTGCTAACTCGCTGGCTGCCAAACCAGTTCTTGTTGCGTAATCATGCTTAGCGAGGTATGTTCAAGATGCCTTTCAAACTGCTGCTGCAAACACTAAGGTCCTAGTAGAGGAGAGGGTAGACACCTCGAAATTGTTCGCTGCCTCTTATCCTCTCAGCTTACAAACAGCCTGCTCAGGCTGTGCACATACCACAGGAAACAAGATACACCACTCGCATATCTGAGAATCAATGCAAAACGTGAGCGTTAAACTGGAAATGTGTTTGTGCACATAAGACAAGCTGAAATCTCAAACTCCACAAGGCGACCCTCACGCCTTCTGGAGTTTGAGATTTCAGCTTGTCTTAGGAGAGGTGAAGCACCGCTCCAAAACCAGGATGGCTCAAATATTAACCCATATTCATAGGGGTAAAAACTAGAGTTGTTCTGGTATTACAGCCTAAAATGCGATATCAGCTATCCGCAATTATGCCAGTCAATGCACCCGTTCAATACCATAACCACGAAACCCCAGGGATTAAGATTTCAGATGTCATGTGACGAGGGCAAACATAAACATTGTGGTGCTAGCAGAGAGTGTAATGTTATTCGAAGCTAGCAAAATGTCATCAATCTATGTCTTTGCAGCAATGTTTTTTAAGATATTTTTAATTGCACTACTAACAGAGGGGTACTCTGTGTCGGCCATTTCTCAAGTCAAGGTATTTGAATCGGTATTGGGAAAGAAAAAATGGCATTGGAATATCTGTAATGATAACCTCTTTATTATGCGTTTATAAAATGCCAAAGGGTTTAAAAGTCAAATGTCCTGAGGGTCCTTAAATCTGCCATGAAGTCAGAATTTATAGTGAAGCCCAACTAGTATTGGAGGGGTACTCTGTATCGGCCAATAGTATCAGTCCAGGTATCGGTATCCAGAAGGAAAAATGGTATCGGGACATCTCTGGTAAAATTCCCAAGTTCATCAGGATACAATGTAACAGTTCTTTGAAAAACAGTTCAATATTTGCCGGTATCACCAAAACTCAACGTTACGATTTTGACTTAAAGGGCCAGTTTGCCCTTTCAACCTCAGTCCTATCATGCTATTATGGGGAGCTAATGCCATTATGGTACAAAACAAATGTAATCTCGCTCTGTGCCTTTGGAGGACACTATCCGCTACTCCACAGCTAAAACGTCAATTTCAAATATTATTGCTTCTATCGATTACAGAGAACACCAGCTTTGACTGACAGTGGCTTTTTCCAGGGTTAAGTTAATACATTAAGTTACATTTTAACTCACAAAAAAATATATATACATTTTTCAAAAAATCTTCTTACTGAACTCGTCAACATTTAGATAGAAAACAACATTCTTTCAATGTAAAAAAAAAAAATAGAAATATGTATTGGTCGGCTTATATATCGGTCAAAGTAACTTAAAGAGGACGATATTGTTCCGTGTTTTTACTTACGATGATACTGAATCATTTAGGATTGAATCCATTTGAATCCATCACGCAATATTAATATACAGTTAACCTACAAACAAAACGTACGTCACACTCATTACCGCAAACGTACTCACATGCAATACACATACAAACTCATCAGTGCCACTAGGGAGAGCTCTTTGTGCCAAGCACACACTCTGACCTAAACTGCATTTCAGCAAAGTTTCGCACATTGATTTTCAAACTCTGACTCCCATGTTCCTGATTTTGAACCACAATTCAGTTTGTTACTCAAGAATGTCAACTAATCAGCACATAAAAGTGCTGACTCGATACAGTTGTTGTCACACTACAGAGATGTCTGATCCCCAATAGAGGAAAGCAGGGACAGAGGTGGATTAACTTTGCCAAAAATCCAGAGTGATTTGTCTATCATTCGCACCGACCGGTGGCCTAAATACTTAATACCAAAGCAGACATGTTTGGACCATCGACTAATCTACTGAATGACATTGTTGTCACCTCGAGGAGATTTTAAAGGGTATTCCTTTGTCTTGTGTTTACACGAGAAGCAAGATTAAGACATACAATTTTAATAGCTGGGCTTCACTGTAAATCCTCACCTTATGGTAGATTTAAGGACCCTCAGGACTTGTGAATTTTAAACTCTTTGGCAGATACCAGTCAATAAAAAAAAAATAAACATAGCCACGCTGTTGTTGTATCGGAGGCCGATATTGACACTGGTATTAGTATCAAAACAACTCTTATCGGTGGGCTTTACTATGAATCCTGACACCATGGTAGATTTAAGGAATGGACACTTAATTCATGTCTTCTTAAGAGCCTCTAATCTTGAAATCATTTATGTTTTTGTATTACTGATAATGTATTTTCTTGTTCTTTTTAATGCTAGTATGTATGTTTCCGGTACTGCTGCTCCTGTGTCACGTGTAAAGGTATCTGTGACACCTGGACAGGCCTACCTGGTTGGGGTCAGAGGCCTTAAAGACGTGACAGGACATCTCAGACTCGGGGTTGTCAGGCTGGCCCCGCAGCAGATAGGCAAAGTAGGTGAGGTCATTGCTGTTGTGAATGAAGCGAGAGATGAGCTGAGCTTTGTGCTCGAATATAAACACCGAAGAGTTGTTGCTGCTGGAGGGGACACACCGGACGAATGGGGGGTTTAGGACCAGCTGGACCTCTCTGGGCTGCACCACGGGGCCGCAGTCGCCCCTCTCGCCCCTCCGGCGGATCTCAGCCACCAGCCACGGCAGCATAGGCAGGGTGGTCCGCCTGTCGAGCGAGGAGCCGCCGATGTAAGTCAGGGGGAACCTGCGGTCTGACTTCGGAGGGCTGCTCTCCCTTCCATCATGACTCTCCATGACTGTAAACCCAGCAGACTTTCAGCACCTTGACAGGGATGTTCGACTAAAAACTACTTCCAAAATAGATGCCGATGTACCATCCCCAACAACCAAAGACCAGGCGCAGTTGTGGTTAGTTTGCAACAGTTTCCATTCCTACATTCATAGGGAAAGTTCATCCACTGAAGCACTGTCCTACGTGCACAGCATGTGCTCGATCAGCTGCAACACTCCATGTTTCCAAATATCTCCACCGGACAGTCTCCCCTTCAAGGACTTCAAGTAAACTAGAGTATTAGTAGCGTTCGTCCCTGCTCTGTTCCTCCACTGTTTGCATGGGCAGTGAGTCAAACGCTGAACAGTCCTGTACTGTACTGTCCCAGCCAGGCTTGCTTGCTAAAACGTGGCTTTGGATGGTTCCTGTGTAAACACAAGTCGCCCAGAGAAATCTGATTTCTTTGACGGGTCGCTCCTGCGCGCACAGAGCGGCGCATTAACACAGTCCATGCGCTACAATCCTGTTCGAAGCTGGCGCGGCCGCATGTCTCTTTATCGTCCGTCTATAAAATATATATGAACAATTAATCCTGTTTATTGCCTTCCATGCAGTCTACCCTCCACTGTGATCCTTTCTTCCACAACGCCTTGGAGGCGGAGCGGCTGTGCGCGTCGACGACCCGCCCAAGCTTCCCATGTGCTGGAGGAGTGGGCAGGGCACAGCCGCTGTTCGAAACGTGACAGGACAGAGCTCCACCTTTCTTCGGCGAAATAACTGGAAAGCCTCTTCCATGGTAGTGTTGAAACTGTTTGCAGCCCTTATGGGACTATATCCCCGGGCTGTTGACTCTATTAACCAGCTGCTTTCACCAGAGACAACGAGCAGGCGTCATAAAGGTCAAACTTGAAAAGCCTTACGTGTTTACAGTGAAAAAGATGCAATTCCTTACCATATATTTACAACTGTTTACAGGCAGCATGTGCTGATTTATGGCTATAATCACACCAGATAGGCTCTATGCACAAGAGGAGTTCCCATCTACCCAGTGCCATAATTTAAAGCTCTCTGCCTGTCCCAAAAATAGCAGCTGTGCCCAATATAACCTCATCACTGAGGCAGAAACCATTAGAGCTCTGCACACCCAAAACCACCAGTGAAGACTGTGTGCATCTTTTACCTGAAGATTACTTTAAAATAAAGACCCACAAATGTTGAAATCAGTGTTGAAATCAAGTGAAAAGTATTTATTGTATCGATTTGACTTTCTTTAAGGCATTGTGGTAAAAAATTGAATTAATTTATAGTTGAAGCATCCCTAAAGGTTGGTGCAGACCTTCTGGAAAAAGTAGGTCAAACATATTTCTCTGTGGATTCTACATGCACAGAGTACTTAAATTCACCTTAATTTCCTCTGTGCTGTGAAGGAAAGAAAAAAAAAAGCACTAAAGGTTTAATGTAATGATTATTTATTGCATCTCTACAGTTAGGATGGACCACAGTAGAAAAAAAGCAAAGCCCCCCTCAGAGCCACACAGAATGCATTTCAGCAATACAAAGAAAAACACGAACAGAAACAACAATTCTTCATAACTTAGAAATGAACAAACAGCAAAAAGTTAATGTGAGACATTTTTCTTCACATGCATTTTAAGTAAATGTACTGTAACACTGAAACTTTATAGCATACAGGATGTTTGGTGTGCTAACCACAATGTCTTAAACAAGATAAAAATACAGCAAAATGAACAGCGGTTTTGCACGCTTTGGCAACATATTATCTAAGTTAGTACAAAGTCACAGGCAAACTAAAGTTAGTGCAAAGTAGAATTTAGCGCCTTTTTTTCTACTGTTGTTAAGGCAACCACCGAATCATTAGCTGTCATTAACCTAACCGTTATATTGTAAACTGACAGAAAGCCCGCCTCTACATTCATCCAATTGGACCATGAGAAAAAAACGCCAATGACGTCAGGCGCTTTTCTGCTTTGAGTTGAAGTTTTTTTCAACTCGAGGTGCTCAGAGCGCTTCCTCAAAAACGCGAGGCGCACAGAGCGGAAAACAAAAGGCGCTCTGCAACGCAAAGGCAGCGCGCAAAAAGCCTCTCATTGAAAACAACGACAAAAAAAGCTGCTAAAACACGTTCCTTCTGATTGGGCCCTAAGTACTACCTTCCTGAGTTCTTTAGGTAGCTGCACACTGCCCAGACAAACACCGACCAGCTTCAACCAACACCAACTGTCTGGCCAGTGTTCGCGACAGTCTGTGTTTGTCGGTTGGAGTTGTTCTAGTTTGACATGTCCAGTCGGGTTTGGTGGAGTCGTGGAAAGTCCGACCAATGTGCACCTTTCCCAACAAACTGCAACATTCTGAGAGCGCGTTCACTTGACAACTAGCCTACACTCGCGTGCAAAACATCTGACAACAAAAGACTGTCAGCTGATGTATGGCCAGTGTGGAACTGTCAGTTGGTTTTCGGAACACTGAAGACTGCAACCAGCAAGTGCCAACCTTAGAATGTGGAGGCGAGTTGGGCCTTGTCTGGGCAGTGTGCAGTCACCTTTAACCACTGTTTTACGACAGTGTATATTGAATGTAACATTTTGGATGCTGCTATTTGTTGAATTAGATTGCATTAAGCCAAGAGGCATTTCTATTATTTAATCTACCTTGTTTAATTAAGCGAGTGTAGGCTAAATAACAGACACACCTATGTGTAAACTGCAATACATCTGCAACCGGCTGCATTATCATCAGCCAATAAATGCAACTAAGTGTACAGTACATGTATCTGAAATGAAGGCTATGATACCTGGGTAAGTTCATGGTAGGAGGTACACTTACAACCCCGACATTAAAAGTGAAGATATGCATTTTAGATTTTTCTAACAGCTTAATCATTCAGGGAAAAACAGGAGTGCAAAGACAAATGGCATTTGCAGGATTTCGTATGCACATTTTTAAACAGGCAGCAGACGATCACCTGTTTGTTTTCTTTTGTTGGTAACATGTAAACTTGTGATAAACACTTAGGTGTGCTTGCAACCATCATACTGTCTCCATAACAGCTGCCATCTCCTTGAACTGCTTGTGAAAGTTCTGCAGAGGACACACACACAAAAAAAATTAACCAGTTATAAATTACACCAAAATTCTACACTCACATCAACAAATACAGACCTGGAACTGAGGAATGGTCATCTCAAAGGACCTGTGACTAATCTGTCCCGAGGGCTCAACGACCTTCAGCAGCAGAGACACGTACGGGGAGTTGAGGGATCTGCAAGTGTCGGAGCTTACGGCCATGCCGAGCTTCCACTGCATGTCCACTAACTGCAAAGATACAGCAGAAAAAGACTCATTAGCCTTTAAAATAGACTTGTTCTGTTTTCAGGTCATCAAAAAAATACAGTCAGAGATACCTGGCTTATGCTGAGAACGGCCTGGATCTCCTGCTGAGTGTGGACTGATGCACCATGTTCACTCCACAAGCTGTGCAGCACCTGAAGGGAAGCTTTGGGCCACTTGTTACAGCCTTCTTCAAGCCTCGACACAAGGTCATCCCCAGAGAGGCTGTTCTTCCCAGCTGACCTGGTGATACAAAAGTTAACTTTAGTACCACTGCATGCTTTTTTATGTATGGTTTAGCTTTTTGCCAGACCCTTCAAACCCAAGAATAAAGTCAATGCTTTGTAAATGCTCTTATTTGGGGGATTAAGAGTCAACATGCAAATAGATCAAAAAATAACAAATTGACACATCCACCAGTTTTCAAATTAAAAAAAATCAGAGAGGATAAAATAGGACGAATGTTGATACCTGAAAGTTAACAAGAGAAACCTGATCATGTTCTGAACCGCTTCATGGTCAACTCTGACTCCAGCTCTCTGAAATATCTGCCCAGAAAACAGTACACAGAACAAAACAAGCAATGAAAGAGGAACTTGAAAAGATGGGTTACTATAAGTTAAAAACAAATTTGGAAGAAACACTGACTCACGTCAGAGATTTCGGCTGAATCTACTCCTCTGCTGTGGCCTTGAAGATAAGTCAGAATGTGCTGACACTGTGGAGATTATAAGATTAGTGATCAGACTGCAGCACGACCTCTCTATGGCAACAACACCACATCCTGTACAACATGTGGAGTACGGCTGCTAATAGACCTATGATGAACATGACATTGTTTTTAACATACAATGCAAATGATAATCAAACAAATACGAAAACCAAACAACAACAGGATGTGTGACTTGTACTCACTGCTTCAGCCAGCAGATCTGGAGAAAGCTCACAGATGTTGTCCACAACTTTGTTGACACCTAAAACAAAGAAGTGAAGTGGCAAATTTATCACATGATCTCCCATTAACACAACTGCACTCAAAATGCCCACTAATCACGGTGTCAATGCGAGTCTGACCACAGTAAGTCAATGCACTCGAGGACGGGAATGAAAAGAAGACACTCAGGTATAGAGAACATAAAGCAAGACTTATATTAAAAACAATACATAAAAATTAGATTTAATAAATGTTCTCCTATCAAACATGACAAAAAGGCAGCATATCCTTCCATTAAAGAAGCTGAAAAACCAGTGGATGTTGAGCATTATTGCTTAGACAATGAGTGAAATGATTAATCGATAAGAAAAATAAGATAAGATAAGCTTTATTGATCCCCCCACAGGGGAAATTTACTCATTACAGCAGCTCACAAAAAGGCTAATTAAATAAAGCACTCAAATAATTAAAAAAGGCCAAAAAGTAGGTGGCAATAAAAATATATTCTTTAAAATGACAGCATAAATAATAACAGTAACAAAATAATAAAAAAAACAATTCACACTATGTACACGTTTTTCCTTGTCGAAAGATATGCAGGGGTCATTTTTCAAAATCAAAAACACACATGGATATTAATAAGATAAGATAAAAAAATATTGCAGTAATATTGCACAGTGTAGCAGAAATTATTGTACAGATTTTTTGCATAGCATAATGAACAATGTATGGAAAGGAGAATAATTGTAGTATGAATGTTGGATGATAGTTACAGTACAGTTATTACACTATAATGAGCTGTTATAGAGCTGGACAGCAGTTGGTATCAAGGACCTGCGGTAGCACATCTTCTTGCAGGGTGGGTGTCTCAGTCCGCTGCTGAAGGAGCTGCTTAAGGCCCCCACAGTCTCATGCAGGGGGTGAGAGGGGTTGTCAGTTTTGATTACATCCTCCTCTCACCCACTTCCTCTATGGAGTCAAGAGGACAGTCCAGGACAGAGCCGGCCATCCCGACCAGTTTGTTCAGTCTCTTCCTGTCCCTTTCTGTGTTCCCTCCTCCCCAGAAGAAGACCGCTGCATAGAAGAGTGCAGACGCCAACATAGTGTTGTAAAATGTCCGTAACAGAGTCACAGAGTCCTGCACACTCTAAAGGACCTCAGTCTCAGACGACCTTGGCCATTCTTTTACAGGACGTCTGTGTTGTGTGGCCGGTCCAGTTTGTACTTGACATACCTTTTCCCTCAATCAATTAACATATTGTTGCAGCTCAACATACATAAGTTTCCCTTAAAGATAAGTGTAGGTATTTCCATCATCTCAACATCCTCTAACTAATCATGTGGATGAATATAAAAAAAGACCTAAAGTCATTTCCCAGGTTGCACCTCTGTTTCAGAATCAAAACAAAGATGGCAGCCCCCGCCGAATACCAGGATGGGGAAAGAGTTGCAATATGCGGAAAGGGTTATATATATCTTTATTTCATCGTGCAGTTGACGAATTATTTTTCATCCGGATCGTTTTAAGGGTACTCATGTTAACACCATCTGAACAGTGGTAAGTATTTTAAACGATAAAGCATCACTGGTTGTATCTACTTAAAAACTATGTGACGCTACGTGATCCCACCTTGTGATTCTTCTGCTGCTGGCATCCTCTCTCTGTCAGGCTTCAGGCTTGACCGTCGTGAGGGAGTGTTATCAATTAAGCGACTTCTTTGCTTTTTATAGCGAGTAATTAATACTAGTTTTCTTTTTAGAAGGCACCCTGAGTGATGCACTTCTGAAGTAGAAAACCCCTGTACTTGTTTGTCCTGTCACTTATTTATTTATTTCTTCGTTTGGGACTCGCAACCGCCGTGAGTGGTTCATACCGCCACCTAGTGTAGAGGAGGGTCTTCTTCTTTTTGTTCAGTGACAATTTGCAGCAGTTGGATCGTTGACTATTACTGCCTCCTTGTGGATTTGTTCTTCCACAACAAACAATCTAAATGGCCTATTAGTCGAATTGCCAGTTGTTCATCTCATTGTGTGGACACACGTTTTAATCATGTAAATATCATCCCTCACCTGACATGACTCTATGCACACTGTTTTTATTGTAAATACTGAAAAACTGTCGACCTCATGTGAATGAATGAACCCATCTGTAACACAATTATAAATATAATACATATATATATAATTATTTCAGCATCCTATTGTCTCTCGTAGCTTGTACATGTTAGTTCAATATTAAATGTTTAAGGTAGGCTTCTAGATTTTAGTTTGTTGTGTACATAACTGACAAATAAAGCTGATTCTGATTCTGATTATGGCTTAACGGGTATTTTTTTAATCATCAGGGCCAAGTTTTGAACCTTCTTTCTTTTGGGCTTTAATAAACACTAGTTACCATAAACAGCAGGCTACATCCAACACAATGAGAAGCAACTTTATTACAGCTATTCCATCATACTAGAACTATTTCAAATGTCTTTGTCTGCTGTCTTAAAGGCACTTAAGGTACTGTCAGAGCTGTTCAGAAACCTGCATAACCACGTTGATTAATAAAAAGAAAAAATATACTTTATTCAAATTTACATCACAAAAACATAAAATACAATAAAACATTAATACAAATGTAAAAAAAAAAAAAAGATATTCAATAAAATGTAAAATAAATAAATAAATAAAATCTATTTGAAAAAAGTTAATGAGATTAAAAACAGAGATAAAAAACAGAATGATTTCTGTATTTTACATTTTGGAAACAAATAATTGAAATTTATGAAAATTACATATTGTGATAACACCATGAAATGTGCATATATTTAATTGAAGAAATCTTTCTAGATAAAAACACGATATTTAACATTTTTACAAAGTGAAGTACAACTAATCCCATCAGTTAGAGAGCTCCAAGGTTTAGAGGCCTGGGCTGCAGAAGCCACTGTCAGCAGATCTCATGCTGGACACCTCTGCACTGATGTGACTAAAACAGGTTGGACATTCTCCCCTGTTGCCATCATGTCCAGCTCAGAGTCTTGGTAATGAACCTCCTCCAGGGGGAGACAAAAGTTACTAGGATTTCTCTGAAATGTCAAAATATTATTCAGTTACATTTGTGTGTCATTCTCCAATTCAGAAATCAAAGAAAGATGTCGTCTGACCCCTGTCCTGGGACAAATTTGCCTTTACAGACTGTGCTAGGAGCTATAACTACCAGAAACCCACCTCCCACAGTCACAGGGACACACAAACACCTCCATCATTATATAGTGAAGTCGTTTTTTTCCCCCAGCTATTTCTTTGTGTGCTTTTTTGGTCTTTACCTGTCTGCTCTCCTCCAGAGCCTGCATAATGGCTGCCACCACCAGGTTTACCAGCACAAACCGGGCCATAATCTCAAAGCTTGTGAAGTAGATCGGGGAGATCCAGGACAGGTAGGCCGGACAGCCAGCTGCACCAGGGGGACACTCCCTTAAAGTGTCCTTGACAGACACAGAGCAAGGTTCAGGGGCTTGCACACAGACTGGAGGCTACTTTACAAAACTTTCTCACTTAAAATCTTTGTAGTTTAGTAACAACAGTAGTAATTTAAGAAAAAGCCCAGTTCAGATTGAAGACTAGACAAAACCCTGGTAGAATGTTGCAGAGAAAAGTTGCAGCGCTTTAAATTTGTTCGTCTCCGTGAAACATTCTCAAACCCAGCTGGTTTCAGAATCAACTCAACCCACCATGTATCGTTGGTCTACATATTTGCGTTTTGGGCTTATATTAGTGCAGGGCTTTTGTGTCCCGCTCCAGCTGTCTCCGGCGCACACTTGGTAGAGCGTCAGCAGGGCCGTCCCAAAGTTCCTGAAGTTGGCATACTGATTTAAACTCAGGCACTGGTAATCATCAGTGCATTCTGATAAACACAGAGGGAAAAAAATCAGCCTTACATTCAGCACAAAGATGCTTCATACTGACAACACATTTTTTGAGATATGACAATGACAGTAGAGCTGTAGTATTTATCCCAGTTTAACTCATTTACAGTCCACAATCATTTTAGGACGGATGAGTTAAAATAAAGTTGGCTTAGTTATGCTCTGTGCTAGCCGTGTTTTTAGCTACAGCTCCTCCTGTGGCAGACTACAGAGGTTTAGCAAAAAGCTTTTTTGGCTTTGCTTGTGGATACTAGGCAAATAAATTAGCAACTCTGGGACCGTGATCCCTTGCAGAAAACTTATGTGTGTGTGTGTGTGTGTGTGTGTGTGTGTGACTGACCTAGCTTGCCAAACGACTCCACTCCCAGTGCGGCAAAGATGAAAATATTTCCAATCTGGAATCCAAATGCATGTTAGATTCTCTGCACGTGGGGGGACGAGGGCCTTTGTGTACAATCATTTTAATAAACACTTTTTTTCCAAACACATGCACTGTTGTAGGGTTTTTTTGGTGTGCAAATTGGGGCAGAAGCAGAGATACTTTAGGGTCACAATCAGCAAACTGTAAAGTTTACAAATGCAGCAAAAGCATGGTTATAACACTGCCAAATAAAGTCCCTCAGACTCTCTACACATTTATGAATGAAAGAGGTAAAAAAGAGGAGTCTGTGTTTACCTGTGACAGTGCCTTAATGGTGGTTTTCAGCAGCAGTCGTATCTTTTTGGCTTTCAACACTGAGGAGTCATTCTGAATAACAAGCATACATAACACGCACACATAAATATTCATGACCAGTCCCTTTCTAGCTTCCTGTAGTTTAAAAATATAATCTCGAAAATCTTGATTTAAATAAATGTCTGTTAAGTCCCTATTTATCGCTGAATGAGGTAACACAATTGTGACTGAGCCTGTGGCCCACTGATGAAAGCCTTTGCATTTGCAGTACTGTCTGGTGCGACTTTCGCAGAAGAAATTACAAGCAGCGCCCAATTAGTGACGCGTTTTCCATCACCCAGCAGTGGTTGGTCTGCCAGAGAGGGTAGGCGGAGCTAAGCGGCTGCTTTTCTGGTCTCTGCAAGTGTTGTGAGTAAACAGTAATCTACTATGGCTGAACAAACAAAGAAAAGATGGATGACTACAGATACAACTTCACAAATAAGTGAAAATCCAAAGAAAAAGAAACAAATTGGACTCTCAGATGAAGGCAAACAGTCTAAAAAGGAAAGCGACCATCAGCGAGAAAAATCAAGAGTTAGAATCGTAACAAAGGGAGCCAGCTGAGGACGTCTGGTTATCTGGGATGTATGTGCATGCAATTGTCTTTTAAAGCCAAAAGGTGCCGCCAAATAGAGCGAAACTGAGATCTTCAAGATTATCACTTTAAAGAAAATGTGTAAATATGCAGAGTAGATTCGCACCCCGCTAGCCGTTTCACAGATAACATAACATTTCATCCAAAGACAGCTTTAGAACTAGGAAGAGTTCTCTTTGTTGAGAGTGTGTATACCTTGTGCGAGTCTGAGTACTCTGCAGATTCTCAGGATGCTGGGTATGATGGGAATTTTGTCTGCCATTTCTATCTTGTTGAAAATGATGCTGATGATGGAGACTAAGACGGTGGCGACATCCAGCAGATTCCATCTAAACACAAACACACACAAATGTCCCACTTTAGGATCGTACAATAGCTAACATGCTGAAGGAAATGATATAACTCATTCTCGAGTCTTACCTGTCTTTTATGAACCTCTTTACGCCCAATGCTACAAGCTTAATCAGCACTTTGATGATAAAGATGGCAGCGAACACGTAATATGAATACTTTGTGAACTTCTCTATGTACTGAAAAAGAAAGGACACAGGTTTATTTCTGCCATTTCTTTCTTTCGGTTCTTCTTAGATTCCAGAGTAAGTCACACAATAAAGTCATATACTGCAATATATTTATATATTCTAATATTAATATATCAATGTTGTGTTATATCAATATATAATATACAGGAAAAAGAGCCTCAAGGTCTCTCTATATGTGCTTACTACATTAGAAAAGTTTAACACCTTCAGGGAGGCCTCACTGTTAAACACATGGTAAAACTTTATGTAGGGCAGAAGGACCAGTGTTTAGTGAGGCACATTTAAGGAGCTAAATTTATTGTTTCTTTTCTCTTTGCCAGGTGAGTGAAAAGACACTTTAATTGCGATTAATTGGTTTTATTTGGTCTGTCCGTAGGGTTGGAGGGAAAGCCCTCTGTTCGAATGAAGATCAGCAGCGCCCCCGTCTGCAATTTAAGTAAGGGCTTTTTTAAACTAGGGGACCCTAAATTAAGCAGTATCCCCCCTTTTTGATGAGTATTATTCGTAATTGTATTAAAAAATGATTTTCAAGTACTTCAAATCACGTCAACGACTGATACACCGACCAAAATCTTTACTGGATAATTTTAGTGGGTGAGACACGCCTGTGAAGTTGGAGCGGTCCACTGTTGGGCGGATGCTTCGGGTAGCACATTAGACAAATCCTTAATTTAGCCGACAAAAAAGCATTACACAACTTTTTAGGATAATATAATAAAAAACAGTGGGTAATATATTTGAAATTTCTGTTCATGTAGTAAAGTACTGAAAGGGTTGTATTTATGATATTTGAAGCGACAAATACCCCTGTGAATTTCCGAAATGGCATGGTCCACTTTCCAGACGCGGAAGCGATTTCCAGCTGTCAAACTGATTTTGGTAAACCTGTTTCAGCTCTCCGTGGAACGGAAAATATCTGTTGAAGTTACTTAAAGATGGACTGTCCACGCTGGTTGCCCCTGGAGTCGAATCCAGAAGTATGTTTTGTTGACATTTCTTCAAACTATTTTAATAAATCGGAGTCATTCATTCACAAGCATGTGGGGGTTAGCTAACCTGTAGCTAAGAGAGAGAACAAAAGCTGAAGCCGGTGTTGCCTTTTTTGCTTGACCTAAAAGCAATTTGATTGATATATTTACTTGTGTCTTTTCGTTTCAGGTCATGACCAAGGTGAGTACTCCTCATGACTATGGTTAACACCAGCTGGGTGTGAATAATCGGCTGTGAAGCAACATGCAGAGGTAAAAGGCCTTCCCAGCAGCAATGCTACATCCAATGTAACGTTAGCATTAAATGATAAAAGTTTAAAAAATGTATTATTGTCAGATAAAACTAATGGAAGACAACAGGGCAAATAAGAAGTTGAAGAGGAATATATTGTATAACATTTGTTACATTAACGTTATTTAGCGATCCTAATAATAAACAAAATTAATTGTTCAATGTTATACAGCTTTACGATCTATCTGACAATGTCGACCCTGACCTGCAGTAAAGATTAAAAGCTTAAAGAAGCTAACATATCAATAAGTTATTGATGTACCCCCTGATTAATAACCAGACTAACTGCTGTCCATTTCTTGACAATATCAAGAGGTTTAATGGTTTTAGGCCTTCTCAGTCGACAACTATATGGACTGTCATATACGGGAATTTGGTAATGGTCTATTTGTGTAATAGATAAAATAGGGCAATGTACATTGCTAATAAATGCAAGTGTAGCCATTCTGTCCGTAATTTAATGTTCAATTTAGTTTGCTGGCAGAATATTTATTGGAGAGCAAAGACGATGCATTTACATTTCAGTTGTCTGTCACACACAGACTCATGTTCTAGTCTTTGTGGCGTTTGGTAGGAATCAGTTGTTTCTGCAGTTATTCCATTAAAATTTACTTTGAGGGTATCTTTTTTTGTATGCATATAAATTTACTCTCAGCTTTTGTGTAGTTTGTCAATTGCTTGGGTATGAAATCAACCTGGCAATTTGGAGACGTGTATGGATTGGATCCAGAGCTTCTCAGCATGGTACCAAAACCTGTGTGCGCAGTGCTTCTTCTCTTCCCGGTGACCGAGAAGGTACTCCTTTTTTTCCCCCTGCAACATCTTTGTCATAATATGTGTTAACTGCATGTCCATGAACCACATTGGATGTCTCTTTTCTTTCCAGTATGAGGCATTCAAGCAGGAAGAGGAAGAGAAACTCAAGGATCAGCAACAGAAGGTCTCTCCCGATGTCTACTTCATTAAGCAAACTATTGGAAATGCCTGTGGAACAATAGGATTAATTCATGCTGTGGCGAACAACCAGGCTCACCTGGAATTTGGTGAGTACAAGTTATTCTGTTAATGTCTTCCACTTTTGTAGAGACTTGACAGTTTTCCATCTACTGAACAGTTCAGACTTTAGTATCAATTATTCATTAGATCAGGAAAATATTTATCAGCAACACACAATACCTTTTATATTTATTCATATTCTCCAATAACAATATTACATATAGTATTTGCAATGTTACAATTTAATTTAGCTTTTGTCCAACATCAAAACACTGCTGCAGAAAGTTTTATCTACATCTCACTGTATGTTTTCCCTTCTCATCAGAGTCCAACTCTCCTCTGAAGAAGTTTATTGAACAAACCACTAAAATGACTCCGGAGGAGAGAGCCACATTCCTGGAAAAAGATGAGGTAAGGGAAGAATGGGATGATGAATTGGTCGGATGTCACAAAAGGATTTAAAAAAAAAATCTTTTCACAGAAAACACGAGCTTATTTGATATTAACCCATGCTTTTAATCAGTCAGGGGACAGACTAAATAATCTGTCAAAAATGACTTTTGGTACCTTTTTATTCACTGTCCTTTTTAAGGGACACCACCATGGATAACATATTTCCTGGTAACTCTTTAATATTTAAGATAAGATGGTGGCGCCGGTTTAGCTCAGTGGTTAAATTGGCGGCCATATACAGAGGCTATAGTCCTCGATGCCGCGGCCCCTGGCTCAACTCCCGCCCTTGGCCCTTTTCACGTGTCATCCCCGACTCTCTTCCCCTGTTTCCAACACTATCCACTGTCCTCTCTCAATAAAGGCATGAAAGGCCAAAAAAATAATCTTAAAAAAAAAAGATAAGATAGTTCTTCATTGATTTCCTGAGGGGAAATTCGCTTGTTTCAACAGCACAAAGACAATAACCAAGAAGGCAAGTACAAATAAGATTAGGAATAGATTAAAAAAAAAAGGTACAGTATGTATATGTACATAATGTAGTATGATATGGAATGTTAAGTCAATAACAGTGTATATTACAGCAGCAAAAACAGCATATTGGATGTAATAAGGTGTTGTACGGTACAGAATGTACCGTACAATAAGAACATATATGTATTTAGTGTTACGCATTTACAATTTGATGATACAGTGAAAAAGTTTAAACATGTCGGAGGCTGGTCAGATTGCCATAAAGGTAAACAGCTACCATTGTTTGCACCAATCATCAGCTGCTTTTCCTTCTGTGTGTTTCAGAGTATACGTGTCACACACGAGTCCAGCGCACAGGAGGGACAGACTGAGGTTTGTACTCAGATGATCCGTGCTGTCTGAGGTTTCTTCTGACAGATAAAACAACTGGTGTAGTTTTGAACTCTAACAGAAGTTAATGTTTATTGTCTGTTTCAGGCCCCAAGTTTAGATGAGAAAGTCAACCTGCATTTTATAGCTTTTGTGAATGTCGGAGGACATTTATATGAACTGGGTGAGTTAACCGCTGCTGAACTTTGCTTATATAAAGACAATATTTAGTTGTATGTGTCATATTCTTGATGGTTAGTACTTTAATTCCACTTTAATTTGAAGCACACTTTTTGGTACTTCATAGATGGCCGGAAGCCTTTCCCTATTGTCCACGGAAAAACTTCAGAAGATACCCTCCTCGAGGTAAGAATTCAAAATGTAAAGAAACCAAAAAAAAAACTATTCCAATAATCCTCTGAAGCTGAGTTAGTATTCATTCTTTTCGTCATGTTTTCCGTTTCTCTGCAGGATGCTGTAAAAGTTTGTAAGGTCTTCATGGCTCGTGACCCTCAGGAGGTTCGTTTCACCATCATCGCCCTCTCCAAAGATTCATACTGAGGAACCTCCCTCGTGACCCCTGAAGCAAAGGAAGCATGACTGCCAAACATTCTCAAGTGCTGACTTAATTGGAATTTTTTTTCTAAATACTTTAGCAAGTGAGGTGGGAAATTAATCAAATGTCAGGGATGTAATCGTAAATGAATCATTGTTTGTTGTCCACCACCTGTTAGGAACTGAATGAATACAAGTGCTGCTTTGCAACTGACAGTATTTAATGTTTAGATCAACCTGCAGAGATATCTCCATCCCTGTCACTACCTTGACCTTGCACTAAAGTTTGTTTACATGACCTGTTTGGCTCTCATTTAAAACGGTTTTCCGCATCACCGAGGGAACTTCGTATGTAGGGATTTGTGTTTGATCACGTCTAACCACGGGGTCAAAATCAGCTAAAGAAACTTGTTTTGCAAGGCTTTAAATTCAGCCGCAGCTTTGAAGAAACAGATAAGCCTAATGCTGTTGTGCGCAGTAGTGATGTTATGAAAAGCTCATCAAAAAAAAAAAACGTCTCCTGTAAGTGAGGCTCACTGAAACATGCTGACTATACATCACCGTGGAAGGTGCCTACATTTTTGTAAAAAGAATCAAATTCTGTCAAATAAAAGGCAAATTTATTAAACATTTCGCTGGCGGTTCTTCTTTGTAAAGAGGTTTTAAATAGTGTTTTGACTTACTGACAACTTTATTCAACTTTCTTTGTTCATTTATAAGGGAGACTTCAGTCATAGACACTGACATACTTAACTTGTTAGCTCCTTTTCAGTCAGCAATCCCTGTGCAGGTAAATCCAAAAATTAATCAAGCAAGCAAAACCTGTTCCTATGTTTACATTGGAAATTTTAAATCCTTTAAAGAACTAGAGGAGGCCTCTTGAGTTTGCCAACTCTTGCCTTGATCTTTTATTAAGCAAACTGCATCTAAAGTTTATCTTTACTTGTGTGTCCTGTTATGTAATGTTGGCCTGACCTCAGATGAACTCAAAGTTCTCAGGAGGACGAACCTTATCGCTTAACTACTCACACCTACTTACAGCTGAGATGCCTGTAAGTCTTTGAACCCAGTGGAAATATTGTTGTCATGTCTCTGAGCAGGTGAGGGATGTAGCTCTAAAAAAGGGGCAGCAATAGTCTCTCCTACTGTCTGTCAGCAGTTAGATCAGCTTTATTCTTGGGGTAAGGAAACCGTAGAGGGAGAGGAGATGCAAGAGGGGTAACTGAGTCATCCTCCTTTTTTCCCCTCCATCATTACCACACCGCTGTCATCAACTTTTCAAGAGGATCATGATCAAGCCTGGTCGGCCTTTGTATCATGAGTTCCTTTTTTAATCCAAGCTATTACTTTTGACACAAAGGCAATCGTGCAACAGTGAGGAGTGAAAAAAATACAATACATATACACGAAAGAGGCAAGGCAAGTTTATTTATAAAGCACCATTCATACATAGAGCAATTCAAAGTGCTTTCCACAGTTAAAAATAGAGCATTATGACAGGCATTAAATACAGAATACAAAACATAGTCAAATATAAAAGCAGGTCCGGTTAGAACAATGCAACAGTATAATGCTTCTACTTAATTATAACTCGTCAGTTATGATTTTCTCATGGGTCCCAGCCTCCTTTATTTTTCAACAGTCATAACGCTGTAAGTATTACCCAGTACTCGTACAACGGTGTTAGAAATTTCTAAGTTAGGTCCCTGAGCTTTCTTAAAGGGTCCCAGACTCCTTTATTTCTCAAGACTTATCGGTGTAGAGTTGGTTTGTTGGTTTGAGAGTTGGTTTTGGTCCTGTTTACAATAAATACAGTATTTGTTAAATTTGCAAAAGTTAAGTCAAAATCAATAAAGTACACTAAGATACAAGTACCTCAACATAGTTTCCTTCTATAACTATTTTTCCCGCCTCTCTCTATATATAATACAGCCACTACTCAATGTTGCAGTGTATATTTATAATTTTAATAGCCTTTATTTTTATTTTATTTTGTGTCTAATTTTATTATTTTGTCTCTAATATTATTTTCTTACGGGCTATCTATCTATCTATCTATCTATCTATCTATCTATCTATCTATCTATCTATCTATCCGTCGTTGTACGAGTAATAGCGTTGCCTGTTTTCCCTGCAGTGCACCCTAACCGCCGCTGGGTGGCGGTGCAGGAAAGATGTTTGCTTTTTAATGAGAACTCCTTCAAGTAGAAGAGTTTACTCAGACTCAAGTTTTTGACATGTTTCTCCTCGGTGCTCGGCAGTTCACAGACCTCAAATGGAAAAGATTGTGACTTGAGAGAATATTTCGCTGGTGGCTATGATTGGACGTAAAATTACTCATCCACCCGGGCAGCAGTGAAAACCTCAAAATAACCTCCCAGAAAGAGAAATAACGGCGAACTAACGCTGGAAGCGTTCACCTGGAAGCCTCTGAAGGACCTGTGGGTGGTCCTCGGACCCCACTTTGGAAACGATCCTGCCACAGCCTCCTCCTCATGCAGCCTTTAAGGAAAAAGTCAGTGCTTTTGTGAGCTCAGGTCGACTCGCCTGATCGGTGGATAGGTGAGGCAGAAAATATTACCAAAGAAAGTCAAACCGCAGCACAGGTGTGTCGGATGAAAGAACAGGTAAGCAGCTGTTGCTGGAACAGTGATGCAGCGGGAATGTGTTACTGTTACACCTTACATTCATTCACTGATGATCTGCTGGAAATGAACAATAGGAGGCATTTTTCATGAATGAGGAGTGTGATTAGAAGTGCACCCAGACTGCTTGACGGGTTTCTGTGTCTGCTTCTTTGAACTTTCCCACATTTGTATCACTGGACTTCTAACTTTCGCATGCTGTGCCGTTTAAAGGACGCCATTGGATCCGCCGGTGCAGCTCGGATAATAGGTTTTTTGTGATGGAGTGGCGTGAGCAGTCTGCTGTCAGCTGTGAGGAAGCCTACTTGGAGGCGCAGAGGTGGATCGAGGTGAGTAGGAAACATTACAAACTAACTTTCTTTACAGTTTTCGACAGCGGCCTAGCTTTGGAAAATGTTGGGAAAATGGCAAATGTGTATATAGGAAAGTGGTGTTTATCTTTCCGTCTGAATACCTTACCCTTATCTATGACAGTATTTGACTTTATAGGCTCAAAAAGAAGGACTTATATGAGCTTACAGAGGTGTAAAATTATAAGGATGTTGTCTGGGTTAAGCTTACCTGCTTCAAACTGTTATTAGTTGTAACTTGGATCAACTGATGTATGCAGGAAAGTGTCACCCTTGACCTCTCGGTCTCAGGTAGCTGCTAAGATAGAATCATGATTCCATAATTTAGCTTTAAACTCCTCCAAGCATTCAGGCATATGATTCAGAGTACAGGTTCATGGATTTGACCCCTGTCGTCATAGGTTGCTCGCTGCCTCCTTTGACGATCTTGCCCAGACCTGCTCTGGAGTTTTTATGTTTCCCAGGGCTGTGATGTTACGGTTGCTGGCATGTAGTGTAAAAATCTGTAGAGCAATTAAGAAAACTTTGATGAGTGATGTAAGCTTTTGTACAGAACACCTGCCTGAAGCGTAGATCAACCCAGGTTAATGAGCTGACAGGGTTTCCTTCTAGATTTTTCTACACTTTCAGGTGTCAGTTATGAAAACCAGGACATTTCTGGAAAATGTGTAATATGAGGGGCAATTTTTATGATCACTCTTCATGCAAAAATAGCTACTAACCCCCTAAAAACCTTTCCATCCCATTAAGTCAAATTATGTAAAGTTTCCATCCAGCCTCCAGCCAGACTCTCATTCTCACTTTTCTCTCTTTACAAGCGGGTGAAACTTTGTTTCCTCCTCTCGCAAAGTTCCCTCCCCAGCAGGGAGGCGTGGAGCTCTAACTAAACAAATATTGTTCTAATTTCATGAGGGGACAATCTGAATGCTTGTGATGTGACATCAGTGTCTCTCACAGTCGCACACTGGCCCATTGTGGTGGCTTTACCTCGTGGGCTGTGGTGGTGGGGGGAGGAAGATTAGAGGGAGTGAGGAGGATGAATGAGTTGAGTAGGTAAAGGTAAAGGCAACTGGATTTGTTTATTTACCAGTTTGGGTGTTGTAGTGGAAAATACAAAAGCATGTTCTGGCATGGCACGGAGAGTTTCCCTTCAGGGAGAAAGTTTTGCAGCTATTGGATTCTGCCACTGAACGATTAAAAAGCTGCTCGGCTTCGCGGCACTTTAAACAGACGCATGTGTGCATGGCGAGGTTGGTGGTATTGTTAAAAAACGAAATGGTCTGGAGCCTGTCACATGGACGCATTCCTGCATTAGCTACCATGGCTGTGAACATAGCTCCCCTCAGAGCTGGCCAGCTGTCAGCACAGGGCGCCGCGTCCTGCGACCGCGGGGCCAAGCGGAATAATAGAGGTCCTTGTTAATTGAATAGAAAGGCTGTAAGTGTGACTGTTATGACTGTCAAGAACAAGTGGCGGTGTTTATGCAACGTAAAGGTCAGGAGAGCGAGCATATAGCCGCCTGTAAACACAAACCAAGGCTGTTATGAATAATTAGTTGTCTTTTGGTCTGTTTCAGAGCCTTTTCTGCTTTAACCAGTGGAGTTTTAGCAAATGTGGATGTAATATGAATAAATCACAAGTATATTTATCAGTGTCTGTTTTCACAGGACCAGACGTCACCTTCTCTCAGGAAGGTGTAATCCAGAATACTCAGAACGTCTCTTTAACAGGTTTTAGGTAGAGTTTCACTGCAGCCATTGATCTAGTTTAAGGCCATGTAACAACAAAGGCTTTAATCTGTATCAGATTTCAGCGCTACTTTTGATTTCTCTCGCCTGTGTTTGTGTGCGGCTGGTTCAATTACTCTGGAATTAAGCAGCCAATAAAAGGTAACAATCGTTTTCTGTTGTTGCTACCGTGTAACACTGAACCAAATCCCAGACTCCTTACTCTCTAAACTCTAACGAGTTCAGTTTACTTAAAAAAAATAAGGACATGTGAAATGATTGTGTTTAGAATGAGCACGCGTTATTTGATCAAGCTGTACTTTTTTAAAGATGCGAGAACTTAAAGTCTCGAGATGAAGCGGCATTTCGAGAGTATCTAGCTTCCGTATCGTGACGTATTTCCGAGTGAAACAGGACGAGCAGGCGGGACATATCATTAGAGGGATTTGATTTGATCGTTGAGAAGTGGGCGTAGACAGACGTTCTCCACAGCGCAGTAGCTAGCTAACTGACCGAGCGTTCTTGGCGGCTAAATGTCGCAGATTGATTGACAGGTGGATGTCATGATATTATTGGTTGAAATTGGTTGGTACTAGCTTACGTAAGCACATGTGATATTTTGTTTTACAGGAAGAAAAAATGATCGGCTTTTGATATAAGAATACAAAGAAATGGATTTTCTGTATTTTTTTGGGCCTATATTGTCAAATAGATGCACAATATTAGCGGGGATGTGATGTAAAAGGATTAAAATGACAGTTTTCATTTCACCTCGACTTTAGTATTTCCAAGTACACTGTAAAACACAATTTTTTGTCATTTCACTTTTTTTGCTGCTAATATTCAATAATTGTAGATAAAAATGTCTGTTCTTTTTTCAATGGCTTCCATGTCATGTGACCCAGTGTCCTCAAATCAATGTCAGATGTTAACACTCACTTGGACAAATGAGACACACCTCATTACATTGGATTTTCTTGCTCCTAATGTTTTCTAATAATATTTTTTCTTACGATATTACATTTTCAATATGAAATAAAACATGGAAAAGCAGCAAATCTACGTGACAAATCTATTATGTAAATAGTTTCCAATCAATTTTTGCTGATTAGCTAATGGACAGACTGACGTCATCGTTTCAGCTCTTATTATTCCCCTGAATGTCAGTAACACCGACGTTAAACCTCTCATCCGAAAGACTTCTTCACTTCCCAGTAGCGAATATTTTAAAAGGGTTTCCACCATAGTTCAACCAGATTACAAAGTAAAAGATATTTCTCTGGCGTTAATAAGAAACCCGGATAGTTTGGCTTTTATTGATCCATGTTTTGAGGTCTCTGAGTTTTGCAGCCATCCAAATACAACAGAGTTCAACAGAATAACACATCTTTCTGTCCATACTGCTCAGGGCAATCCACAGAACACACATAGGGACTATTTCTTTGTCTAACTAAACAGGTTTCCCTGTAACCCGCTCTGTTTTCCTTACAAAACTACACAAATCATATTCTAATGACCGATTGTTTTGAGTTGTTGACTGACATCTCAACGGTTGATACAGTATATCAATGTATTTGTAATCACCCCTTCGTAAATCTGATCTAATTGGTTTGTTTTTCCCAATTATCTGTTCAGCCACTTGTTGGTCTGCAGCCGTCCACACTCGTGAACTGCCTTCCGTGACCTCTGCCTCTCTGACGCCGTGTTGTTTATCATCCCAGGATCTGACTGACTGCGCCGATCATTAGTCACCTCTCTGTAGCTCCATTCTGCGTCTTTCACCGTCTTGATTGGGAGCAATTATAAAGTAGGACGCATGCATTCAGAGGTACTCACGTGAAGCAGGATGCTCACACAAGAAGCCATTCACTCACAGATACATGTAGCTGCAGGGCTTTTATTCTGAAATGCTGATGGTGTCCATACCAATGTTTTTCCACAGTGTTGTGTTTTTCTTGAGTCAGAGCCCTGAAATATTTGGGTAATAACCCACCTGCCCTCTGATGACCCCCGTCCTGTCCTGTGCAGAAGGAACAAAGAATTTTAGGAACAATTAGTGGTGGGGGGCTGCATCCGCACAAACCTTGAATACTGATCTGCCTCAGTGCCCGGCATGAATAAACAATAGCTGTGGTCACGGACCCAGAGGCTCCTCGGTTTTACCAAGACATCATTCTCGGTTCACTGCAATAATAGTAATTAATTTCACACATGCTTGGGACATTTTAACCCTTTAGACCCCTGAAGACTCTTCACTAAAATCTGCATCTACTGACTCAATCCAAACAGATCTATTGCAAAAAACAGAAAGAAAATGACGATTACAAGTTGTTTTCATTTTAGTGAGTTGAGTTGCCGAAGTGGTTGCCATAGGTTGCACATAATGATATGCATAGTGTCAGCCCGTCCATTAACTTAGGTTTGTGATGTCACAAAACCTGCCAATCTGAAAACGTGTTGTTCAGCCTGTCCTTGGTACACTGCAGTTTAAAAGCAGTCAGGCCCAGCCATGGAGAGGACTGCTCATGTTGTCCCTGATATGTCTTGTAGCACATGAAGAACACCACATGGAGATGTTTACAAGCTTAAACACTTGATTTTCACCGGAGGGGGTCTTTCAGGAAAAAACCCCCACAGAAAAACAACAAAATATAGCCCTAAAATAGTTGTAAATATCTGTTTCCTTAAAACCAAACATTTCCGAAGAGTCATGATGCCATATTACATCAAAAAGTTTAAAAATTTCATGAGAAACGTGTAAGTTTTTACTTCTGAAGCCCCTGAAACACCTGCTAACGCCCAACTTTTTTGCTTAGTGGGAAAGGATCCAACCCCGGGTCAAATGACTCTGCAGTAGACCCGCATAATTATCGCCTCGGCTCCGATCGGCTATGATAGGGACACAAAACCCGGGTCGACACGCTAATCTCCGCCCCCTTTCTGGCGCGATGCTACGACGCGCATTGAAGTTCCTGCCGCTGTCGCGTAAAAACAGAAGAACAACATACAACGGCAAATTTGTTTTTTGTTTTGTGCTAGAGACAGCGATGTGAGAGAGCTTCTTCTGATCCGAGTGTACTGTTGTTTACTAACCCTGTTTCCGACATGACGGTGGCGCGGCAGAAAAGAGACCAAAAGCAGTATACTTCACTGGCAATGGGAAAAGAGACAATCAGCATTTTTTTGCGAGTCATCCCGGGTCTGAAAAACCTGCATCAACACGCTAATTTTGGTGGGGGAGGGCGGGGTATCATGCAGCAAAATCCTTCATTGGCTAACTCTTGGCTTTCAAAATAAAAGCTGTATCTAAAACTGTATCCTATACAGCGGAGTTATAAAAACAAACAACAGTAGTGTATGGTGTAGCAGGAAGTGTTTTTGTCATCTTATATTAGAAAAAAAATGTGGCCATTGCTAGATTTTCAAAGTAAAGCGGGCAGAAACCAGCTTTAAAACTCACTCTACTATGTATTTTTCTGGTTCCCGTCACTGATGACATTTTAAAGTATCTAATTTATAGCAAGGACATTATTTTGTGGTTATTTTCAAACACTGGGAAGGTTTAAGAAATTACCGGTGTTCTCAGGTTTTATTCTGAAATTTAAAAGATCCCATAATGAACTCTTGAGGGCCACATTTCTTTCTTTTATTATGTAGTCTGAAGTCGTCATGAGACTCGATTCTTCCACACGTTCAGCAGCACATTCTTGAGGGGAGCGAGGGTGGGTTTTTCGCAGGAAGGCAAGCTGTTTTTGAAATCTCTGCCCCTGCCTTAAATCTCCCTGTTAAATCAGAGTAGCAGTATGTTGCTGCAGATTAGACTTGTTATCCCACATGGCAGGTTCAAGAGGAGGGGTGGGGGGTGAGAGGGGGCACAGCGGGCTGGATCTGAGGGGAGTTAATACCTCTAATGATGACGATAGAGAGGAGAAAAAGTGTTCTGTTACAGGCGGATTAGTGCCAGGGTGGGTCCCACATTACACACACGGACAGGGAGATAATATCTTGATTAGCACATTCAGCCTGTCTGTGTGAGGTAATGTGAAATCTTTACACCAGACATCAAAGTAAGATAGAATCAGAATGAATCTTTCCACCTGTATTGTGTGTTTGCATGCAGCTGCCCCCGCGTACACAGAACAGTAGGGGTCAGGATTTCATATGCCAACTGCTGCAGCGGCTCACTGATTACACACTCCGCTGTAAGGTTTGTGTGCTCAGTGCGTGTGTGCGTGCGTGTGCAGCTTTGCATGCCTGTTGGCTCTTCCGGCTTTATGATTTAAGTGCCTGAATATGATCGTATTTTTGTCAGTGAAGGAGGAGTCCTCCGAGCGTGTTTTTTCCAACAATATCTCGATCACATTGTACAAATACAGAATCTTTCAACCTCCTTCATGTAGTCCGGCATGCTCCAGGAATGACGGGTATTTGAGGACACAGCTCTCAGGTTTCCCAGGGTGTGTCCCGAGGTGTGACACGACGTTGTTTGAAAATAATAATAGTGTCCTCGAGTCAGCCTGTCTAATCGCTCCGTTTCTAGTTTCCCCTGCCCTCCTCTAAATAACAGCCTGCAGTTAGTCAGCTCGCTCTGTAATTGTCCCGGCGTCTCCTGAAAGGAAAAGGGACAAAAGCCTTGAAACAAGGCACATCAGACCAATTTGGTTGGTGAGACTCGTTGGACTTGTTTGGCGGTGTGTGCGTGAGTGTGTTTGCACTTTGGTTATTACCTGCTGTGTCACCTTACTGTCAGCTTCCAGTGTATTCTGTGTGCTCATCCACCCTGTTTGTCATGTAAATTCATTAAATTCCACGCAGACTTAAAATCAAACACGTACAGGATGATATGTGAGGTTAGTAAAGCTACGCACAGTGTTTCAAAGTCTTTACACTGCACTTTAAACCCATTTACATCTGGCATTAAATGTGATCCCTATCTGCACCTTATTTACATAAGGAAAAACACATGTTAATACAGGGTGTAAAGGTGTGGTGATCAGAATGTGATCAGCTCTGCCCGATGGTAGTCTGACTCTTCGGTACAACATTGACGACTTGGACACGTATCATTCTGTTCAAACTTCTGACTGCAGATTTTTCTTGTGATACCAGAAATCAGATCTTAATGAGAATAACACAATAAAAATACTGTTAAAAAAACTGTCTGTTAAGTCTCTATCTATTGCCGAATGAGGTAACACAATGGCGATTGAGCCTATGGTCCACTGATGAAAGCATTTGCATTTGCAGTATTACAGACTAGAGATAGACCGATATGGTTTTTCCAGGGCCGATACCGATACCGATTATTAGTAGTCAAGGATGCCGATAACCGATATTTGGAGCCGATATTCATTTGCAGTAAAAGAAAATATTGGCGTCAAAATTTTGAATAATACGAACTCCAACACTGAACTTTGTTTAAATGCCTTTAAGCATATGTTTATTAAACAAACAAACCAAAAGCGCAGGGAGTTCCCAGGGTCAGCAGCATCTCTTATAAAGTTAACTGAAAATTTAAATAAATAAATAAATAAATAACTTCCTGAAGTTTTATTAAGTAAATAAAAAAAAATTAAATAAAATTTGCAAAGAAATTAACTTTTTCTCCTCTCCGCCGTGTGTGTGAGCACTCTATACTCTTATCGGCCGTTGGATAAAAAAAAATAAAATAAAATGGCCGATGCCGATATGCGTCAAAATGCCGAATATCGGCGCCGGTAATCGGCCCGGCCAATAATCGGTCAATCCCTATTACAGACTGGGTGAAAAAAATCACAAGCAACGCCCAGTTAGTGACGTGTTTTCCATCAGCCAGCAGTGGTTGGTCTGCCAGAGAGGGTAGGCGGAGCTAAGCGGCTGCTTTTTCCGGTCTCTGCAAGTGTTGTGAGTAAACAGTAATCTACTATGGCTGAACAAACAAAGAAAAGATCGATGACTACAGATACAACTTCAAAAATAAGTGAAAATCCAAAGAAAAAGAAACAAACTCGACGCTCAGATGAAGGCAAACAGTCCAAAAAGGAAGTGTTTGTTCCTCTCCAGGGTCTTGTGCATGATGTACTGTTGCTCCTTCTGTGTTAGAAAGAGATGGTCAGTGGCCTTGTCTGGGGTAAAGAGCTCTGTGGCAAGTGGTAAACTCTAGATAGTCAGGCGCCTCAGCTAAAGTCAAAACAATTGAATTCAACACCTTGCTTTGTCTCTGTGAGGAGTTCTTTCTGTAATGTATAACATACACTGTGTCAGTCAGCTAGACAGCTGCGTTCTGTGTTGTCTCGAGTTGTGAATTGTTTTTACTCATCTTCTATTATTCTTCAATGAAAGACGTCAAAAGACAGCTATGTTTCTCAAAGAACTTTATTGGTATCGCCATCAGAAATTGCTACCACAGTTAAAAGTGTTTAAGACAGGTTGATCCAACAGAATAATTTTGGAGGATGGAGCATTTTCAAACATTTCTGTCATCTAAGTGTCAAGAACTGCATTTCTATAATGCCTCAACTGTATGCATCCATGTAAAGTTGTCTTTTTAGACTATATCTGCATGGATACTGATAAAAACAAACATGTTTTTCCAGAACTTGAGCTTAATTTATTTATACACTTTTTATACAAGGGTACAAGGATGCAGCCTACAGTGCTTCACAGAGAAAATGAAACAGCAATAGACAACACTAAGTTCAATTTTGCAAGAATAAAAATTACAAACTATAAAAGGTTGAAAAATATTTAAACACAAATGTCGAAGAATAGTATGAAAATTAGTTATTAAGACTTAAAAACTAAGGCAACTGATGAGGCACCTTTAGTAGAACTGGGCTTATAACTACTGTAGTATCTCAAGCCTCTTTGAATGTGCAAAGAGGCGGAGAAAATAAGAGCAATAACAAAGTCTAAAAATACTAAATCAAAAGTAGAGGATTGTGCAGATTTGGTAGCTGAAATTGTTTCGTAATGTTACTTTTTTTGTTGGATTCAGTTGCTCAGCTTCTGATTGGTCAAGACGTTGATGGTGAAAACATTCCAACAAAACAGAACAGGAAGCTGTTAAGGAGTGGCCTTCATGTGAAATCCCAGAACAAAACATTAAATACAGATCTCATGCATGAAAGGCTGCAGTTGGTTCATAATCAAATGTTATGTTTAAAATCAAGCCTGCTGTTTGTGTCCGTGCGTGTACTGTACATGCGGTGTGTGTCAGCGTGTAAGGCTGCACGTCACGCATGCAGTGTGTGTATGTTCTCCCTGCATAATGACTCTTGGTGTTCCTGCAGTGGTGGTTTGAGATCATGGGAAAGGCATGAGGCTATAACACAGCGCTGTGTTCCTCCACAGCTCCAGATGCTGCCATAGCTGCACAGATTCAGCACAGCTCGCGCGCTTTCCGGCAACTTTTAGCGTTGAAGCGAGAAAAAACCGAGCCCCTCGAGAATTCCCAAGGCATACCTGAAGAACTCAACTCTGTCCCGGAGACACTGTAGGAACTCTGGAGGAAATACCTCTGACTTCCTCTGCTACTGTTCTCAACATCCTACCTTTCTTCTCCAGCCTCCCCACCCCTCACACACACACTAACCCCCGCCTCCTCTCCTCACCCAGCCCTTCTCGCTACTTTGCTCACTGTTTTTGTATCCCTTTTTTTTTTTCTCCCCAGGCTGTAACCAAGAAAAAATTTGGGGGCGACGACTTCCGATCAGCGCTGGAGAATGGCGTTCTGCTGTGTGAGTAAGTACGCTGCTTTTCCCAGGCACCTCTCATTCATACGGGATCCCTCTGCGCTCCTCCAGGTCTGCGTAAGTGTTGCTGATATTTCCCAGGCGGACCCCCTGCCGGGTCACTGTTTGTTTGTCAGCCACATAAAGTGAGCCAGACGGCACAATAGAGGCTGTATTCTGTAGGTTGTTGTGTTTGCAGTGTCAGATCTGCCCTCTGTGGTCTTGTTTGAGAATATGAAGTGCGATCTATTTCAAGAGGAGTTGTGTTGCATGTGTGACAGATGTTACAGATCTGTGGACGGGCAGAGCGCCATCCTTACTCTAATTTGAGCCGTGTAGTGAATGGAAAGCATCTCGCTGAAACCACACCGGGGAGCGAGGGCACCCTGCTTTCTCATTAGCTCGCTGCATGGAGAGTTTAGATGAGCTTATTTATCTGTATGCATCGCTTCTACAACTCCTCTTCTAAGAGTTGTGGCTTCTCTCAGATCAGGGCTGCGTGGGTTAGCATCATGTCTCTTTAGACATGTGTGTGTGGGCAGCTCTGGTGGACGGACGCACCGACGTGATTTGCACGAATCAGCAGGAAGCCGTAATTACAAGCAGCCCGTGCAGAATCTTCCAAAACCTCTATTGGCTTGGTTTCAGTGAAGAAGCCCTCCGTTCTGCTGATCCGAGCCTGACTCCACTGTTTGCTCTCTCTCAGGGAACATCACAGACACTTTCGTTCAGAGAGCTGTCTGTGTTTTCTCAGCGTGAGGAAGAGGAAGATAGAGATTACATCGCTTTCACCTACAAAACGCCTTTGCCATTGTGTTGCGGTTATCTCAACAGCTGGGAGAGGATTGTTTCAGTGCGGTTCACTCGCATGATTACATCCTACTTGGCGTACAGAGTGCTTGTTATCTGATGAAATCCTCACAGCTTTCTATTGTTTTACGGCCAAATGACTAACTTAGATCCGAATGCCTTTTGCATTCTTTCTTAACTTCTATTGTCTTTAGCCCTCTTTCATTAACCCTCAGTCTGTCTGCTGAGAAAGCAGAAGATAAACCCTACAAAAACAACCACTTAACTTATCAGCTGATTCAGTCTCAAGCTGGGATTTAGAGTGCTTTTCTTCAAACAATAATAGAGTCAGATAGTCTTCTTTGCAGATCCAAATAATTATGGACCACTTTAAAAACATGCTGCATAGATTAAGACTTCCCAACAGCATATTAAGTAGTCCGAACAACTATGTACTTGAATGCTGTTTACCTGTTAGTGCATCTGTAATAACAAGAGTAAAGAGTAAGTACGATTATCTCTGATGCTTTGAGTTGGAGCTGAAATGATAAATTCGAATAGTCAATAAATTTAAAATTAAAACATCTGACTGTTTTCACTCCTCATGTGGAGATTTTTTCCTGCCATTTCTTATCTAACAAGACGGTCAACTTTTGGTCGGACATTTAAGACGTTTCCTCAAGCTCTTTTTTTTTAACCTTTATTTGATGCTGAAGAGAACAGAGGCAGGAAATGTGGGGCATAGAGAGTGGGGGATGACATGCACTAAATGATCGGTAGACTGGGGGTCTTTCCTGCGATCACTTCGTCGAGGACTGTAGCCTCCATACATCGGGCTCCTGCTCTACCAACTGAGCTAAACCAGCGCCCCTTAAAGACCATTTCTGCTGTTATCTGGCATTTATTTTTTGTAGACTGAGTTGGTAGTCATGAAAATAACGAGCCGATTGTCAATCCATCCATTATGGATACCGCTTGTCCTGTTCAGGGTTGCGGAGGGGGCTGGAGCCTATCCTAGCTGTCATTGGGCGAGAGGCGGGGTTACACCCTGGATAGGTCAATCACAGGGCTGACACATTAGTCCATTTTACTCTGCGGTTCTGCCTCATCGCCGCAACGACGCTGCGCCTTCATGCAGCCTGTGCCATTTTACATTGGACCAAGCAACGCGGGTGTAAAGCCGCTCCAGAGTGAGTTTTTGCACAGCGATCTGGTTCCAAGTTGTAAACACACAGCACGTGCTTCACATACACACACACACAGCGCTGTTCAGCCATGCCGGCTCCACTGTTTACACAGACGCCGTTACGCCTCCGTTACTACCTCTGATGCCGGCTCAGAGGCGGAAGGACTTCGACACACCATACGTAACAGAGGCATAATAATCCCGCCTTGAACTGGCAGTGTATAAGGGGCTATAGAGACAGACAGGCAGAGATAGAGACGCTCACATTCACCAATTTTTAGAGTCATAATTTGAGTCACCAATCAACCTATCGAGCATGTCCGAACCGAGATCCGAACCAGGAACCCTTAGCTGTGAGGCGACGGCGCTAGCCACTGCACCAACATGCAGCCTGGTGAGCAGATTTTAGTTGCAGCCCTTCTAATATCTTGCTGCTAATTATTCTGTTATTTTACCTGTGAAAGCAAGACCTTCAGTCGAGTATTTTTGGGGGTTTTATTATTGTGATTTTTAACTATTTGACAAAAGAATCCCTTTAAAAACCGTCAGAATAACCACAAATCATCTTTCCTATTAAAAGCCGTCACTGAGCTGACGTGATGCGACTCCAGGCTTGTTTGGGGTTGTTCCAGTATAACAGCGCCTGTTTCAGGAGCAGAGGACCCGGTGTGTTTACATCAGGGTGCAGCACCGGCCATTTACTAAACTGAAGCCAGGTGGCCGCCATTAAACACAGTCGTAAACACACAACACTCAGACTTTGCAACACGTTTTTTGTTCATTCCTTGTTACTTAGGCCAGTGGAGCCAATGACCCGGTGCTTTCACTTCCCCCTTTCTTTTGCCTGATGTTTTCTCTCTCCTTCTTTTTGCTCACAGTCTGATCAACAAGATCAAGCCTGGCGTTATCAGGAAGGTTAACAGGCTGCCCACACCGATCGCTGGACTGGTAAGTCTTCCTCTCTTTTTATACAGCTTAGATTTAGTTAAATATAGTCTCAACAGCTCGTTAATTTCTTCATGCGCAGTTCTGTCTCATTTCTATGTCAGTTTTCCATGTTGGGGTAATGTCTGCTGTCGAGAGCGAAGTGCAGCAGGAGTGGAGCCGACTGGTGACAGGTCTCAGGCTCGGCTGCCAATGAGAGCGAGGTGTTTGCCTCACTGAGTTGTCGCTCTTCATATCCATCCGCACTAATAAGTTCAGTGAACGTGGAGCTGCTTGAAAGGCCACCGGCCGCATTCGAGCGCCTCCTAAATATGATGTCTGCCATGCTTGAGGCTGCGTTCCATCAAAATCGTTAAAGACAAAACGTCTTTGTGCCGGTCTGATAATTAAGTATTTGATTGAGTGACGCGAGGGAGACTAGCTTGTGCACTAACCTGTTATTGACAGTGTTGGTTAATCTTTAATCACCTTTTTAGCTTTGGAAATGTCTTCAAATTTAGGGATAAATGTTTTGGGAGTGTCTGCACACAAGTGGCTTTGGAAGTAGAGGGTTGAAATCCCTACCTTAAACCCATCCCTCACAAAGCTCTCTCTTGTGGGAGTAATTGAGTCCAGCTGTCTGGAGGAATTATAGAGAACCCCAACCCTCCACCAGCCAGTCTGCGTGTGTGTCGGTGGGCCCAGGAACACTGTCTGCCAAGACAATGACAAGTTAGCGGTAGAAGAACCAGACAGGCTTTCAGGCCTAAACAGTAAACATAGTATTTGCAGCATCAAACATGCACCATCATACGTGTGTTATGATATAAATCAAACACCCTGCCAGTTTGTTTTGGACTGTTAGCAGTATAACTGGCTGAGCACCTGCTGAGGTAATGAGGTAACGTATCTCCTCCATCATGCAGTAGCGTCGGTGTGGTATTTCAGAGCGTTGGACACGAAGCTGAAACCACCTGATCGTAAATTCTCCCGCAAATCTGAAGGCTCCTGTTGGCCCGCAGCGATCAGTTACTGCCGACCACATGGAGAAAGTGGAGAGCTCTCCAAACAAACATTACTCACTCATACTCTGCTGGGAGAATCACTTTTCTCCCAAAGTAGTCAAGTAGTGTTCTTACGTTTACTCTGTTATCTCTCCTCTTTATAAATAGTAACAGGTCTGCTCTTTAAGTGTGCAGATTAAGTGCTTGAAACTGGAATTTAGCTTTGTGTTTAGCATTAAATGTTTGGCCACTAAGTTCTCAGGTATCTGTTCTTTACGTGAGTATTTATTCTTCTGACAACTTTTTACTTCACTTACTAATATCTGTGCTTTTTACATCTTACATTTCCAAAATAGGAGTGTTACTTTATCTTTGATGTGTTTTAAGGAAAATTTTAACATTTTTATTTGCATCATTGTGAGCCATCTTACCGACATCAAGACTGATTTCAATTTAAATGGATGGACAATAAGGGCCTGTGTCCACTAATGGTGTTTTTTTGCGCTTGCAACACCCACACCCTCAATTTCAGAGTGCTTCACACCGGCCTTTACTGTTGCTAGGTTACGAAAGTTGTCTTCCGCCACTTGCTCTCCCCTTGGTACTCTTTTAAATTGCTCTGTATGGTTAATATTAGCTTTTTTTCAAGGAAATATAACAAGGAAAACCTAGCATTAGCAGCAGCTCTAGACCTAGAAATTGTACACTAGCAAAAAAACTAAAGGATTAGCTTTACCTCCGCCATTGCCGTTGACGAACTTGATATCGGAATACCCGCCCCTTCTTGATTTTGATTGGTCGCTGAGGGAGAAGTGACATTGATGTGCGCAGCGGTGTTCCAAAAGACCGCTGTGAGCTGACGCAGAAGGCATTTTAGCGCTGAAAACACTGAACTGCATTGGTTTTGTAAAGAAAATAGGCCCTGCCAGCACAGAGTTAGTGGACATGGGCCCTAACGCATGGAGAGAGGACTTATTGGCGTATCCTTTAGTGTATATCACGCACCAAAGACTTGATGTGACAAAAACAATGTAAGAAAATTTTTATTTAGTTTGAAGTTAGAATGATTTAAATGTAAAGTCTCCTAAATATGACACACGGTTCAGTTAGCTTTTCACAGAAACGTTTTTCACTTTTACTTCAAAAAAGAAGTTGAGTCAGTACTATCACACAAGTGTCTGTACTTCTACTTAGTAGTAAAGTAGTAGTAAAGTAATGTGTTCTTCTGCCACCTTTGCCACTTTATTCTGTTGGACAAGAAAATAATTTCTTATATGGCTAACGTCTCAAGTGACTTGTGGAAGAACTAGACCAGTGTTCTTGGTGCTATTTCTGTTTGTAATGTCAGCACAGTTTAACTGTAATCACTGCTGAATAAAAGTGTCTTTGTAAAAACGCCTCATTAACGCTCAAATATGAGCATTTTCTTCCATTGTGGTTACAACTGTTGTGTTGGAGTTTTACAAAGTGAAAGATTTCAGCACTCAAATCGATACCAGGCTTCAGCTCGGGCTGGATAAAAAGCCCAGAGAGGAACGAAGGGGAAAAAAACGGAAATCTCTCTGGTTTTTGTGGAATATTTAGCAACATTGGCTCCAGACCCGGGACTATTCTTTGGCTTCACTTTTTGTTGGAGGGAATGTTTCCCATGTCAGCACACATCTCTGCCTGTTTCTGAGCGCTGAGTGAGCTGTGGGTTTGGGTCATGGTACCCTGGTTTGGGCCTGGGTCTGCTTTTACCAGCGCTAGGCAGGAAGTCGACGTCTTTGCGTTGGGGCAGCCAGCTACGTGAGCCCACTTGGCTGAATCCAGAGGGACGGGGTTAAAGATGACTCCGCTGGCCTCTGCCCACTGTAAATACACTTTAATTGACATGGTGCTGGATGTTCTGCAAACACCAACTCCGTGGTGAGTTTAGGGAGCAATGGGAGGAGATAAACAGACAGTTTCAGTGGCCCTTAGGGTGTCTTTACTCCTCTAAATATCTGTGTAATCATCTGTGCAATGACAGGCATCTGACCATGTTTTGTTACTGTGTTTGTGTTGTACGGCTGCGTGTTATGACTGGATCTCGCTGTACAACAGGAAGGTCTTTTATTGGGTCTGTTTCAAGTATTCCATCTCCTCTCGGTTTATTGTCACAAAACGTGTAGCCTGATATTTTAACCATAGCTCTGCTCGGTGTGGGACGCGCTGCCAGGGGTCAGCTGAGGGTAATTGCAGAGTGTGCCCGTCTCAGATGAAGAACGCAGCAGAAGAAGAAATAGAGCGACCACATTGCGACCAGAAGGGACGAAGATCCTTTTATTCCAAATAAGACACCTTAAGAGCCAAATCTTTCCGTTTCTTGGTGTGAAGCTCTTAAATTATCGCGATCCAGTCTGCATGAGCGGATTAGAGGCTGCTGGATGGATACAGCATATTTAGCCGGATTATGTGCAGACACAAGTCAGCATAACATTCCTTCAACATCATTATCTCTGCATGTTCTGGGACTTACTGTTAGGGGGGCTTTTAATGTGTTCATGAAGCTCTTTGAGGCAAAAGTGCAATTATACTGAGGTGATATTAATTATCCTTTTTATATCAGGCCTGATTTGGTCTTTGCTTCACATTTGAACCATGTTCTAAAGTTGTTTGTGAGACTTTCACACACATCGCAGCAATAAAGCTCAGTAGTGTTTTATGGCCTGCATTCTTTCTGAATATAAAAATCATATCTAGTGCAAGATCACTAAATCAGCTGAGCCAATGTGTCAGATGATAATAGCTTATTGCTACATGTCATCCCCAGACTCTCACTCCTGACTCTCTTTAGCTGTCATATCTTTGCTAAAGCAAAAATACCTTGAAAATTACCTTTAAAAAAAGAAGTACTTCCTATTATCTTTAAGCTCAGTGTCGTCATTACACAGTTTGTCCATCAGAGATCACTGTCAAGTGTTCAACTAAAATGGTTATGCTTTTAATTATCATGTTTACAATATTTAAAGATGGGGTATTATGCTGTTTCACATTTGAAGACAAGTATATAATTTTAAAATGTTAGATGTCCAGACTAAACGTGGGTGAAGTTTCAAATCTGTAGGTAAAAGTATGTTGGAGTAATCCCCAGGCTTCTCAGCTCAGTCTGCAGACTGCTGTGAACGCCAGGTTTCACACTGTTTTTTCTACACGCTGCACTTTGTGACGTCACAAAATGCAGCCTAGACAGGCTTCAGAGAGCTGGCCAATCAGAAGAAAGAGGGCTTGTAGGGGCGGGGTTTCTTAAAGGGACAGAGCTGAGTAGTTTTCAGCCAGAGGAGAGAGAGAGAAAAATTAGGAGTTTTTTTAACTGTAAATTATGCTAAGCTACTCCACAGGTATCACAGTGAAGTGAAATATAAAGCTTGAAATTAGCATAATACCCCCCCTTTAATGTAATCCATATGATACAGTCTGTATGTAAAAAATCTGACTTTTGAGTACGTTTTAGCAAATTTTAGTGTCAAAAGTGGGCGTGGCCAACATGACATCACCTATTAGTTTCTGGATTAATGTTCTGAGGTCTCGAGTTTTGCATTTCTGCCGATGCCATCTTGTTGTCATACATGGACAAGAGGGTGGATCAAGGTCAGTGATTGGAATAACCATAGTAGTAGCTCACACTGCGGCTAGCAGTATCTGCATCTAAGCCCATAATTATGCATCATTTTAAACCTTGACAAAGTTTAAACATAAGTTATATAAAAGTAAATCCTCCTGTACAGTTGTCATTATTTGGGAAATTAGCTATACAGCCTGTAAACATGATTTATTGTGCTGTAAAGTTGAGTTTCTGTGGGGAATTACTCGCTTTTGGAGCAAGCTTCAAGTGGCCATTTGAGGAACTGCAGTTTTTGGCTCTCCTGGGTTAGCATCATCTTTCACCCCGGGGGTTGCTGCTGGATTCGAACATGGGTATCGATCTAAATACGATGCTACGTTACTAACCAACGTGCAGAATACCTTTGTTATATGTAATGCTGTTAGTCACAAGATTACATGTATACTTTGTTATTTCTGACTTCACAAGCTGTTCGCGTTGATTTACACGATCGTAAACGTAGTGTCAGTGAAAAATGTGCATGTGAACCGAGTTACAGGATGAGAGAGAAGACAAAGATAAAGCTTGGCATTCGAAACCCTCTCCTGATCATAATCTGTAACACACTGGAAAACTACATGATCATGTCAATTATTAAGACAAAGCACAGGAGGAGAAAATTCCTTCCGAGTTATAATGACGAAAGAGTGACCCAAAAGGAGGGTTAATCCTTGTCCTGCAGGGGCCCACAGTGACCTGCAGGGCCCGTCAAAGTGCTGTTAAGGGACAAGCAAAGCTATTAGCGGGGGATTCCTGCACAGAGAGGTCAGCCCTCTCTTACAGTTTGCTAATAAGCATGTTTGCCATTTAAATATAGCATTAGCTACCCCTTAATTATTGCAGCCCATGTTGAAACCATGTGTCATTACATGAAACCATCTCAAGCAGGGCCGTCCCGATGGGAAGCACAGACTTGCAAACAAGGCCCGTGGGATTACAACAAACCCCGGAAAGGAATGGTGTTTCTGTGGCTGGAGATTTGTTTGACATGCGTGAGATGTGTGTTTATTTATAGAGCAGAATCATGTGCACATATACACTCTGCCCACTATATAAAAAGATACCATCATTCCACTCCCACATCCTCATGAGTTGCCTCAGGGAAAAATATTTGTCAGTTTCTGTCACCCGACCTCGTGTTTCATAGCAACAGAATGTCTCCAAAATAACCGCCCCGCAGATTTCACAGGTATTCTCGAGTGAAGGGCTTGGCAGGGAGGGGAGGGGACAGTTTCAGGGTGTGAAGAAGAAGGAAGCTGCAGCAGGCATTGTACTCCCCTGTGTGTGTCAGTTCTGCACTCGCATGGCCGGTTGGGTGGGACTTGTACACACACACACACACACAGCCCTGATGTCATCCTTCCTGGTTTTGGCTTTTTCTCCACCCTAACCCCGCCCACAGGTGGCTTTGCCGCTGTCAGTCAGCTCCTGTCACGCAGCCTCTCCCCCCTGCATGTGTGTTTGTGTGTGCTCTTGCCCTGAGTGGCTTCTTATTTGCTACACACACACACACGCTCCTCCCTGTCCGTCTCTGTTCTCTGCTGATATGAACTTTGGAAGCAATGAGTTGTAGGCTGTGTCCCTGCCAGGGAATTCTTGAGTGATTATTCTTTGCCTCTGAAGGTGGACGGCCCTCATCCCCGCTTTGTTCTTTTTCCAGGACAACCTCAACGTCTTCCTCAAGGCCTGCGGGAAGCTCGGACTAAAGGAAGCGCAGCTCTTTCACCCGGGAGATCTTCAGGACTTATCCACAAGAGTTACAGTCAAGTGAGTTTGGATCTTTGTAAAATAATGCTTCTGTGACATTTTACCACCAGTCACTGAGTTGATACCTTCTTGTGAGCTGAGACAAATTTGTGTTTTCTACTCTTCCTTTTATAAACCAACCCTCAGCTTTTATTTAGTCTATTACTAAAGAATGGAAGTTTAAATGTTACTGTCACACTACAGAGTATTTCCAAGCACATGGCTCCTCATGTGAGGCATGATTCAAGCTGCAGTTAAAAAAGGTCAGCGCTATTTTCAGTGTGCATGTATTGCTGTGTTGGTAAACACCTGTTTTAGGCACGACTCTGTGTGTTTCTTTAAAATATGATGGAGGGAACTATTGAGAAAGGCAAGGAGAAAGAAATAACGTATCCAACATGCGCGCTGCTCTGATCTGATTGGACAATATCTGATCAAATTAATGTCCTTAAGGTTCTGGTTTGGCGAATCGTCTCGTCAGTGACACAAAAATCATCACGACGACCAGTTTTTTATTTTCTGATGGTGTGAACGAGACGTTATTGTAGCTTAGTTGGTGCCATAAATAGCGAGCAGAACAAAAATTTCCAGACGCTGCCAGACTATTTATTATTTTTCCATTTAAGCCAGTTGCGCGTGTGTGTGTGTGTGTGTGTGTGTGTGTGTGTTGCATGCCAGGCACGGCTGTATGCGGTATGTTGAACAACCTGTTCAGTTGTTACACAGGTGTGCCTTCAGGAGAGAGCGAGGTAACACAGAGCTCAGGGCACAGTCCATCCGCTGCGACACACTCTGCTGTGCAAGCACAAAGAAAAGCGCTTCAGCAGCAATACCTGCAGGATAAACTGAAGATAGTACTTTTAGATAGGCGCTTATGCATCGCTTTAGGTGGCGGAATAATGCAAAGATGTTGCTCCTGTTCTTTATGTAACTCTGTGTCACTTTGTGTTGTCGCTTAGTTGTGCAATAACGATCCGTCTGGATGCTCTTTTGAGATGTTACCGCAACTTCCTGAAACATTTTTCCCATGAGCCGCCCCAAGACTCAGCCTGTAATTCTTCAGAAGCACTGACAATGGTGTCGAAACCGCAGCCCTCACAAAGACGCTCACAAAGAGGCAGATGTTCTGTGCGTTCACTGGAATATAAACTCCAAATAAACAAATCTGCCTGCCCGGGTTATCAGGACACACCCTCCTCTCCCCGCAGCAGAAATACTGTGCCCTGAGATACTGCTGTATCATTCACTCCACGTCTGATTCACTGTCATAAATACAGAGATAATTATTTTATGGACCTCGTGCCCTTTGCTTTATCAGACATATTTCCCTCTTGCATAACCTTTTCACATCATAGTGGCGGGCAATGAGCTTCAGACTTGAGTTTCTAAATGAAATTCACAGTGCCGACAAATGACTATGAAAGCTGACATGTAACTTGTTAACTAGGGGTGGGACGAAATATCGAGACAGCAATATATCATCGTCCTGACTGGAACAATACAATTTTGACTCACTGCGTCACTACATGACTCCTCGCGGTGCCGCTTTTGACATGAATGAGGGCAACCTGAACGGAAATTAACTGGCCAAGGAGATATCGTGATGTATCATTATATGATTGTCTTGCAATAGATCAGTTATCGCAGAATTGCTGTATCATGATATTATCGTTATCGTGGGTATTGCGAGTTATCCTGTGATTCAAAACTTTATTACAAAACATAAAACATGCCGATGAAGGGTAATTGCGGGAGCACACTGTGTGACGGCTGCTTTCCTTTTTAGACTGTTTGCCTTCATCTGAGCGTCGAGTTTGTTTCTTCTTCTTTGGATTTTCACTTATTTTTGAAGTTGTATCTGTAGTCATCGATCTTTTCTTTGTTTGTTCAGCCATTTTAGTACGTTACTAAAATGTGTAGAGATTAAAGTTATAATCTCAAAGATTTCAGTTCGTTCTCTTTGGCGACACCTGTGGCGATAAATGGTAATTGCGGGAGCACACTTCCTAGGTATCGAGACAGTCGTGTCGTTCAGCCATAGTAGATTACTGTTTACTCGCAACACTTGCAGAGACCGGAAAAGCAGCCGCTTAGCTCCGCCTACCCTCTCTGACAGACCAACCCCTGCTGCGTGACCCCTGCTGACGCGTCACTAACTGGATTTTTTCCTCGAAAGTGGCAACAGACACCCGGTGTGTAATACTGCAAATGCAAAGGCTTTCATCAGTGGGCTCAATAGGCATTGTGTTACCTCATTCAGTGATAGATAGTGACTTAACAGACATTTATATAAATCAAATTTAAGGTTGTATTCAAAACTGTTTGAAATAATGATTGTGTCTATGTAGTCCTCAAGTTTCCTCAAGTTGAAATCCTCCCTGTCGCTCAGTGCTTTGACAGCATGCCTGCCTGCGTGCGGGGGTTTGGTCAGAGGGGGCTCACACTCCTATTTTTAGGACCCGGGGGTCACTTTGACCAGCAGGACTGATTGGAATGGTATCAGCACTGAAAAGGAAGAGCTTTTAATAGGGTGTTTTCCTCCTGCCAGTACATTCCCACCCTGCATGTGGTCTTTGAAAGCACCTGTGTGTGTTTGTGTACATGTGAAAGTGTGAGAGTGAGGTTCCATGTTGGAATTTTTTCATTCAGGCAGAAGAAAAGGCGTAAATGTTTTTTTTACTTAGTTTAATTTTGCTCAACACTTGCAGATTCACACGTTTTACCTGCAGCTGTTCGGAGAGCTCCAGCTGACGTGTTTTACACATGACTCATGTCCATTTAATTTCTTCCCGTCATTCTTGTTTTCAAATGCAGCATACTTTTGGGTTCCTTTTTTCCCCTAAACATTTTACACAACATTAAAGAAGTTATTTGTGTTTGTGGGCTCAGTTATGTGGCTCCCCAACTGCAGTGGTGGTTACATCTCACACAGGGAGTAACATGAGGACATAATCCCAAACAAGGCCGCACACAAGGAGCCAATGGTTTAATTCCTCTGCTTATCGGAGTCTAGGCAAATTAGCCTCTGAGAGCATACACACACACACAGAGAAAGTTGTCTCTATCAGCTGTCTTTGCTCCTGGTGTGTGTCCAACGTCCACTCCCTCAAACCCAGTCCGACAGGTGCCTCGCTCAGCTTCCCTGTTTCCTGTTTCAGCAGCAAAAAGGTGGTCATGGGGTCATTGGGGCTGTATGTTTCGTTTCACCTTCTATTGTTCATAAACCCTTCACTCGTACATAAAGTTTATGCTAACTTTCATGCTGTTTGATGTGTAGATTTATTGCATTTTACTTTCCCTTTTGGTTAAATTTTAACCTTTTTATAGAGGAAGTTAAAGCCACACATGGCGTGATGGTCTGTTTTAATTTTGTGTGTTAGCCTGTAGTTTTGGATGTGCACTTAAAGCAAGAAATTCAAACTTTTGACGTGTCTTTGACACCTCGAAGACGAAGAAAATGCTTGATTCATTGAGGAAACAATCAGCAGATTCATCAGTAATTAACATTATCATTAGTTAAAATCCTTTAAGGCTCTAACTTGTATGAAAAGGTGCTTCACAACAAGAGCGATTTTTGACATTTTAAAATACGTCACTGAAAAAGAAACTTGTTGACCCGGGATTGATTGTTGTTTTTGACCCACACCTCAGAGGGAAACATGATAGATTGTGCTTTAATTACACTTATTAGAAGGGCCTGTATCCTTCTTTTTGTATGAAGCTGGAGTCAGACATCGGCTGAAGTCGTGTTTGTGGAGAAAAGTTCAATTCAAACTCGTCTGTGTGGTCACAGCAGCCATAAAAGATTATTGGACGTCTGTTGTGACCTTTGAGCTTTGCAGTTGCTGTAGGTTTGGCCTTAACACCCTCTGCAGTGTATATTGCTCTTGTGTTGTGAAACCTGCTTCTGATAAAGCCACGCATTCAAAATCAAAAATGATCTAACAGCATGACAAAGTGGCGTAACAGTGATACAGACACTAGAGATAAGACGGGAGGGTTTGCCGCTGGGACGATCTTCTCCCATCATTCACACATCGGTGAGCTGTAACCGATTGCAAACACACTCCCAGCACCCTGAAGTGTAATACTGACCAGACTGAGTCTGATTCATTACTGTAGGCTACAGTCTGATTCACTTCTACTTCAGACCAACTGTGTCAGTTTCCAACAGCTGCCCAGGAAATGAGGGCATTATAGTGCTGCGGATGAATCACTCCATCTGAAAGTGCTCCGTTTAACTCCGTCCACTTCCTTTAGCCCCTGAGCTGTCGTTTGGAAATTCAGCAGCATGCAGCCAAAGCTGGAGGAGGACCACAACTCTCGACATAAAAGGAAAAGGCTAGACCGTGCCGGGGTTTCCCAAATGACACTAAATGTCAGCAGATTACTTGACACTTGACCTCTGTGAATGTGCTCTCAAGTGCCATTTGTCACAGAGCGACTTCAACAGGATATCGGGCTGAAAGGGGGGAAATTGCAGCTTGACGATGTGCAGTCTTTATACTCTTACTTTACACACTGTGCTATGTATTGTAGTAACTAAGGGACTCGCATGCTTATTCAGCTCATTTGAGTGAGTAAGCTACGCAAACCTTTGATGAACAGTAGGTAAAAGATTACATCAAAGTAATTCTAACAGTACAACGTATCTGATCTGGCAATAAAGGGTTGATATACTTTACTTGGTGTGACACTAAGTACGTACTTAAATACAATATTTTGGTACTAATCAGATGTAGTGGAGTATGAAGTGGGATCAGAAAGGAATACCAAAGTAAAGTATGAATACATCTAAGAGGGAAGAATTGTACTAAACTTTACGTTACTAAAATGTGTAGAGATTAAAGTTATAATCTCAAAGATCTCAGTTTCGTTCTCTTTGGCGGCACCTGTGGCGATAAATGGTAACTGCGGGAGCACACTTCCCAGATATCCGGACAGTGTTGCATGTCGTTCAGACATAGTAGATTACTGTTTAATCGAAACACTTGCAGAGACCGGAAAAGCAGCCGTTTAGCTCCGCCTACCATCTCTGGCAGACCAACCACTGCTGGGTGATGGAGAATGCGTCACTAACTGGGCGCTGCTTGTGATTCGCCACAGACACCCAGTCTGTAATTCTGCAAATGCAAACTCTTTCATCAGTGGGCCATAGGCTCAATCACCATTGTGTTACCTCATTCGGCGATAGATAGTGTCTTAACAGACATTTATTTAAGTGAAAATGTTCAAGATTATTACTATCTGCCACTTTACAGCGACTTCCCCCTCATTATTTACCTCTTAAACACATATATTTACTGTTCTGGTTCACTCTTACCTCTCTTATAGCATTGTTTTTGCGCGCGACAGCAGATTATCTGATGAACATAATAGAGCACTGTGGCGCATAAAGCAGCTAACGAGCCAGACATTTCCTTTAGGAGTTGGTGGAGACCAAAACCAGAGCTAAAAGGCGGTGAATATTGGAAATACATTCAGCAGGAGGCCAGAAACACGACTCCTAATGATTGAAAGTATCGTGTAACTATCAGATGTGTAAATAAGCAACTGTTTGCCAAGAAGGTTGTTTTAACAACTTAAAAGATTGGAAAGGGGTTCACAACTGCTTCACCCAACCAGCAAAAAATCTACTACTGTAGGTTTAAAGTATTTTGCTGATAGTACTTCAGTGCTCTTTTAAGCAGGATTTTTTACTAGTAATTTTCCCTCTTATAGTATCACTACTTTTACTGAAGTAAAGATTCTATAGCTATGAGTCCAGCTTTTGCTCTGTGCCCTCCAGGAACAGACGGAACACATCCCCCGCTGAGATGGGTCCAAAGTCTCACTTGTGCCACCGTTTGATCAAGCAAATTATTGACAAGGGTTGACCGCTCTCCAAAGTAAAACAAAAAAAAGCGGAAACTGCACAAGTGTGGTCGCTACATCAAAATTCATTGTCCTCTAAGGAATGTTCGTGACCCCGTCTGAACAATATTGATAAGGAGCGCTGATTACATGATGTGGATTATGCAACATCATCTCTGGCAGTTGATCAAACTACATTTTTGAAATGCTTGAAGGAATTTGTTGTTTCCTGGATGAATTAAGACAGACCTGTTATCACAATTTATACAACACCAACTTATCTTGTATCTCATTCCTTGTGTTGTCTGTTTTTCTGTAGTTTAAAAAAACTCTGTGACAGGTTTTAATGTGAGGCTCACATGGCATAAACGACAAGCCTCGCGTCCTGAGTGTTAGTATTACGGGTGTGGTTCTCTGAGCTGGCACTGCCTGTTCTGGTTTCATATTTTCTTACATGGCACTGGCGTCACTCCTTGTAGCAGCGTTGTGTGAACTGTGGGCAAATTGTGAAACCAAATGAGCGATGATGGTGAACAGCCAATAAAACCTCTACACCCTGGACGCGGCCCTGGCTGTAAAAGGCCGACACAAGGGTTATATTTGTGCTCTGTAGTTGTCTCGGTGAGAGAAATGCCAGCCTCACCCTGTTCCCTCCCTCACAGAGGCTGCAGTGTCTCAGATAAGTACGACACAATGATGCCCGACACTGTCTCACCCACAGCTGATTCCTCTATTCAAAGCTCTCCTCGTGTCTGTGTTTTTTCAGAACTCGTCTGGGTGTGTCTTTAAATCCCAACTATTTTATTAGAATGAAAGAACATAGCTGAACGATGTTACGTGTGGTGTTGTTGAATGCTGCAGAGCAGGTGATCGTCGTCACTCAGGTATGCACACCCATTAATTTCAAACTGTGGGTACAAGGTTAGTTTGTCTTTTGGATGTTTGAGTTCCAAAGAAGCAGAGCTGCCTTGATCTGTTTGGTGGCTGTAGGCTACATGGATTACTTAACATCCTGTGGTCTCAGTTGACCAGCTCTCACCTGTAGAGATTTATCTTGCTGGAGATCTTATTCGGCCTAATTTGACGCGTAGTCAGTTGACTTTGGATTTGAATGTGAATTTACTTTGGCAAATCTAAAGAAGTTATTTATCTAACATTTGAATAGTGGCTAATGGTTCTTCTGTCGTGTTTGTTCCTTTTTGTGGCTGGTTTGTGTTGGAAGAACAAACTTTTCATTCTAATGTTGTCACGCGATTTTGACAAGATAAAACTCAAATAAACCAAACGTCATCATTAGAAACCTGTTGGGTTGTTTTGTCTGTATGTGTATCTACAGATGTTGTGGTACCAATTTATCCTTTCTGCTACTGATTCTGATGCCCAGACTTTAGTGTTGGTAGATACAGATTACCCCACTAATACCAGCGTGATAAAAGTAATATAAATATTATTATACATTTTAACAACTGTTGTTAGTCTGTGTGAATGTGATATATGATATCATTGTTGTATGGCCTGGCTTAGTAAAACGAAGAACCCTCACCTAGCAACAAGCTAAGCTAACGTTAGCAGAAGATCGGCACTCTGCCCCTCCTCAAATCTGCCGAAGAGCTTCGGATAAACATTGATTTTAATGTAAAACTGCTTAAACTTTAATTTATGGGTTTCAACTATCATGACTTTTTTATTAATACAGCCTTAAAATTTGTAAAAGGAAACACTGGCTGCTGACATTTTGCTAGCTTTGACTCTCTGCTAGCACTGCACTGTTGTTTGATCGTCACAACATAATTTACTTGAAGTAGTTTCTTCTTTGACGCTCTAAAAGAGTATTTGTTAGTTGCAGTAATATGTATTATTGTTGTGTAGGCTACTGTTTTTGAGGGGGGGAAAAACAAGGCGTTTTTTGGTGGCTAACATATTATGTTCTCGAAGGAATCCTGACCAAGAAACAAGTAAGCTAACGCTAGCAGCAGCTCGGTTCTCTGTGACGCCCTCCTGACTTCGTGTGTCCACCGAAGAGCATCAGATAAACCTTGATTTAATGTGAACTGGTTTAATTTGTGTTTTTTACCATTTTGAATATTATTGAATTTAAATTTCTTTAAAAAAATACAGGCTTGAAAAATGATGGGGAAAACACAGATTGCTGATATATTTCGCTAGCTTTGGCTAACATTACGCTCAGGACTAGCATCACACTGTTGTTTGCTTTCATGACAATTTACCTAAAAAATATTCCTTGGCCTCTCAAATAGAGTAGTTGCTAGTAGCATTAATATAGGTTATTTCTGTGTAGCCGACTGTGTTGTTGAAGAAAAAACAATTCAATCTTTGCCTGCTAATAAATTATGCTATTCGTCTGGTGCCTTGACTGGCGCACCGACTCTAGGCTCTAGATGTATCTATAACTTATCTAACTTGTGTTTATTGATTGTTTAGCGACTGTTGGTGTTCTCCAACTGTCTTAGATTGAGATTGATGCTTTGTTAGCACACAGAAAGTGATTTAGCGTCTTGTGTCTTCACATTTCTACTAGAAATTCATGGAAGAAGGATTTCCCTAGCTGGTGAAGGATCGGTTTGTCTCTCACCCTTTCACCCTTGCAAAGAGAGAGGTGGTGTGAAAATCTGTGTAAGCATGCAGAGGTTGAGGCTCTCGACTGGTGGAAATGATGAGTGTCCTGATAATTTGTCAAGCTGGAGGGTTTCCTGTCAGAGCTTACTGACTAGCAGTGACCCCAGTATATTCAGAATATTCCCAGGGCCTTCATTGCGTTGATATGTTTCAGACACACAAACAGTACTGTCTACCTTCTCTTTAATAAATACTAAAAAGACCTAATGAAATTATTTAACTGATGATATGACTTCACTGAAGTTATTCCCAGCTTGCACTGTCTGTGCTGAACTTTTATGAAGTTCTGCTGATGATTGTGCACAATCATATGAGCTCTCAGCTGATCCTAACTGACTACGCAAACGTCCTGAGGCTCTGCAGGCCTGAGAATAGCCCTTATGTGTTTTCTCTTCCGTTCAGCTATTACCACGAGCCATAAATGAGCATTACGAGAAGCGGTGTGGTTGTAGTTTTGGAATATAGCTCATTTTCTTCTGGACTTGGCATCAAGTGCTATAATCTTAAGACTTTGTGACTGCGCTCCAAGCCACACAAGAGAAAGCTTTTTTTTTCTCAAGCCTCTTTTATTGGGCTTTTAACTTTGCAATATGCGAAATTGGTAAACATCCAGGTCAGTTTTCACTGTTGGCGTATTAGCATATTAGAAGCCCCTGGTGAGAGATGACGCATACTTGTGAGAAAGTTGTTCTGCTTCCCATCCAGTTAAAATCTGTGAGAAGAAGTGTTTATATCCTTTAAGTTGAAATAAAATGTCTCCCTTTCAAAGTTCAGGCATTCAAAGCTTTTCTTGTGTAGAGGTGCTAAAATATCATCACCAGAATATTGCCTACCTAAAGCAGATATAAACAATACTTTAATTATAACAATAAACAATGATAATGTGAAGGGGTTGCTCTTAAGCAGACAAAATTTAACCTGGCCTTTATTGAGCTTTATTGTGAGTTTCAGCTCATTGTTTAGCTTTTGTCAACCCTTAACTTTATTGTTTTCTCTCACCACTCTAATAGCATCATCTTTGGCCAAAGCATGCAGGAAAAAACTCTACAAAAACCAGTGTTTACTACTTGCCTAACACCAAACAGCTGACTAGCTCAGTTAGCAAGTAGCTAGTAAACATAATGGAGCATTAAACATCGAAGCAAGATATTTTCCTTATGAGTTAATAGAGGCCTTTAACCATAAATGAGTCTTTAACAAGTCAGTAACATCTCTCTGTTATAGCTGTTTCGAGGAGGAGCTAGTTCCATCTGCATTAAATCAATTTAGTTAAAAATGTTACATATATTTGGATACATTACAAAAAAATGTATGAGATATAAATATAAATAAAATTGATAATTACTCTTTACCTCTTTTAGTAAACAGTTAAACAGTTAAGTAAAGAGCCTACACCTCTTAAACTTAAACTTAAAACCGTTGTTTGAATCTTTTTGCTTCATAATATAATCCAATGTTTAAAATATAAAATCTTAATCTGACAATTGCCAAAAGCTTGCCAAATTCTAAATAATATTTAAATTCATAATCTCGAAGATCTCAGTTTAGTTCTCTTTTGCGGCACCTGTGGCGGTAAACGGTAACTGCGGGAGCATACTTTTGACTCACTGCGTCACTACGTGACTCCTCGCGGTGGCGCTTTGGACATGAATGAGGGTAACGTGAATGGAAATTAACTAGCCGATGTATCATTATATGTTGTCTTGCAATATATCAATTATCACAGAATTGCTTTATCGTGATGGTATCGTTATCATGGGCCAAGTATCGCGTATCATATCGTGAGTTATCCTGCGTCTCCCGACCCCTTTTCTTCACTAAACTTTATTACAAAACATAAAATATGGCGATAAACGGTAAATAATTTCTTTGGATTTTCACTTATTGTTGAAGTTGTATCTGTAGTCATCCATCTTTTCTTTGTTTGTTCAGCCATAGTAGATTACTGTTTACTCGCAACACTGGCAGAGACCGGAAAAGCAGCCGCTTAGCTCCGCCTACCCTCTCTGGCAGACCAACCACTGCTGGGTGATGGAAAACGCGTCACTAACTGGGCGCCATTTGTGATTTTTCGCCACAGACACCCAGTCTGTAATACTGCAAATGCAAAGGCTTTCATCAGTGGGCCATAGGCTCAATCCCCATTGTGTTACCTCATTCCGCGATAGATAGAGACTTAACAGACATTTATTTAAATGAAAATCTTGAGATTATTACTTTAAAGTCGTACCGTCTTGCTTTGCCTCCTCTCCCTGAAATAGGCACCTCAAAGGAACCTGAACATGTTTGATTGACAGGCCTCATCTCAGGTGTCAGCGCCGCACGTGCATCACATTTTCAGCAGGTGCATCCGTTATATTGCGCGTTGGGAAGGGGCTGTAAGATCCCAGAGTGCTCCTGTGTGTAGAGGCATGTGTGACTATTGTATTACCACAGCATAGCAGGAATGTGTAGCAAGCACATACTGTACATCTCCCTCTGTCACCGCTAAAGTTACCGTACGTGCTGTCGCTGTTTATCACTGTTTATTGATCTTTAAATAGACGCTAGAGTCGACTCAGGCGACAGGTACACAATGTCCATAGGTAAAAGGTTAAATCAGGCACGCAGGTTGACACTGTGCGCTTTGTGTGGTTTCACAGGAGCTGACATTTTCCAGGAAAAGTGATTTAGTGAGTGCCAGGTCAACTGTCAAACCCCAGAAATATGAGTGAAATTCTGTATGACCCTGGTAGCACGCGAGGGGCTTTATTGCTTGTTCCAACAGTAGAGCCTTGTTAGCTATTCAGATGTTTAATTAGGCGTTATTAGTTTTATCATTATTAAAAATCAGAAACAAAAACTCCTTTTGTGCAGCTAAATGTTTTTACAGCTGCTTCGTTTTATGATTAGAGTGAAAACACTTTATTTTACGGCTTGAAATGGTTTCTTTCTGTGTTTGTTTTTCTCCCAGCCTTTGTGTTGTTGTGCGAGAGTGAGAGAAGGGCTGGCAGTCGTCTGGATTGTGCTCTCACTTTCCAGCTCTTTCACCGCCCAACACAGAGACCCAACAAGCATGCCCTCTGTTCTTTTATTGTCATTTTCTCTCACACACACTCTCACCTCTGTTTTCTGCTCTTTCTCTCGCAGGGATCAAGAGACCAACAGGAGGCTGAAAAATGTGAGTGAAAAAACACAAGGTTTTTCTTTTCTGTGAACCTTGGCCTGATATTCTGCATTAATAAATCATAATTCAGTTTCAGTTGCTGCCCTGTTCATGTGTCACTGGAGAATAAAGGGGAACTCAACAGATTTAACGCATCAAAGTCTGTTAACAGCTGTTGGCGAGTTCTACATGTATGGAAATATAGCTGAAACAAAGCATTTGTGCCTCCAAGGGGACTGTGAGAAATCGGATAAATTGCCTCAAGTGATGTCACTTGAGTCGGCCGTATAGCCTGACAGCAGAGTGTAAAAAATGTATTAAAAATTGAAAAGAGATCTTCTTATCTCTCCCTGAGGTTGGCAGATCAAGAGTATTAAGCTGCAACTTGTGTAAACACACTCGTATCTCCGAGCATTTTGGCAGCGGTGAAGTTGCATTGTGGCGTAATGTAATCTGGCATCAGACTTTGACAAGGAGGAAGAATGTGTGGGAAAAAAATTATGATTTCTGTCAATTTTTTTATTATCAATACTATCAGAGTGGAAGGGCCTGTGTCCACTAACATCTGGCATCACTTGTTTTCTATACTAAATCAATGCAGTTCACCGTTTTCAGCGCTCAGCGCCCTAAGTGCAAGAACACCCCAGGCATCAGCTGTTTTTTTGTCGCTTTCAGTTGAAGATAGTTCTTCCTTACCGAAAATCAAGAAGGGGCGGGACTTCTACTTTGTCAACATCAATGGCAGAGGAGAATCCTTATCCTTTTGTTTTTTTTAAAGGTACAATTTCCAGGTGAATAGGAGTGTAGAGCTGCTGCTAATGCCAGGACACGATTCCTTTCCATTTTCTTTGAAAAATATCCTTGAATAAAAGCAAATATTAAGCTGACAGAATTTAAAACAGACTGAACGGTCACTACCGAGGGAAGCGGGAAGTGCCACCAGGCAACTTTCGAAACCTAGCAACAGTAAGCGCAGGTGAGAAGCGCTCTGAAATTCAGGTCGTGGGCGCTGCCGTGGACACAGGCCTAAAGCTAAACTGGTAGAGCATTTTCTCTTTAATAGTCCAACAGTCAGAAACAGGCAGGCAGCCAGGTCAATAACATGTGAGCATCGTAAACATTTATTTGATTTATATTTTGATCTACAAATAACATTAAATCAAAGGGATAACAACTTAATATAAGAATACTTGAATGCGACACAGAAGATGTTAAAGACAAACGCTAAACAACATACAACACAGAATAAGTTTATTGATCCCAAAGTTCATTTGAGAAATATTTCCAGGTTTTGCCTTTTATATTTAGAAGGTTTGTTTTATAGCTATAAAATGTAAAAAATGTAAAGATATTATTGCTTAAATTGTTCTTAGAGAAATTAAAGAAACGTTGTCCTAAAGACCTATGCATTTTGTGACAGTATTAACTCTCTAACTTCAGTAACATAAAAGCAAAGAGCTGACATATCAATATGAACCGTGATCGTGTGTATTGGGGGGACCAGCATCGTTGATGTAGTGTGATTGTATTCTTTAGTGCAGCACATCTACCTGTCCCGCCTAATAATGCACACAAACAACAACAGAGTGTTCTGGATGAGCCTGGACACAGAGCGGGGCAGCGGCTGGTATCACCTTGTGTCAGTGTAGGGCTGCAACCACAATAACAATCACCTGCTTTAGCACTGCACAGAACAGGCATCAGTGCGGGTAGAGGCATCACTATAATCTGATGTATTGTGTCTGCTTATGATCATTAATATCACATATTTGCATGTGTGTGATAACCTTTTTTTTTTGTTGCTCTTTTTCAGGTGTTGATCACCATTTACTGGCTGGGTAGAAGAGCTCAGAGTGACCGTGTCTATGATGGACCTTACCTGAATTTGAAGGCATTCGAGGGATTATTGGGCACAGCACTGTACAAGGTAAAGCTCTAACTTATCTGTTCTATTATAAAACAAACGCTTAATTCTTCTACAACCCACAAATAGCATGAATGAAATCCTCCTTTACAGCCGCTGCCCAGTCTTTCTCTGTATCCCCCTTGGTATTCAGACTATGTGCGGAAGAATGGCTGCTAAAGGCCGCGGGGGCCTCAGACTGCTGGCCGCTAAAACCAAAGCTACGTTAAGTCATAAACGACCTGATCCCTTGACTCAGCTATTTTAATCCTGTTTGCAGCGAGTTCGCGTAGCCTGCACGCGAAAACGGCGGCTTCTCTTCCTCCCCCCTGCTCATGCTCGTGTTGAATTTGGCACCTTGCGTTCGCATAGATTTATAGGCGGTGTCGAGCGGGGCCGTCTATAATTCAACAGACTACAGGGATTTTCAGTAATAAGAGGCGGTTTCAGCGCTTCTTGTACGTTTAGCCAACGATAATCCAAGTTCACAGGCGCAGGGTTAGGGTGGGATTTACTTTGTGGACTTGTATTGTCTGGTAGAGTTCGGTGGATTAAAGATCAGAAAATCTTTTTCTTCTTAAAGCGGCAGACAAGTTTTGACAAGTGGCAATGCTGCTTAAGTGCAAAAACATTGTTTTGCATGCTGTAAACATGATGATTAAGAGAATGTGGAGTATGGCCCTGTTTGTTTTGACAGATATGGCAGTAAAAACAAAACAATGACTTAATTCTCGTGCAATTACAGCGTTTAACATCTCACTTTATAGACAGTATAGGAGCGTATGTTTACAGTAACTCAGTCTGCAAGAATGAGAGACCGGAGTTCACACTCTACCTGGGAGATCTGTAACGCACCACACACACAGCGGGGCTAAATATTGTAATTGGCACCCTATTATCTGACCGTGTGTGTTTTATGTGTGTGCGTTTGTATGAAAGGCTCTGCAGGAATCATCCAGTCAGAAAGGCAGCAGCGTGCGAGACAGCGGTTTTGGAGATAGCTGGTACTCCGAGCGAGAGGAGCCCCACCAAGTGAGAGGAGGAGGAGGCGGAGGCGGACACAGGAGAGACGACTCCCTGGACAGCTTGGACTCTTTGGGCGACCGACCCCACAGCATCTCATCCGACGCCACTCTCAAAGGCGGCAGCGAGGGTAGGAGACGCCGTGATGTCTGCACCCACACACAAATTCATAATGAGACACATCTACATCTAAATTGGACTTTCTTGCATGTTTTCTTTTATTTCTGTGCTTGTTTTTCACGTTATTTAAGATGCACTTGTCGTAGATTTCTGTCATAAAAGTGTGCAGACTTTCCAGACCGAATATCTTTCATCAAGTCCCTCTGTCTTGAACTTCAAATATTTGCAAAGAGGGAAGATATGCTGCATCAGAGCCAGAAAGTTGCCTCCCATTTGTGAAAACAAACACCTATCGCCATCTAGTGGTGTGTTTTTGAAAGTGAATATTTCCTGTGAAAATTCACGCGAGTCCCAGAGGAAGGAGATGTTATAAATCAATGCTGAAGTCCGGCTGTGTTCTTGTTTCAAGACCAAAGTATGCTTTGAGCGAGGGGGAAGTGCTGGTCAGTGCTTCCCCCCCCTGTAAGAGACGCAGTGAGACATTCCTCAGCCGTCCACACCGCCTTGTAAATGAGGAGGCCTGCGTTCCCCACCCTGCACCCCTCTGTTACTCCTCCAGAGTCAACACACAACACACTCCCCTCACTCCTTTCTCTATTCTCCCCTCATTTGTCGTTTTACCCTCGTCTTACACCTGTACTCCTCCCTCCTCTCCCGCTCTTGTTTGTGCTCCAGGTTGTTGCAGTGACACAGAGGCGGACTCAGTCTTCAAGATGGCCGAGAAGGACGCAATCAGTTACCGCCGTTCGGTATCCATCACACCCAAGGCCAGCACCCCGTTTAACCAGTTCCTGCCCACTAAAGACAAACAGACGGGCTACGTGCCGGCTCCACTGAGGAAGAAGCGAGCCGAGCGTAATGAGGACAACCGGCGCAGCTGGGCCAACCCCTCATACTCGGAGGAGGAGGGAACACTCACCAGGTACTGTGAGAACACACACAGCAGTATCCCTTTGATCTGTTTGAAGGTGCTGTTTCTCTTTTATGCTAAATTATAAGAGGTTTTTATTCCTTTTATTTCATAAAAGCAACAAACACAACATTATACAGATAAGTGCATTCCCACATCCTTGGTTTGTGCCTGAAGTTGACATTGTCTCCCCTCTCATTGCTGTTGTCGTTGTGGTTCTGTTGTGTTGTCTGCGAATGGTCGATGGTGTTGTGTTTCATTTTGCCTCCCTGCGGAATCACGACCTTCGTAAAAACAAGGCTCTCTCCTGACTACTATGGCGATAACAGTGGAGTCTCCGAGACCGCCTTGCCTGCGGCTCATCTTCAGTGGGCCTACGAGTATGAAAGCGGCAGCGACTCGGACGCAGATCGCCCGGATCCGGATCTAGTTCTGGACGACCTGGCGAGCAGACGCTTCCACAGCCCCTCCCCGGCCCCTCCCACCAACTTCGCCGTGCCCATGAGTCCCGGGGCGGCGGGAACGGCGGGAACGGCTGGAACGGCATCTGGAGGTAGAGGAGGCCCCTGGCCGAAGGTCACTATGTCTCCCAATGTTGCCCCTCAGCAGAATGTGACCTTCCTCAGGTCAGAGAACATGAAGCGACAGTGTGACTTTGATGTGCCTGCCTGATGAAAGCTTCTCTCATCCTCAGTTTGCATGGTTATTCATAACCATGAGCGACGTATTTGGTCGCAGTCTGCTGCCTCTAACAGAGTTTGAACGTGTTCCGTTTGTTGGTTTCTGTTTGAGTTTGATTTTAGCTTCTGCACTTCCTCGTTTGCTCCTTCTGATTTTTTTTTAGCTTGGAGGAGTGATTTGAGTTTGCAACATAACTCCTCAAATCACTTCCAGCCTCCTTTTCCGTTTGGTTTGCTAACCCTTGCGTCATCTCTTGAGGTTTTTTCATGCTTGAGGAATATGCTCCCCCTTTGCGTGACTGCCGTGCTGTGCTGCCGCTGAGAAATCCTTTTGACACGTGTGATTGGCTGTCTCTCTCGAGCAGCAGCAGCAGCGGCATCAACAGCAGGGACATGCAGCCCCAAGAGCACAGCTCCGTGAGGGTGGACCACCGCCGGGCCGTGTCCTACGACAGCCTGTTCAGGGAGATATACGGTGACTCTGAGGACGAGGACGACGACGTGGGGTACGCCGATCCCGTCCAAGATGATCTCTACGCGCGCAAGATGGGCCTCAAACCCCAGCCCCCTGCCATCGTAACTCATGACAAGTTCCTGCCAAAGTTCTGGACGCCTGAAGAAGACGTTCACATACAGAAGATCAAACTGGGCTCTCAGAGGAGACCCTGGTACAAGAAGATGCAAGGCTTCAGGTGTGTGAGGGCAGCAAAATCCAACATAATAGGAATTCTTTCATATAAATATACTTTAAATCACTGTCTATTATATTTAACATAGTAGTAAAATCATAGATAAAAGTGATCCTCTTCTTCTTGCACAATCTTTTCTTACTTTTCTACTCGTTAGATTTTGCTATCCTTAAAATTCTTCGCATGCCAGATCTTAAGAATCAAAATATGATGTTTTATCATTTGCTGCACTTCCTGTTCAGATTCCTCCCACTTACTCTCCTCTCTCTGCCCTCCTACCTTTCCCTCTCTCACCTTCTCTGCTTCCGTTTCCCTTCACCCCTTTTCTCCTCGGCTGTAGCTATAAGAAGTCGGGCTCTTCGTCAGACGACTCAGACTGTGACATCAGTCCTTGGCTCTCCTCTGCCCCCTCTCCCTCCGGCGCCTCTCCCTCTCACCCCCACACACACGAGGCCTCGGCTCACACCACCCTCGTTGTGGGGAAAAGGTCGATACAGCTGCATGATTGTGACGATGAAGGAATGTTTTAGAGCTTTTTTTTGGATTTTATAGGCGCTATATAATCGGCTCCTGTTGGGGCTGAATTTCTGATGAGCTGCTTTCTAATATTCTAACGATAAAATAACACGCTTTATAAAGCCGAGCGCTTCACTGACCTTAGCAGAAAATAGGCTGTCTCAGCATTTTACTATTTTTGTAACAGCCTGTTCTAGTTTTTATAGCGTCTAGCATCGCAGTTTTATTTAGTAGAGAGGGAGTGTGATTTGATCAACATCTGTTTGAATCAAATTTCATCGCTTAAAGTTTCTCTTCCTCCTTTTCTTGCTCTTTGATCCGGTTCACCTGCATGCACTCATCACCTCTCTGTCCTTTTCTCTCCTTCTGCCCACCCTGCAGTCCTCACATCCAAGCACACTCTCCCCCACAGCTCCCCAAGATACAGTCCCCTCTGTTAGAGACCGCCCCTCTGGTGTTCCCTCCAGTGGACCCCGCCTCGGGTCCCAGACTGGTCAAATGTGAGAGGTGGCCTCTGCTGGGGCGCAAAGACCCCCGAGAGCCCCCGGACCCTGTTGATTATGAGAGCATTTCCCCTGATTTGGAGAATGATGACATGTTTGCCAGGCGGACTCTGGCCTTCCAGTCCAACACTGACTTGGCGATGATGAAGACTCAGCTGCCCGCGCGCCGTCCGCTCTACACGTCCGAGCCGCAGCTCAACATCATCACCCAACGTCCCGCCAATGCCAGCACCGAGGAGAGCGATTTCCCCGATATCGAGCAGGACGACGTCGTCTACCGCAAGGAGAAAACGCAGGAGCAGCGGCCTCTCTCGGGAGCTCCCGACAACTACGCCCCCATGCCCATCCCCGAGCCGTGGGCGCTGCCTCCTGGTCTCAAGGCCCGCCTCCTCTGCCCCCCGTGTCCTCTGACCAAAGAGGCAGCGGCGTGTAAACAGGTTGAGAAGGAGACGCGGCCTAAAACGGATGACATGCTCGTGCGGAAACTTGGGGTTTGTTCCGATCAGAGCTCACTGAGAGGCTCACCGGCCAATCAGATGGCGCCGTCAGTGCCTTCTTCCTGTAGCGAGGGTGACCTGCAGAGAATGCAGGCGATCAGGGAGGCCAGTCAGCTCAGGTATAAGAAGAAGCTTTTGGTGGAGAGGCTGGCGGCTCTGAAGTCGTAAAAACAAATCGTTCCTGTTAGTTTCTCCTCGCCTCGTGGACTTTTTCTTCACATTTTTTTTTGTGTGTTTTTATTGTTTCCCGCCTCTTCGGTCTTGAAATATTTCCTGTCTGATGGTGGTTTGGTCTAGACTGCACGTTGACCCAACTTGCAAGTGGTTGATCTTACGACAGATGGAGTATTTTTCAAGTTACACTCTTCTATATAAGAACAAACCGGTGCCTTCATTGGAACAGTTATGAACAGCTTAGAAGTTTTTGATGTTTGTTGTTACCTCAGATTTGAAAGAAGAGACTTTTTTTCTGCCAGAAAAGGCTGAAATTAAAGGTCCTATGACATGACACGTAGGGATTTAGATTATGGTTTTCTGCATGACGGCAATATGGTGCTTTTCCTCAGAAACACCTGGTATGTAAATGTTGAGTGGAAGGCCAGACTGTACATTAAAACTGCTGCTACTGTGTTTTTAAAGTGTGATCTTTGAACCAAACGACACAAACCTGTTGAACACACTCGAATCCTGCTGTTTATCTTTGGTTTTGTTTCTCTATCAGACCGAGTTTGCCTGTGAATGGACAAAAGTATTCAAGCTCAATAAAGAAAGTACGAGACTTCATGACCTTGTGATGGAATGCACTGAATCGGCCATTTGTTGACCTCACATAACACCTCCAGTTACACGAACCTGACCACAGTACGGTGTTGTTTTCCTCAGCAGAGGGAACTTCACACCGACATGCGAAGCCCAAAGTGCAGCAGCATAGGAGTGCGGAAAGGTTCAAGCCTGAGTAATATCCAAACATAACCTGTCCCGAACACACCGACAGCACCGGCAGGGCAATTAAACGCACTCTTGTGTGTTGAGCCGACATGAAAGCCTGTAGAAATTCCCCACAGCTCTGAAAGAAGATGCGACTTTTTGACTCCATAGTAACCCCGAACACAAATCCGTGCTGCCGTGTTTGCACACGAGCAGACGCACACATGCACGCACAAAGCAACCATTTAACCTAAAGTCAATGCCACCTGGAGTTACTCTACTGCCAGATGTATAGCCATGTTTCCACTGACATCATGTTAGAGTCTCCAGAAAGGCTGCATTGTTTAGAAAAAGATACATGTCGACACACCTCCCCCGCTGAATGTCAGGGAAGGGAAAGGAAAGGTGATACTTGTAAGGATACTATATATTTACACACCTATTTTTCAACCCGGGCACTATTTTCACGTATTTTACAGTCTAATGACTAATAGGAAGAAAGATTGTTTTAACTTCTCCAACAGATTGCTTTAGACAGCAGTTTGAAACAGGCTGTCATCGCTGCCATGTAATCCTTTGGGGCAATTGCGCACAATCAAAGGAAGTCCACTAAAAGTGTTTTTCTTGGCTACTGACAGGTGGATATATTTATTATAAGTGTCTGATCATTTTACTGAAAGGTTGCCTCCAGCGATAGAGCAATTTGTTAAAGAGTAAGATGCTTTTTTTGTGACAAACAGCCATCAAATTGATCTCATTAAAGCCACCAGACTCCATTCACAAAAACGGCCATTTTAGGAGGCAGAATAAAGGAGTTGCTGCTCTACTGCTGCCTCGATCGGGAGGTTTGTTTGTATTGTTGTTTGACTTTAGTGCTTCAAGGGGCTAGCTCGGCTCAAACACAACACAGTAACACAAAAAAACGTATTGGTGGAGGCAACGGAGGTCCAGCAACTCCTGTGCTCTGCAAGGTAAAAATACTGTTTTTTGTCAGTGGAGTCTGGTGGCTTTGAAGAGCACTATGAAATGGCTGTTTCTAACTTTAATAAAAAGGGCTCTCGTCATAGGGATGCTTCCAGTAATGTTGTCAGACACTTAGAATAACAATCTGAGCAAGTTAGTGGCAATAACATTAATTGGACGTCCTTCGACTGGGTGAGGTTGCCCCAAAGGGATTACATTGTCCCTTCACAGCCCGTCTCAAGGCTGCCGGCTGAAGCGATCTACGGGAGCACTTCCAAAACTTTTTCTACATTTTAGTCATTTAGACCCCAAAAGTATCTAAAAAATAAAGTAAAGTAAGACTTATAAAATTCCTCCTTTAAAGTCAAGAACTAGCAGATTCCTATTTTTGCTAGATTTACTTGACATCCACTTGAACTTGGGGATGAGCTGGTCTAATCAAGCTCTTGACCAAGACAACCCCTTGACTCGGCTCTTCTGCAGAAATGTGACTTTGTTGTATGTGTGGTTCTCTCCGGTTTCCTAGTGAGCAACAAATGCAAGAGAGTATCGACGGGTGAGTTGATACGGGCTCACAGGAATGTGGCACGTTTGCATTTGCTCTGGCCTCTTACAGTCGCAACTCGCTGCCCCCCTCCTTTCCACCCTGCTTTTGTGCTGCTGTTCTCACTCTCTAGCTGCTAAATGCTGACACACAACACTGTGTATTGTATTGGCACAGGGCCAAGTTCATGGTGGAGGGGGGTGGGGGGGCGGTTTGGTTGGTCTACAAAGCTCTATTTACAAAGTGAAAAGATGCATACAATAGCAATATGCTGGGTCATCCAGCCCAACTGTAGAGTGTCCCAGTGAGAGTTATGACTGAGCACTGACACACGTAAATCTTAAGAGGTAAGTGAAACAAACATTTTTCTGAAGTTTTGCATGATGGAGGGGCTGAGATACATGTTACTAACCTACTGAGCTTACATCATCTAACTGTTGTTTTTGTGGTTTCAGCTGTTTGCTGTTCATGCAAACTAACTCTTGGTTGCAGGTTAAAGGTCTAATCCAACTTATATTCAGCTTCAGGGGGTAAAAAGTGGAATTTATCGTGACTTAAATGTGGATTTTCCTCCAGTTTGTCGACAGTGGTAAGGTTTGGTGCTTGCATGCTTGGAGTGGAATTCATCTTGTCTAACCTTTTTTATTTTACCTCAAAGCTTCTGCAAAGGATGTGCAAACTAAACGTCCCCTAACCCCCACGTCTGATGCTCGGGATCTTTTTCTAAAAAACCTTTTGTACTCTTTCTTTCCCGCAGGAGTAAATCAACAAGCGATATCCTGGTCGAATCCTCCGCCCTCCGACAGGCTCGTTACGAAGAGCTGCAGAAGCATCGTGAGCAGATAAAGGACAGTGAGGATAAGTGGCAGGATGTGAGTATAACGAATGCTTGGAGGATATCAAAGTTTTGTTCCCGACACGGAGGCAAAAAGGTGAGCGCATGATCTGTGCGGCAGGCGGGGAGAGCAGGTGTTGCGGTGCTGGCTGTGGCCACGGGGTGAAAAGGAAGCCGGAGACGGAGGCAGACGCTGATTGGTGCAGCACTGCCCTCTGGCTATGGACTGTCCTCATTTCCTAATCATACTGTGTATGGCCGGAAACAGTGCATTCTGTTAATCATAGTAATATTATTAATGTCAAATAGAGTTATAATGTGATATAGAATGGTGCAAGACAGGCTCTGTATGGTAAAATAAGGTTGGATGTTAAATTGACTCGGGGTTCGAGTTATTTCTGGACCGTGAATTGCGGTCATGCTCCACTTTTTAATAACCATGATCTTTTACAAGCGCTCATACTTTAGCATTAAAGGTACAGGTATTTAAAGTTTTCTACATATATATGACTTGTTGTGACTGTCTGTCATCAGTCTGATTGGTGTCACGGCAAAATAATGGAGCCTTAAAGCAGCATTTGGGTCACACAGTCCTCAATACTCAGGGGGGATGAGCCGGGAGGAGCCTGAAGAGACACAAATAGAACACCTTCAAAAGTAGCCCTTTCTGTTCTTTTCCCTCTTCCTCAACTTCGCTCCCCTTCAGCTGTTCAGATAACCCCCGCAAAACCCAGCCGGTCTGCTTTTAACAAAGTTTTAATGCATTTGGACATGGTTGCACGAGGTGATGTAAGGCTTGCTTTTGCTGCAGGACCTGAGCAAATGGAAGAGCCGGCGCAGGAGTGTCAACTCTGATATCGTGAAGAAGAAGGAGGAAAGGGAGAAGATAGAGGACATCACCTACAGCAGCAGAAGGTCCAAGACCTTCAAGGAGATGCAAGAGGAGAGGTAAGGGGAAACGCACCTGGTCAGGAAATGTGTGTTACGGCATTGGTTTTTATTTTCTGATTCTTCGACGCACAATGAATTATTTCCTCTGTTGCACCTTTTTTACCCTCGGAGGGCGATCTTTTCCTGAGGTAATAACAGCACAGGTGCGTTTGAGGAGTGTTTTAGTATTGGATGCAGAAGCTGCAGGGTTATTTGTGCAGGAGTGAATGAGTCGTCTCTGTAATTGTGCCGTCAGTCAGTGTGAAAGTGTAATCTAATCATGGCTTACAACCTGCCTCCTTTTTTTTTTGCCCCACCTCTCTCCACCCATCTCTTTTCAACCTGTGCTCTCCTTTTAATGCTCACCCTCCCTCCCTGACACTGTTCCCTTTCATCTTCCTAAATTGCCTCCTTCTCCATGCTCGTCTTACATTTTACTCATCACTGTCCACTTTTTCCTATTTACCTCTTTATCCCACCCTCCTTCTCCTCCTGTATCCGCTCTGCAGAGAAACTAAAGGACGTGACAGTGTCGGCAGCCGTCTCAAATCTCTCTCTTACCTGGATGACGACGAGGTGTTTGAGAAACCTGTCGCTTCCCCTCGTACCCTTCCTGCCAGGAGCTACACTATTGACACTCCTTACTATTCCTCTGAGCCTTCTTTGAAAGAGGAAGAACCCCCCGCTGCTTCCCCCGCCACAGGCAGGGCCGCTTCCCCTCCCACCTCGCGTCGCCTGAAAGTTGACATTGTGGACAGTCCTGTAGGCAGGGACACCACCGCCACCATCACTCCCACTGTCACTCCTAGGGTCACTCCCTTCAGTCGAAGCTCCCAGCCTCCAGCAGCTGCACCTTCACCGAGGAGTCGAGTCTCAGACTACACCAGCAGAGTCGAGAAAGAGAAGACATCAACTGTTATCTCCTCTTCCAGCTCCACGCCAAAGGTGCCCGAGCCGGCGCGCCCATTGTTGCACACACAAACTGCAGTGGAGGCCCCTTCGTCTGGTTCTCTGTACAAACAACAACCACAGATCAGCTCAATGGAACCCAAGCCTCCCGGGGTGTCTCGGGTTTCCGCCTCCCTCCCCAGGAGCTACCAGAGATCGGATAGCGCACGTCTAACCTCAGTTGTCGCGCCGAGGCCCTTCGGGACCCAGTCGTCCCGCATCACCTCACTTCCCCGAGCATATACAGTGAGTACGACATGATTCTGTGACTAAATCAGGGAAGGTATGATGTAGGATGTATCTTTGTAGAGGGAGGGAGGACACAGTGTTTGTTTGGTCGTCACAAAGGTGCGGTGTTATCTGTTTTGAGTACATCAGTTATTCCCCAAGAGTCCGATCTGATTACCGGATGAATAATGCATGAATCGAGTGTTTTTATAATGCTAACTCAACCACCTGAGCTGCTATTTTCAGCCTCCCTCACATTCATTACTGTTACAGTAAACGTTGGGCCTGTCAGTTGAACTTTGTGACACATTTATCAGCTGAATTCTCTCCATATTAAGGTCAACTTAATGTGTTTATTTTGCAATCAAAAGCCCTTTTTTAATTAAAGGGCCTCAGTTGTATCATGCTAATACGGGGAGCTAATGTCATTATGGTAGGAAAAAAAATGCAATTTCGCTCTGTGCCTTTGGAGGACGCTATCCGCTCCTCCAATGGGCCCTGGAAAACCTCCACCAGACTATGTAAAACTCGTCATCTTGCGGAGGCCAGGGAGCTCACTAAACTACACTTCCTCAATCAAGGACTCAGCCTCCGATGTCATGTCTCGTTCAAAATCGTCAGGTTTGAAATGTAGACTGCAGATTTCGGATTCTGTACCGTTCTGAGCGATTGCCTCCAGCGAAATGGTAGTATTTCACTACAGCGTCTCTCGCTGGGTCGTTCCTTTCAGAGGGAGGGGCACAATGCATGCTGGGTGTTGTAGGAATGTAGAATGGGCGAAACCATGAGCTGTTTGTACAACTTTCTCCACGGCTATGGCGCCAATTTCAAATATTATTGCTCCTATCGATTACAGAGAACACCAGCTTTGACTGACAGTGGCTTTTTCCAGGGGGGAAATTGCGACTTTAAGTTTATTAACATTTTTTTGTGCTTTCAACTCTGCCGTCTTTGACATTCTGCACGTCTCCCCAACAGACGGACGAATCCCAAAAACGCTTCAACGGCGGCGTCGACGTTCCCAAGAAGACGTTGGTGCCGAGCCGCTATCAACAGTTCATGACCTCCGAGGACGAGGCTCGCTCCCAGTCCAGCTCGGCCCACAGCAGCGAAGACGAAGAGGAGGAGGAGGAGGAGGAGGAGAAGAAGGAAAAAGGCGAGACAGCACCTAAGAGCATCCTCTCTACCCAAAGTGTCTCACCTGTCCCTCCTCAGGTCAAGAGTGTCTCACCTGTCTTGCCTCCGTTCAAGAGTGAAGCCCCGGTCAGTCCTGCTCCAGCCAAAGAAACCAGCCAGGTACTCAAATTACCGCCTGTTGACAAAACAGAACTTGTTTAAAAATGTTGCACATGTATGAGTCTATTTTTAGCCTCGTGATCAATAATTACAGACTCCAAATGTATCATTAAACTAATCTTGCTGCTCCCTAAAGTTACTGAAACATAATCGACTGCTGCACTTCAGAAATTAAAAATAGCAACAGGTTGGCAACAGCCATAAATGATTAATTACACACATTCTTGCCAAAGCAGGCCCGAGTAAACACAGACACACAACCGCTCCACAGTGTAGGAAAGTCAGGCCCACATCTCTGCACTCACAAGGTGCACGTGACTCGTTGTTAATCTTCTCTCCTCACCTGTGTTGTCGTTCGGTTTCCAGGAGAACTACTGCGAGATGCGGATCAGCCTGAACCAGAAGCCAAACAGCAGCAGAGACTTCGGCTTCCAGGCGGCCTGGGACTCCACAGGAGCTCGCGTCACGTCCGTGCAGCCAGGTGAGAACAGAGAGAAATCCCTTCAAACAAAAGGGATTGTTAGAGCTGTGGTCTCCATCCAAAGTAATCTGTGCTGGTCAGCCAAACTGGCAGCTACAAACTGGAACGTTCCCAGCAGTGAAAGCGAGCAGCCATTGGTTGTATCTCACTCTCACGATGTATTCATAGATACTGATACAGATGTAATAAACAGTGCTCAGGTTCTGTTATATTTTACAGCCAGGCTCTGCTGGTTAGCTGTCAGCAGGGTTTTGAGTCCATTGCGGCGGCGGTGCCAGGCTTATGTAGGGCAGCATCTATGTGGGTCAGATCTTCTGGGCCTGAGCCTCTTTCTACTGAGATGTACCCACCTTCACAGTAACTCGTATCATTTAACAACGTTTCAGTAACACTTGTAACACACGGCCATAATCGGTTAGGTAACATACATAAGTTAAACAACTGTTATGTTATGTTTCTTTTCATTTTAAGAACAACACTCATTAATAAACATGTGTGTTAGTCAGCTGGCTGCTTCTCAAATGCAGTCTTTGCTAATGTGTAATAATACCAATCAGAGAGCAGATTTGGAAAAGCAAACAAAAGGTGCCAAAAAACAACCAAAACAACAACATTAGCATACATGAGACACAAATCATGCAAAGCAGCAGGACATTCCCACCACATCCCCCGCAGCTATTTACATCAGTTCATAGCAACAGAACACAAATGACTTTGACTGTAATTAACCACATTTTGTACACATTAGCCGTGCATGAGAAATGAAGTGATACGTCAGAATTTATCTTAACTGGGTTTTAATAAATGAAATGGCAAGAGCACACATTAAACATGTATAAGCTATGCAAGATAAAGTTACACTAAATAATGGTACCGCATTGTTAATGAAACAACTGTACACATATTTCACATGACTCTCAGTGGCTCGCAGCTTGGATTAGCGTCAGTAACACAAAAGACATCATTGATAATGTGTGCATATTTACATCAAGAATAACAATGAATAAATGCTAATACTTAATGTCTGTGAAGGTTCTCAGTCATCCCGGTCGAGGTAATTCAAAGCTTAATCCAAAAGGGCAACTGGACTGGAACTGGAGTTCTGAACTGACTGGTGGATGGAGCTAGAAATATAAGCCTCTGTAGGTCATTAGTCTGCTAATAGATGTGTAATTAAGGGAGAGTCGTTAGCCTGGGCTGTTGACCTGATGGCAACGAGCGCTGTAGTACCCTCTGGTGTTGATGGGTCGTTATTAGGGATGCACGATATTGGATTTTTTGCCGATATCCGATATTTTTTTCCTGCACACCTAATTGCAGAGATCATCAACTCTCTTCTGTATTGGAATGAGCGTACAGTATAATGGTGATACTCTTATCACATTTGTTACAACGGTCGGGGTGACGGGTCTTGAGATGGTTAATCAAGTTTGTAGTGTTGAAAGACTTTGCCTTGGCTCCTCCTCGCATCACCGAAGCTGAGCAGTCATTGCAAATAGCAGTTTTGTTATCTATTTCGGACACTTTGAAAAACTTCCACACCGCGGACATTTTGGCTTCTAACTCTCTCGTGCTGCAGGTAGACACATGTGACGTCATCACGCTGCGCCGTGCAGGTCTTCTTCGTACCGGGGACATTGCGCTGAGGTCGGGCATTTAATCAAGTATGCAGCAGCCCATTATTTTATCGGTTAATTATATCGGCGGATATCACCGTGTTGGCCGATATCCGATAGCTAATTTTTAAGCCAATATCGGCCGATACCGATAACGTGTCGGTAATATCGTGCATCCCTAGTCGTTATGCTTCTTGAACGTCTTCAAGAACTTCAACCAAGTCCAGTTGCCCTTTTGGATTCAGCTTCAAACTAATACTTAAGAATGTTTACTGGTTTATCGAAAAAGTAGGTCCTAATTTAAGTAAAGGAGCGCTGGTTTAGCTCAGTGGGTAGAGCAGGCGCCACATACGCAGAGGCTACAGCGTCCGCAGGCCCTTTCCTTATTTAAAGTCAAAAGTTTAATGTCATTGATCATGTTTTTTTCCCCTAATATTTAAGTTGTTGTATTGTGATATTATTTTGGGTGAACAGGGTGAACTTAATGTTGTCCGTCTCTGCAGTCTCGAACAACAAGCAGAGATTTGCAGTTAGTGAGCGTTTCCTGTTGTTTATATTTTATGCATGTAATTCTAAGAGTTAAAACTAGATAATTTAATTTAATTGTTTTTCAGTTTTTGCTTCTTTGTTGTGAGCAACACTTTAATGCTGCCATCTTGGACAGGGCCTCCTTGAAGTACAATGTGTGATCACTTAACTTAAATTAGTCTTAGTGCATTAATAATAGCTCTTATGAGTCACAACCAATTATGTCGGCATGTTCTTGCCTCTAATGACCTGTCCCTCTGTCTCGAGCAGGCAGCCCGGCCGAGATGTGCCAGCTGCAGGTGGGAGACGAGGTGCTGACGGTGAACAGACACCAGGTGGCAGACATGAGCTACACAGACTGGAAGGCCGGCATGGAGGAGGCTCTGCAGGAGGGCAGTCTGGTCATGGATATACGCCGTCATGGCAAGAACAGTGAGTCATCTGAACAATGTGTGTCTACATATCTATGTGTGTGTGTGTGTTTGCATGAGGGCGGAAGATTAAATTGGACCACTAAGGGTTGCGTTCCTGGACTGACAGTGCTGCTTACGCTGTCTGCATCGCTAAACAGTTTTGACACTTTAAATTGGTCCGTAAACTGTTGTGAAATCATCCGTGACTGATCTCATGACAGCTGGGGAATGACCTGTAACTCCTTTTTCTCGTCTGACGTGGGGAAAACGGTTGTTGTGTTGACCTGGGTGGATTTTATTCCTCCTTTTTTACCTGTGTGAATTTTTCTTATCCAGTTTTTTCCATGTTCCTTTCTTTTCCTTTCACTTTTACTGTGTTTTTGCTGCCTTTTCCATCTCATCAGCATTCCTCTCTGTATCCATGCGGTGTTTTCCTTGTGGAGAACTAACCCAGCTCAGGTCCACAGTCCTCTGAGTGCTCTGTTTTCACAGTGTTAGTATAACAGGCTTACTTATTCCAACCACATCAGTGTCACCTTGCCTCCCCAAAAATAATAAACCAGCCAGAGTAGCTCACTTGCACTAACACAGGGTACTTGTTGAAGTAGATTAGAGGAGCCCGGTGTGGTTGTGAGCCTGTTAGAAACACTGTGTGGGTTTTTGAAAGCTTTTATAGGCTGCATGGCTGGGGAAGGTGTTTCTCTGTCTCCCCCTGCTGCTCTCTGTAACAACACCATAACAGCAACCTTGTCCCCTTGCTTCATAGTGTTCCTGATGTAAATAGACAACTCTTTGTCTAATGTTTCACCATAAACTGTATATAGGAAGTGGACGTAGCCTCTGGTTTGAACGTGGACCCAATGCCAAAGTGCCTTAAACCTGCATGCTTTCTAATGGCCAGCAGGGGGCGACAAAAAAGAGTTCAGATTGCATGACGCCAGATAACCCAACTTTTAACTTGATTATTACCTCAGTAAACATTTTCCTGATTTGTTTATGATCTCAATCACTCGTTTAAAGACTTCCTTAATTAGCATGTAGTTTATTTTCAATTTTAGTCTAAATGTGAGCATAATTTACAAAATAAAGCAGCGATGCTTTAGGGCGTGGCTACCAATATGAATCCACCTTGATGTCCAAACATGGTCCCAGGGATGCAAACTCCTCACCTCGCCGTTTTGAGATCAAAATAGGTCAGCCACGAAATCTGTGAAATCTTTTCTGGGGGTTTGGGCCGGGGGCGTTCAGCCTGGCTGATTGGGTTAGATGCAGTATTGGAGCACAGAATTGCCAGGACCATTTTAGGTGATCCACAGAAGTCTGACTATGTGGTTTGGAGCCTTCTACTAATGTTAACCGCGAGAACCGTCTTGAAGGGCGTCTCGTGCCTGACGCCGGGGACATACAGGAGGCGGATGCGCACGAAGAGCCCCGAAGCGTTGCGTGCTCCCTGCATAGACAGCTCGGGCGGTCGGCTCGCGATCTGCAGCGATAGTGTCGACGTCTGTTCTACTTTCTCCGTTTGCTGTGAGCAAGACTTGCAAGAAAACACACTGAAAACTGGATAAAATGTATAAACACGTTTTAATGGCATCAGACCGAACTACACTACACTCGTAACAAACATTCATTCAGTGTTAACTCTGACAGGCGCTCTAGAACTGGACATGTATTCAGCTCCCACATCTATTGATTCTTTTATGAGCTTTATGAAGGGTGGTTTTACCCCATAATGATTGTTAGTATATTTGCATCTGCCTGAGGACTAATTCTAACTAGAAATAATAAGTAACTAGAAATGAGCATTGACGTAAAATCTCGTTGTGGCAGGTTTTCTCTATCCAATGTTCTCACCTTTTTTACCCCTTACCTGTTTGCATCCCCGAGTCCCTTTTGGTTTAAAAGAAAAACAAGATGGCGACGGCCAAAATACTGAACTACAAACCACTGACGTCGCATGGTTACGTCCACTTCTTTTATATAGTGTTTTGGTTCTGCACATACACAACGAATACCACAACACATGCACAGAAAACGTGGATTCATGTGCAAACACACATCCTATTTTTTTGCCATTGCATTGTCTGCGTGCAGACTGGGACAGAGATCAACCTTCCCTGCCATTTAAAAGCCATAAGACCATCAATCTGACCAGTTCGGATCATCCAATACTTCTAGGTTCCCCTGACACAAACATTGTCAGCCCCAGCCTGGATTTCACCTCCCGCAACTCCCCGGAAAAGCTGCCTTCCAAAGAGACCCCGGCTTACCCCCTCATCGTAAGTGACCCCGAATAGCTCAGTTCTGATGACGTTTTTATTCCTGTATTGTTTACCGGGTCGAGCGCCTCTTTAACGAGCTTCCCTCCTGCTGTGTCTCCCTGCAGGACGTGGCTTCAAACGGAGTTAATGGAGGTTTCCGAGAGGAGTCGGTGACCATGAGGAACAAAGGTAAAGAGCAGAGCACGGAGTCAGAAAGGTTATGAAATTGATCCCGGCGACTATTTCTGTACTCTATACACAAAAGCGCCAGTGAGCGGCGCCATGTTGTTGAGTCAGTTTTGGGAGAAACATATTTGCAAACACAAGTCTGTTGTGGATAATACTGATGGGCATCTACTGGGTTAGGTAACAGAATCTGGAAAACTCGCATCCACAGTCGAGCCCAAGAAGCTCTTTCCACATATACCCAAAGACAGCACAGTAACAGTCACTAGGAGCATCAAATAAGAAATGCAATAAAATATAGGGATGTAACGATATCTTGCAGTAAAATAAAATATCGATTCATAACAGGGACGATTAGAATCGATGACATGAAGAGATAAACAGTCATTACGCCTCTTGTGTCTGTTGCTGAATAGAGGCGTACAGCAATGCCGGCAGCAGGTGAAGATTTTGAGGTTAACTATGCACTGTCTTGTTTCAAGTCGTGGGTGTTGGAGCGAGATGAGATGGTACGTTTTAGCGGTCAAGACAAAAACAGTCTTCAAAGATTGCAAGAGACTGACACAACCAACATGATGCAGCGCGTAAAACGGCGCTACGTTAAGAAGCTCGAGACACCAAGTAATGACTTTTATTTCTTTATAAGAATTAGAAAATCGTATCGTGATTCGTATGGAATCGTGAGTTGAGTGTATCGTTACATCCCTAATAAAATGACATAAAATGATGTATGTACTGTTTGTGTAATGAATGTTTTAGCAACATAAGGTCGTATATCTCCTCTACTGTGCCTCACTGTTTCCTGTTTCTATTCCTCATGTAGAGTCAGAACCCATATCTTTGAAAAACTTAAAACGGAGGTCAGAGTTTTTTGAAAAAGGTAAAAACTTAAAACTGACCGGATCAGTTCAGTTGATTCTTAATGTCTCTGTAATCTGGTGGCTGGGTTCTCTGTGCTTCTTGTCTCTCTAAATTCTTCAGAATCCAAAGGGAGTTATGCATGCGTCTTATCTGTCACGGCTTCATGTTCAATTGATGAGTGACTCATTATCAATTGATCATGAGCTGTCAGGGTTACCATAGATTCCTCTGTGGCTCTTTTTGGGGGGCTTTTCTTTTTTCTGTCTGGTTCCAGAGCTTAACTGTTGTGCCGTTCCCCTACTTCCCTCCTTCAGGTGGCTCAGGTCCCAGTGTCAGTGCAATGGTCTACCTCTGTGGTAAACAGGGTTGAGTGTGCAGTGACCTCCTCACTATCGCTTGGTACCGACTCAGACTCTGGCATGCTTTCCAAACCAGGGAAATATAGAGATGATTGCAGCGAATTAAAGGATTGACTCTTAAACTTTTGTTTAGCTTTAAAGTGATAATCTCGAAGATTTTCATGTACATAAATGTCTGGTAGGTCACTATCTATCGTCACAATGGTGATTGAGCCTATGGCCTTTGCATTTGCAGTATTACAGACTGGGTGTCTGTGACGTCTTTTGCGAAAAAATCACAAGTGGCGCCCAGTTAGTGACGCGTTTTCCATCAGCCAGCAGTGGTATGTCTGCCAGAGAGGGTAGGCGGAGCTAAGCGGCTGCTTTTCCGGTCTCTGCAAGTGTTGCGAGTAAACAGTAATCTACTATGGCTGAACAAACAAAGGAAAGATGGATGACTACAGATACAACTTCAACAATAAGTAAAAATCCAAAGAAAAAGAAACAAATTTGACGCTCAGATGAAGCAAACAGTCTAAAAAGGAAAGCGACCGTCAGCGAGGAAAATCAAGAGTTACACCCGGAGCCAACAGTGGACGTCACACATGCAACACTGTCTGGATATCTGGGAAGCGTGCTCCCGTAATTACCCTTTATCGCCACAGGTGCCGCCAAAGAGAACGAAACTGAGATCTTCGAGATTATAACTTTAATTTATGATTTAGGTTAAATTTAGTCAGTCAAAACACACTATTGTTTTTGAAATGAAGAAAAAAAAATGTCTGGACAGCATGTCAGAAACTCGGCCTGAGTACCAACCACAAATACAGAATCCTGTTGCGTTTGTGGTGTTTCTTGAAAGGTGTCCAGGTTTCACACATGGTTTCACTTTTCACTTTGCTGCACGTGAAGTTAAAAGCATTCCTGTTGCTCTCTTGTCAAGCATGTATTAAATAATGTGAGCCTTTCAGACCGGCTGCTTCGACTTGTGTGCATCTTCTGCATGCTGCTGAAATGTGTGTTTCGCTTTCTGTTGGTTTGATTTTGTCGTCTTCCCAATCAGTTTATTGATTTTCCTATTCAGAACTATCAGACTGGCATCCAACGTGAATGTCAGCAAGAGGGTGCTTCTTAAATAGAGAAAATCAATCAGTCCTCCTCGTGGGTGAAATTTGACCTTTACTCGAGGCTTGTCTGAAACTTCTATTACTGTTGAGACACTTTCAATGATAGATGGAACTTGACTTAAAAATTCAAGTTGAAACTTTAATAAGCCTGTCAACTAATATGGCCTCAAGGTTAACATCTATTCTGTTACTCTGATGCATGCCTGAAATATTGACTGGATGATTTGTCTTTCTTCAGGAGGATCAGAGTCTGTGATGCCAGATGTGAGTATCATCAGTGCATAAAAGCCACTTTATTTCCTCTGTTGTGCATTCCTATTACATGAAACCATATTTGAAAGCAGACAGTTATTATAAAACCCAGACCCAATTATTAAGAATCTCACAATGGACTGCATTACTATTTTACTTTAAAAGCTGCTTCTTAACACTTTTAGTCGCTCCATTACTCAACTATTATGATTGCAGGGAGCTTTACTTTCATGTACCTTTAGGAAGTGGAGGAAGAAAATCCTCACATTTTGCTCTATGTTGTAGAAACTATAAAGCACTTTCAGATAAAATTGTAAGATCAATCCAGCAGAATAGTAACGTTTAGTCTATACAGCCTGAAACATGTGCACTTACTCCGCATGCCTGTCCTCTCCGTCTGCAGATACCTGTTCCGCCAATCGCCGCGTCCTCCAGCCGCTGGTCCTGGGACCCAGAGGAGGAGCGCAGGAGACAAGAGAAATGGCAGAAGGAGCAGGAGCGCATCCTAAAGGTACATGCAAGCATACTAATGTAGCAGTATGGTTATGTTACGATATGCACAGAGTTGTCCGTTTTTTTTTTAATATAATGTTACAATGTTGGATGTCCAGACTGAACATGGGTGAAGTTTCAGATCAGTAGGTAAAGGTATATTGGAGTAATCCACAGGCTTCTTAGTTCACTCTGAATGCCAGGCGTCACACTGTTTGTGACGTCATAAACCGAGCCTCAGCAGGCTTCGGAGAGCTGGCCAATCAGAAGAAAGCGGGCCTGTAGGGGCGGGGTTTCCAAGAGCCGACTGAGTCGTTTCAGGCAGAGGCTGTATGAGGGCCTGCACAGAGCAGCAGTGTGAGAAAAATGAGGAGTTTTTTAAACTGTAAATGATGCTAAGCTACTCCACAGGTATCACAGAGTGAAATATGAAGCTTGAAATTAGCATAATACCTTCCTAATTCTGTTTTATTGCCGTGCTGTTGAATTCCAGGTTGTTATTCTGAGGTAATTTATCTGTTACAAAAACAGTTAAGTCACAAAGCAATGAAATGAGGAAACACAAGGAGGAAGATAATAAAACAAATCCTGTTTACAAACTAGAATTAAAGTCTGACAGCTGTTTTTTCTTTTAGATTAGATCAGACTTTGTTTCTGCCATGGGATTTATTAGTGCAGCATTTGCAGAACAGTATAAGATCAATAAAATATCACTACAATATACTTTTAATGTACATTTAATTTTGTTGTTTTTATATAAACTAGATTTTAATTATCTTAGGTTTCACAAAAAAAGTTAATTGTGACAAAGACTAGAACCCTAATCTAGTTTGTATTGAATATACACATTATTCTTCAAAACGGTCTACACTCATTGCCGTAAACATGTTGGACAAAATGTAAAAACATATCTCAGTATGAGTCATTACAATTCAGAAGGACCAAAAACTACACCCTTAAAAATGACGTGAAGTTTGGTCATTTAGTAAAAATAATCGTGATATAAAGGGGAGCGTTTATTGAAGCGCTGTTGTATTAGACTGCATTAGTCTACACAAGCCGCACCTAATATACTGCCGGCTAATTGTATAGTCAATCAATAAAACAGAGAATTGAAAATGAAGCAACCATCACAATCCATTAAATCTAAAAAACCCATCTGGAAATCTGTTGCATGCTCCGTCTGAGTCACAGAGAGCCTCACAATCAGACCGCTCCCGCTCCTCACAACAGAAACCTTTGCAGAGCGCTCCGGCAGCTGAGAGTAAGATCGTCTGTCGGGTTTCCAACTTAAATGTAGTAGAATGCTGTCAAAACATTTTTCTGAGGGTCTATTTCTGGATGGAGATCAAAGGTGTCCAAGCAGACCGCTGATGGAGCCGCGAAGGCTCGTTACTCCTCCAGTGTTTCTCCCTGTTGGATACACGGCCTGATTTTATAATGTGCGAGGGAGACTTCCAGCCCAGGGCGAGCTTCTCGAGGTTTATCAGCTTTCACGATGCTTAGATAACATGTCGGGGAGCTTGGAACGAACTGAAAATAATACAGCTGTAATATCAAACTTATTTTTCCTGCTGTCTTGCACAAAATGGTCACATAATTCACCTTCACCAAAGATTTGTGGGTTCTCTTCTTTATGTGACTGTGTGAATGCATGTCATTAAATGGGATGACCTTTGACCTCTCTTCCTGCTTCTTTCGTGCAGAAGTTTTACTTATTTTTTTCCCACTTTTTTTGCACAACAGGGACATAAAACTCAACTTCTCCTAAGATGTGTGGGTTGTTTTTTATAATGTCTTTTTAGTGTGTGATTAGGTGCATACAAGTCATTAGGTGGGATGACCTTTGACCTCTCATCCTACTTCTTTTGTGCCAGTTTTTTTGTCTTATTTTCCCACTGCTTTACACAAAATGGTCATTTAATTCACCTTCCCTGAAGATTTTTGGGTTTTGGGGATTTTTGTGCGTCTGTGGCGGTGTGAATGTTTATAATTAAAAAGGATGACCTTTGACCTCTCACCAGGCTTCTTTTGTGCAAGAGTTTTTACTAATTTTCCCACTTCTTTTGCACAATATGGTTTTATAATTTACCTTCTCCAAAGATTTATGGGGGGAGGGGTTTTTAACTGAGATAGTGATGATAAGGATGTGACTGTGTAAAGTCATTAAATGGGATGACCTATGACCTCTTTCTCTGCTTCTGTTGTGCAGGGGGTTTTTCTTATTTTTCCCATTGTTTTGCAGAATATGTTCATATATTTCACCTTCTTCAAAGTTTTGTGGGGGTTTTTGCTAAGAAAAGCCATGTCGTTAAATGCGTTGACCTTTGACCTTTCTTCCTGCTTCTTTTGTGCAGGAGTTTTTACGTATTTTTCCCACTTTTTTTGCACAATATGGTCATTTAACTCAACTTCCTAAGATTTGGGGGGGTTTTATGTCTTCTTTGCGAGTGTGTCTGTGTGAATACATGCATGCACTTTTGTACTTCCTTATGTGGATTTTTTGACTGTGTAAATATATGTAATTAAATGGGATGACCTTTGACCTCTCTTCCTGCTTCTTTTGAGCAGGGTTTTTGTATAATTTCTCCCACTTTTTGCAGAAAATGGTCATATATACCTTCAAAGTTTTGTAGGTTTTTTTTGGTCTGTTTGTGTTTTTTCTAAGTGTGAAAAGGCATGTCATTAAATGCGTTGACCTTTGACCTCTCTTTCTGCGTCTATCATGCAGGAGTTTTTACATATTTTTCCCCTTTTTTTGCACAATAGAGTCATAGAACTCAACTTCTCCTAAGATTTGTTGGTTGTTCTTCAATAATTTCATTGTATGTTTTCTTTGTGCGACAGTGTGCATGGATATCTTCAAATGCGCTGACCTTTGACCCCTCTTCCTGCTTTTTTTTCCGTGCAGGAGAAATATAAGCGCGACCAGGAGAAACTGAATGAGGAATGGCAAAAGGCTCAAGAGGAGATTACCAAGACTAAAGACCAAAACGAGGTAACAAAGCATTTGAATTTGAAGAAATCATAGATTCATATCTGAGACAGCTGGAGGGCATTAAAAGGGGGCAATAAGTTCTGACTCACAGCACTGAATTCTTTAAATGCACCTAAAAAGCTTTCATAGTTTTGTTGATTGAGATTGCCGTAATTAGGTGGCATTGACATGACAGAGTGCTGCTGTTTTCACATAAAAGACAGTAAAAGTGAGAGCGGAACAATGGCTCCTCATGTGGATTTTCACACGGGAGTCTGTAATGGTTTTCCAACAAAAATTCCCCTCTATCACCACAGGGGATAACACAAGTTGCTCCACTTTTGCCGCACTTCCTCCTGGAGGTGAATAAAGGTCAGACTGTGTCATCTTGTGTCCAACCCTTCCTCTTTTCTGTCTTTCCTTTTCTCCGCCAGCCCGCCAGCCTGGAGGTGAACAGCCACAGCGTCAGCCCACACTCGCCCCTCTCTCCCGTCAGCCACGCGGTCTCTCCTCCGTGGGAAGAGGAAGAGAGAAAGAGGAAGGAGGAGCAGGAGCGCCAAAGGCAGGCGGAGGAGAGGAGGAAGAGGGAAGAGGAGGAGCGGGAGCTGCAGCGCCTGCAGGAGGAGAGAAAGAGGAAAGAGATGCAGGAGGAGGAGGAGAGGAAGAGGAGGGAGGAAGAGGAGCTGATGTGGCAGAGGAGGAGAGAGGAGGAGAGGGCGGAGGAGAGGAAAAGGCAGGAAGCTTTGGAGCAGCTGCGCAGAGAGAGAGAGAAGGCCTTCGAGCAGCCGCCGTGGTTAGTAGAGATGCTGCTCCTCTTCTCTTCTTAACTCACACGCCTCCTCATGTGTCCATCATTATAACACATTCAAGTGCAAAACATGACCTGCTTTGTGTCTGTGCATTAACAACAACTAACGTGTTTGCATGTGCTCTGTGTTGAAACTCATCCACCCTCTCTCTGCACCACCTTCACTAAAGGGCTGCTGGCTCCCACGGCTTTGTGCAGCCTTCACTGTACTTTACAGACAGGTCAGTACAGGAGGTCACTCTGCATCTGCTGACATAACCTGAATATAATGCTGCTGCTTCTGTATTGAGCTAATATGTGTGCTTTATTGTAACCTCTTCTTACATCTCATGCTAATAATGTTTTACATCTTTGCTTCATACCTTATATTGATTAAAAACAATGCCGATGATAGCAGCCCCGTTTAGTACATCAGAATTATAATAAGCGGAAGTTTTTGTACTGTATTTTAGGCCACCAACTTTATCATATAACCCCAACAGGGTGAGCAGGATGCGATAACTACCTGCTCACTATACATTATCCCTCTTATTACACAGCTGTTTACTTAGGAAATCAATAATTTGACACTAAATATTGATTTGGACAATATTTTATTAATTTAAAAGTGATAATATTTCCATTTTCCATTAAAAAAGTCGGTTAAACTCACAGTGAGAGCTGCGTCCATAGCAACGGTTAACTCTGGAGCCTTCTTAAATGAGCTAAGCTAGCTGTTTTAACTCACATTAAAATGGACACATTTCCACCGATGGTGAAGTAAGACAAGTTGAACGGGACCGCAGGAAGCGCAGCACCTGATGGAGGTTTTCTGTGTTTCTTTTCCATTCAACGTCTTCAAACACCGCCGCATCCCGTAGTGTGTTCCGTTTAATGTTTACTTCATGTGCCGTCTTTAGTTTTAACCTTAATTACTTTCTCTCCGCGACGTCAAATTTACCGGACCTCTTTCGGCGGAGTGATATGATTACAGTTAGTCCTCCGGATTGTGTGATTAGAGCCGCATCCCTAGCAACGGTTATCGACAAATAACAGGTTTTGGAATGCCGTAACCAATCAGAATCAAGTATTTAAAACAGCCGTGTAAAAGAACAATTAATAAATTATTTTTAACACACTATAATGTAATTTTTAGCAAATATAAGGATTAATTAATTTATTTGTTAATAACTAAAAGTCCATATAGGAGAAATTATAAGTACTGCACTTTAATAAGCACTTAAAAATGCCGTAATATCCAATTATGACTGAATTAAAGGTTTGTTTTAAACAAAATAGAATATACTTTTAAATTCTAAATAGGATAACTACGATGGTTGTATTTGGCTCTTGTGATACTACATGTTGTCACGTTTGCTCCTCCAGGTTTTTAAGCTCACCTTTCCTGAGTTCATTATAACATTCTATGTGCCAGGACTTACCTTGGCAATAATTTGTGTTTGCTTGAATTGTCCTGAAACTGCAAATACGTGTCTCACAGGTATAAAATCCTGCCAAACACCAACACAACTGTCAAACAAACAAGAACAGTTTGTCTATCATGTGTAACCTAAACATGTACTGTAGAGCAAGAGGCATTACAGCACAGTACACATTTCTGCGTACAAGACAAAACTGGCATCACTGTACAGCTGCCGTGTCCAGGTATCCACTGCATTGTTTCCTGCTGGCTCCATCTGAACCGAATCATTCAAACAATGTGTCTGTATATTGAAATTGGAAGTCCTGCAGCTCGTGGGATAGGTCTCCAGCAGAGATGAGAATTACATGTGATTTGTCTGCAATCAGCAGAGCAGTTCAGCACACTCTTTTATGGTGGTAATAGGAAAGAAGGATGTACTCTTTGGCCTCTATAAAAAGCACTACTGTAAGTATGATTGCTTTAATTGTTTGGGGGTTATTTTTAACGACCTAACAGGGATTTTCTTTTGTTCAACAGGGCGAAATCCAAATCATCTCCACAGCTTGATGAAGAGGAGAAACCGCAGAGGCAAGGTCAGTTTTCTGCATGCATTATTAAAGGTTTAATATGGTTTACCTTTAATGAAACAAGCAACCTGTTAAATGCAAAAACAACACGAGAAAAGGAATATTTATTAAACACAGGCAAAGATTTGAATGACTCCATGTCCGACATGTGGGCTGTACTGTGCTGTAGGTTGGCATGTGCAGCCGGGGGGCATGGCTCACTGGCTGCTGGAGGAGCAGCTGAGGAGTATGCGTGACAAACAGGCCCGCAGTGAGCGCGCTGCATCCGAGCTGGAGCTGGAGAGGAGAGACATCCTCAATGCCATGAGATACAGAGAGCCAGAGAGAGGTGGGCTCGGCCCCCCGAAACCTCCGCCTCTCCGTTCAATCTGAAACCAAATCGTTCCACTCTTTGATCCGCTGATCGGTCGATTATGACTTACAGCTGTTTGATTAGCAGCTCAGTAATCAAATGGCAGATCAATCAGTCAGCCAAGTAGGAAATTACAAGCAGCAAAAACAATTAAGTCATTGATTATGCTTCAAAATCTCTCAGGTCGATGCTTTTCTGCTTTTGTAACATGATTGTGAACCAGACACATCATCACAATCTCACTCTCTATCCTGAATTTCTCTGCCGATCGTGATGTATTTTCAACTCCCCAGAAACTTTATTTAACTCCCCCTGGATGATGTTCAATCTCTCCTCTCTGGCTGCAGTGACACCCGGCGGCGGAGCATTGGACAGGAAGGGACTTCAGCCCTCGTCGCAGGCTGAGGCGGAGCGGCAGCAGATCCTGAACGAGATGAAGAAGAAGACTCCGCTGCTGACGGACGGCAGCTGGATCCGCCAGCGCTCCATCGAACCCCCGACCAACAGAGAGCTGGATTTGCCACCCATGCGCAGGTACGGAGAAAGTAATCTCTATCGTGTGAAGGTGGTGGTTTGCTTTTCACACCTACTAATATCCTCTTAGACGAACATGTATAAGTCTGGCTACCGCTCTGGAATCGGAATAATTCAACATTAAAACAGCCGCCTCAGGTTCAGGTGGTAGCCAGTCAGCTTTTCCGCCTCTACTAACGGGCTAACGTGGGTGTGGCGTGGGTTGGCTTTGCAGAGGCGAGTCTCTTGACAACCTGGACAACTCCTGGCGCAACTCGTGGACACCCAGAAGCAACTCTCACACCCTAAACTACACCCGCCCTCACTCCGCCCTCTCCGGCGGTCACTACCAGGGCTGGTCGGGGAACCAACAGCCCAGGTCCTCCACTCTGCCTTCCTCCTCCTCCATGGGCTCCCTGCGAGGCGGGGCAGGAACCCCCTCGTCCCCTTGGTCCCGGCAGTCGCCTTCCCCCTCTCTGTCCTCTCCGTCACCCACAACCTCTCCGGAGCCCATGTCTGAGGCAGGCCTCCCTCAGCAGAGGAGCAGGTAATAACAACATTGCTGCTTTGCTTAACACCCACAACAAGCTGCCTCTAACCTCTCACTGGTATACTGGGTTTCATAATCACAGGCCAGGTGGTGTTTTAAAACATAAGTTTGGATGGGGAATGGTGGAAAAGGGAAAGTTGTTTTCTACTTTTAAATGTATAATAACACATGCAGATGAGATTGTTTAATGTGACATTGCTCATCCGTTCACCCTCCATTCTACACCTGACAGGTTATCCTTGGACTATTTTCTTGTCTTTTTTTTATAGACTGCCTGTTTAATTATTGGTTTAAGTTTGTATTTTTCCTTGCTTATGTGTTTTAAAATGTGGCTCTAATATTTGAACATTTGAGCAAACTCTGACGGGTATTTTTAGCCTGATTTTCTTAGTCTATATGAGAAATAATTGTTTTCTTAAAGTGCTTATCTCTAAGATTTCAGTTTTGTTCTCTTTGGCGACACCTTATGGCGGTAATCGGTAATTGAGGGAGCACACTTACCAGATATCTCGTCCGCGGTTGGCTCCGGTTGTAACTCTTGATTTTCCTCGCTTTCCTTTTTAGACTGTTTGCTTCATCTGAGCGTCGAGTTTGTTTCTTTTTCTTTGGATTTTCACTTATTTTTGAAGTTGTATCTGTAGTCATCCATCTTTTCTTTGTTTGTTCAGCCATAGTAGATTACTGTTTACTCGCAACACTTGCAGAGACCAGAAAATATATATATAGGTGTGTTTAACAAAGAAAAGATCGATGACTACAGATACAACTTACAAAAAAAGTTAAAAAGCAAAGAAAAAGAAACAAACTCGACACTCAGATGAAGGCAAACAGTCTAAAAAGGAAAGCGACCATCAGCGAGGAAAATCAAGAGTTACAACCAGAGCCAACTGTGGACGTCACACATGCAACACTGTCTGGATATATGGGAAGTGTGCTTCCGCAATTACTGTTTATCGCCATAGGTGCCGCCAAAGAGAACGAAACTGAGATCTTCCAGATTACAACATTAGAGAAAGCTAAAAACAATTACCGTGTATCAGCACTAGGGGGCGCCCAAGCGAACGAAGTGAATATCTAGAGCATATTTTCCATTTTATCGGGGGACATTTACCAAAACTGAAAGTGTAACAATAGATCTTAAACCCTGTTGTATACCCGTGTGAACTTTTGTGTGTGTGTGTGTGTGTGTGTTTTCATACATGCCTCATGTATGTGTGCTCAACCCTTAAATCACAGCTGTGCGTTCTGTAATCCAGGTCAGTGAGTGGAAAGAAAATCTGTACGTTCTGTGACACCCCGCTGGGAAAGGGAGCAGCCATGATCATCGAGTCCCTCGGGCTCTGTTATCATTTGGGCTGTTTTAAGGTGAGAGCTGGGCTCCTGACGGCCCCACCCCCCCCGGAGCACTCCGTCTGCACACCTCGGCCGATCTTCAAAAACTAACCTGATCACTACAGACTCTTTTTTCCTCTGTTACTAACCTGGTCGATTCTGGTGAATGTCGAGGTCCTGATACACATCAAGTTGTTTGTCCGTGCCAAATCCTGCAAGTCAAATTAAACAACCCCTTCACTTTGTTCCTCTCTGGTTCTTGATCCTTCCTGGAACGTTTCTCACTTGAGTTTTGTCTCCTGCATCTGAATCCAACCATCCTGCTAATTTTGGTCTCCACTTTTCCCCTTCGATACATTCACTCCAGGGTCTTCTGTCTGTCCTCACCTCTCCACCTTTGGACGTGCACACTTTGGTTGAGCTTTAACCAGCTGAGTAGCTCTTTAACTCTTCCTTTTCCTTCCCTCAGTGCATCGACTGTAAGTCTGACCTCGGGGGATCGGAAGCTGGGGCTGAAGTCAGAATACGAAACAAACAGCTCTACTGTAACTCCTGCTACATGCGATTCAAAGGTGAGTTTAAAATCAATCTGATCGCACTTATGATTAGTGTTGTGACGTTTCACGAGCGATCTGAGTCTTTTGAACGGCTCGAACAACGTGAAGCGAGTCGTAGGTGAGAGCCGTTCTTTTTATAGTTTAGTTGTGCCCAAATTTCACTGCCTGCCCTAGATCCACTCCACTTTATGCAGAATTACAACAGGCAGCTTTTTTCAACTGCAGCTCCGCTACACTAGGTCACATGCAGCAGAATCATGTCATCATAACACAGTGCCGACGGTGAGCAGCATTATAAGCCTCTGCTATGTTTTTTTGTTGACATCTCTGCAGTCATACAGAGTTGTATCATAAATTATTAGCAAATGGATGACGATTAGTTGTTCCTACATTACATACATTTTAGAAGCGCGTTATATGCGTGTTGGTAATGGTAAATGGTAAATGGTCTGTACTTATATATCGCTTTTCTAGTCTTTGCGAACACTCAAAGCTGCTTTTACACTACATGTCACATTCACTCTTTCACACACACATTCATACACTGATGGTGTACTGATGGTGTCTACGTAAAGTGCCCAACTGTCAATCAGATATCATATTCATACCCGTTGGCTATGCCACCTGGAGCAATTTGGGGTTCAGTGTCTTGCCCAAGGACACTTCGATATGTAGCCTGAGGGAGCTGGGGATCAAACCTCCCACCTTCCGATTGAAAGACGACCGACTCTACCACTGAGCCACAGCCGCCAACGTAGTGCAGGCACGTTTGCGAGACTGACCACTCTCTACCTCTTAGTGTTGTGACATTCCCAAACGATCTTTTGAACGGCTCTCGGAAAGGAACGGAGCCATAAGATCCGGCTTCCTTCACAGAGCCCAAATTCCCAACACTACTTATGATACGCTTGTTTTTAGCTTTCTTTAAAGTGGTAATCTCGAAGATCTCAGTTTTGTTCTCTTTGGCGGCACCTATGGCGATAAATGGTAATTGCAGGAGCACACTTCCCAGATATCCAGACAGTGTTGCATGTGTGACGTCCACGGTTGGCTCCGGTTGTAACTCTTGAATTTCCTCGCAAAGGCTTTCATCAGTGGGCCATAGGCTCAATCACCATTGTGTTAACTCATTCAACAATAGATAATATTTCTTAAAATGAAAATCTTTGAGATTATATCTCTAAGTGTAATGTCTGTTTCCTTTTAGCTGGCCAGCCCACCTCCATGTGACCTGACCGTGCTCCAGCAGATCGATGAAGAAACTACTTGTGACAACAACCCATGAACATTGAAATGAACGTTGAAGCCATTGAAAGCAGCCGGGACACTTTGGTTTGGACGCGCTTCCATTTATGACTCTAAAAAACTCGCTGATGAGAATTATACTTGTGCTTTTTTCAGTGTGCGATTGAGAGGGTAAGCTTGCAAAGACGTTATCTCCTTTAATGTGTTTATATCGTATTAAGTATTACTGTTGTACAAACTGTAAGGGTTCTGCATGCACCAGAGTTTTAATGTTTTAGCCACAAAAGAAGTAAAAAATTGTCTATAAGATTACCGAGGCAGGTTTTAGTATATTAAGAGAGAGTTTTCAAAGATTTCTGCAGCATCATCTCCTCCTCTTCGTGCTTTTTCCCCCCGCTCCGTCTTGTGGTATTAATCCGTTTGTCCACCAAGGTATTCTTATCATGTCTATGTGCCTTTTTCGTTTGTAACAGGGAGAAGTAATTAAGATTATTAGAGCTACTTCAAATATATATTTAAAACCGCCTGCTTGGATAGCACTCGCCTTGAGTTTTCACTGATAAATGGAGGATTGTACACATGAGCAGGTTTCCGAGTGAAGAATATATCATCCTGAACGGCATTGAACAGTAAACATTTGTAAATAAAACGACTAAACGCTCGTCTGGTGTGTTTTTTTGTTTACTTTCCCGACAGTGAAATCGCATAATTCTTTGTAATGATATGCCAGCATGTGATGCAAGGCTTTCCTGCCTCTGTAATCAGAAATCATTATACTCCTCTTTCTGTGTCTGTGCCTATCATTCTCTGTTTCTCTGTAGTGCCACAGTCGTAATGAAAGGAATTTCAATGAGCTTTTGTGCGAGGGGTTCAGAGGACCTGCCTGCTCTGTGTTCTCCAAAGCCAATTTGTCATGCATATTTCATTCAGCGCGCATGCATTACATTTGATTACACTTTGATAAGCTTTTTTCTTAATGCATTCTGTCATTTTTAGCTGCTTCATGATATCATATCTGCATAAACATATGTTGAATATTCATAAAGCAGAATTTGTTCGAATAGAAGCTCCTAAATGCATTTTTTTAAACAGCGATGTAAAAAATTGTCCTCATTTCCCATAAACAGAAATTATCTCACATGCGGGAACGTATTGAAATAGGTTGGACGCAGCAGAAATTGGCTCTGTATACTTGAGGTGAAGCACAAACAGCCCCTGGAGGCAAGCATCTCAAATTCTTGGATTCCTTTTTTTAGATTTCTCTTGGCGCTCTCGTGGGAGGAAGAGATTTTAATCCTTACGCTTAGAAAACAAGCACGGCCTGAATGGCGCCGAGTCGAGTGCCTGAGAAATTCAAAACCTTTCAGGATAAGTAGACCATCTTTTTTTCCCCTCCGAAACCAAGGCCACAACCAGACTTTGACAGAGGGAATCAAGTGGCGTGTTTGTGTGTGTGTGTGTGTGTGCATGCTGGAGCTTGCAGAGAGACAGTATGCTCGGCTGCTCGGAAGAATAGAGTCCGTAAAGAGATGGGAGACAGATGGAAGAGCTTAGACATGCTTGCTCGTCCCTCCATCAGAAAGTCGTTCCTAACTGTAAGCTTCTTTTTAATGCTCTCCAACTGGAAGGAAAGATTGCACATTTTTTCGGGTTGTTTTTTCCCACTGAGGATGATTTTAATCTTAAAATCAACACAGCAGTGAGCCCTATAATCATGCAACATCACATCACAGTTAAGTGTTGTAAGGTGCTAATGTGGGGCCAAAAGGGGGCACTGTGATCTAAGATTTACACCAAGTAAGACTGCAGCTTAATCTAATTACACTTGTGTGCTCTTCTAAGCATGTTATTGAACATTACATATAGATTAAGAGGTGTTTTGTCCTCGTAATTTAGCCACAGCTGTATATAGGCCTAAAGACGTGTGGAAAATATCCTAAATATTGTGGTTTAGTCTGTAAATTAATCAAAAGTGACAGCAAATTTTGGCTTATCAGTGGCTTGGCTGTCAGACTGGAACATTCTGTGCTTTTTTAATTAAGTTTTAATGAATAATAACAAAAATGCACATATTTGATTCACTTCTGGCCCACAAGTTTGCTTTAAAAATACCTGAGACCAGCAGCACCTTCTGCCATTTTGACTCTTAGCAGGAATGCTTTTCATACTTAAGAGAAGCCATTAGGCACTAATTCACCTGCAGCTCGAACTGATGCTATAATTAGTCATGTAATTGCACACTGTCTCACCAGACCTGTTGCCATGGCTTGCAGGCAACGTACATATAACTCAGTCATAAGTCCTAAGTAATATTAACTACAGGGAATAAAGGAAATGGATTTTAAGTAAACCTGGAAATTCCCAGGACATCCGGATGAGTCTGTACGGAAGTATCCTGTGATAACGAGCTATTTCTGGTCGTTTTCTCGACTTATTTTTCTTGTTATCACAGGAAAACAAAGCTGGATTTCACGTAAAAGTTCATTTCAGTTTTCTGGAGATCCCAGCTTATTTTTCTCGATATCTCATGGTAACAAAGCTTGTTTTCTCGTGATAACGAGTAAATTTACTGGCGATCTACAAAACAAAACAACAGGCTGTTCACTGTGATATTACAGAGGACTTGCCATGCTGCCATTGCCCACACTAATGAGGTCAGTTAAGCCTGTTTCTATGTTTGTTTTGTGCTTTTACATCTCTGGGGACAAAAATCAGTGATCAAGACAGGAGGGAACAAAGTCAGTAAGTTTTTTCTTTGTTTTTTTCATAATAATCATCAGCAGCCTCGACATGGTCAATATAGTCATCATCATCATCACGAATTTCCTTATCAACAAAATTCTCAATGTCATTATCATCGATATTAAGTGCAGAGGTGTTCATAAAGAGCTCGGTCTTCAGCTTCTTCTTAAAGGTGAAAAGGAATCTGCGGACCGAATGGAGTTTGGTAGCTCGTTCCGCCACCGTTCAGGTAGGCAGGAGCCGTTTTTGTTGCTGTTTTGTAAGCGAGAAACAGGGTTTTGAATTTAATGCGAGCGGCGACTGGGAGCCAGCGGAGGGATATGAGCAGTGGAGTGACGTGTGCAGGAAGGCCTGCTAGTAGGGAGTTGCAGTAGTCAATGCGTGATCATCTGACATTATGGAGGTGCCGCGTCGTTATCTCGTGATAACATGATGAATAAGTCGAGATTTCAAGAAAACGACGAGAAATAACTCGCTATCACGGGAAAACGGAGTAAATTATGTATGGATGCATGTCCACTAAGGGCTTCCGTAGGTCTGTGAGATGGTAGTGATATATTTAATTCACATTGGGGATTATTTAACCTGAAATAGAGGCAGGGATACAATAAATCACTGAACAGGCAACCTAACAGTGAAAATACCACCTTTATGATACTTATAATGTATTCATATAAGCTGTGATTACTTTGCAATTACAGCTCGACAGTTGAAATCCTGACTGCATTGCATTGATTTAATTACAGCACATATCTGCTAGCTATTGGAAACAATTTGAATATGTCAAAAGGTGAAGCTAAACATGCCGTGAATTTAAATTGTACTAAATGTCCAATATCTTGCGAGGCCATATCGTAGCTATTAAGGAGTGGATGGATTTTTGCTCAGCAGCATGTAATCCATAAACCTACATTATGCACTGGCGCGGTTCCCCTTCTTTTAGAGGCAATCTTACAGGTAAAAGGTTTCTCATTAAAAACTGTAGTTGTGTTTTCAGGTGCCCTGTTCATGCCTTTGTTTCTTTGTACTTCAGTGGATGCACATAATGAACGAACATTATTACTGCACTCCTGATGGTGATGCCTGGGAACACCCCTATATAAGAGCAAGAGGCAAAGACTCAAAGACCTGCCTTTTTGTTGTTAAGGGCTCTTTTGTGTTCATTGTGTGTCTGTTTTTAGTTGTTTTTTTGCCTTGTTAAGGATGTTTTCTGTCTCTTTAGTCATTTGTTTCACCTTTTTGTCATTCTGTTTCTCTTTTGGGTGATTATACATCTCTCTTGTCTTCATGTCTCTTTTTGGTCATTTTGTTTCTTGGCTTCTCTTTCTGATTGTTTAATATAATTTTTTTTATAATTTTGTCCATCTTTTAGGGGTTTTTTTGTCTTGTTTAGGATGTTTTGTGTCTCTTTTCGGTCATTTTTGTCTCCTTTTTGTCTTTCGGTGTCTCTTTTTGGTTATATGTCTCTTAGTTTGCTTTTATGTCCCTTTTTGGTCTTTTTGTGTGTCTTTTTAGTTGTTTTTTGTCTTGCTCAGGATATTTTGTGTCTCTCTTCGGTCATTTATGTATCACTGTGTCTCTTTTTGCTCATTTTGTGTCTCTTTGAGGAGATTTGGTGTTTCTTGGCTTCTCTTTCTGATTGTTTAATAATATTTTTTGTTCATTTTGTGTCTCTTATTGGTTGTTTTTTGTCTCGTTCAGGATGTTTTGTGTCTCTTTTTGCTCATTTGTTTCTCCTTCTTGTCTTTCTATGTCTTTTTTTGGTTAATTTGTTTCTCTTTGAGGTCATGTGGTTTCTCTTTGTGATCATTACTTTTTCTGTATTTTTGCCTTTTTGTTTGTTTTTGTCTCTCTTCTTTTTGATTTTGTCTCTTCCTGGTCACCACGTGTCTTTTGCTGATAATCATGCGTCCCTTTCCAGACGTTTTAAGCGTCTTTGTGTTCATATTGTGTCTCTTTTTGGTTATTTTGTGTTTCTCTCATTTGTTTTGTTTTTGCATCGTTTTGGTTGGTTTGTGTCTCCTTTGGTGTTTTCTATGTTCCTCTTTGAAGTCCTTTTGTGTCTCTTCTGTTTATTTATTTTTTTGTGTCTCTTTCGGTTGTTTTGTGTTTCTGTTTGGCCTCTTTTGAGTCTTCAGTAGTTCGTCTTTGTTTTGGTTTTGAGTCTCTTTGATCCTTTAATTGACTTCCAAACAATAAAAGTTAAGAGTCACATCAAACAGAGGCTCTGGCTCTTGGGCCCCCTGAACTTTTGACCCTTGGGCCTGTTTAGTAATCCGTTCATGATGAATAAATTACATGAAAGTTCATCAAGTGGAAAAGTACTTCCCAGTGAAGTGTCCCTCCTGGGTGACACAGGTGGCTGATCAATCGTTGATTATCTACAGATAATCACCTCTCATCCGCAGACATGAGACATTTTTTTCAAACTTGTATAGAGATATTGATCAGTGACCTTTGTTTAGTGAGGAAATGATCAGCCTGGATCTCTGCTTGTCCTCATTATGAACTCTAATCCGTGACTCACAAAAGGGTACAGCTCGAGGGATTCAATTCTATTTAATTCATGTTAAAAATAAGACCAGATTAGATTGACTGAAGGCTTAGAAGTGAACTGAAGTAAACATGACACATTCACAGGAGCAGGTTAGTTCTCTGCAGATGATTATTTCACATGAGTCATCATGAGCAATGGTGTCGACTCCAATAATAAGGTTTGACAAAGGAGCGCATTTTTTATCCTGTGTTTTCTACAGAACCGTTCCTCTGCATGGAGACAGTCCAACAACCATGAGAATTATTCATCCTAACACAGACAAACAAAGGAAAGCTTTTCTTAATCTTTCTTCCTCTGCGTGTGAGAAGAAAAAACATGCGGCCATGCTACAATCAGGAACAAGAACATCTGTGATTTCTCTCCGTGACCTTAAAGAGCACTCTGATTTATTTTCGTGTCTCTTCTCACTGCCTGGGAAAGGAAGACTATCACTGGCAAAAAAAAGATGCATTTGAGTTTCTTTTTCCAGCTGGCGGGAAATAGCGTAAGAAGTGTTACATGCTTCTGAAATGATAAGACTGCATGGTCACAGCTGGGGCTCCCTGATATGCTTGAGACTGCATTATGCCCGTGGGTGACAGGGGACCAAGTTTTCTGTCCTCGTATTAATCCGTCCTGTTTCAGCAGAGCATGAGCAGGAATACTGATTCTCCGTTAAGCATTTCCCGCTCCTTTATCTGCTGTGTTTGTGCGTGTCAAGCAGCAGAAGATGAACGGGGGGAGAGAAGTAATTTGCTGAGAATGAATACTATCAAATTTATCCGATATTAAACTCCGCGCACACTTCCTATTTGTAGTCTGGAGGCCGTAGCACTAACCCATTCATTAAAGCAGCACTACCTCACAGTCTGCTGCATCTGTTCAAACATGATCCAGACGGGAAGGCAGGTGTGAGATAAAAGCAAATTAAGAATATCCGGTTGTATGTCAGTCGCAATGAAAAAAGTAGAATTCACAACACACATGGTTGACTCGTGTAGGTGTTGGAGTTCATGGATGGCAACTGCAATTCTTGTCTTGTCACGAACTGACACAGACCCATTACCTCCCCCGCCTCTGCTCCCAAACCCCTTACCCTCACTTGTCACCCAGGACTGAAGTTAATTAGAATTTTATCAGAGGAGAACTTAAAAGAGAGGGTGACACTCTCTCAAATCTGCCCTTCATTTGATGTCAGGAGATTCGTTTTGACGTTTGCTCTACGCACGTCGCTACAAAGACAGACGGGGTAGGGGGGGGGAATGATGGAGGTCCTGTTTGTAGCTGCCACCCACCACATCCAGCCCAGCGTCATGCTCACATTAGCTGATGCAGGAGTGTCTTTAGTGCTTAAATGTCAACATACAGCTGTGGGCGTTAACATTTACACCAGGTGCAATGAAACTATTTAATATCAGAGCAACATATGAAGAAACAGGTTTAAAGGCTTGGGTTTTTAGATACGATACAAGACTGATTAATCAAAATGTATGCAAACTATTAATAAGTTAACCTTATTGATGTGGCAAGCTGTATTTTTGGTCAGAACCAGGTTAACCGTTTCTCCATCTTTAAGCTAAGCTAAACGGACTTGCTGCTGGCTGTAGCATCATATGAATTGGATCGATATTGGAGTGGTATAAGTAGAGAAAAAAACAAAAGGAACCAACATAATGGTCATCACCCTAATTATGCATAACTTTAAGCCTAAATATAATATATACAGGTGAGTTATATCAAAATGTACTCCTTGTACATTTGTCCTGAATGTCCTGAACGCTTCTTTACTTTGTCACAGGCTGTAAACAAGTTTAATTCTGCTGTAGAGTTGTGCATTTTAATATTGGGCCTAATGGGGATTGACTCTCTTTTGGAGCCAGCCTCTAGAGGCCGTTTGAGGAACTGCAGTTTTTGGCACCTGCATGTTGGCTTTATTTTTCAGCCCAAGAGTTTGTCCCTCGGTAATTATGTGATATCGCAAAGCTCTATTAACCAATAACAATAATAACAGGGTGAACTTTCCCGCCAAAACAGGTACAGGAGAGACAGCAGGATGTCAGTTCAAGATCAGGTAACGTAAGTGAAAACACATATGGATGGACTACAACACATATGGATATAGCTTTAAGTAATAATCTTAAAGATTTTCATTTAGTCTCTATCGCCAAATGAGGTAACACAATGGTGATTGAGCCTATGGCCCACTGATGAAAGCCTCTGCATTTGCAGTATTACAGACTGGGTGTATGGTGCGACTTTAGTGGGAAAAAAATCACAAGTGGCGCCCAGTTAGTGACGCGTTTTCCATCACCCAGCAGTGGTTGGTCTGCCAGAGAGGGTAGGCGGAGCTAAGCAGCTGCTTTTCCGCTCTCTGCAAGTGTTGCGAGTAAACAGTAATCTACTATGGCTGAACAAACAAAGAAAAGATCGATGACTACAGATACAACTTCAAAAATAAGTGAAAATCCAAAGAAAAAGAAACAAATTCGACGCACAGATGAAGGCAAACAGTCAAGAGGGTTAGGTCCAATCCATAGCTATGTTTCATACCTCATCACATTAATATAGCTGTGGAAACAAAATGCTGTAATTGTAAATTAAATTAATGGAAAATAGACCTTCAGAGAGACTTTGGTTGTGTCCAAATTCATTCACTACTCCCTCCTCACTATCTAGGGAGTTCTACTTAGTGGACTATATAGAGAGGTCAGCATGAAGTACTGGGTTTGTGACGATCTGTTGTACGTTATGTTCAAGATGCATTGTGGAATACTTTGAGTTGACTATATGTGGTGTAATTAATCTCATTAAAAATCCAGACAGGTCTACAAAATTGTGAACTTATACCATGTACTATAAAGTTGAGTGAGTTAGGACACAACCTTTGACACTTTAAGCATTGAATTGTTGATGAATTATCCCGTAGTAGTAGCCTGAAGAGGGGAACATAACTGATAACAATAAATACAAATTTGGAAACTGTGCATATCGAGGCTCTTTATATTATCTTGTAAAGAGAAAATATCTTTGTGTATTTGAGTACCTAGCAGGTATGATGAAAAAGTACAGTATAGTGGTTAGATAGCGACATCACTATTAATCTAAATGTGCAGCTCAAGGACCCATTCAACATCTGTGTCAGATACACAGAACAAGGGCAGATGAGGTAGGAACAAGAGTGGGTTCTTGATCATCTGTATGTGTGTGTGTGTGTGTGTGTGTTGTTATGAAGAGGAGCAGAGTAGACAATAGCACAGAAGCATGGCTGTTAAATTCCTCTCTGGCAGGACAGTGTCACAGTCTATGAGCCCTAGGGGTCTGTGGAGAGTGTTTGTGACTGTGCATGAGTGCAGCTCATTCACAACTGGCTGTAGAAATGCCAGGACCCAGCTTTGTTCCACTCTCTCTCCGTCTTTGTCTTTGAGTAGCCATATATGGGCTGCGGTAATCCTCCGGAGAGCCTAAAGCCAACCTGAGTCTGAAACAGACAGATTAACACACACTGACAGCAAGACCATTTACTGTCTTTGTTTCGGATGATTATGTAACGCACGAGCATGAATCATGGCGCAGACTGAAGCTTATATGCTTTATGTTTGCCATTTTAGAAATATATGCTTCAGGATATTTTTACCACCTGTAAAGAGTTGACTAACTAGCCGGGAGGTTCGCTGTAAATGTTCTTTAAACAGTTCGTTTGAGTTCCCCTGCTTTTTCCTTATCCGTCCTTTCATTGGGACAATAAAAGGATCTTTTTGTGCCAATCCAACCACTTTAGGCAGAACGGTCTGTTGTGCAGATTATGTAATAGGTGATGTTGAGTTCAGCGTAATAAACAATTTGGTTGCAAGGATTTGACAGCCCAGATAATGCAGTATAGTTCATGTTTAAAACGTCTGACTAGCTTTCATACAGACGTAGATATAACTGCGGTTCTCAACCGGTGGGTCGGGGAGCTGTTTTCAGTGGGTCGCGTATGTGTGCTTGAAAATAAAAAGCTGTGGCTTTGCTGTGCTTTCATTTTGAAGGACATGACGTGTGTACAAAAGTAGTGTAGTTTAGTCACACTCCATGTATCGACTTTATTGGGTAATCCCAGTTTAAATTAACATTCTTGAAACTTGATGTTGCAACTAAGTAGGATATTTTCCTTGCACTTACCTGCTGGTCATTTTGGTTGACTATTACACTGTTGTGTCTTGTGAAGTTGACATACTGCGATGTTTCGTTCCATCTCAGGTCCAAACTGCACCATTTTTTATGTAATAAATTTGGGTGGTTGGAAAATTTGGGTCATGATTAGTCATGAAGGAGGTGGTGGTGGGTCCTGAGGCGACACCAGTTGAGAACCACTGAGATATAAGATAAACAACTACAGACATGACTGGTACTTTAACAGAAATGCAATGAGACTTAGAAAGAGATATTGCAACAGGAAAGGTGTTGAAAGTGTAAGAGAATTATAAGTTAAATTTGCAGATCTCCGAGGCTTTACAGAGGTCTCATAGCACGTTTTGTTGGCTGTCCGGCCTTCACTATCTGTCTACACAGTACCTGCTCAGAACCAGTTAGCATACAGACACTGTTAGCCATGACCACAGTGCAACATTTAGCATATAAAGAGCACAATGGTTCCCTTAAGAGATGGTAGAGACCAAATATTGGGCAACTAGATGACCAGTTCTGTCTCCAAATAATGTGGCTTAACCAAGTGTTTGCACACAAGTTTAGAGGCAATGCTTTAAATTTTGCGTTCACATACTGCCCAGAAATAGCTAAAGAAATCATTTATTGAATTTTCCCAAACTCAAACTTTCTGGGTTGCCATCCAGTTTCTTTTCAGCCTTAAACTCACAGTATGTAATTTCTATAACTAAGGATCCCTTAATCAAAACAACTACAAAACACATTTTGATGAGCTTATGAAGGAGGGATCAAGGGAGTTGTTGTCTTCATTGTTAAACGACCGCCAATGGAAGTCTGTGTGACTTCCAGGCAGATATCATGTTCACATACTGACGTAACACATTATGTAATTTCATCCTAATTAATCGCTGTGAGAAACATTAGCAGAACATTTTCCTTCCCATCAGATATATTGTATCATCCATGTTTCCTCTAAAGACAGGAGAATGAGCTGCACTTCCTTCGTGAACCTAATGGAAACCTTTTGGACTAATGTAAGTACACAACAACATATACAACTTGCATCCTGACATTTCTGAGACATTTGAATGCAGAAATTTTACATATTATACCACGAATAAGGATCTAAAAGGGAATTGGCTGCGCACACAAAGAAAACTTTCAATCATGAGTCAGAAGCCCCTTTTTCAACACCTCTTAGGATTATCGCGACAGCTTCGATCAGTGAAAGATAAAGAGCACAATGGATGACAAAAAGCAAAATAGAGGGATGTTTTTGGCGGGGTTGGGATTTCTATTGAAGCAGGAGACAGATCAGATTCTTCCTTTCTTTGGCCTGCAAAGCTCTTAAACCACAATTCTCTCAGTCCCACTGAGTTGTTTGTTGTCAGAATCAAAGGAGGGTTTTTCTTCTATTTTCTAAGCTTTGGTTCGTTTCTTTGAGGATGTGTGAAGACCAGACCGATGACACATCAGCTCGCCGCATATTTTTATCAGTGCATCTTTTCAGAGCGGCAAACGTCACTTACACAAAAGCAGCTCTATATGTGCCTGACGGTGACTGTGCTGCCTGACACAGATGACATGTCTTCACCAATATAGACAGAAATTTAAAGTGCTCTCACCGGCGGTTTTGACATTGACATATGTCATGCATCTCCCCTTTTATCCCTGACATTTGGAGACAAATTTATGCTCTCAAAGCGTATGTTTTGGTCCATGCATGGTTGGTCATTCTGTGTGCATCTTTTACTGTCTGAAACGTGTGTGTGTATGGGAGATGCAACCACCATTTCTTTTTAATAGCAATTATGACTTTGTATGAAGTGTCCTCTTAGTGACAGGCGTACACAACTTTAAGTGCAGGGATATCTGATTCAGGCTGCACGGTGGTGCAGTGGTTAGCACTGTTGCCTCACAGCTAGAAGGCCTCTAGTGGGCCTTTCTGTGTGGAGTTTGCATGTTCTCCCTGTGCATGCATGGGCCTTCTCCCATAGTCCAAAGACATGCTTGTTAGGTTAATTGGTGATCCCGCCTCTCGCCTAATGACAGCTAGAATAGGCTCCAGCCATAGACTGTATAAATAATGGATGTAGTCTCAGTGACGTCACCCACTGGTTTCTTAAGAAGCATTTTGAGGCCCGAATTGCGGCGCCACTGGGGGTCGCCATATTGGAAATGCCAGAGCCGGCTAATCCAGAGACGGGCAAAGAGGCGGAGTGCGAGCGAGCTGAAGCCTATGGCCGAGGACTATGGGCGGGCCGCATGAATCAGCCAGCTAAAAATTTACCCCCCGGACAGTTATCTTCAACAACAAAATTAGCTATTTATAACAAAGCTGTTTTTTGTACCAGGCTGTAAACATGTTTATTTCTGCTGTGAAAATTGGCATTTTCCCACCTGCTGTAATGTTATTTCTTGTTTTCTGGAGCCAGCCTCAAGTGGCCACTCGAGGAACTGCAGTTTTTTGCACTTCCCCATTGGCTTCATTTTTCAACAACAGAGGTTGCTGCTTGGCTCCAGCGCCCCGCAACCCTGAACAGGATAAGCGGTATAGATAATGGATGGATGGATGGACTTCTGTTCAACTCAAAAATCGGGCAGTATTGGCACCGGTTTAGCTCAGCGGTTAAATCAGTGATAGATACAGAGGCTACAGTCCTCAATGCAGCAGCCACTGTTTTAACTCCCGCCCTCGGCCCTTTGCCGCGTCATCCCCTCTCTTCCCCCATTTCCGCCACTACTGTCCTCTCTCTAAAATAAAGGCATAAAAAGCCAAAAAAATAATCTTTAAAAAACATTTTTTAAAATCGGACCCAGGATAAAGCTATTGTTAAAAAACTGAGAAAAACTCGGACTGACGTTTTAACTTTACTTCAAATTAAAAGCCTAGATTAAGGTCTTCTTGTTAGTGTAAGAAATTAATAGGAGATAAAATACTTGCTGGGTGAATTTTGATCATAATCTATCGCTGGTATTGTATAAAGTTGTAAGAATAATTTTCAAATCTACTGAAAATGCCACAGTGTAGATATAAGCTCAGATTCTTCGTCATCCTCCATATCCAGACGTGGTGACTGTGTTTCTTCTACTTGAGTGAATAGATTCCTGGAAAGGCGGCGGGCCGGTCGAGATGGGACTTTATTGTCGCCATTGCAGCAACTGGACAATATTTCATCTGAAAAGCACCACTCGAACGTGAAGCTGCGAGTCCAGTCTTTTGTTGGAGGTCCATTCAACATCATTATCTCCCGGCAGAGCTGTAATTACTGTATGGTGAATAGCTTTCCAGAACCCATCATTTCCTGCACTGTAAGCTTCTTGTTTTGTTCATGCTACAACAGAGGAGATGAGCTTTTGTGGATATATTGATATTAGCAATTTTCATGTCGACATTAGTGAGGGGGGATTTCGCCTTTGCTATGTACATACAAAGAATGAAAGGACGTCAATAAGAAGTTTGAGGATGAAAACGTCCTCACAGTCACTGAAATATCGAAGAATTGACCCAGCCGCGTTGTACACTCATTGAGCATATTCGCAATTTTCCTCTGAAGACACACTCAGAATTGAAAGCTTAAATGCTGTTATAATGTTGAATTGTCAGGTTGTGAGTCACACAAATGTATGAGAAATCATTATCAATATCAATGATCAGTAACTAAAAGAGACGATGAACAGTAAAAATTCGGATGGACATCAGGACATTTTTCAACTTAAAACATCATATTTGACAGACAACAGCAAATGTTAGCATTCAACCATCGACTAATATTTCTATTAACTCAGAAGTCGTGGAAAGCTTACATTACCTTTTTAATGGGTTATAAGATACAATAGTAAAAGGCATTAACAAGCTTAACGTTAAAGCAGCATATTTGATTACTCATTTTCTATTATCATACAACAGCTACTTTAGCATGAAGCCACTTCTTTGCTAACATTACCATAAGCTAATATGCCTTTCCCATCTTAACAATACAACAATATATATAACAATCCAACACAGTAGGTGCTGAATTCTAACATTACTTCCTGAAAGTGTTAAAAGATACGATAGCAAAGGTATAAATAAGCTTCACTTCGTAAAAAACAGCACATTTGATAACCTATTAGCTACCGACAGCTAACTTTAGCATGAAGCCACTTCCTTGCTAACATTACCATAAGCTAACATGCCTTTCCTATCTTATTGTACAACACGGTAGGTGCTGAATTCTAACATTACTTCCTGAAAGTGTTAACAGATACGATAGCAAAGGTATAAATAAGCTTCACTTTGTAAAAACAGCAGATTTGAAAACCTATTAGCTACCAACAGCTAACTTTAGCATGAAGCAACGGCCTTGCTAACATTACCATTAGCTAATTATGCCTTTGCTATTGTATCTTACAACACAATCTAAGGGTAACCTTAGCATTCAACCATTTCCTAGTGGTAATGATAGCTAGGAAGTAGCTGAATGCTAACATTACCTTTTGAAAGTATTAGAAGATAGACGATAGGAAAGGCATAAACAAGCTTGTTTGTTAAAGCATCATATTTGTTTACCCATACCATCAGATAACAGCTAATGTTAGCATTAAGCAACTTAATTGCTGCTATTTCCGTTAGCTAATTATGCCTTAGCTATTGTATCGCACAACGCAATCAAAGGGTAATCTTAGCATTAGTAGCTGAATGCTAACATAACCTCTTGAAAGTGCTAAAAGATATAGGAAAGGCATAAACATGCTGAACTCTGTAAAAACTGTATATTTAATTAGCAATTAGCAAAGTTAATTCCTTGCTAACATTACCATCACCTAATTACGAGCTGCCCGCTCTGAGCACCCTGAGAAAAATGGCAGCTTTATTTGAACTCGTTCTCATATTTTACTTCCAGACTTCATGACGAATTTAATTTGGACTTTAAAATAAATGGGTTCGTTCAACTTTCTGAGGCTTTGCCCTAAAGTCCCAAGGGTACAGGACACTGATATGCCAGCTGCTATCTTCTTCATACTTGACTGCAGGCCCACAGGGATTGAAGCTGGAGCTGGGACAGGGCGCCCCATAGGTATTCCTCCAGAGTCCTCGCTCCTAAATCACTGTTCCACTTTCTGTTTGTTTTGGATGAACGCTCATTATTCATATTCACACTATGAGGGCTCTCTGTGGAGATAGGAAATGAAATTCCTGTGACTCGTCCTCTCATATCCTTGTTAATTCAATACAAAACCTTTTTTCTCCTGTGTATGAAAATCTTAATAAAAGACTTTCCACCTTAGGGGCAAAGGTGAATCCCGTGCTCTGTATTTTTAAACCAAGCTATCGTGTCTCAGCTTTATCTAAATTAAAGTCTCTCTGCGTGCATGCAAACTATACCCTCTGGCAAATTATCTTAATGAAACACTTCTGCACACATTAATTAGCATACAGACCTCTCCACCAGGTTCCCTCAGTATTCCTGTTTATAGACTTGTCCGCAAATTCCCCAGTCGGGAGACAAAGTGATATGCTCCGACCACCAGTTGACCACCCCCTTGCTGTATTCTTGCCCCTTTTTACAATCCAGCCTTAACCTCTGTATATCATTAAACCCAGTAAGTGCTCCACAGTCATACACAGAGCAAAGAGAAAGAAGCTGAGCTTATTAGAGTGTTTGGCTTGTTAAGTTGCTAATGGCCTGGGTGTTTGCTTTAGGTGATCATGAAAACATCACATTTGTCTCTAAACTCAATTTCATGCTCTCCTGAGCTGATACTCCGTGTCCTGAGGAGGAGCAGATATGAAGCGGTTTGAGCAGACTGGATTGTCCACGCACCAAACATGTGACTGCACTGTGTCTGTGTAAGAAAAAAACACTTAAAGGAACAAACCTAGACAGATGGAAAATGTCACTGTTAGTATTTAAGTACATTTACATCTGTCAGAGTTCTGCCGCTGTGGGACAATTTCTGTCCTTTAGTAGCAGTAATGTAACATTTAAAAAAAAAAATGGACATCATGTGCTGTACTTTGTACTATTTCTTGCCTTTGAAAAGTAATTGAAGTGGACATCAAAAGAAATTTGTTTAACATTTCACGTCTTTAATAAACTGATTGATCTAAAAGCCTATTTAGAGTTATTAGAACACACTGATACGTATGTTTAGACACCTGCTTGGGTTAAAAAATAATTCAAATTTTTGTTCTGGTCGGTCGGAACTTACATTATACTCTTTGGTAAGCAGCATATAGGCCAGTGAAGATGTTACGGTGGTTATGTCTTTATTGTACCTATTACTCATTCAGTCTATTTATCAAACTCGGCGCTGACAAATTTGAAACGATGTTCCAACGCTGCTTGGACAGAGACGGGCGGAGATTAGCGTGTCAGCCCGGGTTTTGCGTTCCTGTCAATGTCGATCGGAGCCGAGGCGATAATTACCCGGGTCTACTGCAGAGTCATTTGACCCGGGTCTGAATGCCGATTGTAACCTTTCCCACTAAACAAAAAGCCGGGTGTTAGCAGGTTTTTTGACCAGTGGGAAAGGGGCTTTACTGACTTCAAATTAAAGGAGCAATAAAAAATAACAATATTTTAATCATTTTCTTCATCATTCAAACAGCACATTGAACAAATCCTTAAAATTTGTATAATACATACCCGTAAATTATAATACAGATGTCACACATTTCACAAAGAAATATACAGAGCTCTGATGATTGATTGATTGATGCCTGTACTGGATTCCTATTTTCACCTCCTGCATCGATTTTAACCACATCATATTTCACACATGACGTGGTTTCTCTGGTAAGTGACTCATTCTTCATTATAAAATGTAATTGTGTTTTTATCTGACACTCAGTGGCCTAAAGGTTCTGCTCTTTCTGCTCTTCATTAAACATAGCTTTGCGCCTACAGAACTCACTTTCACCACATTAAACCTTTATAGTATTGATGCAATGTTTCAAAGTCTTTTCAGCCACCATCTACACTACAGTACTTAATGCTGTCATGTCAGCGAACCAAAACGTCTTCCAGCTACAACCGAGCCCTCTTGTGATATAACTTTCTGTAGTGCTACGTTCCCCTGGCTCTGCTTAAATTATTTTGGAGAATAATCCCTTTTCTTAATTAACATCACCTCTAAGCCGGGCAGTTTTTGATAAACACCCGCTTCTCACTGTAATGCCAGCCACTTGAGGACGTTAGTCGGAGCTTTCTTCTCTAAAGCACTGATTGATTTCTTTGAGGGCTCCGGCTCTTTGTGGCTTCACATGAATCATACCGGTTATTTTCAGCTTTCTCGCCAGTGGTGAAAATAACTTTTGAGTTATATTTCCACCAAGCAAGAGCAAACACAAAACTGTTTTTCATTAATCACAAGTATTTTTCTGCTTCAGTTCGAGGAACTTTATGGTCCTGTTTGATGAATTTTGAGAAGATTGCTTATTTACGCCTAAAATTAGTCCATGTAAAGGGGAGTTAGAGACTAGCCTGTTTCTTGCCTGAGTGCGGTAACTTGTTGAATTATTCGGTGTTGGTCTGGCAGCCTGATGGTGATAACAAGACTCCAGAATTTCCTTGCTCTAGGTCAACAAACAGCACATAACCACCCTTGAACAGCACAAACTGATGTTTGTACTTACATTTTTGTACACAATAAACAGACAAGATTAAATAATAGGCTTATGAGCTTCACTTTTACGGGGACTCAAATATTCTATTTAAGGAGAACTCCTGCTGTGAAATATGATTGCATTTTAAAAAAATGTTTATAAGGTGATAAACAAAACTAATATATGATGAGTTTTTCCATTTGTTTTTTGTCTTGTTTTTGCTTATCACTTGTTCAGTATGAACTCTTTTGGAACTTCAGTTTTCTTTTGCAAGAGATGTTTTAAACTTTGTTTTTCTGCTTCGGTCTGACACAGTTAAAGTAATTGAATGGTTGCCAAACAGAATTTGTTGTGTAAAGAGGGTAGGCAGGGCAGGCCTTTTCGGTTGGTTTACATAACTTATCTGGTTCTTTTTAAAGGCGAAAGGTATTGTCAATGCTGACCAAAATAAATAAATGAATAGATAAATAAATAAATGAATAAACCCGGACACAACCTTTTCCAACTTCTCCCCTCTGGTAGGCAATAGATTGAACTGTACGCCAAAACAACCAGACACAGGAGCAGCTTCCTCCTGCAGGCCGTCATTAACAGTTACAGAGTGTGTACAATAAGGAAGATAAACATGCATGTAAATTATATTACTTATTATTGATCTTCATAGTTAAAATACATCCTGTTTTCCATCATATCTACATCTGCACTGCTTTAAAGGCAAATCCATGCTCTCTGTAAAACCCCCTTAATATATTGCAACCTGTTACATGTTATCATTTATCATCATTTATTACAGCATCCTTTGAAGTCCACTCCTCTGCACTATTGTACTGTAAATATTATTTTACTTGTTTAAAGCTTATGTCTATTCTGTGTCTGTGCATTAAGAGCAATGCAAGTTGCTTCTATGTGTAATCGTTCATGTTAGTGACAATAATTTTAACAAAAGATACACATGACCACTTTTACTGCAGAGCACCAAGAACGCTCGGTCAGTTAGCTAGCTACTGCGCTGTGGAGAACGTCTGTCTACGCCCACTTCTCAACGATCAAATCAAATCCCTCTGATGATATGTCCCGCCTGCACGTCCTGTTTCACTCGGAAATACGTCACGATACGGAAGCTAGATACTCTCGAAATGCAGTTTCAGCTCGACTTTTAAGTCATGTAATCTGAAGTTAGTTGTGTGTTAGATTTACTGGTACTGCAGGGTAATGGTATTAAATATTTTTCATTAAAAAGTGCGAATGCTTTAAAGCAAAGCAGGGAACATTTGATCAGTAGACATTGTGTTGTGTTTGTATGTTGTTTTCTCTCTCTTCTCTTTTGTGCTCATTAATCCTCCTTTGCCCTTTAGTAATCTCTCGCTGCCAGCCTGATTTTCTGACGGAGGAGTGGCAGCTGTTGACCTCCACTATGGAGATAGATTTAGCTCTGATTCGAGAGGGTTGATTCTGACTGTAGGCCCTGATAAAACGGCTATCTGCTGATTCACCAGCTGGAAAACAGCTGCTGTAGGCTGCGTTTCCTCCAAAACACCACCCTCGGTCTTCCTGACGAACCCTCCCGATCTAATAAGTAATCAATACCGCTAATATGCTATACCATCTGGCCTTATCCTGCCTACAGAACGTTTTGCAGCGGGTCAATGGCGGCCCAGGTAGGGGGAGATTAGCTGGCTAAGTGAGCAGGATGAGGAAGAAGATCCATCCTGGTCGAAGTTTGTTGCTTACCTCAGTCCTTTATTGGCTGATAGAAAAGCCTGCTGCTCGTCTTCTATCTTTAGAGATCAGAGCACAGCTGGGGTTTACATGTGCACACACATCTGCTCCCTAGTAGGAGTAAGTAAGAGGAAATCCAATGAGAGACAGAGTCCTCTTTAATCCACAAGTGGGATTATATTTTTTATTCAGATGATTAGTTTCTTCTATCATCTTCAAAAACTTTTTGCTGCTCAATAAAGTTCAGAAATATCTTGATAAGTCTTGTTTAAAACGAGTGATGTAAATACACCAATTAAGCATATTCAGAATGTAAGTAGACATAAATAAACTGGCCGTTAGCTGCTCTCAGGTGCTAATGTGAGTGTCAATTCCTTTCCTCATTTTCTGGCACGGCCATTAGGGCCTTACATAATTTCCTTATTATGTAATTGTTCTTGTCCCCCAGTGGTGTTACAGGCGAGGGAGCCTGAGCTGACAGTCAAGTACCAGTCAGCTCTAATTATACCTGTAATTTAAATCAGCATATATGTCCCAGCATGAGCCATTGAAAAGGTTGACTGCAGAACACACAGTATCATGCACATTGATTGTCGATAATCATGTCCCTATGACAGGATTCGGCCCTGGATGACTCACTGGAATTAATCTTCACTTACCTCTGCATTTCAAAGTCATAAATGTCACAACAAGGATCAAGAATTTCTCCACATAAAATTATTGCTCTTAAAATAAATGACAAGTAATTGATCTTCCATAAAATATTAGCTCTTGTGGAAGAAAATAACATCATAAGAAGACTTACAGATTCACCAACCTCAAGGCAAGTGCAGCACTGGTATGTGTACTTTTTCGTACAGCAACGATGCTAACAAAACATGGCTGGTGGAAATCTCTGACATGTAGTTGATAGTATGTTAAGGCAACAATATGACATAAATATGCTGATTTGAAAGGAAAAAGGGGAAATGGAACTACATGATTGTCTTCAACACTCTGAGAGAATTGCACTAGGAAACAGAGGCCGGTAATAACGTTCTGTAAATTCAATTGACCTCCTCACAAGTTCATGCAAACATTAATTTTCAGGGTTGAACCACACAGCACATTGGTGAGTCGGTTAGAAGTAGATATTAATGTAACCAAATCAGCAACTGTCTCCTCTAACTGAGGAGTTGTCAACATTCAAGCAGTGCCAAAGCACAGACAGAACAGAGGGCAGAGGGCAGATATTACTCCAGGAGATTCATGGATGATTCAGAGCCAAACAAATTAACACAAAGGAAGTTGAGCAAAGAGAGCTCAGCATTGTTTGGCTGGTTAACACTGCTCTTGAATATCCAATACACACACATGCACAGAAATGACACCTGAGGAAATAAAGGTTTGATGGAATTATCATATTATGAAAATTTGTGGGTCATAATCCCTTCCCTGAAAAAAAAAAGGTTTATATCATTCAATTTTAATATGTATGCTTTCATATAAAGACCAATACTATATAACAAAGAAAAGGCATTAGAAAAATATACAAATGTTATGTAAATGTAAGTCATAATAATAATAACATTAATATTTATAGTTATACTAGCTTAGTTTAACGTAAAATCTGGAAATAAGTTAAATTCCCATGATGCCTTGGGATATGTAAACAGGAAGTATAACGTTACCATGGAATCGGTAAGTTAAATTTTTTGTAACATTTTGTCAAATTGGCTACATAAAAAGCTCGCCGAATTTGCTAAAAGCTGTTCCGCTTGAGGTGTACGAAAGGGTGAAAAGACAACTGCAAAATTAGTACTTTAAAACTTAAAACGTGATTTTAAACCATGTTCTTGAGTTAGACGCAGCGCAGTTTTTCCTAATATTCCTAAGCAGATATGTGGACGTTTATTCTCAACTGACATCGAGAATAATCATATCAACGGAAAGTGTAAGTCACCCTGAATTAAAATATGTGTGTGTCTTTTCATTTTGTTCAGTTCTTAATGAGTAAGAAACCCGACAAAGAGTACGATTTTGGCGCAAAAAGCAGCCACCTTGGCGCTACGAGTTTTAGAGTACCTTAATTGCTCGGCTGATTGTGTTGATCCCCTCGGTCAAACTACAGTAAATAACTTGTTCAACCATTTCCCTTTAACCATAAGCAGTATCTCCATCCTCTCCAACTCTCCCCCAGCTCCCCTGGTTTGCTCTGAATAATTTACAGACCTCACTGTGGGGAGTTTTCATTGGGACTGTTTGCTTTGTGAAACATCTCAAAGAATTGGAGTAAACAAAGACAATTAGCATCGCCAACTACATTTAATATAAATTTAGAGCCTTTTGGTGATTTTGGTTGAACTCATCTTTAAGGACATAGAAATATAGCTACATGGTGTCAGCTAGTGCTTAAAACTTCACTTGCTTTCTCATACATCGGCAAACTTAAAGCTGTCTGCCTATCATGAAGTGTCAAATCACGTCAATGTTTTCTCTGGTTACATTACTTGTCTTTATTCCTCCCACAGGATCATGCAGATGTAGATAATGTTGATGATGATGGTGCTTGTCCACGAACCTTTCAAGATGGTTCCCTGCAGTCAGTGAATCGTTTTGTCCATCATCTTGGCAGGTGCTTTTGATCAGAGTGGAGAGTGAAATCACACCCTTCAAGGCCCACTTGGGTGAGTGGAGAACAACAAAGGCAAGTACGAGAGGCCAGATGTAATTGATGAAGAAAAGAACACAGTGTGGTGCCTCGTAGTAATTCATTGTATGGTGTAGAATATAAAAACATGGTCCAGCAGGGTTACTCTATTGACCTAATGGACCTAAAAACATTGCAAGCTGACAGACATGATCGATAGAGGGATAAAGAAGCAGCACCGAGAGAAAAAGCGGTATAGTGGTAGCACTGTAGCACACCAAGGGTTCCAGTATCTTTGATTGAAAGAAATTCCTCCCCTGTTATTTAATCAAGATGCTTTTTTGGGTAACATTTCCAGCAAATATAACACAAGAAAACATTTATAATGTATAATCTACAATGGTATATAGATGTAAAATTAAGAGTAGAACAGCAAATGTCCTATTATAGTTCTTATTTTCTTTAATAATTAAACTGTGACAGCTCAGATTTATCTTAATTGGTAACTACTGGACTAGGGTATGATCTTCAGTATGTGTGATGGAGCATGACAAGAAATCAAAGTTAGAATTCCCTGTCCTATTTTTATTAGAAGTGAAGCTACCATCATCTGAACTCGCATTCAACCCAGAAAATTAAAAAACACCCCCTCAGGTTACCATTTCACCCCTTAACAAACAAGCAGCTGGCATATTGTTGGCGTATCCTGCCACCCTGGCATCATTTGACCTTTACATTTCCAGAAAAATCTCCCTGAACCACTGCAGAGTCTTTAAATGTCACCTGTCTCAGTGTGATCTCTGCTTCGCGGTGAAAAAGGAATGCACTGTTTGAGACTCCCCGGACCACCTGTCGCACTGTCGTCATCAAACAAACACAATGTGATCCATGTGCATCAGCGAGGAGCAGTTCTTTACAGCTAGGCAACGTCTTTATGGGTCGGCTTAAGGTCATGCAATTAGGCTAAGATAATTAATGCACTGAGAAAAACAAGACAGAGTCAACGAGCACATTAATAAATAAAAGAATGGCCTAGCAGTCCATCAAACGACGAGTCTTCCCAGTGCTCTTAAATCTTTCACCTCTCACTCATTTAATCCACCACTTGAAACTGATCCACATCACTCCCAACCCTTTAAACTTTCTGCCATCTCCCCCGCGGTGTTTTTCCTTGCAGTCTGATATACGATCTTATACCTGCTCTTACGTGACATCCTAACGAGCTCTTAGCAGAGATTAAAGGTATGACACCACAGTTCTGGCTGCTGGTAAAACACAGCCGTGCATTAGAAATGACTTCAGCGGGGCTTTAGATGTAGTGATCAATGACATAACAGCACTTAGTCAGGCAGTTCACTGGTTTCTATACCCGCCATGTCTGACAGAAACAAAGCTCCTTTTCTTAAGCTCTGTGGGGGATCAAGAGAGACACTTTTGTAAACAGAAGAAAATATAGAATCAGAGTCAATATATAAGTGCTGTTCGATTGCAGACTGCTGAGCCTTCGGCATTAATGGCAGCGATTGACACGCAGTTAAATGTGTCTCTGTAAAGAGTCGGGTCGGTGAACCACTGAAGTCTTGACTGAGTGGCAAAGCTTTCTTACAGTACAAAAGAAATTAAAATTTAATTACGTTCCATTTCCCTCAGTATAAATAGATTTTGGAAAATTTTCTAAATTAAATGTATCAACATTTTTCAAAAGGGAAGAAAAAGCTTAAACCAAAGGACAACTTGGCCATGTACAGTACCCGTGTTCATTGTCACAAAGTACAAGTATTTGGCTAATAAGATCATTTTATGTGACCTGTCCAGGTTGTACCCTGCTTCTCGCCCAATACCAGGTAGGATCAGCTCCAGCCCCCCCTGCTCCCCTTGACAGAATAAGCCGTATAGAAAATGGATGGATGGATAATTCTTTGTTTTAAATAGAAATCTTCCATAAATTTTGCTACCTTGCTTAAACCATATTAGCCATACCTTAACATAGCTGATGTCATGCCTCTTCAGTGTTGATCTTCCAACATACAAGTGGACATATGACCCAATACAGGGGCCAGTTACTGCTTGATTTAATCACAGGGTATTGTAGGCTGAGTGTTGTCTGTAATAGCCAAGCGGTTAATAGGCAACTGTTTTTAGCATGGCTAAGCCTTAGTTAGCCATAACTGTCTTATATAGCGCTTTTTCAGTCTTGCGGCCACTCAAAGCTGTTTTTACACTACATGTCACAGTCACCCTTTCACACACACATTCACACACTGATGGCAGAGGCTGCTACGTCAAGTCACATCCACACACAGCGATGGCTATGCCACCAGGAGCAGTTTGGGGTTCTTGCCCAAGGACACTTCGACATGTAGACTGAGGGAGCTGGGGATTGAACCGCCAACCTTCTGATTGAGAGACGACCGACTCTACCACTGACTGTACTCCAGGAGCCTCCCAAAGCTAGCTTTCGAGCTAACTTAAAGCCATGGTTTTTACAACCTGCTACACAACACTTTAGGCCATTCTCCAGTTTTTCTCCTTATTTGAAAGTGTAATTAATTCCCCCAAAAGGGAGTGTGCTTTTGCGATTGGCCTTTGATAACGGCATGCCTGTATGATGAATACCAATTACAGTAATCCACAGGCCCGGCTTGTCTGTCACCTTATTATACCTCAACCAGAGTCTGAAGAATTATCTAAGAGAAGATAGATATCACTGAATGTCGATATAGAAACAGAAATGTTGGACAAGCATGTCACATGCATTCTGCATGATTGTGGTAGGCAGAACTTATATGTAACATACCTCCCAAGCTGTTCTTGGGTACGATGCTCTTCCAGCTTTAAAATAGCTCCCCTGATGCTTGCCAGAACATGCAGTGTAAGCTTTGCCTCGAGGTTGAAGCTCCGGTTGCAGAACATTTGATTTCCGTCAGAGAAAACTCTGTCTCTCTGCATCCTGTCGAATCCACCGATGAGTTCATGTATTGGCATTTTTGCTTGAGATGATAAGCTTTTGCGTCTTCATCGGTATATCCTATATGTTAATTTACAGATTAAAAGAGACTAATATGCCCTTGTGTGTGTCATGATTGGAAACCTCGACCTAGTTATCTAATCAAGCTGTAACCTGTAAACAAACCCAGCAGAGGAGGCGAACATCTGTCAGAATGGAGTCGAGCAGATGTTGGATGATTCCATTGCAAACCCTGTATTTTTATATCTTTTCCCTCTACATCGTCCCTCTCGCTGTCCCTCTTCGTGAACAAGGGAACAGTCTTTGCTGTGATCACACAGACTCCCTGCACAGCTCATGCTTCAGTTCTGAGCCGCTGACAACATTTCCATAAGTTAATGTTGGCTTTGAGCTGTCCATCTGTCAGGCTGTCAGCCCGACGGCGCTCCTCAGAGAGACTTCCTTTCACAACATTCTTACAAAACTAAAATGAAAAACCACCCAAAAGAAGCACCTGAAATACGTCCCTGTTGGCTGATATTGATTTAGCGTGCGTTACATAATATCTGTAGGGGCTTCCATCCACTCCTCCAGTGTTTTATTCTCCGGCTACAAATAGAGGATTGTCAGACGGCCAGTGTGCGGATGAGCAATGCAGCAGAGCTCAAAGCAAGCTGGATGAATTCACCTGTGAAATGATGTGAACAGAATGTTTTTTTCCCACCAGTGCTGGCTTTGAATCTGATATGATAGATTCAGACAGTTCCTTTTATCCAAACAGCACAGCTGTTTCGCCCTCAGAGTGCTTTTGTGATTTGTAGCCTCGAGACTCATATCCTCCTAATGTTTCCTAATTTTCATCTGTTAGAGTTTGCAGAACAAGACGTACCAGTGCCTTTTGGTTTGAGTCTTGACTAATGCAATATCTAGACAACATTACAGGTAGTTAAAAGAAGGATATTGACCAGATTTTACAAAGCGTTCTACCCTTGAAACCTTTTATTTATATGATTTATATTTTGCTGTTTTCATTTAAGTGTTTGCAGAAGGTTACACGGAGAGAAAAGTGCGACAAATTGGCGTTCACTCGGTTTCGAGGTTACTTGACAATCTATGGTATGAAATATGTAAAAAGTTTTCTTCTTTTTTCTGTATTGATATTGTTGTATTTGTGCTTTTCTTTAGACCGTTGCAAACATAAACGATGAGGATTCTGTCATGCATATTTAAGACTAAATAGTTGTTGGACTGCATTTATTCCAGACCACAAATCGTCTGTTTACTTTTGAGGAAATTTCTGTCCTCAGCGTTCTGCCCGAAAGAAATGTGCAAACTCAAACAAAACTAGAGAGATGGTCGCTCTTAATCGCATAATAATAATATGTTTAAGAGTGCTTCCTTTTGCATGAAATCCAAACCAGCTTTTAAAAGTCGGTTGTACTTTCAGAGGATCAGAAAGACTTCAAATTGTCAGGACAGCATGACTAAAAGTTTTTGTTATCGATGCCAACAGAATCATTTGAAAGCCTATGTTTACAGCCCCATATTACATCAGTTAGTTATTTTATGTTTCATGCTGGATTGTATTTTCCAGAACACTGAACTTTATTTCTTGGTTGACATCATCTGCGTTTGCAGTCATTGTAAGACATTCACCGTAAACATCTTTTACTCCAATGAGTTTAGTGTGAAGGAGTAGCTCAGAGTTTTCTTAAAGAGACTAATATAGCTTCATCTTTGCTCTGTCCAGAAGTAACAAACTCCACCACAACACATCCACAATTAAAGATGTAATCTTTGGCGGCACCTTTGGTGATAAACGATGACCTCCACAGTTGGCTCGCTTCGTTACAGTTGTAACTCTTGATTTTCCTCGCTGACGGTCGCTTTCCTTTTTAGACTGTTTGCTTCATCTGAGCGTCGAGTTTGTTTCTTTTTCTTCAGATTTTCACTTATTGTTGAAGTTGTATCTGTAGTCATCCATCTTTTCTTTGTTTGTTCAGCCATAGTAGATTACTGTTTACTCACAACACTTGCAGAGAGCGGAAAAGCAGCCGCTTAGCACCGCCTACCCTCTCTGGCAGACCAAACACTGCTGGCTGATGGAAAACACGTCACTAACTGGGCGCCGCTTGTGATTTTTTTCTGCGAATGTCGCCACAGACGCCCGGTCCATAATAATACTATATGCTGCAAATGCAAAGGCTTTCATCAGTTGGCCATACACACTAAATAAAAATGGTGCCAAATAGCACTGAAAGTGGCTTGTAATCATAGGGGAACCACTTTTAGTGCCATTTAGCACCCATATTTAAAGGCGCCATATAGCATCATTTGACAAATGTGCTATATAGAACCATTAGAGGTACCATATAGGCTCAATCACCATTGTGTTACCTCAATCGGCGATAGATAGTGACTTAACAGACTTTTATTTACAAGAGATTATATCTATTTTTTTTTTTTTTTTTACGATTATTTTTTGGGCTTTTTGCCTTTATTCATAGGACAACCGAAGAGAGACAGGAAATGTGGGGAGCAGAGAGTGGGGAGTGACATGCACCAAATGGATCGGCAGAGCGGGAGTCGAGCCTGCGATCAGTGCAACGAGGACTGTAACCTTAATACATGGGGCGCCTGCTCTACCAGCCGAGCCAAACCAGCGCCCCACAAGAGATTATATCTTTATCACAAAACCTCACTTGATATGTTCTAAAAATAAATGAGTTTTTGGCTTGGAGCAGACCCAGAGAGTCACAGCTTTAATAGCAATTAGACTAACAAAGCTAACTAGCCACCGGTCCAGCTATATCAACTGTGCAGAAGCGAGAGCGATATTCATCTTCTTACTCAACTCGTACACTAATAGAAGTGGGCGTAGCCACCGTGATGTCACCACATGTTTGAATCCTTGAATTGAGCATTTTGTCTGTGGTCATCTTGTTTTTATTTGGAGCTTGAAGTGGCTTATTTTGACGAGAGGTTGCGGAGAATATTCATTGCTGCATTGATTATAAATTGAGAAGTTGTGCTGGTAGCGACCTGTCAATCTCAGGGTAGACACGCCCTAAAGAATACCCCTTTTGATCATCTATTTTATTGTAAACGGAACCATAGCTGAGCCTCGTGACGTATTGGAGAAGACTTAAAACTAGTGATTGGGGCCATAAACTCATGAAAATGTTTGCTGAGGTGGGAAAGTAGAATCATTTTATCATAGACCTTTATACAACTGGATTTCCTTTTGCAACTGGTGGAGTTGCCCCCTGCTGGCCATTAGAAATACTGCTGGTTAAAGGCAGTAATTCTCTGAGATAACACGTATAAGGAATCACGTAAAGTGGGAAAATAGTGGCTTTCAAATTTTCTTTAATATATTCCTTTAAAACCCCCTTGGGAAAAAAAGGTTTAGAGTAATAATATAGCATTAACATAGGGAGAGTTCACATGTCGGGCCCTCATCACTTTAGCTGGAGTGCACTTACACGAGTCCTTGGTGCTCTGTGAATGCTGTTTCACAAGCCAACTCTAACCGCTAAAGAGGAGACTGCAAAGGAAACCAGAGAAGCTGCGGTTCATGTACGAGCCTGTGATTAAAAAATCGTTGCTGCCATGTGTTACACAAGAACAGCTTTTCTTTAATTGAACCCAGAGCACTGTTGGAAGTGCGTTTAAAAGAAGCTGTTAAAGGCTGAGATGTTCTGAGGTGGAATAAAGAGCCGTTAAGTATTAATTGCCTTTTCCCTGGTTGTGCAGTAATGAGCATATTGTAATGTATCATTGCATGCTTTAGCTGCAGGTATTCTCACAACACCTGGTTCTGATTAAGACTTCTGACCAGAGTCAATCATCAATATATTAAACAAGCCTGTTTCTAAATGCAGACATAAGCTTCTGCTTTGATACTTTCCCCCTTTTATTTATGCTACTGCACCCTGTAATTTTGTCTCTTACACACAGAGAAAACCAAACCAGATGTGGACAGCCTGAAACTAAAGCAGCAAAACCAAATCCTCTGAATTCATGTAAAAACCACGGTAAGGGGAAACCACATGCGTGCAGACGTAACCCTGTCATTGTGGATTAATTCAGCTCTTACAGGATGATTCAGAAGTCTTTTAACAACTTCCCAGAATCAGCAAGAAAAGGTAAACACTTCTGGCATTATATTACACATCACATGACATCATATACATCACTGAAAGTGTGCTGTAGGAAATAAAAGCACTCGTTACTGTTCCCAAAACAGAGAAGAAACGACAACGAAAGAAAAGAAAGGGACTTTTTAGTTTGAAGGCACAACCAGGCAAAAATTATTTTAGCATCAAAAAGTCTTACTCGTGTTTTTTTGAGCTTTCAACTACATTTTCTGAGGAATGCTGGGAAATATAGAAAAAGTTGATGTTGAATTTAGTAAGTAAGTACCAGAACCAGATTACAAAGTGCTTGACAAACAGGACTAAAAAGAACATACAAACAAAAGACAAAAATCACGAAGTTATAGCAATAATCTTGAAGATTTTCATTTAAATAAATGTCTGTTACTATCTGTCGCCGAATGAGGTAACCATGGTGATTGAGCCTATGGCCCACTGATGAAAGCCTTTGCATTTGCAGTATTACAGACTGGGTGTCTGTGGCGACTTTCGCAGAAAAAATCACAAGCGGCGCCCAGTTAGTGACACATTTTCCATCACCCAGCAGTGGTTGGTCTGCCAGAGAGGGTAGGCGGAGCTAAGCGGCTGCTTTTCCGGTCTCTGCAAGTGTTGCGAGTAAACAGTAATCTACTATGGCTGAACAAACAAAGAAAAGATGGATGACTACAGATACAACTTCAAAAATAAGTGAAAATCCAAAGAAAAAGAAACAAACTCGACGCTCAGATGAAGCAAACAGTCTAAAAAGGAAAGAGACCGTCAGCGAGGAAAATCAAGAGTTACAAGATTAGAGGATCGGAGTGGACGAGGAGTAGAATATGGAACCAGAAGACGAGGCCATGCAGTGCTTTGAATTTTACAGGAAGACAAAGGAGGGATGCAAGAACAGGGGAGATACGGGACCGACGGCTGGTTCTAGTTAATAATCTGGCAGCTGCATTTTGAAGCTGAGGTATGTGTTAAGGGAATTACAGTAATCCAGGCTGGAGAAAATAAGGGTGTGAATTAATACCTTGAGATCAGAAGAGGAGAGTATTGATCTGATTTTTGCAATATTTCTTAGCTGCAGGAAGCAGTACTGGACAGGCTCAGTGATATGATGGTCAAAGGACATACACTGCTCTAATATGATTCAGAGATTCTTTGCGGTAGGTAAATAGTTTCACATAATGATAATAATATAAAAAATAACCTTTATTTATAGTTTGCTTCTCAAAATTCAAGTTACAGTGCTTCACAGAGGCAGCAAAATATAACATACATGTTAGAAAGTCATCAGATTTTATCATCCGAAGTAGAAGATAACAAACATATTAGAATAAATAAAATACAACTTGAATAATATTAAAAAGTAACATCCGAAAGGCTCTCAGATAAAACTTAAGAGTCCTTACAGTTCAGTTTCTGGTGCAGGGATCAAATAGAAAGTAACACATAAAGGGTATCTGCGATCGTGCCTGCTTAAAATGACATCTGATTTGCAATAAACCTGAGGAAATCAGAGAGCGCTCTCATGAAAGGCCTCCTCCATGTGAGACGAGAGGCTCCGGCATGTAAGGCTGCATTTATACAAGTGGAAAGAGCGTTTTCTACTTGATGACTGTAATTTTCAAAAGAACTCAGCTGGGATGAAAAGGTGGGAGGCTTAATGGCCACGTGAATAAATGAAGCAGCGTCTGAGCTCAGGTGATCAGGACACATCGCTTCAGTCTGGATGCTGATGATCGCATCCGATGGCATTTGAATCCCTGCAGCAGGAGTGTGAAATAAAAGGAGTCAAAGATAAGAGCCTAACGCACATTAGAGACTCTCATCCAAATTGGTTTTAAATGCAAAACACAGTCGGCCTCATCATTTGCCGTATGTAGGATGTGCTTAATCTGATGTTACTGGTGTAACCATGCCAGCTGTAGCATCAGTGACATTGACATCACAATTAAGGACAGAAAAGCTTACAATTTTGTAGCCTACGTTAGTGCATGCACATTCTGTGTAATATATTTTTTATACATCTTTAGTCATGTACTGTTAAAGTACAAGTACCTATTTTTTCACGGTAGAGAGCATGCTATTTGCCATATGTCGTGGTTTTGGTGCATACGTTGTAACCGCATGTCCCCCCTTGGTTTTATTCATTAAGGGACCTTTGTTGCATATCATACCCCCTTTTCTCCTTCAATTCCTGTTACTCAAGTATTCAGTTAATCAAAAACTAAAACATTAGCTAGTTTAAGCTTTTTAAAGTGAAAATGCAGCACTGATTGGTAAATGTATTCAGTTGAAGAAATAAGTTCCATGTACAGGAACAGCTCCTCTTTACTGCATATTTTCGAAGGTATCTCAGCCCTATAAAATGTAACGCATTCTCTGAGCCGCAAAACTTAATAGTTGAAATCTCGAAGATCTCAGTTTCATTCTCTTTGGCGACACCTATGGCGATAAACGGTAATTGCGGGAGCAAACTACCCAGATATCCAGACAGTGTTGCATGTGTGACGTCCACGGTTGGCTCCAGCTGTAACTCTTGATTTTGCTCGCTGATGGTCCCTTTCCTTTTTAGCGTCAAATTTGTTTCTTCTTCTTTGGATTTTCACTTATTTTTGAAGTTGTATCTGTAGTCATTGATCTTTTCTCTGTTTGTTCAGCCATAGTAGATTACTGTTTACTCGCAACACCTGCAGAGAGCGGAAAAGCAGCCGCTTAGCTCCGCCTACCCTCTCTGGCAGACCAACCACTGCTGGGTGATGGAAAACGCGTCACTAACTGGGCGCCGCTTGGGATTTTTTCCGCAAAAGTCGCCACAGACACCCAGTCTGTAATACTGCGAATGCAAAGGCTTTCATCAGTGGGCCATAGGCTCGATCACCACTGTGTTACCTCATTCGACGATAGATAGCATGAAATGAATGAATGAAATGAAAATCTTTTCACTGTTAGGGCCGTGGTTTTCTTGGACTAGAAATCCGTTAGAAAACAGCTCGTTCTTCCGGGCCATCAACTTAATCAAATGACAGGGCTGGTGCTTGCAGTTGGCCCGAGGGAGACTAAATACAAATACCAACTAAACATAATGATTTAGTTATATGCTATAATATGTCTTGGGCTGCATGGTGGTGCAGTGGTTAGTCGCCTCAGAGCTTGGGATGCAGGGGGCCTTTCTGTTTGGAGATTGCATGTTCTCCCCGTGCATGTGTGGGTTGGGTTCTCCGGCCTTCTCCCACAGCCTAAAGACATGCTCGCTAGGTTAGTTGGTGACTCTAAATTGACTGTATGTGTAAATGTCAGCGTGAAATGCTATGTGTCAGCCCTGTGATCGACTGGCAATAGATACCATAGATAAGGTATGGATGGATAAGATGTCTCGAAGGGATGCACATTTCACTGCTAAAGCAAACAGTGGTTAAAACTAACAGTAGCTGTAAGGAGATGCTTGGCAGATCCTCTAACATCACGCTCACTGATGGATTACTCCAGGGACCATGAGCCTTGAAACACCATAATGTGGTGCTTTCACATATCAGCGGGACGTCTCCTCCTATGAACACTGACTGATGCACATCCCCTGTTGCGAAGTCAAGTTTAAAATGTATTTCTGACTCCGATTTAATTAGAATAATGAAGCCTTTGGTCTGGAGTTACTGTTGTGATGTGCTAATGAAACCCACTTTGATCTAAAATAACTCCGGGAAGTTGAAACGCATCCTGGACCCACGCATGGAATCCAAACAGCCCCGATGTCCTGAGGTTCACGGCTCGGAGCTCCACGTGGAGCGTGTGCACGGAGAGAGGAGAATGAATATCCCATACAGAGATGAGCATATCGCTTTATCTCTCTATTTACCTCCAGTCATTGATTCAATTTGTTTCACAGCGTCTTTCTTCTGTCCTCCATTATCCATAATCACTAAACACCTGACAGCACATTTATTGCATTTCAGTTTTACTGAGAGGAAACAGAGGCATTTAAATTTTAGATAATAACATGAGTACCTTATTCCTGTTTGCTACATTATACCGTTTTATAACAATCTCCTTTATTTACTCTCACAATTAAATGATTATTAGAATCATATTTCTTTCAATTTTCAAACAAATGTACAGACAGAACATTACATTTTAAGTCTGATACCGAGACTAATACATCCAAATAACTCCCCATTAAATATCTGTAACTAAACACTGAAAATACAACTTATATGACGCCAGAATAAAGCAATATTAGAGCCTTAAGATACATAAATAAAGTTACTGTGAAGTTAAAAGGAAATGCCATCAATCCAAATGGATTCTCATTTGTGATTTCTTATCATTTAATTAAAAATACAGATAATTAGCATCCCCGGGGAGAAATGAAATGTGTCTCACTCTAGCACGGCTGGTGTGGTTGAATGTTTTACAGGAGCACCATGGGATGCAGCTGCATGTGTTGCAACAGCTTGAGCGATTAGTTCAGCAGTGAATGACAGCCTTTTGCCGCACATGTTGGAGTGGGTTTCCTCCCACAGCAGAGAGAGCGTAAGTGTTGTGGAAGCGCCGCGCTCATCCTGTGATGTGTGTAAATGTGGGCGCGAGTCAGGGATTGTTTGAGGCTGACATCTTTTGAAGGAAATGATACATTGTGTTTTCCTGCTTTTTGTCCAATAAAAAGCTGGTGCAGAGAACAACAAAGTCATTGTCACAGTCTGGTGTGTTTCTGCGTTTTCCAATTTAATTTGAACAAAGACTGAAAAAAATACACTTTATAAGGTTTGGATGTTTATATAGTGGACAATTATAAACTTATATGAACACCACAAAGAACGAAATCCATCCAAAATTAGTTTGTTGGACCTTTTTTCTGAACTATTTAGTGTTTGTCTGGACAGTTTTGTCTCAGGTTTCTGATCATTCACTGATTACGCGTTGATTTAAAGCAAAAGGCCACCCTGTTTAAAATGCACCTTCCCATCTGACAAAGAATAATTTCCTCTACATGTGTGAAAAAATACATTATATCAAGGCTAAAATTAGCGCAGGTGTCTGAAGAATCTTCTCAGTTACTGCTGTTGATATCACAGTTGTGTGTCACCTGCCTGGATTATGTACAGTACAGTAAACCTGCTGAGTCATAGAGCGGCAACATGACAGCTTGTCACATCTGTTGCCTCTTTTTGTGAGTCAAACTCGAGGACACCGTTCCCCAAATCCTCAATCAAGATTCACTCTATGCCCAAAAGTCAGTGGCCGCCCCTTCTTATGATTCATTTCAGGTGTTTCAGCCACTCCCACCGCCAACAACTTCCTGACATATGAGCCCTTTAGCTCAGTGACCTTCACAGTTGCATTGTCATAAGACTCCACCTTTGTGGAATCAATCTATCCATCCATTATCCATACCACTTATCCTGTTCAATGTTGCAGGGCGCCTGGAGCCGATCCCAGCTGTCATTGGGCGAGAGGCGGGGTACACCCTGGACAGGTCGCCAGTCAATCACAGGGCTGACACATCGAGACAGACAACCTGTCACGCTCACATTCACACCTACAGGCAATTTTAGAGTCTCCAATTAACCTAACAAGCATGTCTTTGACTGTGGGAGGAAGCCAGAGTACCCTGAGAGAACCCACGCATGCACACAGAAAGGGGGGTTCGAACCAGAACCTTCTTACTGTGAGGCGACAGTGCTAACAGCTGCCTCGCATCACCATGAAGAACTACATACCTTAGCTATGATGGTGTAAAGTACACCACATCTAGACTGTAGCAATGGGAACAAGTTCTTTGGGTTTGGTAATGCGAGGAGAACACTACCTACGGTGATGTTTTTCTGTGTTTGGGCATTGGCCCTCAGGTACAATATATGGTTTTCCTCATGCTACAGGATAGGAGGACATTTAAGCCAATTAGCTTCTTCCACTTTTGTAACAACGTTTTGAAACGTTGTTACAGAAAACCAGTTACAGAAAATGGGTCTCACGATGTACGATACGATGTACGATACGATGAACGATACGATGAATGATACAATGTACAAAAGATGTACAATAAGATGTAGGATACGATGAATGATACGATGTACAAAAGATGTACGATACGATGAACGATACGATGAACAATACGATGAATGATACGATGTACAAAAGATGTACGATACGATGAACGATACGATGAATGATACGATGTACAAAAGATGTACAATAAGATGTACGATACGATAAACGATACGCTGAATGATACTATGAACGATACGATGAATGATACGATGTACAAAAGATGTACAATAAGATGTACGATACGATAAACGATACGCTGAATGATACTATGAACGATACGATGTACGATACAATATACAAAAGATGTATGATACGATACGATGAACGATATGATGTACAAAAGATGAACGATACGATGAACGATACGATGAACGATACGATGAATGATACGATGTACAAAAGATGTACGATACGATGAACGATACGATGAATGATACGATGTACAAAAGATGTACAATAAGATGTACGATACGATAAACGATACGCTGAACGATACGCTGAATGATACGATGAACGATACGATGAATGATACGATGTACAAAAGATGTACAATAAGATGTACGATACGATAAACGATACGCTGAATGATACTATGAACGATACGATGTACGATACAATATACAAAAGATGTATGATACGATACGATGAACGATATGATGTACAAAAGATGAACGATACGATGAACGATACGATGAACGATACGCTGAATGATACGATGAACAATACGATGTACGATACAATATAATACACTTTATTTTTCTCTAATGGGCCATTGATATCGAGAACCTTTTCTCTTTATTTATAGTTTCATGCTGATACTAAAAGTAGGATTTTGAATGCAGATCTTCTACTTGTCAGGGTATTATTACACTGTGGTGTTTGACAGTGTTCCTCGCACCTATTGTACAATCTATTTTGAGTGTATATCCATTCTGTATTGTGACGTATTTTACTGTGAAACAAGTCATTGGAGCGCTGGTTTAGCTCAGCGGTTAAAGCGTGCGCCCGATGAGACTCGGTCCTCGACTCAGCGGCCCCGAGTTCAACTCCGACCCTCTGCCCTTTGCTGCATTTCATCCCCACTCTCTTCCCTCGTTTCCGACTTTATCCACTGTCCTGTCAAGCAATGGCAAAAGGCCCAAAAAATAATCCTATAAAAAGCCCTATCATGATAATTAATTACAGCCAAGAAACATTACTAGAAAGATTTCAGTTGTCAGTTGACAAAGGCCAATTTAAACCAGGCTGGAGTATTTGCACATGAAAGTTTTTCTCTCTGGGAGAAAGTCCCAGAGGGTTACGTCACTGCCTCTGATCTATAAGCCCCTGAGGGACCATAATCCAACCTTTGACCCCGGCATTCAAGGCCATTTTATCATATCAGTTTGAATGAAACTCATAATCCAGGACTGGCTTTGTACTAGCTGCTCTAACAAGCAGAGGTGCACCAATCAACTCTCATCCATTCATCCAGCGTCCCTGGCAGACCGGACCCTCCTATTGGTGTGCAGCTGCTGGACCCTTTCATTATTTACACTTGAAATGATAATGACATCATGTGTGCACAGCTGCACTATTTGCATCCGTGCGGCGTGCAGGCAGCTGAATTTGTGTGACAAAATGGATCCTCGTGCAGTATTTACATGCAAACTAAAATTGGATGTGAGGGTTTTCTGCTCGTGTGATTTAATGACAGGGAGACGTTTAAGAGGAAATAGATACCATGCCTTGAAAGTTTCCGTTTTTTAGAAGTCTTACATGAGGCAAGGGAAGTTCACGGTCAGGACTTTGCCTCTTGCGTTTCAGTTCTGTGAATCTTCTGGGTTAAAACAGTGTGACAGATTTCGTTGAGCTTGCGGGCTCAGTGCCATGACGGGGCTGCGGTTCCTGGGTAGGGCATCTCTCTTTGAGGCTGCCTCTTTGATTCCCCACTGAGCAAAGTTTAAAAGGTTGGAGGGAGATGAATGCCAGTGTTTAGTTTTTTTCTGTAGTGCAGATGTTTGAAAGAAGATATGATGATTGGCAAACGGGGGTGAGAACAACCCGAGTATAAGACTTTATTTCATCTGAACAGCTTTTAACAGATACAACTCTACCAAGCAAGCACGTACACTTACAGTCATGTCAGTGATAGAACTGCTATAAGAGCCTATTATTAGAGAGTACAAAACTGGTGACCAAGCAAGCCTAGAAGTTACAATGACACTGAATACTAATCGCTGCTCGCCTGTGCATGGATGACGCTTTTCATTCACGCAGCACTGAGTCAGAAATGACTGAAACATTGACATGCACTTCTACGAGATGGAGACGGTGGCATTTAGTTGGTCTTAGGAGGAGTTTGTGCTAACTCGAATTATTCTCTGGTAACTGGAGCTGCAACGTTAGCAGAGATGCTTCGATATCAAGTACCCCTCGGATATTAATACCATAATACTGGTGGAAAAACACTGATTGTTGGCGTTTTGCTAGCTTTGACTAGCACCAAACTGTTGGTGTTGTCACATGAGCATTTACCTGAAGTCTGTTGGTTTTTGGGGCTTATTGGTTGTGGTATCTGATTGGTGCGTTGACTGGCATACTCGCTAATACCACAACAACGCTAAATGTTAGCCGATTAATTAAGTTGAAAATAATCTATCGATCATTTCAGTCGTGGCTCCAGCTTTCTTTGCGATCTATTAAAGTAAGGGAGGCGCTTTGGGGTTTCAGATTGTTGGTTGGACTAAAGAAGGATTTTGAAGACGTCACTTTGGGCTCTAGTAAATTCTTTTTTCACAATGTTTTGACACTTTAAAGACCCGAACATCCACCGATTAACCGTGAAAATAATAGCTGCAGCCCTGCTTTCAACTTCGATCATCCAAATTGATCAATCTTCTCTTGACAATCTGTCAAAATCATCGTGTACAAACCATACAATATTTAATACTGCTATTTTTCTATTCTTAGAATAATGGATCAATATTTTGCAGCCACTCTCTCTCTGACAAACCATTCAACACAGCAAATGCAACACTTTTTTAAAGACATTCCCTCTACATCATGAAATGTCTGTACATCAACACGACATGTGCTCTGTTAGTTATTCCCGGCAGAAGACGTATTCAGTGTAGCTTGTCCATATTTTGTCCTCGTTTGGATCGTTGCTGGTGTAGGCGCAGGTGCCTGTGGAGCTGCAGGCCACCATGTGAAATCCCGCCTCTGTCAGCTTGTCAAACGCCTGCTCTAGAAAATTATACTTGAGATAGTATCGGGATGTGTATCTCTCTGGAGGCCTGTCCGGGTCTCTGCTCTCGTTCAGCGTGTCTCCAAACACTTCTTTGGCCAGAGACGTCTTCCCGCACACCGTGATGCGCGCCACTCTCCTGAATTTGGCGTCGGTTTGGATGTCTCTGCCGATGGTGTACGAGCCGCGGTATCCTATCGTGATGTAACCCGACTTCCTTGAGTCCAGAGATGGGGAGCGCATGGCCCCGCTGGCGCTGACCGTCATGGTGCGTAAAGTCTCCATGGCGCTGGAGGAGCCGCACTCCCGCGCGCCTTCCTCCGTGTCGCTCTGACTGATCTCCTCGCTGATTGAGTTGTCTTTACTCACGCGGGGGCTGAGGCGTTTGGCGAGATCCCGCAGCTGGAAAAAGTCAGCCTCCCTCTGCAGTCGACTTTTCTCCGGGAAGTAGTCCGGGAGCACCAAGTTGAGGTCCCGGAGGTAATCTAGGATGTAGCGGAACAAGAAGCCGTCTCTATCCAGGAAGAAGCGCCCTTTGCTGTCCCTCGCCAACTCCTTGGGGGACTTCTTGCTGAACATGTTCCACAGCAGAGAGTCCGGGACGGCGATGAGAGTTTTGTGCCTCGTGACATAAACCTGTCCGCCGACATTCAGCTCAATAATCTCTGAAAACGGGGATCCGGAGTCCCCGCAGGTGGACACTCCGCGCTCTGTGTCGGCCAGTGCCATCTTCTCTGCGCCGCTGCACTGATGTGGGATCAGCAGAAACACTGAGCAACTAAGTGGCAGCGGCTTGTTTATGAAGCCTGGGCATAGCACATGCACGAGGGCGCGTGCGTAAGAGGGGGGATTGACTGCTAAATTAACATTTAACTATAACATGACTGTTGCTGAAAATATAGGATAGCCATCCCCTGTGTGAGCGTGTCTGCAGCTCTCTCTCTCTCTCTCTCTCTCCTCCTTCTTTGTGTGTGTGCGTATGTGAGCGCGTGCACAAAAGAGAGAAAGCGTGTGAGAGAGCAAATCCATGCGCCCTCTCCTCCAGCATTATTTAAAGAAAGCACCCACATACTGTTATGTGTCACTTGTTTTTCCTGCCCTGTCTGGCACTTAAATAAATGCAGCCTTCCCTCTGATGTTTATTTAATTTATGAAATAAATGATGTTTTTCCACAAATCCCAGAGGAACTCTCAAAACCAGGAAGCACACAGTTGGATTGAGTTATAACAGCCTTGAAATCAAGTAATTGTTGGAAAATATGGAAAGAGTGACACCCATTGCTTCTGTGATGGAATTGCAGCCTTCTGGGGCGCACGCACACACACACACAGACACACACACATGGAGTCTTAACCCTCAGACAGCCCTTTGAAGAAGTGAGGACTGACAAAAATGCTTCCTCTCAAGGTTTAAAATTCAAATTGGGACAGAGTCAGGCGCACAAGAGCAGAAACACTCTGACAAACTCGTTTCCATCACCAAGAAAGATGGAAGACACTGCCTGACAAGTTGCCTGGAGACTTACTAAAGATAAACCACTACGTGCCAAATCTCTATAAACTGATAGGAATGCATCCGGCGATGATAGCTGATAGGTTGCACTTCATGCGTTACCTCCTGTATTCAGATAGAAGATAAGCTTTCAGTTTGTATGAAGAGACGGCAGCGACTCCTGAGGACGGAGACACAACAAGTTGTTCGTTATCTATATTTTACATTCCTATGAAATATAACATTTTGTCTGGATCCAAGCTGACGTGGGATTCTTTAGACCGATACTAATTCTAATTTAAGAAAGGAAAACTTAACGATGACTGATATGGCAGCTGATATAATAGATTTTTGAGCTTGAAGAAAAACAGTCCTTTTCTACATGAATTGTGCAACAAATTTGCAGCAATAACCCGACTTAAAGGTACCCAAGAAGGCTGCTTTCCACAACTTTATTAAAGTGAAAATCCAGTGTTTAACCTTGTAAACATCTCCATGTGGTGTTCTTCATGTGCTACAAGACATATCAGGGACAACATCAGCAGTCATCTCCACGGCTGGGCCTGTCTGCTTTTAAACTGCAGTGTACCAAGGACAGGCTGAACAACACGTTTTCAGATTGGCAGGGTTTGTGACGTCGTGCGTGAATCTGACTCACATCTGACTACTAACGTTAACGTTACTCAGGGAGAAGGTGTTGAGTAAAATGCATCAACCTGGTGCAGTTTGAGAGCAAAATGAAAGCCTAGATGTATGAAGAATTTTGTGCTCTTGTACACAATTGAAATCATCTGACAAATAGCCTGAACTGTACACACTTTTTCTGCACGATCAACTGTTTGCACACGCTGTCACACACATCTCACACTCGACATGTACTCTATTATGTGCTACGCCTTTTGACTGCATTGACCAATATGAGCTGCCATATGTGTGCACGTGGTTTATGTAACCTCAAATGCAGCATTGCACTTTTCACGTGTTCGCAAAAATACTTTCACTCCCATTAAAGGCGGCCGACTGGCACAGATCTGGGAGGTGCCGGTGTCAACTTGTCAGCTGAGGTTTCTGTTTCTCTCTCTCTCTCTCGGGCAATTTTTACAAGGTAAGTAAACGTATTATTATTTTAATTTTATTGAGACATGACTGGAGCTGTTCTTCAAAGAATAATTCACGTTATTCTAGTGCGAACCACCTTCTTCTCAGTGCTGCATGAGCTACAGTGTTGAGAGCATTAAACAATGGATACAGACATACGGAGCTCTGCTGGGCAAACTATGATAATAAAACCATCCCCAAATCATCCAAAGAATTTTCTTCTCTAGTATTTAGTCTGTAAAAAATAAAAAGTTTCCATATCAGTGCAAACCGGAAAATATATATACCGATAAATCTGTGATAGGCCCATATCGGCCTGTGATATCGGTCGACCAATATATCAGTCATCTTTTACTTTTGACATAAAAAACATTTGATATACTTATATTATATGATGCAGTAATTAATGATGATCTACAATAGATACAATACGCTTTGTTGATAAAAACTGAATTATATCATTTATGTAAGAAAGGTATTTTTTAGTACTTTGATACTTTTTTGTATTTTCTTCTGATTAAACTTCCGACTGCAGTTGTAACCACTAACTCAGAGGGTTGTTCCTCTTGTGTTTCTATGCAAACCTTAAATGGGTCTACATCTGCTTTAAAAAACAACCTGCAGCTGCGTAGGTGTAGTCATCAACTTTTTGTAACCTCACAACTCAAAAGGTCAAAGTGTATCACTTCTTATTATTATGTCTGCAACCTTTTGTCATATGACTGACACTGAGTGGTTGGGTTGTGGCTGGGCGTTCAAAACTTCCCAGCAGAGAGCCGATGAATTTCCACAGCGTCTCATCTCATAGAAAAAGTGGAAGTGAGAGAAAAGCAGCCTTTTCGAGAACCAAAATGTCTTTAAATACCTTTTTATGAGTCAAAGACAAGCATCATGGGATCTTTTATGCAGTTTATTCTTGCATCCAAAGCTGCGCTCATTTTTCCAGTATTTGTTTTGAAAGCAAAGCAAAAGCGGATTTGCCAGTGTGATTACATGCAGCAACATGGACACAAAGGCGTCATCCTGTCATAATGAAAGTACCCACTTCTTGTCATGAGGGTTTTTAGCCACATTGGAATTTTATAGGACCAGCCTACAGGCGTTGTCGCTGTGTATAAAAAGCACTGTCAGATGGATGTCTTGACACTTGAAGAATTTAAGTTACGACAATGCTACGCAAGGTATCACTGTTTTCTGTAGTACTTGCATATTTTCTTCAATGATTTCTCAGATTTTCGCAGGATAAGATTACATGTTTGGCACTTCGGGAGACTATTTAATGTTCTAAAGACAAACAGCTGCAGCATATTTTCACTTTCTAGCTGACTGTTTCACCTCTGCAGGGCATCACAGAGAGCTTTGGAGCTGCTGTTCATGCACTCGGCGCCTCTCAGCTGACGGATGTTGTGATCAACAGGAGCAAAAGGATGATGCTGGACACGCTGGGTGTCGGGCTGTTAGGGACCAGGACAGCTGTCTTTAACAAGGCTCTCAAGTACAGCCAGGTACAGTTTACCACTGTGTTGCTTATTCAGATCCAGATTCAGAATACTTTATTAATGCCAGAGGGCAATTCATTTTTACAATCTCACCCATCCATAAGAAGAATAAAAGAAGAATGAATAGAACAGATACGTCACAATCAGGCATCTACAACAACAACATGTCAGTGATAACAGCAGGTTCACGGGACGCTGAACAGAAACAAAGGACTTTCCCAGTCGGATTATGCATTCAAACTGTTTTGTAGCCTGATAGCAGAAGGACTGAAGGAGTTTGCATATCTGTCTCTTTTTCCGTGGCGGAACATAATACCTCTCACCTGAGGGCAAAACTGGAAAATCCGTGGGACAGGATATGGTCAGGTTGACGTATTTTTCCTTCTGCTTTTTTGACTGCTCGCTTTCTCCAAAGAGAGATCTTGTTGGACTCCGATAATCTTGCAGACTCTGACGATGTCGTTTAGGCTCTTCTTGTCCGTCAAACCTACAAAAAAAAGAAAAAGTTATGACATAAGTATATAAAGAAACATGAACACCTAAAGAGAACGATGCACCGGAAGCTTAAGTTGAATTGCAAACAGAACTACAATGACTTATATTGAATTCTAAATTCATGGAATCATTTATATCCCAAACATCTAATTAACAACGTAATTAAAGTATGTTTTATTGACATGCATGAAACAAAAACAATTTTGCCAAAATTGCACGGAAAAATTAGATTTAAAAAAGTAGCAGTTTTTAAAAACAAGCAACAGCAGAAGATGTTGAGCACAGAACCTGGACAGTGGAGGATCTGGGTGAGCATGTATTTATCCCCTAAATTAACAGTCACACAGTGAGGATCAACAAAAGTTGCATTTATTAATTCAAATTATGAATTCTTTGTATATTTAAAAATAGATAAAAGAAACTGTAGTATTTTTAAAGTTCAGCTGGCTCTTCTCAGCTCACAACGTGGCTGCAAACCTCTCACATTCTGACAAAGCCTCATGTAAATATGGGTGTTGATACAACAGTCAGTACAGACCAAGTAATCTGACTGAACAAGAGGCATTCCATGAGTGGCGATATAGAGAACAACATCAACTTGGACTTTTCACTCTGTGTATCACTCCGCCTCAGGCAGGTGTTCTGAATACTGTTAATTAACATCACAGCAGACCGTGTGTGTCTACGTGTCTGTATGTCTATTAGTCAAGCTGGTACTTGTTTCACTGGTTGCACGATGAATTAAAAAACGTACATGATTAAATAACCGCTGATCTGCGGTAACCTATAGTCACAGAGTGCAGAAGAATGTCTGTTGCCTAGTAACAACATTCCGGATTCAGTTAAGTTGTGGAGCTAGTTGAGCTGGTGGAGCAAAAAATAATCTGCTGTTGTTTATTACTTTACTACTACGTGCAGCTTGAATAACTGGTGTATAAAAGCAATATCACACTCAAGGTCGTGATGTTGCTCTGAATATCAGCACGGCTGTGCCTCGGCCACATCATGACCTCACGTGTGATATTGCTTAATTCTCTGTGTCCCTTTCTTTGTCAAATCCAGGATGTTTTTTTTCATCATTTTGGGAAATTGTGGCATGAAGGAGGAAGCGTTGACTCGACCTCTTGTCTGTCTTCATTCCTCTTTTGGTAGCCAGATCTTCCTGTGTGAACTATTCTCCGTAGCCGCCTGTTTCACTGGATCTCTTTTTAGTTGTGTCAGCATCTTTATTGGGCGTCATTAAGTTGTCTGAAACGAAAATATAAATATAAATTTCTTTTACAGCTAACAAATACTAAATGCCATAAGTATGACCCAATACTGTGCACTGTATGCGGTCAGTTTACTCTACTAGATGTTTACATTATGTCTGCTTCATCGAAAGGACAATTTGTTGATTTAATCTTTGCTATTTGTTTGTTGCAAATTGGGAACTCAAAGTTACATCCACATGAAGTTACACACTCCTTTCTTATGTCGATTTTTCTAATTGCAGTCATTCACATCTGACGAGAGGAGCAGCGTTTGGGGTAAATCAGAGATGACACTTCCTCCTCATTACGCTGCATTTGTCAATGGCATCGCGGTAAGCTCTATCACTTAAATGCATCATGATATATAGAGATAATATGATGTGGTTCTGTGTGGCCCTGATTCTTTGTTCTGTCACATTGTTTGTTAACAGGTTCACTCCATGGACTTTGACGACACTTGGCACCCTGCTACTCATCCCTCGGGGGCGGTGCTGCCGGCCCTGCTCGCCCTGGCAGAGACGCTGCCCAGCCGGCCCTCTGGTCTGGACCTGCTGCTGGCCTTCAATGTGGGCATCGAGGTGCAGGGCAGACTCATGAGGTTCTCCACAGAGGCCTACAACATCCCCGAGAGGTGGGTTCATTGTGTTAATTTGCAATTTTTCCAGTTGAATGTACACTCAAAATATTCAAGTGTTTTGCCCAAGTTAGAGTACAAAACTGACCTCTAGTGGTAATGCATATATTTGGTTTTATTAGAGGTTTAACGAGTGGATGCTGATTTTAGTTCTTCTGATCTCACATTGTTGAAAGACTTGATTAAAAGCATCTCAACAACACAAGTGTCTAGATAATCTTTAACATCTCATTGTCAACGTTCTCACAGAGACCAATTCTCTAGTAGAAAGTAGTCACAGTAATAAACATATTCACTGCAGGGTCTGTGGATAATTTTAAAAAGACAGGTGTCTCGAAACCTGCAAAAAAAAAATAGAAGAAAGTTGGAAAAGGTTATTTTTTTAACTGACCTTTTATTTGCCGCCAGAAGTTTCAGAACTACGACTTTAACTTCCTCACTTTAACTTACTTTTTGATCAATCAATTATTCTAAACCAAGTTTGAAAACATTTGTAATTTGCATTCATACATTGATTTGCAATGTTTCGGTGCTAGACCTTTATCAGGCAAACCAGGTAAGAAAAAAGAAAAAATCAGCATTCATAGATTTGATCAGATGATGGTTGAGCACCTAAACGTTGCAAAGAAATTAATTAATGCAAACTAGATAGTGTGTGTGGAAAGCTTTTTACAGTTTTCCTTTATTGTTAAGGCCGAGGTGACTGCCGAAACCTTCTTTTTGGTCCTTAAAAAGACTTAAAACACAACAATATTCAGTTTTTTTATCACATAAGACAAACACCATATTTTAGACACTTAAACCAGTAAATGTCTGGGAATTAGTCTTGAGAAATTACTTAAATTGATTAAAGAAGTCAACAATTTATTTTCTTGGAGTTGACTACACAGCTCTCATTTCAGCTTCAACCTCAATCAATATATAATTAAACTAGAATAGATCTTAATGTCCTTGTTGTCTTTCCACTCTTAGATTCCACCCTCCCAGTGTTGTAGGGGTGATGGGCAGCGCTGCGGCCTCAGCTAAGCTCCTTGGTCTGACCCGTGCACAGTGTTCTCATGCTTTGGCTATCGCAGCCTCCTCCGCTGGGGCTCCTTTGGCCAACGCAGCCACACAGACCAAACCTCTGCACATAGGAAACGCTGCCCGGAGAGGCCTGGAGGCCGCTCAGCTGGCCCAGCTGGGACTGGAGGGGAACCCGGCCATCCTGGATAAGGACTGCGGCTTTGGGGTTTACTACAAGGACTACAGTCCTTCAGCGATGCCACTTTCTGCTTCTGGTGACTTTAAATGGATTCTGGATGATCAGGATGTTGCCTTCAAGAGCATCCCGGCTCATCTGGGGATGCACTGGGTTGTGGATGCAGCGCTGGCGGCCCGTGCAGAGTTTGAAAACACAGTCGGGAACTTTGACCTCAGCCAGATCCGGAGAGTCACACTTCGAGTGCCTCCGTCCAAATACATCGACTGCCCCTTACCCACCACAGAGCACCAGGCCAGGCACTCGTTTCAGTTCAACAGCTGCTCCGCCCTGCTGGATGACAAAGTGACCGTGTCTTCCTTCAGCGAAGATCAGATTAACCGGCCTGCTCTGAAGGAGCTCCTGTCTAAAGTCAAGGTTGAGACCCCTGAAGGCAACAAACCCAGCTTTGACAAGATGTACTGTGAGGTTGAGATCGAGACAGATCAGGGGCAGAGATACAGGGCCAGGTGTGATACCTTTTATGGCCACTGGAGGAAGCCGCTGAGTCAGGAGGACCTGGTGGAGAAGTTCAGCGTCAATGCTTCTTCGGTGTTGTGCACAGAGGGCGTGGAGGGTGTTATTGACGTGATAGGAAACATGGAGAGAGTGAGAGAGAGCTCAATACTGAGTTCTTATCTGAGAATGACGAGCAGTCAACATGAGCAGGTTTACAGCAGGAGGAGTTTGTGATTGTAACGTTTATTGACCAAATGAGTTCTGTTACTTTTCCACACAGCATGTACAATATTGAAATGTAAATATTCTATACTTGTCTTCTTTAATGGTGCAAGTGTTTGAAATAAAATGAATTTCAAAAGTCAACTTATAGCATTTTTTTGTACAAGCAGCTGATGATTTTGTAATGTGTCAATGATTACCACATAGATCCACCAGAATACAATCCACAAGATAGAGTTCAGACAAACTGAATTTCTGCAAAACAAATCTACAAATGTATTTGGAAGTGCTTTTAATCGGGGAGTTAATGCATCATTCTATAAACATCTCAATACAGCAGACGACTGCTCCTAAGCTCTCTAAAACGACAGCCTTTGATTTTTCCTATTTTTTCCACTTTGCTTCAAGTTTTTGTGCAATCAAGCGAGCTTCAGCACGTCCTTCACCATCGCTCCGATTCCATCGAAGATCTCGTGTATCGGAGCGTTGCACATGAAGGCGGAGGTGGTGACCAGCTTGTTCTTCTCGTCCACGAGGCTCTCGCCGACGCTCTTGCTCACGTGTTTGCAGCCCAACTGGTTGATGGCCTCTGCAGTGCCAGCGGTGTCGGGGTACCTGAGAGAGAGAGAGAGAAAAGGGGGAACAGGACAGTGTTTAGCTGCAAAACGAGTTCTCTTCTTTAAGATTAATGCAGACCTGTAGTCTTGAGTCACAAATGACACTGACTCAAGTGACATAACTACAGGTAATTAATCATTTCACACAGCTCCAGGGTCTATACACCTTTTTTCACATATGCAGTAGTGCTCCCTAAAGATATGTATAATTAGTGGAGTTTACGTGACAGATCTGGGGTGCTAAGAAGAGTTGGACTCACTTGTCATCGTTCTCGATTCCGACGGTGACCTCACAGCCTGGAAACACCTTGGCAGCCAGAACAGGTGAGATGCAGCAGAGGCCGATGGGTTTACCCTCGCCGTGGAACGCCTGCAGCGTGGCTTTTACCTCGGCATTTACGGAGCAGTCTTTCCCCTGCACGGCCCACGTACAGAGATTCTTAGCTGCCCCAAAACCACCTAAATAGACCAAAAAAATATGAATTTATACAAATTAACAGGACAGAAGTGTCAGACAGTTGATGAAGCTAAGTGCTGAAAGGACTCTTTGGTAAGTGAAGGAGATAAGCGTATTTGTTAGGAATTTTAATGGTGAAAAACAGCCACAAATTTTTGTCTCATGAGGCACTGATCAAGGTGGACACAATTTTATGTTGCTCAAAGAGTGTTTTTGACCGTATCGACAAAACATTTTAAAACACATGGGGATGTGGGATGAGTTCTTGTTGTGATCCGACCTGGGAATATAATAGCATCGTGGTCTTTGACGCTGAGTTTCGACAGGTCCTGGATGTTCCCACGGGCCAGTCTTGCGCTCTCCACCAACACGTTTCTCTTCTCCTCTGACGGTTCTCCTTTCAGGTGATTCACCACGTGCATCTGGTCGATGTTTGGCGCAAACATGTTCACCTGCAGTGGGGAAAGAAAAGAGGAAGAGAAAATAAGGTATAAGGTTGCTTCTTGTTGGGTTGCAATGTGTTTTTTTATTTAACCCATAGTTTACCAGGTAAGTCCCATTTTTAAGGGAGACCTGGCCAAGACAGCAGCATAAAAATATTTTATTGTTATATTAAAAGATGCATAGAACCTGGGGTTGGAGCTGTTTAAAGTTGCATATTTAAGAGCAAAACTGTGTTTATTTGCGTCAATTAAACACAACCTGTGAATATTATTCACCATTCCAGATATTCCAAGTACCAAACCTGTCATTTTAGGGACCTTAACATCATCTGGAAGAACATACAGCTTTATGAATTTCGCTGCATTCTCCAGGAACTGTTTCTGGATTAACTTTGCTGCCACTTCCAGCTACTTGATGTCGACCCCTTTGCAGTTTGAGGAACCTGTTAGCTATGATCGTTGCCAGGATTTCTTTGTTGCACCTGATTTTGACATCATTTTGACTTTACCCAATACTGCATTGTGACATTCTGGAGCTAAATCAAAATGTCCTTATTCTTTTCTCCACCACTTCCCCTCAGACGGTCCGAGTTCGCCACTGACCTCCAGCCACTGCGGTGAAGTTGGTTTTAAGTTGGAAATTCGACCGACATTAACTTGGGAGCCAGCTTCTCATTAGGCTTCCCCCAGAGTTGGTAGAGGGAGGACGGTTAGCTGAACTCCGAGCCCTCGCACTTAACGGGCAGAGCCTGACTCAGGGACTATTAATAAATTACTTTTAAATAGACACAAAACTGACAACAATACGTCCATGACTTGCCCATATAAAATTAGGATTAAAAACTAAATTAGGTATGTTGCCCACTAATTTGATAAATGCTTAAGTGATATTCATTAATTTTATATAAATGCTTTTATAAAGAATAAGGGCTTTTTTTTTGCCAAAATCAATAAGAGAAATGAATAGTAAACTGGGCAAATAGGACCTCACTACATTGGGTTTTATTGCTGCTAATATTTTATATTAATATTCTTATGCATAATTTTGTGTTTTTTCCATAGCTTTCATGTCAAGTGACCTAGTGCCATCAAACCAATTTCAGATGTTAAAACTCACTTGGACAAACAAGACCTCATTATATTTTATTGCTACTAATATTTTTGTGGAAAAAATTTTTGTCAATAGCTTTCATGAGCAACTCCCGAGTGAATGTCTGTCGAATATCCAACTTCACCGCGGTCCTGCAGCATGTGTGTCTAACTTTCTATTTCCAAACATACACAATGAAATTAACAATAAATTAACAAAACACAAAGAATGTGTCATCATATTAGACCACACTGGAGTCTGGTGTATCTCACACATCCCCAAAACTGCCTCACATGAATACACACACATAACTACGCCACACACACAGTGTCAGAGCTGCCTTAACAAACTTACACTTGCTCCTCCTCTGCTCAGGTGCACCAAAACAGCGGAGGCCTCGTGAATCTCGCTGCCATCATAAACCCCGCAGCCCGCCAACACCACGGCAACGCGCTTACCCATCTGTGTGGTGTAGTAACTTTTATTTACTGTCTGAACTGTCCTCAATGTCAGCAAGTTGCGTCCACAGTGGTGCAGCAGGGTGAGCATGGCGGACTGTCAGTGGAGAGTCTTCTTCTATTGCTCTAGATGGCGGTTCTAATCCAGGCTTCTCGGTGCTTTAGTGCCATCTAGTGTATAAACTGGAACACTGCTGCTTCCCTCACAGGCCATCTGATGCTTCTCATTTACAATAAAAAAAAGTTGATGAATACGAATTAACACGACTTGACTTCAGGGGATTTACAGCTCTTGGTAGAGGCAGATTTCTTACAAATTTCTCTGAACTAAAACTGCTTCAAGGACAGGAGTTGTATAAACAAATAATTTAGTTGTTAATTCTTTACCTTTTTTATTTAATATTATTTTCGTTACTATTGATCCTGCAAAAGAGTTTTCTAGTCATTGAAAAAAACATTTGAAATTTAAATAGTTTAATAATCATTTTTTAGATCATTTGAAAATACATATGTGAATGAATAAAGTTACATGTAAACAAATAGATAAGGAGATGCATTAATAACAAAACAAAAAAAATGTTATTCAATAAGTAGGAATTGATTTTAAAGAACAATGTTGTTGATGTTGGAACAAATTTTATCTTAATTTTAGATTTTTTTTTCCAAAAGTGATACAGGAAATTAAAAAGTAAATTACCTTCAAATGAGCACAATAAATCAAGAATTAATAAATGAATACAAATATTTCTTGATAAAGCTGGATAGCAAAATAATTGAATGGATACATTCATAATTTCATTTATTTGTATTATTTTATTGTTATTTTTTATATGTATTTACCTTTTATTTATTTATTCCCTCATCAAATTGTCTGCATTTATGGATTTATTTAATTATTTCTAGAATAATTTATTTCCTTATTTATTCCTATAATTATCTTAGTCTTTATGTACTTTTTCAAATGACTCATTTTAATGTTTTCATCCAAAAATGTATTTATAAGCTTAAGTTCTTCTTTTCGGGCAGACACGCCCATTTCCTGGTGTCATGTGATTTCGTTTCATCAACAAAACCATGTGACCGAGATGAGGAAGTGAGTTCACAGGAGAAGGATCATGGGAAGGCTATCAATATAACTTCTGCGTTTTTCAGTCTGTTTTTTGAGTCGTCAACATGACTCACACGGAGGCTGTTGTGTGTTTAACTCTGCTCCTGTTTCTTCATGTTGTTGCTCAGTTCAGGAATCATGGACGGCAGCAATGGCCCGTTCCCTACAGGTATGAAGAAGCTTACACTCTACATGTGGCATCTGGTCTGTGAAATGAAGTCATGTGACAGATAGAAAATAAGTTATGTGTTCCGAAAAGATTTAAACTGCGGGAAAATAAAATAAAAAAGTGAATGCTGTTACGTCCGTCTGAATAATTGATCTTATGATACGAAAATACCATTATTGTTTATTGTTTGCTCTTCATTTTTCTCCAAATCAGCCAAGTGTATATGTAACCTTACCTCCAGACATTATGTGAATTTAAAATATATTTACGTGCTTTTACATTTAAGGTTTAAGTAACTGTGGACCTTATATCTGATCTGTAGCTAGTTTACCAAGTTATAACTGGTGCGTTCACATGACTTTGGGAACTTTGGACTCTCGAGCAACTTGCTGAATAAGTATATGAGAAATCTAGCTATATGTTACATTTAGCTATATTATATGTTTTAAATTTGATTAGTATTGGACTTAAGTTCAACTTTTAGCTACTTCTGCTCCAGGTGCAAACATTGCTTTACCTTTCCTCTGCTCACTTTTCCTCTAACTTATAAAGAAAGAAATATAAGAAATAAGAAGATAAGAAATATAAATAAATATAATATAATATATAATAATAATATAAAATATAATAACTATATAATAAAGAAAGACATTATATATTGAAATTGTAGCGTGGGTGCATAAAAAATCAGAGTAAAAAATAATCTGTGTTAATTTTAGAGATTTATAGTACATACATTGCAGATTTGGACTCTCGAATTTACCAGTATAAATATATACATATATATATATATATATACTGGAACTTTATTTATACAGTCTATGACTTGAACCTGGACTTAATCATATGGACTCTGGGGACTTATTATTTTGCATTTTTTCACCTTATAAAACCTGTTGTCTATTGTCTTAACCTCAATACTTTATTTGACATGGTCTAAACTGTCTGTGTACCAAAGGTGGGAAAATCTGACCTGAACAAGGGTCCCTCTGACTTTATCCAAAGAAGAGTTTACAGTGGCACTAAGTGAATTTCTAATGTCATTACCAGACGGTTCGATCATCGTCCTGATGCAGACTCTTACTGTGAAGCCCTCTACCCGTTCTGTCCCACCGGAGACAGAGACGGACGGATTCCCTACATGAGAGACAGTGACGTCATCTCAGTTTATCGACTGCAAACGCCCGTGTGGGAATTCAAGTACGGAGATTTACTGGGGAAATTTGTAAGTGCATTAATCCTTGCTGGTACATAATATTGGCTGAATTTGATAATGACTTTTTTTGTAGTTTTGATAGTTGTTTGATGTAAAAATAAAGAATGATTCACTATATAACTATTTGAGTTTTAAATATAAGTTTTTCTAATTGTGAAAAGTTTCATCCTGCTTTCACAGTTGACAATATAACTGTTAAAATAATTATCAGGTAAAATAAATGGATTTAAACCTAAATGTAGTCAGGGGTTCAAGAGCCACCATTAGCCTTGATCGCTTTTGTGTTGTTGATAATTATAATATCTGAAACTGAGATGAAGATATTACTGTGTCACTGTGGGTTATATCTGACAGGAAGGTAAAATGGAAATGCAACTTGCTACTTTATTTATAGAAACACAGCTGTACACTCTTTCCGCTTGTCTACGCACAGAGACAATATAACCTTTCTGTTTGGTTCACAGCATATCATGCACGATGCCATTGGGTTTAGCAGTTCAGAAACTGGGGCGAACTACACCATGGAGTGGTACGAGCTGTTCCAGCTGGGTAACTGCACCTTCCCTCACGTCAGACCTGAGGTGTACGCACCTTTCTGGTGCAACCAGGGAGCCGCCTGCTTCTTCGAGGGCATCGATGACGTACACTGGTCACAAAATGGCACTTTGGAGAAAATAGCAGAAATTACAGGTGAGGCGTTGAATTTTGATCTGGCCGTTAAATCGTCTTAACCACTATTAAAAATAATTTGAATAAAATAGATGTAAATACAGGAAGCAACAATAATCAAATTTATTTGTGCGCAGACGATGATGTTTATATTTAAAAGATCCACCTTTCTCAGAACCACCTTTTGGGAGAAGGTCAAAGTTGCCCCAAAGCAAATTCAGTCACTTTAATGAATGTTTCGTATTTTAGCATCTAAATAAGTCACGTTTTTGTAAAAATAATAGCTGAGAGTTTTCAATGCAAGAAGGTTGTGGCATTGTTTCCTTGTTTCTGGAGATTCTGAGATTTTTATACCCTCCCTATGTTTGACTTTCTGGTATTTAAATGTTTTTCCTTCTTTCTCCAGGGAACCAGTTCAATGACATGGCCAAGTGGGTGCAGGACGACAATACGACAGGGATCTACTATGAGACGTGGACAGTTCGCTCTGACCCCAGCCCTAACGCCACAGTGTGGTTTGAATCCTACGACTGCTCCCAGTTTGTCCACCGCACATACAGAAAACTGTCAGAGCTGGGGGCCAAACTATCCAGCAGATCACAAACCAACTACACAAAGATCTACCTGTACAGCGGAGAGCCCACCTACCTGGGAAACGACAGCGCTATATTCGGACAGCCTGCTCTGAAGAATCTGGCTGTGGACATCCGTAATTTTTACCACACATTCAGACCGCACCAGTCGATCACAGACTTTGCCCTCAGCTTGTTGGAGGCTTATAAGAAGATTGTGTTGGACAAGAGCTTCTACCTTTACTACAACTTTGAGTACTGGCTTCTGCCTATGAAGCCTCCCTATGTGAAGATTACATATGAGGAGGTGCCTCTGCCTTAGCATTCAACTTTTACTACACTGTTCCCATCAAGTGCTGAAAATATGATTTTTTAATAACTTTTAATTTTAGGGATGCACTGATCTGATGAGGCTATGAGTCAATATCAGACCAATCTCGGATCCCATCGGCTATAGTCTGACGACGATATAGTCTCTGGGGACAACGGTGAGCATGTCAGCCGTGTAGCCAACGGTTAGCGATAAACGACTTCAGTCAGACTTCCTTTTCCGCGTGTTGCATTGTTTACAGAAAAAGAAACTGTTTTTCTTGTGGTTTACTTAAATTAACGGGTCTTACCTTTTCCAACATTTCAACATCATGATGCAGATTAGTAAAAAGTTCCTCAAGAGGAGAAGAAAACAACGTTTAAAGTGCTCCGGTGGTCGGAACGATCATGTCTGATGCATTTGAGGAAGTCGGGAAATCTGAACGCTGAACGACTTATGTGACAAAGTGTCAAGGGAATTAATCTCAAATTGAATTTTAGAACAGATTGTTAGCTGTTACCATGCAGATGTCTGTTTATAGAGATTAATAAGAAGCTAAATCATCATCAGATAGCCGCTGGTGGGAGCCTGGATGTCATTACGGCGTATTACCTTCCACCTGCTTTTGCTCTCCACATGGACTGTTTTTCCTGCTTATGCCGCAGCCTTCGTCAATATTACTCAGACTACAAGTGTAGTACAAACGGAAAACACTTTCTGTCCCGGAAATCCACGTCCCTGCTTACAGATTCAACATTTCTATGTAGAATCTGTAAATAGAGATTAATATCAGACCAATATCAAATATACTAAGTATTGGATCAGTGCTTCCCTAATGATGATTGGTATGTTTGTTTTTTCCTGCTTGATTACTTGTCTAAAAGCCAAAGATATTTTAACATTTAAAATAAAATGTTGAGGAAACATAGGGTATTTTTTTTCAAATAATAATAGATATAGGAAATAATGAAATAAGTTGTATGAATTTGGATACACACATTTCCTTCCTTACAAAACATTTGCAAATCATTTATTTTAAATGGTTTTATTGTTTCCAACAGAAATAAAAAATGTAAAGCAATCAATAAGTGAATTATAATGATCAACTCTTACTCTGAAGTCAGACTATTTCAAGTTAAATTTTGAACACATTTCTCAGCAGAGATTCTGGGATGTTTCATAAAGACACAAAGAGGAGTACTGTATTAAATCAGAAAGGAATGAGAGGCTAATGATCTCCCCAGATCCACATGATTGTTGCCGTAGATACAGAGAGAGTGGGCGGTGCTTAATGTGGCCCAGGACACGTGCATACACACTGCCAGACGTATGTGAATAGATGAGTCCCAGACCACCTCCGTATGTGGCCTGAGTGATCGGATCTGTCTCATGTATTTCATATTTCATTTTCTTTTCAATTTTTATTGTTTTTAAACTTTTAATGTCACAGATAAGAACTAAAAACTGCCTGTAATTTGTGTAAATCTTGATGAGTGTTCCAATAATAATGTCCATAAGCGACATCAGTTCAGGCCTTGATGTTTTGCTTTCAGATCTGTACAGTGTTTACATATGAAGATTATTTTTAACCACTTGTTTGGTAAATAAAGAAATGACAGAAGCAAAAAAGTACATTCACAAATTTTTATTACCAGTATAAGATCACATGTCCAAACCAATCATTTTATTTCAAGACAGGTGACCAGCAGTAAAGCAAAGTAGACAGAGCATTTTGCCATACAGAAGTAAAACTAAAGGACAGCGGTATCAACACCAGTTTAATCCTAATAAAACTTACTGCGGACCATCTGAGGTTAAGATAGCTGTATTTAAGTTTTCCAATAAAGACGACAGGAAAATGATTAAAACCAGAAAAGTATCGAGACACAACCTTCACGTTAAGAGCTGCTGTCACGGCAACCGTTTAATGCACTGCACAGTTTATGCGAAATAATCAGGAGATATGTCACTGTACCATTGAGATGCTAATGTACATGAGCACAGACAATCAGCACAGGTTTCTACTTCAATGATAACAGACCAATTCTATGGATAGGCTGTGTTAGCTCCATTCAGAAAGTTTGCACTTCCTGCAATAAGTGTGTCAGTTTTAGTCTACGTCACTGTTTGGCTGTAAGAAATAATAAATGACGTGGATAAGATGAAGCATGACAGAAAGAACCTGGGTTATCTACAGGTCCTATTGACATGCAGGGTTGTCCAAAACTTTTCCCCACTACTGATAACTTTTTGACTATATTCTCGGGATTCTTGCTGTTTGTTTCGGTAAGTTAAGTGTGTGTTTTGGTTAGCGGAAGTGGATACGGCGTCTTCACCTGCTGATCTCTACTGCGCAGCTCTGGCTCCAAATGACGTCACCATCGCAAGATGGCAGTGCCTATCACAGGGGTTATTTTGGCATCTATTTTGTACAGTGAGAGCAGATGGAGACGCATCGTCAATCTATATATACAGTCAACTTATATAGAGACGTTAAAGTAGGATTGCGAACTCGACATGGCGACAGATGGTAGGCTATAATTCGTGTTTTAAAATAAACTAAAATAGTGTTGAAATAACCTGAATACATGTTTTTTTTAATAAATATCTATAGAAAACCTTTTCCCCCAAAACATTCGTGTTTTATATTCCGGTGCGATTTACATTCTTGATTTTATGACAGATCCAATTTATACAAACAGCACTGTAGAGCAATTGTTCAGAAATTAGAATAAAATATAGAGAAAAAACTCTGAATTTCTCAGATTAAGGTACAAAGTTTACACTAAAACATTTTAAGATATTCTTTAAAGTCACAAATTAACAAATGGAAACAAAATGTCTTTCTGGTCAAGGAACCTCATTGCTTCACTTTGCAAGAGTTTCTTTCCACACGTTTGAAGCGTCAGAATCCAAGAGAAGATTTCTTTTCTTGTATGTTTAGGGCATTTTTTCTTTGATTATTACTCCCCTCTCTGGCTCTGTAATTTGTCTTCTCAACCTATAATAGCCCTAACATGCTGTCCAGTTAAGTCTGATGTTAAATTTGATTATTTTATTAAGATGATCAGCAGGATTCAGATCTGGTGACGTTAACATACAGCCATGAAAGTCCGCACCACTTTTTCTTCCTTAAATTCCACATAAAAACTATTTTTTTTACTGTTACCACTAATTGAAAAAACTAAACTTGTGTTTTGTTTTTTCAATCAGTGGTAAAGTAAAATTTCTCCTGTGTTTTGATTATGATTCAAAGTCTGTGGACTGAAAAGTTTTGGACAACCTGCATGCAAAAACAAAAAAAAACCTTGTGACAGAGATGGAAGTGTCGAAACCAAATACACTAATCTCGCTGCTGGTTCAGCTTGCTGGTTATATTGATTGCTTCTTTTTGTATAACTGAAAAACACAAATTACAAAAGCAGAATCCATATCAATAAATTACACAGCTTATCTTCTCTAGTGACTACGGTATGAAAAAGATCCATCTAGTAAAGGATAACTCGCACTCTGGTTTTATAAAAGACACGAGCCGCCCGGTTAAGGAAACTTCAAACCCCGACAGAGGGCGAAATAAAGAAATAAGTACATTTCTATTCATAATAATCAAACACACAGCGTTTTATATACAGATGCATTTGACTTCCTTCTTAAAGGAAAAAAGTTTGTTTCACTCATCTGACTTGCCAAATCTCTGCGACTGAAATGAATGGATGTTTTTCTTTTGGACTAGTGATATCTTTAAAGACGGAGTTTTTGTCATGAAAACATGAATTCTGCTTCCTCTCCTGTACGTACGATGTGGCGACACGATACGGAGTAAATGTGGACTAATAATAACAGGAGGGCAGATATTCACAAAAAGGTTTAGAGCTTGAACAGGCAAATAGCAGAAGATATTAATGAAACCTATTTAGGAAATATTTAATGCACCTGAGCGACACAAGGGGGTTGTTTTGCCTTCCCAGAGTGCACTGCAAACTGCAGACTAAACTTAAAATCATTACAAAGCAATCTGTATATGAAGGTGGGGGACTCGCCGATATCTACCTCCAATTCAGATAATTCTGTGCGCTAATTTTATTTACATATATCTCTATTTTTATTAGTAGTTATATCTTTATTACTTCAATAACTGTCCTAAGTTTCTGATTCAACAGAGCCCCAGTACAGAGTTAATATGGAGGATTATAAAGATTGTTTTCTTAGTTTCATCAGAGCAGAAGGACTGTGTTTGTCCAGACTGTCATTTGGTATTCATGTAAGGTGCTTAAAAAAAATCTACGACTGTACACGAAACTGAGAAACGAATTTTGTCGAGCCGATGTGATTTGTGATGCAGGACGTAAAAATGGAGAAAGTAAAAATCCATGACATCAATCGACACTGTTCACCTTCACATCACAAAGACAGACTTATATACACGTTTCCGTTTCCTCCAAACTTCCACATTTTCAACTATTTTCTTTCTCCGACGCACGATTGAGCTCGCTCGCGGAGGGAAAGCACGATGTCTTCGAACACCACTGCAGCTCTTTCTGTTTAAATTACTCTAAAAGAAGGTGTAGGACCCAGCCACTCCTCTGCAAAATTAAAGACTCTCCTTTGACTACAGCTGGCAAACGCGGCCAGTCAAATACTATGTACAAAAAAAGCTATATGGAAACCTCCAATGCCATATATTGTTAGAGTGCAGAGCTGCTATCTGGATTTAAGTAGGCCAAGTGGTAGTGTAACAACATGCAATTGTGCACCTCATCGTCCCAAATTACTCCACAATGTTAAAAAACACTTGAACACACCATACACTTGCATACGTACAATCCCACTCACGCACACGGACAACTCTCATATAATAGATTATCATAACCAGACTACGATGTCCATATAACTCAATTTGTAGTTATAAAACATTGCTTTTTTTAGTCGTGTATTCCCCCTGAACTGCTCTGTGCTGATCGTTTATTAGTTGAAGAAGCCGGCGTGACGACTCGTCTCCGGATTAAGCAAAGCAGGATTCCACGGTCCATGTTAAAGCTAACAGGCAGAGATTTCTGTTGCGTTCGCATGACATGATAACATTGTGTGGCAGTCAGGCGCCACATTATATCCCCACTCTGAACTCCACGCAGGAGTTCAGCAAGTTTAAGCTCTCCCAGTTGGCACCAAACATTCCACCACAGCGTTAAAAGGCTTTCCAACGCAAACACAAATGTTCCACACCACAACCTGAACTCTTGTGCGCCTCTTTGGCTTCACTTTACCAGGTGGGCATCATGTCCGGGAACCAAACCCGGCCCAGGTGCTTAGAAACCTCCCAGTGGATCTCATCCAGGCTGTATTTGTGATCGGGAATCAGCACCTCCTCCATGATGGACAGCTGGGAGAGCCTCCGCCCGCACATCTTGACAAACTCCACAAACGCGCTGCAGGAGACCTCGCACTCGCCCAGGCCGATGGCCGACAGCTGCGTGCAGTGCTTGGCGATGCGGATCAGCTCTTCATCCAGAGGACGCAGGCCGTTGGCGCACACCACCAGCTCCACCAGACGGGGGCAGTGGAGGCCGACGCGTCCGAGCACCTCCTTACTGACGGAGCGGCCGAAATAGAGGTGAGTGACGGGGATCTCCTCGTTAAAGAAAGGGCCGAACTCGTCCTCATAGAGGAAGAAGTACATGACCAGGTTGAACTTGGGCGAGTGCCGCACCATGGCGTCCCAGCTGCTCTTCTTGATGGTGTGGAAGTGCTGGCCGGGGTTCTCGCTCACCACGTCGATCCTCAGGTGCTCCAGGTGGACGTGTTTCTCAGAGGAGAGGGCCAGCAGGAGCTCGTCACTCAGGAGGTGGTAGTTTAGAGCGAGCTCTCTCAGCCCGTGACACTGGTCGGCCACACACAGGATCCCTACACATACAGACAGATTGTTTTTAATTTAAAACATGGTAATTAACAGGAAGAGATCTTCAAGCTGCATCAGTTGAATCAACGGTCATAATAACAGCTAGCTTTAAAAAACTGTTCCAGGAAAATGTATGGAGAACCGGATAACCACAGAACAGTTCATTTATAATGTATCATGCGACGTCTGTGTGCGGGCAGACAGGGTAATTACAGGCTCTGAATAAACCATTGGATGGAAAACACATCCATTCAAATAGGAAATCAAAACATTGTAATGAAATTGCAACATAAGCATGGCTTACGAACATTCAGCTTTGGATATCATCCAATAACCACAAAAACAAACGAACATGTGACACTGCTCCTCTCAGCGAACACACTGAAACAGCAACGGGAGATTTTTTTACCTGCTGGGGAAACGTGAGGGCAGCTGCTCATCTTCAGCAGCTTCAGGGTGTCGCTGTTGTTGGCCACCAGCACCTTCAGGGACGGATCGTCCACTGGCGTGTCGTCAATCTTCAGCGAAGACAACGACTTGGAGTTCACGAACACGACAGTCAGAGCTGAGATGAAATGAGACTGTGGGAGGACAAAGATGGTACAGTGAATTATAATACTCTCAAGAGCCTCAGCGTGGCTTTAACAAAGGGTTACCGAGATGGCAGGTCTCAGCTTCCAGTGGCCATGTTGGAATAAAGGTGGCTCATATAATCTGTGCATATTAAGGTATTTTCTGTTTCAATCTGTCTTGGAGATAAACACAGATTAGTAGCATGAAAAACCAAGTGCTAATGAATCACTCGTAATTCAAAGTATAATTATCTGAGTTTTTCAGGATGTTTTTTTAAGGCAAATATTAAGTCAACATAAAAAAAGGGACAGTGGCAGATCTGTTGTCCTTAAAAAACGGTATGTGAAGAACCCAGGGACACAAAGACAGTCCATGTGTGTGTGGAAGTTTCAAGTTTCAATGATTGTTAACCTTTACGTCATAAACTACCTGATACACTGATAACCAAATCCGAGGGTGGTATGATTTTCAAGAGGTCATTGAAAGCATCTCAGTGGACTCAGAGAGACAAAATAAAGCTTTTGCACTGAAATAGACGAAATAACACAAGCAAAAATAACATCCTGTGCCCTGAGGCCTTCAGAGTAATAACATCTCTGTCCTTGGCCACGCATGAGAACAAACACTGCTTTTCTCAGCTTGATACTCAGATAAGAAGAGACACAAAAACGACCTTTTCAGCTAACTTTTAAGCAGCTACAACTTTAAGGATACAACCATGGGAATGGCATTAGCAGTTTATAGGAAAGTTGACAGGATACTATAAAACCCAGACCCCTCCTGTTTTATGTAAGTTATACCTTTGGAACCTCCATGAAACTGGGCCTGGCTGTAGAGATGAGCCCCAAGGTCTTCAGTGAGCAGTTCACCAGCTGTGAAAGAATGTCACATGCCGCCTCTGCAGACTCTGTACTGCTGTCAACCTGGGAATACAAAACAAAGATTACATGTCATTTCAGGAACATCAAAACTTAATATGAAACCAGATGGTGCATGCAAATTGTAAACACTGAAACCCAGAATCAGGCTGCCTAATTTTAGAGACACAACTGCTTTTCCACTCTTACCTTGAAGCTGACATACTGCAGGTGGTTGGAGTGCCTCTTTATGATCTGCTTGATGAGGTCCGGATGTGTGGCTTTCAGGTAAGAGCTGGCCGGCTGGTTTAGCTCAAACTCAAAACACCTCCACAGCTCAGGCATGTGGAAAGCCTGGTTCCAGCCGCGGCACACCTGAGAGGCGTAAGCCCGGTCCAGCAGCGGGAGATACTGGAAGATGTGCAACAGGAGCTCCTGAGGTAGTCGGGCCCAGTCGCTGTCTGTTGGCTCACTGGCCACCGCTAAAGCCTCCGCCAGAGCCTCCGCCTCCGCCTCCTCACTCATCTGCTTCCGCACCTTCTTGCAAGCCTCAGTTGGGTTCTTACTGGGGGAGCTGTCGCTGCCCTCCTCTCCTCCTTTCACCCTCTTCATCTGAGAAAATAAAGATAATAAGCTTGTTTTAGTCCATCATGGAAAAACACTGACTACACTACTACACCAGTATCATGTAATTTATAAACGTATACGTCAGTTTAGTTTAACCCAAACTGGTGTGAAAGCAGATCTTGACAGCGCATGTTTTGGGTTGACTGAACCCTACGACTATTTAAAAAGTAGTTCCTATTCATGTAAGTATTTAGTGTGGACATGACACAGCGATTATTGTTCACATAAGCTACTCACAGTCAGATTCAGATCTCTTAGTGTTGATTAAAGCAGAATGAATGAACTCTTGAAATGGCTACAAGGTCCAAAAAACATGTGGTTAGGGTTTATTGTTACTTGAGTCACAACTGTGTGTTGATTGCACGCACGCATGACACCAAGAGTGCCAATCCAAACAGGCAAATTGGTCTCAATGAATTATATTATTTATGTTTCCATATCATTCTCATCATCCTGCTCGTTCAATTTTCTTACTTTGTATGAATAAATGTCTTCTTTTGAAATGTTATATTAGTCTCTGTACTTAAATATATAACTGTAAATGTATGTATATGTTTGGCAGCCTTGCTGACTTTTCTTAATCTAATGTACATCCGTATCAAGGTTTTTAGGGGCTTAATTTCCTTGTGTTGTAAATATGTTTCTCACTTTTTGGTTTTAGAGATGTAAAGTTTTAACCATCTAAATTTGTCCTATTCTCTCAATAAAATTATCATAATCAGTTTGATACATACAACGAATTCATTAATTAACGTACATTAAAGCGTTTATCGGTGGAAAATATCGGCAGAATAATGACATATCTGCCAATGCCGATCGTCCAACCCTAATATGTATATATAAACATTATTACATACATTATTTTAAATAACAAACACAACAACACTTAAATATTGTTATGAATCAGGTTATATTCAAGAGGTAGATGGTTGCAATATAATTTATAAACTATTACGCAACAACTTATAACTAAGTTATGATCAATGTAAGCTCTGATATTGCTTGTTTCATTTCATTAGAAACGCGTCAGCTGCGTGATATATTGTGAAGCTACATTAGCCGAAGGCCATACCTGGTGAGGTACCCGTCAATATATTGATGTAGTCCGCAGGGTAACACGTCTGATTCAGTTATAAGTTGCTGACTGTGTAACTTTTCAAGCTGCACCAACGCTCGGGGGAAATTGAATAAACAGCATATTTCTTAGCGTTAACAAAACATAAACTGCTTATGAACATGTGAAAAAGTTGAATTAACTTATGGAGTAACAGCGAGTCTTAATGCAGCCGTTAGCTTAGTTAGCATGTTTCACGTTAGCTATCTAGCAAACTTATAATGCCAAATGATACTTTAGCCACATTCAAAACTTAAGTTAAAGATAGATCATGAGATAGTTTCACATATAGATACTTTCTAGTTTACCTATCTACAGCACATTAGCCAGCTTGGCCACCCCAGCCTACCTTGTTGTTTACACACAGCTAGCTTACTAGCTGTTAGCAGGAAAATCCGACTTCTGACTTGACACTTCAGCCCGGTCCAACACTGGAAAAACTCATTCGCACCAGCCAAATAAAACGCATCGGAACACAAAAAACCAAGCCGTCTGAGAATAGAGAAGACGAGGTAAGAGATGTTTTCAATGAAGAGACGACCGGAGCCTGGCACCTCCGCTCGGCTGACCTAATTCCTTCGCGGGAGTTACAGCCCCCCCAATTCTGAAATGGCGAAGTGTTGTTGTGACAGGAGTGGTGCATCATGGGACATTGCAATGCGAAATGGCTGTTGGAAAAGATCGTGAATGTTCGAATGATTACTCACCCTACAGTCAAAAATCTACACACATATCCTGTCTTGTTCCTCGGTTATCTGTTCTGGATGTTTTTATAATCTGTTATACATGGAGAAACTGCTCAGAAAACTCTTTTTCAATTTCATATAGATATAAAAAAAAACCTCTTCACACTTTAAATTATATTTTTAGTGTCTGTTTCATGTCTCATTGACTTGTAAAACATTATAAGTTCTACATATTTTAATTGTCTGATATTTCATAAAATGTGAAACTGCCACTATATGGGTAAAACAAATAAAACATCAGGTAAGTGCAGAACAGATACATTTCCTGATACTTTGGTAATTTTAGTGAACTCTGGTGAATCTTCATAGACAAAACGCATACAATTTTATAGAGGTTTACTATACACACTAGACTTTATAAAAGTATAGCAAAAAAGTCGAGTAAATTTGCCATTCTTTGAGACCTGACTAAATAAGTTATGCAACTCTGTACAAGGAAACAAATGTAGGAGTGACACTTCATTTTGTTTTCGTAGTCTCTGCAGAGCTGCGAAGGTATTTATAGCAATGATCTACACTATTAAAGACCTTCTTGATTTGGCCCTGTCCTGTGTTTAATATATAACAATTAAAAGCCAACAGCTGCATTGGGTAAAAAATAATTTCAACACTCATTAAAAAATGACACAGTTTATACTTTGCGAAACAGAGAACCTGGTTTATTACCATTCAACTCCATCCACCACAGATATTACAGAGCAGATTCACAAGTATTAAGCTTTTTTATATAACAGCAGCTGCTTTTTTTCCAACACTCTCCCTGACCCCCCCACCCTCCCCCAATCCCCCTGCCTCCTACTAGGGAAAAGCATTACAGGTGCACAGATTTTATTTGGTGTGAAGACTGGCCCCCTCCAATCATTCAGCTGTAATCAGTCTCACTGTGAGGTCTTTTGTTTGTTTTTGTATTACTGTAGGATTTTGGTACTTTTTTTTTTTTTTTTTATCTTGACAGAGCTGCTAATAGGATTTACATCCACCTTCATTCACTGCAGGCGCCAGGCTCCTCCTTCTCATTTCCAGACAACAGAAGAGATCTGACATTTAGAAGAGGGGGAATCACAACTGTCTACTGTATAAAAATGTACAGTGGCTTTATTGACATACATTCCATAGGTTAAACAGCTGCAAAATAGGAGGCACACCCAGTATTGCACTTCATTAAAAGTTCTGGCTCAAAACATAACCCAGAATATCAAACAAAACTGAAGTGAAGAGTAGCAACTTCGGAATACAGCTATTTTGAATAGTATCATTATATACAAGATTAGATAAATCGTACACTATTTTCCTCCCGAACATAATATTCTTAACAGTCTTATCCACCCACTTATCGTTTTTTTTGTCCGTCAACCCATGATGCACTTGACAGTGGAGAATACTGTACAAGATTACGAAAAAAGTTTACATACAACAATATTTTAAATTTATAGTTAGGAAGCTGGAAATACGGCCTGTTCCTTTTTTTAAACCCACTCTGATCCACAGTTGCCTTTAAGCAAATTTATTTCATATTCAATGTTACACTTCAGTGATCAGGAGGTGTGCAACGTCTATAGAAGCCGAGGGAATACAACGGCCGCATGCAAACACGTCACAAGTTATTTTCTTTTTTTCTTCTTTTTTAAATTTCTATTGTTCTTTTTTTCATTCAGGTTACTCTGCATCCAGCTTGTGTGTTTGTAGCGGAGCCCGGATACTGATGTTGGTAGAGGAGCGGACCTGAGGACTCTTGGCGTGAGAGCAGAAACCTGGTCCAGTGTCCAGGAGACTTGACGAATGCAAGAGCCAAGCTTCACCGCTGAGCTTCGGCTGAAGCCAGGAATCACAGTAGACAGACTGGTTTTCAGTTAAAGTCTTTGTTATGTTTAGAAGGTGTGGGCGTTTCTGCACACCCCACAGCCCAGAGCGAACTCCTCCCCTGTCGGAGGGTGAACCACATGCAGAGGGCACTCAGTTCCCTCCAGCTGCTTGCCTTTGGGCCCTGTGATAGAAAGAACAAGAGCATTTCACTTAGTTATCCTTATAGTCATATCAGTCAGTCATCCGCACTGTGAATAATTTAACATTTTCCGTAAGAGTGTCGTCAACAGAATCATTAAGCACCTGCAGGACAATGGGGCAGTTCCTCCTTGGGGACGCTGGTCATCCTCTGGAAGTCGTCATGGCAGGCGTTGCAGAAGTGTGTGGTGCCAAAGCAGAAGAAAACAGCCACAGAACAGCAGTACCGGCATTTATACTCCAGGAAGTCTGTGCCGTGCTTTGAGCACATCTGGTAAAACGGAAACAAAAATCATCAGATCGAGGGATAACAATTTGAACAGATAACCACCATTTGAAAAGAACAGTTAAGCAATAGTTGAAATAACTGAGATGAGAAGATTGAAACCAGTTTCATATCTGCAGTCAAGACTCAAGGAGGTCACTGTCCCCGGCAGAGAATGACATTCAAAAATCACAAGTTCACGTTTTTATTCTTCTACTTTTCTGCAGTATTTTATACGGATTAAACAACCTAGATTAAACATACAAAGCCAAGTGAACCACTCTCCCATTTCCAGTCTTTCTGCAAAGCTAAGCTAATCGCCTGCTGATACAAGGTTGAAGATAATTCATTTGTCGTTACATAATAGAGGGTTGCACAATGAAATACAAGACGTAGCCATTCAGCATCCACCCATCCAGGGCTGGAGTCTATCCCAGCTGTCACTGGGCGAGAGGCTGTGGTTGACTGTTTGCCAGGGCTGACACATTCACACCTATGGGCAATTTAGAGTCACCGATGAACCCAACGAGCATGTCTGCGGGAGGAAGCTGGAGTAACCGGAGGGAACCCACGCATGCACAGGGAGAACGTGCACACTCCACACAGAAAGGCCCACTTCATCCGAACCGGGACTCGAACTGGAAACCTTCTCGCTGTGAGGCATCAGCGCTAACCACCGTGCAGCCCCCATATGCAACATATATGTTTTTATTTTGTTTTCTTAATACCTTTTTTATGCTTTTGTAAAGTTTGTTTTCATCACTACCAACTTTTTTTCCACCTGTAAAGCATGTATACACAAAAGGTAGTAATAAAAACTATTCCAGCTTAATGCATTTAGATGGCAGACTTCCCTAATATCATGGCATGAGATTAAGTGTACTGACAAAAACTACAGTAAAATCCAGGATCCTCACAGGCATCGTTTACCCACCTGAGCCCTCGACACATCTGAGCATGCTCCACAGATCAGCTCACTGGGGTCGTAGTCATCGCCCTGACCTGCCTCCGCATCGCAGCGAGCCTCGCCTCCAAAATAAGCCTGAAGAAAAGAGAAGCCATTAATCCTCCACCCTTAAACAACATAAAAAAAGAAGTAAACATTGGTCTATGGATTACCTTCTTGCACTTGAAGCAGACATAGTATGCATATCTGTTCATGGCAAAGCCTGCAGGGTCATTATGGAAACGTGCCCCTGGTGTCGTTATTGCCTCGCTCTTATGCAGACCCTCGTACTCCAGCCTCATCAGAGCCTTCCTCCTCACGTCCTCATATAGCTCCTTGATGGGGTCAAGCAGGTCCTTGATCACAGAGTGGTTTATTTTGTTCTGGAGGCAAACAATAAAACAAACAAATCAGCCATGAAGGTAGTTCTGTTGAGTTTACAGTAAGTGTCATCAGCATGTCACAGGGATGACAAAGACGTCAAAGCACACAGATTAAAGCCACACAGTGAGGTAAGCTTTACGTAAACTGAGCTCATTCAACCTTTAGGGCGTGGTGAAAACTGTTTCAACCTCTTTGTTGTGTGTTAATCTCTTCAGTCAGAGCGGCTGAGGGGACATCTTACCTTACAGATGGGACACAACATGAACCCAAACGTGATTCTGGGCCCGAGCCAGCGGTTTTCAAGAACACGACGAGTGCACTGAAGGTGGAACACATGAGTGCAGTCCAGCTGAAAACAGACACAAACAGTTATAACATTAAATGAGAAACGAATACGTGTGTAACTCTTGCAGCTAATAGAAAACAATCCCTTATATTTAGAGCTACCTGTACTGCAGGAGCAGCAGAGAGCGCCTCTGTGAAGCAGATCATACACATGTCATCTGCATCCTGTTTCAGACAGCTAGTGTTCTTGTCGCAGCCGTGCAGACATGGAAGGCAGGTCTCCTCGTTCTTCACTCCTCCACAGGGGTGCCCACAAGGGTGAGTTTTACTGCAGGCTAGTTTAGCATACTCCTGAGGGAGTAACACATGTGGAACCGGTGAGGTACAGTATTTACAAAACATAAACTCTACTACATAACTCAACATTGCCGAGAACGATACATTTGTTCTCAAAGAAGGAGATGCTTCAACTCATCTTCTCAAGTATCAGAAATAATCTTAAACATTGTTTTTTATACATTAAAGTAATAATCTCAGAGATTTTCATGTAAATAAATGTCTGTTAAGTCACTAAGTATCGCCAAATGAGGTAACACAATGGTGATTGAGCCTATGGCCCGCTAATGAAAGCCTTTGTATATGCAGAATTACGGAATGGGGGTCTGGTGCGACTTTCGCGGATAAAATCACAAGCGGCGCCCAGCCCAAGTGTTGCGAGTAAACAGTAATCTACTATGGCTGAACAAACAAAGAAAAGATGGATGACTACAGATACAACTTCAAAAAAAGTGAAAACCCAAAGAAAAAGAAACAAACTCGACGCTCGGATGAAGGTGCCGCCAAAGAGAACGAAACTGAGATCTTCAAGATTACAACTTTCAGGTGCAATCTGAGGTTATAGTCTCCTTGTTAATAGTTAAATACCTGGCAGTCTGGGTCTGAGCAGACACTGCCCACCGCAGACAGCTCAGTTCCATTCCTCGTACCACAGAACCTGCAGGCGTCTGAGCTGCTGGATGCTGGTTTACCTGCAAGAATAACAGACTAGTGTCAAAGTAGACATAGACGCACTGAGGGAAGCCATTAAGAGAGTTCTGGAGGTGAAACTGACAGTCCTATTCATGCAAAATGAATGATGGTTTTGTCTGCTGCGTTGTTACCTGTGTGCTCTCTAAACTCCACCATGGCCTTCATGGTCTTAGAGTCGGCCAGAGCCATGAGCCAGAAGAGCTTGGTCCTCCCGCAGCCTTCATGGAGATCCACCTTTATGGCCTCCTCTTCCTCCTTGAACACCTGAAAGCAGCCATAGAGATTTGATTAAACGCCAGCTCATTCTTCTCCATTAAAATTCAATTAACAGTTAAGATTACAGATCATGCAAAAAGCACTTCAAGGTGTTTCACTGGATGCCCACCTGTCTCTGGTGGGAGCGCGTGCGTCGGTGCAGGTGGAGGAAGCGGTCGCAGTCAGTGCAGAGGTTCCCGCACATGTTACACAGGATGATGGCTGCCGTCTCACCGTCGTCATGGTTGTCACACATGGGCTGTGGAGAGGAGAGGAGGAATTCAACGTGTTATTCTTTTGATTGTTTTCACAGAGTGTAGCTCTTATCCTTTTATATCGCTCTCACCATCTGCTTCTGCTGTCCATCTTTGCCCATCCAGCGACCGGAGGACAGCCTGTCGACATGATCCTGATCCAGCACGCACAGGGAAGCTAGGGCCAGCCACAGCTATGAGACAAAACATGATGCAATATATGAAAATCTTATCTATTAGCGTTTGTTTAATGACTTGATGATGATTTGAATTGACTTCATACCCTTGTGGTGGCGATACAGCGAACAGGAGACCGATGCTCCTCCTCCATTTTGGTCAGCGCTATGATGGTCTCTGCTATTGCATTTTTGGTGACTCTGGACCAAGCATCCGAGAGGTGGCCCTGAAAGCAGCAGATGTATTAGAGGTACTTTTCCAATTACAAAAAAACCCCATGAAAATTAATCAGGTGGCAAATTTGGTTCTATATCTAATTAAGCTTGTAGACAGACGGAAACTTACAGCTGCCATGTCTTTAACCAGCTTTATGATGATCTCTGCTATCTGAGGAGGAGTCGAGCCCTTCATCCACCAGTGGCTCTCCCCTCTGCGGATGTAGCTAAACATGGCAGAATAATAAAGTCAAACTTGTGTTGTTTAAGTCTCATATAATAACATCACTTTAAACCAACTCACCTGGAGTTAAAGATCATGGGCAGAGTGACGGTAGTGACCCCTTTGCCTGCAGCCATGCCGGCCGTGCCAGAGATGGTGGTGCCTTTGGCTTTGAGCTGCACGGTGAGGGCTTTGGCGATGCAGCCCAGGAACATGTCGAGGATGCAGAGCTTGTTCCAGTCGCCCTTTTCTGTGGAATGGATGATGTCACTGATGTCTGCCGGAGGCAGGGCCTTCACCCCGATGATGCTGGCAAGTCTCACAGGTGTGACTTCTGGAAGGACGCGTCTGAGCAGTGATGTGACCTGAGAGGAGGTGAGATCAGATGGTGACAAACCGGAATGTAATTTGTATGTGTCCCGAGGTTTAATTACCTAAACATTTACAAATCCATACTTACAAATATACTTTATAATAGCAGTTATTAATTTACTGTGCACTGACTGAATGCCATTGCATGGGTCACATGCTATAAAAGAAGGCATTGAATAATTATCAGTCTGTGCATACAAACAGCAGGTCAGCCCCGGAGAACTATCTCACCTCACATGACCACATCAAGACTATCTGCATGTATAGAGGGTAATATTGATTCATGACTCACAGTTAAACATTTGCACAGCAGTATAGTGCAGTGATTATTCTATAACATGAGAAAATAACAGTTCAATAAAAGATTGACTCTGTTGCAATATCATCATCATGTAGCGTCTCTAGATTAAGAGATTTTCTGACAGACTGAAGCACAAATAGATGAAATCACTAAACAGGATAGCAAGTTAAAGGTATCCTGTGAAGTTTATATTCACACTAAGGCCGTAGATATACCTGCTTTTTAACCTTGAGTCCCTGTACACAACCGGCTGCGTCATGAACGTAATCGTTCACATACTTGTCTATGCACTACACGTGTTCCTGGAGGATACCTCTAGAGGGCACACAGGAGAGCTCGTATGCAACTACCGTATGTGCGGGATGTAAGCAACAGACATGGCGACACTCGAGGAGGAGACTTTCATGGCCATTCAAAGATTACTGCAGCTAAAGCGACAGCTTTTGCGTGTTTGGTGGACAGAACACTCTGTCGGCACCACCCCGACTCAACATGTTCCTCCGTGCACGGACGTAACAGTCCCAGATTTATTTCCATTTAGTTTTGCAGGTTTCCACATCGACTTCTAAAATGTAACTTATCTGTCTCCAGCTGTTTTGTCAGGCATGTGTGTTGCTGTGAAGAGGTAATGACACATCGTACAGATGTGGATTATTGCGGTCTTGGTTTATGAGCTTCTCTTCAGAACTTTCTGCCAGTGTTGTCCCTGCTGCTGTGCTGACCCTGTCACATCCCCTCTGCCTCTACACTGCCCCTACTGCTCATGTCCATACTGCATCTTGTGTACACTTAGCGTTAATTCTTAAGGGCATGCACAGCTGACGCTCCAAACAGAGTGCAAGGAACGTGGGGCAGCCATCATGCGCACGCGAATGCGTAGTTAAAAGCGATTATATCTCCAGCTTAAGGCTCAGTTTCTTTTTGTGTCTGCAAGCGAAAAGGACTAATGCATGCAAATACACAGGCAAATGTTTCACAAGACAGGAAATGCCCTCAACCTCAAGGTTAATCACAAGGTATGTGTAGTTGAAAAAACGATAATGTGATCATAGATTTGTTTGTTTACAAGAAAACACCATCTTACAGAGTACAATGAAACGCCTACTACACTTCTACTTGTGTTTGTGTGCCCGCCCACCTGTCTCTGTACTCTCGGGGAAGCCGTGTGCAGCAGAGAAAACAGGTCTTGCATGAGTGTTAGCTGCTGAGCGAGGTACTGGCGGCCCACGTTGGAGCCGCTCAGAGCCAGGACCATGGAGAGGAGCTCGAAGCAGTAGGCGTCTGAGGAGGCGTCATCGTCACTGGGCTGGGAGTTAGCGTTCTCTTTGCTGGAGATGGCGTGCTCCCACTCCTCCCTCACACGGGTTGCCTCCATGCGGATTGCCTGGACGATGTGAGCACAGACCTAGAGACAAATATATAAATTATGTTAGGGGGTTATGTTTATAATAACTTCCTGTGGGCTGATGCTAGGAAGTGTTTACCTGTTTCTGGAGGTTGGTCAGTTTGCTCCTGCTGAAGATGATTCCCACCATGTGTTCTTTGAGGTCAGCATCAGATGGTACCTGATCATAAAAACATAAAGAGGGTAAAACATGAGGTTAAAGGTCATATATTTGAGTCAGTTAGACAGTATTTTTGTCTCAGTGCAGACCTTGTCTTCTCCTTCGGGTGATGAAAGCAGATTTTTCTCCTCCTGCTCCGGAGTTGGTTCTGCATCTCCACAGATAAGTTTTCCAAAGACCTGAATGTGCACAACAAAGTAGGAAAAATAAGCATGAAATACAGTGCAATGCTGTGACAGAACAATACATTATAAGGAATATTGGATGGGTGGATGAAGCAGTAGACAGACCTGTGAGGTGATGAGGCGGAACACTCTGAGCGTCTCCGCCTCACAGTTCTTCTGCTGGGCCATGCTGGCTGAGATCTGTCCAAGGATCTTGATGCTCTCGCCCTCCTTCCAGCCGAGGACCTTCACCTGCCGCACCCTCAGGGTGTTCTCCGGACCTTTCAGTTCCACCTTGATCACATGATGATCCCCTCCGGGCAGCTCGCTCGTCACCCAGCCCATGTGACGCGAGTCGAGGTCAACCTTGGATGAAAAGAAACAAGGATGTTGTAAATATTTAGTGTACTGTAAGGTCAACCTTATGAAAACAAGCAGTTAATTTGTTACTCTAATGTTTCTGCAGTTCAACAGAGAGTGGATCAGATTTGGCTTTGACAAAACAGACTATTTGAAAGTTTAACAGCATACTTTAAAGGTGATATATGTATTCCCATAATACTGCCGAAGAAGCTGTCCATACCTGTTTGATTCTGCAGAGATCCTCTATTGCTTTTCCACACAGGAATGTCACTGATGTAACTTTGTTCTGTGGATATAAAAGAAGATGAATTACAAACTGAAATTCAGCAGACAAGGCTTATAAATATATCTATAACTAGCAGTCTTTTATCCCCTCAAAATCTAACAAGCCATCCATTTTCTTCTGCTTATGCAGAGCCGGGTCGCCGTGGCAGCAGGCTAAGCAAGGTGACAAAGGCGTCCCTCTCCCCAGCAATGTTTCCCAGCTCCTGCTGAGGGATCCCGAGGCGCTCCCAGGCCAGACGGGATGTATAATCTCTGGGTCTTCCCCGGGGTCTCCCCCCAGTTGGACGTTGCCCAGAAAACCTCCACAGGGAGGAGGCCAGGAGGCATCCTAATAAGATGACCGAACCACCTCAACTGGCTGCTTTCCATGCAAAGGAGTAGCGGCTCTACTTGGGGCGCCCCCCTCTCTCTAAGGCTGAGCCAAAACACCCTTTGGATGAAACTCATTTCGGCCGCTTGTATCCGCAATCTTTTGGTCACTACCCAAATAGGTGAGGGTTGGAATGTAGATCGACTGGTAAATCGAAAGCTTTGCCTTCAGGCTCAGCTCCCTCTTCACCACGACGGTCCGCTACAACGCCTGCATTACTGCTGACGCTGCACCGATCCGTCTGTCAATCTCACCATCCATTTTACCCTCACTCGAGAACAAGACCCTGAATCTAAATCTAACAATAAATTATGATTCGCAATTGCCCCCTTACCCCGATGTCTCTGGAGTTGTCCACATGAACAGACACATTGGAGGCGTTTATGCCTTTCACACAGCTGATGGTGATGCTCTTTGTTTTGTTCTTGTCCTCATCTCCAGACTCCCAGAAGGTCTCTGTCGAGCTGTCCGTTAGGCTGCCAATCATGGCCGGACGACTGGACGTCTTGATGTCCACGACGCTGGTCAGATCCTTCAGACAGGTCACCAGGCAGAGATCCTGCAATCACACACAGATATGTCCGGTTAGTGCGTGTCAAGTCTTTGGTTCAACTGTGTTTAACAACAGAAGACAGATCTGATATTGAAGTAAGTAGGAATTTTCTTGCCTGGCTCATTGCTTCGTAGCCCGATTGCACACTGATGTTGAAGCTCTCCTCGCTGTCTCCGTCATCTGACTTCGACAAGATGTTGTTAATGTGATGGAAAACGTTGCTCTGGTGGAGGAACTGGTGGTCTGACTGCTTGAACTTGAGACTCCAGCACCTAAAAGAAACAACAAAAGTTGAGAAAAAAGATTGCAATCACTGTAATTAAATAAACATGTCAAGTGTCAACTGATTGAGCGCGAGTATCATTCTTTAATCGTTCTGAAACTGTACCTAAGAGCCATCTGTTGAAGAGAGCTCCCACTTGGAAGTGACATCATGAGGTCAGAGATGGTTTGAAGGAGGCGGTGGAAGGTGTGAGGGAGAGGATGAGCTGCCTCCCCAGCAATGACGATGTCTGACAGAGGATGTTCACAAACGCCGAGGTCTCTCTCCTGCAGGGTGCAGAGCGGAGACGATCATAATAAGAAGATGCAACGATAAGGTAAAAGTATTGCTGCTTTCTTTTTTGATGTTGACCACTCTTACCTGTTCCACGACTTCTTTGTTCCCCTTGTTCTCTTCGTCTTCCTCGTCCTCGGGTTCAAAGGGCGATGGGGTAAGGGATGCTACAAAATGCCAGAGGATGTCGTGCAGGGAGGTCGTCTGGATCACATTGCAGAGCAGCCAGTTGAACGCCTGACAGGGACACAAGAAATAATTCTCATTAAGGTCGGTCTATTAGCTAAGTACAGAAATTTTAATTGAAAAACTAACAATACACAGCAAACAAATTGCTGATTAAACAGTAATTATAAAAGAAAGACTGAGCTCGGTGAGGTTCACAGAGATGTAGTACCTCCATGGCAAACACCCTGCAGGCAGACTTCCTCAGTGCGTGCCTCATGGCCACCTCCAGGCCCTCCAGGTCGTGGTGCTGGATAACAAAAGCGAGAACAGGCCACTGGAAGTTCCTCTCCCCCTTACTGAGGGAGCCGTGGGCTGAGATCAGCCTGGATAGCTCAGGAGACGGGTGCCGTAAGAGAGAAGATCCCACCTCTGAATGGAGAACAGAGAAAATTCAGGTTAGATACGATGCTGTAACTCACTTTTAAGTATCATTTAACACTCCAATATGGAACAGGTGATATTACCTGCATCCCCACTATGGACCCTTCGTCTTGGCACGGCTTTGACTCGAGCTGGAGAAGGCGAGTGTTGCTTGTCGTACTCGGATGCTACGACTGAGTAGGACCTCTGGAACACCGTGCGCTTCGCCGTGTCGCTGTCTGTGATCGGACTGGTTTCCAGACTGAAAGACAGCATGTAAGGGCAAAAACAGACTCTTATTGTTTAGCATTTAAATTAAAAATAAGTCAACCTGGAGCTTAGGTGTGGAAAATTAAGAAACCTGTGTGTGTGTGTGTGTGTGTGTGTGTGTGTGTGTGTGTGTGTGTTTAGGTTAGGGAGCTACTGAAGGAACTATTCAAAAACGAAGGAGATACACTGGAGAACTTGGAAAGCTAATTTCCTACCACAATTCATTTCCTGTTTTGACAAAAACAATTAAATTAATCCTCGACAAAGAATTTAACAGCCATCTTTTTTACTGTATAGGTTAAAGTGATAATCTCGAAGATTTCAGTTTCGTTGTCTTTGGCGACACCTGTGGCGGTAAACGGTGTTTGCGGGAGCACACTTCCTAGATATCCCGACAGGGTTGCATGTGTGACGTCTACGGTTGGCTCCGGTTGTAACTCTTGATTTTCCTCGCTGACGGTCGCTTTCCTTTTTAGACTGTTTGCCTTCATCTGAGAGTCGAATTTGTTTCCTTTTCTTTGTACTTTCACTTATTTTTGTATCTGTCGTCATCGATCTTTTCTTTGTTTGTTCAGCCATAGTAGCCGCTTAGCTCCGCCTACCCTCTCTGGCAGACCAACCACTGCTGGCTGATGGAAAACACGTCACTAAATGGGCGCCGCTTGTGATTTTTCCCGCGAATGTCGTGTTACCTCATTTGGCGATAGATAGAGACATAACAGACATTTATTTAAATTAAAATCTAGAACGACCTATTTGTAAATCTGCATGACAAAACCACATTATCTGCTGGTCCAATAGTGAGAAAATCATGTCAAAAAGTAACTGCCATGGCTTAATATCATGCATGTCTGTATGTCTATGTTATGTTTGAACAGCAGAAGGTTGTGTATGAAGAATTCTTTAATAACAAGTACTCGTTTTGTAAGCATGCAAATAAGGGAAAGTGAGAGTAAACATAGTACTAAGATGTGTTACCTAGGGGGCATTGATTTCATGTTGCTCTCTGGTTCCTCAAACACATTGGGACAGGCGTCAGGGGTGACTGAAATATAGGGCGCGGGAACAGATGTTGAACGCAAATACCTCATCTCATCTTGGAAGAGGTTATCGTCCGGGTAGGCCCCAAAGTTCTCAGTGTGTTGCCTGAGGGATGAGAGGGGAGACTCAAATCATCATGCAGGAACGTGTTACTGCAGAGTTTACTAATCTATAAAAGACCACCTGTTATTGAGAGAGCTGTTAGATACCTGGCTAGTGTCTGAAGGTAGAGACAGCCCATTTTATTGGGGAGCTCGTCCGACACGCCCTCCTTCAGGCTGGGGAGCAGCTGAGAGTGTAGGGGCCGGGGAGGGTGGTGGCAAAGCATGCTGGGCTCCGCAGCACTGCTGAGGGACAGCAGGAACAAGGCGTTTGCTCGAATCACCTGGTGGGCCTCCATAGTGGGCAGCGCCCTTGGAGTCTTCACCTGTAAGGGTTTCTTTCTGGATTGCTTCACCTGGAAAAGAACACGCAGAAGTCAGTATAGTGTTAAAAGCTGAGGAAAAGAGGAACGCACATTTAAGCACTTAAGCCTCGCAGCGACAGGTCACCTTTTCCCTAGCAGCAGTCTGTTTCTCTCGCAGGTATTTTTCCCGACAGCGATCACACACCAGGTACCAGGTGCTGCCTCCGATGCCTCCGTCTCCACAGTTACCAGCCCAACCACCACAAAAGTGGCCGATGCTGTTGTAGCCTTGGCCTCCTGCATAGCGGCCACAGCCTGTCACAGAAAAAAAGTGTGTTAAAGGCAAAGAGTACATTTAGAATAGATGGAAACCGAGAGACGATCTGAATGACTGAACCAGAACCTCCTGTGTGATTACCTGGATGAGCCTGTCTCATGTGGTAGGTGACTGGGTAAGGGTGAGACTCCCCGCACAGCTCACAGATGGTGTCTTTCTCCGGTCCACCCATAGCCAGTTGCGCCATCTCTCCGAACAGATTCCCTCTCGGACGCACCTCTGCCTTCTCCCTTTTCTTCTTCTCCTTCTTGGACTTCTTACCGTCTTTCTCATTCTCCTTCTTCTTCAGGATGGCACTGGACCCCGGGCTGGGGAAGATCATGTTCTGAGTGGCCGCCTTGATCGTGGCCATAGAGATGTCCTCCCAGAACGCCACCAGATGCTGTAACGTTAGCGGCAGGATCGACTTTGCCCTCATAGAGGGATGGGAATTCATCTCGTAGGAAATGGCCTCTCCTTTCCCGTCCTCACACTTCTCTGGCAGGGGAGGTTCTTTCAGCATGGACAGCACTTTATTTTTGTTGATGCTTCCCATTTTGGAGATGTCCGGGCCATGTGGGGCGATGTTGAACATGTTAAGTGCAGAGGAAATCTCTAAGGAGTGGCGGTTCTTTAACTTGCTCTCCTTCTCCTCGGCGCCCTGTCCTCCCAGGGAGCTCCGGATGGGGGCGTGCTCTTTGGTTAAGTCTGGGTTGAACTTGAGGAAAGAGGAGCAGGCCATGGCATCGTGGACGATACCTTCATGCCACAGGAATGCTGCGAAGACCGCTCGCGCACATTCGGCTACAGAGGGTGACATGGCCTGTTTGGCGGGCTCTGTGACCCTGGACGAGCTCTCACCTTTAAACAGAGGCCCGGATTTGTCCTTCTTAGGGCGGGTGTGTCGGCTGGAAGTTTTGCGGCTGACTTTGGGTGAGGAGCGGCTCTCCAGCTCCTCTTTGACCGGAGCTTTGCCGATGCTAAAGTGCACCTTGCAGGATCCCTCCTCGGCATTATGGAGCTCCACGTTCTCGTCGTTCCCCTCATCGTTGGAGAGGAGAGCGCTAGATGTGCACACCTCCACCACTTCACTGTGGAGGTTCTCTTGGGTCACGTGAGGAGAAGGAACTCTGTTTTCAGCATTGTTCATTTCTTTATTTGGATCTTTAGGAGACAGTTTAGGTTTGGGAGAGGTAGACCTGCCTCTAAGCGGCTCTGTGAGTGGAACCTTCTTCTTTCTCAGCGTGTCTGGATCCAGAGTGTACGAATCTGATTTGGACCTCTCTCTGGGAGGGTCCAGCCGGGCTTTGGAGGACGGGCTGACTTTAGGTGGAAGATTCTTGTCATGGTGGGATGAAGAGGAATGCTGGGAGGAGGTGCTGGAGGGACTAGACCGGCCTGAAGAGGACACACTTTTCTGTTTGGGGGAGGAGGAGCGAGAGCCAGGGTTTGGTGACTCGGCACGAAGCCCAGAGTTTCTCCCGTCCGCCTTTAGGGCCTGCAGAGTGTTGTGGTTGGGCGAGTGGGAGCGGCTGTGAGAGTCGGACCTCAGTTTGCCCGTGTCTGAGCGCAGGATGAGGGCTTCGCTTGCTGAGAGTCCACCTTCTCCCGTCTTGGCCCTGCTCTGTTCGGACGAGCGGCTTCCCCGACTCTCTTGTTTGGGCGAGCGGTTCTCCTGGCGGTGTTTGGAGGCTGGAGACATGGGCCGCGCACCCGGCATCAGGTTCCCTCGCTCACCTAAACGTTAATAATTCAAAAAAGTTACACTAAAAGAAACTACAGTTAATATGTGATGCATTTGTAGCAATTTAACTCAGGGAACAAAACTCAAGACCTGCTTAAAAAACATCTGAAAATAGAAAGAAAAATGAAATGAAAAGCAGAAAGACAGAAGTCCCAAAGGTGAGAGATGTTAATTCTTGTAAAGGCAGGTTTTTCAAATGTATGTAAAGCTAATTTAAACTAGAGCTAACTTTGTCTTTTGTTATTGTACCAGACACACTCTGAAATGGAAGAAGATAGCTGATGGATCATGAAGAGCTGATGAAAGATGGATGGCTTGGGACCTCTACTACAGATACTGAATCCAGCCTTAGTGTATGGGAGCTTATACTTTCATTGCAGTTAGTCTAGTAGCCACAAACAACCTGGGAGTCAGTAGCATTTTAGATTTAGCTAAGCCGAACTTAAAATAAAATGCACGTGTTTGTTATGTTCCTGCAGTTTTTCCTCTTTATTCTAATGTTCCTTCCCACCCTCTGCTCAGTCTGAGGGATGCATGCATGCTGTGATTACCCACCCTTTTGCCTTAGAGCGACAGATGAGAGAGCAGTACCATGCCCGGCCGCGGACACACTGCTTTTGTGCGCACGCTCACGAGAAGCAAGGCTGCGAGATGAACCATCTACAGCAGGAAAAGAGTGGTAGCAGGTAAAAACAAACCAGGCATGAAATGCAAGACGGCCGCCACGGAGAGAAGGACAGAAAGCACAAAGAGGCAGTGGGGTCAAGTCAAGAAGGTGAAAGAGAAAGGAGGCAGAAGGACGACATGTCAAGAATGATGGGAAGATCAAGACACACTGATAGAAATGCAGAGAGAAACACTAACAGATACTACAAAGCCCGGGAGGTGTTTTTTGTTCTCTTTTAATCTAATAGCAAGTAAAACTGCACACACAGCACAAGACTGATGCTACCAAGGTGATAAGTTACCTGTCGGCTCATTTGGGAACACAAATTATTAGGGATGCACGATATTGGATTTTTTGCCGATACCCGATATGCCGATATTTTACAACTCATTTAGCCGATTACCGATACCGATATTTTTTTCCCGCACACCTAATTGCAGAGATCATCAGCATACAGTATAATGGTGATACTCTTATCACATTTGTTACAACGGTCGGGGTGACGGGTCTTGAGATGGTTAATCAAGTTTGTAGTGTTGAAAGACTTTGCCTTGGCTCCTCCTCCATCACCGAAGCTGAGCAGTCATTGCAAATAGCAGCTTTGCGATCTATTTCGGACACTTTGAAAAACTTCCACACCACGGACATTTTGGCTTCTAACTCTCTCATGCTGCAGGTAGACACACGTGACGTCATCACGCTGCGCTGCGCAGGTCTTCTTCGTGCCGGGGACATTGCGCCGGGGTCGGACAGTTAATCAAGTATGCAGCAGCCGATCATTTTAATGGTTAATTATATCGGCGGATATCGGCGTGTTGGCCCATATCCGATAGTTCATTTTTAAGCCAATATCGGCCGATACCGATAACGTGCCGATAATATCGTGCATCCCTACAAATTATACATGTATGCTAACAAATGTTTTCTCAAAGACACCTCTCGGGCTCGGTAAGAAACACACATATAACACACACATAAAAAAAAGATTCCCACAAGTAGAGCAAAAGAAGCAATACGGAGGAAAAGACCGACAGGGAGAAAAGAGGCTGAAAAAGTTACAAACACACAGATTTATTTGATCCTGTACTAAAGTAACCTCTTTAAATTGTGGTATTTGAATTATCCAGGGCAAGTACAAACTATTAAAGTGTGTTATTTGTTGTATTGTTACTTCATGACTAAGCTGGTTTTACTTTAAAGACCACTGTTGTTTACATTTGGAGTGAAGCTCTGGGCTGGTTGAGGCAGAAAATGATTATTATTGAAGGATGAAAAATGCAGATCTGAAGTTAAAGCAGCGAAGAAGATGATGAGGAAAAGAAGGAGAAGCTGACTAAACAAGAGAGCAAGCGTAAAAATAAGCAACTCAGCTTATTACTTCAGCACACGGCAAAAATATACCTTTAAACAAGACGGTGAGTCTAAGATTTAAGTTTGAAATCTTGTTTTCAAAAGTAACGCACAACAAGGCCGTGTCACTCCACGTTTGAGAAACAAGATTCAAACATTGAATGGTAGACATTTTGGCTTGTTAAGGATATTTCTGCACGTTAGAACATAACTGCATTGTTATGTGTCACAGCTCCCTCCTGCCCTCCCCACAAACAAAAAACAAATAAAAGATTAAATAAAAAATAAATAAATTAAAAAGCTGAGAGAAAAAGGATCAACACCTGTGCAAGCAAGCGCTGTCAGAAAGCAGGACAGACTTACTCAGAAGCTGTGGTTGTGGCTGAGACAGTTGGGAGGGGGATTGTCCAAACACAAATGGGCTGTGGACAAGGGAGGAGGAGGGAGGAGGTTGGGCGGCTTGCTCAAATACGGAGGAGGAGGGAGCTGCTGAGAGGAAGGGCCCAGACTGAATGGAATTCAGTATGGCACTCAGCCGGTCACCTGCAAACATGGAGACAGAGGATGGGGAAAAACTACAGCTTATGCTATGGTTTGAGGGTTTCCAAAGGGGGTAGGGGGGTGAGGATCATTCAGAGTTTATTTTCTATCAGTCATTCTGTCCGCTCCCACAATGCAGCCAAATGGGAGGAGCTGTTCGTGCTTCCAGGGTCCAAGAAGTCCACTACTCTCTCTGTGTAGATGTACAAAAGGATTGGCAGCGGGCCGAGGCTTGGGTGAGCAGTCGAAAGGTGAGGAACGGGTCAAATGGACCTACTGTATGATTAAAAGTCAAAAGGTACAAGTCCGTGTAGATAAAAAATAAGTTAAAAAAAGAGGCAATGACGAGAGCAATGTCAGCTGAGCCTGAGACTTCTGGGTATTGTGCTCCTTTGTCATTCGCCATACAAAACTGACAAAACTTCAGAGTGATGTCATCACTTTTGTAGTCAAAAATAATGTCTCAGCAGCTCATTAGCCCTCAAGCCTGCAAACTTCTAAACTATAAAACAAGAAAACACTTCAAGGACCAGAGGCTCCTCCCATTTCGCAGCTCTGTTTGGGGAAATAATATAGGCCTACAGAGGGAGGGGCAGAGAGGGGTTTCTTCTTATGTATTTATATAAGAGCCATTCAAAAAAGGTCTCGTGTGCTTGGAAAAAATGTGGCCTTTCTCCAGATATTGTAAGCTGAGCTGACACTGCATCAGTCGTCATCATCCAAAAGTCTTCCACTCTCTTGACACAACAGGCTAGTTGTCAATGACATACAAAGGCCAGTCGCTTTGCAGTTAGCATAGAAAATACTGATATGGTTTGGTTTTTGGAGAGACAACTTGATGTGAAGACTTTACATCCACTGCAAGTCCATCAGTTGTTGCAGCCAGAAATGGGAGGCTGCCCAGGTGAAACTGGGATGGGGGGAAATCAACCACACGGCTGAGGATTGGAGCCTGAGAGATCTGTCAGTAAGGTGCCTTTCCAACTTGCTCAAAGAGCTTTGGCGCATGCTGGTGCCTCAAGATGACCAGTGTGAATGTGATCCATACCGCCTCACAGCGCGATGGAACCACCACAAAGGTGGCTCGTGCTTCAAACCATCAACAGATGGTTCAAACGTGGCCATGACCTGAAGTTGTGAAGTCCCGCAGCCTTCTTAGGTTTGCTGGCTCCAAAACCAACCGTGAGGTTTGAAGGTTTGGACAGATTTTTTATCCGAGTCTGTGTCGAGTGCAGATCCGCACTCAAAAGACAGCTCATCTCTGAAATGGAATAGAGTAGAGCTTATTCCATTTAGCCCCTTTGCATGGCCAATCCATGCATTGTGGGGCTGTTGGTCATATGTTACCTAAAGAGCTAAGCATAATCGCTACAAAGCATTTGGATTTGGATGGATGATAATGTAGCTCAAGAGGTGGTATAAAGAAGAACAGATGCTTAAAAGGTTTAATGCATCAATCTCTCCATTCCAGCAACTTACAGGGGCCGTCCTGTGTCACCTTTCTACTTGTCGTTTAGTAGCAACATACAGCTTAATAGCATGTTAGCTTTTCTGTGTAGCAAACAGATCCAGGTGAGTTTCCATCACTCATCAAGATTTGCATTAAGTGCGTGTGGCCAAGTGTTAAAATGCAATTGGCTTTTACAAAGCAGTTTAAATGACACCAATGGAGTCTTTATTCTACAGTAACAGTAAAAACTGTTACTAAAAAAAGAGGTATAACTTCAGACTCTTTTTCAAGAGAAGGAGCGGTAAGCCGTTTGAAAGACAATCGACACAGCGTCAGCAGGATATTCAGTCAGAAAGATACACAGACACATTTGGGGCCAGCCAATCTTTGATGGTGTAGCAGAAACGATGAGTATATTCAGGTGATGTTTTCAGTATTAATACATATCTTTAAGAAAACAATGATTATGTGAATGATCAAATATTTAGAGACTAAATTAAGGCAACGTAAGGTAAAGGGTGAAATCACAGACACGTGTTCAGGGCCAGTTGTCAGTGTTAGGCGATCCCACAGTAGCCAACTAAACGGACACATACTAGTCTTAATGACTGGAAGCACATTGATTGGCCCATGCACACACAAACACAAACAGAGGCATATGCCTGACACTGCAGAGATGTTAGGCATGAAATAAAAGGAGACACACTATAAAGCATGCATAAATAAAAGGAGATGATGGAAGAGGTGACTGATGGCACGATTGACTGACCCATCCTGGATCACAAAATACCCTGTGGACAAACTTCTATAAATTGTGGAGGTCAAGTGGTTTGTAATTCTGTATCTGCATTAACAAAGATGGTGATCAGTGCCTAAGACAGTGTTCTTAGTACACCCATTTCTACAACTACAATGGGGTAAGTCTCATTCCAATTAATGGTGAGAAGTCAGATAAGGTGAGGGGATTACAAAGCAGGAATTATCAAGACAAGGGTGCAGAGTGAGGGAAGAGTTGAGGTATATAAAAAGGTATAAATCAGTAATGGTAAAGCAAAGTGATGTAAAGATTGTGTCTTAAAACCTACTATACAGCACGTGGACCTTACCTTTGTTATTGGAGATGCCGTAGTCGAAGCCCTGCGCTCCATTTGAAGTCGCAGCTCTGTTGAAGGCCTGCACAGAGAAGGGGCTGGGTGGTGGTGTCTGAGCCCCGTGCTCAAGCAGGACTTGTTCTATAGTAGGAAAGCAAATGTTATCCTGCAATTGAACACGCATGAGGTTAAAAAACACTCCCTCATTTGTGTTTCTCTTACCGTCATCGTGTCGGAGGTACTGATTCCCGCCGCGGTCTCTGGCCAAAGACCAGGCCTCGCCTTCATCGCTCTCACAGAACTCCACTACACTGTTCTTATCCAGCTGCACCCAGGTCCCCTCTGAGTTGACCACCTGATACACAAACAACACTCTTTATCCGTACTCACACACCCACACCACATCCACACAACCTGTCAACAGTCATCTACTGAAAAAACAGTCAGTCATTATTCATATGAGTGCAACCATGTTATTACGGCACATTCCAAGACTCTTTAACAGGAGATCATCACATGCAACGACAAGTGCAAAATCCACAGCAGCAGATCACATGTATTTGATTTTGTGTATCAGCAGACATCGGGGACAAAACCAAACTTACTCTAAGAAAGGGGGAGTTTATTGAAAGGTAAATGTGGTTGTTTTTTCTCAACTCCCTGAAATATTTTAATGTTTTAGAAAAACAAGACATAGACGGAAGTATTAGTATGTGCAGGCTGCACCTCTCAGATCCAGACAGGGCATTCCAGTACAGACTCAGAGAGGAAACTATTGAACAGCATGACACACCACAGCAGCCAATGATTTCCAAAAGAGGGGAGGGCTCCGCTCATCACAAGGCCAGAGACGATTTAAGAAAGTTATTCACAGTATTGTTAAAAATGCAAGAAAGATACAGGCAAGGCACAGAGAGGCTCCAGCATTTTGTGATCGCCCTGAAACTGCAATGGATTCATAAAAACTGAAATTAGTGAGTCAGGAAGCACGCGAAAAAATGTTGCTGATGAGACCTCGATGTGAGAAAAGATACAGAACACACACCCACACCCAGAAGCAGCTGATGTATTCCCATTAGACAGAGAGATTACATCTTTTACATTCAGAATCATTTCAGTTATTGAAAAACAGGGAGCCCTAGTTTCTCAGAATCAGGCCAAAATCTACCAGAATTAGCTGTATTACATTAGGTGATCTTAACAGACTGATTTATTCAACTCCAGCCACAAAAAACACATTGCATTATTTGGGGTGAGTGCGTACCTCGCCTATGGCCTTGACCTTGTTGCCAAGAACTAACATTCCAATGGGGATACCCCTAAGGTTTGGGCAGCTTCTGATGTTGTGACCAGAGGGGCCGGTCTTCACTACCTTATAAAGCCCCGGGCCGCCGCCCTGCCCTGCCCTGTTCTGCACCCGAATGGGGGCCTCGTGGGAAGGGCAGCTGCTCACCTCCTTTACGTTCTCCTCCGATTGGCCCCTGACCTCCTGCAAAAGGTGAGAGCATGGATTAGAGCCGAAGAACAGCAACACGACAAAAGAGCTGCAAAACAGGTCAAAGATCATGACATGGTTCAGACTACTGAGCTCTGAAAGAGACACTGTTAGCAGTGAAGCAAGGAGCCGACCTACCCTGCACATATAACAGTTATGCATTTGTCAAGCACTAAGTAAGGCCTCTCTCAAAGATGTGCCAAAGCTCATTTCACATGTACAGCAGTTAAAGATCAAGAACACCTGGACATCTGCTGGTAAACCGTCAAAGCCTTAAAGCAATAGACATTATTTGCATTCCTTCAGAAAATTAGATGCGAAGAATGATACCACTCTCATACCTGTCCATTAAATATAATATACAGCTAGCAATAGCTTAGCTGTGTTAGAAACACACAAGTTGCTGTTTTACTGGGGGATCATGAGTGGGACTCTTCCTCCTGTTTTTACACATATTTTAAGGAGTCAACAAAGGAAATTTAAAGGGCCAGTTCACCGATTTTCAACCTCAGTCCTATCATGCTATTATGGGGAGCTAATGCCATTATGGTAGCTTCTCCAATGGAACCTGGAAACCCAGACCACTTAAAACACGTCATCTGGCGGAGGCCAGGGAGCTTGCTAAACTACACTTCCTAGGACGCCCGCCTCAGATGTCATGTCTCGTTCAAAATCGTCAGTTTTGAAATGTAGACTGCAGACATGAAGATTTTTTAGACGATCCACCGGTATATTCTTGTTGTATTTCAGATTCTGTACCGATAAATGTCCTTGACAGGAAAACGGTAGTCCAGCGTCTCTCGCTGGGCCGTTCCTTTCAGAGTGAGCGACGCAATGCACGCTGGGTGTTGTAGGAATGTAGAATGTGCGAAACCACGAGCTGTTTGTACAACTTCCTCCACAGCTATGTATCCAATCTCAAATATTATTGCTTCTATAGATTAAAGAGAACACCAGCTGTACCTTACAGTGGCTTCTTCCAGGGGCAAATTTCAATGTTATTTTCAATGTTTCAGGGAATGTACAAGTACAGCAAGAAGCCTTTTTTAGAAACATATTAGAAACAGTTATCAAAGAGTTGTCGAACTGTCACACACTGAAGAAATGGGAGTATCCAAGGGGCATGTTAATACAAGGGTGTTTGCTAGTGACCTTTAGAGGTTATGGCAGGTGGTTAGGGACACAATCAGACTGGCTGTTGTCCCTGTTTCCAGTCTGTATGCTAGGCTAAGCTAACTAGCTTCTAGCAGTAGCTAGGACAGGTTTGAAAATGGTGTCAATCTTCCTCATTTTACTCTCAGAAGAAATGAGACGAGCAACCTTTAAACTATAAAGGCTGTTAAACAATATCTCGATACACGTGACATAGATAATTTAAACCATATTTAGATTTCCACCCTCAACAAAAATACGTACTACTCCAAAACTACATTTTTGCTCCTCATATTAGAATGCACATACAGTACATACACTTACAAAGTGTTAGAATCGAGGAGCCCAACGTTAATGTGAAGACTGTAGTGATGCAGTTAAATGACCAATAGACAACAGGTCTAATCCAATTAAGTAAAACACTTCTATACAGTCTAGAGGGAGGCATGCTATGAAACACAACGTTACAGGACTAGATAAAACAAGCCTGTCAAACAAGACCTCATGCAACAGACTGGACATTAGTATCTTCAACCCCATGCAACATACAAGCTTGAGCTGTAAGAATTTACAAAATCCCAATTGTGATCACTGCGAGAGTCTACGGGACAGTGGCTGCTGACAAACTGTATAATCACTGTACAAACAACCATGCAACTGTGGTTCAACCTCTTACTGTAAAAACTGTGGGGAGACTACAACGTCACAAGGGGTTCAAGAGGACAAATAAAGCAACAGATAGATGATACACTATAGGGCAGTCAAGCTATTTATCCCTCCTTCGTACAACTCACCTGTGGTGGGAATTTAGTTAAGGGGGTCCACGACAAAAAGCCGATATCCCTGACTCCTTGGCTAGCGTTAAAGACATTCTGAGCAACAGATCGTAAGACAGTCAAGAAACAGTAGACGACTCGAGAGAGGAGAGAAAACAGGACGGGGGAAGACGCTTGTGTATTTTTTTGGAAGAAAAAAAAAACATTGTTTTGGCTCCTCTGTAAATTCCAGCATCAGAGGTGATTTGAGAAGGTGAAGAAGAGAGGACAGACTCTGACTGGTGTCAGATAGGCCAGATAGTGAAATCGTGGAGCACTGATAAGAAGGAGGCCGTGTTGGAACACTTTACAGTAAGTGTAGGATCCAGTGCATCAGAGACAAACAAAGCCAGGTTGCGAGAAAAGAGAAATTGACACTTCACTCCAAACACCACATGGTAATTTTTGTCCAAATCCATTCCCAAATAAAATACATCGAGTTGAAACTTCCAAAAAAATTCCCCACTTTGGATGATGTAGTGTGTCATGCTGTTCAGACAGAGACCTTACATGGAAGCCACCTAGCACCTAAAGCATCCCAATGCAAAGGTGGAATTGTGGAAGCAGTAGAGGTACAATTTCCCACTGAAACTTTCTGTGGACCAGTGATTGCTTCATGACAGAAAACCACCTGGATGTCAACATCTTTAGATATTTTAACAAGATATCTTAACCAAATGAGGAATGTGACGGAGTGTTTTTTGTGTTGCATATTGTGGCGGTTTTTGTGGCATGGAGCAAAAAGTGAGAGAACCTTTTATTATCACATGCTGTAGTGCGCCAGTGTTCATGAATTGTGAGTGAGAGGCAATGAGGAAAAGAGGACTGAACAGTGCGGACTAACCAACTTCACCACAGGATGAAATTGCTCCTTTACTTCCTGTTATATTTGTCTGTCAATTCCTGCATTGGGGTTCACTTCAATGCACTAAACAGCTACCTAATGCATGTGAGCATTTGCCAAATAAACATACCATGGCCATGTTATGTTACCTTGTGCCTTTACACATGAATTAAAGCATGCACGCTCCAGCTGCTGTTCCTGTGCACAGTGTGTTAGTGAAAGTTTCATACTCAGTGCTGCTTTAATAGATGTTTCATGCAAGAGAACACCCCAATGCTTCAAGTACATTTGGGGAGTTGGTGCCAAACATTAGAGACCTTGAAAACCCCTTTTTTGTTAAACGACAAAACTCTGAGCTTTTCCCCAAATAAACAGCGCAGGAGCCTCTGTCATCATAGAGATAGACTGCTCGCTCAGCAGGCCTTCTTCTACTTACGTCGGCTGGGACCAGTAGGCTCCTGCCCAGGTGCTGGTTAAAAGAGAGGCACCAGGCTTCAGTGTACCCATTCATGCTGGGAACATACTTCTTTACTGTTTCATCATTGAGCCTGAGCCACACACCATCATCATTGTGGATCTATGGGAAAACAAGCAACAGAGCAGAGCAGAGCCATGCCGTCCTGTTACCATTGAAACAGGATGGGCAGCACCCTCACGCACACACACACACACACACACACACACACACATTCAGCACTTCTGAGGCTGCAGGAAAGGGTCAAACTAGAGGACAGGTTACAGCAGGGGGTGAAGGTAAGACATAAATGTCACTAGCTATCAAAGGTATGGGAGTTTAGATATGTAATGTGCAAATATTCTCAGTATGTGTTGTATTACAGTGCGAAAAATAAGTTAGTGCTTCAACAACTTTAATTTTCACTCTAAATGCATCCCATCCTTTGGATTTATGGTGCAGGCGTTCAAGCCTTTCATGTAGCCTCAGAGTGCTTTGCAAGAGTATGAAGCAAATTAAAGTAGGAGCAACATATTTATAAGATTTGAAAGAATTAATTATTATCATTAGGAAGATATTTAAATATATTACATAGAAGATATTAAAGAGGATAACTTAATCCAGACAAAAAATAGAGTTACAAAATGTATGATTCTATCCTTACTGATTAAAAGAAGAATAGACAAGGAAATAGAATAAAAGTGGAAAGTAGCTACTATGCTCATATAACATAACTGCCTGGTCTGGAGTCGATTACCTCGTCAATGAAAGTGATGGTGCCATTGACATGCACTATGCCTATCTGTTCGCTCTGCAGGGAGGGGTGACTACGCACACGCAGGCCTGCGCTGTCCTTGGACACAAATTTGCGGACCTGAGAGAAGCAGAGGGGAGATGAAGACCGTGAGCGGCAGGAGTAAAGAATCGAAAGAAAGAAATCAAAAGTCAAGAGGTGCAGCAGGAGGAAAAGAGGAAGCAGGACAGGTTGACAGTTGGAGATCGCATGCGTTTCCCCCACACAGAGCCCGCTTCCAGGTACACACAAAGGAAACAGCAAAAAGAAGAGGAAACTATAGGAGCTCTATTTTCAGGAGCACCAGCTAAATTCATACCAGTGCTTGGAAAATGGAATATACGCATTAGGGCGCATACTTTTGCTTGTTTCCCCATCATGGATTGCAAAATAAAAATACCATAAGTTTCACAAAATGATGATGACTGCAAGACGTCTAATGTTAGTTTGCTGCACAATTTGCATTTGAAGTAACTTCCAATTTACTCTGATTACAATTTTTAAATATTAGTCATGAACCATCACTGCAGCTTGAATAGATGACGAGGCTTCGATACAGTGACAGCAGTCGGTATGTAAACATGCACACTAGCAATGCAATCAATTTTCTGTTATTCTAATGTGTTTTTTAATCACGTTGGTAAAGTTTGTTTCATTTAAAAAATTGGATACATATTTTCATTTTACTATATTTCTGAGCCTCTCCTTCTTCCTGAAACAAACAAGCCGTTCAAATCCCTTAGCCAGGATTGGCTGACAGTATTTGGAGTGACCGCAAAGCCCCTCCCCCACGTGTGCGATCCCACATGGGGGAGCGGCCACACTGCACTGTCACAAGTTGTAGAAAACATGGCTGCTCTAGGATCGGTTAATCGGCCTTATATGCACGAGTCAGAATCACCAGGAGGTATCGAAATGGTAAGTTGAAATCTTGACGACGACTTGACTACAAGCTAGTGCAAGAAGGCAGCCTGAGGTGAATGACAATTGGTCGATTTCAGCGAAAGCAAGGTTCCACGTAGAAACCTGCAGATGTTCTGAACGGCCCATTTCAGAGGCGACCTTTTTAAAAATGTGATCCTGGAAAAACACGGAATTGTGCAGTTTTCACTTTTTCACTGTGAACAATAAACACCCAAAAATGTGAAACCCCTGCAAAATATGAGAATATCCATTCAAAAGATACGGCCCCTTTAAGAACCAGAATAAAATCCCCATAAAGGGATTTTCTTAAGTAAGTAGCAGAAAGAGGTCAAAGCCTGGGATAGATCTATCTATCTTTGCTTTGCTAAATGTCTTAATTTTTGGATCCCCATCATCTTGCACCAAACAGAGAGCCTTCAGTCAGTTCTTGTGTCCATTGCTGTCTTTGGACGAGCATTTGTTTTGTTTGTCTGAGCAGCAAACCAAAACAAGGAGGTGATAATGGCTGAAAGCCGCAAAGGTGCAAAATAAGCAGTTGGCAATTCCAACAACTCTTCCACATTACAGGGAGGTCCTTGTTTCTATGTATTCCTTGATGCACCTTTAAGGCAAGAGTTTAATGGAAGTGTTGCTAGATGTAAGTTAGTGTTGACAGGTGTACAAGACAGGCAAAGTCGTTTCTGGTCTCTGTTCAGTTGTATTTGATGGGTGAGTGCAGCCATGCATGCATTTTATACATGTGCTTATATGCATGTTCATGCCCCTGTCGGTCGATCAGAACAAACAGCTCACCTTGCTAGGCTGAGGTTCAGCCTTTGGTTTGACCATCTGAGTGCCGGGTGGGATCATGCCTTTGGGAGGGTCTTTGACTTCCACCTCCAAACCAGCATCTGAGAGAAAAGACAATGTTCACTCGTGCATTCACTCTATTCACTGTGGGAGAATATTTCAGAGGACAAACAGGCTTTTATTTTTCAAGGATTCTTTTTTTGGCTTTTGCCTTTATTTGATAGGACAGCTGAAGAGAGGCAGGAAATGTGGGGAGTAGAGAGTGGGGGGTGACATGCACTAAATGATCAGTATGTCAAGGACTAAAGCCTCTGTACATTGGGCACCTGCTGGACCATCTGAGCTAAAGGAGTGCCCCCAAACAGGCTTTAAGAACAGACATATACCTATTTCAATGCCATCAATGGTGACGTGGATTGTATAGAGGCCGACTGCTCCTGGAGTCCAGTTGGCGCTGTAGGTTCCATCAGTGTTGGCACGAATCAGCATGTTCTCACTGGGCCTGAGTGGGAAAATAATCAATAAGTAGATTGTATCTCGCTGGAAAAAGTGCTTTCTTTCTACACTAGCTCTCTTACCTCTTTGGGGTGGGGGAGGCAAAGCGCAGCTCTTCAAATGAGTAGTTTTCATAAGCCTAAAACAGGCAGAAATATAAAGTTAATTTTGGACCATCTGCTGCCTTCTAAATGTAAACAAGAGAATTTGTAAGTGCGTTATAAGTGAGGCTGACCTTCATCATGGTGATAGCGATGTACCGAGCTTCTTTCACAATCATGGGCTCGTACGTGGCCTCCAGCTTGGGCATTGGCAAGCCTCCGAAGGTCAGGTCAGGGCCAGTAGACGAAGGAGAGGAGCTTCCAGGCAGCCGCTGCAGCTTCTTCAAATTCTCAGGCTGCATCGACTTCTTCTGTGAAACTGGTACAGCCTTCACCTCCACCTGGGATAACAGGAGATGAGAATCTCAGAGTCAGAGGTGTGTGATAATCAAAGTACGATGACCTACTTTCTGTCACTGCAGTCAAAATTATTCTGGTTTCACTTTAATTCTATAAAACATCCCTGACAAGCAGAGACGCCAAAGCAATTACCTTCATGTTGGGAACATGCACCACATCTCCATACTGGTCTTTGGTCTGAACAACCACAGTCGCCGGCCATCCACAGCGTATGTCATCTTTGTTCAGGATCAGGGATGTCTTCTGGGGGTCTGCGTAGGAGTCTGGCTGCAGCCACCTGGATGGAAGAAAATAACAACACCAGAGACACAGGGTGGTAAATGACAAATTGTCAATATATATATAATATGTAAATATAAATTTTTTTAAAAATTGTCTTGCTGCCTTCACAAACATTTACCTGGCCAGACGGCCTCCGCTTGAGCTCTGCACACAGGTGATGAAGTCCTCAAGGAAAGAGTGCTCATTGGTCTGGAGGTGCAGGGGCAGATTTCCCTCCAGGGCCTCCAGGATGGTGGGGGAGTGAGACAAGGCCAGACCCTTCCCCAGGATCCCTGAGTGGGACTTGCACACCTGTGTGAGGTTGAAGGGAATCAATGTAACAGGAGTGCTGAAGAGATTCATGAATTCTCTTTAAAAAGGGGCCATAGTAAGGTGGAAAAGAAATCCAAATTTAGGAGATGACAAACCTGGAGGGAGGCTTCCTCAAGAATCTCAAGATCCTCCTCCAGTTCATTGCCTAAAATTAAACAAAAGATAAGAAATGTGCTCCCAATTTTCACAACTTGAACAGTAATTTAGTCAAAAAACATCCACTGATTTCCGTACCTATAGGGAGGGCCAGATCTTTCTTCATCAGCGCTGCAGCACACACACTGCCCAGGTAGGCCAACTCTTTCTCCAACAGGATGGTACCCTGAATATCAGTTAAGCATTGTTATATACACTAGTTTTTCCCAAGCAGCTATGAACAAACTTAACATTTTACAAATAACATATGCAATGCTGCAGCCATGTAATCTAATGCTAAACAGACACCATAATTGACGGAGGAGTACAGGAGAGTGTGCGTACCTCATCAGGACCAGGGTTGAATTCATACCCCACAGCCACACACTTAAAGCCATAAAAAGAAGCTTTCTCATCTTTGACGTAGTCGGAGGCCGTTTCCAGTGAGAACAAAACTTCATTTCCTGAAGGTAGAGAGGACAGAAAAATAGAAGATGAAAAGAGTAACAGGTTCGTAGGTAATCACTGGTAAGCTAAAGGCCACTAGATAAAGTACGTATGAGAACAACTATGATTAATGATCTACCACTGAGTTGCAGAGATAATAACACTTTATTAATTCTACATCAAAGTACACATTTTATCACCTCATTACTGGCAGGACACTTAAAGAGGCTTTAGACGAATCAAAACTCCCCAATGGTAGCATCTGTCTGTTCTAAGTAAGTGCTACATAATAAGTTTGTCATTGTCAAAACGGCACTCTCATAGCGGTCGTTAAATGTTCATCTTCTCTGCCTCTCTTACCTGGCAGCACCAGGACGGTGGTTGGCCAGCCTGTGGAGCCCGAGAACTTCTTGAGCTCAGTCCAGGTGTTGATGGTGTCATGGATTAATGGTTTGCCCCCAAGGCTGGACAGGTGGAGGGTGCGGCTGGGGATGAGCAGGCGCAGGACGTCCTCTGGCTGTGCGGTGCCGCACTGTGGATCAAACTCGATTGTGGTCCAGCGAACGCAGTCTGGGAATGATACCTGTGGCAAGTGAAAGGGAAAAGATTAGTTTAGGCATAAATTATATTAATGTGTCTGCAGTGAGCAAGCCAGAAAACCTTACCCTGTATTGTGAGACGCCTGCTTGTTTGTAAGGGTGGTCACTCTCAATGACTGAGTAGTGGTTTGAGGTGGTACAAGCTGACAGGCCCTGCTCAGGCTGGTTGCCAGTCGTGCTGTCTGTTGACTGGTTGGGGTTGAAGGTGGGAGGGGCGTACTTTTGGTTGAGGGCAGACACAGCAGGTAGCAGCTCCTGAACAAGTCCAAAGACCTCAACAGCCGCCTGGAAAAGGAAGAGGAGGCATGTCACCACAATGCCAAATCAGCAAGAGATAATTTAATTATGAGGAAGGGTTTGCATCCTGGTTTGACATCTTACCTTGGGCACAGAAGCAGCAACAGGGCCGATGTAGGCCAGGATAAGAGGCAGGAGCATGGAGAAGAGACTGGAGGAACTTAATAGCTCAGGAATATCATCCACTGGAAATAATAAAGGACAAGGGTATGATCCAAATTCAATAAAAGCAGGTCTATACCAGTTAACGATGCTTTTGGCAAAGTTTTTTTGCTTACCATCGACAGCAAAAGCTCTGTGAAGCAGGTCTTTAGCAGCTCTGACCACAGCACTGACCACAGACAGAGCTCTGCTGCAGTTCTTGTCCTCCTCATTGGCTTTGCTCAGCAGCTGAGACTGGAGGTCCCCGTCATACTCACTCCTTCAGCCAGGAGAGACACTCCAGTCAGATACTGACTATTGACTAAGAGATGAGATATTACAAAATGCGTGGTTTGTCTTTACCTGTAGTAGAGAATCTGTGGGATCTGCCCTCTGGTCTGGTTGGTCCCGTTGCTACTCAAGCTGCATGTGCTGAATGTGAATGACACGCCATCAGAGCACTGCACTGTGGTCATACCTCCGTCCCCGTTAGCCGTCCGGCTGCCGTAGTTTCGCAGTCGAACCGCGTACTTCACCCCCTCCTGCAACAGGATAAATCAATCAGTGGGATTATGTGGATGTATAAAAAAAAAAGCACACAATATTTGAAGATAGTTTCAGCATGGCCTCTCCTGAGGTAATTCCAGTTGTTGTTTTCTAGAGATGCTAAATACCTTGAGTGGCACAGCCTTGTCCAGGCGGATCTCTGCAATGTCACTGGGAGAATCATCAGTGCTGTAGGTTCCCTTCACCAGCTCTAAGGATGTCCACCTGTGAGAGTGTGCTGAGTCACCTGGGTGCTCCGTCTGTGCCTGATGGGTGAAGGAGCCAAAAAACTAATCAAGCAACACCAGAAAAAAAACACATACACAATAAAATATAAGATTAAATTATCTATCGTCACTTACATCATCAGCCAACACCTCGAGTTCATACTCGTGGATGCCCCCTCCTCCATAGACGCAGACGCCCACCAGCACCACGCCTGGCTTGTCCACCGTCATACAGATGGCATCTGGAGAGCCGTTGCCCGTGTTCCAGCTCCGGCCCTGGCTGGTTTTGGTGAAACGGTTTGGAGAGGCTTTCACGGAGTGGAGCGAGTTCAGCCCATCAACCTGAAAAGCAAGGACACAATATGAGACATCTGACCCATTATACAAACACATAGGGCTGAATAACACAATGTAAGGAGGCCTAAGTTATAGAGCAAATATTAGCAAACAATAGAGTCACAAATAGAAATCAAAATCCTCCTTAATTGTCTTAAAGGAGCAATTCTCCCCTGGAAAAAGCCACTGTCAGTCAAAGCTGGTGTTCTCTGTAATCGATAGAAGCAATAATTGGCCACCCAGCATGCATTGCGCCCCTCCCTCTGAAAGGAACGGCCCAGCGAGAGATGCTGGAGTGAAGTACTACCGTTTCGCTGCAGTCAATGGCGCAGAGCGATACAGAATCCAAAATACGACAAGAATATACCGGTGGATCATCTAAAAAATCTTCAAGTCTGCAGTCTACATTTTAAACATGATGATTTTGAATGAGACATGACATCAGAGGCGGGCGTCCTAGATTGAGGAAGTGTAGTTTAGCAAGCTCCCTGGCCTCCGTCAGAAGACACGTTATACTTAGTCTGGCGGAGGTTTTCTAGGGCCCAGTGGAGAAGCGGATAGCGTCCTCCAAAGGCACAGAGCGAAGTTGCATTTTTTTCTACCATTATGGCATTAGCTCCCCATAATAGCATGATAGGACTGAGGTTGAAAATCGGTAACTGGCCCTTTAATTGAAGGATAAAACCTGCTTTATTTTTTGCTGTCCAGCTTATTGATGTTATATTAATTTGAGGTCAGCCGTGTCTTTTATTGGGGGACATTTTTGCCTGAAATAAACCCATAAAAGTAGAAAACAAAGACGTCACATATTGAGTAATACGAACAATCCCTATTTATATCTCTCTGCAGACAACAGAGAGCCAGACACAACTGCAGAGGGACCCATCCAGGTGCTCAGGGGAGGAAGAGTTGTTTCCCTGACAACAGACAGTTGGGTGAAAATAAGTGCATTCGAGGGCTTGCTGTCGATGGTGGACGGTTACCGTGGCAACGGGAGCTTAAAGAGTCCTGACTGGTATAAAGATATATGATTCACCCCACTTAACAAGCATGTAGTAAAAATGATGCAGAAAATCAAACTGCACCGATTCTGTTGTTGTTTTTAGCAACAGAAAAAAACACTGCATGTTTCCATCTTGCAAACTGTGACGTTGAACTCTGAAGTTACATGGATTACAATAGAGCTTTAAGTAAAAGGATATGGCATGAGGAAGGAGGAAAGATAAAAATAAAAGGAAAGATGTGTAGTTTCCATCCTTTTATTCAGTCTATGGTCTGAATGCGTGGGCGCATGTGAGTATTATTGTGAGTTAAGTTACCTCAGAGCCCAGGGCAGAGGCGGTGAGCTCAGAGACGATGGAGGCCAGCAGACCACACGTGTTGGAGACCAGGTGTGGAGAGAACAGCTCCACCTCCTTCCTCAAACTCTTCCTCACCGGCAGCACAACGATCACCAGCATCTTCTCCAGCACCTCCCGGAAGCTGGTCATGCCCATCAGGTTCTCCTCCGTCTAAGGGAATAAAAGATGAGAAAATAATATATAACTGCTTTGATATCAAAAGTTATTTGCTGTATTTTAATGGGAAAACGATGCGGTAACAATAAATGCTCCCCCATTTTGAAGGCTGGACACCTGATGTATGACGTGCATAAACTCACATGGCTTAGTTTCTCCATGTGGGCCACCAGCAGGGGGAAGCGGTGAGCGAGGGCAGAGTCGTTCTCTGTGCTGACTTGTTTGACCAGTGAACGCAGCAGCACCTCCCCGTCGTAAGCAATGGGCAGGATGGATGTCAGCTTCACGGAGGTGTTGCAGAGAGCCGACATCACTGCTGCCAGCAGGCGACTGCTGGATGTGCGGAAGTTGGCTTCAGCGATGTCCTAAAAAAACAGGAAACATAAGAATGAATCTCTGATGTTATTATGTTTTAGAAATAATACTATAATGTTCATTTAAAAAAGAGATTATTGTTAGGGAGATTTAGAGATTAAGAGAGGTTAATGTTGCTGATCTTGTTGTTCTCAAATCTGCTTTCTTTCTTTTTTAATATTGGAAATTTAACATCTTTTATCTCTAATGAAATTATAATGTTTTTCTGTTTAAAACTCCTCCTCAAAAACACTAACTATATCTGCCATCTCTGACCTGGTCTAGGCAGTTCAGCAGGTCGCAGAGACAGGCCCACTGCAGAGCCGGGGTTGGGTAGAACGAGTGGAAGCAGGCAGTGAAGGTGTTGTGGCACTCCTGCAGCACAGCCTCCAGCAGGGTCAAAGGCTGAGACAGGTAACCTTGGGGGTCATTGTCCAGCTTAGTCAGACAGTTGTCCATGCCTTCTGACAGGATTTTCTTCAGCAGGCTGCGTGTCTTTCCCACGCACTCTGCCAGCTTGCTCGACTCCTCCACCACAGCTTTGGTGCTGGCTGGAAATCAGACGACAGATAGTACAACAACAATGTGAGATCTTAGCAGAAGCTGGACTCTAAATAGAAAGAGATCAATTGAAATGTTCCTTTAGATATATAAAAAACACCCTGAAGTTTACCGTTTTATATCTGTGAAATATACACAGAATCTAGTCTGCAAAAGGTTATTTAAAAAATATTTTCCAGGCCTCAGACATACAAGAATTTAAAGGGACAGAGCATCTAATTTCCAATATGAAAGAAAGGCATTCATAACAGATCAGGAAAAACATTGTCAATGCTTGTTTAAGTCATATAATGTGGTGGTTTCTCTGTGCTCCTACCAGCAATGGGGAAGATCTCACAGATGTAGACCCTGAGCAGGCGGAGGCAGCAGGTGCCAACGAAGCGCAGCCTCTCCAGGTCCAGCAGGGTGGCTGTGTACTGGAAACCCTTCAGCCCTCGCAGCTCCTCCACACCCAGAACCAACGTGGTCCAGCTCCAGTGAAGGACACTCAGCAGGGATTCAAAACACTCCTACAGGGAGACAGATGTAGACGGTGACAAACTAAAATATTACCTGTCAAGACAATGAAGCAGGTGGAAACAGAGAGATTGTGCTTACCACTGAGACTGTGCGAGCAAATGAGCGTTTCAGGATGTGGACTGGTTCACTGGTCTGCTGTTTGCCTTTGGCTGCATTGCCATCATTTGAAGGAAGCCTAATGTTAAAATAGAGAAACAATTTAATACATGTATTTGACAAGCTGAAAGACAAATAAACTTGCATCACTGTTACCTAAATGTTAAGATTAATACTTGCCTGTAAAGCAGCTGAGGTATCTGACCCGCATTAACATCTGTACCGTTGTTTGACTTCTTAGAGCTTTTGAACTGAAACACCACACTAAAGAGAAAAACAATAAAGCACAAATTAAACATTAAGAATACAGAAATTTGATGAAATAATAGGAAAACATGTATTAGAGGAATAATGTAGCCTGTAAAGTCTGTTTTACCCATCATCAGTGGTAATGGTAGCCTGTCCATGGGAGCCACAGTCACTGCTGGGACCAGACACTCGAGCCCACGCCACATACCACCAGCCCAGCTGCAGCAGCACCGGCTCATCAAACATCATGGCATATTTCTCCCTGAAAAAAAAAGAGACCAACATTAATCATTTCCTTATTTTCTTAATGAGAGATAGCAGTAAGAAGAGATGGGGGAAACAGAAGGAATCTATAAGCTTTACCTGGCAGCACAGTCGTAGGCCAGAACGTCAGTCTCAGCCAGCAGATCACCGTCTGTCTCGTGGTCACCTCCGTCAGGTCCCAGCTCAAACAGCTGCACAGGAACAAGATAGAGTAAACACACTGTAAACGTATGTCATGTCAGGCCTGGATTCTACCCAATCTGTGAGGTATTTATCCTCCTGCTTACTTTGTTCGTCTAAAGCCCTATTCACACGGGACTAGTATTACCTGGGGACCTGCAGTAATTTGTAATCATTGTGGAAGTCGTCTGTGATCTTAACCCCATGCGAATCGGCCATGTCCGTGATTAATAAAGTAAAAATCCAGCGCAAATTACCTACCATATTTTGGCAAACAAAGATCATCTGATAAAATTAGTACCATGCGAATCGGCATCTCCGTAATTTGGGGTCGAACATTTTTTTTCATGCAATATTTTTGTTACCGCCACGCCTTTTTCCTGCCTCTTTCCCGGTTGAGAATTATGGAGGCTGTGGTGGAAATTATAAACGTACGTTTTTTACAGCATTATGGGCACAAATTCAGGAGGCTCGGTAAGGAAGGTTTTTCTATCTTTCAACAAACTTTAAGGCTTTAAGCAGATGTTACGCGAAGCCTTGACATTTTCAATCCTATCCGAGGGATAATGTCTGTAAATTGTAGTAAAATACAGACTTTGCTTATCCCATGTGAATGCGCCACAGTAAACACAGGCATGAGGGGGTCATTTGTGAATCACATGAGGTCCCCAGGCTATACTAGTCCAGTAAAAATAGGGCTTATGTTAGTTTGTCTATTACAAAGCAATTTGCACAGATTATGGTCACACAACCATCTTTTTACAGCTCTGTAGTTTTTTGTGGAATATTTTGTAAGATTTACAAAAGAAAACTCTTCCAACAGACAATCTTTTTTTAGTTTAGCTTGAGATGACAGTTATGACAGTAAAGCCGTTTGCAGCAGCACAGATTTAGGACTATGTGTCCGTCCTGATGCAAAACAAGTGAATTCTAAACTTGCAGCCACGGCAAAAAAACCCTGAAATGTACATTAAATAATTATGTCGCATACAGCTTACCTTGATCTTTGCAGTGTACTCCCCTCGTCCCCCGAACAGGCCCAGCCCACCCAGCAGGATGTCTGCGTCAGCACAGAAGCGGATGGCCTCCACAGAGTGGGCTGAGTAGCCCCAACCACCACCGTGACCTACAGCATCACACATGGGTCAATAAGAGTATGCAGGATACACTAAATGTACTCTTTGGTTGAGGATGGAACGTATTATTTATGTTTCTAATATTCAGTGTAGCTTGATATAATCACAACATCAAAACAAAACCTTAGAAAGCCAAATGTACCTCCCAGTGTGTGGCATCATACATCATTTATCACGTACGCTGTAGAAAGAGGCCACTTACTCTCAAAGCGGTTCACCACACTGTAGTCCTCCTTAGAGTAGACCTTCATCACTGCCTGGGTTTCTTCCTCTGCGCTGGCTACGCCCATCTTCAGCTCTTGCATGGCCGCCAGCGTATCCAGGCAACCTAAGTGACAGCCCAGTATGATCCCTCTTAGTATTCAATCATGATAAATACAATCAACAACACGTTTTAAAAAGAAGCTTTCAAACAGAATGATGAGTTACTGCTTACATTAAAAAAACAGGAGCTTCACTGACTACACTACAGGCCTCTCAGAGGAGGAGGGGGTTTAGAGATAGATGTCGATACTGATCATCTGTGTCGAAGCATTCATAGTCATTCATAAAAGATTCATGTGACAGAAGACACTATGGTGAATTACCGAGAATATGTAGGGCTCCGTGAGAGCGAGTAGTGGTGGCGTGGGATCCTGAGGGCAGCGCGAGCTCTGGACTGAGGATGCTACAGCGAGCTTGTAGATCTGTAGCAGAGGGCATCCTGGCATCAGCTATGACTGCGTTGTAGCACAACATCTCTCTGGAGACTGGCAGGAACCTAAGGCGCACAGAGGGCGATCAAATCAGATTTAATCTTTTTGCAGGGTGTTTTAGATAAATCTTAAAGCTCAAACTATTCACAGCATGGTGCATGCAGAACCACATTTCATTGGTTTGTATGGTCCTTTGACTGACCTCCATATGACATCATACACAGGGTCCAGACACAGGCCGAATCCCTGCAGGTCCTCCTGCTCAGAGTCATTGAAGGTCCTGCAGCTTCCGTCCATTTTGTTGATAAGCAAGCATTTAAATGGAGGCGGCTCAGACACAGAGGAGGGCACCAGGCCAATAATGTGTTTGCTGGCAAAGATCTCTGAAGTAGCGAGGACATGGGAGTTGATAAGAGCCTCATCGATCCGCAGGAATGTCTGGTCCCCGCTGGCTCCGATCCAGGTCGCCTTCCGTCCATATTTGGCACCGATGTTAGGCATGGGAGATGGCTTGGCATTCCAGTAGGGCATGTCTAGGATGGGCCGGCCCAGCTGTCCTTTCTGGAAAGCAAATGGATATATAATCAATCTCTAGAGCAGTTCATAGTTAATTATTTGAAACCACGTGTAAAGGAATGAACATTTAAAGTATTGACATAATTACTGTACCACAATTGACAGATTTCAAAAGTAAAAGCAGTTTGTTACACACGGTATTGTTCTTACCGAGAAGCTGCCAAACGTAAAGACCTGCCCATCCATGAGGAGCACGGCTGTGTGGTTACTGCCTGCTGTCACCTGTACACTGGGACCTGGAAGGGCCTGCACCAGAGTTGGAGAACCCCTAGGAGAGAGACACATAGATTAGGTTGTGTTTGTCATTTTGAATTGCTGCATTTGCAGTATTACAGACTGGGTGTCTGGTGCGACTTTTAGCGGAAAAAATCACAAGCGGCGTCCGGTTAGCGACGCATTTTCCATCACCCAGCAGTGGATGGTCTGTCAGAGAGGGTAGGCGGAGCTAAGCGGCTGCTTTTCCGGTCTCTGCAAGTGTTCCAAGTAAACAGTAATCTACTATGGCTGAACAAACAAAGAAAAGATGGATGACTACAGATACAACTTCAAAAATAAGTGAAAATCCACCAAGAAAAAGAAACAAACTCGACGCTCAGATGAAGGCAAACTGTCTAAAAAGGAAAGCGACCGTCAGCAATGAAAATCAAGAGTTACAACCGGAGCCAACCGTGGACACATGCAGCACTGTCTGGATATCTGGCTGCCAGAGATAACAAAACTGAAATCTTCAAGATTACCACTTTAAACATATCATTTGTATTCAAATGATGTAAGGCAACAGAAGCAGTACCTGGAGTTGACATCTCCATGTCCCAGCTGCCCATGTTGGCCGTAACCAAACGTGTAGACATCTCCATTCTCCATCAGCACCACTGTAAAGCAACATAATCATCACTGTTATTTCCTCACTTTTCTTTAGTCAGCCTCTCGTTACTCTTAAAATAATTTGCAGACAAATATGCTGGTATACTGGTATTTAGGGAAACCTACCCGAGTGGTGGAAACCACAGCTGACCTGCACGGCTCGCAGCTCGCAGTCAAACCTCACTGCCCCTGGAGGGTAGGTGGTGATTTTGCTGGCATCCTTCTCCCCACGCTCACTGCTGCCATCTACAAGGCAAAAACTCAAGTCAGCAAATTTAAGCAGAAAACAGGGTGAGAGTGAGGTTTAGTGGCAACGTCAGGCCGCAGAGGTGGAGGTCTCTGCACAGTCCTGGGAAACTGAGCTGGAGGGAGAAGAGGTTTCAAAAGAAAAGTGGGAGAAAAGGGAAAGCATGCCGAAATAGAAACAAAAAGGACAACACCTCTACGACAGAAAGGCTTTTGGCAACCAGTCCCATAAAAGATTAATGTAGGCAATAATTAGAGTTTCTTTTTTTACATCTGTCTGTGTTTAATGAGGATGAGATCTGGTTAACCCTGAGCCCTGTGTAAGAGGTCACAGTTGTGGTTTGTGAGTAGAAAAACTTGGATAGAGACCCATGCATTACAGTAAATATGACTGTCAAAACCTTTTTGGACCAGGAACCAGTGCATTGTGGTTTTCTACTATAACTGAGCCCAGCCAGATGAGATAACTGCTTTAGGCTTTTGACTTTACTGTAAATGTAAATTGACTGGCTCATGGCCCAAACATTGATACGGGGTAGGGTTGAAGGTCGAGCTCAATGTCAGTGGAAAAACAGAAATGTTCTTAACAGCATCTAAAGCACTCTTTGAGCCAGAGGTCACAGACTGAAACAACAGTGTTGTGGGGAGCATCCATTCTTCTTCATCAGTGGAAAACCATGAAGAAGGAAGCTCAAAGGAGGTACCTATAACAACCAAGCTTTCTTAACCAAGTGTAACACCCTCAATTTCCTAACCGACATAGTTTTATGTGAAAATGATGTTGGGAAAGTTTTCAATAGTTTATGTTTAATGGATACTTAACAAAGGCTGAATGCTAGGCACCCAAAAACAACACCAATTTGGACTGCCACATGAGCCAAAAGCTATTTGCAACAGCAGCTAGGCAGGTAGATGTGGACCCACAGAACATAGTACACATGTCTAAACGCATTTGGGCCTTAAAATAGATACGCATGAACCTGGGCGTGTTTATGTAATGCAAGTGTATACAACAGCCTACTGTGGGGGTTTTTTACCTCGCTGATAATTGATCAAACACTACTACTACTAAGTCCCACATTTCACAAGCTGCAATGAGCCGACCACAGTAAGGTTTTCCAGTGTTAAAGGTAAAAACCATTGAAAAAAATATCAGCGCGATTGTGTTCGACATGCAGACATCACTTAAAATGTGTCGATTGTCTGAGGTGGCTAACTTTAATATAGCAACTAAAGGACATGGGGGCTGAGAACAACAATAGCAAATCAAATGTCACTTCAGGGTCCACTGGAGCAGACGCACGCAGAGTATAAGTATTTATGAGATAACTGTTATCTTCCTACAAACATATTTAAAATACAAGAATACCAACATGGTTTCCCGAAGTATATTCCCTCAGAATAAACAATAAACAGCAAGAACAACCATCTGTAATGAGACATTTACTCGTAATTCAGGTTTAAAAACAGATTACTTTTATGATTATTATTATTTTAGTAAACTGTTAATTTGAATATCCAAACAATGCTTTTATTATATTTAAGCAGGCAATAAATGATACATGATTAAAGTTTAATTTTTTCTATTTCTTGTGGGACAGTTTTCATGTGTCTGACATTTAAGTTTTGACAATTTAATTTAAGCAAGCTGCAGCACGTGAGCCGCGTGTGCACGAGGGTTGTTATTAATCACGTAGCGTCTCAAAGCGATCGATCGTTTCCAAATGTCATCTGCGCCTTTTACAGGCAAATTAACAGTAGGGATGTTCCAGAGAAAAGCTGTGTGTGTGTGTATGTTTCTCTGTAGAGCATGTGTGTGTGTAGACCCTTCTCACCACAGGTAAGCCACGGGAGAGGGGAAAGAGTCAGGGCAGATTGTGCACTTATCTATCGATATTGATTAAAAGCCAGGTAACTGTGTCGTGTGATTCAGTCATGTTTTGAAAGCATCTGTCTATGGTTTTGTAATCAGTGACGAATGATAAAACAGTGTGAATAATCTGCATTCATTTTTTTTATGTGTTATTTTTTCTGTAAATAGATGTTTTTTATAAAATTTTTACAGAGATTCAGAGGACAAAACAAATAACTGTTCACTGTGTTCTGTTACTGAAACCTACGTCTAACTGAAATCATTTAAACATCAGGAGTTCACTTGCTGAACACTCCTGATAACGAACATGTACACTTCCTTCTCTTATGGTTAAGTGCCTGAAAGCTTCATGATAGGCGCACAGTGATTTCTAAGCAAGTTCCATGACGTACTTCTCATCTGATGCGTGTCTTTTAAAACCAACATCTTCTGAGTCATATTTATCAGCACGTCTTTCATCAAAGCTCGCTCTCCTTGGTGCCGTTTGTCTGTTTGTTATGCAGCAGTTGTGCGATCAAAGTGACAATTCAGCTGCTTAGGGAGTGATGGTAAATCCAGTTAGACAAGGACAATTGATTTCTATTTAGGTCTAAATAAAAGCAGTGGGAAGAGCAGGCATCCTTTTCTGAGGATTAGAAATGATAAACCAGAAAATGAATGAGCATAACAGACAGAGGCTATATTTTCCTTTCCTGTGTTAACATTTTATTAATGATATTAAAAAGGGAACCAGCCTTGTTTTTTTGGCTTCACAGTCATTTCTCCCCTGTGAGTCACAATGATTGCTTCCTGCCAGCAGGCGACATTGTTTGTTACCATGAGACCAGGTGAAAACATAAGATTCCTGCCGTCAGAGAGTGAGAGAGGAGGTGGGCGGGACAGCCAGATTGGGAGATGAGGCAAAGGGGTGTCTCTGCACCCGTTGAGTTAGTGAAAACCGTAGTACCTTTGTGCTTGTCCCGTTTATGCCTTAGTGCCTGAAGGGGTCTTATTCTGGCTAGGGCCTGCTCACGCTGGTTCATAAAAATGGGACCAGGAAAAACAAGGGGGCCTGGGGGAGAAAGAAACTTTCACATGCATGCACAATGCTCACAAATGGGAAAGAACACATGGTAATACTACACCACAACAATACACTCACACACTGTAAAAATTATAAAAGACACAAGCAAGGGGGAAGTCACCAAGGCACAACACCCAAGCTCACACAGGGATTGACATACTGTTTGTAGTTTCATCCTATTTTTTATTCTCTAGCAGAAATCTAAACGTCACATAGCCAAAAACAAACCACAAAGCCCTTCTCTAAACAAAGCCCCATGATGCTTAGCCCTGACCCATACCTCTGCCCTCCTCCAGCCTGTGCCGGCGGTTGATCCTCTGTCGCTTCTCCTCCTGCCGGATCTGAATGTGCTCCTCGATGTTCACTCCTGGAGGGGGAGGGACAGGCACAGCTGAAAACACAAAAAGGCCCCAGGTACAGGCAGCCCAGACAGGATGCAGGAGGGAGGATGAGGAGGGAAGGGAAGACGGAGCAGAGCAGAACAAAACAAGACACACATCAATGAGTGATGGAGAAGATGTGATGGAGAAGCAGTGACTTTGCACAACACAAGAATAAAAACAAAAGGATGAGCGGCGACAAGTGTGCGAAACACTGCATCCAAGCAAATGCAACACGAGCAGCAGAAAGACACAGAGCTTGCACAAATCCCTGCTTTTATTCTGATCCATTTTGGAGGATGCAACATACTGCAAAACACTGAAATATCACATCACAGGTATGTGCCTGAGATTTTTACAGGCACATGGTTTATCTGACTTCTGAACAATGTGAATAGTGATAAATGTGAGATGAAAATACAGGGGGAGCATGAAATTAATTATGATATAAATTGGCATACCTAGCAGCAGGTCCAGTGGAATCATCTCCTTCACAGCGTCAAAGATGCCCCTCTGTCTGGCCTCCTGACCATCCAGCTCCCGGGCGCAGGCCTTGCAACAGCCACACGCTGAACAGCCAGACTCTCCAGACCCACAGCCGCAGATACTGTTTGCCGGATGAATAAACAACATTATGATAAACAATTGTAGCCAGAAATGTAATTATAAAAAACACCCTCTTAGTGAAATTAGCATTTTTGGCTCTTGACATAACTTAACTAACAATACTACCGACTAAAACACTTGAATTCAGGAATATCAGATGTACTAAAATAGCCATAGATAGTGGGTGATTCTAGTAAACACAAGTGCTGTCAAATAATAATGTAATGACCACTTTCACCCCTTCCCTGTTTTTGTGTCCTCTTACCCTCCTGGTACTCGGTCTGGCCGTCCACTGCTGACACAGCTGGCCCCGTAACCAGTGCAGTCCCCACACACCGTGCACACCATGCATTGGTCCAACTTCCACTTGTGCATGCCCGGCTGGCACATCATGCTCTTCTCTTCCTTTTCTTCCAGCTCGTCCTCCAGGTCTTCATCCATGGCGGTGGCCATGCTCTCTACGCCAAATGCTACAACACACACACATAGACGGGGAAGCCAACAAATTGAGTGGAGTACAAAGACACAACACAAATGGTAAATTGACTGGATTTGAATATCTAGTCTTGCAATCACTCAAAGCATGTCACATTCACTCATTCACACATAGCAGAGGCTGCTACATAAAGTGCCCAACTGTCAATCAGTCCTCCCATCCACACATCGATGGCTATGCCACCAGGAGCAATTTAAGTGTTCAGTGTCTTGCCCAAGGACACTTCGACATGTAGACTAAGGGAGCTGGGGATCGAACCACCAACCTACCACTGAGCCACAGCCGCCCCACAATACACAATATACAATATGTTGTTGTCTGTGACTGTTTGTCTGTCTGCTCACCTTTGCCTGCCTGGCTCATGGCTCCGGTGTCTCTCCCACACTGGCCCTTGTTATTTACCCCAAACGTCCACACTTCACCGCTCTTGGTCAGAACACACGTATGGGCCTTACCCATAGCAACCTGAGTTACAAAGTGACCTTTCAGGTCTGTCACCTGACCTGTAGGAAGAAAGTAGGGATTGTAACGAAAGTGAAAAACACGGCTTCAAACAGGAAATTAAACAGTCTTAAATCTGTCTTTATGAAAGCAACAAAAACAAAAACCGACCGGAGAAATCTAAAATAGAAAATAGACTTTGAAGTCCCAGTCAACTCACATGTGCTGTCACTGTAAATAGCGTCTTTGCCAAACATGTAGAGCTCTCCATCCTTGGTGACAATGCTGCTGCTGCCGTTGTTACACGCCGTGTACACGGCTGTCTTGGTCTCTAATTTGATCATCTTCTTGGGCTTGTACGGCTTGGGCTGTCTGCGACTTTTAGCTGCAAGTTGACAAGAATACAGACATCGTTTTGTAGAACTTCTACTAAAATGTCTCTGATAATGTGGTGAAATACATTTGTTGATTTTTATAGATAGTATGAGTTTGGCTTACTGGACTCTCCATCCTCTCCTTTGCTAGCAGAGCCTGTGAAGAATACACTTCCATCTTCGGCTACAAGCAGCGCGTGAGAACCATCATGGCCGACTGAGAACTGAGCGATCTTGGGAGACTTTGTTACGGGCAGTTCCACCCACTTCCCTGCAGACGGGCCACCCTGCTTTATGCCCAGGCTCTGGTACTTTCCAGTGTAGTAAATCTGTGAGGGGAAGATGAAAGAAGAACTAACACATTGGACACAGTTTTCACATGCGGAGTCAAGGCTCTACAGCAGTAATACTCAATGGGGAAATAAATGAGGACCCTGTGATTTCTGCTGCACTGGTTTTTAGCCTTAACACGGCCTTAGCCCATGTGTATTGTGTTTAAACAATTCAAACAGCAGGGGTAACTTGTAATAATAAATGTACAAAAGCGGCTGCTGGGCGTGAAAGCATTGCATTCAGAGGGAACAGTAGCTTGTAAACAACAAACAGCCAGCCTCTGATTCCTTCCGAATATCTCACGTGTGGCATTTTGTCCAGCCCAAGTGATCAGTGAAGTTTGTGCAAAGATAAAGGTCAGCTGCTCCTATTTTTACCCATCCAGCCTGTCTGGTTTAAGGTAATCTGTTGATAATGAAAGCTGTGAGATTAGGCCTCCACACAGGCGAAGAAATGTGCAACAGGCAACTGCACTTGACTGCTATCTACAAAAGAAGCACGCCGCACCACACCTACAGTACAGGGACACACAACCACACCCTCTGCACACCCCAGCACGCTACATAGTCAGCATTCTTTTCTTTCTAAGACAGTCTGCAAAAAATGTGAAATATCTTCTTCACAATGCCTTCCTATAGTGATTGGTTTTACTTGATGACAGGGACCCTGTAGTCTAACTCTGAGTCAAGACGTCACAGCCTCTTTACACAGACACAAACATTACAGCTATGGCGTTTAGCTTCATTAAAATGAGAGGTTACTTGTTATTTTGCGTTTTTAACATAAATCTTTACGTGCAGTGGTCTCTGGTTTGTTTTGCGAAAGGTGGACTTTATAATGTAGGCCAGTTTGACTGCTTAGACCTCTAAGAACATCCAGTTAATTAAGCATGGACGTCACTTCATAAGCTCATCTATTCAACACCATCCATCTGAAACTATCAACTGGTATCTTAAAGGGCCAGTTTGCCAATTTTCAACCTTAGTCCCATCATGCTATTTTAGAGAGCTAATGCCATTATGGTAAAATAAATTGCAAATAAAATGCAATTTCTCTCTGTGCCTTTGGAGGACGCCATCAGCTTCTCCAATGGGCCCTGGAAAACCTCCGCCAAAGTATGTAAAACGTGTCATTTGCCGGAGGCCAGGGAGCTTGCTAAACTACACTTCCTCAATCTAGAACCCCGCCTCCGATGTCATGTCTCGTTCAAAATCATCAGGTTTGAACTGCGGCTGCAGACCTGAAGATTTTTTAGACGATCCACCGGTACATTCTCGTCACATTTCTGATTCTGTACCGCCAAACGGTAGTATTTCACTCCAGCGTCTCTCGCTGGGCTATTCCTTTCAGAGGCAGGGGCGCAATGCACGCTGGGTGTTGTAGGAACGTAGAATGGGCGAAACCACGAGCTAATTGTACAACTTTCTCCACAGCTATGGCGCCAATTTCCAATATTATTGCTTCTATTGATTACAGAGAACACCAGCTTTGACTGACATTGGCTTTTTCCAGGGGCGAATTGCTCCTTTAACATTTCTGAATGTAGACAGACACTACATATCCCATCATCCAATACTCTGAACTCTATTACAGCAATAAAATATAATCAATTTAATATAAGACATACCGCATTCCAAGTTCAAACAACATGGCTGTCTTCCACTGACCCTGACATCAATACAATTTATTTGTGGGTTTAAGGGCGACCAAATATTTCCAAAACAAGAAGACATGTCTTATTGTTATGCTTTAGAACAGCCTGATTCTAGGAATATCTAACTTTAGCTTACTACACGCAGAAGAGGTATGTCAATTTTGTATTATGGGCTTCATGTGACATAGAGGGAGGGAAACACGCCAAAAAACACTTAATTTAATTTCCCCAGTGTCAAACCTCTTCAGTGTCTAGCCTTTTATGAACAAGTTCTTCTCTGTTCCAACTTCCTTTTTCTTAAACATTGGAGGAACAGCACAGAAGAGGAACTTCACTCTTACCTTTCCTGAGGCAGTTTTCATCAGAGCAAACTCCCTGCCTGCTCCGAGCAACGCCGCCTCTTCATCAAAGCCTGTGCCTGAGAGAACAACACACTTTTTAGAGCCAAACACAAAATGAGACTATGTCTGAACATATGCTATTATTTCTTTTTGCTTTTAACCATTTCTGACCCCTTGTAGACACATGCATCATAAAAAGCCTGTAGCAGGTGTTTGCATATGAAAATCACTTCCCATATTTAATACATAGACAGGTATGTTTTTGTGACTCTTACTGATGATGTGCAAGTCCTTCTCGAGGTCAAAGAGAGAGATGCCGCATGCGTGCAGACATTTCCTTGCCAGCTTCAGCTGCAGTTCCTGCTGCAGGGCCGGGTCTGAGCTCATAGTGTAGATCCGCACCACGAAACCATCCTGCTGGAGGAAATACTCTTTAGTTTAATGACTCAACATTGCTACAGCGGGAGTCCATTAACAACATTAGGAGACACAAAGGCTTGGATTCAATGGAAATATACGCCCGCCTCGCCTGACTGAATGTGACAATCAAAATGAATCAAGCTTTATAATTAGCAGTACATTTTTTTTTTTTTTTTTCTTGCCAAGAGAGAGAAGAGAAGATTGATATCCCTCACATGTATGCACACTTTATATTAACATTTAGCATACAAACACCCAAGTGATTTTGATAGCTATGAATATTTAGATTACAGATACGAGATGTGACCAAAAAAGCACAATAAAAATAAACTTGCTAAAAAGTTATTTCTTTTAAGTGGTAATTTCGAAGATCTCAGCTTCGTTCTCTTTGGCGCCACCTATGGCGATAAACGGTAATTGCAGGAGCACACTTCCCAGATATCCAGACAGGGTTGTATGTGTGACGTCCAATGGTTGGCTAGATTTGTAACGCTTAATTTTCCTTGCTGACGGTCGCTTTCCTTGACCGCCGGGGTCAGCCCAACACGTGGGTCTGTATGAGACTGAGTGACGGTACTTTCACAGCCGTAGAGAGAGAGGGTTGCAACATTTTAATGGCGGGTCATGGAGCATATTGGCCCTCCACTGATGCGACTCTGTCTTTACGCGTGGCTGCTGCTCCGCCGTCCTAACCTACGTCCACAGCGCGCACCTGTTTTCAAACACGTTGTCATCTGCACCTATAGCGATAAACTCTAATTGCGGGAGCATACTACCCAATTATTATAAACAGTTTTTGAAGTTGTATCTGTAGTCATCGATCTTTTCTTTGTTTGTTCAGCCATAGTAGATTACTGTTTACTCGCAACACTTGCAGAGAGCGGAAAAGCAGCCGCTTAGCTCCGCCTACCCTCTCTGGCAGACCAACCACTGCTGGGTGACGGAAAACGCGTCACTAACTGGGCGCCGCTTGTGATTTTTTCTGCCAATGTCCCCAAAGACAGCCAGTCTGTTATACTGCAAATGCAAAGGCTTTCATCAGCAGGCCTTAGGCTCAATCACCATTGTGTTACCTCATTCAGTAATAGATAGTGACTTAACAGACATTTATGTAAATGAAAATAAAAAATAATGTGTGTTGTAAACACATTGTGGACATGATACTTTGAATATTAAACATTTAATGCAAATGTTCAAGTGACTGCTGTGCATGTGTGTGTTGTGGTACACTGGGGAATGGGCTAAGTCATTACACAATCACAGCTAATGTGTGGGATGCAGGTTGCATTAACACAAAGATTATACCTTATAGATAGTCGAGTCTATGAACTATAGCTGTCAAATGTTTGTGTCAATCTCCTGGGAGTGTGGCTGTTTATAGAATGCTTTTTTCAATATTCACAGCTACAGCAACTTCAAACCCCGAGCCATGTCAGTGTTAAAAGCACATCCATTTATCTCCACAACACCATGAAGGGTGTGACATCTATCCACAAGTCACACACTTTGACTCAAAGCCCGAGCACGTAACAGTTGACACAACACTCAGAGATGTGGGTTAGTCAGGCTGCAGGGGATGTGGCTGAAAAGGGGCATTTTACAGGAGAGGAACAGAGAACAGAGTAGACCACAGTGAGACAATAATTAGGAGACAGCGGGGATATAAAAAGGATAAAAGTAGCTTGCTGATAGTCTGGATAGTAATGATGACAGACTCATGTGTTGTGCTTTGATTCCTGCTGAGCAGAGCACATGTGCCACTCGAATCATTAAATAAGAGCGTCTATTTTCTGACCCTGACTCTTCCCCTTCACATGTTTCCATCTTCCTCTGACAACACTCTTGATCTCCGATAGTTTACCCACAATATCCTCTTCTTCACAGCATCTGAAACCTCATCAGTGTGTGTGTCTTACAGGGTTTTTTCTCAACCATAACTCATCTCTGCCATTTTTGCATTTGCAGCCTGCCCAATAAAAATGCATGCAGCTTCTTAGGAGTCCCCCAATCCTCCCCCCACCCCCTTGATTAGCTTTGAAATTGCTATCTGAGAGCGAGGCTAGCTGCAACGGCAAATATATGGATTTCACATCCCCCCCCTCCCCCACCCACATTACAGAGTGCTTATGCAGATAACTGCTTGAGAGATTAAGCTCTCTGGAGAATACCCACATCTGGTGCCACTGCCCTCATGGCCACGCCCATATATACACACACTCACACACATTGCACATGTAAACTCAGACAAGGCAGCACCCCCCTCTGTGTCACAGCTGGTGATCAGCTGAGGGCCTGTCGCAGTGAGGCTGAGGCCTTCGCAGCAGTGACAGATGATTCACAGGGCAGCTCAAGAGGGACAAGTACCCTCATTTTAATTTACAAGAGATTTGGTTATTATCAGGGAAACAGAGCGTATTGAAAAACGGCTTACTGAGGTGTACACGATAAGGAATGACAAATGAGGAGCAGGAAACGGTTTGTACTGGTGTGTGTATAAACAACCGATGACGAGGAGATGACCGCGAATAAACATGGTCTCTACATTTTGTTTAGTAGCTTACAAACAGCCCTGTTTTTACGCTTTTACACAGTCAACTCTCTCAGCTTTTCCGACTGCAAATAGTACCGAGTCGCTGTAGGCGGTGTACTTAGCTTAGCATAATGGCAAAGATGCTACAAAACCATGTGTCTTCAAAGTGACACAAACAAAGGGGGGGATTTTATTCAAGGCGATGAGTTTTATCAGCTATATGACACTTACGTCTTTGCAGGCTGCGATCTGGTTGATGTACTCTCCGTCTGTGAAAATGATGTTCTGTCCGTCTGCATGTTGACCTGTAAAGACGAAATTAAATGCATATCAATAAGTAGTTTGTTGGGATCGACTTGGCTCCCGTAAGGTGTTTTTTTTTTAAGTGACAAGAGGACTGTTTGTTTTCTCACCTGGCATGGTGACAGTCCCCTCGTGCTCCAGAGTCTCCGGGTTGATCTTGATCGCCGACATCGTATGGTTACTGGTGTCCCGATACAACAAGAACCCCTGACAACAAAACACAAACACTCCTGATGATCTGCAATCAATAATCTTACCCTTAGACATACTGTTCATAATAATTAAGATACAGTGCATTTAAATAAGCTAATCAATATTATGTAATTGACGCGTTATCAAAGCATCTAGATGAAAGTTTATTTACTTACCTGAGCAAAGCCCAGCCATGACCTCTTCTCCTTTCTGTTCCTGATACGAGACGTGGAGTTGTACACATGGCCCTGTAAGGGATACATAACACATGAGTGAAACGCGGACAATAAATGTTGACTTAATGCATATCAAAGTTATAAAATTCTTCAAAGAGAAATAGTTTGTTTCACACAAGCAGCAACTTCTGGTGTTGAAAAATGAAGCCAATGCTGACGTACATAAAATTGCAGTTCCCTGAGTGGCCACTTGAGGCTGGCTCCAGAAAACAAGAAATAACATTACGGCAGATGGGAAAATACCCATATTTACAGCAGAAATAAACATGTTTACAGCCTGGTATAAAAAAACTGTTTTGTTATTAATAGCTAATTTAACTGTTCAAGACAAAACACAGAGGGGTTTTTAAAATTTGGACAAATAATCTGGCTTGCTGTGTGATTTATGGAACTTCTGTGCAAGAAGTCCGTGCTTCAGCTTTTCAGTGAGTTAAAGGCTTGTATTATTGTACTGATATATTTTTAACACCAGTAGCGGGTATACTGTGCCATACCTGGCTTGTTAGCCTGCTCAGTGTTTATAAAACATTTATTCAATCATCGGCCAGTAAATAGGAGTCAGGAGTTGTTGGCTTTTCCCCGATGAGATTACGGTGGACATAGTGATGAGAAGACGGTTATTTTAAGTTTCCCGTTATGCGTCTTTCACCCGCCACTCCCCTGGTGAGCGAGCAGCGAGTCCACTACTTCTTTAGTCTGATAAATAAACACCTGCTGTCAGTCAGCAAACAGAACCTCCTCTGTGGGAAACATGAAGTTAAACTAGCTCATTCACAAGCTAATGGATCAAAACAGACACCGTTTAGCTTTGATAACTGTTTTTCAACCACTCGCTTTTCTACAGTGCCAACCTCTCATCCAAATTTGGTCACTTCAGGCTCCAGTAAACCAACACGGCGGCAGCCATATTTCGGCTTCATTTTCGCAGTCAAGAAACAAATGGATCACGTCACGGTCGCTACGTCTATTATTTATACAGTCTACGGTTTTACAGCAGACAGATGGTTGTCTACTAGCACAGTTCTCCGCGACTAACTCCAACTAAGAACACTTTAAATGACGCCTTTATGATCACCTGATAAGTGAAATTACAGTCACAACAGGCTTAAACACAATGTCTTAAGGTGCGTGGGTATGTAGACACAGGCTCCTCTTTTTGAGAGCTGTAAATACCTGGTGACAGGCTTTGACAATAACTATATATATTTACGCTGATAGTTTGGTTTGCTTTTGTAGGTCATATAGAGGCCAACAGTATTAACTAGAGACTGTTTCTTTACCAATAACCAACCAAGTTCGGAGACATATGTTTATCACTTGACCACATGCAGCTTTGCATACCCTGACAGTGCCACTGTATCCAGAGCCCACTTTGTAGAGTCCATCCTTGCAGAGCAGGTACAGGAAGGAACCATCGGTCTGCAGAAGACAGCGCTCATCCTCATCAATAGCCACCTCTTTCAGGAACCACTTGTTCATCAGGGCTGCGCGTTTGATGCCGTTCCCAAACCAATCCTGGATTTGAATCTTTCCAACCAGGACAGCCTGTACACTCCTCTGGAGCGCGTTCAGTATGGTGGGCACCTGATGAGATTCGAGGAGACAACAAGGAGGCAGGGTGAAAGATGGCAGGACTGCAAAACTCTAATGCGGCATAATGTGGTGTATTTTGTGAAGCAGACCATGCACCAGGTGGGAAATAGCTGGTGGGCGTCTTTGCTGCTAATTTTATTAGTGACTGAACCTGTGGTTACTATAAATGCATATTATCCCTCCTCTCATTCTGCCTGAATGCGTTTTCACACACAAGGGGTTTCCCCGAGAAAAGTTGTTAGTCCCTGCACACATTTTTCTGATAATTTCCGTGGCATGGTACATCACACGCGGCTGATCTCACTATTCAGACACACACAAACAAACACACAGGCACGAACAGCTCGTAAGCCCACACTTCCCGCCAGCATGCCTGCTAATGCGATGACTCACAGTTTGGTCAAAGCCTACAATATGAGGAACCAGGAAGAAGAAAAACACAGAGTTCTATCACTGAGGGGGATTAATGTTAGAGGCCCTAAAGTCCTGCAGCAGTCCCATTTAAGAATAGGGTTTTTGTGTTTTTGCAGGTAAAGGTGAGAGGTTTTTAATGGTCTCAAAAGTTTTTCAAGAACATTTCAATAATAAGCCAAAGCTATAATGATTAAATAAAGAAATAAAGAGAAAGGACAGAGAGGACGGGCTAGAGATTGAAGCAAACAGAAGGCCAGCTAATTAGCGTAAGAATTGTGGCCGGGTAACATAATCAAACAGGAGAACCAGAGTGGCTTGACATTTTCCAAAACTCAATTTGTGCCGTCCAGACTCTGCCCTGAGTCTCTCTGCTGAAAGGAAAAACATGGAGGATCCAAAGGTCAGTTTATCCTTAAAAAATGCACGTTGTTTATCTCAAGCATTTCTTACAATCTGAAGTTAACTTTGATAGGAATATGGGGTACAAATTCAAGTAGGTGTGTAAGAACAATGCTATTAAAGCTTGTCCTTCACTGAATACAACCATCAGAATCACCTGGAATTCTTCATTCAAGATAAGATGCTCAAAGGTGATAATCAGTAGTAACTTGTGACAGGAAGACAGGTTGGACTGACTTATAGTGATCTTATTTCTTAATGCCAGAGATGCCAAATAAAGAGATAGAACTTGTCAAATTTAATTGTTTTGAATCGGTTAATTACCTGTATCGTCTGGCAGGCATGGCTGCCATTGTTGGTGAGAATGGCAGAGACGGCCTGCAGGATTTTGCCAGTGTCTCCCCAGGCTACAACCAGACTGAAGAGGCAGGCGCAGGACAGAGCGGTGATGGCCTGTCCTGTCGGATCATTGGGCCCTGTGCTGCGAACCGTGGTCTCTAACAACAACTGGAAAAGAGACTCTGCGGAACGCACACAAGCGGATGACAGGTTAGCGTTTGTAAAACAGAAAGATGAGTGTACAGCCACAAAATGATAATAAACCTATCCTTAAAATTTAAACAGAACATTTTAAAGCTAAAGATTTTCTGCAGGGCTGTTGCATTTGATTGCAGGGGTGTAAGAAAATATTAACACACTTGAATGTAGTATACATGCACCTATTAAAGACCTATTCCTGTGTGCATTTGCAGCCTTACCTAGCACATCAGGAGGCTCGGTCTGAAAGCCCTCAGGCTGTTGTCCCTGCAGCATGTCCAACAAGGCCTGCAGGCTGCGCAGGCACAGTGAGGGGTGAGAGAACCGAGTCTCTTTTATCAGCTCGAACACCCCACAAAGGCCAATGCCGATGATCTGCACACACAGAGAAAGCACATTTCAACGAGGGTAATGAACATCACGCTGTCATATTCACAGCCTGGCCAAGCAAGCTGTGAACCACTTTTTAACAGGAAGTAAAGTGGAAATGTCCTGACATTGAGCAAAGAACTGATAAACAGAAGGCTGACATGGCCTCATCCTGCAGTTAAACAACCTCCATTTAGCCACAGTGTATACAGTTACTACCGCTGACTTCAACATCAACTATTAACATTTTGTATAATGACAGACCCACTTGAGTGCACGGAGAAGGGAGGCAGTCAAAGGAGCTTGGCCTAGAAAAGGAGACGTGTTCTTTCGCTCTCGGTTCGGCTTGTTAGTGAATCAAATAAAGCCCCAATGGTGCTCCCTATCTCACTGAAGAAGTTGTTTTGTAACCGAGAAATGGAAGCTATGCATCAGCGTTTAACTCATAAAAAATGTAGCGTAGAACAGATAAACAGAGGATTACATTGTATCATTTGGAAAAGGTATAAAAATAGGAATATGATACATGTTTTGTGCCAGATTTTCCTGGTGCTGTACTGCTTTTAACTTATTGTTTTTCTCTTACTATGTTTATCTCTATACACCATAGCAATCAATATGTCTCTAGATCGATATAAAAGTCTCTAAAAATATATAACTCTCTGTGCTGTCACACTGTAGCCTTCTAAAGGAGCGACACAGACAGCATTAGAGAAAAGTAGGGCATAATTCATGTATTCTGAAGGCCTCTCTGTCGCCTAATCCGCAACTACATTGTACAATTGATGTTCAGCTCATTTATGATACTTCTGCTGTTCACTTCACATTCGTATGGTACTGTAAGGAAGCAGCCTTTTAAGACCTTATCTTCATCCCTTAACGCTGCTATTTATGCAACAGAAACCAAAATAATCCTTTTACACGTTGCCTCTTACATGTCCCCTCTGGTGTCGGATATATCTGTTGTGAATGTCTTTCTAGTTTCCTCTATTCAATGTTGTTTAATGTTTTATTTATTGATGCATTTTGGCAGCACCTCATTAGTACAAGGCAAGCTAATCATAACAGATGAGTGCTTAAAGACCGCAAATTAGACTAATTATTACAGATGGAATATTTTAGTCCTGGGTAAAAGCAATAGGTTACATTTAAATCAGAACTGCTGCAGAGTAGGGAAGATAAACCAGCAGGCTCACAGAGCAGAAGAGGGAGTTGGGGAATTAAAGCAGAGGCCGTAATCCTTGATGGGGGTTTCAAACCGCTGGTAAAGTGACACCAATTATCACAACAATAAAAAGGATGACTCCTACGAGATGCAGGATTGTTGCATCCTTAAGATAAAGGGCACAGGCTGGCTCTCGCCTTGATACCGAGCTCTGCTACCGCCACACAGAAGCAGCGAGCGCTACCCCCTGCTCGTACCTTTGGCAGCTTCACGGCTGGCTCGCGGTACTCTTCCTCCTCCTCGCTGTCTGAGTCGCCGCTCTGCACCGAGCTCCTGGAAGCCAGCGCCAGGGAGGCCTCTCTCTGCTGCCAGTCCAGCACACAGTGCCGCACGTTGCAGTAGACATTGAACGCAGAGGGGTTGCTGTGCAGCTTGATGTCCGGCACGCAGAGGGCTCCATCTAGACCGTCGGCCTGTGGAGAAACAGAGAGTAGAGCTTGTCAGCAAGTCATTTATAAATAGCAATGTCAGTTCTTTTAGTATTTATAATTGTACTGAGTAAGTCGTTTGTTGTAACAACTGTTGTTGGGTCTCCTTTGGTCCGCTTAAAACTCTAATGACAAGTTCATGCATTTGCAAGAATCTGGCATCATACATATCACAGAACAGGGGTTACGATACAAAAGAACGCAATGTTTTCGCGATATTGTGAGCAAGGCCATACATTATTATTTTCACAGTTTTACAGGCCTAGGTTATTTGTCTTTATGCAAGCGTTAAAGGAGCAGTTCACCCCCCTGGAAAAAGTCACTGTCAGTCAAAGCTGGTGCTCTCTGTCATCAATAATATTTGAAACTGGCGCCTAAGCTGTGGAGAAAGTTGTTTTTCTTTTTCCCCATTCTACATCCCTACAACACACAGTGTGCATTGCGCCCCTCCCTCTGAAAGGAACGGCCCAGCAAGAGACGCTGGAGTGAAATACTACCGTTTCTCTGCAGGCAATGGCTCAGAGCGGTACAGAATGTGAAATACAACGAGAATATACTTGTGGATCGTCTAAAAAAATCTTCGGGTCTGCAGTCTACATTTCAAACCTGACGATTTTGAACGAGACATGACATCGGAGGTGGGCGTCCTAGATTGAGGAAGTGTAGTTTAGCGAGCTCCCTGGCCTCTCGCCAGACGACGTAAAACACGTCATCTGGCGGAGTTTTTCCAGGGCCCATTGGAGAAGTGGATAGCGTCTTTCAAAGGCATTTTTTTCATACCATAATGCATTAGCTCCCCATAATAGCATGACAGGACTGAGGTTGAAAATAGTCAAACTGGCCCTTTAAGTTATTACTTCTTCCTGTCTTAGTTTATGTTTGAGCACGGGAGATTAAGGTATCTAAAGATAGGGGCGCTGGTTTAGCTCAGTTGGTTGAAGCAGGCACTGATCACAGGTTTTGTGAAAGCCAGCCCCCCAACTCTCTCCTCCCCACATTTCCTGTCTCTCTTCAGCTAACCTATTTAATAAAGCCAAAAACCAAAAAATAAAGACATAAATAAATAGAAAGTATCTTTACAGCACTGCTGCAAATTGCAATTAGGGTTGAAGCATAACACAAAATTGCACCACTGCCACAAATCGTTCCATGTAGCTACACTATTGATTAAAAATGTGTAATTTTTACAAAGATACAAAACATAAAACCCTATACCCAAGTTTAAGAGTTCTCAAACAGACAATTTAAAAAGGTATAAAGGTATAAAACAAATACAGTGGACCTAAGAGCATAAAGACCTGTAGACAAGAATGTATTAATGACATCTATATGAAGCTGATTATTTTCTGGACCTATCAGTGGCTTCAGCTTTTGGTCAAGTATGGAGCTATACGTTTTCAACCAAAGCCGAAAGTGACATATTGCTGCATTGTAGTATTGCTGCCTGTTTAATATTAGCCATATATATAACATTAGTGGTAAACATTACGTCTCACGCACAAGGGCTTCATTTATTCATTATAGCTTGTGTCTCAACTGTTCATTACTCATTCAGCTCCTTAAGAAGCAATTTAAAAGTACGTCCACTAATAACATGCTCTAACAAGGAAAGTGCCTCCTGACCACAACAAGTGAAGTGAGTTAAATGTCTCCCAAATGTGAACCTAAGGGACTCAAACGTAAGCTGCCACGTTTAACATGAAACTAATTATATAACCGCAATATGTTGTGAGGGGTAAAAACTCTGTTGACAGTTTGTCTTTACGCCATCTGTCGTGTCATTGTCCTCATGTGGAAGTCAGTGAGACACTTGTGACATGAAATGACTCCTCAGGAGGCTCACTTTTGTACACACTGGGCTTGGCAAGTGTTTACCAGCTCGACACAGCTATCAGTGTTACAAAATGGCTTACCCAACATTTTACATAACCCATGCAGACAGATTTGAGTTGTGTTCGAGTCAGAGTGGGAGAAATCAAATTCAAAATTCAAATTGATAATGATTACAGTATAACACCAGTTATTTAAGACAATCTAATGACAACTGATGAATTGGGTCATTTAAGGGGCTTAAGTTAGTAGTGTTTATATGTTTTGTACTAAACTAGGACATTTTTAATTTTTAATATTGTGTCTACACTAATTGAAATAAATGAAGTGGACAAGCCAACAGGGAGAATTTCCAATTAAATCATTACAGCAAAGCTTACGCATTCAAATCCAAATAATCATTGTGATTACACGGACTCCACACAGAAACTTGATAAGCTAACTAATTGATAAGCTTTCTCCCTCCCGCCAAGCAAAGCATTTTTAACTACAGTCCCGAGGCAACCTCTGGAGAACGGTATTGATCGATGGTGCCTCTCTTGCAGTGTTGCGCTTTTGGCATCACAATCACAGAAGGGTGATGTCATCTATTTGGGGGAGAGAGGTCATTCATCCTCAGCTAAAAAACAGTGGGGAGGATATTAGCTGCTCTCTCATCTCACTGTCTGCCGCTCTCCTGGCTTGCTGCTGGAGAAGCATTTGTGACAAAGTGCCTATACAGCATTCACAAAGGAGGAGGCACTGAAAAGGGCACTTTATACTACTTAAAACTGAGATCTACTATAATAACCCAAACCCATAAAGCAAAGAGGAGAAATGGGTTTCTTGGGAGATGAGAGTGAAACAAAAGGGTGGAGAAGAGACCAAAATACTGCATGTTGGAGCTGATTGTATGAGATAGGAAGCTCAGCATTTTGGGGCTACGCTAAGAAGATTCTGGTTGTCTATTTCTCTCACATTCTCATGCATGCAATATTATAGTTTTCTCCATTATTTGGAGGCAGAAAAAAATCATAAAGTTATGTGTAGCTGGATTTGTAGTTGAATTTCGCCACATATTATAATGTAGAAATATTGTTACATTTGGAAATCTAAAAATGGGCTTTCAAAACACTTTGACCCAAATCAAAAACATTAACACTATATTCCTCAAACGTAAAATATGCACCCATATTACACAACTACATTGAACTTTCTATCCTGTCTCAAAGTTCGATTACATTCCAAGATTCCAGATTTTGTAATGCTGCCGCACGGGATTGCTGCCAAACAAGGTTTCGTTGTATACTTTTATGCAATGACAATTAAGTGCCTATCCTATCCTATGCCAAGTCTTTGTAAGTACAGTAAAAAAAGAGGCCTAATTTCAGCAATCTACTGCGTGAATATACCAACAATGAAATGTTCAGAAAAAAAAAAAAAATCAAGAAAAACAACACAGTTAAGTTAAGTAAAAGATGCTGTAATCTTGAGTGTCAAACCACTGCCTGCAGGTAGCGGAAGTGTTTAAATTGAAGCCGCTATGATCTTAAAGGCTTCAGACTCCAAAGCATTGTCCCTTAAATTCATATGGAAAACAGAAATAAAGCTGTTATTCACAGAGGCAGAATGGGGAACAATTCTTAGGAATGCAAAAAATGTTTTTTTGTACATTTGCTCTGAGTTTTGGACTGCTATATTTCACTCTTAAAGACTCCAGTCATGTTTTAAGACATATAAAATGCACTGCTTGAAATTATAAATTGTGTCTGATATGTTTTCTCTGCAAAATACGTTTAAATACCTTGTAAAAATCCTCCCAGGGCATCTCCTCCTTCTCCCTCATTAAAAGTTCCTGACTGCATAGTCCCCGCCCACTATGCAAACTTCCAACTGCCCCCTCTGTCACGAAAAACAAAACTTCTTCTCCGTCTCTGCCTTCGTTTAGTGGCAACTTGTTGATACTTGAAATGTAGTAATTAGTAGTAGTAACGTTAAAGTCGAGATGAAATGAAAAATGTCATTTTAATCCTTTTAGATCACATCCCCGGTAGTATTGTGTATCTATTTGACAATATAGGCCAAAAAAAAAATACAGAAAATCCATTTCCATCCATTTTTTCTTCCGGTAAAACTAAATTTCACGCATGCTTACGTAAGTTAGCGCCAAACAATTTCAACCAATCAATCTGCATCATTTAGCCGCAGCGCACCAAGAACGCTCGCTCAGTTAGCTAGCTACTGCGCTGTGGAACGTCTGTCTACGCCCACTTCTCAACGATCAAATCAAATCCCTCTAATGATATGTCCCGCCTGCACGTCCTGTTTCACTCAGAAATACGTCACGATACGGAAGCTAGATACTCTCGAAATGCCGTTTCAGCTGGACTTTAAGGTTAGTAGTCAGTGGTGAGTTTGCAAAAGTTACAGCTGGCTCGCGCATCGCCATAAGAGTTGCCATAGCTTGCACATAATGATACGCATAGAGTCACCCTGTCCATGAACGGGATTGGCTCCTTAGGTTTGTGACGCTCAAACCTGCCAATCTGAAAACGTGTTGTTCAGCCTGTCCTTGGTACACTGCAGTTTAAAAGCAGACAGGCCCAGCCATGGAGATGACTGCTTATGTTGTCCCTGATATGTCTTGTAGCACATGAAGAACACCACATGGAGATGTTTACAAGCTTAAACACTTGATTTTCACCGTTGGGGGTCTTTAAGAATTTTGAACATCACTGTTATTATGTATTCATTAATTATAGTTATAGAAATATATGTGTATTTATCATTTGTGAAAATAATAAGCTAGAATTGAAGCAGCAACCATTTTTCTTTTCTGTAAACGGCCCGGTGTCTATATGTGTATAAATCAAGCTCCCCTCCTGGAGAAGCACCGGGCTGTGACGTAAATTTGACGTCATTTAAAACATGGTCCTCACACTGGGAGACAAAATCGGGTTTGACAAGTTTCACTAAAACTGACAGTTCCCAATTTTAAACCAAACAAATCATCAGCAAGTTGTCAAGAAGAGTTACACCTTCAAGCTATGTCGTGACGCAGACACTTATATGCAAAGCCAAAAGACCTGCTGATGTTTGGTGGTTTCTCACTTTGCAACAACACAAACACATAACCTAAACATGCTGCCCATCTGATGGTTTCCTTTGTGTGTCTGTCTGCACTCCACTGATGATTTAATGGCCATCTAAAAGCTTGGGCTGGTATAGAAGCCCTGACCGCACTTAGACAACTGCACAGTTCAGATTGCCGGCTTTATGGAAAATTAGAAAAAAGGAATAAAAGCTGTGTTTTCCAAAGCGGAGGCTCGAGCAGAGTGATAGTTTCGCAACAACATATCAGAGGAGTAAATATGCAATTTATCAAAAACAGGATGTTAAATCAATAGAAATGATCTCATAATCACTTGTGATGTGGAAGACAGAACATGAGCTGATACTAAAGCTTTGAATACACAAATGGTTTAGGTCAGGTGGCCAACCCTGCTCCTGGAGAGCTACCTTCATGCAGGTTTCTCCGTACTCTAACACACCTGATTTGAATGAGCTGCTCGTTATCAACCAACTGAAGCATCTCAGGGGATTGGTAACGAGCGAAACATTCGAATCAGGTGTATTAGAGAGCGGAGAAACCTAAAACATGCAGGAGGGTAGCTCTCCAGGAGCAGGGTTGGCCACCCCTGGTTTAGGTGCAAAGTGGCAACAAGGGGAAACTAGTTTCACCCAGATTGTCTTTGAGGATTACAGAAATGACCCTATAATGTAATCTATGTATTTCACTGTATATTTCATATAAAGTAAGATGCTGTGCCGTTTTCTTTTACTTGACTGAACCAGCTATTTTGCCATTTAAATTCCACTCATACACAAGACCAGTGTTCTCTCTCGTATGAATTTCAGTTCAGGTTTTATACACCAAAGGGTTTAATAGATGTGAAACCAGAGATGTGGATGGGCATATGGATACTTCCCCTCATACTTGCGTCTCTGTCTTAAATCTCTTCCCATACAACATGTCAGACATATCTAGCTTTCAATCATAACCCCAACCTAAGCGCATACAGCACACAGTATTATGTAATTGACTTAAATTAATTTCAATAATAAATATTATAATGTAAACCTACAGCGAGCACCAGGTGATATGCACATCATTTAACAAGGTGGCGGGCTTCATGCTTTTCTGCTAGGAGGAAAACACCATGAATGGTTGATATATTAAGTACTCCTAGGTACTTCGTATCTCTGATGTTTTTTGATGGCACAGGTGCATCGCTGCTGTCAGGTGGAGATTAAGAAAGATAGATATTATTCTATTTTATTGTATCATTTTGTTTATAGTTACCTTGGCAAGGATGTTCAGTTTGGTGCGGTTTGTTTGTCTGCCAGCAAGATTCCTGAAAAACTACATGCCTGAGTTGTTATCAAACTTGGCGTGGAAGGATGTTTAATGGTCCAGAAAGGAGGCCATTAATTGTTTTAAATTTGGATCGAATACAAGGCACAAACTAGCAACTTTGGACCAGATCCAGCACAAGAACAAGTGATTAAAAGCCGATCACCTCCAGCCTAGGAACCAGTAGACATTTCTTCCTTGTGTGTGTAACAACTGCTACAAAAATGTCATGTTATTGACATTATTTCAGATTAAGCATTTATTTGTCTTACTGCATTACAGTAATTTGTTGATTGTGGAATATATATCCAGACATATAGTGTTTAAGCTTTCAGATTTGCATATCATAGAAGACCGGACTATTAGCTTTGGCAGAGCTCTGTGCTCTCCGAGTCCCCTTCTTGGTATAATTATAGTTCTTGAAAAAGAGACATCACACATCTGCTGCTTCACAAGAAGACATTACATCACCCTCTTCATTAGGATGATAAGTGTTTATGCTCTGTCTTTTGTTCTGACTCCACTTTTGCATGTTTATAAGCACAGAGGCAGACAAAGAGGGAGAAGGGGCCTTTTTTTTTCAAAACAACACTTGTCTGACTGTGTCGGTGTGAGAGGTGTGACAGAGCAGGAGTGAGCACAACACATACAAATACAGCCCGACTGCTCGCGTAACTACCCACGTTTTTCTGCCTGTCTGTCTGCCAGCCAGCCACGACTACCTCTCCATTTTCTGTCTCTCTATCTTCTGCTGTTCCAGGACATCCACTCACAGAACGAGTCAACCTGAAGAGAGCTTAACTGACTTGTCTACTCAACGTTGAATTCGTATAGTTTGTAGGTGAAAGAAGAGAAAGCACTACAGCCTCGGTTCTTCTCTGCTTCTATCAGATTAATATCTCTTGTCTTTGCCTGCCAAGATGCTGGGGAAAAAATCAGCGTAATAAGGTTAAATCCAGACAATGACTAACAATATTACAGACCAGCCATACAGCAGGCAACTCTCTCACTCAGAGAGAAAAACAATAATCTGAGTGGATTATATTTGATGTCAAAACTTGTCATGTTGTCCACGCAAAGTCTGCAGCAGACGCAAAAACAACAACCACATCCATCCACTGATACAGACGTGGTACCCTCTTTGGATGAAGGAGATGGAGGCAGGCAACTGTTGCCGTGGAGATGTGGAACACATTAGGTCGCTCGGCAACAAGCCATCATGCACAAGCCAGAGCCACTCCCATGAGGCTTTGAGTCTGCCGGTCCACCTCTCAGGCTTCGTGTGCGGACGGGGCTTCCTGGCATCTGACCAGCGCCGCGTACGAAAATAACGTTTCTGCCAACCACCTTCAAGATATCTTTAATCTCATCCTCAATCTGTTAAATTAAGTCAGCAGGCAGCCCAATCAGATGTGGGGATTTATCGGTGTATACCTACAGCTTTAAGACACTAATTTAAGCAATAAATCATGCTGTAGTTATTAATATAAGGAGAAATGCTAGACATTCAATTATGATGTAATGAAAATGTTAGGCATGACTATGTCACACCTAGGTGTACTTAAACACAGCAAAATAAGATTGTATGGTGTTATGTTTAGGGTGGCATGATGGGCAGTGGTTAGCACTGTTGCCTCACAGCAAGACAGTTCCTGGTTTGAATGGCGGTTCGGACACAGGGGCCTTTCTGTGTGGAGTTTGCATGTTCTTCACGGGTACTTCAACTTCCTTAATTCCGTTAATTGGCTACTCTAAAACTGCCTGTAGGTGTGAATGTGTGAATGATTGTCTGTCTCTATGCGTCAGCCCTGTGATTGACTAGCAACCTGTCCAGGGTGTACCCACCCTCTCGCACAATGACAGTTGGAATAGGCTCAAGCCCTTGCAACCCTTAACAGGATAAGCAGGATACATAATGGATGGATGGTGTTATGTAAAGTGTAATTTTATAAACATTCCTTCCAACCACAAGTTATGAAGTAATAATATCAAAGTATAGATGCAGCGACAGCATCATCTCATAGGAGGACATGTGTAATATTGTGTAACAGTTCGACTCTTACCTTTGTTCTTGATTTGACTTTTGACTTGACCTTCTGTCGCCTTTTCAGTTTCTTCTTACTCAAAGCCTTCTTCCCCCTGAAAGAATTATAGAGTGATCAATCAGTATTGTATTGGTATCAATCTGTATTAAATATAATTAAAGCTTAGGGATGGTTACAGTTACAACCTAGCATAACATTTAAGATAATTAGGTGTGTCTAATCAGAAAATGTCTCCTAAATATAATGATGTGAGGAGAAAAAAACAAGTCAGTAATCCATTAATTAGTTTAGTCATTGCAGAGGTAATGGTTATGTCACTTTCATTTTCACTATTGCTGTGGAAATCTTATACAGCTGGCAAAGTACATGTCTTTTGAAGCGCAGTATACCCTACTAAACTGTCAGAACAGTAACAGCAGCTGTCACCAGATTCACAGTTAGTCATCTTGACAAAGCACCAAAAACAAGCTGAAGTTTGCTTTTGCAGATATTCCCTTTTGATACTTTTGAGCTCTCTTTGATTTTGTATTTCTCGTGGGCTTTTCAAAATCAATTTTACTGTCAAATCAGGCTGACAATGACTAGACAGTCCTGGGGACCACAAATAGAATTACTACTAAAAACAGAAAGGCAGTGCATGAATAAGTGATTTGTTTAGTCACTACAAAATACCAAACAAAGAACACTGCATTTTATATCTTTTGTTTATAGGCTGTTCAAACAACTGTTCGCTTCAAACATTCATTTTGTCTTACCTCTGATCTCTATAGTATGTGTAATGTCAAAGCTGGATATTGAGAAAAATATACAGGTTTTGAATACCATATTTTTTAGAACTCGAGAGTGCAACTAAATATTAGTTTCCTATAGCTTGTCAACAAACAAGAGTAGGTTAGTGTACTGTGACAGGCTTGGTTAATCTTACTCATCAAAACAAAAAACTAAAATTAGGTGGCTAAAATCTGAGAGACATATATTTCTATTTGATTTACAATAATAATTAAAAAACATTTTGGGGATAAAATAGGGGTGGGAGAAAATACCGATATGGCAATATATCGCAGTCCCGACTGGTGTGATACAATTATCGCATCGCAGTTAATCAGATATCGTGATTTATCATTATATGATTGTCGTGCAAAATATCAATTATGGCAAAATCGCTGTATCGCGGTGTTATTGTTATCATGGGCCACGTATTGCATAACGTATCATATCGTAAGTAACCCTGCGATTCCCACCTGTAGAATAAAATAGTGCACTTGCATCTCTCTTATGTAAAAGATATTTCACTATCAGATAAACAAAGGGGGAGGAATTGGTTTCAGATAAGATGATTATTAAAAATGACATGATTATTATGATGATTATTAAAAAAAACAGAAAATGATTACTATAGACCTGTGAATTAAGCATTTCTGAAACCACTGACACTAATGTTGACACTTCAATAGTATACTGGCTTAAACCAGGAATTGTACATGGGGGCGCTGAGAATAACGAGAGAGGTCTTGAGGGAGGATGCTGCAATGATCAAGCTACTCAGTCTACAACCTGACTGACAATGACGTCAGTGTATTACCCGCTTATGCCAGAAAAGCAAATGAGTTCATCCACCTCCAAACACACCCTCACTCATTAACACGTCTAACGTTTTACGCAGCTTTATCATTAAGATGCACTGTGCTGTGCTTATAAAAAAAAACATTGTTACTTTAAGCACTAAGTTTTTAGAAAATAAAACGCCAGTAACCGTTAAGACAACCTGGGAAAGGGCTGACGCTCCTCAACGTCAGTTAACGTTCGAACGGTTCGCCAGCTATCGAAGCAGTGACGCCGTTGGGCCTAAGTACACACAGCTCGCTACATCATATTATATTAAATGACGAGGTAACGTAAAATACGGTGACAGCCCGAGCAGGTACTGTTTCAACAAGTCTAACATCAAATTAAAGCATCACATGAGCAGTACGTTTGTTTACATGTCACTGCTGCCCAACAGAAACTGACAAACTGCTGTTATGACATTTAGCCAGCTAGCTTGTTTTGGGTATACACTGACAAGGCTGCATTTCAAGTCGTTGCAGCCCAAAGGTGTAGTAATTTATTTAAGTGACAATATTTCAATGTTTGCCTTAAAGGGGATGTTTTTAGCAACCGGAGGGCAAACCGCTCACGCGAGGGTCAATAAACGTAATGTTAATATTAGCCTAGCATGCTACGATAAGCTAGGGAAGTCACGGCAAAAAATGCTACCGAGCAGACTGACCCCAGAAAGAGAGTGCACCCGAATAATGTAGCTCATAGCACGCTATTTTTAGTAAAAACAATGGCATATGTTACACAAGTGTTGCTAGCCCAAGAACCAAACCTCACAATAAATTTAGGTGTAGCTTGTGTTAGCTGACGTATCGCTAAGCAAGGGTTAATGTTAGCTTACGGTCGTTAGCTTAGTTAGCCTCACAGATGACAGACCAGCCTCTGCGATGACTGTATTTTTCACGTTAGCCTTCTTCACTCACCTTCCTTGATTTATCCCCTGCTCTTTATCATTGATAGCTGTGGTATAAATCCGTCTGTATCTTTCGGCCAGAGCTCTCCCTGAGAGTAAAAGCTGGTACCGAGTCCGACAGTCCGACTGGGCTCCGGGTGTCGGACAAGAACCCATTCCCGAACCAATGGTGGAGAGATCGGCTCCGGCTCCAGAAATGACCCTGACACCCAGCCCCATCGACGGCGATGAGGAGGGCAGGATCCCTCCACCGGCGGCCGCTGCCGCAGCAGCACACATCATCGTTTTGGAGAACAATGCATATATCACACAAAAGATATCACAGCTAGATAATATCTAGCCATCAGGTGCAATCCAATTGTCATTAAATCCGCTACATGTCACATTATTTGATCATTCCAAGTTGCAAAAATACCACAATTAGCATCCACGGTCACCGGTTGTTATAAGCGTAGACTGTAGCCTGTGTGGTGGTGCAGCTTCGGTCTTCAGATCCGCGGCGTCAACACGGTGCTCGTCTCCTGAAAATGCTTCTTCTCAAGCCATAGCAGAAAATCTCGTGAAATAGCAGAAACAGCACCATTAATTTCCAAAAATAGCCTTGTCGTGTTTCGTTTTTATTCGTTCCTGGAATATTTCTTGACCCCAGAGAGGCAGCACCCTCAGTTGGGCTGCCATCTTAGCTCCATCATCCCTCCCCTCCCTGGCTGAGTCTTGCGTCGGTAGCATGCCGGGATATTTTCATACCACTAAAACCAGGCGATGCTATCATTGATTTATTTCAACAATTACCTCCCGTGTAGGCTATTTTTCTGATGTATTGTTCATTTTAACACACAAATCGACATTAGAAATATATAAAATGTATACAAGCTTGAACTATGTAGTCTATTTCCCACACTGTACACAGTTAGAATTTGGACATTTAATTTGCAGATGTCCATCCAGGGCCCCTCCCAGTTTGATCTTAAACCGGCACACTTAAAGCTCCTGTGAGGAGTTTTTTGCTGGTCATGAAACAGACTGAAATTAATTCTGATTACTTTATATGACCAACAAAAGCATACCCTACCATCAGCAACAAGATTGATTATTTTTCTATAGGCCTATAGTTTAAATTTTAAATGCCTGAAACTGCTGGCGGGGGGAAGGTGTCAGGTGAAGGGATTAACTGTACGCTGCCATTGTTTACATTTTCCAGGGCAAGAATATATAGTGAGTGATAGAGAAAGAGAAAGCAACAATGAGATTTTATTGTTAAAACCACCACTTAAGCATGTAGATGGCAAAATCCTTTGTCCACAGGGGGCGCCAAAATCAATACAAACCGAAAGTTCCTTACAGGAGCTTTAAATATTTTTAAAGGGATTCAGACACTGAAGATCTGTGACATTTAAAAACCGTGTTGCGGTATGTTAAAATGTTAATGTTATATTTTAAAATCTCTTTTCTGCTACTGTCTTTACAATCCTGATAGTAATGCTTCAGAAATAGCAAGTGGGATTTTGTTAGGTGTTAGTATTTTAACCTACTTTTCTCTCCAGTGACCACTGTGTAACTGTGAAATGTTGTCATGTGCTCTCTCACAACTCATTCGTTTGCACGAGAATAACAGCCACCCTCTTGTTAGTGTTACAGTTATCGTCTTTGCTGTGCAGGCCCTATCCAAGGCCTACATTGCTGTACAGCTAAAGATTGGCTCACACTCAGTGAGACACCAGATCCAGTATGTGTTTATTTATACACAAAAATGTAATTGCATGTGAATTCTGAAGATGCAAAATGCAGATTATTATTCTTTTCCATCTTATGACAGGTTCGACATAAGGATGCAGGAGAGCAGGAGCAGGGATACTGCAGGTAAGAGACACTGTTTAAGTGAGATAAGGAAATCAAAAGGAAATAAAGGCCGAAGTAGACTGCAATGCAAAGATGGACTCAGAAAACAGTGCACATTTCACAGAAAATTACACGTCACTTCTACATGTATGCCTGACTGAGTGCATGTGTATTTTCCAAGTGAATTCAACTGAATTTCCCTAATGTCACAATTAAAATTTTATGTCATATTTTATTCTAAAAATCTGCTTTAGTATGGTATGATGAGGATGTTTTTGCACATTTATTGGGGGAGAGAGAGAGAGAATAGAGTAAGAGATGTACACAGGTCCTAGTGCTGCTTTATTGGCTGCGAGGCATTGCAGTGGTCCAATGAGAGGAGAGGGGTCGGTCCACAGTCTCTTCTCATAGCAACCCAGAAAGCATTCAGAGATTATCATGCGCAGTATCAGAGTGCCAGCGTGTATGAGAGATGACAAGTGACTCTTAACAGAAGAATTTGTTAGTAAAAACTGGAGGGATTATCCTACTGGAATTTCAGTGTAAAATACAGGAAGTGAAAGCCGATCTGTTGAGGTGTGTTGTTAAAATCGGTTGTATATTCAGGTCATGTTTGGAATAACTACAACAGAGTCATTTGGCTTTGAGTTATGTGACCTGAAGATGTGTCCAGAGGCGACTGGTTTAACTCCTCGTAGGATAAATGCAGGGAGGAGGGGAGGGATAAATAGGCCAGGATGATGCCATAGGTCAGACAAGAGTGTCAGGAGTATGAGCTGAACTGGCAGAGATGAATTCCTGCACAAACTGGTGTTGGGCCAAAAAGAAAAGATAGGATGTTGTGACACAATGGCTCTTAATATACTTAATTTCACAGGTAAGGGCTGAATTAGTGTGTCACTTTGTATTTCTCTGTAGAAATGAAATTCATATCACTTCTGAAGCTCTTTTGTCGTCTCATGATTTATCCTGTCTTCTATCTCTTTCACGCACTGTAACAGAACAGGTTACACTCATTTTTGCTGCTTCAGCTGAGCATAAAATGAAGAGGACGTGCTCTGCCTTGGGCACCTTGTTAGCCTGAATTTATTTATTTTAACAGAGTTGAACAACCAGTTTTGTCGTTGTAGCTCTAGCACCACCCAGTGTCAGTCATGTACGGTCAAATACACGCCTCAGGGAAGAGGGCAGGAGATTATTGTTGATTTCATTCATTCATTTTTTTTCAAGACGTCCCGGCTGCTGTTGTTAATGACAACAATATTAAAATGCTAATTTCAAGCTTGATTGTGGCGATACTTTTAGTGTAGTTACTGGTTTATTCTCAGGGACAATGCACATTAATCAAGTGCCAGTGTTAGCCAAAAGGCTCATTTTCAACTGCTGTCCCTCGGCCTGATATAAATTTGACCATTAAAACACAAAAAAAACAGAACAGGAAAAGGCAAAACGTGAACAGCAAAAGAGGCGGAAAAAGCTTGGGAGAGTAAGGCAGCATCATGCAAAGTATAAGCAACAATAAATACAAGACAATCAGCACAAGCAGTTAAAACATGACACATAAGATCACAGTGCAAAAGACATGGCATAAGCGGACAAGCAGCGTAAATCTTTTAAACAGAACACATTGCGAAGGAAGTCACACAAGCAAACAATCAGCGCAAACTATTCAGACATCACATCATAAAGTCACATTACATTACTGAAGACAGGCAAGAACATAGAGCGTGAGCAGACAGGGCAAAGTATGTTGGCAGTCTGGTTTTTGAGCCAGGTTTTAATATTATGTACAAAAGAACCTCAAGTTAATTTCTATGCGTGCAATTGGCTGAGTAAGCTGTCAGATGGACATAATGATTGCTTTTATTATGTTTCCTTTAAAATGTGATTTTAAGTCTTGCTTGATGTGTCTGTCTATAAAAATCCGTCTCGACCTGCTGGCGCTCAGCCGAGTAGTTTATCACAGCAGAGTAGTCTGCATTCCTTCCCTGCTGTCACCGTGATAGGAGGGGTTCAGCTCAGTATCATGCTGTCACACCCCTGTGTGCTATGTACCTTTCATACCTTTGGACGTCCAAAACGCGGCGCACCCATTAATGAACACAGTCACAGACAACACGACATTTATAGTTCATAAATAGTTTATGTTTTATGTGTAGCCCTGATCATTTAGACTTTAATGTATCAAGGAACTTTATAACAGGAAACAACTCGGGAAGTCGCGACAGATGGTTTAGTCTTAGTGTGATTATACTTAATATAAAGTCTGTTTTGTGCAAAGTTTAAGTGGTTAAGGCCTTCGTTAGATCAGCTCGGGGCACCAGCAGCTACTTGGTTACCAGGATGTTTGAGTTTCTTTGTGACTGGACTGTGAAAAATATCTCAAATATTTAGATCTTATCAAACCTCAGAAAGGGAAAATCACCAAGCTGAGACTGTGAATCAAGTTAAAACCACCTCAACGTCCTGTACTTTTATTAGCATACATAAGGCAAAGTCCACTGTCAGCAAGGTTATTTATTTAGCCGTCAACATTTATACACAGTCATAATGAAGGATAATACTTTGGATCGTTTTACATGTTAAATTTAGGCCAAACATCTTACAGCTATACTCACACATTAAATAAAAAGGTTTCAAATATGAGATGCTATTTATTAGTCTCTCAAAATCCTGAAACAAATCAAATCCTTAAATGATGTTCCATTACTGAGGCCACTGAAGGTTAAAGAAATGCAAAACCCCACACCCACATCGCATCGCTGCTTCCTCACGTCTAAAGTTGAACGGCAGGTCTTTCGGCTCTCCACCCAATTCCTTCCTTTTTTTTTGTTCAACCTACTCACAGAAAGCCTAATTAATAACAACAGCTGATGACGGACAGAGAAAGATCTAGAGCAGGAGGAAGAGAGAGAGAGTATTCTTTGATTGTTGTCAGAAGCCACACCCTTGGGTGGCCTTGGAATCTCCTCCCTTAAGGTTAAAAGGCAGAAGGAATCACAAGGGTGTGATTGTACTCTGCAGAGTGACAGGTGTTACCCAGTGACAGTTTACTCTAATCGTCCGGCTTCTGTAGAGGTAGGTGCCTCGTCTCTTTTCTCCGTCAGTATAAAGACTAGAAGTGCTTTGAAAGAAATGTGTTGAATGCCTGTGTGAGTCTGAGTCCTTGTGACAAAATGTTTTGCGTAATGGTCTTGGGACAATGTTCATTAGGACAATGTAATGATGTACGTTTTCAGCAGCTTTAGTGTGAGAAATAAATGCCTTCCTCATGCACTGATTCATTACAGACAGGGTCTTAGATTTTAGTTTGAAGCTGTTATCTCTTATTGCTTAACGTGAACCTTATACCAAGAGAAATGATGTCAAACATTAATGAAGTGCTAACTGTCCTGACATGGTAGACTTTTCAGTCCAAGCAGCAAACTATTGTCATCTTGTCTGCTAAATGGTTTAAAGATGATAATACAATTTTTAAAGCATCTTGTAGAGGGACAAAAAAGGACTTATTTCAGATTTCAATGTGTAGATTTGGATGTTAACTGTTAATTTATGTTCCTTTTTTTAAGCTAAAAATGTGTGGACTCTGAAACAACAGATTAAACTTCTTCTTTTTGACATAAAACTAATTTCAACGTTTAAGAAAGCCCCAAAACAACCTCTCTTTTAACTCTTTACCTCTCAACATGTTTTACACAAAGCGATGACAGAGAACTATTTCACACAAGCCAAAATATCTCAGACAAACCCGACTTAAAACACTCCGGTTTTGGATTGACAGCACTAATCAGGGTGTATACTGTGTGACTGAAAGTTTGACATATGTTGCAGTAACAGAGCTGTGCATGTCTGCCTTAAGGCTTCTGATATGGAAGTCCTTGTGTTAGAGTGTTCCTGGGTCGACAGGGCACAAGCTTTATCACCGATAGCTAATGGCACGACACAAGTAAGCCCCTCTGTTTTGCTGACAATGGTGTGTTTGGAGAAGGTGTGTTGTGGAGGGTGGGTGTGACATGTCGGTACAGATCAAGACAAACCAGTTTAGAGCATTAATCTGTCAAGCGGTTCAGCAGAAATTTTGTCGATTTCCTCGGCCTCGGCGACAAACCCAGCATGACATTTTCATAAAAGCAACCTGAGCAGCCTAAGAGTGTGAATGTACAAGAGTACTGTAGATAAAAAGTGTTCTTTAGCTTTTGGGTTGAGTTTACATGTGCTCTGACATGATGTTAAATTTTAACCCAGAACATGTGCTGTATTTGAAAGCTCTCAGCCCACAGTGCCCCCTAGTGGTTAACTTACTGTACTGTAGCTTCATTATGTGATGAATTTCCTTCTTGTTCTACTTCCAGACTTACAGGCAAAGTTGCAAAATGAGCAGGTTTTCAAGTAAGTATTAAAATAATCAAATACAAAAAAATGACTCTGAATCAGCACATAGTATACTACATTTTTTAGATATATTCAAATGTGTAAACGGGTCATGAAATTTGTCAGCATATAAAAATGTTCAATGTATGAAGGCAACCTTCACGCTTTCTTTTTAACACACTTCTTAAGCTAATTGTACAGGCAAAACAATATGTTTTTTAATGCATAATGGCTGTTTTGTATTAAAGTGATTGAATATACCTGCTTAAAAGATGTGTAACTGCCTTGAATATGCGAGCTGCAGACACTTACGTTTTTTGTCTTGTGTTTGCAGACAAATCAAGTCTCCTGAAGGACAACAGCTGGATCCGAAGAGATGAAGAGGAAGAAGAAGATGTCGAGTAAGTCATGTAAACATAATGGACAAACTTGTTGTTCGAATCTCCGTTCCTTGTTATAGGAGAACAGTCTAGTACTGCACTACTGAGGTGTCTGATCCAGGAGTGACGCGTTTCGCAATCTCGTGTTCAGTCCTCGGTGCAACTTACTTGTGAACAAACCTGCACTTTTCCAGTCAATCCCCTCACGGGATCACACACCTGACCGAGACAATGATTTTCCTGTCTCTTATACCTGAACTTTAGCATCACAGCGACACCCTCGGTACATGCAAAAAAACACATTTAAAAACATTTTGCTAAAAGATATAATCTCGAAGGCCTCAATTTTGTTCTACTTTGCGACACCTTATGGCGATAAACACTGTACACTTCCCACATAACCAGACATCTACAGTCGGCTCCCTTTGTTACGGTTGTAACTCTTGATTGTCCTCGCCAACGGTCGTTTAAGTTTTTAGACTGTTTGCCTTCATCTGAGCGTCGAATTTGTTTCTTTTTCTTTGGATTTTCACTTATTGTTGAAGTTGTATCTGTAGTCGTCGATCTTTTCTTTCTTTGTTCAGCCATAGTAGATTACTGTTTACTCGCAACACTTGCAGAGAGCGGAAAAGCAGCCGCTTAGCTCCGCCTACCCTCTCTGGCAGACCAACCACTGCTGGGTGAAGGAAAACACGTCACTAACTGGGCGCCGCTTGTGAGAATTTCCGCGAATGTCGCCACAGACACCCATTCCGTAATAATACTACATAGTGCAAATGCAAAAGCTTCCATCAGTGGGCCAATGTATTACCTCATTCAGCAATAGATAGTGATTTAACAGACATTTATTTAAATGAAAATCTTCGAGATTATTACATTAAGAACTCCTAATTTGGCTCTTACATTCCTCTTATAACACTCCTCCTTCTACACGTCAAAGTGATGATTAATTCATGATCGTACGAGTTAATAAATGTTTTCCTTTTCCTTTTTTTCCTCCTTCAGCCGAGACCCAAACTTCGGCAAATCTATTCTGAGCCAGTACAAATCTGGTGAAACTCCTCAGGGGTAAAACAAATGTTTCATTTTTCCTCATATAAGTCAAATTAAATCCTTTTACATCATGTAATTAATTGTCTTTTTTCTTATAGTGTAGACACTGAAGAAGTCAAACCCCCCCAAACTAAACCAACGTCTTCATCTGTGCACGCTCTCTCCAAGAGGTATTATTTTTATTGACGTTATGTTACCTTTTTATAATAAATTAAAGTCATGCGAGCAGTTCATAACACGTGATTTTTTCTTGTCATTGCAGATTCGGCGGAAGTCAGGATGAGCTGAGTGGCAGGTTGGTACAGCATTTATACAGTCTAATCATTTTTTCATTTCAAAGCCTCTTTTTTTCTCTTTCGCCAAAACTGTGACTTTAAATAGTTTGTCTTCTCATGGCAGCACCCTGCCTTCCAAGACTACATCCACAGTCACCAACATTTTCATATTAACACAACTAATGGCACAATATCCACGGATATATTCTGAGTAATCTGCATCTTTTTTTGCAGCCCATATTCATCTGTGAAGTCTTCCACCACGTAAGCAAAGCTCTCATCTACTAAGCCTCACGCAAAAAGAAGCATAGAAAGAACAAAAAGAATGTGTTATTTTGTATGCATCATTGTACTACAGCATCACAACATCCAAGACTACCATCATAGAGGAAGCAAAGACGTGTTACACAAAAATTCTTGCAATAAACCAACAAGGAAAAGAACGACTTCTGAGTACCTTGTAAACATGTCTTTTGTTTCTCCTCCTTTAGCACCACAACCACCAAGGTCACCAAAGACGGCAAGACCACTGAGACCACCTTCACGACCACCGAGAGTCCAAAGTAAATAATACTTGAAATTAATATTACAGCATTAATCTTCCTGCAGATTGAGACCGTGTCAGATTGATGGCAACTGGATTTTCTTGCAGATCTCCTGTGATCAAAAGTCCCACCAGTACGTTCACCGAGCGGGTTCTCAGGGCCTCGAACAAAGGGTAAAAATAATCTACTATATCAGTCAGTGGTGGAAGAAGTACTTAGATCCTTTACTTAAGTGCTATTTAAACAGTGTAAAAAAATATACTCCATTACAAAAAACAAAGTCTGGCATTGAGTAAAAGTAGAAGTATAACCAAGCAAAACGTAAGTAACAGTATTCTGCAGGAACATTTATGCATCAGAACCAGAAGTGGAAAGTAACATGAAACGTATTTACCCAAGTACTGAACAAGAATCGATAGCCTGAAATCTTTTTATTTTATACTTATACCTACTATAGCTACACGTCTGATGGAAATATTTCACTTTATGCTATCACTTTATAGCATTATTTAAGCTAACAAACTTAACATAAATCAGTATTAATTAGTCTCAAACTTCAAGTACAAAATTTAACAGTTTAAATCCATTTAAATGAAATCATCTGAGAAGTCTGTGAAGCGAGATGGTTCTTTGGTGCAACCGCTAATAAATAAGACAAGAGTGAAATATGAAATATGACCCTTCACGAGCCTAAAGGATTGGGAACCATTTGTTTAATCTGTTACAAATTATTGTGTTTTCTAAGTAAATTCAAATGTTTCAATCCAAAATCTTTATCTAAAAAAAGTACTGTAGCTGTCACATAAATGCAATACTTGAAAAGTATAACGAAGTGCAAGTACTTCAAACTGTACCTAAAGTGGTAATCTCGAAGATCTCAGTTTGTTCTCTTTGGCGACATCTATGGCGATAAACGGTAATTGCGGGAGCACACTTCCCAGATATCCAGACAGTGTTGCATGTGTGACGTTCACGGTTGGCTTCAGTTGTGACTCTTGATTTTCCTAGCTGACGGTCTCTTTCCTTTTTAGACTGTTTGCCTTCATCTGAGCGTCAAATTTGTTTCTTTTTCTTTGGATTTTCACTTATTGTTGAAGCTGTATCTGTAGTCATCCATCTTGTCTTTGTTTGTTCAGCCATAGTAGATTACTGTTTACTCGCAACACTTGCAGAGACCGGAAAAGTGGGTCATAGGCTCAATCACCATTGTGTTACCTCATTCGGCATTCGGCAATAGATAGTGACCTAACAGACCTTTATTTAAATGAAAATCTTCGAGGTTATCACTTTAATAACAGGACTGTATTAGATGTATTTAAAACTGAATTATAATTGATGTTACATGTTTTCACATAGGCAACAATACGCACCCTTCTCACCTACCAAAACAACCAAAGTGACGGAGACAACTGTTACCACCAATAAAGAGTAAGGTAGAATACAAAACTATAAAAACGAACACAAGGTTTTAAATCTATTCCTTACTTATAATTTAATTTCTGTGCAGCCCGGAGGACAAGCTTTTCGACACACTCATCCCCAAGTCTGTCAAGTACGATATCCCACCGATAGACAGGTGACTTTAAAATATATTATATTGATCATGACAGCAGGCATCAGTAACTATTTACTGTATTAAAGTGTATTTTCTTCTTCAAAGCAAAACAACCGTCACCACAACTGAGACTGTGCCGGTGAAAAGCAGCCCCGACACCGAGTGAGTTCCATCTCATAGTGGGAGTCATGTGGTGGAGATGTGTACTGTCTTTTTTTTTACACAAACACATCCATATAAGTTGTGCAAGCACCTTATTAAAACCTATATTATTTATATTATATTATGACCTCGAGTTTCCATAGGAAATATGACTAGGGCAAAGGAGGAAGTCGTGTAGCGCTGTACAGAAAAACGTGACTTTCACCAAGAAGACATGTGTTTACAACTCTCATGTCTACCTAAATCAAAATTACGTCACATACCTGATAAAACTCCCCCCCCCCCCCTTACCTAACCAAGTAATTTTGTCTGCAAAAAAAACCACAAGACTTTCAATAAGAGACTATTTTCTATGTTCTGTGTGTAGCAAAAACAAAGTAACTAACATTAATTTGAACCCAAACCTCCTCCTTTTCCTAAACAGAAGCTGTTAATTGAGTGCCAACACATAACCAAACTGTAACCATCTGCTTACCAAACTGTAACCATTTTAAATAAAACCCCAAGATTTTCACCCAGACTAGTGACTGGTGAGACAAGTCTTGTCCCGTTGGTAGCTAAATCAAACTAACATCAGTTACGTAACATAACTTAGGTAATAAAACTAATGTACTTACTTTAACCTGATCCATCTGGACCTAAACCTAACCAACTGTTTCACAACCTTTACCATCTATTCCACCTGTCGTTTGGCCGCGTCTGTCACTAATACTCTCCAACAGTCATTTATGTCATTTTGGGAGTCTTTGACAATCAGCAGTCAAATGAAAGTATGATTTTTCATTGATGATATTAAATTGGTAAGTGGTCATATCCAAATGTATTTTATTGCCAACAAATCCCATCGAAATACAAAAATCCAACAGTTGACATTGTGGTTTATTTTAAGTCCATCACACAAACAATATCCTCCTGCCATGAATGTTCAGTAGAGCACTGAACGTGTATTAGTCCACTACTGAAAATAGTCCCCAATGAATGTAACATTCACTCATGTATGGGTTATATTTGCTTAAAACTACAATGCCCAACTGCTTAAGGAAATGACTGAGCTTCTTTAACAAATAAAATTTATATTTAAACCTTGAATGGGAACCAATCGGCCTGGGGCTTGGAGTGACAGAGGCAATGTAGAGATGGATCAGCACATTGTTGCTTTCATGGGATTTGTTGCCAAAAAACTATTGCTGGCCTTCTCCTTTAAAACTTTGACTTCATTAAGGTTCCTCTATATACTGTCAGGTCAATGAGCCATTGCATAATGAATCCTTATCACCTCCTCTAGAGACACGTGCTAATTTTAGGCCCAGTTGGCCTGTAGGTGTGCGACTGGTGCCCCTTACAGCCAAAGAGCCAGGAAAGAAATGTATATATCATCACTTGTAGAATGATTATCCTACCAGTACTGGTTTCTTTTTTCCTTTAAGTAAGACTATGTAACTTATAACATAAAAAATACCTCAATATATATATTTTTTAAAGACTTACAATCTAACCTGTGTTTTGTGCAGTGCGGAGGACAAACTGTTCGACACACTCATCCCCTCATCCACCAGAGATGATTACTCACCCACTGACAGGTGATATTTTCATTCACCAAGCCTGGAAAATGAATTTTATTGATCATGATTCCAGGAAAATCCATAACAAATATTTTCTCCTCTACAGCAAAACAACCATCTCCAGCACTGAGACTGTGACCGTGAGAAGCAGCATTAATGGGTGAGTTACTGCAGGACCATTTTAACGCAGTGACATTTAAATCCAGACAGTCGGATAATAAATATTTTGCTGTGTTTTTCAGAGATGTGAAAACTTCAACCACAACAAGGACTTCCTCTACGTAAGATAAACCTTTATTAATCGGGAGTCAGAGGGTTGCACTCATAATCACCAGGCAGTTTAATAAAATGAAATTGTCTTTACAGGCCTGAAGATGATCTTTACAGCACCCTCCTGCCTAGAGCCATCACATCCGGCCTGAATTCTCCTATCAGGTTTGATGCTCAGCAAATATAATCAAACAAAACACACAACCATTTAATAATCCTGTCAGTTAAACGTGACATTGTTGTTGCAGCAGTGACCGCAGCAGCAGCATCACAAAGAGGGAGATCATCACAGTGGAGAGCAGCAGAGGGTGAGTGCTGGAAATGAATGAGTGAAAATATGCAAAATAATTGCGTCTCAGAGTGTACAGTACAGTCATCCCAGTTTCCTCTGACATTGTCTTTTTTTGCCATTTAGAGTGGAAAGCCCGACTCTGTCTTCCCCATCCTCCACCCGCAAAACCAGGTGAACATGCTGACGACTGTGCAGTAAACTTTAAAGAGATAGAGACTTAAAAGGACACTCTAAAGAAAGTCTACGTTTAAGGCCTTAAAAATACAAAAGAACAAACAGTATTTGAATTCTGTTACCATTACTTCAATTTTAAGAAAAGGAATAGGACCAAACAATCCATACTTAGCCTGTATTTAAATTTCTATCTTAATGCTAAATGTAGTTAGCTTGTAGGCTTTTCTATGAGCGCCTAAGCTAGCAGCGTTTTCAGAGTTGTATTGACTTCCAGTTGTTTTTAGTTTCGTTATAAAAATCCAAATGAATAGCTTACAATCTCCAGTCGACACCAACTTACTCCTATGCCTCTTTGACCTACAGCTACAGCTCGTACGCTGATGACATTCCCTCCACTCGCACCACCTCCTACACTGTCAGTACCAAGCCCAGGTAAATATAAATGATCAAACCTCTTGCAGGGATGTCTCTGCCGATGAGAAGTTGATAAAGATTACTGCACTCTTTCTTATATCACTAATCTGATCTGTGTTTCAAAACAGTGACGACTATGACAGCGACCGCAAAAGCTTCTCTTACACCAGACCAGACTCCAGGTAGGAAGCAGAGCAAATAAGAATCAATTTCCTTTTTGTTTTTTTTGAGTAAACTGTAAAATATTCTAAATCTCACATATGATCTGTGGTTCATTTTGTCTTTGTATAGTTATGAGTACAGCAGTATCAACAGCCCCTCTTCCTACACCTCGACAACATACAGGAGCAGCAGGTATTCGATGATATGAGATATGTCTGGGTTTAGTATTGGTGACTCTGTTACTTGTACAAGCTGATAACTGTGTGACTCTCACAGCAGGTCGGACGACAGCCTGTCAGATCCTATCTACTCCAAATCCTCCAAGAGTCTGTATTCATCGTCTGACAGGTAGGACAAGTCTGACTTTGGAAGCAGTAGTTTGACTAAACATAATAGAAATCTAAACCTGTATGTGAGACTGTATAGCAGGTGCTGCTGTGCTTTGTGCTAACTGTAAGCATGCTATCAGGCTAACAGTGACAATGCTAACATGCTGATGTTTAGCGGGTATAATGCTTACTATAATCACTATCTTATTTTAGCATGTTAGCATGCTAACTGCTAATTAGCACAAACTACATTTTTGGCCGTGTGTGAATTTCATGAATTCTGCTAGTTTTTGGTGTAAAATCAAAGCAATGGACACATTTTAATTTTGAACAGAGGGTGGTGCTAATTCATTGCAGTTTGTCCTGAACCAGGCAGGACCAAATTTCATTGCATCCCAGGAAGTAGATGTCAAGACATTTAACTTAAACCATGAACCTCAGGATGACCCTTGAGTGAAAGTAATGGGACCTCAAAGTCTTGTTCCAGTCCTTCTAATAGTTTTAATATTTTACTAAAGGCAAAAGATTTAAACCTGAACACCAAAGTAATAGAGATTCAAGGGAACCATTAATATATGTGCAAAATTACCTGATAGTTAAATAATGTTGTGATAGTTCAGTCTGCACCAAAGTGGTGGACATATCTACCAACAGACAGACACTGTCATCCCTATAGCTAGAACATGATTAGAAAATAATAACTCAATGTCCAATCATTAGCTTATTCATTTTCAATCCAAAGTTGCTAATACCACCATCAAGATTGAACGTGAAATGAATATTTATGATGATATCCTTTAATATACTATTCAAATATTCATCAACTTCTGTCCCACACAGGACGGTGCATGAGAAAGACCTGTGCACAGTCTGCCGTCGGCCCTTCACCGGTGAGGCCAAGATGGTCCTGGAGGACATAAAGATCAACTGCCACGCTACCTGCTTCAAAGTGAGCCGATAATTTTATCCTTTTATACAAGATAGCAACAAGTAGTGGTTGAAGAAGAAGCTTTTTTATGCTCTCAAATAAAAGTATCACAGTGTCAAAATGCTCTATTAAAAATGTATTTATTAAAAGCATTTTAGTGTATTTTAATGTGCTAATTATATTGTTTGTAGGTTAATCTGTGATAATATATCATATTATAGTTTATATGTTAAATCTTAAAGCCCATGCAGACACAAAATCCAACCACATGTTTTTTCACTTTTGTTAATCAGACCTCTTCTCCCTCACTTTTCAATTAGTGCCTATTGAGGTTCGAAAACTTACCCCATATGTAGTGGGTGACAGTAAGTCAGGAGAGGTTTTACAAAAAGATGGGAGCATGCATGCAAAATACCAGGGGTCCATTTCATAAAAGGGATTTGTATTGCACTGTGTAACTGCACTGTAGCATCTTTTTTCTTCTCAATAAGAAATGAACTCTTGCAGTATGAATGCAGCAAAGTAGGTCAAACAATCCTCTGCACCCTTTAACAAAAGCAGCTTATTGGAATCCAGCCATAATTGATTCTAATACTTACTGTGACATGTCAAAACATCCTCTGTGAAATTTGTATTAGTGCACAGAGTGTAGGGACATTATGTCATTCCTGGCATTGCTTCATGCAACTTACCAGTCTAATCAGTTGGATAATTGAAAACACCTGCGTAGGTGTTAAGAGCCTTTAATCTGCAAAGTAATAAATACCTCCAGCTGTCAAATACATAAAGTGTGGTGGATATTTTCCATCTGAAATGTATGGTAGTAGAATTATACACCTGCAAAAATGGAAATGCGTAAGTAAAATACCTCAAAACTGTAATTAAGAACAATACTTTAGTCAACAAGATGCTACCAGGAACTGTGCAGCTGACTGCTCAGCGTGTATCTCTGTCCTCATGCGAGTGTTTGTTTGTGTTTTGCAGTGTCAGGTGTGTAACAACACTCTGGCACATCTGAAAGCTGGAGACAGCATGTGGGTCTACAAACAAACGGTGCACTGTGACAACTGCTTTGAGAACACCAGAGGTAAAAATGAACTTCTCTCTCTTTTTCTTTTGTCTAAATGTTTTTTTCTTCAATTTGTTTGCTGAAAATGTTAAACACCTTGAGTTAAACATGTAATATTACATTTTTTCCCAACAGAAAAGTGGCAACGCTGAGTTTCTCCAAGGCCTCCAAATGAAATATATTAAGCAGCCATAAGAACATGTGCTTAAAGATCAAATATATTACTTTTTATCAATATGTTTTGGGTGACATGGGATCTACTGTACTTATGTTTTTTCAAGCTACTAAAGCTTTGTCTGTATTGTTTAATGAATGACAGTTACATTATGAACAGAACTTTTTTAGTAACATGCATGCTAGTTGTCAACCTTTGTATCTAACACTTTGACATATTTAGATAGCACTTCTTATATTCTGTTAACCTGCAACTTTCAGGGGGATGTTTGTGTGTACTATCATAAGAGATATTGCAAAATATAGGGCCGGGGGCTTTTTCTTTGTGCAATAAAGCAAATCAATATATTTTAACCTGTGGGAATTGGTATATTTTTGTTCTGAAGTTCCCCTGCTCTTTTTTAAATCATTTTTTACTTTTTGCTTACTTGTCTGTATGAAGAGTGATGATCTAAGTGATATTCTGCAATTAATACTAAATAGATCATTATTTTTGATGAATAAAAATATTAATATTGATTTTTTTTTTTCCTATAAATTCTCACATATTATTTAGAGTTCACTAATGTGCAAATAAGTTGTTGGAGAAATATTCAGCACTCATCAAAAACAATCAAGTTAACAGAATTTAGTGTAGCATCACTCTACCATTATTGTCATAAATAAGCGGGGAATATTATATACATTAATCTTTATAAATTAAGATATAGGCTTATTTAAATTTTTAATATGTTCATGGAGAATTGTATGTTTCAAAGTTAGCAGCATTAATAATGCTTTTAAAGTGAGAGGGAACTATGTGACTATGCTAACCTTAATGCTAGCTAGTACCAACTTTTATAAAATGTAATTTACCTTTAGTACTTATTATTAACAGTAGCATATTTCTTATGGCCAGTTTATGTAGTAAGGTAGGTTAGCTACCAGTTAGCACAGCTAGCTATGCGTTGCAGTTAATGGGTGTAAATATTGAGTAACTTATAATTTCTGAGCAAGAAGTTTGTTAGATGACATGAGCTTTATTTTCAGAAAAAAAAAATCTCCAAAAAAGAGGCTAAATAAAACTTATAAGCTAAGTTAGCTGACTTTTATTAGCTGCTAACTCGTTGCTTGCTGCTTTCAATGGGTACCAGTTTGTTTGGACTAATTTGTATACCTTTCATAATTTAAAGCTGCTGTGAGGAGCTTTTGGTTTGTGTTGATTTTAGTGCCCCCTGTGGACAAAGCCATACCTCTTATCTCTTTGCCGATTTTGTCCTGTACATGCTAAAGTTGTGGTTTTTTTTAACAAAAAATCTCATCCTGCTTTCTTTAACAGTAATTTGTATCACACAATTTAAATGTCTACCCTGGAAAATGTAAACAAAAGCAACGTGCAGTTAATAGCTTTGTCTGACACCTACCCCTGCCAGCAGTTTCAGGCAATACAAATAACTATATAGAAATAATCAGTCTTGCCGCTGATGGTCTGCTTTGCTTTTATAGGTCATTTAAAGTAATCACAATTAATTTCAGTCTGTTTCATAACCAGCAAAAAACTCCTCACAGGAGCTTTAAAAACGTCAAAGAAACATACACTTTTTATGGGCACTAATGTGTGCGTTAAAAGAGTCCATAATTAATACTTCCTCAGCAGTGGTGTGATGGGAGTTGGACTCCATGCTGCTGACCAATCAGATGAAGGCTGTGCAATCATCCCAGAAGCAGCAGCAGCATCAGTGTGTGTATCTGTGAGTGTGTGAGCGTGTGTAGCAGCTCTAAACGGGGGAATCTGGACACCCTCTCTGAATTGAATAGGACCCTCTGCAGGCAGGCCGTGCTTATTTGCCCCTCTCAATGTGCTTTTTACCAAATGGAAGCAGAGGTGTTGAACCCCCAGATGATGGCAGACGTCAATGGCAACAATAAAATCACGAACGCGGAGCTGGAGGTGTTAAAGCTTCAGGAATTGGTCCGAAAATTGGAGAAGCAAAACGAACAATTGCGGACTAGAGCTAACGCTGTAAACAATTGCTCCGTCGGCCCTCATCTCCAGACCTCGTTGTCGTGTCTGCACGTTGGTACGTCGTGTCCGAGTGACAATTTCTCCAGTAAATATGACATTTCAAGTCCAACACAGTCGCATCCGTGTGCCCCCGCCGGACCCAGGGGTTCACTGGAGGAGCCGTTCGCCTATTTTCAGCCCAGCTCGTCGTCTCCTGACGCGGCTGGGGAGGACAGCGGCGCCGATGGAGAAACAACTGTTTTGGATGAGGTTGATATTTTGGACCTGAACATCGTGCTCCCTATAGGAGAGCCTGATAGCTGGTAACTACTCTGTTTATATCAACCACTTCACTGTAGCTACATATGTGTGGATTTACAGCATCATTATCTGACTATTGTGTTATCCTGACCCTAATGGATGCCTCTTAAACCACTGGATTGCAATTAGCCACAGTTTTGTGACATGATGTGAAATTCTACCCTACCATGTATCCCATTATTGATTTCACTATTGATTCCTCTCCTGCTGGTGTAGACTTGCAGACACCTTGTAAACAGACTCTGTGACTCTTTCTAGGAGAGGAAAAAAGAACAAAAACAAATTTGACACAAGCTTCCCAGAATGCATTGTGCATGCAGCATAGGTATTTATTCAGCGAAAGACAGCACTGAGATGAAATTAGAAACAATGACCCCCTTGAGCCTGTGATCAAACAGCTCGGCTTAGTGTATAGTGTTTAGCCCCAGGCTGAACTACTTTGAAGCTTTGTATCTGCTGACTTAGGTAGCTCACACTGACATGCTGACTACTGAACCGTCTCCAGCTTTATGTATCTGAAGTGATGATGCGGAAAATGTAGCACACATCGGAATGCAGTGTCGGTATATCATCTCTCCATTTCACATAGCTAATTGACCCTGGGTCAGTGTAACACCATGGCCCACATGCAAAGTAAGAGGTCAGCGCTGCTTGTTTCATATTTGTCTACTTGGACAAAGAAGTGACACATCAACCTGTAGTTGGGTTGATCTTTAGAGATAACAGCATTGTAGCATACACACCTTTATATTTGCTTTATTAGTGTATTTTATAATTGTGTCCTTATAAGCAGAATTCAGAACCAGATAGCTTGTTTGAACCTCTTTATAAACTCCATTTTGTTGGGTTTTTTTGTCTCGCTGCTGTACACATATCTTGGGCTGCAATCACAAATTATATTTAGTTGACTTTAGGTTATTTCCTTGATTAATTTGGTTCATAAAATGTCCAAGAAGACTTCTTCGAAGTCACAGTTTAGATGACCAACAGACCAAAACCCCAAATTTATATGGTAGCAAATCCTCAAAAATTAGAAGCTGTATCCAGAGAATATTTGGCTTTTTTAGTTGGAAGATCACCAAACCTAAAAATCGACTATCCAAATGTGGCTTATTAATCTTCTGCAGATTGTTTTGTCTATTAATTGACTAAGCTTTTCCCTGCTACACGTGTCTGTCTCCCATGATAAGAAGAGGTACCATCACTAACCCTCAGCACGTACTCACATGCTATACATCACTGCACTGAATGAAGCTGTTACTTGCCACTTGAATTTTTATAGTACACTGCTGGTTTCATAGCTTATGTTGTTGCCTTCAAAATGGCAATTGCTTTTTGTGGAAATTTTGAACTTTTATTGTGTATCTGCAGCTTGATTTTATGAACCCCCACTGCACTATAAGCAGTGAGAATGTCCTTACCTGTCTGGGTCACTCATGTGAAAAATATTGCGCCTGTAAAACTCAGCCGTACAGATCTATAAAGATATAGAGAAGCAACACTGTACAACACGCATTGTAAAATAACACAATTTACGATATTCACACGACAGCCATTTAACCTTTGATGTCATACTCAAAAGCTGTAATAGTGTTATGCATTATTACAGGTTTGCAAATCATAAGTAGGAAATCTGACCAGCTTTTATCATTACATTGCTTCTTGATTAATTAGCAACTGAAAAGGCAAAGTAAAGTGAAAATCAGTAGGGACAAATTAGGCCATATTTCAAGCATATTTGATAACACATTTGATACAAATAGCTAAGTCGTGCAGCTGACTTTAGCATTCAACCAACTTTAAGCTAACATTACCATTAGCTAGGGATTTACGCCTTTCCTTTTGTAAAGTGTAACAATGTCAAACAGCAGTATTGCCAAGGAAGTGGTTGAATGCTAACTGTAGCTGTTGTCTTGCAGTAGCTAACTCATAACATTAGATAGCTAACATGACTGTTATCTAGCTATCTTTATAGTTAGCTAACTAACATTACCGTTAGCTTGGAATTTACACCTTTCCTATTGTATAGTGTAACAATATCAAACGCCTGTGTTGCCAAGGAAGTGATTGAATGCTAACTGTAGCTTTTGTCTTGCAGTAGCTAAGTCATAACATTGTATAGCTAACATAACTGTTATCCAGCTATCTTTATGGTTAGCTAGCTAACATTACCATTAGCTAGGTATATAAGCCTTTCTTATTGTGTAGTGTGACAGTATCAAACGCCAGTGTTGCCAAGGAAATGGTTGAATGCTTACTTTAGCTGTTGTCTTGCAGTAGGTAAGTCATAACATTAGATAGCTAACATAACTGTATCTAGCTACCTTTACGGTTAGCTAACTAACATTACCGTTAGCTTGGAATTTACGCCTTTCCTATTGTGTAGTGTAACAGTGTCAAACGGCAGTGTTGCCAAGGAAGTGGTTAGCTGTTAGCAGAAGTTAAGTCATTAAATATGTTGGTTTAACTTAAGATATGGCCAGAAAAGACAATGGAATTTGATTTTCCACAGATTTTTCAGTTGCTTAACAATCACAAAGTGGTAAAATCGAATGTATAGGTGTAAAACTGGAACATAGCAATTTAATAGCTTCTCATCCTGACTGGAAATGGCTACAGAGGGAATATGGTGAAGTGGCTACATTGTGAAGGTGTCAGGACTTAACTGTGGGTTGTGTTATGCACTCCAGGTTGTACGTGAGCGCTAAAGCCAGGCTGCAGGGTGAGAGTTTCCTCAGCCCTCTCCAGTGGTGCAGGCAGGTACTGGACCACCCGGGGCCTGAGGTGGAGCTGGCCAAGATGACCCTCTGTCACAGACTGGACCAAGGTACAGTGTATTTACTACTCTCAGATTAACAGCCTTCATCTGCTTCCACATCTGGACATCTGTCCCTCTGGCTGCTGACATGTGATCATAAGCCGTGACACACTTCGCCCACAAAATGTCTCCACGTGCAACGGGATTTCAGCAGCAGTTTCTGAGCCGTGGGAGCGTTTCTCTGCACCCAGCTCAGTTGTTACTAACCATTTGACCGTTTAACTCGCTCTCATTAAATTTATGGGTTTTTAAGTACCTCAGCAAGCTTCCCACAGAGTGATTTTCTGTCTGTGGTAGCAGAGTTGGAAGGACTCCCATTTACACCTATCACCATCTCCAGAGGACGGTGAAGATTAGTTTAAAGGATTTGTTACTCGGCTGTTATTAAAACACGATTCCATTTGGAGGAACTCATGCTGTGCTGTTGGATAGCATTACACCGTGTTAAGTGGGAAAGCAGTACAGAGAGGATTATAAAGCTGTTGTAGAAGAATCACCATTATACTGCAGCAAAAACATGGTTCTACACTGAAGTGTTTTTAGCTTCAAATTAGTGGTGTGAAGATTGTGTCTTTTTCATACTTCAATCACAACCTAGCCGGAGCCTGCAGTTGGTTAGCTTAGCTTAGGATAAACACTGGAAACTTTATTAGAAAGTTTATTAACCAGTAGTCATCCCCTTAAAGCCACAAATAGTCTTTACCTTTTGGGTTTTGTAGCTTTACAAGTGCTGGTTGGTGGATTTTGCTGCTGTCTGAAAGAGCCAGACTAGCTTTTTTCACCTGCTTCATGTCTTTATGCTAAGCTAAGCTACCTGGCTGCTAGCTCTAGATTTATTTGGAACAGACAGACATAAAAGTAGCATTTATCTTATCTCATAACTCTGCACAGGACAGCAAATAAGTGTATTTCTTTATGTTATTATATAGCTTCCTCAAAAACTGTAGCATCTTAGCCTGAAAAGTAAAACAACGTACCGTGCATCATTCCTTGGTCTAGCGTTAAGTTGTACATGTACTGCTCAAAGTCCAATGATCTTGTCTGCACAAGAGTAAATTACAGTAGTCAGCAAAGTTCACAATAAATCTAGCATTTGTAATGATACTTAATAGTAGCAAAAAACTGCCTGTCCATCCTGCAACACCGGACACCTGATACATCATTTATTGATCACAGCGCAAAGGTGACACACCAGCACAACTTGGTGTATTTACACGGACCTCTCTTTAGGAAATGGCTTTTACACAGTATACTTATGCTCACTGGTGTCCTGGCTATGAGTCTTGAAGCTAATGGAACATTTACAGTGTTTGTACAGGATTTCTAAAACAAGGATATGATGCTAATATGCGCTTACACACAACCAGGATACTACAAAACCCCCTTCCCAACCAGTGTGCAACTGAGTCACGTTTGCTGCCAGACCCACTTTTAGATTTTGTGTATCACAGTTTTCTACACTCGTGCACGGACGGGGATATGGTTGCCATGGAAACCGTGCTTATAGTAAGTTGGTTTCTGAGGCAGAATTGACCAGCACTCGCTCAAACTCGCCTTCACAAGAGGCTCTTGTGCTGCTGCATGCATTGGGAATATACAGTGTGCATGTGTCTGTGTGTTTGCTTTGATTTTGAAATTGCAAAAGAGCATTCTGAGATCAATTATCCTCGTGTTGTGGGTGTCTTGTGTCCAAACTGTGCGTATTTGTTAGTGTTTGTTTGGATGTTCATTAGTGTGTGGGTTCAAGGTCCTCTTCTTCCTCTGAAGCCGTATTCAGTGAAGGTTGGCTCTCCTCCTCTGGGTCATGAATACATCCTTGTCTCAGAGCTGCACTAGCTGTTGTTTGTGTAACTTGCTGTGAATGCTGGTTTTATCCAGTAGTGGTTGAGCCTAATTGTGTCGGGAATGCCAAAAGCTCCACTTTGTCAGGTGTGTGCCTCTCTGACTATCAATTAGAGGGGATGGACTCAGTGTTTACAAACTGAACACACATTATCTAACGTCAGTCGTGTCTCTGAAAGCCAAAATTACTCACTGCTAGCCTGCAATTATTGAAGAAAAAAAACACTTTCTTAAAAGGCATACTTTATTCACAGCTTATAAGTTGTAGGAGGTAATGTGCTTTGCATAAGCCAATTATAAGGATGTTATATGAGCTGACTGACAGAGCATTGCAACCCAAAATCAATGTGTGTTTTAAAAGTATGGAAGCCCAGAATGGACATGGTTGCAATCATTTTTTAATGCCATTTTTCTCACAATACCAAGGCTTGTTTTCTCGTGATAATGTGTCTGCATCTTAAGAAAACAAAAGGCTACTTTCTCAAGATTACTTGATAATTTATCAAGAGAAAAAAACATTTATTTTCTTCCTTAAAGACCAGCTCCAGTCATGTTTTAAGACATATAAAATCATTAAGAAACCACCCCCTTCGACACGAAAACAAAACATGTCTCTGCTATCGTTTAGTGGCAACTTGCTGAAACTTAGCTAGCTTGAAATATAGTAATTAGTAATAATAACGTTAACGCTAGTAGTCAATAGTGAGTTCGCAAACATTGGTTGCCATAGGTTGCACATAATGATATGCATAGCGTCACCCCGTCCATTAACGGGATTGGCTCCTTAGGTTTGTGACGTCTCAAACCTGCGAATCTGAAAACGTGCTGTTCAGCCTGTACTTAGTACACTGCAGTTTAAAAGCAGACAGGCGCAGCCATGGAGATGACTGCTGATGTTGTCCCTGATATGTCTTGTAGCACATGAAAAAAAACCACACGGAGAAACAAGGTTAAACACTTGATTTTCACTGGAGGGGGTCTTTAAGATCTTTACATAGAGAACTCAAAAATAAGGTTCTGGTTCGTATGATCATGCCTGATTTCAGCCTTCATATTACTGTCATTATTAATGTACTGACTGAACCACCTGTTGTTTATTGTAATTAAAGGTTGATTAACTTGTTGTCTTGTGATAAAAAGTTTTTCTCAAGCAAAAAAATGTAGTCATGATCTCGAGATAACACTAAACATAAGTGCAAGCACGTCAGATCCTGGCTTCCATATTAAACGTATTGATGGTGTTTTAACATGAAATCAATACAGCAGAAAAATCAAATTTAAGCAGTACATATGAAACCTGAACACCCAAAGTGGACTGTAGTAAATCTAATTCTGATTTTGGGAATGGGATGAAGCCGACATGTTCAATCCCTGCTTATCCTGAGATCCCTCCAAAAACAAAGTTTAGCCCAATAAGCCGCGGCGGTAAGCTAAACCTTGTCTTACTGTATCAGCCTCTGCTGCCCGAGCCGTGACCCAATCATTTAAAACATCAATACTGATCTGTCAAAAGCAGATTAGCATCAGATCAGAGTGTGGAGATATAAACGGTGTACTGTATGTGTGTGGTTGTGTATAAATGTGTCTGTGTGTCACTAGCAAAGCCATCGGACTAACATCCTTCCCTTCATCTCGTGTCCAGTTAAGCGGAGGCGGGGAGTCTCCTCCGTCCGTCCATACAGCTGCATCGAGGGGCTCTCCACCCTCAGCTGCCCCGTCCTGCCTTACTCTAAATCTGCTGCACTAATCGAATCCCCAGGTAACACAAACATATGCTTCACATGCATGTCACTCCTGCTAACACAGACCTGCTGTATTCTGATAGGCTTTGAGGATTATAGATTATATATTTCAGAGATTACGGATGGCAAAGTTTCAGTATTTGCCTCACAGAGCTACACGCTAATTCCATAAATGCTAAAATTGATTATCTGCACATCACATATCTGAAGATGGCTGCCTATTATTGTTGTTATATGAGCATTTAACAGTTTTTCTCAATTGTTTGACATGTAATGATCATCTTTACCTAGCGTAGCATCGAAGCCAAGCTTGGTTCAGTTCAGACCAAAATGTCCAAAAATATTAGATTTATTGCCTTGAATATTCTTCGGACATACATGGTCCCAAGAGGATAAGTCTTAATGACTTAGGTGATCCTTTTTTCTTCCTCTGGTGCCATGAGCAGATCAAATCTTTTTATAATCTCAAAAATATCTCCACATCTACGAGCAATTTGGATGGTTGTCAATGGATGCATAATTTTGAATTAGGTGAACTCTTGACTTTTTCTTTTGTGCAACATTTAGTTGCCCACAAGCGGTTTTAAAGTGGTAATCTCGAAGATCTCAGTTTCGTTGTTTTTGGCGGCACCATGACGATAAACGCTAAATGCGGGAGCACACTTCCCAGATATCCAAACAGTGTCGCTCCATTTGGCTCTGGTTCCTTTATTTTCCTCACTGACGGTCGCTTTCCTTTTTAGACTGTCTTCCTTCATCTGAGCGTCCAATTTGTTTCTTTTTTTCACTTATTTTCACTTATTTTTGAAGTTGTATCTGTAGTCATCGATCATCGACCGGAAAAGCAGCCGCTTAGCTCCGCCTACCCTCTCTGACAGACCAACCACTGCTGGGTGATGGAAAACGTGTCACTAACTGGGCGCCACTTGTGATTTTTTCCGCAGAAGTCGCCACAGACGCCCAGTGGGCTTTCATCAGTGGGCCACAGGCTCAATCACCATTATGTTACCTCATTCAGCAATAGATAGTGACTTAACAGTTATTTGAAAATCTTTGAGATTATTACTTTAAGTAAAATTTCTTCACAACTTTTCTATGAATTGCCATGAACTTTGGTATAATATTCCCATCCCACAGGCCTTTGTGTTTAGTGCAAATTAGCGACATGCTAACATTTATCATGATGAGCATGGTCAACATTTGGCCGCTAAATGCTTACAAGTCAGCGCTAATTAAGGGCATGTTAGCATATTGAAGTTAGCATTTAGCTCAGAGCAATGCTGGGCTGATCACAGCCTCACAGAGTCACTAACAAAGATGTAGACTGAACCAAGGTACTGCTGTCTTATTTTTAGAGCGCAATTCTCCACAATCACTCAGTAACACTCAGTCACACCATGAAACATTTCCAGTACAGTCACAGTCTGACCAGTTGCTGCTGAACCGTGCAGATTTAATTTTCCTCACTAGATGAAAAGCTGCCTGTGTGGGGACTCACTTCTGTAACCTTCAGGCTTCTGCTGCCCTCGTCCCAAAATCTAACATCAAAGCAAAACAACAGGAGTGTACAAAGAAGGTTACTTATTAGCTTACAGGTTGGGCAAACATTTTAAGGCTATTGAACTAAAGATGTAACAATCTTCATTGCTCATTTTCAAACTCTTTAACCTGTAAGTCATTGCTCCATTTGAAATCCAAAGTAATAACAACACAGAGCCAAAAGCATCTGTTGCTGCCATAACCCAGATCCTTAAACAACCTGTTACTTGCAGTTTACAATCAGATTACAGCAAAATCTTAAGAAGGAAGGATTATCAGGTCGCACTCTGCGACAGATGGAGACAGAAGCAAGCTCAAACTCCTACAGGAAAATAAACCTTCAGCTTGTTCATCCATATTTTATATTTACACAAATGTCAGAGAATCAAGGTTAAGCTTTGATTTGCACGTTAGCCTGGTTATCATCATGATTAAATATCCTCTATCTTTCTCTCCAAGCCCCGTTGCTGTCCCCCAGTCCGTCTTTTCTCCCGCCGACTCTCCCGCTCAGGCCCAGCTGCAGCCTCGGCGACAGAGCACCCACCTTCCTATCCAACTCCGCTCTCCACAGTAAGACCTCCCTGACAATATGTCCTCTCTGCTCTGTCATTTATTTCTGCGGTTTCATCCTGCGTGAGTCACCATCCATCTGTATTAGTTAACTACACGACACACCAATTGAAGAAATGTCTTGTCTGTGCGTTCAATACTTAGATAACATGCACTTTGTTCAAATAACTGCTTCCCTTGGCTGTAGAAATTGACATATCTTGGTGAGAGTGATGAGGATCTTCTGTTTGTTTTATAGACGTGGGTCGCCGGCATGCGGCCATCAGCCCCCAGTCTTCCCTGGACAGTGAGGTGGGTGTGTCAGAGATAGAGGATGACACCATCTCTATGAGCTACAAACTGCAGGACATGACAGACGTGGAGGTCATGGCACGACTTCAGGAGGAGAGTGAGTATTTGAATGCCTCTAAGGCGTTACGGGGGGGAAGGGAAATAAAATATACCCCTCATGAAACAGGACCTGTTATGTTGGTGCTCGATTCCTGGCTCCTCCTTACACGTCAGAGTCATGAGCAGAATACTGATCGTCCAATTACACCAAATCTGCATGTGGCCAGGGCTGCTACTAACGATTATCTGCTTTATCCATTAATCTATAGATTAAACGTTTGATCTGTATAATGTTGGCAAATTGGGAGAAATTGACTTGCCTTTAAACTACGCGGCATTAATGTTGATAAATCACAATGTTAGGAAGTTTATCTGCGGTAATATTACGTATGGAGCTGTGAATCATGGTTGGCCTCCTTTACACACACTGTTAGATCAGGAGGTTGAAGATGAAATGAATAAATTAGATCTTTTGAAATGTTTATTGCAGCAGCAGAACTCAGCTTGTGTTTGGCGTCTCAGCTCCGACCTCATCACTCCTCGCAGATTTATTTTACATGCAGAAATTTTACATGCAGCTCCTTAGCCGGAGAGTATGAGCGGAGCAGAGGGAGAGACCGGAAATGTTGCAGCTTAAATAGACCGCCGAATTGGGAGGAAGTGTTTGTCAGCGGATTGTGGAGAATGGCGCCATTGTCAAGTGAGAAATCAGCGCAGCTCGAGTTGCCTGCCTGATCCAGCTCATAAGCAGCGCTCCATTAAGCTGTTATGTTATGGATGTTATTCCAATTATATGATATTGCTCTGATAGCTGAACATCCAACTGACTTATGGTCAAAAATGTGATGTGTAATCTGATTGGGAGGATTACCTGGTTACCTCAAGTCTCATTAAATCCAGTAAATTATCATGTTTATGCTAGAAGTTCAAAATGAGTCATTTTTACATATATTTGGAGTTTAGCAAGGAGACAATGTCACAACTTGGGAAATGGATGTTTTATTGCAAGTTTCTTCTCAGATCAGAATCAGCTTGATTGGCAGGTGTGTACACACAAGGAATTTGACTCCGGTTTAACTTCCCTCTCTATGTACAAGCAGTAAACATTAAATATATACCGATACCAGTATCGGGTATCGGATGGTGCTTGAGCTTAAGTACTCGTAAAACTACGATGAGTAGTGAGGAACATCTGATGAAAATGAAACTTTTAAAGTCATTATGAGAACTGTAATGATTTTATTAAGTACTCGTATCGGTACCCAAATGTAAGTACTGAAAAAAGTGGTATCAGTGCATCCCTATTAGATATCAAACTAAAATCCACAAGCCTACCTTAAACATCAAATATTAAACTAATATGTACAAACTACGTGAGACAATAGTGCAATGATGAGGAGTGCAAAGGATGCTGAAATTATATGATAAAAATGTTTTAATTATGTTACCAAAACATTGCATATAAAAAAATTTGCATATTTAAAGATTATATAGATTCTACATACACAGATTTTGATTCAGTGGAGCTCTGCTAGCTGGCAGGCGTCTTTTACAGCTGACACATTTGCATTTCTCATATTTAACACCTTCATAACAGTGTTTGTAAGTGTGATCTGATACTTGAAAACATCATTTTAGTTTACATAATTTTGTTGGCATAGTTTTTATATATATTACGTAACCTACAGTGTATGCTTAGTTTTTTCTTAAGATCCAAAATAATACAAGTAAGAAACATCCAGTAATCCATCCTTTCTATCGGTTATCTATACCTCCTATGGTGTTCAGGGTTGGGGGGCAGGGCTGAAAAGCCTGACATTGAATACTTATATGGCTGATGTATGGCTAAACTAAGATATGAAGATGGATGTTTGACCTTTGCACACTTAAAGTTGAGCTTGCAGTGATATCTATGTAAGTGTTGATAAATTATGCATCAGATTTCAGAGAAAAAACACTTTCCTGTATCAGTCTGAACTGCAGATTCACCACCTGAATAATGGATGACAGGCGGCTCCAGAATGAAATGTATCGTATACTATATGAGGCTCAGGTTCATGTCTTCCACAGATTTAAGCATCGATCTGTCCCCCTGCAGGTCTCCGACAGGACTACGCCTCTACCTCAGCCACAGTCAGCCGTCGCAGCTCCAGCTTCTCACTGCACACCCTCAGGCGCAGTGAGATGGATCTGGAGGAGGAGGACGAGGAGGACGACGTGTACGACCAGCTCCCTCCTCCTCAGCCTCGGCTCTTCCGCACAGGGTCTATGCAGCAGCGGGGCAGCCTGCCCCACTCCCACACCTTCTCCAGTATCAGAGACTGCAGACGCAGCTCCCTCACCCCTCAGTTCTCTCTCAGTGGACTCTCACAGTACTCGGGACCCTCCAGCCTGACCACAGAAACACACACAGGGTACAGGAACAGCACAGGTGAGTCCGTAATGAAGCCCTTCTCCTCTCCTCTCGAAAACATACAACATGATTACAAGGGTTTGGATTCTGTGGGTGAGATTAATATGAATGTCCCAATTCAGACTGAAAGCATCTTGACAGAATTACCCACATTCAAGACGTCCCAAAATTTCAGACCAGACAATTTCTGTGTGAGCCAAGAAGGATTTAGAGAGAGCTGTCGGTTACAGGATTTACCGAACATCCTCAGTTCGGGTCAGTGTGTCAGTCTGCTTATTTCTATCAGTTGCATGACTTACTGATGTAAAAGAAATAGATTTAGATGCCTTAGTTTGGAGTGCATTGGAATTTTTTCTCCATATTAGGACTGTCACTTGCTATGAGTTAAATAAAAAAAATTTACTTTGATTTGTACCACTCACGTCTGTACAGTAAATATTAAAGGGCCAGTTTGCTGATTTTCAACCTCAGTCCTATCATGCTATTATTGGGAGCTAATTCCATTATGGTAGGAAAAAAATGCAGTTTCGCTCTGTGCCTTTGGAGGACGCTATCCACTTCTCCAATGGGCCCTGGAAAACCTTTGCCAGACGAAGTAAAACGCACCATATGGCGGAGGCCAGGGAGCTTGCTAAACTACATTTCCTCAATCTAGGACGCCCGCCTCCGATGTCATGTCTCGTTCAAAATCATCAGGTTTGAAATGTAGACTGCAGACCCGAAGATTTGTCAGACGATCCACCGGTATATTCGTATTTCGGATTCTGTTCCGCTCTGAGCCGTTGCCTGCAGCGAAAACGGTAGTATTTCACTCTAACGTCTCTTGCTGGGCAGTTCCTTTCAGAGGGAGGGACGCAATGCATGCTGGGTTTTGTAGGAATATAGAATGGGTGAAACCAAGTTCAACTTTCTCTACAGCTATGGCGCCAATTTCAAATATTATTGCTTCTATCGCTTACAGAGAACACCAGCTTTGACTGACTTTGAGTGGCTTTTTCTAGGGGCGGATTGCTCCTTTAAACTACCCTGAGAAGCTGGTACTCTTAGCCTAGGATAAAGACTAGTAACAGAGGGAAACACCAAGCCTGGTTCTAACAAAATCTGCTGATAAGCACCTCCAAAGCTCACAAGTTTGAACTTTATATCTTTCTTTAATTCCCCCTTTGTACTCCTCAAGATGTAAAACCATTCCTTTAATGTTTAAAATGTTACTGAAAACCACTGATTTGATTTGTTGATATGGTTGCATAGACAAGCTACGGAGAAGCATGCCCAACCTGATCCGAGCTCCCAGCATGCCCAGTGTTCCCAGTATTCCATGCCTGGCTTCCCCCATCAACCCGCCCTCACACGGCCCCTCCTCCTTGCCAACAATCTCCTCCCTCCGGAGCAGCCAGAGCTTTGACTCATCCAATGGGCTCGCACGACTCCAGTCCTCCAGTAAGACTCTTCTATGAATAAATCAGTGATACACGGCTCATTTTTATTTATGAGTGAATGTAGAGCACTGTTATCTGAAAGGATGGCGTTTCTGTCTCTGATGTTGGTCTTACTTTAACCTGTGTTTCAGTTCCTTCTCCAGGCCAGCTCAGTCAGAGGGTCCAAAGCGTCGGGAACTTCCCCACCACCCCTCGAAATCCTCTAAAAGCAACAGCCTACGTGAGCCCCACAGTGCAGCAAGGCCCCACCACCACCTCCATGTCCACCTCCATCAGTCTACACTCCATCCCCAGCAGTATTGCGCTGCCTCAGCCCCTCAAACCCAGCAGCAGCAGTTTGGTACCGCAGCCCCTAAAAGCCAGCGTCAACCAGGCGGCCATCCCTCGCAGCTCCCTTCCCCGTCCTGCCTCCTTTGTGGGGACAAGTGGAGTTCCACGCCCGAGCAAAATCAGCCAACCTACACGCAGGTAAGAGATTTTTGCATGATCTGTCACAGAGCTGGTGTTTAAAGATTTACACTGATTCTCCTCAGGGAAGTTACTTTGGAAGGACAAGCTAAATAAATCAATCTGGTTATGATAGTTGATGGGATGATGTGTCTTTTATTTTTATTCCTTCCTTCCTGCAGTTTGCTGACTCCTCCAAAGAGCATGGCTGCCCTGAGCGCCCTGAGGGACGGCAGCTGGAAAGACGGCTGCTACTAAAACCAGAAGAAGTTAAAGAGGTGCACAGGGTAACTCTGCATGGGGCCAGTCTTGGGCTGTGACCCAAGAGAGAGTGACTGTTAACATTTCTAAGAGGCACTACTCTTCGCTAAAGGATGAAGAAGAGACTGAGGACAGTATGGGTCCAGCAGGCTGGATCTGTAACTTAACACCTGCTGTTACACAGACTGACACACTTTGAACCAACCTGGCAATATTCTGATAATCAGCTGTTTAATGTGAACTGGATCTCCTTTGATATGTTGTTTTTTGATTTGTCGTTGTGGATAGTTAAGGCTTTCATTCAACAGGATGAAAATTTCTCTCCAGCTGAAAGATGAAGGGAAAAATCTCACGCTTTTGTACATGCTTTGAATGATTTCATATGACTAATTCTGCATTTATTTGTCAGACTGTGGTGTCGGATAAGAAGTTGAACCTGGAATTTTGTTACATCCTGTGCCTGTTAGAAAATAGCGTAACTTATGTCACTTATATTTATTGGCTGGACCTCGCAGCACTTTTAATCAAACTTATGATTAACACTTTAAAATAAACGACCTGATTTGTTTCTTAAGTACAATATGACATTTGTCAAAGTAAGTGTTCACACATTATCTTTTGGCTACCTTCCTTTCTTCATCGTTTACATACGAGCTGAGATTTTTAATGTTCTTTGATAAACATAACCGCTGCAATGATATTGCACATGATGCTTTGTACGGACGACAAGAATTTAAAGAGGAGGTGAATTTTTAGAGTGAATAAAAGCCTTTCAAAATATTTGGTGATTTTTACCGTCCGTCTTGAATATAGTTCAAGGAGTCAGTGATGCTAATGATCAACTGCTGATGGCATTGTTACGACACTGTGCACAGTGACAAGCTATTATTGTAATTTGTCAGTTATTAATGTACTCATTTGAAGTTTCTTTTGTAGCCTCACATTCAAATTTTGAAGCCTAAGACCATCCACTCTAATTGCCCGTGTTAATTAAAACAATTAACATAATGGTGGCTTTAAGGCGAAATGCGTCCAGCAAAGTGAAACCTAAAAAATACATGCAACTAAAACAGAACAGCATGAATCACTTGCATACTCTGCAAATGGACATTTCCATGCAACCAAGCTCAATAACTAATAAGTCATATTGATTTGTCTCAATATATTATTAACTGCGTGTGTCCAACTCTAATTTTAGCACAGTTGTTTACCTGGTAGCAGGCGTGGGTGGTTTAGCCTGACAACTGTTAGCTCCACAGGAGACCCTGAAGCTGGAGTGACTAATGTTTAACAGATTAGTATGTTGATGAGGAGTCTCCCCAGTAACACTCCAACCACGCTCACTTTTGGCATACTGTACCTTCAGGTAAGTGAATGACATCGCTGCCAGTAATTGTTTATCATATTGCAGATATCTTTGCAGAGAAGCATTTTTGACTGTGTTTTTATGCTAAATTAGGTTCATGAAAACAGCGACTTGCACTGCTGATCTTTTGGAATTTGATACAATGCCCAACAAAGCCCAAGAGGTAAACTGTTTTCATTTTTACTTTAATGTATCTTCCAAGTATTCTTCATTCATTTGCCTCTTAATTTGATGTAATACATCATTTTAGGATGCTGTAATTAACCTGAAGACACTGCAGGAGATTTCCAGGCAGCTTGGTTTTGAGTGGACGGTTTTGGCGTTTGAGCTCGGCTTCAGCAGAACTGAAATAAGACGTTTCCACACCAAATCTACGGAGAAGATCGTCCAGGCTAGGACCATGCTGGAAAGCTGGTACACAGCATATTTGTGTACATGTGTGTGCAACTTGACTGCAGATGCTTTGAGTTTAATTGTCACTATGCTCACATAATACTTCAAAATGGTGCACACGGTTGTTTCTTGAATTAACAGCACATTATTAATATAAGGATGATTATATGTCTGTCCCAGTGATCTCAGATTTAAAACACTGTCAAGAATAGATCTTTTGAAACAACTGCCTTCTGGACAGTTTTAAATAGGTGTTCAGGACTTTATAAACCATTTTTTCCTCACAGGTATGAGAAGTCGTGGGACATGCCCAATAAGACCAAAGTTCTGCAGGATGGGCTGGAGCGAGCAGGCAGACGGGACCTGGCTGAGAGGCTGCGCTGCCTCCACTGGGGCCACCAGAAGCTGAGCCAGAGGGTCGAGCTGCCCTCTGCCTTCCCCTTCATAATCACAGTCCATAAGACCATCCAAAACAAGGATGCGCTGCGCAGGATCAACGACCTCAACCGTAAATACACTTAAAGCTGGGTAGAAATGATCATGTCCAAAGTACTCAGTTTACAAATATAGGTAATCTGAAATAAGTGTACTGAATGCCACTGAAACACAAATGTTAAACATGGACCATGTATATAAACACACCCACCTATTGTTTTCTATGAAATTAAAGCTTTGCCAATAAAGATGAAAGACATATTTTTGGACCCATCTTGTTGTCTTGATTAACAATACAGAACTAACATCTATTCACTGTTGTTCATTATTATTATCATTATTATTATTATTATTGATATCGATATTATTATCATTAGAATTATTACTGTCTCATTTTAAAGTTCAAATGTGTAACACATCCTTAGCCTACAAAATAAAATATGGGGCAAAAAATTCTAATATTATCAATTATGCATACCGGTAAATAATTTTAAAGCAATTCCCGGTCAACCAAACTAATTCGACCCAGTTTCAAAAACCAATCACATTGACGGATTTCTTAGCAAGGTTGTGTGACCGAGAAGGAGCCAGAGCGGAAGTCAGGAAAGTTTGCCTTCAAATTAAGATAAAACATGATTATAAGTTCTAATTTAAACATGCTTATTTAAGTATTTTAAGTGGTAAATGTGAGGAATTGTATATAAATTATTCAAAAGCCTTTTTAAATGAAAATAGAATGAAAAAGGAGAATTCTGTTTAACACTTTTACATTGTACAGGGCTTTATTTTGGCATGTTTTTCCGGAAATTAAGTTCTTACCCCGGTCAACTGACACCGTTATTTTGCGAGAGCCCTGGCTGTCTCCTACACTCAAAACATGACAGCTTTGGTCAGAAAAATCAAAGAAAATTGACACTACCGTTACAGCGACTCTTGAGGTAAAATTTATGGAGTATGCCTTTTTCAAACTCTTCATTTTTATCATTTGGGGAACGAGAGCTGTTGGCTTTCATACACACAGGCGACCGCTCAGCTGTTAAATCGCTGGTAATGTATTTTTCACAGCATACTTTTGCTTTCCTCTTGTAAACGGAGGTGTCATTATCAGCTCACAGACCGAGAATGTTAAACGCATGACAGCGAGTTATTTGAACCCTACGCCGACGTGAAAAGCATAAAATTGCTCCCTGAAGTAGCAGCAATGGCTTCGGCACTGAGTTGCTTCAGTGGTCCTGAGGTATTGGAGGACGTGAATCACGCTCGGGGGTTGATAAAAGAGTTGAAGTTGATGTATGACTGTCGGCTGCTCGGGGACGTCACTATCGGAGTTCAGTGTGAAGAGGAGCATAATGGAGAGTCAACCAGAGGTGACATTGAACAACTTTTCCTGTGCAGCCGCAACGTCCTCGCAGCTGCCAGCCCCTACTTCAAAAGCATGTTCACCGGGGGGTTAAACGAGAGCATGCAGGAGAGAGTGGTCATCCGCGGGGTGGACGCTGAGTCTATGTCCGTCATCGTCGACTATTGCTACACAGGGAGAGTGACCATTACAGAGAGCAACGTGCAGAAACTGTATGCAGCTGCTAACATGCTTCAGCTCGAGTACATCAGGAACGCTTGCTCCAGTTTCATGACAAGGAGGCTGGACGTCTCCAACTGTGTGGGGATCCTGAAGTTTGCAGACACCTATGCCAACCCTGAATTAAAGGAGAATGCAGAAAATTTCATTGCCAGGAACTTCAGCCAGGTGTGTAACGGAGGGGAGCTATGTGAACTCGAATTGGTGCAGCTAAAGGAGCTGTTGTCTCTGAATACTTTGGATGTGGACTGTGAGAGGAAGGTGTGTACAGCGGCTCTGGAGTGGATAGAGGCCAATGCACCGCAGAAAAGGGAGGATGCATTACAGGCGCTGAAGTGTGTGCGCTGGAACTTGTTTACAGAGAAGGACAAGTGTTACCTGGAGGGCCTAATGGCCAGGCCTTTAATTGAGAAATACCTCGCCTCTTTCTTTGAAAGGTCTGCAGAGGACCCCTGCGGAGTGTCTGCAACTCTGGACGCACCCAAACACAGAATAGGTGTGAGTGCAAAAGAAATGATTCTCTTCTTCGGCCTACCCAACGACAACATAATGTGCTGTGATCCTTACTCAGAGGATCTGTATTTCATGGCTCCTCCTTTAGAAGATCTCAGCAGTCAGGATTACAAACGCTCCACCATGGAGTCTTTAATCGCTTGTGCCACACCTGAAAACAACTTGTACCTTGCCTCTCACCTCTCTAAACATTTTTGGCTGTACAACCCTGTGCTCAACAGCTGGCAGGAGCTGGCAGAGAGGCCGCTAGGGAGGATACACTCTGGGATGGGCTACCTAAACGGTCATGTGTACCTTCTGGGTGGGAGAAATCCAGTGACGGATGCCAGGCTGAAGGATGTGGAGTGCTACAGCGTGCAGAGGAACCAGTGGACGTTTGTGGCTCCTCTGCCTCATTCTTTAGGTAAAATGCAGGTGGTGGCACTAAATGACCACCTGTATGTTGTGAACAAAAGGAGAATGCTTTGCTATGATCCCAAGAGGAACCGCTGGCGTCACTGTGGGTCACTGAGGAGAGACAAGCTTCACAAGGCCTGTGTCTTCCAGGACCAGATCGTGTGTGTGTGTGACATCCCTGTGGTGAAAGCCTACAGCCCTGCCAAAGGGGAATGGAAGAGGCTGGGCGACATTCCCATCGACAGCCGAGCCTTGAATTACCAGGTGATCCAGCACAACAGCAAGCTGCTGCTCCTCACTCAGACTTTACTGCAACACAACAAAAACAGGGTCCTCATCCACGAATACGACCAAGCTAGAGACACGTGGAAGAACGTCATGGCAGTGTATGTGTCCACGCTGGGGCCCGTGTGTGTTTCAACACGCGTGTATCCGGCATGCCTTCGTTCAGCTCACAGCTTCTCTACAGAGGAGGATGACGACAGCGGCTCCAGTGCAGACTGGGACTTCGACGGGTTGACAGACCCAGACTCTGACTCGGGCAGCTCGAGCTCTTTCTCAGATGAGAACTGGTAGTGAAGTGTGTCAAAGAAAAGTTTAACTTATTATGATTTAATGGATTTTTTTTACAGGGTTCTCTCTGCTAGAAGAGGTCGCAGATCCAGATTCAATTTAGTCCATCAAAATCTTCTTTCTTTCATGTCACTTTGCCAGTCAGCAGTATCATTAATTATTCAAATAGAGTTGGGTTTAGTGATGTTTTTTTTACATAATGAAAACAAAAACCAATAGGGAAAGAATCTTAATCATGTCCGCCAGAGTCTAGTTTAGACACTAACTCAAGACAAATGCATGAACTGAAACTGATCAAAAATAGCTTTCCCTATAGACTGAAGGATCTCATAATTTTTCACATTAAAAAGGGCAGCTGAATCTGGAGGACTCTAAACATATAGTATTAAACCTCCATAAAATTGGGGAAACTGCTGACACACTGAAATACTGGATCCTACACTTCCCATAATGCAGTGGTTTGCAAGCTGAGTCTTTGAAGTAATGATGCAGGAGAGCAGAACAAGGGTGCTTTTCATTACGTTAACTTGTGCTTTCTCACGTCCTCTCTCCTGGACACCAATCACTCTTTTTCCACACAGTTTAGCTCAGCGCTTACTCTGTAGTGTCTGTGAAAGGATCTAAAGGTTGTAAAAGGGGACACACTAACATGGTAAGATTAAATAAAATATAGGATTATATGGAATCAGTTAATTACTAAATGTTTTGGTATCGCACGCATGACAAAAAAATCAACATACAATTGTTCTCTCACAGCTAAGTGGTATATTATTGTGCAGGTAATAGCGTAAGTACACATATATGCCTTAGTTATGACAAATAACACATGATCCATACATAAGATTATTAGATTAGAAGAATTATTAGAAGGACGAAATAAAAAATATGGAAACTGTAATAATGATACTAATACTCAGCTACTTTAAACAATTATATTAAAATGAATAAAAGTCCTTTGACATTGTTCAGCTCCTCCATTCTTGCGTCTTGTCATGCCTTACTCACATTCATGCTGTCCGGAGGAAAGGCGCGAGGAAGACGCACGTTAGCGTAATAAAAAGCATTCCAAATTGGGATTAACCTAATGTTTAATGTACCTTTTTACAGCAGAGACGTTTGAACTTGTCCAGCACAGGTGTTACCAATAAGATGATTAATGGCTGGAACTGAGCCATCGTTAACATTATGACGTCCACCTGGTCTCTTTCTGCCATGAAAAGTCCAAATGTTTGTGGGTAAAAAAGGAATGCTCTGATACTACCAAGGCATTATTTTTCCATCAATCTACTAATTAATGAATCGACTAATTGTTGTACGTCTAACGCCATTTGAGTCATTTCTTCAGGCTTGACCGTGCTCCTGCACAGCTACAAAAGACATACAGTATAAATAGAAACTGCAGTAGTAGGTCCCATGAGGAGTAACTTGACTTTGGAGGACGCTGTAATGCTTGACGCTTGTGTTAAAAATGAAAAGAGGTTTGTGCTAATAGCATTTAATTAAGCTTGAATACATGAGCTTATGATCGGTGTTAAATCAGTCGCTTTTGGGACATCGGGCAGCTCAAGTGCTTCATGTGTATGACTTGAGACACTGCTGGTCATTCACAGGGCTTTAAAAATGTGCTGATCCTTTATTTATGTTGTTGATGCACATCATGACATCATATACGGCCAGTGTTGTGAAAACAAACAGTATGGAAGGTTGAAGCCAATGCACTGTATGCTCACTCAGGTTAAGGCTTCAGAAAAAGCCTGTTTGCCATGATTGACTTTTTGTTTTTGATATAGTAAAATAGATGGTTTTGGTGATGAATTATGCATTTTATGAAGTTTATTTTTTTGAAACATTGAGTGTATGTGGACGATTTATCTGCATGTAATGAAACTGCCCCTAACCCAAACACTCAGTTGCCAGTTCATTAGCTGCGTTGAAACACATAGAAACGTTTCTGATGTGTCTACTGCACTGATCAATATACTGTATAATGCAACACCACAAGAAGTGAAAAATAAGTGGAATGAAAATGATATTATTGCAGAGTTGTTGTACAAAACAGAATAAGATAAGCTATTTGTTCATAATAAACCGGTAAATGAGTGTTATTGTCACTGTTGTCTCGCTAAATGATGGATAATTGAAGTGTTAAATTATTATTTGTGTGTATGACAGAAAGAGAAAGGTTGGTTCTGGATTATAAAGTTCTGTATTAGTGTATGTGTCAAATAAACATCAGTGTCCCATGCAGAGAAGCGATTGTTGGTGTATTTTTTTCAGTCAGAACTTTATTCAACATATACAGAACACACACTTTACATCAATATTGTCTTAAACAGGATAAATCAAATGTATACTTTGGAAGGAGGTGTTATTGACACCTTTTCACATCACATTATACTATTTCCTTGCATTAATCACAAAAGACCAGAGGGCATGGCATAGAAGACGAGCAAAGAATTCTAGCAGTTCCTGGATTTTTATGTTTTTTGTGGGGGAAATTCTGTGTAAGTAAATGAAATCATTTTTAACCTAATTATCCATAAAATATTTTTAAATATAATATCGTTATTATTCCTCATTAATCATTTGTTAGGGGAACATTTGTGTTTACTGTAAAAAATTGGCTGTAGTTTGGTTCTGTTACAGTGACGTCGACCCTTCTTTCGAATTCTCGCGATGTTTCAGTGCCGTTACATCCAGACCGCGAGAAGATGAGCGATGGCAATAGACAACAAACCTGGGGACGGATTTGACACCGTTTTCAGTCAAAACGACTCTTTGGAGCTTTCATCTCATCACGACTATGAAACTACACGGGCTCGTATTTTCAAGATAATAGTCATAGGAGATTCAAATGTGGGAAAGACGTGTTTGACTTATAGATTCTGCGGGGGCACTTTCCTGAAAAACCCAGAGGCAACGATCGGGGTCGATTTCAGAGAGAGGACGCTGGAGCTCGATGGGGAGATTATCAAGGTGAGAGAGAACCCACAAAAATACATCTATACTTTAATATCGCATGCCAATTTTTTCACATGATTAACACAGCCGTCTGCCCGAGCTACGGGTTCATCGGTGGACACAGAGGAGAGACTGACCTGTAGGCTGTTTACACACATTAAAGGCAGTGCATGATGATGGAACCACTGTGAAACACAGGCCTGCCTCTTTAAAATGACTTGCAGATAGGCTACAAGTCTTATCATCTTCTGTTCGGATAGATTACCACTTTATAGGAGCTGCAATCCCATAAGAAAACATGAGTGAAACAAGTCTCCAGCTCTGTGGACCTAGAATTTTCTGATAATGAATACTTTCCTGCAGGATTTCCTCCTTTCAGGATATTGCATATATAGTGCTGAAAATGATCCCAACAAATGCACAATTTTCTCCTGTTTGAGCTGCATTTGCTAAAGTATTCAGTGCCAAGCTGTTTTGGAAAATTACTACTCCCTTTTTATACAATTAATCCTTAAATCTCTGACTCATTGTCAAAGATTTAAATCTTTATTAGGAGGAAATGGGTTTTGGAGCGTGCTACAGACGGGTAGGGAAGTCAAAAAGTATAAAAAAATTTGATCACGTGATTGCTTAAGTTTATTTTGGGAAGGTTGACCCAAGATAAACTAACGGTAAAGAAAGAAATAAGAAAGACCTGCATTATTACTCTAGCCTTATCTTTTGAATATTATTTAGTCACATAAATATCTGTTTCTGTTGTGTCAGTTGCAGATCTGGGACACGGCAGGTCAGGAGCGTTTCAGGAAGAGCATGGTGGAGCACTACTACCGTAGCGTCCATGCTGTCATCTTCGTGTACGACGTGACCAGCCTCTCCTCCTTCGAGAGCATCCCTGAGTGGATCGAGGAGTGCAAACGACACTGTGTGGGACCCCTTGTGCCGCGCATCATGGTGGGAAACAAGTGTGACCTGAGGGACCGCCGGGAGGTCCCAACGTCAGCTGCGCAGTGTGTCGCCGACAGCTACAACTTCCCACTGTTTGAGACTTCAGCCAAGGACCCTGCAGAGAAGGAACATGTAGACGCCATCTTTCTGACTTTGGCTTATAGACTGAAGAGCCACAAACCCCTGAGACTGAAGCAGCCGAGTGAGAGCAACCTCAGGCAGATGTGGAACCAGAGGGAGCAGGAGTCAGGAATGTGTCAGTGCTGAGGTCACCTTCATCCTGTGTGGATGTATGGAAGGTCAACACAGCGTTCAGGAACAAAAATGCTGCTGAGGGAAGCTGTGATTCTCCCTAATGCTGAGACTGAAAACAGAAAAGCCTCTTAAGATCATGAGATAGAAAGAAAGAAGCTTCCTGTTGTTTTACCTTTTCTCTGCCTAATGCAGAGCACAGCTGACAGTATGGGCCTATAACTTTGCACAATATTAAATCAACAACATTTCAATGAAATGCATGCATGAATGGATATGGAGGTATGCCAAAAATGTGTAGCTCAAATTGCACAGAAAAATCACATTGAGTAAAAACAATAATAGCAGAGTGCACCTTAGTGTACAGTCAAAATATATGCAATCAGCTGTCAAGTAGCACTACAATTATCTACACTATTCAATGCAGACAGTGAATAAAATGAACAAAATATTCAGTGTAAGTAAAGGGGACCAATTCCGAAAGTCGAAACTGTGAAGAAAACTGTTATTTTATCTTAGAATTGTTTTAAAGTTGTGTTATGGTTTTTAAAAAAAATGTAAATGCAGCATGAGGTATGGTGCTATAGCTGAATGTGCATTTCTCAAAGATGAATTTGAACATAACCAGTTCTGTGTCGACTCATTTGCCTGCACAGATCTTTTGAAGAGACCTTACTAATGAAAAATGTAGCTGTCTTTGAGAAAAATCCACATAAGTCACTTGAAAAGCATTCGACTATACAAGCTCAGCTGTCTTTGACAATTAAAATGAAGGAGGGTAGGACTGCTACTTCTGTTGCATGTGTACAATAATGCGAACACTTTCCAACAATATGAAGATGTGTTACAATATTAAGCTGCAAATCAATAAAATAAGTTTTATTGGTACAATTATTGTTTCCTGTTCTTGTCCCTTTCTAAACACCACAAGATCTCTTTCCTATTTAAGATAAAGAGATAAGACAACACTTACACATCCCCCCCTCTCACACACATACACTAAAGGTTTTATCCATAAACTGATGAAAAAAGTATGGTTTTTAATCTGCTCTTACACAGAGTGCTTTTGCTTTTTGTTTTCTGTATTTTTTAAAATCACAATCACTAATACTCATTATATAATAAATTACAAAATAAATATTATTTTTAACTTTATGTTATTGATTACCATATTTTGTAATGTTCAGCCAAAATGGACGAGGAATTATTTGAAGAAACATGGGGACTTAAACCTATTTGCAATACCATTAAAAACGAATGAAGCTCATGTGATATAATTAAAAGCCCCTGAACAGCTAAAAACATAACTTTGTGATGAGATCGTTTGCTCAACTTCACCCTAATTTGCAATATTTTACTGTATTTGAGCGACGACCAGTGGCCAACTGTTACACTAGTTCTCATGATGTGTTTGCAGAATCCTGTAAACTAGCAATTTCTCTGGTGAAGAAAACAACCATTTTTCGCCACTAGTTAGTTACGAAACATTGCTAAAAATGCAACTTCATCAAGGTGCAATTACATTTTCTTCGGCGTCAATAGCTTTTTCAGCGAGTAACTCAAACTCTTCAGTAGCTCTCCGTATTATTATATTTACCAGATTGCCCTGAATGCAGCACAGTCGTCAGTATTCTTCACGCGGCGTCTCTTTGCGGCCATGGTAACACTTCCCTCAATACTGGACCCCTGATTCAAAAATACAACACAAGCAAGTGCTTTTCATGCAGGTAAGGTAATTATTTTCGAATTTTACGTTAAATATAAGAACATAGTTGAGGTTGTTGGTCGGTTTCTTTTGTCGACATGCATATTTAACGTATGCCCAGAGGATTAAGTCGCGTTTACGTTATTTATTGCCGCAAGACTCGTTTGTTGTCTGTCTGTGGCCTAGCAGCAAGCTAGCATAGGCTAACGTCTGCAAGATGACAGGGTGGAGACAAGCAAAGAAGCGATTTAGTCAATTTAGTCAAGTGAATTGTCGGCGATTAACATTAAAAATCACAGTCATCTACATCAGCTTGCTCAAATAACTTGCTTAACGTGCTTTGAGGGTTGTAAGTTAGCAGTATTGTTATACCTGATAGCAGTTGACTTGATAGGGCTGCACCATACTGTTTTAAGTAGACTTACAGTTGTTTAAAAACCTAGTTTTAAAACGTCTTTACTCGCAAACAAGTTATTGTTTCAGTACTCAGTCAAAGCTTGAATGGTGATTGATTGATTTTAATGTATTATTGTGTTATGCTTAGACAGTATGCCCAGCCCAAAACAGGCTTACAAGACACCATTATTTTCCCTTATCACACAGCTGTTATCCAGCATGAATTTGGCAGACATATGTGACAACGCCAAGAAGGGTCGTGAGTATGCTTTGCTGGGGAACTATGACTCCTCCATTGTGTACTACCAGGGCGTCATTCAACAGATCCACAAGCACTGCCAGTCCCTCAGAGACCCTGCACTTAAAGTCAAATGGCAACAGGTGAGTTGACTGACCCCACCTTGATATTAAACCATCATCACAGGGTAGTGTGTCTGCAGTTCAACATTGCTTGACTCTCAGTACCGCTTAGTCACTCAGTTCAATTCACAATTTAACAACAATTCAACTCAATTTAATTAGCCAAAATGGACATCCAGATGCCCTTCTGGACATGAATCTTTACTAAAAATCCTTTTTATGGTTTACCACAGATATCAATACATTTCAACAATTATATTCAGTACAATGTTCTGCGATGCCATGCTGACACTCTCCTCCTTTGTGTGTGATTAGGTCAGGCAGGAACTGACTGAGGAGTATGAGCAGGTGAAAGGCATCATGGGAACGCTAGAAAGCTTTAAGTCAGAGAAGCCAGTTGACATTCTGGCCCCTCAGACTGAGGAGAGACCTGAGGATCCAGCAGTTTGGCCCCCTCCCACTGCTGCAGAGCACAGGTGAGTCTTTTTTGTATTGCCTTCAAAAAAGACAAAAGAATGTAACAAAAAACCCTATGAGGAAGCAATATGAAGTTCAAAGAGACAAAAGATACATATTTTGCATAATCTGTTTCATCTCTACCAGCACAGTGCAACTTACCATGTTGTCTGGCCATTAAAGTGGACATATGAAACGTCCACAGATAACTAGCAGAGCTGTTTTAAAGTTAATGTTACTATGCGAGAACTCAAAATGTATTACCATTATTTCCCTGTTGCAAAATATCTAATGTTTCTCTGTGCATGTGCTTCCCACTATTGCTCATATGTAATGTTTTATCCCTGTGTGTGTGTCTTAAGGAATCCTGTTGCAGTGAAGCGTCCCAACAGTGGGATGAAGCAGCAGAGAAAGGAGTCCCCTGGTCTGCAGCATCGAGGGGCAGGGCCAGGAGGTCGCAGCCAGGCCAACTCTAAACCAGAGCGGCCAGGTTACAGAGGCCCAAAGGCCAAAGATGATAAGGTCGTGACAACTGCGGTTAATTTTTGGTTGCGTTGTCCGGTGCATAGCAGAGGTCCTTAATAAACTCTTCCTTTTCTACATCAGGGGAAAAAAGGGGCTGGAGATGTACCAGGCGATGTAGAGCAGAGGAAGTTTGATGGCACAGGACACGACAGCGACCTGGTAGACTCACTGGAGAGAGATATCGTGTCCCGTAACCCTAACATACACTGGTATGGCAGATTCTTTCATTATCCCAGATATCTTCTGCTCCCAGAGGAAGCTTTTTTGTGGCACTGCTGACTGAGTTCTCCTAATGACCTGTAGGGATGACATTGCTGATCTGGAAGACGCTAAGAAGCTGCTGAGAGAAGCCGTGGTGCTGCCCATGTGGATGCCTGACTTCTTCAAGGGAATACGTCGCCCCTGGAAGGTCAGTGCTCACTTACAACACTTTTTCTGCTCTCAAACTTAAGATACACTTTGCATTTGCATAGCTGCTGATCTTTTGACAGGCCTGCATTATGCCTTACAGTGTAAAATTGTAGACCACCCACCATATTTAGTTTTGCCGCCCATTGCACTGGCTAAACCTAAGTTGTAATCGAAAGTTAGAGATTAAATTCAAAGCTGATATATTTTAAATACTTATTTTTACACTAAACTTCCCACTTGGTTCCGTTGTTGTTGAAGAGAGCGTAGTCTCACAAACTGCTGCTTTCAGGTTGTGTAAGAGAGAAGCCAATACTGCTGTAAATTGTGACATCAATTAGGCGACCTATTTTGCTTCCCTGCTAGTCGAATAGTTTAGGCGCTTGCTACAAAATCGCAACGTCCACAGTGAATTAAGATCACATTTGTGCTCTCGTCTCATCCAAGTAAGAAGAAGTTATACTTTATTAATCCCCAAGGGGAAATTCAGTTTTCTCACTCGTTTATTATGAACATGCTACACACATAAAGGCCCCAAATACACACATGCACAAACAGAACCCTATGGACGTGCATTAATGGAGAGATGTCAGAGTGTGGGGGCTGCGCATGGACATGCGCCCCAAGCAGTTGGGGGGGATTCGGTGCCATCTACCCAACAGTACCCAACAATTTTTTGAATCCTCTCTTTCTCACACACGTATCTCTAACAGAAACATTATGCGATTACAACGACTTTAAAATGGATGCTTTGATACGTTTGCATCACCAGTATCTTTCGTTAATAGGCCTGCTTCCTCATTTTGCCTCTCAGTATGACTCTGCTTAATGACCACTTAGAGGGGAGTTTCCTTCTGTACCAGCCTCTGTTGATCTTCATCATGTGAGGCTCCTAACCCCCGGGCCCATCATGTGAGGATCAATAAGTTATTGGTTTTATTACAGAAACACAGGGCCTTTATTGAAGCCTCTTTTCAAATAACTGAGAGCTCATTTAAATGAAGTATTAATAAATAGCACAAAGATATTTTGAGCTGCTGATTGGTTTATCAGCACACATGTAGGCTGTTGATTTTTGTTTAATTAAAGATGAGATTTTTAAATCTGGTTCATCAGTAATAAATCCTGCAGGGGAGCCATCCCACTCCCACCTGCGCCTACTGGGATTCTGATCAATGCATCAGTGCTTCGTATTGAAAATAAGTCTGCCCTGTACTGCAAGGAATATAACACACACAATTAAAGAATAATCTACATGGTGTGTTGCTGTTCCTTTCTGTGTTGCAGAACCAAGATGCAAAGATGTCAAACAGAGTGGCTGCATTAGTCGTTATGCTAACAGAATTGATGTGCATTGAGGATGACAGCTTTGATTTAATATCACTGACATTTAAACAAAGTGTGTACAAAACAGATTAAATGAGAAGTGAGAAGGGGACAGTGACAAAACGTATCTGATTATGGGGAGCGTTCAGTTTAGTGGAAGATAATTTATTTGCATGCTTGGCTAAGCCCAATAATAACAGCCTCTCATATTTCTTAATATCAAAGTTCAGCCTGTGCTCATCCAGCGATGATGATGGTGAACACCAGCATTATCCTGAGTCAACAATGGTCGTGTTGTGTTGGCTTCCATGTTTTCCTTTCATCCCTCTAATTAAGTGCAGCGCTGACATTTACAGCAACACGTTGACTAAACGGCTGCAAATTTGTTTTTTTGGCATTTGCTCTCAGTCAAGGAACAACAAAGATCATCACTTAGCAACGCATTCAGGCAGAGTAGTTCAGTGGAGAAGTTTGCTGCTAGTTTAGAGAAACACTTAAAGATTAATGACTTATGTTGATCCTAGCATCAGACTGTAGTTAACACAAAAGTAAAAGCTTGATAGTAACTTTAGATTCAGATCATCTGATTTAAAAAAAAAAAGGGGGATATAAAGAATCTTTAATCATACTTTACACAACAGAGCATTTGCTTCCTCTTGCTTGCTCTGTTGTAAACACACACACACACACGCAGGTTAACAGGTAGATTATTCAGTTATCTAGTACCTCAGTGTACCAATTAAGCAAAAAAAAGTCAATGATAAACACATTTTTCTTGTTGTTAGTTAGCAAATCTCTTCACTCTCCTATTTATCAGCCCTGTTGGTCTAACTGCTGTGCTTCATTACTTGTTTGGTGCTAATAAATGTAAATGAAAGCCAGAGTTTGCAGCAGTTAATTCCTAAAAAAACATCAGTAACTGCTCTTCCTCCTTCCTGGTCAGCTTACACTCTCATTTATAATTAATGAATGTGAAAGCTGACATACAGGGGTTTAAATGAAAAGGATGATTCGCTGCGGTCCAGAGGCATTAAACAACTCTGAGGAAGAGATATTTGCTCTTCTGACCTGTGCAAATGTTTGAAATTGCTTTCATTTAATTGCATGATACATGTTTGGCCAGGTTCCAGACCTCTCTGAATACTCACTCGCATATCAATGTTTGGTCAACAATTCTTTGAATTAATTAAAGGAAGGAAGGAAGGAAGAGAAAACACCATTTCCTCAACATTTTATCAGGCTACTCAGCTAATTTTATCAGGCTAATACACGCTCTCTAAGCTCCTGAAGTTTGACAATTTAACAAATATTTCTTGACTGAATATACATGACTAAATAAGCAACAGTCAAAGTGAAAAGTTGGAAACAAAACCTCATAAACAAACAGATTAGTGAGCGCAGAGAAACGCCCCCCCTTTTCTGCAAATAAAGGCGTGAACCAACTCTGCACATGTAGTCTGCACATGTAGCCAGCACCTGGTCAGTACAGTCAGTAAAGTTAGAATTGGTAGTCATGACATGTTTACGTGTCTTACAACGTGCAACTTTTTCATACAGGGTGTGTTAATGGTCGGCCCTCCTGGGACTGGGAAGACCATGTTAGCCAAAGCGGTGGCCACAGAATGTGGGACTACTTTCTTCAACGTGTCCTCCTCCACTCTCACCTCCAAGTACAGGGGCGAGTCAGAAAAACTGGTTCGTCTGCTCTTTGAAATGGTAAGTTTATGTATGTGTGTGTTGTCTGTTGAGAACCTTTAAAACCTGGAGCTGTAAACAAACTCTTTTTTTTATGCTCAGGCCCGGTTCTATGCCCCTACAACCATCTTCATTGACGAGATTGATTCGATATGCGGCAGACGAGGAACGTCTGATGAACATGAAGCCAGCCGCAGGGTCAAATCAGAGCTTCTGGTTCAGATGGATGGTGAGTGGAATAGAAATGTGGGAAGGTGCGGGTGTGAATTGAGAGCATACATCTTACCCTCAGGGCCTGCACAGCACAGATGCAGTCAAGTTTTTCTTATTGCATTTGTTGATTTGAATATGAAATCTGCTGTGTGATATGTATCACTAAAATAGGATAGATTTCAAGATCGTATGACGCACAAAAAGTACAGAAGTAAACATTTTCTGTAATGGTGGGTTTATGTGTGTTTTTGTGACCAGGTGTGGGCGGAGCTCTTGAGAACGATGATCCTTCTAAGATGGTGATGGTCCTCGCTGCCACCAACTTCCCCTGGGACATCGATGAGGCGTTACGACGACGGCTGGAGAAGCGGATTTACATCCCCCTGCCCACAGGTGACCTCATCACCTGCAGAGTGTTCACAACTAACTAGACAGACTGTCACTGTTGTGATCTAATTAAGGCCGCACACAGCAGTCCTAGTGTCTCATTAATGTTGTTTATTTTGCGTTCCAGCTGTGGGTCGTGTGGAGCTTCTAAAGATCAACCTGAGGGAGGTGGAGGTGGCTGCTGACGTGGACCTGGACCTCATCGCTGAGAAGATTGAGGGCTACTCTGGAGCAGACATCACGAACGTCTGCAGGTTAGCAGAACTTTTGCACACATTTAGGTAGACAGGTTGACAGGTGTGTAGGAGAAGCGCATTGGCCCATCAACCTGGAAACAAAAAATAATAATTTTTGTTGCACAGCTTCTTATCTCTGGCTCTGACCTGGATATGTGTTTGTGTTTCTCATCCACACACAGCCTGTAGCCTGCAGGATTTTAGCCAGTTATTTCTTAGTGATGGCAGTCTTGACAGCAGTAAAACTACAAAAGAAATACCCTTTGAAATATATTTAAAGGTGTATATTTATCAAATTAGAAGTGTTACATGTGTGTGCTTTCTCTGCTCCTGTCTTTACACAAACAATAGGGATGCATCCATGATGGCAATGCGTCGTCGAATCCAAGGCCTGACCCCAGAGGAGATCCGAGCTTTGTCCAAAGACGAGCTGCAGATGCCTGTGACCATGGAGGACTTCACCCTCACGCTCAAGAAGATCTCCAAGTCCGTCTCTGCTGCAGACCTGGAAAAATACGAAGGCTGGATGGCTGAGTTTGGGTCGGTGTAAAGAAAAGGTGCAGTTAAGACCTTAAGGGGGCCAGAACATTCAAAGGAGGACTCGCAGCTTTGAGAACGATGAAATCCATGAGGAGTGTGGAATTGAGAATGTGTACTAGGGGCTGAGTGAACCCAGCAGCACATTAGCTTGTGTGTCTTCATTCATGCCCTTTCACATATTCTCCCCTTACAGTTTTCTCGACACAATTGTTCGTGTCCGTGATCAACCATCCAGCTGCTGACTGACTTAAGTGACTTGAGAAAGAATAGGGAACTTTTAATGTAAACGTAGCCTGGAGCACACAGGTAGACCAGGGAATGCACTAATTTTACTTACACTTCAGGCCTCTTGCAAGAACACTTATGATTGTAGATTGCCCGCTCTCAACTGATATGTGCCAGCTCTTACTTTGCGTTAGTGAGGATTGAGCTTTTGGATAATCAACAACACAATTGTGGTCATTCTAAGCTTAATCCAAAAGGCACCTGGACTTGGTTGAAATTCTTGAAGACGTTTCACCTCTCATCTGAAAGGCTTCCTCAGTTCTAACTGACTGATGGACAGACCTAGAAATATAAGCCTCCACTAACAACTCCCAGTGACACTGGGTTCACAGCTCAGGCTAGCAACTAACCCCTGATTACACATCTATTAGCATACTAATGACCTACAGAGGCTTATATTTCTAGCTCTGTCCACCAGTCAGTTAGAACTGAAGAAGCCTTTCAGATGAGAGGTGAAACGTCTTCAAGAATTTCAACCAAGTCCAGTTGCCTTTTGGATTAAGCTTAGAATCACCAAGGCCTGGATGACTGAGAACCTTCACAGACATGTTGCTTTACAATTGTGGGCAAGTTTCTTTCAAAAAATCTGTAACCAAATAGTGAAAAAGAAGAATTTCACAGCACCGAGCTTCACATCAACCCCTGCATAATCTGTGAGTGGCCTTATCAGGAGAACAGAAGCATCTGGAAAATTGCTAATGCTAATAGATCAGACATTAATCATTTTGCATTAAGTTAGTTTCGGTTTATTTTATCAGATGAAGGTCTTATAATTCAGACTGACTTGCACAACATATCTGGACCAGTGCTGAATTCCTTTCAAGTGCAAGAAAACTTGGGATGCAACAAGTTTCCCCTTAGACGTGGCACTAAAGAACAAATATGTTGGTACTTGTGTTTTTTGCAAGAGGCCTTTGTCTTAAAGAATTGTACGTCTGAGCACTTTTAATGTGATGTAATGTATCTCCCCAGGGAGCCTGTACTACTGACTGAACACACTTGAAAAACCACAATGTCTGTGATGTACTGACTGATTGTGTTTTTTTTTTTTCTTTTAATATTTGTCTTCAGTTTTAGTAGCGGTCCTGTAGGATACAGTTAATTGTCGTCTCAGTATATATTTATATACGTGGGCTCGGGTCTTTAACCTTTGGATGTATTTTTGTTGTATAATTCTTACTGGTTTTATGGTCATTTTTAAGCTGTCTCAAATGTTCAGGGCAAATAATAAACTACTAAAAGCTCCATTGACTTTGTGCAACAAGTTCCCAGTAATATTTTGGTAATCTCTTTATTATTCCTGCACTATTAACTTGTCATGAAAATCTTCTTAATTTGTTAATCAGCTTTTAAATGAAATCTCACCAGAATACTACCATGATGCTGAGGCTAATGAAATGTTTTTAGCATGACAATGAACTCTTGATGAAAATCCAACTTGCGTGCAACGACTAACCCTGTCCTTTTACTAGATTTTTCCAGAGCTTTCAACCATATCAGACCATCTACATCTGCAGCGCTTAGCAGGCGCGCTCTGCTGGACAAACTGTATGTAATACCATTTTTATAGCATCCCGAGCATTGTTTTCTGTACTATATGTTCTGTCAAAAGAGTTTTCATTTCCAAGTACATATGATGATACTAGGGATGCACGATATGGGATTTTTATACCGATATTTCACAACCCTTTTTGCCGATTGCTGATTTCGATACCGATATATTAGGCACATGTTTTTATTCCACCTTATTGCAGAGAACACCAAGTCTCCCCTGTAGTGGAATTAATATCATGCCACTCTTATTATAGTGGCCAAAAACTGCCATACTGCAGACATCTCACGGAAGAGGCGTGGTGCAAGCATTTTTAGGGACTCATCAAGCATTTAGGCGTAATTAAAATGTTATTTTATCATCGGAAAATATCAGCAGGAAAATGACATGTTCTCATGTTCGAGCCATGATCTGCAGATCCCGTTCACGTGCTGATAATATAAGTCAAGTCAAGTCAAGTTTATTTATATAGCACATTTAAAAACAACCAGAGATTGACCAAAGTGCTGTACAAGTTAAAATAAACGGCACACCAAAACAACAAAAGCAACAATATATAACAACAGAAAAAATACGAAGCAATAATATGTGTTTAAAACACTAGAAACACTAAGAGCAACCAAAGGCCATAGAAAACATGTACGTTTTGAGTTTTATCTTAAAAGAGTCAATGGAGGCACGGTCTCCCTTACCCACTAGCCTTGATCTTGGAACCGCTAAAAACAGTTGCTCTGAGGATCTGAGGGGCCTAGTGGTAGAGTAGGGGCAAAGGAGCTCTGAGATATACGGGGGTGCCAGCCCATGTGTGGCCTTAAAAACAATTAAAAGAACCTTAAAATCAATCCTGTATTCAACAGGCAGCCAATGCAGGGATGCTAGTGTCGCTTTAATGCTGTCTCTTCTTAAACCAGTTAGAAGTCTCGCTGCAGAATTCTGCACCAGCTGCAGGCGAGACAAAGAGGACTGGCCAACACCCAGGTACAGTGAGTTGCAGTAATCTAGTCTTGAGGAGATTAATGCAGTGATGACGGTTTTCATGTCGTTGAGAGAGCGGATGGATTTGAGTTTGGCAATGTCCCTTAGCTGAAAATAGCAACCTTTCACCACAGAGTTGATCTATTTGTCAAATTTTAGTTCCGAGTCAAAGATGACCCCGAGATTCCTGGCCTGGGTATGGAGGTTTGATGACAATGGCCGTAGGTGGCTGGCTATACTACCTGTGGTGCTGGGGGGACCAAAAACAATCACTTCTGTCTTGTTGTCATTAAGCTGAAGACAGTTTTTTGCCATCCAGCATTTCACGTCCTGGATGCAAGAAAGAATGGATGTGATGGAATGTATATTTGCGTATAATGCATCCCTAAGCCAATACCAATATATCTGCGATAGGCCCATATAGGAGTGATATATCAGTCGGGCTCTCGATAAAAGCTCAGGAGTATATTGCTCTTGAGTTGGGATTATTTTGTTAAATTACTAAACTATTGTTTTGACATTTTAACCATTTGATGTCAGCTGTGACGTGAGATAAATGAAAAAATAGACACGAAATTATACATTCCTAACAGTATGATCAGTATTTATGCTGTAGGGTAATTTAGAGACTCACTCTGAATGCAGTCTTTCAGCACTCTGTTTCCACTTTCACATGCATTATTCGATCCAGGGGCTTTTTCCTGGAATCCCAGTGGTGAACAGCCGTGTCTTTTGAAAGGGCCGAACAATAAATTGGTTAGGAAGGGATAAAATTGGTCTCTGAATGTTTTATCCATTGTCTGGTTTAGAAAGCTCTCTTGAGTCCGTCGGGCAGCCGCAGTGCTTTATAATGCTGAAGTGTGAAAGTGTCAGCGCACCAAACTGCTCTGCTGAATGAAGACATAAAATAACTCCTTATTTCCTCCATGTTTTTAGATTACCAGAAACATTTATATTGACATCCGTCTGTTGTATCCTCCTAGTTGAACATTCTGGCTTTGCCTTGGTTTGTAGCAGGGCCTAAATGATACAGTTTTGTTTTCCCAGTACTGTTTGTAGGTATTTTGTGAGATGCAGTGCTACTTCAGTGTAAACTCCATGATCTTAATGGGAAGATTGGCCAGGCTCTGGAGGACCTGGAGAAGGATCCCAACTGGAGAGTGAGATGGACCCTTGGTTTGAAACTGTGTTGTGGTGACTTTAGCAACATAAGGATGAGTTTTTAACTGTGAGACCAGAGAGACAGGAGTGCTGGTCTGGTAGATAGTTGTAAATTGAAATAAAACATACATTTAATTCGACTTTGGGGGATCAATAAGGTTGATAGTCACATCCTCTTCACATTAGATGTGCAATTGTCTTTGGTATGAGACTGATTGGTAAGTCCAAACTGTTGATACACATTGGGTTCAAAGATGGATATGAACCGTGTACATCCTCGCTGTCTCTTTTATGATGTTAATTTTGTTCCTCTCTTTTCCAGAACAGTCCATTGGAGGAGTCTTCCGGATTATTTTAAGGCTAAAATGACAGATTCTGTGATGCTGGAGGAGGATTTTCCTCAACCTGGCAACCCAAATTAATCAATGAACATTAATAAATTATTCATTTATCATGAATAAAGCCATTGATTAATGCGTATGAACCCGTTATAAAGGCCAATGTGCACCCTCTGTCTTTACAGCAGGACTACACATAAGTTGCCTACATTAAAATGTCTAATACAATAGTATTATATATTCTGAAATGGGTCATCATGTACTTTTATTCGCCTATTATTATTAGCCTTATTCCAATTAAGTTATATGCTTCTATTTTTGTATTTCTCCACCGAGTAGTCTTCCACCTCTGTAAAAGGCAATAATAAACAACATCACACAAAAGGGTATACATAATGTGCCCATGAATAATGCAATAGGTTACTTGACATACAAGAGGAAGAAGAGGATATTTACATGCATAAATGGTGCAGGGTTTATATTTGATACAGACAATACATTTATTTCCACAATGATCTAAACTATGATTTTGACGCTAAATAAAAATGCCATTGACTGTAATGTAAGCTGCTGGCGGGTGTGATGCGTTGCTCCAGTGACGCTGTGTGGCTGCATCGGCGCATGGTTGCAGCGCAGAGCAGTTTTTTTCCGTTATCACTACAGTGGGTCTAACGTTCGCTCCAGAATGGAGACTAAACCGGTCATCACCTGCCTTAAAACGCTCCTCATCGTCTATTCCTTCGTGTTTTGGGTAAGTGGCCTTTCGTTATCTCTCTTTCGTTTTTAATAACTCTACAGAAAATGATCACAATCCATTGTAAGGCACCGCTGTGTTTTTGTGATGAAGGGGTGGACACACCGCCAGCATCATCGACGGAATCATGCTGTTGTTTCATATAGGATAATCATCGACAGCGCTAGCTTAACGCCTTTAGCGCCATTAGCGTTTTCAGATAAGAATTTTATCGTTTTCTGTTTCATAAGTTGTGTTAAGGTTACACATATTGTGGCTGCTGGCTGGGCGTCAGTGTTGTGAGGACACACACACAACACACATAGCATCATGGTTATCAGTTAGCGCTGTGGAGGATGTTAACATCACCGCCTGATGAAACCGACGTTACGGGCCTAGTGTGTTTGATAAGGCCCGTTTAAAGCCCATTTTCTGACCACATAGTGAACATTTTTGGGGTCGGTGCATAGATTCTTAAAGGGACCTTGCACCCTTTTGTATATACTCCTATACAGATACAACAACACCCCTGTAAACAAATTAATCCTTCTGGGAAAACTATTTCCAATAATACGTACTCTTTTAATAGTAATAATATTAATTCATCTTCTTTTTTTACACTATCTATCTATAGAAAAATGTGTTAAGTCCCTTAAACTGATTGAAAAACTTAATTGTATTGTATTGAAAGTAGGGCTGCACTACACAGCTATTTTTCACTTAAATGTAAGACAAGGAAAAGCAGAAACTCCACATGTAAGAGAAGCTGAGAGTATTTGGCGTTTTTGTTATTGGCGTAAATATTTGGTAGCCTATAAACCTCCAGCAAACCCATTGATTCCTGTCCAGAAAGGCGTATAATGTAATTAAATGCAGTAGTAGTGCTGCAGTGAATACCTGCTTTAAATGCAGAACCTGGTCAGTCATCTTAAATCTTAAAGTTGTATTGTTGTTACAATTCATTTAGCAGATGTTTTGTCCAAAGTGATGTACATCTGAGAGTTAATACAACACAAGCAACAATCAAAGCTCGTATTGTACGTACGAGAGGGCTTTAACTAACAATACATTTGTAAAATCGATGACTCTGCAAAATTTTTTGTTGTTTTCAATCACAAAATAGTTCCAAAACACTATTTAAATGTCCGTGTTCAGACGAGGAGAAGAAGAAAATCCTCTAACTGGAGATCCAGAGAGGTTGGCGTTTTTGCCAATAACCTAAATGATAAGTGGCTCCCAGTATAGCCATTGATTCCAGTACTGTATATTTTAAGTGCCTAAACTGATTGTCCAGAAACTTGAACCACGTAATGTTATTAAAATGCCATGGTACTGCACTACTACAAAGGCTGTTGATTCCAAATTCATAAGATGCACTGTTGGGTGATACATCATTATATTGAAGGTAGGGCTGAAACTCTTTGAAATCTAAATTGATCTGCCAAAAGTTTGTAGGTTGTAGATTAGAAAGTAAAATGCAATTAAAATGTCTATTTTTGTCTTACCAGCAGCTCACTCTTTAGAATAATGTATGACAAGAAAAAGCTGTTAATCCTCATGTTGGAGAAGCTAGAAGCAGAGAGGTTGACATTTTTGCGACTGACTTAAAAGATTACTCCCAGTAAACCCACTGATTCCTGTGGGAAGAATATAGAAAAGTGCATTACACTGAATGTCAAGAAAAACAGAGACACTTTAGCCATGCAATGTAACTGAAATAAAATAGTCACGCCTTAATACTGTTGATAAAAACTGTACTTTAAATGTTCAGTTGAAGGCTGTACTTTGTTTTAGCGTTGTACTGGAACTCTCTCCCCAACACCTCAGAAACTCTCCCTCACTTCCTTCCTTTAAACCACACTCAAAACCCTTCTATTTAAATCTGTTTTTAACCTATGATCTCATTTTTTAACTTTCTCTTACCTTTATATACATATTTTATTTCTATATCTTTGATTGTTTTGGTTTTTAATGTATTTGCTATTGTTGCTTCTGTTCTTTCTTTCATGTAAAGTGCCTTTGAGTACCTTTTAAAGCTCTATATAACTAAAATACATTATTATTATTATTAGCCTATAGAACAATGCATTCATGGCTGGACTCCAACAAATAGTTAATTTTAAATTACAAGAGGTTGCATTAGAGGTCACATTATATTTAAGCTTATAAAGTGACCTTTGATTATAAGGGTAGCTGCTAGTGTTTCTTCGTCCACAGAGAGGAATAAGTGGTAGTTGGGCTTAAAACTCCCAATCTCCTAACAATTATGATGCAACGTTTAAACCTATAAGGTCAGTGTCAGACAAACAGCCATGTGAACAAAAAGCAGACTATTAAATGACAGCCCCACCTTTTCATTTTAATGACGACGACATCTTTGCAGGACTTTGCAAATCCTCACGTAACACCAAACGGTTTCAGAACATTTCTGCCATGGGCTTAAGCTGCAAAGCCCCGCACTGGTTTGTATTCATAAAAAAGCTGCATTCACAACGCTAAGCAAATAGTATAAAACAACACTCATTTGAACAATAGATTCTGCCCTTATTTTCGCTTTCAGAAAGGCTCTTTGTAAGTCTCCTCAGGATGTGAGGCAGCAGATCACTCAGGAAGCACGATAAATCATCATGAGATTAACTTGAGGAGTGGAATAGTATCTCTTATTCTCTGTTTGGTTTTCAGTGGTTTGGATATTCCTTTGTTTACCTTCCCATCAGCCAAGTCTTATAATATAATCATGCGTCTGTGTAGGCGACAGTATGAATCCAAGACCACATGTCTGACTAATTGATGGACTTTATAAGGATTTGACCATAAAAATTGAACCATAATTGTGAGTTAGAGGCTCATTCCTGTAGACTGATGACTTCTGCCAGATATAGTCAGGGTAGGATTATCTAATAAGAACACGTGGGAGAGATTTATCCGTCCATAATGTGTTTAGGACCTGAAGTGTACTTTGTCTTCTTTCCCCCACATTCATTCTAGTCTGGGGGAAGCGAAAATAGCGCCACTTGACTTTCCAAAAACCAGAAATAACCCAAAGGATTGCAGAAGAAAGTTGCAGAACTGAAATCAGCCGGTCGGTTACGTGTGCACGTAGAGCTGGAGCAGACGTGTGAGGTGTTACAGATATGAAGTTTTATATTTAGTCTGGATTGGACTGTCTCTCAGTGCTCCCTTACATCCACAGCATCGGGTTTCGGGTGTCCAAAGTGCGAGAGTGTTTCACAGCTCAGCGTGGACCTCTTCAACCCTGAGAGTTTGAAGTAAGAGAGAGCTGCCTCCGTGTCACGCCACGGTTTCACTGTCACCAGCTTGTCCGGGCAATAATGTCTTAAGTGCGAATAGCCACGTCGCCATACTTTTCATACGCGCGCACACACACACACACACACAAGGGATGTATAAATGCAGAGCAGGTGGTGGAGTCTACATGGTGTCCTCGCCAGCATATTTTGTCATCGCACCTTCTGTTTCTTTATTAGGCCGGCGGGGGAGGAGGAGGGAATAGGGGTGACCTGTTTTAAACTCTGCGCTGTAACCAGGGTGGCATTGAATTTCAAACAAAACGTGTGGGGGGGCTGCTCTGCTCCAGGGAGGAGGAGAGGAGGAGAAAAGAAGGGGGGAGTCTGAAGCTGTTTGGTATTCAGAAACAGACATGAAAGTCTAGATGACTTGCCCCCCGCTTCTGGGACCTGATTTCCCTGTTGGCTTTAAATGAACACTTTAGAATTGACATGATTGTCCCTTATTTGTATGCGAGAGCAGCTCTTAGGGGTTCAGACATTTTGTTGCTGATGATGTAGGCCATAAACAGTGAGGACATCGTCATCTAGAGGACTGTTCTCTGAGATGACAGTCTGCCCTGGCTGTTAGAATCACTGGTAATAGAAACAGTGGATGTCATTACTGACGAATCAAATCATCAGCCCGCAGTCCTTCAGTACAGGCGGAGAGCGGCTGAAGTGAAGGGACATAAGAGCTGCAATGATTAGTCCATTGACAGAAAATGAATCTGCAACTATTTTAAAAACGGAATGAGCATTTTGTGGGCAAAATGCCAAACGTTTGCTGGTTTCAGCTTCCCAAATGCGAGGGTTTCAAGTTTCTCTTGGTCACAGGTGGCGGTAAACTGAATATCTATTGGTTTCAGACTGTTGGTTTGAGAAACAAGACATTTGGAGACGTCAGTTTGGCCTGCAGGAATTTGAACAGAAAATCCATCCATCCATCCATTATCTATACCGCTCATCCTGTTCAGGGTCGCGGAGGGGCTGGAGTCTAACAGGAATTTGTCGGAGCCGAGTTTGATAAACAGACTGAATGAGTAATAGATACAACAAAGACCTAATCTCCGTAACATCTTCACTGTTTACTAACCCTGTCTCCGGCGCATTTGTGACGTCAGACGGTGACGCAGCAGAAAAGAGAGTATACTCCACTGGTAATGGGAACAGAAACAATCGTCAGTTATAAGCGAGTCTTCCCAGATCTGAAAAACCCACGTCAATTTTGGTGTGAAAGGGGTAAGAGACAGACAACCATTTACGCTTACGACCACACCTACGAGCAATTTAGAGTCACCACTGAACCTAACGAGCATGTCACTGGACTGTGGGAGGAAGCCGGAGTACCCACACATGCACGGGGAGAACACGCAAACTCCACACAGAAAAGCCCACTTCGTCCGAACCGGGGTTTGTACAAGGAACCTTCTAGCTGTGAGGCAACAGCGCTAACCATTGCACCACCGTGCAGCCTGAACAGAAAATAAGTTAATTAATAAGGGGATATTATAATATATACCGTGACAAAGACTTTAATGTACCATTTATACCTCAGTATCCATCTCCATCCTTGAATAGCCACTTGAGGCTTGCTCCATTAGCATTTCAGTCCCTATAGACCCCAGTTTTAAGATACCAAACTGTGCTGCAGGAATTACACGACAGGAAAAAAATATATTGTGTTGGTCTCAACAGCAAATTTCCCCATTCATGACAACTGTAGGGCGGCGTTAGTTTCGTTAATAATGACGAAAAATGTTCGTCAACGATCTTTTTTCCATGACGAAGACGAGACGTTGACAAGCTAAAATAATTGTTGATAATAAAAACTCAGACAACACTGTTTAGTTTTTTCCATTACCGAGATAAAACAGGACTGTAATGTTATTGGTGGACTGTTGGACATTCAAAAATTTCCCCCACTGTGCGTCTAATCTGTGTGTCAAAATAGAAGCAATTCATTCCTGTAACTTTGTATCCTGGTTGGAGATAACGGGTGTCACGAAGGTAGTTTTGAACTTTCTGTGTTATAACCCAGGCTTTCTGCTTCAGGCTCTGTGCGCGCTCACACAAAAAGGGCCATTTTACACGTCATTTGATGGTCCCTCCACACAAAAAGGAGCGATCATCGGCTTTAGTCAGACTGTTTTAAACTATAAAGGGTAAAAGTGACTAAAATGTGACTCATAAAACACGTAAAACTAATATTTTCATGTGAAGACTAAGACTAAAATAGCTGCCAAAATTAACACTGCTGTAGGGGGGTTGATGAAATTATATGAAGTCCAACAGTTCTGCAAAATAATATTTACCTTCTGGCTTGCAAAAACCAAGTTGGTAAAGGCCAAAATGTCAAACTCAAAGTTTCAAAACATTTGTACGCAAACTACTTGGAGTCGTCACGGCAGCTACATCGACTTATACAGTCTATGGTGAGGGCTTGTGGTTCTCAACCTTTTTAGCCTTTGACCTTTTCAAACATTAGTATCATGTAGCTGTAGGACCTGAGCTTTCAAACGTACATGATATATGTTTATATAACATGAAAATCAATACCTTGAGCAGTTGCATCCAATATGAAACCATAATACTGGTAGGCTAAATTTGATGCACATAGCAGCTACAGTAGTACAGGAAGCTACAGCACGAGTATCCAGATGAAGAGCTTACGGAGATATTAAACAGGCAACTCTTAAGATGATTGAAATAGAATAATCCTGTGAAACTCACTTCTCACAATGTGGTTCAGCTCCATTAAATGTCCTGCCACTGGGGATTCATTGCATCTAACTGCCAACAAGATGTCGATAATACCAGTTTATACAGGTTTGCTTACGTAACAGAAACCAACCACAGCCTTAAACCTGAATATGTTATTTCAAAATACAGTTACAGCTTGTGATTTTTTCCAGAGCTGTCATTCAGTCTGTTACAGTCTGTGTGTGTTTTCTCTGCCTCTAACCCTTCTTATCACCTCACCCTGAGCTGAAACTCAGTGTCCTTGTGCGTCATAGTGTTGATATGGAAATTCATGCGCGGATGTTCGCATGAGACACGATCGAGTTCAGGCAGTTCACACTGTAGCTGTAGTAAACATCACATTCTGTCACTCTTTTCAGTCCTCAAGGGACTCCTTATACCTGTAGATAAACTGTGACCACACTCAGAACAATGTAACAGTTGGAGTACAGGCATGCAGCAAATAAACCTTTGCCCTGCCAATATTTGCACACCCTGCCAAAGGGGCAAAGTGTAAATGTTGTTAACACCATCATTAACCTACAGTGACGACTTAAAGTCAGTGATGCCCGACCTTTTTTGGCCTGAGGTACCTTCACATCCCAGTCAGAGAAATGCACATACCCCTTCATTTATTACAAGCAATGATTGATGTTCTACAACTTCAACTTCAATTTAAGTTTGGTCAAAGCAGCTCCAACCAATTATCCATGTTTTAACTAGCCTAACTTTTGAAATGATTTATGCATTACTTTTATCTCATTACTTCAACCATTTATCCATTAAATTTAGCAAACTATTTAAACTGCTTACTAATGCTTAAGCTAGCTATTTCAACCATTTATACACTACTTTAAGCTAACTATTTAAACAGCTTACTCATGCTTGAGCTTACTATTTCAACCATTTATACACTACTTTAAGCTAACTATTTAAACAGCTAACTCCTGCTTGAGCTAGCTTTTTCAACCATTTATACACTACTTTAAGCTAACTATTTAAACAGCTAACTCATGCTTAAGCTAGCTATTTCAACCATTTATACACTACTTTAAGCTAACTATTTAAACAGCTATCTCACGCTTAAGCTAGCTATTTCAACCATTTATACACTACTTTAAGCTAACTATTTAAACAGCTAACTCATGCTTAAGCTTACTATTTCAACCATTTATCCAGTAGCTTAAGTTAACTTTTTAGACTGCTAACAAATGCCTTTAGCTAACTAATTCAACCATGTATCCATTACTTTTAGCTAATTATTTTAACAGCTAACTCGTGCTTCAAGCTAACCTTTTCAACCATTTATCCATTACTTTATGCTAAGCTTTGAGCTTATATCTTATTCCCTTGGCTAACTATAGCAACAATGTATCTGTTACCTTAGTGTATTATTACACAACCTTTAGCTTAGCCATTACTTATTAAAACTGTTAATCCAATTCCTGCTTTCTAGTTTTCACACACTCTTACATGATTTCAATACTTGGTATTTGGGTGTTAAAGCTGACTTAATATCTGGATACATTATTTTAATTAAATCATAGTTTTTTATTTTTCAAATTCCGTTTTTCAGTATCCCCACCTTACCAACTGCAACTGCAGAAGTACCCTTTATGTACAAGTATCCGTGGGTGGGAATCGCTGCCTTTAGCTAGTGTCAGAGAGGGAACGTGGAGGCCTAAGTGTTTGCAGAGAAAAAACATTGATTTAGTTGTTAATCACTTCTTTATTAGCGTCATTTTTATGTAATATGACATTAAGCCTTAGGACATTGTTGACTAATTCCTAAGAGGGAACTTATCAGTCATACTGGCTTGTTTGCTGCTGAGAGTATTAGTCTCATCAGTTTGAGAGGTTTCAGGGTGCACAGAGACATTTTGTACAGGCTGTGCCGTCTAACCAGAGGGGCTGGCAGCAGGACGGCGAGCAGCCTCCTCTTGGAAGGAAAGAGGGCAGTATGATGAGTTGGCCATCGCTAGAGTCAGATCATCAGCAGCCGTTCCACACCCCGCTCTCTTTCCACTGCCAGCAAGACATACCCAGCTGAGACACACGCCGCTTCAGCTGCCTAGTACAACACGCTCTTTTATCCGCAGCCTTCATTTGAAATGCTAAGAGAGGCGCAACAGGAGGAAGCGTCTCGCCTCGGATCAAAGAGCCTCTTTGACATGCCCTCTTTCTTTTTCTCTTTTCCTTTCCGTCTGTGTGTGACTGAGTACAGGCATATTCATAAAGCAGGTGATCGTAATCCCACACTCCAGATAAATTTATGTCTTCTGTCTACCGTCTCCTCCTCCTCACTCTAATTGCTCTCCTTTCTTGTTCCACCTTGATCCTCTTTCTCCTCCTCCCCCCGCGCAGCGCTGCTAAACACAGCTTTTGTAATATTGCAGCAGTACAGAGATAAAGGCCTGTTCGCTGCTTTCATTCTGTTTCCTGTGCTCTCTCTCTGTTACTCTCCAACCCCCTGCCCTGTAGATAACAGGAGCCATCCTGCTGGCAGTTGGAGTATGGGGGAAGTTGATGCTGGGCCCGTATATCTCTCTGATAGCCGACAACTCCACCAACGCCCCGTACGTCCTCATCGGCACCGGGACTGTCATCATCGTTTTTGGCCTGTTCGGATGCTTCGCCACCTGCAGAGGAAGCCCATGGATGCTGAAGCTGGTGAGACGCTGCAGGAGGAAGGGTGTGGTGTTATGTTGCAGGGAGAGATAAGTGTATTGTGGATGCTGAATAATTAGCCTCAGGTCACATGACGAAGGGAATAATGGTTGACCTCTATCCTGTGGAGACGGATTAGAAATGCAATAAATGCTTCAGGGCACTTAGTTCGGTTAATGGTGGTCAAGTGGGTGTGTGTGAGCATGTGTGCGTGTGCAAGCCTAGGCAAATGATACACAACAAAGGTAGAGGATTTTCATGCAAACTATGCAAATCTCCCCCCTTCTCTCTCTGCAGTATGCCATGTTCCTGTCGCTCGTCTTCCTCGCTGAGTTAGTGGCCGGAATCTCTGGATTTGTGTTTCGTCACGAGGTCTGCATGTACATCAAAACTCCAACACAACTCTAGTACTCTTATACTGTTAAGGTTTATAATAATGTTTCCTTATTTGCATGCTGCAGATAAAGGGAACCTTTCACAGGACATACACCGACGCAGTCCTGAATTACAATGCCGAGGATGAGGCGAGCCGTGCTGTTGATAACCTGCAGCACAGGGTAAGTCCCCTTGACCAAAACTCATCAAAGCAGCTGATGAATACATCAGCAGCCTGCATGGTAAATGTTTGCATTATTAAAGGATAACACCAGCAGCTCTTTCTTTTGCTTATTGTCTACAAATCCCATGAGTAAGGCCAAAAGTTACTACCACGCATTACCTGTGTAGCTAAAGCCTTATATGGCTTATTTGTCTGTGCCATACAACTCCATTGTTGTCCAAAGCAGTGTTATTTTGGGTGAAATATTCCTTCATTGCAACATACAAGGGCACTGTTTTTTTAAAGTCATTACCACTCACACACCATACATACTACAAAGTGCACCAAATATGTTATTTACCCCTGTTAATCAGTGTGTGTGTGTTAAAACTAGTGCCCAGCTGTTGTAGGAAATAATTTAAATGAAGTATTATTTAAGACCAGCTCCAGTCATGTTGTAAGACAAAATGCTCAGCTTGAAATAATAAATTGTGTCTGATATGTTTTTCTGCAAAATACGTTTAATTACCTTGTAAAAATCCTCCCAAGGCATCTCCTCCTTCTTCCTCATTAAAAATTCCTGAATCTGCATAGGCCCCGCCCATTATGCAAATGCCTTACCTCCCTCTCTGTCATGAAAACAAAACACGTCTCTGCCATCGTTTAGTGGCAACTTGTTGAACCTTAGCTGGCTTGAATGTAGTAATTAGTAGTAGTAACATTAACGTTAGTAGTCAGTGGTGAGTTTGCAAAAATGCATTGCCGATGTGGTTGCCGTAATGATATGCATAGCGTCACCCCGTCCATTAACGGGATTGGCTCCTTAGGTTTGTGATGTCTCAAACCTGCCAATCTGAAAACGTGTTGTTCAGCCTGTCCTTGGTACACTGCAGGTTAAAAGCAGACAGGCCCAGCCGTGGAGATGACTGCTGATGTTGTCCCTGATATGTCTCATGAAAAACACCACATGGAGATGTTTACAAGGTTAAACACTTGCGTTCACTGGAGGGGTCTTTAAAGATACTTATATGTAGATTTCAGAAGGCACCAATGTGGACTGAGTGAAACAGACAAGGTAGGGAAGTTGCATACTGTTCAGGGACTGTTCACTTGTTTGTTTTGGTCTTAACATGGGATTTGTTGACAATAGGAAAAATATATTATACCAACCTTGTGTTTTAATTGTCATCTGTTCTTATTTCCTTCTGGTATTTTTCTTGTGTGTGTTTCTAGCTGCGTTGCTGTGGAGTGTACAACTACACCAGCTGGCTCGGCAGTGTGTACTACCCATCTAACGGCATTCCTGCCAGCTGCTGCTTTAACGCCTCTGACTGCAACACCGACGACCTTCGCAACGCAACTGTAGCCCCGAGCAAGGTCTACCACCAGGTCAGCGTCTTATCATACTTTCCAGTCTCTCTCCCCATTTATGTAGTTTATGACTGACTATCTCACCAGCCAAAAGTCCTCATTCAACTTTTCAAATCATCTCTCTTTTCCATACACTTAACAACTGCCTTAGATACTCTCCCATTTATCCATCTTGCCCCTAACTTGCACATTTAACATGTCCATGAACCCTCTGCGGACTAACCTGCCCCCTGTGTTTCAGGGCTGTTATGAGCTGGTCACCTCCTTCATGGAAACCAACATGGCCATTATTGCAGGAGTGACGTTTGGGATTGCCTTCTCGCAGGTAAGAGTTGAAAAAGGTTCATGTTTTGCAGGTTATAATGAGCAAATGTCGCAATGCATTATTAACTCTTTTAGATATGATGACACAGTTACTGAAAACAAGCAAGACAACTGACAAAGACAGCTAGAATTCCATTTTATGTGTGCTGCCTCTTTATCTGAAATCCACTTGATTGTTTCATGGAAAAGATTTGTAAACATTTAAAATGTCTAATACAGTTTGTAGAAGAAGTACAGGTCTAAAACATTAACGTCCAATTTAGCTGCTTTTGTTTCAGGGTCCTGGTACACTGGTTTAGTTTCATACTGTCATAGCTTAGAGAGAGAGGGAGAGAGAATCCTTTATTGATCCCCAGGGGGGAAATTTGGGGCGTTTTAACTGAATGGAGCCATTGTTAATAACAACTGTGTCTTTACTACAATGACAAGTCTACATGGCTTGAACTTGTTTAAATTGCCAGATAAAGCCCACAATATTCCCATTCCCTTCTGTGCAATTCAATTTTATATTTGCCAATTTTAAGAAAATACACTTAACTTTTTGTTGTTATTAACAATCATAATGCTAGAGGCAAGAGCAGGGGTAGCGAAAGCATTCTTACAACAGGAAATGACATCTTGTTTTCATGAAATCAAAAACATGAAATAAACCAAAGCCCTTTTCCTTTTCAGCTGATTGGCATGTTGCTGGCCTGCTGTCTGTCCAGGATCATCACAGCCAATCAGTATGAGATGGTCTAGCTGATGTGACGTGGCAGGTGAGAGACATTTAAAGACGCATTTCAGCAAAAATGTTTTACTTTTTTTGTTTCAGTCTCAGTCGCAGCTTTTTTTCAACTGACAAATAAACTGTATAAACCCACAGTATGCTACTTGCCCAGAACCAAAACAGCAAATAGCTAAAGTTAGCTGCTAGCTGGTGAACAAAGTTGGTCAATTAGCAGCTAAAGAGCGCAGTGTTTCCTTCAGGAGTTGGTGGAGACCAAAACAAAGCTAAAAGGACAAAAACACAACTCCAAATAATTAGAAATGTTTATTATTGTTTTCTAAATGTGTAAACTGGCAGCTGTAAGCTTACATTTTTTCAAAAACATGTCAAAACCATGAAACATATGAGTTTTAATTCATACGCAACTCTTTTCTTCGTGTCTTTGTCTTTTTAGGGAGATGAAGAGAAGAAGAGACGAAGAGCCTTGACACACCACAGGAGTAAATTCTGTAACACTATCACACGTCTGAATAGGAATTTACCTCCCTCCGTCTCTCTGCCTGAAATTAATGTAATATCTTAATGTATCTTATTGTAAAGCACCATTCCTCGACTCACTGCTGTCGCATCAACGCGTTCTACACCACACATCCCACCGCTGCTTGATGTAGAAGTTGCTCATTAGCGCATATCTCGGATCAGTTCAGCCTAGAACAGGCGGTGAAGCAGAATTGGTTGCAGCATGTTACATAGAGCGTCATCAGAAGAACACTGCACATCTTTGTACAGAATGACATCACTAAAGCTTGAAAGTAATACTTTAATAGATAGGTTTAGTTTTGCATTTGACTTTGCTATTGCTCACCATTGTATATTATTATTATGGTTGTGACATTTTGTGCACTGATTATGCGTACTGAGGATGATTTTTACCTTTCATTTAAAACTAAGTAACTGACAAAGGAGAGAAACGTGAGAATCCTTAGATAGTTTTTTTAGCTGGAGGAAAGGCCTGATGTTTTTTTGACCTGATAACTTTACTTAGTTAACAGCGGTGGAAGTTTTTGCTGGGATAAATACACAAAAATAGAGAAATGGGCGGCCCCAAATTGCCCCAAAAGTTTATATCTCTGTATCTAAATACTGTAAATTTAAAATTATACTTCCACAATGCAAGTTTCAATTTAAGTCGTGTAAGTAATACTAAGGGAAAGAAGTGTATTAATCCAGCAGAATGAACAAATTAGATCAGCTGTGGAACAAATCTGATTCAATGTAAACTAAAGATTGGACGACATAAATACACTTCTGTAAAAATGACATGCTATCGCTCAGCTGCGCTAAGTTCAGTCAAGTTGAACCTGCTGTGAAAAATGGCACATCCAACAAGCACTTTGTTTGAAGCATACTGTCACCTTAGAAGCGTTTTAGTAGTTGTATTTTCGATTAAGAAACTCACTAAATTCCAGAAGATTTAGCTTTAAAGATCAACTGTAAATCGAGCTGAAAATGTTGTATTTGCTGACCCAGCACAAGAGGTGCGCCTGACGTCACCACTGGCTGTAGTTACACTTGTAAAAAAACAACTTTGGGTGGATTTTGTCGTCCTGAAGAGGTCAGTAAAAACAGATTTTCAGCCTCGGACGGTCATATCAAATCAAGAGGATCTTGAATGGTTTTTTTCTGATGGATCATAATGCCAGCAGTGTGTTACAGTGAGAGAACTCATCAGTGTTCATCTAGTATTTACAGTATTCTTAATAGTGAACCAACATGCCATCCTCCTCATCATCCTCATCTGTAGATATTTACTGGAAATGTAATTTATATGATGTAATGTTTCTCATTCTAATATGCTAATCAGTATCTTGTTGTGTCACAGTTTTGATTCTGCACTTTGTGCCGTTAATGTGTATTTGTTTGATAGTTTGTAGGGGAAAAAAAACGCACTGGAAAAAATACTCGTGGCTCCTGTTTTAGTTGAATGAACCATGCAAACGCGTAGCTGTTTCAATTTAGCTGAATATTTATTCTGGTTTGGTTGGCATCACGTTTACAGTTTCACCAAGTGGTTTTCTGTCTCTCTTTCAGTGTGTGTGAGAGCGGGTGATTCTCTTAATTTGTCTCCTTAACACTGAGGGTGTATTATTTTTTGTATGATAAGGTGTGTGTGTGTTTGCGTGTGTGTATGTGAGAGAGAGAGAGAGAGAGCGTCTCAATTTCGTGGATCCTGTCGTTTTCAGTTCTGGTCAGTATTCTGTTGTGGCTTCTCAAACCTTTCTGCTTTTAAAGGTTGTACATTTATTTGGTGAATGTATGTTTTCCAACACTCTTACATACTTCTTTTTCCCTCGCTGAACTGATATTGTCCTGTAAATACTAAATTGTAATACCATCCTGCTTACACATGGGGTCACCAGACACTCAAAAACAACTTCACCCTGCTGTCTACTATTGACTAAGTCACCATCAGTGGTCTTATTATCAATAAATATACAGAATAACAATTTTGTGTGGTTTATTTTTCTATTTAAATAGAGCCAAGCTGATGTCTTATTACATGCATTTACTAAATCTGTACATGAGTCATGGCTGTTCTGGTCTTAATCACTTCAAGAATGCTTCCCAAGTTGAAACCTCTTTTAAAGGTTATATTATAAGTTATATTTTTAGCTTGAGGATAAGTGAGTATTAGAGATCGAGTTAAGGGCTGAGGAATGTGTAGAGTATGAGCTGTGTGGATAAAGGCATATGTGCTTGTGTGGGCGGGTCTAAGTCATCTAACTGTAGTGATCAGGCGCGCTGTAGAGCTCTATTATTTAAGTGTGGAACAACCAAAAATGGGACTTGTATGAAGAAATGGACTGCTTAGTTTGTATATGAACTTACAACTATAATAAATGTAGCTGAAGCCTATATGCGTTTGGTTCGGCTCCAAGTTGTGGTTTCGCTCTGCCTAATGGAGCCAACAAGAAGAAGCCAACAAAGCAGGCCCCTCTTTGTACAGAGGCCAAAGTCCTTGATGCACAGATCGCGGGTGCAACTCCTGGTCTGCGAATCATTCAGCGGAAGTCATTTCCTGTCTCTCTTCAGCTGTCCATTATAATAAAGTAGTGCTAATGTTCTGTGTTCTGGCAGAAAACACAATGTTTCATATTTAGAACTAAGACTTGAGGTCTCTGCACACAATTTTAACGAAGCTATGATTGACTAAAAATTAGACTGAAGAAGGACATTAGGTCCTGTTGAACTTTCTACCCAACCTAAACAAACTCGCTACAAGTACACCCTCCTGCAATTGAAGTCGTTGTAGCTAAATTAACTCTGTGGTTGTAGTGTACGGTCCCTGACAAATCCGAACCAAGAAGCTACTTAAAAAACCTAGCTTAAATATTCACACACTTGTAAGGACTGTGTCCACTCAACAGGATTACAGCGATGCTGGGTGGATAAAGGCATATGTGCTTGTGTGGGCGGGTGTAAGTCATCTAACTGTAGTGATCAGGCGCGCTGTACAGCTCTATTATTTAAGTGTGGAACAACCAAAAATTGGCTTAGTTTGTATATGAACTTACAACTATAATAAATGTAGCTGAAGCCTATATGCGTTTGGTTCGGCTCCAAGTTGTGGTTTCGCTCTGCCTAATGGAGCCAACAAGAAGAAGCCAACAAAGCAGGCCCCTCTTTGTACAGAGGCCAAAGTCCTTGATGCACAGATCGCGGGTGCAACTCCTGGTCTGCGAATCATTCAGCGGAAGTCATTTCCTGTCTCTCTTCAGCTGTCCATTATAATAAAGTAGTGCTAATGTTCTGTGTTCTGGCAGAAAACACAATGTTTCATATTTAGAACTAAGACTTGAGGTCTCTGCACACAATTTTAACGAAGCTATGATTGACTAAAAATTAGACTGAAGAAGGACACTAGGTCCTGTTGAACTTTCTACCTAACCTAAACAAACTCACTACAAGTACACCCTCCTGCAATTGAAGTCGTTGTAGCTAAATTAACTCTGTGGTTGTAGTGTACGGTCCCTGACAAATCCGAACCAAGAAGCTACTTAAAAAACCTAGCTTAAATATTCACACACTTGTAAGGACTGTGTCCACTCAACAGGATTACAGCGATGCTGGGATACGTTAGGTGAATTTCAAGTTTTGGAAATCACATGAGGGAGAAATTGTCGATCATTTGAGGAGGGACAGATTCCAATTAAGTCACTAATCAATCACTTAGGGGAAACTGACTTTGGCTTAAATCAGAATCAAGTTCATTGCCAAGTAGGTTTACACAAACAATGAATTCTACCTGGTGTTTTGGTGCAGAACAATTAACACAGAAGTAGACCAAGGCATTTTTAATGAGACTGGCAGCAGAGGGAAAGAAACTGTTCTTATGGCGTGAGGCGTGAGGCTTGCCGGACGGGAAGGTCTCAAAGAGTCTGAGGGGTGAGAGGGGTCGGCTACACTCTTACCTGCACACCTCAGGGTCCTGGAGGTGTAAAGGTCCTGGAGAGATGGCAGATTGCAGCCAATCACCCTCTCTGCAGAGCGGATGATACGCTGCCACCTGCCCTTGTCCTTGGCAGTGGCAGCAGCGTACCAGACGGTGATGGAGCGGGTGAGGATGGATTCAATGATGGCGGTGTAGAAGTGCACCATCATTGTCTTTGGCAGGTTGAGTTTCTTCAGCTGCTGCAGGAAGCACATCCTCTACTGTCCCTTTTGGATGAGGGAGCTGACGTTCAGCTTCTGCTTGAGGTCCTGGCTGGTGATGGTCCCCAGGAAGCGGAAAGACTCCACAGTGGAAACAGTGGAGTCAGTTGAGGTTGTTTGGGGCAGGTGTAGCTTAATTTTTTCTAAAATCTACAATCACCTCCACTGTCTTTAGAGCATTAGGCTCTAGGTTGTTGCCATCACAACAGGTCAACAGATGGTCAATCTCCCACCTGTAGGCGGACTCATCCCCACTAGAGATGAGTCCAATGAGGGTGGAAAAAAGTAAAACATGTCCCGTTCTGAGGAAAACCCAGCAGAACAACACATGAAACTCCATCTTTTTAAAATCTGTCTCCTTTTTTAAAATTCTGTCTTAACTAGTTTTCAATATATCACATAGGCATCGTTTTCCCCTTTAATATACATGAAAGAGAAGGAAAAACGTTATTTGTATCACTAGAGCTGATTTTGTTCATAAACATTGAACTGTATGAGTTTGGTGTACTTTGACATCACTGAGTACCGTCTTCGTCCACATGGGGGCGCTTGAGTATTAGCGGAAAACGGAACTCTGGCGAGAAAGAAAAAGGATACGAAAGCACCACACACACACACACACACACATTTTCCGTCTTCTCCGTGCCTCCTGCACTCCCGCGCTCCTGCATTCAGCATCGGAAACAAGGCCGGAAAGAGAGGCTGTTACTCGTGCAGATCGCGCTAACCGGGCTCGCGCCATCATCGTTACGCAAATTACCGGCAGAGCGGCGCAGCAGTGGGTCCGCTAATGGAGCGTGCGTGCCCCTGGCTGGCTTCCGCACCCTGCCTACCACTTCCACCCCCCTTCCGCCTCCCGAATACACTTAATGAGATATAGGCGAGAGGGAGGCATCGACCGGGAAGCGCTATTACTCACACAGACACACACAGAGCTGGACTCAAGAGCACACGGACAAGTGTTATGTGTAGCTAGTTTAACTTTTTGAAAACGTCTTTTTAAAAAGTGTTAATAATAATATCAGCTTAAGACCATAAGCAAGAACATGGGATACAACTCTCCTTACGTAACAAATGTTTGATTAAAACAAGTCTCAACATAATATCTCATTGGTTTTGATATTTGTAATATAGCTTTGAGTATTGTAATTGTTTCTGTACTTTATAACTGGAATGAAACTATCCGTTGAGCGGATGCCCTTCCTAAAGAGGATCTATCAGTGATTTGAACGGATTATAGTTTTGCACAATGCAAATGTTAAATGACTGTTCAGGAAAGGGCAGCATGGTTGATGGTCTGCCAGAAGTGGGGATTTAACCAATATGCAAACTTATGTTGGGATACACAGGACAGGTGCTCTAGCCATATGAGCTGATGCCTTTCCTGAAGGGATCCGGCAGTGATCTGAACTGATTAAAGTTTTGCACAATGATAATGTTAACAAGTGTGTACCTCTTTAGGAATATCTGTCTTACATCCCATTGTGAGGATTTCAAGAAAGGCCACAGCCAGGGAATTGAACCCAGGACCTTCTCTCTGTGCTAACCACCACGCCAACCAGCCACCTTTGTACCTTTTTGGGTATATCCAACTTTCATCACATTGTGATGATTTAAAGAAAGGCCCCAGTTGGGGAATCGAACCCATGATGTTCTGCATTCAAGTCAACAGTGCCGATTTGCAAGTCAACTGGATTGCTTGTTTTGCCCAGGGTTGAACATAGGGTGCGAACATACTGTTCAGTACTCAGGTGGGTGCTCTATCCATCGAGCTAACTGGTTGCCCATCCTCCAGGGAATCTATTTGAGTTTTGAAATTATTCTATTGGCTGCAGTGGAACATGATTGACGTTCAGGCACAAGTGGGATTCGAACCAGGGTATAAATGTTCAGGCTGGGTGCTCTATCCACTGCGCTAAGTGGATGGCCATTTGTAAGGCGATGCTTTAGAGCTTTGAAGTCAATTTAGTCTTGCATAATTGTATTGTTAACTAACTGCAGAGGAACACGATCGATGTTCTGGCACAAGTGGGAATCCAACCAGGGTGTAAATGTACTTCTTGATACAGAGGTTGGGTGCTCTGCATGACTGCAGTGGAACTTGGGATTTGATTGCAACAGAGGTGACAATGGAACCAGGGAGTTAGTTAGTTAGTGCTCTATCCACTGAAATAACTGCCCGCCAAGCCTCGAGGGAATTGTTTAGAGTTTGAAAATCATTATAGTCTCGCATAATTGTATTGTCAAATGATTGTTGTGGGATTTGATTGATGTTAAATGGTGACCAAAGGTGGGAATTGAACCAGGATTCGAAAGTAATCTTTGATACACAGAACTTCTTCTTGCCACCAGTGGAGTCGCCCCCTACTGGCCATTAGAAAGAACGCATGTTCAAGGCACTTTACATTGGTTTCACTTTTGAAACCAAAAGGTCGACTTATTAAACACAGTCTACGGCAAGTTCACACACAAGTGAGTTAAAAGGCAAGTCATTTTTGTAAACTCCACCTGCCCTCTACTCTAAATTTCATCAGTGGACTTGAGCTAAATCACCACAGTGGTAGCTAATTTGTCAATCGATTGTGAATCAACAGACATTAAATTAACTTTATTATTGTTGAGAGGATTACTTTAAGTGATGGCTCTGTCATACCTCTTCCACTGCTACTCATTTAGTACCTTATAAGATGAAAGAACATCTCCCCCTCCTCCTGTCCGTCTGTTTGTGATGGGAGTTGTTGTTGCCGCTGTTGTTGTTATAATTGCTGTTACTGCCTCGCCTCCAGCTTCCCCGCTGAACTCGTACACCCCTGCCTCACACTTTTCAGTAACACGCAGTTGTGATGACAAGTACTAGAGTTCCCACTCAAGCTGCCTGTTCCTATAGTGAAGCAGCTACCCCTCCCTTCCTCTCTCCCACCTCCTCTCTCACTCTCTCTCTCCTTGAAGCCTTGTGGGATGATGATGACACCCGCCGTAATCGCGGGATGCTCAGCTTCTGACATGACACACAATCAAGAAACCCTTTCCCGAACTGATCCAGGTTTCATTGTTGCATTCAGGCGCGACGCGTCCTCTGACAAGTGGAAAAGGCCTCTCACAGGAGAATAGAAGAAGTCAGTGAGGTGGGGCTTTGATTGACAGCTCCGTTGAGGAGACAAAACCAGCTCCTCTTCCTATCTGATCTCCTCTCAGCTGCGGCGAACATTTGCTCTGCTGACCTGCTTTCTTTTCGCTAACTGGATTGTGTTTGTAGGTTTTCTTCCCAAGGGAGATTTGTGGTTGAGAGGATGTGGGCAGAGTGGGACAGTGGCCAAGCGACAGTGCAAGTCACATAATCACATTAACTTAACTGTATTTAAGTATAGCTCTGAAGTACTTATACTCAACTTTTGTGCTGTTTTACTTCTACATGGTGACATTTCAGAGTAAATTTCGGCACTTTTTTTCTTTACTGTATTTATTAGTCAAAATAGTTCCAGAGTAAGATTTTAGATACAAAACCTAAAGGAACATGCTATGAAAGATAAGGTATAGGCATCACAAATTACTATCCAATATTACGTCATATAATATTGTAACACTGAGTGCTACCATTCTGCTGCATACTTTAATTGCATTTTAATGACAAAACTATACTTTTACTTAAAGACACAATCTTGAATATTTCAGTTTCGTGCTCTTGAGCGCCACCCACTGGCGAAAGTCGGTAACTGTGGGAGCACTCTTTCCAATTTCGTCTAAATTTCCTTTTTAGACTGTTTGCCTTCATCTGAGCGTCCAATTTGTTTCTTTTTCTTTGGATTTTCACTTATTGTTGAAGTTGTATCTGTAGTCATCCATCTTTTCTTTGTTTGTTCAGCCATCGTAGATTACTGTTTACTCGCAAAACTTGCAGAGACGGGAAAAGCAGCCGCTTAGCTCCGCCTACCCTCTCTGGAAGATCAACCACTGCTATGTGATGGAAAACGCGTCACTAACTGGGCGCTGTTTGTGATTTTTTCTGTGAAAGCGCCACAGACACCCAGTCCATAATCATACTGCAAATGCAAAAGCTTTCATCAGTCGGCCATAGGCTCAATCACCATTGTGTTACCTCATTCGGCGATAGATAGTGACTTAAACATAAACAAGACATTTATATAAATGAAAGTTTGAGATTGTTAATTTAAGTAAAGATTTTGACTTGAAGCTGTCATGCTGTAGAAGTACTTTCCCTTCTCAGCAAACTAAAATTAAGTACTGTACTTAAGTTTTATGAAGTGTCTTTTTGCTTGAATTTGATGCTAATGTATATGTCTACTCCTTAACATTGCGACGGAAGCCCTTAGCAGACATGCATGCATATATTTACTCCATTTTCCCCTGATATTGAGTCATTTCTGGTCGTCTTATTTATCACGTTATCACGAGATAACGACGCAGCACCACCATAACGTCAGATGATCATAACTCGTATCTCCAGAGATGTAAAAACACAAAACAAACAGGCATAACTGACCTCATCAGTGCCAGCATGGTGTGTCCTGGTCTGTAACATCACAGTGACCAGCCTGTTCTGTTTTCGAGATGGAAAATTATCCTGTTATCACGAGAAAATGAGCTTTGTTATCTCGAGATAATGGGCCAAAGAAATCTGTTATAATGGAAAAACCAGTTAGTTTTCCAGAGATAACGAGAAAAAAAAGTCGAGATCTCGATAAAACGACCAGAAATAATTCTTTATCACAGGAAAACCAACAGAGTTCATAAAATGTATGGATGCATGTCCGCTAAGGGCTTCCGTACATTTCAGATGCACATATTGTTCTTTCACTTTGCATCCTAAGATTTTAAAATTGAATCATATAAAACAATTGTTTCAGATTAAACCACCCAACACTATGATTAAGAAGTAGCTACAATGACCAGCTGCAGCATTTAAATTATACGTGTATATTACTTTGAATCTTTAAGTACATTTTGCTAAAAATAACCTACCATTATTTTTTGTATCTGAATGCAGGAAAAAGAGAAAAACAGGCTGATCCAGCAACAGGAAATCAGACTGTTGTGCCCGCATCTCACAGAAACCAGACCCAGCTCCGATGCAGTCAAGCTTGACAGGCGGGGCCGGGTTTGAGGCGAGGGGAGGTGGACTCTAAGATTTGTATCTATATTCTTTCTGCGGTTGACTTCAGGAAACATTTTTTGAACCAGATCAAATTGATATCAAAGTTATCATGAATTACGGCTGCACCTTGCTAACCAAGCAAGCAAGCTTATAACTTATTTAGCGTCCATATATGGCTACTTCAAAATGCTCGAGACTATAAGATAGAAGTCCAAAAACCAATGGGTGACATCATGTTGGCTTTGTTTGCTTCTTTTATACAGTCTAAGGTATATGGGTGTATTTATATGAATAACTGTATATTAATATAATCTTTGAATTTACTAATTTTATTTACTTTATTCTAATCTCAAAGTTGTGTTCTTTGTAGCATGAAGGGGCCACCTCTCCTTTGTGTCACTCCGACCTTGATTCCTTGATTGATACCAGGAGGAGACAGACGTTTGATGGGAACGAGACACAGAAACTCACCCAGCAGGTTTTGCCGCCCATCATCACATTCTCCCCATTCTTGCCGAGCAACAATTTTGTCGCAACGATTCATTAGCCAACTCTCAGAATAGACTGTGCCCATGCATACATATCCCTTTATGGACATGGAGTATCAATTGTTCCTACTTTCTGTGCCACCCTACACCCCTCCCTTCTTCCTAACTATCATTCCAACGAGCCAATCCCTTAATTCAACGTGGATGTAGTCGACTCTTTGTCGAGTATGAGTCATTCAGACATGTTTGGATTTAATACTAGACGGGACAGGTGGTTTTCTTTTTTTGTTGATGGCAACACGGTGGGAAAACATGTTTGTATCAGTCTTACCAGAAATGTTTACCGGGGCTCAGATTTCAGGCGGAACGCTTCCAGCAGTGCACGCGCCGTGCTGCATGAGGATCTGATGGTGGGCTATTTTTTGCTGCAGGGTGTTTGTGTCGGGGTCCCCCCCTTGTTTACCAGTACTTATACAGTAGTTTGAAGAGTGCAAGGGGAAATCTGATGTCCAGGCTGGTTAAACAGTTATGAGTCATCTGAAAAGTCCCCCACTAACAGACTGGAAGGGGAATAACAAGTCCTGTAATAATGCTTATACTTTATGTTAGTTTTAACCCCCCTATTTATCAGTGCACATGTGTTATAATTTGACAAATGCAAAGACATTATAGGTTATTGTTTCCCACAGTTATTTATTATGTTAAATATCATGATGGATCAATTTTATCCTGCTTTATAATTCAACTCTAACAGTGCATAGAAGAACAGACCAACATATACAACTGCATAGCTAGCATGTTGGCTATACAGTTAGCACTGTTGCCTAACAGAAAGTTTGTAGTTTCTACACACATAAGCAATATAAACAGTATAAACACATTCAAAGTCGACGTGTTAAGTGGTGACTGAAAAGGCTTAGGCAGAAGCAAACGCTTATATATGCCTATCCTACATTCTTATCAATTTAAGTCAGTAAGTTTGTCCCTGGGCACTGGACCATAGCTGCCCACTGCTGCTAACACATAGGTTAAATGTGGGTTAAATGCAAAGAACGACTCATTTGTTTCACAATAAAACAAGAATGAGTATATTTGTCCAGCAGAAATAGTTCGTTTTTCTTTTTTCCTAACCCATCAATCCTCTCATGCCCCCCTAAGATTGAACCTCTGACCCTTTGGAGAGGGCCTGACCCCTAGATTTGGAACCACTTGACTAAACCCCCTTTAACTGAGCAGCACTGTAAAACATATCAGGCAGAACTTGTTCTTTTTCTTGAGAAACTTTAGCTTAATTTAGCTGATGATACTAATGTGATTAGTAATGCAGGAATTTAACTTGTACTGAGTATTTGTAGAGTCATGTAGTAGTACTTAAACTGACAGTCTAATTACTACTTCCATCCCTGGTGATGACACAGTTACTGTCAGTCTGTTAGATCAATAATCTGTCCAACACTTACACTCTCGACTACGTGTTGCCTCTGATTTCTGTATGTGAGCGAGTCAACTTTGCCTCTCATTGGTCCAACATCGACTTGTCCCGCCTCAAAGAGACGGCAACTGGCCATCTGATTGGCTGTACTGGATGCCCGAGCAGTGGGCTGATGGCTGAGTCAATGAATATTCATGACACCGGTTAGCTCGGTCAGGCCGGCCTCACCCTGCTTGTGTCTGGCTCATCGGAAGAGAATGTGGGATGCGAGGTGATGTAATATCTGCCTTTCTTTTACCGGAAGAGAAATCACAGCACAGAGACAGAGGACAGCACGTTGCACGGTAGGAAAAATTTTGAATGAGGCAGAATTACAAGTGTACTGACAGCGTAAAAGATAGCTTTGTTTCGTCTTTACACTAGGAATCAGGGGAGTTGGTTACAGGCAACCCCCAACTGTCAATTTGAAGCCACTCCTTTCCTTGAAAATGTGCTAACATCTCTGCTCTGCTGGGTGCTATTTCAGGTCATTTGGGTCCGGTTACAGCTGCAGTCGAAGAACTTGACAAACAGGTTTAGGCACCGCCTTACCTACATCTGTAAGGCTATATAAGTGCGCACCGGTCTTCCCACGAACTAGAAACTACAAGCAGCAAACACTCCTCAAAGGGGAAACTCCATTATCATCGCAACTCGCCTGATTTACAGGACAGCCAATCCCCGCTGCAGCATTACAGACAAGCAGCTGCCTCCTTAATCCGATCAGCCCGGAATTAAAGCAGGACACTCACTCAGGAGACGCAAACAAGACGAGAAACTCGGACCTTCGCTTTCATTCCTCTACCGGAAAGTAAAAGAAACTCGCCAAGATGATGATGATGCAGCTGACAGAAACACCCAGCCAGAAAAACTCCCTCTTCAACGCCATGAACCGCTTCATCGGCGCCGTCAACAACATGGACCAGACCATCATGTTGCCCAGCATGCTGCGGGACGTCCCGCTGGAGGAGGACAGGGAGATGACGAGCTCCCTGAAATCAGATGATGAGGAGGGGGACATGTACAGCTACTACCAGCTGCTCAAATCCATCCGCAGGGACATCGAGTGGGGGGTCAGATGCGCTGCAGCCGACGAGAGGCGCAAGGAGAGCATGAAGATCACTCGCATGAACTCCACAACGTCCACTTCCTCATCTGCCTCTTCATCATCAGCATCATCATCATCATCCGAGGAGGAAGACGAGGAAGACGAGGATCTGGAGAAGCAGTTCCAGTTCCACCTCACCGGACTTCATGGAGTGCTGTCCAAGCTGACAGTGCAGGCCAACTCTCTCACCAAACGCTACAAAAAGGAGATTGGAATCGGAGGATGGGGCCAGTAAATCCACGGAAACTGATTTTTTTTTAATAACACTGACTGACTTTTTTCTAAGGCCTTTTTGCTGCTGCTGTCACTACTGATGAAATTAATGGACAAATATTTGAATGGTAGAGAAAAAAGGCAGCTTATTTCTCTGTATAGGCCTACATGGTGTTGGTCTACTCTGTGGTATTCACTGTAGATGTGTTGATCCTGAAGAAGGCGCCTGTGTACTAACACCAAACTTACATATTTGCACTCCAAAGTGTTGTACACAACCTGCATTCAGCTCCTGTGATACACAGATGAAACATATTTATACCTTTATTTAATGTAATTTATTACCTCACACTGTATGTATGAGAGCCAAATGTTATTTCAAAGTTGGAGAAGAAGAAGAGGACTGTATGAACTACAGGACGTCTGCCTGAACCGCCCCTCTGAGGGGGATACTGACAGAAGATTCAGCTTCCTGCCTGTGATGCTGATGATGTCAGTGTGTTTAGAAGAATTCGCCTGTGTGTGTGACCAGTCCTCCTTCATATCTAATGTGTCTGTGTCTTTAAATTGTGCCCGCATGGAAGGAGGCAGATGCTTACCGTAGCCGCCTGTGATCTCCTAATGTCCTACATGGTCAGTGAACCAGAATCATATGTATAGAGAATAATGAGGGTTTCCGCAAGATGCTTTTGTTGTTGTTATTATCTTTATTTGCTACTGTCATGGTATTATTGGAGTTGTCCATCTGTCAAAAGAAGCAAATGCTTTTGTACCTTCTGCACCATTTTTGTACTGATGTTGTTTCTAAAATAAACTTTTATATAAACTTACTTCACTTGTTATGTTTCATTTTATTCAAAAACCTGAGGCGTATAGTATAAACTGAGCAAAACTGCATGAATTTGGCCGACTCAGATGACCAAAGCATGTCTAACTCAAAGGTTGCTGCTTAATTGTTACTCTCCAAAGTGCAGCGTTAGTTTACAGGAAGTATATCGGTCAGTTCTTTGTCCAAAAGCATGTTTTACACATCTTATGTGTTAAAAACACATCCTCTTAGTACCTACGTACTATGCACCTATGTTTCTTTACTGTCATGAATGGGACATTCTAACATCACAAATTCACTTTGAAATTATATATTGAATCTTCTTGGAATATTAGGACATGAAAATTAGACTTTTGGGTAACTTTAATTCCTGAAAAAAAATCTGAAGTGAGTGCAGCAACTCAGAAATTCCATAGGTATTCAATATAAACTGATACAATATTAAATCAGCAGGACTGAAACATTTTTCTGCATCTTTTCTTAGGGTAAAACAAGTTTCTTTCTGTCCCTTCAGCTTAAAAGAGTGTCATTTGACAGTGCAACTTACTTTTTGCACTTAATTCCCTTTATAAACAGAATGCAGAGTTCATCTCAACTGTTGCTGTTTTATTTTATTTTTAGATAGTGCTAAACTGCTGCACCTTACACGTCCAAACATCCGGTTCCAACATTAGATAATGTTTAGAATCACTTATGTTTGAACTGTTGAATTTGAACCACGGTTCACAACACTGTAGTATCATTGACATAGCCTCAAAAGGTGAAACAACAGCTGGACAACATGTTTGTTGAACAGCAAGGTAGAAACACCGTCGTTTACATGCGCATAGTTTGCCCTCAGCAACCAGCTATGTTAACAGTGTTAAAAGGGAGAGGTGATTCTAAATTACCTGCAGGTTGGGGAATGCTGCCTGTCAGTTAAGCTTCACTCGACAACACCTTGAACCATCTGAACTCCTAAACTAAAGAGCCTGAGGAAGAGGGAGTGTTCGTTTAATAATACAACATGTATAACAAGGTTTTAAATGCACCTAAAACCTGTAAATTTACTGTGTAATGCTGCAACATAATTTTATTATAAGCATGCACCAGAATTAGTTATGTTTTGTTATACATATTTTCAAGAACATGTATCTGTGCTTGTCTGCATACATGCATGCACACTTGCCTTGTTTTATGTAATACTTATCCAGCAGGAAAAATAGAAGACAGATATCCCTCATTGTTGTTTTAGTAACTGACAGTGACAGCAGCCTCAAAGGCCACCAAAAGAAAAGGGTGCAGCCCGAGTTTCAGTGTCACAATAGGTCAACAGGGTGCAACACACCCACTTTCCACTCTCATTCTGTTGGAGACAAAAGCAGAGCAATATATCTTAATAGAACTGAATGTATGCAATAGTGGACGAATGAATTGTCGAAGCGAGATGCATCCTAACATTGTACAAAAACTGGAGTATAACTTGTATTATATATTCTATAATGTAAATAGTTGCTCTATATCCAAAATAGGGTCCCTTATGTGAACAATTTTAACACTATTCAGTCAATAACCACTTTTAATCATCAACAACTTTACAAAATTACTATGAAGTTCCTGTCCCTTTAAGACAAACAAAAAACACGTACAATTTCCCATGAATTCCAGTGTAGGAATCCCCTTTCAAAGGAAGCAGTACTTGTCATAACATGTTTGTAGGGACGCACTTTTACATTTTCAGTCTCTGATTCAGAGTGTTTACAGGAAATGTTAACAGAGGCTTCTGTTGACATTTTGGACAATGCTAACATGCCTAGCTGCACTTGAAAGCAAAAGAGGTTTCTGGTTTCTTAAAACATCCTCTTGTATAACCTTATCTTTAACCTAAAGGAGGCAACCACTAACCTACATAACATACGTGTATGTAGTGTCACCCTACCGAGGATGACACAGATTGTCTTCCTGAGGCTAATGTAGGGCCTGTGGTTAATGTTTCTTAGAGTGGAATTGGAAAAGTGTTTAATCTTTTTCTTCAATTAAAGTAGCAAAACATTTAAAGTAAAAAAGGTGTTCTAAAAATAAGTAATTTAAACAAAATGTACCTCAAGCATCAGCTACAATTGTATTACTGGTGCACTGATGTGTTAGAAACATTGACAGTTGTTGGAGAAAACAGGTTAGAATTTAGAGATTAAATGTCAATAGTTCAGAGTCAGATAGTCTTGACAAACCTCTGGCCCTTCGACAACACTCGACTTCCAACACCTTGGTACTTTTTGTCCCTCTGTGCGCACCGTAGAAACCGGAAGTGCAAGACAAGTTCCAGCAAAACAAAACAAAATTGGAGCGAAATTGTCTCTTAAAACCATCTAAAAATGGCCAGTCAAGATACTAAGTCAATGAGTAACGATTCACGCTGCGTAATTTTTGATACACATTCAGAAGACTATCGATGCGTAAGTAGCTAACGTAACTATAAACTCATGTTGAGCTTTTTAGCTAACTAATTAGCTGGTTAGCTAGCTACATAACGTGTCACTGTTAGCTTGTTTTGGGTCGTTGTTGGTAATTTACTGATTATTAACTGATATATCGATTTATAACTTCATAACTTGAGGCCTGACATCTGTATGGCTCTCAAAGCTAAAATGTAACGGTACGACAGGGCTGTCAGTCATCTCACTTGCTAACTGCATAAATAGGGCTGTTGAATAGTAACGGTACTTTACTTCACCACAGTGGAAGAGCCAGAAATTAGCTTTACTTGCAAATGAAGCGCTAACATTACTCTGTTGTACATTACAAGCTAACAAGCTAACTAAAACCAACTGACATGAGCAACCAATCTTTAGTCTGTTTGGCAAAATAAAGAAGAGCAAATATACAATGTAGATAAATTAACCAATTTGTTCGATATAGTATCTGAAGGAGAGACTTAAAAAAGAGGAAAACAACTGCAATCTACAAGTTTCAGTTACCTTACAGATTAATATTTTACTAAGAAAATCTGTGATTGTTTTATAATTGTCCATTGTTATAGTTTTAAACAACCAATCAGTATGTCAGGCAGTTTTTCCTGCCTTGAACAAACTTTTAGAGATTGATCGATTAGATTGATCCAGTGACATAAAAATACACCACATTGAAAGATAGTTGTGTAGGTAAAGTTTTTTATTTTTTATTTTTTTACTTAACTTCAATGCAGTTTTTGAGGCACTAATTGAGTATTATTAACCTCTTCCTGTACATTCGTCCGATATAATATAAGGAAGATTTTCCTCCCTAATCACAGAATTGGCTCAAGTTTCATTCTGGATCTTGTCACCCCTTATCTGTACTCTACTACTGCAAATTCTCTCTCAGTGAAACCCTGTAGTCCACCTTCAGACCCCTGCATCTGTTAAAGGATGCTGCTGCCTGCCTGGTGTCTTACCACTGAAAACTTTCTCAATGCAACTTGTCACGACATTGGCACCCTGTTGCAGCCAGTTCCATTAAAGTTTATATGCGCACAGTGCAGCCAAATGAAAATCTTGTAATGGTTTGAAATGATGTTATATTTCATTGAATTTACTTTAAGTTATCCGTCCTGTACAACAGGGGAACTTTACAACACAGTGCAATGCAATACAACAGCATCAACCCTTCACTGAAGGTTTCCTATGAAGGGCAACGCCTTGAGTGAAGGAAAACACCTCTCTGGCAAAGTCTCAAGCTCTTTAATTGCATGTTATGAGCTTCACAAACGTAGCTAAAAATCAGATTGTACAGGGTATTGAGTTCACACCCTGAGGATTGTCTAAGAGGTGATAATAAACCTGTCTATAAGTTTTAACCTAGTTAGGAAATCACTTGTATCAGTTGTGGCTTGTCAATGTATCAAAGCTGACATGCAGGCAGGTTAGTTGAAGAACCAGTGCTTGCTCTGCTGCAGTGAGCATGTGAACGTGAGTAGGTGTAGTTTCAGCCTTTTGGTCTAACTAAACCAGAGCAAGAATGCTGCAGTAATGCTGTTTTGCTTAAAGCCCAGTTCTGTCCTTTACTGACAACCGATCGCTCAAATTGCAAGTAATCGATCACAGTATTGCGTGCACTGTCCGACTGACCCAGATAGAGATGCCCTACATTTACCAAGACAGCGACACCACTTTGAGTAGAGAAATCTTTTCTAATCTTTTTGAATATTAACACGAAAATTAATGCATCCAAATCCTGTGTGCTGCTGACATTTCTAGACGTCCTCTTGTCTTCATCAGCTGAAAGAAAGTTTCACTGACTTCTTTGCTCCAATTTGAAAACATAACTTTTTCATAAATCTACCCTGTATGAGATCAATACTTTACAGATTTAAGTTAAAAGTTTGGATGTACAATATGGGAGTTTTATCTTGGGTTATTTGCTATCAAGTGAAAAGGCCTTAATGGATACTGGTATTGGAAATAGCAATTCATGATTCTTGTAAACATTTCAAATTCCCAGCTTCTCTTTTGTGAACATTTGCTTCTTTTTTTAGTCTTACGTGATAACAAGAAGAATATATTTTGGTTTTGGTTGCCAGCATTTTTTCTAATTTTATGGACCAGATCATTAAGAAATAATTGGCAGATTTATTGAGCCTAAGGAATCATTAGTTGTTGTAGCCTTAATTACTTTACCCATTCAAAGTTAACAGCCGGTTCTTCCATACAGATGTTTGTATGGCTTGCAAATTATGCGGACAAAAATCTCATTCCAAATATAGTGTAATTAACTTTTCAAAAACCAAGATCACTCATGCAGTATTTATGAAACAATTTGTAATGAAGTGCAGGATGTGAGCCTCTTTTAAACTCATGCAGCTCCATGTTGGGAGCCATCATTCAAATTTAATTAAAACAGTAGTAAAGTGGTGAGGAGAAATGTCTCTTTTTGTGAGTCAAATCTTTTCTGTCCATTCAGTTTTGCTAAAACAAACAACTATGTAAAATTGAAGTTCACGTCCACACACTTAATAAAAAATATTCACATTTTCTGGCATTTTTTTTGCAATATATGTCCTTGTTTTTTATATAGGGCAACAGTGCTTTCTCACAGGTGATTTATGAGACTGACTTAGTGTGCCTTCTGTTGTGACTGCTCTGAGGAAACAGGTGTATGAAGACATTGTGTGCTAGATGTCACAGGAATGGCGTTGCACAGCTAGTAGTGGGACGTGGCCTCCTCTGTTTTGCATGCGAGCCTGTTCCCTGCCGCTTCGTTTTCCCTGAAGCTTGAAGAAGAGCCTCATACCTTTTGTAATTCTTTTCATTCCTTCATTCCTTTCCTTCTTTTTCTTTTCTAAATAGCTTTGAGATTAGTTCCTGCTTTAAAGTATGCAGCATGTCAGGTTTTAGCCCTGTTAACACTTCTGCCTCTCTTTACTGCACTTCACTAAGCTGTCAGTGTTTCATAAACGCCAAAGAATGTTGTTGCAGATTCCATTTTATTACGCTTGCTTCACTTGTAGACGTGCCTTCACACGTGTACACAAACACACTAAAGTACATGCTTCAGCAAACAGCAGGCTTGTCGACCCAGTCATTTCGAAACTGATGACTATAATGATGCGAGTACAGTGTTTGTACTGCACTTCTACATACATTTGCACAGTGCTGCATTTAGAGCAGAGACATTACACAGATTAAGTAATGCATGTCAACATGTTTTTTTAATGTAAGACTAATACATGATTTCTGATCTGCAGGTGCTGATCTTAACAGTAAAGCGAGCCACAGGAACCTTCTCCTTAGTAGGATGGTAAATATTCGCTCTAATTTCTTTCTTAAATGATACTTTGAACACTTTGAATCTGTAAGCATGGACGTGGATTTTAGGGATGGCAAGTGTTCCGGTTTCCGTTTGTAGTACGCTTGTAGTCCGAGTAATATTGACCAATCACGTATCAGCAGGCTGCTGCCGCGTGTGCAGGAAAAACAGTCTATGTGGAGAGCAAAAGCAGGCGGGACGTAATGCGCTGTAATGACACAAGTTCAGCTAACAATCAGTTCTTGATCCCTGAGTACCTGTTTTGTTTAAGCTAGCAGATGTGCAGGAGAAAACACGTGCAGCAAAAGAAAGATTGCAAGCTAGTTAGCATGGATGTAAATACTGGATAGCTGTTTTTAAAAAATTAGAAATGTTAAAAAAAGGAAGGACATGCACATGATGTTTATTAAAGACACATAATGCCTTTTAGTGTATTGCTCTGAATGTAAACATAGAAAACTCTACAGGGTCAGGTTAATCTGTACAAACAAAACATTTCCCATATAAGTCCTATCATTGTAAAGTTATAATATGTTATAATAACCGGCTTTTGTTAAGGTTGTGTCTGAGATTTAACTTTGTGTTGATTTAAAGTCTAGTTTGGTGTTACACGGTCACACCCTGCATGTATGTCCAACAAAGGAAAGGTCATTTAAGTCTATACCGTTCATAAGAAGGGACCTGTTGACGTAACTGCAGCATTAGCGCTTCAAAGTTTCACATGTAGTTTGTTTAATTTAACAAATTGATTTGCCCCATAGTTTCTGAAGCCAGGCCCTGGATTATCAACTATAGAACGACACAGCCATAAACCTAAACCTTCAAACAAGGGAGATGAGTATGTTCAGACCCTAATCGGTTGATGTTTTTGAAGGAGTCATTGAAGGTTTCCCAAAAGTTTCAACACTCAACACACATAATTTGGGCTTCAACATTTAGCTGTCGTCGTTTCTTTTTGGCCACAGACTTCAAACCTTTAAATGTCGCAGAGCAGCAGGTGTTGGTGAAGCAGGTTTCATTCATTTTAGTCTAAACAGATTTAACCTTAATCGTTGTCGATCTTTCTACAAGCCTAAGGGTATCAAAAGTTAGGCCAGTGGTAAACAGTTTTTCCGGAGTGAAATGGCCAAGGCAGCAGCAAAAGTACGAAGACAATACAAACAGAAGTATGACTGTCAGACACTGGACAAATATCCAATTGTGACGCATTAAAATCATTTCAGTAAAAATGTTCGGAGCAATCAACTTCACTTATATTTTTAAATCCTTTATTTCAAAGAGCACTAAGAACAAACAGCTCACACTGTCCTCCTTGTAGTTCAGGAAACAAGTAGAAATCTCACTGTTGTTTTCCTCCTCTCTCTGCAGCCTTTTCATGCTGTTTGTGATCTGGCTGCTTCGCAGGTATCACTCTTTGGCTCAGGTAAATTTGCATAACAACATACAGCTTGTTTCTGACTCCTCTTCCCCTTCTGTTTAGTTCAGTGCCACAGGAAATATGTTCAATTAGCCGTGGCAAATCTTGGCGTAACTGAACCCAATTAAAATGTACAGATTAGTCAGTTGTGGAGTTAATTGACTCAAGTTGTTTTGTGATAATGACTGCAGTCTTGTGCCTTTCCCTCTCTCCAAATGTCCGACTTAACACTGAATTATATAAAGTCACATAAATACGTTTTGTCGGATCCAGAAATATTTGAAATTTCTGAAGCACATCAGCTTTTGTGCAACTTCTTTTGGGTGTTTTTGAAGCCGGTTCAGCAGGTCTGCCAGGTTCAGCGGCGCTGCTCTGTTTCGCCTACTGATCTGTAAATGACAGCTTATCACGGTGCGCCGATAGATCCTATTACCTGTGAACCAGGTCACCTCAACCTGCTCATCTTCCTCTATTCCCTCCTCCTCTTTCTGCGCTCCTCTCACACAACATAAATCCTCTCCTTACCTCGGCCTCCTTAGAGAGGTTACCATGAGTCGATAGTCTTTAGTGCTCTCTGGCCCTCCTGTGTTCTTTTTCTGTCTCCGCCTCTCCCTTCTTTCACCTCCTCCTCCTCCTCTTCCTCTTTCTTCTCCCTCTCCTCCTCTTCCTCTGTAGCCGCGCCAGTGTTGTTGCAGAGCACAAATTGATAAAAGACTGTGTTCCCACCAAAAGAACAGTTTGTAACCGCCTATAGCCTGAAAGCTTAAACTACCTTCTTAAAATTCTGTAGCACGCTGGCGATTGATTTATTCCATATAAGAAATAATGTCTCCCGTTTGTGTAGAAGGAATTAAGAAGACTCTATCCTCTCCTGTGATATTTTTACGTTGTTGTCACCAGGGACGCCGCACGCCAAGCTGTCAGCTGCATCAGTGATTTGATCTATAATTTGCCCTCCTTTCTAAGTGAATAAAACACACAGGGATATTTAAACAAGATGGGACGTTTTGTTAGAGAATCCCTCTTCATGTCGTCCACAGAAAATGATTCTCAGCCTGACTGTAGCTGCCTTCTTCGACAGCACGGCATATGTCATGGTGAGTTACTCTCGTCTGTGTCATTTAACACACGATTTTTTTCTGGCCTAAGTTGTGAAAATGTCTCCTTGTTCTGCTCTTCTCTTCTTCCTCAGGGTGAATCGCATCCAGAGGGATCGCTGTGTGACTTCCAGGCCTGGTGGCTAACATACTTCGGTAAGATAAAGCCTAATTCATTATTATTTACGGGCACACATTTAACAATATAATGAAGAAGGCCGAGATAAAGAGCAGAGATTTATCATAACGGAAAATAATAATGCTTGGTCGTTTTGCTTTTGGCTCAAACACAAAGTGAGCCTTGACAGCAGATGTTTCAGCTCACAGCGCCATCGTTCACCCGGGGAGTAGTAAGGGCATCTTCTGGAGGAGATACGGGCTTCATACTAGTAAACATCTCTTGAATATGATTTTTTAAAATGTAATTTTATGGGCTTTTTATGCCTTTATTGAGAGGGAGGACAGTGGATAGTGTCGGAAACAGGGGAAGAGAGAGAGGGGGAATGACACGCGGCAAAGGGCCGAGGTTGGGAGCGGAACAAGGGGCCGCTGCATCGAGGACTGAAGCCTCTGTACGCATGATTTAACCGCTGAGCTAAACCGGTGCCCCATAAATACATAATATTAAGGGAAAAATAAATAATGGTTTAAATGGTTTGTAATTAATAATTAGCAGGGTCACTGTTATGGCACTGGGGGTCCTGGCAGGGTCTAAGACTAAATTTTCTTTTTCTCAGCACCCGACGAAATCTGTCGCGCTCTCGTGCGGCCGACACTGTTTTCCCTTCTCCTTTGTTCCTGCAAGATGGAGCACACACAACGTTAAGATGCAAAAAAATTGAATAATTTGTTAGGGTAGATTTTTGAGCATGCATAATGGAATTGACAAACAAGAATTTCATTTCAGAACCATGATGGGTCAACAACAGTCTTGAAAATATTATATAGTATAAGAAAATGCAGGATGCGAAGCCAGCATTGCCAGGTTTGCGGTTTTCCTGCAGTGTTGCTGAGGACCCTGTGCGAGGCCCTTTAGAAGCGCGAGGCCCTGTGCGGTGGCACACTTCGCGCAGCCCATGCGACGCTTCTGTGCTGATTAAGAAGGTCAAAACTTTGGTGCAGAATCTAGCTTCAATCCATCTATTCATTATCTACAACCTGTTCAGGGTCGTGGGGGGCTGGAGCCTATCCCAGCTGTCATTGGGCGAGAGGCGGTGCACACCCTGGACTGATCGCCACTCACTCACAGGGCTGACACATAGAGACAGACAACCTTTCACGCACACACTCACACCTACGGGTGATATAGAGTCACCAATGAACCTGACGAGCATGTCTTTGGACCCACGCATGCACAGGAAGAACATGCAAACTCCACACAGAAAGGCCCCCAGGGTTCAAATTAAGAACCTTCTCGCTGTGAGGCGACACCGCTAACCGCTGCACCACCGCGCAGCCCTCTAGCTTTAATATAAAACTTTATAATCAAATCTTACTGCATGATATATCTGTGGTTATTTGCTATTTGTTGCAGTTAAGACAGACTTTATTGTCATTCTCTCTTATGCTATCACTCTAATTTAAAGCAGAGGCTGTTTTATTTGTGTGAAAGCCTCCCTTACTGTCTTTTATTGCTTAATTTTGTCAACTCAGCCGTTGCATCTTTTTCTGTGTCTTGCCAAAACAGAGGGGGGATGATATTTACTAGCGTTTGGATATACACCAGCTGCCAAGGGTGTTAACTCACTGGTTGAACTCACCCAGTATTCAGGAGCATTCACACACCCATACAAAGAGCACCACACCCCTCGTGATGGCGTAACACTTGGGAGTCGAGCACCGTGCTGTGTACTTATTGGCCTGTTGCAGCCGTTCATTAAAACCACCTCAGAGAGTTTCGTCACTGCCTCCTGTATAAGGAGACACTTTTCCTCCAATGACAGCCCTGCTTTTAATTTGGGTCATTAAGGGACGTGTTCTACAGGTTCTCCATTCTTTCTGATTTATAAAATTGTATTATTTTTACATTCAAATCTTGGTTTTATGTGCATTTCTGTTTCACTTTTGCAGCTCTTTTAGCCTTGATTAACATAGAGATTCTAAGTTAGGACCTGCTGCTGATACAACACTTCACCAGGCTTTTTTCCCCCCTTTATTGCTTTTGCACACACGCACACACACATGCAGAAGGAAACGGGTGTAATGGCCAGTGAGTTAGTGCAGCAGGGTCTGCGCCTGTCACCACCGTTAATCACCGGGATCCTCACACCGAGGACAAACGGCTGTACATAAACACCGGCTGAGCGGGCACTTTGTTCTGTTGCGAAGCGTCGAGTCTGGCGGGAGCTCCGCGAGCGCACGGCTCCGCTTTTAACTCGGACCAATAAAATTTTATGAAATGCGTTTGAAATGGAGGAAGATGGTAGCAGGGGCAGCGGCGGGACAGGTGCGCTGTCGTCGAGTTAAAGCTTCAGCTGCTGTCTGGTTACGTAAGACGCGTTTGCTATCACAATGACAGTGATTTATGGTGATAAAGGCAGAGACAGCCAGCCTCATTCTTTCTTAGTCACTGCGGTCGACTCTTAAAGGCTCCCCGAGTGTTAAAAAAGAGTGTTTTGTTTTTTTTGTGTGCAGGGGGGGGTTGTTGTGTGAAACTGAGTAAGCTGAGTATGTGGCTCAGAGAATCCATCATTGTGACGACCTGCCCTGCCTGTCCTGTCAGCTTAACACACACACACACACACACACACACACACACACAGAAAGCAAAATGGCTGAATATGAAGGCCCGTAAAAGGAAGTGAGCTTTCTAGACTCTCTCTTGTCTTGGCTAAATTCATTCAAATTTTCCCCTCTGCCGACTTCGCCTTCCTTTCTCTGTCTCTTTTTTCTTCTCAGTTACTTCACTCTCGCTCGAGTCCACTCCGCTCTGCTCTCCCCCTCTTCTCATCCCCCCCCCGTGTTATCTCCCTCTGCTTCTCCACAGTTCATCATTATCTCTCTCCGAGCTCCCCCCTCTCATCCATCACCCTAAGCCACAGGTTTCCCTCATATTACTGCAGAATATGCCTTCATTTATCAAAAAGTGGAGCACGCGCGCACACACACACGCGCGCTCTGTGTCCTTTTATGCAATGTGTGGTTTGGACACACGATTGCAGGTGCGCTCTGCGTGGCGGGGGAGCTGTTTTGTAATTTGACCCTGTTGTTTTTCTGTGTGTGTCTCTGCAGACTGGAGTGCCTTGGCCTGGGTTTGCCTCATCACACTGAACCTGTACCTCAACCTAGTCAGAGAAGTGAGCACCAACAGATATCAAATGTGAGTAAGGGCCCGAGACCATGAACCAACAGTTATTTCCATTATTGATCGGTGGATTTACTGATCTTTTCCTTTGCTGACGCATTAAGCTTTTTGTCCAAAACACATGAGAGGATTTTTTCTTTCATATTCACAAACGCTTGCTTGAACTCAACGATAAACTGATATAAATTTGGTGGTCAAAGGTGAAGGAAAAAACTGTTTTATTGCCATTATTCCTGTCTCATTCATCAGCAGTATGTTACATGTGAGGATCACACTCTCTGCAGAGAAACAGAGAGAGCAGCTTTCTAAGTGTTCCTGTAAAGGGTTGTTGTAAAAGGGGTAATGCTTATCTGTATTTGACAGGCACTGACGTAGATTTTAGGGACAGCAAATGTTCTGGTTTCCATTTGTACTACACTTGTAGTCCGAGTGATATTGACCAATCACGTATCAGCAGGCTGCGGCGTTTGCACCAGTCCAAGCAGGCGGAGCGTAATGCGCCGTAATGACATCCCGGCTCCCATCAGCGTCATCTGACAACGATTCACTTTCTTATTAATCTCTATAAACAGACATCTGCATGCTAACAGCTAACAATCAGTTCTAGATCTAAAAGTCAACTTCAGATAAATTCCCTTGACGCTGTGTCACGAAAGCCGCTCAGAAAGATTTCCCGACCTCCTCGAATGCATCAGAAATGATCGATCCGACCTCTGTTCAACAAACGAGCATTTTAAAAGTAGTTTTCTTCTCCTCTTGAGGACAGAGCTGACAGAGCTTCATTTTTACTTTTTACAATCAAACATCTGCATCATGATGTTGAAATTTCGGCGAATGTAAGACTTGTTAATTAAAGTAACTAACAAGAAAAACAGGTTCCTTTTCTGTAAACAATGCAGCACCCGGAAAAGGAAGTCTTGACTGGATGTTGTTTATCGCTAACACGCCCGGCATGTTCACTGTTGTCCCCAGAGGCTATATCATTGTCAGACTATAGCCGATGGGATACGAGATTGGGGTAAGATATTGGGTAATGTATTCTCACAAATATTTTCAATATAGGGGTGCTGGTTTAGCTCAGCGGTTAAATCGAGCGTCCCTTATAAAGAGGCTACAGTCCTCAATGCAGCGGCCCAGGGCTCGACTCACACTCGGCACCCTGTCGCGTGTCATCCACACTCTCGACTCACATCCCATGTCCTTTCTCTCAATAAAGGCAAAAAAGGCCTCGTTATACAAATATATACCCATAGTTATACATTCACTTTGTGAGATACGCGTCATATAACCTGCAACCGGACTGCTTGGCGAAGACGTATAATTGTTGTGAGGGTATCGGCTGCGCTGACGATCATGATGGCGCATGTATGTGAGGAAGCTTGAGCATTATAGCGCCATCGTCTGGGTAAATTATCATAACACAATAAAATACCTCTCTGCATTTTATACTGGTATATTGGCCGCTGCCCACTTTTTAGATGGAACAAAAGGGATTAAAAGTGCGTCTTTTACACCAAAATTTACGGTAATTGATGAACTGACTAATTATATGAACGCTAAAGACAATCGTTCCTCCCTCATGTGCACAAAAAACATCTTCCCTCATTCAATATACATTAGTCTCCGCTCTTGTTGTGGCCGTTCCCGTCTGCGTGTGTGTTTGTGTGTGTGTATGCGCTTGTGTTTGGTCTGCCAGAGCATGTGTCTCCCCACGGAGCATTGACAGCCCCCCTCCTCCTCGCCTCCTCCCTCCCTCCCTCCCTCCTCCTCCTTTTCTGTTCCAGCCAGCCGACGCTCTAATTGAAAAGGGAGTGAGTGTCATCCGTTAAGTGTGTGTGTGTGTGTGTGTTTGTGTGTGTGTGCTCCCATCTTCACGCTTCGTGGCTCTATGTTTCTGTCGCTCAAACTCCCATGAGCACTCTGCGCGGCGCGAGTGTGAATTTGCTCGTGTGCGTGTGAGATATTCTCTCATTTTCCGTGCCGAGCGCGGAGCCGTGTGACACAAACACATATTTAAAAAAAAAAAAAAGGTACGCGCTCTGTTGAAGGAAGGAAAGCTTTAACAAGTTAGCGCCAGTGTTTTGCAGGCTGCTTGTTCATAGTTGTAGATGTGTGCGCGGGGTTGGGCTGGTAAAAGAAGGTGCCCTCCTCCACCTCCCCATGGGAGTTTCCCTGCATTGATTAGCAATAAGCCAGACGATATAATGGTGGTATAACTCAGACGGAGACGGCTTTATGGGCGCAGGGAAGGGGGCGGGCAAGGGGGCCAAAATCAGCTCGCTCCAGAGCCTTATCAGCTGTATACCTCTCATGGGTCCAGAGGGACCAGGTGGGAGGAGTGTGTGTCTGTATTTTTTGCGAGGGTCGGTCACACATGCGACGCAAAATAAAAAAACAAGTCAGCGCTTAATGGGCTAGAGTGAAGCGGGGAGGGAGCGTCAGGGGGGCTGTCGTGTATTGACTGTGCATAGAAGAGCTGTATGTGTTTAGGCAGGCGGGTATGTGGCTTTGCATGCATGCACAATTACCCCTCAGCCCCTTAACCAAACCTCCCTCTCTCATTCACACACACACACACACTCGCGCAGCTACAGAGTGACGGCACAGTGTGATGGTTAATAAATGAACAAATCGCCAGAGGAGATGGAGAACGCAGGCTGGATGATCTAAGAGTGATTGAAGTGGATGCAAGAGAGGATAGGAAGTGCGCCTGCATGTGTGTATGTTTGTGTGTGTTTGAAGGACAGATTCAAGCAAGTGGAGATCGAGCCCCCAGGAGAGATTTCTATATGAGGTAGCGTGTGTGTGTGCGTGACTGCAGCGCGCAGGTGTGTGCAATGCCGAGCACATAGCGGCCCTGCTGTGCCTCATTAAGCCCATGTTGCGCGCGGCTCCGGACCTCGTCATCTCCCACTCAAAGCGCTGCGAGTGTGTGGTGTACGAGCTGCAGCGTGTCTGTTGTCTGCGTGTGTGTTTGTGTGTGAGTGGGTCTGCGAGCTCTCGACATTGATTTCCTGACAAGCCCCCCCCCCCCCCCCCCCCCCCCCCCTCCTCCTGCAGCTGTCGTCACGCCACGGAGAGGAGGCACTGATTTCACCATTTGTATCTCTCCTCCCACCACCACACAGACTCTCTCTGTCTCTCTCTCTTTTTCTCCTTCACTCGCTCCGTACGCTTCCTCCTTTTTCCCACCCTTTCCCTTTTCTTCCCTTGCTCCCTTATTTCTCTCCCACTCCCTCTTGTGTTTGATCGTATCTCTCTCTCTCTCCCCGGATCAACTCATTTCCTATGTCTCTTTCCCACCCACTACTCCGTTCTATTTAAACCACCAGCCGTCTCTCTTTCTCCCCTGCCTCCCACACACTCGCACTCTGCTGTCCGTCAGACGGGGAGGCAGAGAGGAGGGGATACAGTGTGTGTGTGTGTGTGTGTGTGTGTGTGTGTGTGTGCCCCGGTGAAATAAGAGTGGGAAAGTGTGTGTGTGTGTGTGGCACACAACTCAAGAGGGATTGAGTGTGTGTCAGCCGTGTCGCCGCCGCTCGATTGACCGCACTTGGAACAAGTCAGGGCAGGACTTCCACTCTATTGACCGGGCGACGCTGTACGCTCTATAAAGTATCGACGCCCACACCGACGCCCAAGACACTGGAGCTCACACCTCATCTGTCTCACCGTACACACACACACACACACAGACCCATGTACAGCGAGCGAGACTTTTTGAACTTGTTCGGCGGCTGATACTGATCCTATGATATTTTACAGAAAGTCAATATGAGCCTCTCCAGCTTTCTGAGCCCTTTTTCTTTATGAATATTTCTGAAATAAAGTTCAAAAACACAGTTTAGCCGCCTCGTCCTCCACTTTCGCTGCCACTAGCGAGAACCGGCATCATGTTTGTGGCACATCTCCTCTGCAAATCATCGTTTCCACAACAGCGCGGGTAATTATGGTTTATATTACCATGAGTAATTGGCGGTCTCTGGCTGTATAGGCAGTTGTCTGCACCTGAAAAATGACCCTGATGCGAGTGCCAACAGAGAGATGAGCTGAAGAAGAAGAGAATTGATTTAGTTATGGAGTGTTTTTTTTTCCCTCGGGGGGCCAAGCTTCCTGGTCTCGGTGCTCATTATGAAATAAATGTCTGCTTTCCGTCAGGTTGTACCACGTGTTGGCGTGGGGTGTGCCGCTGGTCATGGCCTCTTTACCGCTGATGAAGGGTTACTACGGCCCAGCAGGAGCCTGGTGGTGAGTACAGCTACAGCAACATATTTTCTGTTAAATGTCCTTTTTCTTAAAGTGCTAATCTCAAAGATTTCAGTTTCGTTCTCTTTGGCGTCACCTATGGGATAAACGGTAATTGCGGGAGCACACTCCCCAGGTATCCAGACAGTAGCCTGTTATACACTGCAAGTACAAGGCGGGATTATTAGGCCTCGGACGGAGGTTGAATGATGGAGCAAAGTCGTTCCACCTCTGAGCCGTCATCAGAGGTAGTAACAGAGGCGTAACAGCGTCTGTGTAAACGGCGGAGCCGGCAGCGGCGTGTGTGTATTTGAAGCACTTGCTGTTTGTTTACACCTCGCGCACGTTTTACTTCCAGAACGCTATTTAAATACACAACCTAGGGCGCCTTTACGCTGCCGTTGCGTGGTCCAGTGTAAAATGGCAAAGGCTGCATGACGGCGGAGCTTCGTTGCGGCGCTGAGGCAGAACTGCTGAGTAAAAAGGGCTAGTGTCGGATGTAACTCTTGACTCTTGATCCTCGCTGGCGATCGCTTTTTAGACTGTTTGCCTTCATCTGAGCGTCGAAATTTTTTTTTTACTTATTGTTGCTGCCGTCATCAGCCATAGAAGTTTACTGTTTACTCGCAGCGCTTGCAGAGACCGGAAAAGCAGCCGCTTAGCTCCGCCTACCCTCTCTGGCAGACCAACCACTGCTAGGTGATGAAATGATGTCACTAACTGGGCGCCGCTTGTGATTTTTTTCCACGGATGTCGCCACAGACACCCAGTCCATAATACTGCAAATGCAAAGGCGATAGATAATGACTTAACAGACATTTATTTATATGAAAACCTCTGAGATTATTACTTAGAGGGCCACAGCTTTGGCATCAAAACGGCTTCGTCCCTCGTAAGATTTTATGCGATAAAATTGGTAATTATCAGCACATCTTTGGACAGTAAAAAACGCCCCCTCGGGCTCTCCGGTTCTTGTGCTGAAAAAAAGAAAGCCGTTATTTGTTTGGAGGGCAGTTTGAGGGGCGAGGAAAAAAAAAGGGGAAGAGGCCGAGGAGAGGAGGCGGCGGAATGAGAATTGGGACAGAGCCTTAATCTCCGGGCTCGGCTCTCTCTTTCCACTCTCGGCTTATTAATAGCTACAGCTGCACAGCTTTTCCCCTCCGCAGTCACACAAGTCTCTCTCTTCCGCTCACGCTCTCCCTTTCCTTTGTACAACCCTCATCGCTCTCTCTCTCTCTCTCTCTCTCTGTCTCTCTCTCTCTTCCCCCAGCTGGATCACAGACGATCACGTAGCCTGGAGATTTGGGATGTAAGTAGACCCTTTCAGCGCCGGCATCAAAGCTTCCCTCACTGGGGGGAGGTGGGAGAGGAGGAGGAGGGGGGGGGGTCTCTGCGGGGAAATGTGAAGGGTTGCATGTCAAGGGAGCCTGAAGGGTTTTTTCCCTCTTGGTGTAAGGCCAAGATATGTGTGTGTGTGTGTGTGTGTGTGTGTGCGCCTTGTCAGATTTAGGGGGAGTTGCTACACTGTGTATTTAAGTGTTTAGGACGGCTATGAAGGATTATGCCTGTCTACTGCTTTCTGCAACTGGCCCTAAGTCTGCAAAGGCTCTGCCAATCCCCGCCGCAGACGTTTAAACACACACACACACACACACACGTACACACAACAACACTCTGCTACGAGCCAAGGTAATCGCGTTGCTGCTCGCGGCATCAGCAGGGAATCAATCTTTCTAAACAAATAAGCATGCGCACACACAGACAGACTCCCGCAGACAAACACTCACACTCACACACACACACACACACACACACGCACACGCATACGCATACGCATGCAGAACAACACATAGCTATCAGCTGTGCTAAACGAGCCTGTGTCTCTTTTATCAGCGCTCCTCTGCTCCCCGGCTCTTTCTAGTTTTCCGCGCTGTCGTGGCCCCGGGGGGACGAGCCGCTCGGAGGATCAGGGAATCTTCATTAGCTCTAATTACATCAAACCAGACGAGAGATTAGAGGCCGAGGCAGCGGCACCCGTCAAGGAAAAAAAAAACACATACGCTCAAACACACCCTGCTGACAGCTGGCAGGGAGAGTCGCAGGAGAGCAGAGGCTTCCGTATTAAAGGTGAAAAGTGTAAAAGGTGGGAGGGGAGACATACGGGGTACAGTTAGGGAGACGGGGAATTACTCAGCAGGAGAAGGAAAGAGAAGGCGGCATAGCTGGAGGGGAAGGAGAGGAGAGGGAGAGAAATAGATTGCCCTCGTCTCTGCCCACGCCCCGTAGTGTGTCTTCATCAGAGTTCAGCGGAGCGCGCAGACAGGACAGCGGAGGTCGGGGAGGCTGGGAGGAGGAGGGTGTGAAAGGGGATGAAGGAGAATGAAAAGCAGAGGACAGCGGTTTGTGACCGAGGTGCAGAATTTCAGGAGGTTGACTCAGCAGGAGGAAGCACTCGAACTGAGCTGAGTCACCGCTCCAAGAGGTGCCCGTCTGTGTGTCATGGCCGCTGGTTAGACGCAGGAATGGAAAAACTACACAAATGACGTTCACAAAGGGAAACTTAAGATGAGCAGGGGACTTTTATCCTCCTGGTTCTGGGCATGGAAAAGTCAGTCTGTCCAGAGGGAAGTTTCTCAAAAGTGATTGGATGAGCGATCATGAAATATACACTCATGGTCCCAAGAAGACCTTAATAACTTTTGTGATCCTCTAAATTTTGCTGTAGCAAAAGGTGGCATGTTTTGACAACCATACATTTTTATGCAGATATTCATTGTCACCAGAGGTAGAACTATAAAGACTAAGGGTGAAACAATTAGTCGGCATTGTCGACAAAAATCGATTTCAAAAGTCGTTGCCAAGGGGTGCTGGTTTAGCTCAGTTGGCAGAGCAGGCGCCCCATATGCAGAGGCTACAGTCCTCGATGCACTGATCGCAGGTTCGACCCCCAATCCATTTGGTGCATGTCATCCCCCGCTCTCTACTCCCTACATTTCCTGTACATTTCCATTTCTGTCCTATCTAATAAAGGCAAAAGCCAAAAAAAAAAGTAGTTGCCAACGAGTTTAATTGTTGATAATTAGGTTAGTCCTCGCATGTGTTTTTCATGCCGTGCACGGACATGAGCTGAGTCTCTGCTGAGAGTTGCGCACGCAAAAACAGCGGCTGGGGAAGCAACAGGTAAACAAAACAGAGCAAAATTGGCGGCGGCTGATGTTACACCATTGCGCCATGCTTATCATGAGTGAGCTTTTGAAGAGAAGGCACGTTGGATTCGTGGACTTGATTTGATTTATTTTTTCTATCAGCAGTTTGTCTGTCGTTGGCTTTAAACGGACAAAGTGTATTAATAGACATATTTTTGAATGAAGAACTTTTTAGTAAGCACATGCTACAAAGAACCGCCAACTAAGCTGATGGCTAAATAAGAGCCATAAAGTAATTATGCAATTAATTATCGATTAATCGTTTCAGTAATCGATGACTAGTCGACTATCAAAATAGTTATTAGTTGCAGCCCTAATGAAGCCCCCCACTTAACTGACATTTCCCCCTTAATTTCCCCCTTATCTAGTTATTGTCGAACCACCTACTTGATTGATTTGCATCAAATGGAATTTGTGATTCAGATAAACATCTCTCCGAAAAATTGGCTCGGTTTTTTGGTCATTTAATATCTTTTACGAGAAAGTTCAAAGAACAGCGACGACAGGAAATTAGGAGTCACTCATTTTACCCTCAGAATAAATTGTTTGTTGACCCCTGAACTATTTCTCCAGCGCGATCATTGGGTCAATTTTTTTCGGGTCAAACATTTTGCCTGAACGCTAAGGCAGCTTACACATGATTATGGTCAAACCACTCTGTGCTGACAGAAGAGCGGTGCCAACCAACTAGGTGCATTGGTACCATTTGCATGATGCAGCGTTCAATCGCCTCCAAGCTCTGCACCCAATGTTCAAAATATTTCCTCTTTGACCTCTGCTGCCACTGAGCATTGAAAGCCCAACCAGTGAGATAATAGCTGCATGTACCATAGGCAGAAGTGACACAAGCAAACAGGGAAGCGTAAGGTCTGTAAATGTTCCCTAAAAACACTATATATAACTTCCTAGTTTTTTTTAATGATGTATATTGGCGCTGGGCTTGTTCTCTACAAGTGGCTTCCTCTCTTAGCGAGTAAAGAGTAAATTTCCTATCATGTGAAACCTGCTTTATATATCTGCTAAACATCATTATGTTTACATTAGCATTGTCAGCATATCGTTAGCTCAAAAATCAAACTAAGCTGAAATTTCTAAAAGCTTCCTATCTTGTTTCCTCTACATTAGTGAGTCAGGAGAGACGCACTCTGCACACCCGGCTCCTCCTTGTTTTTGTGTCTCCTCTCCTTCCGCCTCCCGGCTTCTCACGTTCCTGCCTAAGTGGCCGAACAGGTAGATCGACCTCTCCGCTCAGATGGAGGAACTTGTTGGTCAAAGTTGACGGCTGCAGTCGAGCGCTAACCCTCACAGACGGGTCCCTGCCGTGCTCTCATCCCCTACAGAGCTCTTCAATTAGGGCTCCTTTCAGCCGAGCCTCATTCTTCACTTTGGAGCGGCACTGGAGGGGAGGGGGAGGTCGGGCCGAGGCCCAGAGATTCAATCTGTGTGCCTCCGTGATGATCTTTCATTCTGCCAGTTTCAGGCCTCCTCTCCTGCTCGCGGTTGTCCTCTCAAACCCCCTCTGGTTATCCACCTTTCTGTACACCCTTCCCTTGTCTGTCTACTGGCTGCAGCCTCCTTCTGCTATTCCTTTCATTCTCTGCATGACCTTATCCCTCTCTCTGTCTCTTAATCACCCGATTCTTCTTTTATTCCTGCTCTTCCTGGTCCTGACCCACACTCTGCCATCATCCATCCACCTTTCCATCCTCACCTCTATTCTTGTCTGCACTTTTATCATCCCGTGCCTGCTCCAAATCTACGCTCTCTCTGTGCCTTTATTTCCTTTTCTCCCTCTCTCTCTCTCTCTCTCTCTCTCTCTCTCTCTATGCCTTTTATTTCTCTCTCTCTATCTCGTTGTGTCTCTGCCTGCCGTCTCCCTCTCGCTCTCGCTCTCTCTCCGGGTAGTGCTCAGCTGTAGAGCACAGCGGACTCTAATGGCAGATCATTATCATGCTAATTAGAGCACTTTGTAGCTGCCGCCCGTCATTCTCTCTCCTCCATCGCAGCCCCCCCACGCTATCGTTAAAAAGGCCACCCCCTCCTTTCTCCCCTTTCCACCAACTCGCCCCGCTCGCCCCCCCTCCCCCACCTCGTCTCTCCATCATTAACGGGACGTGCGCTGGTGTAATTGGACGCTGTTTATTCCAGGGAGCGGGTTATTAAATCACACCGAGGTGACGCTCGCGCAGGTCTCCCCATGAAATGCTTTCATCATTGTCCCATGCCATTATTGAACCTGCGCGCACACACACACACACACACACACGCGCGCTTGTTCAAAGGGGGGAATCTTTGTATATTGATGTTTCCTACATCATGTGTAAAGCAGCGTTTCCCTGTTATTTCCCGCTGTGAAACAAACGCCTAACATGTCGTATTTCCCGGCCAATAAAAGATTAATTTGATAATCCTAAGTGAATTCTTTTAACCTTTTTAACTCATACGTATATTATATCAGTTATTTTGACAACAATATGATATCACAAAGTCTGCAACAGTAACATTTTTATTGGATTCAATTCAGTGCAATTGATTTTAGAAGGTAAATGGACTGCACTTATATAGCGCTTTTCTAGTCTTCTGTCCACTCAAAGCGCTTTTACACTACATGTCACATTAACTCTTTCAAACTCACACTGATGGCAAAGGCCTTAGTGCCAATAATCTGGATATATGGACAATCACACACAGACACTTCTACATGTGACTGTAACAGTCAGGGATCGAACCCCCAACTTTCCGATTGAGCCACAGCCGCTCCAAGTGATCTTAACAACTAGTTGAGCAGCTCCAGTCATGTTTTAAAACATATAAAATGCTCTGCTTGAAATAATAAATTGTGTCTGATATGTTTTTTTCTGCCTGCCTACCTTGTAAAAATCCTCCCAAGGCATCCTCTCGTTCTCCCTCATTAAAAATTCCCCACTCTACATAGGCCCCGCCCACTATGCAAATTTCCAACCACCCCCTCCTTCGCAAAACAAAACTTCTCTGCCATCGTTTAGCGGGAACTTGTTGAAACTTAGCTAGCTTGAAATGCCGTAATAAATAGTAGTAGTAATGTTAGTAGTAGTAGTTAGTAATGATATAGCGTTAGCGTATAGCCCCGTCCATTAACGGGATTGGCTCCTTAGGTTTGTGACGTCACAAACCCTGCCAATCTGAAAACGTGTTGTTCAGCCTGTCCTTGGTGCACTGCAGTTTAAAAGCAGACAGGCCCAGCCATGACGATGACTGCTTATGTTGTTCCTGATATGTCTTGTAGCACGTGAAGAACACCACATGGAGATGTTTACAAGGTTAAACACTGGATTTTCACCGGAGGGGGTTTTTAAACTCACATAATAAACAACTAGAATATAAAGTGGCAATTTTAGAAGTTAACTTTTCCAGAAATTTAAATACAAATGTTGTTTTTAGGGGTATTTTAAAACTGACGTGTAACCCATAAAGATCAATTTGTTCACTTTGTAGTAATTTTACTGAAAATTGAATATATTTATCAACCCATATCCATGCATCGATACTCCCTCTCTTGGAGGACAGTTGTGGACCACATTAAATTGGGTCAAGAACTTTATACTTGCCTTTTTAGATGCAGCTTTTAGCAAACATGTTTAGAGCTTTGCACAACACAGTGTTCAATATTTATTCCCAATCCATTTTCCTTTGAGTGTCCCTTTATTTTTGGGTCAGAGACACATTCAGACTCCCTCTTTTGAATGTCAGTTTTCCTCTAGATCATCATCAGGCCTTTAATCACGCTTGATGTTCTTCCTTTGCACAATCCAATATGTTTATCACACAGGTGCATTTGTTCCCCGCCTGTGCCAGGTGCTCAGACAGGAGGACTTGGCTGTCGCACAGCTCAGGTCTCGAAAGCTCAGAGTCACTGAGGCTGAACAGAGACGCTGTGGCCAGGAACCTGTCTATCAAAGCGAAGACAAAGGCCTGTTTCATGATTACAGGGAGAGGCTGAAACTCCTCCGATCTTACATCACCTCCCGGGAGGTTGCATAACACAAGGCTGCCATTCCAACAAAGCCATCACCCAGGTTTCCCTCGCTCGCCTCGCTCTCTTTGCATCCGCTCAGAAATACCTGACATGTTATTATTCAGCCCCCGCGCCTCCCTTGATTGTCAACTTCTCATCCCAGAGGAATGCCACATGTTTCCGGTGCTGTGACTTTGGCTGCGTTTTCTCCTGTACTCATTAAAACTATGTGCAGTAAGGTCCAGGGCTGCTGAGTCAGGCCCATTCTTCGTTGTGCTGTTTGTTTACGTACGGTGTGTTCTTTGAGTAATCCTCTCTAGTGGCCACAGCTAAAGAGTCACACCTTTACATAAATATACTTAAATGTGCATTTAAGTTTTAAACTGACTCTTGAGGAGTTATAAGGCAGGGCATGTGCAAGATTTAAAGGCCGAATAAGAATGTTCTAGAAGAAAAATGCAATGCAAACTGCATTGGTAATTTAGGTACGTCTTTGGGAGTTGGGTGGACAGGGTGTCGCGCTGTACAACGTCACAGTTATGACGCTGGACAAGGACGGGGAGCATTGATGTTATTCCTCATGGCCTTCATATACCACTTTACCACCGAAATTTGCGCGTTGACCCAGGTTTTTTCCGACCGGGGAAGACCCGCTAATAAATGCCGATTGTCTCTTTTCTCATTGCCAGTGGAGTATACTGTCGGCCTCTTTTCTGCTGCGTCACCATCTGACGTGACAAACGTCAAACTCGGCACCGACAAATTTGCAACGATGTTCGAGCGCTGCTCGGACGGAGACGGGCTGATTTTGTAGCTGAGATGACAAGGAGTCGCAGAAGTTACCGACGAAGCATAGCATCGCGCCGGAAAGGGGGTGGAGATTAGCGTGTGGACACGGGTTTTGTGTTCCCATCTATGCCGATCGGAGCCGAGGCCATAATTACCCGGGTCTGAATGCCGATTGTAGCCTTTCCCACTAAGCAAAAAAGCTGGCTGTTAGCAGGTGTTAGTGGGTTTTTTGATCACCCGTCTCTGTTGTTACGCTTCTACTTGAAACTGCTGCTCATGACATTACGTGCCAGCTCTCTCTTCCCGTTTCCAACACTATTCACTGTCCTCTCTATCAATAAAGGCATAAAAGGCCAAAAAAGGAAAGACAAAAGAAAGCTGTTGGTCATTGTCGTGTCTTCTGGACTAAAGAGAACTCCAAACCTCGTGTTAGTAACAGGAGGCCAAAGAAAAAGAGCCATCACACATAAAACAACAAGAATGATCTTTTTTAACGACGATACTCATTTGGAGTTTTCTGACCGCCTGCTCGTGTTTCTGTTTGCAGATGGTACGTGCCCCTGTTCAGCCTCATCTTCCTGATGATCCTATGCTACGCCAGGATCATCTGCGTGGCCAATAAGAGGGTGAGTTCTCAACATGCATCCATTCAGCAGCAGCAGCTGGAGACGCTGGCTATTTAGCGAAATCCAAATGCATTGTGACCTTTTAGGAAAGTGACATTAGTGGAAGCTGACGTCTTTGAGAACTCAAGATTGCTACTGTGTACAGTTCCCACACATACAGTGAGTCATGTAAAATCCCTAAGCAGCTTGGGGTTAGGAGAGGATCGAATGCGTCAGTGCAGATGTTTTGTGCATCATTGCCGAGACACTGCTGCTCGGATAATATACTGTAGGATTACAACATGTGTCTTAAATTTCTGCACTTTCTGTCATCATTTTTTGGCAATCATGATCATATTGTGATGACAGTAATGTCCTGCATTTGTTGATACCATTTGGAAACATCACTCCACAACGTGCAACACGGAAAAAACAACAAAATATCTCTGACAATCAGCCAGGTTGTAAACAAAGCCACAGTTAAGTCACGTTGTCTGAGCTGCTGTAGGTGAAAGTTTAACCAGGAAGTCTGTTTGCATAGCGCAGGACATGTTTAAAACACACAGGGTGGATGTCAGTTTCACAGGTGCCTTTGTTTTCTCTTCAAATATGTTTGGTTACCTGGGGGGGTTAAAACCTGTCAGATGTTGTTGTGACAACTTTTAAGTAAACTTAGTGCAGACAAACTCTCCTACAGCGAACTGGTGTGAGGTCAAAACGTATAATAAACAAGTTCTGAGCTGCAGTAAGTCTAACTGACAGAAAGGTCCTTCTTCATGCTTTACTGGGACGCAACAGGCGCAGACTCTCATTCCCAGCCTGTACAGAGTGGCTTTATTTATTTTTAAGTGTAAACACTTTTCGCTTTTTCCAGCTATATTTTTAAGGTATATTTACCGCAATACAAGCTGTAATCTCCCTCACATTATTCTTTATAGCTCCTTATTATTTTCATCAAATACCTACTTGTGCTTATGCATGTATGTGTTTTTTAATGTTATGTTTCTTTATGTGAGCAGGGACAATACACAAAGAACACTAACCTTATAAAACAAGGAGAGATGTATTGCAAATTGCTATTTTCCACCCATAGACCCCGAGCAGGTCAGTAAAATGATCAAATAGTAAGAAGACATGGACGTTATAAGAAGACCAGAAATTAAAAGAGTACAAAATATATTCCTCACCCTCCAAACACACGAGACAAAACTAGGCACCCTAACCCACACCCCAACAGAAAAGAGTTCCCCTGAGTGGTCGACCTGGTAGCTCGTGTTGTCAGAGTGTAACAAAATTCCTCAGTTGAGGAGGAGCAGCATTATGAGGCTTGAAAACCAAGCAAACGTTTGAATGTAAGGCCACATTTTCCAACTGAACATATTGTATTTACTAAGAATATAACAGGAAGGATTTTTGGGGTGTTTTTGTCCATAAAAGGAAAAGTACTCCAAGACAAAAACATTATCCTCCTGAGACCCTGAGTCCTCATACGGGGACGTTACATTTTGGCTTCACAGCACCATAATATTTAATTCTGCGAAACTTCGACCCGTTGGTCTCCTTCACCAACCTGTGATCACAAAAGCAAATTACACTGATCAATGTACATTCAAGATGGCCGTTATCCCGACCAATATGTGGTACAGTCAGTCTCTACAGAAAACTCAACCAGGTACAAAACCTCCTCAGATTTTATGATTGAAACTTTATTATTTTATTTAATGCATATTATCAATAGCAACAAGCTGCAACACCGTTACAACAAGGTATTCACATGAGGACATCTGGACTTTTTCAATGTAACACAAAGACAATTCTTAGGTTTCATACTTATTAGGTCCTATTAATCCCAAAAAGGTAGGAGAAATTAAAAATGCACACCAAACAAAAGCTCGGGTCTCAGGAGGCTACAGGAAATATAAAACATTATGGAAAAATGCAACTTACAATTTTACTGTTTTTGAAAGCTATACAGTTTTGTACAGGAACGTGTAACAATGTAGAACATTTAAAGTGTGTAGTTCAAAGAATATTGCAATGTACATGCATAGAAATTCTATCATATAGCGGCTATAAATGATGTTCATAGTCCATCATTCACATTTTTTTTGCTTCTATTAGATAGGTCAGCTGAAGAGAGATGGGAAATGTTGGAGTAGGAGTTGGGGGAATGAAGTGCAGCAGAGGGCAGGTGTTGAGAGTCGAGGGCTGCAGCCTCTGTATGTGGGGCGCCTGCTCTACCAGCAGAGCTACACCAGCAACCCGCATTTACAGCTGCTTCTCTCCTTTACATGCCTGGAGATTTTTGGACTGCTGCTTCGCTAAACAAACCTCCTAAAGACGTCACCGCGTGCTTCCTGTACCTGTGTAATTGGCATATTTCTCACTTCTTAATATTGCATACTTTATATCAATTTGCGAAGGTAACCGATCGCTTAATTGCTGCACCGCTCAGCTGTTCCTCCTCTTCCGCTCGCCTCTTGCTTCTGTTGTTTTCCATTGTCAGACTGCATTTAAAGCCCACGGGCCGCATTCCACGCGGTTCACATAGCTCCCATTCCCCTGACGTGACGACACCGCACACGCCGTAGTGCCAGTCAGAGGCTGCTGGCGGACGTGTTACAGCGATATGTGTGTGGGCTCCTGATGTGATTCATCAGATGCAACCACAAAAAAAAAAAAAATAACAGAGTAAGAGAGAATCGGGCTGAAGTCACATCACACTCACAATGAATTGTCGTCTTGTGTGTTAGCTTCTTTGTTTGGCTGGCGGAGTGAGTGATGGGACGGTGAGACAGATTCGGAGATAGCCGAGGCTGCAGACAGACAGCGTGGCAGACAGACAGCAGGTAGCTGAAAGGAAAAGGAGACTACACGGCTCTTTATCATGAATGTGATAAAGGGGATGAATGAATGGAGCTGGTTTGCAATCTGCATCTCATAACTCATTCAGCTCACAGTCTCTCCCTCATCCACCCGTCTCTCTCTCTCTGTATCTGTCCTCCACCTTTCTATTTCTCCTCTCAACCTCCGTCTATCTCTTTGTTTCTGTCTCCTCTCTTTTCCTTCCTGCCGCTCCGTCTCTCCCCCCTCTCCTCCTCCTCTGCCGTTTTGCTTTCTCTATCATATTTATGAAGAGCTCAAGCCTTATCTCTTTTCAGCTGCAGGCTGTCTCACTTGAAAGAATTTCAAAAAGCTTTGAAAGCGGGGTAGGTGGCGACGCATCGGGGAAAAGGGATAAAGACGAGGAGGAGGCTGAGCGTAGAGAAAAAGGGGACGTGAGCCGGACGAAGGAGTTTCCCACACTGTCCTGATGCGAACGGAGAAAGGAGAGGATCGTGGGTGAAACTGTAGCTCATTAGTTGACCAAGTTAGAGTTACATGAGGATTATTAAGAGGAAACATGGACACACTCTGGTTTGCAGTGTAAGCTCACACTAACTGGAGAGATTGTGAAGCTAATGAGTCATTATAAAGGCAGACACAGAGGTTTGGGAGTGTTTGTTTTACGGATGCAGCGTCCACATGCCCACTCCTTCCGTCCTAAGCCACAACACTTACCCGGCTGAATTGCTCGACTTTGTGAGGCGCAGCTTATGAGAGAGACAACAAAAAACCTGGCCGGCACAGCCTAATGCCACTTATTATCAGCGTTCGCTGATTGTGATGGATTGCGCTCAACAAAGGAGCGGCTCCGGAGTTCAACCAAAAGGCTATTGTTTTCCCCCTGTCGGTGCACAAGCCGCGCACGGCCACACATACAGTAGATTTACAATGACAGTCACGTCGGCGCAGAGAAACCATGGCAACATTGAGTTAATAAATAGCAGAACAGAGGAGCTGTTAGAGCACATCGTTCGCTCTCTGCGTGTGTGTGAAGCTCGCACTGGGCCTCCAGAGATTTGTCTCTGATGTCTTGGGTTACATAAACCCTCTGGCTTCCTACGACCCCCCCCCTTCACTATCCCACCATTAGAAATCCCGGTCTTGTGCATGTGTGTGTGTGTGAGTGCGCGTGCCTGTTGACATTTTCCCTGCATTCCCCCGAGAGAGGAGACAGAGGAAGAGCGAAAAGTATTCCCACGTTCTCTCCAGAGAGCTCGGATCTGCCGCGTTTGCTCCACTTTTTCCTCTTTCTTTCACACTTTTTCTAAAAAACTTCTCCCCTTTCTTTCTCCCCTTTGCCTTCTTCCTCTTCTCCTCCTTCCTCACGTCATTTTGTGTGCGCTGAAGCCGATCGGTTCCCTCTTTTTTGCGAGATGCTGGGAGCTGTTTCAGTGCCCCCTCAGCCACTCAGCTCTGCACTTTCCTCCTCTTCTCTAAATTAGGCACTTTTGCAGCGATGGGTGAAAAGTCGGAGGGATTTTGTGTTCTCTCTAGGAAAAAACAACTGATTTAAATGATCAAAGCGCTCTTCTGTTTTGGGTCTTTTTAGCTAAAGTAATTGCCCTGACCTTTTCGTTTCATTTTGTCTCCTTTCAGATGCAGTCGTGGTTGGGAACCTTCAACCCGGAGAGAGAGAGGCGGAAGGTAATCGCCCGTCTGACCAGCACACACAGACTTTTTGTAGCATCCACACACATTGAAGATTAGTGTATTTGTGCAGGATTAGCTCGGTAGGTGTCAAACAGCAGGGAGCGGTTTGACCTCATGACACCCACTCTTCTCGCAGTGTGTTTGTGCATGCACATATAAATGTGGGTCAGTTTGGGAGCTGTGATGCCTGCCTTGTTCTGGTGCTGACCTTTCTGGAACATTTATAGAGAACCATTCATTCATAAAGCAATTCAAAGTGCTTCACACAGTTAAAAACAGAGCGTTAAGAACATTAAAAGAAATGTGACAGATTCCAAAAACTAAATATATTAAGATGTAAGTTCAGGTCCGGTCAGAGCACTACAACAGTATATGCTTACTTCCCTAATGACGCTCTCTAACACTTAAAGTATTTATATAAAGTAACTCGTCAGTTATGCTGCGTTCACATGGACACAAACGAACACTCCGACAGAACTGCAGACGGCAAAACGAAACACTCATGACGAGATGTTGCTATGGTGATGGTGATGTTAAATATATAACATTTATTTCGTGTCATCATTTTATGTAATTATTCTAATATTTGTAGCTATAAATGCAACATCCAGTTGTACCTTCCGTTGTGGAGGACGGCAAAACCGTTGCCGACAATCTCTGCTGGCCTCACCACATTCTACCGTCCTGCTCGTCCACTGAAATTATATCCGGTTTGCCTTCTGCCTGAATCCATGTGAACTGAGCATTAAATTTATTAGCACCCCAGAACGCTTTCAACCTGCGGGTTCCAAACCCTGAAAAGGTGTTCCCAGAACTACCTTTTCTCCTGAAAGAGTTCCAAACACTTGGAATTGTTACAGTCACATAACTTTTAAAGGCCAGAAAAAAGAGTTGTTTATTTAATTCTACTTGTTAATCTACCTTTTTCTCTCTAAATCACTGAATGCAAACAACTCTTTTGCTTAGGCCTAAGTCTTTCTCTTTATTTATAGCTCGTCAGTTATACATTTTCCGTTTTTAGAATTCCCTGAATCCTCTTGGGTCCCAGACCCTGGAGTCCAAGACTCTTACCATAGCCGCTTTCCCACTGGTCAAAAAACCCACTAACACCCGGCTTTTTTGCTTAGTGGGAAATGTTACGATCTGCATTCAGACCCGGGTCAAATGACTCTGCAGTAGACACGGGTAATTATCGCCTCGGCTCCGATCAGCATTAATGGAAAAACAAAACCTGTGTCGACACGCTAATCTCCGCCTCCTTTCCGTCGCGATGCTATGCTCCGTCAATAACGTCTGCGACTCCCCGTCATCTAAGCTACAAATTCCGCCTGTCTACCGCCCAAGCAGCGCTCGAACATCGCTCCAAATTTGTCAGCACCGAGTTAGATACACAGACTGAATATACAGACAGACACGTTTGTGACGTCAGACGGTGACGCAGCAGAAAAGAGACTGTCAGCGTATACTTCACTGGCAATGGGAACAGAGACAATCGGCATCTATAAGCAGTAGCGTGAAAAACCCGCCTCAACGCGCTAATTTTGGTGGGAAAGGGGCATTACTAAGAAGAGCAAACAAGGAAAATATATTCAGATTTAAATAAGCTTTATTGGCATGACCACGTCAAAACAAAGTTATGCCAAAGAGGTACAAATTGAAAAAAGTACGGTTGATGAAACAGCAAAACGTGTGAAAAAATCCAATTCATGTCAGCAGAAATCTCTAGATATTACTAAATAGAGGAGCCAGATTGATGCTGAAGAATAGGGGTGTAGGGGAAATGAGAAATAAAAACTAAGTGGGGAGAGAGTTAGCTGCTTCTTTTGTAAATAAAGATGTCGTTCCTTTTTAGTCTAAATTGGCTCTCAAGTAATTTTGCTCATAAGAGCTCATAAGCATTGTCTTCCCGCGGCGTAAATCAAAAGTCTTTCTATTTGTTCCTTCTGCATGGTCACCCCTCAGGAGGAAAAAACGCCCGTCATTGAGGGACGAGATGACACATTGTTAAAAAGGAAGATGCGCTTTTTCCCCTTGATGGTATTCATAGAGTTTCGCTCACTTGTTGAAATTGAAAAGTATTTGTTAGGATGAAGAAAAGAAGCTTAGCTCATTTCTCACCCCCACAAACTCGACAATTACAGCGTGACCTGGTTTAAAGATACGGGAAGGGGGGGTCGGGTGGATAAAAAGCTGCATGAAATCATCATGTCGGATGGTTGATATCATGACGTCAGCTTTAAGGTCATTTTTAATAACGGGGAGCAGGACTCAGCCGGTTTTTAGAAAGTCCTCTGTGGCTTCGCTGGAAACTTGTCATAGCCTGAAAAACATGACCCTGGTGATGTCATGGGGGTTATCTTGGCACGCCGGGGCTCTGAGACAGCAAATATATTCCAAACTGACCACCTGCATTGAAAACTGGGGAGTCCAATGTCATCGGTTATTCTGGGAAAAATAGTTCTTTTTATTGCTTGACCCATAACAGGGACGAAAAGTCGGGAAATCTGTGTCTATTGTGAGTCCTATAACTTTTGAACAGTGCAGGACTAAACTGCTGGAGTCTCAAAGGTTTCTTGTCATATCCTGGGACTGGAAAGCTGGAAAGCTTCTAACTGTGGCATTAAACACGGCCTTCTTTTGTACATGCTGCGTCTTGTTCAGGTGTCCCCCAGCAGGACGCAAACCTTAACATGTTACAGACATTTCTAATGATTAACGATTAAAGCTTTAAAATACACCTAAACTCAAGCATCCTGCACAAAGGTGCTCAGTGTTACAGCACAAGTCATGAAAACTTAAAAGCCCTTTAGTTCCCTCCCCCTCCCTCCCTCCCTCCCTCCCTCCTCCCTGCAGGCTAAGGTGTGCAGGGGCAGGTTAGGGTTAAGGTTATGTAGATGCTGCCCCTAAGTGGCAGATGTAATTACTGCACACTGAACTGGCGTAACCCTAACACCAGTGACGCGTGTGTGGGCATGAATGTGTGGCCGCAACACACACACACATGCACTGTTCATGTGGGCTAATTGCTGTGTGTAGCTCAGAGTGTAAATAAGTCAGCAGTGGTTTTTATCACACTCTCCTCTTCCTCGTATTTCTCTTTCCCGGCCGCTCTCCTCTTTCCATCTGTTTTTCTCTCAGCCTCACACTTCTCTCTCTCTTTTTTCCCCTCTCTCTCTCTGTCTTTCTCACTCCCTCCCTCCCTCCGTCTCTCTCTCTCTCTCACTCTTGTACTCACACTCAGCATGAATAAAGCGGCAAGCCAGGTTCATGGACATGAATATTTATGAGAGTTTATGCACGCGCTGCGATGCTTTAAAACAACAACAACAGCCTCCACGATTGTGCCTGCCAATTCAGCGAGCTCCGGTTCATGTGTGTGTGATTGCGCGCGCCTGTGTGTGTGTGTGTGTGTGTGTGAGTGTGTATAGCAGCAGGTGTAAACTAGAGAAAGCGAGTCCTGCTGGGTGTCCGCTGGCTCTGGTGATTTCCATTCACGTCGCTACATCGGCCTCCTTCTGGGCCTCACATGATCTCCGTTACACACACACGCTTTTCATGTTTCGTCCTCACACATGTAGTCGCCTGCGTTCGCCATTCTTTATCTATTTTTCTCTGTCTATGACTCAGCCTGGCACTCCCCTCCCTCTATATCAGTGCTTGTGCGTGTGTGTGTGTGTGTGCATCTGGCTGGAGAGATGACGTACATAACTAGAGTTGGCAGTTATCAGAGCCGTCCGTCACATGGCTGTGACACATATCTCTGTGTCTCCAGAGGTTTGTTTGTGGTCATGCTCGAGTACACACACACACGCACGCACGCACACTCGAGCATTGCAAGGTCTTGCAGCAGCTCAGGTCAGCAAGAGGATATTCTGAAGAGGGCGTTTAGGCAGGCTGCACACACACACACACACACACACACACACACACACACACACGCAGCCACACAAACACCTTTAAACACATTTGCACACGCAGCAGCTCCGTCCCGTCGGGTAGCAACAAAGCTGGCTGAGCAAACAGCGAGCTGCTTGTTCGTTATCTTCCCAGGGTGTTTGTTTACTGATCCACACAAGCTTTGCCTTGAGTCACAATGTGAAGTGTCTCCTTGTGTGTCTGTATACGTGTGTGTGTGTGTTTTTGGGAGAGCCAATTTTTACTTTTACATGTTGCCAGCATCCTGAGGAACATCCTGACTGCTGCAAGGACAGTTGGGTTTGTCTGTCGAGGGCTCTCAGGCAGGACATGTGGCTTTGACGAAACACATCGAGGGATCGGCTCTCCAGCTGCTCGCGAGGGTGTCGCTCTGAGCCCTCGGTGATACTTCGGGGGTTCTTGACAGGGCGCTTTTATGTTTCAACTGTCTCTGGGAAATCTGGGTTTGAGGATTTAAGAAAAAAAACCAAGTATCTAAAAAATATTTCAAAGTTTTTGATTGAAGAAAATGAAAATGTGGTTTTTAAATTGTCAGGAACGTCAATGGAAGTGTTAGATTTTAGAATTATTTTATGATTTTCCGCAACAGATGGAGGTTTTTTTTTTTAGCTGTTGATTTTTTGACTTTCAAGTTTCCATTTTTCTTCAAGGACATCTTTTCTATGTTTTCTTAAAAGGACAGGTTTAAAGTTGGAAACAGCAAATTTACAAAACAATGAGATTTACATAAAATAATTATTTACAGTTTCACTGTCTGTTCTAAAAAGAATCGTCATGTTTTAACTGCAAAAAATGTAAATGGATTTTTAATTTTATTAATCTGAAACATGCTTGTAGCTACAGCCTTCGCTCTGTGACCCACTCGCAAGACTCAATTTTTGTCCCCAAAGTGCATCAAAGGGCCGTCTTTCTTTAAATCTTTTTAAAAATAGATTGAAGGCGTTGGAGGAAGATGCATCAGGTTGTAGATGCTTTGATTAAAGGGGCCGTATCTTCACATTTTTAAAAAGGTCGCCTCTGAAATGGGCCGTTCAGAACAGATTCAGGTTTCTACGTAGAACCTTGCTTTCGCTGAAATCGACCAATCGTCATTTACCGTCATTCACCTCGGGCTGCCTTCTTGCTCTAGCTTGTAGTCAAGTCTTCGTCAAGATTTCACCATTCAGACACCTCCTGGCGATTCTAGCTCGTATATATAAAGTGGAATAACCGATCCTAGAGCAGCCATGTTTTCCACAACTTTGTAGTGCGGCCGTTCCTCCACGTGGGGGAGGGGCTACGCGGTCACTACAAATACCTTCAGACAATCGTGGCTAAGGTGAAACCTTTGAATGGCAAAACTGCTTGTTCGCCTTAGCAGGAAGGAGAGGCTCAGAATAATAATGAACTTTACCAACGTGAATCAAAAACACTTGATCAATCAAAATTGCATAGCTAAAATATGGTCACCTTTAATGACTTTCCGCTATGCAGCACAATAAAGTATATATTTATTTATTGAAACATTTAATTGTATAGGGCCCTGTATGTAGAATGTAAAATGATGCAACACACCACAGAATGTACAGCCTATGCTAAATTGAATGCCCATTCCTTAGAGCAGTGGTTCTCAAACCATCACCACCTCCTTAATGACGAATTGCGACCCAAATTTCTGACGCTGATTTCGAAGCTTGGTGCAGTTTTGACCTGAGACAGAACGAAACATCAGCATCACAAAACACAGCAGTGTATTAGTCAACCAAAATGATAAGCAGGTGGCAGTGAATAAGAACAGCACATTCCCTGGAGTGTGAGTAAACTACACTACTACTGCTCACACGTCATAGGAAACCCGTGCCCTTCAAAATAAAGGCGCAGCGCACACTTCTGGCCACAACTTCAAGCACTCACCCGCGACCCACTTTTGGGTCCCGACCCACCAGTTCAGAACCACGGACTTAGAGAACATAAAACTCAATAAAAAAACAAAACAAATCAAGAAACTCAGCAATGAAAAGGAACGCAAAACTCAACAGAAAGAAGCAGAACAATACAAGATGAATAACACAAAAGAAAATAAGAAGCACAACATTGTGATTTTAAAAGTTGCAGTCCTTGAGTTTCACTCCGTAAAAGCCGCTCGAGACGTCCTTGATTTGACGTTGAAGTGAAACCTGGCGCTGTTATTTTTACTTTCCCCCGCGAGTGAGTGCGAGCTCAGCGGGTGGTGGAGGGGATGACTTGCTCCTGATAACCGTCTGTAATCTAGCGTGCGTCATTAACGCCGGGGCCGCTGCGCCCGCCGCACATAATTACGGTTTCATTCCCCCTCTGCTTCCCGAGCGGCGCAGGGGCCTCTGACACGGGAGGACTGTGATTAAAAACACGAGGCTCTTTAGCCGCGCTCGTCCTCCCCCTCCTCCTCCGCTCTTTCACATCCTGTCTCTTGCGCACTGAAATTCCTCAAATGCCTGTCTCTACACCTCACCTAAAATGTATCTGAGCCTACTCGTCTGTGCTTTCTTTTTAACCTGATTTCTGGAAGCGTTTTTTTTCCCTTCCAAAAAAATTACACACAAAAGCCTCACACGGCCGCAAATCTGCTTTTCTAAGAAGCGTCCTTCAGGCTCCCGGATTGCCCTTTCCCGCTTTGCCAATGAGACATTCCTCCAAGGACGCGCACACTTTAGGTGACAGCGGAGCTTAGCATGGCCGGTGATGTCATAGCTTCCTCTTATGATCGACATTAATAGGGCTAAGCTTAGCGTATGCCTTTGGGTGATGCTGTTACAGGCCAGTCTCCGTTCAGCTGATCAGATACAGCCAGCATGCGATGGAAACTTGGCTCTTACATCCTCCCATACACACACACACAAGATAAAAAACCACCGGGGGGCTCTCGTGATTTTCATATGAATTGTTTAAAACGCCTGCGTTCGAGCTTGCACGCCTCAGGGTCTTTCTGGTGAGTAATTAATTTCCAGCATGTGGGGGTAGAGACCGGAGCTCGTGGGCCTGCCTGCCTGCTGGCTCCGACTTTGTGTGTGTGAGAGAGAGAGAGCGAGAGAGAGAAAGAGGGAGGCTTTGCTTTGCGCTGGCTCGGCTTCTGCGTCCTAGCCTTGAGGAGGAGGAGGAGGAGGAGGAGGAGGGGGGTTGAACCAGCACAGCGCAGAAAATCGATCCAGGGGCCGCGCTTCTCAGCCTCTTTCCGGACGCAAGAGTCCTCCTCTCCCGGGAATTAGATAACGGCTTGTAAAAGCTCTCCACTGGCAGCCTCTTCTTCCCCCCTTTTCCTCGACGTAACGCTGCAGCAGCGTCTCCCTTCTTCCTCATGTAGATATTAAATTCATCCCGTCCACGTTCGCAGCAAAGTATTGGCTTCTAGTTTAATTGGAATCCCTTTTCTTTCTCATAACTGTGTGGATATTGCGTATTATCAGCAGGTTAATATTTTATTAGCTTTTAATTGGCCTTTGTTGTTTGCTTCAGTGAACCCATCTTCCAGTTAAGACCCTGACTCTCTGTGTGTGTGTGTGTGTGTGTGTGTGTGTGTGTTTGAGGAAGACAAGTGTTAATGTGTGCGTTCGCTTTCTCCACATGGGTCAGCAGCCTCTTTTCTCTCCCCCAGGTTTCCTTGGCGGAGGAGATCAAGCCGTTGAAGTGGTACCCATCCGTCTACCTGCTGGTGTCTATCTTCCCCCTCATCAACAGGTAACACACGCACAAAACACACACCGGTCCTCTACACACCTGTACGCCACATAAACTCTCTCCGCTCTGTTGTTTTATTTGCATGTCGGCTTCACTCTGCCGTCTTATCTCCTCTCGACCCGTCACCCCCTCCCCTCCTCTCCTCTCTCGCTCTCTCTTATCTGAACTCTCTGAAGGTTTTCGCTCTGTCTGTAGCTGCACGGACACGTAGAGATTGTGTGTGTGTGTGTGTGTGTGTTTGGTGAGTGTGTGTGTGTTAGCTTTTTATTGGCTTTTTTAAAACCAGGGCTTCTCCGGCTGATGGTCGGTGGGAGGAGGCGGGTGGTCCAGTAAATGATAACCCCAGCGCTGTTATTACTCCCTCCCTCTCTTCCCTCCCTCTCCCCCTCCCCGTGGATCCCGGTGTGATTGACAGGTCAGGGTTACTAAGTGATTAGCTGCGGCGGCTCTGCTTGTCGCCACGGCGATGTAGGCGGAGACACAGGTCAATTACAGGGTCAACGTCTCTCAAAGGCTCCGCTTAAACGCCACCCATCCCCCCGCCTTACCCTCTCCTCCTCCTCCTGCCTCCTTCACCTCTCCATCCATTCCGCTCCCCTCCTCCTCCCTCATGCGCTCCGGCTGTCGGCTGATGAAGATGACAAACTGCATCCTGCGCTAACCCCAACCGTCCCTCATCTCCTTACCTCCCTCCCTTCCTCCCTTCCTTCCACCCTCTCTTCCTGTCCTCCTCCTCTCCTCCGCTGAAAAACGTCTTTGTTACAGCCCCGTTAATTCCGCACTTCCTCGCTCTGGTTCTCTCTTTTTTTCTCCCTCTGTGTTTTTATGTCACCTTCCCACCTCCTCCTTTTCCTCCTCCACTTTTCCTCTCCTCTACCACACAAAGCCCTCCCTCTCTCTCCCTCTCTCTCTCTTGAGCAAACATGCTCTTGCTCGCTCGCTCGGCTCCGCTCCGCTCTGCCTTCCTCCAGAGAGCGAGCGAGGAGAAAACGGGAATGAATTGCTCTCCCGTCGTCGTCGTCCTCCTCCTCCTCCACCTCCCCCTGTTCGGCAGCGCTGGCTGTATATATCTCCGGCTCCTATTAATTTGTTAGCCTCCCCTCCCTCTCTCCCCCCCCCCCTCTTCCCCTACTCACTCACCTCCCTCCCCCTGGCTCATATCCTCCTCCTCCGCCTCCTCCCCTCTTTCTCCATCCTTCCCTCCCCTCTGCTGAGTGCTGGAGTGTGTAAAGTGTTTGTCACGGTGCCGTGCCGATGTCGCTGTGCTCTGCCGTGCGGAAGCAGCGCACGGCAGACAGCCTTAGTGTGTGTTTTTCTGTGCGTGTGTGCGCGCGCGTGTGTGTGTGTAGGCGGGTGGTTGGTTTCGTGTCAAGGCGAATGCGCTGTGGCTGCTTGTTCTCGTGTGTGCGTGCGCCTACGTGCGTGTTGTTTTGCCTCGATTTGAGTGTGCGCTTTTGTACGTCTCTCTATGAGCATTTCCCTTGTGTTTGTGTGCTGAATGTGTGTGTGTGTGTGCATGCCTAGCGTGTGTGTGTGTCTGAGTGGGGGATTATTTCTATCTGAGCCCCAAAGCCTCCTAAACAGGGCTTAGAGAGACGGCCCAGGGCAGCAGCTAAAGCCGTCGGGTAGAGCTCTCTCTCCCCCCGTCGCTCCCTCTCTCTCTCTCTCTCTCTCTCTCTCTCTGCCATTTCTCCCTGCCCTGATCCATTGCGTTAATACACAGACACTCCCACACACAAACACACTCTTGTTTTTGGCCCTCATCTGCCACCGCACACACAAACGCGCGCACACACTCACACACAGACAGTCACACGCCACACACAATTTTAATCTGTTCCAAATGCACACTGGTAAATGTGTTAATTCGACACCAGCTGTTGCGAATTGAAATGGGAAAGCGCTCCTACTCTTCCTCGCCCGCGCTCGCTCGCTCGCACACACACGCGCGGCAGAGTCATTATACATCATTTCGCCGCACACATCTCTCCCTCTCTCTCCTCACTCATTCACTTGCCCTCATTCGGCGACACAAAAGTAGCACCAGACACTCACACCTTCGCACTTCTCCCTCCTCCTCCTCTCTCTCTTTGTCCTTCTTTTCCCTCCCTCTCTGCCACTTCAGTCTCTCTCCGCTCTTGTGTGCGCCTGTGTGTGTGTGTGTGTGTGTGTGTGTAAGCGCTGCCCGGGCACGACTAGAGTTTTCACAGTCTGCTTCTCACATCGCCTCCCCTGTGTGCTTTATGGTGTGGGTGTGTGTTTGTTTACAAGGCTTGTCTAGATTCCTACTGTGCGTGCTTGTACGCCTGTTTGCATAAATAAGCCCTCTCCTCGGAACTTAGCTGCCGATTTCTGCGGCGCCGAGCGGCTTGATGTGCCGAGTGCTCCTCCTGGACGGCCTGCTCGTCTTTTACGAGGACTTTTCACTCTCCTTAAACCAGCCCCTCCTCTTTCCCCCCGTTTAGACACCAAGCTGGGAGGAACAGGCTTCCCCGTTTAGTGTCTGTTTTCCTCCTCTTAAGGCTTTGTGTAGAACCACATAGCAGGAGAGCTAGTTGCCTCTAAGCGATCAGGGTTACGTGCCCTGCAGAGGGGTGCTCCAGCGCAGATGGATTGGCCCTGGCGGCGGGGCTTGAACCGGTGATGTGTCTGTAACCTTGGGTTCACCCTGTCGCTCCGGGAGGCGGCTCGCATCCTCGTAGTTATTCTTGGTTTCCCTCGATGCTGCGTGTGGGTTTTCACTGTGTATAGCTCCTATACGTGCTTGCAGGGGATTTTTGTATGGGCTCCCTACAGCGCCTAAGCCCCCCTCGCCTTTCTCTGGAGGAGATCTGATTTCTCTGCTCCAGGCAAGCAGCGAGAACAAGACAGCGTGTGCGTGCGCCTGTGTGTGCTCAAGTGCGTGCGTGCGCTTTTGTGTGTGTGTGTGTGCACGACGCACGCGCTACCCGGGCCAGGCAGACCTTCCCCATCTCCGTTCTGCGCTTTGAAAAACGAGGGAGGAAATCTCAGAGCAGCAGTTATTATTCATCCCTCAAAGCAAACGGGGAGGAGGCGGAGGAGGAGGAGGGAGGGAGGGAGGGATGGATGTAGGGAGGAAGAAAGAGAGAGCCAAACGGGAGGGATGAAGGAGGAGGAGCGGGGGGGATACATTAACTCTTATCTCACTGTATTTGGCATTCTGCATCCCAGGATGCGCTCTTTCTCGCTCCCTCTTTCTCACTCCTTCTTTCTCTTTCCTTTCTACACTCCCTTCCTTCCGCTCTTTCCTCGCCTCTCGGAATATCTCGCTTTCGGGGCGCGCGGGGATGTGTGTCTGTGCCTCGCCGTGCGTAGGCTGGTGTGTGGTTTGTACTGTATCCCCTAATATCGTCTGTGGCGTTTTTTGTTTACTCGAACAAGTGAGCCCCTCAGATGCTGAAAGGCAGCGAGCAAGTCTCCAACTCTCATCTCTTCTTATTTGTCTGCAAGCCTCCTCTATTTATCTAACTCTTCACATTCAATTAAGTGTAAGAGAGTGGCAGCGTTGGCCTGTTTACTAAAATAAGTTTGGAACTTGTTATAGCTCGCAGGTATGTGATGTTTTTTTTTTTGTTTTTAAAGATTTGGAGGCAAAACTCGATCATTTTTTTTCTGTTGCTTTGATCTCTGATTTTAGCAGGAGTGATTCCAAGGCTCCAGGTTTCCACGACTTGGCTCCAAAGTCAGAAACAGAATTTGAGCGTAATTTGAGACACAGCTTGAAAACAAATCCGCTTTTAATCATTAGTTTCTGATGTTCTCATTACTTTCACATTTTCTCTACTGTTATTTACAGACTCTTAAAAATCCTCATCAATCACAGATGTCTGTGGTGTCAGGTGACGCCCTGATCGCCCCGCGTTATGGCCTAGATATTATTTGCGCGGATGTACGAGCGTGTGCGTTTGCATCTCTCCGGCGGTGATCGGTGTGTGTAACTGGAGACCAGGGAGCCCCCGTAGCCATTCGTCTCCCGTTGAGCAGCGGCGACGCTCTGCTATTCATCCCCATTTAGCGAGACAGAGCGCTGGCCTACAGGGGTGTGTGAAGTGCAAACACACACAAGGCGGGCGCCCGTGCCGAGGCTGGACACACACACACGCACGTACACGAAATGAGGCTGTGGTTTTAATATCACACGTACGTTTATATTCTTATATGAATCAATACGCAGACTTATTTAAACACAGAATACAGGCATATGTACACGTCACACACAGACATGCAAACATTGACACATATACGGACCCATAAGTCCCTATGGACGCATACACTCTCATGCATGCTCACAACCTACATACAGGCGCATATACATTCATGTGCACGCATATAGAATACACCAGCACACGCAAATGCTAAAGGAGATACTAGATAACCTCCGTCACACACACTTGGGCATGCACACATTCGCATGCAAACACAAACACACACACACACACAAAAGCGTGCACGCCCGCACACACACACCCTGCTTCCCCCTCCCTCTGCTCTTTCAGGCACGTCTTTAAATATTCATCACTCTGGCTGCTCTGAGAGTGCCGTAAACGCTGCCTCACACTCCAGGGAATCGCTAAAGCCTACTCTATCATCTGCTCTCCCTCCCTCCTCTCTGTCTCTCTCACTCGCTCGCTCACACACACACACACACATACACACACACACGCACGCACGCACACTTCTAGCCACAGCCACTCACAAGGATAAACTCACATGCACCGTTGCTCCGAGGCACAGCCAGTGGCATCGCTGGACGCACTGACACACGCTGTACATGAATCAGGCGCACCGAAACACAGGCACGGAGATGTACAATGAACAGATTTTGTGTGTGTGTGTGTGTGTTTACTGGCTTCTCCCAGCACGGAGGGTTGAGTGGTGTTGTGTTCCAGGAAACAGGATGTCTCTTTGTTTGGGTTTTATTCTGTTGTTGAACGTTAGCCGCCTCGGTCCCCAGAGTCTGTGTGCCTCTTTGTGTGTCAGCGTACGTGTGCGCGCGTGCGGCCGCGTGCACGCACTCACATGTTTGTGCGTTTTGTTTCTGCTCAACATGTTGGTGCGTTTTTGTCTTATTCAAGAGATTGTTATCGAGATGTTCGTACAGACTGTTAACAAGTAATCTCCTTGTGTGTTTGGTGTTAGTGTGTTATAATAAGAGCTGTGTCAGTTCTCCTCATATTGACCCTGTGATCAAAGTAGATCACTCACACGTCTGTGTTCTCCGCAAAATATCCCTGCAGATATAGTTCACGAGCCTCGGAGCTCTTTGCACATTGAGTGGCTGATCACATGTCGTCACCGAACAATGGAAGGTCTGTCCTGTGTCTGTGCTGCCCCGAAGGCCGTCACACATGCACAAGAGACGAATCAACCACCAACACATCCCTTTGAAGCAGCGTGCCCACATGTCACATTGACTCCTTATTGAATATCAATCATCGAGTGGAGAAAATCTGATATATTTAACTTAGTTTGCTTAAAATTGGAATTAAAACTTCTAAGTGGCGGTTTGTTTCGTTCAAGGATTTGAAGGATGGTGGGTTCTACTTTCTTTAACAACGGATCAAAAGTGGGACGCTGGTTTAGCTCAGCTGGTCGAACGGGCAGCCCATGCACAGAGGCAAAGACTCCAACTCGCATTCCTCTGGTGCATGTCATCCCCCCTCTCTTCCTGTCACTCTTTACTGTCCGATCTAATAAAGGCTAAAAAAATCATCTTGAAAAAAATTTGATCAAAGGTCACGAGGAACCAGGGGTCACCAGGCAGCTAAGTTTGGTGGCTGAAGAACATTTTTGGTTGTCCAAATTTAAGCGTAGAAAAGGTCATTTAAAGTGATAATCTCGAAGATTTTCATTTAAATAAATGTCACTATCTGTCGCCGAATGAGGTAACACAATGGTGATTGAGCCTGTGGCCCACTGATGAAAGCCTTTGCATTTGCAGAATTACAGACTGGGTGTCTTTCGAGGAAGAAATCGCATGCGGCGCCCAGTTAGTGACGCGTTTTCCATCAGCCAGCAGTGGTTGGTCTGCCAGAGAGGGTAGGCGGAGCTAAGCGGCTGCTTTTCCGGTCTCTGCAAGCGTTGCGAGTAAACGGTAATCTACTATGGTTGAACAAACAAAGAAAAGATCAATGATACAACTTCAAAAATAAGTGAAAATCCAAAGAAAAAGAAACAACGCTCAGATGAAGGAAAGCGAGGAAAATCAAGAGTTACAACCGGAGCCGACTGTGTGCGTCACACATGCAACAACAGCCCTTTTTACACTGCGGTTCCGCCTCAGCGCTGTAACGAAGCTCTGCCGTCATGCAGCCTTTGCCATTTTACATTGGACCATGCAACGCCGGCGTAAAGCCGCCCCAGTGTGTGTCTTTATATAGCGTTCTGGCGTTGTGGTCAGAGTTACAACCGTTACAACTGGAGCCAACTGTGGACGTCACACTATGCGACACTGTTTGGATATCTGAGAAGTGTGCTCCTGCAGTTACCGTTTATCGCCATGGGCGCCACTTTTTCGAGATTACCACTTTAAGCTTCGGTAAAAACAAAAGAAAAAGGTATCACAAGGTACACAACTTATCACAGCCCTTTATAACTTTTTTGTCAACATTTGGTGCTTAAAAAGCGTCTCTTAAAGTCTCTTGGTTTTCCCTTAACTGTGGAACTGTAACAGTGTAATGACGAAGCTGCAGTAAGGAGATAAAACTTTTTACTTTGGCGGCTACAAAGTAACTTTTTGTGGCCATGGTTGATGCCAAACCCTCGTCTATCCTGCCCCAAAGCACTTATAACAAGGCTTATATAGACTTTACTTTTTAGAACTGTGGCAATTTGTAGTTTTTGTTTCCTCGTGTCTGTTTGTGAGAAATGTTTGTTGTGGTGTTTGGGAGAATTTTGTTCCCCTTTTATAACCTAAATTAATTTTCAGATGCTTTCAAATCATTCTAAGAAGTCCAAAAGCTTTCAGACAACTTCAGCTATTCTTTGCAGTGAGCATCACCATAGGCGGTTTAACTTCTTGTATAAAGAATGCACCGTAGCTAATTATAGTTCGTTCTCAGAAATGAAAGTTGAAATCACAACATCTCCTCTGCTGCAGGAAGTTGCTCATGTCCTGTCAAATTTAGACGCAGCAAGAAACGAACTGGCTCGTACACCAGGTGGAAGGATTACCCTCGTTACGGCAAAATTATCCGTCTTTAGTCTGAGAAGAGTTCAGATTCTCTGTCAGCAGAGGCACCGCCAGCAGCACAGGGGCCTTGTTTTGACACTGTGAAGCATGTGATCCGTCTGGAGCAAAAAAAAAAAGGAGTCAGTCCGAGAGAGGAGGAAGTGCGAGCGGGGTCAGGGTGACTTCTCTGTCTGGCTGCGCTCCACTCTCGAAAAAAAGGAGTTCCTGTCCTCTGCGCTGTTTCCCCCCGCGGTTTTTGAGCATGTTCGGCACAACAATTAGAGGCTGACAAAAAGGTGAACGTGGATGGAGGGAGGAGGGAAACTGACGGGCGGAAGGTGGTACAGACTGGCAGGGTGGGATATTGGAGGAGATGGGGAGAGGCAGCGGATGGATGTGGTGGGTGAGAGGGAGACGGGTTCAAAGAGTGACTGACAGCATGATAGATGGAAGGTCTGAATAAGTGAGCGGGGCTCGGAGACGCTGCGTGAGTGCTAATGATTGACTGCATGCTAACAGGTGGTGGCAGACTTAGCCTTAAAGCTACACGCTGTATATGCTCTTTTTCTGTGTGCGTTTGAGCGTGTGTGTGTGTGTTTATTGTTGCTGACCGTTTGCTCCTGAGTCATACAGTATACACAATATCATCCCTGTTGTCCAACACCAGTCAGCCAACTGTGAGACTCACTCGACTACGCACGCACACACAAACCTCCGACCAACACACACACACACACACACGCAGCAGCTCAGCGAGGCATCGCCCGCAGCCACACTCTCCTTCCCACCACTGCCTCCCTCATTCATCTTTCATTAGCCCGGCTCACACAGGAGAAACAGCCTCCCTCCCTCCTCCGCACGCCTCCACCCCGTCTCTCCATCTCTCCCCTCTCTCTCTATCTAACCTCCTCGTCTTTTCTTTCCTCCCCTCTCGTCTTATCTTGGTTTCTCTCGCACGTAATCGCTTTTGTTTGTCTCGCTCGTGTCTCGCAATCTGTCTTTTTCGGATACCTCTCCTCCTCCTCCTCGTCCTTCTCCTCTTTCTCTTTTTCTTCTCTTCCTCTTTCTCTGCCTCCTCTGCTTTTTAGTCTTTTCCATTCAGCCTCACTCCTTCAGCCCTTTCCCCTCCTCTTTCTCCTCCTCCTGCTTCTCCATCGCTCTCGGCCCTCGTTCCCCTTCACAGCCTCACTCTCGCACATTCTCACCTCTTTATCGTGCTCTCCTTTCCTCCTCCACTCTCCCTCTCTCTCCTTCCTGTTTCTCTGACACTCATCTCTGCTCCCCCCCCCCCCTCCCTCCCTCCCTTCCTGTCTCTCTTTCTCCCTCTCTCGCCTCTTTCTTCCTTTCATTTCGCTCTCCGTCTCTCCCTCGATGGAGGGGAAAGGCTCTTCGCCTCTAATTGCGGCTGTTCCGTTGCCATGGCGCGTGTTGCTCGGCACTGCGAGGTGCTGTGTGTGTGTGTGTGTGTGTGTGTGTGTGTGGCAGGCAGATGATTGCTTGCTGCCAGCTCTCGTTTCCCGGACGCCGATCGCATTTCTTTGCGGCAGCAGGAAAAAAAAATGAGACGCCAGAAATAGCCCCCCTTCACACAGACCCACTCACTCTCACCGCTGCGCTGTCAGAGACACACACACACACAGAGGCAGACGCACACTCAAACACACATCCATGCATTTCCTCTCAACCTGACATCCTCAATGCATATGACCTAGGTTACACACCTCTGCGCACACATACAGGCGGCGATGTGTGTGTTAATTCATGTCCGCATGCGTCCGACTTCCTCCCTCCGCCCGTGTGTGTGTGTGTGTTTCCTGCGTCTCTAAGGAGGTTGTGTGGGGACTCCTGATTTATTTCACCTTTAATGGGAAGTGAAATGAATGTGAGCAGCAGCTGGTCTGGCCCTCGGAGATACAGCAGTAGGCTAACCCAGAAAATAGGCAACATCACTCTGAAACGGGCCCTAACTCCAGTCCACGCCGCTCTGCGCTCCACTTGCTGCACTGTTGGTTTTATTTTAAGCTGCATGTAGAGGTTTAGCGGAAACCTGTACGCAGGATGACTCACAGCAGGTAGGCTCTCATTTCGGGGTCGGCCAACCCAACTTGCGGTTTCTTTCCTGCCATAACTTTTTTAAAAGGTAGATGGAGGTAAATGGAGACAGATTACTAGCAAATACACCTTGCAACCCTGTGCTGCAAAAGAGGATAAGAGAGGATTATAACCAGATTTGTGGATGAATCTCCATAATCATCTTCTGTGCGGCTCACCTGCAGTTCTCGCTGGGGACTTTAATGGAAGTAAAAGAAAAAAACTGATAATAATCATGTGCTCGCTCAATTTGACAAAGTAGAAGTGCTGCTAACTTATAATTTAAGTCTGCAGCCGTTCCACTGGGCGAGGCTGGGCCAAACTGAAGTCATCCAAAGTCACGTCAGTGTGTTTGATCAATTAATGCATTTGGACATTTGAAGTCAACTCCCTTAAAGCATCTGAAAGCACAGTGACAATACGTCTGTCAGCACGTTCTCGTTAACTCTGAACTCAAGTAGGCATTGTTCCACCTCACTGTTTTCACAATGCATTCAACAATGAGCATCCAGTTGTCTTGAAAGGAAAAAATGACTGAAATGTGGGAGAAATACCGGTTACAAGACACACAGGTACAGAGAGCAGGAATGTGATGAGATGAGGCAGCCACTTTCAAATCCAAAGTCCTAATTTGTTGTTACAGTTGTTCTATAGTTCTGTACATTTAATTTACAGACTGAAAACACGTACATTGTTTCATTTCAGTTTGTGTCAAATTCTGTGAAACAGGCTCCAAATTGCAGTGAATGAATACATAAATCCTGCACTTTACCTAGTTAGGGGCATTTTGTATTCTTTAATTAACCAAATATTGTGATGTATCATTATATGATTGTCTTGCAATACATCAGTTATCAAAGAATAGCTGTATCGTGATATTATCGTTATCGTGGGCCACGTATCGTACCATATTTATTCTATCATATCTTATCGTACCGTACCGTATCATACTGTATTGTGCCGTACAGTACCATACACTATCGTACTGTATGGTACTGTATCGTACCGTATTGTACTGTACAGTATCCTACTGTATCGTACTGTATCATATCGTAACGTAACGTATCGTAACATATCGTAACGTATCGTACCGTACAGTATTGTAACGTATCGTACCGTACAGTATTGTTCTGTATCGTAACGTATCGTACCATACGGTATCGAGCTGTATGGTACTGTATCGTACCGTATCGTACCGTACAGTATCCTACTGTATCGTACTGTATTGTACCGTATTGTAACGCATCGTACCGTACAGTATCGCACTGTATCGTAACCCCACGTACCGTACAGTATTGTAACGTATCGTATCGTATCGTATCGTAACGTAACATATCATAACGTATTGTAACGTATCGTAACGTATCGTAAGTTACCCTGCGATTCTCAGCCCTAACCACGTCATAATATAACATTTGGACTATAATGACCGGATATCATACTTTAAGGTCACAGTTGTCTGTACTTTAACTGCCATCCCTTTGTATGATTACCCCTAACAAACAGAACTATGAAATGATTTTTAATCTCAGTCAAAGTGTTAGTTTTTCTTCAAATTAAGCCTCATTTGATGTCCAAAAGCTTTGAAAAGCAAACATAATCCACACAGTTGAGTGAATTCTACTTTGGTGTGATGATCAAGGGCACTGTAGTTAATTTGAGTCCACCCGGTACCGTCCCAGTCCCATAAACGCTCCCATAAACCAAATCAGTATTAACCCACAGCTGAAAATACACGTTTTACTCCTGAGTGAGTTACATTTGCTGCTACTGCTGATCCATTTTCTGTCAAATTTTAATGCAACTACATTTTTATGAACTATTTTTGAAGGTTTATGTCTAAAAGAGAGTCGGAGAAGTTGGCTCCCTGCCGTGATCAGACAATGCACCGTGCGAAGTCGATATTTTTAGATATTTCAGTCTTTTTTTGTCTATTTTTCTTTGATTACGCAGGTCTTTTTCCGGCATTTTTGGGAGCAGCTGCTGTCTTTTCTCAACCCTTTCTCTCTCCGTTGGTTTCTGGAAGAGACAGTAATGATGTAATAACAGTGTAACAACACTTTTTTATTTATTTAAGGTTTATTTAACCAGGAGTAAAGTCTAATTAAGGCTGAAAATCACTTTTATAAGAGGGTTTTGGCCATGACGGGCAGCAGCACAATTACAGAGCTGCAGTGACAAAACACATCATATTACATTTTGAAACCAAAGCAAAAAGCTAATTACAGAATCAACATTTTAGGAAGTAATATTGCAGGTGTATCTCCTAACACTCTTTTGAATGATGTAGTTTGTAGCTCAGATGGAAGCAGACCAAGATCAGCCATGTAAATTAAAACACACCAATGATTAAGGCTACAGTTGGACAAGGCAGACCATTCAATCCCATACAAAGAGCATCTTGAGTTAAGACAAATACATTGTTCTATAAATAAGGAGATATCTACACATTTAACTACACTACATTTGGTTGTTGTAGCTGTTTGGTACAAGTTAAAACTTCGCCATAGGTGCTTTATTTGTGCGAGCATGGCTGGCATCACTTTGGCTGCCAAGGCTTGTTTGTTCAGGGATGTGTGACACGCCGAGTCCAGTGATGTCACACTATTGGCAACACTGTTGTCAAGTGATTAACGAGGAGGATTTTTAAAACACTGGAAACATGTCAAAGAGATGAGTGACTGTTGTCTCACGTAACTGCCTGTAACCACAACACAACAGTGGTTCTCCTCCGCAAATGGTTGGTTTTGTATCTCCTTTCCCCCGAGGGGGCACAAGCAGCCTGGGGACGACTTCCTCGCTCTGAGGTCAACCACGGCGGGCCACTTAGTTCACGTTGCACACCAAACCCAGGGACACCGCACACGTGGAAAAAAACGCTGCGAGCCGTGCACGGTTTGATTCTCTCGCTAATAGATCAATAAAAGACATTAGCGGCGGGCTAACCCGACGAGCAGCGCTAATACAGGGTTAATCCAGGGTTAATGGCTGAGCAGCATCATTCTCAGGGGCAGCCATTAGTTTCCAGCCGCACCACACAATATCAGGTTATCCCCCCCTAGTCATGCCCCCAGCTCCTGGAGAGATAGGCGCAGGGGAGGGGAATTGAAAAGAGAAGAATGGAGGACCACCCCCACGAGTCGAGATGAAAATGAGATATCCAGACAGATGAAACCGAACGTGAAGAAATGGGAGAGATATCAGAGAAGAGGGGAGGCAGTTTGTAGGCAGCGTGCATAGAGTGGAAAAGAAAGAGAAGACGGTGAGGAGAGAAGAAAGAAAACTGGGAGAGGAGAGAAGGAGAGAGGAAGGGAGTTGAGCGCTACACTTCTCCCTGTCCTTGTAAAGTGCTGCGTGCTGTCGAAGCGGCAGCCAAGAATGTGTCAGCCCAGCCGTCTCACGCTGCCTAATGGGCTCTTAAACGCTGATATAAAGCTCACTCGCTCTTTCGCCCTCCCCTTTTCCTCTGCCTCTCTTTTTCTGCCTCCGCCGCTCGCTCTCATTACCTCCCGTTCTCATCCTGTCTCTCACTCTGTCACTCACTTGTCCTCTCCCTCTCTTTCTTCCCTTTTCTGTTCCTCTGTCCATCAACCTCCCGCTCTCTCTGCCTTTAACTTTTTTCCCCTGCTGCTGTCTTCTTCTCCTTCAATTACCTCATCGTCACCCCTGAAGCTCTCTCGCAGGTTGTCTCTTTATTTACAACTTTTTTTGGCGATGAACTCAACACTTCTGTCTGTTTCTCTCTCTCTCTCTCTATCTCTCTCTATCCTTCAACAGGCTCCATAACGCCTTCTACCCAAAGGATCCCTCCTTCCCTCTCACACTGTTGCACGTCCTGTCAGCACCACTCCACGGTTTGGCCAATGCCTTCGTCTTTGGCCTGGATCGGGATTGGTGGAGCGTACTGAGCCCTACAGGCATGCAGGTAAGCAAATGCACACACAGCCCCTTTCAGACATGCAAATCAGTATGTAAGAGTGCTTGCAATGTGACTTGTTGATAATGTCTGAGTACACCCTCATGTCATTTTTCCTTAAATATTGATATGCCAATCTGACAGAGTCGGACCTGGACACATTTCAGTTAGTCTTTGTTAGTCTTTAGTGCATGATGGAGAGTTGCTCCTGCAAGTTAAGGGACAGTTAGGCATATTTAAATTTGCATAAACGCAACTCCTCCTCTACTTTATGCAAATGAGTCCATCCCACCCAACGCACGAGACCCACAACACTCAGAGCAAACTGTCAAACCAGGCGGTGCTTATGAAACATGAAATATGAGCTAAAATACAAGAAACTTTGTGATCAAGCCGGCAATTTATCTTGGTTTAAAATGGATGAGCCAAATCCAAACAGCGCCAAGCTCGACCCAACTCTCCCGACCACCTGGAGTGTTTAGCGTTGTGCAGCATATAGATGCCTTTTTCCCTCATTAGAGTCTGCAATGCCAGCCGCTCTGCAAGTCTGTTCTTATGCACGGCTAACTTCTGAGTATCAGCATGCTTACATTCTCAAAATGACAGTTCTATCATGCTGATGTTTAGCTGGTATTTTATGAACCATATTTAACATCTTAGTTGAGCCTGTGTCTAACTTCTGATACTTTGCGCTTAAAGACAAAGCAGAGATGGGACTGACTTCACGTTGGTGCTGTCGCCTCACAGCTAGGTAGCAAGGTTCCTGGTTCAAATCCCGGGGGCCTTTCTGTGAGGAGTTTGCATGTTCTCCCCGTGCATGCGTGGGTTCCCTCCGCGTGCTTCGGCTTCCTCCCACAGTCTAGAGACATGCTCATTAGGTTAATTGGTGGCTCTCTCATGTGAGCTTGAGCCTGTGATTGACTGGCGATCGGTCCAAGTCGTACCCCGCCTCTCGCCCAGTGACGGCTGGGATTGGCTGCAGCCACCCCACGACCCTGAGCAAGATAAAAGCGGAATAGATAATGCATGGATGGACCACTAGCGGATCACTCGGCGGTCATTTGATACCCGTCCAACAGTTGTCCATATTGTAGTCAAAACGAAAATGTCAGCCTCATGGTGGCAACAGGAAAAGTCAGGGGATCCCCAAAGTCACAATGCTTCATCCTCTGATCACCACCCTAATTGTCAATTGGCCGAAACACGACTAAATATCTTTGGGATCCGGTCGAGCGAAAGCCAAGAGATCCAAAAAGAAGTTATTTTATTACTCAGGTGTTTTAAGCCTTCTTCCTCATTAGAAATAATGACTTCAGAATTTGTGATTATACTGCTAAACTTTCCAAATTGACTGGTACCACCTGTCACAGGTGTTCCTTCATCATCTAAACAGGGAACAAGTGTTTGCTTTGATACCAAAATCTCCTTATTGACTGAATAAAATGACAAATCACTTACTCCTTTTTAATCTCTTACACAAATTGAGCTTTTAGGGAAATATAACGAGGACAAAATTACCAGAGAAATGATGTTTGTACATTTAAACCACAAACCCTCCTTGGCTGCATTTCAATAAACACCACAATCAATAGACTTCTCCGCAGATTTGTCTCAATCTGCAAACATTGACAGAATCTGCAGATATGACACAAAGCTGATATTGAACCGCACAGAAAACCTCTCTGTGGTCTTAGTGCTACGTACACACACACACACATTGTCACCTACTCGGTATCTCCAACCACGCTGATAATGGGTCACGAGGACAATGTGGACGAGTGGAATGTGTGGTATGACCTTCAACCCAAATGTCAGTGTTGCGCTGTGGTGAGTCGGGAGCGAGACGCAGAGAGACAGAGGAGTGAAATGGAATCTCAATGTGTTCGTAAATCACGAAGAAAATGCTGTTTATGTGTGTCAGAGAGAAAGAGAGAGGGAGAGAGAGAGCGGCGTGTGTGTTCGTGCTCTATCGTGACTAACAGCCGGTTGTTATTCATCTTGGCATGCGACTCCCAGCAGCTCCCACACATCAGGTGTGAGATTGGCGGGGGAGAGGAGGGGTAAGGGGAGAGAAAGAGGTGGCGAGGGGGGTTTTGTTGCAGCGTCAAAACGTTCCACCCTCAACTAAACAAATCTGCGCTCTCGTACGAGACACCCACCGCAACCCCCACCCGTCCTAACCCAGCTCAATCACTGACTCTCTCTCTCTCTCTCTCTCCGTGTCGATCGCTCGCTGTTTGCCTGCGGTGCGTTCACATGCATTTAAAAGGATTGACTGATTTTTTCTCGTCACTGTAAATGCACCGCTCATGTGCAGTATGTGCACTGAAAGTTTTGTCCTCACCAAACTTACCATTATGCTTTTAAACCCCAATTGTGGCGAGAGTTTAAGATGTCAAAATACATCAGGATCCTTTCCTATGATTCTGATTAGAGATGTACCAAATCTCCTGAATCTGATACCTGGACTTACGGCCGATACCGAGTATCCTCGTGATTCTAGTATGAACTAGGGAAGGGCATTTCCAGCAAAATTACAATTCGATATTCTCTGGGAAAGATGCGAGAATTATTCAAAGGTTTCTGTGACGAGCATGTGTGGAGACGCTGCTCCAGGTACGGGAGAGACAGAGCGTGAGGGGAGACGGTCCAGTCAATTAATCTATCGTGGATGACGATCTTTTTGACGGATAAAAAAGACACGTGATAGAATTAGTCACCAAACCTACTTGCTTCCCTCCCTGACAATTCACTTTAAATTGTATAGTTTAAGATCGAATCTATTAATTATTATCCAAATAATGTGTTATCTGTAATATTAACAATAGCAGCGGCTCAGCTGTGTGGTGGCTGCATGTGTGGGTTTGTGTTTGGTTTTCTGCTTTGTGGAAGGGGGGGTTTGAGGGGGTGGGTCTGGGCCCTACCTATTCTAAATGCATTCCAGGGTCCATGCTGTGCATAGTTGTTGTAGACTTATGAAATGCAAGTTTTACCTGGCAAAGTTTGCACTCGTTTTCGTTTATTTTTCGACACAGATCTTTTTGACGGCTGCAGAAGTCTCTGCATTTTTCTCTGGTTCCGAATCTCACAGCGCCACACCCGTTTTACCGGCATGTGGCACTAATGCTTTCTTTTGTTTTGTTTTTTAATGGCAGTTAGCGACCAGCTTTCGGATCAATGACTGTATATATAGATGAACAACGCGTCTCCATCTGCTCCCATTGAACGAAAGTGATGCCAAAATAGCCCCTGTGATAGGCGCTGCCATCTTGCCATGGTGACGCCATTTGGAGCCAGAGACTCCAGAGAGATTGGCGGGTGAATCGGCCCTAGCCACTTCCACTAACCAAAACACACACTTAACTTGAAAAAACAGCAAGGATCCTGCACGTTGGCATATTTAACAGCAGAACAACTTCTTATGTTGGTCTGAAGTTAACGTTCACAGATATGATAACTTAGTTACGTCTCCTCTCGTTGTTCCTCCTCTACTCTGCTAATCTGGAACAGATCGGCTGCAGGAGCCGGATTGGTCAACAGAGCTGTCAATCATCCTTTTGACAGCATCAAATAACTAATTAAAAATAAACTTGTCAGAAAAATTAACACTTGGACGTGAATAAGCATGATAATAACTAACTATAATGACAGAAACCATGTTTGAGAAACATTTATTTGGCGTGTATTTTGATTTTATAGTTTGACTCATGTCCCATCTGTTAACATGGAGGAGGCGGGCTTTACGACCTATACTGCAGCCAGTCAGCAGGGGGCGCTAGAGAGGTTTTGGCTTCACTTTTAGGGAGCTGTTATGTCGTCCATCTTTTTATACAGTCTATGTTTCAGATGCGCTACAGCCACCGTCTGTCGGTTGTTCTGCATTACGCCCAAGCGCCGGTAAAAACTGAGCTATCCCTAGTATGAACATAAAACTGGCGAAAAAGACACAGATTGCTGACCTTTTGCTAGCTTTGACTAACATTAAAGTTTTTGCTGGCACCGAGCTGTTGTTGTTCATTATCGCACAAAAACGTACCTGGGGGGGGGCTTATTAGTTACGTTATCTGATTGGTGCATTGATTGGTGTATTTGCCGTTACCCAATCCTATATTTTAGGTCGTTACGGAGGTCAATATTAGTACTGGAATCTTTATCAGAACCTCAATTCTGATAGATTCCATGTACATGGTTGATAACTGTGTGCGTTTTTCCTTGCAACATTGGTGCAGTAAAATGTGGAGCTGTGAATGACATACATCTTCAGTGAAGGCAAGAACTTGGGAGCATTTTGGATGTGATGACTTAAAAGCTTGTGTTGTGAGATCAAAGTGAAGTATCATGTGAATTCACTGTACAATATGACTCAGAGACTTGTGTTAGTGAATTAGGAAACAACAGGCCCGCCAACAAACCCACACTGCACCACTTTTAAGTTGGCCTCATCAAGTCCAAAGGTTTTCCATCTGCGAGCGAGGGAGAGCTGAGGCATGGATACAGCGTGGAGTGAAAAGGACAGATGCATGCTGGTGTTGTAAAACCAATAAGGAGGTAGTTATTGTAGTTTAGCCGGCTGACTTTGCCTGCTCATCAACACAGTCAGCAGTTACGGCAGCAGCTCCCGGAGCCAATTAAAGTACTGAGGCTAGACTTGTAGGAGTCATAACTCAGTCCAATCTGAACACACGGACAAGTGATACTCATATTTTTAGATTCAGTGTGACTTTCACCTTCCAAAGATATTATTATCTGATGTTCCTCATGAGCAAACATCCATAAAGCAGGTTAAACAACAAAAACATGTTCGTTACAGCTTCAGGACTTTCCTCAGATTCATCTTCTTTTTAGGGTTTCTCGAGTATCAGAGTAATCCAGTGATACTTGTCTTACAAGCAAGAACTGTAAATAACTTATCAGGCTCGCTTTTAACTTTTGCCAAAATGTAAACAATATAGGTCACAGCCCCCCCCCACTCACAGAGCAGCTCACTGAGCAAGAGGGGAGTGGTGTTAGTGGGTTGCAGCTGTCTCCATTTTGTCTAAAGGGGGGAGAACCCAGAGTGTCAGACTCCTCTAAACCCCTGGTTTAGTCTGTGGAGATTACATTGAAATGTCTATTTAAAGCTACAAATTTGAAGATTTGTGCTCTTGAGCGCCTCCCACTGGCCATGATGAGTAATTTTGAGAGCACTCTTCCCATTTAACCAGACGTCTAACGCTGGCTCCCTTTGTCATGGTTCTAACTCTTGATTTTCCTCACTTTCGTTTGTAGACTTTCATCTGAGCGTTTCACTTATTTTTGTTGTGTCTGTCGATCTTTTATTTGTTTGTTCAGCCATAGTAGATTACTGTTTACTCGCAATGCTTACAGAAACCGGAAGTGCAGCCGCTTAGCTCCGCCTACCCTCTCTGACAGACCAACCACTGCTGGGTGATGGAAAACGCGTCACTAACTGGGCGCCACTTGTGATTTTTTCCGTGAATGTCGCCACAAACACCCAGTCCATAAAAATACGATAGACTAAAAATGCAAAGGCTTTCATCAGTTTCATTGTGTTTACTCATTCGGTGATAGATAGTGACTTAAAAGACATTTATTTAAATGAAAAATTAGAGATTGTTACTTTAATGTAAAAAGACCTGCACCAGTAGCCTTGTTTCAGATGTCCGAATTTTGTCCGACCGGCTGGAAAACAGTTTAAGCTTTGTAGATTTGTGGGACAAAAAATGGGGATGTAACTTTGTACCGAGCAACATTCACACAAAAAGCAACAAAGTTGGATGATGTGATGTAGCTGCACAGTCAGTCTGCAAAAATAACCTCGCTGTAAAATCACTGCATTTTTTGGATGTCGGAAAAGATGTCAGGTCGACTCTTGATTCTCACACTTCACGCCCCCATTCAGAGGCAGAAATAAATCCATGCCATTGGTGACATCGGTAGGATGTATACGTGACGGGATACCAATATATTTGTGCAAATATAACACCCTCAATTACCAACAAGAAATCAGCTAACATGAATTTGATGTTGATGAGTAAAGTTACAGTAGAGTCCTTTGAGTCCAGAATTCAAAGATCAACTTGTGGTACGAGAAAAGAGCACATTTCATTATTCTGTTTCGGGCAGAAGACTGTGATATGTTCTCAAATTGTTGCAGTAAACTTTTTCAGGTAACAAAAGATTTGTACTCCCTAACACTGTTCTTTTTTAAGACCACTTAGCTTACCTGTCAGCAGTGGTGGACAAAGTACACTCATTACTTGAGTCAAAGTAAAGATACTCCTGGACAAAAACTACTTCAATACAAGTGAAAGTTGCTCAGACCAATTATTACTTGAGTTAAAGTACTGGAGTACTTGCTTTTAGAAATACTTAAGTATTCAAACTACCAGCGAATCATTCTTCATTTCAAAAACCTCAAACATGGCTGAAGTTAAGGCCATGGCTGCTCAGGTGGAGATCCTTCTCTGCCGTCATTACCACCTCTAAATGAACCGTCTGATCTGAGTGACGTTTGCTCTGCGTTTGCTCTACGTTCAACCACAGAGACACGCGAGGTACAGGTACGGCAACACCACTTAGACAAACCACTCGCTGAGCTACACGAACACACTTTACCGTCTTTCGGATTTTAAGAAAATTAATCAGCTGACTTCAGAGCAAAGCAGCGAGTAACGAGAACATTCATAGAAATGTAGCGGAGTCAAAAGTACGATATTTGTCTCTCAAATGTAGTGGAGTGAAAGTCATAAGTACAGATACTCAAAATATGTACTTCTTATATATGTATGTCTTAGTGCTACTAAAACACAAACTTAGCCTTTGTAATAATTAAACCTTTTCCTTTATCGCCGGCATATTCTTGTTCCTTGTATGCTCATAAACGTTCTGCTGTCTCTCTGCCTCCTATCTCCTCCGTTGTCTCTTCCGTCTCATCTGCCTCTCTCCTCCTCCTCCCTCTCTCTCTCTTCTGCGTATCTCCATCTCCTCCTCCCTGCGCTGTATGCTCGTCTGTTCCCTGTACCTCGTTACAGCATCTCTGGAATTCATCTCTCTTACGTGATTTCAGCCGCTCTCCTTTGTGTAGCATCTCCCTCCCACCTGTGTGCGCTGTCTCTCTCTCTCTTCCTCTCCCCCTCTTCCTCTCTTTCCTTCCCTCGATATTGATCTGCATTCTAGCCGTACAGCTGAACCGCCTGTGGCTCCGCAATGAGCTCACCTCTCGCTTCTTCTTCGGGCGTGTGTGCGAGTGTGCACGCCGGGGGAAAAGAGCTGCTCCCAGTCCTCATATGTCTCTGTATGGCTGAAATCTTAGACTATGCCCGCACTCGGGCACCAGATTTAGAGGCTGTTGTTTATGTGTGAGAACAGTGAGTGTGTGCTCAGGTTGTTTTTTATAAAGATCGCTTCTTTATCGTCCTATTTCAGGCGGTTAACATCAAACCTGTGGATACCAGCCGTCATGCAGATACTCGGCTGGTTAAAGTTTAAACATCCTGCCCTCTCTTGCTCTCTTTGATCACCTGCTCCGTGTTTTTAAACCGTTTGAAGTCACTATTTTGTTTTACTTTTTACAATGTTTGTCTCTCAGTTGGATTTTATACCGATTTTTGGGGAAAACAGCAACTTTTGTATCGTTATCCAAAGTGTGATTTGATTCAATGTAGTGGCTTAGTTAATGTGAGATGATATCAGAGGCCTGTTTGATACAATCACTTACATTTATACTAATGAAGATAATTAGATTGTTGAATCAATATACTGATTCATATCTATGAACCGTTAAAGGCGTCAGTGTACTCCACTGAGCCCTAATGCCCCGTCCTCGCCTACAAAGTAGAAGCAGGATCTGGTTATGTTAAGAATGACCTGTGACGGAGTAGATGGTAGCACAGTCTGTAGGGACTTGGCTTGGGCACCGGTTCAAGTGTGGAATTGGGGCTGGTAACTGGAGAGGTGCCAGTTCCTTTCCTAAGCTCCGTCGAGGTGTCCTTGAGCAAGGCACCATGTCCATGCGCAGCCCCCTCGCTCTGACATCGCTCCATTACTGCATGTCCATGGGATCCTGTTTGTAGCATGTTTGTAAAAACAGAGTGAAAAAAGATAAAATTCCCCCTCTGGGATAAATAAAGTGTATATTTCTTCTTGGCAACCTGCCTGTCAGTTAGACTTCAAATGTGCCGGTACATAGATTTAAATATGGGGATGATGGCGCAGACATTCTTTGTGCTGCACTCACATATGTATGAGTGTATGAGTTATGCCTCGCAGCAAGGTTTTGGCTTTGCTCGAGTTTATTCTAGAGCCGGGGTTCTTAGCCGAGCGCGATAGCGACACAGCGTGAAACAGCCATGTGTCGCCTGTGATTGTGTCGTCACCGCGACACAAACACTGGCAGCAACTTTAGGTGACATCATTTAATCAATGAACTTTAGCTGTGTAAGGTAGGTTTCGTATTAAACTGTGTCCGCTGTGTTTTTGAGACCCGCTTATAGATGCTGATTGTCTCTTTTCCCGTTACCGGTTGAGTATACTCCTGTCGGTCTCTTTTCTGCTGCATCACCGTCTGACGTCACAAACGCACCGGAGACAGGGTTAGTGAACAGTGAAGATGTTACGGTGGTTAGGTCTTTATTGTATCTATTACTCATTCAGTCTGTTTGTCAAACTCGGCGCAGAGAAATTTGGAATGATGTTCAAGCGGTGCTCGGACGGAGACGGGCGGAATTTGCAGCTGAGATGACGAAGAGTCGCAGAAGCTACCGACGGAGCACAGCATCGTGCCGGAAAGGGGGCGGAGATTAGCGCGTCGACCCGGGTTTTCTGTTCCCATCAATGCCGATTGGAGCCGAGGCGATAATTACCCGGGTCTAAATACCGATTGTAGCCTTTCCCATTAAGCAAAAAAGCCAGGTGTTAGCGGGTTTTTTGACCATTGGGAAAGCGGCTTCAGAAACAGACAACCTTTCACGCTCACGCTCACACTCACACCTACGGGCAATTTTAGTGTCACCAATGAACCTAACGAGCATGTCTTGCACTCAGAGGGAACCCACACATGCACAAGGAGAAGAGGCAAACTCCACACCTACGTCCAAACCAGGATTCAAACTAGGAACCTTCTAGTTTTGAGAATATTTGCCCCTCAGATCTCTTTCTTTTTTTTTTTTTACAATTTTGATGCCTGGACAGCTCAACTCAACTTGAAAGGGATGCTCAGATTTATTGTCTTGTGTCTTAAGTGTGATGATTCTCTCCGACCAATCGGTGGTCTGGAGGGTTCTATCGTCAGCTTTTTGTTTCAGCTCAACTTGCATGAAAAATGGTCCAGGTGATGCCACAAAAAATCTCAGGTAACAGTTACTGTCCACACCTTTTCTATAGAAATCCAAAAAACATTTTAATTCGATTAGACAGGAGTTGAATAAGCAGCGCAATTGAGACAAAAGAGAGAGAAGCTCATCCTGCTAACCTGACAAACACAGCCCCCCAATCAGAGTCCAAAAGGTGAGGTGGAAGGTGCTCTCTGAAGCTATTTAACCATCTCATGATCCCCTCTGTCTGAATAAACTGATCCCTTACTGGTCTGAAAGAAGCACACTCTCTTGTGCTTCATACAACCCTGAGGCTCGCGAGCTTGTTCAGCATTAAGCCTGTAAACGACACCTTTTTCCGACATCCTGCTGCATGATGTTTGAGCGACGTATTTCCACACTTAATTTATCTCGTTAAAGTCCCGGTAGTTCCTTAAAGTTAAAACATATCGAGTGCCGTTCAACGTGACAATCAGCTCTTCCTGCTTTTTTGTTTGAAGCGTGGGACTTTTATGTCGCTGAGTGGAGTGAAAAATGAAAACGGCTCCGCTTGAGTTTCCCGAGGGAATCAGAACAAGCGTTAATGATTGGGTGTATCCACGATGTCTTGTTTGTCAGAGGACATTAGCATAAAGCTGAACATTTCTCCACATGTTTTGGTTGTTTTTTTAAGTCTTAAATGTGACCACTTGTAGGAGGTTCAGTTCACAATGAGCCTCGAATGTTTAAGTCTGAACGTTGAGTAACAGAAGCTACCAGCGTTTTCACATTTATCACTCAAGGAGACAGTTATCAAGAGTGTAAAACAGCAGCTTAGCGTGTGTGGATCGCCAGAACGTAGAGAAAAAGATGTATCTTACAATAAAGCCGGCTTAGTGTGAAAATACTCCTCACACCAGTACAAAGAGTGTGCGTTAATTTTAGCCTCTGTGTGTGTCTGTGTTCTAGCTGGCTCTGCAGTCGCGGCTGTGTGACAGGACTCGCATCGGAGAGTACCACCCCGGGGCGGTGCGCTACACGCAGGCTGACCTGGTCGACCTCAGCGATGACGACGACGATGACACCAACGTGCTCTTCTACTCCCCTGACATGACCCTGAAAGACAGAGGGCCCTGAGAGAGAGGGAGGAGAGGAAGGGAGAGACAAAAGGAGCACGGAGGAGGGTCAGAGCTTCAGAGAGAAACGCAGCGGATTAGAAACTGAGAAGGAGGAAGAAGAGAGGTAGGGAGGGAAGAGGAGGGAAGATTGGGGGGGGGACAGTCAGGCAGATAGAAGCCGGAGATGAGCTGTCAGGTTCCATTATTAATCCCCATCCTTTACTATTTAATATCCTAAAGACACACACACACATACTGAGCAGCGTAGTGCTCCCTGCAATACTACCACCACAGAGGAGCAGCTCTAAAAATCCGAATGTAAAAGGTATCCGCAGCATCCTAAACGTCTTAAAAAGGTTAACACTCTGCACTGCCTTCTTGACTCCTGCATTCTGCAGAGTTTTGCCATATTAGAAAAAGAAAGAAAAACACACAAAGAGTGCTGAAAGGCAGTCACAACAAGGTGTTAGTGTTAGCATGCGCAGCAATTACCTTTTCACTTCTCTGCAGGGGGATGAGGTGAAAAGCAGGCCTTGTGCGTCAGATGTGAAAGCATCTACGCCGAGATTGGTCCGGGTACTGAGCGATTTTCTTGCCTATATGCGGGGAGGGTGGGGAACAGTGGAGATAGAGGAGGGGGGGGGGTTTACACAGAGAGGAGGACTTGGTGGGAAAAATAGGTCCCAAAGCACGAGCGAGCGAGTCTCTCCTTCCTCAGGCAGTATTTATTTTCTCTTTATTCTCTTTACATATGGTTTTACTGATGTTCGCACAATTTTCCTTTAAGAGGTTGTCTTTTGTATTTTTTATGAAATATTACATTTGTTTGTTATACTGTATTTATAACAGATCAATGTACTCTATATATTTAAGTGTACACTCTATTTTTGTACGTGCCTTGGACTGAAATATGAAGACAAACTGGTCCGAACCTGCTGCTCTCAAGCGACAAGTCGAGCTGAGCCTTACGAGCAACTAAAAGAACATGTTATTAGTCAAATACACTCCCACACACACACACACACACACACACACAAGGACGCAAACACACTCTATCCCTCTTGTCAAAACAGGTTGGAAAAGATGACACACGCACGGTACCCACGGCATAGCAACAGCCTCCGATGTTCATCATCTCTCGGGCCTCGTCTTTGGCACCTAGGGGACAAAGCCGAGGTGTGATTGGCGGATAAAGGAGTCACTTTAGATTCAACCTCTGTCCGTGTGGTTCTGCACACATTGAGGTGGTTTTCATCGCTGTGTGCGTACGTGCTGCCGCCTGTCAGCTTCCTCTCTGACAGGGCGAACTTGTGAACTGACACTTGACCCTTTCTAACCCTTCAGGTGTTTCTGCAGGGCGTCAACGACACCAGAGTGCAACTTTAGTTTGCGGTTCACAACTCTATTACACACACACTTACACACACACACTCTTGGCACTGTTGCTGCTTTTACTTGACTGTGCACTCCATCAAATAAATGAGCAGGAGAGACATTTCATAACAAAGCTGAGACTGGGCGTGTTTATTTCATTTTCACATTGATGCGATCCCTCATTCCCTCATCTGCCTCCTGTGAAGTGTGTGTGTGTCCTTATGTGTGTGTGTGTGTGTGTGTGTGTGCCTTAAGACATCTTTTACACCTTGGCTGCTTAAATAATGGATATTAATTATTTCTCGGACCCTGCTGGCCCCTTTCCATGTCTCCAAATCTGGTTAACTGGATTTTGATTAATGAAATATGCGCTCCATGTCCTCCAGAAAACCACACTTTTCCTCCACACACCTCCGCAGCTCTCCCACAGCAGCCTCTTGAACGTCTCGAGCCCCGCACCCCCTCCGCATAAAGAGCCCGGGAAATAAGCGAATCTCCCTGTCACGCAAGAAGAATTATTATCCCCCCCTCATATCGTCGCATGCGCCGTAATTGGATACAATTTAACACCCGCGGCCCACGGGCATGTCGGCAGGCGCACTGCCTACTATTAGCTCGCCTCGCCTCGCCACCCTATCATTTGTCAGATCTGTGTTTGTGTGCTCCTGGTGCCTCTGTGTGTGTGTGTTTGTGTGTGCGCACGTGCATGCGGCTCGAGAAACCGGAGCCATTGTTGGAGTCCGGCCATGACCTAGCTGTGACGCACGGAAAAGGAGAGAGGTGAGGAAAAGGGAGGGGAGGGAGAGATAAGAGAGAGAGAGAGGCGACAGAAACAGCAGCTCAGACGCTGAAAAACAAGCGCGCGCGCGGTCACCTCGGAGCGAAAGCGAGGCTGCAGGCCTCAGGGCTGTTTTTGTCGCCTCGGTGCTGCGCAGCTTCCACCGGGAGCCTCGCTGCTGTTTATTAGAGCCGCAGCAGTATTTACTGTGCGGTGGAGAACCCCTCCTAAACTCCGCTTACAGTAAATACAAGGCAGGAGAAGGTTAATGGGGAGATTACAGGCTGCATGAATGATGTCTTTAAAGTATAAATAATTGACTCGAGCTTGTGTGTAGCCCTTTACAGCAAATGTTTTAATTAGCTTAATTTGCTCAAGGCTGTCGGTATTGAAGTGAAGCTCTATATGCTCTGTTGTAGGAAGGTTCTTGAATCGCACTAAAGTTCATTTTAAATGATAGTTTCAAGTTTGAGCTCAGTTTGCGGCGTAAGGATAACGTAGTTTTAGCTGCGTCATTGTCGACAGAGCCTTAAAGGAGCAACAACAGGGCAGGTTGTAAACTTCGCAAAGTCTCCAAATGACCTTCAAGTGTTTGTCATTCACAGGGTTCTTACAGGGAGCAGAATTATCCACAGAAGTCTCCTGCTCTTCTAAAGAAGATAATAAACGGTAAAAACACTGAATAGAGCAGTTCAAGTCAGAGTTTCTCCAACGCTCTTCTTCAGGTGACACAGGATGTGAGGAGGGCTAAGAGCTGAGCTAGCTTGTTGTTGGGTCCTCACCTTGTTTCTAGCCAAGGGTTCCTTTGACTTATACAAAGTTTTTACCGGGAGCTGAATCATCTACAGAGAAATCCTTTAAACAGTAAGTAAGTAAAACTGTTTATAGTTTAAAATCAGTGTAGCAGGGGGTGTCGGTTTAGCTCAGCGGCTAAATCGGTGGCCCGCGCAAAGAGGCAACAGACCTCGATGTGGCGGCCGCTTGCTGCCTGTCATCCCCCATTCTCTCTTACCCCGTTTCCAACACTATCCACTGTCCTCTCCGTAAATAATAAAGACCAAAAACAAAAATTTGTGTTGCTCTGATGCTCTTCAGCAGGATTTCATTGAGCTGAGCGGCCGCTAACCTTAGCTTGATCTTCAACAAAAACCCTTCACAAGGTTAATGACGTAGTGAAAAAGATGGTGACGACTTAAAAAAGCTACAGGATAGTTGGCGGGAAAAGTTGACTTTCAGCTGACAGCTGGTGCTTATATAGGCTATGTGTGTCTTGCCCATGAAAAACCAAAACCCTCCATGTGTTTGTGAACCTCTACGCAGCACTGTAAGCCCATTGGTTCCCAATAAAGTCATTACTATTTAATAACGTACAAATTTAAAAACAAAAATCCACATGTAAAGACACATCGAAACGTCAGTAACAATCAGCCATACATGGTTTTAATAACATGTATTTTTGGATTGTGTTAAAAAAAGAACACACACACACACACACACATATATAGCTTCTTTCTATTTTCACAAAGGCTCGTTTTCTTGCCCCAGAAGCTCCATGTTCACCACGTGTCACTCACTCTTTGAGGGGCCCCGTGTCAGAAGGATACGTGCTCATGAGCGTGTTTTTCCCCCCTCGGGGTCCCACCAAACAGGTTAATCAATCACCAGTGTTCATACAAACACAGTAACAGCTCAACTTCATATTCATTTAGTGACCTGAAATAAAAGACATGAACGAAGTATCTTAGTGGTTTCACGGCTGTTTCTTCTCTCCTGAGACCAACATGACATTCAGTCTGAGAGTCATTTGAATAAATGAGACGTTTTAACTTTCAGTATCTAATAAGTCTAAAAAGAGCCCCTTTATACTTTAATGTACATCCCAAACTGACAAAATCTGAGTTGTGTTCAATGTAAACAAATGTTTGCAGAAATACTTGTTTGTCTATCGTTAAAGTCCCTGTTGCACTGTTGAAGCAGCCATTCACAGACATTCAGAGACAAGATACACCGAGTGAGGCCAAATTCCCCCTGCAGAAACCCCCCGCCCACCTGAGACGTTTTTAGTCACCTAATTATTCTAAACGTCTCGCGCATCACACTCCCCCGAAAGCCAAGTTTGCCCGTGCAGATGTTTAATTTGCCCTAATTTTGCACGTTATGTAGTGTTATATAAGAGAAAAAAAGCAGCAAATCTTCCCATGTTTAGAGAAAAATCTTTTGTCACTTTTGCTTAAAAAATACCTGTCACTGTTGTGGAGGAAACGGACTACATTTTTACCCATAAACCATTAAAAATGTAGTCTGGAAATATCAAAATCAGCATGTTTTATATGCTTGTTTTGAAAAATAACCCCTAATTTCCTCAAATATATCATAGGGCATGACCTTTGTGGTTCTGCCCCTGTTTATATTCGTATATACGGTGTGTTTCAGCCCCTGTGTTCCTGCATCCTGTCTCTAACAGCTCGGTCGTGCTGCTGCTGCTGCGTCTCTCTGAGCGGAGTGCCGGAGCAGCGCGGAGCTTTTCCTGCGCTGCGATCCGGCCCCGAAAGAGTTAAACTAATCTCTCCCTCTACCCTCGCTCGCTCGCTCGCTCGCTCTCACTCTCTCAACACACACACATATACACACACACACACACACACAGGCTGCCACCGCCCCAGATAACAGAGGGGCGCCTCTCCCCAGCCAGCCAGCCTCCGCTAATCGCAGTGGCAGGAGGGGGGAGTGGAGTGCCGGCGGCCTCTCACAGCGCTGGGCTTTTTATTGACGCTGCCTGCCTGTGTGTCATCTGTGTGTGTGTGTGTGTGTGTGTGTGTGTGTGTGTGTGTGTGTGTGTGTGTGTGTGTGTGTGTGTGTGCGCGCGTGCGTGAATGCTTGTGGGTGCGTGTCAGAGCGAGAGAGCTATAAAGAGGAGGGTGTGTGTCTCCCTCTCTCTCTCTGTGTGTGTGTGTGTGTGTGTGTGTGTGTGTGTGTGTGTGTGTGTGTGTGTGTGTGTGTGTGTGTGTATGTATGTGCGCGCTCCTCGCCAGCAGCGGAAAGCAGGGAGAGGCGGGGAACTGGGAGGGTGGGTGGCGAGGTTATGAGCGGAACTCGACAGAGGCCGACAGACGAGAGAGAAGGAGGGGGAGGAGGGAGGGAAGGAGGAGAAGGAGGGGGAGATCTTTCTTGTGCTGCGCTGAGAGCCGCCACCGCTTCTCCTTCCTCTCAGATAAGCTTCGTTTGAAGGTTTTAATCTTTATTCTCTTTATAAAAAAAAGACGTTTCTGCTCGTGCGTTTTTTGGAAAGAAGAAGCGATCGGCGCTTATGATCCCCAAGGTCGCGCTAAGACAAGTGTGATTGATCGCATTGGTTATTCTGTGTCACGAGCCCACTGATTGATTGCATCGATGAATTTAGCAGCCTATTGATTAGGGCTTAATCCATAGGTCTCTCACTGCTCCAATAATCTCTCTCTCTCTTTCTCTCGCTCTCGCTCTCCTCGCGAGCAGCAGCAGCAGCAGCAGCAGCAGTGTTTGGCTCGCGGCCACGCTCGCCCTGCCGCGCCAGGCTGTAATTATCCCCGGTGAGGCCGCGCTAACGCAGCGTGGCGCGCCTGTGGGGAACCGGTTAGCCCTACAACACCGGTGGGGGTGCATGAGTGTGCGTGTCCCCCCCCCCCTGCGCATGCTCGTGCTTGCGAGCGTGTGATATCGTATTTATGTGATACGGAGGGAAAAATGGTGGCCCGTATCAGAGCTATTTCAAGTCCTTGCATGAACCTAAGAGTTTTTGCGATTAATATTAGATTATAGAATGTATTTAAAACAGTTGATATGCTCATTAAAAGGGCACTATTGATTATCATAAATACACAATAAGTCCTCATAAACACATGAGAGTTCCGAACTAACGTGAACATCGCATAATCAGCATCATAAGTGAGTTTTTTCAAGGGTGTACGTTCAAGTACCGATCTACTGATTGTCCTCGTGCACACGTCCGAGCCTGTGCGTGCAAGTGAGTGTTCAGACAAGTCTCCGTGAATGTGTGTGTGTCTGTGTGCGAGTTGCAGTAAGCGATCCATAACGATCTGCAGGTGGATTGTGCTGATTAGTACCGGCTGCTGTGGACTGAGCTGCGTGCAAAGAGCTTCCTGCAATCTGAGCCATGCCGACTGAGAGTGCACGCGCCGTTTGTGAGTGACTGTGTGTGGAAGCAACTCGTGCGCTGGCAGGCAACCCTTTCAGAAATGTGTGTCAGCGCTGTGTGTGTGTGTGTGTGTGTTTTGAGGGCAGAGCGTGTATATTTGGCTAAATGTGTGCTGAAGGTGTGTTTGTGCGCACACGTGAACTTGCCCTGAATACGTGTGTGTGTGTTTGTCAGTGTGTGATTGCAACAGCAGATGGTTGGATCACCATGACCTCCCAGAGCGCAGCTCCTTCTACATCGTGGTGCGCGGATTTTTTGTGGTTTATAAGAGAAACACCGATTCATGAGTCCCTGGCCAGACTTAAAGTCACAGATAGAGGACACGCTCGCGCATTTAACACGTTTTTCGCCACTATTATCCACCACGAGCGTCTTCAAGGGCACATGCTGTTCTCGGGCTGCCTTTTCAAACCACAAAGTTCACACACAGTCGTAAAAGTGCAGCCATAAAAAAGCCTGCGCTCTCGCTCTCCAGACCTGTTTTTGTGCGTCCCAGCTTTGGTGTTTTTTTCCCCCCTGTCTGTGTGTGTGTTGAGCGTCAGAAACTCAGTTTGCCCTGCGGTTCCCCGGAGCAATATTCATCCTAATCCAGTTTTCCAGTGAGTGATGGAGCTGTGAGTCAGAGCAGGAGGGAGAAGAGGAAGCCCCGATGTCGTGTGTTTTGCTTTCGCTCGTCTCTCTCCCTCCAACACCCATCTGACCTTTCAACGTGATTATTAGCTGTGTGTGACGTCAGCGCGAGTCTGTTTTTATATGCTTCAGAGCTGTTATGTTTCCTGCGTTCATAAAGAGTCTTCCTGACAAACTTTTTATTAAATTGTGGCAACTTTTTTTTGAGCTAGATCTCTTTATTGTCCTGTATTTACTCTAACAGCACACACAGAAGGGGCTTTAGTAGCGCAGGGTTGCCAGGTTGGATCCTACCTGCAAAAATCTGGGCAGAGGAAGTGATTGGGACATATGGTGCTACATTTGTAGACTATGACACTTGCACTGCCAAGGCTAAAGATGGTGGTATACTTCCTGGGGAAATACACGTTGGCATATAAAGGACACGTTAGTAGAAACAAACACAGCGCTGTTTTGACTGCAGAGGATGCAGGTATGCTCGTCGAGCTAAGTGCTTTTGTGAGCCGGTTGCTGCCGCGTGACCGCATGAAAACGGGATAAATTGGTTTAGTTGGCTTCTCTCTCTTCATGCATGTTGTTAAATTCACTTTGTGTCGTAAGCTCGTAAAGAATTCACAGTCCAGAGTCTCATCTTGTCGAGTTTGTTGAGCCTAAAGCGTCCAAATTTCGACACATCCTGAGCCACTTGATGCTGCTCTAAATTTCAGCACTCATGTCAAGTAAGTCCATGCATGTCAATTCATGGTAAATGGATTGATCTTCTAAAACATATATTCACACACATTCACACACTAATAGCAGAGCCTCCAGGAGCAATTTGGGGTTCAGTATCTTTCAGGTCCTCAAAAAATAGATCCAACTTCTCTAAGATGACCCAACAAAGTCTGGAGACCTCTGTGGCCCCTTTCTAACATGCGCTGCGCTCCTGAAAATGTCCCGACATTATGCATGTGAGAGCGCTTTAACCTGCTAGCCCACTGTAATGAAGATGGTGTGAAGACTGTGTGAGCCGCTGTGTGAAGAAGAAAGCAGGTAATGGTCTGGGCCGGTCACAGCGAGCGAGTGGACATGCTGATAACACCTTTTAAGTCGTGCAAGTCGAGTTGTCTGCTGTATATTATTTTCTACTATTGTGCTTGTATCGTGGAAACGTCCTTATCATAGACTGTGTTAATAATTGACTTGGCCACCGAGACTTAACACTTCGAGGCCGATGGCCGTAGCCATGTTGGTTTTTAATGGAGCTAAAAGCGATCATGTCTCAATGCAGGGGCTGCAGCCTTCGTAGGAGGCGGTTCATAGCGGATGAGCCTGCCTAGACCGCTAAAGCCGAACTGAAATGAAACGGTCTGATCTACAAAGATTTCCTGTTTGCGTCACCTGCTGTTCCCACCCTTACCCTTGCGTCACCAAGCGCTGCTAACTAGCTAGCATAACTAACATCACGTACCTATTATTTCAAAGACAATTTGTTTCAAGGGCCCTTTCTTTTTTTAAAAACGTGTGTCGCTAGCTATTCGATTGAGTTAAAAACCAAAAACTTTTACATTTAAAAGTGTATTCCTCGGCCGTTTAAGAGTCCGCCATCTCGTTTGAATTGGCGCGCAATGAACGTTGCACCACGAAGTATGCACCCGATGTATCCCAGGAAAAGGAGGCCACATCTGAAGGAGCCTTATAATTGGGACAGCCTTTGACGCGTCACTGTGACGCAGTAGGCCTTCAAATACGCCCTTCGAAAGATGCTGCCCCTGGATTGGGTCACAGCTCATATTTGGATAAGAGGGCGGTGCTAAAGAAGAGGAAGGGTTTAGAGAAAGTGAAAGCTGTGGCTCGTTCATTAGCTGGCTAATTAGACTAAAGAAGGCCTAATGGGGATTCTTTGGCTTTTGGAGACAGCCTCACGCGGACCCTCGAGGAGCTGCAGTATTTTGCACTAACGCACCGGAGGTTGCTGCTCTCGCACGCTCTACCCAGACGCCTCCCTCACCTAAACCAAGACTAAGGGGGGATTTACACGTGGTATTATCATGTGTCCTGGATTTTCCTTTTTCAAGTTGTTCGGAGAGTCTCCCAAGGACAACCTCCTGCTGTGAGCGACATGTGCAGAAGGGCAAGTCCGGACAATGTCCAAGCCCTAATTATCCGGAAAATATCCGGAGTTCATACGTGAAACGGCTTATGTTGGCAGCCAGAGTGGGCCTTTATTATCGGTGGTAGCATGTGACAACTAAATAGGGAGTTGTCTTTATTAAAACAGATCATAAAGAGCACGAGAGAGAACAGAGAGATCTGCAACCAGCTGAGACTCAGCAGATTAACCAGGCCGTGTCCTTCGCTGGTTTTAGGCTAGGACACAGTTTTCTCGGAAGAAAAGATTAAACCGGTTTCTTGGGCATTATAGTGCAGACGGAGTCACCCTGAAAACCTCGGTGTGCGTGTGCATCCTTTTCACGCTTGGACTGTGTTTTCAGACGTAGCCTGCTTAGTGTGGAGGTAGCCTCGGCTGCCTCGTGGATGTGGTCGTTTTGGGCAGCTCCCGGTTATGAGAGGTGGAGGGTGGGGCAGATATGAGCAAACATGCCCTGCAATTCACCCTGAATACATTTACATTTGAGGCAAGGGCTTTAAATTTGCTGATGCAGCAGTTTCTGCTCTTATGTTGCTCCCTCATCCCTCTGCCGGTTTCCTTTTCTGCGTCGTCCTCCAAACTTTTTGGACAAATTTGCCTTAAAGATGAGCTCTGGTTTTTAATGCATCCGTACGTGAGCGCTTTGTGCTTGTTTGTGTATGCCCGTCTGCTTCAACTCCTACTTCCAACAGCTGCGGCGAACGCAGCCAGACCTTCCATTTCCATGTCCCCCTCTTTTCCTACTCCTACTCTGCTTCTGTCTGTCTGTCTGTCTGTCTGTCTGTCTGCACACACACACACATGCAGGCACATGATGCTCACACACCTCAGGCGGCTTGATATTCATAGCCTCCTCCTCCTTCACTTGACATGGGAGCCTTAACAGATGTGCCCCAGCCTTGAGCTGCTCTCCCCTCTCTCTCCCTCTCTCTCTCCCCCCTCTCTCGCTGTCTCTCTCCCCCTGTCTATTGCCTCGTGCCTCATAAATTCACCTTCTCTGTTGGTTTGGAAGTAAAACAATAAGACATTTGATTTAGATTTGTAGTCAGTCTAAATGTTGTCAAAGAAAAAAAAAGGAATAAGCTAAAAAATGGGGATGCAATTGTGGACAAGTAATAAGATGGACACGTGGTGATAGAATACATCATCCATCACCTACACTGTAAATATAAAGTAAAACAACTCATCATATATGGCAGCGTATGTGTGTCTTTCTTTGATTTGTTCTCTCCCTTTAGAAAAAAACATCTATTTTATACATTTAATTTACATTATTTAGCAAATATTTGCTCCACTTTTGTTTACTGATCATTATCATTATGGCTTCCACGTTTTTTCTGTCTTATTTCTGCTCTTAAAACCTCGCCTGTTCCTGTTTTGGACTTTCAGCGGAGCCAGTGTGTGTGTGTGTTTCACTCTTGTTTGTGTGTCTCTCCGTGTGTGCGTGCGCGCGCAGCCAGTGCCGTGCGCTGGAGGCTTATGGTAATTGCGGTCTCCCGACTGGCCTTCTGGGTAGAGTCTGCGCGAGTGGGAGTGGAGCGAGTCGCTCGGTCTCGGCAGCGTTCATCCATTCTGTGCGGCACTCCCCGTACGGCTCCGCGCGTCCTCTCTGCGAACCGGGGTCTTCTCTCCGCTTAGAGGAAGAAAACGCGCGACACGAAGCTTCACGGAATAACCTTCAGCGAACCTTCTCAGACACGGAATCCGGCGCCGTAGAGGACATGGAGTGACGGAGAGCGGGAGAGAGGGGCTTTTTCCGAGCACGGCGTGCTCCGCTGAAACCCAACATGGCGCTGCTGCGAGGTACGGCCGAGCTGAATTAATTTCTCCGCGAGTCCGCCGACCTCGCCACCTGTATCCTTTGGGGGCCCGGGCCGCACGGCGCAGAGGCTCTCCGACTTAAAGGACCATAACGGATTTTCTTCTGAGGATTTCTCTCCATCCGGACGTTTGTTTTTCCTCCGCGCAGGATCTTTTTGTTGCTTTATGGCAACCCAAGTGACATTTGCAGCAGCAGAAAAGTCCGTTTGAAATAAAGGCTAATGGATGAGAGTTCTCTGTAGACAATAGAATAAGGACCGAGACCTTTATACGTGAGACTTGTTTTGTTTCGTGACAAGTGGATAACCTGTTAGACACTTTTAGTTGTTTTTTCCTCTGGCCGGGATTGTCTCCAGCAGGCAGGACCGTAACCGGGTTAGTCTACGTACGCACGGATCGCTGTCCTCCCAGTTAACTTGGAAAAACAGGAAAAAGGCGTGAGTTGTGGCGCACGGACGACGGCTGGAACTATCAGCAATTAACCAGGTGAGACAATTAATGACAAAAGAACGTGTATTGTTTTTCACTAGTGTCTGTGGAGATGTGAAATCCTCTATGGACAGAAAACGCACACTGTTCAGTTTTTTGTTCATTGGACTACAACAGGCAGGATGCTTTGAAACGATCAGTGTTTTCATACATTGTGTTGAAAATCAAAGTCGGTCTTCTTGTGTGCTTTAATCTGGAGCGAGAGCCCGGTGCTGTGCGCAGAAACTGCGAGAGGATCGGCCACTTCTAAGAATAGCGCATAGGGTGGTCTTTGTGCGTTTCGGCGGGGCAGTGGCATGTGCTTGATAAATAACACACGCGCGCACACACACGTAATGATCGACCGTGATCTTGGCCTCTTTTTTTTTAACAACCGTCCTGTCAGCCGGGCGGAGGTGAGAAGGACGTCCCAGAGATTAGCGGACTTGAAAGCGGCGCCGTCCTCGACGGTGAATATTCAGGCTTTTCGCACTCTGCTGAGTGACGAAGTGTGTGTGTGAGCGCTTGTGGGGCGAGAGGGTGGGAGTGTGTGTGTACGCGTGTGCGTGCGCGCACACGGAGCTTCTGCGCTAAACAAGGTTACGGAATTCAGCCTCGCCCTGCCAAAGGGAAGCGAGCGGTGCTGCTCCGCTTATACACGGTTCAGTTCAGTTGGAGGGCATCCCCGGGGTGTGTGTGTATGTGTTGGTGTGACAGCTGAGTGTGTGTGTTCGAGGGGGAGGTGTGTGTGGGGGGGGGGGTGGGGGGGCTTTGTTTGGACAGAGTGGACGTTGATCAGTCGTCTCATCAACCCCAAACGTGGTGATGGGGAAAGGTGGGGGTGGGGGTGGGGAGTGCACCGCTCACCTTCCTGTCTAGTTGATGGAAACCGCTTTGGCATCATGCCACACACACACACACACACACACACACACACACACACACACACACACACACACACACACACACACACACACACATACAGCGCTCTCTCTCGCTTCATGTCTTGCAGGTGTTCTCCGATATGACTTTGCGCTGCAGTCTGTTGTCTTCCTCTCTTGCACGCACGCTGTGTGACTCGTCTTTGCATTGCGGAGGAAAATCCTTTGCGCACGGAGGATCCATGTAGAGCAAGCAGACCCCCCCCTCCCTCCCCCTGCAGCTCCGATACGCGCCGCTCTCTCGTAGGGAGAAAGTGTCATCAGAGACTCTTAAAAATAGTTTAAAAGTGCCACTTATTATAATATCTATCATTTCTTCTTTGCTCGGGTAGCTTTGACTTCGCATACCTTACATTGTATCCACTCGTCTCTTCTGTCATTATCAACTTCAAAACATTGATTTCGACTTCCTCTCTTCCTCCTGCACCAGCGTGGGCGACCACATTTCTCATAAAGTTGCTGTTTAATTGTAATAAGTGCTGCACGCCCTGCTGGACGCGTTCCAAACCGAATCGTCTTTCCTAACGATTTTAAAGCCCCCCTCTGGGCTTGTATACCCTGAATTTCACGACCCGCAAAGCAGCGTGTAACCGGGACATATTTCTGGATTCCTCTTTTGTACGTCCATGAGGGAAAAACGGCTCATATCGCGGGACTTCTCCTCCTCCTCATGCCTGCATGCCGTCTGTCCTGGAGCCACACAGGCACTAATTAGGGGACGCTCTCTTAGGACGATCGATGTGCCTCATATTGGCTGGCTCCAGCTCATTGACGAGCTTAGTGAGGGAAGCAGCTACTAAAAGAGCACTTCAGCCCCGGCAGGCAATCCGCGCTGGATATACAGTAGCAGAGAATCTCTCGTCGTGGCGCGCAGACGCTCGCGCAGGTTGGAGGAGCACGCATGCAGGACCTCGTGTTGGGACCTTTTCGAGGGAGCGGAGCAGGGGGATTAAGAGGTGGGGGGTGGAGGCTACTTCAGGAGGATTTGCTGCGGAATAAAAGCTTAATTGTATTTAAATTAAACCATGGTCTCCATTGGTATGGAGATGTAAAGGACACTTGATACATCTACAGTTACATTTGATTTAGTAGTTTAAAATGTGGACGTTTGGAAGCCTCGCTTTAAAAATAGCCACATTTAAGGATTAGCAACGCTGATCTGTGAGCGCGTGTGGCTAATTATTTACCAAAGTGTATTGACACCAGGTTTGGATGACTGTGACATCTTGTTTTTAATGAATCCCTCGCTGAAACAGAAGAGTAGGTCATCCTTTACGCAGCGCAATAATCAGAATATTCTGCACGTGCTGCTTTGAAACACCTCCACCCAAACTTAGCAGCAAAGAGCGCCTCCTTTCTGACTGCTTTGAGTCTTATGCACATTACTAATACAGCCTGTTCCCCGGGCTGCTGTGTGTTGTGGAAGCATTGAACAAATACTTCACATTTTGTGTGGGCCGAGTTTATTTATAGGGCACCCCGTCGGACTGTTTTGCGCATCATTTTTCCACTGCGCGCTGTGATGTCAGCGTGGGGCTGATCTGTTTTCCAGGTGTTGGAACACAGAGGGGGAGGGCTGATTAGATTGACATACAGATTTTTTCTCTCTCTCTCTCTCTTTTCATGCTGAATGACTTCACACTTCTTCCACAAACAGTGTTTTATTGCCCAGGCCTATTAGATGTCAGAGTGAGGTTCAAGGGTGGTCTCCAAACAAAATAGAAATAACTTCTTATTAGAATGAGTCAGAAACGGCTTTACTAATCAGATGTTTCCATTTAACCTCCAACAGCCTGTCACAATCCAACAGTGAAGTGTTTCTGACATTGAAAACATTCAAAGACTTTTACGCAGCACTTTGTGGAGAATTGTTCAGTTTAGCGATGTCTGCGCGTTTAAGGGGGAAGGTGCACCTGAAGTCATACACCAGCCGCGTGCCTGCTGGGCCACATTGTCATGCTGAGTGATGTGTGACAGTGGATGTGTCAGCGCACAGCTCCGTGGGGTGGCTGCGTGTATGGTGGGACAATCACATCACTTCCATTCTAAACCCATTAACCTGCTGTTTGCCCGCTTTTCTAATCAATGGGGAGCACGCGGGGAATATTACGCACAGACAGAGAGCACGTCAATAAAATCACAAGACCGCTTTTGCATATCAAATGTGATCTGTGTTGGATAACACGCAGGAAAAACTGTGGATAGAACCCGTCAAAAGAAACACCGGTGTTCTTTTTTAGATCCAGTCGGAGGCAGGAGGTCTGGCTTATTGTTGTCGCGCTTGTTTTTTTCCTCTCCTCTCTCACTTACGCCTGGATATAAAACAACAGTCTCTTCGCTGCCGGCGCTGCTCTCGCTGCTGAGGCGAGGTGCGTGTGAACAAAAGCGGAGGCACGGCAGAGAGCCGAGGAGAGATCGGTTTTCCAGGCGCTGCGCAGCTCCCGGAGGAGACGTCACGGTTTGATTGAAGCTATGCTCCGTGCTGGCCTCCCGGGACCTCGCGATGAAACGGGAGAGCCGCCCTCCCTCCCTGCCTTCTCCTCCCCCCCCCGCACACCTCCTCCTCTCTCTTTCTCTCTCCCTCTCAGCGCTCCACAAAGCTTTTAGTTTCGACGAGGTCTGGAGCGCGCGGATCACTTCCCCGCAGAGATGTGTCGGCCTCCGGTGCTGTTTCCCCGGCACAGAGGCGGCCAGGACGACATAACAGAACCACATACGACATGTATTTGCTCAGGCAACTGTCACACAAATTAAAACTGATAAATCTGCAGCACATGACGCTCTAGTTCCGTTTTCAGACACAAAGTTCCTTCTTTACGTAAAGTGCTTGTCATGTCTCTAACAGCTACATGGCTGTGCTGCCAATATGTTGGATTCAGCGCCTTTACGTGATATGAATCCAAATCTCCCGTTATTTAGTTTTCTGACCTCGCTCTGGCCTATCGGAAGATTGATTTAGCAGCGGAGTAATGATGGCGCACCTCGCCTCCCTCCTCTGCCTCTCTGCACGCTCGGTCTTGATCAGGGCCTCCTCATTTGTTTTTAGATGTCGGTGCCTCGGGCTTCTATCTATCTGACGAAATCCCACAGACGCTTGGCAGCGCTGCGCAGCAGGAGGATGGTGATAGATACGAGTTTATTACACCAACCGTCTTCAAAGCAGGAATGCTGCGCCTGTTGTCTGGGTGGATGGCACATCACGTGCATGTTGTCAAGAAAAGCTTTTGACCTCGACTTGGGGATCATCACGAGGCTTCACATTACCAAAGTGAACAATTAGCCCAGTAAATATTTTGCACTAATAGGATCTAGGGCTCCTTTCCCCCACACTAACACGTGTGACCTTTTAAAAAGCTGAAATCTAGGCTGTGTGTGAGAGCTTGGTTTACCTCAGCGCCTGTTTAAACTGACGTTCATTTAGCCTAATTAACGTCTTTACGCACCAATCACTAAGCCGCCTATTTAAACCGACCATTCATCCTATATAAGGGAGGGGGGGATGGGGTTGGGGGGGTCGTATGAAGGCAGATCAGTCCTTTGCCGTCATGTGCTTTCATTAGAAACATCCAACACATGAAAGCAACGTGAGCATTTCAAAGGAGAGTCAAGAAACCCCCGGTAAACGCTGGCCGATTCATGCATGCGCATCCCTATTACAATCGGCTCCTTTGGTGGCATAAAGGGCCATTTAGTCCCCATTTGGCCCAGGATGAATAGAGCCAGTTCAGCAGCCGCCGCCCGGGCCCTGGTGACAGCACGGGGGGCCTCACAATGTGGCCTTGTGTTGACGGCCGTGCTGCCGAGGGGGGGAATTGAACCGTGCACCGACTTGCATGCGGCTGTGCAGCGGCCCGGGAGGACGCAGGGGCCCCTTGTTTACAGCTCGGTCGCTAATAATGTGACAGCTGAAGAGACGCCGCTGGCTGCTTCAGGCTCCGCGCTCCACCATCAGCAGCGCGCGCTCCATGTCTTTGTACAGCGTTTATCTGCTCTGTCTCCCCTCAGCCTCTCTCTCTCTCTCTCTCTCTCTCTCTCTCTCTCTCTCTCTCTCTCTCTGTTCAATCTTACAATGTGTCAACTTTCTATATTGCACTTTGAGATGATCATTTGGCACGCGTCAGCCTCCTAATCAGGTTGCATTCAAGGTGTTAATGCTGGTGAAAGTGTGTTTCATTATGTTGTTCACCAGCAATGTCTGTCGTTTTGGCCGCACACACAGCCTCATGTTGGTGTGTATGGTTTGTGTAAAAGTGTGTGTGTGCGCGCGTCCGTATTTAATCCGTGTTTATGCCCACCCCACCCCCGCTGCTGCGGAGATTATCCTGCGTCACACTGCATTTTTTTAGAGCTGATCGGAGCTCTGCGCTTCAGAGAGCCTGGCAAAGCTCCAGGGACAAAGAGCGAGAGGGTGCCTGCACTCTCAGCCAGACCCACATTCCCGGTGTCCGTTAAACTAGCAAACACACACACACACACACACACACACACACACACACACACACACCTGCAAACCTGAACGTGCAGCCACCAGATCTGCCTTTCCACTATAAGTCATTTTCAACTTGTGCAGAGACAGGAAGCTGCTAGAGGGGACACAACCACCTCTCCAACTCTTATCGTCCGCCCTCCATGTCTCCCACACACACATGACGACGTGTACGCACGCAACCACTGGCTGCACAGGGAATCCAAGAGGCCTCAGCCCGGGAGGAAATGATTTGCGGTGCCGGTGCAAACACCGCGGGTCACGCAGAGTTCAGGTCATTGTCGTCAGAAACAGGAAACGAGGGAAAAGAGGGAGCGTCGAGTTTATTTTCTCTCCCTCTTGCTGCTCTTTTTATCGCTCATTTCTCTCTTTGTTTGCTCCTTCTTCCTTGAAAAGGCGCACAATACGGAATTACATGCAGAGCTATATATGAGGTTCCGCTGAAACGCCCGGCCGGTGGTTTTCTGTTTAATGGTGCGCGTCGGGGCTTCGCTCCAGCGGTCTGCTTTATAAACGCAGCTCCGACCGCTGCGCTCCCCCTCCCCCTGCCTGCTGCTGCTGCTGCTGTTGCCGACCGCTGTGATGGATTGGACGGCCGTCGGGAGTTGTTTGTTGCGCAAACTATTCTTAGCAGCGGGGACGAGCGTCAACACGCCGCCTTCTCCTCTTCTCCTATCTCTTCACACTTTCTCCGTTTCCGCCCTTTCACTCATTATGTGACATTTTGACAGTAAGTCCCCCTAAAAGTATCCGGTTTACAGACTACTGATGCAAGACAACACCCGGACAGAAAGCTCTCTTTACGCTCAGACTTAGATTATGAGATATGAAGTGCATAATCATAAAGCCCCTTTTCATAGACTCCAGGGTTAATGTGAAATATCTTTAATTATTGCTAGCAGCGCGAGCTTTCCAGATGGGTTCCTGTAATATTTTGTGCAGTGTCTTGTAGCAGATTAGTCTATCCGCCTGTTGATCTGCTCTGTCAGGAAGCTCTGGACCAGATTCAGACAGTCTCTGCACCACGTGCAAAATATAGTTCAAATGCAGCTTTGAACACTTCGCGATGTGGTTTTGTTATGAGTTATGACTCTGGGCTGTCGGAGCTGTAAATCATATCTTGACAGCACCATATGAAATGCAATGCGAGTGTGGGGAAACAATAGGAGAAATGCAGGCTGGTCTTTATACGGAAAAATACAATTAAGTGTTATGGTTTGATTTCATGGCCAAAATACGGAAAATCAAACAGCATTTTAAAGAATATTGTTTGAAATTAAGTTGATTTAATGTACAAAATTAAATTATCTTACAAATCACTTAACCACAGGTATGTAGGCTAATGGGTATACGTTAATGTGACGTAATATTAAGGATATTTAAATCATTCCTGTCAAAGAACTTTCCTCTGAAAACTGGACTGTAATATTTTGCCCCCATGTCCCTTAAAGTGCACGCAGAATTTCACAAGTATGACCAGGATGTTAATAAAAACGTGAGCCCCTTTTTTCCTTTGCGTATTGACGCACTTTAAAGTATCAAAATAAAAAGCTATACGAGCTTCCATGCAACCACACACAACATTGTATTCCCGGTGGTGCGTGCAGAGTGCCGTCAAGTGCTCGGTCCTGACCTTGAGGCCCAGTGCAGCCTCTCATCTTCGCTGGATGGACTGGGCTACTATTAATTTCACGGAGATGACGGGTGCCGTGAGCGAACAAAATACCCGGTCATCAGCAAAGTATCGTTTTGTTTGTAAGTAATAACAGACCTTAAAACACCAGGCTGTCTTGTTGTTTTGCTGACCTGTATATGAACACATCTTTTCACCTGTCGGTTGTGTCCCAGCTGTTTTGTATTTAAGGAGAGATCTTTCGTTATGTTGGTGAAGGTTTAGGTTTAACAGAATGTTCTAGCGATTGAATATCAGCGTTTGTATAAGAGGCTTATTTCTCTTATCATGTTCGGGTGGGGAGCTGCTGTGTGCGTGCGCGTGAGACGGAGAGATGCATACGTCGCTCCAGGAGATACAGGAAACGGGACTGATGCGATTTCTCAACGATGCCAGATATGTGCAGAAACGCATACACGTGTCTGTAAGCACATTTGTAGCGAAACTGTAGCGCTTAACCGACGCATGCTCACCGTTTCAGTTCCGCGGATGTTGTTGAGGCAGGCACACTGGCCCCGGGGAGCTGCTGGGAGGGGGGGGGATGGGAGCGCTGGGGCGGGGAGGAGCCGTGCCGAGGGGCCCGCTACAGGCTGATTAATGGGCCCCAGGTCACGGCAATAAAAGTGGCGTGCCAGCGGCGCGGCAGCAAGGCTCAGAGGCGTTTCTCTGCGATGATCGAGGAGCCGAGAGTCTCTGCTGCTCTCAGCAGAGCACAGCGAGGCTTCACTTTTACTATTTAAAGGCACTTCTCTCACTCCGTCTCCCACCTCATTCCTACACTGGCTTCCATAACAGGGCTAAAGCTTGCTAGAAATACCCACCCTGGAGCCATCAAAGATATTCAAACTTAAAGCTTTCCTCAAAAAATCTTTGAAGAGGGAGCAACAGCCCTTGTTTTTTTTCACCTGTATGAGGATTTTGAAACAGCCTCTTGACATTTGGAAGACCACTCTGTTAGTATTAAGATTTCACTTGACTCGGTAAGGCTAATAAGTGTTCTGGGATATCTGTTTGGCAATTGGTTTGTGTGGTTTTCTATTTCCTGTTCCTTTTTTTTTTTCCCACACAAGATTGAGATGTTCCTTCCTCATTAATGCAGCTGCAAGGTTAGTTGACATATTGTTTAAGTTGTATTCGGGTATCATATACATTTTGTATAAATACACCTGCGACTACATATCCTACATTATGTCCTGGCAAAAGAAACCCTTTTGTTTCTTTATCCTAAAAAAGTAGTTAAATCCAGCCCCATCAGCAAACTGATATGAGCACAGATTAAAGACCAATTTATTTATTTGTCATCTTTCAAAATATTGCACTAATGAAAAATTGATAACAATCTTCTTGTAACTCATTTCCTGTCTCATTAACATAAAATACCAGCTCCGCCATTGGCAAATTTTAGGGACATTCAACAAACAAAGAGACATTGTTTTTGCTTGTTGTAATTTCTTGTGTGATTTAAACATGACAAAAGGAGACAAATCAAAGAAACGCCATTTTTCAATCCATGCTCATGTTATTCTTTATCCATATGCCTGTTTCTCTGTGATTTACGTTCTCAGACTGAATCAGTGGTTTATTTGTAGATTTTGCGTTGTTGTTTCTTTGCCTTTTTAATGCTGCACTTCTGCATGAGTTCGTTGGTGTGAGTGTTTGTTGATCTCTGTGTTGGCGGGCGGTTAATGGTCTCCCACCGTAGTGGTCTCTGATGTATAATCTTTCCTCGCTTCGCTGGCCGAGGCAGCCGAGAGAGCAGGTCAAAGAGGGCACAGAAAAACCAGTGTGTGGGGAACGTGACTGAATAGACGCAGCCCCACAATGCTCGTCTAGCCCACAGGGTGGGCAGGATGGGGGTCAGGGGTGGGGAATAGGAGAGTGGGGGGGGGTTGCTGACGGATGCTGACGGATGGGAAGGGAGGGGAGCCCACACGGTGCTTTCATCTCCAGCAACTGTTTCAGCAGAGTTGTGTGTGAGAAACCTACTTCCTGTTTGATCATAGATTGCCTTATTGCAATAAAATATATGTTTTAATTTAGATATTGCAGGAATGTCTAATATCTTCTATGTAATTTCTCTTTTGGAGATTTTAAAATCTGACATTTTTGCCCTGTACTTTTTTGGCAGTGGGATGATCACAGAGCTGTGCTGTGTTTGTGTGCATGTGACAGAGCCAAGACACTGACTGCTAACTGTTTGCTCACCTCCGCAGGGCAACATCTGTTCGTGATGTCGATGCTGAGACACAAACCAACCTGGAACTAAGACAAGGGAACCACATCACACAAACCATGGCAAGTCCCTTTGCTTGTCCTCAGTACTGTTTAAACTAATCTGTCATATGAGTCACTGTTATCTGGAAATACAAACTTGTTTCTCTTTGTGTAAGCACGCAACAACCTTAAGAAAGCTTTTAATGCTTTTTTTCAGCAGCAATTGTGTTTTCCACACTATGTTTGTGTATGATTTCTGTGATGATAGTCAAATTAACCTCTCTGGTTTAAATTTTTGCTTCAGGTGGATGCAAGGTTAACGCCACTGGCAGCAATGGGGCTGGACCGAGGCACTCTAATACATGATGGTCTTCGTCTCCATGGTGGGGTTGTGTACCCAGGGATCAGAGCACTGCCAGCGGACAAGAGCAGAGAGACACCCACCCTCCCCCTCACTTACAACAGGGATGGTCTCCCAGAGCTCATCTACAAGCCCGATGGCCCTCTGGACAGTCGTAAGCCCACTAATGGATACCTGGGCCTTTATAAGGGCACCCCGCCAAGTCTTCACAAGCCTATGCTGGTTCCTGGAGCTGGAGCTGAAGGTCTAGGCTTGGAACGTAGAGTAGGGCCTGGAGAGAAAGCATCTGATCTGGGCTTGGCAAGTGCTGGTGGCAGCTACCTCCGCCTGCCATGGCTCACCCCCTACCCTGAAGCTAGCATGTATCCCTTCATGGACACGTCCAAGTATGCGGCTTTAAACATGTACAAAGCTTCCTTGCTAAGCCAACCCAACCCCTATCTTCCTCAGCATCTGCCCTACCCTTCCCTTTGTGCAGCCCAGGGGGGAAACCCTGCTGCAGCCGCGTCTGCGGCTGAGAGGCTTTACTATATGCCCTCCTATCCTCCTACTCCTATCTCTTCGCCCCTGGTGCCACCCCCTATGAGGATTCCTACAGTCACAGTTGCCCCCACATCACTGGTACACTGCCAGGACAAGGGGCTTGGTGTTGCATCTCCTTTTGCACAGCAGCTTCATCAACCTTCTCACGCTCAGCACCATCAGGCTGCAATGGACAGGGACCGATCCCCAAGCAGGAGCAGCAGACCAAGCAGACCTCCCTCTAGGAAGGGGTCAAGCAACAACAATAACACCAGTAGCACTAGAGAAACCAGTGGTGGGAGTAATAATAGTCTGCCTAGTGATTCTTCTCCTCATGCATCTTCTCGCCTCCCCCAGCCTCCCCCTCCTCCTTCTCACAGTGACAATTCACTGGATTTACAAAGACCAGTTGCAAGGATGGGCCAACCACCCACCTCCTCCAATTCTTCATTATCTGCCTCATCCTCATCAACGCAGTCCATTCCTCATCCATTCTCTGTGAGCAGCATGGCATCAGAGCAACCCTCTCCTGCCCGCCCCAGTCCCCACAAACCTCGGCCTAGAGAGGGGGTACCTGAGCACAGAAGTGTAGGGGCTGAGAGGAGACCCAGCAGGTCACCCTCCAAACCAAATTTTGAGAGGCCCCCTCACCAACCCCAAGCAACCAAAGACTCAGCAGAGAAGCCTTTGGATTTGTCTGGAAGAATACTTGAGTTTGGACCGCCTCCAAATGGGTTCCCAGTTAAAATGGATACTATGGCACCAGGTGCTCGTTATGGACTACCCCCTAGCCGGGAACTCCTAAAGGAGAACATGTCCCTGTCCCCTTCCGCTCACCCTCACTCTGTGGTCAGCAGCACTTCCTCAAAGGTCCCAGAGAGGCCAGAGATGATCAGCACTTTACACTCCTCCTGGGTTGTACCCAGTCCGTCTCCTTCTGCCCACACACAGCACACACCAGGCCTGCCCCCCTCTCCGAGGCCTAACACAGACCTTTCACAAGCCAAAGGTTCCTCGCCCTCTGTCATCAAACACAAGGGTCTGGAGAGAGTCCTTCCTCAGCAACGTAGCTCATCCTGTCCGAGGATAGGAGAGTCCAACCACAATGTTCCTTCCACTCAACACTCCTCTCTAGGCAACTCGAGGCCACTTTCTCCCAGACCCAATGGTGAGTGGGTCAAACACAGCCCCAGTCAATCAGAACATACACCAGGCATGGGCCACCACAGAGAAGGAACAGAGAGGTCCTCCCAGGCCACTAAGAGAAGTGAAACAACTCCAGATGTGTCATCATACAAGAGGCCCTGTATGGAGAATGGCCACCCTCCTGGCCACCTTTACCTTCCTCAAAATGATGCTTATCTGAACCACAGTTTGGCCTATGCCAATAGATACCTGCACTACCCAATCCCTGATGGCATGGCACTACACTCCCTACCGATAACAGGGAAAGGCCCAGTCTACCCCCACCCAATGTTGCTGGGCAGCAACAGCCTTTACCCAACTCACTTGGCAGCAAAACACCCTTTACCCTACCACAACCTCCAAGCTGGTCCAGGAGGGGAATACCTCACTTTTAACTCACAGGAGATGGCCCATCCCCTGATGCAAACGCACTCAGACAACAAGCTGCCTGAAAGGGGAGATGCAGCTTTGAAGCCCCGGGGGCAGGAGAAATCCTGCGGAGTTCTTGAAGAAATCCACAGAGATCAGAATATTGGGAAAGAGATTGGCGAAGGAACCCAAATGAAGCCTAATAGGGAAGCTGGAGCTCAAGGACAGGGTGGCAGCCAAAGCAAAACCTCTTATTCCTCTGTAACATCCAGAGATAAGATTGTCTGCATTGACCTTGTACACTCAGACACAGATATTGAGTCTACCCCAACAGCCCACAAACAGCCCTCTGCTGAGACCAGCACAAAGGTTAACCAAAATGAATGTTGTCATAGTAACCAAAATTCGATAAAGACTGACTACGAGCCAAAACACCAACACCACCCTTCTCATCCTTATCCAATCCACTCCGGACAGAGCCCCACCCTGAAGCCCACTCACACTGACAGACAGCCAGAAACTCCCTTTGGGAAAACAAAAGTTCCTCAGGACTCGGGCTGTCCTGGGGTGACTTCCTGCAGATCTCCAACTTCTTCAGGGCCGGACGCCCAAGCAGAGGAGAGCCTGGACGAACAGAGCCCGAGTCCGGACCCCGCAGACCAAGACCAGAGCACTTTACGCTGTGCCCGCACGACCGGGTTTTGCAGCTCTGGTAAGGACAAAGGTGACAGAAACCGCAGAGCTTTTCACCTCACTCAGCAATGCACAGAGGCGATAAAGGAGGAAAAAGTAAGCGAGGCAGAGACTGAAAAGGAAGACAGTATTGTTGACCTAGGGGAGTCGCAAGAAGAGGGGGATGAGGACGAAGATGGCCATGCTTCATCTAAAGGCGCTCGTAGATCCAGTCTGGCCAAGAGAATCGCAAACTCCTCAGGCTATGTTGGCGACCGCTTTAAATGTGTCACCACTGAGCTGTATGCTGACTCCAGCAAGCTGAGCCGTGAACAGAGAGCACTGCAGGTAAGGCCATTAACACTTTTGTGTGTGTGTGTATATATAAATAGTACAGGATATATTAGGTTCAAACTGGTGGTGAACTGGAGAGAGGTCATGAGGACATTTTTTTTCTTATGTGCAGACATTTCAAACAAACTTTCGGTTCTAACATCCACACTGGAATAATCCCCAATGGGCTACTGTCTTTATTCTCTTGCTGCAAAATTAAAAACAAATCCTGCATGAAATTGGCATACTCTGCATTTACAGCACAAAATTATATAAGTGCTGTCATGCTACTGTCCTGGCCATAGGCTTGACCTTCCCCTTAGTTTATCATTGTCTTAATGGAGGCCCTTTATCAGGGAGGCCAGTTCAAAGGTTAACCAGCACTGCCATCTCTGTATGTTGATTAGTGAGCAGCCATTGTAAAGGTTATTTCTGTGCGTGCGTGTTTGTGTGTCCGTACGTGCCTGTCCTTGTGCGACTGCCTCGGGGCTAAAGCATGTGTTAGTGCTGACTGTGCTGTAGAGCCGTATACTGTAGTTTGAGAGCATGACTGTGGCAGCCTCACAGTTAACACCGCCTTTGGCTATGCTTAACCTCAAGGTTAGGGGCGGTGGAGGTCTTGCAGTGGGCTTAAAAATCCAGCAGCTGCCCTCTACGGGGTTCCTCTTAGGCTTCCTGCATGCCCCACATCCATCAGCCGCTATCCTCCCCTTACCCTCCTCCCCCCTGATGGCCTTATACTGCCCTGCCTGGTTGCTGTCCAAGTTCATAACTCTCCTCATCCCATTGGCTAAAAGACCCCCTCTCCTAACAGATATCACACTACATGTATGAATGCACAATTACAGAAAAGTCCCCTACTCTTGGCCATCACCCCCTGTCAGTCAATAAAGCTATTCATTGTAGCCTGTTATCTCTGATTCCTCATGCTCAATGTTCAGCATAGAAACACAAACAAACCCTATGCTTTATTACCCACTGGCTCAGAGGCAGATATGTTAATAGGTTGCACATGTCTGTCTATGTTGTGAACGCACCCTAGAACACTGTGGTTTTGTCTGTGTCATGCTTGTCAATGCGCAGCTGCAACGCAAAGCTATCAAACGCTCTGTTTCTGGACATGTCAAAATTAAATGTCGAAGTCTGTTTGGAAAAAAATAACGAGACAATTTAAACTGAATTAGTGTTATCCATCATGCTTAGCGTGAACGTATTGTTTTGATTATCTTTTTTTCCTAATTTGTCACTCATGCAGTTCAGAAAGGATTTGATAGTTTTGATGCTCTGTTAATTGACCTGTTGAGTCTCTTTAATTTGATTGTGTTATTTTGTGGGATTGTGGCTGCCTATGTGTGTGAAAAAAAAACATGTGGAGAACATAAAGTCATTAAAGAAAGATGAAATGATGGACAGATATATTGAGCCCCCCATTCTAATTGCTTAGATGGAAGTCATATCACGAGAGGGGAGTAATATAAGTCAACCTGCAGCTAACTGGGAGGTCAGTTCTTTACATTTCTTATCACATCTGCCTCTGATGGGCTCTGTCTCCTTTGTACTCTGTATCGCCGCACACTCCTTTTTCCCCCTCTCCCTTCTTTCCTCTTTCTTCTCTCTCTGCCTCAGGGCTTAGATGTATATGTTTCCTAGCCATGTTTATGTTTCAGGAAGGGAGATGCCAGGACTTAAGCCCCAGAGCGCATGGACTCACAGTGGCTGCAGTAGTCTAATCTGTGTCTTGATGCCATGCTTGTGATTTATCTGTCTACCTTTTTGTCCTGTGTGTGTTTGTGTGTGTGGGTTTTTAATTTCTTTGGCATTTTCTTTGAATTTGAGACAATGCGATTTCTGACGCAATTTTTTGCTTCTGTAGCTGTTGAGGCCAGATTGAGGCTTAGAGAGGTGTGTGTGCGGCTCGGGCAGACGATGAGTGGTTTTCATGGGGTTTTTCCTCTGCATTTGTGTCTGTGTGTGTGCGCACAGCGGGCTATGATGCGGTTCTCGGAGCTGGAGCTGAAGGAGAAGGAGGGCGGCGGTGTGTGTGTGTCTGCCTCGGCAGCGGCAGCAGGACGGGAGCTGGCAGACGGCCAGCGCAGAGAGCGAGTGCTGGAACACTGCCAACACACCACCAGGCAGGGAGAGAGGGAGGGTGAGTAACCCAGCACCACACACACACTCACCGTGCACGCACAGACACACGAATGCATCCACTCTGCAAATGCACACACGGAAAGGGACACACACAAACAATGGATGCGCGTACACACTCACATGCACTTGCAGCAAATGCTGAGGCAAGACCGGGTCACTCTAAAAAAAGACACTCTTCCCTACATGCACAGACGCAACACACACACTTATGCACACACACAAGCGAGGCAGCGCAAGCGAACGAGCCAGCGAGAGAGACAGAGAGGGGGAGTTTTATTTTCAAGAAGTCTTTTGTGCTTATCTGCGCGGAGAGACGATCGAGAGGGAGGGCGAGAGGAGAAGGAGGGGGAGAGATTGCGTGAGTGAGAGGGAGAGTGAAAGCAGGGGGAGAGCTAGTGGGTGAAAGCGGATGGGAGAGCGCAACGGAAAGAGAGAGAGAGAGAGAGAGAGAGAGAGAGGAGGAGAAGGGAGGAAGAGGAGGAGGGGGGGTTAGTTGCGTTGGCTTGGAGCCCAGCTGTGTGTTGGAGCGAGGCCGCGGCTGACGTGTGAGCCTAATTATGGCATGGAGAGAGACAGAGAGGGAGACGAGGAGAGGGTGGGGGGGGGGTAGAGTCACGCTCAGTGTGAGAAGGGCGTGGTGCGGTCATGCCGGGGGGGAGGACAGCGAAGGGGGGGGGGGGGGGATGGGAGTCGCCGTGCGCAGCGAGTGTGCAGGATGTTTTCTTGCCTTTCCTCGCTGGAAGCGCGAGCGGCTGCGCTGAAGCGTCAGCCCGCTGGCTCGGCTCACATCAGATTAAAAAGTCTTTACCCCATCAAAGTTTTACTGCCTGTCTTTAAAGCAGAATAAAAGCTGGCTGGTGTTTAACTGGCATTCTCCCTCTGTCAATCCCCCACCCCGTCTCACCCCCGCCCCGTGCTCCCCTGCTCGCTCTCTTTCTGTCTGTCTGTCTGGTTTGCGGTCTGTCTGTCTGCCTTCTCTCCCTTTTATCTTCTGTTGCTTATTTTGCTTCTGCCCACTCCCCTCTCTCCCTCCCCCTCTTTTCCGCCCGTCTGTCTCTGATTTGCTCAGGTGTCCGAGCGGCGTTCCCAAATAACCGGGTTCCAGTCCTCCAGAGGTGTGGGGGGCAGAATGAACCTTTGTCCCCAGGCCGTGGGGCTCGAGATGGGGCCAGAGGTGCAGGCCAAGGGGTGCTTAAGGATGGAGCCAGAAAGGGGATGATGGAGTGTGAAGGTCATTGTGTGCCCCCCACTTTGACACCGGCCAAAGGGTACCCTGAAGAAAAGCTTAGCCCTGGTTTCGGATCCTCCAGGAAACGGCAGCTCTGCCTCAAATCTGAACACGACGACAGCGAGCGCGAGGAAGAACAGAGGCTGTCCCATCCAGAGAAAAGAGCCAAGATTTCTACGGGTGAGAATTTCCTGAACATGCCTCCTCACCCACATGCCACTTCCATTCTCCTCAAACTCCCCCTTCATCTGCTTTCCATGCATCTCTCTAATTCTGCCCGTACTCTCTCGCCCCTTCATCCTGCGTTACGCTGAGCCCTGTCTCATCCCTTGTCCTTTTAAAGAAAAATCTTTCTATTCCTTTTGTTGCTTCCTTCTTCCCAATCAATTCCACCTTAAACTCGCTCCATCACAACCCCCGCTCTTTTCCCCTCCCTCGCCGCTCTCCGTCCCATCCTTCGCTCTGTGTGGCAGCCAGCTCGGAGAAGTGTTTAATCCTGCCTTTGAGCGGAGTGCGAGTGAGAAGCGAGGAAGAGGGACAGCCATTCTCTCCCTCTCTTCTCTCAGCTCCGCCGTTCCTGCGCTGCGCCTTACCCACCCTCTTCAAAGCTGCTCTTTTCTTCCCTTTTCATCTCTTTTCTTTTTTCCCTCATCTGTTTGGGTTCCCTTTTTTTTTGGCATGCGGTATCACGCTCTCTTTCCCCGGCACTGGCAGACGAGTCAAATACTCGTCCCCCGTGAATTTAAAAGGGGGGGGGATCTCTCCTTCGGCTTCTCCAGTCTTTATTGCTTTGTGTCTCCGCCTGATTCTTGACTTCTCTTCCCCTTCCACTCCTCAGTCTGTCTGTTTCACATCGCTCTCCATTGCTCTCCTGCCAGAGTGCGCGTGTGTTAAATGTAAGGCTTAGAGGGGGTTTTACAAGCCATAAGAATGTCGTGATTAATGGCCTTTTGTTCTTTGTGCTCAGCTGTGTGCAGTTCACTGTGTACCTTATGTACATACGCTAGTTTTGTTTGTTGCAGAAGGTGAGAGTAGTTTCTTTGAAGGGCTGAAAACCTTTTATGTCCAAAATGTCAACTCACAGACACTTCTAAATGTGTTTTGGAAAAGATTAAAGCACAGCTGTATCCCTCTGAGTTCATTTCCTGGGTTTTTGATGACCTTTTACAAGTGTGTGTGTGAGATTTAATCTTTCAACAGAGGTTAAAACTTGGTTAAAAATAGTTAAATATTAAGGTTTGTACAGGACAAAACCCTTTCTAGGTAATTAAGCTTTTTATCCAGATGGCAAAAAATGCAATTTCTGGGTTTCTGTTCTCCAGATGAGCGCGAACACGCCAGTCCCGATGAAGACGATGACGACGAGGTGCGCAAGCTCAAAGTCTGCATTGAGCTAAAGGGACTGAGACTCAGCAAGCCCGCAGCTGGTGCAACTTCCCCCGACAGGTTCCACATCAAACAGGAGAGACCGTGGCCCCAGCCCAGACTGGTACCTCCGGGTCAGAGCGTGCGCGAAAGGAAGATAAGGACCAGCGAGGCGGAGGACCGAGCTGCAGCGCAGAGAGCCGAGATCAACAGGAAATGGGGCTGCGACAAACTTCTGAATGGTAAGAATGAACCGCCAGCCGTGCAAACCGCCGCTGTATCGCTGAGTTCAGCTTGGGTAACGGAAATCTATCTTTGGCTCACGTTTCACTCTCATGTTGAGCGGTCTGTCTTTTTGGGGGATTTCCCGTGAGCCGAGAGGAGGAGGAGGGGGGAGGAAATGAGGTGTGGGTTACTTCCTCCTGCCAGAGGAAAGTCTTTCTAGGGGGAGTAAAAAAACGAGACCTAGGGACTAGAAGCCAAAATCTCACCCTTCCCTTGTGGTTTTGGGCTTTTTTTTTTGTTCAGCTGCTCTAAAGCAGGTTCTGTGAGAAGGATGAAAGTGCTCTGCGAGCGAGGGAAGTGGCTGGTGGAGATACGCGTGGGCAGGTGTAGTGTGACTAATGTGTGATCAATGATTTTTCTTTTGCTTTTTTTCCCCTCAAGACCAGTCACAGGGAAAGGGAAGGCGGGGGACGTTTGTGTGTGTGCGTGCGTGTGTGTGTGTGTGTGTGTGCGCGAGGGGGGTAACTTATTAAAACCAGGGCTTTCCCTTATTCATGTGCCCAAACGGAGGCAGAGGGAGGCACAGACGAAGAGAGAATAAAAGAGCAGGAGGGAGATTAAAGGAAGTGAATAAAGCAGAGGAGATTTTGGTTTCATGTTTCCTGCAGGAAACACAGGCCTGATTGGCCACTGATTTTTTTTTTCCTTTTTGCTTGCACCTTTTTAGATAACATCACCGTGGTAACAGCTGTGTTTTTTAATAAATATGGGAATTTCACTGTCGGTCAATGCTGCCTTTTTACTCAGAATTTTCCGCTTTCCTCTGTTAAGAATCTGCTTTTTGAAAAGGTTTTCTCTTACATGGGCACGTTTATGAAGTATTAACAATATATATGATTTAACTCAGCCTAGCCAGTTTGTTCTAAGAGTTAAATTGTAACACAAATCAGACCCAGACCACATTCCTAAGAAGTTAGAAATACTTTGCAAAGATCCTTAGTTGGAAATATATTTCCATGCAGCTATTAAACTGCGTCTGACTCTGCGGTTTCAAGGGCAGCTTTTTATTTTACTTTAAATATGTGCTATAATAGACTGACACCACAGAGTGCCACATTTGTTTAAGGAGATAACTCATAGCCGTGTCCTTGCTGCCGTGAATGAGTGCGCACAAGTCGCTACGGTGGTATTTATGTGGGCCTGCTTTGTGCGTGCGAGTGTGTGTTTTTATTTATTTTATATTTTCCCGAGCGAGCAGGCATGCTGCGCTCCCAGACAGCTCTGTGCGCTCATTAATAAACCAACAGAGGGTGAGAGATGGCCTTGCAATACCTTCCCATCCTCCCCTTTTCGCTTAGCTCTCACACTATCAGCCGCTCACTCTGCCTCCCTCTTCTCTCCCGCTGTAGGAGTAGCCGCTTCTCCCCTTCCCCCCTGCCAGCTGAAGGACAGAGCTCAACCGCTGGGCCCCTTCTCAGGTGACCGTGGCCTCAAGGAGCCCAGGAGGGGCCCCCCTTCTCCTGCCCCAGAGCAGTCCATGGGAGGGGCCCCTCCCCTCAAGCCCCGTCGCCATAGTGACACCGACAAACCCAAGGGCAAGCGGCCGTGCAAGACCAAACACACCAGTCAGAGGGAGCGGGAGAAGAGGAAAGAGGCCACACCTAGCAGCCCGGGACAGCGGTGTGCAGCTGATCTGGGAGCAGCTGAGGATGACAAGGTGAGTGCTGATAGGTTGTCTGGCTGCGATACGGGCGTCTGGATTTTTGTAGCAGCGGAGTCTGTTTCAGTATGCCTGTCGGCGCCTCTGATTATGCAGCTGGGATCGCGAGAGAGAGAGAGAGGGAGGGAGAGAGGAAGGAAGTATGTTTACAATGTTTAGAGTGCTGCTGGAGCTTTGACCTCCTCGTGCCCTTAGCGGCTCCCTGCGGAGCGCCAGCGTGCGTGTGTGTTTGTCTCCGGCCTTAATTGTCGAACGTGTGTCATCGGTGCCGTTCTGTGTGTAGGTGCGTGCCACTGGGCTGTGAGTGTTTTGTGAGCATTCTTGACATAACAACAAAACCCCGGAGCAATTATACATCGCGCTCCGTGGCGAACACACACTCCCTCACTCACACAGCGAGGAATGTGGCCGCCACGGTCGAGCGTATGAAGCGCCTAGTTCAAAAGAGGGGAAAAAAACCAGCATGGGGAAAAAGTGAGGGAAAAAAAAAAAAAAAAGAAGGCTAGTTGTTTTCCGCCCACACTGCTCTCCTCTTCAGCCTGACAGCTGCTTCTACATGGAATTCCACTGAGAGGGCACGCACTATACACACACACACACACACACACGCAGAGGCAGGCAACTCCCTGTCTCTGGCGTGTTGCGCTCCGAAGGCTCTGTTGGTTTAGCGGTTAAAGGAAAGTGGCGTGCCAACCTGCAGTGTTTGGGGCGTGAACAGTTGGTGTGAAAGCCGTGTGCGGGTGTTTTTTTTTGAGTGTGTACTACGATGCCTAGTGTTAGCGTCTTCCATACATTATTATCAGATGTAAACACAGTAAATGGACAATCCATCTGTGTGTATTTAAGCTACACGTAGGTAGTGTACAAAGCAGCTAAAGTCGTGTACGGATGAGAGTGGAAACAACTTAAATTTGCCAGCTTTTATTTTGAAAATATCAATTAAACGGTGGTGTGTGTGTGCTCCTTACACACACAGCTACAGCATATCTCCTGAGTGTGCGCGTGTGTGTGCATATGTCAGTTTGATTGTCATGCGTGTGCCCTTGAGTGTCCATGTGTGCGTGTCTGCAATGTGGCAGTGGCTCTAACACTCTTTCCCGCTCCTCTCTCTCTCCCGCTCTCTCTCTCTCTCTCTCCTCGTCTCTCCTCAGCTGAGCGAGCAGCGCGGCGCTCCGAGGAAGGCAGCCGCCTCTCCTAATCATTATCCCTGCTCTCCAGTCAAGCCCTGCTCCCCCGCTGCGCTCTGTCCGCCCTGCCTCCAGCCCCAGGCCAACGGCAGAGCGGGCGCCGTCCCACCAGAGGCGGTGGGGGCGCACAGGACCCCCCCTGCCGAGCCCCCCACGGTGCGTCCGATCCCGCCAGAGGCTCGTCGGCTGATCGTGAACAAGAACGCCGGGGAGACTCTGCTCCAGAGAGCCGCGCGGCTCGGCTACGAGGTAATAGGATTCGCTCAAAGTCGTCCTCGCTCCTTATCGCTTTCTCTTTTTACATTTTACACTCTTACACTTCATCTCTTCCAAATCTGCGCTCTCTCTCTTCTTAAATTGAGCTCATTTTCTCCCCTACTTTGTTCCCGTCTGTGACTCTGGCAGACATCGCTCCACTCAAAATTGTCTTCTTCTTCTTCGCTTGCATCTCTCCTATTCCTCCTCTTTCTCGCTCCCTCTTTCCTTCTGTTTCGCCCTTACTCACGCTTTGTTCCTCCCGTACTCCATCTTTCCTGCTCCTCTTGCCCGCTACTCTCTCTTTCTCTCTCAGGTTTCCGCTCCCTCCCTCCCTCCCTCCCCCCCTCTTTCCTCTCAGCGCTCTCTTTCTCTTCCTCTCTTTGTGACTCAGATTGTCGTTGGCACCCCTCCTCCTCCTCCTCCTCCTCCTCCTCCTCCCCGCGAGCGCACACACATACACACACGCACGCTCCCCCTTCGCCTCCCCTCCTCTTGCCTCGCTCCGCTCTCACATCTCATTAATTTTCCGTGAGGCGAAGTGTGACACACACACACACACACACACACACACAGGCACACACACATTCGCGTACGTGTGTGCGCAGACAGCATGAGGGATCGGTGGGATCATTATACGGAGACTGATGCTCGCTGCCTCTCTCTAGCATCGGAAGTTTTTTTTCCCTCTTTCTTTGTGTGTAGCTGCCGATCGCTCGCTCCTGAACCAGATCCTCTCATTCTCCGCACATACACACGAAAAAAGAGATCGGCGTATTTTCTTATGAATCCCTCATCTCCCATCGCTCAGGAAGCTTTTAATTAAAGTTGGATGGCCCGCTGTCTTGTATCCCCATCCCTTGTGTTTCTGTTCATACGCCTAAACGTTTCTCCCCCCTTGTTGACAGATTTTACAAATTGATTTATTGATCCAAGTGGTTTTAATGCCACTTGAGCTGCAGATTGTGCCGCGTGTGTGTGTCCACTTTGTCTCTCACCCACCTTTTGATGCCGTCTTTGTGTGTGTGCGCGATCATTTTTATCACCAGCAGAGGTATCTTCACAGAACTGTAAATAGGTGCGGGTATCTTTTGTTGCTCATTAACTGGTTGCTTTATGGTTGTGTGTGTTTGTTGTACACGTTTATGATGATTAGGGGTGTGTGCGCGTCTGTGTGTGTCCGTGATTATGTGTGAAGTGTGTGTGAGTCAGAGAGGGAGAGAGAGCAAGAGTGTGAATGAGAGGTAAGCACTGGGAGTATAATCGCGTTCTAATGGCCCTCTAATGTGCCGTGGTGACTGTGGTTAGCAGCGGCGGCGGCTGTTTTTCTCCCTCGCTCACACACACACACACACACGCACATACAAACACACGCGCGCGCACACGCAGAGTGCAGCGCAGCAGCAGCAGGGTTCAGTCAGCCATGCTGGAGAGAAGCTGGCTCGTCTCTCTGATTTATGCGTCTCTCTCGAACGTTTTTTTCCCTCCCTCTCCTTTTTTTTTTTTCTCTCCCCCTTAGCATTTTTCCCTTCCTGCGCTCCGCGTGTGGAGAGGAGAGGAGGGAGGAGGGAAGAGAAAACCTGAGACTACACAAACAAGGCGCTGACCGCTGCGCAAACAACACCCCCGCCTTCCCCCCATCCCTCCCTCCCTTTCTTTCTCTCCCTCTCTCTCTCAGGAAGCTCGTCTCTCACTGCCTGTGTGTGATAAGCCTGGGGCAGACCCCTGGGGCTCCCACACACACACACACACACGCACACACACACACAAAGACGTGCGCAGAAAGACACACCAATTTATGCATTCCGCCCCACACACACACACTTGCATACAAGCCTGTAGACGCACAGAGTGCTTGTCTCACGCTGGTGTTTCAGCGCCGCGAGCTCTGGGCTTATCACACACAGGCAGAGAGATATGAGGGCCTGAGAGACAGAGGCACACACACACACACACACACACACTCACACGGGCTGATTATGAGCACACACACTCACACACACACAGAGCTACGCACAGAGAAACACCGGTTATGACCCAATAAGCACATGCACAGGCATCCTGATGTGTTCCTCTCCATATGCTGCACAGAGTGACGAGTCTCGCTACTCGCTGCTGTCGCGCACCCACACAAACCTGCACATGCAAATTCAAAATCAGCTCATGCACACGCACAGCCTACATGCTATCTACAAGCGCACACACACAAAAACAAAAGCGCCGGTTGTTACCCTGTAAGCGCACACACAGGCATCCTTTCCTGTACAGACCTGCACACGCAGGGCACAGAATCACGTCATGCACACATGCGTGTAATTTAACACACGCGCACCATTCTGTGATGTTCCCGATGCCCAGGCCGACACTGTGCATATTTCATGTTCGTTTAGTTTTGCGATCCGTGCCTCTGCACACGAAAGCCCACTCTTTCTTTCTTCCTCCCTCCGCTTTTATTCTCTCTCTCTCTCTCTCTCTCTCCCTCGTCTGCCTCGCTCTGTGAGCATTTGAAATGGTAATGAGGAGAGATTCTGCGGATGTCTTCATCCCTCTCCCCCTCGTGCCGGGGCCCCTCAGCTCTGCCCATTGAAAGCTCAGATAAAGGTGCAATCTGTAATTTATTCTCCTCACATGAATCACTTCTGATTTTCCTTCTCAAATCCATGGATGATCCAATAAAGTGAAAAACTAGATTGCATTTTAAGTGCCCAGTTAGACCAGTATTTATGATGGCAAAAACTAACGGCAGAAATTGCCTTAATTAGTGGATTCAGTGAAGGACTTAAAGTTAATCCAAACTGACTTCTCAAGTTCGAATTTGGTAAACTTTGATTTGCAAATGTGCACCTTTTGACCAAAGCAGCCTTGTGCTGCCGACCTTTAGAGGGAACAGACGCCAACCAATCGGATAAAGGGGCAGCTTTCACATAGCTGCATGTGCTCCTCTCTGAAATTGCAACGTCTGCTTTCCGTCGAGCCACAGCACATGATACAAACATGTTCTTTAATTTAGCTTTTTACCAAGTTAGCGACTGAGCTAGCTCGCTTCGTAACTGGATGTTAGCTAAGTGGTGGCAAGCCAGCTAGCTTGGTTAGTATCATGTTAGTATCAGGCTAGCATAATTAGTGAATTCGCTGGGGGACTTAAAGTTAATCCAAACTGACTTTTCAAGTTCAAATTTGGTGAACTTTGATTTGCAAACCCGTCTCGCGCTGCCACACCTTCGAGGCGCAGCACATGATACAGACACGTTCTTTAATTTAGTTAGCGCCTGAGCTAGCTAGCGTTCAACTGGTTGTTAGCTAAGTGGTGGCAAGCCAGCTAGCTTGGTTAGTATCATGCTAGCTACTTTAGTGTGTCGTTTGTTAGTGGTTAGCTTAAAGTAGCTTGTTAGCTAGCAACCATGAGTCATCACTCTATTTAGCCAGTGGCCGTTGATATACAGAGCAGGTTATTGGTTGAGATTGGAGGCTTTTATTGTGACGGATATTACATTTAAAATCAGGTGATGATTACGTTTCCATCTTCGGTTAGCTAATGTGCGCATCAGTGCGAGATTAATTAACTCTATCTGGGAACGTCAGGGGCTATATTAACAGTCAGTTACCCCAGCACAGTCATTCAACAATAGGTGGATTCTGACACACACGCACACACACAGGCACACGCACACACGTTTCACTTGTCTAGGCACGCACTCACTCCTTACTGCTTAGTCTGTTCATCGCACGGGCAAAGTCACTCATGCGTCAACTACTACATGTAATACGCATTCACACACACACACACACACACACACACTCTGTTGTACGCGAGGAGCATACAAGGCAGCTCCGCAAGGGGTTAAATGTCTGAGTGATGCATTGATTGCAGGCGAGCGCAGGGAAGCATTCTAGAGAGGGAGATTAGAGGACGGAGGGAGAGAGCGAGAGAGAGAGGAGGGAGGGAGGGGGGGTGGTGTCTCATTTTACTGCGGAGGAGTTTGTGTGTGTGTGTGTGCGTGTGTGTGGGGCTGTGTGTGTGTGTGGCGGGAAGCCAGGGCTCTCGTGCTAAGCTCCTCGCTCTCTCCTAGCGATATTAAACACGGCTTCGGAGGTTTAGTGCTACGCCTCCTCCACAGCCACACACGCACACACACACACACATACACGTCGGCGGCACAAAAGTACACACGCTGCGCACACACACACTTAGGCAAGCTGCATATCAACACTCCCTACCCGTCAGTCTCTCTAACACTTGCTCTCATTCACTCACACAGACAGACACACGCATGCACACACACAGCGAGCGAGTGGAATCCCCCAGAGGGGAGCTTCGGCACAGCGCTCCTGAATCTCTCTCCAGCAGGCAAACAGAGTGTTGGCAGCGAGCGAAAACCAGTTGGAGCGATGTCCCGCACCCCCACCCACCCCTCCACCCTAGTTTCTCTCCTTCTCCCTCACACTTTTTTCTTGCTCACACTTGCTCACTTCTTTTCTCTCGATCCTGCTCTCCACTTCTCCCCCCTTTTTTTTTTTCTTCATTGTCTCTCCTTCCTCCCCAGCTCAATCGTCCTCTGTTCGCTCTTATCACTTCACCCCCACCACCACCACCACACACACTTCGCACTACCGCTACCACCCAGGCTTTCATCTCTTGTTATTATCAGCTGCAGCCCAGAGGACAGCCCCGGCAGATTCCATCCACAGATTCATTAATCTGTCATCTGTTGGGGTGTTGCCTCGTCGTTTCTCCCGTTCTTCCGCCCTCTTCAGCCCTCCTCTCATCCCTCTGTCAGTCTTTTTTTCTCTTCGCTGCCTCGCTTTTGCCTTTCCTTTTTCTCTTCCTCCCTCCATCCGCCCTGCGCTGAAAGAGAGAGAGAGCGCGAGAGAGAGAGAGATAAACACTTGGACTCGACGGCAGGCTAGAATTAGCATAGAAATGGAAGTTTGGAGTCATTCCCCAGGTTCAGATGAGCAGCTTTCCTCCCCTCGGCACAGGACTGTTAGCAGGACGGAGTTTGAGTGTGTGCGGATGTATGAGTCTTGCATTCACATATAAATAGATATATGTTAAGAAATATATAAAAATGTATTGTTTGCTGTTTGTTTTGTCTGCCTAATCCACACAGATAAACATACCTGCAGTGTTAAAACACACTTGTCAGTCTCCGACTCGCCTGATATCAACACATGGCCGAACTCCTATCTCTCCTCTCTGTTGAGAAGAAGCAGACGCAGCTCCAGTCCAATAAAAACCAGTCTGACTACTTAGTGCTGGATGGCCAACTGTCACAGCCCTCGACCAGAGAAAACGCTTCCAACTCTTAAGCGCCTCTATCAAATCTCTTTGTTCCGCTTCCATTACGCTGTGTTCAGAGCCCAACCATCGTAACTGGCTGCCACAGCGGCGTCCAGGCCCAGCCATGGCACACAGACACACACATTCACACACACACACACACAAGCAAAATCTGGCAGGCTAAATACAGTTGAGTCACACTTAGTCTCCTCGATGCGTTTTGGCGCCAGCGCTAGCATTATGGAGCATTTGTGTGCGAGTGTGTGTTTGCCCGACACAGGAACACACTCAGTTCCTCCTTTCCCTAATTTCTCTCCCACAGGAACTGCAGAGGGAAGGACTGTTTGCGTATGCGTCTGCTCCGTCTGACTTGTGTGTTTGCTCTTGTGTTGCTTGGTTTGTCGCCACTAAACCCTCCTCTTCCTGCGTGTTGGCTCTCTTCAGGAGGTGGTGCTGTACTGTCTGGAGAACAGAGTATGCGAGGTGAATCACAGAGACTACGCCGGGTACTGCGCTCTCCACGAGGCGTGCGCCCGCGGCTGGCTCAGCATCGTCCAACACCTGCTGGATTACGGGGCCGACATCAACTGCAGCGCACAGGATGGCACCAGGTAAACAAATGCAGTCATTCACACGCAATCACAGAAACATGCGCTTACGTAAACACATCTCCTGTGCACAAAGAAAACACGGCCGTGGCTTTTTCTGCGTGCAAAGGGCAAGCCAGGGCTTAGTCATCAATTAAATCACTTGAGTTTGCTCATAACATTCCTGGATTGATTTTATATTTGCTTGGCGGGAGCAGAGATTTGACACTTTAGCTGCTGTTTAATGTGGGAAAAGCCAGTTGTTTCATTGATATGTTATTAAAAGTTATAGTTTCTGTTATAGGAAAGGTCTTAAAGGTGCATTGTGAAGCACTTTTATCTTTTATTAAACCATTACTGGAGTTTTACAGGACACACATAAGACCTAAGATAAATTGCAGTTTACTTTATGTCCCACTACTTCAGAATTTTAGGGGAAATCAAAACAGGTAGAAAAAACTCTATGGCACAAAACTGTGTCTGTGTTAGTTTACTGAATGTCAGATGCTACTGTTAAAAGAGCATGTAAATTCTCATCAATAAATCACCCAATGCAAATGGAGCAACTGTACGGATATTCAGGAGCAGCAGCATGTAACCTGAAGGAGGAAAAAGTAGTTAATGGAAAACTTGAACTAATACGAGTGCTGACATGGACGGAGAATCTGGCAGTTGAATCACTCTCGCTTTGACGGCGATATATTTTAATGCAACACACTGCTTCATAAAACTCTGTACAGACAACATGTTTTTACATTAATATGTATTTAATGTGTGTCTAGACCGATTCACGATGCCGTGGAGAACGACCACCTGGACGTGGTGAGGATCCTGCTGTCTTACGGCGCTGACCCCACCTTGGCCACATACTCAGGCCGGGGCCTGCTGAAGATGACCCACAGCGACAGCATGGAGCGCTTCCTCACCGGTAAGATCACCAGCTGGATTTTATTCTAAACTGGAGTTCAGAAAAAGTTGCGTCATTCCTGTGAAAGAGATTACACCTGGCTACTGATCGTCAGTTAACAGGCTAAACCAAATTCAATTTAAAGGAGCAGTTCGCCCCTGGCAAAAGCCTCTGTCAGTCAAAGCTGGTGTTCTCTGTAATCGATGGAAGCAATAATATTTGGAATTGATGCCATCGCTGTGGAGAAAGTTGTACAAACAGCTCGCGGCATTCTACTGTCCTACAACACCCAGCGTGCATTGCGCCCCTCCCTCTGAAAGGGACGGCCCAGCAAGAGACGCTGGAGTGAAATAGTACCGTTTTCGCTGCAGGCAATCAGAAATACATCAGTGGATCGTCTAAAAAATCTTTTTGAACGAGACATGACATCGGAGGCGGGCATCCTAGATTAAGGAAGTGTAGTTCAGCAAGCTCCCTCGCGGAGGTTTTCCAGGGACCATTGGAGAAGCGGATAGCGTCCTCCAAAGCTACAGAGCCAAATTGCATTTTTTTTCCTACCATTATGGCGTTAGCTCCTCATAATAGCATGATAGGACTGTGGTTGAAAATCGGCGAACTGGCCCTTTAATTTCCTGGCTACAAAAAAAGTGAGGACTGGGGAATTGAGGAGTACAGGTGAAGTCAGGGATTCCCTCGCAAGTGATGTCAATCAGGAATAATTCAGATTTTTAATTATCCATGAACAAGGAGGATAAATCAAAGTAGAAGCAGCAGCTGTGCAGCAGCAACATGCATTTTTTATGGATTAAACTGGTTTTGTTGAGTTAAAAGTTGGATTACAAACAGGCCTGCAGTTTTATTACTTTGTTAGTGAAACAATCTGAAAATTCGGACCTGTTTGATCCGCTTCTGATCTGGGTCAGTAATCTGTTTAGACTGACTCCTCGGAAAAAATACACAAACTTTGCTTTCTTATTGGGATGTAAGATAGGGTTGAGTTATTAGAATAAACAGTTTTAATGAGAATCATTTGAGTTTTCCATTTAACTCTTCCCTTATGAGTCAAATAGTTTAGTGAATGTCCCTCATGCAGACAGAGTGGAATGCAAAGCCCTGGAACATCTCAATGTTGATCCTGAGTGATGGATGATAAATGCGAGGAAGCTGTGGATGAAAACTGTGCGATAAGGTGTTTTAGACGGCAGGTACACCAGAGTTTGGATATCGCTGGGGCTAAGGTTGTATCGTTAAAAGGGACAGTTGGTGACCCAGATCTCGGAACGTCCTCCGTCTTGGCTCATTCACTGTTTGCTGTTCTCCCCTGCTCTGACCTCTGAACAACCTGTTGCTCTGAGTCCCTCTCTGTAAATCCCTTATCCTCCACCTCCCTACCTCCGCTACAAGACATGTCCATCTCCGTCTCTGTCATCCCGTTTCCCCTCCGTCACCCTCCCCCTCCTCCTCTGCCTCGACCACCTGTTAGACAGGGAGTCTCAGCCCGCCGGGGTGCGTGCTGCTGCCTCTGAGCTCCTCTATCTGGTTACTTAGCAACGCCGACTGTGTTTGCTCAGCGTACGTGCGGAAATGGGCTCCGCTCTGGCTGGAGACTCTGCTTTTGTGTGCGTGCGTGCGAGCGCCTGAATGTGTCTTTTCACTTAGAGTCTGACGCGGTCGCGTTTGGGGCGTGTGTGTTGAGAGTGCTCGTCCGAATGTTTGTAGTTAAAAGTTCAGAGAAGGCAGCGAGTTTGTGTACAGGAGGAGGAAATGAGAGCACGCACACGCACACACTTCCTCTGAAGCCAGCTGCTTAATATTACATGAACATCTAACAAGCTAAAACCGATTATCTGAGACACGCCGGAGGCTTTAGAGACAGAGACGAGACGCAGGAGACGGGAAGGGAGATCAGGGTGAAAATGAACAGGTGTAAGTTCACGGTGAACGGGTTCGCTGCAAAAGAGGGAGATTTACACGTCGACGGATGGAAAGGTGGTGTCGAATTTTGAAAAGAGCGTGGACGGATGGATCGATCGGCTGCGAGATTGACGGAGCGGAGAGAGAGGGAGAGAGAGAGAGGGGAGATCGAGCAGCGGAGAAAATGAGCGAGAGCGAGCGATTGCTGCCCTCCCTCCACCTGGTCCCACTCATCTGGAGGCCGTTAATCCCTCCAAACACACGCCAGACGCCCCACGCCTCAGCGCTGGCACAAAGCCCAGCTCTCACTCTGCGAATGTGTCTGTGTGCGCGCGCGTGCTCGGCACACACACGCTTTGCTCTCGCTGTGTGTGTGTGTGTGCGCTCATCCAGCTCCCTCTGCTTGTTTGTTTCCAGCTTGTGTGTATGCGTGTGTGCGCGAGCTCAGCGACTGTGTGTGGTTCTTGTTTGATTCCTGGCAGCTCGGCTCTGAACTGAGCCAGCTCTGACCCAGCGGAGACAGTCGCTCTCCTCCCCCGTGGTACAGCCGCTGGCCCCTGACCATCACCACCTCCCCCCTCCTCCCCCCAAACATTTGCTCTGTTTGTTTCTCTTTTCTCTCTTGACACCGCCCCTCCTCCTCCTCCTCTTCTCTTTTACTGTGCTCTTTATCCATTTTTCTGCTGTAGACTTTAAAGGGCAATTGTATTTGCCTGCTTGTCTGTCCCCGGGGCTCTGGCTCTTGAATAACAGGCCTCTCTCCTCTCCTCCCTCCATAGATTATTTTGCCGACCTTCAGGGCCGCACGGATGACGACCCGGGGATTTATTGGGAATTCTATGGCAGCGCTGTGTGTGGTGAGTACCGATTAGGACTCTGCGTGTGTGTTTTACTGCCTACAATGTCTTTATTCTTATTAAATCATCTGGATACTCATGGGAAAAAAATTGTTTTGTGTTTGTCAGAAACAAGCGAAGAGGGCGGGGTCTATGACATCCTGGCCGACCCGCCGGGCCCAGACGACGAGGATGAGGATGATAAAAGGGAGGTGTTTGAGTTCGAGTTCTCTGACCGACCTCTGCTGCCTTGCTACAACATCCAGGTGTCCCTCTCCCAAGGGTGAGCTTTGATCTCTAGAGCCGACACACTTCCCTAAAAGTTTTCCACCTCTCTGTTGACCCTCATTCCTAAACTTTTCATGATTTCCTCCTCCAGGCCAAGAAACTGGCTGCTGCTCTCCGACGTGCTTCGCCGGCTGCGGATGTCCGCGCGCGGTTTCCGACAGGCCTTCCCCCACATGGAGGTTGTGACGGTGGCGGAGGCCGAGTTTTACCGGCAGGCCTCTTTGTCGCAGCTCTTCTCCTGCCCGGAGGAGCTGGAGGGTTTCCAGCCGGACAGCAAAGACCTGTTGGACCTGGTGGAAGACAGCGCTGAGCTCGCCGCTCTGCTGGGCTCCTCACTGGAGTGTCTGGACGACCACTGGGACCACATCGGGGACAAACTGAAGGACAAAATCAAGGCTGTTGGCAAACTGGGCTCGTCCTGACCCCTGAAGTTACTACACATGGACCTTTAACCTTAACGACTGCATTTTTCTTTAGAACCAAGCAGGGGTTTTGATGATTTGCCTTAGCCTGACTCTTAGTTCCCACGCCTCGGCCCGGCTCCGCACCTGCACGGGTGCACTGTACAGATGGACTAACCTGCTGGCTGACCGGGCTGCTTTCAGAAAATTTGTGACTTAATAATGGTCTTATTTTTATAAATTAATATATGTATAAATTCATAAATATATATAAATAAATATATAAATAATATCAAGAGATTTTCTTTTCCTTTCGGACGTTGCTCACGACTCCTCTCTGACTGATTTTGTATGGCAACAGGGTGTAGTCGTGTTGTCAGAGTGGATGGAGTGTGTGAGCGCAGCACACTGTGCCTGTGTGTAGCTGTACAGGATAGTACTGAGGCTGTGCTATTGAATGTGGTATTTGTGTTTATAGGAAGCACATGATGTCCTGTTTTTTTTTTTCTCCTCAGACTTTAGCGCTGGCTTGGGCCTCAGGGGCTGCTCTGTTGTATTTCTTTTTTTTAATGTTCGAGTTTTGCTTCCTGTTTAGTCTGTAATTTAACATGCAAAACTTGTTTGTATAATAAAGTTTTAAGATAATGTTGATATTCACCCCTCGGCACAGAGCTTGTATATAACAGGGAGGCTACTGCAGTAAAGTAATTTTTGGTGTGTTCATTTTTGTTTTAACTTTGTAATTAAAATATCTCATAATTTGTATTTATATTTTACAAAAGAAGTTGCTTTAAAATAAATATACAAACTGCAAGAGAAAACGAATTCCGTCCATTTTCTTTGTCAGTGTTGAATTAAATCCAGATTTGGGGCTCAGAACTAAAGTTTGGTGGCTGCTTTGTCTAATTGAACGTCCTGACATAATTATTGTGTATTATTTCCTGTGTGCCTCTGTGGTTTTGACAACACAATCCTATATTGCCATCTCTTGGAATGTTTTTGTATTGTAGGTGTCACTCAATTTATCGCTGCAGCCATGACTGAGCAACTCGCCGCCTCCCATTTGCTGCCGCTCTGTGCTGGAAAGCCTGCAGCTTGCAGCGCCCTCCAGTGTTCAGAATCTGTTATTGATGCTGAATTGAATGGGCCTTCAGTACGAAACCGAAGTCTAGAACAGGTGTTGAGTTAAATAAACGTGTATATTTTTGCAATACTAATATATATTTTAAGCTTATACCTTTGATAGGACAGCTGAAGAGAGACAGGAAATGTGGGGGGATGACATGCACCAAATGACCGGAAGTCAAACTTGAGATCAGTGCGACGAAGACTGTGGCCTCCGTACGTGGGGCGCCTGCCATACCAACTGAGCTAAACCAGCGCCCCTACACTACTAATATTTGAATGATCAATATAATAATTAATATAAGCCAGGAATACAAGTTAATATTTGATAAGAGGGATTCAAACGGACTGAGTACTAACAGGGTGACTTTGGCCCCGCTGTTTCGCCTCTGTTACTACCTCTAATGCCGGCATAGAAGAAGAACGACTTCGCCCCAGCATTCCCCCGCTGTGTTGTTATTTAGCGTAATTATCCCGCCTTGCACTGGCAGTGTAAAAGGACCTAGCGTTTCAGTATATGGTGCCTAAAACAACAACAAGGCACCTCTTCATCACAAAATCACTAAAATGATGATGCTGATTAGTCCAGGGTCTTTGGCCCTTTAAATATACTTTTAAATGGGTAAGTCATGTTCTGTATTTTTTAAAACAAGAATGCATTGATCACACTTACTAACCCTTTGTGCCATTTACCTTTCTGTTTCACACATGAACACATAAATGAGCCATACCGTTGCATTTAATGTCATGTTTCTTTGCTATAATGACAATGGGCACTGTAGTTAGTATAGTTATATAGTCAGTCATCCCAACATACACGATCCTACCTCAAGATATTCCTACACACAAAATAGTTCCCAACTAATTCACGTTTTACTCCTGTTTGAGTAACCTTTCTTATAAGAAAAATACAGTAATGATTTGCGACTGGTTTATACAGTTTTATATCTGTGTGAGGAGAAATAGAAAGTGGGACTTTGTTTGTTGTGTTCTTACACTGGCAGGCTTAATTACCAAAAACTTACTTGAGACAATCAAAACAAGAGGATATGTTTTAAAATTGATATTAGGGGCTCCTGGATAGATTTACAATGTACAGAGAGAGAGATGTATGTGGCTAGGGGGAGCCTACAGGCCCCAGATTGGTAACATCACATTCTGAATATCCGTTGAGCGTATGGATCAACACTCGATCGATGCTCACATTAACTTGTCCAATCAGTACTGACAGTCTGGACTTCAGGGGCTGTAGAGGACTGCTTTGGAGAAACACACATCAGTGTGGGAGGCTCTGCTGAAATGAGCAACAAGACGTTTTGGCTGAGCTTCAACAAAAGTGGTGACTAAAGAAAAGGGCAGTCACACAAGGTGGACAGACTGAAAACTAAATTCCAAACAGCTCTATCTCTGCAGCGGAGTGGCTGCAAACAGATCCCTGATGGTTCACTGCCAAGACCCAAGCCAAAACTTAGGAGAGGTTTAGTTGATCGGCAAGCTGACAACAGAACTCTAGAAAGGGACATGAGAAAATCACCCCCTATAGGCACAATAAAGAAAGACACTTAAATCATCATCAGTCTTCAGGATGCTCTTAAGACTTGTTTTTATGTCAAAAAGAGAACTCAAACTGTGCAACATGATTGCATCTTAGCAGCTGAGTTGTGGAGTGAGATCGGAGCTGTAGCTGCTGTCTCCAAGCAGAGAGGAGTTGGCTCACATTACATATCCAGGTAAAGGTCATGGAGTGACAAGAGGCTGTCAGACAGCTAATTGAGATCCTTAAAAAAGGAGTTCAGCCTTGCAGTGTGACCCTCCTGAACCTTCTGCCTCAGGATATGACGCTCTGACTCTGCCTTTGGCTGGAGAAACTGAACGGCAGGATGTTATTTTACATATAAAGGCATCACTCTGAACAAAAGCCTCAAACAACCAGGAGCACATCATCGAGGTGAAAAATATTGCTCTAAGTATCTGTATGGAGTACATATTACAAAGGAGTACGCTTCACAGTAACCACCCGTGCTCTAGAATAGAGTTTGGGGAATTTAACTGAGGTGTTAGGAGTATTAAGATGATATATTGTTTCCATAATTTTTTACATACATGTTCAATGGAAAGGGTGGTGAATTTATACCTCTTTGTGTATAAGGTAATGGCTGTGTAATAACAGGTCTTATAAACCCAGTTTAAGAATAAATGTTACTGACATAACAGTGAAACTGAACTACATGTCGGCTTACAAGGACAGTATATGTATAATTGTTTTGTGTATCAAAACATTCAATTCAGGCCTGTTATAAAACAAAAATACTACACTCAGTACATTGGGAGAAGGAAGTGGAGGAAGTTAAACCGCATTATATAAAGGAAATTTAATTTCTGTTTAGGGCTGCAGCCATTGATTGTTATCATTGTTTAAAGTATCATTGTGATTTATGGTTCATTTGAAGCATCCTGGGGCCATTGTACTTATTTCATTGAATTCTTTTTCCTGCTTAATCTCTTTTTTCGCACTCCAGTCCGGTTGGTGGCGTTAATGCACCTTTAAGCTGGTTGGCCAACCGCCAATAAATACTAACGAAGAAGAAGGATCTCTGCGGTTTGGTGACGTCAGGTCAGCTGATCTCTGCTGTAGCAAGGAGAAAGATGTCGCTGTCAAGCTGGCGAAGGATGGAGGCTGTATTCTCCGCGGCGTTTGTCCTCTGTTTCTTTGTCACAACGGGTAAGAAATGTGCAACCATGATTCATATATTCAGTTTTTTTGTTTCACCGCAAATAAATGTAACACGATAGCGTCATTTATTTACCGTATTTGCAAATAGTAACAAGCTAACATCGTTAGCATTAGCTTAGCGTTACTAATCACATTTTTTGCCAGATGTAACGTTAAAACTGGATTTACGTAAATAATTGGTAGAGAGTGATACCATCTTAATTTATTTGTAGCATTAAATAATTGTATCGGCGTTGGCTACAAACAAGCTGGTTGAAAAACGGATGCTCATATTGTTAGCTTGTTGCTAACATTTAACGTATCAGCATACTGTAAACGCTAGCCGCGGTGATGAGAATGTTTTCTTGGAGAAAAGGGTTAACTAAATGATCATAATTGTATAAAATTGCATTAAAATGTACATTTCTGTGCTTCCTTGTTGCTGGTTACTAATTCACACAAGGCTGTTCTGTCATGTGACCGCCTGTACTTCCTCTTTGCCATTCATCATGAACTCCCTGTCACGAGTTTATGCCCCCATTCAGGGCACTGTGTTTTTCAAGGGTTATCAACCCTAATCTCTGACTCTTAGGTACACTAACGCTGATGAGAATGCCGGTGCTGATGTTTGCTAAACTAAACAATTAACATATCAGTGTAAATTAATTCTAACACATAACTGATGGTCTGATGTCACATGGTTTCACATTTCAGTGGAGATACTTTCCACTATTGCAAAACAGCAGCCGAGGAAGGACAAAGCATGATGATGATGATGATGTGTTTTAGTATTGAGTTATACTGATAATCTTTGCTGAAATTAAAAGAAAGTTTAAAAAGTCAATGGCTTTAAATCCAATCCAGCCAAAATGTTGCTGAAATAGATATTACAGAGTTAATGTTTATCACAAGCAATGCTGCAATTTCTCTTTCACTTTTGCATTAATACAGTCATGATAAACAATGGTTCACACTTTAGTGAGGATGAAAAAGAGGTTGTGCACACTGTTAACCAACCCTCTGAAATAGTGTGAAACGGTAATATTGGCATACAATTGCAGAGCATTGAAACTCAGATTGTTACCAAAAGTGATTTCAAACCAAGCACATGTAGAAAAAAGCCCTATAAAAATATGTTAACACAATGTTTACATTTTTTTAACAAACACATTTATTTGTACCAGTAATTTAAGGGTTATGAATTCACTAGTTTTTAAGGTTGAGAAACTGTTTGTTTTCTTCTTGGTAGTGCTTTGGTCCCACTTTGGTTCAACTTGTATTGACAGTTCTCTCATCTTTCTCCCAGGTGTTCATGGAGACAGCCTAACCGTGCTGCAGGCTCCAGAGTTTGTGTCCTTCCAGAAAGGAGACTGGCCCATTTCCGGAGAGAAAATCCCTGACCTGGTGGCTTTGACCATGGGCTTCTCTGTCCAAGAGGTGCTTTGTTTTTCTTTCTTGTTTTTTTTTATTTATTCTCCACAATTTCGTTGTCTGTTATGTTCACAGGACTGGCTTGTAGTAGAGCATTCAGGAGCTAAACTGTCAGATATTTTCCTCAGGTGTTGAAAAAAACTAAAAGAGGCTATAAGGCGATGATCTGTAAATCTTTACACGGCCTGTTTCTGCTGCTCCAAGTAGCCAAAAAACATCAGTTACTGCAGGTTAAAGTTAATGATTATGCTAGCCTTTACCTTACAATGTGTGCTCATTTGTACAGGATCTGTCATGGCCAGGCCTTAAGGCTGGTCTACTGTTCCAGCGTCCCCGGGCTAACGTACTGGTGGTAGTGAGAGGAGTTGATAGTCTGGACCTGACTCAGAGTGTGGCCTCCTACCCCCTGGAGAACGTGAGTCAGACTGGACTGTGGCATTATGATGATGCTTTGTATATCAAATATAGCTATAATCTTATTTAAGTGTACAGTGTTATTTTGCTCAGTTAGTCATTTGTTCTTATTTGTCCTTGCAGCCGGTACCCTTCACCCTGGATAGCGTTGCAGAGACGGTGCACTCTCTGTTTGCTGAGGACACCCCTGTAGTGCTGCAGCTGGCTCCCAGTGAGGAGGTAATGAAAATATACTAGGCATACTTACCATTAGTGACATCACTCTTGAGAGGCTTTACTAATATTCTTTGTATCTTTTTGTTCTCCCTTTCAGAGGTTGTACATGCTGGGGAAGGCCAATGCTGTGTTTGAGGACCTACCAGTCACCCTGCAGCAGATCCGTGCCCGTCTGTCCCAGGATGGCTCGGTGCTGGCTTCCCTGCCGCTTAACTCCCTCAGCAGAAATGTAGAGGTCAGTTTCAAACACTCACAAAAACCACTCTAGCTTTTTAAATATCATCTTTAGGGACAAAAATTACTTACTTATGACACTTGTAGCACTGTACTGCAAAATATTATGTAAAAATGCATATTCTGATGCAGTTCGCACACAGTATACTTTTTCTTCTGTCTTACCTCTTTCGCTTTTGTTTTCCAGGCTGATCTCCTCTTCCTGTCTGAGGTTCAAGTTCTGCATGATATCACAGCTCTGGTAAGTCTGCAGATATCACCTTACTTTTTTTTTCTGTCCTAAAAATGAACATAGTCCTTGCATTGTTACTAACAATGCTTCATGTTCTGCTCTTCTTCTAGCTGCTGAGGCACAAACATTTGGCGAAGGACCACTCTCCTGACCTGTACTCCTTGGAGCTGTCCGGCCTGGAGGAGCTCAGCAGGGTCTACGGCCAGGACTCTCCTCAATACAAAGATGCCACAGCCATTCTGGCCTCTGTTCTGCAGAAAGTAAGTCGATTTGCCTTATTAGGAAATGTTCCCTAGTTTTAATTGAATCTCTGTTTATAATAATACTTTTGTCTTTGTCTTTGTAGTTTGCAGAGGATGTGTACGGGCTCTACAGCAACAGCGCCGTGGTCGAGGTCGTCACAGTTAAGACCTTTGAGGCTCCTTTGACCAGGAAGTCCCGTTCGATCCTGGAGTCCAAACAGATTGTAAGTCTGAGGCAGAGGAACTGTTTGCTCAACTTGTGCCAACACATTTAGATATCGTGCTATATCTGTGATTGCTTTCTTTTTCGCTTGCTTGTGTATGTAATTGTAAGTATTGTCTTGTACGCCTCATGAGGGCTGGCATCCCTTTTGATTTATGAGTCTTGAGTATAAGTCATTCCCTCTTTTCTAAAATAAGTGAGTTATTATTTCTAACTAGAAGACCATTGCATGTCACATTAGCCTTATACAGTATTATACATGGACAATACCTATGGTGGCATATGATCAAAGGTAATCTGTATTTATAGATTCTACATAGAAATGTAGAACGTTTGGATTTAGGCATGGCAAGTGTTCTGGTTTCTGTTTGTACTACGATGGTAGTCCGAGCAGCCTGCTGATACGTGATTGGTCGAATCACGTGTGCAGGAAAAACAGTCTGTGTGGACAGCAAAAGCAGGCTTGAGATAAATTCCCTTGATGCTGTGTCATTAAAGCCGTTCAGCGTTCAGATTTCCTGACTTCCTCGAATGCATCAGAAAAGATCAATCCGACCTCCGTTCAACAAACAAGCATTTTAAAAGTAGTTTTCTTCTCCTCTTGAGGACAGACCTGACAAAGCTTCATTTTAACTTTTTACTAATCTGCATCATGATGTTGAAATTTCGACAAAGGAAAACCCGTTAACTGAAGTAACTCACAAGAAAAACTGGTTATTTTTTTGTAAACAATGCAGCACGCGGAAAAGGAAGTCTTCACTGGAAGTTGTTTATCACTAACCGCTGTCTACACACCTGTCATGTTCACCGTTGTCCCCAGAGGCTATATCGTTGTCAGATTATAGCCGATGGGATCGAGATTGGGTGAAAGGTGATGATTGTGAGGACATAGGTGTCGGCTGCTTCATGGCTCTTATAAAAATGGAAAAGGGGAAAGGGGGTTGGTGCAGAGGCATCTTATCATATATTTCCCTCCTTATATAATCCTGCTGGGTACTCAGTGTTAAAGGTGAAATTATCCTTATGGCGGACATTTTTAACTTGCATATTTTGTTGTTGCAGAGTAACCCTGGCAGCCCGTACAACCTGGCCTACAAATACAACTTCCACTACGCTGTCATCTTCAACATCGTGCTGTGGCTGATGATCATTCTGGCGCTCGCCGTCATCGCCATCGCCTACAACCTGTGGAACATGGACCCAGGATACGACAGCATCATCTACAGGATGACCAATCAGAAGATCAGGATGGACTGAGTCCTCCTGTCCATCAAACACTCCTGCTGTCCTCATAGATCCTCGTAGTGAATGTTTGTTTTGTGTGAGGTTGTGTTTAGTGAAAAATACTGTGACAGCTTGATGGGAGGAAGGACCTAACACTGAATCACCTCTTTGTTTACAACACTGGCAGGATAGTTCTTAAATTTGCCGACATGAAGCGGTTAAATATCGTCCGGTGAAGATATTCAGACTTCCTCCCATCAACCTCACATCATTCCTTCCGACTTAAACTAACTGCGTTTCATTTGTTTCCCCCGGTTGATTGCAATTGTTATTTTTTATTGTAAAAAATATTGTAATGTTATGAAAGAATGAGATTTGTCTGGTGCCTGTGTGAAGTTGTAGTGCTTGTCTTGCTGTGTGAAACTGTTTTAAGTTAAATGAAATCTATGTGTATATATTGAATATACAAATGCAACTTTATGAGAAACTGCTCTACTCTTATTGTGAAAAGATTCGCGCTGCGTTTATTCCGGGTAGGTTTCATCCTGCTTCACTTCCAAATGGTTGATGCATAATTTGATGGTAGAGTTGGTTGTTGTGATTGGTCAAGGATAAATGAAGCTCTGTAAATTGCATTAAAATGTCTGACAATAAATTATTACATGGATAACTCCGGTTTGTGTTCACTTAATACGTTTCTAGCGTGGACCGTTTATCAATAAGCTGCTTTCTTGTACATACAATATAGCTCTGCTTAATGTCGAAGTACTTGCTTGATCCTATTTAAACGGTTTCAAAATAATGCTGAAGAAAGTGGATGATAGGAAGAGAGAAGAATAGCTGCAGGGGATTTGGGGGTATTACTTTAATTTATGGGTCCCGCAGTTTCCTATAATTTTAAAGAAAGCTTCTGATGAGTAAATTCTGAGAGCTTCCTGGGGGGACTATTTAATTTGGTAACACTAAACAAAATGGAGACCGTTGATTTTTATGCTTTTAATTAATTACACCATTTATTCATTTATCATCTCAACACGTACAGGGTAAAACTGAAGAGAGAAACTCACAACTGATATTCAGAGTTGATTACACCCTGACACACTCCTACCTGTATTGCTTTAAACTTCAGCGTCATAGATGTGGACAAACTAACCCCATGGATCAAAAGAAATACGTATATTTACCTGAGTACTTTACAATTTTTAGGTACTTCATTTTATGCTACTTTCTACTTCACTACATTTCAGAGAGATCTATTGTACATTATACTCTACTACATTTATAAACTAAAGTTTATACTTTTAGTTACTTTAAATCAAAAATATTACAGCCCGATAAAAATGTAACCAGTGGGTCGAAACCTTTTTGGCTTGTTCAACTTTACAAGTGCATGACTGTGTGTCAGGGAGGATACATAACTGAACAGTGATGAAGTACAATCTGATGCATTCATCAAAAATTGGTCCTCTTTTCAGATTAAATCAGTTGCGACAGTACGCTCCTAATCTGTGATATGATCAGCAATACAAACAAATGACCTTTTGTTTTCCTCGTACACAGGTTGATTACATTGTTTTCTTGAGATAATGAAATGTTAACTTGTGATCTCAAGATAACAGCATTTTTTTTTTAAAAAGTGCAAGCACAACCCTTTTCTCGGCTTCTATAAAGTATTCCTCATAACAACTTGTGATACATTAAGTAAATTTATTGGTAATACTTCTGTATTTTTCCTTTTTTTTTTTTGTAGGACCTTTACTTGTAATGGAGTAGCCTATTTTTACATTGTGGTATTAGTAAAGTAAATACTAAGAAGCATTAAAAACAGAACATCCATGTCCTAGAATAGCAGATACCCCCAAGCTGCCTCCTTAACAGTCTAAACATAGAACTACAGGTTAATTTTGCAACACTGCTGATGTCGTTTGATGTTGCTGCTTATTTTCCTACAGGTGTCAGTGATTGTGTTACGAGAATGTTAAAACTGTTTCTGCATGATACCAACCGAATAATTCTTAGATATTATATCATCTGTTTTATTTTGTAAAATGAACGGAGATTATTAGACAATTATTTAGCAATTATTATGTTTTCTTAGTAATACCGTAATAAGGTTTAATTTAATAAGCTATGTTTCTAAATAACATGTATTTTTGTCTGAGTAATCACTGAGTAATCTCAATCCTCTTTTCTGTGGATTTATCTCACATCTTTTCTGTTACTTCAATCCTTACTTCCCTGTATGCGACATCATTACGTTGTGCTAAATTGCGTAACAGCTCAGCCAATCAGAATTTAGAACAGCGATACGAGTCCCGCCCCTGGTATCACGCGCAGTAATTTATTTCCGGTTTGCTTTTGTAACAGTTCGTATATTAATACTGAAAAACGCAGAAAGCAACGTTTACCTGCCACAGACGAGGGTCTTAAAACAGGAAACAAACATGGTCTGACTGATAATAAAAGGTAGGAATTGCTTTTATCGTTTCTATGTCTTAAAAGCTTGACGGAGGAGCTTGAGGAGAAATGTTTATATTGTGTACATGTCTATCTATCTATCTATCTATCTATCTATCTATCTATGTCTATTTAATAAAAGAGATAAGAAATATGTTTATGATTTACGATGTAGAATTATCAGTTGAGCTTCTGAGCAACAACACAAAAGTGATAAATAGCTACATTAAAGTATCAGTAAATTTTTTAAATAATACAGCGCTTTTAAGTGTATTATTTATCTAACTATCTATCTTAGGGGCTAATATGTTTATTAAACAGAAATAGGCTATATGATTTCAAACTGATAAAATGTTTTTGTCTCACTTCCCAGCTAGCATCTACGTGGTTAGGAAGATCCGGGCATCCATTGCTGAGGGGGAGCAACTGGACAAGCCCATCATAACACCATGTAGTGCTATTGGTAAGACAACAATAACTAATACAACTTCTGCAATGGACCGTAGACCTCTAAGACTAGTAGAAAATGATTAACCCTGCATGTTGACTCAGAAGAACACAATTAACTGTTTACTACAAGTATTTAGATTCCTGCAGCTATTTTTAATGTAATTTATAAGATTATATGACAAACTTTATCTATAAGCACTTTTTGTGCAGTAACCTACTCGGACGTAATAGTTTAGTTACCTCACCATTACGTCATGCAGCATGTCCATGAGATTAGGGGGATTAGAGGAGAGCTTATGGATGGGCATTATACTACACCTGTTATTGACTGACATGCGTTTCATTTTTACTACTACTTAGCTGAAATGAGAGCGGGACATGAGGCGATAGGAAATGGCCCAGCGGTCGCGCTGACCTCAGGACCTGATGGAGGAGTCGGTGGAGCAGCCGTCTCAGGAACATCTTCAGAGACAGCGGTGCAGAAATGTGGCTCCTCCTGACGTTAAAGATCCTCCTGGACACTGGGACTGTATTCATCTATAATTAGTCATCTTTCTATTGTTTCATTACAGGACTATAATCCTGGAAAACTCCAGTTATTTACAGGACAATGTATATTCAATAGTCAACATTAATTTACAGATGCTTATGGACTTTGAAACAAGAAACATTATTCCTCTCTTTTCCAGTGTCCATGTTGTCCTCTGATGCCAGTGTCCGGCTCCTAATCGCACGTTTAGGCCTTTTTTCACAGTAGACATTTTGACTCACGAGCGGGAAAAAAAACAAGTGAAACTATAACAATACCTACATCCCATTAAGGATGGCTAGAGAGCTACTCAAAAATGCACCTAACATTTATGGTATTCATTTTATCCAGTTAGACAGCTTGTTCTCTGTGAAAAAAGGTCTTTATTTATATACTGCAGTGTTTGAAGGCCGACTCACCAACCTCTCTCCAGGGGCTGAGAAGGCCTGATGTCTCTGCTGCTGTATCAATGAATAAAAATGAAGACAAATTGCTGTGTGGGTGATGTTTGTTTACTTGCAGAATATTCTGTATATTACAATGTTTTACCCTTGTGTTTTTAAAAGAGATTTTTTGAGACCTTTTAAAATTACAATTCAACTCATCTTATTGGAAAAAGCAGATGTAACTGGAAAAAATGTTGCACCTTAATGTTATTTAGCCATCATTAATGTATGTATGCTTTTCCTGCTTCGATAAGGCAATTGTTTGCAAAGAAGCTTTATGAATAATATAGTGCTGCTGATGCTGATTATGCACGTTTTTGTATACGGATACATGCCTAGTTAATAGCAACAGTTCTTAGAACCTGACCTATAAACTTTTAACATGTACAGACTAGGGATGCATGATATTGGATTTTTTACCAATATCCAATATGCTGATATTTTCTAACCCTTTTTGATGATACCGATATATTAGGCACATGTTTTTTTCAACCTAAAACATCAAGTCTCTAGTGAAATTGATATCATGCCTACTCTTATTGTAGTAGCCCACTGTCAGATTCTTGCTTTGTTAGGGAATCATCAAGCATTTAGGCATAATTAAAGCGTTGTTTATCAGTGGAAAATATCAGCAGATATGTCTGACGATACCAATATGTCATTTTCAAGCCATTATCTGCAGATACCGATAACTTGCTCATAATATCGTGTATCCCTAGTACAGACCATGATTTACCTTGCTATCCCCCTCCTCTTGTCTGCTTATTTGGTCTAGTTTCAAAAATAAAATACGGACGTCTTTTCCTACAACAACCAAATTTAACATTACTACCTTCGCAGTCACATACAATTTTAATTCGTCAAAGAATACAACCAATACACAGTATCTTTTCCCCACTAAATCCCATAGCATCATCTTGCCCGGGAACCAACTGTTCCCCTCTTTGTGCCCCTCGTCTTTTCCCCCGATGCACTTCCGGCGATAGACGGATGTTGCCAAGGGAGATTGAACCGCCTGCAAAGTACAGAATAGAATCCAGATAAAATGTGTTCCTATTGTGTTTGCATGGTTCCGGAGGAAACGTTCGTTGAAAAATAGCTGTCTAAAATCGTCGTATATTCTCTGTTCATATTCAATGAAGCTCTGACCTGGGGTAAGCTTTAGCTCTCCTGTGTTCAGCTAGCATCAGGGACAAGGTAGCATTAACTAGCTTTGTCGGCTGACGCTAGCGCTAGCTGATGAGGATTTTCACTTTCTGTTGTGTCCCAGGCTCGGAATAAAATGTTTCTTAAATATAAAGCGTTGTTGTTACAGGCATGTCAATGAACATATCTTAATGCGACCGGCCTGTTCTGAATAGGTAGAGCTACACGTGGTGTCAGTGCAAAATAAACAGCTAAAAAAGCTTATTCTGTAATTAATTTCTGCAGCAAAATCTCGTGTTTGTTTGGATTTCAATTGACAGTCCTCGGGTTAAGACATAGATTTCTACCTTAAGGTTTCCATTTCCTGCAAGGAGCATATTATTTTTGTTTTGTCACTTTTGAAACGTACCACCTGCTCTTTCTGTTGGTCATGAAAGTTAGCACTTAAATTTATTATATATGTGGATCAATGTAGCTAAAAATCACTTGATTGGGTCACCTATTTTATTTTATTATTATTATTTTTGTACAAAAGTATACTGTTTATTGCTTAAAGAATGTATGTTTTATAATTTCCTTGTTTTTGTTTTACAGGTTAACGACCACCTTGTCATACAGACTTTGAATTAGGGATGCACGATATTGGATTTTTTGCCGATATGTCTAGATTTTATACTGCCGATTTTGATACCGATATATTAGGCACATGGTTTTTCCCACCTAATTGCAGAGTACATCAAGTTTCCCCTGTAGTGGAATTGATATCATGTCTACTTATTGTAGTGGCCCACTGGCAGATTCTTGAGATGGGCAATAACATTTGTAATGCGCACACACTCGCGCGTTAATGTCGTAGCATTACGTCAAGCTTCTTTAGGGAATCATCGAGCATTTAGGCAGAATTAAAGTGTTGTTTTTTCGATGGAGAAAAATGACACATCCGCCCATGCCGATGTCATTCTCAAACCATAATCTGCAGATACCGATAACGTGACGATAATATCGTGCATCCCTATTAATGACCACCGTGTCATACAGACTTTGAGTTGTTTTGATGCAAAGATAGTATTATGTGATTTTGTTCTTAATGTGTTTCTGCAGACTTGATGTGCCTTACCTAATTGCTGATCATGATGGAGCGACGAAAAGCTTTAACTATTCCTTTTACTGTTGGCAAGGATAACCTGGTACGTGGGACCCATGTTTGTGACTTATGCAATTTCATGTAATACGTGTTTTATTTCTGAGCTTTAAGTGTGCAGCTTGAAATGCTCTCTCATTCTTGCAAGTTACTGAGGCAACGCTTGCTATGTGGCTCCCATCTTAGTTTCATGTTTTGCTCATGATGTGCTGACTGCAAGCTCTTTACAGTCTAACCTTTTGCTCTGTGGGTGCTTACATGCACATTTGCTGTTTTGATTGCTATATTGGTAAGATCTGTTAATCAGTAAGAACGCTTCCCTTTTGTTAAAAGTACTGGATCACAGTGCAGGTATGAGCTGCTGCAATAATCATATGTAACTCTGCTACATGCTACTACCATACCACTGCTATGCTACAGATTCCAAAATCAGGTGCTTCTAGGACTGCAAGTTTTTCAGTAAAGATTTTTCTGCTGATAAGTTTTCAGTCAAAACCAGAAATGAAGGTGACACAACTGAGAAGCAGGAACTAATGAATTTCATATTCTCTGCCGGAAAATTAACTTTCAAAAAATGAATCAGTCGTCAAAACACTTTCAGATTTAGCAGCTATGAATGGGCACATTATACATTTTGGCACAGCTAATGTATCCTGCTTTTACACCTGTTTTGCTAACAGCTGCACCTACATGCTTGCAAACACAAAGAAAAATTACCTCGACATGATGGGTTACAGATCGATTTCACAAGCTTGGCTCATTTGCTTTATTTACATGTCCGACTAATAGTTGAGTAGCTTTTGGCTGTTGCATGTAATTCATTTATACATGCATGGTCACTAACCATCCTGTGAATTGTAGATGGAACACCCACTAAGAATTCCCATCACATGTCTTGCATCAGATTGTGGAAAGTTAGAAGGACAGGTACACGATATCTTTCTCACTGTCAGACCACATGGACAAATGTTATGCTGGAAACACAGCGACTCTGGATTTCTCATGAGACTCACGCTGTTTCGTTCTTTGTTTGCAGGTTTCCTGGACGGCGTTTGCAGGTTGCAAACTCAGACAACATGATTCACTGCATAAAAACGGATCGAAGCTTTTTGATCACAGCCTTGCTGCTATGGGCAGGTAAGCTGGTGCACACAAAAGAGTTTTGATACATTTTACTAGGCTGAAACTTTCAGATATATTCTGTTGTCTACACTAAATTGGGCTAAGAGTTTTTCTAGCCAGTTTTTCTAGCCAGTTTTTCTTCCAAGCTTTCTGTTTTGCCACACTGAAGGTGCTCTCTGCTCAGCTGTCATTTTTCCTACTAGTCTGAAACTAGAACTCATTTAAGGATCATTGAGAGGATAATTAATGACAACTCTGGGTTGTGATTTACTTTGAACTACTAACTGCTGCCCATAATATCAGCACAACCCACGCTTTAACTGGGATGTTGACTACTGATAGAATTTTACCCTGAACTGCACTTTGCATCTCATCTCTACAGAATCAATGACATGCACAGATTGTCATTAATCATAACCGAATATTTCTGTATTCCTAACTCCACTACACTCTGGCATGTCTTCTTTGGGGGAGTTAGTTCAGCAGATTTTAACTGAACAACAGGACAGCATTCTTTAAATACTGTTCTCCCATAGAGAATAAAATATATGGATTTAGTTCAGCCATCTCAGATACCAGGCTCCTTCAAGTCCCGGCTCAAAACACACTTTTACAGACTAGTTTTTGAGCCTTCCTGTTCTAAATAGTCTCCTTTATTACTGTGCTTATGTCTTTCAATGTGTTTAAATGTGTTATACCACATCTTTTATATCTTGCTTGTGTTTTCTATGTTTTGTTTTTTCCCTGTGTGGATGTTTTTAACTCTCCTGTGTCTGGTTTTTGGTTTTGTACAGCACTTTGGTCAGCTGTAGGTGTTTTTAAATGTGCTTTATAAATAAATGTATTATTCTTATTATATCTGCTGGACAGCCAAAAACACACATCACATTCACCTAACATTACAGCCTGGAAAACAGGCTGAATCTTACTAGAAATTGTTTGGACAAGAGTCTTGTGAAGGGTGTAAGCATAGAGAAAATTCTGTTACGTTTGGCTCTCAGAAATGATTTAACATTTGATGTTTTATTAATCAAAAAATATAATACGTGATGATTGATGAGAATAAGCTGACCACAGGTGGTTCTGTCTGAAAGCACGAAATAAAGTTGCCTTGTCTGTGAGGTTCAATGCAGTTTCTTAAACTTTCACAAGATGGAGCACTCAGCCTGAATATTTACAGACGTGGATCGTGGTTGTTTGCAGCAGTGTTCATTGTTTTCAGTGTCATAAGAAATACTAAACAATTCTGATATCTCTTAATGTGACAGCTGTGTGCATGTACTGTCTCTTAAATGTACTGGAGCTCTGAGACTGGGCTTAGTGTATTGTAGGGAAGAATTTAAAGCTACAGAGCCTGAAATAAAAATGTTTCCAGCATAAACCAGACTTGAAAACAATGTTTGCTATTTAACTTATTATTCTTTTACTTTGAATTACACAGCTGCTTCCTGCTATGACAATAGGGAATACTATACTATTAATATGAAACAGTTTTTGTATTTGTTTACAGAATCTTAAGTATGAGTATTTATGCTTAATAAAAACGAAACTAGGAAAAAGCCCTCTGACAATGAGCTTTCCACTCATGAGACTGATTTATGAGTAGGGCTGCGCGATATTGGAAAATTGCTATATCTTTTCTTTCTGCGATATGCATTGTATTCTATGTATGTATTCTAATGTACGTTTATACAATAATAATTAGAGATAGACCGATATGGTTTTTTCAGGGCCGATTACGACTTTTTAGTAGTCAAGGAGGCCGATAACCGATATTTGGAGCCGATATTCATTTGCAGTAAAAGTTAAAATATTGGCGTCAAAATTTTGAATAATACAAACTCCAACACTTAACTTTGTTTAAATGCCTTTAAGCATATGTTTATTAAACAAACAAACAAAAAGCGCAGGGAGTTCCCAGGGTCAGCAGCATCTCTTATAAAGTTAATTGAAAATTTAAGTAAATAAATAAATAAATAACTTCCTGAAGTTTTATAAAGTAAATAAAACAAAGTTAAATAAAATTTGCAAAGAAATGAACTCTTATCGGCCGTCAGATTTTAAAAAAAAAAAAAAAAAAAAAAAAAAAAGGCTGATGCAGATATGCCGAATATCGGCGCCGATAATTGGCCCGGCCGATAATCTATCCCTAATAATAATTAACAATCGTGCTTTTATTATTTTGGGACTTTAAGTCTACCAAAACAAAACCTCTCTCCTGCTTTGACCACACATGGCTCAGCTCTCTGCCAGCAACTCTGACAGAGAAAACAAGTGGAGCGACACGTCTCTCAATAATTGTGCAAATAGACTTTTGTATGTCATCAACCTTGTCTTACAATGTTCAAAGGTTTGTTTAACATGCATGAGCAGCCCCGTGACAGTAACACAGTGTGTGTGTGCTCTACGTAAAGCCGCTAAAGGTAAACACTCTGCTCTTTGAACAGTCCGTATATGTAGCAACAACGTCTGACGCAATCATCCCGCCGGCATCGTCTGTGACGGCAGCAGCGAAGCGCGCGTGTTTAAAGGCAGGTGACACGCAGACTCTGCATGCACAGCCATCTGTGCTGAGGTGAGGAGCTGCACTCATGTGATATCAGACAGATCAGACACAGGAAATGAGAACCTGGCGAGTTTTTGTTTTGCATCAAGCAACAAAAAAGCAGCATAACGTATTTCAGGTCATTCATGCTTGCGATGTAACCATTGCACATGTGCGCATTGGGATGGTTAAACGATCTATAAGGCAACTCCATGCATGTCAGGGACAGAACCTTTTAGGTGTGAAAGTGACCGTTTGTTTGCATTGATTTCATAAATATTGAGCCAGTAATTAAGCAGTAATGTCCTTTTAATATGAGGAGAGTTTTGTCTTGTGTGGTTAGTATTTATTTTCACTGCTTGAATAAAACATTGCTTATAAGCACCATGACTTAGCGAAGCTTATCATGACTCTACACATGGCTTATCTACACCAGACGACTTGCCTAAACCTCCCTCTCGATCAGCTGGTTTACATAAAGGCTGACCTGCATTGGTAGAAGAGCTGCGACTTCCAATACATTGAGGCGGCTAAATGTTGCAGAAAAGACACCGCTCTAAGAAGGTTGTGACTAACCACTGCTCTGTTCTGTCCTGTAGGAAGAAGCCCCGTCTGATCCTGACGGACGTCCTAAAGACGGAACGGGGCCAAGCTTACATGGAAAGGATAAAACAAAATAAATGCATGTCAAGTACGCGGAGAGAGAGTGGTCGGAGCAGAGAGGAGGCCCTGATTAGCAGAGGAACGAGGTCTGAGGTCAGGACCGATAAGACCAAGAGTGTCACCCCTAAAAGAAACCAGAAGACCCCCTCCTCGTCGTCTCAAAGGTAGGAAGTTACAGTGAAAGGAAAATACTTTTTTTTGCTGTCTTGAGAGATGGAGGTTATCCTAGCTTAGCATAGAGAGAGAATCCCTCCTGTGGCTTTATTCCTGGGGGCTTGCAGCATGTCTCCAATAACAATTCTAAACTCATGGATGGACTGTTGGGAGAAAGAAAGGAAGTTTTCATCATTATGTGCGTAACTGTAAAAGTCTTAAAATAGGACCCACTCATGGAAGCTTGTTGGGTTATTTTGAACTAAAGGGGGCGTCTTCTGTGTGGGCCGTCTCTTAGACGCATGATGCAGCTGTGCTAAACTTAAAAAAGCCAGGACAGTGTGATGGTTTTACACAAAGAACAGGGAAAAACACAAAACAGTAGGAGCTGTTTTTTATTGGGATCATTTATTGTATTTGTTTCGATCAGCTGAAGGAGAAACGACCTTTTAATGGAGTTTGGCTCGTGCGACTCCTCTTGGCTCTCGGTATTTTCCAGGCAGAAAACTTCTTCCGTATAATACCACACAGAAAGATTTTACTACTAGACTCTTACACTTTAAGTTTACAAAGGCCCTGGGACTAAGTTTTACACCACTTTATGTGGCTTTGCTGTGAATGAGAACAACTGTATAATAACTAGTATTTTTCTTTCATGTCTGCAGGTCAAGAGTCAGGAAGAGGTTACAAAATGCAGATGATGAAGAGGACGAAGAGGAAAACAAAGACATCGAGGAGGTGATCATAGGCAACGGAGAGGACTACAAGTTCTCTGAAGTTGTAGGTGTGTAAACATGAAGACAACACACACACACACACACACGACTGATTTGATGCTGCTGTCCTTTTAAACTACAGAACATTGTGTTTTTGCAGTCAGAGTTTTGGTTGAAGCCTTGAAAGAGTTCGAACAAAGTCTAGAAAGGAATATTTTATTTTAGTTTTGTTTTCAAGGTAAGGAAAAAAATAATTTTATTATTTCGTAATTTCAACAAATTTTGTGATGAAACGACTTGAAAATGTTTGAAATTCAATCTTTAAAAGCTGTTGGAATCCTGCTTTGACTGTATCACATTACAACCGACCAGCAACTTTCTTAAAGAGTCTTTCCTGCACCCTCCTCTGAAATTAAACGTTGTCATCTCGAAGATCTCAGTTTCGTTCTCTTTGGCGTCACCTATGGCGATAAACGGTAATTGCGGGAGCACACTTCCCAGATATCCAGACAGTGTCGCTTGTGTGACGTCCACGGTTGGCTCCGGTTGTAACTCTTGATTTTCCTCGCTGACGGTCGCTTTCCTTTTTAGTGTCGAATTTGTTTCTTTTTCTTTGGATTTTCACTTCTTGTTGAAGTTGTATCTGTAGTCATCCATCTTTTCTTTGTTTGTTCAGCCATAGTAGGTTACTGTTTACTTGCAACACTTGCAGAGAACGGAAAAGCAGCGGCTTAGCTCCGCCTCTCTGGCAGACCAACGTGTCACTAACTGGGCACCGCTTGTGATTTTTTTCCACGAATGTCACCACAGACACCCAGACTGTAATAATACTATATACTGCAGATGCAAAGGCTTTCATCAGTGGGCCATGGGTCAATCACTTGTGTTGCCTCATTCAGCGATAGATGGTGACTTAACAGACATTTATTTAAATGAAAATCTTCGAGATTATCACTTTAAGTTAAATGGTTCGGATTCATTGATGCTCCTGGCCTTGCTTCTAGAGGAAATAAACAGAAGCAACACTTCAGTCTCCCTGACAAGATTATCTCAGTGCCCAATTTAGCTTCGTCTTTTTCTGTTTTCTTGTAGTAGAAGTGGTCTGGCGTTCAGGTTGCATGTATGTGTTTATTTAAGATGAATAGGTTACCCTTCCTCTGTTACACACAGATTGCGGGTTGTCGGTGAGCTGGGAGCCTGCAGAGGACACAGGAAGTTGTGATGAGTTCTCTCCAGCTAGCATCAAGGACCGGTTGAGTGATCCTGAAAAGGAAGTACAGCACAGTTCGGTGAGCACTGCACACGTTCACAGAGTAAACTTTATCTAAGCATAAACCATTCCTGCAAAACACTTACTAGTTAGTATCTTTAGTCAAATTTCCATAACATCCAAACACGACACAAGACTGACAATAACACCACAGAAGTTTCCGTTATTAGAACAAGCCATCAATGTTATGTATTCTTGTTAATAGCGCGTAATGCAGCTACAGCTCAAGTTGTCTGCTGGGCTCACACTGAACTTGCTGTTTTCTCTCATCTCAAACAGAAGAGAAAAAGAAAAGAAGCGTCCCATTGCAACGGAACAGGAAGCCCCAAACGCCACCGTGAGAGTGTGCTCCGCCTCACCGGAGAGGATGGGACGGGCTCCGCACAGATGTGTCCGGAAGAAAGCGAAGACTATGGAGACATGGAGAGCCTCGATCAAACTATTGTTCAGTTCACAGTGGGGGGGGATGACCGGACTGAAGTTAATTTGTCTAATTTGGATGCTGGAGATTTGATTGGTAGCCCTGGACGAAGTCTTTCCACCGGCCAGGACGACACAACCAAAAGCAGCCCCCCTGAACCCAGTGAGTAGATTCGTTAACCAGCATCGTAGTGGCTCCTTCTCGGTCACGTGGCTCAAGCATCTTGTTTTTGCCATCGGCTGATATCTGTTGTGGTTGTTTGTCCTGCACCTTCTGTTTCTGCTGGGTGTGTCCTGCATCTTAGTACTTAGACTTAGAGACTTAGACTCAACTTTATTGATCCCTTTGGGATGACTCCCTCTGGGAAATTCAGTCTCCAGCAGCTTATACAGTACAATACAATAGGAAAGAATCAGCACACAGAGGGTAAAAAATAAAGATCAAAATATATATATCTATCGATATATATATATATATATAAAAAAAGTACAAAATTAGATAACAAAATATATAAAATATACACTCTTAGAAAATGTACAAGTAAACAGTGGGTAATAGTTCAATTAAACTAAATTAGGTTATTGCACTGTGTACTTACTGTGCGCCCTCTTTATAACCTGCCCAATTGTCTTTTCTAGGATTACTTCTGTCCTTGCTGGCTTTCAAAGCCCATTATACATCCTTCATGCTGTGTCAATTAAGGGCATCAAAGTGTTTGGCAGTGCGCTTGTCTCTGAAAACATAAACATGAGTTAAATACTGGGCCTGAGGGGTGTACTACGAAGCGAGATTAGAGGCTTAGCCGGGTCTGTTGAGCCTTAACCCGGGGTTTTCTGTGTCACGAAGCTGGCTCTCTTCTAACCGGGCTAAATCACCATGGTAACTCACTCTGCAAAGCTAACCTGGTCGGTACCAGGTTATGTTCAGAGTTTCGGCTTAAAATCGGCTGTAAAGCACCTCCAATTCATGAATAAAGTCCTGACGACGTTCTCCGTGGGTAACATAGATCCTCAGCTGACGTTATGTGTACAAGGAAACTTCTGGAACGTAACGTTACGCATGTAAAGACACAGAACGAAGCCGTGCAGGTACAGTACCACACACTGCATGGCATTATGGAATCTATGCATTCAGTTAGTGATGAATATAATATGACCCCCCCCCTTCAGTGTCCTTCTTCTCCTTTATACCTGTTTGCTTCAGGTAAAATTAACACTTTAAATTCCAGCAGATCATCCATACAGTAAAAGAACGGTGAAGACACAGCATCTAAAGACACTGCCAAGTCCGTTTCACACGGCTGGTTTTGCAGCTAAAACGTATATGATAAAATTTATAAGTCTGTCGGTATTTATCAATGATTAATTCAAATTAATTAATTAATTTGAATTCTATTTGGACAAATATTAACGTTATTTCCTTGCTTTTTTCATGAAGTGAAATTATCCGACCTCACTGTAGTTCCTGACTATACTCCTGAAATCACGTGAAGGCCTGCAGTGTAAGAGTTGTACTTTGTGTAGTTGTTACTTTAACAATAAACAGGAGGCACTGAGAGCGTTTAATGAGGTAAAATAAAAACATTAATTTTAGGGATGCACGATATTGGATTTTTTGCCGATATCTGATATGCTGATATGCCGATATTTTACAACTCATTTAGTCGATTACCGATACCGATATTTTTTCCCCGCACACCTAATTGCAGAGGTCATCAACTCTCTTCAGTATTGGAATTAGCGTACACTATAAAGGTGATACTCTTATCACATTTGTTACAGCGGTCGGGGTGACGGGTCTTGAGATGGTTAATCAAGTTTGTAGTGTTGAAAGACTTTGCCTTGGCTCCTCCTCGCATCACCGAAGCTGAGCTGTCATTGCAAATAGCAGCTTTGCTGTCTATTTCGGACACTTTGAAAAACTTCCACACCACGGACATTTTGGCTTCTAACTCTCTCGTGCTGCAGGTAGACACACATGACGTCATCACGCTGCGCCGCGCAGGTCTTCTTCACGCCGGGGACATTGCGCCGAGGTCGGACAGTTAATCAAGTATGCAGCAGCCCATTATTTTATCGGTTAATTATATCAGCGGATATCAGCGTGTTGGCCCATATCCGATAGTTCATTTTTAAGCCAATATCGGCCGATACCGATAACGTGCCGATAATATCGTGCATCCCTATTAATTAAAGTATTAAAAGAATACATTTCTGCAGCAGTGTGGTTTTTACCGCAATAATTTTTTATATTTTTATCATCACTTCTCATTTAAACCATCTGACTGAAGCAGACAGCTGATGATCGCTCAAAACGCCCCCTTTTTCTGTGAGCGTACAGAGCCTGAAGCAGTAAACCACCTTTGTGATATCTCTAACTGGTGATTGAGGCTTTGTTAAACAAGCTTACCCAATAAAAGCCTGGGTATGTTGAACTTGCTTCGCCCTCTGACGTGTTCTCCATGCTTGTTTTTCAGTTGTGCTGTCCAGCGACGACGAGGAGGGCAGTGAGGTTCCTCAACGCTGCAGCCCGGCGGCCCACAAACGGGTCACGGTGGAGGAGAAAGTGATACAGAGACAAACCTCACAGGAAGCTGTGGCCAAACAGCAGAAAGCTTCTGATGCAGCAGACATGCAGGTTCGCAGAATGTTTTCAGACACACTGCTCATAGTGCATAGCAAATACAACAGTGCTTCTACAGCTGTGTTAATTGTGTTAACCAAAATAATGATGACAAATGTTCTTCAACAACCTTTATCCCATGACAAAGACGAGACATTGACGGGTTAAAAATAGATTGTTGATAATAAAAAATGCGACGACATGTTTTGTTTTCATTAACGAGACGAGGCAGGACTAAAAATGTTTGTGGTCGGACATTTAAAATGCATGTTTTCCACGACTGAGCGTCCAATGTGTCTGTCAAAATACAAGCAACTCATTCTTGTTGCTGGGTAACTCGGTTGGAGATAACGGGTACCACGAAGGTGGTTGTAAAGCTTCTGTGTTAACTCAGGCTTTCTGCTTCAGGCTCTGTGGTGTTCAGAGAAAGAGGGCCGTTTTATGTGAAGACTAAGACTAAATCTAAAATAGTTGCCAAAATGAACACTGTTCTACAATTATGTAATTAAACAATGAACAAAAAAGGCTTTCAAAGTCAAATCTTATACTAAGACGTATATAACAATTAAGTGCAAGATTGTGGAGGGCGTTGTAGGTGATGAGAAGGATTATGAACCGGATTCTTTGATGAATGGCAAGCCAGTGGAGGCTCTGAAGGACTGGGGTGATGTGATCTCGTGTGAGAGTAGGTGAGGAGACAGGCAGCTGAGTTTTGGATGTAACGAGTGTGTTGAGTGTTTTGGTGGATGTGCCATAAAGGATGCTGTTGCAGTCGGCGATGAAGGCGTGGATGAGTGTTTGATCAGCTGAGAACAAATTTGTCTTGATTATAGTTTGCCTGGATGTTTGCAGGATAGCGCCCCCCCCCAGAACCCCAGAATTATTTCCGTATGTTAAACAGTTAATGTGTACTAAAACAGTTTGAGGGCATGTTGTTGTAACAGCTTCCTGTTATCACAGAAGCTTAAGCTAACAGAAGCTTCATACAGGCTCACAAGATTAAAGTTAACTGCTGGAACAAACAGACTTAATGCCTGCCCACCCTCCATTTCCTCTCATGCTCAAAAGATATGAGATGTTTGGATAACAAGATACTTTTCTTGTTCAATTAGCCGCAGATTTGCAGGCAACCCAAATGTCATTATTGGTGCTACCACTAGATGGCACCAAAGTAGAGAATTTTCCAATCCTGCACATAAATATTGAAGATTAAATGTTTTAATATTGGTTCTAACTTTATTCGACCTTGCAGCTTGGTCTCATTGTAGTACGGAGATTATTTGACTGTTTTATTCTACCAGCATTGTTGTGTTGACCTTTGAACCCTGTCTGCACCATTCTCTCCTGTCTGTGTGTAGCAGGTGCTGAGTGTAATCATAGAAGATCCTCCCGATTCAGTCCCTCTCATCCCAAGTGAGGGCCTCTCCCTGAGCGTCTCGTTCTCTGCCCTGCACTACGGAGGCTACCAGGGGAAGGCCAACGGAGACATGATGGTAAGCTGTGTCAACCACGAGTATATGCGTTTCACTGATGGCATCACATTCTGTTTTTATTGCTTTATATTGACATGAATGCTGTCTTTTTACAGGTAACAGGAGAGAAAATCATCATCCCCCTATCAGGTAATGAATAGTTGTTTAAAGCTATTTTTTAAAGTGTTTGAGTCGCGCCTTTGACCTGCCTTTGACCTTTGGTCTGGGTTGTATTTACTCCGACCAAAGAGGAAGCCATCTCATCTTGTTTTGGTGATGCAGTCTGCACACCATCCACTCCCAGCTTACAGGTCTATTTCAGATGAGGTGTGTGTGTGTGGTTGTCTCCGCGAGTGTGTGTGTGTTCTTGGATTAGGCCCTCGAGGCTCTAGTGCACTTTCACCTCTGAGCCTGTGAAATCTCCCCCTCAGGAATCTAAGCTGGTTCTTCTCTGAGATTTGATCTTTGCCATCCGTGTTTATTAAACAAAAAAGCTACCGTATTAGTTTAAGAAAGCATGTTGGAAAACGTTCTCTCTGAGATACATGTTTATGATACAAGCTTGGGTCTGGTGAAGAAATTATGACCAAATAACCTTGAATGAAAGTCGTTCTACCACTTAAAGATATAATCTAGAAGATCTCCGTTTCGTTCTCTTTAGCGGCACCTTATGGCGATAAACGGCAATTGCGGTGATACACTTGCCTCATACACAGACGTCCACGGTTGGCTCCGGTTGTAACTCTTGATTTTCCTCGCTGACGGTCGCTTTCCTTTTCAGACTGTTTGCTTCATCTGAGTGTCGAGTTTGTTTCTTTTTCTTTGGATTTTCACTTATTTTTGAAGTTGTATCTGTAGTCATCCGTCTTTTCTTTGTTTGTTCAGCCATAGTAGATTACTGTTTACTCGCAACACTTGCAGAGACCGGAAAAGCAGCTGCTTAGCTCCGCCTACCCTCTCTGGCAGACCAACCACTGCTGGGTGATGGAAAACGCGTCACTAACTGGGCGCTGCTTGTGATTTTTTCTGCAAAAGTCGCCACAGACAGCCAGTAATACTGCAAATGCAAAGGCTTTCATCAGTGGGCCATAGGCTCAATCACCATTGTGTTACCTCATTCGGTAATAGATATTTATTTAACTGAAATCTTAAATATATCTTTAAATCCAGACTCAAATATACTGAATTTAGGCGCCAGTTCGAGGCTAACGGTAACCTAGACATTCCCATAAGCCTCAGCTGTACCCTGTATTTAATGCTAACTGGTTAACGTTAGCATGCTACTTCGGGACAAGGGAGAAACCAATGCGAAATTCCCACTAAGGTGACCAGTAAAGCCGTTTAATCAATCGGTCAGTCCGTCATTTTGTCAATCAGTGGATCACTCATCAGTAATTTAATCAGTCAATTAATTAATTAGTCAACCATTCAATCCAATAAATCAATCAAACCTGCCAAACTAAAACACTACTGAACTTGACTGAACATCTGAAGTCTAACACCTTGTGTATAAGCTCGGTTGTACATTATTTAAAGTCAACACGTCTAGTGTGCACTGGGATACCTAAAAAATGTTTGTGGGATCTAAACACTTGATTATTAACGCTCTAAAGGTTTATCAGGCATCTGCAGTGTGGCTCCTGGGACATCAATGGAAACGAGCATAAATCTGGAGATGTGACTGAATTTTGTCTGGTCAAGGGTAATCTCTATTCACAGATTCTACATAGAAATGTAGAATCTGTAGTCAGGGACGTGGATCTTTAGGGAAGTGTTCTGGTTTCTGTTTGTACTACGCTTGTAATATTGACCAATCAGTTATCGTCCGGAAAAACAGTCCGTGTAGGGCAGGCGGAACATAATGCTGCATAATGCCATCCCGGCTCCCATCAGCAGCTATCTAACAACGATTTAGCTTCTTGTTAATCACTTTAAACAGAACGTCTGCATGCTAACGGCTAACAATCCTTTCTGGATCAAAAATCAAACTTTAGACAAATTCCCTTGACACTGTGTCACGAAAGCCGCTCAGCGTTCAGATTTCCCGACTTCCTTGAATGCATCAGGAATGATCGATCCGACCTGCGGTCAACAGTAGAGCATTTCAAAAGTAGTTTTCTGCTCCTCTTGAGGACAGAACTGACAGAGCTTCATTTTTACTAATCTGCATCATGATGTTGAAATTTCAGCAAAGGTAAGACCCGTTAATTAACGCGGAAAAATACGTCGTTTATCGCCGACCGCAGGCTACACGTCCCGCATGTTCACCGTTCCCCCTCTGAGGCTATATTTGTGTCAGACTATAGCCGATTGGATCCGAGATTGGGTTCAAGGGTAAAAGGATGAAAAGCCTCAGTGTTAATTATTTGTTTTAAACTCTGGGAACTGCTGAGCTAACCTAGCATCCTTTTCTCCCCAGACACCAGTTCGCAGGAGAAGTCGCAGGAGAAGGTGATGTTAACGTTCCAGCGCAAGGAGCTGAGGAGGTACAGCGTTTGGGAGCAGCACGAAATGCAGGTCGAGGGAATTTACTTCGAGGGTGACGAGGATCCTTGCCCGTCAGCCGTCCTTCTGTTTTGTGTGTCGGATACCGCTGCAGCCGGCATACAGGGGGAGCTCCTCGAGCTGCTTGTCAAACAGGGCAGCAACACAAACACTGGTGAGAAGGCCGGCACACTTGGAGTCAGATCCCCCAGTAAAAAATATATTTCTTATAAATATTTGATGTAATTTTCAGAATTATTTCTTATGTCACAATATTCTATATTCACAATTTTACTAGGCAAGGCGAGCCCCTTCATCCTGGTGACTCTGAGGGATCCTCTTGAGGGAATGGAGGGGGCTTTACTGCGCTCCTTCCTGGACATCGACTGTCTCAACAGACTCGCAGATGAAAAATCTCTTGATTCTCAAGGAGCAGAAAGCATCACAGGTCTTGAAAACATCCACACTCCTGTTCTGTCTCTGGATGAAAGCATAGAGCTGATTAGAAGAACGGGCCGTGACTCTTCCCTGCTCTGTCTGCTGGGTCTGGAGAGCGAGGAGCCTGATCAGGATGCAGACCAGGAGGATTCACATTCGGATACGGATGAAAACACGACACCAATCATCCAGGTGGAGGTCGATTCACAGAAAGAGACAGAAGTTGAGACTGAGACGGCGGCCGAAAGAGAAACAAGGACGCCACTCAAAGCGGAGGAGGATCAGAAAGAACAAGTGCTTGAACCAACTCCATCAGAGGTGAGTGGTTTCTAACTTAATTGGCTTGTTACCCCTGAAAAAGAAGCCGCATCGACCTCAACATGGGATGTTTGAGAGGTATGTTTAAATGATGAATGATTTCTTGACTGTAAATGATTTGTGGTCCTAAACATTAAAAAAAACAAGAGCAAAGACTAGAGGAGGGGCTGAATGTGCATTTTCTCCTCATGGTATTAATTTCCTCCCACAGAAAAGAAAGGAAGGCACCCCTCCTGTTTACACTCTGCGCCACCGTAGAACCACAGGGTCCTACTCCGTGTCCGTGTGTAGACCCGCCCCTAGCTGGATTAAATACAAACATCAGGGCCTCCCTCGTAGGTAAGTTACCTTCCTTACCCCACATGCTCACTCTAATGCATTCATTGTGAATATGACTTCCCAATGAAGATTGTTGCAGCCAAAGCAGTTAAAGGGCCAGTACGCTGGTTTTCACCCTCAGTCCTATCATGCTATTATGATGAGCTAATGCTATTATGGTAATTAAAATGCATTTTGGCTCTGTGCCTTTGGAGGACGCTAACCGCTTCTCCAATGAGCCCTGGAAAACCTCGCATCATCAGGCGGAGGCTAGGGAGCTTGCTAAACTACACTTCCTCAATCTAGGACGCCCGCCTCCGATGTCATGTCTCGTTCAAAATCGAAATGCAGACTGCAGACCTGAAGATTTTTTAGACGATCCACTGGTATATTCTCGTCGTGTTTTGGATGCACGCTGGGTGTTGTAGGAATGCAGAATGGGCGAAACTACGAGCTGTTTGTACAACTTTCTCCACAGCTATGGCGGCAATTTCTAATATTATTGCTTCTATTGATTACAGAGAAAACCAGCTTTGACTTATATGAACTTGAATGAATGTGGGGGCCGATATTGGATTTTCTTATTAAGGTCGCGTACACCAACCTGACATGTTAGATCAATACATCCTAGATAAATATTTTGTAAATAATACAGTCCAACTACAACTGTAGATGTCCAGAGTAAAAAATCTATGGTTGCTCTGTGCAGAGACAGATTCTGCTAGTGGGACCAGTATGACCTTTGATTGAACCGTCTCATTCTTCTTTCTTCCACCGCTGCGTAGGTTGATCCAGTTTCCTCCTCCGCCATTAAAAGGAGGAATAACCGTAACAATGGAGGACCTGCAGTGCCTTGACAGTGGGCAGTTCCTCAACGATGTCATCATTGATTTTTACCTCAAGTAAGCAAAACATTCTTACACAAAAGGTTCCTCAGAAGTTTGTGGAGAAGGGATCCAGCTTTGAGTTGATAATAATGTGTTTTTTGAACCAGGTACCTCCTCCAGAACGCCTCCGAGGCTGTGTCCGAGCGCTGCCACATCTTCAGCAGCTTCTTCTACAAGCAGCTGACACGGCGGGACAACGCCAGTGAAGGCATCGCCAATGAAACGTAAGAACTGAAACTAATCCTTTTCTATTATCCTTTACGTTCTTATTCGTATGTACTTAAAGAACGTGTATGTGTAAAACTTGCACCTGTGTTTGTTTCTGTGTGCACCCAGCTGTCAGAGGCAGAGGCGGCACCAACGGGTGAAGACATGGACACGCCATGTGGACATCTTCAAAAAGGACTTCCTGTTTGTGCCTGTCAATCAGGAGTGAGTAAAACCCCACAATGAGGAGAATTTTTCAGGGCTTTTTTTTTTAACATATAAATCACATAACACACCACGTTGCTCTATGTCTGTTTAGGGCTCATTGGTACTTAGTTGTCATTTGCTTTCCTGGACTGGAGGAGCCAAAATTGGAGGCGTGGAACAGTCCCAACTCCCAGAATGGAAAGAGCAACGGTGGGACAGAAGAGTTACAGGAACAAGAGGTCGCTCAAGGAGGTAAAAGCCCAAACGAAATCACAGAGACGCCATCGACACCGAACCCCAGTGACAATACAGACACAGGGACAGGTATGTTCGACTAAATGATAAATGCCTTCTTTGTTAGGATGATTACACTGTATGCATGTCACTTTATAACAAATGTTTGCTGCAGAAGTTCATTATTGTTTTCATTTGTTTAGAAAAAGCTCCAGAAGAACCCACCAAAGAACCTCCTGGTCCGGTGGTAAGAAAGACTTCTGTTCTGTGCTCATGAGGAGTGACAATATTTTATCTTTAAGGTTGTAATCTCCAAGATTTCAGTTTCGTTCTCTTGGGCGGCAATTAGCGGTAATTGCGGGAGCACACTTCCCAGATATCCAGACAGTGTTGCATGTGTGACGTCCACGGTTGGCTCCGGTTGTAACTCTTGATTTTCCTCGCTGACGGTCACTTTCCTTTTTTAAGACTTTGCCTTCATCTGAGCGTCGAGTTTGTTTCTTTTTCTTTGGATTTTCACTTCTTGTTGAAGTTGTATCTGTAGTCATCGATCTTTTCTTTGTTTGTTCAGCCATAGTAGATTACTGTTTACTCGCAACACTTGCAGAGACCGGAAAAGCAGCCGCTTAGCTCCGCCTACCCTCTCTGGCAGACCAACCACTGCTGGGTGATGGAAAACGCGTCACTAATTGGGCGCTGCTTGTGATTTTTTGTCCACAAAAAGTCGCCACAGACGCCCAGTCTGTAATACTGCAAATGCAAAGGCTTTCATCAGTGGGCCACAGGCTCAATCACCATTGTGTTACCTCATTCGGCGATAGATTGTGACTTAGCAGTTATTTACATGAACATTTTCGAGATTGTCACTTCAATATATCTCTGAATTTGTTCTTCAAAATCTGCTCTGCTCATATTTGTTTCTCTTTTTGTAGAAATGCACAGAGCAGACCTGCCAGAAGAGTACTGTTTCCAAGAGGTGAGTGTCAGGGTCCACAGAGTTACACTGATATATTTGAATGGGAAGTATTAAAGTTTTTCTGCTTCACATCTCGTAGATAATGTGTCCATAGTTTTTGTGCTTTCAATTTAGGCCATGTCTTCAGTAATTTCCCCTCCGTTAAAAAACAGATTCTGTCCACACAACTCTCAATATTTGCATGAGCCTTACTGTAAACATACGAACACATTTATGCCTAATGTGGATGTAAACACTGATGACAGACTTGCCTCTCCTCTCTGTAGGCCGTGCATTCTTATCATGGATTCCCTCAAACTTTCTCTTCATGAGCGAGTCTTCAAACTCCTACGAGAGTAAGTATGACCCTTTGAATCCACCTGTCTCGCGCTGCTTTCTGTGTTTTATGAATGTTTGTGAGCTAATTTGCGTTTGTCCCTCAGCTACTTGCAGTCAGAATGGGAGGTACGCCGTGGTTCATCGAGAGACTTCAGCCCTGACCAGATGCAGAGCTCACACTGCCAAGTTCCCCTTCAGGACAACAGCAGCGACTGTGGCCTCTACCTGCTGCAGTACGTCGAGAGTTTTCTGAAGGTAAAGAACTTTAAAACTATAATTCTGGATCAATCACAGCTTTAAATGTCAAATTAAAGGGGTTTCAATGCATGTATATAGTGATAGAAAACTGCTTCTTCTTCTCAGGACCCGGTGGTACACTTTGACCTCCCTCTACATCTACAACGCTGGTTTCCACGGCAACTGGTGCGGAGGAAAAGGGACGAAATCAGAGACCTGGTTCTTCACCTCTACAGAAAACAAAACCTGGATGGTCACAGATAGACGCATGGAGCAGCTCTGCTGTTCAGCGCGTCACGTCCCCGTGACCATCATACATCTCTGCTCATACTGAGTGACGGACATTTCAGAGTGAAATGAAAATATTTCCTTTACATTAGATGCTGTTTTTGTTCCATGCATTAACTTGAAGGAAACATGTAAACCTTCTGTTGATCCTGTGAGTGAAGATGAACGTATCAATTAATTTAAAATAAACCGGTAGCAGTCCTTCCTACCAGGCAGATGGCAGACACAGTAGATCATATCTAGACATGATGTACACCCAATGTACAATGTTTGTACACCCCGTGGCTTTTTACTCATTGTTTTAATAGTGCATATTTTATAAAAGCATTTTTTTGTATTTAATTTTTTTTTACGCTGAAGCGAAAGTCTGAAAGAATTGTGTAAGAGTGTCACAACAGTAAAAGCTAGTTTGTAGAGCAGATAGTAAACCGTTTTAGTTGCTTTGCTGACATTTAATGTGAGACTTAAAATTTCAGTCCCAGTCAAGAATGTTTGGCTGAGTCAGCCTACACACGGGCCTGTATGTGACTGACTGAGCGACTGACTGAGCGAGTGACGGTACTTTCAGAGCCGTAGAGGGAGAGAGTTGGGACAACACAATGGCAGGTAATGGAGCATATTGAACCTCCACTGACGCGACTCTCTGTCTGTACGGCTCTGGATACTTTGTTCGGGGAGTAGGCGGGGCTGCTCCTCCGCTGTCCTTACCTACGTCTGCAACACGTTGTCATCAGCCTCATAAGAACAGTCCTTGTTACACATTGCCCACAAAAGCGCACATTAAGCTTATGCGGTCAGCCACATACTAGGCTTTGACCTGTTATTCTTTGCATCCTTAAGTTTGATTCCCAAAACAAAGGCGTGGTATTTAACACATTCACAGGGCTTCCGTCTTCCTCTGATGTCAGGCTCAAGGTGAGAAGCTCCGTTTTATTGTCGCGCTGCTGCATTAAAAATATGGCCTGATTTTCACCTCCTGGATTTTCTTTTTAGCTGCTGATTAACAGAGTAGCCCCTACCTTAATGGGAGTTGCTAACTTTAAACACAGCACGATTGGAGCCTCCCACCCTGATTGTGAATTTGGTGCGTGCTCGTTCTGTTACGTAATCCAGAAAGGGAACATCACCGGAGGCCTCAGGAACCATATTCCCAACACGAACTACAAATTCAATCGGATATTCCATGTTTTGGAATTCCTCTTGTTGGATATGTCGAACGGAAAGTTCGTCACTCAGTGCCTCCCTCAGGTAGCTTTCCCCCCTTTCTAAAAATGATAATAAGCTAGGATCATCCACTTAATTCTCTTTGCAAGTAAGCTGCGCTGTTGCATGCAACCATTTATCTTCTACACTCTCTCTTTAGCAATGAATCATGGCCCCTTTAAATCATATTGGGGGGGCAGTGAGGGTGCCTCATATTAACTTTGCCTGCTCAAATTAGCAGAGTTACATCAAAATGGGAAATAAACTGTCAAACATCTATCGTTGTTTGTATATAACATATTCTAAGTTATTGTTCTGATGCTGGTGTGGCATAAACTTCTCTCTCCTTTTTGGCATTACCATGTATTCGTCCTGATTTGACACACTGAACTTGAGGGGTGCACATACATTAGCATGTGTAACAGTCTGCTCTTAACCTGCCTAATGAAGCCCTCAGAGACGTTGTAGTCCGTCACTAATGTTGCCTAAGTTCTCCTCAAGAGAGATCAGACTTTATAGTCTTGTAGTTTTCCCCCCCTTTTTGTCTCTTTTAACATTTTATGTTCAAAATGTTTTTTAGACATTGTATTGGATGAATGTACAGGAGCTGAATCCAAAATATCTTTGGTTTCAATGGTGTATTAAATCTTGTAGACCAAATTACACTTGTTCCTGTTTTTATTTTCATCTGGAACCACAAATCTTGATGGCTGCGTTCAACAAGCTCAGTATGTTTTCTGTGATGAATGAGAGGACAAACGCCAACTGGACACTATTTGGGTGCGGTCCTGACTCTTGACCTCTTGTCCTAGATGTTTTCATAACAAGATGAGGATTACATGTCTGTAACTAAAACAGAGCCCGCATGCCTGTGTCGTAAATCAGTAGATTTATTCGTTTTATGTATTACAAAGTTTTCTTTGGCTGCTGTTCTGAAAGCTTTTTTATTACCCTACTGTAAATAATTCTCGTTCTGACCAGAGGAGCCAACTTTGTTCTTCTGGAGCCGAAAGGCCTCGTTTGGAAATGCCTGCAGAGTGCAAAACAATGCTTTCCAATGTAATCTGTTCAGAGGGTTACGTGGTCGGCTTAGGTGTATTTACTGTCTCAGTCTGTCGGATCCCCTCGCTGTCTGACTGCGAGTAACCCCCTCCCCTCCCTGCGCTTTGTTTGGGAGTGTGCTGCAGCCATTCGAGTACACATCGACACTAAGTTGCCAGTTGATTAGGTACACCTTGTCATACCTACAGCCCTTTGTATCACGAGAGTAGTCTAAAGAACAGAAACACCTCTCTAGAATGTTTCCATATGTTTAAGATAAGATCGACTTTATTGATCCTCCATTGGGGGAAATTCACTTGTTACAACAGCTCAGGTTAAAACAAGTGATGGATAAAAAAAGGCAATAATAATATTATCAATAATAAATATATACACTTTGTACACCTTTCACTTATTGTGGAAGTTTTTGTACAAATGAGTAAAGTGACATATTGCAGAATAAATAACAATTGCACATGAGACATAATTGCATGTTATGGATGAGGTAATAAAAATGCAGAAGTATATGTACCAAAGTATGGTACTATACTATAATAATATAGTATATAATATTATATATAATAATATAGTAGTTTAGTCTGCACACACTCATTATAGTATCAGACATTGTAGTCAGAGAGTATACAGTAAGGGTTAAACTACAGCGCTAAAGGCCTACTTGGCTCCCCTGCTAGGTGCTCATGATATCAGGGTACAGGTTAATGCACGCTTTGGAGCAGCTCAGATATCTGCCAACTGGATGCCCAGGTATTAGCTCAGAAGCCTGCACCATGAATAGGGTGTATCACATGTAGCACTTCTGCCTGTAAAACCTTTAAGAGGAAGACGGATTTTAAAACAAAAACAAATAAGCTGCCAGCTGTGTTGGCACTGGTTAGTCTTTTTGGCCATGTAAGAGGCTTGCTTCAATGGATGACAATGTCTCAGTCGCTCCAAACAAACTAGTCTGTTCATTTGTATTTAATTTGCTACAGACATTCATGGTCCCCAGAAAATAAATCATTTAGATTTCAGTGAGCCCCTGACAATTCCTGTTGAGTCACCATGAGGTTTTTATTGTGGTTTTGGGTCTGATTTCCCCACAGCTGTTGGAAGGATTAACATCAAATTTTTTACAGACTTTCAGGGTCCCCAGAGGATGAATCATAATGCCTTCAGTGACCCTCTGACTTTTCCTCTAGGGCCACCATGAGGTTAGTATTGTGTTTTTAAAGTTGTAATGTCTGAAGATCTCAGTTTCGTTCTCTTTGGCGGCACCTATGGCGATAAACGGTAATTACCGGAGCACACTTCCCAGATATCCAGACAGTGTTGCATGTGTGACGTCCACGGTTGGCTCCGGTTGTAACTCTTGATTTTCCTCGCTGACGGTCGCTTTCCTTTTTAGACTGTTTGCTTCATCTGAGCGTCGAGTTTGTTTCTTTTTCTTTGGATTTTCACTTATTTTTGAAGTTGTATCTGTAGTCATCGATCTTTTCTTTGTTTGTTCAGCCATAGTAGATTACTGTTTACTCGCAACACTCGCAGAGACCGGAAAAGCAGCCGCTTAGCTCCGCCTACTCTCTCTGGCAGACCAACCACTGCTGGGTGATGGAAACAATCACTAACTGGGCGCTGCTTGTGATTTTTTTGCGAAAGTCGCTACAGACAGCCAGTCTGTAATACTGCAAATGCAAAGGCTTCCATCAGTGGTCCATAGGCTCAATCACCATTGTGTTACCTCATTCGGCGATAGAGGATTATTACTTTAAGTGAAATATCAAAACAACTGTTTGACAGATACCAGAGGAAATATCCTTATGATTTTAGTAACTCCCTGGCTTTGTATTTAATACTACAATCAGGCCAAAATGTTTCACGTTATTGATTGGTTTATGATCAAAAACCTGCAAAAATAATTGCATTTTTCAAGTAAGTCTACTGTAATGTTTCGTTAGTGCCAGGACCCACAGCTAGCATTACTAATGCTTAACATGGTAAACATACCTGTGTATGTTACCACTGTAATTATGCTAATGTTGCTGACCACAATATATAAGTAATACTTTTGTTAATGCAGGCAGACATAGGGAGGACGTAGAGGTCTCTCAGAGCCTTGTTTTAAAGACCCATTGGACATGTTTTTAATCAGCTGAAAGTAGCATAATATGGGACCTTTAATAAATCTCTACATAAATGCATCACTTTACACTGCAGTTAGGATAATGGGATGATACTTAATAATAATTAATGTTGTCAGCTTACTAAACCCTAAGTTTATCTCTCATTACTCACTCCCCTCGTCTCTCTTTCTTTCCCGTACGTAAGGCAGCTACTTAAAAGATAAGAAGGGGAAGATTCCCCTTTTAAAAACAGGATAAACCCCGTAGGAAGTGTTTGGTGTTAAAGGTCGACTCCAGACTAAGCTCCATGACTCTCACTGTTGCCAATATGTACATACTGAGAGGATTTCAGTCACTGGTCCTTAGCTCATCGTCTCAGCTGCTAGACAACCTGACGCATATGTGTGTAAAGGTGGGGAGGGGTTGGGGTGTGTGTTAGAGATTTCTAAAAAATAGAACTGGTTATTTTTAAGGAGCTAGATTGTAGGAAGTTATTTCAGCACATGAGTTACTATCTCCAAAAGTTTTATATATTTAATGCCCTTTGCATGATTGGGTGGCAGGCAGTTAAAGGGACTGTCCTTCAACTAAAGGGCCTGGATCAATACTTTATTTAAAGGTGACTATTTGCTTCTCTGCACAAATCATTAAATCCCTCCAATAATCAGTAAGCTGTCAAATCATCCATTAAAATTAATGTGTCTCTGCTGCTGCTCCATCCACGTTCCTTCCACACCTAGCGCCCTCCCTTCCCACTGTTGCTCCAGTAACTTCTTGGCGAGCTCCTCTAAAAGGCTTACGGCAAACAGGATTAGAGAGCATTAAAAAATCCCCCTCTCTCCGAGAGCCATCTGCCTATCTACCTGATCCAGGAGCTGTCCTTTCAGCACCATGTGTTACACCTCTATTCGGCTGCAGAGGAAAGCAGGAAACCAACGAGTCGTAGTGTCGTGAAATGATTTCTGCACGGACTTCTGAACTATGCAAACTTGTAAGAAGCTGTTTGCGTTGCTGTTACATGACTTGAGAGGAAGTACGTATCCGCCTGATCCTTTTCCAAGTGCTCGGAATTAATCACAATCACGGATTTAACATGAGCGTCATATCGTGGAGGTGTTTTTTCTACTCTGTTGTATTTAGTTTTGTGGTTATTTTTTTGGACATAAGGACAGGTATGTATTAAGCTTCTTGTTCACCTCTTACTGAAAAAACAGTCTGATTTTAAGTCCTAAATGTGTTTTTTTTTGTTATGGTGCGCTAGATGCCACACTGGAAGGTTCAGGCATGGGTTACCTGAGTCTGCCTCATCAGGAGCCTGACGTTTATCCAAGTGTTGATCCTGCGTCTGATGTATCAAATGAAGGCCTTGCACTTCTCCTTCGACGGAAACGAAACATCTTTTTCCCAAGTGGAGTCAAACTCTGTGCACAAGACACCGCCGAGCAAGTTGCTGCAAACCATCTGAGCTACTTTTACCTCAGAGGTAAGACTGAACTGAGTAGATCTCTGTACACAGTAGGCATACTATATATTTACACACCAGGAGGGGATTTCAGCAAAAACAACAACAAACCTTGACTTATTTTGTGAGTTTCCCCCTCTGTTTGTCCTAATCTGTGTCACAAACGAGCAGGGACTTAATTGTCCAAGTGGCAAGAGTGTTAACCTTTTCGCCATTTGCCTAAAGGGATCCACCTGTATCCAGCAGGAGGATGTCAGTTGACATCTGTGTGGACACTAGTTGCAATTAGGCCTTATGAGATTTGCATTTTGAACAGACTGTGGTCTACTTCAGATGCTTCCGATACGTCCCGTACAAGGTCAACTCCAAGCTCCCTTACTCTTCTGGTATCTGCTCAATCATATAGTTTTGTTTTGATGTGACAAGGTTTGAAGTTCACCAATTTAGTATTGCAATCCTTAAACATGATCAAGAGTCAAGATGGACAGTTCTTTAACAAGTGTCCACATTAATCCAGCAGAACCAGATATATTGTCTTTTTTTAAGTCCCTTCATTCTTCTTTCTTATTAAAACCTGGTGCCTATATCACCCACAATGCAACTCAAACTCATCAGAGAGAGTCAGGTGTGTTGTTATGCTAGTAGCAGCTAATGTAGCCTTTAGCTGCTAGCCTCAAACAGAGAAGAGGAGTGAGCTGGAGGTCTGGTAAACTAACTTATTTCTAATTTCACACCCCCAAATGTTTTGATTGCGCTAATAGTCTTCGGCCACAGGCTATAGCAACTCAAGTGACATCAGGTTTTGCACAGCTCCCCTGGTAGCAACATTGGCTCCTCACATATCCAGTAGAAGTCCCCAAGACCTGTTTGCCTCCAATCAGATATATTGGTTGATTGTGAATTAATTTGAGCTGGTCAAGCCAGTTAAGAACATTTTTTTTTATATCTACACCAGCATGCATTTCAGTGATTTAATAGGGACTATATTTTTTTTGGTAGAAAGTATTTTCAAAGTAGACCAATTTAAACAATGTATGTGTTAATGCAGAGTTAAAGGAGAGAAAATGACAATGAGTTTTGCAATACTTTTTGCACCAAAGACAAAATGTCTTTAAATGTTATAGCACTGGTGGAGGGGAAGATGTCAAATGGCCAGACGCCAGTGTTGGACTAATTAATACATTCATTCACGTACTGCACTGAAGTACACTTTATGGACCTTGCACTCGAGTACTGCAGTTATAAACTACTTTAGGCTTGTACTTCACAACATTTCGGACGGAAATATTGTATTTTGTACTTCATTACATATATTCCAGAGCTTTAATTACAAGGCATTTTATATTATATATAAATCGACCAAAACACGTATATGATACGAATAATTCTATAAAGATTATTCAATAAATTACTTCAATAAAAACTACAACAATAAAATGCTAAATCTTAGTTATAATTAACCAATATTATAATAATTACATAACACATGGGGGGATTTTGACTTTTGACACTTTAATTTTATTCATTTACAATCATGAACACACAACTTTTAATTGTAATGTAGTATTTTTACTGTGCGGTATTTCATCTTAAACACAAGGACAGAATCTAAATACCTTTTTAAGCATCACTAGATACCTCTATCCTCAAGAGGTAAGTCACAAACTGATTTTCTGTGGGATTTTGGATGAAAGTTTCCAGCTGAACAGGAACAATTCCATCTGTTATTGCTTGAAAAACACTGTATTTGCGTGTGAGTGTTAGGAGATCAGGGCGTCACATTTCCAGGCAGCCTAATTTAGACAAAGACGGTTGCTGGTGCCAAGAGACAGTTTGTGTCTCTGTCTCTGTGCAAAGTTGAGGTTTGTTACGTAAGCTAGATTTGGATTTTAAGGTGACTGTTGGTGACTCAGCCTCATGGTCGGTGTTGATGAGGAAAGATCGGAAAAGACTTTGTTTGTTCATCGTCCTCGGATCGATGCCCAATAGGGTGACTGATGAAAAGGAGTTATGTCATGAGGTCAATGTGGCAGCGGACCAGCTGCTAATATAAAGGTCTCCTTATGCACCATTATGATCGTTTGATTTGAGGTTTGTTTTCTAAGTCAGGGTGTCTTTCTCTCGTCTGATAGTGTGCCAAGAGACCATATGGGAGGCTTTCAAGATCTTCTGGGACCGCCTGCCAGAGCAAGACGAGTACCAAAGCTGGATGAGCAAATGCCAGGACGGCGCAGTCACGGCACAAGATATTGGCACCCACTTCAGCCAATCAGAGGAGCATCAGGCTCTGGTTAAAAAGGTTAGTGGAGGACTAAAGTATCTGTGAGCAGATCCTGATATACTCCTCTGCAGGTGGTGGATACTTCAGCTTATCCCATTTCCTTTTTGTATCTCTTTTTGTAGAGAACGTCACTGACAGGGTTCAGCAGGTAAAAGAGACTCTCCACCTCTTTCCCCCAGTGCTAACCCACCATTTTAATCATACATTAATGATCTTGTGATTAAGTCTGTGTTTTGTAAATGTGTCATTCTTCCCACTATCCGTAGTGAGCCCACCAGGTCCTGGCAACATATGTGCAGGTGAGGTTGTCAAGGCTCTTCAACCTTACCTGTTCATATTCATGCTCGTCAGTTACTGCACGCGACCACAGATGACTCATGTTCATTTGTTTCCTTTGTTTGATTTTTGTTTCATAGATTTAGACACTTATATCCAAGCTCTTCTTCTGTGTATTTGCTTTTGCACTTGATGAATTTAAAAGACACTGGCATTATTTTATCTTTTTTTTTTTTCAACAAATCCCACAGTAAGAAACAGAACCAACCAGAGGTTTTCAAAGCCAATATAATTGGTTGTTTGTGAGTCTGATCTCGATCTGCTCCAAAAATGAATGAGTTCTTCCCTGGCCCATGCCTCACCCAGATCAGTAGTAATCTCCCTGATTGAACTCTTTGGTGGAGCAAACATAGAATGAAGTCTTGTCTGTAAAGCCACAATCTGATACTACTGATGCCTTCATGCTACTGTTTTCATTGGCCAGTGTAATGGGCGCACTGGGCATGCTCAGTGATGTAAGCCAAACATAAAGGTAGTTTTTGGAATATTACCTATACTGGTCAAAGTCTTTGTAATGCAGTAGTAAAGTAAGAGTTTGGGAAATGCAATTATTCACTTTCATGATGAGAATTAGATAGATATTTCCACTACTCTCATGCCTGTTGCTAAATATGAAGCTACTGCTAGCAAACGGTTAGCTTATCTTAGTTTAGCCTAAAAAACTGGAAGCAGCTAGCCTAGCTTGGTCCAATCCAGTTAGCTAGAGACCTCACTATTAAAATAAGACTGTAAAATCACTACTATAACCCCCATAAAACAATTTAAGTTATATACATTGTACTAATTTCTAAGACTTAAAAGTACTAGTAGGTGGATTTGAGTCTTTTCAGAAAGAGCCAGGCTAGCTTTTCCCGACTGTCTCCAGTCTTTATGCTAGGCTAAGCTAATCAGTTGCTGGCTGTAGCTTTACATTCAGCTCACAACAATGAGAGTATTTGAAAGCTTCTCATCTAACCCTATGAAAGGAACTGAATAAGCGCCTTTCCCAACTTTTCCTTTGAGTGTTGTTTTAATTTAAGGACAGCAATCAGTTTCTATGACATGGGGCCAGCGTCTCATGCCTTGGCTCAGACAATACTGTAGGTCTACTTGTTAAATAAGTCAATCGTTTGGTTTTGGCATCTTTTCAGGATTTGTTGAAAAAAAAAAAAGATTAAAAAAAAGCCACATCCTTTTAGTCGTATCTCTACCTATAATATTCATCATACTGAAAAGCCTGTATTTTTAGGTAATGATATCGGCCTTGTTGAAACAATCTTTCTCCTTTTACAGCACTCCAACACCTGAAATACCGAAAACTATTGAAGCTCCTGAGCTAGGTAAGTGTCCAACAAGCATTGTAATTTCAGTGTCAGGCCATTATCGTGTGTGTGTGTGTGCTTTAATGTATACTCATACAATATTCATGTGGGTTTTTGTACAAAGTAAATCTTGCTGTTTTTTTGGGGAGTAGGTTTGGCCAGTTCTACCTGAGATAGGATCAGGACAGTCTAATCCATACAGCAAGCGGGAAACATGGAACTTGGCAAAGGGTTAATCTCACATCCACTTGAATTCAACCCACACTTCCTTGTTTTCTTACCCTAGAACACAACCAACTACAAGAACTGGAAGAACTTACTAAAGAAGAAATGGTGGAGGAAGCAAACGACATTGTCCCAGAGCCGGAGGAGAATCCAGTATGTACACACACACACACACACACACACTTACACAGGCTTAACTACTATATTGCTTAAATTATTGTACAGTTGTTCAAATACCAACACCACTAACAAAAATGGCTGCCTAAAATGCAGTATCGGGTATCATCAAGTACTCCTATCCGATACCATAATTTATTAGCGTCCCCATTAATCTACTTGTTTCCTTTTCTCCAAAACAGTAGCATTCACAGCAATAATACATATCATGGCTGCTACTAGAAATTACTGTTTGAGTGGCTAAGAAGACCAGTGGCTGCTTGCTAGCTAAGAGTGAAACTTTAGCCAAAGCTAGCAAAACGTTGGTTATCAGTTTATAATAACTCATTTTAAGGCTCTACTTTTTTTAAAACTTAAAGTATCGATCATTAAAAAGGTAAAAGCAGAAAATTAAGTACTTTTATGATAAATATCAGGGTTTCTCTGACGGCAAATTTAGCTTTGATTGTTTGTAGGTGCTCAGCTTGTTGGCTAGGTTAGCTAGCTAGGTTAGGATTTCTTCTGTCGACTGAGTCAGGCCAAGAGTGATAGCAATCAATTCACATCCCTACATGATTAGCAATGTAGTTTCCAATTGTTATATAAAAATAGAAATATGTATTTTTTATCGCATAGTATTTTTACTTGATTATAAAAAAAGTAAAAACAGAAAATAAAGGACTTTTATGTTAAAAATCAGGGTTTCTCTGATGCTCTTTGGCAAACGTTAGCTTAGCTTGTTAGTGGGTGCTCAGCTTGTTAGGTAGCTAGGTTGGCTAGCAAGGTCTATTGAGTCAGGCCAACAGTGATAGCTATCAAATCACTTCCATACACGATTAGCAGTCTAGTTTCCAGTTGTTGTTTTTTTTGTTGCCTTAGTATCGGAGGGGTTCTTGGCGTCGGCCAATATTAAAGTCTAGCTATCGGAATTGGTATTGGGAAGTAAAAAATTGCATCTCTTATTTCTTTCTTGTTGCACAGCTGGACAATGACATTGCCGTGCAGCCTCCCACCCCCCCTGTGCTGGAGCAGGTAGTGAAGCTCAGCATCCTCCTGACCGGAGAGACGTTCAGCAACAGCCTAGACGATCCAAACAGCCTCCAGTACCAAACGCTCAGCACACAGCTCGGTGCAAAGGTTCGTCTCTGGCTCCAACCGCTGTCTCTTCTTAATGACTCCCTTTAGTGCTACCGTATCTTGGCTGCAGCCAGGACTCACTGCACCTCCTGTTTTATGGTCTGTGATGGATGCATTGTTAGCTTTAACAACACATACTTAACAGCTGCAGCAGTTAAGCCTAAAAGTGTCAGGCAGGACTTCAAAAATGCAGATTTTATGATGCAAATTATTTGTTATGATGTGTCTTGGGAGTTGATAAACTCTGGCGTATGCACAGATACTCACCTTCAGTAGAAACTTCAGGGATTTTACTTGGAAATTCAGTAAATGTCTTTAGGTACGTTTCCCTGGCAGACAGCTTGAAACATGGATGTGGGAGGATGAAATGGCACGCACATACATTGTAAATAACAGTAATATCTTGTGTCTACAAGGGAGGACATCTCTCTCAATCCGTAAACTGCTTTTAAGTCTCTGTGGAGATCTGCTATACACATGAAAAATACATACCTTTGTTTACTGCAAACACAACTCAACACACATGCCTTGAACAGATTACAAATCTGTGCGGAGAAGGTGGAGTGGAAGGGAGGACAGGGACTGAAGACTCAGAAGTAGAGACGAGGGAATAGGAGGACAAACCAGGAGACTAAAGGCCTTTGAGGCTTATTTGCATCCTCTTTGTTGTTATCCTGTCAAAATAAGACAGAAACTCTTGCTGAGGCTCGTTTTTGATGCTTGGTCATTTTTGTTCTTGCAGATCACGGACGCTCTGGAGGGGCTTCCTGGATTTAAGAGCGTGTCTGTGCTGGACTTCAGGTCAGTCTCTCTGCTATGAGTGTGGAAAAATGAACTGCCCTCACATTATGGGCAAAGCTACCTTAACGTGTTGCATTAACCCATTTTAACTCTCCTTTTATGTAGGCCCGAGAAGGACACCCAAGGGTGAGTCAAAAGTTCAAGCTTACGGTAGTAGTTTGACCTTGAGTAGTTCTCCCGTCCTGCGTTGTATTTAAGCCCCCAGATCCCTATCATCCATTGTTTACCTAGACCTGTGGGAGGTTGTGTGTGGTGTCACCTTCATCTCCCACCATGTTGCCCTGTGAGTGTGGGCACGTGTAAAGATGCGTCTCTGGTTGCCTGTGTTAATGGTCTTAGTGTGGTCAGTCACCTGGTAAGTGGGATCAGGATGGGTTCACAGGAGTGAGCAGGTGCTCTTCTATAGAGACGATTATCTGGGCTTTAGGACCTCACAGGAGGGTTACAGGGAAAGATGTGGTGTGTGTCAGGAGAGCAAAGTAGAGGAATTACAGAAGACGTAAGTAAAGGAAGGTGGAGAAGTTAGTGGGTAATGATGTGACTGTGTTTCTGGCCATGTTCTACTAGTGGAGGAGTCATCAAATGCTTAATTTACGTACAACTAAGAATGTTTTAAGTCTTGCATTCAAATTTTTCCATTTGACATTTTGGGAAATACACTTTTGCTTCCTGGCGGAGATGCAAAGATGACACATAGAGGCGGACAACCTTTCACACTCACACCTACAGCCAATTTAGAGTCACCAATTAACATGTCTTTGGACTGTGGGAGAACATGCCCGGGGAGAACATGCATTCTCCACACAGGAAGGCCCACTTCGTCCGAACAGGGATTCGAACTAGGAACGTTCTAGCTTTGAGGCAACAGCGCTAACCACTGCACCACCGTGCAGCCCCCAGTTAACCTAGCTTAGCATAAAGACTGGAAACAGGGGGAAGCAGCTAGCATGGCTAAATCCAAAATGGACAAATCCACCTATCAACTCATGTAATCCATTTAAGTCTCATAGCTCATCAAGTGGCGCAAACTTTATTTACTATTTGACAGTTTCTTCTTCTAAATTTATCATATTTTCTATGTGTAAATTCTAAATGGAGATATTAGGCAGCTGTTTTCCTTGTTTAACATACATTATATACTGCATGGCCATAATTTTGCAAACAATACATTAAGCATACAGAGAAATTTAAAGCTTTCCACAGTGATGGTGATTTGAATCCTGCTGTTATCTGCAGGTCACAGGACACAGCAGGAGTAGAGCTGTATCTGCCTGCCTCTGTGTCTATATGAAACTAAATGAGGAAAAATTTGGTTCTAAATTGAGCCGACTGTGGGCCGGCATGTGCTCAGCAGTCCGCCAGAAACCCAACAAACTAGGTCAGAGTGGAGGGCTCCCAGCAGTCAGATTTAGGCTGATAGATTGCTTTTTCCAGAGCCTGGAATCTGTTGTGAGGTTTCCATGTTTATTATGATGATATTGATCATTCTGCTGACTCTGCCGTTTTTTGGGGCCTATACAGTCGAGCTTCAGCGTACCAAGCGGGAGTAAATCTCTCGGGTCATCAGTCATCTGTGAGCGCTCTACAAGTTTTTTTTTGAAGCTTTGACGTTAAATCACGCTAATGCCTCGGTGATTCTTCATCCTCTGGAGGACTGGTTTCTGATCCAGGAGACGTTATTTCATACTTTCTCATTGTGCGTTTCTAAAAGATAAATGTGAAATACATTCAGTTTAGGTCCTAGTCTGTGGATTGGGGAATATTCCCACAAATGTTGGTCAGAAAAACGCAAAGAAACCATCTTTTCTCACTTTCTCAAATAACTGTTTTTTTGCTCTTTGTGGAGCTTCACGATGGTCACAGCAGAACATAAACGTTAAAACGTAGTAAAGTAGGGATGCAACTAAGGACTTAGTCGATTAATCTGTATATTTTTCTCCTACTAATATATTACCAGTAGTTATTTGGTCTTTGGTCCAAAAAATATCAGTGTCTGCAGAAGCAAACTTCTCAAATGGATTGCATGTCCAAATTCCAAAGATATTCAGTTTGCTGTTTTGGAAAAGTAAAGACACCAAAAAGTATTCACCTTTAAGAGTCTTGAATCAGAGAAATGTTAAAAAAAAATATTACAAAGATTAAACAATTATCAAACTAGTTGCAGATTAAATAACTAATTAACAGGTGATTGATGAATTGATTAATCCTTGCAGTTGTTTCATTAAGGCTGACATTATGAGTTCTTTTGAAGAGAGAAATTAATTTAAGATTAGAGCGTTTTTAGAAGTTCCCTCTTGACCTTTGAAATATCCAAGAAACGTCTTTTGCAGCTTGTAATATTAATATATATCTTGATTAATATCAACATATTAATATGTATGAAAAAGTATTTTTCTGCTTTATTAAGCACACCTGTATAAGCTAATGACATCCAATCACACAGCTCTTTAATAAACGCTACCTGTGCAAAGATCATTATGTTCAAATTGACGTCGGAGAGGTATCACTTTAACTTTGTGTTAACTAGTGAGGTTGCAGTGTGCAGTGTTGTTGAACTGTTTCTAATGTTTTCCGTCATCATTGGAAACACTAACGCATCTATTAGACACACAATGGTGCCAACAAAGCTGAATGTTATGTGGAATTTTTGGCACATCTATTGAATTGAGTGGCATTACATTGTATAAGTGTGCCTAATAAAGTAGGTGATAAGTGTATATCACAATACAGTTCCAACCCTGAGACTGTTTAGTTTGTTTTTTGGATGTAACTTCTGCATACTTGTTTCTTCAGGCAAGACGGCGTGATGGTGGACTTTGCTGTCACACTGGTGGTGGATGGAGCGGGAGCCAGCAATGAACAGATGGACTACCTGACCCTGCAGTCCAACCTGGTGGAGAATTCCTATCGTGAGGTCATGGAGCTGAAGCGCCCGACTGTCTACACCATCAGCGAGATCAAAAACTTCGTCACTGAAGCCATGCAGCCACCCGAGCTGGAGAGCGGTAAGACGATGGCCAATGCATGACTGCTGAATCTTAAAATAGTCCCTGCACTGTAACAGAACACACACATGCCACCATTAGAGCTATTTATTTAATTGGCATGGCAGTGAAGTCATTGGGAACACATTGGCAGAGGTAGTGCATGCAGTGCAGGGAAAACCTCCAAATGTCATATCAAATAGAGACATAGTGGATCCAGCATTGATATTATTACATTCGCTACACCACTTGAGAAAACATTCCAGGGTTTTAATAGTCTCATCTGTTTCTTATTCGTCTGCTCTTTCTGTCAAAGAGGACAGAGACATATTTATAAGAAAATTCAGCGTAAAAGTGGGGCATTTCTAATGACCAAATCACAGAGTCATCAGTTATTGGAGCTGTGTATTTATTTGGTGCTACGGTTAAATCCTTGTCTTTAAATGGTCAGCATAAGTGAACTGTGAAAAAAGTTTGAAACCCGAGCCCTCAATTTTTTTGTTTCACTTTAGGTCTGACTTTACATTAATATCAGAGTACTTTGCCAATTGCTGAGGTTGTAACAGAGCTTTCACACCTTCATAACTACAGTACCTGGTGGCGTACGATACGATACGATACGCTACGATACGCTACGCTACGATACGATACGGTGCAATGCGGTACGAAACAATACGGTACGATATGGTGCGGTGTGGTGCGGCGTGGTGCGGCACGGTACGGTAAGATGCGGTACGGTACGGTGCGATACGGTACGGTACGGTACGGTACGGTACGATACGGTACGATACGATACGATACGGTGCGGTACAGTATGGTGCGGTACAATACGATACGATACGATACGATACATTACAAAACAAAACCATGTGATACGGTGTGGTGCGATGCGGTACGATACGATACGATACGATAAGGTAAGATACAATGCGGTATGATACGATACGATACAAAACTATTCGATACGATATGATTCGAAATAAAACTACACAATACGATTCGATACAAAACCATACAATATGATAGAAAGCCATACGATATGATACGATACAAAGCCATACGATGTGATACAAAACCATACGATACGACACAAAACCATATGATAAGATACGACACAAAACCATACGATATGATTCAAAACCATACGATGCGATACGATACAAAACCATACGTTGCGATACGATACAAAACCATACAATGCGATATGATACATAACAATATGATGCAATAGATACGATAGGATACAATACAATTTGCACACATTTAAATTGATCGATTAGATCTGAACCCCTGCATCTCTTCTATTTAGATCATTAAGTCGGTTAGCCGCCTCCTATCCTGTCCAAGAATCTTCTCCAGACATGCAGAAAATGAAGGATGTGATGATGTCTTTATCTCCTCCTCCTGTGAGATTTCTCCTTGCTCGGGTTTTTGAGGCCACATGTATCATTAGATTTCTGTGCTATTGAGCTTCCCTGGAGATGGATGCCATCTGATGCTCACTTTAATGATGGGCTTGGACAAATGATGGCTAAACACTCTCATATGGCTGTCATTTTGTGGCTGCCGGGGAACTTAAAGGCACAGCTTGACTTTGTTTTTCGTCTTTGGTGGCGATGCAGTAATAGCTTTGGCCCACAGCGTGCGGCTAATATTCTCTCCAGACTTTAACACTGATTTGTAGATATTTACCCCTGAAGGTAAAATGAAGTCAGTGCTGAAATGGTAACACTTAAAAGGATTCTGTAGACTCCCGCAGGCACGATTGTATTAGCCATTTGGCTCATTTGCCTCTTATGTGTCATTTTGTATTAATATTTGTTTCCCTACTGGTTCCACAGTGTCTGAGGTCCCCGAGCCTTTTAACACTGCAGGAGGAGCCGCGGTGAGTAACAAGTTACCTCCACAACACCTGACAACAATCTCCCTCCGGGGCATCCAGCTGCTTTGAGCTCCACTAAGTTGATAAATCACTAAGAAAGCTGGAAGATGTAGTTTGACTGATGTTGCAATAACACGTAACTGGCTGGTGATGTTCTCCAGACCACACCAGTGCAGGTAGGGGATGAGCTCGCCAGCAAGGATGAAGTGAGGCTTTGAGGATTAGAGTGGCTCTTTCTATAATAATCCACAGCTATTCTGGGTAAAAAGCTACAGAACACGGCGACGCAGAGAGACAGCACATGTGAGTTTACGCAGACGAGTAATACCACCCAAAGTCTGTCTTAATTTGTGGGTGTTCTTGCCGCCTGAGCTCTTTGATGCTAATCAGTGTTTGGGTTGTTTTAAACGTGTCTGCTGGTTCACTTTAGAGCTCAGCTTGCTAAGTGATTAATATGACTCATTATTTGTATTGGGAGCGTTTGGAAAAGTAAGTAATAGATTTACAGGCAGGAGCTCCGAGCTACTGTGCTTGTGTTTGGGACATTTAAGCTCTCATTAGAGGAGCCAGCCTGCAGTATCCCAGCTCATTATTATAGACCTTTACAGCTTAGTTAAGAAAGTATAGTGTGTTCGTGAATTACATCAGAATAATAATATAATAGCAATGCAGCAAGCTAGACATGCTTCCTATTGGGTTGTAAGCCAGCAGATTGCCTTAAAGACCTTACCTTACCAAGTCAATCAATGACAGCAGTTACAATACAAACGGTAGAATGGCAAACATTGTAAAAAGTAGTTTGTATCGCAACAATGAAAAGGTTCACCAAACTAAACCAGCTGGTATCAATAGATCAATGTTCAGTTTTGTAGTACTACAAGATAACTAGCAACTAGGTAATGGTTACTATTTGCAGTGTACCTGCCTAAATTTGCAACCCAACCCCAAGAGCAGCAGCAGGAGCTTAAATTCGCCTGACAAACTCAAAACAGCTGGCACACTCTGGTGATATCACGCAAATGGATTTACATAACAAAGCCTGATTCTGATGCAGGCTAAAGCTGCCGATGAGCCACAAGAGGTCACGATCATTAGAGAGGACAACGAAGATGTCAACAAAGAGGAGGTCCTCAGGGCTCTGCAGGCGACGGCAGAGAATGACGTTATCGTCCTTGAGGAGAGTACAGTTGTGTCTCCTGCTCCTGCTCCTGTCCTGACCACTGCTGCACCTGAAACTCACAGTAAGTGTATTCCTCAACGGCTTGTCAGCTCAGAAAAGAGTAGCCAGTTTCTATAAAATAGTAGCAGACATTGACATAAGTTTCCGATTGTCTTTGTTTTTCAAGGCATTGAAGAGGAGGGTCTGTTGCTGGAGGAAGCTGTTGAACCTTCCCCAACCAAGGAGCTCCCAGATGTACTTCTGCCTAAATCACCATTGGAGGTCGAGTCCTCTGGTTCAGGCATAGACAACCTGGAGGTAACCACAAATGCTCCGAACTCTGAAGCTGAAACAGAGGAAGTTGAGGTCGCGGCAGTGCTAGAAGAACCGACTACTGCAACTCATCTGGAGGAAGAGGATCATCTGAATGAGCTTGTTGTGGAGGAGGCAGAGAATACAGAGGAGCTTGAGACCTCCACAACGGCAACTGAGACCATAGAAGAAGAAGGCCTGCCTGCTCTAGTCGCACCTCCTGAGGCTGTGGAAGTACCGAGTGAAGCGACAGAGCTGGAGACCTACAATGAACTACCTGTAATTGAAGAGAGCGGTATAGAGGAAGCAACATTGAGCGGGGGAGAGGAGTTGAAGGAGGAGACAGCACCCGAAGCTCCGGCTGTAGAGGAAAAGGCAGCAGAAGCTCCAGCGATCTCAACAGAGGATCTTGCAGAGGATGAGATCTTACTGGTCAACAAAGAGGAAACAGAGCTACCAGTGACAGGCACACCCAGTCCTCCTCAACCGACCGCCCTGTCTCCAGAGAGGGAGTCGCCTTTCACCCGCATCTCTGATGTTAACCCCATCCCTGAGGGGCCACCTGATGTCATCCTGCCTTCAATGGTGGAGGTAATGGAAGAGAATTTGATATTACCAAAAGTAGCACATACAACACTTTCACAAAGTTAAATTACATTTTTTGCCCCCCAGATCCAGACCATTAACGAAGACCTGGATGATGCCACCACTGGAGACCAGGAGTTTGATTTGATTCAGTACGGTTATGGTTTGACAAATCACACAGAGGACGGCAGCACTAGCTTTCCGTTTGGTGTGGCACATGGCACAGACCAAGTCAGCATCGCCATGCCTGCCAACCCTGGACGAGCGCTGATGGTTTTCTTCAGCCTGAGGGTGACCAACATGATCTTCTCAGACGATCTCTTTAACAAGAGCTCCCCAGAATACAAAGCCTTGGAGCAGCGCTTCGTAGAGCTGGTAAACTCACATCATTCTGCGTGTCGTTGTCAGTATTTCCACTGTATCAAAGCCTCTGCTTTTCAACATCCAACTTCACATTTGTCTATCTTTCCCTCAGCTTGTTCCTTACCTGCAGTCCAACCTGAGCCACTTCGAGAATCTCGAGATCCTGAACTTCAGGAACGGGAGCATTGTGGTCAACAGTCGGATGAAGTTTGGCAAGCCTGTGCAAAAAGGTGTGACCACCACTGTCTATCTGATCCTGGAGGACTTCTGTAACACAGCCTACCAGACCATGAACCTGGCCATCGATAAGTACTCACTGGACGTTGAGTCAGGTAGGTTCTCAGCGATGTACACTGTGGGGTCTTTATAAGTGCTAACAACTTTGAAAGCATCAATGATTTGAAGCTAATATTTCTTTAAGGAATGTGGAAAGGAAATATGCTAACTTGCTTTCTTGCCGAGTTACATAAGTGGACCAATACCTCTCTCATGCCTGTTCTTTAAAAGCTGGAGCCTTTTGACAGTTAGACTTAATTTAGCATGGACCGGAAACAGGGAGTAAGAACTAACCTGGCTCTGTCAAAAGGTAACAGAACTTGCTGAAGCGAAGCTAAACGAACTAGCTGTTTGCTTCCCTCTTCTCACCTAACTCTGAAAAGCAAATTTGCAGGTGTAATCTCAGGAACGTTGTTTGGTAAAACAACAGCATTGAGTCGGTTTAAAAAGGTGTTAGTGTGTGAAAAGGTCAGGGAAAGCAGATGTTGAATCCCTGTCGTGATACCCTGTCTTGGTCTTAAGAGGCCAAAGACACGGTCACATCAGCTGAGAAGAGATAATCATGGCTTCCCTGGACAGTGTCCAAGTTAACCTATATAATTAATCGCTCTTTGACCGACTGATTACTGTGTGCAGCTCCAGTTTTACACAGTGTGTTTAATGGTGCCCTCATTTTTTAAAATGCGATTAATTAAGGACCCAACCGAACATTTTATGTGCACATTATTTACTGCACTTTATGCGGAATTGAACTCCAGGCCGATGCCTTTGAGAACATCAGACGGCTTGTAACTGGATGCTCATGATGTCAGTTGCTTGAGTCACAGTGAAAACCCAGTGGTGGAGCATGCAGAGGGGCTCAAATGGAAAGAGAGGAAGATGACCAGTTTATGTGTCTGTGTCCATATTTGAAAAAATAAAAAATGAATACGTAGGTCATCTGAAATATTCATACAATTTGTATGAATTAATTTAATCTTCTGTTTATTTTTGATATGATTTGAAAAATAGTTTAACATTTTGGGTAATGTGCTCAAACACTCGATTGCAGAGATTTAGACAAGAAGATTGATACCACTCATGTGTGTTCGATAAATATGGTCAATGTACGGCTTCAGCCTGTTAGCTTAGCTTAGCATAAGGATTAAAAACAAGAAAAAGGTAGCTGTCTCTTTTGTTTTGCTTTTCCAAAACCTGATATTTGAAAACTTTTCTTTACTGATCCTTAAAGGTGCTGATGAAAGGACTTTGTAACCTTTATACAGAGCCAGGCTAGCTGTTTCCCCCCTGTTGCCAGTCTTTGCACTAAGCTAAGCTATCCAGCTCCTGACCAAAGCTACATATTTACTGTACAGATATGAAAGTGGTGTCATTCTGCTATCTAACAAGTAACGAATAAGCGCATCCCCCCAAAAGCTTAAACTATTCCTTTAGGGGATTTTCTTAGCTCTTTTAAAACTAAAAACCACATAAGCACATAACAATATGAAGCTAACCTGCTTCTTACAGTTTCTCATAAAGCCTTTAAGTCAACACTCTTGGCTCTTTTATTTCCAGGTGACAGAGCTGACCCCTGTAAGTTCCAGGCGTGTAACGAATACGCAGAGTGTAAAGTGAACAAGTGGTCCGGGGAGGCCGAGTGCGTCTGCAACGCCGGCTACTTCAGCGTGGACAGCCTTCCCTGTCAGAGTATCTGTGAGCTGCAGACAGACTTTTGCCTCAATGACGGCAAGTGTGACATCATCCCCGGCCAGGGAGCCATCTGCAGGTGGGTGGGGATTTAGGGGAAGAGATAAGCATGTGTGCGGGAAATGTGTCTGAGTTTGCAGGTTTGCTTCCCAGAAGACTGAAGAGCTTTTTTAAACATGTTGTCAAAATTCCGATTGTTAGCTTCTGCTTTTAAAGTGGTATTGCTTAACGTGCAGAGAGACGTCCAATACACTGTAAATATTTGTTTAAAGGCATTTTTTTTTTTTTTTTGGCTGATCATAGTGGGGAGGTTAAAATGTGTTATTATCACGGCCACAAACAACAAAGAACAATCTTCAAACAGATATATTTTTTTGGCTCGGATCAAGATTGTTCTTTCAAAGGAAATAAAAAAGACTTTGAGTCAGTATTAAAATCTTTGGCGGTTGACCATTTTAATCTAATATATCCCTCTGGCAGTAAATATTCATGAATGAACACAATGAGTACCGTCTGGGGAGGCATAATTGCAAAAGTTTGATTAATTCTGTGGTGCATTTTTTTCAGCTCCAGGAAGCATATTATCACATTTTTGTTTAGTGAAATATATTTAATAATACGATTTTATAGCTTTGTTTTATTTCTTCTATATCAAAAGATTACTAAGGCTTACTTTCAAACTATTTTCTTATGTTTGTGCATGTGTTTCCATATCCAAATGGACCTTTGAGTAGGATTATGTGGGTAAAAAGTGAAGGAATATACGCCAATAATCCTAATAAGTGACAGAAACCTGTCCTCAGGCTTTGTTCGAGCTTGTGTGTGGTTTAAATGGATTGATTCTGAACAGAGGTGAGATTGTGCGCCAAGATGAGGTGGTGGTGTGCCTCATAAAGCATGCAGACAGCTCCAGATGGATTCTTGTTTATTTCACTTTGACAAACCAAGTGTCACGTTGCTCCATCGAGACAGGAAAGAAACATTTAAAGGTTATTTGAGTTATCCCAAAACAAGGAATTCATGATTTAATGACACACACGGACCATTAAAATTGTACACATTACTATGTCATCTTTACAGTCTGTAATAATTCAACACTGAATTAAAACAGAAGACCAATACGTCTGCACTGGAACATTTCACTTAAAGAGTCGGTTTTAGGTCATTGTTCTGAGTGGAAATTATTTAAGAATATCTTCTCAAATTGTCATCTCAGGTGTCGCGTCGGGGAGAACTGGTGGTACAGAGGAGAGCACTGCGAGGAGTACGTATCCGAGCCGCTGGTGGTCGGCATAGCGATCGCCTCCGTCGCTGGGTTCCTGCTGGTGGCCTCGGGAGTCATCTTCTTCCTCGCCAGGACGTTACGGGATCAGTATGACAAGGACGAGTCTGAGGACCCTATACGGTGAGGAAAATCAACCAATTACCAATTAGCACCTAATGAGAGTGTCAGACACGTTAATTAGATCAGGCATCTAATCCATGCCTGTCATTATATTAACACACAATGGAGGGCCTCATTTGGGGAGCATGTTAGTAGGCTTAAACGGCCGGGATGAAGGGCATGCATCAAAGTTAACTAAAATAAATGTATTTTACTATATACCGCTATATGTTTCTAAATAGTGGTTTAGTTATCAGTGAGTGACACATGGTGAATAAAAGGAGTTTAATCGTGCCTGAACAAACAAATAATTGAGCTGACAGATGCACTGTAGAAAAATAAAGTTGTTTGAACTTATAAAAGTAAGTTTCCAGGGTTGACTGATTTTGAGAAGATAAACTGATACATTTGAATTCATTTAAAACAAATACACTTTCCTGGTCAAATTAACTTGTAATCCTTTAGTTTTCTTAAGTTGTTATTGCAATTTAGTTGCCACTTTAGATGTTTTGTCAACACAGTCTTTGAATTAAATTCATGGCCGAACGGGGATGCGAATTATCAGCTCCCTTCTCGCTGTGAGGCAACAGCGCTTACCACTGCATTTTGCAGCCCCTTCATGTAACATTAATTAAATTATATATTTGTATTTGGGTCAAGTTTATTATAAGGTATATTCTTATATTCTCACATTCATAACTTCAATTCAATCAGTTTTGGAAATTGGAAAACGTTTCATTAGTTGAGATGACATAAACACAACATCACAACATGAACACTCACTTCTAGTTAAACTGACAATACGTTATGAGTTAGCATGACTAATTGTTTTTACAGTGTGTATATTTCCCTTCTTCAACTCTCCATCAATCTTTAACTACTTATGCTATATAGTCAAGTTTGTTGACAGAACTACTGTAAACTTCAAGCAGTTTTCAAAGATAAAAAACATGCAAGGCTGGATTTGTGTTTAAGTAACGTCTATAAAAATAGAATTAGGAAGAGTTAGGACCAAGAATTAGGGCTTCAGTCAGAAGTTATTTCATTTGGGGGTGCTGGTTTAGCTTAGTAATTAAATTGCGCGTCCCATGTACAGAGGCTACAGTCCTCGATGTGGCGGCCAGTTTCGACTCCCCACGTTCTCTTCCCCTGTTTCCATCACTATCCGCTGTCCTCTCTCTCTCTCTCTCTCTCTCTCTCTCTCTCTCTCTCTCTCTCTCTCTCAATAAAGGCATAAAAGGCCAGAAAGAAAAATACTATAATGATTATTTCATTGGCAAATAAGCTGCTGATTATCAAAGATCACTGCAACCTCAAATGTCTTATTTGTTCACAACCCAAAGATATTCAGTTCACATTAAGGAAACTAATCGCCATTAAAAAAGTTAATAATATAATTGATTCATTGCTTTGGCTTTAACTAAGCTAATTAATCAATTATCAAACAGTTGGCGATTAATTAAATAGCTGATTGAGCGTTTGATAAATCGTATCAGCTCTACCAAGAATGTTTCAGTATGATCAAAAGAAACATTTAAAGTTACATCTAAAGACATATTACACTGGGTTTAAGTAAAGGTGCAATTAAGTTGTGGAACAAGTAGAAACACATTGTATGTGTCCCTGACACTGACATACTGTATAAGATACTTATACATACTGTAAGGGGGGAAATCAAGACTGTAATCCTCTATACATGTATCCCAAACTGCTTGTAAAACTCGGAGTAAATGATGAATTTACCAGTCAGATTTTTTGTGCAGCCTGCACAAGCTGTTAACTCTTTTCCTGAAAATGAACCAAACTTAGTTTCCATTTCATAGTAAAAAAAAAACAGCAATTGAGTGTGTTTGAAGTTTTCCCTCCTCCACCAACTTCTTTTTAGATTAGGGGAGCCTGGTTACTTTCTTTAGAGGACAGAATAAGTTGAGACATCCCATGACTGTATTTTCAGCTAGACTGCCAAAATCATCTCTGAACTATCCCTGTACTCCTCGGCAGTAGGGCCTCCCCTTCTCCCTCTGCCCGAGCTCCTGCTTTTACCCTCTGTTTACTGTTTTTCTCCCTTTGCAGACATGAAGACACACAAAGTATCTGTTCATTCATCTGTCTGTGTGTGCGTGTGGCTGGGTTCCCAGAGCAGCCTGTGGAGGAACCATCGTTAACCTCAGCCAATTAGCTGATCAGAAATGGTGCTAATCTGTCCCCAAAAAACCTTTAAACACCCAACAGAAGAGGCTGTTAGATCCGAATCCGAATCTGGCAGAAATACAAAGACTCATCTGAGGTTAACAAAGGTTAATGAGGGTAAAGCTGTATTCACTGCAGCTTTAGTTATCGGACTGATTTCTCTGCTTTCATGTTGCTTAACAGGCGAGCGGAAAGTCTCCCGTCTCTGGAGAGGGCGACCAAGTACAACCCCATGTATGAGAGCGAGGCCACCACAGGCTACAGCCACTACTACCGACGCTACCCTGAAGCTCCGGTGTACAGCAGCGCCAGTGCGGAGGCCTCCACTGACTTCAGCAGCGAGGAGATACGACACATCTACGAGAACAGTGAACTGACCAAGGAGGTGTGTGTGTGTTACAGTACCTACTCCCCACTGCTTTCAAATACTTTCAAAATAAGTTATTACAGAGAATCTTAGAGGTGAAAGGTTTACTCCTTCACTTGACTACCACACAGCTCTCAACCCTCACAAGGCTTTATTTCCTCATAGTTTTGCAAAAGAGCCAAATAGAGGCCTCCTCCGTCAGATTAGTGTACAGAAAATAAGAGTCTGTTCGTTTTACAGTGCCATCTGTAACTCCATCTTTGTTTATAAAGTATTATTCAACAGTTAGTTCAGACCAACTAATCTGATGGGACAAGAGGCATTCCATGAGAGCTGATATACGTAGAGAACGACACCACTGAGACTTTTCACTCTGTGTATCACTCCGCCTCAGCCAGGTGTTCTGAATACTGTTAATTAACTACAGCAGACCGTGTATGTCGACATTGATCAAGCTGGTACCTCAACACACAGCAGACTCTTGTTTCACTGGTTGATGATAAATCAAAGCATACAGATAAATGTGCATGATAAAAAGCAGCTGATCTGTGGTAACACGTAGACACAGGCCATGTCTACACGTACACGGGAATTATTGAAAACAGAGTTTTTGCCTCCTTCGTTTCTAAAAAAAAAACCCTGTCCACACAAGCACGGTTATAAAAAATCCCCGTCAAAACGGAAACTCAAAGACACAACATAAAACGCTGTCATGAGAATGCCACACCAACAGGCGGAGATATAACCCGGTCATGCAAAGAAGAAGAAGAAGAAGAAGAGTTGCTGCCAGTCAAAAGTCTGAAAAAATCTATCCCGAGTCCCGACGCCTTTGTTCCTCAATGTAGTAGACGAGTAACTGTACATATGTGTAAACATGTAAAAAGTCCTGTTAAGCGTCACTGTTTTCGTCACGTCTGTCATTTTGCTAGAAATGTCGCCTCATTTGTGATGCCTCACAAAGGATATAACGGCGCACAGCCTGATGTCATGAGCCAAAAACGCTGTTTACCCCGTCTGCACGTCTCTGTGGAAACGGAGTTTCTAAAAGTCTTCACCCTGGCCGGAGTTTTAGTTTTTGGGTTGCTTGGCAACAAAAGTCCAATTTCAGTTAAAGCTCCTGTGAGGAGTTTTTCTCTGGTTATGAAACAGACTGAAATTAATTCTGATTAATCGATATGACCTACAAAAACAAACCAGATCATCAGCGACAAGATTGATTATTTCAATAAAGTTATTTTTAATGCCTGAAACTGCTGGCGGGGGGGGGGTAGGTGTCAGATGAAGTGATCAACTGCACGCTGCCTTTGTTTACATTTTACAGGGCAAAAATTTAAAGTGAGTGATACATGTGACTGTTAAAGCAAGCAGGATAAGATTTTTTAGTTAAAAACCACCACTTAAACATGTACAGCGATAGGGGTACGGCTTTATCCACAGGGGGCGCCAAAATCAACACAAACTAAAAGTTCCTCACAGGAGCTTTAAGTTTTGGAACTAGTTGAGTTAGTGGAGCAAAAAGTAATCTGTTGTTGATTATTATTTTTTACTACTCTTTGCCGCTTGTATAACTGTTGTATAAAAGCAATATCACATTCCAGATCGTGATGTTGTACTGAACATCATCACAGCTGTAATAATTTGCGGGCTCGTGGCGACAACCGAATCGCAGCTTCGACTCCCTTTCATGTGATATTGCTTCACTCCTAATATGTCTCATGAAAGCCATGCGGTATTCCAGAGGAAGTACGGAAGAAGTTTATGGAAAATCGCAGTTTTTCAGGGAGAAAAAATTGTTTTAGTCTGACCTAACTGAAAATATGCTTTTAAAAATTTGACTTGTCTTATGTTGATTATCTTCATAATCTAAGTGCCTTTTTGGAATCTCGACTCTGATTTAAGTGCAGATAGGTAACTAGTCAGTGACTCAGGTGTGAAACATCACTTTCATTTCCAGCATCCAAATTGTATCTGACAAGTATCTTAATTTGGAAACCTCAGGTCATGAACTCGATCTATCACCAGCTGGCTTTTACGGCCTTAAGGAAGCCAGTGTAGGTTTTGGTGGGTTTAATGCGTCATGATGTCAATGTTTTGATTGAACCACAGCTTGTAGTTTACTGTTTATCTGCCTGTGACGTAATGTTCTCTCTCAACTGCTATCATGTGTTTCTGCAGGAAATCCAAGACAGGATACGCATTATTGAGCTCTACGCCAAAGACCGGCAGTTTGCAGATTTCGTACGGCAACATCAAGCGTGAGTGCCTCCCTTGTTTTTCCTTTTATACCGCAATGAGATAAACACACGGGCCAAAGAGACCAAGACAGGAGGGAAAAGGGAAGTGAGTTTGAGATAAAGAAGTCTGGCAGGATCGTTGTGAAAAGGATAAGTTGCCAAACCAGTGTGGAAACAGATTTATCATCATCTTATATCTTCACCAGTCAGGCCAGGAGCTCATACAGTGAGACAGAAACCATTAGGAGACGCAGACGTTCCTTCGTCTGCCAACAGTCTGGCAGGAACAATGTGTTTGTGCTTTTTAAGTTGTGTCTGGCTGTAGATTACCGCTCTGTGTGCCTTTGAGATACTTTGTGCCAGATAACCTGAGTTAAGTTGTGTGTGGTTGTTTGTAAAGTAACTAAAGAATCTCATGTGAATGTGTTTGCAGTGTCCTGGATACCCGCAGAGAGAGCTCCTCTACACAGGCATGAAACGCTCCTGTGAACAACAAGGTATTTTTTACGCCATGTGAACACCATGCAGCAGTAACTTCTTAATTATTATCCAAATGCATTAGAGGGTTCAGCTTGCACTTTTGAAAACCTTACCATAAAAAATATACATACATTACTTATAAGATTTGAGCATTCAATGTATGACGATTGGTGACCCATCTGCATCCAACAGAATATTGGCTAACAATATATGTACATTTGAATTTGAAGAAAGCGTTTGACAAAGATTAAACATTATAGGTTGAAATTTTGAAAATACATTTTCACTTTTATGCTGAGCTTTAGATAAGAAGATTGATACCACTCTCATGTCTTTACATTCAATCTGATGCTACAGCAAGAGGTAGTTAGCCTAGCTTAGCATAATAACTTTAAGCAGGTGGAAACTGCTTGTCTTGCCCTATCCTAAGCTAGAAAACCCACCTACGAGCACCTGTAAAGCTGAATAATAACAACATTGTACTTGTCCTTTTTTCTAATCCATAAAACAATCAGTTAAAAAATGTTCATGTTAAAACAACAAAATTAGTTATTAATGTTTTTGCATCAACAGAGCCAAGCTAGCTGTTTTCCCCTTTTTCCAGCCTTGATACCTGTGGAGTAGCTTAGCATAATTTACAGTTAAAAAAACCCTAATTTTTCCCACACTGGTGCTGTGTGCTGGCCCTCATACAGCCTCTGCCTGAAACGACTCAGTCAGCTCTGTCCCTTTAAGAAACTCCCCCCTACAAGCCCGCTTTCTTCTGATTGGCCAGCTCTCTGAAGCCTGTGACATCACAAAGTGCAGCGTGTAGAAAAAACTGAGAAGCCTAAAGATTACTCTAACATACTTTTACCTACAGATTTGAAACTTCACCCACGTTTAGTCTGGATTGTAACATTATATATATGTCGGAAAATGTGAAACAGCATAATACCCCCTCTTTAAGTAAAGCTAAGCTAACCAGCTGAAGGTTGTGGATTCTTATTTACTGAACAAACAAAAGGGTGGAATCAATCTTTAGATCTGACTCTTAGCAATTAAGCAAAAAGCCTACTTCTCACAATGACAAACTATTCTTTTAAAGGTTACTTTACTAAAAGTGATCGATTTTATTGCAAATAAACTTTAATATGAAAAGTAGAAGACTGTGTTGTATATATTAGGTATATCTAAAGCAATGTTCATCCTGCATACTGACACACCTTTTCTGCTGCACAGAAACACGCGTCTACGTGAAATGTGAAGCTCCCTGTCAAGACCTCCACTTATCCATCACAGCACTCAGACACTGGACTGTCTACGACGGACCAACGACCCCTCTCTAGTGTCTGGGTATGTCCCTGCCCGTGTCTACTGACTGTTCTTCCTCCTTCCTCGGTGCCTTCTCTTGACTGGGTGAGCTGGCTGTGACATCACAGGACGCGTTTGCTGCTCATTTAACGGACGACTCCCTTTGGGGAAAACTGGACCGCATCCTGTTACTTGAAATATTGGCAGACACATCACAACCCTGTCTACGGTAGAACTCTCCTTTAGGGGGATTATCGATTTTCTTTTTGTCATATCTGTCCAATGTAAAGGGAAGAACTTAAAACTGTGAATATGTATATATTATTACTGTTGGGATGTTTGCTAGTTAAGATATTCTTAACAGTTTACTCAATTATTTTGTTTCTGTGGAGCTCAAAATTACTCTTTAGGTCTTCTTCTAGAGGCACAGGGAGGGGCTGCATTTTTTTAGTCAATGGTGCTATCTTAATTTGAAATACTCTTTGAAATATAGCGGTCTATGATGACTCATTTTTACTATTTAAGAGTAATTCCAATGGATCTACTCTACTGTACATTAAAGGAATAGTTCAGCATTTTGGAAAAAAGTGTACAACTGGAACAAGAAGATCTATTGAACCTTCTTTTTAGTCCGTCAAATATGAAGCTAGCTGTCAGACACTATTAGCTTAGCTTAGCACAAAGGCTGGAAAAAAGGGAGAAAAGCTAGCCTGTGGCCCACTGATGAAAGCCTTTGCATTTGCAGTGTTACAGACTGGGTGTCTGTGGCGACTTTCTACGAAAAAATCACAAATGGCGCCCAGTTAGTGACGCGTTTTCCATCACCCAGCAGTGGTTGGTCTGCCAGAGAGGGTAGGCGGAGCTAAGCGGCTGCTTTTCTGTTCTCTGCAAGTGTTGCGAGTAAACAAAGAACACAGAAAAGATGGATGACTACAGATACAACTTCAAAAATAAGTGAAAATCCAAAGAAAAAGAAACAAACTCGACGCTCAGATGAAGGCAAACAGTCTAAAAAGGAAAGCGACCGTCTGCGAGGAAACACAAGAGTTACAACCGGAGCCAACCGTTGACATCACACATGCAACACTGTCTGGATATTTGGGAAGTGTGCTCCCGCAATTACCGTTTATCGCCACAGGTGCCGCCAAAGAGGACAAAACTGAGATCTTCTAGATTACCACTTTAAAAAATCAAAAACAGAACATTAACCAGGAGACTACTTGAAGAGCACACACCTCCGCTTAGGCTAATAGTCCAGTCTACTATGATATGAAAATATTTATATGTCTGGATAAATTTCCAAAACTACGTAGTATTCACTTTGGTCAATGATGAGTCGGATCCACTATTACTCTTCCTTGGCATCCTTTACCTCTTCCTCCGCAGGCCAGTAGCTTTTCCCGTAATCCTGCAGACAAACAAACACCACCAAAGACATAACCTCCTTGGTGAAAGTAAGTAGTGCGCTTTGACGCCTTAAAGCTCCAAAGCTGACTAATTACGGATTTCATGGATTAATCACGGAGAGTAGGTCTATTTTGAAACTTCCGGACAGAGCCAGGCAAGCTGTTTCCTCCAGGTCACAGCCTTCGTGCTGGCTGCAGCCAAATATTCAATGTACAGATAGAATGTGGTAACTATTGCTTAATAAAACTCGACCAAAAAATGTCAATTATTTCTTTAAGGTGGCCAAATTTAGTGCTAGTGTATATGTCCCACTGTTCATCAGTGTAAAAGCAGCTTTCACAAACAACAGCAAACAACAAAAACAGTGCTCAAGATATTTTTCTACTGGCAGGTGATTTTTAGGGGCTCAATCAATCAGAAACTTTAGTGTACGTTTGTTAATGTAAGGTGTGGTAGGTGAGAGAACAGTGGTGATGGGAGACATGCAGAGAGCATGAACTCACTATCGCTCCTGGATCCTAAAATAAGTGAAAACATGTTTGAGTGGAGAAATGCTGCGAGGCCGGAGGCCTGGGGATTGATAAAATGATCTGATATCACATGTTGTATGTAATGTACTAAAGGGAACAGGAAACACAAGATGATAACCATCATGGGCCCGTTGGAAAGACAACCTCAAGCTGCGTCTCCTGCTGAAAAAACTTCCAGCAATTGTTGAAAAATGATCGGCCCTGCGACTACTTGTTTGGCCGTTATCCTGCTCCTCAATCTGGAACATTCTGACAGACTAATATTTTCATATGTTCCTCCCTGGACTCGATGTACTTGATCCTACTGGTCTCCTGAGTGGACCCTCACAGCTGCAGCTGATTACTATCAGTAGGTTTTGCTGTTGGCCAGCGTGACCTCTGACCCCTCAGAGGGTCAGAATCAGACAGATCAAGTCCTAGCTTCTTGTTTACATCGTGCTTCTTGTCCTCGTCTTGTATTTTAAAAGGTCTACACAAGCAAAAAACACAGGTGAAGCAGACTCAGTGTCATGCCTTTTGCTGTCTCCGTCTTTCATTTTGTTTTTTATACGCAGATTTCTGCATTTCACTTCTGTCATCCTTCTCCACCTGCCACCTGTACAGAGGGCCGATCCTCCCACACAGTGTTCTGTCATGTAGATAACAAAGATAATATAAGAGCTGTAGAGTTAAAATCATGTGACTCAAATGTTTCAATCTCTGAGCATATTCTTTTTATACTGATATCTGTTACATCGTTTTAACAGTGTTATCATACCGTGCAGCTGTGTAAATTACTAATAAGAATTGTAATGTGTACAAAAATAAAATGTTTTATATAAATTACAGACTTTGGTCCAGTGGTTACTGTTGTTTAGTACATTTTTAGTACTTTGTACCTCTGCTCAGCTGTAATTATTACTCTGAACAAAAATATAATCGCAACACTTTTGTTTTTGCTCCCATTTTTCATGAGCTGAACTCAAAGATCTAAGTCTTTTTCTATGTACACAAAAGGCCTATTTCTCTAAAATGTTGATCACAAATTTGTTTAAATCTGTGTTAGCGAGCACTTCTCCTTTGCCGAGATAATCCATCCACCTCACAGGTGTGGCATATCAAGATGCTGATTAGACAGCATGATTACTGCACAGGTGTGCCTTAGGCTGGCCACAATAAAAGGCCACTCCAAAATGTACATGGAAAAAGTCTTAAAGCTTTGAGTTCAGCTCATGAAAAATGGTGTTTGCGTGTTGCGTTTATATTTTTGTTCAGTGTAGTTAGAGATAAAAGATTTTTTTCTTAAAACAAGTGAATATGCCAATTTGCTAAAAAACAAAAAACAAAATACTGTCCAAATTTGTAGTATTATATTCTCATCATGTAGTAGACCCAATCTCAGATCTCATCGGCTATAGTCTGACGACGATATAGCCTCTGGGGACACCTGTGAACCTGTCAGGGTGGGGAGCCAGCGCTTAGCGCTAAACGACTTCCAGTCTTCCTTTTCCACGTGCTGCATCGTTTACAGAAAAGGAAACAGATTTTCTTGTGATTGACTTTAATTAACAAGTCTTGCCTTTGCTGAAATTTCAACATCATGATGCAGATGTAAAAAGTAAAATGAAGCTTTGTCAGGTCTGTCATCAAGAGGAGAAGAAAAGCTGAACGGCTGACACAACATCAAAGAAAATTGATTTCAAGTTAAATTTTAGATCTAGAACAGATTGTTAGTTGAATTGGCTGCAGATGGTTGTTTATATGATTAAAAAGAAGCTAAGAAGTTTCACCTTTGATATTATTGGCTGATTAGTTTTCTTTACGTTAAATTAAAGAAATAGTTTGGAATTATAATTATTCATATTTTTGCAAAGAGAGGATCGCTCTGTTGTCTGTGTGTTAAAAACAAGAACAAAGTTGTATGAAATCTGTTCTCCTCCTTCCCTTCTTCACTTCCTTCCTGCAATTCCTTGTCAAGCGTTTGTTGGGAAGATTGAAACCACTCACATGTCTCTACCACCAGTATGAAGCTGTAGATCAGCAGTTAGCTCAGCTTAGCATAACGACATGGGAACAGCTAGCCTGGCTCTGTCCAAATATAACTTAAACTTATTAACATGTTGTTTGTTTAATCCGTACAACACAAGTTGTAGGCTTGCCCAATTGTGGTTTTACCTGAGATTACGTCCGGGACTATTTTTGGGCCTGGAGCGGTCACCTTCCGGAGTCTCAACCTAGTTGCCTGGCCAAAATTCCCCTAAGCTAAGCTAAACCATTACCTGGCTGGAGCTTCATATTTACCATACAGACTTAGTGTGGTATCGATCCTCTCATCTAAATGACAGGCACTAAAATATCAATGCTTACTCCTACAAATACAAACTGTGAGTGTGGGTCTTTGTCCTAACACATTTACTCTGTGGTGTGGATTCCTTTGAGTAAAGACCTCCACTACTGACCTTGTTATTGTCAAGACATTAAAGAGAGTGGCAGCAGACTGGCCCTACCACGGATATATTGCTTTTTCCACTTGGCTTTTGAGCCAAGTGTTTAGCCTCTTGCGGATAATCCAAAGAGCAGATTAGCCTCAGCAGGTATGGATTATAGGCTCGTCTGTCTCCATGATAGTTACTAAAAGAGTGCATACCAGTAATCAGCCTACGTCACATGACCATGTGCCAGGAATTGGCTGCGTAATTTTACGCCTATGCACAAGTGACGGACATTTAGTAAACATAGCAGTGGTCTGGTGAAACAATGTGTGTCCTTGTACTGCATGCAGAGACAAATTACAACCAGCTGCTGATGTTTTGTTTATTCTAGTGTGAGCATTGTTCCAGAGGTTTTGGATTTATTTTTGGTGTGGTTTGGTGAGGTCAGCGGGTGTGCTGGTGACAACTGATGGTGTCATTTTATTAAGTCTAAATTGAGAAAATCAAAACGGACATGTTGACGGAGCAGGAGGGTGCGCCAGCTTAAAGCCTCAGCATGTCTGAAGTCAATGAAGGATGAAGAGTGACAGCAGCAGAAACAAGCAGGCTCTGTGCTGGCTCGGTTTGCATCCTGCACCTGCATGAAGTCAGTGCCGCTGCAGTGCGGGGCAGTTGGTGAAAAATGGTAACAACAAAGCGGGGAGGAAATCATTACTGTGTGCTGACAGAGCGAAACGAAATGTTTTCAGTAAGAATAGATTTAAAGTTACAGAGGTGGAGGAGGTGGGCTGATGTCTGAGAAACGCTTTCAACTTAAAAGCTCTTCTCAAGTTGCTGGATGTGTGATTCATATCAACACAACTGTGCCCAAGAGGAGTGTGTAAAAAAGTGAACACTAATTTAACCCTTAATTGGGGTAGAAGTTTGGTAGGTTGTAGCGTTTAGTTAGTGCATTTGTGGCTCCCGAACATTTTTCCTTTGAAAAGACGTCAAAAGTGAAAGCTTACGTTTAGTTCACCTGCTTCTGTCACAAGATTCATCACACATTCACACACACATTTTCAAGTCTCATAGCAGCTACAATGATTGTATAAGTGAGCAGTGCATCACAGTCACCAACACATTTTTTTTGTAAAATGGGTTGAGCTGGATTCGATTCCACGATCACTGCTCTAAACCCAGTCGCCTACCGAATTCTCTTCTGAAACACGTGTCCGTCAGTTATTAATGAACTACGTCAGCATTCAGGGGTCGTTTTGCCTTTGTAGTCAGAGCTGCACAGCCAAAGTACCTGCGCAAGTGCGAGTCTTCTCTTTTCCTCTTCTGTGGAGAATGTTCAAAACTGCTCCCTTTACGATGTCTCTAACCATATTGTTAACATCACACAGCCAATAAAGCGGCGTGTTTTTGATTTTTGTATGAAAAATGCTTCTACAATCATCACCCTGTCACCCTTTCAACACTAAAATGAACAAATTAACAAAATGTGTTTCTGACACGATGATGTCGTAACCGTATTTTAGCTGGTTGAAAAAAGGTTGAAATGAGGTCTTAGATGTTCAGACCTGATTTCACCCTGATTTCATCACCAGCCCCAAAAAACTATATGACAAATTGAAATTAAAAAAATAATTGCAACATCATTTTTTTCCTTTTGAATATCACTGAATACAGGATGGTCCTGAAAGGAGGCAAGAAGTTAGCAGTGGCCGTCGTGGGACCAGCCTGGACACCCTTGTGGCCCCCATAAATGCAGTGACTTTTTCTTTCAGGACCAAGACGATGCAGGACTCTCCTACTTTACTAAAAACAACTGCTGTAAATTAAAGAAAAAATAGATTAAAGTTAAGATGAAGGAATTTTTCCTGACTATGGTCTAAATATGTTAAAGGATTTAGAAATTCTCAGGGTGCACGGTAATATCTTCAGTTTTGTTTGACCAACAGTCTTTAAATTCAGACTCTTGTTGGATTTACTCAACTTACAGGAAGTGAGGAGTCTGAGGTGTTTCTGATCCTATGCAACCACAAGAGGGCCATGTATCTATGTGTGTGCACTCCTAACTTGTAAAAACAGATTGTTTTGGAATACATTGTGTATTATTTAGTAGAGATAATTGCACTGGAGGTATCATTTAAGGCCTTTTTTCTCTTGATGTGGGTTCATTACTCAAATGTTGAGTAGCGAAATCAAGCTTAAGTTTAGAAATCAGGGTAGTTTGGAGCGGCTTTAAGTGTTTAAATTAGATTAATCCACATAGGACACTAAATAAATACCTCTTTGAACATACAGTTAGTGGTAATAAATTACAGGATCTTTGTCAGATCCTCCTGCCTCCTCAACAACAGTATGTAATTATACTGATAAGCCTGCTTAGGTGTTTTTTGATAACTCAATAGGGCCGCAGCTCAGTCCCTCGTGTCTGTGCAGACTCTTGTTAAGTGTCTTATAAATGTCTGCTGATTTATGGGCAGATGGATGAGTAAGCAGAAAGTGCAACCCCGGCCCTCACCAGCACGCTGCAGCTGGAAACACTGCACAGAAACTTTAAGCTCTTTATTTGAATTTTTCTAAGGTTTTTGCTTTCAAAGGCCGTGTCAAATTATTATGGCGGAAGGTAGCTTTTGTTTTAAAGTAACACGTTACGGCACCTGGCAGTTTTTTTTTGAAGGAAGTAATATAATTTTATGCTCCCTTTCATTTCTTTACACAGTTGTAATAGCACTTTCTTTAATCTCTCCTGCCCCAGTCCCTCCCATCATCGTTTTCTTTTTTTATCCACAACTATGTGTTGTCTGTCTAAGCCTGATGTGAACCCATTAATGCCTCCAATATGTTTTCTGTGGGTGTGTGTCAAAGGGAAAAGACGGAAGAGAATGGCGAATCAGATTCAAGGAGGAAGAATCCCAAAAAGGCACGTGGCTGGATTACTGCCCTCTTTTTGGCACACGTGTCTCACCCAGCAGTGAAGTGCCTGTTATGGGTGACTGAGAGTTCACTAACAGATGTGAGTGTTCAACTCATCATTAGCTGTTCACAAGTCCTACTGGCCTGGCCATTACCACAGGCCCAGTCTGCACTTTATTACACACCCAGATCAGAGCCCGTATTTATCCTCTGTAAGTGAATTAGCATTTATTTAGGGTGACCAGACGTCCAGGTAACAATTTGTCTGGGCTTGTAAGGCTCAAGTATCTTGAGTGTTATGTCAGTCTGATGTCAGTATGCTAACGGTTAGCTGAAAGAAGGCTAACTCCTCTCTGTGTTAAGAACCCAGCAACAAAAATGCTGCCTTCCTGGTGTCTATGGCGTTAAAAGGCAGTGTTCTGACCAAGTCATCTTTGCTCAAGTCCCAAGTAAGTCTAAAGTCATGTGGTCCAAGTCTCAAGCAAGTTTCGAGTCATTTTTTCTTGGGCAAGTCAAGTCAAGTCACAGGTTATGTCAAGTCAAGTCGAGTCCTTAGTTAAGGCAAGTCAAGTCCCGAGTCAAGTCACTTTTTTTCCACCCAAGATGCAGCACTCTTACCTGTAGTATCCAGCTTTATAAAGAGAAAAGACAAGGTGTTAGTAGCTCGTCTAATAATGATATTATTGGCCTATTTTCATAACCTGTTCAGAAAGTATGATAGTGAATTGTATCTGTATTATCTTGGCACAGACGCAGCCATGATGATGGTCTGGTCTGAGACCGTGTTGAGTAGTAACGAGTACGACTGATTAGGGTTCTCTTTGGGGGGTTTGATGTTACGTGTTGCCATAGCGAGGAGTTTGACTGACAGCCAGTCTTTCAATCATGGCAAACACATACCGGGGAGCTTTTTGAGTCGTCCAATCATGATTCCCAGCTGCGTATATACTTGATAGTTAGAAACTTGACAACATTGAATTTTATAATTTTACATTTAACAGTTAACATTCAAACTTATGAACACACGCAAGTCATCCGAGTCATCCTGCCTCAAGACCAAGTCGAGTCTCGAGTCATTTATTTTTTGTCAAGTCAAGTCGGAAGTCATCAAAACAGTGACTCGAGTCTCAAGTCCACATCTCTGTTAAAAGGTGCGTTTTGCAGGTGTGCTAATACTCAAGTAATTGTCCCCAAGACTGATAGAAACTGAATGAGTACACTTAAAGACTTCAAATTGGGGGTTTGAAAATATGTTCATCCTTCATTCATTTTCTTGATTGTTTGGGATTTTCAGCCTCAAACTTTACTGTGTCGATTAAAGCAGGCCGTTCTCATTATCATAATTTCCAGACATAGCTTGTGTTGTCTTTGTTAGAGCGTTCATTCGCAATTCTTGTAATTTTTCTATTTAAACAGGCCCAAAATCATTACGTTTTATAGCGCATAAACTAGTTCCCAGTAAAGCAGAATACTTCCTTTTGTGCATCGTATAACTCATGGTAGTTAAAAAGCATCCAAGGAAGACAGATTAACATCTACACGGCGATACAGACCGCTGGTGATAGATTTAACATAATGGGGTGTTGATTTCAGCTTTGCAGTTGGATCACCCAAGGTTTCGGCCTGCTTCTACTTCTCTTCCCCAAATCCCACTTGAAGCATAATTTCAGTGTTTTGGCAATTAAAAAAATGATGTATTGCAGTTTGTGAGCGTTGAATTCCTTTCCCTTGCTTGGCAGATGCTGCCAAGGGTTTCTCTGCCTTTGACTCTGAGGCCTTGTGGTTTGTGAGGTAACCTCGCTGAGGGTGATTTATACTGCACAGATGTTCTGGGATGAGCAGTTATCCTGTTGGGAAGTAGGCTAGTGTGTGCGTGCCTGTGTGATGAGTGTAATGCCATTGGCTGTGATACAGAGCTGTCCAAGGTAGTCTGCAGGGGAAACTCTTAAGGTCCTATGGCAAAACATTTCAGCTCCTTTTCCCAGTTTGGAGAAGTCTGTTCCTATCTATTGACCATCACAGCCAGATTAGTATAGTTATACTAAATCACTTGGTGTTTTATGTATCCCAAGAGCTCCTCACAGATGGACTTTTATATGTATTGGCACCAACCTGTGTTTGTCTGGATGTTTTTAAGGCTAATAGGTTATGTTTAACGTCCTAAATATAATGCTACAAAAGTTGTTTCATATTGAAATATCAGTGTTTTGGTTTTGCTAAGTTTGTACTTCGACCACTTCAAGGGCCGGAATTTGAACATTTTATACTATTAAGCCTTTAATTTTAACTACTTAATTCAGCTAACAATTTCAACAGTTTACCCAGTACGTTAAGCTAACTATAGCGTACCAGTGGTTCCAATAACAAGCTATTTTGAACATTTACTAACCAGTTTTAGCAAGATATTTCAATGATTTACTATTAGCTAACTGTTACAACTCTTTATCCATGGCTATTTGCCAACGATTTCAATACTACCCATTACTTTAACTAAATTATTTCAATCTTTCATCCATTGTTTATAGCTAAATATTCAACTGTCAATCCATTATTTTAAGCTAACTATTTCTATCATTTATCTATGACTTAGTTTTTACTTCAACTTAAGTTTAAGCTATCCATGTCAACTACTTACTGAGCACTTTTATCTAATTAATTCAATGGTACAAACTATTTTAAACATTTGCCTACTCTCTCTCTACTCTTTTAGCTAACTTATTCAATCGTTTGTTCATTACTTTTAGCTATTAACTATTTTGCCACTGCTCTAAGCTAGGCTAACAGCTTGAATTACTTTTAGCTAACCCTACCCCTACCCCTAACCATAACCCTGAACCCTGCTTGCTAGCTAACTATAACCACACGCTTAATTGAGCTATGTTGTAGTTTGTATTCAACAGTAGTAGACGGTAGAAAGTCAAATCTAGAAAAAATAAAAGTAGTTTGTATTCAGGCATAACAATCTCAATGTTGACCATTGTTTTTAGTTCATTTTCCCACTCTGAATCACTACCATGTCAGACTGTATACTCATCAAGCCACAACGGTTGTGATGTTTATTACCTAAAGATATTAATCCTTCATCAGATTCGTTGATAAATGCCTTCTTTCTCACAGAAAGACATGTAAAAGTAAAACACTGATGAGCTTCACTACAGGAATGAAGCTTAAAGTCAAGACAGGCTAATACTATCATCTATCTTTAATCAGGGATAAATTCAGACCAGGTTCTTTGGCCACAAAACTTAGAAGTTGGCTTTTTATCAGCGAGTATCAGTTGGAAGTTTGGCTCTGGTTATTCCTCTATTTAGTTGATAGTTGTTGTATTTTACAAACACTCAACTAACTTTAATAGGCTTAGACAGGCTGTGTATAAAAACCCTTTGATACAATGAGACATTTTCCCCAACTGACTTATAAGAATGGAAATCAAATATTTGCTTTCGTCTCTTTCCAATTAAGCCCCTTCCCTATTATGTAATGGAGCATTCTCTCCATGACATTATTTATTGCTGCGTTGGAACTGTTAAATCAAAAGTGTGAAAAACATAATCACAGCTGTCTTTTTCCAGACCTTCAGTCGGCAGAGACTTTAGGGTGGGAGCGGACAAACAGTTCCTCTTAGGGAAAAGATGTTGCGGGGAAACCTCTTCTGGATCATCAATATTTAGTTTATAGTGATGGGCAAGGATGCCTCTTCTGAACTGGGAAGAAGTTGCTCACTTATCCACTGAGCTAACAAACTGATGTCATAAACATTGGCTTTTATTGGCCACAGTGGTAAACGAAGAAGGGAATGGATGAATGCTCTCTTTATGATTGTAAAGTATTAGTTCTGTGAGATCATCCGAAGAGTTTTGCTGTTTGGGTTACATAACGGCCTGCTGCATGACGTTTATAAGGAAACACTGCTGTGTCACAGACCGCATCCTGGACAAATTTAGATCAAAGTCATGAAGGTCTGTGTGGAATAACAGCTCTCAATCATTCCCAGGTGTACGCTCACTGTGATATCAGTGTCCAAAACAAGTCCGGGCCAGTCCAGGTTAGCCTCTGTTCAACTAGCTTCTGCAACTCAATTCATGCATGTTCTTAAGGCCAGTTCAGATCAATGGTTCGCAACGAGACTGGATGCAACTGCCAAAAGAATCCCTTGACATATGATCGAAAACATCCTAAAACTGGGCCGTTCACATCAAAGCAACGCAATGCACACAGACAAAGCTGACCATCTCCATAGCAACGACACACTGTCATACCCCTACAACGTTGTGACATGCTCACAATGTTAGCGGTAACGCTGATTAATAAACGTCGAAGACAGAGAGTTTGGAAAGACACGACCTGGAGCCGTCTTTGGCTACTGCAGCGCCAGAGACAGGGTGCCTACGCCAACTTATGCTGTTTCCTGATTGGCTGAAGTGAAATATGTACATCATTCGGTTCTAAAACTGCATTTGGAGATTTGACAAGTCAAATCTTCTGCAACTCCACGCAACTGCTTCAGACGCTCTGCAACTAACCAGTTCACACCGCTACAATTTTCTCTTCAACAGTCTAAAACTTTTTTGTTGCGTTGCGAATCATTGGTTTACTTTCAATATTCTTAGGCAAACGGCATCCACTACAGCACATGGTAGTAGAAATCTGGTAGCATTATAAAATAATATACGAACAATATGCTAATAATAGTTAGCTTACAGATCAGCCCAGTGAGTCTGGATGACTGACCGTTATTTATTCAAGACAGTGTTTTGTGACGAAAGCAAGCTAGCAACTCGTACGGTTAGCGAGCAAGCTAACGTTAACAAGTGCCTGTTGTTTGTTGATGTTAGCGGTCTTATTTCTATGCTAATGTCAGCACTATTAGCTTTAGGGGAGGGCACACTGATGCCACATCCTCTGGCTTCTCCTGGAAAAACCTCCGCAACTTCTTTACATGGAAATCAGACGAAAGGCTACTAGCGACAGGCACCCGACAAAAATGGGAATGGTCTCAAGTTACTTCAATATTTGTTCACACACTGACAATTCTAAGTGATTAGGATACATTACATGCATTTAAACTCCACAAAGTACCTTTGATAACAAAACACTGTAAGAACTTTAACTCTAGGGTATCATTTGTAGCCAGGAAACCTTTACAAAACAGGGGTGACACCACAAATTATGAGCTTAATACGGTTATTTTGGGTTTGAAAAATCCAACAGAATTTCCCATGATGGATGTTTTTGTTCTGCTTGGCACTTCTGTTGAGGTATTTATCATATCTGTGGTCGAGAGCAATAATGTTTTAGATACACAAAGCTGTGAGGAGGAAACCATGGTTTACCACCCAAACATGGGCTCAACAGGAGACGATGTTTGAAACCATCTGGGGTTATAATACGCCTTTTAAAGCATCTTTTGTGCTACTGAGATTTTTCCACAAAGATCTCCATGTTTTCATTTCACGCTGTCCAACGTGATTCCCCTCTTATTCAACCTTCTATTCTTGTCTTAACCTCTCCCTCAACTTTATTTTCTCTACTGGCTTTAAGTCCAACTGGCTGTGTGACATGATATCTTCGATCTTATGGGCTGTGTGACATTTCAGAGGACAGATCTGGCTGGACTTCAAGGGATCAGGGGGAACCCTCATATCATTAAAAACATGTGCCTGAACTTATCTTAACCCCTGTCAATTTTTACGAGTATGAATCGCTAGATTTTTAGATTGCGAGATTTTTTTTAATGAAGAAGAATGTATCAAAATAAGTTTAATTTAATTTTACAGTTATGATGGGGGTTTTTTTGGGATGAAACTAAGGTCATTAACTCCACATACCAATGTGTAGAAACTCCCTGCTGTGATTTTACTGGGAATTATGTGTCAGACTTTCTTGGCTAGGTGCAGTCACATCCTAGCTTGCCAGGAAAGTAGCGGCGACTCCAGAACTTAACACACGACCGCACACAATCCATCGTTAAACCACAATTTGGCTTTTTACACTTTGATTTTTGTACAGAATAAACAAAAAAGTCTGTTCACGCTAGCAGCTTCCCCCTGCTTTCATTCTTTATGCTAAGCTAGGCTAACTGGCTATAGCTTCATATCGGCTGTCACGCACAGATAAGAAAGATGCTTACCTAATTCTTGGTAATGACTCAACAATAGAAATTAAAATGACAGCTACTGTACCTTGCTATAGGCAAGGGATGTTGCACAGTAAGATGTTATTCACCAGAATTAGCTGTGTGCTTCAAAACATTGATTAACTTGAGCTCAGCTACAGGTGCTTTAAATTAAATCTTGGGTGCGACAGGATTTTCCTAAAGCATTAATCTTTGTGTTGGGTTTTTTAACAGATCAGAGGGCTCTCTGTTCTCTTCAGGATGCGACGTGCACCTCTGCCAACTGCTGATCGTAGCAATGCGGATATTTTTTGGTTTCCGGCCAACAGTAAGAGTTGTTTCTGGAAGACATATGGAAACCAGATGGTCCTTTACCCAAACAAAGCTTCCAAGGCTTTAACCAGCGAGTGTAATCAAGAGATGGTGGCTTACACACCAACCTGTCAAACTAAAGATAAACAACCCAGTCTTGCATGTTGTTTAATGCCGAGTGTAACACAGTGCATCTACGTGTGTGTATGTACCCCGAACCTTTGTGTCAGCCTTGTCCTTCGCGCTCTGATTGCTATGGATCTATCGCCATTGTTTGTTGACATGTACGCTGTGGTTTGTTTGCATCATGCTTCAGTGAAAGCTGCCCACACACATCCAACTGGTAATATAATGAAGGTTTGAGGCAAAATGTGAAAGTATGTGTATCTGTGCGAGCATGTTTGCATGCGTCTGGTGTGTGCAGACTCAGCCAGGTGGATTAAGGAATGTTATGGAAAATTAAAAAGGCCTGTGAGGGAGAAGGGCCAGTTGGGGTGACTGTGGCATTTGGAAGCGGGGGCCGTTTTTCCAGTCCGTCCACCGCTCGCCTGCTGGTCACCTGCTCATAATTAGACCTGGATGTCTTTCCTCTTCTGTACTCTGCAATCATTCCTCCAGACTGGGCCTTTCTGACACATGTCAACAACTGGAATCAAAACAGTCAATTTCAGCCCAGGCACACATTTTCATGTCAATGAATTTAGCTGTATGGTTTTGCAATCAAAACATGCAGCACTTCACAGAAGATGAAAAAACAATCAGAGTGTGTTCTTAATCTACATACTCAGTTTGAAATCCTGCAACTTTCTGGTGAAAGCCCACCTGAAGCTGTGAGTTTGTTGCGTAACTTTTGACCCATGGATTCTAAAATTTGACTTATCTTCTTGGTACAATCTGCACAATGTTACTGTAAAAAAAAAACTTTAAATTAATTAATTTACTCTGTAAATATGATATTTAAATCATTGAACCCAAACCCAACAGGAAAAATTGTTCACAAACATCAGCAACATACCAATAGCAATCACCGTTTTCTTACTGGTTTATCAGGAGAGACACTTCAGCAATGCTGCCTTGTCAGTTTATTAAAGTCGAGGTGAAATGAAAAATGTCATTTTAATCCTTTTAGATCACGTCCCCGGTAATATTGTGCATCTATTTGACAATATAGGCCAAAAGAAATACAGAAAATCCATTCCTTCGTTTTCTTATATCAAAATCCGAACTAAATTTCACTCGTGCTTACATAAGTTAGCACCAAACAACTTCAACAAATCAATCTGCAACAATCAAATCAAGAATGCTTGGTCAGTTAGCTAGCTACTGCGCTGTGGAGAACGTCTGTCTACGCCCACTTCTCAACGATCAAATCAAATCCCTCTAATGATATGTCCCGCCTGCACGTCCTGTTTCACTCGGAAATACGATACGGAAGCTAGATACTCTCGAAATGCTTTTTCAGCTCGACTTTAAGGTTAGCTTCTTTTAGCAAGTTCATGACGTTAACTATGCTACAGAGTCTAAAATCATCCAATGGAATGGGTTGTTTGTGCCCTGTGATTGACTGGCGACCTGTTCAGGTGTCACCAGGCCTTTCGCCCAATGACAGCTGGGATAGGCTCCAGCCCGCCTGTGACCCTGAACAGGATAAGCAGTTTATGGATGGATGGGTTGTTTCTGTTTATCTTTAGTTATGAACAGCAACAGTGACATTCATGGCTCCCCTGCACCATGCTACTGTTGTTTTGAACCCTTACTTGCAGAAATTTTAGCCGTACTATAATTTAAATTGGTGCGTTTTTATTACAATTCATCCCCGTACAGTTTGAATGAATGGGGGAAAACCTATAGAAACCAATACCAATTATTGTACCAGCCTGTGTACATGTTTTTGTCTCGCTTTTGGAGCCAGCCTCAAGTGGCCATTTAAGGAACTGCAGTTTTTGGCGCTTCTGTGTACATACATGTCTGATATCTACCTTCTTGGCAAAAAAGTGTCAAGAAATTGGTGGTAAAATGGCTGTAAAGCCTAATGGCCAAGTCCTAATAAAGTCCAGCATCAACACTCAAACAGCTGATTCAGCTAATGAAAATGTAGCTTTAAGTTTTGATGTATTTGTCTTTTTCCTTATGTGTACACAGCAAAATAGGCACATTTTAGACAGGTCTTCATGTATGCGGTGTTAATAAAAAGCTTGCTTTGGATGTAAACAACTTATTTATAAATTAACTTGGCTAAGCTGGTTTCTTTTTCTTTTTTTTTTTGCGTTTGATGATTAGCGTTTTCAGTTGGTGATGGAGGGATTTTCTAGCTAGAACACAATTCTTTTGAAAATCACTTCAATCAAAGCATTTTTCTAACACATATCGGTGAAATGTTGAAAGAAATGTTGAATACCGTAAGTGTGGCTTTGTTATGCTATCCCCTTTCTAAAAATGAGTAAGCGAGACGGTCCTCTAAGCTCTTCTCAAACAGACAGAAGTTTCACAGCTGGATTAAATACTGCGGCCATACAGATGGAACCATTTTGGTGTACATTTCTCCCTCTGTCAAATGTCTTATTTAACACACCACACTTTTTCCATATGGCGAGCTGAATCAGGCGGACCTTAGCCACTATTTGATTGGTTGAATCTTTCAGCTTTGCATAGAGAAAACAAACATTATGACACAAGAGATGCATTTAACTCATAATAGTATATTAAAAGTATAGACTGGGCTGAACGGTTGACGAGTTATTATTGGATGGCGTCCAACAACAGAATCAGGGTCTAGAGTTCATCTCAACTGTCTGGCGAATGCTGCAGCAGGTATTACCTGAGGCTGGCTGTTTCAAATCCTCTTCCAGTGGCTGGAAACTATTTTAATGGGAAACACAGGGATGGATAATAAAAAAAAGAGTTAAGAGTTAGAACTTCCCTCTTCTCCAGGCCCAATTAGATCCTGGCCTGTTTCTGTCAGGAAACTTTCAGCAGTTTTCAGGGAATCATAGTTTATTACAGCAGCAGCACATCTCCTCTCCACGAGGATACGGTCCCCAGAAAGAGGAGAGACTTTTCCAGCTCAGTATTGACACTCGTGTTTGATTTGACATGCCAGTCATTATACCTGATTTGCTAATGAAGTGAGGCATTATGCTATAATTGCTCCTGGTAAATTGCTGGATAATATGGTCATTTGTATCAAATTAAACGCAATCAGGTTTTATCATGGTCATTAGAGACTGGCTCTGGCTGCTGCCATGGAGAATATCTCCCATATGCTGCACATGATGTCTGGGTATCTGCAGATCATTGCGGCTTATTCCACCTCCATTTACTGTATGTCAGGTGTGTTCACTTCTCCGCTCTTTGCGGGAAGTGCTTGTGCACGTTGAAGGTGAAGTTGAGGTTCAATTCCAGGAATCTCTAATGGTTTTCACTTGTGCTCCCTTCTTGTTGACGGTTATCTTTGACGGATAAATGGAAGAAGTCGGAGCTTTTTGGAAGAATTGATTTGAAGAGTGTAAAAAAAACCTGCAGGGCAAGCAGTAAGTATGTGACTGAAGCTTGTGCTTTGTTGTCTGGTGTCTCAGGAAGGCCAGTGTTGTTGTTGTCTTTATTATGTAAAGGCTCTTTAAACTGCTGCATAAAGCACCAAGTGTTGAAGAGAGTTTGCCAACCTGTGCCTCAGTAGCAACTCTGCTTTGTTTTTTTTATCACTGTCAGATACAAGAAGTTTTGCAAGTTAATTGATTCTCTTTGAGGTGCCGTACGTGCTATTTTTGCTAGTTGGGAAGTCAGTGATGTAACCATGTGTATCCTGCTTTAAAGCCACTGTGAGGAGTATTTCGCTGGTTATGAAACTGACTGAAATGAATTCTGATGACTCTATATGAGCTACAAAAGCAAACCAGTCCATCAGCGACAAGATTGATTATTTCTTTATAGTTATTTTTAACGCCTGAAACTGCTGGCGGGGGGTTGGTGTCAGACGAAACTACACGCTGCCTTTGTTTACATTTTCCAGGGCAAAAAATAAAAGTGAGTGATACATATGGCTGTTAAACCCCCACTTAAACATGTGCAGGACAAAATCAGCAAAGTGATAAGAGGTATGGCTTTGTCCACAGGGGGCGCCAAAATCAACACAAACCTAAAAGTTCCTCACAGGAGCTTTAGGCCCGATCAGACAGAAAGCTTATTGCAGGTTGTAAAACGCGAGGCGCGCCGCACTGCCTTTTTTTGTTGAAGCCGACGGTTAAAGTCGGGCTGAGTATCTAGCTTCCGTATCGTGACGTATTTCCGAGTGAAACAGGACGTGCAGGCGGGACATATCATTAGAGGGATTTGATTTGAGCGTTGAGAAGTGGGCGTAGACAGACGTTCTCCACAGCGCAGTAGCTAGCTAACTGACCGAGCGTTCTTGGTGCGCTGCAGCTAAATGTTGCAGATTGATTGGTTGAAATTGTTTGGTACTAGCTTACGTAAGCACGTTTGAAATTTAGTTTTAACAGAAGAAAAAAATATTGGATTTTGATATAAGAATACGAAGAAATTGATTTTCTGTGGGGTTTTTTGGCCTATATTGTCAAATAGATTCACAATATTACCGGGGATGTGATCTAAAAGGATTAAAATTACATTTTTCATTTCACCTCGACTTTAAAAAAAAGAGCGGCTCACTGTGCCATTTTTTTCTACTGTTGTTAAGGCAACCACCGAATCATTAGCTGTCAGTTAGCTGTTAGTGCCTAACCGTAATATTGTAAACTAACGGAAGGCCCGCCTCTTCATTCATCCGATTGGACAATGGGAAAAAACAGCAATGACGTCGGGCGCTCTGCAATGCAAAAGCAGCGCGCAAAAAGCTCTCACTGAAAACAATGACAAAAAAAGCCCCCAGCTGCTAAAACGCATTCCGTCGGGCCATTACTGTTAGCTATGCGAGTGTGATGAATATTGTCAAAGTGTGCGTGAGAGCTACAGTGCAAGCAGACGTTTATTATCTCACGTTTCAGTGAGCAAGAGTGTTTGGCACACATGTCATTCAGTAGGCCAAGATGTCCGGCAATATGCAGCCACGCTAAACTGATGTGCTTGTGTTTCTGTATTTCCTGAGAGTGGAGTAAAGATAATTTATAAGTCCCCTTTTTGTCCAAGAATGCAGCATACATGTAGATAGTTTTTGTTCAGTAGTTGACTACTTGCATGTCATTGCTCTGGAGTGCAAACTGTAAAAAACGCTGCATAAAAATGAATAAACACCCAATCATTAGCAGTCAGGACGATGATATGCTTTAAATGTGACAACATGTCTTTAGTGATGGATTGTATTTCAGGCAAACCGAAAGTCTTTGCAAGTTGATTTTTATAGCAAAGTGAAACCAATGGTTTCCTGGAATTCAGGAAAATCAATTAAAAGAGCCTTATGGCATGCTGGGAAATGGAAAGTAAAACAGAAGTTAATGAGCGAAAACATGCAAAACCATCAGCATGTCATTGGTTTCTATGGACCAAAGAATTAATCATATCTTAAGTATCCTCTCTGGTTTACACTTGATTGCTCTTATAGCTCTCTTTAAAGGTCTTTGGTGGATGGTAAACTCTTCACAGTAGTCACCCTGAATGCCTGCCGGCGCTGTGAAACACTCCGTAATCACACGCTTCCCTTTTTATTCAGGGTTTGTTGCTGCTCTGGACGCTGCAGGGTGGTGCTGATGAGTTGTCACTACAAGTTTTCCAGTCACAGTGTCTGTGCCTTTGTGTGGAACACAATTGTTGCCCAGCTTTGTTCGGGTGTAATCCTCCCCTGCAGAGCAGAAAATCCGCTCTCCATATGGGTCCATGTAAAAGGGAATGAAGTGTTTTTGTCATTAGTGGAGATTAAAAACAGTAAACAACCACAAACCACTGGATCGCGAGTGTCCCTGTCAGTTTAAGGTTGTTTCTCCATAAATCACTGGGTACAGAAAAGTCTGTTCTGTATAAAAGAGTTTCATATCAAGCCTTCTGGGTCACATTAGCTAAAATTAATAAATCCCCTGACCTGCCCTCTAACATCATGTAAGCAGCTTTTCAACTCAGCATGGTATTGGCTCTACTGAACTCTACCTGCTTTGGCCTGTACGAGCACTTTCTCTACTTAGTTTATCCCTGCAGATACTGTAGGTATAATGACTGTCCCATATGTTGCCTTTTTTTGTCTTCAAAGCAGCTCAATCACAGGCAGGAACTTAATGTACTCAATGAACTGTAGCAAAGTTAGTTTAAGTTTTAATTTGTATTTCAGATCTTTCACTCTTTGCAGTGTCACCGCCCAGGTTGCCTAACCGAATAACCAAGTGGTGTGCAGTGTTGTGAAGTGTATCGCGTGCTGCGCTGTCACCCAACCAATCAGAGGTCTGCAGTGATATTAAGTTATGGTATCAGCTCAGCTTGCTCTTAACCTTGGCCTATGTGACGTGACGAGTAGTTACATATCTGGGGAGGTGAACGTCTATGCTGCAGGGTAGGGACAACAGCTTCAGGTTTTCCAAGGCCTACCTGATGTTTAGATGAGGCACAAAGGTATAAATAAGACTTTACACTGGCAGTGTTAATTTGCTATTTGGTATTAAGAAATTTCTGGTGTACCCACTTTTGAATTTGCAATCTATTCATCCATTATTTATCCTGTCAAAGTCATAATCTCGAAGATCTCATTTTCGTTCTCTTTGGCAGCACCTATGGTGATAAACGGTAACTGCGGGAGCACACTTCCCAGATATCCAGACAGTGCTGCATGTGTGGCGTCCACGGTTGGCTCCGGTTGTAACTCTTGATTTTCCTCGCTGACGGTCGCTTTCCTTTTTAGACTGTTTGCTTCATCTGAGCGTCAAGTTTGTTTCTTTTTCTTTAGATTTTCACATATTTTTGAAGTTGTATCTGTAGTCATCAATCTTTTCTTTGTTTGTTCAGCCATAGTAGATTACTGTTTACTCGCAACACTTGAGACTGGAAAAGCAGCCGCTTAGCTCCGCCTACCCTCTCTGGCAGACCAACCACTGCTGGCTGATGGAAAACGCGTCACTAACTGGGCGCCTCTTGCAATTTGTTTCCACAAAAGACACCCAGTTTGTAATTCTGCAAATGCAAAGGCTTTCATCAGTGGGCCATAGGCTCACTCACTCATTTGGCAATAGATAGTGACTTAACAGACGTTTATTTAAATGAAAATCTTCAAGATTATATCTTTAAGGCTCGTGCGGGGGCTGGTCCCTGATCTGATGTCATTAGGCGAGAAGCAGGATACACCCTGGACTGATCAGCAGTCAATCACAGGGCTGACACGTAGAGATAGATAACCATTCACCCCACATCTGAATTTACCAAAACATTAAATATTTTTCTTAGACTATTGTGTGTAAAGAGTCATTATATCCTGTTTATATTACTATTTCCTTTCATGTGCAGTGAAGTTATGTATCGCCCTGTTAGTTCTGCCACATGGACACTTTCACCAAGTTTTCTTTTCAGGAGAGGGACATCTGGAGTTTTTTGGGTAAAGTCCGAGGAATTTTCATAACAGATTTTTTGAGGCTGCGTATGAGAAAACTTTCTTTACTTGTTCGTGTTCACACTGGGCACAGAAACATCCTCTTACAATTGTTTTCTATGGCTTAAACTTTCATATTCTGTCTGCCTCGTCTTCTTTCATTCTCTCAATCAATCATTTTATAAATGCCGTGCCAGCGTACGATGCACTCACTAGCTCCGCTTCAGGACGAACTCTCCAACATTTTAAATGAAGACAAATAGACGAAACCCTGCAGAGGCACCTGTCGAGAGTTATATGCATCTCATCGGGGTCGAACAAGGACTGCACTGTATCTATGCAGCGCCTCTTACTTCATCAGCTGTCACACGTTGGTTTTCCCTGGTTCAAGTCCAGATAAATTCTCTTTTTTCTACCTCACAATCCAGATGGGTTGACAGATAAATGAAGGGATCGAAAAATGGAAAGAAAAAGCATTAGTTTCTTTAAAAAAGGGTCAGACAGCACATTTTCAGGCTGTTACATCATTTACTGTAAAGGAGAGTGATTGTACTCAGTCCTAAAAGTGTGAAATGATGTGTTGAGGTGATGTGGAGTGGGTGATTATTTTCCACAGTCCGATGCACTGGCCTCCCATTTGCTTTCACCTATGCTGAGCTTGGCTGCACTAAATCTGTCCAAAGCTCTCCTGCTCCCTCCGCTCGGTCTTCCAGCGCCTGTCTTAGTTTGATCCCGTGGTTTATTTGTCTTAATCGCCCAGAGGAACAAAGGCGGAGCCGAGACTAAAGAAGGCATTAGTACAATCATATTACCACGCCAGGAAAACAAACGCACTTCAATCAGACGTCGTTTCTCCTTCTCTTCTTTCTGTCTGTCTACCTGTCTCGCTGTCACTCCACACATCATCGAGTGACAGGCCCTTTACTGTTTCAAGATGGCTTTAAGCTAGCTTAGCATGGAGAGATAAGTGTTACTGAAAAAAAAAAGCCTACTTTTTGCCTCCACAACTATAGATACCTGTCTTACCAAGGAAAGACCAGCAAACAGTAATTGTTATTACCAATTAAAGTAACAGTAATACTACTACAGCTGGTGTCCGGAGCTCTTTTGACAACCATCCGTTCTCTATACCGCTATAACCTGTTCAGGGTCGCAGGAGTGGGGGGTGGGGGCTGGAGTCTATCCCAGCTGGCATTGGGTGAGAGGTGGGGTACACCCTTGCCTGTCAATCACAGGGCTAACACATAAGCCCCTTTTACACTGCCAGTTTAAGGCGTGTTTATTCTCTGTCTCCTCTGTTACGTTTCGTCGGCATCGGGGGTAGAAACAGAGGTGGTTTGGAACCAGGAAGTATATACTGAGGTATTTTGCAGAAGCCAAAATGAGATCTGTCTCTGGTGCTAGAGGGAAAGGTCACGAGGTCACAGAATGAACAGGGTTTCCCACCCACTTGCCAGTATCAATTCAGGGCTGTCAGTTCAGCACTGAAATTCAAAGACTTTAAATAGTTTTTTAACCTTGAATACTTAACCGACACAAACTGATGGAATCTGAATGTTGAATCAATCTCACATTGCTATCTCTGGCAGCCGCTGTACGATCGTCATCCCTTGTGTTTGTTTTCACTCTGGAGAGAAAAGTGATGTTAACTCCGAGCTGATGAAGTGCAGGTATGGGATGGAGTGCTCTGTGAACAAACACATCTAAACAATTTATCTGTTGGCTTCTGAAGGCCTCCTGTGTTTTCTCCACTGTGCGCACACTGACCGGTTCTGCAGAACTCTTGTACAGTACAAGACTGCCCTCTCATAGCCCGCCAATGTTCCACCGTAAAATATTATTACAGAAATGTGTCCTAACCTTAAAACTAAATGTGATGCTGGATTTTTCTTGATAGGAGGCAGAAGTAAGTGGTTTCCAGTGTGTCAGTTCCTGAAAATGACTTTAGCACAACGTCCATCTGCAATGTGATTTTAGTCATAAATGTGTTGCTGTTATAACTATTGTGAAGAATGCGGCCTCTTCGCTGTTTGACTGGTCTGTGTTTTGCATTTGGATGCTTAATGGACTAGTGGAATCTTCTACACTTCAGTCCGTCTTGTAATATTTTAAGGTTGGGTGGTTATTAACACACCTCATTGAACCTCAAGTTATGTTGTTTTTTTCTTTGCCATGATTCATTCTTGTACTGTTCTTCAGAGAGCAGAGATATTTTTCTGCTTAAATTTGAGTAAGCTTTGTTTCCTGTAAAACAGTTGTTTTGGGAAATGTGCATATTGTCTTTCTTCCAGCTAATTTCATTGAAAGATACCAGATGTTATGTCTGTACGCTGAATATAGTTAGCAAGAGCCAGCTGCAGGGCTGTTAGCACGAGAAACGGAAGGGTAGGGTAGAAAATCCGATACTAGCACCTTTAAACTTCACTTATTGACAAATGTCTCATGTTTTATCCATTAAAAAAAGTATAGAAATTTAGTAGGCTACAAACTCTTCTGAGAAAGTCCCTGTGCCATTGAAATCCAGGAAAGAGCGAGGCTAACTTTAGATGCTAAACTAAGCTAGCTGTCACCAGACCATACTTTTGCTTCCTTCAAATGCTGTCGCTCCTGGTTACAACATGGGAAGAATGTACACACCTGCTCTGTGTTCACATTGTGAAGTAGTGAGAACACTGTAAGTCAACGGTACCATGAGTGCTAAATTAAGTTAAGTGTTTGCATCTAGAAGCCACCGAGGCTAACATTTCAGCAAGTTAGCAAGCAGGCAACATAATGCATGAAATGCAAAGGCATGAAGACCATTGGGAATATCATTCATGACATATTATAAAATTACAAAGACATTTCTTTATTCGACGAAACTTCCAAAATATTGTAGCATCAATTGAAGCTATATAGCTAACTTTCAGGAGCAGGACCACACCTCAACCGCGCCTCTGCCGGCATTCCCATAAATTCAAACCGACCCCTCTCCTCCTATTTCGCTCTCACAGTCTGTGAAGCTTCCCCACAACGCTAACTGCAAGAACATGGACCTCTCCACATCCAGGCATAATTATCATCAATCTCATTAATCATGTTAAATCGTATCCTGTTGATGGTGTGGTCCTTGCTCGTGAAACGAAAATTTAACTTCCATGGCGTCTGTCATTTGTGAGGTCTGCTAATTTGCACTTTAACAACATTTCTGAGGGTCTTGAATACTCGAAGAAGAAGAAGGGGGCGTTCAGGACTCTTTTTGTGGACAAGATAACACGACTTATTCTGAAAGCACTATTCAACTTGGCCACTTGGTTGCAGTGGTCAAAAGGTTTGAACAGCTTTTGAACTTGCTAGCATACAGTTGCCTTACTGCCCTTCAAAATACAAGGAGCAACATTAATTTGGAGGATTCACTCTGACCATCTGATTGTTAACTCTCAGTACTCGCTTTCTTTTAGCTCTATTTTTGCTTCTATAGCAATAATCCTGAAAAAAACATCTGTGCCGTAAGGTGCAAAATCTACCCTTTGTTTACATGCTAGTTGCTAATTTTGTCTCCCTGTTTTTTTTCAGAAAACAGCTTCTGCTTCAGCTGAGAAGGAAGGCGTAGTGACTAAAAGCTGCTTTAATGTGCAGATAAGAGTGGTATCTAAAACAAACTTTTTTAAGGAGAGGGGGTATGCGTCTTTTATCTCTACATCTTTTGTATTGTAGGACTCTTGAGGCTGTTGGTGGTGAATATTCAAAGCAGTAGCAGAGCAGAAAGTGTTTTAAAAAGTGGGACTTTTATGATTCCTACATCTGTGTTTTTGCGTCGGCGTATCAGAGCCAGATTCTTCCTTAATGCCTGTGGATTTGTCGAGTATCCTATCTGCTGTCAGCCCTAAGCTGCAGGCCTGATCCTCCCATGTAATGTGGTTATTTATCTTTCATGTGGAGGATCCATCCTGACAAGCGCACTCGCATACTTAAGGTACGCACACTTGCACATGCACAGTGAGGTTGCGCACACATGAACAAAGGCACACAAAATGAGAACCACATTGAGCTCTTGGTCGCCGTCTTCTGCTCTCTGAGACAAATTTAGAGTGGATGAATTATCTCTATTCTCTGTCCTCTAGTCCCCCTAAATCCCCCTGCTTCATCATGCACAACCCCGCTGTCCCCCATGACTTTCCAGAAAGAAAGATTTGCTGATTGCCACATGGCAGTTGGCAATAACACTGGCCTGTCATATTGTGGTTATGGGTCTAATTTGCACAAAGAAATTGCTGGTACAGGCCTCTGGTGTGAATCTGAAACATTTAAAATACCAAAACAGAATGATCTGTTATTTAGGTCTCTGGCTTTGAAAAAACCTTGCAGATGTGGAGAGATGCACACATGTTGTTCACCTGTTCTGCATAAGAGTGTGTGGGAGGACGGCAAGTTTTGTGCAGATATTGAGCAACGACTGTTAAAGCATTCAGCAATGAAATCATCCTCAAGGAGGATCCAGGTATTTAAATTTACAACTTAATAGTATTATCAGCAACATGATAGCAGCTATTATGTACACAAGAAAAAGAAGGTGTGTGCGCTTAAGTGAAGGGTGGGTGAGCCTGTGACCTCTGACAAACTGTGTGAATATTTGGAACAATGTTCCATACATCATATTTTCCACTTTCCTGCAGAATGCATCGCAGAGCCCGTTTATCTGGCAGGAAAACCAGACTCGCTGCACTACCGCACATCCTGACAGGCACATAATAAATTTCCAAATATGGAGCAGGGGCAGAAGTCAGAGGCTGATGTATTGGTATGGAGGTTATAATATAGAAACGTGGTGATATATTGATGACAGAGCAGCTTGATTTCTATGGTGTGGCATTAAGTAGAGTTAATAAGTCTGAATATGAGTCCTTTAATGTCAGCAACATTTTCATCCTCAAACTGCTCTGACCTGGTATGGAAGCCGCTGTAACTTAATAAGCCACTCCATTCATGGCATCAGCAGATTGGAAAAAGAGAGTGGAAAAAAATCTAAATTATTGTCTTTTTCCATTCTCAAAATCACAACCAGGAAACTTGCACACACTCGACCGAGCTGTGAAAGACCTTCTGCTCTTGGCTCCAGAAGCAAACATTTTCCAATCGCAATGCACCTAGTAGAAGGATGGAATCAAAGAGGATGCAAGGAAAAGTCATGATCTTTAAACTTTGACATTTATGTTGTGAAAAGATGTGATGAGTGTTTTTCCACATGAGCAAAGGAGATCCGTCTGTGGCTACTCGAAGCGAAATCGGATTGTTTCCTTTACTGCCATCAGCGTCACATAGACATGAACTTATATGAGTATGTAAGGCCGCACCGTTTTTGGTGACACAGTTTTTTGGCTGCGTGGCACATGTTGGCAGGTCAGACTGATGATGTGTTGAAAAGCTATAAATTGAAAGAAAGGAATCTTTAATGACAAAAGCAGAGCGAGGACAGTGTGTCTGACCCATTCTCTTGAAAAGGATCACGGTCACAAGAGAGGAATAAAAGATATCAGAGAAAGAAAAGGAGGATGACACACTGATGTCAGACAAATTAAAAAAAAAGATTTAAATCATCACCTAGAAGCTTTTGCTTTCTTTATGGCTTGTAGGATAAGAGTGGAAATATTTTAGTCTTATTACAATTTTATCGTATCTTACAATTCAATACAATCTTAATACTTGACAGTATTAGATTGAAGAAGGGCTGAATGAAGGTAAATAAGGGAAAAGCCCTATAAGCATGACTGCACTAAATAATAAGATACTTCTACTGATTTTTTTATCAGAAGTTGTTCCTATATCAGAATTCTTAAAGACAAAATAGACAATCTCAGTAAGTCACAAGTTAACATTTGTTGTGTTCTGCTTGTCAATCTCAAAATTCTCCGTCCAATCCGTGAAGGGGTTAAGGTGCTATTAGCGTGCCCTGCTACCTGGTGCGTTTCTGCACCCGTTTTTTACGTGCATCTCTAATTTTTGCATAAAAAAAAAATTGGAAGCAAAATTCTGAAAAAAGTTTAAAGGTTGCAAAAATGTGTTTTTATACTGTCCGATGCGGAAAGGTTGTTTTCTCAATGAAGGCAAAATGTGACATCATGCAATGGAAACAGCGACTTAATCACGACGTGTGACAAAATCGTCACTTGTCAACGAGGAGATAAAATAAACGCGACAGATGACACCATCAGATCTTTGTGGAGACACAGAGGCCGTAACATTCCTCATATGATTATATGAAGTAAACATGAGGTCATATTTCAGTCACATTTTCCGCTGAGACTTTAATTACACCATCTTGTTGCTGCTCTGCTGTAATGGTCTATTGCCACTGTTCTCGACTTCTGTTTTTTGTTTGTAAAAGTAGTACATCGAAGTACACATTTTAATCATATATCATTTCTTTTGAAGATTATTATTTTTGGCTTTTGGCCTTTATTAGATCGGACAGCTGAAGAGAGGCAGGAAATAGGGGGAGGAGAGAGTGGGGGATGACATGCACTAAATGATCGGCAGATCAGGAGTCGAACCTGCAATCAGTGTGTCGAAGACTGTGGCCTCGGTATGTGGGGCGCCCGCTCCACCAACTGAGCAAAACCAGCGCCCCATACTTGCAATTTATTTTGACAATGTCCCTGAAATGAGTTCCAATTTATAATATATCTAGCTTTGAATGTCTTTTGTGATGCAACCAATGGAAAGCACCAGTGTCAGAAATGTAAACAATCTCACATATCATAGCTTTAACTTCATTCATTATGCAATAGAGCTGCAAGAGTTTCTGTCTCAGCTACAGTATATGATTGTGGTCTGGGTCCCCGTTTTGTGGGTAGAAGTAAGCTTTTACCCTTCAGTCCCTTTAACTAGGCAAAAAATGTTATATTACACATTACACACCTGGCAGGTGAGGTCTTGTGATGACTGAAGTGAAAGACAAATTCTTTTAAATCCATATTCAGTTTTAGGCCTTACCGTTCCCCACCCCTTCCTTTTTGTTGAAATTATGGATAATTTTACCACTTTGGGCCTGAAACAGTAACTTAAAAGAAACCATGTGAGAAGTTGAAAGAGGGAAATCTCTCTTTGATCGAACTGCTAACATTTTATAGACATCTGGAGGTGTCACAAAGCAAAGAAGTTTGGAATCACTGGTTTAATGTTTAAAAATGCTTTGTTTTTACGCACATTAAATCATAGTCAATGTATTAGTATAAGATAAGTGTTGTAGTGTTATTATATGCTAAGGGATAATATTTTCCCTGACATGCAGAAGAGTAGAAGTAGAAAAGTAGCACATTAAGGGAATACTCAAGTAAAGTGCCTTGAACTGATTTACCCCGAACGTTTTGATTTCATTTTTACGAGGGCAGTAAATTTTGTCTGTGTTTAATGTGTTCTGGCGTTATGAAGGCCGGGGTTCCACTGCAACAATCTGTTTAGGAACTTCCTTGGTAGACACACCTCCTCTGGCGGACGACATCATTTCCTGTCTCGTGTGATGACATGTGTGATATAATCAACTGCATTGGTGGGTGCGGTTGTTGGAGTACACACATGCACGTGCAAGCAGACATGTGTGCGCCTTGCACAAACACACACAGACACACACACACAGTGCTTGTCCTTGAGGCCCAGTTCTGGCTGAGAGTTTTGGCTGACCAGCACTAAAACTGACTCTAGGAAACACACACGCACACACACACAAATTTGCACCCAAACAGATGTGAAAAACTGAACTCATTTGCTGTAAACAATGATATATTTGACTTCAAAGAAAGCCCTAGATGCAACGCTGTCACCATGTGTTCGTGATACACCAGAAAGTCATGTCTGAACGTGCGACACATGGCTGCAAATTGCACGTTTCTGTCAGCAAGTCTGCGGTGCACGTGATGTGTTTTTTGTCATTGGCAGACAGAATATTTATAGATAGGATGATGAGGGACATTGTTTCCATGAAATATAATGACAGCCATACACTGCACACTCAAAACCTTTTGGAAACACACAACTTTCATGACTTATTCAATTACCGTCCAAATGACATTCTGTGTGTTCTTGTTTATATGGCATTGCGGGGACCCAGACCTGGAAATCCACTCACGCTGCACAGACTTACCTTCAATCTGGGGACCAAAGTTTGGCCCTCCAAAGTTTAACAACTTATTTTAGAGTTATTATTTGGTTTTATGTTAACATTCAGAATTGGGCTTTAATTGAGGTTAGGACTAAATTGCTAAAACTGCTGCTAAAAGGTTTCTACTAATTGAGGTTGCTACTAAATTTAATATGCAAGGAATTCATGTGTATGCATTTTTTTGTATGAGAATTCTAATTCAAGTAAGCAGACAGATTACATATTACAAAACCCTCATACATGTGGGTGTAAACATTGATCATAGTTTCAGAATTAAGGAAACGCACTTTTTTTGCTACATTATTTGTTGTCTGCAAACAGTTTCAGTGTTTCTTGTGTGTTTTACCTAGTCTTCATATTTTTGAGAGGTTTATATAGCCAGGGTCCTTCTGTGTACTCTGCATATATAATATCAATTATGGGTTTGTCCTAGTTATGGTGCATTGTTAAAGAAGTCTGAGTTCTTATGTATGTAATCGTATACATCTGGGAAACTGGCTGCAGAGGATCTAAGTTGCTAGAGGGATTACAATACAACAAAGAATTAGTCATTTAGGCTGGTCCAAGAACATTAAAGGGGGGGTATTATGCTAATTTCATGCTTCATATTTCACTCTGTGATACCTGTGGAGTAGCTTAGCATAATTTATTGTTAAAAAACCCCTCATTTTCCTCACACTGGTGCTCTGTGCAGGCCCTTAAACAGCCTCTGCCTGGAACGACTCAGTCAGCTCTGTCCCGTTAAGAATCCCCGCCCCTACCAGCCCACTTTCTTCTGATTGGCCAGCTCTCTGAAGCCTACTGAGGCTGCACTTTGTGATGTCACAAAGTGCAGCGTGTAGAAAAAACTGTGTGAAACCTGGCGTTCACAGCTGCCTGCAGCCAACATACTTTTACCTACAGATTTGAAACTTCACCCACATTTAGTCTGGACATCCAACATTGTAACATTATGTCTTAAAATGTGAAACAGCATAATACCCCCTCTTTAAGAACCACCATATGCTATATGCAGTGTAGACAGTGAAAGACTCTGCAATGTTGTGTGCTAGGTGCAAAAGTTATTCACAAATATGCATAAGCATCCACACCGACATTTTTGTCTGGTGATCTGGTTGGTGCTGACCATTAGAAATGTAATTACTACTAGATTCATGACTAAGAAAAACTTGCTTTGCCAAGAATCCAGAATCCAGAATATTCAAACTAGGATCCCTAGAGTGCATGAAAAGTGTGATCCAAGAGAATTAGATAGAAAAAGGGGGGTATAGAAGGACTAGAAGAACAATGAAAGTGTCAAAAGGCCTCTGCAGATGGAAAATAGGATCGCTGAGACCACACCAGACTCAGCAGAGAAAAAAAGAAAGCAGAAAAAAGAGAGAAGGGGGCGGAAAGCTCAGAGAAAACTTTCCCTCCTTTGCCAGAGAAATACAGAGCGAGATGGGGAGAAAGAAAGGAATAAATAGGGGAGGGTAATGGCAGTGGGTGTGTCTGGCTCTGTCTGTCCCCTCCCTCCATTATAGAGGTATAGATGGTGCAGGAGCATCCAGACGTCCAGTCCAGTGAGCTGCACTAGTCCTGAGAGCCAACAGCTCAGAGAAGTAGTCCAGCCACTCCAGAAGCATTTCAGATCCTGAATCCTGCAGCTGCAGCACATACCAAACTCAACACAGACTTAATCATTGCTGATCGACAGCCTCTTATTTCTCTATCACTCATTTTGTGAGATTTTTGAGCTCATTCAGATCAACATTACACCTGAGACTCAGAACACAACTGATGATGGGGATGCATCAACAGCCACGCAGCTTTCTAGTCCTTCTCCTCATCGTGTTCATCGCTGGGATAGCTCTCTCTGGCCCCTCAACTCCCCGCAGGAGCAGAGGTAAGTAATTATTGCATCAGTGTTATTGCATGTGGAGTCATGTTTGTAATATCTCTGCTCATGGGTGTCCAAGTCCATGCTGGTGAAAGTGAACATCAGTGTCATTTTCTTTCTGTGCAAGCCCTCTGATGCACTGATGGCTTTCCCGAGTTGTATTTCTGCCTTCTGCCAAATGCATGCTGGGATATGCTTGGGAAGACAATGTGTCACACATAGTAAGATTAATTTCGTTTTCAAGGATGAAAGGATGCATTTCCTGCAGAGTTTTGAGTGTTGGATACCATTTGATATTATTTGTACCATTATAAAGAACAAAGGATGTTTGATGCTTCTGATGTGCAGAAATCTCCAAATACACACATGCAGAGCAAAAGTGGCTTAAATATGCAGATAAAGAAAGAAAAAATATTCTTTGGTGCTGGCTGCTTTTCCTAACTGAATACAAACCTGATCACAACATTTGGCTTTGATAATGGTGCACCAACTGTTTCTAACAGACTTGTTTTATATGGAGAGAAAACAAAGCAAGCTGTGCCCCCTTGTTGTGGCACTCGTGAGGAGTAGAGTTAACCGCAATGTACCGTATTTGTACCATATGTTGCAGATAAATTAGCTCTTTTCAACGCTGAAGTATGTTAAAGCTAAAGTTAATGAAGCTGATTTGTTCCTGGTGCAACAAAAACAAAACATATTGTGCCCCCATCCCCCACAGGGCACGTTAACAGATCCACTCCAGGATTTAAAATGAAACACATTCAGAAAATGGATTTGATACTGACTTCTGTAAAATGCTGATGAACCCCAAGAGGAAGCCTCCTGAGCTACCAGTCAGGCTTTCAAACTACCTTGATTTGAAAGCACTGTTTTTACAACCTGTGTGGTGTATCCACATTACCCTGAAATGCTGTGAGCAGACACAATGAAATTGGTCAGTTACTGCTCACATGTTTTAGTGAAAGTGTTTCCAGGTTGGGGGGTCAGGGGTTACACTTGAAGACATCTTGATGGGATGGTTTTCCTGGAACTGTGCCCACCAAGCAGACGATCTGATGAGTTTATGAGTTGGACCGTTATTTTCATTCCCTGCCTGCCCGAGGACCATCTAAAGTAATTTCCGTGTAGTTTGAAGATAACCAGTGTCACAGCTCTCACCCCCTACACGGAGTGTTTTCTTTTCCAACATACCTTCCAAGGAAAGCTGTCTGACTGATTAGGATTCTCGTGAACAGAAAACTTTCCACAGACGTTCTCCGTGTTGCCTCATTATCTCACGGCAGGGTCAGTGCACACACAGACACACTTGCATACACACTGACCTCTGGCTTTCCATCCCTGACTCCATGCTTTGCAGCCATGCTCTTTTTGCTTGTTAAACCTGGGCGCTCTTTGAAGACTTTGATGGTAGTGGAAGTGATTAAAGGTGAGCAGACTGTCGTTGTTATGAAGAGGTAAGCTCAGTGGTAAAGGCTGCTTCCACTGCGTAGCTCGCTGGCTGAACTTGGCTCGCAGACAGATCTCAGATGTGCAGCACAGGAAGCTGGATGAAAGGGGCTGTCTGTGTATTTGTGCTTTGGGTGGAGACTCAGATGTCTGTATCTCTGTTCGTCTTGGATCAAGCTTTTGGTTTTGGAATCATGTAATGCAATGCCATTAAGGTGTTTGTTTCCTTGTTTCATGACACTGTAGAATAATACACAGATGTTTCAGTTAGCAGGTGTACGTACTTACATGCTGGTGCTGTTTTTCCAGTACTTAGTACAGGCTGAGTGAGTACATGAGATGATCTCAATCTACAAGAGTTCAATTCTTTGTAAAACAGGTAGTTATTTACCACTTAACCTCATTAGGCTGATATATGGTCTTACAACTGAAAGTGAAACATGGAAGGAGAGAGGAACGATGAGGACAAAACAGATAAATTCAAAGCACTGAAGGATGTTGAAAGAGGATCAGGTTGATGCTGACACATATAGGACAGCAGTGATTGAGTGAAGGAGGAGAAGGATGGGATGGAGCAGCGCCACAGGAGAAGAGAAAACAGCTGTCGCTCAGTTAAACCTGACAGGGGAGATATATAGTGTGAGAGCGCAGGAAGCAGCAAGGCCAAGAGTATAATCCCATGCACAGCCTGGCCATGCTGGACCACGAGGTGAGGCCTTTTGTGAACCTGAGAGATGGGATTGTTCCAGAGAGAGCTGGATCAAAGACGGGTTCTGCTGGTTATTCAGAGGGCTGGGTTTCAGCAATCTGCAGGCTTGAAATACTCCCATTAGAGCCAATATAGGTCAGTTCAGCTGTCCTTTACTCGCCAGCTAAATTATTTCAAACCCTCTGTGCCGTGGCTGGCGCGAGACGCACAGACATTTTCACACTTCATTTCCTTAAATGAAGGTGACTGTTTCACCAAGGGGCCATAAAACATCTGTCTGTGTCTCCACGGCGTGGGGAGCCAAGTCTCCTCTGCACCTCGCATCTTCCAGAGCAGAAACCCAAGAGGCTAAAATACAGTACTGCCAGAGCTGCATGAAATCACACGGCATGCACGCACAGGAGGCATGTGTGTGTTTGTATGTGTGTGGCAGGAAGGGTGTCAGCAACAGTCAGTTTGATTGATGCTATAGACGTGACCGCTTGTGATACATGGGCGCTTGTAGAGTTGTATGTCATACAGATTGTGGGAGTTTACACCCTCATTTAGTCAGGGGGATTTACAGGCTGTAGAGATCGGCTGTGAGGTCCAGATGCTCAAGACAAGACGGACATGACTTGATTATTTGGTGTCACTTACATCCAATAGAAATACCACCACAAAAACAGCGGAAAGGTTATTTTTTCTTGCATTTTTTGACAAGAAATCAAACCCTGTCGTCCTGTTCCAATATTTTTGAAGGCTTTTTTCATATATTATGATTTCATGATTCAAGCATGAGTGGAAAGGCCTTGCGCTGACCTCGGTGTATTTACTCCAGCCTTGTCCTCATTTTACCCAGTACAGTGGAGCATAAGCTTCCAATGGTGGGAAATCTGCAGTTTTGATAGTGTCAGACAATAAATCAGGATGTGTTCGTGCCAAAGTGCTCATACTGCAAAGATGCACCCATTTAATATTTATTTTTAAGCACCAAACACACATAAACATATGTTGCTTAGCAGTTGAAAATGAAGAGTGTGTTCTGCTGACATCCCCATTAACCTACTCCCACAGCAAACCTGAGCTCTTAGTTTAATGTTGTTTCTTCTTGTCCGACTGGCAGGATTACATCCTCTGGCTATTAGACCAAAAAAGGACTCAACCCCTGGTGAAATGCTTATTGAATTATGCGCAATTGTTTGTTGCCTAATCTGACTTGTTTATTGGCTGACTAGCAGCAATACGATTGATTTCCTTGTACTGTAATTGTTGATGAGTTCTCAGCACGAGGGGGAGAGCCCGCTTATGTCACCATGTTTTAATTGAAAGGATCAGTCTTCACTTTGAGATTTACAGTATATTATATAAAAGCCTTCACTCACATGGAAAGCGGGAATGACTTTCGTGACACTGTCTCCAAAATCTGTTACCAAGTATCTGTAATATAAAGCTGATGCTTATTAAAGCTATTGTTGGTTAAATAATGACATCATAGCATTTCTTTGTTTTACAATCAATGTTAATTGCTCTGATGAAACAATGGGCCCCTGGGCGAAGACGTATAAAAGGACCCCCCAACCCATTCCTACAAAAAATGCCTTTAAATGATGCCATACTTTGTGGTTGCTTTTGTATTGTTGTTATCATCCTGCATCACACTGACCATTTTTATTAAAAGTACTTTATTAATCCTCGAGGGGAAATTCAATGTTTTCACTCTGTTTTTACAAACATGCTACATACACAATGGCCCGAAATAAACCCATGCACACACAGGATCCCATTGACATGCACTAATGGAGAGATGTCAGAGTGAGGGGGCTGCACATAGACATGCGCCCCGAGCATTTGGGGGATTCGGTGCCTTGCTCAAGGACACCTCGATGGAGCCCAGGAGAGGAACTAGCACCTCCCAATTCCACGCTTGGTCCATACTGGGCCGGTTCCCAAGCCAAGTCCCTAGAGACTACAAACCGTCTACCCAAAGTAGCTGTGTTACATCTCCCTGTGGTTATTTTAAATCTTATTCCTGTCATTTTGTGTGTGGATTTTAGTTCCTATTTTGTATCTCTTTGTGGTCATTTATCATTTCTTTGTGGTCTTGAACATCTCGTAGTCTCGGCTCAGACTTTACAAGTTTGGCCAGATTGAAACCTGTGGTTTTGGATCATGGCTGGATGTTTTGCCCCAGATTGATGTGAGAGGATTATAGACCAAAACTAGACCTCTTCAAACTTCAACCTCCCAAATAGCTTGTGACCATCAGGGCTGCTGCAATATTATCAATTATTATCTGTTTCGTCTTTGATCGCGCAAGATCATTTGAGTGTTACTTTCCCTCCGGCAATTTTTGCATCTTGTAGTCTGTTCATGCTTGAGATTAGCCTGATGATCCATCAATCCATCTTCTATACCACTTATCCTGTTCAGGGTCGCAGGGGGGGCTGGAGCCGCAGTTCCCTGAGAGAACCCACACATGCACCGGGAGAACATGCAAACTTTACACAGAAACGCCCACTTCGTTGGAACCAGGTTTCAAACTAGGAACCTTCTAGCTGTGAGGAAACAGTGCTAACCACTGCACCACCACCATGTGGCAAATTTGTCAATCTATACGTGATGCATCTTGATTTCAAAAGTCTTTTTGTACTTATTTTCCTGTTGAATGTTAAGTGGGCTTCACTTATATAGCACTTTTATATAATGGCCATGAATCATTAAATTGCACAGTACTGCACTTGTAGTTCTTTTATACAAGGTGCAGTACAACTGATTTCTCGTTCAGCTATTCACACACACACTGAGGGGGTCTGAGGTGCCATGCTAGGTACCAACCTGCCCATTGGGAGCAAGTTGATGTGTCGTGCTTCAAGGACACTCAAGAATACAAACAGGAGAAGCTTGGTATCAAATTGCCAACCCTGTACTTAGGCAACGACTCGCTGAGATACCCAGTAAAGTCTGTCTTTGGGATTTCGCCCCATTTTTTGCATCCCATTCTGTATCAACAATAAATAATAACTTGTATGGGCTCTATTTCTCCCTGGTAGGCCTGTTCAGCAATCCATCCACGGTTAGTAACGGCAGGATTATGGATTTAATTATACTTTTGTTATATGTCTTTCTGTGAGGTTGTAAATCTTCAGTGATCTCATGTGACACAAACAGAGCTGCCCTCATGAAGAATTTAAACTCAAATAATGAATCATGGTTTTCCTTATGATACATCCACACAACCGTGCACAACATGTCTGTGTAGCTTTGTTTTTGTTCTTGCTAGCTAAATGTCAAGCAGTTGTACTGTATGCGATTAATTATAAGACTGTGACTGGATCCGTTCCTTATTCATTTTTCTTTGGAAATACTGATAAGTTTTAACAGTCCCTGAGCGGTGTGTGGGCCAAATGGCCGGGCTTATGACGGGGTGTCGTGGGACGAAGCCAGTGTTTGCTTGTACTGAGGTTCAAAAGTGCACTGCCAGAAGTTTCCTAATGTTTATACACTTTTACCCCCTCTTACTCAGAGCCCATCTCACTTGTGTTTTATCGGAAATATTGATGGGAAAATCAAAACAAATGCAGTTTTGATGGGAAACACATAGCTGGAAAAGCACAAGGGTATTTTTCTAATCCAGGGCTTCCCCCTCTCGCTCTCAGTGTCTGTTTTGGCGTCTGAAAGCTGCTGGCGTAATTCCTCAAGCAAAGTTCCATTATATCATTTAATGTTGAAATATTAACCAAGGACATGTGCTGTGGAGAGTAGAGTACAACACAAGCCATAACACAGGCAGAGAGCCCATTTTTCGAAGCCTTGTAGATTATGAGATGAGGAGGCTTGACCTCCTAGAGGCTCATTTTAGATTCACTGTAACAAGGAACATGATTCAAACCAAGTTAAACTGAATTAAATAATTTTCTCTCAATCTAAACTTGATTTAAAAAGCCTGCGAGTCAATGAAATTTAGCACACTTAGTATTACAAAAACAAAACCGCAATTTAATAAAATAAGCTTAATTCTACAAATCTGTTATTCTTTCTTTTCCCCTGTTTACCATTTATCCTCCAAGTCTGCACTGGTGCAGTTATTTATCGATTTACACGTGCATCCGCCAACTGTCAGTCATAAATTCACTCCTGGCACAGTTGCACCCATCTGAGTTCTTGATGTTTATTAGCATGCCTGTTAAAATCTGGCTAATTGTTAGCACGCTTGTTTTGAAGGCCACATGGTGAAGGCAAGTGATTGATAGAAAATAAAAATCTTCTTTTGTTTGTACCAGTAATGTTTGTTTTAAGGGTTGAAACTAAAGTTGAACACTTTGGCATGCCATAGGGATCCCTGAATAATGTGAATTTACCAGTTTGGCAGTAGGAGCTTGAATGTAACAGATGTTTATTAATCAGTAAAAGTCCCGCACTTAGGTTTAAAGTTCCCCAACAACTGGATAAACTGTGATTCTAGCTTGGAGTTGGTCACTAACTTGTAACGTTCCAAATTTTAGATGGTGAAGAGGTCAAGTTTGGAATAATATTTAGAGTGGATGTTCTCCTTTCTGTTTTTGCCGGGAGTATTTCTTCACGTGGCTCTTTTTTTTTTGCAAATTGTGACCTGAAGCCCTCAGACCAAGTCAGATTTTTTATGGTTGCTTTGACCAGTAACAAACAAGCTGTCTTGGCTTTGGTTTATTCTGACCCACCCTGTGTTGCCTGTCCCCTGGCTCTGCTGATTAACTGGGATCTGTAGAAGTCACTTCTGGCAGAAAATGTGAGGTTTCTTGTGAAGTGATGTCAATTCGAAAAAGTCTTCTCTCTGAGTGCCAGTATGATATCATACCCTTCTCTTGTGAATTCAACAAAAGCTGAACTTTTCATTGCTAACCTCAAGTGACACGTGTTCACAAATTTTTAATATAAAAGAACTGTGTTTACACTGAAGAAGCTATTTCTAAACCCACAAACACCTCATATAGAAGCTTCAATCTATGCAGTTTATTAAGCCTGTAAGTGGCAGATCTTAATGTTTGAACCGCCTGTAAAAGTAATGCTCTGCAGCTAGAAAGAACACAATAAAAAGTGTATTAAGTATGTCTCCAAGTGGTGAATAAAATGACCATTATTTGTTCCAGTAAATCTTACACCTCAGCAGGTTTTAAACCAGCAGCATGTCTGCTTTGACTAATTGCACCTTTCGAGAGTGCCTGTGAAGTGATGGAGAGCAGAGGTGTTGAATCTGGGAAGTGAAGGTTGTTTAAATAGCAGCAGTGATATAACTCTCTGAACTCTTCCTCACTAGCTTTCAATTCTGATTTTAGAAAACAAGACTGAAAAGGAAAGAGGACGTTTGTTTGAGGGTCGTTGGTGCTGTCTGTTCCCCACGTTTGGGCAGTATTGCCTTCCTTTTTACTACTTCCCATATTTTTTTTTCTGAATGGATGTATTCTCCTTTTTTGTGATATTATGTATTTAGAACTTACAACTACAATATTAAACTGCATTTCCCAGATTTCATGGAATGAAAAAAGATGCCATTAGAAGCTCCAGAGGCTCCTCAAACATTTGCAATGAATTATGTCTATGGAAGCTAGATTTTATCGCTTTTAAAACTAATTTGACTTTTTTGTCACAAATGTTGTCCTTTTCTGTCCCCCCAGTGAGGCGTCAGAACATGAAAGTCCGAATCAACGCCACAGGAGACACCATCGTGATGAAGTTCCTGCGTCCTAACTCTGACACCAAGCTTGAGGGCTACATCCTGGGCTACGGCAGCAGCATGTTCTCCAAACAGTTCATTCAGCTGCCTGAGAACGGACAGCCGTATGAGACGGAGTTTGGTAAGGCTGCCGATATGTATGTTTGCAAAGTTTCACTGAGAGATGAACATCTGCTATGATGCACATGTGAATTGTAAATTTGACCTCTTTAGTCATGGCTGACAGAGAAAGATGTTTCAGCTCGGAGGATCTATAAATCCTAGTTTGTTCTTCCCAAGCAGGAACCTCTGGGGCTGAAAAGTAACGCCAGGGCGGAAGTGCCATAAACTGCAATTCTACAACCGCCAGTTTAGGTTGAAGGCTGGCTAGCTCTTTTCCCCATTCATGACAACTGTACACTGTTTTAATTTTTATGTAACTCACCCATATAAACGCCCTAAACTCATGTAGAATTAAGGGTGTAGACACAAAGAGAAATTTTGGTGCTGCTAGCAGTTTGCTAGGTATCACCTCAGTGGATTGGAATCACTGAACTTGAAGTCTCCGAACCTATCCGCTACCGTCTGATAGTAAGTAGTAATAAGTCAATTTCCAGGGATAACAGCTAATATTTTAATGGCTAATACTGTAGCAAGCGGATATCCCAATAACAGAGAAGAAATATCTGGGCCAAGCCTTCCTTATCCATGCCATGGTCATTGCTTATGGTCTGGCTAGAACATTGAGACACAAGAATGAAGTTGGAGTGGAGAGATGTCATCATGGCATGATTTGTATCTGCACTAACATGCAGATAGCTGTTTAAAGACATGAATGAAAAGCTACATTTTCCTTTGATAATGGCCATTGGGTTCTGAGATGGCATATCAATAAATGCACTCCATCTCTTTTGCTCTCCACACAGCTATTTTTGCAATACCAAGATCTTCTTGTGTATGAATCTCTTGGGTATCCACTCTTTAATCCAAATATGGTCACTTTTGTCTTCTACAAAACAAGATGGCGATGGCCAAAATGCCAAACTCAAGGCTTCAAAACTGTAGCCCATAAACCAATGGTTGTCTTATGGGGGCTACATCCTGATTTTATACCCAATCTATGTTTCTTCTTCTGTGTTTAGATGCTGAGCCCAAGTACCTTATTGCAGTCCAGCCAATCCCAACCAATGACGTTAAGAAGCATTGCACAGGTATCGCATTTTTTTAATGAAGCTTATATGGTAAAACTGGAATTCGGACATAAATTATGAGCAAGAGGTTGACATGGAAGTAAAAGTCAAATGTTTATGTGTTCTCAGGTAAGGTGGAACTGGAGAAGCCACTACACTTGGTCATTGGGTCGGTAACGCCCACCTCAGTACTCCTGTCCTGGGGGACGCTGCTAAAAACCCCCTATGAAGGAAACGTCATGAATGACTGTCTTGAGGATGGGTGAGCTTCCAGACCTACAAACACACAAGCTTAGCGGAATATTATTTCCTACAGAGAGACAGCTGGTATGCACCAACAGATGTAGCCTTTAAAAAAACAAAAGGGTCACATTAATGCAATGAGTTTTGATTTTCAGCCTTTTCATTTCATATGGGGTTGCTGTATTGTAGTTTGTTGTGCATAAAAACAGATGGTGGGAGGATAAGTAACACACACACATTGGGTTTGTGCACAGAGTCCAGTATATCTTCGTAAACATAATATGACTCCCCGAAGTCTCTCGGGTTACTGAGCAGTGGATCCAGGACAGCCTGCACACACAGGTGTTTAGGAGAGCAGTCCACCTACACAACATATGTGCACAGCTCTCCTTCTGTTGAAGAAGTCTGGAAAACCAATTTAGAAGCATTTGATGAGAAACTCAGAGAAACTCTAACTTTTCCTTTTGCAACACATGAACTCTTGATTTCATGACCGATATTAGTTTCATATTCTGTATAATGGGAAAGAAACGTGCACTGGCCCTTTTCCTGTTCCCATTTAGAATTTAGCAGTACTGCTATGAAATTGAAGTCTGAATGTTCCTAGAAGGTTAAATTCCTAAATCCTCTTAGGTGAGTTACCATATGTCTTGGAGACAAAGGTGGTAAATGCACTTCCTTTTAACCTCTTGCACTTCTTGATATTCTAACATCTTTCTTTCATAATAGACATAGCATACTGTTTATCCTCATGTTCTGTTTTCTCTGCATGGGCTTAGACACTACACAGTGCGTTATCGTGAGAGGAACAGGAAGTGGAACTACCAGACCTGCCCAACTAGTGACACCGTTGTTGACCATCTGAAGCCCAACACAGTCTACGAGTTCGGTGTGCAGCCCAACTCTAAAGATACCACTGGACCGTGGAGCAAACCGGTCATTCACAACATAAGCTCAGGGGGCATAGAGGGTATGTGAAGTTGTTTTGCATGATTCCTGCCCTTTGACACTAACTAAAAGAGAACTCTTGCTGTTTTGCTGATAGCAGAAAGTAATATTGACCAGAATCAAAGTCAAAGACTAAAGAGCCATGCAATGGATGGTCGATGATAATGCCATATCAAATAAACCCTTTCAAATGAATATGTGGAAACTTGAATTAAACTGCTACTGAAGAACCCCCTCATTCAATCTCAAGGCATGCTTTTAAGTTCTTTCACTTTTTGTTGGTTCTGCTGTGCTGATTTATTTTGTGATTTTTATCTTGTGTCATTAAGTAGAGAAGACCATCAGGAAAATCTTCAAACGTCCTGTCACCCCAGTGGTATGTATTGCCCGCACTTAAATTCTTATCACACAAGAAACCGATTAAAACCGATAGGTTGAACATGCTAAAGGAAGAGTCATAAACTAGTGAGACTACCTTACTGAGACTGCACAGGTACATTCTCAAATAAATATATTTGGGAACAGGATGTATATTTGGAAGAGGCAATATGCTTTAGAGCCCATGTAGTGTACTTTAGTAGGCTTATGCTATTCTCAGGGTTGTTTGCCTCATTAATTTTCCATCCAACTGCCGAATGGAAACAGCACCAGTGCAGCCAGGACCGACAGAGCCAAGACAGCAGTCTGTAGCTAGCTAACTTTTGGAGTGGAACAAACTAGGGGGACAAATATGGAGATGAGAGGGACGGGTAGAGGAGGAAAGATGGCAGTGTAGAAATGAGTTGAGAGGAGAAAGGTGGCACTGATTTACCGACCACTCTGGGGTTATGTGTCACATACTTCTTGCTCTGTTCTTGTATAACATTACAGCTGCTGAGAATCAGCCACAACACTTGCCCTCACAGAGGTAAATGTTGAATAACAAGCTTCTCACCAGGGATTTCACCAATTAGATAAAGGGTAGAGGACCTAAACCTTATGAAACACAGAGAAAGCAGCAGACAAACACATTGAAGTCAAATGAATTCTGACTTCTTGTTATTTTTGCAAAGACTAATGACCAATACTTCCCATTGTCTTTTTTTCTCTGCCCTTCAGAAACCTCTAACGCCAGGTCCACACTCCTTCCCCTTTCCTCCTCGCCATGGTAAGCCAATAGCGACATGCTGCTTTTGGTCAAACTCACTGAACCCTTTTAAATACAGCGGCAGGATTTTAGAACAAACCATGATTTATCGCTGCTCAGGAATATCCGTTTCAACCCTACTCACTGACCCGTACTTTAGGACTTAGGACTGGAAGAATTTTAACTAGAACTGTGATTTATTGTTTTGCAGACAGGACATTGTATTTGTATTGTATGTCATTGTATACAGTCTCATTTTTGTGTGTACTTGTTGTACTTTGCTAGTTTATTACAGATACCAAGTACAGTTTAAACATTTCCAAACTATGACAATGACGAACAGCTTAGCAAGACTTGCCATACCATAATATTATAATCAGTATTGTTTTAATAATAATAGATCAAATAATGAGAAATTGGTAGTTTTAAGTGGTTCATTTAAAGTTTTCAACCCATAATGCAATGCCCTTTAGCTCTTTGGTTTAAGAATACATGTTTTTTAAGGTTCACAACTAAGCTTTTTGATCCACTCTCATTAGGATGGCTGGTTTGCAAAGCAAAACAGACAACCTATTATTATTCGCAACACTTCTTTTTTTTTCTTTTTTTACAAGCTGTGCAAATCCCCATAGAAATGAATGGAACAGAGCTCAAACCCACCTATCTTTAGGGCCAAAGGCTAGAGTGAGTGACATCATTGCTGGAGTGGAAAAGTTGTAAAATATAAAAAAAATCTCAACAGTTTCCCCCCCAACACAAATATCATACCCTCAAAATGTAGGAAAATTTCTCTGGTTACACAGATATAATTTTGAAGCAAAACAGATTTAAAGTTTTGGGATAAGGAGCTTCCAAGCAATAGGAGCCTAGTCCAACGGCCCAATCTACTTCAGTATACTTCAGTGTTAAATGAGACAGAAGTTTCTCGAGCTAAACACAACTTTGGTCCAGAAAATATCGTCAAATGAACAGCTTGTATCCTACGTTTTAAGACTACATGTATATCTTAACCTGCTGCTCCTTCTCTGTTTCCGACAGCTTTAACATCGCCCAGCAAAGGGGTTACTCATGATTTTAACAATGTCTTCAACCTGTTGGAAACAATGGCCTTTGCTCAAACATTGCTCCAAAAATACAATGTACCCTACTCACCCTGCACCAAAAAGCAGACAGACAGAGATAGCGACTCGCTGGCTAATATGTTTTTGTTGTTATAGAGCCAGATAGGACCCTACTCATTTGGTCTAAAAAGAGGCTAAATTGAGAGTGAATATTATCCTCAGAAGTGCAGAAACACAGCTATTCACCATATCAACTTAAAAGGTCATGTCAATGTTGTATTTACGGTTTGTTTCTGTGGCTCCCATGTGGTCAAACAAGTGATGCCATGTTCATTTACTGGAATGGAATAAAACATCAATTAACACTGACACTGAACATTCTGGGATGGTACGATATAATGCAGGATGCTTTGTTTCCTCCAAAACACATTTAATGCATTACGATAGCTCCTTTACATGGCTCTTTTTTTCAGGTCTATGAGGACATCTTTTGTGTGATTCTTTGACTAAAATCTCTCCTCCCTTGTTCTCGCCAGTTCCACATAACAGGACCCAGGGCAGGGTGCCCCTCTCCAGGAATTTATCCCCAAAGACAACTCTTGGTAATGAATTTTCTGACCTAAAACTGGGTTCAGAAGTCAGAAAAAAACTCTTGAACTTAGGTCTGACCATTCTACCTGACTTCTCCGTCACTATCCTGAAAATGTTCTTATTTACAATACATAAACCAATTAATTGTACATTCTACAAGAACAAACAGTTCCAACTTTTCTCATAGGTCTACTAATGCACACTATATTTCTCAGCTCCAACAACAACTACTAGACAGGAATCTCTGTCGACCCCTGGACCCACACTGCCTGTGGTCACCAAACAGCCAGTCGGTAAAGAGACAATAATGGTTCTTTTTGAAAAAGCTTCATGGCTCTCATTCCCGCTGTACGCAGTCGTAGTCCTGGTGGACTGTAACTGAGATGCTTTACAGTGTCCTTTGCAATGAGCTGCATGGGCAAAAGCAGCATGCTCGGTGTCAGTACAGTAGCTAGAGCCTCCCTGTGGAAACTGATGGTGTCAGTTGTATGGGTTGTAATGAGGGTAAGGTAGGTGGCCTTGGCTGCATGGCATTTAAGCAAAGTGACAAAGCTTGCTGAGATTCGTAAAGATGGTTATAAGGTTCTTTTGTAAGTTGTAAAAATTGTTTTTGAGTACATGATTTGCAAAGGTCAGTCAGACAAGCCCAATAGCCAAAAGTATCTGGAGGATCACAACCTGTTTGTGAGAAAGATGATTATTAGCCAGCACTGAAAACATTGAACCTTCTCAAACAATGCATTTAAGGTTAGTAATATCTCAAATTCTGAGTCTGTATTTCTTAATGTTCCTGTGTCTGGCTTTGACATTTGTAAAGCCATCAATACCTATACATTTTGTATCGGTGCACATAATATTTTGCACTAAGATTACAGTATTATTATCACTATTTAGCTGACTTCAAAACTGAGGCTTTTGCTCACAATGCACTGCAGGGCATGGTATAAAGTCTGCATGATAAAAATTGCATGCACCAGACATTATTCTTTCTCTAGGAGGAACTCCAGCAGAGTTTTACATTCATCTATTCTTGAACTTGTGTTACCCTGTTGTCTGTATCCCCTTCTCAAACCTTTATATTTGATTTCATTTGCTGGTAGCCTTAATTCTGAAAAAGCATACTAGCTTTCTCAAATTTCACTCAATCTTTCTCATTTTCTATTCTGTTTTTTTTTCCTGTCATTTTTTCCCTGAGGTGATTTTCTTATCAGATTAAACAATCAATTTAGAAGGGTCGATCACAATGTCACAGTAAGCAATCAGTCAGCAACCTCTGTGTGTCATAGCTTCTTAGGTGCACAGCAAATGGATTTGGATGGCCTTTGCTCATAGGCATCCGGGATCTGGTAGCTGAGTCTGTCTGTAGTAACACGGCTGTTACATTACAAATACCTCCATATGGTCTGTCTGCCTTTGAAATTGGAGATAAGTGCCAGGTAGAAGTTATTGTGTAACCTTTGCTTTAGTCCAAGATTTGCTCTGTGAGTTCTCAGGCCAAAAGCTTTTGGCCCTCCTTCTGATCTAAATTTCAGCTGGACCCTGGCTGCCTTAATGTCTTACTTTCATTATTTTCTAGACTATAAAAAACATTTTGTTTAATTTCATTTTGTAAAAGATCTTTTCCTACTGAAAATAATACCTGAAATTATATTTTACAGCACAGCCTTGTGGCTTCACTGCCATATTTCTCTCTCTCACACAATTCAGCAGGAGGAGACCGCTCCAGATCTGACTTGCCTCCTTCCCTGGAGATCCCGTTAACTCCCAGGCTTCATCCTCCACTACACATTACACCCACCATGGCATCTGTGCCAGTTCCTCAGAAAAATGTGGAGAAACATGAGTATCCCCTGAGTCAACCACAACTAACTACCCAGTCCCAACCACATCAAGAAATTCAACCAAAGCCTCAGTCTCAGTCAAAGTATCGACCACCACCACAAATAAACCCTAAAACCCCAAATCCTCAATTAAAGTACTGGGCCAAGGCTCAGCCTAAACCCCAAACAACATCCCAGCCCATTCCCCAGACTCAACCACAAACAACATCCCAGCCCATTCCCCAGATCCAACCACAAGAGACATCCCAGCCCATTCCCCAGACCCAACCACAAACAGCATCCCAGCCCAATCGCCAGAACCAACCACAGACGGCATCCCAGCCCATTCCCCAGACCCAACCACAAACAACATCCCAGCCCATTCCACATACCCAACCACAGATGGCATCCCAGCCCATTCCCCAAACCGAACTGCAAACGGCATCCCAGCCCATTCCCCAGAACCAACCACAAACGGAATCCCAGTCCATTCCCCAGACCCAACCACAAACAGCATCCCAGCCCAATCGCCAGAACCAACCACAAACAGCATCCCAGCCCAATCGCCAGAACCAACCACAGACGGCATCCCAGTCCATTCCCCAGACCCAACCACAAACGGCATCCCAGTCCATTCCCCAGACCCAATCACAAGAGACATCCCAGCCCATTCGCCAGAACCAACCACAAACGGCATCCCAGTCCATTCCCCAGACCCAACCACAAACGGCATCCCAGCCCATTCCCCAGATCCAACCACCAACGGCATCCCAGCCCATTCCCCAGAACCAACCACCAACGGCATCCCAGTCCATTCCCCAGACCCAACCACAAACGACATCCCAGCCCATTCCCCAGACCCAACCAAAAAAGGCATCCCAGCCCATTCCCCAGACCCAACCACAAATGGCACGGCAGCCTATTCCCCATACCCAACCACAAATTAAACCTCAACCAACATCTCAGCCCACACCTGAGAACCAACATCAACCACAACCCAAGCCAACACCACAGCATAAACCCCTGACCCAACAACAACCAAAACCCCAACCATCATCAGAGCCCATACCCCAGACCAAACCACTACCCAAACCAAAATCCCAGCCCATACGCCAGACCCAACTACAACATCAACCCAAACCATCATCCCAGCCCTTGCGCCAGACCCAACCACAACCACAACCACAACCAGCTTCCAAGAACGTACCCAGGTTTAAACCAAAACCTGACCCATCATCCCAACCCATGCTCAAGACCCTATCTCAATCACAGTCTCAGATAAAACCACATCCCCAATCAAAGCCTCAAACCACAACCCAGCTCCCGACTGAACCAAAACTTCAACCAACAGTCCAGCTCAAACACCAGGTCCATCCTCAAACACAACCACATGTAAAGACCCAGACACAGCCTAGAGTTCAAACAACTATCCAGCCCACACCTATGGCACACCCACAAATGTTTCAACCAACACTACAACACATACCTCAGACCCAACAACCTCCACCGAAAATTCACATCAAACCCCAACATCAACCAGAATTGCAATCCACAATTGAGCCACATCCCCAAACACAACCTCAACCAAAGATCAATGCACAGCCTCGACTAAAAACCAAACCTGAGACCAATAAGAAGCAGTCTAAGATCCAACCAACACCTAAACCAAAGAGCAATGTTTTACAACCCAAGCCCAAGAAACATACCAATAGCCAATGCAAGGCCAAGAAACATCCTCAAACGAAAAGCCAATCCAAGCCCCAACCACCACCTCACCCAAAAAAGCAACTAAAGCTTCAGCCACAATCTCAACCAAAGCCCCAACCAATGGTCCAAGAACCTCACACAAAGATTCAGCAATGGCCACAATCACAGCCTCCAATAAAGACCAAAACCCAACCTATACCTCACTCTAAACCCATTCTTCAACCACAACCTCCCACAACCCAGTCTAAGTCTCCACCTGATCCTCAATCCAAGCCACAGCCTGCACCTAGGCCCCAACAACAACCTCAGCTTGATCTTCAGTCTGAGTCTCAGTCCAGGAGCTACTCTGATCCCACCAAGGTCACCCCAAGGCAGGCTGTTACTACGGGTAAAGACCCTACCTTTTGCAATCGGCAATCCACATGTCAAGTATTAAGAGCTTGTCTAAAATTACATTTTAAAAGGGGCATTTGACTGAAATTTTGGTTGTATCCTATTGGGTATTTTAAATATATCTTATAATAATAAAGAGTTAAATAGTGAGTTTTCTTTCATACAGCTCCTAGTCAACCAGAAGAGGGCAAGCCTCTACCAAGACCTGACCTGGCTACAGAGAAAGCTGGTAGTTACGATCAGGGTAAACACCACAACAAGTTTGTCCCATCACCATCTCTGCTTCCGTAAAGTCACATGAAACCCAGTGCTTTCAGTTGTCCCTCAAACCATTGGATGATGTCACTGCTTCCCCATCACCATCTCCATCTCACCACCCAACACACCCCACCCCATCATTATCAAACTCTCCATGTGTGCCTCCATTTTCAGCCCAGCACACTCACCTCACCTCTGCCCACTCATCTAGAGCTGTCCTGCTAGCTTTCCAATCTCATCTATGCCTCTGTCATTTCATTCATTGTCCAATCTTCTTCATTCGTTTTCACTGATGTGCTTTATCATTTATTCCATCTAGGTAAAGCTGTCATTCTCAGAAGATGATCCTGTCTAACCTCCTCAATTGCCTTTCTGCTCATCTAGGTACTGGTGTCTTCAAATCGTCCACTGCTGAAGTTCCTCAGACTCCCATTAGCTCATCAGTTTCTCAAGCAGGAAGAAACAGCACGCTGTCTCGCACCCGAGTTCCTCCCAATTCCAATCGTAAAAGCGTCCGACCATTTTCTCCAACCAAGACATTCACCTCCTCTCACAGCTCCAGCACACCTGGGGGTAATTGATTACTAACTTCCCTTTCTCTTAGTCTCTCTTCCCAAGCAGCTACCTCAAGTAATCCTCTCCTGTCAGCACTCTCTTGAGTTACTGCTGCAGATGTGCATCTACTGAAGAAGAAAAACAAACTTATGTCTTTTGATTAAGCACATGATTTACGGTTAAATGAATTCAGTAGACATTTGGATGCTTGTGCCTTTCTCCTATACTTTCTTGATCTTCTGCTTTACCTCCTCTTACTGTCCACATGTTCTTCACGCTCCATCACATGTGCTCGGTGTGTATTTCACAGCTTTGCCACGAGCAGCAGTGGCGTCTCTGGGGTCAGGATCGTTAATATGATTTACGGGCCCTCTTGCTGGCCGGGTGGGAAGTCTGGCCACACCACTGGCCAGGACACACCACATTTTACACCAACCATGCCAAGCCAAGCACTGTGCAGGCTGCACAGCCAGCCTCTTTTGCTTTCCTTTTTTCTCTGCATCTCCATCTTACACCCGCACACTCCCTAAAGAGTTTCAGAAGAGAATTTTAATGTCAAATAAAATAATGTATGTTTTAAAACCAATTTGAGATCACAAACAATTCTACATTTTATTATCACTGACATTAGACAGCAAGAAAGTATAAAGACAAAATATTTTTCTTTCTTTCTTTTTGTTTGCTCTCAGTATGTTTCTCACAGTTACACACAAAACATTTTATAACAGACCTTTTTTCTCCCTCCAGCTGTTGGTGGAGCGCATCATAGGGGCAATGCTCTTCCTAAACCTGTGGTGTGGCCCAGAGACAAAACTGGTAAACCAAGATAAATGCCTTTCAGTGCTCCTCACTCACTAACCAAAGAGGCACTGTAATTTCCTGTCCCACATGGCCACACTGATATGTGCTTTTGCCACAATCTATGCTGCTTTGTGATTTTTAACTTGTCTGTCAGTGTAACATTTTGTGTCTGGTTGTTGTCTTTGTTGTCCATTATGTACAGTTACTGTAACTTGAGACTGAAGCCATATATAATAAGAATTTCTTCCCATAATGTTTAGTCTACTGCACATATGGACCTGTAATCAGGAGCTGATTTTTAAATTAGTTTGAGAACAGCTTTAGCCTGCTTGTTGTGAAAGGTGAATGTGTCTTGCCCTTCCTTGGTTAGTCACATTGTTTCCATTCTGCTGGGCAGGCTCTGTTAATTAGAGTAATTGAATCCATCTCAAGTTGTAATGCAAACCACGTCTGGACTGCATGTATTAATGGTGACGCTCTACTCAATCCTAGTTGTTTGGAGTTGTGAAAAGAGGTTGTGCTTCAGTCCCATGTCACAGCTGGTGTGTGTTATTTCTGGAAACTTAAACAGTTTCAGAGGTCTTCAAGGAGTCACAAGGCTCTCTGGAAGTAACTCTAAAGCAGAGAACATTATAAATTTGCCTGCCACCTTGCAAACACATCCAAGCACCTCTTGAGGTATGTGCAGGTTTTTAGAAAGATACCATTTGTCAACACCTTCCAGCCATCATCATTACTTCTTTCACCAAATAGTAATCTGCATTCTTTGATTGTACACAGAAGCTCAGAGACAGTTTGCTCTTCCTATGAAGTTTCCACAGTTTTATAGACCTCAGTTTCACATTGGCATTCGAACTTGAATTTGTTTTAAGGCTCTCCTTACAGTGGACCGCAGGTGTGTATTGGATGATGTCCATCCATGAAATCTGAGCGTATTTTGCAAAAACTTAACACATGAGACAATGGTATGCATTTCAGTTGGAATATTTTTTTCTGAACTGAAGGTTAGTCTCTCTGTTTTGATTGCATGCATTTTATATGATTTCACCCAGAGGAGGATGTTGTCTGACAGAAACCAGTGCTCACACAACTGCTGCTGTTTTTCATCATAGATGTGAGTCTGAGGCCTTTGGCTCTTCAGATACTTGACCTGCCGTTTGAGGGGTTTTTTGTGCGACAGCAACCCAAAGACACCCGCTGTAGAACGCACACCAGATCACACTGTGTACATTGCAGACAGATAGTTCACATGTGTTATGTTGACATCACATCTTATCACATTACAACACAATGGCCCTCTTCTCATTCTCTGCCCAGTTAAAGATGACGTAACTCTTTTAAGCTGTCAGTGTGCATACCCGACATTTGTATTTGTATATCTTGAGACTGGCATTGAAATTACTGCGTCATCTTATTGTGTGACTTGATATACGAGCATATGTTTACCATTAGCTGTCAGTTATACCATGTGTGAGTCAGAGGTACTCCTAAAATATATTCTCATGTTAATCAGTTACTTGTTGGCAGATGTTGTTTCAGTTGGTCTTGAAAGCCTCAACTCCTCTCTCTTGGGAGTAGGTGCCAGAGATCACTGATTTATGCCGACCAGCTCCAGGGAGGAAACAATTCCAAGAGAAATGTTTCTAGGGTGTTTTGGCCAGAACACTATAGCAATTACAGAATTTTGTCGACGGAAGGACCATTAATGAATCTCTGAGATAGGAAAATGACAAATGGTGAAGGGATGATCTGGAAGTGAATCACTGCAGTTAAATGGATTATCTCTAAGCACTTCAGATGTGAAATGTGTAACGGAAACTTCATGTTTCAAGCCTCCCAAAGGTCTTCCACCTCCTCTAAGATATCACAACAAAGATTTAGGACGATTGTGCTTCTTTAACAACATTAAATTATGGCAGAACTTTCATGTTGAGAAATCCGAGTTTCACAGCATGTATCCAAGGTGTTTTCATTACAAAGACTTGTTATTCCTTGCGATTACTTATCCAGTTCACTGAAGCCAATTAATTCCAATTATTTTTGTTTTCATCTGATGGTTTGGCTTGATCTTCATTTTCTTTGTGGTGCAGGAATTTTGTGAAACATTTGTTGTTCAAACTGCATTGGATCCAAAATAATTTTTCACAGAAGGGCGGTCAAAGTCCTGTTTCAATTTTTAGATTCCAGAGTTATTCCTTTGGGGATTCCGGGTGGTTAAAGCACCAGTTTATGCTTTCAAGGTTATTAAACACTGACATGGTTTTCATTAGTCATACCACAGCGGTGCTCTGTGGCAGCACTTCATAAAGAATTCACATGCAACGTGCTTTGCTTTTATGTGCTTTATTGTTGTTTGTATTAAGCCTGTGTTTGTATTTTCATTTTTTCAGCACACAGTATAACCGCGGCCTTCTCCCCTGCTTAATGTCTCCCAGTCTTTGATTCTATAAACTTGACATTCCTTCATCATTATTAAATAACCAACAACACTTGTTTTCAGTTTTGCATCTTCTCTTCAGTGCTGACCACCTGCTCTGTGTCAATGTGGTTGTTAATCTGAAAATGACTCTTGTTTCCCACGATTCCCTGCAGTGCTGCATCCCCCTATTCCTGTCAACAAGAGAACCAACCTGGTGGGGAAACCTAATGACCATGGTGAGGAACAGTGAACAGCATTAGCTGCACTGACCACTGAGCACTGCTGCACCTTGTCCTGTATGCTGCACTGATGGCAAGGAAGGCTGGACTTAATGCTGCTTTTCAAGACAGGGTTCTCAAACCTTTCCCTCATCTTTTCCTTCAGATGCAAAAAACACTTCATGGTTTTAACCCCTCTGTCAACCAATCATATTTTTTTCAATTATTAACCATATTGTCGTTAAAGGGTATGAAAAAAGGAAAACAAAATGCAAGTTACAGAAATGGATCAACTTCCGGCAAAAAAAACGTAATTGGGTTTCTTGCAGAGAGATGAGAAGAATGGCACAAAATGTTTTATGGTCAATATGAAGCTACAGTTTAGCTTAGATTAGAACATGACTGAAAGGAAGGGGCAGCTAAAAAGGGAGTGGCGGCTACCAAGCATCAAGTGGAAATTTGAGGAAGTCACTGCAACAAGCCAAGAAATACCCCTTTACAACACTCATGAAGAACCTCAATCAGTTGACCCTTTAACCGCTAATTGCTTCCCCAACTATTTCTCTGTTTAGCCTAAGCTAAAGTCACGGGGTGCTGGCTGTAGCTAAAAAAAAATTGTCATCGTCATTCAATTGTAAAACTACCTACCATTTCCATGCCCTTTTGGCGCCTCATACAACAAGCAAGGTACCCTGTAGCATTTCCATAACCTTTCATAACAGAACATAATCATTTACCATTAAAAAACAAATTTCTAACTAAGAGCTAGCAAGCAAACATCAGATACTTTCATTTTTTTTCAGTGAGGATATTCCAGCCTGCTCTTTGAATCAGCAAACAGGTTGAGCAACTTGTGGCTTGTTTGATAAAAGTGTCATGTACCTGCACTTCCTTTTCAGAGAAAGAAATCACAAGCGACACACACAAGGATTCCATCTCGGTCCAGTAATGCAGCATCGCTCGCAGTATTTCAATTGTTTTCCCTCCATCTGCTGTGCGCTTACTCGCTGCATGTTAAGAAGAGGTGTTAGAAAGGGAGAGAAAATGCTAAAGGGTATCTTAAAACATATAAAGGCTCCTTGACACAGGCGCTAAAGGGGTACCATCTGCATCTCTGTGAGACACCAAAGGGGCGCAACCAATGGTCGGTACTTGATGCTACCGGACGCAATTGTTATTGTGAAGCTACAGCCAGCAGCAAGGGAGTGAATAAGCATAACTGAAGCATTCTTTTTGACATCTTCCCTGAGTTGCCAAAAGAGTTAGAAAACATTGAGGACACAAGGCTTGTTTGCCTTGTTGACACTTGTTTTCCTTTTCTTCTGGGTAGAAAATATGTCCAACTTGTCATTCACACTTGTTGTGTTTCTTGAATGAAGCTTGCTCAACCCAACCCTTATTGCCTTGCAAGCGTGAGAGCACTGTAGTTTATTTATTAGTCCCGAATGAAGCTTATTCAACTTTAGTTCCGCTATATTCTCACATCCTCCAGTAAGTCTCCGCTGCAATGCCTCTGCACTCGCCAATATGATTTAAGAACCGCTGTCTTAAGCTATCTTTTGTTAATAAAAAAGGGCTTACAACTTAAAAATCGCTTATAATTAAACATGATGTGTTTACTTTATTAACAAAACAGCAATTATTTAACATTACAGCTCTACTCAGCAGTCTTGTTGCAAAAGCTCTTTTCTGGACTTTCTGTGTCTACGTTCACTCTGTCCCGTTTCTTTGTTGTCCCTCGTCTCCGTCTCATTATAAGTATACTTATGTGAACAAAGGCTATATTGTTTATGTGTCCGTGCATGATTCTAAGCGTCTGGGCATCCTTGGATTCAGAAAATGTATTCTGGCAGACTTTTTTTCCCCTTTAAAGAGCAAAAGAGATTACTCAAGACGCAAATTCTGATCTTTCAGCAGCCAGGAAAAGGCCACTGAGTTGCTCAGTGAGGATGGCCAGAGCAGATGGATCACAACTGTGACTGTGAGTCAGATGATGAGAGTGAAGAGCTGATCTCTCCTCCTCCTTCTCTTGCTCTCTGTCCTTAGATAAACCCATGGACCTGAAACAAGGGGAAAAGGAGTCCATCTTGAAGACATTCCCTCTGGTCACAGCCAAACCAAAGCAAGAGCGCAGAAAACAGACAACCACCTCCGCCCCGGCAGTAAACAGTACGAGAAACGCAACTTTTATTGCATCTTTGGAGGAAAGTTATGGCTCGTTATCATAACTGCTTTCACACCTGCAGGAAAAATTAAGTATCTCCAGGAACATTAAAACATATGATTGAAAAAGACTTTCAGTCAGTGCATGCACATGATATTAATCATTGGACTGGTGATGCAGCTTGCAGGTGTGTCTTGTCGTAAGAAAAGAGAAATATAAAATATTGAGAGACAGACAAAGAACCTGAGTTCAGGCCAGAGCAGGTGCTGGGTGCTGGCTGGCGGTTGACCTGGGCCAGAGCTGTAAAAATGAGGACAGAGAGAGCTGCCAGACTACTGGCGCATAAACCTAACCTCGCTTCTGTTTCCTTTTCAGGCAGCCGCTTTGACATAAATGAAAATTCCTCCATATTCAGGCCTCTGCCTGCGTCCGAAGTAGACATCATGGGCAAGAAGCGCTTTGTAGGTAAGACTTCTTTAGGTATTTTCCTCCAGTGCAGGTTCTCTCCCAATTCTACTCAGTAATACAGCACAAATATAGAAAAAAAGGTAGCAGTTATTAATTAATAACTGCTTTTTTATTGCGCTTGTCTTCAGCTCCCCATGTGGTTTACAAGACAGACAAGAAGCCAGATGAGCCGTGCTCCATCACCTCCTCCCTTGCTTACTTCCCGGATGAGGAAGGCAGCGATCAGAACGTGACTGGTCCTCCACGCATACCTCCCTCAAACCTCACTGTGGTTACTGTGGAAGGCTGCCCGTCGTTCGTCATTCTTGACTGGCAGAAATCTGACAATGAAACCAGAGGTACCGTAAATATGATCAAACGGCTAATCTCTTGGCTCTTGGGTTTGAGAACCCCTGAGTCCAAATTGTGTCGGGCTGATTGGACTTGATATACTATAGAACTGCGGAAGTGCTTTGAACTTCTAAGCAATCTTTCTCAAGGCAAGCAGAAGGCAACTCTGTACGATTGATTAGACTGTGAGAAAATGACCCTTCTTCTAATATGGTTTATTATCTAAGGAAACATTTGAGATAACACTGATTTTCTGGCTCCTTTTTTAAGAGTATGAAGTTGTATCCACCAGTAAAGGACCAAATGGACATAAGATGTCCATACTGACGACGACCAACCAGACACACACAGCTGTGGAGAATCTCAAACCAGAGAGCAGGTACAGGATTCAGACGTTAAATCTGACAAAGCCTGTTGTTGAAAAATGTGCCAAGCCGACTTGACCTCTTTCTCCTTTAGTCTTACAGCTTGTGATGTCACGGCAGCTACGTCCACTTTTTTCAGTTTATTGTTTGCCTCTGGTTTCTTTGTCTCATGCAAGTAGGACATGCTTGCAAGTGTACAGGCATGCAACGATACAAACTGGTACCAATTGTATCAAATTATTCTACATATCAACAGGCAGTGATGCCTTGTCAAGAAAGACACGAAGGAGCCAACAAAGGCAGAGAAGAAGAAGAATTCTTGATAGTTAACATGGATGCAACAATACCGGTTTCGACCTATAATGAGCTTTGCAAATGTTTTGTGAGGAAGGAAATGCATTCATGATGTGTTTTAGACCTCAAGGATACACATGACGGGTTTTGATGAGTGGCACAGAGTGTACACATTACTTTTGTTTGTTTTCAAGAAAACTCCACGGGGCACCTTTAACAAATCCTGTATGCTTGAACTAGCGACTGATTACATTCGTGAGGTTTGCTGTAAATCTCATCAAGGACAGGAGTACTAAACGGCACTACTGCATACTCTTGCAGCCAATGCAGTGACTCATGCTTGGTTTGCATTTACAAAATAGATAAAGCGACACAAAAGCTGACGAGATCTGGGTGGAGTGGGTCACTGAGTTTTTAATTAGATCTCAGCATCTGGAGTCGCAGAACTTACCAGAACCCTCCTCTGGGCTCGGTTTTCTGGCCTGACTATTGGCTCAACTTTTGCCAGGACATCTGAACGCAGCACGTGGAATAACCATCAGTACTTTGTATGTGTGTGACCCATTCTTTGCTGTCCAAGGCATTAAAATATCTTTCGTCCCAGTTCTGGGATTTAGAGGTATTTAAATTGAAAATTCAACGTTTGGATTTTGCCTTTTTATTCTCTCTTTTTCCTTCTTTATTTCAGTTATGAGTTTAAAGTGACACCTAAGAATGAGCTGGGAACAGGGCCGTCCAGTGATCCTGTGTCTTTTAGCACAGAATCAGGCAAGTACAAATGCTACAAGACGTACTAAAAGCATTCCTCACAAACCCTGATGTGTTTGACAGAAGAGACCCATTAGTTGCAAGTTGATGCCACTGTGTACGTTGCTAATAATAGGGCAGAGATTCAAATTGCTTTGAATCTCAGAAGATGGATTGTTAGGCAGTTGTTGGTCTAATGACTTCAACATGGCACTGAGGTCCGAATGATTAGGACTCAAGGGTGTTGACAGCTCACCAGATGTCCCCAGAGGATTATTTCTAAAATATCATCTACCTTCTTGATCAAAGCCCTCTGAACAAAGCTTATCTATCATCAGTGTTAAGGAGGTGGAGTTTAGCCCTGAGTTGATCATATGTTGTTTCTTGAAACTCACAATGACAACACTTAGAGGGGAATGCTTTGCTTAATTGGCCTCTTGCCGTTGTGCAATCAAAGAACAGCCTGTTGAGGCTAAACATTGTGATTACAATGCCAAATGGGCTCTAATACAAGTCTAGGTTTGTCGAGCACAATAATTCAAGATATATCATGACTGTGTTCCTTTGAAATTGTTTTGATGACGTTATTCATTGTTACTTTCTCTCACGTTTGTAGCGGATCCACGAGTGAGCGAAAATGTTTCAGGTGAATTTTTCTTTTTCTTTTAAGATCAGTATGTTTCAGCCAAACCCTGCTTAGTTTAGATTTCACTTTTTTTAGATTCTTGTTTATACGGAATAGTTTAGTAAGCCTTTGCTTCTACTTATTTCCGCACAGGCAAAGATGCCATCTGGACCCAGTTCCCATTTAAGTCTGACGCCTACTCTGAATGCAATGGAAAGCAGTATGTGAAGAGAACTTGGTACAGAAAGTTTGTGGGCATCCAACTCTGCAACTCCCTAAGATATAAGATCTACCTCAGTGACTCTCTCAATGGTAAGGACAGACTGACACCCTACTGGACGATACGGCACTTAGAGAAAACAGACCTCCGCCAAAGGGCATGGTCCAGTGTGACCATGTCTGCAAGCACAAACACAGCCATGACTGTGTCAAAATATTTGTTGTTCGTGAGTCGAATCTGAATTAGGTCCAAAAACAAATGTGTTCTTTGTTATTGCATGCAACAACGAACCACCTAGTTACCTGGAAATTGAGCCAGTGGTTTTTCTGCAATCCCTTTGACAAAAATTTCATACACAACATTCTTGGCAGAGGTACCTGCGCAGCTTCTTAGGGCCCCAAGGGGACACAAGGAAATTACAAATCACTTTTTAAACCACTGCATGTCCAACACGTCAGCCCTGTGGGAACTTCAGTGTTTATGTTTGATTGTTTTCTTCTTTTTCTCTTTTTAATTGTGTTATATTTGGACTTAACCCAGAGAGGAGCGTGCAATTCTTAATAGTAAAGAGTTATCTTGGTTGGACTGCTTTGGGAGTAACGGCATATGTGTAACAGAATCTTAATAATGCTAAATTTGAAGATTAAATTAAATAGCCTACCTTTATTACCCCCATAGTGCAACTAGTTCACACAGCCATGCACAAAGATTACATATTAAAAACATACTACAACAACAGCAATAACATACAGTACATTCTAAGTGTAAATTAGCACAGTAGCTTAACTTAGCGGAAAATAAAATAAATATGAAATCAAACTTTTGTTATGTATTATGCCAAATACACAGCCCATATTTCAGGGGAAAAAAAGGATCTGAATCTCAAAAAAATCTCTCAACACATTCTGTAAACTTATAAAAACACAGAACAAGGGATGACCTTTGACCCACGTATGGATGGTTAAAACACTAATCCAGAATATTCTAAGCTTAATCCAAAAGGCAACTGAACTTGGTTTACGTTCTTGAAAACATTTCACCTGTCATCCAAAGGGCTCCTTTAGTTCTAAACTGACTGGTGGACGGAGCTAGAAATATAAGCTTCTGTGGGTCATTATATTTCTAGCTTCAACCAAGTCCAGTTGCCTTTTGGATTAAGCTTGACCTGGATGACTGAGAACCTTCACAGACACTCCTCCAGGTTATTTGTCTTTGTATAGAATCAGAAGTAGATATAAAACTTTAGTGTCCTGAGGAAAAATAACCCGGACTATGTCTGATCAGTTTAATTTTATGATGATTTGTATAGCTTATAACCAGATTCCTCTCCTCTCTGTAGGAAAGTTCTACAACATAGGAGATCAGACGGGGTATGGTGAGGACCACTGTCAATTTGTTGACTCTTTTTTGGATGGACGGACGGGCACCCAGATGTTTGCTGACCAGCTACAAAGCAGGACAGGTATTTTAGTAAACCATAGCCATCATTATCATCATGAAGTCTTTACTTATATGACTCTAATCCCACCTCTTTGCCTTTATACCAGGATATTATAGAGCATTGAGACAGGAACCTGTGCACTTTGGAGAGATTGGAGGGAAGTCACATGTTACTTACGTGGGCTGGTACGAGTGTGGCACACCCATACCCGGGAAATGGTAAGATCCCTGTCCAGGAGGGATTACTTGTTTGGTGGTGTGGAAGATGAAGAAAAAGAAGATGGCTGACTTTGCCTAAAGGGAGATTGGCCTGTCTTAAATTTTACCATGGACACTGTAGAAGGGCCTGTGTTTGAACCAAGCCTCTTCTCCCTGGTATGAACCTGTCCAAGACTATTAGGTGTCACAAAACTCCATTGAGTGCATTTTGTAAAATTGGTCTTAATTTCTGTATTTATCAAAAATGTCACAATGGACGAAGGAATGCAGGAGTCTGGGTGAACCAAAATGCTGAATATACACTAAACAAAAAGAAAATGTTGGGAAGCTGGCTCCCAAAGTGTAATTACTTGTATGATGTTATTTATCTGGGGATCGTTGCTCAATTCGCTGTGTGTGCTCTGGCTTTTGAACTCCCTTGCATGTCAGTGAGCACACACATTGTCACACACATTTGTATAAAGAAAGGTGCCAATCATACTTTCGCTGTACATTTGGACTTTGTAAAATAAAGTAAACACAGACATGCAGAATCGACCTTCTGCTGGCCCTAAGGGATTATTAGCAGTTGCAGTTTGCACAGTATTAAACTTTTGTTCATATATGTATATGATGTTAAATACAATATGTATACCAGGGATCATATGGTTTGATGAATTTCAGGTGAAAAAAAAAACAGCTTTAGTCAAATTGTTCGGGGCAAATCTGCAACTAAAGATTTATGTATTTTTTAATGCTTGTGCAGTCTTGGCCGGTATTTTGTAAAAGAATAAATATATATAAAACATATTAATAAATAAATTGAGGTTCAATGTGGAAATGACATAAGCAAATGACATAGGCCTAATTTATGTGTTTGTGACTTCCAAGTGTACATAAAGATATGAATCATGGGAGAGAAATTTGTCAGGTTTTTTTCCACATATGTCATGACTGTAGTTGTTTTGATGCACCATGTATATTTTCAGCAATAAATCTTGTTTTTATATTTACTGATGTTCATTTTCATTTGACTACAAGACACAAAGCGAAGAAACGGGAACAACTACTCTGGATTTGTTAACAAATCTCTGTAACCTGGAGCACTACGATACAACGTCTTCACGGTAAAAGCGAAAAGTTAAAGAAACCAAAAGACAACATGGTAGCTTTAAAAAATTTGTTATGTTTTACTTAATTCAAGCTATCACCTGAATTTTGAATGTAGGTAAGAAACATGACTTTGTTGTGATCTGCATTGCCCACTTTTAGCACAATAAAGCCACTTTCCCACTGGTCAAAAAACTTGCTAACACCCACTAACACCTGACTTTATTAGCTTAGTGGGAAAGGTTACAGAGGTTGCTCTGATCAGCAACGATAGGAACACAAAACACGAGTCGACATGCTAATCTCAGCCCCCTTCTCAGCATAATGCTGTGTTGCGCATCATCTCAGCTACAAATTCCACCCGTCTCCCTCCAAGCAGCGCTCAAAAATCATTCCAAATATGTTGGCGCAGAGAGGGTACAATAAAGACCTAACCACCGTAACATCTTTACTGGCCTCCATGCTGCTTACCAAAGAGTATAATGTAAGTTCTTTTTGCTTACTATTGTTTACTAACCCTGTTTCTGGCGCATTTGTGATGTCAGGTGGTGACGCAGCAGAAAAGAGGCCGACTGAAGTATACTCCACTGTAAATGGGAAAAGAGACAATCCGCATTTATTAACAGGTCTTCCCAGATCTATTATGAAGCCTTAGCAATAATAAACAATATTAAAAAAACTTTCAAATCATTCTGTATAGCTGAAATGCAGGTAGCTGTATGCGCAACATATGCTTAATCAATTCCGTGCAATACTTTCAAAGTAATCAAATGCAAAAGCAAATAACAACCACAGTCACAGATCAAATCAAAGTCATCACAAAAAGCACTTGTGGATTTACAAAAAAGCTCAGCTGTGAATAAAAACCACTGCAGCAGTTACTTCATGATTAAGCACATTCATCTTACATTACAGCCCTGTGATTGACTGCTGATTAGTCCAGGGTGTACCCCGCCTCTCGCCCAATGACAGCGGCACTTCACAACTCCTGCTAGCTAGCAGCTGCCTGTTAGCCGTTGCTAGCGTTAGCCCGCGGCACACAGCACATGACAGAAGAAGCTTACCGGTAGTTTCAGCTCGCGTCGTCAACTTACCTTATAAATACCGCTCGATCATACTGCCAACTTCTTCATCCTCATCGTCCTCGTTATCCTCCATGTGTAGCAACACAATGTCTCCATCAGGTTAGCATCCTCGTTGCTGGAATTGGCAGACTGTGTTCATTCTCCCTCGTTTTTTTTAGCAATAACAAATAAAATGCGGCCAATAATCAGCTGATTAGCTTTAACACACTAGATCACACTGACGATTTGTGTTTCACTGAATTGATTCAACACTTGTAGTAGCTCCTAGCACAAAAAACTATTCGTGTGTTTATGTTGTCTCAGAAATACGCGCGATGAGACTTGTGACCACAGACACTAACCAATCAAATAACCACAAGCAGCAACGGTGAGCATCATAATCACTTCCGTCACTTGAACGTCATCATGTAAATATAAATATGAATATAGTTATTATAGCGAGAAAGATGTTGGTGCTGGTGTTAGCCTCATATTTCGCAGGTCAATATGAGAGTAATCTAAATTTCTCTCAGCAAAAAGCGTATAGGCTAAGCAGACATCTCAATGATAACATTTTATTTAAATGGTTGTAAAAAGTTGTGTTTTCCTGTTTAAATTTTGACCAGAAGGTGTTATAAAATAAGTATTAAGGGTTTAACTCCAGAGGTAGACATTAATCCAATCGCTTATAACAAATCGCAAACTATGCCAAAGTTGCACTCCATTTTCAGGGGACAAAACCATCTAAAAATAGTGATTTTAGTTTTGCACGTACTACATGAAGAGCAACCTCAACACAGTGCACTAAATTATCTTCAATAAATCCTGTGAGCTCACTTCTTCTCACTCAGTGAGACAGTTTGACACGAACGTCCAACCGCATACTCCCATGTCCCAGCCAACCACAACCCACAGGCAGGAAAGCAAAATAGAAATACCAGCATTACCACAGTTTTCCAGATCTGGGTGGGGGAGAAGAGGAAGAGAGAAGCCAAACTTAACAGAGACATGAACTCAGAAACCACAAAGAGAGAGTGAGTGTTGAGTGAAAAACATACAGGCAACAAAGGGCCAGAAGCAACTCAATATCAAAACAACAAGGAGTCCAAGTGGGTCTCAATCATTTATTAGGTTCAAGAAAAAAAATGTTACATTTTATACATAAACAACTAATCTCACTTGAAGGTGGAATTTGATTTATTAGTAAAAACCAGTGATAAGAGAAAGAGAAAGAGAGAGGAATAGCAAGCTTTACTGGAGGTGATATAAGAAGCTAAACAAAAGAAGCCTTCTGCTTCATGACAGTGGGATCTACGCCTCCCATCAGCCATCACTTAGCTAGTGTTCCCAACATGGGGCAGTTCAGTTTCATTGACGCATCATTAATACCGACATGGTGGTGAAATTGATCAAATAAAGAAAAAACTAAACAAAAACAAACGACAAAGGGGTAACTTTTCATTTCGATAGTGTCGTATGAATTAATTTATACACGGTAAACAACAGGTTCAGATGTCTGTCATTGACATGTATGACAAATGCAGAATGTGGATGCTGATCTCACTCCTAAAATGAAGCGTTACCATGAAAAATAACAATGAACAGTTTGTGCAACAGCCTGTTTTGGTCTCCCAGGTGTGTGCATACAGACTGGTTACATTTTTTTACGATGACGGATACAAGAGGGCAGAGCTGACAGTGGCGGAGAAAATAACACCAGGAACATACTCCGGGGCCAGAACAGAGTGGTATGTTGGAGAGACGGCATACAGACACTAACCATCAGACTTGGGGAGTTTCTTGTTTCATATTTGGATTGATATTTGTACGAGGGAGGGGGAGATGCAGCGCGGTAGTTTCCTGCACCCACTCCAGACAGTTGGAGCCACATACTAGGGAAGGGGTTAGGGGTGTGTGTGAGGATCAGGAACATTCGTTATCCTCTTTTACCGGTATCCAGGGCCTGGCTGAGTGTAGCCCTGGCCGTAAGGGGGGCGGTTGCGGGCATAGGGGTTAGCAGCTCCAGGTGGAGGGGTGCTGCCTGGAGGTGGGGTGTATCCAGGGCGAGGTTGGTACCCTGGGCCGGGCTGGGAGCCTGGCGGCATGCTGTAGTTGGCAGGCTGGGAGGCCTGAGAGGTATAGTTTTGGGGAGGGAAGGCTCCTGGTGGATACTGCTGGGCTGCCTGAGTTGGAGGGAGCTGCTGCTGGCCACCCTGGAAGCCCGGAGCTTGAGCCGGAGCGGGTGCGGGTGCAGCCTGGGAGGAGGGAGGGGGGTAGTTCTGAAACTGCTGCTGTTGCTGCTGTGGCGGCTGCGGGGGGCCAGGCTGAGGGGCTCCGGGCTGAGCACTGTATCCTGCAGAGAGAGGGAGGAAAGAGGGAGTTCAATCACTGTAGAGAGAAGAAAGAGCAGCTTCCTTTTTATCTTTTCTATCCCCGACATTCTTTTAGTCTTACCAGAGTACTGCATGCCATACTGCTGCTGCGGTGGGGCACCTGGTTGCTGAGGCGGGTATCCACCTGGAGCCTGGTACTGTGGGTACACCTGACCTGAAGACACAAGGACAAGCCTTATAAATATTATATACATTCATTTACATTTTAAGTATGTTATACCCAGACACATATCATATTGGTAATAAAGCACATTATATTACATAAAATATTAGTGGAGAAGAGTTTAGAGAAGAGAAAACTCACACCTTTTGAACATCTGGCACATTAATGTTGAATTCTTGTTGGTTGAATTTACACTAAGCTTTTATTGATATTAGATCCAACGTGCATGAAGTAAATAAGCTTAAATGGGGCCTCTGTATCCTCACGAAAACACCTGTACATCTGGTCAGAATAATACACAACCGTTCCAGTAAAAACAGCTGCAACCACTTTGATACAACTATTTGTTGAAATAAGTCCAGTACCCACAAATATCTCTGCTACAATTACAGTGAGAATTGGCTCACTGATACAAAGAGAGCAGCCTGCAGGTGCTGAGCAGATACAAAGACAAATACACAGAGTGAAAGACGCAATCATTCAAATAAGGCCGACGTGTACACCAGTGAGATACTATGGGCACTCAGACATGCATAATTCTGTATCAGGTCAGTAACAGATGTCCTGTGCTCCACCAGGCGTGTCTGTGTTTGCAGACAGCGACTTCCTGTTGCAAAAGTGATGATGACTTCATCTGTCCACACTGCCTACATGCACATGTGGACAACAATGACTCTACAACTCCAATTATCTTAATGATGTGCAATAAATAGTAACTCTTATATCCATTAAAGCCTGGAGCTCCATGTAACATTCATTGGGGTAGCTTGACAATTAATCATTGATATTATGCTAGACAGTGATGCCATTGGACTGTTTTTTATGTTTCATGGAAAACATGGAAACCTTTATTTCTTCTTATTTCAAATTTGCTCATCAGGTTTTCCACTGAATGCCTGAATGTTCAGCAAACATGCAAGGGGCTTGGCAAACTTGTATTCTCCCTTAATGAGGCCTGAATTGTACTCCCAAAATCTCCTGCCTGGCAAGTAAGTTAGGGTGACGAAACATGAAAAGCAAAAGGAGAGCAAAAAGAGAGAAGGAGGGCCACACCCGGGTTAACTAATTTTCCAAGTGCCTTTGGGAGGCCTGATGTTGTGGCACTTGTACTATTTTTGAAAGGCTAAAAAACAGGAACACTGTAAAAGAGACAATAAACTCTTTCAACTTATTTTGTGCCGTCAGAGAACTTCTCAGAAAAAACATCTTATATTTGTAGCTTCTGCTTTTATTGTATGTAGGACAGCTGAAGAGAGACGGGGAATGTGGCGAGGAGAGAGTGGGGGATGGAGCAAATGACCGGCATGCTGGGAGTCGAACCTGCGATCAGTGCATCGAGGACTTTAACCTCTGCACATGGGACGCCTGCTCTACCAACTGAGCAAAACCAGCACCCCAAACATGATCTTATCTATTCAGCTAACACTGAACTTTCTCCAGGTTTTGTTGAAAAACCACATTCAAAAGAATGAGACGGACATGACACCTTTGACATCCAAAATCTAATAAGGTCATCCTTAAAGGGCCAGTTCACCGACTTTCAACCTCAGTCCTATCATGCTATTATGGAGAGCTAATGCCATTATAGCAGAAAATAAATGCAATTTCGCTCTGTGCCTTTGCCTGCAGCACTCAATGTCATTGAGTGGAAAACGGTAGTCTTTCACTCCAGCGTCTCTCGCTGGGCCGTTCCTTTCAGAGGGAGGGGGCGCAATGCACGCTGGGTGTTGTAGGAAAGTAGAATGGGCAAAACCACAAGCTATTTGTACAACTTTCTCCACAGCTATGGCGCCAATTTCAAATATTACTGCTTCTATCAATTATAGAGAACACCAGCTTTGACTGACAGCAGCTTTTTCCAGGAGCAAATTGCTCCTTTAAGTCCAAGTGAACGCTCATGGCAAATATATAGGTAACAGCTCAAGGCGTTCCTGAGTATAATGGTCAATAATGGGACACAATAAATGTACTGACATTCAGACAGCGGACGAAAACATAATGCCTATGGCTCTGCTATGGAGACATAATAAATATGTAATGAGATAAGAGTTGGTTCAATGAAGAAGCAGACCGAAAACAAAGATATTACTTTACATCAGTCTGGGAGACATTTGGCAACTAAATATTTAGCTAGAAACAGTCTACCACTATAGTGTCTTTTGAATGGTATGAAGCGATGTGGCAACCATCTGTTACCTCACTGACAGCACCTTTAAAGAGAACACCGTGGTCTTTATTGGTTGAGAAGGCATGTGTGTTAAATTGGCTTCTTCGCTCTGTAATCCATCATGAGCGTTATGTAAGAGTGATGGAGGGATTCATGGCTTTTGGGGAGGCTATTTCTCTCTAGTGTAGCCGAGAGGTCAGCTACAAACCTGCTAAGTTCACGGGACAAAGAAATGACCACAGGCTCGCTGAACACAAGCTGCTTTGCTTCAGGAGAAAGTCCCCAAGCTTAACAAAATTATATTCACTGGAAGAAAGACGCAGTTGGCTGTAGCTCTGCTGGCCTCCACACATGCCTCATAAAAGGAGTCATGAGAAAATGGTTCCATTTTTGTACGAATATATCACACCGAACACACGTCTGCCCATCTGATAAAGACCCTCACGCAAACGTCTGAGCTGTTGCGGCTGCATGCACGTGTTTACAGTTTCTGTCCTGCACAGATGTTCATATTGCCGAGGGTCTTTCAGCAACTGACAGACACCAGGTTGAAATCTTTACCATCTTCTGGATCTTGTTAGCAGCATTCTTTTGGTAACAACCAAACTAAGTGAGCTTAAGGCTACCTTTTAAAAAGGCCACACATACTTAATTGGCATTAATTTTAAATATTATATTTTCAACAAAAAGAGCCTTGAGGCTCCTGTACTGACAAACAGTCTGCATGGGTGAGAGAAGGGTCGAGTGGGAGAGAGGGATGAGCAGAATCTAGTTTGATGTCTGTGTGTGTGTGCCAACCATCTGCAGCCCTGGATGTAAGAAAAGAGACAAAGAAGGTAAAGGATGAGGAGAGGATGAGGTGTTTGTTGCGTTGTTGGATTTGGAGATGCATCTAACAAACTGCTGCAAGATAACAAGGTTAGAGCTGCCAGGGTGTACAATAACAATACTGTTATCGGTGAGGAATTTACTTGTCTCACACCAGAAGAAGGTCAAACTGCAGATTTGTTTCAGTGCAGAAAAAATGCCCTGGAAGAGAAGCTTTCTGAACGTCAGTGAGGTTAATGCTCGTCTGCACAGGGGCTTTAGTTGAATCTCAGTCCAACATTAGTGAGTGGTGAGCCTCTGTCACACCCCATGTCAAGCTGCGTCGACCTGTTTGTGAAGACTGCATTTGTGCTACTACAACTTGGAATGGTAAAAGCTGAACCCTTAGACCATAAGGTTGCTTCAGTCAATATGTATTAACCCCGAATCCTACACCGATCAGCCATAGCATTATGACCACTGACAGGTGAAGTGAAGAACATTGATTCTCTCGTTACAATGGCACCTGTCAGTGGTTGGGATATGTTAGGCAGCAAGGGAACATTTTGTCCTCGAAGTTGACACATTTGAGTAAAAACGGGCAACTTTGACGAGGGCCAAATTGTGATGGCTAGTCGACTGGATCAGAGCATCTCCAAAACTGCAGCTCTTGTGGGGTGTTCCCGGTCTGCAGCGGTCAGTACCTACCAAAAGTGGTCCAAGGAAGGAAAACTGGTGAACCAGCGACAGGGTCATGGGCGACCAAGGCTCAGTGATTTGAGTAAGGAGCGAAGGCTGGCCCGTGTGGACAGATTCAACAGAAGAGCTAGTAAAGCTCAAATAGCTGAAAAAGTGAATGCTGGTTCTGGTAGAACATTGTCCACTGCTGAAAGCGCCTACGATGGGCATGTGAGCATCGGAACTGGACCACGGAGCAATGGAAGAAGGTGCCCTGGTCTGATGAGTCGCGATTTCTTTTACATCATGTGGATGGCCGGATGAGTGTGCGTCGCTTAACTGGGGAAGTTAGGCACCAGGATGCACTATGGGAAGAAGACAAGCTGGCGGAGGCAGTGTGATGCTTTGGGCAATGTTCTGCTGGGAAACCTCGGGTCCTGCCATTCATGTGGATGTCACTTTGACATGTACCACCTACCTAAACATTGTTGCCACCCAAGCACACCCCTTCATGGAAACAGTATTCCCTAATGACAGTGGCCTCTTTCAGCAGGATAATGCACCCTGCCACACTGCAAACATGGTTCAGGAAGGGTTTGAGGAACACGACAACGATCTCAAGGTGTTGACTTGGCCTCCCCAGATCTTAATCCAATCGATCATCTGTGGGATGTGTTGGACAAACAAGTCCTATGCATGCAGGCCCCACCTCGAAACATACAGGATTTAAAGGATCTGCCGCAAATGTCTTGGTGCCCGATACCTCAGCACACCTTCAGAGGTCTAGAAGAGTCCATGCCTCAACAGGTCAGGGCTGTTTGGGCAGCAAACGGGGGACCTGCACAACATTAGGCAGGTGGTCATAATGTTATGGCTGATCGGCGTATAACAATTCAAATCTGATGATTCTTAGTGGTTACAACAACATGCCCTTTCAATCCTTTCAGTAAACTCTGCAAGGCTGCCAATTTGAGCGCCTACGCAGAGCATGTGCTGACAGACCTCCATAATAGTATCCTTGCATCACATTTGTTTAATCTGGAAAACAAGTCAGAATAAATATAAAACACCATCAAGAACTAGTTACGTGTTAGACAAGAGCGTATGTTGTTGTTTTCCTTGTGCTTGTGTCGCAGAAGGAAAAAAGCTTGCAGCTGACTAACCCTGTGAGGAAACACGTCCTCCTTCAGGATCCACTGAACTCTTATTGAGCCCTATGGATAGGCCCTGCAGCTGTAACCCGGCCAAACCACAAACCACTAGTTCAGTGTAGGAAGTCATACCACAAGTGTGCTGATCCTCAGTGCTTCAGGTGCGGTCATGTCTCAGCAGTGTGCCTGCGCTGAGAGCAAGTTACGAGCCTCGTGGTGCAACAAAAAGGCATCTCCTCTGTTCTTCCTCATTCAGCTCAGCCAAACCACAAGCTGAAAACAATCTACTCCTCTTACTGCAATGTGATCAACAGTACGATATGCTTCACCTCTAAGGCTGCACCTGTCTGGAACTTCCTTCACAACACAAGGAGAAACAAGCCAGACAACGCTTCTGTGTTAAGTGAGATACTTTGGTACTTTGGTAAGGAAATGAACCTGTGCTTTTCCCAGAGCGGTATTAGCAGATAAAATTACCCAAAATAGGTCATATTTGTTTTTGCCAACATGCCGTGTTTTTCTGAATTTATCTTCATCTCTGCCTTGGGTTTGAGTCCAACATGCCTTTGTTAGAGATCTCACACATGGGACAGCTGTGATAAGGTCTGCTGAGTAAGATAAACCCCACGGATACTCTTGTTTACACAGTGTTGAATCCTCAGTGGGGGAAACTTGACATCTTCTCTCACTCAGTCAAATTGGTTTTAAAAGGAGAATGCATCTGAGTCTCAAAAAACAACAAGCATGTGCTTGTAGTCCACACGGTAAACTTGAAATGTGTGAACTTCTTATTACTTTTAAAATGGTGCATGGAAAAGACGTAAAAAGACAACTGTGTGTATGTACTCCACTGTAAGTGCCTGACCACAGTTTAGACAAGACTTAACTCATAAAATCAACATAGTAAAAGTAATAAAAACAGCAGTTTAAAGTGTCTATGATTGAATAATTTCTTGGTTTTACTGTCATAAAAAGTTTTTAAGGTTTTTACCGCAGTGCTGTGTGTGTGTGTGTGTGTGTGTGTGTGTGTGTGTGTGTGTGTGTGTGTGAGTTGAATTTTTTTAGCTAAGGGGGGAAGTTGGCAGACAGGAGGAGGAGGGTTGCCCTGGTGAAACAGATGGAAATAAGCTTGTAGCTAAATCTGGTACTTTTTGAGATTGATGTGGTCTGTAGATAGTCCCTGATACAAATTAATGTAATACAGAACACAGGAGCTCAGTGTTTTTGGTACTGTTTCTTCTTGGATTGTGTCTTTTGTTTTACTCCATGTACTTATATTATATATCTGTACATATTATGGCTGTCACTTTTTCCGAGTTCGAACTGATAAAACTTGATATCGAATTATATCAAACAGTAACACCCCCCTGTACATAGTGGTACATACAGCGCGTCTGAGGTGCACGGTCTTATACTACAAGCGTAGCTCTGTTTTGGGAAGAGCTAAGTGCGTGAGAGTGGGGTGTTAGAGCGAGTGAGAGAGAACGCAAGTGTGTGTGCACGAGTTACATGAAGGGAAGCAGCGGAAGAGCAGAGAAAAGAGTGATCGGAAGCTTTTTAAATCACAGAACTAATGTATAGTTCGGGTATGCTGCTGGCGTACTAAAGTGACGGGAGTCTGTACCTGAGTTTTGAATAATAAAAGCTTTAGGTCAATGTGCGCTTTTGTGGGCAATGTGTTACAAGGACTGTCCTTATGAGGCCGATGATGACATGTTTGAAAGCAGGTGCGCGCTGCGGACGTAGGTGAGGACAGCGGACGAGCAGCAGAGGAGCAGCCCCGCCTACTCCCCAAACAAAGTATCCACAGCCTTATAGACAGAGAGTCGCGTCAGTGGAGGTCCAATACGCTCCATGATCAGCCATTGCGACGTCGCGACTCTCCTTCTATGGCTCTGGAAGTACCGTCACTCACTCAATCAGTCAGTCACATACAGATGTAGGGCTGACCACGGCGGTCAGCCAAAAAGAAAAAAAAAAAAGTGACAGGAGTTAGCCCCGAAGCTAGCTACAGCTTCGGCCCTGGAGTAGAACAACAATAAGTCTTCCCTGTGCTTTCTGACTACAGTCGGGACGCTGAAGCAAGAAAGATTAACAGCGTCTTGGCTTGTTAGTTTCCTCCATTGGTTTGTAGCAGGCAGCGTATTATCGCCATCTGTTGGAATACAAGGCACAGTACTTTAAACATGATAGCATTCTGGGACTCTGGACAGCAGATTACTAATGTGTTCGTGGGCGAGCGTTATCTGCTGTGCTTCAATTTGGAATTCGATCACATCATTACAGGTCGAACTATTAATATTTCAGCAGGTTCAAAGTGACAGTGACCTAATATATATTGCTTCTTTCTATTGTTCTGTTATTATCATTACTTTGGATTCTTTGGATAATTAAATTAAATTTGGTTACATTTTGATTTGTTTGACACAATTCTATAAATCCAAAAAATATAACTACAGACAACCTTATGAATTATGGCAAAAACATAAGAGTGAAGTAATATATCTGTCTGGTTAATGGACTGCTGAACGTACTGCAAGAATGTTTTATGGATGAACTACCGGGCCTGTAAATCAACTCATTCCTGATTATACTCACCAGGGGATGTATTTCAAGGTTTCCTATACTCGGTTTATAACATCCAAGCAGAACTACTCTTGGAAAACAAGAGCTTGGATCGCTCGTTTAGGGCCATGCATTAGAACTCACTCAACAGGAGGTGACATTTTTATGAGGCTGTGTTGGTGGTGATGTAGGAAAAACGTCCAGTATAACAGCACCACTGTTAAATAAAGTTTAATGGCTTAACCACCCACACTGCGAGGTCTCCAACTCCCTTTGGTTTATAGGACATCATCCCATTGTGTTTCTTACAGGGATACAAACCTGGCTGTTTGAGTGTTTGTGTGCTCACCAATTACACAGTTTTAAATATTGTATTTGTGTATTTAGGATTTTGGGAGAAGCTTTATGTGCATGTTACTCACCATCCATGCTAGCTTGGGGTCCCTGCTGTACACCAGGATAGGGAGCTTGAGGCTGGGGGGGCACTCCTGGCTGAGGGGCTGCAGACGAGGAGGAGTTGATGCTGTCAGGGGTCCCTGAGCGCTCCTCTGGTGCGACTGCTGGAGGAGCTGATCAGAAGGCAAATTGGGAGACATAAAGAGATATTATTTAGACGATGACTAAAAACTGAAACAAAAAGAAATACAATAAATTCTGTGCATGTTTTTAAGCATTGGATATTGTACTATACCTGGAGCCTGGTCCTCGCTCAGGCCGAAAGCGGAGATGACATTCTTGCTGACCTCGTCCTGGTTTTTTAACGGGTCGAAGGCTGACATGCTGGCTGCGCTGACTGGAGTGGCCTGTTTCAGTGTGGGATCTGCTGTAACCACTTTACCTTCACGTCCATCCACTGATTCTGCAAACACGGACACAGAAATAGCTTGAGATCTAACAGAGACGATGAAAGAACGTGGCGATAACACAACTCATTATGTTTGCAACATTTTGCAAGAGCTGAGTCAACGATAGAAAAGACCTGCAGTACGTGTTTAATGAGGGTGTGAGTTCATTTAACAAACTTTGGCTTTTAAAAATGAACACAACCAAAGCCTCATAAAAGACTGATTATAATGTCGTGTTTGACTAAGAAAAAACAAACAACCCACCTGTTTTTCTGACCATTGTGCCAGATTGCAAACTACAAAACACCCTTGTTGATTCCATTCTAGCCAAATCACATGAATATTTACTTGGTCAGAATAGGGTACTGCATAATGTTGCAGCTCAACTAAACAAAGTCACACATGTTCCTTGTGTGAGGGAAGGGTATTTTTATTCTAAAAATATGCATATTTGTGTGGGTGTGAGTGACCACGATCAAACTGGACTGAACCAGTATGTCTGCAGTTCACAATTAAAGCTACAAATATAGCGTGAAAGGCCAGGCAAATCTTCATATGAAAAGGGGGCTATTAAATTACTCCAACAATAACTGAATCTTATTAACAGCCCAAGTCTGGTGCCAGTATCCCTCTTCGATATAATTGTAAAAATATGTTTTTTTTGTTAAGGAGGCTGTGCGATCCTGATCCATGAGATTTAGGAACATTGCTGTGATCTAAAAAAAAACATCAAACCATCTGAACATTTTTTTTTTTGTTTTTGCCGTTATTTGTGGTGCACGCTCAGTTTATCAACATGTTTTTAAGATGTTTTTAACTCATTATTTTAGTTTGTGCATGGATGTTTTCCCTCATAAGTTAAACCAAATGTATTATAGCTTATAGTGGACCTTACCACTGTCGGGTGCTGTAGCAGCCAGACCAGGCTCTGTGGGGGGCTCCAGGCTGTCCAGGAGGTTGTTGACTTTGTTCCTAAGCTCGATGAGCTCCCTGCGCAGATACTTCACCTGACTAGACTCCAAAGGCCGCGGCTGACCATTAACTGTGGAAGACGAGAGATGAAGAAGGAGGACACAAGTGGGACAAATTAAACAAATCTCGTGTTATTTGTTTGGCACGTCTTTGCTCGGCTTCGCACAGCTGACTCCACTTGTGTGTTTGACCTCAAGGAGGTTGATGGATAGACCTCGGCTCGTGATCGCTTTTACAGAAGAAAACAATCGCCTTGTCTGTGCCATTATTAATGGGCCATTTTTGTACATTACTGAATCTGGACCTCATTAGCCGCGCTCGTTTCCCACTTGGGGCAATGTTTTCTTGAACTTGAACTTCGTGTTCAGATGGATCACGGTGTAGATCTGGGTTATGGCCATGAGTTCTTAGGAATATCTGGGTCAGACAGAAATGTGTCAGCAGCTCGGCAGATAACCAAACCAAAAGGAGGAGGAAAATCAAACATGAGATTGTAGAGGACGAACAGATACAAAATGATTTTGGTGAAAAACACCCAGAGCAAGCCAAGAACAAACTTTGTTGTTCACTCCATTAGACATTAGTTTTAGCGATTAAACAGGATTAACAGTTTATTTATAGAAAGTTCCTAACAAAAAAAGGTCAATTATACAGTAATATCTGCTGATGTAAAACAAACACCAATTTGAATTATGCAGCTCACTGGTCTGGAAAAGGGAGTGTATATTACAAATGATGATCTGTCCCTGATGGTTCTGCCGGTTCCACACTGTGAATACCTTGGATTACAGAGATCATCCATCACATGGTTGCGTTCACAAAGCCTTTTACAATAGGGTGCAGCTAAGTTGACAGAGGGAGTGAGAGCTTCATCATCCCACCCTGTCAGCAAGGCATTTAACTTAGAGCTGGTTTGACGGACTTGTGCTGCATTCCCATGGACTCAGGTAGACGGCAAACCTGGTGTCTTTTTAGTGGACGACAACAGGATGGTAAAAATAGGTTAGGAGAACACTGACCACTGTAACGGTAGATAGCAATGTCATCCAATGTTAAAATGTTGTAACTTTTTCCCATCATTTGCACCTAATTTTAAGTAGGTCCTTCACACAAGGAGAAAACACAGGCTACCTCTACAACTAGGAGCCAATTAGTTTGATGCAACATCACACAGTCTCTTTTCCAGACAAAGATAAAAAGGGGATACTCCAACTGCCGTTCTCTTTTTGCTATCTTTGTTGGAATAAATGAAGAACCTTCAGATTTTGGATTTTGCACTTGGAATATGACGAGGGAACTGCCTTTAAAGCTACAAGCATTAATACGATACATGAAAAGTTTGTATTTATAGATCATACTCTTTTTTTTGTATATAACACATGATCACCATCGCTGTTTCGTATTACAGTCCTGCATTTGTTTTCCTGTGACAGAAAAAGTCTCTCTGCCGTCTACCAGGGTTGTCACGGTAACCGCATGACCGCAATACTGCTTTTTTATCATAGACCTATTATAGCTTTCCTTATTAAAAATTCCCATGTTCAATAAATAACTGAATTAAGATGTGAAAAGGTCCTGTTCGCTTAAACGCCACGTCACATTCACAGGTCGCTGTGGCGGCACATAGAAAACGGTAGAACCTGAATGCTGTCAGGTTTCAAGTTTGCAGAACACAAATTTGGAGATGCAGCAGTGAGGCACTTCTCAAGAGAGTGAAAGAAAAAGTAAAACTGAACCTCTGTCTGAGAAAGACTGTAAAAAGGGCGGTATATGTAACGGCAGAAGGAAGAAGGTAAACCATCAGCACTGTGCGCATGGAAATACAGTGCTGAGTCTCTGACTGTCAGTTGATCAGGAGGAAGGATAAAGAAATTTACACCACAATGAGTGACAGGAGGGTCAGGAAGGCTGCTTGTGCTGCTTTATAGATGATAATAAAGTTTAAAAAAAAATGTTAACCAACGTGTAATTCTCCGTCTCTCACGCAGCGGGCATGGGGCGGCGGTTAACCACCGAACCACAAGGAGGCGTTAGTGTTTCACTGTGGTTAGAAAAATTCTGTACTGTGACAGCCCTATGTCTACCATCTGCCTGAATCAACGTGAATGCAACATTAAATGATGACATTTCTTTTTTTTAAGGGTCAAACCAAATCTTCCGACTTAGGGGGCCTGCATCACATGTGCACCAATTCAAGCTCCTATTTTTGCACTACAAACCGTGTTGACGGGGGAAACTTCCATCCCAACAGAATAAGAGCAATAATGGAGATCGCTGCACATTCCTTCCTCTCAGTTTCTCTGTTTCAGTGGATAATACTAAACAGAGATGCATCGGGGTCATGAGGCTCTGCGCTCAGACACAAGCCGCCACGAGATTCCAGCTACTCCTGCTGGCTTTGAATCTCCACACATGTCCGAGAACATCACTAACACGTGAGGTCGTGACATGTAATGTTGAGCCAGCACTCAGGTTTGTTTGGGAAGAAGTCCAGTTTTGTCTTTTTTTTTAAAGAAAGATCATACAGCTTCTTGGCTAATAATAGCAGCAGAAAGAGGAATGCCTGACGGGGAGCAGAGCAGAGGAAACAACATCATGTTGTCATTACAGATCCAAGGGTTAGCGTGTGTTACTGTTATTCTAACTTTGTGTGAGCCTTTTGGAGATTCAAAATCTTGTTTAGGTTATTAAATTTGTCAGAGACACGTCCATGGTGGGCTCTGGTTTTGGAGTTATTTTGTTTTTCCAGCTGATAGCAATATTCTGATATTGTTATTTAATTTTCAAGACTCAATATCTTCAAGTTGGACTTTAATTCATGGCTACGTTCCCATACCGGTGAATCTTTACCGCATCTTTATTTCCTGGCAGAGTGGACGAAACAGCTCTAAAACATATGTTCGACTACTAAACACTGGGACATATTCCATTTACAAGCATTTACAGGACAAAGAATTATTCATGAACTTAAACAAAACCAAATGTGAAGAAGAATTGGCCTGCAAGGAGATATAATCAATGATGAAATCAAGTTGCATATTATATTTTTTTGTGTCAGATTTTGCTTTTTTGCCACTATTGAAAGTAATCAGTACCAGGAGGCGAGTCTGATCAGGACAACTCAAAGTCAGCTGGGGAAGGCTCAAACAAGGCTGCTTGATTATTACTATTTATTGCAGCGGAGATCAATTTCCTTGTCAGTATCTTTTCTTTTGTTTGTGTTGGTCAGTTTTGCTGTGAGACCATTTTTATGTTCTGCAGACAACTCGAGCGAGGGGAGACGTGTGTTGCTTGGGATCATTCACCGCTCTTCGAGTGTTCACGTGGACGCACATCATAAAACCAGGCGCAGCTACAACTAGCGTGAGTTAGTTAAGTGTAAATTGGAATGAAGAAGTTGGTCGTAGCTAAGTCGGACGTGAGAGGAAAGACCTATTTCTTTAGGCTTAGCTGGTACACTCGGCTCCAGGTGACTCTTCTGATAGGCTGGTATTGCTTATTGGTGAATGAAAAATACTTAATCATTTACTTATAGTGTGTATAGTATCAACTTTGCTTTAAAGCCCACAAATTCTGTAAACGGCCTAAAACTTCAACAGCACAGACATAAATATCAAGAATAGCTTGAATAAAATAAACAAGCAAAAAAAAATCTTGACATAAACATGCTGTGACACCATGTTTATATCACATATTGTGTTGTTTGTTAATATCTTTTTGTTAATGTTTGTTTTTATCAAGTTTTAGAAATCAATGTCAAGCAGGCACCATCTGCTTATAGTGCCGCTTGTAAATGCCATGTGAACACTGGGCAAACCTGTTTTTGTGGGGATTCTTTCTCTAGCAATAATAAAAATCATACTCTAGATTAAGTATTTATTGATTAACACCAAATTAACTGTAAGTACTGAATGTAATTTCTGTCAAAAAAAAAAAAAAAATTAAAGACATCTTTGTACACTGTGTTGCTAATATGCAGAAAAACAGGCCAACACCTATTACAACAGGGTGAGGCTAACTGGTTTGGAAAAGTGATTAATCCTACTCCTGCCTACCCCTGAAGTCACATAGCTCTACAGGCCTACTGGATGACTGTGGACTTCACTGGGTTGGGACATATTTAAGATTAAGATTAGGAACTAGTATAACTGGCCAGAAAAGGCTTTTGTGAATGCATCCATGTCCCGCCTGTCACTTTGCTTGTTTGCTGAACTAGCGCTAAGAACACATGGGAATTCCACCCTTATTCAGCCAGAAGGGAGTGCTGACAACTTTTAGGAGCAGATAGGAGCGGAGGTTTGTTGTTGGAAACTTTGGCTGGACTGCCCTCCAGTGACTGCTTACTGTAACAGCTGTGGGAAGCATCTTGGACTACAATTTGTGATGATGTCACTATCACATGACTCTACAGGCTTACTCCTAGCTGTATATGCCTGAGCAGGGGCAAGAGAAATGAAAACATATCTTACCAAACAAAGTCAGTTTAAGTATTCTACTGCACTGGATGGCGAAGGAAAGGTCAGAGCTGTCAAATATGGTGATGAGGTCATCATCTAGAAAAATGGAAAAGAGAGTCAAGATGGTTCACTGAAAGGTAGAGTATCGCTAGCAAAGAAAATAGACTTCATTTTGGCAGAAAAGGCCTGTTCTCTGGCTTACCTTCATCCTTGTATTTGATGGTAACCTCGTCATTACTCTGCAGCTTCCCCCTGAAAACACGCTGCATCATCAGCACTAGCTCATCATAAGTTATGTCTTCATTATGGATAGGGATGCGCCTGATGTCGTCGCCCAGCTGGGCTTTAATGATCAGCTTCCCGCTCAGGTCCAGCTGGCCGTTCATGGTGCCGTCCGACCTCTTCTGCTCCCACCGCTGGACAGGGTCAGAGGAGAAGTAATTTTAACAACAACCAACTAATACACCCCTATTGTCCAAGCTTTACTTATTTCCTCACTAAAGTTAACATTAATAAACCAATATGCTGTACCCCACTCAGACTGCAAACATATGGTTAAATAATGACACTATGATAACAAACAAAACAATGAAATTGAAGCCCCCTAAAAGACTCGGTCTATGTAAGTAGGTTAGCAGGTCAGGGAGGGTGGTTGCTTTGAGAGAAGGTATCTATGATTAAAATATGGTCATATTTAAAACCTCAAGTCCTTGCCAGGTACTGAAGGATTCTCATATTATCTTGATATCATCTTAACATCATTATCTTACCTTCAAAATCCAATCAGGACTTCTCCTATGCTGTAACAAGGTCACACAGTTTCACCTGAACGTAACAGTCTAAGGGTCAGACATCATCTAGTGAGGTGGCACAGACTGTTCTCCTAATAGACTTTGACCCAAAATATCAATTAGTTTGATAAGACTGTTAAAGCTACTATGTTTAGAGAGTCTTTTAGAAACATACAATGGGATCATGCGTTTGCTTGACAGAGTTGGACTTGTTTGCCACCTCATTCTAGATGTGTACTGTAACTGTAAGACCATACAGACAATCAAACAAGTTAGCCTTAGCAGTCTGTGATAACTGTGAACAACTGTAAACATTAGGTCAGCCGAATCGGTGGTCAGTTTTAAACTGCTGCTAAACACTCATTTGTAAAGTGTCTTGAGATAACTTTGTATGTGATTTGGCGCATATTGATGGTTAACGTTTTCATAAATTCTGCCTGTCTGTCTGTACATCCTTCTTGTATGTGTGTATGAATGTATGCTTGTTTCAGGTATTTGTATGTATGTATACATGTTGTATTTCTTCCTGCCTGTGCAGGATTTAACTCGTGTACTCTCTCTTGTATGTAAAGCACTTTGTGACCGTGTGTTTTAAAATGTGCTATAGCCCTTTTTCCACAGAAGACTTTTTAGCATATCAAAGTAGGAAAAGTGTAGGTGTTTATAGTAGCATTGATGATGGCTGTATTCCAGTTAGCTGCTTTAATTTCACCATCCTGGTTGTGTGCATGCTGACTGCCTATCATGGCTTTCTCAGACACCTGAATACAACAGAACCATTGTTAAAGTTATTATTAACGCCTGTGCGTTTCCTCCTGTTAGAAGTCAAAATGTCTGCAGTGAGAAAAGCACATACAAATAAAGTGTATTATTATTATATCATTATAATTTGACGTATTTAAATGATCGTGCCATGCACCACCAGTTGGATTAACTATGACGTTACTGCTGATGTTTGAGGCCGGACAATATACAACCCTGGATTTAATTCCAGTTATGCTGCGGCTTTGGCTCTCCTAGCCAGATGAATAATTGGCTGGATGCTAGGGATTGTGTGGTAGCTAACGTTTAGCATTGACTTATGGTTAATGGGGACAACGACAAGCTGATTTCTACCGAGACTGGCTCTAAGAAACTAACGATTTAGGCAACATAAAGACACGTTCTTGTGACTGTATCAAAAGGCTAGCTAACGCTGATTGTAAAAACACGCAGAGTCATCTGTCAGCGGCCCATCAACAGCAAACTACAGACTGCTAACGTTTTCAGGGCCGATTAATTATTGTGACGATAATGGATATATACACAATTGATGTGGATTAACAGCTTCAATGAAGTTAATCTTCCATTGTTTCGCTACATGAAACAGTCTGTCTTAATTTCACTTTCACCACAGAACTAGTCGTCAAAACAGTTTCCTGTGTAACCGGTAATACATTGGATTAGCATTCACTGCTAGGTAAACCAGCACTTTCTTAACTTTATAATGTGCTATCTTTGTCTTCTTTGAAGTCAGAACATCTTTCAAATGACAGTAACTTCCTACAAATGAGTCTCGACACCTGTTTGGGCGAGCTAGCCAAGCGTTAGCTCACTGCGTAGTGAACATAACATTAATTGCTAGCTAGCAATTTAAACACTTAGCTTGCTAGTTAGCAACATAACACCCAAATGGGGAGAGCATAGAAGCTGCTGTAGAGATAAAACTAAATCACATACGACTGGACCCCAAACAAAATAAATTATTTTACCTAAATCAGACGACTTGACCCGGCTGTATTTCACAGGTATCCCCAAACCGTGAAATCAAATCAGTAAGCTAGCCTAGCTTAACCCGGGTGCCAGCATCAGGAAGTGTCCTCCAAACTGTCAACGTCAACCAGTACGTGGCATTCATTGTGCGCAGTCGCAGATCACCTAGAACAAAGTGCGCTATGATTGACTCAGCTAATTGTAAAGATAATCAAACATCAAATGTCACAAGTTAAAGAGCAATGATTTTATTTTCATTTGATTTACAATGCATATTGTATTCATGAACACAGGCTTCATAAACTGGCTTTCTGATGATGACTGAAAATAACTAATAAATAAATAGACTTTTTTATATAGCACCTCTCATACAAGGGGAGTAGTTCAAAGTGCTTTACAACAAAGTAAATAGGAGAATAAAACAAATCAGGCTAATTAAAACAAGTGCAAATACTGCATCATAGGTAAATTAGATGACTAGCACACACAATCAGAAAAATATCTCAAACCATAATAGCACAGGCAGCTTTTGTGGTTGCCACCTTTCTTTTTTTAATGGCTTTGATAATAGATTGCGGAAGGTAACCTTAATAGAGGAAGCAACACCTGCAACAAAGGTAAACCTAATTTCTTAAATAAATACACAACAAATGTACGGGTAAACTGTGCCTGTTTGAACATTTCCACCTCAACCGTGTAATTATATATGTATAAAAACAAATAAAACATGTCCTGGTTCTCCTGAATAACCAGCCTTTCTGTATGGATAAAAGTTGCTGTATTGACTCATTGATGAAGAGAGCGCAGTTTATGTGCTAGACACTCATCTGCTTTAAATAAATAATGGTGAATAAATATATAAATTATACTTCATACTATATTACTTTTAAATCTTTGTGTCAGTGAACAGTTGTAGTGAAGGTATGTTACATGAGTATGTTAAAATAAATAGCATATGTAAGATTCATAACTTACATAACTTATATATAAAGATAAAAACACAGTTTTGCCCAGTCAGTGTTTTCTCACTCCATTACTTCTTCTTCTTCTCCTGGGTGGTGTTGAACCATGAGTCTAACAGCTTTTTCATGTAATACAACTGCCAGGCATGCACCTGAACAGCAACCACCATGACGAGGTACATAACAGTCACTGCAGAGAAGCCAAAAATGAAGCGATAGGCCTTTCCATGGCGGTAGAGCTGCTGCGCTACAGGAAACATCTCCATTCCACCATATATGAGCGGTGCCACGGAGAACAGCCCTGCACTGATCATGGATAGGACCAGATAGCTGATATTATTCTTTGGAAGTGACAAGCTGCTGCAGAACAGAGGGAGGAGGCTGAGCAGGTAGGGGTACTCCCACTGGTAGGGCATGGAAACTGTGTCATGCGATATCAGGTTAAAGTGGCTGACAGTCATCTGAGCCGCCACCAGGAGCCAGATGATAAGGTGGACCACATTTAACTTTCGCACCTCTGACTTTAGGGAAGCACTGTAAAAAAGATCAGAAATAAATGACATGAATTACTGATCTTGCGGTTATTGTTGCTATTCAGAATTAAATTCAAACAATCATATTTAATGGGAAATATCAAAAATAGATATAAGATACTTGCCTCATTTGGTAATGTGGGGCTATCCTTTCTCTGTGTTTGAAGTCACTTCCATTGGTACCGACACTTCTAGGTCCAACGCGTGATGTCATGTTGAGGGAAAGCTACAAACACACAAAACAAAACCTATTTCAAATTACAGAGTGTGGAAGACCAAGGCTTGCAACAAACTTTTTGTTTTAATTGTTCAATCATTTGGTCTATAATATGTCCAGAAACAGTGAAAATGGACATCACAGTTTTGAAATGTGATGTCTTCAAAGAGCGTTTTTGGCTGATATCCAAAGCCCAAATACTGTACATGTTTAAGGATGTTCAACCAGATAAAACAGATATGCAGAAAATCCTCACAACTGGAAGATGAAACTATGTAAGGTTTGGACACTTTGATTGAAAATGAAACAATTAATCAGTGATCAAAATAGTTGGCAAATGTTTTTCTTTTGATCGAATTAACTCGTTTCACTCATTTTACTTGCTAATATTAGGCTACAATTTGAGCTTGGACACATAGGGCAGCTAAAACAACATAGCCCACAAAATATGATCTCATGGGGAAGAGTAAACAATGACATTAAATCAACATTAATAAGCCAGCCCGTTGTGTAACTCTGATACCAAGGGGCTAAAGACTATTGGATTTTAAAATGGCTAAATTCAGACAGATTGGCTGGGTTAGTTTACCGATTTAAAGCAGGCTAGCATGTTAGCTGCTAGTGCTAGCTAACCTACTTCAACATTACCTTTAAAAATACACGTACTGTATATTGGGTATGGCGTCGTTATATCATCAACAATGAAAACAGAGTAAAACATCACGTAAGATTTCGATTGCTTTCAGAGCTCACCGCTCCGTATTTCCTTACCGTCGAGCTGAGCTTCTTGTATGATGTTGTACAAACAAAAGATGTGATATATGGATGTGATATAAACGGCTCTGCGCATGCGTAATCTTGCCCAAAACACCTCCCCCCCGCAACATCAGCATCCCTCATCCCAGCACAGAGCCGGTTGTAAGCAATTTGAACCGGAAATGGCCACTTTATCGTTTCAGTCAGTCTTGTATTTCAGGGGTACGTTTCTCCGAACATTTTTTCAGTACAACTTTGACGTAGTATATTATATCTGAAGCTCTCTGGGTCTTCTTGAGATGTGTTTTTAAATGACAGAAATTGTACAGTAGAGCTGGTAAAATGACATAAAACATTAACGGATTAAAGTTACCAACCAAACGTGCATTAATGACATATTTTGTACCTGATGAAGCCACATTAGTTAATTCACTCATGGGACTGATATTTTAAGCTCAATCACATCTCATTAATTTAAACAGGAAGTAATTAATGTTCCATGCTTACTCAAATTTGATTTATTTGCTTCCTGTGAGATTAGAAATAGAGACTTCAACAGCAGTTTTTATTAAACATTTTTATTTAGAAAAAACATGAAAAATAAAAACACACAAAGCATTAAGACATAAAATCTTTGGTTAGGACAATCTTAGCACCATGGTTAAAAGAAGAAATACACATTTAATTTCCTTTAAATTGTGCCATGTTTATGTCCTTGCCATTGCATGTAGGAGATCAGCAATAAAATAATAAATATTGACATGAATGTTTTAATTGCTGAAATATTCAATATTAGCTTCAAGTCCATCTGTTATTTTTTATTTCCCCTAAACATGGCTGCAGGACATACTGAATTTAGAACACAAAGGATGTCGTGGAACTTCATTTCTTAACACCAGAGGCACAGGACAACAACAATATATCATTATTAAAACAGTTTCATTTCAAAAGAACAATCTATAAATTGTTTCCAAATATGACACCCTTTTGTGTATAATTATACTTCCACTCCAAATGATAATAGCAGGATTAACTGGAACACTGGTCAACAGTACATGTTCTGATTATTGTCATGTGCCACTTACGTATATGTGTATAACCCTGCATCTTAGTTAGTGACGCAGAGATGATGTATAGTGTTGACTTTTCTTTATATGGTGTTATAATGTGGAGCATGGAGTATGGAGTGGTTTTCATAGTTCAGGGCAACATGGTGTGTATGTTTGACCTTTGTGTTTTTGAGCATAAAACATAAACCTACATGGAAACATTAAAATACACATTTAATATTACATTCTTACTTTATGAATCTCACTCACGGGAGCAATTGTCTTTCGGCAACATATATCATGCGTGTGATTATTTACTTTTAACCATCTAATTTTGTGCCCCTACAAGCACATCAATTGCTACCCCCCAAAACCAGTACAGCACAGTTCTCCACAGTTCCTCGATAAGGCCTTCATTCCCTTTGATGTCATTCAGGTTGCTCCTACACTGTATTTTAATTTAGTGGTCATTCGGAAGCCTGAGATATTGTTAATCAGACCACGACCAGAAATGAATTTTACTTTACATGCACAAATGGCTAAAATGCCAACCTTTTAATGATTCTCAAAAGATCATTTTACATGATGGCCATTATCAATAGGGATGCAATAACTGTATTTATACAACGGTATACATGCAAAAAGATTAAATAACCTCCCAAAAAGAATAAGCCTTCATGTTTTCTACTTAAATTCACATTCTTCACCACATAGGGTAGCTGCCACTTTTGATGAGGGGCAGGGATGAAATTTGAATCTTTTTTTACAGTTGAACTAAAATTGTGTAGTTTGTTGTATAATTTTTTTGCATACATTGAACACATTCCCCTTGTTTGTTTTCGCCTGGCAACAAGTTGTTGGTATCTATTAATCCTTGTGTGTGTTTTAGCACTGTAGATATAAAACATCTTCAACCACTGTTCTTTGATTGCACTTTTATACATTCTATATAGCTCACGGATGTAAAAGAAAAGATCTTTGCTCTCCCAATTATGTGACTATAAGGCTATACAGTATAAAAGCTGCTGTATATGCATACTGCATACCTCAGATATTCCTTTTATCTTCGCCCACTCATCTCCGCTGACAAGATCTATGTTTTGTTGACTTTTGATTACCAAGACTGTTCAGTCTTAGGTGGTTTAAGATCATGTTTTGTTTAATGCAAAAAATATGCTCCCACTTTGTACTCACTGGGGCCTCTTTCTCTCTGCAGTTTGTGGTTTTACATTGGATACAACAAATAACCGGAGAAGGAGGAGTGCACATATTGCCCAGCATAAAGTCCTGAGGCCTGATCTGAGGGCAGCTGAATATACACAGTGTCACCAGGTTGTAGAGGTATTACCGCACTCCCTGATGCTTGATCCAGGAAACCCTTCTTGTATTCATCATATGTATACATCACTGGCTCGTTGTTCCTCATCAAAGCCACCCACACATTAGCTCCTTTGCAATGAATGTGGTAAGCAAAGTAGTAAATGCCTGGCATGTCGCAGGTGAATATTCCTGTCTCAGGGTTATAGTTTTGGCGACCATTGTACAAGAGCTTGTCAAAGACAACTGGAGCTCCCACAGGTGGAAAAGGAGTTGTTACTATTGCTGTAAATGCTGGCATTTCTAACCCACTGGCACCCATTACTTCTGCCCCATTGCCTCCATACTTGCCCGTCTTACCATAACCACCAGCCTTAACACCATCAAGCCCAGGGCCCATCTGAGAGAGCACTCCAGCCATGTCAGGAGACAGACCAGTTGCTCCAGGTGGTCCCGGGGGTCCAGGAGGGCCAGGCTGACCTGGTTGTCCAGCAGGTCCTGATGGGCCCTCTTTGCCTGTTGGACCAATGGGACCAGGAAGACCCGAAGTCCCCTCACCAGCAATGCCTGGTGGACCAGGTTGACCGCTATCTCCTTTTAGCCCTGGAAGACCAGGAGGCCCAATTGGACCTGCTGCACCATCCATTCCAGGGATTCCTTTAGGACCTTGAGGTCCCAAATCACCAGGTAATCCACCTTGTCCTTTTGGCCCGGGAAGTCCTGAAGGACCAGGGTTACCAGGTAGACCTTTATGCCCATTGTCTCCTTTGGCACCAATTGGTCCTGCAGGACCTCTAGGTCCTGGCTCTCCCTGCTCTCCAGGCAGACCGTCCTTCCCAGGTAACCCAGGAGCACCACGTTCCCCCTGAGCTCCATCAAGTCCTTTAGGTCCTCCTTCTCCACAGTCTCCTTTCAGACCAGGTGCACCTAAACCTCCTGGGGGTCCCATAGGGCCCTGATGCCCTGGTGGACCATTTGGTCCAGGGGGTCCAAGCATACCAGGTAGTCCTCCATGGCCCTTGTCTCCTTTTGGTCCTGGAGTTCCAGGGGGCCCACCCATACCTTTATCACCCTTTGGTCCTGGGAGTCCTGGTTTACCAAATCCTGGCAGTCCTGGCTTTCCCGGCAAACCTGGTGGTCCTGGATGACCTTTCCCACCTGGCATGCCTGGCTGTCCTGGTAAACCATTTTGACCTGGCTTTCCTTGACCAGGTAGACCTGGTGGGCCGGGCTGTCCTCCGTCACCAGGTGGCCCAGCTGGTCCTTGCTCTCCAGGATGCCCTTTCTCTCCTGGTGGTCCCTGTGGCCCTGGTGCCCCATTCAACCCTGGTTTTCCAAAACCAGGCAGCCCTCTTGGACCAGCAGGTCCTGGGGGCCCTGGAAAGCCTTTGTGACCAGGCTGTCCTGGCAAACCCATCCCCTTGTCTCCTTTGGGTCCCGGTAATCCTGGCAGTCCTGGCAGACCTTTGTGTCCTGGCTCACCTTTGGGCCCAGGCTGGCCTGGTAATCCCTGTACCCCTGGTTTACCTATTCCTGGTAGCCCAGGTGGTCCTGGGGGACCTTGAGGCCCTGGCTGTCCAGCTGGCCCTTCTTCACCTCCAGGGCCCATTTCTCCCTGGGGCCCCGGCTCCCCACTTCCTCCTGGCTTGCCTTGAAGTCCTGGCAGACCTGGTTTTCCCACTCCAGGCACTCCTTGGGGACCAGGAGGTCCAGGTCGACCCACAGGTCCTGGCTGTCCATTCCCTGGAGGTCCAGGAGGTCCTGCAGGTCCCTCTGGCCCAGCTGGCCCAGCTGGGCCTGGCTCTCCTTGGGGAATTCCCTCAGCACCACTCGGGATTGTCTGACCTGTGAGGAATGAGATAAACATCCAATCAGAAATTATTTTAAAATTTAAAAAAATAAATTGACAAAATGTGATTTATCAATTTGTCAAAGGGGAAAGCACTGACGTGCACACACAACTGACACTCATTCATAAAACGCCCTATAAATATTTTCTTCTCGGGCACTTAAAGAAATAGTGTAACAAATAAGTGAAATAAATATTTGTGCTGTTTTGGTATGTTTCTCATGTCACATGTTCAAGATCTGTATGTATATTCCTCGAAGAATGTTGATTTCTGTTGGTTGGAAATGTTGACTTTCTTACCTTTGTCTTGGCCACCATTATATCCGCCCCCTTTACGAGGATTTTCTTTGCCCTTGTGCATCGGCACCTGGGGTAGTTCTTTCCTGTAGTGGGGATACTGCATGTAGGGGACCTCTTTGCCAAGGTACTGCTGTTGTGGAAAGCCTTCCTTTCCCATGCCCATGTGTTGGAGGTGCTGCATAGGCTGGTATGGCTGAGGGTGTTGCTTGTGTCCATAGTATGCCCCAGCACTCACATATGTGAATACTACAAGCTGTAGCAGTGCAAGGAACATGGGGGTAGGGAGGGGAGGCATGGCCAACGCCTGTATGAAAGGTAGAGATGACAAGATATGAGAGAAGGCTACATAATCCTGTGCATCAGTAAGTAGAAACAACATTGTTGTGGTAGCAGTTTAGCATTTCTTGAGATGTCATTGGTCAGTGCAAAATGTAGGGAATGAGAGGGAATGCTCTGTCTCCCTCTGGTGGATAAACATTGGAACTACACATTGGTCTTGTGTTAGTGATATCAGTCAGTTACAATTACCATGAGGGAATGTAGCCTTTGTAATATGTGCATAAACCCACAAAAATCAGGAAGCCTATTTTTCTCTATGCCATTTGCAATTAACAACATTTTAGCAAGAGTGAACTTCAAGTTATTTTACTTTTACACAAAACTGCCCCCATAAAAAAATCATAAAACAAAGATGCCAAATGACTTTATGACTTACTTATATGACTTGACCTCACTGGTTTACCTTCAATACCTTTTAAATATACTATGAATATAGAAGAGTGATAACTAAGTGCCTCACAAAAGGTCAACCACAACTACTGCAGTAAAAGTAAATGTTAAATATCACAAATAGTAGCGCTGTTAAATATATTTTTGACTGGGCTCTGTAGACTTTTCCTGTGAAGAATTTTGAAAAGTTGAACAACATCATGGACTTTAACAGTAATGACATTTAAGTAATTTTTTCAGTCATACTTTGCCTGCCAGAGATGTTTGATACAAAATGACATTGAGCCAAGGATTTTTGAAAGTCTGTGCAGAAATAAACCATCTAAGACGTTAAATTCTGACACCAACAAACTCCCAAACGTTGCAGAAAAGGGAAGTGACTGTATGATGGCAGTGATACATGACTGCTTTGTAAATTTGTGTTTTTTAACTTCTATTTTATTGATGTCCAATTTCTACTGGTTATATAGCATTATCTTTTGGTGATTTTAAACCTACTACTGATTTAGAAATAATGGTTAAATGTGTTTTTCCATCTTTCAAGCTGTCGTAAACTGCATTTACAATAGTTATCCACCAGAGGGAGCACTCTTAAATTTCAGTCAAATTATCCTTTTCAACTCCCTCCTTATGTCCACATGTTGAATTTACACTTTGCAAGAACCTATATCATTTAAATCAGAGTAGAATGGATGTGATGCCTGGCAAAGACAATGGCTCTGACCTCTACAGAGGTTAGATGTGGAGGTACAATATGCAGAGGATTTACATGACCTTACTTTATATCACTTTTTACAAGTGTGTAAAGTATTTCTACCACTTCCTAGTTTACTCACTGCTGTGTGCACACCAATCCAGCTGGCATCAAAGGAGCATTCTGCTGCATTACAGCCATTCACTCAAATAAATCCCAAAATAAAAGAAATTGGTTAGAATGTTCCGAAGCCACCTACAGGCACAATATACAAACCTTAAAACAAGATCTCTTAGATTAACACTGCTGAGGAAGAATCAACTCATTTCATGATGCCTGTCTAAAGTCTTTTTTCCCCCTGCAATCAAATGCCTCTTCCAAGAAGTTGCAGTGTAGCTGTGCAGTCCAGACTGCCTATTTATGTCTTACATCCATTACTAGTCCCCTGAGCTTTATGCTTTAAATTCTCAGTTACAGAGAAAGGGAAAGGAGAGTTTGAATTGGCTCCACACTTGCTTTAAACTTTGCCTCTTTGTGTCTAATGTTGGTTACTCATTTTCCGCCCTAGTCTCATTCTCGTCTCCTGCCACACTACCTTTCCAGGTTGAACCGCAAATCCAGGTTACAGTTTTATTCATTCATCTCATCCCTAGATTCACATCCTAAACCACATCCTTATAGTGTCCACTCCATCACTGGCTCTTTGGATCTTTTGCGCCCTCTGACCTTTTCTCAGTGGACTGGTGATTTTGACATGGCCGTGCCACTGTCTCTCCCGATGAGAACTGGCCTTTGAGAGAAGCAAACCTAGTTTCCACTGCGACAGAGGCCAGACATGCCAAAGAGGCCAGAGGAATGCCACTGAGTTTTTCCCAACTGAAACTGGAACCTATTTTTGCCTGGAGAGTGGACGCTGTGGTCTGCCCCCAGTTTCCTTATCAATGATATGAATCTGTGACACAGACTAACCTTAGCATCATGACCACTGTCTGTGTGCGGCTGTGTTAAGATTCCTGAGCTGCTTGAATAGACACTTTGTGGACAACATTGACTGATAAAGGTAGATAATAGAAATGTTCAGTCTAATGAGAAAAAGTTAGAGTGTGTGCTGCTTTTTAAAGAGTGTAGAGCATTTAAAGTGTGTGGAAATCTTGTTGTATTGTAGGGTACAGACGAAAGGCCTCTTTGAGGTGTGGGCTTCATGTGGGCTTTAGCCAGGTGGCTTAAAGTGACAAGGTAAAGGTGCAGTGATCCTGAGACATTTGTCAGGTTACAATATTCAGACACACCATCGCAAACATGTTTAAGAGCTTAAAAGTTCAAATGTTGTCTCTCTATCTAATGGCGTTGGTCTTCACTACTTTCTACAACACAACAAAGAACCTTTATCGCATAAAGCCCAAACACATGAATGAGCTGAATGCTTTGGTTAACACCAAATGTAATGACAGTAAAACAGTTAATATGATCTATAAAAATTTGATATAATCTAAAATAAATTGACTGGTTATGTAATAAAGTCCCATTTTAGATCCTATTTATGCACTTGCAGAAATGTTCATACATTTTGAAATATCCTGTTGCAATTAGATCTGGAATAATAACTGCTTGGGCCACAATGTAGCAGGAAAAAATATGTTAAACTTAATATATCACGGGGCGCTGGTTTAGCTCAGTTGGTAGAGCAGGCGGCCCACAAACAGAGGGCACAGACCCTGTTGCCTCGACTCCCGCCCCCGGCCCATTGCTGCACGCCATCCTCAGCTATCTTCTCCCCATATTTCCTGTCTCTCCTCAGCTGTCCTTTCTAATCAAGGCAAAATAGCCGAAAAGCATAACAAAATATTTAACTTGTATGTGATTTATTAATAAGGGCGCAGAGAAAAGTCTACAGTTTTCATAAAATATCACCTTCTGACTGAGAATTTAACAATGTAAATGATAAAAATCTTATACTGTGACATCTCTTTTCTTTTGGGGGCGGCTGTGGCTCAGTGGTGGAGTCAGTCGTCTTAATCAGAAGGTTGGGAGTTCAATCCCTTGTCGAAGTGTCGAAGTGACAAGACACTGAACCCCAGATTGCTACTGAAGGCATGGCCATCAGGTATGAATGTGCATAGATACTGGTCGGAGATTGGCACTTGTGTGTGAATGTGAACGTGTGAGTGAAAGGGTGAATGTGACATGTAGTGTAAACACATCTTTGAGGGGTCAGAAGACTGAGCTGTGCTACATAAGTACCGTCCATTTACCAGTTTATTTGAAGCTAAGTATAGAGAAGACGGGTTAGCATACAGTTTACTGTACAACTGACCCAATCAACTAACCTATACATGTAGTATACTGTATATATATAATGTACACATGTCCCCTAATACAACCATAATGTGATACTTTTTACTACCTTTTAGTAACGTCACGTAACACTGGTATGTTTGAGTCTGTGTGTGCGCTAGTGTGTGTGTGAGTGTCTGTGTGGGTCTTTAAAGGGTTTGGAAATATTCCGACAAAAGTTGCAACTATACAGATCAGAGGGACCGCACAACGAGGGTCTGTTCAGCGTCACATAGCAACACCGTGATGTCGGCTACCACCGAGTGATGGAAAACACCTCCTGTCTTTACCTGCTGGGCTTCTCTCTCCGACACGTTGTTCTACGTAAGTGTTGCCTCCAGAGCGAGTTCATCACATCATCTGGCCTCTTTTAAACTCTAACCAGCAAATTCCAACTTTGAACAGAAAAAAACACAGAGAATATTTCACCAAGAACCTTTATTTTGAAGAGCTGGTGTCATCCCTCCGTCTATATCTGCACACATGTCAGACATGAAGCCGCATATAAATGTGCTGCAGCTATGAGGAGTCGTGCCAGCGTGAGTAACGTGTCGCGAACTGTTTCTCACATTTGTCAGATTAACAGTTTTAATTTTTCACACACGAGTGTGAAACAATTTGGCTCCGTCGATGACGACTCTCTGACAAGCTGCCATTTGTTACAGAGGCTCAACGGGAACAGCAACCATGTTCTACATTTTCATGTCAGGGAGACGTCTCCCATTAAGTTCACACCCGTTTCAAAGTGGTGTGTTTATGAGGCTGGGAAAGATTCACATGCTGTCATTACAGTTATAGCGTACTGTTGTCAGTCAGCTTTGTTTTTCAAAACTCTGTTGGGCTTAAACACCCACATGTAAAGTATACTTTGGCTGTCATTTCTGAAGCACATATGGTGATTTTAATGGATATGATTTGCCATTGTTGAAATCTGGGGGTCTTGAGTCATCAATTTACCCAACCAGCTAACCTAATGTGGGAGGAAGCCGAAGTACCTAGAGAGAACCCTCTCTGAATGCACAGGGGAAACATACGCCACACAGAAAGGCCCCTATGATCGAATCAGGAATCGAAGAAGGAACTTTATAGCTGTGAGGCGACAGCGCTAACCACTGCACCACCCTGCAGCCCGTGCAGCAGAGACGTATCTGGGCAATTACGGATCATAAGCAAGTTCCCTCCGAAGGGTGATCCTGTGACCTTTCCTAAATGAATGGTACATTTTAATTTCTGCAAATCAGAAATCATCAGTAAATGTTTATTCTTGAAGTTGTCTATTTTAGGCATGTAAGTTTAGGGTTCCCTTAAACCCAACACAAGACAGCAGCCCAGGGGGACGAGCAGGTACAAATATCTGCGGTTCGGACTCTAATTTTTCGACATCTGCTGCCAACATCACGTGCTGCCGGCTGGTCATACACCACTGAGCTCTCAGCATGTCCTGCCTGGTCCAGACAGTCCCAAAAATAAGCAAACCTCGAAGTAGTCTGAATTGTATATGTGTGTGTGTGTGTGTGTGTGTGTTTCCCCAACTGCTTCCAGATGTCCATCTTTTTTGACATTTTGTGTAAGCATTAAATTGTCCGTCAGGTGTGCGAGGACTCATGGGCATCATGTGTCTGTAAGATGCTGAGTCAACCTCGAGCCAGCGGAAGCTAAAGGTGCCGGCTTCTGCGGTTTAAACAAGCTGCCATCTCCAGAATCTCATTAAAACCGCAGCAGCTGTGCGAATGTGTAAAGAAGAATAAGCCTACCAAAACTACCGCTATCTACGGAAGCCCTTAGCGGACATCCATACATTATATTTACTCTGTTTTCCCGTGATAACGAGTTACTTCTGCTCGTTTTCTTGAAATCTCGACTTATTTTTCTCGTCATCTCGAGATAACAAAGCTGGTTTTCTCGTGGTAACGGGATCTAGAAAACAAACAACAGGCTGGTTACTGTGATATTACAGACCTCATCAGTGCCCACACTGATGAGGTCAGTGAAGCCTGTTTGTGTGTTTGTTTTGTGCTCTTACGACTCTGTGGATACAAGTTATGATCATCTGACGTGACAGTGGTGCAGCGTTGTTATCTCGTGAAGATGTGATAAATAAGTCGAGAAAACAAACGGAAATGACTCGTTATCACGGGAAAACAGAGTAAGTAAAATGTATGGATGCATGTCCGCTAAGGGCTTCCGTAGATATCAACTTCAGCTTCTGTAATACTTCTGATTTACTAAAATATGCAAGAGGGAAGGCGGAGAGGAAACATTGAAAAAGGACGAAAAGGCAAATTTTTAAACTTCAAATTTTAAAACGTTTTTAAAAAACTGTTGTTGAAGTTATTCAATCAAGTTGAAACTATTTCAAAGTAGCTGTTTTTAGTTTATTTTATTTGTAGCTTCAGCATTCCCACGGTAGGGTCTCTTTAAGAGCCTACTGAGCTCTGGAGAGCAGCGTTGCTGTAGTTTCAATAGTAAAAAGGACTAAAGAGGAAAAACAATGTTGTGGCCTCTTGCCATAACTTGATAGGACATCGTAGAAAGACAGCAAATATGGGGGAAAGAGGGAAGGGATGACACGCACCAGAGGGCGGAGGGCAGGGGTCGAACCTGGGGCCGATAACGCGAAGCCTCTGTGTATGGGGCATGTGCTCCAACAACTGAGCTAAACTAGCGCCCTGATTTTAAGGATTTCAAGAGGATTAAAAAGAAGTTAGTCAGAGATTTATTTTATTTGTGGAAGACAGCTTGACATTCAGCTCTTTTTGGGAGGAAATGTGTGTTAAAGGCAAAAATATGCCGCTACAAAAAGGCTTGTTATACATTGTCCTCACTTTGTCCTTATACTCATTAGTTAGCGTGATTTCCATCGTACACATCAACACTGAGCAATGATGTAAAGGAGAAGATGATTGAGAGACACGCCTGGATTTTTAAATGTTCATGCAAACACGCACGCAAACAATTCAGTGACAGAGCACCATTTAGGCAGAGGACAACTATCTCACACAGCTGAGGATGTGTGTGAGATTCCCTCTCTAAAGCACTTTGTAATCTCTGCTCTCATGCATCAGACTGAGACGGAAACATTATCTCTCTGTGTCAACTGTCCACACGTCTCCAGACACATCTGTCTCTCCTCTCTCCTCCGTCAGATACACAAGTCTCTCTCTCTCTCCTCTCACCGTCTCCTTTTCTTCCTGTGCGTCTGAGTGAACAGAGCGACGCCTGTTCTGCGCCGTCTTCACAGTCTGCCTCATTTCTGTCTGTTTGCCCTCGCTGGCCTTTTTTGCCCCGTTGGGAACATCCCGAGTTGGTGACCTGAAGCCGGTCGGTGACCTTGCAGACCTGAGCGGAGGTCGGAGGGCGAGACTGAGTGTCACTTTGAGCCACCTTGCTAAGAGAGCGCAGGAAGGCACCACAGAAACGTCTGCGATGTGAGAGGTGTTAATCACATCTGGGCACAGATTTAAAAGTGACCATTAAATCTTTTTAATGTTCTCACACTTGCTTATGTATTTACTCTGCTGTGCTTTATGTTTGTTTAAGTGGAAAGAAAACATTACAGCATTCAGCACCTAACCTGCTCACTTCTTCAGCCACACTTTGACTTTCTCCTTCTGCCTGTAACAAGCAGCCTGACCGAAAAGCTGCTGTTTCATTCCCCCCGAACACGCCTGGCAAACCGTTCTGCCTCTCCTTACCCTGCACCGCAAAAACCATTTACAAATTCAACCTTAAGCCAGCGGTGCCCTCGCACTCAATCTTGGTGAGCGGCCCCGACGCTGTGGTTTCTCAGCGAGAGGGAAAAACATTTGCAGCTCCTCGGCTCCCTAAACGCAGCTTTTATCGCAGAGCACACCTCGTAAAATTAACACCTCCTCAAGACACGCTGCAAATGTCCTCGTTCAAACAAACCCCGTACACAAACCAGAGGCATACCGCTACTCCACACACACACACACACACACAGACACACACACACACACTCTGCCACAGCTGTGCAGCTAAATGACTAAAGTGTTTGCTTCTTTCCCTCTCCTCTACCCGGCCATCATTCCTGCTTTCATTGGGCCCTTTTGTCCTGTGCATTCCTAAAGTTTACTGAGTAATGTGTACAGCAGTGCACAATGGTGATTGTACACAATAACAAGCACACACTCCATTTGAAAGGCTTGTACACAGGAGCGGCTATATTTAAGGTTCTCATCTTCTGCGGTGTTGAGGTCACTGCAGGGGCTGTGCGCCGATTTGATACCATGATGCGATGCAAAGAGTGATGGCTAAAGGAAGATGGGAGAGAAAGGGAGCAGCTCTATAGCTTTAGAGCATTTTAAATGTATGAAATAAGAAGAAAAGATCAATGTGTAAGGATTTCTCAAGGAAGAACACCCCTAAAGTACATGTTAAATAGTTTTATTTGCAGACAATAAGATGTATTTTACTGAAGATCCATAAAATAATGCACACTGATTAGTGTAGCAAAGCGGGCAGGACAAAAAGAGCTTATTTTAATCTTAATAAATCACCAATTAAATAAGAACCAGCACGTTTTCTGAGGCAAGTCAGTGTTGCCATGTCTTCACACTTACGCACCTAGACCGAGAATTGTGGTGTCTGTGATAGGCGTTAAAATAAGGGCCAATAGGCCTAAGGTGAGAGCATAAGGAAGTTTTCTAAGCTCAACTTTCCAATATGACGCACTTTCTTTCATTCCTTTCAAATATCTGATCAGGAGGAGAACTTGTCAATCATGTAAAAGTGACTCTGACTGACGGAGCACCGAACAGATGATTTCCTCTGTCAGAGCAAAGAGCATCAGCCCGGAGAGAGAGCCGGAGCTGCTCAGAGAAAACTGTGCCTGTGTTTGCTCTGCAGTCTCTTCTCACCAAGCTGCTGCTTTGCCCCCCGTCACATCCATCTGACAGTTTGCCTTCAGCTTTCTGCTTACACACATGCACACAAAACACTTGCAATGCTTATTTGCCTCCAAGCACAGGCACAAACTAATGTACGGCACAAACTTCAGCAGACTACGCCGGGGACGCTGTGCGTTCAGCGGGCTGGGAGACACCGCGCTACAGCTGAGGAGATGCTCTGACTGCTATGAGGCCTTCCAGAGGTGCTAGCAGTTCAAAGATATTAGTGGCTTTAAATACCTGTCACTCACAACAGACAGATTTAAACTAAAAATAAGAATCATAAAACTTGCACACAAATTTTATGTATCTTTCTGTATGTTATATTTATTGTGATATATTTAAATAAGAGCCTCTGTTTAAAGCTTTATTCAAATCTGAAGTTGAATGTGTGACGTTATTCCACTTAAAAAGAGAGCAAAAGTTATTTTGAAAGCTTCAGAAAATCACTGTGCGTTCAACAAATAGTTTTAACATAAATTACAATCAGAAATGTTTAAGTTAACATATTAGAACATGTATTATTTGCATGTTATATAGGGGAAAGTGAATTCCCAGAAGGCCCAAGCAATTAATTAAAGACAATAAAACAACTTTCTTGCAGATGTGCAAGAAAATTCTTACATAAAATCAAATGCATGAACGTCGTTATAACGTGAGAAAAGTGCAGTGCTTACAGTTTATTTAAAAATGTCATTATAGACAATGAAAAACTTTCAGGCCACTTTGTCAGAAAATACTTCTATGAATCCAATAATGTAACTGCTAATAGAGATTGAAGTGAACTGCGTTTAAAATTCAGAGACAGTGAGAAAACTTGGGTGCTTACCGTCGTGAGTGGCCGCTTATGAGGAAATAATCACTGCAGTCAGATTAACAGACAGAATGGCAGGCGGTCGACAGCCACACAGAGGGAACCCTGGGATACGTGCTCATAAGAGACGCACACCTTGTAGACACAGCTTATATCTGCTGGAGGGCGGAGCCACTCGGGTGGGTGGGAGACAGAGGGGAAGGGAGGGGATGGAGACTGACTTGACTGAGAGTAAATATAACCTCCAGGAAAAGTAATGCCAAAATTTATAGTGGCAAAACATGTTCACGTCCCCCTGCTGAGCGCCCACAGAGGATGACAATGATAAACAGGAATGTTTCCCTCATTACTGTTGTGATGTACGGGGGCCACTGTATGCTGGAACACGCAGAGTCATTCATTATCCCTGTGTGTGAGAGCAGACACACTGAGGCCGCTTGTTTATGATCACCTGTACTGGCACACACCTGGGGAAAAAAGGTATAACAGCCAATGATGCATAAATATATACATGCACACAGATTCACATCATCATTATAATTCGTACTCAAACATTATAATTACCATATTTATTCCAATAATTGCGCATCAAAGACATTACAGTACCTGCAATTACTTCACAATTAAAATATGTATGAAGTTGGAACATGAAGTTTGACATATCTAACAACATAATCTATTCAAAATAGCAGCCACTTCGAACAACTACAGAATTATAGCATTGATAATGCATTAATAACAGACTTTAAATAAGAAGTGGACAAAGCCTCCGGTCACAAAGAGGAAGCCAATGCAGGAGGGGCTTAAACTTGCAGTCTGAAGAATGGCCAGCAGGGGATGCACCACTGTTTGTACCAATGACTGTAAATAAAGATGGACGACGCCTCTCCATCCGCTCTCACTGTACGAAATTGAAGCCAAAATAGCCCTCCTGATTGGCGCTGCCATCTTGTAATGGTGACGTCGTAGCCACTTCCCCTTACCAAAACGCACACTTAACGTACCAAAAAAACAGCAAGGATCCCGCACGTTGGCGTCAGCAGAACAGCTTCTTGTGTTGGTCTGAGGTTAACGTTCACAGGTATGTAAACTTCAATGACTGTAGTGATTGTTTTAGTTACGTTTCCTCTCGCGGATCGTCCTCCACTCTGATAATCCAGAACAGATCGGCTGCAGGAGCTGGATTCAACAACAGAGCTGTCAATCATCATTTTTACAGCATCAAATAACTAACTAAAAATAAACTTGTCAGAAAAATGAACACTTGGACGTAAATCATCATGATAAGAACTAACTATAATGACAGTAACCATGTTTGAGGAACATTTATTTGACGTGTATTTTGATTTTATAGTTTGACTCATGTCCCATCTGTTAACATTGAGGAGGCGGGCTTTATGACCTGTACTGCAGCCAGTCAGCAGGGGGCAGGGTTTGGCTTCACTTTTCGTCCATCTTTTTATACAGTGGTTTGTACGGTTTGTATGCAAATCTGTAAAAAACGACCCAACTTCTCAATGTCATAACTAAGCTAGTGCTAGCGTTAGCAATATGGCCACCTCTGGCTTAAAAAGAAGATGGCGATACAAAATTGTGTTTTCTTTTAGTAGTTGTGTACATTTTCTTCTGATGCTTCTGTAGGCCGAGTATTACTTGAATCAAATTAAAATGTTAGCAGCATTTTACTTTTCTTTGTGGGGAAAAAATGTTAGAAAGTTAGAAACCTTCATTGAGATCATCTTCCATCAGTGTAATTCCAACATCTGCCTTTGTCAACAAGCAGGAGGAAGAATAACATCCCTGCTTTTGCACCTGTCATAGCAGCAGTGTGAAATATTTAGCACGCATTAAATGTGGTGAAAAGCTGCCTGATGAGTAGTTAGAGGAAGCCGTCAGTCACAGCCAGCTACTAAAAATACTCTTTTTCTCAGAGGTTCTTTGTTGGCGTGTGACGGCAGACACTTTCCAGGGCAGGTTTGACACCTGTCTACAACAACCTGACGTGTCCAGCCACTGCCTTTCACACGGCACATGTGCATACAGCATGAGCGCCCGTACTGTTCCCTTAGTTTGTTTTCTCTTTTATTTCCTTTGCGTCAATCGCTCTGCTCTTTGCTCTCGTGATTTCAGATACAGAACAGAGACCTTCAGTGTGTCCTGTTTGAGAGTGGCTTAATGCATGTGTATGAGTTAAAGTGTGTGCGTGTGGTTCTGATGTGTCACGGTGGTGTAAAAGGGTGGATGTCCTGTTGCATCTCCAACAGCTTAGTGTCAGCTTAGTCAGCTCTCAGTTTGACTCTGCAGCTGAGGACTGTCAGTCTTTTGTAATGCTGTGATTTTATTCTTTGTGGCCCTAAAAGTTTGCTTTCTATGCTGAGTGTATGTAACACACTAAGAGGCAGCATAGCTTGTAATTGTTCCCCCGCCTGCCCGCCCACTCAAACACAAAACTCATATAAATGCAATAAATGCAACACACACACAGGCACACACTTTGAGTTGCGGTGTGAAAGGTACACGATAGCCAGGGGGTAATGAGTTGTGTGTGTTTGCCCTCGTGCTTCAATTCTCTTCCTGTTCCATTAATGAAGCCTCAATGGGCCTCACAACTGCCTCTCACCAGCCGGCCTGCACCTGTTGTACTGTATGCTGTATTGTGTGAAAGCAGACCCTTAAGTCCTGTAATTTTGTACATTTACCTTCTGTCATCTTGCCTCAGTTATCAGTTTGTTTTTATACTAGAAGACTTTCACTAATTACTAATAAAAAACGTATCAATCAATTTTTACATCAACAATAATACTTACTTCACAAAGTGAGTGAAAACAGCTAGGTTAGCTCATTTTAATGTGAGTAAAAACGGCTAGGTTAGCTTATTCTAATGTGAGTAAAAACGGCTAGGTTAGCTCATTTTAATGTGAGTATAAACAGCTAGGTAAGCCAATTCTAATGTGAGTAAAAATGGCTAGGTTAGCTCATTTTAATGTGAATAAAAACAGCTAGGTTAGCTCATTTTCATGTGAGTAAAAACGGCTAGGTTAGCTCATTTTAATGTGAGTAAAAACAGCTAGGTTAGCTCATTTTAATGTAAGTAAAAACGGCTAGGTTAGCTCATTTTCATGTGAGTAAAAACAGCTAGGTTAGCTCAATTTGGTGTGAGTAAAAACAGCTAGGTTAGCTCAATTTGATGTGAGTTAAAACAGCTAGGTTAGCTCAATTTGATGAGAGTAAAAATGGCTAGGTTAGCTCATTTTAATGTGAGCATAAACGGCTAGGTTAGCTCATTTTAATGTGAGTATAAACAGCTAGGTTAGCTCATTTTACGAATGATACAGAGTAAACCATTACTATGGACGCAGCCCTCACTGTGAGTGTAATGGACTATTTTTAAATGGAAAACAGAAAGATAATAATTTTTAAATGAATAAAATCAATATTTTGTATCAAATAACTGGTTATTAAATTAAAGTAAAAAGCCTTGTAATAGGCTGGATAATGTATACTGAGCAGGTTGCTATCGCAGAGGAACCACTTTAGGGTGAGACAAGACCCCTTTGGTCACCCTGTCGGGGTTCTATGCCATGATAACAACCTGCTCACTATACATTATCCCTTACATAGTAGGCCACTTCCTGGGGATGAGGTGCATGTGTTCACCCTCATGAGAAACAAGCAGACACATAATATTCATATCTTTTTGTGAATAAAATGAGGGCATTATTCCTAACTTTGTGTGGACATGGAGCAAAAATAACTCAGGATCCAAACACACATTCAATCTCTTACATGCAACTTTGTGTGCACTTAGGAAAACACAGAATTCCACGCAATACATATTATAGAGTGTCTTTGTTTTCCCACCAGCTGGCACTCCGCCTCTGCGCCCTGAGAAAGTTTATGATGCGTATTATGCATGACATTGTCCAGAGCACCCGATGAGAGTTACACTAGGTATGTGTGCCTCGGCGTTCCCGTGGAGAACCACTTAGAGTCTGAATGAAAGCGCTTATTTGGTCTTTTATAAATGTGGCTTATCAATAGTCCAAACAAGTAGATGATAGTGAGGGTGACAGTTAGAAGACGCAGTATGCATTTCAGTTTGCTTTCAAGTGTTCCTATTAGCCATATTTGTAGCTGACAGAAAACTCTGTGCCCAGTGTGTCATTCATCACTGTCAATCTCTTGCTCTAAGTCCCCAACTTTCACAGACAATTTGCTATGACCTCCATTCATCAAACTGTGTGTACGTCTGTGTTGTGAGTGCACGTCCAGCAACTTACTTTCCCTGCTCCAGTGCATCACGGCAACTGTAGATGCATTTTTTAGCATTTGCACAGCTGTGAGTTTACATTTTACAGTCATTAAGCCGAGACAATCGGCTCATCACCACAGTAACTCACTGTTAAGAATCTGTTTCTAACAGTTGTATCCCAGAGTCCTGTCACATATTCTGATGACTTTATGGCATCTGAGTTTGTGAGGCCTCCACATTCCTTACTCCTTCTCTCTTCACCATGAGGCAATCTTGGAATTTGCAGTGCAAACAGGAGTAAACATCTGAAAGTGTCCGTGTCACCTCGACTGTAGGGACAGACAGCTGTGGAATGTAGACCAGAAAGTACCCCAAAATACTTGTGATCTATTAAACAATCCCAAACATGAGAGTGACTTTCTATAAGATTCCTACCTTATCAGCAAAGGAACTAATGATTTCTTGTTCCAAAAATGACTGCTTAATTACCTGAAGTTATACCGAAAATATTTATGCCCTCCGTGCCAGATTCTGATCTCGCGCTGAGATAATATTTACCTCTTCATGATGTCACCCGAGGCATTCAGCTGCTTTGGGATTCTTTCAGCAAGTCAGCGAGTAAATCAGCGTTGTACCCACAATGCTTGTCAACAAGTGTGTGATCAGCTTCTTTCTTTTTAGACTTTTACTATTTTGAACTTTTGCCCCAGTGCCTAGAACAGTGAACCTTGACCTTCCTTCTCTGACCCTGTAGGTCAACTTACCCTATACATGAACAATAAAAGGCAGAAAACCAACATACTCCAACCTGCATCAAGAATAACCAGACTATGTTAGAAGAATCAGGCTTACACGGCCTACTGCATTAATCTCCTGCTTATCCTTTGGCATGGCAACGTTGGTGGGTCGATGGGACCGACATTTCAGTTGGGAATGAAATATCTCAACAAGTGTTGAATTGTGATGACATTTGATTTTGGGATATATTAGCATTTATTTTGCCCCTAAAAAATGGACTTTATTGACACAAGCAGGCCTGATTATGAATTCTCATCAGCATCAGTTGTACTTTGTGTTTGGCGCTAATCACAAATCATAAGCACCTTGCCACGCTAGACTTAGATGTTAGCATTGTAAACGCTGTTAGTATTACCTAGCCTATATGACCATGTTAGCATGCTGACATTAGCGTTATTAGCATGGCTGTAGACTGTTGTCAACATTTTTATTTATGTTGCGTTGAAATTATTTCACTGCAATTGGAGATATTTTCACTTGTCTAAAGATAACCAGACTTGCCTGTAGCCTAGCATTGCCACCCCTTGGTTCTTTTTCCACTTACACCAATCAGAGCAACTAAATGTATGACATAGCTGTAACTGCAAAGCTAGGTAGCTAGTTCATATGAATGATGAATCCAATTTATATGACTAATAGTTCAACATAAAGCATGGACATTTGGCATGACATGATAAAGTAGCCAACACTGGCCTGAACTAGCTAATTTGTTTGATCGTGATGGAATATCAAATTAAGAATTTTCCAAATCAAAGGCGGCCATCTTGGTTGTTTATGAATGTCTCAGCGGAGTTTAAACCATCCCCATATAAGTTAATAATACCAATGTCATGTTCACAAATGGGTTAACTATTTCATATATCTTTAAAATATGAAATATATTTAATCCTTGTTTGGTTGCTTAGCTGCCGTGCTAACAGACTTACTGTTGCCTAGGAGTTGGCTCTGTGTGATTCATCATCATCATCATCAGGTCATGATGACCATACTGTCGCAGCCTTCAGCCCACACCTGCTTCACTCAGGGTGGGTACTTCTTGTTTCTTGCCCCCTGACATGGCTCTAGCAATAAATCACTGGCTTTATGAGTCCCCTGTGTCACTTCAGAAATGCCCCTCTCAACACCAACAAGAGCCAGAGGTTTGTTATTCAGTTTTTTAAGAAAACAACCTCGCTTCTAGCGCAGTGGGGCTCCCAGGACTTGTACCACCCCACCACCACCCCCCCCCTCTCTCACAGACCTCCACACCATGAAACAAAATGCACACTGTGGGGTTTCAGAAGTGAGGCATTCCAATGAGGTCAGAATCCCATAACCTTAACTTTATCTCAAAATAATCAGCCATCTGTCAAATGTACAGTACTTGAATCTACTGTAGAATGTCGGTTAACGACTACAAAAACTATTCAATCGCATATTTTAACTAATTCTTTCCCAAAGTGGAATTAAATGTTTAATATGTCCCCCACCAGAGGCTCCCATGGCAGGGCCCCATCGACTATGACCAGACATTTTGACCCAAACACCCAAGTCGTCACACAGTCTACCCAGGGAAATGGCACAAACAACACAAACACCCTGGCTAGATTCATGTCTTCATCCCACTGTACATGTATCTGTGCCTCTAAGTGAGTTGTGGGCTTATTTAGCTTTGTGAGTTTGCTGTGAACATACATGCGGTCCACAAACTCCCCCGCTCACAGCTGGCCTGCACTTAGACAAGTCTTCACACAGCAGTGTGTCAGCAAAGCCCCCCATACATGCACATAGGCGCACACTCTCTCTTTTCCATAGTCTCTTCATGCTATATGTTAAAAAACACACATACACAGTACCCCGGCCCACAATCCTTTGCCTCAATCAACAGGCTGTTACATTCCAGTTTCTCACCCGGGGCTGTCCAAAAATGACATCACTCTAGTAAGAGAGACGGGGCACTCCGTTTACAAGGTATGAGCTGGCTTGGATGGTCGAGACAACTCAAAAGGCTCTCTCTCTTATGGGCTCTTATAAAATCAGCAGTTTAACTTAATTACATATTTTCCAGGATATCAAAAACAAACAGAATAAATAAACTTTGTCAGAAGTTTCTTAAGGTGACTGTTTTATAGAAATGGTTCACATTTTTGGAAATAAGTTTATCTATTTTTTTTTATTGAGATGAAGATTAACTCCTATCTTGAAACGGTTAGCCTAGCTTAGCATTACACTGAAGGCAGGAATAAAATGCTATTGTGACTCTCAAAATGATAATCGTATCATAACATACGGTATGACTTAATAATAATAATAATAATAATAAAACTTTATTTATACAGCACTTGTAAAAACAGGAGGTTACAAAGTGCTTGACAAACAAGCAAGTCGGAACACATTGGGTAACAAAAAAACACAAAAAATGAGTATATATATATATATATATATATATATATATATATGTATATCGTATTGTATCGTATCATATCATAAATTATATTGTAACATATTGTATCACATATCTTATCGTATCATAACATATCGTATTGTATTGTTACATATTGTATCATATTGTATCATATTGTATCGTAAAATATCATAACATATGGTATGATATTGTGTCGTAACATATTGTATGATATCGTATCATATCTTATTGTATCATATTTTATCATATCGTATCGTAACATTGTATCGCAATGTATCATAACATATCGTAACATATCGTAACATATCGTAACATATTACCTATCGTAACATATTGTATCGTAACATATTGTTACATATTGTGTCATATTGTATCGTAACATATCGTATTGTATCATATTGCATCGAAACATATCGTATTGTAACATATCGTAACATTTCGTATCATATTGTATCATAACATATCGTATCGTCTCATATCATATCATATAGTATCATGACATACCGTATCGTCTCATATCATATATAGTATCATAACATATCATTTTGTATCATAACATATTGTATCATATCGTGTCGTAACATATCATATCGTGTCGTAAAGTATTAACCAGTGATACAGCTGTCTTGGGTTGCCTGAGGAAGTCATAAACATGTGATATTCTTTCATTGCTAACCTCTTTTCCACATGACCGGAATGCAATGTTAGGGACAGACTTAAAAATCAATTTTGAATCTAAAAGCAAATATGTCTCGAAATGTCAAACTGTGCATTTAATACGCCCCTTGTATTGTGACCCCTGTGCACAGGTTTTATTATTGGAGGAAATCTTTATGTGAATGTAAAGTCACACCTGCTGGATAATCCAAAACACCCTTCAGTCACACATATGTACTGAGCCTCCCCATACTCCCCCATCACACTATGGTACTACTGCCTGTTCCTATACATCCACAACTTGGCAAACAGACAGAATAATATGAGTGATATACTGTGAGACATGTCTGAGGGAGACAGACAGTCTGTGGATTCTTGTCATGTTTGATTTACGAGACAGATTTTAGGTGCGTGGGAGATATGAGTGATATATATATTTATAGCTTTGGAGGAGGCATAGCGGGGTTCAGTAAAAGGTCATATATGGAGTGATGGAGTTATGTTTTACTCTCACTTTTGCTTTACAGGTCTTTTAATATTATTTTTATGTTATTATAATTTAAGAATAATTCATATTAACTGACAAAAGCACTGAAGTCCCAGGCAGGTCTTAAGATGTCTTCATTAGATGTCTTTTTCCTTCTCTTCCGAGGTGTTTGTTCATAATTAACTGATTTTATCTTTCTCCTTACACTTTAATATACATGGTCTGTATTTGTTAACATTCACTCACCAACTCACCTGACTCTTGACATCGAACACGGAAATAAATGTAGCAAATCAGAGGGTATTTTCTTTGATTTTGGCTTGCAAAGAATTAAATAATTTCTGCAAGACACAAGCCACCCATACACAAATTGACTTTTTTATGTTGGCCCTAGTGTGATGAATTGTTTTCATGGCTTTGTGTCAAATCTTGCACACTGTGTGCAGACAACAATTGATTTTTAAGTTCTACAAACTTTGATTTGGTTTGCCAAAGTTTATCTCTCGTCCTGTCCTCGCAGAATTTAAAGGTAAGAGGGTGTTCAAGTGTAGAGACATGTTAGACAGTGTCATATAGCAGAAATTGGGCCCTTTTTATGCAGGTACTGCCATTTGCCTGCTGAAATATACTGTAAGTCCAGTGTGGGAGAACTCCAGCAGCAAACTATAAAAATAAAAAGATTCAACATCGATATATCTTGGATTACAACATGGGGATGATTGACCCACTGGAAATGGTCAATTGTGGGAGATGCTTTATTTAGAGTGGGTGCAAGGTCAGTGTGAGATGATTACCCTGATGATCTCACTAAGGTTATCCCGGACTGGGCTTAGAGACCAGGCAGAGAGAGTCAAACAAAAAAAAAGTGTGTATTGCACTACCAAATTTTAGGATTCCTCCATTTGGAGCTTTACAGGAAGGGCCTAAAGTCAGAATATCTCAACTCTTCAAGCGCAAATGTAAAAGAAAATGCAACCTAATGCATATTTTCATAAATTTCATTGCTTGCTACTGCATCACTATTAGGAAATGGTGCAACAGTGATTCCAATTTCCCAGTCAGATGCCATTAAACCATTTCCAAAGAAAAGGGTCTAATGAGGTGAAACAATGGAATATGAGATGGCATTTAACGTGTTGGTACCAACATGCTCCTAATCTTATTCCTTTAAAAAACAGTCCTAAACCAACGATAAGACAAATGCTCACAAAGACTTCTCTCTGTATTTCAGCAATAGAGACCATAATATCACTGATTTTAATTACAGTTTGATGTCAAATATAACTATAAGTTTTGGGGAGATCAGGAAGGTCAGGGTGAAAGCATGCTGTCAGAGCACGTAGCAAAAACAATAGGTAGGATATGTTTTCGTGCAAGCTGCTAAAATTCACTTTTGACTTTCCATATAACAAATGTTAGAGATGTACATCTCCACATTCATGTTTGGGTCTAAACATGCTGAAACACACACTCACAAGCTCTGAAATTCCTTAATTTTTTCAACTAAAAAGTAAGCTGCATTCCCCAGTAGGTGAAAGGGTAAGGTATTGGGCCATAAACACAGGTGCTTGCTGAAAGGCATTGTGGGTAGGGTATTCTGCAGTGAGGTGTTAGTATGTGTGGAATGCTCATAGGATTCAGTGTTGACCTGGGACAAACAGATAGCATGCTGGGATGCAGCATATGGGTACAGGACAACTCCAGCCTCAGCAGTTTGCCATGTGGTACTCACTGGCAAATTTAAGGGAAGGAACAGTCTGCTGAAACCAACGCATCCCACTATGGTTTCAACTGGTGCCTTTACACGAATGCACTATTTAATGTCTGCCCTGTGACTGCAAACACATTGAAATAATCTGTATAATGGTTATAAATGTTGGCACTCCTGGTAGCAAGGGAGAACAGTTAATGTACAGTCCATAGTCCCAAATGGCCGGTATATCGAGGCAGTCCACCAGACTACTCTGTTATTCCACCCTACACGCACTGTTGCAGTCATTAAATGTCAAACCAAGGGCTCTGACATGGCAGGCAAGCGTGCCAGGTGTAATATGCTTGACAGAAAAGCAGCTCCAGAATATATATCCAAAGCTGTGACATAGAAAGAAGAAGCAGTGTTTGGAGAATTGTTTGTGTATATGTTACGCGTGCAAACTCGATATTTATTGCGTGACATAGGTCTGTACTTACGTCAGAGTTCCTTCAGACTGAAGGCGAGTAGCAAAAGCACTGGTTGTTGTTAGCATACAAACAGTAGCAGCAGTAGCAGTTAACGACTCAGTTTAAAATCCCAATTCACTTTAGGGGGACCAAAAAAAGTGAATAAATAGTCAGATAAACACAAAGTTATTAGGGACTACTAAGTAACTCAATATGGTGTGGTCTATCATTTTACTTGGGGGTACACAACAATAAAAATGATTAAGTAGGGTTATAAATAATGAGGGAGTTGTAACTTGTTGTACTTTAGTGAATCAAACTCTCATATCATTATTTTCCATGATTTTTCTACTCTTTTTTTCTAGTACTAGTAGCAGTTATAGTAGCAGTAGCTGATTTGTAGCATTAGCAGCAGTAGAAGTAATAGTATATGGCCCAGGATAAAGGACAAAATTAAGACTATTGAGAGGCTGAAGGAGGCTATATCCTTGTCGAAGTCAGCTACTGATCTGACCAGAGTCAGCACTGAAAAGACAGCGATGGTTAATGAGAAGCCGTATATTCATTCAACCAGGGCGGCAAGTCATGCGTCTAACATAGCAACCCACTGGATCGGCTACTGGCTAGGCTAGTCATTATCTTCCAAGGCTGGCGACTAGCATGCCGAAGCTAGTCTGTCTGAAGCTAGCTAGCTACATTAGCTATTCTCTTGGCCGGTCACTTTCTTCTGTTGTATTTTATTGGCGGATTGGAGCCAAATGCGGCGCGTTACCACCAACGACGACGAATTAGTCTATTTGTTGTTAGCAGCTAGCCTCGGAAGCTATAGACCAGCCTAGCTAGTAGCCGATCCAATGGGTTGCTATGTTCGATGCATGACTTGCCCTGGTCAAAGCTATTGATGATGATGATGATGATAACGATGATAATGATATTGAGGATGACGATAGAGGATGTTGTTGTTGTTGATTAGAATCCCTGTGCATTGCCTCTGTGCACTGCCTGTTGGCTGTGTTCCCTCCTGTCTTGATCATTGCATGTGTTGTATTAACATCGTTACCTTACCTTCAGCCTGGCAGCCAAAGGCTTAACACCAAGGATAATATGCATGGGCAACAGAGCCCTAGACGAGAGCTGGTATACGTTTTCCCAGGGTTGTGTTTGCCGTGACATTTACCGACATTTTAAGTGTGTTAAAAAGGTTTACCCCCAGTGTGTTCAGCAAAAAGCCTAGCACATTATATCTCCCTCCCAAACACCTCACTACCAGTGCTTGTCAAAACAGGAGTAAGATGATATAAGTTTTAAGACTTAGTGGAATCTTTATCAGCTTTTTTGGGGGGTTTAAAACAGACATATTGAACAAATATATATTTGGAACCAACAAATCTAGACTGTGGTGGTGTCTATGTAAAATCAATAATTCCCAGTTATAGCTGTCCTCATCTCAGAGTGCAACCTCACCACCAAAACCAAACTCTCTACGGTCTGACTTCTTTTCATGGACAAGTATAAACAGAAGAACCACAATATTCATACAGAGGTTCACCACATTATTGCCCAAGTCTCAGAAACATTCAAGTAGACGACTGTCTTCACCACAGAAACGGATCGGAGATTGAGATTGACAGTACGAGGCTTGATGAACAACGTGTAGTTGAGCTTCTGTGTAGCAACAGATATGCAAACATCAGACCACACATGCACACACATACAAATGCAAACATGTTCCATATACAGTATAAGGAAGTTGAGTGAGGCCAGACGGACCTCCTAGAAGTTGACCTCTGACCTCAGAATAGTGCAGATATTGCAGTTTATTTACTCTGTCTTGGAAGATGAAACACCCATAAATTGAACTTCTTCTTCCGCCACTAAAAACTGGTACCAGAACTAATAACATCACCATTTGCCCTTTACCAATATATTCCATTGTGCTGCTGAAGCTAGTTAAATTCACAGCGTTAAAGGTTAGACCAAAATATCCTAAGTGAATCAAGTTCTGGGCTGGAGGCCAGGGAGATGAAACCTTTTATTGTGTGTTTGAATAATGAATGATTTGGTCTTGGAAAGGTTTACATGGGGTGCTCATGCAGAATGAAAAAGAAAATACACAGCACCTGGACAAGGAATGTGTCCAGAAAGCCAAGTGTGGATCCATGGGCAGTGGGATAGAGCACGCCAAACTCAGGTCCAAGTGGCTCCACCACAAGGAAAGCTCCGGGCCTTGAACCAAGACCAGATATTGCAGAACACTTAGAAAAGTAGAAAAACCACAAGTTTAGAAAAGCTGCTCCAGTTTCAGAAGCTTGAACTGAACTCCTGTCTCAGCTCCAAACCAAAACCACAGCTTGTAAAATGCTTACATTAAAATCCCTCAATCATATACTGTAAATCAGTGCATCACTGTAGGCCGAGAAACCAGGACTAGAAACACTTGTACAATGTGATGTCATCCATTATAAAAGTATGTTGTCATGCAATATCCCTGTTCAGGTAAATATTCTACCATGTTAAGATTTGCATTTAATTTTATTTCAGTGATCAGTTTTCATTTCCTGTTTTATTTTATCACTCACCCGTCCTTCTGTGGTAGGTGTTCTACTTCCTGCCTTTGTGTCTTTTCCCGCCTGTTTGATCATGTGCCCCGCCCTTTTTGTTTTCACCTGTGTCTAGATTCTCTCACATGTCCCTGGTTACCTTCACCTCATATGAGTAGGCCTGATCCCAATCTCCACCCTAAAGCCTAAGCTCTGAACACTCACCGACTTTGATGGCGTCAGGCGTGCAATGCGTGAGTGCGAGTCTGTGAGGGTTTGAGAACTGCATAAAAATGAGGAATGGGACACACTATCATGGCATCACACATTGCCTGGAAACCAGATGGGCCATTAAATCTAATCAGAAAAAAAAATGGCGACCTCCAGCATGTATTTGTGTGTCTTACAGTGTTTACATATTTTAAGATAAGATAACATATTAAACAAACTATCAAAAGTCAGAAGGGCCTTAATGTTAATCATTTGCACACATTTACATTTTTTCAAACTTTATTGAATACTACTTAAATGCGCATTTGTACAAATTCGCTATGAACTCTGGGTAAGTCCCACGGGAAAGTCTGCAGATATGGGGACTCATGGAAAGCCCGTAAAATGGCGTTGAAAAGTCCGCATCAGAGCCCTCACGCACTCTGTGATCTGACAGTGGGACGGCGCTAAGCACTCACACACTTAGTGGGAACGCGCCTCAAAGTCCGTGAGTCTGTGAGTGTGGAGATTGGGCCTATGTCTCTCTTCCTCCCTTCTTTGGCAGTTACTTTTTTATTCAAATCGTCCACCTTTGCTGACGAGGACGCTGATATGGGGCGCCTGCTCTACGAACTAACCTAAACCAGCGCCCCATGATAAATGTTTTTTTTAAGTACAACTGCATTTTTAGTATCAATTTTACCAGAATTACCAGAATAAAAAAAAAAAGAACAGATCCAATCTGATCCCAGAACAGTTATTCCAGGTCTGTTAGGGTCCAGGAAGATCATTTAGGACCCATACAGCTCTCTAACTCAAGCCTCTGCTGTCCAACCACATGCCTCAAATAGTCTTTTTCAGTGTTCTGCAATAAAGACCAGCAGAACAACAGCCCAAAGCCAGCAGAGGGCAGCACCACAGAGCCCCCACAGCACCCAGACACAGAGCTACAGCAGCAGCAAGAACAGGATGCAGACTCTTACAGACAGCAGCCTGGCAGGCAGTGATGCTGGGGCGGGAGGCTGGAGTTAATCCCAGCTGTCATTGGGCGAGAAGCAGGGAACAACCTGGACTGATCACCAGTCAATCACAGGGCTGACACATAGAGACCAATGACTGCATATATAGATGGACGACGCATCTCCATCTGCTCTCACTGTACGGAATTGAAGCCAAAATAGCCCCCATGATAGGCGATGGTGACGTCATTTGGAGCCAGAGCTGCGCAGTGGAGATCGGCGGGTGGAGCTGCCGTCGCCACTTCCACTAACCACTTAATTGACTGTAGTGATTGCTTTAGTTACGTCTCCTCTCGCCGATCCTCCTCTGCTCTGCTACTCCGGAGCAGATCGGCTGCAGGAGCCGTATTTGTCAACAGAGCTGTCAATCATCCTTTTGACAGCATCAAATAACTAATTAAGAATAAACTTGTCAGAGAAATGAACACTTGGACATAAATCAGCATGATAAGAACTAACTATAATGACAGAAACCATGTTTGAGAAAAATGTATTTGACGTGTATTTTCATTTTTATAGTTTGTCTCATGTCCCATCTGTTAACATGGAGGAGGCGGGCTTATGACCTATACTGCAGCTAGTCAGCAAGAGGCGCTAGAGATGTTTTGGCTTCACTTTTAGGGAGCTGTAAAAGTCATGTCGTCCATCTTTTTATACAGTCAATGCATTGGGATATAAAATGTAGTTTTCAACCTATGTTACTTTTTCTCAACGCTCAATGTTACATTATTTATCATGTCGTCTTTTTGCAGATGCTTGTGCGCTCACATAATGTTGAATGAGCTCCTTGTGCAGTTGTTTATTAGTGTGTATTCCCAGTGAAGATGGGGTCCCAGTTGAGGCAGAATGACACCCATCATTTACAGTCGGGGCCTGCTGCTGATTATTTAGTCTTCATATAAAAGAGGCCTGTTTCCAAAGTTAAAACTAAAGCAAGTTTACCATCTGCGTTCTGGGTCTGATTACTGCTGTTGGTATGTCTTCCATAAAATGTCTATTTGTGTGAGACTGTCTGTAAGAAGGGGGAGTGTGTGATGTATGTACACATGTCCACTGTCCCACTGGAGGGTGCTGTGGTGTGAACAGACACTGGTTAATACAACACCGGACCACCAGCCACGATCTTCCGTAAGGCTGTGGACAGGATCCTGAGACTGACTCATCATGTCACACTTTGTTTATTTAAAGGAACAAAATATATGGGAAAAAACAGCCGCTCGTAAAACCACATTTCCTTCCTTATTTCTTACACCGCAGACAACCGCAGACCCTTAGATACCTAAACTGTACTGTTCCTCTGCCTAACTCGTGATGATGGATGTAGTATGACACATAACTCATATGTGCTCATGTATATACTCCGACACATGCACACAAACAAAAGACACATGTATGGAAAACTCTTGCTGATTCAGACACCGAAGGAAACACACACACGCCGAGCTCCTACTATCTGAACAACAAAAGCTTTGCTGATTATTATATAGTAAACTTTAGAAGAGCAATGATAAAGAACAAACAATAAACATCTCCAACACACAGTAAACATCACATGTCTGAAAGGAGTCGAATTAAAGCTCCTGTGAGGAGTTTTTTCGCTGGTCATGAAACAGACTGAAATTAATTCTTATTACTCTATATGACCTACAAAAGCAAACAAGACCATCAGCGACAAGATTCAATATTTCTATGTAGTTATTTTTAAGGCCTGAAACTGCTGGCGGGGGGTAGGTGTCAGATGAAGTGATTAACTGCACGCTGCCTTTCTTGACATTTTCCAGGGTAGAAATTTAAAGCCTGTGATACAGATGACTGTTAAATAAAGCAGGGTGAGATTTTTTGTTAATAGCCACCATTAAAGCATGTACAGGACAAAATCAGCAAAGAGATAAGTACGGCTTTGTCCACAGGGGGCGCCAGAAGCGACACAAGCCAAAAGTTCCTCACAGGAGCTTTAACCTCTTTAAAAAAGGTTTTCGTACAAGTTCTTAGACAAAATAATGTTTGAGCTTTGTTTGAATTCCACATTGTGACTATTTCACAAATTAACCTTTTGCCCTGTTTAGGTGAAGTTATGGATGTTCTATTGTATACATTGTTTAATGTTGTTGTTGGTTAACACGGGACAGATATGAAGGAAGATAATATAAAACAGAACTTCATCAATCTTGAAGGAACTTGTAGTGCCAGATTGCTCCAAAGTGACAAAACATGAGTAATACAAAATATCAACTCAAATATAGGTGAAATACTGTGAATAGAAAATAGTGTTCACAGTGTTCACGCAGTGCCTAATGTAATAAAAACAGTACAAAAGATATTTACAAAATTAATCTGAGTAGAAAGTAATGGTGGCCATTACATTCATAGTCGTATTATTGAATTGATTATAGGTAATAAAAAACTAATATTGCACAAGATGATGACTATGAAGACAGCACAAAAAGTCAAAGTTAATTTTTATTGATCATGTTCATTTACGTTTTATGTTATGCGCCATCATTTTAGTCATCTTCTCCTGCAATATAGCTACATTTAGTTGTTAAAAATGTTTAATTTAAACTTAGTTTATCATATGTTTGTATATTAAACTTTTCAGATTTTAAGTTTCAGCTTTAAATTGACAGTACTTAGATAAATGTAGAGTAAGAAGTATATTTCCATCTTAAAAAGAAATAACGTATAATGTTTAAAGAGAGGATATTATGCTGTTTCACATTTTAAGACATATACAGTATATCATGTTACAATGCTGGATGTCCATGGGTGTTTTAAATCTGTAGGTTAAAGTATGTTTGAGTTATCCCCAGGCTGCTGTGAACGCCAGCTTTCACACTGTTTTTTCTACATGCTGCACTTTGTGACGTCAGAAAGTGCAACCTTAGCAGGCTCGGAGAGCTGGCCAATCAGAAGAAAGTGGGCTTGTCGGGGCGGGGTTTCACAGAGTGAATTATGAAGCTTGAATAAGCATAATACCCTCCTTTAAGGTATAGGCTGCGGTTGAAAAAAAAAAAATTTCACTTGTGTCAAGACTTTCACTGATCTGCTGTCTTTACTGACTCCTAGTGGAGATATCATGTGGTGCAGGTGTCCCAGGTGTCGAACAGATGATCTGCAAAAAGAAATGAAAATTCTTCTTAGTCACCTGTTTTGTTAAATAGTGCCAGTCCAGATCCTGGAGGTTACTTATTTTACAGTGAATGTCGAGTGTAAACCAGTGAGAGTCCTCAATAGGAGCACCCTCAGGTTTGAGTCACCATGGAAACCCCTGACCCCGTGGTCACTGTCAGGACCTTGGCTGAATTCTTTAAAGTCCAATCCTCGCTTTACAACTGAGTGTGTCAGAATACCAATCACGTTTCTCCTGCATCTGCTGACCTTCTCAAGCTGGCCGGTCAAGAACAGCTACGTGCTGAGACTTCAAACGTTCGCAGGAAATTCCATTAATTTTACCTCAACAACAGATCAATGTCTTTTATAACCTGGGGCCATATGCTCTTTGGTTTTTGTATATCAAAGGTTGTTATGATGTGTGCATTTCTCTCCACAAGAGGGAACTTAAGCCTCGGGGGGTTATTGATCCTTAATACATTTAACTATACTGCTTTTATTTGCTGCTCAGAGTCTGCTGTAAGTGCTTGTTTTCAGGTGTTTCCTATGAAACCATCAGTGAGCAATAATGTTGTGATTAAATGGTCTGGACACAATACAAGACGACTTGTAATTACATCCACAGAGACGTAATCAAAAAGTTCACATGCAGGCTCTAGAAAGAGGACACAAGAAACACTCATACACGATCATAGGTTTGAGGTATGGGCCCTGTAGTAGTGAGAGGGAAGATCAATACCTTGACTATCACTAATACCAATACTAAGGGCCTCTCTCAAAGCAGACCCTCCCCACTCACACTCTGTCGTGGAGTGAACTCACGTCACACTCACAGCTGAATGGAGCACCCTTCGTTGAGGTGAAGGGATTAAATACAGCGCCGAGCTTTGAGACAAACTCCCCTCACTCCGGCGGAGACAGGACATTTGTGTAACCATGGTTTCATGTCACACAAATAATGAAAAGCTATGGAAATACCAGTGAGGCATTAAAATCACTCCACATTATGACGAAAATAAACTTCATCCCGAGCTTCTTTGGTGGCTTTTCTTATTTGTAGATATATTATATTTTACAATCCTACTCCCACTCCACACCCAAAGGTTTTAGACAGCACTCTATATGGTAGACACAATGTGGTAGAACGTCCACACGGGGAGATGGTGTAGAGGGTGCTTTGAGAAAGGCCTTAAGACTTGTTCTGTGAATTGATTTAAGAGTAATTTTGCTGAATCAGACTCTAGGTAGACAAATACTCAGTTAGTGCACACATAACTTGCTCCTCCTAGTGAGCAGTACAAGAAGTATTCATCTCTTAATTTCAGAAATTTTTTTTTTTTACCGTTAAACCAGACTATGTAACAATTGCCACCTTGACGTCACCCTGTCGCCTTGTGTTTTAACAAAAAGGGAGAGGACCCAGATGCAAACAAGAATGTCTTACAACAACAAGAAGAACGTTAAAAACAAAAGGCTTACCGTTTGTATCGGGCCAAACAAATACCCAAAGGAAGAATAACAGCAAGAGGTGAAAACACGGGGAACCATGTAGAAACAAGGAGCAAGGGTTAATGGTTGGACGAAAGACGAACTAGTAAAGAGACAGGGGAAGACTAAATACACTTGGAAGGGGGGGGGTGGGGAATCAGGGACAGGTGAGACAATCTAGACACAGGTGAAAACAATAAGGGCGGGGCACACAATCACACAGGAGGGAAAAAGACACAAAGGCAGGAAGTAGAACAAGGGAGGAGACAAAGTAAAACAGGAAATTAAAACTGAACACTGAAAAATATTAAAGCTCCTGTGAGGAACTTTCAGTTTGTGTTGATTTTGGCGCCCCCTGTGGACAAACCCGTACCTCTCATCTCTTTGCTGATTTTGTCCTGTACATGCTTAAGGGGTGGATTTGAAGAAAAACCTCCTCCTGTCATATGTATCACTCACTTTAAATGTTTGCCCTGGAAAATGTAAACAAAAGCAGTCTGCAGTTAATCGCTTCGTCTGACACCTACCCCACCGCCAGCAGTTTCAGGCATTAAAAATAACCATATAGAAATAATCAGTCTTCTCGCTGATGGTATGGTTTGCTTTTGTATCTCATACAGAGCAATTTCATAACCAGTGAAAAACTCCTCAAAGCAGCTTTAACTACAAAGCTGCAAAACATGAATGAAACATTACACACCCGTTGTGTTTCAATTGCCAATTCTGCACATAACCGTTCAGCTTTGTACACTCACATAACTATCAATGCAATTCATTCAATACATTCTAGTCTATGCTTTTATATGCATTTTAGTAATTGCACATCATGTGGCCTTTTACTTGTCCTTATGTCTCACCAACCGTGTTTTTTATGTGAAGTAGCTTTAAAACACTGTTTCCCTTTAATACAGCATTCAAGGCTCTTCTCTGCACATCATACATTAGTCACTTTTAATAATAAATCATACTTTATTGTCATTTCTGGTCCTGATTGCAGCTAGGTTTTGTTTTGTCGCCCACCCAACAGTGCCTGGAAGCTCAGTTGTGAGTATTGTTTCCCTCGTTGGACCCTGAGTAGGCTATTGTGCAGACCTGGATCAGCAGGTACAGACATGATCCCAGCATGTGATGACTAATGCTCACCAACTGTCTGTTTTTTCCCCTGAGGCCTTTGCAGAGCTCTTATCAAATCCTCTGTCATGGGAAATGACAGAAAAGATTACTAACCGTCGCTTTTAAACAAAAGCACAGCTTTTAATAAAGGATAAAGTCAAGTGATGCTCTGGCTTGCATTGAATGAAATGAATCATAGTAGTTTAGTGTGCAGAAGACAACATAATATTAAACAAAGGCATATTGAATACTTAGTGTGAGACATTGAAGTTTGGGACCTGTGTTATGAAAGCAAATGTGCTCCTGCTACACTGGAGGAGCAGTCTTTGCCAACATGTTATAATACTCTGTGACCACCGAGGGGCACAGTCTAGTTAAACAGTGAGTGAGCAGTAGACCCAGCAGAGGTCCTCACTCTAACAGTTTATCACAGTCTTAATAATGACAATTGGTTTAAGCTCCCCCTTAATCATTAAATAAACTAGAAATTCCCAGTGAAGCTACAAAACACAGGAAAACAACATGCATATATAATAATGTGTGTCTAAATGACCAGTATAAGGACGAGGCCATTTTTGCCTCAGATAGATAGATAGATGGATAAATACTTTCTGGTCAGACCAAGTCTGAAATGTATTTTGCATCACAGCAGCTCCATTTGCGACCTAAAAGTTAAAGACCGGATACAAAAAATAAACATTTAACAAAACATTTCATAACACAGAAAACAGAAGTCAGGGCCCTTTAACTTACTTTACATCTGGGATTTAACCTTATTAAAACCTGGAACCCTGTATTTTTCGGTTAGCCAGCTTTAAATGTAGTAATTTGTAGTAGTAATGTTAATGTTAGTAGTCAGTAGTGAGTTTGTAAAACTTACGATGATGGGTACAGCTGGCTCGTGCATCGCCGAAGTGGTTGCCATAGGTTACACATAATGATATGCATAGCGTCACTCCGTCCATTAACAGGATTGGCTCCTTAGATTTTTGACGTCTCAAACCTGCCAATCTGAAAACGTGTTGTTCAGCCTGTCTTTGGTACACTGCAGTTTGAAAGCAGACAGCTCCCATCCATGGAGATGACTGCTGATGTTGTCCCTCATATGTCTTGTAACACATGAGAAACACCACATGGAGATGTTTACAAGGTTAAACACTGGATTTTTACTGGAGGGGTTTTTAAATACAATTTAAATTCCCTTTTTGTAGATTTGGAAGGAAGTAAAACCATATATTTTGTCTTTACAAAACAAAGCGTTCTGTGTGACCCTAAAAAGAAGGAAACTAGCTTGATACTATTTGTCGTAGGGATAGATTTAATTTATATTATTTTTTCCAAATCTAACCTAAAAATAAAAGTCTGTTATCCATATTGGACTTTAAAAGGACTCTGTAAGAATGTCCCTGAGGCGAGTACCTCGTTTAGCCTGCCACAGTGAACATATTCAAGTTCCCTCTGTGCAAAAAAAGAAATGCAGAGAGGGAATGTGAAACAGAAACATTGATGCGAAGGGTGTGCATGGGAGAGAATGTAGAAATGGACAATTTGAGCATGAGTGACTATCTGGCTGCTTCTCTAAACATTACACTTTCTTACACCCTCATGGACATCTGCCTCCAGTCTGCACAGAGGGATGTAGAAACTCACTCTGACACACACACACACACACTGGCTCTTCTATCCAGAATAAAAGACTGAATCATTCGACATATTACTCACCGACTACAGGCTAAAAACTGTGTTTGTTGCTTCATGTTACTATTGGTTACTCTGACAGTTGCATCAGATCTAAGCTATTTGCTAAGAGGGGGTGTAGAACAATAATATGTGAATATATCCTCCCATTGATGTACTGCTGGGCTATTCTGAACTGTCCAGCCAAAGCCTGGGCGTGTGATACATGCCACCCAGTCGTTAATCTGCTGTAATCAACTTCCATATAGTCTCAGTTTAATAACATCCCAGAACGTTGATTCTCTAGCACCGTTTTTGGTGTTCAGGCAAAAGGAACAACAGATTAATGGAATAGTAAAAGGAGGGTGGGTAAAGGACAAAAAGTTTAGCTCACGCTGATCTTTATGGAACGGCTTGGCTCCAGGAAAACATCGGGGTCAGTGAATGACCAAAAACACAATGGTAAGGGTGACTCACCACAGTTGGAAAGCACTCTACTTTTATTTTGTTAGACTTAATAAATGTAGTTGTCCTCATTACATTGGCTAATGTTATCTAAAGTAACTTTTTATTGCATTTTTTATTATAAGGAAGGCAAAGTACTCTGATAAGATCAGAAAGATGGGTTGTTTTTTAATCCTGGAGGAAATGTTCCTTCCAAAGATGTTCATTATACCGTCATTACACAGCCTGTATTAGCTTTAAAACTATACAATATAGACTCACAGTATGAGCATGTGCAACTGTAAGTATGCATATTGAATATTAAATGCTGGTTTTAAGAAGAAATAATAATAATATATATGATATAAATAGGAATTCACTGAATTTCAGATACAGTATGGACAGTAGCATGTGTTGGGATGTGAGAGAATACATAAATTAGTATGGTGTTTTATGTGGTATATGTAGCATATATATATTCATACTCTGGTAACTATACATGGAAGAAAACAATTAAGTAAACACAGAAACAGCTTACTGGCTTATGGAAACCAGTAAGGGTAGCAACCAGTAGGGCGATAACAGGAGTGAGTCTGGACGGAGCCTTTTGGAGTTGGTGTGGAGCTTTTCCTTTCTCATTCCGGTTTCTCATACAGCTACGAGTGAACCAGTCGCTGATGTAGTTTTGTAGGTCTTCCAGGTCGATTGGTAATGAAGGTGGAATTTAGAAAAGAAAAACTTGTTTTTTAACGGAAAAAAGTGTTTTGTTTTAGCAACTGGTGGTCGCCATGTTGAATCTCGTGGGAGTTGCATTCAGTGACACATCCCTCTGTGGGATCATGAGGCATATATCATCATATTATGACTATGTATAAAGTGTTATCTTATCCCCTATTTATGATAAGACTTTAGACAATGTGTAAATCATACAAATTCAATAATTGAATGCACACATTTGCAGAGTGAGGAATTTAAACCACACATCAAGATAACTTAAATTAAGCAGTCAGTCATGAATTTTGGCATTAATGGATGAGGTTCCATTAATTCAGCTTTATTCTAGAGTTCTGTAGTTCTGTGTTGCTCCCTGTCATCCTTATGTGTCAGTATACCTGATGTGCCGTCTAACTGCAACGATATACCTGTTGTCCTGTTATACCTGTCATCCTATTGCATCGTCTGACTGCGTCATTATACCTGTCGTCCTGATGTGTCATCTGACTGCGTCATTATACCTGCCGTCCTGATGTGTCGTCTGACTGTATTGTGATACCTGCCGTCCTGTTGTGTCGTCTGACTGCATCGTTATAGCTGGACGACAGGTACAACCACGCAGGCATGAAGATGAGACGATCCCTTTAAAGATTGCTCTATTGGTTGTTAGCTTGACCTGATTGAAACTGCATCGTGTGCTCATACTTATGTCTGAGGCATGGCTATAGTTAATGAAAATTAAGACTAAAACTAAACCTAGCAGTGAAATAATTTCTTTAACTGAAAAAACTACAATTTTCAAAAATAAAAAAATTACACGAAAACGAAATAACAAACTAAACTGAAAATAGTCAATTCCTCAAAATGAACATAAAACTACTTTTATCGTTAAACTTACTAAAATTAAACTGAAATCAAAAACCAAAATGAAAGACTAAACAACAATAAAAACTAATGAAAATGTCAAAACTATAATAACTCTGGTCTAAGGAAAATCCAAACATGACGTACATTAAATGAATGAAAGTCCCATCATACTAATGAGAGGTGAGGTGATTTATACAGTCTATGGTAAAAAGTGAAAGTGAGCTATTTATGACTCAGGAGTTACCATGCGTGAGAGCTCACGTATAATATGATGTATAAAATTAAATATCAGTCAGAAATGTTACATTCTTTAAACTAAAAGTAAATATATAACTAAGTAGAAAGGGTTATGTTCATAATCATTTGTAAAAAAAACAACTAAAAAAGTAAACATTTCAGTCAAGGTAGTTCGGACCGGAAATGCGCGATCGATAGTCATGTGACGCGAATAAGACGTCGGTTGACTAAGGTTCGAGCAACCGTATACTAGTAGGCAGCATGCAGTATGTACTGTTCGAGTGAGTGTTGGGAATTTGGGCTCTTTGAAAGGAGCTGGATCTTATGGCTCTGTTCCTTTCAGAGAGGAGTGGAGCCATAAGATCCCAGGTGAGAGAGTGGTCGGACTTGCGAACGTGCCTGCACTCTATTCTTCTTCAAATTTCACACTTTTAAAATTTAAAAAGAAACAGCAGATTAATAAAGGAACAATTCATCAATGCCATTGATTTTCGAATAGTTTATGCTACAATTCTGTAGGACTACAGAGATGTCAACAAAAAAACAACAAACATGGTGGAGGCTTATAATGTTGCTCACCATCTGCACTATGTTGTAGTGACATCATTCTGCTGCAGGTGACCTAATATAGCGGAGTTGCAGTTGAAAAAAGCTGCCCGTGATAATTCGGCATAAAGGGGAGTGGATCTAGGGCAGACAGTGAAATTTGGGCACAACTATAAAAATAATGGCTCTCACCTACGAATCGGTTCCGTCGCTCGCACCAAAGAGTCGTTCAAAAGAATCGGATCGTTCGCGAACATCACAACACTAAAGTCATGTGACGCGGATAAGACGTTGGTTGAGTGAGCTGCAGTTCGAGCAACCGCGTACTAGTAGGCAGTATGTACTGTTTGAGTATGTAGCAGGCAGTACGTAAGTAGGCGGTTTCGGACACAGCCTATGTGTGTGTGTTAGAAGTAGTTACCTCCATAGTGAGAGTGTCGCTAACCACTGGATTGCTAAAGCAAACAGACAAGAGGAAAAGCCCACGCGGACTCGTTCTCGAGGAGTTGAAGATTAGTTTTTGTATTTTACTCTCTTGCGGTACAGGTTGAAGCCGGTCCAGAAGCGAGCATTATGCATTCAGACTGCAGGCTGCTATGGGCAGAGCGGTAATGGTGGGCAGGGGACCGACAGGGGCCGGGGTTCTCGTCCTGTCGACTCTCATCATCCTCACCGCGAAGGGCTGTCGAGCGCAGAAAGGTTGGTGGAGCCGCACAGCTGCGGTGACAACTGGAGGAGCGGAGTGTGACCGCACCGACATGCGGGCCATGCTGGCTCTAAAGTGTGAACACAGACGTTTATAAGTGAGATAAGCGCGAGGCATGTTGTTATTGTCCACCAAACTTAAAACCTACCTTACATGGCCGTGTGTACGTGGAGTTCCGCTTGGTTTACACAGCTTGCCGCCGCCCGTCATGGTGTTATGGGTGTAGTAAAACCAGGCAAACCGGTTCTAAAAACACTAAGATTGTAAAGGAGTAACTGTTGCTTGGTGGATCAGTTGCTTGCTGAATTAACATGTGGGTTTCAATTACCTGTTTAAGGTACAAAGTCCCAGTCTATCACTTAGGTACGTTTCACGAAAAGCTAGCTACCTTTAAATGGCCAGATTTGTTAATGGAGTCTGGCTTTGAGTTCTCTGTGTACGAGAAAACGGCACATTTGGGAGCGTGTGGCCTTGTTTCTCGCTCCAGGTAGCCCCAATTTTGAGTGCTACCTTCCGTATTTTCGTGTACTACCTTTCACAATAACAGCAAAGCCAGTGTATGTATATTTTGTATTGCATATTGTACTTAAAAAGTAATATATTTAGTAGGGGTTTAAACCCTCTAGCAAACCTCAGGTGGTCATGATTGGGGGTGGGGTAGCAGTGGGGGTATGACTGTAAACACGTGGACACAGTTTGTCATCAATCTAAATTTCAGATGAGTTATCTCTTTATATTTTGTGTGATACTTATATAAACCAGTAGCATAGGTTTCTGGTTTATCTGTAAATGAGGGGCAGTTTACGAAAGGTAACGTGAACTCTTGCTGAATGCCATGCAGTTGTTCAGTATTTGTGAGTCAGGGTGAGGGCAGCAGCTTTTGTTTTTGTCCTGTTCATCTGGATAGTGTCCACCGAGAGGCTCTTACGTAACCCCAGAACATCCACTTAGCACCATGAAGCGTGACTGTTGAGTGTTATTTCAGAGCCATGAGGCCACAGCATCAACAGACACAATGTCTTTGCTTTCTGACAGCTCAGAGGACGCAAACAAACTTCCTTCAGAGATGATCATCATCGGAAAAAAGATTTCAAGACTTGTTAAACTGTCTTTAGTTTTAATTGTGTTTATTTAACAGCTAAAAACTAATAAAAACAGATATCTGCCTTGTAAATTTAATGTTTTGGCTAGTAGTTTATTTTCTCTGCAGAATAGCCAACACTTTTGTTTGTCTATAAAACCAAAAGCCAACTCCTCTCCTGAATTTAATTGAAAACATTGCATTCATTTGACATGCCACAACTAATGGTTAATATACCGTTGTTGTTTTTTTAACTCAAAATGTTTTGTTTGAGAAAATGTCAATTTAGTTGGCTATTACAAGATGAGGTAGAGCTGCAATTCCTCACATTTTAGAAGCAAAAACAAGAGAAGATTTGTTTTAAAAAATGATGTCAAACTTAGGATTTACCGTAGCTCCAGGTTATCAATGACATGGTTTATGATGTTACACATTGAAAGGCCCTATTGTATTAACTGGTTGCTCTTACCTTCAGGACGACAGGTAAACAAATCCTGAAACATAAAAAGAAAGTTTGCAGTTTGGGGTATAATCCAATACCTAAAATAGCTGAAAAAAATCCAATATAAGTTTGTTGTCATTCTATATTTAATATTTTGTCAGCAAATCCAATGAAAAAGCATCGTACAAATCTGTTTCGCAACTTCCTTACCCTGTCTGTGGTATTCAGTATAATGCATGTATTCAGATATGTTACAAAAGCACAGTTAAACTTCCATTAAAGGCAAAAGCAAGTGTTATTCTCCTAAAACAGCTGGGCACTATAGAGTTTCAAACAAAAGAAGCAAACTGAAGGAGAATGTTTGAGACTACTTTCAGCGGCAGATAATGCACATTTTATGTTTTATACTGTAGTGTGGGTGGGAATCGCAGGGTAACTCACGATCCGATACAGCGATTCTGTGATTATTAATCTATTGCAAGACGATCAAAAAAGATTCATCATGATATCTGATTGTTAATTGTATGCCGATATATTGCCATATTGATATTTTGTCCCATCTAAAATTAGGGTGTTGACGCAGGTTTTTTAGAACCGGGAAGACCCGCTTATAAATGCCGATTGTCTTTGTTCCTATTACCAGTGGAGTATACCCTTGTGGGTCTCTCTTTTTTGCTGCGTCCCCGCCTGACGTCACAAACGTGCCCGAAAGGGCTAGTAAACAGTGAAGATGTTGCAGTGGTTAGGTCTTTATTGTATCTATTACTCATTCAGTTTATCAAACTCGGCGCAGACAAATTTGGAACGATGTTTGAGTGCTGCTCGGATGGAGACGGGTGGAATTTGTAGCTGAGATGACGAGAAGTCGCAGAAGTTACAGACAGAGCATAGCATCGCGCCGGAAAGGGGGCGGAGATTAGCGTGTCGTCCTCGGGTTTTGTGTTCCCATCAATGCCGATCGGAGCCTAGGCGATTATTACCCGGGTCTTAATGCTGATTGTAGCCTTTCCCAATAAGCAAAAAAGCTGGGTGTTAGTGGGAAAGCGGCTTTATAGTGTATATTTATGACTGCAGGACAGACCATGTATGTAGGTTTGGGCGATGAAGTTTGTGCAGTTTTATTCAAAGAGGAGAAAACAGTAGATATATTTGGAACTATTCTTGGCAGTGGATTAATAAAGATTTGCTGCACTGTTGAGTATTCACAGACACAGGATATTGTAGATGGGACTGAGTCAAAATGAACTACAGAGCCCATGCTCTTCTGCAGTGATGCTCAATTGTGTGTTTTTGACAACAATAGTAGCACAGAGGAATAAAATAATACAGATACATAATAACTGGCAGTAGGATGAATTAATTGCTGGTTTTAGGTCTCTTCTTGGGGTTTGTTGACATTATGAACGGCAAATTAAAGCTCTATTCTTGCAGTTAAACCCTCTGATATCTGCACAAATACTATGTGTTTCATGAAAAGCTTATAAACGGCGTATTTCCAAATAGTTTTGGGGAAATTCTTCTCATAAATCTCGGCTTAAGCCGAACTGTATCTTTGTGGTTTCCGTTCCTGTTTCCACCTCATGTGTGCTTTATTACTGGCATCCTTTTGCTTTTCCTGAGTCTGACCGTTTGTGTTGTCCTGCAGGTGATGGCTGTGGTCCCAGTGTGCTCGGCCACAGCAGTGGGACTCTGTCCTCTCTGGGTTACCCGGGGACGTACCCGAACAACACGGTGTGTGAGTGGGAGATCAGCGTGCCACGCGGCAGCAGGATCCACTTTCGCTTTGCCGAGCTGGACATAGAAGACAGCGACTGCCAGGTCAGCTACCTCCGTTTCTTTAAGGGCATCGGACCCGAGAGGAGAGAGATTGGTGAGTGACACACAGACACAAGGCTGGAGTTGAACTGACTGTGGGAGAAAACCAATATTTATTGCTAAAATTACAATATGCACAGTGAGGGAGATGTTCTGGTCTTGATTAAGATGCTAGTATACTGCGAGAGGAATGCATGTTGGATGGTCAGACGGCTTTGGAACAAAACATAACCTAGCCCTTAGCCCCCTTGCAACTCTCAGCATCCTTACTGTCTGTGTTTACATGCACATGACAAATCAGGTTAGCAGGTTTTCAACATGTGCTGCAACAACTTCTTTAAACATGCAGCTGGAGATGCATTCAGGCTTCTTACTGACCCCAATGTTTCCGAACCAAGGCTGAAATATTTTAAACTTTATTAAAGATATTTGACCACACGGCCTGAAGAGAAACCTACACAGTTGTGAGCTTGCAATCCTGCTAGCTACCGGTGCGGTAGTTGAGCTCAGCCTACCGTAACGTTGATTGTTGTGAGGGCGGCGGCTGCAGTGGCGATCATAATGGCGCATGTCTGCGACGAAGCGTTGGCAACAATTAAGTTAGTTTTCCTCACTTGAAACAGTGAGGAGACGTTGTAGTGGCTCGGACCCAGAAACAGTTTAATGCGGAGATGTGACAACACCACTTATTTTACGGTAATTTTGGTTCTCTGTGTATATCTTTTAGAGTTGCATAGGCCAGTTGCTTGTGGAACTTTAAGCAACATTAAGAGGCAGTTTTTTTTATTTACAGTGAAATATGAAAAAGCTTTTGATACAAAGGGCAAAATGCATCTTTACTCACACTTCTTTTAACTGCTTTCTCTGTCCGGAACAATTGTTTACATGACAAAATTTAGAAATCATTGAGCTGCAAAAAGCGGACATTACCAGGTAACGGAAATGCCGGAGACTGAAAAGGCATTGGTCACACAGAAGCTCATAATCATCATGAAAATGGTGCAAATTGGCATTTGATGCTCAAATTTCCTGGAGGACCCCGACGACTTAATATTTGTCCCCTGCAAAATGTGATGGCAGTGAATCTCTCTCATTAAAGCCAGATATTTCTACTTTAACTCTGACGCAGGGTTAGTTTCACTGTGTGCAAACCCTTCTCTCTGTATATTCCTCTGCTTTTTGTCCTTTACCATATGCCTAAATATTACATGCTTAAACTTAAAATGCTTGTATAACCAACCAGAACCTTTGTGTCTCGTGTTTTCTCTGTCCTGCTCCTCCCGGGCTCTTTAACAGCAAAGTACTGCGGTTTGGGTCTGAAGGTCAAAAGGCTGAATGAGTCCACGGGCAACCAGGTCACCGTCCAGTTCATGAGTGGGACCCACCACACTGGACGGGGATTCTACCTGTCTTACTCCACCACTGAACACACAGGTAAGAAGCTCTGAGCTCACTCACCTGTCTGCGTGTCATCTCTTGATTCAGGAGACACAACACAATCACTTAGTTTTTCTGTTTTGTCCCGTGTTTCTTTATGTGAATATCAAATCGGGGCTGATTTTATACATTTCTATGCTGGCAGATGAGGACAAACGCGCTGCAATGAACTCAAGATTTTGGTTAGGAGTATCTCAATTTACAGGTTCTACATAGAAATATAGAATCTGTAGGCAGGGACGTGGATTTTAGGGAAGGCAAGTGTTCTGGTTTCCGTTTGTTCTATGCTTGTAGTCCGAGTAATATTGACCAATCACGTATCAGCAGGCTGCGGCGTATGCAGGAAAAGCAGGCGGAATGTAATGGGGCATCATCCCGGCTCCCATCAGCATCATCTGACAACGATTTAGCTTCTTTTTATCTCTATAAAGAGACATCTGCATGCTAACAGCTAACAATCCGTTCTAGATCTAAAGTTCAACTTGAGATAAATTCCCTTGACGCTGTGTCACAAAAGCCGTTCAGCGTTTAGATTTCCCGACTTCCTGTTTATTAAAGTAAATCACACGGAAAACAGGTTCTTTTTCTGTAAACAATGCAGAATGCAGAAGAGAAAGTCTTGACTGGGAGTTGTTTATCGCTAACCGCTGGCTAAACCGGAAACGCACTACATGTTCGTTGTCAGACTATAGCCGATGGGAGCCAACAACAAAACACAACGGAAATGTGCTCCAAAACGTCCCAAAACATAACCTGCAAACGTGCTGCATATACATTAACAATGCAAAGTCAAAAATAGAGATAGACCGATATGGTTTTTTCAGGGCCGATACCGATTATTAGTAGTCAAGGAGGCCGATAACCGATATTTGGAGCCGATATTCATTTGCAGTAAAAGTGAAAATATTGGTGTCAAAATTTTGAATAATACAAACTCCAACACTTAACTTTGTTTAAATGCCTTTAAGCATATGTTTATTAAACAAACAAACAAAAAGCGCAGGGAGTTCCCAGGGTCAGCAGCATCTCTTATAAAGGTAACTGAAAATTTAAATAAATAAATAAATAACTTCCTGTTTTACAAAGTAAATAAAACAAAGTTAAATAAAATTTGCAAAGAAATTAACTCTTATCGGCCGTCGGATAAAAAAAAAGAAAAAAAAAGGCCGATGCCGATATGCGTCAAAATGCCGAATATTGGTGCCAATAATCGGTCTATCCCTAGTCAAAAACGCACGTTATGAGTGGGTATGACGCGTTTTTCTTTGCCATTTGTTCTTTTGATTTGTGTGGTTTTGACTCTGCAGCGATTGTGTTTTAGCAGCATGTTTCTCTTTTCAACTCTTGTTTATGTTTTTCGATTTGCAGCCCATTTCTCTCAATAGAAATCTTTTGAGCTGTTGCAGGGTGCTTGCCCTTGCCGGCCACCAAACATTTCCCGTTCTCATGTAAACAAACAAGAGTCTGCAGATCACAAAAAAGAAAACCTCTTAAAGATGACTTGAGTTGAATGGATGACTGTGTTTGTAGTCTTACAGTAACAGTGCTTTGGAGAAATGAGGGAAGCATTTACGATGTGGCGTTCGCTCACCGTTGAGGACGTACTTACACACAGAGGAGATAAAGAGCTGCTCTGCTGTGAATGCCAGATTCTGATCAGCCACATATCTGGAATTCCAGCTACAGTGTGCAGGATCATCATGCGAGTGGACGTTGGTCATTTAATCAGAAGGTGCTGAATACAGAAGGGTGGCGATAACTTATGTTTGTTGGGGAACTGAAATACTTCTCTCCTGCTCTCAACTGTCACCGTGTCTGCAGCTGGGTTTGTCACATGGAAGCTTTAAGAGTTCAAAAGTTGACCGGAGAGTGAATTAATTGTTCGTGCGTTTGCAGCTTTTGATAAAGCCGGTTTTCACCAGAGAGTGGCTGTTAAAAATTAGCAGAGAGGATTAAAGGAGAGCGAGTAAAAAGCTTTTCCGAAGTGAGAAGTCATTTGGATCAAAGTGGCAAGGGGAAGTGGGAGTCATAGAGAGAAGTGAAAAATAATCGTATTTTTGTGGTTTTATTGTCGACTTCCTCTCAGTGAGACGCTGCTAACCTTTGTCTGATTTGACATCGTAATCCTGAGAGTGTTTATTAGTCACTTTTCAGTTTCAGAAACACGTATCCTTTAAGTCCATATCAGCCCAAAGATTCAAGATGAGACAAAATGGTTTCAGAATGTTTCAGGGAAAACACACAGTATGTCACCTGTTTGAACAACCAATCAGATCGTAGCAAAGTCAGCTGGTAATTCACTTACAAACATTGGTGGTGTCAGTTGGTAGAAATGGCAGACTTTAGGACAAAGAAAAGGGTTCTTCACAAAGAGTCTAATGAGATGAACTGCTGTATGCGTGTGGCACAAACCTGAACATTTACTGAGATCAACAAACAGACAAACAAACCTTCTCCTTTCTGTGTAAACGGACTGAATAGTGTCATATGGTGCATGTATTTCTCCTCGTCTACTTTCTTCAGCTTGCCTGACAACAAAAAAGTGCAGTATTACAATCAGAAACTCCTCTAGTGATATGCCAACCCTTTCTCATTCCAAGTAAATACCGTAATATCTGTAATATAAGTTGCACTGGAATATAAGACGCAGTCTGTTTGGGGGGGTTTCTAAAGCTGTTTTTTAATAAAAATGTGTATACAAGTTGTTTCAACACTTTTCAATTTATTTTTCTTCATGCCGAGTTTGCAATCCTGCTCGCTACCTGTAACGTTGGTAGTTGTGAGGGTAGCGGCTGCACTAGTGGTCATGACTGCACATGTCCGTGACGAAGCTTTAGCAACATTATAGCGCAGTATTCTGGGTAAAATAATGTAACACAAAAAAATACCTCTCTCTGCATTTTATACTGGTGTATTTGTTGCATCGGTACATAGGACGCAGCCCACATTTTAGATGGAAAAAAAAAATATTACAAGTTTGTCTTTTAATATAAATGTTACGGTACCTATGCTCTGTTCCAGCGTCTTAATACATGCGCGTATGGTACAGTCTGTTTTCCACCTGTGTAGTTTTCTTTGCTCATTAAAGCTGACACCAAATCCTCTAAATAAATGTGATAGAACTGCTCCAGGGTAGATGGGAAAATATGAGAAAAGCGAGGGGGTCTCCTTCCTTAAGTTCATGGCATGAAATTGTATAGCATGTTGTCCAATAAAACATTACACACATTCACATTCTCTATTCACGATCACTATCGCCATCCATGTCATGTCTGATTTGATCAAAGAAATCGGCAAGTTTATTGAGCGAGAATCCCCCACTAAACTTTGTACATGACAGCTGGATAATTGATGTAATTGATGGTGGGGACACAATCAGCTGATGAAAGAATACTGCAGCTATTGTAAGCAGTTTACCATGAGACGCACACGCAGATTGTGATGTCGGATATGGCTTAATTTTCTCATTAACGTGAGTGCAGCTGTCGCGTTCTGTGTGATTATACGGGCGTATTTTGTCATGTGCAACATTTTCAGATAAACTGATAAGTGAAGCCACAAGAGAGAGGAAGACAGTGACGTGTCTGTGAGGGAGAGTTTTTAGTCTGTCTGTAAGTGTTATCATCGGTACGACTGAATCACAGTGGAAGGCAAACAGAGCCGTCAGTGGACTTAACAAAAACCCCCCTCAAAGAACTGATGTGTGTTTTTCATGTAACCGACGCTGCAGATGAGCGTGGGAGGACAGTTTGCACAGCTAAGTAAATCAGTCACCATGGCGACTTGTGGTGGCTGGGAGTATTTGTCAGATTGACTCACTGGCTGCTTTTCCAGATAAATGGGATTTTTGATAGTGTGGTCAAGACTCAGCGAGACGGACCACCACCACAGGGTTAAAATTCCCAGCAGCCCACATCATCCTGTAACACTCCAGACTTTTTCTCAACTTAAACCCAAACGTGGGCCTTTCTTTACGACTTTATAGAGCTAACAGAACAAATGCATCAATAATGATATCGCTGCACTTGTATTTTTTTGATTTAAGCATGTCGTTCTTTTCGCTAATCGTCCAACAACCTTTTCTAATTCTTTAACTACTAGCCTGCTAGCTTTAAACTCTGCTCGTGGGCAGTGAGTTCACAGGCAGAGTGCACTCAGGTTAGACGTGCATTCTCATTTAAAAAGAAACTGTTGGACGGTTGTTAGGCCTGTGACCACCATAGATACCAGACGTCTTTTCCTTTTTTATGTCTGAGCATCTGATTTATTGATTGCTCCCAGGATACAAAGACAATTTCAACAGATGTAACAAGAAATGCCTCTAAAACGAGTTGCCCTGTCTAGCTTTGAAAGAATACTCTTAATGACCAGCTCCAGTCATGTTTTAAACGTATAAAATGCTCCGATTGAAATAATAAATTGTGTCTGATATGTTTTTTTTCAGCAAAACACATTTAATTACCTTGTAAAAATCCTCCCAAGGCATCTCCTCCTTCTCCCTCATTAAAAAGTCCTGAAACTTCTATCCCACTATGAAAATCCTTTTGTAAAATTACATCTGGAAACAAAACACGTCTCTGCCGTCGTTTAGTGGCAACTAAGCTAGCTTGAAATGTAATTGGTACTAGTAATGTGGACGTTAGTAGTAGTAGTTGTGAGTTTGCAAAAATGATGATGGTTACAGCTGGCTCGCATATCACCAAAGTGGTTGCCATAGGTTACACATAATGATGTGCATAGCGTCACCCCGTCCATTAACGTTATTGGCTCCTTAGGTTTGTGACGTCACAAACCTGCCAATCTGAAAACGTGTTGTTCAGCCTGTCTTTGGTACACTGCAGTTTAAAAGCAGTCAGGCACAGCCGTGGAGATGACTGCTGATGTTGTCCCTGATATGTCTTGTAGCACGTGAAGAACACCACATGAAGATGTTTACAAGGTTCAACACTGGATTTTCACTGGAGGGGGGCTTTAAGTTTATCAAATGTCAAAACCGGTGAAAAACGCCCAAAATGAGTTCTGAAAGCTCAACATGACAACTTTAAGTCTCTTCTTACTATTTAATTCATCTAAAAATATCATCAGAACAAGAAAGCAGTAAATAAATACTACAATTGAGAACAGGGAACCAGCAAATGTTTTCAGTTTTGTGTGATTGGATCATCAAAACTTATAAATAAATTAGGACACCCTACAATTGATAAATAAATAATAAACATTTGATCCAGCTCTAGAAAATCAATGATTAGGTTCTTAAGTGCTTGAAAGAAAAATTATCTGTAAGTATTTTGATAATTAATGGATCCTTTAAAAACAATTTTTAAATCTAAAAATAGTGAAAAACCCTAAATTATTTGGTGTCAGCCTCGCAAATCTGAAAATTTCTAGCCATTCTCTGTTTCTAAATCATTATGAATGATGAAGTATTTTCTTTTCACCTTTCTTTACAATTTGTACATGTCATTCTTTAGCCTGATTGGAATGATTGTTCCATGTGGGAGAATCCCCTGTTAGACAGTTCAGCCAGTGTTGATGGCCAGTCTTTGCTTTAAACACTAAAATGACCAGATAATGAGAAACATGAACTACCTGGAGAAGGTTTGCAGTCTCTGGATGAGGATGACATGTTCGCAGGAGCATGCTGAGAAACCAGTTCTGACTTTGTTTGTTTGCCGTTTGCAGATCTAATCACCTGCCTGGACAAAGGAACTGATTTCCCTGAGGCAGAGTTCAGGTAAACAGCGGCTGCTTTGTGTGGAGATTTGTGCAGCAATCAGGCTGACTGATACTCAATGTGAGTTTATGTCTCTGTCTTTCTCTTGTTAGTAAATACTGCCCGGCTGGCTGCTTGACGTCTACGGAGGAGATTTCTGGAACTATCCCTAATGGATACAGAGAGGTGAGTACATGCAGTATACACGTTTCACATTTCCAGGTGAATCACGGCGTCTGGTGGTCTCCAGACTATCAGTGTTTGATTACTCATGTTTGAACTGCCTCTGTGTGGATACTTTCAGATACCACCTGCTTGAAACAGTAGAATCGCTTTAAATTTTATGTTCAATGGTATCGGAAGTATGGAAGCTTGTTTAGGAAAAACGTAATCATCATGCCTTTCATTACTATTAACAGTATTTTAAATGGGCTGTGTTCAGGCTGGTAATCAAAAACAGGAAAGGTACACAATTTTGGTACCAAAGACTAAAAAAGTCATGTAACGTATTGGCAACAAAACTTTATCTGCTACAGAAGTGTCATATCGTATTTGCAAAAAAATGTATCGCATATTGGCAAAAAAAGTATCGTATCATATCGGCAACAAAAGTATCGTATCATATCGGCAACAAAAGTATCGTATCGTATCGGCAACAAAAGTATCGTATCATATCGGCAACATAAGTATCGTATCATATCGGCTACAAAAGTATTGCATCGTACTCGCAACAAAAGTATCATATCATATCGGCAACAAAAGTATCGTATCTTATCATATCGGCAACCAAAGTATCGTATCATATTGGCAACAAAAGTATCGTATCATATCGGCAACAAAAGTATCGTATCTTATCATATCGGCAACCAAAGTATCATATCGGCAACCAAAGTATCATATCATATCGGCAACCAAAGTATCATATCATATCGGCAACAAAAGTATCGTATCTTATCATATCGGCAACCAAAGTATCGTATCATATTGGCAGCAAAAGTATTGTATCATATCGGCAACCAAAGTATCGTATCATATCGGCAACAAAGGTGTCATATTGTATCTGCATCAAAAATATCATATCGGCAACAAAAGTATTGTTTCGTATCAGCAACAAAAGAATCAGATTGGCAACAAAAATATCATATTGTATCGGCAACAAAAGTGTTTTGTATCAGTAACAAAAGTATCTTATCTTATCAACAACAAAAATATTGCATGGGCAACCAAAGTATAGTATCGTGTGGGCAACAAAAGTATTGCATCGTATTTTAGTTTGAATTCTGGTATTGTGACATCCTTACAGTCTTCACTATCATTGTTACTGGTTCCCACTCATTACTGTGCTGCACGTCTGTCCGTTTCATTCTTCCTCTTCCTTCTGTAAACGGGCCCCCTTCTCTATGGCATGCAAGTCCTGCTCTGATGACCTCACAGCACCCCTGCTGCGCGTGAGGTCATGGGCGCCGAGTCTCTGTCTGATGACCTCATGTTCGGAGCTCCGGGTTTGTTGAAGGAGGGAGGGAGGCGGGGGGTGTTGCTGGCTGACGGGGAGGACAGGGCGGAGCGCTGGGTGTGCTTCAGGGAGTGAGGTGCCCCACAGGAACAGAGGAGGGGCAGGGTCAGCGGGTGAAAGGGAGGTGAGATAATAGTTTGGCTGAAAATAATAAGCCTCTAATCCAGTCCAGCTGCAGGAGGGTGCTGAGCGGAGCGGAGCGCTCTGCAGAGACACAAGCTGGAGAGTGAGTCAGTGTGATTGAGAAGTTTGAGAAAACGCGAACCCAAAAGTGTGCATGACTTATTGACTATGTGCAAATGAATCATTGATGTGTGTTAAAAGCCACTGGAAACCCAAATACACAATAGCCTGTTGAACATGACCCCAGTTGACTTTTTTTCAGCGACAGGGGTTTATTATCGGCCGTTTATGATCTATTTTCATCGGCGGATGTTGAACATTGCCGCAGTGAGTTTTGTTCTGAATATTAAAGCACTAGCTAACACTACAGAGCAAATCATTAGCATGGTATTCAGCTTTGAGAACAAGTTGAGGCATCTTAGCTGACAATGCTTGTGCACGCTAACTGCTAACTATGATATTGATAGCAAGGCATTTTGTGACTCATCATTCAAAGACCTATTCTGACTTGGAGAACTCAAACATACAACAGATGAACAGAAGATGATCGCTGCTTTTAAACGCAGGATTTTCAAACAGTTTTATTTTCACTAAAATATCCATTTTTACTATTTCAAACTATTCTCATGGTCTTAAAGAGGACATATTTTAGCTACGCTATCCGTTTTCTATTATTCTAATGTGTTTTTGAATCACGTTGGTAAAGTGTGTTTCATTTTAAAAATTGTATACATATTTTTGTTTGATTATTTTCTGCGCCGCTCAGTCCGTCAGACCTTAGCCACGATTGGCTGACGGTATTTGGAGTGACCGCGTAGCCCCTCCACGTGAGTAAGCGGCCGCGCTGCGCTGTCACTCCAAAGTTGTAGAAAACATGGCTGCTCTAGGATCGGTTATCTGGCCTTATATATGAGCCAGAATCTTAACGACTTGACTACAAGCTCGTGCAAGAAGGCAGCCTGAGGTGAATGACGGTGAATGACGATTGGTCGATTTCAGCTGAAGCAAGGTGCTATGTAGAAACCTGCAGCTGTTCTGAACGGCCCATTTCAGAGGCGACCTTTTTTAATAATGTGATTCTGGAAAAACACGGAATTATGCAGTTTTCATTTTTTCACTGTGAACAATAAACACCCAAAAATGTGAAACCCTTAAAACATATGAGAACATCCATTCGAAAGATACGGCCCCTTTAAGTTGTGTGTGTCAGTAGGCTGTAACATAACAGTGATTGTGGATCCAAACTTCATTATACTTCCACATCCAACCTATCATATAAGTGTGTGTGTGTGTGTGATTTCATGTGTGTGTTACTGTGGTTTCCTCTGTCGGAGGCAGGGCGCAGCGGTCTGGAGCTGCTCTTTGTGTTTGTGTTAGAGGTTTGGTATGGCGCTCTGTAGGAAGTGGTGGTGTGTGTTTTTGGGAAGTTTAAGAGTCACAAAGGGAAGTGTTGATTGCTTGTGGCAGCATTTGAATGCCGTGCGTGCATGCGTGTGCTTTTGTGTGAATACATGTGCTTGTCACTCTGCGGGTCACCAGAGCTTTTCCCCACAATCCTGTCAGCTGTGAATTCCAGTGTGGGCCTTTTCCAGTAATAAAATTCCACCTCACTTGCCCAGCTGTTCACCGAGGGAGCCTGTGAGCTGAGTGTAAATTGTGTTTTGTCCGTTTGTCAGTGATGTGGCAGCAGGTTTGGACAGGAATGCCGCCGGCAGTGAATCATTACCCTCAGTGCCCCTCGGTATCCTCTCTGCAGAGAAGTGACATCATGCTGACTCATCAGCCTTTATCTGCCTCGGTCTGAAGGTTAAGAGCTTGGTCGTTTTGTAGGACGGCTCTGCCTGTTCCTGCAAGCTGTCTGAGATTGTAACAGAACCCGACGGTGCGAGTGGTATCGTTTCAGCCCCTTTGTCAGAACAAAACCTTTTCCATGAATTGTTTTAAGGAATCTCAGGTTTTGATTTCTTACTCAAAACTCGACACAGTAAATATTTTACTACAGAAGTCCCAAAGTCCATAGGTAGCATCTTCGAAGTGTAAGGTGTGGTCCACTGTGGATAAAGTCTCTGAGCGTGTCATTTTATAGGCGACATCATGTGCATATGATACATTTTTCTGTAAAATTGAAATAGGAACTGATGACTGTAGTAGGGATATTATCGGTATCTGCAGATTATGGCTTGAAAATGACATATCAGCACCTGCAGATGTTATCTTTCTGCTGATATTTTCTGCCGATAAAACAACAATTCTGCCCAAATGTTCGATGATTCCCTAAAAAAGCTTGCCGTAATGCTACAACATTAATTCGGCGCGAGTGTGCGCGCGCACTGCCTGCACCACGCCTCTTCCATCAAGCACGAAGAAGGGTGCAAGATGTCTGCGGTACGGCAGTTTGTCAAAGTTTACGAAACGCAGAGCACGGTTGATTTCATTTTATGTACGTGTTCTGTGCAATAGGTAAAATTTGCTCTAGTTGTGGGCAAATTGTCTCAGGGAGAGCATCATCTAAGCCTAAGTTGTATGAATGTTAGTTTTATTTGAAAGAATTACATACAAATAAATATGGCATTTTGTACATAACCTAAGTTGAAGTAGTTTTCTCATCTTGCCCAGTGAATGTGTACATTTTAAAAATCACTGTATTTCTGCATCTGCCAGAGGGCCACTTCAATAAGAGTAGGCATGATATCTGTTCCACAACAGGCGAGACTTAATGTTCTCTGCAGTTAGGTGGAAAAAAACATGTGCCTAATATATTGGTATCAAAATCTGCAATCAAAATATTGGCATATCGGATATCTGCAAAATTTCCAATATTGTGCATCCCTACGCTATAGTCTGATAAATGTTTTAAACAAAGCCATACGATACGATACGATACGCGATATGTGGCCTATGATAACGTTAATATCACGATACAGCGATTCTGCGATAACTGAGACCAACAGCCTGGAGTCATGAAGTAGTGAGGCGGTGAGTCAGAATGGCAGGGAAATCCGCTCAGAGCGCCGTATAATTGTCAATTAAAATACAGATATTTGGAGCCAGCCTGTTGATAATGGTATCGCACGAGTCAGATTGACGATATATAGCCGTATTGATATTTTGTACCTGCACTGTTTATTGTGATGGAAATACAGAAGGTGCATAAAAACCCACCTCCTCAATCTCATCTTCCTTTCCTTTCATCCCGCAGTCCTCTCCTCTGTGCGTGGCAGCCGTCCACGCGGGCGTGGTGTCCAACGCTGTGGGAGGGAGGATCAGCGTGGTCAGCAGCAAAGGCATCCCTCACTACGAGGCCACACTGGCAAACAATGTCACTTCCACTGGGTGAGAGCTGCAGCATGTAACCTTGCATCACTTTTTTAATCTACTTCGGGTATATAAATGTGCTTCAGTAGTAATACTATTACATATACAATGTATTTTTCTTCTAAACCTTTTTTTTCTCCTCAGAGGAACTTTGTCGAACAGCCTCTTCACCTTCAGGACCAACGGTGAGTTTTCCTACTTCCTGAAGCACCATTAAGAGCTGTTATCATTTTCAAATGGGGAAATCAATGTAATTACTACTGCCAGCATCCTGTTATCTTTGTTAATCGAGCATAAATACTGCGATGTTTATACTTTTTATTAGTCAAAGTGAATTTCCCAAACGTGTACACTACTATCACTGATGGGTAATGCCTCTGTGCTCGCAGGCTGCTACGGGACGCTGGGTCTAGAATCTGGTGGTGTTGCGGACACCCAGCTATCTGTCTCCTCTGTGTGGGAGTGGCACAACATCATCGGTCAGCACAGCGTCTGGGCCCGGACGGGGGCTCGGCTAAAGAAGGCGGGGCTGCCCTGGGCTCCGGCTCAGAGCGACCACCAGCAGTGGCTGCAGGTCGATCTAAAGAGGGAGAAGAGGATCACAGGTACACAGCTTTATAAACGTACAAACTCACACTTAAGGGTCGGACTGTGTCCCCGTTATTCCACTAAAAAGTTCTAATAAATGGTTCAAACATGGTAGTTTGGAGGTGTCATTCCACTATTAAGCTGACAGCGTAGGTAGTAACAGTTCGCTAAGTCCCGCTCCCCTTAGTTACTGTTGCTACGCCTGTTTATTTGAAGCTAATGTTTAGTTATGACTCCCTATAACTTTCATTGTCTAATATGTTGTAGCCCACTGCTAGCAAATCTAAATTACCCCACTTTTGCATTTTGTTTGAAGCATATGCTCGCATATCGTGAGCTTGGTCTATACACTGGATCTCCTAAAGGCACAACAGGAAAGCCCAACAAAATCCTGTACCAGTTTGCCACAACAATGGCACAAACCAAAGGGTGGTAGAATAAAGGCAGTGCCGACATCATCGCTGGTGCTAGCGAAGGCCAGACAGGATCGCAAGTGGAGGCCAGCTGGCCGTCTCTAAAATTTTTAATCCATGTCCGACATCTCTCCTCTTCTTCGGAAAAGTGAAAAACATGACGCCCCTCTCTAAACTTTGACGACAACTGCTGTCAGACTTGCAGATTCCACATGCACACCGTTCAGGCATTTCTCCTTGTTCTGAAAGCTTGGCGATTCCACCCACGCCTAGTTACGGTTGCTAATGTAGGATTGGACAGTGGCAAGAGAGGGGCTTAGCGAAGGGTCAGTTGACGTCAGCAGGACAGGACAACGTCTAAAAGGACCACTTTATTTTGATTCAGACAACCCAAGTAGTTTCCATGTTACGACCTGACGCTCATGTACACACTGAGTATGTAAGCATGCTGACATTAGCATTTAGCACAGTACCAAAGTCCAACCTTACAAGGCTGCTCGCACGGCTGTAGACTCTTTAAACTGTACTTCTTTCTGCTGTCTGTTCATGAAGGCATCATCACCTCTGGCTCCACCCTCAGAGAGTACCAGTACTACGTCTCAGCATACCGGGTCCTGTACAGTAACGACGGCCAGCAGTGGCGCACCTACCGTGAAGCTAATTCTACACAAGACAAGGTAACACGAGCACCAAATCAATAAAGCCCTGCTTGCCCAACAGCTGCGTCACCGGCTTTTACGCTGCTTTCCCCTCCAAATTAGTGCAGATGGACAAAAATGTCACTTTAGAAGGCTACAGGGACCAACGCTTGGACCGTTTCCATAACAACTGGTATTGACTCAGAGATGTTTATGGCAGGAAACGAGGGAAGTCAGTGGTTTGAGTTAAGTGCTGTGGTAGACGAGTCAGGACACCGGGGCATTAATAATGAATGGATATGGATTTAGTGGCTGGGTTGTTAGGCTGCTGTCTACAGGCTGCTCTCTGCTGGGATCCTCTTTACCTCTCATTGTGAGGAGGAGAGGAGTTATTAGCTCGCCAAGTTTGAGAAATAATCAGCTTAGGGCTTAAAGTGCGTTTGTTCACTGTCTGAAACAAGAATCTCTTTTTTTTTTCTCTGTAAGCTACTACTACTGTTTGGTTTTAAGTCTCTGGCACAAACACTCCTTCTTCTTATTTTACGGTAGATTTTCCAGGGCAACATCAACTACCTGCACGAGGTGAGGAATAACTTCATCCCCCCTATCGAGGCCCAGTTTGTGAGGATATATCCAACAGCATGGCACCAGAGAATCGCGCTCAAGTTGGAGCTGCTCGGCTGCCAGATTCTTCCTTCAAGTAAGGGAAAGGTGGTACATAAAACTTCAATGTAGAATTTTCTCCTCTAAAATGTATTTCTTTTTGGCAGTGGGGCGAAGGCCAGAGCCGGGGCCAAGGATGCTTCCCCCTCTTCGACACACACCACCTGCTGCCGGCACAAAACGCCCTCCTCACCTCAGCCAAACCACGCACACCCCAGACATCAGAAACACGACTATGCCTCCTCACACTGACAAAGGTATGCCTGATTCTTGATTTGTACAAGCATGTCTAATAGGGAAGTCCCACCTGGTGTCTAATGTTGTGTTTTTGCTGTTAGATGTGGCTCTGGCAGCAGTTCTGGTGCCCGTGTTGGTCATGGCTCTGACTGCTCTCATCGTGATAGTGGTTTGTGCGTGGCACTGGAGGAACAGGTGTGTGTTCTCATTATCATGTGAAGAAAAATCAGTTTGAAAACATTACCCTGCATGACTTTGTTCTTCCCTCTTCATAGGAAAAAGAGCTCTGAGGGGACGTATGATCTCCCTCACTGGGATCGCACAGGTATGTACTCTGTCTGCACCACAGGCTGATTAGTCTGCTTGACTTCTGGTGACGCTCACAGCACATCTCACCGTTTCTGCTGCAGACTGGTGGAAAAGCATGAAGCAGCTGTTGCCCTCCAAGATGGTGGAGACGGAGGATTCAGTTCGGTACAGCAGCAGTGAGGTGGGCCGGCTCACGGGGAGAGGTGCGGTACCCCGACTACATGCTGAACCTGCGGGTAAGTACTGCTCGACATTGTGACTGCGATGCAAACAACTTGTTTAGTGACGCTTCCATTGTGCCTGTTGAAAGGTTTCAGCTGCTGTTACAGGCATCCTGTGGCGGTTTAATTGTTCAGAAACAGCTGTGCTTTCATTTAGAGTTTGTCACTGAAATGTAATGTGAGTGTCCTCAAGTGGATTTCCAACCTTGCAAAACCGCCATGTGGAGAACGTTGTGAAATGTCTTTTACCGGCTTCTGCTCCTCCTACACTGTTACTACATCAGTCTGTGCTTTAGACATTGACTCACAGCAACTGAGTCAAATCATGTGTTTTAAAACTTTTATAATTTGTAATGTCACATCAGTTATCTCCGATTATCTCTGAGAAATCAAAGTATGTCTACACTTTGTTTTTATGCTTTTGTAACAAAAACACATTTTTTGGGGAGGGGGGGTTCTCGTCTGTCAGCTTCATTTGAACACAATATTTAATACAGACGCCTTGATGGAATTTATTATTTTTTTTTTTTTATAAAGATTATTTTTTGGGCCTTTTATGCCTTTTATTGACAGAGAGGACAGTGGATCGTGATGGAGGCAGGGAAAGGGGGAGAGGTGGATGACAGTTGAATCCGGGGCCGCCGCATTGAGGACTATAGCCTCTGCACATGGTCGCTGATTAAATCGCTGAGCTAAACCGATGCCTGGGAATTTCTTCAATTTTGGCACAAATGTTGACTTCAGCTCAAGAATTAACTATTTGATTGACAAAAGCCTAAAAAACCCCAAATTTTTGTCCAAAAAGAATTCCTACACGAATCATGACACAATTTCACAAAAACGTCTAATAGCATGAAGCGGTGATGCAGTGTGACTTTGTGCCCGTCTGAGTCTCTTGAATCCTTTATTTCTATCCATTCTGTAAAAATACTCTCCAAGTGAGGTGGTGTGTTTCTCTGGAATATATTCACTAGAATAGCAGTGATAAATTGCATTTCGCCAATAAATCCCTTCAAAGTCAACTCTACTTTCACGATGACTCTGGTCAGACATAAGCCCTTTTTACACTGCGGTTCCGCCTCAGCGTCGTAACGAGGCTGTCATGCAGCCTTTGCCATTTTACATTGGACCACACAAACATTGGCCAGCGTAAAGCCGCCCCACTGTGTTTTTACGTTGCTGTCCGCACGAGGTGTAAACAAACAGTGCGTGCTTCAAATACACACGGCGCTGTTCTGCTCTGTCGGCTCTGCTGTTAACACAGATGCCGTTTCGCCTGTTACTACCTCCGATGCCGGCTCAGAGGCGGAACGATTTCGCCCCACCATTCTGCCATTTGTGCGTTTTACATAGAAGACGGAACGTAACAGAGGTGTCATAATCCCGCCTTGAACTGGCAGTGTAAAAAGCGGCACCAAATTTTACAGTACTTCAACCTGGCTGGTTTCATTAGTTTAGCTTCATTAACACACTATAACATCCTCTGTTTTCAGAGTACGCTCAGCCCCTGGTGAGTGGTGTAACTACATTAGGAGCCCGTTCCACCTTCAAACCAGACGAGGGGCCCGACCCGGGGTACTCAGACCCTGACCTGTACGACGCTCCCATCTCTCCAGACGTTTACCACGCCTACGCGGAGCCCCTGCCTGCTTCGGGATCTGAGTACGCTACACCCATTGTGGTGGATTTGGGCTCCCACCCATCAGGGGGCTCCACATTGACCCAGCCCTCTGCAGTGTGTAGCTTCATGGGTTCTGGGGCCTCCTCCCTGCTCACACAGACAGACAGCACCCACTCAGGGAGGTCGGCTTACGATACGCCCAAGAATGCCACTGGACAGGCCACGCCCCCTGAAGATCTGACCTATCAGGTGCCTCAGAATAAGCCAACAGGACAGAGCTGAAGAGTCTGGATGCACATGGCCTTAATCTGCCCCTCCCTGCCAACGCAACCCCGATGGACAGAGACAGAGGGTTGTTTGAGGAAGAGGAGGAGGAGTGAACCTGTGAGCCTCGGAGCGCAGGTTTTAAGTCTTGAATGAACACTACCTTAGCGTTAGATTCATCTGGAGATGTCTGTATTGCCTAAATGTTTCTGCATGGCCACAATCTGCTTGTGTAGTGCCATTACAGTCCTATCACTGAAACCACAACGATGAATGTGTTTGTGCCAGGAGTGAGAGGCGGAAGCGGATCAGTGGATGGAGGGATAAAAAGGAGAAAGCTGACTACTATTTGAAAAAGTCCCTGTTCTGTGATTCTTAGTAGTTCTTGCATTCTGTGAAACTGTGATGTCCTTTTTTTTTCATTTTTATTCTGTTACAAAGTGAACCAGGTTTGGCTGAAATGTGCCTCATGATTCTTAAAGGGATAGTTCGGACACTAAGTTGTATGAAACACTTGCTAGTAGTGTAGCGGATGCAAAGCTATTAGCTTACTCGCCGAGTCCTGTGGTCGGAGTTCTGGCCGGTTCTGAACGTAGAAGAAGTAGTTCCAGTGAGACGCCAGGGTCAAAAACAACACGCAGGCGATGGTGATCCATTTAACACCAAATCATCGTCCTAGGATTTCATATATTGCGCTGTTCTTTTGGTACTATTTTCTCTTGACAAATCCAGTATGACTACGCCTGCTGCAGGCCGGTTTCTCAGGTGACATGCTCTATCAAGAGAACACGCTGGAACTGGTAACTTGTGAGACTCGTTTTCCTGACACGGATCGTGCCCTTAGAGGTCCCGTTGGATCCGTTGTTACAGATCAATCTTCACTTTCATAGTCTGACATGTTTACTTCCACGATGATGCAACCCAGTCAGAGTCGTCGTGCAACACCTACTAGGTCGGCTTACCTGAGAAACCGGCCTGCAGCAGGCGTGGTGATACTGGATTTGTCAAGAGAGAAAATAGTGCCCAAAAAAACGTCCAGTACATAAAATCCGAGGGCGGTGATTTTGTGTTAAATGGATCACCATTGCCTCCGTGTTTTTGTAGAGTAAAACGTTTTGGTCTCATGACCCTGACATCTCACTGGAAATACTCTATGTTCAGAACCGGCCAGAACTCCGACCACAGGACTCTGAGCGAGCTAATAGCTTTGCATCCGCTACACTACTAGCAAGTGTTTCAAACGACTTGGTGTCCAAAAATCCGAACTATCCCTTTAAATTACTGAATTAACTGCATGTTGCATTAAGGTCCACATCAAGGTCCCAGAATTCCTCCTCTCTAGAGAAACTTTTCTACGGTACATTTGTGTCTTACTTTCTTTAAAAGCATGACTTGAAATTGTGTATAGTTCGAATAATTCCATCACTGCAAACCTGTTAGAGCGCTCAGATGATTTACTGATATTTATTTCTAATTCACATCCTGCTGATGAAGAGAAACTCTTTTTCAAACAGCCCAACACTACCCTCCTTTTAGATGAAATAACCTCGGGAACACATAACTGACACAAAGTAGTTTTTAATGAGTTGTTGTTGGATGTAAACTTGAAAAGACCGATCAGGAGGCGGATTCAGTGAACGTCCCCCAAAGAGAAATACTTTTTGTGCTCCTGAAGACCAAATGCTGCCTTTTTTTGTGTTTATGCAACGTTCATTCACAACTTTCACAGCACAAGTTTAGCCAAATAAGTGACACCAGTCTTAATGTAGGAAACAGTGATTTTTAAAGGCCTAGTTAGTTCCTAGAAAAAGGTACAGAGAGAATAGGTAGAATCTGTTACAGCCCGTGTTTGTCCGATTTAGATTTTATTCGTGCCTCGTGGTGATTGTCTCGTGTTGAAATGGGTGTTAGATCTGTCCTAATGCATATGAGTGTTTCTTCCTTGTATCTATGTGCATCAACATCTGTATGTATGTGTGGTAAGCTGTTTTGATACATCAGTCCTGTGTGTGTTTTGTTCTTTTGGACTGGTTTTCTAGTTGTAGTAGGATGTTCTCAGTCGATGTCTGTAGCACCAGTAGACTGCATTCCTCTCCTGTGGTACGGATCTGACCAAACGCTCTGTGGCAGGAGTGCAGATGGAGACTAAATGGAAGGAGCTGCTTTATAACACAACAGAATGGCAACCTCACCTGAAGGGAGGGCGTTGTTCACACAGCTGTGCCACCAATCAAGCTTTGTTTATGCTCAATAACCGAGGCCTTTCTATGTAAAGAGTTTGGTGCTCCCTGGTCACAGAGGGATGATTGTGTTTATGTGGCTCTCACTGATTGTATATAGAGAAATAAAGAGTTTTTAAAGAAGAAAATGCTTTATTACAATCTTCAGCTGTCATGAAACGACTATTTATTTTTCATTTTGTAAGGACACGGACATGAACATCTTTGAGATTATTACTTTAACATGTTAAGTCACTATCGCTGAATGAGGTAACACAATGGTGATTGAGCCTATGGCCCACTGCATTTGCAGTATTATGGACCAGGTGTCTGTGGCGACTTTTATAAATCACAAATGGCGCTCGGTTAGTGACACGTTTTCCATCAGCCAGCAGTGGTTGGTCTGCCAGAGAGGGTAGGCGGAGCTAAGCGGCTGCTTTTCCGGTCTCTGCAAGTGTTGCGAGTAAACAGTAATCTACTATGGCTGAACAAGCAAAGAAAAGATGGATGACTACAGATACAACTTCAACAATAAGTGAAAATCCAAAGAAAAAAACAAATTTGACGCTCAGATGAAGCAAACAGTCTGAAAAGGAAAGCGACCGTCGGCGAGGAAAATCAAGAGTTACAACCGGAGCCAACCGTGTACGTCGCATGCGATCAGGAAGTGTGCTCCTGCAATTACCGTTTATCACCATAGGTGCCGCCAAAGAGTGACACAGAATCGAGATTATATCTTTAAAGTCGAGATGAAACATTTCGAGAGTATCTAGCTTCCGTATCGTGACGTATTTCCGAGTGAAACAGGACGTGCAGGCGGGACATATCATTAGAGGGATTTGATATGAGCGTTGAGAAGTGGGCGTAGACAGACGCTCTCCACAGCGCCGGAGCTAGCTAACTGACTGAGCGTTCTTGGTGCGCTGTGGCTAAATGTTGCAGATTGATTGGTTGAAATTGTTTGGTGCTAACTTACGTAAGCATGGTGAAATTTAGTTTTACCGGAAGAAAAAATGATCGGATTTTGATATAAGAATACGAAGAAATTGATTTTCTGTATTTTTTTTTGCCTATATTGTAGAATAATAGATGCACAATATTACTGGGGATGTGATCTAAAAGGATTGAAATGACATTTTTCATTTCACTTCGACTTTAATGAACATCAGTATGAAAATACAGGATGTAAACATGCCAGAGCTAGCAATAATGCTATGTACATCCTTAAACAATATTACAGGCCTTAACAGAGACAGTGCAAGTGGCTGAGGTCTGTTTGTTTACTTTGTTTTTACACTTTAGCTGAATGACATTTACAGATTTCACAGTTACACTTCAAGTACAGAAAAGTAATATTTACAAAATCAATATTTTCTGCTAATCATAAAGTAATCAGTTCTTAAAGTGGTGTTTGATTTTTACCCATGCTGGTGCAATCGTTCCAACAATGTATACGTGTTCCCTTCAGGTTGAACCGTGATGGCGGAGTTGATTCCTTGACTTTACATCTAGCGCATTTGTCAAAACTAGAATGTTTCCAAACTGTTTTTAAATAATATTCTCATTAACCTAAGCTACACTTTCTGGTGCTAATTAGCTAAAAAGTTAAAATGTTTGTACGCCAAACTAGGATTGTAAACATGGCAAACAAAAGTGTTAGCTTCATGAGCATGTAAACAGAGCAATGCTTAGCTTAAGTACAGCCTCGCAGACCTGTTAGCATGGCCAAAGACTTATAAGCAGAATGTTTAGCATCTCTATAAGCTGCACTGGCCGACCTGAACTGTGCTGTAATTAAAACCCCGTCTACAAAATGACATCTTTGTACGCTCATGACGTAGCTTAACAAGGTTTGCTTGATGGATGGCGTGTATTCTATGATACATGATAGTTTATTCACAGCATTTTCTTCAGTGTTCATTTACTATTTATAATAAATATAATTGTATTAAAAAATATAAAAGGACTAAAATGGCGTGTATTCAAGATGTAAATGTTCATCAAGTAAAATCAACATGTCCAGAAAGCGTGAAATTAAATGTTCATTGATTCTCCAACACACCCTGCTGTGGTATTAAACCACATAAAAAAGCTTTTTAAACCCTCTCTCTAACCTTTATTTGCTCCCATTAAATTCTTTTTCATTTCAGCTGCTCCCAAGTAGCACGACAATTACTGATGGTGAGCTTCTTTTGAGTCTTCACCATCCCCAACCAGCTCCTTACCCTTCTTCCTCATTCCTCCATGTTCTTCCCGTTCTTCCCGAACTTCCACCAGACCACGGTGAGGGCGATAGCCAACAGGAAGATCAGGCTGCTGGTTACGAGGTAAGTGATGGGCAGGAAGTGGTTCTGACCTCCGAACCATGTCAGCGTGGTCAGCACCACTTCCTTTCTGCCTCGGAAGTACTGCACGGGGAAGTCTGGGGGGAGGCCGAGGTCAAGGCTGAAAATAGGTGATCACAAAGAGGAGCTCAATGGAAACAAGCTTAAAATAGCCCCCCGTCTATAAGCATGTGTTGAACTGCAGATAAGACAAAGGAAACAAACGCACACAATGGGAGACGTGTAACCTAATTTAACCCACGCTAACGTTCCCAGGAATTACACAGCAGTGAAAGGATACTGTAGGAGATGTCGATGCTGTAATTCCCCGCCGGCAGACCCTTAGTAAAGGGCTTCTCAGCTCGGTATAAAACCCCATAGAGCTTCTTGAAGTTAGGGAAGGCCGCCTCTCTCATCCAGATGATCAGGTCATCGTTGATGAAGCCGGTGTTGGTCGGGTCGGTATGATCCAGCTCATACACAGGATTCTTCCAGTACAGAGGCTTCGCTGTGCCTACAAAACAATCACAAATCCATCTGGTGAATAAAGTCGGAAATATTGGAGCGTACGTGAAAGACAGATTGAAGGATTTACCATCGAACTCTTGAGCCAGTGTCAAGTTTTCGATCTTCGGGTTGCGGTACTTGATATTTTTGTCTGTGTACCAGGTGATGCCCTTTCTTAACAGAGGGACGCGAACTGAAGAACCAGTGGGGCCATGATAGGTCAGAGTGAAGGTGTCTGGGAGGACAGATGTGAGGCCATGAAGTTAGAAGAGATAAAGATGCATGTGATGACTGATGATGTGTATGGTGCTCACCGTTGAAGATGCTGTTGGCCACAGCACCACAGGGCGCGATGGGGAGTCCCTTCGAGTCCACTCTAAATGGCTGGCAGTACGTGCTGGGGTTCTGGTCAGAAAACAAGGTTAACAGAGAAACTGAGGTGGATAATTTAAGTTTTAATTTTTATTTGGGCTGTTTATCCCTTATTGAGACCGAGAGAGGACATTGGACAGTGTAGGAAACCGGGGAAGAGAGAGTGTGGATGACACGCGGCAAAGGGGGGGAGTCAAACCCCGCGTCTGTGGCCTCTGTATGTGGGACGCGCATTTTAACCGCTGAGCTAAACGGGCGCCCATCAGTGGTGCACTTTTTATGCATGATGCAAAGGATGTTATCAGAGATCGAGATAAAAAAAATGATAACATAACACAAGATAAGATTTCTGTATCAGGACAATCGTGAATACGAGCACTGCCTGGAAAAAGCCGTCTGGTGACATTCTGTACAGTTACACTGATTTTATCCTTTATGCAGGGGGACCTTATCATTTTTGAGAAGATTGATTGATTGTGTTTGTGTGTATTATATATGTGTATTTCATCTGTGATGCAATACAAATATATTCTTTTAACAAAATATAAGGTGAAGTGATTCAGTCTATGTAAGTGCCGTTTGAAGAGTTTTAATTAGAGATAGACCGATATGTTTTTTTCAGGGCCGATACCGATACCGATTATTAGTAGTCAAGGAGGCCAATAACTGATATTTGGAGCCGATATTCATTTGCAGTAAAAGTTAAAATATTGGCGTCAAAATTTTGAATAATACAATCTCCAACACTTAACTTTGTTTAAATGCCTTTAAGCATATGTTTATTAAACAAACAAACAAAAAGCGCAGGGAGTTCCCAGGGTCAGCAGCATCTCTTATAAAGTTAACTGAAAATTTAAATAAAGAAATAATGTCCTGAAGTTTTATAAAGTAAATAAAACAAAGTTAAATAAAATTTGCAAAGACATGAACTCTTATCGGCCTTCAGATTTAAAAAAAATAAAAAAAATAAATTAAATTTTAAATAAAAAAAAAAGGCCGATGCCGATATGCGTCAAAATGCCTGAATATCGGCCCGGCCGATAATCGGTCTATCCCTAGTTTTAATTGTATATTTCTGAAAATCAGGGCATTATTGTTGATCGCAAAATTGTTGTTGGGATAATCGTAATATGAATTTTTTTAATCTTAAAGTTCAGTTACTTTTAGCTTTCCATTTTTATGTACAACACTTTTTCATTATTCGACCAAACAGTGCATAGAGTTCCTTCACCACCTACTAAAATGTTGAAACCCTATTTAAAAGGTTATTATTCCATTACAATATTTTAACTGACAGCCAATTCTTCTGCAGGAATTCTTCTTTTACTTTCAATACTTAAAGTAAAATTTACTCTTAACACTTTTACTTCAGTAACATAAAGCTTCTTCCCGTTTTTTCTGAATTAACGACATAATTGTCTCAGAATTCGAGAAAAGTTTTCACCGATAAAACAAAGAGTTGCTCTGTTTATCATAATTAACAAGATAGCAGATCAGATTGTCTTCTGTGTGAACGACCGTAAAGTCCTGAGGTGCCTGCGTGGAGTCTACAAAATAACAACAATACCACCTATATTACTTAAAGACACGAGCATCTCCCAGTGTCTCTACCCCGAACCAAAATAAACCAGGAGTAAACTCAACAGGCGGGAGATGTTGCTTTCATAAAATCAATCTTTTGTGTAATGAGAGCTCATCGCAGGATTTTGAGGTGTATCGTGAATGCAATACGCTTCTGTAAAAAGGTGCTGAAGTCTGAGTCCACCTGCATCAAAAGGCCAAAAAGGCAGAGCACCGTTTCAGTTTTCAAACAAGCTACGTGGGAAAATTGGGCTTTATTGCACTGTTTCATGTCAGCATGATTCTTTGGGGTGATTTGGAAGTGGTGTCATCGCATAGTTTGTCAGACTCTAACGTTTACAACACCTTCAGAGCAGTTAACAGCCTGTGTAGCAGAGCATAACAACTGAGCAGGCGATTGGTAGATGGTTTAATAATGTTGCCTTTTGAGTACATTAATTTTAGATTTGCACAATCCTTATAAAAAGTCTATTTTTTCATTCCGGCTCAAGACTTCATTATAACAGGCAGCACAACAATCAATACTGTCCTGATTTTAATAGTCCAGTATAAACCAGGCTCGAGTCCTAACAATGTCAATGTAATTTATAACTACAAACCTTTAACCTCGTCTTCCTGCCAACCATCTGCCCGTCATCTCTGGAGTCCATGTACCTGCGGAGGTTCTGATGGAAGTTTTTGAGGCCGTAGTAGAAGAAGACATCCCCCTGAAACAGCAGGAAACACAGCGTCAACACACTGTAGGTGTTTCACGTCATGTATGTTGTTAAAGAGTCTGTTACCTTGAATGCTTTCTCAATAGGAAACACCACAGTGCAGCTGCAGGCTTGATCAGCAAGGCTCACATCTTTACGCTTTTCAAAACATCTATCGCACGTCCCGGCCTCCGTGTAGTCCAACTGAGAGGACAGGAGAGAGTTAATGACAGCGCATACATGGTGAATACACTGTTCCTGTTTACCTCACTCTAAACATAACCTTGGATCTTTCCTCTCTTTGTCACTCCCTTTTTTATTGCACACAAGGGCTTTTGAACTCTTCCTGCCTCTGTCTGCCCACACATAAAATCTGTATTAGTACAGTCACTTATATATAAGAAACACAACTAAGACAGAAGCTCAATCTTCATAAACACTTGTACTCACCTTTATTTCCTGTGTGCTCTGCACTGTGAGCAGCAGCCATACTCCCAGCAGCATGCATATCAGAGCCATAAAGTAGAAGAACGGCAGCACGGTGTTAGCCGTTAGCATGGGAGACCAGGCAGGCAGCCTCTGCTGTTTGAAGGCAGAGTTGTCCGGCCTCTGAGCCAGGGGCCCAGTGTTGGCCTTTACTTTGCCCATGAGAGGGAGCTTCTGCTGGGGAAGGACTCGGACAGCCGGAGAGACAACCAAAGTGTCAGAGAGTGCGCGGTTCTATCTCCTCTTCCTGTTCCTTTTTTTTTCAGCGGTATCTCCCTGCTCACACACACACACACACACACAGATACACACAACACTCTGCTTGCCAAGAGATTTTCCCAGCAGGCCTTGCAGAGCGGGGCAGACTGTTGTGGTCTGTTACTTATTAACCACAACCCTTTACTTAACTACCTCTTTCTGTTTCTTTCCGTGTGTTCTTTAATACGTTCTTCCTACAATGCACTTCTCTGTTTGTTCACATGAAAACGACACAGACGTGTATTTTAAATATTTACTCTTCTTTTTCAGTGGGAGATCATCTGCCTGTGCCCCGTCACGCTGCTTTAAAATGTGTTATCAAAAGGATGTTATGACAAATGGGACTTCCTAGTGGGCGAGTAAACTCATGACCTCATGCTCCTCAGTAGGAGGGGCTTCCCAAGGTCGGCCTAAACAAACGGAAGGATGCTGGTTTCATTCTGAGTCCGTTTATTCAATCCATCACACCGGGACATCACATTGGGCTACAAGAACGAACAAACAACACCACGCATTTGACACGGCCGCTGAAAATAGTAAAAAAGCAGAGTGCAGATTTATGCACCGACACAGAGGGAAGACAGACAGGAAGAGGCCCCTCCAGCGTGAGGCGAGGAACGTCAGTCTGCACACAGCAAAGTTTACAACGTGCAGTTAAAATAGTCCAATTTTGACTTTGTCTTCTTTACATCCGCTCAGGATCCCGCTCTCCAGCAGCTTCATGAAGTCCAGTTTGATCTGCAAAAGACATTAAATATAATGACTGAAAAACAGAGTAACTAGAATTCTACTCTGTTTCTTTGTTTGCACCTCTTTGATACAGCCCTGTGTAGTCCTTGTCCTTTGTTTACTCATTTTAAATTATGGTATTATGCTAATCTTATTCTTCATATTTCACTCTGTGATACCAGTGGAGTAGCTTAGCATAATTTACAGTTTAAAAAACTCCTAATTTTTCTCACACTGGTGCTCTGTGCAGGCCCTCATACAGCCTTGGCCTGAAAAGACTCAGTCAGCTCTGTCCCTTTAAGAAACCCCGCCCCTACAAGCCCACTTTCTTCTGATTGGCCAGCTCTAAGAAGCCTGCTGAGGCTGCACTTTGTGACGTCACAAAGTGCAGCATGTAGAAAAAACTGTGAAACCTGGCATTCAGTGCAGCCTGCAGACTGAGCTGAGAAGCCTGGGGATTACTCCAACATACTTTAACCTACAGATTTGAAACTTCACCCACGTTTAGTCTGGACATCCAACATTGTAACATTATATATATATGTCTTAAAATGTGAAATAAGACCCCCTCTATAACAGTGATAAACTGAACTAGGTGGAAACTATGAGGGAAGCTTGCAGAGATTCTGCCGTTTCTTTTGCACAGCTTTTTTTCTCCTTTTGCGGCCAGACATGGAGCCGAGTATTGTTTCACAGATTGTACTGTTAGGTCAAGAGTTTAGAAGTGTGGGTTTTTTGTTTATTGTTCTTTAAAACACTGATGCCTTTTGCTTTCCGTTTGGTCATTTTAGTTGGTTTCCTTCTGTTGATCAATTTCTGTAAATGCATGTTTGTTATTGTTTTACTTTTGGGGTCTGCTGCTGCTGTTTTTGTTCATCTTTTCAAAAAGGATTATGTTACTCCCTGTGTTCCCCATGACGCTCAAAGCTCCTGTGAGGAACTTATGTCGACTTTGGCGCCCCCTGTGGACCGTACCTCTTATCTCTTTGCTGATTTTGTCCTGTACATGTTTAAGTGGTGGTTTTTAACAATAAATCTCCTCCTGCTTTCTTTAACAGTCATATGTATCACTCACTTTAAATGTCTGCCCTGGAAAATGTAAACAAAGGCAGCGTGCAGTTAATCGCTTCGTCTGACACCTACCCCCCGCCAGCAGTTCCAGGCATTAAAATAACTCCTCACAGGCGCTTTAAAAAGGTTGTAACACAAAATGACACAACCTTTGTTTCTTAGCTGCACACTATGACGTTCCTGTGTCTAAATCTCTACTTCCAAGGGAGTTAAAGTTTGTTATTCTGAATGGCTTAGCAGATAAAGATGTGTTCCTCCCAGCAAGTGCAAAGCAGCAGGCCCCAGCGGATTAACCTGAAACTGCAGCTGCAAAGTGGCTGTGGTGGCGAGTCCACCTGAGGCTCCTGAGAAGGTGTTAAGTCCTCTCCCTCGGCTGCAGCTGAGCCACCTCCTTTGCTGCTACAGTTTGAGCTTTTATCTTTTCATTGTTGCGATTATTAATAATGCTAATTCTGTTTATTTTAAATGTTAAACTTCAGAAAAAATAGGTGTCTCTTTCTTCTCTGAAAAGTCCAATTTTGCTGTATGTGCACAAGCTGCATATCGGATCATGAGTTCTGTTCACACACGAAGTAACACATCACAGTCGGGGAACAATAATCCTTTTTTTTTTATTTGATGGGAGCTTTAAATACAGTAAAAATATCAAATCTTATATCTAAATAACTTGTTAGTCAAAGCTGTCTTGTTATCTTCTCAGCCCAGCAGGGGGCAGTAGCTCACCTCAGGAATGTCCACCATCCTCCGGAGCTTCTGGTCCCTCCAGTTCCAGTCCAGAACCACATATCTCAAAGCCTGCAGGTTCAAACCATCTGAAAGAGATAACACCAGTTTGCACAGAGTAATAAAACCTATAATGCTTTAAAATTCAACTGCAGAACCATCGTGGTCGCACCCACCTTTCTCAATAAGAGCGCTGATCCTGCCGGGGGTCCCCACTCCGATGTGTGTGACGCCTTTCTGCAGCAGCTTCACCTGCTCCTCTACCTGTACACACAAAAGACAGAGAGCTGTTTAAACTCGTCATTGTGCGCACATGCATTGTTTTAATGAGTCTTCTCTTCTACCTTGATATGTTTTGCAAAAAGTTTTATTGCTTTGGCTTCACCCTTGAAGGTTGTCAGCTGCCTGGGGAGAACAGGAAACAAATAGCGCTCAAGTAAACATAATTAGAAAGTTGTAATGTAGGCAACTCCCCCGTGTGTCACCTACTTGATGAGCTCGATGGTTCGGAGAGCAGAGCTACAAACGATGAGCAGAACCACAGAACTCTTCTCTGTGTGCTGCTTTTGAATCTTCGCCCACTTGGGACACACTAGGAACAACAGGGAAAGAAAAGAGGAAATTAAAGCGACATGTTTGTTCAAAAGAAACAAGCTAAAAGCAGGTTTTAGTTGAGCGCATCACTCACCTTGTTTCAGATACGAGGAAAGGCTGTGCGTTAAGTCATTGCTGGACAGGAAGCAGGAGTCTGGAGGGTGTGGGAGGGCAGACGGTGACCTTGGTGAATCAACAGATCAGCACATATTGACAGAGCTTAGAAAGGTAAAGGCGACTGACCGTGCAGTTTGAGCTCCTCCTGCTCGATCACAGAGCGCTTGTCCGAGAAGTACTGCGTGACGAGGCTCTGCAGGTCTGCAGGACAGCCAGGCTTCGGCTCCGAGGAGGACAAGACATCGGTAATCGTCTTCTTCTTCTTCTGGTAAACAAAATAAATGCATGTACAGTGTGATTCACAAACAAAGCCTAATGAATGTTGTGCCCGTGTTGTACCAGCAGGTGTCACTACACTCACCTTCCTCTTTCTTTTGACTTTAGGTGACTTTGCATCCTCAGGCTCTTTCTTCGGAGGAGTTACACACTCTTTCTGTGAAAGCAATGCAGAACACACAATTTAGGTACAGTACATACATTTGATTCATATTAAGCAGTAGTTTAGAACCACCAGAGTTAATATTAACATATATTTGTGTTCCATCATACTAAGCCATCATTATTGCTAAGTGCTGCTCATGGTGGATTCATGTTGGGTCTCTCTAAATAACAAAGTGTACAGTCTAGACCTGCTCTTGTTGTAAAGTGTCATGAGATAACTTTGGTTATGATTTTGTGCAACACAAATAAAATTTGATTATGACTTTACCACCAAAAATCTACAACAAAAAGGCTGCAATTCATGATTTTTTTTCACTATCTACAAATGTGCTGATTATTTCCTTGATCACACTTTGTTCCACAGCGGATACAAGAAATCATTCAATCAATTAGTTCGCAACTTTTTTTTGTCAACTGAGTTTAAGTAATTGAGAGAAAAAAAATGTGATTCAAGCTTCTTAAATGTGAATGTTTTCTGCTTTCCTCGCCGCTCTTTGACAGTAAAGTGTCTTTCCTCAGAGACATTTGAGAACGTCATCTTGGACTTTTGGAAACACTAAATGCCACTTTTTTTTCTTGCTCTTTATTGTGAGAAAATGTGAAGAAGACAATACAAATGAAAGACGTACAAATCATGGAGAAAGAATAGAAACAATTACCAAAGGATCAGACGTTACCAAAACAGAAATCAAACAAACAAGGAAACAAAAATAAAACAAACAGACACAAGAAAGAACAAATAAACAGAAAGAGAAAAAAAAGGATGAGAGAATGAAAGCTCTGTTTGATGAGTGTTTTAGTTCTATCTGTTCAATTTTTTTTACTTTTATAGAGCAGACAACCTGCTGATTATACCGAGAAAAAAGACAAAATATTAATTGGCATTTGAATTGGCATTACAAATTATTATGAGCCCTAGTTTTGTCTATTGGTGGTTTTCATAAGTCAGAGCACAAGCTGACAAGTACAAAGGCTTTGTAACTTACAGTCAAAATCTCATATTATATTATATATCTATTAATAATATAGAGCAGAAAAAGAAGCTGCTAATCCTCACAATGGAGAGGCTGGAAGGGGAGAGTGTGTCCATCAACTAATCAATTAATGACAATTTCAACGAGGGAATGTTTAACACTGGTTTAACACAACGATGTATTTTACCTGTTCACTCTGTTTCTTCTTCTTGGCCTTCACTGTTTTCTCTGTCACCGCCTTCCTCTTCTCCGGTTTGCTCTTTGTTTTTGGTTTCTCTGTCGGCTGTTTCTCTTCTTGTTTCTCTTCCTCGACCTCGGATGCATCTGGAAAAAAAAGAAACCAAAGGACATTTCTTCATTATGTTGGATTTATGGACTTGGAATAGTGCAAGAAAGAAAGATGGAAGAAAGAAAGAAAGAAAGAAATAAAGAAAATGAAGGTGAGGCAACAGAAAACACATTTCAGGTTAGCAGAAGTCAGGTTTGGCTATTAACAGAAGTGCCTAACCACCATGGCATCCCAGAAACAAACACACTCTCCATGGATACAAGCCTATTTAGTCAGAATCTGCTTCCACACTTTGGCGCCTGAACTGCAGATTTGGCATTTGCACAGTGAAGTATTTAGAACAGAACAGAAAAACAGAAATACTCAAACGTTCCCCGAGATAACAACAATGCAGCAAAGCTCCATCCAAGCATCTGGTTATATTTAGCCTCTCTGTTGCTACCACTTCTCCGTGCATACCTCTCATCTCATGCTATGAGGTCATGCTCAGACCCTCTGGCATATATGCATGCTTGTTCAGAATACTTTAAAACAGATGCCAGATTGAACTGGCTAATAAATCTGTGGGTTTCACTGCAGTGTCCTTCCTGAAATGTGTATGTTTGTAATTCTCCCCGTGGACCGTCGGTATCAAAGAACAGGACGGCTGACATCATCTCTGGGTCTTATTGAGTGTAGGAGGATTACATTCGTCACAAGTAGAGTTTGGTGAGGTCTGTGAAAGGCCTGCTTATGGCGTGCTGTACTTGTTGCCAAAACCCATTTAGTAGCATCAAAACAGGTAGCCATTATATCATTAAGCTCTGATGGAAAACAACTAGTATGACCTAAGGCCGGAGGTATACTGGCTTTTTAACCTTGTGTTCGCGTACACAACCAGCGGCGTCATGAACATAAGAGTTCACATACTTGGCTATGCACTACGTGTGTTACTGGAGGACACCTCTAGAGGGCCCACCGGAGAGCTCAGGCCGTATGCAACTACCGTATGTGCGGGATGTAAACAACACACAACTCGAGGAGGTTACTATGATGTTAGGACTTGTTTCCACTTAGTTTTGCAGGTTTATCTGTCGCAGATATTTTGACAGGCATGATTGTTGCTCTGCAGTGGCAATGATCGTAACTGCAGACTTGGTTTATCAGCTTTTCAGAACTTTCTGGCTGTGTCCGAAACCGCATACTTACGTACTGCTTACTACATACTCAAACAGTATGTCCTGCATACTGCCTACTAACCTGACTATTTGGATGCCGTTCGCATCATACTCAGAGCCGTCGTCTCCGTATCACGTGACTTAATCGTTTACGTATGTCCGGTCTGATCTCCGGTCCATCTCCACCATAGTAGAAGCTGAATAACCGCAATGCATTTTGGGGCGGTTGAGTCCAACCAGTGAGCTCCCGTCTCATACTCAAATATCCGGGCCGATCTAGTATACATCCGGGCATTTCTCGCATACACAAAATTGCATACTATGAGATGGGAACGCATGACATACTAAGTATGATAGTATGTGGTTTCGGACACACCGTCTGTCATTGTTGTCCCTGCTGCTTTGTTGACCCTGTCACATCCCCTCTGCCTCTACACTGCCCCTACTGCTCATGCGCATACTGCAACTTGCGTACGTGCACAGCCGCCGCTCCAAACAGACGCACGGACCAGGTGGCCGTCATGTGCACGCAAACACCTAGTTAAAAGCAAGTATATCTCTGGCTTAAGTGATCGAGGTATGGCAAGAGGTGTAGCAACATTGTCTCAATCCATAAGAAGCAATGAAACAACTGTTTTTCACCTTACGTGAGAGTGCTGAATCGTCCTTTAAAGCTTTTACCCAAAGACACCGTGGGGGAAGTCAACCTCAGGTTTTTAATTTTAGGTTGCAGGTATCAGGAATTTAAGACAAAGGTATCTATTAAACAGAGGATGATTGTACTCCACCTCATTTCTTACCTTTAGGAGTCTGTTCCAAAGACGCCCAGAGGTCTTAATAACGCAGCTTTATGAGGACAATTAAAAAGTAAGGGAAAGAAGCTAAAGACAGAAGGCAAGGCAACAGAGCACTCTCTTTATGACTTGCTTATTCACCTTTTCACCATTAGTTTTCTTTATCCTAACTCTGCCAACATGTGCTTGCTTCTTCCTCTCTAAGTTTACATTGATAAGATAATTATCACGTTTTTCTCTTAAAGCTATTATAGTCAAAGAAATGATTAAAGAAAAGACTCTGTCTCCAGAGCACATCTTTTTCTTTCTATCATTTAATAACAACCTTCTCTCCATCCATCACTCTAATTCCTTATTTGTTACAGTCATCTGTCCAGTCATGCAATCTTTCTGTTGGAAGACCAACCCATCTATTGATCTGCCAAAGCAACCATTGCCTCTCTTCTCCCTGCTTGTACTCATCCTTTCCTCACTCTCATGCTGGACTGTTGGAAGGAAAGTGAAGATAGAAAAGGTGCCAGAGGCCAAGGAACAGAGGACAAGTGGACGAAGGGAGGTGAACTACAGAGGCGAGGAGGACTTACTGCGGATATATTGGTGATAAATTATAGATAAGTGGGAGATAGTTAAAGTAAAGTCCAGGCCTTTGTACGACCAGTGAGCGGCCCAGGTCCACCTGTGCTGCAGCAGGTAAGATTGAGTTTTTAGGATTACTCTCAGTTAATTAATTTGTTGTGTGTTTGTTTCTTTCCATTTCATCTTTAAAATATGACTCGAAACAATTTATTGTGACTCAAAATTGTTGGCGAATAATGGATCGATCATTACAGCTCAAGTTTTTTAACTCTGTTGGTGCTGGTACTCCAATGTATCTGCTCTGTTTACCAAAGAGCAAGCGTGCTTTATAAAAGTATGCCACTGATGTGATAAAACTTTAAGTTTAAGACAGGTACAGAGATTGAAATCTATTAGAAAACAGTTCACCTGAAGTAGTAGTGTTGTTTGGCTTTGTTAAGATAAAAGGAAAAAGGTAAATTTAACAACAAATGCAGTAAATCCACCTGTCTAATGTAAATTGTAACATCTACCAGCATGATGTATGTGCCTGAGTTGATGACACAAATTGCAATTACCTGACATTGCTGTTTTGTACTCACTGAGCTGTGAAATAATCTACAACACAACAAACATGTGTTCAGAAGGTAACTAAACCCTCAGATGAGGGAAGCTGCTGACGGCGCAGCCACACTGGTGTTTAGCCTAAAGAGCATTTCTAATCTTACAGATGGCCTGAGGACGAGCCCCCAAAGAGTCATTTAGAGACGCTCTTCCACTTCCTGACTCATGGTGTATTTAATATGGTGCAGGGAACAGCGGACATGATGCATATATATTTGTATACATACATGAAAACACAGAACTCACTTTGTTTTCTCCCTGTGGGACAGAGCTGCAATATTCCCTTCTTTGCAGAGGACTATTCCTCATAAAGGCTTGGATAAGGAAACTTTACAGTTCATTATGTACAGCTGGGTAAATCTAATGCAATCTAATGCAACAGCCATGAAATGAATCCTCTTCCGTGAAAGTGATAACGCTCAGTTTAGCTAAACTGAGAGGTTTTCTTTTTAATATTTAGTCAACTCTCATTTGGAACGTTTGCGACGCCTCTCAGTGTGATGCAACATCATTTAACAGCACAATAAACTGCAGTCTCCAAAATAACCATTAAGTCGAATGAAAATGTCTCTAAAATGGGTCCAAACAAAACATTACAAACTTCATAAAGGTCGGATTTATTGCTTTTGTTTTAGACTGCATTCGTATGAGATGTAAAATTACATTCATTCTTACTGATTTGAAGACAATAATCGTAAAAACCTGGTCAAATTGAACAAAAGCTGCTTCCATGGATAAATCTAACTAAAGGTGTGTTTGTGTATTTTGCGTGCACCAACTACTTAAACAGACGGATGAGCTAATGACGGCTAAGTTGCGCTTCTTTAAGGACTGTGCTATTAGTGAGATAAGACAAAAGTAGAGCTACAACAAGGCCCTTAAAGATGGAGTTATAGCTGTGGTATCCCTCATCTAAGCAAATGCAGTATTAACACAACATTTATTCCATGAGCGCTAAAGTTACAGAGGCCTGAGGGCCCAATTTTACATAAAGTCATCCAATCTGCACATGCAATCTGTCTGTAATTAGCATCGACTTTACTAAAGGCTCAAAAAATCCATGGTGACGAGAACGTATCACTGATTTACGACACACGAAATGCATCGCTAATGACAAGCACACCAAGTTGAGGATGATGCACCGACTCGAAAAATAACACGAGTTCAGAATTAGACAAAAAAAGCTGTGCAAATGTGGCTCTGATGCAACAACCCGACGCAAACCAGAGAGGAAAACAAGCTGGATGTAAAGTGTTCCAGTGTCGCTCCAGATGGTGGAGTCAGCAGAAGGAGAACGAGCGTGGTGTCAGATGCTCGCGGGGCCGTGAGCTCAGATAACCATAGATCAATGGAAGTGCAGGGAAATGGGCCCGCCTGGTCATCTTTAATGGCTGATCAATAGAGGTGACCGGTTTTAATGGATGGTCGATGGCGCTGACTGGATGTAACGAGGATCAATCGACTGGTTTTAGGAAACGGTTGATTGTTTCAGTTCCAGATGAATTGCTGGGATTTGGTTATTAGTTTTTAGGGGTGACGCGCTCGCTCGTGGAAAAAGGCACTGTGCCCACAAATCTGCTAAAAACTGCGTCGGCCGTGACCTCAGAAAAGCTCTTAATTACCACCTCGGTTTACTCCATTAGCCTGATTAAAGATACCACTTTGGCCTGTGCAGATGGATAAGACAAACCAATTATGCCTTTTATCTTTGTGCAACCCGAACACGTCCTTTCATACAGCACACAGGCGCGATACTGTTTGGTATTTCTCCTGTGTGCTTCCCCTCTATAAAAACAATATCATACTTTCCATGAAATCAATTCAGCGCTTGTTTAAACAATCAATAACTCATCTAAAGACATGTACTATTGCCTGATCTTGGGAGAGGTGCAGGGGGGGATGAGTGCGTGTAGCAGTTATTGGTTTTGGAGGCCTGCAGCTTCCTCTCTAAAGCCACAATTTGAGCATGTGTTATTGTTAAATCAATGGGGACTTTAGGCTGCAGCACAAAATTAACAAGCAGGCTGTAGTGGGATGTTCCAGCAGAGAGGCAGAATAGGATACCAGTGCAGTATCAAGCTCACTGCCTTCCAACATTCCCAGGCCTTTGTTTGTATATTTTGCCTTTTTATCTTGTAGCTAGCTTGAAAAATGAGGAGGGGGAGAAGCTGTTTTTTTTTTGTTGCTATTAATCTTTGTGATCTTCTTGTTAATAGGGCTGATAGCTTAAACATGACACGTGCAGTGCAGAGAATCACCAGCAGGAGGAGCATTGGCTGCAGAAGGAAACATTGAAGATGTTGAAAAATGGATTTGTACTCCTACCTCACACGCATACTTCATCTTATTAAGTCATGAATTCTGGATAAGTAAGTCAAATGTTGCTCTCAATCAAAGCTACACTATCTTCTTAATGTATATTTATCAGAGCCAAGAGCAGTTACACAGAGATTACCTCCATTAGAAACAGCTTTCCAACAGTGTGAAAGCTTTGATATGGCACAGGCAGCTCTGTGTGCACCTCAGCTCATCTGAGCAAGTTTAATCTTCAAGGACAGTGTGCAGACATTTCAATTCCTCCATCAACAACTAAAGTTTTCTATGACTATAAAGTATTCATTGAATTTAAGCATGTGTGTCCATGTATTTAGATACGTGTGGTTATGTTTAGTATCATCATGTCTTAGCTACTGGGGTTGTATTGCTGTTGTGATACCGTGCGCTGCATGCGTAGGTATACGGGGCCATTATGCAGAGTAAGATATAGTACCGAGGGAAAAGGCTGTCTGACGTCAATGTGAAGAGTCAACAAATAAATAAAGTCCAGCGTGCACTTCAACTGAAATGTTCGTTTAAATGTAGGACTATTTTAGGTGGCTAAACTACATCAGTACTCCTGACTCTGGCGGCAGCCCGCTTCTCCTATCAGGGGTCATGCTGACCGTTATCTGCAGTACAAAAACATCCAAACCATCCCGCCTGTGTTACTCTCATTTATCCAGGCTGGCAACCAGGTATCAGTGTGTGGTTGCTAAATATGACGTTGCTGTATTACTCCCTTTATTTTCTACATAATTAAGATACTATGCAGCTGAAAGCTGGTGTGCAAATAAACTTTGCTCGCTTTGTTACACTTTTACATCAGCTGAAATATGACAAAAGAATATCTTTGGAGTGTGTGTTTTGTCTGATGTTTCATAAGCTTTAAATGTTAAGTGCTATTAGTTAACTTGTTCAACCCCAGTTACTGCTAGGTTGTTAAAAATACCACACTAGAACAGTTTTTTTTCCCTCACAAATCCCTTGACAAATGATTCCAGCATTTTAGCATTACCACTAATGCAACAATATTTAAACACATCTATTTTGTGGTTGCACTTTTTGCTGTCATTTCATTTTTATATGTTAAAAATAGAATTTCTGCCAACCAAAAGCCAAGAATGAGTCGGCAATTCCTCCAAATGTTTACTAATGACAGCCTGGTAACCTTACTTTCCTGGCTGGTTTGGTATAGTCGCCTATTTTTGGACACTCTTGACATTCAGGTAATTGACTCGCCCAATCCTGTCCGGAAGACTTTGCTTAGCAGCGTCTCTAAGACATCGTCTGGACCTTCACTCAGGGACATAATGAGGTTATATAAATAATCCAAAGCTTTTAAGCTTTAACAAGAAGTACATGTGGAGAACCTATTAAAACTGGATACTAGTAATGTTACAATAACAATTAAATAGCTTTTGCTTCTCACTTACAGATCTAACTTTTATCTTTGCATCCATTCCTCTCTTGCTCTTTTCTAAATCCCCACACAGCAGATATCAGATGGACATTTGCAACACTTCTCTCACTCTCTATCAATCACCCAGGCCCCCGTCACAACACTTGAGGAATCTAGTATCAGATATCAGCGTGAGGACAGGAGTTAAATGTGTGAAAAAGTGCAAGGCTGTCCAGAACTAATGACACCAGTGCAACGGTCGAATTTCACATCTTCATCACTCAGTTCTGTCAAGGAAGTCTTGCTCAACTAAACAACTTCTGGAGGACAAAGCTGACATCATAACAAAACAATGTAGAACATATTACATTACATCACTGACCACCAAATGGAGTTGTTTTGCTCTGCACAACTATGGTTACCGTGTGATTTATAGAGCGTAGTTAGGAGAATGTAGGACAGACCACCTACAACAAGAAGTGGGCCATAAACAAACAAGCAAATACAATGATTTGGACAGAAAACCTAAAGCTTCATTAAGATGTGTTACGTCAGCTGTCAAACTATAAGTCATATTAAAATCAGAGCACAGTCCTACATAACCTCATACTGTTTAAACAGTTTGACTCTGCCTCCCTATTTCATCAAACAACACCAAACCGAAACCCTGACTTCAAAGATCACTTACAGACTGACAGCTACATGACAGCACGCTAACTAAAGTGTGTTCCTAACTTTGGATCATGTAGTAGGCTTTCAAGAGGAATCTGCTGTGCATCATACAAAAATGTTTGTACTCTTTCATCAACCCGAAACTTTCAGTAGTCGTGACAGCCTCGAGCACTTTAAGCATCACAGACGGCAGAAACAGCCACATCTGGCACTTTAAACTTATCAATGGCAAGAAGAAAAAAAAGGGGGAATGGGAGCCTTGCTCAAATATTTAACACCCTCTGCCAGGCATAGTAAACAAAACACACCCATATAATAGAAAGGAATGATGTTTAAGGCTGAAAATAACTTTGTTTTTTAGTCATCCTTGCTTTAAGCATGGCCAGCATGGTTGCAAAAAACTGCTACGTGGTTCATTTGCAGCCCAACGACAACAATTAAAGGGGGGGTATTATGCTAATTTCACTTTGTGATACCTGTGGAGTAGCTTAGCATAATTTACAGTTTTAATTTTTCTCACATTGGTGCTCTGCATGCCCTCATACATCCTCTGCCTGAAACAACTCAGTCAGCTCTGTCCCTTTAAGTAACCCCGCCTCTACAAGCCCGCCTTCTTCTGATTGGCCAGGTCTCTGAAGCCTGCACTTTATGACGTCACAAAGTGCAGCGTGTAGAAAAAACTGTGTGAAACCTGGCATTCACAGCAGCCTGCAGGCTGAGCTGAGAAGCCCGGGGATAACTCCAACATACTTTTACCTACAGATTTGAAACTTCACCCTTGTTTAATCTGAACATCCAACATTTAAAATCTCATATATCTTAAAATGTGAAACATTTCAGTAGTGTAACACTTTAAACAGAGCCTTAAATGTCATTAGACAGAATCGTCATAACAGTTGCAGTGAAGTCAGTTTATGCTAAACTCATCATTATGAAGCATTTAGCCCTACGTGCAGCCTAACCACACTCATAATCATAAAGACCAACAAGCCAAGCACCAAATACATTTATAGCCTCTCCAACATCTCCTGCGCTCGCTCTAAAGCTGCCATGATTACTATTTAATTTCTTTGTTAGGACCAGCCATGCCTGCAGTGCTGTGCTAACGCCAGAACATACATCAGCCAAACTGGAGGCCAAAGAGGACTCCGGGGTACAGACTGAGCCAGCCTCCCCCTGACAGGTGGATATAAAGTGGATATGAGCTGCTCATGGGAAATGAATAGCAAGAGAGCAGGGGTCTCAAAGTGAAATTACCTGGGGGCCACAGGCAAGGTTATTTGCTCTTTAGGGGGGTGAAAATACAATGCCTCTCCTCTTAGTAGAGTAATGCTGCTTTAGGACAGTGGAAATGGCTGCAGATTCCTGTTCCTAACAATGTATCTATTATTTTCTCATTCTGATAGCCCAAACTGTATCTTTACTAACTTTGTAACTTAGTTGGAGCTTTCAGTGACCCATAATAAATCGCATGTCCCACCTCTGCTGCCCTACCTGGGATTTCCTCCATTTTAATCCCCTTAAAAGGATGTCTGAATCGAGGGTTTAAGGATCGAGGGTGTTGTATACCAGACAAATTGTAAAGTTCCTTTAGGCAAATTTGTGATTTGCAATTTTGGTCGATATGACCATGAAAAAAGATGTTTATAGAAATGTTTTATATGCTGCATAGAAACTTGGTGATTATCCTCAACTTGTGTTGACTGCTATGAAGTAATAGGTGTGAGTATTCAATGGTCCCAGCATACTTCACCTCTCTCTGCTCTTAAGGTGCCACCTGTGTGCATCTGTAGACATTTGTTTTAGTTGGGAGCGAGTCCAGTAAGTGAGATCAAGTGTTAATGGTTTATTCTGAGGGCACCTGGCAGACTCTAAGTAGACCCGGGCAGGCAGGAGGGATGCAGGCATGCCGGTTGCCCGGGGTGGTGTTCAGATAAATAAACAGAGTCGGTCGGCCACATGTGGGCTGCCAGCCTGCCTGCCAGAGGACAGTCCCCAGTGGGGCAACCCTGGCAACTATTATTGAGGCTGACTCTGGCTCCGAGCCAGGACTCACGTTTAGAGGCATTTTCACATGCCTGGCATCGTGTGGGAGTGTGCTGAGACATCAGTATGCTGCTGCTCGTCTAGACACCATGACCACACTAAAAAAAGAACACAGACTGACTCAGTCATCTGTGTGTGTTTGTGTGAGGTGTTCAGACCCATTACTATTAGTCAACTGAAGGCCAGTGACACAGAAGCACGTCTTGGCTTGACTGTTCGCATTAATGGCACCACTGGATGGGAAGAGAAACAGGGTTGGTATAGGCTATACACTCATGTCCAAAGAAAACAGGCCCCAAGCCACTTCAGAAAATATTACCACCAACTCACATCATCTCTCTTTTGCATGTCGTCATCTAGACCAACACTGGGCAAAACCAGTCTTTTAACTAAAGAGGTTCTCTTTAGTCCAAAACCGCAACCATTTTCTGTCATTGACTCTCGTCCACTCATAACAAGGAACACCAAATTAATGATAGAGTCTGGGTTGTTCCGCTACCAATACCAGTATCAATATCGGCCTCCAACACTGCCAAAAGTGTGGGTAACAATAACCAAAACAACAGTGTGGTTCTAGCAGAGTGTTCCGTTAGTGAAAGCTAGCAAAATAACAGCAATCAATTTTTTTGCTATCACTGTAATATCAGAGGGGTACTCAATATTGGCCAACACTCGGAAGTGGTATCAAGAAGGACATAAATGGTATCAGAACATCTCTCCCTCTCTCATTAACGGCACCATTGGATGGGAAGAGAAACAGAGTTGGTATAGGCTATACACTCACGTCCAAAGAAAACAGGCCCAAGGCCACTTCAGAAAATATTACCAGCAACTCACATCAGCACTCTGGCATGTCGTCATTTAGACCAACTTTTAGCCAAAACCTTTATTAGCTTAAGAAGTTCTCTGTAGTCCAAAACCCCAACCACTTTCTGTCTACCATGACAAAAACATGGTAGAGGTAGGGTTGTTATGCTACCAATAACAGTAACAGTATCAGCCTCCAAAACTGCCAAAGTCGTGGTATTGGCTTGGACTCTCAATGGACTGATCATACACCATAACCAATTAGCCCCACCAAAAGAAAACTAGGTGCTAGCAGAGAGTGTAATGTTAGTCAAAGAGGGGTACTCGTCACTGGCCAATACTTAAGTCTAGGTACAGGAAGCAGTTTGATGGAGGGAAAAATGGTACTGGAACATCTCTACTCATGTCACAAGAAAAACAGGCCACTTCTGAAAATAGGAGCACTAGCTCATAACCCTTTTTTATGTTGTCAGCTTGACCAACACTGGGCTAAACCTATTTAGAAGGATGTCTTTTGTCCAAATCTACAACCATTTTGTTTCAGCGAATCTGTCCCTCCTCTAAATTAAAAATACCATATTAATTATATAGGATTGGTCCCGTATGTTGTTGTGAGTACGTCTGTGAATCAATGATATGATTGGTGGGTAAATAAAAGTCCTCCCTTCCTCTTGCTGAAAATAAGTGGAGAAAAGGAACACAGGGACAGCTGGGACAGCTTCATCTGTCTTCCTGATTGATAGAGAGAGGGTATCAAGAGGAAGGGAGGAAGGCTGAGATCATCACTCTTTTTTTTTCCACACAGAGGCCAAGAGAAAACACTCCTATCTATGCAAACATCTTCTATTAAGTAAGCCAACACTCTGTCAAGCATGTTACAGGCTACAGTTTGAACCAGCTGAAGGGCTTTGCTTTCTGTTTGGTGCTTGTCTTGCACAATGTTTGTCTCTAATGTACCAGTGTTCCATCTTGTTTAGAGACACTCAAGGTTGCTCTGAGGCCTTGGTGACAACGAGCAGATGCTGCCTGCCTGTGTGTGTATGTGTGCTTGAGTAAGTGGAAGGGAAAAAAAGGAGGCAGAGAGCAAGTCTTGCTGCTTTCCCGTTCAGCTACAGTATTTCTAACAACATCGGTAAAGCTTTGAGGAGGTCTTAATCACAGTCTTAAAACAACTGCAGTAAAAGAAGACCTCTAGACATAATAGTTCGCCTGATTGCTTTTAACAATTTCCATGAGATGAGAAACACAAGCGGCTTTAGTTACTTATCTAATGAAACTTGACCAACAACGAGGGAATAAAAGGCGTTCCCGGCCACTGTGAGAGCTTTAACCAGAGAAGCAGAGCTGAAGAGCAGAGAGATGACCTCATCTTTCACTAATATGAACCTGCTTGCTTTCTGTCTCTAAATATGGGAGGAGAAAAAAAGTCAGAGAAGGCTGGCTGGCGAGCACTGTTTAGCTGAAGAGATTTGCTTCAGCTACACACATATCTTTGTCTAATTTGGTCAGCAATCACAGTCCTACTTTCTGGCAACTTTTAGTCCTGTTGTCTGCCAAGTTGACAGTGATTGCTGTGAATGTACGAAGGAGAAGAATCCGAGATGACATAGGCCTCCCTCAAAGTAATGCCAGGCACAGGCCTATCCCTTTCACTAACGCTAACTGTTATGACAAGAGGCCATCTGACTTTGGATTAGCCCATAAAGGCTTATATAATCTGCATCAGCCGGTTGCTTATTAAGGCAACACAATAACCACTTGTGTAGCGATGACAAAATGTGTGACCTCATTTAACCTTCTTGGTTGGAAGCACACATTTCTTTTCATACCCAATGTTCTGCTGCCTCAACCAATCATCTCTCATTCTCCAGTTCCTTCCAGGTGGACACAGTCATTCTGCACCCACTTGGTAAAAGTGGCTAAATGGTTTCCTCAAGTTGTGTTTCCTCAAAGAAACACAACTAAGAATCTCCCTCTCGTCTCATTCAACCCCCAAAGGCCACAATTCAGAAGTCCGACATGCAACACAAACGAGAGAGGTGGGAGGGCAGAAGCAGAAGAGAAGACCTGTCCCGTGATGACTTGTTGTTTCTGCTCAGCATCCTGGAAGGAGAGCTACAGGTACAAAGGTCCCGCATTTGTTCTGCAGTTGAGTCAAGCTCACGTGAAACTCAACAGGCACAAACTCCACAAATATCAGAGTATTGGGGCGGCTGTGGCTCAGTGGTAGAGTCGGTCACCTCTCAATCGGAAGGTTGGGGGTTTGATCACTGACTGCTACAGTCACATGTCGAAGTGTCCTTGGGCAAGACACTGAACCCCAATTTACTCCCGGTGGAATGGGCATAGCTCTGATTGGAGATTGGCACTTAGGCCTTTGCCATCAGTGTGTGAATGAGTGAATGTGACATGTAGTATAAAAGCACTTTGAGTGGTCACAAGACTAGAAAAGCGCTTTATAAGTACAGTCTATTTGCCATTTATGTGCAGCCAGAGGTGTTCCACAAGTACCGGTATCTGCAATTCCTCCGATAGAGCCTCAAATGTGGTATCAGCGATTAGTTCAGCTACTCTCTCGGTGCTCAGCTTGTTTTTAGATTAGGATTCCTTTAGTTTATTGAGCCAGGCCAAACAACAATGATAGCACTCAGCTATTCATAAGCTTAAGTTATCAGAGGGTTACTTGGTATCTGCCAATTCTCTAGATATCACAATCTACACCTCAATGGAAACACGGTATTGGAACACCTCCTGCAGCTATTATAAGCTACTGAAGCTAATGCATTGTACTGTAATGTTTGTCTCTAGGCCAGAGATGAAGTTATTGCTGTGTTGAAATCAGAGAAGATGGATCCGGCTCTATTGGGGGCCCAATATGGTTTCGGCGAGCTCGAGAAGGTGCTCCGTGCCCTGCGGAGAGACTCCCTCTGGGCCCAGCAGGACCACCTGCAGGATGTGTACAAAAACCCAATTGCTGAGGTACCAACATTCAATAGTAAGAAAATAGAAACCAGATGGAGCGGATAATCAAATTTAATGAGGTGAATGCATTACTGTCTAACAACACCGAATCCATTACTGCTGCTTCAGTGCACAAATTTGTTATTTGCAATACAGGTGTTACATGCCCTGGATGTATTCTAATGCAATGATTATATATTTGTAAATTGAAAGATGTTTACCTGGTTTCTAGTTACATTTCTTCAAGACAACAAGTTTCCAATGAAAACTTTTAAGCGTAAGGTCTGTGGAAAATCTTAAGTGACCAGCATATAGTTTCAATGAAATTACATTACTGTGCAGCAAAATGGCCATGTCCCCTCAGGGTAAGTGGAAAAGCATGATATGAAAATTAGGTGGAAAAAAGACTAAATGTTGTATGATAAGTAATAGCTGTATCTCAGGGACTAGAAGGAGTTTGATAAAGCATTTGTTTTCAATCAACTCATAAAAAATATTAGGGATGCACGATATTATCGGCACGTTATCGGATATCGGCCAACACGCCGATATCCGCCGATATAATTAACCGATAAAATAATGGGCTGCTGCATACTTGATTAAATGCCTGACCTCGGCGCAATGTCCCCGGCGCGAAGAAGACCTGCGCGGCGCAGCGTGATGACGTCACGTGTGTCTACCTGCAGCATGAGAGAGTTAGAAGCCAAAATGTCCGTGGTGTGGAAGTTTTTCAAAGTGTCCGAAATAGATCGCAAAGCTGCTATTTGCAATGACTGCTCAGCTTCGGTGATGCGAGGAGGAGCCAAGGCAAAGTCTTTCAACACTACAAACTTGATTAACCATCTCAAGACCCGTCACCCCGACCGTTGTAACAAATGTAATAAGAGTATCACCATTATACTGTACGCTAATTCCAATACAGAAGAGAGTTGATGATCTCTGCAATTAGGTGTGTGGGAAAAAATATCGGTAATCGGCTAAATGAGTTGTAAAATATCGGCATGTTGGATATCGGCAAAAAATCTAATATCGTGCATCCCTAAAAAATATCATTTATTTAAACCCAATCCTGGTATTTTTTCTGTTTGAAAAAAGGCACACCAATTAATCATGAAAGTGTATCTGTTTAAGTTGGTATGAGCAGATTGTTGATTATAGTTATCAACCATGGAGCCTTGTACCATCGTAACATCATGTATCACAATGGTAGACGTACCACACAGAGAAACTGAAAGGAGCTTCTTGCTCATATTCAATTATAAAATCCCAGCGCACCTCTCTGGTCAGGCGGCTGTCTATCATGGAATCAATAGATCTGGATGGCAGCAGAGCAGGTTGTAGGTCACCGGAGCAGAGAGCGTCAGAGCAGAGAGCAGGCTAGACTTGCACATTCTTGCCTCACGTTGTCCAACGTCACTCTGCCCTTATTTTCTATCACCCTTCTCCAATTCACAATTGTATGTTTGTGGTTTGTTGGCATTTTATGAGTCGTTTGTAAAGTCTACGTCCTGTCATGCTGTTGCTCCTTCATTTCTATGTACAAGGACACAGCTAAAACGCATACGTTTGCTGTAGCTGCTGCTCCCCCTAAAAAATATCGCCACTCGTGATAGTTCATATGATAATTTGACATTTGCAGTACTGTGAGATATTGCCCTAAATTTGCCCTTACCAGATATCATGAATTTAGACCTATCAAAACAAATTTCAAGTGCTCCACTGGCCTAATTTACGTTCCATGTCGGCACTCTTTCCACAAGTCAAAGTTCACTGACATCTTCCTCTTCACAGACCCTTGCATTGTTTCCCCTTTCCCCCTTAGGTTAACCACTTGGTGGAGGCTCAGAAACGCTCCTCCGAACAGATGCTGCAGCAGTTTCTGGAGGTGTCTCGCTCTCACAGCAGGACTCTGTGCAGGCTGGAGGAGCAAGAGAGGAACCACAGGGCTTTAATCCATAAGAGCAACTGCCTGACCACTCTACTGGAGCAGGACAGAGAGAGGTTGGTGCACCAAACCCTCGAGTTTCAGATGAATGCCTATGCAAAGATTTATATTTCACTGCTCCCACTAAATTGGTAGCCTGCACTGAAGCTAGACCTGCAGAAATACCCATGCCTCTCAGAATCCCTCCTAATGTAAAAGAGATGAGGATTTACAGCTAGTGCAGAAGAGGCTAAGGGATTAAAGTATTTCAGCAAACTGGAACAAGCCAGATCAGAACTCTGTGATGTACACTTGTGCAGGCTTAGATACTTTTAGTCTATGTTGGTCTGTAATGCTCTTCATGGCTGAAAGCAACGGCGCTGTGGGCTTCTTCATTTTTCTATCAACCCAGTGACCTCAAGACTGTACTTAGAGTTCCTCCTCGTAGACAAAGTCCATTACATCCTTGACTCGGTTAGACCTTGTGGCCGGCTTGGCTCTGTTCACTCTCCCTTGTAAACACATAAACATGCACTCACATGCAATTACATGTACGGCCTAAATTGGCACCCTCCTACCCAATTCAACAGAACCACACAGCTCAGGACGAGCCATCTTCTAAACTAAAAGGGCTGAGGCTTTCCTGCTGGATAGAAAGATTTGCTTCCCAAGTACAGAGAGCATTTAGATGTGGCCTTCGGTTTAGCTAGGTCTAATATGAAGGTGGTTCTCATGTGCAATTTGAGGCCCACGATGAGGCTGTTTTGTTGAAGTCCCTGGTTGTCTCGGCTCATGTACCGTCAGAGTCCACTCTGTAATCTAGCTGTGTACAGACTGGACCCGCACTGGGCTCGCAGCCTTGGGAGGAGACTAGTTGTCTGCATTTGTGTGCCAAAGTGAAAAATGCTTTTCTGATCCACAACAGGCACACACACAATTAAAGGCCAAAAATAGTCATGCCAGTAGAGTGATCAGGTTTACTAGAATCCAGTCTATCCAAATACAACGTGGAAACCCAAAACATGCACACATAAAGGTTACGTGGTTCATCTCGGCCTAATGATGATTAATACATGAGTAGACAGCATGTCTGTGGTGCTGTGTGAACCCCGTGTGGCTCATACATTCCTGACTGCTTGAGCACAGACGATTTCATCTCCCTGCCTGCCCTCCTTTATTAATTCCCTTCATGAACACGTGTCCAAAACACTCGAACTTATCAGATAGATTTAAGAATGTAGCTGACAGCTTGATGAAATTGTGATGTTGTTGCAGAGCACGGTTTCTCTGTCGGGGATATGAAGTAGTCTTTGTTTATCACAGACCAAAATAGCTTCGTGTAACTCCATTTGTCTAATCCTACCTTCGCCGGCTTGTTATCTAGAGGTGAAACAAGTAGATGATTGATTGGAAAGTCGATTAAGGACAATGACTTGCTGCTTTGTTCTTGTCTGGTAATTAATTTAATATCTTTAGATTTTGGATTGTTGGTGGGACCAAAACAATCAGACACTCTGGGTTTTAAACATGTTTTTATAGAAGTTATCTAGAAGCCATAATGAAACTAACTGTTGGTTGCATCTCTACTTTTATCCCTAAAAACATAACTAATGACCTGCTTCTCATTAAACACGATCAATCCACATAGCAATGCTATTTTTCCTGTATTTATTTAAATTTCTTCTCAGGCACACTTGAAAAGGAGTTTATATTCCCCCTCTTTGTGTTCCCAACTGACTTCAGCGTCTTTCAGCTTGGCACAAACAGGTTTGAGCTGAGTCACTGCTCGCATTTATCCACAGGGTAAACAACATGCGGCACATGGCGATACGCCTGTCCCTTTCATCTCCCTCTTCATCCTGTCCTTCTTACATCGCGCTCTGCAGTAGCCTAAATATTTAACTGAAAGAATTCCCACTCCTACTCCTTTTCAACTATCTTTCAATCTCCCTCCCCGTTTCTTTTCAAAGCGTATGCTCTGAGCCAAGAGAGCCACTCAGCCTGGCTTAAAATCCGCACCCCTCTCCCTTTTTTCATTCCCCTGAAAAAGTATCTCCACGAGGTGCCATGTGCAGAGCAGATGACCTGCTTTAGCTGCAAACTATACGGTAAATTCCAGTCACGGCATATAATCACTTTATGCCACAGAATGATCCCCGTTGCGTGTCAAAGGATGATTACATCTGCACATCACAATGCAGCACTCCGGTTGTTCCGACCTCAGCTATCAGAACATGCTCTGCGTCTGTGTGTGTTTCCTATGGTGTGTCACCAGGCTGACAGCATCTCTGAATTAACCGCACACACATGTTGAACACACAAGAGGCATCCATGCTCTCATCTGCTCACTTGATTTCTGAATCACAAAACCCTTCACAGGCACCGTCCTACACCCGCAAACCGCTTTAAAACGCCATCATGTTTTCACTTTGCACTGATGTGGCCTTCTCATCAATATATCATCAATAAGGGCCGCAGATGAAGGAGAAGGATGCAGATGTTCTGGAAGATATTCAAAGACTAAGTCGACAGCCATGCGAGCAACTCTGTGGGGCTGTACTGTCACAGCAGTGCTTTGAGCTAAGCGGTAATATGAGTAGTGAAAGCTCACAATGACGATGCTAACATGCTGACACAAAGTAGGTCTTATGTTAACAATGTTCATCATCTTGGTTTATTATGTTAGCATGCTAACATTTGCTAATAAGTAGGGATAGACCGATTATCGGCCGGGCCAATTATCGGCGCCGATATTCGTCATTTTGACACATATCGGCATCAGCCTTTTTTTTTTAATCCGACTGCCGATAAGAGTTAATTTCTTTGCAAATTTTACTTAACTTAACTTTGTTTTATTTACTTTATAAAACTTCAGGAAGTTATTTATTTATTTAAATTTTCAGTTAACTTTATAAGAGATGCTGCTGACCCTGGGTGCTTTTTGTTTGTTTGATATGCTTAAAGGCATTTAAACAAAGTTAAGTATTGGAGTTTGTTTTATTCAAAGTTTTGACGCCAATTTTTCACTTTTACTACAAATGAATATCAGCTCCAAATATCGGTTATCAGCCTCCTTGACTACTAATAATCGGTATCGGCCTTGAAAAAACCATATCGGTCTATCTCTACTAACAAGCAATACAAATTACACATAGTAGAGTCTTAAAGGTATTGGACACATTTACATTTTGACCTGATTATGCTGCAAATAATTGTCTGCAACAAATTTCATCGCCATGAATGTCTGTACAAAGGTTTATACAAATCAAACAGTATTTCTGTCATGCGAACTAACCGACGAACAGGCAGACATACTGACATTACCATCCCTAGAGCCATGCTGCTAGCATGGCCAAGAGGAAAGAAAAAAACCCTCTGGCTTGGTTCAACACAGTGGAAGAAACATTTTGAAGACCTTTTCTCAAAAGGACAAAGTAAACTTGGCTGTGTTGTAGCGGAAACCCACAGCTGTTCTGTCCATCCCTCACACTCAGATCCACCATCTGCCGGCTCAGCCAATAATGTGTCAGGAGAAGATGTGCATAAATTACCGTAGGAGTCTGGCAGTGCACCACTTCAGAGCAGAACCGCTGTTATGATCGCAAGCTGTTGGGCTCATTTATTAGCTGTACCAGCCGTATGAGGTCAGTTTAGTCATTCCTTCAATTTTTATTAAACTTGTTGATAAATGAAGAGAAGGACAGAGTGCCTGAGCAGCTGCTTTGCATCTCCAGTATGGCTTTTCTATGACCCAATGCAGCAGTTTTCAGAGGAGGATTTGTCAAAGGCAGCGGCTAAAAAAACTCAATATCTCTAAATTACACCCCTGGATGAAAATAGGAACTCTGACAACAGCAGAGTGCTCCTCTCATATAAAGGGGCATATTACATATCGGCCATGTTTGTGGGTTCTCTTGGAGTGGAAATGCCTTTGAGGGATCGGATCATTCTTGTAATTGAGGACAAGCGTTGCAGAGGCCAACCCCTCCCTCTGACAGAAACTGGACCTCATGAACTCTGGTTTGGGAGTTGGTCTGTGGATAGGAATCTGGGGGAATGAGAAGGATTTCTCTTTTACATTCCTCAGCCAGAGAAATATCTCTTCTTATTGAGCCCTTTCTTAACAAAAGAGTCCTGTGGATCCGAGCAGAATAATCAAGCAGGCTGACTTATTAACATTATTGTTGCCTTATCTGCAGCTACCCACTGAGGCCCAAAGCGGATAATCAATTTGCAAGTACTTTGGTTCAGGTGAGGTAAAGCCTTTTGCTTAAGGTGTGCGTGAATTAAGCAGAGTTAATGGGGTGTTAGGTATCTATAAATGTTTCATTCAGACTATTGTATCAAAAATTATCTTGGAGTCTTTCCTTTAACAGTATTGTATGGAATAGTATTTATTATATTTATACTAAGATTTCATCCTTCCATCCATCTATTATCTACACCGCTTACAAGGTCGCAGGGGGGCTGGAGCATATCCCAGCTTTCATCGGGCAAGAGGCAGGGTACACCCTGGACTGGTCACCAGTCAAGCACAGGGCTCTAACATTTACTTAAATAAAATACTTAAATTAAACAATGTTTCAAAACAAAATGTGGAAATCAGGATCTGCTTGGGACATTTCCAGAGTAGACTTTAATCTTTGTACCAAAGAAATTGCGCTGACGTTTGATCATGCAAAACGTGTTTTTTCCTGCTTTTTAAACCTGGTTAGGAGCTCATGATCAGCACTTTTGATGTTTTCTTTCACAATTAAATTGAAAAATTGAAGTTAAAAAAAATATATAGAACGCACAAGCAAAAGCCTCAGCAAAACTTTGTTGTTTGTGTTGCATAATTTGCTCAATAAAATGAACTGGCTAATTTCTACTCAGAGTATACAGAGTAAAGGTTTCACTTGGTTGCCAGTTTATTCAGTACACCTAGCTAAAACTTATATAGCCTAGCACAACATCCCTGCATAAATCCTGCATTCAAAAACACCTTACATCAGCGAGGGTGGACTAAATGTTAAACAGCACTACAAACCATGTCCTGCAAAAGCTGATTCAACACGTCAATGAAATACTGTTGTGAAACCATAGTAACCTTCCCGGACATTAGCCTTAGCATAAATAACAGCTAATTGGATTCAGCATCAGATAATTCCCACTGGAAAATAAAGCAAGTCAAGAGGAAATGTCATCAACCAGATTGAACTGTGACTTTGTAACAGACAGCCAACATTGTTATCAATCAATTAAGGGATTAAAGAGTGTGCCAACCAGGTGCTGAAAACAGGCTTTACCTGGTTACCAAGGTAACTGGCATAGTCACTAACTTTAAATCAAAGCTGAGTAGAACTATTCAAGTATAAAGACTAAGAGAAGAATTGTTCCAATACTAGTATGAGAAATGCATTTGATAAAGCATAAAAAATGGTATCAAGTAACTGCAAGAATATAATTAGCAAAGAACAACTGTGAGTGTTACCTTACTGAAAGCTAGTAAAAAATGTCAACAATCAGTATTTTCCCTTTCGACATTTAAGTGCTGCGTTTTTTTATTTAAAGTAAAGATTATGAAAACTGGTAAAACACAAAATGACAGTTTCGTTTTAAATCTGAGGGTTGAACTTTGGTCGAAACAGGACGTCATTAGGGGCAGCTAGCCAAGCTATTGTAATGCTTTAAAACTATTCTCCTGTAACATGTGATGTGTTAGAATAAAGCTGCTGAATCTGGAGCTGAGAGAAACTTTCAATAACCATGGAAACATTGTTTGCGCTTGTTCCTCGTCTCTGACGTGAATGGTTTAACTACGTGATCCCGTCTTTCAGCACAAGGAGGTTCACGGCATTAATGAGGTCGGTCTTTTACTGTGGTTAAAATTGTTGGCAGTGTCGTCCAAGCTTTCCATGCTCTGTTTAAAGATATGAAAGTCGTACACTGATTTCCAAGCCTGGTGTAAAAATTCTTGAGAACATAAATGTCGAAAAAGTCAAGTTTAAGTGGGTCTTTTCGGCTGTTTTGTAAATTTTTGCGTGATGACATCATGACAAGGGGGAAATAGTTCTGCTTTAATTGGGGACTAGATGGGATGCTTGACAGAGTGAAATACCACCAGAGGTATTTTTCCCAGTGAAAGTCAGAACTAGGAGCCATAATGTTAGTAAATGTTCCCGGAGGGGAGCGTGCGTCACCCACAGACATATACTTGTTTTTTCTCCTGCAGCACTGGAAGTACTATCATCTAGTCAGCTAAAATATATCCTTTATTTTTCCATGATGATTTTTGTCACTCTTGTTGTGACAGATGTGACTGGCAGAGAGAATAATCACAGTATAATCTGTCATCCTTCCCTGCTTCACTGTGCACATAGATTTGACATGAGTAATACTCTCAGTGTGCACAGGAATACAGCAGAAACTGATGACGGCAAGAGGAAGGTAAAAATTGCAGTTGCAAAAACAAATTGCATTTCCTACCTCAACGCTTAAAAGCGAGACTGAAGAACAAAATGATGGAAAGATAGAGCAGTATTGTGGAGAGGTAAAAAGAGAGAGAGAAAGAAAGGGAGACATATGGATGTAATTGAGGGCCGATAAACTGATGATGTCATCTTACAGTCAGGTTATCAGGCCCCAGGCAAGGCAGCTACAACTCACAAAACATGTCTCTTCTTAAAACATACGGGAACACCACACACACACACACACACACACTAACCTATCTGTATAATACAGTATGCATGCTTTTAGATGAGCTACAGTTCCTTAGTTAGCATTGTTCCATTAGTTAGCATGTTTGCTAATTGTGCAAACTGAGTGAGTTAGCCTTTTCAGTTTGAATTGTGATTGAAGCTTTCTTTGCACGCACACACACAACACACACACACACACACACACTCTGTCCTTCCCATTAGCCTCTTTGGCATGGCTTCACAATGACCTCATCTGGAATGGGCTGAACTCCAGTAAAAACACACACACTCACACAGACGCGCACACACACACATGCACACGCACACAGCAGTAGAGCCTGTACAGTCCCATATAAGGACTTGCTGATGATGTAATGGGCGCCACTGACTGCTAGTGAGACTCGGTGTGCAGAGCACTTCTCATAATGTTTGGTTTTCCGGATGGAATGTCCACATCACTGGGATCTCCGGGAAAGGGAGAGGTGAAAAAGTAGAGACGATTTATTCTCTAAGGATTTTTTTAAGGACGGAGGCCAACGGCACAGCTCAGGTAGGTGAAAAGACATGCAGATAATAGAGAGATAAAATGTGCATTTGGAAACGGGCGTCACTTAAAAAAAGTTCCTGTTTAACTGCAAGATGAGGAAACGGACAAAGAAAGTATGAGACAGTTTTGCATGGAGTCATCACCTTGCATTTGTTTGCTTTTAAGAGAAAGATTATTAAGAAGACAAACTTAAAGTGTAAAAACAGGATCTGGGGTTGAGGGGTAATGGGCTATTAATCTATGTTTTAAAGTATAACATAAAGTTTTACATCACCTATCAAATTCATTTGGAGGATTAGATTGTTGTTGAAGTAACAGTAACTGTCCTTCACACAGACAAATTAAATGCAACATAACAGCAAAGGTACAGATGCTCAAAATGTGAATTTTTTTAAAACTTCATACAAAATTTGCAGTTTTATGTTTAAACATTTACACAAGCTGCTGTGAAGATCTTAACCACAAATTAATTAAAACTCTCTACACACAACTTGTATAAGGTAAAAAATGGTCCCATAGAACAACACAAATCTGAGCATGCATCTATGGACCTAAATGTGACCTAAACCTCACGTCGGCACCGGATACCTCCAGTATGTTGAACTATTTCTAAACATTCAGACATTTTTATAAGAAGACTGAGTGAAGGATCACTTTGAATGAGGCCTCCCTTGCAATAACACTAAATGTACAGTGCATATTAAATTAATTTGTACATTGTTGGTTTGCATCAGGGGAAATGTGAGGAGTGACAGCACTTATGTAGCCGGTCTGTAATTACATATGGAACAGGGGGGAATTCCTGCCTCTCATAGCTGGAAATGGGGTAGTGTTCGTTGTGCACAGGAGGAGGGTGATTGGGTGCAGCGTCGAGGGTACTCAAGGGTAGTGGAACTTCTTAATTAACAAACACTCCCTGCCAAGGGACCATCTGCTGTGATAGTCAAAACATCATGCAAAGCGCCAGCTGGAGGGAGGGAGCAAAACTACATGGAGTTCCATGGACGTCTCGCTACATGTTTTAGGTGTTCCATGTTGGTACACATGCAAATTATACACTGAGACAGATGGACAAAGGAGAAAAGGAAGTATTCACAAGTTTGTAGAATTTGAGTAGGGAGGAAATGGTGATTAAGATTCCTCTTAAAGTGAAAGTAAATGTTTACGCTGGGAATACACAACTAAAGAAATTATTGGTGTTTAAAAAGTGAGGCCAAGATGTTAAGTATAAACAGGAAAAAGTTTCCTTGGAAACTAAAGGGGAGTTAATTACATAATGAAAACAGCCACAACATCCTGTTTAACAGCTTTATTTGTTTTTGTTTTTTTTATCTACAGACTTAAGCTGCTGATTGTAAAGGAGAGAGAATACCAGGAGATAAAGGAGAAAAAAAGTGAAAGAGAAGTATCGACTCTAAAGGACGAGCTTACCGAGCTGAAGGCTTTTGCACTGCTGGTTGTGACGGAACAGCAGTGTCTGAGTGAGCAGCTGGAGGAGCAACGGCATCGTGTCAAAGAACTGACCGCCATCACTGACCGCATCCAGCAGGAGGTCAGTGCTGCTCACCCCAGTACGAAGAGGGCAGAGTTCAAGTCCCTGCATCTGAAGGTGGAGCCCCATAACCAAGTTCCCAACTTCAACCACAGCCAGAACATCATGACAGCCCCAAGCCTGCTGTCAGAAGTCGAGGTACTGAGGAGGAGGGTCGTGGAAATGGAGGGAAAGGACGAGGAGCTGATACGCATGTGGGACCAGTGTCGGGATCTGGATCGCAGACTAGCGAGGGAGATGAGCTACTGCCGTAGCTTGAAAATTGAAGTCGACAAACTCACTGGCAGAATCAGTGAATTGGACAGGATAGAGGAGGCTTTAGGCAAGAGCAAACAGGACTGCAGTATCCTGATGGGCAGCTTGGAACAAGAGAGAGAGGTTAGCAGGAGGCTGTCTGCTGAGCTCAACACTCAGAAAGTTCGGGTGAAAGAGCTAGAGGCTGCTGAAAGCAAACTGGAAACGAGTGAAGCGGTGATTAGACAGGACCTCGCCAAGCTCAGATCACTGACTGTAGCTTTGATGGAGGACAGAAAGACAATGGCAGAGAGGCTCAAACAGGCGGAGGAAAAACTCAACAGGAAGGAGGGCAAAAGGAATGAGCAAAGCAATTTGGCAACATTGACAGAAAGACTGAAAGAAGAGATGCAACAGGCACTGAGGTGTAAGGCAGAGTTAGAAGAAAGGATTAAGGGCACAGCAAAGGAAAGAGTTGAGCTCCTAGGCCGACTAAAAACAGAGGAGGAGAGGAACGGAGAGCTACAGAGTAAAATGACCATCATGAGGGGAAGGCTACAGGTGTTGGAAAACAGAAAAGAAAAAGAGGAGAAGTACACGCACAGCTCTAATCATCACTTCAAAACAGAAGACAACAAAGTCAAAGAACTGACCCAGGAGCTAGATAGGCTGCGAAAGAGATTACAGGACAAGGAGGTGTTGGAAGGAGAACTTATGCAGGTGGAAGAGGACTTCGAGTCCCTACAGAAGAGGTTCAAGGACGAACAAAAGAGGTCCCAGGCTCTAACAGAGCAGCTCGAGGCGTCAAAGAGGGAGCTCTCAAGGTACGAGCAAGCGGAGAAGCCGGACGTCAACCAGGAACACCTTCTCCTTTGCCGTCTTCAGAAGGAACAAGTTAAGTCCAGACTATTAGGCAGAGAGGTGGACACTCTGAAGGAGAAACTCCAGAAGCTGATGGGAACCGAGGAGTCCATCAGCAGGGTTCAGACGGATCACTCCACGCTGCAGAGAAAGCTGACCCAGCAGGAAGGCAGGAACAGAGACTTGGCCAGAGAGATGAGGGAACTGAGTAGTGAGCTTGAAAGGTATAGACAAACGAAGAATCTTTCACCCGGTGCAAATGGACGACACTTCTCGGCAAATGGGGGACACTTTTCAGACCTTCATCAGACCACACGAGAGGTGCAAACGGATCCAGAAATTAGCCTGCCTCCAGACTACAGCGAGCACTGCCCGAGAGTTGATGAAGAAAATGAGGAGGACCCAAACCACAATGTGGAAGTCTCAAACAGAAGAAGCTCTCTTGTCAACAACCTCAACAGCCTGAACAGTGCAAATAGTAACAGCCAGCACAGAAATCATTCAGCCGATGGCATAGATATGCACCAAAACGTTAATGGCGAGGTGATGTTAACACACACTCCAGGGCAGCCATTGCACATTAAAGTAACACCTCATCATCTTCTCAACACCGCCACACTTGAGATTACCAGCCCAACTGGGGACGCAGCTACGTCCTACACCAGCACCGCCGTCATCCCAACAACCGGAGCCTCGCCAAAGCAGAGAATCACCATCATCCAGAACTCCTCTCCCCTCGCAGTCAATACTATGAGTCCGCCTTCAAGCCCTGACCGCACCGTGTCCCCCACCGTCTCTAGGGTGCTAAGTCCAAATTCCCCACGCTCGTCGACACCCGACCACAACAGCTCCCCCATTCAGATCGTAACAGTCCGGACGTGCTCTCCAGAACCGACAGAGGTCACCAATCAAACCGTTTTCTGCAAGACTCCGGAGCGGCAGAACAGCTGGCAACATCAGAGGTCCAACAGCGGGGACTCAAGTCCAAGTATCATCACCACAGAGGATAACAAGATCCATATCCACGTGGGGAGCCCCTATATCCAGTCTATGAACGGTATGACCCACAGCATCCCGCAGCCTGTCGGGCCGTACTATCTCCGACATGAGCAAAGGACTCAAGTGCTCGCAAATGGCTGCCATGTAAAAGGTGTTGGCAAGATAACAAGTAGCATCACTATATCCCCTGCTACCTCTTCAGCTACACACTCCTCAAATATTACAGTAAGTGGCCTTTGTGATTAGGGGGAAATATACCTGAACATACACTATGAGGTTCCCTGGACTACTCAACTACATTTCTTTTAATGAGAACCTACAGTGTTTTGTAAAAATCACTAAATATGATATTTGTCATACTATTTGTTTAGCATTTAAGATCTAGTTATTGTTTGCAAATTTACTTACTGACCTAAACAACCCGTACTCACTGTATCTTGTGTGTCTACTGCCTGTATTAGAGCTAAGAGAGAAACCATTGGGGCCAAATGTGTGATATGCTTTTCATATTTTTATCCTGTTTCATTCATGTTTTTTTCTGTTCATTAAACGAGTTTGAGTTGATTCTGTTTATTCACCTTGAATACTTTGGAGCAGGCTGCCGCAGCTAACAGATTGCGAGCCAGTTTAATTGCGAAACTGTTGGAATCAGAAAAAAGAGTGAGAAAATTGTTGAAGACTGGTTTGATGTTATTTTCCCCTCCAGGGCCAACTCAACACCGCACAGCACGAAACAAAAAGCACTTCCATAAAAAAATACTGGCCGACTCATCTGTTCATTAACCATATTCTTAAAATTAAGCGATAAAAGAAAACTGGGATAGAAAAAGGTTAATGTGCGTGCTGAGCTTGACAGATGAGTTACTCACTATCTCAACCACAGCAAAAAATCCTAACAAATCTGTGTGTGTGTTTGTGAGTGTAGGTGTGAAACCGTCATCAAATATGCACTGGAAAACTCAGCTCATGTTTTTCTGGCACAATAAAAATTGGAACACCTAGAGGTGCAGGGGCTGTTCGGGGTTTATGGTGGATGGATTACTTAAAGCCTTAGCTATTTTGACTACACGTAATAAACTTCAAATGTGATTATCAAGAGTCTCAAGACAATTGAAACTGACAACTGGCATATGACTAAATCTCAAGTTTTGCATTAAAACAACAACACATTCTTCAGCCTTTACTCATTTACCGTAGGAAAAAGGCCCACTGCCATTGCTGGTCAGTCTTATTTTGTACGTCAACTCCTGACAGCTAAACCTCCCATAAAAGGATGAATGAAACAGTTTACCTTAACGCAACAGTTTACAATAAGTTAAGTCATAAATAGCTGTTTTGATTGGCTTACTTTATTTATATTCCCTGTGTTCTTTACGCCTTAAACATATTGCTTTTACAAAGTTGAGCAACTGAAGCTTGAACAGCCATTTTCACAGCAACAAACTAAATCATACCGGGGGGAAAAGGACCTATTCGGAGTTTAAAGGTAAGAAGAACACAGAGGACTGATTTAATGAGAAATAAGATTATGTAATTATCATTTCATAAACAAAAATAAATGGTGTGCATCACTGAAGGTGAGAACAAGGAGCGGTATAATGATTTAATTACAGAGAAATATAGTGTCTCCAACTTCCAAAATAACCCTCACAAATGAGGCACAGGGATGACTTTAGAAAGATGTGGGAACATAAGCTAACCAAATATTAAAATATAAGATATAATCCTGCCAACAGCTGAATCTAGGCTTGTTTTTAGATTTATGTATACATATTTTTTAACATATACCCACGTCCTAAACTTGCATGATTTTACTATTATCTGTCCTTAGTTCAGCCTATCCCTTTAAATCAACTGGGGACTACAAACCCTAAAAGCTTGTTTTAAATCAACCTAAGTACCGGATCACATTCATCAAAAGGTCAAGAAAGAAAACAAAACATATTTTATAGTGCGGCAGTTCCTGTTAAACAGCCGTCATAAATTACACGTAGTTGCTAAAGTTGGGATGAGTTGTGTCATCTAAATCAGAAACTAGCTGACAGCACTGGGGGACACAGACACTGTGGCAAGAGACGCTGGCAGAGAGCCAACATAGCAGGTATATGATGACAAACACAGACTCACATTTACCACACTGACATCACCACTTGGCAAAGGTGGAAACCAGATGTGGGATTTGATGACAGTTTGGGGCAGACTGGAGTGAGACAAAGGCCTCGTGAGAATCTTTGTCATCAGTGTTTCGCCACGAGACACATCATCCTAAACGTCATACTGCTTCTCACGAATCTCCTCTTGTTAAGTCTTTAATGCCAGCACCATAACAGACTTCAACTCTGCATTTCTGTCTTGTCAATTCTCTGTCAGCCCCTCAGCCGTTTCTGTCAAGCATCCCTGTGATACAAACGCGAGTAAGGAAGCCAGTCAGTCAGGGTAAAGGGGACATTTGCTTTTAGATTTCTTGCACACAGCGAAACATGGGAAGCAAACTTTGCTGCGGTATGATGCCTATGATTTCTACAAAGGGCAAGACGTATTGCAGGGTGTCAAAACATGCATAGAGTGGAAATGCTTGCGATTTTTCAAGCTCAGGGTAGGGGGCGCAAATGGTGTTATAATGTCAGACTGCTGTGTTCAAGGTTATACATCGAATAAACACAAGAATCTGATTCATTTCACAAATTCTTGATTGGATCTGAACTGAAAATGTAACAGATAATGAAAATCCTTATGGACATCAGTCCGTATTTCAAAATAAAACAACACATTTGATAATCCATGAGCTTTTAACAGACAACAGCGAACATCAGCATTCAACAACTTTAGCATTTAAGGCTTACATTCCTTGTAACATTAGCGTAAGATAGGAATTAACGTCTATTATACTGTATTACGCAACACAACAATCCCTTATGTTAGCTAGGAAGTGACTGAATGCTAATATTAGCTGTTGTCTTACATTAGCAAACAGGTTAACAAATATGTTGTTGTACCCTGACATATGGCCCTTAGGATTTTTAGCATCCATTCGCTTGTCAGTTGTTGATCAATCAGGAAATAATGAAATGATAAGGATTTGATAGATTTCCTGCCTGTCCGCTAATCAGATTCCCCTGGGGTCACGGAGTAAGCCTGGCCCAACACAGTTTCCCAAGACTAAGGGAATAACCAATGGATGGAAAGACAGAGCTCTCCTGACAAGACAGAAAAAAGGAAACGATCCCTCAGAGCATACAAGAAAAGCAACCAAAATTCTGAGCCTACAAGATGTTTAACACTACGCCATCCACAGTAAAATGTGCAGACACTGTAATGTTATTATTTGTATGGCTTAGGGTGGTTTAGGCCAATAAGGTCAAATGCCAGTGATTGCAAAATATATTATATTAATTATAGTCTTAGAAATTCAAAGAATGTGTGGATTTGTCTCAATCACTCTTACTGTACTGAGCTAGTGGGTATTGTTTGTGCCTGTACATTTAATAAGAGACTGAGTAAAGATACAAAGAAACACAGCAACACTTTGCAGTCCAATGCAATCAGGTCAATAATCCTTAAAGCACATGACTGCCCTCTATTGGTATGCAGAGTGCATAAATCTAGACAAGCAGGGAATAGCCACAGGGAACTTTTTCAGTCTGTTGACGTGTGGAGGTGAGGACGGGCATGGCAGTATGAATGGAAGAAGTGTAGCAGACAGAGCTAACAGTGAGCGGTGTAAGGCACAGAGTATATAAGACAAGCAACATAAACTTTACCGTAATTATTAGCTGTAATGACCCACACATAAACGTGCTCACACACACGTGTTAACAGTCAGCTCATAACAAACCGTGCTACCAACGCTAACTTCCCCAGTCCTGCCAAATCAGAGGTAAGATATACATATACTGGTAATGTGTGTTAATCACCTGTCGCTATGACGACTGACATTAACGTTTAACTTAATGTAGCTTAAGTTAACAGCAACTCGCGAGCCACTGCTAACGCTAGCTCACGGTTAGCTAACAACCAACCGGCATTTCTTGTGACGTGCTACAAGCTAACTTGAAGACAGTTCGCTTGTCAGAATACACGAACACCTCCCGGACTTCTAGTCTCAGAAACACTCAGAATAAAGGAATAACGGTTAAGCAGGATACCTGAATTTCCCTCGTGTTCCCACCACTGGTCACCCAAGTCGTCTCCCATTTTCTTCAACAGACAGTCGGTCCAATCCGAATCTACCGCTGAGACAGCATGCTAGGGCTGTGTTCAAAAGCAGCACGTAGAAAACGGTGCAGGAAGTGTAGGAAGTAAATAAAACTGAGCACAGTAGAAACTAAACCAAGAGAGTAATCATCCACACACCATAAGTTAAACACTAGTCTTGGTAGTTATGTTATATAGATGAACGTATTTGGAGTTGGACGAAACTTTGCGCAAAGCAGTTTTAGAAGAAGCCACATGGCAGTATTAAGATACTACAAGTAATAGGGGATACACGTAAAAGTCATGCACTGAAGTTAAATCACAAAAGTATTATCATCAAAAACTCTAAGTTTCAAAGGTGAAAGTAGGCAAAGTGAAGAATCACCCATTTTCAGAATAATAGATATTCTTTTATTGGATAGTAGGCCTTACAATTGATACATTAATGTGTAAGCATCACACAGATTTTGTTGCAACTAAAGGTGGAAGTTATTTATACTCATTTATGTACTGTAAGATAGTTATACTTGCAATTTATTATATGAGAACATATTTTAATCTTAAAGTAATAATCTTGAAGATTTTTATTTAAATAAATGCCTGTTAAGTCACTATAACACAATGGTGATTGAGCCTATGGCCCACAGATGAAGGCCTTTGCATTTGCAGTATTACAGACTGGGTGTCTGTGGTGACTTTCGCAGAAAATCACAAGCAGCGCCCAGTTAGTGACACGTTTTCCATCACCCAGCATTGGTTGGTCTGTCAGAGAGGGTAGGCAGAGCTAAGCAGCTGCTTTTCCGGTACATGTGAGTAAACAGTAATCTACTATGGCTGAACAAACAAAGAAAAGATCGATGACTACAGATACAACTTCAAAAATAAGTGAAAATCCAAAGACAAAGAAACAAATTCGACGCTCAGATGAAGGCAAACAGTCTCAAAAGGAAAGCGACTGTCAGCGAGGAAAATCAAGAGTTACAACCGTGGACGTCACACATGCAACACTGTCTGGATATCTGGGAAGTGTGCTCCTGCAATTACCGTTTATCGCCAAAGAGAACGAAACTGAGATCTTTGAGATTACCACTTCAATTTTCAAAATAACATATAATTACTTTAGTGGAGTAAAAACAACAATTTTGGCTTCCAAAGGGATAAAGATAATCTGTCAATAATCAGTTTGAGGACATTGCAAGATTTACTGAAGCTTCTGCTCCCAACCGTCAATATTTAACATCAAACTTTAAAAGATAAACATATAGTCACTGAAAAATAATCTGTATGGCCTCTGCTGTTTTGTGTGCTGTTAAATTAGTAAAATATTCCACTTTTTGGAGGCAAGAAGCATTTAGTCTTCTTTGTTGTTTTACTGCATGGGTCAGTTTGAAGTTGTACTGATTCCACAATGTTTTGATGTAGAAATTAATTAGTACATATTTTAGGTGAGACATAAACATGATCGAAAAGGTGGGAGATAATCAGCATGTAAGTTTTTTATGTGTTTAAACCTCCCCTGGAAATGGACAAATAATGGCACATTCTGCCCAAGTTAATATTTGTTTAAATAAAAGGACAAATAAAGGATCTCTTCAAGTTCTATTTATGTTAGTTAGCCTCAAACTTTAACCTCATGACAAATTCCATATTCTAAATAATGCTGTTTCTTTATATACGTTATATCTTTACATCTTCTTTATGGTTTGGGCTGGATGCTCTTATTTTCCAACACACAGAAGAAAGGAAAGAAAAGACAAAGGAGGAGGAGGACGTGTTTGGAATAGTGCCCTCTCCTCTGCAGCTGTAGCGGAGAGGAGGGACAGGTCCTCCGGGAGTAATTGCATGCTTTTTTGTCTTTCTGTCAGAATCACACATTTCTGGCTGGTGGAGGCAATGAGATGTTTGATTAAAGCTTTTCCACGAAAAAAAACTACAGACTGATTACTGGGGGAAATTATAAAGGGTTCAGAGCGGTTATGCAGTGTAGCCCTTTAAAATGGGGGGAAGAAAAACAAATCAAGAAAGAGAAAGGAAGGATGCAGTCAACACATTGTGCAGCGGTCTGCCAGCATTCAGGCGGGACAATGGAATCTAAATGGCAGCTTTGTTAGTAATTAAGCATCGTTCCTGTAAAACACAGCCCCCCCCTCCTCCTTTGTCATTCTCTCTGTTCGTCATTTGGCTGCAGTTTCACCAGCAACAATAAGCTGGAGACCGCAGGGAAACTTGTACAACTTTAATACCTGCATTTCCTGCGTAAAATCAGCAGACCTGCGTGTAAAAGAGAGAGCACAGAAGGCTTTAGTATCCTAATATCCTCAAATCCTCTCCTAAAATGATCTCTGATTTATGTTTATGTGTATAGAGAAGACAGTCATGGTATCTTTTAAAGTCCTACAAGACAGGGATGGCGCTTACTTGCTGATGGAAAATTTAAAAATCATTTTAAAGCGTTTGTTTTTTTAATTTAGCGGTAAAAATAATTGGAAGATTATATTTCTTCGCCTTTTTCTGAAACTTAGATGATAAGATCAACACCACTCCTATATTTGAAAGTTGAACATGAAGCTATAGCTCTCATTGGTTTGGCCTGACAAAATAAATTCATTGCTATTGAGCTGCAAGGATTCCTCGATTCATCGATTATTGGTTAAAAGAAAATTAATTGCCAACCATTTTGAAAATCGATAAATGCTTTTAGTCATTTTTTCAAGCAAAAATGTCAATATGTCGACATTGTTTACCAGAACACATTTGAAACACGTCTCCAGCCTCTTAATGTTGTTTACAATAGTCTGTAGATTTATCTTAAGATCGAACCCACCACTGTTCCATGTATGAAACTCTGGACTGGTTACCCCTCAATGCAAGAAGACAATATTACCATTGGCTTCAATTTATTTTCATCTTAACTTTCCATCTTACCTAAAACAATATCTAACGCCATACACGTCCTCATACTAATTAAGGCACTCTCATCAACCTTTCTTTTTTGTTCCCAAAATCAACAAAGAAACTGGCAGACGTGCCTTTAAATATGAAGCTCAGACTGGAACAATCTTCCCCTCACACTAAGGACAATCAACTCATGACACCTCTTTAAGAATGCATTATTCATTTCTCTCAAAACGCCTTGTTGTTGCTTCTGATGGTAGTGACTTCTTTAACATTGTAAGTTTTTTTCTTATGTATGTTTTTTCTTATGTTTTCTCTGTCACTAATAGCATCTTCATTATTGTAATTACTTGATATGTCTTTATGGTACTTTGTGTGGTTCTTGTGGGCTCAGGGAAAAGATGTGTGTTGGGTGCTGAGAGCCTTTATTCATTATTTATAATGAAGCTTCTTTGGGTTTTCTGAATTTTGTTTTGGACAAAAGAAGCAATTTTAAGACTTCACTTTTGGCTCTGGAAAATTGTGGAGAAACTTTACAAAATTGTTGACATTATATAGACCAGATAATTAATCGATTGATTGTTAAAATAATCTAAACTTCTGTATCTGTGAAGGTTCTCAGTCATCCAGGTCATGGTAAATCAAACTTGTTCTAAAAGGCAACTGGACTTGGTTGAAGTTCTTGAAAGAACACACTTTCAAGAACTTCAACCATGTCCAGCTGCCTTTTGGATTAACCATGGAATCTAAACTTGCTCCTTCCAAGAAAATGTTCCTGACATAACCTCCTTAGACCCACATTTTTACACCCACATTTACCCCTTTTTTTAAGATTATAAAAACATGTAAATGAGTAAGATTTTGAGGTGCATGTAGGTTGAAGTTGTTAAATCCCAAACTTTCTCTTATAATCTAATATTTATTGGTACAAATGGCCTGAATTGACCTGAGCTGAGCAGATTGCCTCTACAGTACATGCATTATGGGAAAATCCTGATATGTGAGAGTTTTACATTCAAGTTTGAATAATACTGAAAAAAACAGGTTAAAAAATGGTGTTAAATTGTATGAATGCAGACAAAGAAGTCTAGAAAGTTGTGAGAAAGCTGAAAAAGAGTGAAAGAGAGTGAAATGGCCGTCATTGTAATTAAAGGCGGACAGCTGTCTCTTCGGGCCTCTGTGATTGCACACTGCGGAGCATTGGTGTTAATGTGTTTATTTTGTTGTAAGCAGCTGTTCCTCCACTTTCTCATTTTAATGATCACAAGAAGATGTGTTATTTTTGCTTGCCATTCTCCTCTTTTTACCGAGGGTTTTTTTGTTTTGCTCAACATAGAAAGAGAGGGAGGCGAAGGCGAGAGAGAACGGACACAGACTAATTATAGCTGTGGATATGTTCAGTCCTAATTACTACACATCCACAAAGGCATATATTTCCTATCAATTCTCATGCCATGAATTTCCACTGTGATAAAAGCAGCCCTTCTCTTATAGCTAAGATGTGCACAGGGATTCTTTTGAATTGTTCTCCATTGAAGAAAACACAATTCAGGTTTTGTTCATTTGTTTTTGCCAGTTTGAGCAGCACTGAGATTATCTACCTTCTTTCCAAACCAGCACACAGATTACCTTTGTTTAGCGACTAAGGGTGCGATGAGGTATTGTGTTTTGTTAGCCTGGCACTATCAGACCAATTCAGAAATTACAACTGGTGTGGAACCTTAGGTAATTTTCCTTTCCGAGTGGCGTTATCAATGTGCACAGACGAAACAAAACCTAGCCCTAACCAGAGCATCAGAACGTGTGTTGTAGCAGTAGGATGCTAGGCTAGCTAGCTAGTTCCAACACTCAGCTCATATGATTTCTTTATCATCATAACACACAGATGTTGGCATGATATCATTAAGAAGCCAACTCACCATCTGTACGTAACGTGAACTAACATCCAGTTTGTTTAATACTAATTCAAAAGAGAGTTAGGAACGTTTCACATCAGCGGCAGCCATCTTGTTTCCTTTCAAAAATGCCTCAATTGCAACTCTCTACATTCACTGTATCAAACCCCACCGCATATCAGATAAACAGTTGTGAAACTCACATATTTTTCTGGTTACAAGGCTAGTTTTCTAGCTACGGGTTAAATGTTTACTTAGCTGAAGGTAACTTATTTTTTAACGTGCATCATTGTGTGTTAACCTTGTCTTATAAGTGCACTTTAATCCAAGGAGAATAAAGTATCTAAGTGAACCACAGCAGCCCTCACGATTTTAATAAGACATTGAAAACAAAAAGAAAATGATGATACAAAAGAATATGAAATCGTGTGCCTTCTTTTCCAAAAATATTACCTTTGTCTAGCAACTAAAGAAGCAATAAGAGATTGTATTTTGTTAGCCTGGCATCGTCGGACCAATTCATGAATTTGAATTAGTCAGTTGAATTTCCTTTCCAAGTGGCATTATCAATGTGCACAGACCAAAAGCCTCTAGACGCTACAACCAATGCGAGCAATGAAACACGTGATGTAGCAGTAAGATGCTAGGTTAGCTAGCTAGTTCCAACATCAATTCATATGGTTTATTTGGCATTATAGCACTCAGACGTTGGCATGATATAATTAGCCTATCACCATCTGTACGTAACGTGATCTAACATCCGGTTTGTTTAATACTATTGCAATAGCGAGTTCAGAAAGTTTCACATCAGCGGCAGCCATCTTGTTTGCTTTCGAACCACTACCTTCGAACAAGCACCTTTGTTTAGCAGGAGATTGTATTTTGTTAGCCTGGCATCGTTGGATTCCTCTAGATGCTACAACCAGTGCAAGCAATGAAACGTGTGACGTAGCAGCAGGATGCTAGGTTAGCTAGCTAGTTCCAACATCAAGTCATATGATTTTTTGTCATCAAAACACACAGACGTTAACATGATATAATTCAGTATCCAACACTTTATCGTTATCATTTGTACATAACATACCCATAACACAATAGTGAGTTCAGAACACGGCAGCCATCTTGTTTCCCTTTGTAAGAAATGTGAACTACCCTCCATTGTGTTTAAACTAATGCAATGGTGAGTTCAGAACTCAGTAGCCACCCTGTTTGCTTTCGAATATGCCTCAATGGCAACTCTGTGCATTCATTGCGTCAAACCCGCCCCCTATTAGATAAACCGTTGTGATTGGCCCGACCGGAAAAAGGTCAGCTGAAAATCTGTCTGAACAATAGGAGGATCAGATGCATCTCCAAGAGCAAATAAAATGAACGATCACATTTGTGTTGTTACCAAGCTAGTTATGAAGGCCTTACGTGTTAAATACGTGTTTAGTTAGATGAAAGTAAATTGTTAACCTTGTCTTATAAGTGCACTCCAATCCAAGGTGAATAAAGTATTTAAGTGAACCAGCAGCCCTCCTAATTTTAATGAGGCATTAAAAACAAAAAAAAATGATGATTCAAATGAATATGAAATTAAAATATTGTAACTGTCATGTCGATATGCCACAGCTAGAACGCAGGGTCAGCCAAGGACTCAGTGGCTTGACAGCAAGTATGTGACCAAGTGAAAATAAACAGGAAGTGACCTTGAGCTTTCCAAAACTTCACCACATATAAGTTCCCGTGCAGGTCTGCGAGTTACAACTGTATTCATGAGCATCTGGCTGAGCCTGACCTGAATGGAGATGTGCTGCATTCTAAACACTCTGCAATTGTTCATATGTTTCTCTTGCTGTCTGTCATGTTCTTTGGTTTTCAAGGCATTTGATAGGTGTGAGGATAAACACTTATACATACATTTCTTTCTCTCACATACGATGTCAGTATACTCAGTTTTTTATATCATGGTGTGTCAGCATGTGTTTATGGTCACGTGTACCTTTAGATTTGTCATGGGGTTAGCGGTGAGACAGAAGGTATCTCAGAGCGGCCATCAACGTGGCGAAGGTCCCAGTTACTGTCAACCTCACCAACTGTCTAACCACACGGGTCAGGCTGCACCTGATGGAAGTTTTAAGGTCGCACATTGCACAGTGTGCTGGAGATGAAACGACAGCTGAGGTTGCACCCTGACATGTTGTCCAGTTGAATCTTTAAATTATGTGCCGGGTCAGTTTTGTTGACTCGGGCAGAGTTCGTGTGGGGACGCCAGTGATGTAAAGTTTCTGTTGATGGTGTGACAAAGTGCAAGCAGGGTCAGTGTTAGGACTTTTTAAACACTGAGGTCACGTTTACCTGGCCAGGAACAGCAGATGTTAAAGGAGCAGTGTGTAGGGTTTGTATGGGGTATGGGTATGTTTACAGCGGGGCGGCACGGTGGTGCATTGGTAAGCACTGTCGCCTCACAGCAACAAGCTTTTTCGTTTGAATGTGTGGAGGTTGCATGTTCTCCCTGTGCTTGTGTGGGTTCTCTCCGGGTACTCTGGCTTCCTCCCACAGTCCAAAGACATGCTCGTGATGTTAATTGGTGACTTTAAAATTGCCCGTAGGTGTGAATTTGAGTGTGAGAGGTTGTCTGTCTCTATGTATCAGCCCTGACGACCTGTCCAGGGCGTACCGCGCCTCTCGCCCTATGACATCTAGTATCTGCTCCAGCCACCCGCCACCCTTAACAGGATACGTGGTATAATGGATAGATTGATTTTTTTATGTATAGTCACTTAAAAGTAAGAGTTGTGTTTGTTACCTTAAAATGAGGCATCTCTTCTCTTTGCTTTCCGACAGGGGTGTAACACAAAATTCTGGGCCCCCGTACACAGCCCCCTCCCCTCCACAGCAATTTATTATTTCATGCTTTATACGCTTTATGTTTTAAAATGAAATGAATGCCTAATGCTATATTATTCACAAGTAGCATAACAAATCTGAATCTCCAACTGAATTGCTAATCATCAAGATGCATGAAGGATCGTAGGCACCATGTTTTGACACGGGCGAAGTGTTTGTATGAAGTATGTGGAACAATATCGATTGATCTTTGGTTTTACTTAATTATTTTGATCCTTTTCAAAAAACTGTCCAGAGTGTTTGTAGGAGTGCAATGCTAAATAAATGATGGTTTAAAGTCCCTGACTAATAAATGGAACAGAATTAAGGATCCAAATATCCCCAGAAAACCTCCGGCCATCAAAAAAAGAGTAAACCAACAGTTTTTTTCTTCTTAGGTTTTTGAAAGAAATTACATAATCCAACATTAACTAATTCAATAAAACTTTCCATGATCGTTTTCTTCCAGAATTATAGTTAAAATGTCTGTTTTAAAGCCTTTAACTCATGTAACTGTGTTCTTTTGTTTTGCCTAAAAAACAATATTTTCTGCCCTCAGTACAAACACGCTGCTCTGACAACCACAGAAACACTTGCAGGTGTTTTGTTAGCAGATATGAATCCCAAATGTTGTGTATGAATACATCTGACAGGGTGGATAACTTTGCTGTCCGAACTTCTCGCACAGTTGTTATTACTGACCTTTGTTCTCAGGAGATCATACATTTTAATACCAAATTTGTCTCCTTATTCACACCTTTTGTCTCCAGCAGATGGAACAGGATCCGAGACCTCTGTGGACACAGCTTGCAGAGACTCTACAGTGCTGGCAGAGTGGCATGACATCCTGTCCCCTCTCTAATCATGGTAAGTGACAGAGTGATCGTTGTTAGCTGCACAGGTGACAGCGTTAAGGGGCTAAAGGGCCGCCCACGCATGCTAGCAGGTTAGCGACACAAGCAGACTTTTTTTTTTTTTTACCTCAACACGTACACGACCGAAGGGACGCAGAGGCACACAACAAGGTGAGAAGGGACTTCTGGGTAATGCAGCTGTCAAAGAGGACCTTGCTGCTTGTGTGACCCAGCAGAGGAAGGCCAGGACAGATGGAAGAAGAACAAACACCTGTGTTATTTGCGAAATGAACGGAGGCTTCGAGCATACAGGCTGCTTATGCAATCGACTTCTGTAGAGAAGGTTAATGTTACGTCATTAAGGTCTCATTTATTTCTGATACACAGTGACATATAATACAGGCCATAAAGTAAATACAACCTAAAATACCAACATTATTACTTGATGCATTTTAGAAGCAACAAATCCAGTCAGTGCGGGTTCATTGTCAGCATATCAGTGGGCATCAATAGCAACTGCTCAGGAACTCAGTGTGAATATTATCGAATTGAATTTAGGCCCTGAAAAGACCAAAAGCCTCAGGGCCTGTCTGCCTGTATCGATCGCAAGTCAACAATAGCGAGTTGACATTTCTACAAATCTGATTCACTTCCTTGTTACAGAGCGTCAATTTCATGTTCTCTGTTATGTAACAGTTCACACATGGGTTGTAGCAGGAGAGATGGGACGAGCTGAACGGAATCTGTCATGGTAGACTGATGCTGTTTTAAAAGATTAAGTAAGTGGAGACCTGGTGATCACATTGAATATGTTGTTCAATGTCATACTTCCTCTTAGATATAGACATGTTGTTTGTCCACACAGAGGACCTGTAGAGGTGTTTTATGAAGGAAGCTCAATAAAGCAGGGTGTCTGTTAACTGAGGCTAAAAAAGCAAAACGAACTGAACCAGGAACCAAAGTGTGAAAGCTCAATAAAGACCAAAGTATCCACCTTAATCCAAACTCTGTAGCCCTTTTTACACTGCGGTTCCGCCTCAGCGCCGTAACGAAGCTCCGTCGTCATGCAGCCTTTGCCATTTCACAATGGGCCAAGCCACGCCGACGTAAAGCCACAGTGTGTGTTTTTACAAAGAGGTCCGGCGTTGTGGAAGCAAAACGTGCGCGAGGTGTAAGCAAAGTGCGTGCTTCAAATGCACACACACACGGCGCTGTTCCTCCCTGCCGGCTTCGATGTTTACACAGACGGCGTTTTGCCTCTGTCACTACCTCCGATACCACCATTCCGCCTCCGTGCTTTTACACAGAAGACGAAAAGTAACAGAGGTGTAATAATCCTGCCTTGAACTGGCAGAGTAAAATGGGCCTGGAGATTAAGAGTTCAGTAGAGTGAAATCCATCTATGTAAATTAGCCTCTCGTCTTAATTCTTGTCTATTGTTGTTACTACCTCTCCTTGGTTCTGACCAATGTTTGTATAAAAGATCAACACATCTCCAAATCCTCTCATTGTACAAAAGTGAAGCCAAAATACCCCCGGAGCGGGCGCTGCCATCTTGCACATTTGGAGCCAGAGTCTGCGCAGTAGAGATATTTGGGAATTGACGTCCCGCCCCTTCCGCTAACCAAAACGGGCATTTTACTTACCGAAAAACCAGCAAATATCCCTCAAGGGGGCTCATTCAACAGCAAAACAGCTTTTCGTGTTGGTGTGAAACAGATATTCACAGTTATGGAAACTTCAGTGACTGTAGCGATATTTAAGTTTCCTCTCGCCGTTCCTTCTCTACTCTGCTAATCCGGAACAGATGGGCTGCAGGAGCCGGATTTGTCAACAGAGCTGTCAATCATCCTTTTGACAGCATCAAATAATAAGAAAAAAACTTGTCAAAAAACACTTTAATGTAAATCGGCATGATAAGAACTAACTATAATGATGGAAACCATGTTTGGCGTGTATTTTGATTTTATAGTTTGACTCATGTCCCATCTGTTAACACGGAGGAAGCGGGCTTTATGGCCTATACTGCAGCCAGTCAGCAGGGCGCGATAGAGAGGGTTTGGCTTCACTTTTTGGGAGCTGACATGTCATCCCCCCTGCAATGCTCATTGAAACTATCATTCATTATTCCGAGAAACTTTGGTTTCTTGTCATGATACCACATTAATCTGAAAGCTCAGTGGAGTTGACTAAACGGGGGCTAATTTACTGAAAGAAGCCTGGTTTTACTGGTAGTCTTATGGCACTCCACCCAGGTGATGTTTCCAAGGTCAAAAGTGAACTTAAGCTTTAACCAACATGGTTAAGAAGCCTTTCAAGTGCAGAATTTTTTTTAAAAAAAAGGTCATGTGATATGATCAAATGCTGCCAGCTGACTTGTTTTGTAAACATCATCAGTCTTAAGTCTTTTCATGTATTTCAGAAAGTTAAAACCCAGACGCACCTGTTGCTTGATTCAATCTTTTCTACAAGTACATTTAAAGACATCTGCATGCCTTGAACTTTCTCTTGTGTAAGATGCAAGACCTTGAAACTATCAATATAGCTAACAATATTGACCCTGCAGTCATTGTGCATAAAGACGCAGATATGAAACTGGCTTTCACTTCATGACTTCTCCCAGCCAATAAGCCAGAAGTAACAATATTGTTCTCTAAGATGAGCCGCGCACAGAGCCTGGTGTTCAGAGGGGAAGCTGCTGTTGTTCATGATGACTTATTTCCCCTGAAGCTGGATTTACACTGCAGTTAAAAGCCTTCATCCCCTGAAGTGAGAACAGCGAGATGACATCAAACTTTCAGTAGCGCAAGATTATGAAAAGTAAACACGTCTCTTTTTCCATTGCCAGTGGAGTATATCGGGAGATGTTACCGTGGTTAGGTCTTAATTGCATCTATTAGTCGTTCAGTCTAGTTATCAAACTCGGTGCCGACATAATTGGAACGATGTTCGAGCGCTACTCGGAGGAGGCGTCATAGTCACGTAACACTTAACAAGGTTTTAAGTCTGTAATTCGGACTATGCGTTACATTAATGCACACTGGACTTATATTGTCTATACACTGCACTATTTTTAAATTAATACTGTAAGCTCTTTGCGCTGTTCAATATCCTGCACACCTGTACAGTTTTAATCACATCTGTTGTACATATTTTGTACAATTTGTATTATACATTTTGCTTTTTATATTTTTATTCTTATTCCTATTTTTTATCTTATTCTAAGTCTTTTACTTAATTTTATTCTAGTTCTGTGTTAATTGTTCTGCACCAAAATCACCAAAACAAATTCCTTGTATGTGTAAACCTATTTGGCAATAAACACCGATTCTGATTCATAGCATCGCGCCGGAAAGGGGGCTGAGATTAGCGTGTCGAACCGGGTTTTGCGTTTCCATCATTGCCGATCAGAGCCGAGGCGACAACTACCCGGGTCTACTGCAGAGTCATTCGACCCGATTGTTACCTTTCCCACTAAGCAAAAAAAGCAGAGTGTCGTGGCATGTTAATAATAATTATAATAATAACAATAATAACTTCGACCTTTACAGCGCCTTTCATGGGACACAAAGCCACTTTACCCATCAGCTATAGTCTGAGACGATGTAGCCTCTGGGGACACCGGTGAACGTGCCCGGCAGTAAGCGATAAACGCTTCCTTTTCCGCGTGCTGCATTGTTACAGAAAGAGAACCCGTTTTCTTGTGATTTACTCGTTATTAACGGGTCCTACCTTTGCTGAAATTTCATCTTCATGATTCAGATTGTAAAAAGTAAAAATGAAGCTTTGTCAGGTCTGTCCTCAAGAGGAGAAGAAAACTTTTTAAATGCTCGTTTGTTGAACAGAGGTCGGATCGATCTGATGCATTCGAGGAAGTCGGGAAATCTGAACGCTGAACGGCTTTCGTGACACAGCATCAAGGGAATTCATCTCAAGTTAAATTTTAGATCTAGAAAGGATTGTTAGCTGAACTTGCAGATGTCTGTTTATATATTAATAAGAAGCTAAATCATTGTCAGATGGCGCTGATGGACTGTTTTTCCTGCATACTCCACAGCCTGCTGATACGTGATTGGTCGATATAACTCGGAATACAAGGGTAGTTCAAACGGCAACCAGAACACTTGCCTCCCTGGAAATCCATCTCCCTGCCTACAGATTCTACGATGTGTTTAGGGGAGTTGGTGTGGTTCTGGGGTTGGAACCCCATTTTTTATGGAGGGGGTGTGACGGCCTCCTGCCAGTAGGGCCTGCTGTCTGTTTCTCTGGTTTTTGGTGTTGCCGTGTCTTTCTTTGTCCTTGCAGGTCATTGGTGGGTGGTGCTGCGAGACCGGGCCAGTCTCGCCGGGGTATAAGACCATGCAGTCAATCTATCACTCCCTCTCTCCTCCTCTTCTCAGTTCTACCGGGCTCAGCTCAGCAGGTTTCGGTTCGGTTCCCCCGCAGCTCCTCGTGGTGCATTTCTGTACATTTATTTACGGTGGAGAGGCATTGTTTATTTGTGTTTATGTAATAAAACATTTTCATTATTCAGTTAAACCGTTCATTCCTGTGTAGTTGTCATGTCTGCGAGCCCGATCATGACAACTATCTACTATGCAGAATATGTAAATAGAGATTAGAGGAGGTTAGATGACATCCAGTTTTTTATTTCGGCCAGTTGACGAGAGACTGAATGTGTTAGCGGTTTGTTTGGCCTGTGGGAAAGGGGCTTAATAGAGCCGCTGCAGGAAAGAAAAATGAGAAGAAAAAACTTCTTAAGACTGATTTCACAATTTAAATTTCTTAACAGTTTAAATAATAATTTTACAAAGTAGCTTTAAAATTACATCTTACCTACTTCTGACTAATTTAGCTTTATGTTTAATCCATAACGTGAAGATTTAATAAGTAAAATACATCTTTAACTAATTGCTCTTATATAATGTAAAAGCAGCTGCCGCTTTACCTCATAAAATAACAATATCTGCATAGTTAATCTCAAATGGACATCGCTTCCATCAGTGCATAATTACCGCTAATCATAATCATGAAAAACATGCATGCCAAAGCTCTTTAGGCCGCCCCACCCCCACCCCCACTCCCACTCCTGCACTATATACTTTATGTAAATAAGTAATCACTCATGAATACATGAGCTTAGTGAGATATCACACATGGGGATGATAAGACGGGAAATGAAAGAATGAGGGGAACGCGAGAGAGGAGCAGAGAGAGAGAGAGAGAGAGAGGAGGGAGAGTGAGTTTGACTCGGAGCAAAGCAGTAAGAGGGTAAGTCAGGATGTCCCGCAGGTCATGAATAAAAGACGAAAAGAATAATTTGGGCGTTTGCAGCCTGGTACAGAACGTCACAGTGTGGAAATCAAAGAGATTAGTAACATTGAACAACATCTTTCTCCTCTTTTTTTGTGTTTATTTTCTTCACACTCTCTTCCCATCCCTGAGAGCAACATACATTTGAGCCACAGTGTAACATTAATATGGTTGTGTTGTAGGTGCAGTCCCCAATGAGGGATTTGCACGCTGCAAATTAGCCAGGATCCCATCCTTAGAGAAGCTATTAGCCCCTCACTAACGCCCACTGTAACTGTGTGTGATGTTATCAGGCAAATCTCTGCTCCATCAGTACATCATGTTCTCCTCATCAGAGGAGAAAAACACTGACTCTCACATGCTCCAACTTCCTTGAAAGAAACAAAATCCCTGCATGTAATTTGCGAGCTTGTTGTGTTGCAGCTCTGTGTCATGCAGAAGACCGGTGCGGCGCTTTGTCCAATGATGCAGCGTGAAGGACGGCGCGGGAGTGGAGGGAATCCTTTATACATACGGCAGCGATTCATTGCCTGATCTCTGCACAGATAGCGCCTGCGAGGGACCGTGTTGTGCTTCCTAAAAAAAAGAGGAAGATTTGTCTTGTCACTGTTCTCTGCAGGTCCTCGCAGCTTATTTCCATTTTACAATCAGCTCTTGAGCAGCTGCGTCCATTGATAACACAGTGATGTATTTGTCTGTAATTGTAGGATGATGGGAACATATACAGACTCATAGCTATATGCTGATTCAGATAGACCATTATCTACCTGCGTAAATATTCCCCGGGTGTTATCTGCAAGCCGTGCATTGAGATGTTGAGTGTCACGCAATATTCTTCCAACTAATAACATAATCTCAGGAAATGGCCCACGAGCTCTCGCTGTAGGAAGGAGCATTTTACAAGTAGCTACACAATAGATTTGTATTATTCTGCTCCTCTGCTGTCGGCGGTGATAAGAATAGGGAAAGCTCGCCGCCAGCAGAATCTAACTGGAAATAGTGCTACATGCACATGGTGATGCGATACCGGCTTCAAGCGTCCTCAAGTAACTCCGGCTCGGTAATATGCTGTTGTCTGATGTGCATTTAGAGAGTCCTAAAAGTGACTTAATATGAACTCGCATACTATTTGGAGATCTCTCTTAATAACACGTCCTCAAAGACACTCAAAAAAAGTAGAATCAGGCTGCAGGTTTCAATTTTTTATATGAGCAAACATTTAGAAATGGCCTTAAATGCAGAAAACTATCTAAACAGGGCTTTAAAGATTTTATGTTTTGTGATTTATTCATCTTAAAGCGGCACAATACCACTTTTACTCGCTAGATTCAGAGCTCTTGTCACAGAGAAGACGACTCTGCCTCTGAACACAGTGGTTTCGGGTGCTTCTGTGGTTCGAGAAGAAGCTTTCCAAACACCGAGTGGAAATCATAAACCCCTAATGATGTCATCTGGGTTATCTTAAAGGCTAAAACATTTATTATTAATACCAGACAGATGAGTTGTAGAGAATAAATAATGCAATGCAATATGAATCAATATTGTGTTTTTTATTGTGGTTTCATGTAGTTTTTTATGCATTTATTGTTGACCTCCGCACTGGTAAGGACAGTCAAACAACTTTGTTGTACTTTACTTGTGCACTGCAATGACAGTGAAGGTTTATCTATCCCCTTTGGACTATCCTCGGTTCTACTAGTTTCTGCTACTTAAAGTGTAACTGCACCCACATGTCTGACCGTAACTCCACCCACTGCACAATTTTGAAAAATGCTCAAAATGGGCAAGGGGCTGAGAGGGGGGTGGGTGAGTCCAACAGCTCAGTGACATCCCCTCCCCTGGCCAGAGAAAAATGGAGAGCGACACAGAGTCATAAGGCACATCTGCCACAGAGGGCTCTTTCGAGGTGGAGGACTTCTCCCCTCCAGAGTCCCCTAAAGAGCACTTTAGTGTGGTGGAGGACCGTGGTGGTCCCGATGGCTCCAGCCCCACTAATGCCTGAAGCCGGAGCTTTCAGAGCTGAGGCAATGCAAGTGCGCATTCGCCGAACGCAAGTTTTATATGCATTATATTTAGTCTTGTTTTAACACGGTATGTCATATTCTAATGAACTAATGTGAGTAAATGAAACAGTTTGTGTCCTCACTCACTCTCGGACAAATCATCTGGTCATTCCCCTGAAGATAGGTACCCGAGTACAACAAACTGCAACTTATAATAAAATAACAGATTTCTCTGGGTCTGTTGGAGGCACAACATTTAGTCATTTTGATAAAGAAATCTTACGTATTATACCTTTAAGCTTTTCCTGACACAGGTTTTTCAGTTTGAATTCATCCCGTATAATCTTAACATGACAGCCACGTAACGCTCAGCATGCAAAAGTCCAAGTTTTGTCATACCAAGATTGAGTTGTCGAGATTTATCACCAAAATCAGCAGATTTCATTTGTAGAGAATGTAAAAACACTATCTGGCTATAGCACCAAAGAGCAGGAAGACACAGCAGTGGGACATATTGGAGCCTTTAGCAGCTAAAAAAGTGGGATGTACCACTAAACAGTTGGTGGAGACCAAAACGGAGCTAAAAGAAAGTTCGTACTTTTTTGGATTCTGTATTTAGTCGGAAACACAACAAATAAAATATATAACTTAGTAACTGTTGAATGTGAAAATTTAATTCAACTTTAATGTTATGATGTCTATGTTGTGTTCATACCTTGACACATTGTGTATGTTACCCCCCCAAAACATCAGTCATGGCAGTTTTAAGTTTCCTCCTCTTTTAAACAAAAGTGTGATTCTTTTTTGGGGGGATTTTGTTTTATCGAATCATCTTTTACAAACAGGCGTCTCCATGTGCAATGCCTTGATATCAAATTTAGCATCAAATCACATTTCAGACTCCCTCCCTCCCGCTTTGGTGTAAGAGAAGGTCTTTATGGATGATAAAAGATACCGTGCTGCTGCTCTGGCAAACTGTAACTAATCATGTCAGATTAGTTTCTTGGCTTGGAGGAGGTGTAAGTGGAGAGAGGGAGGCTTGGCAAAGACGGTGGAGAAAATGATTTTAGGGGACTGAGTTGGTGTTGATTTCCCCTCAGCAACAATGGAGCAGCTTATTCATGTTGCCACCAGTAGATGGGGCTGAGAGCCTCCCAATGCTGCAGGGGTCGCTTTGCAGAATGTGTACATTTGTGTGTGCTGCATGTGTGTGATTATTGACATGGATATTTATGTTTTGAAGACTTTTTGTTTTACTTTCATGAGGTCAGTCTTGTCAGATGCACGGCTGCAGAAGTTTTCCTCTTTCAGTGTGTACTTTGTTTGAGGTCAGAGTAGGACAGGACCTCATGCTCGGAGCCAGACTTCTTAAAGTAGCGTCTCCTAAGGCCCCCTCGGTAAACTGGCACTTCAGACGCTGCGTTCAGGGACTCAGTTAGGGGGTTAGTTCTGCACAGTGGGACCAGAGTTGGCTTTTGAGGCAGGGCAGGCATGTCTCTCTTTCCTCCCCGCCTTTTGCCTCACATTCTATCTCCCTCTCTCATGCTTGCCCCAGTGTCTGCTCTCCCCTCCCTGTGTCCCTCTTTAAGTTTTGCCTATCAGCCCTCTGGCCCCGAGGAGCATCTGCGCCCCTCCTCGCTCCCCATATGCCCCGTGCCTTTAAGCCTGGCCTCCAACGCTGCAGCCAATAAGTTATTCATCAGCGACATGAATTAACAATTGTCTATTTTCCATCACACCAACAACCTGATGGTTGATTTCACTCCTGACCTGCTTCTGGTTTTTTTAACTTGTACATCACGCAAACATGGAGACGGCGGATGGAAAGTCGGGACCTCAACGTGTCAAAATACAGACGCAGAAAGGGGTTACCAAAAGGCAACGCATGGGCAGGCAACATGGAAGAACAGTCCTTATGCTGCACTTTAGCTAGAAACCAACTAGGATTAAAATGAAAGTAGCAACACAAATTCACTCAAATGTTAGCCGATGTGGGTGAGCAGGTCAAATTGAAGAAGCACACACTGTCCTGCATTCTGTTGGTGAGGAGAAGAGGCCTTGTGGCCTACTAGACGACCATTCAAGTTTTCTTGTTACAATATTTCTGTAAAAGTTCACAAAAGTTTGAGGTTATCCATTTCTGCCTCCAAATTGAAAAGGTGTTTTATTAAGTAAAGCTGGCCAGGGATAGTAAAGGGGTAGCCGGTGGGGGTCCTGGGCTGTGGAGTGATGGAGTGATCCGGGAGGTGGCTGGCTGGCAGCCACGCTTGGTAATTGGCTGGGCAGGCTGGCAAAATAGAGGTTTTAGAGACAGGGTGACCAGGTGTTAGTAGAGGCAGCAGGCGGGCAAACAAAGAAGAAGAAGGTATACTTTATTTATCCCCAAGGGGAAATGCAATTTTTTCACTCTGTTAGTACAAACATGCGACACACACAAAGGCCTGAAACAGGACAAATGATCCGGAAGGGACTGGCAGTCAGAGCAGGGTTCTTGTAGGAGCTGGTGATTGCTAGATGGCAGGCAGGTGTGTTGATTGCAGATCCCGGGCAGGTGTGTTGAGAGTGACAGAGACAGAGGGTGAAGGGGGAGGGGAGAACTAAAACACACCAAGCGCTCCTCACTCATACTGAGAAGTCTGAAATGAATAAAAACACTCGCATACATGCATCATGGAGGAGGGACTGTGACACGGACACACTCATCTTTTTGCTCTAAAACATTGAAACTGCTCCATGTTGCTTTCAATGTCACATTAAACTATCCGTCCTTTAAGCTTCAAAGAAACCTCGCTCAACATCCTACCTTCTGCCGCAACCATGTCTAGACTCCACTGGGAGACTACCACTATAATATCATGATGTCATAATGGTGTCTGTTGTGCAAACAATGTCAAATAGGGTCATTCATTTAATTATTTTAAACCCTTCTATTAGTCTCTCCTGATTGAAATGATGGAAAGTAGGCCTTTGTGATTGGTTTGAGTTTGTCTTTGTGTTAGGCTAAGCTAACTGGCTGCTGGTAATAGCCCATATTTACCTTACAGACATGAGATTGACTCTACAAGTAGACATTTTTAATATTCTATGGTTAAACAGACAAAAAGTAACATGTTAAATATCATATATATGTTTTTGATCACGTTGGCCTTGTAAGCTAGCAGTTCCCCCCTATTTCAAATCTTTGTGCTAAGCTAAGCTAAGCTAAGCTAACTGGCTGCTGGGGCTACATTTACCATACAGGCTTTATCAATATTTTAATTTACCTTTAAGCAAAAATACACTGTAAACTAACAAGTTAAGTTTACTTTAGGAAACCGTTTACCTTGAGTAAGTAAAAGAACTTATATGTGTCAAGTCATGTGAAATGACTATGTGTTTTGAATGAACATGCGTGAGGTAAAACCTGATAAGTTAGTTCAAAGCAAACCATTTGAGGAAACCAACTCTTTTATTAATTGTTAAGGTAACTTCAATAAATTAAGTATTCAGTACCCATTCCAGTCAGTGTATAATCCCCTCAAGCACAGGCAGACACAGGTGGTTTACTTGCTACAGGTTTAACGAACACTTGTCCTCCAAATCCACCGTGAAAACTACACAGTAAACAGACAATATAAATATGACATTAGATAAACATAAAAAACATGCACAGCATGTGAATAACAAACAAAACAATTACCTCGTTGGCTGCATGCTATATCAAAGGGAATATTTTTACGAGGTGCCCTGAATGAACCTTTGTGGAGCAGAGAAGTGTGTGCTTGCTGTTGCTTGCAGGTGATGATCACAGGAGAGCTGCAGCCCAACCACACTTGAAAAAGTCATTTCAAAATAAAAGCACGACGACTTATACTAAACAAAATAACGAAAGACAATGTATGTGTAACATAACACCAAACTTAAATACCAAACCAAATAATTTGTACGTTAATTATGTGAACAATACAATGGCAAACTTAGTTAAGTAGTTTAACTTATTTTATTTAGCCTTTATTTAGACACACGTGGTCTCATTCTCAAGAGAACTTAAAACTCTGCTGTGTCGACTCTTTTCAACTGAGGAAACCGATTACCTTAAACCTTTTAAGTTGCATTAACACAAAACAAATGCCATAAAATTTGGTGTATAAGGCTGTATTTGGTGTATTTTTCCAACAGCTTTCATGTCACGTGACCCAGTGTCCTCATATGAATGCCAGATGGTAATACTCACTTGGAAAAATAAGACACACGTCATTACATTAGATGTCATTGCTGCTAATATTTTATATTAATATTTTTATGTAAAATTTTATGTTGGTTTTTTTTCAACTGACATGCACCGCCATGATCGCCATTGCAGCCGTCACCCTTACAACAATCAATGTTACCGTAGGCTGCCAGCTACCGTTAGCTACCACACTGGTAGAAAAGAGTGTGAAGCTTTAACGACAAGCAACTACCATCCATTTGTCCAGTACAGAGCCACCTCTGAGTTTTATGAAACATCAAAGTATAAGGCCAGCAGACAGGAGGGATCAGTTTCATGCATCCCACATGTGGCTTAGATAAAAAATGGGAGCCTGTAACCTGGAAAAATGTGGTATTGGTAATTGACAGATTGCCCTCTCCGGTGTCGCAACGATTTTTCCGACTACTGCAGCACGTTTCCAGCAGGAAGATATTGCTAATTCTTCGAGGACAGTAAGATCCTTGTAACCCGTTAGTCCCACTCCGTAGCTGCCGCAGAGAACATCATTTGTTTGTGCTTGCGTGTGTACCAGGATAAAAGAGGATACAACCTGTCTTGTTACATGATGTTTGTAAGCATTTGATTAAAGAAAGTGTCTGTCTTTTTATATGACAGTCCAAGGACAGAGTTCAAAGCTTTGCCAGGTGTCAATCGAGCCCTTTGAAGCCTCCTCTCTCACCCTGCTTATAGAGCAGCTCGGGGAAGGAAGGAGGAGCTACCTTGAGGGTTTTCACATTTTTCCAAGCATCCTGCAGAGGAAATGCATTTGTGATGATAACAATTTTCTATACATTTACTGCTTTGCCCCAGAGGCGATCCATTGAGCTATTTAACCCTTCCAAACAAACCTCCTTCCCCCCAGCAACCAAAAAAAACACTCCTCACACCACCATCACAGTTCTTTAAGGGCAGGGTAGCAGCGCCTAGAGCCACATTAGCATGGCAAACTCGGCGTGACAGCAGTTTTGCTACAGCGCTGTTATGATGGAGTGAATATGCTCACAGTTTGGGCTGCTCTGGGGAAAAGCGGATCCCTCCAAAGTGTGTTATCATGTAGCCCCGAGTGGAGCTGGAGGGAAGGAGGGGAGGGGGGGGGGTGGAGATTGGGAGGAGAGCGTGGATGGGAAAATGGAAAAGGGCGCTAGGTGGTAGAGACCGGAGGTGAGCTAAATTCAAGTTCAAAGCTGCAGAACGTGACTGCGAGCCGAGAGCGAGCTAGGGAGGAGCTGCGATGCAGACAGCGCAGGGGGAGTTTTGATGTGCTGGAGTGAATGGGCCTCGGTGGGTTGACAGGAACTCCACACTCGAGTTTGAGTGGAAGGGGAGTAGACAGTGGCAGGCTTAGTGGAAAAGGCAGGCGAACACTGCAATCAGCTCGTCCCCTCTTGCTTGGGGAGGGAGTGCAACATCACATGGAATAAAGGGAGAGCACAAAAAAAGGCTCCTTCTGCAGACTGAGACACATAATGCCTGCTATATCATTACCTTCATGTATCACATCTTCAGTGCAATACTTATATTAATAATGAGAAACGCCAGGAGGGCGACCTTTATAAAAGATCAAGAATTAAAAATGAAAGTCTTCTGCAGCGTAATTGAAATTCTTTAGCATAAACGCTTTCATGTTTTTGCCATTTTTTAAAAGCTTCTTAGAAGAAGGCTAATTGGATTTCATCCTTTGAAGAGCTACAACCCTAAAAAATCATGCAGTAATAACTTCAAGTGTTTTTTTTCTGTCTTGAAAGTCGGCTCACAAGTGGACCGGGATGTTTGTGTGTCCAACAGGTAGAAAGATCTGCATCCGTCTGGCGAATCCGTGCTTTGTAGTGTGTGTGTGTAAATATGTAAAGAAAGATCTGTCACTCCCTGTGTTAGCTTGAATTTCCATATCTGATATTCTCGCTCTGAAGCGAAGCAGCTTCACAGACTCCACCAGGAAAAATTCTGTCTGTGATCTCTTCACCAAAAGCATGCCTCTGATTCTTCTCACTTCCTGCAGGGACTCGAACGCAAAAATGTAATTTTAACAAATATTGTGTTAAATGTTAAACTGATTGCATCTCAGTGGGGGTGTTTTCCAATGTGTTTCTAATTTCCCTTTGAGTGCATCCACCCTGTCTCCAAAGCATGCTAGGAATACGGCACTGCTGCATAATTGCCGCCTAAAATAACCCCAAATGCTTCTGTAATTATTCTGTGATTCCCTTATTGGTCATGCAGGAGATTTACATGCGATTATAAAGGTTCCTCCAAAGGGCAGGTTAAAATGAAGAATCATGTGCTCCATTGTGCTATTACCGCCACCTTCACACCACCATTAACTAGTCCCATGCACGGTACTTCACTAAGACCACTCAGTTGTCCAATCCTTACATAATTACATTTCTCCAGCAGCTTACTGATAGCATTCATTCACTTCTCTCATCAATCTGTTCTGTAATTATTTTCTCCATGGAGAAGTGTGGGAAAAGAAAATTACGTCTTTTCACAGATGGGAGGAGAGGAAGGACAGACATCCGATAAACTGTCTAATCAATTTTAGCAATTAAAGCCAGTTGTAGCCTTTGGAAGATATTTATTAATTTACAGGTTGAATACAACTACAGCACAGCTGCGGTATTTTTTTTTTAGCTTGGTTATTATAGCAACAAGGCGAGAGCCAGGTGTTCGTTCTGGCAGGCGGGGAACATGTCTTCACAGCACTGAAGAACAATTACTAGCAGCTCCAGTCAACTTCAAAGTTGTCTCTACATCATTAAAAACAGGTACTGCAACCTGTATCCAATATCGTGAGCTACCCAGCTGAAGATGAACGTTATCATACAACTGCGTTTGGCAACGGTAGTTTCAGTGGTGGGTAAAGGCCGTCAGAGAGGCAGGGGTGTAAAAAAAACCATGGGATCAGCTGCATGCGGTGTGGCACCAGAGCGCGGAACATGTTCGAACACATACGACGCTCCATCCATCCATCCATCCATCCACCCTCTATGCTGCTTATCCTGTCGAGGGTGGAAGGGGGGCTGGAGCCAATCCCAGCTGTCATTGGGCGAGAGGCGGGGTACACCCTGAACTGATCGCCAACTCCCGGCTTGGAAAGGGGGTTTTCTGTGTGGAGTTTGAACCCTGTAATTGACTGGCGATCAGTTCAGGGTGTCAATTACAGGGCTCAAACTCCACACAGAAAGACCCCCTTTCCAAGCCGGGAGTCAAACTAGGAACCTTCTAGCTTTGAGGCGACAGCGCTTACCATTGCACCACCGTGCAACCCACCTATCTCCATGTTTCTTTCTAAGTTTTCTCCACTACTAGGGTACTCTTCAGGGTCTTTCATCCAATTTGAGGGGACCCTAGATATTAATATTTTATGTTATTTCTACTGGAAGGGCGTCCTCAAATGTACATTGTTACATTTTCTCCATACAAGGCCCTTTATTGTGTTTTCTCCTCTGAAATTGTAAATTATCACATTTTTAACACTGGATGGTAGAATGCAGGACCGTTCATTGTGTTTCTTCCATTATAAGGTTACCCTATTGGGCCAGTTTCTCCACTGACCCATTAGCAGGTCTGACTGTGTGTCAGACTGGGTGGCTGAGGCTGTGATTCAGAGAATAGTTTGTCTTACAATTGACGCTTTGCTCATTCACTTCATTTAAAACAGCGAGTATGCCTCAGCCCCACTGACCAATCTTTACTCGGATCGAAGCCCACTTGTTTCCATAGCAGCACACAATGAACTTCCTGCAGGTCATGAAGATTTCACTAGCCTGCATCTGAAATCATCTGATACTAAGAGCGACTGTTTCACAGGGTTGTCAGACTCCCTAGAGGCAATTATTATACTCTCTGTGCTGGAAACAAATGATCTCACATCCAATTTCCAAAAGCACTTACCATTTTTTACTCACTAAATGGGAATACTTGCAAATTCTGCATTGCCAGTAATTTTAATTGTGAAGCAATAACAAGACTCAAGATGGCCCTACCAATGGGGCGTCAGAAAACTATGAGCTTTGTTTCATCAGGGTTGAAGGCAGACAAGCGACCGTTATGTTCCTGGCATTGTAAACCTGAGCAACGCCACTAATGGTTTTACCATTTCACATCTTTTGAGAAGAAAAAAGTTCATAAACTTTGTAGAATCTCATACATTTGTCATCGAAAATCCATTGAAATGCAACTTTTGTTTATAAGTTCAGTCAAGTCCAAATCATCCAAAAGCATACTTGCTTTAGTGCCATTTGCTGAATCAAAGAGGGATATTTTGATATACCCTCCCCCCCCAAAACCTGTGTTGTAACCAATTTCCGACTTCGAGGTGACTTCGAGGTTGCACTTTCACCTGCCTCCCCTGGTTCTCAGACCAGTCTACAGATCTTTGTGATACCAGCTATAAGTTGTCTTCAAGCATGAACTCATGAAATGGACAGGCAAACAGAAACAGTGAGCTAAATGTGGCTGAAAGCAGTAGTGTTGGCAGTATTGAAAACCCTTTTCCATAATACAGTCACTGAGTGGTTAGGGTTAGGGTTTTACAATTTTTACAACGAAAACAATGTTCTTGACATTCATCAGAAGTCTGATATTGGGGATATTTTAACTTTTAAAAGTTTTTAGCTTCATAATCACGATGTTCTTCAGGAGTTCCGCTTCAAAAGCACTGCCATACGGCCTAAAGCAAGCAACATAGATGGTGGTCTGATCAGGTGTGGTATCATAAGATGACGATTAGGGACCATTAATAAAGACTGAAGGTATACTTTTCTCTCTCTACCCCAACCCCTGTTCCTCCTTGACCAACATAACACACTCACTCCACTATAGTTCTGAAGTGGCCCTTAGGGTGTCGCTTCATCTGTCCTTCAAAGCATCTTATTTGTTTATCGCGACCATTGATGTAAAAAACGAATACACTCGTAAAATAGCAGACAGGCAGATGGACAGAGAAATAAAGTTTAGATCGTCTCAAATCTGGGACTTCAAAGACCATTTTTTGCCGTCACCGGTTTTAATGAAGCCTTCTCAGATGGGAGCAAGCAGTGAGACTCTCTTTATTAAAGCGCAGCCACTAAGGGCCCCCCATGGACCTACATAACAAAGTGTGTCATTAAAAATTAACTTTGGTAGGAAGAGTCTTAGTCACAGAGGAGAGAAGATGCCCAAGCTGAGATCAGCCAGGCCTGTAGCTCTAAGTCCTGGGGATGACCACAGTGTGGCACGAGTAAAAGCCCGCCCCCTTACATGACCACTTGGCCATGATGACCTTGGATTAGAGTGAACAAAAGGCGGTAGCTTTTAAGTCCAACTGAACTGACGGATATCTAAAAAAAGAACAAGAAGAATGCTTAAATCCACATGTCCATACGTCAGAGTTTCCAACACACTGAACTCAAAGTTGCTCCTGAAGGTTAGGCCAATGCCTCCCATTAAAGCTTGCTGTCCTTGGTGTGTGAATTGGTTTGTGTGAGGCAAGTGCTTTTGATAAAAGCGCTATATAAATTCTAAATAATTTGTTAGTGCTACTTTTTCTTGTCAATGCTTTATAAAGAGAATTTAATACAATCAATAGTTTATGTTCCCTTCAATTACTCATAGAAGCTATAAAGGGCACTGCTTGGTCAGATCTTCAAAAATGACATTTTTATACATTATAACTAACTTTTTTCAGTCTCATTAATTAGTACTGTTGTCGGACCACAAAAGAGCATGCAGAATAAGTAATTTGAGATGCACTGCAGATGAAAATTGCATGAGCAACAACCTAAAAGAGGGAAAAGAAAGGGAAGCCACTGGGGTTATTTCAGGCAACTGACACCGAGCAAAGGATGTGGCTAAAAGGCGTTTAAAGGTTTTGGGCATATCATTTTAACATCTTAATATGGAAACATATACACACAATTACCAACTCTTTTCATTTAGGTCATTAAACATCGATACTTTGTCATATCCCTTGCATCTCATACAGAGGCACAAAGTGTCTCTGTGTGTCTATGTGTTTCCTTGTCTGTATAAATCCTTTCTAACACATGGTTAAGGCTTTGAAACTATTGCAATTTTGTCAGGTTTAGGCACCTAAACGTCTTTATAAAGCTTAATAATCACCATTCAAGTCAAAATAATAACATTTTCTTTTGGTTCCAAGTGACCAAAGAGGTCCTGTTTTGGGCCATCCTCCCTGACCTCCATCCCAAGTAGACTCTTTGGCTCATAATACATCACCTAACTGCCCATGTGCTGAAAGTCTTCTGATACAGCAGTAGATGAGTTTGCATTAGAGTTAGCTGAGTACCTCTTATAAAGATGCTAAATGGCGCCTTGTGTATCTGTAGACATGTTGAAGAATAACAAAAACCATTGGTATTTGACAACCTGGAAATGAGAGTGGTCTGCCATTACGATACCAAAAAATAACCCCAAATCATTGTAATGTCATTTGCATGAAGCCTTAACTAAAATGTTATTTAGATGTGTAAATAATTACATCATCTGCATGCAAATAAGGTATACAATCAAAGATAATGGTTTATTATTTATATGTCTTTGAATTTTTTTGTTTATTCACTGTGCGAATGTTGTTTGTGTTGTTATGATATTCGTGGTGTTGTGTTTTGTAAAATTTCTGCTGCCTCTTGGCCAGGTCACTTTTGAAAAAGAGATTCGATATCTCAACAAGCTTTTACCTGGTTAAATAAAGGTTAAATAAAAAAAAAGAGAGAAAAATAGGCACGGTCCTAGGATTGTACCTTGAGGAACACCTTTACGATATTTTATAATAGAGTGCACAAACACCTAGGTGGGTACAACTAAGAAACAAATGAGTAATTAACTTTTATTAATGGATAGCTAACAAGCTTAATTTAAAGAAAAACTCTCTGCAATGGTGTGAAAAAGATTCATTATTCAGTTTTTCTTCAGTTCCAAGGCTTTTCAGTGTCGCTCTACTGGGAGCAATGTTTTTATTCTATATCTTGACAATCACATGAGGGACAGCAGAGTTATACCATTAACATATTTGGACAACACAGTGGGTTGCTTAGTGATGTATTTGGCATTTCCTGTGCCGACTGCAGACTCCAAATTCACTGCCATAATTGAATGGATTTTGCTTAGTGTTCATTTAGCCTAATTCTTTGATCAGTGGCCCTCCTCTGTCCCTTTCTCTTACTAACTAGATTAGACTCATTACCATGTAAAACATCACAATGTTTCCTCTCACAGAGATATGTGTTCAATCAAAGTGAAGCAGAATGAGAAGCGCAATCTCATTTAGAAGATGTAAATGATCCTCTTGATCGTAGTGTTTTGCGGGGTCAAAAACAAGGACATGACTCACATTTGTGCACAATTTACATATTCACATTTAGAACTTCAGAACATCAGTTACATAATATGGCAATGTAGCACGATAAATAAGACAAAAATGTCAGGACAAGGTCGGCCAATCTGACATAGTGAAGAAGAAAGACCAAGAAAGTTTGAGCTGAAACATTAGCAGTATATTATAAAGCTTTAGTAAGACCTATCTGAAAACAGCTGAACGATACAAAGCCACCTTTCCTCCTTGCATTCTGCTCCCTGACACCGTTTCTTTTACACTTTCTTATGGAAACTCAGACCTTTCATATCCTTTGCTTTAAGACAGGCCTTTCAACTACAGGTGTCCAGCCTGAGGCAGAAACATGCCCTCCTGTGGCTCACTCACTGTAGGTACAAGGTTACCCGCAACTACAGATCTGGGATCAGCTCTTTCTGATCCCGCTGTAAGACTTTCAGCTGTAAGAATGGAAAAGACTTAAAAATGAAAAGACCTGAACATAGATTAGTACTGTATTTTCCTCGTTTTGCTGCTGTCACCTTGAACTATACAGCATCACTGTGTTACATACTCTGGAAAGCTGTAAGAAAGGTGAAATGAATGTAAAAACAGCTGCAGTAGCTGCCACATGATTTGGCCTTTGATCTTTTTGCTGAGGCGGAATGCTTTTTTGTTCCACTTTATTCACTCTGCATGAGGTAGTGTTCATGTTACAAGCAGTCACAAGTGACATCTGTCTTGCAATCATCATTTCCAGTTCACATGGAAACACAGTAGCTGCTCCCTTTAGCCTTATATTGTCTTGTAGCTCACTGGTTTGGTGTTCTGCTGGTAACTTAGCTTCTCTATCTCTATAAACAGACATCTGCATGCAAGTGCAGCAAACGATCCCTTATTAGACGTCGTCTGTCAACTCCAACTCCAGTCTCGCTTTCAAAGGAAGTCTTGGCCAGAAGTCTTTTCTCGCTAACCGCTGGCTACACCGGAAGGCCCTAAAAGTTGGCAGTGGCTTTCAGAGGCTATATCGTTGTCAGAAGATGGACGATGGGTTCCGAGATTCGCTGTAGCAGCTCTCACCAGCATCACCAAAAACATTACTTAGAAAAGTGAACACAGCACTAATGAAAACAATGTAACTGTAAAAACAATTAGTCATGGTAACTTATAATCAGTTTGACTAGACGTTATTGTAACTGTTGTGATTACTAATTATTATGTTTTTGTCATCTCAACTAATGTAAAATTTTCCAATTACAAAAATGATTGCACTGAAAGGAAGAATGTGAGTCAACAGGATATACATTATAATAAAGCTGACCCAAATATAAGTGGCTACACAGTGCAGTGGTTAACTCTGTTGCCTCACAGGTACAAGGTCCCTGGATCACATCCTGATCTGGCCTTGGAAAATTGAAAGTCTGTTTTGACAAAACAACTAAATATGAATTAAAAGTTAAATAAACTAAATAATTACAATTTAATTTAACCAGGAAAATTTATTTGTTTTGAATCAATACAAATTGATCTAAACTTCTCTTCCCAAAATCAGCCAACTTAAAATTTTAAAGTTGTAATCTCAAAGATCTCAGTTCGTTCTCTTTGGCGGCACCTGTGGTGATAAACGGTAATTGCAGGAGCACACTTCCCAGATATCCAGACAGTGCTGCATGTGTGACATCCACGGATGGCTCCGGTTGTAACTCTTGATTTTCCTGGCTGACGGTCGCTTTCCTTTTGAGACTGTTTTCCTTCATCTGAGCGTCAAGTTTGTTTCTTTTTCTTTGGATTTTCACTTATTTTTGAAGTTGTATCTGTAGTCATCGATCTTTTCTTTGTTTGTTCAGCCATAGTAGATTACTGTTTCCTCGCAGGTTGGACATTCTTCCATCTTTAGTTTCTTTTTAAATACAGACTTACAAGACCTTGTACAGATTTTTCCAATATCATTCACTATTTTATGTCACAATTTTTCATAATTATGCCATTTTCCAAACACAAATGACCCCATTCTTAATGATAACTACAGAACTCTGCAAGCATCTGAGATATGGCTGTTCTTCAGAGATCTCAAGTTATATCTATAACACCAGAGGTAATAATCACAGGTAAATCCTCTGCACTTCTGTATATATGGACTGAGACAGGCTATATGCTAGCAGGCAGGTGCCCATGTCACCTCTAACAAATCAAAGTCAGTCATGGCCTCTTACTCTGTCAATTCAGACAGACCACTGATGTCTGCAGGGAAGGAGAGAGGAGCGGCTGGGCTGGGTGGAGGCCACGCAGAGGTAAAGGATGATTATATTCTGCTTGCTCTCTCTGCTGTCATCTCCCAACATTTCTCTTCCGCACAATGACAATGAGGAGGACGGGTTAGAACACCCGTCACCCTAATGTCTCCCTGCCTTATCATGAGGAGCTCATAAAGATCCACTCTCTTCCCCTCAAGTAGGCCAATCTGTGTGTCAGGCACAAGAGGGAACGGTATACACACACACACACACACGCGCACACACACACACACACAAACACACACACACGCACGCTAAGTGCCAGGCTCACTTGTGGAGCTCCAAAACTGAACAACATGCAGTTTTTCTCCCTCAAAAATCAGTCTTTAGTTTGTGCATATTTATTAAGATTATTACATTTGATTTTGATGTCGCACCATAAATTCCACTTAGCGATCGATGGAGCATGATTTGATTTATAAACAAACTGCCGTTATGATAAAAATGATCGCTGGCCTCTGTGGCAACAACTGCAGTCAAGGGTTTAAAGGTCAGCCCTTTAACCCTTCTCTGACCTGTGACCTTTGACCTGTAACAGAGCTTTTCTCTTGACATCATGAGACTGATGATCGGTGACATGATAGCATATTTAATCATTTTTTCCTAGAAGTACGCCCACAGATCCAGTGTTCAATAATGAATGTACGATAAATGTTCATCAACGACCTTTTTTCTACAACGAAGACGAGACGTTGATGAGCTAAAAATAGATCTGATAATAAAAACTCTGACGAGACGGATGTTTGTTTTCCTTAACGAGACAAGACTAAAATGTTAGTGGTGGGCAGTCGGACATTCAAAATCCATGATAGTTAAAGCATCAAGCACCAGTTAGAAATGAACTTTCTCTGTTAACTCAGGCTGTCTGCTTCAGGCTCTGTGCTCGCCTCGCTCACAACAAAAGGGCCGTTTTATGCATCATTTGACTCTTCTTTCACACAAAAAGGAGCGATCATCTGCTTTCTGCTTTAGTCAGACTGTTGGAATGAGAAGCAATGATGAAAATAATCTTTAGATGCTGTGTCCAAATCGCTATTTTACTGTGTGGATGATCTGCTGAATTTAAAGTAATAATCACAACCTTTTTCATTTAAATAAATGTCTGTTAAGTCACCTTCATCGCCGAATAAGGTAACACAATGGTAACTGATATATGCAGTATTACAGACTGGGTGTCGGTGGCGACATTCGCAGAAAAAATCACAATTACCGCTCAGTTAGTGACGCGTTTTCCAGCCAGCAGTGGTTGGTCTGCCAGAGAAGGTAGCCGGAGCTGAGTGGCTGGACTTCCGGTTTCTGTAAGCGTTGCGAGGAAACGGTGATCTACTATGGCTGAACAAACAAAGAAAAGATCGATGACTACAGATACAACTTCAACAATAAGTGAAAATCCAAAGAAAAAGAAACAAATTCGACGCTCAGATGAAGGCAAACAGTCTCAAAAGGAAAGCGAGGAAAAGAGTTATTATCGCCAGTGGGTGGCGCTCAAGAGCACAAAACTGAAATATTTGAGATTGTATCTTTAAAGTCTTAATTATACTTGAAGCAAAAAGGTAAAACAAGAAGAGGGAGAAAACATTTTGATTAAAGGCCTTTGCACACCAAGTCTGTATTTTTCATCTGAAATTGTCGCAAATTAAAAAATAAATACGACCTCACGTTGTGTCAGTCACGTTTGCACACCCAATCCGAAAGTTTCGTCCACGATTAAAATAAAAATTTGGAACCGGTTTGATTTTTTGCGTTGTTGCATCGGTCAAAAGCCTTTAGAGTTGTTTGACCACTCAGAGCCACCATACATGTAAACGTTATCCAGCCGATCTGGTCAAAAGGCGTATCACCTATCAAGATAATTCTGCAGCAGCTTGTTCAGCAGGTGAAACTCTCCTTGCTCTTGACGACTTTTCAGGATTTTCTGTTTCTTTTGCGAATTTCTGGATAGAAAATAAAAACGCCTAGAATAATAAAAGGCATTAAAAAAAAACACATATGAAATATACAGACTTGTTGTGCACGGGCCTTAAAACTAAGACTAAATCTAAAATAGCTGCCAAAATGAACACTGCGCGGATCCCTGCCTGTTTCAGCCCTCTGCAGTCAGAAGTAGGAATAAAAACCTCATGTTGAGAGCAGGATTAGGGTCACTGAAGGTAGCAACTATAATCCTATTTCCTGAACTCTGCCCACCACATCCACCTGTGCCTGTGTGTGAGTATAAATGCGTTCCTGCTGCTCCTCCGCAGACAGAGACGGCGCCGGCTTGTCACAAATACATGATGTGAATGGGAGAGAAAGAGGCAATTTGGATCCTCATTAAATTTTCAAAAGTCCTGATGGTCCTCTGAAAATTGAACCAACTGTTCCAACGCAACCTTAATTTTATGCTACAGTAAGTGCAAATTAGTTTCACAAAAATTATTTTTAATCACACTCTGCAGAGTTAATTTGCTGTGTGGTAATTTTCCATGCTCCCTCTTAGTATCACTCTCAGTCGTGAACCGCGATGACACGTGTGATCTGTGCTCGATCCAGGCCGACCCCGGTTCAGACTCGCTGTTCCTCTTGTTACCGATCCTCTACCTGCTGCGTAAAAATCCTTTTATTTTCATATCAGCAAGGATCTGAAGTTAAAGCCTCGGATGGTTGTGTTACAATCAAGGGATTTAAAAGAGGCTTTTGTCCTACTTTCTCAGATATCTCAAACGCTTCCTGGTTAGGATGCATCCACCACATGAGGGTGTTTATAGATGATAAAAATGCAATAATTTGCTTGACCCAGATACTGTGTATTATATATGAAACCACCATTCCCCTAAAGAATAAATACCGTCATATTTCTGCTTATTTCCAGTCACAAGCTCTTTTCTCTGAACAGCTTTGCTTTGAATCACGGTTGTTTCACACGTTCACACTTAACTGAATAACTGCATATTAATCATTGTGTTAGATATGCAGTCCATTTTATGTAGCATAATCATATATCAGACAAAATACAAATTATATACATATATTGTAAATAATTTAGGCATGTGTCAGTCCCTCCAGGAAGTTGCAAATTTGACTAATAATACAATTTCCCTGCGAGCGTGAAGTCATTTAAGTCACCAAACTCTTTGATATTGAACCCCCTGAGGTCTGCAGTGTCGCATAAACATCAGAGGACATCTTTTACTATATTACTTAGTTACCACTGATGTTTGTGTCAGCGCTGATTGTTAATAGTCATTGTACAGTGCAATAGTAATCCTCAGTCTCTTAAAGAGGTGTTTTCTTAAAGGGACAGAGCTGACTGAGTCGTTTCAGGCAGAGGCTGTGTGAGGGCCTGCACAGAGCAGGAGTGTTCTTTAAATTATGCTAAGCTACTCCACAGGTATTACAGAGTGAAATATGAAGCTTGAAATGAGCATAATATCCCCTTTAACTAAGTAGATAACTAGCTGTGTCTCAATTCAGGGGCTGCATGATTCGACTAGGGCCGCTATGAAGGATGAGTCATTCGTAGCCTGTGTCGACGCTAAGGCCGAACTGAAATGAAACGTCTGGTCTACGGAGGACTTCCTGTTCGTGCCACCAGCCCTTAACCTCGCATCACCAAATGCAACTGTAGCCAAGCAACAGGTTTTCGATTGAGTTAAAAACAAAATCTTCCTCGGCCGCTTACCACCATCTCGTTTAAATTGTTGCAATGAATCTGGGGATATGTTGTGCCACGAAGGATGCACCCGATGCAAAGGAGGACGCATTTGTCGGCCGTTTTGACGCAATCACCCTTCAAACACGTCCATCAAAGGATGCAGCATCTGAATTGGGACACAGCATATGACTGAACTTGTGCTCCTGACGTCCATGTCTCAAATTCACCAGGGCGTCCTTCACCCTGATTGGCTGGAACGGAAGGCCGTGCTTCTTTTTTCACCTCTGAAAATCTCCCTCGCACTAAAGAACTCTCAGCAGTTCATGGCTCACACAATACTTACAAATTCACTGTAAGTAAAACTCATTTGCAGCCTGTCATGAACCCCAGACGCAGGTGCCAGAATGACCTATAGAGAGTGAACATTATAGGGCACCTATGTGATCAGTAATGAGTCTGGTGCGAAAGGTCCACAGATGGCTTGATTTGTAAGAATACTGATTGTTCCAGCTCCAGTTTGGGTCGGAGCACAAAGAATGTTGGATGTTTAAAACAGTAATGTTTAATGAATTGATTGTCTTGGCTCTCTCTCGGTATCTTTGGGAACTGATGATAATCATTGGCTGCAGAATAATTAATGGTTATATGAGCAGTAATTACTCAACTGATTCACAAACTTTAGATGAAATATAATAGAACTGTAGCTGCTAGACTGAAGACAAAGTAGTCCATCATGGTTTATTGATACTTTAAAAAGCCGCCTGCGACACGAGAACATCTATTTCCGCCGCATTAAGACATTTTCCAAAAGAAAGGAAGAATAGAAACTAAACAGTAATACCCTGAAGTCAATCCTAGGTTAACTTCATTATTACCTTTGCCAGCAGCTGACAGTAATCTTACACTCTCTGTTCCTCTTTATTCTTCTTTAGAAAAACTAAATGAAGCAGTGATTGTAGAGCGGCAGAGGTGGGGCCCTTTTAATAGTTCTCTACCTGGAAGAAAATTGCGTTTAATCGCCCTCCGCCGCCGCGGCAGTGATAGGAATATTGTGTTAGGTAATTGGCTGAACAGGCGCCTGAAAGGGCCAACAACTTGCAGGATGTTCACAAAGGCCGACAATGTTTTCCCATCAGCTGACAGGCAGAAACTGTAACTGTTCATCGCTTCCTCCTTGTGTTGTACAAAGTTTGGGGTGCACGACTTTTCCAAACACACTTAAACTTGAAATCTGGCACCAACAGACGAGGTCGCGGTGCACCGACATCGAATCCAGGCCTGTCCGTCAAAACAGAAGGCCCGAACAGAACAATAAAAAGCCCCTCGGGAAATATGCCAGATCTCAAAGTTGGCCCCTATATGAGATTTTGTCCTAGAAGCAGCACATATGTTCCCCGGGGCGGGATGAACGGCTCCGCCTGGGAGAAAAGAGAGAGGGAGGAAGAGGAAAGACGAGTGTCTCCATCTGTGTGTGGATCTGGGGGGCTTACAGAAGGTTACATCTCCCCCTGGAGATGGAGGGAGTCTTGGGCAGATATCACCGAACGCAGACTTGGTTTTTACTGTCCTTGTGCTCCAAGGCTGCCATGTTCCAGCTGGTATCAGCAACAAAACGACCAACAAAACTGCATATGTGTCACAGAAAACACATACGGCTCTCATGTTTTTACTGCTGAGCTTTACTTTGCCTCCAATCTGTGATTTAAACAATAACGCATGCATTTTTGTGTTTTATCCCTACATTACTCGTGTATAAATGCTTTTACATTAAACATGCTCAAAACAGAAGCATTATATCATAGCGCCATATTTATCTTATGTGTCCGTGTATGTGTGAGTTTGCACGTGTGAATCCAGGGACTCGGCCATCTCCCTGGCAGACAGTGACCATCTGGCCGAGGGCTTTGGAGACGGAGCCTGTCTGTTCAGCACTGTAACCCTTATCCTCATGCCATCTCTCAGATGCCCCTGCCGCTCTCTCGGGTCTCCCTTCACACCGGAAGAGGCACTCTGAAATGGATGAGAGATGACAGACGGGATGTCTGGCGTGGACCGGACTAAAGAGAGAGCGCAGGAGAGGGGAGAAAAAAAAAATTGTCAGTCGGCCAAACCAAGCAGACACATATCATCATTCTATTGGGCAAGGGTCCAAATCAATATCTTGTTACTGACAAAGGCAGTGGGCTTGATGTATGCTGTTGTTCCGTCCTCGGGGTTGAACACACATCACCGGTCCGGAGGTGTGACCGTCCACGCCGTACACACATCAGATGTGATGGTGTGGAGCAGTAGCTCACGGTTAGGGATGTGTGTTGGTTCACTGGCGGCGGCTCGTCACATATTTTCATGTCTAACTCAGTTTCGTTGCTGATAGATGAAAGGCCTTTAAACTATAAATCAGGGCATGCAGAGATTTCCTCTGTGTGTGTGTGAGGGGATGCACATGGAGAGCACATACAGTACACAAGCAATGCAGCAAATGTGAACACGATAGAGACACGACGGCCACACTATAAAAAGATGTTTACCAAGGGTAGAGCAGCATTTAGTGTGGAAGCAAGTGCCCATTAACGTTGTAAAAGCAGAGGTTACATAATTAAAATAAAGTCCAGCCAACGAAAATGATTTTTTTCCCTTGAGAGCTGCAAGATCCTGCAGGCAGCTCAAGCAGGCGCCTTCAGCAGAGGACAGGCTGACTTCACATTAAGACAAATATATCAGGGCAAAGCCGTGAGTTCATGTGGTCATCAGTTACATGTAGCCGGAGCTCAAAGCTCGAGTCCATGTACTGGCTATAGTCTCTTCACCAAGTCATTGGGACAAAGCTCTAGTCATGGTGGAGAGACGGAAATATGTGAACTAAAATATGCTCTTACTGTCAGGCTTCAGACAAACTGGTGGACTCACACAGCAGATTGAGACGAACGGCAAGTTCAGGGTCTTTAGTCGGTCCGAGGTCAGATCACAGATCACAATCACTGAACACTGGGGAAAACAATGTACGCTGGATATATCTCACCTGGTATAGCTCGACAATCTGGCACAGGGGAACAGAGGGGAGAGACACTAACAAGACGCAGGTGAAACGCATTAAGGCAGGTAATCACAAGCGGGGACATAACAGAACTGACAAGGGACTTTCAAAATAAAACAGGAAGCACAAAAACTGACACTGACAAGAACTTAACTGGACAAGACATAACATTTTTGGGCCAGTTATTGTCATTTAAGTGTTAATAAGAGCGAGATATATGTGTTAAAAAACGCTCAAACATCAATTTGGATTTCATAGGAACTTTAAAAGTGGTCTGCTCATCTGCTCATTTTCTGCCAGCAAGAGATCATGTGTATGTAAAGGGCTGTGATGGTACTGTATTTAGCAAACAGAGGTGAAACATTAACGCCCCCTTGCAGTTCGGCGGTGAACTGCCACACCAGCCCGCTGCTGGAGTATGTTTGTTTATTTCACTAGAGCGCATCCCCTAAATGGTAAAACATCATCGACACAGTGAACACATTGTTGAAATGAAATCGGTGGTGACGGGATAGTTGTTGTTGTTGTTGTTGTTGTTGTAGCGACTAAGCTAGCATGTCACGAGACTGCACACGGGCTCGTCTGCGCTGATTCGATACGCAGAGGGTTGAAACAGCGGTGCCCTGACTGCCAGGTTTCTTATGCTGATTACTTCGGTTTTTAAAATGAGTTTGTTGTTCGTAATGTATCGTTCTGTATGGAAAGATGAGGTGGGAAGCGTGGATAGTGAGTTTACTGCAGGACACGTTCTTAGCAACATCACTGGGTGTATATTAAAAAACATAGCGGAGATGACGGTCACTGGGTCCACCCTGCAGTTGGTGTCACATAACCGCGGTGTTGCGGTCATGCGGTCATGCGGTTGTCGTCACAGCCCTATGTATGTTCCTGTAAGTGCTAAATGAACTAACATCACCTGAAACAAGGAGCACGTCTCTTGCTGTGCTGAGCGGTGTGAGTGAGGAATTAACACCGTGACAAATAAGATTTGAGGTCAGGTCACTGACAACAGAAAATACTTTATTGCTATAACATAACAGTTTTCTTTTTCCCAAAGTGCAGAGCAAGAACACAGTGTATCAGTTGAAGAGGTTTTTAATGAAGATATAGTTCCAAACAGGTTAATCTGAGACGGAGGCTGAGGAGGGGAATGAGAGGTGGGCAGGCGATGAGTGGCTGCGAGGATGAACCGGTGTCTCGAGAGTTTCAGTGGTTGATCCTGTAGCACAGGAGGAAGGGATTAGCAGCAGGCTACACATGAGGAACAATTATATTAAGGACAAGAATGTACTGGTGGCGTGAGTGTAGTACTGTGTAGATAGCCTGAACTATCTGGAGAGGGATAACTGAAGAATCAGGGGGTATATACACTGCAGGCTGCTGGCTTGATGAGGAACAGGTGAGCAGGCCGAAGCAGTCGCCAGGTGGTGATTGGTGAACTTGTTACTTTTACTTTAAACCATTACTTTGAAACCAACGTGTTGCGAACACTATGTCCAATTTTCTTTTCAAAGAAACATCTCTCTCTGTCTCGCAGCTTGCTCTCCTCTACATTGTTTGATACGCATATAATTTGCTGTGATCCTGATGTAAATTCAAGTCCGAACATAACGTACCGACATGCCCTCTGGCTCCTTCCAGATCCTACTCTCCATCTCCTCCAGGATCCTGAACTCAAAAATAGACTTCTGCATGCTTTAATTAACGTTATTCTCTTCTGTAGGCAATGAGTCGACTTTCTAACAGAGCTGTATTTCCAAAAGGTTGTGCGAGATGTCAACACAAGCTTCCTCTCTCTTTCTCTTACACACACACACATGCGCAGCGTCGCTCTCACGGTCTCGCTCTTATTTCTCTCACCTTCTCTTTCTGTCTCGGGCGGTGTGAGGGGTCAGAAATTACCCAGGGGGTCCACCCACACGTTTATCCCCCTGGAAATGAGTACAAAGCAGAAGAATTGTTGCTGTTTGTGCATAAATGTGCTCAAGCGTAAGCCCACCTGTGCAAACCTTTGGCTTCGGATAGGATGGATATAACATGGAGAGGCACCGATCTGCACGCCACTCGGCTCAGATGAGATGAACCCAGCACAATAGGTCTCATTCCTCCCTTATTTTATGCTGTAAACAGCTATCGAGTTACATTTTTAAACACACAGGCGAGAGTAAAAGGCGCAGTAGGATGAGAGACATACGGAAGGTATTAGAGTGGATTGGTGACGACTCAGGAAATAACAGGGATGTCATCGCCTTCCTTTCGAATCACACATCTCTCCCGAGCCGCATGTTGGACGTGAGTTCCCGGCCCTGACTGCGACAGAACTCATAAACCTCAGGCCGCGCCGTGCCTTCAATTTGGACATCGCTGCTCGGAAAGAGACATTGCAGTGTCAGTCGGCGGGAGCTTACATTAATAACTCTCATGCACGAAGAAGCTGCCGCGTACAAACGCTGTACGTCACCTGCTCTTAACAGATGAGGACGCAGACAATGATCGTGGCTTATTATACACAATCTTATCACTGGGAATGCAGCTTCGGGGTCTCAGGTTCGGCCTCTCAAACAGAGCTTTACTTTGTGTAATGAGGGTTTGTATTAGTGATCGCTGTGATTTCCATCTGATGAATACACATGCTTTGTTGGGAATGGTGCTCGAGCAGCCATAGTTTACACACACATGCAGGGAGGGAGGTTTGTGTGAATCAGAGTGGCATGCAGAAGTGAATATTCTCCTGCAGTATGCTCTCCATCTACAGTATAGATCACCTATTACTCTGTGTGGGCAGAAAACAAGCAGGCTGTACTGTACGCTCTGCTGTGGAACCAGCTGGAGGCTCGAGTCGAAGAAAAGCGAAACTTCTTTTTATAAATATAACAGAGCGTAAGACGAAGACTGAAATAAAGCAATTTCTTATAGAAATTATGCGACTTAATTGAGTGATATGTGGTGAGTATTAACTAGAGACTGTAGGTGTTGGATTAAATGGACTTTAACTGTAGGGTAACAGTCAGATACCACAGGAGGCTCAGATCCAGTTAATGACTTTCTCTCACTGTAACACAACACCACCATGTTGAAAGCATGTAGGCCTGAAGGCACAGAGTGACGGATGTGTGGGCTATCAAAAAAAAAAGATATGCCAAAAGTCAATAAGAAACAAGCCACCAAATGTATTCACCTTATACGGCTTATCACCACAATGACAAATAATTTCATCCATTTTAAGCTTCTAGTCTTTGAAAGATTAATAAAATATAACGGTTTAATGTAACTTTATTGCTTAGTGGTTGCTCCTTTAATTTGAAAGAAAGGCTGCCATCACATTTACATATTTCCAGTAACAGTTCCAGCCTATAGAGGGAGCTAAACTAGCATTAGCATAAAACTAGCAACATGGAGAGTTAGCTTGGCATACGTAAGGGATGCTAATGCTTTAGTAACAGCAAAAATAAGTACGCAGAAAGAAGTAGCAGAATTACGTCTTGTTATCTGATCATACAAGGTAATGTATTAAAATGTTATTTAGGCTACGTTTAGTCACGTTATGTAAATTCTTTCTAAAAAGTATTGCTACAAGTAACGTTAGCTAATGTAAACATTTTTTTCGACTGGCAATAAGACAGGCAACAAAAGTGGAATTTCACTCAATGAAATAAAATGTATCTGGGTCTGAAAACAAATGTGATAATGTAGTTGCACAACCCAACAATATATAACATAGGTGAAGTTGTTTTTAGACATTTTCATGTGGAAATGTGTCATGCTTTTTACTTTAGGGTTTAGCTACAGAAAGAGAGAATACAACGTAGCCTACCACATTCACATGGCAGCCATTTTATTTTGATGTAGTGCTCAGAATGGGACAGTGAAATCCTGTCATGTTGTACTTCTGTCTTCCAGGCTGTAAGTTGTGTTTCGTGTAAGGTACAGCAACAGAAAAGTAGCTGTTAGTGAAAATCCAGTGAGAGTGAGTGCTGTATTTTTAGTTAAAACAAGATATCTGATAAGCTGTTAGCTGAGGTGAAAAACAGCTAACATTAGCATTCAACCGCTTCCTATCTTACATTACATTTGCTAGGAAGTCATTCCTAGCTAACGTTATGCCACGATGTACGCCTTTCCTTTATTATCGTCTAAAACATGTAACACTGGCAAACTATACTATAAGCTTTTAGCCACTCTCTTTCTTATGGTAACATATAGAAAGAGGATGAATGCTAACGTTAGCTGTCGTCTGACCGTAGCCAGTAGGTTGAAACAAACGTTTTAAGCTGAAATACGGCCAGATTTCATTTCAGATTTTTACTGCTCATTGTTTTCTTTGGTTATTGATCAATCCAGGAATAGTGAAATGATAATTGTCCGAACTTATTCAGCTTACAACCTGGAACAGAGCAGTACAACGTTATAACAGCATTTGAGCTTCTCACTCTGAGCATGAAATGGCTGCTGTGTGAGTTTGGTCAGTGGCAGATTTTCACAGTAAGATTGATTTAACTCACACAAAATGCTTACTGTGATAAAACCAGGGAATTAAATATTCAAAGAAAAAAGTCCAGAAAGAAAGAACACGAGGAGGAAATCCACAAAGAGGGCGAGGCACAAAAGAAGCGGGAAAACACACAAAGGCAGGAAGTGCAGCCAGGGGCAGGGTGAAGGACAAAACAAAACAGGAAGAGATATCTGAACACTTTAAAAATAAAACATGATACATGCTACATAATATAGTTATCAAAGAGCACTTTGTAGGTATGTTGAAATTATTTTTTAATTGGCTGTGATGTTAATTAAAGATGTGTCCTTATTCAGTTGATTAAATTACCTAAGGTAGTTAGTATAAAACAGGGGAGAGACTCCAACATGGACTGGATATATTGTATCTCCAATACACCGTGTAGAGCTGCAATGCAGTATAGATGCCTGCCTCCTTATTCTTTTGCAATTAATTATTAGTGGATCTGGGTCCTTTGGGCGAACAACACTATCAATACTGCATCTACTTGCTGCGATCAATGAACAAGTTATTTAGGGAATTGGCCTCCCCCTCCTTGTATACTAACTCGCTCCAGCTCACACACTCTTACGTTTAACTTCCTCTTCATCACGGTCACATCGCTTGTATAAGACACATACATCGCCACACCACTTCTTACTCTTTTAGAGCCTGTGGCCTTACTAGTGTGTGCAGATGGCCCCCTCTCCTAGTCTCCATCGCAATGAGCAGTCCATTAGCAAATGCCAATAAGCCCTGTGTAGCGTGACAGCATGTTCTCAAACAAATTAGAGGCCTAAAGACAACGGGAATATTATTATTTTCAATCCTCGATCATGTGTTCATTAATCTTCATTTGGACTTGATGAGTGTGGCAATCAAATGAAATTATATCCCTGTTTGGGCCTCTTGTGGATACACCCTCACACACACACATACACACACACACACTTCTATCTAATACATACCCGCCAGCTATTGCATTGCAACAAAATTTCCAAACGACTTTAGATTAATTTCGTCTGATTAGCGGCTAAATATATCACCAAGCCCCTTCAAAGTCATTAACGGCGACAACAACGGCAGCAGAAGCAAACACATCACAGAGCGGGCGCGCCATCGAGAGGGAGCGGAATCGAGACCTTTAAATATTGAAAGATAAACATCATGCAGAAGTCTTTGTTTGATCGTGCAAACATGCCAAATCTGTCGCTTCTCGCCGCGAGATGTGTGATCTTTGCTGGTAATTAGAAGGTGTGTGTTCGGGGGCCTGGCTCCATTGCTTAAAATCACTGTAATTGCCCCTGATCTCCTCTAAAAACATCACTATTCAGCCCCCCGTAATTACCGGCACATCTGCGGGAGCGCACGTGCCTCCGTCCTCTCTGACATCAATGTGCAGTCTGAATGGAGTGAAGAAAAAGCAGCTATATGTGTTATAATACAGACGGAAATATTTTATTATGACTTTATTTGACAAAAGTCCTAAATTTCACTCCATCCGATCCTCCCTGTGTCCCTGCTCGCTCCCGATCAGCCGCTGTATTACCCTCTCAAAAAGGCAAACTAGACACCCCGCTGCTTTATGTCTGCAGGCAAATTTCAAAGCCCTTTTTTATTCTATAAATGACAAAATGTGTAGAGAGGGTAATAGCAACACTTCACTGCGTCTCTGTGTGGTCTTTGATGAGACTCTGCTTTTTGAATATTTTGGAGTATTTCCTGGTTATTGTGAAAAGGCAAATTGTCGGCCAGTAGAGCGAGGCGACTACAGTATATAGCGCCAAAATGGACAGCTTGAAGGCTATGTGCAATGTGTACTACCGTCCCCATTCCACTTCAGAAAAGCTTCCCCTTCTTCCTTTCTACAATCCTACAGTGTCAGGGCTCATTTTCCTGCTTCAATAACAACCCCTTGAGTTATTGCACCATTTGGAAAAAGCTGCTTTCAGTCTTGAAAAAAGGGCCGTGCTGGATAATCCATCACGACAAAAAAAAAAGATTCATTTCATGTTGCCAAAGTTAAGAGTTTAATAACACTGAAAAATCCTACCGACAGTATGATTTGGCCCAAATTATTTTCAGTCTCTTGACTCGCTGAAATAAACATTGTAAGCTAAGCAAAGACAAAACTTTATACCGCTCGTAATAACTGAAGTAAATGCTGATAACTGTGTTATGTTCAAAGCTTACTCCTCTACAGGCCTGGAGCTCTTCCATTGTTTTTTTTTTTTGTGTTTTTGACTTTGCATCATTTCTGTATTGTGCACGGGTTTCGGCCTTTTGCAGCACTTTTATTTCATCTGCAGTGCGTTTCTGTCATTGCATTTGTTTTTGAGTTGGCTGAATTTGCAGTCTGTTTCTTCTAATGGAAACTGTTCGGGCCGTTGCTGCGCGATTGTCCTTGTCGGCCACCGTAGCTACAGCTCCGGAAAAAAATGAAGAGACCACTGTAAGTTCTTCTCTGGTTCTTCTATTTATAGGTTTGTGTTTCTGTTAAATGATCTGTAATTGTAAACAACATTTCTTACTCCCGGATAAAATATTCTCATTTTATTAGCAGAAAATGACGACTGGTTAAGATAACCAAAAGATGTTTTTCAGACCTCGAATAATGCAAAGAAAACAAGTTCATGTTTAAACAACAGAATACTAAAGTTTTAACTTAGGAAGAGTTCAGAAATTAATATTTGGTGGAATAACCTGGTTGTTGATTACAGCGTTCATGCATCTTTCACATTGCTGTTTGGTGACAATAGGCCACTCTTTGTTCGATGGCTTGTGACCATCCATCTTCGCCTTGATCACATTAAGGTTTTCAGTGGGGTTCAGATCTGGATTGGGCTGCTCATGAAATGTAGAGAGAAATGCTGATTCAAGGACAATTTGGAGTGGTCTCTTTTTTCCCAGAGCTGTGTGTACTGAGTCACTCACATACACAAAGACTGAAGAGCCTCTTGTAGTCAAGCTGCTGGATCAGCAACAACACAGATACCTGCATAGAGACTCTCTTAAAGGGGGGTGTTATGCTCATACAAGCCCGCTTTCGTCCGATTGGCCAGCTCTCGCTGCACTTTGTGACGTCACAAAGTGCAGCGTGTAGAAAAAAGTGCCTGAAACCTGGCGTTCACAGCAGCCTGCAGACTGAGCTGAGAGATCTGGGGATTACTCCGACATACTTTTACCTACAGATTTGAAACTTCACCCTAGTTTAGTCTGGACATCCAACATTTAAAATTATATATATATGTCTTAAAATGTGAAACAGCATAATACCCCCTCTTTAAAGGGCCACAGATGGAACAATCACTCAATTTTAATCACATAGCGCCAAATCACAGCAAAACTTAATATGACACTTAACATATAGAGCCGGGCTAGACTGCTCTTGTTACATGTATCCACCAATGAGTAAGCAACTTGATAACAGTGGGCAGGACAAACATTGATGGTATGACTAAATGGGCCGAGAAAGAGAGCAAGATACATCGAGACAAACAGATGGATAGACAGAAACAGAAATAACAGCAGGCAACAAACATAAGTAGTAATGCCAATAACAATATTAGAAATAAGGCTAATATTAGCAAAAGCAACTGTAATATGGATATAATATGTATGACTGCCACCAGTCGCTTCCTTTGCTAGCTAGCTGCTAGGGGACGCTAGGGCTCATCTCCCTGACCCCTAGCATCTCACACCATGTCACCACGACCGAGCCTCACTCCTCTGTTGTATTTCTCAGAATATGCTGGGAGAGAGTTATGGAAGAATTACCCTGTAAATCACTGTAATCTCCTCTGAAGCTGGCCTGCTGCCAAGCTATTGATTTAAATAGTGTGAAAGTACAGAGTATTATGCAGGACATCTGTCTTTTATGATGCTCTCACCTTGACACTTGGCTGGACATTTGCATCGTCCCTGCTGAGTCATTGTTGACAAACTTGCGCGCGGCGGAGGGAGACGATCATGAGGAAACTTTGAGGTAGCGCCCGTGTGGGCCCGGGGCAGCAGAAATCACGTGTGACCTAATTCTCAGCTGTCCTAGATATAAACACTTGGCTTCCAGTAGATTACTGTCCTCCTCAGCTCATGATCAAAGACGGAGAGAACAGAACAACACGAGAGAGACGGAGAGACACTGAGGGAGGAATGTCGGATGAAGAAGAGGACGTGTTAAGAAGAAAGGAATTAGAGAAGGAGAGATATGTAAGAGCGGGATGATGGAGGCATACATGTGCAGAGGCAGATAACATGTGACATATAGGAGACTTTCATACACATAATTGTCTGCTTAAGGACATTTCAACTTGTGTCCTTCCTTCTTCTGGTTTCTATTAACACATTGTTGACATCAGTAGCTCTGGATGTCTTTTAAGGAACTTAAAGCAGCGACAATTGAAATTTCATCATCATAAAGTGTGAAATCAATAATGTGACAACAATGGGAAAGGGGTCACTGGTAGAGATGAACCTACAGATAATTCTTCGAAACTCTGCTACTTCCCTTACCTTTAAAGAGCCTTATAGCAAGTTTCAACTCTGTGATTCAATCTCAGTGCTCTCGTAGTCTCAAAACACGACGCTGGTTTTGCTCAGTCAGCAGAGCAGCTGCCCCAGTACAGAGACAAAGTCCTCGCTGCATCGACCTTGCTGTTCGACTCCGATCCTCTGCCCTTTGGTGCATGTGAACCCCACTTTCTCTCCCCATGTTTCCCGTCTCCCTTCGGCTGTCCTATTCAATACAAAGACCAAAAAAATCATCTTAGAAAAAAGCTCTCAAGCCTGCTGCTTATATCGGTAGAAAAAGCAGAGAAACAAAGTGACCATCCACACACAGTCGACCATTAAGCAGCTAAAGAGCTTCTTCTCCTTTAGGAGAAGGAGGAGACCAAAAACAAAGCTAAAAGAGAGTGAATATTAGACTTAAATTTGCCAAAGCGGCAGAAAACTGACTCCAAATATTGATAATGTTGCTGGGTTACTGCTGCATGTGTAAATAAACCACTGTTAGGTCTGAATGTATGCAGATGACAGTCTATTTTTAAACAAAGAAAATAGTACCACAAATGCATAAAAAGCATCAAATATGAATCAATCTGTTTGTTTTTATTATAGTAATGACATATTCATATTTATTACTGTCAACAACATGAACCAAGTATTATATTAAGTTAATCTTTCTTCAACAAAAAGCTGCGAAAAATGTTGCAATTTAATTTATTACTGGGTGCCTAAATGTGTGCTTCATAATCCTTTTGTTAATTTGAATCTGTGAAGTAACAAGACTTGTCAAAATGTTTGATACTTTCGTACTTTTTTATACTACGTGTTAGAACCAAAAGGTACCAAAGCTTTAAGAAAAATCAGATCTACTGTCAGATTTTCAACCCAAAGCTGCTGCGAGCAAAAGAGAGAGAGTAGCTGTGGTAGAGCGACATAGACAGGAAGTGAAGAGAGCGAGCGCAAAATAAAACGCTTAAACCTGCTGACGGAGAGCAGAGCAGAGAAACGACCGTGTGACATTGGCGCTGCTTTTTCTTTTAGTCCCGACCTGCAGACTGTTGGCTGAGCTCCAGACCACTGCCCAGCGACTGACGTCCAGAAATGTCCTAAAACACAGCAGAATAATAAGAACAATAGAAACCCAGATGAAGGGCAGATCTTCCGCAGATACAGACACAAGCTCACTCTTCTCCTGGATGATGAGTGAGTGTCGAGTTTTGTATCGACGTTTCTGGTAGAAATAAAGAAGTAACCCTAGAAGTACCTCAACATTGTATAACTTCAGTAAACTTTCCATCGCTCCACAAGACTAAATGTTTTCATTGTATACGTGTTTGCACTGTTCATTGAAGTGTTGCAGTGATTGTTGTTGGCAGCCACGAAGTGATGCTGTGTACACAAGAGGACGTAAAAGCAGATCTGCCGTGTCACTGCTGCTCTCCCATCAGCTCCTTCATCTTCCCTTTAGAAGCAGTCACACTTTTCATGTGTTTAAAACTGAGCATCGTGACATAAGAGTTAGTACTTGTGCGTACAGTATCTGACAGTAAATGAGGAAGACCTGGATAACAATGCACTGGTGGGGCCCATTAGCCCATTTATATTCCTCTCTGTGTCACAACCTGCGTGGCTGCTGGGTTAAGCAGGGCTGACATGCACTGGAGCGTTCACGTCCTGGCCTTGTCTCTGTGTTTCCCAGGCTCCATCACTCAGACTTGTCCAGAGGCAATATTAATCAGCATAACCCCCCCATCCTCGCACAAACTGCAGTATGTAAATTAAACACACACTGAGGCTCATTCACCAAAGAAATATTCAATAACTGATGCTCGTATTTTTTCTCTTATTTTTTCAATTAGTGCAGAATCACTTTGCAGTGAATGTTCTCTGTTGGTGTAGCTGATAATGGGAGCTTTTAAGAGACAGAAAGCAGCTTACCTTTCTCACATTACATAACAATAACTCAAACAGGCTGCGTGTAGGTTTGTTTGCATTTCAATGTGGCACATTTCCTTTTGTTAGTACTTTAAATTGTTACTCTGGACATCTTTTTTTGAGTCCTTAAAGATTTATATTTGCCACACGACTAGGTCGAAACCTTGTGTGTGGCTGACCGCATCAGGTCAGTGTGCGCTTTTGTGGGCAATGTGTTACAAGGACTGTCCGTATGAGGTCGGTGACAACGTGTTTGAAAGCAGGTGCGCGCTGCGGACGAGCAGCCCCGCCTACTCCCCGAACAAAGTATGCAGAGTCGCGTCAGTGGAGGTCCAATATGTTTCATGATCCGCTCTCTCTCTCTACAGCTGTGAAAGTACCATCACTCAGTCAGTCACAAACAGACCTATGTGTAGGGCTGTAGGCAGTCGACCAAATATATACAGAGGAATATCTATTGGATACTTTAATGCTAGTAGTCAAAGTAGATATGATTAGTGGAGATAATAAGGGTAAATAAATGCTATTATTTGTGTGTGTGTAGACACATATATCATGTCACCCTTGCGTAAGTCAGTGCCGAAGTTTGGCCACCAAAAAAGTCTGGATCCGCCCCCTGGAGACTGGTTGGTAAAAGTGAAACTCTAGTGCGCTAGTGCGCTTTTTTAAGTTGTTCTTATTGCGGAAATTATGAGTAAGATCTTTATAATTAAGTCGACATGTAAAAAATATAAGTCCGACTTTTATAAACCAACACTTTTCATGTTTCCATACGCCGCGGGGTTTGATCGGTTGCAGTATTAATTAAAAAAAAAGAGTTTCTTCAACTGTAGACCTCGTTAAATGTGCAGCTTCTGCTATTTGCAGTGGACATATATAGTTAGTTAATGTATTTTCCTGTTAGTTTTTGAGCGTGCATTAAAGACGATCCTTTGTTTTTGTGTGCAGGGTCCTTGATGTTACTCATCTAACTCACTCACCAGCAGAAAGAAAGTGAAAGCTGTCAACATGGCACATAAACAAAAATCCAGTCTGGGTGTAAACAGGCAGCAAAAGTAGCTCCTCAGCTTGAACAAAAAATTGAACCTGATTCAGCCAATAGCACCTGTGGGAGGGTGTCGTATTTTTACCTCGTTTTTTTGCTTCTTTTACTTTACTCCTCACTCTCCTCACACCACTGTCATCACGCATCAAACATGCAGTCATACCTGCAGCAGAAATGTCAACTCATCACCTCAGCACATGCAATCATTATAACAGCTTCTCTCCCATGGATGCAGCTCAGCGAGGTCAGAGGTCAGCTTCAGCGGGAAAGCTTTCCCTTTGTTGTACGGGCGTCTCTCAGGTAAACACTCAGACCTGTCTGTTCAGTCGAGACCAAAAATGATGCAAGACCCTCTAAAGAAATTAAAAAGGAAACAACATAATAGTGAAACACGGCTTTAGAAATCAATTTGTCTGCCACGGTCGGCTCAAAGGCTGACTTTCCCACGTCAAGTTTTTAGCAATCCTTTTGAACAAAGGACATTCCTATGGTGCTTCTGCCACAAAAGAATAGAATAAATCAGATTGTGTGTGTTCCCAGATGAAACAGAGGAGTATTTCTGCTTGGTGTCATCATACTCATTATGAGACGCCCATTTATAGATCTGAGAAGGGGCTCTCACATCCTCAGAATAGCCATGAGGTCAAACAGAGAAGAGCTTTACTTTAAACAGTCAGAACTGTGCCAGGGACACGTCTGGAATCTGCAGCACTTCGCTCAGAACGTTCTGTCCTCTTTGCAACGCGCTGACATTTGAGCCTGAATGACGGATTTCTTTAATATGCCGTCCTGCTGTCAGTGTGTTACTCATGTGCTGAAGGTATAAAGAAGTACTTTGATTTATTTGTCTCAGAGCTGCGAGGAAAGCAGCACTGTGAAAAGACGGAGGTGTATTATTGTGCATCTGAAAAGATTAGCAAATCAATCCGGTGGTCGATACAACAATAACAACAATTCTGATGTGACATTTGTGTCCTTTATGAAGCAAAAATGCTACAAAATCCCTGTGATACATTTCTTAAAGATGAAGTGCTCTGATTTCCCTGTTTGATGGTATTTTCAGTGGTGCTGCACAGCTAGAAGGTTCCCGGTTCGGACATAGGGGGCCTTTCTGTGTGGAGTTTGCATGTTCTCCTCGTGCATGTGACGGTTCCCTCCGGGTACTCCGGCTTCCTCCCACAGTCCAAATGCTCGTTAGGTTAATTGGAGACTCTAAATGGCCCGTAGGTGTGAGTGTGAGCATTAAAGGTTTGCTGAGTTCGAAATGCCTTCCTATACTAGCAGTACGCACTGATTTGGCCAAAATGTAGTATGTAGTATGCCAAAAACACCCGGATGTCGTCCTGATTCGGAGACAAATCTGCATCGGACCAGTCTACCTCGCCTACTGTATCCCACAATGCAAAGTGCTGGAACGTCACAGCGGCAGTTGAAATGACGGACAGCAGCAGCATTCCAGCAGAAGGGGGCGCTATAGCTAAAGAAGCGGCGGTTATTGTTTACTTCCGCCTGACGTAGCATACTGCAAAATTAATTTGAAAAGCTCCTCCATACGACATACTACCGCCGAACGCAGTATGCAGTATGTAGTATATAGTATGCAGTATATAGTATGCAGTGTATAGTATATAGTATGTAGTATGTAGTATATAGTATGCAGTATAAAGTATATAGTATGTAGTATGCAGTATATAGTATATAGTATGTAGTATATAGTATGCAGTATATAGTATATAGTATGTAGTATGTAGTATATAGTACGGCATACACAGCGAATGTCTCTCTCGATGTGTCAGCCCTGTGATTGACAGGCGATCAGTCCAGGGTCTCCCCCGCCTCTCGCCCAATGACAGCTGGGATAGGCTGGATGGAAGGACGGGCAATATCAGACAAAACAAGCAATCCAGCCCAAAAAAAAATCATAGTTGAATCACTAAAGAAAGGAAGTGGTAGTTGCAGCCCTATATGTGTTATGATGAGGGGTTAGCACAGAGGAAAGCCTGCAATGCAGTAGTTACGTAAAAGTCCCAGATAGCTATTTTGAAATATTTCATTACAAATAAAAATCCTTCAGTTAAACCCCAAAGTGAAACTTTAATACTGATGCTTTACAAGTATATTAAATCTGATTAAACGCAATGAAAGAAGAAGATAAAACAAAAATATGTTCATTTGTTGGACTTGTTTCCCTCTTAAGACGTCGATCAGTTACACCAATAAAAAAATAGATACATTTAATTGCACATTAACATCTCTGTACACAGTATTTCCATATTAACAATGTAAAACTTTGAACACAGTGTCACATTAACACCTCTACCTCCCTGTAAAGTATGTTTACATTATGTTGTTGTGTGTGTTGTTTGTTTCAGAATCAGAAACACTTTATTATCCCCAGGGGATCATTCAGGCGTTCCAGTTGCTCTGATACAAAGAGAAGCATGTCGAGATATAGGGAATATAAATAGAAGTAAGAAATATGTTGAGTGCAGTATATATACAATCAATAACAAAGAAAGGTTTGTTTACATTTTAGTTTATGTTTTAGATGTACTTTAGTTGAGGCCATTATTTATTATTGTTGTGTAGAAGTCCTTCTTTCTTTTAGTGTTAGGGTTATTAACTGTGTGCTTATTTTGTCTAGTGCTGTATTTGCTTTGATGACCGGCTGCTGTAACGCTCCAATTTCCTGTCTCCCCGTCTGTCTGTCTGTCTGCCTGTCTGTCTGTTAAGAGGGTAATAGTGAAAATCTCTCTCTGTTGCAGCTGCTACAATTAGAACTTAACATTCACATTTCCATTAAAATGTAATAAAAACCAACATTCATCATCAAAAAAAGAATAGTTCCTGGTTAAATAATAAAGTGCACTTCCATCCACTTCTATTTGGCTTTTATTGGACAGCACAGCTGAAGAGAGACAGGAAATTGGACTGTAGCCTCCGAACACGGGGCGCCTGCTCCAGCAACCGAGCCCAACCAGCGTCCCACTTCCATCCACTTGACTGTAATGCAAACAGCAGGAGAATAAATGAGCCCATGAGGAACATTACAGTTAACACAGAGACCTGATGTTTCAACGTTTCTGGCCTCTTCGGAGGAAGCGTCAGTGGAGTCTGTAATTAAAAAATGTGCTTTAAAAAACTTTAAACGAGATCCTAACATAAAAAGGGACCAGAGGTAGACACAAACTTTATGTTAAAATGAATCATTTTTCAACAATATATTGAGGTTTATACGCTCATCACAACATAAGCTGATTCAGAATATCTAATAAATGTTGTGGATTAAAAAGTACAATATTTCCCCCTCATGTAGCACACAATTAAACACTGTGATGTGAAGAACAAAAGCCTCCAAATAGGATCTAAACACACTATTCAACTAAATTTTCTTCCTTTTCACCTCCGGCTTGTTGTGTAAAAGCTCAAACCAGTTAAACCTTCTTTCCTTGTCAGCCTGATTAAACCTCTAAAAGGTGTTTGAGCTCCCAGCAGCCTCCGTGCAGAATCCCACTGGTGAGTTTAAATCAGACGAGTGATAAAACATTGATTGCCGCTGAGTGGATATTGTTGCAACCACAAAGACTGAAAACTTAATAGTAACGCGGAGCATGGAAAGATTGCCTGCTGAAACAATGTGTGCATAAAGAATACTCTCCCTCTGCTGGAGCGTCTGGATTTGTGCCACGAGAATAATAAGAGCCCACACTGAAACAGTGAGGAGCCTCAGAGTAACAATACATGTTTGAAATAACTATCAGAGAGGCTATTCACGCAACCTCTGCTTAATCACCCACCTGCCTTCTTCCATTCTGGGCATCCCTTTCTCTCGCACCTCGCGCTCAATAGTCCTCCACACAGCGCAGGAATCTCATTCATCACTGCCAGTCCACTGTGGATATTAGTAACCCTGCAACACTGTGGAGGAGTGTATTATCTCTCTGCTGCTTGTCTCCTTACTTCATCACTGAGTCGCTCATGTAATGGAGTAATTTCCAAAAAGGCTGAGCGGCTGATTAGAGCTTTGTTGTTAGTGTGTGTATGTGTGTGCGTGATTGATTCCCACTGACCTTTTCCCCGTGGTTTCTGTAGCCTGTACGGCTGTGGCCCACTGTGTGTGATATCGCCTCGTTCAGTCACTAAAGTTTCAACATTTCTGTTGAAAATTGCACTTTTTACTCCACTAGATTCAAATTAAAAGTATGTTTATCGTAGATTAATGTTTACAACAAGTAAGTGCTTTAACTTAAAAAAAAGATTGTTAAGATTAAACCAGTTTCCAATCAAAAACAGTTCTTGTTGTGTTCAAAGATTATTTTTTACGGCATTTGCTTTCATTAGAAAGAACAGTGGATAGAGACGGAAATGTTGGAAGAGAGAGCGGGTATGGCATGCAGCAAAGGGGTTCAGGGTCAAACCCAGGACCGCAGCCTCGAGGACTGAGCCTCTAAACCGCAGAGCTAAACTGGCGCCCCACTGTTGAGTTAGTAAATGCTAACCAAAGAGACATTTCCCCTCTTAACTTCTCTAATCATTTTTTGAGTAAATCTTCAAAGATGAAATTTTTTCAGACCATCCTCACACAAAGACAGCTGTATAAGAAATCTATGAAGGCAATATTTATGTTAATATTAGGAGGCAACCTCGGGGGGGGGGGGATAATTATGATGGGAGCTCGGGTGAAAATCAAGTGACGTATTAAACGAGCAAGAGAGTCCATGTAGGGACGTGTTCAGGGTGGTTAAATGGCTCAACAAACCCTTACACAACATTACTTATGTCCGTTACGACACATTAGGGCCTGTGTCCACTAACTGTGTTTTTTCCTCTGGCAGCATCTATTTACAAAACCACTGCAGTTCAGCGCTCAGCGTCCTCAGCGCAAAAACGTTCTCATCTCAGCTGTTTTTTGTCGCTGCGATCACAGAGCTGTGAGTTGAAAATACTGTTGTTAAACTTTTGGAACAGCACCGTGCTCGTCAATGTCACTTCTCCCTGACGCCCAATCAAAATCCATAAGGATTGGGACGTCTGATATCACCTTTCTCAACAACAATGGAGGAGGAGAAACAAATTTATTTTCGAGGCTAAAGCTGCTGGTAATGCCAGGACATGATTCCTTTCCATTGTTTCTTTTCTTTGTGAAACTTCCTTGAATAAAAGCAAATATTAAGCCTACAGAACAATTTACAACAGACTTATCGGCCTCTACAAGAGAAGGCGGAAATGCTGCCACATTTTTGTAACCTAGAGTAAACAGTAAATACCGGTGAGAGGCGCTGCCAGCGAAAAAACGCTGTTTGTGGACACAGGCCCTTAATTATCAAATTTTTAATTTTAATCCAAACCTAAATCTCTTTTGTAAACCTCACCAATCAACTCTGTGCCTTAAAACTCATGTACCATATGATTATCTGCATGTAGCAAGCATGTAAGGATTGTCCAGAATCTGTAGTAAAACTTGTTTCCTTTCTTGTTCCCTGCCCTCATTAATCATCTCACCAACCTGTGACCCTTTGGAGAGGTCGACCTCCAGGTTGTGAACCACTGAACTGAAGCTTGCTAAACACAAACTTCATTTTAACAAGCTACAAACAGTCATGAGGCTAACTCTTTTGCAGATCGACTACTTTTACTCTTAATGCTTTAAGTATATTTTGTAGATGATACTTTTTGTACTTAAATTAGATCCTGAATATTTAACTTTACTCTGATTATTCATTTGGTACAAACTCAGCTAAGCAAGTAAAGAAGTTAATTTTAAAGTCCATAACAACTTTTCTCTCTGTTAGAGCCTAAGAGTAGAATAAAAATAAAACCTTTCGGCGCTCACAGCGGTCAGAAGGAGCAAAGTTCTGAAATCCATCCTGTGAATATCCTCCTGGTGGTGCTTTATGGTAAAGAGTACCGGCGTTAAAGGACTTATTGAGCATATGGCGACTCTCTGGAGACTTCCTTTGAAATCTCTTCCCTCCGTTCTCCTGCAGAAGTCTCGCCTCGTTTATATTCTCGCTGCAGAGCCGCGTGTGTCTCCCCCCGTGCCCTCGGTCTATGGGTGGCATTATAGTCTCAGCGGGGTGATCAGTGGGGGTCAGAGCCAGTGTTTAACCGTTTGTACCCCCAGCAGCATCTCTGATTCCTGGACACCTGTTCTTCTTCCACACGGGGGGAGGCAGCTGTGGACTCGGAGGTGAGACAGGTGATATGGTTCGAAGGTGTTTGTTGGGGAGAAGAGAGAAAAAGAGTGTTATCACAGGGTGCACATGTAGGAGAAGTCTAAATCGAATTGTTACAATCAGTCAGGGTCGCGAGGGAGGATTCTGCTGTCTTTTCCTTCTCCGTGAATAGACGAAAATTCAGATACTATTTCAGTTTCGACAACAGAGATTCTTCCTCCGAGAGATGTAGAAATTGTTAATTGTTTTAGCGGGAAACTGGTGCGCTTGTGTCTCTGTTTGTGTAAAAGTGAAACTGATTGGGGGGAGAAAAAAAATCATATGTATGAGGTCCCAATCTCCTGCCAGAAAGACAGACTGAGAGAAAACAGAATTGGAGGAGCCAAGAGGGAGGGGGTTCGGAGGATTTGGGTCATAGATTGCCAAGAGGGATCGTATTGTGTGTGTGTGTCAGGGTCTGTGAATGTGTGTGTTTGCGTGGGTTTTATTATGTCTGTGTGTGTGTGTGTGTGTGTGTGTGTCACATGTGACTGTATCAGTTACACAACAGATTTCCTGATTAAAACCAATTATGCTTTTAATATTGTCTTTCATACGCAGAGCCGCATTCTACGCAGCAAATAAAAACCACTGAACAGGAGATGAGCAAATTAGTATAATTTTAAATGTACACAAATGTGCATGATTTTTAGCTCGGCCTACTTTGGTTTAGTGTGAAATATGTCGCCAATTATTGGACGGATTGAATTTTAAGAGAGATTCAGGGCCCTCAGAAAATGAACTTTACAGCTTGAAAAATGTTTGGGTTACTGATTGTGTTGGAGAAGGTGAATGAATGATTTATTAAACAGAAAACTAACTTTTGTTGTTATTCCTCTTGTAGACTTTTGTATAAAAGCAATATCACACTCGAGGTTATGCTGCTATACTGAATATCAGCACGGCTATGATTATCTAAGGCTATGACAGAATCACAGCCGTGCTGATATTCAGTGCAACAGCACTTATTGTAGTATAATATCGCTTAACAAATTCTAAGGTAGGAAGGTTTTTATGTGACTACCTTGAACATTAGTTTAGCAATATCACACTCGAGATTGTGCCGTTATACTGAATATCAACACGGCTACAATTATCTAAGGCTATGACCGAATCACAGCCGTGCTGATATTCAGTAAAACAGCATTACCTCGAGTGTGATATTGCTAAAGTAATTTTCAGGGTAGGACGTTTTTTGTGACAAGTATGAAAATTAGTTTAGCAATATCACACTCAAGGTCATCCTGTTATACTGAGTATCAGCACGGCTATAGTTATATAAGGCTATGAGCGAATCACAGCCGTGCTGATATTTAGTATGTAGTCTCAAAAAACCTCCCTACCTTGAAAATTAGTTTAGCAATATCACACACGAGGTCGTGCTGTTATACTAAATATCAGCACGGCTATATTTATCTAAGGCTATGAGCGAATCACAGCCGTGCTGATATTGGGTATAACAGCCCTCCCTCTAGTGTCATATTGCTAAACTACTTTTCAATATAGGGAGGTTTTTTGTGTCTACATTGAAAATGAGTTTAGCAATATCACACTCGAGGTTGTGCTGTTATAGCAAAATTTCAGCACGGCTATGATTATCTAAGGCTATGACCAAATCACAGCCATGCTGATATTCAGTACAACAGCACGACCTCGAGTGTCATATTGCTAAACAAACAAGGTAGGAAGGTTTTTTGTGTCTACCTTAAAAATTAGTTTAGCAATATCACACTCGAGGTTGTGTTGCCTGCACATATATCATCATTCACACTTTGATGGGGAAAAAAATCAGGTAATAATAAAAACACAGAGGGGGTCTTTAGGATCTCCTAACAAAGAAACTGTGTTGTAAGCCTGATTATTGCTGTAAATAGCAACAGTACTTTGTCTTTTTTTCCCCATGACATGAGGTTATCATGAGGCTTTAAGTTTGAATGGATGTGGGTTAAGATTGCCGGTTGATTCTTAATCTAACCAAACCTTCAGGGGGTTAAACAAGGTGTATCGGATCGATTTAGCTGCTTATGGGGGGGGAGAGGTGCTGCTGTGGGGCCTGAGGCGGACAGAATGGGATCTTAGTGTTAGGTATCTGTGATATCTCTGCTTCACCGGCGAGAAGGAGGTAGGTGTCATATTTTCTGTTATCAGGACTGCTCCCCGTATCTCTGATATCTCCGTTTTATCATTGGAATAAAAAAAATGGCCCGGGGGCGAGGACGGCCATCTAACTGTCTTTTCCCCTCATTCCTTTCTTTCCTCTCAGTTGTCACAGTGAGGAGACCAAAAAAGGGAAAACTCCACAGTGACAGCCCACACAGATTCTAATCTTTTCTCATTTTTCCGCTCCTGTTTAAAGAGCTTTTGTCACGGGTGGCCACAGGTGAAGGACGTCGGCTCCTCTGCTCTATCTTGCCTCGTTCTTTTTCCTCTTCTCTTTTATCAACGGATGAAAGGTGAGGACGGACTCTCAGTGGTCTGGGTTTCAGAGGAAGACCCTGCAGTGGTTTTTAAAAAAATCTAATTTAAAATCTAATTTTGCGATGCCAGCTTTGGGAGAATCTCGAGACTTGAGTCGCGAGGAAAGCCGCACAATAGCAACTCTTTTGGACTCTGTGCAGGTGAACTACACTCATTGAATGTGAACGAATGTCTTGTGGGATTTAGATTAATGCAAACAGTCTGTCTCCTTTGTTTCTCTCGCTCTCGTCCTGCAGCAGTTTGTGCCTGAAAGTAGCCTTTTTTTTTGGCGCGTACAGACGTCTCCTTGGCTTCTGCTTTCATTAACCTCTCGGTGTACTCCATCACAGAGAGGGGAGTGTGCTACAATAATATCCCGGTGACGACACACGGGTCAGGACCCCTCTGATCCTGAGAGGGGAGAATATCTCATTAAGAGAGAAAGCCTCTGGGACACTAAAGCAATTTGGCTTGCCCTCTGTTCTCAGGAACCAATTAAAACATTAGCCTAAACTATCGCGGTGCGCACAGATGTTGATACGCGGCCATGACAGTTGTGTGCATAAAAATGAAAAGACAAAGCGGCGGCAGCGACTCCCACGGCTCAAATAATAATCAGAGATTGTGACGAATACGCTGCATAATGTCTGTTAAAACTGCCAGTTGAGGAGAATTAGAAATGTGCTGTAGTTACAAGACGTGTGTGATGTTTTAACGGCTTTTGTGTCGATGCAGAGGGTCGATCCAGGAGCCAAGAAGCCAGAAAGTTGAATATGCACTTAAAATATGTGCACGAATCTGGAGAATAGACCTCAATTCTGACTCTGAAATGTGGCTGCTTTCTCACAGTTTTCACCTCATTTTCCATCCCACAATCTGATTCCAGTCTATTACGCTACGCTTCCAGGCCAGCTGCAGAAGTCTCAACAGCTCCGTTCTGTGCTAATGAAGCGCAGCCTGTCCATAACCAAATCTCAGTCTATGAAAGTTTCTGGATAACACTGGGGTGTGAGGAGACGGGTGCTCAATCTTCCCTCCGAATCGCTAACTCGATTGAACAATTACATGCAAATAATCTGCAGATTCCAGTCGTTCTGACACATTACGGGGGAGGAAGAAGAGTTCAAATGAGGATAATCCACAGATTAACATCCCCCAAATGATCAAAAAAAAAGCATATAGCTTGCATTTTTTTGATTCAGAGTCGTTCCTTTCTCACATTCTTGGCAGTAAATTTGCTTCAAGGCCGAGGACTGACAGAAAAACGTGCACATGAATGGTCTTTGACATTATCTTTTTACAGCGACAAAAAATCAGATGCTCGTCATTCCAAAATCTCTCAAAAAATCTGATTACTCAAGAACAGTCCTCGAGGGGTGAATGTGCGGCGCTGCTGCGCCTTTCACGGGCTGTAATCAGAGATGGATCTGTCTTTCCCTGGAAAATTATGAGGGATGCGGCAGAGTCCTTGATTCAACTCGACTGCCAAACCACGAGGATGTTCTGTTCGTATGTCAAAACAAAATTTACAACTGTTCAGAAACATGGCTGACAGCGTGCGACGCGGAGAAAAACATTTAAGCATCACCTCTGACCGCGGGTTTCCTCCGTGTTGGTGTGATTGACGGGAGATGAGTGCAGATATGCTGAGTCCACAGGGCATCTCCCTGAGCGGTGTCACTGCGAGGTCATGTGATGACAGTCTAAAGTAGTGGGTCATCACCCACCCCTGACCCTTCGGCTGAGTAAACAGAGGAGAATCAGAATGAACCGCTGGAGTGAATGACAGACGGAGGCGGGAGTCACTGGGTTATCCCCACACTCATGACCGGCTACAAAATAAAAGCACTCCGCTGTTACTAAACATTAACCAGCAGCCAAAAGGCGACAGAGTTGAGCCACTTTTTAGCATCACTCTGCATTATTTGCAAATAGATGATGCCCTATTATCCGTGCAGTTAAAGGCTGATCATCGCCGTGGAGGTCAGTGGTCCAATCACCCTCCACCTCATGGGAGAGTGTGAGCTGGATGCAGGCCAGCGCTCAGAGACAGGCTGGCATTTCACCCACTGCGCCCAACATCACTGCCAAAAGCATGCCTTTGTGCAAGGCCCTTAACAGCTACAGATCAGTGCTCCAGACACAGTGGTTTTTGGCTGACCCAGCGTACTGTGACCCTGCAGTGGAAGGTAGTGATAGAGGATGAGCAAGAGAGGAGTATGTGTGTGTGAGTGCTTTTTTGTCTGTCTGAAAGGGGCTAGTTGTAATGGGAAAAACAGCAAAACTGCAAAAGTATTCAAGTTTTTCCACCAAAATCAATTTTTTATCCAGAATTTTTATCATGAGGGGGCGTCAGGGAAAACAGTCAGCATTTTATTACAGAAGAAAAACACTGATTTTCTTTATACTCTACCATAGATTAATGCTTGTTTCCAGCTTTATTTCCATTTCAAACCTCTTTTTCTTCTCTTCTACCCTACGATGGTTGTTGTTGCAACTAGTCTCTATTTAGGCAGAGAGGTTGATTTTAGTGGTGGCAAGTGTTCTGGTTTTTACTACGCTTCTAGTCCGAGTAAACTGACCAATCACGGATCGGGAAAACCAGTGTGGAGAGCAAAAGCATAATGGGCTGTAATGACATCCCAGCTCCCATCATGATGATGATCTAGCTTCTTATCTAATCTCTATAAACAGACATCTGCAGCAAGTTAAATTAACAACCTGTTCTAGAAATTTTTTTTTAACTTGAGATAAATTCCCTGACGCGGTGTCATGAAAGCTGTTCAGCGTTCAGATGTCCCGACAGATGCATCAGAAATGATTCATCTGATCTGACCTCCGTTCAACAAACGAGCATTTTAAAAGTGGTTTTCTTCTCCTCTTGAGGACAGACCTAACAAAACTTCATTTTTTAATTTTACAAATGTGCATCATGATGTTGAAATTTCGGCAAAAGTAAGACCCGTGAATAACAAGTAAATGACGAGAAAAACAGGTTATTTTTCTGTAGACAATGCAGCACGCGGAACAGGAAGTCTCGAATGGAAGTCGTTTATGGCTAACCGCTGGCTAAATTGGATACGCCAGACATGTTCACCCGCTATTCACCAGACTATAGCCTATGGGAGCCGAGATTGCTAATCAATTAACTGTTGTATAATTTCAGATATACACATTTTTTTATTAGTTTCGAAGGTAATTCCATCACACAACTAACAAAAGTGCAAAAACACTGAAAATAGTCTAAAGTAACATAAGAGACGTTTTGTGTCAAATATTGGCATATTTATCAACTCTAGAATTTTCTATGAAGAGAAAAGATTACTAAACTAGTTTTTTTTTTTTTAAGATGATTTTTTTGGCTTTTTGTTAGTGGATAGTGGCAGAAATGGGGGAAGAGAGAGAGGGGATGACACGCGGCAAAGGGCCCAGGGCGGGAGTTAAACCTGGGGCCGCCGCATTGAGGACTGTAGCCTCTGTATATGGTTGCCGATTTTAACCACTGAGCCAAACCAGCGCCCACAAACTTGTATGTGAAAAATTCATCATAGATCAATTAGTATTGGAAGCAGAACAATTTAATATTTCTTTATAACATGTCTGGAGGGCCCTTTATCTGAAGCTTCTAAACAAACCAGTTGTACCTGTTCACAATAAATACACAGCCATTAGACTGAATGAATAAACGCCTTCTTGTTTGTTCCCATACTCCAAACATTGCTGTGTTCCTGAAGTCATTATTATGGCCACAAATGATTGGCTCAATTATTAAAAATATTAGCGATAACGACTTGGGGATTAAACCTTTCTGCTTGAACAGCACGCCTGATGTAGCTTTTGTGCTGCTGTTTTTTTTTCCTTCTTCTCTGCTGCGGAGAGCGCTCACTAACCGAGCCCGAGCAGGGGCAGGTAGCCGCTTTGACTGACAGGCTGATTTGCTGCGTTCTCCATTGCTGTTCCTCTCCAGCAAGCCGAGGAAATTAGATCTACAGTCGCCGTGCTAATGTCAATCAAACGCCTCTGTTGCTTCTATTATTCTGCGGGGTTGCTTTTGTGTGTGTCTCGAGTGTTTGCATGTGTTTATGAGCCAGCATATGTCGGTAAATTAAGTGTGTGTGCGTTACTTTCTCCTGTGTCGGAGTGCAGTGACCTGCAAAGGCAAAGTTGTTGGAAGACATGCTTTGCTATAATGCTCAGGGACGAGGGTTTGGCTAGCTCACCGTACTGCTAATCTAATACAGCTCATTCAGGCTGAGGGTAGTAGGGAGGTGAAACTTGAGGGTGAGAGAAAATCAGTGTTGCTGCTGACTCTGAGAATCCCTCTTGTATTATTTGATGGGAAACAGAGCAGAAGAGCAGAGAGGAGGAGCAGTCGTCCTTAGCTAACCTGTGCACTCCTATAACTTGATACAGCTTCTCACCTCATTGGCTCCTTATGCCTTGAAATAAACCTACATGTTTAGCAAATATAACTTAAAAGCAGTTACAGCTACACTTAAGAAAAGTTTATTTTTCAATATGTGCTTTAATTTAGCATCCAATGCTATTGCTAAAGTCTTAAAATAAGGTTGTACACTCCAGTCATTTTATCATTATCTGCTGTTAATAAAAAATGTGAAATGCTTAAAATAAGAAGTAGTTCCTTTAATAACACGTTAGTACTTGTCAGTGTCGATAAAACACATTTAAATTCTGGCAATTCTAGTTTCAGTTAGCTAACTAATCATGTATTAAGTGTTGCACCTAGCGATTAGCTAATAAGGACGTCTCTAGTGCATCTGTAGTCTGCTACAATATAAGTTGTGTGAATGTAAAGAGCATTTTCTCTGTGTATTTTAAGGATAGTAGTGCAAACAGATAATGCATTTGTCAGGCTAGAGTGAGTACAAATATTAATTGTCTGCAACATTCAGTAAATCCAGATATCTGGCTATACGTAGCCATAAGCTAATGTGCTTCTGTATTCATAGGCTTGTGAAAGTAGTGAAAAGAGAAAAGTCTGTATAGCTGCCTTTAGCCTGCTAGACTGAAATGTTGGGTGACTTTTATTGTCTAGTTTGAGGATTATAGTGTTAGCTAACATTTTATGCTAGAGTGAGCACCAATGTTTAATAGCATCAAAATATCCAGCAATATGTAGCCATGCCAAGCATGTAGTTGTGTTTCTGTATTCCCAGATAAGTGAAAGTGGTGAAATGGTGTATAAAATTAGCCACAGGGATGTGTAAGAGAAACAGATCCTCCTAAATGCAAATATTGAAATTATACCAGAGTTTTCAAGCTAAATGATCGTGTATGAAGTGCTGCACCTAGCTACTCACTAAGGACACTTGAAGCTGCCTGTAGCCTGTATAGTTGCCTTTAGCTTAGTAACTGTAAAGAACACATATAAGTGTATTTGGAAGATTATAATGTAAGCTAACATTTAATATTTCATGCTAGAGTGATCGCAAATGTTAATAGCATCATTTAGTAGATTTAAACATCCAGTAATATGTAGCCATGCTAAGCTACTGTTTGTGTGTTTCTGTATTTCCAGAAATTGAGTAAAAGATTTCTTATAATTTCATGCACACTTGGAAATCCCTTTTCATGTCCAAGTGGGCATCACACACAGTAGACTGTGACTAAGTGGCTGTCTGATCTACTCAGCATTGCTTTGCCAGGTAGATGCCAGGTCCCTCAGCCCATCCACAGACAGATACAGTCAGTACAGTGTGCGGCACAGAAACGCTCCGTGCTGCAACACGGAGCTCTGACCCAGATCCCAGACGAAGACGCTTTTTCATCTTCTCTCTCTCTTTTTAGAACAAAGGCTCATCTCGCCCTCAGATATGTGCCTCCATTCCACTCGCTTGTGCATCCGGTTTCAGCATATTGCCCAATTAGGAAAAAGTACAAGGCAGAGCTAAAAACATAGTCTGCTCGTTGGGTATCCACATGAGTGTGTGTTTAGAAACAGCTGTGGTTGACATGAACTTCCTCATTACCCTTTAATCTGAAACTTTTTCCCGCCGCTGTTAGAGCGAGGTCGGCATTTCAGAGTATTTCTATAATCGCTCCAAATCGTATCGACCTTCGACGACTTCTTCACTCCGCGTCACTCTCCCAAGATTTCATGGAAAATTAAATTAACATAAAATCAATTAATGCATTAATTAGTCTTCTTTAATTACACAAACTGGAGTATAGTTTTTGCTTTCAATTATTTATCCCATAATTAATAGGCTGTAATTAGTGCGTCTGATATCAATATTAAACACCACGATTATCCCGCTGAGTGAAGTGGACACATCTGAGGCTCATTAGCGGGCTGCCAGGACCAATAGGAGGTCTGGTGACTCCCCGAGCAGCCAATAGCACAACAAAGGGATCCACTCTGAGATCTGCCGCTAATAAGGGACACGGCCTCTCGTTTTGCATACAGCCGGCTGTGTATTGATTTTTAACAGGTCAATTACGTGATGATTTTTGCCCCGCGGCGCAAAAACGACATCAGTTCTTTTGTAGTGACCCATGCTAATCGTTAGCTCTCGCACTAATAACTATATCAATGTATCACCAGGCACCGTGGGTTCTTTAGTTTTCAATTATTAAAGTGTGTGTGGAACGTTTTTGAAAGTAGCACTAATACACTATTTTTAGTGGTGATTTAATTGATTCATTAAAATGCTTCATGCAATATTCTCATGACAGACACAATTAACTTTTGCAGAACTTTAATGATACAACATGATGTTATTATTCTCGAGCTACAGATGACATGAGTGATTGTTTCTTTGTGTTTTAAGCTGCTGCCAGATCCTGAGAGTTCGCTCGTCTTCTCCCTCTCGCTCGCTCTCATTCACCGTCTCTCTAATCTTTCGCTGCTGGGACCGCAGCTCAAGGTGATATGGCAGCTAATTAGCAGAATTATCAGTGACCCCGTTAACAAGCCCGTCATTTAAACCTGTACTTCTCCTCTGAGAGTCCGAGACTTCTGCCTGGAGCCTAAAGAGAATAGAGGGAGGGAGGGAGGGGGATAACAGAGACGGTTAAGGACAGATAGAGAGACAAAATGACAGACAACGGGACTAAAGACGGGGAAAGATGTGAAATCAGAAGATAAAATGTGATGGATGTGGCACGGTGAGAAAACGGCAGCTGTGAATTGACATTTGAGAGGTTGAACACCGAGCAAAGAAGAGAGGTGAGGAAGAGGAAATAGAGCGGTTAGGAGATGATGGCTTTATCTGGGAGAGCGTTTTCCTGGGAAAAGAGCAGCAGAGTAATGGGGGAAAAAAAGGTGATGAATAGGCCGGAGTAATGATTTGAGTGTAAATGAGGATGGACAGCCGTGCTCCTCCTGTGCTGTCCTCACCTCTGAGTCTCATACATACAGATGGCACTGCTAATTACACACTGCAGAGGGAGAGGGGCCGCTCCTGCTTCCACACATCACACAATCAGAATCTAGCTGGTGCCGTATGTGTGTGTGTGTGTGTGTGTTTCCTCGACTGTCTCGCTGACACGTGTCTTTTTTTTAGAAGCTAAAATTGTCTCCATCAAATCTCCATGATAAAAGAAGCGGCGCTTTAAGATGGCTGCCGCAGTTGGACCTGTCATTAGTGGCCGCACAGAGAGGCAGACATGCATGTAGACATGTGGTGTCCCCCTGAATAACACCGTACATGTGTGCGCTACATCTGCAGAAGACACGGCGGAATGAATGAACGTTTTCTTTAAAGGAACAGCTCGGCATTTTGGGAAACACACTTTTCTCTTGATGATAATGCGTTAGTTTGATTTGGGTTATTTTGAGTCGACAAAAACTACAGTCTCATTTTTGTCTTCTAACCACACCGAGGCTGCATCTGTCGCCGTGCTGAGGCTCGAACATGGCGACAGCTGTAAACATCTGTTACTATGTTTACAGATGTTATTCTCTTTCCTGAGGTTAGTGGAAGAGGAGCTGACAACTTGTTTTTAAAGTTCCCTCACACAAAGCATCTGCAGTAATAAGGGGGAAATATAATCCAAATTAAAGTCCCGTGTAAATACAGTTTCATTCGCAAATTTATGACAGCGACACAAGTGAGAATCTGGCCCTGATGCTAAATCTCCAGGAAGTCTCACACAAAAATGTAACAAGTCAGTTATTTAGTGAGATTAGAGGTTGCCAGATTTTGTTGCTCCTGTACTTGTCTCCAGTCTTTATGCTAAGCTAATCAAGCTGTATGCTGGCTTCAGTTAAGTAAAGTAAGTATTTTTAGTCCCCGCCTTTGCTTCGATTTCAAACTAGCTATGAAACAATGCTAAAAACTTCAAAATGGCATCCTATAATGCAAGTGTAGAGGACAAGGATACATATTAGAGTACAAAATTTATCCTAGATATATATTTTTAGCTGACTCAGATACTCAGTTATATTAATTTGAGCCAGAGAAATGCAGTGGAGCGGGGGGCCAAGGCTGCGGCTGCTAACACTCAATGCATCCTGGAAGATGTAGGCACGACCGCCGAAGCTCTGGGAACAGGTGTACTCATAGGTGCAGCCACACACTTGAGAATGTAATGCTTTAATTGACTACAGTTACCATTAACGCTCCAGGAATATATTTATTACAGGTCACAAGTATGTAGTGAAATAATCCATGACAGTGTGAAAAACAATCTGAAGAAACTTAAATCTGCTACGATGGGAGCAAAGAAAGCTCAGAGGGCGATGGCTGAGTATCAAACACAAATTATTCATGTACCAGTAACCCATTTAGTTGCATAACACCAGTAATTATGTATGCACAATTGCGCTTGTCAGAGAGAAGTCGTGAATATTTACTGCGAGGGGGCTTCAGCCGGCTGAAAGGGCAGCTCCAATATTTTCTGTCTCCCTTTGACAGCTTATTCCCAAATATGCTGTCAGATTCTCACAGCGTGTTTTAAATACCATCTCAGTCCGTGTTTGCTTTTGTGGAGAGGACTGACCGTCTGTCTTGTTCTGTGAAAAGGAGACAGTTCAGGAGTAAAGGAATATTCTAAGTCAAATGGAAGGCAGCGACCATTAAAGATAATAATTCAACTTCTTCTTGTTGTGAGAAGTCAAAGTGTCCGCAGTGAGGAGGGTCTCTGACTGTCGGCAAACTTAGAAAGTGATATGAACAGACGTGTTATTCATTAATGTGTCGCTGTCTGACTGTTTGTCCCAGTCTTGTATTTAAACTCTTTAGAAGCGCTCCTTGAAGCCTAACATCATTAATAATCAATCAGCAGCGACAAACATATTTTGCTCTTGGGAGTCGTTTTCACTCGTCAGAGAAGAAGTGTGAGATAAGAGCAGTTACCTGTGAGTGTGCCATGTTCAGTTTAGAAATATGCAGATGAAAAAGTTCATTCCTTTCTCTGTGGCCGTTCTTTTCTGTCTATGGTGAAATTCCTATTTTTAGGATCCATCCATTAACTATACCGCTTATCCTGTTAAGGGTCGCGGGAGGGTTGGAGCCTATCCCAGCTGTCATTGGGCGAGAGGCGGGGTTACACCCTGGACTGATCGCCAGTCAATCACAGCGCTGACACACAGAGACAGACAACCTTTCATGCTCACACCTACGGGCAATTTTAGAGTCGCCAGTGAACCTAACAAACATGCCTTTGGACTGTGGGAGGCAGCCGGAGTACCAGGAGGGCGCAAGCATTCATGAGGAGTACATCACACAGAAAGGCCCACTACGTCCGAATTGGGATTTAACAAGGAAGCTTCTAGCTGTGAGTGCTAACCACCGCCTGGTAATACATTATATTTAACAGAAATCGATTAAAAGGTTAAACTTTTAGGATAGTGTCGGAAACATCAGAAGAGAGAGTCGGGATGACACACGGCAAAGGGCCGAGGGTGGGAGTCTAACCAGGGCCCGCCGCTTCGAGGACTGTAGCCTCTGTACACGAGATGCTCAATTTAACCAGAAGGCTAAACCAGCGCCCCAAGTCAGTTATTTATAGGTAAATAACTCTTCTTCATATATACATATATATTTTATGTTTTCAATATATTAGTTTTCTTTTATTATGTTTTTGAATAGTTTTCATAACAGAAGTTTGCAAAAGCGTTAAAGTAAGAGTGCTCTTGAATGCCTCCCACAGTCAATAGTCAGTAATCATGAGAGCACTCTTCCCAATGTAACCATATATCCAAGGCTGGCTCCCTTTGTCATGGTTCTAGCTCTTGAGATTCCTCGCTTTCCTTTTTAGACTGTTTGCCTTCATCTGAGCGTCCAATTTGTTTCTTTTTTGGGGGATTTTCACTTATTTTTGAAGTTGTATCTGTAGTCATCAATCTTTTCTTTGTTTGTTCAGCCATAGTAGATTACTGTTTACTCGCAACACTTGCAGAGACCGGAAAAGCAGCCGCTAAGCTCTGCCTACCCTCTCTGGCAGACCAGCAAGGTGATGGAACACACGTCATGTTTTTTATACATATACGTATATTTTTTGTTTTTGTGTTTTTGTAGTATTTATTGTGAGTCCTTTGTTATTATAAAAGAAGAGAACAATTAAAGAAAATGTATCAAAAAAAATATTATGGAATATAAAAAACAACTTATTATTTAGTTAAAAGATTAAAAAGTAAAGATGAAAGTAGAATGCATGACCTGATGGAAAAATAATAGATAATTATTTATACAATGTTATTCCTTAAATATTCCTTCAGTTCATCTGGTTTAACTCGACCAACAGGACCTTACTGTGTTGCTATATTTGCAGCATTTTTGAGACAATTTAAATGTGATTTTTTTAGCTAGCTTAAATCTTCAAATCAACCTTTTCCCTGAACTGTTTGCAGTTATAATCCCACTTATCTCTCGTTTCTGTCAGTAGAAGGCAAAATGCCAGAAAACCCCATGTACAATTTCACATCGCTCGGTCTGAATGCACGCGGATGATTCTGCTGTTTGTGTTCTTATCGCCTAATGGGTAAATTTACTGATGGGATAATCATGGTGAGCTTCTGCTAATGTTGTCGGTTGGGGAAAATTGGGACAGATTGCCTGGTTTAAAGGGGCGCTTCTGAGCTCAGTATAATGGGAGAGAGAGCTGGGAAATGGGGCAATATATGGGGCAATATGGCTGGAAATTGGGAACTGGAGTTTGGATAGTGGGACACAGGAAACTAGGATATAGTGTAGTTATAATGAAGGGTGTAGTGTGTGTGAGTTGGGGGGGAGGAAGTGCTCAGGACCTTGGTTAGAAGGCCATCACAGGTAAGCCGGAGTCAGGCTTCATCAGTCAACACCTGTACAATCTGCTCAGAGCAGGGAAGGAGTCCGCCATGGGAAATTAGCCTCGCGCTCGCCTCCCTTTCTTCTGCTGCCCTGGTGGACGCTCCCCTCCTTTTCCTCACATCTCCTGTTTGTCTCACTCCTGTTCTGTTTGAATGTGTTTTGGTTCAGCTGAGCAGTAAAGGGTTGACTGAGCGTGTTGTTGTTGTAGGCACTTTGTGAATGGGGTAAACAGAATTGTATGGGGAACAGTGTAACAACTTTAGTTCAGTGAGAGTTTTTTTAGCCCCTGGAAGCAGTCGTCTGGTTGCATTTGATATGAAAAGTGCCAGTCATCCTCAGAGAGCTGCATAAAGTGAAGTTTAAAAATGCTGGAAAGTTTTGGTTCCCTGTCACTGCTCCCATTGCGATGTTTCAGCCAAAGCTGACAGCTGCTTTCAGCGAGGAAGCTCTTAAAATCCACGACACTACCTGGCCAGCAGCAGCAGTCAGGCTCAGTTAGCTACAAGCTGGAGAACAAAGAGAACTTAGCGGCTAAATCATTAGATCAAAACTCGTCCCGTCAAACATGTGAAATGTGGAGCAGGATCCGCATTGCATTTGAGAGTCAGTGTTGCCTCTTTCCAGAAGGTGGCGCTATGAGTTTGACAGAATATTAATAAGTAGATCTGTTCAGGCTGTAATCATACAAATGTGAAGCATCATAAACATTTTATATGACGGTTACGCCAAGCTCCTATTTTATGGCGATCCCATCTGCCATTGGGCGAGAGGCGGGGTACATCCTGAACCGATCGCCAGTCAATCACAGGGCAATTTAGAGTCACCATTAACCTAACGAGCATGTGTCTGGACTGTGGGAGGAAGCCGGAGGAAACCAACGCATGCACGGGGAGAACATGCAAACTCCACACAGAAAGATACTTCGTCCAAGCCGGGATTCAAACCAGGAACCCTGTGAGGCGGCAGTGCTAAACACTGCACCAGCCCAGCCGTGCAGGCCTGGAAATAAAGTCATCATGACAATATAGACCTTTTGTAGATCTTGGCATGATACGTACGTCGACTGATTTTCGTACATTTATGTAAAACATACGGCAAGGCCTGAATTTTCCAACATTAGGAGGCGCTGTGGAGTCATTTTATCACATGTAAATTTGGCACCATTTCTGATGCCAATGCAAAAGGAGTTTTTGAGCATATTTAAACCCTCAAAAGTGGAATGCATTTGGCACTGGAAGAAAGAATAACCTGAGCACTTCCAATGGCTTCCTCCAAAACTATTGGATGTGTGAATGAGTAACTTTGTGCCAACAAGTTTGCTCTGTCAATTAAAAAAAATGACAATAAGTCAAATAGCTTGATGTCTTCACAACTCGTTTGTGCTGCCCTCCAGTGGCCACATTTGTTTGAGCAGGTTTAAGATGTGAAGGGTGGTCTTGTCTTACAGCTACCTCAACACTAATAGAGAACAAGCTACCCAACTGACATGAAATGGCAAGAGTTTATCCCGCTCTCTCTTTATCTCTCTCTCTCTCTCTCTCTACTGTACATACACAACATAATACAGACTCTTACATACTGTACACTGCAACATGAATATCACCAGCAGCATCTGATGAAACAGTTTGCAATGCAATGTACCCTACACACTGGATATGCAAAGTCTGAGCTGTACGGTAAATGTAGTGTAAATGTTTCATCATTACGTCTTTGCAGCATTTAGAAAAATCAATTAAATTTACCTAATCAATATACTTAGTAAACAACATGGATCAAAGCCTTTTTTATGAGTAGAAAGAATAGCTGTTTTATTGTGAAGGCGCTGACGCACCGGGAAGACAGTTAGCAATCCGCTAACGTCTGTGGTGGTCCTAGTTTTTGCAGCGTGTCCTGCATCTTTTGCACATGTCTGAAACTTATGGGGCAATCCAGCATATAGATTTGGCTTGAGAGAAATTGCTCTGATTGGTTGCTGTTGGTATCAAATCATTGCAAGGGAAGCGAAATAGAAGTAAGTAAATGACAATGACCAGCAGAACACCATTAGCTAACAATGCTTGTTCAATTTGCATCCTTTCATCACATTAACATTTTTTATCAATTAGAAGTAGCAATGTTCGGAAGCTGTCTGAGCAGTTTCCCTTCTCTAATGACCAATACAGACATTTATCTCCCTCTCACACAGGGGCAGATACACTGTGCTTTCTCAGAGTGACTGGTGCCTTTATTTACCTTAGTGAAACATTCTTCAGGCCTTTATTTCTTCTTCCCCCTGTTTGATGAGTGTAATAGGTCATCTGTTATTACAACTGCTCCACCTGTTTGGACATGAGGTCATTTGTCTTATTTTTGTACCGACATGAACTTTAATTCTAATTTCCAAGAGGAATGACGGGCATTTTTATTGGCAGACATTTTGACAGGTCACGGTAAGAAAGTAACGTGCGTGCTGGATCACTGTCACACTGTCATGGCTTACTGGGACACTGAGACTTCCATAATGTTCTTAGTAACACCTGTGCGCTTCCTGTAAGAGTACAAGTCAAACAACTCGAGCACAGAAAAGTCACACGCAATGTTTTCTAATTCTAATATACATAGTAGTAACAGTGAAGGTTAACTATATTGCAATAAAGTAAAAATAATTATAATAAACAGTCTGAATATGTCAAAAGCCTTTGCAGGATTTACTTAAGATATGGAAATTGTTTTTGGAAGTGTTAAAAAGAATGACCTGCACAAACATCTACAGGAAATAAAACTTAACTCAGAATCCCGTTGCTCTTTAAGTTGATTTCAAAGTCCTTTTTACTTTTTGTGTTCTACCGTTCTGCTGTTTACTTGTCCTCCTCAGTATTAAGGTGCCTGTCGCTATTTATAACAGCTGCTGTCTTCACTAATAATGCTCATAACCCTGAGCTTTTAGAGACTATCGCATAGATAAATAAAGCGTTTAAGAACACTGAAGTGCAGCACATTTGTTCTGAGGTACTTACTTGAGACTTCCTGTTACTTGTCAGTTCAGATAACTTTGACTCAGTACAACACTAAAATACCTTCGTTTTGGTCTGGATGAAGCACAAACAGACCAGGACATTAGCACAGTGTTATACTTCATTACATTTTTGCCAAACCCGTGGTATTTTTCAGAAAACAAGGTGCTACAGTTTTGTACGACATGAGAAGGTCAGGTTAGGACAGACCAGAGGTGCAGGGTTGGCCTCCTGCATGTGGTAAGTCCTAGTCTGCAGCCATGCTCGAGGTTCTGTGAAGCTGTATTTGGGACCAGTAGCTAAATGCTAACATCAGCATGAAAATATGTTAAAAACAGCAATGCTGGGCGCTGGTTTAGCTCGGCCATAGACAGAGGCTACAGTCCTCGATGCGGTGGCCCCGGCTTCGACTCCCGCCCTCTGCCTTTTGTTGCGTGTCATCCCCACTCTCTCTTCTTCTGTTTCTGACACTACCCACCGTCGTCTCATGCTAGTAGGAGCCATTATGTATATTAATGTTGTGCTTGATAATTTTTTGGAGACGAAAAAACAAGTTGATTTTTGTGGCTACGGTATCAGATTGGTGCACTAGCTGCCATTCTTGTGGATACAGATAGCCTACTGCATTTTAGCCTGTCTTAGAGGCATTTCTGAGGCCATGTCTACACGTACACGGGTATTATTGAAAACTGAATTAATGTGTAACCCGGTCATGCAAAGAAGAAGAGCTGCGGCCAGTCAAAAGTCTGAAAAAAATCTATCCCAACGCCTCTGTTCCTCAATATCGTAGACTAGTAACTGTACATATATGTGTAAACATGTAAAAAGTCCTGTTAAGCGTCACTGTTTTTGTCACGTCCGTCATTTTGCTAGAAATGTCGGCTCATTTGTGACGCCTCACAAAGGAGATAACGGCGCACAGCCTGATGTCACGAGCCAAAAACGTTGTTTACCCCGTCTGCACGTCTCCACAGAAACAGAGTTTCTTAAAGTCTTCACCCTAGCTGGAGTTTTTTTTTTACAAAAGATCCGTTTTCAGTGACATAAAACGGCGTCCGTGTGTGCGGACAAAAGGCCAAATCGCAGATAAAAAGCTACAGTTTGAAAAATACCCATGTACGTGTTGACATGGCCTGAAATTGGAACAACTTTAGCTTTCTCCTCGGGGAACTACTAACACTGTACACATTTTTATGGTTAACTATCCTGCAGTTGAAGAGATATTTTAGGCCTGGGCTAAAGTGGTGGACTGACTCACTGACAGATTGACTATGATTCCTATTTAAAAGCTTGGCTTATAGCGATGTGGCATTAGGTATCCTTTTAAAAATACATGTTGTTGGAAATTGGTACCTAAACCATAAACACAATTTTAAAGAGTCAGAGTATGCTGTGCAGGCTACAAATACAGGATGTGTGTGTGTGTGTGTGTGTGTGTGTGTGTGTGTGTGTGTGTGTGTGTGTGTCCTCTAAACATTTAACGGCATCAACAAAGCCTCCTCGTCCTACTGCTGAAACTCAATCCTCCTCTGTCCCCTGTCTGACTCACCCCGGAGCATTATAGCCAAGCCATGGAAACACACTCACACACACACACACACACACATAGACACACACACATATATTAGAGTGACTATAGAGAGGTCATCCTTACGTTTGAAAGTTTAGGTGTTTGTGTGTGACGTTTTAGGTCCGTGTGTGTGTGTTTGTGTGTCTCATCTTGTCGGACTATCAGAGGTAGTTTACTGCACTGCTGCACTACCAACAGATGGCCATTACCATACTGTAGCAAAAGCCGGGGACCGCTCTCATTTTCACAAGCAAAACCTCAGCCACATCAAAACACTGTTATATCTGTGCTCTGCCTAACGCCCATAATGAAATACTGTAAATGTGCTCCCCTCAACAGTAAAAAGATACATTTACAGCTCTGCGCTATTTACGAGCCGGCACAGCATTAGAGTGATTTCGAGGCCCGTTCCTCGCCGAAACATCCTCAGCCTGAAAGCTGTCAGGAAAACTGTATCGCAGAAATGTATTCGAGGGACTGAGCCTTTTTGAAAGCTTATATTCATCTTTTTGATCCGATGGGAACAGTTGGCTGACACTTTGGTCTTGCGATGATTTTTCTGCATAACGTAGAGAGGGGAGAAAGGAGGGAAGCTTCCTGGAAATTCGTGTCACAGAAGCAATTTGCCGACCCTTACCCACATTGATTAAAAAATATAAGATGAACATAAAGTAAATGTCACCTTAAAAACATTGAATTGAAATGCCTTCATATGATCTGTGTGTCTGCTTCTGTGTGTTGAGCGGGGATCAACTCTGAGTCTCAACATGCCCCCTAACAATCTCCCTCTAAGGGAGCCTTTGGCAGAAAAATCAGTGGGCGTGTGACCAGGCCACAGATGGTGTCACACACACATACACCCACATACTGCCTGAAGGACACACACCGCAGGCACCATATGACTCCCTCTAAAGCTCACCCCACCACCCTCAAACCACAAAGAAGCCAAGAGTACGAGCCTTTGTACTAAACTCTGCACCTATAACGCATAATCATGTCACCTGGCTGATCTCGAGTGTGTTTCCAGTGATTAGCCATCACCTCTAAAAGATTCATTTACATTTTCAGAACATTTGGATCATAAACTTTAAAGTGACTAAACTCTTTTATAAAAATATATTATTTTCAGGTTTTGTTCCAGGTACTTTATTATATCTGCCTGTAGCGATTAGCTTTGCCTAGCAAAAGAATGAAAGCATAGGGGAACATTTAGCGTGGCTCTGCCTGCAGTTCAAAACAATAATTAACAGCAAAAAAAAGTATGGTTTTAAGGAAGGCAAATGGTGTGGTAATTAAAGACATTTCATCAGACAATTATTTAAGCAATATCAGAAAAGAGGAAGTGATGATAAATGAATATCATCACGGCTGTGACTCGGTCGTAGGCACGAGGCCACAGATAATAACTGCAATAGCGCAGTTATACGTCCTCCGCTTCCCCGGCCGCGAAGGATCCTTCAAGTGCATCCTGTATCCCGAGATGCATCGCGCTAATTCAAACGAAATGGCGGACTATTAAACGGCTGAGGAAGACACTTTAAATTGTAAAAGTTTTAGGTTTCAACTCAATCGGACAGCAAGTGTTAACACGTTTCAGAAAACGAAAAGAAACAAATGATCTTTAAAATAAGACGTTAATTATGCTAGCTAGTTTGCCCGCTAGCTACCTGTTGCTAGGCGACAGGAGCGGCATTTGGTGATGCAAGGGTAGGGCAGACCGCCTCATTTCAGGTCGGCTTTAACGGTCTACGCAGGCTATGAATGGAGCATTCTCCTTTGAGTGCCTCCTTCGAAGGCTGCAGCCCGTGGATTGGTGACACAGCTATCATCTAGCTCCACAACTTAACTGAAACTGGACTTTTGTTGCCAAGCAACCCAAACTTTCTCCTGCACTCTGAGTCTACAGGTTACCACAGATCAGCTGTTTTTCATCATTTACATTTATCTGTATGTTTTAATTTAACATCAACCAGTGAAACAAGAGTCTGCTGTGTGACTCAGAGGTACCAGCTTGATTAATGTAGACACACACGGTCTGCTGTAACGTTAATTAACAGTATTGAGAACAGCTGGCTGAGGCGGAGTGATACACAGAGTGAAAAGTCCCAGTGATGTTCTCTATATCACCACTCATGGAATGCCTCTTATCCAGTCAGATTACTTGGTCAGAACTAACTGATGTATATTACAGAACGTATACCCCCAGAAGACAAAACAGGTGAACAAATAACACACACCTTATGCTAAGCTAAGCTAACTGCTTTTTTATTTTGCTCAATGCACTGATGAGAGAGCGATGTTGTTCTTCTCTTCTAACTTTTGTAGAAAGTCTCCCAAAGATTTAAATCTCTTACTGTCTTCTAGATAAACACATTTCTAAAACAAATTAAGCAGTTTAAATCAATGTACATATTTTTATATTTTTATTCTTATTGCCTATTTTTTTTATCTTATTCTATTTAAGTCTTTTACTTATCTTATTCTAGTTCTGTGTTAATTGTTCTGCACCAAAACCACCAAAACAAATTCCTTGTACGTGTAACTTGGCAACAAACCTGATTCTGATTCTGAGCTAGCAGTCTTTTTAACTGCCACACATTGACACATTGTTATGTTTGAAGGGGAATTATGTGTGTCCATGTATGCAGGCAATTGAAAAAACAACATTGCTCCGTAGTGCTACTGGTGGACAAACACCCCCCGGCTACATTCAAGTAAGGATGGAAATAAAAAACCTACTTTACAAAGAAGGAGAGTATCAGAAGTATATATTATGTATATTTATGTTACAGGTCCTAATTAAAGCTATATAATTTATACACAGAGGGAAATATTCAAATTTGAGTCTGTTCTTTCAAATCAAGAAATCCCAGTTGCCCAATTTTAGACAAAATTCCTGAAGTTTGATCCGACGTGTTTGACAGCTTTTGATATTTGAGTTTCAGTAGAATTCAAATAAAGTTCTATGGGTTGAAACAATATTAGTGACACTTTTAAACTTTAAATTTCAAATATATAAACGGCCTGAAGTTGTGAAGTGATTTCAGTAATAAGATACAGACATATATTGAATTATATTCAGAGAAAAAGTTGCTTATTCATTCAATTATTCATAAACCTTTTACTTCCTTTCTTCTCAGTCATGAAAATTCAAACACATTTAATCACTCAGCTCTGAGTCATCTTGTTAAAATAATTTGCTGGTGAGTTTCACTGAGTCATCGCTGTCGCTGAGTCTCACATACACCATCACATACATGAGACTGCTGAATGATAATGAGGATGTCATTGTGGGGACATTACCGCATATTACTGCTGCATTCCCTGCCACACTCTCAATTCCTCTATACCCCCCAACCCTCGGCGTGTTTATGTGCTGGGCTTGCAGGCCTCTGAGTGGCTCCATGCTGTAAAGTGCCATCTCGTCTGATTTGGCCACGCTGAGGTCAGGCTGAACACGAGCGCTGTGTTGTGAGGCCACTCAGCATCATGAGGACACTGTGACAGAGTCCAAGTGCCTGCTACTCTGAGCTCTCTAACAGATGGGCTGGGACTACAGAGCATTATGGGTCTCCCAGTTTGTACATTTCACTCATTTTTAATCAGAATAGCGTGCCAAATTAATCAAAGTTTGACATTGTGTCATGTAGTCCCCTTGTACACCCTGAACAGAGGCAGATGAGATATCGCTTCTCCCGCTGTTAGTACTCAATTTCAATAGGAATAAAAGGCAAAAACAATTCTAGTCTAAGAGAGAACTATCAGCAAGGAAAATACACTCACAGCTGTTTAATGTAATAATGCACGCATCAGGCTTTACTCCGCCATGCGTGGAAGCCTAATTTGTGTAAGTTGATTGTTCGTGATTCTAACATTCTCTGGAAATGTCTTAAATTGCTACTTGCTTGAGCCCGTACGAGTGTGTGAGTGTGCGAGCATGTGCATCTGTGTGATGCCTTTGTGTGTTTGTGTTTGTGCGTGAGTGGATGTGACTGGAAGGGAGATGAAGTGTGAAATGAAGTCACTGGGGCTCGGTTGAACTTGAGCACGGAACAAAGCGGAGAGGTTACCGTTGAGTTACCTCGGGGGCCGCTGCGATGCCTTTCAGCCTTCATCTGCAGCGTGTGAGAATTAACGTCCAATTAGACGAATGAAATTAAGTGTTAGTAATCGTCCACCAAAATGGAGTGTGACAGAACCAGTAGGCTAATGAGAGGCAGAGCTGAGAGATGGAGGCAGTCATCAATGGGTCAATAGCCAACACGTTTTAACTCCAAAGTCGTCTTGAACAGCAGCTTCGTCAGTGGCCCAAAGGGTTAAAATATGACGCTAAAGGAACCTTAGCTCATTAGCTTGTAGGCTAATTCTTTTGATGTAACGTGGTAGCTAGGTGATGTAGTTTGAAGACTGCCAGAAATGGCTAGAAGTGGCAATGGATGGATCAAACAAATATGGGACTTGATTCCCTAGGAAAAAAGTGGTCGCTGATGACTTCTTTCAAGTAGTTGACCTCTTTCAAGTAACGCACATCAGTTGTTATCTTCTTCCTAATCCTAACCAAGTGGTTTTGCTGCCTAATCATAACCAAACCGCAACTGTTGACAACCTTAACCACGTTGTAATGATTGGATGGGTCAAACAAACCCTTACTTTCAACGTTCAACCTAAAAGGCAAATTAACTTGGTTTAAGTTCTTGAAGACGTCTTGCTTCTCGACGGAGCAGCTCTTCAAGAACTTCAACCAAGTCCAGTTGCCTTTTGGAATTAACCCTTAAATTACCATGGCCTGGATGACTGAGAACCTTCACAGACAAACCCTTGACTTTCATCCAGGAGACCCGGTATTTTAGAGTCCTAACTTGACTGTCTTATTTTGAAAGTCTAAAAATACATTGTACATTATTATTGCTAATTTATATTCTGATCCCTGCAAAATGAAACTACTGCAGTATCTAGATCTTGGTATTTTGAAGCTTAGGGCAATTGGCCGAGCTGCCATTTTTGACGAGCCAGGAGTGCGATCGTGTTGAAACAGCACATAAACCCGACTCCAAATCTCCTTATTTTACTGTATTTCCAAAGAACTCGTAGTGGAATCAGATCACTCCACCCTCCACTCTACTGTAACCAATCCCTGAGGAAACCGCTCTTTACAACAGAACCAACCCGATCGCTGATACTGTATCCCCTACCAGCCTCTCTTACAGCTTCCCTTTGTGGATTACTTTGGGTTTTGCGTTACGATTCCATTGTGTCTTTATTCTTGGTGTCCTCTAAAATAACACATTTCCCCTTTGAATTTCATTTCACTGTATACTTCACATGCCTTTCTTTCTATAATATCCTTTCAACTGATTGTTCATGGAGCACATGTTGGCTTTGGCAGTGAATGCTCATTGGTAATCAATAATTAAAGCTCTATAGGGTCTCTGAGAGTTAATATTCAGGTCTGTATCTTCTGCGATCCTCAGGGATACAAAGGCTTTCTCTCACTCTCACTCCCTCTATCCCCATTCCTCCCCTATGCTTTGCTATTTGCTCCCATCTTTTTGCTTGTATGTACATGCATGCATGAACGCTCAGCCAACTACTACAATGTCCTTTGCTTACCATATTCTCCCTCAGCTACCTTCTCCAATCCCTTTAGAGACTAGCTGCAGCCTAAATATGGAAATCTCAGAAAATATGTCAGCCCCTGTCTCTACTGTATCCTACTTTTGTATTCTTCAGAAAGCCAAATTACTATGAGGATATTTTTGAGAGTAAAAAGAGGTGTTCGTTTCCTGTAGCATAACTAAGGTTCTTCCTATGGAGAATACCAGATTCAAGAGCAAACCATAATATAAAATAATAAGCGCTGATGTTCAAGTTGTACCAGACCAATTCTTATGTATGAATGATGATAGAGCAGATGAATGCAACTTCAATACAAATTGCAGCCTTCAAAGATGACCGTAGAGCTTCATCTATAAACTATGGAAATCAATCAAATATGTTGACCTTCTTTCAGGTTGGATTTATTGCACGGGTGTTGCATTAGACGACGTTACCTGATATGAGTGTTCTGAGTAGATGCAGAGATGGATGGATAGGTGGATATAGAGATGGATGAATGGATGGTTAGATGCAGAGATGGATGGATAGGTGGATGCAGAGATGGATGAATGGATGGTTAGATGCAGAGATGGATGGATAGGTGGATACAGAGATGGATGAATGGATGGTAAGATGCAGAGATGGATGGATAGGTGGATGCAGAGATGGATGGATGGATGAATGCAGGGATGGATGGATGCATAGATGGATGGATGATGGATGGATGCAGAGATGACAGATGCAGAGATGGATGGATGGATGGATGATGGATAGATGCAGAGATAAATGGATGCAGGGATAGATGGATGCAGGGATGGATGGCTGCAAGGATGGATGGAGTGATGGATGGATGGCTGCAAGGCTGGATGGATGGATGCATGCAGGGATGGATGGATGGATGCAAAGATGACAGATGGATGGATGCAGGGATGGGTGGAGTGATGGATGGATGGATGCAGGGATGACAGATGCAGAGATGGATGGATGCAGGGATGGGTGGAGTGATGGATGGATGGATGCAGGGATGACAGATGCAGAGATGGATGGATGCAGGGATGGAGGGATGCAGGGATGGATGGCGTGATGGATGGATGGATGGATGGATGGATGGATGCAGGGATGTATGGCTGCAAGGATGGATGGAAGGATGTAGGGATGTATGGCTGCAAGGGTAGATGGAGTGATGGATGGATGCAGGGATGGATGGATGCAAGGATGGATGGATGGATGGATGCAGAGATGGCTTGTTGAAAAGGCAAAAACCCAAATATCCGAAAGTCAAATCCATGAATAACAAAACTCTGAAATAGCTAAAAAGTGATGGGCACACTAGTGATAGAAAGACAATCTAGCAACAGAGGAGGGCAACAAAGGAGTATATGAGCTGGCTGGCTAATGAGATAATCAGGGGCAGGTGTGTGATGAGGACAGGTGCTGGTAATCAAGGGACTGAGGGACCTGAGAAGGTAGGAACTGAAATGTTTGTTATCGCTAACTTCTACGAATGGAAATATCTGTCTCTTTAATTGCTAAATGCTTAAGAGCTAGAATTTCAAATCGAGTGTGTCAGCACTGACAAAGAGCAGCCTGATGTGCCTGAAAATGTGGAAAATTATTAAGAGTAAAGTTGCGTGCTGTAAAACCAAAACAAAGAGCTATAAGGTACTAAAATGTTCATGTAAACTCAGTCAGAAAGAAATTCTTAGTTGGTTTATCACCAAGATTTAGTTTGTCTTTGTAAACTGAGAGTCTTTCACATTTTTATTTCAAAATAAAACTGACTTTAAATTAATCTTTCATGTCCCGGCTGCTGAGTCTAACAGGCAAAATAAGCAATGGACGCCACCTTGGCCTCATTTAGAATGAGAACAAAAACTCCAGCTACGCCAGCTAATTTCCAACCCTCTTGGTAACTGAACTATGCATTCATACGTCTGTTTGCCATAAAGATGTTTGATGTGTGATTAGTGTTTGGAAGCTAACAGAATTTCTCTAAGGAAGCCGTCTCCAGAGTGATAATGCAATAAGCTTATCTGATGCTTCTGTGTTTATCACTCCGTCCTGTCTCTCTCTCTCTCTCTCTTTCCAAATATGACCCTCTCCAGGGATCCTGTTTACAAATGGCTCCCACTCTCCACACTTTTGATGCTAAAAAGCTCTGCGCTTGTTTTCCTGGCATCAGCAAGTGAAACCTCTCTCTCTCTCTCTCTCTCTCTCTCTCTCTCTCTCTCACTCCACCTCTCCTCCCTGAATAATTTGCGAGGAGAGCTTTCTGTGGTGATGAAAAGTCTTTTGCAACCCAACGCTATAATTACACCTCAATTTGTCCTTACTGCCATCCACCACGCTCTCTGATAAACAAGCTGTTTGAGTTTTGAGCGGTTATTTTAATGATCTTAGAGATGTGAAGTGACTTTAAACACTGGGATGCTTGAAAGTGACTCCTCCACATGCAGGATTCCACCATTAATTGGATAAATCATCTTCAGAAACATGAGAGGATGCTATTACTCAGTCACATTGGCGTTTTGTTTTTGGTCAAGCACAGAGAAACTGTTATTTATTTCTCCTACTAAAGATCCATCTTTAAAATTGGTGGTTGCAAGGTTGCTAGCTTGCCAAATCCCACTGAGAATCAACGCGAAAAACTGAAGCTCAAGTGCACTTATTGACTTTGATTGCCAGAATAATAATATATAAAACCATGGCCAGTAATTCACAGTGCATGTTTTTCTTGGGGGGTTTGAAGACCAAAAGAGAGGATTGTTGGACTTGAATATAGCTCCATATCAGCTGAATGTGTTAGGGGTCGAAAATTCACTAACATGTTAGCCATAACAACTTAAATCTCAAAGATTTTCATTTAAATAAATGTCTGTTAAGTCACTATCTATAGCCGAATGAGGTAACACAATAGTGAGTGAGCCTATGGCCCACTGATGAAAGCATTTGCATTTGCAGTATCACAGACTGGGTGTGTGGTGCGACTTTTGCGGCGCCCAGTTAGTGACGCATTTTCCATCACCCAGCAGTGGTTGGTCTGTCAGAGAGGGTAGGCGGAGCTAAGCGGCTCCTTGTCCGGTCTCTGCAAGTGTTGCGAGTAAACAATAGTCTACTGTGGCTGAACAAAGAAAGACAAGATCGATGACTTGAGATACATCTTAAAAAAATAACTGAAAATCCAAAGAAAAGGAAACAAATTTGACGCTCAGATGAAGGCGAGTGAGGAAAATCCAGAGTTACGACTGTAGCCAACCGTGGACGTCACTGTCCCAATATCTGGGAAGTGTGTACTGTTAATCGCCATAGGTCTCCCCATACTATGAATTTTTCTCAGTCAATTTATTTTACACTCAATCATAACAAATAGTATATTTGAACTTGGGCCTTTTTAACATATATTGTAGCTTAAATGACTTCTAGAGTTTTGAAATTGGTTGAGTCAGCCGACAGCCATGAAACAGGCTGCAATGGCTGCAATGAAATCAATAATTTTTTATGATACAGCGCCAAATCACAACAAAAGTCATAACTCTTTGGATAAAGATCATGTTTAGACTGTACTCTTTGTCATATTATTTTCAGAGACCCAACAATTACTCACTATTGGCAAGCACTTGGCAACATTGGCAAGGAAAAACTTATAACAGGCAGAAACCTCGAGCAGAACCAGACCTAACCAGGCGGCTGTGGCTCAGTTGTAGAGATAGTCTCCTCTCAATCGTAAGGTTGGGGGTTCGATCCCTGACTGCTACAGTCTACACGACGAAGTGTCCTTGGGCAAGACAGTGAATCCCAAATTGCTCTTGGGGAATCATGGTCATTGGTGAACAGCCATCTGCTGCGACTGGATTGGGCCGAGAAAGTAGGATAGAGGGAGAGACAGAGATTGATGGAAAGAGACAAATACACTGTCAGACATACAGGGGAATTTACAGACAGCAACAACATTTTTGCAAAAAACAACTGATCAAAGTACGTCCTCTTAAATTGCTTGTTTTTGCCCCTGACAGACTCAGATTGTACTAAAGTTTCTGACAACATTATAGAACAAGTCTTTCGTCTGCTGTCTCCAATTTTGTTTCCTTTGTTTTCTTCCTGCAACAACTTTAAGAGCGATACTAATCCTTGAGAGACTTCTGATTGTGGTAAAACCAACAGCATCTTATTCTTTAACGTAAATGTCTTTCTCTGTAGGGATCCTTACCATAACCTTGTCAGACACTTAAAACTCCCGAAGGCACCAAGGCAATGCTTCACAACCTCTAAAAAACATTTTGATTGTAATCAGATTAGTGTATCTGTCTTTCATGTTATCTCGAAGTCTCACAGCCTCCCCAAAAGCACATAAACAGATACGCCGATGACAGCATATTTTATACGGCAGGTAGGTTGGCACGATATTTGGAAATGCCATGAGAGACTTTGTATAAATGATGCTACCTAAAGAGTAAACAGAAAGACATTTTTACTTAAGAACAGCTTTTATGTTGTAGGATGATTTGCAAAGTGAGATTTTTTTTCCACATTCAGGTTCAGGTTATCTTGACAACGTGTGCACAGAGTGATGAAAAACACTCTCTGAATGGGCTCGTGTCAAAGGAAAGGTAATAATTCCAGCCTTATCTGGGGCCGAGGTCCTCTGATGCGTGCCAGAGGTTTCATTGGATGGCTGCTGTGCGCTCCAGCCAATGTGTGGCTGCCTCTATCATCTCTGCCAAAGCTCTGAGGGCCTCCGTCTGTAACTTGATATTCAAGCCTGTATGTTCTACGCTCCCCTGGGGTTCCCTTGTGCGTTCCCACTCCCTCTCTTTATCTGCCTGCATCTGTGTAGTCGTGTGACCCTGTCTTTTTCACACCTCAACACACTCAACTTCAGCTTCTTATGTCCTCGCTGACACAGAGCGGCTTCTGTGGAGAGGTTTTTTTCAGAGCAGCAAGCAGTGATGTCAACACGATCTCTCTCCAGCTCATTGACTCATTGGCCTCTGGTGTCAGGGTGGTGTGGTATGGACGTATGTGCAAAGATGGCGTTAGGAAGAATTTAAGAGCTGATGGCTCACAACAGAGATTTATCACCTTCCAACACCGCTAGAAAGAAATCCCAAGAGAAACACTTCACGATGCAAAGCCTGAGAACTGCCTATTTAATCATCTTCAAACAAAAAGGGAAGTAATATCAAATTGGTTATGACTGTGTTCTATTAATCTGCAGGAGTGTATGAAATGCATAAGCAGAATACACGTGGGAAGTGTTATCAAGTACTGAATCATGAGAGAGGCACTAAAATACTAAATACTAAAATACTTAACATACACTGTAAAACCTAACAGTCTATCTTGATAAAAGAAGTACATTTGACGTAACTCATCCAAATGAATTTGCAGTAACTCAATAGTACTAGGTCAAACCCAAGATTGTGGCTGACCGCATCGGGTCAATGTGCGCTTTTGTGGGCAATGTGTTAGAAGGACTGTCCTTATGACGCCAATGACAACGTGTTTGAAAGCAGGTGTGCACTGCAGACGTAGGTGAGAACAGCGGATGAGCAGCGGAGGAGCAGCCCCGCCTACTCCCCAAACAAAGTATCCAGAGCCTTATAGATGGAAATTCGCGTCAGTGGAGGTCCAATATGCTCCACGATCGGCCATTGCGATGTCACAACCCTCTCTCTCTCTCTCTACGGCTGTGAAAGTACCGTCACTCACTCAGCCAGTCAGTCACATGCAGACCCGGCGGTCAGCCAAAAATGTTACCAGTGCGGTAGCTGGCAGCCTATGGTAATTGTTGGTGGTTGATGGTTGATAGTTGTAACTGTGAGTTCACACCGAACGCAAAGCGAATATTCTCCTCGTGTTACTCTCGCGAGTTTGACCACCGGATCAAAATCTGTGTTTAAATAATATTCGCCCTTCGCTTCCGGAATGAGAGAAGAAGAGAGAGAGAGAAGATGGAAGAGAGGAAGTGGGGGCATATCTCCATGGTTACTAATGGTGTCAGGAGAATCTCGATGTTGATAGGCTTTCGCTACACCACATGACGCGAATTTGCTGAGGAAGTTAAATTTTTTCAACTCACGCAAATTTGCGTAGCGATCATTTGTGTCGTTCGTGTCGCATCATTCGCATTATTTGTGCTGCCCGACGCAAAAAAACAATTTTCTACAAAAATATTAATATGAAATATTAGCAGCAATTAAATCCAATGTAATAAGGTGTGTCTTAGTGATCCTAGTGAGTATTAACATCTGACATTGATTTCTGGGTCACGTGACATGGAAGCTATTGGAAAAAAAAAAAAAAAAATGTATCTACAAATATGAAAAAAAAAAAGAAAAAGCAACCAATTCTAATGTAATGAGGTGTGTCTTATTTGTCTAGGTGAGTACTAACATCTGGCATTGATTCGGGACGACAGGCAACAAGGGGCCGAGGGTCGGATATGAATCAGGGGCCGCTGTGTCGAGGGCTTTGCCTCTATTCATTAGACGTGAGCTATACCAGCGCCCCCAAGGAAGAAGGTTTTAACTCACAATCTCGGCTGTGTCATTAGTTCTCTCATATACAGTCTACAGGTGAAAATCTTCAGTTTAACAATAAGATTAATCTGCAGTTACTATGATAATGCGTTTTTGAATCTGTCTTTGCATTCAGTACTACTTTTAGAGTCTTTAAAAGAAGTATGGTTTGACAGCTGTCCTCCATTGTTACAATTCTTTTCTTGTTATCTTTCAGCTGGTTTGAGGGCATTATGTTACAGTAAAAACAATAAATGCTGTAAGAATTCCTTTTTCTTCACAGTTTTAACCCAACAACAAAAAGCCTCTTGAAAACTATAATATAGGTCTTATGTTTTGGCCGTCGCCCAGTACTTCATTTTCGTTCCTGCTCATGGTACGTTGGCACAGAGTTTTTGTTCTCTCCACCTTCACGTGTTCGGTTGGTTATCAAAGTGGGAGGAGAGGCTCTGTAGGCAGAGTGTCAGCTGTGATTAGGAGGTGCAGTGTACTTTGTGCTGTCAAGGAATCGTTTCTTTCTTTTGTTTTCTCACATATAGAGCGAAGATGTGAACAGCCACCGCATTCATCAAGCTGGAAAACAAAATAAGTATATAATTTACTGTGTGGTGTAAACGATGCCGAGATGTGACCGCATATTATTGGATGGTTTCCTTCTGTCGCCCTGCACTATCACTATGTGGCTAAATATCACCCAGCTATATTTATTCTTACATTTGGCAACGAGATGAATATTGTAAGACCGAAATAAGACAGTACAAATGCGTCACCATCTCCCAAGCTAATTTAATCTAAGATGGCTTATTATTACTGCAAAGGATATTATATAAAGGATTTCCTTTTGAGTGGAGCTTGTAATGGATTCGCTCTCGACTTACAAAGTCAATCTGTATGAATGCAAATCCATATAACGACACGTTAAGGTTTAATGTTCACTAAGCTTCATTATGTGCTTTTCTCCTGCATGTTTCCATTTGAAAAGTTCTGTCAATCAACCCTTGCAATACAGAAAGAAAGTACTAAGTGGATTAAGACCAATTTCCTTGCAGTAGTTTCTCAGTAAGAAGCATTGAGTTAACTGTAGTGCTAATAACATAGCAACAGATTTTATTACAGCGGGTCAGAAGACAGCGAGGCCCCCTGTCTTCCTCTCTGCTCTCATGACCACGCAGTTTGTCCCGATCAGTTCCCAGTAATGACACTGTTGGCGGCGGCATCTCTTTTTCTGTCACAGGGCCACCAATATTCAGGGTCAGCGCAGTTATCCCCCCCCGCTGTGAGGGAGTGGAAGACAAGTGGAGACAGAGACAGAGCACAACCAAAGCATGCAAATAGCGTGCCAGTGGGAGAATGTGTTATTTACTGTGACTGAGTGCATTTTGTGTTGGCAAATGTTGATTTGTAAAAATAGAAACCACAGTTTTGGCAGCGACTGACGGAGCGGATGCATCAGATGTTTAAATTTGCAGTGAAAGGGAAGTTTGAGCGTCTTTCTCTCCCAGAATGTGAAATATTTACATGTGGATGAGGTTTTATTCTTCGGAGGGATTAAAGCAAGATCATTCAGAGTTGATTGGATCACTCAGAGGTTAGTGCGGCTGAGGGAACTCGAAGCTTTAGAACAACACAGCAGTGGAGCCGACCATGGCCTTCACACCAGCTGTACTCATGTGGTCACATCACGGCAGACGACTGTCCCCCAATAAATTTTATCTATACAAGGCTGGGATAAAAGTTTTTGTTGTGACTGAGATACAAACACACACAATACTCTGCCAGCTACCACACATCTATTAAAACACACCGAGACTGAACAAAAAAGTCCTGGACATTAATTTGGATGAAATCTGCTCCCCTGAGCTCGTGAGCAAAAACAAAGTTTTGCAGCCTTTGGGTTGTTTCCTGTCACAGATTTTATAGACATCTCTTTAATGATGGAGGTCTTTGGGAAAAAATGGCTTTTGGGCCCCAGAGGTTTTTGCTTTTGTTGCAATACATCTTTAAAGTTCAGGTCTAGATTCTAATTTAAGAGTGTAGCTAAAAGTGTGTACAGCCTTTTGAAGATAATAAACAGTGGAACACTGCACATTTACCTGACATTTTTTACCTGCTGTTTGGCACAGGAGGCTTTATCAAGTAGTCTGCTATTATGTAGTTTAAACAGATATAGGGGTATAAATGTACTTCTCATATATCTCAAATATGGCTGTGTTTAAAATCGCATATTTTACTACATGCTATATACTACATACTATACTACATACTGTATACTACATACTATATACTACATACTAAACTACATACTATATACTACATTCTATACTACATACTATATACTACATTCTATACTACATACTATACTACATACTATATATTACATACTATACTACATACAGACTGGCTGTCTGTCTGTGGCGATTTTCGCAGAAAAAAATCACAAGCGGCGCCCAGTTAGTGACGTGTTTTCCATCACCCAGCAGTGGTTGGTCTGCCAGAGAGGGTAGGCGGAGCTAAGCGGCTGTTTTTCCGGTCTCTGCAAGTGTTGCGAGTAAGCAGTAATCTACTATGGTTGAACAAACAAAGAAAAGATGGATGACTACAGATACAACTTCAAACATAAGTGAAAATCCAAAGAAAAAGAAACAAATTGGACGCTTAGATGAAGGCAAGTGAGGAAAATAAAGAGTTACAACCAGAGCCAACCGTGGACATCACACATGCAATATTGTCTTTATATCTGGGAAGTGTGCTCCCCACAATTACCATTTGTTGCCATAGGTGCCGCGAAAGAGAACGAAACAGTTATATATGAGATTACCACTTTAAGTTAAACTTTTCAGTGGTCAGTGGTAGAGTTGGTTCCTAGAATCTGAAGGTTGGCGGTTCGGTCCCTGACTGCTGCAATCTACATGCCGAAGTGTCCTTGGGCAAGGCACTGAACCCCAAATTGCTCATGTCTATGAATGTAGATAGGTCCTGATTGGAGATTGCATATTGCATAGAAGCTTTTGCAATCAGTGTGTGAAAGGGTGAACGTGACATGTAGTATAAAAGCGCTTTGAGTGGTCCGAATACTAGAAAAGTGCAGTCCATTTAAATGTACCATTTAATATGTAGTTATATCTGCTTATAACCACATTACAGGGTGATATAATCCATTTATCCATTATGGAAATATTACTTACAAATGCAAAAAAGTGTTACAGAAAGACTACAAAAAATGATACGTTCCTTGATAAAAATATGAACAGGAGTGCAGTGGACACTAAAAAGGCCACATTATGTAACTTTTTATTATTATTTGTTGAACATTTAAAAAGTTAGTTTTGTGAGTGAAGACAATAACTTAGCTCCTCTGTTTGTTCTGTGTCTTCACATTTGTTTGTATAAACCCTCAGAGAGAATAATCTCCACTGTATCATAATTAGATCAAAGCTGCGTTTAGAACGATTTCCGTGGCTCTGACAGGCCAGCAGGTGTTTGCAGAGATGATGACGCACCAGAAAAGGGCAAACATTGTCCTGACAACAGTGAACAGCTGGTCTGGAGCGTGACACCTGTGTGCCCGCCCAGCGCTATGTCGGCCCGCTCCGGTACAAACTTCAATCAGTCTTCGACAGCTGAACCGAAACCTTCAGTGCAAACGCTAACAGCAGCTGTCACAAATCACAAGGCTTTTCTCCCTGCAATGATCAAGCATGGATTCTGGAGGGCAGGAGGAATGGATAAAAGTATGTTCTGTGCCTGCACATCCGTCCTTTTCAGTCATTCTTCAAGGTGGAATGCTAAAATAAGTGGCATCTATCTTCCCATGCAATTGTTGCACAGTTTAACTGACTCAGTGTGTTCAGGAGTGGACATTTCTGGGACAAACATCAGACTTTGGCAACACTCAGCAGATGAGAAGAATGTCAATGACACACAAGACATTTCCAGGTCACCACCCAGACCACAGGCTTTATTGCCTGAGGTAGAAAAGGGCGTATTGTTCTATGTATTGTGGTTACTGGTTTGTGATTTATGTTTTGATACTTATACAAAGAAAACTGTCTCAGCTCTATCAACTTATTGTAACAATCGTTCTCATCAAAACATCAGTGTAACTAATCAATCAGGTAGAGTGGGAAAAAACATATTTAAACATCATTAAAGTGGAATCTCGAAGATCTCTGTTTCGTTCTCTTTGGCAGCTCCTATGGTGATAAACTGTAACTGCAGGAGCACACTTCCCAGATATCCAGACAGTGTTGCATGTGTGACGTCCACGGTTGGCTCTGGTTGTAACTCTTGATTTTCCTCGCTGACGGTCGCTTTCCTTTTTAGACTGTTTGCCTTCATCTGAGCGTCGAGTTTGTTTCTTTTTCTTTGGATTTTCTCTTCTTTTTTAAGTTGTATCTGTAGTCATCCATCTTTTCTTTGTTTGTTCAGCCATAGTAGATTACTGTTTACTCGCAACACTTGCAGAGACCGGAAAAGCAGCCGCTTAGCTCCGCCTACCCTCTCTGGCAGACAGGGACGGATCCAGACTGCATGTGTGTGTCCACACACACACGCAAATGAATAGCATTTAATTAACCCTTCCTTCTAAGCTTAATTCTTTAAGGACTCAAACAGAAGATGTGCAGTCGTAGTAGAAATTTAAAGTACTAAAGGAAATGTGCCACATTGACATGGAAAGAAAGCTACTTGCAGATACAGCTCAAATAGTTGATTGTAACACAAGTCTCCGCATCTGACAAGGCAAATAGCCAATCCTAGTTTAGGATTTTGGGGTGGCATTTGGGGTGGCCAATCAGATTTCAAGGGGGGCCCATGCCACCGCTGGCCACCCCTCTGGATCTGCCCCTGCTGGCAGACCAATCACTGCTGGGTGATGGAAAACTCGTCAATAACTTTGCAACGCTTGTGATTTTTTTCCGCAAAAGTCGCCATCGACACCCAGTCCATAATACTGCAAATGCAAAGGCTTTCATCAGTGGGCCATAGGCTCTTTAAGCATTCTTTTTTTCAAAAACCTAACCTAACAGAGGCTCTGTAGAGCTGTAAAGTTCAGTGAGGCAACTCTGGCTAGTGGTTAGCTTAGCTTAGCTGGTTTGTAAATAAAGAATGGGAGTAATTTTCCACTTCTGACTAACCCTGGTCTCTATTAAAGCAATGTTTTTAACTGGGGCAATGAGAGCTTGCCCACAGAACAAAAAATCATCTATCAGCTCGCTTGGCGCTGTTTTGTAACAGTGGAACATGACACGAATAACCATATTGTACACTCCTCTCAGATCTCAATAACAGAGCCATCACTCGCATGGCACTCTCCATAGCACATGACCACGGACAGCCCCTCAACCCATTTTCACTCCTCCTCCATCTGGTTGCAAATACAGGACAGTTAGATCGAAAGATAGATGGATAGATGGAAGTTTGTCGCCTCTGCCAAAGCAGCTCTAAATTTTATAGCTCTCTAATCACGGAAATGTCATGTACGTTCTATGTAAATGTGTCTGTAAACCCACCAGGAAGCACAAGTTAACCCTCTGAACTAGCCACAGTGATGTAATGTAATTGCAGCATGAAATGTTTGACAATCACGTAGCTCATTGTAGTCTTGCCTATTTGGGAGTCCTTCAGTTGATACAAAGATAAAAGGGGATCAAATTGTCAGCAGGTTTTCCAGCTCAAAGGAACTATCTTACAATAAACCTGTCCACAAGACGGAGACAGACTTGTCACTTGAAATTGATTTGTGGGCATAAACTGCAAAGGTCTCTCTTTGATTGGATTCACTCTTTCCTGCCTCTTCTTTTTCTTATCCTCCAGCCGTCTGTATCCTTCAAAGCTGACCAGCTCCATAGAAGCTCTGCTGTGGGATTATCAGCGACTGTGGTGAATTTGCTCTTTCTCAACAAACCTTCTCCACCTCCCGTGCCTCCCACAGTGCTGCGGTCTGATACCTTCGCACTTTGAACACACACACACACACACACACACACACACACACACACACACACACAAACATCTGTCGTTTCTTGGTCTCAAGTACACACTTACCCATATGGCGGAAAGGAAAGCGATTGATTCTGAGGAGTATAAGTGAGATGTAGAAAGAGAGTGAAAGTACAGGCCGGAGAATGCGTGAGCAATGAGAAAGAAAATGGTGTTCACAGAGAAAGGGTGGAGAAATAAACAGTGAATTGTAGAGGGTAAATGGTGAGAAAAGTTGAAGAGGAAAAAGTAATTTGAGCAAACTGCAAAAGTGATGGTTGGAAAATGTTAGAACCATCCCCTCCAGCATCGAGTACGTACTTTCAGTATGTGTCCAATCTTTAGTTGTTTTCATAAGGATTCAATTTCTCTTGAGTGTACCCACATGACTTCTTTGTCTGATATGTGTATCAATGAGGATACATGGTCAGTTGGAAAAATGGTTTTCAAAGTTTTACTATATTTACAAGGCAGCCATTTTCCTCTGAGGTAACGCTCAGGGCGGGAAGCTCAATAGCTGTAATTGGATCACAATTAAAGGTAAAAGAACATCCTTGGTAACCCACAAGCTTGTCAGAAAACAGCTAATGTTCAACCGCTTCCTAACCAATATTAGCGCTAGCTAGGAATTTATGCTTTTCCTATCTTATCAAATAACATTTTTTACAATGTTACTGTTTGCACAGAACCACTCCCTAACTAAGCTAGGAGTTAGCTCGATGCTAATATTGATAATCCGTAAGCTTGCTGGAAAACAGTTGGGCTGTTGTAAGCGTTCAATGGCTTCCTAACTAACTTTACCATTAGCTAGGAATTTACACCTTTCCTATGTCATCGTATTATGCGAATGTTATTGTAACCATTCAACAACTTCCTAGCGCACCTTCCTCCCTACTTAGGTGAGCTAGGAATCATGTCTTATTTTATAACACTATCAGAATGTTAATGTTAGCATTCAACAACTTCCTAAACAACAATAATGCTAGCTAGGAGTTCATGCTTCTCCTATCTTAGAATGTTACTGTTGACACACAACCACTTCCTAACTAAGCCAGAAAGTGGCTTGTTGCTATTAGCTGTTTTCTAACTCTAGCTTATGGGTTATCAAATATGTTGTTAGCTTAAGCTAATGTTTATGTAAGCATTTAGTTTCTTCCTAGCTAACTGTTTGTTACATTATAAGAAAGGGAGGGGGGAACTAATGCTTGAATGCTAATATTAGCTCTTGTCTGACAGTAGCCAATGGGTTATCACATGCATAGTTTTACCTTGAAATATCAAATTACCACTGTTCATTGTCTTTGCAGTTAATGAATAATCTATGAGTGGTGAAGTGACGATGATCTGTCAGATTATACATTTATAAGGTTTACAACCTGAAAGCTGTACGAAGCATTTGAGCTTCCCACTCTGAGTGTGACGTCAGAGGTCAGGAAAATGGCTGTGAATATGATCAATTGAACAATACAGAGAATACTGAAGAACGCAGTATCTCATTCAATTACCTTTTAAGTATTTCCTGGCCACTCACCAGTGTGGGCCACAGCACTTACTTTCCAAGTTGTGAAAAGGATACATACTAATGATTCAGAGGATTTCTCAGCTCCTTGTCCTTTGGCTGTTAAATCACACTTTTTCACAGCTGTGGAATTAACATTTTTTTATGTTACCTTGCCCAGAAACTGGTGAGATAAAAAATACCTAAAAATAAGTTCTTCCTGCATGTTTTTGGCTGGGTTAATGAGCAGTGCAACAGTTTGCAAGGTTTTTTTTTCTGTTCAATGAGTGCACGTCAGGTTGTGTAGGTTTAATTGCGCACCTTTTGACAGCTGCTGCATAGTTTTAATTCATGATTGATCGTTGGCAGAGCGGTTGCGTTGGATGGAAGATGAAGCACTTTTCAAATTTTTAAAAAAGCAAAAAGTCACAAACAGATGGTACAGTTACAAGTATTTCACAGATGTGCTTTGAGTCTCTTTTAATGTTTTCTGGCTTTTGGATGACGTCGTTTTTAAATCCTGAATGAGGGGACATGTTCAAGTTCTGGCACTAAAAGAGGAGTTATGACTGTTAAGCTGTGTTGTTCGGCCAACTGATGCCCATCGTGTTTTTGATGTGTTCAGGGTCAATGGTTCTTTTAAGCCTGTTTAATTCTGAGCAGTGGTACAAAAACAATATTGAACTACAGACTTACAAATATTGACTTACCTTTTCGAACTACAACTTATTAGATATTTCTTCTTATGCAGGGCTTGGAACTTTCCTGCAAGTCATCTGCCTCTCCCTTGCAGCTTTTGTGGTGTGTTCAAGCGCAACTTCTGAAATAAGATGTGGAGCAATGAGAGCCAACGCATCAATTTCTCTTTGTCTGGGATGGCTCTTGGAAGTTGTCTTGGTGTGTCAGGGCCCTTAATCTTGTGGTCTGGGAATTGTGGAGCTCATGCAATTTCACACCACCTGCTAGAATAAAACTTATTGGTGTAATCCGGATTAGTGTTCATATTGCTACAAGCTGCCATTTCTTATTAGAGTTCACTGTGTCATGCCATAAACAAAGTTTCAGTAAAGTAAGAACAAATGTCCCATCCAAATTAATTAATTTTATCGCTCTCAGGCAAGTTCAGGTATTTTTTTTACACTTAAACATGTCCCTGTTTGAGCCTTTGTGAGACAGTGCTGCTACCTGAAGCTACCTACAGTACATTCTAGATTTATTTGCACATAGGAAGCATATTGATCTGCTCTCAAGTTTAAAATCTATTGTCATAATATCAAACCTTCGATTATAAACTCAATTAGGTAATCATAATACAAAGAGTCATAACTGACCCAGTTTGCCAGTGTCTCTTTTATCTCCTTTATAAAAGAGTTTTATTTTTTGCCTCTGGGAAAATTGGCAGCAGACCTTACTCACCGCACTGTGTCCACCTCTCTTACTACACCCGACAATCCTCACAATCAGCACAGTCATGAACCATCATTAAGGAGGGGGTATTATGCTGTTTCACATTTTAGGACATATCATTTTACAATGTTGGATGTCCGTAGTGAACGTGGGTGAAATTGTGAAATCTGTAGGTAAAAGTATGTTGGAGTAATCCCCTGCTAAAAGGCTATGAATGCTTGCGTTCAGACAGACATATAGAGGAACTCTATATTTGGGCATCTGCCCGAGACACAGCAGAACTTCCCGCCCATTCCACAGTTCAAGGACACACCCACCCAGCAGCTTAGTCTGCCTCTGAAACGTTTTTCACTCCTACACACTGCTCGTCAAGTTGTTCAAGAAGGTCTTGGAGGAAATGTTTCTTTGGCTGTGAAGGAATGACATCAGTGTTTACTTTTCCAAAGCACAAGAGCAGCAGACTTTTAAATCAACGACAACTCTGTAACACGGCCACAGGGTAAGAGGCGTGCCTCAAACATCAAGTTCTGCCCCTCGGCAGGCTTCGGTGAGCTGGCCAATCAGAAGAAAGCGGGCTTGTAGGGGCGGGGTTTCTTAAAGGGACAGAACTGACTGAGTAGTTTCAGGCAGAGACTGTATGAGGGCCTGCACAGAGCACCAGTGTGAGAGTGAAATGAGTGAAATATGAAGCTTGAAATTAGCATAATACTCCCCCTTTAACAGTTAAAATAATAATAATTTCATTAAAAAAAAAACTTCCTGCCCCTTCTTGATAATTAAGAACAGAATTAACATGAATCATATATTCTGCCAAGCAGCAGTATATCTGTTAATCAGACTTCCTGTTTACTCCCTTTATAGCTGTTTCTTCCTCCTGGTTTTTACCTCCCTTGCTAGGCTCAGGGGAGGTCAAAGGTCAGCAGTGTTGGGTCAGGACATGGTCGCTGTATTTATGGTCCCCTCTGCTCCCTGCTTTAATATGTCAACACAAACGAGGCAGGATTGAGTGTCTTATGACAAGGGACATTTTTCACCGCTCCTTCTGCTTCCCCCTCTGCCCCGACGTTCAAGGTCTAGACGCTCTTTTTCTGGCCTTTGAAGGAACCGAACAAGGACAAACAGGTGCTCACTTTCTGCGCAGGACACATTTTAAAGGGCAAAGCAAGGAAAAGAGCTGAGTAACATGCTTCTGAAAGTAAGAGATGATCAATCTTTCATCAGCGTTGGGGCTGACTTTTCATTAATGGAGTCATGTGGAGTTTCAGCTCCTAATTACTCGAAGAAGAGTCCCAGTGGAATATTAATTATACACACCAAGACTAGGCTGCAGATCCAATGTTAACATGGCTGCAAGATATATGTCTGTATGTCACCTGTGTGTCTGAGCTGTTTGTCAGTGTGTGTGTTCATATGACCATTTAATCTCCCCTCTATCTGTCCACATTGATGTCATTCTTTATCTGCTAACCCGTCCTGAAGCTCCTCTTTAGGATTACCCCTGTTAGGACCTATTTTCCCCTCAAGCATTCATTCTGATGGCCGCACTGCATTAAGTCACAATGATATCTTTAAAGCTGTCAACAGACATGTCTCTGCCCCTGGCTAATTGTTTGATAAGACAGGAATCGCTCCTACATATATCACTTATATACATGTGATCACCTCAGGGTCTCTGTTCCTCTCTTCTGCCTGCTACTATAGAAACTGCATTTAAGGCCTTCAAGGCCACAGATGTAAGAATGTTGATAAATGAAGACAACTTGCATCCTGTCCTTCAACATTTCCACGAATCATTGCAAATGACTTTCCATATATTCAATTTCTCAATTACATATAGCAACAAGACGCTAAGAAACATCCATCCATCCTTTATCTATACTGCTTATCCTGTTCAGGGTCGCAGGGTCGCGGGAGTATATCCCAGCTGTCATTGGGCGAGAGGCAGGGTGCACATTATGAGCCTAAATATATAGACAGAACAAAAGCTATTTAAGGTTCTACAAATGACATAATAAGTGTGGTTTTATATGATGGGAGGAGAAATGGGAGAAAATTAAAAGACCAAGGCAAATAAAGTTTTGTTTAATTCTATTCAACATTTCTGACTACTTCCAAATAAAATATTCTCATTGAGGTCTTTTATGTGCAGAAAATGACGACTAGTTAACAAACATAGAGATGTTTTTCAGACCTCGAATAATGCAAAGAAAACAAGTCCATGTTTAAGCAAAAGAATGTTTGAACTCAGGACGAGTTCACAAATCAATACTTGGTGGAACGAATAACCTCGTTTTTTAATCACAGCTTTCATGCGTCTTGGAAGACTTTCACATTCACACTCTTGGAGCAAAAATTCAGGCAGCTCAGCTTTGTTCGATGGCTTGTGACCATCCATCTTCCTCTTGATCACATTCAGTGGGGTTCAGATCTGGACTGGGCTGCTCATGACATGTAGAGAGAGATGCTGATTTAAGGAACATTTGGAGTGGTCTCTTCATTTTTTCCGGAGCTGTGTGTACATACATTTTATGTAAGTGTGTTTGCCGTTTGCAAAAAGAGACCTTTTCTGTCTTTCTCCGCATCCTAACGTTAGACAGCAGGAAAGTGAGCTATGTTTTTATTTCACTGTGGTTCTCCATTGACACCACTCTCTACAAGTCACCCCAACTGTCATAAATCAAATTGCATTCAAACAGGGCACATTACAGAAGTAAAATATTGGGTACAGAAGCTGTTGTTTCACAAGAAATTAAATAAAATAATTTAATAACATAAACATTTGGAAGATGGGGTGAATCCCGAGATTATGTGCTTTTCAGTAAAGGTCCTTCAGCCAAAGATTACAGCAACCGCTTATCTTGTATATTGCTTTTCCAAAGTGATCCCAAGGCACAGTGTGGTTCATTGACCATGCTCATATTTTTGTGAACTGAACAAATCAATTTGCAACTCATGAACAGTGTGAGAGTAGTTCTCTCTGTAGACAAACGGCTCACATGCTAGAATTGTTGCGCACCGCGATTTACAGCAGCCGAAGTCAGATTTACGTCACCCAGCATGCACGGGCATGGCTAATGCTGCTAGCAATTCAGATAATGCAGCTACCAGTACTGCTCAAGCCAGTTCTTATGAACACTGGTGAACAATCAGTACAGATTCCAACAGGGTAAAATATTACTTTTATACGCAAACTGTGCCCGAACGTCATCAGCAACGAATTTGATACGACGCACGGAGTTGAAGCATCCGGACAATCTTGGGAAATATATCTGCGAGTGAATGATGACTACAAGAAATCATTACTACTACTGAAAAAGAAGCTCTTAGTTCAATGTTTAAAATTCTGAATTCTGAACTAGTTTCTAGGACAAACAAAGAGATAGGTCTCTTCTTTGTTTGTGGCTAAAGAGTATCCACCTGTGCAAAGGTTTAAAACTCGACCACTGTGCCGTGGATGGAGAATCTTTCAAAGCGGCGGGGCAGAAGACTCTTTCAGGATGAAGGATTTGGACTTGGTGTTTTGGACATCTGGTGCCTTGTTGTGTTCTTTTGCTCAGCAGCTGAAGTTACTGGGGTTTGCTGCCTCAAACAAAAGCGCTCACTGATGAGTGCGACTGCCGGAGGAAGGAGACCTTGCTGTTTCACTCTCAGGTGGTTTGGGGATTTAAACCTGCCATCTGGTTCCAAAGCACATGCGCATGTTACCCCTGTGTTATATATATAAATGACCCCTTGTGTGACATGGGATTACAATGATGGAATCAACATGTGAGCTGAAGACGAGTTACGGCTCTGCTCAGGCTTAGCGCTCGGACAGGGAGGTCATTGATCTGCGGAGGCAGCCCAATGGTCGGCCTTCTCTCGACAGGAGTGTGCGCAGACACACGCAGGGTCTCTCTCTGCTGCCTCACCCCCTCCCCTCATTCCTTTTCTGATTAGTGACGGTAAAAATTGACTTTCTGTCTGGTCACAGAGTGATCCGTGCGCATGCAGTTTTACATCACTGTGATGCTGGGAAGGTTTAGCATTTTCTAACTTCTCTCTTGGCCTCTGTGAGTCATGTCTCTTCCCTTATGAACAAAGGCTGCTGCACAAAAGAGAGGCCTGATAGTGTTAAGTCGTGAGCCAGTTGTTCCTCTCTCTGGATTTTTATCTCCTGTTTAAAGTGGGGTTTTATGAGGTACTTATCAATAGTGAGTGTATTAGCTACAGTAGATTGCAGTCAGCATGGCCGCTGTTTGAAGAAGCCGACCAGAGTACCAATAAGGAAGCTAAGTTATGTACCAATAGGGACCAGGTTTAGAGCCACACACACCTACACAACCTTTTTTTCGGACACTATTTTCTCTCCTACGCATGCAGCACACTTTTATGCCATAGATCAGCTATTTGTGTCAGAGAGTGCTATAAGTGAAATATGTTTGTTGTCTGAAGCACGTCTAGATGCAAACCCTGTCCGATGCTGCACATAGCTTAGCTTCTTTGTTGGTACTCGAGGGAGTTTTCCTGGAGCAGGGAAATTGAACTCTGGCCTGACATCAATGTGCTCAATTTACCTGTTAATTTATTCTGGTTAATGACAAAAACATTCCCAGTCTTGCCATGTATTACTGCTTAAACACATCTTTCATTCACCTCTTTATCTCCACACTAAAAGAATTAGCAATTTCGTTATTAGCAGTCACAACTTACAGGACTTGGTGCTAACGTCAGGGTGCTAGATACCAACACAAAAGCTGTGTCCCAATCCAGGAGCTGGTGCCTTCGAAGGAGGCGGTCCACGGAGGATGCTCCATAGCCTGCGTAGACCGCTAAAGCCGAACTGAAATGAGACGGTTTGGTCTAAGGTGCATTTCCTGTTTGCGCCACCAGCTGTTCCCGCCCTTACCCTTGCATCATCAAATGCCGCTCCTGTCGCCTAGCAACAGGTAGCTAGTGGGCTAACTAGCTAGCATAACTAATTAACTTAACCTCTTATTTTAAAGATAATTTGTTTCAATGGTCCTTTTGTTTTTGTAAACGTGTATCGCTAACTATTCGAGTTGAAACCAAAAACTTTTACATTTAAAAGTTTATTCTTTCAGCCGCGTCAAAGTGCGCCATCTCATTTGAAATGCCGCAATTGAATCTCGGGCTACGGTGGCCCGCGAAGGATGCACCCAATGGATCCTTCGCAACCTGGGAAGCAGAGGACGCATTTGTCGGACGCATCTGAAGGAGACTTTGAATTGGGACAGCCTTCGATGCGCCGCTGTGACGCAGTCGGCCTTCAAATATGGCCTTCGAAGGCTGCAGCCCCTCGATTGTGACACAGCTAATATTAGGCAGGTGGTCATAATGTTATGGCTAATTGGTGTTAGTTTTAAATAGGAGAAAGCATTTAGAAATATGGTATGATCCAGGGTGTACCACTCCTCTCGCCCAACAACAGCTAGGATTAGCTCCAGCCCCAACAGGAAAAGGGATGTATAGATGATGGATGGATGGACGTTGAATATTAAACTGGTTTAATTGGGACACTTATTCTTGTTGCCTTCATGTCTGTTGGGATACAGTGCTTTAGATATCACCACTTTGGAATTGATGAATTGCATCTTCTACATATGTATCTGCAAGTTCAAGCATGTTTTCAGCATAGTGTCCTTTTATATTTGTCATCTAACAGGGCCAGCCGAGTTTTAATGATGTTAAAACGGCTGCTAAGTGCCTGTTAGCACCCCACTAACCCCGGTACTAAAGCTCTATAGTGTATGTGTAATATCCTTAAATTTTCCCATTTCTGCTTCATTCACTGGGGCAATTTCCTCCCAAATGTGATACACAGGGCTACAGAGTTGGGATGTGCTTCCATCAGGCAGATTTGGTGCAGCTGAGTGGTTAAATTGTGATTATTTTTGGGTTTTTTGGACGCCGCTGGGAGCCGGCAGCACACTGACCGGTGATGTCCCACCGCTGTTAAATGTCTAAGGAGCATCAGGGGTGAGCAACCCATTAAATGCTGCTCAGATTTACACAGCAGTTAAAGCCAGGCAGCAGGTCAGAGTGAATGTACAAGCACAGACACGCACAGCAGCATACCTGTTTCAGCATCTCGGCTTTCCGCAGCCCTGCACATTGCTTTACAGGCAAGAAGAAAAGGTCAAACACTGGAACTGTGGAGGCAGAGTGGGGATTGTTGATGGTGGAGCGCAAGGCGTAGACAGCAGGTTACCTCTTCATCTCCCGCTTCCTCACCCTGTCGTGCATCACCGTGTATATCGGTAAAGAGTGTGGGATGCTGATTCATGCTGGCAGAAATGGACCAGGCAAAAGGAAGGAGAGAGACAGAGAAGAGAGGAGGCCCTAAAATGGCTCTGAATGTGTGAAAAAGTACCCTGCCAATACCGGGCCGTAAAACTTAAGCGACAGCAGGCACAAACCCATGAATCAGAGTGTGACAGGATTGTGGAGTTCAGTATGGCAGGGACAAGTTCCAATCAAACCAATAGGTAACCTTCAGTGTGACGGTGACTGGCATAACAAGATCTATGGAGCAGGAAATGTTACGAGCGAATGAATGATTGTTTTTGCTGGTATAGTAGTTTTATATTCTTCTTAAACCGGCTGCAAAACAATTGAAAACCTCCAGTTGGATGAGGAATAAACTGATTAAAGAGGGGGTGTTATGCTGTTTCACATTTTAAGACCTACAATGTTACAATGTTGGATGTCCATACTAAATGTGGGTGAAGTTTCAAATCTGTAGACAAAAGTATGTTGGAGTAAGCCCCTGCTAAAAAACGCTTGCTTTCAGACAGACTTCTCAAGACGCTTCACTTTGTGATGTCACAAAGTGGAGGAAATCTATATTTGGAACTTCCTGCCCCTGGCACAGTTCAAGGACACGCCCACGCAGCAGCTCTGTTTTTCACTCCACCACTCTGCTCAATGGCTCTGCTCGTCAAGTTGGCCAATCAGAAGAAAGTGGGCTTGTAAGGGGGGTTCTTAAAGGGACCAGTGTGAAAAGAGTTTTTTAACTCTAAATTATGCTAAAATACTCCACAGGTATCACAGAGTGAAATATGAAGCTTGAAGCTTAGCATCATACCCCACCTTTAAAGGGTGCTATCCACAGAATATCAAGTACACGTGGCTCTCTCTGGTTCTCAGAGTCCACAAATATACTGTAGATAGGATGACAGTGGTCCGGCTTTGTTCTTACTATATGTGGGGAAAGTTAAGCTCAGAATTGCTGAACATCTATCACTTTTAGATCCATACCACGGCATTTTCATTCGTCCTACGTCTCATTGCATAGCGCATCTCCTATTGAAAGAACCACCCCAGGTAATGTGATGATGAAGTGCATATAGATTAATGTTGCTGTTGATGGAGCACCCAGTGGGAGTGTGATAGTGAGGTGTTTCCAACAGCTTGCCTTCTCATCTAAATCTTCTGAAACCTCCTACAAGCCCACAGGGAGACAGGAATATACACGCTGCCAGAAGAAGACAATAGAGAATGGCCAGAAGAGTTTCATCTCATCAATCTTTGGCTCACTTTGCAGGTTTCTGTCTTGTTGGAGCAGAAACATATTCTTTTCAGTCTCTAAATCAAGAAGTTATCTGGCTCCACTGGATACCATTGGGCTTTACTTTCAAAGGCTTGCAGCTGTAGTGGACTCTTATTTCATCCAATTGTGGATAAAAGACATATTTTATTTAAACCTTCATTACTTAATATACAGTAGAATTCACATTTCAGATAGTTATTGATTTAAATTATATTTCGTAATGTGAAAGATGGTTGCCCATCACACAAAACTAGATTATAGCTCTGTCGTTTCTCAAGGTTTTAAGCTTTAGCTTTGCTTTTGAATTTTGGCAAATTATCTGTAAGGTTCATTCTCATGTCTCTTATTAACCTCTGCTGGCAGCTGTTAGCCCCATTGGTTCTCTATCTGCCCCAGACCACACATAAGAAAGAGACCTTTAGCAGCTAGCAGGGAAGAATTGTGCACCTAAAGACCTAGCAAATTCTCTCCCTGAATTGGTGGAGACCAAAACAGAGCAAGAAGGAGCTGGATATTAAACTTATATTCATTAATTGGAAAAACACGACTCCAAATGAATTCATAATGTTGCTGTGTCTGCTGTGTGTTTGCAAAAAAGCATGTTTTAACACCTCTTGCATCAAATTCAAATTCCTGTTCCTCGCTTACAAAACCTGCCCACCTGAACTCCCTCATCCAGGTAAATGGTAAATTGACTGTACTTGTATAGCGCTGTTCTCGCCTTCTGACATGTCATTCACACACCTAAGTGCAAATCTCCATTCAGTATATATGCAACATTCATGCCACTGGGAGCAATTTAGGGTTCAACGACGATGACGACGTTGTTGATGTGAAGGTGATAATAAAACAGACCTGTGTCCGATCGCACTTGAAGCTGTTTGTTGGCACTTACCCAGGTTGCTCCCTCTCTCCCTCGCTCGTGTTGTATTAACTATCAGATGTACGTCGCTCTGGATAGAAGCGTCTGCTAAATGAAATTGTAACATGGTAACACGGTAACCTAACAGCAGTAGCTAGTAATCTGAGGACTGGAAGAACGGCGCTTACTGTTGAAGATCAGATATATTAGATTTTTCCAACACAGCTGCCTGCCAAAAGTCCAAATGTAAGAAGGAACTATGTTTTGGAGGAGAACTGATACATTCTGGTGTTTAAAGCTGCTGTGAGGAACTTTTGGTTTGTATTGATTTTGGTGCCCCCTGTGGACAAAGCCGCACCTCTTAACTCTTTGCTGATTTTGTCCTGTACATGCTTAAGTGGTGGTTTTTAACAAAAAAATCCCTTTAAATTTTTGCCCTGGAAAATGTAAACAAAGGATTTTCAGGCATTACAAATAACTATATAGAAATAATCAATCATGTCACTGATGGTCTGGTTTGTTTTTGTAGCTCATATAGAGTCGACAGAATTAATTTCAGTCTGTTTCACAACCATTGAAAAACTCCTCACAGCAGCTTTAAACAGCTCTGTGTAATAAGGTTGTACACTGTTGATGTGTTGTACTGTAGGAACTACATTTGCTGACTCAAGAGGGGGGTCTACATGAAGCAGTCTGAAAGGGGTAAAAACCAGCTTTATAACCTCACAGCACTTTGATGTGAAGTTGTTTGTTCCTGAGCTGATTGGTCGAGTCTGAACTGAACTATGTAAAGCTAAAAAACATTCTGCCTGGTGTCTCCGTCTCGCTGCTTGATCTCCATTTGAGGGCCATTTGTTTTGATCAGTGTGACACACAGACAGACTGCCTGCCGTCAGTTCATGTGTCACCACGTATGACCTTAGCGCCTACGCCGCCAGAGCTTTTACTTTGGAAAAATAAACAGTCTCCTGTTCTGTTGTTTTCCTGCTGAGCATAGCATTGATGCAGCTAATGAGGAAATGCACAGCAGGAGTACGACAAAGAGAATTACAACTCGCTGGCTTAGATTAGAAATCTATAAACAATCCCTCAAGAAGCTGCGAGACTTCCTGTTTGCCCGACGCCAAGGCCGGCCTTACCCTTGAAAAGTGAACAGGTGGAATGGAGCAATTTATTCACAAAGTTGTGCTTCCTCCCCCTGCCTCTGTTGACTTAGACATTACCTTGAGTTGCTAACATTGTGTGTTAATATAGCGTATAATGTGACACTAAATATGCAGATCTGTACAGCACAACACCTGATTTCACATCTGAGTGTCAAAGTGCCATCTGTGGGGTCACCTGGTGGCCCCGGTCTGGTGTCACGGCGAGCGGCGGACAGAAACACGCGAGAGGAGGGAGAGGTAACACGGGCGAAAAAAAGAAGTGTGAAAGAGAAAGAAGAGCGAGGGAGGTCAAAACGCTCACCTCGGTGTGTTTGGTTACAAAGAGGGGGCTCAACTTTTTCAAAGAGCGTTTAATATTGGACAGGCGGAAAGTGCAAATACAAGTACAAGAGAAGTTTGTTGGGAATAAACGAGTGGGTGGAGAGAGAAGAGGAGCAGCAATCATCTGCTTAAATCTTCACTGAGCTGCTTAAGCCTGGAAGCTGAGGGGCGAGAAGACCTACTCACTAAATCCTCCCAAATTAGAGCCCGCTCCCGAATCGATGAGGCTCCATTACCAAGTTTCAGCTGTAAATCTTAATAATAAAATCAGTGTATAGTGAATATTTGCAGCTAAGTTGATTTAAGAAAATCTAACATATATATATTTACAGTTTATTTTATGTATCTTTTGAGCTTTTTGACTCTTTCTTTAAATGTCTGACGGTATAATTGATCTGCTTTGACAGAATTCTGTCCAAATTCAAACTGATAGAATGATTAAAGAGACGAAGTAAGACTGAGAGGAAGAAGAGCATCTGAGAGGGCACATCTGTATGTGTGTGTGCGTCTTGTTGTTTGTTCTGCGTGTGGGAAATTGGATGACAGCACGCTTGTCACTGCAGTTGCACTCCACTGCTCTTGAGTGGCACTGCAGATGGATGTGTCTCCGATGCTCCAGTGGGAATGCCAATTCGCCAGCTCCAACAGATGCTAAACGCAGATATAAGCTGTAACTGCCATTTGCCAAAGTTTGGTAATCGAGGATCCATTTCCTCAAGTATTCTCACAGGAAACATCCTCATCAGAAAAACCAAGTGTTTGTTCTCCTGTTAGCAACGCTACGGCATCAAAATCAACCTGCATAGACCCCGTTATCGTACGATAAGACGGCTTATTATCAGTTGTTATCAGAAGGCTTCTGTTGCACCGACCAGTGGGCCATAAGGTGCATAATCAAGGTGGAACATTTCTGTACCTTTGTTATCACTGTAACAATACTAAACACATAGTTAATGTAAGATAAGATAGAACTTTACTTATAACGACGGAAATTAAAGTGCCAGATAGCTCCAAAAATACAGTACAAGACAGAGAGAGATATAGTGAAACAGTTGCAGCATGATTACGTTCAGGCTCCTAAAAAACAGTGTCAGGTTTAGAAAAAGATTGCGGTTTTAATCGGGTAATTCAAGGAACTATTAAACCGTCTTTCCAGGATTTTCAGGCCTGATTTTGCCTGAAAAGTTGCAATGCATGTGATGATTTGAGGCTTTTTTTTTCTGTGTAACACATTATGAATCCACTGTGAGCAAATGGGATGAACGCTCCCATAATGCTATCTTTGGGGGGAGAGACCTGTTTGTCATCTGACATCACTTCCTGTCCATTTCTGTGACAAGGCACGTCAAAATTCAGTGTAAAAATCTGCCATGAGATGCTCATTTCTCACTGCGTGCACCTTACTCTGCTGTCATTACGGGAGAAGGAGAATCTACATGTTATTTATTACATTTACGCTGTTCAGCGTGTTATGTCGTATGCTGTGCAAAGATAAAAGCATTGATAAGAGACAACAAACACTCTTTTAGATCAGCCCTGACACACACATCAGTAACAGAGGCGCCGGTTGGTCAATAGACTCAACACAAGGCATCAGGAAGTGACTACGGAAGGAACGAAGATGATGGCACAGTTTTTAGTATGGAAACGTACAAAAATATCACAAGAAGACATCGAGTATTGGATTAATTATTATTTAATATTATTTATTATAAAAGTTTCTGGTTGGGCAAAGTTGCAGGTCATGAAAAATGCGGACCGATCGGTCAAATTCATGTGAGTTTGCACCATAGCAACATCGTGCCTCCCTGGAGGGACTAGTTAAAGAAGGAAGTTTAATATTTTTACATACGTGAGATGGTGCATCATTGTAGTAAAAATGTCCTGGTCTCATGTGTTTCATTTGAACCATCGAACCACCTCCTGATACATCTTTGGTGCCATTCAGACTTTACTTAAAGGGAAAGCTTAAGCGAGACAGGAAATAAAGGGAGAAGGGAAAGAGGGGAGACGTACAGCCAGGGGCCGGGGTTGGAATATGTTTTTCATTTCTATGCTCCTGATAACAATTTAAAATCCTGATGACAACTTATAATGGTCCTGAATTTAATGGGCCTGAAAGTGGTCCTACACTTTTCTCTGAAATGTTTCATTCATGTTTACCAGACGATGAACGTTGGTTTCATCTCATGACATCATTACAGCAAAATGTCTACAAGTGCAGCACAAGTTACTGACAGAAAATAGCTGTAAATTGAATTAAATTCTATCACAGGCATCTGATCAAAATCTCTACAGGGTGCACGAGAATCAGAAGAGAAAGAAATCTTTATTGGAAAATAAGCAGCAATAAAATAAATTGGTGTATCACAGTTATCCTTGCTCTATTGTGACTTTAATGGTGCAGTGGCTTAGTGAGCTAGAAGGTTCCTTGTTCAATCCCAGTTTGGACAAAGGGGGCCTTTCTGTTTGCATGTGTGGGTTCCCTGCCGGTACTCCTCCCACAGTCCGAAGACATGCTCGTTAGGTTCAGTGGTGACTCTAAAATTGCCCGTAGGTGTGGGTGTGTTAGTGTGAATGGTTGTCTGTCTCTGTGTATCAGCCCTGTGATTGACAGGCGATCAGTCCAGGGTGTACCCCGCCTCTAGCCCTCCAGCCCCCCCGGGACCCTGAACGAATGGATGGATGTGACTTTATTTTGAATATATTTGGCGGTAAAGGCAGCAGATCAAGTTTCATCCGCAGAACAAGTTCAGTCAGAAGAGATTTTATTTTACAGAAAGTTAATACCAAGTTGAAAGAATAATTTACAGGTGGAGAGCGAGCTGTTTCATTTTCCTGATTCTTACAGAAAAGCCAGACAAAAAAAACTCCCTGCAGTTCCTCCAAATGTATTCACTGTCGCCTGTCCCCTCCCGAGCAGCCATTGGGTGTTCTACATTTGCATGCTCCAAGCAGGCAGGGCTCCAGCGCTGGCTGTGGCCACCACACTGGAACAGATGTCACACCTGGTTTGTGTGATCTCTGTAGTCGGGGTGACCTCTTGGTCTCTAAGCAACACGCGTGTCTCATGGCTGAGGGACCCTGCAGATGCAGAAGTGTGTGTGTGTGTGTGTGTGTGTGTGTGTGCATGTGTGTGTATGCAAAAAGGCTGCAGTTCCTTACATGCTTATTTCTCAGACTCTTGCACCTGTGTGTGCGTCTGCTTCTTTATGTGCACGAACAGTACAAGGGTTAACTCAACTGAGCAGAAGTAGAGCAGTCAGGCCTGATGACTCCAGCGCACGATGATATAGCGTATATATGAAACATCACACAGAACGATAGAGCTGAGTGAAATGGGTACAGCCACTTTAGATACAAATAAAGCATCTCCCGGCTCCTTCACATCCCCCTCAAACCCCCTCCAGACAACGATGGTATTCCTGGTTGTCATCTTACTGTTCCTCAGAAAGCCTTGGAAATCCTTTCTCCCGGCCCTCCACCCCCAAAGACTTACACACACATGCGCACACACGCTGATACAACACTAATCTCCCTCTCACAGTCTCTAATGGAAAGGATTCAGCTGAGTAGCTTCGTGTAAAAAAAAAAAAAAATGAAGTGGAGCACGGATGTGAGAGCGCGCAGGGATGCAAGGAGGTATGATCAGAGAGCGAGGACACAAAGGGAAGAATAGAGATACAGTTTGTGTGTCAAAAGATCACACGGGCACGAGAGGGACGAGCCAAGGTGAGAGAGGAGGGGGTTGAGACAGAACATGGGAACCAGAAAGGGGGAAAAGAAAAGGAGAAGCACGTCACCAGAAATGGCTTACCGGTCTCATTTCGCCCGGCGCTTGAAGCCGAAGAGAAAAACACTTTTCGGAACTTATCCGCACCTACACAATCTGGGATTACTCCTTCTATCCGCGCAGTGTCAGCCTCGTACGGCGAGGCTCTGCCAGGCTGGCCCGGCAGTGATAACATACATATGGAACATGCAAGACATCTGGCTGTGTAAAGGAACGATGCGCTCACTCACAAAGATGCATGTATGTCCTCTAATGTATGCCATAAAATGAGACACTGTAAGCCCCGTAAAAGTGATTAGTGCTGCTTTGACAAATGAGCAGAAAATGGCTCTCTTTGTGCTCAGCTGCATGTGTTTCTCTACACGTTAGTCTGTGTGCCTGCGCGTGTTACAGAGAGCCTTCAGCGCCGCCCCTTCTCTCCTCTGCTTTTGTCCTACGTATGTGTGGACACGGCACTCTGTATTTAGGATTGCGTGGGATTGGAGAGAGCAGGGAAGGTCACTGGGAAAATGTAAATGAGTTGAATGAATCAGCCCGATCCAAATGTAGGCTGTGCATTAAGTTACGTAAAGGCCGCGCTCCAGCAGGAGAGGATACACCAGAGTGTGGATCTCTCTGCTTTCGAGGTGACTGAGAGAGCTCATTGTGTTGTGCCAGGGGCTAACACAAATGACCAGTAATGATTTTTTAAACACAGACAAAGACAAAAATACCTAGTTGATAGTTTTAAATGACTCATGCTTGATCTGCATACTGTATTGGGTTCCCTCTGACAGACAGCAAAAGATGAATGTAAGAGGATCATTCATTTTGGCATGTAGTATATACTGTGCCAGCTACTGTAGTACGTTCAGGGTTATATATTACAGGATAACAACAAGTCATCCACCGCATTAAGATGTAAATAATATATTTTTTGTGAATTATCTATTTTGCCTTAAACTATGGCTTTATAGAGCTGAATGCTAAGAAGTTAAATTTAACTTTAACTTGACAAAACGTTTTCACCAGTAGCTATCACATACATTAAATCACCCAAAGCAAAAGTACAGGCGTCGTAGCTTATGTGTGTAATATTTCATTAGCTCACTGTCATGTCTACATGAATACACCTCCATCATCCTCAAAAAGATATGAAAAACTATATATTTTCTTTTAACAGTTTTAGAAAATGCGTGCTACACGGTCTTACTGGAACCGTACCTAGCAAGAAAAGCTACCAGCTAACTTAGCTAACGTTGGCTGGTATTGCTGACTTTGGGCAGCATTTCCAGCCTTTTTATTTTACCAGACATAAGCCAACAAAATGTACTAGAATACTTTAATTTTGCAACCGTTAGGTATCCTTTTCTTTAGATACAGACTAGGTAACTTGTGTGTCTTATATTTTGTTTGCTCTGTGTTGTTTGTTGGTAAACAGCTTCCCGTGAGTTTCTTCTATATAATAGTACCTGCACCTACATTTTCATTCTTATTTCTATTATCAACAAACCTTGTATTCGGCGGCTGTGGCTCAGTGGTAGAGTCGGTCGTCTTTCTATCGGAAGGTTGGAGGTTCGATCTCCAGCTCCCTCAGGCTACATGTCGAAGTGTCCTTGGGCAAGACACTGAACCCCAAATTGCTCCCAGTGGCATAGCCAACGGGTATGAATGTGATATCTGATTGACAGTTGGGCACTTTACGTAGCAGCCTCTGCATGTGATATGTAGTGTAAAAGCAGCTTTGAGTGGTCGCAAAGACTAGAAAAGCGCTATATAAGTACAGTCCATCATATTCTGCGTTTGATACTTTTCCGTGGCATATGAAATTGCAATTGCTTTGTCCATGTTTAAGCTAGCACGCCTTTTCTGCCATGAGCCACAGGGAAAGTTATCTCTTCTGATGTTTGATGATGAACCAGCCAATAATTGTAAAACAAAGAATTTTTGTTAGTTATTAAAACTTATACTAAATTCAGGTTGAAAATCTGTTAAATTGTTGATGCTGTATGTAGAAAGACATCTATATCACCTGGTTTTGTCTGTTGCGATGTTTGTTGGTACAGTTCCCTCTGCTCTCCATAATTATGAATTCACAACTTTTTATTTTATCTAGTTTTTATAGTTTTGGATTTTACATTGCATTTGTTATGCATGAAACCTCCTAATACTATATCTCTTATGTTGAATTTGCGTATTGCTCTACGAATTTTAAATAATACAGCTCCTGTCCGCCTGAAAACCTTTTAAAGCCATAAGATAAATCGTGTTGCTACTGACAGAAAAATGCTAAATGTTAGAAAAATATTAATGTCATTTTATGGTATATATTGTAAAGTATACTGTTTGTAATATTGAGGTTTTGTTGCTTGGGTCAGCCTGCACGTAAATGTCTTTAAATGTTGTTAAACCTGCTTTTCTTAGGGTTCAACATGGCCGTCTCAGAGGGCACACAACACAGTAACATGATTTCTCTTGAGTAACGATGCTTTGAGTGCCGTTTTGCTGAATTCCTGCCTTTGTGTCTGTCTATTTCTTGCTTTGGTCTGCTGCTGGTTCATGCGCTCCTGTGTGTTATGAGTGGGGGAGCACGTTAATGAGATCTGGCCTGAGGAATGGTCTTGACATGTGCCCTGACACCCATTTATTCTAATATAGGACATATTGACTAGCATGAAGAGGTTACGATGAACACAGGTTATTAATCACATGTCCCTGGTAATCACACAGGGTACACGCCATTGTCATGGGCGTAGAGATTGAAATGCGTCCGTGTGTGTACCTCAAAGCATATTTCTATTACCAGCAGCTCATTATCCCTCTGTCAAACACAGCCTGGGCTCTGCTTTCTACAGAATCTCATGACAGGAAGAGATGAAAACAATAACTGAGAAATGATATGAAGTGAATACAGACGTGAGGGCACACCGGTGTGTATATATACCTGAACACATATTTGCTCATTACTCGTATATTGTGTTATCTGTGCATCAGAATAATGAGACAAAAGGGCGTCTGCAGAAAATAGACATTAATTATATTAATTATATTATATTTAATATATTGGAATGACTGAATCATGCACTCCACACACTGAATCATACAGAGATGACTTTCAAGGCCTCCGTTGTGTATTAAAGCAGTTCATTAGTATCTATTAAATTGGGCTCTAAACACAAAGCACATCAATGAATTTCAAATGAATTGATTAAAACTTCAGAAATATGTCAAATGATCATGACCTTAATGATTGTGACATTTAAATGAAACGGAAAGGGATTCATAAGTGACTTCAAGCAATCTATAAATAGATCAAGAACTACTAATGCATCACTAACAAATGGATGCTTTTTGTAGCTTTATCATCCAGCTGCCTGAACTTACAAATATTAATAAAACGGGGCCTTTTCGTTTGTATCTGCATTAACCAGTCGTCCTTCTCCTTAACCAGCTCTGATGTAATTTACTCTCTATGTCTTACTCCCTTATACACTGCCAGTTCAACGAGGGATTATTACATCTCTGTTATGTTTCGTCTTCTACGTAAAACGCACAAAGACGGAATGGTGGGGCGAAGTCGTTTCGCCTCTGAGCCGGCATCGGAGGTAGTAACAGAGGCGAAACGGTGTAAACAGCTGGGCCGACAGGGCGGACCAGCGGCGTGTGTGTGTGTGAAGCACACGCCGTTTGTTTACACCTTGCACACGTTTTGCTTCTGCAACGCCGGAACGCTATGTAAAGACACACGCGACTTGGTCCAGTGTAAAATGGAAAAGGCTGCATGACGGCGGAGATTCGTTACATCATGGTTACCTTTGCGCCACCATGCTAACCGCCGGTTTATTTATTTATTTGTATAGGGACAAGTTTTAAGCAAGTAAACCGGTGCCACACATAGCATTTATAGCCTTGGCTAATTTGCAATGCCCATCCTTGTGGGCCTTTAAAATACATACAATCAACGACCCAACCATAAAACCGAGGTTCAGGTCAGCCTGTCCTACCCGGTTTGAGGCACCTACATGTCCAACAAAAAGAAGGCCAACTCTGCATCGCTCTGTCGCCATGTTCGCCGGTCTGAATGGGGCCCAGTTGCTAATTTGAACCACTTCCACTCTCACCTATACGCTGTGATTGGCTCAGGGAACCATGACAGCGCCCCTCCTGAAAACGTCCTCTGCAAAGCAAAACAACCGAATAGACGCTGAGGGAAGGGTCTCACAAGGGTCTGCACACACACTCACCAACACACAGGTATAGAGGCCCATAAGTGATGATTTATATTATATTTGTCAAAGTCTATATTTTATTTTTCTTGGAAAATCCTACTTATTATACCTTTAAAGAAACAAAAGAATATTAGTTTTTGGTATTATAATAAGTAACAGTGAGGATTTCTGTTCAAATGAAGAATTGGTTTTCAGTGTAAGCTGAGTAAGGTTATCGCTTGCCTCCAGGGGCCTCTCGAACATCTGGGCCCCAGAAAGCCCGGCACTGAGTACAAATATCAAAAACTTTCTTTAAATCACAACCCCTACTTCGATTTACCTCTTTTACCTCTTAGGCACCAATTTATGTGGGAACTTGTGCAGGAAAGTGTCTCTTTTTCTCGACTTCCTCTTCTTGGAGCTCTACCAATCAATACATCTTTAAGGGCTGAAGTTGGTGATTCGTGATTAATGATTTATTTCGTCTTAAAAGCCATTTTTTCGTGCTTCTCTGAATTTTCCGGATGCATCTGATTATGTCCTCCCTGCTCTTACAGACACATGCAAAGTCAAAGATAACACTGATGTCACATTGCGAACACCACCTGAAGCTGCGTTTAAGATAACGTGTTCGCTCCCGTCTTTGTGATACTCTCTATTTTGCTCGATTTCCTGTATTTTCTCCCGCTGTGCGAGTAAGCCGGAGTCCTTCAGGGCCTCTACAGAACAAATAGCGATGTCTCTGCAGGTGGTCAAACACAGCACAAGCTGGTGTGATGACTCAACTGTACTGCATTACCCACATATGTGCTTACACACGCACACAATTACACATTTAGCCACAGATGCATGCTGCTGTACTGATCTCTCGCCTTGTCTTATATATACTGTATCTCAGAATGGGAAAGTATTGGTAACGTATGAGCACATCCTGCGTATCAAACATGCTATGCAGATAGCGTGTGAATAGTATTACCAGTAAACAACACGTAGTATTACAAGTTATTACATCAGCCGCACACACACACTCGTACAAGACATGAGATTACATGTCAGATGTTCCACTTTGAACATTCAGTGCAGACTCCTCAGATCGTAACAATAGTACTACACGTGCATTTATACTAAATGTGAGTTTTTGTTGAGGTATTTTTTAATATGTAAGAAAGGAGCACGTAAACTTGACAGATAGCGGTTGCTATTAATATATGCATGTCCCATTTCTCACATCCTTTTGATCCTAACACCCTCGTCTCCGCAGAAAATCTCTAATTCTCTCAAATTCTGAGTAGAACTACTTCAGCAGCACAGGTTTATTTTGTCCCTTGGTATTCCTGTGTTTATATGACACCCCTCCTTTCCTCTCTCACTCTTCAAAGACTCTCTACTCCGGCATCGCACTCCACTCGTACTCTGTCACACACACACACACAGGCGTACACGCACACACACGGGTACCCTGCAATAGGACTGGCCCCCAGGGGATCAGAACAAAGCGGTCGCTGTTAATCGAACCTGTGGCGAGAAGTGGTGAGGGAGGGGTTGCCTGGGGTGGAAATGGAGGGGTTTGGAAGGGTAAGATCTATTGCAGCTTCGGGATCAACAGAACGAGATGTAACAAAGAAAGATGCTGCACATATCTGTAGGATAAAAGCAGGTGTATATGTAGGAGTGAGCTTTCATAATACCAAGGGAAATACTTATTGCTTTGTAGTAGTTCAACGAGGCTGACATTTAAACACTGCTGTTTCATCATTAGAGTCAAAACGGACAAAGACACGGGACAAAAACATTTATAGTAGAGTAGAATAGTTGTACTGTTCTCAGTGGATAAATCTACTCTATGGACCATATTCACGTGGTGGGAAGCTCAAACGATGTTAATGTTGTGTTCAAAGTAATCAGTCTTAAAGAAAAACAACATATTTAATAACCCATTAATCTCTATTCACAGATTCTACATAGAAATGTAGACTCTGTAAGCAGGGACGTGGATTTTAGGGACGGCAAGTGTTCTGGTTTCCGTTTGTAGTATTCTTGTAGTCCGAGTTATGTTGACCAATCACGAATCAGCAGGCTGCAGCGTATGCAGGAAAAACAGCCCGTGTGGAGAGCAAAAGCAGGCACAATGCGTCGTAATGACATCCCGGCGTCACCTGACGATGATTTAGCTTCTTATTAATCTCTATAAACAGATCTGCAGCAAGTTCAGCTAATACTCAGTTATTTTATTTACTGGTTTATTCAAGGACAATGCACATTAATCAACATCTCAAATTCAAGTTGAGACAAATTCCATTAACGCGGTGTCAAGAAACCCGTTCAGTGTTCAGATTTCCCGACTTCCTCGAATGCATCAGAAATGATCGATCCCACCATCCGAAAAAGAAGTCTTGACATCTTCTCGATATCGTCACCGTTGTCCCCAGAGGCTACATCATCATTAGACTGCCGCCGATGGGATCCAGGGCTGATAACCCATTAGCTACCCTTAGGCAACAGCTAATGTTAGCATTCAGCCACTTCCTATCTAACATTAATGTTAGCTACAAAGTCAATTTATAGCTAACATTACTTAAGCTACAAATTTACGGTGTTCTTTTTGTACTGGTAAAACTACCACTTGTAATATTATCTGTAAGCCACTTCCTAGCTAACTGTAATATTTGCTAATTGGTAGCCTGATGCTAAAGTTGGCTGTTGTCTGACAGTAGCTAATGTTTTACCCAATATGACCAGATTTCCCTCCAGATTTTTACTGGTCATTGTCTTGTTGGTTGAGACTTCACTAGATGAAATGAGGCCGTTTACTGGGAGCTAAAGACACCCAAGGTACACAGCAGTGAGCATAAATGTAACTTACGTCACATACGGGCAAAACTGTTCAGAGCCCTGTACTTAGAAATCGGTCCACAGGCTGTTCTTTGAAACCAGGAGAGCCAGGGGAAGTCTAATTTTCTGATCACACACCAATTATAACAGTTAAACCTGTAAATTGTTCAGTAAGTTACAAATATAAAGAAGAAGAGGAACAGCACTGAATCCATTAAGTGTATTTCATTATGAAACATGACAAAGTCAGTTCTTTATTTAGGCCAAAAGGCTGAACTGTATTATGAGTATGAATCCAATAAGCCACTCTGAGCTGACCTTATCACCACCTCCAGGGGACGGTTATTGGATTCATTCTCTTAACACAGTTGAGTCTTATTAAATATATGTGTTTGCCTTATGTCCTTGTCCGTTTTGACTCTAATGAAGACACAATAGTGTTGAAATGTTGGGTTATTTGCACTAATAAAGGCTACAAATCAAAAAGTGAGCCCCAGTCCCTTTAGTCTCTTGAAAGTTTGCCGTATTTCAGCGTGGACTCTTTTGATCCAGCTTCATAATGCTCAAGCAGGGAGAGATCTCTTCTAACACCAGTTAAAATAGTATCGTTTGTTCTGTGTATTTACATCTCTTTAATTAACCACTGAATGCATGAATGATAGGTAGATGCTTTGAAGTATTCTGAAACTAACATATTCAAGTCTGAGTTCATGATATGATTGGGAAAAAAACAAGTACATCACACACTGCAATTTAAATGCACATTTAAGTGCAACACTATAGGACCAAAGCTTTGTTATAAAAACACAAGACTTGAGAGAAACGCCCACACACACAGCTGTGCAAATTACATATTATGCAAACTTTAACGCAGAGCATTGTTTAAGTACAACTGAGAACCGTGTTAAAACAGATCCTGGCATATATTTCCAACACACATTACAGATACACTGTAAAGCCATCGTCTGGATATCTACGTTAATGCTTACTTATTCATAACTGTCAAGAAAATATTGCAAGATCCAACAGCCAAAGGTCCTGTTAGTGCAAATGTGAGATATGCATGTTATGTTTTAGAGGCAAGATGTATAAAAAGTATACATTCTAAATATTAAGTGAATAAAGTGTATTGAATTATTTAGGTATAGGTATCTTACAGTTTCAGAAACATCTCCCTGTCGTGTGCCATCAAGAAATCAAGTTTGCTATAATAACGCCAAACAGGTGAAAATGTGGCACATTACATGGCCTACTGAAGCAAAGCCAATGAAACTGATAAGCTCGCTGTCACCGACAATTTGAGTTGAATTTCTGCAATTTTCGCACTACCCCACAATGTTTTCAAACATGCCACATTTAGCTTATCAAAAGCATCATTTTTCAGGGCCTACAAACCGGCAGACATTAGGCTCCATAAGTTCAGTTTGTGTTCTATTATGCTCAGCAGATACTTCTCCCAGGGGTGCATTATTTACACTTGAGGTAATATAAAATGCAATCATTCATTCTGTTTGGATGTTGACTCTGGATTTTTAACAGGCCTTAATCTAATCATCTTGTCAGGATAGGGCGGTCTCACCATGAATCCTCAGCAGTCGCACGGTAAAATATTCACATGCATCTCACTGAAGTATTATTTGATGAATGTTTATTTGGATCTCACAAGTTGAGCATATGGTGGCTTGACAGAGTTTTAAACCAAGGTTTGAAACCTAACAGAATTAGACCATGTGTCAAAACATCAATCTGTAGGTGTTGCAGGGACTTCCTCATAATGCCAGGGCAGCTGATACTCATATGATATATTAAGTTCAAGAAATAAAGGGATTTGTTTGAACAAATATCATCTTGTAAGCATGGATCAGGCTACCAATAAGGGTTTTCTTCCACCAGTATGGAGGACGATGTTGTCAGAGCAGTGTGTTTTTAATGTGGTGTTGCAAGTTGGAAAGAAGGAGCTATAAGCTGTGTCCTGATTCAGGGGCTGCATCCTTCAAAGGACGTATTCGAAGGCTGATTGTGTCACGATGGCACGTTAAAGGCTCTGCCATTTTAAAGGCTCCCTCAGATGCGGCCGTCAATTGCGTTCTCCTTTTCCCGGGCCACAGAGGAGCCACTGGGTGCATCCTCCGTGGGCCCAACGTATCCTGAGATTCATTGCGTGCCAATTCAGACGAGATGGCGGACTCTCAAGCAGCCGAGGAATACGCTTTTAAATGTAAAAGCTTTTGGTTTCACCTCAATCGAATAGCTAGCGGTACAAATGTTAAAACATGAAAGTGGCCTTGGTACTTTAAATTTACATATGTTAGCTAGTTAGCCAGCTAGCTACCTGTTGCTAGGCGACTGGACCGTGACTGGACAGCCCTTACCCTTGTGTCGCAAAAGTTAGGGTGAGAACAGCTGGTGACGCAAACAGGAAATCCTCCATGGACTAGACCGTCTTATTTCAGTTCGGCCATAGCAGTCTATGCAGGCTATACATGACGCAGCCTTCATAGACTGTGTCCTTCGAAGGATGCAGCCCCTGAATTGAGACACAGCTAGAGAGTTTGCTATTGGCCCATTTGTCTGTGTTTTGATCCATGTTTTAAGGCTAGAACTAGCCATAAATGTTTTAAGTTTGAACTGTTACAAAGGCTACCACTTTGTTCGACCAATCAACCCACACTTACATCCACACCAATCTTTATATTACTTAACTTAAGGTTCCCCTTATTCTGGAAAAGTACTTCTCTGGAGTAGGAGCTTAAAAAGTCTCTAAGAAAAACTCCCTCCAGTCCAGAAATGCCTACTTCTTCCTGATTAGCTACTGCAGATAGATGACCTCTAAATAACATGCAACTTTGTAAAAGCAGTTGCAAGTATTCTTAACCAGTGGTTCTCAAAGTGAGGTCCCAGGACCCCTGGGGGTCCACGAACCATGGCCCGGGGGTCCGCGGAATAATTATAATAAATGTATAATATATCATAAAATTGTGCTGTATCACTAAAACTGCAGATGAGAACCATTTGCTCCAATGAAACAAGCATGTTGTGTCCATTGCTCCCACCCACATTAGCTTTGGACCAATAGAAACTGATATGACTGTGACACATCAAGTCAATCTGTCATGAATCACTCAACTCGCTCAGGTGGCAGCGAACTGTTCATGCTGTCAAGTTGAGTCCACAAGCAGTTTGAATAAAATGACCCTCTGTTTTAAAGTATATAAGTGGTATTAACATGATTCAAACTGAAATGTTTTTCTGAAGTATTTAGGTTGATAAGTTTTACAATACAAATAGTTGCAATGGCATTGAAGAGTGCAAATGGTAGTCAGCATACACTTAACGGGTGTTACGATCACGAGAACATGTTTGAAAAAGGTTTGGGAACCCCTCTTCTAAATACCATTGAAACTAAAATTAAACAATATGGGCAGAATTCAAACACTCAGAAAGAAATCCATCTGTATTTCAATCCAGGGGTGTCAATCTGTGTTTGTGTTTGTTTATCAGAGTGTTTAGAGTCAATGGGCGTCATGTTGCTCAGGGATCAATAGAAAAGGTTGAAGGGTTCAGATGATCTTTTCTCGGTGGCATTAAGCCGCTCTCTCATCTCTACCGCTTTCATCTGAGGGCAAACAATGGCTTTATCGCCAATTATGGCTGTGATTAGTGCGTAAGCCTTATTTATGTGAGGGAGAACAGGACTAAAAGGTACGGCTCAGGAAACAAACGGCAGGGTAAGAGAAGAGAATCATAAAGAACAGGTGTATATTGATGGCAACGCTGCTTGTCGTGGTTTCTATAAAGTCCATAGAAATGTGTCACATCATGGTCCTGGTAGCTGTCAGCATCATTCATCATCACTGCCCGGACTTATTTAATATTATCCTATTACCTTAAATAAATGATTTATAGCCTTGCACAAACACATGGTGCATTTCAATTACCTACTCTTCTAGGTGATTAAGATCATCGACAAGGTTTTGGTTAGGAATTCAGCACACTACCTATGTTGTAATTGCTGCATGCTGATTCTGTTTGTGTACTGTATATCTGTTTGAGAGTGAGGGAAAGAAACAGGGATTTTGTACAAAGCAGAGTATATTTTATGTAACAGTGCGGAGTAGATCAGAGAGCAGAGCATGACCTATTTTTAGGGCTCCGTGGAGACAATGTTTCTGTTCCATGCACTGAAAACCATGACTCCTGCTCTTCATAACCACTTTACAAAGCTTACGGTGCATTAGAAGGTTGAGCTGTGGAGAACTGACAAGTCGCCCCTCCTGCAAAAAGTCAGAGCTGCTATCAGATTCAATCCAGTATGCGCAGTCCACCTGCCAGAACATGCAGCATTTTACTTTGAGTTTGTTTGGTGTGCCTGCTGTGTCTAATACTCTTTAACTCTTAACAACAATCTCCCACTGTCACACTCTCTTTGAACTAATTCACACCCAAGATACGTGACATGAAAATGTTTTAAATGCAGGGAAAAGTTTCAGCGAACTGGCTCAGCTTGACTCAGGCCTGCTGAAGGCGTCACCTGTGACTCAGCTTGGAAAGACGCCAGTGTCTGCTTTTAGGACGTTAGGATTGTCATCTGTTTAACAGTCAATCAGCCACTCAGGTCATGTCAGTTACAAACTGTCAGCTTGCTGGCTGAAGGCTCAGCCGTTGGTGTATGAGTGTGTGTGAATGAGTTTGATAGATTCGATCTCGGTGGGTAAGTTAGAGCCTAGAGTGTATGAATGTGTGGGTGAATGTGGTGTGACGCACTGTGAGAGCTGGAAGACTAGAAAGGCCATTTACCGTTTACATTTCCTGTCTCAAGTTAACGACATAAATAAACTTTGTTTTCGCTATTTCATCTATATTACAAATCTAACCTTAGCAAGTAACTCACTGTCAGTATCCTTGTACATAATTTAAGACTCTACAAATTACATCCATTCTTTAAAACAGCCTTAGAAGTAAATACTTTGAAGGCTTATACAGACATTCGCTGCTATACAAATGGATTGAAACTTTATTCACAACGTTGCAGACCAATGCTTTGCAAGTAGTTTCATCTAATTCTGTTGTGACATTTTGACCTGACCACTAAAAAAACTGTTTTAAAACCCACATTTTGAATAACATATTGAGTCTGAGCTCAGCACAATCATCACACAATAGGCTGTGGAAGTCTGCTTGTTGTTTTTTTTGGTTGAAGGTCCACTCTTGGTGAATTTCTCCCCAAAAAAGGGAAGAAAAGACATATTTGCGTCAGTTTTACGAAAGAAAGTCAGTTGTACTTCTTTCACATTCTTTTCAAAATTTGTATCAAATCACAGATTTTAGTTTTCTCTTTAAAGTTTGGAACAAACTTCAAAACGTACAAAGACAGGACACATTTGACAACATGTTCTTAATACTTAATTCTACAGAATAAAACCATGTATAAATGAATATTACGTTTTACATTTTATTTTATTTATGATTTCAAATTTGTGACAATTTAGAGTAGCCAATTAACCTATGCTGCATGTCTTTGGATCTGTGGGAGGAAACCGGAGCATCCCGGGGAAAACCCACTAAGGAATGGGGAGAACATACAAACTCCACACAGAAAGTTACCCACATGTGGGCAGGTTCTTCCTGTGAGGTCACAGTGCTAACCACTGCAACCGCCATGCCCACCATATGAAATAAACCCTTTTAGAGGTCTATTGTAGGTTGATGGTTTGGGGGCGGAGGGGAGAAGGGAGGAGAGGGGGAAGGAGAAGGGAGGAGAGGGGGAATGAGAAGGGAGGAGGGGGAAGGAGAAGGGAGGAGGGGGAAGGAGAAGGGAGGAGAGGGGGGAGGAGAAGGGAAGAGAGGGGGAAGGAGAAGGGAAGAGAGGGGGAAGGAGGGGCGAGGGGAAGATGTTACTTCTTCTTCCACTTCTCAGGCTTCCTCAGCCCGAGGAAGTGTCTGGCTTGTTTCCACAAGGAGGGCTGCCGCGGCGTATCCTCTTGAGGCTGCACTTCAGACACTACGGCCTCCTCCTCAGCGAGTTGGGGTTGCGTCATTCCTGAAGTTCCGGCGCTTGCATGGGTGATGGTGTCCATGCATTGCTGGTCTTCTTCAATCTCCACACACCTCGACCTCTTCCGTCTTGGAGGCTGATCGTCCTCCCTGTCCGCTTGCAGTTTGTCCTGAAGCTCCGTGTTGTGTGAGAGCTGGGTGCTAAGAGCGGTTTTCAGCTCCTCCAGCTCTCTACAATAACGGGTCTCCTTCTCGATGGTGTTCTTCTGCAGGGTGTTAATCTCCTCCGCCTTCTGTTGCTGAATGATGCCCATTTCAGCCTCCAAGTTCCAGATGAGAACCTGGTCATCCGCCTGCTTGTTTAAGAGAGACTTGATTTGGTTCTCAAGTTCTCGCTGATTGCTCTCAGCCTGCTGTCTCGCAGTGAGCACATCAGTTTCATAGCGCTGGTAGAGTTCATGCTGTGACACTCGCAAGCTCTCCAGTTGTCCTTGGAGTAGCTTGCTGTTGTTCTTTTCCTCCTGGAGCTCAGCTGTGAACTTCTCTTGGCAGATGTTATGGGCCACTTGCAGCTCCTTGTAATCGTTTTCGATGAGTTTCTGAACGCATAGCTGAGTTTTTAACTCCTCAAGCTCGGTCCAGAACTGTTTCTCATTCAAAAAAGACTTTTGCTGCAAGTTGCCAATCTCCTCTGCCATTGTCTGCCGGAGGGCGTCCTGTTCAGCCCGCAAGGTCATAATCACATGCTGGTCCTGTGCAACTCTTTCAGCATGAGTCTCCACTTGTTGTTGAAGCTCACACTTAAGAGCCTCCACCAGCTGTCTGGAACTGAGGACGTCCGTTTCATACCTGAGGCTTAGCTCATGGTGAGAAACTTTCATCTCGTCCAGTTCTTCTTGGAAGACCTTGCTATTCTCCCTCTCCCCCTGGAGTTGTGCGGTAAACCTCTCCGTGCCTACCAAGTGTGCCACTTGCAGCTCTTCGTAGTCGGCATGAAGATCTTTTTTCTTTTTTTGCCGAGTGGTGTCCCTCACCTGCTTGGCAATCTTGGTGACGCTAAGAGTTTCCTCACGGCTGTACTTCTCCAGCCTCTCCAGGTCTCTCTTGGTGTCTTTTCCCCTGTTGATGTACATTTCCTTCAGGGATTTTTGTTTCACCAAGTTTTTCTTGATCTCCTCCAGCTCTTGGCTGATGAGGAGTTTCTCCTTCCTCTCCTTGCAACAGTGAGCCCTCTCTCTCTCCAGCAATTCAGTGAGCTGGCGCACATCTCGACGAAGGGTTTCAAGCTCCATCGAGTTTGTGCCCTGTGCTCTACCTGAGGCCTGCTGTCTGAAGGGCCTCCTGTTCCTGTTCTGGTTCACTGGTCGCTGCATCTTTTGGCTGGTTTTCTGACGATTAGAAGTTGTTTCTATCTGCGGTCTGCCTTTGTTATCAATTCAGTAGTTGTCTTTCTGACAGTGGTAGCACTTGTTGAAAGGTTCGAAATGATATGACTCTCTGCACAGCTGCACTCCTATTTGTAAAAACTTTATGATGTCATCAAACGCATGGAATTTTTCCTTTGATGACAGTTCCTTTCTACTCTTTGTTTTTCTGCTTGTTTACATTCAAATCAAAATATGAGACTTGTCCTTAAAGTGGCAGTAAGCAACATGAACATTCCAATGGAAAGGCTGACACAAGTCACGTAGAAGCCGGAATGTTTTAGTTTGTACAGAGTCGCAGTGATTGGCCAGTTATGTGGAACGCTAACCCTGATTGGTTGTTTGATTCAGAACAGACACATTTTGTATCGCAGATCAGCAATCAACATCATTTCAATTGTATGTGCTCAAAATGTGTTACTTTAACCAAATTCTTATGAAATAATGTTGCTTTAAAAAAGAAGAAACATTAAAAGGAAGACTTTAAATATGTCAAATATCTGCTTAGTACTGGGTTTGTTTATCAAATGTTTAAGCTTAACTCACATGTTGAATATTTTACTGTTGGAACAAAAAATTCTTTCACGATCTCTGCAGAGGGAGGTTTTTTTTCTCATGTTTCTTATCGGTACATTTTTAGCATTTTATAATGACTATATTTGATTTTTTTTTTATTGATTATGTGAAAGACAGTTGCTAGGGTTGGAGTTGAGAAAACGTACTGTAGCATTTATGACGTAAGGGAAAACTGGTTTCGTTTCAAACCTAAACTTAACACAGTGAAAGAATATTTGTCTTGATAATGTTTCAGATCGAACTGAAACAATATGAAAGATTACTCTCGCGGAACCAAATTTGCCAGATTTTTTGAAAATGTTGTAAATGTGAAATTATTAAGTGAAACTGTTCAGTTGTTAGAAATCACATATTTCTTTCATATTCTTTTCAAAATTTTAATTTAAGCACAGATTTTTGTTTTCTCTTTAAAGTTTGGAACAAACTTCAAAACTTTTTTGCATCACTACTTCAGCACGTTATCGGTATCTGCAGATAATGGCTTGATGGATGATTTCCTAAGGAAAGAAAAGAAAATGTAACATACAAATAAATATGGCAAAATCCAATATCATGCATCCGTACAAAAATGTCTTGTTGCAGATACGACTGTTTAAAGTCCATGACCTTGATCAACAGTCACCAGATCTGAACCTCTCTGAACATCTTCGGGATCAATAATCTGTAATGCACATGACAAAAGCAAACTCTTGGACAGCCCTGTTGGAGTGATTCGTCTTCATCTTTTTTGCTTAGGTTTGAATACTGAAAAAACCCCAATACTGAGTCAAAGAGTTTTTGTTTTTTTATTAATTTGCTTGCAGAGTTCACAAAATGTTTCTGGCACTTTGCATAACTCAGTATCAATCTATATACATAATCATTGATTATAAAGTAGAAATATCCTGCATAGAAGTTGGCAAATATGTACTTCAAAATGTGATACATAGTAAAAATTGTATAGTAAAAAATGTTTTACTCATTTTATATGACCTGTCCTTTGTGTGTATGGAGTCGACGTACATTGTACTGTACCTAACACATCCCTGTGCAACTTTTCAAGACAAAAAAAGTCAGTGTTTTTTATCCTTGCTTGGTCAATTGTGTTCTCTTAATAGATTAAGCTTGAGATCGTCTGTTTATTGATTGATTCCACAAACCTATGTAGCCATTTCCTGATATAGAAGTTCCCTCTGTGCAATAAACCCTTAATTACGTTAATGATGCCATTATCTTGTACTATCTGTCATGGTCTCTTTTATGATGAAAAGGCACATATACTGTACATCTTCCTATTCTCTTGAATTAAGTGCAGACATTTTTGTTTGAAGCTGAAAATAGTTCCTAACAGATGAACCATTTAGCCCTCTTTGAGTAACATTTGCTTAAAACTACTGTGCCCAGCTGTTTTAGAAAATTACTCAGCTTTGAAAAAGAAACTCTGCATCTGTGAGCCATTTTTAAAGATTCGCTGCTCTCTCAGGAAATAATAGGCTGAGAGCCACAGACTGATTAATACACTGGTGTTGGTCTTTTCATGAGATTTGTTGACAATAGGAAAAGTATAGAGAAGCGCCAGCTTTATCTATTATCTGACAAAGGCCCCAACAATAAGATTTCACCATACTTTTTAGAGCCACAAAAAATGAGTGTGCATCTTATTCATTGTTCCTATATATACTTTTGTCTCTCTCCTCTGTGACTCAATATTTTTCTATACCTACCTCTCTCTTTTACCACCTCTCCATCTCTCTGCCTCTTTTGTTTCCTCTCTTCCTCTCCATCCATGGTTACATAAAATGGTGTGAAGGCCCTGCTGTGTGGGCTGCAGAGTGGAGGACGGCCTCACCACTTTCTGAACTTTCATTCACTAAGGATCTTCCAAGTTCAGAAGCCTTGCAAACCTCCTCAGCCAGCTCAGTGTGTCAGAGTACAAGACTATTTATGAACCCACCTCCATCGCTCAGCACATTAACTTCACAACACCCTCTGTTGCTTAAATATTATGGTCCCTCTGGAACTATAATGCGCACATTTGGAAGTAATGGATGCTCTGCTGTTTTTGTCTTCTGCTATGGCAGCATTGTTTGGCTTCTGCATTTGCCTTTGTTTGTCATTCTGGGACACTGGTTTGCCCTGTTTTTATTACCGATTAATCTTATGATAACTGTTCGGTCCATAAAATATTTATCTATTTTTGGTTAACAGTTAAATAGACCGATGTATTCAATTCACAACAATACCTCTCACTTTGGAGAGACAGTAAATGTTATTTAATAATGACTAATTGTTCAAGAGGTAAAATAAGTTATGCGTTGTTGTCCTGTTCATTTTGTCATAATGCACAAAAAATCTAAAACATATCCAGAAAGATGTCTCCAGTTGTTGCCATGGTTCCCTGTGTCTCCACCCAAACACCCAACTGAAAGTAGAAGTCAGGTACCAGCTATAGAAAGGTGTATGCCTCATAATTCTGTTGTACCATTTTGAAGGTTCTTTCAGATGCAGCGGACAAATGTGTCCTCATTTTCCAGGGCCATGAAGGATCCATCGAGTGTGGCCCAACGTATCCTGAGATTCTTTTCGCACTAATTCAAATGAGACAGTGGACTCTTAAGTGGCCGAGGAATACACTTTTTGGGGCGGCTGTGGCTCAGACGTCCTTCGAAAGACGCAGCCCCTGATTTAAGACACAGCTATTGTTTCTGAGCCCTAGAATTCCTGAAGCCTTTTGTTGCTAGCGAAACAGGAAGTTGTTCACAACCCTAGGCTGGCTCAGGAGTTTTGAAATCTGAAAGACACACACACTCGGAGCCTTTCCTCTCAGCCTTCCTTTTTTTATCAAACACAGATAGACGGACATCAGTCGCTGTCTCTCTTTCCTGCTCCCCCTTCTTAGTTACCTGTGACTCAACCATGTCTTTGTATTTTCTGCCTAGTGTCGATTGTTTGACTCCTACTGTTCTTACCTCTTTACCTTGTATGCATCAGTTAGATCTTTATATTTTCATGCGTAAGAGGTGCATGTGCGTCCTCATTGCTAAAATTAAATGTCTCCCTTTAAACCCTGGTGTAATGTGAAAGTATCCGCATGCTCCTGACAATGAGGCCTTGCGCTGTCTCAACAGACATCACACAGACATGAATAACCGATGGCTGAATGTGGGCCGCAGGTTCTGGTTTTAATTTCCGTCTCTGTTGATCTTGGAGAGGCTGTCCAGGCCGTATGAAGACTGAGTGTCACTTCATAACGTCGATAGATGGGATTAGTATCAGTACTTAACAAATGAAGAACATCCTTCATACTAATCTTCCGGCTGTCAGACGTGAGCAAGCCGGGGGAGACTCCTGCGTCCTCACTCCGGATCGGCTTACTACTAATGACACTCCCACTCCGGCTTTCCATCCCACCTTAATGAACACAACAGAAACAGCATGACTGGCCAGACATGTATTGAGTGGGCATGTAATATAATATGTTGGCCTATGAAGGACACATTTGTTATGACTGGGGAAACTAGAGCTCCCTTTGCGAGGTATAGGCAGGGTGACACAAACTGTAACTTCATAAGAAAGTCATTCACATGGTTGATTTTTGTTTTTCACTTTCAGTAACTAATTACAAGCATTTAGCTGCAGAGCAAATCAATCACAGCGTATCATGAGTCATCACACAAATTCATGCAAAATCATTCACAGCAAAATTATGAAGTGGCAATCATTTAACACTCCTCCTTTTGTCACTCTAGGCTAATAATGCTCTCCTTCTGTCCTTTCATGTCTTAGTCTGTCTTATGACCTTCAACAACTTGCTTCCTTTCTCTGCGACAGCGGGTTTGAGTCTTTGTGTTGGTACATTGTGTTAGAAGAAACCTCAAATGTGCCCACCACTCGAGAGTGGTGTATCCATACGAACCCATAAGATCCAGGGCTGCTTCAGTGCTGATCACAAGGAGAAAGGTACCCATGTTAGATAAATGCTGTAATTTAGTGTACTTATGTACCATGTAATAGTGGTGCGCTGGAGTCCTTGCCACTCAAAGGACCGTGATTTTGTTACGTCTCGCTCAAACGATTGAGTGACTAAGACCTGGATGTCGTCTCAGCCACACAATCTCTTTCACTGCAGACAAACAGGGCAGACAACATGTGAAATGTGTCACCATGATGTAGCTGCCGAGCAGCGACAAAGAGGACTGTCTCCGACTGCTTTCCACTATTATTACTGTAGCTGCTACAATGCGTCTTGGCCTGTCGCTTGCGCCCATTAGCACAGAATGAACCACAAACGCTGAATGCATGAGTGACACAGTGTCAGCAGATGTTCCTACAGCTGTGTTTGGATGCTTTCCCACTAATGCATGAAGAAACCGCATGCAGACATCTCCACAGGGATGTTTGAGTCACACAGATGATTATTTATTCTCTAGCATCAATATTGGGTTTCTTGAGTAGTTGAAATGTTAGACGTCGATGAATTTGGTGAAGTTTAGAAAGATATTAACACTGTGTGAAAAACTGTGGTTGCTTTTGTTGCACTGGGACCACTTGATTAGCGGAAACGTACGGCCTCCAGTGAAAAGAAACATTTTGTTTCTCCACCAAAGTTGATCTTTTGAGGAGTGTAATGTGAGGTTGTTGGGGGTCATATACATGCAGCTTTGTACAGCAATTACTAGAGCCAAGTTTATCTACCGTTAACTAATACTAATAAGTTTTAAATCTCATGGATCTTTTGCACAAACTGGATGTCCGAGATCAGATGTCCTCTAAAGAAACCAGCCTCTGATGCAGCCCCTTTGCGATTTTAACACACAACACTGTTCTTAAGCTGAGAACTCACTTAAAGCCAAATATATTCTGTCAAATCAATTGTGATCAAGAACAGAATGAAAATGTTTTAGGAGGCACTTTAGCTTTTTATTGTTTGTACAATAAATGAGACAAAGACAGGAAGTGAGGGCAGAGAAGGCTTGTGCAGCAGAGATCACTGGCTGGAACTAAGCAACCAAGCATAGATTGTATAAAAGATGTCAAAGAATGTCGCCCATTGATTTGTAGACCTTTGCTGTGTTTGAAATCGGATACTATTTACTACCAACTACATACTGCATACTGTATACTACATAGCGGTAGTATGCAGTACAGACCTGATTTTGCAGCATGCAACGCCAAGCGCCAGTTTCTGGTTTTGGAAAGCGGAAGTAAACGAAGCCCACCAATAGCAAAAAGCTGCTTCTTTTGCTATCGTGCCCTCTTGTGCTGCCGTCTGCCATTTCAACTGCCGTTGTGACGTTCCAGCGCTTTGCATTGTGGGAAACAGTGGGCGAAGCAAACCGGTCCGATGCATACTGGAGATTTGTTCTGAATCAGTTCGACATCCGGGTGTTTTTGGCACACTGTAAAATTTGTTTTTGTTTGCATCCTACATTTTTGCCAAATCAGTACGTACTGCTAGTATAGTATGGCCCGAGAGTATTTAGTCTAGCGTTGAGTGCAGCATTTTGCACGTCACCATTTTGTTTTTTATAGCCAGAAGTAACCATGACATGGCTTATCTGCATCACTACATCTCTTCCTGAGTTTACAGGTCGCTGTGGTAGCAACTTGTCAATCACAGCTTGCGACGCCCGAAGCATACCCTGCTGTATCCTCAATTTTACTCTAAATGAGACTCAAAATGTACTAAATGAAGGCTTAAATGAAATGATGACTTGAAACTAGCGGTTGAGACCATTAACTAATTACAAAAATGTTGAATTAACTACTAAATCAGCTGAGAAGAAAGATTATTTTCTCACGTGTTCATCTTCAGTCTGACTTCTTTCTGCACCCCCATCTGGCCAGTGGAAATAGGTTTATGGGATCAAACCAGGAATACTGCAGGAATGTTGTTTACACCTTTAACATTAAAGGGCGGGTATTGTGTTAATTTCAAGCTTCATATTTCACTTAGTAGCTGAGCGTAATTTACAGTTTTTAAAAAAAACTCCTCATTTTTCTCACACTGGTGCTCTGTGCAGGCCCTCATACAGCCTCTGCCTGAAACCACTCATTCAGCTCTGTCCCTTTAAGAAACCCCGCCCCTACAAGCCAGCTTTCTTCTGATTGACCAGCTCTCTGAAGCCTGTCCAGGCTGCACTTTGTGACATCTAAAAACTGTGCGAAACCTGCCGTTCACAGCAGCCTGGGATTACGCTGACAGACTTTTACCTACAGATTTGAAACTTCACCCACGTTTAGTCTGGACATCCAACATTGTAACATTATATATATGTCTTAAAATGTGAAACAGCATAATCCCCCTCTTTAAACTACCAGGGTGCCCGCTCAGGATGAAATCAGATAACATCTGTAATTTAATTTGTGAAGACAATAAGTCGATCACTTTGTTTCACTGATCAGAACATTACCAGCATTGTGAAGCCATATTGGAGGGCGGTTGTGATTCAGTAGGGTTCCTTATCTTGAGGTGGGGGTTGTGAGAAAAGAAAAGTATCTGTATGTGTATGTAAGACTGTTGTAATGACATTATATCTTACATAAATATTGGAAATACCAACTATTACACTCAAAATCAGATACTGTCAGACCTCACGTCTCCTGGAAAAGAGGTTAAATGGGTCAAATGTTCCCCTCGGAGTTTATATAACTTACTTGCATCATGTCCTGAGCTGAGCGTCTCGCTGTTACAGTATAGAGTGAGTGTACGTGACTGTCCAGCCTGTAGCTCTGCGGGTCCTCCTGTTTGCTCCCGAGTTCTTGATGTGTTTCTTTTGTTCTCCGCTGCTACAGCAACCCCTTCCCTCCCGATAGGAGTAGTTTGTCTCAAAGCTCTTGTGAGACGACAAAGCTGGCCTGTCTGTCTTCTCCTCACAACATGAGGGACATGAAGTACAGACTTCACAAACCTGAGTAAGAACCACCTAAACTCCAGTAAACGTTTTATTATTCAGTATCCTTGAACCTAATACTACAACAACTGTCCATAGCAAGAAGAGGATTGAGAGCGATGTGGAATGTTATGTGAGGAGATGTGCGTTCGCTTCCTGTATGATTTCCATATTCCAGCTAAATAATTCAAGCTCTCCATGTTTATCCTCCTTCTAGCTTTATGCAAAGGGTCAGAGTGGATTATGTCGGTAATAACAGCCTCAAAGTTGGACAGGAAAGCCAGGCAAGTGAGCACCCCTGGGCCTAAAAGCTAAATGAATCAAGACGTATACATGCTCTTGATCTTACAGTATCACTAACTGCTCGTACTGCGGCGTCGAAAAACAGCTGCCACGACGCACAGAGGGAAAGATACACAGAGAGTAAAGGAGCGACTGCAGCACTCCTCCCTACACCGCTGTCAGACAACTTAAGTGCACATCTAACCCACCTCTACCACCTGTGGTAGGGCCTCTGATACAATGGAGCTTAAAACAATGAATAAATCATCTCTGCTGTACTTAGAAGTACCCCCTTTTGTCCCTCATACCATTAAAGCACTTGCTGTTATTGCTGCTAAATGTGAGAGAGCAGAAGGAAGAGAGTCGCAGTAGAAGGGAAAAGCTACTGGAGGATGTAGCTTAAGTTTCCTTCCCCCCGTTTGGATTAAATTGGGCTTGAAATGACGGGTAATTGGGCATGTATTAGGAGCAAATCAGAAGTCAGACTTGTCATGTGTGGGGCGAAGGGTTGTGACTTCCCTGTTGCTTTGAGGCTTCAGCAGATGAGCTGCTTCCAAGCGGCAGCCTCCAGGACTAAAAAACGCTGCAATAGCTGCAGTTCCCTTAACAGCCACTTGAGGCTGACTCCAAAAGTGAGCCGATCCCCATCAGGCCCCATATTAAAAATGCTAACATGTTTACAGACCAACTGATTTGGTCCCTATAGCTCTACATTCATGACAACTTCATTTTTACTTCCCCCGTTCATTTTATTAAGACTTAAAGTTATAAAAGATTACACGTGTGGCGACAGTGAGCGACAGGGTGGAGCTGCTAGCTTCCCTGGTAGGTATCAACTCCGCTAATTCCATTCCCTGAAATTGACGTGTCAGCAGTTTTTGTAGTGTTGGTTCCATTCTGAGAATTTTTCATGCAAATATCGGATATATGCCTTGTTGTGTCGACGGTCCAAGAAGTCTTTGCTCCAGTTGTTGTTTTTGCTGAGGGAATTCTCCTGCAGAGAAAACAACAGCCCGTGGTAATGAAAAGACCAGCTATTTTAAATAACTCTGTTCCCGCCTGAGTTTTTATTTATTTATTTTAAGATTTTTTGGGGGGATTTTTATGCCTTAATATCAAGAAAGGCAAGGGGATAGTGTTGGAAACAGGGGAAGAGAGAGTGAACGACACTTGAGAGACGAAACCAGGGCCTCCGCATCGAGGAATTAAGTTTTGATGAGCATGCAGCAACTTTATGCTTCATTCCATAACCTCTTAGCTTTTTTTAAGTCTAATAAATGAACATATGCAGTCAACTACCAGCACAAATGTAATCTGAATCTGTGGGGAACACAGTAGCCAGCTTAAAGCAGTGGTTGCCAACCTGGGGGTCCAGGCCCCCCTTAGAGGGGCGCCAAAGATTGCTGAGGGCGTGTGAGTTTGTCTGCACTGACATTGTCAAGATTAGAATAGTTAAATAAAATCATTAAAAAAGCACTTACTTGATAATCAAAAGTCTGAGCATAGACTGGACAACAGTTCAACACTGATAACGTTTGCCAACACTTGCTCCTCTTCCTCACCAGTCTCTCCAAATATGGTCGCTTATAGCTCCAAAAAAAACAATATGGCGACTTTCAAAAGGCCTAACTTGTAGCTTGAAACAGGCAGGTCAAAATCCAGTGGTTGACGTCACGGTTGCTTCTTTTTTGGCTCCTTCTCCGGTATATTTGAAGACCTTTTCGTAGGACATTTCTCTCTCATGAATGATTGAGCTGTTTTTGAATGAAAACCTAACATACACAGATCAGCACGCACCAAATATGAGACAGCCTTCGTGTCTTTCCAAAGACAGAGTTTCAGGCAGTTAGAGGCAAGGAGACAAAGTCCACTTTCAACCCTCTGTGCCCTACGTAATAGTCTGTAATTGTTTTACACGCTGAGTGCTGACATCCTGCGGGCTTCTCCGGGAATGAGATGGATTTTATTTCCATTTTCAGTTCTGTGTGGATGAGTCCTGGCCTGCACTGCTAATAAGCAGATCCGCCTCACTTTAAGGACTGGCTTAATTACTGATTCTTGGCTGACCTTGCTGTCTGAACTTTGCTTTAGAGCATCAATTGTGGCTCGTCAATTTCTATGTTAATGAACACTAGAGGCGACGGAGAGGGACAGGGAGGGGACAATTGTTTTTAGACAAAGTTGATGTTCCGAGGAGGAGTTACGTGATTAAAACGCTGTTAGGTAACCTTGTGTGAAAGTGGAGAGACACAAAAGACATAAGTTAACAAATGTTGTGCATGTCCTCGGTTGCAGAAGTAGTGTTTTATTTACTGCGTGTATTTTTACAGAAAGTATTCCAAAAACCTACAGTGTCTCAGAGGACATTCGTTGTTCTTCTCTCTTCCCCTTGTACTCAGGGACGTGCACAGACATTTTGAGGGCATGTTGCTAATCTGAAAAAACAGAACAACAGGGTTAGGAATATCGTTAAAATCAGTTCTAATCTAGCAAGATTCAACAGCAGAAAACCATCAGATCAGTGACTTGATGTCATGGTGGGAACTGAAGAATTATCATGCATGTAGCCTGCAACATATATGTTAGCCAGCGTCCTAGCTTGCTAGCTAAGATTGGCTCAACTGATAGCATAATGTAAGTACAATTGGTGAAGTCGTGACATGCACATGTTTGGAAGCATATTTGGATATTTGGTAACACTTTGTATTAAGGTACATATATACACTATTAATTAGTTGCTCATTAGCATGCATATTAGTAGCATATTAACTCTTAATTAGTCATTATAAAGCACTTATTAACACCTTTTTCTGCATGACCATATTCTACAACTACTGCTTAATAACCTCCAAATTACTGCTTATTAACACTGCATATTCTTATTCTTTGTTTTGTTGCAATTAGCCTAATCAGAACCACTTGATTTATCTGTATTTCTCTATTAAGTTTGTGGAATAGACGGCGTACTATAAAAATGGACCAGTTACCAGTGTAGCCTTGATTGAATTTTCCTCGACCCCATCACGCACATGCAATACAAACACAGCATGTGAACAGAGTACGTGTGAAGCTTTACATTGCTGCACCTTTGGGATAGCTTCACCCCCCTTCTCTTTCTACCTCTTCGTGTAATCCTTTGGATGAAAAACGTTGATCCTACTCCAGTCGTCTGATTAAAAGGAAGAGCTTCAACTGGAAATCATCAGGAATGCTCCCGTGACAGCTCTGGATGCAGCCTCTTTATTGGCTGCTTGATGTATAATTCAGGTTCCATGGAAGACCTCAGTGAGACTTGCTAATGATGTTGACAAATGTCTCAGTTCGGATGATACCTCAGATTCATTGAGATAGACAGTGTTTCAATACCAATCAGTTGTGCTAGGTAGAAATGTTGAAGTTGTTACCGTTTACTGTCAGACACATTGTGTCCTGACATCACAAATACAATGTGTTCATGATGTAGCTGCTTGTTGGCAGTTGTCCTTAGTCTATACCGTATCTATGACAAATAGTTATTATAGCGCAGTTAACAATAAGGCCCTTTTTGCCACCAAAACAGCCCTGACCAACGAGGCATGGACTCCACTTGACTTCTGAAGGTGTGCTGAGGTATCTGGCACCAAGACATTAGCAGCAGATCCTGTAAGTTGCGAGGTGGGGCCTCCATGGATCGGACTTGTTTGTCCAGCACATCCCACAGACGCTCATTGGATTGAGATCTGGGGAATTTGGAGGCCAAGTCATCACCTTGAACTCGTTGTCGTGTTCCTCAAACCGTTCCTGAACCATTGAGGCCACTGCCATTCGGGAACTGTTTCCATGAAGGGGGGTACTTGGTCTGCAACAATGTTTCGGTACGTGGTACGTATCACGTGTCACCACCACCACATCAGACCAGGCCACCTTCTTCAGTGGTCTGTGGTCATAATGTCAGCGGCAGCATCATTTTCAGTAAAAAGTTCCAGCGTACACTGCCTCTCAACACTTAACAGCTACAAAACTGCAGAAAGATGACTCTAATTGGTGAGTATAGGGTGCTTTGGCAGCTAAAGGGCCAGATGTTTCCCTGAGTGGTTGGAGGAGACCAAAAACAGAGATAAAAGAAGAGTGCTATTAGGGATGTGACGGCTGCAAAAGTCTCTTAGTATTTTTCTGTGGTTCCGAATCTCACAGCGCCAAACCTGCTTTACCGGCACCTCGCACTAATGGTTTCTTCTTCTCTTGTTTTTAAGGGCAGTTAGCAAACAGCTTTCAGATGCACTACAGCCACAGCCTGGCGGTAGTACCCATAGACTGTATAAAAAGATGGACGACATGACAGCTCCCTAAAAGTGAAACCAAAACATTTCAAGCGCCCCCTGCTGACTGGCTGCAGTAAAGGTCATAAAGCCGGCCTCCTCCATGTTAACAGATGGGACATGAGTCAAACTATAAAATCAAAATACAGGCCAAATACATTTTTATCAAACATGGTTTCTGTCATTATAGTTAGTTCTTATCAGTGTTCATTTTTCTGACAAGTTTAGTTTTAATTAGTTATTTGATGCTGTCAAAATGATGATTGACAGCTCTGTCGACAAATACGGCTCCTGCAGCCGATCTGTTCCGGATTAGCAGTGTGGAGGACGAGTGAGAGGAAACTTAACAAAAACAGCGAGCGGGATCCTTGCTGTTTTTTCAGTGAGTTAAGTGTGTGTTTTGGTTAGCGGAAGTTGCTATGGCGGCACCACCTGCCCATCTCTACTGCGCAGACTCTGGCTACATGTGACGTCACCATCGCAAGATGGCAGTGCCTATCACGGGGGCTATTTTGGCATCACTTTCGTATAATGAGAGCAGATGGAGACGCGTCGTCCATCTATATATACAGTCATTGGTAGTACCGCATTACAACCAGGCGGCGGTAAAAACAACGGAATTTTTAAGTGGAGATAAATTAATGAATATTGGAATGTTCGACCCATACCTAGTGGATAATGGACTTATCAGACAGCCAGGTACTCAACTCCAAATCATTGGTAATCTTGCTCAATGCTGGATTTGTAAAACCGGTTTGACATATTAACTTAAAAGGTGTTTCTGCTGCCATAAATGGCTGAAGAAAATGTTTTTGCTGTTTTGTTTTCTTAAAATATGAGCGATATATAAGAGTTTTTCACGTGTAAATGTTATATATACTCGTTTTTTATACTTGCTTTGAGATTTTTATCCCCCACAGTGATTTTCATACTGTATGCTCTAATGGCTGTTTTTTTGGTCATTTCTTTTTACAATTTTGTTTGGAATAAAATAATTTGTGGTTCGGAGTCAGTCTGCAGGGTTTTTTGGCATTGCTGCCGTCCATCAGCCCCGCTCCGATGTCTTCTGTTTGCACAATTGCGCTCCTTATGAGTGTCTCCTCGTTCCCACCACAGGCGCTCACAAATGCATCTTCAAAGCCGAGTTTTCAGAGTGCTACTCACCGAGCTCTTCCCTCCTCTCTTCCTCGCTGTTTTCAAGAGATACTGCTGCTTCCACTGTTTTTTTTTTTTTTTTTAGGTCTTGTGATTCTTTCTGTGGGCTGGAGATGGTCTGCTGGAGAGCTGCGGAGAAAGAGAATCTAGTTCCCTGTTGAAAAATTTAGCAGTACTCAGCATGCTGAAAGAAGCTAAGCTGTACAACGCTATGGATGTTACTGTAGCTTCTCATAAAGTCTGCACACGGTAAAATAACAAGGCAGTGAAAAAAGCTGGGCCTCATAAAGTGAATATATTCGTGCAAGGTCCTGCTGCAAAACAAACCATTTTAGTCGTGAGGAAAAAAATGACTGACTGAATGTCATGCAGGAATGTATTTGATTAATCTTTTACTTTTGAAGTACGCTCGCCCCCCAAAGCAGGACAAGAGTTTTTTGTCCAAACATTAAAAAAATATCACATTTAAATATTAAACAGGAAGGCTGTGTTCTCAGACTAACGTGTCTCATCACAGTGCTGCATTAGCTGTCATGTGATGGAGTGTTTTTAGACTGTGAACATCCAGCAGTGGGTGGTGCGTTCTTGTAAAAGCCCAGACAGACAAGTTGTTCTGAATCGAACAACCCTGTTTGTTCTGCTCCGCAGCTCCCCCCCCCCCTAACGCTGAACTCTCTCGTTCTTATTTGGAACATGAGGCTCCAGGTCCAGTTTTACACTACAACATCACACAGCAGTCCAACTCCAAGGTCAAGCACAGTGCAACCTCGGCTATCATCTGACGACTGATGGTCTCTGGAAGCAACGGCCAACTTTTCGGGCTTCCGGTTTAGCCAGAGGTTAGGGAGAAAGGACTTCTGGTCCAGACTTCCTTTTCTGTGCCCTGCATTGTTTACAGGCAGCAACTTTAAAAGCGAGAATGAAGATGGAGTCGAGATATGATTGTGTAGCTGCACTTGCATGTAGATGTTTGTTTATAGATACCCCTTTCCCACCAACATTAGCGCCTTGACACAGGTTTTTCAGACCCGGGAAGACCCGCTAATAAATGTTGATTGTCTATTTTCCCATTGCCAGTGGAGTAAACTCCTGTCGGTCCCTTTCTGTTGCGTCACCGTCTGACGTCACAAACGCGCTGGAGACAGGGTTAATAAACAGTGAAGATGTTACAGTGCTTTGGTCTATTTATCAAACTCGGCGGCAACAAGAAGGAACGATGTTCGAGCGCTGCTCGGACGAGGACGGGCGGAATTTGCTGAGATGACAAGAAGTCGCAGAAGTTACCGACGGAGCATAGTATCGCGCCGGAGAGGGGGCAGAGATTAGCGTGTCAACCCGGGTTTTGTGTTCCCATCAATGCAGATCGGAGCCAAGGCGATAACTACCCAGGTCTATTGCAGAGTCGGTCGACCCGGGTCTGCATGCTGATTGTAGCCTCTCCTCTTAAGCAAAACAGCCGGGTGTTGGCGGGTGTTAGTGGGGTTTGTGACCAGTAGGAAAGGGGGCTAGAGAGAATAAAAGAGAGAGAATAAAAAGCTAAGTCATCATCAGAGGATCCCTGATGGGAGCTGGGACGGCATTATGGCGGATTGTTTTCTGCCCCTTTTGCTCTCGGCATGGACTCTTTTTCTTGCATGCGACCAAAGCCTGCTGATGCGTGATTGGTCATTGCTACTCAGACTACAAACGCACTAAAATACGGTCTGTGCCTTCAGTAATATGGGGGGATGCCAGCTGTGTGCCAGTTGCCAAGAAAGGTGATCACAACATTATGGGTGTGAAATGGGCCCACTGTCTAAAGACATGCTCGGTAGGTTCATTGAATGTAAGGGTGAAAGGTTGTCTGCCCAGGGTGTACCCCAACTCTTGCCCAGTGACAGCTGGGATCGGCTCCCCCCCGAGACCCTGAACAGAATAAGCAGTTTAGATAATGGATGGATGGATGGATGGATGGACATTCATACATGTTGGCATTATCAGTATCAACTATTCTTGAAGCAAATGAGGCATAAAGGCAAAGTTTTAAAAGAGAATAAAACATATTTTGTAGAGTAAATCTTTGAGGGACTGAAAGTTATTCTTCCTCGGATGTGTTGTTTTTCTATCTGTGCTCTGGCTGTCTGTGGTTTTGTGCTGGCACACATGTGCATACCAGATGAGCAGGGGGAAATGGCATCATCTCCACAATTACAGGAAGGTCACGACCTGCTGTCACGGCAACCGCTTGGCATCCGTTTGGAAACTGCTTGGCACCCGCAACCTGCAGATTTCATAAACCTGCAATTAGGCACTGGGCATGTATCAGTCAGCACGCTCTGTGAAACATCTGCTTCTGCGTGCGTGTGTGTGTGTGTGTGTGTGTGAGTGTGTGCGCGGGTTACAGTAGGAGCGATTACAGGGGCGGCAGACGAATGAAGGACAGGTAGGAAACAGATTGATGAGAGATGGAGAATCATTTTGTCATTCATGCTGAGATGCAAAATTATTAGCGCTTCCTCTTTGAGATAATAATGAGCACAGAACTGAAGGACTGGCTCATTCATCTCATTGTTTTCCACTTTCTTATCTGTCAATCAACCTGTTTTTATTTATATAGCCCCAAATCAAAGCAAGTTATCTCATGGTATTTACATTTAGAGCAGATAAACCCAACAATCTGTCTTATTATTTACAGGCTTTTACATTAGCGCATGATCCCTCACTGGCTTCCCACCAGAAAACATAAAGCTGTTTGTAATCCATGTGTACATATTTATTTTAGATGACTTCATCAGGTAGGACAGTGGATAGCATCGATAATGTGAGAAGAGAGAGCAGGGACGTGCAACAAAGGGTCGAGGGTCGAACCTGGGGCGGATGCGTTGCCTCTAAACACGGGGTACGCACTTGAACCGCCTACACAGAATAATAAACATACTCTTTGGGCCGCCTTCATCTCTACAAAGTATTTTAGTGTCTTTCAGCTCATTGTTTTGGTTTTACTGGTTTGCTTTTAGGGCTGCACGTTTTAGGGTGCAGAGGTCAGCGCTGTCGCCTCACAGCTAGAAAGTTCCTGCCTCAAATCCCAGTTTGGATGTAGTGGTCCTTTCTGTGTGGAGTTTGCATGTTCTCCCATGTGCATGTGTGGGTTCCCTTCGGGTACTCTGGGTACTTACACACTCATCAACCAACCAAGAGTGAAAATTGGCCACTAGATTGTCAAGAGATTTTGTGGCTTATAAGAGAGGTACTTTTCTTTGGAGTTAGGCGATACCAAAAACAAAATTAGTGCTGAATTAGTTTCCAGGCAACTTTTGTTAACATGTCCACGCTGACGACACTATAAATGACCCTACCAATGGAATGACAGATGATTGACTCACACAAGGCAGGTAAAAGTTAAAGACAGAGCTTAATGTTTTTTCAAAATTTCGGTACTCGGGTAACCACAAGCAAATATCTGAAAAGGGCAGGCAAAAAGGAAAAGTCAAAAATCAGGCCAAACACTGAAAAATCCTTAGCAAGGAAAATGCGATGAGGCGACATGAAGGAACACACGACAAACTGACAACGAGAGGGAAGACACACAAGGTATATATACACAGGCAATCACAGGGGAAACAACACACAGGTGAGTCTAATTAGGGCCGGGTTTACACACGTGAGACACGGAGCAGGGATCTGATAGACAGAAACAAGGGTGAGTTTCAAAATAAAACATGAAATGACAATCTAAAATAAACGGAAAACAAGAACATAACCTCAGTGAACTTGACGGACTGTGTCTGTGTGGCTCAGCGTGAGGTCCTCTATATTTGCATGATTCACTCCGCATGCGTATTTAGTGGTTGAAAGAAAATCTTTATCCAATAACACGAGAACTTCAAACAATGTTTAAGGAGAAGGGAAAGTACTGGAGACTTTTATGTTGAAATCCATTTGCCTGTTTCACAAGCTGTGGCTGCATCTGTTCTGCTGCAGCGTCTCCCGACGAGAGTTCTTTTTTTTCCTTCTTCCTATTTTCAATTTGAAACCAAGAAATTAATTGTTTCTTTATCTGATTGCATTCTAATGCAAAGTCTATTTCTGTCCCTGCCGGAAAGTAGGACATGATTCCAAACCCTGATACTGCTCTTTTAAGCAGAGCTGGTCCCTTTTGGAAATCATTAACAGCTTTTATATGGAGCTGGAGCTGTACTGCTACTGTACTGCCACTGTACTGTGAAGGAAGCTGCTGTGGAGAACATGAGGCGCCTGGTCGATGCAGCAGCAGGAGGTGGAAACAAGGAAGTTTGGGAGTAAGACGTCCTGTGATCTTTCCGCACTTTCGATGGCATCACTCATGCACCGTTCATCCACTGAATATTTATCAGGCGGCAGCGTGTGAGCGAGTGAGCTAATGAGTGGGTGAGCGAGTGAGTGAGTGGGTGAGATTGTTTAAAGAGAAGGAAGAGGAGGATTTATGCCATATCAGTCAGGTTCTATATTTTGTGCATGACGGATACCGGTCAGGTACCTACTCACACTCTGAAAGCAGAAAGTGCGGAGGCAGACGCGTCTGTGACGAGTTTCCTGCGCCCGGGGCAAGTGTGGTTACGCAAGACAAGCCCTCCTCTTTTCCCTTCCAGTGCTCAGACGGCCCGGATCCAGATGGGGTGTGATAAAGAGAGGTGTTTGTCCTCAAACTGACACACAAACACACGTGTGCGTCTGGGGCGTGTGTGTGTCCTTGAGCTGTCAGACTCATGAGAACATTAAGGGTTCTTTTTCGTGCCGTCGTTGATGTTGTCTGGGAGTCTTTCACTGAAGACGGATGATGTGTGAATCTACTGACAGTCTCCATAATTGAGATGACGACCATTGAAAAGAGCCGATGTGTTCTTAAGTAATTGACATCCAAAATGGCTTTTTCTCTGGCAGCTTTCACTCTCACTTTATTTAAGGAAATATCAAAGTATACTTCGTGCACTTTGTTCGAGCAGCTTCTTTCTGCATTGCATCATATTATGGGTCATAATTAATGCAACAAGGTGATGCATTATCCATCCATCCATTATCTATAATGCTTATCCTGCTCTTGAGCCGATCCCTGCTGTCACTGGGAGAGAGGCGGGGTACAGGTCACATGGCTGACACACAGAGACAGACCATTCACGCTCACAGTCACACCGACGGGCAGTTTGAGAGTCACCAATGAACCTAACGAGCATGTGTTCGGAGGAAGCACACACAGAAAGGCCCCCTACGTCTGAACCAGGAACCTTCTAACACTTCCTGTAAGGAGTTTTAAACAGGTTATAAAACCATCACAATTTTATACCGGCTCCTATACATGACCAACAATAGGAAAGCAGAGAGTCGACTTTTTCCTGCCATTGGGTTGTATCACGATGCAGAGATTTACAGCAAAGTTTCTCACTGAGTGGTGAGTTAAACTGAAGCAGGAGAATACCACACATGCTTGTAGGCTACAGGACAGAATCAAAAACAGATCTGACCTGACGGCGAAATCAACGTAAACTTTCCGCTTGCTGCTTTGAGAAAGGCACAAAAAAATCAATTAAATCAGAAGGCTATAATGGAGCATGTGGGCTGTGCAGGATGTTAGGGCTTTTATTAGCTGTTACAGATCTGGTTAGTGTCAACATATGAAGTTGGAGGTGATGTCCAGGTGGAACGTAGCTAACCAACATTTACTTAAAGTGGGGGATATGATGCTAATTTCACGCTTCATATTTCACTCTGTGATACCTGTGGAGTAGCTTAGCATAATTTACAAGTTAAAAAACTCTTTTCTCACACTGGTGCTCTGCGCAGGCCCTCATACAGCCTCTGCCTGAAACGACTCAGTCAGCTCTGTCCCTTTAAGAAACCCCGCCCCTACAAGTCCACTTTCTTCTGATTGGCCAGCCCTCTGAAGCCTGCCGAGGGGCAGAACTTAGTGTTTCAGGCACGCCTCCTACCCTGAGGCCGTGTTAGAGTTGTCGTTAAAGAGTAAACTTCACTTTTTAGATTTGAAATGAACATCTGCTGCTCTTGTCCTTGGAAAAGTAAACACTGCTGTCTTTCCTTCACAGCCAAAGAAACACTTTCTCCAGACGAGCAGAGCCGTTGAGTGTAGGAGTGAAAAACTTTTCCGAGGCAGACTGAGCTGCTGGGTGGGCGTGTCCTTGAACTGTGCCAGGGGCAGGAAGTTCTGCTGTGTCTCGGGCAGATGCCCAAATATAGAGTTCCTCCACTTTGTGACATCACAAAGTGAAGCGTCTGGAAAAGTCTGTCTTTAAGAACTGTTTTTTAACAAAAATTCTGCTTTCTTTTAACATTCAAAAGTATCACTAACTAGGAATCTATGCCGTGTAAAATATAGAGAAAAGTATTTGCAGCGCACAGTTAACCACCCCGTCTGACACCTACCCCCCGGCAGCGGTTACAGGCATTAAAAGTAACTTTAATCAATCTTGTCGCTGATGGTCTGGTTTGCTTTTGTAGTACATATAGAGGCGCCTGTATTAATTTCAGTCTGTTTCATAACCAGCTAAAACCTCCTCACAGGAGCTTTAAGTACGCCACTTTACTTGAGTATACATTTTCTGAATACTTCCACTCCCCTAAGATTCAGCAGAAAATATTGTACTTCATTTAACCACAACTTTATTTCAGTTGCTTAACACGTAAATATTATACATATAAAACTTATGAATTGATTCAACCAATAAACAGCATGTTAAATAGTTACATCGAGCTCCACCTTGACCTTCTCAAAAGGTGAAATTCTATGTTCACAATACTGCACAAGTTATAATGATGCTCTGAGAGCTTATAGTTCTTAGTGAGTGTCTGGTTTCTTCTGCTGCATAGTGCACACTGCAGACTCTTTTTGTTGTATGGTACAATATGTTCTTCACCACTGGTGATGGCTGATAGGACGGGGAATCAGACTCTTTTTGAATTTCGGTGTATACAGAAAAACAAAATAACATCTGCCCATGGCTGTGTGAAAGCTGGCACAGGTGGAGGGAGTTTTGTTTGTGGTGCTCGCAGCATTGTTAAAACAAATCCAACAGGAGGACGTTTTCTTTCCAGAATTATTGCCTCTCTTGATAATCCACCGAACGGAGAGTTTTTGTTGTCCGGCGTTGTTAAGGTTTTCTCTTGATTGATTGAGTACTTTTATAGCAGGGCTTGTAAAGAATGCAGGTTAGAAGGGGGGGAATGGCTGAAGACAGCTGTCTCATTTACACACAGGCGGAAAAACTGGCATCCAGGAGTGAAAAGACACTTTATCAAAATATATATTAATATTTTACGGTTTGAAACGCTTCGCGAAAATCAATAAATATGGCTCCAGTAACACGGCCGCCCAGGTTTATAACTGAGACTGATTTTAGAGCGGTGAACTATAAGTACTGACACATAAAATGAAGCTTTATAACTGAACTTTTTTGCTTTTTTTTGGGTTAAAAACTGGTCAGAAATATTCTCAGCTTATTTGTGATGGGTGGATTTGTGGATTTATGAGCAATTTTATCCAAAAAGTTGTCAAACTGGCCCGAAACAGAAGATAAACACAGACAGAGAGTGAGTCAGAGGGTAAAATGTTAAGCTAATGTTAGTCCAGCTAATATCGCATTTGTATTCATAATTCCACGCGTGTGTGTGCGTGTGTGTGTGACCCACATCTTCAGGTAGTTTCATGAATTAGCGGGACGTTTCAGCTCATCACCGCTGATGGCTCACACTTAACTACAAGTGGAGATGAATAGAAGAACTGAATCATTCACTATTGTGTTTGTACCTGCTCACCCACACAGGTGTTCCATTAGATCTTTTAGACGCAGAGCTGTGCTGGGAGTTTGGTGAAGTCTGACTTGGACTGAAAGAATGATAGAGGGGTCAGCGAGAGGTCACTGAAGACGGTGACAACGGCCTTTAAAGACACGTTGCTGCCATGTTTTTAAGATGTATAAGTAATAGTTTCAAACATTTAAAAGTGGGGGATCAACAATCTCTTTCCCATCTCAGCTGGGTTTAGAGGCATATCTATCTTTGACCGACCGCTGCTGGCAGGCTCCGCTTCAGAACAGGTGTTCTGCCCGTTTCCTTGTCAGCAGGTACGAGCCAAATCCCCTGTTTGATCGCTCCGTTCTCAGCCAGGAAGCCGTTCTGATCTGCCATCGCGAAGACCGTTCCACGACACGAGCGGGCATCCTCGAGAGCAGCCTTCGCAGAGGTCTTTTACCGGTTCAACACACACTCCTTTATTGGAAATGTGTTTGTGATTGGAGGCTGCAGCTGGGGACTGATCTGATACATCACAGTTTCAAACCAAGATAGACAGACAAATAAACACCAGGTGAATGTGTTACTATTCTTATAGAGTTTAAAAGCATGCCACTTTGATGGATTGATTTGAACTTTTTTTCATGCATAAATAAATTTGATTTGTCCTCTCTCTGAGGAAGCAGCAGCCGGCTCGAGGAGCTATGACAGGAGGCAGCAGGTAACTTTATAGTTTCATATTACTGTGGACTCCATCTTTAAAGTTTTAAGATCTCATTTTCGTTCTCTTTGGCAGCTCCTATGGCGATAAACGATAATTGCGGGAGCACACTTCCCAGATATCCAGACAGTGTTGCATGTGTGACGTCCACGGTTGGCTCCAGTTGTAACTCTTGATTTTCCTGGCTGACGGTCGCTTTCCTTTTTAGACTTTGCCTTCATCTGAGTGTCGAATTTGTTTCTTTTTCTTTGGATTTTCACTTATTTTTGAAGTTGTATCTGTAGTCATCCATCTTTTCTTTGTTTGTTCAGCCATAGTAGATTACTGTTTACTCGCAACACTTGCAGAGAGCGGAAAAGCAGCCGCTTAGCTCCGCCTACTCTCTCTGGCAGACCAACCACTGCTGGCTGACGGAAAACGCGTCACTAACCATTGTGTTACCTCATTCAGCGATAGATAGTGACTTAACAGACATTTATTTACATGAAAATCTTCACTCTCTCAATCTAACAAACAGTAATATGTCTCTTAATTACTCTGTGTCATGTAATGGGCTGCTACAATACAGACACTAGCCTGCTACAGTAAAAATGCTCCAAATGTTCCTTCAAACTAAAGCAGACGTGTCCACATTTCTTCTTGTCTAAAGGATGAAGGCCTCTTCGACAAACAGCACAAACAGTGTTTGCAGCCTTTGATCACTTCCTGTCGTCATGATTCAAAGATTCAACGTTTTTCATTTCCATGTTGTTATGATGCCAGATGATGATGTGTGTTTTGCTCTGTGTTTTGCTCTGTACCTCATCTACAAACCGGTTTTATAGGCCTAAATCAGTCTTGCACAAAATCTCTTGATTTTCACATTTACCACCGATGAGCTTCTGAATTCAGACTTTATTTCAGCTTCCTCTCTCAGAAGAGGCATCAGCAGCATGAACTTTATCTAGGGTTCAGCTTGAATCCTCTCCCTCCTGTCTCCTTCTGCTCTCTCTCCATTTTTATCTCTCCCTCCTTCTTCCTTCTCTCTCTCTCTCTCTCCCTCAACCTTCTTCCTACAAGTGAGGACCCTCTCTGCACATCCCTTTCTGTTCAGAGCTGGAGCTTTAGACCTGAGTTATGGCTGTCTGCTGGAATTTCTTTCCCCCTCATCCATTTCACTGTTTAATCGATGAGAATGACAGAGTGCAGGTGCAGGCGCGGCGTGCGTTATAGCGCCAGCAGGGGACGGTGTGTGGTGCACTAGGACCGGGGAGAGATCCTTCTCGTCGTGTGCAGTGCAACTACAGAGCGGAGCTGTGTGGAGGGAACCCCCCATCGGATCTGGCCATTATATCCATACATTTCTTTCCCCCCATCTCCTCCACCGCGGCGCTGCTGAGTGGGGATCGCACCGAGCAGTGCGTCTGGGCAGGAGAAGCACCCAGGAGAGGATTAGGAAGCGAGCACGATTTGAGTCACATTTTGGGAGGGGGGTGATCATCTGGCAGCTTCGCCCCCACTCGTTTTTTATATACATTTTTTTTATTGGTTGTAGTAGTATCTTTTTTTCCCTTTTCTACCCATCATCCGCTTTATTTCAAGCGCGCAAAGTCACATCTGCGTAGGAGAGCGCTTGGCGCACTTCTTCCCCAAAGGACAGAGAGATACGATCTCCATCATTCTGTTTGGATTTAAACCGGACGACTGGCTGAATGGGTGACCTCGCTGAAACACACACCATCACTGGCTTGCACCAATTTTATGGAAACGTGTTTTCTCTATTGAGCCGGAGTTGTGATGTCCAAAGCCTTCCCCACTGACTGACAAACGGCGTCGTACCATTTTGGAATCGAGTTGAAGGTAGGCCAGTTTTTCCTCTTTGGTTTTGCCTTCATATCACGGTTTTTCCTCAGCGTTTCATAAAGTTCGTTCGGTCGCTTCTTCGATTATTGCGGCAATTAATTGATCGACTGTGACTCTGGGATTCTGCCGGACAGTTGCGCCAGCAATGCTGGAGAAAAACACGGTTGATATTCATCAGTTTTAAAAAGGCTCTGAGCCAGTCAGACGCTGTAAGGAGAAGTTCAGCACCTGCCAGTGTTGCAGCAAAGAGATGAAGTCGAATGTAGATCATTACGGGCTACAACAAGCAGAAAAGCTGAAGAGAAACAATTAAACTAATCGTGTCGCATTGTGAGAGGGGAAATCATCTGGATTGTGCCCCTATTTTGTTCCATTTGTCTTGCGCTGTGCTTGCTTACGAGCTTGAATGATGGAGCTGCCGGAGAAGCCCTCTGCAGTGCAGTCTCACACACCGGCCCGCCGGGCTCACTGGAGCTCACTGAGGAGAGGATTTAGATAAAGGTGTAAACGAAGCAGCAGCTTTCCCTCAAGCTAGACTACCAGTAAGCCTTATTATATGCACAATCCTGCCTTTATACGGGGGATACAGGCTGCTGGATTCACCGAGGCGCCGTTTTCACAATAAAACAGAGCCAAGTTTTTGAAATGGTTGCGCCAAAAAACAACTCATCCTTTCCTCTCTCTCTTTCTCTCTTTATCCTGCTCTCTCTCTCTTTCTTTTTCTCTGTATGTGTTTGTGTGTCTCACATGCACGCATACACTCTTAGTTGGAAAATGTGTGCGTGTGTGTGTGTGAGAGAGAGAGAGGGAGAGAGAGGGAGAGAGAGAGAGTGCGTCACTGTAGTTGCAGAGTCTAAATTCGAGACACAGACACGAGATGCCAAAACTCGCGCACACGCGGTCATTTTTCAGTCAATCCGTGTCATTACGATCACCTAACCGCACGAGAATGACACTTCTACCAGCGCGCGCTCCAACAGCCACTGGGTTTCTTGCCTTTTCGACCTACTGTACGAGTTTCCCATGGGGACAAACAGCGCGCTCCCATGAGTGGCACAGCGCGAATACCGACGCATGACGCAGGAATCTGAGCGCTGATTGATGATGATCCTATTTGTGGAAGAGCGCCGGATACAGAAACGCACCACCACTTTGGGCAAACGCAAATCTCGGGAATTGCAAACCACAATTATGAACGTTTAGTTTCTTTATTTTTCCGTTAATGTTTGTGTTTGCTCGACCCTGCTTCAAGTGGTTTTGAGGGGAGATGTGTTGTGTGCTATGAAGTTGAACATGTGCTGCAAGTGAACGCATGCTTGTAAAGGTAGGCTCGCTCTCTCTCTCTCTCTCATGCTCTCTCTCTCTCTCACACACAAACACACAAGAGGGACTGTTTAGGCAGCTTGAAACACAATTAAATCCAACCAAGCTGTCTCGCTGGTTTCTCGCTGAGTTGCATTTTGAAAAGACTCCAAGCTCGGGCCTGTGTACCGTAAAGCAGAGCAGGCTTATGGTTTGTCAGGTGACCTATATGTGCCACAGGAGTCCGGTCAGAGGTGAACCGCATCTCTGAGTCACGTTGTTAAACTCTACAAAGTCTTGAAAGAACGATTGTGTCACTCTGGGTTTCCGGTGTGATCTTTACGCGCATGTGGCCTTGCATATAATGAATGGGTGAAGTGACTTATTCTGTCTGATGTTCCAAAGTGCAGCAGCAGATAAAACTGACAGGCCGCTCTCTGCTGCCAGCAGCACCTCGTCATAGGGAAGATGACAGGAACTGTCCGTGGTGCTGAAACAGACAGCTCCTTTGTTCAACTCTGGGATCAGTTTGGAAGTTGCTCTCTGGCTTTGGTTCGATTTGATGCTCCAATATTTCTGTGTCTTCCATTGTACCTTCATGTATATTATGCTAATACACTTCATACATAATACATGCCACCTCCTTTAATTGACATGCTCAGTCCCTTTCACAGCTCATTGTGTGCTCTCTCTCTCTCTCTCTCTTTCCCCACTCTCCCTCTGTTTTGTCCTGCACGACAGTGTTTGCTTTAAATGGCCTCATCATGCGTACTGAGTGGTGTTAAAATCCATTAGCTGATCATCATGGAGTGGTGCTTGGCGCAGCCACGTGAGAGTTGGTTTTGTGAAAAAAGAAACACATAAACACCATGGAGAAGAGCTCCAGCAATGAGACAAACGTGTTTTCTCCGCAGTAGCTGGAGCGCCAGTTAGAGCTGCACATGCTGCTCAGTTATACAGCATTTATATGACGGAAGCTAGCACTCCTGCCATGAATACATCAAAGTGCAATCACATTATGTTTTTCTCTTTTTGTGTTGTGTGTAAAATGTACCAAACGTGTTAAAATACACTTAAATAGGATGTAAAACAAGAGGCTTTAATGCTAGTTTTCTGGGTATTGCTAATGTTGCATTCAGGGACTTTTTTTCCAAGCCACCGAGTTCCTGAAACATTAAAAGGTCAACATATAATTTTCTCTGCATGTGTGTCAGTCAGAAGGAAAATTGAGGCTCTGAACACAGAGTGAACATGCATGTTCTTGCGTACATTTCTTTGTGTATTCCACACGGTTAAATGCACAACTGGCTCTGGTATAATAATGCACAGGGCGCCCACCGTGCCGGCTATTAACACAGTTTGGGAAGCGTTACAGAGCCCAAGTGGAAATCAAAGTAACCCTAGGGGAGCCATGACGTCCTCCACGCGCCTAATAACAGACTGCATTGTGTTTTCTGTGATTACTTCTGCAAAATATCTCATCCAGAGTGTATAAAAGTACCTTTACGTGATAACAGTGCATGATAACCCCAGTTTAACTAAGCCACTCAGTGCTCAGTGGGACCCCAGTGAGCCAATTTGTTTGTGTTAATGGTCATCTAGCAGCAAGGAAGAGCTGCCTGAGAGTCGTCCTCGACTGCTACTGTGCTGCTGATGAATGATGTGTGTGTTTTCCTCCCAACATTGATTGAATTAGGCCACCCCGCAGACCCATTGCTTTCCCAAGGAGCTCTCGAAGGCGATCCTGCGGTGAAGTGTATCAATAAGCGGGTGGATGGAGTGTAAGTGGTGGTGTTGCCGCGGGCAGACAGCCGGTGATGAGGAAGGGGGGGAAACACGCTTAGGGAGAGTGCTGCTGATCACACAGCAGATTGGGAGCCCTCGGTGCTGGCGTCTGTCGGTCCCTGCCGTGGAGGGAGAGGGGGCGGAGCCACAGAGGGCTGACCCAGAACCGCACACTGGGCCTGTGCACAAGTCAGTTGGCTGTTATTAAGCCCTTTCTTTTCAGTTATTTGGCCATTTAAGCCGAGCTGTGATCAGGTGATGAGCGTGGCTGCCTGAGAACAAAGCATACAGCAACGAGCCGTTTTGATGGCTTTGTTTTGAAGGCTGCTTGCTTTGACGTGAACCCCCATGAGGCCACTGGCAGCTGAGCTCCCACTGTGGCAGATTGATATTTGTAATTTAAGGGAAGCTGTCACACAGCATCCTCCAGATGGAGAGTGCCGCGGAGGCACGCAGTCGATTAAACACGGTTTGTTTAGAAATAATCATTTTGATGTGGGAGCTGAGGATTCATCTGAGGCGAATTGGCTCAAGGGTTCAAAATGTTCAATTATGCACAGACGCGTGCGAGCGCACAATAAAAACACGTAGATCACGTGACAGAGCGTGTCCGTCACGTGATGAAGCCCCTCGGATCGCAGCAGAGAGGACAGGTCAGTGATTTGTTGCAGAGAACGTGGAGGATAGGTTGCGGTTGAGAGCTAATTCATTAATTCAGCCACCGTGCACGCGCACACTCTCCCGCGTGCTCATTAGTTTAATCACTGAACTATTGGAATTGATATTTGGAGGAGGGTCATGTTTTAAAAGACCATCTCCTCCTTGTCACATTGATTGACAATAAAGGAACAATAAACAGCGCAGGGAGAATACTGCTTGATTAACTGCCCTTCAGAATAACCAAACATGTGCAATAAATCAGGTTTCCATCTCACAAATTAGGACGCTGGCATTTATACGCCAGTCTCAAGACCTTCAAGCTCCAACTCTTGAGGCGTTTGAGCTTATAGATCCAAATGAGAGTCGAGCCCGGCGATGATGCAGAGGTTAAGAGCGGCTAATATGAATCAGATTCTCTCCCGCTGTCTTGAAATGAGCGGGATGATCTGAGGTGGGGGGGTTTTTGATGAAGTGAGAAAAACAAAACAATATTTCAGCGCTTGTCAAACAACTGTCGGGTGTGAAGTGTCGGAAATCTGTTTGCAGGATGTCTGTTTTTCAAAATTGTCTCATAAATCTCGAGCTGTAAATTTCACAAAGTGTTTGGCAGTTTGGGGGAATCGCTGCACTTTCAGCTCCTCATCCTCCTTTTTAGAATGTTTATGTGCTCTTGTTAGCAAGCTAGTTAAAAGCAAATGAATAGCACACAGATGAGGAATCAGTTGGATTCAAATGGAACGGCCTCAAGTGCTAAAAACCTTCTTTACTTCCTGTTTTTGGAGTGACAAAAAGAGGCAAGAAAAGCACAGGCGGACTAAGTTCTTTATTCAAGTATAAAAGACTTTTCTTTGGCGAATCATGCTTTTATTTTGTAGCGTGGAAGCGAATGTCCCGTGGCCCAGAACCACACCAAAGCCTGATGGTTGGGTTTAACACATGTCCCTCACAGCGGGAAAGTCTCATGAGGCAGGAGACGGCGTACAAAGTGAGCTGCGGAAGTCCGAAGCAGCGTTGTCACTCTGTTCTGCTTTCAGGTAAATCAGTTCCCCCTTCTGTACGTTTTAGTTTCAAAGCAATTTAGAGCGGAAGTCACAGCATGCACCTTCACCTGGAGCTGAAAGTCGGCCATTTTTTTAGTATGCAGCCACGTTGTTCCTGAATGGTCTCGATAGCCATCTTCTTGTTTATGCCTTCGAAATCATCGTCTTTATTCATGCTGTATATGAGGGAGCTGCTCCTTAAAGTACCTGGATGCTACATCCTGACTCCTGTATTCTTTTGGATGGAGATTGGTTGGCTGCTGAACTGTGTTCACGCACACACACACAGGGAGAGCAGTACTATTTTTTGGTCATACACGACAGAGTCCCTTCTTGGCCCTCAAAGTCAGAAGCTCTCTTCATCTCTTCATCTCTGACGTCTTTTTTATCGCCGTCTTGTAAATGAAACTTCTTCCTCAACCTCGGATGCTTTTAATCATCCTGTTATGTGTCACTCTTCTGGTTTGGCAACAGTCGTATGATATATACGTCATCAATCCGCCCACTCGCTTGTGGTTCACCTGCTGCGTTCACACATCGGCTCACCCAGTTTACCAGGAGGTTTGCAGGAAGAAGTCAGGTTGAGAAATTCGGCCGTTTGTGTTAAAGCATGCTGCCCATCTGGACAATGCTGGGACATCAGGAGTGCAGTGCAAAAGAGGCTACAGATAGCGTGTAGGCTAACTCTAAAGTATCAGAAAGGTGGATTTAAAACACCTTGAAACAGTCAATGAAAGAGCACAGTGTAGGTGAAGACATTAATGCAGGGAACGGGGGATCCTTGAACTCACCTCCACTGACATCTCCCCGCTGATAACCTCTCTGACACATGTCGTTCTCTCAGCGCACGGCAAAGTTATCTCTGCGCCGATACCTGTCTCGCTTTCTCTTTCATGCTCCAAACTTCTGTCTTCCTGTCTGAAGTTTGTACCCTGAGCGCTTCAGGTACAAACTTCACTCCTCTCTCTTTAACCGTACTTTGAAGGCTGTTGATGTCGTAAACAAAGTCAGGCCTGTCACTTTCAAAATCTTGGCCTTTTAGCTCAGCTGTTTGAAAGACGCAGCCGTCAGCAGTTACAACATTGATACTAAAGTGGTGTTGATTCTTTTTAGCTGGGGTTTTTAGCTTGCTTACCAGCTGTAACTATTTCATGTGTAGACATTTATGCAGTGCTTTCATGCAAAAAGGCCGGTGAGTCTAAATCAATGAGGAAAAAGGGCGGACGGGGAATAGAAAGAGAGGAAAGCGGATTGAGGTTAAGGAAAGGTGAATGAACTAAATTGAAGCACATTGAAAGAAGGTATGCAAACTTGTTTTTCACTTACAGTCGCACAAGCTGAGCTCTTGTTTGCTCCTCCGGCTTGAAGCACTCTGTCCTCAACAACAAGAGAGAACTAGAGAGAGAGACTTTGAAGGACGATTACACAAGGAAACGTTCAATGGTCCTCTACTGTAACTATAAGTTTAGTCGAATACATTGCATCTAAACACGACTGTCCTTCAAAGAGATGTAAACACATCAGGTGTTTCAACAAATGGGATATGTTTCAAGTAATGACGCTCTCTAGTGGTTGGAGTTGTTAGGAATGACGTCTGTCTGGAGCAGAACAGGAAGTAGCATGACAATAACCATGACTGTATTTAGTACTAATTGTAACCATTACATCTGAGGTTATCCCAACCAATATGTGTCTGTGCCTAAACCCAACAAAATCTCTAGGCCAGTGTTGTGACCAAGTCATCTTTGCTCAACTCTCAAGCAAGTCTCGAGTCATTTTTTGTTGGGCAAGTCAAGTCAAGTCACAGGTTATGTCAAGTCGAGTCGAGTCCTTAGTTAAGGCAAGTCGAGTCACTTTTTTCCACCCAAGATGCAGCACTCTTACCTGTAGTATCCAGTCTTTATAAAGAGAAAAGACAAGGTATTAGTAGCCCGTCTAACCAATTTATATAACCTGTTCAAAAAGTATGACAGTGAATTGTATCTGTATTATCTTGGCACAGACGCAGCCATGATGATGGTCTGGTCTGAGACCGTATTGAGTAGTAACGAGCACGACTGATGAGGCTTCTCTTTGGGGGCTTTGATGTTGCGTGTTGCCATAGCGAGGAGTTTGACTGACAACCAGTCATCCAGTCATGAGTCGTCCAATCATGATTCCCAGTTTGCGCTGCGTACATACTTGATAGTTAGACAGAAACTTGACAACATTGAATTTTATCATTTTATATTTAACAGCTAACATTCAAACTTATCAACACACGCAAGTCATCCGAGTCATCCTGCCTCAAGTCGAGTCGAATCTCAAGTCATTTATTTTCTATCTCTCTCGATCAGCACCTATGAACTCCACCGTGAACATACGATTTTTCTCCAAGGTTAGAAGAGTATTGGTTATTTTTCATCAAAGATTTCTTTATGTTTGTCATCACTGGTTTGATATAGAGAGAGTCGCGCTGTTTTGGCATTAGAAGTAGTTCTGTGCACCAGTCAGGACTTATCGATTTAGAGTCAAACTGCAATGACGATCACTGGGTAGGAATTAGAGAGGAATACTTCAGATCCAAAGCAGGTGTTTTAAAACAGTAGGGGACCATCTTGTGACAAGTGAAAGCTGCTGTCTGTCACATGACGCAAGGGAAGGTATGGGTGGATGGATCTTTCAGGGCATTAACAGGCATCAACACTCTTCCCTTTTTATACCCCGACAGAAGTTAAACTAGCCATGACTGTGATCTCCCCCGTCTAGTTCGTTCTAGTTGCCCAAACGAACCAAGCCTTTGTAACAGAGGTAGACACTGAGGAGAAAAAGCTCATAACAACAGTAATTTGTTGTTTTTCTGAAGAGAATGACCTTCAGTGTTGTTGTTCTGATGTGGACACCAAATCAGACGACGATTACAAGCGTCATTTTGAAAAGAAAATGTCAAATAACTTGTTTTTTCATTAAGTCTGGAGAACAAGTTTCATGTCCTCTCAGCTGCAGATGTAATTGAACATGACTACTGAAGACAAAAACCGTCTGGACAATGTTTTATTATTTCCCACATGTGTGTTACGGGAACCCACTTGAATAGATCTGACTCTATTCTCATTAGGTTTTCCTCTCTGTGCTCACATGCTTCCATCAGCTTTGTCATAACACAGGCCGGGTGGACAACACCAGCTGTAATGGATTCATTCTCTCAGCTGTCACTTTGCATTGGTTCTGGGAATATCTTGCCAATGTCCCATGGGGCCAATGTGTAAGAGAGGAGATATAGCACAACCAAATGTGCACATGCTACGCACAGAGAGAAAGGAGTTCTTTCTTTAAACACACAAGATTAGTCTTGGCAAATTGCCATGTCTTACAGGATGAAATTGCATTTGAAGGTGTAATTCAATCGTCTTTTTTTGTGTGGAATTGGCGTGGAAAGCGAATCACCAATGCAGCCTTCCTTGGAGACGGAGATGTTTAAAATCTCCTGGCGGTTGTCAGAATTTCAAGATCAGATTTGCTCACAACAGTGAAATTGTAAGCCGTGATCTCTCAGTGGACTGGACCACAGAAAAAGGAGAGTCAGAAGAGGGACTTTAGCTCAATTTTCTGTTTCTCGGCTTGTCAACTTGTCTCTGAAATCCACTCGGATGGCCTCAGCTCTAAGCTATGAAGAAGGAAAGACAAAAAATTGAGACAAGGTCATGCGAGAATTGGCGAGGGAGAAAAAGAGAAGCAGTGAGAGGCGAAACGAGAGAGAATGAGAGGTGTTTCTACTGTTTCCTAAAGCTAGAACACTGTGCGCTGTTATTTTGTCAGCTGCAGTGGTCTGTGTTATGGTGCAATGAGTCCCCGGGGGGGAGGGACTGCCATAAATATTGCACTGTGTGGAACAGCCGGCTCTGATGTAGGCCCACATTGTGTACAGGATGCTGGCTATTAGTGCCATTGGTCAGTAATGAGCGCGTACAGAGTCCCCGCCAAGTGTTTAAAGCCTTTAAAAACTCGTCCAATCATGTTCACAAGGACGCACATGCACAGGAAGACGAGACGTCCTCCATGAGCCAGAACTGGAAATTCTTGGATGTGGAGAACTCATAATTAACAAGTTGTTCTGATGCTGCCCTACGATACTGGTATCAATTTGGGAATCGCTACCACTATCTACAAGTTTGACAGTCGATATAGGTATCAACAAGTATGCCAGTCAATGCCTCGGACACTGCCCAACATGGGTATTGATATCAGTATCGGAGAGCATGCCAGTCTATACTGATATCAGCCAGTATACCAGTAGATATCGGTATCGTCAAGTATGCCAATCGATACCTCTGATAGTGCCTTAAATAGGTATGGATATCGTCGAGTATGCCAATCGATACCTCTTATAGTGCCTTAAATAGGTATGGATATCGGCGAGTATGCCAATCGATACGCTTATAGTGCCTTAAATAGGTATGGATATCAGTGAGTATGCCAATCGATACCTGTGATAGTGCCTTAAATAGGTATGGCTATCAGTATCAGCAAGTATGCCAATTGACACATCTGATACTGCCTAACGTGAATATTGATATGGGTATTGGGGAGTATGCCAGTCGATATGGGTATTGGCGAGTATGCCAGTGGATAACGGTGTCAGCTAGTATGCCAGTCAATGCCTCGGATACTGCCAACAATAGGCATCACTTTGGCTTTCACCAAGTACGAGCCCATCTGATAAAAAAACTAATTAGTCCCCAAAAATCAACTAATTTCAGGTCAATCATTTGTGACAATAACATGCAACAACAATCCAGTGCTAGCAGAGTGTGTTAGGTTATTCAAAGATAGCAAAATGTCAGCAATCGTTTGTTTACCATCAATATGGTGCTTTTTTATTTCATTAGTATTGAAGGAGTACTTGGTATCGGTCAATACTCAAGTCGTGGTATTGGGAAGGAATAAATGGTATCGAACGTACACATGATGGTGGATCATTACAAAATGATCACTTAGTGATGGAGCTGTGACATTGTAGTGCGTTTGTCGAAGGTCAGTGACATCTATGTGTCTGTTCACCCTGCATATGCTAGAATGTGTGTTAGTGTGTGTGTGTGTGTGTGTGTGCACGCCTGTGCACACTGATCTGACACACAGGCCCAGTCAGTCCTGTTCTTGGCTCCAGCAGGGATCTGGCACGTCTCCTAGGCTTGCAGCCCCGGCCATTCCTCCCCCCGCTCTCCCTCTCTGTCTCCCGCTGCCTCTCCTCCTCTTCCTCCTTTTTTTTTTTTCTCCATCCATCCACACACCAGTGCAGATCAGCCTGCCCAGTCTTACAGAATGTCAGGGGGGGGAAAAAAAGGAAAAGAGAAGCAGACTGGACTTTCACCCAGGCTCTCCCGGTTTTCTGCTCATTTTTGGCTCTGCTGTAGCTCTGCTTTGCTTTCATATGACAGTAATATGGCAGTGTTATGTATCTAATTATAATACGCCACAAGAGAAGCTGAACACATGGCCTGAGAAGAGCTCAGGCTATTCACGGGCTAGGGTAGCGATTGACAAAGCCCTCTCCATATTCCATGGATGGAACCCTGGATAACCTCACAGCAGGGACACACACACACACGCACACATACGCACACACACAGACACACAGACTGTCTTGCAGATCTGATTCTATTCACCTAAGTCCTGTAATAAGATTCCATCTGATATAACTGGACTGCTCCCCGCAGGGCCTTCCCCCCACAGCAGCTGCACTGTTGTAGAATGAATACAGCGCTGGTCAGAGAACAATCAATGATACTGAGTCTGTTTGTGTGTGTGCGTGTATGTGCGTGTGTGTGTATCAAGGAATTTAGAGCAACATTTTTGAATCACCATCCAAAGTGAATAATAAGTATTCAGGTTTAAAAGCCAGTCTGATTGTCTGTCAATGTAAAAGAATGTATGTAGCATTAGCAGCCCATTATGTGTCAATTCACTTGTGTCAGTAAGTCTATGTACTCTATAACATCGGGAGCGATAGAACCAATAAGTAAGACATGGTGAGACTGATGAAACACAAATAAGACAGAAGGCCTTATAAACAGTAGCTATATGCGTGCATAGCTTTAGCTACGTTAGCCATTGTTAGAAATACGATATGATAATAAACAGTTAATACAGCTTTCAATTACTGTTGATGCACGGAGATAGGAGGGCGGGGTTGGAGAGGTCGGAAATCCAACCTCAGGGGGCGTCCCAGTTGAAATTTCCGACTAGGAACTCAGAACTCCGAACTTCCGAGTACAAATGGAATGCAACATAAGTCCCAAAAAGCAGAACATTTATTAAATTGTAAATGGACCGCGCTTATATAGCGCTTTTCTATTTTTCCGACCACTCAAAGTGCTTTTACACTCCATGTCACATTCACGCACTCAGTCACACACTAATGGCAAAGGCTTCCATGCAAAGCATCCCTCTCCAATCAGGAACTTATTACAGGAGGAAGAAGGATGTTTTTTTCTTTAGTGGAGACTAAAGTTAAAATCAGGGCAGAATCAAAACAAGGGAATTGACTTAGGAGCAATAAACTGCTTAAATATATAACAGCATTCCTACTTCTGTAGATATAGCTGTGTAACGTCCATACAGGCCTCTGTGGACAATGCTAATAATATACCATATATATTGGCCTTAATCCAGCTGTTGCCTTATTATAATGAACACCGAACATTAGGGAAAGTTAATAACTCTTCCACCTACTTTACTTCTCTTGATCAACTGAATCTGTTAGCTTTGGGCTAAAAGAAAGGCTACCAAGTTTCCTAATTATCGGATCACAGTTTTTTAATCTTCCATTGCCACAAAAAGGGACTTCATTACTTTGCATCTGGTAAAAGTTGTGTCTTCATTGGGCGCTGGTTTAGCTCAGTTGGTAGAGCAGGCGGCCCATGTACAGAGGCTACAGTCCTCGACGCACTGATCGCACGCTCGACTCCTGTGTCTGCCGGTCTTTTGGTGTCATTCCCCACTCTCTCCTCCCCACGCTACCTGTCTCTCTTCAGCTGTCCTATAAATAAAGGCTTAAAAAGCCCCCACCCCCAAAAAGTTGTGCTGCGAAAAAGAAAGTAGCAAGAAGTTTAAAAAAAAGTTGTCTTTTTTTCACTTGATTCCAACACATTGCTGTTGGAATTGTCCAAAATCATGTCAGTCCAACATACAAATAACACAATCTGCCACTTGGCTGCATGTTTGGGCCTGGAAATCTCCAAAGCAAAGACAGAATAAATCTATATGTCTGCATTGTCTATTGTAGTTGAGTTCTATATTGTACTGTGTCCTCAGGGGGGCCTTAATTGGAGACTGAGTTTTAGTCCCATTGTGGCACACGGTGGAGTGAACAGGAGGGTCGGTAGGAGGAGCTGAAGGTCACACATTCTGACTTAAGGACTGTAGTTCAAACACAGCGGAGCTGAAGTGAGACAGGTGGTGTAAATAAGAGCAACAGATAAGCACATGATAAATAAAACATCCTCTGAGTCCCCATGCTCCCTCCATCCATCCATGCATCCATCCGTTCCCTCGTCCCCAGCGAGTGTGCGATACCATTCGTTCAATAAGACCTCGTCTGTCTAATAAGGCTTTCATACCCCTTCCATTGCTCTCTTTGTGTGTGTGTGTGTGTGTGTGTGTGTGTGTGTGTTTGGGACTTTGGGTTGGCTGTAGCTATTGTTCTGCAACACCCACAAGTTACTCTCATTGGTCCAGTTGCCGATGAAGCCTATATATCTCCCTCTGCCAAAGCCGGCAGCATCCTGGGCGCTCTGTAGGCAGCGGAGTAGGAGAGAAGATTTTTTTCCACCGAGTCTGTGACGGGTTCTCTCTTACTTTGGTAAGTTGCCATGCTTTGTGTTGGTGGTGAATGCGTTAGTTTCTTCTCCTGGCTTGAACAGAATGAGCTATTGTTGGGTTTTTTGGTCCAGCAGAAGTTGAAAGAGAGATGATATCTTAACAGATCATTTTAAAATTGGAGGTTTTGTAGAATCACTCCAAAGAGCCCAGAGCATTAAGATATTTTTGATAGTATTTCTGTGGTACTCCTCGGCTCGTTTTATCCACGGCAGTGAAGTTTTATGAAGTTGGTAGAAGTATTTTCCACACACTGTTTCATATCCATATGCAGAAACATTGTAAGAGCTGAGCTGGGACAAGGTATGGTTTCAAACTTCTGCTTCCTGGTTCATGATTTCAGTGTCTTATCTCCAACTAATTGTAAACATTGAGGCGACATGCATCCAAAGCAAGATGCTGTAGTCTAGAGAGTTAAAACAGGAGGGAAAAACTAATTTAAAAGTAATAAGACAGGCATGTTTTTCAAAATAGCAGTCTGTATCTTTACAACAGAATGAGGTCAATCTTGGATCCCATTAGTCTGATGATGATCTAGCCTCTGGGGACAACTGTGAACATGCCCAGGCATGTGTAGCCAACAGTTAGCGATAAACGACTTCCAGTCAACACTTCCTTTTCCAAATGCTGCATTTTCTATAGAAAATAAACTGGGTTTTTTTGTGATGTACTTGTAATTAATGGGTCTTACCTCTGTTGAAATTCTGTTCCGCCTGCTTTTGCTGGTTTTCCTTCATGCGCCGCAGCCTGCTGATATGTGATTGGTCAATATTGCTCGGACTACAAGCAAACGAAAACCAGAACACTTGCCACCCCGGAATCAGTGATATAATAAGGCTGCGGGTCACATTGGTCACAACTGATCTGTGCACAATAGGCTCAACGAATCCTTAATAACCACTTTATGTGATGTGTAATATATACAGATATGACACCATGCTCATGTGTTGGTGGAATCTGGTGGAACCCAAATGGATTTACAAGGGGCTTCCATAATCAGGAGGACTACAACAACTAAATAAGCTAATCTACCACCCTACATGATATAAAATAACATGATAAAAGGTATTTATACTGCACATCTCATACCAAACTGGTAACCCAAAGTGTGGCACAAAGTACGCAGGAAAGGCAGTGTAAACCACAGGAAAGCAGTCTACGGTGATATACAACAGACAGGGCAAACAGGAGATGAACAAATCGATTGATATTTAATCAAAAGTATTGAACTGATAATTCAACATGTGGCTGTTTTCCTCTTGTGGCATCTTCCTTATCTTCCGTAACCTCTCAACCCCCGCCTCTTACTTTCCTCTCCATTTCTCCCAGTCCTCTCTCTTCCCAGCCTGTCCCCAGTCAAGCAGAGAATCGATTTTTAAACAGGCGAGACTCTGGGGACCGAGCAGGCGACCATTATTGGCCTCATTTAGGCTCCATCGCCACCACGATGGCTCCTCTAGACAATAGGATAGACTCTGTCATAGATACCAAAGCGTAAATGCACATTCCGGCTGAAAAGTGCTCAGGCCAGCATTTCCTGTCTTCAGGGAGCGGCGTTTTAAGAAACCGCTGTCGGTTTGAGAGGATGGACCGCAGTGCTCCTCCGCACAGCGCTAATACAGGCACATCCAGCACATTTCACAGCCTCAGGCGAGATAGGAGAGGAAAATAGGGAATATAAGGACTTTTTTCTATGCTATTTAGTGCGTGCTACCTTTCCCTTTTCCATCACAGGCGCAGTTTTTGTTCAGCCTGCAACATAAGGCAGTGTGCTAGCACTGTAAACAGCTTCTGCTGATTCCCCATCAGGGGATTGTGCTCCTCTATAGCAGGTATACGTCTGTCAGGCAACTCAAGCGTGCAAAGCCAATCACAGCCCTCGTTCCTCTTTCTAGGATTGGGAGGTTTCAGGAAAGCTTGTGCTGTAGTTTATCCGAGACAGAAGAGCATCTTTTTTTGTGATCAAATAATCTGATGAAGGTGAAAGAGCCACTTCATGATTGCATTACAGGCTCCCAATGAGCAGATCCCCCCACCTCCCGGGGTCCTGTTTGTTTCTCAATATGTGCACTTGAAGAAAGAATAACTGTAATCTATTGCACTGATGTTATCCTTGAACAAATCCTGGAGTCTTTTAGATAGCAAGTGTGCGCTTGCATGAGAGGGAACACAATGTGATGCACCAGAAATCAGGCAGTTAGGAGCCCCGAGGTGCAGGAGGGAGACACGCACCCGGAGTCTCACAGAGCAGGGAGGCGGCGCACATGGCGGCATGCGTGGTAAGTCCTTGCGAGACAAAAGCTGTTACAAACTTAGGAAACTATATTGGCATTGCACTGAACACTTGGATGCCCTCTAATAGCAGCTGTCAATATCAGACTGCAATTTGGCAAATAAAGGGCATTATGCTGAACACTTGGTGGAATAAGAATCTATTCAAACTGATCAATAAGCATTTGGTGGTATTTTTTTATTTACTTTAGTAGATGAGGGGAAACACTTTAGCAGATCTATGAGAATACCCGGCTGTGCTGCTCGGCTGAATGATTCACAGCAGCTTATTTTATGGTAATGACCGACCTCAGTCCTCCCACATACATGTAGTGGGAGGTTGTTTCAGGCCGCTGTGGACTACAACAGGAAAGAGAAGGGAAGAGGAATGGAATATATTACATCTTTTATCATTATGATTAGATATGGTGCACTTTTACTACTTCTAATAGCACTGGAGATGATAATGAGACATTGTCTTTACAAGGTACGACTCATTCACGTAATGGTGCTTTCTGTAATGACCGTTTTACCGTAATAGACGTGCCAAGGCAACTTCATTTGAATTGTGTTCCACATTAATCCATTATTCGGCCTCCTTGAGACTTTACTCTGAAATGCAGGAGACAGAAAAAGGTTTCTAAGTGGTTTATGTGCTGATTTAGTATGATCACACGAGACAGAGTGCTGTTGGACAAAATATCACAACGGCAGTGATTCTGCGATCGCCAAGGATGATCAGTACGTCTCTTTGCTTTGGTTGCCTTTGAGGTATCCGCTAAATCAGTCTGCACAAAGAGCGTTTGCTGTAACATTAATGGTACTAAAAACACCTGAGTTTGATTCCCCAGTTGCTGTTATACTCTATATTGGCACTCACGGAATACCTCTTGTCCAATCAGATTACTTTGTAGTCTGTTAAAGGCAAAAGGTTACGCATGTTTCCTGTCTTGGTGTTCTGTATAAACGTCATTCCACTTTTTAAACCAGCAGCAGAGCTCGTTACAAATCCAAACCTGTGTAGATGGGTGATCCTGCGGGACAAGACAGCACCGTGTCATCAAATCGCTGATGTTGTCATAAATCTTACACTAAGGCAGCAATATGCCAGGTTTTTGTTTTGGTTCAGCAACAAAGCAAAGCGGGCGTCATGTTTTTCAGGTGATTTCAGTAGAAAAAGAGCTACTTCTGTCCTATTACAATGCTTTACTGTTTACACAGTTAAAAAGCCTAAAAAGTATTGATATACTGCTCTGTTCATTATCACATCAAGCAGTCCATCTGCTCATTCATGCTGTACACATGCCCTTTATTGTAATGTTGCACTCTCCACGTTGCTGCTGTAAATGTCCCTGTTGTGGGACGAATAAAGGATTATCTTTGTAACGTTTCTTTAGAGTCTATGTACGCATGCGCTGCAAACAGTCTGATAGCACAGACACTGCTACGTGTAATATCATGCAAGGAAGGATTAATGCCAATTACAGATGATAACTTACACAGTATATCATGTTTTGTACAACAACTAGTTCCAACCAAGTCATCTGATTGGACAAGAGGCATTCCACGAGTGCTGATATAGAGTATAACATCACTGGGACTTTTCACTCTGTGTATCACTCCACCTCAGCCAGGTGCTCTGAATACCGTTAAATAACAAACAGCACAGCGTGCATGTCGACATTAATCAAGCTGGTACCTCTGAATCACACAGCAGACTCTTATTTCACTGGTTGATGAGAAACTAACTAACCTGTACACACAGAGTGCAGGAGAATGTTTGGGTTGCTTGGCAACAAAAGTCCAGTTTCAGTTAAGTTGTGGAACTAGTTGAGCTGGGGGAGCAAAAACACACGACAGAATCAGGATTTTTTAAGATATAGGTTTAGATAAACATTTAAATAATAAGTAAAAGTAAAGTAAAGACATACCGTCCATTTAAATGCCTGTAAGCTGTGTGTACCTGCATGTGTTCACCAGCTTGTGCCTGTTTGTGAGTGTGGACGTGTCTGACAGTGTTTTTAGTCTATCTGTGTGTCAGCGGTGTTCCGGCCGCCCCCAGTGGGATGTGTACACTAAATGGGTGAGGAGAGGGTTGGCCCCTGCTCTCCATCAAAGGCTGGTATTGACTGGAAGCATGAGAGGGTCTCTGCAGCCAGTCATCCTTGGACAGCTGACAATGGGCCCGGGCGCGCGCGGGGGGGGGGATATAGCTGAAAGCAATCAACAACCGGCGGAGGAAAATGCTTCAGCGGTGGTGGAATGTGTCTGAACTCGGACCTCCCTCCAAACAAGCCGCAGCTCTGCTCTTGGCCGATCATGTGGACACGGATTTATTTGCCTTGAAGCTCTTTTAATTAATTATGCACACGCTGTTGCGTCGAATGTGCGTTTTAAGTACATGTACAGTATCTGTGTGTCTACGCGGAGCAGCGGGGGTACGGATTGGCTCAGGACGGCGCGGTAATTAATCTCACTCAGTGAAGAGGTGCATGTTGGGACTGAGGCAGGGCATAGCTCACCGCACCTTGCTCGTTAACTCTAACCACCTATGGCCGGCCTCCGGAGATTAACGAGGGCCGCCCATGGTCAAACCCGGTCAAATGTGTGTTTTAACGAATGCTCACTCAGCCTACCAGCCTATGCTTATTTTTTATTCCGAGGCAGTGATTCGCATTGCTGCTGCGGAATAATGCTCCTGGGACCTGACTCACACTGTGACACATCTGCCATGCAGCAGAGGAAACACACACACACACACAAACATGCGCGCGAACACGTGCCACACATGGCTCAGACAAAGGAGCAGGTAAGACGTGCGGGAAGCAGGGCTGCAGTGTGTTGTGGCATTTACTAGCAATCCCAGCATGGGTCTGTTTGACACAGTGACACACAGACAGCCCTATGACTCAGTCACTCAGTGTGTGTGTGTCCTGTCTGTGCCTGTCTTCTTTGTCTTTCTCCATGTGATGTTTGCAACGCTAAAACTACAAATGGTGCGAGAATAACAGTGAAAATACATCATGTTCACCTCTGAATAATTCTCACCTTCCCCTTTAACTTGAGTGCTTGACTCTGACACTACTATCACTCCGTTTGTGTGTCTCTCAAAGGTTACCCGGTGCAGTCAGTGGCTCCTCAAGCGTATAAATAATGTAGTTCCTCGTAGAATTGAGGCCGGTATACCGTACATACGTATTCTTGTCTCACGACACCGGGGTTATGATCTGAATGCAGCTGAAGGAAATGTTTTCCACCTGCCCAATTCTCATTTAATATTCAGCGGTTATTACTCATGCAATATTTATCAAATACCACTCCTTGTCTTGTAATGTGCGTGCGAGGGAAAGGTTAAGTCATTGTATTTACAGCTGTGTACATTCAGCACCTGCTATTTTCAGCATGTATTAAACATTCGAGCATGGTGTGCGTCTTTAAATCCACAAGCATCACGCCTCCAAGGAAACAGCATGATATCTCAGACGCACATTTTCACTATCTGCATTTCCTGTCCTGTCAGGGCGCCGAGCCACGTCTTGTAAACGCTATGAAGACGTACTTTACCTAAGACCACAGCGCAGGCAGCCTTCAAATTGGATTAAGTCCCTAAATCACATGATCAATCATCCACAGCTGGCGCTGCCAAGATGGCGGAGGTGGCCTTCGCCGCCTTAAGATGGCACAACTGCACACATAGGGAACAGAAACAGAAGCTGGAAAGTGCTTTCAGGTTCTGCTTGTAATGTGTGAATCTGTGCGTCTCGGTCTGTCCCCAGAGATAAAACTATTAGAAAATGAGAGTCACACACACGGAGCCAAAGTGCACGGACATGCCGCACATGCACGCAAGCAGACGGAGTGTGCTAGCAACAAATAGCGGGAGGTGATAATTGAATTGGGAAACATTACGGAAAGATAGGAAGATATACGGCTCTCCTGGGAGAGGCGGTCCTGCAACAATGAAAACACAGTAAATTCCTCTGCTGCTTTGTCAGGGAGAGTCAGCAGGCGGTGCGGGGCCGCGGCCCTCATTTTCTGGTAAAAAAGCAGCAGGCAAACGGTATGTGTGCGCCTGTGTGTGATGATGTGTGCATGCCTCACGCATCGCTGAAGCGTGGATATCACGCCATGCCTCTGTGTGTGCCTCCTCAAACACACCTGCTCCTGACGCCTCGGAGGGAAAAGCTTGGCTGTAGTTAACAGTACGAGCAGCGGCGGAATGTTGTAGAACAAGATGTATAAGATGTATCTGCACTACTTTTTTTTTTTACAATAGAAAACTTTATTTTTTTTGCAGTTCTACTCACCAAGGTTTTATTTTATCAGGCAGGCGTGTGTTTGAGTTTGCTTTTGGAGGTTTTTTTCCCATAAATCCTGTTGGTTGTATTCAGCCACCTTCAAACGAGGCCAGATGAGCGTCGGATGAGTCACTTTCACAGATAATTTTCTCATGTTTTGCCAAAATAAATGGTGTTTAATGTGCATTAATACTTTCCCCAACGTGTCCATCACCAAACAGTCGCTGTGACCTCTTAACCACCCAGCTTTAACTCTTAGAAGTCGCTCTTTTGAATCCTTTTGTGCAACAGTTTGAAATGACTTGTGAATGGACGCAATGGAGAGGGAGGAGAGGGGAGGACAAGGTGTTTCGGGTGTTTGTTTGGGGTTTTTTTTGCGAGGGGCACAATGCCCCCTCTGTGTGTGAGGATGGCAGGATGGTGATGTCATGGCTGGCAGCACCCAAAGCCCACTGAGCTTGTGAAGGCGTGACATGATGGGGACAAAGAGGAGTGTTGCTGGGATTGTTCCGTTGAATCGGGCTGTGACGGGCCGCAGCTCTCAATCCTGAAGCTCGTGAAACAACCTGTCAATCATTCAGTTATGTTAGGTAAATTACCTGCATCAGGCCCTTAAAATTAAATCAGCTTTTGTTAGCATTCTGACTTTATTGACAGCTTGAAATGTACTTAAAGACAGGAAGTACAGTTTGGGGAGACAGGCGACAAAGATCCCCCTAAAAGCATCTTAACCCCTCAGCAACAGGACGCAACAAAATCAAATGATCTTGAAAGACTTGGTGTGGTATTGTCATTTAATATTCACAAATCTCTTTAAAACAATCCACACATTGAACAAACTCAGCAGCAGTGGAAAATCGAACACCATGCAGCTATAATGCTCTTATCATCTCCCTCTCCTTTTGATTCTCTCTCTCTCTTCAGCTTCTCTGTGTGTGGTTGTGGACTCAGTGGTCCGAGTGTTTCTTGACTTTTCAATTTTATACTCTTGTCGTTGTGTATTTGGTCGCAGCAATCCCCTCCTTTATGCCTGTCTTGTTAGATTTCTGGGAAAGTATTGCAGCAATGCCTGCAGGATGTGTTTAAGTTTAAAGAGGGATATGGTCATTAGGATGGCGCAGTCTGAAAATCTGAAGCGACCTCTTGAGGATTTGGACCTTTGAGAGTGTTTCTGGTTGTTGTTTTGTGCGCTCACGTCGCTATAAAGTGGCCGTGGTGTTCCAGCTGCAGCTAAAAAACACACTATTAGAACCACCCAGCTTATCGGCAACTGTTTTAAAGGCCTTTTAGCCGAACAAAGAGGAGCCAATCCTTTAGCTGTGGCATTTGCCAGAATGTTATTGGCAGAGCGATGTTTATCGACTGAATCTTGTTTCCTAGTAGAATGCGATCGAGGAGGAGAAAAAGGCTTCTTTTTAGAGCAGGCCTCTGCGAGTCTCGAGTAAACACACACTGAGAGAGGCTCCTTTCATTAGCTATGCTAATCTGGAGTGCACATGACTTGCCGCAGACTCCAGGGTCCCTCCTGGCTCGGGCTCTCTGCAGTCTCTAAAGGCCGGGGTCCTGGTTTCTCCTTTCTGGTTCATTGGGTTAATTTGCAGTGTGTCGTGTTCCTGTAGTTAGACTGATAGAAACATGGATCTGGCTACTGGTGTGTATGCCCCTTTCCTTCAATCACATTACTCTGCTGAGATGTTTGTTATCTCTGACACAAACTGCTTTAAAAAGGCATTAGGAGTTTATGTTTACTTGCTTGCTGAGAGAAAGACGAAAAGATTGATACCACACACACATATCATTATAATCAATATGATTCTTCTGACAGCAGCCAGCTAGCTTAGCTTAGCACAAAGACAGGACACAGGTGAAAAACAGCGAGTCTGGCTCTGTTCGACGGTGACAAAATTAGCCTACCAGTCCCCTCCAAAGCTCACTTAATATTGTTGTTTGTAGTTCAATCAATAAGATCGACAAAAGCATGAGTGTGAAGTCAAAGTGACGGTTTTGTGCCAAACTTTTTCTTGGCTTGGACCCAGACAACAATTTGAGACTCCCGAAAGTTACTGGGACCAACCTAGAAACTGTTTGGTTAATTGTTGAAGAGGTTTTATCTTAGGAGGTGGTGGTGTGTGGATTTTGTCATCCTCAGATTGAGCCAGGCCTCATGTTTTCAATCTTTATGCTAAGCTAAGCTAAACAGATGCTAGCAGTGGCTTCATTGTTCAATTATGAGTAAGGTATCAATCTTCCCGACTTGCTCTCGGCAAGAAACTAAGTGAGTTTATTTCCCAAACTTTTCATTTAACTTGTCAAGCATTTTAAACTTTAATTAATTCCACTTAAACTTCATTTGTTTTGTGTGTTTTTTTCTGTACGCTTTAATTAGAGTTAGATGATTGATTTTATAGGGTGCTGCATCAGTTATCACTCCAAGTTAACTTTGATGAGTGTACTTCTTTTTTCATTTAACATAAAATTTATACAGCAGCAGCGGCTCTTTTTCAGGAGCTGGCTATTAGAGGGTAATTACTACATGTTAGATTATGTCATTTACTGAGAGAAGATGAGGAGTAGAGAATGAGGCACCTCCATCAATTAATATGATGTATGAGTCGATAAGGGATCTGGGTGGGATATTTGCCGCATCTCTGGGAGTCGCAAGGTGATAATTTGAAATTTCCTTCGAGGTACCCTCCTATTTTTTAATGAAGCCGGCGATTAAAAGTGGAGTTTCTTACACATGTAATTATTCCTTTATTGATTCGTCAGCATCTTACCGAAAGGTTTCTCGTGAAATATATCCTTGCTGTGATAACACGTCTCAACTGCAATCATGAGAGGAAATCATTACAAGAAAGACGCCCTCGGGGGGAATGTGCAAAATGGTTCGCTGATGTGAGTGACCAAGTGTGTGTCTCTCTCTGCAAATGTTTGAACAATAATGTGTCTGCTTACTTACTGCGGTGTTTGGGCTATTACAGAACATCCTCCACACCGACACTTACTCTCGTCTTGTAGCAAAAACGAGGTACTTGATCTCCCCGTTCAGGCAGTGACTGATTACCCTCCTCTCTCCTCTCTCTCTCCCGACATCCCTCCTTCTCCCTGCTCTTCTTCTTCTTCAGGCTGCGAGGACGGGGGGAAGATGAGACCTCCCAGCCCTCTGCTGATCCTGCTGTACATCACGCTGTCCAAGAGTGTAAAGGTGGTCTCCAAGAGAGGCTCAGGTATTTAACGCTCTGACTTTTATTTGACTTCCTGTCTGAAACTTTTGCATGCAGCCCCTTTATGCTGCTATTTTTAAATGACTGTTTTTATGTGTGTGTTCGAGTTTTCTACTTGCAGTTTGTGGTAGCTGCCAACCAACACTGACTGGCACTGCGTTTAATGTAATTTAGAGGCTTCTGATTAGCTTTACTGATACAGAATAAAAGTTGTACATGCTGTTTTATGATTTTTTTTTTTCTTATCTGTGATGATAGTTGTTGTTGGGTTGTTTTTCCTGGAATACAAAGTAGTCTCCAGGCGCTTCTTGAAAACACTGCTGTCTTACTTGTGTATGTTGCATGCTTTAAACCTGGTTTAAAAAGATGATAGGCAGGTAATTACATAGGAAGCCGGCCTTCCCACTTCCATCTGAGAATGACTCACACCGGAAAATGGGGAACGATGTTGAGCAATTTAGACATAAGTGCGGCTTTGTTGCCGGCGTCTCAGGTGAAGAGCATGCAAATTAATGAAGATATACACTGTACCTCTCAGAATTAGCTAGGCCTACCTCAATCTGGGGAGAGTGACAGCTACCAAATGATCCAATTGCTCAGTGACTGGGTCACCAAGGGTTACTGTGAAACTCATTTTGGCTCTAAATGCCAGCAAATTGAGCATCAATTGTGAACAAATGCAAAGGTCAAAAGAGAAAATGGAGAGCGAAAAGATTGAGGATAGAAAGTTTTCATGACAGGAATACATATAGGGATTCAGGCCGTCATATGAACACCCCACAGACAAGCTGCCATTGCTGAGATAAGGTCTTTCACGCTTTGTTGCAAGTCCTGTACTCAGTATTCACTTGCTCGTCAAATACTGGCACTCCATGGTTTAAAAAGAACACCGGACAGGTTAAATAAAGTAAGATAATAGTCATCCGTCTTATTTATCCCGTAAATGTCATAAATAAAAGAGTGAGGAGACAAGCAAACACACATGCGCACACATTTCTGTCCTGTGTGTCCATGCATGTTTCGTTTGTACTGCAGACAATGGGTTCGCATGACTGAAGATTTAAGGACTGACCTTTTAGTTAAAGGTTCCATACTGAAGGACGCACACTCAGTGCACAGATACTGACACAAGGGGGCAGAGGGGCAACTCATAAATGAATAATGTGCTTCAGCCAGCAAAGAAAATAGTCAGTGCCAAAGAATAGAGAAACACTTTCCCGCACACCTGCTAAACAGGAACTGGATTCAGAATAAATGCCGCAGCTTCCAGAGATAAAGGCCTGAAGGTGACAAAGCAAATAGTGTGATTCGTGAAAATTGGTAACATTTTCTCAGGGCTGAAGTAGTGTTGCTGTATAACTAAGGAACTGAGTCATATGTGTTCATCATTTCAATCAAAGACAAAATGACAGAGGGAAAAAACTAGCTTCCAATCCATATGTTAGCAAGATCATTAGCAACCGAGCTAACGATACATATTTGCACAATCACTCCTGCCTCATTCCTCTCTTGTGGACTAGTTTATACCAGGACAGAGGAGATGAATTAAAATGAGATGCTGCAACATTAGAGTCCTTAATTTTGTACCTTTTGGCTCTCCGTATATTCCAAAATCAGCCTTGCAATACATTCTTGCTCTTGGTCAGTGTGGCAAAATGTGGCAAAAAGCTGATTGTGAAAAATCAAATGTGTTTCAACTCAGTGATGAATCCGATTCCAGTTTACATAAATAATTTTGTCATTTTTAATGTAAGTGTAGCCTTGATGCTCTATGTGTAATGTGTCCACCGAACTCGGATCCCATCAGCTATAGTCAGGACGACGATATAGCCTCTGGGGACAGCGGTGAACATGTCGGGCGTGTAGCTAGCGGTTAGCGATAAACGACTCCCAGTCAAGACTTCCTTTTCCGCGTGCCGCATTGTATACAGAAAAAGAAACCAGTTTTTCTTGCGATTTCAACATCATGATGCAGATTAGTAAACAGTAAAAATGAAGCTTTGTCGGGTCTGTCCTCAAGAGGAGAAGAAAACTACTTTTAAAATGCTTGATTGTTGAGCGGAGGTCAGATAGATCATTTCTGATGCATTCGAGGAAGTCGGGAAATCTGAACGCTGAACGTCTTTCATGACACAAGGTCATTGGAATTTATCTCAAGTTGAATTTTAAATCTGGAACAGATTGTTAGCTGTTAGCATGCAGATGTCTGTTTACAGATATTAATAAGAAGCTAAATTGTCAGATAACGGCCGATGTGAGCCGGGACGTCATTTTGTTCCACCTGCTTCCGCCACACGGGCTGTTTTTCCTGCCGGCGCCGCAGCCTGCTGATACGTGATTGGTCGATACTACTCTGACTACAAGCGTACTACAAACGAAAACCAGAACATTTGCCATCCCTAACATCCGTCCCCTAATATCATCCTCCATGTGCCAATAAAAGACTAGTCAGGAGTAGACCTGAATACTTAGTAAAATCCCTGCTGTTAAATTCCAAAAGTATCTACATGAACAATATTTACATAGTTGTCCTTAAATGAGGATACTTATAGTTAAGCACATAGGTGCCTTATGATGCACTATAACGGTCTGCTCAGGGGACTAATCATACAACCTATAATTAGCTAAGATAAACGGTTAGACACCGGGCTAACCTCCTGTCAGAGAAATCAGCTTATTGACCTAAACAGGCCCAGAAGACTCCTTCAAAAGATCTATTAACTCAATTGATTCTGCAATTTTCGTAGTTTGAAATCCATTGCGTAATTATTATGCAACTAAGTTACATTATGTGATGACTACAAGTCAACAAGCTTTAGAACACAGTCTGACAATAAGCGGCTCATTTAATGTAATTTAAGTTGATCTGTGTCCAACTATTGAGCTGTCTTTAATAGGTAATTGACTGCATTCATGTGTCTTATTAGGTTTTTGTACAGTCAGAGAGTTGTGTCATTACGGCGTTTGTAGGACTTTGTGCAAAGGTACGTTGATGCATGTATTAACTTGTGTTCTTACACACACACACACACACACGAGTTCCCTGTGGTTGTACCCTGGAGGATTTCCATATAGATCAGAAACAGGACAGCACATCAGATCAATCAAGTGGCTCCCCTGGGTCCTTCGGTCAGATATTGATAGCGGTAAAGTCAATATTACCTCCCAACTGAGAGGTCAAGAGGTGATGGAGTGTCACAGGGCAGTTTGGCTACTTAATGGCACTTTGAGAGGCTCCTCCGTCTGCCTGAAAGATTATAAATGGAGGCATGTGCAAAATCAGACAAGCTCACATTAGACTTGTTATCTGGTACATGGACTCTGTCACTTTCTCTCTCTCTCTCTCTTCCTCTCTTTAATCCATACCTACACACGCAGGGATTTCACTGCATATACGTGCTCGTAGAATGTGCATATATCTACACATGCATTGATTCTTTTTTTTATCCTTGTTTGAAAATAATTGTGGGAAAATTTGCCTCAGAGGTAGCAGCTCGAAATGCTCATTTCAATGAAGTTGTGTGCATGAAATGAAGGTTTGATTTGGTATTTAAATACCTGGGAAGAAGGCATTTTTGTCAATGTGGACAAAGCAGGTGGGATCTTGTGTGTCTCTATCAAAATGACCCCTCCTGTCTTCTTTCATGCACCGAGCTAAAAGCCATCCACAGCTAGTTGCAGTTGTTGTGTCCATGGCAACATTTATGGAAAAGTTTGAGACAAAGAACGAGACTTTTGTTGGATTGCAGCTCTAATGAATTGTTTACACATCATTCCATATCAGATGGGAATTATCTGTTGTTTCCCTAGGATTGCAGGAAGAGCGGGGAATTTCACTCCACAACCTTGAATAGTTATGGGTTGTGGGGGATCAGCTATGAGTGCTTGATTAGCCCTCAAGAGACGCTGGATAAAGCAGCCATTCAATCGATTTTTCCTCCCAACGTCCGGACAGCATTCCCGGAGTTTGTAGCACTCCAAAATCCTATAATTAGCCAGTGTGGGGTCTGCTTGGGCCAGTATTACCTGGACTAATGAGTTTCCCAAAGGTGTGCAGGCTGCATGTGTCTCTTATTCCCTCATTGTTCGCACCATGCTTGGCACTGTTCATGGTTTTAATGACCAGCCAGGCTCTGAAGAATTGGATATCAATTGGGGTAGATTGCTGTTGTTGGTTTGTGTTTTTACGGTGTGCGCACACACCTCAGTGGATGCATGTATGAGCTGTTTATACACAGCTCGTGTTTGACCCACAACCCGCTCCGCTGCTGCAAATCAGGGTTTTTTACTCCAGGCACTCTGCTCTGTATGTCCTCTCACCTCGGTGTGATTACACAGGGGTCTGACCAGGGTCATGCTGTGTGAGATTCACTCCGAGGGACTCTTGGCAGGCCTCTGACAGAGAGGCGCTGTCAGGGTCCATCCATCAGACTCCAAATGTTTCCATCTTGGTCCGGTTAAGCCCAGTCAGACCCTGAGCAGGCCCATTCCAGCCTTTCTTCTGGAGATCAGCACATAAACTCCGAGACTTTAATCAAACAAGACAGGGACTCTTTAACTGGAGTCTCAGTCTTCTCCCAAACCCCATTACCAGTCTGCAGCGGACTGAGGAATGTTAAATATGGTTGAGAACTTCTGACAAAAGCAGCTGGTCTGCACACAACAACACAGAGCAGTGTTAGACATTGTTAAGAGAAGGAAAATTAGGGATCCAGAAGCAGTAAAATGTTGGTTTATGAGAATTTATGAAAGGATAATCGGATTAGACCAACAGAAAATGAATCTATGACACTTTAATTCTGTCAGTTAGTCTTTCAATGAAGTAAAACTGTCAGTTTATTAGACAATGTCTCTTTACTTGATTAGATTTCCCAGTTGATTGATGGATTCCTATCTCTGAAGATGATCTAAGTAAAGTCGAACAATTGGGGAAAGCATCTTTAATTCATCAGAAGACTACCCCATTGTTTGCTGTCCATGCTCGGAAACTGTTTCCAGCTCGGCGTTCGGCGGTTATATTTGGAGCAAGCTTTGATTTAAAACTCAAAGCTAAGTTAGAAATATCCCTCTGTGGCTCCCCTCGAGCACCTGTTGGCACCTTTCTGTCCGCTGGACCGAAACGGAGTTTGAGCCGAGATCAGTCAAGAAGATTATCACTGAGGGAAGTTGGGGCGAAGCTGCAACAGGAGCCAGTCGACCGAATAAACCACTGTTCCTCTTTAGACTTGGGCCTCAGGCTCACGACATTCTGTTCAGTTGTTTCGAACACACCTGCATCCATTCTCATTGATATCCTCCTGCCTGCAATTTTTGTATGAGTCTTTACTCTCTTGACGACAGAGGCCACCCTCAGCAGTTGTTGTGCCCAGTGATGAATCGAAATTACATTATCCAAAGAGGGTACAGCATTTGAAAGCAAAGGGCCTCAAGACCTGGTCAGTCATGCTCGGAAAAGTGACCACTTAGATGAAAAAAATCTGAAAAGAAGCGTACTTAGTTGGACTGAGCTTTGTGGAATGAAAATTGAATTCTTGAAGACGAGCGACAAGGGGAATTCTCGTGTGTCCCTTGGTTCAATTGAGTGCTTTGTAGAGCATGATTACACAAAGGATTGTTGTAGTCATGATGTATTGGCATCATGCACCGTGGCATGTCTTGGTGTAACAGTCAGAGTAATTGTAGTATAACTGCAGTACTGAATAGCGCTACAAGGTGGTGTCTCTTTTTGTTTTGTGCTAGCAAAGTCACGCTGTGTTGCATGCTCCGACCGAGTGAAGACTCTCATCTGTTTGGAGTTGGTGCATGTTATGTGTCTATGTTCTACTGGTCATGCATGATTAGTGAATATAGCACCATGGAGACCTGGCATTGTATGGCCCATGTTAAGTACTGTATGATAATGTGCCTGTAAACTCTGTGAGCTAACCCGCTAACCCAGGGCTTCTGCTAACTGCTACATGCTGCTACTACTCTCCAACTACACTAGCCACACTACACTGGCTAATGATAAAAGGGAAAATCCAGGGTACTAATTTAGATGTGAACTTGAACATGGATGCATAAAATGAACTGCATGCCCTGTTACTATATAGCACCCCACTTATACTGTGGAAGTCGCTATAGTGGATGCAATCCAAAAAGTTTGTCAGGCCCTGCATCTTTGAGACCTTCTTTAGCTGTGACAGCTAACTTGCTGCTAACTTCCTGCACATATGGAATGAAAAACATCCACTGACACAGCTCAATGTTCAGTGGACCTACTCGCTTATTACATGTACAATAACTGGTTTTTGTTCTGGGTGCCCAAAAGCAAAACTAGTCCTTCTTGTACAGCTGTTAGTTTTGTATCAGTCTTTATAGCACAACATGACAAGCCACTGTAAGTTTGCTAAGTTTTGAGCGTATGCTAAACTTACCAAATAGCCCAGGAAGATTCCTGGACGCACAAAAGTACAAAGCCTCACATGCCTCCAAGAAGTCTGGTCATGAGAGATTATGGAAGAATACATTTCCCTTGTTTATATTTTAGACAGTAAGAGATCAAAGCAAATAAATTCAGCAAGCTACAGTAGCCCAGCAGTCACACCTAGCTTGTGCGCGAGGAAGCTAGCAAACTTTTGAGAGATTCTTACCATCCTCATTTCTGATATCTCACCTCAAGAAAATATAAAGTTAGAGCTTTCATACAGTACTGTGTTTCACATGCCACGTTAAAATAGACAGACACCTGGTAAACAACAACAACAGCATTGTTCTCTAACCATTATTAAGCACCAAAGGTGTACTCAGTGGCTCACAACAGACATAGCGTGAGCGTGCTAGGACATGCACTCCCTTCCCATCAGTCAGTGTCACCTGGTCAAAGGTTGAGTGTTATGTATCATCATGAGATTTGTCCACAGCGCCAGTGTGTGTTTTCTTCTGCCCCAGACGCTCGGCTCTGAACATAAACAGACAATAGCTCTGCTTATGAATCGCTCACAGCTGCGACTCTTCGCCATCGCAGCCCCTGCCGCCTCTGCCGTCCCATACAGAGACAAAAAACAAACACCGCATGAACACTTTGTCCATTTATGCACTCCAAATGTCATGAGAGAGCCAGACAATACACAACACTAAACACATCCAAGGCCTGCTGACCGGTCTGTTAGCTGGAATAATGGCTTTTAAACACAGCCTGCAGGGATGAGTGAACATGCTGCAGTGGAAAACAACAATCTGCACTCAGCTCTAATGCAAGAATGGAAGCCTCCATTTGTCTTACACTTAACCCAGTACAGGCACTATTTTACAGTAAATATATGGTGCGCTGGAGTTGATTGAATTGCATTTACTGGGATTATTGAGTCCAGATTAAGGGTACATAAAAGTGTAAATAAAAGCAACATACACACTAAACTTGAATGTGTTTAATGCAGGAAATACTTTTCGTTAGCACGTCAATATTTTTTTCAATTTAATGCCCCTGGAAACCCAATTTAAAGATCTCAAAGTTCTCTGTTTCGTTCTCTTTGGCGGCACCTATTGGCGGTAAAAGGCAATTGCTGGGGCATACGTCCCCCGCTGACGGTCGCTTTCCTTTTTAGACTGTTTGCCTTCATCTGAGCGTTGAGTTTGTTTCTTTTTCTTTGGATTTTCACTTATTTTTGAAGCTGTATCTGTAGTCATCGGTCTTTTCTTTGTTTGTTCAGCCATAGTAGATTACTGTTACTATGACCGGAAAAGCAGCCGCTTAGCTCCACCTACCCTCTCTGGCAGACCAACCACTGCTGGGTGATGGAAAACGGGTCACTAACTGGGCGCCGCTTGTGATTTTTTTTGTTACCTCATTCGGCGATAGATAGTGACTTAACAGACATTTGAAATTGAAATTTTGAAATGGTCGTAGTGTGTAAGCCACTGCAGTCAGCTTTCTTTCTACATATTATAATGTGACCGAGCATTGCTACCCAAAGATCCCAGCAGAAGGTGTACAGAGCGTATGAGTCGGTATGCGTGTGTGTGTGTGTGTATGAACTGTGCGTGGTTATTTTCATCCAAAAGTTTCTCCTTGTGTGACTCGTGATATCCCGTCCCCAGCCTCTTGCTGTTTCACTGAGCGGGGGATAAAAACGATACAGCCAATATTCTAGATGACTCTGCAAAGTCCCGCTCCAAATCCCTGATAACGGCCCGTCATGGATAACTGTAAATCTGACATGGCCCCGAGGCAGTGTGGGGGATGAAGTCCGTGGAGCTGACGCCTGAATAACCTCACAATAAGTGCCAGGACAGGAATACAAAATCCAGTCAGTCATTCAGTTAATTTATTTGTCTAGGCGCTCGACTATCATTGCACAAATCACACCGGTGCAATTTCTCTGACACTTGGAAACTGAAATGTGCCTATCTATACGTTTTTGCCTGTCAGGCTGATGGGCTAAATGACCTACACAAATAAGATGTAGTGAGACCTCGTCTCTACTTGTCATTCCTGTCTGATACCCTGAGGCTTCCCAGATAATTGTCCTGGAGAGGAGTTTAAAATAGTTTATTGACGGATCAACTGTTCGCACTGACATGTGTACACACTAATATACGAGTGCAGCCAGGCTCGAGTCACACGACTGATCGCCCTGAACATTTAACTCGAGGTGTCTAAAAATGATGCTACCCTCCCCGGAGCGGCTTCAGCTTCGGCCCGGTCTCTCTTTTTGCATCGGATTGCAAAGCCAGATTCTCATTGGCGATGCTGCGCTCGTACACCAGTGCCAGTTTTCTTGACGTGAGTCACCGAGCAGGAATGTCTAACTAAGGCTGTATTGATGATAAGTAGAGAATGTCAGCCCGCAAGACGTCAATACGCAAACAAGCCGGCGATGGTATTGTTACCCGACTGATTCTGTCTCTGCAACACACAATATCTCTTGTTATAAACATGCAGGTACACAACAGAGAAACAAACACAGGATGTGTTGTATACACTGGACAATTTTGTTCATTCTTCCCCGTTGGCTCACAGCACACATAAATGCACTACGGAGGCTGTCCCGGCCTGGTCAATACCTCTCTCTCTAAATGATGAGGAATGGCCCGCGCTGCAGTAACACTGTGCCGGGAGATTGATCACATGCAGACTACTGGAGATTAAATGGCTTTCTTGTGGAGAGCCAGACTGCCCCTGGATGCTGCATTGTGTAGATAGGAAGCCCTGTTTTCTCTTGCTCAGCTCACGGCAGCTGCGCAGCCTTAGGTTAGGCCGGCATTTGCTAGCAATCAAAGTATAATGCATTGATTTCTTTACAGGAAGGTACAGGGTTTGCATTCGACTGCAACATTATTTTGCTCACTTGAGTAAAGGAAAAGGAAGCTGCTGATTGTAGCAGGCGTCTAAAAAGGATACGCACCATAATGGCCTCCGTTTTGAGTCATCAGTGTCTGGATTTGTGGAGGTTGGAGTTCTTCAGAATATTATCGAGGGTGTCTAAATAAGAGTAAGACATTTGTCGAGGGCCAGGTAATGGCTAACACTCACAAAACGACTTAAAAGTAAGTCGTTGCTCTTCAGTGGGCCTTTATATCCCCTCTAAAGGTTCCCGTTTAAAGACCATCATTGCCTGGGATATTACTCCCTCTGGTTAATGTATGCTTAGGGAAATGACATGTATATGTGTGTGTGTGTGTGTTTGTGCAAACGGTGCAGTGTGTGGAGGAGGGAGGCTGGATGCTCCAAAGAGAACAGATGATTAGAGCGACGTGTGGTTTGATGTGCGCGCTGGTGTTCACTGATAATGAAGCAATTATGTCGGGGAATCATTCACGTTTGTAGCACAAGTAAATATAATGCAATATTCAGCATATGCGACGGTGTTGGAGTGTGTGCGTGTGTGTGTGTGTGTGTTTAAGTAAGTGGTCGCATATATACTGTAGGTAATTAAATATTGGTAAATGAGGGGAAGCACCTCTAGATGCTTTTATAGCATGAAGGTAATCCAGTCCACATTAATGGTTGTGATGAGGTGTGTGCTCTGTGCTGTGATATCTAATATCCCAGCGGCCAACATTGTCTGCTGTGTGCTGGCTTATTGATCAGTAGGAACGTGTTTTTCCTACACGAATGCCGGGCACATTTGCTTATTCAATTCTATTTGATCAGTTTAAACGGTGGTGCAGTGGTTAGCGCTGTCGCCTCACAGCTAGAAGGCTCCTGGCTCGGACGTAGGGGGCCTTCCTGTGTGGAGTTTGCAGGTCCCCCCCGTGCATGCGTGGGTTCCCTCCAGGTTCCTGCTACAGTCCAAAGACATGCTCGTAAGGTCAATTGGTGAATGTATCTGTCTCTATAGCCCTTTTGACATTGCACTTCCGCCCCAATGCCGTAGCGAAGCTCTGCCGTCATGCAGCCTTTGCCATTTTACATAGGACCAAGCAACGCCGACATAAAGCCGCCCCAGTGTTTTCACGTAGTGTTCCGCCGTTGTGGAAGCAAAACGTGCACAAGATGTAAACAAACTTTTACACCAACGCCCTTGTGCGTCTTTTATTACCTCGGATGCCAGCTCAGAGGCGGAACGACTTCGCCCAACCGTCCTGCCTCTGTGTGTTTTATACAGAAGACGAGACGTAACAGAGACGTAATAATCCCGCCTTGTGTCAGCCCTGTGATTGACCGGTCAGTCCAGGGTGTAACCCCACCTCTCGCCCAATGACAGCTGGGATAGGCTCCAGCCCCTGCAACCCTCAACAAGATGACAGGTGTAGATAATAGATGGGTGGTTTTTATCAAATTATATTACAATTAAACTACCATAGTAGGACATAGTGTGCATTTGTTGGACCAAAATAAGCCTGTTTTCATCATGTGTGTGAAGGTTCTCCGTCATCCAGGTCATGCTAACTTGAAGTGTAATTCCAAAGGCAGGTGATTAAGCTTCGAATAACCTGTTTTCATTACTTTAAGGGATATCTCATATATCCTCATATGGATGCAACTGTAGTACAAATGCTTCAGCGAAGCACAGAAGTGTTATCAACAATGTGAAGGTATCAAGAGTAAAAGTTGTGTTCAGGCGAAAATGCCTCTGCCATTATATTTATTATAAATGATATTACACGATGCTTTCACCTGTAAATGGTAAATGGACTGCACTTATATCGCACTTTTTTACTCTTCCGACCACTCAAAGCACCTTTACACCACATGTTGCATTCACCCTTGTGACTGTATCAGTGGGGGATCGAACCACCAACCTTCCGATTTGAAGACAACCTGTTGAATCGTTGCTTATCAAGGTAGAATTTGTTTTACCTTTATAATCTTTGTTTTAATTGAGTCCCAATCCATCCATTCTTTATCTGTTAGGCTTATGCTGTGCATACAGGTGCATATGCAGGTCGAACCTAGCTGTCATTGGGCGAGAGGCGGGGTACGCCCCGGACAGGTCGCCTGTCAATCACAGGGCTGACACGCAGAGATGGACAACCATTCACGCACACATTCACACTTAGGGGCACTTTTAGAGTCACCAACGAACCAATCGAGTCTTTGTGGGTAATTAAGGCTCCATATCTTATTAATTAACTCTTTGTATGCTGCAATAGTGACTCTCCCTGTCATATCAGCGGGTACATTAGCATTAATAATGCAGAGGAATCAACTTCACACAAATGGTACTTGAGTACAAGTTTATCTTATTAGCTCTTAAGTGCTGTACTTGAGGAAACACCCTTCGTTATGACTCCAGTTCCAACACCATGACAGTATGTGACCTTAATGATGGCAGGGAGACGGTATTTGTTGCACTTGGCATATGGAGGCGTGTGTGATTGCTCTTTGACTCTGATTACATCAGATGTCTCTTGAAAAGCCCAGAGGTCTCGCCGCAGGCGGCGAAACTACAAAGCCCAGCATTCTAGAAACCCCTCCAGGCCATTTAAACTACAATAACCCACAGTCCCCTGCCACCTCCTTCTGTCAAAGTGATGTGCACTCAGCTGCGGTTGTTAGACCTTTTGAAGCACAGAACTACAAGCGGGTGTGCACTCGTACACACACACACGCATCCCCCAGCCGCGGTGTTTGTGTGTGCCTCTCCTACATCCCTCATTAAGCAAAAACTTACAAAAAAAGTGAGCTCCACGCTGAGAATGTGGGGGAGGAATCTGAGTACGTCTCCAAATGCTAATGAGAGGAGCCTGCTTCAACAGACTGCTTTGTCTGTGTGTGTATTCATCTGAGCGTGTTTGTGTGTTAGCATAGGTTTTTGTTTCCTCCTGTAAAGGTAGGACAAAATCTAAGCACAGTTATTTTTACATATCATTAGTAGCCGAGTGCAGCCCCATCACCCTGACAACTTCATCCCTCTCCTTCCCCTTCTGCTTATCACCATAACAACTAATCTACCGTAAATAGTGCTGTCTGCCTCTCTCTCTCTCCCCTCCCTCTCTTTCTCTCTCCATCACTCTTTATTCCTTTCGATCTTTTCTCGCATTTCTTTCCGCTCCCCTTGTTGCCACAGCGCCTCCCTCGTCCTTCACTGACGCCATCTCTTCCACTTTCCCCGTCTAGTTGCTCTGCTCCGAGTTCATTTTTTTTTTCCTTCTCTTCTGTGCCACTGCAGATGTGGGTGGTTCTGGTGACTGCACAATAACCTTTCCCACTGATTCACGTTGTCAAGTGCCTGAGCTCGGATGGCGATCAATAAAAAAAGGCAGCTTTAACAAGTTATCCAGCAAACTCCCTTATCCTTTATCGATTTTATACTTGTTTTTTAGCGCTTCTCCTTCTCCGCACATACATATAGACGTACACTGGAAGCTTGCACCAGGTTTAAAGCAGGTGTGGCTTTAAAGAGCAGGTGTTTTCCGTGCCTTTGTGTTCGACCTAAATGTGTTATTGACGGCGAGTCCGGCCTGACAACTTGATTGGCCCGCTCGGCTCTGGGATTAACTCGCCAAGCTGGCAGGCTTCTTTTTTATTTTTTTTTTTTACAATCAAAGGTCAAGCCGGTGGTCTGTGTGGCTGAGTAGCTGTGGGATTGACTTAACAGCCTCGTGCGCTAATGCAGAGTTACCCCAAGGTTGAGCTGCATTGGAAGGACACACATGCTGCTTTGTGGTACATGTAGATCCACGGTCATGTGACGTTTATCAAGGTGACAACTAACGCTCACATTTGATGGGAGAGAACTCTAATTTTACTTCTTTTCTCCGCCTCTATTGTTTCCCTTTCTCTCGCTCGCTTTTAATCACCGTTTGAAATCGCTAATCATTCTGGTGTATCCTGTTCCCCTCCCCCTCCTCCTCACAATCTTTTCATCAGCGGCATATGAGAGGTCACCTTTGCTCTTTTCCTTTCACTTTCTCTCAAAAGCTCAAGGGAAGCCCTCCTGGATCCCCTCTTACATAACCGCCTCCCCCTCGCTCTCTCCTGCCTGAGCGTACGTGTAGAGAGCAACGTGAGCGTTCCAGGCTGGGGGAGTATTGATACCATCAATGCTAACAAAATATTACATTTATCCCAGCCACTTCAGAGTGAGGGGAAACAAAGGCCTGATTAACATCTCCTCAGGTTTCAGGCTGTTTCTCGGAGATTGACGGGCGACCACAGCGAGACCTTGAAGAGACGCACAAGAGAAAACGACACATGAATGGCTCGAGATGTCACTTGAAAAGATATTCTTTCAAGCGTTATTTGAAGGCAGCTCTTACCGAGCGTCTTGAATTTCTATAGTGTCCGCTCGCTTGCCGGTTCCCATACCAATTCCTCTGGTTGTTGCTGCATGTGATGTTGTAGCCTGTGATGCTTTTGAGGCTAAAAATGCCTTTTCTCTCGCTCTCTCTGCCTTCATTAAGAGGTTGTCTTAAGCTACCCAGCTTAACGCTATTTACATTTTCATTATTCTACCCTTACCGGGAAGAAATGGCATGAAATCCAGCAGTGTTCAGGACATTAGACAAGCTTCATTCTCGCAGCAAATGGATTTACATAAATAAGGAGGTTGATACATGCAGAGAAAGAGAAAAGCAAAACGAGATGAGGCAACAAAAGATTAGAGGAGGAAGAAAAGTGCGAGCGAAGGAGAGAGATCCTTGAAAATGGATCAAGAGGACAAGTTGTGAAGGAGAGGCAGGAGGATCGAGTGCAAGAGAGAGAGAGAGAGAGAGAGAGGGATGTAAAGTGGTAAATGAGAGGGGATTGTGTCGGGTTCTCCGGCTGTATAAAGTGGGCTCTGAGGGACTGACAGAGGTCCTCTGATCCACTGCATGTGATCAATACAACTCTGGGTTTCCTCATTACTGGAACAGGCCTCATTGTGTTTACCATACAATGGACTTGAGGGATCAAATTCTGTTCATGTGTATTTGTCAGCCTGTGTGTTTGTGCGTAATAAGCTATCTTTGTTTAGCCCTTTTCTCCCCTTCATGTTTATGTCTAGTAGACATCCTCAGTGGAGACGATGAGTGCGTACTTGTGGTCTTAATTCAGCTTAATGCATTTCCTCTTGATTTTGTACAAATGAATTGAATTAGGTCAACATGGAATTATATTATTTTTCTGTTATCTCGATCGTTCGTTTGGTTTCCAGAGAGTAAGTCGGCCTCCTTTTGCACACACACAATCAGCTGCACAAGACATGATAGACAAAGTGACGACAGTGCTCGAGATTAAAAAACAAGCATAAATATACCATCAGCAAAAAACAAAGTCAATGAAATCAAGATAAAAAAATATACCATCAAAGTAAATATATGCAGATTTCCATAACTAGTCGATCAATAATACAGAATTTGCTTTCTTGCTGAAACTTGTTGATCTCGCTGATGGCTGCTGGGACACGGCTATATGTGCACCGCTTGGTTTTACAGGCTGGTACCACACACCTTCATTCAGACGTATGTTTGGGAAAATTTGCCAATGACTGTGAAATTGACCCACTGGTTTGAGGACAGTTTTGAATACTTGAGTTTGACATTTTTTTTGCTGGTGCCATCTTGATCTTTAGGACCCAGAAGTCACCATATTTGGGCGAGAGGTTGGATGCACATTGTTTTAAAGGTAGAGGAACATATTTAGTACTCATTCTATCTTTCTTTCAAAATTCAGACATTGACATTGACCGTGACATTTACTCATTCGTTATGGGACTACAGTTTTGAAGCATTGAGTTTGGCGATTTAGCCGCAGCCATCTTGGTTTTTGGGACCCAAAAGGCACCATATTTTGACAAGAGGGTGGATACACATTGCTGTGCCTCTATCCTGATAGACAGGTGGCAGTGGTAAATATTAGTCTACAAATAGTATCCCCACCCTAAAGTTGGAGAAGAGCAAGGGGGGTGAGCAAACTCTCTGTTATGAGCTAATGCTAACGCTAGCTTCTATTGCACGTTGTGAATGTAGAGGAACATATTGTGCACTCAGTGAGATTCTCATTCTATCTTTCTTTCAAAATTCTTATTTTCTCGAGCTGTTTGATTGGGAAAGTTTGCCGTTGACATTGACCCTGAAATGTACCCATTGGTTTGAGGACTACAGTTTTAAAACCTTGAGTTTGGCGATTTAGCCGCAGCCATCTTGGTTTTTGGGACCCAAAAGGCACCATATTTTGACAAGAGGGTGGATACACATCGCTATGCTCCTAACCTGATAGACAGGTGGCAGTGGTAAAGATTAGTCTACATATAGTATCCCCACCCTAAAGTTGGAGAAGAGCGAAAAGTTAGCAAATGTTATGAGCTAATGCTAACGCTAGCTTGTATTGCAAGTTGCCTGCGTAATTCATAGTGACTGTTCATAGTGTCAAGAGTGTCTTTTAGGTCAATGTAGCGCTGAAAATTTCTCAGCAGGCTTTGGTAGCAGCTTGTCAATCACAAAGTAATCACGTGCGAAAGGAAACCCTGCTTTAGTGCCTATTTTAACCTAAATGGGACCATACTTTACAAATGACTTTTTTTTGCAACCACTGGCGCCACCCCCTGCTGGCCATGGAAATAATGCAGCTTAAATCAGTTCTGCGTTGGCTCTGATTTTCACATTTGCTTGTAAAATGCCTTACTGATCAATTATGAGATAGGAGTCGCTGGAAAATTGTCTGTTGATTGTTTAACAGACTAATGATTGCAGCTGCGGTTTAAATGATTTTAATTATCTCTGTGGGTTTACTTGAATGCAGGACTCACACATTCAGATGTCTGTTTTTGTGAGTACAGCCACAGCTTAATGTTTGTTAAACTCGAGTGTGCTTGTTTTGTGTAAAATATGCATACATTTGGTGATCAGACTAATGCTGGTGTGTGTGTGTGTGTGTGTGTGTGTGTGTGTGTGCGTGTGTGTGTGGCCTTCTGTTTTAGTCCCAGTCCTTCCTTTAGAATGCTAATGATAGATTAGCCTCAGAGCCTTCCTCAAGCCTCACCGATTTTCCTCTGGGAATCTCAGCCAATCTTGGATGGCATTTCTCCCTTTCAACCCCCTTTTCAGCGCACATTCTCAACCACTCTGACCTCCAGACCCTCTCTTCAAACCGGGAATAAAGGCCGAACAATAACAGGGAAGGACTCGAGTTTCTCTTTTTCGCTCCTTCAGTTTCTTTTCATTAGAATTTTCTAAGGAATTTTCTATTAAAAAAAACCCCTTTTTTAAGTCCCTCTCTCTCGCACTTGTTGGTGTTGTGTGTTGGGTGAACTCGTCACCCGTGAACTCCTGGCCGTCTCCGCGGTCCGGAGTGTACTCGGAGCTGCGGTGGGAGGAAAATGTTCAAAAGAGAAGAGAGAGAGAGAGAGAGAGAGAGAGAGAGAGAGAGGGAGGCTCAGTGAGCACATCAGAAACAGCTCATTTCCTCAAAGAATGTTCATTTTAGCCAGCTGCTATACTGCTGTCTGCTTGTCGCATATGCTACATAGTGATGTAAGAAGGAAGCGTCATTGTAATGGTGAATGTAGAGGAACATATTGTGTACTCAGTGAGACTCTCATTATATCTTCCTTTCAAAATACAGACATTTTCTGGAGCTTTTCCACAGATTACCACATTTTTCAACCATATATGATGTAAAATATGACAGCAACATTCCCACCTCAACATTTCCATCATTTTTCCGTCTAAATAAGGCCCGACATTGTGTCTGATGTTATTGTGTAATCCTGCAGAGTAAGGAGAGTAAATTATATTGAAAAAAACTACAATAACTCATGGCTTTCACTGTAATAGACACATCACCTCGTCTAATGGAAGGTAAACAGCATGAACACACAGACAGGAGGCAAACCATTGTGTGCACAAGAGCTGAGTACACAGGCGCCGCATCCACTCTCCAAACTTTGCTCTGTTTGACAATGGGGGTCAAAGGTCAGCCTCTTTACACACAGCAAGATTGAGATGAGACTCTTTTTCTGTGTCTGTGCGAGCGCTGCCGTCTGTAGCCCTTTTTACGCCTCTGTTGTACGTTCCGTTTTCTTCTTCTTCTGTCCAGCTCTGAGCCGGCATCGGAGGTAGTAACAGAGGCAAGACGGCAGGGCGGGGTGGTTGTTTACGCCTCGCGAACGTTTCGCTTCTGCTTCATGCCAGCGTTGCATGGGCCAATGTAAAATGGCAAAGGCGGCATGACGGCGGAGCTTTGCTACGGCCCTGAGGCGGAACCGCTGTGTTAAAAGGGCTTGTGTCTCTTCTTCCAGGCCTTTTTTTTTTCTAATCAGAGATTATAATCCTCTGTTTCGTATTTTAGAATCTCCTGATATCTGATAATTCAGCTTCGATTTGATTTGCTCGTCCCAATCAAATTAGCCGAGCAATTTATCCCCAATCATAGCTCAATTGAACTTGATGTACTATACTCATCTATTAACAGGACATTTGCCTGATGTTGCCATCCATCATATAGCTGAAGCAACCCCAACACACACACACACACACACACGCACGCACAAATTTGTTAGTGTCACAGAAGACACTTTTATCAACCCCGATCTCAAACTCATCATCACAGCGCAGGAGAGAGAGAATGTGTGGGAAAGTGGAGTGTAATGTTGTAGGTGGAAGGGTGAAGGACGCCTCCTCTCCACAGGCGAACGCCACCCCTCCCGAAAGAGCCCTCCTGTCCCTGATCGTGCATTCAGTCCACTTCTGTGTTCCTCTCCATCCGCTGCTCTTGCTCGCTCCATTCATCAATAATTGAACCCAGAGGTTTCAGCCAAATTAGTGAAATTATTTTGAAGTAGCTGAATGCCTGCTTTTTTGCTAATGGGCCGCCGCTTTCGGGCAGATGTTTTATTGAAAAGGAGTAGGTTTTAATTCACTTTAAATTTTTGATAAGTGCTGTTATACTTAGATTATAGGCAAACTGATTATACTCATCTAATGGACGGGAGAGCTGTTGGAACAACTTTACAACAAACACCAAATGCTCAGGAGCTTAAGTAGATTCCCTGCTTCCCGTAGAACGGGACATTTCTATTTCAGAAAGATTGTAAGAGACAGTAATGACCATAATTGCCCGCCGAGGCTCATTCACATCTCAATCGGCTGCTGGTTGTATGTGCTCTTATTAATCCTGACCTCCCCCTGTTCTGTATGTCTCTCATTCACTCTGCTGCCTTTAAATGTTCATATTTAGAACAGTAACTTTTTGATCCTAAAAAATAAACTGTGTGCATGACGGCAGCCAAGCGTTCCCTGCTTGGAGCGTCGGCTGATGCTGATGCAGTATGCACATGAACGGTGGGGGGTCAACACAGCAGCAGGGACAATGTTCTGAAGACAAGCTGATAAACCAAGTCCACAAAATCCACATAGGATGCGTCATTGCCACTGCCGAGCAATAAACATGCCTGTCAAAATAGCTGGTGAGAGTTAAGTTCCATTTTATAGGTCACGTCCGAGACCGCTACGTCCGTGCACGGAGGAAAATGAATGACTTTTTTATACAGACAAACTCCTCGAGTGTCACCATGTCTGTTGTTTACATCGCGCACATACGGTAGTGCATACGGCCCGAGCTCTCTGGTGTGCCCTCTAAAGGTAACCTCCAGTAGCGCGCGTAGTGCACTGGCAAGTTTGTGAACGATTACGTTCGTGACGCAGCCAGTTGTGTCAGCGACTGCAAGGTTAAAAAGCAAGTATATCTCCAGCCTAAGAGGCCTTTGTAACAACTTACAAATGCGTTACCCCGACCTGTCGTCTCCAGCCAGTATCCTCGGCTCTGTCAGTGTATGCAGAATATTCAGCCTCTCAGCCTCCCTGCTGTCCGGTCAACACGTTACCACTCCTTACTTGTCAAATACAGTCGCTAATTTACCACTGTAATTCCTCATTTATATTTAGGCACCAAAAATACTTTGTAAAGTTTAGGAAATAGATCATGGTTTGAATCCAACTAACGTATGTATGCTAGTTGCATAGCTAACATACGTTATGTAACATATCAAACGTCTTTAATGTAGCTAACATGCTACATTACGAGCTAAAGTTTCACAACTTCAAAGGAAGTGAACTTAATTTGTTCCTGTATGTAAACTTTGTGTTTGTTTGTCCCCAAGTGGACTTTTGCACTCGACATATGTTAGCTAACTTAAATAACATACCGCACTGCTGGATGTGAGAGCAGGCTGGTATGACGCATATCTTTCCTGCAGCCCTAACCTATTGTCGAGGCCTCCTGCCCCTTTCCCTGTAATGTCCACTCTATCATCCAGTCCTCCCACCACCAGCCTGGCTGCTCTGCGTCTGGGATCCCCGGTGCATCATTGGCATGACTGAGCAAAGGCGCAGCTGTTACGGAGCCGGGCAGAGCGGGTATGGGCACCGGTCCAGGCTTGCCGGCAGCTGGATTAGCGGTGCAGCCATTAGCATCTGAACTCCAGTAATGTGACAATATGACAGGGATTATGCCATCTGAGGGTGAGTGGCAGGAGACTACAGGGAGAGAGGGACAAGCTGTGGGTAAAACACAAACTGGGAAGCACGCAAGCAGGCAGGCAGGTGTGATGGTGTGTGTGCTGCAGGATTACCGGATGCTGAGTCGAGAGAAGGGGTGCTAAAAGAGTGAACGGCCTGAAATTGCAGAGTAAGCAGAAAAAAGAGAGATTGGGTGGGAGACAGGATTATGCATAACTGAGAAGAATCCTGATTTAATGGAAGAAAACAATTGAATTTGTGCACATGTAAGAAGAAAGGGTATTGTTGGATAATGCACTCATAAGCTCCTGCAGATTTCCATTTTAAATACCTGCTTGGCAAAAGAGCCATCTCGTATATTTTAGAGAAGACAGACACAGAAAGGATGGATATTTAACTGTATATTTACTGGAGACAAAATCTTCAATCAACAGTTAAGGACATTTAAGTATGAAAATTGAATAATACACACATTTTGGGAAGGGCTAAAAACTAATGATAAAATTCATAATCGTTTTTTCTGACTCAATGTTTTGGTGAGTAAAACATCAAAAAAGCTCAGTGTGATAAAGTCATTAAATGTCTTTTTTTTTGTACAACCAAAAGAACAAACGGCAAACATATTCCATTTACATTCATGTCACACGGTAGCTCCCTCACGTCGGAGATGCTGGGAACATTGAATGTTTGGTATTTTTGCTTAAACCGATAATTGATGAAGCAACATAACTCTCAAGGTCGTGATGTTGTACTGAGTATCAGCGCTGCGACCGAATCACAGCTGTGCTGGTATTCAGTACAACATCACGACCTTGTGTGATATTGCTTCAGCAGTTACACAAGCTGCAAATAGTAATCAACAGTAATAATCAACAACAGATTATTTTTTGCTCCACCAACTCAACTAGTTCCACTAGTTGCTAGGCAACCCAAACTTTCTCCTGCACTCTTGCTACTTTGTTTGAGTCTAAAAGTTACCACAGAGCAGCTACTTTGTGTGATGGACATTTATCAGTTTAAATTTATCATCAACCAGTAAATTCAGAGTCTGCTGTGTGACTCAGCTTGATTAATGTAGACATACACGGTCTGCTGTACTGTTAATTAACAGTATTCAGAACACCTGGCTGAGGTGGAGTGATACACAGAGTGATAAGTCCCCTCTGTAGCTGTGTCAACCCAACCCACGGGCTGTAGCCTTCGAAGGAGGCGGTCCACTGAGGATGCTCCATTCATAGCCTGCGTAGACCGTTAAAGCCGAACTGAATTGAGACAGTCTGGTCTACCCTTGCGTTACCAAACACTGCTCCTGTCGCCTAGCAACAGGTACCTTGCAGGCTAACTAGCTTCCATAACTAATGTCGCGTAGCTTAACCTGTTATTTTAAAGATCAACAAAATAAACATTTCGTTTTGACTTAGCGCGCAATGCATCTCGGGATACGATGGGACCATCGGGTGCATCCTTCACAGCCGGCGAAGCCGAGGGCGCATTTTTATCGGCCACATCTGAAGGAGCCTTCGAATTGGGACAGCGCTTCTGTGACGCTATCTGAGGCTGAGGCCGCTGGAATGGGACACAGCTTATAACCAATCAGATTCCTGGGTCGGAACTAACTGTTGTACTTTTATTCAGTAAGACATATAGGTTTGAAGGACATCACGTAATTCACTTCTTGTGGTCTAATTCTACATTTATTTTGACACTGAACAGTTGTGAGATACAAACATTTTTGAGGAGCTGACCATAAAAAGTCTTCCCTCTCTCTGGCTGCAAGAAACAAGTTCTTAAAAGTATAAAAAAGTTGTACACGTCGTGCCGGCCTCCTGGTCCAAGACCACGGCGTGCTCTGATTACATCTGTCCTTGGAGTTGTGTGAGGAGAACTGGATGTTTGTCAAGCTATAAATACAGCCAGAAATGTGGGCTGAGATCATTTTTAGTGGATTGAATCTTAAAATGTTTGATTGTGTTTTTCTCGCGCTCAAGGTTCAGCTTCAATGCCGTGACACAAAACAGACTTGAACAGTGGAATAAAGTTATAGAAAGAACAGTACGTGCACATTTGAGGTGTGTTTATTTTCCACGGCCTGCTGGCTGCTGCCCGTGTTATAGCTGTGTATGCTGCGTTTAAAGACAGTCGTAAATGAGAGTAACAGAGAGCTTTGATGTCGAAGCGATGCACCCAACCAGGGAATTCCATCTCCAAAGGCTTCTACCATTACTTGGATTTTCTTTTGCCCGAGAAGATGTGTCTTATATTTCTTTTTTGCTTGTTTTGTTCATTAAGCTTGTCTAATCATTACATCCATCACCACAGCTATATTCCGGGGTACATTTATAGAGCCCTTTCCATCCAAGTGCCTTAAAAGTCGGGGTTAAATGTCTACCAAAGGACATTTCAACATGTGGACAAGATGAGATGATCGAATGCCGACCCTGCGATCAGGTTGCTTTATGTCATTGACAGTATGTAGGTTTAACCAATTCTTGTGTGCCTGTTCATGATCCCTGCAGCAGGATTGTTTTAATTCTTTGTCTGCAGAAAGCCTCCCCCTCAAGCCTCTGTTTATAGCATCTCTCATACAAGAAATGCAGCCTAAACTGCTTTATGAGAAAACAAATGAAAGCAATTACTGGTGAAGGCATAAAACAAAAACAAAGATTACTTAATGCGACCGATTTGAAAGTGTAATATTGTGTAAAACACAAAAAGACACGACCATACATATAAACCACAAATCAAAGTTATATTTCAGCATAATGTTTCAAAGAAACAAACATATAAATGATTTAAAATGTTGTTAATCACCAAAAGCCCAGTGAGGTAAAATAGCACCATGGGAGCTGTTTATGATGCAGTGAAGCAATTTCCTTTCCGAGGAAATCATTATGCAAATGCTAATCTTAAACAAGTTTCAGGCTGGCTGTTCTATAAAGGGAGCACAGATACCGAAAGCTGCTTCTCCACACATCTTAGTCTTGGTCCTGGGGTGACTAAAAGGTCAGGTTAGACATGAGCTGACGGTGTCCTGGAAATGAGTTATACCTAAGCAGATATTAAATATGCACATGAAAAGCCGAGGTTATGATTTCATGGTAGGAAAGAGAAGAGAAGCACGAATGGTCCGTTATATTCAGAGATGTGTCGTGCACGTTTACACTACAGATCAGCACAGTTTGTCTTTAATCTGAATCACTGTTTGGTTCGAACGTATTTTTTTATGTGATGCAGTTCCTTCAGTGTCCACTTGAGGCTGGCTCAAAAAGCGAGTCAATCCCAATGGAGCCTAATATTAATTTTCCTGACTTTACAGCATGAATAAACATGTTTCCAGTCTTTCTTTCAAGGGAAAAAAAACAGCTTTTGGTCTCCCAAGCTAGTCCCCCCCATTCAAGATAACTGTGCAGGGTGAATTGTTTGAAGACTTTATGCGTATTAGGGGTGTAAATATTTACACATACGAATCAGTCATTGATTTTAATGTCAAAGACGCAACTGCCAGTTTCAAATCTGTAGGTAAAAGTATGTTGGAGTAATCCCCGGGCTTCTCAGCTCAGTCTGCAGGCTGCTGTCAACGCCAGGTTTTACACTGTTTTATCTACAGCAGGCTTCGGATGGCTGGCCAATCAGAAGCTGACAGAGTCGTTTCAGGCAGAGGTGAAATATGAAGCTTGAAATTAGCATAATACCCCCCCTTTAAGTTTTAGGGGCTATATTTCCCATTCCATAAAGTAAAGATTCTGATATCTGTTGAAGGTGTGTGGAGCCCCTTTTATAGCATTAGTGTGTTTTAATTCATCACAGAAATTAATATTTTAAAAAAATTTAACAAACTTAATAAAATTGCATCATTGCACCAAATCGAATCGCACTGAATCGTTCTAAATTCAAATGTATGATCCGTGAGTCGTATCGTACCTCATGTATCTAGATATGAAACGAGTCTTCTTGTAAGGGCGAGATACACACCCACAGTGTTTATATAAAGGCTTAAAGTTAAGCTAGCTGTATGCTAAGGCGTCATCCAAGCATCTAATAGCTGAACTAAACCTCTCGGGTATCCAAACTCTCGTCCAAATATGGTCACTTAAACCCAAGATGGGGACCACCACGAAGCCTAAATAGATGCTTCAAATTAGCATACAAACCAAAGATGATGTGGCTATGTCCGCTTCCTATATAGAGGCTATATGTATAATAGAGAGAAACAGTGTGAATTAGAATAAGAGAGGGGAAATGAAGGCATAAAGGTGATGTTAAGTTGAACTGCAGTCTGTTTCAAACGTGGACAGGAAAAAGAGAGTCCTGCTGAGCAGAGATAGAGAGTGGGGGGGTTTTAAGAGGCTGTTATACTCTGGCTGATCTCATGCCTCCACTGCCTCTTCAACATCATCTCCCTTGAAGGGAACCGATCACCACTGACCTCCCGGGCAGAACCGGTCTCTAGTTGCCGTGGTAACCAAATCTGCTGTCGGCCTCCTTGTCCTCGGTTAAGTGGCTCGGATGGCCTTTTGCGTCAAATGGCCTGCAAAGGCGCTGCACTTTAGCTGGTGTTTAATCAGAAAAAAACGGGACTGGAATTCCACTCGGAGTTCCGAACATGCCTCAAGCCGAAAGAGGAGATGAGCGGCTATTGATGCAATGTGAGCTTTGCTGCTGAAGTTTGCATCTTTGGGATGATTAAACAAAAAAAGTAAAATAACACTTGAGATGGAAGAAATCCTAAACCAATAGTACCAAACTTGTGTGGCCTGTCATGCCTCATTTTAAGATCTGACTCTTTTTTGCTGCTACCTTGTCAATTGCCTCGGTGGCTCTTCTGAAGACTTTAACTAATGATTTACTCGCGCCTTCATGCGTTACCAGCGAGAAAGGCTCTCTACAAGGAATGTAAAGAGTTGGAAAGACATGGCACACGCAAGAGATGGAGCACTAAACTAATTACTGCTGTCAATCACTCTGTATCTGCTTTGAGTAATTACAAACAGTGCTGATTAAAGACGGATCGGCCAATGGCGGCACATTGGTTATTTCATCCCCACAGTGTATCTTTGAGCCGGCCTTGGCCCTTTGTCCCTTCCTGCTAATCCGACCACACTTAGTCCACCAATGCACTCAACCTACAGACCTCTCTGAGGAAACAATGACCGAACATGTTCAGTCTATATTTGAATTGTAATATCTGGAATCACCGGGCTGGTTGCTGGTTCGGCTGGAGTGACGCAAGAGCTTCTTTTTTATGTATGTTAAGCCCCTTTTCAGATTCATAAATCAGATAGCAATTTAATATCTCAGTCTCATGTCTAACTAAGCGTCCTAGTCATATTTTTACCTAGTTTCACAGTCGTATACGTTTTGTGGTGGCCTAATGCGACTGTTGTCTCAATACAAACAAACAGGAGCCTTGGGAAGGTTTAACATGAGCATTACAAAGTGTTCTTTTTGATAGTGACGGTGTTTGTAGGCTCTGACCTTCATTTACTTGATTTTCTTAAAGTAATAATCTCGATTAGTAAGATTTTCATGTAAATAAGTGTCTCTTAAATCACTATCTATCGCCATAATGGTGATTGAGCCTATGGCCCACTGATGAAAGCCTTTGCATTTGCAGTATAAAGTATTATTATGGACTGGGTCTCTGTGGTGACATTCGTGGAAAAAAATCACAAGCGCCAGCAGTGGTTGGTCTGCCAGAGAGGGTAGGCGGAGCTAAGTGGCCTGCACTTCCGGTCACTGTAAGCATTGCGAGGAAACAGTAATCTACTATGGCTGAACAAACAAAGAAAAGGTCGATGACTACAGATACAACTTCAACAAAAAGTGAAAATCCAAAGAAAAACAAACTTGTCTAAAAAGGAAAGCGACCGTCAGCGAGGAAAATCAAGAGTTAGAACCATGATTATATATGACTGATGTTTTTCCTTTACCATTTAAAAAACACACCCGCTGGAATCATAGCACCTCCATTTGAGACACAGCATCTTATCATTTGATGCTTCAGCGCCGTCTGAATCACAAATAGGAGGCAGAATTCTCTGAGACATGATGAAATTGTTGTTAGAAATTATGATATTCACTGTGACGCAGGTTGAGTCTCCATCAGTGATTCATTCATTAATTAAAGTTTTCAAATCTGACTCAATGCTGTCGTCGAGCAGTTTCTCTGCTTCTCCTCAGGTCGGTCCTTTTGCTGTCGATCCTCTTTCCTTAATGAAGCCATATGGAACATTTACATAATGCACACCTAAGTAGAGTTCTAACATGTCATTACTTTAGCAGCTTGTGGGCACAAGCAGTGTTACATATTCTATGTTTGAAAATGGCTTCCAATGATACACATGAAAAGAAAGTCCTGCGCCGCAGATATCTGTGTCAGGCCAAGCCAAAGCCCAAGATAACCACCTGCCCAATCATTCATCCATCTCCTCGCTGACTCGGCCCCCGAGCGAACCCAGTAGGCGCTCGCAGCCGTTGGCCTGCTTCCCTGGTTCCCTTCAGGCTGAAGTGCTTGTCACAGGCAGAGCTGCATTTAGATACAATGCTCCATTACATCAATAATAGATAGGAGGATGAAGGAGGAAGGCCAAATAGGATGGGACAGCTCACTCAACAGGAGAAGACAAGTCGCAATGATGGGCGTGTGTGTGTGTGTTTGTGTGTGCGCACGTACAGTATGCGAGTGTGTGTGCTGGGTTGTACGTGAACTCGAGTGCACGTGAGAGGTAGGATGACAGGCGAGCGAGCGGCTCTGGGATTCTGAAGGATATTGACTTAGTGGGTTTCTTTCTGCTACGATGGCACCATTTAGGATCAGACTGACCCAGTTTCCACAGAGCCCATACATTTTAGATAATCCCTGAGGAAACCGGGTTTGCACAGTCTACCTCCCCCTGCATGGTTTTACATTGTAGCATACAGCAGGTAAAGGCAGGGACACAAAATGAAGCACTTAGACGTACATGCTGAATCATGCACGGTTGTGTTAAAGAGAGGGTATTCATTTCCCTCCCTCTGCTAAACCACCTTCCTTTGCTCTTTCCTCCTCCTCCTCTTTTTCTTCCCCCTCGCCCTCCCTTTCCCTTTTTGCACCAGTTGAAGTGGTTATGTGGCTTTATGCGGCAGCCATTTAAATCATTACCTTTCCCACATTGATCCAGCCAGAAGGTAATTGGCTCAATCAAGAGAATTAAAAGCCCGGGTAAGATGGAATAATTCAGCTCAAAGATCAAAAGAGGATGGGAAGACGGGAGAAAGAGGACGGGGGAGGGGAACAAGAGGAATGCCGATATAACACGATGGATGAGGAAGTGAAAACGGCAAGTAAAAGGGAGGGCAAGAAAAGGAATTAAAATAAGAATATTAGCATATGAATGTGAAGGAAGTGTGAGTGAAAGACAAAACAAAGCAGAAATATAGCATTAAGATAGATCAAATGATAGAGAGCGCGCTCTGTGATTGCATAGAGGGAGAAAAAGGACTGAGGTAAATACTGAAGCAGAGATGAATGGGGAGATAGCAGTTTTCTGGGCTTCACATATTTTATGTCAGGACACATTTTCATCCTTGGTAATCACAAAACATCCCCTTGACTGAGTTTAGCTTTCTTGCCTTTTCTTTCTGATTTGGTTTAGAAACGCAGTTAGACTCACAGTTTACCCCAGAGCCACAAAACGCCTTTAATAATGACACATCGAGCCAAATTTCTACCATTTCTGTCCTCCTCTCAGCACTTTTACTCACAATCTTATGTCCACATGGAAGGCCAACAGTGCTGTATTTCCCTGCATAAGACTGCAAAGTGTTCCTTTAATCTAGCAGGCCTCGCCTTGCCACCTTCAATTAGAAAACAGACGGTGGTGATAAGAGTTCTGCAGAGGCTTCAGGAAGCTACGATTTCCCTGGTCTGTGCATGAACCTGGCACCTGCTTTCTTTTAAAAAGAAGTGGCATTATTCTGTAAGATTTTCATTGTTGAGATACGTCGAGTCAAGAAGGGCCACTAACATGAGAGATTAAATGATCTAGTAATCCACATTCTAGCCACCTTATCTGAACAGTTGTATTAAAGATTGCACCTGTATTTATTACAGTCATCCATCAGGATGTCAGCCTGTGGTGACCTACAACTAGAGTTGTATCTGTGGGGCAGACGATGGTCAGCCCTTAAGAGGGTCCACGTTTAGACCATCTTCAACCCTAAAGATGGTCCATGTTTAAACCATCGTCAGCCCTAAAGTAGGGTCTATGTTAAGACCATCTTAAACCCTAAACACGATCCAGGTTTAGACCATCAGCAGCCCTAAAAATGTTCCATGTTTAGACTATCTTAATCCCTAAAGACAGTGCAGGTTTAAATCATCTTCATCCCTTAAGACGGCCTAGGTTTAGACCATCTACAGCCCTAAAGACAGTCCAGGTTTAAATCATCTTCAGCCCTTGATATGGCTTAGGTTTAGACCATCTTCAGCCCTGAAGACGGTCTAGGTTTAGAGCATCCTTAGCCCTAAAGATGGTCCATATTTAAACCATCTTCAGCCTTAATAAAGATCCATGTTTAGACTATCTTCAGCCCTAATGACTGTCTAGGTTTGGACCATCTTCAGCCCTAAAGACGGTGTAGATTTAGACCATCTTCAGCCCTAATGACGGTCTAGGTTTAGACCATCCTCAGCCCTAAAGACGGTCTAGATTTAGACCATCTTCAGCCCTAAAGACGGTCTAGATTTAGACCATCTTCAGCCCTAATGACGGTGTAGGTTTAGACCATTCTCAGCCCTAATGACGGTCTAGATTTAGACCATTCTCAGCCCTAATGACGGTCTAGATTTAGACCATCTTCAGCCCTAATGACGGTCTAGGTTTCGACCATCTTCAGCCGTGTGTGAAAAGACACATTAATATGGGGCACTCAGTTTAAGTCATCAGGGGGCCAACATATAGGGGAAAAAATCCCAGTTGTCAATTAATCACTCATGTTACTTACCATACTAGACTTGTGTAAAGCTTCAGTACATATTGTATGTCTGTTAATGTTACCTTGATGTACCACTCAAGGTAACACCATGCTACTTTGGTATATGGTTGTATACCTGTGCTGTATGACTTGTAGACGTTCATAATTGCTGTATGTATGTATTTATTTGCCTGTAAAGTATGTGAGATGGATTTGTGACCTCTTACTCCAGGACAGTTAATGATGTCAGTTCTTCGTGTGACATTTAAAGAAAAAGGAGTGCATTTGTATTAGTGTGTGTTGGGTGACATTGGGGTCCGAATATCTCATTACTAACAGATAGGGAGATTAAAGATACGGCCTGGCTGTGTACCTTGCTTTTAAATATTAATTGTTTATTTATTCTTTGATGTGGCCAGCAGGGAAGGTCAACGAAATACAAAAGTGCTGGATAAATCTTGGGGATTTAAAAGCACACAAATGTCAGTGTTGCTTTTTTAATTACAGAATGAAGGTTAGAAAGACAATTTCTGCCAAATCCTGCCTTGAAGCATCGACTCCTCCTGAAGCTTTTTAGGTCACCGTCTTATCTACCCAAGCTCGATAGCACTGCTGCAAAAATATATTGTTCATTTTTTATTTCAGGTCGTTTCAGCTCTCTCAATATAACGCCGGTTTTTAGCAGCGAATTCGGAAACAGATGCAGAAATTGGACTCAATTTTAACTGGGCAGATGCTCTCGTGTAACTCAGCTCCAGCTCCTCCAAGCATAGCTGCAGTAGCCTCGCAGGAGTCTTCCTGTCGACTTAACTGCAGTCCCTGCTGTGTGTGCCAGCCTGTCACTTTCCTCCCTCTTTCTCACCAGTGGTGGAGTCACATGAGCCCGGCTCCCCCGCTGCCTTTCCCTGGCTGCTGCGCACGCCGCGACAGAAAAACTCCAGAGGAGATGTCTGCTCCTTGAAAGCACCATCCAGTCGGGCTGAGAGAAGGAACAATAGATAGATGAATATACAGCGCATATAAACAGCTGCTAATCCAACAGGGCTATGTGTGCATTGATAAGCGAGCGAGCGTGCGGGTATGAGCAGCTGATCGTGGTGTTAAACGTGGCCTATTTGTGGAAGGTTTTAATTGATGCTTGTAATTACCCTGTGAGTAAATGCATCATCTTCATCAAATTGTTTGCTTTTAATTTGAGCTGTTTGGTAAGTGTGTTGTGATGGGAGCTGTTCTCTCACACACACGCACACAAAGCATAAACACACACATTTGGTATAATCTCAGTAAGACAGCGACCGATGTCACTCCCAGCTCGTCAAATAGTGCAGCTTTGTCTGTGGGCCGAGGCTTCAGAGTATGTCCATCTGATGTAGGTGGCAGCTTCGGTTTGGCAACATGCAAGACTCCAAGTTCAAGTGAACAATAATTATTATGCAATATCTGGTTGGACTTTCAAAATAAAGCTGTCAAGTTAATAAATTGGCAAAAGTGGGTTAGATTTTCAAAATAAGGCTTGCTGAAAAAAACACTCGAAAAGCGGTGACTGTTACCAAGCAACGCACGTCTCCACTTGCTAACTTTTCTCATCAAATGGTCGACAGAAGATATGGACAACAAAACAACTATCATTTTAGTGATAGTGAAACGAGGGAACATAAATAATCAAGTTAACGCTGTTCGATGTACATTTATCATGTCTCCCTCTGTCTGTTCTGAAAGGCCCTACTGGCACAAAAACTGAGCTCAGTCAGCACCTGCAGGGCGGGGACAGCGCCGCGTTTCTGTCCGACACATGCTGCAGCTGAGGGGAGAGCTCTTCGATTAATTCAAACAGGAACAAAAACCTTTCGATCAGCTTACTGTCTGATCACGGATCACTCTCTCTCTTGTTTGAATGCCCTTTTATTTATCCTGTAAAACAACAAGACAAGCTGCAATTGTGTTTTTCTTTTAGGTTTTGTTACTTTTGCCATTTGTTTTTACCGTGGATTTAAGTGCGACTTTCTAAACTTACGCCTGCTCCATCCTAGGCGAAAAAGGTGGAAAGGGACTCTTCGGAGCGAATGGAGTTTGGTAACTCAGAGAACAGAGAAGAGTCTAGTTAGCGACTTGAGGCCCTGTTGTGATGGGAGTACCAGGCGCCTTTCATTGGCAGAGCAGAGAGGGTGTTCAGGTAGGCAGGAGCCGTTTTTGGTTTCTGTTTTGTAAGCGAGCAACAGGGTTTTGAATTTAATACGAGCGGCAGCTGGGAGCCAGTGGAGGGATATGAACAGTGGAGTGACGTGTGCCGTTTTGGGTGGATTGAAGACCAGTCACTTTGCTGCATTCTGGATCATCTGCAGAGGTTTGAACGTGCACGCAGGCAGGCCTGCCAGTAGGGAGTTGCAGAGGTCAACGCTTGCAAAAATGCAACTTATGTTACGTAAGTGTTGCACAGTATTTTTGACAGAAATAACACACACATGTTACGTACCTAAGGTGACTTACATAACACATAAACAAGACAACACTCTTCTGCATGAGAGTTCTGATTGTTTGACCATCCATCGCCTCGGACCACCACCTGAAGCTGAGTTTCGCGCTCTTCCTACGGCATACATGACGTCAACGCCACATCAAAACAATAAGCTAGCAAACACTACAGAAATGATACAGGAGAGGTACCGACAGCATCATATTATGACCTCTGGAGCCCTGACCATGCTGCTGGTTTTGCCGCCTTAGGATTGGTTGAAAAGACAACCAGGCATGTCTCTTATTGCAGCAGGCAATACACGCACTTTACACACAAACGTCAGCTCACCTTAAAGATGCTTTGCAGCACTGACTGTACTTATAAAGCTAATATCTGTACAGAGTTTTGTTCAGACATACGTGTAGCTTGTCTCCTGGAATGCCTCATGAATTATGGACATGGTTCATACATCACCCTCATGTTCACACTGTACCATGCCCAAATTTGCATATGAGATTAGCGAAAGCTGCTTGACCTCTAGCCAAGGGCATGATGGGTGGTGGAAGGATGTGATGTGTGAGATGAAGCTCTAAAATACGAGTCAATTTCCTGCGGGGCTTATCAGAGCCGTTTGACTGGCGTGTGAGCAGCGAGCGGCCGTCAGTTGTCAGGATTTAAACTTAGGGAGGAAATGAGACACTGGGGAGTGCTCTGAATATCCTACAAAGATAGGATGAAGTGAGAGAGAAGGGAGCGAAAACTCGCACGGCAAACATTACTGGGGAGAGGAATGCATGCTTCACTGGTGTGGTTCCTATTTACAAATCATGGTAATAGAAGCGGCAAGCTAATCTGTAGTTCTTCTCAGCTGGAGCAGTATTAGCGCCTAGCTCTCCCTGGTGTGGTGTGAATAGATCCAGTACTTCAGTGGCTGTGGTGGCTGCATCAGACTGTCTGGATGACAGACACATCTTCCTCCCTTCATTAATCTCCATTTAGTTCTGCACTGGAGAGAGGAGAGATGGAGGGAGGGAGGGAGGGAGGGAGGGCTTGCGAGGGAGCGTTGGACAGGGGAAAAAGGGGGGAAGCGCAAGATTAAAGATATGGCCGGCCATGAAATCGAAAAGCAGATGGAAGATGGGGGGGGACGAGGGCGGAAGGACGGAGAGGAAGTGGGGAGGCAAAAAATGAATATTGAAAGTGATGGTGTAGGAGAAGACGAGTGAGGAAAGTAAGGAGGAAGAGGTGGGAGCGAAGACGAGCTGAGGTATAAATTGAAGAAAAATTGAGGCAGGAGAGAACGGCAGGAGGAGGGAAGAAGAGAGCCTGCTGTTTGATCTTTAACAGGATTATTTTTCCCGGCTTGCCTTTTATTTATTTGATTTTCTCTCATATTTATTCATATGTAAATGCTGGCTGCGTGCCAACAGGCAACCATATCGGAGTTGTGCGCTGCACTGAGCCCACCCTCTGACCGTGTATCCCTCATACATACTCATCCATACTGGGTAATCCTACAGGGATTTCTTTGGACCTCTGCAGTGGGCTTGGACGGAGGCCGGGGTGCAGCAGGCTGGAGTCGTTATGGACTCAATGTGGAGCGCATGTTTTAGGAGGTCTTTTGTTTTAACAGCCTGACCTTTCGGAAATTAAGTTTAACTATGTAGCCACCTGTTTGTTGGCTCTCTCTGTGTGTAAGGAGGTCCTGCATCTGCTCTCGACACCATCCATCAACCCGCATTGGCCAACAGAAAAACAAAACCAAGGCCAGCATCATTTTGATTCCCTTAAAGGAGCAAGCTGCTGTCCTCTGTAATCTATAGACGCAATAATATTTGGCGCCATAGCTGTGGAGAAAGTTGTACAAACAGCTCGTGGTTTCGCCCATTCTACTTTCCTACAACACCCAGCGTGCATTGCGCCCCTCACTCTAAAAGGAACAGCCGGGCAAGAGACGCTGGAGTGAAATTGGACTGTTTCGCTGCAGGCAACGGCTCAGAGCGGCACAGAATCCGGAACATACCGGCGGATCGTCTAAAAAAATCTTGAAGTCTGCAGTCTACATCTCAACTGGCCCTTTAATAAAACCGAGGGCTTGGGATTTGTCAGCTCGTTGGCCTTCAGGCTCCTGTTTGAGCGGGTCAAACCCTTTTGGACTTGACCCTGTGGAGGATATTGATTGGGCCTTTCTCTCAGATTAACGTCTGGCTCTGTCGATCATCAATAAGGCCATCGTTGGATGACAATGCTTAATCTCTGTGGCGTGTCGCCCAAAAAAAGGATTTACTTATCTCTATATTCGTCTGTTTGCTCATGCTAGCTCTTGGAGCTAACCGGTTGATATTTTTAGGACACATAGATCCCTCACTAATCCCAGTATTTTTTATTTTATCATACTAATGTAAGTTTATTTTAGCCCGTATGTATGAGTGTGTTTGTACGTGCATATGCTTAACCTCAAAACCCTCTCATGTGGGAGGCACAAGGCCTTTTACGGTCAATAAGCCGCAGCAGAAAGGGCGCTCTCAGTCCTCTGTGACACAAGCGTACGCTTCAGAGGCTCCGTCAGGGATTCAGTTTATTCTGCTGCTGGTGAATATGTAAAGCGACCCACATACGTACTTTGAAACACACATTACACACACGACAAGACCTATAGACCCATATGAGACACACAACTGAGATGTGTAAGAGCTTTACAGATGCTGAGTTCATAAACCAGATTGTAGTGCGTGTGTGTGTGTGTGTGCACCCTCCAACATACACCGAGCACAGCCATTAGAGCAGTACTGCAGATTGTCTGGTAGGGCGCTCAGGGCCACAAAATGCAATTAGATTCTAGTATAAAATATTTATTTCCACAACACCTACTGTGCACCAGCAAGGAGCCTTTACCCACCGTGAGCTTAAATATGAGAATAGTATATAAGTCCATGCCTGAGAGAGCAGCAGATAGGATTTCTCACTGTGGCCTTGTGGCTGCCTCGCTGTGTGTCTGCAGCCACAGATGAGTGGGTGCACATAAATGTGAGGGCAGGGCATGCTAATAGACGACTGCCGGTTTTATTACTTTCTCATATATTTGAATTGAATGTCTTATATTGCCGTATAAACTCAGGTCAAATTATGCAGGGCTACATACTGCAACTCATTTTTCCGCGTATTGGAAATTGATTTTACTTTTGATACTTTTCCAAGTAAAGGTGAAATGTTGGGCAAACAAACTCAACCCATTCATACCTCTCCATATAGTGATACTATACTATATAGTGATAAAGTCTAAGCCAATTAACCAAGCTGCCGTTTCAGGGGATAAAATCGAGTATTTCCATTTCATGCAGCTTTATATTCGACTCCACTGTAACAAAATGATTTGTTTTACTTTGAGCTCCACATTTCTTAGCTTCAGATTTAACATAGGAAGCCTCAGTTCATGAGACTCATGGTTAAACTACTACTGCTAACAGTGGTACTGTCAGGTTTGAGATTAAAGTTGTAACTCTGAAGATCTCGTTTTCTTTGGCGCCACCTATGGCGATTAACAGTAATTGCAGGAGCACACTTCTCAGATATCCAGACAGTGTTGCATGTCTGACGTCCACGGTTGGCTTCAGTTGTGACTCTTGATTTTTCTCGCTGACGGTCGTTTTCCTTTTTAGACTGTTTGCCTTCATCTGAGTGTCCAATTTGTTTCTTTTTCTTTGGATTTTCACTTATTTTGATTGTGTGTATCTTTGTGTCCCCGTCTAAAGTAAGTATATTCTGAGTTTCCCTCCCAGGCTGTGAGTTGGATGCCTGGTTATAATCGGTCATTAGAAGTACTCGTTCACAAACCCTGAGGATACAAAGAGCAATGCCCCGCTAAACGTCTGAAGACACAGCTCAGTTTCAGAAAGTTTGGATCTAGATTTTTAGACTGTTTGCTTCATCTGAGCGTCGAGTTTGTTTCTTTTTCTTTGGATTTTCGCTTATTTTTGAAGTTGTATCTGTAGTCATCCATCTTTTCTTTGTTTGTTCAGCCATAGTAGATTACTGTTTACTCGCAACACTTGCAGAGACAGGAAAAGCAGCCGCTTAGCTCCGCCTACCCTCTCTTGCAGACCAACCACTGCTGGGTGATGGAAAACGCGTCACTAACTGGGCGATTTTTTCTGCGAAATTCATACCAAATACAAAGGCTTTCATCAGCCGGCCATAGGCTCAATCACCATTATGTTACCTCATTCGGCGATAGATAGTGACTTAGATTATCACTTTAAACAAAAACGGAGACGACCCAGTTGCAGACCTCCGAAAACATTTAAAAAACACAAAAGCCAAGAGAAAGGCTTTCTTAGTAATAAACTCCAGGTAAATCAGTATCCAAAAGGAATCGGCAAGGCCCAACTGTCAATCACAGCGCCATCTTGCGATGGTTAGCGACACACGCCTACCTAGCAACCATGTCTTTGGACTGCGGGAGGAAGCCAGAGTACCAGGAGGTTAACCCACACATGCACGGGGAGAACATGCAAACTCCACACAGAAAGGCCCACTTTGTCTGAACTGGGACTCAAACCAGGAACCTTCTAGCTGTGAGGCGACAGCGCTAACCACTGCATCACCGTATCTACCTAAAAATGCGGCCCGCTCACAATGTTTTGCTTCCCCCAAATAGTTTAAAACATCTCTGATCACAGGTTTATGTAAACTGTAAAGTTGTAAATCAGAATAATTACATTGTTTTATTCAAATGACATATCTGAACATCCACTTTGTGTAATTTATCCAGAGAGTAATGAAATGCTCTGAGGGGACATTTTCACAGCTTAAATATTTAGATGCTGAAATTGAATACGGCCACCAATCGACAACAGCTTGACCTTTCTGTCGTTAACACAAGCAGCAGTTCAGAAAACACAGGAGGAGTTTCCTGCTTGGAATACTCGCTGTGTGTCCCATCCCCTGAAGGAGCGGGGATTAATGGATTGTGGCTTTTACTCCTCTGAAGCTGCCGTCCTCTGCGCTGTGAGCCGAACAAGGACCATACAGCTGCCTCTTCTCACCGCTCCAGTTTGGGCTGAAGTACTTTCAAACATTGGCTGATCCGGCTTGCGCTGTGATCTTCCGCGCGGGGCTCAGGAAAGTTCACAAACTGGTGCTAGATTTAGAAAAATGTAAAGTACAGAGACAGGTGAGGTAGAGTCAGAAAGCTGCAAACTAGTTCCACACTCCCGCTGCGTCTCACCAACCGCGTGTCTGTGTTTGCGTGGGTGGATGAGTGGGAGGAGGCCAAATGTTAAGGAATGAGCAGTATGGATATTAGTTAGGATACAGAACTTCTCCATCTTTCTAATCACATTTTTCTCTCTAAAACTTCAACATATATGGATTCTACCGTGCTTCATTCTGTAAGGAATCAAAGAGAATATGTAGCCCCAAAAGTCGCAGTTAAAGGCACCAACCAAAGAAAACTGAAATGACACAAAAGTTTGCAGCCTGTTGAATCAAAGCCAGTGACTGTATATAAAGATGGATTACTCTTATTGTACAAAATTGAAGCCAAAATAACCTTCGTGACGGGCGCTGCCATCTTGCGCTGGTGACATCATTTGGAGCCACAGCTGTGCAGTAGCGATCGGCGGGTGGAGCCGCCATAGCCTCTTCCGCTAACCAAATCACACACTTCACTTACCAAAAGAAGAAGAGCCCATATGTCGGCGTATTTAACAGCAGAACAGCTTCTTTGTGTTGGTCTGAAGCAATGACTGTATATATAGATGGACGACGCGTCTCCATCTGCTCCCATTGTACGAAAGTGATGCCAAAATAGCCCTGTGATAGGCGCTGCCATCTTGCGATGGTGACGGCATTTGGAGCCAGAGTCTGCGCAGTAGAGAACGTTGGGTGGCACCGCCGTAGCCACTTCGCTAACCAAAACACACACTAACTTACCGTCAAAAACAGCAAGGATCTCGCTCGCCTGTGTGTTTAACAGCAGAACAGCTTCTTGTGTTGGTCTGAGGTTAACATTTACACATATGTAAACTTCAGTGACTGTAGTGATTGTTTTAGTTATGTCTTCTCTAGCCATTCCTCCTCCACTCTGCTAATCTGGAACAGATCGTTAACATGGAGGAGGCGGGCTTTGTGACCTATACTGCAGCCAGTCAGCAGGGGGCGCTAGAGAGGGTTTGGCTTCACTTTTTGGGAGCTGTCACGTCGTCCATCTTTTTATACAGTCTGTGATCAAAACCAAATAATTTGGTTTGAACTTAAGTCCCGCCTCTGACCGCGCAGATAGCCAATCATTGTTAATAGGGTGGCCAGTTGGGTTTCATAGGGGGCCCATGCCACCCCATAGAAAACCCCCCTTGGTAAATGTTTCTGGGTATGAATTTTGAATTATAGAATATAGTTTGTGTCAAGGCAGGTTTTCATGTTTATTTTATGATATAATCACTCAACTGCTGAGAAAAATAAGCAAACATGACTGTGTGTACAGTACATGCATGTGTGTGTGTGTGTGCAATTATTCATGTGTGTGTTTCTGGCCCACACTGGGAGGATTACTGTAGATTTACAAGGCCTGGTAACAATGAGCAAACCCACCCTGGGGACCCATACTCAATCACTATCACAATGAAACGCTGCTAATTCCTATTTAAAGCTGCCGCACAGGCACTGCCCTCCCTGCCCTCCAGGCCGAGGGAGAACAGGAAGCTCAGAGACGAGGAGCGGAGGATTCCGTGTTTTGTTAGTCAGTCTAATTTTCTGTTAATTTCTGCCGCTCGGTTAATCTTCCACGTCTCCATTAATCACTCCTCTCCTATTATTTGGTGGATGTTTATGAGGTAAACTTCATGAGACTAATGCGTGTGCCACAGGAGAACAGCGCATGTTAGCATCTGTGCCATTTGTCTTAGAAGTACCCACCCAAAGGCCCTTTTCTTCTCGAGCACCGCTCCTTATTGGCGAGCTGCTGAATAATTCAGCAGTTTGGGACGTAAAGGGGATTGCTTTAATTCCTGGCTAGCAGGTTAATGTCAGGAGTTTGCTGTTGCATTAAACGCAGGCAGTAATTTATAATGTCAGCGCGAGCATAGCAAATAAGCGCATGATGTTGTGGTTAATGTGTTGCATTCATGGATGAAAGCGGCGCGTCTCGGTGTATGTTATGAAATAAGGACAGTGAGCTTGAGTAACGGAGTGGCAGTGTTGTGTTTGCTGCCTGTGCAGACTGCCGCTGCGTCTCCTCCTGGCTCCTGCGCACACATTCATTTAGAGATGAGCTTTAATTGGACTCCGAATCAGGGGCAGAAATCTCAAGCTGCATAAATATTTTAGAGGAACGCATCGGACAAGCCTGCCTATATGACTGTTTTCTGTCCTTTTCATCTCTTTTCTTCTCCTCTCTCTTGCACCCTCCCTGTCCCTGCACATGCATGAAGCTGCAGCGTGCACACACGAGCTCTGCAGCTTTCTGAGAAGCTATAAAGCATTTTCCTTCGGCCGGCACGGGGGATGAATTATTGGCATCGAATCACTTGAGGAATCCATTTTATGCGCACGCTAACCGCACACGCTTGCATTCAAAGGTTTGCACGTAAATACACACGCACATATACAGTGTCTTTAAACTAGGGCGCTATCGTAATGGGGGTAATGATATTTGCATTATTAATGAAGCAGGCTTCACACTCATCTTAATTGAAAATGTTCTTTCATCTTCAGCGCTCATTTATCGTCTCTTTCAAAACGAGCGGTGTAATGCACATACTGTAGATAGCACACATACCGTCGCGTACACAAATGAAACACAAACACTGTTCAGTAATCCTTCTGCGTTTTCAAGGGTCAGGGACGTAAGGACGAGAGCGGCTGAGGCTGAAAGGTGGGATTAAATGAGGGTCGAGAACAAGAGGATGGGAAAAAAAAAGGGCATCGAGTGAGGATCGATGATGTGTGTAAGCCGGAAAGTGTCATGGCAAGAAACCGAGGGAGTGCAGCTCGATGGGGGTATCGTATACTGGAGCTTCATCGTCCCCCCTGTGGTTCCTGTAATAAGGCAGAGGGGGAGGCGAGGAGGCAGAGACGGGGGGTTTCAGGCGAGGGATGTAATAAAACTCAGTTATCAATCAGCATCATACTGCGGCTGCTATAATTCTCGTGCTTGTTGATTTGCGTGCTTCCAAACTGTTTCTGTATTCTAGAGAAGCGTTTTTACCTCACACAAGTGGTCCTCCCTCTGAGGATCTGTGACCTTGTTAACAACCTGAGAAGTAAAGAAGACGGGGGGGCGGGGGGAGAGAAAGAATGGATGATGGAGGATGGGTTGATGACAGCAAAGAAAAAGAATGAGGCGAAATAAGAGAAATAATTTGCGGGAATGTGCCGGCAGAGCACCGGCGACAGTTGGGCGAAATTAAATTGATAACAGGTTTTTATTGACCTTCTCAACTTTGCTATCAGTCAATAAGGAGCCCCGGCTGATGGGTGTGTGCTGATACAGACCTCACTCTCATTTTCTATCAGTCCTTCATGGCAGTTAACTTTCTTTAGAGGGCATGTGGGTAAAAAATACAAGTTTGAATAGAAATCACTTGAGTTCTTCTTTGTGTGTGTGTGTGTGTGTGTTATGATCATAAGCTATGTGCCTGGGTCGAAGCCCATGGCAGAAGTGTCATTAGCTTCTCCCGCCCCGAGTGTCGCTCTCACCGGGGATGTCTCTTTGCTGACTGGATGGATGAATCGGTCGATGCTCTCTGAACCTCTCTATCGTTGCCAATTCTCCTTCCATTAACTTGATTTAGAATAATTTTTCATGTATGACCTCGATATTATTCATTATGTATTTATTTTTTAATCATTTTTAGATGTTTAAGGGGTCAGAGCAAAGAAAAATCCCAAATGAAACATGAAAAATGTTGAATTAACCTTAAAAATTGGTTCTTTCATTTTGCGTCCAGATACCAACCAAATCAGTCCAAATGGCATCTTTAAAAAAACAAAAAAAAGGCGCAAAATTTCAGAGAAAATACAAAATAATCTTCTGAAAAAAGTCCGACACATTTACACAAAAGCATTTAACTGTTAGGGGACAGAGTAGAGAGCTTTCTATAGAGACAACATTCAGTATCAATGAGATGCTTAATGTCGAATGAATAAATCATCTCATGTTTTATGTAACATAATAAATAATGTAAAAATGCACATTGATGACTAAAGTAACATACCAGTTTATCTACAATTAACTTGACAACCAAGTGAGGCCATTACATACGATCATACATAATGCACAACATGGTCTGCATTAGAATAACTCTCGTGTTGTACCCATGACGGTTCAGCACCATGGAGAGAGCCACAATGGGGTTTAGTTAAAGGGCTGATCTGCAGGGATTTGTCAACCCGAGCTCCGTTTCATGGTGGTGTTGTGTAGTCAGCACGCAGATTCTGTTTCTTTGTGTCCCCGTCTGAAGTAAGTGTATTCTGAGTTTCCCTCCCAGGCCGTGAGTTGGATGCCGGGTTATTATCGGTCATGAGAAGTGCTCGTTCACAAACCCCGAGGATACAGAAAGTAATGCCTGCTAAACGGCTGAAGACACAGCTCAGTTTCAGAAATTTTTGATCCCGCTTTTTAGACTGTTTGCCTTCATCTGAGCGTCCAATTTGTTTCTTTTTCTTTGGATTGTCACTTATTTTGGAAGTTGTATCTGTAGTCATCGATCTTTTCTTTGTTTGTTCAGCCATAGTAGATTACTGTTTACTCGCAACACTTGCAGAGACCGGAAAAGCAGCCGCTTAGCTCCGCCTACCCTCTCTGGCAGACCAACCAACAGTCTTTCCTTAAATGCTCAAAAATGCTCACTTTTTTTTGTTACATCGATGGGACAGTTTTCTAGCTGGTTCTTTCAATACTCGTCAGCTCTGAGCAAATGATGAAGTTTACAGTGGATTAAGGTAAAGATGAATGGCTGACTAAACAAAACTGACCATGTTTAATTTCCCATTTCCTGATATTCAACCTTAATCAAGAGGAAACTGATGTTACCATGACCACAAAGGTCCCCTTAACTTAACCAAGTACTTATTTGAACCCAAACCATGACCTTTACATTTACCTAACAGAGTTGTATTTGTTTCTAAACATAAACAAACCTCAACTGGCGTAAAAGCCGTTGTACTTTTGAAGTGTTGATGTCATCATGGCAGCACATAAAGAAAATGCTTGTCATTTTCAAAAAAAAAAAAAAAGCCAGCTCCAAATGTTCCTTAAATCAGCCTCTCTCTCTTCATGTCACAGCCAGCCCGATCAGGATCTGAACCCCAGTGAAAACCTCAGTCTGCAAAGATGCATGAACGCTGTGATAAAAGACCAGGTTATTCCATCAAACACTGATGTCTCTTTTCCGTGTGGTTGTAGTGGTGGGATAGGGAGGACCTGTTGTGTGAGTTGCTCAACCGTTTTCTGTCCCATCCTGAATTCCCACTCCGCTGCGGCACTTGTCACAGCTAACTTTACCGTGTGCCTGAGGCTGTGTGGAGCCATGTGCTTCTCCCGTTATGCATGTAACCACCAGCTGCTGCTTCTTACCACACAGCCAACAGCTTCACCACGAGGGCTCTCTGTCTACTTTTTGCATCTTATAAACGTAAGCAGGCCTTGGGGAACGACTTTCTGAGAGATGTGAAGTTTACAGAGACATCTGAGGCCGAATAGTCGATGTAAATTAATGAAAATAACAACAATCCCCTCAATTCCAGGCTAGGTGTTTGGATTACCTGATTATGGCGAGCACCGTTGTGCGTCTGTGAGTGGAATTTAATGCCCTTGTTTTGTCTCCTTCATTCTTCCTCCTCCTGCTCTTTATTTTTCGTGTCTCGGGCCGCGAGAGGGAAGAGGGAGAGGAGCATTGGGTGATAATGACTTGTCAAATTAGAAGCGATGGAACCTGCAGCGAGTGTAAACACAATTCGGGATGTTCGGATGACATTTTCCGAGCTGTATTTCTTCTGGGGGAGATTAGCGGAGTGACAGCTCAGGCTGAATCTCATGGATCACAGCTGCACAATGGAGAGCAGACACACACACACACACACACACACACACAAACAAAAACAGAGAGAGGAGAAATTACCGGCTTTTTAATACCACACAGCAGACTGACACCTGGGGAAGCAGACGTGGAGAATTCAGCAGAGAGAAACACACGCGTCTCGTTATTCGAAATGCTTCGCCTCTCCTCGCAGTCATGGTCCAAGAGGCCGCGTATGGATTCGCGTCCATGTATCCTGCCCACACGCTATCAGCATGATGGATGGCGTTCACGCACAGCCTTGACTTTATAACTTATAGGGACTTCATTTGCATGTGTCCCCGCTGCCTGTAAAAGCGCACGTGAAATAGAAGCGGCGTAGACTTTTTAGCCGTTAAGATATTAGGGGCTCCTGTTTCTTAGTGTTCTATTTTACGCATGGCTGTCCTCCCCCAGTTGCTGCTCATTTCCCAACTTCGCCTATGAAATAAAGAGCCATTTACGAGGAACAATGTCCCGGCCACCACATCTCCCTCTATCCTGCCCCCACTATTCGAGAGATACTATTGAGAGTCCCGAGCGCATCAATTTGGGCCTCAAATGACTTTCCCCAGCTGGCCAAATCCTGACAAGCTTTCTGTTCTCCTTAAAAAGAGCCCTTTATCATCAAGAGAAAGGAAGAAAGGATGAGCGAGCGGGACGGAGAGAGAGAGAGAGAGAGAGTCAGAAAGCTAATGTCTTGGTGACACCCTTTCTCACACAACAGGGGAAATTTCTGTTCTATAACGGGTTCTGGTTAATTTGAAGTCAATTGGAGAGTTATTAAAAGGATCTGTGTGAGCCGGGCTGAACTTGGTCAAGGGCGACAAACTCACCCTGGTTTCTATATGAAAGAACACACGGCACAGTCACCTTGAAAGTTCGTCTGATTTGCCTTTAAATTACTTCACATGTAAACGGACAGAGTCCATCCTGTTTTACTTTCTACTTTAACGGTTTCTTCTCAAAACCGGCTTCGATTCTGTGCGGCAAAACCTCATTGGTGAGGATTTGCTTCATATTTAAGGTATTGTTTTGGGTTTATCTCTCAGAGCTTCATGTTGCCTTTGAATTTACTCCGCCAATATGTATGCAAATGCCCACATCTACTGCCAGAAATTAGATTAACTTCATTTCCCTATTGTTCCTATACTGTGTCTGTAGTCCTCAGGTGCAGGTTCAGTAGTTTAATGTAACACTGTTGAGCATTACAGGATGATTTACGGAGCATGCACTGGAAATAATGTCGGGAACCAAAGAAATATAAAGCAAGAAGCAGAGACATGGAGCTCGGATTAAATCCGCATGCGCTGGAATATTGCACCGTATTCGTTTCCTGTGCAGACGTTAATGTAGATAACGGCCTTTATTTACAGGGAACATACAGGGAGTGATCAGCTTTTCACTAACAGTTATTCTAGCAGCACATTTTATTGCGTTTTTCACATAATTGCAAAAACGCAACTGGAACAATTTATAAAAAACAAACCAGGCAAAAAGTGAAATCAATATAGAATAAAAGGAGGAAGAGAGAAAGACGCTGTGATGCAACACGGCCACCGGAGCGTAAAAGTCATTACAGCAAACATTAAGAAAACCTTGTTTAACATTGAGTGAGACAGTCGGTAAGGAAAAAGCCGAGGGCTTTGCGAGGCAGTATAACAGCTGTAATTGTGGTAAACAGGCCACAGTGGAATTAACACAAAGGCTGAGGGGATAGGACACAAGGATGTTACTGGGACATTATCGGAGTATAATGGGCGGTAAGGTCAGAGGTCACACTGATTTTATATCTCCCGCACCATTAATGTTAACATTAAGATTTTTTATTAATGGACTTTGTTACTTCTGCTATTGTTCTTTGTCTTGCTTCTATTTAGGAGATTACGTGTTGAAACTACAGTTCCCATAGTTTGGGTTTTAAAGGGGGAATTAATCAGAAAATGTTGCCATGGTTACAGCGACACTGTGGGATAAAAACTGAGCATATTTTAACCTACAATTCTTACAGGGGTAGACGGTAGCTCAGTCTGTCGGGACTTGGCTTGGGAACTGGAGAGTGGCCGGTTCAAGTCCCGGTATGGACCAACCGTGGAGTTGGAGCCGGTAGATGTGCCCTTGAGCAAGGCATTGAGCAACTACTCAGGGAGCATGTCCATGTGCTGCCCCCTCACTCTGACATCTGTCCATTAGTCCATAAGGTCCTGCTTGTGCATGTGTGTATTTCGAGTAAAAAGATGTAATTTAATAAAGTATGTCTTCTTCTTCTTGACATGTTTACAAACTGCTACTACTGAAAGTATGCTGAGCTACAAGCAGTCCATGTTTACAACACACCCGGTGATGTACAGAAAACTATCCTTCTATATGCACACACAAGGAATTTGACAACGGTCTAAAGAAAACAATGATAATCAGTTGTTGTAGGAGCACACTTCCCAGATATCCAGACAGTGTTGCATGTCTGACGTCCACGGTTGGCTCTGGTTGTAACTCTTGATTTTCCTCGCAGACGGTCGCTTTCATTTTCAGACTGAGCGTTGAGTTTGTTTCTTTTTCTTTGGATTTTCACTTCTTGTTGAAGTTGTATCTGTAGTCATCCATCTTTTCTTTGTTTGTTCAGCCATAGTAGATTACTGTTTACTCGGAACACTTGCAGAGACGGGAAAAGCAGCCGCTTAGCTCCGCCTACCCTCTCTGGCAGACCAACCACTGCTGGGTGATGGAAAACGCGTCACTAACTGGGCGCCGCTTTTTCACCAATGTGGCACCAGACACCCAGTCTCTAATACTGCAAATGCAAAGGCTCAATCACCATTGTGTTACCTCAATCGGTGATAGATGGTGACTTAACAGACATTTATTTAAACAAAAGTCTACTTTAAGGATTTTCATCCACAAAGACCTTACAGATAATGCTCTTTAACTGCTAACTTAGAAAGTCTCTGTATCATGTCTGTATGTCTTAACTCTGGGAAGGAGTTTGACAAAGGTTGCAGCTATCGGGCACCAAAGGATTTAACAAGCAGCGGCCAAACAACAGTTGACTTTCTGTTGTTTTTGAAGTCCAGCACGTATCTGACCCTTTCACCTTTCTCTGTATCTCTGCCCCACGCCTCTCCCTCTGCGTGCGGGCACCTCACAGTTTGCAAACCCTGTGCTTTTTATTAGTCATGATGTGAGAGGCTATGAGGGAAAGGGGGAGTTGGAATGGACTACAAACAGGAAAGATCTAGCTTTCTACAAACTAAATAACAAAGCTGTGACAGAACCAAACACACAGTAAATTACTCTGTACTTCTTTGCTTGATTTGGGCCACAGCAGCCGTGGCAGTGGGGACGTTTTCCAAGTCTGGCAGTGCACTGTTCGGGCGGGGGTTTGTGTCGGTGGGTGGGTTTATGACAGCGGGCCTGGCAGACAATCTGCTTGTTTGCTTTGCATATGCAGCCTTCACATCACATCTCATCATAGTTTCACTTCTCTCTATCTCTTTGTTTGTTTCTCTCTGTCTGCTCTTTCAGTCCTTTATTACAATTCTATATTTGTATACTTTTCCTCAGACTTGGTGAACTTAGGTGGCGGGGAAGAAGAGGCAGCGTTAACAGTTGGTTTCTGCGGGAGGCCTGAAGAAGTCAATGCGGCCAATATATGGCACCTTGTAACTTTGGTTTTGAATGGTGCATTATGAATAAAGTTATTCTTATTCATATTCTTCTTATTATTGTTGTTGTTAATATTATTATTATTATATGGACAGCTAATATCCAGAGGGGAGAACATTGGGTTCTGACAATTCCACAAGAATTCCTTTAAAATAGTCTATATTGGTTAATTCTATAATAACTAATATCGTATTCTAAAATTAAGTACAATCAAGCAGAAATAAATGTTAGGTTTTCACACATATAGACCAACTAACATTAAACTGAAATAAAAGAAGACAAACACAGAGCTGAAAAAAGATCGCAGGTTCGACTCCCGGTCTGTGATCATTTGGTGCGTGTCATCCCCCACTCTCTCCCTCCCCCACATGTCCTGTCTCTCTTCAGCTGTCCTAACTTAAACTTAACTTCTAAAAGCAAAAGCCAAAAAAAGAATCTAAAAAAAAAAAGAATAAAATCATTGCTGTCCTGTTTTCTTTGTGATAATCTTTACAAACAATAAGATGCAATAAATAAAAGATTAAATATTAACCAATACAAGATGTTGACACTATCAGATTTGCTGTTGTGTACATTATTATTATTTTATACAACAGTTAGTTCCGACCGAGTAATCTGATTGAATAAGAGGCATTCCATGAGTGCAGATATAAAGTATAACACCATGGGGACTTTTCACTCCGCCTCAGCCATGTGTTCTGAATACTGTCACAGCAGAGCGTGATCGAGCTGATGCCTCACAGCAGACTCTTGTTTCACTGGTTGATGATGAATGAAAACAAACAGATAAATGTGCCTGATGAAAAACAGCTGAGCTGTGGTAACCTGTAGACACAGAGTGCAGGAGAATGTTCGGGTTGCTTGGCAACAAAAGTTTAGTTTCAGTTAAGTTGTGGAACTAGTTGAGTTGGTGGAGCGAAAAATAATCTGTTGTTGATGATTACTTCTTTTTGCCGATTGTGTAATTGTTGTATGAAAGCAATACCACACTCGAGGTCGTGGTGTTATACTGAATATCAGCACAGCTATGATTAGGGTAGGGTTAGGGCTGTGATGATATTCATGTATTTGCTCGAATAAGTTAAATCCATTTGTAATTCCTTCATAACAGAAAGAAAAATACAAAAAGGATTAGAAATTCATACAAAGTAGAGAGTTATTCCCCGTCTAACTGTTTTTAGATAGACAGCTAAGGTAGTTCACCACCATCTTTAGAGAGAATGAGCAGTATTGGTCCACATTTGCATATAAATGAGTAATGGTGAACTGTCAGTGAGAGAGAATGATTTAGAGACGGAGAAATGTGGAGTGGCACAGCACAGAGGGAGAAATTAAAAAGACAGACATCAAGTTATCGTACAAAGTCTGTGCGAGAGAAAGAGACATACGGGGAACAAGAGAGTGTTAAATACAAACAAAAACCACGCTTCAGTCCAACATGTAATGTTTGATACGTGCATGAATAATTTATGGTCATGAAATATTGCAACGTTAACCTTTCAGCTGATGTAGGGTCTGACTCAAAGAGTAAATTATAGATTATTTGTGATTTTTCCGCTCATGTGCAGAGGAGCTCGGGTGTTATTGTTAATTCAGGCCACGTCAGATCCAGTTAAACCAGATGATGGACCCGTTTTACCATTGGGACCAATGAGGGCCCCGTCACAGCCGGGCTACGATAACTGGGTCTGTTTGCTGTGGATTGCAGACAACAGAGACGTCATAGAAGCTTATTTTCCTTATCAGGTCGTGTTTTGCTGAATCTTTCTGCAAATGGCATTCTGACTTCAAAGGCCTGAGTCTGTGACTTACGCTTACATAACGCCTTATTTTTGTTCCTTTTGAACTCAATCAATGGACATTTGCTATGGAAATATATCTGTTCATTAACCTCCCAGTCTGGCCATAAGAAAGACGTTTTTATCTGCTTGTTTTCACTGGTTTGATAGGACAGGGAAAAAAACACTGAATGATTGTGCATGCAGAGCTCTGATTGCACACGCTGATTGGCTGTTTTATTCATGCTTAACAATAATTGACTCATTCACAGCTGTGGCTTCATGCAGGTGTACAGCACCGCACATATAACCAAGCACTTGTCTCTATTACACTGCTGGTGTTCTCATGCCAACGCAGTTTGTTTCTGCAGCTCCCTCCACAACCTCATCCTCCTCATGTGCTTTTATTCCTGTTATGTTAAGAACCTGTGCGTGCTAATATAATGAAGGGGGGGGATTCATCCTCCAATTGTAACTTTGCTATAACTAGTCAATTCCTGACCATGTCTTTGACTGAATTACAAGATAAATTGTTCTCCGAATGCAATGAGAATGCAAATAAATCATCAGACCTGTCACATTTTCCAAAGATCAAGTTCAGATCAGTTTGAAATGGCGGCCATTTTATTGGATTGCATTGGAAATTGCCAACTCCTCCAACACATTTCATTTTCGACATTTTATTGACTAAACATCACATCCATTAAACATCAAATTATTTTAGCAATCAAATGTAGTACACTTCATATTAACTTGGTTTACATGGAGACTAATATTCTCTTTATAAACAGTTGTAAAAGCTGGCTTACACTGATGGCTTACGTTGGCGGCTACGTTGATGGCTTTAGCTGATGGCTACACTGATGGCTTAGGTTGGCGGCTACGTTGATGGCTTAAGTTGATGGCTACATTGATGGCTTAGGTTGGCGGCTACGTTGATGGCTTACGTTGACGGCTACGTTGATGGCTTACGTTGATGGCTGAAGTTGGCCTGCCTCACTTGGGTGATAAGCTAGCAGATGTGTCAGAAGATTTGTTGTTATTTTTGAGTAAGCTGATCTGTACAAAGTCAAAAATCACCCTTGTCTTAATTAGACACTTTGCAATCCACAGTGAAGAACCCAAAATACTTCCCCACACTGCTTCTCAGATGGCTTTGTTTTCTCATTTCCTCCACACTCCATACTTTGTAGCAAAGAAAACATTACCAGCTCAGGTCAATAGGGCATGCAGGAGGTCAAGCTGAGGGTCAACTACTTCAGTCTTATAGACTATATTTTAAGAATCCGACAGGCCATTACAGTTAGAATATTAAGTCTTTCTGCTGCGTTGGAACGAAGTTATGCAATCATTAGAAGATTAGCGCTGACGGACCACTTGGGTACCCCTAAACGACTGCAGCAAAGGAGGGCAGAACTGCATGATGGACCTAAAAGTCAAACCTGAACCCAACCATGTAGAAAGCATGTTGGAAACATGACAATGTTTTTTTTCCATCCATTTATTTGAGGAGAGTTGGTAATTGGTGCACATATACTGATGTGCAGTATGTTCAGGGCAGGAAAATAATATGATTTTTGCTGAAAGATTGTGGGTGGTAGTTTCATGTTATCTCGGGGCTTACCAGCCCAGTGAACCATTTACTGTAGATTCTGCACAATTAGCCACAACATCTGCACTGATGGAGCCAGAAAACCATAGAGAATTATAGGACGTAATAAGGCTTTGCCAGGAATACATGGGTGAATGTATTATAATGTTGGTCATTTCATTGTGTTCGGGATAACTGGTTATACAAGATGTTTTTCCATCAAACTATATTTTCTATAACATTCTGACCTAAGAGGGGCTTATTCATTATTGTGTTTAAAATCAGTTAGAAACCACTGCACTGGAAGGAGGAAAAACATCAAGCCAGAGGGAAAGAGTCGGCAGGATGGGGAGAGAAAGATGGAGTCATGTATGCGGAGTGGGTGTAAACTGAAGAGCAGAGAGAGAGAGCAAACGAGAGAGACAGAAAGTTATTAAGAGTCCTTATCCACATATAGATCGTTGAATGTCTTCTTCCTGGCTCTGCGAGGACCCTGCCGCCCACCCAACATCTGATAATTACACTTCATTAGGAGCGCAGGTAGTGATGAGAGAGGAGAGTCCGACTACTGAGGGCGACATGAGAGCGAGTGAGAGACATGTAAGTAGAAGCGAGGCACACTTGAGTTCCATACTGTTGTGAAAGGATAATGGGAATTTGATTATGGGGGAAAGAAAAGCAGTAGTTGTCATAAATGACACGAAGGCCTTTTATGATTGTGTGTGTTTGGGGGGCTGGGTTGTTGTCAGTGTGCATTTCCATGTTTGTGCAACCGTGTGGGTGTTTATGCATGTATATTAGCTCAGGGGTCTGTATTTATTGCCTGCTTTAGTGGCACACAAAGACAGACAGGTCTTCCTCAACGCTGAATTTAATAAGGTTTATGTGAGATGCACACACACATCCTGTAGCTTGACATTGCCCCCTTGCTATTTCCTTGCAACAGCCATACCTTTGCCCATATGCACAAACATTTGATCATAATATATTTTGAACAACAATTTTGACAATACATAATTTGATAATGCTGCCAGCTATCCTGATTATATTGAAAAGCCTGAAGAAACCAAATGGTTCGTTAGCTAAACGTAAGAATATATTTATTAGCATTAGCTAAACTTGTTTAGCACACATTTCTAGTGCTGTATCTTTTATTTGGAGTCAAAAAACATGTAAGTAGTTAAACACTGATGAAAGCAGTTTAACATGTAATACTAGTGTCTCATCAGAGCTTTTCTATGGACACATTATGTCTGGGGGGTGAGGAGGCTGCTGCCAACATTATCTTAGCTTGTTTTCCGTAGCTCCATTTGTTTATATTAGCATGCCTTCAGTGTTAACCGTTAAAAAAGGTTTTTAATGAAAGCTGAATTGTCTACAGAGGTCTCCTCCTCTTTAAAAAAAACAGACATGGTAATTAAAACCAGTAAAATCACTAAATAAAGCGGTTTCACGTTAAAATAAATGTTTCTGTGAAGCTCTTCGGCAGACACAAGATGACAGTAGGAGCTGCTAGCCAAGCTGCTGCTAACATTAGCTCAGCTTGTCCTTAAGCATTCACCAAGCATATCTGGTAAATAAAATATAAAATTAGGAAGAACTACAAATAAAGCAGTTCTTGTTGAAGATTTTGAGTTTCTCTGAAGCCCTTAGCGGACGCAGTATGTTCTAAAATGGGGCATGTGTGGCAGCTAACCAGCAGCTAGCACAGCTGCCACATGTTACCATTTTATGTCAACAATGTCCTCTAGCTTCATAACAGGAGTACTCTTTCACCGTCGCTTTCATGCCCCAAAGTTTCACTAACTTTTCATTCCTTTCTACAAAAAATATACACTTTCTCCACCTATAGCACAAACAATGCTTTGCAGTAGGAAGTTGCCGCATACTACCGCATATACTTCATTTTCAGGCAAAAATAGCAACTAATTGGATGTTGTATGGAGTGAAAAAGTTTCTCATCATTATTGACGTACATTTTAACATGATCACCGACCCTAAGACACCCACACAAATATCCTGCAGCTTGTCATCTCCTCTTGCTATTTCCTTGTATAAACCATACCTTTGCCCAACACGTCATGTGCTGTGTCAGTGTAAGAGCATCAGCAGCATATTAGCCGGTGTAGGAGTGCTGCAGCTTACAGTGCTGCAGTAAGACTCAGTGGAGCAGAGGCCAGAATCCCTCAGTCTGACAGCTGTGTGGGAATGTGTCCATATGGGAACATCCTTTACTGTATGTTCTTGTCTGAGAGTGGCTGAACAGAATCGCTACTAAAGGCGTGATGTCCCAGAGGTGCAGGGAGGAAAAAGGGAGAGATTCCTGCGTGTTTGTGTGTGTGTGTATGTGTCCATGTGTGTGTGTGTGTGCTGTCAGCAGAGAAAGAGAGTGAGAGGTGAGGACTGCAGTATTCCTCCAGCGGGAAGCATTGATTTTCCGGCCCAGCGTGGGGATGTGGGAAATGTCAGCGTCTAATTGAGTTGATAAAACCGTTTTGAGTTTCAGACGTAAATATGGTTTCCCCCTCGACAAAAGGCCACCGCATTAGACAAGTCCCGTTGGGAGGTCTGTGAGGAATGAAAGGGTTCCTTGTTTTGAGTTTAAAACATGTGTTGCTCATAACTCAAAACACTATAAAATATTTTCTTTCACTGTGAAGCATGATTGTTATGGTCTGTATTTCTAACTAGCAAGCACACATGTCTTTTCTTTTGGATTGATATGGAAACTGGTGGCGATTAGCCTAGCTTAGCTTTCAGAGTGAAAGTACGAGAAAGCAGCTAGCCTGGCTCTCTGAAATATAAAAATGTGACAACCAGCGATTCTAAGACCTACTAAACAAAACCAACAGACATGTTAAAACAGAATTTTTGTGATTTAAATACTGCTACATGCTTTAGCTAGATGTCTACCCCTGTTTCCACTCAGCTAAGCTAAGCTAACTGCTTATTTCTTGCTCTAGGCCTGCACTGTCCTTGATGCCAGATATGAGAGTAATGTAATCTTTAAAAACATTATAAGTTTATGACGTGCAAATAGTGTTTCCCCCGACAAAAGACCACCACATTAGACAGATCCCATCAGAGGTCTTTGGGGAATGAAAGGGTTCCTTGTTTTGTGTTTACATGTGTTTGCTCTTACGCGTTTTGCTTCACGGACAGCTCGTCCACAATTCTGCACATTGAAAGCAAATGACGGGCTGAATAAAATGTTTCCTTTCACTGTGAATCAGGATACAAGCTTGTTAGAATACACAGTTTTTGTTGTGGCAGGGAGGGCAGATATGGAGAGAGTGAGAGCGAGGCAGAGGTCATATCCATTAGAGGTGTGGAGGGTGAATAAAGAAAGGGCTGAATGAAGCCTCGGCTGTCCCTGCTGATTAGCAGATTGATATGCAGAGAGTGCAGAGGACTCACCTGCTGCCTTCAATGGAAATTCACTGTAATTTCAGAGAAGGAATGGATGTCTGAGTTCTAGTTTTTATATGATGATTATATCTTATTTAATGCTATCATATTCAAAGAGGATAGAAGCACAAAATGGAAGCGAATAAAGGAAAAAATGGCATGAGTTGTTCTCTTGTAATTGGGGGACATTTGAATAATTTAACCATTAAACTCAAGAGCCAAAAAATCCAGCGTATGTTCTGGTTTTTGAATTTTTAATAGTTTTCATCACTAAGATGCTTAACAGTTACATAATCAAGTTGAAAGTTTCAAGGAGTGCATGTGAAGGCATACGAGAGTGTATGTGTCCCCGTTTGCATCTATAGGGGCCCTGCTCTCATTATTAGGAGTGATAATTAGACAGGCGTTCACACATTACGCCCCACACACACTCATGCACGCACACACACTTTCTTCTCTCACATTCATATGTAAGCACACACACATTTGTGGCTAAGCCTACTGGTAATTAACAGACATAATTAGGCAGACAACCAATCGTATAGGGAATGCACACTCATGCAAACACACACGCACACACACACACACACATTACTTCCCTGGTAATTAAGAGTATTAATTACAAGCATAGCTGTCCCTGTGAGGCTCCGTATCACTCACAGACTGGCACACAGCGGGGTTCTTATTACTTTATCTCACCACACCATCGCCATTTCTCTCTCTCTCTGTAGATCTCTCTGGTTACACTTGCACACACATGTACTCCCTAATATACACCTGCTGGATAAACAAATGGTGGCTAATTAGTGGGAGAGTGATAGCTGGTCAGAGGTTAACCTCAGTATAGCTTGGGAATTGGGAGAGATCTGCTTGGTGGAGCCTGAACAGACCAGTGCGCCTGTGGGGCTGGGCTTTTTGTCAAATGTTGTTTCTCACTCACTTTTTCTCGTCTGCACTTTGTTACAATGCAGCTGAATGAGTGTACATACCATGAATAAGGCAGGGAGATACATTCTCCATCTGTATCACATTTGTTACTGTATGATTTTATCTGCAAAATGAGCTCCTTCCTTTTTAGTCTGCACACTCACCTAAATTAAGGCCAAACTCAGTCCAGTCAGGGTAGAGTATCTTTAGTAAGTTGCATGAGAGATAGCTAGCCTGTTAGCTCAGGACGAAAAACTGTCCCTGAGGACAAATAACTGTCCATAGAACAGTTAGACAAGGTACACAGAGCTCCAGGCATATTCCCAGTTAATGAACTAGCCTTACACTCTTTGGCACTGGAGCTGCAGTGCACCCTCAGCACTCGGAGGAGCTCGCCTGACATTATTTTTGAAGATATTTTACAGTTCGCTCCCAAATTTCACAGTGGTTGCATGTTTGGATAGTGCAGGATAATGTCGGAGCTGTCTCTGCAGAGGCCAAGGTGGCAACACATGCCCTGAATGTGTTAGCAGCGTCGAGAAAGCAGGGGAGGAGAGGAGATGTGTTTGCCACAGGCATTCCACAGTAAAATTGCAATCCAAAACTTATGCATAATATAAAGCAAGAAAACAGTTAAACTACCTCAATATAAATGCAGTATACACTGTGAAAACTGTTACACTTTAACATGTTTATTTCTACTCAAACACTTTCTTTGCACAGCCTAATGATGTGCTTCTAAATGTTGCTCTCCGTCTGTCTCTTTCTCTGCAGTGGACGGCTGTACAGATTGGTCAGTGGACTACCTAAAGTACCGGGTGCTGCAGGGCGAGCCTGTGCGTCTGAAGTGCGCTCTGTTCTATGGTTACATCCGAGCTAACTACAGCCAGGCGCAGAGTGTGGGCCTCAGCCTCATGTGGTACCGCAGCTCTGGCCTGGGACACAGCGACTTCGAGGAGCCAATCTCTTTCGATGGCATACGTATGAGCAAGGAGGAGGACGCCATCTGGTTCAGACCTGCTGACCTCCAGGATGCTGGCCTCTACTCCTGCGTGTTAAGGTAGGATAGAGGGAAATAGATCATAGTGGGGGTGATGAATTTAAATGTAGTTTATTGATGTTAGTGTAGTTTTTCTATGATAGAGTTATACGCTATCTTGGAGAGAGTGTTGCATTAGAACCTGGAAACGATTAGCCTAGCTTAGCTCAAAGACTGAGAGGAGCTAGCCAGGCTCTCTCCAAAATATAAAAAATGTCTCCAAGCGACTCTGAGACCTAGTAGATAACACACTGATAAACAGTTCAATTTGTACACCAAAAAAGCACCAAAAATATTGTTATAGGCAGTGGGTGTTACATGCTAGCTAGCAGTAAGCCCCTGTTTCCACTCTCCTAAGCTAAGCTACCTGCTAGCTAGTTGTGGTTATAGGCAGTGTGTGTGTTACATGCTATTGCTAGCTGTTAGCCATTGAGTCCACTCTCCTAAGCTAAGCTAACTGCTCGCTAGTTGTGGTTATAGGCAGTGTGTGTTACATGCTATAGCTTGCAGTTAGCCCCTGTTTCCACTCTCCTAAGCTAAGCTAACTGCTAGCTAGCTGTGGTTAGAGGCAGTGTGTGTTACATGCTCTAGCTAGCAGTTAGCCCCTGTTTCCACTCTCCTAAGCTAAGACAGTAGACTTAATATTGATAATCTTGAAGGCTTGTGACATATTTTTTGCTTTTAATCGGGCAAAACTAACTTTATTTTCGAAGGTTATTTAGAGAACTCAAATTGTATCTTAAAGTAATCAATTGTTGAAAATGATGCATTATTGAGTGATCTCTGTTAAACGTGATAGCGGTGTATTTACCTCTAAATCAGATGAAGTTATCTGATCCTATTAGCAAATGTATCTTGCTTACACATTGAGTTAATGCTAAGATTGACTTATGGCTTATCACTTATTAAAACTGACAGTTACCTTTATCTGTAAAAACAAGTTGTCTTTGGAGTGTATGTGTATTTGTGTGTGTGTGTGTGTGTGTGTGTGTGTGAATAAATGAGTAAGCAAGTATGAGGAACATCAACAAAGAGAGATAACAGAACACAAACACAAACACACACTCACTCATCCACACACTTTAGTGGGCCGTTACAGACACTCCTCCTAATACAGGATACATAATTATGTGGCAGTAACTTATTAACCTTTACAGTGGAGAACATCCCTCAATAAATGGCTCATTGCAGCTCTTCATTTCAGAGAGTTTTTAATAAACCCAGTTAAAGGCCTCTTAAAGACCCAGAGAGGCTTGCAGAACACATGGAGTGTGACCGGGGGAGTATGTTTGTGTGCAATGATACCCCAGCCTGTACTTAATATCATTACAGCACTCTGTTGGACTCATCTGGCACAAACACTTGCAAATACTGTCTCAGTTAAAATTAATATCGTCTTTGATTATTGACAATGTCTTCTAACCAGGCATTCTTCCAATCCAGTTGTTATGTCTGAAACCAGAGCGCACTGTAATTCTGTGGAGTGCTACAGCTGAAGAAATACCCCCGGCTCTGTGTTTCTCAGTCTGCTCGTGTTGAGCTGGGGAGACTTTTTAACTTCTCAGATACCCTAATCAAAGTACTGCGAGAGATTTGCCTCTGAGCTGAAATCAATTGTCTTTTTGTAAGGGGGTAAGCTTTTGAGTCGCACATTTTAGCACATATGACCCAAACACTGCCCCCTTAAACTCCCTTCAGGCAAAGAGAGGAAAAATAAGCCTTTGTCTTCTCTTCGCCCATTAGGATTCCATACAGTACATTCATACAGTGAATGAAGACGTCTATTACAACAACCCTCACTGACATTACACGGGACAGACTAAAGAGTTAAAAATAGACTTATCTGATCTACTGTGTTACACACAGTCAGTGTAGTAAAGGTAAGCTGTATTGCAGGATTGATGTATCTGATTTACCTATATGTACCTAATTAACTGCACTGTTTATAGCATCACAAAACTGTAACGACTTACTTGAATGCCATCATTCGTGCCAGTAGCACTGTGTAGCATTATCGAATGAGCATGCACATTATTTCACAAATACTTCAATGTGAATCAGTCCTGAGTCCGAACATCTTGGCTCCATTCACCTCATATACACGTTTAGTCCATCGAAGCTGGTTTGCTTTTTTCTATTTACTTAAAGCTCCTGTGAGGAGTTTTTCGCCAGTTATGAAACAGACTGAAATTAATTCTGATGCCTCTGTATGAGCAACAAAAACAAACCAGACCATCAGCGACAAGATTGATTATTTCTACATAGTTATTTTTAACGCCTGAAACTGCTGGCGGGGGGTTAGGTGTCAGAAGAAGCAATTAACTGCACGCTGCCTTTGTTTACATTTTCCAGGGCAAATATTTAAATTGAGTGATACATAGGAAGAAAGCAGGATGAGATTTATTGTTAAAAAACACCACTTAAGCATGTACAGGGGAAAATCAGCAGAGAGATAAGAGGTACGGCTTTGTCCACAGGGGGCGCCAAAAGCAACACAAACAGAAAGTTCCTCACAGGAGCTTTAAGAATTGACATCAGATGTTTTCTATAAAAAGATTTTGCACCAGAACATTTTATCACATTGCAATTAATACACTAATATTATAAAACAAACCATACATTATTACGTTAAATACTACACTTCATCCCATCAAGAAGCGACAGCTAATACATTAATAAGTCCAACACGATGCAACTTCCTGCAGCACTGTTATGTTTTTTTCTTTATATACAAGCACATGCAGACACGTGAAGATTTAAAACACTAACCTCATTGATGCGCAGCAGCAACTGTTATAGCCATTTCATAAGATATTTATATATATGCAGCAAAGGGCCGTGGACGGGAGTTGAACCCGCAGCTGCTGCGTCGAGGACTGTAGCCTCTGCACACAGAGTGCCTGCTCTACCTACTGAGCTAAACCAGCATCCCTGTTACCTATTTTGAAATTGACCCTCCTTCCCAAAGGTTATCCAAGCTTTAACCAAAGTTAGGAAACTATGTCTCAGAGGTGCTGCAGTAGCTGAAGTGCACCGATGCTATGTGCTACATATCTATTTTTGACCACAGATTGGGATGCCTGTTCCTGAAGTCAGTGTGCTATGCATAAACAATACAAACCAGATATTTGGTGCTAATGAAAGCAAGCAGCTATTTAGAATTTATCACAGCTGCAGTGATTTTATGGTATCACAATTCAATCTGATGTTGATGTAAGCACCGTCAAATTAAAGCTGATAGTCAGTACTTTAGAGCCATCGTCATTGTTTCATTTCAAATCCAACAGAACAAAAAATGTGTCACTGCCCTAATACCTCCTGCCTGCACCGCGTACACGGCAGGATGGTTTTCAATAGCTCGGGGCGTGTTGTGTACTATCTGTAAATGTAGGTAAATCCATCTGTGTTAAGTTCAGCTTTTCTCTGAAGCCCTCCAGATGTTTTCCCTCAGACAGAGATATGGGATTGTGCGACTTTAAACGTGTGCATTCAGCGTGTGAATGGTTATCTTTGTCCTTCTCTGTCTGGAAATTTAAGTCTAATCGCCATTTTTCACGTGAAGGTGACTTCATTTGCATAGCAATCTCTCTGTTCTTTCTCTCTCTGTCCCTCCTCTGCTCCCTCTCTGCCTCGCTCTCTTCTGCATGTCACCTCGCATAAGGTCTGTAACATCGATTCAGATCCATCAATCTTTCCTCCTCTCTTCTCTCTCACACACACACACGCTGCCACACTCCCTTTATGTTTCACCTGACAAATTATTTTTTAATAATTCCTGTAATGAGTCTGTGTCTTGGACTGGGTAAAAGCACATTTATTTCCTTCCCATGATCACATTTTCCAACATGCGGGATAATAATGTGTGGAGAATCACGGCCATCATGCGCTGCAGATTAATATCCAAAGCAGGGACTCTCAAATAGAATGTGACAGACGTGAAAGACACCACAGGACTGTGCATCGACCCCCGGCTGTCCATCAATCAAGAGCCACCACAGACACCTTCCCACAATGCTACGGGGCGCCCGCTGTGAATATTTAACATGTAGGGATGTCTCCTATTGGCTCCCTGGGGACCTTAATGGCTCAGGTGCATGACTGTGAGAGGTCATTTCTGATCTTCCTCCCTTCATGTCAACAAGCGGGGTGGTTTGACTTTGTAGGTGTGCGAGTGTTGGTGCATTTATGCGTCCAAATGTGTGTTTGCGCGGCTGAATTTGTTTCTTTAAACAAATATATTTGTCTAAGTGTACTCTGAGAGCCTACAGCATCGCATCTTCCCACTCCTTTCCCTCTAGATAGGAGGCATTGAGTCGATAATGTGAGATTTCAGCACCAAGAGGGCATAACTCTGCTGCAATATCTTGCATCTTACTTTTGCTTCCTACAGCATTTTCTAGATGCCCTTTTAGTCATCTTCTATATTGTAGAAGTATACACTATCTTTTTTTTCTCATTCCAAGAGCGATTTTTCTTCTGCACATCTCTTTACTATCTCTACCCGCTGCTCCACAGCTGCACGTAGCCACATTTGTCTTTTAAGCGTGTGCGTGTGTGTGTGTGCGTCTGCATCTGTGTTTTATGGTCCCTGGGGGTCAGAGGTGTTTATACGAGAGAGGTGACTCCCTTATTGCTTCCATAACCTGAGTAGATCATATGAAACCCTGTCATTTACAGTGAATGGGAGCATCTGGTGAGCCGTAAATGTAATGTAATGAAATGAAATGAAAGCCCATATGGCTGTGCGCACTGCCTCCCCGTTCGAACGACCGGGTGACTGACCGAGTCAAATCACACCCGGGCTGGGCCGGGCAGCAGGTGATAGAAACACAGACAGACATTTATTATAAAGCAATATGGACTTACAGTCTGGAGCAGTTTTTGTGGGTTGGGACCATAAAATCGCTTACTTCAAATTAAGGAAAAACTTAATGATATCTAAGATTATAGTGTGCTTCCAGCTTTGTGGCGACAGTTTAGAGACTGTCCTTTCCTGTCTCTACGTGACATTGCACGCCTGCAAAGAACCTAAATCTTTCCCATAATTTGACAGAAAGAAACTCTTATACGTGTTTCGTTACGTCCAGACTCATCTACCCTAATAGCATGCTTTATGGTAATTAGTCCAAAGTCCTTGATAAACCTCGGTATATCACGAACTCGCCAACTTGCTAATTCCCCATCCCCTGACCACCTCACTATTGTCCTAAACCCCTCCACTTACTCCCTATCCCACATACGTCCTGCATGACCAGGCACCCCATCCTACCAAACCCGCCTTCTCAACTCCCACAATCCTTCCCGCAGCCTTCATTACTCTGATGTCAATCTCCTCTCCCCACCCCCCAGTACCAAACACTGCACCTGGTATCATACAGACATGTGGTAGCATCTGTTTTCTTCTTGTCTAACATGTGGTCAAGTGGTCTGTTCGGCTAGGTTTAGGCACAATATTTACATGATTTAGGTTGGGAAGATCACCATGTGGTAAGCAAAGGACTCAAACCCTGGCATCCTGTGCAAATATCCTGTATTAGGCCCATCCATTGCCTCCTTGGGCAGTTTCTCTGAGCAAATAATATTGCAACAGGAGGATTTACATTGGAGTAAGTCTGGTGCCTCACATCCAGCAATGAAGGGTACCTTGTCCGTCTGTATGAGACGCCAAGACCATGACAAAGCATTGGTATTTGATGCCTTTGGAGTGAGCGCAGGCTGGGTATTCTCTCCCCAAACATTCCCTCAGAACTCACCTTTTAGAACTTCTTTTAATGCTTGATGTTGTGGGGTAGACAGTCAGAGCTTGGCTTGGGAACCAGAGGGTGGCCGGGTCAAGTGCCGGTACGGACCAACCATGGAATTGGGGCTGGTAGCTGGAGTAGTGTCGACTGTTGAGGTGCATTTGAGCAAGGCACCGAATCCCCCCACATGTCCATGTGCAGCCCCCTCGCTCTGACACTCTTCTTTTGCCTTTACAGTATTTTATTTCTTCTGGGTTTTTGGTCAACTGTCCTTGAGTATCTTAAAAACTAGTGTATTAATACAAGGACTATCCCCTGTTCTTGAGGATGAATGTGAGAAATCCCTACAGTAAGGCTCCAAAATCTTTTGGAAAGACATCCAGTTGCAAGGTGTCGGCATACTTTCTTGGGATGCCCCCACACTTCTGGCTATATAGAGCAAATCTTGCAGGAAACACCTTGTGACAGTCATGGCACAGGATGGCATTAAATCAGCGTTAATGTGGGCTGAAATGATGGTGGCTTTGATGATGATGATTATGACATTAATGACATTAATAACATAGTTAGAGAGAGAGAGAGAGAGAGAGAGAGAGAGAAAGAGAGAGAGAGAGAGAGAGAGAGAGAGAGCAATCATTCTCTGCCAGCGAGTGTGCATCAGAAGTGAAGTGTGTTGATGGTTGCTTAGAGACGAGAGGGGGAAGGGGTGGCTGTGCGGTGGGGACTAACTCCTTGTGATGACCAAGCAGCTTTCTCTTCCTTTATGTTGTGAGGCCCCTCTCAACGTTTGTCTCTCCTCTGATTAGCATTCCCAGGCCCCGGCTGACTCCCCCCATAAATTCAATAGCGGTGGTGAGCGTGAGTCATTGACTCGGTAAAGCTGCTGAACACGTCGTTATTGCTAACCCCACAAACAGAGGGGGGAGGGAGAAAGCAGAGGGATGCATAAGGATAAAAATAACTAGAAGGGTATCAAAGGGAGTGAACATAAAATAGTGCTTATTTGAGTGTGCGTAGGGGTATCAATAGTCCTTTTGTGTATTCTTGTTTGAGTATTTTTTCATCCTTTGTTCTAGATTAAAGCATAAGCATTGTCAATGTAGCAGTATAACCTTATTATAAAGGTATTCCCAGTATCAGACATGTAGGTCTGAATCTTAATCTCCTTGTATCATTGTTCTCTGCACACAGGAACTCCACGTACTGCATGAAGGTGTCCATGTCTCTAACTGTGGCGGACAATGACACGAACCTTTGCTACAACTCCAACATGAGACGAAATGAGAAGGCTGAGCTCAGCAAGAATAAAGACATCCTCTGCCCTGACATTGATGACTACGTTGAACCTGGAAAAGAGCTCGACATCACCTGGTACAAGGTATGCTATCTCCCTGACTAAGCATGCTTCTGATTGTCTGATTAGATTTATCTCGGCTGCCTGGAGATTTGTGAATCGTTCGTACACTTGCCTGAAGGTTCATTAATTTTCTATTTTTGTGGGACTTGAATTCTGTTATTTATGTGTTAGGGAAAAGTAATAAAGAGGGAATCTGTCTTCGTGGTTACACAAGCGAGAAATACTCTTGAATGGTTCGTTGGTTTGTTTTCATCTAATTTCTTGGCTGTTTATGTTTAAAAGCCTTGTTGGAAACGTGGTTCCAGATCACTTAGGCACATTATGTACATATGCAAATGATTGCCATGAATTACATAAGTGCCTTTGTTCTGGAAGGGTCGTCTAAGGAGAACAAGGTCTGAGCAGAGGGCAGCCACAGAGATGGCTTTTCATAATGAACACAATCTCGTAGGAGGAGAAAATTGTGCGATGTCACTCTCGTGCCCTGCGGAACGAGTGGATGTCCTCCAGATACACCTTGCCCCTGATCTTTATGCAGCGTGTACCTTCTCCTCTCTCACCTGGGTTCTTGCCTTTCCCAGGTCAGGCATGGCCTGCGGACAACAAAGTGCATCCAGGAGAAGGGCTCAGGCCAGACTAATTACAGGCAGATCAGCAGTAGATTAGCTGGCCGGGCTCGACCTCTAGATTTTTCCAGAATTCAATTATGGTCTGGGTAATGACTGGGAGTGCTGGAACCCAGAGTTATTTGGACCACTGCGGAGCCGCGGTGATTGAATTCGAAGGTTGCCGGGAGCAATGGTGGAATAGAATCCACAGAGCCATCGTTGTCCCTGCCGCAGCATCAAGGGGCTGCAGAGAGGATTCATGTCATGGAGTCACTCATTGTGCCTGCACACGCATATACTCACAGACGCAGCGCAAACCCACTTATTTTGTCAGCAGAGACTACTGTAAATAACATTTTCAGTGCTCTGTGGCTCTACAGGAATATTGAATGGAGAATATTTAGTTCACAGCAATACATCTTGATCAGATAAGTAGGATAATGGCTGAGCCTTATCATTTTACTTTATGGAGTTTTTATGTCAGAGTGCCAAGCTATGCATCCCTACCACTTCATCCACTTCCCTAACGCCCAGTGACGGTTGAAAGCTTTTGTGTCCAGCTCAGACCAATTTCAATCTCACGGATCTAACTCATTATGAAGCAGAGGGAGGTTTTTGCATTTCATGATGCCAGGCTTGCCCAGAGTACCAGAGTACCGTCCCATCTGTCTGCTATCAGCCATTTTGGATTTGACTTCCTAAGAGGTTTCTCAAAGGTTGGTTTGAAGTCTGACCCGCTTGTCCTTCTCTTATGTCCAGGAGTGCCGTCCGAAGCAATGGCGTGCCAGCATCATCTTGAAGAGAGACATTCTTTCAATCCAGGAGGTAAAGGAAGATGACATTGGGAATTACACCTGTGAAGTCCAGTTTGGTGGCTTCATGGTCAGGAGGACGACTGAACTCACGGTAACTGGTAAGTCTTCAAGAGAATCTCGTAATTGGAAAACATGTTTGCTTAGGTGAAGAGTGTCTCTTTTGCAAGTTCCTCTCTTGGTAGACTGTGTTTGGCGAGTAGCAGTTGTAACAGTCAAAGGCACTTGAAGTAAAGGAATGGATGGTTACAAACACACACACACACATACACACACACCACTGAGCACTGCAGTGATGTCCTGCTGCTGTGTTAATTGCTGGGGGAGGTTGAATGCTGTTGCCTGGCCTCTATCCCTTCTTCTAACTCAGCACTTTCCAGCCAACCGAGCAGTGCTGAAATATTTAAGGCTGTGGGCTAAACCCCTTCACACAGAGAGCTAAAGAGCAATGACCAAGGTCAGGAGATTTACGGTGCGCCTCTCCCTCTGTTCCTATCCATCTCTCTATCTCACTCTTTGCCCTGCACAGGTGAGCACATGACAAATAAATGCATTCATTTGTTTCTTTCTCAGCGTGAGTGGACTCTGGGGTGAGACCTGGGGATCAAGTGATATAAACGTGTGTTCTGCCGGGTCAACTGTTCATATTAAGGTTGATGGAAAGGTCAAATCCAGTTTTTACCTCTAGATTTCCCGACCAATTGTTTTCTAGTGTGTGATGCTACAGTTCTTATTACTCTGTGGGTACCAGATCATTCAAGGTAAAGCCTAAAATTTGGGTTGTGTTTTGCTCAATGGTGCTGCAGTAAATTAATGAGAATTGCTTGACCTCCAATTAATTACAATCACCATTATGAAAACACTTATAAAGGAAAAACTCAAAGTTTCCTTAATAGAAACGGTTTAGTCCAGCTTAGGAAGGTGTGTATTGTGAATATTGTGTAATATGTGTAAATATATATAATTAAAGAGCGGGTATTATGCTGTTTCACATTAGATGTTCACACTAAATGTGATTGAAGTTTGAGTTGTTGGAGTAACCCCCAGGCTTCTCAGCTCAGTCTGCAGGCTGCTGTGGACGCCAGGTTTCACACAGTTTTTTATATACGCTGCACTTTGTGACATCACAAAGTGCAGCCTCAGCAGGCTTTGGAGAGCTGGCCAATCAGAAGAAAGTGGGCTTGTAGGGGCGGGGTTTCTTAAAGGGACAGAGCTGACTGAGTGGTTTCAGGCTGTATGAGGGCCTGCACAGAGCACCAGAGTGAGAAAAATGATGAGTTTTTAAAACTGTAAATTATGCTAAGCTACTCCACAGGTATCACAGAGTGAAATGTAAAGATTGAAATTAGCATAATACCCCCCCTTTAATAAAGCGCTTATACGAATAGTCTGACATTTTGTGACATGCTCATTATACTTATAACTTTCAAGATGAGAAGACCAAGAAACAACAACCAGGAAAAGACCTCCTATTTAACTGTAAATGGTTGTTTAAACTTTGGTTTTAGTACCGACTAAACAAGATGGCTAATAAGGTGCTGGAAGGCAGGTTGTTTTTTAATCTTTTCACAGAGCCCGGCTGGCTGTTCCCCCTCGTTTCCATCTTTGCTCTAGGCTAAGCTAACCATCTTCTTGCTTCAGCACTTAGCATAATACTCCCCTTTAAAGTTAATGTATGAGAGGTGGTAAGCTCAAAATGTGTCCACATTGCTTCACCCCTAGCCACACCCCCAGTCACTAGGTCATTACATCATTTGTGTGTGAGTGTGGTGATTTGGTTGGTTTCATTTATAAATAGAAGCAATTGGACAACAGACAAAAGCTGCTACAGCTTTAGTTTGTCTTTGTATACAAGCAGAAGTGGTGTTAGCTTTTGATTAGTATCTAGTTTGGTGTTTATTTGTGCGCCTGGTCATTGCTCTTGTGTGATACGAGGGTGATAACAGTGTGAGATACACCAGCTATCTGCTATCTACCCAAACAGGAAGATACATACCTCAACCTGGGCATGGCGCACCGTGGGATGAGGCTAAAGTGTTATCCTGGAGATATGGCTTCCAGATTGGCTGCTCTTGTGATTGATGGTCCAGCGCTTTATCCCCAGTGGGGCTCAATAAATATGAGGCAGATAGGAAGAAGATACACTAGATTTCATTTTATCACCATTACCATCACGGTATGGCACTCCCAAGTGCTCCGTGTGACCATGATTCCAAGTAAAGTACCTAAATTAGAAATGCCTTTGGACATGCATGGGCCACATATTTCTATATGCAGCATTAGAGGCCAGCGACAGGTGGTCCGTTAGGTTCTTAATCTGTTTTGGGTTTTGTGCAACAGTTTAAAGGGTCATTTCGCCCAATTGTACAGACAACATATTTTCCTCTATTATTGTGTTTTGTTTGCCCATATGCTGCTGAGGCTTCTGCCCTTCACCCATTACAACAGACAGCAAGAGAATTGGGGTTCTACCAGCATTGGGAAATTAAATTTATATTAATGTTGGAGCAATTGGTTTTTCCAGAGACAATGTCTCGGTAACTCAAAATACAGTAATCCAAAGACCCGGCTGAGAACAGTTTTCCTCCAAGGACAAAAAATTGTTCTCAGCAAGGACTTTTTTTACCCTTGGAGGAAAACCCCCCCCACCCCTCCACCCCCGCCAAAAAAATAAATAAAAACCTCCACAAGGACATTTTTTGTTGAAAGAGTCATGCAGTTGTGTTTTTACTGTTGTATCAAGTCAAACTAAATCCATTCGTCCTCGCAGTCGCAAACCAAAATCTGCATTGCTATTAGCCTGCGCGTTAGATATATGATCTATGTACTTATCCTTGTCTGTTTGTTAGCCTGTCAGCATGACCTCAATGTCCTATAATGGCGATGGCCATAAAAACTTTATTGGGTTATAAATATACACAGTTCACATTAATGATACAGAAGGAAGGAAGGAAGGTGAGAGTGGCTGGAGATTCAAAGTGAGACAGAAGGAAACACTGGTCAGAGAAAGATGGGCTTTAAGTACGTGTATTTAGCTTCCCAGCATGTTTCCCATATGCAATTAGAGTTTTGAATGGTGAGAGGTGGAAGTAAAAGGACACATATATAACTGAACAGCAACCTTCACGGTTAAATCAACCATGTGAGGAGTTTGTCAGAGAACAAGACGGAAAGAAAAAGGCAATTTTGTTCTGGATTTTCTGTCACTCTGAGCCTCGGTCGTACTGCTCTTTCTTAACCAACCATAGTTTCATGAATGCCTTTGTGCAATGCATGCATACCTATATAAAGCTGCACAGAAAAACACCCACACAGATACCTTGATGCATGTTTCCCATAATGAAATGTCAGTAAGTCTTCAAAATAGAAGTAGTAATTTTATTTGACACCCAAGCTACAATGCTCCTAAGCTTTTCTGCAGCAGGTTGATGCGGGTATCCCACAATTGATTCTCTTGTTGCAGCGCATGAAATAATTTACTTGAAGCACATTTCCAAAATGAAACGATGTTCAATATCGCCTTGCAAACTGACTGCGTGTGACTGACCCAGTGTCCCATATTTATTAGAAAACTTGCAGAACCAGCAGAAAACCATCAACGGCTCTGGAGAGGGAAAGATTGTTTTACAGCATCACAATAGGTGCCTGTTTCAGTCGCCACTCCTGCGTCTCTGAGGATGCGTCTTCTGCTGTAAAAATCTGGCCCGCTCTACATTACCACAGCATACTGCCTTATTACCACAGCAGTGGGTGCCTCCTCCATAAAGCTGCAGTATCCTGGTAAAATTAGATTAGCTCACTCGGACCAAAAGGCTCATTTCCTTTAATAAACCTACACCATCATCCCCTCAAGTGGGCGTGAGATTATCCACATTTTATCACATCCTGTTAAAGCCAGCATTGCCTGGACGGCGAGCATAAAAGGCCAAACTACGTCGGAGATCCGAGGGATAATGTAGTAGTTTATTTGATAGGCCAAGAGGATGAAGGAGGTCGTTAACTTTAACTGATCTTAAATATAGAGCAATAGACACTGGCCTTTGCTTTGACCCTGACTTGCTAAATGCGAATCACGTGTGCGTGTATGCTCGTGTGTTTCTTCTTCTTCTGTGCGACCCCTGCCGCACAGTGTAACAGCCTCCATTAAAAGCAGCTGAGGAGCTTCCATCTGAACCGAGGTCGGTCTTGTAATAGAGGTTAACTATGGGCATAAACACAGGCTCGCCCCAGATCATACAGATCCAAGGAGCCCCTTAATCAAGCGCTGATGCTCCTCGGGTTAATAGAAATGTAAAAGAAACAGGGAACCCCCCCTTTGTCTCACTTTACTCTCCAGTTTGCGTCAGGGTACATTTAAATGCTCTTATCTCAGCCTGGGCAGGTGGACACGGCGAGGAACAGCCTGTGCAGCTTTGGGGGTGCGCATTGAGAATAAAAAATACTACAATCAACAGATGGAAAGATTTAGCTTTTCTCTCTCTCCCTCTCTCTCTCCGCAAACCTTCACCTCAACCTCCCATCTGTATGAGAGTGCCTTTTTGTGTACTCTTATAATTGATTCATCGCAGCAGCAGGTTCACTTTTTTCCTTGTTCCTCTGAGGAATAGAGAGCGTGGTCAGATTAGTCCACTCTTGTGTTTACCGCTTTCTACTATCAGAGATGCGAGAAAGCGACGCCTTAGCTGAGACGACCCGGCTATGATTAATTGATACACGAGTGTAGTATATGGGCCACTCTATGTACGCCGATTTGTTTGTCTTCTTAAAGCTATACATATATATATATACATATGCATACCTATATGCTCGTCTGCCGTGATACGTCTCTTTCTTTAATAGCACATCTGAATCATTTCTATTCAATTTTTATGGTTCTCCCAGGCCTCATTCCAGCTCTGTGATGGTAATGCTACAATACTCTAACACCAGATAAAAGCCCCGTTCGGCTGATGTATGCGGCTCCCTCTGCGTTGTGTCGCGAGCAAAATATTATACGGAGAGAGCGGAAAAGGGATAAAGAGAACAAGGGAGTGAAAGTGACTGATAACGGCGAAGGAGAGAGAGAGGAGAAGAGATAGAAGGAATGAAAAAGACAGAGAGGTTGCTGCTCCTGTATCTTATCTGTATTCCCTGCCAGTGTTTCCCAGCAGAAACAGTGTGTCCAGGACTATAAACAGACTATTATCCCAGTGTTTATCACAGTGCACATTACCGTTTGCCTCTGTCGGACTTACTGTAATGGAGTCGTTTGGTTTGATGGATGCCTCAGGCGTGGGTTTCTATCTATTGCTCCCATTATACCTTCCCAGACGGAAGGTATAATGGGAGCAATAGATAGATCCCCCCCTTCACTGTAGAAATGTCTGTCTGCACATTCAGCATAGCCCGCAAGCACGGTGATTGAGGTTATGACCAATGTAAATGTACCATTTGGCACAGTGAATCGGAGGTGCAGAGGGCAAGAAGGAATCGAGGGGAGGAGAGGAATCGTGTAGCTCGCATTGCTTCTCGGAGAAAACGTGCGGTGAGAGGGGAGGCGGTTGGGAAAGTCACTTTATGTAGTGTGAATAAATATACACAATATGTGTGAGAATAAGATGTGTGACTGGTGCGGGTGTTTTTATTCGTTTGCATGTGGCGTTTACTTTATTTTTCAGAATGTTCACTGCAAAACAGCAGTAAAATACTGGCAGCAGAGACGCCAGCAGTTATTTCACAACGCATCTACTGTAGTTTATTTTAACAGCATAATACTGTGTTTTATATTACAGTGCATGACAGTAGGATAACTGGGTTTTACGGTAATTTCAGCAGTTTATTTACAAAGCAGTGTTTCCCATACATTGATTTTTTTAGCCACAGCAAGTTCGAGCGCCGGTTTAGCTCAGCAGTTAAATCAGCGACCATGTACAGAGGCTACGGTGGCCCCGGGTTGAACTCCCGCCCTCGACCCTTTGCCGGGGTCACCCCCGCTCTCTATTCCCCAGTTTTGGACACTAGCCACTGTCCTCTCCTTCAATAAAGGCATAAAAGGCCAAAAGAGCAAGTTTGCTCAGCGCCTACTTGCTCCGCTCTCGGTCTCAGAGACACTCCAGGTCCCCGCTCTGTTCAGAAACTCTTCTGTTTGCAGCTACAGTCGACTCCATAACAGCACAAGTAAATACAAGTTAGCTACATGAGTGAGTAACTTTAGAGGTGTAATAAGTAGGATTTTTCCTTGCAACACATTCAGACTGGGCCCCTCCTCCTGGGCTATTCATCACCAGAAGCTCACTCTCACACGCCCACCCCACCGAGCTAGCACCGACAGCATCACGGTTACATTTGCACCAGCATGCTAGCTGCTGGTTAGCTTGTCCTACAGTTTGAGGCACCTACCTGTCCAACAGAAAGAAGGCCAACTCTGCATCGCTCTTTCACAAGTTCGCCGGTCTGAATGGGGCCCAGCTGCTACTTTAAACCACTCCCACACTCACCTGTACGCTGTGATTGGCTCAGGGAACCACGACAGCGTCCCTCCTGAAAACGTACCGTGCAAAGCAAAACAACAGAATAGATGCAGAGGGAAGGGTCTCACAAGGGTCTGCACACACACTCACCTACACACATATATAGAGGCCATAAGTGATGACTTGTATTCTATTTGTAAAAGTCTATATTTTATTTTTCTGAGAAATCCTACTTATTATAACTATTTTTCCGCTGGCTTCAATTGAGTCTAAGGATAGCATACCTACCTTAGTTACAGAACTGTTTAATAAAAAGGCTGCTGTTCACTTTGCTGTTAGCTAACGTTAACATTGCTCGAGCTGCAGAGCTTGCTACGCCAGTTTCAGCAGCCTGACCTCATGAACCATTATCTGAAATGTCAACAGCTCAATAATCATGCACACAAGACCTCCTTGGTTGAGCTCCCTGTGGACTGCTGTCGCAGCCACGCTGCTTAGACAACAAGTTACGCTCAGGAACAGCAACACGTCACTCAAGAGCGCATTTCCACATTTTATGCTGATAAAGACGGGTTATTTACTGTTATTTGTAAACAGTCCACGTTAACCGTTTACATGTGAGGGATGAATATTTAACAGTATGTTACAGTAATTATGAAAAACTGTAAGAAACCGTTTTAAATCAAGCGGAAATTTTCAGCTATCAGTTACATTTAAGATTCATCCATCAGACTTCGCTGTAACCTGATTGCCCTTGCCTCTGAGGGCCAGCTCTCACGTTTTGTGTGTGTGTGTGTGTGTGTGTGTAACGAGGAGCTGAGGTGCGGGGAGGTGATCCAGGACAGCGTCTCATCGCAGTAAAAGGTTCCTTACAGTTGGTCTTGCTACAGGTCACCTTGAGACGCATGAACACTTCACCACCTTATAAAATGTTACAGCCTGTGTGCACGCGTGTGAGTTGGACCGTGTGCGCGCTGCTTTGTGATTGATTGACTTATTTATGTATCACTTGGCTTGCTTGACTTCTACCTGGGCTTGGTGTAATCGCACCACGGCGGATGTTGGAGCTGCAGGAAAGGAAAAAGGCAGGCAGGAGCAGTGAGCAGAGAGAGAATGAAAGACTAAAGTGGCGTCCACACCTCCTCCATCTGTTCCCCTTCCTCATCCATCGCGCTAAAGGTGGATAGATGGATGGAGAGGCAGCGATTAGCGCTGATATTATCCTGGAGAGCGATCGGGGGAGAGGAGGAACGAGTGGGGCGAGATAAGAGGTGCAGGGTGAGAAAATGAGATTCTCAATCCTTCTCCATCTCCCGGTCTGTGCGCTCTAGTCGCGTGTGAATACACGGCGCCCGTGCCGGCTGTTGTGTGGTCACGCTAAACACTCAGCTTCAGCCGCGCACTCCTCGGGAAGAAGATGATAAAATCACACCTGAGATAAGTGTTGCTTTGGCAGTTGACATTTCCTGACTCCAACTACACACATGTTTGCACCTGTGGACATGGATACGTATGGCAATCACACTCATGCACACACAATGAAAACACTTAATATGTGTGGGAAATGAAGCGTAACCAACTGTGATACATTCAGTATGTAGAGAAGTCAAACATGAGGATCATCTGTGGGACTTTTAGGTCGTTTCTAATGGATACAAATGTACTAAGTTATGGAAAGGTGGCATGGGTGGGCTCCAATGGCTCATTAGTTAAGGTCAACCATCACTCTCATCATTTAACTAACCACTCTCCATCTCTCTGTGTCACTTCCTCACCCCTCACCTCTCCCCTCTCCTCCCTCCTTCCGCCGAGTGTTCTCCAGCTCACTTCATCACTATTCACCAGCCGTCCTCCTAGACTCCGCGCGGGCCAGGGTTCACATTGTTTTAATTCAATTAAAATTGACATCAATCTGCATGTGACGAATGAAATTTACATCCCCCACAATTAATCTTGCCTGACCTACCCCTCTCTACCCACACACACACACACACACACACACACACTCTGTCTGGTTATTATCTAGGCCTACCAGAGCAGGAGGGGGAAATTAAAATCATGTCTTTTGAAGCCTTTTGAAGTTTAGGTCAATAAGTAATCAGTGTTTTTATCATTGGCTGGCAACACACATCTGGAACAGACATACCTTTATTCTTAGGTCAGTGATTTTCTCTTCTTCTTGTTGGAAAATGCGGCTTGCTTGTGATATTTAGAGGCTAAATATTTTTGAAAAGCACTTGACATGAGTTATCACAGCTATGCGGATGATACACAACTCTACATTTCACAACCTCCTGATAGCAGAAGCACTTCAGACTGCCTTTAGTGCTTGAAGGACAGAACTTCTGTTCACACATCAGCACATCACTGAGTCATCGCTTTTCCATCCTTTCAGAAATATTTAACACTGACTTAATTCCTGTTATGTCTGTTTTACTGATCCCTCTAAGGTTGCAGCTGAATTGTGTCCTAATACAACCAAAAACATTCACTCCAGTTATACAGCTCCATTGGCTACTGTTCTCAATAGAACTGGTTCTGCTTACAGCTTAAAGAGGGGGTATTATGCTGTTTCACATTTTAAGACATATATATATAATGTGACAATGTTGGATGTCCAGACTAAACGTGGGTGAAGTTTCAAATCTGTAGGTAAAAGTATGTCGGAGTAATCCCCAGGCTTCTCAGCTCAGTCTGCAGGCTGCCAGGTTTCACACAGTTTTTCCTACACGCTGCACTATGTGACGTCACAAAGGCTCCGGAGAGCTGGCCAATCAGAGGAAAGCGGGCTTGTAGGGGCGGGGTTTCTTGAAGGGACAGAGCTGACTGAGTCGTTTCATGCAGAGGCTGTATGAGGGCCTGCACAGAGAACCAGTGGGAGTTTTTTTAAACTGTAAATTATGCTAAGCTACTCCACAGGTATCACAGAGTGAAATCCCCGCCACCCCCCACCCTTTAATAAAGCTCTAAAAGGAATACTCCAAAATTTTGTGCCAAACATTTATGCTCATTCATTTTAAGATGAGAAGACCAAGAGACACCCAGGAAAAGACCTCCCATTAAAAAATTAAACTGGTAGTTTAAACTTTGGTTTTAGCTGGCTGTTCCCCGTCGTTTCCATCTTTGCTCGAGGCTAAGCTAACCATCTTCTTGCTTCAGATTAGTACTTAAAATGCAGATATTAGACTACTATTCATATTTACTTCCTTAACTGCGGATCTAGTAGTGTAGCACAGAATAAACATTATATCCAACATGCTGTTATTATAAAAAAAAACTAAATATTTTACAGGCCACAGAAAGCCTGTCTCCTTCAAATACCCAGAACTCTGTTTGTATAGCTTTGTATGTGCTTGAGGTTGAACTCAATCTTAAATGAAACATTTAAGTCCTCAGCATAACGGCCTCTAACCAGAATTAATTTAGTTTGACCTTTATCTTCAATAAAGCATTTCAAGATGAGTGAATATCTGTCTTACACAATACACCCTGACAGAAAAAGGTTGCTGGGCACACAAGATCATTTTAGTGAGTACAGATTGCTGGTCCTCTTGACCTCCCTGCATAGTGAAAATTAAAACCTTTTGCAGCTTAGGATGAATGAAACTCTCAGGAATTAACAGTATGAAATATAAATACTTGTCTTGAAAAACATCTCGAGTATTTCCATTACAAGCCTGATGAAACACTGCAGGTGGAAGCCTCCCCCGCTCACTTGTGCAGCACTATAACCAATGTGCTGAATAGAAAAACTGAGCTTTGTTGTCATGTATTCTCCTCGATGATGTAAATCGCCCATGTTAGTGCAGCATTCAGCTTCCAATCCGTTCTCTCTGGAGGGGACTAACCTAGGATTTCTCCGTCATTCTCGCTCTCTCTATAAGGAACCAATTACCTTCATGCGTGTTCAAGCAGCGGCTGTAAAACTCCATATTCCTGCTCTGAGGTCCAAAGACAATTACTGCGGCATACACCTTTAGGCATGTCTTCAAATGTATGCGTGTGTCTACAGTAATACAGTTATACCAGTGTGTTGTGTTTCAAGGAGTGTGAAAGGATCCTGATTTCAGAGAGGAGACGGAGATTGTTTTTCCTGCCATCATAGTCCAAAACAAACTAAACCCAGGGGTGTTTTCAGGGGTGGCCTGTGGTGGCACGGGCCCTCAGATTGGAAATCTGATTGGTGCCACCTCACGGCTATCTGCCCTGTCAGAGGCAGGACTTAAGTTCACATCGTTAAGTTCAAAAGTCCCAACCTTATTGCGCTGTGTTGAAACAGGCCGATAGACTCTTTTGTGTCATTTTAATGTAGCATGTAGCTTTTGTTGGTACGCTACAGAGTGACTTATGGAGATAGATCTTTTTGCATGGTAGATTTGTATGGTGCGACTTTGGAACGTTCCATCCATCCATTATACATACCGCTTATCATGTACAGGGTAAAGGGGGAGGAGCCTATCTCAGCTGCCATTGGGCAAAAGGTGGAGTACACCCTGGATTGATTCAATCACAGGGCTGACAGATAGAAACAGACAACCATTCACACTCACATTCACACCTATGGGCAATTATTTTAGAGTCACCAGTAAACCTAACAAGCATGTCTTTGGGCTGTGAGAGGAAGCCGGAGTACCCGGGGGAACCCACGCATGCAGAGGGACAACATGCAAACTCCACACAGAAAGGTCCTCTACGTCCGAACCTTCTCGCTGTGAGGCGACTCACATGCAGCCACTCTGTCGAGTTTTTTTGGAATTTAAAAACCTGAATACAGGAATAAAATCGGTGTCCCAGTTTGGCCCCCCCGTTAAAAGAAAAGTCTGGTAACGCCCCTGCTACTGCACACTGGTGTAATTGCAAACTGGAAGTTTGAAGTCGACGTGAATGTAATGTTCCACCTGTTCACAATCAAGTTTCAAACTTTCTCTGTCTCAGTTTTAAGCACAGCAGCAGCTGCAGAGGCGCTAATGGCCTCGGTGTGCGCTTTAATTTGAACCACTAAGCTGGGAAGTTTTGTGGTCGAGCTTCATGCTTACAATATAACACCTTGTACTTACTTTAGTGGCTTTGCTCTTGTTCTCTGCGTGTCTTCTTTGCTTTAATGTGTTCCCTAATGAAGTTACAAACCATGTTGGCCGTTTTGACACTGGTCATGTTCTGGCTTTTGGTGCTCTTTGCAATCCCTGCTCTCCTTGCCAGCAGTCCAGTGGTAATTGGCCCCTTACATCCTGCCTCACTTCTCCCTGCAGACTTCTTTTCTGCCTCCCCTTTCCTCTCCTCTCTTTTTCTCTCCCCAAACAGGCAACCACCACCTAACTTTGGGAATGTAGTTGCTGCATTGACAGAATAAAATGTGCTCGCAGTTGTGTTATAATCAGAACAGTGCCATCTGCAGAACGGTTCTCATGACAGGATATGAAAAGACTGAAGGTCAATTAGAAAGCCCTAAATAACCCTCTCATTATACAGTGTCCTTAAGAAAAGCGCTCTCTAGAAAAGCCTCCGTCCAATTAAAAGATAAAAAGATGACCGTTAACAACCACCGGGGACGGTGACAGGAAACAGAGGGATTGTCACACATTTGATCTCAGCGCAGAGCAGCGACGGACACACTGTACGGCAGGCCCCGAAGAGTCCAAAATAATGAAGGCTTACATGAGGCGGGAGCAAGTGTCTGTGTGTGTAGTGGCCTACAGTTTTGGGCATGTGTTCTACTGTATGCGCTATTCCCAGGTTGTTTAAAACAGAAGCTTGGTGAGAGGACAACATGTCAAAATATGACGCTGTATGTGCCCCTCTAGCATCATTTCTGGACGTCGACCTCGATCATATTGTTTTGATTTGACATTAAGGTCAGGTGCCGTAGTATGAATATCCACTTATGATTGCAGTCAAACAAGCACATGACATTAATCCAGACTTTTGTACATTAGTTACATAATGTACAAATGTTAGATATGTCTTGTACTGTGTATGTGACATAACATAAGTACATGACAAACAAACACGGGACTTCCGTCCAGGAAGTACGAGTCCCACCTGAAACTAATGTAAAAATTGAGTTTTTTAAAGAAGTTGGCGCCTTTTTAAAGTTGTAATCTTGAAGATCTCAGTTTCGTTCTCTTTGGCGGCACCTATGGCGATTAACGGTAATTGCGGGAGCACACTTGTGACGTCCACGGTTGGCTCCGGTTGTAACTCTTGATTTTGCTCGCTGACTGTTTGCCTTCATCTGAGCGTCGAATTTGTTTCTTTTTCTTTGGATTTTCACTTATTGTTGAAGTTGTATCTGTAGTCATGGATCTTTTCTTTGTTTGTTCAGCCATAGTAGATTACTGTTTACTCGCAACACTTGCAGAGACCGGAAAAGCAGCCGCTTAGCTCCGCCTACTCTCTCTCTCTCCCAACCACTGCTGGGTGATGGAAAACGTGTCACTAACTGGGCGCCGCTTGTGATGCGAACAATTTTAGAGTCACCAATGAACCTTACGAGCGTGGACAGTGGGAGGAAGCTGGAGTACCTGGAGGAAACCCACGCATGCACGGGGAGAACATGCAAACTCCACACAGAAAGGCACCCTATGTCTAAACCGGAAATCGAACCGGGAACCTTCTAGCTGTGAGGCGATGTATTTTACATTCTTTCATGTTGCATATTTATTGTTGCTAACTTTACTGCACACCCCTCCTCGTGCCAAACTGACAAACAGAGCAGTGGTCGTCATCTTCTGAAGCTCAAGGGCCACAGACTCTGCTGCCTTACTCGACGAGTTTGTGAGTGAGAATGTGTTGTGCTTAGTGGTGACGTGAGAGGAGAGGAGGAGGAGATTATTTTCCCTGTAAGCATTGTACAAAACAAACCAAAGCACACAGCTAAACATGAGGTTTAATGATGACAAATTGCTTGACATCATGTGTCTGCATGCTCTCACCTCTGGATTCTTTCTCCCTGGAGTTCTGGAGCTTCACGAGGTTGATGCAACCCTCGCCCTCTCCTTGTCACTCAGAACTCCAAATCACACGTATGGTGTGGAGTCAAAAGGCTCTCAGCCTCTTAGCCCCGGGGCGGAGACTCAAAGAGATCTGTGTTAAGACTGTGTGATGTAGAGGAGCTCCCCCACTAACATTACCCTGCTCCTTTTGTGCGTGTAGAAGCAGTGCATGTGTGTAATCGTGCCCACTCTCTTGAGGTGCTCTGAACGCTCTGTTTTTTTTAGCCTTTTGGACCCGTTAGCGATGCCTCGGAGAATGTCGGCTATGTCAAAATAAGGATTTTTCTTCCCCAGTTCCTTCCACTGAGTCCGTGACTAAACGCCTTAACTGTCATTACCATTTTGTGTCGCCACCACTTTCACTGCTACACAATGGAAATGATGTCTTTACACCACCATTGCTGCTTGTCTTGCTCTCTCTTTCTCTCCTCCTCTGGCATCCCTGCAGTGAAGCTGTCCAGGAAGCCAGAGTCAGCATCCACAGTGTGCGTGTGTTGTTTGTGCCTCTGCGTGTACCTGTGCCCACATACACCGAGCGATTGTGCTTGTTTGTTTTAGTGCATTTCTACTGCATGTCACCTGTGTGTTTGTACACATCCATGCACGCCTGCCTGGCTGCGATAACCGCAAACAAATGGCACAAGTTTCTCTTCCACCTGTTCGTCCCTGAAGCTATTTTCCGCTTTGGACGCACAGGTAGAAGTCTCTTCTCGGTGCAGCAAAACAAGAAAAAAGGGGATGATGTAATGTTAAAAAATGTCTGCGTGCCCACCTCTGCTCCTGGCTGTGTCTATAGCTCAGCCTTAGATACCTGCAGTCCTTTAATCACAGGTGTGCGGAACAAAGAGAGAGGCAAAAATGTGCAGCGCTGGAGGAGGTTGAGTCAGGCTTTATTCCTGACGTGCCAGTTTGCTGCAAAATGATGTGGGTGTCAGGATGTCAGAGCAGTTTTTCTCCTCCTATATGCTCACCTATTTTTCTTCCTCTCTCCTCTCCTCACCTCTCTACTGTACTTCAGCTCTGGGCTCATTCATTCCCCTCTCCTCCGTCTGTCTCCCCGCGTCCCCTCCTCTCGGCTAACTTCTTTTGTTGTCTCTCAAAAAGGGAAGAAAGTAGAGACAGGTAATTACCGTGGGCGAGGGATGTGTCCTCTGGTTTTCTTTAGATTCTCTCCCGCAAACCTCGCACCTTTTTTCCCTCCCTCACCACTTTTCTTTGCAGTTATTTTTAAACTCCCTTAAATTACCCAGAGAATAGAGGAACTACCGGTGCTGTATATGAATTTTATCTCGCCTGTACGCCTGCGTGGCTCAGATTCCCAGCGTGGTGCAGTGTGAGGGTTGGGTCGTCCCTGCAGTGGTTGTTTAGCAGTGCACCGGAGCAGGCTTTATGCTGATTAACTGCATCACATCTGATGGATTCCCAGCGACCTCTCCACCCTTCAATATAGCTCTGGGAGCCTTTCAGGGGGAAAAAGGCTTCCCTTTTTAATTAGACAAGAATAGGAAATCTATTAGTGAATGCAGAGAGGGCCCGGCGTTGAATGAGGAATTGCTGAGTTCAGTCATTGTTGGACTAACTACAGTCGTCTCCCCTGTCACACCTAAACAAGTGATGCGCTCGCTGTCCCTGTCTCACCTATAAGAGGGAAGAAAACTCCGGAAGCAGGCGGGTTTATTGCGACAAAAACATCACGTACTTAAAATGAATTCACTTGATTAAAGGGCCAGTACCTATATTACCTATTAGTATTATACTGCACCAATATGAGTGTAATATTACATCAATATTAGGCCATTTTCACAGGTACAACATCATGTTTACAGTAGCTCAGCTGCATTTAAGTGTCCAGGTTAGCAGCCTGTTTGAGGGTAAACTACAAGCTAAATGGAATTCAGCCATCTTTACTTTTATTATTTACACCTCTGCTTTTCCTACTGTGACATGTGGGCGGCTGTGGCTCAGAGGCAGAGTGGGTCGCCCCCCCAATCGGATGGTCAACGGTTCGATCCCCAGCTCCTTCAGTCTACATGTTGAAGTGTCCTACTGTGGTGCTTGTAAGGCACTACATTGGGGGGAGTGTGACATGTGGTGTAAAAGCGCATTGAGTGGCTTAGAAGAAAAATAACACAACATAGGTGCACTCTGTTTAACTTTAACATGTCAAAGTGTCTTCTACAGGCTTTGAAAAAGACAAAAAAAACGACGTTTTTTAAAGTATTAAAGCTCCTGTGAGGAGTTTTTCACTGGTTATGAAACAGACTGAAATTAATTCTGATGACTCTATATGACCTACAAAAACAAACCAGACCATCAGCGGCAAGACTGATTATTTCTGTATAGTTATTTTTTATGTGTGAAACTGCTGGCGGGGGGGTAGGTGTCAGACAAAGCGATTAACTGCTCGCTGCCTTTGTTTACATTTTCCAGGGCAAACATTTAGTTTAGTTAACAAGTGAGTGACACATATGACTGTTAAAGGATGAGTTTTTATTGTTAAAACACCACTTAAGCATGTACAGGACAAAATCAGCAAAGAGAAATGAGGTACGGCTTTGTCCACAGGGGGCGCCAAAATCAACACAGACCGAAAGTTCCTCGCAGGAGCTTTAAGTTTTACAAGCTGGACCCTGTGGACAAAGCAGTACTACTGTTCGTTTAGTCTGTGTGCTGTAAATCGATTTGTCGGAATCTGACCTGATGGCAGCGAAAACAGGCTGTCAGAATAACTACAGAGAAATAGTTCTTCTTTTTGATGGTCTGGTTTGCTTTTGTAGGTCTTGCAGAGGCATCAGTAGAATGTTCCTTAACCAGTTAAAACTCCTCACGGTGTGTTTCAGTTAGTTAAAACTACAACAACATGATTTGTAGTTTGACTGTCCTGGTTCAGGGATAGTTCTAGAAATAAAGCTGCTCCCTCAGCGTGGAAAACAAAGATCAACTTAAAGGACAGGGATTTTTTAAATAATTTTCTTTTTGTTTAAAATCTCATTAAAAGATAGATTATATGAACAGGCTCTGCACATTAGTTACATAAATTCCTCTTACTGCCCTTAAATCTTAAAGATACTCTGGCAGACCAACCACTGCTGGGTGATGGAAAACGCGTCACTAACCGGGCGCCGCTTGTGACAATCAGCTCATAAAAACATGATATACTGCGAATGCAAAGGCTTTTATCAGTTAACCATTAGCGCCATTACCATTTTGTAAACTCATTCAGGGTGAGATAGTGACTTAAAAGCCATTTATTTAATTGAAAAAGTTCGAGATTATACTTTAAATACTCACTGACTTATCAAAGATGTATTCATCCAGTCCTCAACAAAAGCACTCTTAACTGTTGTCTGAAAGATGAAAGCTTAAAACGTGACTGACCGTCTATCTTTAGAAATGACTAAACCTTTTTTAAAAATTAAACGACATATTTTGGACCCGTGTTTAAACATTTACATCTTTAGGAATAAATGAGCTCGGGGGCCGAGAGCCACCGACAAGGTAGCGGAGCTATGAAGTATTGAAACGCAGTGTGACACATCGTCTGTGTTTGGGGTTTTATGGGATTTGTCGACAATAACAAAAACATAGAAAGTGACAGTCGCGTGATTTGATGGAAGCGTCGTGTTCTGATCGCACACGCAGAAACAGTGGAGCGTAAAAAGCGAAGCTCTCTGTTGTTATGAGCGAGTGACACTCAATCCTAATACCCCCCTCTGGTGACCGTGCCGAGTATTCTGCTGTGTACGTTGTGTAAGGCTCCATGACTTTGATAAATAAAAGAGCAGAGAGGTCTTCTTCATAATCATGTTATATTTATGTGGAGGAACAAACAGAGCTTTGGTGCCACAGCTCTGTCCCTGGCTCGAGACACAAGCAGCATCACTGTTCATTACTTTCATAGCCACATATCAATAAATGAATTTTTAATGTTCAGGCTGAACTTTCACTGACTAATGTTTGCTGAAAGATTAATACAAAGTGTCTTGCTTGTAGAGAGGATTTTTTTTAAACAAATGGTTCATGTGAGGATGTCTTTCTCGCTGGAAACACACTTTTCGCCCGCTTTTCTCGACTCATTGAAGTCAGGAAACAGATGCAGACGAGTTCTCACGGAAGCGTGTCGCTAAACGCTCCGCACACTCTTCCACGCGCCTTTGTCTCGTGGCATCTGGGGCGTCTCGCTGGGATAACATGTTACGTAATTAGCACCAAATTAACACTCAATTAGGCAACCCGTGTTGAGAGGGTGGGGACAGACTGTCTTCAGAGGCTGCAGGAATCACATCAGAGCCTCAAACACCACCTGGCCTACTGAGAACATACTGTACGTCACTTGCATATAAACCTACACTGCATTCCTTTTGCTCTGTAGCTCCTGTTAGAGATATTTAATCAGAACTTCTGTTATGGAGTCTCTAACAGGGTACATCCCAATAAGACTTGCTTTAAAGTGATAATATCTTAGATTTTAATGTAAATAAATGTCTGTTAAGTCACTTTCTATCGCCAAATGAGGTAACACAATGATGATTGAGCCTATGGCCCACTGATGAAAGCCTTTGCAGTATTACAGGCTGGGTGTCTGTGTCGACATTTGGGGAAATAATCACAAGCGGCGCCCAGTTAGTGACGCTTTTTCCATCACCCAGCAGTGGTTGGTCTGCCAGAGAGAGTAGGCAGAGCTTTTCCGCTCTCTGCAAGTGTTGCGAGTAAACAGTAATCTACTATGGCTGAACAAACAAAGAAAAGATCGATGACTACAGATACAACTTCAACAATAATTGAAAATCCAAAGAAAAGGAAACTAACTCGACGCTCAGATGAAGGCAAACAGTCAGCGACCGTCAGTGAGGAAAATCAAGAGTTACAACCGGAGCTTGCTGTGTGTCATCCCCGCTCTTTCATCCCCTGTTTCCGACACCATCCACTGTCCTCTCTCTATCATTAAAGGCATAAAAGGCCCAAAAAGAAAACTTTGATTTATAAATAGCAAAAAAAAGCAGGTTAGTTTTTGATTTTCGACTTCTCTAGAGAGTTTATAGATGAAAAAAAGTGAGAAAACATTTATGAAATTCAAGTTGAAAGTGTAACTCTGATCCATTTGTAACGGGGCCACACGCAAGATTCTTCCCTGTTATTAAGAACAAAATAAAACCTGGTCTGGCATGTTTTCTACCTCACTTATGAGCCCGGAAAAAAAAAAAAACCTCTCACCACCCATTTTTCCTTTGAACTATAAGTTTGTTTGCAGCCCAATATCTCATTGTAGCTGTCTCCTTTCTCTGACTCAGACTCCCTCGAGCGAAAGATTACAAAAAGACAGAATTAACATCCAGTCAACATGGCTACAAAGTCCTTGTTGTCCCAGATTATTTCGGTATAATGCAGCCCTATCTGAGATAAGCAAGCAAAGCATCCGGAGCTGAAGGGAGCGATGTTTTGTAATTGGGGAAAAAACATACAGGAGCGCACACGCACACACAAATAAAATACATGCTCATATAGTTAAAAACATTTTCTCTTTTAGCTCTCCGTCATGAACTCAAATAGCCCTCACACGTCTCTTTCTCTCCAACTTCCTCCGTCTTGTCCACACACTCAGCACACACACACACGTTCACACCTCTGTTGGGGTGGGGTTCTTTATTTCATTAACAGCCGCTTGCACGCCAAAATTCATTATGCCAACCTTCTGTTCTCGCGCACCCAAGCATGCCAGCTAACGTGCGGAACAAATTTCTCCCCCCCCTCTTCTCGTCGCCCCTTCCCTCCCTCGCTCTCCTCCCCCACTCCTGCTAATAAGTATGTTTAGGATGTGATTCACCTGCATCAAAGGCTCCCTGTGAAGAGGCCCGCTTTGTATCGCTGGTCCGTGATTAGTCATTACTGTCAAACCCTCGGTGTTTCCCTTTTCTTCCGTGCTTTGAAGCGAACAGGTGGCTATATCCCAAATGCAAATACCGCAGATATCGTCCCTCTCTCCTCGCGCGTGTCTCATGGCTCTAAGAGAATGTGATAGCGCAGCGCTGATGGGGCTTCTTTGTGAAACTGTACGGAGTGGCTGCCGAGAGTTCGCTGTTTTATTCTCTTTTATCTGAGCGGCTGAATTTGTTGTCTGTGGCACAAATTTCACACGGGGTTTTGTGAATTATGCATGCTGAAAAGGATGTTAAGATGGCTGTTGTGACATGTCTGTAGGGCGAGTAAGTTTAGGAGAAGCCCCTGGAACTTTAGGTCATGCATTTAAAAAGTGGACATATAGCATAGCATTTCATATTGGTAGTTATAAGTGTCCCAATACAGGGCCTGCATTCTCGAAGGCCGCGCATCAAAGGCTGTCCCATTCCGAAGGCTCCTTCAGACGGGTCGACAAATGCGTCCTCCTTCTCCCGGCCCAACTTATCCCAAGATTCATTGCGTGCCAATTCAAACGAGATTGCGCACTCTTAGGCGGCCGAGTAATACGCTTATAAATGTTTTTGGTTTCAGCTCAATCAAATAGCGAGCGATACAAATGTTAAAAACAACGAAAGAGACCTTGAAACGAATTCCTTGACGTGACTTTAGTTATGTTAGCTAGTTAGCCTGCTAGCTATCTGCTGCTAGGCGACAGAAGCGGTGTTTGGTGACACAAGGTTAAGGAAGAGAACAGCTGGTGACATAAACAGGAAATCCTCCATAGATGCTCGGCCTGCACAGGCTACGAATGACTCCATAGGCTTTAACGCATAGCTACCATGGCAACCTTAAAAATGTCTTCTTCATCATTTGGATGTTCTCAGGGACACTCAGGGAGTCAACCATGGGAAACATTTTTATTTAGCATCATTTTTGCTAACCAAAATTAGCATCCAATTAATATAACAGTTAACGTGACTTATGGATGCACCTTGCTGTCTTTGCTAGCGCTGCCTTTAGCATTTTCAAAGCCCCAAAGCTCCACCTCCAGTTCCAACCCACCTCCAAAGATACCATGCTCCATGTTAGTGACTTCACAACTGTGGTCCATCTACTGGGTAAATTGCTCTGTGCGATTCTTTCATATAGTCTGCTGTCAAGTCAAGGTTTTTGCCTGGTACATAAGGTATGTTTCAAAGAGCTGTATAACAGTGAGAAAAACTACACTGTAAGCATTATAATCAAAGTGTATTCTCAAACATCTAAACGTGGTATAAAAAGCAGAAATCCACAATACGCCACCGTCTCACCTGCGAGACCTTCCTGACTGAAATAGACACAGCAGTGAGAGACGTTTCTCCGTCTGAGATTAAATGCCTCTTTTACTTTATTTGAAGCTCGCCGGAATATCCACCTCCTCAGAGAGAACTGCCCACTAAACTCTTTTTACATCTGCCAATGCCACCAACCCCGTTTCCATGAAAATTGATAGGGTGGCACCTTGGGTTCGGCCGTGTTGTGACAAGTTATTCCATGTGGAATAAAAAGGGGCTTTGTCTTGAAACAAAGAGGTGGCTTAGCGGGGCTTTCCAGCCTTCTGGGACTTTCCTTATTTATGAGACGCCAGTGAACACAGCATGGAATAAAAAAGCCAAACTCGACTGCCGGTGTGGCTCCAGTGAAAGTAGGGTGGACGACTATGTTTGTGTATCATACTTAAAGTCGATTTTTAATTAGAAGATGAAGATGTGACCACCAAAGTAAAGGTCAAAATAAGAAGCCACAAACAGTCGCTCTTATTCCCCTCATGGTTTTCCTTCTCTGTCTCCCTGTTCACCGTGTTCTACATCCCTGATTTTACACTTTGCCTCTTTCAAAAGTATATCACTCTGCCTTTTTTTGTTTCCGGTCCACACAGCAGCGCCGGCCTGAGAGTACTGTGGTAGTGTGTGTTTGTCTGCCGTGTGTACGCGAGCGGGTTTTTGCAGGGTTGTAATTGCTGGTTGATTTGTGGTCAGAGAGGGTCAGACTTCCTGCAGGGAACATGTCAGGCTTTTAAAAGCAAAGAAAAAGAGCCCAGCCCTGCACCCGTTTAACCTCCACCACCTCCAGGGAGGTCAAAGCACTCAATCAGCTCCCTACTTTTATTAGCCGAGGATCCAATGTAAAATACTGGTCAGATTGTGGCTGCTGGTCTAGTGCATATATATTTACACTTGTTTTGCTGTAATACTGTTAAATGCAGCTTAACTTGAGAAGAGCAGAACAGGAACTGGGGACGTTTCCTCAGAGGTATTTAGGTATTTTGTAAGGCTCAATAACACTAATAAAGATGACTGATTTTAATGGGAATTCTTGCCAAAATCTTTTCTATTTTCTCAAGACAAATACCTGCGGGAGCCCGGGCTTTTTAGCATGAAGCCTGCCACATGCACTTAAGCAACGTCTTCTCCAAACCTCATTAATGCTAACGCGCTACTGCCTCAGCCAAATACTAAAGACTGACCTTGAAGTACTGTTTTTACAGCATGTAACTTGATCAACTAGAGTTGTTGCTTCCAATTACTTTTCATTTTAAAAGCTGTTTGGCAAAATGCAGTTAAGTGTAAAAGGTATGGTTCGGATTTTTGGACACTAAGTTGTATGAAATATTTGCTTGTAGTGTTGTGGATGCAAAGCTATTAGCTCACTCACAGAGTCCCGTGGTCGGAGTTCTGGCCGGTTCTGAATGTAGAATAAGTAGTTTTTTTATAACGCAATGGTGATCCATTTCCAACACAAAATCATCGCCCTAGGATTTCATATTCTGCGCCGTTCTTTTGGCACTATTTTCTCTCTTGACAAATCCAGTATCACTACGCCTGCGGCAGGCCGGTTTCTCAGGTGAGCCGACCCTGGTAGGTGTTCCACGTCGCTTCCAACTGTTTCGCATTGGAGTAAACATGTCGGACTATGAAAGTGATGAGGAAGATTTATCTGTAACAACGGATGCAGCGGGACCTCTAAGGGCACGATCTGCGTCAGGAAAACTGAAGCAAGTATTCCATACAACTTGGTGTCCAACAATCTGAACTATCACTTTAATGCACACATGTTGCAAAATCTGTAGATGCAGACCTATATTTTGTAGAATAAGTCCCCAGATCAGTGAGTCAGAGCAGCATGAAATGGATGCAGCATAAAGTGGAAAAGACAGTCTCCGACATTACAAATAATTAAAATAACAATAAAAAAGGCAAATGATCTTTCGCCTCAATCTGGTGGAAACAATACACAAAAATGGCTGCATGCAACAGATGTTCCTTCCCTTCCACCGCTTGCAGTTATCCCCTGAGGCGGCCACTATAAAGATCAGAACCCACATCATCACCACAAACTAAATTGTTCCGTGATTTCGCTTGTGTCAGTTGAACTGGGAAAGTAAAACATTTTAGTTGTCAGAAACACACAAAAATAAGACGGCAAGGAATCGGCTTGTGGCATGGTCCCACAGCCACAGTGTCATAATGAGAAATAAGGAGTCGGGGCCACTGAGGACGTGTAGGAGGAAGTGATGGATTCAGTCCAGATGGTCACCGGTGCAGGCAGGACAGCGGGGGCTCTGTTAACACTTTTCAACACAACTGCAAACAGGCAGAAAGTGTTACAATGCAAACAATAAAGCCCACCATTCCTCACTGCGTGGTGCTTGTTTAGCCACATGGGTGTGCTAATAATGCTATCACCATTAAGGAAAGATAGATTCTACACTTCTTTGGCAGACATGTAGTTTACTGGGGAAATGCAGAACCTTTTGGCTGATGCACTGGCAGCTGTGAAGTTCATTATCAACATTAATAGCCTCTGGTAATTTGACTAAAAATGCATATATGATAAAGTTGAGAGTCTAAAGAAATCCACAAAAATTTAACTGAAAATAAACCAGAACTATTACAAATCCTAGTTTAACAAACAGCTTATTTTGCAGTTTAGAACCTCATCTGCATGCAGAGGCAGTGCATGTAACAGTATGTGACGTGCACTGTTTAACATGTATCAGTGAAGTGCAGCCCTGAACAGTATGTTTGTGGTGTCTGTGCAGAATCCGAGGAGGACTCAGAAGCTCTGACATTTGAAAATTACTAGTTTCAATTGGTCACTAAATAGCATGTTATAAAATGCTTTGCTTTACACATCATACTTAGCGGCTAGCATACACGCGCAACGTTAGCTGAGATGGTCCTATTTGTTTTCAAAGCTATGAATGCAATGCTAAATGATAGCTCTGTAGCTTTAGCTAGTGCTGTATCGTTACAGAGCTAAACTTTGCCCTTCAACGCTCAACACCCGCTGTCGAAAGTCAACAGTTGCCCCCACTAAACTCCTTTAGTTACAAAATGCTTGCTATCCATGTCATAGTTACCAGCTAGCATACACAAGCAACGTCAACTGAGATGCTCCTATTTGTTTTCAAGGCTATGAATGCAAGGCTAAATGATAGCTCTGTAGCAATAGCTAGTGCTGTATCATTACAGAGCTAAACTTAGCCCCTTAGCGCTCAACATGCACCGTCTAAGGTCATCAATGGCAGCACTAAACTCCTGTAGCCCTAAATAAACAGCAGCGGTCAACACTACACACCGACAACAATCACTAGTAGCCGTCAATACTTGGCAGGCTAGCTATGCTAATGCTGGGTGTAAACAGCCAAATAGCTGGCGTTTGACTGTTCCTTTGATTGGTTTGCGGAATTAATTGCAGAATTTGTGGTAATAAATAAGTAGGCATAACAACCTCCAAGTCAAACCCAATATTAGAAACACTTTAAAATTAAAAAACAATCATGTTTTAGAGTTTCATATGCTAACTATTGTGTACATAAGACCTCAAATTACATTGTTAGAATGCTATTTAGGTATACTTACCTTCACAATACTTCCACAAATTGATTACATACAGCACAAAACCATTGTTGCACAAGTGTAGATAGTGTGTAAAGCCATGGTGTACCTGACAGAAGAGCTGCTGGTGTCCATGCTTCTATGTCAAGGACTGGAGGTCTGAAGTGATGGAGGCCCTCCCGCTCGCTCCAGGACCAGCAGAGTCTAATGGCCACTCATCAATTCCTCCTGTCTTGGGAAGTGTGTGTCATGACTCCTGTAACTACTTCTGACAAGAGTGATGAAGCACTTGTTAAAGTTGTACGATTGTGCTGGAGTTTGAAACCTTTCGATATAAATCTGTGTAGAGGGAGATGGACAGAGACAGTGAGTGAGGGCCACACGGAGGAGGGGATGAGTAAAAAGGCGAGACAAAGAGGGCCTGTGGTTTAGACGTGACAGATCGGAGAGCGTGGAGAGAGACGAGAGGGGGGGGGGGGAGTGAGAGGAGCTAATGATCTCCATCTGTCTTAGAGGGCTTGGAGAGAAGAGCATCGTTAGGCTTTTGGAATAAGGGGAAGCAAACAAACACATGATTTGCAGATCTCGCCCTGGCACTGTGTTATGTGACTGGCTTCATTTGAGTCTGCCGGTGGAACGTAGCTCAGAGACAGATACGACCATCCGTTGTGTCACGCTAATGATCGCTGCTCTCCAGTAAGAGGGCTTGTGTAACAATATGTCTGTTTACTGTGTACTGTACGTACGCCAGAGTCTATTTTGGCGTGCTCCTATGTGTGAATGTGTGTACAGTATGGTAATACATGTTTGTGTATTTAAATTCAAGGGTGCATCATGATCTCAGATGAGACGACTGAATCTCTAATTAGAGTTTGGCACAGACCAGACACACTCGACAGTGGCTCCAACATCAAGGGGAGGGAGTGTGTGACCATTAGTGTGGCCACTCAAGCTAGAACAAAGCATTTGTTTTTGTCTGGCTGTGAGAGGACCCCATTCTTCGCTTAAGTATAAAATACATCCTCTGTCCATGTCCTCCAGAACGACAGAGAAGCATTGTCTGATCCGAGGCCACTGTTTGGACGTCTGTGTCTTTGCCATCACTGACATAGAATCGGTTTTATGCAAGGACAATGCTGTAAGTTATGGTTAGGTTTGGGCATAGAAATGATATGATGGTTTCATAATTGTCATTGTCACAAGTTCTGTGTTTTGTTGTACTAGTCCTCCTCCTATCTTTTTAATACCATCACATGACTTCCCCCTTAGCTACCATCATCGTCCATCCGCTAGAGGACTTTGCCACTTGGACGTAACCACATTTTGAGTTCATTTTTGTTGGGTTTCCTCTGAGACAACTGACGGTGTTGTTTTCTTTCGGTCGGTAGAGTCAGTTTTACTTTGGCAAGCATCTCTCATGTAGGAGTTAGTATGATGCATTACATACACTGTAGTGGAATGGAGTATGTGTCATGTAAGGAACCAAGGCCCGGCAAGTCAATCAACAAAATGGTCTTTGGATCCATTTTAATCGACTTATAGGGGGGATTGGGATTCCAATGCCTTCTCATTTGTCCTGTTGTGTCTCAATCGAAAGCAAAATGGGAAACAGTCTCTTGGTTTAGCTTCAGGAAAAGAAAACTACATGGTTAAGTTTAGGAGAAAGGTCATAGGATGGGTTCAAAAAATGAACTCAACATTGGACTCAAAGTCCTGCATCTTTTGGCCCATCCATCATCCCTGACCGACAACCAGAGAGGACTTTCTCTGCTTTTTTAGAGCATCACTTGAAGCAGTTTTTCTGAGCATTTTATTTTGCCGTTCACATCCATATCAGAAGCAGAGAGCTCTTAGGAATGAGAAGGCCTGGGGAGAACAACAGATGCACAATGGGAAACAGTCTGTTGGTTTAGCTTTAGGTAAAGAAAGCTACATGGTTAAGTTTAGGAGAAAGGTCATTTGATGGGTTCAAATAATAACCCAACTTTGGCTTTTGGCTTCACGCGGGACTCAAACTCCAGTTTCTTGGGCGAACGCCGTGCGTCTTTTGGCCCATCCATCGCCTCATCCTGCCACCCAGTTTCTATGAGCGTCCAATTTTACTGTGGATTAATTTAATTAAAAGCACGGTGCATCTCAGGCAGATGCTGAAGGGTACCTTGGGCATCCGTATGAGCTACAGAGGGCTGGGACAAGTAGTCAGTATTTGACGACTTAGGAATGAGGATAGGCTCAGGATCTAACAATGCAGAGCCATCGAAACAAACTACAATGACGGCTATATCGAGAAGAGATGACATCTATGCTAAATAAGCATCTTGCTAAAGTGGTCGCCAATGTTGTTGTTGTTACCCCTCCTTGGTTCCGCCTGACAACAGTGTTAGTCCTGGGCTGATTGGCTAATCATTAGGTAACCCATTGGTCCCATTGGGTCAGTATTTCTTCAGACCAGAGAAACAGCTCTATGGAGTGGACAGATTCAACGGTGAAGATGCAGGCAAGATGGACTTTGAATTAGGCTAAAATTTAGCAATTTAAAGTAATGAACTAAGGGGAGTCACAGGAAAACAAAATCATCATTGACTGTTGGTTTGAAACAGGAAATGGACTGCGGCCTTTCCTGTTAAAGACTGGTGTTTTGTTGACTCATCCGTCCACACTGAATGCTTATACAGACTTTATTGCTTTATAATTCCATCACACGACTTCCTCCTTTGCTCCCACTGTCATTGAGCCAATAGAGTACTCTGCGATTTAGACATACAGTGTGTGTTTTTTGTCGGGGCATTGGCTAACTGATGGAGTTGTCTTTAGGAGGACAGTTGATTAAGTCAGTTTTTCTTTATGTGGGAAATACTGCATGTAGCCTTTCACTGCCCTGGAATGGAGTGAAACAAGAAGGGGGGGGAAATAGTTATGTAAGGAACCAAGGCCCAGCAAATCAATCAACAAAATGGTCTTTGTTGCAGGTGAATTCAAGAGAACTATTGGGCTTATTTTGGGAAACAGCTCTGCTACTATATCTCCAGCAAGTTTCTGTGTTTTTCACACAGAGGCTTAGCTGTTTTAAGCCGCTAGCTGACTGACAGAGTAAAAGGAGAGGCGACTTGTCTCTCCCTTTCTGCTCCTTTTTATGGAAGCTGCCTGTCCTCATCAGCCAGTCTAACATCACCCCCTGTTTTACCTGGGCTTTATCCATTTTGCATGTCTGCCCTATTTAAAAAAGAACCAACGAGTGCCAAGTGAGAGTTAAGCTGCTCCGAGAGAGAGATGTAAAAATAATTTGGTCTACTGAGAGAATTGGCTCTGCTGACAAACAATCCTCCCTGGTTAAAAAATAATGCATTCTCTTTGTTCACTTGTTGAGGTGTTTTTATGTCTAAATGTGTTTTTTAATTAGCTTTTAAATGATTTGTCCAAATGTGAAGGACATCATTTTAGAGTATTAAACGAACACATGCAGGCTGATTTAATATATTAATCCTCATTTAACTGTTTCCAGTTCCTGAGTCGTTTCCTCAGGATAGATCAGTGCTGGAACCCTTTATCCAAATACCCCTCTAAAACCACTGTATTTAACGGCACATATGTGACATAAATATGGCAAACATATAGCACAATAAGCCATCAAAAGACTGCACTGCGGGGGCCCACGCAGCATTGTAAATCTTGACAGCAACATATGACATCGTCTGCATATGACAGCCGAACAATATGACAGTGTAGCAACCAGCAGTTGAGAAAAGTACCACGTCTGGTTGAAAACAATGTAAACTTTGGAGTTGCAAAGAGGCTCTTTAATCCTGTCAACCCTTCAGTGTAGCAGGAAATAAAACACAATGCTGCAACTATTGTAATAAAAGCTGTGATGTAATTTATACTTTCTCCATTCAGGCTTCACAAATGTAATTTAAAGCTCCTGTGAGGAACGTTTGGTTTGTGTCGATTTTGGCGCCCCCTGTGGACAAAGCCGTACCTCTCATCTCTTGATTTTGTCCTCAACATGCTGAAGTGGTTTTTAACAATAAATCGTACCTTGCTTTCTTTAACGGGCTTATGTATCACTCGCCCTGGAAAATGTAAACAAAGGCAGCGTGCAGTTAACCGCTTCGTCTGACACCTACCCCCTGCCAGCAGTTTCAGGCATTAAAAATAACTATGAAGAAATAATCAATCTTGTTGCTGATGGTCTGGTTTGTTTTTGTAGGTCATATAGAGTAATCAGAATTAATTTCAGTCTGTTTCATAACCAGCGAAAAATTTCTCACAGCAGCTTTAAAGTAGATTTTTAGATGAAGAAAGGCCTCATTAGGATTAAAATCACTGTATCAAGAGCGACCTGGCCAGCAAGAAAATGCTACAACATCCATAACAAGCTGAGACGACTGTCTTTACAAGCGAGCGCACAGCACATCCTGTCAGGTGAAGTCAAGTGAAGAATAAAGCTGAATGACACCAACATATCGCAGTCACTCACCTATTAAAAAACCCTTTCAACTTCTTTACCTTGATGCCAGTGAACCTGAAATAGCTGCCGCTGAACCTGAAACAGTCACACCGCTTGCAAAATTGAAACGCGGAGGAAAAAGGTAAAAATATATGAGTGAGTAACCTGAGCAGGAAACAAATAAAGCCCACGTCGAGCTGCTTCTCGCAGGTTTGGGTGTCTTTGAATGTGGTTTGGTCAAATGTTCTCCAGTCTACCTGCCCAGAAACTTTATGACTATTAAATAGAGTTCATATTCTATCAGACGCTACGCAGACATTCAGCACATGATTGTGTCCAATCCAGATGATAGGCATGGCAGTGTAATACAATGACTCGGGTAGAGCTCTTTGTATTTCTTCAATTGCTGCACTTTTTATCCAAGGTTGGCTTTGACGCACAAATATAGCTCTGCTTTTTGTCATGAAAACATAAAGCACAGGTGGTCTGCTGCATAACACCAACAACAAACCGCCGTGTCCTGTTGCTGTATGTTGTCCAACTGTTTAATAAAGGCTAAATTCACTGAAAAAGGTGAGTAGAAACATCACAGTGGCATTATAGACGAGCTTCTTTTGTACCTGTGTGCATTAATCAGAGTCGTTCTGCACGCCTGAGAAGGAACAGTGGATTCTGTGAGCTGCTGAGGTTTCCGTAGCGACGGGTCAAAAGGAGCTGAAGGAGCAGATGGCAGTCAGGTGACCCTGCAGGCCGCCTATCTGCTCCTCTGTTCCTCCTTGTACATCTCAGCGCTCGATGTGTCACCTCAGGTCCGGCCTACTGACACCGCCAGTATGCTTACACACCTGGACACGCCTGAGGCTGCTTTAAAACATAGTACAAAAAAAAGAGAGACACACACAAACAGACGCCCCTCCAGCGGGATTATACGCAGCGCACGCTGGTTGTAATGCACCGGGACTGTGTTAATCCTCCACCCCAGGTGTGTATCCACCTGCTTTGGCTCTTCCCCGCAGTCGCCTGCGTTAGCCTCGTCCTCCTGCTCCGACCGAGGAACAGAATGGACGCCGGGCCACTAGGGCTCCCCCTCTGGATGTCCCACGGAGATGGACACTGATTAAAGAGCTAATCCTCTTTCATTGGCGGCTGCAGGGCGAGCCGCTGATGTTCTGATGGTCAGTATCTGCTCGTCTGAATATATTTTAAGTGTCGTATGAGTCCCTCGTGGATTCCGCCCCCTGCCCATCTGTTTATCTATTGTACATTTGACTCTTTCATTGGGTCTTTATCGCCCGCTGCACTGCTGGGGCTGTGTTATCTGAGGCCGACAGGAAGGTGCGCGTGCTGTACGAGCGTGCACGTGTGTGTTTGCAAGGATAAGCAGTGTCCTACAGGAGCACGTGCAAATGTTTGCATGTGTTCGTCTATGTGTGCGAGAGCAGGTAGGCAGGGTGTACGCTGATGCTGCACACCGGCAGACTTTAAGCACCGAGCTGCATTATTGAATGTGTACAAAAAGGCTGCGAGCCCAGCCCTAATGGAGGAACAGTGTAGAGTGCACTCCACCCATTGGGGGGACATTAAGGTTCACAGTGATATCATCCAAGATACACTGCACAGACGCGCGCACACACACATGCCGTGCAGGGTTAGGGAGGGCCGAGGAAAGCGAAGGAAAGAAGGTTTACCGAGAGGTAAAAAACAAGTGCTGCAAGGCCGATTCTGGGACAGTGACAGACGGATGAAAAGATGAGAGTGTCGGAGAAATGGCTACGCTGTTTTAGCGACATAGAATGAAAGAAAAGATCGCTGTGTGGTTCAGCGAGAGAGGTTAAGAACACAGCGGATGAAAGGAGTGAGCTGTTGAGCGCGGAGACGGCACAAAGCAGAGTGCTAAGCTGCACCCACACAGATCGCTGATGTGTCAATACTTCATCAGGAGTGCGGATGAGGCTGCAGACTTTGTGAGCACAAGGATCTCCTCCCCATCAACTTCTCCTCCTTTCTTCCCTCGTTTATCACTCCTCCTCTCCTTCTTCATCTTCCTTTCCTCTTCAAACCAAGGTCCCAGAAGCAGTAATGCTCTTAAAAAACAAACACAGACATACACTACTTGCGTTTTCCCCTCCTTGTTTATTCCTACTGATTTGAACTCTGAGTAACATCACAGGCGCACGCATCCGCACATGCTCCGTCTTCATGTTCCCTCGCAGGCACGTAACCCTGTGAAGATCATAAATGTGCAAGCGTGTGCGTTCTACCTCACACCTTCCTCCTCTCTCGCTCTCCGTTTGTAGTCGCCTGTCTTCTCTCCCCGCTACATTCAAACCAACATGCATGAGTGCACACGCTCCGGCGCGCTCTTGCAGGGCTTTAAAACATGCACTCTCACTTGTCGAGTTTACACATAGACGCAGTTGCCTCCTGAGCTCTCTGCGGTGGGTTCACTGGGTTTTCTGATGTCTTTGTTGTGTGAATATCCGTATAGTACATTCAAAGATTACGCTTCTTGTTTTTCGTCTGCCTCATGAATTCTGCTCTTTGCTCCGTGCGCAGGTTTTTTAGGGGGCAGAGCATCGAGTCTTTTCTCATACTTTAAGACAACAGCACACCGCAGGCCCTACTGTTGCACCTTGTACTGTTAGGAATATCCTGACCATAAGTGAGCTTTGCCCATCTGAACGTCTGTAAGCATTCAGCGCACAGGTTGGAGGAGCGGTGCAAACAGGTTGTAGGTTCGTTGGAATGATGCAGCGCAAACAGTCTTTACTTTGGTCGGGAAAGGAGTCTTAAACTTTGTGGATAGAAGTCTCAGAAGAAGCGCTTTGGAGACTCGGTAAAGAGCAGATCTCCTCTAGGTGTGTTTTAGCTGGGGATGATGTAACGGAGGTTTAACACATTTTGTTGTAACACACCTCACAAAATGGAACGCCTGCCTAACTCTCTTTTACACTTCAAAGCAAATATGAGTTGAATCCAACTCAAATTTTCCCACCTGGTGTTGTGTTGAAGTATTTTCCTCTGTCAATAATTGCGCTACAGTATGACTAACCGTAGCCTAAGCTCAACCGCAGAGGGCACCACTACAGGAAATACTACTTTTTTTAGCCTTTATTGAGAGAGGACAGTGGACAGTTTAGGAAAGGAGGAGAGAGTGGGAATGAGGCAAAGGGTCAAGGGTGGGAGTCGAACCCGGGGCCGTCGCATTAAAGGGATAGTTCAATTGGTTTCAAGTGGGGTTGTATGAGATATTTATCAAGAGTAAAATACAACACACAGTTGATCAGAGATGTGGACTTGAGGCATGATGACTTGGACTTGAATCGACTCGAGTCACTGTTTTGATGACTTGACTTGACAAAAAATAAATGACTTGAGACACGACTTGAGGCATGATGACTCGGATAACTTGCGTGTGTTGATAAGTTTGAATGTTCGCTGTTAAATATAAAATTCAATGTTGTCAAGTTTCTGTTTAACAATCAAGTCTGTACGCAGCGCAAACTGGGAATCATGATTGGATGACTCAAAAAGCTCCCCGGTATGTGTTTGTCATGATTGGATGACTGGCTGTCAGTCACACTCCTCCCTATGGCGACACGCAACATCAAAGCCTCCAAAGAGAAGCCTCATCAGTCGTACTCGTTACTACTCAATACGGTTTCAGAGCAGACCATCGTCATGGCTGCGTCTGTGCCAAGATAATACAGATACAATTCACTGTCATACTTTCTGAACAGGTTATATAAATAGGCCAATTATATTATTATTTGCTGAGCTACTAACACCTTGTCTTTTCTCTTTATAAAGACCGGATACTACAGGTAAGAGTGCTGGATCATGGGTAAAAAAAAGTGACTTGACTTGCCTTAACTAAGAACTCGACTTGACTTGACATGCCCAAGAAACAATGACTCGAGACTTGCTTGAGAGGTTGTAAACCTGTAGCGGCTCATTTCAGAGGCGACCTTTTTAAAAATGTCATTCTGGAGAAACAGAATTATGCAGTTCTCACTTTTTCACTGTCAACAATGAACACCCCAAAATGGGAAACCCAGGCAGAATATGAGAACATCCATTTAAAAGATACTGCCCCTTTAAGGGATCGTGACAGGAAATGCAGGGAAAAGAGAGAGCACATGAATTGCATCAGTTTGGAATCGAACAACGGCGATAAAGACTAAATGTGAAACGCTCAACCAGGTGAGACGCCGTCAGGAAACACTATCTGACTGGGGGAACCGACTTCGACACAACCCCGGCTCCCTAACAGTCAGATTTAGCGGTGTAGATAGCAAAATAGGGATTTATTCATCTAGTATCGTGCCTCACTTCAGCGGATCATAACAGAGCCGTGACAAAGGCCAAGGTTTGCCCTGCGACAGATAAGGTTTGTTTTTAGCCCTGCTGAATGTGTAAGGCCGCTGTGAGTGATGCAATATAGCAGCTTCCTGACATCATTGATCGACCAGTGCGGTGGGAACACACCTTTTCCTTACAGGAGACAAGATTCCAAACTGAACCAATGACGAGTATACAAGATCAGCAAACGCACATGACCAAATGCACGATCTCCTCCAGGCTTATGCCAGGCAGAGTTAATATGTAAACAGTCTTAAAGGGTTAAGTTAAAGGTGGTTTAAGTTTAATCTGCTTCACAAATAACATTGAGGAGAAACCTGTTTCTATATGTTAGATAAATTGAGTGGTTCCCACAGTAGCCGCACGCAAAGCTTCTCCATCAGTTCATGAAATCTGTTAGGCCTACCCTGCGAAGGTGAAGCTTATCACTGCCCCCATCTCCACCTAAGATCAGGGATCGATGGATGAAGGTCTGCAGCAAAGAATGGTGGGAGACGGTTGTGATGGTGGAAGCGAAACTTTTGGGTGACGAAGGTGCGTGGACTGGTGGAGGGCACGCGCAGAAGAACGCAGTCAGGACGTAACCGGGTCAAATCCTTTACATGGTACAATTTTTCATTTGATTGGTTTCTAACTTAAGAAAACCTGCTCACACCTGAGTTTTGACAGCTGCGTCAGAGGGAGGTGCAGTCTCGAAACAATAGTCTTGCTTGTTGCATCGACGTTTAGGCCCTTGTCAGTCAGTGTGGGCCTTTTATGGAGCGTTTTTTATTTGGTTTGGGCTTTTAAACCGATTTTATAATCGGAATATCAGGCTCCATATAATCCCAGGTTATGATCGGCACAGCTGTGTCACAAATACTCTTCATCCTCTGATCTGTATTCAACTTCAGCAAACAGTCAATGAGGCAGGTGACACAGAATTTGCGGCCAAGGCTGCTTCACACTTGTTGTTGCGCTTGTATAATTAAAAATGGGCCCATATGCATCACAGGTCCCCGCAGACTGTAAGGAGAGATGATCAGGCATGTGTGGCAGGGGAGACGCGAGTAAAAGGCTGCATTTATTACACCAGTTTTGCTTGTACTGTACCCACTTTATCAGAGTAATTACCTCCATTTAATTTAATTAAATCGAGAGTCATTGTTGTCATTGCAACAGTAAAGCAAAACATCAGTCATCAAAGTCTCACTTTTTATTCTTTATACACTCCATAAATTTGAGGATGGATCACTTCTCTGCGCGTGTGAACGTGCTCGAGTCTTTTCAGTTTTCTGCACGACTCTGATGCACAGGCGGAGACCATTAAATCTTGAGGGCACCTCTGACTCTCTGCTCGGCATCCCAGCTTTCTGTAAACAATAGAGCCGTAAAACTGCTCCTCATTCATTTCAAACACTCTTCACATTCCCTGCCTGCGTAATTGAACCGCGCGCTGCGAACACAATGCAAGTTACTCCATCAACCTGCGTAAAATGTAATCCTCGTTGAGAGTGTGCGAAAACAAATTAAGACAGTCTTAATGAGGTTGCTTTTTTAAGTAGAGAATATTATTACAATGTGTGGAGGTGCTCCCTGCCTGAGCAGTCGTTTTTTTTCCTGCAGCCACTTGAAGCCTGATTTAAGAAGAAGCTTTGGCTAATTGATGTAATAGTAAAGGATGAGTGTAAACATGAGGACGGTTTGATCCCTCGCGTATTTAAATGTACTTCAAGGTGCTGCTCCCTGACGTCAGGGGATCCAGACTCTGATTTATGCAGGAAGTAGTACACACAAACACACGTCTGAATAGCATTTATTGACCATTTCTGTCTCCACTAATCTAATTTACTTTGACTAGAAACCTTAAACTTACTTTGAGGTGTTTTAACTGGTTTCAAAACTAGACGAAAATTAAAACTGATATTAGAAGATTTACTTTTTCTATATGGTTGTTTTTAATGTCTGAAACCGCCGCCACTGGGTCATTGTCAGAAGTAGTGACGTAGAGGCGCTGTTAAAGTAATAATCTTGTAGATTTTCATTTAAATAAATGTCTGTTAAGTCACTTTCTATCACCTAATGAGGTAACACAACAGTGATTGAGCCTATGGCCCACTGATGAAAGCCTTTGCGTCTGCAGTATTACAGACTGGGTGAAAAAATCTCAAGCGGCGCCCAGTTTGTGACGCAGCGGTTGGTCTGCCAGAGAGGGTAGGCGGAGCTAAGCGGCTGCTTTTCCGGTCTCTGCAAATGTTGCGAGTAAACAGTAATCTACTATGGCTGAACAAACAAAGAAAAGATGGATGACTACAGATACAACTTCAAAAAGAAGTGAAAATACAAAATAAAAGAAACAAATTCGACGCTCAGATGAAGACAAACAGTCTAAAAAGGAAAAAGGAAAATCAAGAGTTACAACCGGAGCCAACCGTGGACGTCACACATGCAACACTGTCTGGATATCTGGGAAGTGTGCTCCTGCAATTACCGTTTATCGCCATAGGTACCGCCAAAGAGAACGAAACAGAGATCGTTGAGATCTTTAAGTTTAGTTGGTAGAGCAGGCGTCCGATATACAGAGGCAAAGTCGGTCACAGGCATCCCCACTCTCTCTTCCCCATATTTCCTGTCACTCTTCAGCTGTTCTACCTCATAAAGGCCAGAAAAAATAATCTTTAACAAAAGAAGAGGTTCAAAGATTAATCCAAAAGGCAACTGGACTTGGTTGAAGTTCTTGAAGATGTTTCACCTCTCACCCGAAAGGCCTCTTCAGCTCTAAACTGACTGGTGGGCGGAGCTCGAAATATAAGCCTCTGTAGGTGATTATGCTAATAGATTGTGTAACCAGGTCACTAACGTGGGATGTTAACCTAATAGCACAGAGAGTCGTTAGCACCCTCTGGTGTTGGTGGGTTGTTGGGCTCCGATTTCAGCTGGAATAAAGCTGAAGGCACCTTTCGGATGAGAGGTGAAACGTCTTCAAGAACTTCAACTTCAAATCCAGTTGCCTTTTGGATTAAGCTTAGAATTACCCTGAACTGGATGACTGATAACCTTCACAGACAAAAAGAAGAGATGTATCACCACACGGAGCAGAGAGGATTCACATTGAGTGATACATTTGACAGTTAAAAGATAAGAGAAGATAAGACACCCCACTTTGTCCACAGGTACCAAATTGACACAGTAGCTTTAAGGTGCCATATACTGTAGTTATTACATTCCTGTGTAGGTATTTTATTAAAGAATAACACAACAGAGCTGCAACATATACATCTTGAATGCTTAATTTTTTTTAAACTCCCTTATGAAATCTATGACATTGAAACATAAGCTTCTTTCTGCTGATTGCAACAAAGCCCAAAAAAGTTAACTTGAACGTAAGTCCCGCCTCCGACCACGGAGATAGCCAATCAGAGTTTATGGTGTGACATCTGGGATGGCCTACCAGATTTTGGTCGGGGCCCATGCCACCAAAGCCCCCCCCCGGAGTCGCCCCTGGGCACCTTGCACACCAGCTCCATAGCCATCAATGCGTTGATGGCTGAATGAGAGGAATATTGCTTAATCTGTGACGGTAGATCGCAGCCACACAGTGCAGTCCATTTACCATTTACCCATCCACACGAGGAGGCAGAATCATGGTAAACCTCCACAAATCAATAACACATTTTCTCAGCCTGCTCCCTTCACTCCGTGCCTCTGTATCGCTCCCTCGCTTCATCTTCCTCTAATAGTCTCCTCCTCTTTAAGTCAAATTCCTCTTTAATTGGCCTCCGTGTTCTACTTATTAGGTAATGAATTGTTAAATGTGCTTCCCATTGGTTTGCTAACATTTTCTGCAAATGGGGCAAGGAACGGACATGCTTTTAATTTCCTCTTTCTTCTTATTTTACAAAGATATGGATTATCGGCGCCTCGCAGCTGGAGTCCTTCTTTGAACAGCTTGATCACTGCTGTGTTTCATGAGCTGATAGTATCCGAGAGAGAGACTTAGTCGGGAAAAGCTCGCTCTCGCCTCCCGGTCAAAAGAGGACAATCGTTTTAACATCCATTACTTTTCTGGTTTTATTTTGAAGGACTAACACCGACTGACATTTCAAGTCCTGCCCTTTTGTCTCTTTATTCCTTCATCATCCACACCTGTAGTCATTACACACCTGCCTCTGATGATGTAATTTTGACTTTACTTGTTCCCTTACTGGAATCGTTTGCTGTTTAGGGCTGGCCTGAAGTGTACTAAAGCCAAATTTGCCGTAGTAAGGGATGATGAATGGTGAGGTGTCTGTCAGGAATTTATGGATGACGTGGAGGCCGAACTGTCTGACGCACTGCAGAGTACATAACTAGTAAAGGCTTGGGGTCTCAGGGGGCTTTCACACCTGACAGCTTTGGTCAGGACTTGTTCGTCTGGACAGGTGAGAACACACATTTGAACTCTGGTGCTGACCAAACTACGAGACCCTGCTAGAAGAGATGGGACGATTCAGTTGAGAACATAATCAGACTTAAAGTAGGATCTAGTATAGGAAGCTGTGCATTGTGGGTTGTTAATGTTTACATTTGAGTTCAATTTCACGAATGCTTGTCGAAGCGCACAAGAATACGGAGGTTTCAGACAACAATCAGACTACAAGACATTAATGTCTGCATCGTGTTGAGTGTGATTGAGGAGTGTGCTCTCTCTTTAGCCGCTTTCCCACTGGTCAAAAAACCCAGCTTTTTTGCTTAATGGGAAAGGTTACAATCGGCATTCAGACAGTTTACTGCAGAGTCATCTGACCCGGGTAATCATCGCCTCGGCTTCAATCGGCATTGATGGGAACACGAAACCTGTGTTGACGCGCTAATCTCCGCTCCCTTTCCGGCGCGATACTATGCTCCGTCGGTAACTTCTGCGACTCCTTGTCATCTCAGCTACAAACTCCGCCTGTCTCCATCGAAGCAGCACTCGAGCATCATTCCAAATTTGTCGGCACCAAACCACCGTAACATCTTCACTGTTTACTAACCCTGTTTCGGGTGCGTTTGTGACGTCAGACGGTGACGCAGCAGAAAAGAGACCGACAAGAGTATACTTCACTGGTAATGGGAACAGAGACAACGCACTAATTTCGGTAGGAAAGGTGTTTACTTCAGGGACTTTTAATTCCCACGTGAAAATTCTGACCAATCAGAAAGCAGGTTCCTCGCACATCAAAACTATTGGTCCACTGGTAAAAGTTGCCGCGTGATCACAAACCGAACCCGAGGCAAAATGCAACATTGTAACAATTTGGTCTTTGATTGGGATCAAACAAATGGACTTGAGGTGTGAAAGCACCCTAACTAATACTTTCAAAAAAGTAGTTCCCATCCAGAAACGTTGTTAACAACTCCACACTGCTGGCTCAGCTACTAGTTAGGAAGCTAACGGTATGCTAGCAAGATTCAAAGCCAATAACATGGCATATGCTTAACATATAGTGAATATAATTTGACTGTACAACAAGACTAGCTATGACTCTCCAGCCATGTCATTGTACGCACATCAGCATCACGATGTTCACGAACAAATGACGTCTTTCACCCTGTGTCCTGTTAAACCTCGTCTCGTTTGACTCTCAGATTCGTCCGGTACCATCGCAGTAAATCTTTTTCACGATGATAGCCATTTGACAGCTCCAGAGACTATGATGCAGGATCCTGTCCAGCCATATTTGCTGTAAAAAAAAACGCCTGTTGCTTCCATGTTGAAGCGTGCCAGTTTTGCCGGAGGCAGATCTCATAGAGCACAAGAGCATTGGACAGTCAGGGAGCGTGATGTGGTTTCGGATGAATATAACTGCTTTTATTAGCTGCCTCTGGATGACACCATCCAGCTCCTCTCGTGGGGGAAATGGTCGGGTGTGGAATTAAATTCTGTATACTCTGAGGTGACTTCATAAGGGAATCATACAGGCTGGTTATTGCACCATCAGGAATGTAATGAAACTGGCTCAAAGATGACAACCGCACAGAGGAAGGTCACTGTTAATATATGGCGATCTCCTGCAATAGAAGGAAGGTAGAGGAGAGTATGGGAGCCTGCCAGCCGTGGAGGAGACTTCTCTAGTCAAGCTTGGCGCTCTTGGGAGACTCACAAGGACTTTGTGTTTGCTCAAGTCTCCATCCGTCTATTTTTTCCTTTCTTCTCGAGCCTGACTGCCTTTGTTGGTCGACGAAAACACTGAAAACCTTTTGGGAGCCAATTTCCTGAGACCAAAAGGACAATGCAGGCCTGTATTCATGACTTCACAAGAAGAATGCATGTGTGTGTGTGTGTGTGTGTGTGTGTGTGTGTGTGTGTGTGTGTGTGTAAATATATCCAGGACGCATGTGCCAGGAATTTATACATTTGATTTGTTCCTATTTTCACCTTTGTCACCAATTTGCCACTGGCATATTTCTCTCTTGCAAATCCCGCAAAGCCACCCCCACAAATTGAATGACTAACAGAAAAAAAAAAGCCCAGTGATCCAAGTATCTCAGCTCCATCCTTAATTCATTAATTTGCTGTTTCCCTACAGTCACTCACCCAGAATAATCCATCCGGAAAGTCCAGTGAGCTTTTCCGCCACCAAGCAGAAATGGGATTGTGGATGACTGATCACAAAGCTTAAATCCACACAGTCTCACTCTGTGTTAATGTACCCACATGTAGGCCTGCAGGCGCACACACACACACACACATTCAAAGCTTGATTTAGCCTCCCTTTAATAGCACTTACTCGGAGTGAAGCATCTTAAGCTTTAAAAACTTGCAACTACTTTGCACATGCATGCTAACAGTCAGCCACAGAGCGCTCACTCGATCTCGCACAGTGCTTTTCTTTACACGCGTGTCGCAGATCTGAAGTTAAAGGCAAACAGGCCCGGCTGTCACACGGCTCTAAAAGTTAACAGAGATACTTTGTGTCACCTTCTGAAATTCATTCAGCCTGGCTGGCTGCAGAGAATAGACAATGCTTCTGCCCCGAGGATACTCACACATCAATGTTTTAGAGCGAATCATTGATCCCAGAGCATAAAATTTGCAGAAGCACACCAGCCGGGCCGTTCAGCTCCCCTAAAGACACATATTCATGCAGGAGACATTAATTGACTCTGCTCACAGACGGTCATGTGGTGCGGTACATGTCATGCCCACACAGTTTCAAACCAGCCTCCCTGGCTGCAGCTGCTGCAACATTTAATGTGAGCTTAAATGTGTCCTCCTGCTTTGATAACGTGCTACAAGCTGGTAATTGCAGGGTTGGTTGTAGGGACGGACGATACATGATCATTTCTAAAAATTTGATTGTCATTTTTAGAAAGAGAAGTTGTCATAATTGTCGTGCATTGTCATTTTTTATTCTGATTACCCCTGTGTGATAAAATGAGACAGTGATGCTGATGTAAGAAAACATCGAGCCAGGCAACTTCTTTTGTCTGACAGAGAGTGGTGCTGAAAACTCGGGAGCATCGGCATCAACTTGTTTTTCTCCAGCCTCCCTATAACCTTCAGGGTGCAGTGTTTTTAAAATGCTGTGTGGAACTTCATGTGCGCAGATAAAGAGGAGCTCCACATAGAGCTCTTTGTTTAATTATCTCACAGCTTTGACGCAGAAGCATGCAACAATGCATGGCTGCACACACGGTTCTGATGTCACTTTGACATTGCAATTCCACCACAACGAAGCCCCGCTGTTGTTTGCTTGTTTTTACACAGCGTTCCAGAAGCAAAAAGTGCGCGAGGTGTAAACAAACAGCGCGTGCTTCATGTGTACACACACGGCGTTGTTCCGCACTTCCGGCTCGTTTTACACTGACACCGCTTCGCCTCTGTTACTACCTCCGATACCAGCTCAGAGGCGGAACGACTTCGCCCAACCATTCCGCCTCCGTGTGTTTTACATAAAAGCTAAGGTGTAATAATCCCGCCTTGAACTGGCAGTGTAAAAGGGATTATACCCTATAACCCACGGTTTGTATTGTTGTTATGACTATCTAAGTAATGTATCCATCCGCCCATACCTAGTTGGTTTTGCGATCTGCTCCTCCTCCTCCTGTCCTCATCTCAATAGCTGTGTCCAAATTCAGGGGCTGCGTCCTTCGAAGGACGTATTTAAAGGCCGATTGCGTCACAGTGCATGTTGAAGGCTGCTTCGTGGGCTCCTTTAGATGCGGCTGACAAATGCGTCCTCCTTTTTCCGGGCCATGAAGGATCCATCGGGTGCATCCTTAGCAATAGCGATACAAATATTAAAAAACAAAAGGGGTGTTGAAATGTCAAATTATCTTTAAAATAACAAGTTAAATAACATGATGTTATGTTAGCTGGTTAGCCAGCTAGCTACCTGTTGCTAGGTGACAGGAGCGGTGCTTTATGACGCAAGGGTAACGGCGGGAACAGCTGGTGACGCCTCCTTCATAGCCCACGTCCTTCAAAGGATGCAGCTCCCGAATTGAGACACAGCTAACGTGTCCTTAAACACATGATAGCTGACAGTTTGGTCAACACCTTGCATTGGCATCTCTGTGTGAAATTTTGAATGAGAGGAAAACTGCACACTGTAAGTTTTAAGCATGCAGGAAGTGAATATTATTGATGCGGCTCAAAACACAAATACGACCATAATCACGCAAGTTAACTTTCGTCGCAGAAGGTGAAGAAGTGGAAATCAAACCTGAATCTAACCTTGAACATGAGTCAATCACAGAAGATCTTTTTGATGCCTAACACCCTTTCATTACGTTAACAGCTCACTGGATACATTCGCATGTCTAATTACCTGTTTACGTCCACGCTTGCTTAATTCCAGCCTTTGCTGCGTAATGGCAGTCAGACACTCTTCCCTTTGTGCCGAGCTGCTCCCAATCCTCCACATTTTATAAATGGTGTCCCCTTCCTGAACCGTGATAATTGATGTATTTCCCATAAAGGAATGGTAATTAAGATAATGAGATTTTCAGAGGCAAGTGTAGCATGCCAAAACGAGGGGGAGCATGTTTCCTGACTGCTTCACTTTGGCTTTATAAATGTTCCTGTTTTGTTCGCTCACTTTTCTCCTCCTCCTATCGGACTTCTCCTCACCACATCTGCTTCCCCTCTCTCTTCCTCTGCCATACGCTGCTTGTCCTCATTTGTTTGCCCACTGCGTAATTGGCTATAGGATCACCCATTGTGTAATTATGTATAGCAGTTTGATATGTAATTAAAATTGTATCAGTATCCAGTGTAATTTGTGCTGTGTGATTACCTATTAACAGTGCAAACAGTTGTGCCTAAAAGCCCGTGACCGCCCCTCTCATAGATGTCACCGTGCGTCTCTGTCACTATTTACATACCAGCAGGTGCTACGTCGGAGCAAAGCACAAAACAAACACTTCAGCTCCGTCTCCTCGCACAAACATTTCCGTCTCACAGCGAGTACAATTGTTACAAATGTTATCCTATAGCCTTTAACCGAGCAGTTAATTTTAGCTCTGACCTTTTCAACTGGCGGCCCGCGAGACACATCTGGCCCTTTAAGGACATCAAACTGGCCCTTTGAACATTAAACACATTAATACTTATCTTCTTAAAAGTTTGAATTAAACAGGCTGTTTATGCAGAGGGAAAACAGGAGAGTCAAACTGAATTAAAAAACAGAAAAACAATCTACTAATCCTCACAGCGAGAAGGTTCCTGGTTCAAATCCCGGTTCGGACGTAGGAGGCCTTTCTGTGTGGAGTTAGCATGTTCTCCCCGTGCATGCGTGGGTTCCCTCCACATTCATTGGTGGCTCTAAAATTGCCCGTAGGTGTGAATATGAGCATGTGTGGTTGCCCTGTGATTGGCTGGCCATGAGTCCAGAGTGTACCCCGCCTTGTATAGATAATGGATGGTCATGTTGTAAGACATATAAAATGCTCTGCTTGAAATAACAAATTGTGTCTGACATGTTTCTGCAAAATACATTTAATTAACTCCCACAGCATCTCCTCCTTCTCCCTCATTAAAAACTCCCCAATCTGCATAGGCCCCGCCCACTATGCACATTTCCAACCGGCCCCTCCGCCACGAAAACAAAACACGTCTCTGCCATCGTTTAGTGACGACTTGTCGAAACTTAGCTAGCTTGAAATGTAGTAATTAGTAGTAGTAACGTCAACGTTAGTAGTCAGTAGTGAGCTGGCTCATGCATCACTGAAGTGGTTGCCATAGGTTACACATAATGATATGCATAGTGTCACCCCGTCCATTAACGGGATTGGCTCCTTAGGTTTGTGACGTCACAAACCTGCCAATCTGAAAACGTGTTGTTCAGCCTGTCCTTGGTACACTGCAGTTTAAAAGCAGACAGGCCCAGCCATGGAGATGACTGCTTATGTTGTCCCTGATATGTCTTGTAGCACATGAAGAACACCACATGGAGATGTTTACAAGGTTTTCACTGGAGGGTTTTTTTAAGAGAGTCAAATTGTAAAAAAGGTTACATTGTGTTTATTTAAATCCCAACTCTCTCTTCCTTTAAGACTAAAAAGGTGCATTATTGTTTTAATTTCTAGCTTTACAGACAGGAAGTTTAAACGTCCCGCCTCTCGATGCGGCCCTTCTAAAAAAAAGTCACGCCTGCTTCAGACCAAACCACACGCGCTTTCCGGCGCATCACTTTCCTGAGTGAGTGAACTCTGCAACTTTGCACGGCTCAAATAAAGACACTCAAACAGAACAGGGCTTTCAAAGTGCTTGTTAGTGCACTCTGATAATAAGGCTAAAGAAGAGGGCTTGTGAGGACACTCTAAGGGAACATCTTAATGAAAGCGCCCGGCTACAAACTGGCCTGAAAAACCCCCTTTTGCAAATTCACCGCAAAATAATTAGACTTGCCTTAGGAGTACCCTGTGTTTTATTCAATAAAAGGTTGTGTTTTCTTTTTTCATTAAAGCTGCTTTCGGAAGTGTAGAATTAGTGCCTCCTTAGTGTATTTGATGTTCAGCAGTGTGCGTGCTTGTTTGTCCGTGCATCTCTGTTTAGTTTCTTCCTCTGTGCATGGCGAAAGTTCAAACCGTTCTTATCCGACCAAGTATTTAAAATGTAATGCCAACAGTTGGTCAATGTACACAGAGATGCTCCTACATGTTATAATGCACTAACCTTCTTTATCTTCAGCCTTATAAACACTGTTGTACAATTCGAATGGTTTGTTTTACACTCATTTCAATACAGAGTAAGAATTTCTCAGGCCTGCAGTGATACCAACATGTCAGGCCTGCCAGCAGAGAAATGTGGATTATATTGAGCTTAACATGCCCCAATTTTTCCTCATGATGTAACGCCACAGCAACAGAAAACATGGTATCACAGGTTTTAATGGATCACTGATGCTAACTCAAACAAAGTGTTAAAAACAGCAGAAGAAAGAATGCGTGCGTGACTTGCTGTTCGAGCTCACGGTCGAGTGAGACTTTCTTTTTTTACTTGTTGGGTTTCTTTTTGTTCTCTTAATTAACTTTTCTCTTGTTGCAACCTTCTTGAAATCTTGCTAGCAAGCAGCTCTCAGGTAATAGCAGTTAAGACTACACTGCAGGGTGTAGTCACTGTGATGTTCATCATTGGTTTGTGAACCCACATTTAAAGCCTTGTGTTTGGCATTTTGGCGGACGCCATCTTGGTTTTTTGGAACCAGAGGTGACCACATTTGAATGACAGGGTGGATGTGTATTGCTACATCTTCACTAAATGGGACAATCATTAACAAAATGAAAATCATGATAAACTTAAAAAGACTTGAAACTAGTGATTGAGACCATGAACTCATCAGGAAAATGTCCCTGAGGTAATAAATCAAGCAAGAAGCAGGGGTCAATTTCCCATCTGGCTTCATATAAACTGACTTGTTTTTTGCAGACCGCCCCCTGCTGGCCAGTAGAAAGAATGCAGGTTCATTGGCTTCTCTTTTGGAACCACTTCTTATATACAATCTATGAGGTTTCAGTTTCTGTACCAATGACAGTACATAAAGATAGATGATGCGTCTCCATTTGCTCTCATTGTACGAAACTGAAGCCAAAATAGCCCCTGTGACGGGCGCTGCCATCTTGCGATGGTGACATAATTTGGAGCCAGAGCTGCGCAGTAGCGATAAACAGGAAGAGCCGCTGTAGCCACTTCTTGCTAACCAAAACACACACTTAACTTACATAAAAAAACAGCAAAGATCCCGCACGCCGGCGCATTTAACAGCAAAACAGCTTCTTGTGTTACTCTGCTAATCCAGAACAGATCGGCTGCAGGAGCAGAGCTGTCAATCATCCTTTTGACAGCATCAAATAACTAATTAAAACTAAACTTGTCAGAAAAATTAACACTTGGACATAAATCAGCATGATAAGAGCTAACTATAATGACAGAAACCATGTTTGAGAAACATTTATTTAGCGTGTATTTTGATTTTTTTGTTTTGTCTCATGTCCCATCTTTTAACATGGAGGAGGCGGGCTTTATGAGCTATACTGCAGCCAGTCAGCAGGGGGCGATAGAGAGGGCTTGGCTTCACTTTTAGGGAGCTGACATGTCGTCCATCTCTTCATACAGTGGTTTGTCGCCACTTTTATTTTATTTAAATATTTATTTCGGTTCATTTTCAAGAGACAAAACAAAATGTGACCTTAACTTTAAGAACCCTCCTTGAAATCGTGAAAGTTCTTCTCCATCAGTTTATACTTCTCATCATAAATGTCAAACATAAACTAAAGTACAGTTAAGACCTCCCCTATAACGTTATTGCCAGTATGTAAGAGACCCACAGTGCTCAGCGTATAGAAAACAGCCGTCCAAACCACACAAGCACGTAGCTTGTTTATGTATTTTAAATGAAAGAATAAGTACCCACGTTAGGGCACTCTAACACGTAGCCTCTGTTTCCCTCCGCATGTTTTTCTGTTCACTCGTGTACATACAGGACCCTCTCTCTGTTCTCTTAACCCTTCCACCCTGAAGAGCGCAGCCTTCCTCTCCGAACACACAAACGCTTTTAACAACAATAAAACTGCTGCGTGTTCAGGCGTTCCCCAGAGGAAGGACTTAAGCAGCAGGTCTGACATCCGCCGTATGGATGATTAGCATCATCAGAGCATCAGCTGCTCCCTCTCCCTCTCACACACACACACATATACACACCATGATGGCTCTTCAAATATACCCAACACTCATGCAGATTAAATGGTGCCATGTTTTAGGCAAAGAGGTGATTAATTTATGATTAAAAGTGGGTCAGATTAATGGAACCCAAGGTCTATAGACACTAGAGAGCAATATGTCTGCTCGGAGACAAAGAGCAGGTGAGGAGAGCGGGAGGAATGAGGACAGGCAGGAAGGGGATGAGCATTTGTTCGGTTTGAAGAGGAGATACAGTCGACAGATAACGTCTGTCTGCGCTCAAAGGCTAACAAATGTCTTTAAAAGGAAGAAAGAACTGTGAACAAAGTGCAAGAAAGACTGGGAGCTAGTTAAAAATAGCTCCAAAGACACCCTCACTGTTCTTCTTCAAAGAGAGTTTGTCTCTATTGTTTCTTTTTCGTATTTAAATCCTCCTCTTTTTTTCTCTCCCTTTTTTTCCCCAGCTCCTTTGACCGACAAGCCGCCAAAGATCCTGTTTCCCTCGGAAAACAAGATTAGCAACATGGAGCTGCAGCTAGGTAAGAGCATCATGGGATTTCCTCCAGCTGCACTCACTTCTATCTGTGTCTGTTTCCAAAATGACAGAAAATGGATGACTTTACAAATCCTCTCCAACACACCTCCAGGCGCCGAACACAGATTGATGATGGCACTTTTATTTGCTGGAGGAGCGGCGGAAGCCGAGAAAACAATTGTAAAAGTGTTTTCCATATATGCAAATGGCGGCTGCTAATGTCCCCGAGGCTGTTTTGTCAACAATGAAGAGCCCATATGGTGCCAGGGTTCCATACGCTGGCTCGCCACATGGACAGGCGGCTGCTTTCGCTCGCTGCTGTTTGTCTTCTTTGACGTGGGGTCACGGCGAGCTCTTCCATGTGTGCACGCCTGTGTGTGTGTGTGTTTGTTTTCTCCGTGACAGCATATTGCTTGATTTCTGGGCACAGGCGGCCGTCCACATGGCGCTTGCCACTCTCTGAATGGGCTTATGTGTCTGTCATGGTGAAGCCGATCGGACGGGACTCGAGCGGTCCGGGGAAGGAGGAGAGGGATTGGACGAGAATGTGACAGACAGAGAGACAAAGAGGGTGCAGCTGAGAGGTTACCTTTTGTCTTGCATCCGATGCCGTTTGAATCCAGGTAGTTCATTTAAAATGCCGCCACGCTTGGCTGATCAAGAGTGAAAAATTGCTGCTGTTGATAAACTGACAAGCACGGCCTTCCGTGTCGGCACGCTCGCACCCGTTGCATGAACAGGTTGCACAATGCGGGGGCCCCTTCAGGTGCGTGTCGTTTGTCTTTATCTCGATTAAAGGCGGGTTTGTCTCCTCCTTTGAAACTTTCCTCGCAATTATTTAAAGCCTCGCTGTCGGTTCTTTCTCGTGCTGTGTGACAAAGTGTTGGTGCACTTAGTGATTTGGCACTTTGAGAAACCAGCAAGAGACACTTTTAAAGGAGGAATCGTCTAAATCGGTGCCGATGAGGTCAGAATGTTCTGACTTTTTAGACCCATTTAGTCAAGCTCCACAAACTCTGGAGCCTTCATTTCATTTAATGCAATTCATTAGTGTCGGTTAAACCCTCCACGCCTGGTAAAAGCACATGTTTTGAAACTCAAGTGCAGTTTTGTGTCGAAGCCAAAGCTTACACATTTTAAGCCCTCCCTCCTGAGCCGTGTGGCATTATAAAACCGGCTAATTGGTACACGCTGTGACAAGTAAACTGATCTTGATGTGTAAAAAACGAGAGGAGTCCCCTCTTAATGGTGTGCTACACGGCGGCTTAGCGCCACCGTGGCGGAGTGAGAATCCTAACTAAGGAAGCAGAGTCAGAAAAAGTGTGTGTGGTGCCGTGCAGCGAGCCCCCGCAGACTCCCAGCAGAGCGTCTCAAGCACAGAGACGCCGAGGTAAATATTTTACAGCCGGGCTCCATTTTGTGCGCAGAAAAAAAGTTGTCCCTCCCTGCAGACGAGAGTTTCTCTTTTATTTAGCTTTATGTATTTATTCTCCTCTTCCTTAATATTTGTTGAGTCATGCCCTAAGCAGCTTTATGGAGCAACGTGGCAGATTTATAGTAGCAAGAACATGCGCGAAGAGGAGCTGGTCCCTCGTGGCGACTGGGAGATAGAAGGAGAGAGAGGAGATGGGATCCAGTGGAGGCTGTAGTGGATGGGCAGTAAAATCAGAGCCGTAAGCAGAGAGATAAATCTGCAAACACTGCCGGGAAACACAGCCTCACTTTATCTCCTCTGCTGCTGCAACCGGTGCGGCTCTCACAGCCGTCGTGACAGGCTAAAACACGCCAGCAGACGTTATTAAAACACGTGAAAGTGTTGCGTAGACTCCCACAGAGGGGAGTCAGAGAGGATGATGTGGAAAGGTGAGTCCACGGAGAGGTGCAAAAGTGAGAGGTTACACAAGCTAGCTGGGTGTAGGAGAGAAGAGGATGATGGGAAATGGAGAGCGTCTCAGGAGAGGAGGAGGAGGAGGAGGGGTGGCGGTCTTGTCAGAGTCCTCTGCTCTCCTTGCATGTCTCCGCCACTGTGTCCCTTTCTGCTGAAGGGGCCGAAATCCCACAGCTACAGATGCTGTCACTCAGGACTACACACACCAAACAGCAGTGTGTGTGCGGCTATCATCAGAGATCTGCAGGGCTTCAGGGGTCCTGAGGGAAGTGTGACTGTGCGAATACAGAAATCAGGCCAGTTTTACGTCACAAATCTTATGTTTGCACTTGACATTTTCAGCTTCCAAAAGGAGGCGAAATCAAGGTTGTGTAGGAGGTTTGTGGATTGTTGGTCTGCAGCCATCCCTGCTTCTCTGTTTGCCAGATTTACTGCTGTCCCCCAGTGGTGAGTTGGTGCAGTCCACTTCTGCAGATTAGGAGGATGATTCATATTGTGGGGTTTGAATTTGTGCCTCTGCGTTCTGTTTGGGGCTCGTGAGACACGCAGAAAACACACACACACAAACTGCAAGAGACATAACACACAAAGCCGCACATTTAAAACACACACACGCGCAGACTCACTGACTTGGTGTTGATTCCCCCGGGATGATTTGTCATGGATTCGACACCCTGGAGGACGGGCTGCAGGGATTCAACTCACGCTTACGCAGCACTCCACTCTGCGAATATCTATTCCTCACCAGCTCTCCCTCACACACACACACACACACATTTTCACACATGCCCCTGTCTCTACTTGGGGTTGTAGGTCACACACACACTGGCGGCGCAGTTCTCAGTAACTGTGGGATAATTGTAACTGATAGAGGATTTTACTGTCCCCCAAAGCCAGCAGATGGGTGCACTCTAGTGGAAAGGAATTAGAATCAATTATTTGGAAGCACAGGGCGGCGGCAGGAAGGACTCTGTTTAACTACTCGACCTCAGGACTTCTTAAACACGCGACACTTTGCTCGGACGGGTGTGGTTTTGAAGGATGAGCAGTTCACGTACAAAGACTGTAAGAAGCAGATTTAGCCTCTTGGTTTCAAACATGAAGCAGCCCTGAAGTGTCTTAAACCGGCATTCTTTCTAATGGCCAGCAGGGGGCGACTTTGGTAGAAACAGAATCACTGCCCAACTACTCTAACTACAAGCTTGAGTTGTGGGGGTCATTACAAGCCATGTGGTAGGGTCGGTAGTATCGGCTTAGGGTTAGGGTTACCCCCTACCCTAAGCTTAACCCCCCATCTTCATTGCTTTCTCCTAGTTTCAAGTCTTCTTCAGTACAGCTAATGCCACTATGGTAGGAAAAAATGCAATTTCACTCTGTGCCTTTGGGGAATGTTATCCACTTCTCCAGTGGGCCGTGGAAAATCTCCGCCAGACGACGTAAAACACGCCATATGGCGAAGGCCAGGGAGCTTGCGAAACTACACTTCCTCAATCTAGGACGCCCACCTCCGATGTCATGTGTCGTTCAAAATCGTCAGGTTTGAAATGTAGACCTGAAGATTTTTCAGAAGATGCACCGGTATATTCTCGTCGTATTTCAGATTCTGTACCGCTCTGAGCCATTGCCTGCAGCGAAAACGGTAGTATTTAACTCCAGCGTCTCTCGCTGGGCCGTTTTTTTCCGAGTGAGGGGCGCAATGCACGCTGGGTGTTGTAGGAATGTGGAATGGGCGACACCACAAGCTGTGTGTACAACTTTCTCCACAGCTATGGAGCCAATTTCAAATATTATTGCTTCTATCGATTACAGAGAACACCAGCTTTGACAGTGGCTTTTTCCAGGGGTGAACTGCTCCTTTAAAGCAGGGAACGCTTTAAGGCCTGGTTACTTGGTTTGATTCAGGAAAAGATCCTGGTGTGGGCTAGAATATACACTGAAGTTCAGGTCCAGGAACACAGTCTAAAATCGCCTCAAAAAATCCTCAATCTAATATCGCCTATATACTTTTCTGTCTGTTAGCTAGCACACCACTTTTCTCATCTCACCTAGCTAAACGTCTTTGTAACAGTTGTTCTCATTGAAACACATTGAAAGATACAAAATGTGGAGCCAAAACAACAACGAGCACTTCAATTAAAGACGGATCCGTTAGAGGTCAAATGTGTAGAGAATGTTTTTGAGATATAAACATCAACCAACATCAGCTAACTTCAGAGATAAAAGAAAAAGTAGAGAAGGTCACGCAAAAGCAATAAAAGCAGAAGAAAGTTAGGTAACACTGCGTTGTTGAAAAGAGACAGATAGGACAGCTGAGCAGTTGTTCTGAAGTTAGGAGAGTTTATTCAAGGTTTTGGAAAGTTAGTATGCTTGTGTAATACACTATCTGTGATACTGCCCCTCTTGTTTTAGCAGAAGGGTTCTGACAAGTCACTCGCTCCTCCCTGTCCCTGAATACCTCCACCTTCTTCTTTCACAACATCTTCCTGCTGGGCCGAGACCCCCAACAGCAAAAGGCTTTCGTTCTTATGTTTTCCATTTCAATGGGATCTCTCCAATCAGAGGATTTGCTTGTGTAAGCAAAGTGAACCGATGCAGGGCCTCGTGTAGAGCTACACTCTGGCAAACATAGAATTGTATGTAACCCTAATAGGCTGGAGTGTAAACCAACGTCCTCGAACGTTGTTATTGTTAGGCAGTTTTCTGGACAAGACCAGAAGCACAGAGATGCAATGAAAAGCTGCTCACTCCAACTTTTACTTTTAAGGGGGATATTTTCCTGCTTTTTAGACACGTTGCCATGACGACTGTACGTCCATGAAGCTCATTAGCAACTTAAGTAGTCGAAGATGGTTCCATTCAAATTACTTTGGTTGGCAGAGCTCTACATGTACATTTAAATCAGATAGACAGACAGACAGACAGCGAGGATAGATAGAGTTATAGATAGATAGAGAGACAGACACGCTAACCCCTTGCCCGTGCTCCTCCTCTCCTCCTTTTCTTCTCTCTCTTCCTCCGTCCTTTTACCCCTCGCCTCTCCTCCTCCCCGCCTCACACGTTGACCTCGGCCTGCCAGAACATTTGTGAACGAGGACGTACAGAAGCCTGCGGAAGCCTCTTTCCTTCTCTTCCCTTTCCAATCGTCTTTTATCTTTAAGAAGTTGACAAAAGTGAAGCGTCTCTCTCTCTCTCTCTCTCTCTCTCTCTGGAACACCCGGCTGTGACACCCCGACATGTCACCTTTCCTTTCAGAGGGGTGAAATTGAAATTGACATTACTCTGGAGAGTTACTAAAGGTCAACGCAGAGTCACTTCTCCAAATTACTTTCTGACTCTGTCTTGCTCTCTGTCTGTCTGTATGACACACGTACACACACACACACACACACACACAATACCTCAGACAGTTCATCTCTCACTCCGTCTCTGTTTGTTTTTCCTTCTGCTCAGACATGCATTAAGTATCCGAACAACCGTGATCATATTAGTGTACATCATTGTCTAATGTGTGCATGCGTGTTAGACTGAGGTGTCTGTATTGAATGGGAGATGTTGATGATGGTGGTTTAAGTGATAATGGTTATAGAAAGGGTCGTTATCTTATTGATAATCCATAAAAGAGAGAAGAGAAAGATGTAATCTCTCAGTAGAGGATGTTACCGCTTTAATTAACTAAATAAAAGTCTGTATATCTGAGGCGCAGAAGGGCCACGAGGCACTTTCCCAATTGGCTGTGCAGATATGTTTTACATTTTCACATGATAAATGACATATTTTTAGCCTAACGCAGGGGGAAATATCAAAGAGAAGCCCTTAAAGGTCAAACTGCAGATACGAGGAGGGAAAAAAGAACTTGTGTCGTCATTCAATTTAGTTTCAGCCCCACAGTGAACCAACATTAAGTAACCCGTGGTGACCGCTATGGTAACTAGTGTGTCAGCGAAACAAAGCTGAATGTTTAAGTGTGTGAACGGTCGTCATTAATCACCGGGTCCGGGGCTGAGAGCAGGAACGGCAGTATGATAAATGAAGTAAAAAGCGCCCGCCACACGTGCCGAACAGGAAGGGGGAGAGAGGCGAGAGAGGCGAGGGAGGGAGGAAGTACACAAAGAAAGAGAGTGAAACAGCAGCACATAGCGGGCGATAAAGACAGAAGCAAGACCCCGCTGTGCATCACACACAGATGGTTGTTTATTGCTGAGAAAACGCACGGAAGGTGTGAACCTGCCGTCGCTGCACACCAAGCGACTGGTTGTTTTTTCACTGAGGCTGATGTCGGCCTGTCAGGCGCCGATTTCCAGCAGCTGTAGTTTTAGCGGTGTGTCCAGCCCAGTTGGTTTTAATAGACCTTATCAGCAGCCGTTCAGCCGATTCAGCATGTTGAATCAGCGGTGAGAGAGGGAGCTGTCTGACTGGCTGCTCAGCCCAGTGAATCAGTGATTTTTCCAATTTAGTGCCGTTTCCTCTTATTTCCCCCCACCATCGTGCGTCGTCCGCAGAACAGCATTGCAAAGCAAAACTTCCACCGTGACAGCGCTAACTTTTTATCAGACGTATTCTCAGTTTGCATCCCACTTAGTCTGCAAAGCATTGTCTCCGATTTGACTGGTGCTCCATTTAATTAAGCTTTCTTGTGCATGAAAGCAGCGCGATCAGAAGTCCAGGAGGCAGGAAAACGTTTAATGAGGGTCCGTTTGAAGGTTTAGATCACAGCAGACAAAAACTCCCTCATGGCCTTTTTCACGTGTCATAAACAATAATAATTCTGTCTTATTGCACTTAAGGACTAAAAACAGCAGCTATAAACATAACCTTATTGAAGCCACTTATATGATTGATTGATTGATGTGATCACATCGTGTAAGAATAATACGCCCAGCCAAATGCAGGCGAACAAGACACCTTGTTTAGAAAATGAGACCAGAAAACAAAGTAGAAAATAGATTACAAACAATTTTAAAGAAGTAAAACATCCTGATGGGGCAGATATGGCTCAGGGGTAGAGTGGGTTGCTCTCCAATCGTGAGGTTGGCGGTTCTATCCCCAGCTCCGCCAGGCTGCATATCGATCAATACTAAAGAAATAAAATATTCTGACAGGGCGGGTGTGGCTCAGAGGTAGAATGGGTTGCTCTCCAATTGTGAGGTTGGCGGTTTGATCCCCAGCTCCTCCAGGCTACATATCAAATAATAGTTAAGAAAGAAATCATACTGACAGGGAGGGTGTGGCTCAGGGGTAGAATGGGTCGCCCTCCAATCGTGAGGTTGGCGGTTCGATCCCCAGCTCCTCCAGGCTTCATATTAATTAATATTAAAGAAATAGAACATTCTGACAGGGCGGGTGTGGCTCAGGGGTAGAATGGGTCGCCCTCCAATCATAAAGTTGGCGGTTCGATTCCCAGCCCCTCCAGTATCTCTGGGCAAGTTGCTTTCTCAAAATTGCTCCAGAGGCTATCGGTGCATGAATGTGCTTAGCTAGTCGTGGCCTTCTATGGCACTACATTATTGTGTGAATGTGTGTGAAAGGGTGACATGAAGTGTAAAAGCGAGTGGTTGGACAACTGTGAAGGAGCTATTAGGTCCATTTAACATTTAGCATTCCAAGATCTAAACACAAAAGAAGCAAATTTATTAGCATTAAAATCAAACAACCGTTCCCCGATGTCGTCGTCATTGCACCAAAACGTTTCAGCATTTTGAACACACATTTCATATCTCATAGGTCTTCTTAACTCGTCTTAATAATGACAACTTACAAGACACCTTATTTAGAAAAAGACACCTGAAAACAAAGTAGAAAAATAGATTACATAAATATTAAAGAAATAAAACAACCTGACAGGGCGGATGTGGCTCAGAGGTAGAGCGGGTCGCCCTCCAATTGTAAGGTTGGCGGTTCGATCTCCAGCTCCTCCAGTCTACATATCAAAGTGTCCCTGAGTAAGTTACTTACCCAAATTGCTCCCGAGGCCGAGCCGTTGGTGTATGAATGTGCTCAGCTATTAGCAGCCTTGTATGGCACTACATTATTGTGTGAATGTGAGTGTGAAAGAGTTAATGTAACGTTAAGTGTAAGAGATAGACTATAAAGGAGCTATATAAGTACAGACCATTTACCATTAAGCATTACAAGATCTAGACACAAAAGAGGCAAATTTATAAGCATTAAAATTTAACAACCGTTCCACAATGTCGTCGTCATTGCACCAAAACGTTTCAGGATTTTGAACACACATTTCATATCTCATAGGTTTTCTTGGGTCATCATAATAAGGGCAATATAAAAACACAACCTATTATAAGATCTGCCAAAAATTCTGGTTTCTCAACTGTGAAACTATAGACCTCTGACTCAGGTTCATAGCTGTGCTTGATTTGGATATATGTTTAAACAAGATATCGTTTGACCATTCATCTTCTAATTTAACAGGTAACTTTGTTTTCCTCAAACACAGCATGAAGCTCTGTAGCCCGTACAGATTTGTGGTATTTACTCCATAAAAAAGCATCCTTATTGACCCTATTTTCAGTCATATAAATTGTTCAAAATATAGATTAACTGTTGTATGATCTGAGAGCATATGGCTCTGTTAATGCAGACGGGTTCTGTGGTCTTTTCAAAGTCGAAAACAGACTCTAATGACATAGTTTAATGCACCAGCAGAATGAGCATGCATGTCGGCACAATTGTCTCCCTCCGTCTCTGTTCTGTGCTTAAGTGCTACTTAGAAGAAGTGAGGTGATGCGAGGTGACGCACCAGTCTCTTTTTGTCAGCACTTTGCGTTCGGTGTGTCGGGTCCGCGAGGCGACAGATCTGCTCCGGTCTCTCTCTCTGGCCTGAGCTCAACTTTATGCTTACTGTCAGTGTGCGTATTCCATTTTGTCAGTCATGTGTTGGTGCGTGTGTGTGCCAGTATTTATAACCATTATCCAGGCCGTCCCGAGCAGTTGTGTTGCATCAGCGGTGATAGTTTCTCCACCTTTTAAAGCCAAGGGATGTCTTTAAAGAGAGAGGATTTAGGTAATGGTAGCTTTTACCTCGTCTTGCCTGTGATGCTCAGGCTCTCTGACAGGTAATCAAAGAGAAGGAGCGCCCCACTCATCCCTGCATCACTCTGTGTTTGATACAACAAGGGCAGACGGGAGGAAGGAGCCGACATAATGAGAGCCGTCTCCTTTCACAGAACCTTCCAGAAACTTCCTTTTCATCCCGTTCCTCCGGTCAGCGCCGCTTGTGTTTGGCCAAGGTAGCGGCGACAAGGGCGACGTGAAAGGAAATGTAGAGAAAATGTTAGCAATTGAGCCAAAAAAAAAAGCAGAAAGAGGTGAGTGTACAGTAATAAGAAAAGATGGGGGACGGATGGAGAAGTGGGAAAGAAAGAGTGAGAGAGATGGAGGGAAGAGGGAGGAGGGAGCTGGCACCGGAATGACATGCATGAACAGCAAAGCGAGCAGGGGAAAAGGCGGCTTTGCCATTCACTTTGAAGCTTGCTCCACTTCTGTCTGTCTTACATAACAGAAAAATGAAGAAAAACAAGTGCCAAAAAAAAAGGAAAACTAGGCAGGGGTGGAGAGAGAGAGAGAGAAAAAAAAGGAGGCAAGACACAACTTCCAAACTTTGGTTCTGTCTCTGATGTTTCCGGCGAGAGAGCGGGCGAGGAAGCTGCATCTGGACGGTGGAGTTAGTCACCACGCCACACTGAGCTTTGGTGTTGAGCAGGGGGGGTAAAAGAGTTAGCAGAGAAAGAAAGAGAGGGAGATCAGTCAGTGGTGTGAAGAGAGACAAGAAAGGAGGGTTTGAGAGGAGGCTGTCGGTCAGAGAAAGATAAGGGCACGTTGGAGGAGGGAGGGGAACAGAAAGGAGACCACACTGAGCGTTTGAACCCGGGAGAGCTAGCTATGCTAACATTCTCCCAGCGTTACATAATCACATCCCTCCATCCTCAGCAGACGAGTATTTGGGGCCCAGATGAGACTCTTCACACACGTCTGTTCTTCATTAAGACCCCCAGCTGGAGCCCCCCCCCCCCCCCCCCAGCTCCAACCAGCCCCGCTAGGAGCCCTGTTGCTAACACCTTTAGCTAACACCTCCAGAACCCTCTTTCTGCTGTACTGTTGCTTTTTTATGACAATCAATCTTCATGATGTCACCATCGCCCACGGCAGTGAATGTTGCTATGGAGATCAGTAGATCTGCACCGACCAAACTGCAGCCTGCAGGAGGAGTGTATGCAAAGCTTACTTTAGTGCGTGTGTGTGTTTGTGTGCACGCAGTTGATGTTTAATTGCCATCTGCAATCTGCATCCTGAACACAGTCGGTAATTCGAGAGGCCCAGCGTGGGGTAAATAGCCGAGACTCATTTACAAGTGTGTTAATGGACTTTCTGTATCCTCGTCTTTCTTGTTTCCCTTCCTCCCCCCTTTTGCTCTCTTCCAATGCCAGTCCTCTCCCCCTCTCTCTCTCTCTCTCTCTCTCCACACTGTACAGTAGATCCAAACGTACTGCAGCAGAGTGACACAAGCAGCAAAGAATTGCTTTGTGCATGATTTGCATAATGTTATGAGTAAGCACACTGTTTTAAGTCGAGTGATTATCTTCAATTTTGTCATTATCATAAACCTTGTTTGATTGACTGTGATTGGCTGCTGCTTATTGTATTTTACAGAGTAGAAGTTAGCGGTGCTGCTGCTAGCCTGGGGGGGATGCTAACAGGAGGTAGATGAAATACTTTCTTTTTCCAGTGACATAGGTTCTTATTTTTTTTATGTTTAGGGCACTGTATGAAAGAGAAATGTTTGTGTATTTTAAATAAGAAAACAACTTGTTTTAACTGTAATCTACCCGCTGTATGGATGAGAGGAACCCTCATTTCCTTTAGCTATTTTAGCCCCTCTGTGCAATTTCTCCCTCCTTTCCTCCTCCCCTCTTCTTTCCTTCCTCCCTTAACGACTCTCTTCAACCCCTGAAATGTGTTATTAGTATTAAACAATGGAAGAATAGGCATTTTAAATACCGGCTTTACTTTCCCTAATAACTACCCTCCATGGTAATAATTACCCCCTTTGAAACAAAAGAAAAAACCCTTCTTGGGTTGCCAGGCAAGAAGTGTGCAGCTGGGGTTGTGTGTCTGTGTGTGGGTGAGTGAGCGCTCTTTCTGTTGTAAATATAGTTGAGAAAAACGTCATTACAGGGTTTTTTTTTCTTGGTTATTTTCAGCTTTTGCTTGACATGCAGCTTAGTATTGTGTCATGAGAAAAACAGAAACAAGTAATTTATTTTATTGTAGTTTGTTTTGAATTTAGTCGCTGTAATGATTCCTCTTCTCTATGGGGGCAGTTGGGGAATAGATGACCATGATGAAAAGATGGTTGACCAAATTCAAAAACATCCTTTGGAGAAAATATATATATTGTTAAGTTCTGTCGTGGCTTCTGCAGTCTATAATCAGGTAATACGATACAAAACAACACGATATGATACGATACTAAACAAAACGATATGATACAACACGATACGATACGTAACGATATGATATGGTCCAATACAATATGAATACGTGATAGTGATACGATACGTGATACCATACGTGATACCATACGTGATACCATACACGATACCATACGTGATACCATACACGATACCATACATGATACCATACGTGATACCATACGTGATACCATACATGATACCATACGTGATACCATACACGACACGATCTGATGCGAAACGATCAGATTCAATACGATCAGGTACAATATGAACTGCTACGATATGATTCGATACGCGATGCGATACCGTACGATACCATATGCTACACTAAGAAGCAAAACAATGCGTCATTGTTCCCATCGGAAACGAGTGGGACAGAACATACCTCCGCCTCGATATATTTGTCCAAATAAGAAATTTTGTAATGACCCCGACAAAGAATGATTTTGTTTTTTTTGCAGTTTGCCCTAACTTGGATGTTGACAATGAACAGAGAGACCAGATTCGTTCCGACACAGAACTAGAAATGTGTTTCTCTACTGCGGATGATGTAGTTACAGCGTATGTGTTTGGTCGCAAGGATACCACAATTAAACTTTCTATAATGTCGATTAATAGCATCTGTTTGATATTTAATAAGGTCAGTATTGACGCAGATACTTATACTGAGCAAATGATGATTCAGCTGATGATTAGTTTCCCATTTAAGCTCTGCCGGCGGATGATGGTTTAATCGATGGTTAAACACACCCGAGGTTCCCTGTTCTACCTTCATGTATTCCCATGTTTTTTCTCTACCTGAGTCTTATCTGTTTTTACTTGAAAGACCGGTTTTCCCTCAGGGACGATAAAGTTGACGTTGAATTCAGGGACCAATCAACATGTGTGAGCGCTGTATTAAAATCACAATCTGTCCTTTGACTCTGCCAATACTGTTAGCTTTTAACATCAGCCACATGTCACAATAATACATCTATGCTGTCATTTATAATCATTTAACTGGCTAACTGCCTCATTTTGAGCCAGCATTGATCCCAGTAACTCAATGGTGAATGTAGTATGCAAGATCAAGAGTATCGATCGGTTTTGATAAAAGCCAGCCGCTTCCTTTTAGTTCCCTTTTCTCAGCAGTGCCAACTTTTATTATCACATCTCTTCTTTCTCGTTGTTTCTTTTCTTGTTTACCGTACAGAGGATTATTTCCAAGGACAGGCCCCTTCTCAGGGTATCAATTCCATCTGGTAATCTGTTGCTAATACCTGCACTTTAACCTGAGTAAGTCATTTATCAAAAAAAATACAAAAACATGCATAAAACTTTCTAGAATGGCTATAAAATGTCCCGATCCTTTTAATACCATCATGGAAAAGGAAGAATTAGCTGTTACTTCAGACCAAGTCATTTGATTGGACAGAAGGCATTCCATGAGTGCTGATATAGAGTATAACCGCACTGGGGCTTTTAATTATGTATAACTCAACTGCAGGTGAATAATGTTTATGTGGTGCTTGGCAACAGGGCACTTCCACTCAGGTCGCGGAAATTGGTATGTTGTCAGAACTAAATGCTTGTTATTGTTTACTAATATATTCCACTTGAAGAACTGTTGTATAAAAGCACACTCAAGGTCATGCTGTTGTACTAATTATCAGCACGGCTGTGATTATCTTCGGCGCTGTGCCCGTGACCAAACCAAAGTCGTGCTGATATCCAGTACAACAGCACGCCCTCTTGTGGGATATTGCTTTAATAATTCCTCAAAGCAGGTTTGGCCGTCCCTCATGACAAAAATTACAATTCTTAAACTAATACTGTTTTTAAAGTAATTTTGCATTCAGTCTGAGTCCTAATGGGCCCCACGTGTGCTTCAGACATGCTGATAATTCTACCGGGGAACTAGCTTAGCAGCCTCATCTGAATTCCGTCCACAGCATGTATGTTCCAGCGGCACAGCGGAGACTCGCTCATGCGGGATGGTGCTTCTCATTATGCCACATAATTTAAAGCAAAACAAAAAAAGTGATCTGTTAAGTATCCTGGGGAGACCCTTTACCCAAGTGGAGCATCATCATCATTATCATCATCATCACAGTATCAGAAAGGAGGGTCTCTACTGAGAGGTAGTGTATATACGTAAGATCCCAAAATCAAGACAATATAACAACAAAGGTAACAGAACTTTACCCCAGTAGTTTTATATGTCCACTTGTAGCCCAATCAGATCAGCAGATTAGAAAGCAGAGCAGCTACATGGGTCATTTCCGAAGGTGCAGATAAATAAGAGTCGCTGCCAGTTAAAACCGATTTTAAGGCACTCAGGTCTGACGGTGACTGGAGTCACTCTGACACACTTCCTGGCCTGTCATCCCTCCCCTCTTACTCACCTCACCTCACACGGCTGTCTCCGTCTATCTCAACACTCAGAGGACGTGTTCTTTAAATTCCCGCAGAGCTGTCACCATCTGTCCGGCACTGCCTGGCATCAGAGCCGGCATGTTGGGGAGAGTGTGAGGGTGTGTGGGCCTTTTCGAATTTCACTCTTCGTTTTTGTCCTCCACATATTCGGCTGTGCAGTGATAAGCTTTAAAGTAAGGCCCATTTTTTTCTGGTTTAGTTTTGCCTTTTTTGTGTTTTTTATAAAAGCCAAAAGTGGGTTATTTCTTGTGTTTTTCTACTTACTTCGAGTTTTGAAGAGGCACTGTGTCAGTAGTTTGCGAATCATTTTCATTTTTGCCCCGTTTTCCTCTTCAGGTTTCATCACCTCTGGTTTTCTCGAACATGGTTAACAGCGTCGTATTGCAAATCTCACTTTTAAAAATAACCAAACCCAAAACAAATGACCCCTAGTGTTCAGATAATTATATTATACTCTGGGTTTTTTACTGGACCCATTAAGGGTGTTATCACATTAGGTACTATTGCTTCATACCGTACCCGAGTCCACTTGCGGTAGGACTCAGAAGCAGAAGGTGCACCTCAAAAACAAGGAGACCAAGAAGAGCATCATCAACTATGTAACATCGTTTATGTTGTCGCTCCAGTTTAGAAAAGCAAATCGCATGATCCCAAGCCCACATGAACCGTATTCGAGACCACCTTTTCAAGTGGACCCAGGTACAGATCAACAAACCATGCTCGAGTACGGTACACATTGCTCTCAGGTTTAAAGGACGAACCGGACTTTGGGGTCAAGTGTACTCAGATCCAGGCCTCGGGCCCTAATGTGAAAGCCCTCTAAGTATTAAAGACCAGCTCCAGTCATGTCTTAAGACATATATAATGCTCTGCTTGAAATAATAAACTGTGTCTGACATGTTTTTTTCAGCAAAATACATTTAATTACCTTGTAAAAATGACACGAAACAAAACACGTGTCTGCCATCGTTTAGTGGCAACTTGTTAGCTTGAAATGTAGTAATCAGTAGTAGCAACGTTAATGTTAGTAGTCAGTAGTGAGTTTGTAAAAATTACAATGGCTCACTCATTGCCGAAGTGGTTGCCATAGGTTACACATAAGGATACATAGCGTCAGCCCGTCTTTTAATGGGATTGGCTCCTTAGGTTTGTGATGTCTCAAACCTGCCAATCTGAAAACGTGTTGTTCAGCCTGTCCTTGGTAAACTGCAGTTTAAAAGCAGACAGGCCCAGCCATGGAGATGACTGCTTATGTTGTCCCTGATATGTCTTGTAGCACATGAAGAACACCACATGGAGATGTTTACAAGGTTAAACACTTGATTTTCACTGGAGGGGGTCTTTAAGTATCGTGGTACGTGGTTGTCCTTTTCCGTATGAGTTGTGTCCATGCAGACAATACAAGCAAACATGCAACTACAACGACTGCCTCTCTATATTATCTCCCTCTTTTCTGTATTTCCTTCTTCTCCTCGGCGGGCTTTTTAATCGCATGCGCTCCCTTATTAGAGATAACATGACCTTTTGCGTGTTGGCAGTTTCCTGTGCGACCTTTAAGAGTGAGGCGGACTGAGAACAGCTGTGGATCGAGTGGAGCATAATGTGCGGCTCCATCACGGAGTTCACCCGGAGAGGGCCATTACAACTCTTTGTCCTCAACTGGAAAATGAGAAAATTAGTCACCTTTACGTACGTGCGAGCATAGCCAAGCTTACAAGAGCTCCTCTGACCTCGCCTCTTGTTCTTTTCAGCGGAACAGGCCCTCCGGATCACGCCTTGTTTCACAAGTAATCTGTCACTTTCGCTCTTTCGCCGTGTTCTTCCCCGTCACATTCTTTGCCGCCCATTGGGTTTAAACTCCTGCCTCTCTTTTCTCTCCCCAGCTCCATCACCCGTTCAATTTATCTCTCTCCGCCTGTCCTGATACCCATTTACTAGAGTAAATATGTTACGTTTAAGGGTTTTTGCTCTCACAATAAAGTGGTGAGAGGGAGTCATAGTATATATTTTCACTTACAGCACGCTCTTGCGGCAAAAACTGCAAAGTTGCCTTACTTGTAGCAGAGCAGTGATATTAACTTGGACTTTTTTAGTTTCCTTTTGTTCCTTTTCCTTTGAGTACTAAAAAATAATATGGACTTTATCACCTCTATATACCCCTAACTCACCAGTAAGGGATAATTATATTGAAAGTAATACAAGAGTAAGCTTATATCTATAATAATAAGCGAGGGAAAGCTTTATGGCTGCAGTTAATATTCAGCGGCCGGTTAAAAAAAGGAGGGATAAGTACAGATTTTTATGTTTGTTTTGCATTGCAGCAGAATTGTGTCGTCTAATGCTTTCTTCCCCTCCATCAGACCCCACCTTCTTCTCTTGTTAGAGCGTGCACTCATGTTATTTCCAACAGAACAACAGTATTCCCTTCTGGCTTTAACTCTATTTGTGAAACAAATAACTTTTCCATTACCCAGAGTCCCCATGCTCTGCAGGTAGCCTGGCTTTTCACCTCTGTGAATTAACAGCAACCACACACACACACACACACACACTGGTGAAGCACAAAGAAACAGCCGTGCATGGACGCACACATCCACGTGCAAACAGACGCACGCTGCCAAGCCTAATTAGCGAATCATTTTTATTGTTTGATGGATTTTCCATTCAGCCATTTTCTGCATCTTTCTCCGCAGCCACATCCTTCAGGTTCTTCTGCAGAATCGTGACACACTCCCATGCCAGCTAATATATATTCCCCTGTAATAATTCCTCCAGCACGTTCTGCGACCGCCCCTGGAGCCTCTTTCCTCTTCGGTGTGAGTTTAACACCTCAGAGACCACAGTGAGACAAAAGACAAGGCAGCTAAGCTTAGCAGACTTACCTAAAGGTAGCTGACAAATTAAGGATTTAGGTTCTTTTCACCTTTACTTATTCAGAGATGTTTCACTGTGAGCACAGGTTTCTTCTGCCGGAAGAGCATGAGCAGCAGTTTGGTTTAAGGGCCTTGCTGAAGGGCATCTCAGGGGTGGTAATGAGGTAATGAGGAAGGTATCCCCCCCCCCCCCGGCCCTGGTTTATCCTGCCGATCCAACAAGAGCCAGTTCTTAGCACTGCACCTTTAAGGTTCTTTAGCAATATAGTGCACTTTTTAATTGAATCGATTGCTTAGCGTGTACTTCCTCCAGATATGGATCCACCCTGATGTCTGACCATGGCTCCTAAACTTATAGGGCATGGTTAGCTTTATTCCTGGTGACACTAGAAGAAGACGACGTTTAGCTGGCAGAAGTGTAGCTAGAAGTCTATTCTTATAAAAAAAAAAGTAATCCTGTCCTGGACTAATTAGCTGCAACATAAAGTTAAAACGCATTTAAAATGATTACTTAAAGCTCCTGTGAGGAACTTTTGATTTGCGTTGATTTTGGCGCCCCCTGTGGACAAAGCCGTACCTCTTGTCTCTTTGCTGATTTTCTCCTGTACATGCTTAAGTTGTGTTTTTTAACTAAAAATATCATCCTGCTTTCTTTAACAGTCATATGTATCACTCACTTTAAATCTTACCCTGAAAAATGTAAACAAAGGCAGCGTGCAGTTAATCGCTTCGTCTGACACCTACCTAAATATGCCTTTCCCCCCTCTGGAATTTTATAATTCCACCAGCACTTGAACGCAACTTTCACTGTATTTGTGGGTTAGGGGCTGTGAAATAATCAAACACCTGCATACAAATATTTTCAGACATTATGCACAGGAAGCTTTTCAAAATAAAATGCTACTAGAGCAATAAACTAAATGTAGACTATTAACATGCTTTCATATTTGGTTGCATTTATTTGTAAAAAATTGTTTTTCACAATTATGGTCTAATTGTTTGATGTATGTCTGTAGATGTAGTTTTTGACAGCCCTACACCGGGGGTCTGTATGTGACTGACTGAGTAACTGACTGAGTGAGTGAGTGACGGTACTTTCAGAACCGTAAAAAGAGTGAGAGTTGCGACATCGCAATGGGCGATCAAGGAGCATATTGGACCGCCATTTACGCGACTCTCTGTCTATATGGCTCTGGATACTTTGTTCGGGGAGTGGGCGGGGCTGCTCCTCTGCTGCTCGTCCTCTGTCCTCACCTACGTCTGCAGCCCGTACCTGCTTTCAAACACGTTGTTGTCGGCCTTATAAGGACAGTCCTTGTAACACATTGACCTGATGCGGTCAGCCACAGTCTTGTTATTGGTAGCATTTGTCACCAGCATTTAGACTAAATTCTCTCCATATGTGCATTTTTTCACCTTACTGGCTGATCATGCTTACCTCACCTGAAGGTCACACAAGTCATTTCTGCCTTTGCCATAACCCAGTGATCATAGCTACTTTAAACAACTGAAGGCAACCAAGTGTACATTGTGCCTGATATATACAGTACATGCTCTTATGAACACACTCACATCTACACACACTGACACAAAAGAAAACATATTTCCCAGTTGGGTGCTGTGTGCTATATATATATAATATTCATTTTGATTGTTGCAGGTTGTCTGCAGTGATGTGGTTGTCTTGGTGGGAGCGATGCAGCGCAGTGCAGTGCAGAAGTACAGAATGGTAATGATATCCTACAGGAGAAGTTCCAGTCTTGCAGCGATAATCAGTTCTACAGGATTAAGTCCTGACCCACATCAGCCCGGCATATTAGCATTCTGAGAGAGTACTGCGGCAAGATTCCACACAGACTAAATGCCTGCAGTTAATAGGATGGGAAAGAGGAAGGAAAATAGGAGTGGGAGACAGAGCGAGTGGGAGAATCAAAGAAAGATTGAATAATGCAGGAGAGAAAGTCAGCTTTGAGAATGTGTCAGGACTTGCGTGTTTGTTGTGTGTTTTTCTGGCGTGCTTTTTAGGATGAGCCCTCCTGCCAGCCCGTGTTTGGAGCCGCACGCTGTCGATTCATTTGCATCTTAACTCCTGCATTGAACCAGAGAGGGATCCGTGAAACGTCCTGCACCACAGCGACATTGGGAAGCTGATATGAAACTTCAGAGGAACTTTATTTGAATTCCCTTGATTTTTTTTTTCCCCCCTTAAAGCCGTTGGCATTTAAATGCAGAAGGCCTCGCCACCAGCTCGTGGACCAAAGCGTTTTTTTTTTAGCCGGAGAAGATCAACAAACACAGAGAAAACATACAGAAGTTTTCTGTTCTGCACATCACATAATAGCAATGCCTCAAGCCATTTTTATCTAACCGAGATCCTGCTTGGTTGCACTCTTCACCTGTTTCTGCTCTCATGATGGTGCACGCTGATTTTTGATAGTTAGGTCTCTCAGACTAAAACGCCTCCAGTTGTCATCTGATATTGCAACGTCTTGTAGTAAGTTTTAGCAAACAGCTTTTTAGTCGACCTCTGACTTGAATGTTTAACTCACATTTTTCATTTGTGGTGGGTGTGAGCGAGCGGCTGATGGTTTGTTTGCAATAATGAAACCACAGTGAACCACTGGCCCACTCAAAGCTATTAACACCAACCTTACCAACCAAACCATGAGCTGCACCCATGGACGGTTGAACCTCTTTAGGACTCCAAGAACAATCAGAGAAGTAAAAAAACAAACACCCTTTGAAATGCTCACAGCTCTTAGATAAATGTAGCCTGTAACAAAGAGTCCCGAGTGTGTTATGCTTAGCTATAAAGACTTTCCAACCGACCTGAGTGAATACCATCGCTAAAACAAGACCCTAGACGTCTCATATGGATGCACAAGTTACTCCTCAGCGCCCACGTGAGATGCACCAAGCTTTAAACTGGCTACCAATCTACAGCTATATGTAAGACAGCTGCTCTTACTAAAGTAGAAAGACCTGGAAAGTCCACGAGGGTCGGCGATGGAACAGTCAAGCCAAAGTCCCTCGTGAAACCAGAGTAAACATCAAGTTATTGTTTAAACCTACCCCATGATTTTTACAGAACCTTAACCATCATGTTTTTTGTGCCTTTTCCGAACACACCGTGTGACCGCCTGTTAAACAGACGCTAAATGAGAGGTAAAACAGGTGGTTGATGACCTGGTGTGACGTTGATCTGAGATTTAACTCTCCTGACTTGGCTCTCTTTGAATCCCATCTTCCCAATATATATCCAATGATACACCATCTTATCATACCAAAAAACTATTCTACCCTTCTTTCCCCATTATTTCCTTCTTCTTTATTCAAACCACTCCCAACTGTATCTGCTTTTGGTTGCCCTGCAAGCTCCGTGGCGTTGGAGGTGGTTGCCATGAGTCCTAGAGACCAAGGAGTAAATGGGCCTAGAAGACGCCCTTGAGGTACACCTGTACAATCTAATGTGGTTCAGCACAACAGCACTGCCATGGATTCTGCTTTTATGAAGTTTTTGTTGGCTTTTGTTTTGTTGAGAGTCGGAAGTGTGTTAATTTAATGATGTTTATTAGGTAAAGGTGGTGTTGTACTGAGCTAAATTATACTGCGATTGTCCTACCTATTTACATACATGAGGGGGCCGGAGTATTAGAAACACCTCTGAATATAACACAGCTCAGTACAGCGGCAACACCAATTATGATCACGACGCTGAAATATCATTGACAGCTCTATGACAGCTTAGAAAAAAAAGCCTGTACATGGTTGAGCTGGTGTAGCGGATTAGATTTTTCAGGTGTACATAATGAAGTGGCCGGTGAGTGTAGAATAGGTAAATGTATGTTGGATACATAAAATAGCCAATGGGGCTGCACGGTGGTGCAGTGGTTAGCGCTGTTGCCTCACAGCTAGAACATCACTGGTTGGGCAAAGTTGGCCTTTCTGTGCGGAGTTTGTTATTCTCCACGTGCATGCGTGGGTTCTCCGGCTTCCTCCCACAGTCCAGTGTAAGGTTAATTGGTGACTCTAAATTGCCCTTAGGTGTGGGTGTGAGTGCGAAAGGTTGTCTGTCTCTATGTGTCAGCCCTGTGATTGACTGGCGACCAGTCCAGGGTGTACCCCGCCTTTCGCCCAATGACAGCTGGGATAGGCTCTAGCTCCCCCGCGACCCTTAACAGGATAAGCGGTATAGATGATGGATGGATGGATGGAAAATAGCCAATGTAGCCGAATAACATAGGGCCACTATTGAAGGTGTTTTTAAGGCGGGTCACTTGATGTTCCTTCCAATAGAGGGGTCCTCTCAAGAGCGTCAGGGTGTTACCTCAAAGGATGAACTGACCACCTCCACCTTCACCATATCTTGCCGTCCTTTTATCCTGTCTTAAATTCTCTTCTGTTCTTTCCCTCTGCTCCCACACCGACATACAAACACTCACAGCAACTTCATTTCATCGACTTACGAACGACCTTAGACGTATCATTTTTGCTCACTTGTCTTGTCCGGTTATTTCTCTCCATGTAGAAAAAGGAAATTGATTTAATTAAATTGATGTATAAAAGGCGTCTAACCGACTTCCTGATGTGGGAGAGTCGGAGAGAAACAGCCAGACAGAAGCAATAGAAAGACTCAGAGAAGTTCATGTGAGGTCGGAAAACAAGCAAAAGTCAAACCCAGGCAGGCCGGGGAGATATGGTGAACTTATCCGAGAGACGATCAGGCTACAAAGCTGGAGTCCAAACAACAGTCAGGGGATCAACGCAGGCTAAACTCGGGCAGGCAGAAAAAGCGGCTGGAAGCACAATAGGAAATGTGGCGTTGAGCGAATGGAAGTGGGTCGGTACAAGTGCCACCGGGCTGATGGGGAAAGGGGAGCAGGGGGGGTTACTGCAGGGCAGGTGGGGGTGGAAGGATTAGAAATGACAGGTGAGTGAGTATGGGGGGGCAGGCAAGGAAAGTGTAGGTCTGGAAATAAGCTGGCAGCAGTGAAGCCTTAATGATGACAGCTAAAATTAACCTCTGACAGCCGTTTTATATGAATGAGCGCAACGTGGGGCGATTGTGCTGTCAGGAATATCTCGACGTACACACATTCCCTGCTCGTGAACTGCAATATGCGTCCACCTCGACTCTTATTTAGATGGTTTTTTTTCTTGTTCATTTTTATATCTCCTTCTGTTTGGTTTCCACACCGCTGTAAACAAAACAGTGTGTACTCATGAATACTGTAGGTGCTGTCGGCCGTACGTCCAGAGAGAAGTGGATCTGCATTGCAGTGGTCAAGTGTCAGACTTTCTGTAAGATTCTTTTTCGCTGGAAATAAGCCAATTATCACCGCTTAAACACGACGTACAAAACATGCAGTTCCATAAAAAATAGTGTTCCCCAAAAGCTTCTTGAGGAATCTTAATGATTTGTTCTGGGTGAAGCTAGTGTGGACAAGATTGTGTGCAGATGCTAAGTGCCGTCTTACTTTTAATACCATTTTAATGCCTAATAAGGAGAGACACACGATAAAGCAAACAAATGACTCTCCCTGCCTGTTTGTATTTACATGAGCTGTTATTTTTCAGTGTTTTTCTGCAGTGGTTTTCCTTCATTCTTCAACAATAAAAACTCTCTCTCATAAAAAAAGCTTGATGGATGCGACAGTGCAGCCTGCTTTTATTGATCCCAAAACAAAAATAAAACCATCCTTAATATTTTGGGCATTCAACAACATAATAGAGCTCTTTATCTGTTTCCCACTGTGCACTAAATCCTTTGTTTTCTTTGTCCCGGCACAGCTCTCGATGGTTTTACCCGCTGGTAATCACACAGTTAGTTAATTGAAATGTGTCAGCACACGGGGGACTTTTATTTTGAAGACATATGAGCCGAGTTCAACCTGACTTTTCCCTCTAAAGCCACTCACAGCTGACCATTTACGACCTTAATTATTTGTTGTTTCTATTGCGTCAGCTCGGCATGTTTTCACTGAGCTTTGGTGCTGATTATTAGAAGTACTGTTTGGCCTCTCCACTGGACAGTGTTGAGGAATTTAACCTACAGTCTATATTCTTATTGACACTAGTTTTATGTTATTATATCCGTTAGTAAGGCTGGCTGTAGAGAAAAAACTGACCTATTGAAAGATTTTTTGTTGCTCGACAGGGAATTTAACAGGCAGCTTGTAGGCGCGATTTTATCAGATTCTAACTTCTCCCCGCCTGAAGGTATTTTAAGGTTGTTCAAACTGAGGCTTTTTATAATCCCAACCTACAAACGTACTCATGTGAAAGTACACGGAAACACAAACACACGCCCACACATAAAATAAAAATGACACTTCCTCTACTCTTTATTAATTCAAAGATATTTTAAGAAACGCTGCAACATTCACACCAAACCCATCGTTTCGGCGAGTGGGACTGAGAACGCACACGCCCTTATTTCTTAGTGCATCAGGGCCACTGGGTAATATTCAAATAATTGAAGCGTACTGGTTGTTTGTGCACTTAATTAACCCTTTGGTGTAACCTGTTGGTACACTTCTGGAGAAAAATAGCACCCGTCTTCACAAAGCTCACTCATAATACAAAAGGGATGCAGCACAGATGTCTACACATACTGTTGAACGCTCCTTTGTCTGTGAGCGCGCACACAGCCTGAAGCAGAAAGCCCGAGCTAACAGAGAAACTTCACAACCACCTCCGTGATACCCGTTATCTCTAACTGGGTTACCCAGTTACAGGAATGTATTGCTTGTGTTTTGACAGACAGATCAGGCTCACAGTGGGGGAAATATCATGGGTTTTCAATGTCCGACAGCCCACCACTAACACTGTAGTCCCGTCTCGTCACAAAAACAACATGGAATCATCATTTAAGTTCACAAAATTAACACTGGTGTGGACATGCTTATAGTACTAGCTCAAATTGTACTCTAAGCTTTTATTGTGAAGATTCACCAAAATATATATCATAAAAAAATTAAGCCAGAAAATCAGAGCAGACAAAGAATGATGAAATATGTCAAAATGGCAGACTTTGACAATAAGATAGAAGACATTTTGATTTTTTTATTTCATCTTTTTTTGGTCACAGAACTAAGAAACAATCATGTTGAGACATTCATTATCATTTCTGATTAGCCGGCTTATTGTGGAAATAACAACACAAGACTTTCTTAGCTGTGACTTTTACTGAATCTGCCATCGGCCTGTAAAAAACAACATAAGCTCTGAAACAGTTAAAGGTCTTAAAGCTCCTGTGAGGAACTTTCCGTTTGTGTTGATTTTGGCGCCCCCTGTGGACAAAGCCATACCTCTTGTCCTGTACATGCTTAAGTGGTGGTTTTTAACCAAAAATCTCATCCTGCTTTCTTTAACAGTCACATGTATCACTCATTTTAAATCTTACACTGGAAAATGTAAACAAAGGCAGCGTGCATTAAATCGCTTCATCTGTCACCTACCCCCCGCCAGCAGTTTCAGGCATTAAAAATAACTATATAGAAATAATCAATCTTGTCGCTGATGGTCTGGTTTGTTTTTGTAGATCATATAGAGTAATCAGAATTAATTCAGTCTGTTTTATAACCAGAGAAAAACTCCTCACAGCAGCTTTAAAATAAACCCATTATGTGTAACACCCAAGTCATTAATGAACAATGTGTTAATTACTCTCCAGGTGAGAAACCATTGAACAATGAAGCAATCTTAATGATGTCACCATCATTCATGAGAGTTTTGTGCTGATATGAAACAGCGGGAAAGAAGGCTGTCAGAGTCAATTATTTCCATATGTACCCATGACTAAACAGGGCTGCTGTTCAGCTATACAGACGAGACAGAAGAGGCGTCTGATTCAGAGCCACTGATAAAACTTATCGTGCAAGACATGGCATCAAGCTGCCTGTTTGTGCTGCTTTGTAACACACTGTATTTGACACATTGTAAACTTTACACAGTATTGTGTGTGCATAAACGTTATGGACATTTCAATATCCCGCTTAGATGAGTTGATTGTGGATGAGTTTATACACTCATCTTCATTTTCTGGCGATAATTGAAATCTTTATTCTCTCCGCTCATGTAAAAGATAGCAACGTTACCCTTACCGTAGAGACACAATCCCTGTTGTATTCTTTTGATGTAATGATCCTCAGGGACAAAGGGGAAAAGAGTGAAAATAGGATATGATGTGTTTTGTTGTCTTCAAAATAAGGTTCATGGACAAGGACGCTCAGTTAGATTAATGCACGACAATATGTGATATCAGCAGCACAGGAACGGGGCATGAATTTAACGTCCTGGTCAGCGTGACAGACAAGGAGGAAAAATGATTGATGAGTCATCATGGTAAGGATATGTGCCGTGCAGCTTGTTAAATCTCTTTTTGCAGACAAGGAGTCACTGATTGATGCTGAGCTCCCCCCCCCCTTGGCATGATGGGACATATATATCCTGTAGGTACACACACATACACACTCGCGCATGCAAATCAAAAAACGCAGCCTGCTCCTCACAGGAAATCATCGCAGTAATTAACGTCCTATCACGCTCCCTCGTCGCCGCTCTGATTGGCTGAAAGTCATCCTAAGAAGCTGCTCTGCGCTGTTCCCACAGGTATTTTTTGCCAGAGTGAAATTACCCCGGCGCTTGGCGAGTACCAGGGGACATCATCAGCCTGTGTTAGTGTGTAAACATTTCTGTTCTCCCCAGTGGCCCTATCCCAGTGTCTCCTGCCCACTCGGCACATGTCATTTGTCAGCCTTGATTTAAATTTATCAACACTTAGGCCTCTCTGTGACTCAAGCTCCATCTCCCACGCTCACTCAAAAAGTCTGAAATTTAACGGACACGGTGGATTTGGAAGTCATGTGACTGTTGGGTAAAAGGGGGATGTGATGGAAAAAGTACAGTCAAGCTAAACACATAACAGTGGTCCACTTCCATGCTAAAACTAGCTCATGGTAACAAATGGAGAGGTAATGTAGAGCTAACTAATGCTAAAGAGCTAAGTTGCTAGTTTACAAGGTTTATACACTGTAAGCTAGCTGTGCTAAATGTATTCAACAAAAAACTAGAAGGCTTGATAAATGGGCTCATTGTAGCACTATTCTCAACATTTTTATGGATTGTGGTGATGTTTTATGCTGACACCATCTCTAGTTTACAAAAGTATAAGATGACTATTGCTACAGAGAGAGGTAGCCACTTTGCAAGGTTTTTCTACACTGTAAGCTAGCTGTACTAGCCGGACTTTACTTAATGAAATGGCCACAAGGTAGCGCTTTCAGAACACTGTTATGGATAGCGGTGTTGTTTTTTATGCTGACTACATCTCAAATGTATGAGATGCAAAGCAGAGCTAATCTCCGCTACAGAGCTAGGTAGCCACTTCAAGGGTTCTCTACACCACAAGCTAGCTGTGCTAAATGGATCCAACAACAATGTAGAAAGCTTATACATAGCCACATGCTAGAGCTGGCCGCATCAGTGTTGTGGCTGGTAGCCTACTGTTGTTTTTCTATGCTGACGGCATCTCAAAGAATCAAATGTATTTGCTACAGCTATAGGTAGCCTGTTTGCTAGGTTTCTACACTGCCAGGTAGCTGTGCTAAATGTATTCAACAAAAAAGAAGAATGCTTTATGAATGGACATATGATAGAGCTATTCACAGCAATGGTATGGATAGTGGTTTTGTTTTTTATGCTTACACTATCTGAAGGAAACAAATCTAAAAACAAAAGCTAACCTCTGCTACAGGGCTAGATAACTTCAAGGGTTTTCCAAGTTGCAAGCTAGCTTTGCTAACTTATCCAACAAAAAGTAGAATGCTGTAAAATGACGACATTGTAAGGCTATTTACATCGATATTGTTGATAGATAGGCACCTTCTCAGGGGGAGAAAAAACAAATGAGAGGCAATAAATTGCTAACTTCTGGCTACAAAGCTAGCGAACCAATTTGCAAGGTTTTCTACGTTGCCAGCTGGCTGCCAAAAAAATAGCCAAAAAAAACAGGGAACAGGGGAAAGAAAGAGATGACAAGACAAAATGACAAAAGAAGTGACAGACAAACAGAGGAAAAGGAAGATGGAGAGGAGGGGTACAAGGAGGCCCATCTGTCTGTCAAGGCCTCAATTGAAAGTAGCTGAAGTGGAGTGTTGAGATTTGAGAGTCAGGATCCAAAACCAGAGGGTGAGAGCGAGGACGGAGTGCTTGAGATGCGATAAGAGGCAGAGGTGTGGGAGGTGAAGAGGGGTGGGCCCCCCTTTGTGTTGTAGAAAGGAAGTGTGCGTGTGTCTGTGTGTGTGTGTGGAGGGATGTAGTGAACAGAAAAGGTAAGGCATGTGAAAATAGCACAAGATAAACCAAAGCTCTGGTTGGAGGAAATAGCTTGATAACCACAGAGGAAAAAAAGGTCAGCTGCAAATTGGAGGTGCGACATGTATGGAGGGTAAAGACGGGTTACAGAGGGTCTCTGTGTTCAGGGAGTGAAGATGTGATCTCTTGCATAGAGAAATGAGATGAAAGAGAAATAGTAAATGAATTCCTTAGATCTGCTATTCTCAAGGCAGGGTGTGAGCGTTAAGCCGGGAGGTGTGGGGGGAAGAAAATCACAATTTATGCATAAAATTATTACATGAAGGTACGAATGGCAGGAGCGAGTCTTGTCGGTTTTTAAACTGTTAATTAGTGTAATGTGTCTTCATGTTTTTAAATGAGGCGTGAATGTCCTGTAGTCCAAATTGGTTTGAATGCAGCATATATCTGTCTAAACGCCTTTCTATTGTGAAGAATCCTGGTTCTTTCATAAAACATCACAGAACAAGCCTGAACACAGAAAAATGTACGTTATTGAATTACAACTCCCAATGAGCCTTTTTGGTGAGAAACGTGAAATCATGGATCTTAATATTCTGTCTTGTCGACAGCTGAGAGCTGAAGATGACTTCTCCCAGAAAATGTATAGCCTTATGTCGTTCCAAATTTCAACATTTAGCTGCATTGATTTTGCTGCTTCTGAATGGCTTCATGTCCATAGCACCAGCAGCAAAGGTTCATGGGCATCGTAGTGTTTAGAGCCATCTGCCAATGTGAGGGGCACTCACACTTGCCACTCACTGAGTTTGGTGAGGCAATCAGCTGAGTGCAGGGTCAGGTGTGTGTGTGTGTGTGTGTGTGTCTAATTGGCCCTGATTGACAGCAGGTGTGGGAAGCCTACATATATGCTTGGGTTCCAGTGCTCTGTGCTGACTCATTATCTCACCATCAGAGGTAGTGAGAGGTTCTCTTCGTGCTTTCCCTTTCTGTGTGATTTGCAGACCATTTCTAGCTTTTCTCGAGTAGTTAGTTGGTGCTGGTCAGGTCTTTTCAACCCCAGCCTTTTGTGTTTCTCTTACAAGGCAGCCATTGTGCTCCAGTTTACAAGTGTTTCCCTGGTCACCCTAAAAGTTTGCTTTCTTGTCAGCTGTGGTTTAGTTTGCCCTAATCGAAGCGAAGGGGGTTTGTTTGTTCTTAGCTTGCTATTATTTTGGTTTTTCCCCTCTCCCATACAAACGCTTGCAATTTTAGTGGTTATCCCTCTGGGGTAACTTTAAGACACCCCTGGTCTGCAACTGCTTCCCATCCCTCATTATCCTGACAGCCAAGGGAAGCAAAAAAAACATGACTTCTCAGAAACACAGTTGAGATATATAAAACTGAATCACATGTTTACATTTGTCTGTGTTTCTTTGTCCAAGGACATCATATAAAGACAAATTTTAAAATGGAAATTGAGTTTGATAAGTTTCAGTTTTGCTCAAAACATTAGAACACAGTGTTTTCAGCAGCTGAACTTAACGCAAAGAAACTGGCTAAAATGAATAGACTTCCTAAACAATAGTTCAACTAGGCCTATAAAGCTGACAATATGCCTTTTTAGCTTGTTAAAAACATTTCAGCATGTCAAAGGATTGTTGTCCACATTTCTACCACAGAGGAAAAGGTAGAAGCTCAATACTGTCCATCTTTCTCTTTACGTTGCTCTTCTGGAGAAATGATCCCACTGAATGGACGTTAAATACATTGAACTATTTGAGTAAAACCACCATTTAAAATTAAGATTAAAACCAGGCCTGGTATAGGTCGATGTTGTTTTAGTCACATTCACAACAGTTGATGTCACAATGTCAGTTACACTGGAACTGTGCCGGAGCGGTTTCTAATAGCAACAGAATGCTGCAGTGAAAATAACTGCTGCTGACAGAACTTCCTGTGCTGCCCCACTTCATGTCAGTTACTCTGTTGTTTGAGTTAGTCTTATTTAAGCACCATGGATTACTGTCTTACTTATTGTATTGCTTTGTATTTGTATTCTGATGACCACAGAAGGTGTTGTTCAGTTGCTCTCCGTTCTCATTAACACCTCAGCAGTGGTAACTGAGAAGGGGCCGTTTCAGTGCGACATTGTCCCGCTTTTTACAGGCTTCGCAACAACTAGAGAACAATGTATCCACCTGAATGTAATGTCATTTTAAGTCAACACTGATGCATAGACGTGCCAACGTGCTGGGTTTTGGTAGTAGGTAAGAATGGGGGGGAAAAAAGGGTGGTAAACACCAACGAAGATCTTGGGTGATTGAGAAGACAGGGTGTCTAGGTGAAAAGTAGCGTGTATTGTCTATAATGGCATCCATCCATCCATCCATCCATCCATCCATCCTATTATTCCTTAATTCCCAGATTTCTACACATATAGGTGTTTATTCCACTGATTCATAAGTCTGAAGCCTCATCTAGACTTTAAACTACAGTGGTTTTCTCATATCACCTGTGCACAATGTCCAGAGAATCAGGACGGGACAATGTCCCAAGTGGCCCTTCCACACAAGTAGCACACAAAAGGAGATTGTTTGTGTCAGATGCAGTCTCAACCTCTGGAAAAACTCTTTTTGGTTTTGGTTTGGCTTCTGCAAAATCAAAGAGTGGAACTCAATATACGGGAAAGAGTAATATTCTCCGGACAATTATGTGCCCTGTTGACTCATTAGACTCAATCACTTCATTGTGATTGATGCTTTCTGATCTTGTCTGATGTCTTACAACTGTCCTGGTTTTAACAATACTGCAACGTCCCCCCGTGCTTTTGACTTTTTAAAATCCTGTCATGTTTTTTACATTTGCATCATCGATCTCTTTCTCTTAAAGTTGTGTAGACCGAGAGTGATAAGAAAATATACAACCTGCATTGCTTCTTCCAGAAATCCCTCAGAGGCAACACTGTTCCTCGTATCAGTTAATGGCGTGGTGAGGGAATAAGGGGCCCAGTTGATACAGATATCGGTTGACACAAGTGTGTGAAGAGGGTGTGATTAAATCCACTGTGAAATCTGGGTTAACAGTGGACGGTCTGGGTTGGTGTGACCTGATCTTGGTTAGCGACGCTCTGGCTTAGATTGAGTTAGTCTGGCCTCAGTTGGTATTCTGGTCAGTGGGTCAGAGCCGGCAGCCAGGCCTCTCTCGGGCCATTCGTTAAAGTGATGTTCCTCGTCAAGTGTTCAAATCACACCATTTAATTGGTCTCCAGCCCTCTGGACAGGAGCCAATTACAGCTCCCCCTCTCCCAGTCTGTGCTCGTCTTTAGCGACGATGTTCTCACTGTTTTTCTTCTCGTCGCCCTGATCTTTGTTTTTCTTTGTCGTTTTCATCATCACAGGTTTTGACAACAATTTTACATTTTCTAATTATTTTTTGGGGTCAAATGACGACGCTTAAAGGCCGTCTTTAGGAGGATGAATCCAAGTGTCATTGAGGGAAACCTGCCTTCTCTTTGGTCTCGTTTTGACCATAAAAGGAGATTTCACGTGAAAACACAGCGTTGGGGAAATGTGGTCCCCAAACCCTCTGGCGTGAAAAATGAAAGAAGCATAAAGCAAAAAAAGGAGGCTGTGGAGCCTGCAGCGACGATAAGACATGAGCAACAAAGACACTTTGTAAAAGAACAAGACACAGTGGTTTCTAAATGTCTGCGTAACGGCATGCCGAGTGCAGAGAGGTTAAAAGGGAAAGGTTCACAACATGGGTGAATTCTGGGTATTTCCAGGATGCACAGGGTCATGCTAGGACATCTGTGGTTTGAGGAAGAGGAGGGGGCACATGTTGATCCCTTAATCAGAATGGAATTGCTTGAAAGATAGACGGGCGCTTATTTAGCCCACAATCAAATAATCGCATAATCCCCCACAGTGGCTCTCAGGGTATAATGGGCCTCTGTCTTCCGCTGCCTCGGACAGAGAACCGATTATGTCATCAAAAAGGGACGATTAGCAGACGAAAGGGGACATGAAAGCGAGGGGCACCCACTACCTGTTCACAAAAGGCGTAATTTTTACCGGTAATTAAAGGCTGGCATTTCCCTGATGGATCATCAGGAGCGGCGGCTCAAACGGGGGAGAAGCAGCGACGGGGAGTTAAAGAAGCAGGATTCGTTTCTGTTAAAAGCTCTCAGGCTTGTAATGGTAATTAAGGGCTTGTCTCTGGAGAGGAGACGATATTAGAAACAGAGGAGAGAGGGGCTGAGGTGGTGGAGCGGGCGGGCCCCCCAACTCTTTCATGTTCTCATCGCCCTGACTCATTCCTCCACTTATTCTGCCCCAGTCCTACAAGCTGCTCTCTCAATGTACTTCTCACCCCTCTGAGTTCCCCAGCTCACACCGACCTGCACTTCACAGCAATGCAGAGTGAAAGTAATCAGTTCAGCCTGTCGTCACTCTTCAACATCAGCTTGCTCTTATGCCATGAACAAAAAGCCTCAACTTTTCCACAGACTGTATAAAGTGCATGAAGCCTCTATGTTCAAATCTGGAGTCAATCGCGTGATGACGATGAAGTCTCTTATTAAGCGAGGAACACCGAACATATAGTTCCCCGCCAATAGATTCTGTAATCTTATGCAGAGAAGCTAAAGTGGAAGTTGCTAAATCCAGCATTCTTTCTAATGGCCAGTAGAGGGCGACTCCACTGGTTGCAAAGGGAAGTCACAATGTATGTATGTATGTATGTATTTATAACATCAAGAGATGTGTTCCCAATGAGTTCATAGTCTGAATCCTTTCTTTTTCAGCGCAGCATGTTGTTCATTTTGTAAACTAAGGTCCCATTCACAGCCAAATCAACAATAAGCTTGTGGGCTAACTAGCTAGCATAACTAATGTCACATGACTTTACCGATTATTTTAAGGATAATTTGTTTCAAGGGCCATTTTACTTTTTGAAACATGTGTAACGCTAGCTACTTGATTGAGTTGAAACCAAAAACTTTTACATTTAAATGTATGAATTGGCGTGCAAGGAATCTCGGGATACTTTGGGCCGCGAAGGATCCAGCCGATGGATTCTTCGTGGCCCGGGAAAAGGAGTACACTTGTCGGCCGCCACTGAAGGAGCCTTCGAATTGTGGCGGCCTTCGACGTGCCGCTGTGACGCAATCGGCCTTTTAATACGGCCTTTGAAGGCTGCAGCCCCTGGATCGAGACACAGCTAATGTATATCCACCCTGTTGTCCAAATATGGTCACTTCCGGTTCCATCAAAACAAGATGGCAACCCCCAAAACTGGAAGCTTCAAAATCGGGGTTTACAAACAAATGGATGTAACAGTGGCTTTCCCAGTCTATGATCTTGCTCAAAATCTGCTTGATAAAACAAGCGTCACAGCTTGTGTGCATCCAGAGTTTTGTTTTGGCCCGTCTCCAATTACAGCAGGCTGTGAGTGCAGCTTGCATTGGCACAAATGCACAGAGGTCCTGATGTGGCACAGTACCTGTTTTCTGTCTTAGCAGAGCCTGCAGAGCTGCTCCCGCCCAGCACAGTAAGGAAGCAATGTTTATAGACAGATTTGGACTTTCCCTGAGATTAACACCGTGTTCCTGATACAACCAGGTAATAGTAAACAAACCTGCCTGGTTACCAGGCTCCGGAGATACCACCGACCCACTTCTCTCGACTGAGAGGTGGAGAAGATGCGTGATCGGATATTTTCAGTGCGAATTTCCAGAAATCCCTCGGGGACGTTGTCGATACTGACTAGCTGTCATCCGTCATCTTGTCTCCGTGCTCCTTTCTGCCTCCACCCCGACTCGTCTCACTCTCTTGCCCTCGACTACAGAGTGTGCACGCGCACGTGTGTGTATTGTGAGAGTGTGCCACATTGTAGGGTGAATCTGAGGCTGCATGTAGTTTACATAAGGGAGCATACAGGAAGTTCATGTTTTATCATATATAACATGCACCATCGGGACTTCTTCTTCTCTGCCACACTCCATAGTGATCCATGCATCTTTAACCAGACAGAAGGATGCAGCTCCCTTTGCTACATTGAGCAAACACACACACACACAAGTACACACACTGTAGCTTCTACTGAAAGCTATTCCACTCAATGTAAAGACAGTTTGAAGTGCATCATAATTTTGATGTTTGAAGCCAACAGTGCATTTACTGCTCGTCTTGTTCGCTCTCTTATCCTCGCCGCGTGCAGAGAAAGGATTACACGGCAGCATGTGCACCATTTTTTATGCTCGTTTCACACCTTGTGGGGGAAGAATCGTGAGTGACAGGGCTTGTATCAGATCCTCCTGCAGCGATATCCACGGGAAATCTTCCCAAACACGATATCTCTCTCTCTCTTTCTCACACACACATACAGACACGCGCTTATAGTACATATGCACACACAAGCACTTTCTGCTTGGCCTCTTTTAATTAATGCTTTAAATACTGCAGCTCTGAGGAAAGCAGGGCTGTGGAATAAGTATGCTTTGTGTGGAAGGTTTCTGGTTTTGTCTTCGGATTAAAGGTCATGTGAAATAAGACATTTATTTTACACAGCTTGCAAAATCTGATTTGATATTTTCAAGCTGAAAACGCATTCCCTCTGCTGCTCGTGTCTCTGAGCCCACTCACTGAAAAACCGATCGACTAGCTCTTCCTGTAAAACAATATTTTATCCAGTGAACACCAGAATGGCAAAGCACAGATATCCAGCAACACAAGTACGCCAGAGCAGATGATGAGCCTGTTTAGCGACATGTCCGGTCCCCACGTTTCCACAAACTAATGAGGCATGCTTTTATTTTGAAGCACAGTGACTGCACAATAGCCACCGTGTGAAGTCACAGAGTGCGTTCTCATCCAGATGACTTTATGAGCGTTTTCAATTTGCAACTCAAAAACCTGAATATTGAAATTGAAGCCTGAAATATTGAAAGAATTTCCTCCCACCATGTTTCAGTCCTGTTCCCGAACTCCTCATCATCACACCACAGAAGTGTGGCACATTTGCATTCTAATTTGCCAATTTTATGGAAATTTGGTTCAAAGTTCCGCCAGATTTTTTCGTACAACAAAACATGTTGAACAAATAATAGTTCTAACAATTACCCTGAGGGGTCGACCACTGTATCAGACATCATGGAAATTCACCTGGTAGGTAACAACCGACAGACCAACACTGCCATGCTGGGCCGTGCAGCTATATGGTGGGTGATGGACAGCAGCCTCTTGTCTGAGGGGAGGGGCTTAAACTGTGTGTGCCAGGTGTCAGGGGTGGGAGGGGCTTACCTGCCTCAGAGTCTGTGAGGTGAAGAGGTCATAGTGATACCTGTGGAGTAGCTTAGCATAATTTACAGTTTAAAAAAACTTTTCTCACACTGGTGCTCTGTGCAGGCCCTCGTACAGCCTCTGCCTGAAACGACTCGGTCAGCTCCGTCCCTTTAGGAAACCCCGCCCTTCTGATTGGCCAGCTCTCCGAAGCCTGCTGAGGCTGCACTTTGTGACGTCACAAAGAGGAACACTGTGTGAAACCTGGCGTTCACAGCATCCTGCAGACTGAGCTGAGAAGCCTGGGGATTACTCCGACATACTTTTACCTACAGATTTGAAACTTCACCCATTTAGTCTGGACATCCAACACTGTAACATTATATACATTATCTTAAAATGGGAAACAGCTTAATACCCCCTCTTTAAGCTGAGTAGAAAGTTGTGATAACAATTACACTGAGTCATATTTGCAGTCGTATGTTTGTATGTTCGATACTATACAGATGGACAGAACAGCAACTGGATGGTTTGATGCGTCTTAATCATTCTGAGACTTTTTTGTACTATAAAATTCTTTCTAATCCAATTGCATTTCTCATGTGTCACCACGTGTCCTTACAAGATCTTAACTCCTCTGTTTGACATTATTCGGCAAGAAGAACCGCTCTTTAAATTAATCAGTGCTCTGACGAGACGCAGAAGAGGGAGACGATGCAGGCAGCTGTTTCCCTCAGTAAGCTCATGTTTCTGGATGAGTCCGCAGAGAGAAGACTGGTGGGAACAAGCAGTCCTGAATTATGTGGTGCAATGTTAATAAGAGACTTGATTTGTAATTCTAATGTTTTTGCAAACTTTTTTCACATTTCACGTATCCCCAGACCCCCAACATCTCCTGTAAGTTTTTGTTTTGTCATGCATTTTTTCATCAGTGCAGCCCTCACATCAACTTTCAGATTAAAGATTCTGTCGACCAATTTTCCAACACCTCGACCTGCCTGCGTTACATGAAACTTTAACTCGCGGCTCTTCTCCTCCTCCTCCCACCTGCAGGGTGCAAACATAAAATCAAACAAATGAGCGAAGTGCACTTCAGGGTGAGGGAAAACACACCAACATGTTGTATCGCTTCTGGTGCCAGCCTTCGCCCTGCCTTTAAAATAGAGCACTGAGAGAACATTGGGGTTGTGCAGAAGACCGGCCTGTGTGTTACGAAACATCAAACACACTCTGACTATGACTTATTCAAAAGCCACTCCAGATTGTTGCTTATTCTACAAATAAAACATGGTGGCTGTCACACACAAAGAGGAGGCACAAACTGACTGTGCTCCGCGTGAAAGACAAGGAGGCCTATTCAGAGGATTCAAGGAGAGAGAGATGAGACAGAAATGACATTGACGGGCGTGTGTGTGCGTGTGTGTGTGTGTGTGTGTGTGTGTGTGCTCGTTTATAACCATGTTTGTATGCGCGTGGTTTTATTGTTTTCCCTTTTTTCTGCCCTTCTGTCTGCGTATCTGTCAATCTCGCTGTGTGCTCGGTGCATCTGTGCTGAGTTTGGACAGCATCTGCACTGTTTTCTGTGCGCCGTTTGTTTTCCTCTCCTCTGGCTTGGAAAGTATTCCTCCCTGACTGACGGCGAGTGCCAGCTCTGCGAGGGAAAAATCATCCCGAACACTGTGAAATCAGCTGAACAATGCAGCGAGGGTGGATGCAAATCAAATTCACGACCCTGTTTCGCACACGTCATTTATTGTCGCTTAAAAAAAAAAGGCCATTATTCTTCTGTCATTTGAGCTCACTAATTCATTTATTTATTCATGCACTCATCTGCCCGTGCAAAGCTTTGCTTGTGTTCTGTACTCATTTCAGGGAAGGCCTCAAACTGGCACATTCCTCCAGATATTGTACGTAACATTAGAAGCAACTTTGCCTTTCAAAATAAAAGCCTAAAAGAAGCAGAATTAAAGGAAGGAAAAGGGAGGATCTTAAATCTCCATCAGGCGCTGTGACCAACTCTCAGCTGGGTGGGGACGGGGGGGGGGGGGGGGGGGGTTGTCAATCACTCAGATTACATGGATTTGTTCCACGCCCACGCATGCATGAAGGCAGAACTGACACACAAAGGCGTGCGCACTTAAAGAAGCACACACTCACGAAAACACTTAATCATGCTCTTGTGCTGCTCGGCGCACACATTCAGTCAGCGCGGGGGGGGGATATGTTTCACACCACATCTCGCCAAGGCTTGTAACGGCACATTTATTCGTGAAGTTCAAAAAATGACACAGTGATGGACCCGAGTTTTTATGTTGTTGCTAAAACACTGGAAGTCCACAGAGAGGGAGCGGGGGGGGGGAGGGAGGCGAGAAGGGGCGATACTGTAAAGCAGTGCAGCAGACAGCTTGTGAAATCAAAGTGTGTTAAAGGCACGATGTGTCACTGTTTGTCATGTCGATGTTGTGCTTTCTAGTGATGTAAGAGATGTCAAAGTATATCTTTATGAGATATCATGAGAAACACATCAAAGTATAAAGATGTCAGGAAACAAACAGGACGATAACACTTTCAAAATAAAAGCATCAATAATCAAATCATTTTCTGTGCAAACTGCCAAACATTTCACCGTCTTAAATATGAGGGTCTTATGACTGTTCCTTCAAACTGGTCCTCAAAATGAAGAAGGTTCCTGGTTCGATTCCCAGACCTTTCTGTGTGGAGTTTGCATGTCCCCCTTGTGTCTGCCGAGGTTCCCTCCAGGTACTCCGGCTTCCTCCCACAATCCAAAGACATGCTCATCAGGTGAATTGGTGACTCTAAAATTTCCCGTAGGTGTGAGTGCGAGCGTTAAAGGTTGTCTGTCTCTATGGCCATGTCTGCACGTACACGTTTCGAGTTATTCCCTCCTTCGTTTCCAAAAAAAAACCCCGCCCACACAAGCACGATTATAAAAAAAACGCAGAACAACAGAAATGCTGTCATGACAATGCCACACCAACAGGCGGTGATATAACCCAGGAGGCAGCAGCTCAGTCTGTAGGGACTTGGTTTGGGAACTGGAGGGTGGCCGGTTCAAGTCCCGGTACGAACCAAGCGTGGAAATTAGGACCGGTAGCTGGGGAGGTGCCCTGTCATTTCCTGAGCACTGTTGAGGTGTCCCCCCACTGCTCAGGGCTTACGTTCATGTGCTGCCCCCTCACTCTGACGTCTCTCCATTAATGCATGTCCACTGGTTCCTGTTTGTGTGTATTTCAGGCCTTTGTGTGTGTAGCATGTTCACAATCATTTCCCCTCGTATTAACAAAGTATTCTTTCTACCTTCTTCTTCATGCAAAGAAGAAAAAGAAAAGCGTGCCCAATCAAAAGTCTGATAAAATCTATTGCCTGTTAGTTAGGTTAGAAGCATCACTGTTTTTGTCACGTCCGTCATTTTGCAAAGGAATGTCGCCTCATTTGTGACAAAGGTGATAACAGCGCACAGCCTGCCGTCACGAGCCAAAAACGCTGTGTACCCTGTCTGCACGTCTCCGTGGAAACAGAGTTTCTAAAAGTCTAGGATAGACTCGAGCCAATACATATGTACGTTTACGTTATGTTAGAATGAATCTATGGTGCTGATTGTGTTTCCACCAGGCCATCATAAAGATGTGTTTAAAGGCTCTTCCTCTAGGTACGTCTGTTAGTAACTCATCAACCAAAGGGGACAAATACTACATAAATAAACACAAGTAGCTTTCAGTATCTTTAATGTAGAGTAGCTGGCTTTTAATCAATATTAATGTGACATGTTGATTAAAATATCTAACTGTCTGCAGCTGCCAAACCAGGTTCTCTAAAATTGTGAAGCTGTCGTGTGAAGCGGCCTCGCCGCTTCTTTTGCTGAACATCACAGAGCATTGGATTTGGGTTCTCTTAAAAGCTTCTCTGGAGCTCGAGGTCATAATCTACCTTTTTTTCTTTGCCATCTGTGAAGCTTTCCACCTGAAACTTACTGTACTCCTCTTTAAAAATAGACGGGCAGCGTCTTAATTAGCCATGTTTTTAGATGTGTGTGCGTTAGTTCTGCTTTGACGCCCAAGGTTGTGGCGGCGGGACTCTTCAAACCTCCACGTACGCACGCATCATTAACGCTGTCTGTCTGTTTAAGAAGAATAACGTATCGGCATTAATTCCCCCCCGCAGATCGGTTAAAGTCAACACAGACACCGTCCTGCGAGTTACCAATGGTTACAAGCCGCTCTGCCTATAATAATAGATGATACTAATAATGACAGTGCTGTGGGGTCTGACAGCAGGAGAGAACAGAGGGATTTAAGAAGCTGCTCCTCCTCCTCCTCTGTAACTCGATAGTGTGCAAATTATTCACCTCATTGTTTCAGTCCTTGTTAATAGTCTTCCTGCCATCTGCTCAAACTTCAGCCGGCTTGACATCGTAGTAGTTTGCTGGCTCAGAGGCTAATGATAGTCATGCCAGCTTTACATCACGCCGTCTTCCTGTCTCCGTGCCCGGCTAATGTTTGCACATGCTTCCCAACAGCCGTGACCGCAGCTGTATCTACGTGTAACGTCATTTCAGGTGACTGAAGTGGTCAGAAGTTCTCCAGAAGAAGGGCTCCAGAGGGAGACGAGGTCGCATGTAACGCAGGCAGAGGACCTGGAGTGACCGTGGGTGTATTTTATCCCCACGGTCAAACGTGATACAGCAGAAAAAAACGTTTTTTACTTATAAAAGACAGTAAAATGTTGGCCAACCATCATGAATTTGTGAGCAGCAAATTAAAATGTGTATACATTTGTTTGAAAATAACAAAAAAACCCACCTCTGGCTTGCCCTCATAATGGTAGTTATAACATTATCCATCCATCCTTTATCTACACCACTTATCCTGTTCACGATCGCAGGCGGGCTGGAGCCGATCCCAGCTGTCATTGGGCGAGAGGGGGGGTTACACCCTTGACTGATCGCCTGTCAGTCACAGGGCTGACACACAGACAAGCTTTCACGCTCATACTCCCATATACGGGCAATTCACCAATGAAGCTAACGAGCATGTCTTTGAACTGTTGGAGGAAGCTGGAGTACCTGGAGGGAACCCATGCATGCACGGGGAGATCATGTAAACTCCACACAGAAAGGTCCACTACGTCTGAACCGGGGTTCAAACCAGGAACCTTCTAGGTGTGAGGCGACAGCACTAACCACTGCAGCCAGCCGCCTGCGCTGCAATGACTAAAATCACGAGTCATTTTCAAATAAAATACATTTTTAGAGTCCTTATACTTGTGACGAAGCGGTGCTGATGCGCCAAAACAATTCAGTACTCGTATTCGTGAAACCTACACTGAACCTGTGTAATGTGCCTGAGCAATACTACGTGTTATACGGTAACACAGACCGCAGTGAAACCTAGAAGACGAGGAGATCTCGCATGTTCTCGCGTGTGTTCGATAAATTCAGCTGTTGTATTAAACCTGCTGTGAAATCATTTACAAGTCTGTCTTCACAAGATGCTCCACGTTCCTCATGTTAGCACAGCGGCTGGTTGTCCTTCTGATTTTCTCTTTCATATAATATAAAACTTCATACAATAATAATATTACGTCTCGTGACTTTTTTCTCACAAAATTCCGACTTTTTTTCTCTAAACCTCAGATTTTTTTTTTAACATGGCCCTAATACTCGTAATATAATCATTATTGTATATAATTACCATGCTGCGTGGTACATATTATATCAATACCTTATTTTCATAACACTATTATTGTATGAAATGGTTCTTATTACCGTATTATCTCATTAAGTTTATACCACAATCAATAAACACAGATTCTGATGTTATCTTACCTGTAATAATCATCATGAGAAGAAGAAGAAGAAGCTTTTCTTTTAAGGACTCTTTCTGTCTTTGGTTTCAAATTCGTGACATTAAAATCCTCTTCTGCCTTCTCAGAATAAACGTGACGTCCTTAATGTGCACAGAGATAACCATGACAACCGGGCACCTGCTGATAAAGCTCCAGAACAGCCTCTAATGCCCTGTGTGCTATCGTTTTGCCAAATAAAAGTTCAACTTGTAAATCTTCAGCCCGGAGAAGCTATTTTTTATGCGTTACATCAACTCAAGTTAAAAATTTATGGGGATGAGCAAGAAGGAAAGAGTGTTATTCGTTTAGCCCGGGCCCATCTGAAGTAGAGACAAACTTTAGGGGAGCAACTTTGACAGGATGAATGCCCACCGTGTTGCAACACAATCCCAGGAAACCTTACTGCATACACAGTATGTAACAATGGTGATGTTGCAGGTGTAGCACCCTCCGCTGGTGAGGACGCCTCATAGAGGGCTGTGAGTTTGTTCGGGGCAGTGCTGCTTGGATTAAAATGAGACAACAGGAGGCCTTCAGCGGTTTCCTGTGATTCCCAGGGAGCTCAGTGGAGACTTCCTCTCCAGGCAGCGGCTGCCGGCAGCATGACATTCCTAGTTTACAATTGATCTGTGGGATAAACTAACAGCACGGGGGAGATTTACGAACAGAGGAGAGGGGAAATGCGGCATCAGTCTCACACACGGAGAGACACACAGTTGTACAATATATCATTTGCACAGTATGGTTGCTGATTGTGATGAAAGCGTGACAATACAGTAAAGCCCCGCTGCACCGCGTAGGCCTGCGTGCCTTTGTGCGTTACATACAGGAGGCTCTTATTTTGTAGGTAAAGCGTGTAGCCTTTGTAGAGGCCGGCTGTGCACAAATACCAAGTGGAGAGTGGCTGTTGAACTTTGGAAATGTCAGCCTCTGCTCCTCACAGACGGCACTATCAGTTCATTCCTGGGTGTCCTCCCGTCCTCCTTCCCCGCTCGCCTTAAAAACTTTCCTTGTGCCGAGGGTGACCTACTGAATTCTTTTGAAGCTGCGCGTGTGTCGCGGGCAGGAGGAGCACGCAGGATACATGCCCTTAGTTCAAACACAAACAGGCTGTTATAAATAACCTTGCCCAGATTTGCTCTAAAGACATGCGTGCAACCATAGACTGAATAAATAATGAACCTAGCCACTGTGACATCACACATTGGTTTGTGGACTGGGCTTTGGCATTTTGGCCTTTGCTGTGTTTGTGTCTTTGGCGCCAAAAGTGACCAAATTTGGACGAGAGGGTGGCGCCGGAGAGGATTGAGGGGTTGGCAAACTCCAAGTCATCAAAGCAGTCTGTGCCCTTGGCTAACTCATTAGCTGGTGGACGAGCTTTTGTTTCCCTCTGCATTACATTCTATCTGTGGTGGAGGTGTTCGACCGAGGTTCTTTATTTATTAGTCTGAGAAGTTAAGAGATTGCTTGCCCACATCTACAAAGAGTTAGCAAGCAGCAGGCAGCTTCTTATCCCTACAGCCTGCATCTTCTCTGCAGAGAAAAACCAACAACAGTCCTTAATCCATTGCACTGGCCGCCCCAATTAAATCACTGTAAGCTAGGTATAACTGGTACTTTGTGCTTAGAGATTGATGAAATAATACTAAGATTTCACTCATGGATAAAGCTGTTAGCTTGATGGATCAGTTTGAACAAGGAACCGCACAGAAAACCGTAATATTTGCATAAAAAATCTCCAAAATGCACCAACAACACAAGCAAGGCCGAGAGCTGATGTTCTGTGTTGATAGCCCCTTTTTACACTGCCAGTTCAAGGCGGGATTATTACGCCTCTGGGCAGCTTTACGCGTGTGTTGCTTGGTCCAATGTAAAATGGCAAAGGCTGCATGAGGGCGGAGCTTCGTCACGGCGCTGTGGCAGAACCGCAGTGTCAGAGGGGCTGATGTCAAGCATACAGTCTCACCTGTCACTCAAAGCGTCCACTCCCCTAAGTATGCATAACTTGGCTTCATATAAATTAAACAGGTGAGTTTTAAACATTCACTGACGTACATCAACTGAAAAATATGGTATAATATATAGATGCCAAAAGTGTTGTTTGTATCAGGCTGTAAACACGTTTAATTCTGCAGTTAGTGGATGTTTTAATATGCAGCCTAATGAGGATTGACTCTCCTTTGCAGCCAGCCTCAAGTGGCCACTAGAGGAACCGTAGTTTTTGTCACTATTTCTCAGCTGCATAAGTTTCTGCTTGGTCGACAGCATCTCAGAAAAAGATTTTTTTTTTGCCTCAAACAGCAACTTTTTCAGACGGCAGTTAAGTGCTATAGTTTGCCTTTTAATTCCCCGCACTGGAGTCCGGGGAGCTGTCCATGGTGCTGTCACATGCTAAGCAGGATTAATGAAAACATGCCGCACACCACTACAGTTTACCTTACACTCCTGCTCATACACCCTGCTGTGAAACATGAAAAAAAGCGTCTCCCCCATCCCCCCCTCATCCTCTTCATGCCTTCTCTCCCACCGCTCCCCTCATCACATGCCTCGGAGCAAGACACGGCATTGGCTCTCCCGAGAGGAGCGTCGTCCGCCATACGGTTTACAGTGTACGCTGCATGATGAGCCTTCCTCGTGTGTGTGTGTGTGTGTGTGTGTGTGTGTGTGTGTGTGTGTGTGTGTTGTTTACATGTAGCTGTGTGGTTCAGCGAGAGGCAGGCGCGTGTGATTGCTGCACCCGGGGCTTCTTGAGAATGCCACTTCAGAGGGATGTAAAGTAAACATGTGCATAGTAAAGGCTGCGGTGCTCTACTTTATCTCTTATACATGTGCAGTTCAGGGACACTGAAGGTCTTACATGAGTTGTATACAAAGAGGAATCTATATGCCAGCTCAAACCAGTGCTACATGTTACATTAAGTGTATATTTTTATGCAGATAAATTTGCCATCATCTTCCTCAACTAGCAAAAGAATAGCATTAGCATTACTGTAAGGAAACTGTCTTTCCTTGAAGCACGATGTATCACCTTTTTCTTCCTCCTGACTATCTGCCCTCTCTGCCGAACCACAGAGATAATCCATCAATTGATGAAACAAAGACCCTTTCAGCTCCGCACATGAACAATTACTTCTTCTTCTTTCACATATCACCTGTCAGCAAACGGCAGTTGTTGACTCCTGACCTTCCTTCACACCCAGCAGCAGCTCTAAATAAAATCGTGTCATTGTCGGCCTCCTCTCGCTTCCTTTTTGCTTTGCTTTTCTCTCTTGATGCACCGGTCTCGAGGGGCGATTTGGAAAGCTCTTGAGTGCCCTCGTGTGTTCATTACTGTTTACATGCTTTGGGATGTGTGTGTGTGTGTGTGAGTGTGTTTGTGGGATGTTGGCATGAGAAAATCTACATGTCTTTCCTGAGATTCCTCCTCGAATCCCTGTTGAAGTTTGTTTGAAACACAGCTGCTCTTCCCTTGAGGTTTTTTGTCCTGCTTACAAGTTCTCTTTTCCAACAACGTTTGACATGAATTGTCTTCAGGATATGTGTGTGTGTGCGTGTGCAAATTATAAAAAGAAATGTGCGTGCACATGTCACCGATAAAATGATATGAAGTGTTTCCTGTTGATGTCAGTCACTTTGCAGCCGCAGATATGATGCGGTAGGATATGTTTCAGGAAATGCGCTCCTTTTAACAAGCCAATGCGACAATCAAGCATGACAGCTTGTCATCTCCCGTCTGTTTTCGCAGGAAGCGCTTTGAACCTGACTTGCCGGGCGTTTTTCGGCTACAGCGGTGACGTCAGCCCGCTCATCTACTGGATGAAGGGAGAGAAGTTCATCGAGGATTTGGATGAGGAGCGGGTCCAGGAGAGCGACATCAAGTAAGAAAGACAGCTGTAGCTGGAGTTATTTCGCTGCACATGGCAGTAATGAGGAATTAATAGCAGACTTAGATGAATTCACTGGAAAATATTAAAGGATGATACCAGTGCTTTGGCATGTTTTAGCCCATTAACTCCAAATTGCAAACACTAATCCAACCATTTTCCAGAGATTTATTCGCAGCTGCTTGCTTCCATTTATTTTGCTAAGGTATGAACATCATGCAGGGACTTGAAACTTGTTCTAAATCATAAATAATACTTTGTTGCCTTCATTTCTTTGTTGAAATCACATTATTGTGCTGTGGAAAAGCACAAACAAGCAGGTGCAAACAAGATAACTCATAATACGCTCCATTGAGCACAGTAACAGGAGATTGTGGAGCATTAGCTACAGATGTAAAGCTGTTTTTAGCTGCAGTATAAGTTGCTTTTATCTTAACACACATATAACAACAGACATCGAACGTACACGCGCAACAACAACATGTATAACAGCAACATTTAAAGGTCACACAGCAATAACCTACAACACAGCAGAGCATGTTGCTTTAATACGGCCTTATCCTGTATCACAACGTCTACAACACCGGAGCCAGAGTCTCTTATTGTGCTGCACTTTCATATTGATTATTTGTCCCATGCCTCATTGCAGCTACCAACTACGCTGTCGAAAAAGTCAAGACACAAGACGCAGAAAAGAAGCAAACAGAAAGTTTGTTGTTGTGCAGCTGCAGAGTGGAGTCAGGGATGCCGGAGCATCGTGGAGCGCTGCTGCAAACAAACAGAGTTTTCAAAGCAGACCTCGGGTGTGGATGCATTATTAGTTCTCTATTGTGACGCAAGCAATGCTCTGCAAAAATATCTTCCTATAGAAGCTAACATAGTTATAAGGGACTGTACTGTTTAAATTTTCATTGACTGTCTTTACTCGTCTGCCGCGGCTGATGGTCGAGATTTGTTGCTCTTTTTTGATGAAAGCTTCTGAACAAACAGACATTTGTTTTATAATATAATAATGCACTTTATTTGTATAGCACATTTTAAAACACACAAGTGCTTTACATACAGAAGAGAGTGCATGAGTAAAATCCTGCACAGGCCGACATGCATATAAACAACATATATACTACATGAAACATGCATACCAGCATACACATATTCAAGCATGATGCACAGACAAGATGACCTAAAGAAATGAGTTTTTAGCAGCCGTTTAAAACTGACCACTGATTCGGCAGACCTGGTGTTCAGGGGTTGCAGAGTTTAGGAGCTTCAAAAGCACGATCCCCTCTGGTTTGATCGAGGAACTGATAAAAGGCCCTGATCAGAAGATCAGAGAGGACGGCCGCTAGGACAAGGGCTCAGTAGTTCTGTTACATATGAGGAGCCAGGCCGTGCAGGGCCGTGTATGTTATTAATCACATTTGAAAATGGATTCTGTTGTTTAGTGAAGCCAATGACGGGGGGCAAGAATTAGAGTGATATGAGACTGACGACCAGTGTTTGTTAACAACCTAGCTGCTGCGTTTTGGACTAATTGTAGACCTGCTAGTTTAAAATCGTTTTAGATGATAAAACATTTTTATGTAATGGATATATACAGCACAGATGCATTTGCTTTTATTTTCAGTTCAGCTGTTAATATTCTCAATGTAGTGCAGGTTTAAGTTTGTTTATCCTCGTGTAAAGAAAAGCGCTTTTCTAGTCTTCCGACCACTCAAAGCGCTTTCACACTACATGTCACACTCAACATTTCTCACACACTGATGGCAGAGGCTGCTACGTAAAGAGCCCAACTGTCATTCAGTACTGATCCTATTCACACGCCGATGGCTATGACCGCGGGTTTGGGGTTCAGTGTCTTCGACATGTAGACTAGAGATGAGGTTCAATTCTTTTTACGAACAGTTTGTATGAGTCACTCACTAAAGAGAGTCGGCTCCGAGTCACTTGAGTCACTTACCAAGAGCATGAATCCCCAACCGGCATGCACACTAGAGACTAACTTCCTGATTAGCACTCCGCTAACATGATTGGAGATTAAAGTTAATCGTGCAGCTCTTCTCGACCTTCTGATAGTTTTTTGGATCTAATTGACCAATGTCTGATAGTAAAGCGAGTCATTTTGCGGGGTTTGTGACGCTCATTCTTCCATGATTGTGTTCGGGAAAAGTGCTTTTTGTGCCCTGCCGTGTCGGGAGAGTGAGTGAGTGATTTGTGTTATTCGAGTCAGACCTTCAGCTCAGGGCAGGGAGCGAGCTCCGGGCGCCGGACGGAGTACTGAGTTGAAACAAGCCCCAAAGTGGTCGTTTTTCCTCACAGGGCGAGGCTTTTATGGTGGTCTCGCCTCAAATTCGCTGTGGCTAGTAGTGGGTAGGAGGGGTGAGTCAGTGAACGAGCTATAGTGTAGATGAGGACTCGTGACTCGCTTCGAACGATTGACCCATGACTTGCACATCACTGCTGTAGACTGTAGCAGCCAGGGATCGAACCGCCAACCTTCTAATTGAGAGACGACTGACTCCATTTAGCCATAAAAGTCTTCCCAAAGTAGCCTCTGTCTCCAGAGTCTCTGTTACATCTGATCCCATTTTTTCTTTCTCTGTCCAACCAGTTCGTTCAAAGCAAGCGTTTGTTTTCTACAGTGGTCTTTGCATGTGTTTATCAGCTGCAGAAAAGGCTGCACATTTGCTGGATTATACTCAACAAAAAGCACATTCATGTCCTGCTTGTGTTTTATTAAAGTCTGCACCGAGGATGAATGTGCTAAATGTGCAATGCGTCTTAAAAAAGCAGCTCCTTATGCTTGCCTTCTCTCTATCTGCCTATTTCAGTGTAACATTGTAAAATTTACCCAACACGCCTTACTTTCAGGCCTCTGAGACATTTAGAGCGAGCCCATTTCCATGTCTCCCGCTCCTCGTGGTGTAACACATTTAAACAAGTCCATTCCCTGGTCCATGTGCATGTTTCCCATTAGGGCTGTTTGGAGAGGCTGCAGCTCTGGGGAGACAGTCCTGTCAGATGGTTAACAACCGCCATTTTTCACACCGCCGCCGCTGTCGCTATCTCCCTCGCTGCACCCACCTATAGAGGCATGCAGATGGGCCACGGGGAGCTGAGGGTGGAAGGAGGAGGAGGAGGGGAGGAGGTAGCAGACAGGGAGGAAGTAGAAAGAGTAAGAAATATGGTACAAGTCACTGAGGAGGAAAGTAAAGAAGACACATCTGCGATTGGGAGTTTGCTTGCGCGCTGATATGAACATGCAGCAGAAACAAATCTCATTTTAACCACCAACACCGCTCTCCTGTCTTCTTCCTTTGTCTCTCTCTCTCCCTCCATTACTCCCTGACACCAGGATTCCCCCTCTCACCGGCTCAGGGGTTATCATTTCAATAATTCATACCGATAATTCATGCAGCAGATCAATAATGTATTTGATCATCCGCTCTGTGTTGCTGATGCTGCTGCCATAAGCTTTTTCTCATCCAGCCGGTGCCGCCTTGATTTTTCCTTCCATAATGTCAGACGTATATACAGGCCGGGGAAGCAACGGAGAGAAAAGACTAAACGTGAACAAATCTGCGCTCACCCTGCAGCCAAACTCTCTTTTTTTAGATGATACATGTTTCTATGGGTTACCTCTCTTTTCTTCAGGCCTGCACCTACACATCTCTAGCTTTATTACTAATGCATCGCTCGCCAAACTTCAGCTTGGGCACAAACACTCATACCTTGTTGTTCAGAGCTTCTGCAGGCCTTTATTTACCCAGCTGTGAGCCTATTGATTCGGAGGAGTTCATTTCTCTGGTAACCCGAGCCCATAAATTCTCATTTGCGCAACTGGGACAGGAGCTATTGTTGTTATCATAGCATGGATGACTGGGCATTAGCATAGCACGCAGAGATTAATAAATTAGCAAAACAAATCTTGCTCAGCGTTATAAAGAAGCTGATCGATGTGCTATTGAAGCATTTCAGTCGGTGTTTTGCAGGTGTACGTTGAATTAAATGTACACAAGGGATGAATTTGTTGGAAATTGAGCGCTAAATGAGGGAACATGGAGGTTTTGCTAATGAGGAAGGAGAGGTTAGCGCCTGCTGCTCAAGTTTGAGGACACTTTCTAGTTATTCAGCTAACGCTTTCTCTATAGTCCAAATTCACTCATCAGCTGAGCTGTTTGTATGCTAGCTTAGCTATCATCTGTTAGCATTGTGCGGATGACTGGGCATTAGCATAGCGCGCACAGATTAATAAATTAGCAACAGAACTCTTGCTCAGTATTATAAAGAAGGTGGTAAATGTTTTATTGAAGCATTTCAGTCGTTGTGTAAATAAATTAAATGTACAATAGGGATGTATTTGTTGGAAATTGATCATTAAATGAGCGAACACAGAGGTTTTGCTAACAAGGAAGGTGAGATTAGTGCCTGCAGCTCAACTTTGGCGATACTTTCTACTTATTCAGCTAACTCTTTGGTTCAGTCATCCGCCGAGCTGTCTGTGTCATAAACTATCATTTAGCTCTCATCTGTTAGCATAGTACAGATTACTGGGCAGAGATTAATAACAAACTTTGCTCTACATAATAAAGAAGGTGATCATTTCGCTATTGGAGCTATTTAGCTTGTGTTTAGCTTGCAGGATGTTTGTTGAATTGATTGTACAAAAGGAATTGTTGTGTTTGAAATTGATGATTAAATTAGCAAACACAGAGGTTTTTCTAATGAGGAAGGAGAGATTAGCGCCTGTAACTGGACATATTCAACTCAACAACTCATACTCATTCAACTCTTTATCAGTAAACTTAACCCGGCAAAAGGTAAAGAATAGATGATTTGAATATAAAAAAGATTTACATAAAAAGCTACACATTCACCAGTGAAGGAACTTCTTGTGGTAGCTGCAGCTAAGCACAGTCTGGTACAGTTCGAATGAACTCTTCATCTATCATTAAGCTCTTTTTGTTAGCATAGCGAGGATGACTGGGCATTAGCATAGCGCGCAGAGATTTATAAATTAGCAAAACAAATCTTGCTCAGCGTTATAAAGAAGCAGATCGATGAGCTATTGACCCAATTTGATATTTTGCAGGTGTACTTTGAATTAAGTGTACAAAAAGGATGAATTTGTTGGAAATTGAGCACTAAATAAGCAAACCCAGAGGTTTTGCTAATGAGGAAGGAGAGGTTAGCGCCTGCAGCTCAGCTTTGAGGATACTTTATGCTCATTCAGCTAACTCTTTATTGATAAACTAAATCAGGCAAACAGAAAAGAGGAGAATTTTAATTATAGCTTTTCAAAGATTTGCATAAAAAGCTACAAATTTGTGTGATTCACCAGTAAAGGAACTTCTTGTGGGAGCTACAGCTAAGCACAGTCAATTAAGCTAGCAAGTTAGCTATCATTAAGCTCTCTTTGTTAGCATAGTGAGGATGACTGGGCATTAGCATAACACAAATCTGGCTCAGCATAAAAAGGAAGGTAATTCGATGGACTTTCTTGCAGGTGCACGTTGAATTAAATGTACAGAAGGAATTAATGTTTAAAATTGATCACTAATTGAGCAAACACAGAGGTTTTGCTAATAATGTAGCACAGATTAGCGCCTGCAGCTATAGAGCTTGAGGCCGCATTTCACTTAAAACTTTTTATTGAATTACTCCAACATGCAAACAGAGCTAAAGAAGAATATATTAAACCAGTGTTTTACAAAGATTTACATAGAATAATACAAATGTAAAGAACATACAGAGATGCGGCTAACACAGCTAATAACAGCTTGGCTAAAGCTGTTTGTACCAGGCTATCATTCAGCTCCTATATGTACCTCTGTTTTTCACCTGGACCTTGTTCTGCACCTCCTCTAACTTTAGTCCCTCATCATCTCCATTTGAAGCTTGAACAGCATTGGTCATTATTCATCAGGTTGTAAGGCAGCGAGCTGTGTTGGCTCACACGGTGCGATAACGTGAAACTGGAGGCTTCAAAGTACCCACCACTCCCCGGAGAGACATGAATTATTCCCGTGCCTCCTTCTCCCAGCTCACCCAGCCCCCCACCCTTATTGCACAACAAACTCAGCTGAAACTACAAACATCATCAGCGCTGCCTCAGCCTCTCCACTCAAAGCCCATGATACACTTTCAATTACCGATGCCAAATCTCCCCAACGAGCCGTCCTTATGTGCGGTTTACCGGCTTGAAGGCGCGCGAGAGGAGACATGCTTGAGAGTCATTATCCCCCTACACGCTCGTACACACACGCTCTCGATCTCTTCCTTCATCCCACTCCTCTACTATTAACACATACAGTAGATGATGCTCACACACACACGCGCGTGCGCACAAACAGAGGGGATCTCTTCCTCATTTGCACTTTGTTTCTGCTAAAGTGGCATTTGTGCTGAGGGTGCTGTAAAAGTGGGCTAAGTAGTGCATCGAAGGTATGAGGGAGCATTATCTCCCCGTTCTCTCCTCCATCAGCCTCAACCGGCCCAGCGGGGGGGGGGGCGCTCATTTACTTTATGGAATATTACTTTCTCTCCTTCTCTGAGTTTCCATGGCAGCCGCTATAAAAAGATTCTCCTCTGATCGCCATTATTTGATTCCCCCCCCCCCACACCGCACACTCCAAGGAAGAGCCCTTATTGATTTTCATTTCTCATATGTTTTGAGTGCAGAGAAAGAAATTAACATACCGTGAAGTGCTTACAGTAACACAAAAGGAGGCTTCATGGAGGTACAGTTGCACAGAAATGCGCTGCTCAAGGGCATATTATGGTTTAACCTTGTGAATTGCAGCACAATATGCCCTGTAAGTGCTGCACTATGGATCCTGACTCCTGAAGCCCCATTGTGTACACCCTGTTTGCCATAACATACTTGCACTGCTCTGAGATCAGAAAAAACCTTCCCCGTCTTCTGTTTCCAAACCTTCCTGCACAGAAAGCACTGTTTAGTAACTTTATGTCTGTTTGTCTTACAGGGTTGTAAAGGAGCATCTCGGCGAACAGGAAGTGGCCATTTCCTTGACTATTGACTCCTTAGAGGAGGAGGACCTGGGAAATTATTCCTGTTATGTAGAAAATGGAAACGGCCGTCGCCAGGCTACTATCCAGCTCCTCAGGCGGGGTAAGAGCTCTTTGACATTTCACACTTGAGTGTTAACCTCTTAACATCCAGTTTTTTTTTGCATTTTATTTCCCCTTAAGTGGTCTCACTTTGCTGGGGAACAAAATCATCTCTTTCCTCGTGTTGAACTCCATGATATATATTCTGTATCAGCTTAGTCCAACTCTTCATTAAAGCTATATGATGAATGAAATACTCAAAGCCTCGAGGCACCATTTCATCAAATGGAAATATTTTAGATGTGCAACATTTCCCCAAACTTCAGCCTGATATCTTTGGGAACTCTATGATCCCCGATAGATTTCAAAATAAAGTTCCGAGTCGTGAACAAAGTTTGGCTGCACAGCGTTAGCTACCTCATTGAGTTGAATCTGCTCTAATCTAATCTGCTGTGTCAGTGTTAGTTTACAGGTTGCTGCCCCCAAGTGGCAAAACAATCGGTTGTTGCAGCTTTAAAGCTGATGAATGCATCTGTTTCCTTTTAGATCGCTTAAGTAATTGGAATGTTCTTTTAATAATATTAAGTAGGGGTTAAGTAGGGGTGCTGAAAAAAATTGATTCGTGTCAGAATCGCAATCATTTCTACAATTCAAATGATTTGAAACGTCCAAAAATCGATTTTTTAAAAACGTTTTTTTCGTCCTAATGTTCAACACCGCAAACCCGCTGCATGCATTGTTTGCCGTGCACCATTTCCAGCTTCCAGGTCGCGGTATGCACCTTTAAGTTGTTTGCGATCCACCAGTAAACCGAGAGAAGAAGAAGAAGAATTTCCGGCTTCCCACTAGCGCTGCTAACATTAGCTAGCTCTCGGCGTCGGTAATGTACGGGGGAATCCCTGACCAACGCACACAGAGTAGCTCTTACCAGCGATGTGTGGACCTCCCAGTCGTTCCTGACATTCGCCGCTCACTACATCACGGACGCCTGGCAGCTCAAGTCTCATATACAAGCACACACAAGCTGAAAAATCGATGTCTCAAAGAGCTGTCGAGCTAAAATAATGATTAAGCAAATATGCATTGTCTTAAGTCTTAGGTTTGCCTCTGTGTATTCACCTTATTGTATCAAATATGAAAGCTGCATAATCTTAAACACATTTTGCGGTGCTTTAATGTCATATAATAATTTGCCACTGCGGTTTTGTTGGCAGCAGACTGGAGTAGATCCTGAAATAAGCAGCCGTTTGTAACAAATAGGACATCGATTGTGAATCGAGAATCGATTTTGGATCGAATCGTGACCTTACGAATCGAACTGTGAGATGTTGAAAGATTCACACCTCTATTAAGAAGACTTCTCATACCTCCCTTATTACCCTCCAAATCGTTTCAACACCTTTAAACATTTTTTTTTATTTCTTTTTAATTCACTCGTGTTAACAATCCGTGCTCGAGCTCCGCGTGTCTCTTCTTTCTACATGTGCTCTGGCAGCTGTGTTACTATTTTGGCTCTCTAGCATGACTTGTCTGAAGCTCTTTTCATGCACTGCTTGTCACCCTGCAAAGAGAGGTAATTTGATGGCTGTTTAAACAGCAAATTGGTCCTCAGCTTTTCCCAACAGGCCAATAAGTTCAGCATACAATTACATTTTAAGTCTTTATCTGTCTTTCTTCGTCGCTTTAATCTGCGTCTCTGTGACCAGCTTTTGTAGATGGCCTGATTCCGTTTGAGTCGTCTTTGTAGACTCGAGACGGCTTCATTTTAACTGTCTCTGTCAAACTGATATTGCCAAGGAGAGGGATGCTAAGCAAATCTTCAAGACAAGCTCTCTCTCTCTCTGTCTCCGATATTATTCTGATGTTTATTTCATGTTTTCCCCTCCCAGAATGCAACACTCATAAGCCCTGCAGCAGGTCTTTGATTTTTTTTCTGCAGACTGCCTTTTCTTCCATCTCAGAGAGGCAGGATGATTGTTGTTAATTAGTTAAAAACATTAAAGCTCAGAGAGAAGCCAAAGAAATTGCTTTAAACAGGGCCAAATAACACTTCTGCCTCTCTGAAACAGAGTTTTAGATGTCGTCTGTGAAAAAAACATCAAGTATTATGAGCTGAATGATACAAAAAGCCTGCCTTTACAAGTTGAAGAACATTTCTACATTGTACTAAATACCTTCCTGGCCAAGAGTAAGATGAGATTGAAACCACTTTCATGTCTAATGAAAACAAACAGCAATCTCTCAGGCTGCAAAATAAAGCCAACACTGAAGTGCAAAAACTGTAGTTCCTTGAATGGCCACTTGAGGCTGGCTCTAAAACGAGTCAGTCACCAAACACACCCATGTTAACATGCTCAACGTTACATCAGAAGTAAACAAGTTTAAATCCTCGGACCAAAAAGAGGTTTTGATCTCTTTTGGCAAATTTTGCCGTTCACGAAAACTGTTATGGTGCAGATTTTAAACACTTTGTGTGAAAGGTGGTTGCTGCTAGCTGTCCGCTAGTCATCACCTCAGCTAATTCCAGGCAACGAACTTGAGCTCTTTGGCATCCATCCTCTCGTCCACATGCACTTCTGGCTAAAAAAAAAACAAGATGGCAACGACCAAAATGCCAAACTTGAGGGTTCAACAACATAGTCCAAAAAAACAATGGATTACGTCACAGGGGCTACATCCATCTCTTATATATACAGTTAATGGGTGAGAATAAGGGCCTGTGTCCACTAACAGCTTTTTCTGCGCTGGCAGTGCCCACAACCTCAATTTCAGAGCGCTTCTCACCGGCGCTTACTGTTGCTAGGTTATGACAGTTGTCTGGTGGCACTACTGCTTCTCTTGGTTGTGAACGTTAAGTCTGTATTAAATTGCTCTGTATGCTAAATATTTGCTTTTATTCAAGGAAATTTTACAAAGAAAACTTGAATATAATGAAAAGGAATCATGTCCTAGCATTGACCTGAAAATTGTACCCTTGAAAAAATGAAAGGATTAGTTTCTCCTCCACCATTGTTATTGACAAAGTTGATATCAGAAGTTCCGCCTCCTCTTGATTTTGATTGGTTGGTGAGGGAGAAGTGATATAGACTAGCGTGGCGGTGTTCCAAAAGTTGAACTATTTTCAACAGAGAGCGCAGCGACAAAACAGCTGAGCCGAATGCGTTTTTTGCGCTGAGGTTTTGGTGAAGAGTACAAAAAACGCCGTTAATGGACACAGGCCCTTAAACAACCGCATACAACCAGTTAGCTTAGCTTACCATTAGAACTGGAACCAGTAACTTCCCGGAGTCTTAGCAGTGAGGCAGCTGGCTAAGATACCAGAAATCCATTGAAATGTGTCAAAGATAATTCCATATAAAACTGCATTATGTAGTTTTTTTGGTTTGTGCGTATAGATTAGACAAACAAACAAAATGAATACATAGTTGAGCTTAGACTTGCTACAACGATCTGTTACCCTTGGACTGCAGGCTAGCTGTTTCCCTCTGATGCTAAGCCAAGCTAACAGTCTGCTGGCAGTAGCTTCATTTATGTATTAAACGCATGCATGGGATTAAATAAGCGTTCATTCTGAGTCATGTTACCTTCAAAGTAACAATCGCTGCCTGCAGGAAGAAAAATGTTTCATTAAAACAGCAGCTTGACCTTGTTTTAATAAAAGATATATACGGTTCGTTCGACTAAATACTGATACTTTTCATGACCTGTTAAGCTATGTACTTTTGCAGTGTACATAGTGTGTGATAATATAGAGGGTGCCTTGAGGTTGCCATGGAAACCCTTTAGTGTTCAAGCCCACAGTGACAGGAAAACAAGGTATCCGAGCCAACCAGGTAAATGCTGCTTTCATACACAACATAACTCATCCTTCCCCCAAGGTAGATCTCAGGGGAGATGGAGAGGAGATAATAGAGAAGACAAATGAATGGAGAGACAGAGGGGAGAGCAAAGAGGGGGCGGGGGGAGAAGCGAGAGAGTGAAGAGGAGGTATGATGGAGAGGGGAGTAAGTGATATGAGTTAACTGAAGCCTCTTGTTTTGTAAGCGCCTCCGTCCACGTCCAGGATGGTCACAAGCCGCACTGTGGACAACAGCCAGAGTGCGGAGCTGCGTGATTGCCGCGCTGCTCCGAAGAAATGAACCCAATTTCTCAACATCTCCCTTTTTTTTTTTTCTCCCTGCACTCTACCCTCCCATATTTCCCAAAGTCATTATGAGCTTCACGTCTCTTCCCCCTGAAGATTGATGCTGCTTTGCTCTGAGCTATTCAAGCCTTCCTGCAAATGTAAATGTGTCCTATAAGCGTGTGAGTTTAACCAGGAAACGATGAAGAACAAGGACGACTCATGAATCCAACCTGGTGCAGAAATAAGACGTTATTGTAACAACGATCTTCTAAACAGTGAATATTTTCTTGTGTGTGTGTGTGTGTCGTCCTCAGCAGAGCTCATGTACACCGTGGAGTTGGCAGGAGGGCTGGGAGCGATCCTGCTGCTACTCATCTTCCTCATCTCGCTCTACAAATGCTACAAGATTGAGCTGATGCTTTTCTATAGGAGGCACTTTGGCAGCGAGGACGTGGACGGAGGTAAAGACGAGCACAAAGCATCACAAAGAAATCAGCTCTCTTTGTGTTTTTACCTCCAACTTGTTCACTCTTTCCTTTTTACCAGACCTTTCTTATCTAAACGTGATGCTAAGCGAGCATAGATGAGTGTGTCTGTGCCTGTGTGGGATTGTTTTCATTGATGTGAATGTTCTGTTTCTTTACGGTTCTATGTGTGTCTGTGTGCATGCATGTTCTGTCAGAACCTTTCTCCATGACAGACTCCCTGGTAGATTTGAATGTCCTCTCTAGTCCCGTCTCAACAGCAGCCTATTCTCACTCTCTCACCCACTCTCAACCATTAGTGTGGAGGTGCACGTGATTGTGTGTGTGTGTACATTGCTGCATAGGGATACAGAGGAGACAGATTTTCAATTTGTTGCCCATTTAAAAAGAGATCAGTCTCAATATGTCATGGAGTGACGCCCACCCTCTGCTGTCGAAGGCCTGATAGTGGCATATAGGGGAATGGGAAGGCTCCAAGCTCCTTCCCAGTGCGACAAATAGGGGCATAAACAGCCTGAAATTGGAGGGCAACTTTTTGTTTTTTCTACAGAACATAGTTAACTTTTGCTTCAGAGAAGGCGTCCTCTGTTCGTGTCCCAGTATCTTCCCTTTTAGCTTTGTAATTTGTCTCTCTGTGCTTTCTTTTCAAAAATTCTGGAAAGACTGAACTCATTTTTGAATCCGTGGATTGTTCCTACAATTGCATGAATTATCTATTACACAGTGTTTTGTTGATTCAAACTTCCACATGATTAAGTCATGCCGACTGGGACCGCTGCTACAAGCTGTTTTTGATTCTCCAAGTTTGCTAGGTGGTTAATTTGCAAGGTTGGTAGCTAATTTGAAAGCCTTGTTTGATGTTGGGATCCTATCGAGCACAGCCGTGGCCTTTTCCAGTGAGTTTCAAAGCTGTGTGCACTCCTCAGAGAAGATATGAAAAAGATCCTGTTCCCTTTTTGGCTGGCCCACACTCCAGTTTCTACAGAGCGTAATGACTAGGAATTACTGAACGTGTCACCAGCGCTGCCTTTTTCTCGTCTATTTTCTGCCTTTTCAGTTCTTGCCATTGTCTTCAGGGAAATCATGTTGAAGTAGGGAAGAGGGTAGAGCTTGAATCTTGGTTTGAGTATTTTGGTATCTACCCCAATTTATTTCTTATACCGACTATATGGGTTTTAAGGTATTGTCCAAATACTCCTGTTTACTGTTGCTGTGTAGCTCTTTATAGGCCACGTTGTTCCAATAAATGTCCTGCAAATGCTTCTGGGTATGAAACACAGACTTTCTGAGTTTGGTGTGGAAGAATAAACTGGTCGACATGCCAAGCCGTGACCTCAAGAAAACCTTGAGTAACTGGAAAGTTGACTCCAAGCCCGGCCTTAAAACCCAACAACCATGGGCGTCTTCACTGATGAGCTTTTGGCAAAACACCACAAGATTTGAATGCTGATTGCTCCCATAAGCCCAACGCCCAATGCACCAGAACACTTGAAATTAGGTTGAATGGTTTGTTCTTTTCTCTCTGTTTTTCAGAAAACAAAGATTACGACGCGTACCTGTCCTACACCAAAGTGGACCCTGACCAGTGGAGTCAGGAAACCCGAGAGGAGGAGCGCTTTGCACTGGAGATCCTCCCTGATGTCCTCGAGAAACATTACGGCTACAAACTCTTCATCCCAGATCGAGACCTCATTCCGACAGGAAGTAAGCGCTGTGAATGTCTGTATACATGCTTGCAAACATGTTACATATCGTACTGGAGTGTCAAGTGTTGTTCGTATACTGTAGTTGCTGCAGTGTTTGGTGCATTCGTTCCACTCTGTCGTTCATGAGCAAGGACCACGCCACAACAATGAGTAATTGATGTGTGAAAAGAGGGGATCCATCTCGGTAATTGAGTTGCCCGAGCCAAATCCAGGCCCCCAAAAGGGTCAACAAAGTCAAGACGACCAGTGTCTGAGGATTTTTGATCTAAGGTGCCCAAGCTTGCTGCTGCGGAAGCTTCACCAATGCAGACAGAATTGTAGGGTAATTCTCAAGGAAAGATCATGGCCTTGGTGGAGTACGTGGAACCGATGCATTTGGCCATGGCTCGATTGGCTGATATAGGGCCGAAATGGGTAGTGCAGGTAGACATGAGGTTCAGAAAGGGGAACGGGCAGCTTGTATCTGGTATGGTATACCTTTAAACAATTCCAGCTAGTTAAACAGGCTGAGAGGGATCATGGTGTGATCCTTTGGGATAGTTTCTAGAGAGCCATTCAAAAGGTTTTCCATCTGTGGACATATATTGGCTGAAATAGGTGGGATTGGTAGAGGTTAGCGCCTGATTCCTGGGCCAAGAGCCTGAATTTCTGTCCTGTTCCTTGGGAATGATGCCTGCACCTAGAATGAATTGGTTTCTCTAAGCACCAAGGGGGAGATACCAGTGAACCTGTGTTAGCCGCCAAAACCTACGGACAGATCTGCTTTAGTGTTAGGGTTGATGTCTTTGGATGAAATAGTCAGTTTACAAGATTGAAATGGCAATCCAAGAAGACAGGATGCATTACTGGAGATGCTATCCTGTTTTGCATTGGCTGTTGCTTTTATTAGCCTCCCATTGTGCCTGTGAGGCTCATGCAAAAGACTTGGCCTATCATGAATCTTGGATGTATCCAGCCAAGAATAGTTTCAACAGCGCCAGGTTCAGTTAAAGGTTTTAGTAGATGCGAGCAGAACCAGGAATTACTTCTATGCCAGGATGTGATTTCTTTAAAGGTAAGGTTAACTAACCCTCGATAAAGACATTTTTATTGAGCAGTGGCTTTGACGTTTACCTTAAAGGGATAGTTCGGGGGGGTTGTATGGAGTATCATATCAATATATCAATGGTTGGTGTACTGTTAGTGGTATGGTAGTCCCAAAGACATCGTCCCAAAGAAAAGGGCCATCTGAGATCAAAGAGAAGTGGTAAGAATATTCAAACTCATGAATAGTTAGTGCACTACTTACAGTAAATGACAATCGGTATAAGTTCCTTATACAACCCCAATCAAAAAACCTGAACTATCCCTTTAATGAATGAACAGTGTGCTTTACTAGTCAGCCTGCAGTTGTAGTTGGCTTTTGCGTTATATCTTGGCTAGTGGGGAATAACTCTGAAAGAGACCTTTGCCTGTATCACACTGATTGATCTGCAGTTTGGATCCATTGAGAGTTGATTCTTTGGTGCAGTTCAAGGTAGCGTTCGTGTTTTTAGGTTGATCCAAGAGCACAATTTAGACAAACACAGCCTGTCCTCAGGAAACCTGAGACAAGCAGGAACAGAATGGTATCACCAGCGATGAGTCGGCTCGACAGGTAGTTGGAGGTTTTAGTTGAGGCGTGGTCCTGCTTCCAAAACTAAGTGAACTACTTCATTTTGTTTTTGTTGTGTGTACTTTGTCTTCAGTTTTGTTTGTCACTGTCACTGTCTTGTGTTTCAATGTTTTGTGCTGTTTGGGGCCGAGTACATTCACACTCACATATGATTAGTAGATGATGGTCCAAATTCCCAAACAGGGGTGGAACGACGCTGCAATATTCAGTCCATTACTGTCTACGAGAAACTTTTTTCTTGTTTCCTCACAAACTGGGTAAAAGTACAAGATCGTGGTAATTCACACTGGCTTGTGTTATGTACTACAGATATGGGAATACAGTATAAAGAGTGCACCAGGAGCTGATGTATTGAACAAATTTATCATCCTGCCTGGTTTTCATCCATGCATTAATAAATCCATGAAAATTCTGTCTGAACATATTCTCATGCGTGCTAACTCTGCTTAGTAGTCCGTCTGTGCCAGCGGTACACAGTGTGCTCTAGTTAGCAGCGATGCTGTGTGTTTGTACTGTAGGCTTCATGTGGAACAGATAAAACGCAAACACATCCTAGTTGGTCCAGACAGAATTAAACATCAGTGGGAAATGTGTGAAGGCTCTGAGCCCTGCTGACTGAGCCGACTCTTTCCTTTAATCAAAAGAAAATTGCCGCCAGCGTCCGTGCCAAGAAAAATCATTGTAGATGAATGTCCAATCAGGGAAACATGGTATGTGATTAATCATATGTGAAATAAAAAGACGAATGAGTGGAGATGAGGCCACTGTGTTGAGCATGTTTCTGTGTCTGTACCGTGTTCTGCCTGTGACCTGAATGTTGAAATGTTTATGTTTAGGTCTCACCAATGAGCATTACCAGGATGACACGCGACTCTTTGGAGGTACTCGCCCATCAGTCTTTTCCTCTTGTATCAGCTGCTGTCATTTACCTGCTGCTAGAGAAGTCTCAAAGACACGCTCAGAGTGGCAGTGTTGTGTGATGTGAAACACCAGGCCCAGTTCAATAGACGGCGTCTCAGCCTAATCCCATAGATTGTGCAGCTTTATCAATCATTTCCTGCCATCTAGAGCCATTTAGTGCAGCGCTCAGCTTTGCCTGCGGGTCTGCCCTCCAGAGTATTGATTGCAACACGTAGAACAGGCGGCATGGAGAGACACAAAAAGGCATCTGAAAATCCCCGAAATCAAATATTTATACAGTTTATGCTGGATGTGGACAAAATGAATGCAATTTTGATAAATCGGCCTTGTTGTCAAGAATACTACTTTAAAATGCACCAGAGCAAAATACGAAATCAACTGAACAAACACTTTTAGGAATCCACACACGCAGATAGCGTCCCTATTTGTTTCTCTAAACACTACAGACTACAGAGTGTATTAGATCAGATACTGAGGTGGAAAGCAAAAAGCAACCTGTCATCGTCTTGTGTTCTGTGTCTGTTGCTGTATTTTCATCTGTCATTGTTAAGTGTTATAGTCGTGTCCTTATTAGATCATATCCTTAGCTTAAACTGAATCTATGTTGCTGCACTGTTTTGCCAGTGTTATGCCTCATGCCCTTTTCTTCTCTTACCTCTTCCTCCCTGCAGCCTACATAGAGGACGTTGCTCGCTGCGTGGACCAGAGCAAACGCCTCATTATAGTCATGACACCCAACTATGTGGTGCGGCGAGGCTGGAGCATCTTCGAGCTGGAGACTCGGCTGCGCAACATGCTGGTGACTGGCGAGATCAAAGTCATTCTGATCGAGTGCGCCGAGTTGCGCGGCATCATGAACTACCAGGAGGTGGAGGCCCTCAAGCATACCATTAAAACCCTCACCGTCATCAAGTGGCGCGGCCCCAAGAGCAACAAGCTCAGCTCCAAGTTCTGGAAGCAGCTGCAGTACGAGATGCCCTTCAGGCGCACAGAGCCCATGCTGACCCACGAGCCGGCGCTGGACGTCAGCGAGCAGGGCCCCTTCGGAGAGCTGCAGACCGTCTCCGCCATCTCTATGGCAGCGGCCACCTCCACCGCCATGGCCACCGCCCACCCCGAGCTGCGCTCCACCTTCCACAACACCTACCACACCACCATGAGGCAGAAACACTACTACCGCAGCTACGAGTATGATTTACCCCCCGGAGGGACCCTGCCACCTCTGTCCTCTCTGGGAAACCAGCACACCTACTGCAACATCCCGCTCACGCTGCTGAACGGACAGAGGCCGCCCGGGAAGAGCCGAGAGCACAGCCTGGAGGAGGCGCACGCTAACAACGCCATGCTCCCTCTGCTGCCGAGAGAAACCAGCATCTCCAGCGTCATCTGGTAGTGATGGACAGACTCGGCATCAGCTGCAGGAGGACGAGCCAGGCTCAGACACGGCTCAGCCTGGTAGCTCTTAGGAACACAGTTTATGGTCGAGATTAAGGCGTCAAGTGTTCTGGATCGATTTGGTTCCAACCGTTGTTAACTGGCAGCGAGCGATGAAGATTCAGCGGGTGATTGGACGAAGTCTCCCTTGTTTTTTCAAGTGGACACAATCTGTCACAGGGGATGTTTTCTATATGGAACTACAGGAGATAAAATGTAAACACTGTTTCATCAACGAGTGAGATACGGACTCGCACGAACTCCTACCACACACTATGGCAATTGTGCACACACCTGCATACACACACACACACACAAATGTGCATACATACAAACAAAAGGAAAACAGGGTCTTGTACATATATTTCAATTTATTTGTAGCATCAGTGTTTTCCTGTTTTGTTCTTTCGTTTGTTTCTTCAGTCATGTTTGTTGCCTTCTCTACTGTAGGACTTTGCTTTAACTTGTTATGAAGAGTTGTATATTTTTTATTGTTTTCTCTTTTTAGTTTTTTATTCTTATTTCAACACGCTTGTTTGGAAAGCCAGTATGTCATGTACCTGCGCTGTTCTTTCGTTTGTTTCTTTGTTTGTTTTTAATCTTTGTGTAGTTTAAGAGAACATTTTTTAACACTTTTTGGAATTGCCTGGACATTTCAGGAGCTTCAAGGAGCTGACACTTCTTTTTGTTTACCTGTAAAAGGTGTATCTAGTTTAAAAGGAAACTCTCTTTTAAAAAATCATAGAATATGCAAAAAGAAGGAGGAGCTGGCAAAAACATACCGACGCGTGGGACCGAGGAGGAGGAGCGGTTGGAGGGCCCTGCTAGTCCTCTCCAATCAGACGACCGATAGACTGGCAGATCTCTCTCTAAAGCTTCATATTTTCTATTGAAACAAACAGCCTTGCTGTTTTAGAGTGATAGTGAAATGCCTCACCTTAAAAAGAAATCTGTAGATTATTTTAAAAAGAATTCTATTTTTGTAACAGAAAAGAGTTTGCTTGAGAAGTCATACTGATTTGCATTTCATCCACCACAGGACGGGGATTTGTGTATAAGTGTTATGCTGGTTTTGTACACTTGCAATGTGGTTCCTGGTTTGTTAAGAGATTAAGGTGGCTTTTGAATCCCACACGGAAAAAAAAGTCCTCTACTGTTCTCGATTCAAAAGTAAAGCATTTTCAATGTTTTGGTTTTTAAAACATAATATTATTCCCATCCTTCGGTTCATATGGATAGTTCATGTTTAAGGACAGAAAAGAATACATTTGTGTTTTGAAAGACTTTTTAAATATATTTGAAGGTGTGATTTTTGAGTATGCATAGCAAATAGATATGTATTCTATATATAATATAGATATTTATATAAATATATAAACACGATTTTCACTTGGAAAGAAATGTCTATCTTTATAGAAACACAATCATTATCAGTTGCCCTTACTTTCTCACTGCACATTAAAAACATTGATTTCCTTTTGATGTTTTTTTCTTTCCGTGTCCGTTTGTGTTTGTTTGTTGGCAGCTCTCACATATTGATACTTCTCGTATAAAATGCACATAAATAGTCTGATTAATTTGTTCTTTTGTCACAGCAGTTCACTAATGAGAGGAGAGGTGAGTTTGTTGGCTTGAATCAGACCGCAGGGTTTAGCTCAGAACAAGTGAACAACCATCAGTGTCTCCAGATATTGTTGAAATATCTCAAAGCAGCAAAGTGACCTCATCTACCATCTTTTAAAGTGAACAACACGACAGGATTTTGGAAGTAACTGACGGCCTGTGTGTGCAACTTTATTCTCACTATGCTCTTTGTGTAGCCTGGGAACCAACCAGAGCTACAACTAATGTTTTGTTTGCGTCTGGTTCCCCTTCCATTCAGACTGATGTCCGACTGACCTGATTCAGGTCGGGCCAATCACAGCTGTTTTTCTAATTTGGGGCAGGTTTAATAAAATGACTATGCTCTTAAAGTGGTAATCTTGAAGATCTCAGTTTCGCTCTCTTTGGCGGCACCTGTGGCGATAAACGGTAACTGCGGGAGCACAATTCCCAGATATCCAGACAGTGTCGCATGTGTGACGTCCACGGTTGGCTCCGGTTGTAACTCTTGATTTTCCTCGCTGACGGTCGCTTTACAATGCCTTCATCTGAGCGTCAAGTATGTTTCTTTTTCTTTGGATTTTCACTTATTTTTGAAGTTGTATCTGTAGTCATCGATCTTTTCTTTGTTTGTTCAGCCATAGTAGATTACTGTTTACTCGCTTAGCTCTGCCTACCCTCTCTGGCAGACCAACCACTGCTGGGTGATGGAAAACAGGTCGCCAACCTGGAGCCGCTTGTGATTTTTTCCATTAAAGTCGCCACAGACACCCAGTCTGTAACACTGCAAATGCAAAGGCTTTCATCAATTACCATTGTGTTACCTCATTCGGCGATAGTAACTTAACAGACATTCATTTAAATGAAAATCTTGGAGATTATCACTTTAAGGAAGTTTGGTAAACAACCAAGATGGCTGCCGCTGATTTGGAAAAGGTTCAGAATCTGCTGTAGCGTCAGTGTTGAACAAACTGGAGGGACGTGTTGGCTACTTAATCGTGTCATGCTAAAGTAGGAGCCATATGAACTGGAGGTTGGAGTTAGCTTCCCAGCCTAGTCTTACGTTTGGATGCTACAACTCATCAGAGTGACAAACATTCAGAGGCATTTTGATCCGCACTGATTAAAGATAGAAAAAGTACCGACAGGTTCCAGATTGAGATCTACATTTGGAGTTGGTTCTGTGATGCCAGGCTGCTCTTTTTCCTGCAGATTAGTAAAGCAGAAGTCTGCATGTTTTATCAAACATTGAAACAGTCTTATTTACTGACTTACTTAACACAGGCTGTTAGAAATTCTTTCTTGACATGCTTCCACTGGCAGAGATGGAGACAAACTCCACAGTGCTCATGAATAAACCTTCAATATTTGCTTAAGTTTATCTGAGGCCAACGCGATGCTTAATCAGATCTAATGGATAACTTCCAAAGCTAAAGTCATCTTCGTACAAAATTCCCTTTATGTGTTTCCCTAGGCATTTTTTTCCCATTCCGAGTTGCTGTGGACTTTTTCTATAGATACTCACTTGATTCGCAGAAGTCAGACTGCTAATGCATCTCATTAGCTTTGCTTGGAAGAAGTAGGACTGTGGATGTAGTCCCATTGCTTACATTTGGAAGCACAGGAGAAAAGGAAAGACTTTTTTTTCACTTTATTTATTCTTTTTTTTTTAGTTCAGCAGTGTGCAGTGTACAGTTCAACAGTACACCATCAATGACAAAGACAAAAAGAAAGAAAAAGCTGAATAAGAAAAGACAATCATATAGTCGTCAACTCCACAAGCTCAGAGCAGTGTCAATTTTGGCAGCTATTTCAGTCTCACTCTTTAGGTAAAATTAACTCTTTAAAGTCGAGGTGAAATGAAAAATGTAATTTCAATCCTTTTAGATCACATCCCTGGTAATATTGTGCATCTCTTTGACAATATAGGCCAAAAAAAATACAGAAAAACCATTTCCTCGTATTCTTCCGGTAAAACTAAATTTCCCGCGTGCTTACGTAAGTTAGCACCAAACAATTTCAACCAATCAATCTGCAACATTTAGCCGCAGAGCACCAAGAACGCTCGGTCAGTTAGCTAGCTACTGCGCTGTGGAGAACGTCTGTCTACGCCCACTTCTCAACAATGAAATCAAATCCCTGTAATGATATGTCCCGCCTGCACGTCCTGTTTCACTCGGAAATACGTCACGATACGGAAGCTAGATACTCTCGAAAAGCCGTTTCAGCTCGACTTTAAATTTCAGCAGATCATCCATACAGTAAACGAACGATGAGGACACAGCATCTAAAGATTACTTTTCATCTTCGCTTCTCATTTAAACAGTTTGACTGAAGCAGACAGCCAATGATCGCTGATCGAGTTAACACAGAAAGTTCACAACCACCTTCGTGATACGGTTACCCAATTAAAGGAATGCGTTGCTTGTATTTTGACGGATTAGACGCACAATGGGGGAAAATATGCATTTTGAATGCCCAACAGTTAAGTCCCGTCTCGTCTTGTTAACGAAAACAAAACAAACGTCACAGTTTTTTAAAAAAGATAATTGAAGAACATTTTTCGTTAACACTGATTGAAAGTAATGGTGTTCACTCCTATACTTCAATGAACAGCCTGTCTTATTACAGCGGACCTGGAAAGCATCTATTATTGGCCGGTATGAACAGAAGGAATGCTTACAGCAAGCTAACGGTGTTTTAGTGTTCATATGGACTGCAAACTATTGTTTTAAGACGGACTTGAAAAAAATGTGAACTGGCCCTTTAAGTTCAATCAAACAACCCAAAACAAGCCTTTAAAGAGGGTATAATGAAAGTATGAAGGGAATATGATGTACCTTCTGTGATCTGTCCAATGATTGTCTTGCTTTAAAGAAACAAATTGTACAACCTTGACAAACATTAACATTTAAAACAGAACGTCTATGCAGCACGTAAAAGAGAAAGGTCAACACTTAGACAGTCTGTAATGAAGGAAGTCTTAATGGAGGTCTGATAGCTGGAGGTCTCTGAGGCCCTGTAGTATAAACACTTACCATCTATTTGCCATTTCCCTGGTTGGAAACTGGCTGGGGACTTTGGCAGCGCGCTATCTCCCCTGCTCCCTTCCTGTCTATCTCTGCTGTCAGATAGGGGCAGAAATGCCAAAGATAAAGCTTCAGAAAAGAGCTGATACAAGAAACATTTTGGCTTTAAGCCCAAGCAGTCTCATTTGATGCCTGACCTTTGCTTGGCAGCCTCGACGCCACGGTGGTTGAGTGCTGCCGAACAGTGCCATCTCCTGGGGATTCACAATATCTACAAGTTGCGTTTGTGATTGAACGCCGGTAAACACCAGAAAGGGAACGCAGATTTTGTGTTTCTCTTTCAATCTCAGGAGAGAACGGAGAAAACAGAAAGTGGGGCAGAGGAAAAAGAGAGAGGGACCGAGTTAAAGGCAGAGGAAAAGACACACTGTGGGTATTCTGTTTGGTTCCAGGCTACAAAATAAAGTCTTAAAGGATGATTTCAGACAGAAAGACAGATATAAATGGAAACATAAATGAAACACAGGCTGTGGATGCACACATGCAAGCAAACACAGCATATCGTCAACCACAAGTGGAGCCGGGGACTGTTGCACGTTGGCAGCCTCCCGCCAGACAGCTGCAGTTTTATTAGCAGACACAGGATTAATAGACTCTTTATCACCCAGAGCAATTAAGGACTTAATTGGAGAGAAAATAGGCCCCATCGAGAGGCAACACTGGATTATTTAAAAGGATGCATGCGTGTGTCATAGTCGTCTTTCCCTGCAATGTTTTCCTCAGACCACAGGGAGGAGTGTGAGCGTCGGTCTCACATGAGCACCCAATTAGTGTCTCATGTTTTCTGTGGCCCTGCTCACTGTTGTCCTCCTTCCAGTGGCATTTTTCTGTTCGCGTTCATGTGGTTATTCTGAGCTGATTAGGCACAAACACGGCACAGAGGCATGGCAATTGTACTGAAGCACACTTGAAAACCCTGCTGCTCTTGTAAACATCTTTTTCGTCGCTGCCATTTCCCAGACTGCCATTTGAAAAAAAATCCTCGAGAACGTTTAGTCGTTTTATTCTGGTCATAGCTTCCAAAATTGTCCCATTAATCCTTTTTGTCTAGACATCACAGAGCGGTACGACCTTTCACCCCACAATCTCAACCTTTTCTGCTCACATTACAGAAACACCGAGCTGGTGTTGTCTGTAATCGATAGCAGAAATAATGTTTTAAACTGGCGCCATAGCTGTGGAGAAAGTTGTACAAACAGCTTGTGGTTTCGCCCATTCTACATTCCTACAACACCCAGCGTGCATTGCGCCCTGATCTCTGAAAGGAGCGGCCCAGGCGAGAGACACTGGAGTGAAATAGTACCGTTTCGCTGCAGGCGACGACTCAGAGCGGAACAGAATCTGAATATGATAAGAATATACCGGTGGATCGTCTAAAAAATCTTCAGCTCTGCAGTCTACATTTCAAACTATTTTGAACGAGACATGACATCGGAGGCGGGCGTCCTAGATTGAGGAAGTGTAGTTTAGCAAGGTGGAGGTTTTCCAGGGCCCATTGGAGAAGCGGATAGCATCCTCCAAAGGCATAGAGCACAACATAATGGCATTAGCTCCCCATAATAGCATGAGAGGACTGAGGTTGAAAATCAGCAAACGGGCCCTTTAATGAGCTTTAATCAGCTGCATTACTGCCTGCAGGTATTGGCCCCTTTTTAACTCATCCTGTCTGTGTGAGGTGGGACTGGTTTTAAGAGCCCGGATGCAGGACACAGAGGCAGGTTATTAGTGCAAAGAAGAATTTAATTACTTTAAATGAGTGAGTGAGTCTTTTGGTCTTAGGGGATGAGTCCTGACCCGGAGAGAGTGGAGCAGCGCAAGGGCAGGTGAGTTGGCAGGAGGAAAATCAAGTAGCTTGAATCCAGAGGTCCAAGAGAGTGCTGATCCAGGAGAAATCAAGAGGTACAGGAGTAGAACAAAGACGAGAGGTGGGCCGAGCACCGCTGCAAGCAAAGGAGGGGAGGTTTGAGTAAATCACTCAAAAACAGGCAAGAGGGTGGCTTGACCTAGACTGACTGAGGAAACTGAGGAAACGGAGTCCACGACCTGGCGGCGTGGTGGAGTTGGAGCCCAGTGTCTGTAGCGGGGTTGATTGGAGAAGGTTTGCAGCTGCAGCCTAACCTCTGTACACCTGATCCTGCTCCTGTAATCAAGCGCACACACACACACAGAAAGAGAGAGAGAGAGAGAGGGAGACTACTGGCTAGGATGAGATAGACAATATCAGACATCCTAACGGAAGCCCTTAGCGGACAAGCATCCATACATTTTATTTACTTTCTTCCCTGTGATAACAAGTAATTTCTGGTTGTTTTCTCAAGATCTTAAGTTTTTTATCTGGTCTTCCCGTGATAACAAGTTAGTTTCAGATGTTTTCTCAAGAGCTCCACATATTTTTCTCGTCATCTCGGGAAAACAAAGCCAATTTATCTCGTTATCTCAAGAAAACAACGATTATTTTCTCGTGATAACGGGATAATTTTCTGGCGATCTAGAAAACAATACAACAGGCTGGTCACAGGACATGTCATGCTGCCATTGCCCACACTGATGAGGTCAGTTAACCCTGTTTCTTTGTTTGTTTTGTGCTTTTGCAACTCTGGGGATACGAGCTATGATCATCCGACGTGACGGTGGTGCAGCGTCGGACTTCCGTACATCCTTGAAGAAATTCAGCATATAACAAATGAATAACATAAAACAGTTATACACTAACAATAGACTCATACCTTTTAAGTTTCATTTCCAACTCATGTTGAAGTAAGGATGAATGCGTACGTTTATGTTGTTGTTGTCTTGTTACAGCCCTGGCTCACAGACACACACATCCCGAGCTTCCATATGTCGACGCAAGATGACGACAATGCTCTCAGTTTTAGTGTCTTTCTTCAACAAGAGGTCATTTCATGGTGAATGTCATTCTGGGAGATTTTTTTTTTAAATTTCAATCTCTGCAGACGAGATCTATGTCCATCTTTGCGTCCCTTTAGCTTAGACACATTTTGAAGCAGGTGAATTTCCTGCAAAGAGTTTATTGGCAGGTGTAGTCGTGTGTAATTAATATATTGGAAATGTTTGAAAGAATGCAATAGCCTGTTTCCACAAGGTTATTTGTTATATTACAGGTAGGCAATCGTGCCCACAATACTGAGAACGGTTTCCCAAAAATTTTTACTTTTTTTACCCAGAAAAACACAAACTTTATTAAGTTTTAATATGTGACAATAATGGGCTGCAAGGTGCGGTGGTCAGCGCTGCGGCCAAGAGGTCATGTCATGGTCTTTTTTCTCATTTCCATCCTAGCAGTTTGGATCTATATCCATCTTTGCACATTATTCATAACTCATGTTCACATTCTTTCATTTATTTGCTGTAGATATAATCCAAAAAAATATCAGAGCAATGTCTTTTTAATTGTAAAGCGGTAACCTTCTGGCCACATTACTTTGTGAGAGGGCCAAACAAAGCCGCAGGGACCGAGCACAGGTACAGGCCATCTGGCCTCTGAACAGTGACTAAGTAGTACGGATGCTGGAAGCGGGAATCAGGTGTCCGGGGACTCATTATATAAAATCATTTGGTCATACTGTATGTACTGCAACAGCAGGGAATCTTTGTCCCGTAGTCCGAGGCAAACACTCATGTTGCGCAGGCGTCATTACACAGATCTCTGTAGGATTAGTGGAAGCTAATGCCGTGTGATGATTCCCATAAGCCTGTAGTATGTGCATTTATGTGCAGTGTGCAGGAGGCAGTCCTCCATCCTTTCCTCTAGATACTTTCTGCCGGAAGCATTTGAGTCTGCATCCCGAAAATTCCACATTATAATGGCTACAGTTGGAGGGACAGGTAGAACATCACCCAAGGCACTTTTAGTACACTATTTCTGCACCTGTCTGTGTGTTTGCAGTGTGTGTGTGTGTGTGTGTGTGTTGAGGTGGGTGATGCACAGCAGAACTTCTCTCTGTGGTCTACTGTTGCACTCTGCTGGTCAAATGTGGCATTTCAGCAGCAGTTAGAATGAAACTCTCCTTTCCACCAGCTGTGCAGGACAGTGAACATCTGCTGCGAGAGCTGCAGCCCTCCGAGACTCATCTCAATCTAAAGTTGACGACATAAAACTTTATCGATAGCTTCTGTAAGCGGCAGTTGACATGAATCGGAGTGACTCAGATTTTCCAAGGTGACATGCGTCAGACTTTTAAGTACACTTTTAGTTATCATTGCTTACGTAGCGAGGCAAATTATCTCCGACATGAGATTCTGTCGAGGACTGATTTCAGAAGTGTGTCAGTTATGACAGAGCTGATATCACACAAACACAAGGACAGAAAGAAACGGTTTGGAGAACATCCTTTTTTTTATTATAGAAAAATATTTTATAGAAAACAAATAAGTTATGAATTCCAGCAGCTGCTTTGTATTTTTCCTGTATTATAACATCTCTCTCATATTCTCACGCACATGCTCACTCCTAGCTGTGCTGGTCATTTCACAGTCCTTGAAGATCTCCCACTTAAACAGTAGTTGCAAATTCAGTCCCTAATATCCTCATTTGCCCCACAAGAGCATAATTCAGTCCATCTGGCAGCTCAGTCTGCTGAATTCACCTCCCTCCTCGCACGTGCACTGTGACCTACTTCCCGTAGAACATCTCCATGAGCACCTCCTCGATGTTGACGGTCCCTATAACGGGTCTGAAGAAGAGCTGAGCGACCACCAGCGGGCTGATGGCCCTCAGCATGGACAGAGCTATGAGCAGCTTGGCGAAGCGCGTCGTGTCCTCGCGGTGGATCAGCCGCACGTGCTCGTTCAGAGCCTGGTGAGCCTCGCGACGCAGGGACTGGATGTAGTGGAGGCAGCGCAAGCCCTGAACATCTGGGGGACAGGAGAGGAGATAAAAGACATGTCAATAAAAGTTTTGTACGGTTTCCATTGCTATTCAAAGATTAAAAAACCCAAAATACATTACATTACGACAGTTTGACTTAATTTTAAGTGGATTAATGGGGCGCAATGGAGTTGCATAAACATGTCAAATTAATATAAATGCAAAACAATATTTGTTGTCAATAAAGATTGAGCTACAAACACCAAATAAATCAAATTTACAACACACAAATAATAGCTAATAGCACAATTAGCATATTATAACCTACGCCTAGCGTAACAGGTGCTCTGACAGTCTGTAACTAAGTCAGCTTTATGCCACCTGTTTAAAATAGGCTAACTTTGACACCCAGTATCGAGCCCTCTGCATACCTGGGTTGAACAGCACAGCTCCTTTCAGGTAAGCGTACTCCTTCGTGCTGATATCAACACTCCAGCACTTCTTCAGAAACGCTTTGATAGCTTCGATATCCACCACAGAGACCCCGACCGCCCCCCGGCTCTGCCCGGCCGGCACGTCGCTCTGCCTGTCCGGTAAACCCGTGAGGATGCGCTGCAGCATGCTCGGCTCCACCGTCTCCGTCGTCTCAAAGTCCACGCGGTCTTGAGCGAGCCCGAGCACGAGCAGGGGAGCCCAGCCGCTGCGTATCAACATCAGCTGGTCGTCCTCCGGCAGCTCGCGGAAACAGGGGACGTTTTTCACGAACCGCAGCGTCTTCACCAGGACTGCCGAGGCTGCTTTGCAAGTCACCTGCGGGGAGCGGAGGACGCCTCTGCGCCGCGTGGAGCCGCACGAGCACGCCTGCTGCCGAAGCTCCTGCAGGGAGGCTGGAGCGGCGTTAGCGGAGGAGGAGGTGGAGGTTTTGTGAAACAAGTGTTGCAGTTGTTGTTGCTGCTGCTGTTGGGGTTGTTGTTGTTGCTCCTCCGCGGTGGCAAGGCTGTCACTCTTCAAAATGCTGTAGAGGATGCTGTTGTTGTTTCTGCCGCTCGCGCCTCGGCAGCGGCAGCCCTCCAGCGTGGCCATGGCCGCGTGCCGCCTCTACATGTGCCGGAGCTCCTCGCGCCCAGCTGTCCCTTTGAAGCTCCGGAGGTCAGCCGCAGAGGTAGCGCTGTTTTCTTTAGCCCCTGATAGCCTCGAGTGAAGGGCAGCACGTTTATATTAGCTCCCGTCTGTCTGTTTGAAAGCTTGTTCAGACTTTCTGCTTATTCCTCCTCCCCAGGTTCGGGCACCTCCTCTTTCTCCACCTCCTCTCTCTCTATTTCTCTCTCTCTAGACACACACACACACACCTTGCAGGGCTCTCACATATTCAACACACAACACCTGCTCATAAAAATGTCATTCTTTTCTAGAAGCAACACCAGACATTTCTTAAGAATCTCATCTGAAAGGTTAATAAGTAAATAAAAACACCAAATATGCGACTGCAACATCTCACCCTGATGGCACAATGCATCATACAACATCAAAGACAGAAAAGAAACAAAAGGCCGGGTTTATTTAACAGACTGCAAGAGACAAGACAACATAGAGAGGAGAATACAGACAAAGAATCAGTTCTCTCCTCAGTGTTGCCTTGACTCTGTGGCAGTGCTGTTCATCAGGCGGGAGCCGGTAAAAAATACAGGCCAGCGACGGATCTGAAGGCTTAATTATTTTAGGGACAATTTATATGATTTTCTATGAGAAAGAAGCAAGAAGAGCTGAGCTGTGAAGGCCAGCCTCCAACCTTGACTCGGACACACTGATATTGATTTAACCGTGAAAACAGGAGCTGGTGAATTATGATGTCATGACTCAATGCTCTCCTTGCTTCTGTCACTGAAGGAGGATGGGGGGGGAGAAGGAGGGGGGGGGGGGGGGGGGTGCTGAAGGAAGAGGGAGGAGGAGTGGAGGTCAGTGAATGAGAGACTGAGAAAGACAGGTCGGGATAAAGCAGATGAATTAGAGGTTTATCTTAATTGCTCCTAAGAGGGATCACAGGTTAGGGTTGGCTGCTACTTGAACAAGAGAGAGAGAAAGAGAGAGGGGGGGGTTGGAAGAAGGGGGCTCCGGGGAAATCAGAGGTGATTACAGAGGAGTTTAACCAGAAGAAAAGACAAGGAAAGAAGTCATTAGAATCAGAGAAACTGTGTGAGACTGATGTGGTGAGAAGAGATCCTGACCGCAGACTTTACATAAAGATGTGGAAGAAACCTTGTGATTTCAAAGGTGAAGTGCCATACCTGCATTTCTCCTAATGGCCAGCAGAGGGCGACTCAACTGGTTGCAAAAACAAGTCAAATTGTATGTAATCTGTAGCTGTGTCTCAATTCAGGGGCTGCATCGAAGGAACGCCGTCTGCAAACGATGAGTCGTCCGTAGCCTGTGTAGACCGCTCAGGCCGAACTCAAATGAGACGGTCAGGTCTACGGAGGATTTCCTGTTTGCGTCTCCAGCTGTTCCCAGCATTGCCCTTGTGTCACAGAGCACCACTCTGGTCGCCTAGTAACAGGTAGCTAGCTGGCTAACTAGCTAACATAAGTAACGTCACGTAACCTAACTTAATATTTTAAAGACAACGTAAAGTTTCAAGGACACTTTTGTTTTTAAATTTTAGTATCGCTAGCTAATCCACTGAGTTGAAAGTTGGCGCGCGATGAATCTCGGGACACATCTGGCCATGAAGGATCTCGTCCTTCGGATACGTCTTTTGAAGGATGCAGCCCCTCTTGGGACACAGCTTCTATGAACAGATTCTGCATATGATTACAGAATCAAGACAAGATTTTGGGTGTCGGAAGCGTTCTGGTTTCCGTTTTGGTTCCAAGTAGAATCGTACATTAGCTTCTGAGTGAGCTTTTGTGTTACGTAGGAAAACAGTCCATGTGGAGAGCAAGAGAGCAGTAATGCAATCCCAGACACAAACATGTGAGTCAGACAATAACATGTGAGTCAGCTAACAATCTGTTCATAGACATCATCTCTCAACTCAATCTCAATTATTGTGTCTCAAGTTTCAAGTCGGACTGTAGACGAGCTTGGAAAGCGGGAAAAGGAAGTTTTATCTGAAAAATTGGCCGTCACTCCCAGAGGCTTTGAGGTCGCCCAATGATAGCCAATGGCTACCAAGATTGGATTGTATGTAACCAGATGGAACGGTGACCCTACTTATCTTTTGATCCATTACTTCGGTTAACATTTGCTGAATAATTTTATGGTCTCAGTCGTATTCAATTCAGTATGATGCTACTGACATAAGCCCTTTTCACACACGCACTCCTTTCTCGACAGTCTGCCCCTGAAATTTTCCACAGCTGCCCTTTCGCAGATGTCCCTCACAGCGGGAGACTTTCCCTGTCGGACTGCGTTGACACTTCGGCTCACGCCAACTTCTTGTAGACATTTTACTAGGAGGTTGTCAGGAAAAAGTCTGCATAAAGTTTGGGTGAAAAATACATCCGCATGCAGCCCAACTAGACAATGTCAGGAACATTGTCAGGAGTGCATTGCATGTGTGAAAGGGGCTGTAGGCAATAAAACAGGTCACTTTGGTCACTTCTGATTCTTAGAAACACAACATGGCAAAGGCCAAAAGCTTTAAAAGGACATCATTGTGGCTACCTACACTTATTTCATACAGTCTGTGGTTCTGACTTTCTAAAGAGTGCGTTGGGTTCAGGTACAGCCAGTTCTGACTAACATAGACTCATGCTGTTTCCCATCGGGGTCTTCGCAAAAGGTTGTCTTTGGTGCGGAGAAAGGATGACATAGAGTGTATGGCGACGCTCAGGAAATAGCAGTAAGCAGGACCTCAGTGTCCCCTGCTCTCTTGCATCGAAGGACGCGGTTATGAATGGAGGCAGGATAAAAAAGTTTTGCAGTAGAGCTGGAGCACTGTTCAGAGGCCGAATGTCTTTGTATTGATTTGGCTTAGAGAGAAAAACAGAGAGATTTTTCACATGTTTATATCAAGGACACCGCGGGATAAACAGCCTTCAACCATCCTGTCTCTTCTCCCGCTCAAGGCCCAGCCAGCGCAGGTTATAAAAATCCTTCCGTCTCAAGGAGAGATTACATTATGTCTTGTTGCAAAAGCACAGAGTTGAAAAGACAGCTACAGTGCTCTGTCGCTCTTTGTTTATTTATCCAATTTGTACAAGATGTACTTGAGTGGCTCTCCACTCCGCCATCTTTGCCCGGAAATGTTTATAGAATGATGCACACAACATCAAGAGTATTTACATTTAATAAATGGAGAGGCAATAAAAAACATGAAATGTTGCATATAATAATTATAGCAATTAATGTTTTTATGCACCGTTACAAAATGCTTTACATGTGGTAAGCAGAGAGAGACAATGTGAATAAAAACAGTCTGAGTAGGAGGATTTCTAGCCTTTTTAAAGCCTCTGCTGTGCTGAGTTTATGTACGTTCGATACTTTGCTAGCTTCTTTAGACTTAGACTTAGACTTAGACTCAACTTTATTGATCCCTTTGGGATGACTCCCTCTGGGAAATTCAGTCTCCAGCAGCTTATACAGTACAATACAATAGGAAAGAATCAGCACACAGAGGGTAAAAAATAAAGATCAAAATATATATATCTATCGATATATATATATATATATATAAAAAAAGTACAAAATTAGATAACACTTTGTTTGAAAATACTGTATCGAACCAACAGCAACATCTCACCAAGGGTTGGGCTATAGGCGAACACCACCTTTAGCCATCAGAAACTTTACTAACTTACTGACCTGCTGTAATCATTTTGAAACCCAAGCAACTGATTATGTAAGGGATAAAGTATCACTGTCAGAGTCTGTTGACTCTTTCTTCTCCATTCACCGTCTTTAAACGCCGCCGTATCTTGTGCTGTGTTCTGTTTAACGTGCTGTCTTCAGTTTTGTAGATCTCTCTCTCACAGCCTTCAGTTTTTGCATCGTTTAACCTTTATTGCTCTCTCTCCGCTGTTTTGTTTCTTTTCTTTTTCCCTCTCTAAACAGACCAACATCCAATTTACCGGACTTCTTTCGGTGGATTGATACAATTACAGTCAGTCCTCCGGATTGTGTGATTAGAGCCGCATCCCTAGCAACGGTCTGTTCTTCATAGCAACGATCTGTTATCAAGAAATAGCAGACCTTGGAATGCCGCAATTAACCAATCAGAGTATTAACACAGCATTGAAATTCAAATTAAAATCTGGTCATTGATGTTGTCTCGTCCATTTTACCATCTTAAGTTGCTAGTTGGGCTGGAAACAACGAGCTAACGGAAAAGGAGGTTGTGTGCAATCCCGAATATATTGGCTGTTGCCCTAAAAGGTTTAATTCTCTTTAAATGATAGTTTCCTAAATTGTTCTTGTGCTTACCTAAGTAGTGAAAAAAGTTACACCTGAGTATACACAACTTCTTCCCAGGCATCATGGGAGCACTGAAATTTGACACATCAAGTGCCAAAGAAACAAGAATATTTTCTGAATAGGCACTGCACTGCACAGAGTGACTGCGCCTAAATCACGGTGACTGTTTTAATAAATGCTAGTATTCATTTAAAGACAGTGTTGGTCAATTGGTGGACAGTACATTAGCCTAGCTAACTCCTGCATTGCCTTCATTTTTTAACACTGGAGGTTGCCGCTTCGTTTAAAGAAAGAGAAGTGCAAAAAACTGCAGTTCCTCAAGTGGCCACTTGAGGGTCCAGAAAACAAGAAATAACATTACAGCAGATGGGAAAATGCCAATTTTTATGTGTACAGCCTGGTACAAAAAAAACGTTTTTGTTATAAATAGGTAATTTTACTGTTCGAGATAACTGTACGGGGGATGAATTTTTCTATAACACACCCGTTTTAATTATATTAGGCCTTAAATTATAGGGTCCAGATCACTTGATTGACAGGTGGATCCTGCTGGCTGTCTGGACGTCAACACAGACACACAGACACTGAGCTTAACTTCACCTGTTGGTGTTGTTGGAGCCTTCTGGGGATTTTGTCATTCAAAGTTTGGACAAATAATCTCTGTGGGATTTATGGCGCATATAGCCTAGCTTTATAGCCGCAGCTGGCTGACTCATGCAGCCCGCCCATAGAGCTTAGCCATAGGCTTTAGCTCGGTCTCGCTCCGCCTCTTTGCCCGTCTCTGGATTGGACGGCTATGGCATTTTCAATATGGCAACCCCCAGCGCCGGCTCAATTCAGGCTTCAAAGCACTTCTTCAGAAACCAATGGGTGACGTCACCGAGACTATGTCCATTATTCATACAGTCTATGCTCTAAACCCACACTGTTCTACACTCCACGTCACTCGACTCCCCCATACACAACAATAACGAACTATTTCCCTTCCTTCACATTCGCTGCGCATTGAATAGTACATAGCAGATGTGACACAGGATATTTCTACCAAGAAGTGACTGTAAACAAACGCTGCAATCCAGAGAGGCAAATACGAAACCCGAACTCTGGGCCTCTGTTTCAGAAGAGTGAAAACATCCTTCAAAATCTGATAGAAATGTGTTACAAAACTAATTTTGGACAGAAGTTTTTTGTTTAAAGGAAGTAATATTGTTTATCGAAGATGTCTTTTTTTGTCACTAAACCTTCATAGGCGGAATAAATGGCACAAAAAGATGTTTTGGCAGAAATGTTAACAGTTGAATATTTGGCTTCAACAGCAAAAACATGTCCTGTAAACTTTAGCGGAGAAAACATTGTCCTTTCTAGAAGCTATTCATCAAATGGGTCCAGTTGTTCATAATTTTCAGTGATACAGAGCAGACTCTGTCTCTGGCCGCATGCCTGCTGGTCCCAGGCCCAGTTTGAAATGGCTCAGCATGAGGAGGCCTTCTCACAGCGCTATCACATAACTTTAAGGACGGGAACACAAATCCCACAAAGCTCAGCACAGTTTGTACACAGCCTGGAAAGTTCGTTCTGCACAAGAGTCCTCAACAGACTCGGCTTCATCATGGTGGCTAATTTTAACGTTTTAACATGCGGCGTTTTTTTTTAAATGTGCACAGAACAAACAACTAAACTTCTCTGAAATACCGCAAAACAATTCACAAGCAAAAGGCTGTTCATGTGTAAATGCATGCGCACATTATCACTGGTCCATCTGTGATCTGCGCTCCTCGAACTAATTGCTGTGACACCCAGACAGCCTGAGTCAGACACCATCAGCCACGGCGCAGCTTTTGTGTCTAGTGCTGAAATTTAGACCAAGGTCGGTACCAAAGGCGCTATTTACTCGGACAAGGGGCATGGGAAAGTGAGAGCAGAGTGCTCTGAGGCATTAGGGAGGGAGGTAAAGACGCATTAAAGTACCATTAAAAGTAAATTCCAGCACTTGAGGTTTTCAGTGTGTGGCGATGGTGAGTAGGTGTTAAAGAATATTTTAAATTCCCATTAAAATAGCAAGAAAATGGTCCTTACATCCATTAAGCTTTCTCAGAATTAATCTGTACAACTTTCAAACTCTTTCCAATATTTGTGGAGTGCTCAAACAAATACACAAAATGTTTTCAATAAGGTGACTATTGTTTTGTTACGTGCTTTTGCCGGAGTAAGCATTTCCCGAAGGCTGATAACACAAATGAAATTTTGAGGTTGCCGTGACCCGGGGAGACAGCTCTTTGGCACATTCAGCCACGTCGGCCTTGAAACGCAAGTGTGAAGAAAAACACAAGGTTTTTTACCAAACACTCGGGGCTTAGACACCCACAGACACTCCAAGACAGGTCTCAGAAACTTAAGAGGACAACTTTGTATGATTCAAGGCTTTGCATTAAAAGGCTCTCCTGGAAAAGTCTTGTCTACCGCATTGTTTGTTGATTTGTTGGGCGCTCTTCTGGCGGTTGCTATAGTGACTGCCTCCATTTTCTCTCTGTGGCTGCTCACATAAAGGACTGTGTCCTTGTCTCCATAATAGTTACAAATTGAATACTGCACTTTCCAAGGACTCATGTCACCAACTTACAGCAGAGTGAAAGTGTATGAGTGTGTGTGTGTGTGTTTTTGTGTGTGTGTGTTGGAGAGGAAAAAGAAGACAAGTTTGCTTTAGATGTGATGAAAGCCAAGTAAAATGTACAGGTGTTTTATTACTAAGGTTTGATGTATTTTGTGAATTAGACAATAAAATAGAGATTTAAGGCGATTATAAAATCAAGAGAAAAACCGACCACATGCTTAATGAAGTTGAAAAGAAGCAATTTTTACCTTTAAGTCTTCCTCTCAATTGATTTATTACCTGTTCTTCCTAATGAGGTCATCGTCTCAACTGCAAGTCACAGTACATTTCATATTGAGTTGTGTGACATAACCCCAATCAGTGAATTAAGACAGAGCACTGACACACAAACCTGGTCATCGAACAAACACAGCTCTGCCCATAGTTTGAACTGATACAGGTAAACAACACACAGACACGTAACACACGCTTGTGATACGACGGTCCGCTGTCTATTTGTCTTTCCTTTTGTAGCAGTGTTCAAGGTTGGTATATAAACACAAGGTCGCCCTGCGTACAACAAACAAAGCAGCACATTTGCAAGCTTCCAGTCCAGGCACAAATGATATTACTGATACAGCCTGCTGCTGGGTTGTGTCCTTACATGTTGTGATGAAATATGTTGCATCGTGTTTGGTTTCATGGCACTGTTCTCTGTTAGTATGCACAGTGTTCTGTTTTTAACCCTGCAGGAGAGATGATCATCTGTTGTGACATGTTTATTTGGTTTAGTGTTATTTGCTTTAAAACAATAATAACTGGGTTTGTGATACAAGGTGGTAAGTTGGTAAAGCAGAGACCTTAAAGGTGTAATAAGTAGGATTTACCTAGAAAAATAAAATGTAGACTTTTATAAATATAATATAATATAAATCATCACTTATGGGCCTCTATACATGACACCCATTCAGACAAGCAAGCACCGGTTAGCATGCTAGCGTAAAGCTAAGCGGCGGTTAGCGTGCTAGCGCAAAGATAAATGAAAGATGTGATGCTGTCGGTGTTAGCTCGGCGGTGTGGCCGTGTTCTCGCACGAGAGAGCGAGAGTGAGCTTCTGGTGACGAAGAGCCCAGGAGGAGGGGCCCGGTTTGAATGTGTTGTTGAAAAAATCCTACATATTATACCTTTTAAATAAATCTTTACAATTTATAATGGCCTTAAAATCTAAATATACATCTTCAATTTTAGTAGAAATTTAACAACACTTTGAAATTTAAACACAGTTTTCTTAAAATTTGGAAAACATGATTGTTGTGGTTACACTTTTTTCTTCAACAGTCTACCCCAATCTCCTTCCTTTGGACACGTTGAAGCAGTTTAACAACATCACACTGTTTCGTACTTTTCTGCATAGAGGGGATTTGAACAGCTGTGACGGCCCTCGTGCTCTGCCATGACCTGCTCTCAGCCACTACTTGACTCCTCTCTCTCTCTCTCTTCATCCCTGGCTCTCCCCCTTGTAAAAAATCTTTCCTTTACATCAACTATGAACACTCTGGATAAACTGATTGACAATTTCATACATTTAGTTAATATTTTCTGTTGCCATGCGTATTAATAGATTGTTTTGTCTTTGTACAACCACATGCACTTTGTTCCTTTTGTCATGGCCTGTAGAGCCAGGTTAGGATAGGGTTAAAAACCATAGACTGTATAAAAGATGACATGACAGCTCCCCTAAAGTAAAGCCAAAACATCTCTAGCGCCCCCTGCTGACTGGCTGCAGCATGGGTCATAAAGCCCGCCTCCTCCATGTTAACAGATGGGACATGAGTCAAACTATAAAATCAAAATACATGCAAAATAAATGTTTCTCAAACATGGTTTCTGTCATTATAGTTAGTTCTTATCATGCTGATTTACGTCCAAGTGTTCATTTTTCTGACAAGTTTAGTTTTAATTACTTGGATGATTGGATGATTGACAGCTCTGTTGACCAATCCCGCTCCGGCAGCCGATCTGTTCCCGATTATCAGAGTGGAGGTGCAACAGCGAGAGGAGACGTAACTAAAACTATCACTACAGTCATTGAAGTTTCCATATCTGTGAACTTTAACCTCAGACCAACACAAGAAGCTGTTCTGCTGTTAAATACGCTGATGTGGGGGATATTTGCTGTTTTTTCCCCCTGGTAATTTAAGTGTGTGTTTTGGTTAGCGGAAGTGGCTACGACGGCTCCACACGCCGGTCTTTACTGCGCAGACTCCGGCTCCAAATGCGACACTGCCGCAACATGGCAGCGCCCCTCTCTGGGGTATGTTGGCTTCAATTTTATACAGTGACTGTAGATGAGACGTGTCGTCCATCTTTATATGCAGTCATTGGTTCAAACACATGACCAATGCTGTCATTTTCTGGCATGCACAGTCTCATGTATGATTTCCAGGTATGGTTTGTAGTAGTAGTGGATGGACTGAGGGAGTGATGAGCCACAGTGACCTGTATCTGGGACATGATGCCCCTTAAAGTGCAGCCTCAGGCCACTATCACTCCTGAACATGGGAGTCTTGAGTTCAGCCAGACCACTTTACAACCAGCTGCCAACGAGAACCACCTGTGTGCTGCTGCTAAATTCTTCCTGTTTTTGCGATGTCTTCATATTTTAATTGTTCAGCGTTGTCAACCAAAAATCTAGTTCGATTCATTCATTTATTTATGTCCAACATAATCTGCAGCAAAAAGGAATGTGGGGTCATTTGAATCGCTCGTCATACACGGCAGCTGTTCAGGAGTTTGGACACCAGCTCTGCTCCCATCAAAGGAGTCATTCTGGATGTTGACCCCGTAATGAGGCCGACTGCTGGTCGGAGCCACTCGAATGTTATTTTGTAACTGAGTCCTTTCTTCTTTAGATCCTTCGTTCTAAAAGGTTCTCTAAACTACTCCTGATGACTCAGAGGTCTAGGTGCAAGGCTTGTAGATATTTAGAAGCCTTTCTCTCTCTGCCATTAGAGGTTTTGAGAATTAAGCCCCAAGGATGTCGGAAACTCAGACTGGATGGATTTTTAGAGGCATTCCAAGAGAGATTTATGGAGTGTGGAGTAGAAATGTTGCTCACTCTGTCGATGCTGGTTATTTGTGAGGATGCATCTCAACTATATTCACAGCAGGGATCGACCGATTATCGGCCGGGACCGATTATCGGCACCGATATTCGACATTTTGACGCATATCGGCATCTGCCTTTTTTTTTTTTTATCCGACGGCCGATAAGAGTGCAGAGTGCTCACACACACGGCGGAGAGGAGAAAAAGTTTTATTTAACTTTGTTTTTATTTTACATTAGGCCTCTTGTTGATTCCTCCACCTGAATATAAGACTCATGGTTTGCTGTGCTGATAATCGTACAAACAGACCAACCGAGAAGTCTCTCCTCCAGCTTCTATGAGCGATCTCTAGTTCTTATATGTCAGCACTAATTAGCAAGAATCGGTGTGTGGGCTCACCATACCTGGCCTGTAAGGCTTGGAGGCCCGAGCATTGGAATCACTGTAGTTGTTGGCTTTTACTTCAGAGAGGACGGTTGGCTGTTATACCTGCAGTTAGTTCTCCCAACAAAGGTGTTGGTGAGCTCTTAAAAGAATCTCATACTGTGGCAAACGTGGTATCTAATGATCTAAATGGTAAATGTAACTGTACTTATGTAGCGTCTTCTGACCACTCAAAGCTGCTTTTACACTTCATGTCACATTCACCCTTTCACACTCATATTCACACACTGATGCCAAAGGCCTAAGAGCCAACCAGTATCTATGCACATTCATACCCGATGGCTTTGGGAGCAATTTGGGCTTCAGAGTGTTGCCCGAGAACACTTCGACCTTCTGATTGAGAGACGACCAGCTCTACCACTGAGCCACAGCCGCCTCATTAGCTGACAAGCCAGCTACTGAATTAGCTTTAAGAATAGACTGGTTAACATTCAACTTGAATAACTTAATGTTCGCCAACACCTTGCTTCTCTCCAGCACCAGATAAAACAAGAGCTTGAGGCTTCAAACTGGCAGGTCACAAACTAAAGCGGCTTTCCCACTGGTCAAAAAACCCGCTAACACCTGCTAACACCCGGCTTTTTTGCTAAGTGGGAGAGGCTACAATCGGCATTCAGACCCGGGTAATTATCGCCTTGGCATTGATGGGAACAAAAAACCTGTATCAACATGCTAATATCCACCCCTTTTCTGGCGCGATGCTATGCTCCGTCAGTAACTTCTGCGACTCCTCGTCATCTCAGCTACAAATTCCGCCCGTCTCCGTCCGAGCAGCGCTCAAACATCGCTACAAATTTGTCGGCGCCGAGTTTGATGAACAGACTGAATGAGTAATAGATTCAGTAAAGACCTAACCACCGTAACATCTTCACTGTTTACTAACCCTGCTTCCGGCGTGTTTGTGACGTCAGACAGTGACGCAGCATCTATAAGTTGGTCTTTCCAGGTCTGAAAAACTTGCGTCAACATGCTAAATTTAGGTGGGAAAGGGGTATACTGGTGGTTTTACAATGTCCACTTCTTATATCCAGTCTTTGGTTTCTTTCCACCTGATCAGTTTATGTCCAATGATCACTCTCTTTTAGTTCTGTTCTGGACCCCAACCAAGCCCTGAGGCAAATATCTGGCTCCTAAAGTGTTCATTTTGTCTACCGTTTGGTGCTACAGCTAGCAAAGTTTTCAGTGTTTTTTTAAAAACAGTTGCCTGCTGCAGCTAGCAAACTGGGCAGATGATATTAAACCATCAGATCAAAACAATTGGATGAAAGGCGGAGAAGAGGCCTGCAGGATAAAGTGATACCTTTCTATATCTTCAGACATACCACTGCACGACTTACACCTTTGTTTAATTTTAACAGCTTTAAATTAAATGAAAAAACTGATGCAAGTGAAATCAGATTGAAGGGATGAAGGTAAATCACTGCGAGCTATATGATGCACTTAAACCACAGCGTGAGGGAGTCAGCGGCAGGCAGTGCAGAGGCGGGCCACTGCAGTTGTAATGTCCTTGTTGTGGATAAATTGTGTGTTGAACATATGCCACTGGGACATGGGCTAATTAGCCAAGGTTGAGTGGGACCCTGGGGGCTGGGGGGGTTAACATGTGGAGGGGGTGGGGGGCGGGGGGTAGAAGGGGGAGAAGCTGCCAAGGTCAAACCCATGAGTGTGCACGAGCTTCTGAATTCACCCAGCACAACGGTCCCCCCGGTGCCACTCTGACGGGCGCACTTCATTCAATCTCCTCGCGACTTAAGACCGACAACACACACCTTCATTCCAATTATCTCACTCTGCCCGTCTCACCCCGGCAAGTCAACAAGGATTTACTCGACAGTGGCTCTGAAAGAAATACATGTAGACGTATAACAGCGATTAAAATGCAGATTGCCTCACCTGACTCCCTTTATGCATATCATCTACCTGCCACTCGCCCTTTCTTTCTACCTCTGTGTGTCCTTGGCGATCTGTTTATCCAAATATATGTCACCCTATGAAATAACGCTCCTTTTTTCATATGTATAGCCTTTGCAGAAAACACATGTGAGCCGAGCACGCATCGGCGTGTGCGCGTGATGCGCGCGGCGAGGCTGCTGCTTGAAATATGAAATATTGTAGCGGTGAAGCAATAATTTATGTCCCTCCTATCTCATTCTTTATTGGTCTCACAGTGACTACAGTATGAATATTTTTGCCTTACAGCATATCGAGGACAGGGTCATGTTTGCATAAGGAGGTAAATTATGACACTAATAACAATGTCGGCGTGCCAGGAGGGGGGAGGAGGTGAGGGCGAGGGGGCGAGGGGGCGAGGGGGCGAGGGGGCGAGGGGGCGAGAGGGGAAACAGGGGAAGGGCTTGGAGGAGACGCTACACATTAAGGAAGGAAAGGAAGGAAGGATGATGACTTGATTTAAACCACGCCCACAAATTTTCATTACATTTGTCGCTAAGTTCTTCTTCATTTGATACTCGAGCACCTTGAGCCCCGACTTCTGTAAGTTATTTACCGGCAGGCGGTGAGTCACGCTGTCTGACTCCGCTTCGCTTCCATGATACTTGAGTGGTTAAAGATCTCCATGTCCTTGAAAATGCAATGTTTTTCTGCTGCCAACCTGAAGATATTGAACTTTTTCTTACTTTTTTTTTTGAAGTGCTGCGAAATTACTCATCATCCTCTGAAAAACATCATTTCCAGACAATTATCTTGTGACTTTCTGCAGACTATTTCACTCCACTACATGTCAGAGGGCATTCTGCATCGAGACTTTAGAATTTCGAGCGCTAACTTCTCGTCGCTATTCGGCTCCATCAATGCCTCTTTTCATCACCTTGACTCCAGGAAGTTTTTATTTCTAACTTGCTTTTCTGCATATCCTTTTTATTGTTAAGGCTCAATGTCTGCATCAGGCGTGATATCTTGTGCAGCATATTTCTCCCCATTGTATGAAAGCCCGTTAACCTTGAGATTCTTGTGAAGATACGGAAGAACTTTAACATGAAAACCCTGAAGAAAGAGCTTTGAAATATTGTTCACAAAACATCTGAACTTGAAGACAATGTGATGTTAAAGTGATAATCTCGAAGATTTTCATTTAAATAAATGTCTGTTAAGTCACTATCGATCGCCGAATGAGGTAACACAATGGTGATTGAGTCTATGGCCCACTGATGAAAGCCTTTGCATTTGCAGTATTACAGACTGGCTGTCTGTGGCGACTTTCGCAGAAAAAATCACAAGCAGTGCCCAGTTAGTGACTCATTCTCCATCAGCCAGCAGTGGTTGGTCTGCCAGAGAGGGTAGGCGGAGCTAAGCGGCTGCTTTTCCGGTCTCTGCAAGTGTTGCGAGTAAACAGTAATCTACTATGGCTGAACAAACAAAGAAAAGATGGATGACTACAGATACAACTTCAACAATAAGTGAAAATCCAAAGAAAAAGAAACAAACTCAACGCTCAGATGAAGGCAAACAGTCAGAGAGGAAAATCAAGAGTTACAACCGGAGCCAACCGTGGACGTCACACATGCAACACTGTCTGGATATCTGGGAAGTGTGCTCCTGCAATTACTTCGAGATTACAACTTTAAGTTCGAAATTCCGTACTGCATATTGCGTTCGGCGGTAGTATGTAGTATGGAGGAGCTTTTCAAATTCATTTTGCAGTATGCTACGCCGGGCGGAAGTAAACAATAACCGCCGTTTCTTTAGCTATAGCTAAACTGCCGCTGTGACGTTCCAGCGCTTTGCATTGTGGGATACAGTAGGCGAGGCAGACTGGTCCGATGCATACTGGAGATTTTCTCCAAATCAGTACGACATCCAGGCATTTTTGGCACACTGCACATTTTGCTTTTGTTTACATACTACAGACTACATTACGTACTGCTCGTATAGTACAGTATTTCACAGCACAGCACACATCTATTCGTGCAGGAAGGCAGCACAAAGGAAATGGAAACATTCTGGTACCAGGACTGCGCTCATACTTTCAGCCCCAGCATCCACCTGCACGCTCCAGCTAGGAGGGTTTTAAGATATTATCTCATCACTCCTCAGATTTCAGAGGAGTGATGAGGTCGAGGCCGAGACGCCAAACACAAGCTGTGTTCTGCTGCTGCGATAAACATTTCAAACTTTTGCAAACGTGGGTTTGAGGTGAAGCTAGGAAAAGTGTGTTCATAAAAAAACAAAAACAAAACAGGAATATGATAAGAGAATGCTTTTATTGTCGACTGCATGAAGTGGAAAAATCACATCTCTAATCTGAGTGGACGATGTCAGATTTCCTCACAGAGAAGATGCTTCACATTTGCAATGCTGGATTTTGCTTTGTGAGTGATTTGCTGGCTAAAAACATCAGACAAAGAGGGTCATTACTCACCACTTATTCTTCTTTGTCGCTCAGTTGATTCCTGTCTCGCACGATGAAGTCACCCTATAACAAATGAAGAAGGTCGGGACTGATTCTGTAATGAATCTATGAAATAACACCTTCAACTTCCTGTAGACTTTAAAGGCACTGGAAATGGAAATCCACAACAGCATTCAAACTCTGTAATAAAGGCTCTTTTTTTATATAAAAGCGAGCATTTAAAAAATATTAGAAAGTAGCTTCTTTTCTGTTTGATAAAAAAATATATATTTGACGTGTACTTAAATTTTATAGTTTGACTCATGTCCCATCTGTTAACATGGAGGAGGCGGGCTTTGTGACCTATACTGCAGCCAGTCAGCAGGGGGTGATAGAGAGGGTTTGGCTTCACTTTCAGGGAGCTGTCATGTCGTCCATCTTTTCATACAGTCTGTGGTTTGAATGGGGCGTGGAAAAGTGGAAAAGTGACACAGCAGCTAACTGGCCGTTTACACTTTAGCATTAGTTAGTATGGTTAGCCGCGGGTGTAGAGTGTCCACTGTGTTTGTCTAGTTTATGCTGCCGGAGAATATTTCAGGCCGTTGACCATCTATTTCCTCCATTAAATGTTGAGCAGTCATGATTTGCACTAGCTAACACTTAAAGTAGCAGTTCGCCCCCTGGAAAAAGCCACTGTCAGTCAAAGCTGGTGTTCTCAGTAATCGATAGAAGCAATAATATTTGAAATTGACGCCATAGCTGTGGAGAAAGTTGTACAAACAGCTCGTGGTTGCACCCATTCTACATTCCTACAACACCCAGCATGCACTGCGCCCCTCACTCTGAAAGGAACGGCCAAGCAAGAGCTGATGGAGTGAAATACTACCGTTTTGCTGAAATACGACGAGAATATACCGGTGGATCGTCTAAAACATCTTCAGGTCTGCAGTCAAACCTGACGATTTTGAACGACACATGACATCGGAGGCGGGCGTCCTTGATTGAGGAAGTGTAGTTTAGCGAACTCCCTGGCCTCCGCCAGATGACGGGTTTTACGTAGTCTGGTGGAGGTTTTCCAGGGCCCATTGGAGAAGCGGATAGCGTCCTCCAAAGACACGGAGCGAAATTGCATTTTATTCTACCATAATGGCATTAGCTCTCCATAATAGCATGATAGGACTGAGGTTGAAAATCGGCAAACTGGCCCTTTAAGAACTAACGATTAGCATTTCATTCAAAGCTGTGAGAACAAATAAGGGCGCCTTAGCTAACGTTCCATGAGTATGCTAACTGTTAACTTTAATATAGATGGCAGAAAGTGTTCTAACTCGCCATTCAGTGACCAATGAAAATGAATGTAATTCCTTTTCTGTAACTTTCGTAACAAAGCTCCGCCATTATGCCACCTTTGCCATTTTTACATTAGATCATGCAACGCCGACGTAAAGCCGCCCCAGTGTGTGTTTTGACGTTGCATTCCGAGCGTTGCAGAAACAAAAGGCGCGTGCCATGTAAAGACAAAGCGCGAGCTTCACATACACACACCTTTGTGCGTTTTACATAGAAGACGAGGCGTAACAGAAACATAATAATCCCTCCTTGAAGGGGCAGTGTAAAAGGGGCTTCAGAGAAAGGAAGTGAGACTAAGGAACATTTCAAACTCATGCACTTTGCAGAAGCACAAACAACAAACAAGGTAAAAAGGTGAGTCAATCTATACAGGGTTTGAAGCACTTAAGCAGAAACACATCTAGTAAAGAAGAATAAACATGTGAGTGGATAAAAATCTGTTATTCCAGCCACTTGTCAACCACAGTCACGTGTGCGCTCTGTGCTGTGATATATAGTCATACATTACCACATTATGTTCCCCAGCTCTTTGAGCGCCAGATCCTGCTTCCCCGCTGTCTCTCAAGGTCTCCCTCTGTCTGCTCCGGCTTAGCCAAGGTCACCCGCGCCGCTGCAGGCTCCCTGCAACCTTGAGCGGCTAACTGACCGGGAAATGTGTGTTCTCCCGTTCCACCACCTACGTGTCCCAGTGTCAATCAGCCCGATACAGAGCGGGGCTGTCATTAAATGTTCCAGCATGCTGCCGCTCGGACATTAGGTCACCTCGGTAGATGTTATGTTATAAAAAAGCACATTTTGTCAAGGTCAAAAAGGAGTTTAGGTGAAAAAGGACCACTTTCTGTATAAATGTTAATTCATTTAAGCACCCTGATACACCAGCTGCAGTCTGACATTTGAGGTGCTTGCACCTGTTTGGGTTTTGTGAGTGTGTAATGCCTGGCTCACACTAAAAGATTTTTCAAATCTTAACAGATGTTGAAAATGTGAGAGAGCCCACACATGAGCATATAATCATAGATTTAACAGTTTCACTCCTATAGTGTGTGGAGAGACTTGGACTTGAGACTTGGTGACTTGGACTCCAGTCGACTCGAGTCACTGTTTTGATGACCTGCGACTTGACAAAAAACAAATGACTTGAGACTCGACTTGACTTGAGGCATGACGACTCAGATGACTTGCGTGTGTTGATAAGTTTGAATGTTAGCTGCTAAATATAAAATGATAAAATTCAATGTTGTCAAGTTTTTGTCTAACTATCAAGTCTGATTGGACGGCTCAAAAAGCTCCCTGTATGTGGTTGTCATGATTGGATGACTGGCTGTCTGTCACACTCCTCGCTATGGCAACATGCAACATCAAAGCCCCCAAAGAGAATCCTCATCAGTCGTACTCGTTACTACTCAATACTGTCTCAGACCAGACCATCGTCATGGCTGCGCCTTTGTCAAGATAATACAGATATAGATCATTGTCATACTTTCTGAAGAGGTTAAATAAATTGGCGAATAATATCATTATTAGACGGGCTACTAACACCTTGTCTTTTCTCTTTATAAAGACCGGATACTACGGGTAAGAGTGCTGCATCTTGGGTGGAAAAAAGTGACTTGACTTGCCTTAACTAAGGACTTGACTTGACTTGAAATAACTTGCCCAAGAAACAATGACTCGAGACTTGCTTGAGACTTGGAACACATGACTTGAGACTTGGCAAAGATGACCCGGTCACAACACTGGTGTGTGGAGAGCAACGATTACGCCAAAAACAGCACACCGCACACTGACAGATTCCATTCACCAACAGCCAGAGTCCCGACTCACTAAACTGGAAATCTCACAAAGTCTCTCGCGGTCAAACGAGACTTTCGAGTAAACAAAAATTGCGGACGAAGGGCAGGAATAATTGGTGATGATGACTTAGGCCGTACATGTTATTTTATGCTCCCTGTTTGCTTTTGTCGCCATGGCTGCGGTTGTTGTGCTTCCTGCTTCAGTCAGCTTGCATCACAACTAGCTATTGATCGGGGGAAGTAAAATCACTCTTAAAATCCCTCACACCAGAGAAACATCCGGAGAGATCATCTCTAGAACCATCCGAACATCGTGACTTTGCTTACGATTGACAGAAGGCGCGATTATCTTGTAGTCTGGGCCCCACTTTAAGTTTGCTTTTTACAATAAATACATAAAAACTCTTCACGAGTCGAATTAAAAAATTGGAAATGTGCATGAGTTTGTGTGTACATGACTGAGCATGTGTATCCATGTCTAACCCTGTAAAGAGCTCACTGATTCTCGGCCGTCGGCAGGCCTTGGAAAAACTGCGATAAAGGTTTTTTTAAATCACGCAGTCACAAAGGAAGAAAAAATATAAGTAAACAGTGTTTCAGTTAACAAGGTTCATACTAAAAGCTTTTTAAATAAAGGCGAGCCGCAGAGTGCTACAGAGGATTAAAGCCACAATGGTGAGAGTGTATGTGGGACCTTGGCTTTGATATGAAATCTTGTGGCCTTGCCTTTACCGCCCTCCATGTTAAAAGCTCTTTGTGACAAGGAAATTACTTTATGAACCTCTGAAAGACACTCCAACACTTCAACCTCCCAGTTAGTTTCATGGACAGACCATGAGAGATGTGTTTGTTTTTTTTTTACATTTTTAAACCACATTTATCAGTCTCTGTCCCTGCTCTTATTTCAGGGCTTCTCCTTCATTCCTTAGTTTCTTAGTTTTCTGAGGAGTAAAACTACAAATAATTACAGAACATTTTAACATTCTTTGCCCTTACATTTAAATAGTATTTCACTTAAATGCAGCAGGGTATATCTGTTAAAAAGGTTTAATTTGGTGAGTTAAAGGGCTTGTAAATAAATATTAAAGGCTGCATTATGTAGCTCAACCTGCGCTGAAACAAGAGTTCTGTTTTTCATCCTCCCAAGGTCTGTGGAAATCAGTTTGTTTGAATATGCCGGCTGAATCATATTTATATGTGAGTGTGTTTTTGTTTAGGTCTGCAAGGATTCAGTTCCTTTAACATGTACCTGGAATGTTCAATCCGGATAGAAGCAGAAATACCAAACATGTGTCTCGGCGGCCTTGAGACTTCACAGGGCTCCCGACTGCGGCGCTCAGCTTTTGGTAAACAGCGTTTTCCTCCTGTGGCTCTCTTGTTTGGACAGGAAACAAGGAAGCTGATCAAACGCGGGCTCAGAAGGCCACGGCTGCGCCGAGCTGGAAAGGAGTCGCGGGGATTTCAGCGCACTTTGAATCAGGGGAAACGTGGAAAATAACATGTCACTTCTGTGTGCAAATCCGTCAGTTTGACTCTCTGTTCCGCTGTAGAGCCATATTTTCCCAAAAACATCAGGCAGTGCAGCTAACTTATGTCTAACTTGTGTTGTGTTTACACAGGAGAGGAACCAGTGTCACAAACAGTTGCTGTTACTGCAGGACGGTGTGTGTGTGTGTGTGTGTGTGCTGCAGATTTACAGCCCCGTCCTGATGACATCATAGATTAGCAGCAGCAGGGTGCAGATGATAGGAAGCATTATGTGGATGGATAGATGTCGGGCGAGGGAGGAGGAGGAGGAGGAGGAGAAGGACAGGAAATAGAGGAGGAGAAGGTGTGTGTCAAAGTCATTGGGGTTAATAGGTGAGGTGGTGATGCTCCCCCTTGTGACTGTTTATTAAACTGCAGATTTTACATCGAGTCATAAATGAAATCATTTACAGCGCTGCGTAAGAATAAGAATAAATATCAAAGTTTACATTTATGTAATATGTTTTTATTATAGTGAGAAAAAACAAATATATATACAGTTTATACTGTATATAAGCCACTTTTTTACTTGTGGTATTCTATAGTGTTGTGTGTTTAAATGCACAATGTGAGGTGAGCCATTAAAGAACATATAGTTAGACTTTATATTAAGGCTTTATATTACCTACTTTGCAATAAGCGTTAGTTACTAGGTAATAAGAAAAAACTCCTCAAAACCCATCTATTCAACACAGCCTACAGCCTTTAACACCAGTCATTTAATGTACTGTGTCTAGTCTGTTTGTGAGTGTTTCTGTGTCCTTGTAAAGCGACCTTGGGTCCCATGAAAGGCGCTATAAAAATTAAAGTTATTATTATTATTATTATTATTATTATTATTATTAAGTCCTAAGAAGATGCTTATAATGAGGTAATAAGAGTGCATACTACTACATAAACATGTTTATTATTATATTATAAGCACTAATAAGAAATATATTAAAGGTAATAAGCTGCTGAAAGCTTTGATAAAAGCTACACATGCAGAAAAAATCATGCAGCGCCCAGTTAGTGACGCGTTTTCCATCACCCAGCAGTGGTTGGTCTGCCAGAGAGGGTAGGCGGAGCTAAGCGGCTGCTTCTCTGGTCTCTGCAAGTGTTGCGAGTAAACAGTAATCTACTATGGCTGAACAAACAAAGAAAAGATGGATGACTACAGATACAACTTCAAAAATAAGTGAAAATCCAAAGAAAAAGAAACAAACTCGACGCTCAGATGAAGGCAAACAGTCTAAAAAGGAAAGAGACCGTCAGCGAGGAAAATCAAGAGTTACAGCCGGAGCCAACCGTGGACGTCACACATGCAGCACTGTCTGGATATCTGGGAAGTGTGCTCCTGCGGTTACCGTTTATCTCCACAGGTGCCGCCAAAGAGAACGAAACTGAGATCTTCGAGATTACAACTTTTCTTTGCTTTATTAGAATTTATACATCTATTAGTAGTTAACTATGCACGTATTAACAGTCAACTGTATTTGTGCAGCTATCAGATCTGAAGCAAACTCCACACATGAAGGGCCCCTGCGTCTGATCCAGGGTTGGAACTAGGAACCTTCTAGCTGTGAGGCAACAGCGCTAACCTCTGCAGCCCTAAAGCTTTATATATTCAGTATGTTTTAAAGTGCCTTATACATTTTTTACAGGATCCGTTCTGATAATTAAAGAGAATATTGCATGTGTGCAAGTTTTCAAGGATTCTTAAACACTAATGCAAAAATTCTTAAACAATAATGCAAAAATGAATAATAAAGGCTCAATAATGGAGTCAGGACTTCTTTGATTAGGGACGTGCAAACTTGGTCATGACCTTCGACAGATTCATTAACTTATATAATATCAATGACTTTCTTAATCATGGAAGAACAGATGGAAGAAAGCCTTTTATATACTTTAAATGATAGACTTTGTATGAGCTCTGGTTTCTAAAAGAGATGCACCAACACTTGAAATGAACTGACTGAACCTTTAACCTTTAACAAAAAGGATCGCTGATAGAAGAACAGTGTGAGGAGGCCTTTTCTCTTGAAGCAGCTGATTAATGATCATCTCTGAACACTGAACACTGCCTAAAGATTCTCTCCGCGGGTCACTGAGGACTCCTTTCTTAAGTTTGAGACACTTTACATAAAATATATTTAACTGACCAGTTTCTTTTCTTATTATGGAGGACTTTCAGTCAAAGGGACCAAAGACGATTACATAAAGTATCAACATAATAAGCAACAGGTTTGGAAACATTTTGTGCCCATTCCATTCAGTGTATTGAACTTATCAATGAAGTAAGATGAACTTAGTTTAGTAGTTTATCTCAGCTTAAAACTCTCCTGTGTGTACTCATGAAACCTATTACCTTGAACCTTTTAAGTTGCATTAACACAAAACAAATACCGTTAAATTTGGTGTATAAGACGCAATTTTAATTCATGTTACACACAGGTCTGTATGTGACTGACTGAGTAATTGCAGTGGCGGATCATGGAGCATATTGAACCTCCACTGACGCAACTCTCTGTTTATACGGCTCTGGATACTTTGTTACGTCCGCAGCGCGCACCTGCTTTGTTGTCACCGGCCTCATAAGGACTGTCCTTGTAACACATTGCCCACAAAAGCACACATTGACCTGATGCAGTCAGCCACATACTAGGTTTTGACCTCGTCTTGTTTAAAATCTATTTATAGTTTATTTCAATAGCTTCCAAGTCATGTGACCCAGTATCCTCAAGTCAATGTCAGATGTTAATACTCACTTGGACAGCTAACACAAACCTCATTACATTGGATTTAATTGCTGCTAATATTTCATATTAATATTTTTATGTAAAGTTTTATGGTTTTTTTCATTTTTTTTCAACAGATATGCACCGTCATGATCGCCATCGCAGCCGCCACCATTACAACAACAATCTTTTGTCACGCCCACTGCTGCCTCCTAGCAGGTCTCTCCCCCTCCCTGTTTCTGTGTGTCTGTCTCTGCTTAATTACAGGAGTGGGTTCAGGTGTGTGGGAGCCAGTGGGCAGCTGCTAATCATCTAATCAGCTCTGCTACAAATACCCGGCTTCTTCGCCACCACACTGCCAGATCGTAGACTCATTTCGACAGTCAGTACGCTTCGGCCTTTTTGCTCTCCAGATTTTGCATTCCTGTTTCACTTACCCTTATTTCTTCTGCCTACGGTGCCTTGGGCCTGCTCCCACCACTGCCTACTCCTGGAATCCTTTTTTGACCCACTCCCTCAGGAAAAGAACCTTGGCTCCCCCTACCTCAGCCCTGCCTTCCCCTTCGTACCTTTTTTTGAGTTTGTAATACACTCTTTTGCTTTGAAACCAGCCTCAGTGTCTGTGTTCTGCTTCTTGGGTTCAAGTTCCTTTTTCCTGCATAACATCTTTGTTACCGTAGGCTGCCAGCCCCCGCACTGGTTTTTGAGTTGCTGCATATTCATTGGGAAGAGTTACGTCAAATTTCTTTGAGGGTTGAGTTGAGTTAAGTTACTTCTTTTATTTATTCTTTTAACTTACTTCTTTTATTAAGATAGACTGGCGGGGGGCCTTTCTGTGCGGAGTTTGCATGTTCTCCCCGTGTCTGCATCGGACATGCTCGTTAATTGGTGACTCTTAAATTGCACACAGGTGTAAATGTGAGTGTGAGTGTGACAGGTTGGCCTCTGTGTGTCAGCCCTGGTCATCAGTCCAAGATTGTGTTTGCATGATATATGTTCATCAAATGCGACTATTTTTTTAAGAATTGGGAAATGATTTATTATATTTGGGGATAAATCAAAATGTAAGTTTGCTGACAGTGGGAGGGCAGACTTTTTGTTGTGTGAGTTGGTCAAATTGAGAATGAGCTTCTTTTATTGTCCTGCTGTGTCGTCTACGAGGACATAAGGGATGTACTTGTAACTAAATGACCTCCATGTTTATTGCGGTGGTGACGATTAAAAATCGTGACTCGTGCTTAAGGAAGGGAAACTTTTTAGAAGATGTTATCCGTCAGACTTGAATATTTGTAATGACTTGTCTTGTATTAAAAAGGTACTAAAGGTTGGTTCACTTTTAAAAGTGTTGATATTAAAGCCCAGGAGAATGTGGCATGTTTTGTGTTCTTTATGTAAGGCCAAAGTTTGAGTGTGACGTCAAACGGAGTTCACTGAGCGGGGAGGGTCCGGTTTGAGAAAGGCCCTAGTAATGAAAATGTCTGGTGCTCATTAAGTACGAACCAGGACCATATTTTTATTTTTTTTTAAGATTTTTTGGGGGGCTTTTTTTGTCTCTATTTATAGGACAGCTGAAGTGTGACAGGAAATATGGGGAGTAGAGAGTGGGGGATGACATGCACCAAATGACCTGCGATCGGTGCGTGCAGGACTGTAGCCTCTGTACGCGGGGCGCCTGATCTACCAACTGAGCTAAACCAGCGCTCCAACCATGAACAAATTATTTTTCTAATTTAAGTTTCAATTAAATCTGATTTAACTCCATTAAATTTAACAAACAAGGTCATAACTGTCTGATGAGGTGAGTAGAGAGAGAAATGGTGCTGAGCTTTGCCCTGTTCTCCTCAGCTGTGTCGCCGACAGATGCGTCAAAACTTACACACTTCAGGGTGCTGGTTTAGCTCAGTGGGTAGAGCAGACACCCCTTGCACAGAGGCGACAGTCCTCGACGAAGTGGCTGCAGGCTCGACTCCCGCCTTAGGCCTTTTGCTGCGTGTCAATCCCCCACTCTCTTCCCCTTGTATTTCCTGCCTCTTTTCAGCTGTAAACAAAAGATGATCATTAAAAGAAAAAGATTCTTTAGGGTGATAAAATACACATCTTTTAGAATTCATTGAAGATCGTTGCCTCAATTGCCTGCTTTAACTTAAAAGCACATCTGCTCCTTCTCCCTCTTTGAGACTTGAAATATTTTCAGGTTTAACTGCTGGACACAAGATGTCTCCTACTTCACTGAGAAGTCCTTTCTGCGTTTGAGCACCAGAGGTTTCAAGTTTCCACTTCCTCTTTGTGAGGCGCATATTGTAACCAGTCGCATCGTCACGATATTGTGCACATCTGAAAGGGATGAAAAGGCCTGCGACTGCACATGTTCATCGTTATTCAAATACATGGCCGGCAATAGGAAACATTTTGGTGTCGAATGTGTGTTCTGCTGAGAAATGAAGCTAATAAAGGAGACAGATCAGTTTCAGGTTTCACTTCCTGTCTTTATTGTCCTTCAGAAAGTGAGACGTCACAACCACAGTCAACCACAAACACCACCTGTATGACTGTGTTTGAAAATCATGATACATGAATACAGCACAACCTCCTTGTAATTACTAATCACATACAGAATTTGCTTTCCACATCGTCCTCAGCAGCTTATGAAAGGAAAAATATCAAAATGAAAAGGAGAATTGGACGAGCGGGTGCCTTGACACCGGGGTTACTCCTCTGTATTCTCCCTGAGCGGCTCCCCGGAGGCCTCGTTTGAAATCTGCAGAAAGGGAGTGCTGATCTCACTTGACTGCATGTCTCCAGCCACCCGCAGCAGGCAGCTCAGGACCATGTCCTTAGCTAAACCGGCCTCCAGGTTCCCCTCACGACTCAGCTGCAGAGTGATCTGATCTAAACTCGTCAGCACCAGCTCTGAGCACAGCAGGGGGCAAACAGGGCCTGCGTCAGAACCTGAACCAGGCCTTTCTCGGGCCATGTTCTCCATCATGTACTGCTGGTACAAATCCAGGACTTTATGCTCCAGGTAGTGGTTCAGAAGAGAGTTGGAGAATGGACCTTCACGCCCCTGGAACAAGAAGCTCCGATCACGGGTGCTCCCCTGCCTCCAGCGGTTCGAGCCGCCCCTCAGTGGGTGCAGAAGTCCAGTCTGAGGTGTCGGCCCAGGGGGAGACTCCTCCACAGCGGGGAGGACGTCGCAGGACTGGAGGAAGGGCCCGACAACCTGGGCGTCGGTAACAACACGGAGCTCACCATCGCTGGCTGAGAGAGGCAAAACGTGGTCGCCTCCGATGTGAAGGTCGCTGTAGTTTTGGCAGAAGCTCTGACAGAAGGAGGGAACCAAGAACGGGGACTCGGCATCCGAGCAGGCCTGAGCCGGGATCTCGATCTGCGGAGAGATCTGTCTCGGGGGAGACTGCAGCGGAGAAATGAGCAACTCCTCTGAAGCTCTCCTGATGTCTGAGCGACCCGTCTGCTCGGGGGAGTCGTGACGAGCGCGTGGAGTGTGTCTGCTGGAGCCCGGTATGAGGGTAGCAGCCGCTCTCGGCAGGCCATAAGCACTGTGGAGAGTCGGCTGAGGACGGAGATGATCCAGATCCAGTTCAGCATAGGTCATGCTCAACAGTCTGCCCTCGCAAAGCATGGCTGCAACAGAGAGCACACACTCAGAGACTTATTAAGGTACACTTATTCACAGTAGGAGAAGATGCAGATGTTAGCTTACATTTTTATTCATGTTAAGTGTTTATGCTACTTTATAGGGACAAGTAAACACCCTGCATTTGAATCCGTCTGGGTTTAGGAGTCGAAAGAAAGTACTGATGTAGTTATTATCAAAAATGTGATGAAGTGCCAAAACCAAGGTCAGCCCTTGAAAAGGTCACAAGGGTTAGTATCAGAGTATCAGAGGCACCCTGACAGAAAGATGAAACACAAAGTTACGGAGATGTGTTTTTCATCTTTTACATTCTGTTTATTTGGGGGGCAGAATATTGAATTTAACCTCTGTTTGACCTTAAAAATACCGTGAATTAAACCGTCTGAGACGTATTAAAGGGAAATGAGGCTTTAGTGGGAGCAAAGGCCCCAGCAGACACTGCTTTTTGTGAGGGGGTCAAAAGCCAGAAATGTCAGCACAAGTTTCAAAGCGCTTTACTTCATAAGCTTATCTTTTTTGTAAAGTGTAGGTCGTGGGACTACTGCTAAATTAGAATCAAAGTTGTGTTAACAAAGCAGAGATGGACAGAAGATCGGAGGCTGCGGTAGCCCAATGTGTATAAGTTACCCCCGGTGTTTTCCGCTGCTTTAAGAGCTTGTGTAATGACGGCGACCGCTCTTTGTGTCGTAAAATTCGTCTTCTTCTATTCTCTAATTATCTTGCTAATGTCTGTCAAACACTGACGTCTGCTCTCCGCCAAATGTGCTGTCAGTGTGGCTGCGGCGGTATGCAACCGGTGCCGTGGCTGCGCTAAACGGCACTTTCGATTTTGGGACCTCTTGTCTTTTTCACTCAAACGTCCGCTGATCAGCTAATTGCAAACTGGCCCTTAATCAGCGGATCAGTTGAGCTGTCGTCATTGATTAATCAGCGTTTGTCCTGCCTCATTATGTTGATTAACTCGACCAACTACCTATCAGATCCAAAATCGCAATTGGTAACTCGTAGCTTAAAGCTCCTGTGAGGAACTTTTGGTCTGTGTTGATTTTGGCGCCCCCTGTGGACAAAGCTGTACCTCGCATGTCTTTGCTGATTTTGTCCTGTACATGCTCGAGTGGTGTTTTTTTTAAATACAATCTCATCCTGCTTTCTTTAACAGTCACATGTATCACTCACTTTAAATTTCTGCCCTTGGAAATGTAAACAAAGGCAGCGTGCAGTTAATCACTTCGTCTGACACCTACCCCCCCCCCCGCCAGCAGTTTCAGGCATTAAAAATAACTCTATAGAAATAATGAATCTTGTCGCTGATGGTCTGGTTTGCTTTTGTAGCTCATATAGAGTCATCAGAATTAATTTCAGTCTGTTTCATAACCAGCGAAAAAATCCTCACAGGAGCTTTAAGGGACATAAAAAGAAACATTATTTTCCTTAAAGAGGGGCGCAGGTAGAGGATTATAAAATTAAGTACCTCATTATTGTAAATGCTTGAAGTAACTGAGTCCCTTTCCTACACTAAAACGATACACAGGTTTATACAGTATATAGCATGGATAAACGCCCTATCCTAAAGCATTCATAGCTGCAGCTATTTTAAAGTAGCTGTCCCTGGACAGGCCTCTAAACAGTGGGACACAACTCAACTAATTATTACCATAAAACATAATGACAAACACCTACAGGTCTATTATTACTACATGAAAGAACCCTCTTTGAAGCTGTTTCTACTGAGTCTGAAATGACCCTGTTCATGATCCAACAATATTGATCCCCAAACAGAAAACAAAGCCAGTCTAAAGGAGGATTTACAAAAGACGCGGCCTTATCAAACAATCATAAATAAATCAAACTCATCCTCCTACCTCCCGGCCGGAATCGCAGTCTCTCAGTCAGCTCAGGGTGCCGGGTGTCCTTCCACAGTCTTTTTCAGAGCAGAGAGAACCTTCTTAGAAACATCACATTTAATAGATACAGCCTGCTAAATGTGTGCACTGTATTTGATCCGTGCATGCATAACAGAGTGCATTCATGTGCGAGGGTCGACTTATACCACGCCAAGAGGAAGTGGAAGCGACTGGCATTTTCTGTTCTTTCCCCTTTCTGCAAAGTGAATGTTGCAGCAGTGTAAATATATTCAAACTCGTTATTTTGCAAATAAATATCTTATTTTCATACAGCTGGGTTTATCCCCTTCCAATCTATTCTTTCTAGCTTACATAAGATTGTTCCCCTGCCTTAGTTTTTCTTCTCCTTCTTGCAGGTGTTGTATTCTTATGTACGAACAAAGACAAAGCTGTCGTGCTCAACTCCAGAACTCAAAAGCAATCGGTGCCAACCCAAGGATAACACTGTACGCATAAAGACGATCGCATTCGCTATAAAGTTTATAACTTTTAATGTGAAAAATAACCTCCAAACGGAGTGTCATAGGGGCTTTTATTTTCCTGTTTCCTGTGATCTTAGATATGTTCGGCAATGGACGTCCATCTATATCTGACATGAGAAAAGACTTGTTTCCTTCGGCTGCTGATTATTTTTCTCTCTAAAAGTTACAAACTTTAGAGTCTTTATGCATCCAGTATTCTTATGTTCTGAAAATAAGCATTAGAAAATAATCCACAGATGTTTTGTTTCCTCGTAAATGAAACAGGTGTGCGATGGGTGTCAGCCAAAGTGTCAGCTAAAAGCAGAAGAGAAAGTCATTTAGTTTGATTAAATTATCGGGAAACTGAAAGTTTGTCACATACCGTTTCCTGTTTTAGGTAAGCATGAAGGTTTTTAGCTTCTATTTGGAGCTTCTTCACCTGTTCGTGCCAAAGCAGAAGTGTGATTTAGCAACAAGTCGTCAATTCCTCCTTAAAAACATGCTTACATACATGCTAAGATACTTCACCTGACACTTTGAAATGATACTGAAATAGTTTTCTGTCTTTACTTGATTTGAGCTCCTCTGTGGTAAAAAAAAAAACTTCTGCATTAATTTCTCTCCCCGTCAAACCAAGGTGAGGCCTAAATCAGTTACCAGGTGAGAGTGATGGAAACTTTCAGGCTTTATTTATGGCACCTTGTCTGCATGTGCGACTCGCTCCAGTTAAGACTCTTGTCGTCAGACGTCCTGCTCTTGCAGCAGGGAAGCCTGACAATAGAAGCCAATGACACACGAGAGAACATGTTGTATTATTAATCAGGCGAGGAAACCTAGACAGAAGTCAACATCACATAACTTCTCCAGTTTGTTATATTCAGAGCATTGAACTGAATTAACACTTTTTATCAGAGGTGTATTTTTATGCATTTTGGTAGCTTAAGCCACCCATCATATTTTTTTAAGATCATCTGTCTTGTAGAAGATGTGTTTTTATTAACAGGTGTTTCACAGCCAAAATAAGTAAATAAATAGGCCCAGAGTTTGTTGGATTAGTTATTTTTCTCTATGAGTCAGGATATCTGACACAGGACTGCTGTTCAGTAACGGTAGCACAAAGTGTAGAGTTACCAACCCGTTGCTACAACAATGTTGCTAGGCAGCGTCCGATAACATTAAAGACATGCTGAGATCAGGTTAGACAAGTGCCTCAGACCTGCTGTTGCTTTTTGTGGCACAATGGAGCAACCATTTGGGAATTTCAGCACCCTGGACAGCGACTAATCAATTTAAACAGCTCCGGTCCAATTTTTGTTTGTTTGTTTTGAGGGATATTTGCTGGCTTTAAGAGATGACTATGGATGGATGCTACACAAAAACAAAGGAATTTAAGGAGAAGTCACTAACCCCGAAAGTTTAGAGGAATGTTCAGGAAGATTAATAATGTGTTTCGACCCAACCATCCCGGGCACAGAGGGCGGGATGCTGGAGGTGGAGGTGGGTTCCGGTCCGAGCAGGACTACCACAGCGCGTGCACCGTCCGGCTGGTCCGCAGCACCTCCATGCTCGTGGTGGGAGAGAAAACTCAGACAGCCGTGGGCTCAACTTTGAAACGGAGCAAAAGCACCGTGAGCATCGAGTCGACCTTGTACTATTATCAGAGGCAAGAGGACCGGATATGGCTGTACTCTCAGAATCAGAACTGTCTGGAGTACCTGGAAGCGCTCGTGGCTTTGAGGCGGCAGTACACAAAGAGCGTGAGCGACTTGAAAAGTACCGACAGCAAGGCCACAGTGTCCTCCAAGAAGAAGCCCGCGCCCCCGCCGCCTAAAAAGGAGGAACAGGTACGAATTAAACAGAAACCACAGAGCACCTGGTAGAAAATATCAAAGGTAAATGTTCTGCTAATTTCAAACACAGATATCCAGAGTCAAACCCTTCGCCCCTCCGGTCCCGGACGAGGAGGACACGCTGCAGTTCTTTGACGCGGTCATAGCCAGCTGCGACAGCGAGCCTCTACGGAAGCCGTATATGGATGATGGACACGCAGATGTGGACTTCATAGGTGAGTTTGAAATGGGTCTGTTGGAATATTCTTTTATTTGTCGTCACAGTATGATTAAAAAATCATACTTAAACTCGTCTTCTGAATGAGGTTTGATGTTGAAAATGTTGACGAGGGTAGGCTACTTTAAAATGCACTCAAGCAGGCCTACTTATATTTAGGCGAAGAGCATACGGTTATATAAATGATTTGTACTACTTTATATAAAACAACACAACACGACACAGTGGTTAAGGTTCAACAACAATAATACAAACTTGTATAAGCATCTTGTAACTAGTATATTTTTACTTGAAACAACATTTCCTGTATTGCTATTTACTTAAAGCTCCTGTGAGGAGTTTTTTCGCTGGTTCTGGTCATGATTAGATCTCCTGAGAGAGAGTAAGCGCCTACAAACTGGGCTTGATTGACATCTCAATCACATCCTGCCAGTTATGTGCAGCGCAGGATGAAATTACTATTTTATCTTTATTATCACATGAGCTTGATGATATAACTCCTTCATAAGTTGAAACAGCTGAACAACACATTTTGAATGGGAATGTTGTGCATTTAACTGTTTTAACAGTAGTTAGAAGTTGCCTTATAGATTGCAGTTTCTACACGTGGAGGTCACTAAAATTAAATAAAGAAATGCTAGTAGTTGTTATTTTTGAGGTAGTATCTTTAATAATTGTAAGATGTATGAGCTGGACCAGCTACACTCTTTAAAATGTTGCTTTCAGGATAGTTCATCAATCATGTATAATTAAATTTAAGGGGCCTCTGTTCACAAATCGTTTTGCTTGCGGCAATTTCATAAATTTACAAAAACATTTCCTACAAATTGAATATTATAACACTGTTATATTACTACTTTGAGACTAGCTCACTTCATCTATTTAAAAAAGCAGACTTATTGGTTCAACATTGAGAGAAAAGTGGGTGTCACGGCACAGCGCTACAGGTAAAAACTCATCCATCCATTATCTTCCGCTTATCCGGGTAGGTAAAAACTCAATCCAAGCCTATTCTTCTTCCAACACTGCTTAGAGGTGGTAGGTAAAGCCCTGTTGTGGTTCAGAATTGTGGAAGCCAGACACTATTCATTTAAACTTTGCTTCTGCTCTTTAAGGCCAAGCTGATGATCTAACCCAGCTAAGTATTAAATAAAATATCAGAGTGAAAATCATTCGGGGTCTGACGGTACAGGAGTGAAAGTAACTGGCCTCAAAAAGCAGCCTTCATCCTCCTCTCAGGCTCTTTCCTCTGCTCTCCTCTCCCACAGTGGCCTCCAGCTCGGCCGAACACGACCTCCACTCTAACTGGGTCCTGCGGGTTCCTCGGCTCGCGGAGGACTCGGAACAGAAAGCGGTTGACGACTGTGCCAATGAGAGATCCCAAAAGAAGAAGAAGAAGAAAAACCAGAGCGGGTCCACGAGCAGCCGACTGCGGCTGCAGAGGAACCCGATCCACCTGCCCAAAGTGGTGGAGAGTGCGTTCCAGACGCTGCGCTTCAAGCCCAAATTAAAAAAGCAGTGAAGCTTGATAGACATTTGAAACCAGCAGCACGGAGAGCTCGACCTACTTTGTGTGGACAGACAGCATGCACTGATAACCATCCATCCAAACCATTTATACCTGCTTAGTTAAAAGGAATTTTAATAAAGCAAATGTAAAAAAAAAAGTCGATTACATGAAGTAATCTTTGTCCTAACATGACCTCTCTTATAGCTGATATTGCGGCTGGTCACAGATGGAAGTGTCCCAGTAAGTCATGACAGTGTGACCGTGACCCAGCATGCACAATACAAGGACCCTGAAACTGAAGCAGCTAAATGGAATTCAGCCATCATTCATTTCATTATTTACACCTGTGTTTTTCCTACTGCTCTCTGTTAAAGGCCGATCAAAGTATCATCCGCTGTGGGGATTTTGTGAGCCGCTGCAGATGAATAAAAACATTGATATCAAATTAGGGATAGACCGTTTATTGGCGCCGATATTCGGTATTTTGACGTATATCGGCATCGGCCTTTTTTTTTGTTTTTTTTTTAAATCCGACGGCCAACGGTGCTCACACACACGCCGGAGAGGAGAAAAAGTTCATTTCTTTGCAAATTTTATTTAACTTTGTTTTATTTACTTTATAAAACTTCAGGAAGTTATTTATTTATTTATTTAAATTTTCAGTTCACTTTATAAGAGATGCTGCTGATCCTGGGAACTCCCTGCGCTTTTTGTTTGTTTGTTTAATAAACATATGCTTAAAGGCATTTAAACAAAGTTAAGTGTTGGAGATTGTATTATTCAAAATTTTGACTCCAATATTTTCACTTTAGCTGCAAATGAATATCGGCTCCAAATATCGGTTATCGGCCTCCTTGACTACTAATAATCGGTATCGGTATCGGCCCTGAAAAAACCATATCGGTCTATCTCTATATCAAATAAAATCTGTTTAATAGATTGTAACTTTAAAACAACTTTATCAGAATAGACCAAACTAAAAAAGCAACTGTTCCTTCACTTAACTCACTTTTATCCGTTACTAACATTTCTATAAAGTGTACTTTTGGACTCTTTCAAAAAGAGGAATGTTCAATGTTATGTTTCCTCCAGAAAGACGGCATTCCTTTGAGGAATCAAAGCCATCAATTAAATTCGACAGTGTCCTTCACGGCACTGCGAGGTAAACATAACTCAGGATACTCCATTCATTTAGGAGTGAGGCTCAGATTTGTAAGACCTATCCAGGGACTGAATAGTTCAAAAGCAGGTTTGGTTGTTTTGGTTTTTGTTGCCAGAGTTTAAATGGTTTCAAACGTGAGGGTCAGTTTACAAAAGAACATGTTATGGTGCGCTATGGGCGATGGTAATATCTGTATCGCAGAATTAAACATAAAATTGAGCCTGAACTGTCTGAATGCTTGAAGGTGAGATTAAAAAAAGATTTTGTCTACTGTGGTGAAAGAAGTATTCAGACTGTTTAAGTAGAAATATCATGGTGTAAAAATATTAAAAGCCCTTTAAAATGTACAGGACTACATCAATAGTATGATCAAGTATCAGGTATGAGAATGGCTGCTATTAAGAGTTATATTTGTAATAGTTAGGATAACTGTTTCATCACAAATACATGTCCATGAGCACTCGAGAAGTTATAAACCACTGGGAGGATCAGTGAAAATGTGTTTAAAGTTGTAAATGTGATTCTGTCATATGCATGAGGCCACAGGCAGCTGATATTCAGTGCATCACTCCCTCTCGTGTGATATTGCATACAACAGTTACACAAGCGTCAAAAAGAAGTATTAATCAACAACAGATGATTTTTTGCCCCGCTGACTAAACCAGTTCCACAACTAAACTGAAACTGGACTTTTGTTGCCGAGCAACCCAAACATTCTCCTGCAGTGTGTGTCTACAGGTTACCACAGATCAGCTGTTTTTCATCATGTACAGTTTGTTTTCATTTATCAGCAACTAGTGAAACAAGAGTCTGCTGTGTGAGTCAGAGGTACCAGCCTGATTAATCACAACATACATTGGTCATACAAATTTTAGTTATATGCGTTGTAATTGGGTATCACTATTTTATACTGTCCTAACTTCTAGTCCTCTACATATACTGGAAATGTGTAGATTTAGATTTTACATACAAAATAATCTACCCTGTCCTTAAAGTAGATCCACCTCAATCACTTTAAAATATGCACAGTGTAATACGTTCAATAGAAATGATGCTCGAAAGAAGGTCATTCTACATTTTGTACTTCAACTTTCAACAATAATACAAACTTGTCATATTTTAATTGCAATTACTTGGAACAATATTTCCTCTATTTAATTAAAGGAGCAGTTCGCCCCTGAAAAAGCCGCCGTCAGTCACAGCTCGTGTTCTCTGTAATCGATATAGAAGCAATATTTGAAATTGGCGCCATAGCTGTGGAGAAAGTTGTACAAACATCTCGTGGTTTCGCCCATTCTACATTCCTACAACACCCAGCGTGCATTGCGCCCCTTCCTCTGAAAGGAACGGCCCAGCAAGAGACGCTGGAGTGAAATAATACCGTTTTCCAGTCAAGGACATTGATCGCTGCAGGAAATGGCTCAGAGTAATGCAGAATCCGAACTCCGGCGAGAATATACCGGTGGATTATCTAAAAAAATGTTCAGGTCTGCAGTCTACATTTTAACCTTTTGAACGACACATGACATTGGAGGCGAGCGTCCTAGATTTAGGAAGTGTAGTTTAGCGAGCTCCCTGGCCTCCGCCTGATGACAGTTTTACGTAGTGTGGCGGAGGTTTTCCAGGGCCCATTGGAGAAGCGGATAGCGTCCTCCAAAGGCACAGAGCCAAACTGCATTTTATTCTACCATAATGGCATTAGCTCTCCATAATAGCATGATAGGACTGAGGTTGAAAATAGTCGAACACACCCTTTAAGGATCTTCTGATATGGACATTCACTCGAGTACTGCGCTTAAAGACCCTAAACACATCTATAGTGCACCACACTACACGGTCTGCTGTAATGTTAATCAACAGTATTCAGAGCACCTGGCTGAGGCGGAGTGATACACAGAGTGAAAAGGCCCAGTGATGTTCTCTGTTGTATAAAGTAGCATAAAGCACACTAATACGCACATTCATGTGGTTCGATTACTTACTATTATTCCTCCTCTTCTCATTCTCACCTCATTCAAATCTTAAAAAAGGAAAACATACGTCAATTACATTTTCTTTTCTTTATTACAAATGAGTCACATACAAACTAGAGACTGTACAACAGTTATTGCTTTTCTGCTTTGACCTTGGGGCTGAAGAAGGACGACATGGGCTTCATGCCACTCTTGTCCACCTTAGCCAGAGTTTTCTGAGCTGTAGTCATCTTCTTTGGCGGCTGGAATGAAGGGAGGAAAAAAAATCAATATGAAAACTTGTTGACTTTTCAGAGACAGCAGAGAATTCATTACGTATCATCAACTTCAGTTCAAGCTGAGAAAAAAAAAAAAAAAACACATTTGTACAAGGTAAGCCCTTTTGACCCGTGTGTATACTCAGACAAAGCTGAGAGGAAGCAGTTAGCAAACACGAGCTGCTCTAACAATCACTCAAGGTCTTAGAAGAGAGAAAAGACTCCATGATAAAAGCAAACAAATGATCACCCAGTCTATAATGATAAAATCAAGAGAAATAATGATCAAAGCCACAGACAGATTTCTCAGATAGCTCTTTGTCTATTCAGGCAGACGTCTGTATACACTCACTTTCCGCGCAAAGTCTGCACTGTTGAATTTGGTGTAGTCCTCTCCAGCCTCCACCGGTTTGTCTGAAAGTTTCCGCTTCTGCCAAACGAAGAAGTAAGAAGAGCTTTTCATGACAAAGAGCACCAAAGTTTTTTACCACAGAAACCAAAACCAGGTGTACACGCTAGGATGAAATCATACTGGCACTAACATACCTTTGAAGGAGGTTCTGTCTCCTTTGGGCTTGTGAGCTCCGGTAACCTGCGGAGCACGATGAGAAGCACGCTTGATCATCACCCACATACCTTGGCACGATAACTGATCATAAAAGCTCGCACATTTGTTCCATGTCACTCACTGCAAGTGTCTGAGGAGGGCTCTGCTCAGGTCTTCGCTGATGTACTCTGATACGAGGCCGTGGGCATAGCGAAGGTAGTCCTCTGAATCATAAAGATGAGAGAGCCGGTAATTAGCAATAAAATCCTTCTTTAGGTTTAATATAGATTCAGGATGGGGGAATGTTATTTTAGATCTATAACCCATTGATGTAAACTATGAAATAGTACTGCCATCTATTGGTCTAAGTCTAATCTGCTGAAGAGAAAAAGAATGGACATGAGGATGTTGTTGTTGTTATATAGGAAGGTAAGACTGGATATATAACACATCAATAAGATGGGATTCATCTTAAAGGAGCCACTGTCAGTCAAAGCTGGTGTCCTCCGTAATCGATAGAAGCAATGATATTTGAAATTGGCGCCATAGCTGTGTAGAAAGTTGTACAAACAGCTCGTGGTTTCGCCCATTCTACATTCCTACAACACCCATCGTGCATTGCGCTCCTCCCTCTGAAAGGAGTGGCCCAGCGAGAGACGCTGGAGTGAAATATTACTGTTTCGCTGCAGGCAATCAGAGCGGTACAGAATCTGAAATATGACGTGAATATACCGGTGGATTGTCTAAAAAATCTTCAGGTCTGCAGTCTACATTTCAAAGATGACGATTTTGAACAAGACATGACAAAGGAGGCAGTCGTCCTAGAGCTCCCCGGCCTCCACCAGACTTTACATAGTCTGGTGGAAGTTTCCAAGGCTACATTGGAGAAGCGGATAGCGTCCTCCAAAGGCACAGAGCGACCTACCATAATGGCATTAGCTCCCCATGATAGCATGATAGGACTGAGGTTGAAAATCAGCGAACTGGCCCTTTAAACAGTGAAGCTTACTGACTTACCCTCCTGGCAGTCTGACTCTGACTTCACTCTGACGTATGTTGAAGATTTGACTCCTTCTCCCACTGAGATGTGTCTCTTCTTGAGGGCAGTGACTGTCCTCTCCACCTACACGAACAAATGAAAGAACTGTTTGTGCATTTTCACATGAACACAAAGTTTGACTTTTTATTTTGTCGTCTTTTGCTTTTAAAAAAAAAAGCACAGACAGATATGTTCGATATCTGTATTAAAATATTGTCATGAGTACCTTTTTCTTCAACCAGTTCATCGTCTTGTCTTGACTGTATCGATGGAACTTCTGGTTTCCCACCTCTGGAAGTACAGAATACATCTTTTTAAAAGAAAGTCAGCCTTACAGTAGAGTTCAGGAATATTTGTTGCAAAATAAAGCTCACCTTTTTCCTCTGCGATGTGGTGCAAAGAAGCCAGGGAACGTGTGCAGCTCAGCAGCCTTGAGCAAGCGGGGAAATCTTCGTCCATGACGACTTGATCCACGGGCTGGAACTTCCCCTGAGCGGCAGATGAGCAGATACTGTGACTCTTGTGTGAGGTCTCAGTAAATATTGTTATTGTTATACTGCTGTATTACAGACACAATATTGCTGTTCCACTTTAAGTTAAAATAGGGAAATGGGAAGGCATCACTGGCTCAAATATTGTGCTACCCCGACTTGCAGGAGTCTTAATATTGCAACAGTACAGAGACAAGTGGCAAGAAGGCAAATACAAATACAAATACCAATAAGAATAGATAAAATAAACACACATGGTATGGGGATAAAGTGACATAAATGTATGGGTGATAGCAGCAACATTTAGCTGTATGAAATAGTTCAGTATAAATAAGGTGCAATATATAAATGGATTTAAGGAACTTGTAGGAACTTGTGTTTTCCTTTAAGTGACATTTTTAAAGGGTTATACCGCCACCTACTGTATTGGAGTGTGAACTGAATGTCAGATCATCTGAATGATGATCTACTTCTATCCCATGAGCAAACTAAAATGTTTTCTGCCTGTCGTATGGACAGAAATGCTCAATTGGGGCTTTTGTGTATTCTGCACTCGCCTTGTGGAATACATTGCAAAATGGCCGATGAATTAATCTCGTTAAAGACATTTAAATCCAAAATGAAAGAACTAGAGGTCGGCTCTTTCTGACATAGATGTTATTAATTTACCTGGTTGCAAAGCTAGAAATGTATCATTTAAAATGCTTGTCTTTTTCTATTTTGTGTTCTTTAAATGTCCCTTATGTGTTTTTCTGTCTGTAATAATGTGTTTTCATTAAGCTGCTGCCTGTCACAGCCAGGACTCCCCTGAAAAAGAGATTGTTGATCTCAAAGGGACTTTTCCCGGTTAAATAAAGGTTATAATAATTATAATAAAAACACTGATTTAATTTTAAAGCTTTATAAGTTGATACAAATAAGATGGTGACTGTGCATTCCTATCCAAAACTACAGTTGCTTGAAGAAGATGTACATGTGGAGCCATTCCAGCACAACATCTCCAGCAACAGCAGGTGAAGCCAGGCACACTATGTGAGCGCAGATGGCTTTTTGGCTTTGAGAAGAAAAGCAACAATGTAACCTGGCAACCTTATTATGAAGATGTTTTTTTGTTTGTTTTTTGATGCCAACAAACTTGGATGTTGGTAAAGAAATTGTTCCAACACATGAACCACAATGTTTATATAAGCTAAGTTTGCTCCTTTCCCACCTCCACGTTTTGGTGCTTAGCCAAGTCAGATGGACCTGTACGTGTTCCCACCACTTCTGGAGGTGTAGGTATAGATTTATTGATCTTTTCTCACCCTGGATGACACTCAAACAATATATCTTAAATTTTTTTAATGTTATTTTGAGAGAGAGGTTGAACTGGGGGTGATGTGAAAAAAGAGGTAAACAGATCTCGTGTGCTGTCAGACTATATCAGAGGAGAGATATCGCAGAGTCCAATAAAGTGCAAATTAATAACTCTTGAAACGCTGATATGAAACAAGTTAGCATGAAGCTTTAATGAGAGATTCTAACCCTTCACTGGTAAAACAAGACTGTATTACACTATAACGATCGGCACAAACACATCACTTTGCTGTGACATGAAGACACATTTCTGTTTCTTACCTCTTTGCCACATTTAATCAAATGGGGCAAAATAAGGTAGAGAGGATCCATTGGCGTAACAAAGAGAAGTCTGCCATCTGTTTGAAAGAAAGAGACACAAACACATGACTAACACATCAAGTTAAGACAATCAACAATTTCTTCATGGCTGTCTTTAATGGGGACTAATGGTAAGGTGGCCACCTTTGTAGTAGTGTTGAGGTTTCATCAGATTTTACACTGTAAAGGGGAACGAGACTAACCTCTCTGTACGGTCTGACCAACAAACCAGGAGTGGAAATCTTCTTCAAATGCTTTGACTTCAAACAGCTGTACGTCACCGCTACTCAGCATATACAGAGAGGCTTCATCTGCAGGACAGACAAATGAGGAACTGGGTTACTTTCACTATCACATCTGCAAATATACTTCAAAAGATACAAAATAATCCGACTATTATTAACCTTCCATGAAAGTAAAGTGAACATCTTTCGGTTTTGTACTGTTGTGTGAACAAAACAAGAAACTTGAAGCTCTGGAAATTTGAAATTCATGTTTTTCATAACATCTGGCAGTCAATCGACTATCGAGAATACAATTGTTGTATGCAGTCAAAGATATGTGTATAACAAAAATAAAGACCAACCTGTAGAGGGATTCCTTAGTCTCACAAAAGCTGGGTCACTGTCGTCCTTCTGTGTGTCGATGACAGATTCTGTGGACACCAAAACAAAAGTCAAATTCATCATAGCTGAAGATGATATCTGGTTGACAAGTCGCGTATGAAAGCGTACCTAGCTTTATCTTTAAATCTACTCTAAATAGGAGCATTACGTCGAAAATTAACACCATGCTGTATTAAAGAAGACTCTAAACTAGATATTGAGACCATTAACTTACTAGGAAAATGTTTACTGCGATACCAGCAGCCTAATCAATCAACTAAGAGCAAGCCAGGTAAAGAGTTTTTTTGCAACCAGTGGAGTCGCCCCCTGCTGGCCATTAGAAATCCTACAGGTTTAAGCAATTGCGCATTGATTTCACACATAAAACCAACAGGCTACCTCCACTTCTTACACAGTGCATGGTTTAGAGCCAGTGTTTATTTTGTCTCTCCTGGGCTTCTGTAGGAGCATGGCGGACTCTGTGGGACCCGCTATCTCTGCAGATATAACGAGCTCTTTCAAAGGTAACGAAAACACAACCATTCTTAATTTGAAGAGAGTATATTCCAATAAAAAACAATTAATAAGTATTGAGTTTGAGTTCTGCCCAAAAAACTCCCGAAATCTTTCACACCGGTACGCTGAGTAGGTGATGGTAACGTTATCATGGTACCTAACATTAACGTAATCCACTACATGGAAGCTAGCTTACTTTGCTCAACTGCAGGTGTTATTTCATTGCTAAAACTTACCTGCAGCAATGACAACCCAGCTGTCATTGTGCACACTTCTCGTTCGCTTCTTTTTAGTAGTCATGTTGTGTAATTCAGATAAACGGGATGAATTGTGGCTGACGTTGTTCGCAGTGGAAAAAGATACTTATATGACGGCTACTGTTTTGCCTGACAACATGAGCTCAGAAAAGGCGCCCTGTCTCCCTGCACTTCCTGCGTTCGTCACACAGGAGAAACCAAGACGTATATTATTGCATTTCCAGCTCATTTTTAACCATTTTTAAACACGTAATACTCAACACGTTTTTAAAAAGACAAATGTGTATTCCGGCGACGAAACGAGCTCAGAAGCAAGCTAAAAAGACACCGTGGTCGACTTTGAATTCGCCCTGCTCACCCTGTTTTTAATGCAGTGGAACATTCCGTGGTGACGTCACGTTAAAAAAATGCAGTTTTAGATAATGGCCGCTAGAGGTAGCTCAAGGGCTTTGGTTATTTTTACATGATAATGTTTAGGTTTGCCTTACACAGTATTCCCCGTCACTTAGCTAATATTTCTGGAATTATAAATTGATTGGTCTTCCTAACAGAGAGCCAACAGGTTTCTACTCTCAGGTGCAGGATGTTTGGTGTCCTTTGGCACACTAGCACACAACAGATTGGGGCATCCATCTGTCCTTCAGTAAGAGGAGGGCATCTCTCACTCCCTCTCTCAGGATATGACACTGTGTATCCCAGTTGGTTTTCAGTGAGTCACTTGTTGTTATTTTTCCTCTTCTTCTGTTTATGTACACGTTCAAACGGGGATGTGCAAGATGCTTGTGTGTGTGTTTTACCCCATTAGATGACTATAGCTGTGTCATCAATTGTTTAACCGTTCCGGGGTCCCTCTGATATGTTTATAGAGCTGTTGATTCACCCTCTTTTTATGACACCCACAGCACAGCTCATTAACAGGTTTTTAATTAGCTTGTTTTGCTAATGAGGAAGGGAGGGATTGTGTGCTGGTTGACTGAGCTTTTATACATCGCCATACAATGGGTGGAGGAAGAGTAGAGGTTATACAGGGTGACTTATGGTTCTTTGACTTGCTTATTGCGTTTTGTATCATTTTCTTTTTTCTCTTTTTCTCTATTTAAAAATAATGTTGCCTCGCAGGCCCATTTGCCCAGATTTGAGCAACACATGCTCTAAACTCTTTGAACATTGTCTCAACTCCTCCTTGAAATCAGTTAGATTTATGTTGCTTGTAGTCTGTGGCAAAGAGAGCGTGGGTGAGATATTGTCTGTGAATTACTTGTTTTATGGCTCCCAGGAGTATCATACACAACAGTCAGTGCAGCTAAACAGAATATTCCATGAAAGCACTCTTTCTTTTTGGGCTGCTTGAGGGAACGTCTGTGTTTCTGACTGCCAGGCAGAACAACAGCGGCCTTTCTGATACACTGGACCGCAGACAACCCCAGAGAGCAGAGTTCCTCTGTCACCAGCATGCAGAGGAGAACAAAGTGGGGCTAAATTTAGGCCTCGATATGGCTTCCTAGACCCAAAGTCCGAGACCCTACTATCCTCTACCAAACCCAAATCCTCATCCGACCTTCAACAAAGAGAATTTAAACACTAGCAAAGCCTCTCTGTTCTTTCTGTCTCCCCTCGTTCCTTCTTCCTTATTCACTTTTAGCTCGACATTTCCTAAGAAAAAAAAGATTCCAATAAACTTCTCTGTGGAGGTAGGACTTTATTGCAGCCAGCAGGCTGCAGACGGTCGGTCACACTCTGCTGAGCACATTGAACAGCCCATGGTCCTATCCATCTCTGTGGCCTCATTTGTGGAGGTCCAATGCAGGCTGACTGGTGGTTACAGCTTACATATCGACTCAGCCTCGAGCTGTCATGTCACCGCCATGTGCTGGGCATTAACAAGGGACTATTTTTACCCACTTCATCGTCTATCTTCAGGATTTATAGAGTGGAAAGAGCTGATTTCAAGAGCGTACACATTCACCACAGCACAGTGCATTTTTAACAGTCATGGCTGCCAAGAGAGGAGGTTATTAATAGAAAGACAACATCACTCGGGTGCCACTTTTTTCTGTAAAGATACAGACATAGGCTGTTATTTCACACAGCCGCATTTTGAATTCCCTCCAGATCTTCAGCCCTAAGAGGTAATGTACACATTGACACACTTTAATAATAGACATACACACACACAAAAACAGATGTGGAGAGCTTTCCCCTTGGCAGCAGCAGCCTTTGAGTCATCATCTGGGATTCCCTTCCTCTCGCTTCCAAATATGGGTGGGATTGTGTGAGAGCGGAAGGCAGAATGTGGAAGGCAGAGTGGAACCCCCTCGTGATGTCACAGCTCTGGAACAGTGAGCCTCACGCTGACTGGAAATTCGCAGGAAGGAATGTCGGGAATGCCAGAATCACCGAACGGCTATTCCCCGCATGCATTTTTTTAAAATCTGACTTTTAGTACGCATGCCTAAAGTCCACCCCTACACACACACACAGACACAAACATAATGTTCTACACCAGTCACTGGGGAGATATTCCTTCCCGTAAAGACTTATTCCCCCCATCCACCCACCCACCCACCCCACAGGATGGTGACTCCTTATTCCCAGCATCAGTTGCTCTGTGTGAGGCCTCCAGCTGAATGTGGTCTGGCCCCCTCTTTGAAGGCAGAGGATAGTGTGATGGCCTGAACATAAACTATTGTTTAAAGTTTGCATTTTGAAAAAGTAACACATTGTTAATTTGATCACAGTTGTATATTCTTGAGATACATTCAGGGAAACTATTAAACCTTTCTCTCCAGTATCCAAATGTTAATTGAGAATATGAGCAAAACATGAAAAATGAAGCTCATATTTAGCTTAACATTAAAATACTTAAAATAGCATGGCCGGATTAACCTGCTAGGCGACCCCATGGCATAAATGAACTTGGGGCCCCACTTCTCTACTTGTTGCCCTTACGAAACCATGAACAATAAGTCATTTGTCAAACTGTTGTATACTTTAATATTTAATCAATATCACATGAGAGGGAGTGATGTTTTACTGAATATCATCACGACTGTGAATCGGTTGGAGGCGCGAGGCCACAAGAGGCAAATAGTCGTAAAAAGTATTAATCAGCAACAGATTATTTTTTGCTCCACCAGTTCATCTAGTCCCACAACTTAACTGAAACTGGACTTTTGTTGCCAAGCAACCCAAACACTCTGTGTCTACAGGTTACAACAAATCAGCAGGTTTTTTATCATGTACATTTATCTGTTTGTTTTCATTTATAATCAACCAGTGAGAGTCTGCTGTGATTCAGAGGTACCAGCTTGATTAATGTAGACATACACAGTCTGCTGTAACGTTAATTAACAGTATTCAGAACACCTGCCTGAGGCGGAGTGATACACTGAGTGAAAAGTCCCAGTGATGTTGTACTGTATATCAGCACTCATGGAATGCCTGTTATCCAATCAGATACAACTAACTGTTGTGTAATACATGTAAGTGATGATGCACATTAGTGGGTTGTTATAGCGACGCTGACTTTAAATGTACTGGACTTTTTTTCTATTGATTGATATGACTATAGTGGATCTGAGATCAAGTTGGAACAGAACTGTGTCTGTAGAAACAGGCTGTTCGTCATAGCAGCAGTCTGTTATACAGAAATAACAGACCATATAAAGCTGTAATTGACCACCAGAATTAAGTATACAACTAAGCAGTGTAATTGTGTTTGTGGTAACTTTATTACACACGTTTGAATTTTGTATTAGAGGGGGATTCGGGGAGCGGCTCCCCATCAAGGCCAATAGTCCAGTCTTCTATATGCACATGTGCAGGTACTTCCACTATATGTCTGGATATATGAGTTGCCCTGCTATAATTGTTTGTTCATGAGATTTCAGAACATTTATTGGTTTCGTAGTTGGTACACGTCCTAACCCGCCAACAAAATTCATGAAAATCATGCCGGTACTTTTTCCATAATGCTGCTGAACATCAGTGGCACCGAAAACATGACCTCCTTGTGGAACGGTTCCTGTGTCTGACGTCCTGCCTGGCTCATCTGTGTGGCACAGCTAGACGTGGCCTTTACAGCAGCTCTGTCGAATATCAGCAGGATGCATATTTCAGAGGGTTGCATCTACACCAGCTGCAGCGTATTTGGTGGAATCCCAATCTGGCGGCCGTTTCACAGCTGGAACACGACTCAGCCGTGCCCTGTGGGATCGAGGTGCTACTATCATATCAAATTACTCGAAACAGTTGCCACAGTAAACCAGAGGCCTTTATGGTCCACGAGGTTTAAGGTGCAGGGCACATTCAGAAAAAAAATTCTTGTTTCGTCAGCAATCTTTTTTTAAGTGTGTCCTGCACCTCCAACTCTCATAGGCCTCTGGGTCCACGAGGGTTAGGTTGGACCTCAGCATTAACCCGGTCTAGCTACAGGGTTGATGGTTTGGTCTACACCACTAAAAAAAGGCACTCTTGAAGAACTTACACCCATGAGAAAAAAAAACAATGGCAGTGTTGGATATGAAGTCTCACATGAGAAAACAACAACACAGAGTGGCTCTGTTGTTTTGAGTGTGACTCTGATGTTTGGGGTCGGATGAAATGAATCAACAAAAGTAGTGCAGCAAAGCCATGTTTTAATGAGAGGGTTCCTCGCGTTGTTTGTATCTCCTGCACACCATTGAGGACGGCAATCACACGACATACATTCCTGCCAGTGGTTTGACACTATTCCTCTGATTGTGGGTGATGATGATAGTGTGCCAAGAAAAGGAGCACTGGTTCAGTAAATTGCAGGGAAGAAGAAGAATCAAGACTAGAATCAAGACTCAAAACATGTTTTGTTTTTTTCAAAGTTTCAAAGACAACATTTTTTTTGTATGTTTTTTATGGGATGAAAATGTTTTATACGCTTGAATGCCTTTTGGTAAGAAACATGGAATGCTAACAGAAGAAGAAAACTCCACAGGGATCTTTAATCTGTCAGTTATTTAACACTGAAAGGAACATTGTACTGCTAAGACTTCTCACAGTTATGTTTGTACGATAAAAACACAAGTTACATATTTATCAAAAATATGTGTGCCCCTTCAAAAACCCCAAGGACTAGCTGATTTCAATTTGTCAAATGTAACAAATTGGGGCTATTTTCTGTTTTTATGTCATTGTTAATTTGAGCCATTTGGCGTTTGGATTGTTGGCTGGACAAATGTGGCTGTACATGTCTTTCTACAGCTGTGTCCCAATCCAGGGGCTGCAGCCTTCGAAGGCCGTATTTGAAGGCCGATTGTGTCACAAAGCGCGTCGAAGGCTGTCCCAATTCGAAGGCTCCATCGGATGCGGCCGAGCAAAGGATCCATCGGGTGCATCATCATCGCGGCCCACCGTATCCCGACATGCATTGCACGGCAATTCAAATGAGATGGCGGACTTTTAAGCGGCCGAGGAATACACTTTAAAATGTAAACGTTTTTGGTTTCAACTCAGTCGAATAGCAAGTGTTACACGTGTTTAAGAAAATGAAACGGCCCTTTGAAAAAAAGTATCTTTAAAATAATAGGTTAACGTACGCGACGTTAGTTATGCTAGCTAGTGACGCAAAGATAAACCAGACCCTCTTATTTCAGTTCGGCTTTAACTGTCTACGCAGGGTATGCATGGAGCATCCTCTGTGGACCGCCTCCTTCGAAGGCTTCAGCCCCTGGATTGGAACACAGCTTGTAAATATAAAGACCAATCATTAGTTTATTTATCCCCAAAAAATCTTGACACATGAATCAAAATTGAAACAAAAAATTACTATGAACATCGCTCCTGATAAAAAATTTAAACTTTCACCCTCTCGGGGGGCCTGTCTGTCTCAGAAGCTTTTATCTGCCTCATGATCCCGGCCTGTCTCCTCTCTCCCTCTGCTTTCCCTCTCTTTACTCTGTCCCGCCGAGTAGATGTCCCACAATACACCATCCCCAACCCTAATTATTGTTTACCAGGATCAATCTCTCTCTCCCTGTCGCTCTCTCAATCCCTCTCTCTCTCAGCGTCTCTCTCTCTCTCTCTCAGTGTACCAGGGACCAGAGATGATGTGGTAATTACATCTGCCGACTGCTGGTCTGCCGCAGACGGCTCCGCAAGTCTCTCTGCTCGGAGAGAAATTAGAGACTACTCAGCACATGTCCAGGGCTGTAATTAGAATAAGTACTCTGTGTATGAAATGTGTTTATTTGTTTATTTATGAGACCCCAGAATTCCAGGGCACTTCTCTGTGCTTCTACTTTCTAAGATTGGGTCACGTCAGGGGATCTGAAACAGAACCGCTTGGGGAGTGTTGTTAAGAGTGCAAATGTAGTAGTTGATTGTCTGCTGAGCACCTGTGTGTTTATTGTTTTAGCCTGTGTCTATATTTGATACTGTTATTGATGCTTTTGGATCTTCTTTTTCTCAAGTCTAAAACAACACTGACAGGTAGCCTGGGAATCAGACAAATCTGCAAGGTCGTCATTTTTGTTTGCCACGCCAGGTGCGTCTGGTTCCTCTTCCATCCAGACAGTTTTGCAACTGGCCTGGGCTTGGTCAAGCCAATCTTAACTTTAATCTGATATTGGGAAGCTATGAAACGATGATTGTGAGCCTTTTAGACCATTTTTATAAACAAGTAAGATGGCTGCCACTACGTCAATAAGGGCCTGTGTCCACTACCAGCGTTTTTTGTGCTGGCAGCGCCTATTTTCCATTAAAAACTAATGCAGTACATATTGTCAGTGTTCAGTGCCCTAAGCGCAAAAACGGCATCAACGTCAGCTGTTTTTTGCCGCTGCGCTCACAGCGCTCTCAGTTAAACATAGTTCAACTTTTGGAACACCGGCGCGCTCGTCAATATCACTTCTCACTCACCGACCAATCAAAATCAAGAAGAGGCCAAATTTATGACTTATGACAACTTTGTCAACAGCAATGGCGGAGGAAAAGCTAATTGTTCCGTTTTTTTCGAGGGTTCAATTTTCAGGTCTAGAGTTGCTGCTAATTCCAGGACGCAATTTCTTTTCATTGTTTTTATGTTATTTTTGTAAAATTTCCCAAAATAAAAGCAAATATTAATCATACAGAGCAATTTAGACTTAACAGTCTTACCGAGGGAAGTGCCACCAGGCAACTTACCGTTGCCAGTAACCTAGCAACTGTAGGCACCGGTGAGAAGCACTCTGACAGTGAGAATGTGGGTGCTGCTAGCCCAAAAATCGCCGTTAGCGGAAACAGGCCCTGATACACAAACTTGACCATAGTCCAATTTACTAATTGTAGGTGTTTGCTACTAAATTATATCTGTATATATATATATATACATATACATATATATATATATATGCGTCAGTGTATCTTGATAGACAACTTGATGCATAACTAGACGCCAAATTAAGTGTATGCACGAACTCGCTATTTATCCGAGCAGCCCAGTGCTTTGTCAGAGGTTTCGTTGTTATGAATGGCTGGAGCTTCCAGCACCATTTTGTTCAGCGCCAATTGATAACAGGCCTTAGAAATCGACAATGAACTGAGAGGTTCCAGACTAATTCACATTTACGGATTGGTCTGGCAATGCCAGGTTACCTCGCATGCCCATATGGACTTAAAAGGGTGATTGATCCTTGTAATTGTTCCTCCTGTCCAAACTGATGCTGATCCTTCCCTAAAGTGCTCCCAATGTAAGTGATGGCAGACAAAATCCACAGTGCTTGTTCTGTGCTGAAATTTATTCTAAAGTGTAATTAAAGTTAATGTGAGGTTTCAGCAGTCTGAATTATCAATCTATCTTCCGAAGTTAAAGTCTTTTTAGTAAGAAATGTTTCTTGAGGGCCGGTATAGACAGGCGGAATGATTACAGTGAGTAATAACTACTTCAATTTACTACAGCCATGTGAGTATTTAAAATAGACTTTTACACAAATGTGAATCTATCTTTAAAGCTTTGAAATGTACTTGTTTTATTTACTGATTTACTGATTGAGACAATTCTTCCTCTGTCTGAGTGGTGGTTTGTTTGTTGTCTCTGAAGTCCATTAGAGGATTTGTGGTTGAGGTGAAACCAAGTCCTGGCATCACCTGGAATTGCTTGAGAAAGTTATATTTATATTTATACAAATAAAAACTGGAACACAAAAGCTCTTATTTACTTAACTGCAGCAACAAGTTATTGTAGCATGGTTACTAGACTCTAGAATGATCAGTAGCTAATGGCTAATGTTAGCTTACTGTAGACACTTAAGTTAGTTCCTCGGCTTTATGACTGCTTCCACTTGTGCTATTGTGCTTACAAGTAGTATTGCGATTAGTAGTCGTTACTTTAAGCCATAAGTCGAGTAGTGTTTGCACATTTATGATATTAGTTTAATTATTTAAATATACATTTTTAGGGTAATCAGAAAATGTCCTGACTTCCAGGGCTGAGAAAGAATGTAATAAGTACGGAGAAAAACGACACAAAGCTAGCTACCTGTTAGCAGAAATGCTAACGTAAAAAGCTTTAATTACTCTGAATGTGTCACATTCAGCCAGGAGACTGAACATTTACGCAATTTATTTCAACATAGTATATCATACCTCCCCTGTCTCTGTCAACTTTAACCTGGCTAGCACCAAAGTTAAGCTTGCATGATAAATTATACCTTCACTAGTATTTAGCTCACTGCTAACTTTCCAGCTTCGGTCCGTAGTTGGGAGATTTCTCCTACTTTTATTTTACTCACATACGGCAGAGACTTACTTGCTATAACATTTAAATGCTCAAACTATATCACATGCTTACATTACCAACAAAACCACCTTCCTTAAAGAGAAAGGCTCAGCTAGTTACGTTAAGGATATTTCTAACATACTGACATACACATGGCTCAGCCCCTGCGTTTTGTTGTTTCTAACCAACAAATTAAAACTTCACCTGTTGAAGAGGAAGTTCAACATTTACGAAACAGGCTCATCAGCTTTCTTCCAAATACATAAATTGTTTTATACCACCAACGTGTCTTTATGCTAAAAGTGAAGCTAACAGCAGCTAGCAGCTGGTTAGCTTAATTTAGCTGGAAAGTCTTGACACAGAGGGAAAGATGTAGAAGACATTTGTCTGTCTGTCTAAGCCTTGTTAATCAGCACATTGTACCTTAGTTGTTACATCTGTGTGTAGACAGAAGTGTAAAAATGTGAAGTTGTGGTTTGTGGTAGTTCATGTGCGAGGCGACTTCTTGGTCAGACGCAGCAACTTCCTGTTTTGCTAAAAGCCAATTTCCCATCACACACACACAAGAACAGAGGAAGAGCTCAAAATCTGAATTCACATTTTATTCAAAGTATCCCGAACAGAGCAAAGACCCAATGTCTCCTCTTCTTCACTGAGACAACACGTCTCCCATTTCACTTTGACAGGATCCATTTTCACACAAAAAAAAGAAAAGACAGTGAAGACGACGAGAGCTGCCGAGGGGCGCTTTCTTCACTCCCAGATTTATGAGCTGTGCAATGAGACGGTCGACAGCTCGGGCCATTTAAAGATTATCTGGATCTTTCACAAGCATTCTGGGATAATTTGGGAGAAAAAATCATTATGTTCATTCCTTATAAATCTACAAGGTGGAGGGTGACACATCGGGATATTGCAGTATAAATGCCATGACATGCCTGTGGTTATTTCATCCCCATAAGACATAAAAAAAAGGCTTTTGAGGGCACTTGTGATGTTGATACCACACTGCTGTCGTCATGTTTTGCACATAATTTCTTATCAAAAACGCCGAATGATTTAACCGTGAGGTTTGGAGTGTTTATAAGCAGCTTTGCATTTGAATCATTTTCATGTCTTTTTTCAGCCCTCTCACACTCCATAATCTGAGAATCATTAGAGGAGCAGAAAACAGATGCTGGATGAGAGCGGACGACAGACAGATAGGAACGACACATGAAGGTGTTTCAGGCAGAGTGACTTCACAGCAGTGACAGGTACCGGATGGCTGAGAGCCCGCCGTGTGTAGCCTTTAACTTACCTCAGAAGATGGATTGACCCGGCTGCTTCATAAAATAACTAGTCAGACTTTTAGTGAAATTGTTCCTGTGATGGATCTATGCTTTTATGTCAGAACTGTCATTTTTCCACTAAACTAAAACGGCTCGCCATGCTTTCATGTGCTCAAAAGGACTTCACATTAGAGCGCTTAATTAGTGAGAACCCAATGCACATGTTCAATAAACACATTGGCATTTTAAGCACAATCATTTTAAAGTAATGCATGGAAAGGGTGTATGTCAGCAAATATTTATATAGGGACATGAATGGGTAGACAGTGTGTAAGACCCATGACTTCATTATTCGTGACCAGTAGCGCCAAAATGTTATTTATGTGACATACTGTAAGTGTTTTGGCACATTTCCATGCTATATAGGTAATGACAAGTTTACTTGCCAACATCATTATCTCAGAGTGTGTGAACGAGAACTCAAAATTCAACCAATTAGCTCTTTAACCGGACAACAAAAGCTGAACCAGACGCTTTAATCTCAATAGTAAAATTGGTAATTACTCTTCAGACCGGACACAGTCTGCGTTTTGTCCTTGGCTTTTCAGGGATAAGGGTCTTGGCGTGAACCGGCCGAGTGTAATGTAATCGAAAAAAGGCAAGACCGTGAATCTGGTGGCGTGATGTCATCACTGTGAGACACTTCTGTGATATCATAATTATGAGGTAATGGCGGGAGGGGTGCGTAAGTTTATGACTTTGGCACACGTTCAGTTTACCGTCAGCCGACTGAAACAGGGTACTAATGAGAATGGATGGCCTGCCTTAAGCTATCCGTGTGTGTGTGTGCGTGTGTGTGTGTGTGTGTGTGTGTGTCAAAGAGAGGGAGGGTGCACATGTTCATACTATTACAAATTGATCGTTATTGGCTGAATGATGTAGTCACGAAAAGGTTGATGCTCATGACTTACAGGTACAAGCCGGAGGAGGACACATGAGGAAAACATGTGAGTTCAACACAAATCTGATTCATTTTGTCCGTTGACCGCACTGTTTGTGAGACAGTGTCTCATGGAGCAAAGAGAAAATGCAAAACCACAATCAGATGAGTGTCACCGATAACTCAGTCAGTAAGAATGACCAACGGTTGAGTCTGTTTCCAAATTTACACTTCAGGGTCTGAGTAATCGCCACAACCCCCTTTACACATCCCTCATTGCTGTAAAAGTGCTAATTTAATGCATGAGGTTTGGTGTATCTGCTGTCCAGATTTCTGGTTGCTTGTTAGATTGGTGATTCTTTTACCGTTTCATTGTTACTCATTCTAAAGTATGAATTGTTTGGTAAAAAACACACGCAATTCAAGTATTCCATTATTTAGTTACTTTCTCATTAAAAATTAAATCCATTAATGGAAAAAAAATTGCCTACTTCTTGGCAGGTAGCTGCGCACCAGCGGAAGGTAAACACAGTTGTGTCAGTGAGCATGCGTTGCTAGTTAATTCAACTACCAAGATGGCAGAGAGGACAGCATTTATATCATGGAAATATTCCCATTATTTTCAAATTTGGGGCAAAAGGGACAAGAACATGACGGTGAAATGTAAGTGCCTGGACGATAAGTGCTCGTCAGCTGTGAAGAGCTCTACTTCAAATTTAAAGAAGCATCTTGAAGCTAAACACAGCTCCGCAACCGTGTGGCGACTAAGAGCCTGTGTTGTATTGCTTTCATTGAAACAGCTGTGCCTAATACTGCATTCCTCAGCCCAGTTCTTTGGCAGATTGTCAGCATAATTGAGAGCTGTAAATGTTATATTGGCATTCCTGTTGTTGGGCTGCAGAGTTATAGATTATGGGCCGTAAACAAGGCTATGCAATGACGGTAGAGTCAATACATTCAAAGGTAGACGTAAAGTAGGCTACACGGCGTCCTAACTATATAACCGACACGTGTAAAGAGACGTAAAGGGGGTTTAATTTTTGTTAAAGCAAAAGTAATCTAACGCATTATTTTCGTAGTAGATAATGCAGGAACGTAACGATTTAACGTTATCCAACACTGCAAAACAGACATGAAATTTGTTCGCAGTTACTGAAAGACCTAGCTTACAACATTAAAACAAATCAGTTAATCCTCCCTTACCATACATGGCATCACTTAAACATATTTTAAAACTAGTGCAAAAAATATCACAAAAAGGAACAATTTCGCCCCTGGAAAAAGCCACTGTCAGTCAAAGCTGTTTTTCTCTGTAATCGATAGTAGCAATAATATTTGAAATTGGCGCCATAGCTGTGGAGAAAGTTGTACAAACAGCTTGTGGTTTCGCTCATTCTACATTCCTACAACAACGAGCGTGCATTGCGCCCCCTCTGAAAGGAACAGCCCAGCAAGAGACACTCGATTGAAACTACTACCGTTTTGCTGCATGCAACGGCTCAGAGCGGGAAAGAATCTGAAAAACGACGAGAATATACCGACGGATCGTTTAAAAAATCTTCAGGTCTGCAGTCTACATTTCAAACCTGACGATTTTGAACAAGATATGACATCGGAGGTGGGCGTCCTAGATTGAGGAGGTATAGTTTAGCAAGCTCCTTGACCTCCCCCAGACTACGTAAAATGCATAATCTGGCTTTTCAGGGCCCATTGGAGAAGCGGTTAGCGTCCTCCAAAGGACTACCGTAATGGAATTAGCTCCCCATAATAGCATGATAGGACTGAGGTTGAAAATCAGCAAACTGGCCCTTTAAGGAGACTTTTTAAAAGGAAAAAACACATTTAGCTAATTGGATGCTAATCAGGCTTGAGTTGGAGTGACCTTTAAAGGGGGTCAACTTACTCTACTTTTTCCTTGTTAAAGGGGGTTTTTGGGGAGTTTTTATCATTCTGAATCAAGAGTCTAAAGATAGAGGGTGTCACAGATTTAATAGAGTGTAACTCCTTTTGGGAAATTTGTGATTATGGGCTTTAAATAACATTTACTTGACTCACTCTGCGTTTTGGAAGAGCTCCGCATTGGGAAAACATTATCAGCTAAATAACATCATAAAAATGAATGTTGATAGAAATACATGTTTTCTTTATAATATATGTTTTCTCATTACTGTTTGAATTTCATACTGACATGTGGTCAGTCAGTTACTCTTTGTTTTCTGAGCAGCAATTCATCCCTGACGTCGCCTCTTTGTCCTTGGTAGGGTGTGAGGTTTTTTCTTCGACTTCACATTATGCACTGTAGGTGACAAATTATATTAGTCCTGAACCATTTAATGTGAAAATTGTTGCCGTTATATAAATCTGGTGGTAACAATTGGCAAGCAAGTATAAGAAAATTCTGACCTTTTTTTATGAGTGCACATATGGAGAATATTTTGACCTCACTCGCATACAATAACTGTGAATAAGCAGTAGGCACATCATAAATTCTCACATCAATACAGCTTTAATGATTTAATCAATAGCACCATTTAAATATCCAAACCAGATTGCGTTTGATTCTTCGGCAATTAAAGGACTGAGACAATGAGTTTGGCAGATTTGTAGTTGTTTTTGATTAATATGATTAAATCAGTAACACATTTAATAACTGTTCTGACTACCTAATTGGCTGCTAAATTTGACATTGCTCAATCTGCCGCGCTGACCTGCTGTTTCATTGTCAATTACACTGAGTTAGAAGCGAATGTGTGACCTCACCCAAACGATCACATGTGCCAAAGTCACCCTGCAGAAATGACATCATGGATAATGATGTCATCCCAGGATTCCAGACCCTCTCCCATTCCCGCTTAAATGCTTTTAGGCTTGGCTGCACACACACTCACACACACTCGCTCACACACACACACACACACACACACACACACACACACACACACACACACACTAAAGCGTGGGCATGTTAACAGGCTTGCGCTCACAAGTGCACACACATAAAACCCGCACGAGGAGCCTCACCCAAGACTGAGTCGTGATATAAACAAGACGAGCACACAACAGATGCGATAAGGATGTCATTTGGCCTGAGAACAAATAAAGCGAGTCTCCAGAACTACAAATGCCTAATAATAAGCTTGTTAAACTTCAGCTTTCTGACAGAAGCCAGGCAGCAGCTTCTTGTATTCTGTCATGCCAGGGGAAAAAAAGACTTTAATTAGACTCTAAATGTAATCCTACCACTTTAAAAGTACCACGAATATCGTGTTGTAACCACTATGTTAATTTTCCTCACAAAATAAAAGTGGCGAACGGAACCTTTGAGGGTGGAAGCGGCAAGTGTGTTTAGGAAGTGGCTTTAAATAGAGCTGGTGGCTTTCTCTTATATTTGTGCCTTTATAGGCCGGAGATATACTTGCTTTTTAGCCTTGCATTTGCAGACACAATCATCTCCGTCATGAACATAATTGTTCACATGCTTGTCTATGCGCTACGTGCGTTACTGGAGGATACCTCTAGAGGGCACACCAGAGAGCTCAGGCCATATGCAACTACCATGTGTGGGCAGTGTTGCCAACTAAAAAAAGCGACTAGCGACAAATTTAGGGACTTTATCAGACCAGTGAAATATATTATATTGTAATTCATTACAATGTTTGCTGCTCAGAGTAATACAATAACTGTAAAGTTCACAGCTCCTCTGCCAACAGCTCCGAGTTGCTCTCTCTCCTCTCTCCTCTTGTCCCGTGCATAGCAGCATTACGCAGGCAGTCGGGGGGTTAGGCATGGCTGGCCTCAAACAACTAAACGTTATGCAAATGAATGTGCAAATGAATATGCGATGGCGTCACCAATATGCAAATCAGCGTATGACGTCATTTGGAGACTTCTAGCGACCTTTGGAGCTAGTGCTAGCTACTTTCATTGGAAAACAGTGTGTGCGGGATGTAAACAGAAGACATGGCGACACTCGAGGAGGTTACTGTCATGTTCATTCTGAGATCACAGCAGAAAAAGAGCTTTTCTGTGTTCGGTGGACAGAACACACCGTGGACACCGCCCCCCACTCCGTTTCTCCAACATTTTCCTCCGTGCACAGGCGTAACGGTCCCAGACTCGTTTCCGTTTAGTTTTGCAGGTTGCAAATTGATCGCCAGCTATTTTGACAGGCACATTTATCGCTGTGCAGTGGCAATGACACATTGTACAGCTACAGGGGCGGCTCAGTGGTAGAGTCGGTCGTCTTTCAATTGGAAGGTCCCCAGCTCCCTCAGTCGATGTCGAAGTGTCCTTGGGCAAGACACTGAACCCCAAATTTCTCCCGGTGGCATAGCACATATGAATGTGATAGCTGATTGAGAGTTGGGTACTTTACGTAGCAGCCTCTGCAATCAGTGTGTGAATGGGTGAATGTGACATGTAGTGTAAAAGCAGCTTTGAGTGATCGCAAAGACTAGAAAAGTGCTTTATAAGTACAGTCCATCAGCTTGCCTTCAGAACATCTGTCACATCCCCTCTGCTTTTACACTGCCCCTACTGTTCATGTGCATACTGCATCTTGCGTACGCGTAGCGTTCAGTTTTGCGGACGTAAACAGCCAAAGCTCTGAAGAGACGCAGAGAATGCATGGCAGCCATCATGTGCATGCAAACGCGTAGTTAAAAACAAGAAAATCTCCCGCAACCGCCAGGGCTAAGAAATGAAGCATATGCGGAAATGCCAAAAACTGCAGTTCCTCGAGTGGCCACTTGAGGCTGACTCAAAAAGCGAGTCAATCCCCATTAGGCTACATGTTAAAATGCCCAAGTTTACAGCAGAATTAAACGTGTTTGCAGCCTGGTCCAAAAAACAGTTATGGTCTCTATAGCTAAATATTATTTGTATGACAACTGTATGAGGGCTGAATTCTTATATAAATCTCCCGTCTAAGTTATTTTAAAGCTTTAAGTTGTTCATTATAAGGGGCGTGGCTACTCTGAGTGACAGATGGATCCCGGGAACTGTTTGTGCTAACCTGCCTGTGCTTCACTTTTGTCAGTGACTGAAATTGTGAATACTGAAAAAGTTTAATTTTATTGATAATGTAGCGCTAAGTAGCTAGTATGCTGCGCTTACCATACCTGGCTTGTTAGCTTCATTTATTAAAGGCGGTTAGATTTCTTATTGCTCGGTTGACAATTTGTAAAAATGCTCATGCTTCTGTGCAGTTGTTTAAATATGCTGAACTACAATATTGTAGTGATTGTCAAATAGAAATTAAACTAACTTGTTTCTCTCTCTCGTCTTTCTTCTTCCTCGCTCTCTCTCGCTCTCTCAAACCCGTACACCAGCTCCCCCCTGGGCTCTGTGCCCAGTGCCTGACCTTAGTAAATACGTGGCTAATTTGAAGCATGTGGCGGCAAATTGGAAACACTGAGCTTTTAAAACTGTGGACTTTTCTTTTGCACATGCTAATTCCTCCCAGGAGATCCCATCAGATGAAATGACCCAAAACATGTCAATGTTAGGGCGACATTTGGGCCCACAGGGTGAAGGGGGGCGGAGGGGGGGGGGAAGCAGGCGGGGTTCGAAGGGTGGACAAAGAGCGGCTGAAGGGCAGAGGAGCGAGTTAAAGAGGGTGTGTTTTAAAAGGGGGAAATTCATTCAAGTCATCCCTTAATAAAACACCACTGTCGCTCTCCTCCCTCTTTTACTGTCTCCCTCTTTATCTGTCACTTACTCACATACACACACACACGCGCGCACCTCCCACGCACAGGTGGAAATTCTTAGTGCTCCACCTCCTGTTCAGGGGAGAGCTGTATGTTCCATATAATACAACAGGTGCACACAAGGCAGGAGTGCACATGCGGTTTTGGATGTGAGTGTCAGTAGGTGTGTGTGTGTGTGTTCACAGTACGAGTCTTTCTTTTTGAGAAGTGCAGAGAAACAGAGAGAGAGTGTGAGCTTTTGGCCGGGATCCATGTCTCACTCTGTGTGGACTTTGGCCAGCCCCCTCAATGCTGCTTTAAATGTACATCTTACCTGGTTGTTGCTCTGTTTACTTTGCTGTGTAGTACAGTTATTGGTCATTTATATATTAGTTATTTATTTGGTGTAGCACGCTTAGGGTCCATTGTTCCTGGCAGTGTAGAGCTCTGTGAGCCTCTTGCACGGATATAATAAAATTCAGACATGGACCCAAAGATGGAGCCGATTCAGTCTGGTAAGAATTGCTCTGCTGGTGCATACTGCTCAAAAGTGTCTAGCTTCCTGGTTTACTGTGTGTGTCCCACTTAATATGCACAGTAATGCTTCTCCTTCTGGCTTCTGCCACAAGTATTCTTTCAACAAAAGACTGTACGCTGTGATGACATCACCAAGAGAGTCGTAGTTGTTTGAGGCCTATGAAGGAAATGCTTTTTGAGCTGGAAGTAAATATTTTGCTGCAATACCACCAGTTACCACTTTGCAACATTGGAAGCAAGTCTGAGTGGCAGTGCTATGTCCAATTGACCCTAAAATAAACCCTAGAATAGACATTAAAAATATTTTTTAAGATCTAAGATGGTCACAACGTGAATTCTAACATGCGTATAGTACTTATAATGTTACCATGTTATCCATCTTAAGCCCTTTTTACACTGTGGTTCCACCACATCGCCGAACAAATGAAGCTCTGCTGTCATGCCACCTTTGCTGTTTTGCACTGAACCACACAGCACCGGTGTAAAGCCGCCCCAGTGTGTTTTTACAAAGCATTTCAGAGTTGCGGAAGCAAAACGTGTGCGAGGTGTAAACATACAGCACGAGCTTCACATACACACACACGGCGCTGTTCTGCCATGCCAGCTCCACTGTTCACACAGACGCCGTTTCGCCTCTGTTACAACCTCCGATGTCGGCTCAGAGGCGGAACGACTTCGCCCCACCATCCTGCCTCTGTGCGTTTTACACAGAAGACAAACATAACAGAGGCATAATAATCCCGCCTTAAACGGGCAGTGTAAAAGGGGCTTTAGTTTTGCATGTTAGCATGCTACCATAAGGTTATAAGCCAAAAAAAACAGTACAACTTAAGCAGAGGGTAATGTCAATATTTTATACCACCTGTGATTTTAAAAAAAGATCACCAAAGTTTTTAAAATTTCTTTTAAGGAACCACATTTAGTCCGTGCAACTGTTTTTGAGGCAAACCACATAAAACTAAAAATGTCAACCTCATTGTCAGCCAAGAAAAAATTTAAGGAATCTACAAAGTCCTTGCGATGTATCACCTAGGAAACACAAATGTCTGTAGGAAATTTAATAGAACCAATTCAGTAGTTCTTGAGATATTTTGTCGGGGCCACAGTGGTTGACCAAGCAAACCAACATTGAAATCTCAAAAGCGATGGAATCCATTATGGTACATTAGAATTTAAAAAATGTAAAAATTGTTCACATAATGTCTTCGACAGTGTCTTTTTTTTTTGCAGTAAATACCCTCCCTCTTTGCTTGGCACAAAGTTCAGGGCTTCACTTCTCCAACAATCTGGAGAATCACTATGCCATTTCACGTCCACAGACGAGCTTCCTTGTGGGTCTAAATTTAGCCCCGATCCCCTCTGGAGGATGGAGCAGGTGGAGGTGACGGGGGCTCTGGCCTGTACTCAAGGGACAGACGGATGAACTCCATGACCAAAGCCCCGGACCTCACAATCTAGTTATAGAACTGATAATGATCTCCCCACCTCAGCGCAAACACTCCTCGAAAAACAAATCGGCCTCAAACTCACGGCTGAAATCTCCGTCATACTATGTTACAATCCCAGGCTGAAAACAACAGATTGTCCCTGGCATACTCTAAAACCACTTATCAAAACTCCTCAGCACCGCCACATGAAAACCTCCAACCATGCCTCAATATTTTGAGACTTGCAACGTGTAATTTGAGACCAGCTTTTGTGGCAACACAGTCTGCAACGCTCACTATTGTCCCTGCTATAGAGGAGGAGAAAAAAAACACACAGCAAAATGCTACAACTCTACCTTTCCACTAGAATGACTCCAATCTCTACAACTACCCATGATGTCTATCCCCACCGTGTCTCATTCCAGAAACTTGCTGATCCCCCATATTGCTGGCCCATTCACCGGGATGACATCATTGGCTCACACCATGCCAACTGTGCTCAATAAAGCCCAGGCGTGTTTCAGTGTGGGAGTGCCTCTGTTGCGCTGAGACTCGTATGCAAGGCGTGAGTGAGAAGATCCTTGTACTAAATTAGCCATGGCTAAAAAAATTGAGAGTATTTCTTGCCACCAGCATTTACTGTTTTATTGTAGGGGAACTCAGTCATTACAACAACATCATTTCCTTACTCCAGTAGATGCTGGAGAGCAGAGAAAGATGGATTACTACAAGGTGACTCCTAGGATGTCTTAAAAGAAATATAGAAAAATAACAACATCAGTAATTTAAGCAAATGAAGTGAAGCTGCAGGAGTTACCAGACCAGCTCCACAGAGAGTCCGGTGATGTCATTCCAGACTGGCAAATTCCGTGTAGCGACGAGGTCAGTGTGGATGATAGGTCAACAGATCATCGCTCTTAAATACATTTGTCTTCTCAAACCACATATCTTTCTTGAAGACACAAGCGCTATCGTGCGTAGCCTTAGCCACGTGTTTATCATTGTGACCCCACTGACAAAGGTGAAGGCCCCAAATATTAGCAAATTAGCAGTTAGCAATAAGACCAAGATAAATTCCTTGTACGTGTAAACCAACTTGGCAGTTAAGCCTCATTTGGATTGTAATTCTGATTTTAACCCAAGCCATGATCTTTCACAAAGCCTAATCCAGTCATCTTTTGACCGAACCAAACACACCTTACCCATGGCATTACAACACAATAAAAGAGAATGGAACTGTTTTTGAAGATGGACAAAATTAGCGTTAATTAAGAGCTGTAGCCGCTTTTACACTGCCAGTTCACGGCGGGATTATCACGCCTGTAGGAGGCAGAGATTACATTGTTCGTTTTCCTCATGGTTTCCTTATATCCTGTTCCTGGAGTGTGTACATTTGTATATAAAGTTTGAATTTTTGAACATTAAGAGCAAACTAATAATAATGAATCAGTATGTTTTTATTATACTTGACTTTAAGTTTAATATTTCATGTTTAGGTGTAGAACATCATTTTTGATAAATACGTACTGTCACTTTAAGAGAGCGCATCCTGTTGAACTGTGGCATCGAGTTGAGGCTAGGCTAGCTGTGGAGTCACACGGTTTTATACTAATGTTACCACAGAAAATGCTACCTAGCCGGTGTCCTGTCCTGTTTGGTTTTATGTTATCCAGCAAAGAAAATTCAGTGGATTAGCTGTCTTGTGACACCTGTGGAATAAAGTTGTTTGTGTTTTCTCAACTCTCCGACGGACGCTGAGTGGTTTTGTAAGACTACAGCGGTTGGACACGTGTAAGACGAGGCTACCAGCTAGGTTGCATTTTCTGCAGTAACAACGCCTCTGTTCGCGAGTCACAATGGGGGGTGCGAAATCACTTCGCCTGTGAGGCGTAACAGAACCAGTGTTTGAGGCAACAGGCGGCAAGGCTTCTGCAACGCCAGAACGCCATATATGCCATGATGCTTAGTTCAGTGTAAAATGGGCGTAATGGTGACGCTTCATTACGGCGCTGTGGCGGAGCTGCAATGTAAAAAGGGCTTATGTCTCGTCCTACAGGGCGTGGACAAACAAAATATATTTGGTGGTTTGATCTCCTGCTGAGACGAAGAGGAGAAGATCGATACCACACACACACACACACACACACTTGTAGGATAAATATTCAGCTAGCATGCAGTTTAGCATAGCTTAGCGTAAAGACTGGAAACTGGGGGGAACAGCTAGCCTATGACCCTACCAGCCCCTTAAAGCTCGTTATTTCAATCCTTACATCACATTTGTTTTATCCACGCAAACAGCCAAGTGTTAAAAGAAGATATGGAGATTTTGAGGTTGGATAAGTGAGGGACTATTTCTTGCCTGGGAGCAGTGACTCCAAGCTGTTTTCCTCTGTTATCAATCTTTGTGCTCGGCTAAGCTTTGTGCAAGCTTAGCAGCTTCCGAGGGTTCTTCTCAACGTACTCCCAAAAATCTCCCATCAGGAAAACAAATAATCAGATTTCCTAAAATGCTGAACTCTTCCTTTAAAGAAATTTGTTTAACCTTTCCTGCGCCGCTCTTTGAAGTCTCCGTGTTAACAACAGACAAAGGAGCCGAACAGAATCCAGACTGTCTGCGGCACTCCTTCGCGTTCTCGTTTTAATCTTAATGATAGCGTCTGCCTGGGATTTGTGCTGTTATGGTAGCAGCAATGTTGTGTAATTAAAGTAAGTTGCCCCTCAGAGCCCGTCCCCTCCCTGAGTCCTCACCACACCTCCACTCCTCTTTCTCTGCCCTCACATCACACCACTCCTGCTCTAAAGACTCGCTCGCCTCTTTTATTGTCCAAGTGTTTCTCTCCCTTATTCTCCTTACCCTGCGCTCTCTCTCTGTCTCTCTATCTCTCTCTCTCCTTGTGCTAGCACGGCAGTTTGGCCGGCGGTTTGGGTATAGCGGGTGTGTGTCAAACAGCACCTTCCCTCCGAGGAAAGAAACAGGGGGAGGGCTGCAAGAGAAGGAGGAGGAGGAGGAGGAGGAGTGGGGGGGGGGCACAAACACACACATACACTGCATGGTGATGTCATTTTAGATGACATCATCCCATGGAGGGGAGCCAAGGGACCTGATGGGTTAGCATCCTCCAGTGAGTTAAAGGGAGAGAGGAGGAAGGAGAGAGAGAGAGAGAGAGAGAGAGAGAGAGACTTGTAAATAAAGAGAAAGAAAAAGGAGGAATGGACTGTGATCTGGATTTTCTTTGTTTGTTTTCCACACGACCACTTCCTGTTCCTGCAACCTTCATCAGAGCCACGCGTCTCTCTTTTAGGAATACTTCCTTTATTTCCATTTGCAGGTGTTAGCGTCCTGAGGGAAGCGTGCATGAGTGCAGCGAGAGTGCAGCGAGAGTGCAAGAGAATCAATACCACTGAGCGAATACAAGCACACGTAATAACACATTAAACACACAGACAGATATCACACACATACACATATATAAGCAGGTGTATTACAGAAGTATACATCCTATGCACATATGCATAACATATTTACACACGGACACAGGCTCTTGAATAAACACTCTCACACACATTGGGCTCAGAGCGGGGACACCTGTGTCTCTGCGTGTTTCCATTGTTGTCCACTTGGCTGTGCTGTGCTCCACACTGTGCTCACAGCATGCCCGCCATCTGAAACCAGACACCTAAGGACCAGTATCCTACTGGAGGGATACATGGCTCCGTCTCTGGAGCCACTGGAGATGCTGAGGACTTTACACTTGGCGCATAAAAGCACACTTTAGGTGATGCTTCTGCGCACTTTTATTTGTTGCATCTTTTAAAAACTGCCAGCGACACTCACCGTTTCCTTTGAAGACGTGTGTATTGATGGCCGAAAGCTTGTGTTTCTAATACGCGATGATTCAATCTTCCTTATCGCTCGCTGCTGTCGGTGGCAAACTGACTCAACAGTATAAATAGAGAGGCATGTAGTGTGGGACAGAGAGGAGCAGGGATGAGAGATAGGAAGGGAATGAGGGAGGGCTCGTCGTGATGTGAGGGTGTGAGTCCACACAATGGAGGAAAATTTTGGTCAGGGATAATCAAATGAAGTAGCCGGCAAAGATGAAGCTGTGAAATTCTTTTTTTTTTTTTTTTTTTTAATGCCCTAACCAGCGTCTATTCTGGGCAGGGTGATTACTCACAGCCATGTTTCAATAAACAACAGCATAGATGTGATGCAGGCGGCCTTTTTTAGTGCCTCCTTATGGCATGAAAAGTTAACTTGTGTTTAACTAAGTTACAAGAAGGATATACTTAGAACAGAGAAGAGGAAGCGGACCATTTTGGTGATTACTTCCCCTTTAAGTCCCTTTACTTCGTGTTCTTTTGTTGCATTGAAAGCTTGCATGCTATCCCATCCCTGAAAAAGACAATGCATGTCACGCTGACTGTCTAATGAACACAATGAGTGAATAATTTACAACCACACACATGCATTTACACACATGCTGTGCATTATGTATGAACAACAATCTATCGCTCGCACACTTGCGTGTAGGGTCACGGTATTCATTCGGATTGTTGTGCGTGTATACGGGTGAATTGCACTACTACCCTACTCCACACACACTCTCCAATCACCGTCCACTCTTCCCTACTGTCTTTCCTTTCTCTGCAGTATTGGTATGGCAACATTGGCACAGCCACACTCCTACTCTCTTCCGATCTTAGTCATAGGCCTCGCTCATGAGGCACCAACTGAAGCCCTCCAACAGTAGATATGTGTGGTCACTTCCGTGTGTTCTCTCCCTGCGCTTGTATCACTCCTGCACACGCATACTGTACGCATGCAAATGGAGCCAACAGAGAAGTGAGAGGACACAGGATTCATCATGTTGTCATTTAGGTAGGTACGATTTTCATGCGTCAAAAAAGCCTTTGTAGGTCGCAAGGTTGTGATTTGCCATTGTGTTGAAGTTTTTCTGCCGCATATTTGTTTGGCTCAGGTCGCTTAGTAACTTGTTGGTCCCCATTGTGCTGACAGGCTGCGCAGAGCAGGACAGGGAACTTATAACAGTCCCTATGGGCACCAGCCCATAAGCACTCTGTGAATATGGGACACCTATTGTGCATACAGCCGTGTTGCATCGAGGGTCTTCGTGTTTGTGTGACTTCCTGTCAGCTTGCGTCAGGATCAGCGTTCTACATTACGTAAGCCAAATGTTGCAAACAGTAATTGGTTCATTCGCTTGTAGCTCGATAACATTGTTACTTTGTACCTTTTTGACACTTCAGTCCACGTCAGGAAAACTCAACTGCATCACCTGGTGTTTTCACAGCTCTATGGGGGTTGCATGTAAGCTTTGCTGCTAAGATTATACTGATGGTTGTTCTGAGATGGAGAGGGAGAATAGCTGCTTCACTGTGCATAAATGCATGTTAAAAGACAAACTTGAAATGTAACACAGTCTTCAAAACAGCTGGTAATGGAGAAGTTATGATAATGTTGCCCGTCAACATGCATTTCAAGTGATGAAAACGTGATGAAGTGCCCTTAAAATGGGGAAACACAACGACGAGCCCTTAGGATGCCTTTCTAGTGGAGAAAACGTGGCAAAGTGCCCTCCAGGGTTCACTTGCAGTGGACAAAATGTTGTAAAGTACCCTCGAGAGTGCCCGTAAAATGGAGAAAATGCAAGTAGGACGCCCTTGAATTGGAAAAAGGTGCCCTGCAGAGTGGAGAAAATGTGATAGCCTGCCCTCAAAGGTGCCAATCCAATGGAGAAAGTGTGATAAAGTGCCGTACAAGATCACCTTCCAGTGGAGCAAACGTCGTAAAGTGCCCTCCAGGGTTCACTCGCAGTGGTGAATATGTAATGAAGTGCCCTCAAAATGGGGAATATGCTATGACGGAGCCAGTGGGATCCCCTAGAATTGGACAAAGGTGGCCTCCAGGGTGAAAAAAACAAGATAGCCTGCCCTCAGAAAAGGCCATTCCAATGCAAAAAGCGTGACAAAGTGCCCTCCTGGATCACTTTCTAATGGAGAAAACACAATATGGTGCCCTCCATGGTGCCCTCCATGGTGCAAAGTAATAAAGTGCCCTCTAGTGTGCCCTTAAAATGGAGAAAACACGATGAAGGAACCTGGATGCCCTTGAGATGAAGATAGGTGCCCTTCAGATTGGAGAAAACGTGATAGCCCGCCCCCAAAGGTGCCAACCCCATGGAAAAAGCATGATAAAGTGCTGTACAAGATTTCTTTCTCCTTCTAGTGGAGAAAACCTGATAAAGTGCCCACCATGGTCCCTTCCAGTGGAGAAAATGTAATAAAGTGCCCTCTAGAGTGCCCTTAAACTGGAGAAAACCAGTGAAGGAACCAGTAGGATGCCCATGAATTGGAAAAAGTAGCCTTCCAAAATGGAGAAAACATGATAGCCTGCCTCCAAAAGTGCCAGTCCAATGGAGAAAGTGTGATAAAGTGCCTCATAAGATCCCCTTCTAGTGGAGAAAACATCAATTGCCCTCCAAAGTGGACTTGCAGTGGGCAGAATGTAATATAGTGCCCTCTAGAGTGCCCTTAAAATGGAGAAAACGCGATGACGGCACCAGTAGGATGCCCTTGAAATGAAGAAAGTTGCCCCCCAGATTGGAAAAAACATGAGAGTTTGCCCCCCTAAAAGGCTAATCCAATGGAGAAAACGAGAAAAAGTGCCTTCTATGGTTCCTTCCAGTAGAGAAAGAGTGGAGAAAACGTGATAGCCAGTCCAACGGAGAAAGCGTGCCCTCCTGGATCACCTTCCAGTGGAGAAAACAAGATCCAGTGCCCTCCAGGGTTCACTCGCAGTGGTGAAAAGTCCCCTCGAGAAAACGCGATGAAGTATCCAGTAGGATGCCCTTGAATTGGACAAAGGTGGCCTCCAGAGTGGAGAAAATAATATAGAGCCTGCCCCCAAAGGTGCCAATCCAATGGAGAAAGTGTGATAGAGTGCTCTCCTGGATCACTGTCTAATGGAGAAAACATGATGAAAGGCCCTCCATGGTCCTTTCCAGTGGAGAAAACATGATAAAGTACCTTTCAGGGTGCAAATCCACAGGTGAAAATGTGACAACGTTTCCGCTGGGGCGCCCTTTCAGTGGAGGAACCATGACCCTTTGTCCTCTAGGGTGACCTTCCATGCTATAACGTGCCCTCCATGGTGCACTTCCAGTGGAGAAAACACAACACAGTGTCACATAGGCTGCCCTTTGTGTAGAAAACGTTCTGAGCACTGGTGCCACACTCCATACAACTGGAATTTTCTTTTTTGGCCCCTGACCCTCTGACAGTCTGAGTCCGCCACTGCTCAAGCTGGACCATTAAATACACCATCCTGCTTTACGTTACAGCAAAGACTGTAATTGGCTGAGCACTTTGGGACACTGAACATCTCTGCATGTTAGTTGTGACAGAGAAAAGACAGGAAAGGGACTGGGGGAGACCTTTGAACTTAGTCCGGCAATTTGCCATTAAAAAGCATAATTGGAGGGGTCCAGTAAAGGGCTCGACTCTCAACCCACTCCCAACTAAATGGCCGTCGGTTTATTTAAGGGGACAAATAGGTCAAACAGTCTCTAATTATCCCTCAATCGAAGGCAAGGATTTTCTTCTCCGGGTCTTTTTTTTTCTCCTCTCTCTCCTTTTCTTCTCTGTGTGTGTGAGAGAGCAGCATCGTTCCAACTCACCAACCAGCGGTCTCTGTTGACCTAGTTCTGCTCTGGACAGAGGGCGCTTTAGAAGGGACAGGCCTCACCCACTGTCTCCTCTCCGGGGCCCGTAGACAGACGGACAGACACACGCAGCCGTGGATGTAAACATGTTCAGCAAGAGGGAAGCCTCGCGCACTCACATGTGTAACCTCTGTGACATTTTATCCATCAGGTTGATTGAGTGAACATCATTGATCTTGGATGCGTCCCCGGCTGACAAGGATATCAATGACAGAGGGATTATTATGTTTGCTTGCTGGCAGTCTATAACATGAGTGGAAAACATGTGAAGTGTCTAATTATTTGAGATCTAAAGGTGGAACTTAATTTATCAGATGCTATACAGAGGTCTAAATTTGAGCTGATAAATGGGACTACTTTCTTGTTTCCGTTGCATATCATAAAACATTCTGTTTATCAACTCTACGCATATCTAATAACCTTTAAACCGCTCTGCAGCTGCTGATAAATTGTATCAATGTGTCATGTACACACACACACACACACTCCATGCAAACACTCAGACACACGCTACTGAGCTTTTCACTTTGAGTCATATAGATTCCTCCCACACAATATGACCTTTCAGTTACTGCTCATATTTTAAATATCTGGGCCAAGTTAAACAAAAGGTGTGATGTGTTTTTTTTTAACTGCTCTGCTCTTGCAAAATTGAAGACACTCTTTTTATACTCTCCGGTATTTTTGCAGGTTGAAAATACTTATAGATAATAGATTGCAAGTGGAAGAACTGCCTTAAATATTAGAATATTATGTGTAGTTGCTTTTCCTGTAGTTCTTTGTAGCAGGATGTTGCGCCTTAAATGTGTGGCCTTTCAAAATAAGATATTTATCTCACTCTTAATTTGCAAGAACGGTTGATAACTTTTGACTGCAAAAGCGAGTGTGTGATGCGTTTTTCCTTTACGTTGAGAGTGCAACAAGAGTTTAAAATGTGTCTAAAAATTCGCCTGTCAGAAAAGAGTGAAAACTTTCTCACCAGAGTGTCTGTTTGTTTACAAGAGCACGGTTGGTGGACCGATCTGAAAGTAGGAATTATAATATATCTTCAAATCTATTTCGGCGCTCTCTTTGCAAGTCTTGTTCTTCATCGATGACCTTTAAGGCAGAACCGCAGCCCATCAGATTATTGTGCCTGTTTACTGTTTCTTCTTTGCATTCTGACTGTGCATCAGCCCACACATCGGGCAGATATTCAAATCCTGCTGCATAACTGTGAGCGTGACACTCCCAAAAAACACACTCACACACACACGCAGAGAGAGAGAGAGAGAGAGCGTTTTAACAATACTTTTCTGCAGCTCTGTCGGCTGATTACTTACATTTACGCACAGAGCAGCGGGACATAAAGGTATTTAATCAGTTATACACACTCAATGTGAGTGATTAATCGTTAATAAATAGGCAGGAATTATATCATGTATGAAGGAGGACCTGTCATTCTGGTTTTCAGCCCTCGGGCTTTGTCTTAATTTTATGCACAAGCTCTTCAAACTCGGAAAAAAAGAATATGTCAAAAATCAGCGTGTGACAATTTAATATTTACACTTTTGCCACCCCTTGTTTAAACAGAGCTATGATCGATTAATTGGCTCGTTTAGTCTCATTTTTCATCCAAAAGTTGTGGTTTACTCACAGGTTTTAAAGTAGTTCCGTGCGGGGTTTTTTCTTGCAATTATCCGTCCTGACACGGGGTGCAAATTCTGCATTTCAGATAATAATGAACAGCGTATTTTAATTGTCCACGTGCACAATAAAGACTTGTTTATATTTTATTGCAACGTCCAAATAGATTTCCAATAGCAGAGTGCGCGTAAGGAGCTCTGAAAAAGCTCATTGAGTCTAAAGAATAAACGAGCAACAATGTGGTGCGTGCGGCCATATAGCCTATAATACGCTGCCTATAAATACAACATATATCCACATGTCCATATATCAACGTATGTATCTTACATTTTTTACTTTATCAATCCTTATTGTTGGCCTGTATTATGACTTTGCAGCACAAGCCACATGTAACCCAGAGATGACCTGTGGCGCACAGGTCTCGCCATGGCTGCTGCGCACCTGCTACAAGCATACATCTTTTTCTGAACGTGCAGAAGTTAATTTGAGGGTATAAAAAAAAAAACACTCACCCTTTTCATGGAAGATATAGTGACGCAGTGCTTATTGGACACGTTGCCAGTGAATTGGCTCCTCAGTATCCTGATGACAAACACTAACCGTTTGAGTTTATATATTTTATTACAAGCTGCGCCTTTCTTTTTCTTTCTATCCACGGGACAAACTCATACAACGTACACGGCTGCTGCCTTTTGTTAACACAGAAAAAGGAGATGGCACAACACTGTGAAACCTCTGCTAAAGCATTAGTCTTATACCATAAGTAGGATTTCTGTTGAAGTCAAATTTCTAGACGAGATCAACACTCTAAATGTTTCTCAGTAGACAAATCACTTCCCAGGCTCGAGCAGCGTCTTTTTACGCACTCAGATTTTTTAGCTCCGAGCGATGCTTACTCATACTTTCTTTATCTGTCAGGTGTTTGTGTTTATTGTGGACTTGCTTTTGTAGAATCTCCCACAGCACTCTGCGCGGGCCTTTATTTAAATGTTGCTGTCAACAGTTTCATTTCAAGTCAGGAAACAAACAGAAGTAGGCCAGAAACTCCAGGCCTACGCGTGCACGTGGAGCTTCTTTGATGAGCTCGTTTAAAAGCACTCTTGGATCATTTCTTCTCATAAAACTGTGACACTCTTCAGATGTGTGTCTCCCCTCCCTCACTGTTCTCTTTTTAATCCACCTGCAACCTGCAGAACGTCCTCCCTCTTACCTTAAATCTGCTGCTTTTTTTTTTGTTCTATCGCACCCAACATTTTGTCACAGCCTCTGGCGCAGCGAGGTCAACATTCTCAAGGTCATTTAAGCGCTGAAGGCACGCGCAGATTTTCATTTGATATAAAAAGTGATCTAAGCTGTCTCCATGCAGCACATGCTGGCTGGCTGGATGGAGAGCGAGGCGTCTTGATGGTGACTTCACTGACACCAGCAACTTCCTGACGCAACGCTACTGTAAGAGCGGCGGGGAAACGGGGGAGCTCACCTTTTTTATCCGATGAACAGACAACATGATCCTGTTTCTGCATAGTAAGCCGTCTCGGCTCTCCCTCCACTTGATTCCAAGAACAGAGACGGGCTCGTTACATCAAAGAGGAGTCTGTTTGGGGGGCTTTAATTTTTAACAACAGAAGGGCAGAAGCCTCGTTTGCTTCTCTACTTGTTGCATTGCTTTACGTGCTTGTATTTAGCACCAGGAAGCAGGAAATCTAATTACCTGGCTTGTTTGTGCCGCCAAAATTATCTATGCATCTATTTTGTTTGATAAAACCTGCTGCAACAAAGAAAGAGTAAACTTTTTGCCACCTATGTCTGACACTGAGAGGGTAATCTGCCAAGAGGAGGAATGATGGATGGGGGGATAACTCTTTAGGAGAGGTGATAGTAAAGAGTTTCAAGGTGAAGAAGTGTCTATACTCGTACTCCTCGTTGGCAGTAACGCGTTACTGGGGATCTTGTTACCGCCCTGCACTGTCCGGGAACAAGCAGAGTTTGAATCGAAAGGCGTGTAGGCTGCATGCGCTCGCGTTTGGGGAATCTGCCTCGGTGAAGTAACAGAGAGAAAGCCCGTGAGCGCCATATAAAGCAAGGAAGGAAGCCTGTCTGCGATTCGGGATCAGTAGTTCTGTTAAGATATCCAAGTTAGCGAGCCGGGCTATGCAAATGCTCCCGCTCGTCTCCGCGCGCACGGGGCGCACAGACCTGTAGTAGCCTGATCCTGGACAGCCTATCGCACCCGGCCACCGCGCGCTGTCTAGCTCGTCTGTTACACTTTGAAGGGATGCTGCTCGTCCCGGACACGTGAGCCGAGCTGACTACACGAGTTTTTGCGGATTTGGATGAGGGGGTTTCTATGCGTTAATGGCAAGGCGTGCGAACGAGACTATAGTGCGCTCAGATGTGTGTGTTTTTTTTCCTCTTCTTTCTCTCTCGGTCGCTCTCTTGTAGCCTCGTATCCACCGCTCCGCCTCCTCCCCCCCTCTTTTCGCAACATTGACGCAACCGAAAAATACTGGAACAAAAGAAACAACTTCCTTGAAGCTTTGCTGAAACTGCACTTAGTCGGGGAATGGAAGCTTGTTGTCAACTTGGCTGGATGGAAAGACGTCGAGGTGAGGGTGTCACCATTGACCGGCTGGCAGCGAGAGAGATGCAGGCGAGCACTCCGGAACGCACCCAGGCTGCCGAGTAAGTGCCATTAAACATTCATCGGAGTCATTTCAACTTTTGATGGGTGACCTCTCGACTAGTTCAGAGTTTGTTTGGGTGTAGTGACAGTCGGTGCAAAAATAAAGTGGTTTTGGTCGATTCTCGCGACAAAGTAAAGTCCCTTGAACGCAGCACTGTCGAATTGATGAGGTAGAATATAAGTTATAGGCCTTTATTTTGATAGTGCGGGTTCTCGACGTGCATGCTGGTTAAAAAAATGACAAGTAGCTACTCTCTACAAACAATGTGACATTTAGGAGCCATTGACAACGAGGCTTAAAATACACTGCTGTCTTTATAAAAAAAACAGTGGTTGTAGCTTTATTCCGTCTAATTTTGAACCACTTTCTCCGAGGTGAATGAAAACAATCACTATAATGTGTTGTTCATTGACAGGCTGCCAGTTTATTATTGTTATTCATACAGCAGCATTCAGCAGTCGCCGGTTGTATGAACATCCTGGAGATCAACTAGCTCAACGTAGCAGCGATAAATGTATGAAACCGACGTGTTGTCATCGTTTCAGCCGCGGTGTGTAACTTTGCTTTGAGCTTTTTGCTCCGCAGTTCGGGGCGGACGAGCTCTGTGCTTTGTCGCGTCGGTGTTTTCGCTGCATGAACAAAGGACTGGATGGAGTAGTCGGCACAGAGCGTCGGTGGAGAGCAGGCGGGCTGTTTACAATAATAACACGACCGCGGTGACGTCACGCGACTGACAGTGAACTCGGCCAATGGGGGCGCCGCGTAGCCATCAGCAACACGCTATATTTGGAAAGTGGTTACATCATCGAGGTGCAACAGAGGACTGTGGAGGGCGGGACTTCCGCTGGGATTTTCAATTTGTAGTCCAGAAGCAGGACAATGAATACATTAATGTTGATTTTGGAGCGTAAAGCCAGGGTTTTAGACGTTATAACCAGTTTACTCTCTCATATAGACGCTTCTAGGCTTCTCTTAAAACATCTTATGATTGAAATTACTGTTATGGTAATGTCAGCATGGTCAGGTAACCCTTTAATCTAATACAACCTCTAAAGTATCTGTCAATATCGTGCTTCCAGTTTCAGGGCTAATAATACTCGTCTGTAAAACACTTAGGAGGCTGCTGTTTAATTTTCATACATACATAACATTTCTCATCATCAGCCTACTCTGTAAATGTTTACCGAACTCCTCAGCCGACACGAAACCAGTGATGGGTGCTGCTTTATTAGAAGTACTGACATTTTTTGTTGATTTTAGCACAGGTAGTGATAACACTTAAGATAGGCCTACACATTGTAACACGTTTACTGCTGAAGTGCAACCGTACAGCTGCATTTACTATCAAGGAAGAGTGTAGTGTATGGTATCTTAATTTTTAACAAAGAATCTGTGATTTTTTTACTTTTCATATATATATGCTTGCTATCAGGACTAGACGTTTGCTCTGACACATCTGCGTTGGTCATGAGAATGAACCCGAAAGCTGCAACAAAAGAATGTCCAAAATATCGTGGTGGGCTGCATACCGTATCTTTCTCATGAACGATAGTAATGAAATGCCAGGTGCCTTTTGACAAGATCACATAAGATAATCCTTTATTGATCCCCAGAGAGACAATATAAAAATAAGAATAGTGCAATCAAATAAATAGAATAAAATAGGAGGTATATACAGCTGTTATACAAGTAGGAGTAAGCAACAAGATAAAGTGGTATGGGTAATAGCAGCAATGAGATATGCGGATGAGATATAAGGTATACAATATATTACAATATAAGGTGCCGTATAAAAGTGCAAATATATACAGTGTGTGTATGTATATAAGGTAGTATGACATGGAATATTAAGATGTGCTAATGCACTTATAATCAAGATGCACTGATTATTAGTGTTCGTAGTAGTTGCAAATTGCGAGTTGTGAATGTAATGTAACAGTTTCTGTGCAGTGAGAACCTAGTGACCAACAACATGCAGAGATTTTAAACCCTTTAATTTACATGAAACTCCTCTTTTCTTCCTGAAATAACATCCATAATATTTTTCATCAATGCATTATCAGTGTTAGTATCATGCTTTTTTTTTAGATTCAACCCATGATAGAAGGCTTCACTAATGAGAACATGTGATGAAGACATATACGAGGTTTGCCTGAGACAAGCAGCCAGGAGCGGTTAAAGTCTGTAATGTAAATATAAATAAATGAAAATGAGAGAGTGTCTTAAAAACACTGTGATATGTGAATCCAGTGGGAGGAAACAAGCGGTTTTTAGCATCACCTTAAATAGTCAGCTATATATTGATTGGATGTGTGAGGTGACTAATATAAATCTAACACGTAGCCTACAATAGAGCGTTCTCATAATAACACTACTCACAGTGTCGTCTCAGATCAGCTACTGTAATGAGCGGACACTTCATGAGCATGTTATGAACACAGGCTTTATGTGTGTTGTTCTCATACCAGCGATCACTTTGCATACATGTGCTGTCAAATGTGAATTCAAATGCAGACCGGAAATTTAAAGTTCAACATGCATCACTTGCAGTTGTGACGTTTGCTTCTGAATCGTCTCTGGACGCAGACTTTTAGCAAGACTGAAAATAAGCACTTATTCTAAATGTTATCTCAATGCTGATATGAGCATAGGCGTGCCGCAACAACACTCATGAATGCATTTAAGGAGATCTGCTGGAGGCTTTAGGTGCTGTGTGAATGCTCTCTGGACTAGAAAATGATGTTGCGTGCCATGACCTAATCATGTTTTAGTCTTGCTGAATGTATAGAGGGAATCAAAAGTTACTGGTGGGACAGTCTTTATATATGTTTTCATTAATTGAGTCTTTTTTACTCTTTTGAATGGAGCTCATATTAAGTTAGATCGATGCTGCAATACATTTATATTTGTGCGTCGTCTTTTAGCCTTGCAGATATTAAAAAGTCTTGTGAGAGTTTTTTTTTTTGAAGATTATTTTTTTGGCCTTTATGGAGAGAGATTAGACAGTGGATAGTGTTGGAAACAGGGGATCAGAGAGCGGGGGCGACACGCCGCAAAGGGCCGAGGGTGGGAGGCGGAACTGGGGCCGCTGCGGCGAGGACCGAGCCTCTGATTTAGCTGCTGAGTTAAAGCGGCGCCACATTGTGAGACTTTTTGATGTTGATTATGGTCACACCTGCAACCTCATTTTAAAATACTACATTTTGATTCAAATGCACTCTAACCTCTGAGGACTTTTATTTATATTCTTTCTATCCAGGTCTCAGGAAAGTAAAGAGGCCTAATCCTGTTTTGAAGATGCCGCTCGTGCCATACTGGCGTGATTTTTCAGCATGACAGTCTCTCAATTTGTAGACAATGTATTCAGAATGGAGTAAAATATCCGCATGCAGCAGCCTCCGACCAACAAAAAAATAACGGCGTTAACACCAGCCGTGCAAAACTTATTCTTCAAGGCCTTTCTGTAACTCTGCATGCTCAGGATTAGATCTTGCTTATGTTTAGCCTTCACTGTAATCCCTCTCAGCAGCCCGCCTCAATAAAGACAAAAACATACACTGAAGGGTGCGGGCAATCATCAAGATAAAAAATTACAACTGCACCAGGAAGGGACGTGAACAATGTTCGGCTGAGTTGATTCAAACCTGTCCCAAAAACAACGACACGTTTAATTTGAATGTGGAACGCCTCGTTTCAACCAGAGTGGGGCACTGGATGCAGTTATGTCTCTGAGGTTATTGGGTATTGCACAGGATCGGTTCTACTGTCACATGACCCCACATTCAGCCAGGAAAATGCATTATTTGATGCATATGGAGGCTCTTGTGACAATCTCTGCATTGGAAGTTCTGTGCTGGAAGCTCTAGCAGTCTGCTTTTGCACAATATCTTTATAGGAAGTCTCAAAACAAAGCATTTCGTATTGGAACGTTGTTTACTGTCATCGGCTTGCCTTACAATTCACAAAACACTCCCTCCTCTTTGCTTTTCGCCGATCTAGCTAGCCGAGTTTTCCCCCTTAATTCGTCCCTGTTTGTAATTTAATTTCAGACTACTCGATGAGTTATACTCTCTTAATTTGATTGCTATGTGTGAGAGTGTCTGTGAGATTATACAGAGACCAAATAAAAAGGGCTTCTTGTGCTTTAATATTTGTAGGCCGAGCATGTGACAGTGTTTAGCGGGACCCTCACATAAGACTCTTTTTTTAAACGCTTTTATTAAGCTAAACACTTTTTGTCATGGGATTAAATTAGAGCAAAGTTTGTTCGAGAGCAAAACAAGAGACAATATTTTATCATGATTTCATAAGTTTAAAAAAAAAAAAGGTGTGTGTGTGTGTTTGCACTTATAAAGCGCCCCGGGGCTGGTGTGACCACCTTGCAGCCTTTGTGCTAAAAAGAGGTCAGAGGTCGCTGTTGTGTTTTCAGGGTGACCTGCTAGTGACTATTAGCCATTGATAAATGTGATGTCCCACAAGTGTGCAGGCCGGACCCCTCCAAAGGGGGAGGTGTCACAACACGCCCCGCACTAACCTCTCGACTAACCCCACCTCGACACACACGCAAACACACACACTGTGCCCTGCTGACAGGAGCACAAGGGGGCAGCTGCTACAGATGTCTCACAGAGAGAGGGGGAGGGGAGGCGAGGAGACATCAATGGAGAGTCTCTCTCTAGTCTGGAGTTCTCAGTGGGGCTCATTGTGTTCTCTAAAGACCAAGACGAGGGAATAGGCCACATTAATATAGTAAGCCTATAGTCTCTTATGCTGTGTGTGAGTGGGTTGCTCACTTTGACTGCGGGGCTGGATTGTCTCCTGGTAAACACGCCGAAATATTCCCCAAAATTTGCTTTATTTACCAAAGTTGATGATAAAGGATGTTTTTAGCGTTGTAGTGTTACTTCATGTAGTCTCCTGTGTTTTAATATACAGAAAGCGTACGGGAAAAACAAGACACACACACACAAAAAATATCGGAATGATTCTTGCACTTTAATCGTTTTTAACGCCTAATCTAGCTCACAGATTGGCAGCATCATAACACGGTTAGCTGAGGATATCTGCATGCTCTGCAGACTGTTTTATATATATACATTTGTGTGATTTGCTCCCTGTTCTCGTTCAATTCTACATTCCTTGTTTTGCACCAAAACACTCCTTAAATGTGTAAACGGCGCAAGAGCGAGCTGAAATCACCTCCTGCTGCCTTAGATTGACATGAAAGCAGCAATCTGTTAGTGTGTAGTGCTTATCTTTGGTTTAATGTCACCTTTGACCTCAATCAACCTCTTTCAGAGTCTTTCCAAAGGTGTCATTCACTCTTTTGTTGATATTTTCTTCCCTTAAAATAGAAGGATTTTCTCAAAGCCCATGCTTTTAACCTCTCTCAGTGTGTTGTGAGCTGCTGCTTGTGCTACTGTCTGTCTGATGTGATGCAGCCATGTCTGGTGATGGTGTGAAAGGCCATCACATGAGAGAAAGGAGAGGGAAAGAGAGGGAAGAAAGCCGTAAAACTCCTCATTGAATGAGAAGCAGCTGAGAACAGCCAAGCATGCACGCAAGTCATCTAACATGAAATCAAATTACACTGAACTAAAAACTGCCCCAGCGTGGACACTTTTTGCAGCCCGGGTTCGTCCCCGCTGTGTCCGAACACCACGACACACGACACTGTGGCTCTTGTTCAGCTCGTCTCGCGCAAGACAAGGGAGAGCTCCACTCGGTCTCGACCCTGCTAATGAAGAGATGCATTATGATGTGATTTCATTTGGGCTCGCTGAAAAGCTGCCGTGGATAACAGAGCAGCCTGAGTAGCATGGTTCATTTGTGTAGTGACATGTGACTTGTGTTTTCGTGAGTCATAAGGATCTCCTGCCCTAATGGAAGGCAGTGTGTGCTCATGTGACGGTGACACAATGCAGGATGAACTGTATAGTATTCAGCAGGGCTCAGCTTGGCTACTGTTTGGCACCGCTAATAGGGGCCCACGAGCGACTTTTTAGCCTGCTCATTTTTGTCATAGTGAAATCAAACAAACACAATTTCAGCTCGAGCCACTGTAAGCTTTTAGCTGCTGCATAATCTTTGTAAAACCAAAGAGTTCTGCACAAACTTGAGTGTGCATTTGCAGATTTGAAAGCATGCATGTGTGTGTTTGTGTGTATGTACGTGTGAGATGTCTTTGAGTACCGCATCATGATCTTCCCCATGGTCACGGTAGTGTTTTTGCTGGCTCATCCCTGCCTCTCCACATGCCTGTTTAACAACACAGAGCTCCTCCTTACTGGCTTCCTGTCCAAACCAGTTTATCTGTAAACAAGTGTGTTTTTTTCCTCTCCGCCCCATTGTCCACACTACACCAGAATGCACACACAATGGGCGCCCTCTCTCTCCCGGGCTGCTCTTGTACTCCAAAGTAAAAAACATTATGTCTTTACCAACACAATGCAAAGAAATTATATGCTGCTTGAAACTTTTGTATGCTTTTACCATGGCTGCAAATAAAAAAGTAAAATAACCTCTTTATCTGTTTATAAAAAATGTTGCATTGAAAGATTAGCCTTTATTCACTTAGGCACACCTTAAATCTAATAGCAGGTTGCAGCCTGGTGGAGCCTACTACTGACAGAGCAGGTGAATGTTATGTATTGTTATTATGTGTGCATTGGGATGAAATGGCCGTCTCTGTTTATCTTGCCCGAGGTACACTATGCTACAGCAGATATGATAACAGCAGGGTTATTGTGGCAGAGCCCAGCCCGTCCCTGCTTTGGCCGTTGCATGTACACTACGGCAGATTATGTGTGTGTGTGTGTGTGTGTGTGTGTGTGTATTCGCGTGGTGTTGCCAAGCTTATCTCAAATTGAGAAGGAGTGGTTATGCCATGTAATTTACTTATGGAATTTGTTTCTTTTCAAAGCTGGATGTCCAAGTGTTGTTAAAAAGGTGTTGGAAAAAGTTTAAAAAATGGGGCAACTGAAAGGGAAACTTCATTAAAATTAGAGAGGGCAATATGATGTCACAGCAATTTCAGATAAGAAAGCAATGTCCTCATTCAAACTGTGGAAAATAAACTAAGACAGAGTGGATGAGAACATAACTGCTGACTGAGCCGCAGCTCTTTTACCTCACTGACTCAAATTTAAGGCTTTTATTGCTTTCTGTTCCCCGACATCCTTCATGATTTGGTTTGCATCTCCTCGGCCTTACGAGTAATCTCACAGATTCCTTTACTTCTCCATGTAATAATACGCATATACCAGCTGTTACACTCCTGTCATCTTTGGCCGCAGTAATGTGTTTTATTCTGCCATTGTTTTTGATGTGCCTGTCACTCCAAGACAAGCACCATTGTGCTAACTGCAGATATATTCTGTAAATAAGGAACACATTTTGAATAGACATTCATTGCACTTGTATGAGGTAGGTAAAAAAAAGTATTCAGTGTTCTTTTACACCAGTAAGACGATGTTCAAACCTAAAGTGACTCTCCATATATTTATGACATGATGTATAAAAAGGCTTTATAAATGTCTGTAGGCTTTATGTTAACTGTAAATAGTGTGTTATATGTCTGCAGTTTAAAAGGTGTTTTGTGCGCTCTGACAAACAGCTTTTTAAAGGCCTTTACTCATATTTCATATCGGACAGGAAGTGATGAAACAAGTACTCAAATCCCTTAAGAAAAAGTACCAACACAACAAAACAAGTACAATCCTTCACTCAAAATCCTTCTCAAGTATTGTTAGAAAAATCTACTTAAAGCATCAAAAGTAAAACCCGCTCTGCTGAAAAAGGACCCCAGTGAATTTTATGTTATTATCCCTGGGGAAGTGGCTCTCAACCTGGGGGTCAGGCCCCGCCAAAGGTCCACAATATAATTCTGGATGGCCTTTTCTTTGATCTTTGCTATTTTTAATGAATATTTGACCTCTTGTGACCTCAAACGTTTACTCAAATGAAACCTAGTCAGAAGTTTTGTGTGGAAATGTCTCTTTTGTCGAACTTATAATGACTAATAGATGTCTTAAACGTGACCGAGGGGCCCTCACAAGTACACACTACTTTTTAAAAAAAGGGATCAAAGGCCAAAAAGGTTGTCTGGCAATGGTTTTATCTTTTGTTTATTATATTTCATGAGATATTGGTGTACTTTTATTGTGTTCATCTAAATCTGAACAATAACTTTACCTGTCAGACAAATGTTCAGGTAAAAAAAGAATACAATATTTGCCTCTGAAATGTAGTTGAAATAGATGAAGAGTCAGAAATTGGACATACTTAAGTAAAGTAGGAACACCTCAACACTGTAAGTGCAGTACTTCATTAAATGTCCTCAGTTGCGGTCCACCACTTACAGAATGTTGTTTGCAGGAATAATCAGTGGATTAAAGTGCAATAGCAGACTTACTTTTTAATCCAGGCCATCTGAGTGAAGAACAGGGTGTTTTAACCAGGAGGTCAATTGCATCTCTCAGTCATCGCTGAGTCATTTGCTCAGTTCAGTTAGAAGCATGGACATTGCAGGCTTTCCTTAAAGATTTTAGGGAATTGCTGAGAAACCTGGAGGAGAAACAGTGGTGAGAAACGTTTGTTGGGTTGTTGTTTGGTATAACATTAAGGCAATTAACCTTTTGCAAGTATATATTTTCTAAAATATACAGGATTTATAGTTGTGTTTGTAAATACAGTGTGTCTAAGTAACTGAATAATACTATTTCTACTGACCTCATTGCACTTTTGACTTCTTTTAAACTTCTGTTTTTTGTTTTTGTGGTACATCTTGTGACTTATAAAAGCTGCCTGGTGCAACAGTGCACAGTCCTTACAAAGAATCGTGGCATTCATTTCATATAAAAAACTGGTTTGAACAAGTTTGAACGTTTAGGTTTTAGCATTGCTGGTTACTGTAAAAGTCGTTGAGGGACCTAAAGAGTTAATTTGTCTCTCTCTGTTCAACGCTGCGTGGGCTTGCGAGATCATTCGAGAGTGCATTTTCAGCAGCCAATCAGCTGCGCGGAGTCCACTCCGCATTCAGCCAATAGGGAGAATGGGAGGCTCTATCGAATTTGAATGAGGAGTGTATCTTTCGGCGCCATTTTCGAGTGAGCAGCGATTGCCTCAGCAGCTGCGGAGAGAGGATGCTGCGAATATAGAAAGCTGTCGCTGAGACGGAGGAAAACCGAGCGCTCAAAATTAAACTGCGCTTTTAGAGAGGGGACTCGCGTATTTCAATGGAAACACAGGTAATTCAAGCCACAAAGTATTTTTATTGATTTTTATCGGACAGTTTAAACGGACCTGGGGAGAAGAATACGTGGAAAAGAGGAGAGACCGACCGTGGCGGGGAGACGTTAGCCATTTGGCCAGCTTTGCCAGCTTCTACTTCTCCTAGCAGCTAGCCTGCTAGCTTAGCTTGCTAGCACGTATAGAGGGATTTCTGAGTTTGCTGCGCTGTAACGGTAGAAAAAAAAATGCGCTCATACAGCGGTCCGTTTTATGCAGGAGGTGAAGGGGAAATATTTGAAAAGAAATGAATAGATGGAAAATTATATAGCATGGAGGAGACACTTTAACATAGAGGTTATAAGTACAAAGTTGAACTATATTGGACTATTTTTTTTCGACCGGTTTTGAGCGGGAGGTGCAAAAGCAGCCAGGCTCGAGCAGAGGAGAAGCCCAGTCGGCAGTGTCAACAAATGCACACGGCACCTACACTGGCTTGGGAGGGAAAAAAATCAATAGGAGAGACCGTGACAGACACAGTGCCTTTTGTGGTAACTTAATTTTGACAAGCTTGTTACCTACGGCAGACTTCTTGTCCGAGCTGGTAAACAGCATATGTGTTGTTGAAGGTTTTTTTTGATAGTTAGACAGAAAACACCCGGTAAGTTTTTCTTTATATGCTGTTTGACCTTACACTCAGTGATGCCCTTAATAATAATAATGACGGAGTTTGGTTTGTTTTCTTGCATGTGTCGTGAAGTGGTTGTTAACGTCTGTTTGCAGTCTTGACGTTGCCAGGTCAACTCTTATATTAACGTATTGACGAGTAACATATTCAACATTGCTTCATATGTTGTCGCGTTAAAAGATGTGAATATCTCGCATTCATCATTATTTTGTCTCTCAGCCAAGACACAACAAGCATAACTTTAGATGATTCAACTTTAACAGCTGTGTAGAACGTTAAACGGTCGAATGTTCGAACCAGTAACGGTCCAATAAAGTTGAAATAACGTTCGATATGTGAAATAAAGACAGTATTGTTAGTTGCGGTGATGCTCGTGGTTTGCTGTAATGTTTGTGATTCTGGGTACATCGTAGTTAGATGAAGGGTTTTCAGTCATTCCTTTCTGTCTCCTTTTGCCTTTTTTGCCCTCACTAGCCTCGCTCCACTTTCTGTGTGCCATACACCCTGATTAAATTCACGTACATTGAAGGGGGGAAAAACCCTCTGCGTGGTCTAATCGGTTTAGTAAAGAGTGATAAAACGGACCTAGTCATTAGTACGGGAGAGGTTGTTTTTTGTGGTATTTTATGTTGCCTTTTGCTTCTCATAATGACTAATAAAGCATAGGAGAGGAAAAGAGAGGCTCAATATAATTGTGCGTCTAAACCCGCCCCTTCTACTTCCTTCTAAGTAGAGATCGGTTTAATGTGTTACATAATGCGAGGCCTTCCTATCTTTTGCAGTGTTGCATTCATTTAATCAAATGGCTGTCAAGTATAATGTTTAAATTAAAGAAAAATAATTCAGATTCAAATGAACTGCATTGAGGAAGAGTGAGGCAGACTGTAAGCACCTAATTTCCCCTGCAATGCCTTTTCCCCCCCTCTTGGCCCGTCACAAATGACAGTGTGCTTACTAATAGCATTTTTCCAGGACTTTTATTTTGCCATACATATTCTGCAGCAGTAAGGTAAATAGTTGTGCTCCACTTTAATTAAAAAGCATGATCTGAGTGAAAATTTAACTAAATAGAAGGACCATAGTCTTAGGCATCGTTTTATCCACCACAGCTGCAGATTGTACCCTTTTATATAAGAATTGTTGTAGAAGTGAAACAGCATCTTCCAAATGTAACTCCCCGCCTCATATCGTAAGTTTTTGTGTATTTTTCTCGGAGGGTATTTAGTTGGTGGGAAATAAGCTATCGTGATATGAGGGAAAGAGCTTTTACAGTTCTGTAGCAGAGCAAAAAGGTGGAGGAGGAGGAAATTACTGTACTGTAACATCTGATGTGTCTGTCTGACAAGCAAACTTTAATTTGTGGGTGTATGAAACACGATGAATAGTGTGATAACTTCCAAATCTGACAGGCATGTGATTATCAGCTTTAGAAATCAGGGAATTTGTTGATATTTATTTTACACCACATAGTGTATGTAAAATGCAAGGGAAATTTAGACCCAATAGAAAAATAGACCCGAGTTTACATGTTAATCTCTATGTGTACCTGTTTTAATAGTCATGCTCTTAAGACATACACACATAATGTAAAAAAAAAACCTAAATGTTTTTTGATAATTAGGAGGGGAAAATCTGCTTGTAAATAAATCAGTCTAGTGTGTCTAAAACGTAAAAATAGACTTTTGACTCAGGTCTCTACACCTAAGTGACGAAGTGGAAGCATTATTAGAAACGGTGTAAAAGTAGTGGATGGAAAATAATTATTCAAAGTATGTATCTATTTCCTTTTATAAAATCTTTTCCTAGTCTAATGTATGCTCAAAGGTATTGCAAGACGAAGTACACCTACCTGTTTATTTTGTGCTTAAAGTTGAAATTGTCCGTCTCCTAGTCTGGCATTATGTAAATTCAGCCACATAGCTGATAGTTGTTTTAAAGATAGGATGTTAAATTTTGAATACCATAATTTTATAAAAAATATTACTGATCACTTGGCTGTGAGAGTGTAGATATAAAAAATACATTACAAATGGTAGGATTTATATGGTTTGTCTATATGTAAAAAGGGAGAGGGGCTTAAACACAAATGTTAAACATTTTACTTTAATGTTTTTTAGCTGATTCAGCATTAGTGATTATTAAAATACTAGTTCACAAGTTTTATTGATGTAGGCAATTTTTGTGATCAATTTTACAATATCAGCTGCAGTGTGTGTGTATTTCTGTTATTCGCGTTTGCTAAAAACTACAGATTTGAATATGTTAGATGTCATCTCTAGAGGGGAGGAAGTATCACTTTGTCATAGAGAAATTTTATGACCAAGAATCTTAGTAATACATAAACTTTTACACACAGGCTGCCTAGTTTAAGAATACGTATCTAATGTGCTCATACAGGTGAAGTAGGTGTAAATATTTCGCCCATATTCCTCTTAAGTGGGATTACAGTTCATTTGACAAATAGTAGTGGTGTATTTTAGCAGTTTTATTTAAATCGTGCCTGCAGTTAATCTCCTTTTAAATGCTACAGGTCTGTGTCTTCCCTCCGTTCTCTGGTATTTGCCTTTTCACTCTCTTTGCAGAGCACCGTTGTGCTGTTTCAGACTGTTAGCATGACATTGTGTGACTCATCATTCTGTCTTCTCAGACCCCTCCAGCAAAATGGGCTCCCACCCCCATTTCCTGGTGAAACTGTGCCTCTCTTCTTGTACTTGCTCACATGTGTTGTAGCCAGACTGAAGAGAACCCCCACCCTTCTCTTCCTTCTTTCTGCACCACTCAGCACAAACTTTATAGTATTCAAATCTGCAGTGATGGGAACAGGTTTTCGCGGGTCTAGTTGGTTTTGTTCCAGATGCTGGCGTTGGTTTTAGTTCTTTACCTCAACAGCATTAAATTGAGCCTGTCAAATAGTTTTATGTGCATCACTCAGTTCTCTAGAAAATATCATTTAAGTTTTTGTGTAGTTGGAATAGTGGACAATACAATATACCTCAAGTTAAGATGTAGCAATGAGTTTCCATGTATTTGCATGATGATGTACTTGTCTATAAAATTAAGGCTGATAACACTTGTGCTAGCAGAGCAGAATATGAGGATGCCAGGTCCTTGAATGCTTCTTACAAGCGTATGTTTTGCATTGGCTTTGGTTTTTGCATATAGAAAGTGATGCATCACTGTAGTGTGCTGGGTTTACACCTTGTTTGACTAAAATGAAAATGTTTAATTAAAAAAAGGTGAATTAGATTGCATTAGATATTTTAATTAATTGTCAGTTATGTGCTCAGCTACTGCTATTGCTTGTGTACACTCTACCACCTTTTCAGTTAATCTGAAAAAAATTTAAAAAAAATGTTTCACTAAAGTTTGATCATCTATTGTGTACACTGATGTATTTAGTTGGAAAAGGAGCAGCTTTGAAAATGTTAATACATTTTAAAAGCTCAAAGCTTCTCTAAAAATGAGATCTTTTGAACCCCTGCACTACAAAATGTGCAGACTCCCTTTAACTGTTGCTTTGTTTGGAGACAGGAGTACCTATGGACTTGGACAGCATGTTTAGAAAGAATATGTAAGCTGTTAAAGTCCTGGTGAATTCTCTGCCTGATAATTAGATTTCAGGTAGTAATATGATAACCTGCAACAGCACTGGCAGTAAGATCTGACATAGCAAGAGTGTTCCTCCTCTGAGTACACACACATGGTGTTTTCATTTCTGCTGCACCAGCCTTTTTTCACCTGAGGGTGCTAGATTAGACGGCCGTATTAACATGTAAGCAGTTAGATTGGAAATAGTTCTAATAAACCTAAAATGTTGGTGGCTGGTTGTTCGTGTATTTCTATCTTAATATCCCTGACCTGGTAAGCAGGTAACACCACAGACTGCCTACAGTCAGGCTGGGTGCTTGGGTGCAGAGTGACCTGATATTTTCTCACTAAGTGTGACCAACAATGTCTTATTTGGACAGTTATAAAATGTTACCCGGCACATGTAATTTGGGGTATTTTTCACAGTGATATAAACATACATCATTTTGGATTTTCTGTTGTCGCTTATGTAGATCTGCTGGTGTGTAATTGCATCTGCCTATACAGTTGTAAGTAGTAAGGTCAAGCCTAGCAAGGAATGTGGCGAATCATTAGCGATTAAAGATGCTTGTATTTAAAGTTAATTATTTTTGACTGGAGCTTTACCTACTCCTGAGCCATATTACACTGCATTTACTTATTATTTAAAATTTTGTGTCGACATTTAAACTCAGCAAACAGTGTGACAACAAAACTGAAAGCCTTTGGGAAGCCTCATTATTTTTAGTATGAAATATTTTGGTTGTTTTTACTCTGAACCTGAGTAATGTCACCATGTGAATTCAACCTAGACATTTGAGTGGGAATATGTACAGAAAAAAAGCCAAATATAGTCTGTGTTTGTGTAATTGTTGCATGAATGTATGGGTGTGACAGTCAACTCTCACACTTTTGCTTTGCTTCCTCTTTCGCCCCTCTTGCTTATGTGTGCATGTACAACAGAGTTTACACTGACTAGGATCCGAATTTCAGCCTTGCTGGTGGTTCTGTAAGTAGTTATTTACTGCACTTAAAAAGGTTGTTGTGGCCATGTTTCATATTGTGGTAGTTATAACATTTTAATTTGATTAGGTGGTTGTAGCTGAGCTTTTAAAAAAAAATATAGTTCAATGTTTTTGGTCAAGTGTCCTCAGGTCGTAGTTTTGACATTGCATCACCGTGTACTGCTTTGTCTGCATCCTGTTTATTGCTGCTCTGTGTTTCGTGGGGGCACTGGTTAGTTCAAATGAAGTAGTAAATAAATGTTGAGATCAGAAATTAGTTTGTTGTGGGATGAGTAACACTGAGTTGAAATGCACTGTTTATGAGTAAAGGCAGGTACAGCAATTTGTGTTCAGTTTAAATATTACACTTTGTGGACATGCTGGTGTGTTTAGATGACAGACACTGCTGTTGGTCATAAGGAACCTTGTAATGTGGTCCACAGTTTCATTCTAAGTGGTTAAAAATGTCTTAATCTATTATTAACCCTTTTAAAGACGTGCACTGTCCTGTTGTGAGAGCTGCTGTCACTAATTCAAAACAGTACAATGAATCATATTAAAGTTTACATGTAAAATGATTGTTGTGCTTTCACCAAACCGGTTTCAGGGATTGGTTACATCATACTTTTATTTTATCATTTGACAAAACAAAACTGAATTTCCCATCCAGTGTTTGCAATGATTTTAATTCATAAGTTTGGATATTGTGTTCCTGAAGTGTGAAGAGTCTGTCACACTCACACTATACAGTAAATGGAGGGGGTGGTGTTTACCTGTGGAGAATGACTCAGAGGTCACTCTCTTACCTGCTAGTGTTGTCCTGTGAAATACGTTTATTCACTTGTCGATCTTAGGGATGTGTGTTCACATGTTTCCGGACCTTTCTGTAATTAATTTGACAAGATACGACTGAGGCCTCACTCTAACTTGCTGTGGATATGATATGATGGGTATGCAAATGTTATGTCTAGGATTAACACTTCTCATTACAGTACTGGTGTTTATATGAAACTGAGTCAGTCTTTATAGGTAGCATCCCTATTCAACAATTAACAATAAAACTGTTAGCCACCCCCTGGGTTGGTTTTTGACTCACACACTCTCTCAAAATAGTTTTGGTAAAGCTTTTTTTCTGTTATGGAAATGTTATTGCAATTGGTTGCTTTGTAATTATGGTTGAATTGGTTTTATATTTGCTTTTACAACTGTAGAGATCTCATGCTGTGTACACGCTGCCCCTGTAGCTGATGAAACATTTTATCACACCTTATAAAGTTGTGCCACAGTGAAAATAGTTTATTTGTACTGTGTGTGTGTTGTCTTGCCAAACAGAAGACAACAATGACTGGGCTAGCCTATTACCTGGTGTTTATTCAGCTTAAAAATTTCAAGTGGTGGATTTGTTATTGTGTAGAGTTTATGTTTCTTGATTCAAAGTGAAAAGGAAAGAAACAGTGCTCTAACCTTATTGTATCCTTGGATCTAATATACTGTGAAACTAGTATTAATCAGTAATGTTTTTAAGATGTCAGTGCTCTCAGAGTAGGAGTTGTGTCTGCAGATATTTAACTTGTAGGAGTTTTTAATGTCCCAATGACTACAGACAGAAAGCTTATGAACACAGCAGGAAACCTTAATTTGCATGGGCCTTTTCATGTGGATAAATGTGATCGCCAGTCATGTTTTTTTCCCTCCACAGCTGATGGCATTGTAGATCTCCTTTTAGTTTGTGCTTATGCCGGCATAAGACGCTGTTACACAAGAGAGGCCGGCCCAGACCACTTCTGGGGAGGTGATGAGTTGTCATGTCCACATCCCAGTACCCGATGGGGTGTAGGGGGTTACTTGACCTTCAACCTCGGGGTCAGGTGACTCTTTGAGGCCATTGTATAGGGAGCAAATGTCGTAGGAACGGGTTAAAAAGGCTGAGCAGTGAAGGTGACATGTCTGGGCATGCTTCCTTAAAGAAGAGAGAGAAAAATAGGGAGAGGTTAGAGTCATTGATGTGAACAATTCCACTAGGATTTGTCAAGAAATTATCAGCTTAGAAGAAAAATACACAGCTTACCTGGTTAGTACCCTTTAGTGTTAAGTAATTTATAATAATGGATATGGTAAAAATATTGTTTCATAGCTTCTACTGAAGTTTCCTCGTATAATACTGTCTCTGCATAGATATGAATGTACACATGGAAGAAGATAAGGAAATGATTGGGTAAAAATTCTGTTAGTGTGGGTTTTTCTTTTTTATGTGTTTCCACTTTGCATCTTGCAGATACACAGTATGCCACAAATGCATCAGCTTTTTCTAATGGACCGTCCATTAACTGCCTTAGCTGTGGTCTGTAATTGCAGCTTACACATGGGTAAGCAACAAACTATACATTTATTGTTTAGCTGATTTTATATTTTTCCATTTAAAAAAAAATATTTTATTCATTCTTTTTTCAAATGTTATAAGTGACTAACACCGGTATCCACCTGTGACTTTGTGGAGCCCATTTACCTTTATAAATATCTTACTTTGGCTGAATGCCCAAGACGGTTGTTTCAGTTTACAAACATACAACACTCAGAATAGCTGCAAATTCTCATGTTTGAAAAGCAGAGACGAACAAATATTTGGCCTTATTATGAAACAAACTGTTAACTGACTTTATATGTTATTTTATTTAATTTAATTTTTTCTCACACTTTTTTTAATAAGGCACTGCACAGTATGACGGCCATGACGTCCTTTTCTTTATGGTAGGTGATGCACATTTTGACAGAGGATGTGGAACCTATTAGCCAAGGACTGATAAAGGGAGATCTGCTCATGCCCCACGGATCTGATAATTACCCAGCCCTGATGTGAAGTTGTAAATTAACCTCGGTATAACTTGTGGTGTCTGACGTCTCAAACATCCTTATGAGATGCCAAAAATATTTGTGATATTGGTGTTCATTGTAAAACATAAAGGAGTGCTTTGTTTTCATACTAAAGTATCTTGTAACATGATTTTCATTGCTATGGTTGTAGATTTCATTGGAGTCATGATGCATGTTTTATATGGGCCAGGCCTCTACACACATTAAAAAATGTCCTGCACTCAGTGTGTTCCCACCCTCCTGCAACTTTCTGGTGTGTCTTACTGTGAAACATTGTTGAACTTGTCTCTCTACCTGTGCATGAAATTTTTTGCTGTGTTATGGATGCAGGGTAATGCCATTTATTGGAAAGATCACTTTGAAAACTGTTTTAGTGTTTGTGTGACACTGACATCCAAAGTTTAAAGTCACATTACTTTTTGAATGCAAGAATCAACCTAAATTCATATATCCTCTCCCAGTGTAACCTTCTGGGTTTAATCGACTGACAGTATAACTGACTGAAGCAATATGTTTGTGCAGCTGACCCTCAAATCTTAAGCAGAGTTGTTGTTGTTATTTTTTTTATTTTTTTTTATTTTTATCCAGGGTTGAAGCTTTATTGCTACAAGACAAAAATGTGACTCAGACAGGGAAAAAGCCACAAATTGTTAATTATTATCTCAGTCAAGGAAATGAATTTTTTTTTTACTGCCATCAGCTCTTAGCTGCTCTGAAGTTTTGTGTACGTATGTGTGAGTGAGTGTGTGTGTGTGTGTGTGTGTGTGTGAGAGTGAAAAGGGTCTTTTTGGAAAGGAAGTCTGTCAGAGGCATTATCAGGGTCAGGCTATCAGGTCCATTTCAGGGGTCATAATTACAGGTCCATTGAGACCTCTAGTGGCAACACATCCATTGGAGCCAATCTCCTACAGGATTATTATCAGGATAAAATTTGTTCTTACACCTTTGCTCACAAATTTTGTTAGAGGAGCTTTGTTTTAAGAATAAGTGATATTGTTGATATAAACTAGGACAGCCTAAAACTTCTCGGTAGAAAAGTCGACACATTCTTGTTGTAACTGGACAGAGCTCCTTGTTATGGTACTTTATCGATTCCATCAGTAGATTAATTCTGTCTTTCAGTAGCGTGAGATTAGCTATTGAACTACTCTGGTGCTGGTAGAGTTTTAGTGATTTGCTAAATGACACTTGAACAGACAAAATCTCTTGTCACTTGTTCAAACTTGGAATTTGCAGGCGCACAAATACTTTGACTCTCTTGCTTCATTAAAAGAGTTGAAGTGCATTTTTAAAATACCAGAGGCTTGCTTCTCCACAATGAAACTGTCATCTAGGAAGTCAACTTTCTTTTTTTATTTTGCTTTGTTGTAGTTTTTCCAGGCACAGTGGTTTCTGTTGCATACTAAGCTGAGTACAATGGAGCAGTAATTATCTTTGTAACATAAGAACCAGTGAATGAGATACTGAACTCCCCCTCTTACAAGACACCATCTCTGTAGCTCTGACAAAATGCTCACTTTACATTTAAGTGTCAATGGATCTCCTGTCAATAGCAATACTGTTTGTTACAGGGCATGGAAATTAGTGACACAGGGACTCTGTAGAGAATGGAATATTAATGGAGTCATGCAATCTGTTAATCTTCTGTGTTAACTGCTGTTTTATTTTCAGATTGTTTAGCTAACACACACCTGTGTAAATCAATTGTTTTATCTGTACCATGTTCTTGTCATTAAATTGCTTGTAACATTAGCTTTGCTACCACTTGCCTCAACAGTATCAAATTTGCAAATGCAGTTTTTCCTCAAATAGTTTTGAAGTTGTGCAGCTTCTGTTACAGTAAAAGCAGGTTTAAACTTCTCATATTTCTACTGAATGACATCATTTGTTACATTCAGCTCTATTAGAAAAATATGATTTAATCCAAGTCCCAGTCCTTGGAATCTAGATGTAAAATACCTGTAGTACACTATGTGGCCAGTATGGGGACAACCCTCTCCATTTAAGAAGAAGTTAAAGCATGCAATGATAATTAAGACACCCGTGTGCTACCAGTGTCATAGCAGCAGGTTAGAGAAGACCCTTTTCTGTTTCTAAGCCCTCCCTGTTCATTAAGCAACCCAAACAGCTTTGGGGGCAATTGGAGGCTGACATTGACCCAGGCCTTTCTCACCCAACATCAATGCCCAGCCTCACATTTTGCCTAAATTAATGCAAATCCCTGCAGCAAGGTTTCAAGATCTCGTGGAGAGTTTTCCTAGAGAAGTCGAGGCAGTTAAAGCAACATCATAATTCTCCACAGTGAATTCAACCCTATGGGTGAAACATTCCGGTGTCCACATACTTTTGGCCATATGGTGCATTTCTTTGCATAATGCTGCAATTTAAACCCACGGATCTCAATGACATTAAACTGCATTGTCTTTTTGTGTGTTTCAGGTGGAGAACCTTCCTCGCCTGCTTAAAGAGCGAACAGAAGACTTGCCTCTGCAAAAGGCTTCTGCTGACCATCTGAACGTCTTTAGGTACATAAATGATAGGTGATAAGTCTGTGGCCATCTTTAAACATGTGGTTTGGACCAGAAGCCTGCAGAATGACAGGAGGGGGAAGCAGAGGGACCATGACTGCAGTTCTGGTGATGCTGTAGCAGCACGGAATGGTTTGTGGGTTACACTGAGATGCAGGCCATACTGTGCTGCCGCAGTACAGCCTGAATACACAACCTGGCTGCCACCTTGCACTTCAACCTGTTGCACCTTTTCCCTGACTTGATGTTAGCTTGTTTACTATTTGGCACATTTTCTTTCCTGTCTGACATACTGCCACATAAATTATCGCTGTTTTGATGTTAAAAAAGTTGGTTCGATTGTTCCTATCTGCCGGTCGCCTTACTGTAGCAGCACGTAAATATTGGAGTTAAGACTCTAGCTGAAGCCTCCAGTATTGATCGTGCTGCTGAAGCAAAGCAGACCACTCACAGTCAGTGCCACCAACCGCTGGGATGCTCACAGGTACACCGTTTCCACACAGGTTTAGAGTCAACCTCCAACACCATGTTTTATTAATGTAATATGAACACACCACCTGTTTACATTTCACTGCTATGTTTGCACACTTGAAGAAATAAAAAATGAAATTGCTTCTGTCTGTATGTGTTTTGATTACGATCGTTTACAGAATGCTGTCACTGTCGTGTCTTACCGTTTTTGAAGTTGTACTTCAAATTTTAGTTTACACAGAAAAAGGTTTACATGGTTTTAAATAGCCGCGTCCCCCGCACAGAAGGAGTCACGCACATGACGGCCTGCGTGGCCTCTCCGCAGCGCTGCTGGTGTGTCCAGTCTGTTCAGTGTGAGCCGTGATGCGGACAGATTTTCACCGGATTAAAATTTTAGGATTCTACAGACTGTGCAGCAGAATTATTAAAAAATATCGAAATGATTTCAATTTGTGAAAGTGGACATATTTTTCTTGCATAAATATTTCTGCTTGTTTAAAAACCCTGCCGGATTTATTAATCTGTTTACCCTGCTTATATTACGCCTATCTCTTTGGACTATCGTGCATAATGATTGCCTTATACCTGGAAACCTTTGATTATTTTCTGATGTTCTCTGGTAGAACCCCGCGTGCTGTCACGAATGTAATATAGTTCCGTAACATGGCTAAAAACCTCCATTTTAAGTCGTGTCGCGTGCGGACTGCATGCATCTCTATTGTAACAGATCATTCGATGACGGTAATCCCAAATCAGACTTTCCTGACAAATGACTACATCCGTGTTGTCACAGGCCTTTAAAATAACGTGGCATGCTTTGTTAAATGTGTTTTTCATAACATTTCAGACCTCCTGCTTTATGTAAATTTACGGTCAAATAAAACACACCACAGAGAAGAAAGTGACTGAGTGGTTACACTTGTTAACACAGGCATGCGAACCACACCTTTCTTTAGGTTAAAATATTAGGAATAAAAAACCCTGATCTATTTTATTATAATATTGACATTTTTCACGGTGACACGGATCTTTTTGTTAACAACTGAAGGCCCTGTATTATTTTCTGCTGGCCAATGAACAGACGCTTCTTTCAGCAGTCACGTTTCCATTTGGCCTTGCAGGCCTTTTTAATCATAATTCTGAAATCTTCTATTTTATTTCTCGACTATAATTATAAACAAGCTGGAATTAAAGCATCTGGCAAAGGTGACATTTATGCAAAAGGATATTAGGGAGAAAACCGTGAGATTTGTGCGCATTTCAGGATTACCTCTTCGCTTCGCACTTCGAGCCTGCATTTTTTTTTATTTTTAATTGCGAGAAAATACATCTAAAATAAATCTAATAACATTCATATCTCTATCATTTTGTATTAATTTAAAATAAGCCTGAACACAATATTGTGCATTATTTTATAATAGTTGTGGCTGCAATGCGGAGTTGGTGTGTGTGTGTGAGGGAGTGTGTGTGTGTGTGTGTAAATATAAACCACCTCAATACAATTCAATTGAAATTAGAAGGGAAATTTTTACATTCTTGCATTTTTTCCTATTTGTAGTCGTTAAAATTTAAAGTATTTCTGGCTGTTTTTCGTTTTTAAAATACCTACAGCACACCCGGATGTGGAATCGTCTTTCTGCGGCTTTAAATTCCACATTTTCTCTCACACTTTATGTTCAGCTTCCTTTTTTTTTGCTCTAACTTTTTCTACACGTTTCCCTCTTTTTATATCGGTCGTACTTATTTTATTCTCTTTATATTTACATAATTACACGCCCGTTTGTACTTTATTTGCAACCTTTTCCAGTAAACTTAAAAAAATGACTTGTGTATAAAATTAATATTTTACCAACCGCAAATAAAACGAGAAAATTAGCTTTAAACACGAATACTAAAACAGGTCCTCACTTTATTTCCCATCACACACTCAGAGCCAGTGTGTGAAGGAGTGTAAGAGTGCGGGACCTCATCTAGTGATGTGATAACACACTGGATACACTTAATATGCTTCTCACTCATTATTAGAACATGAAGTCATCGTGATTTACTTGATCGATGGTGATTTCCACTTTATTTTCGAGGACCCTCACACAGGCCCACTGCTGAGTCAAAGTGACTGACCGTGCGGAATGCCTTCATGAAAATGTGTCACAAAAGTCTCATTTATTCACTTACTCACACGAGTTTGTCTTAATATGAATGGAGTTGACGTTTTTCGGGCTATATTTAAATTCGCGTGCCGTGACAATTAAAATATTAATGTAGAGTGCTATATTTATTTTCATCCTATATTTGCCTGGCAACAGAAGGCTATATATATGTACGTGCGTGCCATGACGTACATCCTGAATTATGGTCAGTGCTGACATCACGGATTCACTTTGTGGTCTGATCTTTGGATTGTTTTGTTCACATTGCATTTCTGTCCAGGATAATAAATAAATAAATAAATGACCAGTTGACGATGTGTCCCTTTGCTCTGACCTATTAAAATAAAGAGGGCTGTTGGCGATGTGCCAAAGATTTTATTGAGCTAACATGATTTTACAAGAATTTTAATAACTTCCTTTTACCCACAGTTATATTTAGATTTAAGGTTTGAAAGTCAGTTTTCTAAAAATTCAGATGCACAGCATGAAAATAGGCCCGTGCACACTGTACTTTCAACAGCCTGCAGATGTTTGACTTTATAGTCCGAACGAGTCATGCAACGAATGAGTCACATCCACAAATAAATCTTGTGTAGAAATAAAGTGAGTGCCTGACGATCAAGTACCCCTGTTTTATTATAAATGATTAACATAATACAGAATCAGCTTTTTAAGGCTTCATGTAAAAATCAAAATCAGATGAGTGCTCTGTTTTTCTTTTCCTGCACCGTGGCTGCAGCCTGGTGAATATTTCACACGGGCCCTGTTATGCAACGTGTGTAACCTTGAAGAGGTTGCAGCATCACTGTGGTGCGGATGCGCTCTGTGGGGAAGAGGCCGGGAATTACGCTGTGTGTCTCTTTTATTATCACTCGCTTGGTTCACAGGCTCCTTTATGCCCCTAAATAGTGATAGCTGGTTTGGCCCGTGGCACTTGATAAAAAACAAACTGAAAATGGATGTGACTTGAATTTGTTTTATTTATCATGATCGTCTGGACAAGTAAAAAAAAAAAAAAAAAAAAGTCATCGTTTTTATAAAAAGAGAGATGGTACATTCGTGGAAAGAAATAATCAGTGTTGTTTGTCTTATGTAGGAAAAAAAGATGCCACAACCTCTGTGGATTAAGGATTGGTTCAATGGCTCAATGAGGTAAAAGCTTGTTAAACAAAAACAAAACAAAAGACATGAAACTACTGGGTAAGGAAGTGTTTCCATATATTCAGGTGCATGCCTGAATACCGTATCTCTTGGTAAATGCACCTCACGGATCACTTACGTAACATTTAGTAGCTGTGAGTGCATGGCAGTGATGCCACAGGCTGGTGTTTAATACAACTTACAGCTGCCAATAAATTTGACAGTGTAGTCAATAAAGTTCACGATACATTCCTGACCTGCACCCATTAATCGTGCGTACATGTCAATCATTTCCCGCAGGTACACACCGGTGTGGGAAATGTGCGAGGAAGCTGCAGCGAGAAACGGTTCGATCTGCAGAGACACAGAGGATGCAGGGATGTGCGGCTGCAGCAGCAGCAGCAGTGATGGCAGTAATATACTCGATAGAATTAAGATGATCCATCTGGTCGCTGACATCCGTGAGCCCCCCACTCGGTAGGAGCCACTCTCGTGGGGGACTGAGATCTTGTCCACTTCTCTGAGCCTCAGTGAGTCCCACTTTTTAACATCGAAATTACGCACGAGGGGACCGACGTCCGTGTCTTTTCGAGAGGGCAGCGGAGTCTCTTTAAGGACCCCCAACTTGTCACGAAACTCCTGCATCTGCTGCAGAAAGCACAGGGGGTCGGACACGCTCCTGAAAGACTCGGCGATGCTGAGCGCCCGTCTGTGCTCCTCCATCGCTGCGCTCAGCTTTGTGATCTCCGGGTCGTATGATTGCAACACCACCAGCTTTAGTGTTTCGAAATCGGAGAGGATCTCATTCTTTTTGCATTCGAGGGCACTGATGAGTTTGTCGAAATAGTCGGTTACCTTTTCTGCGTCTTTGGTCACCGACTGAAGCGCCTTTTTCTTACTGGCTTGTAGTGTCTCCAGGCAGGACAGGATGTCTGCGCTCTGCCAGCTCTCCACCCCCTGAAGCAGATCTTCAAATGCCTCCTTCTCCCGCTCGTACGCCTCCTCCAAGGAACAGAATTTATGCCCTCTGTGGTCATCTGTTGTGGCGCAAAACCCACAAATGAGTTTTAAGTCCGTGGCGCAAAATATGTTGAGAGGCTGGCCGCAGTGTTGTTTACAAACAGACATCTTAGGCATGAACCTTATTCTGCTGTATTTCTCCACTATTCCGCGCAGAGAATAGTTGATCTGGAGGCTGTTCGCACCGTTGTGAGGGGTCTCTTTGCGGCATGTGGGGCATTTGAAAGGTGTTCTGAAAGCTGGACCTCGGTTCCCCTCCAGGAGTCCCTCCAAGCATTTCTTGCAGAAGCTGTGCGAGCACAGCAGCACCCGTGGGTCCTCGAAGAGACCGCAGCAGATTGGGCACGTAAGTTCCTCTTCTAGCTGCTCCATGGTGTCCTGTAAACACATTATCCTTGTGTCAAATCGATGTTTAAATTAAGTAAAGAAAACTCAATAAATCAGCAGTTGTTAAAACAGGCTACATAATACGCACCCACACTCAGAGGGATGCAGACCCATAAGGCAGCACAGGCAATAAATTACACACGAAAATGCTGAAGCATCGCAAAGGATACAGATTTGCAGTCATGTTCCAGCTGTTTCTGGAGTATTCCCATCCTGAAAGTGAAACTGAGTCTCATCGCTGTGCCCGCGTAAAAGGAGGTTGGCACAAGCTCTGCCAAAAGCTCCGTTCGCCCATCTAACGTTAAGTAACATCCTGCTTTCTGATGTCTTTCTGTAACCAGCTGGCGTTGAAGGAAACTTAAAAGCGCGTCTCAAACCCAGGCTGGATGCAAGTCAAAATCGTTAACAACTTTGAAGATGCAGAATAAAACAGCGAAGAATTCTCTCCTAGCTTTGTATTACATAAAAGCAGGACAGTGGTTAGCTGAGTAGAGCCCTAAATTCCCGCCGTCTACCCAATCCAATGCGACAAATTATCGACAAACAGGGTGCGCGTTAGCGTTGCTCCTGTTGGCAAGGTACTGAAGTAGAGCTGTGACAGATTTTGCAAGCGCATAGTAACATGCAACTACTGGACCAAAAGAATCACTCACCAGCTGCTGAGACGCACAGTGCAACGCAATCATGGCGCTTGTTGCTGTGCAGACTTCGCCCTTTCCGGGTTTAGATTTAACCATTTCAGTGGCGCACAGAAAATGTAAATACACGGAATCATCAGTATTTGTGCACATGTTCACAATGATGTACAGTACAATGCATCTTACACGAAAGCTTCTGGTATTATGAGGTTTTTTGACGATACAATTTTAATTAATGGGGTGTTTTTCGTTTTTGTCCCAGCTGGGTAATTTGCAGAGGATCCCTGCATGCCAGATGGGGGAGGGGCTGTTGCTATGCAAAACATTACAGCGTGAAAAACTGTCAACTAGGTTTTAGTCCCAGCTTGGCATCGCAGGTTTTTCTGCTGCCCCACTTCAGTCGACTCGCACGTGTGGGTACTTGTCAACATCTGTAAACGGTTAACGTGAATAAGGGCGCAAGTGAAGGCGCCCAGCTGCATGTACTGATATAACAAGTAAACTTCATTGCTGTGTCGCAATGAGCAGATAATTTGCACATTATCTTGGCACTATGGCCAAACCGAGACTCTGAAAACCAACAATATCATACATTAGCACTTTATAAGTATGGTTTTACATTTGAGCCAACTGTTCTCAACCACTGAGGATGTCCCTCTGCTATGCCCGGATATTAGCAAATCAGCATTTCTCCACAAAACATTTAACATGATTTCCTAAACTTACTTTCTTTTCACTTGTGGTTATGTAACATCGATACCCAATAGTTACCAAGTCACGTGTAGAAATTTTGACCTTGATTTTCTTCCCTTGTTTCCATGCCATCAGGAGCAACTGCCTATCTTAGCCACTGTGATTGGATACAGTCGGGTACCAGGGGCTTATGTAGTACCGAGCTCTGCCGCGGGATGTCGCTGTTGTGTTGGAGGAGTCTGACGTTTGAACGCTGAGCACTCTTTGGTTTGATGGTTTGAGTTTGTTTCCGGATGTGTAGCTAGCATCAAGACAAGAATGGCTGCCCTGTTTACGTGTTGTCTAGGCTGCTGTGGAGATGGCGGATCGGGGCATATTCCCCTCAAAGAAATGCCCACCGTTCAGTTAGATACTCACCACATGGGTACGTACGTGTGTATTTAAATTTAATCTCGAAACACACATAGTTTGCTGTGTGTGTGACGTGATGGTTTGCTACTTCCGCCGTTAGCATTAGCTAGCTAACCGATAGCTGCTCGTAGTGTTATAATCTGAAAGTATGTGTGTATTCTGGTTGTTAGGACTGGTTGCAGGGGTTTATTTAAACACGCCCCTGAATAAACTTCTTAAAAGGCTACACCTTGTTAAATACAATTCGACTGAACACGCACAACATATAATTTTAACTCAATAAACTGATGATTGCTGTCAGAATAAATATTTCCTATTTTTCCACTAACTAATCACTAAATATCCTCTACACAGATATTTTAAAGAAAAAACAACCTCTTTTCTTCGAGTAATATTTTTTTCTGATGTGTTTTTCTAGTTCAGTAACCTTTTAAAGCACATCTACTCCTTCACACTCATTGAAAAATCCACATTATGCAAATGTTTGCCATTTTAAATTAATACCTATTTGACCCAAGGTTTCTCCCACCTCACTGAAATGTTGACAATATTGAATTTTATCTGGCTACAGAATTGAAAATAAGGGATGCACGATATTGGATTTTTTTTGCCGATATCCAATATGCAGATATTTTCCAACCATTTCTGCCGATTGCCGATTTATATATCGTTATATTAGGCACATGTCTTTTTCCACCTAACTGCAGAGAACATCAAGTCTCCCCTGTAGTGGAATTGATATCATGCCTACTCTTATTGTAGTGGCCCACTGGCAGATGCAGAAATAACATAATACAGTGCTTTTTAAAATGTACACATTCACTGTACAATATAAGGAGAGTACTTAAGCTTAGGTTATGCACAAAATGCCATATTTTTTTCTATGTAACATTTTCTTTCCAATAAAACTGTAATATTCATACATTCAACTTAGACAGGCTTATATATATCTGCCGATGCCAATATGTCATTTACAAGCCATAATCTGCAGATACAGATAATGTGCCGATAATATTGTGCATCCCTATTGGAAATTCTCCTAATATGTATATGTCCTAAACTCAGATTGAAGTTGTCTTTACCAACAACAGAGGAGATGGAAAGCTGTCTGCTGGTTTCAAACTCAGCACAACTATCAGACTGCTCTGTGAAGACCAATAATCCAAGTTACAGTCATTTACCTCAGTTGGGTTAAATCGACTTCCATCAGATTTCTCCAATGGGATAAAACTGTAGCTTTAAACCTGTATTTAAGTATTTAAAGTAGGCCTGCATGATATGAGTAAAACCAGTGTGCTTTAATATAGTTTAATATGTCATCAAAATGTGTTTGCAACATGTCTTCTTCTGAATGCAAAATACTTTCAAACTCTGTAAGTGCAGTTCTGTTGTACCACAAATGCTCCTCTCTCCTTCCTCAGTAATTGTGCTTGCTAACCCTGCAGTCTGAGGCTAGCTAACTTTTGTTAATCTCTTAATCATGTGTCATTTATCACGCATATATCTCAAAACATTCTCTGCAGCCTCCTGGAATGAGACTTTGCTGCTTATATCTGACTTGTTTGTTGATTAACTTTGGGTTCTTGGTTGGACGGAACAAACCTTTTGAGTTGTCATCTCGGGCTACTAAACGATGGGTTACAATACCATGCAAATTGATTGATCCATTTTATTTTCTGAATTTGTATTCTTGCTTTGTTTTGCAGGCACAGATGTTGTCATTGTGAAGAGCGGCAGAAGGATATGTGGCACTGGAGGCTGCCTGGCCAACGCTCCCCTGCACCAGAACAAAAGTTATTTTGAGTTTAAGATCCAGTCCACTGGTAAGGACTTGTCCTCCAGCTAATACTGATCCTGTTTTCTTCTGTCCTCTTTACTTGACATTATGACTTTTTTCTGGAGCATTCCTAGTAGGAGTTATGATACTAACACGCTGCAGTTATTAGTAGCTATACCATCTTGTGACTTCATGCTCACTGGTGGAATTCTCTTCACTAACAAAGAAAGTATTGGAAAGCACGAGGGATTTGTTTTTCTTAGAAGTATGCCCTCAAGCAAAGCTAACCTCACACAGCCACATGGTAGCCACAGGTTGCTTTACAAGCATTCAACCTTCAGTTTAAAATGAGCCTCGGTCAATGACATAGAAAGATGATCGTGTTTGTGGTTAGGAGTGTTTTACTCAACGTTGTCCTTGTGTGTAGGTGTGTGGGGAATCGGTGTGGCTACACAGAAAGTGAATCTTAATCAAGTGCCTATGGGCAGAGACACAAACAGCCTTGTCCTGAGGCATGATGGGTCTGTGTACCACAATAACGAAGAGAAGAATCGTCTGCCTGCAAACAGCCTCCCTCAGGAGGGTGACATTGTGGTAAGTGCAACATTTATATCACTGATCCCTACCTGAAGACTGATGACCAAAACGTTGAATAATTTAAGAGCTGCTTCTGAAGCTCAAAATGGACAACTTGTTTTCTCAGAATCTGAGAAAGAAATGAGAACAGACGAGCGTAAATTGACAGAAACCAAAATGATTAATGAGCTGCAGTCATTTTGGTGTGAGTTTGTATTCCAAAGATACAGATTGGGTTGTCTGACGTTTGTGCATTGCTTTATCAGTTAAGTCTGTACACATAATGAACAGTCTCATGGACCTCCAAAAGGCACGTGAGTGTAGATTGTGTGCATTACAGAAATGCAATCAATCCCTTCAGTCTAATCTTCTGCTGGAGCAGGCTGGCCTGTGGGTCCCATGAGACCCTCAGTAGATTTTGGTATTGTAGGTTTTTTCCGAGGCAGCTGGCATCAATAGTCACAATACGTGGTCTTATAAGGGCTGGATAGCCTTGTTTGTCCAAATGTGCAGCATATGTGCACCAATTTGCGATCTGGCTTTAATTTATAAATCCTGACGGATATTTAACTCTGAGATAACATTTATTGGATGCTTTCATAGATTTGGTAGTTCAGTACTTGGGAATAATTTAGTAAAATATGATGTTAATGAGCACAGACTTGGGTTGGGAGTGAGCTGGTGAAGCAGAGAATTCTGCAGGCGGCTCCGTCACAAAACCCAACAGGGGCAGACAGGAGATGAAACACATCAGACCTCCCCTATGTTTGTAAGCAAGCATATTGTTGTCTGCTAACTGCAGTGTTTGACACATTGTTCCTGATCTACATAAGAATAAGAAATATATTGCTCTCTTTCTTTTCCCAAACGTACATATAGACACATAAGGACTGTTTTTGTACTTAATGCTTATTAAAACTTTTTGTAGTAGCAGTACTGTCTTTATTTATGTTGTGGGGTTGGGGCCTCTGTAGTACAACATAATGTTCTGATGAACTTGTCAAACTTGTTTGCAGAACTAAACTAAACTAAAATTATTTTTCTCCTGACATGTTTTCATCAGGATCTAAATTCAGGTCAGACTGTAAAGCTTTGTTACAAAGCCTAAATTAAGTGCTCGTTGGTTATAGCTTTTCTTTTGCAGGAGGCGCATGTACAGGATATGTAAACATCTGTGTAGCTCATGATCAGCTACAATATAATTCTGATGCCTTTTGTGTTCATTTTAAAAAAACAAAAAAAAAACAGGCATCAACACTTTTGATCCATCACACGTCAGAAACATTTTCTGATTTGATGGAAGTAGCGTGTCATCAACCACAATTATGCAGTGATGATTATAGCTCAAGCCACTGTGGTCTGCTAGGTGAAAGTGTAACTGCAGGAGCAAGAAGAAAGCAAACATTTCTGCTGGGTTAAAGTATCAACTTATTTTGCAACTAGGCTTACCCAACCTTTTCATTAACCTGAACAGGAAAGTGCTCTATTGGTGTCTTTAAAAAGGGGACAGTCACCCATTTTGAATAGCCAGGCTACACATGCGCAGGTTTTTAATAATCATACCAAGTTTAAAAATGAGTAATCACTTTAATATGCAGCTTTGTTCAATTTCTGCTTGTGTTCCTCAGGGCATCACATACGACCACGTGGAGCTGAATTTGTATCTGAATGGAAAGAACATGCATTGTCCTGCCTCAGGGATCAGAGGCACTGTTTTCCCTGTTGTTTATGGTAAGTTTTTTTTTGTCTTGGTTTCATTTGTTCAGTTATTTTCTGATTGAAATAAACTAAATTAACGTTGAACACCAAACTTCTCGTTAAGCATGTTACAGCTTGCAGTTACAGTTATGTTCCACTAGAGGGCTGTGTTTGTGTATTTTTACAGAACATTGTTCTAACTGCATACAGACTCCACACATCTTAACACAGCTTTTAGCAGGAAGTCACAGGCTCCCCACAGACCATCAGGACATGCAAGTTTTGATCTGATCTAGTCCTAGATCCTTTACTCTGTTATCTGGTTGGTTTTTAAGTTAAACTGCTCAGACTGCCTATCCATTATTGATTACCATTGACACCATAACATATTATTTTTCCATTTTTTTTAAAATCACAACACTTTATTACCGGTCTTTAATAAGGCAAAAAAAAAAAAAAGTTTTTTAAGATGGTAATGGAAAACTCTAAATTGTAATTTTCCCACTTTTCACAAATGTAGTGTTATGAGCTGCTCTGACACATTAACAAAGTTCTCTTGTATCTCTTTTGATTTTTGAAGTTTTCCAGTAGATACTTTAAAGAACCACTATCATTAACTTATGTGTCAGTGAACGTCCTGACTGTAAGATGATTATTTGTAAAGGTGACCTAGAAACATTAGCTTTCAATTTTGCACACCTCTTTAGGTGTACAAAAGAGACAGTGTAAGTTAGCTTTGGAGTAGGGCTGCAACTTTGATGACTATTTTCAAAGTTAGAAAAATCTCTTGAGTGCTTTCTTGATTATAAGAGTACTTGTTTGGTCCATAAAATGGTGAAATATATTAGAGATAGACCGATATGGTTTTTTCAGGGCCGATACCGATTATTAGTAGTAAAGGAGGCCGATAACAGATATTTGGAGCCGATATTCATTTGCAGTCAAAATTTTGAATAATACAAACTCCAACACTTAACTTTGTTTAAATGCCTTTAGGCATATGTTTATTAAACAAACAAACAAAAAGCGCAGGGAGTTCCCAGGGTCAGCAGCATCTCTTATAAAGTTAACTGAAAATTTAAATAAATAAATAAATAAATTCCTGAAGTTTTATAAAGTAAATAAAACAAAGTTAAATACAATTTGCAAAGAAATTAAAATTTCTCCTCTCCGCCATGTGTGTGAGCACTCTGCATGCACAGCTTTCACTGCTGATTGGCTGTTACCCGTGCCATGGCTCTGAGTGTTACCAATCAGTGCTGTGGGTGGGACAATGCTGGAGACAGAGTAGTGACTGCAGACAGAGAGGGGCAGCTGCGTCAGAGCCAAAATAACCCAGTTTTAAATTGATCTCTAAACGTCCGTCGGATTAAAAAAATTTTAAAAATCGGCCCGGCCGATAATCGGTCTATCCCTAAAATATATATTGATTAGTGTTTCCCAAAGCTGTTTGGTCCATAACAAAGGAGTAAACACAACCGAAAATATTCCCATTTAAGTTTAAATCAGATCATTTAGAACATTTTTTTTCTCAAAAAAATTACACAAACTGATAAATTGTCAAATAGTTTGCTTGTAATTTAATCGTGGACCCCTAATCGATCAATTGATTAATTGTTGCAGCTCTGCTTCTGACAGTGTTTGACCTGGAGTTTATGCTACGTCTCACGCTGAGAACTGGTTTGTAAGATTAGTCAATCAGCGTGTTTACTGTATACAACAAAGACATTCCTGCAGCCAAAGATTTCCGTATTAACAAGCTCATACAAAATGTAACATTGTGTACTCAGAGATTATGTTCAAACAGTTGCAGTTATGAGGCATTTGACCTAATTTCTGCATAACAAATAACCTTGCAGGATACACAAGGAAAAGGTTGGAGCGTTTGATATTTATCCGGTTGGACAATTCAATTTAATTTTACTTTACATCACCGGAACAATTTAGCAACTATTAGCGTTAAAGTTCTGGGTACATATATGAGTTACTTTAATTTATTTTTTGTTTTTTATGTCTTAATTATTGCTTTATAATCTGTTAAAGTATGTCTCTCCCTTCTTCCGTTCCAGTGGATGACAGCGCCATCTTGGACTGCCAGTTTAGTGACTTCTATCACACAGCTCCACAAGGATTTGAGAAGATCCTCTTCGAACAACAAATCTTCTAAAGAAGCACTCCAGCCTCAGTCCCTGTTTTCATTGTCATCGTCCCCTGTATCTACTATCAACCTCTGTGACACTACAGTTTGACCTTGATTGGATAATATCATTATGTGTGGCTTGATTGCCTCTTGTTTTGTTTTCCCCTGATTACTCTGTCTCTGTGCTGCTGCTCTGGATTGACGCTGGAGTACCCTTGGAGGAGTGGGGATTTCTAATCATTGGTCGGTAATGATGGGCTGTTCCAGTCTGTGCTGATGGAAAACTGTCAGAGCATTACCTTGTGTCAGCAGTAATCACCCTATATTAACTGAAACACTTTCAATTGCTGCTTACAGTTTCAATCTGTGTGTAGATGCCAGGCAGGTTTTGTGATGGTGACAAGCTCCCAGTTTTCAGGATCAGAAGCCATGTTCTGTTTTCTTTACCTTTAATCTACTGACATCTCGGCATACACCATCATATTTATTTGTATTTATTTGAGTCAGAGATCAAGTATTGTCTCTTTGGTGTGTCAAAATATTTTTGGGGCCAGAGTTTATGAAGTATTGAAGAATAAACTGTGAATACTGATCATAAAGAAATATTCATCCACTTTTACGCTGCCTTTTTAATTAATGGTACAATTAAAGTCGGGATGTTGCAACACTTTTTAATCTGTTTAATCTGAGTTGACACAGAGATGGTGAAAAGTACTAACCCCAGTAAAGCCATGCAGATTTCAGGGGACAGCCAGTGTCTGAGGTCGAGTTTTAAACTGACATGCTGAGTTGCTGTGCAGATAAATATTTACCAAGAGAAATATTTCTTTAATGGATGACACTTCTTAAAATTATTTCTAAATCACCCCTTTGAACAGCCCTTTACTTTTCCAACACTTTCCTTATCCTGAAATCTTATCTGGTGTATTTATTCTAAAAATCAGAATATTACCACAGCTGGTGCTGATTGTCTCTGATCAGAGATATATGGTTAAAAAATGTCAATCTGTTGTGTTGTATTGGCATTGCATTTCTGCTGCTGAAGTGTGACAGTTAAAGCTCCTGTGAGGAACTTTTGGTTTGTGTTGATTTTGGCGCCCCCTGTGGACAAAGCCGTACCTCTTATCTCTTTGCTGATTTTGTCTTGTACATGCTAAAGTGGTGGTTTTTAACAAATAATCTAATTCTGCTTTCTTTAACAATTATATGTGTCACTCGCTTTAAACTGTTGCCCTGAAAAATGTAAGGCAACATGCAGTTTATTGCTTTGTCTGACAACTACCCACCGCTAGTGGTTTCAGGCATTAAAAATAACTATATAGAAATAATCAATCTTGTCGCTGATTGTCTGGTTTTCTTCTGTAGGTTATAAAAAGTAATCAGAATTAATTATTATAATTAATTACAGTCTGTTTCATAACCAGCGAAAAACTTCTCACAGGAGCTTTAAATATTTCAAAAGCTTGTCTTTGTTTGCACTAATGATGATATATTGTACGAGCAAATCCAAATATTGTTGATTCATTAAACTTTTGTGTCTGGAAGCATACTTTTTCAGAGTCCTGTTGTGTTTCTATTGTTTTTTTACAGCCGAAATTATGACTTCTAACAGGAGGAAAAGTACAGGTGTTAATAATAACTTCAACAATAGTTCGGTTCTCTTCAGTTGTCTGAGAAAGCCATGACAGGCAGTCAGCATGCACACAACCAGGACCATGAAATTGAAGCAGCTAAATGGAATACAGCCATCATTAATGCTACTATAAACATCTGCGCGTTTCCTACTGTGGTATGCTAAGAAGTTGCCTGTGAAATAGGCCTATTAGATGCGTATCATCTTAACTGTTACCCCGCAAACATGGCGACCAAGCAGAAGGCGTCACATGTTGAAGGATGTCTGTTGTGGCCAGTAAGTCGAAGGTGAATTTATTATTACTGCGTCGAGGAAGCCGTGGAAACCAGGACAGCCCATGCAGGAGGCATGCATTAACTCCTCCCCTCACTCTGCGATCTGTTACGTCCTCCTCCTCCCCCTCTCCGGAGCCAGCAGCAGCACAGGAGCTGCCGTGCCTCGTCTTTCACGGAGGAGATCCCGAAAGCCGGAGTAATAGCTAAACCCCGTACAGCCATGGCAGAAAACGCCGGCTTGGAAAACCACCGCATCAAGAGCTTTAAAAATAAGGGACGTGATGTCGAGGTGAGTTGACACATAAATGCGAGTGTGTGTATCATGAATCGACATAGTTTTACGTAGAAAACCTCAGTCTTTGGGCCTCGTTGGGGAGCCTGGCCCCGGCTGCAGCTAGCTAGCAACAGCAAGCTAACGCGAAGAGTTCGCCATCAAAGTGTACATTGGCCTCTCCTAATAACGGTGAATCCACCAGTAATTAAGCTATTGTGATAGTCATTACTAAGTTAACAGCAGTGGCCTACCAATATTGAGTAGTTAATGTATGTAAAGAGTGAGCAACATCACAGTTGGACCGCTGGATTGGGGGAATTAAGGGCAGGCGTTCTAGCTGTCACTGCCGGCTAACGTTAACTAGCTTGTTGGATAGACACCGGTCGCGAGCGAGGCTGGGCCTGCCCGGCACCATAATCCTGACATTTACCAAACTTTACGACCAGCTGACCTCAAGTAACACCAATGCTAACATGGGAACGTCAGAAGGATGTGTCGTTATTAGTAAAACGTTAGTTTAAGTTAAATTACATGGCTGCTCTTCATCCACCCTAACCAAACATTGCCCCTCCTTGTTAGCTTGTTAGCATGTCAAGCCGACAGTTAGCATGTAGAGCCAGGTGAGCTAACCTGAGCTGCTAGCTAAGCCACTAAACACTGAACGGTAATGATGCAATGACCTTAGTTGTAAGGTCTAATTTGAAGTGAAAACGGCAAATGTGTTGCTAAGTAAAGGCATTTTATACTATAAATATGATTTGATTCGCCCAGTTAAAAATAGGTAGCTAGTATTAGATAACATTGAGCTAAAAGTCCTATTAATTATAACTTGGCATAACATTTATAACGGTAATGTTACTTCTGAAATGTTAGGTGAGGTTATATGTAAACATTTTAACGAGATACTGTACATAAATGTTATAGTGAAGGATAGGGGTTGGACAAAATATCATATCGTAATATATCGTTGTCCCGACTGGTGTGATACAATTATCATATCGCTGGCTCCAAATATTGATACTTCAAAAAAGTTCAGCGCTCTAAACAGATCTCACTGCCAATTTGAGTCACCACATCATTGTTTATCTCAATATGTGTCAAAATCTGTGAAACTGACACCCAATTGCAGTGAATAATACATTAGTTCTGTACTACACATTTTTAGGGGCATTTTATATTCTTCGGTTAATCAGATATCATGATGTTGTGAGTTACCCTGCGATTCCCACCCCTAGTAAAAGATAATTGTGGATACTTTACTGTCAACATATTCTAGAACAGGGGTTCCCAACCACCGGGTCGGGGATCGGTACTGGGTCTTGAGTTGTGTTGTACCGGGCTGTGAAAACTCAGTAGGCATCTGTGACATGTACCGTACACGGGAGAGAGCGGATGCTCGCACCTGATGGTTCTCATATGGGATCACCAGCGTGCACTGTTGGCAGAGTTTGAGAGATATTTCCCCTCTGTAAAGGACACAAGGATCAGGAATGAGTGTATATGCGATCCTTTTATTGCCGAGCCTTCATCTCTCACACCAGGAGGAACAAGAGGACAAGCTACTGGATTTAAAAAAACAAAAACAAGGATGACTAAAGACTTTATCCCCCACCCCCACGCCAACAGTCTGTCAGAAATATTAAAGCTACTGTCTGGTCCGTGTAGTCAAAAAAGGTTTGGATCCACTGTTCTAGAAAACGCCACCAGAATAGTCTGTGCCCTAGTGGCAAACCGACCATGTAAAACGTTGAGTTAGGATTGCAGCATCATTCAACTAACAAGTCTAATTATAAATCTCTGTGACAGCTTTAGTCTGTAATGCTCATTGACATGATGGCCAAACCATTTGGCATGGACTGGTCAGACGAGTAAAGTTAATAGTGTACGACCAAAAAAGATGTCAATTTAACAAATATCTAGTGTTGTTTAGGTTATATACATTACATAAATGTTACTTTTTCAAAATGTAACTGTCCAAGCTTAAGGCTTTGCCAACAAAAAAACAAACAACTGTATCTCTGAGAACAGACCTTCATATTTCACAGTTCATTTACTAAACGCACAGCTTGATGCCCCATAGGTTGTTGTTTTGAGTCAGTGTGACAAGCACATGGCTACTATGGCAGACAGACTTTGCCAAGTGCATTCCTGATGCTATTTCGGGCCTCTTAGATGTCCGACCTGGGTCCTCTTAAGAGCCTCTGTATGAATTTGAGTTTTCCTAAATAGATGAGTCAGACCAAAGCCAAGGAAAAATGCCAGTTTGGGCTTTATTAATGTAGGTCAGGCATAACAGATTGCTCTTCATATCTGACATCATTAGGAACAGCTTTGACTTGCAAAGCTGTTAAGTCTTGCATGCGGCGGGTCAAAAGTTCCTCTTTTGTTTTTCCTGTTGCCTTATAGATATAGAGACGGTGCTGATGATCATAAAGCCTTTTCTTCTCTGTCATATCTCTTGACTTTCAGAATATCAACATTTTGTTTTTGAATATTAACTGTGGTGCTTTTGTGGGCTCCCGCCGTTTTGTCTTTGTTGTCATATATTGTTTGTTTTAGGAACGTTTCATATTTTGGGTAGCGCAACCAACAGAATTAGGATAAAATAAACCAATTTAAGTATTAATATGTGTTGACAGTCAGGCCAGATTATTGTAGTTTGCTGTTCATATGTCCGAAAATTGCCTTTTCTTTTCATTGGGGTAAATGTAGTGGCATTATTGTTGTTTAGCAGTGGTTGGGAGACACCTCTCTGCTCTGCAGCCTCCTGAGTTATGACTGTCCCAGATTACGTAAGCGGCTATTTAGGAAGGCAACATGAACCTCTTCAAACAGTCACAAGATGTTAGACCATCTCAAACTGTTCTGGATGAACTGGAAACCCAACTAAACACACAAACACTGCGTGCACTTAGAAGAACTGTTTTTCCCCGCTTGATGTTTTTAGTCATTAGTCTTGAGTAATTTTATTGATCTCTGAACGTCTGTTGGCTTGGCGGTGGTTTTAAATATTCAGTCATAAAACTGAAACTTGTGTGGACTTGTAAAAAGTTGTTAACTTGCCCCATGTTGTTAAAGATTTGTCATTGAAATAGTTATTCCATCCTTAAATGAAATTGTTTATTAATGATGCGTGTAATCCACTAGAAAACAAACATTTTGAGTTATTTTGCTAATGATGATTTTATTATTCATGTGAAAGAGTACACTATATTTGTCACTGCAGTTAATGGGTGAATTACTCAAAAAAAAAATCCAAGGACAAATTTTTATTTTCTCGTTTGCTGATTTCTTTTTCCTTCTTTCTTGCAGACTATGAGAAGACATCGAAATGAGGTGACGGTCGAGTTGAGAAAGGTGAGAAAAGAAGCGCCATCTGCCTACACACCAGGCTTCAGTCAAAGTATTATAAATCTGTTTCCAGATCAGCGGAGTCGGGTGATTCAGGCAGATGTTACGAGCCAGAAGGAAGCATTCATACAGTTTTATTCACAGTATAAATAGAAAAATGTTAAAAGCTGCAAGTAACTGAAAGGTTGAGCATTTGGGTTCATTGCACTTTTAAACCCAAGCCACTTATTTTGCTTTCCTGCAAAACTTCTATCATTCTGTCAGTTCTATTTGGAGGGACACCTTGGGTACACCCCCAGATACCTGTGTGGTTGGATACGGGTCCATCAATAATTAACATCCCTTTTAAAACAGACACCTACGAGATAAATGTTCTTTATTATATTATACTATATTACCAGTTGTCAGTCATTGATACTTTTATCTTTGAAGCTAGCTAGCTGTGAATTTAGCAGACTATTTCAGGCCTCATTTGACAGTAAAAACTCTTATCTTTATAAGTAGGATATTAAATGATTAGTTTAAATAGTTTCTTTCTTTGGGAACCATATTTGGCTATGCATGTGAAGTGCAGACGCCACCATGCAGCAGAACATCAACCAGACAACGTGGAATTTTGTTTGTCTTTTGGCAAAGCAAGTATATTAAGATGAATTTGCCAAAGCTAAGCTGATACTGCTCAGAATGCTCACTATTAAACTAAAAATGTTTTGCTGTGTTGTAGCCAAAATGGAGTAATGGTCAGTGGACCCACATTTACCCGAGAACATGCCACATCTGTAGCTGTTGGCACACGCAATCGTCTGTACCCTGTTGATCTGTTGCAGGCCAGAAAATGACTGAATCTGCTGCAGCTGTTTTTGCTCATGCCAATTATGAATATTTTTGTGCATTTTGCAGCAAATTGTGGTATTTATGAAATTGCTTGTCCAAGGGGAAAATGTGATTGTTTAGAAATTAGCAGAAGAGAATTCGCACAAAGTTATTTTACTCTCAGCATGTATTCATTGTGTCCAACACGGTCTGCTGCTGAATGATCCCTTTTCCCGTTCATTTGCTGCACTATCGTTGTTCCGAAACGGCGATGCAATTAAGCACAAACAAAGGCGACTTATACTTTAAATAGGCATAGCGCCACAGGCAGTGTGTGCATACAACACATTTTTAGCCGTTTCAGATCATTTTGCTGCTGCTTCTTTGTGATGCAGTATCCAAAAAGATTTGCTGCGTTCAATTTAATCTGAACCGACACGATGTATGCATTCATTTCATCGTGCTGCTGCTGCTGCCGTCAGCAGTGACCTCATCAGTGAACACAAGTGAGCTGGTTCCACCGGCAGACAAACATACCGAGGCATAAACACCACCACCATGTCGCACTGTTTTTGCAGAATTTTTCTCCCCACTTTGTCTTTAGTAACACCATAACTAACTAACTAAAATCTGTCTGTTCTATGCTTGAGGCCCATCAGTATCTTTTTGCATCTGGTGTTGAGTTTGTGTCGGTGTCATTTCTTTTGACACAACCGCACCAGCATCCTGCAGACGGCCCATAATCTGATTGTTGTTGTGTCCTACTGTCGGGTCAAACGCTCAGCTTTAACCTGTTCAAACATTAGCATTGCTTTTGCGCACATGTGGGATGAAAAGGACAGTTTTAGTGTTGTGTAAAATAAGCCAGAGGACACTGCATTTACTATGCATGTTTGATAATAATATAATTGTGTTGAGTATCGTAATGATTCCTTTATGCATCCAATCTTCAGAGTCAGAAGGAACTGAGCCTCGACGTAGCATGTGGTTTGACACTTCCGAGTTTCTCCAGCGACACTCAGTAGGAGGCAGCCTGTGTTGAAACTGTAACAGTGCCTGGCGGTGGGATATTTCATACTGATGTTTATGCATTTTTTGGTTAACAAAACTCACTTGGTTAAAGAGGCTTAAATTAAATGAAAAATATGAAGTGGTTGCATCGTCTTAGACTTAAAGCAGATCCTCAAAATGCTGCTTGGTCAGATCAGACTTAAGATGATCAGGCTTGAGTTTAACAATGCTTTGAGGCACATCGTCTGCAGACTAATGATGTTTGAATTAAGCTTGAGACTAGTTGAGTTTAAGTGGCTTTTGTGTCTTTTCAATTGAGTACAAATTTTTGTCCATTGTCAATTTTTGGTTGATCTGTTTACACACGTAATTGTGAGCTCATTTTGGTTCATAACAGATAAATTGATCAGTCAAATCTTAGTTGGGTAAAGAGCACTTTGTTCCTGTCTAAATATGAGATTAGATCCGATGTCGGATCCCATCGGCTATAGTCTGACGCCGATATATCCTCTGGGGAGAATAGTGAACATGTAGCTAGCAATTAGCGATAAACTTCCTCCAGTCAAGACTTCCTTTTCCGCGTGCTGCATTGTTTACATAAAAATAAACTGTTTTTCTTGTGATTCACTTTAATTAACAGGTCTTACCTTCGCTGAAATTTCAACATCATGTTGCAGATTAGTAAAAAGTAAAAATGAACCTTTGTCAGGTCTACAACTACTACGTTTGTTGAACGGAGTTCGGATCGATCTGATGCATCCGAGGAAGTTGGGAAATCTGAACACTGAACGGCTTTCGTGACACAGCATCATGGGAATTTAATTTTAGATCTAGAACGGATTGCTAGCTGTTAGCATGCAGATGTCTGTTTAAAGAGGTCATTGTCAGATAGCCGCTGATGGGAGCCGGGATGTCATTACGGCGCATTACGTTCCACCTGTTTTTGCTCTCCTCATGGACTGTTTTTTCTGCATGCGCCGCAGCCTGCTGCGACGTGATTGGTCAGTATTAGTCGGACTACAAGTGTAGTACAAATGGAAACCAGAACACTTGCCATCCCTAAAATCCATGTCCCTGCCTACATTTTCTACATTTCTATGTAGAATCTGTAAATAGGCTAGATCTGACATGAGGATGACCCATCGCAACTAAGCATTTTCAAAGATCTCACTTCCTTTCCCGCAGAGGAACTGTTTCTTTCTGGGAAAGAAATAAATTCCAGGAAAGTCGTTCCTTTCCTGGGTTAAGAAAGGCATGAGTAGGCAGAGGAAGAGGAAGGTGCACTGTAGCTTTAGGAACCTTTGCCAAGTCTCGTCTCTGCTCTGTAATGTGTTTTATTAAAATATCCTGACATGGCACAAATTTGACAATGTCACAGCAGGTCACCGTCATATTTGAAAATTAACTATTTCACTTCCAAAGGGCTATCTGAACGGATAATTCTAACAAAAGAAAGATTTAAGGGAGACTCCAGCACCGTGCTGATCCAGAGAAAGTCCGAGAAATACTGGAAGGCGTGCATGTCAAACAGCACAAAGCATCAGTGGCACAGCCAGGGGTGATAAAACACAGCGTCACTGCTGTGTAGTCCTGAGGTGTCCTCAAGTCTAGCACATTCCATTTAGTGGGATCAGAGCAGCAAGAAGCACTGCACTGGCTGATTAGTCATCAGTGACGCACATCAGCACGACGCACAGGAATGTAGGGCAAGGGAATCTCCTCCTACCACTGACTCACAGGCCCTGTCAATGGATGGGATGTGTGGGTCTGTACGTACGTGCGTGCCTCTGTGTTTCCACGCTGAATTAATGCATGCCTGCTGGGGGGCTTAACAATATGTTTATGGCTAGAGGGTAAAAGTTCACTGTCCTACAAAGATGAGTTTGTGTGTTGGTTTCGAAGTCTGCGCAAGGATTTCTCCGCCTTTCCCACTTAGGCTGGGATTTGTAACATGTAGGCTGAGCTTGAGAAAGTAAAAGTTTCGGGAAGAGAGAAATTGTTTGTGAGTGAGGCATAGATTCACTGTTACTTTAAGAATTCATGAATGTATTAATGAATACTTTCATATCCTCCCCTCATCGCTTTTCTGTCTTTTTTTTTCTTTTCTTGTCAGAACAAACGAGACGAACATCTACTGAAGAAGAGAAATGTCCCGCAGGAGGAGAGTCTGGAGGACTCTGATGTCGACTCAGACTTCAAAGGAGTAAGTGTGGGCGTGTGCATGAGCGGGAGTGATAAAGGGAGACTGGACTGTCTGGATAATGGGTCAGAAGGGTTAAAGTCAAGTGGGCAGTGCATTTATTACACTTCAAAATAATACCAAACTGCTTAGAAACCGTGGAAGTGATTTGGGAAAGGTTCTGAAACAAGCATTCCTAGTGTAAATTAAATATTATCGTGTTTTCATGTTCTGAGCCAATTTCACCCCAACTGTAAAAACGGTTTGATTTTAGTTGGGATTAAAAGTTAATCTTTAAAAGAGACGCTTTCGGAGCTATCAATCATATCACACGTCCTTCCGCACCAGATGTGGTTTTCCCAGTTGTCATGGAGACGTGGCTGTTCAAATTTGCAACACATTCAATCTGGTGAGGATGGTTTGGGTGGATTTTGGGTGGCTACTTGTTAGCTACGTTAAGGTTAGTTCCGTCATTTTCTTTTCCGTCATTGTAGCTGTCCATGCAGTTTTTAATTTGTAACATCTGCTGCTGACACTTCTTCCACAACGCTGAAACATTGAAGGTCATTGGAATTTAGTTTGTGGTCCTCACCTTTATAATTTCTCAACAGATTTTTTGGCTGTTTGCTTTATGAATTGTCAGAAAATGGTAGGAAATACTTAAACATTACTGAGAGATTATCAAATTAGTTGGCAATTTATTTAAACAATTAACCAGCTCTATGTATGTTAGACTCGACCTCAATGTGTCTCTACACAAATAGGGTTCCAGTTTCTCAGGATAATCCACTGAAAAATGTGTGTCTAAAAACTGTTCATGACATGTTCTCTGGATTGCCTTAACCATCATTAAATTCAGTGGTAATCTCGTAGATCTCAGTATCGTTGTCTTTTCGTTGTCTACAGCGATGTTCAACCATAGTAGATTACTGTTAACTCGCAACTAGAGATAGACAGATATGTTTTTTTCAGGGCTGATACCAATACCGACTATTAGTAGTCAAGGAGGCCGATAACCGATAGATATTTGGAGCCGATATTCATTTGAACTAAAAGTAAAAAATATTGGCGTCAAAATTTTGAATAAAATGGCACGGGCGGTTACCCGTGCCATGGCTCTGCGTGTGACCAATCAGTGCTGTGGGTGGGACAATGCTGGAGACAGAGTAGTGACTGCAGACAGAGAGGCGCGGCTGCATCAGAGCCAAAATAACCCAGTTTTAAATTGATCTCTTATCGGCCGTCAAAAAAAAAAGGCCGAAGCCGATATGCATCAAAATGCAGAATATCGGTGCCGATAATCGACCCGGCCGATAATCGGTCTATCCCTACTCGCAACATTTGCAGAGACCGGAAAAGCAGCCGCTTAGCTCCGCCTACCCTCTCTGGCAGACCAACCACTGCTGGGTGATGGAAAACGCGTCACTAACTGAGCGACGCTTGTGATTTTTTTTCCTGCAAAAGTCGCCACAGACAGCCGGTCTGTAATACTGCCAGGCTTTCATAAGTGGGCCATAGGCTCAGTCAGCATTGTGTTACCTCATTCGGCGACAGTGACTGAACAGACATTTATTTAAATGAAAATCTTCGAGATGAGTGCAAATATCTTTTTTTGTGCTTCCAGTCTCCTTCACCAGTGGAAGGATTTTAAGTGTGCTTTTGTCACTGCTTGTACAAACACACCCTGGTGGATACCGTCCATGGTTTTGGAGTTAAGACAGAAAAAGCCCTCTCGAGTGTGTGTGCCTTCCAGTTTCTTCACATAATGAAATATGCTGTATGTGGGCAGAGTGTTGCGATACGCTGTTCCGAATGTATTTAACTCCAAAGCTATTGATGTCTGATGAAATTCTTTCAGCAGATTAATTAACTGATATGCTATTTACACTGAAATCGCAGTCACAATTTGCAGCATTAGTGGGAAATGATATGTAGAGTGCTGATTGTTTCGTCTTTATATTAGCACCAAAGCCAATGCTGTCCCTGTATATTAAAATATCTTCACGTTTAGAGCCAGCACAGTAGTAAGAAGTTATTTTAAGAAAGTGTTTTCAGAAATCCTACATGTAACTTGATACTGAAACAAGGCGGCCTGGTAACGACCGCTCAGGGAGAAGAGAGGGTGCAGCTCATTGTATCTTCCTTCCACCAGTTGGCAGCCACCAAACATTTAGCATATTCTGCATTACTTTACTTACACCAAGATGTGTTGGGAAAGCTGTTAAAGTCTCAATATATACCTGTAAAAAACTTTTAACACATAATGTAAAGTGGTGTTAATCGGGGGGGTTATTGTTCCTCATGTATTTTTAGCTTCTTATAATGAAAAGTATTCGAAACATCCACGTGCCAACCTCTTGTCTGTACATGTTTTTCAGAATATCAATCCCTCCCACATCAAGAAAAATAAAGCACATACAAAAGTTACATTTTAATAACATTGCATCCTAATGACATAAGAGAAACACGTGTGCATTTTGCCGTTTACTGGGAGCTGTTGCTAAACTGTGACCGTGCTAATGCTCCTCTACATTTCTCTCTCTGCAGCAAAATGTTACGCTTGATGCCATCCTACAGGTAAGATTTATTTTTAGATTCTTTATATATACGTATATATCTCCCCATATGTGCCAACAATAGCTCCTAATTATTCAGTGCATTTATTATTCATTTATTTCTCCTCTTCTCTACAGAACGCTACCAGTGATAATGCAGTTATTCAGCTCAGTGCTGTACAGGCAGCCAGGTGAGCGATTGACAGCATACACATGTACAGATCACAGCATTTTTTTCTGGGTATGAAGTTTGTGACATTTTTTTTCTTCCCTGTCAGAAAACTGCTCTCGAGTGACAGAAACCCTCCCATCGACGACTTGATAAAGTCTGGCATCCTGCCCATTTTAGTCAAATGCCTGGAAAGGGACGACAAGTAAGTCTGCCTCCACGGCAGTTTGTGTTTGCCTTCGGTGTTGTCTTTTCTCTGACGCGATGAGCCGAGCGTTCTGGTTGTTAAGACTGCAGACTGCTGTGATGGATTACCAACACTGCTACATGAAGTCTTTGCTCCAACGGGGGCTTTGTGTGCCGGAGAATGTGTGTGTGTGTGTGTGTGCGTGTCCTTCTGTGTCCACACGTGAGAGTGTGTGGAGGCGCGCAGGGCAGTTGGCTGGTCTTCTCAGTCCAGGCCAAGCCAAATATAACAGCATTCCTGCCTCTCGGAGTTCCCGAATTCCCAGGACCTTGTGTTCACCGAGGGGGGGGGGGTGAATGGTCTGGTTGGAGGAACTTGTAAGGAGGAGGTTGTAAGGATTATACCGCTGCAAACGATAACAGATAGCGATATGCTATCTGACACCAGCCTGTGTCGGACATTTTTGTGTCTAGTTTAAAAATAAAGTATAAAGCAGCCATGTGCATCCATGAGGAGACAGTAATTGTCCACTTCTGTATGTTGCCATAGCATTCAGGCAGGAAGCCAAGCCTGCTAAGCTCAGCCTCATAACATAATGAGCTACAGAATCACAATGCAACGCACAGCATGAAAATAACCATTTTACACGAACAACAGCAGCCTGATACATACTTTTCAAATTAAACCTGTGAATGCTTGAAGGGGCAGAAAACTGAACTATTCTTTCCACAGGCGCTCACAGTGGCCGGTTACATCACAAAGAGCGCCACGCACTGGTTCCTGTTTTAAATCCTAGATAAACCTTAAGAAAAGCAGCAGGAGCTGCAGATCATGGCCGGCTGCCTGATGAAATATTTTGCAGGGGGAGACAGTCTTACCACACACTGCCATGATTTACTAGCATTTGGCTTGTGGGTGGTGTGAGGAGCACTTGTAACTGTGTGATTTCTATTATTTGGTGTTGCATCATTGTCATATTCTTCCCTTTTTGAGCACAGCCTCAGTTGGACGGTCAGCATGATACCTAGACGACTGATCCGGTTTCAGATAGCGTCAGATCTACGCCGTCTCGGTTTTCATTCAGAATTCACTTTTTTCTTAAGAATCCAATTAAGGAAAAACCCCCAGACACATTTATTAAGCCCCAGATTCCCATTCAGACATCAAAGAGTACGCTGCAATGAAGGCTGACTGTTGCATCAACACAAGTCTCTTATGTCCAAGCCAAGAAGTTGCACTTGAACACACCAGAAAGACTGCAGCCAATAGCAATCTGGTGCAAACACTTCATACCAGCATTTAAAGGGCCAGTTCGCAGATTTTTAACCTCAGTCCTGTCATGCTATTATGAGGAGCTAATGCCATTATGGTTGGAAAAAAGTACAATTTTGCTCTGTGCCTTTAAAGGACACTATCCGCTTCTCCAATGGGCCCTGGAAAACCTCCATCAGACGATGTAAAACATCTAGCGGAGGCCAGGGAGCTCGCTAAACTACACTTCCTCAATGTAGGACTCCCGCCTCCGATGTCATGTCTCGTTCAAAATCGTCAGGGTTGAAATGTAGACGGCAGACCTGAAGATTTTTTAGACGATCCACCGGGATATTCTGGTCGTGTTTCGGTTTCTGTACCGCTCTGACCCATTTCCTGCAGCGACCTTGACTGGAAAACATTAGTATTTCACTCCAGCGTATCTCGCTGGGCCGTTCCTTTCAGAGGGTTGGCGCAATGCACGCTGGGTGTTGTAGGAATGTAGAATGGGTGAAACCACGAGCTGTTTGTACAACTTTTTCCGCAGCTATGGCGCCAATTTCAAATATTGCTTCTATCGATGACAGAGAACACCAGCTCTGACTGACAGCAGCTTTTTCCAGGGGCAAATTTCTCCTTTAAAAAAGAAAACTGTCAGACCTAGGACTGTGGACCTTAAATCTGTAATACCACTCTTACCTTTTAGATAGCTTTTATATATAGCTTCTTCAAATCAAGAAAAGATCAGATTAAAAGTGTACAAAAGGCTCTAGAGATGCAGCCCTTGGTGTTTTGCTTGTGGAAGAAGAAAGGACTAGTCGTCAGCTGGCTCTCCTCACATCCGTTCCCTGCTTCTCTCACACTGATTTGCTGCTGGTCGAGTGGTCGCTCTCACCGACGGGCTTCACAGCCGATTGAACATGATAAATCAGCCGAAAAATAAATGAGCTTTCTAAATGTCTAACTTCTTTTTTTTCTTAACTGGTTTTCTTTTGTTTTGCCCCACAGTCCCTCTCTTCAGTTTGAGGCAGCTTGGGCGCTGACCAACATCGCCTCTGGGACGTCAGCACAGACTCAGGCTGTGGTTAAATCCAGTAAGTTGACCCCGCAGTCTGCTTCCCCCCCTGCAGCCTGTATTTGTACGCTTATTTATTTATTTTTTTCATTAATTGAGGCAGTCAGCTATTTTTTGGAGACTGTTTTTATAAGATAACAGTGGAGTCCTGTTAGGAAGAAAAGCAAGAGTGGCTGGGGAGCGAAAACAACCATCACCATCATTCATATGATTATCTGGCTGCTCAAGAGGCAGCACAGATTGATGTAGTCGATACAGATACGAAACACTCTTAAATTAAGATATAATCATATAACTTTAATATGTAATCAAACATTTTAATGGAATTACATAATCAAAATTTAATGCAGTGCTTAAACCAAAGTAATTTATACTTCCACATTCACTGAACATCATATATGCAGTGTTAATCTGGCAGCTATTTTAGATTTAGTCTTAGTCTTTAGACGAAAATGCTTATTAATTTTAGTCACATTTTAGTGATGTTTACCCTTTTTAGAGGTTTAGTCAACAACTCAAAACATTTTATTCCATTTTGAGTCAACAAAAAGTCACATTTTAGTCAAAATGTTTTCTCTCTTTAATTAAATTAGCCTGATACAGGTTCAATGTGCTGTAAACCACGATAATTTCATTAATTATTTCCTGCCGATGTTCTCCATGTGCAATATAGCTGAGGTTATATATGTAAACTTTTGGAACGTAACGTTAAGCATGTAAAACCACAGAACGAAGCTGTGCATATACAGCAGCACGTACTGCACATTCCTCTCTTGCAAACGCAGCAGCAGCAGCAGCAGCAGTGTTGGTTTCTACACTGTAAAACGTTTCTCATTTAAACAAACTGACTGAGGCAGACAGCTGATAATCGCACCTTTTTGTGTGGAAGAAGTGTCAAATGACGCCTGACGCAGAAAGCCTGGAGTTTTGCGTTTTATTTTGCGTGCGTTGTTGTCAAGCTGCCGCTTTGGCACATCATCATCTGTATGGCTGGGTCGGATTCAGGGGGATCTGCACACGCCCCTTACAGGAATGCATTGCCTGTATTTTCACAGACAGATTAGACGCACAGTGGGAAAAATATCATTGACCTTAAATGCCTGACAGCCCACCACTGACATTTCAGTCCCGTCTCGTCTCATTGACGAAAACAGAGTTTTTATCAACCATCTATTATTTGACGAACATTTATCGTCATAATTTTCGTGAACAAAATTAACACTGGCTTAAACCAAAGTATACTTAATTTATACCTCTACATTCATGGAACATGTATTTTAGCATTGAAATGACAAATCTCCAAGTAATGGTCTATATCTAACTCTCTGATTTTATTTAAGGAATAGGTGTTTTAATTACCTCTAGGTCACGTTTTTCCTTTCAAAGTCTGCAGTGTTTTTATTCTAAATGAAGAGTCATTTGTGTCTGAAATAGAGATGGACCGATATGGTTTTTTCAGGGCTGATACCGATACCGATTATTAGTAATCAAGGAGGCCGATAACCGATATTTGAAGCCAATATTCATTTGCAGTAAAAGTGAAAATATTGGCGGCAAAATTTTGAATAATACAAACTCCAACACTTAACTTTGTTTAAATGCCTTTAAGCATATGCATCAGAGCCAAAATAACTCAGTTTTAAATTGATCTCTTATCAGCCGTCGGATTTTAAAAAAAATCGTCAAAATGCCGAATATCGGCGCCGATAATCGGTCTATCCCTAGTCTGAAATAAGATCTTGAGGATAACTTTTGGTAATGATGTAGCTAACTTTGCCAAGGTGGAAACTGGACCAAGACGGTCTAAAATCCACACACTATCTATCTGAAGAGTTTGTCTTGAATACCCAAAGAGGTGTTTGTTATGGCTGAGCAGATCTCAGGTTGTTGAAGCCGCCAAATATCCTCCATTAAAGTTCAGTTTAGCTGTTTACAGGGGTTGTGACACAGTCGTGTATTTCTGTCTATTTTATTTGGCTTTGGATGTGAACATGCGACAGAGCTTATCACTGGAGTTTCACAATCTTGTCACCCTGGGTAACTCTTTTGATGTGTCGATGTTTGTGTTTGCAGATGCAGTGCCCCTGTTCCTGCGACTGCTGCACTCTCCCCACCAGAATGTCTGTGAACAGGCTGTATGGGCTTTGGGAAACATTATAGGTAAGTCGTGCACTCTCATTGAAGTATACTGGTTTGAAGCAGCTGTTTAGATTTGTGTTGACCTTTGCTCTCTTGCCTGTGCAGGTGATGGTCCACAGTGCAGGGACTATGTCATTTCCCTTGGCGTGGTCAAGCCCCTGCTGTCTTTCATAAACCCATCGATCCCCATCACGTTCCTCCGCAACGTCACCTGGGTCATTGTTAACCTCTGCCGCAACAAGGATCCACCACCGCCCATGGAGACCGTGCAAGAGGTGGGTGTGTGTGCGCGCATGTGTGTGCAGTCTTTCATGTGCCAGACAGATGGATGTGTTGCTCCGCAGTCGACTGTGACACTGCAGACTGAGTCACAGAGAGTTTTTGCAGAACGTTTTTTTCGGCAGCCGGATCAGCCGCGTCACCCGGGGGAATTACAAACTACAAAGCTCTTTTGGTGACATTTGAAGTCTGGTTTTGACAGCGATTCCACTTTGTAATATTTTTTGTCTTTATAGTCTGCCCTGTTTCTGCCTCCAACTGATCAACTATTCCTCTGCCAACACCCAGCCCACTCACAACCCACTTTTCTTTCCCCCACAGATTTTGCCAGCCCTCTGTGTGCTAATATATCACACCGATATAAATGTAAGTATCAGAGAGACGGGTGATTTCAACTGTCAAAGAAAAAACACTTCCTTTGTGCCGCCAGCATATTCTCCTAAATGCTAACTATTGCTCACGGTCTTACGAGCTGCATGTGTCTGTGTGTTTAGATCCTAGTAGACACAGTGTGGGCTCTGTCCTACCTGACGGACGGGGGGAACGAGCAGATTCAAATGGTCATTGATTCTGGAGTCGTTCCATTTCTTGTGCCTCTCCTCAGCCATCAGGAGGTCAAAGTTCAGGTGAGGCTTCTGTTTAATCACCTGTAGGTTGACAATTCCATCTTGTGTGAATGAATCATCAAAGTGATTTCCTTCCTCTGCTGCCTTCAAACGACAGACGGCAGCTCTGAGGGCAGTGGGTAACATCGTGACAGGGACGGACGAGCAGACGCAGGTCGTGCTCAACTGTGACGTCCTGTCACACTTCCCCAACCTGCTCACACACCCTAAAGAAAAGATCAACAAGGTATGACAGACCTAACCATGTTTCTTCATGTTTGATTTTGTAAGTCTGTTTTCATGTTAAGCAACAAAAAACACCAATCAGAAGTCTCTGCCTTGTGAACTGCAGTGTAAATTACCGTAAAATCCGGAATATAAGTCTGTCTGTTTTGGGGTTATACCAGAGGGGGAAAGTTTTTCGATAGTTATTTATTAATAAAAACATCTATACAATGTGTTATTTCAATACAATTTTAATTTATTTTAATTTAAAACACATAAAGAACACACAAATTACAGCCTACCATCTGTTTTCACCATGTCGAGTTTGCAATCCCGCTAGCTACTAGCTAGCGGTAGCTGGCAGCCCACGGTAACATTGATTGTTGTGAGGGTGGCGGCTGCAATGGCGATCTTGATGGTTCATGTCCGTGACGATGCGTAAGCAACATTTAAGTTAGTTAGAAAACATCACTGCGGCATATTATAAATAGGAGACGTCGTAGCGGCCTGGATCCGGAGCCAGTTTAATGCGGAGATGTGACGTCACCACTTAATTTCTGGATAGCGCCATCGTCTGGGTAAAACATCCCAACACTCGGCTTTTTTGCTTAGTGGGAAAGGCTACAATCGGCATTCAGACCCAGGTCATTATCACCTCAGCTCCAATCGGCACTGATGGGAACACACAACTCGGGTCGACACGCTAATTTCCGCTCCCTTTCCGGCGCGATGCTATGCTCCGTCGGTAACTTCTGCGACTCCTTGTCATCTCAGCTACAAATTCCACCCGTCTCCATCCAAGCAGCTCTCGAACACTGGTCAAAATTTGTCGGCGCCGAGTTTGATAAACGGACCGAACCACCGTAACATCTTCACTGTTTACTAACCCTGTCTCCGGCGTGTTTGTGACGCCAGACAGTGACGCAGCAGAAAAGAGACTGAAAGCCGTATACTCCACTGACAATGGGAAAAGAGACTTCTATAAGCGGGTCTTCCTGGGTCTGAAAAACCTGTGTCAAAGCGCTAATTTCGGTGGAAAGGGGTATATAATGCCTCTCTGCATTTTATACTGGTATATTGGTTACACTGGTATAAAGGACGCAGCCCACCTTTTTAGATGAAGAAAAAAAATGTTTTAAGTGTGTCTTATACAGCGAATTTTACGGTAAGTGTAAAAGACAAATGGAATTCGATGTTGACACAAAAATTGAGAAAAGCAAATCGAGTGGAAGAGAAAAACGCTACATGACGGAGTGAGAGAATATCTGTGTGTGCATGGAGGATGAAGTGCCAGTTTTGACCATTTGTGATTGGTCTGTTTCCAGGAAGCAGTCTGGTTCCTGTCCAACATTACAGCTGGGAACCAGCAGCAGGTCCAAGCTGTGATCGAGGCTGGACTCATTCCTATGATTATTCACCAACTGGCGAAGGTTTGTACATGTAGGAAGAACGGAGAAGAAACTCTTTATGTATCCATTCTTTATATTCGTTTTCCTCATACTTTAGATTTGAAATGCAGACATGTTGGTGTTAATTGTGTTACAGATGCATTGACTGTGTTGTGCTGCCAGAGAAGCAGCACAACTCTTCATGCATGAACTAAATATTGAATGCAATCGTAGCCTAGATTTCTGCGAGTCTTGGCATTATTCTGTTGTACACAAAAAAAATCCTGCCATGTCCACATGTTAGTGACAGCCTGTCTCTCTACAGGGTGACTTTGGCACTCAGAAGGAGGCAGCATGGGCCATCAGCAACCTCACCATCAGCGGGAGAAAAGACCAGGTGAGCTGGGCTTTTGGGCCAGAGGGGTACAAATCCGGTACCCTAATTTACTGCAATTTTTACTGTATGTGTTTATATTTAACTGCAGAAACACTACCAAGCATGTGAGTCAGTCATATGATATTGCATAATATTTCAAGTTGCAGAACTGTCCCCTTTACTGAAGGATGAAACTAAGCGATGTTGAGTTGTTTACACATGAAGCTCGTTCAGGACGAGTTCCACCTTGTAACCATGTACCTGTGTTGTAATCAAGTATGGATGTGGTGTGTACGTGTGGGTTTGTGTAGGTGGAGTTCCTGGTGGAGCAGAATGTCATCCCTCCGTTCTGTAACCTGCTGTCGGTGAAAGACTCGCAGGTGGTGCAGGTGGTCCTGGACGGCCTGAAGAACATCCTCATCATGGCGGGAGACGAAGCCAGCACCATCGCTGAGATCATAGAGGAGTGTGGAGGTGTGTGTCTGGCTGGTGGTTGGCTTGATTTACGTCTCAGTCTGATCATTCCTTTTGTATTCGTTCTTTTATCAATAAGATATTGTGTTTAGTTTTATTAAAATCTGTGCTATGCTTTTGATCACAGATAAATTTCCTTTTGTTTTTGGTTGATAAGTGCAAGTTTTCACTGCCTTCTTATTCGATTGAACTGTGAAAGTTCCATTGAAGCGCCAGCACCAAATTTTAATGTTGTAACAACACTTTATCCCACCAAAATAAGCGTGATTGTCTCTTTTCCCATTGCCAGTGAAGTATCCTCCTTTTGGTCTCTTTTCTGTGACACCGTCTGACGTCACAAACGCTCCGGAGCAGGGGTTAGTAAACAGTGAAGACGTTGCAGTGGTTAGGGATCTATTACTCATTCAGTCTATTTATAAAACTCGGTGCCGACAAATTTGGAATGATGCTGGGACGGGGACGGGCGGAATTTGTAGCTGTGATGAGAAGAGCTGTGTCCCAATCCACGGGCTGCAGCCTTCGAAGGAGGCGGTCCACGGAGGATGCTCCATTCATAGCCTGCGTAGACCGTTACAGCCGAACTGACATGATAGTGTGCGTCACTGGTGTGTCGCCAAACACCCTCCTGTTGCCTAGCAACAGGTAGCTAGCGGGCCAACTAGCTGTTATAACTAAGTTAACCAATTATTTTAAAAAGGGCCCTTTCGTTTTCTTAAACATTTGTATCTCCAGCTATTCAATTGAGTTGAAACCAAAAACGTTTACATTTTAAGTGTATTCCGCGTAAAAGTCCGCCATTTAATTTGAATTGGCGTCACATTTGGAGGAGTCACAGAAGTTACCGACTGAGCATAGCATCGCGCCGGAAACAGCAAGGTGATTTGCGTGTCGACATGGGTTTTGTGTTCCCATCAATTCCGATCGGAGCCGAGGCGATATTTACCCGGGTCTGCTGCAGAGTCATTTGACCCGGCTCTGAATGCCGACTGTAACTTTTCCCACTAAGCGAATAAGGCGGGTGTTTTGACCAGAGGGAAAAGGGCTCAAGTTTATGTCATGATTGTTTTGATTTTTCAGGTTTGGAGAAGATCGAAAACCTGCAGCAGCATGAGAATGAGGACATCTACAAACTAGCCTTTGAGATTATTGATCAGTACTTTTCAGGAGACGATGTAAGTTTCCCACCGGTGATTTACACCTCAAAATGTCACAAGTTTTTCCTTCTCATGTCGTCAGCTTACTCTGTTTTGATCGCACAATGTCTGTCTTTTACAGATCGATGAAGATCACAGTTTGATCCCCGACACCACCCAAGGAGGGACATTCAACTTCGATCCAGCTTCCAACATGCAAACGAAGGAGTTTAACTTCTAAAAAAAAGCCAGGATGTTTGCTTCTACCAGCTGCACGGGTACTCTGTAATCACCCCAGACATTCATCCATCTCTCCTCCAACCTGGCAACCTGGTACCGAAGGATTTACTTAACATCACTTCAACAAAGAAACTCACCACTGAAGGATTTACCCACCCCCACCTCTGCACTGCGGGGTGTTTTTTTGTTTGGTTTTTTTTCCCCTACATCCTTCACTGAACACGGCAAACCTGCAGTCCTGGTCATCCAACAGGCACCATCACCATCTGGCAACCTGCATCAGGACGGTTGTCAGTTTTTCTCTGCCAGTGCTTCAAAAATATCTCACAAAAATAAAAACCAGAAGGAAGAAAAAGCCTTCGTGGCAATATTTAATTGCCAAATGTTAAATCTTCATAGAGACAAAAACACAAGCACATTTTAAGACACACACACGCGCTCACACATGTACACACTTTTTGACACTTAGAACATGTGTGCATACTTCTGTTAGAAGTCATCATATCACTTATGGGGAAGAAATACTGCTGTTCGTTTGTGGTTTATTTTTGTGCTTTCCCTCCCCTGGATTGTCCTCTGGTGTTAACTTCACCCACGCGCACGCACACTGACATACAAGTACACACACATCATCACACTTTAGTCACACAGATTCCCGATGGCCGGGCGCCCCCCAATAACCCTCTCTCACCCAGTTTAAAGAGTTAATCCTAGAGCTAAGCCATGATTAACCACGGACCCCCGCTGCCCCTCCCAGGAGAGTCCTGGGGCAGGTGGAGGGGCGAAAGGGCTCTAAGGCAAAAAGAGGACTCCGTGGCGAACTGACTGACGGGACTTCTGACTCAATGACGTCACTTTTTTTAACGTGACCTCTGTTGAATTATCAAACTTGTTTAAAAGAAAAAAAATCATCAAATGTGAAGAAAATGCCATAAATATTATTCTTTTTTTTTCTCCAATTCATACAACTGTAAGACCTGCTAACTGGCCTGCTTCTGATTCAGCAGAGCGACGACAGTTTTTTGTTTTTTGTTACGGATGTGATTACCTGCAACGGGAGGAAGCACCTTTTTAGGTGAAGGCGCAGAGACTTTCTAGAAGAGGAACATGTCAGCTGTAGCGTTTTATCCCCCTTACAGGACATCCATTTGTGCAGCACGAGCTCGGTCACGTCGTGTGACCCAGTGATCCGTCTGCTCTAAACTCCCCTGTAATGTGAAACTTGGAAGTGGGGGGGGGTTTAACTAAAAGAAAAAAAAAGAAAAGAAAAACGCGTCGAGCTAAAATCGACCCGAATCGTTTATCAAACCTTTTTTTTTTTGAATTCTTTTAAATTCTCTTTTCAAACAAATAATTTTAGGTTCATGTTTGAGCTTCTCCTGGTCGAGTCTGTGGAGCTTCCATTTGTCTGTTTTCCTTTTTTTCTTCAGTCTTATGCACACGTCTGAGAGGCATATCGATGTCTGCCTGCAGAAAGGGACCTATACACCTCGAAGACTAGACTTATATAAACGAGTACAGGTCCCGACCTTTACAGTACTTAACTACTTTCAATGAAGCGGTCACATGTCATCACTCAATTTGAATAATTGTACAAAAACAATGTGATGTGTATCTCTCCTTTGCCGTCTAATGAATATATGAATATATTTACATAAAGCCTGTACAAAGCTGCTGCAGCTGACAGTCATTGGATGGACGATTAACCTTACTGTCAAAGATGGCTGGGGAGGGTTTTTTTTTTTTTTCCTTTGAAGCAATATTTCTTTGTTTCATTGTTTTTATTTTTGACTTGCATATGTATTGTGATGACATGCTGATGAATTGGAACAGGCTGTTTTTTTTTCTCTCTCTCTCTTCGTAGTGGTGACGGGTTGTTTAAATATGTACCGTCCCATGTCCCAGTTGGTGTGCGGGTGCGGGTTCAGGGTGTCAAAAGACCCTGAACCTGACCCCAGCCCTGGTCTCGAAGACTTTATGATCCTCTGGTTGGCTGCTAACTACTGAGAGGGGGTCAGAGCGACGGTTGGGGTGGGGAGGGGGGAGGTCACACTTTGGGTTTTAAATATTGGGTGGGGTTGTTATGAGCAGCCCAGGCTTGTTTTTGGGACTAGCTGTTTATTACTGAACAAAACTATAGAGAGGGTGTACAGTCATGAACTAGCAGACTAGACCGAGCCACTTTAAAGATTTACAATTTCGTTGCCTTGTATCCGCATTGGATACAAGCTTATGTTTGTTGCAAGATTTTTACTTGCTAATGAAAAGTTGTTTTAAATAAAAAATAATAGGAGAAAAGCAACAGACAGCGTTTTGGCCTCTGATTGTTTATATCTTTTTATAAATTTTAGATTGAATTCCTCTCTTTAAGGTGGCTCATTGATGCTTTCAACTCTTGTGCATATTAAAGACAAGAATGAGTTGAAAATCATTGTGCCTTTTGTTTTTCATTTCAACTAAAACGACGTTTTATTGAATAGAAAAAGATTCTTTGAGCAACTGGAGAATTTAGAGGCGGGAGATGTGGCTACAGGAATAAATGTGCTCTCCCTGTTGTTGGAGTTTGCCATGGGAATGGTCAATGCTGCTCTCTGCTGTTGAGAGTAACTGCTCCCCCTCCGATCTTATTCACTGAACATTGTAACACACCATCTCTCCCACTCATTACCCCAACTCCCCCCCCTCCCCCCGAACACCACGAACCATCATTGCCATATTTCAGTCAGGGGATTTTGATATCATCTCCCCTCATCTCACCCTCAGGACATGATCTGTGTTTCTGATCCTAACCAAAATAAACTTGCTGTTTAGCCGTTGGATCCTCCGTGCTTGCAAGTGTTGTGATTCACACATACAGTCGCCTATAACATCGATTCATGAGGTTTTATGCTCCTGAGTTTGCTGTTAAGATCTGCAAGACTTCCTCTCCCTGGAGAAGAGAAAATGTCAGTGATATCTAGTCAAACAGGAAGTGAGTCCTTTACAGATTAGATTGATACACAACAAATAAGAGGATGTTCATAGTGTCATTTGCAGCTCATGGATCTCAATATTTCCCTCTATAGGTATTGACGTGTTTAACTTACCTGGCACCCCAGACCTTACAGATTCTTCCAGCAAAGGTGACTCCAGGCCAGGGCACATTTGCTGGTCAATGTGGAAGCTCAAAACCAGTCATTGTGAAGTTAATGTTTTATAAGGGGCGCCGTTTCCGTTTGTTGAACCGATGAATGTGCATTCGTAAACACAACTCACTTTACAAAAACATGCCAAACTATATAGATGGATAACCGGCCTCCAATGGATCATTCGACTCAGAGTCCCCATGACCCAGGTTAACTTTGTTGTAATTTGATTGATGCATGTTTACATTATAACTTATTCCTGTTAAATGTTTAGTTTTAATTTATTTATTTTGGTCGATTTTGTACTTTATTGCTGCAATTTCCAAAATATTGTATCTGCAATTAAATTAACACAAACTAATACAGCAAACCTAGTTAGGGCGAAAAATATTCCATTAAGTGTAACTCTGAGTTTAGATTAAAAGTTAATTCTTGACCTTGAAAATGGCAGAGGCCAAAATAAGTACATGATGTGCGAAAGCCAAGAACAGGTGTGGTTGCGATATTTTATTAATGCAGTTATCTCAAAATCACGCTTGTTTTCTTCTGATGATGTGTAGAATGATCTTTTTATATAATTTCTCGATATAATGAGATAACTTATCATGATGAAACTACTTTTGAAATATGTGAATAATGAGACCATTTGATCTCATTTGATTTTAGCCCTCAAGAACACCATGATGACTATAGGGGATGTTTCATTACCGTCAGTCAGTCAGTCTGACATTGATTATTGATGGTTACCCCTGATCTAAAATTTTCAAAGCTCAAATGAGCTATTATAGTTGTATATTATGTATGCATTCCTTATCGCTGATAAAGGTATAAAAGGAAACAAACTTTAGTTTTCTCTTGATAAAGGGTAGACTATGTTATCTTGAGATAACGGTATAACAAAATATTGTTAGCATGGCTAATTTTGGCTTCCATGCCAATGGAAGGAACTCCTCCAGTTGTCATTACTATATTTGTGTCTGATGTGTTGTTTTTCCTCCAAAGTGCCTGAAAAACTCCTAAATTAATCAAATGTTCACACTGATTCTGTATTACATTGATTTTTATCTGCTAAATCGACAATATTGCCCTTTAACTGCGTAATAGATCGACTCGTCTCTGGTTCAAACTCTGTCTGCCATTGATTATTTTGGTCTACTACATCACGTGACACATTTTATCCTCCTTACTTCCGCAAATAAGCGTCAGAGCAGTCGAGTGGTGAGGCTCGAGCGGAAAGTGAAAACACAGAAAGACATCCCGCCACCGGACACGTTTGTCATGGTGAAACCGTCAGCCAGAGCCGTTAACTACAGCAGAGACGGACCTATTTGACAGGTGGGTTTAACGGAAATGTTATTATTCTTCTTCTGTAGTTTTTAAGTTGTTTGAAAAGTGGTGTTCTTCCGGGCTACGTTGCTAACCACAAGTTAGCCAGTTGAAAAACAAGTTAGCTCAGATTGGTCTAGTACCAACTCCGCTCATTTCGCAGTGTTGTGTCAGCTGGACAGTTTGCTGAATAATGCGTTTGTAACAATGGCATCAACATTAGCCCGCTAGCCGCCTGTTTTCATTTAACGATGTAGTGGTCAATGTTCGCTGGGGATCTTAGGAAAACACAGGTAGAGGGGGTGATAAGAGTCGCTGTTGGTTTAGCAGCGTTGTTACAACACTTAAATCCTCTGTGACCTAGATTTTCAACACACATTGGGTCCATTTCCTAAGAAATTCTTTAGGTTCGTAAGCTGTATTCACCAATAACATTTTTAGTGGGACAGGCAGTGCAGTATGTTTGTGTTATGAACAGAAAGTAAAAGACTCACCCCAGAAGCAGATGTTACAATGTTTACATCTGACAGTACTAAGACTACTGTCTCTCTAAGCTTCATGTCAGAGCATCAAGACTTAAACTGGGTGAAGCTCTCAGGAGAGATGGACGACTTTCTTTCTTTTATTTCAAACCCAAAAATAGTTTGTGTTTAAGTACTAAAATTCAAGTGACTTTTGATTTGAATGTTGGGTACATCAATTTAGCTTTGGGGAAAGACAGGCAAGGCAGTAAAATAATCGGTATGAAAATATATTTTGTGAATTTCCCCACTAGTACATTATTATTACACTGGCAGCAGTATCACATTTTAATTTCATGCAATACTGGGCAATAGCTGTACCCTTTCTCCACTACAGACCAGGGGTTTGAGATTGTTTACAACTTATTGTAATCTATTAGGGATGCACGCTATTGGATTTTTTGCTGATATCCGATATGCCAAATTTTTCAACCCTTTTTTCCGATTGCTGATTTCGATACCGATATATTAGGCACGTGTTTTTTTCCACCTAATTGCAGAGAACCTCAAGTCTCCCCTGTAATGGAATCGATATCATGCCTACTCTTATTGTAGTGGCCCACTGGCAGATTCTTGAGATGGGCGAATTAATTTGTAGTGTTTAATGAATGAGATTTGGCCCCTCTGACCGATGGGTCACGACCGATGCTGAGCACAATCTTGCAGTCCATGTCGGAAACTTTGAAAAACTGCCGTACCACAGACATCTTGCGCGCACACACTCGCGCAGAGCATTACGTCAAGCTTTCTTTAGGGAATCATCGAGCATTTAGGCAGAATTAAAGTGTTGTTTTATCAGCAGAAAATATCGCCATTTTCAAGCCATAATATTGTGCATCCCTATGATCTATGTTTCCCATTATTTTCTTAAATAGTTGAGATTAGTTAAATATCGTTGCTAGGCAAGAGCTGTGTATTAACCTTGATAAACAAAGGATTTATCATCTATAATTTGTTAGTGTAGTGGAGTAAAAGGTACAATAAAGAAGCATATATATTTTCCACCATAGGTAAAATGAAAAGCATTTTTCTTTTTTTAAAACTTAATATATGACATTGTTTTTAAGCGTGGGTCACCATCTGATCTAAGCCATCTGATAATATAACACTGTGATAATCTGGGCTGTAATGAATGTTTTAAAGCTGTGTGTCATGCTGACAAAGTGTCTGCATCATCTTTGGAGCAACTCCAGGATTGTTGTCACCAGCAAAGCCTGTGTCTCTGCTGGTTCACATTCATTAACTATTTCTCAGCTGTGCACTTTTGCAAGAATAACAGAGGTGGATTTTTTTTCTTGAAAGTCCAGACAGAAGGAGAGTCTTGCCCGTCCCACTTCGTAGACATGATTTCAGGAATTAGGAATTTTTATGCATGACCGGTAATGCTACTTATAAGACTGTTAAAAATGCATATCACTCTTACAAGTTTTACACTGAGGAGCTTTGAACATACCGGCCCAGATCTGATTGAGCTAATTTTATACCACATTACCCAACTTCTCTCTAATCTCCTAAGAGAAGTCATGCATGAGTTTAACATAGTTTCCTATTAAGCCGAACTGGACTGTATATGTATGAAGCCTGTGTTTCAATAATGTCTTTCATAATGAGATTATTTTTTACACATTATCACAACAGCGACTGCAGCACTGGCACCCTCGCCTACCCACACCCTCCCCCTGCCCCTGTCCCCTGCACTGCCTTTGGACTGAGGTTCATCCATCCATCCCGTCCCCTTCGCCAACAGACAAGATCATCATGGTGGATGTAACCAAATGGCCCATTTTCAGCCTGATGGGGCCCCAGGAGCTCTCCAACATACGGAAAGCGTGCGTGTTCGGGACGTCTGCTAATGAAGCCATCTACATTACCAATGATGATGAGGTGAGCAAAGTCACTGCTGACCCTTTTAGGTGATGGAAGGCTTCCAGGTGTGCTTTGTGGAGTTAAATGGTGCATAACTAATAGCAAACAGACGTGTTTGGTTTTCAATGTTTGATCCATTAAACTGCAAATCATGTTGACTTTACTTTACAGACATTTTCTTTTCCATATTGTGAGTTTTAGATTGATTTCATACCTTGAAAGCAGAGTTTATTTTCATTTCATGCAAGGACTCTTCCCTCGTGTCGAAACATAAAAGAACAAAAGGAAGTAAACTTGGATATTAATGAATCAAGTTGCCAGAAACACGACTCAAAATGATGTGGATGCTGCTCTGGTTGTGCTGATGTTTAGGCTGTTGGCTGTGACTGCTTACAGGTCACAATGAGAACTTTATAAGGCCAAAATATATGTTAATGTTATGTTTACAGCCTGTTCTGTTGCCCCCATGTGGCCAAAACAATCCAATAATACAGCTTCAACTTTATTATGTGGAACCAGTTTCTTGTTTACAAAAAGTTGATGAAGATTTTCATTTAAATAAATGTCTGTTAAGTCACTATCTATCGCAGAATGAGGTAACACAATGGTGATTGAGTCTATGGCCCACTGATGAAAGCCTTTGCATTTGCAGTATTACAGACTGGCTGTCTGTGGCGACATTTGCAGAAAATATCACAAGCGGCGCTCAGTTAGTGACGCGTTCTCCATCAGCCAGCAGTGGTTGGTCTGCCAGAGAGGGAAGGCGGAGCTAAGCGGCTGCTTTTCCCGTCTCTGCAAGTGTTGCGAGTAAACAGTAATCTACTATGGCTGAACAAACAAAGGAAAGATCGATGACTACAGATACAACTTCAAAAATAAGTGAAAATCCAAAGAAAAAGAAACAAACTCGACGCTCAGATGAAGACAAACAGTCTAAAAAGGAAAGCGACCGTCAGCGAGGAAAATCAAGAGTTACAACCGGAGCCAACCGTGGACGTCACACATGCAACACTGTCTGGATATCTGGCAAGTGTGCTCCTGCAGTCACAGTTTATCGCCATAGGTGCCGCCAAAGAGAACGAAACTGAAATCTTCAAGATTACAACTTTCAATAATTGTCATAATTTTAGTGGACATTCAAAAATGGAAATCTTTGTCATGCTTCATTAATAAACTAATGTTAAAGTAAAAAAAACTCTAAGCCCATGCTCCTTCCCTTGCTTGCCGCCTCTCTATCAGTGCTGATGTTCTGTTCTGGGTGTGTGAAGGGAGGGATGTTTTTGTAGCACCAGGCCAGCTCTTATCAACTCTGTCCACTGCTGTTGATGTTTTGTGTCTTGTATGTGACCTGTTACCTTCTGATCTAAATGAAGTGTCCTCTCCTCCTCCCTCTCTCCACACTCAGGTGTACGTCGTCGGGTTGAACTGCAGTAACTGCCTGGGAACAGGGGACAGCCTGAGCACCGTCGTACCGAAGAAGCTGGACTTCCTGAGCGGGAGGAAGGTGGTCAGCCTGAGCTACGGCAGCGGACCCCACATCCTGCTGGCCACAGAGGGTAGCCGCACACAACCCTTTAATCCTCCTCTTCACAGCGAGATTAAAAAGTGTCTCAGAAGGACTAATCGCTTTGTGTTTCAGACGGAGAGCTGTTCGCCTGGGGTCATAATGGTTACAGCCAACTGGGAAACGGGACAACCAACCAAGGAGTAGCTCCGGTGCTGGTGTCGGCCAACCTGCTTAATAAGAAGATCTCGGAGGTGGCATGTGGGTCTCACCACTCGATGGCTTTGACCGACTCAGGAGAGGTGAGTGTCCGGTGAAATAAGGTCTTTTTATAGAGCAGAATTTTTACATAACGAGCTACACACAGCTTTGGCTAAAGGCAGTGCTTAGTCATTCGCACCATCTGAGGGGGCTAAGACCACTCACAGCAGCAGTTGATCTGCTGAGATTAAACTGAGCTCTGCCTTAAGGAAACTAGAATGATTCAAACTACTTCAGACTTAGTCAGCATGGCGTGTTATCCTGCTGGTTCAACAAGTGTTTAATGTCGTGTGGCTAAAACTGAAAGTTGTATTTTAAAAGTGAGAGTTTTTAAAGGTTATTCGCTTTTTCGCCGAGTTAAATGAGCAGATTGACATCACTGTAATGTTTGTACAGATTATTCAGAAGAGAAAGATGAGTTTTTGTTGCTAGCTGTTTCCCCCTGTTTCAAGGCTTTCTGCTAAGTTAGCCTTGCTGCTAGCATTAGCTTCATACTTAGCATACAGAAGGGAATGTTGTCAGCCTTCTCATTTAACTCGTGGCAAGAGGAATGGATTAAAGTTGGACCTCTTTAAGTTTAGTTGTTAATTGGCGCTATATAAATAAATATTGATTGATTGATAGATTAAAGAAAGTGAATTAGATTATTTACCAAAATGAGTGTTAGGGTTAGGGTGATTTACAAATGACCCCTTCACGCCTGTGTTTTGTGCCGCGCTCACACGGGATAAGCATATCATGCATCTCATCGTCTTTATAGATTTCGCTCTTGTGTTGGATTTCAGTTTGCTCTTTCTGAGAATGGTTCCCCATGCTCTGTACCGAGATGAGCCTCCTGAATTTGCACCCAAAATGCTGTCAAAACTTTCGTTTATAATTTCCACCGCATCCTCCGTAATTCTCGACCGGGAAAGAGGCAGGAAAAAGGCACGGAGATAACAAAAACATTGCAAAAACATATATATATATATATTCAACCCCAAATTACGGAGATGCCGATTCGCACAGGACTAATATTATCAGATGACCTCTGTGTTTGCCACAATATGGTAGGTAATTTGTGCTGGAATTTTTACTTCACAAATGGCCGATTGGTACAGGATTAAGATCACAGACGACTTCTGCAATTATTACTAATTACTAGAGGTCCCCAGGTAATACTAGTCCCGTACGAATGAGGCTATAGTCTAGGATTATCTACAGCTGACTGCTATAAATACAGCTAAATATAATAAAAACACCATCAACCGTTCTGAACTACAATCACTGTCAGTGTCACATTGCTGGCATTCTGCAGCAAACGACTCACTTAGCATTAAGAGGCCAGGCTGCTGCACACATGAAGGAATGTTGGGCGTCCTCGAAGGAGATTTAAAAGCTGGAATTTTGGAGTGTAGGGTTCTGGTGGGAACAGATAAAACATTTTGTTGAGTCATGATAACAGTACAGTACGACTATATAGAAGATGTGTTATTTTTGATGGGATATTTAACTGTTTTTCATCCTTAATGGGTTGGTTTCTCTGCAAGGAAAATAGATTTTATCCTCAAGGGACTTGCTGCTTGAAGAATGGTTCAGTAACATAAGAATAAAAACTTTTCACCTTCTAACTTGTCTGCCAGGTGTATGCGTGGGGCTACAACAACTGTGGCCAGGTGGGTTCAGGCTCCACAGCGAACCAGCCCACCCCCCGCAGAGTGTCCAGCTGCCTGCAGAACAAAGTGGCTGTCAGTATCGTCTGTGGTCAGACCTCGTCGGTTGCAGTAGTGGACAATGGAGAGGTGACTGTTTCATTCATAATGTACCTTTCATTTGTAATGGATCTTCTCATATTTTCATGGGTTTCACATTTTTGGGTGTTTATGTTCACAGTGAAAAAGTGAAAACTGCATAATTCAGTGTTTTTCCAGAATTGCATGTTTAAAAAGGTCGCCTCTGAAATGGGCCGTTCAGAACAGCTGCAGGTTTAGAACCTTGCTTTCGACCGTCATTCACCTCAGGCTGCCAACTTACATTTCCCGCTACCTCCTGGGAACTCCTGGGTTGTTGCACTTGCTCCGGTGTCTCGTACATATAAGGCTGAATAACTGATCCTAGACAAACTTTAGTATCTACAAATATTGTAAGCCAATCGTGGCTAAGGTCTAACCTTTGAACGGCAAAACAGCTTGTTCGATTCAGGAGGAAGGAGAGGCTCTGAAAATAATGAAATAAAATATATATACAATTTTTAAACGAACTTTACCAACGTGGTTCAAAAACACATTAGAATAAAAGAAAATTGATTGCATAGCTAAAATATGTCCCCTTTAAGTGTTGTTTATATCCGGTCACCACAGCTCTCATGTTGTCTCCATGCCTCCGCAGGTGTACGGTTGGGGCTACAATGGGAACGGACAACTTGGACTGGGAAATAATGGGAACCAGCTGACTCCCTGTCGCCTTGCAGCTCTGCAGGGTTTATGTGTGCAACAGGTTTGAGATTACACACTCAAGATGCACAAGTAGCTGAACCTATGGGCATGTTTAATATACATAAATACAGTGTGATTCAGTCCTGCAGCGATGTGATTATTTCCGTTGCAGCTCTGTCATTTTTATAGTGCTCATAGTGGTTATGGGAAAAACATCAGGACATGGCAGGCTAATAGAATTGTTGGTTTTACATCTAAAGTTTTTCCCCCTCTCCAGATCGTCTCAGGCTATGCCCACTCCCTGGCTCTAACTGACGAGGGCTTGCTTTACGCCTGGGGCGCCAACACGTACGGACAACTGGGCACCGGCAACAAGAGCAACCAGCTGAGTCCGATTCAGATCATGGCTGAGAAAGAGAGGTGAGCGAGAGCCTCGGCGCACACTTGATGGACCCTGTTTGTCACTGTCTTGCACACTGCTCAGCTCTCTGCTCTGCCTGCTTTGACAGGATCGTGGAGATTGCTGCCTGTCACTCCACACACACGTCAGCTGCTAAGACCCAGAGCGGTCAGGTGTACATGTGGGGCCAGTGCAGGGGCCAGTCTATTGTACTGCCTCACCTCACGCACTTTACCTGCACCGACGATGTCTTTGCGTGCTTCGCCACCCCCTCAGTCATGTGGAGGCTTCTTTCCATGGGTAAGACAAGGTACAATGATGTTGTAGTACTGGAAATACTGCAGTGATTGATTGACCTGATCATTTTTATTGACCACAAATCAGTTACAAATTATATTTATTTTTTACCCCCCGGTGAAGTGATTAAGGTTTTAGATCGTGCATGTCTTGAATGGCGATCAATCATTCATCATAGTAAAAATTAAGTAACCCTAATCATGACATAAAAATCATGTAGATACAAAGCTGAACTATTTTGCAAAGCAAACTGCACCAACAATCAGATGTCAGATTTTTCCTGAAGGCACCAGCTTTTTTAAAACCGTTTTTTAAATAATAATAAAATAATAAAAGTTAAAAAAAGAGCTGCAACACAGACCTATCCTGATCCAAGAGTCAGTATGTCTATGTTTTTATCTTGACCTGAGCTGAGACATACTCTCTGTGCACCTGCACTGGCAGCACTGACGAATGAAACACGACTGCAGTACTAGTCAGTTACTTTACAGGAGATTGCACACATGAAACAAAACTGGCTAAAAAGTGTCTACCCTCTCTGGCAGACCAACCACTGCTGGCTGATGGAAAACGCGTCACTAACTGGGCGCCGCTTGTGATTTCGCCACAGACACTCTGTCTGTAATACTGCAAACGCAAAGGCTTTCATCAGTGAGGCTCAATCACCATTGTGTTACCTCATTCGGTGATAAAGTGACCTCACAGACATTTATTTACATGCAAATCTTCAAGATTATTAATTTAATTGAAATGATGAAATAATTCCAATTCAAAGATAATTTTTTTATAGCTTTATTTATGGAGTTTTGAATTTACATAACATATACACAAAGACAGACCCCACATTATGCCCACCCATTATCCCACCCCTAGGACCAAGAGCGCACTGTTAAGGAAGAACAATGAAGTTGGACTAATTAGGGGGAAAGACATTGATTGACAAGGATAGAAAGTAGTATTTAAATAAATTAACAAGAAATAAAATGTAAAAATAAAACAGTTATGGACAATAAACAAGTTAAAAAAGGCAAAAAGAGATCTAATGCATAACCATTATTTACAGCAGCAACAGGCCAAATAGGTAAGCTTCAGTCAGGTGGCATGATGCATCAAGGAGTCAGTTCCTTTATATATTGAATAAATGGAGACCACACTTTAAACTTGTCAGGGGACCCGCTCAGTGTGTGTCTAATTTTATCAAGTTAAGGACAACAATTAAAAGAGTTTAATCATTAAATCGTGGTGTGCCAATGGAGAACTGTCTCAATTCGACCTTTATTTAGTGTTGAATTGCAAAGCTCTCTCTGACAAACTGACAAGGAAATTATTGTGAAGAAGGAAAATAAAGATAAAAGACTTCAGAAACCCGTCGTCTTCTTTTTAAGTTATTCAACTCACAGCTTCAGTTCCTTTCCTTTCTAATGCCAGAGCTTGACGTGCGTGGGTGTGTGCGTGTGTTTTCTCCCTCCAGAGCACGATGACTTCTTGACCGTGGCTCAGTCTCTGAAGAAAGAGTTTGACAACCCAGAGACAGCCGACCTCAAGTTCTGCGTCGACGGCAAATATATCTGCGTCCACAAAGCAATTCTCAAAATCAGGTCAGGGATTTAATCTCTCGGCTGTCACGTCAGGGCATGGCTCTGCAGAATATAAACGTGCTCTGAAACAAACTTGTCTTGCAGGTGTGAACACTTCAGGTCCATGTTCCAGTCCCACTGGAACGAGGACATGAAGGAGGTGATTGAGATAGACCAGTTCTCCTACCCGGTGTACCGCTCCTTCCTGGAGTTCCTTTACACTGACAACGTGGAGCTGCCGCCTGAGGACGCCATCGGTTAGAACCACACACACACTCTCCAGCCTGGTTTTACTGGTGTTTGATTGTGTGTGATGTGTGAATACTTAGAGTGACTCTGTTCTGTCAGGGCTGCTGGACTTGGCCACGTCCTACTGTGAGAACCGCCTGAAACGTCTCTGTCAACACATTATAAAGAGAGGGATCACAGTGGACAACGCCTTCTCCCTGCTGTCTGCTGCTGTGCGCTATGATGCAGAGGTTAGTATCCACCATCAGTCCATCAACTATCATCTGTTTGGATGTTTTAATGAGGAGAGATCAGACGGGGATTAATAACTATATTTACACGCAGAGAAAGAATTTGGCCATTCATCTGTCGATGTGAAGCATCTCAATGAAAGTATAGGATCAGGATTTTAGTTGACCAGACAAAAATGTTTCAAAAGTTATGTTACTTTCCATTTAATGTTGCTCTCCATCCTCCAGCTTAACAATAAAACTACTGAACACATATTATAAGACACAATATCTTCAGGTAAACGTGGACAAGAACAAAAGTAGTGGATTTTGCCCCCTGGCTTTCGTCTCACATTGAAAGCGGTACTTTCAGGAGAAGATACTCCACATGCAGTGTAAAGCTACGGAAGCCCGTAGCGGACATTTTTTTTACTTTACTGGTCGAGATTTTGACTTTTTTATCACGTTATCAAGAGATGACAACGCTGCACCACCATAACATCAGATGATCATAACTCATATGCTCAGAGAAAAGCACAAAACAAACAGAAACAGGTTTTACTTACCTCATTAGTACGGGCAATGGCAGCATGCCATGTCCTGGTCTGTAATATCAATGACCAGCCTGTTGTTTTCTTTTCTACATCGCTGGAAAATTATCCTGTTAGCACGAGAAAACCAGCTTTGACGTCTCTAGATAATGAGATTAATTCATCCTTATAAAGGGAAAACCAGCTTTGTTATCCAGAGATAATGAGAAAAACAAGTCAAGATCGCGAGAAAATGACTGGAAATTTTACGTTATCACGGGAAAACGGAGTAAATAAAATGTATGGATGCATGTCCGCTAGTGCTGTCAAATTTGCGAAATATGACGTTCGACTATTCCTTCTAAAAAACACAGGTTCGAACTATTCAAATATCTTTTTTTGCACAATATTTCCACAACATACCAATACAACGAGAGATAAACTTGCATGCAAAGATATATTTATTTAAACATAAACATGCCTTTTTAAAAGATCAACATCTTCCTACATCCTGCAAAAAAAACCAAACAATTAGGTTACGTGTAATCAACTTACCTATAGGCTGCCTGTCTGTTATGCTGGGGACAGAGTCTCTCTCTCTTTTCGGCCGGGCTGGGATTTTAATTCTCCGCCATCATTACACACCACACGGTTGTCGTATGAATTTGTTTCAGCTGGACTAAAGTTAATTATTAACGTACAAAGTGACGTTGTGTGCATTTAAAGACGCTCCATAGCCAAGAGAGTCCATGCGCGGACATACAAGAACATGCGAGACAGCCACGGTAGTTTTTTCACATCTAATATTAATCTTAATATCTGAATATCTGTTTTTTATTACAATTCGGTTTTATATCCGGATTTAGAATATTCGTTGACAGCCCAAATGTCCGCTAAGGGCTTCCATATAAAGCAACTGTGTATAACGGATATTGCAAACATCCCTCATATTACCTGTAAGATCATAGAAGCTGGCATTCCTTCTTCAACCACATTAAATTTCATTTTTATACGCCTATTTAAATGTATCTACTAGCCAGCGGGTGTTTTAAGAAATGTTTTATTTACGGTTTAAGCATTAGTGAAGTTTCTGCACAATTATTTTGATGGCTGTTTATGAGAAAGTCACAAGATCGGCAGCAAATGTGTGTCACGTCAGGAACAGATGAAGCTATGCGACGTCTATTCTAAATGCAACCAAAGTACCCCCAACTTTCTTTACACTGGTAGATTTCAGCCATTGTGCTGTACACCAAAGTACCAGAGAGACCGGCAGAGTGAAATTCAAAGTCAGAAAAGTACCAAAGAAAAATACCAATTTGCTAATTTGTACTGTCACCTTTTGTCATTCAGGACCTGGAAGAGTTCTGCTTTAAATTCTGTGTAAATCACCTGACTGAAGTCACCCAGACCGCTGCTTTCTGGCAAATTGACGGCAACCTGCTCAAAGATTTCATATGTCGAGCCAGCCGCTGCGGAGCCTTCAAAAACTGACCTCAGCCCGAAAGGATTCATGACTCAGATGCAGCGACACTGCAGCGACGCCGGTTGCGATTTCTCAAAGGACTTCTTCACTCCCAGTCAGCTCCACGCCTCCTCACCGACGGTCACACGTTGGTAATCTTTGCATTATTACCACTACTGTTGTTCATGTCATTCCAGACTAGAGCTGCTGCATCTATGCGCTGTACATACTGTAATCAGGAGGCTGAGCTGACAGGTAGCAGCGTAATTACACAGTCCAGCTGCAGCAGTTGTTTTCCACAGTGCCTGACCAGCTGAAGTAAACTCTTGCTACATCCAGTGGTTGTTTTATATGAACTTGAAAGATTTTTGCCAGTCACCTGAAATCACTTTACTTTTTCTATTATTTTGTTGAACTGACCAAGTTACTTCTCTAGCGTTTGCACTTGTGAGAAACGTTTTGAAGAAGATTTCGTCCCTCTTAACGAGAAGACTGGATCACAGTTTGATGTGCCATCTGGGATCATGGTTTTCACTTTGAGGCTTTTTGCACTTGTAGCTGTCAGGAAAGAAAGCATTTTGAAAACTGGACAGTGACATACCAAGAATACAGATTCAAGCCTGTGTCAAGTCTGTTTAGGTCAAACTCTAGTGAGTGATTATTGGATTGTAAGATGACCGAAAGAGTGGAGCTCAGGGTACAAGGTATGCTCAGAACGGAGTTAGATTAAGTCGTAAACTGTTACAGACTGGGCTGCGTATGGAAATGATTCCTAATGCTTTTATTTTGAAAGAAATTATTTGATTCATGATTAGTGGCAGTAATAATTTGAGTCACTTTTTTATATTCACAGAAGAATAGATTCAAATCAAGATGGAATTTGTTGGAGTCTGAAAAAATACAGGAATGTATGAAGGGCATGTGTGCAGTACGGAAGCCCTTAGCGGACATGCATCCTTACATTATATTTACTCTGTTTAGCCGAGTTATTTCTGGTGGTTTTCTCGAGATCTATTTATCACAAAATAACGATGCTGCACCACCATAACGCCAGATGATCAGATCCACAGAGCACAAAAGCTCTAAACAAATATAGAAACAGGTTTAACTTGGCTCCTTTGTGTGGGCAATGGCAGCATTGCATGTCCTGGTCTGTACTATCACAGTGACCAGCCTGTTGAAACCAACGAGAATAACAAGAGATTTCGAGAAAACGGCAAAGAAATTACTTGTTATCATGAGTAAATAAAATGTATGGATGCATGTCCGCTTTAATGCGTCCGTAGTTAGCGAAACTTTGCAAGTCCACTTCGGGCTTCCGTAGTTCAGAGCTACAGTAGTGCATTTCTCACATTTTACCTTCATCAGCAAAATAATTGGTGTAGCACTTTGCCATATAATGATTCCACTCATGATTCATTATGTAGCCCTTGTTACAGGTATTAAAATGATTATTAGTGTGTCCAACCTATGGAATCCATAAATGTGGCAGTGTTATATTGTGCAGCTACATCTCCGTAACATAACATTAAAGCTTCCTTAGTTTGTACATTATTATAATCGCACAAAACATGTCAGTTGGTGTTAACTGGTTGTTAAACTTGTCAAGCTGAAACGAATGGAGCCATTAAACATCAGTTTACAGAAAGGCGTGTGTCCTCGAAGAAGCTAAAGTTATAAAAGACACTTTTTTCATCCACATGATATCAAAGTGCATGTTGGAAACACTATTTTACAGTATTAGAATTTACTGCACTGCTGCTCTGAGTATTTTGAAGTACATATTTGCCAACTTCTATGCAGGAAATTTCTACTTTATAATCAATGATTATGTATATAGATTGATACTGAGTTATGCAAAGTGCCAGAAACATTTTGTGAACTCTGCAAGCAAATTAATAAAAAAAAGAAAAACCTCTTTGACTCAGTATTGGTCTTTTTTCAGTATTCAAACCTAAGCAAAAAAGAAGAAGGCGAATCACTCCAACAGGGCTGTCCAAGAGTTTGCTTTTGTCATGTGCATTACAGATTATTGATCCCGAAGATGTTCAGAGAGGTTCAGATCTGGTGACTGTTGATCAAGGTCATGGACTTTAAACAGTCGTATCTGCAACAAGACATTTTTGTACGGATGCATGATATTGGATTTTGCCATATTTATTTGTATGTTACATTTTCTTTTCTTTCCTTAGGAAATCATCCATCAAGCCATTATCTGCAGATACCGATAACGTGCTGAAGTAGTGATGCAAAAAAGTTTTGAAGTTTGTTCCAAACTTTAAAGAGAAAACAAAAATCTGTACTTAAATTAAAATTTTGAAAAGAATATGAAAGAAATATGTGATTTCTAACAACTGAACAGTTTCACTTAATAATTTCACATTTACAACATTTTCAAAAAATCGGGCAAATTTGGTTCCGCGAGAGTAATCTTTCATATTGTTTCAGTTCGATATGAAACATTATCAAGACAAATATTCTTTCACTGTGTTAAGTTTAGGTTTGAAACGAAACCAGTTTTCCCTTACGTCATAAATGCCACAGTACGTTTTCTCAACTCCAACCCTAGCAACTGTCTTTCACATAATCAATAAAAAAAAATCAAATATAGTCATTATAAAATGCTAAAAATGTACCGTTAAGAAACATGAGAAAAAAAACCTCCCTCTGCAGAGATCGTGAAAGAATTTTTTGTTCCAACAGTAAAATATTCAACATGTGAGTTAAGCTTAAACATTTGATAAACAAACCCAGTACTAAGCACATATTTGACATATTTAAAGTCTTCTTTTTAATGTTTCTTCTTTTTTAAAGCAACATTATTTCATAAGAATTTGGTTAAAGTAACACATTTTGAGCACATACAATTGAAATGATGTTGATTGCTGATCTGTGATTGTGAGCGCCCGCCCCTTTGTATTTAGTTTGTTACAAAATGTGTCTGTTCTGAATCAAACAACCAATCAGGGTTAGCGTTCCACATAACTAGCCAATCACTGCGACTCTGTACAAACTAAAACATTCCGGCTTCTACGTGACTTGTGTGAGCATTTCCATTGGAATGTTCATGTTGCTTACTGCCACTTTAAGGACAAGTCTCATATTTTGATTTGAATGTAAACAAGCAGAAAAACAAAGAGTAGAAGTGGAACTGTCATCAAAGGAAAAATTCCATGCGTTTGATGACATCATAAAGTTTTTATAAATAGGAGTGCAGCTGTGCAGAGAGTCATATCATTTCGAACCTTTCAACAAGTGCTACCACTGTCAGAAAGACAACTAGTGAATTGATAACAAAGGCAGACCGCAGATAGAAACAACTTCTAATCGTCAGAAAACCAGCCAAAAGATGCAGCGACCAGTGAACCAGAACAGGAACAGGAGGCCCTTCAGACAGCAGGCCTCAGGTAGAGCGCAGGGCACAAACTCGATGGAGCTTGAAACCCTTCGTCGAGATGTGCGCCAGCTCACTGAATTGCTGGAGAGAGAGAGGGCTCACTGTTGCAAGGAGAGGAAGGAGAAACTCCTCATCAGCCAAGAGTTGGAGGAGATCAAGAAAAACTTGGTGAAACAAAAATCCCTGAAGGAAATGTACATCAACAGGGGAAAAGACACCAAGAGAGACCTGGAGAGGCTGGAGAAGTACAGCCGTGAGGAAACTCTTAGCGTCACCAAGATTGCCAAGCAGGTGAGGGACACCACTCGGCAAAAAAAGAAAAAACTGCTTCATGCCGACTACGAAGAGCTGCAAGTGGCACACTTGGTAGGCACGGAGAGGTTTACCGCACAACTCCAGGCGGAGAGGGAGAATAGCAAGGTCTTCCAAGAAGAACTGGAGGAGAAGAAAGTTTCTCACCATGAGCTAAGCCTCAGGTATGAAACAGACGTCCTCAGTTCCAGACAGCTGGTGGAGGCTCTTAAGTGTGAGCTTCAACAACAAGTGGAGGCTCATGCTGAGAGAGTTGCACAGGACCAGCATGTGATTATGACCTTGCGGGCTGAACAGGACGCCCTCCGGCAGACAATGGCAGAGGAGATTGGCAACTTGCAGCAAAAGTCTTTTTTGAATGAGAAACGGTTCTGGACCGAGCTTGAGGAGTTAAAAACTCAGCTATGCGTTCAGAAACTCATCGAGAAAGATTACAAGGAGCTACAAGTGGCCCATAACATCTGCCAAGAGAAGTTCACAGCTGAGCTCCAGGAGGAAAAGAACAACAGCAAGCTACTCCAAGGACAACTGGAGAGCTTGCGAGTGTCACAGCATGAACTCTGCCAGCGCTATGAAACTGATGTGCTCACTGCGAGACAGCAGGCTGAGAGCAATCAGCGAGAACTTGAGAACCAAATCAAGTCTCTCTTAAACAAGCAGGCGGATGACCAGGTTCTCATCTGGAACTTGGAGGCTGAAATGGGCATCATTCAGCAACAGAAGGCGGAGGAGATTAACACCTTGCAGAAGAACACCATCGAGAAGGAGACCCGTTATTGTAGAGAGCTGGAGGAGCTGAAAACCGCTCTTAGCGTCCAGCTCTCACACAATACGGAGCTTCAGGACAAACTGCAAGCGGACAGGGAGGACGATCAGCCTCCAAGACGGAAGAGGTCGAGGTGTGTGGAGATTGAAGAAGACCAGCAATGCATGGACACCATCACCCATGCAAGCGCCGGAACTTCAGGAATGTCGCAACCCCAACTCGCTGAGGAGGAGGCCGTAGTGTCTGAAGTGCAGCCTCAACAGGATACGCCGCGGCAGCCCTCCTTGTGGAAACAAGCCAGACACTTCCTCGGGCTGAGGAAGCCTGAGAAGTGGAAGAAGAAGTAACATCTTCCCCTCGCCCCTCCTCCCCCCTCTCCTCCCTTCTCCTTCCCCCTCCTCCCTTCTCCTCCCCCCTCTCCTTCCCCCTCTCCTCCCTTCTCCCCCCCACCACCCCCAAACCATCAACCTACAATAGACCTCTAAAAGGGTTTATTTCATATGGTGGGCATGGCGGTTGCAGTGGTTAGCACTGTGACCTCACAGGAAGAACCTGCCCACATGTGGGTAACTTTCTGTGTGGAGTTTGTATGTTCTCCCCATTCCTTAGTGGGTTTTCCCCGGGATGCTCCGGTTTCCTCCCACAGATCCAAAGACATGCAGCATAGGTTAATTGGCTACTCTAAATTGTCACAAATTTGAAATCATAAATAAAATAAAATGTAAAACGTAATATTCATTTATACATGGTTTTATTCTGTAGAATTAAGTATTAAGAACATGTTGTCAAATGTGTCCTGTCTTTGTACCTTTTGAAGTTTGTTCCAAACTTTAAAGAGAAAACTAAAATCTGTGATTTGATAAATACCGATGTATGTTTTTTCAACTCCGACCCTAGCAACTGTCTTTCACATTAAGGCATAATCAATTTAAAAATACAAAAAAAAAGTCTTCATATAAAATGCTAAAAATGTACATATGAGAATCACGACACACACAAACCACTCACAGAGATCATAAAACAAATGGTAAACACATCCACATCATCTTAATGCCGCTGATGGACTCATCTCTTCAGTGCTGAGACGGCCTCTGTCATAGCTGCAGCCGCCTTTTCCAGCTCCATTTGTTTTCTTTGTAACTCTGTAAAACAAAGTTTACATTTAGAAGTAACTATAATTGTATTACAATGAAAAAGGCAAGCTTAGTGTTTTAGAATTTTAAAACCTGTTTTACAATGTAAAAATTAAAGCTGTACTTTATTGATTTCGAAAGCTTCAGTGTGAAATAATTGCAACAACTCATCTCAATTGTAGAGTTTTGGAGAGGTCGTATACCGCAGTCAATATCCCCCTAAAACTCCACAGACACAGGAGCAGCATTTGAAGGGCCAGTTGGCCGATTTTCAACCTCAGTCCTATCATGCTATTATGAGGCGCTAATGCCATTATGGTAAAAATAAATGCATTTTCGCTCTGTGCCTTTGGAGGACGCTATCCGCTTCTCCTATTGGCCCTGGAAACCCTCCGCCAGATGAAGCGTTTTGTGCCAGGGAGCTTGCTAATCTACACTTCCTCAATCTAGGACGCCCGCCTCCGATGTCATATATTCTCGTCATACTTTGGATTCTGAACAGTAGTATTTCACTCCAGCGTCTCTCGCTGGGCCGTTCCTTTCAGAGGGAGGGGCGCAATGCATGCTGGGTGTTGTAGGAATGTAGAATGGGTGAAACCACGAGCTGTTTGTACAACTTTTTCCACCAGCTTTGACTGACAGCGGCTTTTTCCAGGGGCGAATTGCTCCTTTAAGATATGAAAATTGGAAATTGGAAAGTGTTATATTGTGCAGCTACACCTTCGTAACATAACATAAAAAGCTTCCTTAGTTTGTATATTATTATAATCGCACAAAACATGTCAGTTGGTGTTAACTGGTAGTTAAACTTGTCAAGCTGAAACGAATGGAGCCATTAAACATCAGTTTACAGAAAGGCGTGTGTCCTTGAAGAAGCTAAAGTTAGATGGGCCTCGACTTAAAAAGACACTTTTTTCATCCACATGATATCAAAGTGCATGTTGGAAACACTATTTTACAGTATTAGAATTTACTGCACTGCTGCTGTGAGTATTTTGAAGTACATATTTGCCAACTTCTATGCAGGACATTTCTACTTTATAATCAATGATTATGTATATAGATTGATACTGAGTTATGCAAAGTGCCAGAAACATTTTGTGAACTCTGCAAGCAAATTAATAAAAAAAAGAAAAACCTCTTTGACTCAGTATTGGTCTTTTTTCAGTATTCAAACCTAAGCAAAAAAGATGAAGACGAATCACTCCAACATGGCTGTCCAAGAGTTTGCTTTTGTCATGGGCATTACAGATTATTGATCCCGAAGATGTTCAGAGAGGTTCAGATCTGGTGACTGTTGATCAAGGTCATGGATTTTAAACAGACGTATCTGCAACAAGATATTTTTGTACGGATGCATGATATTGGATTTTGCCATATTTATTTGTATGTTACATTTTCTTTTCTTTCCTTAGGAAATCATCCATCAAGCCATTATCTGCAGATACCGATAACGTGCTGAAGTAGTGATGCAAAAAAGTTTTGAAGTTTGTTCCAAACTCTAAAGAGAAAACAAAACTCTGTGCTTAAATTAAAATTTTGAAAAGAATATGAAAGAAATATGTGATTTCTAACAACTGAACAGTTTCACTTAATAATTTCACATTTACAACATTTTCAAAAAATCGGGCAAATTTGGTTCCACGAGAGTAATCTTTCATATTGTTTCAGTTCGATATGAAACATTATCAAGACAAATATTCTTTCACTGTGTTAAGTTTAGGTTTGAAACGAAACCAGTTTTCCCTTACATCATAAATGCTACAGTACGTTTTCTCAACTCCAACCCTAGCAACTGTCTTTCACATAATCAATAAAAGAAAATCAAATATAGTCATTATAAAATGCTAAAAATGTACCGTTAAGAAACATGACAAAGATCGTGAAAGAATTTTTTGTTCCAACAGTAAAATATTCAACATGTGAGTTAAGCTTAAACATTTGATAAACAAACCCAGTACTAAGCAGATATTTGACATATTTAAAGTCTTCCTTTTAATGTTTCTTCTTTTTTAAAGCTATAGCAACATTATTTCATAAGAATTTGGTTAAAGTAACACATTTTGAGCACATACAATTGAAATGATGTTGATTGCTGATCTGTGATTGTGAACGCCCGCCCCTTTGTATTTAGTTTGTTACAAAATGTGTCTGTTCTGAATCAAACAACCAATCAGGGTTAGCGTTCCACATAACTGGCCAATCACTGCGACTCTGTACAAACTAAAACATTCCGGCTTCTACGTGACTTGTGTCAGCATTTCCATTGGAATGTTCATGTTGCTTACTGCCACTTTAAGGACAAGTCTCATATTTTGATTTGAATGTAAACAAGCAGAAAAACAAAGAGTAGAAGTGGAACTGTCATCAAAGGAAAAATTCCATGCGTTTGATGACATCATAAAGATTTTATAAATAGGAGTGCAGCTGTGCAGAGAGTCATATCATTTCGAACCTTTCAACAAGTGCTACCACTGTCAGAAAGACAACTAGTGAATTGATAACAAAGGCAGACCGCAGATAGAAACAACTTCTAATCGTCAGAAAACCAGCCAAAAGATGCAGCGACCAGTGAACCAGAACAGGAACAGGAGGCCCTTCAGACAGCAGGCCTCAGGTAGAGCACAGGGCACAAACTCGATGGAGCTTGAAACCCTTCGTCGAGATGTGCGCCAGCTCACTGAATTGCTGGAGAGAGAGAGGGCTCACTGTTGCAAGGAGAGGAAGGAGAAACTCCTCATCAGCCAAGAGTTGGAGGAGATCAAGAAAAACTTGGTGAAACAAAAATCCCTGAAGGAAATGTACATCAACAGGGGAAAAGACACCAAGAGAGACCTGGAGAGGCTGGAGAAGTACAGCCGTGAGGAAACTCTTAGCGTCACCAAGATTGCCAAGCAGGTGAGGGACACCACTCGGCAAAAAAAGAAAAAACTGCTTCATGCCGACTACGAAGAGCTGCAAGTGGCACACTTGGTAGGCACGGAGAGGTTTACCGCACAACTCCAGGCGGAGAGGGAGAATAGCAAGGTCTTCCAAGAAGAACTGGAGGAGAAGAAAGTTTCTCACCATGAGCTAAGCCTCAGGTATGAAACAGACGTCCTCAGTTCCAGACAGCTGGTGGAGGCTCTTAAGTGTGAGCTCCAACAACAAGTGGAGGCTCATGCTGAAAGAGTTGCACAGGACCAGCATGTGATTATGACCTTGCGGGCTGAACAGGACGCCCTCCGGCAGACAATGGCAGAGGAGATTGGCAACTTGCAGCAAAAGTCTTTTTTGAATGAGAAACAGTTCTGGACCGAGCTTGAGGAGTTAAAAACTCAGCTATGCGTTCAGAAACTCATCGAGAAAGATTACAAGGAGCTACAAGTGGCCCATAACATCTGCCAAGAGAAGTTCACAGCTGAGCTCCAGGAGGAAAAGAACAACAGCAAGCTACTCCAAGGACAACTGGAGAGCTTGCGAGTGTCACAGCATGAACTCTGCCAGCGCTATGAAACTGATGTGCTCACTGCGAGACAGCAGGCTGAGAGCAATCAGCGAGAACTTGAGAACCAAATCAAGTCTCTCTTAAACAAGCAGGCGGATGACCAGGTTCTCATCTGGAACTTGGAGGCTGAAATGGGCATCATTCAGCAACAGAAGGCGGAGGAGATTAACACCCTGCAGAAGAACTCCATCGAGAAGGAGACCCGTTATTGTAGAGAGCTGGAGGAGCTGAAAACCGCTCTTAGCACCCAGCTCTCACACAACACGGAGCTTCAGGACAAACTGCAAGCGGACAGGGAGGACGATCAGCCTCCAAGACGGAAGAGGTCGAGGTGTGTGGAGATTGAAGACCAGCAATGCATGGACACCATCACCCATGCAAGCGCCGGAACTTCAGGAATGTCGCAACCCCAACTCGCTGAGGAGGACGTAGTGTCTGAAGTGCAGCCTCAAGAGGATACGCCGCGGCAGCCCTCCTTGTGGAAACAAGCCAGACACTTCCTCGGGCTGAGGAAGCCTGAGAAGTGGAAGAAGAAGTAACATCTTCCCCTCGCCCCTCCTTCCCCCTCTCTTCCCTTCTCCTTCCCCCTCTCCTCCCTTCTCCTCCCTTCTCCCCCCCCCCCCCCCCCCCCCCCCCTCCCTCCCTTCTCCTCCCCTCTCCTCCCTTCTCCCCCCCCCTCTCCTCCCTTCTCCTTCCCCCTCTCCTCCCTTCTCCCCCCCACCACCCCCAAACCATCAACCTACAATAGACCTCTAAAAGGGTTTATTTCATATGGTGGGCATGGCGGTTGCAGTGGTTAGCACTGTGACCTCACAGGAAGAACCTGCCCACATGTGGGTAACTTTCTGTGTGGAGTTTGTATGTTCTCCCCATTCCTTAGTGGGTTTTCCCCGGGATGCTCCGGTTTCCTCCCACAGATCCAAAGACATGCAGCATAGGTTAATTGGCTACTCTAAATTGTCACAAATTTGAAATCATAAATAAAATAAAATGTAAAACGTAATATTCATTTATACATGGTTTTATTCTGTAGAATTAAGTATTAAGAACATGTTGTCAAATGTGTCCTGTCTTTGTACCTTTTGAAGTTTGTTCCAAACTTTAAAGAGAAAACTAAAATCTGTGATTTGATAAATACCGATGTATGTTTTTTCAACTCCGACCCTAGCAACTGTCTTTCACATTAAGGCATAATCAATTTAAAAATACAAAAAAGAAGTCTTCATATAAAATGCTAAAAATGTACATATGAGAATCACGACACACACAAACCACTCACAGAGATCATAAAACAAATGGTAAACACATCCACATCATCTTAATGCCGCTGATGGACTCATCTCTTCAGTGCTGAGGCGACCTCTGTCATAGCTGCAGCCGCCTTTTCCAGCTCCATTTGTTTTCTTTGTAACTCTGTAAAACAAAGTTTACATTTAGAAGTAACTTTAATTGTATTACAATGAAAAAGGCAAGCTTAGTGTTTTAGAATTTTAAAACCTGTTTTACAATGTAAAAATTAAAGCTGTACTTTATTGATTTCGAAAGCTTCAGTGTGAAATAATTGCAACAACTCATCTCAATTGTAGAGTTTTGGAGAGGTCGTATACAGCAGTCAATATCCCCCTAAAACTCCACAGACACAGGCGCAGCATTTGAAGGGCCAGTTGGCCAATTTTCAACCTCAGTCCTATCATGCTATTATGAGGCGCTAATGCCATTATGGTAAAAATAAATGCATTTTCGCTCTGTGCCTTTGGAGGACGCTATCCGCTTCTCCTATTGGCCCTGGAAACCCTCCGCCAGATGAAGCGTTTTGCGCCAGGGAGCTTGCTAATCTACACTTCCTCAATCTAGGACGCCCGCCTCCGATGTCATATATTCTCGTCATACTTCGGATTCTGTACAGTAGTATTTCACTCCAGCGTCTCTCGCTGGGCCGTTCCTTTCAGAGGGAGGGGCGCAATGCATGCTGGGTGTTGTAGGAATGTAGAATGGGTGAAACCACGAGCTGTTTGTACAACTTTTTCCACCAGCTTTGACTGACAGCAGCTTTTTCCAGGGGCGAATTGCTCCTTTAAGATATGAAAATGTCAATGAATGACCAGAAAAACTATGAAAAAAACTTAGTTACCTCTAATGGGGAAAACATTTGCAAACTGTGAAGCAAATATTACATTTTGCCTGAGGGTGGCACCAAAAAAAAAGTTGTGTTGATACCTAAATCAGAGGGTTTATTCTCCGCAGAGTCCAGTTTAGGAGCTCTCAGACTCTCATTTGCTCAACTATCATCAATCATTCATTTAATAACTAGAAGTGTTAAGTTTCAGTTGTTCAGGCTTTACCTTTCTGCTGCGTGGTCACAAGCGCTGCCAGTTTCCCAGAAGCCGCCATCACTGCTAGCGCATGATCATAATCTGTAGAAGGAAGAGAGAGAGAGCTCTATAATCCGGTGTTAACAACATGAATCAGTGTGATACAGAGATGCTGTGTCTTTGTATCCTCCCTCACCCTCCTTGCTGGCCTGGTCTGACTGAATTCGGCCACAGATTTCATATATCTCTGTAATAAATCCACTGAAGATGGCCTCTGTGCACCCTGCAGTGTTGCAGCTTTTCCAGAAGCTGGCGGAGTCGATGCTGGGCCCTGGGTCGGGAAGCGGAAGTGCCCTAGGAGAGGGAGGGAAGGGTCGAGGTGGAGATGGGGAAACGGTCGAGCTGGTGCAGGGAGGTGAGCAGGTAACACTGCGGGACTCAAAGCGATCAGCGGAAGGAAAGGGCGCAGCAGATCTTTGCTGTGGGACGGAGGGCTCAGTGGTTTGTGGAGCAGGAGTGTGGACTGGACTCTGCTCAGGACTGGACCCTGAAGGGAAAGGGAGAAGATGCTCTCGCTCTTACATGATCTGATTTTGCTTTTACAAATGTGTATTTATTGAATAATTCCAACAATATGACTTGAAACTAGGGATAGACCGACTATCGGCCGGGCCGATTATCGGTGCCGATATGGGGTTATTTTGGCTCTGATGCATATGCTTAAAGGCATTTAAACAAAGTTAAGTGTTGGAGTTTGTATTATTCAAAATTTTGACGCCAATATTTTCACTTTTACTGCAAATGAATATCGGCTCCAAATATCGGTTATCGGCCTCCTTGACTACTTATAATCGGTATCGGTATCAGCCCTGAAAAAACCATATCGGTCTATCTCTACTTGAAACCATAGGCGTTTTGACATCAAATACTAGCTAAAGAATGACCTCTTCCATAAAATAATACAACTTTCTGACGCACAAGTTCATATTGTTTTCATGTGAAAACAAACTGCAAAAGTAAGCAGTACTTCACCTTTATCTTCACTCTTTATTATAAAGCTTTCTGTCTGAGTGGAGAAGTCATAACTGGTGACTGACAGTGACTGAGACTCCAGGCAGATCTCCACAGGAAGCAGCAGACTCTCTGATTCAGCATCCTGAGAGGAAAAACAGATCAGGTGAGTTAGTACTGTTCTGCTACTGCTGATTATATATCACATATGATATATAGAGGCAGTATAAGCGGCTGTGGCTATCAGAGACATACACACACTTTGAGGGTAAGACATAATCCTTAAAACTATTAAAAAACAACTCACTGAATATACAGTCGTTACATCGTTTTCATCATCTTCATTTCCACCCTGGCTCTCGTCCTCCGGTGGATTTCCTTTGGGAGACAGCAGGAGTTTGCAAACCATTAAGAAGACATGAAGACTTCTGCTAGATTTCCTTTTAACACTGAATGAATCTGTTGTGACAGCCTACCTGAGGTGTGACTCTCAAAAGGTTCATCTCTGTGAAAAGAGAACATCACAAACAGATCCTTATTACATGAAAGAGAACATACACATCTTAATGCACTCCAAAACAACACTTCTGTCGTAAAAACTAACGTTGCAGTTTATCAGACAGGTGATGACTCAAGTTTATTATCGGCGCCGATATTCGGCATTTTGACGCATATCGGCATATATATATATTTTTTAATCCGACGGCCGATAAGAGATCAATTTAAAACTGGGTTATTTTGGTTCCGATGCATATGATTAAAGGCATTTAAACAAAGTTAAGTGTTGGAGTTCGTATTATTCAAAATTTTGATGCCAATATTTTCATTTTTACTGCAAATGAATATCGGCTTCAAATATCGGTTATCGGCCTCCTTGACTACTAATAATCTGTTTCTGTATTGGCCCTGAAAAAACCATATCGGTCTATCTCTAGTTTGTATGGAAAATTACTGATATAACTATAAAGTGTCAACATTTGTAAGGACAAATCTGACAGCCAAAGATGACATCTTTTCTTTCTTGTTTTGTCCAGCCATACTGTTAACAGAATATAAACAATTTATATTGCAAGACTGATTTATGTATCATTACAGAAGATTGAGCTCACCTGTCTAACTGAGGTTCCGTTTGGGGGTGAAGAAAGAAGAGAAAAAATATCACATTATTGAACATCAGTCTGATATTGATGTTACTGAGGAATAATCAAACATCAGACTTACCAGAGACTGTGAAAGAGAGTTTGCACTTTCATCGAAGTCAAATTCTATAGGGGCCATTTCTGAATTAGGTGGATCGTCATCTGTAGAGAAAAGGAAATCAAACACTTCTGTAGGTTAACTGCTGCACTTAAGAGTGCTAAACCCACATAGATTAAAGTTGTACATGTTGCGCTAACCTGAGTTTGAAGAAAGTCCCGATGTTCTTCTTTTGGATTTACGTTTGGAGGGGCTCTCTTCCTCACTGGGACAAAGGAGAGCGATCAGGCATTTAAACTATAGTAACTGTAACTTGCTGTAGTTATATGGTTTAATTCACTTTTCATTTTATTTTTATACTTTGTCTACACAATTTAGTCTAAGCCTTGTAACTTCAGAGCAGGACAACATGTGAATCACAGTGTCTTCCTTTTCCTTTGCTGCTATCACTTATGTGCTAATCAAGGTTTTGAAGCTTCCTGAGGAACCCCTCCATCAGGCTGTGAGACAATGTTACTTCCACACCTCTTAAGACCACGGTATAGTCCCCGAGAAGCTAGTTTGAACCTTCTTGTTAGTTTGGTTCCCCCAGACCCCCTCCTTTGAGAATGACACTATATCTTCCTTCATGCTGGTTTTGTGTTGCCCTCTGTGGCGTTCTCAGAGTTAGCATAGCAAACCTTTTGTTTCCCGTAACCCTGAATATATTGACTAGTCCATACATTTTATTTACTCTGTTCTCCCGTGATGACGAGTAATTTCCGGTCGTTTTCTCAAGATCTCGACTTATTTATCTTGTTATCATGAGATAACAACGCTGCACCACCGTAACGTCAGACGATCATAACTCGTATCCACAGAGTTGCAACAGCAAAAAACAAATACAGAAACGGGCCCTACTTACCTCATTAGTGTGGGCAATGGCAGCACGGCATGCAATATCACAGTGACCAGACTATTATATTCTTTTCGGCAGAAAATTATCCCATTACCACGAGAAAACAAGCTTTGTCATCTCGAGATAATGAGATAAATTAATACGTTATGATGGGAAAACCAGCTTTGTTATCCTGTTATGTCAAGAAAACGACCAGAAATTACTCGTTATCACTGGGAAACGGAGTAAATAAAAAGTATGGATGCATGTCCGCTTAGCGCTTGTGACAGTCTGCAGCCTGTACAGGAATGGTGCTGTTAGTCTGTGAGCTGTGCCTGATGATCTGCACAAGTGAATGCATGGTTCTCTGTTTTCTATGCAAGCTGATACCAGCACAGGGACTTCTACGAGGTTGAAGAAGTTTTTTGAAATTTCAAACTGTTATATTGTGCTCCTGGCACTTTATAACTTCAACACTTGTATATTTATAAGATTAAGAATGGTAACTGCTGACTTTATTGACAAATGTTTCAACTTAAAGCATGCAGATTATCAAACACTTACCTGTCATGAGAACTTGGACGTTGTCTCTGTGTCAAAAGAAAAAGCAGAAGGGTTAATCATCATCCTGAAAAGTATAACATAGAGTTGCAAAAGGCTTCATTTAAAGTAACTCCATGTGTACCTTGGAAGATACATGCGTCATTCTGCTGGGTGAGTCAGTGCTGTACCCAGACGGTCCGGCTCCTGAAGAATCCCCTGTGGAGGGGAAAAAAACACATGCAATTGATTATACAAAGAAGTACAACAACCTAAAACAGGACACACGCGCTCTGAGCAGGACTCACCGTTGGTGTTCCTCTTATGTGATGAAGGAGCGAGTTTATCACAATACAACCTAAACACACACAGGCCTGGTGGTTAAAACGTGCTGATGTTACATGTTGATGTTAAAGGCAGATTATTAGCACAAAAATATTGAGTTAAAGATGTATGATGTTTACAAAATGTAAATGTACTTACGTTAAAATGCTATTAGACAAACTTTCCAAGCTGATATTTCCTTCTTTCTTCTCACAAACAAGGCAGTTTATCTCACGGAAATAAAACAAGGATATTGTTACTTGCTACACCGGGTTTTCAGCTCTGCAGCTATCATTTAAACTGTAAATGTTTCGACTACAGATACATTTTAAGTCTTATTTAAACCATCCTGCTGCTGTAAAGACTTACTGGGGCACAAATTATACATGATCATGCATGAAGATAGCCCTTAACAAATGCACTTTTTCCTCCTACACTGCCTTTTATGAAGTTTGCAGTTGTGAGAGATGTGCCTTAAATCTGTGTTCTTTAGTCAGTCAAACCTTTGAGGGTCCTGCTTCACTGGGACTTTCTGAAGTGTTGCGCTTTGTAGAGGAAGGAGAACGTCCATTTACGGAGCCATTGTTTTCTGGGAGTGAAAAGACAATTCAACACGGGATATAGCGTACTGTGAAAACAAGAGTTTGCAAGAATAAATTCAAGGATTTCCACTTACTTTGCATTTCATGGTGTTTGACGCAGTACAGCCTAAAGCACGAAGAAAACATAACAATTATAATCATTAAAAGTTACTACAGTTACAGTGAAGGATGTTTTGGAATACATTCCTTTTTTTTTTTTGACACACAAGCACAAGCACTTCTGCTGGACTTACGCATATCTCCCCTCTTTATCGTCAACAAGGTGAGCTTTTTCCTCAACAGCACACGGGTAGTGGTAGGACTTCTTGCAGCGTCCAACTTCACACCCAGCTGTTGCGCCAGATTTGTTACATCTGCAACATTTCTGCAATTCAAACAAGCGTGTAACACATTAAAATGGCTTCTCGCACACAAGTAATGGATAAGGCCAGTTCATATCTGAAAATGCTAAAAAAAAAAATTACCAATAGTTTTCCTCGTTTGACTTCTTTCAACACATCCTCCACAGAGAAACCAAACAGATCATCATCCAGTGGAGAGTTCTGGCAACAAATGCCGGAGGAATAAAGCTGTAAAAACAGAAACAATGAGTGGAGAGGAGAAAATACAATGATCGCAAAGCTTAAACACAGGTGGTCCAAATTATTGTAATTCAATGACATAGAAATCTAGCACATTTGTAAACATGACCTTTGTCTTTAATTAGGTCACATGGCAATGTGTAGTGTTATCCAGGTAAGAAATTTCGAGCTGTAATAATATAAAGGGACTATTGCTAATACTCAGAATTGGCTTACAGTTTGGCAGATCCAAAGTCCCAAAAAATATTCAATTTACAAAATACATCTAAGAAGTTAGAACCTTTAAAATGTCTGCAATTTCTTTGCTGTATCATCAGAAAAGTTTCTGATTTATTTTCTGCGCTATTATTTGAATAATCGAATTCAAAAGTACTTTTCCAATCATTATCCTAAGTGCATAACATTGTTGGAGGACGAATTCAGATTTTTTAACTTAATTTTTCACTGGTTATGAAACAGACAGATTCATTCTGATTACTCTCTATGACCTACAAAAAGCAAACCACTATAAGTGACAAGATTTATTATTTCTCTATAGTTATTTTTAATGCCTGAAACTGCTGGTGGGGGGTAGGTGTCAGATGGGGCAATTCTGCACAATTTACTGTCTTTTAATCCATAACTATGCATCATATTATGTCTTCTGTTCTTTGAATTAAACTCAAAGTTGTATTCAGTAGGCTAACTCGAGTAAAAGTAGCCTCCATGTAGGCTAATTTAAGTTACATTGCACAGCAGTTATTTAAATGGCGAAAGGAGAGTTCAAAGGGTCTTTGCAACGATTTGAATATTAAACAAATGAACTCCTGAAAGCATAAATGTGCTCTACATCATCATGACCACATCCTTAATAAACTCAATATGTATGAAGGAGGACCAGACTTCGCGCCTTGGCCACAAAAACAGGATTCTGTTGGTGATTTCAAATGTTCATCGAAGTCGTTTATTTTCTTTCCTCTTGCCTACTTTTAGCATTATGGACGGTATGTAGCACACTACCTACGTTTTAGGCTTCGATGAAAAAAGCCTGTTAACTGCTCCGATATTTACCAAACAGTCCTGATGAGCCGTGACTTCTTCTTTAGTCGATAAAGGTCCGGTTATCTTCGTCTCTTCGGACCGTTGGCAGAGTACGCAGGCCACTCTGTGACCGCGGCCCATTTCTATCGACTGACGGCAGCGTAACGGTTCGTTTCTCGGAAATGTAACATGTAAAAGCAGGGTTATAGTCGCTTCAAATACGTCCCGGGTATTTTGTAGCCGCCCTACTCACTCTGTTGTTTTTGGTCAACCGGAGCTTAAATCTGCGGTTGCCAGGTTCGATCCCTCTTATCCTCCGCTGACAGCCCTGAAACCCCAGGTTCGTTGGCGGAAAAAATGTGTGGAAAAAAATAACTGTATTGTTTCTCAGTCTTCTGAAAAATGTTATTATTGATCTTCTTTGCATAATTAAGGATATATAGTGTTGTCCCCACCAGATAATTAGAGCATTAGAAATATTAGAGGTTTATAAATTCCTCTATAAGAACCCAACTCTCTAGAGATTTTCACTAGCTAACAACAAAAATCTGTATTATTCATAAGACAAATCAGTTTAAATGATAAATTAAGTGCTATGTTTATCTAAGATCTGGTTCCTGTGGTGGTATACAAAGTAAGTTTCATTTTACAGCAATCTACACAGCCTTTGAAAAAGTCAGATTTGGTCTAACAAAATATGAAAAATAACGTGTAATACTTTGCATGTGTTATTATTTGTAAACATAACATTTTGAGTCATTAAAACCTTCCCAACCAAATTTCCAGAAATAGTACAGTTGATGTGACTTGAGTGATAAATGATAGTAAATTGTTATTCGATAAATATTATTGTGTTTCAATACTCATGGTTCAATTTCAACTTCTATTGTGTATTATTTCATACTGTTTTAAAAATGAAGGGCAAAAGTGTTTGTATGGAAATACTGTAGTTTTGGTCTACAGATTGATATAAAGTAGTTTAAGTGCTTCGTTTTCACAAACTTGGCAACCCAGTTGATTAGTTTCACTTTCATTTCCGGTACCAATGACAATGACTTATGCACTCTGAGGCGATCAAAGGCCTTTTCTTCCTTTGTGTCATATCTGAACTCACGAATCATTTCGCCGAACTGCTTTTGGGCAATCACCTTTTTCTGTAAAAGCCACAAATCAGTGGAACACCCTGCCTGATGCTGTGAGGAGCTGCAGCTCTATCAGCATCTTCAAAACCATCTTAAAAAGTCTGTTAAAAGCTGCTCAGCTCTGTACTCATCGACCTTGCTTCCAATCTTATAGTCTTTATGGCTTGATTTTATTTGACAAGCATTTAGGATGTGCTACTCTGTGTTCTTTCTCGTGTAACTTTGTAGTATACTTTACTCTGTACTGTTTGTTATTGTCCTGTTTTTGTGCTGACCTGCCAAGGTACTACAGATGCAAATTAGCTTAAAGCTATAATCTGGTACGGTGCATCAAATGGTGACATTTATGTTTTAAACTGTACATGGTCCCTTTTAAATAAAATACGATAAATAAATAAACGAATGCTGTAGAATAATACATTTTTTTAAATCTAAATGTCTGATGGCGAAAACCAAACATAAAGCATCTTCATACAAAGACAAACACAAGACAAAGGAAGAGACAGTGAGTCAGTTATCACAAGTTGTTTATGTAAAAAAAATTAGACAAGTCACAAATTAGTGACGTCACCATACTTAATGTACAATATAGCATCTCAAATAACAAACATTTCATGACAGACGGATATTAATGAACAGTATCTACATTCAGAACATGATCCCTCTGTGGGGAATAAGTTAGCGCTATACAGTTATTATTCACAAGGAGAAACGTTTTTAAATGGTAGCGTACATGAAAACCCACAGAGTTACACCATGAGGTTGTCAGACAGCTCCAAAGACAAAAGCTTGTACACAATTCTGGGCAGCTGGTGTGCAGAACAGGTTTCTAATGGCAGGATGACAAATAGACAAATGCCAGACAGGAAGAGAGTAACAAGACAGAACGAAAGAAGCAAATTAAAATGTTTCTTAGAAATAAATAAACACATGAAAGGGGAAATAGAGGACAAAGGGTGAATAGACTCTCAGAAAACATTCATTCAAGCTAAACAAGCTGTGCGTATTTATAATTTTCCCTTTTTCAGAATAACAGTAGAACTTCTCGGTGAATTAGTGCAGAAGAAAAGAAAAGATGATCACTGGTCTTCCTTCACTTTCAATGTCAACACAAATAGATGCATTAACTGAGATCAGTCCTGCTGGCCCATTCATACATCTATTACATTATACTCAGGGATTCTCTGTTTCTCATAAAAAATATACAGACGAGAAGTGTGTGACGAAAGAAGGACCACTGTACTATATTGTGAAAGTGTTTTTTCATGGTGTATATTTTACTGTTCGGTATCTTCACTTCATGTGTGCACGTTTGACATATCATAGTAGTAACTGGTGCATGTGTGTGATTTAAAAAAATGAAAAAATACAGCTTTTCTGTGAAAACCTGGTGAAGTTTGTATGAATACCAATGTTGGCAATACAGCACAGATAGCCACATGATGCTAGCTTTTGCAAGGGCAGTTTGGTGATGGAGGAAGTGCAGAGTTCAAGGTTTGATGTCAGAGAAGCTGGTGTAGGTCTCGCTGCAGCTGGACGATGTGCTGAGGTTACCCGAGCCACTGCCTTCTGTTAGGAGTACATACATTTATTGAGGATTAATGTCGGATCTGACATGTGGCACAAACACTTTATTAGAAACATTAAACCAGAAAATGTGCGTCTGAAAAAAAAATCTCTAGATTGACATTAAAACCAGAAAGTATGTGTCTGCAAAAGTCCCCACATTAATATTTAAACTAGAAAGTGTGTGTCAGAAAATGTCTCTCCGTCAACATTTAATCCAAAAAGTTTGTATCTGTAAATGTCCTCACATTCAAATCAAAACCAGAAAGCATGTGTCGGGAAAGTCCCAACATCGACATCAAAACCAGAAAGCATGTGTCGGGAAAAGTCCCAACATCGGCATCAAAACCAGAAAGTACATGTCTGGAAAAGACCCCACATCGGCATCAAAACCAGAAAGTACGTGTCTGGAAAAAGTCCCCACATCGATATTATAACCAGGAAGTGATAAGTCCCAAAACATCAAAAAACAAGAGTGTGTGTGAGGATAAGTCACCAAAATATATATATATTTTAAATACCTGAGCTGGTGAGAGACTGGCAAGACTTGGACTTTCCAATAATTGTGATAAGATTAGCAGCTGCGATCCAGCCCTCCTTAGAAGTGCTCAAATTGCGTACAAACCTGCAAGACCACACACGCACACGCACTGTTATAGCAGTATTTATAGACATATACTGTATGTTTCCGTATAGGTATTAGTAGGGCTGCATTCTCACCACTGTTGGTCATCTCCCTCCTTCACCAGCTGCACCATGTCTCCGCTCTTCACCGAGAGCTCCTGTGCGCCGTCCTTCTCATAGTCGGCAATCACGGTGTATTTACCAGCACACTGTTCAAACATAAGACGGGAAACAAAACATGATATGTACGTGTCAACTTTAAAGCTGCACTCAGCCGTATTTGTTAATAAAAAGGGGCTGCTAGTTAAATTCAAACAACAGCGAATTATCACCGAACTCTGCAGACGGAAGAATATTTTACTTAAAGTACATTGTAGGGGCAAATGAGTGCTTATAATTAAATACATCATTATGATCTTATTACATTATTAATTCAGCTGCCAATATTTACATTCTATTTCAAATTTCTTGTTCAGGCCATATAAATAAGTCTCACACATGCACACACAGACAGACCTATTAATGTCACTTTTAGGGACACTGGACGTCATATTTATTACCTTATATTTACCTTAATCATAAACTCTGCATCCCTAATTCTAACACTAAGCCCTAAATTTAACAAAAAATCTATGGTATAGGAGGGGCTTTTGTTTTACCATGTATACATATTTTTGTCCCCACAATGTGGTTAATAAAATGACAATAATGGCTTACATAGTCAAACACAGTGACTCACCAGCTTCTTTCCGCTGTCGTCCTCGGGGTCAGAGTTTAGCGGATCATCGGCGCTGGAATAACCGTCATGCTCCTCTGATGCGTCCAGCGACAGGGAGGTTTTGTTCCAGCCTGAAGGGAAGACAAAGACACAGTGTGTTTAGTTTACAGCAACACTTAGCTTCTGCTGCTGCTCAGTGTGCGCGTGACCAGCAGTGAGAGAGAGAAAGACTAAAAGTGTGAGAGAGTGAGACAAAAAGCTCTTTCAAAACAGAGAAGGAAAAACCGCTAATCCCAGGAATCCCAGCGTGAAACGTCTATAACTAAAAGGACCGGGGAGACAGGCATGCACCTTCGTTTTCTAAACACCCTGACTCAAGCAAAGGAAAAGTGGCAGGCAAAAATCCCTCCATATCAGTGTCTATGGTTTCACTAGGCCTAACAGGAAGAGGGAGGTGTGGAACGGCAAAGCAAAAACTGATAGTGTTTGTAGTGGTGAAACATTTGGCCTGAGTGTACCTCTCCACTTTGTCTGTAAGAGACTAGAGGTGCTGAACCACCTGGCCCTGCTCAGGTGGAGCGGGGGAGGACCTGGATCTGGCGATAAAAAAACACAGCTAGTCACTAACCCGGCAGCAGCCACAGCCACTGACACTCATTATCAGAGACTGCGCTCAGGAATCATGGTCGAACAACGAACCAGACAGGGAGAGCACGCAGGTATTCATTGAACATGCTAGCTACCTTTAAAGCCGAATGGCGTGGGATCGCTCTGGCGTTTCGTCTTGTGATCGGGGCTTGTGGGAGATCCTGGAACCAAGCAGGAAAGAGGAGAGACAAGGATGGTTGTTGAGGCCGGAGAGAAATCATGAAAACATTCAAAAAGGTCATTTTATCAAGAAAAGACGGAGAACACATAGGAGACTAACAATTCTGAGCTCTGACTAAAATGACACACATGAACAAAAGGCTGGAAAGGTTGAGGAAAGACAACTAACACAGAGGTAAAAACTAATAAAGGAAAATCCAGCTCAGAGTTGTGATGCTTTTTGGACTGAAGAGGCTACCATAGAAGGCGCTTTGATATGTCACAGCAGGAAGAGCAAAGGTGCATATAACACAGTGATAACGCATTGATCTGCTTCTGTGTCAGGGTCCTGGTATTGTGCACGCTGACTCAACGTCACACTGTCATTGGCCCCTCGGATATTTAAACATGAGGGAGACATTTTTGATATTTTTAATGACACCTGTGCTTTTCCTGCGACAAAAAGGCTGGACTGAATAAAATCGGGGTCTACATCTGCGAGATACCTGTTGACAGCAGGATCGTGATGGGTAATGTGAAACTTTTATCGTCGTTAGCTGAGGGCTCTGTGGAGGGAAGCATGCAGGATTTGACTCGCAAAATATATATATAAATATTGTCCTACAGAGGCTAGGATATTGTAAAAGATTTTGGGAATATGCTTTCAGTGAGATGTTAATGATATAATCTCGAAGATTTTCATTTAAATTAATGTCTGTTAAAGTCACTATCTATCGCCGAATGAGGTAACACAATGGCTCACTGATGAAAGCCTGTGCATTTGCAATATTACAGACTGGCTATCTGTGGCGACTTTCGCATAAAAAAATCACAAGCAGCGCCCAGTTAGTGACACGTTGTCCATCAGCCAGCAGTGGTTGGTCTGCCAGAGAGGGTAGGCGGAGCTAAGCGGCTGCTTTTCCGCTCTCTGCAAGTGTTGCGAGTAAACAGTAATCTACTATGGCTGAACAAACAAAGAAAAGATCGATGACTACAGATACAACTTCAAAAATAAGTGAAAATCCAAAGAAAAAGAAACAAATTCGACGCTCAGATGAAGACAAACAGTCTAAAAAGGTAACTGTAACAAAGGGAGCCGACCGTAGACGTCTGGTTATGTAGGACGTGTACTCCCGCAATTACCATTTATCGCCAGAAGGTGCCGCCAAAGAGAACGAAACTGAAATCTTCGAGATCATATCTTTAAAGTCAATACCAATCTCTAATTTCCAATCTTAACAATAAAAAAGACACTAGCTTATCTTAGCATAGAAACTGTAAACTCAGGAAAAAAGTCTAGCCCATGTTTTACAAAAGATATTGATAAAATCTGTCTTACAGCACAGCTAAAACTAACTAGCTTGCATGTGAAATCTAGCTGGTTTCATCTTTTATAAAATGAAAGGATAAAAAGATCAAATTGTGGTTTTACAGGGAGGGTACGACACATTTCCAACCTAACTCTATACTTGAAATGACACAACAAAATTGTTTGGCTTTGACTGAACCGAAACAGACTTTCACTTCAGAAAGGCAGAAGATGACGTGACACCGGGGAATTAATGGCATGAAACTAACAATGGCCTGCAGTTACCTTTCTGAGCTTTGAGGTTACTGAAGCCCTGTAAAGTAAAGCGCTTTTTAGCCACAGCAGCTCTGTCTGAGGTAGGGCTTGTCACAGCCTCGTCTGACCCGGAGGAAAAGAGAAGGGACAGACAAAGAGAGGGAAGGAAGGATGGAGTTAAGCATCAGCACAGGGGGGAAATAAGTTATTTGACACAGTGGAAAAGACAAAGGTTCAGACATCAGAGTCACACAATAGTTGGTGTAATTTGTACATAACATGCACTAAAGCTAAAGGAACATTTAAACGTTTTAGTTGGATGCCTCTTCGCCTCTCTCCTCACCTTTTCCTGTGGGCTTTGGTGAAGAAGAGGAGTTGGCATCAGGGCTGCAGGGCTCGGCTTTCTTCTCCTCTCCCCTTTTAAAGCTCTTCTGACCGGACTTGAATGGACTGTCAGGGGAGCAAATTTGACCATAAGTAACTTAAACTGTCCTCAGAAAAAAAATTTAATTGTCCAATGAAAGTGAGAGTGAATAAAAGATGCAGGGAACACAGGCTTACCTGAGACTGACCGTTCCACTGGGAACAGGAGGGAACTGGAAAACCTGGTCTGGCACCCTCTGCTGGCTGGCTTTTGTAACACAGAGAGGGAGAGCGACCACTTCAAAACAATTATAGTTTCTGGTTAAACATAAAGATTACAATTATAAACAGGTTTCAGAGTGCATCCTCTCTCAGTACCTCTGCATGCTTCCAGCTGGGTCGTCAGAACCTTCCGGATCTCATTCACCCAAGTGGTTTTGACTTCAGCCGTTGGTGCCTGAAAAAAGACAAAGAGTCATAAAAGGCTCAGTGTAAACTGTATAATGCTTACCACTGTTAACTGGAGCGAGAGATCCATATGCATGCCAAATCTTTCAAACACAATACATTACATCGAGGCAGATGGCTGTTCAACATGAGCCTGGTTGTGCTCAGTTTTTCTTGCCTCTGTTGCCCGATGTTGCTGCTCTTATTGGATTCATGTGGGGTCTCTCTCTCGGTCTAGACCTGCTCTTTCTGTAAAGTGTCTTGAGATAACTTTGCCTTGATTTGCCGCTATATCAATAAAAATGTATTAATTTTACTTCATGGATAATCCCTGTTTTTTGGTACAGTTATTTTTTGTTAAAACTTAATAAAAGTATACCTAATAACTCTCATACTCTGCCATCATCAAGTACATTTGTAAATGATTAAAAATGGTCACAAATAAAGAATTGTTTGTCTTTCTAAAGGTTTAGTTATTACTTAAAACAGCTGGCCCTCTTGCTTGGGAGATGTTCAATTGGTTGCTTTGGTTTCTGGGTTGAATATTTTGCAGGTATGTTTTAGTCTCGTTTGGTGGATGTTCCAGAGGTTTTGGTGATGACTTTTTGATCTCTGTCTATTATATTCTACAGCCCTGGTTATCAACTGGTGGGTCGGGACCCAGAAGTGGGTCCCTGAGCTGTTTTCAGTGGGTCGCGGATGTGTGCTTGAAAAAAAAAAAGTCTTTGCTGTGCTTTTATTTTGAAGGACAAAGGTATCCTTTGACGTGCGGGCAGTAGTAGTAATCTCAGGTATAGTTACATTTACATTGTTGAAACTTGATGAGCCCTACAGCAGTTGCACTTATGTTGCACTTTTTCAGTTAATTTCTGTTGAAAAAGGTGGTTCATTGAATGAACTGTAGAGGGAATATGTTGCCTGCTTGTCATTTTGGCCGACTATTATACTGTTGTGTTTCGTGATGCTGACATACTGTGATGTTTCGTTCCATTTAGGTCCAAACGGCACAGATTTTAATTCAATAAATGTGACTTATTCGGGTGGCGATTCCTCATGAAAGAAGTGGTGGTTGGTCCTGAGGCGAGACCAAATGAAAATCACTGTTTCAAAGAGTAACGTCTGCCCTGCTCTATACTAAAAGTAAGCTTAGATGACGTGCGATGACTTGACTAGAACAGAATATAGCTAAGAGACAGCAGGCTTGGACTACATACAAAAAACTCAGAAGTTTGCTCATTTGCTGACAATAAAAAAAGTTAATTTAAATGTTTATTTATGTGATAACATACCTGAACAATATAGACCTCTTCTCTAGAGTTGCACCAGATTTCAAACTTCTTATTGTCTCCCTTTGCATTCTCAGTAATGCCGACAGCGCTCATCTGTTCAAAAGAAATCAAGGCGTAAATATAAAAAGTTTCATTAAAAAACAAAAAGATGGCAGAGTAAGAGAAAACGTGCTCACGCTCAGAGTTTGCTTGAAGCTGTACGAGGGTGCTTTCTCGTAGCCCTCCCCGTTCTCCTCCCTCCTCTTGCAGAAGAGCAGGGCCTTCTCGTGCAGGAAGATGTGCCTCTGCATGGGCTTGAAACGGGCCAGGTCCTTCACCTTGGCGTGGCCTTTCTTGTGCTCCGTCCACACGCTGAACGACCCCTGCATTAGCAGCTTACCCAGCTCACTCAGATTACCCTGAGAAAGGAGAGAGCAGAGCTGACCGACCGCATACTGCATGTTTGATAATACTGCAGAGAGGCCGTAATTAGATTTTTAAATATCTGTTCAATTTAATGCATCTGTTTTCTGTCTAGTTTGTGTTCGTCTGGAGGGTCTGGATCCTGAATAATGTGTCTGTATTCTCATGGAAAATGTAGTGGCCTATATCAAGCATCTCCTGTGTGTTGCCTGCGTCCTGTTTAGAGTCTCACCTCGTAACCTGTAATGGCGATGAGGTGCATGGAGTCATTAACAGCCTTGAGGATGCCTAAGATGGAGGTGAGAGCCTCCTGCAGGTCATCAGCCCCTTCACAGCTCTTACTGTACTTCAGCATTTCCTGTGGGCAGAAACATGATGAACATGCAGCTCGTAGCAGTTCACCACATTCACCACATTCACACGGAGGCCATTTTCCTCGGAGGTCAAGCTTAGATGCTGTTATAATGTCTTACTGCTGTGTTCCAGGTTGTTAGCTTTATAGATTTAGGGCTTCTGACAAACTACAAATTCACCATTTTCAGCAGTGAAAATCAGGAGGGAAATGTGGTGATATTTCAAGGCAAAACAACATATTAGATAACCCACTAGCTAAATCATACAACAGCTAACAGCTAGCAGTTAGCATCCAGCCACTTACTAGCAAACGTTAGCTAGAAAATGCCTGAAAGCTAATATTTCTTATAGGTAGTTTAACACAAAGGCTTACATTCCTAGCTAACATAGTGTTAGCTTGAAACACGACTTTAAGGGGACATATTTTAGCTATGCAGTAAGTGTTCTATTATTCTAAAGTGTTTTTGAATTATGTTTGAAAATTGTATACATATTTTAATTTAATTATTTTAAGAGCCTCTCATTCCTCCTGAAACAAACAAGCTGTTTTGCCGTTCAAAGGTCAGATCTTAGCCACGATTGGCTGACGGTATTTGGAGTGACCGCGTAGCCCCTCCCCCATGTGTGCGATCCCACGTGGGGGAGCCCCGCACTGCACTGTCACTCCAAAGTTGTAGAAAACATGGCTGCTCTAGGGTCGGTTATTCGGCCAAGCTAGTGCATGAAGGCAGCCTGAGGTGACGGTGAATGACGATTGGTCGATTTCAGCTGAAGCAAGGTTCTACGTAGAAACCTGCAGCTGTTCTGAACGGCCCATTTCAGAGGCGATCTTTTTAATAATGTCATTCTGGAAAAACACGGAATTATGCAGTTTTAACTTTTTCACTGTGAACAACAAACAACAATAATCTTGTCTAGTAGTGCTAGCATCAACTGTTGTCCCAAGGAAGCTAATGGGTAATCAAACATGTTGCTATACTTTGAAATATAGCCAAATTTTCCGCCTTATTTTCACTAATAATGTCTTTTAAGTTGCTTATTTCCAGAGAAGTGGAGGAAAATGGCCGCTGTGTGAATATGGTGATTGGCTGAAGAGGAGGAATCCCCATTAAAGAATCAGCCCACAGATCATGCCTGTATCATACCTTCAGTAGCAGCTGATATTTGGTAATCCTCTGAACAGGCTTCAGCAGATATGAGTCTAAGCCCAGTTTGTGCTCCAGCTTTTTCTGACACTCCTGATGGACATAAAATAAAGAATTGTGTCAAATTAAAACACAAGGAAGAAAATTGGCTTTAAAAATAGAAGGTGCTGCTGACTGTGTTCACCTGGAAGAAGGCGCAGTCTGAGCACTGCCTCCAAAGGCTTTCAGAGCGAGGCTTGTTGTGGCAGTACTTCTCGTAGATCTGCAGGTCTGTCATCTAGGGGGAGGCAGAGAAAACAATTAGAAACATCTTAATCGGCACAACTGGGTTCACATCTCTGTGATGGAAATCTCACAAATCCCTCACCCTCTCAAGAAAACAGCGTCCAACCAACTCTGGGCAGTCTGTGTACTGCTCCAACTCCCTCAGAAAAGTCCTGGAAAACATGAAAAAAATCACAACATTATTAAAAGATGTATGACAGAAAAGACGACGAGGAACATGTACAGTAAGTCCCACTGCATGGATATCATGAATGACAGCCAGATGGCGATCCTGCACCTCTTATGGAAGTGGTAGATTTCTGGCATGTTGCCAAACAGAACCTCCTTTTTGTTCTGCAGGGGAGCAGGCATAAGGTTCACCATCGCTGGATTATCCATCTCAGAGGCATATCCCTGCAAACGCACAAAAACAAAACCATGTAAAAAAAAAACAATAAAAGAGAAGAATAAACATGATGTGTGGAGGGAATAAGCACCTGTAATACACAGAGCAGCTCCTCCACGTAGGCCCTCTCAGTTTCTAGCAGCTCGTTCATGACGTGCCTGCAGACAAGGAGAGAATGGAGTGAACAAAAGAAGCATCTGGTGCAGACACGCAGCTCTATAGGTAATGCAAAGACTGATTTCGCTCGGTCCATCTGCTGTGTAATTTTGATTACAGATGAAAAAGCAGCGGCTGATCCCTCACCTCCTCAGCACGGCCAGGTTCTCCTCCTCCTCGGACAGAGAGGCGTGTCTGCTGTTGCTGTCTCCGTTCTGCAGAGGGCCGTTAACCTGGTGGGGAAAAAACAAATATCAGATTACTGTGTTAAGTGAGAGGAAACTGGAGGGAAAGCATGTAGACACAATAGTTGACTCACTTTGTCACAGTTGTTCCCGGAGTCTATCTCTGAGCTGTTCTTCTCCTGCTGAGCTCTGTGTGCTGAGGACGTAAAGAGGTAAACAAGTCAGAATAAACGTGGCTATTTCTATGCTATTATATGTGTCAGTGGAAGTAACTTGTATAGCATAATGGTTGTTCAAAGTACAAAGAGTACAATAAGTAGTCCAGGTGTGGATGTGCGTAGAGACTAACCAGGCGAGCTCAGAGGGGATTTGATGAAGGCTTCAGGTCGGGGGGCGACCGACTGCACCGGCCTCGTCTGTTTGGCTGCGAGCTTCTTCAGGCTGATCCTCCTCTTGTCAAACATCTCCTGCATGGACGTCTGCTTCTGGAAAACCTTCTCCACTTGGTCCTGAAACACAGGAGGTTAACAGAGGAGTGTAAATACCCAAAGTTTTCTGTAACAATCAGGTATTTTTAAGCCAGTATTTTTATGTATTTAGACTTTTCTTGCTGTTAAGTTGTTAATATGATTTTCTTATTGTAAGTGATGTATTTATGCATTGTATATTCCATTGTTTGTTGTGTTTATTCTTGTTTGTCTGTTAAAACCCACTCAATATTTAATCACAAAAAAATTAAATGCATTTCTGAGAGAATGTGGTCAAATATTTGTAAAACTCAGGTGTGGGACAGGTGTTAAAACTGTTGGTATCCGTTTTCCACAACCCATCTGACACAGCGATGTATAAAAATGCAGCATCTATATTTACCCTGAACTGCTGGTTGATCACGGCCTCATATTCGCTCCAGATGGTGCCGAGTTCCGTCAGCTGGTTCTGGCTTTCGTTATCCAGGTAACGCTCCAGCTCCTGCAGGGCTAACTCCGCCCCCTCGTGTGATTGACACTTGTCAACAGGCTGGGACGCCAGCAGGTAAATACCTTCATCGACCCATTTACAGGCCTAAGGGGGAAAACAGAACAGGAAGAGTCAGTAAAAACACAAAACAAGGCAACTTCACTTTGCCTGTCTCCTCGTCTCCTCACCGTCTCCAGGCGGTGGTGCAGCTCCTTGGCTTTGAGGAGGTGGTCCTTCTTGGCCTGCAGGCTGCTGCTCTCAGTCTCACTGATCGCTCTGAGCTCGCTGCATTTGGGCTGAATGGAGTCTTCAGCATAGTGGGAGTTCTGGATCAGATCTTCACCGTCGCCAGCCAAAGACAGGGCTCTGTCCAGCACCTCCTGTGGACCAGCGTGGGGAGACAGTTATTATTACCTCCATCAGATTCTCCTTCAAAGCTTTCATATCTGTGTACGTCTCTGTTTTCTTTTCCTGCACTGGTCGTGACAAAGCTTTTATTGTGAAGGGCTGGGTTTGACTTACACTGACTCTCAACTCGAAGGTGGTGAGTTCACTGAAGATGTGTTCAGCATGAGCCGGGCTGATCCCCACCTCAGAGAAGGTTGTAAGTTTCTCAGACACCTGATCCAGCAGAGCCCTCACCTGCAGCCGGAAGCAACACAGTCAGTTTTTAAGTCTAAAAGAGGAGTTATGCTGTGCACTCATGCTGAAGTTCACCTGATTTAACCGCTCACCTCTCTGTAGTTGTGCTCAAAGTGACGCAGCTGGAGACACTGCTGCAGTTTGGTGTGATGTCTCACCCAGAACTCATCGAAAGCCCGCTCCGTCTCGTCCAGCTGAGACAGCAGCCTGAAAGAGGAGAGAGAGATGAAGATGTGGAACCAAAAGCAGCAGGAATAGAGCAGAAAGTGCAGAAGGGATGCTGACTGAGGTATTTAGATATCTTTTCTCTGTGTTTGCGTGTGTGCATGTTATGTAAAGCTAATGCCTGTTGACATTAGAATCAGTGCCCTCAGTGTTGCTTAAAATATCGTACTGACTGACCTCAAAGCAAACTGCCTCGCCAACTATTATTCTAACTACACTGATGGCAGCGCCGAGACAGCCGTGACAGCCGTGACAGCCGTGATAGAATCGCACGCAATCAACGACAACAAAAAGAAAAGTCTACTGGCTTTAATGTTTGTTACACTGATCATGAAAGAACTACATCTTTAGTCCAGCTCTGATACAATCTGAAAAAAGGAAATCTACAGTGTCTCTATCTTAATAGTCTTACAATGTTACGTAATTTTGCAGAGTGGCGGAGATTTATAAATAAAAAGTAAAAATAACCATCGCAAATTCTCACTGCACTGTTTTTCTTAAACAGCATTGAACACCCACAAAGATCTTTCATTTGAGCAACATCCCATGAGAGGGAGTGATGTTCTACTGAATATCATTACTGTGATTCGGTCGTAGGCACGAGGCCGCACAACTGAACTGAAACTGGACTGTTGTTGCCGAGCAACCCAAACATTCTCCTGCATTCTGTGTCCACAGGTCACCACAGATCAGCTACTTTGTATGATGTACACTTATCTGTTTTATTGTGTTTATTTATGTGTTTTGTGTTTATTTATTTATGTGTTTTTTTATGTCCATTTTTTTTTTACATAAACATACACGATCTGCTGTAACGTTAATTAACAGTATTCAGAACACCTGGCTGAGGCGGAGTGATACACAGAGTGAGAAGTACCAGTGATGTTGATGATATCACCACTCATGGAATGCCTCTTGTCCAATCAGATTACTTGGTCAGAACTAACTGCTGTATAATTTAAGTTATATGTAAAGGAGAAAGTAAACAGCAATTAACACTGAAGCTGTAAACGTTTGGTACTTTAGCTTAGGGTTAGGGTTAGGGTGTGTAACATGTTTGTACTAACGGAGGGGAAAATAAATTTAATTTCCCCGTGGGGATTGATAAAGTATGTCTTCTCTTCTCTTCTTCTGCTTCTTTTAAAAAATGATTTCAAATTAACACATAAGAAGACCATGATTTTATAGGGCGAGTAGACGCCCCGTATACAGGGGCTATAGTCCTTGAAACAGTCCCTGTGCCCATTGCTGCATGTAATCCCTCACTCTCTCTCCACACATTTCCTGTCTCTTTTCAGCTGTCCCATTAATAAAGGCAAAAATGGCAAAAAAAAATGCATCTAAAAAAAGAAGGAGACAGCTTTATCTTCATCTCCAATTTGATATTTCACTTCTGTCCTAAGCATGAGATGCTTTATGTGCTGTTTCTGAGTAGTGACACAGTGCTACTACATGTAACACCTTATTATATCAGTGTTACCATAAGTATATTCAGTTGATGATGCATGCTAATGTTCAATGGTTGGACCCTGAGCATATTTGTGAGAATATTTACGACAAAGCCCGAGGTGTTAAACATCGGACACCTTCTCACTTCCATGTGTTAATGACTCAATAAGAGCACTGTGTCTGTGTTTGGCATCCTTCCTGATCCGTGTCCAATCGTTACCTTTGCACGGTCGCCAGGTTCTCCAGCTCATCCTGGTTCATGTTGTGGTCTGGGTCTCGCACTACAGGCTCATTGATGCTCTCCAGCAGCCTGCTGCCCTGACCCAGAGCCACCTGCAGGTCCTCCTGCAGACAGATGGAGCGATGAATTAAATACCAAACACTGTACACAAAGACGGAAAAAGAATGCATGTGATTTAGTGGTGCTACCTTCATTTTGTCTCTCTTGCTGGTGTGTGTGCTCAGCAGGAGGGTCGTGGCCTGGATTTCGTTGGGGAGTTCTGTTTCAGCCAGTTCGGTCCCAAACGACTGCAGAGTCTGCGCTGTTTTCTTCACCATCAGAGCAAAGCCTTCGATAGCCTGATGCACACAAGGCACAACAGCATATACACTCATGATTAGAATCAGCAGTGTAGTTTGATAGTGTAATGTTGTCCATGCTGACCACTGAGGTGTTGTATAGGGCGTACATACAGTGCGGTGAGAGATCCACTTCTCATGGCAGTACTCCTGCGTTCCCCCGAGTTCCTGAACCAGCTGAGTGCGGTCGATGTACGAGTGCAGCTCTGTGACTGAGCTCAGCATGATCACCTGCAACACAAACACCTGAAACTGTTACACGCTTGTTACCTGAATGAAAAATCTCAAATACTAGCATTTTATGTAGGCTGCTCTGAGCAGCGTCCGTCTTCAGTCAGTTGGATCGGAAACAAATCGCAGCGTGTACCCACCGGCACCTTCATCTTGAACTCATCCTTGTTGAACTTGAAGAGGATGTCGGAGATAGTTCGCTGCAGGAGGGTGGTGGGCCTCAGAACCAGAACCAGCTGGAGGTTCCCAGGGAAGGAGCCCTGAAGGGAAGAGGTAGATTGTCAGTAATGCAAAAGAGCAGAGCAGACAGAACCCTCCCCTGCCCCAAGTCTATTAAATATCACACTTCAGCAGGGCATACTGTGTTCTTTCTGCTGACAGCCTGCTCTTCCTATACATCATTCCCTTTCTTTTGTCTGTCCCTGTACATCGCCCAATCACATACATGCATGTACAGAAAAGACTGTGTAGAGTATAAGACAATGGGAAAGATTGTGGGGGGGAGGGGGTGTAGGGCCTGGCTGTGGCAGGGACATTAATCTTCATGTCCACGAGATGCTTCTGCATGAATAATGTGGTAGAAGTCACCACCAGCTCATGTGTGCAGGCTGTGGAAGCAAATCTGGTGAGACAGATTTAGAAATTTTAAAGCCTTCTCATTTCTGGACTGCACAACTCCGTGCATGATGGGAAACGCTGGTTTGACACCTCCAACAAGGAAGTGATGAGACTTCTCTTATTCATCATTATTCCCAGATAAACCTCAAGAACTGTCAGACAGACACCAAACGGTGTTTATCAAAGTACTGTCATTCACAACTGAACGGGGGTTTACTTGAGTACTGTACTTAAGTACATTTTTTGAGTATCTGTACTTTACTTGAGTATTATTTTGAGGGGAAACTTATGACTTTTACTCCACTACATTTGAAAGACAAATACACTTTTGACTCCACTACATTTCTATGAATGTTCTCGCTACTTTTGCTCTGAAGTCAGCTGATGAATTTTCTTTTCTAAAATCTAGTTCTGCGTGTGTTTTGACTAAGTGGTGTTGCCGTACCTGTACCTCGCGTCCCCATGACTGTACGTAGAGCAAACGCAGAGCAAACGTCACTCAGATCAGCCATCTAGCGGTGGTAATGACGGCTACGGCTGACATTTTCCCTGGTCATAAGGTATTTCTGTTTCTTTCTGTTATTGTTCCAATGATTTTGGAGCTGCAAATATTGAAATCTGCAGCATGTGAGTTTAAAAATGTAGGTTTTCTCAATAAACATCACATAGCAGAATGTACACCCATGTAGTCTTGACTGCACTCATGCATTGTGAAATTGTGTTTTGGGATTTTCTTTTAAAAAGTACTTTGAATACTTTTAAAAGTAAGTACTCCAGAACTTTAACTCAAGTAGCAATTTGACTGAGCAACTTTCACTTGTATCTAAGTAATATTTGACCAGGAGTTTTAAGAGAGGGGACGGTGATTTTTACCCTGCTTGTACTGTTAAAATTGTTAAATTGGCATAGCATTGATGCATTTATTAAATAGAATGATATGTAAGAAAGCTTTCCTCACAAGCAAACATACTCAGCAGCATAAAGCAAAGATGTCTTGAAGGTTTTGGTACCTCACACTCAGCTAATAAAACCGACACGAGCCAATTAAAACATCAAGATTGACATCCTCTGACAGCCTGAGTACTGCTGGGAAAGCATTTGGATGACGGCTGCGTTTGGACACTGATCTCCCCTCCTCAGGCAATGCAATTGTTAATGCAACTTTAATTAGCTAATGACCTAAACGCCTGCTCCGCCTGATTGGCCGCCCGTCCCGAGCGAGTTGGGGAATGCTGGTCTAAGCAGAAATGACGATAAAGACATCATTAATGAAAACCACTCGGGAAAAGAGCTGTTAATGGAATTAATAAATCAAGTCGGTGTTTGTCCTTGTCGACCTAATAAACCGGGTGAAGCGATGTATGAGTTAGCTAGCTTAAGAAGCTTAATTAGAAAAATCACTGAATAAAATAAGATTCAAAACATTAACATAACATTTCACCCACAGAGGAGAGTGTTAAAAGATGATCCGATTCTACTACGCCATAATCCAGTCTGTTCTCTGCACTTCTATCACTGTTTGGTTTGCCACCAAACAGGACAGTAACAGACTACAACGGACAATCAGGTCTGCAGAGAGGATTATCAGAACAAACCTGCCCCACAAACTGTTTAAACTTCTCCCCTCCGGTAACAAACAACCAGACACAAAAACAGTTAATTCCCACAGGCTGTCTGATGAACGCTGAACAGTCCCAGAGCGTCAGAACAAACGCTGCAAAACCAACATCCACTGTACCTGTGAGATCGTTCACCACCTTGTATGGATGCACCTTTTAATCATGTATATATCATCCCTCATCTGACATGACACTATGCACACTGTTTTTACTGTAAATACTGAAAAACTATCTACCTCATGTCATCTGTAACGTGGATCTCGACGATTTTAGATTCGTCCTGTTCGGCGCCATCTCCTGGCAATATACGGTAACTGCGGGAGGACACTTTCCAGTTTAACCAAACGTCTACGGTTGGCTCTGGTTGTAACTCCTGATTTTCCTCGACTGTTTGCCTTCATCTGAGCGTCAATTTGTTTCATTGTCTTTGGATTTACACTTATGTTTGAAGTTGTATCTGTAGTCATCCATCTTTTCTTTGTTTGTTCAGCCATAGTAGATTACTGTTTACTCGCAACACTTGCAGAGACCGGAAAAGCAGCCGCTTAGCTCCGCCTACCCTCTCTGGCAGACCAACCACTGCTGGCTGATGGAAAACGCGTCACTAACTGGGCGCCGCTTGTGAATATTACTGTAGCTATTATTGTAGAAAATAATCCCCGATTTATAGCCAACACATTATAGTTTGTTGTCGATAAACTACAATTTATTTTTCAGCATTTGTTTTTGATTAAATTTCATATTCATGACCAAAAAGTTTTAGTACAAATGAATGAGTTTAAGGGGCTAAGGGCCTCAGGCAGGGTGGAGAATACAGAAACTGTACACAGATATAATAAGGAAGCGTTGGTTTTGATTCTTCACAGGTTTTGTCGACAACTGACGACTACAGAACATCTCCAGCTTTGAACCTTTATATGCAGCTTCTAACCATTCAGCCGTGCAGCTCTGCTCTGTGGTCTCTGGCAGTCATGGTCATGGTCTACTTGTTCTTTGTTCTTCGTCAATGACACACACACACACACACACACACGCACAGAAACACACAAAGCCTCATAGAAGAGCCGGATACATGACAAAGGAGGAGGGCCTGCTTCAGGGACTGACAGTAACACTGTAGACTTAATCAGCAGCAGTCTATAAACACACTTCCTGTCATCAGATCAGCCGTGCACGACAGCGGGAGGTTCTTCCTTCAAACACACTGACCCACATTCACACGGGCTCGTGTGTACACAAGTGAGCTCATATACATAGACACACAAACAGACAAAGGGAGCGGTTTGACAGCGTAAACATTCAATACCCTGGCCTATTCTTTCTCTCACACACAGAGACACATCCTCGTGTGTATAACCACTGCCTCGCTGAGTGAACACATCACATGTCGTCACAGTGTGCTCTGAATACAGTACGATTTATTAAACATGAATTAGTCTCCTCTATAAACATACAGTACAGCAGCGGCTTCACAGAGTGCCAGCTTTCATCATCATCCGTTTAGCAGCCGGGCTGAATCACCCCAAACAGGACGTTATTGCCTGGATGAGTGACTGCCCCCGATTAGCGGCCTGTCTGCCCGTAAACGTCCCCCCATGTGGGATTAATAAAGCTTGATTTAATTTGAAATGAGTGATGTGGTGGACTCCCGTGTCTCCGGAGACCTTGGGTGGTGATATTTGTCTGTCATTCTCTCTCTCTGATGTTTCATCGTTCTGTATACATCCCTCTCTGCGATGCTTTTGTTCTTACTTTGCTGCATTCAATGTCAATGACCTTCCAAACCAAAACACTCAAATGTCCTTCTGCTTCCTTCCTTTCTGTGACACACTGGCGAGGAAGAGAAGCTGAATGTTGATGAAGTGTAACTGCCCTTTTTTTTGTTTTCAGCTCAATATGCTGAGACATTATCTGATGGGGGTGATTCTCTCCAACGCACAGTTGCATAATCACATCCCAACAGAAATCAAGAGACACAAATGAACAGATTTACTGGAAGAGAAGAGAGGACGAACTAAAATGAGCAAAAAAGAGCTGATTATTTCTGAGGTTCTTACAATGCCTGTATTCTCTGTGTTTAGCAACATCCCAGCTAGCAGGGAACGTTCCCATAACAGTGTCTAACATTACCCAGTAGTTATAATTACGTTTGAAAGAAAACGTTTTAATCCAGTATTCAAAGAATGTTTTAAGGATCATTTCAAATAATGTTCTTGTAACGTTAAAACTCAACTTTAACTGCAACTGAAGATACTTTCAGGATGTTATTGAAGCCTGGGATGTCAGAACGCCTTTTATAAAACTTTTGCTCAATGTTATATAAAAACAAAGGTAGAACATGCTCACTGCAACATCCTGGGGATCTTTTCAGGATGTTAGTTTGGAACGTGATTTATAAAACATTCCTGAAATGTGACTTTCTGAAAATGTTCTCCTGCTATTAAAAGGAACATTCCGGGAACCAAATAAAAACTTCCGGCTCAATGACCAGAACATCGCACGTAACATTCTCAGAACATTCTTAGAATAAAACATTTCCAGCTGTGATTTATGAGAAGGAATGAAATGAAAGAATTTGTCTTTTCCACAGTTCAAGTGGGTTCCTTTCTGTCTGGTTTCTTTTCATCCCACCTGTGCATTCCTTGTTATTGTATATTTTTGTTGTATTCATATTTGATAAGACTTTCAAACAGAGAACAATAAAAGATAAATAAATAAAGAATGTGCAAAAAAAGAAGGCGGACAGTTTATGTAACCGTTTCCCTTCCTGCAGGAGCACGCAGCAGCTCACAGTGCAGAAAGGTCAAAGTATGAGTCAAGCTCAGTAAGCTAGCAGGCCAGGAAAATACATTATGAGCTCTCCATTAAATAATAAAACACATTTTTAATGTGTAAATACATTTGTTAATGCTCAGCAGTAAATAATATGATGCAAAAATGAGACTTTTAAGTGAATGAGTGAACAAAAGAAACCTAATCTCCTTCTGCCTCTCTTTGGCACGTGTGTGTTTATTTTCCCCTGTAACTATGGAAACACATGGCAGGCTGTGATGCTGATGGGAGAGGGTTCAAAGATGGGGCTCTTATCAATGACACCCCCCCACCCTGGGTGGTTGTGATATTAGTGGTGGAGCTTATAAAGAGAGAGAGAGAGATTGGGACGGTGTGGCTCAGGGTGCGAGGCCAGGACATCTTAAAGCTACATCCTTTTGTTTCAACAGCTGGTGAAAGGAGACACACAGGCACAAAGACGGCAGCAACACAGACAATGCAGACAGGAAATAAATGCATGTTGCATAAAGAAAGAAGAACTCACTGCGATGCGAAGCAGGGTCCCCTTGACAGCTGCCCATCGGTCTTGCCGGCGATCAATAACCAGGATGAAACCCACGCCTGTCGAAGACAAACTGGAACACACAGGGAGACAACAAATTAGAACAAGAGATTTAATCCAACCCAGCAACATGGTTTAAGAACTGCATAACAGAGAGAGGAGCGCAGTGAGAGTCAAAGTAATGACTCCTTTTAGGCACCGTTAAGGAAGGACAAGAGGAAACAGCCATGAAGTTTCCCCGTTAGTGAGACAGTACTGAGTGCTAGTTCAGTTTTGTTATGCTGCTCTTTATCTCCTCAGACAGCTGGTGCAGTCCATAAAAGGAGATGCGGAGAAGCACCTCCAGATTTCTTGGCCATAGGCCTCCTCTTCTCTCCCTGCACCCCCCAGTCCTTCCCCTACTGTCCTCTGTGCTCCCAGGAGAGAGGAGGGCTACATACCTGCAGCAAAGGTGCACATGAGCATCTTAGCTCTGCCTGAAGCTCTCATGCAAGAATATCCCAGTAATCCTCAAGTATTTGCTGGCATGTCCTTCAATCAGTGTGGTAAGAAACAGAGCAGTCCTCGGGAATAAAGGCAGAATAAAAGCACAGCAGACGAGGATGTGTCTCAGAGGTAGATCCCAGCGTGTTTGAAGAGGAGGCAGCCAAATGTTTCACCGCATCCAGCCCGTCCCCCACCTAAAGCATCTTTCAGCGATCCAATGAGACACTAGGAGCAGCTGGGGGAAAGAGCCAATCACAGGATGGCTGCAGAGAGATGAGCAGCTCTAGTGGCCAGTCAGAAGAGCTTTGCAGATGTGGGGGCGGGGACTGGCTCTAAGAGGAGGCCACTGTTAGGATGAGGGTTTCATTTATTGGGAACATGCAAGATGTTTGTCTGTGTCTGGCTCTCTTCGGCTCTTCTCATCCCTTCTTCCTCCCCTTACATCTTTTTCTATTCTCTTCCTCCATCATCATCCGCGATCATCTGCTCAGACTCTCACAGCCACTCAGGCTGCTTTACATCTCCACCGCAGAGGAGAAGCAGGAGGAGAGCTGGAGAGTGGGACAACAGCTTTTCTGCATGTGAGGCATTTATGCAGTTACCCCCTACCCTAACCTTAGCAGCCAATCTTCCGTACTCTCTCTTCCCTCATTTTCATGAGGGAGTAGGGGGAGGTAGAGCGTACAGCCTGGTCTGGCCCTTTCTAACACTCCTCCAAGGGGAGGGGTTTCGTCACTGAGAGCTTATCATTAGGGCACAAGTATCTTGTGTTCAATTAAAATGCTGAGATGAGAGGACACCAGCACCTGAGGCTAAAACAGGAAATCAGAAGAACGCCCAAAGTGTGTATTGTACGTGTTAGATGACTAGAGACTTCTTGTGCACGATTTCACTCAAGCATGTCAATTAAATCTGTAGCTATAAAGCCAAGCAATGCACAACTGTTTTCAAAAAGTTCATGTTGCATTAAAGCCTATAAACAGACAAAAACAATTAACATCATATGACATATAACAATGTACAGTTGTGGTTGTAAAAGGAAGCTTATTTTGAATCTATAGAAATGTCAAAGGGCACATTTTGTATGGTTATATTGTGTTTTGCTAAGACACCGTCTCAAACTGTATAATCTAAATATTCCTACGAATGGCCTGGTGATGCTGCTGCTGCACATGCATCAGTATCCTAATAATAATTGGATTCCTCAGGACGGGGTGTCGAGCTAAGCTGCGAAAAAAAGCTCTGCCTAATGGCAACGCAGTGATGAGGGAAATTTGCTGCATGAATGCATATGCAGGCATAGCTACACAGAGAGAGAGAGAGAGAGAAAGAGAGAGAGTGACACACACACACACACACACACACTCCTCTTCTCCTGTCGTACTGGAGTGGAGTAAGTGAACGCATCAACATGAGGGTAATGGGATATTAAATTAAAAACAGATTAGATATCTGTCGGTGCAGGACATGCTACAACAGCTGAATCTCTTTAACATAAAACTAATAAGAGATACTGGATGCTTCGTGCGTGAATTTGCAAAGCAAAGGACAGAAGGAAACAGAACACGGTGAGACAAAGGAATGTAGAAATTTACGGAATATATTTGTAGATGTAAACCCTACAGTAAATGAATCCAGGAAGTCATGTGACAGGACTAAAATTAATGAAATACTGGACCCACCCAAGAATATGGTGTGATAAAATCAACGTCTGCCATTAATATTGACCCAGAGGTATTTGTTCCACACGGGCAGCAGCTGTTGAAGGTCATTACACACAGTTGTAGGACATTTGCTCCTGGCCGTGGACTGCGTGCGCCCTGTCGGGGGGGGGGGGTCGGTCCCTCAGGTAGCTCCAGCCATCTGCCTCTGTGATCACAACAGCTTGAGGCTCAACACTATCTGCCCCCCTGTGGGTGACCCTCATTCATATGGCTGAAACTCAACAGTCAGACACTCAGGCTTAAGATGCCCATTAGCTTGTTAGTTTAAATGTGACATTTCAAACATTTAAAGACCAGCTGCAGTTACGTGTTAAGACATATAAAATGCTCTGCTTGAAATGATAAATTGTGTCTGATATGTTTCTCCCTCCTTAAAAACTCCTGAATCTGCATAGGCCCCGCCCACTTTGTACTATGTTTCTCCTTTCGTAAAATTACAGCCGAAAACAAAACACGTCTCTGCCGTCGTTTAGTGGCAGCTTGTTTAAAGTTAGCTAGCTTGAAATGTAGTAATTAGTTGTAGTAACATTAACGTGCATCGCTGAAGTGGTTGCCATAGGTTACACATAATGATATGCATAGCATCACCCCGTCCATTAATGGGATTGGCTCCTTAGGTTTGTGACGTCACAAACCTGCTAATCTGAAAATGCATTGTTCAGCCTGTCCTTGGTACACTGCAGTTTAAAAGCAGACAGGCCCAGCCATAGAGACGACTGCTGATGTTGTCCCTGATATGTTTTGTAGCACGTGAGAAACACCACATGGAGATGTTTACAAGGATAAACATTTGATTTTCACCGGAGGGGGTCTTTAAGTCTCGTGTCCTGCACATGCTGAAAGTTTGTTGGTTTAAAAGTAAATGACACTGAAAACGGCCCTCATTTAAAAGCAAACACAAGCACATGTGTGTCTTCAAACAGATGCATGCCTGTGTGGTGCTTGGAATTCATTAAACTCACTTACATCAGAACACAGCTCTGCTCAGCTGTCTGTATGCATTATTCAGACTCAAACAGTCAGAGACACTGCAGCTTCTATTTTTACGCCTGTCCAGACACGATGAAAGAAGGGTTGGACATCCAAGGTGGAGAAAAACACAAGACTAGAATTTATTAAAAAAATATTAGAAAAGGTAAAAAAAATATACAGAATTGTTGTGGGCGGACGGTTTTGTTAATTTCCCCTCCCCCTTTTGTTTAATCTGGTCCATTCATGTGTACACAGACAGTCTGCAGAAGGCTGATAACGGCCCGGATTATTAACTGGCCATCGTCTTAATAAAGGAATAACAACGCTCGTCCCTAACAGATAGCTGTTCAACACACTGACTGTCTCGTCCACTGAACAAATCCTCTGCAGCCGGCAGTGAAACTGTGTCAAAGTATGTGCTGCCCCCTACTGGCAGACTTTATACACCATGAGAGAGGTAGAAACATTTGCCTCCCACAGAACACACAGAACGGCCTGCCACACTTATAATGGTATGTCTAACATAGTCATGTCTTTACTCGAACAATTCATCCATCGAACCACCAGGATGAGAAATAAGGAAGAGGGAAAACTCAGTGGTGGTACAAGAGGTCAGAACAACAACAAAAGTGCTTAAATATGTGTGTATATGTTTGACTGTGTGACGATGATCCAGTAAGACTTTACCTGGGCACACTGGTCAGGTACGTCAGCACGTTTTGAAACTCTTTGTCTGTGATCTCTCCAAACGCAGGGAATTCTGGGAACACAATGATGGGGCTGCCATTATCTCCTCGTCCTCCTGGTAGATACAAAAAAAGGAAATGAATATAGACGGACAAATATAGAGTAATTACATAAGAATGCTTTTAGGACACCGTCTTCCTTGAAAACGTCTGACGGCGCAGTCATCAATATTTGAAGGCAAATGTTAAAAATAAACCGAGTTAAATCAGAGAGTGCTGAGTGAGATGAGACAGCGGCCACATGGGGGCGCCGATGTTAAAGCTGTTTTAGTGATGACAGAAGCTGCAACATCCATTATGAGAAAAAAGTGTCAAACCCTCCATTTTAAAACAAACAAACAAACAAAATGAGCCAGTGTTAAATACAGCTGAATTCTTCCAACACAGACATGAGAGGGTCAAAAACTGATTTATTATTATTATTATTACACTTATTAGCACAGATCTTTACCTTGAAGTCCTGGCTTTCTAATCTAAAGCCTCTCTCTTTAATGCATCTCTAAAAAAGCAGGCTATATGATCTAAAATAAAGTATTCACACATAAAAACATATCAGGTGCAGCTGCATTGGAAAATGTGGTCTTGAAAAGCAAAGAGAATCCTGCTCACTGAATTACCTGCTAATCAAAACAGATTATTAATTGCCGTCTTTTTTCATGAACTAATCAGCAACAATCAGACATGACCTTTTAAAAAACCTTCTTAGTAATTAATTTTACACTTAAAAACGTGTTTTGATGGACTGTAGCCCAACAACTCTCATTAGATTCTGATGTGAATATCATTAAATGCTGATTGTTGCTTGGAAGTCTGTGATGTAACTTTTTCCATCAGAGCTTTGCCCCCCTAAGGGCCTGTGTCCACTAAAGGCGTTTTTGTGCTGGCAGCGACTATTTTCTATAAAAAAACAGTGCAGTTCAGCATTTTCAGCGCTCAGCGTCCTCGGCGCAAAAGCGCCCTCACACCTCGATCCCACAGGATCTGTGTCCGGCGCATTCAGTCTGTGCCGCGGTTCTGGTTCGTCAGACGGCGCGAGCCTTCGGCCACAGGATGCGTGTCCGATCCACAGCGCAGCGGAGCGCTGGCTCAAGAAGCTGGACTCGCGAGATCACAAGATTGCGGGAGAACTACGTTATCACGCGATAACATCAATGTTAAACAGAGCAACACACAAACAACAGTTCAGTTTGCACCTCCGAGGTTGATTATCTGCTCATTTGGAGATCATTTTGTGGTTTTTGTGCTTACTTAAGTGCACTACTTAATTAAAAGTGTTCTTTTTTCAAGATTTCAGTGTGTTATTGTTATGAAAACAGTGTCCTGTTTGGAACGATCTGCTCTGTTCAGCTTGACGCGTGCTTGAAGCGGCCTCCGTCAGAAACAGACCCACGGCGTATCTTTAGCGGAGCAGGGTGGAGAGACGCTTCTGGGACGCGCTGGAGACGGGCTGCGGTGCATGCTGTGGAATCACGAGCATGACTTGAATGGCCGCGATTGACTCTGGAGGTCGCGGCGCATACTGAACACGCTGGAGACAGATCCTGTGGAATTTGAGGGTCAGAATCACCTGTTTTTTGCCGCTGCGCTCTCAGTTGAAAATAGTTGAACTTTTGGAACACCGCCGGAATGGGCAGGTCTACCGATATCAACTTTGTCAACAACAATGGCGAAGAAGCTAACATTTTCATTATTATGAGGGTATTTCCGCGTCCAGCTGCTAACGCCAGGACACGATTCCTTTCAATGTTTTTATGTTTTCCTTGTAAAATTTCCCTGAATAAAAGCAAATATTAAGCATACAGAGAAATTAAAAACAGACTGAACGGTCACTACCGAGTGAAGCAGAAGTGCCACCAGACAACTTTAGTAACCTAGCAACAGTAAGAAGCGCTCTGAAATTGAGGTTGTGGGTGCTGCCGTTAATGGACACAGGCCCTAATTGTCTACATTTTTTATGACCTAATCAGCAGCAATCATAGACGACCTTTAAAAAAAACCTTCTTAGTAATTAATTTTACACTTAAAAACGTATCTGCCTCTGGACTGTGTGGACGTGTTTTGATTGACAGTAGCCCATAAGCTCAGTACAGTCTGATTTGAATATCGCTAAATGCTGATTGTTGCTCGGCAGTTTGTGACATCACTTTTACATAAGAGCTTCACCCACCTAAAACCAGCGACAGAAAGCAGAGGGAAACATTTTAACATTTAAAATAACCAACACTGTTCTAATGTTGTTGCTAGTTGTATCTTCATGTAAGATAAATGTGTTTGTAGGACCTCTTAGAAAATGTTTTTATATCCAATTTAAGATGCAATAAAAAGGTTAAATTTAAAGACATGCTAAGCAGATGTGCGATACGTAGCTCCTGCTGCGTTTGTACACAATGATTGTTGTTGACATCAACACATTTAGTCTCACCTTACACACACACAAACAGTACACACACTCCCTCTCTCCCTGTGTGTCACAGCTGCTCCGTCAGCACATGTGACCAGAATATCAATCTGTCTGCCTTTTCTTCTTCTCTCATCTCTATGGCAACAACAAGTGCACGGTCATGGTTTTAAACGTCTGCTGGTGATGTTTGTCTGGCAAATGGTTCCCAGACACAAGGTCACCTCTGACTGACACACACAGAACAGACGGGTTTTATAGTTGGGATGTAAAAGGTGTCTCTAATAGACGAGACAAGAAACTGTTGTGAAAAGATGATAATAGTAGCTCCAAAGCAGAGTGTGTGTGTGTGTGTGTGTGTGTGTGTGTGTGTGTGCGTGGACTGAAAGCAGACAAACAGTAAAGAGGAAAAGGAGGCTGATATTTGAATAGCAAATCATTACTTACAGGAGAGACAGTTGAGTTCACAGTGACTATGCAAATATCAAGTAGAGCCATTTAAATATAAATAGTTCCAGGCAGGACTAAGATGAGAAACTCGTTTAGTGATTTTAAGGTTTTCATATGTTTTGAGATCTAAATGTCTTGTCTTAGTCTCAGCTGGCAGGCACAACCAAGCTGTGATGGCTGCAATGTAATCCTCGGGGGCAACTGTGTCCAATCAAAGTGTGTCAAAAGTGTTTTGTTTTTTGTTATTTACAGGCTCATAATTTTATTTGAATATTATCTCAAACACAACAAACTCCTCTCCAAACCAGAGTCTCCACTGTCACCTCCTTGCAATAACTCACCTCTTGTGAGATCGAGAGCAAGATTTCTACTTAAAAGAGAATTCTGTTTTAAAAAAAAAAAGGATCTTTATAGGATATTATTTTAAAGATGATTTTTTGGCTTTTGCCTTTATTAGATAAGACAGCTGAAGATAGACAGGAAGTGTGCCTCAGTCCATCAGTGCGACGAGGACTGTAGTTTCTGTACAGTGGGCGCCTGCTCTACCAACTGAGCTAAACCAGCGCCCCAAGGATCTTATCTTCAACAAATAAGGTACATATGTGTGGGGATTTAATTTCCCTATTGTTCCCTCTTTCCCAGACACTCAAAATAGCAGTCTGAACTTGTTAGAGGCAAAAACAAACACCTTTAGTGGATGCACTTTGCAGTTGCCCCAAAGGATTACATTGCAGTGTACTCGAGCAGTTCCAAAAGTTCATATTTGTTATTAAGACCAAAAGATGTGCAAAAAATACAGTCAAGGTTAAAAATAATACTTATATCACCTTATATTGACCCGAGAGACAGCAGATGAATGAAGTCAAAATCAAGGGAAAACAGAAACACACATTTCCAAAGATGAAGAGAGAGATAATGAAGTCTCACCTGAGAGGAAGGCAAACTGCTTCTTGAGGTCCGGGGTGATGTCAGCCGCACGGAGGGGGCTGCTGTCCAGCTGCATGATATCATCTGGAAAAAGAGGGAAATGTATGTTAGTGACATCATATCAGAACATTTGGTACTTTCCATAATTAATTAACTAATATAAGCAATATAAAGAGTTACTTTTCCATACATAAAAACAGGTCTGTTCTGTTGTAGATAACATACAGTATTTATAAATTAACAGGCATCCCGTCCCTCCAGCCTCTCCACCCCCCGTGGACTCTCCTCATGAGGATTAAATTAATCAGATTTAAGGTTCGTTACCTCAGAGGGAGACGGAGATTCTGGTTATACCAGGGATCAAAAACAAGGTTCATAGCAGACCTGCATGGAGCAGGGGGTGATATACAGGAAGTAGTCTAGCCTTTGACGTTTTGGCCATGTGACACCTTGTTTACTTGTGTTCATAATTAAAAAACCACAACATGTTTAATTAATCCCGAAGGAAATTATAGTGCCAGACAGCTCCAAAAATACAGGACAAAGTCTACAAAATACAAACAACAACTCAAATATAGGTGAAAATATAAAAAACAAATGCAAAAGAGACGGTGCCTAAAAGAAAAACAATATTACAACAGTCATCTATAAAAGTAGGCAAAGGAAAATAGAGAAAATAAACAGGAAAATAGAGAATATGTGTAAGTTGTTTAAGAGGAAAGACCTCGCACAGACACAGATATTTATTGTGACAAAATAAAGAAAGAAAAGAAGTAGGTCACACTGAGGAACAGCCATGCAGAAACACTCTCCCTACAATGTGCAGCATTGATTTGTATTCAAGAATCATTTCAGCATTGCTCTTTGAGTGAAAACTGGCCACAGTTCAGCTTGAAACATGAGAGCTGCCACAGAAGACAAAACAGATCAATACAGGAAAAAATGGCACAAACATGCAGTTATTACTGCTGCAGAAATCTAAGCCTGAATCTCTTACACACTCTAATGTTTACATCGGCTAAAGGTACACATCCTGTTATTTTACTTTTAATTGCGCTCTTAACTGTATCCCTTTAACGATTAAAAATCAAAACTAAAAGCAACTAAAATTAAAATAAAAACAAGATCCACAAGGTTCTTGTTTTTATTTTATTATCTTTATGTCCTTGAAATAAACAAATGTCTGTCATCACGCTGAAAGATGTCATGTGAGAAGCCCTGAGGGAAACACAGCTAATTAGGTACATTGTGTTCAGATACTGCTCGTATAAAGTAATTTTCAGTATCAATCCTCGGGGCAGTGCGGTATGCAAGCATTGCCACTGAGTTGCCTTCCATCAACAGCACGGGCTAGTATCAGAACTTCGCTCAAATACTGGCCACATCTGCAGAGTGGATGCTCAAAGATGCATGCAAGGTTTTGATCTAGTTCCAGCCAGATGGGTCTCTGTCATTAAAGCTAAGAGACCATATCTCAAGACAGACTGATAAAGATCAGAGTCATAAAAACCACCAAGCAGTGACCTCTTCAGCTCCTCATTACTTCTTGCAGGCCTACAGAGCTGTAGTTATTCTGCAGCATCCACTGAACTGAATAATGACGGCATACTTTAAATAAGCATGAGTCCCCAGAAAAGCCAGGACATTATGTTGAAGGGAGTGTCTCGCTGTGACACAAAGTGTCCTGTAAACATGAGTTCAGCTCAGACTGGAAAGTCAGTAACTGTGACAAGCAATATTGACTTTTTATCTGACAATGTTTGCTCTGTTCCCCTGAATCCAACCAGACGCGATCATAGTCACACTGGGAAATGTATACAGTAGATGTATAAAGGTCGGTGTTTCAGGATAGAGAATGGTAATTGAATGTATTAACTGTAATTATAATTATCTCCCCCTGATGTTGAAAAACGTGCTAGTGCTCAAACTGTACATGAATAAGATGGACTTTTGCACCTGGTTATTGAACTATAAGACATAGCATAGAGTAAAAGGGCAATGTCACAAATTATCAGCAAACATTCGCCTCCCCTTCACTTCCATCTATGCAAGCGTGCCAGAAAATGAAACTTCAATCATAAAATGTCTATGTAACGCTTTATGTAAAGGTTCTTGTAATAAGCGTTAGTTAATAGGTAATAAGACCCTAAAAGATGCTTATTAACATTAAATATATGTTAATAACACTATATAAGTGCATAATAAAGTGTTTAACATAAATAAGGCACTGTTCGCGCTTTAGATCCAGTACATGCAAAAAAGCATTATTAACTGTTAATAAGTGCATATTTAATTGCTAATTACTGCATAATGAAGTATGTATTAATCTTAATAAAGCAACTGTAAAGCTTAGTAGAGGCTTAACAATGGCATAATAGGCAAGTTTGTAATGCTATTGTAAACAATTATAAGAAACTTATAAGGCTTTTATTAACACTCTTAAATGTCTTATAATCTAACAATAAACATGATTATGATACTATTAGTGACACAACAAATATTTAATGTTAATAAGCATCTTTTAAGGACTTATAAGGGTCTTATTACCTATTAACTAACGCTTATTACAAGGAACTTAATATAAAGCGTTACCGCATCGGGTTTCAAAGCTTATTCACATCTTTGCTTCCTATGGAGTTTAACTTTGGTGACCTCTGACCGACAGGGTTGCAGCCTCAACCAATCACAAAGAAGTGTGTGTGGCTGACCTCTCAAACAGACAGCAAACTGGTTTCCCTGTGCTTCCCATTCAGCAAGACAAGATGTGAATTTTGCCAGCTGCATTCACATAAGCAGGACCATCCCCTAAAGGGAACAAGAAAGCCTCTAAAAACTCTCAGCACATCATACTGAAGAATAAAGGACATTAAGAACTACACTGACAATACACAGATAAAAACAGTCTGTCCAACAACACCCTCTAGTTTGAAGTCATACTCACTTGAGCTCAGTCCATCTTGGAGTACACAAAGTATTCCACATTGATACTTCTTTACCCTGTTTATTATCCTGTCTTTCTCTTTATAGGCTCAGCCCTCTTCTACTGTAATCCCTCCTCTGACTCCAGTTTAAACAAACCACTGAGTCTTGCTGTAACTCTTTGTTTGGCAATGAGGCCTATCAGGTGACTTAGCCTGAGGATATCAGTACACAGACATTCACTGCTCTCTCTCTTTCTCTCTCTCTCAATCAGACACAGGATTCACTCAAGTGTGTCGTCTTGCTCCGCCATTTTCAGTCTCCTGCCTCTTTTAAACCCTAGCCCAGCTGCTGCCTGGCCTGTTGTGTCAAAACAGCAACAATCAAAGTAGGTTTTACCTGCTTTCCCACCAACCAGTAAATATTTCTAACACCCTCTATGTATCACCTTTAGTAGTGTTCTAACTATAATCAATTTGACGTTATAGCAAGTGTGTCAGCCCTGTGATTGACTGGCGATCAGTGCAGGGTGTACCCCGCCTCTCGCCTAATGACAGCTGGGATAGGCTTTAGAGTGTAGGAGGCCTGTTGTCAGTAAAAGTAACAGTCGGCGCAGAGTTACTGTGAGAGAGGTAGGCGGAGCCAACTCAACAGACTCAATCTTCGACAGGTGTGCAAATCAAGGACCTTTTTATGGTCTCTAGCTAGCTGTGAATGTAAGTGGTTATCAAACTAAGAAAAGACGGCTGACTACAGAAGATGAATCTTCTAAAACAATTGCAAATTAGCCTGCTGAAATATGACAAAAAAGAAACATTGAAATTTAGAAGAAGTCAAAAAACAAAGCGACTGTCAGCAGCGAAAAACCTGAAGTAGCTGCAGTTACTGCTTAACACCATAGGTGGTGCCAAAGAGAACAAAAACAGGGGCCGGTCTCACAAAGATAGACTTTGACTATAGCTTAGATATAACAAATAGTCAGACTTCAGATAGACGTCTAAACTCATCCGTTTCACAAAGCAGTTTTGTTCTTGACTATCTTAACTATGATGCATTGAATTCTGGGTAAATGAAGACTTTTTTTCAAAGGAAAAAAAAATGGCCGACTCAGTAACCGCATCTAACCGCTCAAGTCCATTTACCCCAGCAGAAAATGTTTGTCTATTGGAGTTATACGGGCATGTTAGCTGGAAATTTCAGCGAAGAATGTAACAACAACAAAAAAACGTCCGTTGGAAGGACCATCAAAGACGTTCATAATTTGGTGTTACTGGTCAGCAGGTGTCACTGATTGTTACCATGGTAACATGGGTCTTAGAGCTGAGTTAGACTCGGGGTAAAGTTTTTTGGCTTCAAATTAGTCAGTCTTTAATTTTGTGAAACGATCTAACTTGCACTAGACCAGCCTTTGAACAAAATTAAGACTGACCTAACACTATAGACCAGTCTAAATCATCTTTGTTAAACCGGCCCCAGATCTCTTTGATTGTTACTTTAATCACTTTTTATTTACAGTGCTGGCAGCATACATAAGTAACCCCAAAAACTGTCCGACTTTTAATCAAATGTAACTTAATCCTGACTGGTGCACTGAAGCATGCGACACTTCTGCTTTCCAGCTGAGCCCTGACCTACTCAAGCCAATGATCGAGCACAGAGGAAAAAACATCATGTCATGTAAAATAGGAAAAACTGTTCCAACTTATTACATTGTTTTTCCTTCCATCTCTTGTACGGTGGTAGGAAACTGAACCAGAAAAAAGACTTTCCAGGCATTTAACCTAATCTGAGGTGAACAGACGATCGCTGACAGAAAGGAGCTCAGTGACATCACTGCATCTTTTATGGCATCACGGACGCTTCTGTTCAGCTGCTGATCACAGGTGGTTTTAAAGCTTGGATGACAGCTGGAGAGATCGACACGTAGATTACACTATTCCACCACACCGAGGAGTACACACACACACACACAAACACACACACACACGTATACAGCATTTTGTATTGTGCACATACAGTATTATACACAGGCTGCTAATAAAGTAGGCAGCCACAATTAACACTTTGTTAACCTACGGGGAACTTGGTCGTTATTGAATTACACTGATTACTTACAGCCGTCTGATTCCTCTTCTCCTCCACCGTCAATGCTTTTAAATTTGACATAACGAGGTTGCAGTCATCTATTATACATTAAAACCCAACCTGTAGCTGTGCAAACATTATTGATCGTGCAACCTCATGGGCCAATATTTGTTACATGTTTTTCTAGCACTTTAATTTGACCAACATCCTGGATGCATCTCGGATACTATTTCCAAAGACATCTGTAGTAACGGATATTGATTAGGGACACTAACTGATACCGGCCGATGTTATTTGAGACGCAGCTTCCTTTTCCTCCTTTCATTCAGTTTAACCTCGAGCTAGGGCGTGCGCACCAACATGTCTCCTCTACAGAAGCCAGGTAGGTTCAAATGAGATCAGATAAATCACCTTATCTGTGATGTTTGGTGAAGCAAAGCTGCCGTCTTGCTCACAGCCTGAGGACGCAGAGCTGCAGCTGTCTGGTCAACTGCAGAGTGCTCACACACACACACACCTCCTGGAATCAAGTTCACACAGAAACCTGCAGCAGTTTCCTCTTTCTGACCCGGGCCACACCTTGCCCCAAGCAACTCCCACACATATCAAATCAAAACCCCCCACCCACCCAGGGCAGCCATTTGTTTCCAGAAAGAGACTATTCTGTTACTGAAAAATCCCCTCCTGGAAGAGGACAGATCTGAGTTTCGGACCCTTTTTCAATCACTTTTCTTCATGTATTACCAATCCTATTTTCTTCCTGTAGTGAATTGCTGTAAATTTATTTTATCAGCATAAACAGTATTTTCTGTCAAGCTGTAGAAATATGCGCTTGAGGTGACGTGTTGCTGTTCCTGTACGTAACTTGTTGTCTAAGCAGCGTGGATGCGACAGCAGTCCACAGGAAGCTCAACCAAGGAGGTAACGTGACGTTACGCTTATCTCCCGAAGTTGACATTTCAGATAATGTTTCATGAGGTCAGGCTGCTAAAATTGGCGTAGCAAGCTCTGCAGCTCTTGCAATGTTAGCTAACGTTAGCTAACAGCAAAGTGAACAGCAACGGGGTCAGCCCTACACATGGGTCTGTATGTGAGTAGCTGACTGACAGAGTGAGTGACGGTACTTTCAGAGCCGTAGAGAGACCTCCACTGACGCGACTCTCTGTCTATACGGCTCTGGACACTTTGTTCGGGGAGTAGGCGGGGCTGCTCCTCCGCTGCTTGTCTGCTGCCCTCACCTACGTCCACAGCATGCACCTGCTTTCAAGCACATTGTCATCGGCCTCATAAGGACAGTCCTTGTAACGCATTGCCAACAAAAGCGCACACTGACCTGACGTGGTCAGCCACATACTAGGTTTTACTAGTTGTGTTATTAAACAGTTCTGTAAATAAGGTAGGTACGGTATCCTAAGACTCAATTGAAGCCAGCGGAAAAATAGCCTGTAAAGTTAGCGTCATTAAAGTTACTCACCAATTACAGTGTGAAGATGTGGCTAACTTGTGTTTACTTGTGCTATTATAGAGTCGACTGTAGACGCAAACGGTGAAGAGTTTCTGAACGGAGCGGGGACCCGAGTCTCTCTGAGAGCGAGAGCGGGGCAAGGAGGAGCTAAGCGAACTTGCGGATTTTAAATAGTACAAAAAAATAGAAAATCAATATGTGGAGCCAATATGCTCGCACAGAAGTTTAACATGTGCACTGTTAATGTTAAGACAGCTTTATTTAAAGCATTTTATGGTGCAGTGCTAGTGAAATGTTTGTAAATGTTGGGGTGCCGAACTGCTCTGCTGTGATACGTAATCTTATGTACAGGTTCATGTGCAGGTTGTCAGTTTCAGGTAATGGTATTTTAATGTATTTGAGTAACTGTGAGAGGAGCTCAGTGCGGTTCTCGTCGAGATTGTGGAGCCACTGGCGCTCAAGTCTGTACGTACACACAGCTACCTAATGTATGTACCTTTGTGTCATAATCTAGTTGATGCCTCACTTGATGTACTAGTTTATGTATTGCTGTATGTATTGTCTGTTATGTTTTATATATATATATATTATTTTTTAGTGCTATGGACCTCACGCTGTGTCCTTAATAAAGTCTTATTATTATTATTATAATGTTGATATTGTGGCTAAGAAAATCAATGTATGGGAAACACTGCAAAAACAGTAACACGCTGGCATACACAGTGAAATTACCATAAAACCTGGTTATCCTACTGTCATGTACTGTAACATAAAATACGCTCTTATGCTGTTAAAATAAACTACAGTAGTTTTGTTACAGTGAAATTCCTCAATCCGTCCAAACTTCCACTCTCCGTTCACACAGTGGGACACTATCCGAAACAGCCCCTCTGGCCAATTGAAAGAGAGAGGATGAGCCAGTTTCAGGCACTACTGTATTTCCCACAGAAGAGAATGGACGGACAGTGAAACCACTCAAGTGTCTTTTCTGGTCTCTTTTTCTTTGTGTGTTCACTCATCAGCAAGTATCGATGACGTCACAAACATCTTATAAGAAAACAGGAAGTAAAAAAGGATGTTTTTTTGTGGAATAAGTGTGTTTATATTGACACACACGGGCCAAATCCTCCCAACAGGAAACAAGAATGTTTACGCGCACTGAAAATAAGGGCTCGAATTACTTTAGTGTTTATTCTAATACTACCTCTCTGTGTTATATTACATGGTAGATAATTAAAAACGAAGTATTTGTTGTTTTAACCTTGTAATGAAGAACACAAATGAAAATCTTCCCCTCTTAAGAGACAAACTCTGCTCCTTATGAAAATACACGCCCTGAACAAAACACAACATAACTCCAACGCTCCCTGAACACACACACACATACGTAAACACACACACAGCTGGTGTGTACCGACTGAAGAGCTAATGTTCTTTAAAAGGCTTAACGACGGGGATTAGCGTCCACTCACGCTCACGTTTGTGGGTGACGAGTCAAACGTTAGTGGGTCACAGTCACACACCTGCACCGCCTGCCACTACTGACACAGATTACACGGGGCAGAAGACTCACACGCGGCTTCATCAGGAGAGACGGGGGGGAAGAAAAACAAAGTGTGGAAACTATGGAACAAGCTGGGTACAAGACATTTAATGATTTATAAATCTCTTTTATGAAGATGCTTTTATGTCCTCCTACAAGAAACCTGAAATGAGTCTGAAAAGCCGTCATACTCTGAGTATTGGTGGGTCAGAGTTGGGGGGTGTAAAGGGCAGAAATAGAATGGAGGGAGAATCCAAAACAAGAGAGATGGGGGAGGGCAACAAGTGGGAATAAGGGGCTTACAGCCACGGCCATGGAGGAGGAAGGACAGAGACAAAGCACTAATAAGGTTTGAGCATTACCGGATGTAATATCATGAAAGAGGCCGAGGGGTGACAGGGTTCAGATGAAGGTTAAAAAAGGTCATGTTTAAGGGGACGGTTAACACTTCGGCCAATCAGCTAGGTCTCTTATTGCGCAATAAAGAAAGAAAGATCTGGTTTACAATCTGAAAAAAATAAAAATAACAAAATCAATAAACCAGTAAATAGACCAAAAACATTGTGCTATTTTCTTATTTGCTTCAGGCCAGTAAATCTAACAACACTCCCACAATCGAGTTGACCAGAAATTTGCTGGACATCAACCTCAGATCCAGAATTTTGCAAAAATCTGAAATCAGAATATCAATTATTCGTCAATAGGGGTGGGACAAAATATCGATACTGCAATTTATCATCGTCCTGACTCGTGCAATACAATTATCAATAATCCCCAAATATCAACATTTTAATCCACCGCGTCACTACTTCATGACTCCTCGTAGTGAAACTTATGACATGAACGAGGTTAACGTGTACAAAAATGAATTGACCCAAGAAGAGGTTAATCCGATATCATGATGTATCATTAAATGATTGTCTGCAATTGATCAAATATCGCAGAATCTCTGTATCATGATATTATCGTTATCGTGGGCCACATACCGCGTATCGTATCGTGAGTTACCCTGTGATTCCCACCGCAATTTGCCAATATCGGCCTATCCGATATCTGTCAAAACCCCATGGTGGGTTAACATCATCACATCTTACAACCAAAAGTCGGTAATGTACGTCAGGATGCTGTCGGCCTGAATCATTTGGAAGATGATACTAAAACCAACAAAAAAACATCTGATATTAGCATTAGCCTACTTTCAACAAAATACCATTATTGGTGGCTAGCTTGATTCTTATATTTACCCATGGTTCCATATAGATAGAGCACAGTAATACAGTACTATTATCAATCCTATCAATACCAGATCTCTCATAGATACACACAGCAAGTATCTACAGTACATCCTCTGTGATTTACAGAGGTTATATTTGCAGATGAAACTGCACAGCTAAGTTGACTCAATATTCCCATGACAACAAAGGAAGCAAAGGTAGAGGAGCAGGGGCACTCAGGAAGATGTGGTCTTAAGATCAACAGAACCTTATTTTGGTCCATATAACAACTGCCTAAAAATGCAGGGTGACAAGGGAAGAATAACGTACCACAGAGCCAGTGGCAGCAGCGAGAGAACCTGTAGTATCTCTCCACCTCGTCCAGGGAGATCCGAACATGACCTCCGCCTTCCTCTACCGGACACAAAAACACGTCCAATTCTCCCTCCGTCTTTTCATCTCTGACCTCCTCAGTTTCATCATCAACCTCCGTTTCAGTCTCTTCATCCTCCGTTGACCCTGAATCAGCATCCGCCTCACCTTCCTCCTCAGTTTGACTCCCTCCAGGACTGACTCTTTCCTCTTTTTGCACGTTAAAATAAGAATCTGCAAACCAGTCCAGCTCTTCTGTATCTTGGAGTCCTTCTGAGCCTGCAGCACCTTCCCCTGAGTCCACTCCCAGGCAAAACCCTGAGTCTAACTCTGCGTCCTCCTCCGTCGAGAGGCCTGAATCCTCCATCACCTCTCCTCCCATCCTGCTGTCCTCGTCTACGTCTTCTTTGCCCCTTCTCTCCTGCGAACCTTCTTCCATGCACCTCTGTAAAAAGGTATCACCGCAAAAATCCCCCTCTCATTCTGACTCCACCTTTCCGTTAACTGCACATCCAGCCTGTCGCTCTCTGTCAGGCTGCAGGTGCTCTACAGCCTGCAGGACGTCACTCAGTAACTGCGGGGACTTCCTATTGCAACCTCAGGTTACCTTCCCTGTAGACAAAAGCCACAGTGTAGCACCCTCCCTGCTCGCCCAGGTACCCCTCCCCTGGAAGGACAATTACCTGTCTGACCCCTCCCGGTTGAAAGAGCCTCTAACTTTACGGATGTATATCTGACCTCTCAAAGGGATCCAGTGACTCTGTAACACTATCAGAAACATGCTAAGTTATGAAATATGTTGCATCACAGCGGCTACGGCTCCCAGCCCTCATTTACCTAGGCTAACACACCCCGGCTCGTCCTCTGCCTTATCTCAGGAGATGCGGAGCAAAAGTACAAAGCCTCCATTCTGACCAGCCCATTCACACGAGCTGCATCTCCATTTAACCATTCACAGACTGTATCTATTCAAAGCCCCTATTCTTGTTGACACCACTCAAAAGAGGCCATTCTTACAGAGTTACTGAAAGACTTAATTCTAATGAGAGCTCTCACAGAAAGACTCTGTTTCTTCAGTGAATGTGGTAATTTAGATTCCATTTCAGTGAGAATCAGAATAAATTGTGTCTGCTAATTCAGTCATTATCTACATACAAGTTAAGCGTGCAAAAAGGTTTAGTTAGATATGTGTGCATGTATGCTTGCAGGCGTGTTTGTCGTCGGGGGCCTGGTTTTGTGTTTAACGCGTGTTTGCGCTCCGACCGAGGGCACACACACACGGGGTTATCAGTGCCGTAAACCTTGAGAGATAAACAACAGAGCCATCAGGTTGAAGAAGTGCACAATTCAAAGCGAGCGGGAGGGTCAAACAAAGGGTCGGATCACTGATCAAATCTCATTTATAGACACTCGTTCTTTGTGTGTGTTCACATAAAGAAAACGAGTACCGACACTGAGAGCAGTCTCGTCCTTTAACCCTGAAGTTCTGCATCCATTAAAAGTTGAGTTTCAGTCAGCAAGAAATGCTAGCAAAGCTAAAAAAACCCAAAAGATTATTGCAAGTCATGGTGCCTTTATTGTTTAGTTTTTTTGACCAGTTAAATAAAAAATAAACAGATTTTACTTATAGTCTTTGTAGGTCTTATTAGGTCTTACATACCACTACTGCATATGTGAATAAAGTTGTCTGAAACCCTTTGTGGCTCCAGAGGGAGGTGTGGGAAAATGTATGAATCGCCTTAAAGGGATAGTTCAGATGTTTTGAAGTGGGGCCGTATGAGGTACTTATCAATACTAAGTCTAAACTCTTGCTCGCTCTTCGCGGTGGAGACTAGAGGATACTTTAATGAACAAGAGAACACAAGGAAGTGCTTTTACAGATGAGACCGACAGAGAGATGGGGAAAATTCTGCGGTTGTTTGGTGAGTTGTTTCATTCATTCATTCATTTGATTAGTGATAGCTTTCCTGATGGTTGGGTTCAGTAAAGATCTTTAGCAAGAGTCTAGCTGAATCATTCGGCACCACTTTTGCACAATCCTCTTCAGAAAAATGATCGGTGCAGACGTGGAGCTGTCTCAGCGTTACGCATGGAGTGTCGGTGTTTACATTCAGCGGAGCTAGCCACCGCTATCTACCACAATTATCACTCAACAGAACTTTGTTGACATACGGCATTATACACTTCACGGCATGTGAAGGAAAACAATGTCCTCTAGTCCCGACTGTGAACGGCACTTTGTCATTTCCATTATATTGTATTTACATTTGTTTATTGGCTTAATGATGTGGTAGTCCTGACACCGTCTGCAGCAGCGTATAGCTTAGCTACGGATGGTTTCTCCTGACAGTGGTCATGCTGGCTGTTATCTACTGTATGTGACAACACCACTTAAAAAAAACAAACCTACTATCTCTTTAAGTGATGTCACTTGAGTCAGTATCAGTTAAACACTACAAGTTCTAAAATGAAAAAATGGATGTGGAGTGAGAAAAGCGTGAGCTAACCAAACCCCTGCAGCACGCTCATTGATTGTGTTTCATGTTAGCAACTCCCGGCTACATTAGTTGCTACTAGCATAACCCACCTAAATCTCTATCTGACAGTGGCTGAATTGTATTGTGGGTAGTGTAGGCAATGGGTATTGACAAGGAAGAATAATTTTAGTTCTACTAAATTGATTATGAGTCTGGCAATGTTATGAGAGTATAAATTGAATCTGCAACATCCAGCTTGACGTTGACTTGATCCCTCATTCCCCTCCCACTAAAAAAACACCGTCATATGTGCTTTAATCTGTCATACAAGTCCTCAAGGCGAGTCAGTTTTTATTTATAAAACATACGTGTGTCAATCTGCAATCTGAGCATGACATTTTTCTGTGCGTTTCTTCTGTTTTTCACATGTTCTAAAGCAGCAATCACTTTAAGAATCAGTTGTAGAAGGTTTAACTTGAAGATGTTTTTGCAAACAAGCACAAACTGTCCTGAAAAGACTGAAAAAGATCCCTTCTTTCCCTGAAGGCACCGTCGTGGCCTCAGCCTGTAAAACCGAACAAAATAGTTCCTCTCTTGTATGAATTCACCGTCTGGCTAATGACTTAAACAGAGCTGAGAAAGAAAACTTTCCATGAAGCGGCACAGCTGAAGGTACAGACAAACAAAGCAGCCAAGAACAACATACAGTACATCCGTGTCGGGTCCATGCATGCCAACACATTCTGCTCACGTAGGCACGCGCGATCCATAAGTGCCAGGCGCTGCGACAGCTTTGCACGTGCAGCGACATTCATGCGGGGGACGTAAATATCAGAGGACGACCTTGGTGACAGATGAGGCTGCATCGTGAAAACAAGGGTCACACTAGAAACAAAGATGCAGACAAAGTACACAAGTTTCCTACCCTTACATAGAGACACATAAACCATCCATACGTCCCCTGACTCACGTTGATTTAGCGGCACCATCGGCATCCCACTATCCCATTGAGGAGCGCTTTTCTTCCGGGCTTTCCTCACCATCCTTTCCCCCCTGCCTGTCAGTAAAACCTGGGGAAGTCCTTTACAACGCAGTGACGAAAAAACCAAGATCTCAAAGTGTCAACACCCCGACGCCGACTTGAAAACTCAGCAGCTGTAATCAGCACTTCTCTCTCCTCTGAACCATCTCCTCTGCTGGTAAGTTGCTGTGTGCTGCATTTTCTGCATTTGCTGAAGAATCTCTTACTGCTACGGAAAAAAAAAAACCCACTGCAGCTGCTGAGATCTGTATATTGGAAAGTGAAGTGGCTGTTTAGGCTGCACAGGCACGCACACACATACACACACACAAACTGTTATACACATAAAGACACAGAAACAGCTCAGTGGGGAGCAATAGAAGCTCAGAGGAAACAGTGTGTGAAGCTCTGGGCATGATGCCCTGCAGAACTCTGGCCAGAGCTTCAATCAGGGATATATTACACACAAACACACACACACACATGGGAATGTAGTTTTACAAACAAAGTTGCACACATGCACAAAAATCTCCCTTCCTCTTTTAGTCTTACCGTCCCAGTCTCTCCAGGAGCTCTTGCGGCTGGCAGGGCTGAAAGGAAAAGGAGTACCCAGCCCGGAGATGTCCAGGTTCTGCACCAGATGACTTAGCCGGTTCATGATCCGGCACGATGCCTCCCCGCCCTCCCGCAGAAACTCGTGAAGAGACATGAGAGCCGGCTGCTTCTCTCACACTCTCAAACAACCTCTGTCATCCAGAAAGACCCCCCTCCGCTGCACCTGCAAAGCTCCGCCGCACACCCTAATAGACTCCGAGTCGCAGGACTTCAGCGCAGGCATGGGAAGGAGCTTCTTTGTTGTAATGTGACGGGTCACTCGGAATCAAGCCCACATGCTTTCACATGGAGATGTCTGCATTGGGTGCAAATAAAAAGAAAAGCCTGGTGTCCTCTCCTCCGCAGAGCCACATTGGGGACTCGAGGAAACAGCTACGTGCAAAGCCAGCAGGAGTGAAAAGAGCTGAGTCACAGTCTGCACAACCTCTGTGACAAAAACTCTTCACACTAGAGGTGAGAAATGGGTCCAGCTCTGCTCTGCGCTAACACACACACTGTGGTGCATACCTCGTCGCAAGTGCAACTATTGACAGCTCGGACAGGACGTGAGAGGGGAAGGGTGAAGGGGGGGAAAGCAGAGGGCAGCCGGTGGAGCACAAATCCCCTTCTGCTGCCCGGGCTAATTATATTCCTCCACTCCTTAACTAATCTGCCTTTTCTTTCCCTTCTTCCTATCGCACAGATTCTCTCATGCATTAATCATTAGTGGTTTGAGAGATAGAAGAACATGAAACTGCAACTCTTAAACTCTTAAACACAGAGTGTGTTGTCGCTCAGTATGTGGTCAGTAACTGAGGTGGAAGAGCAAACACAGACGGCGCTCTTTGATGGGAGAGAGGTTGATGGAGAGCTTGGTGTGTGTTTGTGCGTGTGTGTGTTTGTGCAGTTAAAGCTGGCGAGCAAAAGGCAGCTTTCAGTTTATAGGCTCAGAATAGAGATGAGAGAGGAGCCGCACTCTCACACATACTGATGAGGCGACTGCAGGAGAAGGAAACACACACGACATCACCAATCTACCCGTAACTACCCTCCATCTCTCTGTCTCCCCCCTCTCTTCTCCCACTCCCCTGTTAATCAGGTCTGAGCCCTCCTTTATGGCATCACCCTCCTCCTGTGCGCTACTTCATCATAACCTTACATCACAGTTTACTCACACACTGACATACATTTAAACACACTCACACAAAAGCTGCCCTGCTTGTCCTGACCTTCTTTTCATGCTACTGTTATAACCACAGGTGTTGAAATGCAGCCTGGGAGCGAGATAAATCTGTATGGTCATGTTTCATTATCTCTGGCAGTCAGGTCACCAAACTAGCAAAACATTTTCCTCCGACCTAAATGAGGTCGGGCCAATCGCAACTGTTTAAGGGATGGATTTCATACGATGACTAACTGTACTGTAGAGCGCTGTTAAAGCACTTTGGTAAACAAACAAGATGGCTGCCGCAGATTTTAAACATTCTGCATCTGCTATCATTTCAGCATAAAATGAATTGAACGGTATAATGTTGCGTACAAATGGTACAAGTGCTAATCCTTGAAAGCTAACACCAAACATGGATGTATCATTTTAAACTAGAGCACATATTGCTTGGTTGTTTGAATTAGCTACCTAGCCTAGCAGCCTGTTGCGCGTCACACGCTTCATTCCTTTGAACGGCTGCAGCATCCTGAGGCTTTTTGAGCCGCGCCTGTTGATAAAACCGCTTTGGAAAGAGAAAACGAACAAAGAGATCCCATTAGTTTGGCGATGCTAGGCTAGCTGAAACACACAAAGAACACAACAAAACCTAAGACTAGAGCTGTCGCTAAAGCTAGCAATGCTTTGTGGGTGCTTTGAGCTAATAGAAAACATGATCCTACAACTGCCATCACAATGGTGGTGCAAATATCCGGCTTAGTGTTCAACATGGCCCCTATCTTAGATAAATTGTAAATGGACTGTGCTCATATAGCGCTTTTCTAGTCTTCAGACCACTCAAAGCGCTTTTACACTACATGTTACATTCACCCTTTCACACACAGAGTGCCAAAGGCCTAAGTGCCAATCTCCTATGAGTATTTATGCGCATTCAAACCCGATGGCTCTGCAGTTTGGGGTTGAGTGTCTTGCCCAAGGACACTTTGACATGCGACTGTAGCAGCCAGAGATCAAACCCCCAACCTTCCGATTGAAAGGCGGCCGACTCTACCACTGAGCCACAGCCGCCACATGCTAACATTCGCTAATTAAAAGTTAGCATAAAGTAAATAAGAGGCTGGTGGAATTCCTTAGCATTGCAGCTATTTGGCCACAAAACTTAGCATCACACACTTAAAACTTTTGACCTGGTGATGGGTTAGATGAAGAGTCAGGGGATCTCGGCAGTGAACAGAATTCATCCTTGGAGAGGACACAACTGTCCACATTTCATTTCAATCTGTCTACCATTGAAACATTTCCTTACAGGACATTTGACACCAGGAGGGCTGATGGTGAAAACAAATGTACACATAAAATTTATAAGAATCTGACATTTAAATTCCTCTGCAGACTTCTTCTTCAGCGCAATAAATAAAGGATGCTATATTACGGCAGCACTCTCCCAGGCTTCCGATTAGAGACTTACACTAACCTGCAATATCCATCTGGCTGTACACCTGCTTCCCCTCCAGGGATGAACAGCAAAGAACACTGAGGCAGACACCCCTGCCCTCAAGCTAAAAGGAACCTGACACTCACCATTGTGGTAACAATAAAGTCTTATATGTGTCTGATTTATGGGAAACCTTCCTTAGTGTGCTCTCTATCCTAACAATGAAGCAGAGGAACATCTGAGCAATAACAAATGACTAAGATCCAACAGCAGCTCCCTCAGCAAACACTAGACAGTCTTTCTCACACACTCAAACAAGGGCATCACAATACTAGCCACAATCAGCACTCTCCAACCACTACATACAATATGTGACTATTATAGCCAGATAAACAGCCCCTGAAGCCTCGCTGACTGCAGATGAACACATTCCTGATGGAAAAGCTGCGACCTGTGAATGGCTGAACTGGATGTGTCCCTTTGAATCAACTGGAAGTAGGTCAACTGCCCAGTTAGAGAGGGGAGGAGAGGCTGTCTGTGAGAAGGGCTGCAAGTTACAAATACTTCATAACAGAATCAACTGCTGTTGTTTTTCACAGGTAAATAGAGTTTAACCGACATCGTGTGTGTGACTATGGATGGCAAAGGTGTTCTTAATACATTGTTGATATCTCAACTGGTATTGCACTGATTGCAATGGATGTTTGTACAGATTTATTTGGTTCCCAGTAAGAAGTAGGTGATCTCCTGACATTTTCTGCAGCGACATTAGTCAGTCAAAGTTTCCACTTATCCAGGGAAATATCGTACAATCACCGTTCCTTTCCTCATCATCCAACTTTTCCTCCAGCGCAGCCATGTGTATCTTAACAACTATTAAATGGATTGCTATGAAATTCTGTACAAACGTTCAGTGTTTGTTCCTGCACTAAAATCCAGGACTAGGACTCGACTTGACTCGACTTCAGGACTTGTGACTAGACTTGGACTCGAGCACTGATGACTCAGACTTGGACTCGAGCATTGACTGCATTCAGGCTCAGAAGATGGAGAGGAGTTCTGGGACCTATATTTAATGATAGGGACTGTTTTATTGTTTTTGTTATTGTTTCTGATAAGGCCCTGATAATATGTTCGCCTGTGTGCGCGTTCTAGTGCCGTCTCATTCAGCAACAGTTCCTGCCACGATGCCTAAAGAGGCACCACCATTCATGCGTTTTGCTTTCAAAGATTTTATAACAAATGCAAGCAAGAGCAGAGCAACATGTTCAATATGTAAAAGAACCATCGAGGAGAAGACGGGGACAACCTGAAACTTGAACAGACATCTGTCCTGGATGCATCCAGAAAAGTAAGTGAGATACTAAAGTTACTTGGACCGTCGATAACGTTACGTTAGCTAGCTGCTAGCTAACGGTAACGTTAGCCTCTAAAGTGACTCAACCACTGGGTCTAAGATGTTCGGTAAGGTTGTATTTCTTCTTATTTTTTTTATCAGCATTTTTCAACCTTGAGGACTCGACTCAGACTCCACTCGGATTCTTCTTTGGTGACTCGGCTCGGTCTTGAACACCGGAGACTCGAGACTCGACTCAGACTCAAGGTTTGGCGAGTCGACTAAAAAGCTGCAAACGTTCGTGCTCCCTTAAGGATGAATTGTAATAACTTGGTGACCCTTATCTCTTTATGAAGCGCTATAATTGGGTCATGATTTTAATGTAACAAACAATTCTATTCATAACAGAATTCTTGCAAGAATTCCAATGATTCTTAACTTACTTTGTTGCAAATTAGCTAATGTTAGCATGCTAACTTGCTAAACTAAGATGGTGAACATGGTAAATAACAGGATAGTTCTGTTTGACCAGCAGTCAAGAAACACAGTTATTTATTTATATACAGGGAAGAAAAGCACAAACCGCCTGAGCACAGATAAGATCCACCCACTCACTACTGACCGACTGACTGCACTGATAGATGGACGGATCAGATCACAGCCACAGACTATATTCACCAAGACAAGCCACATTATGTGGTGCAAAAAGATCCTTCTGATTTTATATCAGATTGAGGATATGAAATGATAGGCCAGAGCCAGAGAGAGGCCAGGAGCTGATAGAGAAACAAGCTGTTTGTAACTTCTCCTCTGGGGGAAAAGGAAACACCTTCCTCTCAGCTCAGGAGAAGTGAGCAGTTTGAAAGATTAGACAATGCTAAATCCCTTTTTCATCCTCAGCTGACTGTTTCCCTGAATCTCCTCTCCTCACTCTCTCCTCGTCTGTGCTGTCTTCTGTGATCAGCGTTAGAGTCTCTTCTCTGAGCCGATTACCGCTCTCGTCCTCCTGCCGCAGCACATTCCTGTCACACTTCCTGCTACCGACGGTCGCATGTATGCAAGTGTTAGAACTCAAAACACCCCTTTAAATTACGACCCTTTTTTAAATCCTCATTGAATTTTTTTTCTGGTGTAGAGTTATGCAGCCCTCAGTGCTATAGTTAGCCTCAGTTTTGTTCAGTTTTATTCCCCTTGCTTGGTTGTTGCTATGCCCCCCTCCTCACTCAAGTCCACCCACTCACTACTTCACCATCGCTGGTGCTAAGGAGAAGAGGATGCAACTAGAGCCCACTTGCGGCAAAGCCCCCATCATTATAGCAGATTAAAAAATCATGTAAACACTGGAATAAATGAGGCGTTTTCACATTAAAAACATATAACAGACACGTACAAATTGCAGCTGTGCAAACATAGTTCCTTCACTCACAGCAAAGAAAGAATCATGATCGGAAAACTGCGATGTGTGTGATTCAGTTCTTCCTAAATGAGCAGCTGCAGCCTCTCCAGACGAGTCTGGAATCACTGACCTTCATGATATTAACACAGCATGAAATGAAAGGTGTGCTAGAGTGGACTGTGTGTGCATTCATCCCTGTGAGAGTGGCCGTGTGCTCGCAGTGAGTGGATTAAGGCAGATCTCTATAAATGGATCAAAAGAGAAGAGAGGCGAACATAAGAGAATCACTCGTATAAGTGGCATTAGTTTGACAAGGAGGGGAGAGAAAACGGCCTTCGGTGAGGGGCGGTCGGTTAAATTACGAGGCTGCAGGGTGTTCCTGCTTCGCATCAAATCTACAGTCTGGAAAAAGGGCTCAGAAACAGCTTCCTTTTCCATGACTGGGTAAGAAATATGCACTGTAATCAGAATTAAATGGATTATTCAGGGGGAAAAAATGAAGGGCTTAGGGAGCTCTGCACAAAACATTACCACTCAAATATGACAGTAAAATCTAAGAGGTGATGTGTCAAGTCCATGTTAAGTAACCAGTCCATGTTACAGTGAGGATATATGTAGGTCATTGTCTCACTTTCTGCCCTCAACACCTCCTCTGATGGACACATAACAAATACTGTAACCGATCAGGGTGGAGCACTGAGGAAATAGGGCAATGAGATACAATCCTGTATGACAACACAAATCAAAATGTCCGCAGACATCAGAGTCACAGCGAAATTAAAATCGGACTGTTGCTGTATTTTTTCCCTTATTGGATGTAATATTAAGAGTCACATTTTCCCCTGAAAGCTTCAAATATTAAAGGTCTTGTAATAAAAACATCTTCCTCGCTTTAAGCAGAAACAGCATCATATTAATCATGATCATCATGATCCACATTTTTCCTTCATAAACAGCTTCTTTCACGTTTTATCTGGTTAAAATAAGAGAAGCAATATTGTCTCTTATCACACAGATGAGTGCAACACCTGCATGTTCCTTAAATATGCGCACTCTTCTGCAATCAATACATTAACGAGAGACTGTGTTGTATGTGTCGCTGTCTCCCACCTATGCTTCTGGTGACCGTCCTCAGCCTCTCCAGCAGCTCCCCCAGCGCCATCTCCTCCGTCTTCATCCACAGGATCATCCTCCAGAGGGACAGCGGGAGCCCGGCTGTCCAGCAAAGAGACACTTTCACTGGAAGAAGAGACAGCTTGCCTGCTTTTTCTTGAACGGAGCTTCGGAGAGCGGATGGGCGATAGGGAGGAAGACCAGCTGAGCAGAAGGCGAGAGGGGGATGCGGCGGGGTAAACTAACCCAGGATGTGACTGCGTGGCTGCTGTGTTTTGTCACACGGATGCTGGAGGAAAGAAATCTGAGAGAGAGAGAGAGAAGGGGGTGTGTGCAGCTCGGAGGGATGCTTGTGAGAAATGGATTCTTTCGAGGATGCTGGAGTGATGCTGGAGTGATGCTGAAGCTGCGCTGGCTGCAGTCCTGCGCAGAGGGATGCAGAACGCAGGATGCCGGCGATGGAGATGAGGAGGAGGAGGAGGAGGAGGTGAGGAGCGTGAGGCAGACTCAGTCGCACATGCATGCTTCAGCATCAGCACACATGATGGTGCAAACCTGTGCAGACCTGTCAGACACAGAGGGGGAGGGGAAGTGAAGGTCAGCGTTGCAGTTTCCGACAGACAATAGTGACATCCAGTGTGGAGGGAAGGCATAACAGCCAAGTCACGAACAGTCTCATCTGCAGGGACACTGGTCATGCACTATTGATTATGCTGCATTGCCACCATGTGACGACACTCGGTTATGACAAAGACTGTCGGTTAACTCCAGCTGCAATATACTTCTTCTTCTTTTCACACTAATAAAGGTTTGTGCTTCTTTTGGTGAGCTCATTGCTATTTGCATATAAGCTTTATTTGTGAGCTGAATGAGAAACATCCTTAAAGGAGCCTTCACCTTGACGCTGCCTTACAAATGCAGGCATGTCACACACACAGAGGAAGGATTTAGTCCACAGGAGACATCAGTAGGAACTTAAAAATGTCAAGGTCTCTATTAAGGTCTCAGATTGAACATATCCTGAAGACGCACAATTACATGTAGTTGGACACGAAGCTTCTTGGCCAACAAAGTTACAGAAGTAAAATTGTATTATTTAAACAGAACATCTTTATGCTAAGTTTAAGTATAAGGTAGGATAGGCTATTTATTTTGGATGCACTTTTTGGTACTTTCGTTAAAATTGTCATTACAACCTGACAGCTTTCAATAAATGTAACGCTCTGAGAAGTAAAAGACACAAGTCTGTGACCTTGGCTGGATGGTATTAGCCTAACGGTGTGTCCCTCTACCTCCCTACTGGCTCATGTGGTCTTCAACAAGCTAAAGCTAATGAGTTTATTGAAAAAGAAAAATGGAGAAAGGTAATTAACGATGACAACAAAGTGCTGCCCTCCTCTCACCAAGGACTTGTGTGCACTGTAACTGAGGCCAGCTGGATCATTCGGCGTTGGTTTTGCATAATCCTCTTCAGAGAAATGCTTCCATGATATTGTATTTTCTTTTGTTTGTTGTCTCTTCTACAAACCGCTGACCCAAACAGCCAATCAGATACCGTGTGCTGCATGCGTAGGTAAACAGGGCCATTGTGCAGAGTAAAACATTGTGCCAAGGGAAAGGGCATACAGCGTACACTTAAACTGACGTTTGTTTTTATGTAGGACTCTTTGAAGTGGCTAAATTACGTGGTACAAGTGACCCCATCTGCAGCAGTGCTTCGCTTAGCTTCCGTGTTCTGTGCTGACTGTTATCTACTGTACGTTGTACACTTACTATTGATAAGTACATTATACAACCCCACTTCAAACAAACTGAACTATCCCTTTAATCCAAAAGGCAACTGGACTTTAGACGTTTCACCTCTCATCTGAAAGGCTAAAAACTGAAACTCCTTTGAAGACAGCAAGGTTCACATCCTGGCCAGAGAAGACCGCTGGTTTGAAAGAGGTGTCAAGGAAGCCATCTATGTTAAAGGTATAATAAACAGGATTTTCCTAGAAAAATAAAATATAGACTTTTACAAATATAATATAATATAAATCATCACTTATGGGCCTCTATACATGTGTGTTGGTGAGTGTGTGTGCAGACCCTTGTGAGACCCTTCCCTCTGCATCTTTTCTGTTGTTTTGCTTTGCACGGGACGTTTTCAGGAGGGGCGCTGTCGTGGTTCCCTGAGCCAATCACAGCGTACAGGTGAGTGTGGGAGTGGTTCAAATTAGCAGCTGGGCCCCATTCAGACCGACGAACATGGTGAAAGAGTGATGCAGAGTTGGCCTTCTTTCTGTTGGACAGGTAGGTGCCTCAAACCAGGTAGGACAAGCGGACGCCTAAAATAAACCCGGGTCTGAATGACGATTGTAACCTTTCCCATTAAGCAAAAAAGCTGTGTTAGCAGGTTTTTTGACCAGTGTGAAAAGTCTCTGTCTAACCATGCATTTAAAATAATTACTAAAGCGATCTGTAACCAGGAAGGTTTAGGGCTTTTTGTCCAGTTATTATGAATTTAATTTATGATGCTTACAATATTATTTTTCCAAATCTCCTCTTACTGAGTGACTAATCTCTATTTACAGATTCTATATAATTCCATTTGAACTACGCTTGTAGTCAGAGTTATACTGCCCAATCACGCACCGACAGGCTGCGGCGAATGCAGGAAAAACAGTCCGTGAGGAGAGCAAAAGCAGGCGGATCGTAATTCGCCGTAATGACATCCTGGCTCCCATCAGCGTGATCTGACGACGATTTAGCTTCCCATTTATCTCTTTAAACAGACATCTGCATGCTAACAGCTAACAATCTGTTCTAGATCAAAAATTTAACTAGAGATAAATTCCCTTGACGCTGTGTCACGAAAGCCGTTCAGCGTTCTGATTTCCCGACTTCCTCGAATGCATCAGATCGATCTGACCTCAGTTTAGCAAACAAGCATTTTAAAAGTTTTCTTCTCCTCTTGAGGACAGACCTGACAAAACTTGAATTTTTACTTCTTACAAATCTGCATCTTGATGTTGAAATTTCGGCAAAGGTAAGACCTGTTAATAACGAGTAAATCACAAGAAAATGGTCTCTCTTTCTGTAACAATGCGGCACGCGGAAAAGGAAGTCTTGACGGGAAGTCGTTTATCGCTTATCGAACAGCACGTTCACCGGTATCCCTACAAGCTTTATATCGTCTCAGACTATAGCCGATGGGATCCGAGATTGCTGAGTGAGTGATTAGGAGGGATGCGGGCAGGTGTCTGCTGGCAGGTGACTGGGGAGGGAGTGACAGGGTCTGAAATGATAGAGGAGGTTAGAACTTGTAGGTATAGATAACTGATATATCAATAATAATATACACCATTAACAAATGACAGGTGTTTTCACTCTTTCTTTATTACAAGCAGAATGACAATACAGTGCTTTGCCCTCGTTTGCTACAGACAGGCTGGCAAAAAGTCAACAGGTGAACTTTTAAAATCTTTATCCAAAAAACAAAAAAAAAAGGAAATTCTCAAAACCTGTTTAGTAATACAAACAGTGCTGTACTGAAGGTATGATATGAAACGTGCCGCTCGGAGCACAAAAGTCGACATTTCCGACCTTTGCCAAGCTCAGGAATGACGTGACGAGCACCTGCTGTCCTGCTGATGGACTTAGAAAAAAAGCAGTTTGACATTCTGATCAGCAGAAGAAGGCTGGTGCGATTAACCACTTTGAGACAGAGGCTGACGCTTACAGACAGTCCATTCCTAGTCAAGTTATTTGGTCACTTTTTTTTTTTTATGTCTCACCCACTACATTCTTAGAAAAATAACTTGTGAGGAAGAGTGAACACGTATAAACCCCAGTCGACGGACGATAGACCTTGTTTTTCGGGGATCTGTTGTAGAACAAAGTGCAGTGTAGTGTAGACCTACTGGTAAATCTCTAATGAATCATATATTGTATATGTTGCTCTCATTTTGGTTATAAACTTGAACACACATTCTAACAGAGTTAAAATATAGTCTTCTCTCTGGGATACAAAAGTAGCAAAAGAAATATTCAGAAATGGACAACACAAGAGTAGTGAAAAACTGGTGTCTATATAGAAATGTATTTTGAAAGAAAAATAGACCTGACGGCTGTGTCGTGGTAGAAATCTAGTGGAATATGTCTGGATACAGTATGGCAACAGCACAGTGAGGTGGGACACTGCATAACAAGCACCAAGGCTTTTCTATATATATCTACTGAGGTCAGGACGTTGAGCCCCAAAGTCCAAAAACATGAGGAGGGCTTTGAGTGAAAACTAAACAAGACAAATCCAGACCTCCAACCACACTTATAAAATATCTGTGCTCCAAAAGAAACAAACCTGCATCTAAATCTCTACATGTTGGCAGATGGTGGTGTGTGTATGAAAATAAACTTGCTTCAGAATCTGACATTCAAAGACTTCCCGAGTCAGTCACTTGCTGTGCAACACCACAGATATGCTTTGGACGAACAGGACGTTCAGATGTTAGAGATGCAGAAAAGACGTTCGTCCATAATGAGCTACAATCTTCAGCTGGAGGACAAGATGGACAAATCAGTTCGACATTCTATTGATTTGATTGTGACATCGCCAATTCAAGTCTCCCTCCTACTTACAACAGACTCTTATAACAATAATAAAATAATAATATAACCCCCCCTTCTCTCTACAATATATATCAAAAGTTTAAGTTACATCCATACATCAACAGTGACTGCCATCAATAACTTTAAAACAACGTTGATTAATGCAACACATAGAAAAAAACTCTTATTAAGGTGGTGATACACGTATCAACTTTTACATCAACAGATAATGTAAACATTAACAAACATGATGAGACACAGGGCAACAGGTCTGTGGGCAACGAGGCTCTCTGTGCTCCTCCGTTCCAGTCACAGCTACGGCGTTACCATAGCAACTCCAAGTACGACCGCAGTTTAAGCTAGCTCAAACAATCTCATACAAATCTGCTAACTGACAAATTTCACGGCAAAAAACAACTTAAACGTGTTTGTAGTTTATATTCAATTGTTTTTACCTGACAGATGTTCTCCACACATTCAATTACCAGAGTAATGTTTTAGCAGTATAAGTTCCTTCTCCTCGGTCCACTGCGCGTGGATGGCCGCCATTGTTCAGAACATTTTTCAAGCCAGAGAGATCACATGACACCATATTTGGCTAGGATTGGAGCATGTAATTCTGTATGTCGACCACAAGAGGTCGCTGCTAATCTGGCATTTCCAGATCAGAGGAGGTTGACCTTTTTCAATGTAAAAGTGTACCGTCAATATTGAACATTGACGTTGTCTGCTGATGTTGATGTAAAAGTTGACGCGTGTATCACCACCTTTAAAATGTTACATGACATTCTTACATTGACTTTTTGCATAACACAGAGCATGGCACCAAACACACAAGCACAATGCAACAAAGAGGAACAGCAAGTCATTCAGAGCATCCATAAATTAAAAAAAAGAGACTATAAATCTCCATCTGCTGCTGTTACCCTACGCGGCCACACGGGGGCAGCAGAGGGTACAGTGTGCTCATTGTCAGACGAGGAGGAAAAGGTGTCATGGTGTGGTTTTTATGATGAATGATGTCTGGGATGAAGGAAGAACAGAGAGAGGAACAGATCATGCAGCAGAGAGATACGACATGCTACACTTGCAGATAAGAAAAACAGACGTCGACACAATCGTGAGGGGAAAGAAGGAGAATAATAGACACACTGTACCAGACATGTATGCCCTATGACTCTCCCCTTCCTCCCATTATATTCCCACGAAAAATGAGCATTTATGAATTAAGGCAGGGCGGCTAGAATACTGCACATCCCTCGTCAGATTTTCCCCGTTTCTCCCTTTCAGCTGATGGGTGTGTGTGAGTGTAAGGCTTTGTAATACACCACTTCTACTTCTGTTTACACCTCTCTCCTTTGGCTCCTAGCCTGCTGCTGTGTGGTTACCTGTAAGGCAAAGTTGTGTCACATACAAACATACAGAAACAGGCAAATATCATGCATACACTCGCGCACATGCACACGCACGCACACCTAAAGGGCGGAGCTTGACGGCTGCCCCTTACTTGGCCAGACCACAAACTGTACATGAATGTTTTAGACAAACAAGAAGAGGACGTGGACAGTGAAGGAACAGGCAAGAAAGTGAGACAGAAATCAGGACGAGGACTACAAAAAGGTTCGACTTTTGACGTGTTGAAACAGGACAGTTCCTCAGTGCATGAAAACGATGCACCTTCGCACATGGTTCCCCTTTTGTTCTTAGACTTTTTCAAGTAAGAGTTTGGGTAGGAACTTAATGAGGCTAAGACGTGGACTACACTCAAACAGAAAGGTGTGAAGATGAGGCGTCAGTGCTAAAGTATCTAAAGGGTTGTCCACTCAGGTGAAGCCCAGAGAATGCACGTGGTGATGATGGTGTTTGTCTCTATAAACCTTTGACTCTTGAGATGCAGAGCTTTATGTTTCAGCCTGTGAGACACATAGTTCACACCGAGGTCTCCGGCCCCGGAGCGTAGTAGGCGAACCCCGCCCCTGAAAGACGGAGCACGTACGGGCTGAGGGAGCACAAGTCCGCCCCTCCCCCTTCGGCCAAGTGGGCGAGTAGTTTCTGGGGAAGGGGATCAGACGTGCGGAGCGACAGCATCTCCACAGCGCTGAGGTGGAGGTGAGAGGAGTCCGGGCTCGTGCCTTTGCAGGACCGACGAGAGGACAGCGGAGTCAGCTCGGCCACGCCACCCCGAGACAGCTTCTCCTGATCCTACAGAGAGACGGAGGATGTGTGATCAAAGGGAAATCCAACACACAGACGTAGGACAGGAAATCAAAAGAGTTGCACCATGCAGATCACATCTGGGAAGTTGTTAATGAGATCAGATGTGAGACAGCTTGATGCATGAGATCAAAGAGCGGGGTTATAGTCAGAGGGTTTCATAGATTTTCTTTAGAACTCCAGATGTTTATAAAGAATCCATGTGTGGACAGTGGACAGAATTGAATGATTAATGAAGACAAACCCTCTGAAAATTCGGTTAGATTAAGCATGCTCATGAAATTAGTAATGTAAAATCACACTTGCAATTCCATCTTCCAACACCAGAGGTCATCAGCTGTCCTGCTATAAGATAATAGTTTGCCATGCCGCCTGTTTAACTTCGATTTTTCCACATCAGTTCTGTCTGTGTCATCAGTAATGCATTATTATTGACCTAGCCTAATGAAATGTGGCCTCAGTTGTTAATGTAAAGTTAATTGAATCTGTATGAACCTCAAAAACCTGAGTCGTCTCATTTTTCACACTTAAAGGAGCAGTTCGCTCCTGGAAAAAGCCACTGTCAGTCAAAGCTGGTGCTCTCTGTTATCGATAGAAGCAGTAATATTTGAACTTGAGAAAGGTGTACAAACAGCTTGTGGTCTCGCCCATTCTACATTCCTACAACACCCAGCGTGCATTTCGCCCCTCCCTCTGAAAGGAACAGCCTAGAGCGGTACAGAATCTGAAATACGATGAGAATATCCCAGTGGATTGTCTAAAAAATCGGGTCTGCAGTCTACATTTCAAACCCGACGATTTTGAACGAGGCATGACATCGGAGGCAGGCGTCCTAGATTGAGGAAGTGTAGTTTAGCAAGCTCCTTGGCCTCCACCAAACAACTTGTTTTACGTAGTCTGGCGGAGCTTTTCAAGGGCCCATTTGAGAAGTGGATAGTGTCCTTTAAATGCACAGAGCGAAATTGCATTTTGTTCCCTACCATAATGGCATTAGCTCCACATAATAGCATGATAGGACTGATGTTGAAAAGCGGCAAACTGGCCCTTTAACTTCAATTTCTCCACATCAGTGTCATCAGAAATGCATTAGGCAACGTGCTATTGACCTGGCTTAATGAAATGTGACCTCAGTTATTAATGCAATGTCAATCGAATCTGTATGAACCTCAAAAACCCGACAGCCATCTCATTTTTCACACTTAAACCTCCTCTGACCCAGAACCTTCAGTTTCACATCTATCTTTATCTACAGTTAGGACCAAAGGGAGTCACAGCAGGCCTGCTACTACTTGTTGAAGCCAATATGACAGGTGGCGATGGATTTTAAGTAGCCTGGCTCTAATAAAAAAAGAGGATAACATTTCTTATTTGGCCGCTACACAGATCAAGTTAATTCCCAATCCCTCATGCAATCAGAAGCGCAGCATGCTTTGGATGCAGCTCTGCAGAATTAATTGGAGCTCGTGATTCCTGAAAGTAGGTTTGACGGAGGTAAATTTCTCATGTTGACACAGTTTATCACCCCCCCCCCCCCCCCAGCCTGAGCCCGGGCACGACAGCATGCCCCATGCAGAGCAGAGCAGCAGGAAGCATCACGGCAGCGGCATTAACAACCCGACTCCCCACCGTCAACGCCCTCTGTGTGCTGTTACCATGGTGACCCTAGGCAAGGGAGGGGGGTAGTACTCTAGGGTTTGCTGGGTGGGGTGCTGTGTGACATCATGGAGTCATAGGTCCTAGCAGCTTTGTCTCCACTGTCTCCCTCACAGGTCCTATCAGGGTGGAGTGGGTCCCTCTCATTGTCTCCCCCGCCTCCAGAGGAGCCGGGGGCCACACAGACCTCCAGGGCCCCCGCTGTCCCTAACTTCTGTGGGTGACGGTGAAGGAAAGGAGGTGATCATGGAGTCGCTTCAAACGCTGTGTATCCTGACATACATAGAGGAGTGTTTCTATTTATTTATAAATCAAAGTCGAGTTTGAGCTGCTTTCACTTCACTGACCACAACTACACTAGACAAGTAGACACACTTTACTCATCCTCATAGCTCCTGTAAAGGATTGGTGATGCTCTCTAGTGACTTAGTAAGAAACAATGTTCAGCATGTTTAGTTTAGCCCTGCAAAGTGTAGCAGATTTTGTTTTGGAGCTTTGCCGTTTTCGTCACACTAAGAATTCCACTAAGCAGGCTTGAAGTGCAGAGAGGACACGTTCAGTTCAGTTCAGTTTACTTTAAAACCGCTCGCTAACACCCCTGACCAATTTAGAATATGACTTCAGCTGAGTTCCGTGTGTGGACTCGGTGCCTCCACAGCTGTTGTAACCACTGACTAGTTATAATCTCATAAACAAGGACACATTCAGGAGATAAGTTTTTCAACTACATTAATCTTCAGCAAAATGAGGTTGCCAGCCCAACTTTTGCAGTTGCAAATCATTTGTCTTGTTTAGAGATGACAAAAAATTGGGGCAGCAGGTTAAGAGAGTTTTCACAAACAATTTGAGTCTATAAATAGAGGAAGAAACGCTCAGGTTTTTATGAGCCCAAGGGCACCTCTTAAAAAGCTTTGTTGAGTCCAACAAAAGTCCGATTACTTTGATAACAATATAAAAACTATCATCTTTTAAGTGTCATGTCAAGAAGCTTGTTGATAACAAAATATCAACACTGACTGCTTGAACTGTTTGAATGTCACCTGTGAATCGGAAGTTTCGTTCTCTTTGGCGGCACCTATGGCGATAAACGGTAGTTCTAACTCTTGATTTTCCTCGCTGACGGTCGCTTTCCTCTTTAGACTGTTTGCTTCATCTGACGACCAATTTGTTTCTTCTTCTTTGGATTTTCACTTATTGTTGAAGTTGTATCTGTAGTCATCCATCTTTTCTTTGTTTGTTCAGCCATAGTAGATTACTGTTTACTCGCAACACTTGGGGAGACCGGAAAAGCAGCCGCTTAGCTCCGCCTACCCTCTATGGCAGACTAACCGCTGCTGGAAGATGGAAAGTGCGTCACTAACTGTGTGATTTTTTCTGCAAAGGTCGCCATAGACACCCAGTCTGTAATAACAGTATACACTGCAAATATAAAGGCTTTCATCAGTGGGCCATAGGCTCAATCACCATTGTGTTACCTCATTTGGCGATAGATAGTGAATTAACAGACATTCACTTTTTAATGAAAGTCTTCGAGATTAGCACTTTAACATTGTCTGTATTGTATGCTTTTATCACAAACTAGTATATTTTAAACTATTGTGCTTATTGAAGGGACTACGGATGAAAACTAGTCTTTGGGCTAACTAACGGGATCACATTTTGTCTGAATGTTGATTCATGTGCATTGTCCCTTTTCTTCTTCATATAAATAAACTATAAAAACAAAAAAGCTGTCACTGTGGAGCTGGATTTTTCTTTAAAATTCACATCACTGAATACCACTCTCTGCTCAACAATTAAAGAATAATATTAAACTGGTTTTACAGGAAAGAAATTCTGTAAATCGATGATTTATATTCTAATAAGTTCCTGACAATTGTACATAAAAAGGTGACGAGATGAACACATGCAAAAAACATGGTGTAGTGCATGAAAGTGACATTTCTTAAACAGTGAATAAAAATGTGACAGAAAATATAAAAAGGAAAAGTTGACCTCACAAATGAGGAAAAATGTGCAGAAGAAGAAACCATAAAGTCCTAACTTTGCTCTCCAACCAAACGCTGCGTCACCGCTCTTATTAATAGCGTGCTAAATGTTAGTTTCACATTAGTGGAGGTGTTGAGACGGTGATGAGGAGTTTACACTGAGACATGCCACCATGCATACAGACGAGGGCTTAAAAAGAGAGAGTCACCTCCTCTTCCTGCTCCTCTCTGGTCTCTCTGGGCCAATCAGAAACTCATTCTGCTGGAGGACTGAGAAAGCATGAAGATGGTGGACGGCTCCACAGTAAGGCACGGGCGAGTGGACTGCAGTTACCCGGAGAGAGCGAGCGAGTGCAGAGTGGCGGAGTCGCAGACGCACGGGGGCAGAAAGGAGAGACGAGACATGAGGGTGATGAGGAGAGGGGGGGGAAGAAGAAAACAAACGTAGGAGAAGAGCAGAAAGGTGGAGGGTGGTGTGAATGTGGATTATAGTGGTCCATTAGGATGCAGCGAGGAGGGAGAAAAGAGAAGAAAAAAGCAGAGGAGGAAGAAATCTGTCAGACCTTTCGTTCATTTTTTCATTCATGGTGAAGTTTGCTTTGCAGGCAGGTGAGGCTAAGCCGTGGGGAACAGGGAGTCTTTCTAAATCACACTGTTGCTCAAAGCTATTTGGGATCTTAACGTTCTCCCTGGATGATTCATAGCACGTTGTTACAGTCAAAGTAGCAGGTAGGATTTGGGGGAATTCAGCTAACTATATCAGGTCATTTCAGCTGGGAACTCTGAATGTTCTGTACTGTCAAAGGTTAATTCTCTTTAGCATCAGTTAGTCATTTGTTAATGTTTTTAGCAAAGCATTTCGTTATCACCATCAGAGTTCACTAAAGGGGAAAATAACTTAAAAAGGGGCCAAAAACTCTCATTTGAAAGAATAAAAAAGCCTTTTTTGTCACATTATGTTCATTTTAGACGTTAAAAACTCTCTATCTCAAATAGTTTTGGAGTTTTTTTATTTCTACCTGCATCCCTAAAAAGTCCAAGAAGCCTTTCCTTTAAGAGACAATTTAAAGCTTCAGTTTTACAGTGGAGTCTATGCAAAGGTCTTACCTGTGCACGTTCGGTGGCTGTGGGACATACGGCCCTGCAGAGGACCTTCTTAATGACATCTGGCAGCAAGCTGACCGTAATGAGCAGGATGATGCTGAGCCAGGCCGGGCCGCTCGACAGCATCTGCATGAACACGTAGTACATCCTCTGGTAGTTCAGGAAGGGCCTGAGACGCAACAGGAAACACAGAAATAATAGCACGATAAGACTGAGGTTGAAAATCGGCGAACTGGCCCTTTAATTTTTCAGCAATGGGTTATTCATGCTTGAAAAACAAAGCATGTCTTACCAAATGATGCCTCCCCAGAGGAGAGAGAAAATAACATAGAAAAGTAGTGACCCCCAGATGACAAAGTGATTGATCCAGGTCCAGTGGTGTGTGTCCAAGGCAAGCTGAAACAAACAGAATATGTACATAGTAAACACTCGAGCCGTCAATGAAGTCAATGCCTTTACCTTCAGGGTTTACTGAGCGACCAGTGGAGTCGATACATTTATGTAACGTGCTATTTAACAGTGTGTGCCTCAAGCTCCTCCACACATACGATCAGGAGCACGTGCAGTGGTCATGAACTCACAGGGATTATGCAACACAACAGACACGAGTGACATTTGCGCACACACCTTGAGCGTAACAGTGAACACCAGCACAGTGAAGACGAGAGTCCCAAAGGTCCAGTTCCCAAACATCTGCGAGGGGAAGAGAGGAAGAGGAGGGTTAGATGCTGCATCAGTCACACACCCCTACAACCCTGCATCCTTTGGTTTTACAGCGCAGATATGAGGAGGATCAACAGGACTTTCTTTGTAGCTTTGAGGCCAACACACGGCTAATATTTAGACTTTGTCCCTACATTTTTGCTACCTTCTGAAATCCTAGAACGGTTTAAGCAGACTTCAGGACTGAACAGATGTGATGGGAGTTGGGAGGGAGATGATGAAAGAGGGAGGATGGTGGAGGTAGAGACAGATCAAGATCACCCATAGCTGGTTGGTACCAGTGTATCTACAGCTCCGGAAAGAATGAGAGACCACTGCAAAAATATGCTTTTCTCTGGTTTTAATATTTACAGGTTAGTGTTTTTGTAAAATGAACTTTTGTTTTATTGTAAACAAAATTTCTCCCTACTTCCATATAAAATGTTCTCATTTAGGTCTTTTATTTGCAAAAAATGACGACTGGTTAAGAACAAAAAGATGTTTTCCGACCTCGAATAATGTAAAGAAAGTTCATGTTCATCTTTAAACAACAGAATACTAATGTTTTAACTCAGAAAGAGTTCAGGCATCTTTATTTGGTAGAATAACCAGATTTTTAATCACAGCGTTCATGCATCTTAGCATGCTCTTCACCAGTCTGTTGGGTGATGTTAGGCCACTCTTTGTTCGATGGCTTGTGACCGTCCATCTTCCTCACGATCACATTCAGGAGGTTTTCACTGGGGTTCAGATCTAAATTGCTCATGACATGTAGAGAGAGATGCTGATTTAAGGAACATTTGGAGTGGTCTCTTCATTTTTTGCAAAGCTCTATATTTATGCTTGACTTCCTTCATTCATTAAGCCTCTTCTTTATGCATACAAAATTTTCATTTTGAACCTTTATTTTATTTATTGCACAAAGTGCACAAAGAGTTTGAGGTGTTCTGATACCGATACTGTAATGTCTCACTACTGCCTAAAAAACAGTATCGCCCATCGGCTAATATGCCAATGAATGCCCCAAACCGATACCATGATTTATTAGCCCCCCAAAAGATCAATTTTTTCTTCCCTACCTACAGCAATTATACATCATGGCTGCCACGAGCCGTTACTGTTTTAGAGCGGCAAAGAACAACAGTTTACAGGTAAATTATCAGGTGTTGATAAAAAACAACAGAGTAGTGCAGGCGTTTATACTCTTTCGGACTGTCAACGAATATTCTAAATATTCTTAAATGGAAAAAAATCAGCGCTACCGCGGCTGTCTCGCGAACTCTCGCGTGTTCTCGCATGTGTCCTCGCGTGCACTCTCTTGGTCACGGAGCATCTTTGAATGCGTCACAACGTTACTTTAAACGTTAATCATTAACTTTAGCTAAAACGAATTAATACAACAACCGTGTGGCGTGTAATTATGGCGGAGAATTAAAATCCCAGCCCGACCGGAGACAGAGAGAGATTCTCACGCGCAGCATAACAGACAGGTGTAGGTATATTAATATTTTTAAAAGACACGTTTGTGTTAAAATAAATATGCCTGTCGCAGCACAGCTCGAACGGGTCGCTGAATGTCCGTTCTACCGTAACCTTATGATTATATTTGTTTATTTTGCAAGGTGTAAGAAGATGTTGATCTTTTAAAAGGCTTGTTTACGTTTAAATACATTTATCTTTGCAAGTAAGTTTGTCTCTCGTTGTATTGGTATGTCCTCTTGTGGAAATATTGCACAGAATATTCGAATAGTTCGAACCACTGTGGGGTTTTTTTAGGAGTAATCGAACGTCATTGTTGGCTAATTTTGACAGCATTAATACGTTTGTTGTTTTACCCCCCATTAAAGTGATTTTTTCATCACAATGGTATCGATGGGGTACTAGGTATCCACTAATAGTCAAGTCAGGGTAGTGGTATCAGTATCAGAAGGGATTAATGGTATTGGAGCATCTCTACAAAGAGTACAGGATGAGAACATTCCAGCTAACCTCTGGATGCTGGAGCAGTGAAAATAAAACCCACCCCACACATTAACATGGACATACAAATACACACACAGACAAATGCACAAACAGGACAGAACAACAAACAGATGTTGGATCTTAATCTATAGCACATACTAGCATTACTCTACTGACTACCACAAGGAAACACAGGGAGAATGTGGGGGAGCATCTAAGGTTTCTACCATGTCAGTGGGTTTGTTAGGATCAGGTTCTGTGCAAGATTCAGGGCTTTACAGAGATTAGGGGGAATAATGGAGCACTGGGAAAACTACACATTCAAATGAAAGTGCATGGATGATGTGAAGTGAGGAGGGATGAAACTGGATGAAACGGTCAAACTGAAAGCTTAAACGGTACGACAGGAACTAAAAAAGCGTGAAAGACAGAGAGAGCTGACAGGGAGGGAGACAGGCTTACCATCTGTGTGTTGGTGGTCATAAGCTGAGGACGAAGAAGAAGAAGAGGAAGAAGAGGGGGAAGAGGAAGAAAAAGAAGCAAAATAAAGAGAGAGGAAGCAGAGAGAAGGAGGGGGAAGAAAAGAGAAAAGAATCAGGACAAAGGGTAAAATGAATTTCAGGATGTTTCAACTTAAAAAACAGGACCAAAGGCAATCAAAAACAGTTGACATGATACAAATTAACAATACAGAGAAAGATGCTATTGCGTTGTCGATATGAATGGAGATCCAATGTTGCTGACCTACAGGGGGGCCTGGGACAGAAACCTTACTGTTACAGATCTATAATGACAAAACATGACCACAAAGTAACACTTAGCTCCTCTTTCATGACAATCCAATGGAGATGGATGAGTGCTTTTAAAGAAATAACCTACTTTGTGTCCATTATCCTTTTTTTAATTTCCCTGAAGGACACCTCAAACACCCCACAAATGGCCATTAACTTTTCCTACGTCCACTCTGTTTAAATAATGTCGACACAGAGGCAGAGGCTCACCTGGCCGTTGCTGGTGAAGGTGGTGTTGTCAAACAGAAAGTAGGCACCAAAGAAGAAGATAACAGCGTCAAACACACCGAGGCACGTCCAGTACAGGAAGACAGGCCAGCGGAGGAGGGAGTTCTTTGCGATGTCCCTGAGAAAGACGGGCAGAAAAAAGAGAACACATGAGCAACAACAGCAAAAATTGTAGCCGCAAAAACTGCTCCGATATTGTGTTCAACCTCACCTGTACAGGGAGGGATCCCTCTTCAGTGTCTCCATGGTGACGTGCTTCTCAACCAGGCTGTAGAGGAGGATGGGGAGTGAGGTGAAGCTGATGTTGTACAACGTCAAGTAGGCGGTGTCGTACAGCGGCTGCAGAGGGGCAAAGATAAAACAGACAGCGTCAAACACCTTCAATTTGAATCTACATTAATTGGGTGTTTTGGCCACCAGGGGGCAGCAGAACAAGCTTCAAAGACAAACTACCTTCTTATAAAGTTATCATGAATTCCTCCTCAAATATTATCCGAATTTCAAATACAGAAACATTAACTGTATTTGTGGTTCTGGCTATTTGACAATGGTCGAATATTCAGGATCCTTTCTCGCTCTGTTTTGGTCTCCACCAACTTTAGCTGCTAAATGTCCTGCAAGTTGTGACCATCGTCTGTCAGAAATTGGTGCGGGGCAGGTACTACGATGTGAGTTTATTAAAACAGGTCTGCTCAGACTTTTTTGGGCCAAATATCGTAAAATTCGGTGTATAAGATGCACTTTAATGCTTTTTTTTTTTCATGTAAAAACTGGGCTGCTTCCTACATACTGGTGCGACTAATATACCCGTATAAAATGCAGACAGAGGTATTTTACTGTGTTTTACCCAAACGATGGTGCTATAATCTAGCTAAAGCTTAGTCACGGACATGCGACGTCATGATCGCCAGTGCAGCCAGCACCCTCACAACAATCAACGTTACCGTAGCTCAACTATGGCACTGGTAGACAGCAGGACTCAACATGGCGAAAACAGATGATAGGCTGTAATTTGTGTGTGTTTTTCAATGTGTTTCAAATAAAATACATTTAAATAGTGTTGACAGCTGTAGAAAACCCTTTTCCCTCTGGTACCCCCAAAACAGACTGCGTCTAATACTCCAGTGTGACTTATATTCTGGATTTTACTGTAATAAAACCAAGGTAAACAGAACAAAGCTGAACGTGCAACATCTTTCACATCAGAAATTGATCCACTGTCACATATTATTGCAGCTTTTAAATTAAAAGCTTAAAAGCATTAACTACTTTATGAAGTTGGTTTAGTGAATAACATGAGGGCATGATTAGCACTTACCTGCTGGGAGAACCCGCAGAAGAACTGATAGAGGAACTGAGGGAAGATGAAGCATACATTCTGGAGAGATTTAAAAGAAGGAAACAACAAACAGAGAAAGTGATGAGCTTGTGACAAGAACACCAAAAGAGATTTAAAGAATCTAAAAATGCTACTATCTACACATTTCTGTTTATGCACAGCTTGTGCGCTATAAGCTGACTGAGTGGGCCGCACAGAGCTGGCCTGCCAAAAGGAAAAAATGAATCAGTTGGCAGGGCACCGCTCGCTGTGGAAGCCGCCCACACTGATCATCGTAACCGTGAATCCAGCAGAGAATGTTACACCAGGGATTCATGAATCCGGTAATCTGTCAGAGTCGCTGCAGAATCTGGTTCTTTGTAACTCAGTGTCTCACTGGGAATTACGATAAAGTGATTAAAACGTGTGAGACGGCGGAGGACAGAGGAAGGCATTCGTCTTTTACCTTGTAGAAGAAGTACTGAACAAGTTCAGCGATTCGGATGTAATAATAGTGGCCGTGAACGAGGAGCATCTTCTTCAGGTGCTTGAACTTTGGGATGGCGTAGTCGCTGTTCCTTGCTGCCTGTCGGCCTTCTTTACCCATGATGCCTTAATAAGGAAAGAGGTTTGGTTACATATCATCTTAACAGGAAGAGAGGAGGTTAAAACAACATGAATCTTTGTAAAGAGACTAATTACAGAAGCCCTTAGCGGACATGCATCCCTACGTTTTATTTACTCCATTTTCCCGTGGTAATGAGTTATTTCCGGTTGTTTTCTTGAGAGATAACAAAGTTTGTTTATTCATGATTACGGGATCATTTTCAGACAATCTAGAAAACAGAACAACAGGCTGGTCACTGTGCGATTACAGACCAGGCCGTGCCATGCTGCCACTGCCCACACTAATGAGGTTAAACCTGTTTATGTTTGTTTTGTGCTTCTGAAACTCTGGGGATACGAGTTATGATTATCGTTATAATAAGCAATCTTAAAAACAAGTAAGACGTGCAGCCTCAAAAGGCAGAGAGACGAAAATAAGTGTAGGGAGGGGAACTTTGGAGCCAAAATATGGGCATGGAGCCACTCAGTCCACATTAACAGATAACTCGAAGGCAACGCAGCAAATGGTACAAATCTTATTCAAACATACAGTGGGATTTACGACCGACTGCCAGGGGTCTAAAGCCTGAATCAGGAAAATTCTACCTTAGACGTAAAAAGTAAAAGTAGTAAATATAATGTATGGACGCATGTCCGCTTAAGGCTTCTGTAACTAATAGAGTTCAACTAACATACAAGATGCATGTGAGAGAATATTGGCTTATCATACAAATATTGTATGACTTGATATTTTGTTAGAAAAGCAAAAGTAAGTTTAGTGCATCCGTGTTTTATTGGCTGTATTTGTGACTTTTAATTTACGTTTAATCATTTTTCATTGCATATTTATTATTTATAATTGATCAATTTCAAATAAGGTTTTCTATAATATATAATCTACTGTTATGATCATATAACTGTACTGACAAATGTTAAACAAATCTGTCACAACTGATCTCAAACAGATTTAAAGGACCAATAACCAACAATGTTTGTTTACATTACGTGTTGTTTTGTAAAATAAATAAATAAAACATAAATAAATGAAAATCACTTGACCTGTATTACTCTTTAATACTTTTAATAAGGCTTTAAATTAACTTGTGCTTTAATATACAGCACCCTGTCTATAATAACAGATGATGTATCAAAGCCAGTTATTATGGCGGTAAAATGAGCTCACCAATGCCCACATGTGCTTCCAAGATCATGCTGACATCGTTGGCGCCATCGCCGATGGCAAGTGTTATGGGGTGCTCCTTGGAGGCTTTTATTAGCTTCACGATCTGCAGAAACAAAAAACACAGTACAGTCACTGCCACTGATGTCCTTCAGGAGTGTGCCTGAACATTGCACTGTATAAACACAAAACAATGCACCTGTACATACTGTGTATTTTTTTCACTGCACCATCTACCTTATGTGTATATGAAGTCATAGCTGCTATTCATCGCTTATCACCGCACTACCTTCCCATTGCCTTATTGCTTTATTGTGTATTGTTGTCTGAACATTGAGAGCCTTGTAGACCGGAGTCAAATTCCTTGTATGTGTACACATGCTGAGGATATTGGCAGAGTTAAACGCAGGTCTCTCACCTGTGCTTTCTGCAGCGGTGCCATGCGACAGCAGAGCACGGCGCTACAGTTGCGACAGATCTCCAGAAAGATCTCTCTGTAGTTTCCAGACCCGGCACCTTCCTGGTTGGTCTTCAGAACTGCTGACAGAGTGGCCCCGTCTATGATCAGACCGAAATCGAGGCAGTCTACTGACAACCTGGAACAAAAGTTCACAGAGCAATCAGCTTTTTTTCACAGAACTGAATCAGCAAAAGTTGTTTTGGGTCATTTTTAAAGAAAAAATGTCAAAAAAGTGATGATGTCAGCTTCTTGTTTGTTGCCTTTTCTTTTCCTATATTTAAGTAAATGCTGGTTGGACAAAACAAAACTTTGAAGGATGTCACCCTGACGCGATTTTTCACGATATTCTGACGCTGTTTAATTGGGAAATAGTTGCAGGCCTTATATTACACATGCATGATCTCATACCCAGAAATGGAGCGTTGTCTGAGAACAGTCCGGTTCAGCTCAAAGAGAACGTCGTGCAGACTCTGCTCCTCCGTGCGTTTCTTGGTCAGCTCCAGGATCTGGGTGCTGCGGCGGAACAGCTTGCTGGCGTAGCAGGTAGCGGCCGCCGTCTCCATCTTGTCCCCCGTCAGGACCCAAACTTTCATCCCGGCTTTGTGCAGCGACTCGATGGTGTCTGCAGCTTTCTCCTGGAGCCTGCGCGTCAATAAGTCAATAAGTGTTTCAGCCTCCACTGGGTCTGGTAAAAGCGTCCGTCAAAACTTCAATCAATCAATTACCAACGGGTGACAACTTATCAATGCACGACCACCCCTGTCCCTGCCCATCACCAGTTTATCTACTAGGGAGTCAAACTGCCAGGCAGCAGATCGATCAGTAAGGGAAAACTACCTTTAGAGATCAATACTTAAGTCTACCTTGTTGGAGCAGGAACAGTGAATATATTAGCAGAGCAGAAAATAAAACGGAGACACAGCAGTGAAGGAGTAAGTCACCTATCAGAGCTCAGACTGCATCTTCTCTGCCCTCATGAGTCATTACAAGACTTTGAAGGCGACTTCATGACTCATTAATCTCCCCTTCTGTCCCCTGCTGCTGCTCTGTTTTTAAAAAGCTTCTCCCTCTCTCTCTCTCTCTCTCTCTCTCCCCCTCTCTGCATGAGCACCAACCTGTCCTCCACTGCCGTAGCGCCCAGCAGCACAAAGTCCCTCTCGATGATGTCATAGGCCTGCGCGAGCCTCTGCTCCCTGTCCTGCAGGGCCAGCTTGGCTTCGTTCAGGTGATGACAAACCTCCTCGTACTCGGACTCCGACAGCCGTCGATACGCCACACACAGAGTCCGCAGCCCCTCCTGCGTTTGATGAAAGAGGAGAGGGTTTCATGTTTAGCTCTTGTAGCTGCTATGTGACATAAATGAGAGCTTGCTGTGCGCCAAAATGGGTTTTAAAAGGTCAAAACTCACACTGTTCGGCTTAACGGGGTATTAAATTATTTTTTTGGCTACTTAAGAGCAGAGTAACAAGCTGTAAAAACCACACTGACATGTTATCACCTTATAAAGTTTTTGTAGTGAATGTGGGGGCAAATATTTACTCATCCTGCAGGCGCACAGCAACATTAGCATTCAGAAGGATTCCTGTTTCTGGACACCTGACAAAGGTGAAGTCCTTCTCCTTTTACGATACTGAGCTGCTCCTTTTAGCTGCTGAATGTTCGACTATGCTAACCAGCAAGTTGCTAACCCTGTCTGTGGATTGTTACATGCTAAGCTACAAAAAAGCTGTAGCCCATAAAACCCAAAACAAGCAGCTGAAAGACGCTAAAATGCTACGTAGAGCTGAGAGGAGCTCCAGAGCTGGGTGATGATATCTGCAGGTAAAACAATCAGTCTAGTGTTAATATAAAACAGATTGTTTTAATATTAAGCAGCTGATATGAGGGGCTGCACGATATATTAGACTGAATTTCCCAGAGGGAGTCATCCCAAAGGGATCAATAAAGTTGAGTCTAAGTCTTAGTCTATATTGTTTAACAATCGCGATGTGCGCATGTGCAATTGACGTGCGATAGTGACGCAAATTAAGTGAAACACGTTAAGCTGCTACTTTATCGTTGCTTGGTGCAAAACAAAAACTCGCCAGTTTCTCGTTTTCTATCACTTATCAACAGGAAAAGTCCGCCTGTTATCACTTTAGTGCAGCCCTTCACCAGAGCACACAGAGGACTGACCGTTGCACAACAGAGTCTGTGTCAGATGCAAGTAAACAAGCAGACATCACAGATAATGTCGGTGGGATATACACATATCGGCATCAGCCATTTTTTTTTTAATTATTTTTTTTCTTCAAATTTTTTTATTTATTTATTAATTTTTTATCCGACAGCCGATAAGAGATCAATTTAAAACTGGGTTATTTTGGCTCTGATGCATATGCTTAAAGGCATTTAAACAAAGTTAAGTGTTGGAGTTTGTATTATTCAAAATTTTGACGCCAATATTTTCACTTTTACTGCAAATGAATATCGGCTTCAAATATCGGTTATCGGCCTCCTTGACTACTAATAATCGGTATCGGTATCGGCCCTGAAAAAACCATATCGGTCTATCTCTACTTATAAGTAACTGTATTCCCATTATCAGCAGGACCTCGTCCCAGTGCTGGTTAACACTATGGCTACATAAAGGGATTGTTCACAGAGCGAATGTACATTGGAGTGTTTACTTTTAGTGGCTACACACGGCGTGAGGTTGTGTGTGTCAACAGGAAGTAGGATACGTATTTATTTAACAGGGTGCACATGCAGGAACATTTTTCATCCGTAGTAACTGGACAGATGTTTTGAGTCACCCCAACAAACTTAAAAACATAATATAAAATTTTAATTACAAAGTTATTAAAATCAATTTAATTTATACTGTGAGCTTTCATTTCATAAAGGTACTGTCACTGGGCAGATCACGCTGATTAAACTTACATTTGAACATAACTAGCTTGGCACAAAAGTATCACCAAACTCATTATATATACAGCATATGTAACAGTCACTTACGACAGCATTCTGCTCCACCCGGGCCTTCACCTGCTCCACCTTCCCCGACACCACCCGAGGAAAAATGGATGAGTCTGCCCCCTTACAGAACAGCAGGTATTCTCCTGAGACCCCACGAACACACACAAGAACAAAACACATTTCAAACACCAGTCATCGATGACGAAACTAAAACGTGTCACTGAGTGTCTGAGTTTAACTTACCCGAGCTTGACTTGACGATGACGCTCATTCTCCTCCTGACAGAGTCGAAGTTCAGAACATGGAGCAGCTTGAACCTGAAACAGAGACAGTTATGACATGAAAGGGGCGATCTCTGCTAAGATGTAATTAATCTCCTTTAGTGGGGTTATTCTAAAGTCTTACAAGTCTCAGTTCTCCTTGCAGATTATGCTTTTTAAACAAATACGCACCCTCTCAATGTTTTGTTCATGCGTCTCTCTGTGTAAAAGTCTGCTCCGTAAATATTACAGACACAACTGTAGGTCATCAGTCCCTCCAGGATTTCACGCAGTGATTGTTGTGGCCAAAAACGCCTGATCTGATGCACTTTTTAAAAAACTTGCGGGGCGCTGTTTAGCTTAGTCGGTAGAGCAGGTACCCCATGTACAGAGGCTACAGTCCTCGTTGCACTGATCGCAGGTTCGACTCCTGGTCTGCCGATCATTTGGTGCATGTAATCCCCCACTCTCTACTCCCAACATTTCCTGTCTATCTTCAGCTGTAATAAAGCCAAAGGCCAAAAAAATAATCTTTAAAAAAAAACAAAAGTTGCAATGCAAGTTGCCATGTTTTCAGGCATTTTTTTCAGTTTAAATCAATAACACATCCACTGTGACAAAGCCAACTATTGGCTGGACGAGCTGTTTGTCTTCTGACATCACTTTCGGTCGATTTCTGGGACAAGACGCCGAATAAAATGAGTAATAACTGAACGATACTAAAGTCACTTAGCATGAAATGCTATCCACATGTGCAAATGTGCAAATTTACACATTATTTATTACATTTACTTTGCTCTAATCGTTACTTCGGCTGCTGCAGCAGTATAAACCTATTGATGAGAGAACAGGGAGATTACTATCTGACTGTATAATGACTATTTGAAAGTGGACTGTTAAGTTTCAGCACAGAAACAGGACTAAATGACCACAAGAAGACATCGAGTATTGGATGTATTATTATGGATTCACTGTAAAGAGTCTCCTTAAAGACACTGTAGTGCGAGGTCGGATTGTGATGCTCATGAAAGAGAGATCAGCTGTCTGCTTCACAGCAAACACATATTTAGAACGTCAAAGAGGCGAGTTTGGTGACGTAAGGGAAACAGGACGGTCGGTCAAATTTGCGGAAAAGTTGAGACAATTGGTTGAATTTGCGTGAATTCGCCAGAACGCAACATTTCAACTTCCTGGAAGGACTGCGTAATGTAATATCAAGAACAGCAAGCACAATGGCAGTTTGTAATCAGGGGTTTTGGGGGTTCCTGTTTGTGAGAACCTTTTATTCATCTGCAGTACAATGATGGTTAACGGTTCTCCTGGATGTGTTCTTAAATCTCTAAAGTAGGTCACTTGCATTAAGTGCCTCTGCAGTTTTGTTGCATCCACATTGAACTAAATGATCCCCTTATTACTGTAGATCATGCTTGGATCTATAACAGAGACACATTAGAGACTCGCTCTGTAGTTTGTGTAAAGGAACAGACGCTTTAGATTCCCTGTTAAAAACAGCATGTGTGAAAAAGCTCTCCAACCTTTCGCCTCCCCTTTCCCTCCAATCTACTGGATGCACTGCCCCTCCCGCCCCTTTCCCCTCTCCCGCTCCCCTGCCTCTCTAAAATAGCTCACTATTGACAGGCCACTGCAGAGAGTGATGTAGAGAGAGGGTGGTTACATGAACACTTCCCACGGATCAAAACATCAGACCCTCTCCACGGACCCGCTCTCTAATGGATTCTCGCTGCCTTTCATTCTCACAGATCAGTCAGAGCATTTTGATCTGATCGAGCAGTTTCTAAAAACAACCTGCTGCTGCCCACTCTTCTGTGGGTTTTTTTTTTTTTTAGTGGACTGAAAATGAAATACAATCTGAGAGCGGTTTCTCTGCAGGCAGCGGATGTATAACCACAACTCCATCAGCTGAATTACTCCCATCTATCCCCTGTGGTGTAACCGCAACAGACCAACCTTTCAATCTCATCGTCTTTGTTGAGGATCTCCATGTAGTTGTCCCTCAGCCTCAGATAGGTGTAGCCCAGCCTGGCAACAAGAGAGCAACAAAGAGGGTGTGTTTAGGTCTGACAGAGAGGATCCATATACAGTTTTACTCACTTGCATCACACTTGGAAAGGCTGAAGGTGTTCTGACGCTTTTGGTGTAACCTGAGCACCGCGTCAGATACACTTACTACAGAAGCTCACATCTGTGAAAGCAACTTGTGAAAGTAACACCCTGTGATTTGGCATGTTGGACCATGTGCCTTACATGTTTCTACGGCTTAAGCAGTAACACTGGGTTATTAAAAAAGTCTGTGTCTAATGGGCGAAATCCACTGTGAAAACTACTTAAATGCATGCCCTTAAAAGGTAGTACAAACACTGCGTTAGGGGTTATAATTGTACGTCACGGCATGTTCAAACTCTGGAAAGTGTTTACATAAAAAAGAAATTCAGCGTTAATGTTTGAAAGCATGCAGGAATTGGATTGTGTTGTTGCATGACGCTGCATTGCTTTGCAGGAACGCCTGGTTCAGCCCGGTTCAGCTGTTTTGTTTGCAGACCCCACATTTTGGCAGCACCCCTTCACAACAAGCTGCTGTGCCAACATAACGGGTGGCACAGCAGCAGAACATTAGCAGGAAAGATATCAGGTTGTTTTTGTGCGTGATTTCAAACGATGCTCGTCTGTAAAGGGTTTACAACTCGATGTCAAGTAAAAAGATTCATCAAGGTTTGATTCATACTTTTCTACGGAAGCCCAAAGCGGACATGCATCCATACTTTTTATTCACTCAGTTTTCCTGTAAAACGAGTCATTTCTGGTCGTTTTCATGAGATCTCGACTTCTTTATCTTGTTATCTCGAGATAACAACGTTGCACCAGCGCAACGTCACATGATCATAACTCGTATCACCAGAGCAGCAAAAGCACAAAACAAACATATAAACAGGCTTGTCGAGGTGAAATTAAAAATGTAATTTTAATCCTTTTAGATCACATCCCCGGTAATATTGTGCATCTATTTGACAATATAGGCCCAAAAAAATACAGAAAATCAATTATTCTTATATCAAAATCCGATCATTTTTTCTTCCGGTAAAACTAAATTTCCCGCGTGCTTACGTAAGTTAGCACCAAACAATTTCAACCAATCAATCTGCAACATTTAGCCGCAGCGCACCAAGAACGCTCGGTCAGTTAGCTAGCTACTGCGCTGTGGAGAACGTCTGTCTACGCCCACTTCTCAACGCTCAAATCAAATCCCTCTAATGATATGTCCCGCCTGCACGTCCTGTTTCACTCGGAAATACGTCACGATACGGAAGCTAGATACTCTCGAAATGCCGTTTCAGCTCGACTTTAAGTAAGCTCATTAGTACGGGCAATGGCAGCATGGCATGTCCTGGTTTGTGATAACACAGTGACCAGCCTGTTGTTTTGTTTTCTAGATCACCGGAAAATTAACCCGTTGCTGAACGAGGTTCCCCTGGTCTTAGCTGCTTAAAAACCCCAGACATGACATCTGAAGGAGAGGCTTCTGGACTGCTGTGGTTCTGCCTCTTAGCGGGGATTTTGTCTTGTTGTGTTTTGGTCGATTTTCAGTCAACTTTAGTTAATGTTTTGATTGTTTGCTTATCCTTTGATAAATCCCTTTGTTTTGAGTGTTTTAAGGTGTTTCACGTGGTTATTTTGGGGTCGGATTGTGGATCGTTGTTAGCCCCATAGGTCCGCCTTAGGCTGGGGCGTAACATTATGCGAACGCCATCTTTGTTATCTTGAGATAATGACATAAATTAATCCTTTATAATGGGAAAACCAGCTTAGTTTTTCTGAGATAACAAGAAAAATAAGTCAAGATCTCAAGAAAATGACAGAGTAGCAGAGTACATAAAATGTATGGATTAGGGATCGACCAATTATCGGCCGGGCCGATTATCGGCACCGATATTCGGCATTTTGACGCATATCGGCATCGGCTTTTTTTTGTTTTTTGTTTTTTTTAAATGTATTTATTTTTTTATCCGATGGCCGATAAGAGTGCAGTTTAATAAAACTTTAGGAAGTTATTTATTTATTTATTTACATTTTCAGTTAGCTTTATAAGGGTTAGGGCTATTGACCCTGGGAACTCCCTGCGCTTTTTGTTTGTTTGTTTGATAAACATATGCTTAAAGGCATTTAAACAAAGTTAAGTGTTGGAGTTTATATTATTCAAAATTTTGACGCCAATATTTTCACTTTTACTGCAAATGAATATCGGCTCCAAATATCGGTTATCGGCCTCCTTGACTACTAATAATCGGTATCGGCCTATCTCTAGTATGGATGCATGTCCGCTAAGGGCTACCGTACTTCTCCCCTAATATTATTGTTATAAATTAAATTATTGGTTTTAGATATAAAGCGCTACAGTTCTCATCTGACATGAAAGCAAACAACCTCAAATTGAAAATGAAAGTCGGACCTTTTTGTATTTAAAAATACAATCTTCTGAAATATAATGAGTAATGTCCAGTTTACCTTTTCATCCCCTCCACCAAAGCCACCTCGTCCGGCGAGGAGGAGATGTAGAAGGAGGTGGGCCGGCCCTGGTGGATGCCCCTCTTGATACCATCCACCGTCTCCTCCTCCTTCACCTGCACCGTGTGACACAGACACAGCGCCCGGAAAAATAGATCCTCGTGTTCCTGCAGAGACACAAAGACAAGATTAAAAAAAACCATCTTGATACTTTTGGTGCTACTTTTTTTTAATCCTATTGCTGTGGTATTTTAACTCCCAGAATTACACAGCAATAAAAAAGCATATCCCTGAAATCTCTTTTTTCTAAGATGTTCTGCCTGGCAGGGTTCGCTCCTCTCTCTCTCTCTCTCTCTCTCTGGTCATTTGTGGTATAAATATGCTGACTACTATTTTCCTTTATTAAATCTCACAAATGACTGTCCCAACTGCCAGAAACGACGCTTTCACTGCCACTTTTCTTTGTACCAGAGGACCTTTTCCCCTCATAAGACACAGCAAACACTCAGGGGTGACAGAAAAGAAAATGCCAAAGTTCTCATGATCTGTAAATAGGCTGTAATCCCACTGTGTTTATCAGCAGTGGAAATAAGCAAAACAGACATTTGTTCATATCAAAATGTCAGAGGTAATTACTTTAACAAGCCGCCTGCCGGAAAATGTGACATGCTAATCTGCAGGTATGGTTCAGAACTTTCCCGGTCTCTGTCTCTATTCCTGGCAGAGCTCGTACAGCCAAGAGTCTATTCAAGCCGGATTTAGCAGCCTGTTTACTTTGTCAAACACACACACTTACTCTCCTGTATCCTCCAGGTGAAGAATCAATCATGTCTATACTGGAGGCTGCGCTGAGGATTTGGCCGTTGCAGATGGCATGTGGGATGTAGACGTTCCCATCGACACAGCACTCAATAAACTCCATGTTGTTCTCTGTCAGAGTGCCGGTCTTATCAGTAAACACATACTCCACCTTGGAGAGAAGGAGGAGAGAGGGTGAGGTAAGGGCATGTCTGCAAATAGTTCAATGTGAGCATGTGCGTGTGTGTGTGTGCTCATGTACCTGTCCCAGCTCTTCATTCAGGTCGGATGTGTTAACCTGAGCCCCCTCTCCCAGCTCCTCGTCGAACATTTCCTCGTCCCACGTGATGAAATAGGAGCCGAGGAACTTCTGCATCTCCACCGTCACGTACATGGACACCGGGATGATGTAATTAAACAAGACCATGAAGGCCAGGAAGTCTGTGAATGCACGGATCACCTGACGCAGAGAAGAAGGGAGAAGTTTTAGGCGACAAGATTCGGGATAAAGGGATGAGTTTTTTAAAGCTGTAATCTCGAAGATCTCAGTTTCGGTCTCTTTGGCGGCACCTATGGTGATAAACGGTAATCGCGGGAGCAAATTTGCCAGATATCAGTGTTGCATGTGTGACGTCCGCGGTCGGCTCCGGTTGATTTTCCTCGCTTTCCTTTTTAGACTGTTTGCCTTCATCTGAGCGTCGAGTTTGTTTCTTTTTCTTTGGATTTTCACTTATGTTTGAAGTTGTATCTGTAGTCATCCATCTTTTCTTTGTTTGTTCAGCCATAGCAGATTACTGTTTACTCGCAACACTTGCAGAGACCGGAAAAGCAGCCGCTTAGCTCCGCCTACCCTCTCTGGCAGACCAACCACTGCTGGCTGATGGAAAACGCGTCACTAACTGAGCGCTGCTTGTGATTTTCTGTAATACAGTCTGTAATACTGCAAATGCATAAGCTTTCAGTGGGCCATACCTCATTCGGCGATAGATAGAGACTTAACAGACATTTATTTACATGAAAATCTTCGAGATTATCACTCTAAGTTTGAGCTTGCTGAACAGACCATGTGGCGCTGCCGCTCGTTCTCCGTCCTGTGGTTGTACCAGGGCTCGTCTCGGTCAGGAGACCACTGCCACGCGTATTTCAGAACAGTGTTGATGACTGCTTTGCTGATCAGGATGCACAGATACACTATGAGAAAGGCATTCATCGACCTGCAGGGAGACGGAGCAAAGATCAGGAAGAGGAAACAGGAAATGAACCAATCCTCTTAAAATGAAAGTCATGCAGTGAAAGAAGTTAAATCGTACTTTTCTACAGCGGAGCGCTTCTGAGATTTAGACTGGTAATTAAGCGCCATTTTGGTCTCCATACCGGTGTAGACTGCAACAGCTGAGAGGAGAGGAAGCAGAGTTATCAAGACAAACGTGCTAACATGACAAGAGACATAAAACAGAGTGAATCCACGTGTTATATATCCACCATAAATGCGTTGCGTGTTCTTCAGTGTCGCTCCTCTAAGGAGCAAGTTTTCAGCCCCAAGTGGTCTGCAAGAATGTAACAGTCTTTTTTCAGGAAACTCATTAAAGATATTTGAGAAATGAGAACATAAAGAGTTGGCCTTGGTACACCCAGAAATGAAAAAGTACCTGCCATCAAAATAAGAGCACACTCACCTAGCCACAGGCTCTTCTTTGTCCTTGTAAATATTGATGCGTCCCACAAATCTGCAAAAAAAGTTACAACAAAATAAAATCACAAGAAGCAACGAGAGACGATCTGTAGCTGATAGCATCAGTGGGCAGGTGTCGGACTCACTTGTAGAGGTCAGGCTGCGGTTGTTCACATTCAATAGTGGCATGTAGCGAGTCCACCTCCTGCTCCGTTCTAAAGGCCATGGTATCTGGTACAGCATAATAGGTCTGACAGAGAAAGGTGGAGGAAGGGGGGGGAAGAAGAAGGAGAAGACAACAGAGGAAAATGTCACCCACAGCCACTAATGAGAGCAGGGTGCATCTGACTCCTCCGCCCGGCCTCCAGCAGATTCTCTAAATGACAGGTGGAGCAGCAGAGGTGAGCTGATACAGGCTGCTCCCCGGGTCAGGAGAGGACAGCGGGCTGGGACGGCGCGCACATCAGGGGGTCGCCCCGAGGGCATGTATGAGGAGGGTGGGTGGAGTACTCTACGCTACGCTGTGGGACATTTATATATGTGTGTGTGTGTGTGTGTGTGTGTGTACGCTCAGCTATGCTTACAGTCGTATGAGTGACACCAAAGAACATCAGAGGAAAGTCTGGTGCATTACGTGTGTGGCATCTGCAGCATTACACATTTGTGTGTTATATCTTAACAGATAATTTTACTGCTCAAAAACAGAGCTTATGTTTACAACAGCGCTACTGATGCAGCATAAAAGTTAGATTTTGTGAAGTTTGATGGTGTTTTCAGGATGGAATGTCTCCTCTCTTACATACACCCATGCACCGTGTCATTTTGGTCCTGCATTTTTATTATGCGTCCCTTATTTGTTATTTATTTTTTAGTATTATGTAAGGCTGCAACTAAGAATTATTTTTCATAACTCAATCAGCAAATATTTCTCGATTAATCAGTGTCAACTAGGTAATGCTAAATAAATCAGTCGGCAGCTACTTAGACATGCAATTCACATTTAAAGCTCCTGTGAGGATTTTTTCGCTGGTTATGAAACAGACTGAAATTAATTCTGATTGCTCTACATGAGCTACAAAACAAACCAGACCATCAGAGACAAGATTGATTATTTCTTTGTAGTTATTTTTAATGCCTGAAACTGCTGGCAGGGGAAGTGATTGACGGCACGCTGCCTTTGTTTCCATTTTCCAGGGCAAAAATTTAAAGTGAGTGATACATGTGACTGTTAAAGAAAAACATAACTTAAGCACGTACAGGACAAAATCAGCAAAGAGATAAGAAGTACGGCTTTGTCCACAGGGGGCGCCAAAATCAACACAAATCAAAAGTTCCTCACAGGAGCTTTAAGTAATTTTTATTACAATAAAATTATTTATTTTTTGGCCCTTATATGCCTTTATTGAGAGAGTTTGGACAGTGGATAGTGTTATATTGTATGAAATATCGTAAGAGAGAATAGGAGGATGACGCGCAGCAAAGGGCCGAGGGCGGGAGTCAAGCCGGGGCCTCCGCATGGAGGACTGTAGCCCCTGCACACCGGCTGCTGATTTACCACTGAGCTACCCCAACGTCCACAATATAGTCAAGAAAAAATGCCAGTTTTTTAAATGTTAATATTTTTCTTTTAAAACAGTAAGTATATTTTGGATTCGATTTTTCTGTCGAAAAATTTGAAACTAAAATGTTTTACTTTGGGTTTCAGGAAATATTGATTCTTATTTTCATATAAAGACTTTTTAGTATTTTATAGAACAAACAATTAATCCCAAAATCAAGAAAATAACCAATGCAGAATAACTAATATTGGCTGGTTGCAACCCTGAATCAATTATAAAAAACAGTAACAAATTGTAAAGACTATTGACTGTTCAATTGACAATTTCTTTAAGCTTTTTGTATAATTTTAACCAGAATAAAACTGTAAGAAAGACAAGATAAAGTCTGTTTCTCTTTAAATTTAATGCTAAATAAGCACAAAATTATTCTGTACCATAAAGCGTTTGGATCTTGGGGACTGAATTTATTTTAATACTTTAAAATGCCTTAAATTGAGCTTTTATAGACCAACTGTGTCTTCATGTTTAAGGTTGAAAGATTGAAAGTTAAAACATAAAGGATTTAAATCATGCACTCGTCCTGGCACCTTGTGACTCGACTCCCCATCCAGGCTGGCGGTGGTGACGTAGCAGGTCCCGTCATGGCGGCTGGACGAGAGCAGGATGAGGTCACAGGGGAAGGTCTCGTCCTCCCTCACGACGACGATGTCCCCAACCTGACAGAGAAACACAGACACATCAATAATACATGACTGTTCTGACGAGACGATGAGAGTAACAGACAAAGAAGCAGACCTGCGGGTAATCGTCTGCTCATCCTTTACCATTCCTTTTTTTCTTTTTTCTCCAAAGGATTGAGAAGTTGCATAACGGATTATGCGAGCGGAGCAGCTTAAGCTCTGATAAATCCCATCTCCACGGTGACCATACACATGACACACGCTCTGTGATTTTGCATGATTAATATATTCATCATTATTCCTGCTCCCAATTCACACTCTAATCCTCTGCGTTTGATCTACGGCAGTGAGAAACCTCGGTGCAGAAAAAAGGCTGGAAGACAGACGGAGAGAGAGAGGGCGACAGAAGGGACTGAGAGAGAGACGGGTGGAGACAGGAAAGAGAAAGAACCAGAGCACGTCCGTATAAAATGTCTTTCTTGATCAATAAAATGAAGTCAAAACTACCGCTCTGTAACACAAGCTATCGCACTGTATAACCTTTAATGCTAGTGAGCTGAGCCTTCTTTTAAAGCGGCCCTCCCGCACAGTGTCTGCACACTGACAGAGCAGCAGACGCAGCAGAAATTAAATGTACCTGCACACGTTATAGCCCCTCCGACACAAAGCTGAAACCAAACTGAAATAGACCGTATCTATACATCTACATAGGAGCTGCTGAGCTCAGCACATCTGCTTTCATTCACGCTGGGCTGATAGAAGACTTCTGCAGAGTAATGTGTTGGCACAGTGAAGCTCCCTCACTTTCTACCTACATCTGCTACCAGGAATAGGACTACTAAATAAAGCAGAAGAGTATTAATGGGCGTTTTATTTCCTCTACTCTATCATCTCGCCACCCTTCTTGCTGCTGCATTGTGGCGAGTACTTTGAAACGTGTCCTGGACATTAACACGGTTAGATTCTTTTTGTAGAATCAGGATTTCTGCAGCGTTCAGCAAATTCAATTTCTGATCTTTTTCAGACCACATACGACGCAATTAAAAACATTTTTCTCACACTGATAGCAGTAACAGAATCCCAGAAAACCATAAAGGAAAAGAAGGCCTTCAATTATTGCCACTGCGTTTGCTACAGGTCTAACGCAGCTCCACAAAGAGAGGATTATACAGCCTCCTGCATGCACAATGCACATTTGCATCAGTCCTAGTCGTATTTAAATGTAGCGACGCCTGCGAGCTAGTTCGGGCAGGCAACTCGAGCTGCACTGATTTCACACTCGACATGCGTCATTGTCCTCAATCACCTGACAAACACAATTTTGCATCCATTTAAGCTGCAAGATTTCCGCTCTCTCCTTCTGCTCTGTCACTGCCACCGCTGCCCTGCACCAGTACTACGCTCATACTTTCAGCCACACCACCACCACGCCAGCATCCACCTGCAGTCTCCGGCTAGAGGGGTTTAAGATATCATCTCATCACTCCTCAAATTTCTGCCTGTAACATAAACAAAACGAGTTGTCTGACTGAAATGTGTTTAGTCTCCTGAACGCCCATATTCCAAATTTAATTAAACCTAATGTTTGTGTCTAAAACAATCAAGGAGAAAGAACGTACAAGTTTAATTCATGACTTCTCAATACAATGTGAGGCCTTTTATTGAGTGTTATTAAGTCAATTCAGTGTTTCTTTTCAACATTTCTGAAAATTACATGTGTGTAACCTTGCACATCCACTGCCCTGCTGTTGCTAAAATAGTCCCCGATAAATGCACCATTTACAACTGTTAGAGAAACACTTTCAAAAAACTACAATGCCCAGATGTTTAGGACTTTATTTAACCCTTTCCTTGAGATTTCCTAGAATCACTTTGTTTCAATAATGAAGAGGGCAACCAACAGTGCTGTCTGATACAACAATAATCCATCCATTATCTATACCGCTTTTCCTGTTCAGGGACGTGGGGGGCTGGAGCCCATCCCAGCTGTTATTGGGCGACAGGCGTGGTACACCCAAGACTGATCGCCTGTCAATCACAAGACTGACACATAGAGGCAGACAACCTTTCACACCTACGGGCAATTTTAGAGTCACCGATGAACCTAACGCGCATGTCTTTGGACTGTGGGAGGAAGCCGGAGTACCCGGAGGTAACCCACGCATGCACGGGGAGAACACAGAAAGGTCCACTTTGTACAGACCAGTGTTCAAACACGGAACCTTCTAGCTGTGAGGTGACAGCGCTAACCACCTTGCAGCCTACAATAAGAATAATAATAACCATAAAGGTCTTCTCGGATGGGGGATGATTGACGCGCCTAGTCATTCATTTTCAATGAGAGGTGAGCGACCGCAATCCTGTGAAATTGTCACAGTCTCGTGCACACGCCCCCCCCCGCTGCCAGAGCTGAAAGTTATTGAACTTTTTTCTAGACGACGCGCAGTAGTGACCACAGAAATCCCAAAGGATGAGGGACTGATCCTTGCTGTACGTGAGTTCCCGGAGATATATAACAGGAGGGCCTTTGCATGGCAGAGCATCATCGCAAGACTGGATGTATCAGGTAATGTGACGTTGGTTTTAACTTAAGCCAGGCTGTATGTTAGTTGGAAACAGTTGAGCTACAACTATAATAGTTTAGGTAGTTACAGCCTATAGAGAAAATACAGTTGTACCGACAGAGATACAGTCGTGCAAAGGAGCTGTTTCCATGGTTACCACGCATAGAGCGCCTGGCGTTTACTCGCGGAGCGCTTGTATGCCTGTCTATTCGCATGAGGAGCGCAGTGAGACCCCGAGATCCAGGCGGTAATAATGATGATCAAGAGGATCAAAGGTCTGTGTAATATCAAATCCTGCAGAATTCATCATTAAACATAAACAGTACTATAAAGAAAGAGTGCTCCTAACATCAAGTTATTGCCAAAAAGTGTCAGCCATGTAAAGCATCAAAAATGTGTTTCTATATAAGTCTAACTGATTGCAAGGCCTTTCCAAGAGTTACACTGAGCCACGCTGCCAAACAATGATCTGCTGTTGCATCAGAATGACATAAGAGCACATCAATGGATGATGACAGGAGTAAGTGAAGTCTTGAAATACATCCGTGCGGCTCATTTTCAGAGGGAGTCATGCAGGATGCGCCATGGGACACTGTCACTGCTCCTCTACTACAGTTTCAGGGCAGTTAATTGGTCGGAAAGACACGAGAGGAAGTAAAACAAAGTTAGAGAGGAGGACTGCGGGGAAGGAAGAGAAGTGAGAGGCAGTTTGAGAAAAATTTGAGCTATGCAGCAGAACTGTGGAGTCGCTTTGTGGCCTCAGGTGCTGCGCTGCTCTAATGAGGCCATTCTTACCCGTAGCTTGTGACTCTGCGTCCTCGCCACCTTCCCCCGCTGCACCACGTCCACCGGACACTCGTTAATAGAGCAGTCAGCCTTGTGCCTGAGCCAGTCCTCGTAGCCCTGAGAGAGACGCAGCGAGGGGGGGATAGAGAACAGGAGCATGAGGGGAAGAGGAAAAGAAAGCCGATGTGTTTGCTGGCAGGGGGAAACAGAGAGTATAGATTATTGTGTGGAGAGAAACGGGGCCAGAGCAGAGTGCTAGATCAGAGGGGGAGAGGTGAAAGTCATACTCTGTAATTAATTAGCATTGTGCTCCCCGAGCTTAGTGACCTGTTTCCTGGATTTCCAGCCAACTTGTCATGTTTTAGATTTATGTCCCAGTAAAACTCAGGCTTCCTAAGCTAGAGCGGCTCCATCTATCACTGATAGTACCCCCATCCCTCTGTAGCGGCACGCAGCAGAGAGGATGCAACTCCCGGGGGCCTGGGATCCTCAGCTAGAGTGATTAACAGAGGAGACCATTCATTATCATATTTCTCACATCACCAGACATATTCAATGGCATGTCCTTTCGCTGAGAGAGGAATGTGTATATACAGATAATAGAGCAGCCAACTCGGAGAGTGTGTGTGTGTATTAGAGGCCGGGATTCGGTGCGAGAAAAGGGGGGCAATATTTCCCGGAAATGCGAGCATGTGTGTGTCCTACCTGTTTTATGGCGGTGACAGTGATAACAAAGAAGAGAGGCAGGCCGCTGGTGACTGGGCTGGTGGGGGTGTCGATGATAAGCTGCAAGGGAGAGGAACAGTGGGAGGAAGATGCAGAAGGGGGGGAGGAAAAAGGGGGGGACAACAGAAAGGAACGCTGAGTAAGGAAGTGCAGCAGGAAGAGCTTCTGTAATAAGAAATCGAGCATCCACATAATCAAGCTGGTTTTATTTCCTGCATCTGCTCTTACAGGAAGTATTCTATGACAGCTTTAATGTTTGCATATATTCTTAAAGCAGTATACGTCCAGATGTAAAGAGTAATAACAGTTAAGTAGAAGCTTTTAAGTCTACAAAATAAAAGAGGAGTGCAAACACGGCTGCTGTGTGCCCACTTTGTCCCATTAAGCAGGTGCGGTATTTCACATGCTGATGAAAAAACCCACAGCACACAAACACCCAAGCTGCGCCTACAGTGAGTTGCATTCTGGTCCACTGCGGTGGCTGTTGGTAAAGAAACTGTCCTCCTCCTCTATGATGACTTTGTCCTTGCGTGATTATTTGGTGCACTGTAGTGGCTCAAGGAGAAAGTCTTTGATTCTGATTCATACGGACGGACACTGAGCCGTCCAGCAGTCATCATGTCAACATAATATGAGATAATACGATGTAAGCTAATTGTTATTATGTTGGTGATCGTCACCCAGTTAATCTCGAACACAAGTGTTGGATAATTGCTCTTATTTTGAAATCAGGAAATAATGAGTCTAAACTGTTATGACCACTAGTTTGATTTAAAGAGACAGTACGTCTCTTAATCAATCATGAGTTCATTTAAGGCTATGAGGATCTAAAGATGCAAAAATGTTAAGTTAGTTATCTTCACATTTCTCCTTCTCTTCTCAAACCCTTTTGTTGTGTTTTCTTTTGTTTATATTGACTAAGATTTAACAGTTTATGTTTGTGTTTTCTTTTTATTATGTAATTTCATGTGGTTGATTGTTCGAGATAAATAAACTCAACTCAACTCAACACATCATTTAATTAGGTTAAATAAGGTGAAACATTTTTATAGAGACTCAATGTAAGTAATGAAACACTTAATCCCCTCTGCAATCAGACAAAGTGCTTCATAGGTTGTCAGTGTTTTTCTAGACAGCCTGATGCTTTAATTGTTTCTTATCAAGTTATTTATAAGTGTATGTATCATTATTCATTTTAGATCTTATTCTATATTTTATGTTTTCAGTTTTTGTATTGCTGTGTTTTTATGTGTTTACGTACGAGCTGTCCCTGTGGTATTAATAAAATTGTTTGTTTGATTGATTTATATCATTTCTATGAGAATACCTGAATTTAACAGCAATCTTATTTACACTAAATTATAAGTAGACTGAGTCTTAAGCATACTGTTGCATTGTTCTGACCGGACCTGATCTTGTATCTTAACATAATTTGTGTTTTGTATATTAATGTGTTATTTGGGCTTAAAGCTCCTGTGAGGAACTTCGGTTTGTGTTGATTTTGGCGCCAAATGTGGACAAAGCTGTAACTCGTATCTCTTTGCTGATTTTGTCCTCTACATGCTCGAGTGGTGTTTTTAACAAAAAATCTCATCCTGCTTTCTTTAACCGTCATATGTATCACTCACTTAAAATGTTCTACCCTGGAAAATGTAAACAAAGGCAGCGTGCAGTTAATCGCTTCATCTGACCCCCACCCCCCCGCAGGCAGTTTCAGGCATTAAAAATAACTATAAAGAAATAATCAATCTTGTCGCTGATGGTCTGGTTTGCTTTTGTAGGTCATACAGAGTAATCATAATTAATTTCAGTCTGTTTCATAACCAGCGGGAAAACTCCTCAAAGGAGCTTTAATGTGTGTAAAATGAATTGCTCTATGCATAAATGTTGCTTTATAAATAAACTTGCCTTTCCTATTTAGTTACCTGTGTGTGAAAAAGGCAAACTTCTCCAGCCACACTGAACATATCTTTATTAAAGGTCCTTCATTTGAATCAACAGTATTAGGGTGTATGTAGTGTTTTTTGAGGGTATATTTACTGCATACTTACAGTGTATTTACTGTCTATTTACATTTTATCTGTGCTATATTTTTTCTTGGATAACCTGCTGCTGTAACACCACAATTTACAAATTTGGGATCAATAAAGTTCATCCATCTATCCATCCATCCTTCCAGTGTAGGAAAAACTAAGCACAAAATGCACAGAAAATGCAGTATTTGTTTGATTGTTACTACTTATGTAGCTCTTTGAAAGATTCAGGATGCTTTGCTTTTGTTTGAACGAGGGGCAGCTGGGAGAGTATTTTCAGATTCTTCAAGACAAGTGAAAACATTTCTTTTAGTTTTAATAAAATCTCACCTGGACCAGAAAGATGACCAAGAAGTAGAAGTTGGCGATTCTTCTGAACTGCTCGAACAAATTCTTGGGCACAAAGTTCCAGAAGGTGTACTGTGGGACAGAGCGACAGCAGCATTACTATCACACACACACACAGAAAGAGAAAGGCAAACAAAGGCATATCATCCTACAGTCCCTCCGGCAGGAGAACCGGTGACGCACCGCTTGACGAACACAAGGAAAGTGAAATGTGTCATCCTTAAAAACATGTTCACAAAAGAGATTACATGGTTGTCTAAATATGAAACAAAAGAGCGGCGTGATGATAAACAATGCTACGGCACTGACTCACGGCGGTGGCTCGCTCACCTTGGAGGAGACGATGCGGTTGTCAGGGTAACGCTGAGGGATGTAGGCCTCAGCTCCCGGAGGGGGTTCTTTATGGCCGATATACACCGTCCGACTGTCCACCCAGATCTCCTCCCCCACACACTGACAGAGAGAGATATATGGAGAGATATAAATAGCAATACAGGTGGAGAGGAAAAATGGGGGTTAAATCACACTGTTCAGTCTCAAGGGATCGTTACCATAACAATATATCATCCTAACATCGATCCAATTAAATATTATACTTCATGTCATCTACCCTTAAAGAAACTTAAAGAGGGGGTATTATGCTGTTTTCACATTTTAAGACTTATATATAGCGTTACAATGTTGGATGTCCAGACGACACGCAGGTGAAGTTTCAAATCTATAGGTAAAAGTATGTTGGAGTAATCCCAAGGCTTCTCAGCTCAGTCTGCAGGCTGCCGTGGACGCTAGGTTTCACACAGTTTGGTCAACAAGCTGCACTCTGTGACATCACAAAGTGCAGCCTAGGCAGGCTTCGGAGAGCTGGCCAATCAGAAGAAAGCAGGCTTGTAGTGGCGGGGTTTCTTAAAGAAACAGAGCTGTCGTTTCAGGCAGAGGCTGTATGAGGGCCTGCACAGAGCACCAGTGTGAGAAAAATTTGTTTTTTTAACTGTAATTATGCTTAGCTACTCCACAGGTGTCACAGAGTGAAATATGAAGCTTGAAATTAGCATATCCCCCCCCTCCCCCCCTTTAACCACAGAGTAGTTTTATTAACAATTAATCAGAATCCGGGTATATTACAAGTTGTACAAGGAATTTGTCTTGGTGTTTTGGTGAACAACAATTACTATAAACATAGAATGAATATAGAATTTAAAAATTAGTTTAGTAATTTATCAAGCAGAAACGCCAAATACTCACAAGTTTTAGCCTCTGAAATAGGAGGATCTGTTGTTTTAAAAAGTTATATATCATTAGACCAAACCGTCCCTTAAAAGACGTCACAACTGGAAACTGAAATGGGCATTTGTCATTTGTGTGTCAATAAATAGATAATATAATAACAGGACAAATTGCACATGAAGTATCCACAGATTACTTTAATAATGAAAGTTGTAGCCCTCAGCAATAATAAAGTTCAAATGAATAAACAGAAACAGAATGTTACACAAGACCTTTCCACCTCTTCAGCAGCTTTGTTTGACAAACCTCCTCACAGACGAGACTGAAGGACGAGTGTGTGTTGTTAATGTGTGTGGGAGGGATCAACTGAGTCACACAAGTGTAGATTTGTCCATTTCTCCTGGCAGGACCTCTCTGCAGTCTGCTTCATTCTTTGATTCCTCTTTTTGCTCTACACAGATCCACATTTTCTTTTATAGTTTTTACTATAACGCGCCTATGAGTTGTTACAAATAATCAAAGTACTTTGTGTATATGGGAAAGCTGTATCTCAGTCTATCTATATAACATCTAGGTAGCTCCCAAGAGGACTAACAGGGTGCATTCTGGGAGTTTAACGCAGCCCATATTTTCCCAAGGTGTCCTTCCATTCACAGTACTGTACGTAGAAAGCTTTCAAAGAAAAACAAAAGTCAAGAGACCACAGCATTCAGCTGTTTGTTTCCATCTGGCTTCCTACGTTGCTCCTAAAGCTCTGCTCTGAGTGGGCAGTGCGAGCGCAGCCTTTGGCAAAGCAGCCGGCCTGACACAGCTCAAAGCAAAGTGTTGACCATTAGCAGAAAAGTTCTGGAACAAGCACTTCAGTGGAAGCAGCGCTTCACTGCTTTAAATGTCCTCAACTTTTTGGCAGAGGTGCAGTTAATCGTTGCCAATGAACAAATCTTTTAATGTTCGCACGTCCCCTCTGTAACCTTGTAGATTCAGATCCATAGCTTTTAAAAAGTTTAAACTGGAGTACTAAAACGACTTACATCCCTCAGTAAGTTTGGACTAAAGACCAATAGACGCTAATGTAACTTTTCCGAGTGTTCCTAGTGACACTTTGTAATTTAAAAAAAAAGAATAAAAATTGTGATTCACAGTAACAAAAAAGCTCTGAGTCACACATCTAAACTTATCCACAGTGTTCAACAGGCGCTTGGCAGTGGGATAAAAATAGACGTTGAGCCAACAGTGTTAGCCGACTTGAGACCCCTCCAAAACATAAGGGGGGGCTGCATGGCCCAGATAAATACAGTGAGATGGAAATAGAGAGATGAAAGTGAGGTGTAAAAGAGGAGCTGATTGAAAGGGAGGGAGCAGCAGGGGAACGAGATGGAACAAAAGAATAAAGACGGCGTGAATAAAAGATGGCGTAAAATAAAATTTAAAAAAAATAATGTCGTAACTGATATGTTGACAAAATGAATTAGTACAAGCAAGTTTTTTTTAGTAAAGGGAATGTAACTGACCAACCCAACCAGTTAAAAAAAAACACATACTCTTTTATAGAGAGTGTCATGTTCACAAAACTGTGTCAGTAGAAAAACAACCTCGGGGGCTTGTTCCTCGATCAAGGTTTAAATAATCCTGGCTAACATGCTGTTAGCTAGCTAAAAGAATCCTATTGATAAAAATCTGGTTGTGGTAGTGGTATACTGTACCAATAGAAATGTGATGTTTGGTCAATATTCTACAAGGACTTATCTCTGTCGGTTTTATTTCTCAAATTACTGTGCATAGTTGTTGAATACTACTGTATGATATGCTAGTTTTACTATGCTAGCCCTTTATTTTTTCCAAAGGAGTTCCACACAGAACTCTTTGACGGCTGCAGAAGTCTCAAGAATCTCAAAGTGCCACACCCCTTTTATCGGCACCTGGCACTAATGCTTCCTTCTTCTAGCTGAACAAACTGCACTTTTGAAAGCTTAATTTTAAGAACTTGTTGCTCTGACATCCGCGCCTCATTATTTCAGGCCAAATGTAAGAACTGGCTTTGGAACTAAAATAAAGCTAACTGGGTTATTTCGATACAAAGAACAGGGATCTGATCTGGGTCGGCACAATAAACCAAATTTAGCTGACATCAAAAATCTCCCACCAAGAGAAAATCTCTTTTTGTCTGGCTGAATCCTTTATTATCATACTGAGAGCGGCTACAGTAACCAACGCCATCTGGATGTTTAATCAGCTCAGAGTCCAGAAGTCCAAAAATATTGAACTCATGCTGATTAATCGGGACACAAGTTAATTACAATTGAGCTACAGTATGTCACCCACAAAATATTGTTTTGACATGTATTTTACATTACAGTATTTAACATAATCTGATTTAAATCAATATAATAGTGTCCTATTTAGGCTGGAAATAACTTTGTTTTTCTTCATTGCTTATTCTTAATCATCCTTTATCTTTATTTAATATCTAATTATATCTATCTATCTATTTATAAAAATATTTAAAATGTCCCATCACAACTTCCACCAATATATTTAGATAACGATTAAAACACAGTTAATCGTTATTAAAAGTTATAATACCGTGATAATGGTTCAAGCATATCACATATTCCTGTCTATAGAGCATAGAGCGTTTCATCCGTAATCCACAATTCCCTGATTCCATCATTCCTCCCTTCATATTTCTGTCTGCTCTCTTTCCTCTCTTTATTCCCTCCATCCCCTGCCAGAGTGTGTGTCACACTCCTGACAGTGTGACCGAGGGAGAGGGATGGAGAAAGACACAGAGAGATTGCATTGTGGTTTGTAGTTATCTGATCATTAATCCTCACTGATCCGTATCAACCCCCGGCCCACTGTTCCCTCTTCACTCTGCTGCACCATCAGACAAAGTGGCTGGCTGGTTGGTTGCAGGACATGGAGGCTTTGTCTTTATTAACGGCACTAAAAACAGCCTCCGAGCACCGAGGCTGCTCTTACATCACCATCAATCATTAACAATGACGGGATGGATTTGATAACAGTGAAATCCAACCACTTCAACTTCTCCTTTAATGTTTTCTAACTGTACAGTACAGTTTACTCTCTTGGGAAGACAGTTTTGAACTATTTAAACTCTGGATTTAAACTGACGGCTCGCTACTGTAGCACTTTAAAGCACTCTAGACGTGTATATCTTTATTGTGGGAAAGCAACCCCTGACCCTGATCCTGGTTTTCCCATGATGTAGCTCCTGTAAACCCCAGAGATGTAATAAAAGATATACACCATTAACTGCTCTGATTAAATGGTCGTGTGTCGCAGCCCTCCCCCACCGTCCCCTCACGCTGTGCTGCAGAAGCTCTCAGCATGTTGAGCAGGTACCGCTAATTAACTCACAGATCAAATTCGTCTGACTGAGCTCTTCCTAATGAGCTACTCATGTTAAGTGGACAGAGGACAGAAATAAAAACATGATGACACAACACATATGAAGGATAATTGTGTGTGTATTTTAGACCCTGAAGTCTTAATTTAACAGTTAATGTTGTGGTAAAATATAAAATAAAATTGTTTAAAATAATGTTTTGTCTTAAGAGCATTAAAAAGTGAACGCATGCAAATGACTAAAAAAGAGACCTAGTTGTTCGCACTACTAACATTTTATACGTCCAAGATATACACTTTTACTAAGTGGATGTTTACATACCACTTAATTAACATATGTCGCACCAAACCGACTAGTTATTATATAGTAATCAGTTGTCAGTAAACACCTACACCTACTAACTGTCATGTGTAACTGCCATGTAGCTAACTGGCTAACTGACAAAGCTAACTTTAGCTTGGTTTTGAGGGTCTGTTAAATGAAATATAGGCCACATATCTTACTTACCACTTGATAAAATTATGTTTAATAAAGATGTAAACTTGAAAGATTTAAGAAATAAATCACAAATATCCCTCAAATAACAAAACAATATGCTAGTAACAGCAAGCTAAATGACTAGCTACAGAGCTAGGTTAGCATAACAGGGAATTTTACACTCATTCTAAACATGAATAAATACTGCCACCTTTGAAATACATACGCATTGCCGAATAAAAAAACAGCCATAACTACATCAGAAAGAATAGGCACTTGAATTTAACACAGGCCTATATTGCTAGTCGCAGTTAAAACTGCTAGCAACATTTTAACCCAACTTTTTAGCAGTTATATTAAAGCTTGTGTTTCTACAGTGACTTCCAGTTTCCATAACTAATAGTTTATCATTTACACATTATAGCTGTGCTATCGCTTAAGTTTTATTGGCTCAAATCAATGTAATACAATGCTAGTTTACAACAAGCTAGTAACTAAATTAACGAATGAATTAACAAACAGCTGGCGCAACCCAAAGGTCTTAGCAAAGTTTAACTAATCTAACAGACAGTGTTTTCTTTTACATTTAGTGCAACAGAAAATAGCAAAGCTGCTAAGGGAATGTTAATTAGATATATTTAAAGTAAGAATATAAAAATATTGAAATATTCTTATCAATAGAAGCAGCAAAAGTTGTCGCAGCTTTAATCTAAGATAACAGCGGCCTTGATCAGCTGTAAAGGAAGGACGCTACCTGTTCTTCACAGCTACTCAGTTTCCATTAATCACCATAACAACAAGGCTGCAAGCACATCAGGCAAAGAAACAGCACCGGTACACAGAGGCTTCGTTGAAGACTTAAGATCAAACGTGTAGGATTTATTCATTAATTCAATGCTGTGAAACTGGATTTGACAAGAGATTTTAAGGCTTGAAGAAGAAAGTGAAATATAACTGTTCAAGCATATATCCTCAACATCATCTTGGTGATTTTTTCAAGACTGTATTCTCTGTGGAGGATCCCTTTTTGGAGCAGAATGAAAGCGTAAACATCAAAAGCAGTAGTGAGGAACACAACTAATGAAATAAGGAAAGGGAACATAGCTCGCAGGGAAAGCAGGAGCCATTCGCCGTCATATTAATATTTCAGGGAAGCTGCTACACAGGTGCAGACACAAGTTTGAAAACAGCTGACACTGACGACAAAATCCACCAGACACCCTGATGACGCAAATAAGTGTACACCTGCAACAAAATCAAGAGGACAAATACTATGAGAAGGTGTTTTAAAATGACAAAATGTGTATTCTGTTGTTGCCCCAGCTTCCTCTCCCTCTTGACTCGCTGTGATCCAGCTGTTACATAAGTCTTTAATCCAGCTGTGCTACTTCTCTTTTCCCATCCCTCTCATCTCTCCTTTTCTCCCGCCACCGTAATCTGAGTCCTAAAAAAAGAATAAACCCTCTTTCTCATTTTGTCTGCGCTTAAAAAACGACGACATCCTAATACGGGCTTGAAGCTGTGTCTGAAACCTTTGTGTCCAGGGCATGCTGTGGGAGGCTAAATAATTCTTCTGAGCTAGCAAGCTGTTACATGCTTGTTTTCTCTGGTATAAACACACAAGCCAGCGGGGAAAGCTTTGCCCAAACACAAATCCTGTGTGGTTTTTGTCACCTGCAGCCTCGCTTTATACGGCGGGGCAACATTTCCGGGAGGCAGCAGACAGGAATAGACTGCCCTTAACTGTTTGTGGCAGCTAATGTGGCTAACAGTGATCTAGCAGGTTGCATTCTGCCTTTCAACACCAGCTAGATGGCTGAAATAGCTGTTAAGTTGCTGGAAACCTTTCTAAAGCCCCTTGGCACTTGGGGACCTGCTGGCACTCTTATAGATGAAAGGGAGGCCTTGCGTTTTATCCGCTGAGGGGTCTCTCTCGCTGAGGACATATGAAGCGTCGATATACATCAAAATGTTATCATATGAGCTGTGAAAGTGAAAGGACAATCAAACAATCAAGAAAAGATACTTAAGCCCCTATGAGGCATCCTGCATCTTTAATGTGACCCCCACTCACACATGCCAGCCGCTGTCTGATCCACATCATGACCTCACGCAGCGCTCACACTTTGCGCCACTCTGAGACATCACGGCATCGCTATTATTACCAGACGACAAAAAGGCACCAAAGAGAAGGGAGTGGAGACAGCTGAGCAGACACACTCTATGACTCAGCCGCCACACATACACAGGATCTGTTCAAACTACAGGAAGTTATTTTACAGATTAATCTCATTAGAACTAATATCTCTTCCCGTCATGTCCAGGCGCAGAGTCTGCTGAGAACAAGAGTTCACTACAGTAAAGTGTATCTTATTGCGTTACTTCTTTTATGCCAACAGAGTGAGAAAAGTTATACAGAGTGAAGTTATTACACAACAAAGTGTCCCATTTAAACGTCACGCTCTAGAAAACACCATGACACCTTATTTTTCTTTACAAAAACTATTTACTGTACGGCACAGGCTCTACTCACCAGATATTTTTCTTCAGTCAGAAAACAGGCTTATAAGCAGGACAGAATGCACGGCCTTCAGAAAATGTAATTTGATTTCATTCCTTATTATAAAGTGCTGTACTGGATAGATATCTGTCTGCAGCTAATAAAGTTTAAACCCAGTTAAAAAGTTGCTTTAAAGTGACAGCCAATGCAGCAATTGTAAAGATAGCGGTTTAGGAATGAGTCAAATAACAGAATTATCTGAAATATGAGACAAAATTGTTGTTCGAACACTTGAGCTGTTGTTGTGCTTTGTTGGATGTCTTCCATTATTTTTGCCGTCTCCGTTTTGTTTGTTTTAAGTAGAGCCTGCCTGATATATCGCTTAGCCGATATTATCTAGGGATAGACCGATTATCGGCATTTTGACGCATATCGGTATCTGCCTGTTTTTTTTTGTTGTTTTTTCTTTTCTTTAATCCGACGGCCGATAAGAGATCAATTTAAAACTGGGTTATTTTGGCTCTGATGCATATGCTTAAAGGCATTTAAACAAAGTTAAGTGTTGGAGTTTGTACTATTCAAAATGTTGACGCCAGTACTTTCACTTTTACTGCAAATGAATATCGGCTTCAAATATCGGTTATCGGCCTCCTTGACTACTAATAATCGGTATCGGTATCGGCCCTGAAAAAACCATATTGGTCTATCTCTAATATTATCACCCGATATGGGTGCATCATATATCAAATATCCGTATCAGTGTATCAGAGTATCAAATGTGGCATAGTTAAAACTTTTTTTCACTGAACACGTAATGCAGAACACAACACTTTAGAAAGCGATTTAGAAATGGTGTCATAGATTGTCTAACAAAGCGGGCTCTGACTCCACCGTTTTTAATACTCTCAGCACTGGCTGCAGCACATGTGGCAGAGCGTAACAAAAGTTTAATAACAGTAAATAAAAGTTATTTGTTTCAGAGAGCAGCCTTCTGATTACTTTTGTTTAGCTGTATCATAGACTGTATAAAAAGATGGACACCGTGACAGCTCACTAAAAGTGAAGCCAAAACTTTTCGAGCGCCCCCTGCTGACTGGCTGCAGTATAGGTCATAAAGCCCGCCTTCTCCATGTTAACAGATGGGACATGAGTCAAACTATAAAATCAAAACAAAATCAAATAAATGTTTCTCAAACATGTTTTCTGTCATTATAGTTAGTTCTTATCATGCTGATTTATGTCCAAGTGTTCATTTTTCTGACAAGTTTAGTTTTAATTAGTTATTTGAAGTAAAAGGTTAAAAGGTTGATTGACAGCTTTGTTGATAAATACGGCTCCTGCAGCCTATCTGTTCCGTATTAGCGGGTAGAGGAGATGTAACTAAAACAATCACTACAGTCACTTAAGTTTCCATATCTGTGAACAAAAGAAGCTGTTCTGCTGTTAAATACACCGATGTGCACGATCTTTCCTGTTTTTTTTATTTTCGGAAGTGGCTACTGCGGCTCCATCTGTTGATCTCTACTGCGCAGCACTGGTTCCAAATGACATCACCAGCGCAAGATGGCAGTGTACGTCACAGGGGCTATTTTGGCTTCAATTTCGTACAATTAGAGCAGATGGAGATGCATCATCTATCTATATATACAGTCATTGAGCTGTATCAGTACACAATCTAAATAGAAAAGGTCTAAAAAAAAGAAAAGCACTATATCGGCCATGATATTGGTATCCTGTGGACTTGGATATCGTATCATTTCCTAAATTCCCTTTTAAGTTAGGCTCTAGTTTTTAGTTCCTATTTTTCAATATCAAACAGTGAATGTCGGACAGTGTAATCACCACAGACTACAGCAGAAATAAGTCTGGAACTTTATCAGTTTAATCCTGATCAAAGTCAAATATGTAGTGTAAAAAACACGCTAAGTTTACCTGGGCATACAACATAAATGAACACTAATTACCTTCACGCCAAACGTACATCACGGACAAGTCACAGGGCTGATTACAAGGTAGCAAGGTATGAAGTGAAAGGCTCATTAACTTTTCCAACTGGACTAAATCTAAGTACATTCGTTCATGGCTGAGGAGCTTCACTAATGTACTAATACGGCACCTTTTTTTTTCAACGGGAAATTTGAAAGTATGGGAGGCATGCGGCGACATTTGGGCAGTGACCTTTATGGGGGTTTACTGCTCTCTCTGTCCAGAGAAAAGGCTTGGGCGCCTTACTGATCACATGTTAATCACCTTGCATGATGTAATATTTGTTCTTCTATGTAGCCTCATTAAGGGAGCAGCTGTTCGGAATATGGCGGGGTTAATAGAGGGTGATACACAAGTAATAGAGGAGCACATATACATCTAACATCCCTCCAATTCTGAATCAATATCTGGGTAATTAAATTAATGATTAATTACTTGTCTACTTCATAATGTTGCAGGGTGAGGATGCAAAGGGGAGAAGGGTGAGGGATGAGGGGCGTGTTCAATGACCCTTCCTCCCCCTCCTCACTCGTGGATCTGATTTCCCCTGATATTAGCCCTGCTGGAGCATCCGTCAAGCTCACTCCACACTGTCACTCGCCTGCCGCACACACAAACAGACACACATGCTAATAGATACAAGCCTGACAAACAAACACAACTGCATGAACGCACACACGCTCGAACTGATAGTTATCCTCACGGCACCTGAGCCGGTTTTAAGGTCAGGTGAAAGGGCTGCAGACTGTATACAGCAGATGTCACAATGCTCCAGAGGTGCCCAGTCTGATGAACATCACCAGACCTGTCAGAGTTGGTTCCCACTAGACACTTTTCCCTCTAATTCAGCCACCCACCGACCAGCTGCTTCCTGCTCTAGCAAATAAGCGGAGACTGCTGACGGTGGCAGCAGAACAGACCTACCAGTAATACAGTTACAGCTCAGCGTCTTATTGTTTTTATGTGGACACTCCCTAATCATAGACAATCATGAGGTCTAAACCTGCAAAACTTATCACTCAGTCAGGCTGGAAGTGTTGTGTGTAAAATTCACAAACTAGCGCTGCAGAGTGAGACCTCTCCTGTCCTTGTTGGGATTTATTTCCCCTGCAGACCAGGGCAACTGCAGGCCATGAGCGATAGTTTAGTATGCATGCGTATAGCAGCTCATATATTCATTATATCTGGCACTATATTGATTATCAGTGAAGTTTACCCTCTAAAATTGTTAACGGCATCAGTCTAAAATCCCATATCAGTCGGCCACTACTTCTTAGTTTCTAGATGTTCAAAATCAATATATATCCTGTCTTCATAACAACAGTTGGGCAGTGCATATCCCACAGGCAACAATGGAAAAAGTCCAGGACTTTTTATCCTTGCACAAAGTCTTCAATATATATATTAAAAAATATATTACAACGTTATCAATTAAGCAAATGATGGTTTGGCCTTTAATACATAACCAAATTTGCCTCACACAAAAATTTATCTATAAGAAGTCTATGAAGGTATGAATTCAAGGGCTATCTTACCCTGATTTAACCTTCAGAACTCTTTCAGGCTGCAAGTGTTAGTGTAAATTTTACAAACAAGTGCTGCAGAGTGAGGTCTCTGATTTATTCCCTCTGCAGACCAGGGCAACTGCAAGCCATGAGGATAGTTTAGTATGCATGCTTGTAGTAACTCACTATAAAAGCAACTAAACTGGGCCAGCCAAGTTCATTTCTATTCCACACATTCACCAGCCATCACTGCATCTGTAGCTACTGGCACATTCCCCATTCAGCCCCACAAAACAACATTGTAAAGCCCACAGTGGATGGCCTGCCAAAGCAGCTCGAGTGCAATGTTTATCATTGGAGAAGTGTTTATATGCACGCTCTGAATGCAGCAGTGTGCAATAATTTTCAATATAATCAGCATGGTTGATGTAAGGAAAAAAAAGGCTACAATTAAAGTTAAATGCATGATATTTGGTTGCACTTGCAGGTCACAGAGCTACAGTTGTGACAGTGTTGACAGACGGGGGCCCTTACGTATCTGCTGATGATATTCCGGAGCAGGCTGAAATCCATCTTTTAGAGGGCTCCGGCGGCGACTTCACTGTGCAGCAGAGACGTTCAGCTCTCCGTGGATCTTCGTTATCGCTACCTAATGTGGATTTTTCTCCCAGTATCCATCGTTCACCTCCACCGCCGCCGCCACCGCCGTGTCTGTGATAGCGAGGAGCAGCGGTCTCTCAGTCGGCTGTTCTGATTTTCATGGCATCCCTGTGAAGAGCCATGCAGCGACCGAGCGACTACAACAACACACGCTCTCGCTGCTGGCTACATTTCAGGAGAAATTTCACCGCGTGCAAACCTCCGAACGTCTGGATAGTGTTTCCGGTTGCTCCTCGGTTGTTGGAGTGTTTTTATCCTTGCAGGAGACGGTCCCTCATGGAGGCTGTCTGTGTCCCGCTCTGTGTTATCAGTGCTGCTGGCCCTCGATGTAGCGGTAACGTCCACAGAGCGCTCACCCGTCAGATGACTACGCTGCGCATGCGTACTGAGGCGTTGTCATCACTGCTGGAGTGTATTTGAATACTGCACTGAAAGAAATGTCACTACCTCCACACACAGAAGCCCCTGGGTGAGGAGATATTTAACCAATGTTAAAAATTTTTTAGGAAAACTATATATTAAAACTTTTTTTGGTAATATTACCTGATTGTGCTGTTGATTTTTCTTTTTTTGCACAGCTAACGTTTTAATTTACTCAAACCAATACAACTTTAGCCTATTTCAATTGCTGATTGCATTCAGTAAGGTAAAAAGAACATAATTTCTCTCCTTAAAGGAAAGTATACAATTAAAAGTCACTCAGTGCTATATTTAAGTACAGTGCCTCAGTGAAAAGATACTGTGCCTAATGTATTTCAGGTCTTAGTCTTTGATGTAATTATCATAGCTTATTATAGTTATACATACATTAGGCTATATATAGTATCTGTAACAGTATACTGTATACATCCTCCCTCTGAGTATATTTAGGCAGAGACATTTCACATGCCCTAAATGTCAGCCATTTTTTCCACAACAACAACATGTAACTGTGCTCAGCTGTGCAGCTTTCAGTACAACCTACTTTTATCTTCTTCGTGGTAGGCTAACAGCATTTGCCCCTGACAATGTTCATAGCTGACTTACTAACGCCTTTATGAATGGTTAATGAATCATTTACTAATGCTTTATAAATCACTTAAAATGTCAACAATTTTTGGGTTGCCAGGTTCTGAAAAAAACCCTCAGCTGGTGTTTATCCTTTGTATGTGGTAATCCAGTAATCTTTCACTATATCCTGGACCATCAAGTAAATGATAAATAGACTGTACTCATATAGCGCCTGTCTAGTCTTCAGTCCACTCAAGGAGCTTTAACACTACATGTCACATGTGTTTCACACACACATTCACACACTTGTAGTCACTGTAGTGTCACGCAAGGCCACTAATCAGCCAAGCATTCACACACAATCACATCGCATGGCCATGCCTTCGGGAGCAATTTGGGGTTCAGTAACTCGGCCAAGGATACTGTGACATGTGGACTGGAGGAGTTGGGGATTGAACCGCCAACCTTTTGATTTGGTTCATATTGGTTCATGATGATACACTTAATGATATTGATGCTATTGATGATGATGACATTGAGGATGTTGTTGATGCTGATATCTTGTCAATGTTGCTGATGCTGATGATTATTTAAAAAGTGTCCGATCGCACTTGAAGCTATTTGTTGGCACTTACTGACTTTGTTCCCTCCTGTCTTGATTGTTGCTTGTGTTGTATTAACTCTCAGATGTACGTCGCTTTGGGCAAAAGCGTCTGCTAAATGAAATTGTAACATTGTTCATTCCCGTCAAAACAGCTGGTAGGGTCATTTTGACCCAACTGCTGGGTTGTTCATTTTCCCGCTCTTCAACTGGATCGATCTGGATCCTTCTCTCAGAGAGGCTCAGACACAGGCTGAGCAGGTTAATATTAATATTTTATCTTTATTTTAATAATTTTTGGTAAACAGTGTGATCTATAACTCATTTCACTGTTAAAATTGGGGTGTTTTTTTATTCTGTGCCATTTATTAACTAGCTAACTAGCTTGCAGTTCTTTACAAGATGCTAGTTAGCTAACTTTTACAGTTGATTTAATGTTAGCTGAAAACCACGGATATATCTGCATCCATTTTTAAACCTGTCAGTTTAATGTGTGGCAGTCTTTATTGTTCAGCTGACTTTGCTGCCTCACTGAACAACAACGTTAGCAAGGTAACATTAGCAAGCTAACTAGCGCGCTAGTGGGTCAAACCAACCCAGCACGTGTTCTCATAGTGACCCAAGGATGGGGTTAAAGTTGGGTTATTTTTTAACCCAGCAGTTATTCTTATTAATTGATTTTATAAAGTATTAGTAAATGATATATAAAGCATCAATAAAGCAATTTGACTCAACTTATTGCACTCTACCGTACATATACTACTGTTTGTGCAGATGTTTTGTTTAGCTTATTTATTTGACATTATAAAAGGGGGAATTCACAGACAAACACAAATATGATACAATAAATGAAACAATAAAATGTTTCCATTGAGGTTGTGATATAAAGAAAGAAAACAGTCCAGGTGACATGTTAAGATTAAGCAAATATAAAACAAAAATCAACATTATCATCAGTAATATAACTCAAATTGAATATTAAAACAGAACAAATTTAAGGTCTAAGGACAGAGATAATAGCTTAACAGTTTAAGATCACTTTTTATGTTGTGTAACTGAGCTCTTGTTAACCGCAGCTACACAACAACAATCCTGCCATTGTTGGTCACACCATGCAACACACAAAACTTAGTTGCACTTTATAGCAAAGAGAAAACCTAAAATTAGCTGCGTCTCAATCTGCGGGTGATCCTGTGGCTGCAGGGTGGCGGGGCGTGCTGTCTGCCCCAGACGCTTCATTTGCCAAGTTATGACTTTCAATTAGCACAGACGCGATTAATAATGCATAGGGATCCAGCACTTTCAGCCCTGACCTACTAATGCCTGATGCTGCTGTTTACCTCCCTGAAGACCCCCGGGGCACTTAGAGTCTAATGATGAGTCTGCCTCAGTGGACAGATTACAGCATGCTCTTTGTTTATGGGCTGTCATTATTATTCGCATGTTGTGAGTTATGTCACTGTGATGTGGAGACAGTGATGCCTCTTATTCCCATGCCTACTTATTTGTCACAACTACTTAATGCAGATATAAAAAATAATGCACGCCATAATAAGACTACAAAAAAGCTGACTTTTTGGAATAAATCTATCTTGAATTACAGGCTGATGTCTCACTTCTTCACTCCGAAGTCAGACTAAAAGTTGACCTTACAGGAAGTATCTTCTCCATCCTGAAGATTAAACAAGTTTGTAATTCTCTCTTTGTCTGACTCCAAATTTCTAAAACCAAAAAAAAATCTGATTATTCTCTGATCCGCAAATCACATGGAAGCTTGCCACCAAAAGAACTGGGCCTAAGCTGCAGGGGTTGATGTTTCCACTGCTGTTGCCGTGATCATCACATCGCTGACTGACTGTTACTGTTCCATGTGAGAGGAGGAAGTGGGTCATTGTTAATTCGTTCCTTCTGTCTTGTGTGTGGGCGACAGCGAGAGCTACATATGGGGCAGTGGGTTACTTCTCATGATGCCATCAGCCCTGTGTGGGCAGAAAATGCAATCTGCAATCTGTGTATGTTTCATGTTGTTCGCGTGTAGATTAAGTGACTTACATTATCTACAGACATAAGGGACTCATGACTGTAGACGATGGTGCTGATGGCTGAATAAGGCATGTTTTTAGCCTACTGTAATCTTTAACTATAATGTCAGGCTTATAGTGGTAATCTCGAAGATCTGAGTTTGTTGCATCTGTAGTCATCGATCTTTTCTTTGTTTGTTTAGCCATAGTAGATTACTGTTTACTCGCAACACTTGCAGAGACCGGAAAAGCAGCCGGTGAGCTCCGCCTACCCTCTCTGGCAGACCAACCACTGCTGGGTGATGGAAAACGCGTCACTAACTGAGGGCCGCTTGTGATTTCTTTTCCCGCGAAAGTCGCCACAGACACCCAGTCTGTAATACTGCAAATGCAAAGGCTTTCATCAGTGGGCCATAGGCTCAATCACATCATTCTGCGAAAGATAGTGACTTAACAGACATTTATTAAAATGAATTAAAATGAAAATCTTTACCTAAATGTTGTTATAGAAATTTGCTAAAACTTCTTCCCATTTTTTACACATGTGGAGTGATTACCTGAAGCTGTAAAAGCCCCAGGTGCAGTGGGCGTGTCTTCATAAATTAATTAAACTTGCACCACAAAGAACTCCTGGTTTCGACCTGCTTGGCCTTCTGTGTTGCGTTAACGTGTTCTCCTCCCACAGTCCAAAGACATGCCTGTTAAGTTAAATTGGTGACTCCAAATTGCCCATAGGTGTGAGTGTAAGTGTTAAAGGTTGTCTGTCTCTGTGTGTCAGCCCTGTGATTGACTGGCAATCAGTCGAGGGTGTACCCCACCTCTCGCCCAGTGACAGCTGGGATCGGCTCCAGCCCCACCGCGACCCTGAACAGAAAAAGAGGTATAGATAATGGATGGATGGATGGACATCAAAGTTTGGGTTCAGGATGTATTATTCCAACAATTATAGGTATTTGGGTATAAAAGGAAGGTTATACAAAGAGCCTGCTTTGAGGGCTGTGTTACTGCAAACTTGAGTGCATACATAAAGTAATGCACATAGAGCTGTAGGGGAGGGGTCGGTATGGGCCCAACAACAGATATTCTCCAGAGGGCCTCTACCATGTATTATAGCCCCCGCAAATTTACTAGTCTGTATACATTTTTTGTGCAAAACCTGCAAAGGATATGCCAACACAGACTTATGGTTTCTAGTCGTAGGATTCAAAAAATATGGTTCAAACTGCTCGATCTTAAGGCGGTGTATTCATCAAGCCGCGGCCCATCTGCTGACATGTTACTTATTAGCTGAAACCCTAAACTGCTTACCAGCGATGTTTTCCAGTGATGAACAGGTTTTCAGTATCATTTGTATCTTGTATAGTTTAATCCTCACAGATCTCGTTGCAGTGCGAGCAGCTGACTCTGTACTATTGTCAGCACAAACAGTGGATCCGATTATGCTGGGATACAAATTATGCTCCTCACTGGCTGCAGAAAATAAATAATATAAAGGCATGTGATGAGCTTTGTGGAGAGAAACTGCATGTATTTGTACAGGCAGCTATTTCTGCAAGGCATGGGATCTACAGAAGGGCCGGTAATCATCTGATTATTCGACTTCTTCTGATTGTGGTGCCTCCCAAAAATAACTCCATCCATCCATTATCTCAACCACTTATCCTGTTCAGGGCCGCAGGGAGGCCTGAGCCTATCCCAGCTGTCATTGGGTGAGAGGTGTCGTTGGATTGATCATCAGTCAATAACAGGGCTTGTCTTTGGACTGTGGGAGAAGGCCGGAGTACCTGGAGGGAACACACAACTGGGATTCGAACCAGGAACCTTCTAGCTGTAAGGCGGCAGCACTAACCTCTGCACGACCCTGCAGCCCCCAAACATAATTCATATATTTCAATACACTGAATATTGGATTTAATATTTTGCAGGACTTGTAATTATTTTGTATCAGCCATTAGATATTCCTCACATTGTTAGAAATAAGATCTCTCAGAACTATATTCAATTCAATTCAAATAACTTTATTTATCCGTTATTGTAAAAGCTTCACTGCGTATACAGTTCATGTACCCAATAACATACCACACACACATATCACATACAACATTCGTAGAGCAATTAACAGTGGTAAATGAAGCTTTAACACATAATCAATAAGACTTAATGAATATGCAATAAATTGTGTTAAAAGATGTTGAGGCGCGTGGAGTTAAGAATAAATAATTAAACTGTTCATGAGTCTGATGGATGAGGGCTCAAAGCTCGACATGGCTGTTTTAGTGAGTGATCTGTATCTCCGGCCTGAGGGGAGGCGACTGTACTGGCTGATGTTTGTAATCCTTTTACTTTAGTGAGTGGTTCCTGCTCCAGTCCGATTATTTAACTGCTCATTGTTTTGACTTTGTTTAGTGGATTGAACTCAAAGCAGGCTGTTACATTGACGGTTATTACAGATTCAATGAAACATTTGGTAAAGGCTGTCAGGACTGATTGGTGGAGGAAGTGGAAGTCATATTTATGAGATTAAAAGAAGAAATGATGAGATAAAAAGTAAATTATAAAACAAAAATGAAAAAAATATTCTATAAAAGGAAAAGTTTTGTGGTAAAAGTCTAAATTATGTGATAAAAAAAACGTCAAAAATTAGATAAAAACAAGAAAAAAAGTCATACTTATGGACATAAAGTCAAAATTAGGAGATAAAAAGTCATAATTATGTAATAAAAAAGTAAATTTTAAATAAAAGCAAACATTTTGTGGTAAAAGTCAAAATTATGAGATTAAAAAAAGGAAAATATGAGATAAAAAAACAGAAAAAAAGTAATAATTATGGACATAAAGTCCAAATTTATGAGCTAAAAAGTAAAAACATGGAGTAAAAAGTCAAAGTTATGAGACAAAAAGCTAAAATTATGAAATAAAAAGTCTTAATTACTTTGTGTCTCATAATTACGACTTTCTATCTTAAAGTCAAAACTTTTTGCTCTGACTTTGAGTTAAAGGTTGATCTCATGCTGTGGTGAAATCCAGCGCCTGGATGACGGCTGCTTGTCTGCAGCCACTCTTAGGTATTTGGTGCCATCTAGTGGCCGTCACACAGAAACACATCTTCTGCCTGATAAATGCAACACGCTCGCATGTGCTCCGTGGCTCTGCTGGTGCAGATTCAGGTCATTTGGCAGCAAATTAATTGCTTTGATTAGTTGTAATTGGAGTACCGTTAAAGCGAGAGTTTGCTGCACATTCTGGGGGAACAAATTAACAGGAGGTGACAATTAGGCCCACAGTGTTTGTCTACTGTTTATTAATTCATGAAGCTCCAACTCACTGATTTGTTGTTACTTGACTAAATGAGTTGTTGAGTGTGTTTGGTGTGCAAGTGATTGCTTGAGTGATTTAGGTGATGCATGAGAACCAGCTTACAGGTTTACATGCGTGTGTGTGTGACCTGTTGGCACGTGTCAGAGGTTACTGAACGCAGCTTGTTAGACTGTGTGAGTAAGCACGGCGCACACTCTGCAGGACGACGGGCAAAGATAATAGGTGTGTTTTCTGTTTTCTGGCGGTGCTGGTGTGCGTCACATGCCTCCTCTCTCCGTGCCCAGTCCGGGTGCCAGGAGAGGGGCTTAAACCTGCGTCTGGAGATGGGAGCTGTGGAGATCCCAGGGAGCGGATGCTTGGCACCGTGAAATAGGATTTGGGGAGGACCGAAGCAATGAAGCGAGAGGGAGACGAGCAACTGCCAAGTCCTCTCTGCGGATTTGATGCCCCCCTCCTCACCCTTTAAACATATTCAGCTTGGGCACACACACACATGTGAGGAGAGGGGGATTGTGGATGGAAAGGGAGAGAAAGAAAAAGCAAAGAGAGGGGAGTATAATAAGAAGAACAGTGTTTGGAGCAGTAACACAGAGCAGTCAGAGAGACAGTGACCTGAACATGTGTTCCTCACCGTAACCAACTCATACAACTCCCTAATCCTGCCAGGGCTTTTGCCAGGTGTCTTCTGCCTGCCTATATGTGTGTGTGTGCAGGGCAATTGTGTGCTTATATGTGTGTTTCCTGCATGCACATTGTAGATCATCCTTTAAGTGACAGACAGACAAGACACAGAGGGAGGAGAGGGGAAATAAAGGGGCGGGCGTACTCACATGGCTGTCAAAGGAGGTGATTGATTTTCCGCCCCCCTGTTATCGAGGCCAGCAGCCACAAGGACCCCTAATACCCCCCTGTCTTACACACACTCACACACACACTATCAGCAGCTCAATACCCTGAAAATAGGCCTATCAAGTATCATCTGTCTCTCTCTCACGTGGTCATAACAAACATCTAATCAGCGTAGTTGGCTCTGAGGGAGTAGAAGAAAGAGAAAACATAGTTGGCTCTGTTCGCCTGTAGCTGACAGAGCGCAGTTAGAAACCCAAGAACTCCTCATGATTGAGACGCTGAGATTATTCAAATAAAGCAAGATTGATGTATATTAGTGGATGCTTCTGGCTCTTTCTATTCTGACATCAATCAATCATTTTTTTATTTATATAGAGCCAAATCACAACGGCAGTCATCTCATGACATTACACAAGTAGAGCAAGTCGACACCGTACTTTCTTTATATCAAGTTTTTGGCCTTTGCTTTTGTCTGACAGGACAGTGGATAGAGTGGGAAATATGGGAGGAGAGAGTGGGACGACATGCAGCACTGGGCTTAGGGTTGGAGTCAAACCCCAGCCCGCTGCGTTGAAGACTAGGCCTCTGTACATAGGATTGGCAAAGAACAACTTCCCTTTAACAGGCAGAACACTGGATGAGAACCAGACTCATTGATGGACAGCCATCTGCCGCAATTGTCTAGGTCGAAAACAAGAAAGAAAGTCAGACACAGACAGGGATAAAATACTGACAGACAAGACTTGTGGTAGAAATCCCAATAATAATAATGGCAATATGTCTAATATAAGTATGAATGATAATAATATTCTTAGCAGTTCGAGTCGAGTCGCTCCATGGTAGCAGGCAGTCCGCAATAACGATCCCCAGGAACCTGCGAGACAAGAAGGCACAAAATCTTCCGGAAGATATAAAGTTAGTAACGTGCATTATGTGAGGGATAATGTAGTGAGCAGGCTGTTGTAACAGAACGGAACCCTGACAGGGTGACTGTACAGTATCCCCCTTATTACAGCTAATTTTGATTCGGAAATTATTTTTTAATTTGAAAATGATTATCTTTCTGTTTTTGTGTTTAAAAATAGTCTGTTACACTCAGTGAGAGTTGTTTCCATAGCAATGGTTAACTCTGTAGCCTTCTTAAAATGAGCAAACCAAGCTGTTTTTACTCACATTAAAATGAGCTAACCAAGCTAATATTATTCACACTAAAATGAGCTAACCTAGCTGTTATTACTCACATTTAAATTAGCTAACTGAGCAAATATTACTCACATTTAAATGAGCTAAGCTAGCTGTTATTACTCACATTTAAATTAGCTAACCAAGCTGTTTTTACTCACATTAAAATGAGCTAACCAAGCTAATATTACTCACATTTAAATGAGCTAACTGAGCTAATATTACTCACATTAAAATTAGCTAAGCTAGCTGTTTTTTTACTCACATTAAATGGAAACATTTCCACTGATGGTAAAGACATGGTGAACAGGACCACAGGAAGCAGCGCAGCACCTGATTGAGGTTTTCTGTCGTGTCACTGTCAGAGTCGGTTGACATTTTCTTTTACACTCACTGTCTTTAAAGACCACCGTATCTTGTACTGTGTTCCGTTTAATGTTTACTGCATGTGCCGTCTTTAGTTTTGTAGATCTCTCTGTCGTCAGCCTTCAGTTTCTGCAACATTTATTGCTTTCTCTTCGCTGTTTTGTCTGTTTTCTTTTTTCCCCTCTGTAAACAAACCAACGTCAAATTTACCGGACTTCTTTCGCCTGATTGATACGATTACAGTTAGTCCTTCGGATTGTGTGATTAGAGCTGCATCCCTAGCGACAGTCTGTTCTTCATAACAACAGTCTGTTATCAAGAAATAGCAGACCTTTGGAATGCCATAATTATCCAATCAGAAGTGTCTAACACGGCCATGTAATAACGGAACATACATGCATACAGATAAAGAGATAAAGAGACAGGAGACAGGATCCCCAGCGGCAGTCTCAGCCTATAGCAGCATAACCATAGCAGCTGGTCCGAGCCCTAACTATCAACTTTAAAAAGAAAAGTTTTAAACCTGCTGTTAAAAGTAGAGATGGTCTGCCTCCCGGACCCTGACTGGTAGATGATTCCACAGGAGAGTGGCCCCATAAAAGAAAGCTCTACCCCCCACACTAGTTTTAGAGACTTTAGGTACCACAAGCAGGTCTGTGTCCTGGGAGTGCAATGTTCTAGAGGGGTAATATAAGACTCACTTCATTACTGCCTTTATTTTACTTTGTCTTCAATTCCTATCAGAGGAAAGCATCCAACCCCAAAGTTTAGAGCAAGGCTGCTGTTGATGTTGTTCAAAAAAGGGAAAATCAAACACAGTACGAGTGTGGTGACAAAGAATCGTTCCCCTGCATGTGTTTCTCGCTCACACTTCCGCCGTCTCTCCCTGCTTCCCCTCTCGTTCCTTTCCCTCTTGTTCCCTTCCCTCTCCAGCCCCCTCTTTAATGATTGCCTCCCCTTTTTTTTCCTCAATTTTCCACAAAAGGACTTGTGCAATTTTGCCATTACTCATATTATTGCTGCTGGTCACAAACCGAGTCTTGGCTCCATTCCTCAGGGGTAATTGCAAACTGCAGGTGTGAGAGGGCACATTAGCATACACAAGCCTTGCACAGCACACTGCTTCAGCCCTAATGGCAGCATGAAAAATACATCTATCACGCTAATGCCGAAGAGATGGATGTATACTGTAGTTACACCACTGAGACCAGTCATAAAAATGTGATATCCTGTGGTGTTAGTAAGCTTTGGCACTCTTTTCCCAAAGTGGGTTTTTGTATGTTTGTGTGTGTACCTGAGACACACAAAGACAGAGGAGAGAGGGAGCGAGGCAAAGTGACTCTGGGCTTCTGGTCCTGTCTGTTAGTATTAAGAAAAATGGACCTGTAGATCATATGCTAAGGTATAGCGTGTAACAGCAGAGGAAGAAACATCTTATTCGGATTAGTAGAGGAGGAAATGCGAGAGGAAACGTAACTAACACAAACACTACAGTGATTGAAGTTTCCATACCTGTGAACATTTGCTTCAGTACAACACGTGAAGCTGCTCTGCTGTTAAATACGCCGACGTGTGGGATCAAAGTTCAAATGTGTGTTTTGGTTACAGGAAGGGGCGGGACATCGTTACTGCGCCGTCTCTGGCTCCAAATAACGTCACCAGTGCAAGATGGCACGGGGGTATTTTGGCTTCAAATGAGTACAATGATAGGTGGTTGAGACGCGTCGTCCATGTTAATATATAGTGACTGGTTGAGTGTAACAGACGACACAATCACACATTTTGATGAGACATTCTCTTATACAATCACCTTGCTCTTCCCTCTAAAGCCTGTAGGGGACGTAAGTTTTGCATCTGTGATAAAAGTTCATTTCAAAGCTGTAGATTTAGGCCATGTGTCCACACGTACACGGGTATTTTTTAAAACATAGCTTTTTCTCAGCCTGTCGTCCACACACAAACATTTTAGGTCACTGAAAACGGATCATTTGTAAAACTTCAGTCAGGTAAACAGGTGTTTTTGGCTCATGACGTCAGGCTGTGCGGCATAATATCCTTTGTGAGGCGTCACAAACGAGGCGACATTCCTCGCAAAATGACGGATGTGACATAAACAATGATGGTTAACTTTTTACATGTTTACACATATATGTACAGTTACTCGTCTACTACACTGAGGAACAAAGTCGTCAGGATAGATTTTTTCAGACATTTGATTGGCCGCGGTTCTTCTTCTTCTTCTTTGCATGACCGGGTTGGTGTGGCGTTTTCATGACAGTGTTTCTGTTGAGTTTTCGTTCGGACGGGGATTTCTTATAACCGTGCTTGTGTGGACGGGTTTTTTTTAAGCGAAGGAGGCAAAAACTCTGTTTTCAATAACGTCCGTGTACTTGTAGACAGGGTCTTACCTGCAGGTTTTTAGAGGTGAAGGACGATTCTTTCCATTCATAGAGTAAAAATGATTAAAAGTTGTCAATTTATGTCCATCTTATAGCCCTAAAAATGTCTTGGTATTTAAAAATGTCCATATACGCTGAAAGTCTTTGCATTACATAATTATAATGGCTAAATTACATCTGCATAATTTTGGGTTGTTTAATTAAGCTACTGTCCATTATGTCAAATGGGATGTTCAGTCTAGTTTTCTTCTACTTTTTCAGAATTTTAAAATCTAAATTTATTCTTCATTTAGTTGCAAACATTTAAAACAACATTTATATCCCCGGTGTGTGAAGTCAACAAAATGATTCATAGCTCGGTAAAAGTTAAATGTCAAACCTGTTGACTCTCTCTGTTAATGAACCTCTAATGTGTGTGTGTGTGTGTGTGTGTGTGTGTGTGTGTGTGTGTGTGTGTGTGTGTGTGTGTGTTTGTAGTGCAGACTTCTGGTTGAGTGGGGTTCGGCTCTTGCGTTGATGCTGCTAAAAGCTGAAACGCGGCTGCAGTGCAAAATAACTAAAACAAGCTCAGATCAGAAGGTAAATGAACCACGACCATTTGCAATGCTAAAATAAATATACTATTTAAACTTTTACTTTTGCCGGAAACATGCAACAGGTGGCGCTACAATGACAGAAGTTTAGTCATCGTGGTCCTGCCTGTTGTAAAGTAGAGTTTTAGAACATTTTAGAACAACTGACACATCATCAGTTAAAAGGGCCATCTGTCTAAAACATGCAGATATAAAGCTTCTGATTTTGGTCTGGTGTGTGTTAATAAGGCCTTTATTTAACAGGACAGCTGACGAAAGACAGGAACTGTGGGGAGTAGAGAGTAAGTTGAATATGTAATGAACATGTAAGTTAGTTTTGCACTGATGTTTATGTTACTGTCGGCTTTGGCCGCGAGTGTATTTTCAGCATGTTGTTAAACAATAAGCCTTTCCCCATAACTCTCAGTCTCGAGTGGTTTTTTTGAGAGATAGACCGATATGGTTTTTTCAGGGCCGATACCGATACCGATTATTAGTAGTCAAGGAGGCCGATAACCGATATTTGAAGCCGATATTCATTTGCAGTAAAAGTGAAAATATTGGCGTCAAAATTTTGAATAATACAAACTCTAACACTTAACTTTGTTTAAATGCCTTTACCCAATTTTAAATTGATCTCTAATCGGCCGTTGGATTAAAAAAAGAAAGAAAGAAATAAAGAAATAAATAAAAAGTTTATTTATAAAAAATAAATAAAAAATGCCGAATATCGGCGCCGATTATCGGCCAAATCTCGTGAGATCTCGTGGCCAAATCTCGCGCAAGTTGAACCCCAGTTCGTTCATAAGCTGTCTAATTCATAAAATAGTTAATATTGTGTTGCCTGCTGTGTGTTCATGTTAAATAAAACGTACATGATGTAACTTCTTTGGGGTCACTTCTTATTGTAAACATTTTAAATATGCACCAGATTAGAGGTGGTTGATATTGTAACTGAAATACCACCAAACAAATCGATATCGAATTGAGAAATCCTTATCGATACCCAGCCCGACTAACGAGCTAACTATGGGCAGTGGGAGTACCCAGAGGGAACCCACACATGCAGGAGGAAACCATGCAAACTCCAGACAGAAAGGCCCCCTACATCCGAACCGGGAATCAAACCAGGAACCTTCTAGCTGAGAGGTGACAGCGCCAACCACTGCACCACCGTGCAGCCATGTGTAAAAACGATCTTAATAAGTTATGGTTACTTTAGTCGACAGATCATTGCTGCTAAGAGTTGCAGTAAGGACTGCTTTAAAATTGCAGTCCAACTTGGCCGAATTGAACAACATAATTGACTCTCTCTTCAGTGAACATTCCATAATGATAAATGATGATGGTTGTGATTGGTTATTGAGGAACATAATCATATATAATAAGGAACAGGTCTTGAGTACGCAGCCCACATCATGAGAGTGTCCTCTCTGCGCTTACAGAAATTCTATAACACTTTATGATATAAATTAATACACCTCAAAATGCTTCGTGTGTAAGGAATAAAAGAACAGCTGGATCAAAAAAATCTGAGGGATTGTAATAAAATCCAAATTGCCATAAATGATCGCAGGTGTATCGGCATGTCAAGAGTGCCACTTTGGCCCTAAAAAATGAAGTTTAAAGAGTGTACCCAATTCCAAGGAGGTGGAATAATGACCCATTAAGACCCCCAACAGTGTGTGCATTGGGTGCATGGCCCTTCAACCTGCTAACCATACTCGTCACTTCATACTATGTGTTATTACCATACACACACATTTTCACATAAATGTACAGGGTCTGTCTTTGTCCTGCACTTTTTCCCTGTCTATAGAACAGTTTTGAAACGGCTTGTTAAACAGTGACACCCACTGATTCCCGGCCCCCTCGCTGAGCTCGTCTACCTGCAGTTAGGTCTCCATGTGAGCTGAGCAGCCGTCACTCCTCTGCTTCAGGAAGTAGTTGGGACACACACACACACACACTGCCTTATAGAGCTCTGTAAATATAAACATATAAACAAGTAACAGAGCAAAACATGCCATCAAAAGAAGAAGTAGACAGATGTTTTGACTGGACATGAAACCCACCATCATCTTTCCACTTGTATTATTCATAAGAACAAGATTCTGTGTGCAGATAGGCAAGAAAAATACCAAACCAGGAGCCATAGTTTGCCTGAAGATATAAAAAAGGGCATTAAAATGAAAAATCATAAATGCATCCTTTCAGGAGAACATTAATATTTAATTATTACTCAATTTCCAGAGGTTCTGATGCATACAGGCAGAATGAACTGAAAAAGAAGGGGCTCTGCTGAGTGAGTGAGCATATACTGAGTGCTACACCACTGCTAATCTGTGCCACTTCACCCTGATAACAAGACAAGTCACGGTCTGTGCAATCTGAAATTTCAGTATGTTTCAGCCCTCTATCTACAACACATTGTGATTAAGTGTGCAGCTCGTAATATGAGGTTTTATAACATTATTTTTTCTATTTATCATATTTTCAAGATCTTCAGAATCTGAATCAGAAATACTTTATTAATCCTCGGGGGGAAATCTTGCTTAACATGGTAATCCTGAAGATTTTAATTTAAGTAAATGTCTGTTAAGTCACTGTCCTTTGCTGAATGAGGTAACACAACGGTGGTTGGCCTATGGCCCTCATGAAAGCCTTTGCATTTGTAGTATATAGTATTATTATGGACTGGGTGTCTGGTGCCACTTTCACAGAAAAAAATCACAAGCGGCGCCCAGTTAGTGACGCGTTTTCCATCAGCCAGCGGCGGTTGGTCTGCCAGAGAGGGTAGGCGGAGCTAAACGGCTGCTTTCTGATCTCTGCAAGTGTTGCGAGTAAACAGTAATCTACTATGGCTGAACAAACAAAGAAAAGATGGATGACTACAGATACAACTTCAACAAGACTAGGTCAAACCTAGTATGTGGCTGACCGCATCAGGTCAGTGTGCGCTTTTGTGGGCAATGTTTTACAAGGACTGTCCTTATGAGGCCGATGACAACGTGTTTGAAAGCAGGTGCGCGCTGCGGACGTAGGTGAGGACAGCAGACGAGCAGCGGACGAGCAGCCCCGCTTACTCCCTGAACAAAATATCCAGAGCCGTATAGACAGAGAGTCATGTCAGTGGAGGTCCATTATGCTCCATGATCTGCCATTGCGATGTCGCCACTCTGTCTCTCTACGGCTGTGAAAGCACCGTCACTCAGTTACTCAGTCAGTCATATATAGACTTGTGCGTAGGGCTGACCCCGGCGGTCAGACAAAAATAAGTGAAAATCCAAAGAAAAAGAAACAAATTCGACGCTCAGATGAAGGTAAACTGTCTAAAAAGGAAAGCGAGAAAAATCAAGAGTTACAACTGTGACAAAGGGAGCCAACAGTGGACGTCTGGTTATCTGGGACAGAAGTACAATATCTCAATATTCAGTTTACTTATTAAAGTAGTTTTGTGTCCTCTCCATAGATGAATATCTTCTTATTTCTAGGCCTCAAGTCTGATTAATGAGGAGGTTTAAGAGTAAATGTCTTTGCCTGGACCTGTTACCTGATCTCTTAATCGAGACTTGTTTTTTCACCTTTAATAATTTTAAGATTCTGTATTAAAAAAAAAAGATATCAGACATTATTTCAAACCTTGCAGCTTATACACACATTGTTGAGGCAGCAGGCAAGTGTCTGTTTCAGACCTGGGCCGTCATTTCACCAAAGTCTGGAGGTGGTGTTCCCTAATAATGTGTTGTAGTGTTACTGTGTATATGTTGGTACAGGCGAAATCTGTAGATAGAAATGAAAAATAGTGTCAGTTTGTGTATTTTAGTATTTATCTAAAATACTAATGTGTAAAAAGTCTGCATGTTTGTGTGTGAGAGCATGCACGTGTATTTGTGTGCATGTGTTTTCCTTGCAGGAGGTCAGGACACTCCTGCGCTGACTGACTGTGAAGGATTATTATGGGATTAAGGGTGTCTCGGTTACCACGGCGAGATGATAATCACAGTGGCCGTCCTCTGATCTGTACGGGGATACGAGCGTCAATCAAACTGGAGACACTCAGAGATGAGAGGGAGCACCGCTGTGAGCGTCAACACGTGCTGGATGTTTTCCCCCGGCCCGGGCCTTAAACGTGTCGTTCTCGTGTGTGGACGTTCGTGTAAATCATCTGTCGTGGAGTAGAGAAAAAAAAGAAAAAGGGTTAGTATTTTTTTTCTTTTGGCAAGCAGATGAGTGAATTTATGTTTTCTGGAAATAAAATATGACCCTCGCCTCCCTCCCTCCCTGCCTCCAGATGGTCCCTGTGGAGAGAGGGTGATTATCTGGCCCATCTGAGCCAGGCAACCTGAGAGTGTTGATGTTGGGTGGGCAGTGCGGTGCCACGCCAAGCCGCCTGTCCCCAGGAGCCTGAATACGATCCCCTCTACCTGCCCCCTGTCTCTCCTGCTCACCCTCCCTCCCTCCTCCTCCCCCAACACCGGCTAGACTTACTGCAACTCCACCACCGCCGCCGCCGCCACCTCCCTCCCTCCTGTCTCCGCCCTGGGATAGACTTTCTTCCACCTGACAAGGCTTGGCCTGGATTACTGGAATACCTGGACAGGTAAGTCTACAGGGGAAGGTGTCAAGTGCATGTATGTGTTTGCATGTGAGGAAGAGAAAAAGAGAGGAAGAGAAAGAGAGGCCGGTTTGTGATGCTTAGCAACCTCTCAGGAGCAAACATGTTTGTAGAGAACTTGGCAGAGCACTCTGTTCCAAAGTCCTCTTTAGTAATCCCATGAATAAGTAAGCAGGGGTCAACGGCTCCGCTAATAAACTCTTCCGCGTTTTGATTTTCAATCTTCTCTCCCTCCTTTCTCTCTCTCTCCATCTCCTCCTCGTCCGGCCTGCTAATTAGGCCAGGTCTTGGGTTTCCCCGTCATGTTTGATATGAGTTTATCAGAGCGGCCTGTCAGGCTTCACAGGGTCACAGAGCGGTGCTGTTTTGGACCGGGCCCGCAGCCTGAGAGCCGAAGGCACAGACTCGGCTACAAGAGAGAAACAAACTAGCTAACGGACCTGTACAAAGGGAGATCCTATCTATCCAAAGCGTTTTGTTTGCAAGCACAGAGACGCCGCTAAAAGAACAGAACACAAGATTTCATTAATAGACTTCTAATTGATATTGTCTGTACAGTGGGTAACTGGTTCATTACTTCCGCTAGTATAAAAGAAGCACTACTAGACCTACTTCTTCTCACCTGAATGAAGCTAAAGTTCATGCCACTCTGTGCTTTCTGTGACGCCAAATAAAAACACTTAAGCTGAGTTCTTCTGAGCACTTGTTTGTATCTGAAGGCGCATCTGTTAAAGAAGAAAACACCCAAAATTTAAAGTTCACCCTCAAATATCGTCTTCATTATTTCTTTAAAGCACTCTGCAGTGAAATGTGGCACAAAATGTGCAACGCGTAGTAAAAGCAGTCGGTCTCCGTTTGACCTTTTCCTCTCCTGTTTCGTCAAAAACACAGAGTTGAAGATGAGAGTCTGAACATCACTTGAACTTTTCTTTCAGTCACTCTCTTTAGTTCTTCAGTCTCAGGAGATTACGTGAATGGATGCTTGAGAGATCGGCCTCCCTGAAGGAGGCCTTTGCAAGTATTTCTTTAGTGGAACATAGTTTACATTTTTTATTCAAATATGTACATTTGTGTCATGCTTTGAGTTTTTCGAAGCTTAATGTAAATACCTGAGCAGTCATTATAATCCGTGAATATGCTGCATCTGCTGAGGAATTCATGTTGTGGAATATCTGTATTAAATGGCTGCTGGTGTTAAATTAAATACAAGAAAGAAATATATTTTGACATATTACAAAGTTCACGTTTAGCTTCGCAGTTTGCCTTTTGGAGGATTTCTCCACGTGTGTTGAGGAATGACAAAACAGCTTTTTAAATGAACACTATCAGGAGTTTAAAAAGACCATAATTAATCACGATAATTAATACGGAATGAAGTTTTTGTCTCATCACATCCAAGGACAAATAAAAGAAACAGGTAATTGCTTGATTAAATTTAATTTCAGTTAAAGCTGTAATCTTGAAGATCTCAGTGTTGTTCTCTTTGCAACACCTTGCGGGAGCACACTTCCCAGATATCCAGACAGTGTTGCATGTGTGACGTCCACGGTTGTCTCCGCTTGTAACTCTTGATTTTCCTCGCTGACGGTCGCTTTCCTTTTCAGACTGTTTGCTTCATCTGAGCGTCGAGTTTGTTTCTTTTTCTTTGGATTTACACTTATGTTTGAAGTTGTATCTGTAGTCATCGATCTTTTCTTTGTTTGTTCAGCCATAGTAGATTACTGTTTACTCGCAACACTTGCAGAGACCGGAAAAGCAGCCGCTTAGCTCCGCCTACCCTCTCTGGCAGACCAACCACTGCTGGGTGATGGAAAACGCGTCACTAACTGGGCGCCACTTGTGATTTTTTCCACTAAAGTCGCCGCAGACACCCTGTCTGTAATACTGCAAATGCGAAGGCTTTCATCAGCGGGCCATAGGCTCAATCACCATTGTGTTGCATCATTCCGCAATAGATAGAGACTTAACACACATTTTTTTACATGAAAAGCTCCTGTGAGGAACTTTCAGTTTGTGTTGATTTTGGCGCCCCCTTTGGACAAACCTGTACCTGTTATCTCTTTGCTGATTTTGTCCTGGTTTTTCCTCATCTCATCCTGCTTTCTTTAACAGTCACATGTATCACTCGTTTTAAATTTATGCCCTGTAAAATGTAAACAAAGGCAGTCCATCGCTTCGTCTTACACCTACCCCCCCGCCAGCAGTTTCAGGCATTAAAATAACTATATAGAAATAATCAATGTTGTCGCTGATGGTCTGGTTTGCTTTTGTAGCTCATATAGAGTCATCAGAATTAATTTCAGTCTGTTTGATAACCAGTGAAAAACTCCTCACAGGAGCTTTAATTTCTGTAAAAAAAAAATGTTCCCCCCTTTTTATGAGGAGAACAAAACATGGATGATCACATGTAGCAGCATCACTGCCTTATAGATTACATTTGGATTGTATTATGTTATTTATTATGCAGCATTTTCTATGATATCGTAATTTGTTCTTAAAGGTTCATTCACTTACTCTAATTAAAAAGCAGCATCAGTTGTGTTGGATTTCTGATTCATCTTGCATCTGTGTCTGTATTTTCCACGGCTGCAGGACATCACAGGGACACACTGCAGTGCATTCAAAAGAGGGCAGTGTAAGCACACATGCGGGGTTTGCTTGATGCGTGCCTCTATCTCTCACATAATGATCCATGCCTCACATATACTGTTACTTTTTCCACCACGTATACGTCTACTTCACTTCAACTCTGCTTCTTTACAAATCAATCTTTCCAGAAACAACTTGTTTTTTTTTTTTTGTCTCACACAATTTGTCAGAGCAAAAGTGAAAGAAAATATGAAGTATGACTAATATAATTTCAACAGACATTTCAGCAGTCAGAGTGAAAAACCCAGTGGTCAAGCTGTGAGGAAAGAGCCGCACCTGGTAATTGCTGCAACACCCACTGACCCCTGTGTGATGTGCATCAGCGTGCCCCGCGACTACACGGAAGAAAATTGCTTCATAGTTAGCGCATTATTGTTTCAGCCGTCGCCGAGAGGTTGCTTTGCCTGGCCCTGGGTGGCATCATTAACACAGTCTGGAGTAACACGTTTAAATCAGATGGCATTGTCACAGGTGTAACTACTGCTGTTCATGCATGTGATTAATGTCCCCCTTTTTTTGATTAATTTCCTGTGCTGGCAGAGAAGCCCCCGCATTTGTGATTAATGAACCTGCAGCCTAATAAATATACAGCAGAATGGAGGTTTGGTACATATTTTTTTTAATGTGTGGGCATGTGTGTTCTCTTTATGACTTGTACCAGAACGGCATCTTTCAGTGGTCGGAGGCAAAGGTCAGGAAGAGGAGAGGAAACCCCGCACAACATTTGGACTCTTGATTTCAGCGTCTGTCTCATCGTGTCGGAGCTTTCCTGCCGCTGTAAATCTTCGAGACAAAGACAAGAAAGCAGAAACTGGAACAGACCCTTGAATGTAAAGTTAGTGATACATAAATCCACATAGACTGACGCAGCTCTGGGTGTAAGCTTCTCTCTCTGCCTGAGGGGAAGGGAAGGGTGTGACCGAGACGCTGCAAAAAGCAGAGCCTCACACTCTGAACTGAAGCTTGGTTATACTCACTGTTGACCTTTTGATGTCTAAGTCAATATTCTCTCTCTTTTTCCTCCGCTCCTCTCTGCCCCACCTTCCCCATCTCCCCGGCGCTGACAGAGACGGAGGACACAGGGCTCTGTAATTAGCTGCTTGACCCCGGGGTTGGGTTGTGTGACCCCGGCAGCCGCGAAGCGCAGATCCAGCCTGATCAGATGAGTAGTTCTGAGGGGGATCAGTGGTTGAAAGACAGGCCGCCTCCTCGCCCTCGGCCAACCCGGACACATTAGCCAGGGGAAAAGTTACAGGAGCCCGAGCAGCCGGGGCCCGAACAGAGGCACAAACACCTGTCTGGGTAGAGTACAAACATACGGACACATGCTTTTCAACATCCACGGGCTGCAAAACAAACTCACCTGCCATCGCTCAAGGAGAGGAGAAAGGGAGGCAGGGAGGGTGAGGGGTAACCTGACCCAGGTAGGGGGGAAGGAAAGGAAAGGGAGGGGATAGGAGAGGAGGGGAGGGAGGAGTAGAGCTGGCCCTTGGTCAAGTGCCTTGTATTCCACAAACAGGCCGCATAGAGTTACACTCCACCTGAGACGCTGAGCCTGAGGAGAGGATTCAAAGAACAGCGACGTGGACCTCCCTCTTTGCTGCAGCTTCGAAAACACATCCTGATTTCTTCTCTGATTCACTTTATTTCTGTTTTTATTTTTCCCCCTCAGCTTCAGACGTGTTAAAAGCATTGAAATTTTGTTGCAGAGGTACCTACAGCAGGTCGATAACGTGCCTCAGCTGTCTCCGCTCCTCACTACGCTAATTAAAAGCAGCGAGACGGGAGAAAGGGAGAGAGAGAGTGTCATCAAGGACACGCTGGGAGACGTACACCTGAGATGGCACAGTCACCGGCGCTCCGGGCACAGCGGTGTGACCTGAATGCCGGCGCTGTTTGAAGTTGTGACAGAGAGAGGGGAGAAAAAAAAAAAAAAGTGGCTGGATCTCAAACTGCTGCCTGTGGGGGAATAAAGAAGATAGGAAGAAATGAGAGATGAAAAGAGAGCGAGGAGAGGAAAAAGGAGTAGATTGAGAGGAAAAGAAGGAAAGAGAAGGAGGGAAAGGGAGAGTCTCCTCTGCTGCAAGTGTGAAAGTTGAGGCCTCCTCTTTAGGATACTTATTCAGTCTCACTTTCCGCCGTTCGTTTCCACCTCTTTACCTCTCTCAAGTCATCATGTTTACACAAGCTGTTCCTGCCATTTCCCTGTTGTCTAACCCTCTGCTGTTTCTTCCTCCGTCTTTCCCCTCTTTCTTTGTCTTTTTCCTGCTGGTTGGAAATCTGCGAGGCTTGCTCATCGGCGCCAGCCTCTGTTAATCCCCTCCCAAAGCACCTTAGCAACGCTAGGAATTTAGAGATGCTAAAAAAAAACCCACACCAAGACAACGACAACAACTGTTCTTAACACTGGGCTCGTATTGGCAAGAGTGGCCACATCTTGAGATGTGTGTGTTTTCCATAAGTAGTTCAGAACAATCTGGAAGGGTGTGATAACCAAGGATCTCTCAAGAGTGTGTGTGTGTGTGCGTGTGCGTCTGAACGTGTGTGTGAGAGCAGAGTGGGAGTGTATGTTTATGTGATATAGTTCCTATAACAGCAGCAAACCTGGTAATCACCGCATGTAGTCACCTGAGATGCTCATTATCTAGTCCCTGTGCTCGTTCTGTGTGTGTGTGTGTACACCGAGTCTGCACACACACACGCAGCTGGACCCGAGGCTCACATGTGTTTGTGTTTGCGCAGGTTAGGTTCACACACCTGAGCGAGAGGATAGGCAGAGCGAGGGAACAACAAAACTACAGAATTTTACAGAAAGACGCGAAACAACTTTGAGGCAAAAAAAAATACCTTGATGAGAAAAAATAATCAATACAGCAAGGTTAACGCTCGCGGCAATTATGCCGTTAGTTATTTTTCATTTGTTGGCTTTGAGCTTCTCGCGCATCAACACACATCACCCCCCCACCTCTCCCTCTTTCTCTACCTAAAATCAATTACATCGGGGCATTGCTAAAATAATTGAGGGCGCATTTAGGCCTTGAAATTAACACATAGTCTAAATGTTAAAACTTTTCCACAACTCCTCACTTTGATAAATTAATTTACCGCCCAAATTGAATGTAGGAAAAAAACAGACACTATTTTATTCTTAGCAGCAATAAGATGCAAGAGTTTATTTAATAGTTTTTTTCTGCCAGTAGAAGCTAAGACAACAGAGAGACAGGAGGGTTGATACATAACAAAGACCTTTCTCACAAGATGACAGTAAAGCCATGAAAGAAAATAGATCCTTATTTGAACATTTTAAACCATAATTGTACATGACATGTAGATTCATGCAACAGAAGAATGTTAATTAGAACATAAGTAGCAAAACTGATTTTTAAATGTTTGTGTTAATAAAAAGAAAAAAGCAGTTTCCACACTGACCTCAATAAACCCTCTGCAGATGTTCCTCGTGCCAGATCAGTACATGTGTCTTATTGGGCCGGTCACACAGCACATTAAATACACTCAAGGCTGTAGAAATATTCATTACAGGCATTTTGAAGGATTTTACAAATCTGAAAATGCAGCGGGGTTCTTGGAAAACATGCCAGCTGAGGGACTAAGAGTATTAAGACAGTGAAGCTGGCTCCAGTGAAAGAGGGAAGCGGGAGAGTGGAGCTGCTGCCGACACTGACGCTTTTTTTTTTTGTTGTTTGTGTTTATTTCTGCTTAGATGCTGAAAAACAGACAGGCCTGAGTTTTTCTTTTTCCTCTTCCGATCATACACAAAATAAAATCTCCACATGCTCTGAAATCAAACACTGCACTTAGATAGATAGAAAACACTATGCGATAGAGATTGTGTAATTAAAGGGTTTAGGGTAGGTAGCATCACGTGGGGGGGAAGGAGTGAATGGGGTAAATTTGGGGCTCTGACTGTCGCTGACATTTTCCAAAAGGTCTTTTCGCCCACATCACCTGTCTTCTGGTGCTCGTGGTAATGATGGCCTGCCAGCCGAGGAGACGAGCTGCTATCTGTTAATCACAGGCCCCCACAGGGATCCGTGTCCACTGCTGACGGCCGCCGTGGACAGTCTGCTGGAAGAGACAGACAGAGATGGACAAAGAGAGGGTATTGATTTGTAGGAATATCAAACGGCAAGAGTCGATAAAGCTAATAACAAAAACATACCGTACTCAATGTTTAAATATAGTTATTACATGGCTGTGTTTAATTCTTGATTATTTCTCGATAACAGACCGTTGCTATGAGGAAAAGACCGTTGCTATGGACGCAGCTCTCACTGTGAGTGTAACGGACTATTTTTAAACAGAAAACCGAAATATAATCATTTTTAAAATTAATAAAAGCATTACTAAATCAATGTTTTGTGTCAAATTATTCATTTCGTGAGTAAAAAGCCGTGTAATAATCGGGATAATGTATCGTGAGCAGGTCGTTATCGCGACAGGGCGAGCAGGAGCCCTCAGCTTTGTGTCAGGTTCCATATACATTATTCCTTACACATTCATGGACATAAAGAGACACTTACACATGTATCAACCACCTGATTACTTAATAGACTGAAGGTTATCAATCCGAATGAATCAAATGTATCCTGAACCTTAAACAGTCTGATCGCCGACAACAATCTAATGGCCGTGGATACAAATTGATCAGCGTTATAACCATTAACAACTATTTATCTGTACCCCTCGGACATATTGCCGTGACACACACATCTTTCACTGTGTTCCAATCTGACCTATCTAAACGACCCAGTTTGTTGATCACTTGACCCGGCAGAGGTCGAAGGTCGGCCAGTTCAAACAGCTATCGGTGCGCAGCAGGCACCATAAAACTGCTGTTTCTTATTTGAACACTTTGACCCCTCATTAACCCTTCCTGCGTCGCGCTGAGAGTTATCACCCGCCACACAGGAGCAGAAATCCTTTACAGCATCTGGTGTGTTTGAGCGAGTGCGGGCCGGAGATAGAGAAGGAGGCACTGCAGGTGTGTTGTGCTCCACACTGTACTGTGTGAATGGTTGAGTTAGGGAGAGGAGGGAGGGATGAGGCTTGAGTCAAGCAGGAAGCTGGTTGTAAGTAGGGTTGTATGAAAATATCACTAAACTTAAATATTGCGATATATCGTTTGCGATACTTTATCGATTTTAAAAAACGCTGTTTAGATTTTTGACAGTTTACAGAGGCCACGTTTCAGTGTGGCATTGTGGGTTGCGGGCAGAGACGTGCCACATCAGAAGGAGCAACTTGTGTCTGGAGTCTGGACTCCGCACCAGCTCTCTCTCTCTCTCTCCCTCCTTCCAAACATATATCAGATTTTCTTTATTAATTTGGGCTAGTTTGCTGTATATATTGGAAGCAACTGCCCTACGTTAGCAACTTTTGTGTTCAGCAACAAAACAAATCAAGTTACATTTGATCACCTATGTTCATACATTTGTCAAATGAAGCCCAATCTCAAGGTGATAATGTTTTCTTTTTCACCTGTTAATTGCCTGTTTCATTGAAAGAGTGGCAATAAAGTAAAAAAAAGTTACATTTGGTCAACACAACAGAAAGTTGCAGCGTGTTTGTAGAGTCTATTAGAACAAGAGTCAATCACTGTAATTTGGCACAGCGGTGATGTGAGCAAAATGCTAACGTCTGCATGTTCACAATTACTTTAACGTTGGCGTCTTATTTTAGCCCAAAACCACTGTGTTAACCCTTTCAGCCATCCCAAGCTACGTTCTACATGAACTACAGCATGTCTCACTCTTGATATGACAACACACTGACAATATATATTTGCCCGTCGTACAGCAGGAATGGTAGAGATGGAAGATGTGCCGGTTAACAACTTGTGTGTTCCCATCATTAATATGGTATAATTATTACAAAATTGTTTAAAATAAATTACTGTGGGTTGACGATGTATCGTAACACGTATTAAATGTGGATCCACATTTGGATTGTTGTATTTCCAAATATTCAGAAAGTCGTTTATCTTAGACAATTGAGACAAATAGTTTCCCAGCCATGATGAAGACTTGAATAACATGAAATGACACCATATTAAGAGTTGTAATTACACCTAATATGACAAGAACGCAACGCACTGTTTGGCAGGTATAATGTAAACCATGTTAACCACCTTACTTTAGCATGTTAGCAAGAAAAGTCCGACATTCAGAGAAGTGATAAGAACTCATTCTGAGGTGAGCATGGTCTGTTAAAGCTGCTCAGCTCTGTACTCATCGACCTTGCTTCCCATCTTATAGTCTTTATGGAGTGATTTTATTTGACAAGCATTTAGGATGTGCTACTGTGTGTTCTTTCTCATGTAACTTTGTTGTATACTTTACTCTGTACTGTTTGTTATTGTCCTGTTCGGATGCGACTTAGTTTAAAGCTATAATCTGGTACGGTGCATCAAAAAATTATGTTTTAAACTGAACATGGTCCCTTTTAAATAAAATACAATAAATAAATAAATAATTTGCTGCCACAGAAGTGAATGTCACGTTGGTGCAAGTTAGAAAACATTTTATCTCTTTCTAAAATGGTGAACCTTCATGGCCATTGCCAATCCTAGAGCCACACCACTGACAACATTTAATCACAACACAAAGATAATATAGCTCTCGCTAGCTGACAACAAAGTTCTGGTGACACAGCGTTTAACTGTAAATCTCGTGAGGTACGGGAAACCACTTGGCCTATTTTCACGAACAATTTATTCCGGATTTCCAGTTTCACTTGTTAGTCTCCGAGAAGGACACACTTCATGGAAGCGTTTATCTTAAAAGAGGGGGAAAAACTGGCTCCAAGATCCTTCAAGCACACAACACATGAAGAATATGGAGGATACTTAAATCTCACTGTGTCCCTTCACTTATTGTCTGACCCTGAGAAAATTTGGTCTAACTTTAAACGCTCTTCTTTATTGATTCATCTCTGTTTAAGGTGTAAGCTTTGCTTTTATGTGGTTAAATTCAGAAATCATGATTAAAAATGTTTTTAAGAGACGCTTTAATTCCAGCTGTCAGCCCGACATCGTAGTCTGAATGATATTCTCTCCAACACATCTCTGCACGTGCATGTGGAATACTTTGTACCTTCATGATGACACTGTGGAGGGGAGTGAGAGGGACACTCTCCAGATAATACCGATGACTCGTCCTTGAGGTGCTGTCTGACTGTCTCGCCCTGTTGGACCTATTTTTAGTGATGTTGGTGCATTTTGAGATCTCGTCTTAATTATTTTTGGTGAGTAAAATGTTCATAGAAGTCATCGCCCGAGCTGCGAAAGTCAGCTGGTAACTGTTTCATGCCACTAAAAGCAGTCGCGGCTCATCACCCGGGTGGAAATTTAGGCAAACTAAATGGAGAGAATTATTTTCCAAAACGTTGCACGATCAGGAAGCACGGAACGACAGACCCGCAGCAGAAGGCAGATTGTGGCTTCTACAATTGAGTTAATAATTCAGTTTCCCATTATGTCAGAATTAAACATGAAACGCTGTGATGCCAGAAAGGTTGGAAAGGACATCATGACTCATACAACTAATGAGTCCAACATCTGCGGCATAAATTGGAGGATACCGAGTTATAACCTTTAACCCACCCGTGCGATGTGCGTGCAGGCGGGTCGGGTTGGTTGTTGATTAAAACAATGGATCATGTGCACGATGGCGCCTCTGAAGCTGCAGGTTTATCACATCTGTGCTGCTTCCCTTAAAAACTGAAGGGTTTTCACAGATCAGTAATGGCTAATTTTATGCCATCTCTTCTATAACTGTATTTTTTTTTTTTAATTGATGATACTTTAATGCATGTGCTGGAGTATTTGCCAAAAATAGTTCTAACTCTCTACAGTGTGCCCCTTCTGACCGAGTGAGCCGAGAGGCTTGTGATGTATTTGAGTGAAATGGCCACTTGTTTGCACCTCTCCTCCCATGGCCGCGTGCCATCCCTGCACTGAACACAACAATAGAAAACAGATGAGCGACGCACATTTAAAAGGGCAGCAAATCAACTTGTCGTAGTGCTGCGTGTGCCGGTTGTAGCAGCGCTATTAAAAGAAAGCGCACTTTTATTAGTCATTGATAAATATGTGCTACTTCAAACACAGCTCTGTCTCTTTGGTTACAGCCTCTCTCGTACAATAACTTTGTATTCTATTAAATTACTCGGCCTTGTTTGTTTGGATGCTGACTTTTACAGACTTTTTTTCCAGCCTTAGGAGAGTTAGTTAACTGTCACAGAGAAGTCAAAGGTCAGAGGATTTAGGTTGGTGTATTAAAGGGATAGTTCGGGTTTCCACCCTGATCTGCATTTCGTCGTTTCCATCGTATCTTTGCCGTCTCTTCTTCAAACCGCTGTGACACCGTGCGCTGCATGCGTAGGTCTACAGGTCCGCTGCGCAGAGTGAGACATAGCGCTGCTACATATGGTGGACTCTTTAAAGAGAAACTCCTAATAGGGGCCGTGCTGACTGTTAACAATAGTAAGTGTATTATGTACAGTAGATAACCACCTCATACAACCCCGCTTCAACAAACCCAAACTATGCCTTTAAATACAAAACCAGGCACTGCAACCCGTACAAAGCGTCTGACTGACTGTTCACAACACATCTTCTACCAACTGTCAGCATTGCTTTCTTTTACACATGAAGTTAAAGTGGCCTGAACTCAAGGCAACCGAGGAAAAACCATCATGAGTCAGCTCAAATTTGTGCATCTAACCGAGAAAAAAAACAACGAAATAACAAAGCCACTTCCCCAAACGCACGCAAGTCCAAAAGATGACGTTCAACGTTGATCACGTTGCTGCCACTCTATGCAACTAGCTCGCTAGCTTGTGGAGAACTCTCCTCATGCGCAATGAGTGAAGGATCAGGAGCCGCAAAAAGGCAAGTAGGGAGGTAGCTTTATCACGGGACTGTGACAGACCCGGACACTGGATTTCTTTTGTCAGCACATTTGACATATTAATCTCTGTCAGGACAAAACAATGTGCTAAATTAAACTGCCTATAGCTTTAAAGCTGCGTGAGTATAATTTTGGCCACTAGGGGGCAGTGGAACAAGCTGGAAACACAACACTGAGCTATTACCTCCGTATAAAGTTAGCAAACATTTTAGCAAACTGTTGCATCTTGTCTGAAGGAAACATTAAGCTCTTTACCTGCTGAATACGTCGCTATGTTGACCAGCTAGTTGCTAGCTTTGTCTTGCGGTGGCTGTGCACAGGCAGTGTGAGCTTTTTGCTCGAACGATTTTTAACTGAAATTATAAAGCTACCTTTATTTACCTTTATTTAGCTTGAGCAAACGTTGTAGGGAAAGCAAATTAACTATAAAGATAATATCAGTTTCTATTGCGAGTAAACGTTTGCAGGAATGTGTCGAGTATAAGTGTCATTATTGTGTTTATTGAATAAAGGTGTTGTTCAAGTGTCGAGCGATACTTTTCTTGTGAAATGTTTTTGCTTTATTTAAAAAGCGGAGTTATTTCAAAGACGGACGCGTTTCATACTCTTCTTCACAAAGCGTCTTTATGTGAGACTACATTTACACCCACTGTAAAGCTGGGAGTGTTTTTTTTTTTCTGGAATAAAAGAGTTTTCAGAAGAATTTTCAGTGGCAGCATTTTCTGCTCAGTACTGGCAGAAGGCACGCAGCACAGAGGACACTGAGATCAGATCCTGTGAAGTATTATGGGATGTTTGTGAAACGATAAAGGATGGTTTATATTTACAATTTGATATGATACATGTTGGGTTTGTGAGATTGTAATAGGCCCACTTTTAAATATATTAAAATGTCTTTTAAAAGGATTTCCATCCAGTGTAGAGAAAGCGCTCACACCATGTAATGAATGTAACTATAATTAATCAGTTAAAAGAATGAATGCAGAGGGATTTAATGGCTTATTTCCTGAGGTGGGTGGATGAGTTTGTGAGAGACTTTTGGACTCATGACCTCAGTGAAATCCTGGCTGCAGCCCTGACTGTGGGTCTCCTCCTCCTTTCATTCAGTGATGGACAGTGAGGCCACTCAGTATGCTGCACCTCCACCCACCCAACTTCCATCTTCTTCAAACTTATTCTTCCCTTTCTCCTCCTTCCTCCAAGAGCTCCCCGGTTCCTGTGGAGCGGCTGGTTTTGTGTGGCCTCAGCACTGTCCCGTGTTTATCACTCCTCTGACGGGTTACCCGGGTCCCCCTCGCACCTGCGCCGCTCCCAGGTCCCTACAGGAATGCGCTGGGGCTTGTAATCGCCTTTGTGGGGGCCATTGAGTTGTACGGCTGACTGAAACTTCCCAACCTCACAGCGCGCTGGCCGCTGAATGGGGCTCAGCGTGGGGCGGCTCTCCAAACCGCGGCCGCTGCCAAATTCCTACAGTGGCGCTCCACAATCACTCCCACACAGGCCCCGATATACCGCCAGGCAGGGGGGGGGGGCGAGGAGGGGTGGATAGGGGGGAGGAGAGGGGGAGTGTATGTTGGGCACAGAGATTGAAAAGTCTGCATTTAACTCCAAACAAGACGGCCACTTTGTGTGTAAAATCGCCCCTCTGGATGAACATGGCACCAACATCTCTTTGAGTTTTTGTCATTTTTCGATTACGTGAAACTGATTTGTAGCAACAATAAACCAAATCAATATTGTTTTCATTGTTATATCTCACCTCTTGTGAAAAAGTTCCAGTGCAGATGCTATTCCAACAACGGAGAAATCTGAAAAATAAAAAAGGAAATAAAAACAGGCGTTTGAATGTTGGACAAAGTTTGAAAATAAAGCAATTTCTCATAACTTTCAGGACATTTGTGCTGCGTTTCGGTGCATTAGGTCTGTGTGCCCGCGTGCAGCGTGGTAGCTGTGGGTAGATAGAGCAGCACTGCAGGATTAAGAGGCAGCAAGATTGTTAAACATGTCAACGTGTAATTGCACGATAAGGCCCTTCCGAGGAATTCATTGGCCCAGTTGCTTTCTCTATTCCGCGCTAATCTCGCCCGGCACATTCGCTCTGTGCAATCTGTCTCCATAATCTTCTGTGACAGAGCGGGCGACGAGAGCAGCCTGCCTGGTAATTTTTTTAGGAAAAGGGGGGGAGACGCGGAGAAAATATGCAGAGGCGTGATAAAGTGACGCTAATTATCCCCATTTAGGACAGGGAGTGCAAGGGATCGGGGCTTTACGAGGCACCGAGTGTGCGCCGGAGCTGATGGCCTCCTAGCACGGAATATATCGGTGGCTACAAGATAAGAGTATCGCGCGGTGGAGAGATTTATTGGCCGGTCAGCTAAACACACACGCGCGCGCTTGCGCGCATACACACACACACAAACACAGCACTCACACACCAACAACCACTGCTTGTATACATCGCACCCTACACTTACCCCTCTTCCACCTCAAGGTGTAATTTATGCGGGTTAAATTTGCCAGAACGCTCCTCTTTTAGCCTGGCGATGCGCCGTGACGCGCTCCGCCTCTCCGGGCTTTCAGTGTTAATCCGCATCTCTTCACATCAACAGATAAGATGGAAACAGATGCAAAACGCACGAGGAGGCTGCGGTGCGCAGAGATGTCTCCAAAGATGCGCTTTCTTTTGCGGTTTTTGGAATTTTAAAGTAATTTCCAGATAATGTTCCTGTGCTTTCTTTGAGCAGATTAATGCGCAGCCTGCAGACGTTGCACGCTCTACTATGAGGCCTAACAGGTTTAATTGAGATGCCATGCAAGTCTTCATCAGTGTGAAATAGGCCCTTTAACTATGTATTTGAGATTAATTGATTTTTTATAATGTCTAAGTATGCATAAATGTCCCTCATTTGCATGTGTATGGATATTAGCCTGTATCTACATACGAGGCCTGCAGGCATCACAAAGATGTACACGTCAAAACCAGCTGTGGCCTGTCAAAAAGTGACGTCATGTTCACACTCATTTTTCATTAATTTAAGAGGATCAATAATCTTAATGTTCACGTGGGTCTGTTCTTTAACACGTCACATTAAAGGTGTTTCTGTCAAAGGTATAAAAACTCTAAACATCTAAAATCAAACATCTGCAGCTGTGAATCTGATGAGTCATCAGTGACCACATCAGCTGAGTGTCACGTGCCTGCTGGGCCGGTGCGAAGTTTACATCCAAACGTCAGAGTGATTATGGATTATGAAGGGCAGTAAATTTGGAATCATTGCATGCTCTGCTTTGTGCTGCGAGCTCCACACGGTTTTATCTTCTCTTTCTTTATTCCCACAAGTTTCTAAGAAGTGGTGATCAAACGTGATTTTTTTCTGTGTGTTCAATCCCTCTTTGTGTTTCCCTTTATTTTCCTGACTATCAAGTGTCAAGTAGAAATACAAAGCCGAGCCTCACTGCTAAACTCTAAGTTGCACTATAAGAATAAAACCCCGGATCACAAATATGTGTTAAACTCGTTATTGATCTTCATCACTGTTGATTTGATCAGCAGGAAAACCGAAGCACAGCTGAAGAAATGAAGATGTTCAGATTTTAGGGATGCAGGTATTTATTCTCCGTTCTGTTGTACCGTTGTGCACGAGGTATAAATATATTAATAAATCTATATTATATTGAAGATTACATGTTTTAGCCTCTGAATTAGAAAGACAGAATGTGTGCCAAACGACAGATGAAGTGGATGACAAAAAACGACTTCACGTCTCGCAGGCAGCGATGGAAGATCACTGAAATTTCTTTCTTTTGATTGGGCCTAAGATTTTTATTTTTAAAGCAATTATTTTATCACTTAAATGCTGGTTATATGTTTCTATTATATATTCCGTTTTTCAAAACACGAGCAATAAAATTATATTAAAACTTAAATTAACATAAAATATTAAAGTTCGTTAATAATTATGTAACTTTTTAATAAATTATTGTATATTTTATAAAAAAAATAAAAAACCCTGAAAGTAACCGTTTTTTAAAAAGTCAATAACACATCATTTCGCTTCTCAGCAGCTGTTGTGATACGAACCGGAAGTCTGACACAACTTAACAATTCGTTATCTTAAATATAAATGTACTTCTAGATCATTAAAATTAGAAGTTTAAAATTAAAGTTGATCCAAAATAAATTAGCTTTGTTTAAAAGCAGTCAGCTCGTGAGCCAGTGCAAAGGACATTACACCTTTTAGTGGAATAATTCAGGTACAGCCTTTTATACCCGCTAATAAATGAGGACGTTTCGTAAATGATAAACAGGTTGTTTTTCATATGAGGCCTTCACGTGCTCCATATGATCGGATTTTTTAAAAATGTACTAAAACGAATGTGTCAGGTATTTTTGTGGCCTTCCTTCAACGATGGAAATTACACTTGAATGTATTGTGGCCTTCACAACACTGACATTAAATTGTTTTATAATTTGTATATAATCTTAATAACCAACAGAAAAGTTTCGCCCCTAAAAACAACTTCCCCGATATGGTTTCCTCGCAGGCCTTTTACGCACAATTACGCACAATTAGACAACAATTACTCAACAATTAGGCTCTTTAAAAGCTCGTGGGATCTGTGTCCAGCAGCCGTGTGAAATTTTAAACAGGTGGCTATTTTACTCGAGAGGAGGCTTGATGATATTTGTGTGTCCTAAGACGTGAAAACACTCCTGGAAGAAGACTGTAAAAAAAAAAAAAAAAAAAAAATCAACGTAAGACCGTCGTCTTAAGAATCAAAGCAAGATCTTGTGAAATTTATTCAATTCTTCTTCATTGCAATAATCAGGGCTTTTCACTTACAGAAAAGCACTTAAATTACAACAGCAGTTGCCCGTCATCCTTTGAAATATTAAAATTATTCACAATTTACAATAATTAGAGTGTTACAATAAAAAGAGATGATTTCCAAGAATTAAGACACAGGCTTCTGCAAATGAACACAAATGGTTTGAAGAATGTGAGTTTCCCATTTCTTTTAAAGCACTTTCTTAAGATTATGACACGTTTTCTCATTTTTCAATAACTTACAAGACCACCCCCCACCCCCCACAAAAAAAAAATAGATGAGACAATTGAACCAAACACCAGCATGTGAACCTGGCGGAACCCTCAACTAAGACTGAAGTAATGGACAAAAAGATGAAAGCACAATAACCAATATCTCAGCATCATATTCGTTATATTATTCCACTGGTGGCTAATCCAAAAAAGCCGAGATGAATCTGCTATTTACCTTCATTTACAATAAACATTCTGTACAAAATGCAGGTAGTTCTCGGGGCCGGGGTGATTTAGAAAAGAGGTAAATATTTGGTTATGTGTTCGTTTGCAGTTTTCAATTATTCTGGGAGTCTAAATGTGTGTTAGAGGGACCGTCCCGTTCACTCCAGCCGCTGCGCTCTGGTAATGCTGCGGCAAGGCATGGAGTCTACTTTGCATTGACGGGTCCCCCGGCTCTCCGGTCGGTAAATACATGCTTATCATCTCTCTCAAGTCTCCGGGGCAAGGACCCCGAGAGTGTGTGCTGCTGACGGGAGGGCTTACACTCGGCTCCGACTTCACCAGCGACCCTAACGTCCCCATGGCAGCCGAGGAGGAGACGCCGGAGCCCTGGTGCTGCGTGTAGGTGATCCCGCCGTAGCCGGATGGAGAAGCGTTCATGTAGCTCTGAGAGTTCGAGATGGGGCTGTACTGCAGCGCCGTCATGTCGTAGCGGTGCATGGGCTGCGGGTTGTGTGAGTGGTGGTGGTGTGAGTGGTGGTGGTGGTGCGCCCCGCTGCCCGGGTGCTGGCTGTAGGCGAGCTGAGCCTCCTGCATCATCGCTGCGGCCGCCGCGGCTGCAGCCACCTGCCCCGAGTACGCACCGTTCGCCCAGCCGTTCATGTGCGCATAGCCGGAGCTGGCGGAGCCTCCGTGACCCCCGGGGCTCTCTAACCTCTGCCCGACCCCGGATGAACTCATTCCGACCCCCAAACCAACTCCACCGCCCCCACTGGGCCCAGAAAGCAGTCCACCGGCCAGGGAGTATTTGTCCTTTTTCAGCAGCGTCTTGGTCTTCCGTCTGGGCCGGTACTTGTAATCCGGATGCTCCTTCATGTGCATGGCGCGCAACCGTTTCGCCTCATCGATGAAAGGGCGCTTCTCAGCCTCGGACATCACCTTCCACTCGGCGCCCAGCCGCTTGCTGATCTCAGAGTTGTGCATTTTGGGGTTCTCCTGTGCCATCTTTCTGCGCTGCCCGCGGGACCAAACCATGAACGCGTTCATCGGTCTCTTCACGCGTTCCTGGTTCGCTTTGGACCCGCTATTCGGCCCCGTCTGCCCCGTGGCTGTGTTCGTTTGGGGGCCGGGGGAATGGAGGTCAGTTTCCATCATCATGCTATACATTCACCTGGTTTTAAACTTCGCCACCAACAGAGAAAAAGTCTATTTGAAGGTAAGTCAGGCGCGCACAGGATCGAGTGCGCACAGGAGGACTGGCTTTCAAAACTGATATTCTAACCCCAAACGAATCAAACACGAGATGAAAATTAATCCGAAAAGGGGAATAAAATGTTCTCCAACCAGTATTTCAGCCTGTCTTCGTCTGGGCTGCTTCACATCCACTGTGATAGAATGCGCATTGGAGCCACTTTCCCTGTCGGAGTTGAGAAGTTAGTTAAAGCGGCGGCCATATGATGCGCACTGACAGCGGTTAAATGAGCCACAAGCGGCCAATGAGGCTCTAGCAGCAGAGTGATTTGCATGGCGTTTGGTCAGGTGACTAGAGGACCATAGAGGAAGAACACACCGGAGGAGGAGGAGGAGTAGGAGGAGGCAGAGAGGAGGGTCAATCCCACAAATAGCACAAGGCATTTGAAATTTCCAAACACGCTCTGAGAGACTTCAGCTAAACAAAAATAACTAAGATTTGTTAGCAGTGATGTAGCAGCCAAAAGGTGGGTGCAGCCTGTGATGACGATGAGTCAAACATATCAACATATTTTTTTGAAAATTAGTTGTGGTTGGTGAATTTAACATCACTTAAAAATAGATTATTAATCGAGCAATTTTTAATTCCCAGGATCTAATAAAAAAAAATATGGTATTTTTTCACCCTCTCCCTTTTCTCTTCAAATGAGCTTGAAATTTAGAATAATTCATCCCATCTTTAATAGCTTATTCTCAAATGTCTCAGCGTCCTACAAGCCTGCGTAAAAATGTATTTTTACGCACAACAGTCACTTCAATCTGAAACGACTTGATGCTGAAGCAGCGCCTCAAAATCCATTTTTAGACCACCTCTCCCTCTCTCTCCCTCTCTCTGTCTCTCTCCCCTCCAGGTATGTAATTAAGGTATGTACTAATAGCAGGTGTCAGGCAGAGAAATTACACGCACTCCATGCAGAAGATGATGTGAGAGAGATTTGGTAAAAACTGTTGGTCTAAGAGGAGAAGCCCCCGAGGATGGATTGAGGGATGGATAGCCGTATAATGACGTGAAATTGCCGGGGCAAAGCGCCGTTATCGCCGTCTGCTGGTGATGTGGACGCGTCCCGGTGGTGCCTGTTTGTGCAGTGAAAGATTAGAAGAAAGGCCACATGTAAACTGCGCTGCTGTTTTTTTCAGTGTTGTTATGTGGCTGATTTTACGTCCTCTTTTTTTTCTCGTCGAATAAACCACGAGAGGCAAACTGTCTGCGTCTTCGAATCCGCGCATATATAATCCAGATTTCACAGCTGACCTCCCCTGAAAAGCCCAATCAACCTCTAATTGAAAGCGAAAACGAAATACCACTTCCCCGCGGCGAGACTAACGATTTAATCATTCCATCGTCCTTATGCTGGTTTTTATTTTAATTGGAGCTTAGCTTGATGTAGCTCTGTGTTTAGGGGCCTGAGGGAGCGGGATCACTCGGACGGATCCATGCGTCTTTGGTAATGGGGTTAACGGGAGATCACAATGGTCAATAAAACGTTTCCAGTGGTCCAGGGCCATGTGGCTGGAGGCCCGGGGAAGAGATGACAATGTAATGATGACACCCGGAGAGCTGCAGGGAGGCGAGTGCCAGTGAAGACATCACACCAGAAAGCCAATAAACAAACACGGTGCACTCGCTTCTTGCAATAAACAAATTAAACTGACAGCGTATAATGGCTCAGTATTGATACTAATATTACCACGTGAAAGTCAAAATTATAAAATCTTTTAATTTAAAGGCCTTTATTTTGAAATTCAGAAGAAAGCACCAAAACATGCATGAATATAATTTAGATTTTGGTACTTTTATTTTGAAAAGCATTTTGTTAAATAATCGCGTAAAATAAAATAACTAAAATAAATATTGTAGATTGAGGATCGATCGATAATAAGCATTAAATATGTTATTATAATGATGGTTATTATCATGTGTTCCCTGTCTCGTGCATCGTGCAGGATTAGCCTGTGACACTGGGACCCCGGTGTCCCTCTTGTTTACCCTCTCTGTCATCCCCCATCAGTCACTTCTCTTTTAACAAACCTCTTTCCAAACCTCCTCGCTCCTTTGTGCGCGCGGCCTCTGCAACAGGATGCGAGCACTGCGATTATGGTGCACGACCGAGGCCAGGGGTCAAAGCAGTTAAAGCGCCCCCCACCCCCCCCAAACAAACAAACAACAACAAATAAGTAAATAAGAGAAAAATTGTGACTAAAAACAAGAGATGCACAGCGGAGAGGAACCCTCACGCGCGTGACGAAGTAAAAAAAACAAAAAACGAGCTCATGTTTCTGTGATCTTTTTAAGTCCAGATCGACTATTTCCACGTGTGTTCTATGGCTGTGCGCGTGAGCACAAACACGCGCGCGTGAAACAGGGGAGGAAGTGTGTGATCACCTGCTGATGACCTGCGGACATAAACTGTGTTAAAAACAAGGGAACGCGAGCTGAAATCTACACACACCCTAAAATCTACAGAGGAGACGATCGCCCCCCCACAGACACTTCCACGCGCCTCCCCCCCACCCGCCTCCTCAAAAGTGAAAACGCCGAGACAGAATCATGTCACCTAAATATTGTCAAGCGCAAAGCCTCGGAAACAATTCACGTCATTTAGTTCCATCATTTTACAGCACGCAACAGACTTGTCTGGTTAATCCAGCCGAGTAGAGGTGGCACACATCAGCAGCCGATCATTTCACCTCGCTAAATCAACCTGAGTCGCTCAGAGAGCAACTGGTAGCACCAGAGCTGCGCGCTCTGCAGCCAAACCTGCTGGATGTCACTTGTCCCAAAATACAACGAGAGCCTGCAGCCATAGAAACACATATTACCTGCACTGAATTAAAAACACACCTCCAAAATAAAAGCGTCAAATAAAGACGCAATCAGAAAACGCTCGCTTTACAAAGACATTTTACGCACAGCACTTCTAAACATTTAGATTAAAATGCCCCCCTTGTGTACAGTATAGTCATATGCAAACTTACGCATGTTCCCTTCGTCCACTCTACTCCAGACCAAGTGGGCAGATTTCTCCCTCCATCCTCCTAAAGCCGTCCTAAACCCTCCAAAGCTGCATGTAAGACCGCTACTCCCACTACAATGCGGCCGCTCGAGTGCCAAGGCCATCCATCCATGCATGCATGCCCGGTGCCCAAACCCACCACTCCACACACACTGAGGGGCAGAGACAAGAAGAAATGACATTTATTATACACTCTAAAAAAGACAATTCCAACTTATTGTTTCTCTCTGTGAAAGGGGGGCTTGCTTCTAACATAATGAAGCGTCTTTTGTGTGGCACAGAACAATACAAAACAAGTATTCTAATAAATAGCCGCGTTTTTTTTTTTTTTTTTTTGGCTCTCCAGGATGAATGGGGCTGGAGCGGCGGGGTTCTGAAAGGCAGCTGTGCCGCATTCGGGGAGGAGGGGCGAGGACTTGAGGAGGAGCCCCGCAACCCCTTCGCCTCCTCCTGGATACTGACTCCCATTTACTGATCCTGGAGCAGAAGAGGAGGCAGAGAGAAGGCGAGGGGAGGGAGGGTTGCTATTGACTTTGGAGGCTGTTTTTTTCACACTATGTCCAACAATGTGATCCTCAAATCACCAAATATTGCTTCATACTGTGAAGTCTGCAGCATCCAATTAGATTTACTTTATGTGAGCCTGCACAGCTTGCAAGCATGTGGCTCTGACAGCTCCTACACAAACACACACACACGCGCACACACAAGTATATGGTGCAAATATAGGATGTGTTATAAAAAAAAACAGCTGGGTTCATTAAAGGTGACTTATTTACACACAGGTTCACAGTTTTGAGACACTTTTCAGGTGGTGTCTTAAAACTGTTACACACACAGAGTTGTTCCTGGCCTCTGATGCTGCTTAAAAAGCAGTATGTCGGTCAGTGCACCAATTTGATGCTGTCACCAATTAGCCCCCAAAAATCCACTGTTTTGAGGGAAAGTATCGTGTATCAGTCAAAGCTACGAAATGACTTTAATCAGTGTGTATATTTTTTAATCGCACAAGTATCGTAGTCATACTCTGTATCGGCCAACACTCAAGAACAGGTATCAGAATCTGTATGTGGAAGGAAAGCGTACACATAGCTCTACCTAATCTGCTCCTCTGCACTGGAAACCAAGACTTGATTACCTCACCTGATTGATTTCTTCTCAATCTAACCCTCACGTTCGCTTGGCAAACACAAGAGCACAGCCTTGTTGAGCAGCTCCTTCTGTTAATGAATCAGACATGCTGCTGCTGCTGCTGCTGCTGCTACTACCTCCCTATAACCCCGTCTACCTGGCTGCTGCTGCAGCCTCCTGGCCTCATGCATGACAGGGCAGACACAAACCCCGGGCTTGTAGCCTGATGTAGCTGGCAGGAGTCTGCTGCTTACAGGTGAAGCCAAGGTGAGAAATTTTGCAGGTCTCATGAAGGCAATTTCCCGGCCTTCTATTGTTTAAGAAGAAGAAACCAGACACTGTCTGATACCTCACAACAAAGCGATCATTCATGTCTGTATGATAACATGAAAACTGTTTCAACTCTTGTTTTATGTTCTACTTTGCCAGTCTGTTGAAAGTCCATGTTTAATGTGGTCATCAACTTCCTTTATTCCTTTCAAAGTGAGAATACATCTAATATCACATGACTCACTGTCATTAAAACCCCATGTGTATTACTTTATATAAACTCAATGAGCTGAAGGTGGTTGAGGGTTAACCAGCCATTTGATGAACACTCTTCACAGAAGCAAGAGCGCCTCTGCACATTAAAACAACTCGTCATTATTAACAGAGAATACTTTTACTGCATCGAGGAAGTACTACGCATAAACCACGCAAGCAGCGGATCGACACAATGCAGTAAAGCTGAGTAACATTGAAACTATTAAGGGAGAAAAAAAAACTAGAAAGGATTCGAGAGAGAGATCAGGTCAGGTTCAGGCCTAAAAGCTTGAGGGAAGAGTGAGCCAATCGGCTAAAAGCAAAAGGTCTCGGCTCGGTTCATGTGGTCTCTCTCGAACGCGCGGATCTCCATAACACGACACTTGAACACCTAAAGACCTCAAGAACAGACAGAGTAACGGCATACACGTACACGTCCAAGGATTTCTACTAGAATTTGTATTTAAAATGCTGTACTGAGAGAATGTAATCAGGTAGCAATTTGATCGACGGCGAAAGAAAGAGGACATTATTGTGCGGCAAAGTGAAACATGTCTTTAGCCGCACTGGATCCTGAAAGCAGCCTAAGAGCATTAACCACGATGTATAAGAGTTACAGAGTGTAAAACTCGATATAAAAGGTGGGTGAAGGTGTAAACAAAATCGTGAACGTACGTCAAAAGAGATCCAGCGTGGAGAATATCTGCAGTTAGAAACGGCCTAAACAAGTTTATATGTAGGATTGGGTAAAAAGCATAATGCACCGTGTTCTCGTCGAGTTTTTGAGGATGGTAACCCCAAACTGACAAAGTGAAAGTGCGATTTTTTGACAGAGAGAACATAACATGCCATTCAAATCTGGGCCACTCTTGTCTACAAGCAATTTGTTCCTTTGTTGCTCCATGTGCTCTATTTTCATCTTCTTCTCCCGGTCGAATCGTAAGAGAAGAGCATGTAAGAGCCTGATGGAGCGGTGAGTCAGAGACAGGATGACACGGACAAGTGAGAAAGAGAGTGAGAAAGAAAAAAAGAGAGAGAGAGAGAGAGCAGGGAGGCCAGTGTCAATCCCACGGCAAACAGCAGTGGATAATCATGGGCTTTAGGAAAACACTGTGTCCATAATGCTATTACCCAGGATTACCTACTCCAGCAGAGCAGGCGAGACTCTCTTCACAATGTGCCACAGACCTTTCAGATAATCATCTTATCACAGATGACAAACCCGGAAGAAACATCCCATTATTCAAGAAGAGGGCGGAAAAAAATCTACAGCATGTTTGGATGAAGACATATTGTAAGCCTAAAGTATTGGAGTGGAAAAATATCAGATTTTGAAATTAGCACGCCGGTCGCTTCCCCTCTCTCTCTCTCTCTTTCATTCTCTCACTGTCTCTTTCTCCTTCTCCCGCAGGGCAATTAGAGACAAGATTTTATGCATTGTTCAGCTTATCAATTAGCCATAACACCTTCCCCTCTGATTGGTCTGTAATGAACGTAATGGTTTTAACAGTCAGGAGTTGCAACTCTTAGAGGTGCTGTGCTAATGGTGTCGCCACAGTGATGGAGTCACAGTAACAGCTCTGCGGAAAAGCAGGAAGGAGGAGGGAGGCAGGGAGGGAGGAGGGGGTAAGTCAGCTCTCTCTAACACATCTCTAATTAGAGCTCACAGTCAGTCATTACTGATGTAATAGGGTGTAACACTAATGGCTATCAGGCAAGCCCCCACAAACAACAGAGGGGGGTTCTTGTAAGGTGAGAGGAGCAGAAAATTTATGGAGGAGGGAGGGAAAAAAAAAAAAAAAAAAACACGGCGTGGAGACGGTGAAATGGAAAAGTTGGGGAGGGGTGTCAAGGAGTGAGGGGAGTGATTAGGGGAAAGTGCGGCGAGCGGCGGAGAAGGTTTTTAAGCACAGCAGTCAGAGGTCACGGCCCATTAATGGAAAGGCTTTCTTTGATGACGGTGAAATCTGTCATGCTGGACTTTGTGTAGGTAAAGACGAGATGAAAAACGGAGAAGAGTAAAGGAGGTACGAGCGGCCCCGTGGTTCAGAAGACAGAAAGAGAGACAGGCTGCTATAACACTCCTGGTTAAGCATTTTGGCCCTTTGACCTTGTTAGTTCTGATGCACTGTGCTGCCCATTCAGCAAGTGATGCCTGTTTTTACGCCTTTTGGCACTAACTTGTAGCGAAACAGTGTGACAGAGGTGAAGATAGAGACATTTGGATGACAGGAAACCAATGGAGAAATTAAAAGAGCCTTGTAAAGAGAGTTCTTCTCACTGTCATAAGGGCTTTGGTGAAATGGGATTTTATAAATTGTTTTTATAAAGTTACCCTGAACCCAAGAATAAAGAAACTGCAGTAACTATACAGTATAGTAAACAGTTAACCCTTAGAGTGATCCGCATTATAGTATGCCATCTTATAGGACACACTGCTGTTCTAAGGTAGTCAAAGTGGGTGTGGTGGTGGTGAAAGGGATTTAAATTATTTATCTCCAGTTTGGGAAGGAGCCAATGATGTATATACAGCTTCATTGCTTGTGGTGTAACTTGGTGTATTTGTTTTCTCACCAACAGAACCGCTCTGCAAACAGTGGGTTATGCATCTAACAGAAGCTTTTACAGACCAAATTCAACACGAGGTCCATTCAGTGGTGGTCCATGAGTTAGACCGAGTTTACTAAGTTGTTTTGGACTTGTTCGTGTTCATATTTCATTTTTTTAAGGTTTAAGGACGCCTCATCCATATGGTCTTAAAAGCCAACATGGGGGAAATGTCAGAGTAAAGCACCACGATGGTCATGATTATTATTAATATTCTGCCTAAGATGTGTTTTTGTTTTTGTTCATGTGTTTGTGTTTTTGTCAGCAGGATCCCAAAAAATCTATTTAACAGATTTTCAAGGAACTTCATGAACGTCTGGTTTTGATGTCAGCCCAACGTTGGATTTTGACGTCAGCCCAACGTTGAGATTTGACGTCAGCCCAACGTTGAAATTTGACGTCAGCCCAACGTTGGATTTTGATGTCAGCCAACGTTGGATTTTGACGTCAGCATAACGTTGAGATTTGACATCAGCCCAACGTAGGATTTTGACGTCAGCCAACGTTGGATTTTGACGTCAGCCTAACTTTGGGATTTGACGTCAGCCCAACGTTGAGATTTGACGTCAGCCCAACGTTGGATTTTGATGTCAGCCAACGTTGGATTTTGACGTCAGCCTAACTTTGGGATTTGACGTCAGCCCAACGTTGAGATTTGACGGCAGCCAACGTTGGATTTTGACGTCAGCCCAACGTTGAGTTTTGGGCCCAATGTTAGTTTTTTTGTGGAAATTGTGGAACTGGATCCAACATGTGCTCGTGTAAGCAAAACATAACTCATGCATTCATCCTCCCACATTATTTACATGAGCATGTAGTTCCTAGTTTGCTTCTCTTCAAGGATTTACAGCAGAGTTGAACCTTGGAGGAATATCGCTCGCTGTAACCTATTGTGGAGCTGTACTGACGACAATGTCTGCAGCTTGGCCTTTGAGGGAGCTGCAAGACTTCAGGGGGGCTCTGTCCCTGAACTCAGCCTTGAAAGTGTGTTGGAGTGTGTGCATATCTGTGTGTGTCACGAAGACTTAGGGGGGCTCCTCAGGTACCCAACTAAAGTCCCTCACCCAGAATTTAAAATAAGGTCAGCGTCCCCGGGAGGCCCCAAGTCAAAGCTTCCCATCTTCACCTGCCCTTTAACTCTCCTCATCGCCTCCTTTTCTTAATTTAACTCTTCACCTGAGTCCAACCATCTTCCATTTTCCATTACCTTTCCTTCTATTTGCCCTTTGTTTCGTCTGTAATGTCCTGTTCCTCTGGTATGCTTTCCCAAAGAGGGCATGAACACCAAAGACAAGGAACATCACAATGACTCAGCCTCTTCAGCTCTGCTTCTATTAAATATCGTCTTTTACCTCGACAGTTGGAGCTGTTTTTATTTGTTTGTTTGTTTTTGTTCGACCTCTGCAAAACAAGAAGCTTCCAGTAATGTCATTGGGCTTTAAAACTGTAATTTGATTGGAGAAATGAATTTTATGGATTAGCAAAACAATACAGAAAGAAATGGAATCATTAGTAGATAAGGCAGGTAATAAGTGTATTAAAGCTCGTGGTCTGTGTGTGTGTGTGTGCATGTGTGTGTCTGGAGCAGCACAGATGCATATCCAATGCAGGACGTAGAGTGAGCGGGACAATAATGCGCGATTCTTATGCTAATCAAGGAGGCCATTAATGTTTACATTTAAAATCAGGCCTCCCGGAGAAATACATTCAGTCGCTGCTAAACTGGGATAATTAGTTCCCTCTTAAACCCATATTCCATTAACTCAGGTGAATCCATCTGAGTTTCATCAAATTTCGGCTTCATTTTGCATGATAATGCAATTTAAAAGCAAATGACATATTCAGACTACTCACGGCGGGAGAGCACCGATGAGAAAATAATATACACTAAATGTGTAAAAAGGCTTTTTGGTTCTGTTTTACGCGCATTTGTAAATATTTTAAAGTGTTTCTATAATTCAGCGCGACTGATTTGTGCATAAATTAAATCTTTAACTGTAAACAGCTTATTAGAGATTAGCGACTGATGTATTAAATGCTCCCTGCTGCTTTTCTGCACACTTTGTATACATGACACCTTATGTTAGAACAGCACCGTGATGCTGTGAGGTTGACAGTATGTGAATGTCCTCGTTTGAAGGGGCATAAAAACAGAGATTCATTGAAATCAGCAGTGGAATAACAGACAACCGGCTTTATCTTGTGACGTGTTTGTGTTTCGGTTTCTTTGCACACAAGAGGAAGGGAGGAAGGATGTAAAGGTCTAATAATGCGCATAAAAAAAGCATGCAAAGGAAAATGCAAGGACATGTGGGCCTTTTTTTGCCCCGGGAATTGTTCAGAATTCAGAGCCTAAAAATTTTGCCGCACCAAAACACAGAAGCCCAAACAGAAAACTTGGCTTGAGCAAGTCAATTTTCCCATGGTGTGCGACTGTGAACGTGTGTGTAGTTTGTGCGTGTGCGGGACAGAGTGTAATTTCACCGCACAAAAACCTGAAAATGCTCAAAATGCACCTAATTTTCCCCCTCGTATTTTACCCTTTATGCAATATCTGTGTTTGCCTTTATTTCTTTATAAAAACAGACATTTACGGTGCTGAAAACACTTAGGATTTATACAGGGTAGGTAGCTTCACATCTCCCTCTCTCTCTCTCTCTCTCTCTCACACACACACACGCACGCACACACAAAGTGTAATGGATAGGAGCTGGCTGAGGGCGTCTGTCAGGGGCGACTGTTCTAATCAGAGCAGTGGGGAGAGAGATAAAGGAGAAAATAATGAGTGTGGCATCAGGCCTTTCATAGCGCAACAAAAGGCCACGGGATCAGATAGACAGACACAATGTGGAGAGGAGAGGAAGAGAGGGATGGAGAGGAGAGAGGGAGAGAGAGGGAGGGATGGGAGGAGGCCGAGCGGGGAGAGAGAGAGAGAGAGGACAAGGGATGAAGAGGGTTTGCTAATAAGCCTTCTTGCACTGTAGGTGATGTAGGCAACAGTAGGCAACATTATGAAACGCAGGCTTACCTCACTCGGATGCCATCGAGTGGGATGGATGCAAGTTTCTATGACAACATCAATCATGTGAGCTCAGAGTCCTTCAGCGGGAGCTGATTATAAATGCACTTTTAGTGTACACATCCTCCTTTTCTGTCAGAAAATACTTTGTCGGCGTGCGCCCTCTTTCCCCGTCCTGATTAGTGCCGCTTCATTTGCAGTCATCCTTTGATTATTAATGCTTAATTTACCCAGATTACACTCCTTTGATTATTAATGCCTAATTTAGCCCTGATGACACCAATCATTAGACGGAGCCCGATCTGAAAGCAAACAGTGGTCTTCCAATGCACCGATACAGCCTCTTGTACGGATAATGATACTGTTCAGAGGAGCCAGCGGGGCCTTGCCAGTGTTAAGTCAGAGCCCACTTTTTTTTTTTTTTTTTTTTACCCAAACTCCCATCAAAGTTTAAAGAGAAAAGAAATACTAATTAGAAACTGCAAGCTAGGAGAAATGAGCAGGCAGACTCAGAACAGAAAATCCCATTCAGAGACTTAATGAGCTTGTCGAAGCTGAATAATTGATTTCTAATTCTAGCCTGCAGCTGTTGACCCAACCAGGGAGTGTTTTCAATGGAGCTGAAATATGTTGCGCTCTGACTTGGCACTGTTGGCTTTCTAGTAGCAGAAGCATTATGAAATACCCTCACTTTTAAGACTCAGACATTAAGTTTGCACATTTATTTACTTGACCTTGGTGCACAAACAAAATCAGGCTCTCCCTTTTTTGAAACGCATCACAGGTGATTCCCTTGACAACTTAATCCTCCTTCAGATCTTGTTTAATATTTTAGACGGGACACAGTTTAATAAAAGGCTGTTTGATTTTGAGCGCTGAAAGCCCGGCGAGCTAAACTCTCCCAGCGTCTAAAGCGTTGGGAACCAGGCTCCATATCAGATTGTAGGTGTTTTATGTTTCGTTCATTTGCTGCGGAGTGATTCTTTGTTGCCCTGCGTGGACGATCATATCCTGGGGGGCTCTGGGGCAGGAGGAGCAGCACAGAGCACCCTGTGTGTGAACCACAGCCGCCCAGCGTCCCTGTAAGATGACCTCACGGAAAATAGGCCTAATTATTGCCGTGACAGCCCGTGCTATCATATTCTGCCAGATCAGTCACTACATGGGAGAGGAGGGGGGGAGAGGGGGGAGAAAAATTAACAGAAATATATACCGCCGTGCCACCAAACCCCCCCTAAACTGAGCCCATTTATTTTTAATACCCTAATCAGCAGGTCCCAAAGGGGGCTTGGCTCTCGCTCATCCACAGAGACAGACACAGGTGAGCACAGGTGAGGCAGCAGGGAGAGAGGAGGACGGGAACGGGGAGGTTTCATGTGAGATGTAACTTAAACAGCAGTTTTGTTAAAGAAAATAGATCCTCGAGCCAAACAGCTGGCAACAACCTGAGCTTAAGGGAAATATACTCGTGCATTAAACCGTCCCCCTGTACAGTAGATTGCAGATAGAGGGATAAAGCGGAGGTGGAACAGAGAAGACACAGGGGGCCAGGAGGACACGGTAATTACAAGATACGGAGTTTAAGGTAGACAGCAGTGATTAACTCGAGGACGGTCTTACTCCTGAAGCCGTAGTCATTAGGCCGGGATCATTATATGATAGATTTCAGGACCATTTGCCCAGTTTTGTTCCCAGAGACAGTATTACGAGAGACACCCTGGGAATGGGACACTCTACACCAATAGCTACCTCCGTGAGAAAAACACAGCTAATATCAATGCTGTGGTGACACTCGTGGTTTCACTTTCTGTGCTCTCGTACAAGACTGTTAGACATCTCAACACAGGATAATACGGCACAAAAAAGTCGATATGGTATCTGTACATTAAAAATATATAGAAAATGTTTAAAAGTTTAGTCTCTTGTTGGTTGTGTGTGGAATAACTCTGTTCTTTTTACTTCAATTGGAGCTTTAAAGAGCGCTGGAGGGATGAATCATGTAGGCCAAACCAAAACGAAGCATTATTACCTTCAAGTAAAAAGATTTTCATTTAAATAAATGTCTGTTAAGTCACTTTCTATCGCTGAATGAGGTAACGACTTTCGTGGAAAAATCACAATCAGCGCTCAGTTAGTGACGCGTTTTCCATCAGCCAGCAGTGGTTGGTCTGCCAGAGAGGGTAGGCGGAGCTAAGCGGCTGCTTTTCCAGTCTCTGCGTGTGCTGTGAGTAAACAGTAATCTACTATGGCTGAACAACAAAGAAAAGATGGATGACTACAGATACACCTTCAAAAATAAGTAAAAAAATCCAAAGAAAAACAAACAAATTCGACGCTCAGATGAAGGCAAAGAGTCTAAGAAGGAAAGCGACCATCAGCGAGGAAAATCAAGTTACAACCGGAGCCAACCGTGGACGTCACACATGCAACACTGTCTGGATATCTGGGAAGTGTGCTCCCACAATTACTGTTTATGGCCATAGGCGCCGCCAAAGAGAACGAAACTGAGATCTTCATATTGGATTTTAGACTATTGCAGAAATTCATTTCTATGGCAAGCAAAACTTTACGATACTTAAATGATTTGTTGGCAACAGTATCTTTACTCTTAAACAACACTTTCATTTTTGAAGACGTAAATGCAAAAACCGGAAGTAAAAGATTATTAAACTATAACCAAACGACCTTGCCGTCGCCTGTCTTTAGTTTAACCAACATTAGCTTCCAACTTGTCTGTGTCAAGCGTGATCAAGATCATGTCCCAGACAACCTCTACCGTCTGATTTAGCCACTTGTTAACAACACACTTCAAAATGCACAGGTGTGGTATTTGCTGATGTATTTTGGGCTGTTGAATGCAACCTCTTTAACTTCTGGTGTCCACAGGGCAAGAAACACGAGCACTAAGATGATCATTCAAGTTGTAACAAGCCAAAAGATGACAGATGAGCTAAAGCTGTGGTTCTCAACGGGTGGGTTGCTAGTTTTCAGTGGGTCGTGGATGTGTGCTTCAAAAAAAAAAAAGTGTATGCTGCGCTTTTAAATTGAAGGAGATGGATTTCCTATGACGTGCGTGCAGTAGTAGTGTAGTTTATTGGGTAATCCCAGCTACAGTTACATTTACACTCTTGAAGCTTGATGAGCCCGACAGTTGTGCATTTATGTTGCAAAAAATGTCAGAACTCTGGGTCGTGATTTGGCGGGTCTTGAGGCTAGACCAGTTAAGAACCACTGATTGAAAGCTCTTTATTTGGAATAAGGACGAAAATTGCGCACACCTGTTATATCTATATTAAATCTCCATCACTGAGGAACATCAGAGATCATCCCTCCATGAAAGACATTAGTGTAGTAATTGTGTCAGGAGCAAAGGTTTTAAGACATCAATAATCTCTGAAGGAGGAGGAAGAAGCCTGGGTTCAGACGTGGGTCAACAAAACACGCCTTCTCTACCGTTAGTTAACGTTTATTTCTTTTACCTATTTCAAGGTAAAGTACTTTTTTAAAATTCAGACCATGCTATTTTTCTTACCCTTTCCAAGTCGTTTTGTTCTTCGACATAACAAAACTGTAACTATACTCATGGAATCATGACCGATTTACGACAATGTGTGCAGCTTGGCACGGAGAAGAGATCATGTCGAGAATGGTGTCGTATCAGAAACAGCTCAAACATTTTATCAATGATTTGGCAGAGTTGTTGGAAAGCTGTGTTAACAGATCAACAGTGAGCATGGAGGGTCAAAGTTAAATGACATTATTAATTCATTTTCACCTTTACATGACTTTAATTACAGCCAGTATTTCAGCCCACCTTTCTTTCCCTATCTGACTTCTGTTGAGCAATGCTGCGACTCTTGCTTTAACTCTACAAGTATGTCGCCATCTTCAAAATAAATGTGGCAATAATTACAAAAATGCGATCCAAGTTCGACACTGAATCCTTGAAGTGAAGCCAGCATCTCTGCTTTTAGTCTCATCGGGTTACAGACTGTGTTTGAGATTACAGTTTGACCTGGATGATCAATGACACAAACTTTAAATCATTTTCACAGAACAAAGCTGTGCGTGCACACACACATGGCGCACACACACAAATCATAGGAGTAATAGGTTAATAAAATCCTTAATTCAATGATGACTAAATCCGCCTACTTGTGTGTTTTCATTCGTGGGTCTCTGATTGTGTGTGTGTGTCCCTTTTTCCCGGGAAAGAAAAGAATACAGTAGTAGCCCTTGTAACCCAGCCCTGCCCTCCCGCCCCGGCCCCTCTCGCTGTCAGCGGCCATGTGTAGTGTGTAATAGGCACTGACAGTCGCTGCGCAGGTCAGTAACCCTGTGGCCCCGTCTAATTGAGGCTAAGGATCCCGGCTTGTCCTGCCATCTATAATTAAGCACATCATCTGCGGCCGTATGAAAGATTCAGCTGGACTGGGAGTGGCCGACACACGATCCCTCTGTTGGTGTTTACCACGCGTGTGTATAAATGTGTGTGCGCTGTAGCTGCAATTGATTTAACAGGTGTTTATATATAACAGGTGTTTAAAGGTCCCTATTACGATCATTTCTAGATGTATATTTTTATTTGGTGATTCCACTGGAGTAGCTCTATTACAATATTTACAGTCTCAAAAACGTCTTATTTATCTTACAAAGGCTTTTTTTAAGCAGTTTTTTAAATATAGCAAACAAAAACTTCACAAAACGACCTGTGCAGAGCGGCGGAGCGGAGACCTTCCAAAACAGAGTGAGGCCATTTTTCAAAACATAGCTTTTTCTCTGCGTTTTGACCTTTCGTCCACACACAACGCCCTTTTAGTACACTGAAAACGGATCTTCTGTAAAACTCCGGCCAGGCGGAAGACTTTTAGAATCTCCGTTTCCATGATGTTGACGGGGTAAACAGTGTTTTAGGCTCATGACGTCAGGCTGTGCGCCGTTATCCCCTGAGGCGTCACAAATGAGGCGACGTTCCTTTCAAAATAACGGTGATGCTCCTAACTTTGCTCACAGTATTTTTCTACATGTTTGCACATAAATGTACAGTTACTTGTCCACTATACTGAGGAACAGACGCATTGGGATGCACTACGGAGGTCACTTTATATTCCATTGTGATATTGAGGAATAACTCTTCGCTATCAGTCCACACATATGATTCCCCTCTTCCTCAATGCGCCATTGCAGCCGGCCAGTCTTCCAGCAATAGACTTTTGATTGGCTGTGATTTTCTCTTACTTCTTTGCATGACCGGGTTATATCGCCGCCTGTTGTTGTGGCAGTCTCATGACAGCATTTCTGTTGATTTTGCGTTTGGACGGAGATTTTTTTTTATAACCGTGATTGTGTGGATGGACGAGGGAAAAAGTCCTTTTTAAAATATATATATATATATATATATATATATATATATATATAAAAGGTGCCCTTTAATAATAAGCATTAATGCAACATCTTTAGTTTAATTGCAAATGAACAGTTACATTTAACCCTAAACTGTGTTTTACTGTGTCTACACCTTTATTGCATTTTAATCAACTTTGCGCTTTAATGTTCCTGCTAAATAAAAGCCACCTGCACAAAAACCCAGTGAGTGCGAGCCGTGAACCCCCCCTGCATCCTCTCTGCCGTCCCCCTCTTCTTTCCCCCCTTCCCCAGCTTGATCTTTGGCGTGACAGAAACTTGAAGTGTACTCTGCCCCTTCAAACACCTTGGCTCTGCCTTCCCCTGCCCTCTCCACCTCCTCCTCCTGTTCGCTCAGCTCTCCCCCCGGCTCACCCTTACCCCACTCAGCTCCTCTCTCTTTCCTGTCGAAGCCTTTGAAATACGGCTTTCAAAAATGCTGCTTTTTGAATTAATGAATCATTTTTCGCCAGGTGTCGTTGGGTGGAGGGTGGGAGGGGATGGGGGGGGGGCAAAGGGGAGAGAGAGGGGGCTAATAAATACAGAGAGGAGAGAGCCTCGCCACTACCAATCCCTCCCCTTATTTCCCTCCCGACCCAACACACACACATACACACACGCCTTTGCCTTCCTCCCACAGCCCCTCCACCCCCCCCCCAGCCCTAGATGAAAGGCCCGGCTCGTTCCTGTACCTTTAATTTAAAGCTGAAAAGGAAAACGAGAGCGGGGGTGCGAAACACGCTTATGAATATGGAGAAAATTGAATGAGAACCGTCCCTTTGAATAAATCAGTATGAATGTCCCTTGGCCTTGTTGGGAGGAAGGTCGCAGGAGACTCTTGGATATACAGATGAAGAGCAGCTTGATGGACCAATGTGTGTGTGCGTCGTGTACTTTATGTGTGTCCTTGTTTCGCGTATGCAGATGTTTGGAGAAGTCTGGACGGCTCGTGTTTACTTTTTTTTCGGTCTGTTTTTTAAGTGCGAAACGATTCGAGAATTAAAGAAGAGCGTGTTTCTCATTTGTTGATTAAACTGAGAGCGATCATTCAGAGGCAGATGATTTGAATAACTGATCATATGGAGGCTGTGACAGTATATCACGAGCCTGCAGATGCATGTTGCAGATAGGATGAGAGTACAGTCTGAGAGGCAGCCTTGGAAAGCGAGCACAACAGCACAAAGTACTTAAATTAGAAATTAGAAAGCCTTTATTGTCATTGTACGCTACAACATTCTTCTGATGCATAAAAATACACACACTCACACATACTCCTCATAAAGCTGCCTGTATATTTGTCAGATTACTGTATGAAGAATGTCACAACATTTGAAAGAAGAAATAGCTCGAGAAATGTAGAAGAGGTTGGATGAGCTATAAAAGTAGGGCTGAGATGAATCACAGATCATATATCAACTACGGACGGCATTTACTGCAAGATGTGAATTTGCTAAGGTAACAAACCAATAAACGGGTAAAACTGAACTTTAGAGTGTCGGTTATATTGTCAGGACGGCGTGTAGCCTACTGTACGTCTACCTTCAAATGTGTTGACTCTACCGTCATTGCATAGCGGAGTTTACGGCCCGTAACCTGTAACTCTGCAGCCTAATAACAGGAATGACAATATAACCTTGAAAGCTCTTAATTATGCTCACAACGTGACAGAGAACTGGGCAGAGGCATGCAGTACAACACAGGCTCTTAGTCACCACCAGTGTTGCGGAGCTGTGTTTGGCTTCTAGATGCTTCTTCAGATTTGAAGTTGAGCTCTTTGCAGCTGACGAGAACATTTCACCGTCATGTTGTTCTCATCCCTTTCACACAAATATTAAATAATATGGGAACATTTCCACAAAGTACACTCTGTCCTCTCTGTCATCTCAGAATACTTTTTATGAAAAAGTAACTAAATAACGGATTACATGAATTGCAGAATTAACCCTTTTATGTTACCCTCAAATTCCACAGGATCCATCTCCGGCACGTTCCGTGTACGCCGTGACCCCCGGTTCGATCCCGCCCATTCCAGGCAATGCTTGAGGTTTCACAGCACACGCCACGGTCCGTCTCCGGCGCGTCCCAGAAGCGTCTCTCCGCTCTGCTCCGCTAAAGATACGCACCGGGTCTATTTTTCGACAGCGGCTGCTTCAAGCTGAACAAAGCAGATCGTTCCAAACAGGAAGTCACACACAAAATAAAACACCATGTACAGACCAGTACAGACTCCTGTTTTTTTTCCGTTTTCATAACAATTACACACTGAAATCTTGAAAAAAGAACACTTTTAATTAAGTAGTGTACTCAGCCATGGTAGAAGCACAAAAATCACAGAATGATATCCAAATGAGCATTTAATCAATCTCAGAGGTGCAAACTGAACTGTTTAACATTGATGTTATCGCGTGATTTCGCAATTCTCGCCCGACAACGTAGTTCTCCGGCGATCTTGTAATTTCACGAATCCGCTGCACTGCGGATCAGACACGCTTCCTGTGGGCGAGGGCTCACGCTGTCTGGCGGACCAGAACCGCGGCACAGACGGAACGCAAACAAAAAATAATCTGAGTACTGTAACGGATTACTTAGACCCAACGCTGATGGCAGATTAATCATGTGGGTCTATTTTTAAGCCTTTGAAATTGAAATGTTCTTTTTTTCCCTTTTTTTAAAGATAATTTCTTTGGCTTTTTGCCTTTATTTGAAAGGACAGCTGAAGACGGACAGGAATCGCAGGGAGCAGTGAGCGGGGGTAGACATGCAACAAACAATCGGCAGCCCGGGAGTCGAACCTGCGATCGGTGCGTCAAGGACTGCAGCCTCTTCACACGGGGTGACAGATCCAGCAACCGAGCCAAACCAGCGCCCCATATGTTCATTTTACTTAATTAATCTTAAACTGAATATCTTCTGCCCTGTTGGTAAGACAAAAATAATAATAATTTGAAGCACTCTCCTTTAAAGTAATTATGTCATCAAAGAAAAACATCATAAACATTTTTATAGACTAACAGATATGAAAATAATCACTGGTTGCAGCCCTGAATGAGAGAGAAAGTCGCTGTTCATTGTCATTAACATTAGAAAATTCCATTTTCTTCCATATTGCCAACCCTGTTGCACACTTCTTTATGTGCATTTGTGATTAGCTAGTAAATTAGCAGGTGGAAACCAAGGCCAGAGAAAGATTATAGGACTGTAAAACCTGAAGCATCTGCAGTATCCAATGAAACAACTGCATGCTGTAACACTGGCAAGAATAAATCATGTCATGTTGTTAACTGTATGAGCTTACCTACAGCAAGTGAAGTAACTTCTTCTTAAATAAAGGGAGGGGGCAACTGTGCAACAGGTTTGTGCAGTGACTACTCATAATACTTAAAGTGCAATTTGATGCAAAATAACAAAAATAGTCATTTTCTGGCTAAGTGTTGACGAGATTGTGACAGATTATCTAAATGATTGTTTATATGGGATAGCTTTAAGGGCATAAACATACTGTTTGTTTGTATCTGATGGTGGAAAGTGATGTAGAAGAGCACCAATCAACTGCAGTGTTCCCGGTTCGATTCGGGCCGAGGGTTTTGATTCATGTCAAACCTCAAACCTCTCTTTCACAATTCATTTTGCTTGTCAGTATCTACGCAGGCAAAACAGTCAATAAGAGGTGAAATGCCAAAAAGAAACCTTTAAAAAGATTAAATGTAAAAGCACATAAAAGCACCAAAAACAACAGCACAGGAAGGCAACAGGGTTCACTAACCTGTATGAGCTGTACACACACACACACATATATATATATACTGTATATAAATAAAACTTCATACAAAAAAGATGTGTAAATACACACAAAAAATAACTATTTCTTTAAAGGAAAAGCACTGCTGATGCCCTGTCTTCTGAAGGAAATGTTTAATATGCAACAGACAGTATGTTGTGAATGAAACTACACATTCCTTCAAGATAAGGAGTAAATGTAAATAAATGAATCCACATGTTGCAAAAAAATGCTGATATTGAACGTATCTGTTGTAAGATTCGCTTGCTTACAAGATATTACAATTTTTTCTGCCAAAATAAGCGTTGACATATGTTTTTTATATGTATATATATATATAAAAATTGAACCAAAATCCAGATATTTTCCTACAATTCCCCCTTTTCAGAAGCTGAAACTTGAGAATATTAATATATTTGCCTGAAAAATCTAACCTAAGATATAATCCAGTTCTCATCTCATCAACTGATCGATCAGTAGACACAGAATTTCTATTTTACTTTATTTACTGTATCAAAGCCAGTGCTGTCTGAGACTTTTGTGTTCAGGCAGATGTCAGACTTTTTGACCTTTGTCTGTTTCCGTACTACAGCAGCTTTTTAGACATGGTTTTCTTCTTTAAGGCAACAGAAAATAAACAGCCTTTCTTATTTGTCAAACTGTTCATCAACAATGATTAGTAGTCTAAATTATATTGTTATATATGCTTCAACAGCTCAGTGTGTAGAGCTTAACAGAAACAGACGGCACAGGCAACAGTGAGAGAGAGAGAGAGAAGTGGAGGACAGAGCGAGACAGGAAAGGGGGGTGGGGTGGTGGGTATGATTGTAAGGACAGGGAGAAATTGAATTCCCAGCTACTTTGGTGAAAGAGGAGACACTGACTGACACTCATGAGTTAAATGCTAATTGAAGGCAGCAGAGGTTTGGATGGGAGTTGTGAGAGCTCAGCCTGAATGGCACGCGGCCTTGGACTGAGAACATCACAATAGAAGGAGCTAAAAGCGCTGTGTATGCTCTCGCAAGTACAGTGTGTATATGGACACTCTTTTTTTTTGTAAACAGAGAATAGGCAATGGATTCCATTTATGTACATTCAGTACATACACAGATATACAGACAGCCAAGCACAGGCAACATCCATTCACCCATCAGTCATATGATAATAATCTAATAAATCATTCAAAAAATGTATCATTTGCTTTGGGAGTGCCTATGTTTGTGTGAATAAGGTAATAAATAAGAATATGAAAAAAAAAAAATTACATGCGTGTACAGGTTACAAGGCAAGGTTAGATAAAGTACACATTTTCCAACAGTTGGACGCTCAACGGAAAGATATTTCTTTTTCAAATACTTATCTACATAAAATGTTGATCTAATATGTTGAGAAAACTCGGCCAAACAACCACTACACTTTAATTTGTCTCGCACGGACCAAAACAAATAAGTTATTGTATTTGAGTCTATCTAGCCTATCCCCGCTGCGAGAGGCAGGGTACACCCTGGACGGGGTCAGTCACAGGGCTGACACATAGAGACAGACAACCTTTGACTCCAGAGGGAAACCACGCATGCACAGAGAGAACATGCAAACTCCACACAGAAAGGCCCCCTACGTCCGACCCAGGATTTTAACCAGGAACCTTCTAGCTGTGAGGGAACAGTGCTAACCACTGCACCACCGTGCAGCCCCATTTCCGTGCAGCCCCATTTCCGTGCAGATACTTGGAAATAAGCGTATAACATGTAGCGCCAGTGGTAAATGTTATACCATACCAAATACGGAAGCACTTCCTTTTAATTTTGCATCAATCTTTGAACCCATCGGCTAACGTCTGACAACGATATAGCCTCTAGGAGTGACAACCAACTTTTCTGGGCTTAGCTAGCAGTTAGCGATAAAGGACTTCCAGCCAGGTTGTCCTTTACCGTGCGCTTCATCGATTATAGTATGACTGCAACTTCAGGAGGTAGAAGGGAAATGGAGTCGAGATACGATGTCATAGAGCGGATTCTTTGCTGCACTACTTGTTTACAGAGATTAAATCAAGAAAACCTCCTCAGATGACCGCTGATGGGAGTCGGGATGGCATTACGCCGGATTGCGTCCATCCCCTTTTGCTCTCAACTGTTTTACCGGCATGCAACCAAAGCCTGATGATACGTGATAATACTCGGACTACAAACGCACTGCAAAAGAAAACCACAACACTTCTGATACTAAAACACGATCTTGCGCCTTCCTGTTCTGCATTTTTATGCCTTTGCATTAGTGTGGCTCGGGCATCATTGTTCACAGCTGAATGTTTTTTTCCCCTTTTACTTCTCTTTGTAACCAAAATATGCCTTTCATTTCAACTTTGGTTCCGATAAAAAATTATTACTTTACCTCTGCCTGGCCCTGAACCTTGCCTTTAAATACAGCACAACAGACAAAAAGTTTGAAGACAGAAAATTCAATCATTCAAACCACCTCCAGGGATATTCAGAAAGACAGTTCTATTGAGAAAAATGACATTGAAGCCATTGTTGAGAAAAATGCCAAATATTTTTATGCCTCAAGCAAGCCATAAGCAACGTAAGGTCACAATATAATAAGGCAACAAAGTTCATTTCAATATAAAGTTTGTGGGATTGTTGGGTCAACTAAATATTAGACTTTTACACAGAGACATTTATTTCTGATTTCCGACCTTAACAAAGAACCATTTTAACCCAAACCACATTTTCCCTTGAACTTAAATCACGTTGTGTTTGGGCCTTAAACTAACCAAAACTCAACCATAGAGACGGAGTTTTGGAAGGCTCTGAAAAAATTATGTCGTACGAACACCGGATGTATTATTCAAAAGAGCAAATACTAACAGCAGCTTACGAGAAATAAGTCATCTAATTTGTTGGGAAAAGTATTGAGGAGGTTATGTCTATTTTTTTCATTTAGTCTTTAAAGTAGAAACCTTAGCTAAGAGGACTTTTTACATGTTTACACATGTATGATATTGTGGAATAACTTCACGTTGCTATCAGTCCACACGTATGATTCCCCCCTTCCTCGCCAGGTAGTCTTCTGTCCACAGATTTTTCAGACTTTTGATTGCCCGCGATTTTGTTTTTCTTCATTGCATGACCGGGTCTGTTGGTGTGGCATTCTCATGACAGCGTTTCTGTTGTTTTTGTGTTTTATTTTTTATAACTGTGCTTGTGTGGATGGGATTGTGTACGTGTAGACATGGCCTTAGTTTCACGTCCAACTACACAATTTGGTTGCTTGATAATAGTCATTTTCTAAGGCTTAAGATAATAACATTTCCTAGTTAAACAATGAAATAAATCACTTTAACATGAAGTTATCCAAGTCACATTACAAGAGGATGTAAGACAATTTAAGTTAGAGTTGTACATGTTGTTGATAAGAAACACAGCACGGAGACGTGCAGTCGCTCTGGAAAAGGAAAGTGTATTGTTAAGAATGTTGTATTGTTTTATGTTTTCTTTTAACCATTTATCATCATCATTATTCTCAATCAAGGTATGTCTGTACATTCTTATTGATTCTCCTATGCTGTGTTGCTATGTTGTTATTGCCAATGTTAACAGTTAGCACAAACGGTTTGTTTGTCAGGACTCTATACATTTACATTAATGTGCCTGCTTGAAATTGTGTTAAATTCTATTGATTTATCAGCGGCCCAGTGTTCATTCAATACACCTAATCTGTGTGGAAATCCAATTCACTCACAGTACAGCATTTTACTACTGAATTAGGGACCGATTGCACACACAGACTGTACATCAGTGAACATAATTACATGCATAGAAACTAAGTTACTGAGAGCCACTACATCACAGCGGGGATTTAGGGAACATATTTATAAGTTATCTGTGTACTTTTACCTGGCCCTGAACACCTGCCAATAATAATTACATTTAGAGACATATTTGAGACTGTGCACAACCTACAAATTGTTTACAGACAGTAAAAAATCTATGCTCGAGAGTGGCTCTCGAGATAATCAGAGAGTCCGTAGAAAGATGTTCAAGCACCTGTGGGCAAAGTCAGGTGGAGCGAACTTCTGGTAAGTAACGTTATATTTGCCCATCATGTTTAGCACATTGTTTAAATATGATATACAGTAGTAAGCTACTTATTCTTTTCCTTGGCGAGAGAACACAATATTTTGGTCACTGTCCAAATCTTACAAATAGTTACTAACTTTTTAAGACTAGTTTATATTATAAGAGGGTATCAAAAGTGATGTAAAAGAGTTGCAGCAGAATCTCAGAGGTTGAGCCATGAAGGCTGACCTGCATAAATCCAGTCCGTGGGAAAACGCCTCTGACCAACTGCAATAATTGAAAAGTGCAGGGATGGTTCAATCCACAGGTCAGAAACTGCTGCGTGAACACAAACTGCTGCTATTTAAGAGCTAGGGTTAAGTGGCTGCTAGGAGTTAAAAGAAGCAATCCTTCACCAGCGTTTGTGTACAATATTTGCAACATACATTCAGTCGTTTCTCGTTGTATAGTCAACACTAACACTGTTGTTAATACTCAATATTTAAAGGCTAATCCGCTTTATTCTTTTGGAGTTGTCTGACAAAGTTTGCATGGAGATGTGATGGAGACATAATGTGAAGGTTTCTCTGAGGGTGGTATAAAGTGAGAAGTGCTGATAAAGACAGAAAAGTGAGGGGATTGAAGACGGTTAACCAGACAACCCAGGATAATCTCCCATCAGTTGTCTGGTAATATGAAATGCAGTGGTTCTTTCTCATTGTCAAGGCCAGAAAAGAAAGAGAGTTTTTCTACTTTTGACCTATGCCCAGACCATAATAAAGACCTACACAGTAACAAATGTGAAGGAAATAATGTTCTGTAAAGTTTTCTTGAAAAGTAAGATCAAGAAATTTGCTTTCAGAGATTTGCTGAAATTGTTATTGTGCAGAATATTCTTAAGTAAATGGTCAAACATCCTTCTGCACAGTGAAGGTCAAACACCCAGGTAACAATAACAACAGTAGCAAGAAGCAAAACTACTTTATGAGCGGAATGGGACATTTGAAAGATACTTGGCATCAGTGATATGTGGTGTAACTGCAAGGGACATTGATTCAATTTAACTACAGTCCGTAGCCAGGATATTTGGTACATCCAGCTAAAAGGAATGCCTATAAAGCCACTGAAACCCGGGTCCATAATATCCTTCTAACTATTTAATTTAGGGTCTCATGAACATAACAAAAAACACCTAAAAAGTGTTAGAAATTAGTTGCAATCCAAATGTTCTGCCCTCACAATATGATTCTTTTTTTGTACTTTACCCAGAATTCAATAATCATGATACTTTTTCCTGCCACGCTCAGCCCATGTGAACAGCAAACAGCGGGCTCTCAATTTAGCTGTGAAGCATTCAATGTCACAATAAAATATGAAACTCAATAAACGACCTCAAGGTCCATTCATGTTATGAAATATGTGTCTTTTGTCGAAGGATAATTTATCTCCTTATTTATGGGAGTCAACAGCTCCACTTTATACGGTGGCCCTGAGGGTCAAAAGACAACAACTAACAAAGCAAACAAAGCAAACTTTTACGAAACAAATCAGCATTTCACAAAAAACAACATTTCACAGAACAGAACACATTTGACAACACTTTTTTAAATGTTCGTGTTTTTAAAATGTTAGTCTTTTGGAAATTTATTTATGTCATTGCTGGTGAAATTTGTTCTTGAAAAGACGTGTTTTTAGAAAAGCTGTTTTTTGACTTGTTACGTTTTTGAAATTATCCATTTTTGAAAAGTTAGTGTTTTTGAAATGTAGCATTTTTGAAATGTAGCATTTTTGAAATGATGCGTTTTTGAAATGTAGTGTTTTTGAAATGTTTTTGAAATGCTGTGTTTTTGAAATGTAGCGTTTTTGAAATGTGTTTTTCAAATGTAGTGTTTTTAAAATTATGGATTTTTGAAATGTTATTGCTTTTGAAATGTTGCATTTTTGAAATGTTTTTGTTTTTAAAATGTGTTTTTGACATGTTGTTTTTTTAGTGTTCTGTTTTATTAAAAGTTGTGTTCTGTGACATCTTGTTAATTTAGTGAAAAGTTATATATCGTGAAATAATGTGTTAAGTGAAATGTTTTGTGAATATGGAGACACATTTCATTTCATATGTGTAATCCAACAAAGCACATAGACCATACGACACACAGTCCTCTGAGGGCTGCTTTAGTACAGCACACAGCATAGCAAGCCACCCGCCTGTGTCCTTTTCACTGAGGCACACTGTAAGTGTTACATTACTTATAGAACTTCTATGTATGAAGTCTTTCCACTACCTAATACTTAATGTAAGATAAAAACCAGCTGAAAGTAGCAAAGTGAAAATTTCAACCACATCTACAGCCTGAACATTACTGCCTCAACAGCAGACTCTTATTCTGAATATTTGCCTACCCTTGGATTTTCTTAACTTTCACCTGCCCTTCAGAAGGACCTGATCCTATCTTTAGCTGCTCGGACTGAAAGACTCATATTTTTCTCAATCTACCCTGAACATCTGCAAGGGATCTCCAGGGCAGTGAAAGTGGGTCTTAACTGTGTTCACTTTACTATGTGTATGAAAAAGTAGATGCTAGGTAGACAACCCAAGACCAGCTAGATGAAAGGCGACTATAGAGGTCTACAAACAGGCCATTATAAGGGTTACATCACTCATTTGGGTTTGTGCAATGATATGTGAAAAAGGACAACATGAGACACCATTTAAAGCTGGTTGTAAATACTGTTTAGATATCAGCTGTTAAAAATACTCGATAAAATGGAGACAGCGGCTCAGTATTTATCTTTTCATTTCAACTTGTATGTGTCAAAAATGCTCAATATCCTGAATTTATGCCTCTTATTATGTTAACGATTTCAACATGGAATCAATATAATCAGCTCAGTTTAAAACTGACATAGTAGAGATATTTTATTAAGTGTCAAATTTTGACTTTCTGAACAAATCTGTCATTCAACATAGCTGTCCAATTTAGGAAGCTAATAGCCCTGATCACATAAAATGTCCCAGAGTTGTCATGTAGGATCATTGTAATGCAGTAATAGAACACCTTGAGCACTACACACATAGTTCATAAAGCCGTATGTGGAGAGAAGCTTGGGTCGAGTACCGCTAGGCTAATTAGTTTTCTAGCAGAGTATAAATGAGACTATTTTACGGCACAATGTTTGTAGCTGCAGGTTCAGGGCTGTGGTCTTAATGTGGAGAGAGGAGCGCGAGGTGGAGGTGGAAGAAAGGACTCATGTATGTCTTTCACATTGCTGAAAAAAATACATTGACTTCTTCCTTCTGCTATTGAGTGAAAAGTATGTCAAAGGGCATGAAAAGGGAGGTTGAAATACATACACTAAGGCATAATCACATAATATAGTGGCAAGGACACAAGAGAAGTGAAACCAATTTCCCTTTGGTATAAGCAGTAACGCATTCAGTGACACAAAGTTCCAGGTAGAGATTGCAAAGGGTGGGAACTGACCATGGTTGCACCAAAGTGCAGATTACATGGGTGAAAAAACTACATTTGTTCTGACTGGAGCCTTGATTTAGAAATGTTTACTTTCTCTTTTTTAATTTGATGGAGCCGCTCGTCTCAGGGCTGCGCAGCTCTCACTCACTGCTGTGCTAATTACAACCTTATTAGCCAGGAAGGACTCAGGTGCCGCAGAATCCTTCAGTGAGGGACATCTGTGGCTGACAGTGCCGGGAAGGCCGTGTCATCCAGCCTCAATGGCTAATGAACAAACACAAGGATTTTCTCTCAGATTCATTATCATCACGCTGAATGAATTCCAGGTCCTTTTGGTCGTCGTTCTCAGCGTATTATCTTCCCATCAGCCCGTCAATCACCCTCAGCCCACAAACAAACCCCCTATCTGCCGACACAAACACAGTCACAAACTCAGATACACCCAAACACGCACAAAAAGCACACACCCACGCACACGGAGAAAATCAGATCAGCTAATTAAGACGTGGCGGCTGAGTGGGAAGTAAACTCAAACAGGGCCGGACAGATGTCTCACTCCGGTGACTTCAAAAGGGGAGTAAAGAACACAGGCCATGTAATGTGATTTAGATATAATGCTTCCAGGTCAGGGGTGAGGGCTACACCGCTGGGCAGTGGCAGAGCAGCTGACAAGCGTGTAACTAACCATGACGGATGGGAATTCAATGGACTGCCTACACTACACACTCGGAGCCGGATGGGAACAAATTACGCGACTGACCACCTTGTCGGCTTCAGCGGAGAAGATTTATATGTCACCATGATGTTTTTTTTGACACGTGTACGGACTATGATCAAGTCACATTCTGTGGGATCGTGCGATAGTCATGTCCAGTCAACACAGAGTGATATAAGATGAATGAGAAATACATGAATTTGCTATTTTACACCAATTCAAAACATGATGATAAAGATGAGGACGTTTCCTTTGGTGGTGCTGAGCTCTGAAGCTGGTGTGTTTTAGTAAAAGTTTAAAGTCAAATGAAATCTACATCAAAGTAAATATACTGTATGCACTATATAGGCGTTTTTATGGAAGTTTTTTAAAATTTGAACTGTGTCATACGGGATGGATGAGCATTAAGAAGGTTTTATTATTGCAGAGATTCCAAGGCTGTTCGGTGAGGAGTAAAATACTGCTTTATAAAACAACAATATATCCCTTAAAGCTCCTGTGAGGAACTTTTGGTTTGTGTTGATTTTGGCGCCCCCTGTGGACAAAGCCGTACCTCTTACCTCTTTGCTGATGTTTTCCTGTACATGCTTAAGTGGTGGTTTTTAACAATAAATCTCATCCTGCTTTCTTTAACAGTCACATGTATGACTCACTTTAATTTTTTGCCCTGTAAAATGTAAACAAAGGCAGCGTGCAGTTGAATGCTTCGTCTGACACCTACCCCCCACCAGCAGTTTCAGGCATTAAAAATAACTATATAGAAATAATCAATCTAGTTGCTGATGGTCTGGTTTCATAATACATTTAGTCTGTTTCATAATCAACAAAAAACTCCTCACAGGAGCTTTAAATATGCACTTCAGAACACTCAATAATGGTCTTTATCTTATTTGATGCATCTGCATTTGTGTGGTTTTTAAGGCACTTCCACATAATTTAGTTACAAGCCTGATAAACTTTGGTTCCCCACGAATGTTTACAACTTGGACAATGGACGTGATGGCTTTTACAAATCTGAATCTCATAATTATAACTTGACATATACACAGCATGAGTGTGCAGGAGTTATTGGTGACACTGACCTTGTGACAAAAGTAATGCTAGTTCCTCCGACTTGTGAGTTAGCAAGCTCATTAGCCAGTTTGCTAGCTTCAATTCCAAGGGGACTACAATTGCAATTCACCGCATACACATTGCGGCCATTTTTCTCTGATATTAAGGAAGTAAGTAAGATTACTATTTTTTACAAATCCGAATCATAATCAGCTGATGACATAAAACAGCATTAATGTACTGTACAGGAGTTGTTGATGACTCTGCCCGTGCTGAGGAACAAGATTCAAAAGTAATGCCTGTTCGTCCGATTTGCAAGTTAGCAAGCTCATTAGCCAGCCTGCTAGCTTCAATTCCAAGGGGACTACAATTGCAATTCCCCATATACGCATGGCAGCCATTTTTCTCTGACATTACACTCATGCTGTTATTGTATCGTATTTCTGTCTATAGGTTTACAAAATCTTTACGTGTAAGAAATCAGACAAATCACAATCATTTCACCGCTTTTTTCACAATTGTTCAGCATCTAAAATGATAATGGACAATGAACATCTGGAGGGGAAATGGTCCATATTTTAAGGTGAAACAACATATTTGCTAGCATTGGACAACAGCTAGCATTTAACCACTTCCTAGCTAAAAACAGTACAAAGAAAAGGTGTAAAATCCCAAGCTAGCAGCAATGTTAGCTTGCTAACAGTAATGTAAGTAAAAAATTGGTTGCATACTCACATTAGCTTCTGTGCTTAGCTTTTGGTAAGTTATAAAATATGTTGTTTTACCTTGAAATATGGCCCCATGTGCTGAGGAATTTACAATCATTGTCTTTCTTGTGTTTCCTGAACAATTGGGAAGCAATGATAAAAATTATTATTATTATTATTATTATAAATTTATTCAATTTAAAACATGAACAAAGAGCTTTCCACCTTGAGCGGCATGGAAAAATGGGCATTGTGTGAACTTGGTGAATAAGTCCTCCAAAATGTTAACACTATGTGAGCTTGTTAAAAAACAGGGGGAAAACATCTTTTACTCAGCTACCTTTAGAGACTACAGTGCTATGATGTGCTTCAGTCAGTAGCGCATGGCTACAGTTGATGCTTCTCTTGCCATGGGAATAACAGTGGCCTGATTTTTAGACACTGTTAACACAAATACGTCAACAAATTATGATTTATCTCTCTTAACACATTTCTTAAAAGTATCCCCGAATGCTTCAGCAGAATTGTAGTTCACACATCCTTTAACAAAATATTATTTTGTCATGCTGATGTACAAACTATTATCCATCTTTCAATTATCATTTCTCCTTAACTGTCAGTGTGAGAAAAAAAAAAAAACATTTGGGAATCCTCAGGTTGTGCAGAAAAGCAGGAGACAAAGACATTTTTGAAGCTCAGGAGAAATCAGGGGTGAGTGTGTGAGGGGTAGAGAGCTGAGATGAGCTATTAAAATAAGAGGAGAGAATGCAGACATCAGTGAGGAGGAGGTGAGAGAAGGAATTAAGGCCATGAAGGGTTAAAACATTTTTGCCTATTATGCACCCACTCTTTCTACACTCTGAGAAATTAATAGGAGAAATTAGCAAAGCAATTACCACTTTTAATTGGACTAATTCTTCTGGTCCTGTCACAGCTGCATCCAGAGGCAGACTGTAAAGCCTCCTCGTACATGTCTTTTTCACCCTTTCACAAACACTGTTATTAATTTCACAAATTTCCGTGGACCTCTTTTAGCCTTTGACACCCGAGCCACCGAGGGTGAACTGCTGACAGCTTCCACTAGATTATTATCTTCCGTTAGTATCTCTCGCTCTCTCTCACACTGCACGCCCTCTCTTCCTCTGTGCCCCATCACTTTTTATTCTCTTATTCTTGAAGGAACGGAAACAATAGTGCAGTCATTTATGATAGAGGAAGATGGTTACAATTAACAAATGAGCTTTAATGTGCTGTACAAAATCTTTTGGACAAACAACCGTGTCAATGCAACCTCGTTGTCGCTTATGTTTGACCTTTTATTTGTCCACCTGTGAAATTTACACACCAGATGAGTTGCTAATTTGTCTGTTGTAGCTGATTTATAGAGGAACTTCAAATTATTTTTCCCCCAGTGTAGATGATATATTGCAACTATAAACATATCGTGCACAAAAATTCACTTTTGCTGTTCAAAACTAGTTTGTACTTGTGCCTTAAGAGTCGAAAGATTCAAGAGGAAATCGCAGAGACTGAAGTCTACTAGTTTATCATCTTCTACACTAAAGAGGATTTAAACTGTCTATGGAAATGTCCAAAGAGTCAAATTTTCTGGTTATAAAATGTTTGTCAGAGATGTTTAACACCAAAATCCCTTTAAATGTCAAACTCTGTTTGCTTGGAATATATCCGGAGGACTTTATACAAACACAGAAACAGACTTAAATTCTGGACCTTGGACTTCTTCGAGCCAGGAGAGCTTTTGCACTATGTTGAAGAAGAATATGGATCTGTGTGTGTTTTTGGTCTCGAACTGTTGAATTGTTATTGAGTGTTTCTTTGATGTGATCTCATTACAAGAAAATGGCAATAAACATGTTACCTGTCCTCTACTGGACACCTCCATGGACGCAAAGTGCAAACGAATTGTGTCGTCACACAGTTTCACTGGTACTGGAAGCTGTGTTTCCACCAAGCAGTCCAGTTCAGTTGGTCACACATTAAAGGCCTGTGTCCACTAACGGCCACAACCTCAATTTCAAAGCCCTTCTCACTGGCGCTTACTGTTGATAGTTTACAAAAGTTGTCTGGCGGCACTTCCGCTTCCCTTAGGGTAGTGACCATTACATCTGTTTTAAATTGCTCTGTGTGCTGAATATTTGCTTTTATTCAAGGAAATAAAACGCAAAAGCGAAGGAAAGGAAAAGTGTCCTGGCGTTAGCAGCAGCTCTACACCTGGAAATTGTACCCTCTAAAAAACGAAAGGAATAGCTTCTCGTCCGTCACTGTTGTTGACAAAGTTGATATCAGAATTCCCCGCTGATTTATTGGTCGGTGAGGTAGAAATGTAGCCGAGTGTAAGTTCAACCAGGAAGACTGTTCCTACTCATTCATTCATTAGCATCATTCATTCACGTCACGTTCTCTCTCTCCCGCTCTGTCCTTCCTGTCTGGTGATCAACTGATTATGGGCGTATACTATTTAAGTACTAAGCCAACCAGATTCAGCCTCAACGTCTGTCGACCAATCATCCCGCTGCTGTCAAATTTTAAATCTGTTCTCCTCTCTTCCGCAGACAGTTTGTCGTTTCAGCTCGATCATAGCGACCCTCCTCCACCCTGTTCACCTCCAATCCATCTCATCAGTGTCCAAGTCCAGCTCCTCAGATCATCCTGCCTTCACCATCATCACCACCACCATTGTCTAGACTCCATCGGCCTCTCGACATCTTCAAGTAAGTGAAGACATCACGATGGAGTCTAATCGCCAAAGACTTTGCACATTTCATTCTTTCCAAACCTGTAAATAAATAATTGTTCAATCTTAATGAAGTCTCTCCTGATTGAAATGACATTGACGAGCACAGTGGTGTTCCAAAAGTTGAACTCTTTTCAGCTGACGACAAAAAAAAGCTGATGCCGAGGACAGTGAGCGCTGAAAACGCTGAGCTGCACTGGTGTTGAATAGAAAAGAGGCGCTGCCAGTGCAAAAAACGCTGTCAGTGGACACAGGCCCTGACATTTTTTTTGTTTTTGCAAAACTTATGATACCAGTAGTCCCATTCCCTCCCTTTGTTGTTCTGCCTTTGTTGAGTTACTTGAAGGTACAGCTAGAACCACTGCAGTCTGTGTAATGGTTAACAGGACTATCTCTAAGGTATCAGTGCACAAACTGGCTCGTTTAAAAAATTCCTGTCAATTTCCACGAAGAGTCTAAACAATAAGTGCAAATTATTTCCATTCAATTCTGAAATTGAGTTAAACTCTGTTTTGTGGACAAACAACAAGGTGCAGACTTATTTACTGTGTCGTAGCTGCTATGTCAAGCTACTTATGGGGCCAATGGGGCAATTAGCATCTGATAACAACCCTATCTGCATTTAAGAGTACTGTTTGCGGTGTAAACACAAAACAGATCGAAGGTTTAATAGATTTGGGTAGGAGTGACAAAATGCTAAATTATTTCATTGTTTAAATGTATTAAAAAAAGACCAGAAGGGAGAAGCCGTGTCCTCCACGGTGTCCGGAGAGACTCACTTACTGTTGCTCAACACTGCTGTCTTAGCGATCCATTGATTTGATTGATCCCTGAGTGTTTCCGTTGAGATGGAGTCAAACTGTATTTTTCACACAGGAAGGAGAGACGGGAGCATCTGTTGCCCCTGATAGCTTTGACTTATTTGACTTTTCCTGACACAGAAAGATGGGTGCCTGCTTTGAAGCCTCTCAGATACGTTAGCCACAATACGTTAACCTGGGCCGGCGGCAGCGATTCCCACTGGGGCCGCTCGCTGAATGTCCTGCCCTGATGGGCTGATGGGAATCAGAGGAAATCAATAAGCAATGATAGACTTCTGCTGTCCACTCAGCTAATCCTGTTAGTGATAGCTGTGGATTTAATCGAATGGTTGCACACAGTACAGGCACGGAGACAAGTGTATGTGCGCACACACACTTCCAAGTACACTTAACCCCATAACATTCTGGGGGATAAGATCTGCAGATCTTCCTCACGCTCTCTGCGCTGTCATTTTGTTGAGACAAGCAGCAATTTGAGAGACAATTCATCCAGCAGTTAGAGGAGAAGCAGTCAATTTAATAAATCCTTTGCTCATAGTCCAAGTTGGACTAGATTGCGGGAACATTGGAGCTGAAGACGTGGAATAAAGACAGATTTTGTCCCTATGATCGCTCGATAAAGGATCTCTTTTTTGATACGGAGATCAGTACAATGCATGGCAGTGTATGGGAAGCCGAGCAGAAACGGACTTCCTTTGACAAAGACGATCTCTCCGCACGCCGTATACATATCAAAGCGACATAAACCCTGATAACTACTCTCAATACACGAGCCACACATATGTTGCAAAGTATTTCTGGGTTAATACTTTAACCCCCCCCTCCCACGAGTGAATAGACATTATAAAAGCAGGCCCCAGTGGCACATGTTTAAAGGTACATTAAGAGAGCACATCAATTGTAGATGACATAATCCCCGGCCCTCTTTTCAGTCGCACTCTCACTTCCTTAATCTCTCCGTTCTTTAACCCTCATCTTCTAAGAGGCTGAAAGCTCCCTTCATCTTCTCCTCAAGCTAGCAGAGAAACGGCGAGCTGCCTGGGGAGAGAGGAGAAGAAGAGGTATTACTGAAGTCTGATTAAATTAACACTGTGATGCAGATTTTTTTTTTTTTTTTTGCCTTTTTCCGCGCTCTCTTTGCTCGCCTTATCCGACTGTGTGGCGTCTTTGAAAATCAGATGAACTTGTTACACGAGGGTTTGCGCATGTAAAATGTGTGTATATGTGCATCTGCTTTTTAATTAATTACTCATGTCTGTGTCGTTAAAAGATCTATTACTTTGGATCCAGATTTGCAAGGGTGATCTTGTTAAATAGATATATTTTTTGATAGATAAATGGAGCGCATCCACCTCCTCTTACCCTCTGTAACCTCAAGCCTTGCCAGCCTCACCGGCTCTCCTCCAGGGCAGAACGCAGAACCATCCCCTGTAGAAGTACTTTAATTACAATGTTCCTACAGCCAAATAACAAGAGGTTTACATAACTCCCGCATGAGCCTCTCTGTATTCAGAAACTATTCGTGCTATCCCTGTCTCCCCTCCTCTAATACAAATCATGTACAACAATGTGCCAGCTCCCACAATGCACATCCCATAAGTTTAAGCGGAAAATTAAGAAAAGTTCACTTCCTCTAACCTTCGTCCATTTTTTTCCCCCCTTACATGTGAACTGAATTCCAGCTGATTAAATTCCATCTATCTGAAGCTAATTAATCATTCCCATTGTGCCTAATATTGTCATAAGAAAGGTGCTTAGTTGACACTCTCATTCATGGAATATGGCACCACTCGTCTAATGTGATCAGTACAATATGCCAACAGTAGCAGGAAATAGAATCCAGCTCTACGGAGGGCATTAATTATATTAAATATAGACATTGAGTGAGACAGTATACATGAGAATGATGTTGTAAAGGAGCTAGCTTGAGGTGTAGTCACTTAACTTTTAAGATTATAGTCATGTCAGGAGCCTTAGACAGAAATATAGCAAAAGAAGTGACTTTACACATCTTGGCTTTTCTAGTTTGTCACACCTTTCCCAACGAAATTAGCACCCTGACGCAGGTTTCTCAGACCCGGGAGGACCCGCTAATAGAAGCCGATTGTCTCTTTTCCCATTGCCAGTGAAGTATACGCCTTTTGGTCTCTTTTCTGCTGCGTCACCGCCTGACGTCACAAACGCGCCCAAAACAGGGTTAGTAAACAGTGAAGATTTGACAGTGGTTAGGTCTTTATCGTATCTATTACTCATTCAGTTTATTTATCAAACTCGGCGCTGACGAATTTGGAACGATGTTCGAGCGCTGCTTGGACGGAGATTGGCAGAATTGGTAGCTGAGATGACGAGGAGTCGCAGAAGTTAGCGACGGAGCATATATAGCATTGCGCAGGAGATTAGCGTGTCGACACAGGTTTTGTGCTCCCTTCAATGTCGATCGGAACCGGCGATAATAACCCGGGTCTACTGCAGAGTCATGTGACCCGGGTCTGAATGCCGATTGCAGCCTTTCCCATTAAGTAAAAAAGCCGGGTGTTAGCGGTTTTATTGGGAAAGCGGCTTCAGCCTAACCCATGGCCCACTGTGTTCACATATTTAAGCTACAGGCATGCAACAAACTTAATACAATCCCCTCCTCAACATCAACCTTTCCCCCACTAAAAGAATTTTGCAGCATCTTCTTATATCACATTAGATCCTAATTCATCAAAAAAAAAAAAAAAAATTGCCCACCGTATGGAAATTGTGCAATTTTATTACTTCTGCCCGTTCAGTCTCTGCACCAATGCCATTGTCCTGCCTCTTCTTCATTGACCCCATCCTGCCTCCGCCCATCTGCTCCAACAAGGTGATGTTTATCTGCAGCAGGAGGAAATTAAAGCCTTGCTTCATGAGCTGCAGATATGCAAATCTCATACAGTGCAAATAGATTGCAGAGCTCGCGCGGTGGTCGCCGCGTGTTGGACCGGCCCCATTGAGGCCTGCTGATTTGAAATCCAAATCAAGGCACACGTGTGGCTTCTGCAGAAAAAAAAGAAGTGGACTTTGAGATATTAAGGAAAGTAAATAAAAGAGGAGAGGGTGAATTAATGGGGCTAAAAATTAAAAAAACATTATTTATTCAGCTGGTCCATCAGAGTAGATACGGTTTAATAACTCGTGTTCGAGCGCAGGTGAGCGCTTATCTGAAGCTCCGCCGCACGCCGCATGGAAATAAGTCCCTCTGATATCACCATTACATGATGGGATATGTATTTTCTTGAACTCACGAAATTGGAAAGTAATAGTGGCCATGCAAAACGCCGTGCAGTTGTCGAGTATGTAATTTTGATATGCATTAGTGTTATTGTCAGGCGGGGTGTATGGGCTGTTTCCCTGTGTGATTGCAGGCCTGCCTTGTATTGTGGGAGGGGAGCAGACAGGAGAAAATAGTATTAAACCTGTCCTTGCCATTCCAATCTGTCTGCATGTTTCTCTTTATCATTCTGCAGTTTCTATCCACTTACGCTATAATTAAGTTTCCTGACCCCTGCCGTGCAGCCTTAACTAGGCATTGGGAAATATACAGCCACTGCAGATCTCTTAGCCTGATGTGCTCTCTCGCTCTCTCCCCTCCCGCCTCCCTCTCTCTCTCTCGTCTCTGTCCCTGTTTCTGAAAATCCCTCGCTCCCACCGTCTCTCTCTCTCCCTCTCTCTCTTTCTTTCTCTGAGTCTCCATGGCACTGTAATGGAATAAGAATTATTAATCGAGTAATTGTGTGGAACACATTAGTTTGCATTGAATTTCTCTCTCTCATTTTCGATGCTTGATTATGAGGCTGTTGGGCAGACTCTACCCCCCACTGCCTCCCTCCCTCCCTCCCTCCTCCCCTTCACCTCTCTACCCAACACACTCCAAACACATAACACATGCCCACGCACACACCTACCGAGCTAGATCACACTTCCCTAAATGGCATAATCCCCCCTCTTTCTCGTGTGCATGCACAGACACACACACAAAGGGTTAAAGCGTGTGTTTGCATCACACCTGATGCTCGCTGTATGTGTGAGGTGTTGGAGGAAAAAGGCGCAGGGTGATGCGAGACTTTTGTAACGTCCCTTTAACCTCAACCTGTTAAAAAAAGCACACACACACACAGACACACACACAAAATAACCTCCAGCATCTGTACAAACATAGAAAACATAAACAGGGGGAAAAAACATCAGAGACAGACGCAGCAGCGCTGACATTCATCATAAAAAAATCCCCTCTTCAATCATAATTAGTCTAATTAATTTAAATCAGTGTTGGAGGCCTATCTAAATACAGTGACAACACTAAATGAACATCCACCCTGCAGCACATAGCCGCAGCCTATACGTTCCCATAGTGAAACACACCCTCGTAGGATTAGAGCGGAAGAATAGGGGGATTATTATTTCATGACCTTTCAATCCGCTGCCTGTCAGGTTGAACTAAAGCCATATATGCTGCTGGAGGACTAATCTCCTTCTCCCTTTGTGTCCGCAAGGGATGTGTCATTTCTTTATCCCCTCTATACAGATTTACTCCATAAAATAAACTTCCTAGCCTGATCTGATAAGAAGCCATCTCCTTACCGGGATAAGGCTGCGCTGCTTCGTCTCCCCTGCTTCCCTGCATCCCCCCCCCCCTCCCCCCTCCCTCAGCCGTAGCCGTATTTTTGGGTGTCAGATAACTCAGACGGGGATGGGGAACAGTCAGGAAATGCCACTTTGTCTGTCTGGGAGCAGGTGACAACAAAACGACAGAGACTCTGATTAGAAAACACCCCCCCCCCTCTCAGCAGCATCACCATTTTCTCTCATTCTGTCTCCTCCTAAAACCCCCTAAAATCACATATTATCAACACTCACCAGGTATGAAACACAAATACATCGATAGGCCATTTGCAGGCACACACACACAGACATGCAAAACTTGCATCACACACACACACACACTTGTGTTGCTTTTGTTATCCTCCCATCTTAATTACTGGTAAGTCTTCCCTGCTCCAGCTGTCAGTCTGATTGAGTCTGAGCCATGATCTGCTGATCTGACCGCTGCTGTCTGTGTCCCTGCTTCATTATTAAATGCACATGACTCATTTTCTTTTTTAGCTGCTTTCCTGAAGCCGACACATGCTGCCGAGCTCGGAATATATTTGGCCAGGTATTAGATTGATGCACGTAAATATTTCAGACGTTTATATGAAGTGTACACTCATTGGCTAAAAGGTCGCAGCCTACAGGTGGCAGAAATTAGCATACGAAGAAAGAGAGGTGTCGCTGCTGTAAAAATATTGAAGTGGAATATACAATGTATGCTTGGCCCTGAGAATTTCAGCCAAAATGGACAGCGAGGACGGCTGCATCAGACGGATTTTTTGATTTAAAGTTTTCTGTTAAATTGGAAGGGGGTTTTCGGTTTGCCATGCCTAATCAGCAACACAGCCATTATAAGTCCACGCGCCACAGTCTTGACCATTTAAAATAAAAATAAATAAATAATGCTCTTGAAAACAAAGGAGGAAAAGAACATGAAAAAAAACATGTCATGCTGTGCAACAATCAGCAGCAGAGTCGATTTTCAGCAATTAAATATGAGTAAACAGGGACAGAGGTTTTGGAGCTGCAGCAACAATAAATGTTTTACAGGCTTTTTTAAAAGCTAAAAAGGCAATGGAGGAGAGTGTATTAAGCTCTCTCAAATCAAACATTGCTATAATACTCCCATGGGAATTTTAGAGTGTATTTATTTTTCAGTATTATGATAAGGCTGTTGAACTTTCTCGCTGTGATTTAAAGATTTTTTCCCCCCTCATGTTCGTTTCTTCTGTCACACAGAAACTGGAGACTATTACAGCCACTTTGCCAATTTGCTACCACAAGTGTTGCAGTTCACTGAGAGCCACGCAGGCGCTGGATTGTCCTCGCGCTCCGGACCTCTCGCCGCGGCCGGACCTTAAAAAAGCAGCCATTCACGCGCTTCTTCTGATTTCGCTTTACCTCACCTCCCAACTCTGCGCCGCGTTATTGCTCTGATTGGCACGGTGCAACAATTCTGTTCGCCTGCAAGACGCACAGGCGGCAGCAGCAGCAGCAGCAACGCCGCCGTGTTTTTTTTTTTAACCTCCTCTTAAACACAATTGAAAGGCAGGCGCATTTTGGCTATTTACGCGCGCGCTGTATCACCAAATTAGTTTAAAAAAATAAGCGAACGCGAGGGAATATTAAAAAAAAAAACTCCAGGCTATCATAAAAGAGACAAAAATGTCTCTTTTTAAAATGTCAGAGTTATGGTGATAAGAATCTGAGGATGCAGGGAGGACTTTGGTGAGAAGTGACTAATTACCCTGTGGACCGTCCTGATAGTGGAGAATAATTAGATCCACACAAAAGAGCCCAAACCGGCATCTGAATAACAAGAGCAACATTTTCAATGGGAAATTTAATTTGATTTTGTTGCGAGTTCCCTCCGTGCACGCGAGAGGGAAAGTGAGAGAAAAGCATTATAAGGACAAATAAAAAAAAAAACGTCTTCCCAGGACGGTCTCGTGCCTGATTTGGATTTTCTTTTTTTTAAAAGCTGACAAAACCTCCGGTAATAAAAGACGAGAGTACGGCCTGCACGGTGTCTGTATATTCACAATTAGTGAGCGATTAGATAGCAACACATATTGACTACACATGGATTCAATTAAAAAAAGCCTGGGTTATTAGGGAAGCACATGTTTGCCTATTGTTTGTCCCACTTTTGGAATAAAATCGGTGCAAAATTAAATATTTTTGCACACATTTGTTTTTATTTTTTATTCAATTTAATCAGAAAACAAATTATGTCCAAAATAGATGAGATTTAAAGCCACGTGTGAACTGTTAAAAAATGACAGGAAGTGAGGTTATTTGTAAAGCAGTAAATTATTGATGAAAAGAAATAAAATTGAAGTGTTCCAATGATCTGAAAAGCACATTAAAAGCAAAAATGAACCCCACTTTAAACAATAAAATGAAGTTGCATTATAAAATGTTAAAGCAGCCTCCAGCGGATCGTTTCTAATCTAGATGCAGAGGTAAATAAAACCGAAAAAAAGGCTGAAATTGATGACTATATCACATGAAAATGATTCCTCCATCATTGTGTAAAAGATCCGTTTTATCATCGCCCATATATAGACGGGCATATGGGAACTATGTAGGCCACACTACATGCAAATGGTGGAGGAGAGAGTGCTTTAGAAGATTAGGAGATAGACGGGCGGCCCGCGGTGGGCTCTCCTCCAACACTGTGTCCTATCTCCTCAGGACGGGAAAAAGCATCCTAATCCTTTACCTTTCATAGTGATCTAAAGCCGATTTAAAACTGTCACTAGCCTAGTTTGTGTTTATTTCATGTTCATCTGCAGCTCAAGGCGATACTCTGCACACCCACTTATGACACGAGCAAAAAGATGTGTGTGTGTTTGTGTGTGTGTGAGGGAGACGGAGAGGAGAGACTACAGAGGAGAGAGAGAGAGGTGCATGCAGCTAACTGATCAGAGGATGAAGGGATGCCCAATGTGTGTGTGTGTGTGTGTGTTTTATTTTCTTTTTATGTGTTCAGACTTTGTGCCTTGAGTCTCAGACATCCACCTCCTATTTCACGCGTCGTCTAACAAAACCAAGTAACTCGGCTTGAATTCACTTCCAAAAATACACACAGAGATAGTCCAGGGGATGGATGAGCCAACACACACACATGCACGCACAGTCCCTCTCTTTCTCATACACACACACACACCCAATAAGGGAAACCATTGACCGCTGAGCCGGCAGGCCTATAGGCGGACCACCTTCCTCTCCTCTCCCTGCTGCTCCTCAAGGCCTTACTGTATTATTCTGTAAGCAGCAAGAGCCCAGCATTGACAGAGCTAATCACTGGAGGCAAGGGCTCTCTCTCTCTCTCTCTCTCACACACACACACATATACACACACAGACGCAGAATGATTGACACACAATGGCAGCGAATCTATGCAGAGCCCCCCTGTCTTGCTTTTTGCTTTCTCTCTCCCAGCTGAAAAGACAAGGGGGGGTTAGCGTGTGAGTGTGTGTGTGTGTGTGTTTGAATGTGTGTGTAGAAGGGGGGGGTGTGTGCATTTACAAGGAGTGATGTCCAACAAACCCGAAGCAGATCCAAAAGGAGAAGTGAAGACGGTAAAAAGATGAGCTTGTGACTAACGCTGTTGCTATCCCTATACTCCTAATCCCCCCCTCCACCCTCCACACACACACACACACACACACTCCCCCACCTCTCTGTCAGGTGCAGCAGCCAATCTGGAGAGCGTCTCAGCCCCTTCTCATATGAATATGATCCCTGTGCTGGCTGAAGCCCAGTGAACCACTGATCCTGTTATCATCTCAGCGGAGAGAAACAGAGAAGAAGGAGAGAGAGGAGAAGGAGGGATGTGTGCTGTTTTTTCGTCACTCAGGCCTCCGTGTCCTCCGCCAGCGCTCCGTCTACCCATAACCACACTCACCAAACTAAATTCCTCTTTTGATGTCAGGTGTATGAGTAGTTTTGGGTGAAGCGGAGGTGATAGAGCTCGGGTCGTCTTTAATCTTAAGGTTGGAAGTTAAATCCCCTGTCTTTATAGAAAAGGGGTTTTGAGCAAATAAGAGTTTCTTATTATAGAATTACATCTCCTCAAAGTTTCACTGACAAGTTGGTTTGAGGATTTCAGTTTGAGAAACTGCGCTGCAGAATCGATAAGATGGCGTGTAAGTAAGAAAAGCACATTTTAAAACACCAGATTCACAAACAGGAATAAAAACAAAAAGTTGGTATCAGAACGTGTGATTGATAGAAGGCTGAGATTACATGATCGGAGTGGACGATGAGCAGAACATGAAACGCGAAGGTCTGAAATGTAACTGGAGCGAGACCATGCAGTGCTTTATATGTAATTAACAGGGTCTTGTAGTTTGTCTGTGAAGGTTCCTCAGTCATCCAGGTCATGGTAATTCTAAGCTCAATCCAAAAGAGTTCTTGAAGAAATTCTTGCAGAGCTACAAATATAAGCCTCTGTAGGTCATTAGCTTTTTTTAATCGTTGTATTTTTAATCGCAAAATTCTTCAGAGCAAGTTCTCTCTTTCTTTGGGGAATGTTACCTCCGCCGGTCTTGTCAGAGATTCAGCCGTTCAAATAATGGGTGCAACCGGTTAAAGTTTTTGTTTAATCTATGCATCAATTGTAACACATTTACTGACTCTTATCTCATCCTTTTCTCTCTGTTAAAGTTTTCTTTCCTTCTAACACACGAGCCTTTGTTTTACTCTGTATTGCCAGTGTACCCGCAATTTTTAATGTCTTCTAATGTTCTGCTGTGGTAATGGTGTCTATGTTCATGTATTTGGGTTGGTATGCTTCTTTTCTGCAAGATATCACAGACCTGAACTGAGCTGAATCCAAGTCAGAGCAATTGTGGTGTTTGGGGGGGGGAAAAGTCCTCTTGGATAAAAGCATCAGTTAGAGTTGACTGATAATGACCTCTACTGTTCTTAAAGTCTCTCGAGCTCACACTGAACTTGGCATATCCTCCTTTTCCGTTGATGCGCCTCGCTCATGGACTGCCCTTCAACACACTGTAAAGATTAAAGTTCTTCCCTCTCTTGCGGAGTTTAGGACTTCCAGCCACTGTGAGTGAATTGCTATTTATTGATCTATTGTTTCTGTGATTGATTATAGGTATTTGTGTGTAATCCCGACGGAATTGGAAATGAGGGAAACCTCAAAGTCCTAACGAGAATAATTAAAGGCTCGAAAAATTTTATTGTTTATTGACTTCAAAATCCTGTCCTATTATTCTTCACAAACTGTTATTAAAACAATTAAAATGTGTAACTTAAGTAATGAATTTTTAAATGCATGATGCATAACTGTGAGGTGCAGTTTGTATAAGTTTGTATGTGATTCACATCAATGTTTGTAATTGAAACATCCTGATTATAATGATTCCTCCCCCTTTGCCCTGAGCGAGCGTCTTCCACTATCAAAGTAATGCTATCTTGATGTATTTGTTGTTGTTGTGACACCGTGAGGCCACTGTTTTTCCGTCTGCCATGTGCTGGTTGCCCGAGGTGACAGGAAGCCGTGTGGTTAATTAAAGAGTGGACAGCACTCCAGCCTCCACTCACACACTCCTGGTATTGTCATAAGCACCACTCCTACAACACACTCCCTCAAGAGTCATTTCCCTCTGTTTCTTAGGACATGGAGGGCCGCGCCGGGCGCTCTCGTGGACATGTGCACGCATGGACGCGCGCAAGTCCACAGCCGCCATCTCTTCATAGACTCGTCCAGATAACCGGCGGATAACACTTTCAATTCAGCTTGATGTTATCGTTTTTTTCCTTTCTTAGAGAAATATGAACCTGTCACATGGGGCGCCTTACAGATTTGTTACATAGTTCAGTGGTAGATAAATCCAACAATAGGGGCCAAGGCCTCGCTCCCTCTGCATGCACAGTTAGCAGGACGGCAGCACTAATCAGCGCGGGAGGATCACATCTGGCCTGACAGCAGCTGCATCACTGTTTAGAAGAGCTGCCGGCGTGAGAAACACACAGGTCGATTCCCTTTTCTCCCCGGGACGGAGTGGGTGTTCTTCTCATTCATTTCTTCTCTCTCGCTCCTTTTCTTTGAGCTAGCCAATTAACCTGGGAGCAGAGCACTAATGAGTTCCCTCTGGTGGCTCTGCGCTGCTCAATGGAGGAGAGGAAAGGGTGAGCAGAGAGGGGGGAGAGAGGAGAGGGGTCAGGGAGGGGGGGGGGAGAGGTGCAGGCATGGCAAAGAGCGGAGGGGGGTAAGAGAGTTTTAAGAAAAGGGTGAAGAAGGGTTGATAAAGGGGGGAGGCGAGAAGAGGAGGCGGGGGGCAGAGGGGTTCAGGGCGAGGGGATATGGGATGGGATGATGCAGGAGGAGAGGAGGACAGAACACCATCCAGCCGGCCACTACGGGCCTATCACCAAGACATTGTCAGCCAGACAATGGCCTTATCAGCCTCCTTTTCACACCAGTCTGATTAACTGGGAGGAATGGGAGGAAGAGGAGGGGAAGAGAAAGGGTACGTCCTTGTACCAGCCCAGTAAATGTCACAGAGTGGGGCAGGCACCCGGACAGGCCTCGTGGTTTGAGGATACATCACCTGGAAAATGGGGGACAGTTTTACACCCGCTGTAAAAAACCCACATCCTCCACATGTGTGCGTTAGCCGTGTTAGCGTGCGATAATAAATCTACAACCTTTGTTAATGTATCTCGCTGACCTGATTAGGGAGCGAGTGATAAGCACCTTTAAGCGTCATTAGAGAAATCAGGGTGTTATCAGTCACAGAGACGCGTAAAGAACAGCGAGAGGCAGAAGATGCACAGGGAGTAAAAATCAATGCTTGTGAAAAATCACAAGAAAACTGTAAGGTGGTCGCTTTTTAACTATTAAAACACCTTTATTGTCATGGAATGGTCACATAGACCTTAAACTAAGAAACTCCAGTGTAGTGGCGTTCATGAACGATACGATTCTTTTGAACGGCTCTTTGGTGCCCTAAAATTTCACTGCCCGAGATCCACTCCCCTTTAATCTGAACTACCACAGGCAGCTTTTTTCTGCATCTCTGCTACACTAGGTCACGTGGAGCGGAATCACGTCGCCACAACATAGTGCCGACTGTGAGCAACATTGTAACCCTCCACCATGTTTTTGCGTTGACATCTCTGTAGTCAAACAGAGCTGTATCATAAATTATTGGCAAATCGATCTGACCTCTCTCTACCTCGTACCTCGAACTGCTCTCAGAAAGGAACGGAGCCATAAGATCCGGCTCCCTTCAAAGAGCTGTAATTCCCAACACTAACTCATTTCTGCATTCGATATTTGCAAGAAGCATCGTGGATCTACAATTAAATTAAACAGTTTTGTTTGTTCTCAGCTCTTCTGTGAGCATTCTCACAATCTGTATTCACTATGTTGCTCTTTTATCCATTCTGTGATACTTCCAATGAATATTGTGCGCCCAAACAACGGCATCTGCTGGATTGTAATATGTCTAAAAACTAAGCGGAAGTTTCTTATTGGTAGAATACCACTAAAGTTTGTGTAAAAGCACAATAAACAATACACAATGACAATAAATGCATTTTAAAGTGTAAAAAAAAGAGAGTTCCTTTCAATTCTCTTGTGATTTGATTTCCTTGAGAACAATTCAAAGTATTTTTTTTGGCCTTTTATGCATTTATTGATAGAGGACAGTGGATACAGTGGGAAACAGGGGAAGGGAGAGTGGGGATGACATGCAGCAAAGGTCGAACCTGAGGTCGCCGCATGGAGGACTGTAGCCTCTGTATATGCGACGCCCCAAACAAACAGTTGTTTTGGACTAGGGATCGACCGCAATTTGACGCATATCGGCATCGGCCTTTATTTTATTTTTTTTCTCCGACGGCCGATAAGAGTGCAGAGTGCTCACACACACGGCGGAGAGGAGAAAAAGTTCATTTCTTTGCAAATTTATTTAACTTTGTTTTATTTACTTTATAAAACTTCAGGAAGTTATTTATTTATTTATTTAAATTTTCAGTTAACTTTATAAGAGATGCTGCTGACCCTGGGAACTCCCTGCCCTTTTTGTTTGTTTGTTTAATAAACATGTGCTTGAAGGCATTTAAACAAAGTTAAGTGTTGGAGTTTGTATTATTCAAAATTTTGACGCCAATATTTTCACTTTTACTGCAAATGAATATCGGCTCCAAAAATCGGTTATCGGCCTCCTTGACTACTAATAATCGGTATCGGTATCGGCCCTGAAAAAACCATATCGGTCTATCTCTATTTTGGACATCTTAAAAATGTTTCCCTACAAGTCAGCAATGCATGTATGCTTTATTTATACTATTATCTGCCCCCAAATTGACATTAAACCAATCAAATGTACACCTTTGAAAAGGGTAAAAGCTTAAATATTAACAGAAAGATATACTTGCCTTATTTGTAACTGTATTCCTCTTTTGCTGCTTATCTATAAATGATTAAATACGTATTATGAATTGTATTTGTGAGTGACGCTGCTTTGACACATATTTGATCAAGCTGGCCTTGCCTGACAGCCGCGCCTTTCAAGCTGGGCGAGAGCGAATGACTGAGAGCCGGCTTCAGCAAAATTGTTTGTGTCATTGTTCAATTAGTCTCCCATATTGATCGCGGCTTGTTTGTTTACTTGCTTACTGCTTTCCATTTGTGCGGCCTTGACAGCCATCTGTCACGCAGCGAGACGGTGAGAGGAGGGAGGCAGGAGGTGACGGAGTGGGAGGGAAAGGGTGATGTACGATGACGGCGGTGAGATAAATATGGATGGAAGAACTTCCAATAGGTTGTGAGTGGAGACTTCATATAATGTGTAACTGTAAATAAGGATGACAATGAGATGCTTTGCGATACAGAGCTTTTCAAAGTAAAGCTTTTTTGGAAATATAAATTCCTAATCCAATTAATCCAGAAAATCTCTTGTTGCTCAATGACGCCAATTCAATGGGGAGTGTTATAAAAGCAATGCTTGGAGCAACAAGTGGTTGTACTCTTCTTGCTCTTCATTTCCTTCTTTTTTTTCTCCATTTCTTTTTTCAAAAGAAAGGATGCAGTAATTAGAGGGTAGACCAGGTGGAAGTACACAACTCAAGAGCCCCGGCGCTCACTCGCCTGCTCGCTCGCCCTCTCCTCCACAGGAAGATGGAAAGAGGGAAATGTGGAGGTGGGTAGAAGAGGGTGAACATGAGAGGAGAAAGTGGAAGAGGAAGAATACGTCTAGGTAAGAAAGGGGGGGGGGGGGGGGGGAGACGGGGGGGGGGGGGGGCTTGGGAGCATATTGGGTCAAAGGAAATAAAACGTGTCATTTAGCCAAAGAAAGAAGATGAGAGCAGTGTGCACGGCGAGGAGGGGAGGGGAGGGCTTGGGCGAGGTGAAGGGGAGGTGGAGGCGAGGTTAGCTGTTAAATAAGGTGGGGGTCATAAGAGAAGGGGGTGGATGCCCACCGTGATACAAATGAGGGTCTGCAGGCAGGGGGGGCCACCCACAGTACAACTTGGCCAACAAAGCTGCTTCTGTCTTGGCCTCCCTCCTCCACAGACCTCCTTGAGTGGGCAGGATTCCATTAGCAAGCTGCAGAACCTGGGGTCTATTCAAGCGCCCGTCCAGGCCTGATGCACACACACACACACACACACACACAAGGATCCCACAGACACACACATTCACAGGCAGTCACTCACACACATACACAACACCGCTAATTAATCCTCAGATTACCCAGCCAATTATTACCACACTTGTACTAATTAGAAATTATTTAAAGCATTTCCCAATTAGGGTTTACATGCTCAGTTGGGCAGGAGTCTGCCTCCATAAACCAACTGGTTTTATAGCAGGGGGGGAAAACGGCAAGCTCATTCATACGCGCACATACACACGCTCGAATTTCTGGGTCTGACTGTGGTAATCAGGCCGTCTGAACGAGTCCCCCTGTTAGGACGAGGGGGATGAGGACAGACGAGAGGAAGAAAGAGAAAAAGAAATAAAACAACAAAAGACGTGCTCCTTCAGTGCAGCAGCAGTACTGTAGGTCGCTCTTGTTAGGGCTGGGGACAGTGATTAGGAGAGGCCACAATGAGACCTGCCAGGAAACACATGCCAATTAGGTTACCAGGAGAACCGCGGACCCTCATCGCTATGGGAAACCCACTAGTCTCCGCGCCACACGGCCCCCTCACAGACACACACAAACACACACACACAGGCACCCATGGCCTCATGCGCTTCCTTTCTCAACCCTTTGATTACATGACATGGATAAGGGGACGCCGAGGGGAAACAGAAAGGTAGAAAAGAGGAGAGGACTCTGCAGTGCGAGGGACAGAATGATTGTTGTGGTAGCAAAAGGTCAAAGTTAGAGATCAAAAGTTTGCTGCCAAGAGGAGCAAACTTTGAAAATCTCTAGTGTTGTTCTGAAACCAATAAAACAGATCTGATACTATAAGCAATCAGCCCCAAAGAAGCAACTGCTTTGAGGTAAATTATTGTTGGAGAATTACCATGTGGAGAGGTTTCAATACCAATCTCCTTCCCTATAACGACTCCGATACTTAAAGTTAAAGGGATAATACAGATTTTTGGACATCAAGTTGTAGTAGTAGTAGTAGTTGTGTAGTGGATGCAAAGCTATTAGCTCACTCACCGAGTCCTGTGGTCGGAGTTCTGGCCGGTTCTAAATGTAGAAGAAGTAGTTCCGGTGAGATGCCAGGGTCATGAGACCAAAAAGTTTTACCCTACAAAAACAACACGCAGGCAGGTGATCCATTTCCAACACAAAATCTTCGTCATAGGATTTCATGTACTGCGCCGTTTTTTGGGCACTATTTTCTCTCTTGACAAATCTAGTATCACTATGCTTGCTGCAGGCCGGTTTCTCAGGTGGCGTGCCCTTAGAGGTCCCGGTGGATCCGTTGTTCATAGTCCAACATGTTTACTTCAACGATGATGCGAATCAGTCAGAATCAACATGAAACACCTACAACGTCAGCTTACCTGAGCTAGTAGGTGTTTCAGGTAGGTGACCTGTCCATGTCAGGAAAACGGTGAAATACGTGCTGTGTAATTTTTTTATTACTACAGCCGGGAAAAGTATTTTCCTCTGTGACTCACAAGTTACCAATTCCAGCGTGTTCTCTTAGAAACAGCAGATGGGTCACGTCACCTGAGAAAGCGGCCTGCAGCAGGCGTAGTGATACTGGATTTGTCAAGAGAGAAAATAGTGCCAAAAGAACGGCACAGTATATGAAATCCTAGGACGGTGATTTTGGGTTGAAAATGGATCACCACTGCCTGCGTGTTTTTGTAAGGTAAAACTTTTTAGTTTCATGACCCTGACATCTCACCGGAACTACTTATTCGACATTCAGAACCGGCCAGAACTCCGACCACGGGACTCAGTGAGTAAGCTAATAGCTTTGCATCCACAACACTACTAGCAAGTATTTGATACAACTTGTCAAAAATCCGAACTATCCCTTTAAGTATCGGCCGATACCAAGTATCCCTCTGATACCAGCAGGAGTTTAAAATACATATTATAAGTGGAAAAACACTGATGGCTGTTGTTGTTTTAGGCAGTAGTTGACGCAGATACCGATACTGTTACCAATATCGGTATCGGTATTGGAACAACTCAACAACATTACGTAGTAGCATAAGTCTGTTGTTAGTCAAAGCTTGCAAAATGTCAGCAATCAGGGTTTTTACACCAATACAATGCTATCTTCTTAAATTGCACTAGTATCAGAGGGGTACTAGGTATCGGCAAAGTCCAGATATCGGTATCGGGGAAGGAAAAAACGCCATCAGAACATTTCCAAAAATCTCCGAGATGATTACAAGCGTGCGGTCTGGTCAGCCCGACTCTCACTGAGACAAGAGAAAACACAAGAGTGACAGGAAAAAAATCAACAAAACAGGGACAACGGGCGGGACTCCAGGGAGAATTATTAGCGGGGAGAATTACAGACTCATCCATGGGTGACATGTAAGCCTCAGCCACACACTCAAATGTTTACAACACTGATATTTGCTCAAGCGCGATGTTATCAGGCCTCGATGTAATACTCTAAAGCTTTTGTTCTGACATGCACAGCGACACTCACACTGTCTGCAGATGCAATAACCAAGACGCAGATAGCAGTGGCTCAACGTTTGTTGTCCTGAGAAGCCGTGACATGACACACACAGAGAGAGAGAGGGAAAACTCACTGTGGAATATTTGCGCTGATGTGATGATGGCTGAGATGTTGATTAATGTGCACCGTCCCTGTTATTAAATAAACAGGGTGAATACACAAAATATATTGAATAAATTAGAGCGTGAACCGATCTCCTTTGCAGCATCCAGCTCATTAGAATGCATGAGGAAACGATGTTCTGATTGCGACAAGAGTCACTCATTAAGCCATGTTTGTCCCCCACTCCCTGCACGCCACAACCCCCCCCCTGCCCCAAAACACTTACCCCCCATGCCTGCCACACACTCCACACCAAAGCCCTCCCTTACTGCACACTCTCCTGCTAAAAGCTCCCCGACTTAACATCACCCCTTCCCGATGGACGTCACCAACAAACCACTAACCCTCTTTTCACCTCGTCCCCCCTTCCCCTTTGCACATATCCCTCATTTTCCTCCACCTCCTCCTCCCCCTTCCTCCTTCTCCTCTGCTGGGATCTGTGTCATCATTTTAATTAATTTCTAATCAGGCGAGAGTAAACTAATCAGGGGAGGCGTTAAACAATGACAGCTCTGGCTGCTCAGCCTCACACCGGGGGCCGCCAGGCTGCTCTGCATGCCGAGAGGACCCGCACATTGATAAACAACTCGGAGTAGACGGGGGCTATCTGCACCCATCTCCTCTCCCATACATGTTAATATGGAGCGCAATGCAACGCATATGTGGCCCGCTTGCATTTGCATTTGCAGATTGGACGTGTGCTTAGCTGTTGATTGATACAAGATTAAATTACCACTGTTTCACATGCGTGCGATCACTTTTATGTGCGATGTAAAACCATACGGATTTGCGACTGAATAAACATATCAGTTCATGGACATATGATGGAAATGCATGTAGAAGAAACAGAATGGACAAGTAAATAACCTAACCCTGTCTGAATGGCACAGTATGTATCTGCTAAGAATGGTTTGCACAAAGACTGCAGTTATCTGTAGGCGGCCAGATCCCACCAAGGCTGAGCCATTGTGAAAGAAAGACAGAGAGACAGAGAGGAAGAGAGAAAGAGAGGGCGAGATAGCACTTTTGGGCAATACATTAGCAGAGACAATGTAACAAGAGAGCGCTGATTAACCTCTTCCAGGCTTACCCTGTGCCTAAAACACCTTAAACCAACAGAAGTGAATCATAATTGGCAGATTCTAACTATATGATTGCATGACAATGAAGCTGATGACAGACGATGATGAAAAATTAGCTCGTGACCACCATCAGCCCTGTTGGCAAAGTGAAAATTTTTTAAAGGTGCGTTTTTGAAGCAGGGGTAAGGGTGTGATTGGAATCAGCGTGAGCCTTCAGACGCTCTTTAGCCTCATGCTACATGTCTGCAAACTGAGGCCGACTTCACCGCAGGCTCTGACGGGTGCAGCCGAGTTACGACTCTTTAAGGTTCCTGTCTGTGTAATGAAGAAAGAGGCTTTCATGTCTCTCATCAAAGCTTTGTAACCGGACCTGATTTCTCCTCCTGCAAGAGCCATGGCAACCAATGACCATCGACCTAAGGGCCGGAGACCACTGGCATAGTTACATGACACACAAATAAACAGATTGCGTGCACTGGGAGGCTAATCACTCAAAGACACACAAGCTTTATTTTTTAACTTTGTGTGAAGTTCACTAGAAGCGTTTCTAAACATAAGAAAATCAAAGTTTAACAGATGATTTGCTGGAAATGAAGCGGATATTTGAGAGAGAAAACTCCACAGAGATGTGTTTAAAAAGATTTTTTTTTAAACATCACCCCCTCCCCTCCGTCACCACCTCCTTCCTTGCCCTCTTTGCCAAGTATTAGATTCCCATGCCAACCGCTTCCCTGGGATAGAATAAGGATTGCGGAGGTGGGATGCTGAAACCCTTCCATAACATGTCAAACAACGCTGGAATCCAAAACGCAAGAGGGAGAGAAAAAGGGTTAGAGGCAGATTTTCTACGGGGAGAAAGAAACTGTCACATCATCAGATTGGTTATTCTAAGTGGAGGGATGTGGGTATGGGGGCGGGGGAGGGAGGGGCGGGGTGGCAGAGGCTCGGGCTGGCAGAATCTGGCAGCGATACACGATGGCGGTATTTCCACTAAAATAATCAGCCCCCAGGCAACGGAAGGGGGTGGGAGGGCTTGGGTGGTGGGGTGTCGGGAAGAGAGACACAGAGAGGTTAGGGATTGTAGGGGTAGGAGAAGGAGACGGGGCGGGTGAGGGAGAGGGGAGGATATAAGGGAGGGAAATAGCAAGATGGAGAGAAAGAAAATCTGGGAAGCTAACCAAGGAAATCCTGCTTCTCAGATATGCAGCTGTGGAATTAAAATTGGTATAAAAACACGAGAACAAAAATATACTTCACACTTCACAAGCCTATTGAAGGGTGGGGGGTGGGGGGTGGGGGGTGGGGACGGGGAGGGGAGGCGGGAGGGGTGGGAGGAGGAAGATGTGCCACTCTATGCTGGCACTGATACCTCAGGCACAAGGGGTAAACAGCTATTCTCCTCACTTCACTCCGTCTGGTGCAGTGGTTTCAGGGTGTGAGTGAGTAAGTGCACAGGGTGGAGGGCGGGCGGAGGAGGAGGACGGGGGGGGTTTGGTGCCTGCAGGGGTCTCATCAGGCTACAGGGCGAGCTCAAGAGAGAAAACAAGAGCCCCTCAAAGACCAAGGAACGCAAAAAAAAAAAAAAAAATGCCCCATGAAACAATTTCTACACTTCCGCGTCCCCTCAAGCACATCGCGACGAAAAAACAGCGAGGCATTGATTCATGATCAAACGAGCGTGATCGTCACTCAAATTCAATAATAACAACCTTCACAATCAAAAGCGCTCTAAATATACTGTACCTCCACTTCAGGCCAGGATTAGGGGCCTTTTCTGTGCGCACATTTGTGTTGATGTGCTGCATTACGGGACAAAGAGCTATCAGAATCGAAAACAAGCATGCAAACACACAGATAAACGACAAATCAATTAATTTTAAACGTGCTGAAATAAACTATACAAACAACACTGTGTTTGAAATGTGAATGGTTATTATATAGGAATGCTGCACAGGAGAGAGATTCCCCACTGCGTACAATACACTCACACAAAAACCTAAGGAGGTATCTGAACGTACGCGTGCACGCGCTTCACTGAAACTTCACTTGAAAGTATCTTTAAGTTGCATTTCAAGCAGCTTCTTTTATGATAGAAAAACTAATTAATAAATGCAATGAGAGCCATGTTATCAAACCCGGCCTACTGGTGTGTGACGCCGCTAAAATAATACAATCATCAAGCATAATGAGCGAGTTGAGAAGTTTCTCTTAGTGCATCTCTGGGAGAAAAACGGTTGCAGCGTCGCATTGTGTTATTTCATCACTGTAGAGACTTGATCTTAATGCAAATCTCTGTGTATAACAGGCCCATTCATGCAGCCTCTGCTTCAATTATCACGTGCTCTTTTGCTCAATGCTCAATTAAAGAAAGACTCCTCCTTTAATGTTATCGGAAAATACATTTTGCAATGTATAAATAATAATTTGCATGCAGACTCGTGCATAAGAGTGTGTGTGCTTTACTTTAAAGCGGCAGAAAGTTGGGGAATGATTTCGGTTTTATGTCAAAAGGAGAGAGTCATTTTTGAATCTTATGGCGTATTTATTTCTCCTGGTTTCTTTCAAATTAAGACATCCAGTGAGGCAAAGAAGAACTCTCAATTACCAGATTAAAGTGGAATATTGGAAATAGAAGGACAATTAAGCAACCGTGAAATCCTGAAAAGAAAAGCGAAAAAGACAGACGGAGCAGCAAATCTACCTTATTCACCGAGCGGTGTTTTTGTTGCGAGTATTCTCTGCTGAATTTGTCGGCTTTCATTTCATTTCTCTGACATTCTCTCTGTCTGACCATCCAAGTCCTCTCCTGAGACAGACGAGTGGAGGCAAGAGTTCCAGAGAGAGCTATCAGGATTAGGATAATTAATATCATCTCATTTCACTGTGATCCTCTCCGCGGCCCACTGCACACACGAGGACAGAATGCAGAGAATATTGTGGCGAGAGTATCCAGGCGCCTGTCAATCTAAGCAACAGTGCCCCCCCCCTCCCCTTCCCCTCTCTTCCAACACACATAACAGAACTCGCACGCATGCACGCACCCTCCTCAGTGGCTAAATTGCAGTTTGAGAGACGACAGGGGAGAGGCAGCAGTGGCAGCGGTGGTGGGGGGGCCGCCGGGGCCCGAGGGACGCCATACAATGGAGCGTGCTGCTGACCAGCGTTCAGGTGAAATTGAATTGGAAATCTTCCACGGCTGGTTAGCATAACAAAGGGCCTCGTGGCTTTAGACAAAGGCTGCTTCTCTAATGCACAAAATCAATCTCTCTACGGGCTCGGTGCATTGTTCCCTCCCGCCATACAGGTGTTCCTTCAATGGTCCTTAATCAAAAGTGTCAAAACAAAGTTAAGAGTTATCTCTGCTCCTCCGCAGCTGCTTCTGCAGAGCAGGAAGGAGGGAAGGAGACCAGACGCTCAGGATAGCAAACAGCTAAGAGAGAGAGAGAGTGTGTATAGGATGCTGAATGCATTCAATGCATCCTCTGCCACGCTCTGTTGGTGCTAAAGTTGAGCCACAGAGGAGGACTAATCTCATTTCTACCTGAGCCAAAAAGTGAGCGACTGGAACTCTGATTCGATCACAGAAAACATGCCGTCATGAAACGGAGAGAAAGTTTCAAAGAAGAGGAAGATGAGGAGAAAAAGGAAGGAATCATTTAGGAACTTTCTTATTTTGTGAAGAAGCCACGTCCCCGTCACTTCCCATCTCGACCTTCAATCTGAAGGCCTGATTGGTAATGTTGCTAGCAGCTCCGTGAAGGTTGTTTAACAATAGAAAAAACATAAATACAGCTCCTCTGAGTAGCCCCCTCCCTCAACTCCCCTCTGCTCCGGTGCTGTAACACTCGACCTGCTCTCTTTCCATTTCTCTGCAGGCCCGAGACCTTGACTTGTTCTGGGTAGATTAAATGAAATAAGAAGAGTAAAACAGTGAATAGAGACCTCAGTGCATGGCCTCTTTCTCTTTTACTCCGTGTGTGGGCTACTCCGCTGAGAGACGCTAAGTGTTGTCATTCCTCCCTCGCTTTATGTACTCTCTGTCCTGCTCCAGCGGTTGTAACGTGATATTTATACACCTGAACTTTAAGTGCTATATGTACGATGTGGTCGCCATAAAGCAGAATAAGTACAAAGATCCAGTTTAAACGGCTGCTATGCATGCATGTGTTTTCTCTATTTAGTTAGGCTTCTTGGGATACGGAGCAGCGTGAGAGTGATGTTTGCATGTATCATCTGTTCTATATGGAGAGAGGGGATGCATGCGATGGCTGTTTGTTTTGATAAGGTGAGAATCTCTGTCGCCGCTGTCTGTGGATTACCACGTAAATAATAACATAAATAATCTGTAGACTAATCCCGTCTCCTAATAAGTAGCATCATAGACTCAACGCCTCCACTTTGACAGCTGCCAGACGGCAATTCATCAGCACACACTCCCTTTAACATTATACTGAAGCACACGGTTTAAAATACCAGATGAGTGGTGAAGAAACGTCTTTAAACCGATAAAGTCATCTATGATGGTAGATCTTATTTTATATCACTAAAGGCCAAAAAATGTTACGACTCACTTTAGACATTTGCTGGAAATATAACAAGATACAAACGTCTGTTTTTGTCAAATAACTGATTTGTAATATCCTCTGCATGGTGTCATATGAGCTGTGATATTACAGAGATGTATATCAAACACTGTCACAGAGGGAAAACTGAAAACTGACAACAAATTCAGGTTTTGGACAAACTTAAAAATGCTGTTTTTACATACTTTGCAACATGTTAGTAGGAAGTGGCAATTTAGACACAGCAACAAACATGCAAAGTCAATGTGTCTGCTTTTAGCTGTTCTACAAACAGTATGTATGAAGTTGGAAACACTGGACTGAGACGGTGCTGAAGTTTGCTAACAGCAGTGAAACACTAACACCACCTTGCAGTTCGGCCCCAGCCCGCTGCCGGAGCATGTTTAGTTTGTTTAACTACAGCGCTTCCCCCAGATGTTAAAACATCATTGACATGAGCGGTGGAAACGTGAGTTTATTAACCACTGCTAAGTTCATATCTTTCATTGTTAAAATGAAATCCGTGGTGACGGGCTTGTTGTTGCTGTAGCGGCTAAACAAGGAAGTTGCGAGACTGCACACGGGCTCGTCTGCGCAGAGGGTTGAAACAGTGGTGCTCTGACAGCTAGGTTTCTTTTGCTGATTACTGAGATTTTTTAAAACTAGTTTGTTGTTCATAATGTAGCGTTCTGTACGGGAAAGATGAGGTGCTTCTCTGGGACGCATGGAGAGTGAGTTTACTGCGTCCCTTTAGATTTCAATGTGTCAGAGACGCGGGGCGTGTACCGAGCAACATCATTGGGTCTGTGATATTAAAAAGAAATATGGCGGTGATGATGGTCACTGGGTCCACCCCGCGGTTGGTGTCACATAACCGCGGTCATGCGGCTACTGTCACAGCCCTTGTACAAAAAGTTTTGGAATTGCTCGAGTAGATTGCTTCAGCCGGACGCAGTGACACAGGCTGAAACAGGCTGGCTGCAACGTCATCAAATGTGATCAAAGTATGTCTCCTAAAAGTGCTGCTGTGTCCTGTAGCCTGATGGATACTGTAGTTTTGCATCTTTACACACAGAGAGGGCAGAAGATAACTGAAATGTATGTCGATAAAATTATTTGAATCATGCCTTATGATGCAGTGTAGGAGATGACAGAAAGCAGGAGAGAATTAAGGTTTACACAGATGAAACCTGGCTCTGTCTGTTCCCCTCCGTTACACAGAATGGCATGATGGGAGAGATTCAGCCTATTCAATATTTTTCAGGCACTTTAGAATAGACTGAGATCCACACAACAATGATCACCCTTTTTTTTAACACATAAACAGTGTTTTTCCAAATTAGCTGGTTCACTGTGGACGCAGTGTTTTGCTCCTCTCACCTCCTCTATCAGCAGCCCTCAGCTCAATCTCTCACAGCCTCTGCCGCTCCGGCCCTTGGGAGGACTCATGCAGACCAGTTGATTAAAAATCACTTAGTGGAGAACACAAACAAAGCTGTCAGCCTTTGGCTTGCCCTTGGGATTGGAGTGAGATGGGGGGTAGAGGAGGGGGCGAATGAACAAGAGATGAAGGAGGAGAAGAGGAAAAGAGACATTTAGCGGGTTTAGTAAGCTTCAGTAAAGTCGACAAATGCTTAAAACCTGGAGTGTGGAAAAAACATGTCAATATTGACTCTTAATATTAGTGATTTAACATTTATGATACATTTAGAAACCATTTCTTGCAGCGTAAAAGAACATTTGAGGCCCATTGTCAGACAAAGATTACACTGAGGTTTTGGTCCTTTGTGTTTTACTTTCCTTTTTTTGACCATTTTAGTTTCACCAGCAATATCTAGGTGTATTTCCCAAATCATGCCAACAATATATTGTCTGGTAAATGTGGTTTTTTTTTTGGCTGAATTAAATGGTTTAAAAGCTCTGTTCTATTTGGCGTGCTTAAGTGAATATACATCATCGTTCTTTGGGGTAATCTTAGGCTGCTCTATTGTTGGTGGTAAAAACCTTAATGCTGCGTTCACATGGATTCAGGCAGACGGTAGACGGCAAACGGGATATCATTTTCGTGGACGAGACCAGGACGGTAAAATGTGGTGAGGCCAGCAGAGATTGCCAGAAAAGGTAACGGCTGTCCAAAGTAAAAACATCCTCCGCAATGGAAGTTACAACCGGATGTTACCTCCCTCACACGCCAAGAAAACACGGGCGATCTGGACAACGAGCAGCTTAACATTTCGGTACAACACCAGGAACTTTATGATCCGCGTTTAAACTCCTACAGAGACGTCACAATGAATTAGCTCACGTTTTGAGGGAAATCTAACAATAATTTTATGTTTGCAAAAGAATATCAAGAGAAAGCTGCATTTATAGCAACAAATATTAGACGCGAAAAAAATGTATTGATTATATAGTTTACTCAACATCACCATGGCAACATCTCGTCATGCGTGTTTCGTTTTGCTCCCGTCGGAGTGTTTGTTTGCTTGTTTTCCCGTACCGTCAAAAAGGCGTTGTCCTTCTGCAGTCTGTCTGAATCCCTGTGAATCCGCAGCATAAGTCTTCCTCTGCGGTGTAAACAAACATTTCATATACCAGAATTTCTAACTGCACCAATATTTTTCAAAGCTTTTCCTGCTTACAACAACAAAAAAAGTGGCCTGAATGTTACGGTAACGGTAAGTAACGGTCACATCTCTGGAGAATCGTACAGATGTGGGGCAGCCCGCTCGTCCCCGGCCTTGATGTCCTGCCTCAATTTAAACATTGGTAACTCTCTCCATTGACGAAAACGTGGCAGGAGACGCTCCAATCTGTGCTCACACAATCAGTCACATAATCAAGTACCTCTTAGAAAAGGGCAGTCGTCCCTAGGGCTGCAACTAATTATTTTCTCGTTTAATTAATCACTTGGTCTACAAAATGTTGGCAAGTAGAGAACATGCCCATCCCAGATTCCTCAAACCCAAGGTTACACATTCATATCTCTTGATTTGCAGAAACCAAAACTCAAAGATAGTAACTTTATACTGATATAAAAACAGAGAAAAGCGGCCAATTATCACACCGTAGAAGCTGGAATGAGCAAATGTTGAGGGTTCAAGCTTGAAAAACTAATGATTCATCAATTATCAAAACAGTTGCCGACTTATTTTTTGTTGGTCCACTTATGTAAGTAAATAGCAGAAGACAAAAAGCTTTATAGTATGAAACATTTCTTTATTTAATTTCTTAACTCCAGAGGATTTGTTGCTCTTCATGCCTTTCGTGATAGTTACATGAATGTGTTTAGGTTTTGGTTAGTTGGACTGAAGCAATTTTACTTCTTTGGATAAACCTTTTTCTACATTTTATAGACCAATGATTAATTGATTAATAAAGACAATATCATTAAATTAAGTAGTATTGAAAATAATAATGTGTTGCAGCCATAAATCAACCTTTTAAAATGAAAGAACATTGTTATAAAGCACTTCAAGTTTCTTGCCGCTCCGCAGTGATCGCTGCACGAGTCAGTCAGAGTGTCACTGCTGCAGAACCACAGGAGAGGAACGGATCAGTTGGTTAGATGTGTAAACACATGATGATCGTTACAGGTCCGATCGTACTGTGACATCCATGATGGTCGTAATTAGTGAGTACGTGTGAGCACACACACACACACACACATACATACACACACACAGCTGCCAATGACAAGGGTAGGGCAGCAACGGTTTACTGGCCTTCACAACCAGATGGCGGTTCACACTGGCTCTTCTGACACACACACACACACACACACACACACACACACACACACACACACACTGAGAACAGGCTCTCCTCACAAATTTAAATCTCACAATCTAATTGAAAGTTAGCCAAGAATTACTATTTTTTGCAAGTTAAAAGGCCGTCAGTTTTTGAATGCAATTTACTTTGGGAATGAAAGATGAGCCATCTTCCTATTGCAAGTAAATTCTGTGTACTCTGGCTTAAAGCTTAAAGTCACAGTCTCTGAGATTTTCTTGTCAATATTAAGTCACTATCTATCGCCGAATGAGGTAGCACAATGGTGATTGAGCCTACGGCCCACTGATGAAAGCCTTTGCATTTGCAGTATTACGGACTGGGTGTCTGCGGCGACTTTAGTGGAAAAAATCACAAGCGGCGCCCAGTTAGTGACGCGTTTTCCATCAGCCAGCAGTGGTTGGTCTGCCAGAGAGGGTAGGCGGAGCTCAGCCGCTGCTTTTCCGGTCTCTGCAAGTTGCGAGTAAACAGTAATCTACTATGGCTGAACAAACAAAGAAAAGATCGATGACTACAGATACAACTTCAAAAATAAGTGAAATTCGAAAGAAAAAGAAACAAACTCGACGCTCAGATGAAGCAAACAGTCTGAAAAGGAAAGCGACCGTCAGCGAGGAAAATCAAGAGTTACGGGGAGCCAACCGTGGACGTCACACATGCAACACTGTTTGGATATCTGGGAAGTGTGCTCCCGCAATAATCATTTACCACCATAGGTTTGCCAAAGAGAACGAAACTGAGATCTTCGAGATTATCAGTTTAACATTGTCCCGTGGTTTGCTTGAGAATGGAGGCCACAAAACGGAACTTCTTCAGTACAACTGAGGAGTACCTTTTGAAATGGATAAGTCAGTTTCATTGGGGATAGTGTTTTCCATCATGTTTATATTTCACCTGGTCTGAAGAGGACTCCGTGAGGTGGCCGTTCCCCACCACAATCAATTGATTATTGATTTTAAACATCCTAAACAATCCTGATTAACTGATGAAATTGATTTATTAGCCAGCTCTTTCGTGCACCATGAAAATTATTTTTGAGCTGTTATATTTTAGGGTCAAAATGTTGCATGACGTTGCTTTAACTGAAGGTGATATGATACATACCTTGCTATATTTGTGTCCTCAGTAATGCTCACTTTGTTGAAGGACTTACTTCTGCAGCGTGTCCTTTAGTGGATCATTATCAAATCAACATGTTTAACAAGCTTTCAATAACTGCTAAAACCGCAACCTCCACATTCTGCACTTTACTGACATGCCTGAAGGTAAAGCAAAAAAAGCGATAGAATAAGCACTTGATTGATTTGTATTATATGCCAATAAGGACAGGACCACAAAGGTGCAACATCCTCTGCATATAAGAGCAAGGTGAGAAGTGTCCCTGAAGAGGAAAGTGGAAAGACAAATTGAGAGTAACAGAGAAGTACAGATAGACAATGGCAGAGAGATAACAGGTATATGAAGAGAGGAAACAATGGATCTGGAAGTCTCCCGGGCTGCAGGAGCAAAGTCACCCACTCTGCATCCCCACCGGGGCCTTCAAGGGTCAACTGAGAATTAAGAGGCACATTTGTGTCCCGTACAGACGATTGGAGAACGAATGGAGGAGACACAACCTTGTTTGGTGAATTATACATACATTCACACACATACACGCGGGTTAGACTCTATAACGCCGACCTTTCCGCCGGCTGCTGTGAGTTTCCATCTTCGTTTTTGCTGACCTGTACGCGGAGGGGTTGACAGAGGTGAGCACACAATCTCCCGACGCCCAAACGCGAGAGAATTGGATCACCCCTGGGCTGACCTCCTCGGAGCATCCGCCTCGCCTATCTGCACCCCGCGCTGTCGAGGGGAACCGTTTAGGGCAGACGGGTGACCCCTGCGTGGCCCCCGGGTCCGCGGCTCCTCTGCCTCGGCTGCCGGGCAACATGACAACCTATACAAGGCCCTGTCACACACATGATTGACACGTCGCCGCCCATCTCCACTAACACTGACACCGGCCACGTCAAATTACCCCAAAAGCCAGACAGGCGGGCATCTCTTTGCTCCCCCATTTGCTCTCTTGACGTCTTCCATATGTCACACACACACACACACACACTCACACACACACACAAATACATACACTATGAATAGTCCTTTAATGTTTATGTTACTTTAAAGCGTCAAAAGTTTCACACATCTTGCATTTGTTCCTGGCTGATAAAGCAGATATTTTTCAAAGCGTAATTAAAATGTAGAGACGAGTTTTACTTTTTCTGACTGCATCAAGGTAATGCAAGCGCATCCAAGGCCACGAAACCGGCTGGGTTTAAATGGAAGAAAAGGTGATGCGGTGACTAAATCCGAACAAATGCACCGTATGTTATTTAGTCACTTTTTCCACCCTATTGTGATTGATTTAGCTGCTGCTGATCACGCACCGCTCGTCAAACACCACAATGTCTCCCATGCCTTTTCTGTACCTGCGGTGGAGATTGGCACACACACAAACACCAACAAATCGCAGGCGCACATACAGACAGAAAAAAAAAAAAAAAACCCACACAAAGAAAGAATAAGAGCTACAGTACTCCCTACATCAACAGTGGCCTAGATAAACAATACACACAAAAGAGTCACCCCATGAAAATAACCCTCCATCTAAGCATCACTGCACTTATCTACTCATAAACATAGGGATAAATCAATTCAGCGAGAAACACATATTTTTTTCTCTCATTTGAAATTACAGCTGCGGGACCAAAGCTAGCATGATAGCGTGGGTCAGATTCACGAACCTCTTCTCTCCATGGCAACAGTCTACCTCTTACAAAAAAAGAAAAAAGAAAAGAAAAGAAAGGCTTAGTGTGGTTTGTTGAAGTCATTGTGAGATGTTTTTCCATGACCTGCGAATGTGTGTGCCATGAGTGTGTCTTTGCATGTTTTTTACAAGGCTACAAGAGTGCGTACTTGTACATGTGTACATGCATATATGTTCACATGAAGGTACATATATCTGTCTATCTGTGTTTCATAGCGCCTGCATGTGTGTGTGTGAGAGAGATGACAACCCTGTTATCACAGCGTCTGTATTAGCATTGCAGCGTCTCACCGCTTTGTTTTACTCTGACCTGTATAATCAGTGTCACATTAGCAACACAACAAATCAAACGCTGCGAGTTTCCCCCCCGCAACCTCGCGCGCACACACACACGCACGCACGGCGCATGTCCTCCTTCATGCTCCCAGCTGGCCACCGTACGGTGTCAAACAGATGCTAATTAATATGATAACTAATACCTATTACACAACAACACGCAGGGATCCAAAAGCACTAATTTAATTTGTTCTTATTCTAAAGCAGAAAGATGGAATTAGTCAAGAAACATTCTACTTCCTGTTTGTTTTACAGCTAGAAAGTTAGTATTTAAGTGGATGTAAGCAAACTTGAAGATTTATTAAATAGAAGCTTAGATATTAAATCAAAGTTAAATCAGTTTGTGTTTTTATAACCGTAAGTGTATCTTCTCTTACGACTAAACTTGTGCTGCTGAACAAAGAATATGTGATATACCAGAACTGATACGATTGTTGAGTCAATTTCTTGATTACTGCGTCTGCAGACAAATTATTTGCAACTATTTTGCTCCTGAATTATTTGATTAATCCTCTAAATTGTAATGTACGTTTTCTTTGTCTTACGTGACAGTGCTCTGAACATTTCTCAGGTTTTAGAGTGCGATTTACCGATGTCACCTTGGGCTTTAAGAAAAAGAAAACAACATTTTTCTCCAGTTTCTGACATGAAATATACAAAAGGACTAATTGAGTAATTAAGAAAATATTCACCAGATTATTTCATAATGGAAATAAGAGTTAATTGCACCCAAATAATATACTGGAGCTATAAATATGGCACGACATTTAGTTAATTACATGCAAGAAAGAAAACACATTTGAAACAGGTATGTTAAAATGAACTTAGATTTGGGTTAAGACACTTGAGACGTGAGCTTTTGTGTTTTGTAACGACCCCACTTCATTTCTTTTCCGACTGTTTTGACCCAAAATGACAACATTGAAAAAGGGAGGTTTCAATTCAACGAGGTAGCCGAACAATTAAACTGTTTTTAATGGCTGAAAGTGAAAATGATAGCGTGAGGTATTTTCTTGTTGAAGTTTACTTTTAACACATGTCAAAAACTCAATTTAGATGCTTTTTCTAGCACTGTGTAAGAATTCAGTTCATCCAAACTGAGAAAAGCATCGCTGCACTGTGGACACATTTAAAAGAAGTCCATATTGCTATCAGAGATTAGCAGCAATGCAGACTCTTGTTCCCTGCTCCTGATGTTCGAGGAGGAACGTGAGCATCCGCTCAGCTCCTTCTACTGTAAACCATCATGTGCTGGAAGAAAAAAAAAAAGGAGAAGAAAGGAGAAGAGAGGAAGGAAGAAATTGAGAAGAGGGGAGAAAAAACAGAGGAAGGAAGGGAGAGGAGACAGACGGAGACAGATGGGCGAAAAGACAAGTGCGGAAAGACAGCCGGGAAGAGGGAGCTGAAAGGGAGAAGGAGAGGATAGATTGAGCGAGGAGAAGGAGGCGTAGAGGAGGAGATCCAGCTGACATTAGCGGCTGAGTTTATGAGATGTGATGATTAGCCAAATCCTGCTAATCAATGACACATTCACATGGGTTCCTGCTCTGTTGCTAAACACTAATTGGTCTATTCTGCCGCAAATAGGGTGATGCTGTTTCCCACTTCACTGTAAGCAATGCGAGCTGACACGGGGGCACATATGGACACACACACACACACACACACACACACACACGCACACACACATGTCAGACGTTACTTGCGCGCACATACTGTACATCTGGAGCAGATTCTGGTACATAAAAGGTCAAATTGAGACTGATTCAATTTGAGAGTGGATGAGGAGCAGAGGATGCTGCTCGACTCGCTCTAACAATAAGGAGAGAATGGGATCCTAGAGCGGCCCAGTTCAACCAGCAGAAGGGGAGGAGGGGGGAGGGACAGGGGGTGGCGAGGGGTGATGGGGGGGTTGGAGATGGAGCCCTAAATTCAATTTCACTTTGTTGAGTATTTAGATAATGTCCCCTAATGTAATGCCGGGGCCGTGAGTGGATCCACACAGTATAGCAGCGGCGGTCATTAATCACAATGCAGCAGCAGCGCCACCAATACCTGAGGAGGGGGACTGCGTCACTGAGCTGCAGGCTGAACTCAAACACCTGAAGGCTGCATTCAGGGAACAGAACCCCGAGCTGCATTCTTTATATTAATTTGAGAATTTTTCTATGAACATCTTCTGAACCTACAAAGTGAGTTACAGTTTAGTTTGTGCAAAAACAGAGTCAATTTTATCCACCACTGTCAAATGTAAAACTAAGTAGACTGTATATATTGTGCATGTATACACAATATGTCTGTAAGCATGCACACGTATGGGTGTGCACTTTAAGCATTTGTACATGTTTTTGAAATATTCATGTTTAATTGCTCTTCTTAATTTCTGTTGTAAAGTTTGTTTTTACGCTTGCTGTACAAACCCTGTTTGTTTTAAGCTGCTCTAAAAACACATCTGACCTCGGATGTTTAGACATGCATGTCGTGCATATTAAATACTGTAACCCTTATATTTCACATACAACTTCATTCCTGCTCTCTGAACTCAAACACAGCCTAGCAACACACTCTTAAAAAGCTTGACCTGTACAGAAATATTACATCATATTTTCTATTTGTTGTTAATATTTATTCATTATTTCTTACTTCCAAATAATTGTTGTACGTTTATCTTCGCTCTCCTTTGTCCTTGCTTTGGCCGTCTCTTTATATTAGTAGTACTTTTTTAATTCAGTCATCACACATGACGTGTGCATACATTAGCAACATAAACAGTATTCAATGCCCATGTGTTGAATAGTGACTTAGGCAGAAGCAAATGCTTATATATGCCTATCCTACATTCTTATCTATTTAAGCTACACACAGAAATAACAGCCCACGTTGGTGTATTTGACCTATAAAGCCGAGTCAGATTCTTATTCTTGAGCAAACTTCATTAAACTTGAATAAGTTGAATTCATCACAGATCTTTTAAGGCGCTAATATAATAATTTAGCAGCTATTATTAAGGCTGTTTTGCACAGGCAGTCCTCATTTTGGGTCTTAAAGAACATATTTAAATGAGTGCATTATATAGTTTGAAAATATAAAAACATTATAGGAATAAATTAATGGTTAAGGTCATTTTTCAAGCAAAAAATTGTGAGGATTCTGTGGTTTATGGCTCTACAGTGTTGTTGTTTTTTATCGCTTTACCTTGTTTATCGTACCAAACAAACAATCTGAAGTCGTCACCTTGGTCTTTGAGGAATAAAAAAAATATCTGCCTTTTTATGATTTGAGAAAGAAAAGATTTGACTCACCTAAAAGAAAAAGAAGAAATTGAAAATGAAAAATAAATGTTCTATTATTTACTGTATTTCCACAAAGTACAGATATGTACTCGCTCATTATAAAGCCCCTCACCTTGGAGGATGGTATTGTCATAATATTTTCACATACACATCTCTTCTTCTCGCATACAGCACACACACACACACACACAACTCCACACCCACACATGATGAGTACGGTCAATGTGGGGTGTATTCCTCTCACAGTGAGTGCCGGTGGTTAACAGTGCTTTGCGTTGAAGAGGAGGACAAGAGGAGGGTTCACTCAAACACATGACTGTTACTACCTAAATATTAGTGCAGGGACTCTCTCCCTCTCTCCCTCTCTCTCTCTGAGTGTGCCTCAGTATGTGATAGTGCGTCTGCGTACGTGTGTGCGTGTGGATGTAATTATGTGCAGAGGAGAGGCTGTTTGGGGTAAATAGAGTTGCAATTATTCTTTTAACCTGTTAGATTGTCAGCCCCGCTAACACACGGGGCCGAGAGGAGACAGAAAACAGACACAGACAGACTGATAAGTACTGCGTTTAGTGGCTCACGTTCAACTCTAAAATAAACGTCTCTGTGACATGTATTAGCAGAGATGTGATGTTGTTTTTCAGTCGGAGTGAATGGCTTTTAATGATTTTATAGTACGCCAGCAAAAGAGACACTAACATATGCAATTTTACGTTATTCTTATTTATCTAAAATGACAATATTTGAAGCACCTGTGACCCTGAGCGGATTAAAGCGATGAATGAACATATATTTTGTTGTTGTGTTTCAAAGCCCCTCGCGTGTACGACGCGTGTTTAAAGCAGGTGCTAATATTACTCCTATAAGAGATTTGATTGCCGCGCGTCGAGCTATGATATCATTGAATTGATTTAATTTGCGATAGACTGGCTGTTGACAGCTGTTTGACTGAGCTTGAAGTGTAACGCTCCCATCAGCGGCAAATGGAGTAACCCATTCAACGCCGATACCGCCCCGCATTAGAGACAGGAAGTACGTTTTTTTTTTTATAAGCTCTCAATACTTTCTAAATGGCCTCATAGCAAAAGTGATGACTGGCTTTTGAATGATCACATTTTCCTGCAGGTGGGAGGAGAGTGTAATTCAGACTTTCCTTTGAGTATAATCTGCGTTGAGCATAAAAAAAAAGTAATTTTATCTCATAAATAAATCAGAAAGTTATTTAGCAAATGTTTTAAAAATGTACAGCTCACTAAAGAAGCAAAGAAAACATAAATATCCACTATCAACAGTTCAATTCTGCCTCATAATCTCACTGAATTTTCCCCTCTTGCTATATTTGGCACATGCACACACAAACACACACACACACACACACACACACACACTGCAGGCTAATAATGTTATCGCTTCAGATCACCAACTCAGCAGATCTCACCCGCATGTCACCTACGATAACTCACACATGCACACACACACACACACATGCAGAGTTGGGTGCCCCTTGTCAATAGGACGTTAAGGGTTTTGGCACTAATGACCAGTGTAGAGATAAGAGAGGAGAGGTTAATGTGTTGCTGTGGGTGATCAAGATAAGGCCGATCCCTTTAAGCCTGCGGACAATGAGACAGTGAGAAAGGAGGAGAGAGGATACAAAAAGCAGAGAGGGAAAAAATATACAGAAATAAGCAAAAAAACTAGACGACTGTGTGACTCGGCGCCGCATGTAAACCGCTGTTTATCATATCTGACGCATGAATTTTAAAAAAAGGGTTTTTTTTAAATGCAGATTCTGTCCGTCAGGGATGTGCACATAAATCTGCACGCAGCACAACAGAGCAGTGACACTAAAAACTCAATAGCCACCAGCAACAAATGCAGAGCGGGTTATCAGCGCTGCTCAAAAGACAAACAAAATATACGACCCTGTCTCGCATTCAAAAGGGGCTTTATTTGGAGGCTTTCTTTGTGCAGGTTAATACAACAGTTACAGTGTGTGTGTGTGTGTGTGTGTGTGTAGTGTGATTTGTTTGTTAAATGTATTCTTAGCACCAGTGGGTACATACAATTTAGCATGATTGCTATTTAAGTACTTGTTCAGCGTTAACAGACATTAAATGCGTGCAATATACGATTCTATACACACATGCATACACACACACCTTTCCCTCCCCGTGTGTGAACGTAGCATAAAATGGCTGCCCCCTCCCCTCCCTCACCCCCCTCCTATCTGTGTGGCCGGCTGGGTCGGCTGACATTTGGACACTTGTCAATCATCTCTTTCAATAGCAAAGCGGCAGGAAAAATGGAGTCGGGGGGTCAGCAACTCAGTGTATCGCCATGGCAACAACTGCACTGAAGTTCATAGCCTGCTGGGACTGTAGTTCTAAGTGTGTGCATGTGTGTGTGCGTGAATGTCCATTTTTTGTTTCGGCTTCGAGTGTGTGTGTGTGTGTGTGTGTGTGTGTGTGTGTGCGCCTCCTTGTGTGTCCAATTGTTCCCCATCAGCCAGAGGCAAATACTCCTCCCATTTTAGCTCTCCCACCTCTCACCTTGCAACCTCACATGCAGCTTTAGCCTTTTCTCCCTCCTTCCCTCTCTCCCCAATTTTTATTTTCTGCCTCCCTCCTCTAACCAGTGGGTCAAGGAACAAGGCCCTGCAGGAAGTACAGCCTCCAAAAAAGGAGTACTTAACCTTTCACCACCTCGGCCTCTCCCTCTCTTCGCCCCTTTTGCCTCTCATCGTTTTTTCCTCTTCCCTTCCAGTGTGTGTGTGTGTTTCGTATTTTGCTCCTCCACATGCACCCGCTTCTACATTTAATTGTTTTCTTCAATATTTGTGCTTTTAATCTGTTCGCCAACGCTGCATTTGGACTCTGTCGTTGAGTGGGTGAGAAGCGTGTGTTATCCCATATTTTGGTTCACATGTACAAGCGGTCGCGTGTTCAGCCAAAGCACAAGAAAACAGGGCGACTGAGCGCGCAAACACAGCCACAACAAACTATGTGGAGTCCGCGCCGCTGGTGGTCTGTTTACGGGATGAATACGACGGATAATTTGTGTTCTCAGTCAGGGAAAATAGCTCAGATTGAGCCTCGGAGGACAATCCACTGACCCGTTTACCGAACACTTATCGCAGAGAGGTTCACCAGCACTATTCATCTCCTGCGGCTCCAGCAGCCGCACACAAGCAGGCAACTAGTCCCTCCTATCTGCCCAGACTTTAATGACAGCACAAATGTGCCGTGACAGCAGCCGCACAGAAATGATTTTAATACAATGCTCCAAATGGCATGAAAACCTGGAGCTCTGGGAATAAATACCTCTCAGGAAAATGTTGACATACACGGCGTTTACACAGCAGTTTGTTGCAGATTTTCAGGGATTTGAAGATAGTTTTGTAACAAGGTGAGATACCGAACTTCTGCTGCAGCAGATTTAAGAACAAACAAAAGCCTCTTGGAAAAATAAAACACTCGTCGACAGAGTAAAAAAATAAAATAAATACATAAAGAGGTCACAGGTTGGAAGATGTATGTTAATTTTATGTCCTTCCTCTTACTGTAACTAGTGATTTTTATGAGTAAAATCTGCTGCTAATAGCTGTTTGATGTGGATTAACATGCTCCATTACCCCAATGTAACAACACTGCCAGAATCATTACAGAGCACACACACACACACACATAGAAACACAGGCTCCATGACATCAACACTGCTCCATCCAAATCTCCCCCCCGACAAAGCGTGCATCACACACACTTCTTCGTCCAACACTCTCCCTCTTCCCAGTCCCATCAATGGACAAGGCCTGACAGGAATGGCGTAATTCCGGGGGATAATTCATGGATAATTTTGGGATAATCTCCAGCAAACCATTCGGAGCGCTGCCACCCAGTTTGCCCGCAGCCTGATTACCAGGATTCAAATGCCAGCCACTTGTAGTGACCAGCACCGCCAGCAACCACTTTGCTGCATGCAAAATAAACAAAACAAACGAGGCGCTCCAGCATCCTCACATAATCGCTTAATACTGCAGGTTAAATAAAAACAAGCATACACACAGGATAGAGTTAAATTAATCCAAAACACGACTGTAATAACATCTGGTTATATGTAAAAGCATGTTGAGAGCAAACACATTTAGCCCCTTTCATGCCCCCTGACACACACACACACATCCAGACAGCTGAGAGGGTTTACATTATGTGTGATTGCCATCTCGTGGCAGCAGTAACTGTATGATTATGTTTAACCTTCACTGTTTTTACTGCTGTTACAGTCAAACACTGTTAGCCAAGGCCAAAACATGAAGACAAATTCTGTTTTGTTTTGAGGGCTTTGGACCGATCAACCTGCTGTATTTCGGCAGGTGAAAGTAGAGTTATCATTTACATAAGAGTATGAGCACCACCTTGCTGTGGAGTGATACCTCAGTGTTTAGTTTATATCTTAATGTTAGGATCTATAAAAAATTGCATAAACACCATACGTTCAAAGGGGTTAATAAACTCCGCACATACCTTCAGCTTTATGCAGAATTTAGTCTAATGATGGGAAAGCAATAGGGGCTGCATTTCAGGTTGATATGTTGATAAATGCTGACATCTAGTGGCCAAACATCAGAACTTCACCGTGCCAGGAGCCACAGGATCACATATGTTTGGATCTAAGTAAATACCACCACCTTTTGGCCAATACACTCATGTCACAACAGATTAAAAGGCCAAATACGTGTTTTCAAACTATGTTTGGAATAAATCCTGAAACGTCAGTTTATTCTCAGAATATTTTAGACTACTTAAGAAGCTTTTAAAGAATAAGTGCAGTGAAAGAAGAGGATACAAAGTGATATGTTCACTTTCCTGATGAATTATGTCACGTTGTCCTCGTCTGAACTTCCTTATTTATGATCATGAGGCAGAAGGTTTTACGCACACACAAAGCAATGTTAAATATGTTGCTACAGGTATTAAAAAAAATGCCTGCATGCCATCCAGTTTTATCATATCAAATCATAAAACTATTTTCAGACGTCGTTGTTGGTCCATTTGATAATTTGCTTACGTAAGAGACTCCACTGTTGAGAAGTTGACAGCATTAATTCTTGTTGCTAAACTATATGCAACTCTTACACTTGACATTGCACTTGAGTTGTGTATTTTCCTCCACACTGAGTGCACATTCAGATCTATTCTCTGCAGCAACACAAACACACAAACTCAGTTCAAGTCCACCCAAAAAAGTGCCATTTCATGTTTACTCACCATCAGTATAGACCTCTCTGTCTCATGCAGTGAAATCAATTCAGGGGTACAATTTCAGCTTTGCATTCATGTCCTCAACATCCTCCATCTTCGCTGTCACAAAACTCTGTCCGGATAACAAAAGGGAAAAAGAGAGGAAGTCAAAGATGCAGCACAGAGGAAGTGTTTCACAAAAGCATCCAGAGGAGAACAGTCCTGTAGGAAAAAGTCCTGTAGTTTGTAAGAATCCCTCCTCAATGAAACGGCCAAACGTGAACTGTAACAGCTGCTCAGAGCAGATACAGGAAGCAGGGTCCCCCCTCAGTCAGTCCATCACTCCACAGTGCACTTAAGTCCAGGGCATTTTTTGGTCCTGCTGTCAGAGAGTGTCGAGCAGAGAAACTCACTTCTTTAAGCGTGTGAAGACTCAGCTGAGGATCCTCTTCGGGAAGCAGCTCTGACCTGTACGATTACAGATAAAAAGGAGTGAGAGATAATCCAGATAGGCTGATGCAGCAAAGTGTCATGAAAGCTCACCTGTTTCTCTCCGACAGACATCGTTGTCTCCAGGCGGTGAAAGCTTTTCCTATCAGTTTTATTCCAGCGCGGACACACCGGTCTCCTCTTCCCCCCCACTCGCTTGTTAGGCTGCGTTGCTCTGCTCCATCTCTGCACTTGACCAATCCACTCTATCAGCTCCACCACTCTGAAATCCACGCAGGTTTTCACTCTGCAACCTATTCCATTTTTATACTCTCACTCACTTGCCTTCTTTCCCCCCACTGCTGCCAAACCAGTCACCTGTAGGCTGCGAGGTACTCAAAAGCATTTCCTCCTTGCCTCATTCTTATCTTGTCTATCTCTCCTATTCTCGTCACTTTCACCTAACTCCCACTCAGGTTTCACTCCTACCCACTTTTAGTCCTTTCACTTCCTCTAATAAGTCCTCCGCCGCTACCCGACCATTACCAATTTTCTCTGACCCACTATTTGCTATTAGTCTTCCTCCTCCCCTTCCTCCTCTCCCTCCACTCTCCATCCCTGTCTCTGCCTATCCTCCTTATATATCCTCAGCCTTTGCTTTGCTTTCTCCCCATCTCCAGCAGCATGAATATATTATTATCTACACAATGGGGCCCTGCTTATTGTTTATGAATTACCAGCCTTGCGGCCAAACAAAGCCTATTTTCATAAGAAACCTCCATTTCATTTCAGCTCCAATTAGATTGGGGGCTAAAGAATAGGAGTCCTCAGGCCTCAGCCCCTAAGGATGGCAGGTCCATTCAGCTTCATTCAATGGGGCCTTATTGCTTTCCCATACAAAAGAGCACGTGGACGGGCTTTCAGACTGAAACACCAACCAAAAATGACTGGGAGACAGTACTGTACAATAACAAATCTTTAAAGAAAGGACACTGAGTGCTTATCCTCCCATCCATCAATTCATCCCTCACTCTTCGCTTTCTTCTTCTCCTCTGTTCGCATATTGTAAGACCTGGACATTAATGACAGACAGTTGAAAGAGAAAGGGAGTGAAAGAAAGAGAAGAAGAAAGAGGCAGAGCAGCTCAGTTTTTCACAATACATGTCAAGTCTAAATGATCACTGGCTGCTGAATAGACAGATGGAAGGGAAAAGAAGTGTGTATGCATGTGTGTGTGTACAGCTGATTGATTCTCTGCTTTGAAAAGAGAGAGAAAAGAGTGAACGAAAGAGAGAGGAAGACCTTGATGCTTTTTCTGAGCGCCACAATAGTCCGGGGGTCTGAGGCGTATTGTGGAGCGAACACAGTGACAGGCTGTCACTCCATCCTGGTAGGAAGAAAGAGGCGGATAGAGAGAAGAGGGGCTGGGGCAGGTCGGGCCCTGATAAAACATGTCTGCCTCTTCAGTTCACAAGTTTCTCACCTAACAGACACTTGACAGGAAGAAGTAGGCACCTAAGTTTTTCTTGGTAAAGTGGGAGTGGAAATAAGGTAATATGCAGCCCAGGAAATGTGGATTTATGTACCTCAATCTAGAACGAACCAGCCAAGAGATCCAGGTAAACTTCCCAGTTGCAAGGCAGGGGCTCTTTTCATTCTCAGGTTCAATATTTGAGACTAAGAGGCAGCCAGCCAGCCATAAACTGCTAAAGAGTCACATCAACAAGGTCAGAGCATGACAGCGCTGGCCTGGCTTTATCTTCCCGGATCTGCTTCAGAGAGGATGAATGTAAATCTTGCTTTTGTTTCCTATGAAAGAATATTCAACGCGAGACAAAAGGCAACTGTTTTCATTACTAATGAGTGGACAAGGTGAGAGTCACAGTGAAAAGGTTGACATCTGTGCTTATTCATGCAACAGCAGCAGAAAGGGATAATCTACCCCAACAATGTCACAATTATCAGGAAACACAATACATTTCAAAAGGCTTGTCCTTTCCAAAAGAGGTGGCATACACACAAACGCTCACATACACACACCCGTGTGTTGTTATTGTTAGGCCAACAAGATGCAATCAATATCATTGCTGTACAAACCTATTCTCTGCACTTTTGTATGACTTTAATTTAAAATACCACTAAGATGTTTTCTATTTATGTTTAAGCTTTAGTTTCAGATGAGAACTGTGGATCCATGTTTTTAAATGCATCCTTTACAGAGTACTGCAGGAGTAACACCATGGCTGACTGTCAACTCTACAAGTGACTCTACTCAGCTCTACAGTGTTTTAACTTCTTCCGGGACATTGTTTTGGAAAATATAACACAACTGTTCTCATTAACCTTTTATCCAGCAGCAGCCAACAGCTGTTTTCAACAAAAAAGTTCCTATAAACTGACTGTACACTATCTGCTCAGCCCCAAACAGCACACAGTAAGGTACTATAGCTAGCTACATAACATACTGGAGCATTTAGCAGGTAAAGAGGAGTTGGTGTAGACCAATACAGAGCCAATAATGGTGTGAGTATTCAACTTACATTTCTCAGGTGTCCAAAAATACAACTATTATTTATATTATTGCTATTATATATCAAAACATCAGCTATGAAAAAATACCAACACTCATGGTTTGGAAATATCTCTCCTTTGAAATGTTATGTAGTTGATAAGCAGTAGTGAAGCAGTAGCTATAACTGTACCAACAAACACTACAGAAGTAGCAGCCTCGTCCTCTTAACTCACTATCATTGCAGTAAACACCAACAACAGAACCAAGACATTTTAAGAGCCTACATTTTTGTTTGTACAAGCAGCAAATACTTAGCTTGGAGAAGTGGCGCAGTTATCCTTGACTTCCTTGGAGTAGTTTCGGGAATATCTGCTGGAGGTCGGAATCTGCTTCCAGCCAAAACTTGTCTTCCAGAAACGAAGTAAAACTTTACATGATAAATGCCTCGGTCTGATAAAAGAAGCCACTCGCAACAGAAGAGGACAGAAAGTAATATTAACAATAACAATAACACTATTGTTGATAGGGTTGCTTGTGTTTCAAGTGCTACTTGTGTAGTAGTAGTGTTTAACAGTAAGCATTATGGTTTTAGCATAAAAACAGGGTTACAGCAACATGGCAGACGGAAACTTTAAATTGCCCGCCAATTTTGCGAAGGGTGAGTTTGATTCGTTGCAGCGCGTTTCAATCGTATCACGTGTGGGCGGAGTAGCAAAAGATGAGTTCTTCGGTCTCAAACTAGTTCAATACCTGCAACATTGGATAACAGTTAGTTTAAAAGAAGAGCTAAGGAAAGAATAGGCTTTAACTTGTTTTCAATAACACAAATATCAAATTTCAATGACAAATATCAGCCAAAAGTGCCTGTGTAGAGCATGTTCCCTTCCAACTTCTAATCGTTAGCGACGGTTATGAAGGCACAATAAATGGAATCCCAGATTTTTTTACGTTCGTAGTTCGGATTTACCGGATGTTTAGCTAAATTTCAAAACTATTTCAAAATAAGGTGAATACTGTACTGTATCCTATAATGTATTATTTTAAATAATATACCAGCTAGTGCTGTAAAACAGTAAGATATGCCTATTTTAGAGTAGATACTCACTTTTCTTACCAAGTATTATTTGAATATTAAGGGGTGCAGATTCCTTAAAAATGTAAAACCAACTATATAATCTACCACCAATTCAATCAAAGTGAAGCTGGAGTTGCCTGATTCACCAAGATGGTAACCAAGCCTTGATGTTTTTGTTTGCCAGTGTGTATAACTGAGACACAAAGAGCAGTGTTTCATTGTTACTTGTGGTGCTGAAGAAGAGTAATTCAAAGTCATTTTTCTAAAACCACATTTATTTCTCCCCAAGGACAACGGCTCATCTTTTAGCAGTATTTACATTATACAGTACAAGTTCAATATCTGTACAATTTTCTAGGATGCCTAGAAGGAAAGTCAAAACGCAAAGTGGTCAAAGAATAGAAAGACAAAAAAGGCATAAAATAAAACAGACACATAAGATGAATTTCCTGACGTTAGCTTCACTTCAGCCTTCAGTCAACAGGCTAAGCGTGTGCCAGGGAAGAAGACAGACCAAAATTCATTAAAAAATTGTTTTAAATAATATAAGAGAGGTTATGGAATGGCATGGTTTAAGTTCAGACTTGTCCAAGGCCTTTGTGACCAATAACACCATTTAAGTACCATTTATGTACCATTGGACAGCGTACCGTTAAATGATTGTAAACAGAGGGAGATGATGTGTCTCGACTTATCTTTGAGTCACACCAAACACCACAGTACACACTGATGTTGGAGGAACACACCAAGGTTTTCGTGCGAGTAATCTCCTCAGTATCTTGCTTGTTGTTTCAAGGAATGAAATCTTGGAATAGAAGGTCAAGTCTGTTCAGCATCACTCCAATGATTCCTGTTTTTATCACCAGAGTGGCAGCTATGACCTGACCATTAGAGCTAACACACAGATTGACTCTTGTTCCCACGTTTTCACAACAAACCTTAAATGATGTGTGTCATAGTGTGCATTTAGCACATAGTCCCAGCAGGCCCACACATATGAAGCTCTTTAATTATTTAAGCTCCAGTTAAGAGATGGTGAAGAAACTCCTCAAAGGTTCGTCTCATCCCAAGTCGGGTCATTCATGCTCTTTAACACTCTCCTCACAACCTTTTCCAGATCCTTCCGAGCTCTCTGCTCCTCCTCCAGCGACCTCTTCATCTTCTTGTTATCCTGTGAGGTAAAACAATCTCGTCATTCATGTTGTTGTAAAACAGATTTAGAGCAAACTGCCAAATTTAACTGACAGTCACAATTAAGATTCATTCACCTGTTTCAGCTCTTGAACCTCATCCCTCAGGGCATACACCACGTCCACGAGGCTCCTTTAATTAAGATGATAAAATGTACACATCAGTGATGACACACGACTGGTTATTAAAGGCAAGGTTTACATTTTCAAGTCCATCTTCACACTCACATACTTACATGTACAGTATTATATAACGACATCTTAAATTCACTTTGCATTTAGTTAATTTTCTAAAAGGGCCATAACGTTCCCATTTATAAAATTTGATCGGTTGGATTCGGTTTATCGCCAAAGGTGCTGCCAAAGAGAACGAAACTGAGATCTTTGAGATTATCACTTTAAAACACACTTAAAAATATGTCAGCCTACACTAAGAGCTCAGAGAAGTAGCTCAAACTGAAAGCAGTTTGTTTAAGAATAATCACAGTGTTAACCTTGACCTTAAGTGAACAATTTGATAATATTTTGTATTTTTTTTGGATCTAGATCAATTAGCCACACTGTCATCTGACAGCACATTGACTTTTTGTTAGCTTTTCTAAAAATATATATTCATATACAAAATCTGTAGGCAAGGAACAAGGCTTTGTGTACAGGAAGTGTTTCAGTTGCAGTCCAAGGAGGCAGGTGCCTTAGCCAAAACAAAAAATCCTTTGCTATTGTCTGATAGCACATTGTAAATTTATTTTTTATTACCTTTTTAAAAAGATGTATCTGCATTGATCTGCTTATATTTGTTTTAAAAGGAAAGCCTTGTCTCTAAACTCCAACTTAATTCTCACTTCTCAAGTTGCTAGTCAGAATGTAAACAATTGCCACCGCACGTTAGAGAACATTTTGGCTAATATCAGGTCATCTACCGACTACACTGGAAGCTATTGGACGTGGTCCTCAGAAGATAGCCAAATCTGAAAATGATTCCACATAAACTGTCAGAAATACTCATTAAACACAGCATGTTTTATTGCCTGGCTGAAAAGAGTCCCAACAATACACAGCACTAGGTGTTCCATAAAACTGAGCTCTTGAAAAATATGGGACTATATATTTGTGACCCCTTTTTAAAGACTTAAGTCTATGGTAAGAAACAAAGGGCTTCCTAGCGCCTATATAGAGTATTAAAGTTTACTAACACATTGTTATCTTTATAATAAGTAACTAGACTAAATCGGGGAAATGAGAAATGTAATAGAGATTTATATATTATCTTACTTTTCTTCTGCTGCACTCTGTCCGTTGCGATTGGGACCCTCCATTAGGACTTTCTTCTCTCCGGGGATGATCACCTGCGGCCCTGTGTCCTTTCGCGGCCCTGTGTCACAACAGAAGAGCACTGAACGGTTGGTACTTTGCTTTGTCTCACCTTGTGGTTAGATGAGTCAGTAGTGATTCATCTTTTGTAAGTAACGCTTCTGAGCTTCTTTAGTGGAACACGTGACGCATCAAAGTGAACCAAACATGGACCACAATTGGTAGTAGTAGAGTGTTAGTCATGCAAAGAGCAGATATCAGATAAGAGCAAGAGGAAAGTGAGAAGAAATGAGAGGCACACAAGACACATTGCACAAAAGATTACAACTCCATCATGTTCCCCAAATGCAGCACACACAACAGATTTGTCACTGAAACAAACCACCAGAATGCCAGTGTATACCAAATGACAGATTTATTCAAAACTCATAATACAGCGTTTGGGACTCGAACACTTCAGCAGCGTAGGACAAATACACTGAAGGCGCTGTTTTGCAGATAAGACGTGGTCACATGTGTAAACTGAATACAGCATTAGAGCGCACAGAGGACAACGTTGGTCAAAGACATTTGGTGTCATCACCCTGCCCGCCCCACAGTTAAGTTTTTTTTAACCACAGAATACACCTGTCACAAAGTATAGCACATGATATAAGGACAGTGATATTCTTAGCTCAAATACTCATAGAAGGTAGAATGGATTCTTTTATTTTCTTGCTCCATGACAACTATTATTTACAGACGGGAGACTATGTGCTCTTATATTTCAAGTCCACTCTGACAGTATTCTGAGGTTGAATGAGTAGTTTACATAGAAATGTTCCTGTATAATCACACTCTCTTGTTTCTTTTTTTTCCCCCACCTAATGCTTTGAAAACACTGAGGGTGAGAATTTACACTACGAATGAGCATTTACTTTACTGTAACACTAAATACTCAAGTCTACCTGTAGGACTATATCATACACACAAAAAGTACAGAATTTAACAGATTCTATCCCCGTCGTGGCCCGTTACACGATTGTGCAAAATAATTTAAACACGTCATGTTATAATTTTCAGTGTAAACTTTCATACAGACCAATACAATTTAAAAAACAAAAGAAAAAAATATTGTTCAAGGGATCGTTTTGTAAACATTGACATACAGAATGAAATATAAATAAATAAAAAAAATGCCTGTATACAAAATAATGAATACATTACAGAAATCATTTCATAAACAGTAAGTAGTACCGTAAAATGGACCAATATATTCCATTCATTTCATTCGCATTGCCTGCTGTAAGAGGAGATAGACTCTAAGTGGATGCCAACCTGTACTTACCAACACTGGAAAAATACTTCTTCATAAAAATAGTCATTAATGCAAGAGAAAGCATGGGAAGCCTCATAAGCCACACAACACAAAGCCTTGTCTGGCTAATGAGGCTGTAGCATAGGTGCTAGTTTGTTGTGACACAAGGGAAGTTTGCTATTGACATTACGCTAACGTGTTCAAATTATCAGTCTGGTTACAGCGGCAGCTTAAAGGAAAAGTTTGGTATTTTGGGAAGAAAGTTTGACGGCAAGATTGATTCCACTCCCATGTCTGTACAATAAATCTCAAGCGTAAGCTAGAAGCTTGGTTGCGCAGCTGCTAGCCTAGCTAACTTAAAGCGAGTTGTTTTCTGTTCTCTTGACACATAACATGTTTGTGTGTTATGTAGAGATGGATTTTGGACTTTTTTTTTTTTTACATAGCTTAGCATAAATTATGAAAGACTGATTAGCGGCTAGCCCTGCTCTGTCTAGAGGTTTAAAAAATATCCACAACAACCGCCGCTAAAGCTCTTTAATAAACAGGATATAGCTTGTTCGTTAAAGTAATTTCAACGGGGAATTTTACAGGTGTTGGTAGCTGGATTATGTTACCTTTTGACAGCCAGACTTGCTGTTTTGCCAAGCTTACAGTCTGTATGCTAAGCTAAGCTAACCTGCTACTGGCTAAAGCTTTATTTTGACAGTTCTGAGAGTGAAATCAATCATTACATCTAACAGTTACGAAGAAAATAAGAAGTCAAAGTATTCCTTCAACTTGTAGGAGTCATTTAACAAAGGCATTAGATTTGCATTAAAGGACTGTGGGTGTGTGACGCTGTAGTTTTGTAGATTATACGCATCAGGCTGTTCTGCTTTGCCTAGTTTGAGTGAATCTTTTTATTTTGTAACTGACTTGAGGTTAAAAACTGAATATAAATGTAACCCTGTAGAACCACTGACAGACAGCAAGATTACTGGATGGAAGATCAGGCTTGAAAGGATGAACACAATACAGCAAATTATTAGTTTTGCTGAATTAAAGGGTCAGTTCAGCCAAAAATACAAAAAAAAAATCTATCTAACTTTGCAGAAAGTCTCAGAGGTCTCTGCATCCACAACATTACAAATGGAGCTAGTTGGAATGACTGTTTACAGGATTTAAATAATAAATGTAAATCCTTGTATGTCCTTATTGAACACGCTGTAAACCATTTTATACTTGAAATTAAGCTGGTGACAATGAGGTCTTTGTATTCACCAACATATGGGTGGGGATTTTTTTTAAATCTATTTTTTCAAAGCTGCAAGCACCAAATTTTTTTTTACTTTGTCTAGATCCCAAAAAAATACACCGAATAATCTGCAAAATTGTTCCTAATTTGGGTGAATTGACCCTTTAAATTCACCATTCTTAGTCAACTAGCTGAAGGAAAGGCTTGACTAAACAGTGAAGCGTCTGTGGTAACTCCTTTTTCTGTAGCAGCTACGGCAAATCATAAACTATGTTGCACTAAATGAAGTTGTGAATTTTAGTATTAAATATCTTTTGGTCATGTGGTTGAGTTTAATCCTGCTCAGGACTGGCAACAAGATCTAAACATGAAAACAGCAGTGACACAAAATGATAAAAATTTGGATATTTCATTTGCATGCGGTTATATCATCAGGCGGCAGAGGCATGTGTGCCTGAACCTGTGCATGTGTGTATGGCATCTGTGCTATGTTTGAGCATACATACTCTAGAAACACATACTGGAGAGAAGTAGTACATGGTAAATAGAATACACTCGTTCCTGAATTACATCTGAATATCAGACAGGAAAAGCTCAGTCCCCATCTCTCCCTCCCCCTGGTTATCCCTCCCCTATTTCCACTCCGACCTCCCGTTACTCCCTGCTGAGAGAGTCCGCCACATTTTATGGTCAAACAAGGGGAGTGGTCACATTCAAGATAAATAAACAAGAATTACAGACTATTACTGCATGACAACTACACGAAGAGAGGAGGCACATAAAAGGGAAAGTGGCAAGGCAACAGGGAGATGCTTAAAACATCTTCGAACAAACAGTCTAAAAATAAATAAACCAAATAAGTTAACAAAAAAATGAACAAATATATAATAGAAAATAAATAGATAAATTAAAAAATTCTAGCTTCTTTTAATACATTGAAGGTAAAAGAGGTAAGCCCGCTGTACGTTACATTTTTAGCACAGCGTGGCAGTACTGTACGTTCTTTAGTTCTGGTGAGAGATGCAGCTCTTACGCGGCACCGAACCCATCCTGTAACTGTGGGTGGTCCAGATGGAGTCATAGTCAGAGTCCTCCGAGAGGTCAGAGGACAATTCAGGCCGGGACACGCTGCTACGGCGACCCGGCGGGTCCACACAGGACCTGTCCACGTCGGCCAGCACGTGGTTGTGCATCAGGTCAGTGCCTTGCCAGGCTGGTCGAGGCGGGTCGAGTTTTGCAGTGACGTAGTGAATGTGGAGGGAGGAAATGACAGGCGGGGGGAAAAAAGGCGTGAGAGATGTATATCAATGAGAGATGCAGGATGGGGTGATGGGGTGTTTCAGAACACATGGAGACAAGGAGAAAATTATAGTGAAGTATGGAGAAAACGAAACATGATGAAAAAAGAGTGAACTCATTGAAAAAATTGAGGAGTGGAGGAGAGACAGACAGAAGGAGAAGATACTGTTAGAAAGATCAGCTCAGAACACCGGTGTTAAAGACAGGCACTGAGTAACAGAATGCAGGTACCGCAGCAGATGGCGCCAGTTTGAACGGCTCTTCTTTGTGCATGCACATGTAAAAGTAAGATTAAGTGTTTTCTTACTGGAGTTCAGAGTCTGCCTGGTTTTGGCGCTGGTGCAGTACGCTTCGATAACTTTCAGGATCTGGGCATCTTCCTCCAGAGCAGCTGTGCCTGGAGAAAAAGTAGGGAACATTTGAGTTTACATGTAATTAGGCTGTCTGACCACAGTTTTACACAAAAATAAAAGCATCTGCAAACATAAAAAAATAGTTAAACACATTTATCAGAATATGTTCTTAAAAGGGGTTTTAAAGAGAACAAGTCGCTGGCAGTCTCATCTTCTCAGGGTGGTTGTTTTAGGGAAGAGGGGACGGAAAAGGCATCGGCCACCCATGGTCCTCTTCCTAGACAACGGAATGGCTAGCAGAGCCTTAGCTTTCAATTAAGTAAGAAGTTAGGGCTAGTAGATTAGCTTAGCTTAGCTTAGCAAAAAAGGAGGGAGCAGAAATGATGGTGTTTATCTGTCATCCAGCTCTCAGTAAGAATGCAAATAAGATATTTCCCAAACTGTTCCCCGACAATAAAGAACAAATTAATCCTTCAAAAATAAATAGAGAATAATTTAAACCTACTCTTCCTCAAGGCAAATTCCTCCTCAGACTGTTTCCTCTCAGGCTTGCGCTTTGGAAGCAGTTTCTTCACACTCTTAGGACTTTTACTGAGATCCTGTAAATGGGCGGAAGGAAAAGTTAATAACTTGCAAGGCAATTAAACATGTAAGAATTTTTTCCAACATAAAAAACGGTATCTTACCTCCTTGTAGCAGAGGGCAGCAGAGGGTCGTAGAGGAGGTGCAGGTCGCAAACAGCTCAGGCTCCAGGGTTTTGGGGTGTTAGGTGGTTCCAGCGGGCCCCACATCAAGGTGCTGTGAGACGTTCCGTGAGAGGAGGGGTGAGGCAGGGTGTGGTAGGTGGGAGCCACGGTCATGCCCCTCCCCTCGGCGTGCCGGGACGGGGTGAGAGGGTGAGATGGGAGCTGAGGAATGAAACAAAACAGACTAATTAACATGACCTATCACAACACAGAAAAAAGAAACACATACATGAAAACAGAAGTCAGGAACATTTTAGCATCTTTCAGCTCTTTGTTTTGGTTTTTGAGCAACTTGAAATTTTTGGTTCCTTCCTGCTGATTTTCCAAAAGTACCAGTAACTTTTAGTGCCATGAACTTCCCTTCAAGGAACTAAATGGTCTAAATTGTTGTCTGCATTTCCACAGGGGCCTAAAGTCCCGGAAAAAAGATGACGTTACAAAACACGAGGAGCGGGCCGGTATCATCATTTGCGCGACGCTACAGTTAGCCTATAAGCATGGAGGAGATTCAACTTGTGCTGTTATTGATCGCGCTTTAATGCATTGCAAATAGATTAATTAAATCAACACTGGAAAGGAGACGAGCGCTAGTAGCAAAGCGAAAAGCAAGATGGATTTTAAATGCCATTACAGAGATCGGCCGGGAGCTGGCAGAGACATGTCCGCGCTATCGGGCACAAAGAAGACAAATGGTGAGTGATATTAAGTAGTTATTTTATCAAGTGAAACGCTGCGAGTACTCGACCAATCAGAAACGATCAGCACGGCAGGCCCCGCCCTGAAAGTTTCTGGACCTTTGAAAGGTACTACTAAATTTAGACATTGGTTCCTGCTATCCTCAAAAGGTTCCTACTTCCTGCTGTCGAAAAGCACCTTAGCTGGTGAACATAGTGGACAATGATCGGACAGTGAGCGCTTTCCACCAACATACAAGTGGCCTGTTGTTATTAAAATGATCATTATTGTTGATTTTTATGTAACAAGGCTGAATGTTGATTAACTGTATATTACAGCTGTTCAAGTGAGAGAAACGAGCCACTTCACACGGGACTATTTCATCATTTTAGTTGATTGCTCGGCATTATGTTAGCCAGAGTCTTAATGGCACATATTTAGGGTTCATAATATAAAGATCTGTGAGAAATCAACATATATATTAACAATGTTTACCCCACACTGGGAAGGAATGAAGAATAAAACTGATCTGTAGTTGTGTGTGTAATGATTCGTTTCTGACCGTGTGGCAGGGAACAGTGAGCGGTTTGTGGCTGGGCGCTGTCGCTGCAGTGTGTTTGATCTGTCTGGTCAAATGTTCAGACCAGTCCTGCAGGTCCTGCTGGTTGGTGCACACCACCGTGAGCCGGTCAAACATCGTGCCTGCAGGGATGGAGAAAATATTGTTGAAGGCATTATGTGTAATAACACTCAGCACCTTGCTCGTATCATTGGCCTTACCGTTTAGCTCAAAGGCGTTTTTATGAGCTTCACAGTCTTCTAGTTTGTTTACTGTCATGCTGGCCAGGGGCAGCTTTCCCTGCAGAGGGAGATCATCACGTTAGAAACAAAGCTTTTATGAATTATATTAAGCACAAGTCTCTAAGGTTTAACACTAGAGGGGGAGTTAAATGGGACTGATTGCAGAATATGTTTATTTCTGACCTGGAATATGAAGCCGCTCATCCTGGGGCTGGCAGACAGCATGAGGAGGACGTGAGGGAAGAGCATGAGGTAACGCTCGCTCTTCTCCTAACGAACAGGAAGATGTTCCAAGAATAGAAGAGAGACAGAGAGAGGAATGAGGCCAGGACAAAAACCACAAGATATGTTGATTGCTGTGAATTTCCATTAGTGTGATTATTGTGTATAAAGTCATAAGTGACTTTAAAAAGCTCTTTAGCTCACTAGCGTAAAGTCCTCTATTGATTTGTTTTGCTGGGGGTTCTTATGATTTATGATTACCTTATTTGAGAATGCTGGATTGTTTTTTCACTACAAAGAGATGGGTGTCAAATCTGTGTTGTGAAAAATGTTTCTTAACAAAATATATTATTACAAGTACCGTAGAATTCAGTGTATAAGACGCACTTTTAATACATTTTTTTTCATCTAAAAAGTGTGGCTGTGTCCTATATACCGGTATAAAATGCAGAGGTTTGTTATTGTGTTCGGGTATATCACCCAGACGATGGCGCTATCATCTAGCTAAAGTTGTCCGTTGTTATGTGGTGATGTCACACCTCTGCATTAAACTGTCTCCAGGTCCAATTCGCTACAACATCTCAGTGCTGTTTTCCTCGCTGTTTTAAGCGAGGAAAACTAACTCGATTGCTGCTAACACTTCGTCAAAGACATGCTCATGATCGCCATTCCAGCCGCCACCCTCACAACAATCTACGTTACCGTAGGCTGCCAGCTACCGCTAGCTACAGCACCGGTAGCTAGCAGGATTGCAAACTTGACATGGCGAAAGCAGATGGTGGGCTATAATTTGTGTATTTTGAATGAAAATAAATTAAGTGTTGAATAAATGTTTATACACGTTTTTATTAATAAATAGCAATAGAAAACCTTTTTCCTTCTGGATACCCCCAAAAACAGACTGCATCTTATTTTGTAATGCAACTTATATTGCGGATTTTATGGTACTCTTACTAGGAAAAATGGTTGCAGTGAAGTTTCGTGAATGGGGACGATACATGCTTTCCATCCATCAAATATACTGCACAGTTTAAAGAGGGGGTATTATGCTGTTTCACATTTTAAGACATATATATATAATGTTACAATGTTGGATGTCCACACTAAACATGGGTGAAGTTTCAAATCTGTAGGTAAAAGTATTTTGGAGTAATCCCCAGGCTTCTCAGCTCTGTCTGCAGGCTGCTGTGAACGCCAGGTTTCACACAGTTATTTCTGCACACTGCACTTTGTGATGTCACAAAGTGCAGCCTCAGCAGGCTTCAGAGAGCTGGCAAATCAGAAGAAAGTGGGCTTGTAGGGGCGGGGTTTCTTAAAGGGACAGAGCTGACTGAGTCGTTTCAGGCAGATGCTGTATGAGTTTTTTAAGTGTAAATTATGCTAAGCTACTCCACAGGTATCACAGAGTGAAATATGAAGCTTGAAATTAGCACAATACCCCCCCTTTAAACAAAATTTTGTGTAGAAGTAATATTCATAGCAGTTTACAGTATAAATAAAAGAAAGTGCAAAGGGTGGAAGAAGTTGGTGCTGGTACCTCTGAACCAGGACTCTGGACTAAGACCTGGCTCATGTAGAGCACAGAGCCCAGGGTCTTGATGTCGTCCCCCTCCCACAGCCGGATGGACTCGGTGAGAATCTGCAGCTCCAGCTCCTTACGCTTCCGCACCTCCTGGCACTGAGCCTGAAACGATGTAAACAAACAGCTGCTTAAACTCCTGCTTTTAATTCGTCTCATTTCATATTAGCTCTGGTTACATGCTGCATCTGACAGGAGAGGGAGTGAGGTCAGCTTACAGACAGATTCTTGAAAGAGGCCATGCACTTCTGAATGTCTGGCCGGTCTGGATGACTCTCCTGAAATGACAAAAGATTGGTTATAAAAGCTGCATCGTGACATCAAAGCTGAGGACAGATGCTTGGATACACACCTCCATGTGCCTCTCCAGCTCTTTGAGTAAGGTGGGGTATTTGTCGAGTCTCATAAAGGGTTTACTGAGGCCTGTAGTCAGAGTGAGGATCCCCGGACTGACTGCACCCCTCCCCTCCATAAACTCCCCCAACACGTCACTGCAAGAGGAGGGAAAGAGAGAGAAATAAATTACTCATTCAGCTTCTTATGTAACCTTAATGTGACCCTAACCCACAGGGATTTTTCTATCAACAGGACAGACAGTAACTTCACAGGGTTTGGAAATAGCACATCGTTCAGAGAGTGACTTCCTGGCATCCGTTAGTTATCTGTTATTGACTTAAAAACACATTAATGGAAACACGAACATCAGACCTCTATGAAAGCTGACACATGCTGCTCACTGATATGGTCTTAATAGCAGTATCTGCTGAGGTTGTTGGAAAGTATAATGACTCATAATGTTCATAGAATTCCTATATACAATTACATAAAAGAAAAGCACACCCAACTCCCAGATTCCACCCTCTTAAGCCCCTTTCCCACTGGTCAAAAAACCCGCTAACACCTGGCTACATCGGCATCAGACCGGGGTCAAATGATTCGCCACAGCTCCGATCGGCATTGATGGGAACACAAAACCCAGGTCGACACGCTAATCTCCGCCCCCTTTCTGGCGCGATGCTATGACGCACATTCCGGCCGCTGTCGCGTAAATACAGACGAACAACATACAACGGCAAATTGGTTCTTTGTTTCGTGCAAGATGCAGCAACACTGGCAAGACAGCGAGGTGAGAGAGCCTCTTCTGATCTGAAGTTTCTGGCGCGTTTGTGACGTCAAACGGTGACGCAGCAGAAAAGAGACCGACAGGAGTATACTCCACGGGCACTGGGAAAAGAGACAATCAGCATATATAAGCAGGTCTTCCCAGGTCTGGGAAAAACCCACGTGAAAGGGGTATTACTGAGGTCTGAGGTAGTAGAAGTAATACATCACTGCTGACAATGGCCCTGAACGAGACCTAAGTTGGTGGCAGTAAAATCATGTGACATAAAGGCTTTTTTAATTCTACATACTAAATCCCACAGAGTGCTTTGTAATATTCCAACCAAATTCAATATCCGGTGTCTTCTCCAAATCCTGCTCGCAGCCAGTAAAAAAAAAACAGGAAATGGATGATTGAAGACCCTCCTACAAAGTTAGAATGGATAGAAAATTGTGAAGGAAATGTACAATATGGAAAGGTTGACTTTCTCCTTGAAACTTTGCATGGATGAATTTACTAGTTATTGGATGAAATGGTTGAAACATATCTCATTACTGCAGAGGATTCATTTCATCTCTCTGTGAAAAGCAGCAGAGCAACCCACAATGCTTTGCAAGCTGAAAACACTTGTATGCGATGTTGAACTTTTCCCTTTGGATCTGCTATGTATGCTTTGGATTGTTTTTCGAAGGACAGATGCATTTTTACATTTTTGATTGAGTTAATTTTTTTCCAACCTCTTCACAGATAAATTAATTTAAGTCGAGGTGAAATGAAAAATGTCATTTTAATCCTTTTAGATCACATCCCCGGTAATATTGTGCATCTATTTGACAATATAGGCCAAAAAAAAATACAGAAAATCAATTTCTTCGTATTCTTATATCTAAATTCGATAATTTTTTTTCCCGGTAAATTTCACCCGCGCTTACGTAAGTTAGCACCAAACAATTTCAACCAATCAATCTGCAACATTTAGCCGCAGAGCATCAAGAACGCTCGGTCAGTTAGCTAGCTACTGCGCTGTGGAGAACGTCTGTCTACGCCCACTTCTCAACGATCAAATCAAATCCCTCTGATGATATGTCCCGCCTGCACGTCCTGTTTCACTCTGAAATACGTCACGATACGGAAGCTAGATACTCTCGAAATGCCGTTTCAGCTCAACTTTAAGCCTCATCAGGTTGAGTCGACTCCTGTTGTACTGCAGCAGGTCTCAACAGATCTGTGCATGAGAAAACTGATTGATTTTGAGTACAGCTGTGAATAGCATTGAAAATGAACCCTAGCCTTTGCTACTTCAAAACTGCTGAGGCATCATGTTAGTCATCTTGTATTGGGTGTGACTTTCCTCTGAACTTTTTCTGACTCTCCTTTGGTCCCTTTGTGATTCTATCCCTTTTTTAATAATAGCATTTTCTAGATTTAGTGCAATTCTGTTACCAATCAGGTTCATCATTTTATCTCTACCACATTGCAGTCACTTTAATTTCTCCTTAAGCTGCAAACATACGCATCTTTGAACATTTCTGGCTCTTTCCTTCAGCCGGCTTTCTCTTAAAATAAAATTGCCACATCTGCAGTTGTGTTGATAACAAACAGCTGCATGCAGAGTGCACACTAAGGGTCCATAGTGAGCACAATAGCTGCCAAACAAAATAGCAAACACAATGGAGCTACAACTGTTTAACAAAGATAACCAACAACAACAGAATACATTTCCCTGCTGCACAAAAAAAGGGTTGAAAACACTGTAAAAATTGAACAAAATGTGTAGCTGATGTGTAAACGTACCCATGCTGCGTGAGCACGTTGACTGCAGAGGGGTGGTTGGAGCAGTAGCCGGCATAAAGAGCCTTCATCTGTGTTATGAGGTTGAGGAAGAAGCCTCCCACCCTTTGTTGGCTCTCAGGAAGCCTGCAGAAGAAAAAACGGACACACAATAATATAATGTTTGAAAAAAAGTAATATATTAATGTTCATGTGTGCTGTCAGCTAAAAACAAAATGTGTGATATAATGTTTTGTCTATGGTTTAATCCAACATCCCCGCAGTACAGTCGGCCCGACACTAGATGTCCCTCTGCTTATTATGAAACATGAGGATGCTGCTGCAGTGGGGCTGTGTGTGCAGGGAGGGACTCACTTGGTGCACTCCTCCAGCGATTGAACGAGCATCTGCTGGAAGGTGCTGATCTCCTCGAGGTTTCCCAGAATCAAAGCCACGTCTGAGCCGCTCAGTCTGTGAGGAAAAGACGGGATGGTTAAAGAAAAAGCGACAACGACATATTCCGTGACACACGAAACAATATCAGGATTTAGGGAAGAGTAGAAAATCTGATTGATCCAGGCTCCTGTTATGTAACAAGCATGCTAAAATAACCTGGTTCAGGTCTCATCAAGCTTTATGTGTCAATGAGTCTTACTTGTCGATGCCCTGCAGAGGTCGCAGGTAGTTCGTCAGGAGGCTCTGAAGGTCCTTGGAGTATTCCGTCTCTGTTTCTAAAATGTTCTGCAGCACCTACAACACAGAGTAAAAAAAGCCTTAATTTAATAAGCGTACCTGCCTCGGGAATTGGAAGGAGAAAGTAATTTTTCAAAGATTACAGTTATAGTTTACGAGTTGCTACAAATAATAGCCCATAAAACATGACATTAAAAGGAAAATTAAATTCAAACACCCAAAGAAATTACATAAAACATGGCGTACCAAATATGGTTTGCTTCAGAGTTTCAACATGGGACAGGTTTGGAAAGTGAGCTACTTAATTTATGTCTCATTTTAAGGCAGTAAAACACTTGTTGGCTACGAACAACAACGTAAACTACAAGCAGCCAGGAGCACCTTAAAAACAGGTGTGATTAAAAAACATTTGAAAATATCTCTAATCATCCTTTGTGATTGAAATCAGAAATATAAATATGTATCCTGCTTTATGTGTCAGAGATGGAGAGAGAGAGAGAGGAAGAAAACTGATGGAAAATCAATTGTGTTTGCTTTTCATGCCGCTGTGATGACAGTTCAACAATCCACACCTGCCCACAGCTACGAAAACATTCACAGCAGAGAATTCAAGACAATAAAGGAGGGAGACAGCATGTCAAGTTGTTTAGAAAGAGGCGAGCTAGAACTAGATACTGAATTGCAAAAGCAGAGTTACATGCAGAGATTGAAACATTCACTCATTAAATAAAAGAAACTGAATCCTTTCATTTGAAATGACGTTAGTGAGAAAGGAGAGGCGGAGCCTTAAGGGGGAGGGATTTGTGGGGTTTTGTCCTCACCAGGTTATAGTAGGTCTTGCTGATAGCAGAAGTGTCAAAGCCTTTAGGCGGGCTCTTCAGAGTGCCAGACTTGGGGGACACTTTAGGAAAACAGAAGGAATGAGTTAGGGCACACAGTTCTTGCTACACATTTGTAATCAACACTGAGCCTCAAGTTCCTCATGCATGATGTATTAACCATCATATAAAAGAGGAGTAACAGCCAGTATGGTATCCGGACCAAACTGATTTTTTTGCAAATAATCTCTGTAATATAAACAACAGTGTTAAAGGAAATGAGTCTAACACTGATCGACGTGGCTGACGTGCTCGACCGCGGTTTGCAGTTACCTGTAGAAGGTGCTATGTTTGAGCTGTAACAGATAGTAGCCAGACCAGGCTGCAGAAAAAGCTCTTGATTTATTTATCCACTGGTGCATTCCAGTGAAAAAAGGTCCACAGCAGAAAATTATCCAACAAATTCCAGTTTCAAAATTAAAGTGACAAAGCCCTCGTGGTACAGCAGTCAAAACCCGCATGCCCTTCCTGGGATCACACACCTGACCTGACAGTGCTCTTCCTGAACATTTATGCCTGTAGCTGCAGCCTCAGCACCAACATAAGTATGAATCGATATATTATTATCCTGCATTTTAGAGGCGAATCGTGCAGTCCAAACACTCCACATGCTACGACAGAAATTACAAACTGAAAATGTGTGTTCTGCTGTGAATGTCAATATAGTCCCTTTAACAAAATTCTTTGTAGTCACTGTAGTTCACCTGAACATTAAACATCTTCACACTGCTTTGTATCCATGATGCACACATCAGGCATGGCCCTTGTGTTTAAATTCAATGTACATAACAATAGTAAGAATTGTGGGGGAAAAAATAGAGCAGTACTGTAACCACCATCTTCGCATCTTTCCTAACTAACATCACATCTCAGCATTATCTCATTATCTCATGCCAAATATTATTATATTGTTTTTATTTGTGTTCATCTTACCTGTCTCATTTTTACCTTGTATTCTATTGTGGTTGCACTGTACCAACACTTTTGTCGTCATATTCATGCTGTCTTCCCGCAAAATAACTCAAATATATTAAAATCAGTTTGGTTGTAAGAATTTTCTGAAAGACTCAGCCCTGGTCAAATTCTTCGATCGTTTGTCCCTCACCACAAACTGATCTTTAGAGAATAAATGAAACATTTGTCAAACAGTGGATGTTTCAAGCAGCCATCTCTCGCCACGCGGCATCTCAACCTGTTCAACAAGCAAAGAACAGCAGACCCCAGCAGGCCTCGGGAGGCAGCAGATGTGGGTCTGCTTTTCTGTCACACGGCCAGATGGAAACCGTGATGCAGTGACTGGCTGCCACTTTGACTGACAGATGTGAAAACGTCTTATAGAAAATTATTTAGTCTTTCAAGCTGCTCTTTAATCACTCGTAGACTTATGTAGGAGAGGAAGACCAGCAAATTCAGAGGTTGAAACAAACTGAACATAATGTGATGAATCACTGCACTATTGTATAACTGTGGAAACGTCTTAAAAAGGCAGCTGAGGTACCTACCAGAGCCTTTGACCTCACGAACATAGTTGCTAGGAAACCAGCCGTTCCTTCCGTTGAGCAACCCCTCCCACCAGCCGCCATCTTCCTGACGAGTCACGCTGATGATGTCACCCTTATTAAAGGTGAGCTCATCCTCGTTGGTCTGCTGGAAGTTGAAACGCGCCTTCACCAGCAGCTGCTGCCCGCTGTTTTCTGACATGTCCTGTGAGACGACGGCAGGATGTGACGAAGAGGGGGAGAAGCAGAAGGAAAAGTCAGCTGTGAGGAAAACCACAACAGCTTTTACGGATGTAAAATAAGGACGGCAAGTATCAACAAGAACAGTTTCATCCATTCATCCATCTTGAGAAATAAGGGAAACAATTATGGTGCAACATTAATAACTCATCATGGTTCCTCACACTCTTTATTTCCACCCCGCAGACACGATAATGTGTTGCAAACTAATCTTATAATTAACATTTACACTGTCACTGCAGCTTGGTGCTGCCTTCTTTCTATTTACACTATAACTGGTCAAAACCTAATTTTATTTTCTAGGAAATTTTTACAATTTTTGGTCGTGTTTCCCAACATTTATATGCACATTTTGAAGTATCGCCATGGTTGATTGGAGATGGGACAATTTAATAAAACTTCCAGAGCCGTATAGACAGAGCGTTGCGTCAGTGGAGGTCCAATATGCTCCATGAGCCGCCATTTGAGATGTCACAACTCTCTCTCTCTCCGGCTGTTAAAGTGCCGTCACTCACTCACTCAGTCAGTCAGTCACATACAGACCCATGTGTAGGGCTGACCCCACAGTCAGCCAAAAATAACATCACATATAAACAGATTTCTTAGCACCTCTTTCTCTTTCTTCGCTGGGTTGGATAGAGGCAAGAGAAGTGTTTTCTTTTAGGTTAGCGACCTCTACTGTTCAGCCATTTTTACATTGCAATTCCGCGCCAGCCCCGTGTCCACATAGCGCCTTTTTCTGAGCGCCAGCCCATTTGCGGGAGCAGATCAGCCAGACACTAAATGTTGCAGGTAAGCGTTATGCTTTTATCGCCCTATGCATTGTAAGCTTGTTGTCGGCTGTGTAGTTAAAAAGTTAAACTTATTGTTATCATAGAAACAAAACCCGCGTGCAGCCTTTTTTCTCTAACCCCACATCCCAGCGCTCCCCAGCACCCTGCCAGCGCTTTCCTGCCAGAAAAAGGCGCCATGTGGACACGGGGCCCCACAAAGTTCTGCCGTCATGCCGCCTTGGTCATTGAATGAAGCAACTCCGACATGAAGCCGCCCCCGTGTGTGTTTTTACACAGCGTTCTGGGATTCCAGAGGCAAAAGCAAGCGACATGTAAACTAAGCAAGCGTGTGCTTCACATACACACACACGGCACAGCTCCACCCTGCTGGCTCCTCTGTTTACACCGCTTCGCCTCTGTTACTACCTCAGATGCCGGCTCAGAGGCGGAACGGCTTCGCCTGGACACTCTGCCTCCGTGTGTTTAACATTAAAGATGAGGCGTAACAGAGCTCGCAGTTTAAACGGCTCTTTCTATTCTGCTTACTGTTACAGCCACTGATAAAGTGTAGCCTAGGAAGCCACATTTTGACGAAACAATTAGTAAACTAGTAAAATACGACAGAATGGAATGACTCAAAACTATTGACTGACTGACTGGGACTGATTGTTGCACAGAAGGCAAGTGCGACCATCACAGGGAGAACTAACTACAGCTGTCGTAGTGCTTTTTATTCCGAAGGAACATGCTGGTTCAAGACAACTACAGCTGCATTTAAGGATCTCTTCCATCTCATTTCCATTTGAGATTATTCACATGTCAGTGACTTGAATAGTAAGACTGCTGCCGAGGTTAGTGCACTTGTTTCTCTACAAAGGTTTTATGAAAATGCAAGCCTCAAGTTGGCTACTGATTGCCTCATTGGTGAATATGCAAACATTAATTATTTTCCAGGACATTTTCCAGGAGTTTTTCCTGACAATACGGGACATCACTTGCTCAAATATATCATTTACCGGTAGGCCTAGTACTGACACTTTTAACCCCAGTTTTATTCCTCCTTTTTTGATGATGCAGGGTTCACGATGAAGTGTCTCAAGCCCCTTTTACACTGCCAGTTCAAGGCGGGATTATTACACCTGTCTTCTGTGTAAAACGCACAGAGGTGCAATGATGGAGCGAAGTCGTTCATTAAGACTACATCTATCCAAGTTACACCTGAAAGGACATAGCAATGTATTGAAGAAAAAAAAAGATTATACAATTCAAGTGTCATACTTTTCTATCGTCTTTCGGTTGGTTACAAAGCGTCTAAAGGCGGCGATCTTACACCCCTCGCAGGACTCGATTGTGAATGTGACAGCTCTGGGATCCCTGACCGGAGTTGAGGCAGCAAACTTGTGCTGAGCGTGGGGCTAAATTAAATTTAAATTTACATGGACAACATACATTTTTTCCAGGATATTTGGTCATTTTAATCAATTTCCAGGTGTTTCCAGGACTGGAAAACTAGTCTCTAAATTTCCAGATATTCCAGGTTTTCCAGGACGCGTGGGAACCCTGGTTGTTATGTGTCAAATAATCTCAAGTCAACAGCAGGGTAGGGAGGAAAAAGCGTGGGCTCGATTTAGAGCCATCGTTTCAGCATTCCACAAGCTGTGAAATTGTAAATCACTTTATAATTTTGTGTCCATCTTCTTATTGACCCAGATATACAGTGGTAAACGGTGCCTTTAGTGTGTTGACCTTACCAGACTGCGAAACTGGTTCTGCAGGAGCTTGGAGGTCCGGCCCAGTGAAGCCTGAGAGGACAGCGACTCAAAGGACTTGATGCGAAGGGCTGAAGAGTGTCGAGCGCACACCGAATCACTGCCCACGCCGATATCTGCACAGAGAGGGAGGTATATTAATACACCTGACCTTTATCTCCTGTAAGAACTGGCACACTCACAACTACAGAAAGTTTTTGATAAAAACACCCACATGCACCATATTACAGACCCATATTGTCACATTGAACATAATTTGACTAACCTGCAGTCACTTTATTCAAAGCAACCAGACTGCTGAGCACCTTGGAGAAGTTGAGTCCCAGCAGCAGGTCACTGGCCTCAAACGGCTGCGTGAGAGAGAGGACAGAGAGAGACACAAAGTCATCACAAAGTGCATTTCCCTTTTAAAGCTAATCGCTAATTCCAGCGCAGCAGGACTGTGTCATCACTCGGCTACGCCGCCAGCAATGAGCGGCCGATCGATAACTCTCGCTACCTTTGACAGAAGTAGTGGGCGAAACACACGAGCTCAGCAGACACACAAAAAATCTGCAGCAGCTACAAATAGACACTTTTTAAACTGTTCAGCAACAGCGGTTGAATTATGGGAAGTAGAATGATACTGACAGGAGACGAGTTCCCTCGTCGACTTCTGGAAGAGCTGGATCATAAATGTTTGAAAGGGAGAGATTTAGGGCGGGAATTAACTGCTATTTATATCTTTAACTAACCTCTTATATAATTTGATTGATTAGATATTTAATCCAGAATTAAGCCAGTAATAAATAAAAGTTAAAAGAGCTAGTTCCTTTTACAAACATCCTGGTCTTAAGAAAGCCTCACAATCGTTCTTTATGTGAATAGAGTGCTATATGTTCTATAAGTGCATTAAGTTCAAATGTTCTCAGAGAGCTGCATGTTATTATTATCATACTACTATTTCATTTCTACTGCTTTGAGTCTCTCTAACAAACAATATCGAGGGCGCTGGTTTAGCTCGGCGGTCAAATCCCGTGTCCCATAGACAGAGGCTACAGTCCTCGGTGCGGCCCCAGGTTCAACTCCCACCCTCGGCCCCTTGCCGCGTGCCGGCCGCACTCTCTCTTCCCCCGTTTCCGACCCTATCCACTGTTCTCTCTCTCTCTCTCTCTCTCTCTCTCTCTCTCTCTCTCTCTCTCTCTCTCTCTCTCTCTCTCTCTCTCTCTCTCTCTCTCTCTCTCTCTCTCTCTCTCTCTCTCTCTCTCTCTCTCTCTCTCTCTCTCTCTCTCTCTCTCTCTCTCTCTCTCTCTCTCTATCAATAATGGCATAAAAATGGTCAGAAAAGTACATTTAAAAAAAAGAAAACAATATCAAAAACATAGTTTGTTGACTTTTTGAAGTAGCAGGGGTTTATGGGAGTTGTCGTCTATAAGTGGTTATGAAACAGACTGATGCTTCTATTTGACCTACAAAAGCAAAGCAGACAATCAGTGAGAAGATTGGCTATTCATATAAAGTTATATTAAATGCCTGAAGCCACTGTTTTCAGGTCAAGTTCAGATAAAGATTGCGATTGAATAGTGTGCATGCTGAAAAAGAGGCAGAAGCGGGGTGCTGGTTTAGCTCAGCAGCCAGTGTACAGAGGCTACAGTCCTCGTCGCACTGATCGCAGGTTTGGCTCCCGGTCTGCCGATCATTTGGAGCATGTCATCCACCACTCACTACTCCCCACATTTCCTGTCTCCCTTCAGCTGTGCTATACAACGAAGGCAAAAGCCAAAAAAATAATCTAAAAAAAAAAAAGAGGCAGAAGTTGATTTTTCTGAAGCGAGTACTACGCATGTACACGAGGCACGCACGCAGCATGATCAGCGAAAAGATACCCGGTCATATGTTTAAGTAACGTTACCTAAACGCTAAAAGGTTGCGCAGTTTTACAAAATTACTTTTCAGTGTTTATAATGAAAAAAAACAAACACACATCTGCCTTTTGAAATTAGCGTCAAAAAGTGGTTTCAGGCTGATGTTGCTTTAGTGTCATATCGGATCTGAGGTGAGGATGGGAAAGATTCATGTGTTGCTAAATTCATCAGAATTTGCTGAGTTGGTCGAGTGAAGGTTAGAATTACTTGCAATGAATAACACAACATATTCATTTTAAACATATAAGTGATTTGGCTTCCGTAAGCTACCCCTGCACGCTTGGTTGTATGGCTGCACAACTGATGGCAATTTTAGCTTCCTGCGATTAAATAAACATGATTGACAGGGATATTGCCGTTTAAAATGCGTGCTGCATATTCAAATCAAGCGCTCCCTAAACTAGGGAGCTCACATTTGGGGGTAGCTGGCACGTCATGTCATGAGCGCCTACCTTGCAGCGGCAGTTTAGAGTGGAAGAGTAAACAGCAGAGACCGGTTAGGAGAAACAAAAATCAAATGTCTGGAAAAGAAGACAAAGAGCTGGTGCTCAAAACGGCTCGTCAGCGGTTGTTTGGGGTATTTTGGATTTAGGGCGAGAGAAGTCAAGCAAGAAAAAATAACAAGAGTGCATGAAACCTGCGCCACAAAGCAACACAACTAACTTGTCCAACCACCTGAAAAAACACCTCAAACTGCAGCATGATGAGTGGTCGCAGGCCAAGAGGGATAACGCCGCTATTCCCTACTGATTATCGTTTGGCCAGAATTGTGCAGCCCTATTTGGTTACAGTTGTGAAATGCATCATTAAGCATGAGGTTTGATATATTGATGCTATAAGGGAAGTCAGGAGAACAACTTGGGTGTTGCTATGAAGGAATCAGAACGTTGTGAGATTGGCAGAGTGTCACAGACAGGGCAGCGAAGCCGGAAAGTCATAAGAAACAGACTGACTGCATTGACAGCTGTGTTTTTTCATTGGACATGTTGACAGAATGAAAAATGCAGAATAACGCCAGCCTTCTCCTTTAACTGCAGTAAAAGTGTGAGCCCTGTGTGTATCACTATCAGTGTGACTCCCTCCTCGTCTCCGTGAGCATGAATGGCAGTGATTGTATCTCTGTTGACGACTGTAGTTGTCCCCTCGCTTCCTGTGTAACGGCTTCCAGTGATTAGTTACTCTCGCTTCAGTTATATTGAGGATGAGTGACTGTGAGATATGAGTCTCTTTTATCTTCCGCTCTGATTGCAGATATGTCCCGAGGGAATATGTGAATAACTGTGTTTGTGAGAGTGTGTTATCGGAGCAGGAGAGTGTGTGTGTGTTAGTGTGTGTAAAGGCTACTGGACGGCTTGCTGTCCTTTGGGAGCATCCATGTGAAAGAACCCTCTTCCTCGCCCGTCTATATACTTTTAATTTGACACGGACACTCAGGATTTGTACTCAACTTTTCGGTGACACGCAAATTTTGTTCCATTTTTCCAAGATTTTCCATTAAAAAAAACAGGATTACCAGTCTCCACAGTGACACACGATGTAAATTAAACATTCATCGTGGAGATAATGACTAACACGACAAGCTTCGACGTGTCCGCTGAGCCTCAGCATCAGGCAGGTAATGATCCCTCCGAGCAGGCTGAGCCAATAGTGCAACACCCCACTGTGACTCATCAAGCTACAACAACATGGTGAGTTGCTCCACACTTGTTATGATTAAAGAAATTAGTGTTTATCACACAGGGTGTTACGACCAACAGTGTGATGTACACAACATGAGGTAAGTTATAACATATCAGATTTTTTTAGCCACAGATTACTAAAGATGCCTATATGAATCTCCCTTTACAATCAGTATCCAGTGAAGTACAAGCGCCTATAGTGAGGGAGCTAAGAGAACATACAGTATAGTCTATATTTAAAAAGTTACACTGGATTAAAAGAAAATAATAGATGTTGGGGTGAAAGTGCCGACTGTCGGAGTTATTAAGGGTGTTGACAGCAATTTGCATTGACAGCGTTGTCTTGCAGTCCTCTAGTTTTTGGGCAATTCAACAGGACAATGGTGCGAAACATGCAGACAAGGATGATGTTCTTCTTTAAGGCCAAACAGTGGAAGTTAGTCACCAGACCCCAATACAGCTAATCATGTGTTTCAAGTCCTGCAGACAAAAAGCCCCAGAGACAAGCAAAAAGTGAAGATGATACTCGAACCAAAATTGGATTTTTGCTTTCAAACTCTGATTTGATTAAACAGCCCAGCAAGTTGTAGCCTTGCATTTTACAAATATGAATAAGCCTTTAATTAAAGGAGAAATTCTCCCCTGGAAAAAGCCACTGTCAGTCAAAGCTGGTGTTCTCTGTAATCAATAGAAGCAATAATATTTGAAATTGGCGCCATAGCTGAGGAGAAAGTTGTACAAACAGCTCGTGGTTTCGCCCATTCTACATTCCTACAACACCCAGCGTGCATTGCGTCCCTCCCTCGGCCAAGCGAGAGATGCTGGAGTGAAATACTACCGTTTTCGCTGCAGGCAACGGCTCAGAGCGGTACAGAATCTGAAATATGACGAGAATATACCGGTGGATCGTCTAAAAAAATCTTCGGGTCTGCAGTCTACATTTTAAACCTGATGATTTTGAACACGACATGACATCGGAGGCGGGCGTCCTACACTGAGGAAGTGTAGTTTAGCAAGCGCATCATCTGGTGGAGGTTTTCCAGGGCCCATTGGAGAAGCGGATAGCGTCCTCCAAAGCCACAGAGCCAAATTGCTTTGTTTTCTACCATAATGACATTAGCTCCCCATAATGGCATGATAGGACTGAGGTTGAAAATCGGCAATGATCCTGATGGTCCTGATGTTGGTTTTAGAGGCGCTGGTTTAGCTCAGTTGGTAGAGCAGCCATGTACAGAGACCACGGTCCTCGACGCACTGAGCCCAGGCTCGACTCCCAGTCTGCCGATCATTTGGTGCGTGTCATCCCTTATTCTCTACATTTCTGAAGATTTTCTGCTCTGAAAATTGTGATGTGCATTTCTCTGTGTTACTCTATTTAGCAAAAAATAACCCATAAATATATGTATGATAAAAATAATCATTGATAACAGCCATATAGCTGAAATACTGGTGGTGTTTAAATAATGCAAACATTATATATCTGCTCTGATAGCTATATGATACTTGTTTTAATTTTTGATGGCTTTGGACTCAGAGTGTCCCATTAGTGGAGACAGATGGATCTGTGATTATTCTCAGGGTAGACCTAGCAGGGTAAGGTTACTACTCCCGTGTGACCAGTGGGGTCATGGGAACCCGAATGATCACTTCCTGTGGTCAAAGGCATTAAGGGGTTAAGGGTCAGTAACAGCAACTGCCTAAGTGTCAGACGTGGTCTCGAGTGTCTGTCTAATCTGCAAGAGGTATCCAAATTAGATCTACGAGTCCCGTTGAAATATCCACACAAAACATGCAGACCAAGCAGAGCTAGCATGTTGATGCTCAGCCAAACATGCAGCTTAACGCTATTAAAAAAGAGGTAGGTCAGACCGGAAAAAAGCACAGCCTCTATCTGCCTGTCTGTCTGTCCTTCTCATGTGAGCGGCCGGCCACTGCTTTAATCTGCAGCCGCGCCTACCTGGGGCCGGAGCCAGCAGTGCTCTTGGCTCTGGAGACGATCCATCTTTGCTCTACAGATGGTGAGCGGGAAGACTGCCATGTCCCAAACTACTGTAATCCTGCTCTGGCCAGTTCCATATTAAAAAAGAAAAAGTCGCATTGGGTTAAACACACTCTTGCACGAAAGGAACTAACATAGCATGAGTGTTTATCATAGGGAATTTTAATATTTGTTTGCAGTAAAGCTGCAGATTATTGCTCACGGTTGCCAAAAGTCGTCCCTGTAGTGAGGCAAAACAAACAGCGACCTTTTCCAGTGTAATCATAACAGATGCATTGTGCTTCAATCGCCTTTTAGCTGTCAGCAGGACATTTTTCCAACACTTAATCGGAGATGTTCTAATATCATTTTTCCCTTCCTGATACTGAATCTAATACCTATACTTGAGTATCAGCCGATAACAAGTAAAACTGATACCAGCAGGATTAAAAATATATATATTATTGGTGGAAAAACACCGATTGCTGAAATTTTGCTAGCTTTGACTAACATCAAACTGTGCTATCAGAGTGTCATTGTTTATCATAGCCGGATACTAAACTTAAAGTTTTGGTGGTGATTATAAATTGCATCGGATCACTGCATTACATACCAAAACTCAACGCCACATTTTAGGCAGTATCACAAGACAATACCAATGCGAGTACGGGTAACGGACTAACTCTGCACTTCATATGACAGTGCTCTGTCTTACCCCATCTCCACCTCTCGTTCAGCAGCTGCAGACTCAGTAGGGAGAAGCAACCCTGACAAACACAGTGTTGTATTGTCAAAAAAGAGGCTAGTTCAATGACCCTTCTATGCACTGTCCAACACAGCCTTAAAAACAACACGTTGTCCTCAATTCGCTCAAAATTATTGGAGCTATTTTACTGCAAACATTTCAATATAGCCTTGCAAGGGTGAGGTACTTAATCGGAGGACATGTTTAGACTTTACACCTTATAATAATAACTAATTACTGTGTTAGAGCAAGCATGCTTACATAACCATGGTACTGATTTGTTCATAGCTGCACTGGCGATTTTTTTTCCCTTATAAGTGTTGATAGCTAGTGTGAACTAATGGTGACAATAAAGCCACGCATGAGCAGGAGGACAAAGCTCTGCATTAATTAAGCAAGGAAAATATCAAACAAGCTCCTCTATACGTAAATGTGAACTAAATGGGGTCTTCTGTTACAGTTACATGAACCAGTTTTACTTGAGAAGGTCTAAAATGCTGCAAATGTATCACCACAGTTTACCGGAGGAGTTACTCTCTATCAGCCGGACGATGGGTGATTGTTCTCGGCTTGGAGTTCACTCCTCCTCCCTCTGTCAGGGGGTCTGTCCGTCCGTCCTTCCCCTCCATGAGCCCATTGTTTATTGTACGAGTGTCTCTTCTTAAACACGCAAACTATTCGTTTTAAACAAGGTGGTATTGTGTGTGAAAGGGTGTGGTATGAACGCACGAGAAACAGTAATTTGAAAATGTACTTACCTCGACGCGAAACGATGTGCAGCCCTTGAGAAACTCCTTTATGTTGCTCAGGCACTCGCCGTCGTTCTTCGGTTCTGGGTAAATCTGGGAAAGACGGAAACGCTGGTTAGAGGTAAACTTCCAGTTCACGCTGCGGGCGTGTTGCTGTTCACACTGCAGGTTTATGTGCGTAAAAAAGTCCTAAAAATGTATCTTCTCCATTGTACAGAGACACTGTTTGCACTGGGCCTGACACTCCGGGAGGCTGAACGCAGATCCCACAGCGGGGAAGTGGAGGAGGCTGTGGTGTTGGGTCGAGGGAAATGACGTCGACAAATAAGGATCCCCACTGATGTAGTTGGAGCCTATGGGTGCACTGATTCTTATATTAACCTACTTCAGCAAAGTGGCAAAGAAGAAACATGTTGAAAAAAAAGTAATTCTACCCTCATTGATATAAATGGACGGACAAAATGTTAAAAGCACTTCTTATATCTGGCTGTGCAATTCTTAAATCTCTTAAAGCTCCTGTGAGGAGTTTTTCGCTGGTTATGAAACAGACTGAAATTAATTCTGACTACTCTATATGACCTACAAAAGCAAACCAGGCCGTCAGCGACAAGATTGATTATCTTTAGTTATTTTTATTGCTTAAAACCGCTGGCGGGGGTAAGTGTCAGACAAAGTGATTTACCGCATGCTGCCTTTGTTTACATTTTACAGGGGAAATAGTTAAGTGAGTAATGCTTATGACAGTTAAAGGAAGCAGAATAAGATTTTTTGTCAAAAACCACCACTTAAGCATGTACAGGACAAAATCAGCAAAGAGATAAGTCCACAGGGGGCGCCAAAATCAACATAAACCAAAAGTTCCTCACAGTAGCTTTAACCTACTTCAGCAAACTGGCAAAGAAGAAACATGTTGGGAAAAAAGTCATTCTACCCTTATTGATATCAAAGGACGGACAAATATTATTATACCTTGATAAAGGTAGGATTTGTTGGAGGCGCGCCCAATAAACTGGCAACTACAACCCTATATTTATATCAGTTAACTGATACCAATATCAATAATTATATTGTTGTCTACAGCCTAACATAAACTTCATTGACATGGGACCTTTACATTGTTGTAAACTAGTAAATTCATTTCATTTTTAAGTTATTAAGTTATTTTGATGTAAATGTAAGAGTTTTTATCATAAATTTACTACTTTAATCTCAGACTTTAATCTTGGAAATTTGAGTTTTTTCTTGATAAAAGTCTATTACTTCACTCCCCCATCTAGTTTTTGTTTTTTTTGTACTACAATGGCCCTAAAAAGATGTCATACTTAACAGCTCAAGTTATTTTAAAATGACAAAGAGGCCTATGCCAATATCAATAAGCTAGTATCAGCAGCAGGACCACAGCAGCAGGGTCAGGGTGGGAAGCTCAGATGCTGATATAATGTTAGACCACTGTGCTCCAGGTTGCAAGTTGTAGAAACGTACAAAATCAGGCAAATCGTTATCATAGACAATATATAGCCTAGTGAAAATCTCGAATGCCATCAAATCTTTCAAGTTAAAACAATGTATTTAAAAACCCAGTGGTTACAGCTAGCATTAGCACTCAACCATTTCCCAGCACTGTTTGATAGTGTTACACAATACGATGTGAAGCATCTACTCCTTGCTTATGATGCTAGCTAGCAAAAAGGTAATAGCAAGGAGTTGGTTGAAACCTAGCTTTAGCTGTTTTGACCCATAGCTTAATCACAATGGCTAATGTCAGCATTCAACTAGTTTCTAGCTGATATTGTTAACTAGCTAACACTGCCATTAGCAAGGCCTTCTAATTTGTATTACGTAACACTATCAAATATGAATGTAGGCTAGGAATTGGTTGAATGCTACGTTAGCTGTTGTAGCTAATGTTTTTTTTGTCCTTTCAGTTGCAGAACAGTAAAGAAGCAGTGAAATAACAGACTACGTATGTTTATAGGACTTGGAACACATCAGCACGATATTATAACAGCTTTTGAGCTTCCCACCCTGGCTGTGATGTCAGAGGAAAATGGCTGCCAGAAGAACAGAACCGAACATTTAAGGCTGGGTTGCAGGTATAAATGATGCTGCACCAAACTTCAAAACTATCTCATGAAAAATTTCATTAACTCTTTTTCAATTTTAGTTTGCACCAAAAACATTTACTTAACAGAGATTTGTTTTAATTGAGTTCTGCTTAATTCTGAATCTTGATTCACTTGTGTTCAACCTAGATTTGCTAAACTCTGATTGGAACTAATCTAAGATTAAATTAATCTATGATGGTGCAACCAAGCCTTAGAGATTACTACAAGACATCAAGAGAGTTTGTCATAAAAAAAGGACTTCCTTCAGTAAGAATGGATGATACAGGGGGGATTAGTGCGAGACGTGTGGCCTTAGATCATGGCCTTGTATCTCTACCTCAAAATGCAAATGGGCGCACTATGATACAGGATTTTATTTGGTCTGTCTAGCAATTGTATCTACGTGGATAGCAACTGACATCTGACCAAGTTGTGGCCCACATTTACAACTTAACATCCCACATGCAGTACTGCATAAGACTGAAGTGTGGACAAAACAGAGCCAGATGAGGGCCACATCAGGGGCCAGACAGTGGCACGAAATGACTGGGAACTATGGAAACCCTACACATTATAATCTAAGTGCAACAATGTTGATGGGAAAATGGGAATCAAGTGTGGAGGGAAATGTTCGGTATTACGATCAACAGTAGTAGTAAAGGTAGAGGTAGTAGTATTGAGAAGACGACATATACGATATATCAGCCAGTTATCGCTTATCGCAGATATATTGGGATCAGTGTTACAATGGTTTATAAGTAACAAGAAAGGTCAGCAAAATTGTATGTTTGAGGTTAATTTTGAATTGTATTTGTGTAGTTTGTCCACCATAAAGCATTAATGTCTTTTTTTGTTATTTAAAGCCTTTTGGATTATCGTTTCAAAGAAATAGTTGATATTAGGAGCATGTCATTGTGAGGCAGGTCAGGCATTTAACCTATGACCGTTTTCCAAGTTTTGGACAATCCTCTTAGCAGTTATATGTCAATAAAACATATTAAATCCCCCCAAAATGAGATAGCAGCAGATTTGACAGACTTTAGATGATTATGCCACACTGATGTGGATTCCCCCCATCAGGATGAGGCACCTATTTCCCAGCTGTTTCCCCACTCTCAGGCTTCAAAAACAGCATCAGAGAGGGAGAGAGGCAGATTTTTTTCACCTACAACCCATCCTCTCTCTCGCGCGCAAAATGGTGAAACATGACATGTTATGTCACGCGCACACATTTAACGACACCCCATTGTCAGTGTGAGGTGGAAAATGGAGGAACCTGTTTGCCATTTAACAGGCAAATTTCTCACGCTTGTGTGGAGGTGCATCAGCAGCCCCGAGCAGAGGAACAGACTCTTTTCAGGAAAACATTGCCTCCCTCAGGTAGCTGTCTTAACAGGCTGACGCTATACGTTGACAGACACAAACACTGCGCTGTTTCTTTAAATGGGGAGAGGGTCCATCTCCGTGTGTGTGTGCGCCTTTGCAGTCAATGGCGGCCCACTCTTATTGCTGTTGATTTGTGTATCCCTAAAGGATCATATTGAGTGCATCAAAATACATTGACATACAAGCTCCATCGCCCTGGATTAAAGAGGAATTTAAAACGGGGGCTTCAAGCGATAACCCACATCTGTTGAGTGTTTAAACCTACACTACAAGCACATTAAACGAGGCCTTCATAATAAGAAGAAACCACTGGTGGATCTAATATCTAAAGATACATTTGATCAATTATTTCTATATTTGCTGAGGTGATCCCGTTTTTAGAGCAGATCAACACGCAGTGGAAACAAGCCCCTATCCTTGTGTTTTTTTACACGCTGACACACGTATGTGCAGCCATATAGAGCTGTTTTCGCAGACAATAACCCGAGCTGCCGTGACCTACAAAAGAAATCGCCTCATGGACCAGTGGGCAGAAAGAGAAGCCAGACAACAAACCGCGTCGGTTTCACGGATCTAGGCAGCACACAGACGCGCCGACGGGGCGGGCGGTTGGTTATGCAGAGGAGAGTGGTGGTGGTGGTGGTGTTAGTGGTGGTGGTGGGGGGTGTATTGCTCTTACTTTCTCCGTGGAGCCCGGGCTGAGCCGCTCCAGCAGCCTGCACAACACCACCCCATCTTTCAGGGAGGTCTGCAGAAAGGCTTCAGGATCCGAGATGGTCTTCTTCGGCGATTCCAGCACCCCGAGCGTAATCAACCACGTAACCGTCTGTTCCGCCGAATTCATGTCCAGTCACAACAGATCCTTTTCAACAAAGCGGCTGTGTTTGGGGGTATATGAACAGCTTACCGCCCCGGTTACGCTGTCATCTGTGCGTTACGATAGAAACATAATTAATCCAGAAAAACGATGCATGAGATGTCGATGAGAGAGGCTGCGGGATGCGGATGACGGCTGGCTGCTGGTGGATATTCAGCAGGTCTGGTTTCCTCCCCTGAATGGTGTGTTTTTTTCCCCCCTCCAACCTGGCAAGCTGTCAAGTGCGGTTCGCTGTGATGCGTTCAGGCACTGGACTGCATACATGCGCATCGCAGCCGCCAGCCACTCATCCATTGGATGACATCACACAAGAGGGACAAGCCTGTCCGAGCAGTTGTTACAGGGCACTTCAGCGTGACATGAATAGGCTTCCTCTGCGTGGCTTTGCATATCCTGCTCTTTTTTATCCGTTTATTATGACCACGCCACAGGCTATCTGTTGTTATGTGCTGTAAGCTGCGGTGGTTTGAACAGGCCTCTATTCAAACCAGATGAGCTGGCAGGTCAGATAAGGAGCACAGGCTGCTATAATAACACTATATTTAAACATGGGTTCATTTTAAAGATATCATTTAATAACTGGTAACACAAAACAAGCAGGAGAGTCAGTCAGGACAGCTAGATTTGCATACTGAGCCATGATGATCAAGTTTAAGAATAAATCCGTCTTATTGCTTGTTCCTCACCTGATATATTAGTAAACAACAGGTCGCATTAAAAAAGGAAAATGAAAAAAAAACAGGAAAACAATAATTAAACAAAATTAGGCCTATTCTTTAGCCTTTTCCTTCATGGGAAATGATGGCATCTTTAACAGCCTTAGGCATCTAAGTCCATCTAAATGAAACAATCGGAGAGGGAAAATCAGTCCACAATGAGGCGATGACTTGTCTGTGGGGACACAACAGCACTTTATTTTCATGAGCAAATACAGGCGCAAATCAGGAGCTGACCTTTATATCCTATCAGTCATTATTTTTCTATGTACCTGCTCTCTTAGCCTTGCTTTGGAGCCTGCTGAAAGGCACAGAAACACCCTGTGCAAAGCATTTTCTGTGAAGCTGAAACAATGAGACGGTTAATTTAATAGTCGATCCATGTCAATTTATCCGGAAAAAAGACAAACAATGTTTAAAAACAACCAGTTTTTAAGTCATACAAAAAACAAACTAAATGTCTTTGTGTTTTGGTCAATCATCATATACAGGCTTGCCTTACTTTATAGAGAAAATGGTCTGTTTGTGTAGGTTTAATATGTGTGTGTGTTTGTCTGAGTGCATGGTGAGGAGGCGATGTGAAACATTAATATATAATCCAGCCCTGTCATTGTGTTTGTCCTGAAGCAAAGTAAGAATAAAACATTTATGATACATGTCACGTCCATGCAGGAGGTGGTGGTGAGGTAGAATAAAGATTCACTTCACACTTTTGCCACAAGGTGGTGCTCTCTGCTCAGCCTATAGTTAGACAAGATAATCAATCGGCAAAATTTTCCACAATTTACTCGATTTACAAGAGGCAACATGAGCCTTTGGTAACAATATTAAGAAAGCGTTACACCAACCAGACTATGATATATCCAATAAAGTCATATTGAAAATAGGTTTGCACACAGAAGTGCTTTCTAATGATCTACTGCAGAATTCTAACATTATATAAGTTTAAAATACAAACCTCTTTAATGTTTGTATTTTACATTCAAGGTGTGAAAAGTATGTGTAGGTAACCTCCCTAAATCCCTTCAAACACATGTGGGTTGCCAGGTTGTGGCTAGCGTTAATCCTCCTCTTGCAAGATACTCATTTGTCTCTTTAGCTCTTAAGTTCACAAAATAGACGAGCACCAAAAACATACCATTAATTAAAAAACATCAACTTAAGATTTGTGTAAAAACATATTTGCAATGCCTTATAATTCCAGATGATACACTTACTCATGCTTATGGAATGCTAGAAAGTTATATTTATATTACAATTTAAAACCACTGACATGTTTGAGAAACCTGTGAGTATTCTTTCATGGTTTATGTACGAGATAGTGTCTGAAAAAGGTGGGCTTTTTCCCAACCTGGCAACCCAAAAGTTGTTTCTTTTTAACAATTTAAATAAAGCTAGAAAGCCTTTATTAAGGGTGTTTCATTGGAAAGTGGTACTAAATTGTTTACCTTCATGTCACGCAGATCAGGTGCGTTCAGCTCGTTCACTCCCAACACTTCTCCATCCCCATCGTCCACGTTTTGCCTGTGTGTAAGAGAGAAAAAGAAAGAGTTAGTGTGTGTGTGTCTGTATGTCTGTGAGTTGTCAGGAAGGCTTACTCTCGAGGCCGGCCGTGTTCTAAACAGGCGGCGTCGAGGGATGCTGTTGTGCCTTCGAGGTCCTGTCACCATGGGTCTGTAACCAAGGGTGCTACGGTGTGGCTCCAGGCATTTCTTATCCCTCCACTTCCAGATCATCCATATATTTACATCACAGGGAAATGCTGCTTTTTCTGAGCTATCTTTGCTTCACTGTACAATACAACTAAAATATTCAGAGAGATGCTTCCTGTTATATCAGGACACCAGGCTGTGGTGAGCCAGCCATATGCACAGTGGTCACTATAAGGTGACAAGGTACACGACGAGTGATACTGTTTGTTAAGGATTCATCTGTAAATCAGTAATCATTGGTCTGCAAACCCTAAGGAAGCAGTTAGAAAAGCCTGTTACAATATCACTACATTGAGTATAATGTTAAATCAAGAGAAGCAACAAAACCTCACATTTGACTGCCTGGAAATATCACATTTTTGTCATTACTGCTTGAAAAATGACTAATCTGCTAAATCCAATGCAGTCTAATACTGCCCTGTCCTAATGTCTACCTGTTTAAGGCCTGTAATGGTCATTTTTTTTGACACTGCAATAGAGATTTTCCTTCAGCTACGTAACTTGCAACCAGATTCCAGTGGCTAAAACATGGGAATTTTTCTGTTTGTTACAAGTCAATGAGAAAGCTTTACCCAGCAAGAATGTCTCACTTCTTCAGGGGTCACTTATCAACAATCTCCACACCCTAAAAGGCAAAATATGTCGGGGTTTTTATCTTTCTTCAGAGTGCGGGGCTCATCTTACCTAAACATGCTCACGCCTCGATACACAAGAGACTAAAAAAAACGTGCTGCGTAATGAAACTTCCCTTTTGAAACTCTGAGAGATAAAGCCACAGACGAGCATTTGCACACCCCCACAAACACACACATAAGATAGACCACCTGAAATGAGAAGAATGAATTACCGCAATGAAGTTTAATTAACTACAAAGACAAAATAAAGTCTCTCTTTTGTCTCTCTTCAACACTGCACAGTGAATAACTTTTTACATCTTGACTTACAGCTATCACACAAGCAACTCAAGAGTGTCACTCAGTTCACTGGGGCTGCCCCTGTATTCTCTCTTTGTCAGTTGCAGTAAACAAATAAGTAGGACAAGATTTCGGTACTCAATTCCTTTAAGCCTTCAACTAAAATAGCTCAGTAAAGTATCTTTGAAACTGCCCTAGTCAAATTGCATACCTGCATTTGATCTCTATGGTTTTGCTTGCTGCCAATAGAGTCATGCATTGTTCGATGAAATGCGTCCTGTGATAGACCCACTACTGCATCAGCTGCAACCCACGCAGTCTGAGGTTTGGTCATATTTAATTAACTTCGCAGTTAAAATGCATTTATCTAAACAGTCATGGAGGAGGAGTATTGGAGGAGATTGAGGTTGAATTAACTGTCAAATTAAGGTCTCCATTCACCATATTTACACTGCAGCCATTTCCTTGTGACACCACCTTCAGCTTAGGAAGCTAAAATGCTGCTATAATATGTAACTGCCGTGTTTCAGCAAATTGGACAGAAATTTAAAAAGATTCTGATTTAGGCTATTGTTATCATCGCACTGGTACTCAATTTATCAGCAACAGAAGAGACAAAAGAAACTAAGCATTGTTGGAACATCTGGCCATATTTCAAGTTAAAACAACATAGTTGATAACCCATCATTAGGTACCGAAAACTGAGTCACAACAGCTAACTTTAGCATTCAACCTATTCCAAGCTAACATTATCGTTAGCTAGCTAACATTACCGTTAGCTAGCTAACATTATACCTTTAGCTAGTTGGCATTAATGTTAGCTAGGACATAGGAAGTGGTTGAAAAGTAACATTAGCTTTATCCTAACTGCAGCTAAAAAAATTGCAAATAGTTTTGAACATCGAGCTATATTTCAAGTTAAAACAACATATTTGAAAACACATTAGGTACCAACAGGTAAGTCAAACAGCTAATTTTAGCATTCAACCAATTCCAAGCTGACATTACGGTTAGCAAGCTAACTTTACCATTAGCAAGCTAACATTATTGCCTGTAGCTAGTTAGCATTAATGTCAGCTAGGACTTAACACCTTTCCTATTGTATCTTGTATCACAATAAAATGTAATGTTACATAGGAAGTGGTTGAAAGCTAACGTTAGCTGTATCCTAACTGCAGCTAAAAAGCAAATATTTAGTATTACAGTGAAATATGGCCCTGTCCATTAAGATTTTACCTCCAATGTCTTTTAAGTTGCTGAAAGGACAGTGGACAACCACAACTGAGAAGTGTTGAAATGATAACAACTTGTTAGATTCCCTGTGTTTATACGATCAGTACAACATTGTAACAGCATTCAAGCTTTCAACCCTAAGCGGGACGCAGAGGAAAATGGCCTCCATGTGAATACGATGAATTGGTAACAGTATCACATTTTACTGGCATCATCTTTTAGACAAAACCCTGCCCTACAAATAAGGACCACTATGGTCTCAGTGCGGCCTGAGCCAAATTCCAGATACAATTTTCTAAAAATGCACCTCTCTGTCTTTGAGGGAAATAAGGGAAATTTGAGGGTTATAAGGAAGATAGTGCCACCTATGCTCCCTCAAATCAATGCGGTCGATGCTCTAATATATCAGCCTCCCTGTGTCCGACTTTACCTCTTCTCTCCGTCTACCCCCAGAGCCATCCGACTCGGAGAAGCAGCTCATATTTTATCATGACAAGGCAAAATCCATGAAACCCAGAGTCACTTCACAGACCAGAATACATTAAGCAGAATAATGGATCGACTAGACAAGCACACAAGGCCAAGATGTAGAAAGGAGATATGACCCGACATACTGTATATTTTCTGTCGAAGAATAGCCTGCAGCAAGAGCCAACAACCATAATTTTGCCATTAGCTCACAATGTACTCTCAGTCACAAAACTATGTTAGATATGGCTTTACGTATATAATTACATACTATATACCCTTTACTTTAGATGACAGGGACACAGTACAAACAAAGAAACCTATTAACAAAATAGTCACCGTGAATTATTCCTCTAGAGCGCTGACATGAGATAATAAAATTACACCTTGTCAACAAAAATATATATATTTAAAGATCCACTACCTTTTCACACATCTCAGTGTGTGTTGCATTCTGTCTAAAGCTGCTCTACTAACAATGGACCAAATGCCACTGAGTAATTTTAAAGGTGCTATAGACTGAAATGGACTTAGCCACTCTGACAACCGGTCAGCTCATCTCAACGATAACGCTGGCTGCTTTGGGGCATGACAACTTTGTGATTGATTTGCTAATATGGTTACCTGTCAATCAGGATAGATTTGTTTCAAGGTTTACTCTACAGCTCCACCCTCTTGTCCAAATATGGTCATTTCTGGCTCCACAAAACAAAATGGAGACAGTCAAAAAATGCTAAAACCTAACTTCCAAGTTGCAGTCCACAAATCAATGGGTGATGTCACAGTTTATGTCCACTTCCTTGTTTTGTCTATGGATTTTGCTGTCAGTTAGGAAACACTCTTCAATCCAGCTGTTTCCAGCAACAGCAGGGTGTGGTTTAACCAAAAAGCTCTATAAAATCTTACTTTGTGCTGCCAAAGAGATAACTCGCAGGGGTAGCATTTATGCTAGCAGCCAAAGAGCTACGTGTTTTGTTAAGGAGTTAAAGGAGACTAAACTGAAGCTCAGGGAAGTGGATATTGAACTTACATTAGTTGTTTGGCCAAAATATGACTCCTAATGTTTCATGTCTCTTACATGTAAAGGTAGTTGTTTGCTATAATATATCACCTATCAAATGTTTTGTTTGTTGGTGTCCCCCAAGTGGACAAAAAAACCAAAACAAAGCAGGTTCAAGCTTTGAAATGTATAGCTTCGGACCCTGTATGTTGGACAGGAAGTCATAAAATGTACTACATAGCCGTCATATCACCATTTAGCTGCTTTGTCATTGTAATTACGCCTTTAAAAATAAGTCAAGCAGCTCCGGTGTTGCACATCCACAGGGCCACTCTGAGTCGTGATCTCCATACGTGAGCTGCGCGTGTGTCATCTCTGACGTTACCGACCCGCCTACATCGCCCTCCGTCTCCCTCAGTGACACACACTCACACATACAAACACGGACTTTCCGGCAGCTGCGTATCGGCGGACCCACGAGTGGAGAGCCGGACTGCGAGAGTCTCAGCCTGTGGGAAACATCCGCTGCTGTATACGCGAGTCCTCACTGGCATGGACACCGGGGGAGAGCACTGACCATCCAGGAACCATGCCTACTGTCCTCGGTGGCAAAGGGAAACTTTCCGTTGTCTGTTTTCTACTCAGATGCGCTTATTCTCAGGTGAGAGGTTGCATGGAGCTTGGAATATAGCCTTCTTAAAAAATAATTAGGTATAATGATAGTTTGTTAGTCAGAGATGGATCACTGACAGCTTGAATGACTCCTTAAATCTTGCACAAAATTAGCAAATTTGCACGTTGAGTATCTGCTTGTTATTTGTAAGAAATTCTCTTTGCAGATAAAATGTCTTTTCAGATATTCCTGAATGGCACTCAGCAGAGATTAAAGTGCTGCACAGGAGCTTAAAAATGAGCATAACTTCAGTAATGACTAATACTTTAAGAATGTAACAGGTGGTTAGTAGTGTATGGCTTGCATGCTGCTTGATGCAGGTGTTGTGATGGGTTGTGGTTTGTTTTGACCCAGGGGGGTTTATTCATTAGGGTATTGCAACAGAGCTGTAGCCAGTGGTGCTGGAGGCTATGGATGTGTGAAACACATTGCACATGATGATATCCATTCTAATGGGTCAGTTAAGTGTAAAAGTAAAAAAGCTGGCCTGATTTTGGCTCATGCACTGCCACAGGGAGGTGAAACGCTGGCTGTCTGTGTTTATGTTTTTCATTTTGTGCCCACGGCCTCATAACCGCCTTGTGGCTTTGATAACTAGACAGCTCTCACACACATTGTTTTCCATCCGCAGGCTCTGGGTCCAGCCTCTCAGACTCTGACCTTAGTGAGTCATGCCTGCAAGAAGAGACAGTTTCACACACTCATACACACAGACACATGCATGCACGGCGCACACATTTTGTACTGTGCATACTGGTGCTGCACAGATGGCACTGAAGGCAGAGTGGGGCATAGATATTAGAAGCATATCACCAAAATGAGAATTCAATAATTAAATGCTTTGGGGGGGGTACAATTTGATGAAAAAGTGAAACAAAAAACAAACCTGACAAATAAGTATGACTGCTATTAGAAAACACAATAGTTTTTTAAACTACTAGTGCAGGAGGATCATCTGTTTTCACACCAGACGTACACTCATAATGAAACACACTCCCGCCCACACCTTCAGCACCAACACAAAGGGGAAGTGAAAGTAATGTAAAGCATTTGTTCTTTATCATAATGCTTGAGCAACATTGTTCTCTGCACTCTCATTGGACAGGGGAAATTTGAATTGTGAGTCGAAATGTTAAAAGGGTTGAAACGTGGGGGGAGGGACAGAGAGAGAGAGAGAGAGCAGGGTTGCCTAACACGGATGGAAACAGAAAGTTGCCTGCAACAAAGTCAGCATCCGTCTGATGATCTGCAGCTGTGATTTCAAAGATATGAGTCATCAACAAGCTTCAACCGCCTCACAACTCTCACAATTACTGCGTGTGCGTGACTGTAAGGGTTACTGTAAAGTGCTACGCTGTGTTTTGAATTGAAAAAAGGCGGGAAGCAGGGTGCAGCAGGTGATTCTTTTAGTTCGATGTACAGTAAATGTGTGTATCTATCTTTGTTATTATGGAGAGTGAAAGGTTAAAGGTCGCATCTTGAGATATTAATGATGAAAGAAATTAATGATGCTTTATAGTGTATGCGCGAGTACATCTGTGTGAAAGTGTGTGCGCTCCGTCTGAATGTTATCTGACAAAAACTCTGCACTTTGCTGCTTTAGATGCTTAAACACGCTTTGTGTGCACAGTCAACAGAGGGTTGTTCTCCATGTGCATGTCTACTTGATAGCTGTTGTTCTGGAAGTGTTACTAAACTCCCCTAGATTATGTGTCAGTTTTAACTTCCTGCAACTCTCTCCTCATTCATCACCTCTTTCCTTGTGTCTGTACAGGTAACAAGAAGCCAACACAACAGCTGTGCCAAAGATATCCTGGAGGTAAGGGACTACTTTTTTCCATTGCTTGATTTTGATGATATTGTTTATTGATTTTGTAATATGTAACATTTCCACATTGAAATGTTTAAAACTGCTTGAATAAATCTTAAAGTAGTGTAATTGTTAATATAAGCTATTGTTACTTGCGTCAATTTAATTAGAATTAAAGGACATGAAGAGAATAAACGTAACAAATAATATTGAAACTAAGACTTCTGAAATGTTGGTTGTTAAATGATGAAAACAAAAACTCCACTATCTCACGTTACTCATAACATCAGTTCGTTATTGTCTTGATTGAAAGACCCCCCTGAGGCAGAAATGAAATACTGTGTGTGTAATTGTAAATGTGATAATAGTCGTTCCAGTAATTGACTAAGGGAAATAATTCAGATTCAATCGTCATTTGATTGATCTAGTCATATTTTGGGTGTTGTTTTTTGTTATTATTACTATTTTGGCCTTTTTATGCCTTTATTGCGAGAGAGAGAGGATAGTAGGGCTGGGAATCACAGGGTACTCACGATAGGATACATGGCCCACGGTAATGTTAATATCACCATACAGCAGTTCTGTGATAATTGCAAGACAATCACATAATGATACATCAGGGGTCTGTTTCAGAAAGCGGGTTTAGTGAAAACCCTGGGTTTGTTAACCCTGAAATGAGGGAAACCTCAGCTTTGCCGTTTCAGAAAGAGAGGTAACTTTAACTCTGAGTTGGTTACTATGGTAACTGTGTCTGTGAACCTAACCTGGTCGGGAGCAGGTTTTCTTCAGGAAACCTCATTCGACTTCCTCATTCATTCAGCCCGTCTCAAGCGTGTGTTTGAGCGGTTACAAATTTAAAAAACAAAACTATGCGTCTCTGTGCTGCTCTGACCCCTTTGCAAAAGTCTTTTATAATTATGATAAAAAAATGTTTTAGATTTTCCCCCACCACTGCCGAGAGCACTCAAATAAGACGATAAGTTATTGCATTTTTTATTTAAACTAACACAATTCAGTTTAATCAACATAAATTATAATGTATGTGAAGTCAGCATCATGTTAGGGATAAAGCTAATGCACATTAAAACAGCCACTGAATGATATTTCATTAGTTTAATATTTAAAATATGATTGAAGTGAGGTTCAGCCATGAGCCTGTTCTGCCTGAGCCGCACCTTTGAATGATGTTCTGGTATTTTATTTTTAACTGCTTCCATGTATGTTTTTCTCATGCTGGATTGCTCCTAAATTAATATAAATTTTAGCTTCTGGTCGTGATTAAGTATTAAATAAATAGACAAGATCAAACTTGCGAATTTACTCGAGCAGCAGTTTCTTCCCATGCCGCTTCTCTCTCTTTTGCAGCTGCAGCCCTGTTACTTTATTTTTTTTTTAAAACATGCTCGTATTCGCTAAACGTCCGCATGAGGATTTCGAGCTCCACTGGTGTGATGTAGGAGGACCTCTTTTTGTGTTGAGTTGATTGAAATAACTCTGATGAGCTGTTCTGAAACCAAAAAGCAAGCATCTAACAGCTCAGGGTAAGTCAAACCACAGTCCGGGGTTAGACTGTTAGACGGTTTGTTGAACCTCCTTTCTGAAACGGACCCCAGGTCAAGTGCAGAATTAAAGTATTTATTGACTTCCATCAGGTCAATGTGCGCTTTTGTGGGCAATGTGTTACAAGGACTGTCTTTATGAGGCCGATGACAACATGTTTGAAAGCAGGTGCGCGCTGTGGACGTAGCTGAGAATAGCCTACTCCCTGAACAAAGTATCAAGAGCCTTATAGACAGAGAGTCACGTCAGTGGAGATCCAATATGCTGCATTATCGGCCATTGCTATGTCACAACTCCGAAAGTACCGCCAGTCAGTCAGTCAGTCAGTCAGTCAGTCAGTCAGTTACTCAGTCTGTCACATACAGACCCATTTGTAGGGCTGCTCCCGGCGGTCAGACAAAAATTAAAACATTGATATTTGCCGCCAGCCTGATGATAATTGTATTACACGAGTCAGGACGACGATATATTGCAGTATCGATATGTTGTACAACTCCTAGTAGATAGTGTCAGAAACAAGGGAGGACAGAGTGGGGATGGCACGCAGGCAGGGGGCCAAGGATGGGAGTCAAGCCAGGGGCCGCCACATGGAGGACTGTAGCCTCTGTACGTGGGACGTGTGATTTAACCGCTTAGCTAAACCTGCGCTCCGTATTCTGTTAAGAAAGAATTTGGCAACCTCTTTCCAGGTTTCAGCCATTTGAAAGTAATTAGACTGACTCGAATAATTACAGCAGATTGCTGCTTAGAGAAGGAAACTAAGATTGTGTTCCCAATTGATTCTTCTTTTGTAGTTATTCAATTAGCAGTTTTCTCTTTAAAAAATGTTTCAGAGAATCCAAGGTGATGATTTCATATATCTTGTTTTATTTGACTAACAGGCAAAAAGTGCAAAAGATTTTAAATAAGAAAGAAAACATAAAATCCTGATTAAGCTGCAGATAAATGCTGTTGATGGACTATCTCAGTCTGTGCTCGGGTTGGAGGACTACTGCTCCCTGAGTCCTGTCACAGAGTGGGACAGGTAGGAGTACCAGAGAAGAAGAAAAGAGCTACAGAAAATGGGGAGGGGAAGGGTGGGGAGTAAGATAGCAACACATAATGCTCCACCTGGGAGACCTTGTTGTTGTTGGAGGAGGAAAGGCGTGAGGGCTGGTGCTGTGTCCTTGGTGACTGAGAGAGGAGAGATAATGAAGTGAAAGGATGAGCAGAGAGAGGAAACACTTCCCCTCTGGGGCTTACTGTAAAAGGTGGGAAGAGGAGACGAGGAAGAGAGGAGCTTTCCAGGCAGCTGCCTGGTTCATAAAAATGTGTCAAATCATGAGCATCTGTGGATTCAAAAGAATGAAACTGGTAGCATTCCTTTTAGCAGACGCAGAATAAGAATAAGCCTGTTGCTTTCTTGCCCTTGAGTTACATGACAGAATTGATCCCGCTCTCATGTTGTTGGTTAGCTTAGTTTAGCATAAAAGCTTGCAACAGGGGGAAAAGCTAGCCTTTTTGTCTGAAGAAAACAAAGTGTATTAGCTAGTAGCCTTCTGCCAAACTCAATAGTTAACATGTTGACTTTTGCTTAAGCTAAGCTATGCTAACAGGCTACTGTATGTAGCTTTGTATTTACCGTACACCACAAAAATGTTATGTTGTGTACTTAGCCTACTAAGAGTTATTAGCCAGCCAGGCACACTGACTTTTGCTTAGCTAAGCTATGCTAACAGGCTACTGTATGTAGCTTTGTATTTACTGTACACCACAAAAATGTCATGTTGTGTACTTGGCCTACTAGGAGTTATTAGCCAGCCAGGCACACTGACTTTTGCTTAGCTAAGCTATGCTAACAGGCTACTGTATGTAGCTTTGTATTTACTGTACACCACAAAAATGTCATGTTGTGTACTTAGCCTACTAGGAGTTATTAGCCAGCCAGGCACACTGACTTTTGCTTAGCTAAGCTACGCTAACAGGCTACTGGCTGTAGCTTCAAACAGAACAGAGAAACTTATTCATTATCTTTAAATACATATTCATGATTTTTTTTTGGATTATGTTTCAAAAGTTAAGTGCAAAAATGTTGTCTTGTGTTAATGCAGAGTGTATCTGCCAGCCAGGCACACTTACCTCTGCTAAGCTAAGCTATGCTAACAGGCTACTAGCTTCAGCACAAATTAAGTGTGGAGACAAAATAGTGGTATCTAACTTGTCATATAATTTTCAACAAGAAAGCAGAACAAACATACTGAACTATTCTTTTAATCCTTTAGAAATGAACAGCTCAAGTGCAGTCGTCACATTTTAACATGTACATTTTAAACTGGGCCCTGATGTTCCCACATTATTACACAGCAGAGTTACCAGATCAAGATCATGGTAAATGCAAAATCAGGCCACTTTGTCAGCATCCATGAGGTCTGGTCTGTCTGAGTGAGACTGCGGGCAAATCTAATCAGCAGAGATTATAATCAGAACGGGAGCTAAGACGGCGCACTGTGTGTGCAGAGCTCCCTCCATGTTACTGGTTTCCTCTCAAGCAGCGTGCAGAGAGAACAAATAAGGAATGGGGTACATTTTCAGAAAAATTCTAAGCGTATAATCATGTGTAATCATCACAGTCTTCCTTCTCCCTTCATGGTGAGAAGTGAAACAGCGAGCAGCGTGATGTCACAGCTGTGAGCCTCGGCCACATCTGTCAACTCAAAAGCACGTATAGCATTTATACCTCTACCAAGACATCAAAATGTAATCTGCATCAACAAACACATGCTCATAGACAAACAAGATTTTTTAACTACTTATAATCACATGGAAATTAGGGATTTATATGAGGATTGGATGAGCCTGTGACTATTCAGTTATTGCCACACAGATGCATTGTCTTTCTGAAGCGCCACCTATAGGACATACCGTCATCTTTTTCAGGGTGGTTTCCTGTGTGTGTGTGCAAACTGAATTTACTATGCCCAAAAGTTGAATCATTTTATTTTGCTGTGGCTAATGCTAATGCTAACAATATTGTTTTCTACTAATGTATTGAATATTAGATTGAAAGTCTTGTAGTCTGTGAAATGTTAAAAATAATTGTTAATAAAAAGTTCACCGTAGTTTAACTGAGCATGTGTGAGCAGTGCTTCCTGTGGCTGCTGGGTAGACGGTCCTTTTAGTTCCATCCTTCCAAATGTTTTAACAATTTAACTCTGCAAGTTAATTTAAAATCTCCAACGTGTGTTCTTCAGGGGAGGTATGGTAGCCCACCTGTCAGCTGTACCGGGATTTTAACAGTTGCACATGGTACTAGTGAGTACTTGTTATGGCCGGAGCCACCTGACGCCTTTAACGTTCATATCCCCGGAGGCCGCCTTACAAGCAACTATGCTTTGATGAGCTGTCTTGTTTTCTGGTTCGCTGATTGAGCACCTTTGAGAGTGCTGCCTTCACAGAGCAAAGTAACTTGACGGTAAAGTGACACTCAGACCTATCTATGTGGAGAAATCATGCCTTTTTCAAACGTCTTAGATTACGTTCTCAGCCCAAAGTGTGTCACTGGTTCACAAAAGAGAGAGTGGCTTCTACATGCACTTATTTTCTCACTCAGAAAACAAAGAGAAGAAAACGGTATCTGTCTGGAAGAGGCTACATCTGGAGATCAATTAAAATGAATAGACATCTTGTCACCGGAGTCTAACCCATATTTATACACACTCGCACTCCCCCTGGTGGAGAGGAGCAGTACTGATAACCAGAGTCAGCTGTCTCTGTACTGTATATGCGGAAATGAGAGGGATAAGTTACCTCTAAGTTAAAGAAATAAAAAAGGAAGTTACAATGACAGTTTTAGGATGTTAGTAGTTTCTGTATGTGTGCACCATCGATCACAGTGAAGTTTCACAATTCACCTTTGACCTCTGCTTCTGTGTCACAGGACATGACTCAGTCCTGGGCGTCCCAGCAAGCCTTAGGGGGTGACCAGGCCCAGCGAATCCTCTACAACTCGAAGGTATGTGTGTGAGTGTGTGTGTGTTTGTGTTGCATTGGTGGATTATGAGAGAATGGGCCCCTGGACACAGAATTGTAAAAGCCCCCCACCTCCACTACTTTGGGAAAAGACATGCAATTTAGTCATTTGTAGTCATATACTTCTACTATACATATATATATATATACTTCCTGTCTTGCATCACTTTGTGGTCCTTTTTATGTTGTTTTGTTGACCTTCCAACAACAAATGTTAACAGTCTCTTGAAGGAGAGGCTCCGATCTCGGGGCTCCATGAACCCTTTGGCCCCTGGGCATGTGGCTGGTAGACCCGCTCAGTAATCCCTCCATGGTGTGCTGTGTGTGTTTTTTTTAGTGTTTTCTTGTATAATTAAATGCAAACTCAACCTATTAGACATATTTAAGTCAGTTTACATGTTTGGGAGTTCTTCTTCATATCAGAAAAAAGGAAAGTGTTTGGGTCGGAGAACTAAGAGATGAAATAATCTGGAGTGTGGAGTTACAAAGAAGTGAGGTAACCCGCTCCTTATCTCTGCTGGAGGCTTGCAACTCAAGGCTGCGTTAGCTGCAACCAACATACCTGAATCTCTGACGCAACTGTCTGTGGTTAAGTTGCATTGTGGGTAATGTAGTCGGCAGGTTATATTAGAGCTAAATCTAGTGCATAAGTAGAGATTTCTCATCATTTTCTGTTTTCCCTTTTTTCCCCAAGGAAGCAAAACAACCGACTACACATCAAAGGCAAAGTATGTTTTCACAGACTAACTTCCTTATCTGATCTGTGCAAACATTTACAATTTGTTTCTTATAGATATACACAGTTTGTTGCCTGCTTTTGATCCTGTTTCCTTGTTTTCTTAGGTCGGGGGGATGTCCAACTGCGAATGACCCGTCACCCTCATGTGGCACCTCACAAATCGTAAGTGGGGCATGAGGAAACATGATCCACCAAAGGTCATCTAACCTGAACTGCTGCTTTGGCACATACACAAAGGGTTTATTAAAACAACACACCTAGTTTATGTTTGCTTTCAGTAGCTTGTGTAAAATTAGATACAAATCAGAAACATGCTGCCTGTGGAACCACTGGGAGAAGTATTGATGATAAAGAGAGTGAAGGGAGGTAGACCTACATAATACAGGTCAGGTCAAAGGTCAGGTAACATTCTTACAAGCTGTCAGTGGAGAACGATGTGATTCTGTGCGTTACCTCTTTACTTCCTCTTTTTAGTGTGAAACACGTGTTCGAAGTTGTAGGCTGACTGCCTGTTTCACATTATTACACAGATTCTGTTACGTAATGGAGCAGTTTTATGTCGGTTCCTAAAACACTTGGAAGAACTTTAATTTACTGATTTAAGCACTTTTCTGGAACCCAACTTAAAAGTGTTGAGGCACATTAAAAAACACTTAACACCAATACGGTACAATAAGAATCTTATTGAAAACAACAAATTTGAATAAAATGGCACTATTTATTTCAAAATTATATGCTGTACCAATCTTTATGACTAGTTGTAGTTACGATAGTGGTCATCTTAACACGATCGAAGCCTTTGACCTAATTTGCAAGTTTTATCTGGGGTGCAAATAAACCATATATCCATCCATTATCTCCATTGCTTATCGTGTTCAGGCTCAGAGGCTTTCCCAGCTGTCATTGGGGGAGAAGCGGGGTACACCCTGGACTGATCGCTGACACATAGAGACAGACCTTTCATGCTTACATTCACACGTACGGGGAATTTAGAGTCACCAATGAACCTAACGAGCATGTCTTTTGGACTGTGGGAGGAAGCCGGAGTACCCAGAGAAAACTCACGCATGCACAGAGAGAGCATGCAAACTCCATACAGAAAGGCCCGCTTTGTCCGAACCGGGGTTCGAATTAGAAACCTTCTTGCTGTGAGACGACAGCACCACCGTGCAGCCCTCAAATAAACCACATACCATACCTTATCCTAATTGTAGATTGGGTGTTTGAGGTGGTTTGATATCAAATTTTCAGGGGGCTAGAGTACCAGTTGCACACAGTGACGTGTGATTTTAAATTTATGAAAAAGAGAGCATTGGAATGTGATTGTTGATTATCGATTGAAAAGAAAAGAAAGTTCAGTAGTTAAGATCCCCGCAACCTTAGTAATTACTGTACATGTACAACAGTGTGTGATTCTCTGGCTGTGTCTGTTCTTACAGGATGCTTGCTGATGACCTGAGGCTGAGCAGTGATGATGAAGACGCTAACAGGGTAGGTAACACACTCCAACTTTCCCCACAACCCGAAGTCAGGCGAGTTAATCGATAAAAGATAACATTTTGCAAATCGCGACCCATTGCTGAATGAGTTGGTTGCATTTAAATCATTACAATTATTAAGAGAAAATGCCATTCATCAGGTTTAACCGCAGGCTTGCAGCAGGTTATGTAAGTGTACAGTTCAAGTACAATGTTGTAACAAATGTTATGAATTACAGGAAGATGCATGTTTTGTACGGCAGCAGTGTCTTGTAATCTTCTGAAAAATGGGCCAGTGTTGTCATGGCACAGAAATATAAACTAATTAAGTAGTTTGATCTAGGTTTGACATGTTTCTAAACTATTGTGCACGCTTCAGGAGGCAGACAGACAGTAAAAAAGAGAGTTACAGGACAGTCAGTGTGAGGGTAAACAAAACCAAAACAATGGCTTTAGTGTTTGGCAGCTCCTGCTGATGAGGCCTGTTTTTCTGGTAGTGTTTAATGTGTGCACACACCCATGGGAAGTTTGGCACAGCTGGCACTCAGTTAGGTTTCTGTATTTGTTAATAATATTAAGATGTCAAGCAGCTGACGCAACACATCCAGTTTAGCTTTAGTTGCTGCTTCTGTTGGTGATATATTTCTGCTTTGTGTCCCCGAAGGCAACACATGAGTCGGCTTCCTGGGATGGACACAGGTAATAGATTACAAATAGAATGTGTGCATATTGTGAAAATGAGTGTGACTGTTTGTCTGTAAACATGAGTTCAACTGTGTGATGTATCAGTCTGCCTGTGTGTGTGTGTGCTCCCCTCGGCTGTGTACGTATGCTGACCCCTCTCTGATGTTGTGTGTGTGTTGACTGACAGACTGTCAGCACAGAGAGCGCACACACATGGCAGGCGGGTGAGACATTCCAGCTCCGACTCTTCAGACTCAGACTCCAGCGCTGAGTCAGTCAGCAGTAGCCTTAACTCCCGGAGCTCCAGCCGCAGCCCAGAAGTTCACCCAGATCCAGCGTCGCCTGTCAACACACGGCAGCCATGCAACAACAAGGAGGTACCAACCAACTCCTCTTCTTCTTCTCTTTATCTTCTCGATCACTGTCTCACGTCTCTGTGTCTTCCTGTGGTCGTGTGTCTTTGGGTGAATTCTCTAAAGGGAGCGGTGGCCTCAAGGCAGTTGACGGCAGGTGTGGGTGGGTGGGTGGAGGGGGATCCGAGGAATGTTTGTGAGTTTGAGGCGAGGATGACGGGGGTGGAGGGCGCAGAGGTAGCTTTGGGAATTAGTGCTTGGGTGTCATGTCAACAGGCCATGTCTTAAAGAGGAAAGCCCTCAGGACGTGGAAGTCAATAAGACTCGAGTTCATGTTGACATCCACAACTAGAGCAACCTTTCAAAATAAAAGCACACAGATAATGTAAACTACTTGTGCATCATTATCACAGATGAGTCTTGAATGGGGTAGTTTGAGACGGGTGCTATGAGGGGAATGAAGGGGAAACCTGCTTCACTTTTATGAATGGAAGGCCCTGTACGACATAGCAGACTGTACTAAACATGCACTACATTGGGCCCCTATAGGGAGAGAGAGAGAGGGAGTTGAGTGTGTTTGGGTGGGGGGGGTGCACACCATGTGTTTTTCATTTACGTGGACTGTTTAAATGTCTCCCAGGGAAGAGATGGGGGTTGGAGTTATGGAAGCAGCAAATCCAGAGTTCCAGGTAGCGAGAGAAAGAGGGAGGGACAGAAAAGGAAGGAGGGAGGGCAGTCGAGACGTTACAAGAGATGCAGTGTCTTCTCTGGAAAGAGGGCGAGGGATGTGGGGAGGGAGGGAGGGGGGTCACTGTTTGACTTGAGGAGTAAGTAGAGGTTTAATTTAGCTCCTGGTCAGCGGAGAGAGAATTAGAGAACGCGAGAAAGAGGAAGAAGTTTGCTCTCAAGCTGTGAGTATTGTCTTCTATTTTTTATTTGAGGAAGAACTGCTTTCTTTTGTGTTCCTCTCGTTCTTAAGGTTACCACGCCAGTTGTTAAGCAAACATTATGTGAGTCATTTGGCATAATTGGATGGGGGTTGAGCTACTGTAAGCACAGATGTGGACTGTGAGACGGTGTAGAAAGTAGGCTATTGAAAGGAGGTTACAATGTCAGTTGGAACTTTTTACTCATGTGTCATGATCCAGGGTTGGAGTTTGAACTGTTTTAGTAGCAGCTGAGTAATCAGGGAGGTATTTGTTATATGAGGATATTGTGGTGCATTTCCTAAGATTGTATTGCAAAGTGAGAATGTTGTGGTATGTGCTCACCCTCAAATATGTGTCATTCCTCAAATGGTTGAATGGGATCCCGCATTCTTGGCTTTCACCTAGTTATCTCTGAACTAGTAGATGAAAACACATGTGTACACTTGTGGAATGTAAAGTACATTTACTCATGTCCCTTACTTCAGTACATTTTAAATACATTTGTACTTGATAGGTTCCTTCTACTGCAGCTTTATACTTCCATGTCACTTGTTTATATTTATATTTAAGAGCTTGGGTAACTCTACTAAGTAAGATTTTGAAACTTCCAAGCGATCACCTGCAAAAATGAACTTCTTATCAAGTGTTGTCCTGATTTCTATTTAGGTCAATTACTTTTTCCAAAGTCACGTTTCCGATGGCAAGTTTCTACTTTATGAATAATATTGGACATTTGTTTCTTTTTCTGTGTTTTCCTAAGGCTGATCACCCATCTGCTGCCCAGTGGCAGTTAGATAAATGGCTGAAGAAGTCCCGGAAAAAATCTGCCAGCACTGAACAGGATCCCTCCCAGAGCATTCCAGGACGCCCTCCCTCTCCCAGCACCCAGAGAGCCCCATCTCCAGCCAGATCCTGGGACAGCAATCGGGAATACAGCCCTAGCCAAAGCCCTATTCCCAGCCCACAGTTCAATTACAGTGACAACAACAGCCCCCTACCTAGCCCTGGCTATAGCTTCTGCCCAAGCCCCAGCCCATTTCCCAGCACCTGCCCAAGTCCCAGTCCCAGCCCAAGCCACAGCCTGACCCCCAGCCCGGGTCCAAGTGTTTGCCCTAGTCCGTGTGGGAGTGCAAGAGCCAGCCGTAGCCCAAGCCCTATAAATAGAGACCCTCCACGAAGCCCGAGTCCAAGTCTACCTACTCCTTCCAGGAGTCGTCAATACCCTGAAATTCAGAGTCGGATTCAAACACAACCCAGCCTAACAACCAGTACACCCCGGATAAAAAATAGGTCATGGATTGCCCCATTGCCTAACACGAACAACAAGACCAAGCCTCCAAACAGTACTCATCTTCAGGCCCCTTACCAACACAGGCTCAAGACCCAACCTACACAGAACCAAGACCAGAACCAAAGCAAATCCAAGGCTCCTGCTGTTTTAAACTCTAACCAGAGTAAAAACCGCATATCTAGAGCCAGGACTAACTTGAATCCAAGTTTTCAACAGGTCTTAGATGCACATGATGCCAAACACACATCACATTTAGAGCAACTTCAAAGAAGCAGATCCAACAACAACTCTAACCACAAGTCCAAGCCCTCGTTCCAATCTAGCACACAACATAGCCCAACGAAAGCAAAGCACTTAGTTTCCACAAGCCGTGTAACAAACTCTGGTAAGAGTTCTCATTCCCAATCTACCTCTAAAGCTGCTACTAACTCTAATACTGGGTTGAACACTAGACCAAACCCTAGCCTTAATCCTAGGACCAAGTCTTTGGAGGCTACAGCCCCAACTCCTGTGCATGTTAACCATACAAAAACACCACAGAAGAAACCCCAGTCCAAGGAACAAGAGGTAGAACACAAAAGAGATCATCTGACCAAAGCAGAGGGGAAAAAACAGGAGAGAAAAGACGACAGACATAGGGAAAAAAAACAAGGGAAACAGGAGAGAAAGGAAGACAGGAGGCTGGCGGAGGAGCAGCTACTGAGACGTCCCTGGATCCAGAGTTCAGGAGAAGAAGAGGAGGAGGAAGAGGAGGAGGAGGGAGTGATAGAAAGGCAGAGGAAGAGAGAGGAGATAGCAAGAGGGGAAAACAGGAGGAGGAGGGAGCAGCAACATCCACGCGAATGGCAAACAGTCCAGGCCAAACAGAGACTACCTACAAACACAGTGCAACACCGTCTTCCAGACAGCGTACACCGCCAGGGGAGGACAAAAAAAGGAGGCAGAAGTGGAGAGGAGAGAGGGATACTACAAGAAAAATCACCACCTTTATCACGTTCCCCAACTCCTCATAGATCGTCCTCCTCATCCTCTACCTCCTCCTCTTCGAATTCAGATTCAGAATCTGAATACCAGGCTCCAGTCACCAAAGTCCCAGCTGACTCTACCTCTCACAAAAGACTCTCAAAGAAGGGGCAACAAGGCCCAGGCAGAACAGATACCAACAGGCCGAAGGTGGTGCCCCCGAGAGGACCCACCTCAGGGAATCCAAGTGAGGGGCAGCAGAGTGAGGGGAAGCAAAAACTCTACACCTTGGTCCCATTCGGGCGAGGTGAGAAGGCCACAGCATCTTCCCAGCGAGGTCTTAGAAATCTGGTGGTGCAGATAGACCTCTGTCTTCTTAAAAGAGTTCCAGATAGCACAACTACTTCCCCTGTTAAAAAACCCTGCTCTTCTTCCGCTACTTCATCAACCAACGACAAGCAGGGAGAGGCTATGAAACACCTGTTCGTCCCCGAGACTGGGACAAAAGACAGCAAGAGGAAACGCAAGGTAGACAACCTGCATAATTACTTTACATGTTTTTCATCAGAATAGGGTTGTCTTTCAAAGCATGCATATGTGTGTTTGTGTATCACCAGTTGGAGAATGGTGTGTCGCACAGAGAAAGCAAGAGGAGTATTCCTCATGCAAATTCCCTCCCGGGCCACACAGGGCCTTCATCTCACACAGCTGATCACAACTTTGTGACAGAGACGACACATAACGGGTAAGACAACATTAAACACACCACTTTATTAATATCCCATATTATGTATGTTCATGCCAGTGTACTGCAGTTTGTGGGTATGTGTTCTTGCAGGTACTTGGAGGAGTATTTGGACAGCAAGAGGCCACTCTCTCCTGTGTCTCCACTGTCCGACAGCCCTGAGCCTGCCAAGCCTACCTTTAAATCAAAGACACCCGACCAGCATCACGTCCACAAGAACCGGGACAAGAATAGAGATTCTGCTATAAAGGTAAAGCAAACAAGTCCATGCTTAAATCAATGCAACTCTTTTCGCTTGCAGCCTTTTGGTTTATTTCACCTCTTGCTCACCTGTATTCTCAGCCAAAGATGGAGGTGGAATTTGTGAAAGTATCAAGACAGTCTCAACCACCGTCTGAGTCCTGGGGCCCTGCAGGACACAGGGGAACTGTGCCTAACCCTGACACGTGAGCGACTTTACAAAGTCCATACAGTGAATCATTACATAGCCTACTATGCTAGATAAAGACTCACCTCATACTTAGGTGTTGTGGCTTACTGATGACATCAAAAACAAAAACTGTGACTGCGCTGCACTATTTCTTCATTTTTATGTTGCTCTGTCCATCTTCCTAGTCCACATCATGCTGAGTACTACCTACATGAAGCGAAACGGATAAAGCATCGTGCAGACGCAATGGTGAGTGCTTGATCTTTGATGGAACATGAATTATTGACAGGGGTTTGCTTATTGCGGAGGTGGGCATTGTCTTATTGCAGAACTGTTTTTGAAATGGTTTATGGCAGTTTGTGGGATGTTGGTGCAGAGTAACATTGGAATTCTTGACCTATATGGTTGTTGTACATTTAAAATGCTCTATCTTGATGCGGACCAGCCCTATTAGTGATCTAAGCACTCTGTATGTTTGGTTAATTCAGCTGTCATTTAACAGTTGGTAGTAGCTCTTTAGGCAATTTTGTGACCTTGTCACCTATTTGCTCTCTACTAAGATTTAGAAATATTTGCCTAAGGAGACATCAAATTTTAAACCTAATATTGACAACGTGCTAGCCCCTTCCTACTTTGACAAAGGCAAGGGAAGTACACTTAACATATTAGGGATGAAGTCGAGAGAGTGGGGCCAGACAAATGTAAAATAGCACATTTTGGGGAGCAAGATATTTCCCCGAGTGCTAAGTTAGGCTAAACACTTTCTGGATAAATCTCTAAGGAAATTCACAAAGTTAAAGTTCCTCTTACTTCATTCTTGCTTGTTTTATATAATAGAGACTAAAATATTAAACAACTCCTTTAATGGTTACCCCTATCTTTTTCTGTGTTGGACTTTTTTCCAGGTGGACAAGCTGGGGAAGGCTGTAAATTATATTGATGCTGCGCTTTCCTTTATGGAATGTGGGAAGGCAATGGAGGAAGGGCCACTAGAAGCAAAGTCTCCTTACACCATGTACTCAGAGACAGTGGAGCTTATTAGGTGAATAACACATTCAGACAAAAATGTACACATACATGAGCCGTAGTTCAATTGTTAACAGACTCATGTCTTAAGGTACGCAATGAGGCTGAAGAGCCACTCTGGCCCTGGGGCGAGACAGGAAGACAAACAGCTGGCAGTTCTGTGGTGTGTATCTCATCTCCGCTGTTTATGCCACATCTGTCATCGGGCTGAAGGACCTGAATTTTGAGCATGATTTGTGGTCTGTTTGAGTCTCTCTGACATCCGTTTGTGTGTCCGCAGTTTCCGATGCCTTGCCCTCCTTTACTGGCAAATGTTTCGTTTAAAGAAGGACCATGCACTGAAATACTCCAAAGTTCTGCTGGACTACTTTAAGGTAAATCTAAAAACAAATCTGACATGTCATTTTACAGGAAGTTTTTTTTATTGTTTTGTGCTTCTGCTAGAATGTAAATATTTCAGTTTGGATGACCTTCAGCCTTGCTTATGGTCTCATTACAGAGTTCTCCCAAAGTGCCTACTACACCACCAGGTTGGAATGACTCTGGGAAGTAGGTGGATAATTGCTTTAAACATTACAGGGTATTTGTTTTCATTTACTTGCCTTCATTCCAGCCACTGAACCTTTGTTTATCATCATTACTCCTGGTTGTGTTTTTAACTCCCAGGGGTACAGAAGGGCCCCCGTCTTCACTCTCACCCAATGCAAAGCAACTCGGACGGGGTTCACACGGGGGCAGCAACTTCCCCTCTCACATAAGCATTCCCCAACGTATCCACCAGATGGCAGCGAATCATCTGAACATTACCAACAGTGTCTTGTACAGCTACGAGTACTGGGAGGTGGCAGACAACCTTGCAAAGGAAAATAAAGGTATTGAAGTGTGAAATGGGAGAAAAGCTTATGTTTACAGATTTACTCGAAAATTAGCCACACATTTCAAATAAATAGTTTGGACACTCATGAAATCAGAGTTTTTAAGTCAACTGACTTCCTTTGTCATTGCAGAGTTCTTCAACTACTTGAATACGTTGTCTGGGCCGTTGACTCTTCACAGTAGCATCGCTCACGCAGTCCAATACACAAGACAGGCTCTTCAGTGGATACGCATTAGTGCCAAACTGAACTAACAAGGAGAGGATTTACTTCAACCAGCCCACTGGATTTTCAGGCCTTATTTGGAAGACATAACCTCTGGATCTCTGTGCAGCTGACAGGAGAGCACTGATACCTACTCTGCTGTCTGTGTGACTTGAACTTGGATTTAATGGAGCCTGATGAAATCCTCATAGGATGTTTGGGTGCTTGCAGTCCGAGCCTTAATGTGTGCGAAGCCTTCTGAAGGATCAATCATTTAACTTCTGACAGATGAACTACATGCACCTTCTTCCTCATTGTTGGATTCATCTGCTGTGTGTGTTCAATGGATTTAAATAATTTGCCAAATGTCCCATTGTGACCGATACAGGACTCTATAAACAGTTGTTTGTGCAATTTTATGTGTGATGCCATTTTCATACTTTGGATTTCATCATTATCCAGCGGACTGTTTCTCTTAGGCCAAAACAGGAGAAGATAAAGACCAACCAATCATGTAATACTTTCTTCACAAGGAAACATGTCAGCATTGTTTTCTACGGACTGTGGACTGTTTCTCTTAGGCCAAAACAGGAGAAGATAAAGACCAACCAATCATGTAATACTTTCTTCACAAGGAAACATGTCAGCATTGTTTTCTACGGAAGGTGAATTAATGACTCCTTATTTTAAATCTTTGATATTTTCAACTGTATGTTTTTTTTTTACTGTGCAATATTTGTTTATCTGTTTTTAGAAAAGAAAGAAAAAGTATGATAAATAAAAGGTTGGTGAGTCTATTTGCCTACATTCAAGGCACCTTTTATGCAAAATGTATTTCTGTTCCTGTTTTGATTTCTAAATTGAGTAAATAATGAAGCCGAAGATGTAATTTAGACTTTTCCTTGATCCAAGAGTGTGCATTTTTTAATTCCAGCTACTTACTGAGCAAAGGCCACAGGTAATGTAGCAACAGGTGATAGGCCTAAGCTTTTACATGATATTTTAGTTAGGCTAATTTGTCTGTTTTTACATAATATGAACGATTTTAGCGTCATCTATTGCTAAAAAATATTCAAATCATGGTCCGATGAGAGCCTCTAAAAAATAACTGGGTGAAAAGAGCCCAGTTAAACAAAGAAAGATTATGCTAGGTTTAGCCTGACAAACAAAATTAGCATTCTTGCACTAGCTTGATTAGCAAGGTGTATCCTTGGTTTATGCTAACTGTGATATTACTTTGGAAGATCATTTTTGCCAGGAGAAACAGGTTTTAAACCAATTGCACTTACCACGAACCGCCGACTTCTTCAAAGGTCTTTTCAATACAACTGAACGCTAGACCGGACTTGGTTATACCGGTAAAAACACGCCATTTGACCTGGATGGGCGTGGTTTTGCCTGACGTAGCAGTGTACGCTTCGGCGAGCTCCATGACAGTCTCAGCCAAGCTGTTTCTGATTAAGTAAATTGGGGAACTTCGTCAATTACAAGGTAGTCTGAAAGCATGCCTCGCTTGATTGTCTATTTTACCCTTAATGGGACCACATAAAATAGCTGCATTGAAAAAAGTGCCTTCTAATAACCTAGTTGGACTCTGGGAAATTGGTGGAGAAGCTTTATATAAAAGGTTCTCTGTTTAGTAATTTGCCTTCCTTCAAGTAACACAACCATCATAAGTCCCAGGGATAGCTCTTTTAACATTTAATCATTAGGGCTGACTAGTAGCAATTTAGTTTTCACTGGTTAAAATATTCATTTAAGATATCTGTAGGGGCCTAAAACAATTTTGTCATGTTACAAATATATTCTCACATTTAGAAATTACATTTCGACAAGTCAAAAGGGATTTACCGATATCTTTTATTTAATTATAGATATCAGTAATTCCTTTTTGACAAGTAAGAATAAGGATTAAAGAATTTAGAACCCCCTTCTTTACTCATCTAATGGCTAACCTCAGACGGGGTTCACACGGGGGCAACAAATTCCCTTCTCATAATGCACTTCCACGTATCCACCAGATGGCAGCAAATCATCAAAAACTTTACCAACAGTGTCGAGTAATGGCAACAGAGCGACCTCATGTCTTCCTGTGCCTGCAACGACCTGAACATTACAGTACACTACTTTCTCAATCAGGTTAAAGACAATAAATTCATCATTCGATTTTTGGAAGAGGCTCACCGAATATCCCGCTGTTATTGTCTCAGTGTCTTTTTAAAATGTATATAATTACTTTGTTGACATTTTTTTAAAGAAATTAATCATTGATGCATTTGACTTGCGAAAATATGCTCATGCTATAGAATGTTTCTCTTTTTCTTTGGCCTTATTTCTATCTCTGACGCAAGCAAAAACTCTGTAGAGATAGGCATGAGAGACAGTGTGTGAGTCAGACTCGATTGAGTCCAGTTGTGCAGAAATCCCTCTCTTCCTCTCTATGTATATCACTCTCTGACGCGCTCCGTCACTGACACTACTTCCTGCTGCATCAACACAGACGCCGCTGTATGAAACTTCAGCATCCGATGTCTGGTACCATAGCAACAGCGATCAACCAATAAGGGGGCTTCTCGGGACACGACGAGTCTGGGGTCAATAGCATCCCGGTTTTTTTGGTTCCGTGAAATTAGGTCTGTCGTGAACTTATCACACAGCAGAATACAGACATGTTTTACTCATTCATTCTTTAGATCACGTGTTATTATTACAAATAAAAACATGCACTGACACAATGCCGCGAGAGATAAATGCATACTTTTGTATCAGGTTGTAGGCTACCCTTCTTTTTCTTTTTTTTTCTGCAGCGTCGGTCTGACCCATGTATATGGTCTGACCTCAGTTAACAACATGATTGTTCAGTCCATACATTGAGCGTGACAATTTATACCACTCATGAAATTAATAGTTTTATTCTAGCTCTACAGGGTTGTTATTGTCTCCTTGTGAGGTTGACGGAGTAGACCACCATGTTCATTGACAGCCGCTACGCTGCTAGCTCGTTCAACCTGCACGTGCCTCTGCGTCACAGCCGTTAGTGGCCGTGTACCGGGCCGTCTGAGGACAACCGTTCCCAGAGCCAGACAGTACACACACCGCAAAAAAATCCAGACGTGCTGCTCTTTATCGACTGTCTACAGCAGGAAAGCAGGTGGTGTTGGAGCGATAGACTTGAAACACAAACCCTGCTGATTTAAGCCACAGAGATGCACAAAGGCGAACAAACTGTCAGAGACTGACAACCAACGGTCACTTCAACATCAAACAGCTTCACACCAACGGCTCTCTTGTTCATGTCGCGCTATATGAGTAAATCTGTGTGAAAGTAACAGAGTGGGTGGTTTCAAACTGTACAGGGCATTTAAGAGCTACCATACAGTCATTTGAGGTGACATGTACTCATTTGCCCGCATAGTGGCAGCACTACAGCACAACTTGAAGCTAAAAACAAGCCGGGGATAAGCTGGGTCAAGTCAGCTAAGAGAAGCTAAGAAAAAACGGATGTTGTACGGATTTTGTTGGGAAAATAAAATACAGTTTAGACCTCACAAATAATATGTGACTTGTTAGAACTATAAAAGATTTGGAAGTGAAGACAGGCAAAATAAATGTCTAAATATATACATGCAAGATCCAAAACACTATAAATATTGAGCAGTTAAATGTAAGTATTATTCCTGTCCTGTATTTGAAGAAATAATTTAATAAATTAGGTTTTCCAATAAATTGAAATCAAACAATCAGAAAGAAGAAGGGTAGTCTAAAGAATATTCCACCTCTGGTTTTCATAATAACCATTCTAATGGTTGTGTATAAATAGGCACGCAATTATCATTATTAATAAATACTGATTGGTGTTTAGAAGCACCTGGTGGAGTCATACGAGTTTTAATAACCTGATGGTGTTTAGAAATAGACGAAATGAGACGAATTGTGAACATTTTGGCTTTTCACATACCATGTTTTATCCCTTACATTCTTTTCAGCACCCTCACAAAAATCTTTATTATGCGTATTTTATTTTGAAAATTTTCTCCGGAACTCCTATGTTTGGCCTTTCTCGTTTGACTCTCTGTGAGGAAAGGGAAAGCAAAGCGACCAGGCGGTTGAAATGGAGAGCAAAAGGACTGGGAGGGTGAGCGAAAACGTTCAAGAGACATGGCGTTGCAACATGACAAAATAAGAGGATCTCAGTTCACTGAAAGGAGTTCACAGGAAAACAAAGTTATGGCTGAGGAGTCGAGCTAACTGTCTGGAGGATTTTCATTTCGCTTTGCTCTCACCTCGTAATCAGTGCGCACACAACGTTTGTGTTTGGCAGAATCTGCAGAGAGAAGTCTGAGGCTAACAGCCCAGTTTCACAGGATAAAAGGTAAAATCAAATCACTTCTCCAAGCAATCACTCCGAACTGTTGTTTGTTTACAACCAGGATTAACACTGTGCTGAAGTTACACAGTCTTGTAGCATGTCTTTTGTTTAGCAGCTAATTTTGCCAGCATTGTTAGCGCATGCAGGCAACACACTTATACTCCTATTTCTGTCTGAACTGACATGATGTTACAGTCGTGTCATGGCGCAACGACATGCCTGATTTACTAGCATCGATTAGAGTCGCTATGCTAATGTTAGCTGCTTACAAGAAAAATGTTACAAAGTGCCACATGGGGCTCTGTTGTAACCTACCTGTCAGTAACAGAGGTCCTGTCCGGACATGCCCTTGGGCACGAGGCTCCTGCCCCTGGCGGAAACCAATAGAAAAACATTTTTGCTTAATTAACATAAAACCACAATAATAAATGCACAACACAATAGAGATATCAGTTGAAAGTGTCATTTATTGTCGTTTTTCTCTTTTGTCTTTGTAAACTCACAGTAAAACATAATAAAGGGATTCTCCAAAACGTTATTGTCCATATTTACCTTATTAACTAGTGTACAGTAGATATTACACTTTAATTTGATTTGTCACGCAGCATATCAGTATGTTTAAACAATTAAACTTTATTATAATCTAATCACTAAGCTGTGTGCAGTCTGTGCCAGCTTTGACCTGTATAACTCATTTACAATGAAAAGCTCCTCTTGTGTGTCCAGGTAGCTCAGTATGAGTCGAGATGGGTGGATGAAGAAGAAAGCCAATGCCGGTGGTGACAATGGTTGGGCTGAAAGGGTAAGTATTGATCATTTTATCATAATCATCGATGTATGGCAGAAATCAGGCTGATATATCCTATAAAGAGTCAGGCTGATATATCCTATAAAAAGTATCCTATTATGAGAGAATGTATACCAACAATAACTATAACATTCCTACCAGCAAATCAATACTGTGTGTGTGTATGATAAATCAATGTATAGTGGCAAACTATCGATTTTGAGGCCCTATTGTGTAATCCACAGAATATACTTGCATACAGTGTGTGTTGAAATCTATCAATTCCCTTGGCTGTCTTCATAAGTGTGATCCCTCAGGCAGGGATGTTGTCATTGAATTTCTAACCCTCTAAAACACATTTAATAAATGTGCTTTGACGGTCAAAGAAAGGGCTGGACACTCAAAAAGGAATATACCAACATAAACCAAAACTAGAAGGGTAAAACAGACAAGAAGGCCAAACAAAACCTCATCCTGTCACTGCTCTCCCTCTCGTTTGCAGGGCGGCTACATGGCTGCCAAAGTGTCCAAGCTGGACGAGCAGTTTAGACTTGATGCCCCCAGAGAAAAACAGAAGGAAGGTTCATGCACCAACATCTTCAGTGGAGTCGCCATCTATGTCAATGGATACACAGGTAACATGATGCAACAAGACATCCATAAAAATTGAATATAAATGCTCGTAATTGGATTTTGCTAATGTCAAGCTACACAGCTTACCATGTTATTGGAGGTAATGACTGAAAAGAGTCAACTAAAGGAAGGTTCTGAGGCACCTTTTTGGTTCCCTTTTTGCCTGTGTGTGATCAGATCCAAGTGCAGATGAGCTGCGCAGACTGATGATGCTGCACGGTGGCCAGTTCCACGTCTACTACTCTCGCTCCAAAACCACCCACATCATCGCCACCAACCTGCCCAACACCAAAATCAAGGAGCTCAAAGGGGAAAAGGTCATCAGGCCAGAGTGGATCACTGAAAGGTTTGTTTTGAAACTTTGATATCAGACTTATTACTTCTTACAATATTACAGTGCTAACTTTTTCATCTTTTTTTAAATAGTGTCAAGGCGGGGTGTCTCCTGCCTTACCTGCAGTATCAGCTGTATGCCAGACAGAAGGGCCCACTCTTCCCGGGCACGACTCCACGTCAGACCTCAGAGATCCCTGGACCCAGCCGTCAGCCGACCCATCAAAAGCTTCATCACCTGCCGCAACGCAGCATTCAGCTCTCTCCTCTCAACAATAATTCCTCATCCAGCTGCCAAAATAACTCCCTCCCCGACCCCAGCCACAGTCGGCTTTACCATGGCAACAACCAACCTCAGTCCATACAACAAAGCTCTGCAGCTCACTCCATTAACCCCCAACCAAGTCACTTAGCATCCACTCACCTCAGTACAGACCCCCGGCACAGAAGCTCTTTGCACACCTACCCGCTGTCTAACACAAGCCCCACATTGCACCTAAACAGACCCCCTCAGACCTCTCTTCAAACCCCTCATCCTAATCTACAACACCAGAGAGCCGGCCAACCACAACCTCAGATAACCTCTTCTTGCAACAGTGCCCAAAGTGGCAGCAAGGAAGGGGAAATAAAAATGTGAGTGGAACTATTCGGCGGTTTTTCCATTTCTTTTTTTCTCCATTTCTTTTCGAGAGTTTTTGCGCACACCATAATATCTTGTCAAATTCTCTTTTTCATTTCTCTATCCCATAGAAACGGATCCCTTCTGACCTCATTGGACGTGATGAGCCATTCAAAAATGAATGAAATGCAAGAGAGTGGCAACAGAGATCCTCTCCCACAGGTGGTGAAGGAAGCCCCGCTGACCAATGGACACTCTCACTTTGTTAACGGTGCCTTAAAGCCAGAGGACCTGTCTCCTGTGACAGATAAACCCTCTGTGCACACGGAACTGCGTCCAGTGCAGTTTCAGACCAAACCTGACCCCTATGAGTTCCCCCACAGTCCTCCAAAGCATTCCAACCAGTCTCTGGATGTTTTGGAGCAATCCAGCTCACAAGAAGAAGGAGCGAATGAGCAGAGACCTCCACCCACCACATATCAGGAGGCTGTAAAAGCCACAGAAACCCTCCTATTCCCAAAACAGCTCCAGCCGTCCTGTGAAGCTGATCCAAACCCTGAAAAGACTCCTCATTCACCATCTTTTTCCCATTCTCCAATTCGACTGAATGGAAGTCACCACAATGCCTTTTCATCTGACTCAGCCTCGCTTAACAAAACCAACATAACAGCCAAACTGGATCCTCCCACTGAAAAGTCGTCCTCATCGTCAGCGCAGCTGCTGGCACAGACTGGCGGTCTGATCTCTGAGTTCTACTCTCACTCACGTTTACACCAGATCTCCACATGGAGGTCTGGCTTCTCCGAGTATGTCAACGAGCTGCACAACAAACGCAAAACAGCAGGGGGCGTCTCCTTTCCGGGGAAAGACCGGCTGAGGAAATCTTTGGCGCAGCGCTCTGCAGACGGTCGAGGTAGGAAAGGACGACTCACTTTGCTGCCTTTCACTGTAAAATCAGGCCCACTTTCCTGTCGCTCACAGTGCTTCTATTGTTTGTGTAGCCAATTCCAGCTACTCTAGATTTCTGGGGATGCATTTTGCATAATTAGATCCTGTCTTTATGTCTTTTGTTTGTGTTTGCTCATGTGTTCAGGTACCTCTGCACCCTCAAGTGTTAAATCTTGTATTCTCCATGTGGACATGGACTGTTTCTTTGTGTCCGTGGGGATCCGATATCGCCCAGAGCTTAAAGGTAAAGCCCCTTTTGTCTGTTTAATCTGTTCGCTGCTTGTGAAACATCCAGAGTAGTCTTGTAACATCCGATCAGTGCTCCTGGTTGACCTCATGTTTTCTTTTGCAGGGAAGCCTGTCGCTGTGACCAGTAACCGCGGACAGGGTCGGGTGCCCCACAGACCCGGGACCAACCGCCAACTGGAGCTGGAGTACTACCAGAGGAAAATAACGCATCCTCAATCTGGTGAGATGCCATACCCAACTGTTTGTCATGGAGAAAGATGACTTTTTCCTAACATGCCTGGCTAAGTGTGCCGTTGTTTTGCCTCTCAGAGAGAGACGATGGGGATCTTTACAGAACTCCCTCTCAGGAGAGTCCTGACTCGCATGCTAACGGAGTGGACCAGGATGAGGCTGCTCTCTCAATGGCAGAGATCGCATCTTGCAGTTATGAAGCTAGGTAAAATATATATACCGTTTTTATTTATGTTTAACAGCACAAATCTGTACTAACCGCAATGATAATAAATCTGTTGTGCTTTGCAGGCAGGCAGGCGTGAGGAACGGGATGTTTTTTGGCAAGGCAAAGCAGCTGTGCCCCTCGTTGCAGTCTGTCCCTTATGATTTCGAGGCCTATAAAGAGGTCGCTTTCACCATGTATGAGACTCTGGCAGGGTAAGAAGAACTCAACTCTTTCCCTAATTTCCTTCACCTTTACCTGCAAAAAATAACCTTTTTATCCATTTGTTTTTTGCAGTTACACCCATGACATCGAAGCTCTGAGCTGCGATGAGTTGTTGATAGACGGTTCTGCGCTGCTGGCTGAGTTGGGCATCGATGCGGAAGACTTGGCCAAAGTGATCAGAGCAGACATCAAGGAGAAAACAGGATGCAGTGCCTCAGTGGGCATGGGTGAGTCCATGTTGTCTTATGTTGTAAAATAGATGAAGACAGTGTTGCTAATTTACAAACTCAAACGGACGGCTCATCTGTTCAGGGTCCAACATCCTGTTGGCTCGGCTGGCGACCCGCAAGGCGAAGCCGGAAGGCCAGTACTTCTTAAAGAGTGAAGAAGTGGACGATTTCATCAGGGACCTGGCTGTGACCAGCTTACCAGGTAGATACAGCACCACCTGCTGGTCGTTATGTGCTCTTTTTTTTGGCGTATATTAAAATGATTGTGATTTCTTCTTCAAGGTGTCGGGCCTGTTATGGGTAGAAAGCTGGCTGCTATGGGTGTGAGGTCATGTGGGGACCTCCAACAGGTGTCTCTGTCTCAGCTGCAGAAGAAGTTCGGACCCCGCACAGGTCAGACCCTGTTCCGCTTCTGCAGGGGGCTGGACGACCGGCCGGTGCGCTACGAGAAGGAAAGGAAGTCCGTCTCAGCTGAGATGAACTACAACATTCGCTTTACAAAGGTTAGACCTTCTTTCCTGTTCCTGTAGCGTCTCTTCTTTCTTATCCTCCCACCACTTTAACTCTCACGTCCTGTAATTCTGTGACCAGGTTGACGAGGCAGAGTGTTTCCTGTCTAACTTGTCCATGGAGGTGCAAAAACGTTTACAAGAAGCCGGGCTGAAGGGTCGCAGAGTTACCCTCAAGGTCATGGTTCGTAAGGTCGGAGCTCCGCTGGAACCGTCTAAATATGGGGGTCATGGCATATGTGATAACCTCGCCAAGTAAGACAGTAATCTGCTGTTTTTCACAAGGTATTTAAAACGTCCTCTTTCCTTGGTCTAACTTTGATCTCCTCTCTGTCAGGACTGTGATGCTCGCTCACTCCACTGACAGTGGTGAGCTGATCGCCGCTGCAGTCATCAAGCTGTTCCATGCCATGAAGTTGCAGGTTATGGATCTGAGGGGAGTGGGCATTCAGGTTCAGCTTCTTGACGGAAATCACTCCATCCCACAGGACTCCACGAGCTCCGGGAATCGCTCCATCAAAGACCTGCTGCTAGGCCGAGGATCAAGTGCGAGATCCAGCAGCAAAGGTGTGTGAAGTGTTTCAGTTTAAATCTTTGCTGTTGTCTTTGAAATCAGTTCACTTCAAGGTTGATGTTACAGATGCCGCAGACAACAACAGACATCAGGAAAAGACGTCCTCAACCACAGCTCCATCGTCAAGCTCCACTCCACTTCCTCTGTCCCCTCCCGAGCCCGTCCCAGGGACGAGCAGAGACCAGCAGGCGTGCAGACGAACTCCAAATCACGCTCGAACTCGTCTCAACTTCAGCATCGAGGTCCCGTCCCCGTCACAGGTGAGGAAGCGTGTGTTTGATTTAAACAATAGCTTAACCCTTTGAAAACGAGGTTGACACTTTTTCTTCTTTATGATGTCCCAGGTGGATCTTTCTGTGTTGGAGGCCTTGCCCGCCGAGCTGAGAGAACAAGTGGAGCAGTCATGGACTAATCGGGACGTAAGACCAAGTAACCGTCAGTCACCCGGTCCACAGGCTCCTGTCCTACAACCCTTCTCTCTGAAGTCTCATTCTTCCTCGCCTCCTCGACCTGCGACCTCTAGTCCTGCAATGTACACACCTCCTGTCGGCACGTTGCTCCTACAGATTCCAAACCAGCCGGACAGTCCAGGAATCGTACTGGAACTACCAAACTTTTCACAGGTAGGGATGAAGCCATTTGAGATCATTTTTATTATTTACTGGTAATAAGAGGTAGAAGCCACTTTTAGGGTTTCCTTCCGTTTGGAGACTCTTGGAAATTTCTCAGCATCCTCCTGGATAGATATTCTTCATACATGCTTAAAATCTCGCTATGATGCGTCATCCTTCCCGTCCATTCCGTAACTATTACGTTGGTTTATTCTGTACACACAACATCGATTATATATCGACCCACACTAGTGGAGGGATCCTTCCTCTGTTGCTCTTCCTGATGTTTCTAACAGTTGTCAAAGGGTTTTTCAGCGTGTTTCTCCTTATCAGAATCAAAGGACTTATTAAAGGGGGTCTTCTAAGCTGTAAAGATTGGCAACCTCCTTGATGCAAATGTGTGATCTTGAGCTCCTGACAAATGTAGAACTTTTAAACAGTATTTGTCTGTTGTGAAAATCCTGCACTGCTTGAAAAGCTTCCAGGTGGAAAACTGTGCCTTCTGTGAATAATCCATAAGTTGGTCAGAAGTCCAAGTTGTCACAGAAAAATGACTTATAATCATTTTAATGTTTATATATTGTCTTTGTTAAGAATAGAATTAGATAGTCCTTAAAGACAACAGCTGATCCGATACCTTGCGGGTATACAGGGCCGTTGTGCGGTGTATGACATACTGCCGAGGGAAAGGGCTGTCCCTTCATCAGCGTACACTTAAAAGAGTCCTACTTATAAAAAAGCAGTAAATAGCTTAGCTAACGTGTAGGAACTCCGACTGGCTTCTTCTAAAAGAGGCGTGCTGATCGGCATCTACTGTATGTAATACAACTATTAGTAAGTACCTCATACTGTATAACCCCACTTTAAAAAAAACTTTAACTATCCCTTTAAGAGACAAAGGTTTTTAAAGAGCCAAAGCTTTTCTCCTGTGTACCAAGCTAAATGATTGTTTCTGACTGGACGTTCAGCTTCACTCTCACCTTTCTCCCTGCAGGTTGATCCAGACGTATTCGCTGCCCTTCCCAAAGAGCTCCAGGAAGAACTGAAGTCTGCATACAACTCCGCAACAAATGTCCAGCCCCAGGCCAAAATGTGTAAGTCCCTATATGATGTAGTTTTAAAGAAATAAACAACCAAATTTCTGTTGATAATTATTATCAGCATGCATATTCTCATTACCTCATGTTCTTCCTCTTGGTTTGTCAGCAGTGGAGCAGAAGAACCCACTGCTGCAGCTCAAACAGTCCGGAGTCGGGATTGGCATCGGTCGCATGAAGCGGCGCTACAAGAGGAAAAATGCAGTGAGCCCGGTTAAAAAAGGTCCGTCCCCTCTGAAGAAGCGTAACACAATGAACAGCCCGGCCAAAACCTTACCGCTTCCTATGAAATCTCGGGAACCAATGAGCATCGTAAAGGTGAGTCGACTGTTTCACACATTAGAATGAAGACAGACAATTTAGGACAATTTGATGCTCAACTTATCTTTCCACCTCACACCTGTTTTCTTTTCCCAGACTGACAACAGTCCCGCCGTATCGACCTTAAAACGGGACATCCCTGAGTCTCCGTCCCAATTCATCCCCCGTCCTGCTCCAGCGCTGGCCGGAGCCTGCGACCTGACGGACATAAAAACCCTCCTGCGAGAGTGGGTCACCACCATAACAGGTATTCAGCGAAGAAAGATTGTGGCACAGTGGCTGCAATTACATGGACAATAATAAAATAGCCCTATCAGAATAAAAATGCCTCGTTTAGCCATCTCAATTGGAAAAGACTGGCCCCATCTGGCTGGATCAGAAGGAAAATATTAGCCCCTAGTAACGACATAAAAACACATATTGTGTCCATGTAAACAGATAGCTACAATCTCTGACTCATCTCGTTTAAAGAAATGTCCATGAAATTTGCAGCTGTTGTCAGCTCATGCAGTTGTCTATGTATTTGTTATCAGTCTTAAAAAATGCATTTTGAACCACTTCTTCCTTTGTGTTAGAACCCATGGAGGAGGACATCCTGCAGGTGGTGAAATACTGCACTGACCTGATTGAGGATAAAGATCTGGAGAGGCTGGATTTGATTATAAAATACATGAAAAGGTCAGTACTTCATAGTTTAGCCTCCTCCGTTCCCCCTGTCTTTCATTTGTTTTTGTTTGTTCCTTACCTTGCACGTGGATCTTTTCTCTGCAGGATCATGCAGCAGTCTGTGGAGTCCGTCTGGAGCATGGCTTTTGACTTCATACTGGACAACGTGCAGGTGGTTGTGCAGCAGGCTTATGGTAGCACCCTGAAGGTAGCATGAAGGAGGAGTGGTACACCGTGTGTTACCATTACAACGACTTTTTTTTTTGTTTTGCTACTTTTACAAGATCCTCTCTGACTCAAATCATGACATCTTCATGATGGTTCTCCTTTTTTTTTTATTGAGACACCACTGCAAAAGCTGCCAGACTATTCTCAGTGGCCACACAGATTAAAGACAAGTGTTACAAGAGCCATGACAGTATTGGATTTTTTGCAGTGAATTATTTTCTGTACTTGCTTTTTCTAGGGACGAGTTAACACTAACTGAAAAGACAGGAAATACTCTTTAATTCTACTCACCCAGAACAGTAGCAACTTTTTGCAAATTCATCATTTTTTGTATGGAATTCTTTTCAAAATAATGCAAAGAATCATTTCAAATATATGTGAAGTTTTATATAAAATTTTCTGCAAACAGTGCTTAAATATTTCTCTAGGACAACGGTTTGTAAGATTTAAATTTCCCTCCTCCTGTTGAGCGTTTTCCGCCTGCTAAAGCATTTTAAGTCAGTCGTGTTCCTAAAGTTTATATAGTGTCTTACAGGCACAATCGGAGCTTTATTTTGAATTCTGTTACGCAGTTAAATCAGTCTAGGTTTAAAATAATGACTGTGTCAAACACAATCATCATTTTTAAACACAAGGAATCTTTTAGGGTTGTTAGAATCAGCCCGTTTTGTAGCACTTCTCACACATCAGACACACTATTATCCCAGAAATTGTAGAGCTACAATACCTTTTTTGTCATCAATGTTTGGTTGGTGCTCCGTGCCACTTGTACTGACCTGTGAAGTATCTACAACTACTGTGTCACAAAAAGCAAGCAGAATATCGTCTGCTGCGTACACTAGTACCTTTTTTCTAGTCTTTTGCAAAAAAAAAAGTGCCAAACTGTTATTAAAGTGTGTAAATAATGTTTTTAAAGATACTTGTTAAAAGTTTTAAAGAAAAGATGTATGTGGAGGCGTTGCCTCTTGTATTGTTTACATGTAGTGAATTCTTAGTAACTGTCTATAAATTGTAAATCTTCTCACTCTTTAACTGTTTGTAAGTGTTCCAACATGGAAATCCCAAGCTGGCCAAAGCACTTCATGTGAGGTTAACTGTTGATTCTCAGTAGCACTCTGACTTAGGAGGATGTTGAAAGGCAATCAATAAGTAGCCTATGCATTTCTTTTCTTCACTAACAAGTGAGATGCCCCTTCAAGAGGATGTAATGTTTCATACAGCCTTTGTATCTAGAGTATATCTTGGTTTTCAAGTGTGTTTTACTTAACAGTTTCACAAATCTGAATATTGAAATAATGCTGGATATGTATAGGAACAGTTTTTAACTCTGAAACCTGTCGTATGTACTTGTTTACTTCATACATTGGAGACATTTGTATGGCTTGTGGCTACGTTATTGTACTTGTGTGAACTTAACTTTTATGATTGGTGATAAGAAGGACTCAGCAGATGCGGCTGGCTGGCTGGCTTGTGATCTCACCATGCAAGACATTATGTGAAGTGTGTGGTTAAAAAAACATGTTTTAAATGGTATCCCTATATGCAAAACCAAATCAATCAACTCATTGAAATGAATGTAACTCAGAATGTGCAAGGCTCCACTCACTTTCAAGATGTTTTCTTCTCTCCACCTTTCATATCTGTCCAGAAGGAAATGGCCAGAAGTTCAAAATTGGCCAGTCTTGACTTCTCTAAACTGGCTTGTGCCTGAAGACCTGAAGCTGTGAACTTGTTTGTAAGTTTTCTAAATCTTGGTAATAAACTGTAAACTCTGTATTCATTTATTTGTCTTTGTCGTTTTTTTAAAGTGACAACCTGAAAAGTAGAAAGCTGTGCAACTGAAAATGATCTTTGAATGGCTATTTTTGTGGCCATTTATTCCATCTGGCATATATGTGAAAATAGTAAAAGATGTTTATTCTAGTGAGATATTCATCTTATATTTCATGTTTTACCAATGAACACATTGTGGGGGGTCAAGAATCCCAGTTTTCTTTAAAAAAACAAAACAAAAAAAACAGGTTTTTATGGTGGCCACATTTTATAATATTTCATTATGTATCATTACTTTAAACAAACAAATCTGTTTCAATTTATAATATATTTATAATAAAAATGGTTTTGTTTCCATTTTGTGTCTTATTCCTAACTTTGTTTTACATTTAAGGCCTTACAGCCTTTTAACTATACTACTTAAAGATTATTACAAAAAATGTCCAACTCATAGCACGAAAACGATTTCTCTTGTTTTTTTTTACTTTTTTCTTAACAAATTTATAAAATCCAAACAAATAAAAAGTAACTTCTAAGATTAAGGAACAAGAAGAGAGAACAGTCCCAGTGAATTCAGTAAATACATCAGAAACACAATATTTGAAAAATTTAAATTAAATAAAGTACTAATAAACATAACGGCAGGGAGAAATGTAAGAAATATATTTATATTTTATGAATTGCCCGGATGTAGTTTGACGTCAAGGGGCCTACGTTGACGTCATATCCGCGGCAACGGTTTGCATTTCGCGCACGAACTGAAGTCACTGCGGATAACTAGCTGAAATCTCCATCAGGTAATCAAACAATTTGACAGCGGTGTTATTATACATTGTCATATTTATATTTTAAGACCTCCCATCATTTTAGCACAATCGTTTACATAGTACACGACTATTTCCATGCTCATGCGAGTGTTAACGTCTGAAAAACTCGCAGGGCTAACGTTAGCTAGCTTAGCAGGCTAACAAGCGCTAGTGTTGTCTAGATTTTTTCTGAAAAAGATATTACTTAGCTTCATTTCTACATTATCTGACCTGTAGCAATTAGCTGCACACGACGCGAAATGATAAGCGTCTTATAGGTAAACCAAAATAAAGTAATGTTATGTAAATGCCAATAGGCTAACGCTAGCTAACAACCGGTTTAAAAAGGCGTGCCCTGTCGCAACCATTGCTTTGTCTCTACGTAAGAGACGCTGCTCTGTCTGACAGCTTTCATCGTTGTGGAATTGTTCTCAATGAATTGATCACGTTCAGCCCTTGTTTTCACACTGTCATTTTTTTGCTATAATCTGTTTAGTGTTGATGTTTGTAAATTGCTGCGTTGTTCATGTCAGTGAAACAATGTATATATTACAGATGTTAAATAACAGGTGCATCTTACTACATTTAATGCAGTCCATTATAACAACCCTGCAGTAAACCCCTCCTTCATACAGGTTTAATGTGAGGCGTGAGGGTACATTTAGCATTAATAAACTCTGTATAATAGTAAAAATAAACATATACAGCTCTCTGTAATGACCATAATGTTGGGTCAAACAGAGGCAGAAAATCCTGGAACCAGCTAATTTTATACAAATGGTAGGCCTAATATTATATATAATACATATTTTTTGCTTGAAAAATCTGCAAAACGATTAATTATAAAAAATATTTGGTGATTAATTTTCTTCCGATCAATAAATTGTTGCAAGTCTAGCTGGGTGCATTATACACACTGGCAACCAGGTGTATACATTTATAAACACTTTTCTCTAATGTGATTTATCGTTGTGGCATTTCCATGCAATTTTAGGCACAAGATATCTCAGCTGGTGTCTTATTATAAACGTTTGTTATCTCTTATCATGTCCAAGTGCTCATTATCTGTTCTTTACTTCCTCAGATTCAGAAAACCTTTCACACTAAGCAGGCAACCATGGCAAACCAACCAATGGACATCATTGCGAAGGTTCTGGAGCAGTCAGCCAAGCTGGTCGAGGAGTCTGTGGATGCACAGTTGAGCAAACTGAATGAACTGGATGAAGATGATTTGGAAAGACTGAAGGAGAGGCGATTAGAGGCACTGAAAAAAGCCCAGAAACAGAAGCAGGTATGTGAGATATTTTATGTATACTGATAAGCATTATGTGATTGATGAAGTTTACATTTATGTCACAACACAGGCACCCACTGCACAAAAAATATGAAATGTATTCATGCCTCTACAGCAGGGGTGGGTAACCCTGCTCCTGGAGGGCTACCTTCCTGCATGTTTTAGGTTTCTCTGCACTCTAACACACCTGATTTGAATGATCTGCTCGTTATCAACCAACTGAAGCGTCTCAGGGGATTGGTAACGAACGAAACTTTCGAATCAGGTGTGTTAGAGTGCGGAGAAACCTATATTATAACCTACCATTATATGAAAGCCTGATTTTGAATTGTATGACTTCACTTATTCTAGCAGTCTGAATGCTTGAATAATGTAAAATATGTGATTAAAGTTTTTAGAAATATTGAATTTTACCGTAAAACCATGACTGGAACTCTGGACAGATTTATAGACTAACTCTTACTCTGAAGTTTGTCTTTACATCCAAGTTAATTTTCCCGGAGGAAATTTGTTTGCCTTGTTTTTGCATCCCACGTCAGCCAACGACTGCATGTTCTCTTTGTGCTGGACTATAAAAGCTGGTTTTACCACTTTGAGGTGCATTGTTCTGCTGCTGACCTTATTTTTCTGTTTTAAAGGAGTGGGTCTCTAAAGGCCATGGGGAGTACAAAGAAATCCCAAGTGAGAAGGACTTTTTCGGTGAGGTCAAGGAGAGCAAGAATGTCGTCTGCCACTTCTACAGAAATTCAACCTTCAGGTCAGTGAGAAGATAAAACTCTTTATATCTATAAACAGAGCAGTATTGATTTGCAAAATGTAATTAATTACTCATAAATTAGTAGGTCGGTCAACAGAACGTTAACCTAACAGTGCTGATAATTGATGACAAATCTTTCCTGGTTTTAGCTTCTCAAATGTAACTTTGCCTGTATTTTTTTAGCTTTGTAACCTTTGGGTACCTTACTACCACTCAGCTTTAAGTCTGCTGAACTTGACACTCTGTCCTCTCTCCTCCCACATGTAGATGTAAGATCCTCGACAAACACTTGGCCATCTTGGCAAAGAAGCACGTCGAGACCAAATTCATCAAACTGAACGTGGACAAGGCCCCGTTTCTGACTGAGAGGCTGCGGATCAAGGTTATTCCCACGCTGGCCCTGCTTATAGACGGGAAAACAAAGGACTATGTGGTCGGCTTCGCTGACGTGGGAAACACAGATGAGTTTCCCACAGAGATGCTTGAATGGAGACTCGGCTGTGCAGATGTTATCAACTACAGGTGAGACATACAGGGTACTCCCTCATTCAAATTTTGGGAATCACAACTAATGTGCTAATACAAATTCAACTTTTGTCCCTGTTGTAGCGGTAACCTGATGGAGCCTCCCACAGTGACGCAGAGGTCGGGCACAAAGTTCACAAAGGTGGAGAAGAAAACCATCCGAGGACGAGGCTACGACTCAGACTCTGATTCTGACGATGACTGAAAATAACCAACAGTCGTCTGGTTTTCTCCCTCAGGGCTACCTCACTTTAATATAAGTCCAGCAGACGGCCCACTTTAGTTTTTCTTCTTCCTTCCTCTCAGTGACTTACCTGTAAATTACAACTTTCCATATTCTGATTTACCATGTCTCATATCAAATTATTTTCTTAAAGCTGTTAAAATTCTTGTCCCAGCCTTATTTAATTAATTCTCTGCCATTTTTCATATCTGAATAACTTTAAATAAAACATACATTTCAAGGACAAGATAACAATAAACATAATTTTGTAGAGGATACAGGAGGCGTCACTGAGCCACCGCACCACTCGTGTATCAACTAGCTCTTTGCTCTGTTGTGTTTTTGTTTATTTTGTCTCTATATTGGCTAAAACCTCAAACCTTTGTCTTGAACTCCAGTTGCCAATAAAACTAAATAAAAATATTCATATGCTTTTTTTGTCAGATTCATTCAAATTAGTTTAGTCTCTTCCCAAAGTTTTTTCTCTTACACTTGAATCATCCTAACATTATGCACATGTCAGGGTTCCCACGTGTCCTGGAAAACCTGGAAAATCTGGAAATTTACAGACTAGTTTTCCAGTCCTGGAAACACCTGGAAATTGATTAAAATGACCGAATTTCCTGGAAATAATTTCATGTTGTCCTGGAAAATTTAAATGTAATTTAGCCCCACGCTCAGCACAAGTTTGCCGCTTCAACTCCAGTCAGAGCTCCCAGAGCTGTCACATTCACAATCGAGTCCTGCGAGGGGTGCAAGATCGTCGCCTTAAGACGCTTTGTAACCAACTGAAAGACAATAGAAAAGTATGACACTTGAATTTTAAAATCTTTTTTCCAATACATTGCTATGTCCTTTCAGGTGTAACTTGGATAGATGTAGGCTTAATGAACGACTTCGCTCCATCATTGCACCTCCGTGCGTTTTACACAGAAGACGGAACATGACAGGTGTAATAATCCCGCCTTGAACTGGCAGTGTAAAAGGGGCTTGAGACACTTCATCATGAACCCTGCATCATCAATAAAAGGAGGAATAAAACTGGGGTTAATTGTGTCAGTACTAGGCCTACCGGTAGATGATATGACCGTTTGAGAGCAAGCGCTGTTCCGGAAACTCCTGGAAAGGTCCTGGAAAAATAATTTCTTAAAAAGAGTGGGAACCCTGACATGTGTATGGGCCTTCTGACCATGCCCACAATTCATTTTACATTGCTTCCAACACAACCCTTAATGCCTAATTTGTAAATTACATTATTTGTTCTTTTACTAAAAGGGCTTAAAACATTAAAGGGGAGGTAGTGTCATTTTCACTTACTGAGAACATGAAACAATGGTAGGTCAAATTGGCAGAAGAAAACATTTTGTTTGGAAACCAAAGCTCTGTTATTACCTCAGCATTTTCTTGTAACAAGTGTTTGACTAATGCAGACTTAAACAAGTTCTCTAGTAATGTTGTATGGCTCCTCTCTAAAGTCAGGACACTTGAGAGATGGATTAAAAAAAATTATATGTCGTTGCATCCTGAGTTTTAGTCCTATACTATTTAAAGTAAGTGGATGTAGCCACTGTGACCCCTTGGTTATTCTGGCTGTTTCTGGCTCTGATCTAAGTTGGCTGGGGCACCAGACTAAAGAAGAATTTTGATTGATTGATTGATTTTTGTGCGTACACAAACAATGTTCAAAGTAATTTCAGTCCGTGCATTATCAGTGAGTGTAAAACAGCAATATTCATTAAATGCTTATTTCATTACTGCAAAAAACAGTACATTAAGGCTTCTCCAAAGTTAGGACTTTGTGTATGCAGTCTTCATGTTCGCATGGTTTCCTCCTCTGAACAAAAGCATGCAATGTCAAATGATTGGCAACTGTTAATTTTCCATGTTTAGGTGGGATCTGATCCAGCCCCGAGTGGACCTCTAAAGTTTAAAGTGGATATAGCTCATGGATGTATGAATGAAGTAAATATGCAGTAGTATTTAACACAATAAACAGTGCAGAAAGCAGTATGAATGGACACTGGGGCCCAATCCCAATCTCCACACTCATGGATTTTGAGGCACGTCCCTGGTAAGTGTGCAAGTTCTTAGGGCCGTCTCTCTGTCAAATTAGCAAGAGCCGGGGGGGCTCTGATGCAGACTTTTCAACGCCAAATAACAGACTTTCTGTGAGTCCAAATATCTGCTGACTTTCCTGTGAGACTTACCCAGAGTTCATAGCGAACTTCATAACAGTTGGAACAGGTCTAACACACCCACTTGGTAGTGTGACTCAGCAGAAAAAGGTCAGTCTCCACAGAACACAACTGAAATGATACAGGCTGCATTTCATTTCAAAAAGGTTTAATATATGTGGAGTTTTTAGTCATCCATATTTAATAAAGAAACCAGAACAGGAAGCTAAGGAGCACATGGTTTTCCAAGATACTTATGAACAGTTAACTGATGTGATTGAAAGCAGAGCTACGATTCGATAGCCTTGTTCTCCACCGGTTGGAGGAGGCGACGAACAATGAGCTCTCCCTTGCTGTTTATATAGGTGTCGGCCATGTCCTGTTCAGCAGGGAGTCCATAAGGAGTCTTCAGTGGCTGGATCCTGAATGAACCAGGAAGGAGAGGATAGAAGGGTGAAAGTTATACAATCAATTGCAAGACAAATAGCTCTAATAGGCTTTTACTGTCCTCAGTTATATCATCAGATTTTCAACCTTAAGGACCAGAATTTAAGGCAAAAATGGACGCTTACCTTACAAGATGCTTGACAAATTTCAATTGGCTGTTGACTGCGGGTGTGTTTTTGTGAATTACTGGTACATGGGTCTGAAAATATGACAAAAAGAGAGCAAAGTCAGTGCAAATAAACAAATCTGTGAGCTTTACAAATCCAGTTATTTTTTACCTCAACAAAATGCTATAATAATATCTCTATCTACAAAGCATAGCTGTGGCACACTGTAAACTGCTCATTAGGCTGCCAATCACAACTCTGCACAGAATATAATGATGTGATGTATTCACCAAGTCAGCCGAAACAGTTGGAGGTAGAAATAAACTGTAAGTTGCGTTGTCTTTTTTCCACAACTTTCCTTTATTTTCCTCATTATTTTCAGTTAACTTAAGCTTTACAGAAGAGGCAACCTTTAGCAGGCTGTGAAAAGAACAAAAGCTTTACCTTTTGAAGGCCGAGGTGTTTCACCATCTCTTTCTCCCAGTACGGTCTCCGCATAACACTTTTGACTCGTGTCACGATGTGCAGTTTATGAGGTTGGTCTGGATCGCCCCCATATTTCTCGTGTTCTTTTGATCTTTCTTCAAAAAGCTGAGAAAAAATACAGAGCCTTTGAACGCCGACTACAGAGCAAACGAAGTAACGCTTCAATCATTTAAAGGTGCAGAACACAGGAGCATCATTATAACCACGGCCAGGGTCATCTGTTTGGTGGCTAATGTCACCTCCAGTCCTCTGTCCACTATCAATACACCCTGGGCAACTGCTTTAATTCTGCCCTTTAGTTTACAACTTTGAACAACAAAGGCACATTATAAACTAAATATACAATGTATTATTGTATTGTATTGTATTGTATTTGATTTCTACACAGGGGCCCTCTACAAGACTATTCAAAAATGTTCAGGTAATAAAACAGAGCAGCCTTGGTTGATTTTCTGCTTTAGTTTTCAATTTTTTAATTTATGTGAAACTGACATAAAGGAAGGGTTTTTTTCCCCTTCAAATTCATACCTCGTTTGGGACTCTTGCTTTGTTGAATCTGCTGCGTGCAGACACAAACCATGGGCAAGGTGACAAATGTGTGGTTTCTGTCAGGATCTGAAAACATACACAAACAGCGATGAGACACAAATTAAAAGTTAGATACCAGACCAAACATACCACAGGCTAAAAGGCATAGATTTGTTTTCTGTTACAGTAACAGTAATCTATAATAATCTATAGTAATATCTTTTATAATGTTTATACTTTAATATCTCTATCTCTATATTATACCCTATAATATATTACAATTGAATGTTAGAGACAAAACTAAAAATAGAGACGAGGGATTATTAAGAACTTAATGACCTCAGAAAATGGCTATCACCAGGCACATTTATTCATTTATTTATTTATTTTTAACCTAATGATAATCCCCATAATATGTTTCAGGGGGGGAAGCAGTACATTCTCATATTTACATGGCGTTGCTAAATAGCCTTCAAAGTATTGACATAGAACGACCATAATTAAACATACCGTTCTTACCTTGACAGAGAAAGAGCTTAATCCCCGGCACACACCTATCATTTTTGTTATTTTAGAGTAGAGTTACCGTTAATGGCAGCTCATATACAAAAACTAGTTATGCACGCCAAGGTTACAGCCTGCTAACAAGCGCGTGGAGGAAACGCAACAAAACGTTATTTTAAAAATAAGACTGCAGCAATATTCATATCATATTCACAACATGTAAACGTACAATAATAATTCACTGGCTGAAAAACGACGGCCAGTGGACTATCACGTTTATTTCATGACAGTTTTCTCTCCTCAATGGACGTCTTCACCGGAAGCGTTAGCGAGTTACTATGAAACGGTGCCGATGTCATAAACGCTCCTTAAACAAGGTTCCTAGAGTTATTTTTAACTTTAAATTTTAGGAAGGACAAATCATTTATTTGAATTAAATAAGATATGGTTATGGAATAGGTGTATTATTGTTTTGTGTGTGCATGTGTGTGTGTGTTTAAACTGCCCCAATCTAAGCAACAAGGACCATTAGTTAACCAGCAAGTTTCTCCGGGAATTATTTTGGTGTGTTGCTCTCGAGTTTGGAAGTCGGTTTCACTTATTTTGGTGGCTTCCCTGACAGAAGATGGTAAGAAACACCCTGTAGGTTTTCTATTAGCTCTGAGAAGAAGAAGAAAAGGTAGAAAAAATGACACAGAATCATGTGTCAGGGATGGAGACTTCCGCAATCTCCGTCATGAAGCGGGCAGTGGAGCTGGACCAGGGCGGCCGCTTCCAGGAGTCCCTTGTCTGCTACCAGGAAGGCATCCAGCTGCTTATGGACGTGTTGAAAGGTCGTTATCTTCTTCATCCATATGTATACACTAGGCATCACGATAAAGAAATGAAACACAACTTATTCTTGTTCCTTTCCCCTGCCATCAGCTGTAAAGGATGACTCAAAGAGAGGACACTACAGGGACAAGATAAAGGGCTACATGGACAGAGCGGAGCAAATCAAAGTCCATGTGAATCAAATGAAAGAAGGTAACATAGCCACTGGGTGTGGGTTAAATTGACACATCTTTTCTATTGTGAGGAATATAATCTTGTTTTGGTTAAAATGGATTGATAATGGTGTAATAGACTAGATCATTAAAAGTAAAATAATTGTTTTTAGACTAAAGTCTTGTCTCTACCTGTGTTCCCTCTCCTGTCAGATGGGAAGTACCATGAGCAGATCAGAATAGAAGAGGATGCAATTGGTTACAGCTATGATGCTCTGTTTAAACCATACATCAGCAGTTTACTCACAGAGGTCTGGGTACAAGACCCATACATACGGCACATTCACCAAGTAAGGGCTTTGTGTTATCAGTGTTTGTGGTGGTGGGTTTGTCCTCTTGTTTTCCAGCAGGATTTCGAATACTTTGTCCTTTTAGTTATCCGAATAATATACGACTTAACCATTAGGAAAGCAGGTATCTGCACAGGGGAACTTAAGATCCCAGTTCCACTCTGTGGAAAATGGAAATGTGATTGTTGAATCTTTGTTTGATTAAATATGGAAATATGAACATCTAGACACAATATTAACAAAGGCCTTAAGGTAGGTTGTTTAAGTTTTAATAGTGTCCCTGTGTTAAAATAGTGGCTCATACTTCTAATTTGATTTATGTTAAATGAGGTTACAAAAGTGATGTTGTCTAATGATTTTAGATTTGTTTTGGCATTTTTAATGTTGTTTCGCCTTAAAATGTGGCAAAACTATGAAAATAACAATGAACTGTAAACACAGCTTATACTGTGTTTACAGTGTTTACACAAGTGTTTACACAAGTGTTTGTTATTTGTAATGGATACACAATCAGTTGAATACGCCTCAATCAAAATTCTAAATGCTGCTTTCAAACATTGCAAACTTCTGTGGCATGACGTATGCCTTATTACATTGTGTTACCTTTTAAACTTTTCTAGTAAATTTACCTCAAGATTTTGTAGTTTAGGGCAGTTTAGTTTAAAGTAAACGCAGAGGAAACTCTACAATCCATAACACACAAAACACTACTTATATTGTCACAAAATACAGTCTAAAAGTTTGTTAATTTGATCCTTTATAAAGCACAAAGCACACTGTATCATTTGTACTCATGTTTTTAGCTTACTATGAACTTTTAACATCTACATAAAACTGTACCAAACTCAATATGTTAAACAAACCTCTCCCCCTTTCTCTCCACCACAGTTGTACAACTTCCTCCGGTTCTGTGAGATGCTGCTTAAAGCGTCCTGCAAGGTGAAAAAGATTCACCTCCTCACGTCACAGGATGAAGTAGGTTAAATAGCTAATGAGGACACACTATGTGATGTAAATGCATTGTAGCCGTCACCTCTGTTCAGTTTGTTTCACTCCCATCCATCCTGTCCTTCAGGGGGACAGCAGCCAACAAAGCAGCGCTCTGGCCGAGCTGAGGGAAAGTCTCGGTTCTCAGGGAGTCACTCTGGATCTGCAGTACTCCTCCTCTATACATGACAGGGAGATCAGGTACGGCTCATGTTGAAGATATCATTTATATATAGTATTTACTTTCACGTTTGCGTTGCGCTCTCTATGATTGCAGCTTTATTGTATGGCAGTGATCTAAAATAAAATGTGTTTCCAGGTTTGATAACGGGTGGATCATAAAGATTGGGCGAGGGCTGGATTACTTCAAGAGGCCTAAGGTGAGTCTTTATACTGTGTTCAGTATGTTCCTGTTATAATCATCATTAAAACGACTGCCATTTAGAAGTTTTCATTTGTATCTTCCAGGGACGATTCTCTACCGGTTATTGTGACTATGACCTCCGGCAGTGTCAGGAGACCAACGTAGACATCTTTCACACCAAACACACAAAAACTTCATGAGATTCATAAACATTTTAATCCTTTTGTAACATCTCAAGTGACTTCATTTACTTACCTGACCCCAAAACACTGCCACACCGGCTGTGTTATTGGGTTTGCCTTAATGCTTTTGTGTCACATGATTTGTCTGTAATTTGAGTTGTGTGATTCTATTGTTTTTTTTACCTTTTACATTCTATTTGGTTGATGACTGTCTATAGACTCTACAGGGAAGGTGCTTTAAAGGTGTCATACCACCATCTGGTGGAAGATTTTAAAATTATATTAAAAGAGCTTTTGTAATATAATAACATGTCTGTCTGTGTGTGTGATATTTAATTTTGACTTGGTGACCTTTAACAAAACTTTTAACTGCATCATAAGGACATTAAAAATATGCTTACTAATATATTAACACATAGCACATTTCTATATTTACTCATTAACCTTGACTCGAAGCCCACTTCTCATCCAGGTTTGCTAAAAAGCGAACCTATTCCTAAGATCACGAATAAACGTTAATGCTGTTGCTATTTCAAAGGCCTTCATACAGTATCATTAACCCTTATTTCAAGTAGCTTGAAAGTTTTTCCACTGATACTGCTGGCTCTACAGGCACACTGTCTGCAAAAGGTTAAAAGTGCCTTGGAATAATTTGGTTTATATATTAACACAGTGATTCCCAGAATGGAGTCCTTGAAGTAACTGGGCCGCCAGAGGTCATTCTTAATATATAAATAAAAAGATTTTATTTTTAAATTTTCATTATGTATTTTTTGCAAAAATTGTTACGAGTGTGGATGAATTCTTCATTTGTTACTGCATTGCTGTGGGTCAAATATCACATTAAAAAAATCTGTTTATGGCACCGGTTTAGCTCAGCAGATACATCAGCAGCTAAATACAGAGGCTAAAATCCTCGATGCGGTGGCCCTGGGCTCAACTCCCACCCTTGGCCCTTTGCCGCGTGTCATCCCCCACTCTCTCTTCCCCTGTTTCCAACACTATCCACTGTCCTCTCTCATGAAAGGCCAAAAAAAATCATCTTTAAAAAAATTCGGTCTATGAAATAACCAACGAGAGCAGACTTTGTATGACTCCACAAACTACTCCCTCTTTTGGGACACAATATAAATCTATGCAAGGAAATTAATCTGTTAACAGTAGAAGTGAACGCCCGCATTGGTATGTATGCTGAATGCTGGCTAATAGGGTGAATAGAGATGTAAGTTTAACAGGCTAAATGGATGTATTCACTTGGACAAGAGTTGTTTTATTTCCAGGAGTGGACTCACACAAGCTTTTTTTCTATGCATATGCACATATATGTATATAAAAGACTGGAAAAGGACTTGATGTAAAAAATTATTGTCTATTTCATGATAGTGCCTTTTCTAAATAAAAAAATTATATAAGAAAAAAATATGGGGAAAACTTGAACTTGAAGTTGATCAGAGTGCGATTTCAGGTTTAGTTCAGGAATATTTTTAGATTTCAAACTGAGCTGTGTCAGTCTGAAGTCTGGGAATGGCTGAATTAACATATTACATAACTAATGTATTTCTGGCATTTATGTAAAGCACCGGGAAATCTAGTTAATATTCAGATCTTTATAACTGAAATATGTTATATTATCTGTAACATTATGTGAGCCTAAAGCGTTATATAATTGACTGTATAAGTAAAGACAGGCTATTATTATTCATTTTTATTGTACCAGGAAATCATCCCAATGAGATACAAGCTCTCTTTTACAAGGACGTCCTGGGCAGACGGCAGCATAAAAAGTTTCACAAAAACGAACAACAGACTAAAAACCACAACATAAAAGTTTCAGTACAGGACAGACAGCAGACTAAGACAGGCATAAAATGAATCTACCAATAGCTTAATAGTTGTAGCTGTGATGTGGTGATATTGGTGCAGATAAATATTCCCTTTAAAAATAAAATCACTGGAAAAATGTCTCCCTCATTAAATGTTTCATTGGAAACCGTTTGTTTAATGAATGGCTTCCCTGCTCAGTTCAACCGTGATCAGCTTATCTATCGGCCTTAATCTCGATATGCACAAACCTCATCCCGGCTCTGAGGGCAAGAAAATATAATCCATCAGAAAAATAAACATGAAGCACAGCCGACCGGAGCTGTAACAAACGCTGGTGCCTTCGTTTACCCTGACTGTAAAGATAAAAGACTGGAGCGCAGTGTATCTCAGTACATCACTCTGATGGACAACACATCAGCCGTAATCACTTTATAAGATAAGATAAGCCTGCACACATATTGCCCCTTTTGTGTAGATTACAGGCTGTAAATCCTTGAATGGGGGAATTAAACAAAACCACCTCCCAGACTCTTATGTCACTGTGTTCTGTGAACATGCCGCGTGCCGTGGGTCCCATGTAATCCAGATGTCAGCGACTGGGTTTATATTCTGCTGGAATAGATAAGGATTTGTGTGATGAGGCGCCTCATCAGAGCCACCAGACACACAAAAATATGCACTGGGAGACAGGTTTGCTTTCCTCTTCCTGCTGCCCTCCCTCTCGCTGATTGTAGCCCAGTGGCCTAGATAGTTAGAGCTCCCATCTGTGGATACGATCCTGTGTGAATGTGCAGAAAGCTGGATTTACCGTCGCAACACGAGGATCATTTTCACCCTCTAAAAAAAACCAGGCGTGTGTGGGAGATATTTTCGTCCCTTTTACAAGTGTACTCACCGAGTCTCTCTTTAGTGTTTTAAGATTTGTTTTCAGACTTTATGTGAGAGTTTACGGAGGATATTCAGAGGAAACAAAAGTCCCCAAGTGGATTTAAATCAGTGCCTTTTACACTTTAACCACTGGGACACCCTTCTGGAAGAGTCTATGCTGAAAATAAACAATCACGTGTCTATTTTATACGTGCGAAAGTATGTTTTGGGCAGATTTCATGTATTTTATATCTACTGAAGAATGCAGTAAAGGATTATTTTAGCTCCAGCGTCTGGTACGTCTGGATTTGAACTCTGGATCTCAGCACTGCTGGGAGCTAATACCTGCTTGTTTTTTTCTTAATTTTTAACTTTCTAAGACACACATTTACCAAACACACACACACACACACACACAGGGTCCCCTCTGTGGTCTACCAGGGGGGTAAGCAACCTGGTGTAATGTATAAACACTTCTATGAGCCGTAATTCCTGTCCTCTTTCCAACTGGAGCTTTATTTTTTTTCCCTCTACTCTCATTTCTGGGCCTAAAATCAGGTTAGCGTTTTATAAGGAGCTTAGCGCAGAGGGCCACAGTGTGCCACTAATGTAATAGAGTATCTCTCTCTCTCTCCCAGTCTCTCTCTCTCTCTCCCTCTCTCTCATTCTCTTCTGTCCTCTTTTCTCTTTGTGCATTTGCTTACCCTGTCGTGGAGTGTCCTTCTCTCTCTCTCTCTCTCTCTCTCTCCTTCTCCCTGCCTATTTTTTTCACTTCACCTCGCTCCCTTTCCTTCTGCATCTCCCTCCGTCTGCAGATGTGGACGACGCACGCCTGAGGTTTAAACGCTAAGACGGTGACACGGCCGGGGACAAGACAGGGGAGGACAAAGAGGAGACGCAGAGAGGAGGAAAGAAGCGGAGGGGTTGCTTATTAGACCTTGGGTAAGTTTTTGCACTTAATCGTGTGTTTTAACAGGTTTACATATGTAGAAGTAAAAGTGCTTTCCCTGTGAATGTCAGGTGAATTTTTTACGCTGCTGTCCGTGCAATGGGAAGTTTGTGATTAAGCTGTTGTTGTGGATTATGGGGCCGGGAAATCTTGCAAAGATCGCTCTGCAATGTTAATAATCCACCAGATTATCCTAGCTGTTTCTGCTGGGACTATAGCTACGCTCAATGCATGACAAAACTCTGAGGTATGGCCTGATTCACGAGTGCGTTCAGGGCTGTGGCGGTTAATCCACACACTAGTTGAAATGTATTTTGTTGGCTCAAATGTTGTGTAAGTGAAATATGACTGGATGCACACGTGTTTCTGTGTGTTATTTGTTTCAACAGGGCGTGTGTGTGTGTGTATTCTCACAGATATGCGAGGTGCCGTGTGGACTTTGCATGTTTTTCCATAACCTGACACATCTTGTCTTATCAGGCGTCCACGCTTTACAGGATCACGCTGTTGACAGCGGTTCCCAGGCGACACAGGGGAAAAAACGGTGTATCTCAGACAGGACATTAGCTCCAGGGCGGGCTTCAGAATAAAGTCTGAAATACAATAAAACAAGCAGCCTGATGTTAGTCAAACAAGTGTTGCATAAGTGTTTGCTTTAGTCACAAAATCACAGAATATAATGCGTTACCCAGGATGCTGCTCTGTGACAGCGTTATATTCAACTTCTTCTAAGGAAGTATTTTCTTGAAGACGCCTCGTTTTTTTCTGTATCTGCTACAACACATGCTCTTGTAAAAGCCTCTACGTCAAATTTTGTTGATCATCAAGTCTGTTTCCAAAGAACACCCCGCCTAGCTACAGTAAAGCTCTGTACCGTCCCTGATATGCCAATAAACCTTTGGACCTCAAGTCCAGTGTCACATCTTCAGGCTCCCACTCGAGTGCATTAAGTGCATATGCGTGACCGCCGGAGAGCATACCACTTGCAAATATTTACCCCACGTAGGAAGCCCTCCAGCGTGTGACAACAGAATCCGTACGCCTGAGGGGTTTGTTGTCCTGACTGCTTGGTGCCTCTCTTGACGTACTTCCTGTCCGTCCTGTCTACTCTTTTTTTCAGGGATCAGAGCGATGGCGTCCTTCTCTGGAGATGCAGAAGGGAGCACCGAGGACATACCAGGTGAGATCATTTACTTACACATAAGAGTGTTACTGTAAGGAGAGTCTTCGACAACGATGAGCTATCAAAATGCAGGATTTCATCAGCACACAGAAACGCGTGACTAAGGACCGTTTATTGCCAATGATAAATTCTGATCTCTAACACGAGTTGACGTAAATGACGCAACACAAAAGATAATGAGAGAATATATAGGACTAAATTAGTCCTTGCGCATGTGTGTATGAGCTGCTGTGACCTGGATCCATCTCCATCTCTCGTTAGGACGTAAAAAGTCCAAGCTCAAGTCTCTGAAAACTCGCCTTTTCGGGAGGGGTAAGAGAGCAAGCGGAAAGAAAAACGCCAAACTCAGCCAGTCGGAGAGCGACATCGCGGCGGAAAAGGGACTCGGATCAGAGGAAAATCTGGTGTGAGTGTCCACAAGAGAGTAAATCATGCAAATGTTCTGATTTCCGGCCTTTGCCTTCACCCGTCTCTCTCCCTCCTGCGTCCACAGATGTCCCCAAGGGATGATGCCATCACGGGCATTGTCCCACGAGAGCATCTTCCTGGACGATCAGGTCCTGGCGGAGGCTGAACCAGCGAGGGTCTCGTCCCAGGAGAACGTTGGCAGGATCAAGGCTCTGCAGGTAAAGCCTTGTATTCATTAAACTTGGCATTTAGAAATGCAGTTCCCTCTAATAACACAACCGTGTTGTGCTATCATAGATAAAGCTTCAGCAGCAGAAGATGCATTTGGGTCCGCCGCCTCTGGTTCTGCCAAGACGACCTGAAGATGTGGAAGGGCGCTCAGAAGAGGACAATCTTTCCGGAAGCCCTGCAGAGATCTCTGTAAGTGAAACCAGGGAGCCCTCGAGGTGATTTATGATCCCATCATTTAGTATTTGAGCATTTCAAGTTCAGTGTCGGAGTATTTTGAGGGTAGATTTTTTTATGATTCAAAGAGTTCCTGAGAGGATTCGTCGATCACTTTCTACGAAACATTTTGGCTCAACACAATCCAGCTCCGTGTCACCAGGAGCCAAAGCCCCTTTAGTCAAGCAGGAAGAGGTGCAGCTACAGTCATGCACACATTTTTATCTATGCCTGCCAACAGTGCAGTAAGTAGCTTTGCATGCTTCCAAGTATTTCACTCAGAATTTGAGCAACAACCAAGCTCCCCTGCGGTTAATATAGTTTGCTCAAGTAAAGCTACTTAGAGGTCAAACTACTTTAAAGAAAAATAAAGCAAATAGAAAATGTAGGCTTCATGGGTTATGAAATTATGCTAATTATAATTGTGTGTGTTCACAGCCCTGCAAAATAAGCCACTTTTAATGTGAAAATTCAAGGAATGTCAGCTTTGGGTTAATGAACAATGTCCATCAGTTAGACCTCTGCCATCAGCAGACTTAATCAGTTAGCCAGGTATCTTTAAAATCCCAAGCAACAACTTCCCTTAACATTTGCTAATTGACAGTAACAATAAATCCTTACGGATTATTCCAAAGGGTGTTTGGGCTCAGCCCAAGGGATAGGGTACTCAGATACCGGAGGGAGCTCGGAGTAGAGCCGCTACTGCTTTGCATTGAAAGAAGCCAGTTGAGGTGTTTCTGATTAGGATGCCTCCTCCGGGCACGTCCGACTGTGAAGAGACCCCGAGGCAGACCCAGAGCTTGCTGGAGGGATTATATATCCCGTCTGGATTTGGAATGCCTCTGTATCTCCAAGGAGGAGCTGGAAAAGGTTGCTAGGGAGAGGGACGCCTAGGTCACCTTGCTTAGCCTGCTGCCACCGCAACCCGGCCCAGGAGAAGTGGAAGAAAATGGATGGATGGATTATTATTGAGCTCTACAAATTCAGATTTTAAACATTTAAAATTATAAAGAATATTTAAGATGACAATCTGTCTTCCTAGAATACTCTAATCATGTCCGAAACAATTCAGTCTGGGCTCTTTATAGGAGGTTCAAATTAGAGATCAAAGTTTTTGGGTTTAAAACGGTTAAAAATAAAATCTGGTGATATTATATTATTCTGGCTGTCAACAATTCCAGAGAAAAAAGGCTAATAGAAACAATGTGTTCGTCTGTCCCTCAATATTTTGTGACCCTACCCTGTCCAGCTCTCAGCTCTAACAAAGCTCATTTAGTCCTACTTAGGCATTAATCTTAAAAAAATGGGTCAAAAACAAATAGTTTCTTCTTTTTAAAGCCACAGTAATCCTTAAACCTCCGTGATTACAGTTTTGAGCAAACGTTACAAAATAGTAAACAGTGTTTTGTTGGGACCTTACACAGACACAGATGAAGATTTACTAGTGAGTATTAACAGCAGCAGGTCTGTTTATGTGGGATGACTAAAAATAAACTAGAGTAGTATGTTCATGCTACTGAAGGAACATGTTACCGTGTGTAACAATGTGTGTCATTGCTGTGTTTTTAACTGAATAACCTTTGGAGGCCTTTAGACAGGGAGGCATAATCTATAGGGACAAACATTGTTAGTAGGATTAGTTCATTATTGGTTTCAACCAAAAATTTCAGGGGCTCAGAAATTAAGCCAATGTGAAAAAACTGCAGTACCTCAGGTGGCCACTTGAGGCTGGCTCCAAAAGTGAGTAAATCCCCATTAGGCCCCATACTGAAGAGGGGGTATTAAGCGGTTTCACATTTTAAGATAATATAATAATAATAATAATGATAATAATAATAAATATAATGTTACAATGTTGGATGTCCAGACTAAATGTGGGTCAAGCTTCAAATCTGTAGGTAAAAGTATGTCGGAGTAATCCCCAGGCTTCTCAGCTCAGTCTGCATGCTGCTGTGAATGCCTGGTTCATGCTGTTTTTTCTACACCCTGCACTTTGTGACGTCACAATCTACTTACTATCAGAAAAATGTACAATATAAGTAGCCTTAGCCTTCAATGTCAGGGATGTAGGAGCTGGTAAGCTTTGGGTTACTTATCAGGATATAGAGTTTATTTTTGTGCCCCTTTATGCGTCTTCTTGATAAGACATGTATTTGCAGTGTTATATTATGATTTTACTGTTTCTTTCTTTTCAGAACATATCTCCGCAATCTTCTTCTACACTCTCACCAATCCCCAAGTCTTCACCCACCAAATACGCGCTCCCAACTATCCAACCAGTGCCACTCACTGTTCCTCCCAATTCTTCTGCTGACGAGTCCCCGTCAGACTTCAGCTCTCCAGCCCAGTTAACCCCTCGCCTGGACACCTCTGCTGCACGCCACCGGATGTCTGTCAAACCCAGAAAGCAGAGGGCAGGCTCCAAGAAGAAAACTGGTGACGCTGATGTGAGTGGAAATACTTACTTCTTCACTCTTTATGCTGGTTATTAAGACAAACACAGACAACCCATTTCATGTACTTTGCTTCTTTCTATCTCTTTACTTGCAGGGCGACTCTGGGTCTCATTTAGACAGCCTGAACAACATTGACCACCCTGACTCTGATAGCGAAAAAGAGCAGGAGGCTAGTGCTCGAGAGGAAGTGACATTGGAAACAGAACAAGTAGAACCTGTCAGTCCTATTACATCTCAAGTCCTTCCTTCAAAAGTCCCAGAGGTGGCACCAATCACATCAGCGATAGAAACCAAATCAACAACGATCATGTCTTCTCAACAGCCACAAGTTGTTCCTGAGGTGCCGTCCTCGGTACCCTCCCAGGTACTTCGAGTTAAGACTCACAGAACAGTGGATGCAATGACCAATGAGCGGCCACACTCGTCCTTTATACCATCAGAGGTGAAGGACAAAAGGGAAGGGGGTTTTGAGATAGACGTAATGTCCCATGACAAGAGAAATGCTCTAAACAAGGCAGAAGTGGCCGGCTCTGTTCAGCAGCAGGGTCAAGGAGAGACAGAGAGCACAACGGGAATAAAAAGACCCACCCAAGGATCTGGGTCCTTCCATTTCTCCGTCACAACCGCCAAAATAGGAGACAAGGAAAGACCCCGATCGGGCAGTTTTGCAGGCGTCCTCGAAAAGTCTGAGGCCAGGCACAGATTTGAAAAGAACCCCTTATTAGGCATGAAGCAAAAGGAAGAACTTAGAGACTTGCAGGTAAAAGTGGCAAGACTTAGACAAGAAGAGGCTCCACCAAAGAGCTCAGATCTACTATGGGAGAGGAGAGAGAGTCTCAAAAAGGTGGAATCAGTAACAAAAGCGACCACAGACGCAGGATCTGTCGAGGAGAAGGAGGTGAAAGAGTCGGTGGAAGCGCAGGAAGTCGGGGAGGAAGATGCAAAGACAGCGTTTGGTGTTAAGCTGCGCTCCACGTCTCAGCCGATGAAATTTCGGTCTGATGCCTCTTCTAACCAGAACTCAAAAGCGCCAGTGTGCAAGGAGCAATGTGACAAACAAAAAGGACCGGAGATGAGTGATACCAGCGGCAACAAGACCGGAAAACTGTCAACAGACAACGCGCGAACACTGTCCACTTGTGGAGAGCTGCGACAGACAGGTGAGTTCCTAAGAAACCAAATTTCACCATGTGGAGAGATCCCTATATAGCAGTTATCTTCAGTTCCCTATAGGTTAAACATTGCACGGATGCATGCGGTAAATAATTCATCTAGCGTGATAACATTTGTACTGATTACCGGGAACCTTTGTACTTAAAAGTACCACTGAGGCTAACTGTGCTGTCAAGTGTGTCTAACTAACCTGTGTCTTTCCTTAGAGCTGACCCCATCTGGCCTCTCCTCCCCGGTTAAAAAAACCCCTCCATCAGCCGACAATCCTTGCATCATGTCAACAGCAGTCCAAACAACCGCCAAATTGGAAACCTCCAATTTCATCCCCAAAGAAACCGTCCCTGCCCCGCCTCAGGAGCCAGAGCCGGCCCCCCAAACCACCTCCTCTGAGGTGTCCTGGATGAGCCTGGCGATGGAGAAGACCAAAAGTCTGCAACAGCTTTTTAATAGATTTCCAAGAGATTTCACAGGCGGGCAGGCAGCTCCTCGTCCACAAGCACAAGAGCAGACAAAGAGTCAAACGGAGGCACCGACAGGGGCCCAAATACAGACACAGACTGTGAAAATGCAACAAGAGACAACGCCATCGACTGATGCAGTCAAAGCAAGTCATACACAGGCTGTCAAACCATCACTAGTGGCAGTGCAACAGAAGACATCAACAGCATCTCCTGTTAAATCAAACATTTCTAGAGAACCGCAAGCATTGAAACAAACCAGTCAACCCCAATCACACCCAAATACAACTCCGTCTGTGAAGACGAACCCACCGGCAACCCAGTCGCCCTTGCACTCTGCTCCAAAAACACAAACCTCATCTCAGTTTGCACAAGGTGCCCCACAGTCTCTTGCACAATCTTACCTTTCCTCGGGCCAGCAGCAGCCCGCCTGGAGCAATCGAGGTCTTCAGTCCACCAATCAGCCAGTACCCGCGACTTCAGCTCCAACTTCAGCTTCTACCACCTCGCCTGCCGCAGCTCCTCCTCCAGTTCCTGCCTCGGTAACAGGAGACAGAGAAGCCACAGTGCAGGAAAAAGAGGCTGCACCCCTGTCAGTCAGCGAGAGGGCGGCTTTTTTGGAGAAACGGGCAGAGCGGATCTCTCCACCAGCAACCAAGGGGGTTTGTGGAAATTTGTCTTTCATAGGCGATTTTTTTTAAATTTCTTTTTTCAACAAATCCCATGAAAATCTGATGTTAATAGTGCATTTATAGGGACTAATTTTAGTCCTTTGTGGATGTGTTTTAATTGTTTTGACACCTAGAAGATCTTTGTTGTAGACGAGGCTACCACACTTTGACTACACGGACAATTCCTTGTTGGTTTTGGACTTTTTATGGAATATGTTGAAAAAATAAGAGACGTAGAATATTAACAAATTCATTCTTAAACTGCTACTTTCTTTTGGACTCACAAATGATCCCGAGCAGATCACCTAACCCACCGTTCTTCTCAGGTTGAATTGAAGAAAGCCCAAACAGAAGCACAGACATCAGGTGAATCCCCGGCCACAGCCAAAACCACGCCTCTGAGCAAAGACACAAAAACAGAGGGGAGACAATGGGTGAAACCTGCAGGTGTGTTGACACATTAATTACCATAACAACAGTATACTGCATTAGTGTTCAAAATTGCAGCAAATTTGTTTTTGCTTTCAGAGTCCAGTCCCGCCAAAATTCCTGACCAGCCTCGTGAGGACAAGTGGCTGCGGAAAAATGCGCCGTCATCTCCGTCGCGCTCAATGTCCCCTACGATGCCATCGACGTTACAGTCCCTGTCCGACAGCGGACAGCCGTCCTGGATGGAACTGGCAAAGAGGAAGTCAATGGCCTGGAGTGATAAGTCCATGGACTGAGGAGGAAAACAGACAGCAAACACAACAGCCCTGCAGAGAAAATGTAGTTTAATTTTAGGTGAGATTCTCAGAAAGGCGTTGATTCAGCTCTGTTGAGGCTGTTTGTGTTTGTACTGAATTTTATTTAATATTAAAGTTTTAATGTTATATTTAGAGAAAAACAGAGCTAACGTACATATTGAAAAGTAAATTATAATCACTCTGAACCATGAATTGTACTTCTGAATAATGTTTTATGTGATTCAGCATGTCACTGCTGTTAATAGTGCTGTTAAATAATAAAATTTCTAAGACTAGTTTTTGTGTTTCATTTGTCAATAACTTTATGTGAGACGGGTACGCAGAAGAAGAACACCCTCCATTAAACTCTTGGAACTAAAACAAACTTGTGATGAAAGTGTGAAAAAAGGTAAACACCAAAATTCCTAAAATAATTATATAACTTTTTAAAAACAATACGTGGAAAGTTTGGGTCAAGGCTAATGTAAGAGCAAGGGCATCTTGGTCTGACTACTGTCCCAGCTTACCTTAACTTATCAGTCATGACATCTATTATCTCCCTTATTGGGCCAATAGCCACTATCTGCAGGCCTATAGCGGTACATAAAAGAAAACTGCTCCTCTTTCCTGAAACTAAAGGGACTTTAAACTACAGGTTACACTGCATACCATTTGTATAGTTTTTGGCTTGAAACCAAGCTCTGGTTTTATTAAAAACATGTTTTTGTTTGGGTGCATAATGGCACAAACAGTCAGAATAATTTCAGTATACCCTGACACAGGTAAAACACCTCCATGTGTATGTTGTAGCTGCCGTTTCTGTGCTTCTAATCTTTTTGCCAAGTGGCCTCCTTTAATAAATCTTATCGACGGCTGGAAAGTAAATTGTGTATTACAAGCTCATGACGTAGGATGAGCTTTCTGGCACTCAAGTTACGAACCACTGTTTAACCCAGCGATACATACAGTAAGCCCATCATGGGTTTGCTGTGTTAAAACTCCATCTACAGAATAAGGTCTACTACTGAAAAATAATACAGGAACATATTTTATTCCAAACAAGATGATGTTTTCGGTCTGGTCGTGATTACTGGATGTCTACTTTCTAGCATAAATATAACCATGGCATGAACAACCAATGTTATTTTATCCCATTTTTGTAATAAATACATTTAAATGATAAGTTTACCTTTAATATTTTGAGTAGTGCAGTAACCGTAGATGTGAAATGTGTCTTGAATTACTGAAGTTTTCCATTATTAAATGGAATTGGAAGTGGATTCATTTTATAATTATTTACCTTGGTTGGTCAGTAGGGGTCGCTGCTCTCTATTACAAAACCACCTTGTGTTGCAAAACCATGTTTAACACGAACCCTGACTGTGATAAACGTGGGACCAATGGGGACATAAGAAGGATATATTGCTGAGACGTTGGCGGGGTAAAGTCCGCTAAATTTAAGACACAACTGGCTCGGAAATAAGTATTCTCACATACAGCTCCTCTGTTTTATGTCTACATAAGTGCAGTGTAGCAGTGCATGTGTGATAGGGGCTACAAACACGTAAGGTTGTAAACAAGACAGTAGGGGAGTTGGGCGGCCATTGTCCGAGCTCAATGATATGAGGGCCCCTTACTTTTCCTTGGCAGTCTTTGCCAATGTCGTCTGTCTCTGCCTGAGCTACACCCTGAGGAGCTCCGTGTCCTGGGTCGTCTCCTCAAACGATGTGGTGGAGGACGCGGACCTGTCGGAGGAAGAGGTCGCCCCGGCTCTGCTGGTGGACGGTGCGGGTCTGTGGAAGCAGGCTTACCCGTCCTCCAGCGTCCTCGGAGACAGCGTGGACAGCCCCGCCGAGCTAGTCAAGCAGGAGGAGGATAATGTGGCGCAGCTGTCCTCTCGCCTTTTTTCATATCGACTGGACAAGGTGAAGAAGTCCAACAGCGGAGGACCTCCCCCTCACCAGGACACCGCTAGGACTGCCAGATATATAGCCCATAACAGTGACTGGGGACATCTTGCCACCATTTCAACTCAAGACAAGGTAACACGTACAGGGGGGAGTTGTCTTCCGTGTGTTCTAGGGCTAGCCAGCGATAAGCTAAATGTTAATACACTAAATATAGTGCCTTGTATGAAGATTAAACTTCCTTGATATGAGATTCCTTCCCAAATTATTCCAAATAATATGCAAATAAAACCACTAACTAAGATCAAGTGCAACCACCTTAAGTTAACTTCAGCATCCAACAGATGTGTGCTTTTGGACTTTTCTTGTTCATCAGATGGTAAAAAAATATAGTCAATGAATTGACTTGAATATAAGGTTGTAACACTACATACTTTTTTTTATCCTGTTGCTCGAAATATTACCTTGTACATAATATGACTAAAATATAGGGATGCACGATATTGGATTTTTTTGCCGATATCTGATTTGCCAATATTTTCCAACCTTTTTTGCTTATAACAGATTTTGAGACCGATATATTAGGCACATGTTTTTTTCCACCTAATTACAGAGAACATCAAGTCTCCCCTGTAATGGAATTGATATCATGCCTACTCTTATTGTAGTGGCCCACTGGCAGATGCAGAAATAACATAATACAGTGCTTAATGTACACATACAATGGACAATATAAGGAAACTACTTAAACTTAGGTCATGTACAAAATGCCATATTTATTTGTATGTAACATTTTCTTACAAATAAAACTGTAATATTCATCCAACTTCGACAGGCCTGGCGGAAACTTTGAAAAACTGCCATACCGCAGACATCTTGCACCCTTCCTCACGCTTGACGGAAGAGGCGTGGTTCAGTGCACTCACAATCACGCTAAATTATTGTCCTAGCATTACGTCAAGCTTTTTTAGGGAATCGAGCATTTAGGCATAATTAAAGCGAAAATATCGGCAGAAAAATGACATATCTGCATATTTAGGTCATTTTCAACTTCAAGAACTTGGGAGCTCCTGAATGGACTACTCTGAAAGGGACAATTCTACATAATGAGTAGTTTTACTTTTAATTTATTAAGTACATTCTGTTAATCATACTTAAATTACCTAAGTTGTATTTTTAATGCACTGAAAGCATTTTTAAATTGTGATTTTCTTTCTTTTAGCCTTGTTAAGTGAAGGACTCAAGTACTTCTTACACCACTGCTGTTGTCATATGAGTTTTGTTTCCTAGATGTGTCTCCCTTTAAGATTCTACTGTGTTTGAAAAAGATTACCACCAATTTAGATACTTCTGAACCTTTACCTGCATCACTGAATTCTCTCTGAAACTATATATTTCTCAATATCTTTGCACAGATCAAAGGTCTCCCCTTTGGGAACATCTTCTCAGTCAGTGATGGACCGCTGGACAACAGCACTGGAGTTATTTATTTTTATGTAACTCCGATGGACAACACTGTGACAGACCTCAGAAGTAACCCGTATGCCTCGCTCACATTCTCCGAAGCTGAAGGAGAATTCTGCAGGTTAGCCCTACATTTTTATGAACTCAGGGTTGTTTGCTAAAAGGTCTAAAGGAAAAGATGATCGTCTAGAGACCAGTCAACCACCAATGCTTCCCACACTATAGGCAATATGAACAGTTTTTCTCTGTAACAATTCTACCTACCCCAAGGTTTTTTGTGTGGCTGTTTAACCTAATACAAATTATCTGAGTATTATATTACAAAGAGAAAAGCTGAAATAATAAAGGTCCTACCTTAAACATACCTGCCTTTCAGAACAGGGCCTCATGATAAGGTGAGCAGGACTTGAGCGTTTGTTGTGCTTCTGTTAATAAAATTCTTACAAACCCGTTGCCACCTGGGGCTTTCTGGGCCGAGGGGCACTTGCTTGCTTTGCCTGGTTGCTGATCCAACCTTGGCTGAATTAAATTACTGCAAGTTACTCAGAGGCACAGAAAGGCTAAAACACCTGTTCTCTGTGTGTGTGTGTGTGTGTGTATGTGTGTGTGTGTGTGTGTGTGTTACAGTTTGAACAAAGTCTTTTTCTGTTTCAAGGCAAATGATGTATGATCCAGAGGATCCAAGATGTGCTCGGCTCACACTAACAGGCAAGATGGTGGAGGTGTCCCCGGAGGAGCTCGCGTTTGCAAAGGAGGCGATGTTCTCAAGGTAACTCGGCTAATAGAAGATGTCGTGAAAGACATGTTTGCTTCCTTCATCTCTGAAAAAACACATTCGCAAATATATCTTAATGCGTTGTTCTTTTTGTAGACATCCTGTGATGACAAAGTGGCCAGTGGGACACAAGTGGTTCTTCATGAAGCTGGAGCTGATCCAGGTCTGGCTGCAGGACTGGGTCGGAGGCGTATCACTCATTCCACTGGAGGACTACTTTAAAGCTACGCCTTTCTGAGAATAACTCTTTCTCTGCATTGTATCAGCCAAAAAGAACAGTTCACCGGTCTACACAACCCCTTATTAGATTTCACTCTAATAATGGGCAAGAAATCCCATATGAGCAATGTGCAAAGAATATTTTCTTTTATTACTGTTGCTATTTTCATTAGTGAAAATGAATATTCTTCTCTCTTTCTCTTCTGCTTCTCCACCTGGCTTATCACTTGAAGTCAGGTCATCAGTTCCTGTGCTTGATGTATGAATGTATTCAAAGTAAATAAGCTATTGGTAATGATCACAGCTGCCATAAGAAATTCTGCGTCATATATATTCTTTATAAACATGAATTACTATTTTGGGAGTTGATTTTAAAAAATGTGTGCTGTTTGAAAATAAATGAATGTTAGCACACAGATAAGGAAATATTAATTATTTGTGTTAATTTGTTGTTTGTCGTTTACAAAGTGCTTTGACAGAGAAAGTAAAAACAGGAACTCAGGAAGATGAAAGAATAATTAGGCCAAGCAGAGAGTAGTCTAGAAAAATGCAGCAAAAGGCAAGAACACAATGACAATGCAAAATGTCAGCAAGGATAAATGCTAATAAAAGCAATAAAAGCAATAAGACAGGTGGACCTAGGAAAGGCACTTAAAGCAATACAAAAAGATAAATAAAACATTAAAAGCAATAAAAGGTATAAAAAGATGATTCAAGTTAAGTGATTCTAGGACCCTTGAATTAACCAAGGCTGACAAAAGTCTCACCTTAAGGTCCAAACAAATCGCTGTTTGGGAGCTGTCAATCAAGTCACATTACCTTCATTTACAGTTAGCACTGCAGTTGGTTGAATTTTCATGTTTCTCTGTTCTTGAAGAACTTGATCTGTAACAGCTCGCCTGTCAATGAAGATACAGATCATAACTTGTTTAAAAAAATGTATTAATAAATAAATGTATAACAGGGTAGTTCTGCATGCATGCATTGAAAAGCCAGACCCTAATACAACAGGACAATTTGTGACAAATATTGGTTTTGGTAAAGTTTTAGATTTACCAACTCAGAGGTTGTTCAGTTAGTACATAAAGAATGTAAAGAAAAAGAATGTAAGTATTTTGATAATAGTCTTGTCTTTCCATATTTATATCAGAAAGAGGCTCTATATCTGAGATTCAGATGACATCTACATTAATGCAGTTAAGAACATTGCCCACTAGGTGGCGGGCTTACTTCTTGTAGAATGAAAACTCACTGCTACTTGGTGAAAAAGTTTAGTCACTCTTGAGGTTTCTGGTAATTTAATGGAGCTGCTTCCTTGAAACGTCAAACAATATTCAGTTTCATTTTAGCAATTCAACACGTAGTAATTTAAATCCCGATTCTGGCAATGCTAGTGAAGCTGCCATAGACAACTGGCATGATGCCTTCAAGGGCCATTATTCCGAGAAGTCAGAAAGACTAAGCTTCATGATCGTTATGTGTAATTCATCTCTTGTGTAGTGGCTTTATTTAGAAAGTTTACCGGAAAACTTGTTTGTTCATGCATAATTTACGTGAAAGCAACAACTAACGCTAGTTTAGGGGATCATTTAAGTTTGGTCGAAATGTTAGAAGTTCGTAATCATAATTTAATTTAGGGCGTTAGTTAGCAGAAGTGGACAGCCTTATAAGTTATAAACTCTGTGAGAAATGCTGAAAAACTATGTTTTGTTTATTTATTCAATGTGGGGCTAGCCAGCGGAGTTTTAACTTTATGCTAGCTCAGTAGCTTTTAAGCTAACACAAATGCAGCTAACATGGCAGAATATAAACCCCTTTCAGACATGCAAGCCTCTACGTTCATTAAACTGCAATTAGTGTGTCAGTCTCTTTGAGGTTGAAAGTTTAGATGTGTGCTAAATAGGATTAAATATGTCCCTTTTTAACGTCATGCATTTTAATTATTTTCATACTGTTAGATAGATCAAAAGAGTCAGCATAAATTGCTCTCATAAATTGTTGAACTGAAGGCTTCAAGAGTAAAGTAAATTTAAAAAAAATCCATCCACTGGTCCAGAGTGCGGCATCTCTGAGGGCATGGAAACAGACCTCTTTCTCGCTTTCATTGCTATTTAAAGCTCCTGTGAGGAACTTTCGGTTTGTGTTTGGCGACCCCTGTGGACAAAGCTCTACTTCTTAACTCTTTGCTGATTTAGTCCTTTACTTGCTGAATTGGTGGTTTTTAACAAAACAAGTCTTTCTGCTTTCTTAAACGGTGATATGTATTACTCACTTAATTTTTTTCCCCTGGAAAACGTAAACAAAGGCAGCGTGCACTTGAATGCTTCGCCTGACACCTACCCGCCTCCAGCAGTTTCAGGCATTAAAAATAACTACATGGAAATCAGAAATCTTGGTCTGGTTTGCTTCTGTAGGTCATAGAGACACGTCAGAATTAATTTCTGTTGTACCATTGAAAAACTCCTCACAGGAGCTTTAAACTCACCGCTGTTCATTCTACACCCCTCGCTCTACAGCACCAGTGCCAAATATCGCGCGAACATGCAACTCAATTCAATCTGTCATGTCTAGAAACAGCCGTTAGGAACGTTAACGCAAAAGTTTCCTCTGTATGAAAGACTAAATGCCATTATTAAAATATATAAAAGCCTGCAGTAACATATCTCGTTTCTGACAATGTCTTCAGTCGACTCGTTGCAGAGGTAACGGGAGGTTTGGTCAGTTAGCTTTTATTTTTGAAATTAATCTGTTGCCAGTTGAAGCGGACTCAACGTGATGTGAGGCGTTGCCGTTCGGACTTCGTCACAGACCAACCAGCCTATCCCAGAGGATCAACCGTCACACACTCGAAATGCCTTCTACTTGTAACTTGTAGCGAACGAATGGCTGCAAATAATTACAATGGATTGTATCGGCAGCTAGCTTTTTCTATCCTTACCCACCATGTAAGCTGTCTTTCCACGGAAGGCAGTTGACTCGTGACTGAACGCCGTTGGACGGTACAGGAAGAGCCAGTCCCCCGAACAACGACGAGGAAAGACGCACCAAGACTGAGGGTACGTCCGAGCACTCGCCTCACAGAACACCAGTCCGTGTTCACAGTCCTGTTTACTGGAGCGTTTTTACCGTTTAACGCCTCCATATGCCGGCGCCTACGCCCGTCTCGACACCCTGAAGCCAGCGAGAGAAGGAGGGAGGGAGGCAACGGCAGCTCCGGGGTCCCCGACACCACACAGCCGAGGAGAGGCATCGCTGAAATGAGATGAGGCTCAGAAATGGAACTGTGGCCACTGCGATTATTTTCTTCACGTCTTTCCTCAGCCTGTCCTGGTACACAGCGTGGCAGAATGGCAAAGGTAGGTTGAACATTTCATAACGGTTACCACACAATATAAGGTGTTATTGGGTTATAAGAAGCGGCTGGTTTAAGGCCTGGTTAATATAACTAGCAGATATAAAGCTGACATGGGTCCCGCAGCGTGTTGTGGGGCAGCAGGTGTTGCTGGTTACCTCGCACCCATCCTGTTTCCAACCAGTAAATTTGTGTTAACGGGCAACGTGACTTACATTACAACGTACATTGTGCAAGGGATACTAAGCAGCCTAATTGTTGTTTTTTCTTAACTCGTTCGTATGTGTTGTTTTTAACCATAAAATAGTTAGTTCCAATCAAGTTATTTGATTGGAAGAAAGGCATTCCATAAGCGCAGATACAAAGTACAACAGCACTTTTAACTATAGGTATCACTCCGCTGCTGGTGTTTTAAATACCGTTAATTAACGATACAGCATACGGTATTTGTGTAGATGAAACATGACTCATTCCACTTAAACAGACTCTCATTTCACTGGTTGCATGATACACAACCACACAGATCAATATACATAATACAAAGTCTGTGGTAATGTGGAGACATACACAAAGTAGGAAGAGTGCAAGAAAATGTTTGTGTTTATTGGCCACTGTCAAGTTTCAGTCAAGTTGCAGAACAAGTTGTGTCCATGGAGCCAAATGATTGATTACATACTCAAAAAAAGAATAATCTTGTGTTGCTTAGTATAGTGTATGACTGTAGGTTGTGCTGAATATCAGCACTGCTGTGATTATCTTCAGCACTGGGCCCCGTGCCTATGAACTAGCAGTGGTCTGTATGACGTCACTCCCTCTCCTGTGATATTGCTTAAGTATCATTATTGGTACTGATAAGCTATATGTGTTTTTCCAGTTTGACAGCATAGCAACCCTGCAGTCACTCCTTAACTTCTCTCTTTGCTCATCTCCAGTCTGTTTGGTTTCCACTGTGTCTCAATCATTTAGGGATAATGTAGTAAGTCCACATCAGTTTTAAAGCACCAGACAGCACAGTTTGCAATATTATTCTGTAATTGCACCCTTCCTGCAGAAACTTTAATCATCTGAACATTAACCACATTTTAACTTGTCCTGTCCAACATCTGGGCTCTAGCATATTACGCAAGTGTGGCTGTGTTTGAGTTTAGCACGCAAGGGCCGGGTGCTTACTTACTTGCCAGGGTTAACTCCGTCCGTGTGGGGGGAGTTATGGGTCTTAGTGACTGTTATCAGCAGAGTGTAAATAATTGCAGCCTTTAGATAAATTCCAAGCAAAGGCTTCATGTTGTGATAACTGTGGAGCTTATCAGCTTGATGAAATATTTTTCCTGTGAATGGAGCCCAGTGAGTGACAGGCAGGCAAATATTCGTCCATGATTTGATAAAAGTGGCTGTGTAATAAGCAAATGTCAATTGTTGACGCTCTCTGTTTTTGTCTGCTGCACCTGTTGATACAGTACAGTAGGCCTGCAGTCAGAACATATTGAGAGGACTTAAATTAAATAATTGTCACAAGGTACAAACAGGCCAACATTGATTAGTAGTTTTCTGTTAAGCTGGGTGCAACTACCCTTTTATCTGTACCTCACAGTTGGCCAAACGTAAGAGTTTTGAAACATTAGAAATGAGAAATATATCTTGACTTAAATTCATATATTTCAGAATTTAAGGGATTTTTTTTGCTCGTATAGTTTTAAGTATTTTAAATCATTGAGCATTGGCCATTTTTACAGCAGACATTTTGACTTGTGATAGCAGGCAGAGCACCGCTGTCACTAATAACATTAACAAGGCTTCTGTTCTACCTCAGTGTCCCACTATGCTATTACTGTGTGGCTGTGAGCTAGCATGCCAAACACCAGGGCCCTTAAACTGAAGCACAAATGGAATTTAACAATCATCACTTTATTATTTACATAGGTTACAGAGGTTTTCCTACCGCAACTTCTCTAAATGTCCTCAGTGAAAAAGGCCCTTGAGCAAAGAACCACTAAAGCCTCTATTTATAATGCAAATGCCGACCAGTTTGTTTGAGAGAGCTCAACCTACAACATTTGAAGAAAATAGTGCAAATAAACCAAACACAAGGAAACGAAAAAAAGACCAATGGTTTTTCTAAGCCGATTCAAGGATTTGTATAGGAGCCGATCAGGGCATATTTAAATGGATCAGTGTCCACTCATGTAAAGCAGCTCGTAAACAAATCCTTTCCTTACTCGACATCAAAGCTGCAAAGATTTGACTCTGCATGTGAAAAATGTGAAAAATGATCTGGTGGCACTGATCATTGACTGTTCTGACACCTGCGTTGGCAAGATAAACGGGTTTCCTTAAATACAACAGTAACAAATCAGAGTCCTCTACTATGAGCAAGAAGCTGTGTGGAAAACAGCCAACTCAGCTTCTCTGCTTTCAACTTAGTTTTGAAGCAGGACCTTCAGTATTTGGATAGGTAGGCCAAATTTAAAAGGCTACAGCTGTTTTTGTATGTATGTGTCAGCTAAATATTAAACACACATCTATTTAGATATATAAGTATCAAGGCCAATATTTGGATTAGGGTCATGCCATGAAAAATTGGTTGTAATCCCTGAAGAAAGAAACCATCTTGATTTTTTTTTGCATGCTGCTTATGTGCTGTCACTTTTTTTTTTTTTTTTTTTTACACATTTTTTAATATGACAACACGTTACTTAAAGAGACAATAATGCTGCAAGCCATACACAACAACAATTACCCTATAGAAGACCTAGAGTGCTAAAACGCATAAAAAGTCTCTCCAAAGTGAATCTAAAATATGTATTTTTTCCCTAAATGTATTGTCAGAGGTGTTATATCATCTGTTTACTTGTCTTTATTGCAGTTTCCTCAAAAGTTAATTAGCAACGCAGAATGTGTCCAGTGTTCACGTTCTGGGGGAAACAGGATGTAAGCAGTAATGAAGATCTCTTTTTGGCCTTCTAGTGAAATACACAGTATTGATTTAAATCTGGGCCGCCTTAGTTCATGTGAGGGCTGCTAACGCAAATAACTCCTATTCTTTGCTGAAAAGTTGCATTCTTTATGCGCAACACTAAGCCACATACTAGCTGGGGGACGGGGGAAATGAAGAGATGCTTTTAGATGTAGATGATAAACACTTACTTTCAGTGTCGTAATGATTTTGTTTCTGCAAGTAGGCTGAAACTGAAATCAATAGGAAGTCATTTCTGTATTCATCTTATTTTTAGTGTACTAATCCTAGGATGCATAAAACTAAGATAAGTGAAGGCTTAACTTGCATCAGCAACATCACAAGCTGTGTGAGGCATGTACTTTTCCTTGTATCGCATGTGCTCTTTGCTCCTGTGTGTGTGTGTGTGTGTGTTGTATCTTAACTGGATGTTTAATACAGCCTCTCTTTCAGGGTTTTTTTTAACATACGAAAGTCTTTTTTATCGTGTTTCATTTCTCCCTGCGGTTATAGATGGTTCCTCCGCTTGATGCTGCCCAGCGTGGGTGTTTAGAGAGAGTACTTGGCTACAGGCAAATGTAGTCGTTCTGAAAAAGAGAATTTCTGAAACCTGTTCTTGTAGTTTTTACAGAGAACATTCGTGTTTTGGCTCATGGCTGTGTTTCACGATTCGATTATTTCAGTTCTTCAGGACAAAGTTTGAGGTGGAGGGGTGCTCTTAGGCAAGGTTTTTATTTTATTTAAGTTTTTTGCCTAACCCTTTCCTTCCGACACCCTGTCTTGTTTCTGGTCACTCGACTGCTGTGAATGAGAGCGGTGCCTGTCAGCTGTCCAAACACTCCATGTTGAATGACTCTCTAGAATGTGTACTTCTCTGTCAGAGTCGGCCTCGTCCCCCGGTGAGAGACTGCTCTCTTCTATCTTTGTGGAAGTATCGCAAATAGGCCTCAAAGGTATTGACTAGCCGGATAAGTATGAATTGAACTGCTGAGTTAGGGAGAGGACCAAAAGCTGATGCAGAAACATAGTGCAGTATTCTTGATAAGAATCTATTTTCTATGATTTTGTGCTCGTAATGCTTTGACTCATAATGAGTCTCTTGCCTTTAAAGGTTAGCTCAGCTCTGTCCCATGACAACTTCTCCTATTTGTGTTTATGAATTTGTGTAAATGTCCTTGAAGCGGAAAGCAGATTAAAGGTTCCCTATCTCAAACAGACATGATAAAAACTACATATCTACAAGAGCTGCCTCCTGTTCACTCGTGGTGACAGCAAACATGCGTCAGCAATCTTGTTATGTTAGGGCTGTACTACTGGCGCCACATAATGTTATTACAAATAGTTTTTTCAATGATTTTTTCTGTGTAAATGTATTATGTTTTCCTTCAGGCATGGTTAGCTAAGTCCAGGCTCAGACTACAGACTTCAGGTACATAGTAGGGATGGGGACGAATACTCGAGTACTCGTTGTTGACAGCGTTATTTGAGTAACATTACGCTACTTACACACCGGCGCATGGGTTGTTTTCGGCTAAAGTAGTTTAACTCATTTAGCTTGCATGCACCATGTCAGCTGTGACCAGAACGGTGATGTCTGGAAGTACTACGTGCTGTGCAAGTTTTGTGGTGTTAAACCACACGTGCTTAAAGCACCAGGAGAAGCCAGCGGAGACAGACAACATGCAGTTTGCATCACATCATTTGCTAGCCCTGTTAGCACATGTCGTTGTGATGATACCAGAGAAGATTAGCCTGCTAATAAGGAAAATGGTGACTGGAGATATGCTCCCATTAAGTGTTGGACAGCAGCTACGAGAGTGGAAAACATGTATGAGGAAAGCGTTAGTTTGCTCAGTAAGCCTATTTTTATCATCATCATTTTCAATGTTTTTTTTAATGTAAAAGTGTTAGATAGTAATGTTCTCTTACAGGCATATAACCTACTATTCCCGGGCTGGGAGTTCCGTGTCCGACGTATGTTTTTTTTTAATGGTAAAAAAATATATAATTTGCGAGTACTCGATTACTTGTTCATAAGGTAATTAGATTACTCGTATATTAGGATTACTGGAAATGCCCATCTTTCACATTCTTCTCTCTAACATCAAACGTGCACCATTTACAAGCTTTTAAAATGATGCTGAATTCCTCACAACAGGATAGTATTAAGACTATTGTGTGTGCCAGCAAAGCACCACCTCACATGATCTCATGTGATCTCATGCATAAAACTCATGCAGTGCAACAACTTGCAGTAGTTATGTTTTGCACTGAGGAAATACTAAAGCAGAGGGCTTAACAAATCTGGGAGCCGAGGTCAGTGCAGTCAGTTCTGTTCTTCAGCAGGAGCTGGAGGTGAGATTTTAGCCAACACTTTTAGTGTTTGTCAAAAGTTCAGTGCTAGCTAACAGTAGACCCAAAGGCTATGACGTTTACCATTGCTTGGCTGAAATGTCAGCTGCTCCGTCTCCTTGTAGTCGCCTCTCTTATTGGCGGATGTAGTCCGTCTGGGGATGAACTGACGTTATTGTCTGGTTTTAAATCCTAAATATAAAACATGCCTGATATTATCGGGGCTGGCCGGAAGAGTCTGCAAGCCATTCAGGATGTTCAAGACTAAATCTGTAAAGCCCTGATGTTTCCAGATAATCTGGGCCAACATTACAACCAACAGAGGTCCCACACCAGATTTAAATTTGGTGTATATATCAGCCCAAAACTTCTGTAGTCTGTAACTGTTGAGTTAGGGAGAGGACCAAAAGTTGATGCAGAAATATATTGCAGTGTTATCAACAAGAATCTTATCTAAACAATCGCAAAAATTATTCAAATATCAGGAAGCCACAAAGGAAACTGTGTCACCACCTTCACTTTGTTTTGCAACTGTTAAAGCAAAGCTGAACTGTGATCGATGTCACTTTGGTTCACTCTAAGCTTTACGCAGGGTGTGTCTTGGCAACTTAAATCACAATGGAATGAACACATAGGTATGTCGATGCGTTCCAGATGTACGTAATGATCCCACCTATTCATATAACAGTGTGAGAAATGTCTCGAGTAATGAATGGCATCAGATGGTTTCAGGGTAGCATGATTGGATGGGTATTTCCATAATGTAGAATAAATAGTACATTAAATTGATTGTTTTTCCTGTTGTTAATAAGTTTTAACCTTTAACTTTTGTCATAGAAACGATGCGTTACAGACATTTCACATTCATGCTTGTATTTTGATGTCGTCTCGAGCGCTACATTTTCAGCTCTAGTTTGAGACAGCTCTAAGGTTCTTATGCCTTCAGCAGATTTACTGAAGAGTTCAAGCACTAAACACATCCTTTTTGCAAATGCGACTTCCTCCTCGCCTTCCTCGAGCCTTTTCTCCGTGTTTAAAGGCATGGTTTTCTTCCATCATCACATCATTCCAAACACAATGGGCCAAAAATAGCCGCAGTGATTGCAGAGAAGGGGGGTGTAAATGAGTAGGCAGATTAGAAGGCTGGTCGGCCAGATACATGGTTTATTAGTCGGAATCGGGAGAGAATATGGCTTGCACATTGTGTATCTCATTTATAATGTCTGTTTATGTGTGTGCATACTTTTATTTGTGTGCACAGTGAGGGAGGGCAGTCTGCCAGACAAATCCTAAGTGGCCTGGAAGGAGGAAGAGAGTATAAAGGCCAAGTCTTAAAAGAGAGAGGAGGAGAAAAGCCTGAGGTGGGCTGCATGATGGAGAGAAAGGATGTTAGTGCTGACACGGCAGTGAGACTGTGGGATAAGTTCTTATTTCTGTATTTTGTACTCTGCTTAGTCACACACCCACCTCCCTTTATCCCAGACAGCCCTTACTATGTCCGAACAGGAACAGGCGTCTTCAGCTGCTAGTGACTTAACAATGATTGTTTCCCTCCTCGTGCTGCTGCTCACTTCCTGTGTATTACACAGCTATCCATTCATTAATTCAGGCGTGTTCCGTCTCTGAGTCTGGACAGAATTCCTCCAACGTCACAGCGTTTCTACAAGATGGTGATTGTTGAGCTTTAACTCTTCTCTGTTGATCAATCTGTGGCACGAGCTTTGCTGTATATACAAGGACCTTCTGTGTACTTTGTTATATCGTCTTTAGGGCTGTAGCTATGTATACTTACAAGCATCGTACAGCACAGATTTGTGCTCAGATGATGACAGAGTTTACAAGTTGAAAGCTTGATTTTCTCCATGGACCCTTACAGATGTATGGGCCTAAGGTTTAAGTTCAAGGGCATATATCCAGTTTAATACCAAGCGGCAACCTCCTGTTTAACTAGGTCAAAACCTAGTTATGTGGCTGACCACATCGGTTCAATGTAGGCTTTTGTGAGCAATGTGTTACAAGGACTGTCCTTATGAGGCCGATGACAACATGTTTGAAAGCAGGTGCGTGCTGCGGAGAGATTACGGCAAACCGTAGTGATGAGAAGATCAGTTATTTTACGCGTCGTTCACTATCTCACCGGGCGAGCGAGCAAATAAACAAAACAAAACAACAATCAGTCAGTCACCACCACAAACAGAATCTCCCCTCTGGGAAACAGGAAGTTAAACTACCTCATTCATAGCCACAGACACAAAGTGTTAAGCTTTGTTAACTTGGCATTTGCTCACCCCTCGCTGCTCTGCAGCACCCCCCTCTCATTCAAATTTGGTCACTTCAGGCTCCAGTAAGCCAACGTGGCGGCGGCCATATTTTGGCGTCATTTACTGAGTCGAGAAACCAATGGGTGATATCGCAGTGGCTACATCCATTATTTATACAGTCTGTTTAATACAGCTGCTAACACAAAGCTTTAGATATCAACATCAATGTAAACTACTGCCACTTAGTTGTACCACACAGAACTAAAGTGTCAGTAAATATCATTTGATTAGAAATATAATAGTTTATGATAAATTAGGACAGGAAATAGTAAGGGCTCCAAATACTGTTAACTGTTATCATTCATTAATGTGTCGCTTATTTTCTCCTCCCAAGACAACATTTGCTAATTTGTTCAGTCACGGTGCAAAACTAAAGGTTATTCAGTGTTTTCTTTCTGTCACATTGACAATGACAAACATTTAATCCACATTTAACAAATATGAGATACTGTCCCAGAAAAATGACCGAATTTATCTGTATATTATGAAAATAGTGGCTAATTAGTTTTTGTGCTGAGCTCTCTCTTTATGCCGCTGAATATCATTAGGCAATTGATTGGTGACATCCCTGAAAGCGGAGTTGAGAAAAGGGTCAAAAAAGAGTGACAGTGCTGGCTGATAGAAGCCTTACACGAGCCAAGTGGAGCCAGAGCAGTGGAAGTAAGCAGAGCGGGGGCCTCGCTCTCAGCTCAGTGCCGTCAGACAGCATGCGCTGCCACAAAGTGACACAGCAGACTGCAGGAGCTTTGCATGACTTACAGCACAGGAGAGGAAGAAGAGTGGGCTGAGGTCAAAAGAAAAAACGGGTCCATGTCGAGGAAGAAAATTAGGAATCTGGTTTGGAAAGCTGCCAACGGGGGGGCAATTATCTGTTCGGATTTGTCTGGTGCTGCATTAATTCTGACCCCGCAACCCTTTTACTTCACTTAAAAGTGAAGTAAAAGGGTTGTGATATATTGCAGAGAAAAAAAGGACAGAATAGGATAAAGGTGTGCATTTTTCTTTCTGCAAACCGCATGGACGTTTAGGGAGTATCATTCGCCTACTCATCGATCGACTTGCACTTCTCTTTAGGGAAATACCACAAAAAAATCGATACTACTACTCGGTGCATATGCAGTAGTACTTATGTGTATCGGGGTGCTTGTTGTGAAGATAAGTGTTGCATTACTTTTGCATAGTGAGACTGTTTAAGCAAAGAAATATACCTTCTTTCATCACTTAAAATTAGTACATTGATCTTCACTTCTGGGCTGCACTTGTCTGTTAAACTCCACAAGTCAGGCTAGATTACTGTTGGGTCATGTGGATTGTAACCATATAACCACTCCTGTATTTATAATATTAATCTCAAGTTCAGTTTCCTCCATCTGCCCTACTTAATAGATAACAGCCTGGTTAAATGCTTTGTGTTGCACAAAGCAGCTGCAGTGCAGAACCACGTGGCTAGCAGGTGCACCACTTGAGGGTCTTCATACATACATAATGTATATAAGGATGTTTTGCATACATGTGCATCTTATTCCTATGTCTGGCGGGTCAAATGTGAAGCCACAAGTGCACAAGAGAAGGTTTAATTACCGAGGCATGTTTTCAGATATCCAACAAGTTTAAGGACTGTTCATTTTGCTAAGGTTGCTGTTTTAACGGTATATTGGAATAAAAGCTGAAGTGCTCTGAAGTGCTGAGGGCTTTCCGTCAGTGCACGGAGACAGTCTGCTGAGGTTTTTTTTTCTTAATATAAATGGCACTTCTGGCAAAGTGCCCTATTCACAGTTTAAATGGGATGCATTAAATGGAGACAGGACAGTTTTAGTTAAGGTGATCTTGATAAGCATGGTAATTCTCTGTAAACCCATAACTGTCTTTGTATAGCTAAATAGAAAATGGGATATTTTATACAAAGAACAAAGTCACTTCAAAAAGCCACTTTAACCAGTGTTTAGAACGACAGGCCTGTTTTTCATGATGCTAACAGCTGGCACTGGAAGGGCTCAACATGCCTCACCAGTTTATCCAGTTCATGTCAGGCTGTGTGGCACAAACGTCTAGAAACAAGGACGATAGGATCCACAGTTTAAAGAAAAAGTTCAATATTTTGGTAGATATTGCGTAATTGCTTTTTTGTTGTGAGTTACATGAGAATATTGCCACCACTCTCTTGTGTGTAAGGTTAATGGAAAGCTGCTGTCAGTTAGCGTAACACAAAATCCAACCGCCAGCCTATGTAAAGCTCAGTGACTGACATGTTGTGTCTTGTTTGATTAATCCATTCAAAAAATTAGAACCAGTTATGTGCTTGACATCCATTAGGACTGGTTGACTGAAAACAAGTGAAGAAATCAGATTTTGAAACTAAAACTGCACCGTGTTATACTTTCAAATCTCTTACTACCAATAAAAAATGTCGTTTTCCCAATATGTTGGGATGACAGTTGACATCTTAAAGAGGAATAGCTCAAACACTTAGTAGATTTAACCATATAAGTAGGTTTTTGGGTAACTGTTGGGAGTTACAGACCTTTTGAAACACAGTTGCCTCTGAACAGCTGGTGTAAATCATTCAAGACAAATGAATCGTAAGGAATGATAAATGGTACCTTTTTATAACCGCAATACTTAAAGTGGTAATCTTGAAGATCTCAGTTTCGTTGTCTTTGGCGGCATCTATGTCGATAAACGGTAATTGCGGGAGCACACTTCCCAGATATCCAAACAGTGTTGCATGTGTGACGTCCACGGTTGGCTCCGGTTGTATTTCTTGATTTTCCTCGCTGACGGTCGCTTTCCCTTTTAGACTGTTTGCCTTCATCTGAGCGTCGAGTTTGTTCCTTTTTCTTTGGATTTTCTCTTATTTTTGAAGTTGTATCTGTAGTCATCCATCTTTTCTTTGTTTATTCAGCCATAGTAGATTACTGTTTACTCGCAACACTTACAAGGCCAGAAAAGCAGCCGCTTAGCTCCACTTACCGTCTCTGGCAGACCAACCACTGCTGGCTAATGGAAACAATCACTAACTGGGTGCCGCTTGTGATTTTTTTTTCGCAAAAGTCGCCACAGACAGCCAGTCTGTAATACTGCAAATGCAAAGGCTTTCATCAGTCAATCACTATTGTGTTACCTCATTTGGCGATAGATAGTGACTTAACAGACATTTATTTACATGAAAATCAGGGACAAAACCTGAACATAAGGATTTATTTTTTTATCTCCTTTATCATTTTGTGTATTTATTTGTTAAGATATTATTTGTAGTTTTGTCGTTAAGCAGCTGAGTATTTCAAAATGAAATGTATTGGAAACGTGTACATTTGCTTGAACAGGGACATCTACATACTACGCCCTGCAACTTCCTCTCTCTCAATGCAAACATTAACTGAACAAGTCCCTCATCAGCACTCGCAAACCTGCAGTCAGCAGCATGCATCAGCAAGGGAGGGGGAGGTCAAGGACAACAGCACTGAGAGGGCTTTTGATGAGCTAATGGATTGACTGATAAAACTCTTAACACTCTGGTGAGTTCAGGGCTGGCTTTCTGTAAAGTTTTTCTCAGCACTCAGATCATCCTCGTGCTCGCTTAAACTGTGAAGTTCAGAAGGCGGTAGCTTAAAGACCTTTGTGGCAAAGCTCACAGTGTCTGTCGGCTCTCTCCGTCTAACATCAAGTGTTGAGGTTTTCAAACACTATTTAGGAGGTCAGAGGAAGCAAGCAAAATGTCACAGCAAATAAAAAGCAATTAAAGTGCCTTTAAACACTGTTTATTGTGAGAGCTTTCAGGTTTGAAATGACAACTGCAATTTAACCTTTGTCCTGTTTTCTTGGGAAAAACTTTCTGCAGCCTTGTTGCTCTCAAGACTGTAAAACAAGTCCTGTAGCAGGTTGAATCAGTGTATTATATTTTAATTTTTGACTATATTATTAGTAGGAACAATTTAGTAGTAGCTGGGTATTGATAGTCCCTTGGCGGTGTACATGTCTGCTCTTTATTTCAGATGTTTTTCCCCTGGCATATTGAAGGAGCACAAATCAGCTCAATTAACTTAATCAGTTAGACCATCCCATCCTAAAACCTTGCAAATGAGAAATGTAAATGTGCATAATGAAAAATGTGTATATATTATTATCTCCTTATTTGGCCAGGAGTGTGCGTGTCTGTGAGTGCGTGTGCCTTGTGCTCTTTTAAAGGCTTCAAGTGACCATTATATATACAACCCCCCATTCCTCCCACGTATCTCATTAATAAATCACATACACTGAGGAAGGGAAGCAAAGATGGCACGTCAAGGAAAAACATCGCAGGAGAGGAAGTGCAATGGGTGCGTCGAAACCAAGGAGAGGAAGAAAGTAAGGCACTATATAGGACCAAAAACACATGTGCAGAACGCTGTGAAATCAGCAGGAAGGGATGACACAACATTCAGACAAATGGTTGGATGCAAGCAGAAGGAAGGAGAGGAGAGGTTCTCAAGCTCGGCAGCGGAGCTCAGCCGCTTAGCCCCTCCCCCCCACTAGTCATGGTTGTAGAGAGCAGGGAGGAATAATGTGATTGTATAGATTTACTCCAGACCTCAGGTAGGTGTAATTGCTTAATGCTATTTGTGCACCAATTGAGTCATTCAGTGGCTGTATGCCAGTAGAGTAGCTTCACCAAGACACCTTCGGCCTATTACTTAAAGCTGCTGTGAGGAGTTTTTCACTGGTTATGAAACAGACTGAAATGAATTCTGATTGCTCTATATGACCTACAAAAGCAAACCAGACCATCAGCGACAAGATTGATTATTTCCATGTAGCTATTTTGAATGCCGCTGGCATGGGGGTAGGTGTCAGACAAAGTGATTGACTGCATGCTACCTTGGTTTATATTTTCCAGGGCAAAAATTTAAAGTGAGTGATACATATGACTGTTGAAGAAAGCAGGATACGTTTGTTTTTTTTGTTAAAACCCACCACTTTAGCATGTACAGGACAAAATCAGCCAAGAGATAAGAGGCACGGCTTTGTCCACAGGGGGCGCCAAAATCAACACAAACCAAAAGTTCCTCACAGGAGCTTTAAATTCTGTGCGTTATTTATTTAACAGTTTATTTGATAGGGACAGAGCAGGTTGATGAACATTAGAATAAAAATGCCAGAGTTGGCAAGAATGCTAGTTTACATCTGTAGTCCCTTGGCAGGTAACATATACAGAAACATTAAGGAGACAATGTACAAAAAATGTGGGCAAAAAATAGTGGGGGGGGGTTTGTAGATCAAGCAACGTCTTTACTTGAACACAAGGTCCGATTTGGTTTAGTTGTAATTGAAGTATATCAGGAGTGACATTTACCTGAAATGCCAAGAGACTTGTGTAAACATTGCCCAACGTACGCCCTGCTCAGGTAATGTGAGAAACACTTCCTCATAAGAGAATGATGTTAGTCTAAACACGGCAAAGCGTGAAATTTCACCACCTAATACATGTGTGTACAGGAAACATCGAGCTAAAGAGAACTGCAATCTAGTTCTTGTTTTTGTTCCCGTGGTTCCCTGTTTGTCTTTGATTCTTTGCACAGCAAGATTACAGGTGTGGTTTCATCTCAACAGGCCCGGAGTCCTCACATTCAAAGGACTGATGTGAAGATGAAAGTCTGTTTTAGTTTCAAGATGACCTTTTCATGAGCTTTCGGGCCGAATGACAGCATCTGTCTGTGTGTCTTAGAGATCAACATTCAGAGGAACAACATTGGATCTGTTCGAAAGAGCAGCCGGGGCAGAGTGGCCGGACAATAGTTCAGTCAGACAGAGAGGGAGTGATGGAGAGGGGAAGATAAAGGGAGTCTGGGTTTTGTTGTAGTGAAGGGCTCTCGGAAAGGGCACAATAAATCTCCCTGCAGAGGAAGATCAGAGGCTGGCCAAACCCACAACCACACCTAATAGACACGCACGCACACACACACTTCACAAAGTCCCATATATAAATATACACCAGAGATGTTCTTCGTACTCCAGATAACCTCATGAATTTTACCTGTATGGTAGACTACATCGGCTGGGTTCGAAATCACTCGTTTGTCCCAAAGACTCAGTCATCTCTATTAGGGGTACTACCAAATAACGTGTCATCCAGATCTCAAGATATAATATTGCATTGATTCTCTAGATAACAATAAAATATTAGTTTTAACAAATAATCATCCACAGTCCTCTTTTTAATCGATTAAATTAGCGGGCCTGTGATGCATATGAAAGGATGTGATATGCCCATTTTACATTATTGCAATGGTAATTTGGAAATGAAAGCATGTGGAAAAGATAATGATATGGATCCAAATTGATGTTTCATTACACTCTAATTAGAATGATCTTTACCTATATCACTTTAAAAGTTATAAAATGCTTGAAGCTCCTGTGATTAACTTTTTGTTTGTGTTGATTTTGGCGCCCCCTGTGGACAAAGCTATACCTCTTTCTCTTTAAGGATTTTAAAAGTATAATCTCAAAGATTTTCATGTAAATAAATGTCTGTTAAATCACTTTCTATCGTCGAATGAGGTAACACAATGGTGTTTGAGCCTATGGCCCACAGATGAAAGCCTTTGCATTTGCGGAATTTCGGACTGGATGTGTGTGGCAACATTTGCATTTCTGCATCCAGTTAGTGACTCGTTTTCCATCACCCAGCAGTGGTTGGTCTGCCAGAGAGGGTAGGTGGAGCTAAGCTGCTGTTTTTCCAGTCTCTGCAAGTGTTGCGAGTAAACAGTAATCTACTATGGCTGAACAAACAAAGAAAAGATCGATGACTACAGATTCAAAAATAAGTGAAAATCCAAAGAAAGAGAAACAAATTTGACGCTCAGATGAAGCAAACAGTCTGAAAAGGAAAGCGACCGTCAGCGAGGAAAATCAAGAGTTACAGCCAGAGCCAACCGTGGACGTCTGGTTAAATTGGGAAGTGTCTCTGCGCAATTACCATTTAAGAGAACGCAACTGAAATCTTTGAGATTAGACCTTTTTAAGTGGTGGTTTTTAACAAAAAATCTCATCCTGCTTTCTCTAACATCATCATGTATCACTCACTTTACATTTTTGCCCCGGAAAATGTAAACAAAGGCAGCGTGCAGTCAATCACTTCAAAATAACTATATAGAAAAAATCAATCTTGTCGCTGATGGTCTGGTTTGCTTTTGTAGGTCATGTAGAGTAATCAGAATTCATTTCACTCTGTTTCATAACCAGTGAAAAACTCTTGACAGAAGCTTTAAAGAGCAATAAAACATTCGGCTAAAGTAAAAGACATGAATAAAAGTGCTAAAAAGAAAAGAAACCCAACCACAAAGAGAATTTAAAATCATTATCAAGTAAAGTAAGACAAGCCGTGAGGCTGACTCACTATTTTTCAATCATTCTATGATCTCAATCACCAACAACAGCTTCTCCCTTTTTCTCAGTATTTCACACCTTTTGCTTTCTCACTCCTACACCGACCACTAAACTTCTGTTTCCTCCTAAGAGCTCACCAAGGACCGTCCCGCTGACAGTTCTGCTGTAAACTGCCTCTTAAGTTCAAAAAGTAATTTCCAGAAAGACCATGCTGCTGGTTGTACCACTGTCGATGATATCATCATATGGTGCCGCAGTGCCATACGTCAATGAGGTGCTGGAAGTCCCTGTAAAATCTCAGAAACCCTGCTCATTCAGCAGCTTGTCTTGAAGGACAGTACAGATCTAATGTCCTTCAATCCAAACTGCTCAAAAAGGGTCAGATAAAAAAAACATAGATAAACAGAAAGAGTTGAGAAACATGTATATCAGGGTGCTCCTAGTTAAAGTGCAGATTTAAGAAGATGTTATCACCTTTTAGGGATATTTACATCAAGATCCAACAAACAACTGATTAGTTACAAATAGTCAATGCACAATGTTGTAGCTGCATTATTTGATGCAATTGAAGTCTTCACAGATCAACATGGAACATTCTGGCTTGACATATTAAAGGGACACTATGGTGAAATAAAGCTTGCAAGTTATTCCTTAGGCCAGGCTCTGATTAAAGGAGTTTACCGTCAATTTATACTAGATTTGCCCCTCCCAAAAATCAGGCCAGGAATCTGGTTTAGGCCCTTGTTTGGTACTTTGATTTCAGAACAGATTATCTGGTAATTTAAGGGACCTCAAGATCCAATCTTTTACCTCTTCTACGTCATATCTGTGAAATTTGTCCTAATGAGTGTGATGCAGCCTGATTTTTAAACAAGGATTTTGAAACTTCTTTAGTCTAAGCCCGGCATTAGACAAGTCGGTAAAATATTAACGTCATCAGATACATTATGTTGCATCAAAATCCCAACCACTCTTCTCAAGTAAAACCAATCTACTGTGCACATTGTCACCTTTTTAATGTATCCTACTTTGTTTTTTTTAATTCTCATAGAAAAGCTGGTAGCATACCAGCGGGAGTTCCATGCCTTGAAAGAGCGCCTTCGTGTGGCAGAGCACCGGACGCTGCAGCGCTCGTCTGAGCTCAACAACATCCTCGAGCAGTTCCGACGCGCCATCGCCGAGACAAACAGCAGCAAAGATGCCCTCACGAACTTCTCAGGTAACTGACAAACACACAAACACACTCATTTAGCCAGTATTTTACTATGTTAAAGGGCCAGTTCGCTGATTTTCAACCTTAGTCCTATCATGCTGTCATGGAAGCGAATGCCATTATGGTAGAAAAGAAAATGCAAAAAAGAATGCATTTTGGATTAAGCTATCCGCTGCTCCATTGGGCCCTGGAAAATCTGGAAGACGACGTAAAATGCGTCATCTGGCGGAGGCCAGGGAGCCTGCTTAACTACTCTTCCTCAATCTAGGACACCCGCCTCCGATGTCTGCAGTGTTTAGTTGAAAAAAACACATACCGTAAAATGTAATGATTTGTTCCCTGAGGTGCCTTGAAATGCTGCCTGCTTTTCTGTTTTCCCTCCCAGACAATCCACATTTATAAGTCCTTCAAAATAAGTTTTTTCCGATGATTCATCGGTATATTCTCATCGTGTTTCGGATTCTGAGCCATTGCCTGCAGCGTTGTATTTCACTCCAGCGTCTCTCGCTGGGCCGTTCCTTTTAGAAGGAGGGGCACAATGCATGCTGGGTGTTGTAGGAATGTAGAATGGGTGAAACCAGGAGCTGTTTGTACAACTTTCTCCACAGCTATGGCGCCAATTTCAGATATTATTGCTTCTATCGATTACAGAGAACACCAGCTTTGACTGACAGCGGCTTTTTCCAGGAGCAAATTGCTCCTTTAAGAACAGATAGATGTTTTTCACGCATTTGTTAGCATCAGATGTTGAATCTTGAATCTTCATCTAATCAAGCATCCGCTCTTGCATTGGCTCTGCATGACCTTCTGTACAGGTTAACATTAGCAACGGTGCTCCTACGTGTTACTACGTTTTTTGGTTATTTCCTGCTGTAAGACTTCTAGACATTGTAACTATGAAGAAGACAAAATGTGGGGAGGGGAATACCTTTTAAGTCATTTCTTATTTTTAAAAATGAATTGAGAAAGGGAGTTTCCCTGCTCATTTTCAGAGAATTCTTCCAAGCTTCTGTTCTGAAATCATCAACCCCTTAACCCCTGGGTGGGTAATAAAACTGAATCGACTGAAACACAGCAATCACAAGAACATTGCACTGCTTAGCAATGCACATAATAAAATATAATGTAAAAGTCAAGTTTGCAATTTGGTTGTTACGCTTCTGTTGCACATTTTCTGCCAATTTTAAAATGAATACTCCTTTTTATATTCCGCTCATTGACATAATGGCCGTGCTACACATTTTAAACTGAAAGTTATCTGTCCATTTAGTTATATTTGAATTTAAGTTATGGCCACAATTCTTCTTTTTCACAGCTTTTTAGACTTTTTATTTTCTCATCCATCATGCACACGCAAATGGAAAATGGAAACTCAACATGATTATGTAATTTCATCTTATTATTGGCTGCAGGGGGCTGATAGAAAACATCCAGAGCCGTGCGTAAGGGAAATACACTATTAGTTTTAACACTGCAGTGTGGTATAAGGCTCAGACATAGACATGGTCCTTCAGCCCGTGAGTAAGGTTTGTTCATCTCCTGTAAGTCAGTGTATAGATATGATCATACTGTTGTTAAAGCATCACCAGAAATTTAAGGTAAACAGGTTGTGCTTTTAGAGTCTGCAGAAATGTCACACCTGCTATCATGCTATATTTTCTGACTTGTTTTCTGTGTCTGCTTTCAGACGAAACACAGAAACTACTGAAGGAGCTGGCCAATAGGAAACCTCTCCAGGTGCCAAACATCTACCACCACATGCCTCACCTGCTCAACAATGAGGGCAGCCTGCACCCTGCCGTGCAGGTTGGTCTCGGCCGCACAGGAGGTGAGAAGCATATCCGCACTCTGCACATTCAGTACAACTGTAACGCCTCTGATTAATGAGGCTGCTCTTTATAATGTGCATGCTCATCCTACACAAACACACTAAACCTCCAGAGACCCTCCTTACACCAGGGGGAGAGTCAAGTCTCAACAAGTATCAGTTGACGACTAGTTCACAACAAGTATCCGCTATGGAGGGAGCTTTGCAGTAGGATGATTCAAAACATGTGCAGAGTTGAGGATAATTATACTGTTCCTTATCTTATTTACATGGTGTGTACACCTTCTCTTAACATCCCTGTTGTTTTCAAATCTTAATTTATTTACTGTCATGTTCTTTCACTTTGGGGGATCAAATGTTTTTCTGTTGCCCTTTATTCTCCGATTTATTGTGTTGTTAGCGCTATGCAAGTAACCTTTGTATAAGGGCCATAAACTTAACGTTTGATAACAAAATCAACTCAATTCAAGACGCCAGCGAAAGTGCAGCATGTCCTGTTACAGCTTCTGTATCTCATTAGCCTCCATTGTCAAACACATTATTCCTCATGCCCCACTCTTTTATATGAACTCCTATTTTCAGCAACCCCGCTTTTATTTTAAACTTCTTCCTTTCACCCCTCAAGCAGCAGCATGCTGCGTATGTGACCTCTGCTGTATCAAGGTCTTTCCCCTAAGAGGATTACTTATCTGGCTTTGTGGGTGTGATAGGTGTGTAGTGAATTTGGGGTGCAGGTTTAGGGGGCGGAACAGCTTGAATTGTGTTTCCACATTCCTAATGACAAAGACTTGGGGGGGAGAACAGAGGCCCTTGACAAATTAGAGGAGAGGAAGGAGGGACAAGTCGGGGAACAAGTAGGAGTTTCTTGTCTCTGGCCTGTTTGATCAATGAGTACAAGGTATTCCCACGGGAACCAAGAAAAAAGCGAGGTCTATCATTGCCATCTCTTCCTCGTTCCCAGTCAGTCCCAGTCTGCTTTTATGACAGGTGGGCAGGTATCCGTTACCTGCAGACGAGGTTTTAAGACTCTCTTTTTGGCTTTCTTTTAGAAATCCTAGAGAGATTCCTGCCCCCAGATAATGAACAGTTGCCTTGTACTCACAGGCTTCCCTCCCTTAAACACTATCAGTTGTGTTCACTGGAATGCACCACAGGCAGGAGGAACTGCCACTGTGAAGTGATTGTGGATCTCAGGGGTTAACGGTCACAGAGTCACAGGACTGCCTCGGAGAAGCTTTGTCCACCACCCGTGCATGTCCCATGACATACTTAAATAGGAGGCCTCCAATTTTTGCCTCCCCTTTTTTTTAGTCTATCTTTGTGTCATTCATTTTTCTTTCCCCCTTTTTTCTCTGCTGGTTGAAGCATATCTGACATTGGGATATTTATAGCCGTGCAAATTAGGACATAATCCCTCTTTTAAATTGAACAAGGATGATGGAAAGAAACAGTTCAGAGACTGAAACGGTTGCATGAGGGTGTGACTGAAGCACCTTTTACACTGAAACTAACAAAAGAGCATTATAGTAAATACAGCCTTGCTTGTTCCACACATACAGAACTGGGTGGCAAACAACCAGCTTTCCAACGTACGCCCTTTTTTTACTTATTTTGTTGCCAAGCAACACGTTTGTTTACACTGCCCGGCCATTAAACTTGTCACAAGCTCCAGTTGAAGACCTTTTTTATGCCCCTCTTTTTCTACCGAACGTGGAATTTCTTGCACTGCAATCTCTCTCTCTGCTGACTCACCTGCTGGCCTAAGAAGAGTGAAGACAATTACGTGTCTGCTCACATACAAGGTCCCAGCTGCTTCTCTTCTTCTGCTTACAGAGAACCCTACCGCAAGGGCTTAAGACATGTGACCATTCACACCGTCTCTCTCACATCCCACCTGTCTCTGTGCAGGTTTCCTGACTAACCGCATTCGCAGTTGCCGGTGCATTTACAAGAACATGACCCCTCATCAGCCTCCCACACACGGCTGCTCAACGCGCTGTCACTTGTATTTGTTAGAATGCAAAACTGTGTTTGATTCTGTGTGAAACAGGCCTGGACGACAAAAATATTAGTTGACAGTAATATGAATATCTCATGGGTTAAACTGTATTACATTTCCTGCCTGCGACATGATTGCTTTTTCACCATCAGAGAAACGTGGCAGAGAAACCTTTGATTCTGTTTATTACTCAGACGGTCTGAATGGCTGAAGTTGTGATCTCAGTTCATTATTGAACAAGATCTAATCAAACAAGATTGAATCTAAAACTAATTAGATTCAGTGGACACTATGTAGGTTTGTCACACACACACACACACACACACACACACACACACACTGACACACACACACTCTACACTGACTCATATATCCTGCATCTCGTGTTAGTTGTTGCTTCAATATATCAATTTCAACACTACTTGTACGATCCCAGTTCCAATTCCAATGTTTTGCCGAATGAGGTAACACAATGGTGATTGAGCCGATGGCCCACTGATGAAAGCCTTTGCATTTGCAGTATACAGTATTATTACTGACTGGGTGTCTGTGGCGACATTTGTGGAAAAAAATCACAAGCGGCGCCCAGTTAGTGACGCGTTTTCCATCCCCAGCAGTGGTTGGTCTGCCAGAGAGGGTAGGCGGAGCTAAGCGACTGCTTTTCCGGTCTCTGCAAGAGTAATCTACTATGGCTGAACAAACAAAGAAAAGATCGATGACTACAGATACAACTTCAAAAATAAGTGAAAATCCAAAGAAAGAGGAACAAATACGACGCTCAGATGAAGGCAAACAGTATAGAAAGGAAAGCGACCGTCAGCGAGGACGGTTACAACCGTTAGAAAGGGAGCCAACCGTAGACGTCTGGGACGTGTGCCCCCGCAATTGCCTTTCATCCTCATTAGGTGCCATCAAATAGAATGAAACTGAGAACTTCAACATTATATGTTTAATGTTGCAATTGCTAACTTTACCTCAATCTTGGGGTTGTTGTGGTTAGGAGACTGCAACACATTCAACACCGCGCATTCCTTGGTTTTTCACGCTGTGTAGAAGTAAACACTATGTCACAATATTGTTAATATTTTAGTAAGGCTGAGCCAAATGTATAGTGGTCACCCATTGGTCCTGGATGGCAACAGAAGTGTTCTTCTTCAAATGTTTTGTTGAAGCACTGTGTAAGAAAGGAAGTGACTTTAGGGAAGGACTGAAATATAGAAATGATGCAAAAGTTAGGAACCAAGAAGAAGCAAAATGTTTGTGTCCTTGGTTCTTGGAAATTTAGAGCTTCAAATTGTCACTGGTTCTAACTCCAACCATACCGGTCTTAAACCCGGTTTTCTAACAGAGCTGTCCTTTCCTAACCCTGTACACCAAACCTCCCTTTAGCCCAACTAAAGCCAAAGCTTTTAACCATCTCTGAAGTCATTTGAATTTTTTAAAACAATAATCAACGCACTCTCCTCATTTGCAACAGAACACCCAAGAAAAACAAAGAGATCGCGTTTCTGTTTTACTGCAGCAAACAGCCGCACATGTCGAAGCAGGTGAGCTTTGCACGTTGCTCTTCACCTGCCGGTAGGTTCAGGATGTGACCCGTTGCCCACATGTTGTTGACTTTGGAATATAATTATCACTTTTATTGTTTACACATGCCCAAGATGTGGGCGTTTGGGATGTGTGGCAGACAGTATGTAATTTAAAGGTCTGTCTTCATTCACCCCTTGGCTGTAAAACTTGCACCACTGTTCATGTTTTTTTTTTTAGAATAATGTATGAAGCTTCATTTAATGATAAAGCAGAACTGTGCAGTATTAACGTGGTCCTTAAAGATAGCTTTTATTTAAGGCACCAAATAAGTAACAAGATACTTTAAATTGAGAGTTTAAGAGATGAGTGAGATGAGTGATTATATAAAAAAAAAAGTTCACTTTTACCCGGAGGATTTCAGTCTTCTACTCAGGCTGTTTTCTACTGGACAGCTTTGTTTAAAAGCTGTGCCATTTACTTGCTGACCTACTCACTTGTCTGCCACACACACATATGCACGCACACACACACACTGGGTGTCCTTTACCTCAGGCTTTGTAAGAACTAAGCTTCAGTATTTGTCATTGAAATAACAGATTAATTAGCATCATGCGTCTCATTCCTTGCAGCAACTGACTGAGGAGAACATTGTTTTATTATTCAAAACATTATATTCAAATCAACTCAAAGCCTGACAGTTCACCTAAAAAGATTTAAATTAATCATTAAAAGGGCTTCTTTTTATACGTGTTAATTAAATATCAAAAGCAAACATGTTTAGATTCAAACAAAGCAGGACATCAAAAAAGCATCAAAGCCCAACTTCAAACACAAACAAACAAACTCTCTGTTGTTAATAGAGCAGATGGACAGGTTCTTTGTGTCTCTCAGAAAAATACCTGTACCACAATTGCGCTTTGACCACATTTATTTATTTCTCTTTTGTTTCAGTGTAGTATTCCTTATACTCCATGTTTTTGTAAGGTGAAGTGAAAAGGGTCTTGTCTTACATTACATTATCCCGCTTATGATGTGACAAAGTCAATAATTAGACACAAAGTTTGATTCGGAAATGATTTTATTCATTAAAAAATTATTATTTTTCCATTTAAAAATAGCCTGTTGCACTCACAGTGAGAGCTGCGTCCATAGCAACAGTTAACTCTGTAGCCTTCTTAAAATGAGCTAAGCTAGCTGTTTTACTCGCATTGAAATGAGCTAAGCTAGCTGTTTTGAATCACATTAAAATGAGCTAAGTTAGCTGTTTATACTCACATTAAAGTGAGCTAAACTAGCTGATTTTACTCACATTAAAATGAGCTATGCTAGCTGTTCTTACTCACATTAAAATGAGCTATGCTAGCTGTTTTTACTCCCACGGTGAACGGGACCGCAGGAATCAGCACAGCACCTGATTGAGGTTTTCTGTTTCGTCACTGTCAGAGTCTGTTGTCTCTTTCTTTTCCATTCACCTTCTTTAAACACAGTTGTAACCTATACTACTGTGTTTGTTTGATGTTAGCTTGATGTGCCGTCTTCAGTTTTGTAGATCTCTCTGTAGTAGCCTAAAGTTTTGCATCTTTTAACCTCTCTTGCTCTCTCTCCACTGTTTTTGTCTCTTTTTTTCCCCCTCTGTAAACACGACGTCAAATTTACTGGACTTTTTTTGGTGGATTGATTTGATTACAGTTAGTCCTCCAGTGTGATTTGATCTGAATCCCTAGCAACTGTCTGTTCTTCATAGCAACGGTCTGTTATTGAGAAATAACAGACCTCGTACTGCCATAATTAATCAATCAGAATCAAGTATTTAATACAGCCGTGTAATACATTTAATTAATGACTTCTGTAACTCAACATAAGTAACATATGGTCTCTCTCAATGTAACAATTCATTTATTAAAGACTTTTATTACCATGTACTCATACTTATTAAAAAGTACTCGATCGTTATTTTTGATTAGTTTGTTCATAAGTTATTTGAAAAGTAAAATTCTAAACATAAAACTAATTGTCCTCATTTCATGGTGAGTGTTATTTTATCAAACACTCATGCATAGCTATTCCCACTTTACACAATCATACAATGATGTCACTTCCCTCCATGTCACCACCTTAACACTGAATAATAGGAAGCTATGGTGCTTAAACATGAAAATAAACACATTTACATGCCAAGTTGAAGCAAACAATCAAGCGACATTTTGTTTGACATTTCCAAACACAGCCGAACAGCAGCACCTCTTTGTGCGTGGCATGCCAAATCAGTTCTATTCAATGATGCGACAGAGAAGCAGACGGATATGTAGATTGTTTTGCTTTTTTTTCCTGCATGAGATCAAAGGACGGCAGAGCGAAGCGGGCAGGCTGATCAAGGGACACGGGGAGGGGCAGTCTCGGAGTCGGTCCTGCTCTCGCTGCACTTGCATGCATTATCACTCACTCACTGTCTCCCCCCCCATCCCTTCTTATTCTGTCACTCTCTGTCTCTTTTCCTTCCTCCCACATTCTCCTTTCATCCTCGACCTACTTTCTTGGTGGTGGTGGGTGTCGCTATACGACACGGAGCTCAGTGTTGGAAACACAAAGCGAAACTGGGACAGATTCTCCACGCTGCGCAGATCACTCTGGAGGATTGCACCCTCTCTGAAGTCCACTGCGCTGCTCGATCGCACTGCACCTCAAGTTTGTTTCGTGCCTTTTGTTGGGGCCCCCTGTGTGCCCCCGGATCAGCTCAGTCAGCAACCGGAAGACGCACGCACACATTAATCCTGCTCCATGTATTTCATAATCCTTACTTTTCCTATAGGACAAGTTGTTTGATAACTCTTACAAACACTTAGTTTTCATTGTCGTTGGAAAAGCTTTGTACATTTCATGCAAAACATTATGTAAAATGATCTTCACGAGGATTTGAATTCAGGGAAGGGAAACACATGTTTACAGGAAGAGAGGGCTAAACATGAAAGAGTGAGCACACATGCTAAAAGGTAATTTCATGCTGCAGTCTTTGCTTGTTTTTTCTGAGCAAGAGGGAATAAAAAAAGATTGTGTGTCAGATATCCAGCCAGATAACTTCTTGATCCTCACATTTGTTTCCTCTGTAGCGTGGGCTTGGTGCACACTCTCCACTCGCTCCCTCCCTCGCTCTCTCTCTCCCTGGTGAAAGTGGTCGTTGTATCCTAGCGGGTAAAATGAACTGGTTTTACATCTGCTGCAGTCTGTTGTGTCCTTTCAGCCTGGTGTACTTTTCAAGGAATCCTTAGACACTAAAGAAGAGGCCGTCTGTTTGGCCGCAGCCACTCCAAGCCGCGTACAATAGGAGCAATAAGGAGATGACAATAGCCACTCTCTTGTCCTCCGTCTCGTCTCAGCAGCCTATTATCTGCCGAACATGTGCTCCTACTTGTGACCTTTCTTTGACCTTTTCTCAGAGAAGATTAACTGTTTTGTGTTTGCAGTCAGTGTGTTTTGCTGGCATGATTAAATGCATTGTTTACAGAAAAAAGTAATAAGAATTAAGAATGTTTGAGGATTTATTTTCAACATCAGCTGTTTTTAGCTTCTCAAAATGTCGGATTTGCTGTTTGCATATTGCTGTCAGACCGTTGGGATTTTGCACCATCACTAAGGCAAAATAAGAACTTTTAAAATAGCATTTTGGGTCGTATAAACTTGATGTTGTATAGACACATTTTAATCAATTCAATGAAAATCAAATCATGAATTTGTTTAGAGTGGCTAGATCGTTGTTGAAACTGTCTGTTGGTTCTTCTATCTAATTTTCCCTCATTGCTGTTTGCTTTGGCCTACCTGTCTTTGTTTATTTTAGCTGCTAGCAAAAGCCCTTTAAATACATTTGGCTACGCCTTGCTGATCTCTGGATAAAGATTGATGCTGAGAACATGCCAGCTATTTAAAATGTTTGTCTCCCTGGTCTAAAGTTCAAGCATTGTTGCCTCTGAATGATGAGCCAGAGTGTCTCTACTGAAGCTGCATATCCAAATATTTGTTGGGCGATAGTTTTCCACATTGTGTTAAGACCCTTTCACACATGCACTGCACTCCTGAAGATTTCCCGACATTGTCTGGGTGAGCTGCACAAAATTTGCATAATTTTTTACCCCGACTTCATGCAGACGTTGTCCAGCTACCTCGTAAAATGTCCACAAGAATTCGTGGTGAGCTGATGTGTGAAAGCAGCAGGTAATACTCAGGAACATTTAGGGTGGAGCAATCTCGGACCCCAAAGGCTATAGTGACGACAATATAGCCTCTGGGGACAACGGTGAACATGCTGGGGCATGTAGCCTGCGGTTGGCGATAAACGACTTCCAGTCAAGACTTCCTTTTCCTTGTGATGCATTGTTTGCAGAAAAATAACCAGTTTTTCTTGTGATATACTTTAATTAACATGTCGTACCTTTGCCGAAATTTCAACATCATGATGCAGATTTGAAAATTAAGTAAAAATGAAGCTTTGTCAGGTCTGTCCTCAAGAGGAGACAAAAACTTTTAAAATGCTCGTTTGTTGAACGGAGGTCGGATCGATCATTTGTGATGCATTCGAGGAAGTCGGAATATCTGAACGCTTTCGTGACACTGCGTCAAGGGAGTTTATCTCAATTTGAATTTTTTATCAAGAACGGATTGTTAGCAGTTAGCATGTAGCTGTCTGTTTATAGAGATGAATAAGAAGTTAAATCGTTGTCAGATGACCGCTGATGCTCTCCAACCTGATAAACAGATTAAGGGCGGGGGTGATGACGTGTATATCATGTGGCCGCACATAACAGGGTGATTAAAAACATCAGAGGTTAAAGGAAGAAGGATCATTTACAAGACGACATTAGCAAACATGTATGCAAATTGGAGCGATGAAGAGATTCTGTCTGTGTGGGCCGATGGCGAATTTGTTTGCCAGTTGCGGGGACAGCAGCATACTTTTTATGTCATGTCCCTCCACAGTCCAACAGGGAAAATCTCCCGCTGTTAGGGATGTGTGTGAAAGGGCAGCTCTAGAAAATTATAGGCGCAGACAGAATTTTCTGGAAATTGTGAGGAGTGTGAAAAGAGCGTCTTGTTTAAAGACGTGTTTCTTTAATAACAGGCAGCAGGTTGTTGTACATGCATTTCAAACTACCTCCCTTACTCTTCCTTCCCACCGCCATCTGCGAGTCTGGGCATGGATGTCTTGTTCTCGTGGATTTCTGCCCATGTAATCTGCCGTTGCCCAACAGCAAAGATTATTTGCTTTTGAATCCACTTGATTAAACAGACACTCCTGCAGCCTCCCAACACTTCTCCTCTCACCTCTCACACTTTCTTTCCTTCAGTTACCATGGTGATGGGGATCCCCACAGTGAAGCGGAAGGTGAAGTCTTACTTGTCGGAGACGCTGCGTTCGCTAATAGACAAGCTGTCACCGGAGGAGAAACTGGACTGTGTCATTATCGTCTTCGTCGGGGAGGTGAGAGCTCGCCTTCCTCCTGTATGAGTCACAGCATGATGCGAGAAAGTCTTTGTGCCTTATGTGTCTTTTTTCTTGTTTGATCCCTGCAGACTGACGTGGACTATGTTCACAGTGTGGTTGCTGGCCTAGAGAAGGAGTATGTACACTTTTCTGCTCTCTGAAAGATGCACAAAAATGTTGAAATATCCCAACAAGAAGTGGAAAAATAACATAATCACCTGTGACCTTCTTTCTTTAGGTTTTCTACAGAGCTGAATTCAGGCTTGCTGGAGGTGATCTCCCCTCCAGCCGCCTACTACCCCGACCTCACCAACCTCAAAGAGACTTTCGGAGACTCCAAAGAGAGAGTCAAGTAAGCAGTTAGCGCCGGCGCAACGTCTATGTTATCTGTGTGTTTCGGTGCTCTGCCATGTAATTAGCAGAGTGTGATAGAAATCATTATGGAAATGATGGAGAAATCAGCCCTGAGAGAAATGAAACGCAGGCGAGCTGTGATGAGGATTGCATAAAAAAAAAAGTAGAAGGATGAGTCAGGGGGAAAGTGGGAGGGAGCGGGCGAGCGAGTGAGCGGGAGCTTTTAGGTAGGCTGCCTGGGTACTTAGTATTCCACAGGCATTTCTCAAAGTCAGATCAAGGTCATCAGCAGCAGCACCCTCTATCTCTTTCTCTTTGTAATGCTCCCTCCCATTATCCTCCGTACTTATCTTCTCTTTATAGTCGGCTAACAACTGGTTTCATTAGAAATCTGTTTATGCTGCAGTTTGTGACGGAAGCTTACAGTATGTTCTCTGTTCATCGCCTTTAAGCCCCGAGGATGTGTGTCATGTTTGTATGTGGGCGTTTGTCAGACGCTTGCGATCGCAATCCGAACAGTTAATATCTTGTTCACAGGTGTGAGAGTGCGATGCTGCCTTTTTTTTTATCTGTGTGTGCATGTAAAAAGGGCTCTTTACAGTCGCTCGCTGCTCGAGCTGCAGGAACCACCTGGCTGAGTTTCAGTGTATGTGCATCCATGCCCTCATACCTGTTCACCTGAATGTTAAAAGAATGTGTGAGTTTGTGTGTGTGTGTGCCAGCTCCCAACACCTGCCACGCGGAGGCATCACGAACACCTGCTGCCCATGAGTCACACGGCTACAAGGGCAGATCATTCAGATCAAACAATTAGTGGCAGCACTGCTTCATAAATAATTCAAGCCTGAGTCTGCTGTAACACTCAGTATACCTGCGTGTACCTGATTCGCACCATTTAGCAGTTTTGCATGTAAAGAGGTGTGTCTGACAGGCGTTCCTCTGCTGACATATCCCAGAGGAAGCCTTTAAGTACAGGGGGATGGATTCTTTTTAATGTATGTGTTCTTTTTGTTTAGATGGCGAACCAAGCAGAACCTGGACTATTCCTTCCTCATGATGTACGCTGTGAGCAAAGGGGTTTACTATGTCCAGGTATGTGCTTAAAAAGACTAAAAGAAAATAAACGTGTTGAACTTGTTGCTCCTACTTATGAATCAGCATGAAAGCGTTGACACGTGTCATACCGATTTAAAACCGGTCCGGTCCTTGAGCTAAATGTGTTGCAGTCACTCATCAGAGCCTGTGTTGTTGTGTTTTTCACTTATTCTGAGCCTAATCCTCTTAGACTTCTACCGCTCTTATCTGTCTCCTTGGCTAAACTACTCGTCCAATTTGGGAATGTTGATATAAATGTTTACTCTCAGCTGATTTGAACACCAGACGTTCACGGCTTAGTTTCACTGTGTTGTTAATCTCCCATCTTTCTGTCTTATGCACGGGGTGTGTCATATCCATTCTCTGCTCTCAGCCGGGGGGATGAGGTATTTCCTGTTTGACACCTACTCTAGTTTAGTGTAGCAATTCAGAAGATCCATAGCTCCGTTCAGAGAGCTGTCCTTGTGTGAACTTAGAGGAGTCTCCCCTCCATCACCCTCTCCATCAACAATACACTCTGACTTCAGAGCGGATCCTCCTGTCTTATACTTTGTTCTGTCTGTGCCTGTTTCTTCAGCTGGAGGACGACATCGTGGCCAAGCCCAACTACTTCGCCACTATGAAGAACTTTGCTCTGCAGCTTTCGTCGGAGGACTGGATGATCCTGGAGTTCTCTCAGCTAGGTTTCATCGGTACGATCCATTAAGCACATGATTAGTACTCTGCATCCACCTGGAGCCTGACAGATGAAGTAGCATCTGCGTAGTCAAATGATAGCAAACACAACCCTGGGAAAAGATACCCCTGCTCTCGTCCAGGACTTCCAGGAGTCTGTTGCCCGCACATATGAAACATTTGGTTTAGGCTGCCAGGCCAAAGGTGAGTGAAATGGGCCTACCTGTTTTTGACTCCCCACCCTGCGCCTCGCCGATGCTGTTCACCCAGATAGCTCGCTCTTAAGCGGGGTACACACTTCTAGATAAGTCTGGATTTTTTGATGGTTCTAAAGATTATCTTGCCAGATGTTCCTGTGGTGTGAGGTGTGTTAAGAGTGATTTTACGTCCCCCGATCCCCCGTGGCCACACCGATTTCAAATTCTAAATATTAAACGTGTTCAATATTTACGATCCGTTGTGTGTGAGGGGAACCTCAATGACAGCTGAGCACACAGTCTGTGGATTGTCTAGCTAATTGTGAAGCAAGCTGACTGAAGAAGGAAGCACAACACACTTTGGCACAACAACCGCAGCAAAAACTTGTACAGCCCATGTTCACGCCGTCTCCACCACTTCATCCAGTTTGTTCTTTTTTCTTCCAGCATTTTTTTGGTTGTTGGTGAATGAAATCTGCCTGTGTGTGGTGTGCTGTTTTGGCGTAATCGTTGCTCTCCACACACTATAGGAGCAAAACTGTTAATCTATGATTATATATCGTCTTGCGTGGGGTCTCTCACATTTTCAACATCTGTTAAGATTTTGATCTTTTAGTGTGGGTGTGCTCTGACACGTCCTCGCATCAGTGCTTCCTTTGACAGTTAATTTTTACATAAACACAGACAATACCTTAAAACTCGGCGGTCTGTCCACTCTTGCGGCACTCACGAACAACTCCTCACATTGCGACCCCCTCGCAGCAGTTTCGGAGTCTTCCAATCACTTCAGCTCTCACTTTTTTAATTAGACTCTGGCCGTGTGACGAGCTAGACCCACCCCACTAGCCTGACAGCTAATCAGGAGATAGTGTGCCGTGACACTATGGAGGCCATACTTTTAACTCAACTTGGCAATGCATTCACCCACCCACAATTACATTGATCACTGATATTTAGTCATTTAAAAGTCATATGGTTTTGCAGGGTTTTGAAGTCCAAATTAAGTATCAAGTAAACGTCTACAATTCATTTTTCTTTTCTCGTTTTCGTTCAGAATAATGTTTTAAATCTTGTGGCAAAATTGGTTTATACTGATTCTGAATGTCTCTGTGCAGATCAACCCCTGAGCGCATGTAAAACCCCTTTTCTTACCTCTGTCCTCCAGGAAAAATGTTCCAGGCTCCAGACCTAAACCTCATCGTTGAGTTCATCTTCATGTTCTACAAGGAGAAGCCCATCGACTGGCTGCTGGACCACATCCTCTGGGTCAAAGTGTGCAATCCTGAGAAAGACGCGGTATGCACTGTGATCACTGTACTAATCTGAGTCTCATCGTTAGGAGAATGGGCATCATTATTTTACCTCTTCCATTTTTAAAGAAACACTGCGAGCGTCAGAAGTCCAGCCTACGTGTGCGGTTCAGGCCCTCCCTGTTTCAGCATGTGGGACTCCATTCTTCTCTTGCTGGAAAGATCCAAAAGCTCACAGTGAGTTTCACGCCCTCGCAGTCAATTTATTCGCAGCAACAGTACAGTCAACTTCTTGTGTAACCTTTTACTAACTCTGTGTAGGACAAGGACTTCCTGAAGCCACTGCTCCACAAGATGCATGTCAACCCCCCTGCTGAGGTTTCCACTTCAATGAAGGTATCGTGTCTGGGTTCTCATGAAAGATGTTATCTCTGGCTCGTCACTTTGCTGTTATCTGTAGGCTAGTTCACAAGAATAAGAATTAATTTAATGCGTTTATATCAGTTGGAAACGTGTATTGTGTCACACACAGGTGTATCAGGGTCACACGCTCGAGAAGACGTACCTTGGGGAGGACTTTTTCTGGGCCATCACCCCGACGGCAGGAGATTACGTCCTCTTCAAATTCGACAGACCTATTAGCATAGAGAGGTAGGCATAAAGCGCTTTTACTACTGCGTGCTAGGTTTATTTTAGTTTGCATTCAAATACATGCAAAGCACAGGCAAACATACACTATATATTGTCTCCCCATAATGGCCCATGCAAAATTTTTCTTTTCTCATCTTTCCGCCTGCTGCCCTTCAGTGATTCAGGTTTAGCTCCAGTGTGCGCGTGCGTGTGCGCTATGTATCTTCAGGGATCAGGGTGAGCTAATGAGAGTGCTCTAAAATAAGCATTCACAGCCCAGCCTACTCTCTGTGGACGCTAGGGTAGAGAGGGGGCAAGGCAGTGAATATAAAGAGATGTGATAGGGAGACTGATTTCTTAGATCACAGCAGACCTGAGGGGGATGTTTAAAATACTGAACATGCATATAAATGTGACACTTTTTAATTTTGCTTTCTTTTACTTTGACTTTTGCTGTTATTAGATAGGACAGCTGAAGCGAGACAGATAAAAGGAGAGTAGAGAATGGGGGATGACGTGCAACAAACGATCGGCAGACCGGGAGTCAAACCTGCTATCAGTGCGTCGACGACTGTAGCCTCTGTATATGGGGCGCCTGTGCTTACAACTGAGCTAAACCAGCGCCCTTTTAATTTTTCCTAACTTTAAATATGTAATCTCGAAGGTCTCAGTTTCGTTATCTTTGGCGGCACCTATGGCGATAAACGGTAATTGCAGGAGCACACTTCCCGGATATCCAGACAGTGTTGCATGTGTGACGTCCACGGTTGGCTCCGGTTGTAACTCTTGATTTTCCTCGCTGACGGTCGCTTTCCTTTTTAGACTGTTTGCTTCATCTGAGCATCGAGTTTGTTTCCTTTTCTTTGGATTTTCACTTATTTTTGAAGTTATATCTGTAGTCATTGATCTTTTCTTTATTTGTTCAGCCATAGTAGATTACTGTTTACTCGCAACGCTCGCAGAGATCGGAAAAGCAGCCGCTTAGCTCCGCCTACCCTCTCTGGCAATCCAACCCCTGCTGGCTGATGGAGAACACCTCACTAACTGGGCGCTGCTTGTGATTGGGCAGTTGGCATTCATCAGTGGGCCATAGGCTCAATCACCATTGTGTTACCTCTTTCGGCGATAGATAGTGACTTAACAGAGATTTATTTACATGAAAATCTTTATGCACTCAAAAAACTTATTTACAATAATTATTATGAACATTACATAAGTTCCTTCTTCCTCAAGCTGGTCACAATAAAAGGCTTTAAAATGTGCAGTTTGATTACACCACACCATGCCACAGATGGCCGGGTTGCTGGTCTTCGCTGGATGTGGGGCTAACGGGCTGGTTTGGTTACACCTGGTGTTTGGATGTGGAGACGGTTGGATGTATTGCCAAATAGAAAACAACAAGTAAACATTCACCTTACAGCTGTGGTGGACATTTCCTTCAGTCAGCATGCCAGTTACGGGATCATTCAAAACATGCAGCATTTATGGCATTGTGTTGTGTGATAAAACTGCACAGTGTAGAGTGGTGTTATATTGTGACTGGCCCAAGGTACATTAGCGTTATAACCATGCTGTTAATTGTGCTAACTTATACAGATTTGTTTAAAAAAGGTTAACTAAACTTGTGAGAATGTATCCTTTTATGTGCATATTTTGCCTAGCACATATACTATATATGCATATATATATATAGATATCTATATATATATATAGATATGACCTGTGTAGGTTCATTTTAGTGACGAGTATATCTGCTTCTCTTGTTGAGATAATGTTCGGACAGCGAGTGTGTGAGACTGCAAGTCACTTATCAATTAAGTGGCAGTGAGTTGGAAGGGAGCCACCTACTGTTCCACTGTCTGACTCTAAAGTGTTTTGTCTGCTTTTGAATGACAACAATTACGCTGGCTCGGACTCTGTAGCCTCGCTGATTAGACAACATCTCATCAGCAGGTGGTCAAGCGATACCTCAGAGATACAGCGTGCCATGTGAAGCGTGTCTGCCTCCGCCTCTGGCTGGAGTTCCTCCTTTGTCTCCCACTCTCTGTCTGTGTAGCATTTAAATCAAGTAAACACAGTGTCCCCACAGGCATACGTGATAACAGCCTTCTCTTGCATATAAAGGGAATTATGATTCTTCTTTGATTTCTGTCCTCTGGTCTTTCTGGTTAGTTATCACAATGGGAAAAGTGCAAGCATGCTAGTCCGTGGAAATATTACAACGAATGTATGATTTGATTGGCAGGTTCCTGTTTCGCAGCGGTAACCAGGAGCACCCAGGGGACAAGATCGAGAACACCACAGTGGAAATACTGCCTGTTTCGGTAAGGAAACGCCCCCCCCCCCCTCGCTCGGCCTCAACCCCACCCGCAGTCTGTCAACCTTCTGTGGTGTGATGTGCAAACGGTTTTGATTAGATTACATTGAGCGGTTGCTCTTAGGGACGCAGCATATTGATTATTGACAGGAATGTAAGCGTGACAGAATCGTTGCTGTGCCAGAGGCGATACATTCTCACACTGCGATTCACGCTGCCAGCGTAGGCCCAGCTGCTCACATGTGTTCAAGTGCTGCCCAAATGAGAAATCGTTAACATTTGTAGCTCATATCTGACTGTGCTGTCCATCGTTCACTTGTTAGGAAACTGGACTGACGACCAAAGAGAAGTACAAGCGGACTGAAGATCGCTTTTACAGGATCGGTGAGTGGGTCTCCTAGTGCTTTAAGTGTGTGAGCGCATACAAACACAGAGAAGCATCGTGATCAGATTACACACTCAGGCTGATGGTGCCTGCAGTGAAAGACTGTACAAAAGTGTGTGAAATGTTCTCAGTCACAGCCTTTTTTACACCAAGTTATCTGCTCTCGGTGCAGCCGTTCTCTCCTCTTTATTCTTTCTGCATTAACCGACAGTTTTACAATAAGCTTTTGATTTTAATTCACATCCTTCAATTGAGTCAGCGTTGCCAATTTATGTCTCACGTTTTGCTTTCTCTCGCTTGTGCAGCTCAGTAATTGGTGACTTATTGGCGAGGGCTCTCTCTGCAAATGATTTATCTTACTTCATACATCCGTGTGTGTGTCTGTGTGCTGAAACCCACAGGTCAGTTTGTGAAGGGTGCGGCAGAAGGCGCTGTGGATCCCTCCTTCAATCCCATCATTGCACTTCGGCTTTCAGTTGTCAAAGACTCGGCTGTGTGGGCCATCCTAAGTGAAGTAAGCCAATCACGCTGCACACTTTAATCTCCTGTCCAATCACATGGTAAACGCCACGTGTTCCAGATGCCTCTTTGTGTATTTAACGCATGTGATGCTCTGCTCTCCTCCTGCAGATACATATAAAGAGGATAGCTGGCTGACTCTTCCGGACTGGGGCACATGATTTATGGCTCTAAAGGGGACCAAAATCTCCTGGACTGCTTACGCGGGGCCTCTGGCACCTAGCAGCAGTGAAGTCATTAGACCCAGTAGAGTTGCTCGTACGAGCTCGTCTGAGGAACGCCGCCTCTCTGTCCCCGCTCTTCCTAATGTACTTTATTTTGCATCCCATCCATCGATTTCTCTCTGCATCTCTCCCTCACTCTTGTGCTCTTAATTCATTTTGTGAGAATGTGAATACTACTGTCTAACAAAACAACAGTGACGTATGTGAAGACATCTGTTCCCAGCTCTGAGTTTCAAAGTGACTGTTTAGTTCAGCAGCTTTGAACACAATCGGAAAAAACGCCTGGGATGAATGAAGACAAATCATCACACGTGGGGAGAACCAGTCACCTGGCCACTGGTGTACATGCTGCCAAATCCTTCTCTGTTACTCAATGCTGCCACCTTTGGGCGAGCTGGGGCATTGCACTGTCACTACCGCCTCAGCTAAGCCCGTGATGACCAAGAATGTTGTCATCACTAATGGCCGGGTTGCCCTCTGTTCTCCACGGAGAGGTGACGGAGCTCCTCGATCAACACCAGCCCAAACGAAAAACACGTTTCCGTCACTTCCAGAGTATTGTCAGTCACTCTCTAATACTCTCCTCCTCCTGAAACACAAACTCAGGATGAGCCAGTCAGTAACAACGTCGACCAATAGTCCAGATTCAGCGGCAACTACCCCAATCCATGAAGAAAATAAATACCATGACACCTTATCTATTTCACCTCCTGTCTGACAGGCCGTGTACGACCTCAGTGTCCATTTATAGTAAACCAATCAGACATTGCCTTGGCGTCATTTTCCCGAAGGAATATATTGTTATATTGATATATTATTACAGCTATGACGATCTATGAAGGTGACTTAATTTATTTGAAATAAATCTTTAATTTGTACAAGAGGTAAAATATATTTTTATTCTATGAAGAGATGTTTATGGTAGATGAGAGTCTGTTTTATTTGTGTACTATTGTGTTTTGTTTATTTCTAAATTGTACATTTTCTTTATCACAGCTACTGCAGAAGTTGCTTACTCTGTTAGTGAAAGTAGCTGTACCTGTTTCTTTTCACATGAAGCGAACCGTTAGAACTAAAACGCTTAACTTTCACTGCTAAAAAACTGACGGTAGGAGAGGTCTGAATAGATTCTGTTGGAGAAGTTGTGGGTTGAATTTTTAAAAAAATGTGCCTTACATCCAGGTCCCTTGAAATAGTCTCTGCAACACTATTCCAATCGGTTCCCCCTCACTTTTTCCTACACTTTGATTGCTGGAAAGACTAAGATTTTTACAGTCCAATAAGTGATTGGATTTGAATAACAATATCTCTGTGTTCTCATCTGAAACGGCGTGATTTGCACTGCTTTTTCACTATTTTTTCGTTACCATTACATCCTTCACCATTGTACTTAAATCTTTCATCTTACCATGGTAGATGCTTGTTCCACTGATTCCTCCAAATCCACACCGCAATTTATTTCGTCCAATCAATCGTCTTGTTCTTTCGATTGGGCAGAATATTATGACTACTGATGATTGCAGAGTGCGCCTTTTTGATGTATGATTTGGCTGAGGCTGTGTAGTACTTTCACTGATTGTAAATATATAAAAAGCAACAAGCATTATCTCAATCTTCTCCTCACTCTCTTTCTCTTCTCCTTCACTTTACAGTTTATTTAAATACACTAGACATGTTTTCTATTTGTGTGTGTGGCCAACGGATTGAGTGGAAGCTATTTTTAAGTGACACTTCACTCATTTTACACTCTTGTGGTTCATTCAATGGGGTATTGAAGTGCCTTTTTGGTGGAATTGATATGAAAACAAGACAATATTTGCATGATCAGATTTTGTAATTTATAAACAGTGTTTTTGTTCAAGGCAGGGTCCCCCACCTGCTGCTAGAGCTGCACTAAAAACAATCTGAAGCTTAATCTAGGTCTCTTCATCTGATTGTTTTTTAATGGGAGAAGAAAATAAATAGAAAATGGTTAAAGACACTGCTAACAGGAATGGCTTCTCCCCCTTGTCCTGCATCCACATACAACCACAAACTGAATGCATGAAAAAAAGCATGAATGGTCATGTGATCCCTCCGATGTATTTACATAAAGTTGACCAGAGACGACCCCATACACCCATCAGTTCATGTGCCTTCATCATGTACATGTGTAAGCCTGCCTCTGATGTTTTTGACATCATTTTTCATGAACATCTTTGAAATAAAATATAAAAGTTGTTAGAAGTCATGGCCATTTTTTTGTGTTGTGATTTTGTTCTACTTGCATCACTCATGTCATCTGCATCACCAGGTTTTATTTGAGAGAAACAGGGTCAAAGTAGATAAAGCGAGACTTTCCTTAAGATTAATTTAACATAGTTTTTCAATTTTTCACAAAAGTGTGATCTGTCTACATTATTTTAAAGCTAATAGACATGACGTACACGGAAAAACTACAAGTTCTCCCAGCATGCACTTCTTTCCGCCAGACACTTCCGTTTTCCCGTCATGCAATTTTAGAAACATGGACGAAAGCCGTCATAACAACGTTAATGTTATTGCTGTTACCTTGCCGCTCTTTGCATTTCTAAGGTTGTCGATAAGGTAATATTGGTCTTTCAGTGGATTCACACAATGCCGAAATATTACGAGGATAAAGAGGAAGATAACAGAGCATGCGCCGGTATCAGAGAGGACTTCAAGGCATGTCTCCTTCAACACGACTGCGTGGTAAAGGTAAGTGAACGTCCTCTGGTCAGGACAGTTAAACTACACTTCCTAAACTGGCGCCGTTTAACAATCAGATTAAAGTTGTGTTCAAATATGGAGGGAATTTGAAATAATCATGTCAAAATTAATCCATTCTAGTCTATTTCCCCGAACCTGAACCGAGCCTCAAACAGTCACCTCTGTTAAAAACTAGCTAGATTGACGATGCTAACGTCCATCCCCTGAGGCTGACAGTTGGAGCCCTCTGTAACACCGGGAAAAGTGTGCTTCTTGCTCATAAAGTGACCACTCTCTGCTTCTCGTCAAGCCGATTTCAACATTTATATCAGGGGATTATCTTCACACAGAGTTGGTGGAGGGAGGAGGGTTGGAGGAACTCCGAGTCCTCGCAGTTAACATGCAAAGCCTGACTTGGTGACCATCAATAAATTACTGTTTAATGGACACAAAACGGATGTTTTCATAATACGACCATGACTTGCACTTATAAAATTAGGAATTAAAAAACGCAACTAAATTGGGTAAATGTTGCCCACTAATTTTAAATAATTGTTATTCATCTATTTTCTGTAAATGTTTTTATAAGGAATACGCCCGTTTTTTGTCAATAGTTTTGAGGTCATGGCTCAAAATTAATAAGAGAAATTAATACTTGACAATACATATGTGACAAATGGGACACACCCTTTTTATGTTGGATTTTATAGCTTTTTGTATTTGATGTTAATTTTTATATGAAAAAGTGTGTTTGTTTTTCAATAGCTTCCATGTCATGTGATGTTAATGTGAGATGTTAATACTCACAATACTTTTATATCTGTCTTGTTTTTTGAGAGCACAAGTCAGAAACCTCACGTCCTGCAAGAGTGGCAAAGGAGGTTTTTATTTCAGTGTCCACTACAATATTATTTTCCCTTTTTTCATGGGGTTTTCTTTCGTGTTGATATGAAAGTTTACATTGAAATTACTTAAATTATGATCAGCACCAAAACAGTCAAAAACACAATTTCCACAACAATATAAAACAGTAACTTGGTAGGTTTGTACTGTAAACATTTGGTTTCCCCCTGTCATCTGCAGTTGAATGAGTCCTTGTCAGTCCCAGATTCAGTCAGGACCCTAAGCGGTTAATTCAGACTCTCGTTGGGGAATTTTACCTGTGGGATTTATTTTTTTTCATTGATTTCTTTGTCTGTCAGGAAGGGAAGCTGCCCAGTGAGTGTTTGAAGGAAGGCCACTGCAAAGCCCTGCAGACATCATTCTTTGAGTGCAAGAGGTCAATGGTGAGTCAGCGGGGATGACATGCAGGAAGTAGTGGGGGAAAATGGAGGATAGGGAATTGGGATATATTTGATCATTTTGTGACTCATTCAAAGATAACTTGACTCCTGTTTTAAGCAGAGATAAACCACAGTGTCTTCTTTTGACAGCTGGACACACGATCAAGATTCAGAGGAAAGAAAGGATACTGAAGAACCATCTCAACACTGCCATAAGAAAGAATGACTACTGGACGAGCAACTGTGAAAACTGATTTAAATCAAAGAGTGCTGCTCACAGGTCAGTCTAAGTGCAGCTTAACAATCCATCTAGAAGACGTGTGTCAAGAAACTGCCTCGCAAAAGGACTTCCAACTATTAAAGAACAATGGACACTGACACACTAAAGGATTAACAACTCATCTGCAAAATGATGGCTGAGGAGCTGTCAGAGGCTGGAGCTTTTTCTGGAGGAATGAGTGTGTTGTAATAAACAAAAGCTTTTAATGCAAAAATATGAATAAAGGATGAGAAACCGTTTCTTTTTTTACATTTAATGAGGTCATATCAAAAACATTAAGTATACAAACAATTATGATGGTGGCATCATAAAATGTAGGTATGCAAGTACAGTAGTGAGCCCTTCCAAGCCCTTCTATTTCCTGCAAATGAATGAATTTGTTTTTCAGCTTGTTATAAAAACACAAATATATAAATGATTCATTACGAGTAGAAGGACCAAAATACAACTAAACATAAAATAATATCAAGCCAAAATTATGTGGACGGAAACAGTGAGATTTTGTTCACTAATGCCTCCTCGCCTTGATCAGAGCTGTCATTTTAAAGCAGCCATCATCATCTGCTCAAACATCTTCATATCCACCTTCTTCATGATAAAAGCCTTACACGTCTTCTTCAGCAGTCCCAGAGTATCTACTACCATCATGCCTCTGGTGTGTGTCCCAGTCAGCTCCACGCTGACCGGATAATGGTCGCTTTCTAGGACGAACGAATCGTCCACGGCGGCTGCGACAGCGTACGAGTCGCAGGAAACAAAACCTCCGCCGCCGACAAACTCCTTCTCGAAACGCTCGCTTTGTGAAGCCTTGATGCTGTGTTGGAAGATCCGCGCCATGAAGCGAGCTTTGTGTGTGTCCTGTGCCAACCAGGCGTCACAAAACTCCTGTCAGAGCATGGAGACATGTAGACACAGATCAGCAGGAACTCTCTGATGAGTTCATTAATTCAGACCTATTCAATTGGAAGCTTGTGGGCTAAATCAGGCCCTCTAACAACCTCAATCCGGCCCTTTAATCACAAAAAAACAGTATAAATTTGAAAAAAAAAAGGCTTACATTTTTTTTATTTCCAATAAGAGACTTTGCCTCTAAAGTTGTTGTTACAGCCATTCATCAGTACATTGTTTTCATTCATAATTTTATCGGTTGGCTATTTAGCTCATTCATTAGTTGTGTCTGCTGTCCAGAAATGCACATATTATTAATACATTTGAACCCAGATTGGTTTAAAAGAGTCATACTTAATAAAATAATGTTAAATAAAACATGGGAAAAAAACTACTCCCGTCTTAGATTAAAAAGTTGTGACATCACAAAGTGCAGCGTGTAGAAAAAACTGAATGAGTCCTTTCCAGTCCCAGATTCAGTCAGGACCCTAAGCGGTTAATTCAGACTCTCGTTGGGGAATTTTACCTGTGGGATTTATTTTTTTTCATTGATTTCTTTGTCTGTCAGGAAGGGAAGCTGCCCAGTGAGTGTTTGAAGGAAGGCCACTGCAAAGCCCTGCAGACATCATTCTTTGAGTGCAAGAGGTCAATGGTGAGTCAGCGGGGATGACATGCAGGAAGTAGTGGGGGAAAATGGAGGATAGGGAATTGGGATATATTTGATCATTTTGTGACTCATTCAAAGATAACTTGACTCCCGTTTTAAGCAGAGATAAACCACAGTGTCTTCTTTTGACAGCTGGACACACGATCAAGATTCAGAGGAAAGAAAGGATACTGAAGAACCATCTCAACACTGCCATAAGAAAGAATGACTCCTGGACGAGCAACTGTGAAAACTGATTTAAATCGAAGAGTGCTGCTCACAGGTCAGTCTATGTGCAGCTTAACAATCCATCTAGAAGACGTGTGTCAAGAAACTGCCTCGCAAAAGGACTTCCAACTATTAAAGAACAATGGACACTGACACACTAAAGGATTAACAACTCATCTGCAAAATGATGGCTGAAAAAAAACACTGGAGCTGTCAGAGGCTGGAGCTTTTTCTGGAGGAATGAGTGTGTTGTAATAAACAAAAGCTTTTAATGCAAAAATATGAATAAAGGATGAGAAACCGTTTCTTTTTTTACATTTAATGAGGTCATATCAAAAACATTAAGTATACAAACAATTATGATGGTGGCTTCATAAAATGTAGGTATGCAAGTACAGTAGTGAGCCCTTCCAAGCCCTTCTATTTCCTGCAAATGAATGAATTTGTTTTTCAGCTTGTTATAAAAACACAAATATATAAATGATTCATTACGAGTAGAAGGACCAAAATACAACTAAACACAAAATAATATCAAGCCAAAATTATGTGGACGGAAACAGTGAGATTTTGTTCACTAATGCCTCCTCGCCTTGATCAGAGCTGTCATTTTAAAGCAGCCATCATCATCTGCTCAAACATCTTCATATCCACCTTCTTCATGATAAAAGCCTTACACGTCTTCTTCAGTAGTCCCAGAGTATCTACTACCATCATGCCTCTGGTGTGTGTCCCAGTCAGCTCCACGCTGACCGGATAACGGTCGCTTTCTAGGACGAACGAATCGTCCACGGCGGCTGCGACGGCGTACGAGTCGCAGGAAACAAAACCTCCGCCGCCGACAAACTCCTTCTCGAAACGCTCGCTTTGTGAAGCCTTGATGCTGTGTTGGAAGATCCGCGCCATGAAGCGAGCTTTGTGTGTGTCCTGTGCCAACCAGGCGTCACAAAACTCCTGTCAGAGCATGGAGACATGTAGACACCGATCAGCAGGAACTCTCTGATGAGTTCATTAATGCAGAGCTATTCAATTGGAAGCCCGTGGGCCAAATCCGGCCCTCTAACAACCACAATCCGGCCCTTTAATCACAAAAAAACAGTATAAATTTGAAAAAAAAAAGGCTTACATTTTTTTTATTTCCAATAAGAGACTTTGCCTCTAAAGTTGTTGTTACAGCCATTCATCAGTACATTGTTTTCATTCATAATTTTATCGGTTGGCTATTTAGCTCATTCATTAGTTGTGTCTGCTGTCCAGAAATGCACATATTATTAATACATTTGAACCCAGATTGGTTTAAAAGAGTCATACTTAATAAAATAATGTTAAATAAAACATGGAAAAAAAACTACTCCCGTCTTAGATTAAAAAGTTGTGACATCACAAAGTGCAGCGTGTAGAAAAAACTGAATGAGTCCTTTCCAGTCCCAGATTCAGTCAGGACCCTAAGCGGTTAATTCAGACTCTCGTTGGGGAATTTTACCTGTGGGATTTATTTTTTGTTCATTGATTTCTTTATCTGTCAGGAAGGGAAGCTGCCCAGTGAGTGTTTGAAGGAAGGCCACTGCAAAGCCCTGCAGACATCATTCTTTGAGTGCAAGAGGTCAATGGTGAGTCAGCGGGGATGACATGCAGGAAGTGGTGGGGGAAAAAGAGGATAGGGAATTGGGATATATTTGATCATTTTGTGACTCATTCAAAGATAACTTGACTCCTGTTTTAAGCAGAGATAAACCACAGTATCTTCTTTTGACAGCTGGACACACGATCAAGATTCAGAGGAAAGAAAGGATACTGAAGAACCATCTCAACACTGCCGTAAGAAAGAATGACTACTGGACGAGCAACTGTGAAAACTGATTTAAATCAAAGAGTGCTGCTCACAGGTCAGTCTACGTGCAGCTTAACAATCCATCTAGAAGACGTGTGTCAAGAAGCTGCCTCGCAAAAGGACTTCCAACTATTAAAGAACAATGGACACTGACACACTAAAGGATTAACAACTCATCTGCAAAATGATGGCTGAAAAAAAACACTGGAGCTGTCAGAGGCTGGAGCTTTTTCTGGATGAATGAGTGTGTTGTAATAAACAAAAGCTGTTTCTTTTCTTACATTTAATGAGGTGTTATCAAAAACAAAAGTATACAAACACTTATGATGGTGGCATCATAAAATGTAGGTATCATTGCTGTCATTTTAAAGCAGCCATCATCATCTGCTCAAACATCTTCATATCCACCTTCTTCATGATAAAAGCCTGACACGTCTTCTTCAGTAGTCCCAGAGTATCTACTATCATCATGCCTCTGGTGTGTGTCCCAGTCAGCTCCACGCTGACCGGATAACGGTCGCTTTCTAGGATGAACGAATCGTCCACGGCGGCTGCGACGGCGTACGAGTCGCAGGAAACAAAACCTCCGCCGCCGACAAGCACCTCCTCGAAACACTCGCTTTTTGAAGCCTTGATGCTGTGTTGGAAGATCCGTGCCATGAAGCGAGCTTTGTGTGTGTCCTGTGCCAACCAGGCGTCACAAAACTCCTGCAGCATGGAGACATGTAGACACAGATCAGCAGGAACTCTCTGATGAGTTCATTAAAGAACGGCAGGTTCTGCACAGCTTTTTCTACACGCTGCACTTTGTGACGTCACAACTTTTTCATCTTAGACGGGAGTAGTTTAATGTTTCATTTAACATTATTTTATTAAGTATGACTCTTTTAAACCAATCCGGGATTGAGGTTATTAGAGGGCCTGATTTGGCCCACGAGCTTCCAATTGAATAGGTCTGCATTAAAGTATTAAAAATGAATTCATGTGACAGTGTGGAAAAGGAAGCCTTACCCAGGATAGCTTGCTATAGCAGGTAAACTCCCAGCAGGCCAAGTATGTGGGACACTGGTACTCATTGAGTACAATGTATGCAGCCTCTGGATCAGCAGCAAAATTAAACTCGGCACACACTGTGGTGTTTCCTCGAGCTAAAGGAAGAAAACCAAACATAACACTGATTACACACTGAGAGAATTTGAAGCAATTAGTCTACAATTACAAACCAGCGGGTCACAGTTAGCTATGGATTTTATTTCATCTTTGATTGATCTTGTCTAGATAAATAATTTGACTGACATTCAGTGTTGCCTCCCATGATGTAGAGCCCTCTGAGTTTGCTCGGTAAAGACGGATCAATCCTCACAGCCAGAGCCAGGTTGGTGAGGGGCGCTGTGGCAACCAGAGACACCTGGGGAATGAGCTCAGACTTTTAAGACCTGAAAGAAGCAGGTATACACACGAACAGAGAGCTGCTTCAAGACTATTACCTCTCCTGGGTTCTCATTGACGATCCTGATCATAGCCGTCACAGCGCTCTCCTTCTGAACCAAGTCCAGACCGGGAGCGTCGGGGTCGGGAGCGTCTCCCAGCCCGTCCAGCCCGTGGAAGTGCCCCGCATTGAGGGTGTTCCCGAGGATAGGCTTAGCAGCGCCTTTAAACACTGGGATCTAGCACGAGAAATGACACCAAGGAGACAAGGCGCTTTATGGGTTATACTGTACATTTATGTAGTATTATTAAGCACTGATTTTGTTTAATATTATATGTTGTCAGATATTTAGTTTCATTTCCTTCTTCAGAGCATAGAGCCGAAACCAGACAACAACTAACTGATTCTGCTTGTGTAGTTTGTCCAGTTTCTGCCTCAAGTCATGTGGCCTGAGGAACAACAACTCACTGTCCCTAACACATCACATGATGCCAGAAAATTCCAGTTAATCCAACCCTTGACTCTTCAGCCAACACATGCAGGTCAGAAAAAGGCACCAAAAAGTCAAGTCATGGCCATAAAATAACTAATATTTAATAACCGTGCTCCTCCCACCTCCAGTTTATTGCAGGCTTGCAGAACTCGCAGCGCGTTCTTACACACGTTCTCCACCGTGGTGTTTCCGTGCACACAGGTGATGCCCAGGAGCTCCACGTTAGGGGCGGCCAGCGCCAACATGATGGCCTGAGCATCGTCCGTCCCGCAGTCTGCGTCCACCAGCAGCTTCTTACTCATCGTGGACCCTGAGGAGTAAACACATCAGTCCAGCAGGAGCAAAAAGCTGTCGTCTTTCTGTCCATGTAACTCTTTAGTTATTGCTCTGCTCCTCTTGTTAATTAGTAAGCTGAAGATAACATTGTGGTGAAGTATCTTGGTTTAATTTAGTTACATTGTAAAAAGCAAAAGCACATATTTCACAAGACTAACCCACCTGACCCACCTGTAGCTGAGCGTGAGATAGATAAACTGTAGTGTTTGCCAGCTGCTGCTCTTCCTCTCACAGACTGGAACCACCGATGGTCAGCTGCAAACAACCTTTGAGCAGCAAGAGGGAAATCAAAGACTTTATGGAGAGTGGACTGAATGGGAGGGGTTACGTGATAGGAAGCAAAAGTTAATAATCAGCCAGTTACTTAATAAATCTATGGCGACTTCTGTAATAATCACCAAACTTGTTGGGACACTATTTCCATGTAAAACATTTTAAAAGTGTAATTTACAAAGGAAATGCTCTGATACTAAACTTTATTATTAGTAATACCACAGAGTAAATATACTTCATATCAGGTAACTAATCAGGAATCTAAAACTTAAGAAATGTACTGATGTGTAAGTGGCAAAAATGTACTTATATCGACAGGAATTATTATGCAGTGTGAGCCCTTACTGTGTTATATTACCTTTGTACTATTCCCTCAGATGCATTTAAATAAGCAGCATGTAAATGTTGCAGTCAATCTATAAAAATGCAACAGCTGATAATTGTATTTGAGGGGACAAAAACAGCTTTCCCTCTGGTAGCAGGTATTTAATTTTTAATAGAAATAAAGTAACTAAATTGAGCTAACATACTTCAGTAAATGTCCGCTTAATCAACAAAGTTTACTATAAGTTTTGCCACTAAATGTTAAGTTTATGCCATCAAAACACACCCATGGTTAATGACCATTAATATCTCAAAGGGAGCAGTAAACACTTCCCATGATGCGAGTGTGCTTTAAGATAGTAACACGGCACATTTCTGCACTGAAGAGCATAAAAATTTAGATTCTTTCACGCCTTCTTCAGAATAGTCAACAGATGCACAGAATTGCTACATGCTAACATGATAGCTAGCAAAAATACTTGTGAATATATGTAAAAGTACTGTGTCTGTATTAATATTTCCTAACAGTTCCTCAGTGTATTTACAGTATGAATATGCAGCATCCCCTCACCTCCCTACACAGCTCTTGAAAACGTGCGATTTTGATGCAACACATCGGATAATAACCGCCATGCAGACAGATTGAGACCAGAGAGCAGGACAACGAAGAGAGGTCTCACTGTTTTCTATGCACCACTTACCGAATTTTAAAGACGGCCAGAGCGCTTACAATGAAATATTGTGTAAAAATCTCGTTTTGAGGTCAGAGAGCTGGATTATTACTCTAAAGGTGTTTCACTACTAGACTTTTCAACGCCACATCTAGCTGAGTTTTAGTGGCAGGGTACAACGAGCGAATGCGCGAGGATGAATGTCTACATTTTCAAAACGGCCGGTGTTTGAATGTCGACGTGATTCTTCCTTTTTACTATACAATCTACGGCAACGACATCACTTCCGGAAGTACTCTTAAAGAGAATCGCACGTTTGTTTTTGTTCGACCAAGCGGCAACCTCCGGTGTTGAAAATGAAGCCAATGCGGAAGTGCAAAAAACTGCAGTTCCTCGAGTGGCCACTTGAGGCTGGCTCCAGAAAACAAGAAATAACATTACAGCAGGTGGGAAAATGCCTATTTTTACAGCAGAAATAAACATGTTTACAGCCTGGTTCAAAAAACGGTTTTGTTATAAATAGCTAATTTTATTGTTCAAGATAACTGTCCGGGGGGTGAATTTTTTTATAACACACCCGTTTTAATTATATTAAGCCTTAAATTATAGGGGTCGGATCACTTGATTGACAGGTGGATCCTGCTGGCTGTCTGCTAGACGTCAACACAGACACACAGACACTGAGTTTAACTTCACCTGTTTGTGTTGTTGGAGACTTTTGGGGATTTTTGCATTCAAAGTTTGGACAAATAATCTCTCTGTGGGATTTATGGAACTTTATGGCCGTGCAATAAGTCTGAGCTCCAGCTTTTCGGTGAGTTAAATGCTAGTGTTATTGTATTGAAATATTTTTAGCACTAAGTAGCAGGTATACTGTGCTCCCTTTAGCTGCTTGTTAGCCTGTGCAGTGTTTATTTATTTAATCGTCGGTCAGTAAATAGGAGTCAGGAGTTGTTGGCGTTTCCCCGGAGAGATTACAGCGGACCGTAGTGATGAAGAGACCGGTTCTTTTACGTTTCCCGTTACGTGTCGGCTCGCCGCTCTCTCACCGGGCGAGCGAGCAGCGAGTCCGCTATTTCTTTAGTCTGATAACTAAACACCTGCAGTCAGTCACCGACAGAATCTCCTCCTGGGAAAGTCAAACCAGCTCATTCATGATTAATACAGTCTATGGATAATAACCGTTAGCTACGCTGAGGAGCATATAGCCTAGCTTCATAGCCGTAGCTGGTTGATTCATGCGGCCCGCCCATATTCCTCAGCCATGGGCTGTAGCTCGGTCGCGCTCCGCCTCTTTGCCCGTCTCTAGATTAGCCGTCTCTGGCATTTCCAATATGGCGACCCCCAGCGGCGGCGCAATTCGGGCTTCCAAACGCTTCTTCAGAAACCAATGGGTGACGTCACTGAGACTACGTCCATTATTTATACAGTCTATGGGTTCGACTCAATTATTTTGCCTGTTCTTAAATGTATTCGCAGATATGCAAATTTCCAGTTCAATATTCAGTTGGATTAAAATGTTTAAAAGGATTAAATGTAGATAATGATATTTACAGAAAAACATTGGGATTACTTCTTCTTAGCATATGCTTCTTTTTGAGGGAATTTACATGATACAAACTTAGCAGAACAAAACATGTGTTGTTTGATTCACAAACCATAATGTATAATTTAATTAATCATTTACACTCAGTTGGCATTTTCAAGCCTTTAATCATTATCAAGTTTCACTTCATACCGTTGTCAGGATGCAGGCTTCTCCCAAACTCCCCCTGTCCAAACTTTGTACATGAAAGACTGACCATAACAAGATCCTAACTTACTCAATAACAATGGATAAAAGTATAACAGCATTTGGCAGCAGCAGCCATATCAACATAAATACCTGTAAGCAAAATAACATTTTTAAAATAAAATCCACTGTCTCTGTAAGTTTTGTACAGTAAGGTACATTGGAGCCCGGAGCTGGTGAACTAACAACAGAAGAGGTGATGGTGATGGTCGGTGAAATAAGGCAATATGCATTATTTCAATCCCTGTGGGTACTCTCAACAGTACACAATTGCAGTATTATAAAGCAGTAGCGTCCTCATGCAGGTTAAATGAATGAAGCTTTGCACAATGTTCTGCATAATATAACTGAGTGCTGAAAAACTGAGAACACACACTTTTAATAAATAAAACCCAAGTTTGAAGAGCTATAAAACCACTACAGTGTTGCATGTAACCTGGAGAAGAGTCTTAAATATCTGTAGACATGTTACAATTACAGAATAATGTGATGCACCACTTCTGAAGTGAACCAGCTCCCCATCGATGCTTCCGGCGTAGCATCAGACGAACCTCAGAAATCACATCAGATGAGACATCATTGTATTACAAATGTCAGAGAGTGGTGTCAGATATGTACTTCTTAAACATCTGTGCTTGTTGTAGAGAGTGATATGGTGCAGAATATTAATGTGGTGGAAGAAGAAACATGAGAAGAGGAAGAGACAGTGGGAGGGAAACAGACACCAGGTTAAAAGCACTGAGATTAAATAAAATAAATGCTTTGACTTTAACAGCTTTCATTCTGCAGCGCAGTTTAGGTCCAGAGAAATATCTTAACAGGCAAAAACATGATCGTCTTCTCAAAGCTACACAAGACAGGTGATTCTTTTGGAGACATGTTCTAGTGTAGCCTCACGGGATGAGGCTGGCATTATTCTTAGTTTTTCTTACTGTCAACAAATCCCATGAAAAGACCAAAATCAATCAAGGTTATTAACGTAAACGAAAAAGTAACACGTAGTGAAAACTAACTATAATAAAATAACATTGTAGAGAAAATGTCTTTAGTTTGATTGATGTCATACATATGCCAAATATGTGCCCACTTCTACAATTACTGTACTGTTGTTGTTGTTGTTGTTGCTGTTTATAGTTGATTTTTTTAAAATATGGATGTTTTTAAAGTTTTATTACACAATTATTTTTCCCGCCCTTTTGAGTCTCGTCTGAAGTATCCCATATAAAAAAAAACCTGAATCTAAACTAAAACGAATTAAAATTAAACAAAACATATAAACTAAATAGCATTAAAACTAATAAAATCTAAACTAAAATTCAAAACAAAAATTCAAAACTAACTAAATATGAAAAATACTGAAAAATTCAAAACTACTACAACCTTGAGACCAATAATATTTTCCAACGCACTGAAAAAGTACATTTATTCTGAGCATAAACATAAATAGTTTCATTCTCTGAAAGGGCTCGGTTATTACCTAAAACAGCTGGGCACTTTAGTTAACTAGAAATGCTACACTCAAAAACAGTTAATTTGTTGGGGACTATTTTCAGCGGTGGATTAATACACAATTGGTACTCCAGTGTCTTATACAGCAGAAGCAGGGAGTTATGTGGCCTTGACTCAAAATAAATTCTACCTATGTTTACTGTTCGGAGGAACATGCCAAGTACAATGGTGAAGCCAACTTATGTAATTTTTTAACTTTAAGTATATATTGGAGCTCTATTACACGAGGAATTAGCTATCAGGGTGTGGCTACACAAACTTGTTAGCCGGATCAATTCATGCTAGTTTTGGTGTTTTCATGGTATTTGTTGGCAATTAGAAAAATATAGAATATCTGCAGCCTCATCCATTCACAAACAAACTGATAAAATAAATAAAAGCAGCGAGGAAAACTACAGATATGTGTCGCCATCCATCCATCCTTCTAAAAGCTTAGATTAAACGTTTTATTTTGTAGGGACACAAGTTAAGGTGACTCAGTTTGCTTCCAGACGCTACAAACCGCTACAGCCGACAGTGTTGTCTGCACAGTGGCTACGATGTAACACAGAGAAAGCCACGTTTTTACTGTTTGGCTGTGAAGTGGTTGTGAAAAGTGTGATTACTATGGGAGGAGAGAGGGGGGACTGCTATAAAACAATCTACAGTTGCACTGGCACTTGGACATCTTAATAGTGACTAAGCACAAAACAAAGGGTTGTTTGTTCCAGTTTGTGTTGGTGATTTTGTTCATGTGGTGCTATCATCATTAATGTCTTCAGTCTTTTGGTTAGAGGAGTCCGCTCAGGTCTCAACCTTCCCGTACGTCCCCTCCGGAGGGCGGTATTGTTTGGGGAAGGCTTTGAGCTGGAGAGCGTTAAAGGCGTATTTACGACATCCCACATTCTTCATGGTGTTCTCTCTCCTGCAGCCCTCACTGTGGAGAAACAGAAGCAATGCATTATTTTTTTTGGGGGGGGGGAATGTTCCCAATGAGCTTTTTGGTTCAATTCTTTCATCACTGGCTGACCTGCGCATACAGTCCAAGGCCTGGTAGAAGACCTGTGGGGCGAGCGCGTGCTCCTGCTGCAGGATCTGACACTGCTCCAGGGTCAGAGACATGGCCGTGCGGTCCTTGGCGCTCTTACAGCTGGTGAAACGCACTCCGTTCAAGCGGCGACATGCCTTCAGGGTTTGGAGAGAGAGATTAAATAAAAGAGAAAACTGCTGTAACTGTAAAGAGAAGACAAGACAATCAAGGGTACCTCGGCTGCTTGCCAAAGAATCTCCACGTTCTTGCTCTTCTTGGCGTTCACGTTCTGGCTCAGCAGTTTGAGCAGCTCGGGCAGACTGGTGGTGCTGCGCGAGCGAGGCAGGCCTGAGGAGAGAGCAGAGGAAGATCGATGAGGCGCGTTGAATATGAGGAGAAACTGGACACATTTTTTCATTGAATAAAAGTGTGTATGTGAACTCACAGTCTTCTGGCAGGACCTCTTTAAATTGGTCGTAGTAGGATTGGAAGCGAGTCATGCTCTCCATGTTGATCACATCTTGTAGTGACGTGTCTCCAAACCTAAACACACATGTTCTCATATTCTAGTTTAAATCTTTATCATTCCCTGTAATTCAGCTTTTAAAATATTTCATCGCTCTATTGCACCACCTTTACAGGTTAAATGCATCATCTGGGGACCTGAGTACGTTTGCTTTTAGGTGTTATTATGGACTGGGTGTCTGTGGCGACTGTCGTGGAAAACGTCACAAGCGGGGCCCAGTTAGTAATGCGTTTTCCATCACCCAGCAGTGGTTGGTCTGCGAGAGAGGGTAGGCGGAGCTAAGCGGCTGCTCCTCCGGTCTCTGCAAGTGTTGCGAGTAAACAGTAATCTACTTTGGCTGAACAAAGAAAGAAAAGATGGATGACTACAGATACAACTTCAGAAATAAGTGAAAATCCAAAGAAAAAGAAACAAATTTGACGCTCAGATGAAGCAAACAGTCTGAAAAGGAAAGCGACCGTCAGCTAGGACGGGCGCATACGTCCCAGATAACCGTAGACGCCTGGTTATCTGGGACATATGCGCCTGCAATTACGTCTTATCACCATAAGGTGCCGCCAAATAGAATGAAACTGAGAACTTCGAGATGATATCTTTAAGTAGATCAGAGGAATAAAGAGGTAAAACATTACCAGTTAACACTAGTACAATGCCATGACTTAACAGCATTATTTATGTGTAACTAGTTGGTCATTTACATCTGTTGTTTTAAATGAACGCATTTTAAATAGTTTATATTTTTGGTGCAAAAATATTTACAAATAGATTCATTTCCCCCCCCTTAAATAGAAAATGCCAAAAACATTCACACATGAGCCTTTAGATAATTTAGTATGAAAATGTAACAGAAAGCATAAACGATTTTTTTGATGATTATTTGAAATATATTATTTAAAAACTTTGAAACTGACCAAGTGATCTATCCATTTCCCTCTGGCTGCTCTTTCTGCTCTAGTTATTATTTAATGTCATTCAGCCTGCACCCTTTCTATCCTCTGATCTCTGTGACTCACTTCTCAGCCAGCGTCTGCTGCTCGTTGATCCCCACGTTGAAGAGGACGGGCTGCACGCGCAGCAGCATCCCGTTCTGGATCTCTCGAGGCAGCGAGTCAAACATCACCCCGGGCATCGGGACCCTGACGTTAAAGCCGTTCCTGTTTCCTGTGATCACCGGCAGCATGTCTGGGGCGAAACCCGAGGTCGCCTGGGTAACTTTGAAGGTGACGTTTCTCAGGTCCATCACTCCGACGCTCATGTCCTCCAGCATGGCCAGCTCCTCACCTTTTAGGAACAATGAGGCGTGGCGATAACAAGTCACACAGGTGATGAGAATGATGTTTGTTGATGGGACATTTCTAAACAAACACTCACACACGTCCTCACACACGAGTTACCGTAGGTGCTGAGCAGGCTCTCGTACTGCACCAGCAGGCCGATGGTGTGCAGCTGCCTGAGGAAGCCCGAGTCACACAGACAGTTCCTCAGCTTGATGACGAAGCCGCAGATCAGCGCCGTCAGCTGTGAGCGGCACGAGGAACGGTCAGATTGTTAATACACATCGTGCACACTGCAAAATTCTCATCTGTATGAGAGACAGAGCGCTGGAAGGAGCTTGACAGACCGTTTGACAGAAGACGACGTCGCGGCGGTACTGCATTGTGAGGCTCATGGCGATGGTGGGCGCGCTGTCCTGCATCAGCAGAAACACCATGGACTTCTTGGCTTTGTCGCTCATCAGAGACGCACAGTCTGTCAGCGTGGTGAGGAGAGGGTACAGAGCGTCGCTCCACTCACCTGTGGACGTACAGACAGGTCCCAGACACATATAAACACACACAGACTGTACTACTGTACGCAAAAAAAGCATTTACTTTTCATTAATTTATGTGGTATCATTTTTATGCGTCATTTTCACTTTACTGGTCAGAGTTTTTCAACCTTTTCCAATCTGTGAAACTATTTTCACCAGTTTAGAATTTGATTTAGGCCCAATCCCAATCTCCACACTCACAGACTCACTGACTTTGAGGTGCATTCCTGGTTTTATGCAGTTCTCAAACCCTCACACACTCACGCACTGCACGCCTGACGTCTGTGACGGTTCAGTGCTTATAGGCTTTAGGGTGGAGGTTGGGATTGGGCCTTTGTCTTGTTTAGTTATGTATTTCATTGTTTATTATTATTTCCTGTTTTATTTTGTAGTTCTTGCCCCACGTATGTCACGTCTTGTTTAACTTCCTTCCTTTGTTTCGTTTCCCGCCTTTGTGATTGTGTGCCCCGCCCTTATTGTGTTCACCTGTTCCCCTCAGTGTATCGCTGTGTTCGAAAAGCCATACTTTTCTAGCAGTACGTCCTGACGTGGCCGAAATGTATTATGTAGTATGCAAACAAAAACAAAATGTGCAGCGTGCCAAAAATACCCGGATGTCGTACTGATTTGGAAAAAATCTCCAGTATGCATCAGACCAGTCTACCTCGTCTACTGTATCCCACAATGCAAAGCGCTGGAACGTCACAGCAGCAGTTGAAATGGCGGACGGCAGCAGAAGAGGAGAAGGGGGCGCTATAGCTAAAGAAGCAGCCTTTTGCTATTAGAGGGCTGTTGTTTACTTCCGCTTGCCCTGTACCTTTTGTGTTTTTCGTGAACCGTGATATTTAGTAGCACTTTAAATCCGGGTTTGAAAATTTAAACTCACCTGGGGACGTCTTTTCTACCACTGGGCTGCTGTCTGCGATTAAGAGAAAGTAAAACAATGTTAAGATGAGGACAGAGCTCCGCCTTTGCACGTAACTCAACCAGCAGCGCTGAAGCGGTTAGTGACGAGCCTGGACCTACAGATGTGATAAACGGGATGTGAAAGGCATGCAGGAGTGTGGTGAGAGGAAGATGATGATTGATGGAGATAATAATAGAGGAGGATGGGATGGTCTGTGTGGTCAGCGTTTATCCACAAAGCTTCTTGTTAATGTGCATACTTCATGAGAGTGACATCTTTCTTCTCCGAAGTGCTGCACGATTGTTCCTCTTTCACACATCATACAGAAAAACAATCCCTGTGTATGTGCGTGTGTGTGTGTGTGTGTGTGTGTGTGTGTGTGTGTGCGTACCTTTCTTAGTTTTGCCCGGCTCCTCCGTGGCGAGCTCAAAGACGTCCTCAGAGCTGCTGTCGCTCTGGAGTTTGTCCCTCTGCAGCAGCCTCTCCACCCTCTGGATCACACACTCCAGACTCTTATCCACATTCAGCCAAACCTTCTCCTGCACACAAACACAGTTAACAGAGTTAACATAACAAACACACATGAAAGCGGATTAAAAAAGGAGCGGGTGGACTCTTTTCTTACCCACTCCTCCTCGTGCATATCGGCCTGCAAAGAGGCACGCTTGATTTTACTCCCCTCGCTGCCGTCCGTAGGAGAAATATGGCGTGAAGGCGAGGTGGCAGAGCGAGACGGGGAGGTGGGGTTGCGGGAGGGGGAGCGAGACGGGGAACGAGAGGAGGGTGAGAGGGAGGAGGAGGAAGGGGACGGGGAGCCTTGCTGAGTCAACTCTGGGCGGGCGGCTGCCAGGGCGAGGATGGCTGAGGACAGCAGCTTGGAGTCGCAGACGGTCACCAACTGACGAGTCTGCAGGAGGAGACGGAGAGAGAGAGGAGTGAGAACAGAACAGAATTTCACGTGTCCTTTCTTTGCTTGTCTTTTTAAAGACATTTATAGCTCACAAGAGCAGATCATTCTATCCAGGCAATAAGAGCTGAGATTAAAAAGTCCAGATTGTCATTAAAAGCCTTGAGGGGGGCTGAAAGAAAGAGATTAAACAGACACAAACAATAACAGCACTTGTCCCTCCTCCTCCTCTGACTGCTCTCTCACCTTCTCTGTGAGGATGGCCAGTGTTCTCTCCAGAGCGTTGGCCGAGCGCTCCTTCGCAGCTCGAGACAGACGCTCGGTGTAGTAACACACTTGTGTCTTCAGAGTGTTAATTTGACCGATCAGCTCCTTCGCTTTCACGACATCCTGAGGCTGGTACGCCATTCTTTTAGGGCCGGAGCCGGTGGAGCTTTGTTTGTGTGTGAAAGAGCAAAAAAAGAGAAGATAAATTGAGGAACACAGCAAAGACAAAAAAGCACAGGAAACTTTTAACAAACTAAAAATAACCTCACCTTTCCTCGCCATAGGTGCTGATTGAGTGAGGCAAAAAAAATCACAAAGAAACAGATCAATTTATCAGTCAAAATATAAAACATCACTATAAAAAAAGGGCCTTGATTCTGCTTTGCTCTACTCACTGTTTCCTGGCCTCTTCGAGCTTTTGCAGCAGTTTTCGGAGGCCGCAGCCTTTAAAGCCTTGATGATGAGCTGCAGGAGCGCCAATCGTCACGACATCGTATGTCCGGTCTGAACAGAGGACAAAAAAATTAAAGATATTGGAAGAACAGTTTTATTTGGACTGACATAGATATGCAGCATATACAGTTCGGCACAAATACCAACCGTAGCCAGACTCTCCTTGTACTCTCATCCTCTGTATGTGCAGGTTAGTGGGAATAAACTCCAACTTCCTCTCAGCTTTCAGGGTACTCGATTTAAAAGAAGGACCTGGAAGGGAGCAGAGAGGGGGGAAGACACTCACTGTATCTGCATACAGCAGGGTTTTGATAAAATATAATATGTTACATGAAAATATAAAACTCTAATCTCAAGTATTTCAATTTCATGCTCTTAAGCACCACTAACTATAACCTGTAACTATGGAAACACACGTCCAAGTTTAACCAGAGGTCTACAGCTGCCTCCCTTTGTCATGGTTCTAACTCTTGATTGAAGTGCAGCCGCTTAGCTCCGCCTACCCTCTCTGGCAGACCAACCACTGCTGGCTGATGGAAAGCGTGTCACTAACTGGGCGCCACTTGTGTTTTTTTTCCACGATTGTTGCCACAGACACTCAGTCCATAATCATACTATATAGAGCAAATGCTAAGGCTTTCATCGCCATTGTGTTACCTCATTCGGCGATAGATAGTGACTTAACAGACATTTATTTACAAGAAAATCTTTGAGATTATCACTTTAAGAGCTCAGCAATTTCATGTTAAAAAAGTTGAAACTTATACTAAGGATTATATAAACAAAGATTTATGCAGAGGCCAGAGGAGCCCAAGTTGTTCCTAATTGTGTTATGGCTTCTGCCGGGCCACCAGTTGTTCCTCCCGTATCTCCCTGTTTTCTCATCTGTCTGTGTCTGTGTGGGTGTGGCTTCCTCCAGTGACACTCCCCGGCTCCCTCCTAATTGCAGCTCATGCAATACACCTGCTCAAACCTGCACACCTGCTCTCCATCTACTCATTAACCCAGCTCTATATCTACCACGGTTCTCCATCCACTCATCGCCAGGTTGTTGTTTCAGCTACAGTGGCAGACTATGTCTCAGGCCTTTCACTGATTTTTGAAGTTTCTTTTTGCTCTGATTACTCATCGTGTTCTCTCTGTGCCACAGGATTACCGCTCTCCCCACCTTCCTTCCTTCCTGCCTGATAAATGCTCAACATATATGAAAAGCCTCTAGTTTGTAAAGAACGTCTTGTTGATTTGATTTTTTTCGGACTTGCCAAAGCCTCCCCCTGTGACTACCTTACTCTGGCATGTAAAATTGGTCGAGGGCCCCTTTACATTTGCCTGTCAGAGATAGTTTGTGGTTGATATGTTATAATTAGCTTGTGTTTCTAACCTTTGTATTCGTGCAGGTCACTTATGGTCTCCTGGTAGGTGAGGATGATGGTCTGATACTGAGTGATGATCTGCCTCCTGAGGTTCTCCCAGCACGCAGACAGCTCACCCAGTTCTTCCAGCTCACACACCCTGCACGTTACACAGATGCATTAAGATCGAGACATCCAGCCGATGCACTGCGGATCTCACAGCAAGAAACACAACAGCTCCTTAAAAGGCCGTCATTACAAGCAACCACTTGTAAGAACGACAACAGTGGGAGTCTTCATTTTAAGGTTTCTTGGACCAGATACTGAGAATACATTAATCACACAATATTCTTTGCCACCTCTACAAATGAGACATATTTCACACAAGCAGATATGTGTGGTTGCAAACATACTTTTGCAGGATTAATAAGATAGGGCATTTTTTTCAATTGAATTAATCTCTCCTTTTTATTGTGAGGAATTTGATGGTTATATCTCTCAAGGCTGTTTATAACTATTCCATGGGAAATGTCCCAGAAGAGGTTGCAGCTCATTGGCTGACTGTGGGCAGAGCTGCAGTCAGCATGCCTAAAGTTTGTGAGTCAAGTCAGGCATTTTTCAAGATCATTTTTTGGCCTTTATTAAACAGAACAGTAAAGAGTGACAGGAAGTGGAGTGGGGATGACATGAACCAAAGAGCCGCAAGTCGGAGTCGAACCCACGACCTGTGCATCAAAGAATTTGCTGCTAAACCAGCACTCTGGCATTTTCAACTTCAAGTTACAGCAAGACTCGAAATAAAGGTTTAAAAGTCTAAGTTCAAAAACTAATTTTAATGTTTAGAGAAAGTAAAAAAATATCAAATCTTTCCGCACATGAAAAACTACCACACATCAGAAATGAGCATGCCTGGTTTTAAAAAGACACTTTATGGAGCATCTGAAACTTATTTGCACTTGAGAATCACATGCGGTATTAAAGAAGGACAAGGAGAGAGAAAAACAAAACACAAGACTTGAAAAAATAAGACTGGGAGACCAAGTTCGGCCTCACAAGAGCAGTAAGTATACCGCTTAATTTCTACATACAGCTTCTGATACAAAAAGAAACAATCAAGACAAATTCCAGCCTTTACCTGACAGCATCTTCCTCCAGCAGCAGTTTCACAAACTGTCGGGGAATGTGCAGCGACAGCGCGCTCTCCGCCATTTGCTCCAGGATGCGAAGGTGGTTGCCGTCTGTGGTGGGGAACCGGTACGTCCGCGACATGACGCCCCCAAACGCTGAAACAAACGGACACACACCATCATGGTCGTGATTCACCATGTCACCTAAACTCTCACACGAAGTCATACAGGAGGTTTATATTCAGGTCAAACAGACGCACTCACCGGCCTTTAGCAGAGGGTCTTTACACAGAGAGGAAGACTTGGATTTAATGCCCATGGATTCAGTCAGGCTTGCATCAACAGGAAGAACCATCTGACACAAACAACAATTTCAGCTCTTCCCCTTTCTTTTTAAATAAATGTATGAATGTAATGCGTAAAGTATTTCTGTCCTGAGTAATCCTAACTTTTTTCTGGATCACTCACCCTTCCATTAACAGTGTCTCCTCTCTGTAGTCTAGCAACAGGAGCTCTCTGCTCCCGTTTCTCCTCTATCTGCCAGGCGATGACCGTGATGTTCCCCACGCGCTCGTTCTCCGCCGACCTTAACCGCAATGACAGCCAGTAAATTAAACGTCCCTAAGCCCAAATCCAGCAAGCAGTGGTTGTGATTTAATCTCTGATAGAGGAAAAGAAACAGTGTGTCGTGTCTGCTTGTTACCTGAGAGTCAGGTGCAATCTGTGGTGTTTGTCCTGCAGCAGCTCTTTCACAGAAAACATGGACGAACCAAGCATGTACATCTGTCACATAAAAGCACACAGCCTGGGGATTTAGAGGGTTTCACGCAGATAAATGTAGACTTTAAAGGATTTAGAAAATACAACTTTTAGCTAGATCAAGTTTTTGCTTTGACATATTCTTGGGTTTTGGCTCACCGTTCCCTGCGAGCGGTCCTTTACATCATAGACGGAGAGCTTCACCTGAGTCTGCTGAGTGATCAGAGAGTCCTGAAAGAACGCTACGCTGCTCAGGAAGATAGGGTTACTGGTGCCCTAAAGACAGAGAGAGAAAAAGAGATGTTAAACTGTGTTGAAGTGTCTAACAGAAAGCGGGAAGTGAGGGGGAGCAAACAGTGTTGTACCTCTATGATCTCAGTTTGAGCGTGCTTGGTCCAGAAGGCCTGAGGCGGGGTGGTGCAGCTGACAGCGACAAAGCTGGTTGGCTTACGGTCCAGAGAGGGAGTAACCAGCTCACTACAGGCTGCAGCAACATAAAGACACAGGAGATTACAAACTGTGGGATTTAATACTGGGCTGGTCACTAATCCTTGGCCATGGAATGAATGTAATACAGTTGTTTGAGCTGTTACTTGACGGGCAGCAGTTGTTTACATTAATGCTGATTTGATTTCCACCTCTGCCAGAACATGAATCAAATCCCATGTTCCACAACAGTCACTTAAAAATACAAATATGGTACAAAAATGGATTGTACTTATATAGAGCTTTTCTAGTCTTCCGACCACTCAAAGTGCTTTTACACTTCATGTCACATTCACCCATTTACACACACATTCACACACTAATGGCAAAGGCCTAAGTGACACATCCATTTCCATTCACCACAGTCATTTAACAACACAATTATGCACAACCATAATGATGTTAAAACTCCAACTGAATCCCCTTCGAATCCAGCCCCTGGCAAAACAAGCAACAGCCTGGACCTGCCTTACTTTAAATTATCATAATGTAATTGAGAATGGTGTGGAGTTCCATTTACAGTAACAACACAACTTTATGCACAATCTTATGATTACAAAACTCCAAATGAACCCCTTGAGTCAGGGCAGTCAGATAGCTCAATGGATAGAGTACCCGACACATGTATTGAAGGGTACATTCAGCCTTTCTATAAATCATCACAATGTGATGAAAGGTAGATATAACCAAACAGGCACACACTGGCAGGTGGCTGGTTGGCCAGGCGGTTAGCTACACCACCTCGCAGAGAGAAGGTCCTGAGCTCCATTCCCCGGCTGGGGCCCTTCTTTAAGTCATCACAATGTGATTAAAGGTAGATATAACCAAACAGGCAAGAAGTTGCAGGTGGCCGGTTGGCAAGGTGGTTAGCACTTGCAGAGAGGAGGTCCTGTGTTCAATTCCCCAGCTGGGGCCTTTCTTTAAATTTCACAATGTGATAGAAGCGAAATATATATATCTAACAGGTCAAGTCTTCAGTGCGGCAGGTTAGTGAAGTGGTTTGGTTGGGTGATTGTAGGGAGCAGGTTGTGGGTTCAAATCTCAGAGTAGGGAGAGTAGGGAGAGTAGCAATACAATTATGCACAACCAAAATGCTTTCAAAACTCCAAATGAACCCCTAAAGGCAGGGCAATCAGAAAGCCCATGGACAGAGTACCCGACCCCTGTATCAAAGGGTACTTTCGGACCCTGGTTCAAATCCAACCTCTGTCAAAACATTAATCATCACATACATTCACGCCATGGTTCCATTGCAAATTCCCAATTGAAACTTCAAAATTAAGCTAAACTGGAATAATTTCTAAATTTTATGTGTTTGATGTGAATTATATTCTTTTAAGATTGTCTCGCTAACAGTGTAGAGGAATGTGTTGTATCAGGCTTTGGATGCAGAGATAATACTTGCCTGTGTAGCCAGTGTGGTTACTGACTTCTAAATGATCAATTCAATTAGTTCATTGGGCTTATTGGTGTAAATGAAACAAGTTCTGTTAATACGCTGCTTACACCTATAGACCTTACTAAGCTAAACACTTTGACTATTACTTATACAAGCATTACACACGATGTGATCCATATGCAGTGTGCAGCAGTGTATCTTCCTGAACTTACCCACGCTAAACTCCAGCACCGGCTCGTCTGGATCTTGACTGTTGCCTGTAGGATAAAGAGAAAGAGGAAGGGGGAGTTCTTTGTTAACGCCTAGCTGTTTCATCATCAATGAAGCAAACAGGTTGCCATGGTAGCGGTTACTTAGTTACCTGAGAGAGCCAGCCCCATCATCTCAGCTGAGAGATCAAACGTGTTGGCCCGGTAGACCGACCATGGCCGATGGCGGGGGCTGCGCTCCTTTCCGGACATGGTGGGTTCACGTCCCGGCAAAGAATGGATTTTAGAGTGAAAGGCTGAAGAGCGGAACGATGCCGAGCTGACTCAAAATCAAATCTTGTCTGTCACGTCGGTTCTTTCAGATGTGTGTGGGTTTTCCTCTTGTGTGCTGATCTGAGTGGTTAAGCGTTTGTCAATGATAAAGCTGAAAGAGACAGAAGAAGACAACAAAGTGATTATCTCTAATTGCCAATGAAACACCTGAGACAGGGTGGACATTTTTATTTTGATGTCATCCTTTAAGTATGATGGCAGCTGAACTCTGACAAAATTAGAAAAGTGCATGTAAGTGGCTGCATTCACACAGCATCACACAACAGTCTCCCACTACACAGCGCTAAAGCAATGAATAACTAATTATTGAAAATTGCTGTGCTTCACGCTAAGATGAACAACATATGATAGGTTGTGTAGTTTTCCGTCAGTGTTTCACTTCTCTCTTCCTGTCTGAAAATGTGCAAATATAGGCAGTGGAAAAAAATACTGTGAGGAAAAGTGTGACTTTTCACACAGCTGCATGATGTGAAACACGGCAGCAGACTGAATCTTCACCCTCCGTCTCTTGGTGCTACTTGTACTTTCCCTGTGTTTTTTTTTAAAATAACTGTTTAATGACTAATGTCACACATAAAATACACAGCCAGATAGATAATGACGTAAATGTCACAGTTCTATTTTTATAAACTACGCCAATCTACTCCCGATGTCCTCGTCATACGAAGGCAGAAAGAACTGTTAGTTATTTCACAAGTCGCTTCAGGGACACTACGTACGTTTTCTTACACAGCTTTTTGACTACCTAGACATATAATTCAGTATTTTATTGCCTTGTTCCTTTATAAGAAGACTTTAAATGTGAGTTTTTGAGTCTGCACGGGGCCAATAATCAAAAGTAAAACACCCCCATCACCCCCAAAGGATGCAATAAAATGCCCATGTGTCCTAGACCACAAACAAAGTACAGTACATGTAGACTCAAACAAGGGATGTCTAACTGATATGGTCTTTACCTTAAAGGAGCAGTTGGCCCCTGAAAAAAGCCACTGTCAGTCAAAGCTGGTGTTCTCTGTGATTGATAGAAGCAATAATATTTGAAATTGGCACCATAGCTGTGGAGGAAGTTGTACAAACAGCTCGTGCTTTTGGCCATTCTACTTTCCTACAACACCAAGCGTGCATTGCGCCCCTCCCTCTGAAAGGAACGGCCAAGCAAGATACGCTGGAGTGAGGCAATTGCTCAGAGAGATAGAATCCGAAATATGACGAGAATATGCCGGTGGATCGTCTAAGAAATCTTCAAGCTCCCTGGCCAAACTAACAGTGAGACTTTAAATTTGTGTTTTGCATTCATGTCTCCCAAAGGATACTTCCCAGTAATCTCGGTGGCCCCATGACCTTTTGGGACTTTATGAACACGACTCAATGACAAGGCTTAAAAACAACCTCCTCAAAAGATGTCCCCAAAGAATTCTCTGGTTCATTTTCCTCGGATGACGACTGGTATCATTGATGCTACATTTATGGACCCTTTGAGGCCAAACCTTCAAATTGTACTCCAGAAGACTACGTAGAACGTCATCTGGCGGAGGTTATCCAGGGCCCATTGGAGAACCAAATAGTGTCCTCAGGCACAGAGTGAACTTGCATTTTTTGACCTACCATAATTGCATTAGCTCCCCATAATAGCAAGATAGGACTGAGGTTGAAAATCGGCAAACTGGCCCTCTAACCCAAAGGCCATCCAGACACACCTGTTCTTCTGGAGTACAATTTGAAGGTTTGAGTGTCCAACCATGACAGTTTGGCCTCAAAGGGTCCCATTAATGTTACATAAATCTTTTGAGGAGGTTGTTTTTAAGCCTTGTAATGGAGTAGTGTTCGAAAAAAGGAAGAGTTTCACAAAGTCAAGATCACTGGGAATTATCCTCCAGGCTTTAAAACAAAATTTAAATTTAAATTCTCACTGGTAGTTTGCAAGATGTACCGCTAGAAGGCTCTCTGGACGTATACATAACTACTTTGATGAGTTATTATCAAAACAATGATTACTGTGAAGAGACGGCTTATATTGCAAAAAGCAACAGCATAAAGGGCAGCTCATGTTTTCACCAAGCTAACACTGTACCTGCCAAAATTATGTGTAACAGTGAGAGGACAGGAAACCGGGGCTGTGCCAAGTGAGCCACACAGTGACTACTAGGAGGAAACACTGCTGCAAGAGTGGGAATCAGCAACAAGACGAGCAAGCTGTCAGTGTATTGATTTAGCTCTTGCAAAGCGCTAGTAAGCACAAATATGATCAACAGAAAAGTAATTGGAGGACATGAGCAGAAGCAGAAATGGCAAACAGAAAAACAGTGAATGTGAAAGGTGAAGAGGAAAGAAAAAAGTGGTCTTATGACTAATCGGAGCTGAAAGCTGCTTCAGAGGTAAATGTTTAGTGGCACGTCAGACTCAGTTAACATTTCCTCTTGTTGGTGTGCTACACAAATATCTAGCGTGATCAACTGGAATACATTTTCATCACTTCTCAGCCCAAACGTACACAGACCAGGGAGTCCGAAGCAACGTATGGTACTATAACTTTACCGTGAGTGTGTGTGTGTGGCTGTTTTTTTATACAACACAGACAAAAGCAGAACATCCGAGTGTGTGCGGCGATGTGCATCCATGTGTTACGACTTCTGTAATGGAGGTCTATTTTTACATGGGTGTCTGTTTTGACGTCACACTCCACGCGCAAAACAACTAACACTTATGCTAACACCCACCACTACTTGCTCAGCTGTAGCCTAACACTAACCCCACCTACAGACCCAAAAATTTGCTTTGTCCTAATTATGTCCTCATTTGTACAAGCGGTCCCCTATTAACAGGTCGTTAGACTGTGTCCCCAAAAGTGTGTTAAATCAGAACACACACACACTAAAAGTACTCAGCCTAGTCACACACGTAAAATCCAAAGTGTGTGTGTGTGTGTGTGTGAGGCTTTTAAATCTCTGATTTGGAACCTTCATGTGCGACCAAAACAGATGACAATTACAGCGTGGATGCTCTGCCTCATTAAGCTGTGAGGGCGTTATTGTCAGTGGGTGCCGTCTTTTAACACGCTGTAATCTACACGGGCCTGAGGCTCAATGGGAAGCTCTCTAGGAAACCTACAGTGGATCTAATGCGAAACCACAGGAAGCCAAGGATCATCATCATCACTGCATCTGTCTGACAGTCATCAGCTACACGCGTGAAGGGAGAGGAAATACCCGGGAGTGGTGCTGAACGTATTTATCAATTTACTGGTTTAACAGTGGGTGGAGAAGTGACAATTCTGATGACTGTTCTATCATGTTAGTGATTTGGCAAACAAAAATGGTTGACAGCCTCTAGTTCCAATTCCTCAGATGTGCTGATTTGCTGTTTTTCTTTGCTTTATATATTTATAGATTGAATGTCTTTTGATCATGGACTACTAGTTTAGAAACAAGAACACATTCGAAGTCCAGTTAGAAAACTGTGACGGCCATTTTCACATATTTTTCTGCTTTTTTATAGAAAAACATCAACCAGATAAACTACATAAAAGTTAAAAAAAATTATTTCTACAAACCCCAACATAATCTATATTGATCTTATTAACTAAAAATTTAAGAGGATCATTTTTTACATTTCAGAAGCTGGGTACAAAGAATGGCTTTAATTATAGCTTGAAAATTAATACATTTATCAAACTAGTTGCAAGTTTTGATCGGCTATTACATTAAATGACTTAATCATTTCCGCTCTACAACGGAGCATTATTTTTATCGGCTATTAATCTGCTGATAATTTTCAGTTGGTGTACAAAGAGACAGGAAATGTGGGGAGTGGAGAGGGGGAGATGACATGCAACAAATGATCAGCAGACCGGGAGTGGAACCTGCAACCTGTGCGTTGAGGCCTGTAGTCTATGGGTTGTCTGCTCTACCAACTCAGCTAAACCAGTCCAACACTCCAATATGAGGCCTTGGACTGCCAAAGATGGCTCTTATTCTTGCTAGAAAACGACTGAAGTGATTAATTTCCAAAACAGTCATGAAAATCATTTTCTGTCCATCTTGTGATTGATTAATTGACTAATCGTTTTGTATATTGACAGATCCCTGCTACTTGCAGTGTGGCTAGTTTTTCTGTGTTCAAGCCTGCTGACAGCTAACATCAACACTGATGCGATGCCACTGAGCAAAATCTGAACCCTGACAAGCTCCGCAGCTGCTGCTCTGTGGGTGACCTTATGACCTCAAAAGGCAGAACCGGCCAGTGAGGGACATAGTTCGGTTCTCCAGCTTGAGGAAAGAAGAAGAAAATAAAGTATAAGTGCGGCGAGGAAGCAAGTGAAGCTGTGCATGAGAGGACGGGGAGGATTCAGGTGGTCCTCGTGGTAGGGAGTCCTCTTGGGACGGTCTGGAGGCAAAAATGACCCAGTTACTCAGGGAAGCTGGCAACACACAGCTGGCCCCCTGCAGATGCTGTCACTACCGGCTGCACTGCAGAGCCTCTCTCTCACACATCCTCTTCCTTAACTTTAAATCTCTCCCACTGCTTCATGCCCCCCATTTTCTGCTTCGTCATCATCCCTTCCCACTTTCTTTTTTTTGCTCCAGCCGTCTCCCTTTCTTTCCTGTGTCCCCCTATAACCCTGATGTTCCTCTCAATTTCAGTCTATTGATTGTGATTCCGCCCAGAGCTGAGCTGTGCCGATTCATGGTCCCTTGAGTCTGATCTATAATTGTCAAGTTGCCGTAGTAGCCGTGGACGGTCTGTCTCCATCCACAGTGACTGCTTTCTGATCAGATTGATCAAAGAGGAGGAGAATATGCAAAGCAGCTTATTCCCACGAGAGCGACATTTATCCACACGCACACAAATGCTAAGTGGAAGCAGTGTGATGCTAAAAGAGGCTGTTACCCAGACAGCAGTAAAGTGAGCATGAGAAAGAAACCTTTGATGATGATGATGATGATGTATTCTTGCTAATGATGCTGTAGGATCACATACAGTTACTCTGTCACATGCAGCCTTTTTAGGAGAATCAGTGTCATTTAAAAGACCACGGGGAGGTTTAAAAGTCTTTTTAGCACACACAGAAGCGGGAGAAAGAAAGTGCAAACAGTAAGATGTGAATCATAGAAGAGCTGATTGTATTTTAGTCTTTCTGTTATAAAAAGAGTGAAAACTGTGATTCAACAGATCACATCTAATCCATTCCGCTCTGTTGGGGGCATCTGGGTGTCCATGAGCATGGCGTGACACGTTGCTTCATGAGTAATACATCCGGTTTTACATGTAACACGTATTACAAAAACAAATATGTAACATTTTTCTCCATAATCCTTTGCCAACACTCCTCTGGCCCTCTTTAAACCTGCATAAAACTGGGTGTCATCCTGTGTGTTTACCAGGAATCGTGGAAATAAAACGGACAGAGGCCAGAGCTGTGGACCGGAAATCTATTTATGGCAGCATCGGATAAAAATACAGTGATGATACTTCAGAATAGATCCACTGTTATTCACTGACACACGGACAATAACAAATATTGCGTCATGATATCTGCTGATGCTCATTCAGTGATGCTGCTGCATGCTGCTGCAGGATGTACACCTCGTTCAGCGCGAATAAAAACACGCCACGTATAAAAACAATACATTCAAATCGAGATATGAGTCCTAATGGGTGTAAACATGTCTTATTCTGACCCTGCTTCGAGATGCTGCACTCTCTGTACGGCAGCATCTGAAACAAACGCCCTCGACAAATGAAATGATGAGTTGTAAAATGAGAAACACAAACATATATTACACATTACATACCGTTTAGAGAGATGCGAAGGTTTCTGTTCATTTTAATGCGCATCCTCGTTCCATACTCGACGATGTCTGCAGTCAAGACTCGCCCTGACTCCCTCTGACACATCGAGACGTAATACCTCCTCTGTATGCAGCGCCTACTCCCTCCACCAGAGGGCGCCGCTGACCCGGTCTGCTACAGAGACAGACTGTACCACTTGAGATAAACTCACATGTTTATTGTAGGTGGCTGGAAGACTGTAAGTGAATGGATAAACATGGGCAGTGCTGGAAGCAATAGTCGGATCTTATATTTGAGTCAAAGTACAGAAAGCACAGAGTAGAAACGAATCTAAAGTTAGTATAAAAGTATTAATTACCAAAATATAGAATACAAATTATGCTCAGATTACGATGTTATAAGTGTTCATCACTTCAATAATGCAGCTGGCAAAGGTGGGGCTAATTTATTCAACTGCCACCATTACTTCCTGCCTACTTTTGTACATGACTAATGTAATATTGTTTTTGTTTGAGGCACTGCCTCTTTAAAATTAACCCATACACTATATTTTTTACTTATATTTGAGTTGTTTCTTTGCATTTCTCTAATTTGTACTGTATTTTTGGAGCTATCTGGCACTATAATTTCCTTCGGGTTTAATAAAGTTCTATCTTATGTCATCTCATCTCAATTTATCTTCTCGTATCAATGTATATAGCCTACTGCCACTTAGTGTAATCAATTATAATTGCCTGTTAAGGCAATAATATTTGAGGTTGAATGAATTGAGGTGAATACATGATTGAATATGCTATGTGACCGACAACTGTGTTTGTTATCTGCTTTATTCTGCAATTGTCATCGGTCCTGTCATTTTTTGATTCCAGGAGTTAAAGAAACGGGAAATTATTGTCATTACTAACTTTTGTCTCTCTTTATTATTTTTTTAATGGGCTTGTAATAGACTTAATTAAAGATATAAAGATGCAATTGTATTGGCTAATGCTGCTTAAAAAAATCTTTGTTTACAGAAGTCAATTTATTGTCAGTAAATATGAGAGGTAGCACTCCACTCGTTCAAGCCAATTGCATCGTTAATGGAAGAAACCAATTTATTTCCGACTAAAATACGTTTTAATTATCACATTATTGTTACTCTGCGGTCTATAATCCATTTAGATAAATCAGAGAGTGTAATACAGCTGAAAGTTGAAATTCCGGAAACTGGTGTCACCGAAACTACAGAGTAGGCCCTGAATGTCCCGCAGAAACACCACCACGTCCCACCCTTATGATCTGCTGCAGGTGACACCCAATCAGGGCCGCGCTCGAGGCCGCGCCCAGCCTGTATCGGAACTCGTGGACGCGCTGCAGGTGAAGCACAGGTGTGTAGCCCCGCAGTTTGAAGAGGACTCACCCGGATAGCAGAGCTGTGAACTCTGAAGAAAACTTACTTGAGCTGCAAACGATGGAGAATTCCGTGGAAATGATGATGTGAGAACATCAACAACAAATTAAAACTTTTAGAGGAGAAGTTGAGTTTCTTCTCACCTCAACTGATTTTTCTTTTTTCGACGTGAAGTTGGATTTATATTGGCTTTAATTTGGATTACTCTGTCGGATTTTGTGCTACAATGGATTTAACCAGTACCAGGCGAGCAGGACTTCTTCTCCTTAGTTTCACATGTTTAAGTCTTCTGCATGGCTCCAGAGCAGAAATCCCCCCCAAAACAACCAGGGGTGTCACGATTGTGCCCCCGATTAAGCCTGATGGCCCCCAGGCCTTCCCAGACACCGGTAAAGACAATTTACCAGTGTTTACTATGGATTACCCGAGAATACAGATACCGTTTGAGATCACTCTCTGGATTCTGCTGGCTTCATTTGCAAAGATAGGTGAGTAACATGAAACATACGCTCAAACTGTGGTCACATTTGGCACTAAAACCCTTTTATAGAGGCTGCAGGTACGCTCTTTGCAGGTGTAATGTTCATCAGCCTTGTTCTTGTGGTTGAACTTAAGTTAAATCTTCCTTTGCAGGTTTCCATGTGTATCATAAGATCACCATCTGGGTGCCTGAGTCCTGCCTCCTCATCAGCATTGGTCTGATTGTGGGGGGCATCATGCACTCAGTCCACGAAGAGCCCCCCGCTGTGCTCTCCAGCAATGTCTTCTTCCTCTACATGCTCCCCCCGATTGTGCTCGACTCCGGCTACTTCATGCCCACCAGGCCGTTCTTTGAGAACATCGGCACGGTTCGTTTCAAATCTGCCCCAGTTTCCTCAAACAGGTTCAGCTCGTTCTCCCCTCCCTCTGAAGAATTTGACATTTTCTCTCTGTGTTTTTCTGCAGGTGTTGTGGTTTGCAGTGGTGGGGACTTTGTGGAACAGCATAGGCATTGGCATGTCTCTGTTTGCCATCTGTCAGATCGAGGCGTTCGGCGTGCAGGACATCAACCTCCAGGAGAACCTGCTGTTCGCCACCATCATCTCGGCCGTGGACCCCGTGGCCGTGCTGAGCGTGTTCGAGGACGTGTCTGTGAACGAGCAGCTCTACATCGTGGTGTTCGGGGAGTGCCTCTTCAATGATGCTGTCACTGTGGTGAGTGTGCTGATACATTCTTTTTTTGCAGGTTAGTAAGAATCTGTCCTTTTTTTGTGTGCCATTTACTCTAAACTGATACCTGCTGCAGCACGTCAGCCTGCTTTGGTTGCCTCCAGGCTGCTGCTTGTTATGAAAACACGCTGAGCAAGGTCCCTCTACAAACAGTTCTTGATGCATTAAAGGCATTGTTTGGGATAATTGGGCATATTTTAGTGATACAAAACCGCTAACAAAGCACTTTACATGCGGAGAGACAAAATAAAAGTTAATTGGAAAAGCGCTGCAACTTGCAAGGGTACAAATTGCAACAGCACAAAGACTAATTTAGTGTCCAAAAGGGGTCTCACAAAGAGCTTACACACACACCTATTGTTAGTATTTTGCCCCACATACATATAGTTTCTTTACGTAAAGAAATATAGCAAATCTGTGCGTGTTCCTGTCCCCACAAGATCCCCAAAACCTTAGTAAAGTAGATTTGACTTGCTTTGCTAGTTTTCCAAAACAACCACAGGGTCCCTCTGTCTTTTAAAGTTGTTTTATTTGTTTACAAGGCTCTTTACGGTTTCAGGCCCGCCTGCATTACTAATTCTTTGTCCTTTCATAATCCTTAACGACCTCTTAGATCCTCCGCAACCAACTTCCCTAATACAAACTGTCACACAAATATGAAAATTGGCAGTTCAGCCTTTTTTAAACAACGCACCAAAACTAGAACTCCCCAACCAAGGCTGTAAGAGATGCAAACTCTGTAGCAATTTTTAAGCAACAAATGAAGACTAATTTATTGATTGAACATCGCCTTTCACGAACATTTAACTTTCCTTTGTTTCATTCTTAACTTTAACACAATGTCAGTCAGGGACATTCTCGTCATAGATTTAAGCATTTATTGCCAAATGGAAATACACTTATGTTTGGCGCTGATGGCTCCGCTCTTAGGATGCTCCTGGGTTAGCCGAGCAGCATCCCCCGTTCATTTAGCAGACGCTTTGTCTGAAGCATGTGGACGTACGTCTGAGAGATAAAACAACGCAAGCAATCAAGACAGGCTTCAGGCTAGAAAGGGGGAGGCTGGGGTGGTGGAGACAAAGCATTGCCAGCAACAGCAGTGGTGTGTGTGCAGCATTGGTGTAACAAGGATGAGTGACGGAAGGAAGTTAAAGGGACCCCCTTGTTGTAAGAAGCAGCTGTGTTTGGTGTGTTACTGGTTAGAAACACTGATTCAGTCAGGAGGCTGTCAGCTGATTACAGCTGGGGCGTATGACTTCCGTGTCCTGCATGATGTAATGCGAAACTTAATTTATTGTCTTTATGCATTCCTTTGTTCTTCCATCTTATTATTATTATTATGTAGCTCATTTGGAGGCCCTAGAAACTCCATTTATGACCCAGTTTGCACCTTTAATTTCATGACTGCTATTATATGAAACAGCAGATCCGGTATCGTTTGTCTGAAGCTTTTCTCCTCTTCCTCTAAAGGCTCGGCTCATGTTTCAGCAGATACTGTACAATTTCTCTTTTTTTATCTGGGTTAGTGTGCATGCGTGAGGACATCATGTGTGGGAGGGAAATATCTGTGCACAGGCGAGATTGCTGAACAGATAACCGACTCAAAAATGGAAGTGAGGGAATGTTGTCAGAGACGTTAAAAGGGATGTTTCCGCACATCTGAGCTGTGTAGCTTTGTTTGCTCAGATGCCGCCAAACCAGTTTCTGAGGTCACCGTTTCATTTGGTTGTGCGGGAGGGGTTAACACAAACACACACACACACCATCGTCTGAAACTTGTCTGAAGGGAACTCATGCTCAAATTTCCCCCCTCTCTTCCTCTTCTCATTGTGCTCGGACACACCCACGCAGCCACCTCCATAAACCGGCTCGTACCTTTGGTGTGCTGGTGACCCTTTTGTTTGGTACACAGTAGCCGAGCTGGTGCAGAAAGTGAAGGCAAACATTTACCCAGGAGACCGGGAGAGCCCAGGCGTAGTCTGTGCAGAGAGAGCACCCGTCAAACAAGGTGTCATATTTGAGCTCTGCTGTCCCAAGTTAGCTGGTGAGAGGTGTAGGGGCTCTTATGGTGGAGAGGAGTTACTGTAGGATCCTATTTTCAACATTGCGAGGCTGATTATTATCTGTATCTATGGATACGCAAATTCAAAAGAGGGAACTGTTGATCCCTCACTCACGCACAGAAATTCTATAAAAAGCAGCCATCAGCCTGTCTGCCTTTGCCCATTAAAAGGCTTGTTAACTTTACTATCTAACAGTCTCATTCTAGAGCAGAAGGTCTACTAAAAGGATACATCTGGTGATATTCTGTATGGGAACAAATCCCATGAAAAAAAGTCATAAATGAATCGATCCTTTAAACAAGGCTCCAATGTTGTCCACCATTTTTAAAAAATACTTGTACATCTGTGGCCAAAAATAGTCCCCAAAGTTAAACTGTGCTGAAATAAAGTAGGGTTTTTTTTTTACCTGTTTTTCACGATTTAATATCTTTAGTAGGAACAAATTGGCTTGGGGCTGAGTTTTGCAGACAGTTTTTTGGTTTTTTTTTACTAAGTAATTTGATTTGTTTCTTTAAAAAAAAAATCGGGTGGCGGTTTAGCTCAGCCGCCAGTTTAAGTCGCACGTCCCATATACTGAGGCTACGGTCCTCGATGCGTCTCCCGACTCCCACCTTCGCCCCTTTGCCACGTGTCATCACCACTCTCTCTTCCCCTGTTTCAGACTCTACCCACTGTCCTCTCTCTAAATAAAGACATAAAAGGCCAAAAACTAAATAAAATAAAATATAGAATATCTCCTGTCATATTCTTTAAACCAGCTGGTCTCTAGTTATGCGTTAAAGGAACTACTCAACAATGTTTGTTGCAGGGAATCTTTAAACAGCATGTAACCTAGTAAACATTTAAGACCCTAACCCACAATTTCCCACTGCGATGAAACTGTGACTGAGTGATAACGGATAGAGCTGAAGGAAAAGAAGAGATCTGCCTGCTCCTTTGTCCTGAGTCATTAGCATGCTTAGGTAAAGAGATCATCAAACTGCAAACAGTGCAGAGTAAATATTTCAATAAATCACTGTTATCTGAAACGGTGTCATCAGAGGCCACAGCCCCTGACTTCACCCATGACCTCTCACATAAAAGACCGGTTCTTTTGTGTGTACTTATTTTTTTAGGTGTTGTACAACATGTTCAACTTCGTGGCGGAGATGCCGGTGGTGGAGCCGGTGGATGTTTTCCTCGGGGTGGCGAGGTTCTTCGTGGTCGGCCTCGGCGGGATGGGCTTCGGCATCCTGTTTGGCTTTGTGGCCGCCTTCACAACAAGATTCACCTCCAAGGTCCGAGAGATCGAGCCGCTCTTCATATTCATGTACAGCTACCTGGCCTATCTGGTGGCCGAGCTGTTCGCCATCTCTTCCATCATGGCGTGAGTAGACTTTGACATTTTTCTAGGTCCAAATATTGGAATGTCTGAGAGTTTCAGCAGCAGCATCACAGGTGTGTCTGGTGTTTCTCTGCAGCATTGTGACCTGCGCCCTCACCATGAAGTACTACGTGGAGGAAAATGTCTCCCAGCGTTCCTGCACGACCATCCGCCACGTGGTCAAGATGCTGGGCTCCATCTCCGAGACGCTCATCTTCTTCTTCCTGGGGGTCGTCACCATAACAACGGAGCACGAGTGGAACTGGGGCTACATCCTGTTCACGCTGCTGTTTGCTTTTGTGTGGAGAGGCCTGGGTAAGCAGAGGGCAGGGGGGCATCTGTGTCATGTTGTAGGTCAGGTTGTGTTTGATTTGGCGTCTGGAGGTCTTGTTGCCGATTCAAGGTGGCCTGTGGCGTTTTAAAGAACTATGAAGCCATATTATAACTCATGGGTTTTGAGGATCTTTCCTTAGATCACATCTTTGCAAGGGTTTTATGGTGGAATAAAGCATTCAACAGTCTTTTAGACTTCTGAGTATCAACATTGGTCAGAAGGGGAAACTCTAGATCTCTAGATCAACTTTCATCACAGCTTTGCTTTGGGGTTGTCCACGGTGTACCCCGCCTCTCGCCCAATGACAGCTGGGATCGGCCAAATCTTAGTCCTTGATATCCTCTGCTCACGAATTTGATGGACTGTTCACACTTGTGTCTGATATTGGCAAACTAGCAAAAGGAACATAAAGTGAACGATCATTATTATGTGCTTCTGCTTTAAGCTTGCTAATAATATAATTTCAGAAAAAAACTAGCATGTTTTCTACTTCCTTCCAGGTGTCCTTGTGCTGACTCAGATCATCAACCCTTTCCGCACCATCCCATTTAATCTGAAAGATCAATTTGGCCTGGCCTACGGTGGTCTGCGAGGGGCAATTTCTTTCGCCCTGGCCTTCACGCTTCCTGATAACATCGGCCGCAAGCAGCTCTTCATCACGGCCACCATTGCTATCATCCTCTTCACCGTCTTTCTTCAGGTAACAGATATGTCGGATTGGATTTCTTTTCCAACATCTTTCTTGTGAAGCCGTCAGTATTACAGGCTTCTATAGGTGTTGTGCTTCTTTTCAGTTATTTTAAACAACAAACAATACAGGAAAATACAACCGGCAAGACAAGACAAGACAAAAGACAAACCAACAAACAAAACCAAACAAAATGAAATGAAACAAGAAAACAATTTCAACCAATCAATCTGCAACATTTAGCCGCAGAGCACCAAGAACGCTCCGTCAGTTAGCTACAAACAGTTAGCTAGCTACTGCGCTGTGGGAGAACGCCCACTTCTCAACGATCAAATCAAATCCCCCTCATGATATGTCCCGCCTTCACGTCCTGTTTCACTCGGAAATACGTCACGATACGGAAGCTAGATACTCTCCAAATGCCGTTTTAGCTCAACTTTAAATAATGTGCAAATAATATAACCCCTCCCCCTCCAAACCCCCCCATCCCTGAGCAGTGCTACCTGTGATAATGACTACTACTGCCTTTGCAGTGCATCATAACTGTCTGTTCCTTCTGTTGTCGGATTGGACATAATGATTTTTGATGGCGGCTCGATGTCAAGACAATCTGAGTTGTCATTAAGAGAGACCTCTGAAACCACCTTTTAGTTTGAAATGTTTTCATATTCGGCCGAGGAACATATATTTATATTTATTTATAAAATGTTTCAACCACAAAGTACAGCATTTACAGCCACAGCTAATTTGGAATGCCTGTCGCTAAATGGAAATTTTAAAATGCATGAAACTCAAAATCAAACACACAAACTTTTAACAACGAAAAGAAAGTCTGAACAATACAAGATAGAAACTAAAATACCCATAATCCCCTAAAATAATTAGCACCAGATCATTCATAAATAAATGACTAAACACTCTTCAAAAAGTGTCTCAGTTTCAATTTTAGATGATTCCTATCAGGATCCAGTTAAACAAATAAGATTGGCAGTTTAAGAAAGAGATCTTTGTCTAAATGAGTATTTACGTAAGTGCGTCTTTAAATTCTCCTCGGGTTACTGAGCATGAAACTCTTAAGTGGAGCCATGAGGTTACAGAGCACCTGAGGAGCCTGATTATGTGGGCATTAAAAGATGAGTCTAAAATGAGCAAATTTAATAAACTCATCATAACATCACATATTTTCGTTTTATTGCTTTGTCTGTACTGAGGCGAAAACTAGTTCCTAAGACTTGGACTTTAACTGACTTCAAATAAACGAAACAAGTTGTGTCCTGTCTACTTCTTTACTGTGCACTGTGTTTTGGGATTTTAAAAGATTTTTCTAACTATTGAATCTGTGGTCTCTCTTATTCTCCTCTGCAGGGCATCAGTATTCGCCCTTTGATCGAGTTCATCAACGTCCGCAGAACCAACCGCGATCTTGCCACCATCAACGCGGAGGTTCACTGCAGGGTATGACACAGATTCTGATCGCTGTAAATGTGACGGACAGCATTTTGTTTTTTTTAGCTCGCAGTGTTAAAAGGTTTAATTTTTCTCTCAGCTCATGGAGCACACCATAGCTGGCATCGAGGACCTGTGTGGACAGTGGAGCCACTTCTACTGGAAGGACAAGTAAGAAACGTTCTCTCTGCTCATTTTGCTCTGCTTTTGTTTATCACACCGAGTTTACAAGTACCCTGCAAAACTTACATATAAGACACTGAATCTTAAATTAACGGCTGCTTAAAGGTTAGGGAGTTGGCAGTTTTACTTTACCTGCTCTCAGTTTCCCTCTTTGTGGTTTTGTTTGACGGTGCTATTGTTCACCGCGGGACTGTGTGAAAATGTTTTCAGCTATAATCACACCCTGGAGTCGTGTTCAGCTTCCACCATCAGCAGCTTCACTGATCTGAAATGTGTTTTACTTACTTCCTCATAACCTCTTTTGAATGTTTCACCCTAACACCAGGGAGAGGCCACTAATGCGACACAGTCGTGTTGCTTGTGTAGTGAGACGTGTTCCTCGAGTCTCAGAATGTAGATTTAAAATTAAACAAGTCCGAACAAGTTGTGAAAAAACAAGTAAGAAGTGCAGATAGCCTGAGAGCATTTATCAGAAAATAAAGTGTCTGCTGATCGATGTGAGTCAGAGGATCCTGTCACCAGCTGCAAGAAACAAAATTGAACTGAAGTAAGTAAAGAGATGCAGGAGAACTCAAGTGTCACAGCAGAATTACAAGAACCGGTCAGCAGTACAGCAACTTTACAAAAGAATAAGAATAGTATACACTTCTACTTTTAAGAGATGAGGCAGAAAACTAAATATAAGGGATTCAATTCTACACACATTAACATAGATGAAATATTTGCAAAAATGTTAAGTTATGTTTTATCCTCTGAAATGAGTGTTTACAATATTATGCCTTTTTTCCCATTGAGATGCTTCTACGTAAGGATCCACAGAGACAAACAGCACCATCAAACACAAACTATTTACACATCGCCATTGCCTTAATAAGAAAAATAGGTTCATAAAATAAAAAGACAAAATAAAAATAAATAAATAAAACAATAATAATCATAATAATAACAACTAAAATTAATATTTTATAGAAAGGATATTGTGTGTGTTCATTCTACATCGTTTCAAAAAGGGCCAGTTATAACTGAGTCTGAGAGAGAAGCAATCAGGAGATCAAGAGCCTCTGCAGTGGATGCCCACGCTTTATGAATTACAGCTAAAGATCTTTCTATGAGTGTATTATAGTCTTCTTTGCAGCAGTCGAACTTTATAATATGATTTTCCTAAAGGCCAATCTGGTTTTGTCCCTGAGTGCAGAATCACGTCGTTAAATAAAAATAAGGAAGGTTGTTTAGGAATTGGGAATTTTTTTCTAGACACTTCGAAAGGTTCGATACCAAAGTGCATTCCTAAAAACATGAAAGTATGTACCAATAATATCCTGATTACATTAACATTAAGTCTCTTTTTTGATATGCAATTCTGAAAGTAATCTCTGTTTACAGATTCTGCAAAGAAAATCCAGAATCTTGTCCATGTCTTGGTTTCTGTTTGTGGTGCTTTTGTAGTCCGAGTGGTATTGACCAATCACGTATCAGCAGGCTCTGGTTCCATGCACGAAAAACAGCACGTGTGGAGATCAAAGGAGCGGAATGCAATTTGCTGTAATGCCATCCCGTCTCCCATCAGCAGTCATCTGACAACAATTTAGCTTGTATTAATCTTTATAAACAGACATCTGCATTCTTAGATGTCGTATCTCAAATCCAACGCCGTTCTTGATGTTTTCTGTCTTTCTTATTGGAAACACATCCCATCAAAACACAAAAAGCAACAACTATTTGTAATATTCACGGGCATTTTTTGCAGTAAAGTTCATCCCTCTGTGTACTACAGCTCCATAGTCATCCCAAAACTATTAGAAGCAAATCAATGTGCCACAACTTTGCAATCTGTTCATTATGAACATATTGTTAGTTTTAATCCTTTCAGGGGATTTGTTCCAAAAGAAAAACAACTTAGAATAGCATCAATTTAATCCTTTAACCTCCTTATTATTCCATCATCTCAAATTCAGTTTGCAGTTTGACGTCACTGCATCAGAGCCTCCACATGTACCTCTTTTTAACACAAACGTTGAACCCTATTCAATGTATACATTCCACTTCTCTTTACGTCAGGTTTATGAAGTTCAACAATCGAATCCTGCGGAGGATCCTGATCCGAGACAACCGGGCCGAGTCCAGTATCGTGGCTCTGTACAAGAAGCTGGAGCTGCAGAACGCCATGGAGATCCTGGACACGGTGTCCGGAGACATCAGCGCCGCTCCGTCCATCGTCTCTCTATAGTATGAAACATTTATCATGGCTCTGTTCCTGACAAACAAACCAGCTTCTTATTGTCTGATCAAATGGATAGATATTTGTTTTCTCTTTTAATCTGTGTTTATCTCTGTCTTAGTGAGGAGAAGAAAAGCTCTGCTAAACCTAAGAAGAAGTTCCTGGCTGCTGACTTGAGGAGCATGCACGACATCCTGTCCAAGAACATGTACAAGATCAGGCAACGGGTGAGATGTGAAATAATCATGCAGGATGACAGCTTTGTGCACACCATTTTGCTTTGTCATACAGTACTGGAAAGTAATTAAATACCTTTATTTAAGTTCCATACTTCACCTAATTATGATGTGTTTGTGCTTTACATGAGTACATCCATTTTCTGCTGCTTTATACGTCTACTTTAGTACATTTCAAAGACAAAAACTGTATTTTTTCTCTGTCACAATTTTAGCTCCGTATTTTTAACAGCTGTAGTAAAAAAAAAAATTACCTTAAAAGAATGTAAAATAAGCTTATAAAGTACATATAATTGTTGAAGATTAAACCATTCTGCGGATACTTCTTTCACAGTTTCACAAAAAGGCATCTCACCTTTTGTTAAGTAAATGTTTGATTCTTAAAGAGGATACAATTATATGATATTTTAAGAAGACACCAAAGAAAGACAAAGTCACGTATTTCGCAGCCCCTCAGATTTATCTGGTAGTTTATAGATTTATTGGTAAAGGCAGAAAGCTTTTCCCAGTCTTTTGCTGTTGTTAAAGTATACTTCCAGTAGTAGAGCATAGCTAAACTGCTTAGTAGTAGTGCATACTAGATTGAGATAGCAAGCAGCCATATAACATGTGCTCCTCTACAAAGCTGCATCATTTAGAACTCGTACAACGAAGCCACATGTATTTGTTCTTCATAATACAGTAGTTGTGATACTGCTTTTAGATTTTTACGACAGGGCAGCAACAGCTTGATAAGACAAGACAGCTTCCTTGTAAACTTGAAACACAGAGTTTCTGCGACGCCTTCCCCACACACAACAATGTGATTGCTCCAACTCCTGAAACTCGGAGCTGTTTTGCATAGCCACAGACTGCAGCTGGTACTTTTCCATTAGTGAAATGACATCACCATTTAGAAAGCCCACAGAGACGCTTTGATGTGCAGACAAATGCTGAGCATGAGCTGCTGTTCTGAGATAGACTGACTATCTTCACAGCACGTTATTGCATTTATCTCTGTATCTAGCAAATTTGTATTTATTTGACATAGCATTAGATGGGAACGCAATGTCAACAGAAAGGAGTATTAACTTGGTTCCTATTGTTAGGCCCTTTGTGAAACAGAAGCATTTTGTTGGCACGAGACATTTCTCAGAGCTATAGAAACCTTTCGAGTGTTTGAAAGGCCGTTGTGTTTGTTTAGAGTATAGCTAATGGCTGCAGGACAGAAAGAACTATGTTGACAGTGATGAGCTCAATGCATGGCGGAGGTTAGTGTTGCTGCTCATGCAGTGTGTCCAAATGCACACATGGACCCTTGCGGCTCAAACAGGTGTGGCCAGTTTAGGTAGAGTAATCTGAGCTTTAAAGAATGCTGCCACCTCTCAAAGCATCTTTACTGTGTTTGTGTCAGCCTTTGTTATCTTCACAGTCATTGGATGAAAGGGGGAAGCCTTGTAGCGGCCTGTAGGCTGACTGTGTTGGACAGAGATAGGTCCAAAATGGTGGAATCTGTGTCTTCAAGTTGTCATAACTCCTCTGGGATTTTTAAATGTATCTTTTCCCCTTTTGTGTTTTCTAACCAGACGGTGGCATACACAAACAAGCACGCCCTTCCTAACGACAGCCACTCGAGAGAGATTCTGATCAGACGACACGCCAGCATCCGTCGGAGCCTCCGACCGGGCAGCTTTCAGTCATCGGTAAGAAGGAAAAATCTTTATAACAAGGGCTCACATTTATATAAGATACTCTTTTTTACATATGTTCTTAGCCTTTAAGTTTATAGTAGGTAAGTCAGAGCTGAATTAAACCTCATCAGAAGCAGGTTAATTATCTATCAGCTACACTGAAATGAGAGAATCCAAATCAAACATGACGTTCCCCATCTTATCCCAACCCTTGTTCGTGATTCTCCTTTTCTCCCTTGACACGCTTTCTTCTCACTTATTTTGCTTTTTCGTTCCAACGTTCAGATGGTGCCAAAATCTCAGAAGTACTTTTCTCTTCCTGCTGGGAAAAGTCTGGACTCCAAGTTCCCTCCTGTGAGGCTGAGCCACACAGGTAAGCTCTTACACTACCTTCTATCCCTTCAAATGTATTTCCCTTTAGTAGATTAAAGGTTTTTAAAAAATTAATCATGAATGCAAGGTTCATTATTCGTTTTTGTTTCCACAGCCTTTATCTGTATCTCACAGCCTTCTTTGGTAAATGCTCAGGTTTTATATTTGTATATGTATATCTTGCTCCTCAATCAAGCAAACCCGACCCACAGCTTTTTTCACTATGCTCTGGCTGACGGTACAGCCTCACAGGTATCAACATGGAAATATTCTGTGTTTCATTTAATGCACATAAGTGTATGTTTATGTGTGATCAAGTAAAGTTAATGAAGACTGACCCACCGGCAAGTCAATGAGGTTTAATTTTGCCCATTCATTTGTGCACACAATAAGGACCTTTCTAGTGTTATTAACACACAGTTGTATAATGTGGTATGATGGCATGATTCACACTTAATTTCACTTTTTTCTCCACCTTTCAGATGATCAGGAAACCATGTCAGAGGTGGCCTACCCGCCCTCCAGACGCTCTCGGTTCAGCCAGCCCTCACGCTCCTCCTCCAGAGCCATGATGCCTCTGCGCAGGCTGGACACCCTACAGGAAGCGCCGTCTGTCAACGTGCTGGATGAAAGCACGGGGGAGGAGCGAGGCCGGGCGGGGCGCGGCGTGCCCAGAACGAACTCCTCCTCCAGTGACTCCCGCCTTCCTGCTCCTCGCCGTCCCTTCGTCGAGGAAGACAGCGGCTCAGCTGATAACTTGAAGAACGGGCATCATGAAGCAGAAGAGGAGCAGCAGCAGCAGGAGGAGCCTTCGTCTCCTCCTCCGGCCTGGGCTGCCGAGCCCAGAGACAGCGCAGCACGAAACCCTCTGCTCAGGCGGCCGCAGTGGAACCCGAAGAAATAAAAGCCTTTCTTGCATTTCAAGCGCAGCTGGACTGCCAGGTTCTTAAACAATTCCCGGGTCTCTTCATAAAACTGTGCAAGTTAATGAACACTGGAGGTTTATTTATTTCTTATTAGAGGTGAACCGTCCTCCAAAATGAGCCAAAATGCACGGTCAAGTGAGTAAAGTCAGCCGTATCAGAAGCGGTGCACTGTAACTATATTCTGCTAGTTTTATCTGTGACGTTATTTCAACCGTTCACCTGTGATTTTAAAGACGTTGTCTTCCTGTAGGATGTTTTAAAGACATGTTATTTAAACCTTTTTATATATCGAGTTATTATTTCTTTGTCCTTGCATGTAAATATTATTTTTTGTGTTTTATGACCTTTTGCGTGCCGCAGTTGTACAATATGTATGAGGATAGTTTTTTATATATAAAGGCCTTATTAGTTTAAAATGAGAACTATTGCTGTGCAGTACAAAGCACCAGCAGGAGGCCTTGTGTGTCTGTTACAATGATGGACCCCACAAATCAGGGCCCACGTCATTATTATTATCTGTAATAAATTTTTTATGTTGTAGAAATCTGTTAAAATGCTTCTTTTTTTTTTTGCCTTGATTAGATATGACAGCTGAAGGTAGACAGGAAATATGGGGAGGAGAGAGTGGGTGCATGACTTGCACCAAATGATCGGCAGACCGGGAGTCGAGCCTGTGATCATTGGTGGAGGACTGTAGCCTCTGTACATGGGGGACCTGCTCTACTAAAAGCCCAATTAAAATGCATTCTTAATTAAACAGTGGATACAATGTAAGTTTACAAGCGTGAGACTGAAACGCTGACCAAAGAGTAGATGGTATAGGTCAGGGGTTCTTTTTGGGGCTAGGGAGATGCCATTGGGACTATTTGTTTTGTAAAACGTATCAACCTAAATACTTCAGACCCGTCTCATAGTGATACACAGAAAAACATCAATTTGAATCATGTTAATACCACTTATATACTTTAAAACAAAGACTCATTTTATTCAAATTGCTTGTGGACTCAATTTGACAGCATTTATATTAATTGGTAATTGAGTAATTGATCTTAAAAGCTTTCAGAAAATTAACAGCAGCAAGAACGGTTCGCTATTACCTGAGTGATGACAGATTGACGTGATGTGTCACAATCATGTCAGTTTCTATTGGTCCAAAGCTAACGTGGGTGGGAGTAATGGACACAATATGCTTGTTTCATTGGAGCAAATGGTCCTCATCTGTAGACATGCAGTTTGTAATGATACAGCACAATTTTATAATTTATTATAAATTTATTTTAATTTTTTCAGACCCCCAGGCTATGGTTTGCGGACCCCCAGGGGTCCTAGGACCCCACTTTGAAAACCACAGGTATAGGTGCTGTTGAGTCAAAAATCAAAATCAATCAAAGTCAAAGAAACCATGACACCTGTAGGACGAGTGGAGCAGTGTATTGCCTCCCTGCTGAGGAGAGGGAAATCCGCAAATTGACACCAGCTGATTAGCTGATTAGCAGACTGAGGGCACCTGCCTGCAGTTTTTCAGCAGGATCACTCTGCACTTCAGTGTGGCTTCAGACAACAGAGAAACAACTGTTCAGCTTGGTTCAAACCATGAAGAAGCTACTGGTATGGATGAACTGAAATGGACTGAAATTATGTTGATAAGAAATGTTTGTTTTGTTGCTAAAAGCAGAAAAGGTGTAGTTTGGTTTCATGCATGATTAGGATAGACAGCAGGCCTGTTCTGTTGAGCAGCAGTGAAGCAGCCTGCTTGGATTTGTTTGTCTCTTTGAAATTCTAAATTGATTTCATACTTTAATGTCAATGATAATTGATAAATATTATGTGATGATTAATAAATTGGAGGTACATGGTATATTGTAAAAACAGTGAATATTCTGCACTTTAAAACAGTTAAGTTAAAGTTAAAGTTAAAATATTTGAATAATAAATTACTTTAAAAATAACTAAAACATTTAAAAAGTATGCAAGACATTTGGTTGTTTGAAAGTGATGATGATTGTACATTTCTGTTTCTGTTTGAAGGTTTTCAACCTATTATTCCTCATAAAAATTGAGAAGAGGAAAAGAGTTGTCCCATTGCATCTTTTATGGTTGGCCAGGCCATTTTTCAAGTTTGGGCAGAAGCTGAGCAAAGCAAAACATAGGATAACTTGTCAGGTACAGTATATATGTTGGAGTTGAGTGCAAAATCCAAACTGCAGTATTGATTTCAGTGTTTCATATAACGACTCAAAACACCACAGACTTAAATACAAAATAACGTTTATTCCTTTCGGCATGGATCTGGCATGTACCTCGTGGATGGCCTGACTTTTAGTGTCTTTCTTACCCCGGGATATTTACATTTTTAAACCACAGTAGTGTTCTGTATAAACTTAAAAAACCCAAATAATAACCACAATTCTTCATTAAAACATATCCCCAAGAAACATTCACAAATCTCAGTAGTCAGAAACTAGCAAAAATTCACTCACATACCACAGTATGAACCATTTCTGGCGTAGTGCATTAAGAAAAGCAACTAATAGAGGTAAAATGTGTCCAACTTGGTTAAAATAGTGATCAGCCTGATTTCTCCACCACTAACTATAGGTTCAGCTCATCTGACTTGTATCAGACGGGCTGACTAGCTTCAGAGACTTTGGATGATGTAGTGGTTAGAAAATTATATTTAAAATCCATCTGTCAATTGTTTCCAATCAGGCTCTCGCAAACCAGGAGCGCACAGGGGGTTAACCTTCTCCGCCCTGACTCCCCCTCAGACCGCCTTCCTGAGAGAAGGACTTTGGTGCTGGTGATGAGGTGCCTTTGTGACCCAGTGATGCTGCAGACATATTCTGCAGAGGCATTTAAGCAGGAAACATCGTTCCCTCAATGAGTCTGCTGCTCATTCTCACAGCTGGCCTCTTCAAAATAAGAGCACTTCTCTTTGAGTTGATTTTTCATTCTTTGAAATGTATCCAGTCACTCTGACTTTCTGTGCTCGGCTGTTTTTGTCACCCCCCTCCCTTCCCATTTGGGGATCCTGACGATCATTACCACTACAGCGAGGAGAGCTAACACCACTCCCAGACTCGGGGGGCCGCAGGGGCTGAACTCCTGGGTCAGACCGGACAGGAGAGGGGCCAGGATCCGACCAACAGCTGTGACTGACTGCCCGGCTCCAATCAGAGTCCCGCTGGCCTGGACCCCTCCTCTCTGCAGCTCCAGGTCTGTGATACACGTCCGCCCGATACAGGTGGAAATGGCAAAGAAGGTGGAGGTGAGCAGCACCTGCCACACAGTGGGTGCAGCAGCGTACAGGAAAATAAGAGTACCAGTGAAAATTGTGGAGTGAAGCAGCAGAGCGGGCATGTTTTTGCCATACAGCTGAGTGACAGGCCCCACCAGGAACCCTGCCAGTGCCCCGAGGGTGCTGCTGTAGCTGATGAGATAACCCGTCACCTTTGGTTTGAGTGAGAAACGCTCCTCCATGGCCAGAGAGAAGTTACTGTAGTAAAGCATGATGGCTATAGCCATCAGAAGACGCACCAGGAAGAGGTCCCACATGTCAGAGGAGGCCACTAAGCGGATCTTTGAGCCCACCGAGGAGAGCTGTTTCCAGACAGGCTGGAGTAGAGACACGTCCCTCCACCTGAGACCACCTCTGTGCTTCCCTGGAGGACTGGATCCTGGGTCAGCCTCTGCTGCCAACACAGGGTGGTGACTGTTTGCATGAGAGCCATTTTGAACCAGCTTCCTGCAGATGTTGTCATTACAACCTTTACTGGTGCTGTTGCTGGAGTTTGTTTCTTCAAGGTGCATTAGCACCTCGCTCCAGGGTAACATCCACACCAAGCCTTTATAAAAAAAATAATGTTTGTGGTAAATATTTCAATTTACGATAGTTAATTGGTTAATTATCTAAATGTTCTACCCACCTGCGTTTATAAGGAATATGGCGGCACACGTAAAAGAGGAGGTATAAAAGCCGCCTTCATGCTCGTTAAGGTAGCCACCCACAACAGGGCCGAGGATGAAGCCAACACTGGAGGCTGCATTGAAGTGTCCCATCACCAGAGGGCGCTCTGAGTCAGACACCAGGTCAGTCAGCAGGGCTCTGCAGATGGACAGGGAGTGCTTGAACAGCCCTGAAAACAGTTGATGCACAAAAGATAAAGATGGCGTCTGGATATAAATAAGTAAAGTTTTGTTTTCATGTAAAGATATAAAATAAGACTTTTTTTTTACTACATCTTGAATGTTAAGCATCTATTTATCACGTTGTTTCTTTAATCAGGATTATTGACTTGTAGTCTTTGTCCTAAAGAAAACAAACAGTTACTGCTTGTTCCATTTCAGCCTCCAAAATTACTCAAATTTGACAGTATATTTTTACATTTTAAACACACATATTAGTGCAATTTGTCACAATAGGAAAAGCACAGATGTTACGCCTAACATTAACTCTGTTCTAATCTAGTGTCCTGAAAGTCTTGAAGGTGTGACAGTAACCAGCGTGCACAAAGACCCGATAATTAAGCAGCTAAACCCAATGTATTTTAATATTTACATGTGATTTTTTCCTGGATGTCAAAACATTGGCGTTATTAAAACGTTTATGGTTATGGACTCACCCACAGGTATCCGTGCGAGGACAAACAAAGCGATGCTGGTGGACATCCCGAGCAGGCAGTAGCCGAAAGCGCTCAGCAGCAGACAGGTGAGCAGAGAGTCCCGCCGTCCCACCACATCACTCCAGCTGCCCTGACAATCACACACAGCACATAACACACAACTCTTAGCAGATGTTGACCCAGCCAAGAGCCTGACCTATATAGGCATATTTTTGAGACTGGTACTGATTTTGGAGGTCACAAAATTCACCAGTTTGTGCACAGATTTTGCGCTGATATATAACAATGCAAAGGAAATCTTAAGGCTGCTCAGTTGTGATGATTCGGTACATGTGCTGCAGACAGTTCTAAGAGTGTGAGCATGCTCTGTGGAAACTATCTGATGTCACCATTTCTACATTTCCAAATGTTTCTCTAAACACACCTTGAAGCAGAAAACCCCAAACTCTTAAGTTTCTTCTTAAATGTGGCAGTTACACAACCCTTATTAGATTCTCACCCTGTCTTTTTCTTTCTGTAACACACACACACACTCACACACGCACACACAAACACACACATCTGATGAAATAATGAAATTAGGCCCAATTGAGTTTGCCGTGTTCAGGATGTGGCCTGGTGGGATTATCACAGAGACCCAGCTGTTCACGTATCCCAAGGTTTATCAGGATCCAGCCGGTCTGCACGCGGGAACCAACAGATGACTCTTTATCGGTTTAATTTGTCCCATGACCCCTGAGAATTTAACCAATTTCAGGAGCTATGGGCGGTAGGACTAGTTCCAGGAGTCGTGGAAAGCAGAGAATGTTGTATTTGAGGCTTTGGTCGACTAGCGTTTTTGAGTCATTCCTTATCAGGACGGAGTTCTAATCAGCAAGGCTTTGATTCTCCATCACAAAAATCAAAGATTACGCAGCGAGAAAATGTCCAGTCAGGGGAAGTCAAAGACTAGAGTATAAATCTTTGTGTAGGAAGAGTGACGTACGTGTGTCTGCAGCCACCTAGGAGTATCTGGTGTAAATGTGCAGAGACTGGATGTATTGTGCGACCACAACCAACCTGAAACAGCCAGTGTGCATTGTTTTCACGGAATGTCAGATGACATGGAATGCAGCCATTTTGGCTAACTGCGAGCATGCCTTGTCAAGTATGAGAGGACGAATGGAGGCTAGAGACAGTTAGAGAAACAAAGTCAATACTTACAACTATGGTGCTTGAGAAGAGCTGTAAGATCCCATATGTAGATCCTGCAACATGTTAGGTTAAATTCAGATTTGTAATGTAAAGCACAGAGTGTGTGTTTAAACAGACTATTTAATAATGCACGAGCTCTGAGGGCTGACCCTAAAGTCCACACGCTATCATGTAACTTACATATTTACTTTGTGCAAAGGACACAGCTTACCTACGATACCAGCCACAGTGGGACTTGCTCCAAGAGCTTTTACATGATGGCTCAGCAGCGGGATGATCATGCTCACCCCGAACAAGTCCTTAAGAAAACAAGGAAGTGGAAGTGAGTTCAGTGCTCGATAGCATCATTGACAAAGAGTTCTGCCATTAATTCATAACATTGTGATTTAACAGCTGGTGCCTTTTTTTTAATGTATTTTAGCTGCTGTTGGGCTGTTGAGAGCGTCACTGGAAGATTAGCAAAAGGTCACATTTGGTCTCCATTTAAGTTTAAAAGGCTCCACCTGTTCTCTAAACACGAGTCGTGGCCCTTTAAATAAGCATTAATTAAAGCATTAGATGTTTTAGAGGCTAACCAGGCGTTTTAACAAGTGTGACATCACCAGGTTTTTTAATAAGCCACTAGGCTTTAAACACGTGCGATGCCACTTGGCGTTTAAAAAGCACCACCAAGGAGTAGCTAGCAATGTTAGCTAGAATATGTTAAATGCTAACATTGTTGTGACGTAGCTGTAAGTACCAAATGAGGTAAGAAATACTGTTATATGCTTGAGATACGGCTCATTGTGCCCCTGGATTTTCACTATACACTGTGTTTTTAGCTGCCGAAGAATCAGGAACCAGTGAAGTCAAAAGGAGAAATGTCTGCTGTGTAAATATGGTTTACATACAGCCTTTTGTTTTATTAGGCTACTGTAGTGAGACTGAACTGAACTTCTGCACAGTTGTAGACCTGGCTTGCAAACCTTCCAGGACCAAAGGAATCCTGACAGAACTCTTACCTGTCTGTCACACCTGTATAAGACTTCCTGCAACATGATCAATCGAGCGACAAGTCCAGGCTTTTAGGGAATTAAATGATATTTTATCGCACCATACCCCGGCCCTGGACAAAATGATTGGTGGGGACATTTCAGCATTTGCCGAATATCTGCAGGGACATGTAATCCAATGTCCTTGGTTCAGAGAGAGTGACAGCAGTTCATCACTGAGATCAGAACAGCTCTTGCCAAACTCTTGAATGGGGTTTTATCATTCTAACCATGCGTTTCAACAAGGATGTTCCCACCAGGTGTTTTAGGAGTCAGGTGTTCAGGTGCCACCAGGTATCCGTCTCAGAGAGCTACATAATTACAAATGAAAAAGAGGGATGATTGCAGCAGTTCTACCTGTTTTTCTGCATTGCCGAGATCAGAACAGCTTGAGCCAAACTCTTGATTGAAGTCACACAGCAATTCATAAAGTGCTCTAGCAGCACTACTTACAACCCTAATTGCTTAACTTCCAGTAGATTCACTTTCTCCACTCGTGTCTCTTTGCTCCAAACATTGTAGCTGCCTGAATTCAATGAGATTATCATCTCAACTATGCAGGCTGACATGTAAAGGGAGTTGTTTGAAGAATAAAAACAATGAAAATAGAATGGCTATTTGAATCATCTTTATATAGAGATCACTGTATATCAGCAACTTAAGCATGTGGCATGTGGTAAGCATGTGTGCACTGAAATTCAAGAAGATCTAGTCCACTCAGCAACATATTTTACTGACAGCAGTGTGTTGAAGAGCAACCACTTAGAGATGTCACAACAACCTGTTGCTAACATCTTCCTTTTTTAGTTATACACCTGGTTTATTTATGGTGACATATTTAAATTTATATAAAATTACACCGTATAGAACATCATTTTTTTTCTAGTAAAGAAGCTATAGTATTAGTATTCGTATAGTAGCTATTACGTGTACAGAATATGCACTGTCAGTGTAATTTAAAACGTTTTACGTTCAATATTTATGTTATTACTGTCTCAAGAGCAAGCATACAATTTAACAAACCCAGCTTGAGAAAAAAATATCAAAAACAAAAACACAAGCACAAGTTTTATAGCCTATATTACTAGGCTATAAAACTTGTGCTTTTGCTTTGGAATTTTATTTTTTACAGGTAATCCTCGTGCACTTACATTTCAAATTAAACACTTTTAACACTTATTTTTGTGAAAGTTAAGGTATTTAATCTTTTTTTTGTGTAAGCCAGGTTTAAACATGAAGAACAATCTCTAAATTGTGTAATGTATTTTGACACAATACCTTTGAGTTATGAAAGCAAGCATGACCAGACCAGTTCACCCAGTCGGCTGAAAGCAGCACCGTCCTACCTCAGTTACGTACTCACCATGAAGCCCACCACGTATATACATTGTATAATGCTGCGCCGTCCTCTTGGTTTCTGATATAAAGTGCTACATCTCTGGCTGTTCATCCTCCCGCTGTGACAGCAAGACTGCTGCAAAGGCGGAAGCAGTTTTCCGCTTTACTGTAAATCATCCAAACGGTTAATTTACTGTGAGGCGTCCCGGCTGAGGTCTCACGTGCGGGGGGAGGGTGGGGCTAAACCGCTCACCTTTATCCTTCAGCACAAATCAGACATGTATAAGAGCTGGCGGGTTTTAAAGACAGACTACAAATATTCGTCCAACGATGAAGCTGACTGCTCGAGTCGAGGTTTATATCTTGACCTTTAACTGCTCTGTTGTCTGCTCCGATTCCCCCGCAGCTGCTCTGACAATTGGTATTGTCCACTGACGTCACGGAACTGGATCGGGAGAATTCTTATTTAGAAACCGGTGGGAAAAAGAATAACACGATAAATAGACAGATGTTCTCTTTAACATAACTTTATAAATATTCTTTATTTATGCAGTTTAAGTGTCCCAACTCTTTTTAATTTATTTATTCTTTTTTTTTCTTTTCTAAGCGTACTTTTATGTTGAGCACATCTGCAATGTAATTATAAATGCTTTTTAAATGAAGATTTTTTTTGGGGTGGGGGTGGGGGGGTCATAAACAGATGTGCAGATTACGTGTGTCCGGGAGCTGAATCAAAGCGAAAAGACAGTATAAATACACTATCTTAATTATATAATCCACATGCTTGCCTTTGATTACTGTCCTAACCACTTATATAGAAGACTCTCGTAACTCTTATTGTTTACGTATTGATTTTTCAGAGTTTAATTTAATGAATACGCTCCCAGTGCCCTTTTAACTGTTACTTGGTCTTGGCTGACATAGATTATAGTTTCTTTTACGCCACCTGCTGGACAAAGTGGAGTATCACTAACGGCACAATAGATTTCCTAAACATTATTTACATATTTTTTCCTCACATTTGAATATGATAATGTTTTATGATCAGTGAAGAACTCAACAGGATGAAATCTGTTTTGTTTGTTCAGACACCTTATATCTATATCTTGAAAGTCAAATATGTAATGAATCTGAATATAAGATAAGTTGTAAGCGGTTGATAGAAAATATAACTCACTGGCTTCCAAAAGCTATCATTAAAAAGTGACACAGACACACCCTTGGAAGCAGTAGCTATGGGTGTGCTGCTTCTGGCTGAGGGTGAGTCACATAGGTGTGCAAATTTGCCGGGTCTTCATGTAGCTTCACTGCTAAATATGCCCCTTATATGCTAATAAGGCAGCAGTTTCCCTCAACTGAATGTTACAAACCATAAAATTCAAACTGCTTTGTTTTATAACTGTAAAACTTAAAACACTTATTGATTAAAGACTGCATGTAGTGCACGACCAACTTCAAGTAAACAACAGCTTATTGACACTGGTTAGATTTTACAGAAAGGGTTAAACGCAATTATAGCGTTTAAATGTCAAACTATAAGAGCATTAAAGGCCCAGTGACTTTTAAAGTTACACGCTAATTTATAGTTTAAAAGAAGTCTTTGTATCCACATTTCAAAAGTGTGGAATATTTTTGAAATTTTTCTTAGAAATTCTTACTTATTTTCAGAAACAATAGCATTGCATAAGGTAAAAGTAACTGTTTATAAAGCTTCACTTGATAATCCAATAAGTATAGAGCCTTTACAGTAATTTTCAACACCCCATTTACAGGAAATGACCCTGCAGGGATATTATGTTTACATGTGTGCTTTCCTGGGGGGAGTGTTGTGGGACACTTCTTCACCCCTCTTCTGTCCTTTCAGTCTCACCCTGCCCTGACATTCCCGTGCAGATGCTAGGTGTCCAGTTGCCACCAGTTATTTCTGATCCCCTCCCTTCACACTCCCCAAATGCTCTGCACGCTCAAACCCACAGCGGAGAGAAGCAGCCGCCTTCAATCAGACCCCCAAAATAGCCTTGGGGAGATGGGATGGAGGGTGGGCTGGCTGGCTGCAGACCCCAGCAGAGTCCAGAGGAGTCATGTGCTTAACTTTGTCGCCCCACAACACAGACAGAGACACAGGGGAAGAGTCAGGATCCAGAAACTGAGCATAAACCAGCTCGCTGAGAGGATTTTCTGCAGTGGAAGAGGAGTGATTATTTCTGCCTCTGCTTGTCACATGAACTCACTCTAGTTGGAGGAAAAAGTCAGACATCCAGGAGCTGAGTTGCTGGTCAATCCTGGACCATGAAGCTTAGTGTGGCGTTGTTTTTTGCCGGGCTCTTTGGAGCACTGGCAGCTGTCTTCGTCCTGCTCTCGTTTGGAACTGATTATTGGCTGCTGGCCTCTGAGAGCTGCCCAAACCCCAACGGGACTTCTGGCCCGGGTGGTGTGACCATAGAGGTGGGTGTAGCAGATTCGGGAGCTTGAATGTTGTTTACATGTGTTTTTATTAATTAAAAAAAGTTTATGTGTATAAATCAGATTAGGAGACCAGCAAAAACTCATATTCCTATTAATATCATGTATAGTATTTAAGCTTGGTTTGTTTTGAATGTGCAACTCTATTTCCTAATATAAAAGATCTACCTTTAAACCTAAAATCAAAGTCCCTTCTTTTATTTTTTAAATGCTCCAATCATTCTGTCAGTTGATGAACTGTGGGGTAGAGAGAGGCATCCCTGCTGCAGGACGTCTCCATGTAATCAGACACTGTTTAATGTTGTGTGTGCGTGTGAGCAGATATGCAGTAGTTGAGACATAGCTTGTATGTGCACCTATAATAGAGATACAAATACCAGTAGTCCCGGTGGTATGTTGCTGTATTAAATATCACCGACTAGAACATACTTAGCTTTTCATAGTGGGCACTTATACTGGAATCGAGATTTGATATCACCAAAATAAAACCAAAGTGGTAGCACGTAGTATGTACAGTAATTTAGAGTGAGCATCTGTCTCTTTAAATTCCAAACTAATTCTGATCTAATTATTTATTTTGGAAACATCTAATTATTTTCATGGGAACATCCTTGAACTGTATTCTCGCAAGGCCCTAAACCGAACCTGCACGACATTGGAGGTGCTCGCTCAGCTCAACCCTTGACCTGAATTAGCAGCTGCTGTGTGTCACTGCGGCCACACGCTGTGCACCTGCCTCACATGATCGTGAGATGTCTCTCTGGCTTTAATTACAGCCACAGATAACGTGGAGTTGATCCATACTGCAAACTATTCTGTGCAGGCTTTTGAAAGTAAGATCCTTATTGACCATTTTACCACAGCGGCCAGTTTCCTCCAACATCATGGTTTAATGTTGTGCTATTGAATTCCAGGTTGTAAATTGTACAAATAAGTGTTATCTGGCAATAGTTAGCATAACAGTACTTTTTATTCCTGACAAACTAAAAAGACTAGTTGATAATTCTTTAGCTAATAACAGGCAGCAGGTAATGTTAGCATTAAACCACTTCCTAGCTAACATTCACGTTAGCTAGGGGTTAACATCATTCGTGTCTTTTGGTACAACACATTTTAAAGGTAATGTTAGCCTTCAGCCACTTCCTAGCTAACGGTTATAATTAGCGAGTAAGTGGCGGAATGCTAACATTAGCTGTTGTCAAATGGTAGCTCTGAACGTAGCTAGTGGGTCATAAAATATGTTGTTTTAACTTGAAATATGGCCCAATTTACTTTAATTTCCTGATTTATCTCATTCATAAGACTCTGCCACACAGCTGTAAGACATTACAACAGAATTTAAGCTTCCCGTCCAGAGTTTGACGTCAGAGAAAAATGCCCGCCCGAGTGAATACGGTGAATTGTTTCTCTTTGTCTTTGTTTCAGCGTGGAGATGTGGTGGTGCAGGAGGCTCCGGCAGCCAGTGACGTCACTCTGTACCATGAGGGCTTTTTCTGGAGGTGTTCGTTCGGAGGCAGCGAGGGAGACGACGACCTGCTGTGGAAGCTCTGGTTCAGTAAGTCACAGACACACGATGGTGATGACGCGATATTTTACCAATACGTATTATTGACTGTGGCTTAATTCTCATTGTTTTAACTACTTTATATTTCAAAATTAGCACAATTAATGCACAGTCAACTATTTTCCTTCACTTGAGTATTCATTTTCCCCTGAACTCACTTAAACCCAGAAAAGTCACAAAGTGGTAACCATTAACTTTGCTGCAAACTGTCAGAGCAAATTTTAATGAGGCAAAAAAGCATGCAAATGACCAAAGAGGATTTTTATTACACTAAATAAAGATATATACATATTTAATAAAAAATAAGCATGCATGTCATTCACAGATAAATAATAAGCATGCATTTTAGCCTAGCATGTTATCCTATATCCTGCATTGTGGCCCCAGAGAGGTCGAATTCAACAGTGTGAAAACAGTGATAGTAATCTAATTGAGATTTACAACAAACACTAACATAGTGCTCATGAAAAATTAGTTTAACGGTGTAACTGTAGGTTTACCTTTTGGAATTAACTTTGTACTTCCTCCTAAATGGCCCAATGAGTCTTCTTCTGCAGAATAAACATCATATTTGGATTTGTTGATACCCTCTCCGTGACGTCATAGTGGTAGAAAACCCTCTCATATGACTGTTTATAGGCCGAGCCATGTGATGTTATTCTGGTCGTCCGTCAGGTGATCGTGTGTCATCTATTTTCTTCCTTCTTTGAATGGTGGGTCATTGTCAGAAACAGCCTGCAGCACCAAAAAGGACCTTGTGAGGCTCTGTGGAATTTCACATGCTGGGAGAGAAGAGATGAGGAAAGAGTTCAAAAACATGAGAGAGAAAGAGTACTATAATCATAACTTTGTGTCACAGAGGGGATTGTTGTCGCAGTGTGCGTCAGACAAAACAAAGAAGTGACACATTTTAAAGCAAAAGAATCATTTGATTTATTCTTTCTGTTTGCAGCAAATCAGCCGCACTCAAAGGTGTGCATACACGCCTACCTCTTCCCGTTCCCCGTGTCGCATCAGACCCACAATGCCACAGAGTATGACTCAGCCATAAGTAAGTGACTGTTTATCTGTTTAGATTTGACTCTTTGCATCGTTTAAGTTTTTATTCTTCCAATGGCTTTATACACACTTGTTTGACATTTCTGCCGTCCAGTCTACAGAGGTTTCTGGAGCATCTTCATGCTGATCGGTGTGGCAGCTGTGGTGCTCGGCGGCTTCTTCATCATCTGTGCTGCTCCGTTCGCAAGCCACCGTCTGTACAAAGCAGGAGGCGGCTTCTTCCTGGCATCAGGTGAGGCTTTGAAAGGGTTAAATCAAGCGGTGAAAGTCACTAAGTACACTAACTTATGTACAAATGTTATGCTACCTTATATGTTTTTAAATACTTCTCCATTACATGTTGAAAGGAAGAACTGAACTTTTTACTCAACCTCTTTCATGTAAAGGTTCTGGTTACTGGTGACTTTTCAAACTGAGATTTCAAAATAAAAGCATATAATTAACCAATAAAACACAATCCATTGCATTATTAATGCATAATAATTTAAGCCTTTTGTGATTTTCCACAAAAAGGCCCCAGCTGGTTTGGGCTCTTAGTCACATTTCAGATATCTATGAAACATTTCCTCTCTTGAAGTGATAATCTGGAAGATTTTCATTTAAATAAATGTCTGTTAAGTCACTATCTATCGCCGAATGAGGTAACGCAATGGTGTTTGAGCCTATGGCCCACTGATGAAAGCCTTTATATTTGCAGTATTACAGACTGGCTGTCTGTGGCGACTTTTGTGAAAAAAATCACAAGCGTCGCCCAGTTAGTGACGCGTTCTCCATCAGCCAGCAGTGGTTGGTCTGTCAGAGAGGGTAGGCTGCTTTTCCGGTCTCTGCAAGTGTTGGGAGTAAACAGTAATCTACTATGGCTGAACAAACAAAGAAAAGATCGATGACTACAGATACAACTTCAACAATAAGTGAAAATCCAAAGAAAAAAAAACAAACTCGACGCTCAGATGAAGGCAAACAGTCTAAACAGGAAAGCGACCGTCAGCGGGGGAAAATCAAGAGTTACAACCGGAGCCAACCGTGGACGTCACACATGCAACACTCTCTGGATATCTGGGAAGTGTGCTCCCGCAATTACTGTTTATCGCCACAGGTGCCGCCAAAGAGAACGAAACTAAGACCTTCAAGATTACAACTTTAAACCCCCAGATGTCTTAATTTAAATAATAATCTGAGGACCAGACGAGTAAAATAATTGTTGATGAGGAACTTTCTTTTTCTTCTCTCTTTTCCAAAAATGTCATCTTCGTACAGATTTATCTGGAGGATTAATCTTTGGAGGGGAAAGACTCAAACCACATAACTTCATAACTACCTAAGTTAGAGTATAATGCGCTGATAAAGTCATATATAATAATGCGACACACATGGGGGGCCTTTTCCTGCAAAACAGGCACTTTTTATTGGGATACTTTTATTACTTTCTGTACTTTTACAGAAGTGAATGCATGATTTTTTCATGGCATACTTTAAAGTTGTTGTGTTTGTACTCTTACTGTAGAGGATTTGAACTCTCCCAATATTTATGTCCTGTTGATCCATTTGTGTATTGAAAAATCTCGTGAGTCTCTTCTAATAATCACAGCCTGGTCTCTTTTCCCCTCTCTGCCCCAGGTGTGTTCCTGCTGTGTGTGGTGGTGATGTACGTGCTGTGGCTGCAGGTGTTGGACGTGGTGGACGTCTACGTCGACCACCAGCGCGCCACAGTGTGTCCAAACTTCAAGCTGTCGCTCCACTACGGTCTGTCCTTCATGTTTGCTCCTGTTGGCATCTTCTTCTGCCTCCTGGCAGGCCTTCTCTTCCTCCTCGTCGGCCGAACCGTCCAGATTCACTACCAGTGACTTTAGCCGCCTTAGAGGAGCAGTGGATGATTGTAACGATGATTGTTTTTTTTATACCACCGGTCCTGATCCCGGTTACCCCATTTCGTCTGCCATGTAAAAGCTAGACTCTGTAGATTTCATATGGTCATTGGTAAAACAGTTTAGCTCCATTAACAGGCATCAGACTGCGAGGAATTCTCAACAAAATCCCATCATAAATCCCGGTGGTGCATACATCACTTTAGATTCAATCTTGTGTGTAAAATTCACCAGCAATTAAATGTTAATAAGAAAATCGTATGATAATTGAGGCCTTTTGTCTGTTTTAGAATATGCTGCAGAGTTACAGCAGTTTAAATAAATGCACAGGCACATAGTATGAGGTGGCAGAATTATTTTTATATTCCATTCACACAGTACAGGAGTCAGTGTTTCGGGGAAAAGCACCGAGCTGTACGTTTAAAGGCTGACGCTGATGATATTCTATATTTTTGTCATCATCTGCACCTTTGTTAAAAAAGACAAAGACAATACTGTTCAAATCCCCCGCCTTGTCTGTTGGACACTTGTCCAATCATTTATTCTGACTGTATTGTACAAAACATATATCACATAAAAAAGCTTGCTTTTCTTATAAAGGCTCATTACACCCTGAAACAGCTGTCATTACGTAAACATGAGAAAACGGATTCAGCTTTGACTTTGGTCTTTATGTTGAAAATAAGCAGAATATCATCGGACTTATCATCTAATATAGTCAAATATTTATATTTCACTGAGTGTTTCATGCTTATTTTTTCTTCAGTATTATTTCACAATTTCTGTATATAACTTTAAAACCGTGTTGTTTCCTTTTTGACCAGTTTATTGCTTAAAAACCTTTTGTTCTATTTATTAGTGAGCTTGAAGCATGATTGGCTTTTTACGTGAGAGTTTAATGTTCGTGTTGCAGATTTGTATTGTTTTAAAAGTCCTTACTCTGGTGCTTCCATGAGGTTATAAAGCTGGGGTAGGCAACTTTGGAGAAACTAGCAGAGAGTAAGCTAACTCGTGTTAGCATCCAGCAGAAGACATGCTAAAGCCACTCTCCTGTAACACACGAATGTGCGCTGCCACACTTATGGGAGGAGTTTGATTAAATTTTTTGTCTGTATGGTGCCAAATCATAACTCATTTTTTTATAGAGTATATGAATATATGAATCCACCATGAGCAGTAGCATGAGTTTGTGAGAGAAGCGTAGCAAACAGTATCCAACTACATGTCTCGAGATTAGCTCGCTTGCTTTAGCTCATGCAAGAATACTGCAGCAAAATGATTGCATGGGTAAAGTGTGTGCAGGTAGGACATTAAGTACATGGACAGGCAGGTAAACCAACTTAGGGCCCGATCAGCGGAGCGCGTTTTGCAGGCTGTAAAACATGAGGCTGCCTTTGTTGAAGCCTACGGTTAAAAAAAAGAGAGCAGCTCGCTACGCCTTTGTTTTCTTACTGTTGTTAAGGCAACCACCGAGCTGTGATTAACCTAACCGTTATATTGTAAACTGACAGAAGGCCCGCCTCTCCTTTCATCCGATTGGACAATGAGAAAAAAACGCCCCTGACGTCAGGCGCTTTTCTGCTTTGAGTTGAAGTTTTTTCACGAGGCGCACACAGAGCGGAAAAATGCGAGGTGCTCTGCAACGCAAAAGCAGCTGCTAAAATTGGTTCTGTCTGATCGGGCTCTTATCCTTTAATTCTGGATACATTAATTGTTTTAAAGACTTATAACTGGCCTGTGACAGTAACAGATGCACATATTTCTTCTGTTTGTACTTTCAGAGCATTTGATTAACTGATTTCTATCAGGAAGTGTCGAGAATTTTAACACATAACAAAAAATGCTTTCAAAATAAATTGCCTACCCTAGCTTTAAGTGTGAGATTCTGACGTAACGTACCTGTCCAAGTAAATGTTTCTCCTGTGATCTGTTTGCCAATAAAAGAAGAGGGTGAAGGCTTTGACGCCTAAAGTGAATCTTTTTTACATTGTAGCAAAGTCAAAAAACTGTGAAGGGTTTTGTGCTCTGAAATCTGTGGTTTTCAGAAGACAGAGAAAGGTGTGTGTACTGAATTCTGCACACTGAACAAAGAAAGCAAAACCGATTTATTCCAGGTGCAAAAGGTGAATCAAGGCAAAAATACATCTATGATGATAAATCAGGGGGAAGCCTCATGCAGAAAATTCTTCTCTGAAATGGGATCATCATCATCACCACTAGAGGGCACTTCTGCATCATTTCCGTCACACATTAACCTCCAGCAGAGCAGCAGAAACCCTATTTTGCTTATCTGGAGTCGTCGCGGAGCGTATGTGGCGTTATGCATTTAATCACAGCTTCAGAGGCAGGATCTGTAGATGAAAGAATTCACACCTTGGCTGACAGACGGATGGTAATTTCACTCATGAATGGAGCATTTGATCAGGATCTGAATGGACTCCAGTGTCGATTTCTCATGTGTCTGTATCAACTCCGGGCCCTTCCAGCTTCAAAATGTACTTATCATACATAGGGAAATGCCTCAGAATGTAGGAGGGAGAGACACAATGTGAGGCATTGATTACTTTGTGAGATTGACTTCGCCGTTACAGGCGAGGATGAGGGTGAGGATTCACACTTCCTGCTTCCTGAAATTTCAAATTGCAGAGGGAGTAGCCACACGAAACTTCAGCTCACACCAAGCTAAATCGCTGCAGGTCAGAGGCAGAGGCCACAGAGGTTGGCACATGATGATAATAAATTGAAAGATAAGATGGCAGGATTTGTCGTGTTTCAGGTTGGAGTGGTCCTTTCAGCCAAGCCTCCCCCGAGGAGAGAGATTTCTTATCTGGTGGACTTCCTGGTTTAAATGAAATAATAAGATAAAAAATATTTGATAATTTCCCAATCCATATCCAGAAGGGGAGAGAGAGAGAGAGAGAAAGAGAGAGGTGGGGGTTTTAATGCAGGTGTGGAGCAGGCTACCTCCAGAAGACGCGAGGCCTTCAGCAGTCAGTAATGTCATCAGAGTCCCAGCTGAATCCAGCGCTGTTCTGCATGATTGCCCATGATAATTGTGTGTTGATAGGGAGCGCCGGAGATGGAGTATAATTTCCACCGAGAGATTCCTAAACAAATACCTGTGCTCAGCAGAGGGATGGAGTGCGGCAGGAGGTGAGGAGGAGAATAGCGGATGAGGGTGAGATAGAGGATGAGAGGGTAACACTTTCAGAGGAGGAGGAGGAGGAGGAAGCAGCCGTCTCACTGCAGGTCCTTACAGTCTGTATGTAATCGGCTAAAGCAAAGCGAGGCCAAGATACTGCACCTTAACAAAATGAGAAAGGAAATCCCTTAAAAAACAATAGAATAAAGAAAAATAGAATTAAACAGAAGAGAAGAGAAGAGTCTGCAAAGCATGGTCTTTATATTGGGTCAATATGCAAGAAGGCAGCCGTCTCAGCCGAGCAAATCCGGAGACAAAAGTGGACAAAAAATTGAGATAACTTACATTTGAATGTGAACTATTAGCATTAATTACCAGCTACAATGCGGCTTATGAAGGACTCATTTGAACTGTATGATTGTTCATACAAAGTGAAAGTGTAATAGTAAGCAAACAGTGCTTGGGAAGACTTGGGAATTTCCCGGAAACATGAACACATCACAAGGCTTTAAAATATGTTGTTTGCAATATTGTTATTGCATTACTGAGTCCTGGCCGAGACAGCAGCATAAAGAAGCTTCACATGAAGAACAAAACATATAGTAGTATAAATTAGCAGCACATAGCAACAAGACGTGCACTCAAATAATCCCTCATCCAGTTTTTAGATTCTTCTGGCTCATGAAGCACTGAAGTTTAACGCTCTATTCTGTAGCTCGGACCACAGTGTTCCGGTATTAAAGTTTTATAATTAGTGACTTCATGGTGTTATAAAGCAAACAATCCCATTGTCTCCACATGAGGACATTAATCTATTCAAAAACTACTTTCAGTTCAGAGGAAATTATTAGATTTTATACACCATCAGGCTCTACTATTCAGCAAAGTAAAAATGCATAGCAAACAAAAGCGTGGGTCTCAGGAGGGCAGAACATGTTGGACTAGATGAGAACAGAACAGAAATAAGGAACACAACTGGAAAATATAAAAGCAAACAACAGAACAAAACCGAACAGAAAATAAGGAGTGGAACGGATCAGAACCAGAGGAAACAGAACAGAACAAAATAGTTGTGTTCACTATCGTGTGCAATATCACTTCCAATATCAGGAGATAGATGTATATTCATAGAATTACTTACTCAGTCTCATGCAAAAATTACTTTTCATAATCATCATGTTACATCTTATATCATGTGCTGTCTTTACAGTCATCATCTCGTGTCTAAGAGAAGTTGTATCACTGTCAGTACGACTGTCCATGGTTGCCATCACTACTGTCTTCTCAGCTTAATGTTGTAAACAACTTACTGCACTATTGTTATTATTTCAGGCACCGTCGTTTAGCCTGCATTTAGCCCATATACACTTCTTCTTCTTTTAAGATTATTTATTGAGCCTTTATTTAGAGGACCGTGATAGAGCTGGAAACAAGGGAAGAGAGAGTAGGGACTACATGCAGCAAAGGGCCGAGGGTTGGAGTCGAATCCTGCGCCTCCGCATCAATGAGTGCTCCTCTATGCATGGGGCGGGCGCTTAAACCACTGCGCTAAACCAGCGCCCCGTATTTCACTTTCATTTGAGTTGTTATTTTTGTATTACTCTTATTTTGTTTTGGTATTTCGGAGCAATGCGGCGCTAGAATTCCCTTCATGAATAAAGTTCTACCTCATCTTATTTTAGATTAAAGGAATGCAACAGAACACAAAAGAAGAAGGAACAGAGCAGAACAATACAGAAGAGGACAGAATCACGTTTCTAAGTTTGAGCTGCTCAGCAAACATCGACTGGCTTCCAAACTAGATGTGATGTCACAGAATCCCGCTCTGCTGTGGCGTGTTTGTGCGTTAAACTCAGATTTAAGGAGCACGTTCATCTGAGACACACATGAATACAAAATCAGTGTCTTGTGCAGAAAACATGCACAAGACACTCATGCACTGCACATACATGAGTGTACACAGTAAAGGTCAGACATCTAAGAGTTGCGGGGGCCTTCGACAATGTACAGCAACACCACATACATGTTTATTATAATGTTTCTTTATCACAGATTTGAAGGAATCTGAGGGAGAAAGAAAAACTTTGAACAGAGCGGCTGTGCCCATAGTTTGAGGGCCCTGACTGCTAATGCATGAGTTATGAAACAGACACATTGAAATTGATACTGATGTCACTATATGTCTCAATATAGGCTACAGAAGCAAAACTGACCATCAGCTAGAATTATATATATTTTTTGGGGGGGCCTTTTTTCAATTATATATACGACAGCTGAAGAGAGACAGGAAATGTGTTGTGTAGAGAGTAGGGAATGACATGCACCAAATGATCGGCAGAGCGGGAGCTAAACCAGGCTGTAACCGCTGCCACCGGGTCAGTGTCAGACAAACAGGAAGTGTAAGTGGAGAAATTGATTCACAGTAGGTTCAAAGACAGCAGGATTTTTTTTTTTATACTTATACCTGTATAAGACAATATCAGCAAAGAGCTAAGACGCACCGCTTTGTCCACAGGGGTCACAAAGGTCAACACAAAATAAAAACACAGTAGGAAGCTATAAGTCCAGACTCGGGGACTGCCAGAGTTTGTTGCAGGATCTGAGGTCGGGACTGTAGGTACTACCCGGAAACACAAGCCGAGGAAGTTGTAAATAAAGGCCTTAAACTAGGGAGGAATATATTTTTTCTGTTTATAAATGTAATAGTAACTTCTTCGTCTTTGTAAATGTACAGTATGGGATCCGTGGGACGAGCTGAAGTCCGTCACTCATCCGGTCGAGGGAAGACGAGAAGTCGGACTCTCAGTCGACACTCGTATATTTAACCTTGAGGGAGGTTTAAGTTAATTGGAAAACACTCTTTGCCTGAGTGCTCTCACCTCGTGGCACGTCGCGTAGTTATCATAGCTTATCTTCCAAATGTATCATAATCCCGCACGACATGCAAGTCAGATTTCATTTAAATCAGATTACTTTCAACTCTCAGAAAAAGCTAAGTATTTGAATTGCATGAACAATATGGCAAGTCATATTACACGCTGCTTTCCTCTTCAGAGATAGTTTTACATAATTTCCCGTTCGTTTTGAAATAATGAATAGACAATGGGCTGTATAATTGTGGGGATTTACAATTCAGAGGACTGTGCGTATAATCAGCATGCATTATTCAGAGAGGGGGGCACATAGGTCACCGGTGGCAGGCGCGCAAAAAGTAACTCAGGTCATCAACAAATCAACACTTTTATTGACTCGAAACATTAAATATAATCTATTTAATGAGAGAACATCTTTAGGATCATGGAGGAAATACAACAGAACATTTATCTTTATATACTATCTTTGCTGAGTCTACACTGCTTATTGGCCGGTGAAAGCTACACCTGTACCGAGTGGCTCCTTTTCTGGCCCCTCTCACATCCTCTGGCCTCACACCTCAGATTGTGCATATAAATGACATTCCAAAGTGTGTGTGGAAAGCCCTCGTTCATACTCAAGGTCTCTTGTTTCAAAGGCATGCTAATGTCTTTCACAGTGAAACTCCTCTCAGCGGCCCTCTTTTAACTGCCGGAGCAAACTGTGTAGGAGATGATGGGGACTCTTCAGCCATCTTCTCCTCCTGAATATTCATACTTTTTTTTTAATGGAACATGTATAGCCACCAATCCTAAACAAAGACGGGGTATCCTATCAGACATTTCACTAACTTTTTTACTTTAATTCTTGTTGTGAGTGTCTGTAATTGTTAAATAAGAAGCACCCTGGTAACTGTTTTTCAATGCTTTCTCTGGGATTCAGCGGTTTCTCCTTATATGGGCATAGCTTCCCCTGCAGCTATTAATTAATGCCACAGCAACAAAAAGCCGGTGGATTCACTTCATGAATATTCAAACGCACCTCGTGCATATCATTTCTTATGCAGCGTCGTAACACAGGCCGCTGGTGAGGCAGGCAGCAGCGGCTTCAAAGACAGTCAGGGTTTGTGCGTCTGATCTGAGCAGAAAGTGAGGCCGCACTTTCTGCTGCAGAGTGAGAAGTCACGCTGAAAGTGACACGAAAGACTTTTAAATATTATTTTCACACTTTATTTTTTCAATTTTTTTTTCAATTCCTCTTGTGTTACTTTATTTTACACTCAGTGTCCCTTTTATTAGTTACACCTTTACACCTGATGCAGTCAAATAAAACTTCTGCCATGAAGTGGACTCTTATAAAACCTCCTAAACAGCTTCTCCTGATTAGATAACTTTGAAATAATCAGGATCGAGACTTTAAAGAGGCAAATTTCTCATACAAAAGATTAAAGTGACTAAATATATACAAAAACTGTCAATTAAATACATATATCAGAATAAAAGACGACTGGTTTATTAACATTTTTGCACGTTTTTGTCTGTTTCGTAATTCGTAACTAAAATTTTGTTACTTTTTTTAATACTTTTTGAAGTTCCTTCTTTTAGGAAGGTGTTAATTCAATTGTAAGTTTCTGCACCGACTTTATAGTAAGTGATGGTTTTGTTCTGAGCTCCCTGCATTATATTTACAGTTTGTTTTTTTCTTTTTTTGGCAACAAATGTTCTTTTATTTAACATGTAATCAGAGCACCTATTAATATATCATTAGAATGTAACACAGCCCGAGTTTAGATACATTAATTTACACATTTCCGTCAATGTCAGCTAAACTTGAAGTAAACATGGTGTTCAGTCTGATGCAGTCTCAAACAACTGTTCTGCTTCACTGTTATAAAAACCTATAATGTTCCTTTTTTCCACGCTGTCATAAATGTGCTACTTTAATTATATGTTTCAGCATTCTTGTCACAGCACGTGATGGTTCTGTAGTGGACTGCAGTGTTTTCAGATGTGTTTTTTTATTCATACAGTTTATATAAGCAGTGTTTCCATTATTCTGCACCCCTAATGAGAGGTTAATGGAAGGGACAAAACATGTGACCTCTCTGTACAGTTTAGTCCAGCGCTAACCACATGAATATAAATTCATTTACAATGTAAAAACAATTTATGTTGTTTATGTCATCTCAACTTTTCTACTTACAAAAATAAAGTTGACATTAAGTGAAGTGGCTGCACAGTGCGGTGAGTAACGCTGTCGCCTCACAGCTGGAAGCTCCCTGGTTCACATTGAATGAAATTTAAAGACTGTGTTAACAATTAAAGAAAGTAAAGTAAAGTAGGCTACAAGTTAATTAGCTTTAAATCAATACACGTTTATCTCAACTTATCCTCTCAAGTTCAGTCAACTTAAAATTTTAAGGCAGCCCGGACAATAACTTTTTTTTTAGTACAAATAACAAGTTTTTTTTTTACAGTGTACATATCTCTAACAATGTCAGTAAAAAGGAACTTTATACACGATGTAAAGAAAGATGTTATTGTTGAACCTAAGTGACCATAGAGTGACTCTTTAAAACTTCATTAAATGACTGAAAAATACACATAAGAAAGACCATTGGCTCAAAAAAAGAGAGAGATAAAAGTAACGACATAAATATAACAATTTATTACATTTATTTAATTAATCAAAAACAAGTTTGTCCACGTGTGTGACACTTTTTGTCCTCTCTGTTGTGGTTCTTGACTTCGACTCATTATTAAACTGTCATACTTTAATTGTCTTCAACAGAATTCTACTTATACTAAAGATAATTCACAATAGTCGCTCTAATAATGTAATAATATCTTTTAGTAAAAATCACTATTTTTAACCCTTTAAATCTTTTGTCTCGAACAGAATTCTCCAACTCATAGATGATTTAATAGCTTAAAAAAACACACTCTCTTCATCTTCATGTACACACCCTTTCATGGCTCGGTCACTTTATTTGTTTGTCTGTCAATGTTGCTGTTGCTGTATAGCTTTGGTTATGGTCCTCATCTCCCTGCATTACCCTGTCATGTTTTATGAAGCCTTTTCTGTGAAGCACCTGATGTGCACAATAAAAAAACAAAGAAAACATTTTTTACACTTCCTGCAGCTTTAAACCTAATTTTTCGTCGGCGCGTCTCAACGGTGCAATAAGAAGTGTTTGCTGATCCGTCCTGCTGAACCCCGACCCCTCAGCGTGTCTTAATGTTACACATGTTTATTAATGCACAAATACAAGAGGGCACTGTCAGGTCTGTGAGTCTGAGACATGTCAGCGTGTGTAAATGGCTTCGGCTAAATAAACAGGAGCAAACGCTGTTTACCATATTTAATAGATAAAAAATATACAATTCTAATGTTACTATTCAAATGCTGCCTCCGCTCTTTGTTTCACTCGTCATGTGTATTCATTAGAGAAGCTTCGTAGGCAGGCGCACTTCATTAGAGGAACATTTATGAAAATTACGTATTATGTATTAAAATTACAGCAAAGGAAACGGGGGCCTATTATTAACACTTGAACTACATGTGTGCAGACATTAGAGTCACAGCGCCCGGATATTAACGTAGGTGACGTCTCTAAAGTTACAACAGCATAACCAGAATACTTGTGCTAAGTTTTAGACACAAATACACAACAACACTATTGGTTTATGTAACGTTTGTACACTGCAGAAATATGGCTCGGATTAGGAGAAGAAGGAGAAACAAGTGAAGGAAGGAAGCTAAAACTACAGAATAAAAGTTTAATTTTTAAGTGTTTTAGCTTTAGCAGCATCATTAAAAAACATTGCTAAATTTACTTGTAAACATGAGGAGTAACTGACACAAAACAGGCCGTGAATTTCAAATTAAAAGACCCAGAAAAAAAACACTTTACCTGCTGTGTTCCTTTGACGACAAACAATCCTCCCCACATTTAAAGCCTCGAACACGACCACTGCTACGATCCCTTTTCTTCACCTCTGCAACAAAACCGTCTTCACGTGTGTCCTCGTCCTGTGGCGCCTGCCGTGCTTTTATACTGGTTTCAACTTGCAAAATCATACCTTTGACCCCGAGTGGGGCTGACATTCCTTGAAAGTTAAATCTTATGCGCAGACGGTGGTGTTTTGGTTTTGCAATGGAAAGAGTAGACTTTGTATTAATTGAAGTATAATGATATCCTTTGCTTGGAAAGGAAAAAAGCAGGCGGTGAATAATGTATCTGCATGCAGATGATAAATGAATATGTTCATATATTCATTTATTAATTCATACGTTTGAATTGCAATTTAGATTGCCCTTATATTTCCATTACTTCTCTGTGCAAAAACTCTTGTGTGAAGTTTTATTCTTTACAGTGGGGATATTTTAACTTTTAGGAAAGCAAGGTCGATCCCGTTTCATACCGCACTCCTAATTTAAATACATATTTTTCCTCACTCTGTCTCCTTCTTGTTTAAACTTGTAAAATGTTTACTGACTCTCCTTTCATTTCACCCTCTCTCCTTCCCTTTCTTCTCCATATCTGAAGATGAGCAGCAGAGCAGATAAACAAAGTTCTGCAAAGTTTCACAAAGTAAAAAAAAAAGAAAAAGAAATGCCATGCGAGGAGACAGCGGCGGGCTGCGGGCGCTGGAAGTCACATGCCACAGGGAGCATACGCAGGCTGGTAAATGTTACCAGTGATAAATAAACATTATTTAAAAGATCTGTCAGCTCCTGTTAGAACGAAGCCGTGCTTCATTTGTTTCGCTGCTCTGAGGCAAAAAGGAATATTTAATCACTCCTCTGAATGATATGAATAATCACTGATACTGTTTCCTGCAGGAGCCACGAGCACACACATCCATGATGACTTCAAGATTTACATACAGCCGATTTACATTTGAGTGCATTTAAAAGTTACAATGTTACACGCGTTCTCAAGACAAACATGAACAAAGCTCAGCAGTTATTGTCCAGATAGTCCTGATGGCAGCGGCCTCAGTGCCACTCTCCAAACACAGATCTATGGGGAGAAATTACCGGTTCAGTGTTTTGCCCAAGGACACGTCGACATGTAGTCCAAAGCAGCCAGGGAATCGAACCGCCAACCTTCCGATTAAGAGACAACCGACTCTACAACTGAGCCATAGCCGCCCACAAACACATTGTGATCTCACACCAAGTGACTTAAGACAATGTTTTACACACACCGTTTGGTGAGACTGGGCTGTATTTAAATAAGGCAATCACTATCTACCACCATGTTTCCTCAACAACCAAAGCTACGTCAAAATATTCTTTGCCAATCTAATACAAATGTAATTTCCATTTCCTCTCTTTGTTTAGAAGGGTATCAAAGAATTTACTATTTAATGAAGCTTTTAGTTTGATTGTATGGTTCAAATTGCACTTCCAAGGCTCCTTCGTCCTACTGCAGACAGTTTTCGTCATGAACATAGCGACCATTTAAAAATGATCTGTACGGTGGGCGACAAGGGCTAACAGTTTCCATTCGAAGAAACAGGCTGCAAATTCAAAAACACATGCAAAAGCCTGCACAGATTTGTAGCTAAGGGAAGCCACACTTGCAGCTTGTTTCCGTTGTTGCATGTGTTTTAGACTTTTGCATCGTTTCTGAAATTTGCTTGTCGGCGCTTGTCGGCCACCGTAGTTCTGAGTGTAAAATGTGCTGAATAGGTGTAAGTCAACATCTGTCTGAAAACATCTGCAGTCGTACTGGCCTACTCTACTCCTATCTGTACCTGTTGTAAGTGAAAACACACCCACAAGTGTGTTTCATTTTGCTGCAAAGCGATTCTCAGTCTGCTTCTGACCTCTGCAGCTTTTCTCGCCTCTCGTTCTCCTTCTTGTTTGAACTCTTCCTTCCCTGCCCTCCATCTGTTCATTCAGCACGTTCCTGTTGCTTGTCGAATCAGCCTAACACTTTGCAGGATGAATTATCTCATTTAAATTTATTTCACTTTAAATTTAGGATGAGTTAAGAGTACTTTGGCATCATCATACAAAGATGTAGGAAAACGAAATAGTTGCCTACAGCTGTTTTCTGCATTATTAGAATACGAATTTGCATTTCAGTTTCCACTGAAAAATAAAATTTTTAGAACAAATTTACACACTTTAGCGGTGTCTCAATTCAGGGGCTGCATCCTTCAAAGTACGCAGACTATGAAGGATGCGTCCTTCGTAGCCTGTGTAGACCGCAAGCTGAGCTGAAATGAGACGGTCTGGTCTACGGAGGATTTCCTGTTTGCGTCACCAGCTGTTCCCGCCCTTAACCTTGAGTCACAATGTGCCGCTCCTGTCACCTAGCAACAGGTACCTTGCGGGCTAACTAGCTAACATAACTAACGTCACGTAACTTCACCTGTTTTTTTAAAGATCATTTAATTCAAGGCCCTTTCGCTATTTTTAACATTTGTATCGCTTTATAGTATTTGATAGAGTTGAAACGAAAAACAAACCGCCATCTCGTTTGAACTGGCGCGCAATGGATCTTGGGATACGTTGGGCTGCGAAGGCTGCACCCGATAGATCCTTTGTGGCCTGGGAAAAGGACAGTCTCTGACGCGCTGCTGTGATGCAATCGGCCTTCAAATGCGTCCTTTGAAGGATGCAGGTCCTGGATTGAGACACAGCTAATGTCACCAGTTTTAATAAATAAAACATGTATTTGGTTGTAATGTAGTTAAAGTTAATCAGAATATGAGTTAATATTTGTTCTGATTGTCAGATTTGAAAGTGCATCACCTGCAGTCTTCTCCTTTTTTAACCTTCACTAAATGCTTAAGCAGCATTTTATTCTCATTTCGGTCCCTTGAATACATTTTCTCACAGTGAGTTTAATATCTTTTTTTGCATTATGTGCCACAATGATGGATTATCTTGATTGTAGATCCGAGCGTTGACAAGAGAGAGAGAGAGAGTGGGGGAGGAGAAGCAGGATAAACCATCTTTAGGTGGCGTTTGTCCAACTTCACAGACCCATCAACGCAGGACAATAAATCTTGTGAATGCATATTTAACAGTGAATCAATGTACACTGCAGCTTGAAGGTTAACCTGCTTTTTTGTTTGAATTTGTTATTCAAATGCAGCCCGCCTGGTGTGGAAGCATTTGTCCATTCACAGCACTTACGCATACTTCACTGATTGTCTGTGAGTCATAGTACAAAAAAAGTAAATACATTTGACCTTAAAAAAAGGGAATGTCATCTGTATATCTTAAAAAAAACATTGTTTGGTTATAACAATCATGTCTGAAAACCAAGGCTCAGCTCTCTGGGGGAGACAACACCGAGTGAACTCAAACCTCTTCACTCCTTCTTACATCTAAAGCCTCCCTGTGCTCTGTCACACTGAGATCTTCCTCTTGTGTCCAAACATGAAAATCCTCATTAGAAAGCAGTCTGAACAATTTGTTTGTGACAAAAAAATGACTGCAAGACTAAAAAATGTTTTCTAAATTTCATTTTTTATTCATTCTAATATGAGTGCAGGTTAAAAAACCCTCCACTACATTACCCACAATACAACTCAGCTGGTTTAGGGGCCTGTGTCCACTAACAGCGTTTTCTGCGCTGACAGCTCCTATTTTCTATACAACTAATGCAGTTCAGCATTTTCTCACAGCACTCTCAGTTGAAAATAGTTACATATTTGGAACAGCGCCACGCTCATCAATGTCACTTCTCCCTCACCGACCAATCAAAATCAAGAAGGGGCGGGACTTCCGATATCAACTTTGTCAACAACAATGGTAGAGGAGAAACTAATCCTAGTGGCGTCACTGACATTTATCTCATGCTCAGGTGTAGACCTGCTGCTAATGCCACGATTCCTTTCAATTGTTTTTACATTTCAAACTAACCTAACACAGTCACTACTAAGTGAAGCAAAAGCGCCGTGATACACTTTTGTATCCTAGGGGCAGTAAGCGCTGGTGAGAAGCACTCTGAAATTGAGGTCGTGGGCGCCGCTAGCACAAAAAACACGACTGGACACAGGTCCTTAGTCAGAGATTAGCGTGTGTCATGCTAATAGCGGCTAACTACACCTTAAACAGCTAGCCTCTAGCAGAGACGAGGAGCGAGCTGCAGAGGTCTGGTAAACCCAGATTTTTTTCTTTTTCAAACTTTTAGCCTTCAGACCCATCCTACGACGACTCAAGTGACATCACTTGAGGTATTAACACACTACCTCTGGAACTACAAAAGGACTTTTACAACTTTGCTCAAACATGCAGTCATACTGCCCAACGACCTGTTAACAGACTTTAATGTGTAAGATTGATGAAGTTACTCTTTTCTTTCTAATGGCCAGCAGGGGGCGACTCCAATGCTTGCAAAAACGTATAAAAAATGATCCTTCAGTGTCACTGGTTGCTTACTTTAGAACTAGGTAACCGTAGTTAGTCACAATGGCCTTCAGTGTTGCTCATAACACCTTCAAACTTGCATTTATAAGCTGTTAACCTCTACATGCATCCAGTTCATCAGGAAACATGAACAGGTACATTACAAACCACTGTGCTTTGAAAAGAGAAATAGTCTGTCTCAAAATGGGAAACCATCCTTACATTGACACTTTGACTTTCACACTTTAATCCACACCTACAGGCAGTTTAGAGCTGCCAATTAACCTAACGTGCATCTCAGAATACTGCACCACCTGCAGGAAACGTGCACGTGTGTCTCGAAAGCCTTAATTGTTAAAAACAGTATGAATTTTTATAGTTTAGGTTCTGTATCTTTGAAAGATTACAACTACATGCATTCAAATATTTCTTAATTCAGTGGATGCTGTTGCTCAATTTCAATATTCCTGATGGATGAAAACACTGTGTAGAGACACGTCTTCAAATCTCTTGAAGAGGAGAATTTTAATGCTAAGGAAAGCTCTTCAGTCAGTGTCCAGTGAAGTAACCAATGGCTGAATTTCAGAAATTCTAAGTAACTGTGTTTAATAAACTCCCGTCTGTTGCTGCAAAGATACCTGGCAGTGTCATATTCCTGATTCTCCTTTTTCAGCAGCGTATGACACCATCAGCACGGATGTTACAGTTTAATATTTCAGTCTGATATGGTAATTGCACACTTTATAAACTAAACAGATAATCCAATTTGGACTAAAGTAACTCCTCCACCGGCACCAGAGCGTCTTGTCTTGGGATTATGAGCCCTGTTCTGTTAACAAGCTGCTGTGGCTCTGAATCAGAGCTGCTAATGACTTAAAGAGCGTATCAGCAGAGGCTCGTTTGTTGAGCCGCGGAGGAGCACAGTGCTCCGAGTTACTACTTTAATTAGGGATTGGCTAAAACACAGCTCCCTGTGGTCTTGACACATTACCAATACTCATGTTCACGAGTCTATTAGTGCTTAAAACAACTCCACAAGGACCGCATGTTCTCCCACAGCTGTCCAATAATGTAATTCAACAGAGTCGTCCTTCTCTGGTATTCTCATGACATGACCTGACAACATCAGAGGGGTGTAATGCATTTCCTGCGCTTTGCATTCAATGTATGCAGGTATTGACCGAGTTCTGTGTGGAGGTCACAAGTTCACCTTCATTCCTGAGCAGACGTTCCTACACACGGAAAGAAAGCACCAGTCACAGACCCTCTCAATCAAACCCTGATCAAACCCAACGTAAGATGTGACTCTAAATAATACATGACTCTCCTTCACATACACTCTCCCCAATGGGACACTGAAAAAAAGGTGTCGGTTCAAACATCTTTCCTCATCTTCAAACGTCCTGCCTTCATCTTAGCTGCTGCCAGATTTTCTGACACTGCTAAGACCTGGAAGTACTAGGAAGGAAAGACGGATGCCACTCATTTTAGGGTGTATTTGTCCTTGTCCGGAATGACTCTCTTTGAATTGGAGAACATTTATTAATATCCTGAAGTCCAGGCTGGAGAGGAAGTTGAGTGATTTAATGAATAATTGGTTTTTGTAGGACACAAGGAAAGTTGTACAGAAAGTAGGGAGGTACCAATCGGATATTACGCCATGTGTTAGCAGCATGGCTGGCTGCCATTCTGCTTGAAGGGTCAATAGAGGGAGCTAACCCACCAGCATGGACGGAGCTAAAGTGACATCTTCTTTTGGATATTTTGCCAAGACGTAATACGGCTACTTGCAATGTCTGTGAAGTTGTTCTTTATGTTTTACAAAGCTATACAAATAATGATTCCATCGAGCCTGATGCTGCCCGACATTTAACAAACTTGCTGGCTCTGAGGAACAACAATGCTTTAAGCTACACTCTTGAAATCAGCAGGCTATCGTGCTCACATTGACAATGCTAACGTGCCAATGTTTAGCGGGTGAAGATTTCTCATATAATTATCATTTTATTGCTTAATTTAAACATGCTAACATTTGCTCATTAGAACTAAAGATACGTTGCCAGGATACATTGTCTGAGAACCACTATTGCCAATCTAATAGATCATTGGCTATCCTCTAGATGTTGGGATAGATGTGTTAAGTAGCATTGATTCAAAGTGACAGGACAATAGCATTGTTAGTCTAAGACCATGTTGGCGTATCTTTAATGTCACCAGCTGGCTGAAGACTAGACTTGAGTCCATGGGTAGGTCCATGGGCTGCTGCAGACAGGTCTGTAAAGACAAGCATGAGCAATGTAAAGAGGCTTAGACTGTAGAGCTTAGAGCTGGAAAGTTAGCATAGAGCTGGAACGTAAGCATAGAGCTAGAAAGTTAGCATAGAACTGGAATGTTAGCATCAAGCTGGAAAGTTAGCATAGAGCTGGAACGTAAGCATAGAGCTAGAAAGTTAGCATAGAACTGGAACGTTAGCATTGAGCTGGAAAGTTAGCATAGAGCTTGAATGTTAGCATAGAGCTGGGAAGTTGAGCTGGGATGTTAGCATAGAGCTGGAACATTATCATCGAGCTGGAAAGTTAGCATAGAGCTCGAATGTTAGCATAGAGCTGGAAAGTTAGCCTAGATGGAACTGAAATAAATCCATTTACCATGATGTCATTTTCCCGCCGTCTTGGTAGATTTCCAAGTGAGATGTATTCTTTTTCTATGCTAACAAATTATGTTAGCATAACGCAGCTGTAAATCTTAATAATAATGTCATAGCAATCTCAACTTCTCACAGCTTCACACACTACAGTAGACATTTATCCTGGAATAAAGATAGTAAATTGCACCAACATGACTCTCTTTTTCAGATAGGTTGATAAAGACATGTTTGATATGAGTTGCATGATGTTTTAGTTGCTACAAGAACAGTAGCTAGCCGAAGTTGGCGTCTGTACTTGAACCACGATTGTTCTTTTGTCAGTGTCACTCTGTGTGACTGTTATGCATACTTATAAGATGATTTAACTGAACCTAAGTTAAAACTGACTTTGAATTGTAGTGAATAATTATCTCAGAGTGATTTTGCCAAGAATGCAAAATGCTAATTAAGCTCCATGCTAACTTTTCGTGTCCAATGCTTGGTCATTTGATTAAAACAAAATAATATTCCCTCTTCTGTGACTGGGAACGCAGACACAGGCACAGACGGCCGAGCGCTCGGTAGGAGTCACAGTGCTGCTGCTCTTTGGCAGGGAGATAAAGATTCAGCCGGTTCCTTTAGCTCCAAGTGTAGTCATGTGTATAATTGCTCTGGGACTGGAAATGCACCGTGTGTGAATATAAAGGAAGGGCCATTTAATAGGAAGCACTGTCCAAACAACATAGCTTCAGTTTGTCTAAATGTCCCATGTCACAGAGACGCTACAGAGAATGAAAGAAGGTTCATGATAGCAGCAACAAGCGAGAGACGGAGGGAAGCTAACAGGACAGAACAAGGAAGTAGATAAAATGTGACAGAGGATGCTAATAACAGCAGAGTGTTAAATACGATTTTCAATCTTGGAAATACATTGTTAGACTTAAGCCCCATTTGGATGGGATTAACATTACAGGGTGAGGAGGGGAATAAAATATTCACTGCGTGTTTTGGCAGTTTAACTCATCGCTCCAGACTGGATTTTTAACATAGTTAAAGAAGTGGTTTGTTATAGACATGAGCATTCAGCAGGACTAGCCAAAACAATACCAGTTGGCAGCTGATATCACCACAGGCATCTGATGAGCTGTCACAGGGTCCTCTTCTTCTGATGGCTTTAGTTTTTCAAGTTGTTGTATTGGTTCCAAAATAGGCCTATATGTTAGCATGTTTCTGTATATGAGTTAAATTAAATCATAAATAACTTGTTCCATTTCTACAGAAAACCTCCAATAAAAATATGAGGAAAAGCTGCTCTTAACAACGAAAGAACTCTATTAATTGAGGCTGTAACTATTACTGGTGTATAATTAGCCACATAAGCTCCAGACAGAATTAAAATCACTCACCAGCATGGCTAAAGGTAAGGTAGGGAGAGAGATAGAGAGAGAGAAATGCATTCAGTCAATTTGGGAATATAAACTGTCAGTGGGACATTTGTTGCCTGGCCGAAAGTTTTTGTTTTTTTAACTATAAATAACTGCTACACCTACAAAGTTATGAGTGAAACAAAAAACTATTTGTTGGTAATAAAGCTCAGAGTCAGATGCTAATTCTTGGTAGGTTCATCAGGAACAACTACAAGTATTCAAAAGATCCATCTTTAATGTTAATATTTACATCAAAACCTGGGTCACTGTGACATAGTTGAGTGTGGTAAAGAACCCCTGAGATGCAAAGGACCATATTCACGCGGCGGCCATTTTCTTTTCATGCTCAGAGTGGGAAGCTAGATTGCTGTTATATGTCGTACCACTGTGTTCAAGTCTGTTCGTCGTATAGATTTGCAGTTCTTATCAATTTACTTCTTACAGACTGATTAGCAACTGAATCTCAAGATAAGAAATATTTGAAGAGCCATTAGCTTCAACTAGACAACAGCTAAAGTTAGCATCCAGCCACCAGCTAAATAACATTACTGTTAGTGTCATGGGTTCTTATTGTTTAATTTTGTATTTAATATATTGTGTTCTTGTCTTGATTTAGTCTTGTTTAGTTATGTAATTAATTTGTGTTTCATTATCTAGAGATATTCTGCTTGAGTTCTGCTGTCACAGTCCTGAGTTTGGTTTTTAGTGTTTCCTGTTTTATTTTGTAGTATTTGCCCTATGTTTGTTTAGTCTCGTTTTACTTCCTGCCTCTGTGTGTTTTCCCGCCTGTTTGATAATGTGCCCTGCCCTTATTGTTTTCACCTGCTCCCTTGATTGTCTCACCTGTGCCCGATTAGTTTCACCTCCCCAGTGTATTTAGTCTTTGTCTTCCCTTGTCTCTGTGCTAGTTCGTGTCGTCCTTCTTCTGGAGTTTTTGTTGTCTGTCCATGTCCATGCATCCTGATATTCTTGATCTTGATCTCAGTGTTCACTGGATTTTTCACCTTTGGACTTTATTTACCATTGGATTTTGTTTGCCTGCCCCCCTCGGATTCCTCAAACCAGTAAGCCTTTTGTTTTTCCTTGTGCCTTTTTGTTTCAATAAATACTTATTTCATTCTGCATCTGAGTCCTCAACCTTTTGTTTAAATTTGAAATCGTGACAGTTAGCTGGGAAGAGGCTGAAAGCTAAAATGACAAAATGGTAGTTTTACACAATACAATAGGAAACGCTTAAATTCTTAGCTAACATAATGTTACAAATAACTAGTTAACATTCTAACTAGCTAACTATTAGCTAACTTAATGATGGTAGAATATGAAGTGCTTGAATGCTAGCATTAGCTGTTGTCTAAAGGTAACTAACGGACTATCAAATATGTTGTTTTACAGCCAGATTTCCCTCCAGATTTTCACTGTTCATTGTCTTTTTAGTTGCTTATTTATTGTGAAGTAAATTACAACGATTGTTACCTGTACGCTACCTGGAACCTAGAATGACAGACTAACAACATTTGAGCTTCCCATCAATTGTATTTCTGCCTTGATGTACCAGTAGTTTTAGATACATTGAATTCAATGACAATGAATACCAATAACGCTGCAATAATGTAGACAGACGACACTGTCAAAATCGCAGAAATTAGCGACCAAAAACTCAAAGCAGAGAACGATAATACAGCCTGCAAACATAAACTGAGCAGAGCCGAGAAGTTCACTTGACATCAAACACAACGAAAGACAATTTTCATCAACATCACTTATAATGAAAAATATTTAATGTACGCTTCAACATAGAGAACTGAAGGACCGATTCTGATGAGGTGCTGACTTTCAGGCAGACATCAAAGAAAGGAGCAGAAAGCTACACACTCATAACTCAATCTTTATACTGAGGAAGGCAGTGTACCAAAATGTTGATTTATAAAACAAGAGAGTTATGAGATAGCCTCTACAGATGAAGAACAATAAAAGGAAAGATAAGAAGACAGCTGAGAAACACCTTTTGAGACAAGGTAGGGAGATACTGGGGGGTTGGAGGAAGTGAGGGGGAATGGAGTGACTGCCTAAATGTAAATGCCCCATTGATCGTTGTTGCCGAGGTGAGCAGAGACCCTGCACCTATTGATCAGCTCAAGGCCAAGGGCAGGATGAGGCCGACATCTCAGACACTGACCTCTGCCACCTTGACCTTGGCCTAAAGCCAGAACACTGACCTCTCACCTCCATCCTGTGACCTCTGACCTCCGGGAGGCCCCAGATGTGACCTGAGCTGCGTGTTCTGGCCCTGCTACCTTTCTCTTTGACAAAAAGCCCGAGCCAAAGGAACCTCTCCGGAGGACTTAGAAGGAAGGGGGAGGTTAAAGTAAAGGTTTCGCTTGAATGCTGCCTCACCTGAGAGGTGTGACCTCAGCGTGAGAGAGAAAGCGAGAGAGAGCCCCAAGGAAGGGAAGAAGGAGGAAGTAAGAACATTTTCTACAGTGTGAAGAAGCAGTCATAAGGTTACCAGCAGCTCAGTGGTATTGATCTGGTAATTTAATTACATGAGCGTGCATTAAACACACGTACACAGACAGTGTGATTGATCACAGAGTCAGACAGTCTTTGCTTTCTTTGTGTTCATCTACCACAGCAGAGGACTCGTCAGAAAAGGTTGAACATATAGTTATGTAGTGAACACATTTCCATCTATCCATTATCTTTACCACTTATCCTGTTCAGGGTAGCGGCGGGGCTGGAGCCTATTCAAGCCAGCTGTCATAGGGCTGGAGGCGGGTACACCCTGGACTGATCGCCAGTCTATCACAGGGCTGACACATCGAGACAGACAACCTTTCACGCTCACATTCACGCCTACGGGCAATTTAGAGTCACCAGTGAACCTAATGAGCATGTCTTTGGACTGTGGGAGGAAGCTGGAGTACCCAGAGAGAACCCACGCATGCACGGAGAGGACATGCAAAATCCACACAGAAAGGCCCCTTACGTCCAAACCAGTAACCTTCTAGCTGTCAGGCAACAGCGCTGTGAATAACTTTCCCAAAAGGAAAATAGCTCTCACATATTACATGGTGCAGCGTAAATATAGTAAATACAGAAAGATTACTGAACGACAACTCATACAAGATCACTCTATAAAATCACATGTTTTGGGGCTTTATTTTTAGTTTAGAGTGAATAAATGACAAATTGTTAATTTTTAAAGGAGCAATCTGCCCCTGAAAAAAGCCGCTGTCAGTCAAAGCTGCTGTGTAGAATCAATAATATTTGAAATTGGCGACATAGCTGTGGAGAAAGTTGTACAAACAGCTCGTGGTTTCACCCATTCTACATTCCTACAACACCCAGCGTGCATTGCGCCCCTCCCTCTGAAAGGAACGGCCAAGCGAGAGAGGCTGGAGTGAAATACTATAATTTCGCTGCAGGCAATGGATCAGAGCGGAACAGAATCTGGAATATGACGAGAATATACTGGTGGATCTTTGGGTCTGCAGTCTACATTTCAAATCTGACATCAGAGGTGGGGGTCCTTTTAGATTGAGGAAGTGTAGTTTAGCGAGCTCCCTGGCCTCTGCCAGATGACGCATTTTACGTAGTCTGCTGGAGGTTTTCCAGGGCCCATTGTAGAAGCGGTTAGCGTCCTCCAAAGGCACAGAGCGAAATTGCATTTTTTCCTACCATAATGGCATTAGCTCCCCATGATAGCATGATAGGACTGAGGTTGAAAATCAGCAGCCTGGCCCTTTAAGCTTCATAGTACTGGTTTTCCGATTTTTTGTTACCTTTGGACAGAACCGGGCTAGCTGTTTCCCCCTGCTTACAGTCTTTGTGCTAAGCTAAGCTAACCATCTGCTTTTGGTATCTTATATTGAACTTACAGACATGAGAGTTTTGATTTTCCCATCAAAATATCACCAAGAACATGAATGAAAATTTTTGCTAAAATGTCAAAACATTCCTTTAATGTTGGTTTGAACTTCCTGCAACAATCACATGAGCCCAACAAATGTCCTTGTCCTCGCTGGCTGTGGTGTGCAGGTGTCAGACTCAGCCAGACACAATCAATAGATCATGGGGTTAAAGGTCAGAGGTCATGGTCATTGTATGTTTGTCTGCGTGTATGTATGTGTGTGTACATACACATACATTATGAGACGGTGCAATGAGTCAGGATGTGCTTTTTAATCTGGGTACCAAAGATGGAGCAAATATAAGCTTCTACATTCAACAAATATCTGTGTTCAAGAAAAGAACAAGATAAGCATGTGTTTATGTGTGTGTGTGTGTGTGTGTGTGGAGGCTTTGGGGGTTGGGTGTGTTATTGATCACTACCACCACCCACCTTGGACATTTGGAGGGAACACCTGAGCCTCTCATAAATCAGTAATGACATTAATAGCGAGGAACACATAGATGATAACCACATAACAACAGGAAATGTATTTCAGTTAGTGAAATTATTCACTAACAGTCGCCCTTTGATTATCTTCAGGCTCACTGCATGTGGTATCAGGCAATAATGACTGAAGCAATTAACTCTACTGATCTTTCCAGTAACACCTGCAGCACACAGAGCTCAATCCCATTTTTTTTCTCAACACAACAAGGAACAATTTCCATACTCCTAATTGTCTTATTCTATGGTCCTGGTGTGTTTGAGCCTCCGTACTGTAAGTTCACAGCCCCGTCCCGTCTCCAGTCGCTCCACATTGTGTGCTTATTGCCTTTATCAATCTACCGGAGCCCAGAACAAAGACCTTCGTGTTCAAACAGCAATTACTCTCTCATCTCCCGAGGCATCGGCGCAGGCCTAATTGGATTTAAATGAACCCCCAAATTTCCCTTTGTTACAGCAAATAATATGCGAGGCTTTTTAATTAAGATCCGATACAAGCCCATGTGGAGGGTCTGCCGTTGCTTTCATGTCCCGTTCTTCAAGCAGTGAGGATGGAGCTTGCGTGGCGGACAGTGCTGCTCAGCGGGAGGTTGCGTATGGTGTAAGTGTGAGGGTGTGAGCGGTGCGTACGTGCGTGTTTGGAGGTGGTGTTGTCAATCGCAAGAAGTGGATCTGTCAATTTAAAGGGTTCTCATGTGATTTAATTACTTGGTTGAGAATTGGTGTGATTATAAACTTATGTCATATTATTTGAAGGAATATGATTTATTCTCTGTGGATTTTTATAGTTGGATTTTTCCTGCCTCCAACTGAACAAACACAACCATAACACTATGATATTTGTACCATTTAATTTTGGTAGCAAAAACAAAGCATATATCTTTTCTTTAATTTCTTTGGGTGGTGTAGTTAAAGTGATACAAAATAATTTCTTGGGATCCAGACCAATCTGCAAGCTCATCTTGCATTTGCTCTTGTAGATAAATCTGGTCCCCCTCCCATACAGACAGATTTCTATCCGACCAAATTTAGGTCGGTCCAATCACAACTCTTTATTTAATATGGGGAGGGTTTAAACAACCAAGATGGCTGCTGCTTATGTAAAATGTTTTGCTATCGCCTCAGTATTATTGGAACTGAACAGTCATTCATGTAACATCTTAAACTAAAGTTCTGATTAATTATTGAGTCCAGAATTGATAATAACTGAAAAAGACAATGAACTAATGGTTTTCAGACTAATTTGCAGTTGTGAACTGGAGTGGCCATGCCAAGCTACATCGCAGATGCAATGTGCAATTTTTTGCCATACCTTTTTGATATTAAAAAACATTTAAATTATGTCTGCTTTGTTATTAGTGTAGTCAAAAAGATACAAATCTGTGAGCTTTGGTAGATAAATCTGATCGCCCTTCCATTCAGACAGATTTCTATCCGACCAAATTTAGGTCGGTCCAATCACAACTCTTTATCTAATATGGGGCGGGTTTAAACAACCAAGATGGCTGCTGCTTATGTAGAAGCATTTGCTTTGAATTTGCTACCGCTCAGTATTAAAGGAGCTGGAATGGCAAGTGTTTGCTACAAAAACACATCATCTCAGACTTTGTGTATTGTGTTGAACTAAAAGCCCCATTAGAAGTTGGGACTAGCTACTTAGCGTACTAGCCTTCCGCTACATGACACGTTTCATTGCTGTGATTGATTATTGAGTCCGGAGGCATTTTGGATCGGTTCCTGTTGATAACGCCTCTTGGAAATCAAAACCGAACTGAGATTTTCCAGACTAATTTACATTTATGAATTGGTGCAGTCATGCCAAGCTACATCAAGGATGCATTGTACAATTAGACATGACATGACACGCCTTTTAGTGTTCAGCAATTTAAGCTTTAAATAAATGTTTTGTCCAGTGAATGAATGAGCTGTTCTTCCTCAGAATGATGGCTTTGTTCTGGTCTAAAACCACCAGTATCTCTTTATATCTGAGGAATGGACAGAGTGGTGTTCAGTCCGGCCCGCATGTGTACCTCAGGCATAATGTGAAGTTGTGACATGTGTTGAACAGATGCTCCAGCACACAATGGATCCTTTGCTTTTGAGGTGTACAGACTGAGTGAAATGTGCTGAGTCTGCCAGTTTGACTGTCAGGCTTTACACTTGGACTGGACGATGACAGTGATGATTCGCTGCTTCTAAAGTGATTAGACTGCAGCTACAGAATGTTCTCTCTGTATTGTCAGGGGATGTATGATTGATTGATTGATTTGCTGCTCTTGTCCTCTTGGAGAGTGGAGCTTTATAACAGGAAGTCATCAGTCAGCCAATTGGTGTCATGAATCATTCAACCTTTGACTTCATCACTTTGTTGAGTCAGCTTCGACCAATCGCGTTGAAGGATTCAGGGGAGAACAAAAGAGACACCTTGTGCAGAATTTGTAACCACATTTTGACATTTTATTTGCTGTCATCATAGTGTAATACCCCATTTTTTCTGTTTGTAGAATAGGGATTGAAACGCTGCTATAAGACTGCAGAAAGTCCATTTAACCACCAGTGTTGGGAAACGTTACTTCTAAAAGTAACTAATTACAAAATGACTGCCATTAAAAAGTAACTTATGTTACTGCGTTACCTACTGAGAAAAGTAACTAATAAACTTTTTGCATTACCAAAAATTAAACAACCTTTGAGACTCATTACACATGTCAGTTACATTGTCAGGACGGCATGTAGCCTATACGTCTACCTGTGAATGACTCTACCGTCATTCCACAGACTAGTAACTCTGCAGCCTGATAACAGTAATGTCAATCTAACCTTTAAAGCTATTTATTATGCTAACGATCTGACAGAGAACTGGGCAGTGCGTTTAGCTGCACATGCTTATTTAAATTTCTCTCTTTGCAGCTGATGAGCACTTATCCTCCAAAAACAACTTACATTGTTCTTGTCCCTTTTGCCCGAATATTAAAAATAATGGGAATATTTCCACCAAGTAAATGCTGTCCTCTCTGCCATCTCGCTAGGTGAATTAGCTAGCTACGCAAGCGCACTGACACAACTGGAGGTTTATGGTCTGCTGGTGCGCAGCGACCTGCCAGGAAGTAGGAGAGAAACAGAGACAGTGCTCCTGGGATTTTCTTTTTTTTGTGGCGACAAAAGGAAAAGAGAAATACAGCATTTTTTTTTTCCAGTAACAGATTATTTTTTATGAACAAGTAATCAAATAACAGATTATTTAAATCCTAAACTAATGCAAAAAAGTAATCCATGCTCTTCTATGTATGGATTGAATTCTGCCTTGAATAATCATAGGATATAATGATGGATGTTTAAAGGGGGGGTATTATGCTAATTTCAAGCTTCATATTTCACTCTGTGATACCTGTGGAGTAGCTTATAATTTACAGTTTAAAAAAACTCCTCATTTTTCTCACACTGGTGCTCTGTGGAGGCCCTCATACAGCCTCTGCGTGAAACAACTCAGTCAGCTCTGTCCCTTTAAGAAACCCCGCCCCTACAAGCCTGCTTTCTTCTGAGTGGCCAGCTCTCTGAAGCCTGCTAAGGATGCACTTTGTGACGTCACAAAGTGCAGCGTGTAGGAAAAACAGTGTGAAACCTGGCGTTCACAGCAGCCTGCAGACTGAGCTGAGAAGCCTGGGGGTTACTCTAACATACTTTTACCTACAGATTTGAAACTTCACCCATGTTTAGTCTGGACATCCAACACTGTAACATTATATATATATATATATAATGTCTTAAAATGTGAAACAGCATAACACCCCATCTTTAAAGAGCAGGGAAATTACCTTTTTTCCTGATGGTGCCGTCTTTCTCAGTAAGTGCACACAGTTTAGGGCATTTCCATGACCTCAGATGAGACTTTGGAAGATTATAAAGTGCTGAATAGAGTACATATTCACACTACACTTTACTTATACTGTATGTGATACCACATTTAGTTTGAGAAATGCAAGGACATTTTAATTAAACCTAAGACAATATTAGCCAGCAAGAGTTTAAAATCTGTTAGACGGCAGAGTTACTTTATTATATGTTTGAGCACGTTTTAGTCACAAAGTTTTAATATCAAAGATTTGACAAGTAAAGCAAATGAAAGCATCCCTCTATAATCATGGAAAATAGCTCTCTCTGTCAAAGTGCTTGTGGGGAAAAAGAAGGAGCTTTAGTCTTGTGGTTACACACAGAGCACAGAGTGTTGCGTTGCAGCTGAAACTTTGCACTGAACGACTGATCAAGAGTGACCGAAGCCGTGAGACTTTCAATACTCCTCTCCCTTTTCAAGTCTGCGGAACTCGTCTCTTATTCCGTAAGGTAAAGTCGAACAGTTCCGTGCGGTTTGTGAGTGAATTAATCATGATGATTAATTGGCTTTCAAGTTAAATATCCAGTGAGCGATGTCAGGCTGCCAGACATCAGGCCTAAATTGACAGGCCTTTAAGGAGAAGCAGATTGATTTACACAGCGGCTAATGAATCCCCCTCCACCCAGAAGGGGAGGAAAGGTAAACAAGTCTTTTCTTCTCCTTCCTCCCATCTGCCTTGTTCCAGCACACTTTGCTCTCTGTATTGAACTCCAGCCTTGTTTTGAGGCTCTGAGACTCTTGATAAATTCCCCTCTTCTTTTGCTATATTAACAAGTCAGCGAGAGCAGAGAGATAAATGTGTTTGTCAATGTTTAAGTTGCACTATGCTTCTATAAACTGTGTATTTAAATCTGTTGACACCTAATTGGTGTTCAACTTTGACTATTTCAGTTGTAGCCCACTGTTTCTTTATCTCGGCTGTTTTCATTTCTTTTCTTCTTTTGCCCCAACAGTTAACAAACCAACGTCGAGTTTACCGGGTTCTTTCTGCAGACTGATATGATTACAGTATGTCCTCCAGACACTGTGATCAGAGCTGCATATCTAGCAGGGGTCTGTTCTTCTTTGCAGCAATGTGCTACAGAGAAATAGCAAACCTTAGAGTGCTCTAATTGACCAGTCAGAATCAAGCATTCAACACGCCTGTGAATAATACAATTTAACAAAAAAAACAGCAGAATGATTTAAACAGCAAGATATTTGTAGAGGGCTGCACGGTGGTGCAGTGGTTTGCTGTCGCCTCACAGCTTAAAGGTTCCTGGTTCGAATCCCGGTTTGGACGAAGGGGGTTCTACGTACCGCTTTGGACGTAGCGGGTACTCCGGCTTCCTCCCATAGTCATAGACATGCTCGTTAGGTTAGGTTATCAGGTTAGGTTCATTGGTGACTCTAAATTGCCTTAAGGTGTGAACTTGAGTCTGAAAGGTTGTCTGTCTCTGTGTGTCAGCCCTGTGATTGGCTGGCGACCTATCCAGGGTGTACCCCGCCTCCAGCCCTATGACAGCTGGGATAGTTCCGACCCTGAACAGAATCAGCAGTATAGATAATGAATGGATATCTCGAGAGGAAACTGTCTCTAGAATTGTGCTGTGCTCTACCATGGGGACTGTGAACATGTCTTAGGTTTGCTCATGCATGCCCAGTGGTCTCTTGAATATGCAAAGACAGAATCTTAATAACTAACGTGTACTGTAAAGAGTTAACTAGACCATCAGCAAGATGATTGATTATTTCTGTATAGCTATTTTAAATGTCTGTTATGGCTGCCACTGGGTTGGTTTCAGACAAGGCAATTAATAGCACCCCTACAAAACAGCCTTTTTATACATTTTCCAAGTCAAAGATTCACAATGAATGATACGTTTGACAGTTAAAGGACAGCAGGATAAGGTTTTTATCTTTAGAAAATACTTGTGAATGGACATGACAAGATCAGCAAATAGATAAGACGTACCACTTTGTGCACAGGGGTCGCCAAAACCAACACATTCGTTATCACGGAATGGAAGCCCCGACAGGATGGGCAGGACCCCGTCGCGAAGCCTGAAGATAGGACCACTACACAAGGGGGTGAGATAAGACCACTAGACATTATCCAGAATTTATTAAACAGAATTTATTAAACAGAATTTTTTTCAAAATTAATTATTTGACAAAATATTGGTTTGGAAATGATTTTATTAATTTAAAAATGATTATACTTCTGTTTAAAAATAGACTGTTACACTCACAGTGAGAGCTGCGTCCATAGCAACGGTTAACTGTAGCCTTCTTTATACGAGCTAATAGATCTAATATTACTCACATTAAAACAAGCTAAGCTAGCTGTTTTTACTCACATTCAATGGAAACATTTCCACTGATGGTGAAGTACGACATGGTGAACGTGACCGCAGGAATCAGCACAGCACCTGATTGAGGTTTTCTGTCTCGTCACTGTCAGTCTGTTGACTCTTTCGTTTCCATTCACCATCTTTAAACACCGTCGTATCCCGTTCTGTGTTTGCTTAATGTTTACTTTACCAGAATCAGTTTTGTTGGCCAAGTATGTGGGAACATGCAAGGACTCTGGCTCCGTGCCGTCTTCAGTTCTGCAGATCTCTCTGTCGTAGGCTTCAGTTTTTGCATCGTTCAACCTCTCTTGCTTTCTCTCCGCTGTTTGTCTCTTTTTTTTTTCTCTGTAAACGGACCGACGTCAAATTCATGGGACTTCTTTTGGCAGATTTATTTGATTACAGTTAGTCCTCTAGATTGTGTGATTAGAGACGAATCCCTAGCAATCCTTGTTCTTTATTGCAAACGGATTGTTCTTTATAGCGACGATTTGTTCTTCATAGCAACGATTTGTTCGTCATTGCAACAATTTGTTCTTCATAGCAACGGTTTGTTCTTCATAGCAACAATTTGTTCTTCAAACTACGGTTTGTTCTTCATAGCAACAATTTGTTATTCAAAGCAACAATTTTTTATTCATAGCAACGGTTTGTTCTTCATAGCAACGATTTGTTCTTCATAGCAACAGTATGTTCTTCATTGCAACAATTTGTTCTTCAAAGCAACGGTTTGTTCTTCATAGCAACAATGTGTTCTTCAAACAACGGTTTGTTCTTCATAGCAACGATTTGTTCTTAATTGCAAAAATGTGTTCTCTAAAGCAACGGTTGGTTCTTCATTGCAATGCTTTTTTCTTCATAGTAATGGTCTGTTATTGAGAAATAGCAGACTTCGGAATGCTGTACTTAACCAATAAGAATCAAGTATTTAACACAGCCGTAAAAAATAAAAGACCTATAGTTAATGTGTGTGTTTTTAAATAGCTTTTTAAAAACTAAATATCTGCTCTGTTAGAAGTAGAATGTGATTATTTCAATTAAAAAGATGCCATAGACGTTAAAGGAAGGTGTTTTTTCAACTTCCAAATCTGGAATCCGATGAGACGACATGGCAGAGTCGAAAAAGCTGCAGCTGGATGCTAAAGTTGTAGCATTTATCTCTCAGCATGTACCAGCTTATGGACAGCCTCCACCACAGCTCCCAGTACATAAAGTGGGTGTTTAGGTGCTGTTTGTGCACCGTCTACAGCTGTATGACGACGGTTCACTTCTGTGTCAAATCCTGCTTCCTGTAAAACTGCTTTTACCTTTGCAGCCCCGGAGTACAGGTAAAAAAGGTTCCACATCAGCACTGGTAGATGTTTTGTTGAATCATCTCATTATACAAACAGTCGAGAAATAAGAGATGCTCATAAACTTTCATCTCAGCAGGAGCTCAGAAAACAAAATATCAGGCTGCAGCAGGATGAGGGTCATACTTTGCCGCGGTACAAAAACAGACTGACACGTGTATATTTACCGAACATCTCAGGAAAAAACTGCTCCAGAGTGGGAGCAGTGCTGGAGCATGTGAACAGAAAGATATGAGAAGTTGCAGACTTTGAACATTTTCGCATCCACTAGGAAATAATTGTTACCCTTCAGTCAAACGAACTCTTCTAACTTTGAAGATCAGAAGCGAGAAGCGGTCTGAAGTCATTTTCAGTCTTCTTTAAGAAAACAAAGCAAAAACAAATTGTTCTGATGTCGGAGCTCCAAATGTTCAGACAGTATTTCTATTCCAATAACTTCACATTTACCTTTTATTGTCTCCCTCACAGCTTTTGTCCGTCTTAGAAAAACTGTCACAGTCTGTGTTGGAAGGAATGATTCGCTTGTAAGGTTTTAAAACAATCTGTGCAGACAGCGCGAGTCAGGGCTGTTTATGTGAAGCAATGTCAACACCTCTTCCTCCTACTCTACCTGCTGCAAGATTTTCTGTGTGCTAATTTGATTAAACCAATTTATTTAGAGATTTTAATGTAAGCTCAGAATCTAGAATGGTCCTACAGTTAGATTTTGACCTATACACACTCCAAATAAGGGTGCAAAGATTAGGTGATAAAGTAGGACCAACTTTACCCCCGTCTTTTCTGTTGATATCGTGCTTCCGGTGCATATTTCCAAACACTTTTTAAATTGAATTAGCACAAAGTAGTTAATGCAAAGAGGTCATGGGCAACTTCCCACTTTAATCTGTTGGTAACCTAGCTTTGAATATGTAGCAGGAAAGCTCTGTCTTGTGCTGCTAAGAACATAACATACCAGCGTTCAAGTACTCTGATTTTTAATGACTCAGACTTTGACTTGAGAGTTGACTGCATTTGGACTTGGACTTATTGATAACGACTGTTTTTTTTTTGTATTAGGCCCTCATAATGTATCCAGTTTCAACCAGGGGCGTGCAAGCTAACGTTCTGTCTCCTGCCGGCACCCTGGCAGGAAATTGTGCGTTTTTCTGTCAAAGATTTTTTACAGCAAATGCAAGAACCTCAACAACGTCAATCTCAAACTTTAACAGACATCCGTCAGGATGCACCCAGAAGAGTAAGTGAAATGCTAAAGTTACTTGGTAACTGTTGATAACGTTACCGTTAGCTAGCTGCTAGCTAACTTGGACTCCAACTCGACTCGATTTCTTCTTTGGTGACTCGGACTTGTGACTTGACTGCAATACTGTAATGTACATCCTGCTCCTCTGATTTCATACAAATGCCTCACAGCTAGAAGGTCGCTGGTTCAAACCCCGGCTTGGGCAAAAGTTGGCATTTCTGTGCGGAGTTTGCATGTTCTCCTCGTGCATGCATGGGTTCTCTCCGGGGTCTCCGGCTTCCTCCCACAGTCCAAAGACATGCTTTTAAGGTTAATTGGTGACTCTAAATGGCCCATAGGTACGGGGTGCGTGAGTGCGAGGGCTTGTCTTTTCTCTAAGTGTCAGCCCTGTGATTGACTGGCGACCAGTCCAGGGTGTACCCCGCCTTTCGCCCAATGACAGCTGGGATACGCTCCGGCCCCCGGCATCCCTGAACAGGATAAGCGGTATGGATAATGGATGGACTTAAAAGTATTTTAAACTAAACTAAAATTAGTTTAAACCATCTAGAATATAAAAACTTATATTAGTCAGTGTTAGGTCACATTTCTATGGAGTCCCTGAAGTCCCAAAAGGTGAAACATTTTGATAACAACTCTTTTTTTTTTCTCTCAACTTTTGGGACTTCAGGGGCTCCATACATTTCATTCAGTTAACTGTCAGTTATATAATGTTCCCTTTACCGCCTTAGACTTCCTGGGTTTCATGTGAAACACCAGGTTAAATGTCAGCGAGTGAGGAAGGATGTTGGTTAAGAGTTTACTATTGTTTGTATTGCTCTCACGGGATGGTTCACTATTATTGGCCCTAGAAGGTGAATCAAACTAGAGCATTATTGGACAAGTGGGGATGCAAACAAGTGTAATAATTGATGTGACAATTCTGGAATGGAGAGTGCTGCATGACAAGCTAGGACTACAGTTGACAATCATGCATGTGTTCAACTAGACACGTAAGCACCCATTTGGCTAACATTGGAATTATAACAAGACAGCAACTCCCATGATCCCACACTACTTCTCAACGCCGTCCTTTGTGATTGTTTCACTCAGAAATGTAATCTATTGATATTTAAGGTGGTCAAACTTTCCGACATCAATTATTTCACGTTATATCAAACCTTCAGTTGCTTTTGCCTCCATAAAAAAGGCAAAGAATCATCATTTCCATGTTAGATCCTCCAGCCGGTGCCGTACTGAAAGGTCACGGCTGGTGAAAATCAGGAGCTGAAGTACTAGCTGTGTTTTGATGTTCGGTGCTACCTATTCCCTTTCTCTAACCCCCCCGAGCCCCTCTGATCTACTCTGCAGCTCATTAAAACACCCACTCCACCTCTGCATTAGCATCAGAGTCATGGTCAGACTGCTTTGTGTTATAAGGGTGGAAAACAATATCAATAACAACAACAAAAACAATAGTAGCCTTTGGTCCAGGGAGGAGAGGTCTTTGATAATGTACATCAAAGAGAGACGTGAAGTAGGCTGTGTTTTCATTGCGCGCATGCCAAGGTTGTCTCTGATCCTGCTCGGGCGGTGTTAGCGCTTCAGGTCTGATGTGTAAGGTGAGCTGCTGCTGGGTGTACAGGACGTGTTCTGATGGACGGGAAGTCAAACGTGGCTGCCAACAAAGGCTGGTTAAAGGTTAAAGTTGTGGACTCCAATTGACTTAAATCTACTCAACTCCCAGTTTACACGTGTGAAATCTCTTCTGTGCATTTTAAAGTCTGAGAATCCAGAAAACCACCACCAATAAAACTACGAGGATATAACACCACCTTGTACAGTGAGAAACTTGCATCTGTGCTGCATAAGTACAGCAGGACCAAGAACCAAAAGCCAACAAGGGCTGATAGAAGGAGGACGTCCTCAATTACAGTGTCCATTGAAGTTCTTTTTAAAGCGCAGCATCATGAAAATTAAAAGGACAGAAGCTTTGGGTTTCATTGACCCATCCAGCATGCAGAATTCATCGGGGCCCTTTAAAATTCTGTGTCATAAAACACCAAATATAATACCTCAGATTCTGTCATAGAAGTGAATCACAGCGTGCATATTCAGCATAACAGCACGGCCTCCAGTGCGATACTGCTTTTTACACAACAGTTCCAGAAGCTGCATATATTAGTAAACAGTAATCGGCACCTGCAACGCAACTAGTTCTGCAACTTGACTGGAACTGGACTTAAACCTTCCTACTTTGTGTATCTCCAGCTACCTTTAACACAGATTTGCGCTCGTGTGCAGGGATCTCTCTTTTTTCTGAAACATCCACTTCTGAAGACAATTCTTAGTTTAACTATAAGCAAAAATATGTCCATGTTTGTTGTGCAAAGTGTGTTACAATCTAGACAACGTCCGCTTGCTGTTAAATCAATTATGTAACATTACTTAATGGTATTCAGAACGCCTAAAGCTGACATATACGTACAGTTAAAAGTCCTTGTGCTGTTATACTCAATATCAGCACTCATGGAAGTCCTCCTGTCCAATCAGATTACTTGGTTGCAGTGGTGGACAAAGTACACAACTTCATAACTTGGAAGTATTCAAAGTATAGATACTCCTGGTCAAATATTACTCCAATACAAGTGAAAGTTGCTCAGTCAAATTATTACTTGAGTTAAAGTACTGGAGTACTAGCGTTTAAATATACTTAATTATTCAGACTACTTCTAAATCTCATAACATTGTTGTATTTTCAGTTGAGTGCAGTCAAGAATACATGGGTGTACATTCTGCTACGTTAAGTTTATTTAGAAAACATTATTTACATTTTTAAACTCACATGCGACAGATTTACACATTCGCAGGAACAATAACAGGAACAACCAAAACCACCTGATGACCAGCCGTAGACGTCATTAGCAGCACTAAATGAACCGCCCTGATCTGAGTGACGTTTGCTCTGCGTTTGCTCTACGTTGGAGACGTTCGAGGTGCAGGTACGGCAACACCACGTAGACAAACCACACGCAGAACTACACGAACACAGTTTATTGTCTTATGGATTTCAGAAAAGAACTTCAGAGCAAAAGTAGCGAGAACATTCATAAGCTGTATCCCAATCCAGGGGCCGCAGCCTTCGAAGGAGGCGGTGCACAGAGGATGCTCCATTCATAGCCTGTGTAGACCGTTAAAGCCGAACTCAAATGAGACCGTCTGGTCTACCCTTGCGTCACCAAACGCTGCTCCCGTCGCCTAGCAACAGTTAGCAAGTGGGCTAACTAGCTAGCAAAACTAACGTCCTGTAACTTAACCTCTTATTTTAAAGATCATTTGTTTCAAGGGCCCTTTCGTTTTCTAAAACATGTGTAACACTTGCTATTTGATTGAGTTGAAACCAAAAACGTTTACATTTTAAAGTGTATTCCTCGGCCGTTTAAAAGTCCGGCATCTCATTTGAATTAGTGTGCAATGCAACTCGGTATACGGTGGGCCGGGAAGGATGAACCAGATGGATCCTTGGCGGCCGGGGAAATGGAGGACGCTTTTGAAGGCCACATCTGAAGGAGCCTTCGAACTGGAACAGCCTTCGACGCGCTTCTGTGACGCAATGGGACTTCAAATACGGCCTTCGAAGGCTGCGGCCGCTGGATTGGAACACAGCTATGGAAATGTAGTGGAGTCAAAAGTACCATATTTGTCTTTCAAAAGTAGTGGAGTAAAAGTCCAGTACTCAAGTAAATTTACTTTGATACTGTCCACCCTTGCTTGGTATGAAAAAACTGTTGTGAAACAAGTATAAATGGATGATAAATTCACCATTAAAAAAAGACAGTCACAAACCTTTTGTAAGGTGCCAACAGTATTAATAAAGAGGATGATATTCTGTAGCAGCATAGTGGAAACCGAGTATGCTGAATGCTTTATCTGCATGTTGGGCTCACCACACTGTAAAAAAGAACACTCACAGTGGTGCTGTACACGAATGCAAACTAAAGAAAGAAGTAACAATATCTTTCCAAACTTTCACCTGCACTGAACTTAATCACTCAGTCTGCATGCAGTAAAAACACTAAATGTGTCACTTTAACACAAAGTTAAAATCGTAGCGAGAGGCTAAAAATAGCTTTTTTTTCTCTTATTACCCTGGAGGCGCACGTGAGGGGAGTTTGTAACTCTTGAAGTGTGCAGTGTTGATGTGTAAGTCTCACTGTGCAGCGAATAAGTGTTAATACCACAGCTGCACGACATCATTTACCTGCTGTGTTTAAAGGTATTCATTGCGTCTACTTAATTAGATTCCACTGGAAGGTGTTGTGATTGATGTCTCAGCTGATCGGCACGGTTTCACTCTGGGCTCATACATTCAAGATAACATTGACGTGTTCGTGTTCTTTTGTTACGCCGCTCTCGAGATGCTCAGATTATTTAAACGCAAGTGAACAAAAAGTCTTCCTAAATTCAAACAGCTTCTCTGTTTTTAATGTGATTTACTGAATACAGATCAACAATATAGAGAGTTGTAGAAAGCTTGAAATAATCCGGTTGGTGCGTCATTTAGTGCATGACACTTCTACACTTAATACAAGTGTGTAAATGTGTCTGATGGTAATTAGTCACTCATAAAGCAGTGGTGGAAAGAACACTCAGATCTTTTACTGCAGTAAAAGCAGCAGTACTATAGTATAGAAATGTTTGCCTCAATATACAGGCCTACTTCAAGCACCCGAACAGGAAGAACTCATTGTGCAGAATGACCTGAAACAGAATACTGTCTAATTGAATGATTGGGTGTTTTAATGTGTTCATCACTTTATTGTTGCAGCTGGTAAAAGTGGGGATTGTTTTAGCTTTTTACACACTGCTAGCTTGTAAATTTCCCCCTTAATCTTATCCAAACCTGATATAATCTATCCATTCATTTATTATCTACACTGCTTATCCTGTTCAGGGTCGCAGGGGGGCTGGAGCCTATTGGGTGAGAGGAGGAGTACACCCTGGACTGATCGGCAGTCAGTCACACGGCTGACACACGGAGACACGAGCATGTCTTTGGAATGTGGGAGGAAGCCTGAGTAGGGAACCCAAGCATGCACAGGGAAAACGTGCAAACCTCTTCATCTGAACTGGGACTCGACCCAGGAACCTTCTAGCTGTGAGGCGGCAGGTTCCTGGTTTGAATCCCGGTTTGGAAATGGCGGGCCTTTCTGTGTGGAGTTTGCACGTTCTCCCCGTGCATGTGTGGGTTCCATCCAATGACTGTGTATAAAGATGAACGATGTCTCCATCTGCTACCACTGTAAGAAATTAATGCCAAAATACCCCCCGTGACGGGCGCTGCCATCTTGCTAAGGTTACATCATTTGGAGCCAGAGCTGCGCAGTAGAGATCGGCGGGTGGAGCCGCCGTAGCCACTTCCGCTCACCAAAACACACTTAAGTTACCGAAAAAACAGCAAAGATCCTCTCACCGTTCCTCCTCTACGCTGCTAATCCGGAACAGATCGGCTGCAGGAGCTGTATTGGTCAACAGAGCTGTCAATCATAATTTTTTACAGAATCAAATAACTAATTAAAAATAAACTTGTCAGAAAAACACTTGGACATAAATCAGCATGATAAGAACTAACTATAATGACAGAAACCATGTTTGAGAAACATTTATTTGGCGTGTATTTTGATTTTATAGTTTGTCTCATGTCCCATCTGTTAACATGCAGGAGGCGTGCTTTATGACCTATACTGCAGCCAGTCAGCAGGGGGCGATAGAGAGAGGTTTGGCTTCACTTTTAGAGAGCTGTCATGTCGTCCATCGTTTTATACAGTCTATGGTTCCCGCCGGGTACTCTGGCTTCCTCCCACAGTCCAAAAAACATGCTTGTTAGGTTCATTGGTGACTCTAAATTGCCTGTAGGTGTGGGCGTGAAAGGTTGTCTGTCTCTGTGTGTCAGCTCTGTGATTGACTGGCGATCAGTCCAGGGTGTACCCCGCCTTCTTTAATTGGTCGCAGATTCAGATGAAAAATATGCTACAAAATATGATTGCAGAGTTTATTTGAACTCTGCAGAGGGTAATCATCCATAATAAGAAGTAACTAGTGAATTACAAGCGCTTTAACTATTTAACCTGCCGTTATAATCCACTGGAACGTGGCGTAACACGAGCACAGACAAAAGTCAAACCCCCACAGAGCATTCAGCCACTTGTATCAGAAGTCACTTAATATTTCAGCATGTGATACTTCCCTCTCTTCCTCCAAACCCCACCTGAGAAATCATCCTCGCTACAGAGCGCCTTTATAAGCACGCAGAGCTTCACACAGATATCTGTCCATTCATGAAAGACTCAAAACCCAGCCAGACCGAGCCAGACCGAGCCCTTCAGGGACACCCGCTGTTTGCCTTGGCTCGGGCCCGGGCCCGGGTACAGGGCTACAGTTGTCCGGAGCCACAGGCTGCAGAGCTGCAGGTATTTCCTGACTAAATTTCTCTGTCATGCTGTTTGCAGAGGACGGCGAGGGAGTTTTTATAGCGAGAACACGGATAAAATCTCATTAGATGCCGTAGTGGGAGGACGCAAATGTGATTTTTTTTTTTCTATTTTAGCTCGCAAGCTTTGGTCGAATCAAAAAGGAAATTAAAAAACTCCAAGACTTCCTTTCTTTTAATCCAACTTCCATGTCTTCGTTTCTGCAGCCATACGGGCGCTGCGTTTCTCTCTATAGGCTATGACTTTATCCAAATACACTCATCCCCTCTCAATTTCCTCCCAGATGTTCCTCTGCTCTCCCTGCGTTTTGTTAGCTTAGCATAAATATGCAGCAAAGACGTCCGCTTGTAACAGGCCATCATTCCCCGAACATCTTCCACCATTATGTTAATGCGCTCAGACACTTAGAGACGGGGCCTCGAACACACCTGCAAACACCTGTGCGCACACACACACAGATTTCCCGGCTTTGCCGTTTTCGGCCACTTTCAAATGATCCCTCGGGATTAATGAATGTAATTTTCACACATTATTCACACATAATGGGCCCGACCACAGCCGTGTTTAACTAGTGCATCTGTCCGTCGGGTGTCATCGTTCGCATCCCAGCAGGGGTCTGTAATTGACGATTGTTCCCGCGTGGTAAACACAGCTCCTTCTTCTCCTTTTGCCTCTCGCTCTGGCGCGGAGTAATTCCGCCACATCAAGCGCCGTTAAGAAATTGATGTCTGTCCCTGAAAACTTTTCATGCCTGATGACTCATCTTTAAACTCGCTTGTTGACTGAAGAGCAATTTGAAGCAGCACATCACAGAGGACTCAGACATTCTGCCAAACCTCAGAGAAGTCTGCCTTTAAATTTGAATATCATCGCTCATGTTTGTCTCATATTTCTCCGTCTCTGTGAATGAGGACTTTAGAAATGGATGCACTTTGATCATTTCCTCTCCGCAGCCTCTGTTTCCCTCGCTTTCTTTAACACACTTTGTCTCCTCTCTCTCTCTCTCTCCGGTTCTCTTCTCCGCGGCTGCCTCTGCTTCTGATTTAAGCGCGCAGCAGGGGGTTGTGGGTAAGAGACTCACACTGCGAAGGATCTCTCTGACTCAGGGAGAGCTGAAGGTCAAACACGCTCATGATCAGAACCGCAGGATGACACTGAAGAGGTGGAATATAAAAGAGGACGGGGATGAAAGGCACGCAGATAAAGTTGTGTTCTCTCTCTGGCAGTGTGTTCGGTGCAGTTCGGTCTGTAACACAACAGTGTGCCGCTCAGTGAGGAGAAGCTGAACACATACCTTACAGTCTGAAAGCCTTAAGAACACATGCACACTTTTATGATGAATTAAGGAGAAAATAAGGACGTTTGCTTCTCCAAAGTCCAGTCCATTTTCCTTCTTTGTTACTTTGAACTGTGACTTTGGACTTTGTCATTGGTCATTAAAAAACTAAATACAGACAAAAGCTTCTGGGAATCAGCCACTTCACCACCACCCGCTGCCTTCGCCGGTCACACAGCATCATCAGTGACCAATCACATCCAGCTCATCACCTGTTTGACCTTTTGCCCTCAGTCAGAAGACACAGGTCCAGCAGAGCCACTCCTCCCATCCTCTCCTGTCTACTAAACTGGATCTTGAATACACTTATTAGATACCTTAATGTTAGCGGTTAAAGTACATAAAAGTAGTGCGGACAGAAATGTGGGCGGCTGTGGCTCAGTGGTAGAGTCGGTTGGCGGTTCGATCCCCGGCTGCTGCGGCTTACATGTCGAAGTGTCCTTGCGCAACACACTGAACCCCAGCTTGCTCTCAAAGGCATATCTAGCAGTGAGTGTGCATGAGGGGTAAATGCTGATTGGCACTTTGCAGCCTCTGCCGTCAGTGAGTGTGAAAGGGTGAATGTGACATGTAGTGTAAAAGTGCGTTAAGTGGTCTGAAGCTTTATAAGTACAGTCCATTTACAGTTTACCAAATGTAAGTAAATGCTATAAACACTACATCATGCCCCCTGTGCATGAGTCAGTTGGGCCACCCCGGCCTTAAAGTCTTGACATGCCCCCTGCATACATCATGAAAATTGTTATATCACATATATATTTCAATAATCACCTTAAATCTAAGGTGGCCATGAGTCATCTTCTCCAGAAACGACTCCCCCTTTTCTCTCCTCTTCTTCTTTGTTTGTCTTTTATCAGCTGCTCCCACAGCCTCGCTGTAACAGACAGGAAGTCTGAGGAGTCTTATTAAAACCCGCGCTGACATCACGGCCGTGAAACGACAGATCTACATCATTCTATAACCAGGCAGGTGCTCCAGAAAGCTGCAAATAATTCAGCTTTTTTGTCTGGAAATATTCTCGCAAATTAATTTCCTCTGTCGCCGACAGGAAGTCATTAGTCATTTTACCTGCTTGTTAAAGTAACCACTATTTAAAATGGTTAATCACCAGCTTGTTTTTATCATTATAATCAGTTATCAGTATTTATTTTGGATCTTATTCCACATTTTAAAATGTATTTGTCGCCTGTGTGACGCTGTTTTTTTAAATGTACAAGCTGCTCCAAACTAATTGCCCCCATTAGGATTAATACAGCTGTTTGATTGATTGAGCCAAGTGTCCAATACGAGCCACAAGCCGTACAGAGCTGGATGTTTTTACTCTCTCTGCATAGAAGGCTTAATGATGATGTAGAAACCAACAACAACCTTCATCTTTTGTTGTCCTGGTTTTGTGACTTCTCACTGTAACTGTCTGACAAAACAAACAAGAACAAGAGCTTAAAAAATCATCTGCTTCTTTGAATGGAAAACTCCTGCAGCCCAGATGAAGCTCTCGTTTTTTTTTTCCTCTTTCCTCCTTTTTGCAATTTTTGTTGGAAGCATTTGCATATTTCAAAAGTCTACCAAAGAAAATAGCCGGGGGGCAGAAATGGCCGATCTGCATATTGAAGACTCAACAGAGGGCAGAGAGAGAGAGACGGGGAGAGAGAGAGAGAGAGAGAGAGGGAGCATGTCTGTGGAAATGACTCGAAGAGGATCTAAAAGAAACAATAACGTCAATTAGCTGATGATGTCGTGCTTGTTGTGCTTGATTCATTGCTGCATCACGTTAACTACAGCAGAGCCTTTTTGCGTAGTTGTCAGGCCGGTTTAAGGAGAGAGAGAGAGAGAGAGAGAGAGAGAGAGAGCGAGTGAGCAGGGGGGAAAAATGTGCATCATAAGAAGGCCTCTTCACCCAGCTTCCTTCATGAATAACAAATAGAGAGGCAGCGCTGCGACCAGCCAGCACAACACATGAAAAACATTACTGCATTCCCCGACTCGTCTGGTTTTCGACATTGTGCTGCTGGCCTGGAAACACTGTGCTGCTTTTGTGCGGCGGCTCTGTTTCTGCTGTGTTTTACTGCACACGCATCAACAATAACAGCTTTTATAGACTGTGGGATTAATTATTACTTCTGTCGTTACATTTTAAAGAGTAAAAAGCTGCATATAATTAAGTTATAGATGAGTTATTAAGAAGTTTTAAGAAGTCTCTCTCATGCATCTTCTTCTTTGTGCTTATATTCTTATAAATAGTTATTAGTCATTTGTAAAGGACTTTTTTTTTAAGTTTAAGTTATAATTTATATAAAAGTAAAGTATGAGCATCAAAATTCACCAAAAGTGCAAAAAGTAAAAGAACACATGAAGCAGAAATCTCTGTTTGAATGCATAGATGTCGTCACTACTTTAACGCTGCAGCTGGTCGAGTTATTTCTTCATATCTTGCTGGCGTCTGAATTTCCTCTGATCTTAACCCGTAATAATGCAGCAGTTTACATTTGTTGAATATACTGAGAATGTGCAGGGTCACTCAGATAAATGTAGGAGAGTAAAAAGTCTTTGAATTGCAGAGAAATAAAAGTCTAAAGAAGCAGAAAAAGGAGAGACCCAGGTGAAGTAAAAGTACCTCAAGTTTGCACTTAAGTAAATGTACTTTGTTACTTTAAACTCTGATCAATGATTACTGCAGAATGTAACGTTTTAAATGTGAATACAAGCCTCAACAGTTATTTACAGAATAACTTACTAAAGCCTAAAACAGCAGTAACAATTAGCCATGAATAAAATGACATAACAATAAAGTTGTCTGCGTCTCTACAGGAGAATGAGCCGGCTCGGCTGAGCTGCTGATACATCGCTGTTACAGCAGGGCAGAGATGCAGGAGCAGCTTCTTGCAGATGCTTTCCTTTTTTTAAGTTATGAACTTGACATCTTTCATTTTATTACAAAGTCTGAACTTTCTGCATGAAACTGATTTAAACAACTAAAAAGTGAACTGGACATTTTTGGTTGTAAAAAGTATTAAGTGTGGTGCATTCAAAGTGACAAACGTCTGCGTTATAATGAAATACTAAACTTAATGGTGTTCACAGTTACAGGCTGAGGTTATTGTAAGAATCCTTAATTTACAACTTTTTTTAAATTCACAAGCAAGTGTTGTGTTGGAGGAGAAAACAGCAGCTGAAGCCCGTAAAACTTCAACTTTTAAACTCTATCATGTTCATGTTCTGTATGTGGAAAAAGAAAACACTATTTCCATATTAAGGAAACTGATGAAGTGGTTAGTGTCCCTTCAGCAGAGTGATATCTGTATGACCTGTATGATTTTGCACTTCAACAGCAAAGTCACCAAAACTATCTTCAGCTCATCATTTATTGTTGTTAATGTAAGTCACGAACAGCTGAGTCATTTAGAAAGTTTGTTTTAGGTTTCAAAAATTAAAGCAGCTGAATTAGCAAATCTACTGCAAATGCTGAACTTTGTTGTATTTTATTTTGAAATGCTGCGATGCTTCCTGTAGATAAAGTGCGTTTTATGAGTGTGTTAATCCTTACGTGCCATCCTGACACCTCAAAAAGGTCACTGAAATCTTAAAGGGATGTTACAGAACTCTGACTGGTGTTCACTTGTGACATTGGTAATTAATTTTATGGCTATTTAAAGAGTTGAGACAGTTAAACAAAACAATCCCATATTTTTATTCATCTTAAAGAAGTGTTTTAAGAGTGACTCAATCAGTGAGTCTGATGTCCTAAAAGTTCTTTAGTTTAGATTATTTTAATGTCCCTTAAAGAACTTCAGAACAGCCTGATTATAATACAAAACAACACACAGTCTACTTCCGCTGATAAATCATAAAGCTGATTTTTATTGCTCCTAATTTGCATCGCTTATTTACTCTTCGGATAAATATAGCTCTTTCTAACCGAACACAGTGGTGGGTAAGTGGATTTAAATGTTATGATAATAGTTTCCGTTTATGTTGCAGCTTTGAGCAAATACATTTCTCATGACCGTTTATCTTTTACCTTTTTGGAAACCATCCAAAACAAATCCGCTGAAAACATAAATTAGCACATTTATAAGGCTGCACCTGGTCTCCCCTCTCCTCTCCTCTCCAAACTTCCCGCGTCTCAGCCGATGCTTCGCTCTCTGAAGGCCTTTAAAATCTGAGGCGAAGCCGAGGTAAAATAAATCCCAAAGTTATACGTTCATGTAAGAGGACATCCACTGTGAAAACATCGCAGGAGACGCGGTCAGTTTGCTGGTTTTGTGCGCCTTCAGCGTCTACCAGCGCGGCGCGTCACGCCACTGTGGCCTTTCCTTTACCATGAGAAAAGAAGAGCGCATTAAGATGCAAGACGCGTACAGACGGCCCTAAAGCAGACTTAAGTATCCTTGACACAGGTCTCAGCTGCTCTGCGTTATAATGAAAGGACTAATAGGCTATATATGTAGCTACAGTATATACAGCATTTTGGATTTGGTATCAGCGCTATTATAACCTGGACATTTGTGTAGACGTTTGCAACACTTACATAAAAAATCTGGTTAAATCCAGATTCATTTAAAATATTTGGAAGAACTTTTGTTTTGTTGCACTTTTTCTTTCCACGTCTTTAAACACGATTCTCTTTGCGCGTCCTTAAAAACAGAGCCTCACTCTTCTGTCTCCTTTCCTCTCTACTTTTTTTTAAATTATAATATTTTCTAGCTCATTGTTGCTTTTTTCCCCTGCAGCTCTAACTTTGTGCACCCGAGGCTCGACTGAGACACACACACACACACACACACACACACACACACACACACACACACACTCCTCTCTGTCAGTGCGTCCAATCAGCGGGAGCTCTGCAGCGCCTTTCTGCTCTAATTGGATGGAGACGGGAGAGGAATACGCAGCCTTGGCACAACGTAAACACACATGCTCGTCTGCTTCGCTCCGCGGAGGACACGCCGGATAGAGCGGATGGAGTGAAAGCGAGAGTACAGGAGAAGCTTAGAAGTTTTTGTCTTTAACATTTGATGTATCACTTTAACGTTTCTAAGAGAGTGTTGGCTCGTCGCTTTGGACTGAAGACGGTGTTTTCCCATTTCATCAGCTCGGTGGATTACGCACAGCAGAGCTCCCGGGACAGGGAAAGTTTTGAAGACTGTTGTGTTTCTTTTTGCACAGGAATCCAAAAAAGTGTCACACAGCTGTTGGCACGTGCGAACTGCTTTATAACTAAAATTATCCTCTGAGCCTCTATGGAGTGATTTCACACTTTTTTACACCGAACGCGTAATTTTGCTGCTCATGCTGAGACTGACTGACTGAATGTATTAATGGATTAGAATAAATTGGGACTTCAGAAGAGAGACACATATCTTCAGATTTATGCTTTGGGACATGGCCACAGCCACCTCGAGTCCTTACCTCGCCAGCAGCAGGATTCTATCCGGCCCGGTCCTCCACTCTGACCGGAGAGGTGGCGGCATGCAGCCGGGCAGCCCCGCTGTCACCACGGTGTCTACTGGTTACAGAGGGGACCCTTCGGTAAAGATGGTGCAGAGTGACTTCATGCAGGGCGCTATGGTGGGGAGCAACGGGGGCCACATGCTGAGCCATGCGCACCAGTGGGTGACATCGTTGCCTCACGCGGCAGCCGCAGCAGCCGCGGCTGCGGTGGCAGCAGCCGAGGCCGGATCCCCGTGGCCCCCCAGCTCCCAGCCGCAGGACGTGAAGAGAAACAGAGAGGACCTCCACCCGGGTTCCGCTCTGCACCACAGGTCCCCACATCTGGGAGCGCATCAGGCGCACGCGGGAAGCTGGGGAAGCTCCTCTGCTGCGCACATCAGCATAAGCGAGGGGCAGCAGCATCAGCAGCAGCAGCAGTCTCTCATTTACTCTCAGCCCGGCGGCTTCACAGTTAACGGGATGCTCAGCTCGCACACCGGACAGAGCCTCATGCACGCGGGGCTGGTGCGCGGGGAGTCCCCGGAGCTGGACCACAGCAGCCACCATCACCACCATCACCATCATAACCACCACGCGCACCATCACCAGCACCACGGGGTGAGCCACGAGCCGCACTCAGACGAGGACACCCCTACATCTGATGACTTGGAGCATTTCGCCAAACAGTTCAAGCAGCGACGCATCAAGCTGGGCTTCACGCAGGCGGACGTGGGTTTAGCTCTGGGCACCTTGTATGGCAACGTGTTCTCCCAGACCACCATCTGCAGGTTCGAAGCGCTGCAGCTGAGCTTTAAGAACATGTGCAAGCTGAAGCCTCTGCTCAACAAATGGCTGGAGGAGGCCGACTCCACCACGGGGAGTCCGACCAGCATCGATAAGATCGCCACGCAGGGCCGGAAGAGGAAAAAGCGCACGTCCATCGAGGTGAGCGTAAAAGGCGCGCTGGAGAGCCACTTCCTCAAGTGTCCCAAACCCTCCGCGCAGGAGATCAACTCTCTGGCGGACACTCTGCAGCTGGAGAAGGAGGTGGTCCGGGTCTGGTTCTGTAACCGCAGGCAGAAAGAGAAGCGCATGACGCCGCCCGGACTGCCGCGCACTCCGGAGGACGCGTACTCACAGGTGGGCAGCATGGGACCCGACACCCCGTCACCCTCCATAGACTGCAAGAGGATGTACAGCGACACGTGAAAATCACGTGAACTGAACAATACGCGTTTGAATACAAAATATTTCATGTTTCATTATTGATTAACTTTTCTTACAGCTCCACGTGACCCACGATCATGTTGTGTATTCATTTCAGAGCAGGACAAGTGTCTCCTTTTATGCATCTCCGGGTATCTTTCTGCACTGAGAATCCGCCTTTGGGACATAAAAATGAAAAGCTGAGATAAAAACCTGATTAGAAAATAACTTTAAGTCTATTAAAGGCTTCTCACCGGAAGAGCCCGCGGAAGGACTATTTGATCAAATATACGTCAAGAAGTTCAAAGAAGAAGTTATTTCCGTGTCTCTGTCATGTTAAAAATAAGAGTTCCCTTGTAATGCTGCAGGGTTTTGATGTCCCACAGGCTCTATGTGTTCCTTTAAGATTTAATGCGCTTTATTCAGCATTAAGTTGTTTTAAACGAGCAATAACGTGTTTCTCACCTTTGTGTTGTGTGTCAGTGGAGTTCTGTTGTGACACAGTTTAAGAGCATCTGAAACATTTTTACAGTTTTGTGTTTTGTTTTTCTTTATAGGAAACTTATTTTTTAAAAAGTAGCAAATGTTCCCTCAACTTTATGATGTACCAGTGCGTCTGCTGTGCGTTCCTGTGTGATGATTTGGACTATTTATTTTTTTTCCACTGTGTTTATTTTCATGGAATAGTTTAATTATTTAATAAATTTGACAAAAAAAAGTAAAGAGTTGTGTTCAGTTATCTGAGATGGGCATCGATTTTACTCACACACACTCTCTCTCTCTCACACACACACACGAACAAACAGAAACGACTGCAGTGAAATATAAAACATGAAGTCTTCCGCTTCTCAGTGGAGATTGTCAAATAAACCAAAGGTTAAAATGACAATAAAGCTACATAAACGTAAACAAATATTTTCATGTCTCGTGCTTACAGTTTACCGGCAGGTGACGCAGACACTGCACGCACAGTGGTCACTTCACTCTGCTCTCATGAAGAGCTGCACTAATCTAACGTCAGACGGACTTCTCCTGCAGATAAAGTCGCTGTCTTATAAGTATTGAGCTTATTTCCAGTTAATTCGCCTCACGATCGCGCGCCATGTGATGTGACTATTGCACATGCGCGCATCGCAGTTGTGATTGTTAAACGATTTATCGTTCAGCCCTAACTGGTACCATAGCAACAGACGAGCTGTTTGAGTGGCAGGGGCAAAAAAAAAAAGCGCACAGAAAGTTGTGATGCAAAACAACAAGGTGGGCATTTTTAACTATAAAAGACCATGAGTGTCACACGTAGGAGTGTGCATCATTTATCCACTAGAAGGGCTCTTTGAAGATCATGTTTATCTTCAACAGGGGTATCCGTGAGGGCACTTTTGCAGTGTCTGTAGCGATGTGTCCAAGTTTGACATTTTTTTGCCTGACAAATGACAAAAACATTGATGGATCATCAAAGATTTTTGTCAGTCTAACACACCGTTTAATACTGATTAATCCAAAAGTCAGTGAGCCAGAAACTTCTTTAACAAGACAGAAAGGCAGGTTTGTTTAGTTAGAAGTAAATAGACTTTAAAGTACAAAGTATAACTGTTAATTGCTCATATTGTAGCGTGGCAGGGTGGCTAGATGGATGGAGGAAGAATGAGGAACAGGCGACGAGCGTCGCTAGCTCAACAGAGCTAACTGAGGCTGAGGTGTCCCCGGGAAAAACAACAAACAGTTTGGCTATCTGCTTCTCTCACTGAGCTCTCGCTCGCTCAGCAGGCGTCTTCTCCTCCCCATATTGCTGGACTCTTGCTTAAAAGTAGCTTCATAACAATAACTCCTTTAACTCCTTCTTCCCTCCCCTGGAACTACTTCTTAGCTAATTACTACAGTGGACACCTCCCTCAGTAAACAACTGCAAAACAACAGCAAACATAAACAGGAACTTATACCCTGCGTTACAATATGTACACGAAGAGGCATTTTCAACCTTTTTTTCCCTTGTTGTGTAACGCTGTAGTTGGAGTTTGCCTACATATATCTGAGTGATATACTGTGTATCCGTCCAGAAACATCCATCCATCCGGTGGACGGACTGCGGCTCTGTGGAACGCAGCCAGCAGAGGTCACATATCCCAGCTGGCAGTTCACCTCAGCAGCGGGCTGCCGAGGTGACGGCGAGTTTGGAGCGACGCGAGGCGGCGGATCTTTTGCCACAGACGATGGGTTTGGCAGATTGGCGGGCTATGAGAGAGAGTTTCTTCTCTCTGTCTGTGAGCCGTGTAACATGACACACAATGATACACACACAGACACATACAGACGCAAGAGCTGACGCTGCAAATCAAACATCTCACTGATTATAAAGAGAAGTGGTGGAAAAGGCCGAGGAGAGGCGGTGAAGGAGGGAGGGTCAAAGGTCAAACAGGAAGGTTAATACCTCACTGGAAATGTTACACTTCAGATTACAGTCGGAGTATACGTCAGAAGAGTGTAAAGTGTGTTTGTCTTTGCTGACTTGTGGCAGGATTTAAGGGAAACTCAGGCCTTCTGGGTTATAAATAGCAGCCTGCAGGCATGAATGGTTTCTTTACACGTCAGTTTTTAAACTCCTCACTATTTGGTTTGCGACTTTTTGATTGTACCGCACCTTGTTATGATGCCAATACCTCAGAAAGCAGATACATTAGACACAAGTGGGACAATTTTTTCAGACGGTTTTGTTGATGCAGTTTTCACTAATCTTGATTTTCATTTAAATAAATGTCTGTTAAGTATCTATCACCGAATGAGGTAACACAATGGTGATTGAGCCTATACCCCTTTGCAGTATATAGTATTAGTACAGACTGGGTGTCGGTGGTGACTTTCACGGAAAGAATCACAAGCGGGGCCCAGTTAGTGACGCGGTTTCCATCACCCAGCAGTGATTGGTCTGCCAGAGAGGGTAGGCGGAGCTAAGCGGCTGCTTTTCAGGTCTCTGCAAGTGTTGTGAGTAAACAGTAATCACTATGGCTGAACAAACAAAGAAAAGATCGATGACTACAGATACAACTTCAAAAAGAAGTGAAGATCAAGAGAAAAAGAAACAAATTTGACGCCCAGATGAAGCAAACAGTCTGAAAAGGAAAGCGACCGTCAGCGAGCCAAACGTGGACGTCACACACGCGACACTGTCTGGATATCTGAGAAGTGTGCTCCCGCAATTACCGTTTATCGCCATAGGTGCCGCCAAAGAGAACGAAACTGAGATCTTCGAGATTATCCAGCACAAAATCTGTAAAATGTGACTTTTGGGGCAGATAGAACCCTGTAAAATTCATTTTGGCAACTCCAAAAATTGAAAAAATCTGATGGACATTTCAGAATCGCTGTAGAGTGGCAAACACGGCCTGTTAGCATCAAGTAGCTTGAAAATAATGCAGCTTAATTGTCCTGAAATCCTTCCTGGTCGACATGTTAAACACACAATGTTAACTCAAAGGTAAACTCCTTCATTATCTCATCTAACACAGTTGTATGATATTGAGTTAGGAAAATGGCACCACATCTTCCAGTGTGTCTTTAAACGGTGGATTCCTTCTGAGCAGCGTGAGCTGCAAGTTCTCAGATAAAAAATGGAGGTAAAATCTAAGCTGGTGGGATTGCAGTATGATCCCCTCAAAGCTTAGCGATGTAAAGATGGGAGATAAGGCTGGAATTGGGGGATAAAAAAGCTCTTTAAAGAGGTTTTGTCATCACACGGTGCTGGGTGTCCTCTCTGAATATTAATGTGGGGATCTGAAGGTGCGAGCTGATGATGTTACTGTAACCTGAACAAAAAAACCCCTCAATCTACAGAAACGTTTGAGCTCACATGAAGAGCGAATGTGCTTATGATGAGAGCAAAACATGTAGCCAGTGCAGGTGCATGCACATGCTACTTAAATGCATTAATTGGAGTATTGTTTCTCGCACTAAATGTTTGCAGTTGCACACTAAGCATGTCATTACCTCCCCCAGAATAAACTGCTGATATAATAGCTCATAATTGCTCTTAAAGCCTTGTTCAGAGGCACTTTACATAAAGCAATTATTGCCTGATAATCCCCTCTTTAACGCAGCTTGTTTGTGCCTCGCACTCACACACACATACACACACACACAAACCTGCATCTATAAGAGTTATTTAACAGCAGCAAAGTTTGAATGTACAACTATTTCACTGTGGGTTGCACATTATCAGCCCCCACACTTTGGTGTTAATTATTTTCACATTGTGGAGATTGTTTAACCAGTGAAGTCTCACACTGATTAACAACACTGTTACTTATACTGAGAGGGAAAACTCAGGACTGCTACCTGGAGCAAAAGAGCTCCAGAGTATGAATAAAAAGGCCCCAAAAGTGCATTAAAGGTGATTGTAAAGCTAATATATTTGAGTGTAAATCCACTAAAATGTCCTAAATGTAACACAAACATTACCTGTACAGGACACAGCCAATATTGGTACGTGTGCAGGTTTTTTCTCCCTGCTTCCTCTGGTAATTTTTTGGTAAATGATGGAGTGCCAAAGTCTCTCCATCATGGACAAATTAAAGCAAACATCTGTGGAATAATGGACGGGGAAATGAATTCTCTCACCAGCGAGTTGGTTGTGAGGGTGCCACTGAACGTGACGAGCATGCATGTGCCAGCCCGCTGGAGTGGAACTGGTTTGATGGGCATGTTCAACACATGGGCATGATGCCAATTTAGACAAGCATGCCCATGAAAATAATCTCCGCCTGCGTGCCGAGTGTGTGAATGTAACAGAGAGTGTGTCTTTACGAGCGTAAAAGAGAGAATACACCTTTTTCTAATAAAAGATTAAATAACGTTTAGAAAATCTGTAGATGATATTCTGCACATCTGGACTAAGTCGGCATTCTGCCACTGATGTGTGGTATACCTGCTTTTCAAAATAAAAGAATATAACTGTTACTGTATAATTTTTTAGCTTAAAAATGTGCTGTCATTTTTTAATACATTAAAAAAACACCTATACATTTCTATAAAATTCAACACATACAAACACAATAATGTCTCAAACGCTTCAAAGCCCAGTGCATGTACGGAACAATGCTGCCATCTCCTGGACAAAACAAATAATGCATGTTTCTGAATTTTAATTTTAATTTTAATTTCAAATAATGCGTTGAAAAATATTTCATCAAAATGTAATATTTTCAATATTAAATTAATGTATCAATGAATATAATTAATTTATAATATAATTAAAGTGGAGAAGTCACAAGCTCGCATGTGAGAGTGAGTCTGCCATTGACGTTACTGAGTTAAGAGACACCATTGGGATTGATCGTAATCAACATATGTAATGCCGATATTTTTGCAGTGGTGTGCGGAATTTAAAAAGGCTTGAAAATGACGGCTTAATGAAATTAAAGTGTTATAAATTCATATATTGCTTTAATTTGACATTTTTTTGTACTTAAATTGGCTTTTCATTAAGTTTACTACCAAAAACTTGCATATTTCAAGAACTAGAAGTCATGCTTATTTTGAATATTATTATTTAGTGTTTAAGATGCCATACTAGGCTAATGAGGTTTTTTTTTTTATTATTGTTTTAGTCAAAATCCTTTAAATATGATCCTTCTTATTGCCGTAGTTTACATTTTCAGCCAACCCTATACCTGCTTAATTTGCATCTTCAATAAAAAAAACTGTCGAATCAAACGTGCAACCTGCTTTGTATATTCATCACAAAAAAATGCTGTTATAACCGCATATCTTTAAATACATCCTCCACAGAAATGTAGTTGGCGCACTGCTCCTTTAAATCAGTGACCACCTGCTCCTCTGGCGTCAGCATCGTCCGCAGGCGGCGGCACGATGGCGATCGATACGGCAGTAAAATGTTCAGAGTGAGATATTTTGGGGAAAGCTCGACATGAACAGAGAGAAAAACACGATCTCTGGGCTGACTGACGCGACTGTAGAGGAACGTGAAATCTTATATCAAAAGCAACGTCAAGGTGGGTCTATTTTTATCTGCATACTGATTAAAAGATGTATTGGTTTGTTGCTTTAATTCCGCTGGAGGGAAAAACAGGTATTTTCCCTTTGATGTAGCCTGTGTGAAAATGAGCACTGACTTGTTGTTCAGTGATGCAGACAGAAGCCTGAGATGGACAGAAAACACAGGTGTGAGAAAGAAACAGGCTCGTGTAGAAATGTGAGAACACACTGTACAGGATCAATGATGGCGCTAAAAGTCTTTAATGTCACTGCACGTAAGCATTGGATTTTTAATGCAAATGGATGTAACGTCACGTATTCTATATCGAAAAACAGCAGCCTGGAGGCTGATAGCACTATAATGTAACTGTTTATCATTTAATCTATGAGGAAATTAAGGGATTATTTTTAATTCTATAAAGATTTTCTGTTATATTTATGTGTGTATGCTGTTCCATCAGTCTCCTAACACCTACTGAATCCTTGATCTGATCACAGCAGCGAGTAAAACCACCTGTTTTTGTTGAAATAAGCAGACAGGAGCCCCCTGCAGGACAACTTAGCTTATTGTCTTCTGGATTAAATTTCTACTTAACCATTTTGTCATGTATTTAAATAAATGTATTTCATTATCTGTTACGTTTATTCTAAAATATCATTATTGTATCGTTTCCTTCTTGTCACGTTATGCTATGTTCTCCTTTTTTCTCTTACTAAGTGATTTATTTCCTACATCTGACCTTGTTTTATTGAATACGTCAACAGATTATTACACTTATATTTTTTCCTCCGGGTTTCATGGGAAAAAAGGTTTTCCCCAAGTCTCGAAAAAGTCCTGAATTTCAAGTGATGCACAAAATTATTTGTCATAGGAGTGTACGGGCTGCTTGTTGCCATGAAACAGGTGACCTTGTTACCTTGGCAACAACCAGTAACACTATGCAGCAGCCTTTAAGGTATTTTTGTGCGAAAATGTGGCTACAGTCACGGTGGGATCATTAACTTTCACCTGGGGGGGGGTGAGATGAGAAATGACATCATAGTTTGATATTCTCAGTGACGTTTTGATTTTTACTGTTTATATTAATTATCTGAATGTCTACAGGCAAAGCAAAAGTGTAAATAACTTGATGGAGTTGATGAATAAATGATGGCTGAATTCCATTTAGCTGAACAGGGAGGTTATTGAATTTGTTGATATATGACCATATCCATACAGCAGCCATTTTCCGGTGACATCACGCTTAGTGTGGGAAGCTCAAATCATGTTATAATGTTGTACTGCTGTGTTCCAGGTTGTGTGTTTGTCATTTCTCTGCTTCCTGATTGAACAGCACCTAAAAAGACAACAGATTAAACATATTTGATAACCTGTTAGCTAAAGTCAGAACACAGCTTACGTTAGCATTCAAGCACTAGCTAGCTAATATTACCTTTAGCTAGGGGATGGCTGATAACTTAAACTTATTGTACTGCTACATGATAATGGAAAAGAAACCAAACTTACAGAACATTAGCGAGGAATTCACTTCCTTCGACCCTACCTTTATGTAAGCTAGCTGTTTGAATGCTAACATTAGCTGTTGCATTACGGTACCTAATTTGTTTCACAGATGTCGTTTTAACTTGAAATATGACACGATGTTTCTCCAGATTTTCACACGTCTTTGTCTTTTCAGTTTATGATCAATCGTAAAGCCGTGAAATTATAATGTTTTGTCAGATATCTTACATTTACAGGACTGGCAAAATGGAACACAGCAGCAGGACAGAACAACAGCATTAGAGCATGACGTCAGAGGAACATGGCCGCTGTGTGAATATGGTTAATTTAACATAGTTCCAAGTCTCTAGCTGGGCCTTTACGTTTACATTATAATAACTAATATACAGCTTTAAGTATCATAAAACAACATTGCACTACAGATAATAAGATACAATAAAATATATATATTGTCCTCTCTAGTATCATATGGCGTTTTTAAAGGGCTAGTGTGTGCACTGCTAAAGGACAGAACAGCAATTGAAATTAAGTTGTGACAATATTTGATGGGACATGGGTTTACATGTATGAACAGTAAGTTAAGTTAATAATATGACCCTTATCTGTCCTTCTTGTCTCCCAGCTCCTGAGTGCCGTATCTGAGACCTGAACGCCAGAATGACCGGGACACTTGCAGAGGATGCCGCTCCGTTTTATCACGTTTGCATCTTCTGAAACTGCGACTGAGCTTCTGCTACGTCCACAGGGGACAGGCGACATCATGGGTGTGTACTGTAACACTTCTGGAGTGTAGATTGGGTAATGTTTCGACTCATGTGTGAACACAGTACACAGACTGGAGGGTAGGTGGTGTGATGTTTGTTTATGCACCCATGTGTATCCGTGCCGCTCGGCTGTTAATCATCAACCTGATTCAGGCCAGAAAGCAGCACCTCTGCGTCCTCTGTGTGACTGTATGTGTCAGTGTGGTGAATCTGTGGTTTATGTAATTATTCAGCATCATGTGGACGTCATTCCTCCTCTCACTGTTTCACATTTACAATAATCACTGAGTAATAGAACACAGAGCAGCTGATATATTTTGATTATCTAATGAGACATTCAGTGTTTTCTATGGTTATGTCATGTTTACAGCAGCTTTTTAGGAGAGGGACAGCACCTTGATGTAATGCACTGTTCATTCACGTAGTCATTAGGAGGGTCACAATTCCTCAAATCCACAATCCAACTTCACTTGGAAATTGTTGAGACATAAAATGCTCTGCTTGAAATGATAAATTGTGTCTGATAAATAAATAAAATAAGTTTAATTACCTTGTAAAAATCCTCCCAAGGCATCTCCCTCCTTAAAAATTCCCCAATCTGCATAGTCTCCACCCACTATGCAAATTTCCAACCGTCGCGAAAACAAAACACGCCTCTTCCATCGTTTAGTGGCAACTTGTTGAAACTTAGCTAGCTTGAAATGTAGTAATTAGTAGTAGTAGCGTTAACGTTAGTAGTCAGTAGTGAGTTTGCAAAAATCATGATGACGGTTACAGCTGGCTCGAGCATCGCCGAAGTGGTTGCCATAGGTTACACATTATGATATGCATAGCGTCACCCCGTCCATTAAGGGGGATTGGCTCCTTAGGTTTGTGACGTCACAAACCTGCCAATCTGAAAACGTGTTGTTCAGCCTGTCCTTGGTACACTGTGGTTTAAAAGCAGACAGGCCCAGCCGTGGAGATGACTGCTGATGTTGTCCCTGATATGTCTTGCAGCACATGAAGAACACCACATGGAGATGTTTACAAGGTTAAACACTTGATTCTCACTGGAGGGGGTCTTTAAGAGTTAAGATTTTCAATTTTAATATTTTTTAAGCACCAAGCTACTGACTACAGTTACACTAATTTGCCACTTTTATTCTGAATAGGACAACATTACAAACTTGATACGAGCCTTTATTATTCTGTATATTTGTCATGGACAAATTATATTATAAAAATTACTGTAAATATGCAGAAATTAGCCACAATAATAATTACATTTGACAAAATGCTTTATGGTCTTTGAAGTGCTTTTTCCCCCCTTCAAACAAACAATTCTAGGCGGGATAGGAGCGTGAAAATTATCCTACTTTTGATAACGTTTATTAACAAAATTGAAAGCTGGGGCGCAAGTTTAGCTCAATAGTTAAATCGTGCATCCCGTGTCCAGACGCTCGACTCCCACCCTCGGCCCTCTGCCCGTGCCTTCCCCACTCTCTCTGCCCATGTTTCTGATAATATCTACTGTCCTCTCTCTCAATAAAGGCATACAAAGGTCAAAAAAATAATCTTTAAAAGAAATTGAAAGCTAATTTGATCACTTTCTCATAGTCATACACTAAAGCCAGTGAAGGCACACCATGTCAGGTAGAAACTCTAATGCAAAAGGTGCGGTATCAGGTATTAGCGACTATGCGAGTCATTGAATTGAGCCAATAGCATAACCAATTATCCCCCAAAAATCAATGGTTCCAAGGAAATTATCCAGTGACAATTACAAACAACTACAGTGTGGTGCTACTGAGTGTAAGAGAGTGTGACCTCAGCAAGTAAAATGCCAGCAATCAGGATCTTTCCATCAATATTAGATGTATATTTCTTATCACACTGGTATTGGAGGTTTAGCCTACCGGCCAATATTCAAGTCCAGGTCTCAGAATCGAATCGGAAAGGAAGAAATATAATCAGAACATCTGTACTTTGAAACTGCCACATGTTTAACTATTTGTCTTTCTATCTCAGATTTTGCCATGGAAGACCTCCTGCTGAAAGACAACTCAATGTGCACACCACGACAATAATCAATCATGTAGAAAGTCTTCTGGCCTGACGTCCTCTTCTCAAAGCTGCCATGGCTTTTTGGAACGACAGCCTTCTGGAGGACTGTGCCTTCATCCCTCCGGACGCAGCAGAGGAAGCAGAACAAAGTCTCCCGTCAGAAGCTGCTACTCCGGTCATATCAGTCACCCTACGTGTGACTCTGGCGGCCATTATGATCTTCATGATTACTATCGGTTTCCTCGGCAACGCTATTGTGTGTCTGATTGTTTACCAGAAACCCGCCATGCGTTCTGCTATCAACCTCCTCCTCGCCACGTTGGCTTTTTCAGACATCATGCTGTCTCTGCTTTGCATGCCGTTCACTGCGGTCACCGTGGCGACTGCTGACTGGAGCTTCAGCAGCGGGTTCTGCCGGGCGTCCATCATGCTATACTGGCTGTTTGTGCTGGAGGGCGTGTCCATACTGCTCATAATCAGCGTGGACCGCTTCCTCATCATCGTGCAGCGGCAGGACAAGCTGACCCCTCACAGAGCTAAATTGTTGATCGTAGGATCTTGGTTGCTGAGTTTGTGTGTGTCCTTGCCCTCTGTCGTCGGGTGGAGGACGGGTGCGGCAGGGATCGGGGGTTCCTGGGCGCCGCAGTGCGTGCTGGGATACAGTGACTCTCTTGCAGATCGAGGATACACAGTTCTGCTGGCGGTTGCAGTGTTCTTTGTACCATTTGCTATCATGTTGTACTCCTACATGTGCATCCTGAACACGGTGCGCCGCAACACCCTCCGCATCCACAACCACACCAGCGAGCACTCCTGCCTGCCCGCGCTCAACCAGGTCAGCAAAATGAGACTCACAGGGCTGCAGCGCCCCCCTCAGATCAAAGTGGACATGAGCTTCAAGACCCGGGCCTTCACCACCATCCTCATCCTCTTCGTGGGCTTCTCCGTGTGCTGGCTGCCGCACACGGTGGTCAGCCTGCTGGCCGTGTTCAGCCGGCAGTTCTACTACAGCTCGGTCTTCTACCCCATCAGCATCGGCGCTCTGTGGCTCAGCTACCTGAAGACGGTCTTCAACCCGGTCATCTACTGCTGGAGGATCAGGAAGTTCAGGGAGGCCTGTCAGGAGTTCATCCCCAAGAGCTGCAGACTGTGTCCCAGAGTGCCGGGCCGGAGCCGCAGGAGGGTGAGGCCGAGCAACATCTACGTGTGCAGCGAGACGCAGTCAGCTGTGTGACACAAGGAGCAGTTGTTGCTGCTATTAGCTGTTTTTAACTCATACTTTTCCACATAGTAAGCAATCAGAGGTTAATCAAGTTCACCTCTAAAGAAAACGCAGGTCATTGACAGAATTATCTCACCACTTTCTCATTCTCAAGATACACTTGTTGGTTTTAAATCATGGCCATCATTGGTTTCTTTTTTGTGTCATTTTGTTGCTTCAGACTGGACTTTCAGTCCTTGAGTAGTGATAATAATACTTACATTGTCGGCTATGTTGTGAGTTCAACAGAAAAAAAATGTGAACACAGTTTGTAATGTTCTGTGATGTTCTCAGAGGAAAGTCTGTAAGACTCCAATATGTGTCTTTTTAAGAAAAAAACATATGAATACATGAAATGTGTGCAGGAACACATCCTTTTTAAAAGCATTGATTGAAACCGGTGTGTGTGTGTGTGTGTCAACCAATGACTGTATATATAGATGCACGATGCGTCTGCATCTGCTCTCGTTGTATGAAATTGAAGCCAAAAAAGCCCCCGTGATAGGCCATCTTGGGAGGGTGACGTCATTTGGAGCCAGAGCTGCGCAGTACAGATTGGCGGGTGGAGCCACTTCTGCTAACCAAAACACAACAGCAAAAAAACAGCAAACATCAACCGTGTTTAACAGCAGCTTCTTTGTGTTGGTCTGAAGCAGACGTTCACAGATATGGAAACTTCAGTGACTGTAGCGATTGTTTAAGTTATGTTTCCTCTCGCCATTCCAGCTGCCGGTTTTGTCAACAGAGCTGTCAATCATCCTTTTTACAGCATCAAATAACCAATTAAAAATAAACTTGGACATAAATCAGCATGATAATATAATGACAGAAACCATGTTTGAGAAAAATGTATTTGGTGTGTATTTTAATTTTATAGTTTGACGTTTCATGTATAGTTTCATGTCCCATCTGTTAACATGGAGGAGGCGGGCTTTATGACCTATACTGCAGCCAGTCAGCAGGAGGCGCTCCAAATGTTTTGGCTTCACTTTTAGGGAGCTGTAATGTCGTCCATCTTTTTTGGACGTGATGGTGTCAACATAAAAAGTGTCAGTTATCTGGCTGTGAATGTCTACTTGATTGTATCATCGTCTCATGAACGACGAAACCAGGTAAATAAATGATACAGTTTTTAAAAGAGGACGCATTGACAGACTGAAGTGCTTGGATGAAACGAACACTCTCAAGAGCTGCTTTTACAGTGAACACAAACAACAATACACAATGGAAATAGGTTGCTGGGATACTGAAGACATCTATTCACTGTGTGTCTACTCCATTGAAACACTTCACACAGCGTTTCATGTATCGAACTCTGATTAGAAGAGAAATTAGAACTCACAAAAGCTTAACCACCATCATTAATAACAATGAGAAGCTTGAACAACTCTGGCTCCTTCTAATCGAGGTTGTGTTTCTCCACTGAACAGGAAGATGGTGCTGTTCTGTCATTGTTAACTGAATGGGCTCATGTTCTACGACTACTACTGGAGACTCCTCAGCCTCATCTATTAAAGTGAATTGCTCATTTGGTTTCACTTCATTTATTAATTCAATTGGAAACATTCATTCATTAGAGGTATTGGCTGTATTTCAGAGGTCTTTAAACAGGTTACTAAACTCTGGCAACAACATCCTTTTCACAAAAACTGGGGCAGATGGGAAATGTGGTCTTATCACACTGGCAGCAAGTGATCTCTATAAACCTGGTCTCATTTGTTCCTGGTGATTAACAGAGCTTGCCCGATTAATTTGACAGCTTTTTTTGCCATTTTTTGCTATCAGTTAATTTGCTAATTATTTTTCCAATTAATTGATTAAAGAAATAATTAAAAAATGTGCTCTAAAACGTGTCCCAAACCTGAAGATACTACATTTACTATCACGTAAGGCAAAGAAAAGCAGCTACTCTTATAAACTGGGAGGCATGACCATAATAATAATAATTGCTTGAAAAATGACAAAAACTTAAGATCAACCAGTCCATTAAGTAAGTTTAATCCATTCAGCCCAAATAGTTTTATTTATATAATTATTCACTGCATCCTGTTCTGTTTGATGTTTCTGTCTATAATCTCACATGATTCAGGGAAGATACAAAACATTAATATTAAATTATTTTATTTGTAGGCTGAAATATTTCAAAGATCTGAATGATCGTGAGAAAACAAGTAGGACTCATTCACTGTTCTTTCTGAAAGGGGCTGTAAGCCATACACTTTATGTCGCTTAGCTTTCGCTTTAACTTCCCCCTTTTAGTTTGTGTAGATTGTTTAAGTTAAAACAGGTTTCATTGGTACAGCCACACATGAATACAATTTTACCCACTTGATCTAAAGCAACGATTTGTAATACTGTATTTAAATTAGGATTTAAATGATCCAAATTATGGTAAACTATTTTGTATGTTCACGTATAAAATCAAACCCCTTTCCATCATCTTTTGTCATAAAGGTCATAAAGGTTGCCTTAACAAAAGAGAACCAAATCAAACATTGAATTAGGCACATTTTTTGGTTACCAACACATGACAACCAACACATGGCCTCTTTCTCCTAATCAGGATCTCATGGTGTCTACATCACATTACTGTCCTAACCGAATCACTTACAGCTGGATCCGACGAGTCTTTTAACTGCATTTTTGTTTTGGTCTCAGGCTGAGGCAACTCCTCCGAGGTCACAACAGTTTTCCACAGTCTCAGACCACAAGCTCACGGGCGTGGTTTTGATTTGCAGATTTCTTCTGATTTTTGTCATTTCTGTATGTTTGTCTGAATTCCAAGAGCTGCGTTACATTAGTTTGCAGTTGTGAAACACATTATTTCAGGACTTTATAGTCAAACTAGGCCAAGATATTTGATGAAGTTCGTTCTTCTTTAGTTCTAACTGCTTAGTAAATACACAGATACAAACTTAGGCTGGGCGATATGGCTAAAACCCTATATCACAATATTCAATTTTCTTATCTCTATGACGATATATATCATGATATAGCATTTTCGTTTTCTGGCAATTTAACAAAAATGTAGTCCATATGAAATAACCACACGGTAAAGCCTATTTCCGGATAATTCTGAGTGAGTTAAATACTTGACAAATAAAAAGTACTGAGTTTCTGTTTTCACTCGGGCTGAGCCCTTTTCTGCACATTAATGTCCATGTTGATAAACAGCCCCTCCCTCTATGGTTTGCTCTAGCTTCACTCCCACGTGCAATAATTAGCACATAAAGCATTGTCAAAATGATGTAAAAATTGCTGTTAAGCAGACATCACGATAGAGATGATAAAGAAAAACACATACGTGTTTTAACGATATATATTGTCATATTGCCCAGCCCTAATACAAATACAGATGTTTATCTCCATGAGGTGGCAACGCCCACCTCAGGCAGCATATTAAATCAGCCCGTGACTGAAAACTGGGTTCCCTGTTTTCAAGCACAAGACATGACTGAGACACATGACTGACTGAGACGAGAATTTTCAAACTGCAGGGCCCCTTATTTTCATATCTGTTCGAAGTTCATTTTTAACAAGCCTAATTTACTAATTACGGTGTAATGTAATGTTGTCACGCATGCATGACTCCAATTAAGGTAGAAAACAGTCAATACAGTCAGTAATATTGACATAAGTGGTTGAACTAAACAAAAGTGTGATACTTACAATGCGCAAAAAAAATCATATTAAAGTTTATACTGTGCAAAATACATTAATTATGCAACAACACTCCCTGTAAGTAAATAAAACAGTTGTGCTTTGGTTGCGTTTATAACTTTTCACCAGCTGAAACTAAAAATGTTCAATTATCATTTTTAAATGAATTTAAATTTTAAATCTTCGTTTGTTTAGGCATTTCCTTGGTGGACAATTATGTTAAAGAATGTACTTTAATTCCTGATTTAAAAAATGACAGCATTGGTTAACAGCAATGACTGTATATATAGATATATATATCTTTTTATACAGTCTACGGTTAACAGCCACGCTTTGTTGTTATGACGCGGGGCATGCTGGGAGTAGAGCAGCATCCAATATGGCGACTTCCACGGGAAAAGATGGAAAGGCTGTTGGTACCTCGGATGTGGACCTATTACTGCACCCTGAGCTGTTGTCTCAAGAGTTTATGCGGATAATTTTGAGTGAGGTGAGCTAATATGTAGATAGAAACAAGGAAAGTCTAATTTAATGCCGATTTAGAGGAGGAAGGACACCGGCGGTTAGCTTACCGGCTAATATAGCTATCTGTTTGTATTAGCAGTATTGCTCTTTCACCAGACGTTAACAAATGTTTGTTATATCGGGCATGTTAAGCTAACATTTCTGTCTCTCTCATCAGAAACATGTCAGCAACAGACACTGTGAGAGTCGGGACCAACTGACAGAGCTCTACCTCCGACATGTCATCCCACTGCCGCAGAGGACTTTACCAAACAGCCGCTGGGGCAAGAGGATGGAGAAGACCCGACCGAGACAGACCCCGGCCGGTCACAGGTCAGACATGTAAACATTAATAAGTTAGACCGGTTAAATGTTTTGTATGTCAGCATTTATATCCAAAATGTTCTCACGCTGCACCGCAATCTATTATAGGCTAGTTTACCTTCATTATGTCGAGCAGGTGATACCAGGCTGGTGAACAGTGGTGTAAGAAGTTGTCATGTTATAGGGTCCCGTTTCTACGATCCAGGGAAAACAGAGATGGAAGATAATATTCACAAGTATGTCTTCATGTGTGTAAAACTCAGCTAAAATAACTGGAAGTTTTTCGTTTTTGCCTTAGAATGAGCTATTTATATCTACGGAGGAAGCCGGTATAGTCCATTCAGTCTGCCATGTTGTCCCGCCATGTTTTTCTACAGTAGCCCAAAACGGACAAACCAAACACAGGCTCTAAAGCGAGGCCTTTAGTGTTTTTTTTCGCGAGTTTTCGCGGCCGCTGTAGGTTCTCCTTAGAGCTCAGAGACGCTTAGAGACAGCATGACATAGTACAGGTGGGCTGTGTAGTTTCTGGAAGTGGACAGCACAAAAAAGAAGAAGTCATTTTTACCACTGTGATTGCAGTGTGGTACCAGTTTGGCATTGGAAAACCCTCTCCTGTGTTCCTTTTCTCACAGCTATGTATGGCAAGTCACCAAAATATCAAACTGATGCAGGCAAGGGAAAAGGTGCTTCTCTCTGTGCACCTGCTTAGAAGTAGAAACTTAATAGTACCATGATTTCAAAAGCATGATTACTGTTGTTTTGTGATTTCCAATTCCAGTAACGACCACATTAGGAAAAGGCCTCTGATTGTTTTTGATGGCAGTTCATCCCACTCTGGCCAACTAAAAGTAAAGAAACCAGAGGGCGCCTCCGTGTCGTCAGGAATCAGCGACAGGTTAAAACCGCCCCCGGCTGCAAACCTGTCCAACCCCATCCGCAAGCTATCTGGAATCACGACATCATCATCTTCATCCATTCATCGCAGCCCTGATGCAGCCAGTCTTAAACGGGAAGCAAACAACTCGGTATGGAACCTTATGTTCTGTTACTGTTACTTTTGTATTAAACACATACCATATGCTTTATAGAAAATATGCATGATAATCAATATTGTTTTGTGCTGCTTGTATTTAATTGTATTGTAAATTTGGGTGTGTATTATACAAGGCAAATTCTGCTACAAGACTTTTCCAATACTTACACTTGATTATTTTTCAGACGTCTTTTTGTAATAGCTGCTCATGATTTTATTTTTATTTTTATCTCCTCAGGGTGCAATGAAGTCTCCAGACATGAAGAAAAAGATCCAGCATGTGACATGGCCCTGACCTCTGACCCCTCTTCACACAGACCCACTTTATGTTGTTGCCCACTACCTTTGACTTTTCCCATCATAGTTTTCACACTAACTCCATCACAAAAGGGATTAAAAACCTTTAACCTGTGTGTCAAGGCCGATCACAACTCTGGTTGGATGGAGGAGGATGGCGCGGGGCTTTAAAACATCTTCCTGCTTTTAAAGCCACGAGCTCCCTTGTTGCTTTCCATAACCTCAAGTGCCCTTACCATCAATGATCAGCAACTCTCCATGAAGTCCCAAACACGGAGACCTTGTAGAGGACAATTTGTTTTCTTCTATAGGATTCATGGTTTTTGATATTCTGTTTCTGTGCTTTGGACTTTTATGGTTTGCAATATTGATATGCATTGTGATGGACGTATGTAAGAGGCTGGCAGTGGTAAAGAAAAAAAAGTAATTCTCTGGTGCAGCAGAAAACAATACAAACCACAGGTTATGCTGAACGTGCTCAAGGGGTAGTTTGTGTTATTTTTGTTCTCAATTCACTCTCAGTGCTTTGTCAAAAGCTTTTCAGGGTTTTTAAATATAAATGCAGTGTAGTTGAACATAACATGGAGTTCAAAAGGATCGTAATCCGATCATGAAAATCCATTTTGTCACAGAGGGAGCGGATACCATTCACATATTTGAGAATCACTTTTTAATAAGAACAGTATTTATTATTAATTTGGATAAATTGACTTTGTAGTTTTTGTCTTTCAAATGGATGTTGACGGAGTTCAGAAACACAAAGCATTTTGAATTATTGTCAAATTCATTGTCATGTTTGTACCAACATTTTTTAAATAAATTGTCTCAATGCAATGAGTCACTTTGGATTTAATTACTGCAGACGTTGCAGCTGCTTTGTGCACATGTTTGACATGTAACATTTGCAATACTAAGTGCACTTCTAAACTTACATTGTGGTTAAAAAATAATGAAGGAATCTAAATGTCTTTTAAGATGTCTTAGGCCCAATTCTATATTAAAGCTGTGTGCATGTTCTGCTCGAAAGTGCTCAGTGAACGTTCTGTTTAAATATTCTTAGGCTCAGTGGTAGAGTCGGTCGTCTCTGAATCGGAAAGTTGGTGGTTTGATCCCTGACTTGGGCAAGACACTGAACCCCAAAATGCTCCCAAATGCGTAGCCATCGGGTATGAATGAGCATAGATACTGAATGGAGATTGGCACTTTGCCTTTGCCATCAGTGTGTGAATGTGACATGTAGTATAAAAGCGCTTTGAGTAGTCAGAAGATTCTGATCCCCTTTTCATACAAGTAAGGTCATAAATTCATGTGTACACAGAGTAAAGACAAAATGTTTAAATATTTAATAGGTAATAGCAGAACTCATTCACAAAACCTCTACTTATTACAGCATTAAGCTAGCCCATGCAAAAAGCAGAGGTTAATATTACACTTCAAAGTGGATTGTCATTCACATACTTTAATGCTGCAGATTTATGTCTAAAAGCTTCATACAGAGTCTATCTGCAAACATGTTGCTGTTTAATAAGCAAAGGTCTTTACATTCATGCCAACAGTTTTTATTAGTAATGACTTTTTCTCAAAGAACATTTAACTTCTTCATTCAAGTAACACTGTTAGTAGTTTCAAGGCGTACAACAATGTACATTTATAGTGATGCTGGGTAGTAAGGATGCTATGAATGCTTGGCTCTGTGCTCTGATACTATTTTTTATATCTCTTTGATTCTTGTGTCATAACATGGCCATCCACTCAGATGTATCTGATGTATTAGATGTCCTTGCCGCACTCTGGGCACAGGATGTCATCGCGCTCAGTGAGGAAGCCGCGGCCAACCAGGGACACGGAGCACTTCTTACAGTTGAAGCAGTCGTTGTGCCACTGGCGCTCCTCAAAGGAAATGTACTTGCTGCCTCCAAGGCCTAGAAAAGTAATGGAAAAGTGTAAATTAAAAAAAACATTGTGGAAAAGAATCCTTTTCAGAAAGTTTCAGAAAGAGAATTCAATTGAAAGATTGTGATTACCGCTAATGGGGGTGGTGCAGGAGGCACATTTCTTGGCATAAAGGTTGCAGAAGCAGTTGAGACAATAGGCGAAGTCGTCTCTTGAGGTAAACCTCTGGCCAGACAGCTGCTGCTTGCAGCTAGTGCACAGGAAGCAGTCCTTGTGCCAGGGCTGGTCATGGTAGGTCACCCCGCCAGTGGTGATGGGCTGATAAGAAAAACAACAGTTTTTTTTGTCCCACAAACAGGTGTTGTCATGATTCCTTGAGTGAAGATAGACAATGATTAAGTACTGCCCTGAAAGTCACATGAGTGATGTGCACTATAGTATGTCCTACCTTCTTGCAGTGCACACACTGCATGGCAAACTGCTTCTCATAGCAGGGAACGCAGAAGTTATGGTTGTCCTTTGGGATGAAGCTCTTGGTGCCAATTGGCTGCTGGCATCTCTGGCAGGTGAAGCAAGTCTCGTGCCAGCTGTTCCCCTTGTGCTCCATCTTCCTGGAGCCTGCAGAGAAACATGAAGAGAGGGAGTAGATGGAGTTACTCTAAGACAACAGCAAAAAGACAAAAACAATTATTCCAATTTCTGTATAAGCAGGAGTTTAAACATAACATTTTTAGAAACATAAAGAGAATACATTTGCAGTTTAAATGTTTAATGTACTGTGTCGAATGACAACAGCTCTGTTTGCCTCTTTTTGCACAGCTGTTCTATTTTTGAATAATACAGTGCCCCTGCTTTACAAAACACCTTGTCAAATGGTGCATTAACAAAAAGTGTCCCTGTATGCTGATGATCTTCTTTTATATCTAACCAATGTCCTATTTGTGCTGTATTATTACTACACAAAAAAAACTTGTGGAACCTCTAAAATCGCACACTCCTCCCTTTTGATATTATTTGCTGTCTTTTGTGTTGGTTTTGGCTCAACTAAAATAGTCTTTTTATAGTCTTCTTACCCGGCATGATGGTTTTCTTGCACTCGTGGCACTTGGAGGAGTACTCGTTGGAGTAGCACTCAGTGCAGAGGAGCTGCTCATCCTTAGTGGAGAAGGGCTTGTCCACCAGAGAACGCTTGCACTGGAAGCACTTGAAACACTCCTCGTGCCAGTGACGGTCCTTGTAGGACAGATCCTACAAGAGAGACAGATGATTAGTTAGAGCTAGGTGATGGAATAAAAGGGCTCATTCATATAATGTACTTTATGACGTTTCTTTACCCTGGTGTTGCAGCCTATGGGCTTCTTGCACTCCTCGCAGGTGTTGGAGTACAGGCTCTCGTAACATTTCACACAGTAGGGATTCTCCTCTCTTAGGACGTACTTCTTCCCAAACAGGGACTCCTTGCAGTAGTGGCAGTCGTAGCGCTCGGTCATTTTGACCCAGAGTCACTAACCTGAGAGAGAGGGACAGGGGGGAGACACTGTCAGTCGAAAGTAAGAGTAACTTCATGCAAACAGAAGTGGGGAAATTAGGTAGTTAGTTTTTAGACATGAAAGTGTCATGCTTATTCTGGATGACTTTTCCTCATCCTGTCATCAGTTTTCTCTTTGCTAATCCGCACGGTAAACTTCTTCACAGTGAGATTTTCATTTCCAAATAATAAATGTTTCCCGAGTCGCATTCAACGTCATCATCCTTCCCATCACAGGGTTTTTTCCCGTGTCGCTTTCCCCCCCTTTCATCTCTCTCTCTCATCTCCCAGCAGTCCTTCATTTCGTCCTCAGCGCCAGGAGGGGAAGGTGAGAGATGAGGAGGTTAAAAATAACTCCTATCAGTCCTGCTTAGAGACAGTCAACTTTTGCCCTGCTGCATACCAACTCTCACCATGCCACTGTACACTGACCGATCCATCACCTCACGTCCAGCTGTCAGCACCCGATCACTGTATCCCTTGTCATTGTGTGTGTGTGTGTGTGTCAGTGTATAAGTGGGTTTGAATTGCACTTGTAATAATGGCTCCCCTCAATCTGCAGCTGTTTGTGGGCTGCCTGTTAAGCCCTCTGGTTATCCCACCTGTGCATAAATACCCCTATTCTCTGTAGACCAAGGATAATATAGGCTATATATTAGAGTGTGCGTTTGAACTGTATGTCTTACTTAGAGAGGATATGAGGAAGGATTAGAGATGTCCGAAGACTTGCACATATCCTCCATTATTCATGTGACTTTCTGTCCAGTGATTCCTCAGCAAAGCTACCAGAAAAAAACCTCTAATTTAATTTACCTCTGTTCTCTGTCTCATTCATGTCTGATTTACTGCATAATCGAGTTTCTCCTCTCTGCTGTTATTGCCCTTTTTCTTGCTGTTCTATTGTACGTGTACCGACAGAACGTCTTCCCCTTGATCTATTCCTGATCACGTCGTATCCCCGTCTCAACACGAGCTCTGTGATTGATTTGCGATGTCCCCGACATTCAGGAGGTGTCTTTTATCGGGCTGAAGTTGAGACGTTTAATCTGCCTGTCCTTTCTGCTCACATTTATTCTCGACCCCTCCCACATTCCCTCATTGTCTGCTGCTCCCACCATGACTCACCTAGCTTATATAAGGATTTATCTGACTCCTAAAAATAAAAAACGGATAATCTCGACCGCCACAAATAAAACCCGGGGCCATTCCAATATGTCAGGCAGCTGTTTGCCAGCTTGTGGGGTCTCTTTGATGCTGCCCATCTGGGGGTCTCTCGGTGCAAGTGGCCTTATGCCGAACTGAGCTATAAGTCCAGTTTGATTGAGAGTTTGACCGAATTGCAGACTGGTGTAGCTCCAGAAAGTTCCAGTGCTTGAAGGCACTGTTTCCACCCAGACAATCAACTCTGTGTGCAAGTTTGTTTTTTTTAAATTGCAAAAAATTTCAAGCAGAAAAATCTAATTTATTATCTCAAGAATTTAGATGTTTTATATGGCTCAGGAAATCCTATAATCTGCAGCTCTTTCTTCTAAACTTCCAGGTGCATGAGACTGTTTGTTAAATGTTATCCAATCATTTAAATGAATGCAAACCATCAACAAGTAATTTCTCTGACAGTGAGTCTACAATCAGCGCGCTTTCATTGATTATTGATCCCTGCACAGCAGAACTCTTGAGGCATTTCCATTCAATTGAATAAGTTTGAAAACCAACAGCCACTAATAATAGCCTGGTAAGTGGGTAATGGAATAGAAGTTCAATAGAATTAAGCTTTTAATGGAAAATACCCTTTTTTTTTAACATCTCAACATCTCACTCGCATAATAAATGTAATACAAATAAAAAGTTTTTCTTCCTGGAACTGTTTTAGACTATAATCCTCTATTTCGTAGACTTCTTTTCAGAAACTCAGAAACTTTAACATTTCTTCGCTGCACTTTGAGAATTTGTTAAAAAAGTAAAGTGCATCAAATGCTGAAAAGGCACAAATAAGTAAAACAAAACACCAGTTTGCTGTGAAAAATACCTACAAATGATTTTTGCTGAGGGAGAGCTTGATGAAAAAGAAGGAAAGATGGGTGGGAATGAGCATTACTGACAGGGGTCAACAGGGGTTGTGCAGTTTTTTGGACAAAAGTGGATGAAAGTATTCAACAACAGAGGAAGTCAAGGTGTCTCTGAGACAGACAGGAGGACAAAAGGTGGGGAGAGTGGAGAATAATAAAGGTGCTGTGCAGGTGAAAGAGGGAGAACACAAACAGGTGGGTGGGGAGGCAGATCGGAGGGATGCCAGAGCAGCTGCAGACATGGTGGATGGTGGATGAAGACCAGTGAAAGGATGAATGGGTGGAAAGATGGACGGGTGGATGGATGGATAGTGGAGCAGTTGAACAGAGTTGCGTCTTACCTTCCTGTCTGAGGAGTGTGTGTCTGTGCGGAGTCTGGGGCAGACTGAGAGAGGAGGCGCCGGGTGAGCTGTAGTAACTCCTGATTGCATTACTCCACCCATCAGGGGCTAATTGAAAATAGGGGAGGGGCAACTGAGCAAGGGGGTGGCAAGGGGGCAGGGAATCTTTTTTGAGATGATCTATAAATACAGCGGCGCTACACAGAGATAACCCCAAGGCCCCCTTTCACTTGCACCAGCGAGACCGTGTGGCCTTTTAAGGTCACTCAGTTGTTCCCTCTTTCTCATACTCACTCAGTGATTCACTTATTCACTCGTGCACTTAGTTTGTACTTCATCCTGCTAATATTTTTGTTTCCCCCTCCACAACACCCTTAATCATATAATCCCTCCCTATCTCGCTTCCTGGAAAAAAGCAATCCATCCTTCTGCTGTTTTCTTTACATCAGAGATTTCTGTGATTCATTATAATCATAATATTGCACAAGTGCGCACACTGTTAGATAATGCAACAACCGTCCGGTGGCCTTTGACACTTGATGGAACGGATGCAAAGGGTCAAACGGCAAAGATTGTTGTCCTTTGAGATTCGCCCCAGCTCATTTGTCTCATCTGTCTCTACCGTCCTATATTCCTCCTCATGGGGGAATACGCATTCAGTCCCAAATCTCCGACGGTGTGGGGTACAGTATCCAGTCCTGGTAATGACAGACGCCCACATGGTTTCTAAGAAAATTGTAGCACTATTTTCTGTAACCCCACACTCTCTTGTTCACACCGCCACACCACCCCTCCGTCCCTCCCTCTCTCTCTGTTTGTCTTTCTCCCCCAATCCCCCCCCTCCTTTACTCTCCACGTCCAGCAGGTTTTCCTGACCTAGGGGTCCCTGGACATCCTCCAGTGAGAAAATGCGTCACTACATTCAAGTGCTCTATTTGTAGACTGCCAGAAAGAGATTGTAGCTTCACAAAGTGTTATCAGTTTGTGTGTGTGCTCTGTCTAACTGTAAGTGTATATTTATGTGTATGTTTTATTGTGTTTATTGTGTTTAGACTGAGCCAAAACATCTCAATAAGTAACAAATTAGACAACAAATAGATGGATCGGAATTAAATTTTGTGCAGAAAGTTTGTACAGGCCTCAGATGATATATTAGATGTCATCCTACCTACTAAACATTAGCATGCTAACACTGTAATTGTTAGCATGCTAACATGCTAAACTAAGATGGTTAATACGATATTCTACCTACTAAACATTAGCATGTTAACACTGTAATTGTTAGCATGCGTAGATGCTGAATATAGACGTGAAAATGGTTTTAAACCTACTAAACGTTAGCATATTAACATTGCCATTGTTAGCATACACACTAAACTAAGATGGTTAATATGGTTTCCTAACTACTAAACATTAGCATGTTAAGACATTAACATGCTTAACATAGACGTGAACGTGATTTTAAACCTGCTAAACGTTAGCATGTTAACATTGTCATTGTTTGCATGCTAACATGCTGAACATAGACGTGAACGTGGTTTTAAACCTACTAAACATTAGTATTTTAACACTGTCATTGTTAGCATGCTAACATGCTGAACATAGACGTGAACATGGTTATAAACCTACTAAAGGTTAGCATGTTAACATTGTCAATGTTAACATGCTAACACGCTAAACTAAGATGGTTAATATGGTATCCTACCTACTAAGCATTAGCATGTTAACACTGACATTGTTAGCATGCTAACATGCTTAACATAGACGTGAACATGGTTATAAACCTACTAAACATTAGCATGTTAACATTGTGACTGTTAGCATGCTAACACACTAAACTAAGATGGCGAACAATGTATTATACCTTCTAAAAATGAGCATTTGAACATTGTTGTGAGCATGCTGACGTTTGGATTTAGCTTAAAGCAATTGCTTGTTGAAGTACAGCCTCGTAGAGCCGCTAGCAAAGCCATTAAATCTTAACATGTTTGATTAGCTGTTGCACGTAGCACAGTCTTTATGTCTTTTTTTTATGCAAAAGCTCCAATATTAGGCACTTTTTTAGTTAAAATTGTGACAATAGCTTCATTCAGGCCACTCAAAACACGTTTAAAGTGCACAAGGTAACAGGAAGCTGTGTTGTTAGGACTAGCTAAAGGGCAAAATTGAAGTCAGATGACAGTTTACAAGACAGTAGACAGAGGAAGATGTTGTGCTACTTCAGAGGACAAGATGGATGTAGCAATAATTAGATTACCCCTGTGAAACAGACATATAGCATTTTTCAGACGTGCTTACAATGTGATCTGGTAAATCCCTGAATTCCCTCAAAAGATTTATAGCATGAGCATTTAATTTCAGACGTGTGGTGTAATTAAAACCTCAAGCAGCAAATATGTTTTTTTGGCAAACTGAAACGTTGCCCAGCACTGCTCTAGGGAGCCCTCAGACCTCACCACCCAGCCCTCAGCCTTTGCTTCTCACTGCTAAGGCCAGGGGGATAAAGTTGCAGCTGTTTGGGCACTGTGAGGCTATCGTGATGCTAAAGCCTGGTGCTTACTGCTGCTGCAAATACAGCCGTGTGGAAAGGTCAAGCCAGGCAGACCCCATCATCACCAGCGGACTGTTAATCATTTATACCACAGCAACCAATTGGACTGGAATTTCTCTGGGTCATCCAAGATCCAATATGATCCCATGGAAGAACTTCACTACAGTGCAAACTGTCGAACAGGTTGAAATGGATCCCAGCAACTGAGAACGTGCAGCGTCATAATGAACGTCTCTAATGGGCAATTAGAACTGATGAAGAGGGACAGAATCATTTTGGGCTCCCACTGTGGGGATACTGTTTCATGCAGCTTAGCAAGTGTGCAGCAAGAATTTGTTTAGGACCACCGTAGTCTTGATTTGATGATGAAGACCAAGGGAGAGTTTGACACTTTGGCAAATACTCTTATTCGCTTATTTGCCAAGAGTTATATAAGAAGACTATAACCCCCCCCCCCCCCTCCTCCCAACAGTTTATATTTCTATCAATATAAAACTACAGCTAGCAACAAGTTAGCTAAGTTTAGCACGAAGACTGGAAGCAGAGGGAGGCTATAGGCCTACAGCTAGCCTGGCTCTTTCCAACAAAACAAATTGTATCTACCTGGACCATTAAGAGATGGCCAATAAAAGTGTGAGACTTAGGGTCGATTCTGTTCTGAGCCAAGTAATAGTCCCACATACAAGCCACCCTAACAAACAATCTTTGGTTTTTACTAGGGATGCACGATATTGGATTTTTTGCCGATATCCGATATGCCGATATTTTACAACTCATTTAGCCGATTACCGATACCGATATTTTTTTCCCGCACACCTAATTGCAGAGATCATCAACTCTCTTCTGTATTGGAATTAGCGTACAGTATAATGGTGATACTCTTATCACATTTGTTACAGCGGTCGGGGTGACGGGTCTTGAGACGGTTAATCAAGTTTGTAGTGTTGAAAGACTTCGCCTTGGCTCCTCGTCGCATCACCGAAGCTGAGCAGTCATTGCAAGTAGCAGTTCTGCTATCTATTTCGGACACTTTGAAAAACGTCCACACCACGGACATTTTGGCTTCTAACTCTCTCATGCTGCAGGTAGACACACGTGACGTCATCATGTGCGCCGCGCAGGTCTTCTTCGCGCCGGGGACATTGCGCCGAGGTCGGGCATTTAATCAAGTATGCAGCAGCCTATTATTTTATCATTTAATTATATCAACGGATATCGGCGTGTTGGCCGATATTCGATAGTTCATTTTTAAGCCAATATCGGCCGATAATATCGTGCATCCCCATTTTTTACCCATACCAATTAAACGAACAAAGTGTCATGTGTTAATTAGCTAGGTTTAGAGAAGCTAGTAGGTAAAATTTGTTAGCATTAGAAAGTCAGGCTAGCTGTTTCTGCTTGTTGAAAGGCTTTCGCTCTAAGCTAACCAGCATTTTCTCTGTTGTCCGTTTGCCAGCTCCGGAGGCTATTGTACACAATTAGAATTAACCTCAATTTACTCCTTAAACATGCTCCTATGATTTAATTCAAAGAATTTACAGAGAGAATTGTTGTGCATGATGGTTTGTGCAGGGACTTTTAAATCAAAATCAAATAAGATGAATGATGACAGCATGTGACTCTTGTATTACTGAATGGTTGAATTACCTTGGTATGATCATGTGGTAGATGAAAGAAAAGTATGCAGAGTTATTTAATAAAAAGTTCTCACAAAACCAGGGCCTCCATTTTACATCTGCAGGAGGAAAAAAAGTTTTTTATTGGTTCTGAAAGTACAAATTCGTAAGATTGCTTTTTCACCTGTCTCCGCTGCACATTTCTAAAGTCTGCGTGTGTCTTTGTCCCCCTGACATTCAATTTATGACCGTTATTAAAAGCCTCCTGTATTCATTTTCACTCAAACTTCACTCGTGCCGTAGCAGTGATGTGGCTCTCTATATATGACACAGCAAATCTTCAGTCATTCAGCCTGGTGTTGTGTTCCCAGGCCGCTAAATCCCAGCAGGGATTGGTGGGATGTTTCAGCCCCAGCAGTCACCAGACACTTTATTTAGATGCTGAAGTTTGTCTTTACTCTTTGTTCTTAAAAACAATCACACAAGAATGCAACACAACAAAATGCTGAATAACTGATCTGATGATGTCTATAGAAGTTAAATGAAGAACCCCCAGTCTTAAAAACGTACTGTATGTTTCTGTTCTCTTAGAGGGCAAGAGGCTGCTGAAGGCTCATCTGACCTCACTTATCTGGACAACAACTGGGCCCCTCTGTCTCTGGCTGCCTTTATCTTGCTAATTTTGTCCGCTGCAAAGCGTGGACAGCTGTCATGGTGGCACTCTGGCAGCTTTTACCAAGCCCTGTGTCCCAGAATACAGATCCAAAAGATTTGGGGGGCTGCTGGAAGTTCGAGGTTGGTGATGTGGTGGCAGCTGAGCGCCAACTGTGCCCAGCGGTCTCCACTTTGTAATGCCGTTAGGCTCTTAGTTATTTGGCTGTTCTGACTGCAACGGCCTGCTGGTTTGGTTGAAGACAGGCTTTGTCACTGCCGATATCATCAATGCATTTTCATTTTGCTAAGCTTATTAGCGATTGCATACTCATTCAAACACACATGAGTATGTGAGTCATTAAGCAGTTGCATCAGCAATTACAACGCCATGGTGAGCCCTTTTCACAGGAGACATATTGACATGTCACAGCGGGAAAAGCACAGGTGTAAAAAAATGTAATGACTGATGGCTGAATTCCATTTAGCTGCCTCTGTTTCAGGGTCACAGTGTAAACCTTTTTATTTAGAGCAGACATTTTGACATAGAAGGAAAATCACAGGAGTAATTCATATTTTTTTAGGGGCTCGATCCATTAAGTTGGACTTATTTCAGGACCCTGTAGGCAACTGTGTTGGCCAGCCATTTGTTGCTGCTGGGATACTTGAAGAACTTAAGAACGCTTTGTTTATTAGCAACATACAGTATGTGCTTTCCCTTTAATGACATGGAAACGGTTGTGTTTAGAGAAAGACCGATGACAACAAACCTGGTAGAGTAAGTCAAAGGCAAACATGTCCAAAAAGTGAGCAGACAAGGAATACAGAGTCAAGCTAGCTGGTTCTTATACTTATGCTAAGCTAGGCTAACCGTCAGTTCGTAGCTTCATTTTAATATCCAGAAATGAAAGTGGTATCAATTTTGTCATTTAACTCTCAGCAAGAAAACAAATAAGCATGACCAAAAATTTTAAACTAGGAATTGCAGTCTTGTGTCCTCTGAACCAAGTTTTCACACCTTAGAATGGTTTAGAGTTGGCATGCATACTACCATAACAAAAATGCATATAGCCACACATTTCATCATACACATCTTATACATTATTAGTGATTCACATCCCTCTGGGCCCAGAGGTCACGGAATAGCAAACATAGCACGGGAGCCGCTGGTTCATTACGTACATCATCACTTCCAATCAGGTGGACTTAAAGACGGGCACCTTTCTGCCAGAATAAACCTCTAGCTTCATCATGGCTGTAACTATAGCTGTGCTCAGCTGCAGCGCTCTCAGCAGTCACTCAGTGGGCTGATTTGGTGTGGCGGGTGAGAATACGAGGGGCGTGGATCTAAAATGGAAGACATCCTGCTTATAGCAGTGGCAGATAAAGTGTTGACAAGTGTTACTCAGCCTGATTAATAAGTCAAGCTCTCCTTGGCCTTCAGAGAGGAGGGGCATGAAAGGGAAGCCGTTCCAATCATTTTGCACTTTTACAGCAGCTCTGAACACGATAAAGAGCAGTAATTTTATTGTATAATGTTACACCTAAGTCACATACCACCCTGTTTTTCCTGTGTGGATAACTTAGTTAACCAGATACACATTTTGAACATTTGATATGATTTATTTGGTACTTTGAAGCTTTCAACAAGTAATTTGTTTTGATACATCAAAGCTGACAACAAGTCCTATTTTTGGTACATCAAAGCTGGGAACAAGTCCTTTATTTTGATACACTAAAGCTGACAACAAGTCCTTTATTTTGATACACTAAAGCTGGCAATAAGTCCTTTTTTTTTGATACACTAAAGCTGGCAACAAGTCCTTTTTTTGGTACATCAAAACCGGTAACAAGTCATTTTTTTTGGTACATCAAAACTGGCAACAAGTCCTTTTTTTTGGTACATCAAAACTGGCAACAAGTCCTTTTTTTGGTACATCAAAACTGGTAACAAGTCATTTTTTTTGGTACATCAAAACTGGCAACAAGTCCTTTTTTTGGTACATCAAAACTGGCAACAAGTAATTTTTTAGGTACATCAAAACTGGCAACAAGTCATTTTTTAGGTACATCAAAACTGGTAACAAGTCTTTTTTTTTTGGTACATCAAAACTGGCAACAAGTCATTTTTTAGGTAGATCAAAACTCGCAACAGCTTCCTTTACTCGGGATTAACAAATAAATCCTTAAACTGAGTTTATGAAACCGAATTCCTGGGATGTATGGCTATTCAAGCCTTATAACAGCATGTTTGCCTGAATTGTGATATAAATCACATATACAACAGGGCCCAGATGTTCGATCATTTTATGTTAACTGAACCATAATATCTAATCTAACCAAACACCAGCTCTTTCCAATTAAACTCACACAGTCAGCTGTATTAAAACAAGCAGAACATAAAACAAATAGGCATGTGGTTTTGTTTATTTGACTAATTACTTTCTAATTAAATATATTTGGTATGACATTTTTTGACCTTGTAGAATAAGAGTGCGAAGTTGGGTGTGGACCAGGCGTTCCCCAGTGGATTTGTTATTTCAACAGCCACATGCATGGCACTACATTAACAGGCCATTAAAGGTTAGAATGTGTGACGGTGATTTACTTTTCTGCCATGCATGCTCTGCCCCCTTGTGACAGGAAACTCAACACTTGAACAGCCAAATCTCTGTGCAAGACACATTTTTATTTCATTCGTATGATTTCAACTTCAGAATAAAAGCACTGTTTCATTTTCATTTTCAAAATCTCAGATTGACTAAGTAAACAAACAAAAAAAACCTTGGCAGTTAAACATTTCATATTTCCAGTGTAGGAGTACAGATTAGACGTGTGGAGGTGCTGTGCAACAAAGAACAAGAGCATGAGTTTGCATCAGTGTGCCTCTAATAACTTTTATAGGGATGATTTATGTACACGAGAGAGGGAAGATAAATGGGAGGTTGTGGCTGTATGTAATGAACTGAATTAAACTAATTGTATAGGTTTGCAACAAAGTGAGCTGGCTGGCAGATACTGTAGCTGCAGGTCAGGTGTCAAAGATAAGATGTGAAGGATATAACTTTAACTTTATGTATTTAATTTAATCTATAAAAAATTAAAATGTTTACACAAAGATACAGCAAAAAAACTCACACTTGCATTGTCTGAATTTACACAAACTCAGATTCTCTCATTTCTCATCAATGTGAAAACTGTGTGGTTTTCAATGTCACATTTTGACTATGGGGACTTCCTTTGTGATTCAACTCTTATGATTCAATGTATTTTTTCCTCTGTACACCAACCTTGATCATCGGATGATGTCACTCTCCTTGAATACCAAAATAAAACTGACTAATTTTACTACGCTATAACTGTAACCTGAAAGGATGTAATCAGTGACTCACTCTCTGTAAGCTCAAGGTTTACTCATCCACGCTCATCTTTTTTTTTCTCCTGAAACGGAATAATATAATCATATAATTTAACCTTGAATATCCAGTTAAAGTTTTGTGATGGACAATATTAGTCTAGAGGTCATACAGTGTGTCAGTCATTTCACAATTTTGGAAAATTTGAGGTTTTAAGCATACATTTTGCACATCTCTTTGAGACATATCTGGTCTGTTGACTCTGTTGAGTTTGAGTCCAGTTCAGACATTGTTAGCGTTAGAAAAATATATTGTCCTCATTATTTAGAGAAAACTTCCCAATATCATCAGCAAGGGGCGTTATTGTCATCCAGAGTAGGACCCTTTTCCTCTGGCGTTGTCCTGTACTAGTCCCGGCGTGAGTGACGTCACCAACGGTACCGGCGATCAAGTTAACCGAAGACAGTTGCATTACACCGAAAATCAATTGAGGCTCCTTCAAAGTTAAAGTTTCTCGCATACTTTTAATATTCCTTTAAAAGCTTAAGAACCAAATTCCAATATTCATGAAGACTGAACTTTACAGGTAAAATGTGTTTTTTTGTTGGATTAAACAAATCAACATTTTTAAAACATCTAAATGAACTACTCTTTAACCAGAAGCAAATTTGAAATACTGTCTGCAACTCAGTGCTGTTTTATTTTGAAAGGTCAAACCGGAAGTCCGAATTTTATCTAAACTAGCTTGATAGAAGTGATTGATGTGGAGGCAGTCAGCCTGCGACAGAAAAACAAGCGAGGATAGGTCGAGCAGTACATGCTCAGTCCATGTTTTAAAAGAAAGAAATATTGAGAAACCCGAGGATATGTGGATTTAACCGTTATTTTTGTCGCTTTCACGCCGACTTAGTTACTTATTGTTTGGCACGCGGGCTCTCGTTTGGCGTTTTGAGTGTCTCGCCGTTTGCCCATTCTCGCTGGAGTGAACACTAAGGTAAGGCTGGAACCGCAAACAGACTGTGTTAAGTTGGTGCAGTTGGACGGGCTACTTCGCCCACTTTTCGCAGTTTAAAAGCCAGTTTCTGTTTTAATTTCTCATCGTTTTCTCTGTGACAAACAGTCGTAAAAGTTGAGACAGAAATGGCAGCTTTCTCGTCTCACTTTCTACATTTGACGCTGGCTCTTTGTCCACTCAGATGTGGTTTTACAAGACATTGGGCTGGAAACCTCGGTTTATCTTTCTTTTGTGCTTGCTACGATTCAATAGCAAACAGTGTAAAGCTTAAATGCTCATTCTTATAACTAAAACAGATAGTTTAAATGTATAAACTTACCCATTTTGCAATATTTTCACCACTTCTCAAAGGCCTGTAAGCGAAGGCTACTACAGCCATCAACACGCAGGTCTCAAGACATCTCTGTTCTCCAAGACATCTGTTTTGTTTGACTTATTTTCTGCTCTTCCTTTTTTTATTTACTTACTTTAAAATAACATTCAGTCATTTGTTCATTGCTAGAGTGTACAACGCATGTCACAGCTTTTGTTTTTTCACAATGAACCACATTTGCCAGAACACCATAGATTGGCGACTGGAGCCACATGCTGAGCTTGTCAGTGTGTTTAGTGGCTCTTCATGGTAACTACACCACCTATCCTCCTTATCAATGGAAGATGGGCTGCATTGTCTTTCTTTTTGTTTGCAGAAGCTGAACGTAATCTTACCATGTATTCTTTTTTTTGCTTGGAGACGGAGAGAAAGTGTTTTATGGTTATTTTCATGAAGATTCAGCTACTCAAAGATGCATGTTATAAGGTGCAGGTTCACTTTCTTGGCACACCTTTTTCTGCAGACACACCCTCTCTCTCTCTTAAGGGTAACACAGAGTCTAGGACAAGGTTCGCTCAGCTATGACAGGTATGTGGAAGGCAGGTGCAGTAAAAGACTGCTAGGCCTGTATTACAGAAACTTCCTATCTGACATCATAAGTTAGGAACTCATGTAGTGATTTAAAATGCTGCGCAAATTTCACATTTTCAGCATTTAGGTTGGTGAGCTGGTTTTACTGAATTTGTTGCGTAATTGAAATAATCAATCAGCACCAGTCGATGGATAAAGGACTATTTTTTAAGGTCATTTTCATGCACAAGAGCAAAAACATTTATCTGGTTTCAGCTTCTCAAAGGTGAACATGTGTCAAATTAGTTAGTCCTTCTTAGCATGCTGAATATTTGGGTATGGAATAATAATTAATATACCATTAATACACGAAGCATTGAACTATGAAATCAAGAGATTAATCAATAATGAAAACAATTGTGAGTTGCAGCCCTACCCTGTTTTACTGTATTTATTTGGTTTCACAATAGAGTTTAGCCTTACGTAAGGTGTGTCAAGAGGTCAAGCGGCCCCTCAAGTCTCATGTAAGTTGAGCTGTCAAACATTTGCCACTGCTTGTAAATCCTGAAAGTCAAATACATCAAAAGCATGAATCATTTACTAGTTGTAGGAATAAGATTGGACAGGAGGCGATGTTTTGAGCAGATACACATTCATTCACATTCTGTGAGTAGTTAAAAAGTACTTCTTATCAGAACATAGTTGAACTGTTGCTGACTAAGTGCACAAAGTCAGACCGGTCATACAGCTGAAACGAGTAATCAATCAGGTGATTTTTGATCTAAAAAATAATAGTCACATTTTGATATTTATTTTTCCCTTTTAAAAAAAAGTCCCAGCATTTCCCCATGCGGACTTCTGCTGCATTTTCTCTCTTAAATACCTTTAAAATTCTTCGGTGGTTTTGGTCTGTTAGTTGGCCACATAAAGACATTTTTAAACATTGACTCAGAGTCACAGTAAATCACCTCATTTAACCTCAAAGACACTTCAACTAGCTGATGTTTTTAAAACCAAAAAGCCAAACATGTGGCTAGTTAACCTCGAGTTGGCTAAGTTATCCCAAACAGGCAACACAGCAGTACATACTTGGGCAAGTGTAATAACACGTTTACCATATGTGTTATGTTTTTTAATATTTTTTAAGCTATAACGGAAAATCTACACTCAAATTTCACACCCTGCACACGTCATATATCTTTGACACTTAACTCACAGATCTGTCATTTGAGCCACATCCTCACTGATGAGATAACAAGCCCGGTCCTCGCGTCTTCCAGATTTGATTGCACAGTTATGAGCTGTGACTAATTACTCTGCTAGTTTCTCTCTACAATGATGCTTAATGGGCCTAAAATGTTTTCACACACTGTAAGTGATTAAATGTCACACACAGCGCCCACCTACGCCTTTGTTCTTCGTGTAGGAGTCGATTGGAAAAAAAACGACGTCATTAACAAGAAATATTTAACTTTTTAGATTCTTTTTTGTTTGATCTGAGTTTTTTTTAGAAGATATTATAAGTCTGGCAAATGTGATCTTTACATAATGTAGAATGATAATTATAAATTTAATAGTCGAGGATAATTAAACAAAGAAAAATCTGTTCTTTAATAATGTATTTGGTTGTTAAATAATTTAAGGAGGTAATTTCAAGATGAGGTGAAAAATCATCTCCTTTTTTAAATATGCAAAAAATGGTTTTAAAGTTGATTAAATTATCCGCTAACGTTTTATAAACCACAGCAAACAGATTCTCCAGGAGCGTGAAATCAAAACAGCTTTATATTTCACTTTACTTACTTACAGGGGAAACCGTGTAGAAAATAGAGGTCATTGTCAAATTTGGTACTTTATCTCTGGTAATAGCGTCATGTCCGCCTCCCAGGAAATCCTAATCTCTCCAGGAGGGAAGAAAGACTTGTGTAGGCACAGATGGGCGGTCAGCAGACATCATGTTGGTGGTGAGATAAAGGTCAACCCATTGTCATTGTAATCATGTGTAATCTGGGGAATGGGTGGCCATTAAACTGACAGTACATCCAGTTATGACAATAGACCCCCTGTCTGTGACCCCATGAACGAGGAGGCGAAAGAGGATTTGTGGTATGATTAAGCAGAAAGGCACACAGTGGCCATTGAACCGTCTGTGTGCGGTTATAGCAAAATAATGATTATTGTTTTTATTTGTACAAGCTGTTTGTTTTCAGAATGTCTCTGTAGCACGCTGGCACTCACACCACGTTGCCGAAGAGGAGTTATATATTTAACTCTTATGATTTCTAGCTACTGTTTGTTGGCTCACTGTTTTGGCCCTCTTTGAACAGATATTCACAGCCCTGTGATTGCATCCTAAATATTGCAATCACAGGGCATTCCCTTTTCTTGTCTACTAACTCTTCTAACTCTTACAGGCCTTCAACACTCGTGGTTCCCGTGCAATTTATTCTAATAACTTTGGTGATGCTTTAACTTTTGTTTTTGCAAAATCACGTGGGTGAAGTTTTTGGTTTTTGAGTAAAATGTATTAAAATCCTTGGCCATCATCAGGATAATAACTACTTAATGACAATTCCATCAGCCGCTGCTTTACATGGTGTTGATGTCAGCGTGCTAACCTGAGAACACAGAGGGCGGCCAGTGTTCAGAAGCTACACCCTCGCATCTCCTTTTCCAGACGGCTCTGAGAGGAGCTATGACATAGGGAACCGGGAATTGCTGAAGTTGGCCCTCAAAGAGTGGCGCCACTGGCTCAAGGGGACCAAGCTGCTCTTCTTGGTCTAGACTGATCACAAAACTTGGAATATATCCAGCCTGCCAAAAGACTAAACTCTTGACATGCCAGGTGGTCTCTGTTTTTCACAACTGCTCCCTCTCCTACCGGCCCGATGGTGGCCTTTGCAATCATTTCCTGCTAAACATCAGCATGTAAATGTTTTCATTTTGGGCATTTTAGCATTCATTTAGTTAAAAGCATCCTTGTACAAGTCCAGCCTCTCATACTCCCTCTACGCCAACTCAAACTTATATCTGGTTCTGGGCTTGTGCTGGCTTCTGTTCACAGTTGGTTCAGTTACCGAACAGCCTTGCATTTTCACAAGCTAGAAAGAGAGAGGCCATTATTGGATTTTATGTCCACAAAGAAACTCTCGGCTTGCAGCGATCACAGAGTTATGGTTGGTTATCAAAACTCTACCCCAGTCCTTGACGTAAGCAGTAGATCTGGAGCTAACAAATTCTTGTTGTTGCTGAACCAGTTGTTGTGTCCAGCGCAGGTAGCTGACCCTGGCTTCTATCAGGCCCACAAACTTTTTTAACAAGATTTTAACAACTCTAAAAGTTTAGGGTCCCACTACCCTGTTAAAAAACAAAGTTGAAATCCAGACTTGAGTCTCTTTTCCCTGTAACTTACACTGTAGTCATTCCTGCTACTTATCAGTAGCTTAGAGTTTCACTTCTCTCTTCTCAGATTCTCTTCTGTGCCTGTTAGTTTATCCGTTCTCTCCACCCCGTCCTTCATCTCTATCATCACCTCCCTCCTCTGCCACCCGGCTTCACTTCCTAATTCATGCCCAACAACTGAACTAACAGGCTGCTGGCTCCAGTGTCCTTGTGTCACCACCGGGCACCGAGCCTAATCCTCCTCTCGGACACAGAGGGGTAGACCGTGAAGGGAAGGGAAGGGATGGAGCGGGGAGCGGTACTGTATCTCAGCCTCACACCCACTCGGCCCAACAAAAGCCACAGTCATTGACTTTGTAATCTGTGGATGGTGCATGATGACGTAGAGGCCTGCAATGGCATTTGAGGTGATCCCAGAAGCGAAATAGTTCAAGAATTTGAACCATGATGATGATGGAAACACGAGAAGAGTGAAGTTTGATCTGTAATACTTTTATTTGTTGTTGCTATTACTTATATTTCATGAAAGAATAGAGTTCTGGGAGCTGGGCAACTGTAACCCTCCTGTGGTCTTCAGGGAGATTACTTTCATGGAGATTGTAAATCCGACTCCTCCTCCCTCAACAGAGAAACATGACCATAAATTCATAGACAGACTGAGAACTGCTCGTTAAATAGTAATCAAGGCCTTCAGCTCCCCCACACTCTCCTTCAGTGTGTACGGGGTTCATATTACACGGCAGAAAATTGGTACTTAAGGCCATGAAGGGAGACGGAGTGAGGCTGAAACCCAAAACTTCTTAGCAGGAGAGAGTAAACTTTGGACCATGGTTCAGGACCTTAGGTGCCTCTACAAACACACTGAAAAACACACACTCTATATAAAGTGAAGATATTAAAGTTTAAATGATTAAGAGAAGAAATTAGCACTATTGTTTCCAAGAAAAAATACTTTTTCTAGCCAATCCAACACAGAGATTTTTAAGCAATTTAAATATTATAAATAAGATAAGAAAAATGTCTTAAGTTTGTGACCACAGCATTATCTCGATGGCTTGCATTGAGAAGTCTGCATCTAGGACATCGTTAGAGTTTGTGTGACTCATGAAAGCTGTTGTTCCAGTTTGTTCCATCGTGTTGTTTTCAGCGGCGGCTTCGGCGGGCCCTTCATGCTCTAATTGATTTAATTAAGTGGACATTTTCCCCGCTGGCTGTGCAGATGCACAAACCATCAGTATGTAGACAAACATTGAATTATCTCACCCAGAGCGTGAGGGCTCTGCTTATCTGCATTTCACAGAGCGATCCATGTTCCAAGTATCCCTCGCAGCATCACAGCCCACGCAGCAACGCGTCCCTCCGAGGTTCGGCCTCATTGACAATCTCTCAGCGTTCCTGTGGATGCTCTGAGAGGCTCCGGCACTCTAGTAAACATTGTGATTCACATTTGTTAGGTGATTTTCCCTAATGACTGATGAAAGGAAGTAGCAGTACCAGTACGAGTACCAGTACCAGTAGGATTGCCACTAGTAGTGGTAGTGGTAGTAGTATTAGTATCAGTCTGACCGCCACTAGTAGTAGTAGTAGATCCACCAGTAGCACCACCACTAGTAATAGTAGTACCAGTAGAACCACCAGTAGTAGTAGTAGTAGTAGTAGTAGTAGTAGTACCAGTAGAACAACTATTAGTACAACCACTAGTAGTTGTAGTGCAAGTAGAACCATCAGTAGTAGTAGTAGTACCAGTAGAACCACCATTAGTAGTAGTAGTAGTAGTAGTAGTACCAGTAGAACAACTATTAGTACAACCACTAGTAGTAGTAGTACCAGTAGAGCCACCGGCAGTACCACCACTAGTAGTAGTACCAGTAGTACCGCTACTAGTTGTAGAAGTACCAGTAGTAGTAGTAACCGGTAGAGCTACCAGCAGTACCACCAGTAGTAGTAGTAACCGGTAGAGCTACCAGCAGTACCACCAGTAGTAGTAGTAGTACCAGTAGAACTATCAGTAGTAGTAGTAGTAGTAGTACCAGTAGAACTATCAGTAGTAGTAGTAGTAGTAGTGCCAGTAGAACCATCAGTAGTAGTAGTAGTACCAGTAGTACCACCAGTAGTAGTAGTAACCGGTAGAGCCACCAGCAGTACCACCAGTAGTAGTAGTAGTAGTACCAGTAGAACCATCAGTAGGAGTCGGGAGTAGTGCCAGTAGAACCATCAGTAGTAGTAGTAGTACCAGTAGTACCACCAGTAGTAGTAGTAACCGGTAGAGCCACCAGCAGTACCACCGGTAGTAGTAGTAGTACCAGTAGAACCATCAGTAGTAGTAGGAGTAGTGCCAGTAGAACCACCAGTAGTGGTAGTAGTACCAGTAGAGCCACTAGTAGTAGTAGTAATACCAGTAGAGCCACCAGCAGTACCACCAGTAGTAGTAGTAGTACCAGTAGAACCACCAGTAGTAGTAGTAATACCAGTAGAGCCACCAGCAGTACCACCAGTAGTAGTAGTTGTAGTAGTTCCACACACTACTCACATTTTGCGTCAGGCTTTATTTCTCATCACTTTAATGTTACTTTCAGTTGAAACACACCGTGTGTCCCTACAAACTGAGATAAAACTTCTTTGATTTAAAGAAATCTTTGATCTTTGAAATCTTCCCTGTTTAATGCTAATGCAGAATCACACCTTACGATGTGCTGTTAACTCTAATGTTGGCCCGGGGAAGGTCGCACACACACACACGATCCTCCTCCGTGACACGATCGGTTTCCAGCTGCTCTTTTCACCTGCTGGCCGTGAACTTCCCCAGGAAGGAGTGGCACGTAAGCGCTTCACACTATCGTCACTTTCTCACCCCGGTGCACAGACGCCTCAGCCATTCAGGGGTATTCACAAGTGCAGCAGCTGTGTCAGTGCCCGGCACTGTCACAGGTTGAAATGACGAATATTCCTGGCAGCAAGTTCGATCAGCTGTATCTTATTAACATTTTTAAAGGGAACTGGACCACTAGCTAAAATTAGAATATTAACTGGTGTCTGATTAATCTGCTTTAAGTTGTTACTCTGTGACTCTTAGATTTCCAGATGTTATTTGTGAGGAAAAGAAACCTCTGTCTTTAAAACTAAGTGGACTGCAGGCTGATTTCTCAATTAGCACGCCTTCAACCGGACACGCATCAGTGCAATAAGCTTGTTTTGCAATTTGTCGGACTTGAAATAATGCACACTCTCAGCTCTCTGTGCCGCACAGCGTTAAAACCTCTGGGTTAAAGGATCTATAAGTGTGCACCAGATGTCCAGTTGCTTATCTTCCATTAAAAGAACTGTGTTTTCATCATTCTGACACTCCCCTCGGAGCAAGCACATTGATGACTCATGTGTCCTATGCCCGCGGACAGAATTAAGAATGCCTTTCTTAGTAATGTCCTGGAAGATAATTGAGAAATCTCCGCGATTAAAGGAAGTGCCCACGCAAACCACAGAGAATGAGAAAGGGAGCCATTCTTAAGGTGCATCAATAGTGTGCATGTTTGTCGGGACATGCGTTAAAGGAGGGATTACATGGATGGAATTCACTTCTAGTGAAAACTTGCCACCAGCTCGTACTGTGTGTCAGAATTACTCAATGAACAAGACGAGACACAACAGAGGACAGCCAAGTGATAGTGAATACTGATGATTGATAGTGATCAGTTGAACTCTTAGACCTGCAGTCACATACTATTAGTTGCAAAAAATGTTTGCTGGACTAACTGTGTAAGGTCATGTTCATTAAAAATTTGAAACAACAAACAAAATTGAAAAAATCAGTAAATTGGTTGAGCAGTGTTTTGCTGCCTGATAAGCCTTCAAACTCAAGGACCTGTGACTAAACCTGAAAGGAACCCCTTTGCTTTTTAATTTAGGGCTGCTTTTTTGAGGACTTCCTTTGTTGTCTTTATTCTGCAGCTGTAGTGCTTTTACAAACAAGTCCCCAGATGAGCTGCTTTTAAAATGTTGATGAGTCTCTCACCTGACGTGTCCCACATTCAGCGTCAAAAGAATGAAGGAATTTCTCAAAGATCAAAATTCACTTGCATTGCTGGTTTTAGTACGTATCGCTCTCTGATTTCCTGTAAGCTTGCTGTAAGATTTATTTTTCCTCCTGCTCGTCTTGTATGTCCTTGACCTGTCAAATAAGCGGGTTACCACTGTACGCTAGCAATCTTTGTTAATGGCTTTTTCAAAGCTCGCCTCACGTCATAGTGAGGCAAATAAAAGAATAAGTCGTGCATACAGAGATTGTTCAACAGCAAGAAGTACTGCATCTCTAACCCCAGTCGAAATTTCTGTTCTGAATTCCTGTTTAATATTTTAGGAACATTTTATGTAGTAAGATCACAAGAGCTCACAGAGGCTTTATAGATATGATGTCTTCATTTATTTGTTCTGAAACATGCTGCTGCTGCGTGCTGTGGAGTTGATTCAGTTGTTCAATGAAGCAATATGATAGCCCCCCCCTTAATCCATTTGTGCTCTTTCTCTTTCTTATTCACACACACACACACACACACACACACACACACACACTGACTCATGGCTGCAGCTGAAGGAAATCCTGCTTTATTTATGAGATGTATAGCTCGGAGAGCCACAGGGTTCTCCTGAGGATTCAACACTGCACACACAAACACACACAGTATTTGGCCTGTGGAGTCTCTTCTTTGTTGCTCTCTCACACACAATCGTACACACACTGGCTGCAGGGCATCTATTTACCCTCTCTGCTGTTTGGCGCGGCAGAAACACAGTTGTTTGAGCGTGACCTTGGTCTTCCCCAGCAGGGTTTGGAGAGCTGCCGGCAGATAGCTGCTGAATGTGGTGCTTTAGTGCTTTTTTTTTTACGTGGCAGCAGTTCAGTGGAAGGATGATATCATCTGCATGTCAGAGAGGCAGAAATGCCATCCGGTCACACTACATCACCGTGGTGGCACTCAAGTGAACCGTAAAATGTCAAGTTATGAAATCCCACAGTGCTGAAAGCCGTAATAGGAACAGGAGAGCACCGGAGCTGAAGGGAAGTATTCAAGCTGTTTAAATTATCAGAAAAAAAACACCCAACGTCATGAACATGATGGCGTGAAGATAACAGGTGTACCTTTTTGGCCTCAGCTGAAGGGCAAAAAAAAAAAGTGTTTCATGTGATTTAGAGGCGTCAGGAAACATAGTTTTAGTCGATAGGAAGCCTTTAGCCAGGTGTTACATTCATGTGATGGCCTTTTTGGCTTTTAACACTGGAGGCTTTACTGAATATTCAACGAATGAAAGGTGAGGAGGAGAAGGATAAATGTTTCTAGTGGGAGCATAATCGACCATTTATTAAATGATCACTTGCAGTGACAAACGGAAAGAACCGACTTTAGTGAGCGCTTCAGTGAGTTTCAGGGTTAAACTTCCTGGCCAGCAACTTTACTGTTTAAGTTCGCTGTCACCACTCTTCTTCGCTGCAGTTATGTACAGCAAAAATTAGAGATGGACCGATATGGTTTTTTCAGGGCTGATACCGATACCGATTATTAGTAGTCAAGGAGGCCGATAACCGATATTTGAAGCCGATATTCATTTGCAGTAAAAGTGAAAATATTGGCATCAAAATTTTGAATAATACAAACTCCAACACTTAACTTTGTTTAAATGCCTTTAAGCATATGCATCAGAGCCAAAATAACCCAGTTTTATATTGATCTCTTATCGGCCGTCGGATTTTTAAAAAAATATATCGAATATCGGCGCCGATAATAGGCCCAGCCGATAATCGGTCTATCCCTAGCAAAAATCCTACTTACACTACCTGCTCAGCACCAAACAGCAGACAAAATAAACATCTATGTGCTGAACATAGCAGAGCCTTTAGCAGCTGAGGAACCAAATATGTCCCTCAGGAGTTGGTAGAGACCAAACACAGAGATAGAAGAGAGTGAAGAGCAGGAGGTTCTAACCAATCTATGGGGACGAATGTATCCGCCTGAATCTAGGAGCTCACCGGATCAATAACTTTTAACCAGAGAAACTGCTTATGTCAGGATGGAGGACATCTGCAAGTCTACATGCGAAAGCTAAGCTAATATATAGCTAGCTTTATATTTAGTGCTACAAAAGCAACATATTTGGAAGCGTCCTTATTTAAACTCTTCCTGTTACCACTTTTGGTTTCCTTTCTTGTCATGTGCCACGGCTCACAGATTTCTATCATTGAATCTGGTTCTGTAGGATGTTTTCCTTGCCACTGTTGCCAAGTGCCTGTTCATTGGTGGATCAATGTTGTCTGTAATAATCGACCGTCTTAACTTGCTCTATATGTCAGGTGTAAATATATAGCCTACCCTTTGTTGTTGGCACTAAATAAGTCAAAATTGATTGATTGACAAAAGAGACCGAACTCTTTGTAGACATTGGCAGCTGAAGTTGAAACTTGGAGAAGCTAAAGGATGGAGATATGATCAAAAATTGATGATTCTGAAATTATCAGTTGTTGTTCATATCTCCATCCTTCAGCTTCTCCGAGTCAGTCAAACATGATGCAATCCAAAGCCTGCTTCCAAGAAGACGTCGGCATGTGGGCAGAATAGAAATAAAAGAATAACAATCGTCCCTTAGTCTTTTCAAAGTTTCCTTTGCTCATTCCCGTAACTGTTTCCTACTAGAATGCCTTTACAAAGGTCAGTGCCTTCTCCAGAGGTTTAGCATAGCCCATTGTAATGTTGTGAAAGAGTGCAGGCATTCAGTTATGTAGTATCTTGTTCTACTAAGAACTGACATGTACTATGAGCTCCACGTATACATGGAAAAGAGATGTAGCTTCTGCATATGCTTTTTCCATTCTCAACATACTGTTCTGGCTCTGACATCAGGCCACCGTTATGTAACATAGGCAAACAAACATGCGTAAGAATGACAAGCGGGATACCAGAAGCATCTGCTCATGCTCCTTAGGAAGAGTTCCCATGCCTTTTGGAAAACCTGGATAAATTTAGACAGTGTTTTCAGTCCGTCATGGAAAATAACAGTCACTCACAGAAAATAAATAGACTGGAAAAAATTCCCGGAAACGGATCCTCTTCCAAGAAAATATTTGACAAATTCTCACCTTCTCTTGTTTGCTGAAAACAAGGCTCTCATCTCCTCACAGTAGTTGACAAATAGGGACCGACCTTGTTTTGGTCTTTGGTCTTTCTGTAACCAAACATGAATACCGAGGTTGCTTCCTTTACAACCACTACGCCTTCTAAAGAAGAAAAACCGCTGACTCTTCTGAGCAACCTTTTCTAAACTAAAAATAAGATGCAAGTGTTTCTCGTTAAGAGAACAGACTTTGTGCTTTATTTGTGGGACGAACTTTTAAAGGATTTCCTGAGACTGTCCACTAAATAATTGACTTCTCTACTAAGTGGCCTTTGTGAAATATCCTCATCTGTACCCGGGTGATGGAGGGTTCAGGTGCTCAACAGGTCTGCGGTGTGTTGCACCAGTCTTTCTGCATTGCTCTCACTACTTCAGCCTGCTCGCTCTCCCTCTCTTGGGAGCCTCAAGGTAGCACCGGATCAAAGGGAATAATTCAGATCCATAGCCGAGGGAGAAGTGAGGAGACGACCGATGGAGCGGAGGGTACAAAGGGAAGGTGAAGCTCAAGCTGGGGTAAAGTCAACAGTTGTTTGCGTTACACAAGGAGCGAGAACTACGAGGGGACTGTTTCTGTACTTTGTTTCCTCACCTCATTTTACCACATATTCTTTCACAACTTAACCTGACAGGAGCTAAAGTGCAGTTGGCAGCGCTTCAGGTGACTGCGAGTTTATTTCCTCGTACAGCCGGGGTCATCTATGGTGCCACGGCCTGCGCGCTCATCAAAAGCACATATTGAATTAACTCAAAGATGCAAAGTGTGCACAACACACAATTGCACACAGCAGACCCGGCTTGTCTAGTTTCGCTCCCATGGTGCCTCATTAGGAGAAAATATCTTCCTGCCATTTATTGCTTGCAGGGATCCTCACAGATGCATGGTAATGTATATGATTACCTGCATGAGAGTGCGGAGTTAGATGCCTGATAGTTCGGCCTCTTATTCCTCAAGGAAAGGTTTTATTTTTCTGCTTTGTTTTTTTGTATTTCCGCCCTCTTCTTAATCCATAATTACGCCAAAAATAGGAACCACGCTGAGCTCCTTAGATTACCCAATATAAGTGGGGCATCTTTTCTTGAAAGAGATATCGAGCTCAGTTTTTCAAATGTTCTCCCTGCTGTGAAAACACAAAAACCACATTTTATTCTATCATCCCAATTGTATCTTAGTGAAGACAGAAATCTCAAAACCTCAGCGAATACAATAAAAAGTTTCAGCCTGGTTTGATACCGCAAGGAATAGTCTGAAGATATTTTGCTGTTTGAGTGAACAGACCATTGGATACATCAGCCTGACAGTATTAACACTATTTACTTTCCACTAACATGCTGCATCTGTCAGATATGAAAGTTGCTGTCAGAGCCGTGTGCAGAGACAGAGGAGTGTGTTTGTAAGCCCGTAGGAGTACAAGACAGTTTTAAAGTAAAGACACACACCCACACCGCCGCTTCTGTATCCCTGGACGGGGGTTGTAAGCAGCGCAGTTTTTGATGAACAGAAGCAAAACAGCAAATTTACTGTCTCACAGAGGTACCCTTGTGTTTTCACGCCTCGTAAGTGCATGTGTGCTAGATCGGATTGCGTTCCACACGGAGCGAAATGAAAAGAGGTGAGGGATACTCTCTTTCTGTTGCGTTTCTAGTTCTAACTAGAGTGTGTTGTACCAGGATTCCCTGCAGCGGACTGGAGACTAAATGTTTGCAGGAGAGGAAAAAGAAAAAAAGAGTCATCAGATTAGTTCAACACATGAGAGTCTCATAAAAAGTGAATGTTTTTGAAACTTACCTTGCAGTTGTCTAGCCTGCTTTCGTCTTGTACAAAGAACTGTAACATTCTACGATCTCTAAGCACTGATCGTTTTTGTGTCTGTATATGATACTTCACATCTGCTGATTTAATTGCATATATTTTAATGAGGATCAATTCTTAGATTGGCTCAGCTTTCAGAGAGATTCTCCTTTCGGTAATGAGGGGAGATCCTGATGAAGTGGAGGCGAACTGATTCCCCTCCTCTGCATGTGTGATTGCTACCAAATAAGGATGCGTCAGTGCGATATAGATATCTGATATCATCCTTATACTGACTCACTGGATTGGGTAATTGCTGACAATCCTGAACTAGGGATGCACGATATTGGATTTTTTGCCGATATCTGATATGCTGATATTTTACAACTCATTTAGCAGATTACCGATACCGATATTTTTTCCCCGCACACCTAATTGCAGAGATCATCAACTCTCTTCTGTATTGGAATTAGCGTACAGTATAATGGTGATACTCTTATCACATTTGTTACAACGGTCGGGGTGACGGGTCTTGAGACGGTTAATCAAGTTTGTAGTGTTGAAAGACTTTGCCTTGGCTCCTCCTCGCATCACCGAAGCTGAGCAGTCATTGCAAATAGCAGTTTTGCTTTCTATTTCGGACACTTTGAAAAACTTCCACACCACTGACATTTTGGCTTCTAACTCTCTCATGCTGCAGGTAGACACACGTGACATCATCACGCTGCGCCACGCAGGTGTTCTTCGCGCCGGGGACATTGCGCTGAGGTCGGGCATTTAATCAAGTATGCAGCAGCCCATTATTTTATCGGTTAATTATATCGGTGGATATCGGCGTGTTGGCCGATATCCGATAGTTCATTTTTAAGCCAATATCGGCCGATACCGTGCCGATAATATCGTGCATACCTATCCTGAACCGATATATTTAATTCAACTCTGTTTTGTTTTATGTGCATGTACCTTGTCATACACCAGCAGCCTGCGGGCAGCCAAAGTTGCCACATATTAACTTTGCCTCATAAAATACTACCTAGTTCAATACCCAGCCTCACTTTCGCCTTTTCCCAACATTATCTCTGTTAGTGATAGACCGATTATCGGCTAGGCCTTTTTAAAAAAAAAAAAAAAAATTTTGTTTGTTTGTTTAATAAACATATGCTTAAAGGCATTTAAACAAAGTTAAGTGTTGGAGTTTGTATTATTTAAAATTTTGACGCCAATATTTTCACTTTTACTGCAAATGAATATCGGCTTCAAATATCGGTTATCGGCCTCCTTGACTACTAATAATCGGTATCAGTTTTGGCCCTGAAAAAACCATATCGGTCTATCTCTAATCTCTGTGCTTTAGTACACTGAGCCACGTAGGTGAGACGCCTAATTAGCACGTTGTTTATTTACGACTGATTATCTTCTCCTGATTTCATGTGATCGCATCATTGCACAGCCTCTTCTGGCGAAAATCAAGGAAAATGAAGAAGAAACTGTGTTGACATTAATTAGCTTGTTTACATGTGTTCATTTCATAATTACTGCAGCTTTAGTCAATTTATCAAGGAGCTGTTTGGACAGCTGCAGACGGCACCTTGTTTTTTTGCATCTGCTTGAGAATCCAGCGTCATTATCCACTTTTACATAACAGTAACTGTATTTCCTGTCATAATTCTGCAAAAGTCTCATTAATCCTCACTTGCCTCATGGTCATTCATTCATGAAGAGCATGAAGCCTCATTACACTCTGGATGTTTATTTGATCGCTCCTTACATTTATTCCGAGTGTATCTTCTAACAGCTGAGTGCTCCTGTTAGATTGTCTCTGAGTTTTTAGGTGACTGTATTGACTATTTCTGGCTTAGGATAAAAGCTGAGCTGCAGAGCTCGCTTTGCTCTGAGCGTTTATCTATTTGATTTCTCAAGCTGCTCATTTGAAGTAAAGTTTAAAAGCCAATAAGACACTGCAGCGTGGAAATGTTTCGTGCCTCCAGTCTCAAAATGTTCAATATGTCATAGAGCATCGCTTGTTCTCCGCACATCCTGCGGCACTTATTATTACTTATTTATTTATTTTCATAGTCTAGAAATTCAGCCCTGCAGCCGCTGGGAGTGTTGACAAAAACTACCAGTCGAGTGTTGTTTTTCTCTCCATATTTTGACAGGACATAGATTTACAAAGCTTGTTGAGAGAGAACCCCAGGCAGAGTCACTTTGAATATGCACTTTATGTAGAATTAATTTGAGGCATAAAACAGAACCGATCACGTTGGAAGGATTGGTCCAGTTAAACCATCATTCTGTCTGCTCTTGCTATCTGTGAACAAACAAACACCACATAATGCTTAGATACATAACTGCTGTGTTCTGTGACTGAGGTTCGCAGTATTTCCCCAGACTGCTGTGTTGAGACGTTGATTCATTCGCTTCTGTGTAATTACAAACTCCACCGACAAAATCGGCAGAAATACAGTCCGACCCCAAAAATTCTCAACACGACCACAGCCATCTTCGATGACAAATGAGCGACTCCATCCGCCGAGTACGACCGCAAGATGTGGTTGAAAGTGTGTGTTGACAACTTTTCCCAAGCTCGGAAATGAACCCAGACCCTCGACATAAATACAGCCCAATGACAACCCCCATACTGTGGGATAAGCTGCACTGACATTGAAAATAAGTCATAAGGAGATGTTAAGGACAGGCAGTTTTCTTCTTTCTGCCGAGGGCAAACTCAAACTATATTCTCCTGCCCGAACTTATTGCAGATTGTTGTTTGAAAGTTCGCTTTTTTTGACTTCCTAAATGGCAAAAGAAGAGCTCAAACGTTTAGCGAACGAACTACGATCCATCTTTCACACTGTTGTGACGACAAGTGTGCTAGCTTGTATCTAAACAAATAGACATACAGTTGGATTGATGCTTGGTATAAGAAAGGTCTTGGAATATAACTTCCAGAATATCTGTCTTTGCAGATGATTAGCCGTTGTTTGAAATACACATTGGAAGACCGGAAAGTTCCTTGGCGTTTTAGAAAAGGCCCCAATGTGAAGCCCAGTTTCCCAACCCTCGAGAAGTTCCTCGGTGACATGCTTTTATTATGAAGGTTAGAGAAATTAATACACAGTTTATTATAGCTTCCAGCCACTGCCGCATCTTCGTTGTGTGGGACCCGCTTTTCACCCCCATACTTTATTTATCTCTTCATGCCCCCCCCCTCTCTTTGTGAGACACAAACACAACATCACCTCAGGTTTTTCTGTCTCCTCCAGTCAAAGGAAAACTGAGCAGCATTGTACATCAAAGCTGTGTTCGCTACATTTGCCCCGCCGTGATTTACAGTGCTTTCCTTTTGTTGTTGTGCCAAGGGACGGGGGAAACCAGGCTGTCACATAGAGAGTTAAAAATAGAGTCTTTTCCACTTTAGCTACAAAAAGGCGTAATAAAACAAAAAAAAAAGACACAAGGAAAAGTGTGCTAACAGATTACAGCTTGTGTCTGGATTAGGTTTTTGCGGAGAGGTTTGCATCATGTGTTGAGAGCGCAGGGAGGTTTGCCGAGTGAACAAGCGCTGCACTGTTGTCGAAGGAGGCAAAGTGGGCATCAAGGAGTAAACAACCAAAGTTAGACGCCGGCTATTTTTGGCTGAAGAGAAGGAGAGGAAAAAGTGAGATCTCAGTGCAGCGGGGATTCTGCGTTGTTTATCATCCGTCAGTGCGATCGTTATGATGGAATAATGATATCAAAAATTACCATGATGCACTGCTCTGTGCCCTAACTAAGCAGATACTAATCAAAACAGCAGCTCTCATAATGTGTAATAAATTAGGGACTGGAGGTTGATGCTTCAGTAGGAAATCAATACCTACCATCTGCCCGCACAGATAATGTGCGATGCTGGGATTAAGTAACAGTGTTAATGCACAATCATCACTCTTCAGTAGTGCCATCAATCTGCTGTCAGATTAGGGTGTTAAGTGCTGAATTTAGTGTAATTTCAAGTTTTAAACACCTTTTCAGAATTAATATCAAACCAAGGACACCATTTATCTCGTACTCCTCTTCTATTTTGACTTTAATGGGGTAAAAGAAAACCTCTCCTCAAAGCATCACCCTGTCGTGCCGAAACAGAGCGGATCCTTTTGTGAAGAAATATTGAAAATCGAAGAGCGAGGGGATAAAAGTCGGAGCCTTTGGGGAACGCCCCTGTCAGGGACGGTGGGACCACCCAGCGACGGTTATCATGGAGACTCGCTCAACAATGCTGGCTTCACTCAGGGGAGGAGGGCTGAAGCGGTGACAGAAAATGAAAGTGACATGTGAAAAGTTGCTGGTAAAGGGAGTAAGGAGGGGGGGAGAAGGATGGTCTGGTTAAAGAAAGAAGGGAATTCCATGTTTTTGTCATGATGCATTTAGGGAAGTTAAGATTTATTGCATTTGTGTCAGAGAGTGCAACGCTGCTGCTTGAGGGGCCAACATGACTCAGCAACTAACACCACTTTATTTCTCTATGTGCTTAGTGATGTGCACAGTACATGAACATACGGAACAATAGGGATGCAATGAATAGTTTAGTCCATCAATTTAGCTTCTTTTTTTATTGTACAAAATGTCAGAAAATAGCAAGCCCAACATAATGACCAAATATATTCAATTTATTGCCACAAAGAAAAGCAATTTACCAGATCAGAAGAGCATCTGACGAGACATTTTATGAGGCTTTCAGGACTGTTGATAGTTCTGTATTTGGTGCAATGGACACATTTTGGTCTAAAAGGCCTCTTAAAGGTATTTGAAGTTCAACATCCAGCCCCACTTAGCAAAACACATTCTATAAAATGCATCCAAAAACCTTCTAAGTCCCTGCTTGTTTGGTAGATATTCACATTAATCATCCACCCTGAGAAGCACTCAATGCAATATCTGATGTCCACACCGTGAGCTTCTAATATGAGGAAACTTTCCGGATATAATTTGTTGTGCTGAGATGTTCTGTCCTCCGTGAAGTCAGTGCCATCTGTGTACCGAGTGCACAAGCTTCAGACCCACTGGTGAGAATCACGAGAACAATCAGGTGTTTCTGTGGCTGAGCAGCAAGTTTTGAAATGACTGAGGCTTAAATTAAACTTTCCCTGACTTATCTCGGAGTTCAGATGCATTTGTGTGGCAAGTAGCTTGGTAACATTAGTTTCATTTGCAAAGCAGAAGTAGAATGTCGTCAGCGTATCTTGGATAGTTTTGAGACCAAACACTGAAATACAAAATATGTGACAAATACCCTGTGTTAGAAATTAGGGACATTGATTTTCAAATATAGCATTATTTAATAGGCATGTAAGGCAGAATGAAAGATGCTTCTAAATTGCATTATGGGAATTGTAGGATATCTGTGGAGCTTGACTAATAGAAGGGAGGGGTCTTGGTCTCTGCAGCTTTCAAGAAAGCAAGCAAATAGTTCCCTCTTAATACTACTTTCAAGAGTACATTTTTAGGCTTCTTTTATTAGCAATATTATATTATTATTTACAAGGTGACAATGTAAAAGCGTCACTAAGAGCGTAGTGATGAACGTTCAAAGAGTGGTCACCTTTTTGTGCAGCTCCACTCAGAGCTTTACAGTGTTTTGGCTGAAAGTTAAATTTAACCTCTTATAATTTAATTTATTGCCAAAGCATTGAGCTGTTTGAAGCTAAGAACCCTGAAAACCCACTGTACACTACCTCAGCACCAAACAGAATTCACAACGAGAAGTTGGTAGAGACCAAAAACCGGGATAAAAGAGAGTTTGCCAGATCAGCCAGATTAAAAGAGAAAGACATTTTTAAGCCAGGTTTGAGTTGCCTGTCCTCATTATTGTTGCCCTCCGGTGTGGATTTTACTTCTCACCACAGTTTGGTCAAGCCGATTTTGGAGAAGCCTCCTCTGTCCTCTGATGTGCAGTCATATGCTTTGGAGATGGCAGCCCAGGCTCTATTTGTGTGGTCTGAGAGTGCCTTCTTCTCAGTCCTATTTTGAGCGGAGAGCGAGAAACCCTCCTGGTGTTGCTTTTGAGATGCCCTTTTGTGGGTTTGTCTTTTTGTTTTTTTTATATGACTTTGATGACGTCCATGTGGGCCCCATTCCTCTGAATTGAAACTGAAGAAGAGTGACCACAAACCTCATCACACAGAGGCAGATGAGCTTATGTCATAAACCGCAGCCTCGGTTCAGGGCGAGTGTGTGACAGATGGAACATGTACCGTTGGGGTTGTGACATATTGCCTGTTTCACAATATAGCCGTCACCATGTGTTTTTTGGCTTTGTTTGGGGCAGCAGCAGCTGTAATGTGGAAAGAAATCATTAAATTGACTGCATGCTAAATGCATCTAATTCTGCGGTGGCCTGGTTTAGTTGTTAGAGACGAATTATTCAGTGAAGACGACCATAAGGCCTCTTTAGATCACGGAGCTCTGTCCGCGGTGCCTCTTCACAGCGAGTCTGGCTTCCTCATGTTTCAGTCTGTTCACTTCACTCCAAATGCTTCACACACTGAGTGCCAGTAGGGAGTGAAGCAGCCCTCCTTCCTGTTAGAAGCAGCTACCGCAAACACTAGTGTGGAGTGGAGGGGAGAGGGGGGGGAGGTGGAAACGTCTCCCATTGGCTGAATCCTGACCCTCGTCGTTGACCTGAATGCCAAACACAGAAAGCTCCGCCAGACGTTTTTTTTTCTTTCCACATCCCCTCTTTTTTTTATAATCCTCTTTTACTTTCCCTTTCTCTTTGTGTGGTGTTGAAAGAGCCTGCGAGCATCCTCCCCCCTCCCCACACTGAAGGGGAGTTGTGAAGTGGTGCTGAAGCCCACCTCAGCAGTTTGACGCTCCTCTTTCCCCTCTTTTAACTTTCTCAGCGCAGGAATGGAGGGGTCACGGGGAGCACTAGCTCGCAGGGTTTCCTCTCTTTAATCCCAGTCAGTCCCAAAAAAATCTGTTTGTTTTCTTTGTGCGTGTTTGTGTGCTCTCAGGAGAAGTGTTTTTGTTCGACCATCTGTCTGCTTGTTAACCATATCAAGGAAACAGTTAGTGGCTGTGATTAAATGATAAATGATCTGTTAAGTGGATTATTTTTCACCCACAGACGTCTGAAGCACAAACGGTTTAAAAGGAGACGTCGTGGATTTCATCGCCACGTTAGCGCGCGTCAATATGAGCTAGCTGCCACTCTGACATACATCACTGCCCGTAGAGGGAGGATGGACTTGATTCGGAGCGGCGTTCCCATCACTCCGCCTAATGACGAGCAAGGTTGTCAAGGAGACAGAGGAATGGGTATCATGGATGAGTGGAGGCAAAGTGCTCGTGGTAGGATGGGAGAAAATCGCATGTTATTCTGCCAATTTATACAGAGTCACACGTGGGGGGGGGGTGACACCAAGCGAGAGGGAATGTGGGAAGGTTGATTGTGTTATAATTCATAGGGTGCTTTTACATTGACACTGTGGGGTCTGTGCTTTTGCTGGTTGTTTAGGCTGATGGAAAAGCTGTCAATCAAATTTATTTGGTGTGAAAACAAACATGTCTGCTTCCAAAAACGTAAAGCAGACCAACCACAGGATTTATAGATGGTATACTTTTAATCTCAGCATGAATTCAAAAGCTGAAAATCAGCTGGCCAAGAATTTCTTGTTCCCTGATCGTCCCCAAGCTGAACACACAACAGAAACTATCTTGATGCAGATTCTTTAGATTTTTTGGGGGCTTTTCTGTCTGAGTGTGTGTGACCACGATATATTCCAAGTGGGAGCTTCTGCAGTGTAAAAATAAACTCTTTTACTGACAAACCGTGTGATTGCGACACTGATTCTAAATAACATGGTGAGGGAAATTCCCATGATCACCCTGTGAAGTTAAATATTGTGTCATGCGGTATTCAGATAACAACTCTTATCTGCACTAGAAAGTAACCGTTTTTTTTTGTTTCCATGACAGAATGACAGAACAACTTCCTGTTTTTTATAAAGAGACATGTGCATGGGTAATTGACATATCTCTAATTAGGGGTGGGACAAGATATCAATATGGCCATATATCGTCATCCTGACTCGTTAGGCTTGTGCCAAATATCGATATTTTTAATTTACAAATATTTGACGCTCTAAACAGATTTCCCTGCGATTTTTGACTCATCATGTCACTACTTCATGACTCCTTGTGGTGGCGCTTGACATGAATGAGGGTAATGTGAGCAGAAATTAGTTGGCCGAAGAAGTTCATCAGATATCAAGATGCATCATTATATGTGCAATTAATCATTTATCGCAGAATCGCTGTATCGTCATCGTGGGCCACGTCTCGTGAGTTACCCTGCGGTCCCCACCCCTCTCTCTTATGACCTTCCTCCAATCATATAACAATAAAAGTCACCAAAAATGACCAAGTTTTTGCCTGGTTCACAGCAGTCATTGTGCGAGAGGCGGGGCCCTAGACTGGTCGCCTGTCAATCACAGGGCTGACACATAAGGGCTTTTTACACTGCCAGTTCAAGGCGGGATTATTACGCTATCATATCCGTTATGTTCCGTCTTCTATGTAAGACGCACGGAGGCGGAACAGTGGAGCGAAGTCGTTCCGCCTCTGAGCCGGCATCGGAGGTACTAACAGAGGCGAGACAGCGTCTGTGTAAACTGCAGAGCCAGCAGGGCGGAACAGCGCTGTGTGTGTGTATTTGAAGCACGTGCTGTTTGTTTACACCTCGTGCACATTTTGCTTCCGGAACGCTATTTGAAAACACGCTCTGGGGCGGCTTTACGCCGACGTTGCTTGGTCCATTGTAGAATGACAAAAGTGGCATGAGGACGGAGCTTCGTTACGGTGCTCAAGCGGAGCCGCAGTGTAAAAAAGGCTATAGAGACAGAAATGGAGAAATGCTGACACCCACACCTACGGGCAGTTTTGAGTCACCAATTAACCACGAATGTCTTGTCGGACAGGAAGCCCGAAAGGAAACCCACGCATGCACGGGGAGAACATGCTCCTCCCTCATCGTCCAAACTGGGACTCGAACTCGGAACCTTCTAGTTATGAGGCAACAGCGCTAACGACTACATAACAAAATTAGTTTTGTTTTCACTTGGTCTGGACTACATGAACCAGACCACAGGTTTTTCTGTGTGCTTGAATGCCTGAGTTCAGTCTGCATGTCAGCAAGACCTTTTTGAATCTCTGCTGTGTAGAGGAGGAAACTGAAAAAGCAGAGAATCCCAAACAAAGCCATGTTGTAATACCATCAAACACTTCTGCTCTGCTTTCCATTTCAACATCTCAAACGTGGTGACAGTAACACGCTGAAGTACCCCTGCAGATCGTATCAGGCTTCCTCGTCCATCCATCCGCACCAGGAGGAACAGATGCAATAAAAAGAAGGTAAAGCGGGAGCCTGGTCTAATCCCGCCTGAGGCGGACGGAGGCCACAGCACGTTCACATGCCTCCTGTCTCCTGGAGGAGTTGACGTCAGCGTCCCTCATCTTGTCATAAATCTGCCAATTCCTCTTCTATTTCCCGAGCTCGCAGAAGAATCACAGCTGCTGCGTTTTCATCTCCGCCGGCATGTCGGACTGACCCTTCACCGCCTTCCTTCTGCTGCGGTAAAAGTAAAGTCACATCCTTGAAAGTTGAGTAACTTAACTTATGGTGAACTTAACATAAACTCTCCGAGTGCTGTGTTGCAAAACTCCCCCCCATCTCCTCCTACCCCTCCTCCTCCTCCTCCTCCGCTGTCCCTGTCCCGGCCTGCGAAGAAATCCAGTTTGACAGCTTTAGTGACGGCAAGCAGAGGCACATTCATAGAGTGCGGCGCTCTACTGTACAAACTGTTGCACTTGAGTTGTTGCTGCATGTTGTAGAGACTGAAACCAGCTACTTTCATGCAGCGTCACACTCGCAGCATCGGGCTGTGACTGTAACTGTAAGAATGTATGCGGAGACGTCTGCTCCGTCTCCGCGCTTGTGGCCTAATTGGAGTGGAATTAAATATCTTTGGTTGAAAAACCCGCCCGCACTGCAGAGTGCTCCCATTTGCATTTCATAAAAAGTAGCCTCCGCAGAAGATATCAATCTTTCCACCAGTAATGGAATCTTTTATTTGGTCTAATTTGTGCGGCTCTGCTTCCTGTAAGTCATAATTCTCTTTTGTGGAGGAGGTTTATCTTCGCTCTGCCCTCTCATTAAAGAATAAAATGTAAATGACAATACGAGTACAAGAATACACAGTATGTTCGCTGCTGCATTTACTCCAGTGTATCGAGTAGAAAACACTGTATTGTTGTGCACACTCGCTCAAAATGCATGAATAAAACTGTGTGCTGTATCAGTTTTTTCCATTTAACTATGACTCAGCAGGCTTTTTTAATCAAAAACACTGTTTTTTAATAACTTAACCGTTATTACACAGCTCTATTATTGTGTTTTGTTTTGTGTGATAGAGTTTTAAAGGATATTTAACTGTCAGTTGTGTCTCCTGGAAGGTTATTCTGCCATAAATCACAGCCAAAAACTACTGATAGCTCCACATGAGATTAGATAAGAAATGTGCCGTTTTATTTGATTACTCCGTCTGAACAGCTGCAGACACAAAAGCTTTACAACCTAACTATTCATTCTGTACCTTTGATTTCAGCCCTATCTTCTCAGAGCTCCCTTTCCTTTTCATCTGAACCTTTTTTTTATTACTTCCTTTATTTATTCCAGTGATCTCGTTTCCCCGCCGCAGACTGTTAACTTGGCGGTGAACTAAATATAAACCGGATTGCTCGGATGGTTCTCATACCGCGGGATGCCGTTTATCGCAGAGAGGGGAGAAAAAAAAGTTCCCCTCAGAATAGGGATAAACAAAAATTGCATTCAACTTTCCTGATTGTTTCACGCATATTTCCAAAGAGACAATCTGTTTCCTGTGGGGCTGTCTCCTGAGCAGATGCATGTAATCTCTCAGCAGCGAAGGTGGTCCACCAAACCCCTGTCCAATCACCTCACCTAAGGCCCGGGGAAATAGAGCGTGTAATCGCTCACTGTCTGTCTCAGGAACTAATAGGCAAGGCTTAACTTGCGTGTGTGTGTACGTGTGTGTCAGAGAGCGAGAGAGCGTGCAGAGTGAACACGTACATTTATGTTGTGTGTTTGTGCCGCTCTCTAACGAGCTGCTTTTTTGGACTTGGATGTTGGATGTTACTGTGGCTGTGAAAGTTGTCATGTTTTCATGTTGATTTTGAACATAGCTTCTTTTTTCTGGGCTGTGTGGTAGCTGCAGTGATAAGTTGATTAACCAATAATACCAGTGGTTCTCAACTGGTCTCGCCTCAGGACCCACAACCACTTCCTTAATGACAAATCGCGACACACATTTTTCCAACCACTCACATATGTTTAATGAAAAATGGCAGTTTGGACCTAACACAGTATGTCAACATAAATGCAACTGCAGCTGTATGTGTATATATATATATATATATATATATATATATATATATATATATATATATATATATATATATATATATATATATATATATATATATATATATATCTGGGGCGGCTGTGGCTCGGAGTCGGTCATCTTTCTATCGGAAGGTCGGAGGTTCAATCCCGGTGTGATGACTGATTGACAGTTGGACACTTTCTGTAGCAGCCTCTGCCATCAGTGTGTGAGTGTGTGAATGTGACATGTAGTTTAAAAGCAGCTTTTAGTGGTCGCAAGACTAGAAATGCTCTATATGAGTACAGTCCATTTACCATTTACCCTAGGTATATATCAGTGACTACATGGAGTGTGACTTAACTACACCACCTCTGCACGCACGTCACAGGAAACCCCTGTCCTTCAAAATAACCACAACTGTTTTTTTTTCCAAGCACACATCCGCCTGACCCACTTTTGGGTCCCGACCCACCACGGTATTAAACGACATGGTTTAGGCAATAATGTAAAATAGGGATAAATGTAATGTAATGTTTTTTGACTAGTTAACCAACACTCTTAAAGGTTAATAGCTGGTTAATTTACTGAACTTAAAAGTCTGGGACCCATTAAAACACAAATACGACAAATGTTTAAGGTTTATTTTACAAGTGCAATAGCATAAACGGAGAGAACATGAGGGTTTAGCCTACACATCTGTGTAGTTTTGGGCGTTATGGCTTCCAGGATACCGGCAATTTCTGACTCTGAATATAAAGTTAGGCTCCGGGCCTGAGACCGCTGCATGGAACATATAATTAGGTAGGCTATAGGCCTAATACCTGGAGATAATAACCTAAATCTCTCTGGAGATATTTAACTTCAAATGAATACAATAAATAGCAAATAGTACAATTTGTATTAAATACAAATTCTTGTTGCTGGTTTTATTTTGCTCTCTTGTACTGTATAACTGGTCTTAACGGTCAGTTAACAGTTAACCGGTAAAAGTCCGTAATGTAAAACATTTGTGTTGTTTGAAGCCTCTTAAATCTCTGCATTTTCTGCTTTTCTTTGTCCTTTATGATGAAGAGTTTTTGGCTTTGCAACTGTTTGTTGGACAAAAGAAGCAATCGGGAGACGTTCCTTCTGTCTCTGAGAAGCTGTGATGAGCGTTTATATTTTTTATTTTTACATTTTGTTGCAGATTGTTCCACATTCAAAACACTTAGGCCTATTAGCTGCAGGCGCCGTGTGTTGTGCATGCGACCGCTCTGTGTTTTAGGATACACAGAGGGGTGATCACGTGGTCAGCAATTTTGAGCCGTAATCTTAATCCACGGAATTATCGGTTTTATTCCCAGTTCAGGCCTTAAACATCCCCACCAATTTGAAACTCATATGTAGCTCCGTTATGTAACTTAGCCTTGTGATGGACTGGAAACCTGTCCAGGATGTGTCCTCCCTGAAGCCCAATGAGAGCTGGGATAATCGGTTTAAAGACGGTGTGCATGGGAGGATGTGGATTATTTTGTAATGACTTTTCACTTGTCACAGGAAAACTGAGCCTTTCACACACTCACCTTAGAAAGCCTGCACATGAGAAATAATGATACACGATACACGTTAGCGTGTGGTTTCCCAATATCCCTCTTAATTAATCCCAAGTTATTTATGAAGCAAAGGATTCAGTTTGTAATGGCTGTTTTCCCCTTTTTAAAATGTAAATTACCCAGTGGATCTAGTCCGTTACTAATTAACTTACAATATTTCTTAATTATTTATTCATGTTAATTAATTCAAATACCCATGACAATCCTATCTGCTCCCTCATGGCTGTTTGAAGGTGTGGTAGTGTTTACAAGCTGCTGTTGGACCAGAATATTTCGCTTGTTTTTCATCCGCACAATGTGACATTGGTCCTTTGTTAATGCTCACTGTGAAGCGGCTGTATACCTCTGTGTGTGTTTAACCCAGTCCTCGTCCTCTCCACAGGAGGACTCCATGAAAGATGACAGAGGAGGTGATTGTTGTAGCCAAGTGGGACTACACGGCCCAGCAGGACCAGGAACTTGACATCCGTAAAAACGAGCGTCTCCACCTCCTGGACGACTCAAAGACCTGGTGGCGCGTCCGCAACGCCGGCAACCAGACGGGCTACGTGCCGTCGAACTACGTGGAGCGCAAGAACAGCCTGAAGAAAGGCTCGCTGGTGAAGAACATCAAAGACACACTGGGTAAGGATTCAGTTTTTACAGGTTAAAGGTCGCTTATGTGTCAAAGAGGATTTTTCAGTAAAAGTCAAAACTCTCTTCCTTTTAACACATCCTGCTTCCTGTTAGAGGAGATCAGACGTGGTCATAAACAGCGGTCAGTGTGTGTGCGTGCTGAGTGTGTGTTAGCCTCAGTCCTCACAAGTGAAATGATTGGCTCACCGTGTCTCTGGCCCGAGCTGGGAGCTGTCACTGCGCACTCCAGGGATCCTGCCGAGCTGGCCGTTGCTCTCGGCTGTCAGCGGACTGTCTCTCAGTCCCCGGCCATGACTGGAATACATAAAGCTGTGTATGTAGACGTAGCTGCAAACCTATGAGAGGGACTGTCGGTGCATATAGAGTGAGCGGAGTTATTTAGACCCTGTCTAAGGATAGAAAAATAGCTACTGACGAGAGAGTTATTTTATGGGCAGCTATAAAGAAAATAACAGTGTCATTTAAAAAGGCTCCTGCATCAAACATGTCATTTTATCTTCTATGCGATTCATTATCTACATTATTTCATTTTTTCCCCACTCAAAATCGAGTAGTAAAACAGGACAACGTGGGTTGGACCCGGTGCCATCATCACTGCTTTTGTGTTTTTTTTAATATCATAGACCCTCGGTTGCTCAGTAAGCGTCCTGCATCTCTGACGCATTAACATCTAAAGGAAAGCAGGACACTCACTTTCCACGCGTCCCAGAGAAGCACCTCATCTTTCCCGTACAGAACCAAACGTTAATATGAGCAACAAACTTGTTTTAAGAGTCACAGTAATCAACCTGCGCTTCTAAGCCTGTGTGCTACATGCTTGTTCAGCCACAACAACAACTAATCCGTCACCACGGATACCATTTCAACAATTAAGGATACAAACTTAGTAGTGATAATAAACTTGTGTTTCCACCGCTCATGCTGTGTTCACTCATGTCGATGATGTTTCACCGTCTGGGGGAACTCGCTGAAGTTAAGTAAACAAAACCGGCAGCGGGGGTGCGTTAGTGTTTCACCACGGTTAGAGAAGTTCTGTGCAGCGACAGCCCTAACCGACAGATTAGATCAGAGAAACATGGAATACACATTTGAATGCTTGTTGTTTGTAAACAGACTTGCCTTGTTTGGGAAAAAATGCATTAAACAAAACAGTAAACAAAATCATGGTTCAGTGCATTTTGGCTCAGCAGTAAATACGCAAGATAGGAAAATGATGTGAGCAGTAAACAGAAGCTTGCTTGTTCTATGTAAATGTTACTTTCAGCGACCTTGGGTGTCCTGAAAGGCGCTTATAAATAAATAAAAAATGTATTCCTTTAACAGTTAATGCACTAAAGTAATATATTGTTCAAATGAATGCTCCACTCTATAACTCTGACCTGTTGCTAAGTCTTGCATGTTCATACAGGCAGGTCCAACGTGACGACTAAAAAGCACACGTGAAGTCACTCTGCGTAAAGATGATTGAAAATGTGCTTCAATCTTGTGTTTTCTACAACTGAGTCTGGTCTCATCTCCACAGTGTTTAACACGTTATGGCGTCTGTTATTAACCTTCTCAAGGTTGCAATTAGCAATGACGGTCTGCAAGAGCGCTGTGCGGAGAGGTGCGAGTATTGATGAAACTGCATCTGTGGCATGAAAGTACTGAAAACACCGACACTTTTTTTGGCCTTATAACTAGAGATAGACCGATATGTTTTTTTCAGGGCCGATACCGATACCGATTATTAGTAGTCAAGAGGCCGAAAACTGATATTTGGAGCCGATATTCATTTGCAGTAAAAGTGAAAATATTGGCGTCAAAATTTTGAATAATACAAACTCCAACACTTAACTTTGTTTAAATGCCTTTAAGCATATGTTTATTAAACAAACAAACAAAAAGCGCAGGGAGTTCCCAGGGTCAGCAGCATCTCTTATAAAGGTAACTGAAAATTTAAATAAATAAATAAATAACTTCCTGAAGTTTTATAAAGTAAATAAAACAAAGTTAAATAAAATTTGCAAAGAAATGAAAATTTCTCCTCTCCGCCGTGTGTGTGAGCACTCTGCATGCACAGCTTTCACTGCTGATTGGCTGTTACCAGTGCCATGGCTCTGCGTGTAACCAATCAGTGCTGTGGGTGGGACAATGCTGGAGACAGAGTAGTGACTGCAGACAGAGAGGTGCGGCTGCATCAGAGCCAAAATAACCCAGTTTTAAATTGATGTCTTATCGGCCGTCGGATTAAAAAAAAAGGCCGATGCCGATATGCGCCTGAATATCGGCGCCAATAATCGGCCCGGCCTACTTATAACACTGTTAATTAGGGGCGGGACAAAATGTCGATACGGCAACATATCGTCATCCTGACTCGTGCGATACAATTATCGATAGGTTGCCACCAAATATTGCTATTTTAATTTACAGATGCGTGGCGCTCTGAACAGATGTCCCTGCGATTTTGCTCACCGCGTCACTCCTTCGTGACTCCGCGTGGGGGCGCTTATGACGTGAATGAGGGTAGCATGAACGTCAATTAATTGGCCGAAGAAGAAGTAAATCAGATATCATGATTTATCATTATGTCCTGCAATATATCAATTATCACTGTATCGTGCTTTTATCATTATCGTGGGCCACGTGTCGTGCGACACTTGTGCGATGCTGTTAATACACATTACCATTCCATAAAAGCAGATTTAACAGCACCACAGCGTGAGCATGTGTGACTCACACAGCTCCCCTTCGTGTCAGTACGCATCCTCTTTAACCTTTTCACACCACACTCATCATGTGTGTTGATATTTTGGTATTTGTCTGGAGGAAACTGTCGCCTCCGAGCCGTCACATGGCGACGGCATCATCATGAAAGCGTCGTGACTGATGGTCGGACATATGTTCTCATAACCAGAATGTAATTTGGAAGTTTGTAATCAGGTTTGCCAACGTCACGTGATCCAATTCATCTGCATGATTACGAATTAGGTGGTAGGGAAATCAAGTTAAGTGTTATAGTACGGATGTGTTGGTCAGAAAGCAGCGTTCAGTGTGGGAATATTAGACTTAAAATGATCAGCTTGCTGCTCTTTCCGGTAGCAGGAAAAGAGCAGAATGCCAGCACAGAACAGGAATTGATCTGTTTTGACAGTTTAAGCATCTGTTAGCACTTTTTGTCAGCTTGGTAAACACAGAGAGAGAGTTGGGAAGAAAACAGTAACATGTGGGAGAAATTCTATCAAGACAAGACGATTAAGAAGAGCAATTAAGATAGAAATAGTAACTGTGTCCCTGAAAGCGGCCACATTCAGAGCCGTGTGGATGATATGAAGAGAGTCTGACGCTCTGATTCCTCTCGGCTCTGTGGATTTCAGCCCTCGGGGGAGGAAGCTCTGCGGCTTTATGTGGGCCAGCGTGGCACGGCCTGCCGCTGTCGCCCTCGTCGCCATTCATTGTGCGCACAGACGACACGCGTCACCCCCCCCTCCTCACGCACCCCCCCCCCCCCCACTTCAATATTGTTCCCTTCGGCCCCCTTTTTTCTGTCACTGCGCGTCTCTGCGTCTGTATGATCAGAGGATTGATTAGTGGAGAGATGAGCAGCCTAATGGTTGTGCTGGAATGACGGATTACCTCTCCGACTGCAACATTATGGCCCAGTTCCATTTTAGCGTAAGTAGTTTGCTTCCAGTCTGCGGCTCTTCAGTGTTAAAAGCCCGAGCAAATCCAATAGGCGAGAACATTTTCAAGATGAGGTGATGAGCAATAGGTGAGGTCAGAGGCTAATGGAAAACACTCACACACTTGAATAGAGCCTCTGATTGGCTGACAGCGTGATTACCTCATCTTGCTACAGTCTCTGACTCGTCCTCTCTTTTCCCCGGTCTTCACTGAGTCTACATTGTGATTATAGCGCTCGTGGAGAGCCAGTGATTACTGTTATCTGCAGCTTTTCCTCCTCATTTGCTGCACTTTAATGTGGTTGTGTCATCGACATGCACCCAGGCAGAATTGAATTGTAAATGGCTGCATGCTGCTCTGTGCCCCAGTTTCCTCTCACAGGAAATAAAAACACAGTAATGGATGAAAGAATTCAGAAAAGGTCCGACCCGTTCCTGAAACTGGGCCAGCTCGAACCTGTCAAAAAAATACCGGCTAGTTAGAGTTTGTACGTGGCAGCTGTGCTACTGTTCGTGTAGGTGGATGTGAGGCGTTTAAAAGCACTTTGTCCTGTCGTAAAGTCACAAACAATTATATACCTGCACTTCATTTTACTCTGATGTTGCATAAGAAAGTTCAGTTTGTACCCCATAAAAGGCTGTGACTTTGCAGCTGTGTAAAATACAATATGCAGTCTTTAGCCAGAAGAGCTTAAATGTCCGTTAAGCCTCTGAAATCCTGTCCCTGGATGGTCAATACAGAGGTATCAAGAGAGGAGGAGACGATTAGTATTTCCTGTTAAAATGTGTGGGATGTTCTTGTGTCATGCTGTGGTGTAGGCTCTTACGTTGACTCAACCAAGTATAGATTTAATATAGTGTAAACCAGGCTTTAGCCTCCTCCTCCTTTAGCAGCGTAGTTTCACCATCTGTCATTCCTGCCTCCGGAAGTCGAGCCTTATCTTTTACAGGATCGTACCAGGTGGGAGAGCTGCGAAGCCTTTACATCCTACGATCAACATAACTTTATAATAAGTTAAAGCAAAGAACTTCTCTAGTGCTACTTTTAAACATCAAATTTAAAGATATAATCTCGAAGATTTTCATGTAAATAAATGTCTGTTAAGTCACTATCTATCGCCGAATGAGGTAACACAATGGCGGCGCCCAGTTAGTGACGTGTTTTCCATCACCCAGCAGTGGTTGGTCTGCCAGAGAGGGTAGGCGGAGCTAAGCGGCTATTTTCCCGGTCTCTGCAAGTGTTGCGAGTAAACAGTAATCTACTATGGCTGAACAAACAAAGAAAAGATGGATGACTACAGATACAACTTCAAAAATAAGTGAAAATCCAAAGAAAATGAAACAAACTCGACGCTCAGATGAAGGCAAACAGTCTGAAAAGGAAAGCGACCGTCAGCGAGGAAAATCAAGAGTTACAACCGGAGCCAACCGTGGACGTCACACATGCGACACTGTCTGGATAACTGGGAAGTGTGCTCCCGCAATTACAGTTTATCACCATAGGTGCCGCCAAAGAGAACGAAACTGAGATCTTCAAGATTACAACTTAAAAGAAAAGTGGTATTATACCTGCACATTTCAAATGCCTGTCGTATTTGCCTTTAAAATACTGCATGTGTAATGTGCTTTGCATTCTGCTTCTAAAGCTGTCGGGCTCCATGTAATGACAATTTATCTATCGATTAATCTATCGACTATTTTACTGATCAGTACATTAACCTTAAACGATTAATTTTCCTCCAAAAAAACCTTTTCAACTGAGTACATTTTATTTTGACAAACTCATTTTCTGAAACATGTTGTCGAACACTTATAAAGCCATGAAGTCGTCTGCCTGAATAAGTGTATTAAACAGCTCCGAGGACTAGAGATATTAGAAAGCTCTCCCTACTAATGAATAGACAACACTCATGGTGGTTTGGCCTTTTCTTTCCATCGTCCAGCATAGGGCCTGTGTGCTCTCTTTGCACACAGTTTTGTTTTGTGATCATTGGCCTTGGGCCTTTAGAAACTGAACCGAGCTGGACGCTGCTGCTGCCTCTGCCATTTCATTTTCTAAAACTGTGCGTTGCGTTGACTGGAGCGTCTCAGCCGACCAATGACTCGAGCCATAAACGACTGGCATCATGACGCAGAAGAAAAACAGTGAAAAACCTTGCGACGGTTTGAAATAGCGGCTTCGACATCGAGTGCCGAGTCCTTTTTTCCTCCAATGTAAACATTGTAACTTACTTTCATTTTCTCCTTCTGTCTTTGAAAGCTTTGACCCTTTTTGCACACAGTAATAAATGAAGACCCTGTGGAAGAAGAGCTCAACTCTGATTCACTTACTGTTCTCTGAAAAACCCCAGCACTCACTGACACTGAGCTAACGGCTTGTGCTTCCTCATTAATACACACACGCACGTTACTGCATTGTTTGGACTCTTTTGGCACAGTAACTTCCCCTATAAGTCGTACAGTGAAGCAATATGCTGCAACACGCCGTCATCGAGGCTTTCATCAACTCGCTTCCCTCCGAGCTTCACTCCTCCGGGCTGGAAAATCTCGTCTCCTTCCTCCTGATGAAGAGGGAGGTGAAGGTTGGGAGTGAATGTGTGGGAGGAGGGAGTATAGCCTGCTGCTGCTCTAACCAGCAGGCCAGTGCCTTGAAGTGGAAATGAGTGAAGAAGAAAGGTGTGTGTGTGTGTGTGTGTGTGTGTTAAAGTTTCTTCACTTTGCTTAAGGGAGCGTGTGTCAGAGTCATCGACTGTCTATTTTATCTTTCCTTAAGAGATCACCTGAAGTACGCCTCAGAGTCAACCTTTGTCTTCGGCTTTAAGTCAATAAAGCTTCCTGTCACATACATATATAGAGCCAGCTATGAGATATGTAGCATACACGCTGCTATCCATAAACATGATCTGCTTGTTATTCCCGTCTCATCCTTCTTCTTTGCGTGTTTGTCAGCTGTGGCCTCTGATATGCTCGGTCTACTGAGTGTGTGAGAAACAGCTGCCAAGGGACCCCTCGTCTTTCACAGCTCTCCTCCTCCTCCTCCTCCTCTTCCTCTTTTCTCTGCCAACAAGTTTCATGCTACTCTGCGTGAACCCAGCTATTTCCCAAACAATGTAAATGTTCTATTCAGCGGTGACATTTCTGTGGCATTTCAGCAGGCTCCAAGGAGGGGGGAAAAACTGGGTGATTAGCTGTCAAGACGCCGACTTCAGTCATTAGCGGCACGCATAAGATACGCTGACACCAGCCGCAACTGTCAAGTAAACGTTTTAAATGTTGTCTACCACGCTGCGCATCATTATTATTTTAACTTCTGAGGGGAGACCTCCTTGCTTATGTTCAAGCTGAGAGACTTCAGAAAGTTAAAGTGCGGAGTGAGCAAACACGTGTTTAAAGACGTCTTTGAAAGTACATGAAGAAAGGAGTCAGAGGCAGGTGAGACAGGAGCCGACTTTGTTCCTGGATGTGCCTGTCGTTATCAAACCCACGGTGCCTGCTCCACTTTTCATTCCCTGTCTACACCAACTATTTTCAGCCTTTTGATTGGTTTAGATGTGTATTAGTCCATGAGCCAGGGGGTTGGGCGTGCCAATATGGAGGGACCATGTCTCATAGCGGTTTTTATAAAGGTTTATGTCCCTAATGTATGATAGCATTGCAGCAATGGTAGCTTTCTATGTGCCATCACTCCTTTTTTCTCAGTCATGAAACATTTTTTCATGTTTTCTTTTGTGCAATTTTACACATGATATATAATGAAGTAATATACTATTGTAAAGCTTAGATTAGACCTTTGACTTCTAACGCTGTAACAGGGCAAATTCTGCTTGACTCTGTAAATGCTCTTATAACTAGCCCTTATGTCTGTATGTCAGTCGGTTGGTCGGTCTCTTCAAAAGTCGGTCAATTGGTCGGTTTCTTTAAAAGTCGGTCGGTTTCTTCAAAAGTCGGTCGGTTGGTCGATTTCTTCAAAAGTCGGTCAGTTGGTCGGTTTCTTTAAAAGTCGGTCAGTTTCTTCAAAAGTTGGTCGGTTTCTTAAAAGTCGGTTGGTTGGTCGGTTGGTCGGTTTCTTTACAAGTCGGTCGGTTGGTCGGTTTCTTTAAAAGTCGGTCGGTTGGTCGGTTTCTTAAAAGTCGGTTGGTTGGTCGGTTGGTCGGTTTCTTTAAAAGTCAGTCGGTTGGTCGGTTTCAGGGCAAATTCTGCTTGACTCTGTAAATGCTCTTATAACTAGCCCTTATGTCTGTATGTCAGTCGGTTGGTCGGTCTCTTCAAAAGTCGGTCAATTGGTCGGTTTCTTTATAAGTCGGTCGGTTTCTTCAAAAGTCGGTCGGTTGGTCGGTTTCTTCAAAAGTCGGTCAGTTGGTCGGTTTCTTTAAAAGTCGGTCGGTTTCTTCAAAAGTTGGTCGGTTTCTTAAAAGTCGGTTGGTTGGTCGGTTGGTCGGTTTCTTTAAAAGTCGGTCGGTTGGTCAGTTTCTTAAAAGTCGGTTGGTTGGTCGGTTTCTTTAAAAGTCAGTCGGTTGGTCGGTTTCTTTAAAAGTCGGTCGGTTGGTCGGTTTCTTAAAAGTCGGTTGGTTGGTCGGTTGGTCGGTTTCTTTAAAAGTCAGTCGGTTGGTCAGTTTCTTAAAAGTCGGCCGGTTGGTCGGTTTCTTCAAAAGTTGGTCGGTTTCTTAAAAGTCGGTCGGTTGGTCGGTTTCTTAAAAGTCAGCCGGTTGGTCGGTTTCTTAAAAGTCGGCTGGTTGGTCGGTTTCTTTAAAAGTCGGTCGGTTGGTCGGTTTCTTAAAAGTCAGCCGGTTGGTCGGTTTCTTAAAAGTCGGCTGGTTGGTCGGTTTCTTCAAAAGTCGGCCGGTTGGTCGGTTTCTTAAAAGTCGGTCAGTTGGTCGGTTTCTTAAAAGTTGGTCGGTTTCTTTTAAAGTCGGTCGGTTGGTCGGTTTCTTCAAAAGTCGGCCGGTTGGTCGGTTTCTTCAAAAGTCGGTCGGTTGGTCGGTTTCTTAAAAGTCGGTCGGTTGGTCGGTTTCTTCAAAAGTTGGTCGGCTGGTCGGTTGGTCAGTTTCTTAAAAGTTGGTCGGTTTCTTTAAAAGTCGGTCGGTTTCTTCAAAAGTCGGTTGGTTGGTCGGTTTTTATAAAAGTCGGCCGGTTGGTCGGTTTCTTCAAAAGTCGGTCGGTTGGTCGGTTTCTTCAAAAGTCGGTCGGTTTCTTAAAAATTGGTCGGTTTCTTTTAAAGTCGGTCGGTTTCTTCAAAAGTTGGTCGGTTTCTTTAAAAGTTGGTCGGCTGGTCGGTTGGTCGGTTTCTTAAAAGTCGGTCGGTTTCTTTAAAAGTCGGTCGGTTTCTTCAAAAGTCGGTCGGTTGGTCAGTTTCTTCAAAAGTTGGTCGGCTGGTCTGTCTCTTCAAAAGTCGTTCGGTTGGTTGAATTCTTGTGAATTCTGTTGTCCTTAGCATCATGAAAATGTGACTGGTAGCTTTACGATGATATATGACTTCATGATATTCTGTGTACCCTCTTGGGGATGGCAAAAATAACATGAAAAATGTTTCATGATGGAGAAAAAAGGAGTGATAGCACATAGAAAGCTACCACCACAACACTAGGGACATAGACCTTTATAAGAATCACTGTGAGACATGGTCCCCCCAAATTGGCACAACAGCCAAATTCTGGGGGTCTGGCTCATGGACTATATAGGCTGTGTGGACAGTGTCCACAGAATATGAAGTAAAATATGAGCCTGTTTCATTGGGACATGGGGTGCTCAGAACAAGTTGATGTGTGCACCTGTGTGTTGTTTCTATTTTCAGGAGTATTGATCGGTGCTGCACCGCAGAGGTTTCTCGGCGTATCCTGTATCCTTTATTTTTCTAAAGTAGTTTTTGTGCTTCTGAGGGCCCACGAGTGCAATTATTAGTTTCCTGCTGACCTGAACCTCCTCCTCTCCCAGTGGACTTCAGGCCTCTTCCTGCTTTCTATAAACGGCCTTCAGTCTCCACAGCCTCTCACCGCTGCTCCAGTGCAGACATTCAGCAGTGTTTGGCTTATAGAGTCAAAGTTTAAAGCTGCTATTATCATTATTTTTAAATAGACGTGGGATTAAAGGGGTTCCACACAGAGACACTGCAGTTCCCCTCAGCATCTTTTAGCACGTTGTTTTGATCTTACAGCTGAGCTCACAAATAACCTTTTTTTTTTATCAGCGTTGATTCCAAACACAGCAGGCAGCTGTTTAACGGTGGAAACACTCCGATAAAACCTCTACACTTCTTGCCAAGCACCGAACAGATGACAGACAAAGTTAGCGTCTAGCTGGGGAGCATTTAGGAGATCAAAACAGAGCTTAAAAGCGAGTGAATATTGGAGTTTGATTCAGAAATTGGACTGCTGGATGTGTAGAAAAGGTGGTTCTGGTTCTTTATGTGTCATCTTTCTCTTTTGTTTCTGTTCATGTTGCAGGTTTGGGAAAAACTAAGCGGAAGACGAGCGCCCGCGATGCTTCCCCGACGCCGAGCTCAGACACCGAGTACCCCTCCAACGGCAGCGGGGGTGGAGGAGGTGGAGGAGGAGCTGCTGAAAGAATCTACGACCTCAACGTGCCCGCTGTGGTCAAGTTCGCCTACGCGGCGGAGAGAGAAGATGAGCTGTCCCTGCTGAAGGGCTCGCGGGTCACAGTGATGGAGAAGTGTAGTGACGGCTGGTGGCGGGGAAGCCAGGCGGGCCGCGTGGGCTGGTTTCCATCCAACTATGTCCAGGAAGATGTGGGAGGAGCAGATGAAAGAGGGGAGGGAGATCCCTCGGGCTTCATGGGAGGATCTCAAGGGACTTTGTTGGCTAACGGGCGTGCGGGCGGTGAAGTCCTCCACTTGGTACAAACTCTCTACCCGTTCAGTTCTGTGACGGAGGAGGAGCTGAACTTTGAAAAGGGAGAGGTCATGGAGGTGGTGGAGAAGCCTGAGAACGACCCGGAGTGGTGGAGGTGTAAGAACTCTCGCGGCATGGTGGGCCTGGTGCCTAAAAACTATGTGATGGTGCTGGACGAGCAGCCCGGCCTCCCCTCCTCCACGTCGAGCTCCCCGCAGAACCGTTTCGTGGCTCCGGCCCGCTCAGGGAAGTTCGCCGGGAGGGACTGGTACTACGGCGACATCACCAGACACCAGGCCGAGTGCATCCTCAACGAGAAGGGAGAGGAGGGCGACTTCCTCATACGGGACAGCGAGTCATCGGTGAGTCCGTGAAGTGAAGTCATGGCAGAGCTGCATTGAGAAGAAAAACAGAGTCTAGAGTGTTCTGGAGTTCAAACACAGTGTGATGGAAGTGCTCTTTTGTGGGCGTCTCAAACATTTAAAAAAAACAAAGACACTCATCTGGCACAAAGTAAAAAGCCTTTATTCAGTCGGCTGTTTCATGGTGAAAGGCTAAAACCCCGCTCCATGCATGTAAAAAACAACCAGAGAAGCAGCCCAGGCATAGCTGCACAAATGGCCTTTGAGTTTTGCATACGGAAGACAAACAGATACAGAGAAAGAAAAGAAGATATCATTTTATATAAGTGGATATAGCTCCTAAGAAAGCACAAAAATGTTGTTTGTTGATGGTAAAGAATATGATTGTTTATCAAACATACCATTCCTATTATGAACAAAATGTCAGAGTAAACTTTTAACGTTATTTCATGAGTATTTACGTTTTATGCTCCAAACAAGAAGAGCCAATCAGACACACTGCCAAAATACATCATACATTATTGATCCCCCTCCTAATATATCCTTACTATTTAAGTCTGCAAAAGCATGCAGTATGATCATATTTTGAAATCTTAATATCAGCAACAGCATTGAACAAGTAAAAAAAAGTAGTTTCAGGCATTAAAAATAAATATACAGAAATAATCAATCTTGCCGCTGATGGTCTGGTTTGCTTTTGTAGGTCATATAGAGTAATCAGAAATAATTCCGCCTGTTTCATAACCAGCGAAAAATGTGTCCTTGAACTCTAACATACGTGCCAAATGTATCTCCTTCCTCGTTAATCATTTAAACAGCCATTTATTAAAATCACTGTTGTTTTCATCCACGTTTACCTTATTAAATCTTCTTCTGGCCTGCCTCTGTTGGCACATAGCTGCATATGTTACTATCACCTGTTGATCAGTGGAATAATGTGGAGACCAATGGCAGGACTGTGTGCCATGAGCATGTGCCTCCTCGTGCAAGATATAAACAAAATGCAGACCCACTGAAGTAAAACCACCTTCAAAGCAACACTACAGGTGTAAAGCTTTAAAGGCAGCCTTTAAGATGTCCCTGCTGCTCTCGCTTTAGTATTATCAAAGAACGTTTAAAGGAAGCTGTTCTTCTCAGCAGTTTGATAAAAGTGGGCCCAGGTTGTTAAATGTAGGAAAACACTGCCACCTGCTGGATTAAAGCAGCCTTTCATTTAATTTCACTGCATTTTTTTCTGTCCCTCTCATATTTCTAATCGCACCATCAACTGTCTCCCTCTTTATTATTTCCAGCCCAGTGATTTCTCCGTGTCCCTGAAGGCGGTGGGGAAGAACAAGCACTTTAAAGTGCAGATGACGGAGGGAGTGTACTGTATCGGCCAGCGCAGGTTCAACTCCATGGACGAACTAGTGGAGCACTACAAGAAGGCCCCCATCTTCACCAGCGAACACGGGGAGAAGCTGTACCTGGTCAAAGCACTGCTGTGACTCACACATGCTCACACCTACACTGGATCCCACACACACAAACACACACATGATACTAATGCCACTCCCTGACTGTCTTAACTCAAGCCTTAGCTCTGGACCCCCCTGTGGTCGCTGTGGCATCTCTACTACACCCAGATCTTTCTCTAAGTCGAATCTACCGCCCTCTAGTGGTGACTAGGTGAGACTATCTCTAACTCTATAATCAAGCTGTTTGTCCTAAGACGGCGGGTACTGTGCCAGGAAATACGCAGCCACACGTGCTGCTAACAGAACGCCCCAGGCCTTGTTGGGGGTCGAGCTCTACTTCCGATGTCATGCATAACGTCCATTTACTACCACGCACATTGTAGGTTACACCATTGCTCTTAATCCACACAGGAGGACAGAGAGGACTCGAACCTCTGAGGGACCTTCCTCTTGATGTTTTGTTCTGTCAAATTGCTGGCCATTGTTTTATTTCGGGTTTTTTTTAATTTGAAAAGAAATGCTTGTTCCTGAGTTTTGTTTGTTTGTTTTAAAGCTAATTTAAATTCCTCTCTGGAGGTTCGAATCATCGCTCGTTCATACAGTGACTTCACAAAGTGACCAGAATCGCTCTCTTGCCTTTTTCTCCTTATTTTCATCATTCCTCTACATGATTTCTCCCCCTATTGTGTCTTCTTCACTTCTCTCCTTCTTTCTGTCCGCACAGACCCAGTCTAATGATGTTAATGAAAATCTGACCACAATACTTCCTGTACTATTTCTGAAAGGCAGTGGGAGGAGCATTATTGCAATAGGGGAGACCTCTGATTTCCTGTAGAGTTTGAATGTTTATCAATGTAACCAAATGTGCCACCCTGTACCCATACTACTGGCTCCAGGTCTGCACTGCACTCACTATACTTGGCATTCATTCGTAGCTCTATGCTCATGCTTTATATTGTGTCACGTTGAACATGTTCCTGTTCTGCTCTCCAGTATGTGTCTGTAGCTACGTGAGGATACTGACTGAAGAAAAATAAAAACCTTTTTGGTAACACTTCTGAGTAATTACACTTAATCTGCTTAATTTCAGTTAATCTAAAAAAAAAAAAGTTCCTCTTCTAAAGTAGTATTTGTCAAGGATGAAAAATATCTTTGTGAATCTTGTAATTAATGAGAATTTTGCCGGAAAAATGTCTTATACACAAAAAGTGATGAACTGAGACCCAAATAATAATTTACTATAAAAGGTTACTCTACACTCATGAATCAAAAAAATATCTTTCATAGGTCCACATAAGTTTTAAATACTTGTTGCTAATTCAAGAAAACCCGCCAATAGACTCGCTTTGATTGTTCGCTAAACCCCTCCCCCTAACAGTAATCGTCCAATCATTTCTTAGCAACGGTAACAAGGGATGGCACCACTTTAGGGGAAAGTGTCTTCAATCCTTTGTAATGTATCATTAGCATGCCAAGCTAACTAGCTTACTACATATAGTGGTAACAAAGAGTCACTCCAAAAGGACCGAGTGCACATTAGCTAGCTAGCTAAGGTAGCTACAGAAATACAATGCCTGCTTTCTCTGCCTCTGTCTGAAGTAAACTTTAAAATTACTATACATTTTAAGCAGTTGTTTTCATTTTAAACTGCAAGAATCAAAGATTAGACAGACATAGCGACAGTAACTAAGGGGGGCGGGGCTTAACGAACAGTCAATTTGCAATATTATCTTTTACTGTAAAGAAACCAAATATTCTGTCGTCTGGTTTAGAAAAAAAAGAAAAGATAGTCCTACCAAACATTTACCTTGTCTATTTTCTTCTGCTATGTGCATTTGTTTACCAATGGAAGTGTTGTTGATCATGGGGTCCTCAGCTTTTATATGATATATCTGAATGTTATTGAGCATTGTTATTTAATTCTTGTCTCCACTGTATGTATATATTCAAAATAAGATGAGGTGCATATATGAATCGTTAGGATCAAACTATGGTACTGTATCACCGACAACGTGATGAGAATTGAAATACTTTTGTTCAATAAAATTTTTTGAAGAATACTATACCTACATGTGCTGAAATGTGTGATTGGCTGTCATCATCACTGTCCTGCTGGTTAATGTTCAAATAGCTTGTAAAGTCATTCTATTCATCAGATGGGAGTTTTTATGTGGCCTTGACTAGTATGTCTCCTCATCTGCTTGGCTGTGGCGTATACTTTGAGGTGTACCCCAGGGTTCAATCCTGGGTCCCATTCTTTTCTACCTGCACATGCCCCTGCTTCATTCCTCAATTTGTCTACTTGAAGGCATTTCTGGCATCCCTGTTATGCAGACCATAGACCACTCAAATAACTTGCTCTAACTTAACCTTGACAAAAAAGAAGTCCTTATCACAGGGAAAAGAGTATTTCTGTTATAATACAGCAGTGTTTTGCTCTTTCTGCAGTGAATTCAAAGCTAGCCTCAAGAGTCCCTTTTCAACATCAGCTGGTCCAAAATGCTGCCGCTTGACTTTTAACAAATACAACAGACAGATCACTCATTACAAAAATTATCCGTACGCATCATAAATATACACATTTTTTCCACAACATTTTAAAAAGATAAATTAATTTTTAAAGAAATTATAAGGAATAATAGATCTGGATGCATTTCAGCCCCTCGATTTCACCAGGATATTTTGTTAAATCTTTACTACAATTATTGAAAAATAAAACATCTTCACCTGCATTTCCTAGAACCCTCTTTTTAATATATATTATAACTAATGGTAATAAAATGTTTTGGGTTTTTTTCAAACTATGGTGGTCAATAAAGCTTATGAGGATTACCAACTCATTTTATTTGGCACCTTTGTGCCTGAGTTGAGCACTAGACGAAACACTAGCCTCAACTAATGTAGCAGTACTATATTAAAGGGGACATATTTTAGCTATGCAATCGCTTTTCTATTATTCTCATGTGTTTTTGAATCACTTTGGTAAGGTTTGTTTAATTTTAAAAATTGTATACATATTTTAATTTTAAAATCTTTCGGAGCCTCTCCTTCCTCCTGAAACAAACAAGACGTTTTGCCATTCAAAGGTCAGACCTCAGCCATGATTGGCTGACGGTATTTGGAGTGACCGCATAGCCAGAATCGTCAGGAGGTATCGGAATCGTGAGTTGAAATCTTGACAACGACAAGAAGCTCGTGCGAGAAGGCAGCCTGAGGTGAATGACGGTGAATGACGATTGGTCGATTTTAAGTGGAAGCAAGGTTCTAGGTAGAAACCTGCAGCTGTTCTGAACGGCCCATTTCAGAGGCGACCTTTTTAAACATGTCATTCTGGAAAAACACAGAACTATGCAGTTTTCACTTTTTCAATGTGAACAATAAAAACCCAAAATGCTAAATATGAGAATATCCATTCATCCAGTAATAGTAAATAAGTAAGTAATAGTAAAGTCAAGTCAGTAAAGTAAAGACTGTGTTTACCGTGTGTGTTTGGGGTTTGGCATTTTATCCAGATATACAAACACATCACAAGCAAATTAGGGATTAGAGTCTTGCTCAAGGACACAATGACATGTGACACGCTCCACCATCTGAGCTGCAGCTGCACAATCTATCATCACAATCTGCTTTACAAAACAAACAACCACCAGAAAAAAATTGAAAGTATTTGATTTGAATGGATGTTTTCTATTTTAGTTAACAGCTGTAGTGTTTGATTAAATCACTGGGTGTGTTCTATTAGAGTGTACAAACACTGTCAGCCGTTAACGATCCCTTCAGGGTGATCACGTCCCTGTGGGCTGGTAGTTTTTCAGTTACACTCTGCGTCTGTCAGCTGGTGTGAGCAGAGTCTGGCTGATGTTTGAGGTCACCTGAGAGAGGGAGCGTTTGAATCTGCGTCAGTCACGATTAAACCACCATCTGCCGCCGACGTGACGGCACAGAGCGGCCAGCTGTTGAGATGTCATACCTTTAAGTGAGAGCGATGACTGTTTGAAACTCCTCAGCAGACCGCTACTTTGGTTTATGTGCTACATTTAAGAATAAGTACAATAACAATATATATTACCTTTTGGATGAAGTTGGATGAAGTGGTTCAGTTGCGCCATCATTATCTGTCACAGGAATGAAAACACAGAAAGTTAATGTTTTCTAAGATGATTTAAAGAATGCATTTAACAGCATGTAAAACAGCCACTGAAATTTGAGCTGCAATACCTTTACATTCCACATGGTGGCAGTGTTGGGCTTCAGGCACGGTCACCTCACAACCGTTTATGTTTTTAATTTGTGCCTACATGGGATATTGAAACAAAACACAGCCTCTGTTTGTTTGTTAAACGTACATTCATTTTCCTGAAGTGACAGCTGGTCTGTTTTTGCTCCGAGCGTTTCCCAGTGAGCTCTGAAAAAACCCGAGGATGTAGTTCGTTGAATTTGAACGCTTTGATTAAACTTCCAAATTACCATGGCTCTGATCGACACCGCTTTAAAGACATAAACTCGGTTAACAACACTTGGAGGTGTAGGAAGTTCAGAGCTGTGACTGACAGAGAGACAGAGTCGTTGTCAGCGGTGCGCAAGATAATTGAGTCCATGAAGAAGCAACACTTTTAAACAGGGAGCAACACCTCAGGGCAACAGTGGAGCTTTTTAAACACGAGGCCTGAGGCAACATGATTTTAAAATTGACCAACAAAATATACACAATTTAAGCAAACTAGAATCTCTCCAGCTGTTAGCAAAATAATAAACTCGGCCTTTGATTGACTTTGTGCACTGAGAAAAAAACAACATCGTTAAAAAACTTCTTGTATCACATAAAAAATTCTGTTTGTAAATCAAATTCAAAGCCGGCCTTGAATGCAACTTCGATTCCACCAACAACAACAAGCTCACTGATTGTGTCTGCAGCCGAACAAAAGAAAACTTGAGCAATCAAACAAGTTCACAATGAAGTCTACAGACAGTGACGTATACAAAACAAATGAGTAGAAATCACATCTACTTTGATTACCTATATAACAGCTAGCTACGGTTAGCATAATGCCCCCCCCTTTATTAATGATGCAATACAGGAAGTACTGTTTTTTTTTAAATGATTTTTTGGGCCTTTCATGCCCTTACTGAAAGAGAGGACAGTGGACAGTGTTGGAAACAGGGCAAAGAGCTCGCAAAGGGGCCGAGGGTGGGAGTCAAGCCCGGCGCCACCGCATCCAGGACTCTGTATATGCGACGCCGATTTAACCGTTGAGCTAAACCGACGCCCAGGACGTTCTGTTTATGTAGTCTTCGATTATGTAAAATTAAAACATGACATTGAAGTGTGCTGCTTTTGGATATAACAATTGGATCCAAACTTCAAAATGTGGCATCCTCTGTGAAGTCAGAGGACTGCTGCAGTGAAAGTCTCTTCTGGCAACTTTTCATCAAGTTAATGTTTCACATCGATCACACTGTAGACAGTTCTTGGGCTCTCACCCACACTAGAGCGCCTTTAGGCTGTTTTAGAATGACATATTTGTTCTGATTGAAAGAATTTGTATTTATTATCATTTTATGGATGTTATTCGTGTGCGACTGTTAATACGGTCTATGGCCTGGACAGAGAGAAAGAAGAGATTTCTAATTGCTTTTCCTGCCTGAAAAATGGTTTGTTAAAAATAAACTGTTAATCTGTGGCCTGAAATAGTCCCCCATTAATTCATCACTCCAGTTGGACTCACACAAACTACTCAGCCCGTCTGCTGTGGGAACTAAATTAGCCTAATTTCAAAAATGAAAATGTGTTTTGTTGTAAGATTTATTTTGTCTGTGAGAAAAAAATGTGTTTGTGGGAACGTTTTTACAAAGAAAACATTGTTGTCTTTGGTCCCTCCATTGGATTTGTTCACAATAACACGCATGATGATGAAAAATACCAACTTTGTCCATTAAACTTTCACTGGCAAACATCATAACTCCTCCAAACATCCGGGATGGTCTAATGAAAGGAACAAACTGTCTGTAACTTTCCGCCCCGTGGCTGAACGCTGGTTCGCTCTGTCTGGATCTCAGGTGTGAAAACTGTCTGCTTCATGATTCTTTTTATCCGCCTTCATCCACTTTTTTTCCTGTCCCGTCCCATCTGCTGCTCTCTCTTCTTTTCACCTTGAAAAATAAAATAAACCCGTGCAGCTTAAGGCTAAAATGTCTCACACTGAGCTCCTGATGGATGTGACAACAACACAGTTATAAATACGCTGTAGCAGAAATAATTAGTCTGTATCATTAGGACGGAGCCAGATGTGACCTCTCCGTCTTTCTTATCTCTAACCTGACCATGTTTACGACACATTCGGACATTTTTACACCAGAAAACACAACGTTACATTCTTCTATACAAAGCAAACGGAGGTGAGACGTGTGAAAGAGCTTCTCTGACGTACCTCTGAGACATGCAGGTGTAAAGAGGCAACGTGTGAAAAACAAACATGTCCGCCTTCCTGTCTGCTTCTAACGGTGATGCAGGCGTTATCCTGAGATCAGTCTGACAGAGAGGAGGCCGGGGACCACGAGCATCATCTCCTGCTGATCAGGTAAGAAGGAAGACGGCCTTGACACCTGGAGCAGCTTTTTCTTCTTCTTCTTGGATTGAAGCCTGCGAGGCTTTTAAAGAACATGTTATTCTCCTTGAAATTTCAGCTCTGAATCTATGCTTTACTTTCTGATGTTCTATATGAACACACACACACACACACACACACACACACACACACACATACACACGTGTTATCTTTTGACAGCTGAAAAGAATTACTGTGTCTTGTATTTTGTCTCCTAGCTCCTGGAATAATGCGTGCTCTCTTTGTGTGCGCGCTGCTCTGTTCTCTGCTCGTCTTCCTGCCTCCTACAGGTACGTCAGCCCATCATGCGGGGCAAATTACATATACCAGCATGATATCGTGATAGGCAGCAATTCTGACATGACAGACAAGGTGTGAAATAACGTTCGCACCTCTTTCTTTCTTTCCCTGATGGGAGCAGAGGGGAGCGATGCAGCCGGCAGGAGGGAGGAGAGGGAGAAGCGGAGCCTGCCTTACTGGGGCCTGTGGTCGTCTGATTTCTACGGCTGGCTGGAGGAGCTGCGGGCGCAGGCGGATCACAGAGGGGTGGACGACCTGGCTCGGACATTCTGGGCTCACTTTCCCATCGCGAACGGGCTGGGATACGATAGTCCGGAGGAGGAGGATCAACCTGAGGAGTGAGGAAGAGGAGAGAGGAAAGGAGAGATTTAAGAGCCTGAGGGCAGGTAGAAGATAACTTTAATGTGTGTAAACCATCAGAACTAGTTTGGAGACTTTTTGGACTTTCACTTTTGCACGTATAAAAATAACAAAAATAGATTAAATATTTTAACTGATTGTTTCTTTTTTCCACTTGATTTATAGACTTAACAACAGAATTCCCTTTGGTGCAGTTAAACTGTTCTGCTTTACACACACTGTTGAATAAAAACTTCTTTAAAACAGTCTGAACAAGAATTTAACAAATATATGAGTGTTGAATTAGACTTTATTAGGTTTAGGTAGGCGTACCTCGTGATCTGGCTCCTGCTGTATTGCGCTGATAAGACTTCATAATAATAATTAAAGTGACAAAGTGCCTCATAGACGGACATTAAAATTAGAGATAGACCGATATGGTTTTTTCAGGGCCAATACCGATACCGATTATTAGTAGTCAAGGAGGCCGATAACAGATATTTGAAGCCGATATTCATTTGCAGTAAAAGTGAAAATATTGGCGTCCAAATTTTGAATAATACAAACTCCAACACTTAACTTTGTTTAAATGCCTTTAAGCATATGCATCAGAGCCAAAATAACCCAGTTTTAAATTGATCTCTTATCGGCCGTCGGATTAAAAAAAAAAAAAAAAAAAAGGCCGATGTCGATATGTGTCAAAATGCCGAATATCGGCGCCGATAATCGGTCTATCCCTAATTAAAATACAAGGGGTAAAAACAGGCAGACAAAAGACAGTTAGTTTAAGATGTTAAAAATAACCACAATAAAAATAAATACATAAAACCAGAGAAAGATTTTAAAAAAGTCTTCAATAAGGATTTTAAAGAGGACAGTGACCCAGCTGATCTGAGATTCCAAAGCTTCGGGGCTCGAACAGAGACGTCCCGATCGCCTTCAGTTACCAGGCGAGGTTCAGGAACAGACCTGCCAGAGAATCTCAGACAGCCATTAGGCTCGTAAATCGTCAAAATGTCACGAATATAAGGTGGTGCCTGTGGGGCTTTAAGAACACTTCTGTTTGAACGAGTTAAAAGCCGAGCAGCAGCATTTAGGAGTCTCATTCACAGGCACAGCTAATCATAATAATAATATAGTTTTGAATGCAGAGCTTTTGCTTTTATAAGAGTGATAAATAAATAATAAATAAGTGTGTAGTGAGTGTTGGATTGGAGGATCTAAATAATTCTTCCCACAGTGGTGATCTTTGAGACTCCAAACTAGAGCTTCGCATAAATCGCAATTTCATTGTTTTCGCAATATGAGCAATAAATAAATGCATCGCAAAACTCTGAATTTATCATAACAAATAAGAAAAAATATTGTATGTAAACAAGCCATGCTTTCTCACTGAGGATGCAAACATTAGATTTAATGGGTATAATGGTGATGCTTTAACACTATTTTGATGCTTAATAATTGGTGTTAATGAAGTGGTTACCATACCAACAGATATTTGGATCTATTTGGGGTTCAGGGGGGACATGTTGTAAACACAGGTATTGTGTGGAACATGCAGAACAGCAGATAGGGTTAGAAGTGGTATAGCTAATACGCACGCTTTTATATTTGTTTATTTATCTTGATTCATATCGTTATCGAGTTTTCTCACATCGTGCGTTCACCAATTAAAAAATAAGTGGAATTCTTTTATAGCTGACTTCTTTTTTTTTTGTTCAAAGATTTCTTATTAGTTTCTGAAGTTTTCAAAAGACAATTTGAAATACTGTTCGACAGTTTTTCCCAAATTTAACCCGAACATGTACCGTTACAGCGGTTATAGGAGGGGTTATATCGCCACATCTGAGATGTCTGAGGCATCCATCTTTTCCACCTGATACAGAACTGGTTGTCAAACAATGTAAGGTCACAACCTTTTGTAGCATACAGATTTTTTTTTCTTAAGATTATTTTTTGGGCTTTTTGCCTTTCATTGATAGAAAAGCTGAAGATAGACAGGAAGTGTTGGGAGGAGAGAGCGAGGGATGACATGCAACAAATGATCGGCAGACCGGGAGCTGAACCTGCGATCAGTGCGACGACGACTGGAGTCTCTGTAGATGGGGCGCCTGCTCTACCAACTGAGCTAAACAGAGCCCCTAGATTTTTTTTAATCCATAGATTGAAAGTTAGAGGGAGCCCATCTTTCCACTTAAGGAGTATAAGCCTCCCAGCGAGGAGCGTAGCAAAGGCGTCCCTGCTTTTACTGCACTTGTTCAGCTGAAGATCCTGAGGCACCAAACATTGCTATAGTGGCAGGTGGTTCTCTGGATATTTCTAGAACGCCAGAGAAAAATTTAAATATAGATTGCCAAAAAATAATTTTGGGCAGAGGCAAAACATGTGTGAAAATATAATCAATACAAAAACAAATGAAGGAAAGTCACAATAATAAAACCATGTTAAACCCAGGAGCCGGGTTCTCGAACACACGGTTGAAGCTGAGGTTGAAAAGTTCACACATCTTTGAGGGCATGAAAGGCTTTGTTAGAGTGTGATTTGGACTCGACTTTTCAGTGAGAAGTGTTTGTGTGAGCGCAGAGGAGCATCCTGGATGCTAAAGTGCCAGACACTCGGGTCACACTTGGGTCACACCGCTCAGACTGTCATGTCAAGTGTGAGGCAAAAGGGGGGGGTAGGGATGACGGACGAGGAGACAAAGAGTTTGACAGGATTAAAAAAAGGAAACTGAGGTTCAATGTACTGTATATTTCTGATCGTGCGATGCTTTGAGTCCTAATTCCCGGGACAACAAACAAACAAAGTGAGCGCACACATGAGAGAGGATTACCTTATTCTGCTTTATCTCCGTCCAGGAATGCTCTGATGCAGAGATGCTCATTTCACGCTTTTATGGGCAAGAGAAAAGAAAAGCTTTGTAGCTGAATCTGAGTTACTGTGTCCGCACCTTCCAACGCTTTGCTCTTCCTTCCAGCTCAGAGCGAGGTTCATTTGCACGGGAGAGATCCAGGCGTCCGATGAGGGTCCTGTGGCTGTGAATTTCTTCATCCCGTGAGAGTTGAAACGCTCTCTCTTCATCCCTCGTTCTTGTTTGCCTCTCATGATCCAATGTGCTCAAAAGCTGAGAATTAGAAACAGCATGAGGGAAACCTGGGGGATCAGTGTTTGTCTGCATCCGTCAATGTGTCTCCAGGCTTTCAAGCTCAAATATTTTAATCTCAAACTCAACAAAATCTGCGTTTTTTATCCTATAACTCACAGAATCTTCTTTGTTTGACATGTAATGAATTCAAACATGTGCCCGAGGACAGAGAGCCTTTGATAACACCTCCTGTTAGTGGACTCAGACCTTCTCCGAGGAATCTGATGAATAAAAACACAGGGGAAATCTCGTCTATACGCACGCCTGCTCTCAGAGAGGAGGCCTGCGCCTTTTACTAAGCGTTATAACTCACCAGTCGTGACTCGGACGCTTCAGTTGGATTAACTTCAGAGCGAGCTGAAACCTTTTTCTCTCCTGTGTGTGTGTGAGAAAACACACAGCTGGCAAAATGCAGCCTTCATGAGGAGGATGAGGACACTTCTGGCAGAGCCTGAGTAATGAAAGAGGGAAAGCAGAGTTCATAAACGGGTTCACACACACACACACGCACACACACACACGCACGAAAACAAACACACCAACTTAAAAGTTCACGCTGAGTTGAGAGAGAATGAATGAAACCTCTATAAAGAAACATTTCATCACTAATGACTCTGCTGACCTGGTTTCAGTAAGGCTGCTATTTCTGTATGAACCATTGCTGTGCAGGAAACTGATAATTGACGAACACATCAACATCAACAATTGTTGTAAAAACAAGCAATAAATTACAATATTACCTTTAAATCAATTCATTCAATTCATAAGAACCACAAGTCGCTCTTACTTTGTACTACAACTTAATGCACTGAGCGGTTTGGTAAATACCACTGACTGTATAAAAAGATGGACGACATGACAGCTCTCTAAAAGTGAAGCCTAAACATCTCTATCGCCCCCTGCTGACTGGCTGCAGTATAGCTCATAAAGCCTGCCTCCTCCATGTTAACAGATGGGACATGAGTCAAACTATAAAATCAAAATACACGCCAAATAAATGTTTCTCAAGCATGGTATCTGTCATTATAGTTAGTTCTTATCATGCTGAGTTTATTTTTAATGAGTTATTTGATGCTGTAAAAATGATGATTGACAGCTCTGTCGACAAATACGGCTCCTGCAGCCGATCTGTTCCTGATTAGCAGAGTAGAGGAGGAACGGCGAGAGGAGACTTAACCAAAACAAGTCATTGAAGTTTACATATTTGTTAACGTCTGCTTCACACCAACACACAGAAGCTGTTCTGCTGTTAAACACGCTGACGTGTGGGATCCCTAAGTGTGTGTTTTGGTTAGCGGGAGTGGCTACAGCGGCTCCACCCACCGATTTCTGCTGCGCAACTCTGGGTCCAAATGACGTCACCATCGCAAGATGGCAGCGCCCGCCATGGGGGCTAAGAGAGCAGATGGAGATGTGACGTCCACTTATTGGTAAATACAGTCCAACTTGGTTTTGTATGACCTGTAGGTGAAGGTGGCTAATGTTAGCTAATGCTACTAAGAGTGCTGAGTACAGTGAAGCCAATAAGCTTCACTGCCATTTTGTCCTTGTGGCCACTAGTGGTACTGCAGCAATAAACAAACAAACACTAAAATAATTCTTGGATAGGTCCTGTTAAGGGGACACCTTCAACTGCAAAAATCTCCCAGAGCCTAGAAAGCTCCGCTAAGATGCGTGGCATCATCTCCTAAAGTATAAAGTCTATGGGCTGAGCCGGTGGGCTTGAAATGAGCCGCACAACACAAAAGCACATTCAGGTAAAAGGAGACCATCTTGCAACTATCTGAGAATTAAGTTGGGAAAAAAAGCAATGTCTATTTTAAAACACCCGAGGTGAAAGGATGATCAATAGATCAAGGTGAGATGAGGTGGACACCATGTATGCTGAGATGTAGCCCCAGGGGGAAGTGAGAAACAGAGGTATCTCCCTGCGCCGTACAAGCAATTAATATTTCAGATTTATGCAGCATGCAGCCAATTTGGTGTGCAGCTTTGTGCACTTTTATTCTCACTGCAGAGGATTCCTGAATCAGGCCTCTTTTATATTCTTATTCCCCCTGAAGACTCCGACTCTCCTGCTGTCAGGCACACAGATCCTCTGGTGTTTCACTGCTTTTCAATCAACGCTGAAATTAATTTCATGTGGCAGTCTCCTCTGACCACATGTCTCCTGTTATTTCAGTTCTGCGTTGGAAAGAGCTGCAACAGACCTACATTTCTGCGTACTTACTTACACACGCAAATCATGATATTTTGACATCCAATTTTTCTCTTCAGTTAACCTGCATAACACACCGCTTCTGCTTTTTCACTGTATTTATGAGAGATGGAAAAGCACCTGGGAAACACATAAAAATTCATTTAACAGCAGAAAAGCTCCCGCCTCAGTCTTGTTTCTGTAGGCAGGGAGGTAAACGACATTCCTGAGCCGTGGGCCAGTTTCCACTTGGAAAGCCTGGGTCGCCGCCCACTCTCCCCTCTGGTCGTGCAGCAGTTTAAGCAGAGTTGTTGCTTTTAAGACGCTTTGTGAAGACTCTGCTCGGGGACCGAGATGGCATCCCAGCAGCTCTACTCGAGGTTAATGGGTCTGGCTGTGCTGCTGACACTGCTGGCTCTTAAAGGTGAGCTCAATCTTTGGCTTTTCTTCTGCTTTACATTTAAAATGTCACATTTTGTGCGTCCTTTACCGTCTGGCCTTTATTTATCCGTGTTTATAGCTAGATTTTTGTGCTGGTCGGATGTATCACAGCACAATGAGCATGTCAGAGTGTGTAGGATGTTTGTTCTTAGAAAACCTTTCATAAAATGATGACTCACTCACCCTCTTTGTCTTTGTCCCTGCCTTCTTCTTCTCTGTCTGGCGCTCACATTCTGACAGTATGGAGAACTGCAGTAAAGAGAAAAGTGTAAAAAAAAGTGTCTTTAACGGACAAGAGAACAGATACAAATGGCCATAACATTTATATAGTTTTACCCCATTTTGTTTGGATTAGTATCGTTTACATTTCCGCTCCTTTTGAAGAACATATCTGAAAGCACTCCGGCAGCCTTCGATGTAGATAACATTTGATTTATAAGTTTGGTGGAAAACTAAACCTGCAGAGATTTTAATCTTTATGGAGGTGTTATATGCATTAAACGCTTTGTCTGCTTCTGTTATTGTGAATGTTCCAGTTTTTATGTGATGAATGCAGTGAAAAAGTAGCTTCAATTGAAGTCTGCATTGAATCATAACACATGTCTAATGATTAACTTTATATTTATAGCAAAACATAGTAAGACAAAACACAGCTTTTTATATGTGAAGCCTATGAGAATACACCCATATGCAGATGATACCCTACTTTACATCTGCATGTTTAAACAACTAAACAACAAATTGTTTCTCTTACGAGAGAGAACATAACATCTCTTTATCATTTTTATTTTTTAGACTACTGGTCTTCAGAAGAGTCCAGTGCTGCTTAGAAGAGCTTAGCTTAGCTTCAACAAGACTAAGACTGCAGCGCTGTGAGGCTGTACTGAGCAGTGTTTATGGCTGAAGACTAATGATAACATACATTCTCACAATGACATGCTGCTGTTTCACCCACATTTAGTACGGACATCCAACATTGTTATTTTTTTGGCTTTTAAAGCCTTTAATTATAGAGGGGACAAGGATAGTGTTGGAAACAGGGGAGGAGATAATGGGGGATGACACGTGGCAAAGGGCCAAGGGTGGGAGTCGAGCCTGGGGCCGCTGCATCAAGCACTGTGGCCTCTGCACATGGGCCACCGATTAAACCGCTAAGCTAAACCAGCACCCTGCAGGCATTTAGTCTTAAAGAAGCACTGGATAAACTTTTTTTAGATTATTTTTTGTCTTTATTTATTGGGCAGCTGAAGAGAGACAGGAAATGTTAAGAGTAGAGTGATCAGCAGACCGGGAGTTGAACCTGCAGTCAGTGCGTCATGGACTGTGGCCTCTGCACATGGGGTGCCTGCTACCAACTGAGCTAAACCGGAGCTCAAGAAGTATTGAATAAACATTTACTTTATGATGGCGCTAGATGAGGAAAGAGTAAGTTCAGAGATCACCAAAGTTATTACAATTCAGCCTGAGGGGCAATCCTTAAAGTACTTGTTGAGACAGTCCACTCAGAGCCACATGTTAACCTCATGGCGGTGCTAGAGGAAAGGTCAGAGGGCAATCACTAAAGCCTCTGGATCAACTGATTGAACTTTATCTGGTCACACATTGTCTTCTGTGCTGCACATTTTAAACAGGGGATTTCACATTTTAGGAGATCATAGTGATGTTCTGCTGTCTGACTTTGGTTTGAGTACCTTTTGAGAAGTTTAATCCTCGCACTGTAATTATAAAATTGGCACGGTGGTGCAGTGGTTTGCATTGTGGCTTCACTGCAAGAAGGATTTGGGTTTGAACATGCAAACTCCACTCTACCTCTGCGTGCAGTCTGCACGTTCTCCACATGCCCGTGTGGCTTTTCTTCAGGTACTCCGCCTTCCTCCCACGGCACAAGAACATGCAGGTTTAGGTCAATTGGCAACCCCATTGTGTGAATGTGAGCATGGATGGTCATCTGTTCCTGTGTGTCAGCAATATATGCAATTACTTTCCCCACGCCCCCCTGTCCTTTTGTCAGCTGGGACTGACAGCAGCTCTTTTGAACCCTCTGTGGGTTGACTGTTTAGCTAATGGAGGGCTGGACTGATGTTAACATAAAGCATATGTTGTTCCTGTACTTGTGAGCTGATTCATTACGAATGTGCAGAGGTTTACAAGAAGGTGAAATGATTAAAAATAGCTCACACAACTGCGACTTGGAAGAATGACTCATACTGTACTTATAATGTACAGAGTGCTAAAGACAAAAGACGTTCTGCAGCATTGTGCTGTTCGTAGCTCAGAAGCAACATGAGGAGGAGAAAATCCACATGCAAGCAATTATCTCCGACTGCATGCTTCCACTTCTCACCGCAGAGTGCAAATTTTGTTGGGCCCAAGCCAAAACAGGGTCCATCAAAAGATACGGACTGGATTTCTGCACCAACGGCAGATTTAGTTGTTATATTGAAGCTTTCTGAGAAAAGCAGACAAACGAAATCCCCTGAGACTAAAGCGAACGTGGCCCAGATGTACGGCGGGACTTCAGTGCTCCGAGAGAACACTCAATTGCCTCTTCAAGTGTTGTAAAACGTCATGTGATTGAACTGGCTGTGTGCAGCGAGGTACAAGACACCTCATTAGCGCCTACTTTGTCTCTTTCCTAACACTGCGTATAGCTGTGGGAGCGAGGAGCGGCAGGAAGGAAGTGGATGTAGTACATATATTTACATGCAAATTGACCTCCGAGTAGCTGCGTTGGGCGTGCGTTTGGAAACGTCCCCGTTATGCATGCTCCACGCTCCACTTTCACATTTGAATCTATAATGGAAACGGAAAACCAAGTCAGGCATGAAACTGGTGGAGTAAAATGAAAAGTGAAAACTACTGAAGCTAATCATCGTCAGCAGAGAGAGCAGACTAATCAGGGAAAACTGCATTTTTTATGTAGCTTTGACAAAGAAGATGAAGCTCGAGTTACAGCCTGAAAACTTCTCCATCTGGAAATAATGAAATACTTATTGAGAGGGTTTGATTGGCAACCCTTCCGTTACAGCAGTCTCCCCACAAACTGCCATGTCTGAATATAAGCACAACAGATGGAAGCACAGGTAAAAGGCTACCTGCTTGGCATTGCTGCCATTGGGACAGCTGCACGGTCATGAGGCAGGGGCCACCCTTTGCTCCATTAACCCCGGGAACATCTCGTGGTGGTGGAGCAACGGTAGGGACGTCTCCCTAGCCAGAAGCTACTCTGCTCTGCCTCCTCGGCCAGTTCTTTGAGGGCCCTCTTGAGTTTAGGACCAAAGACTCCCCGGCTTCTCAAGAAGCGCTGGGTGGATGTTCTCACGAAGCCTCTGCTGCCGATTTCCACAGAGTAGATTACAGCTGACCACCCTGCTTCTCTGCATCCAGCTGTCAGCTCCATGTATTTGTCCTCCTTCCGCTCAGAGGCTGCCTCCATCCCTCCCTCCCACGGGACAGTGAGCTCTGCCATGATCAGTGTCAGGGCTGCGGTGAATGATAGGACAATGTTTGGACGTAAAGAGGTTGTAGTGACTTCAGTTGGGAACTTCAGCTGGGAACTTCGGCTGTTGATCGAGGTCCACTCTCATGTTCTATTCACACCCAGGTGTTACGGCTGATGTCTCTCACCTATTTGACTTCCAACTGAACCATGTCCCACCCACTTTGTATTTAAATTCTGTTTTTTTTTCGTTTTTCATTTATTACTAATACTTTAATTGAAATTATAATATTGCAAACTACTTTGAAACACCTCTTATGTTTCTGTGATACTTCTGGGGTAGACAGCAGCTCAGTCTGTAGGGGCTTGGCTTGGGAACCGGAGGGCGGGGCCGGCTCAAGTCCTGGTCCGGACCAAGCGTGGAATTGGGGCTTGTAGCTGGAGAGGTGCCAGCTCCTTTCCTGGGCTCTGTCGACGTGTCGTTGAGCAAGGCACCGAATCCCCCAACTGCTCGGGGTGTATGTCCACGTGCAGCCCCCTCACTCATCTCTCCACTGACGCATGTCCACAGAGTCCTGTTAGTGCATGTCTGTATTTCGTGCCTTTGTGTGTGTAGCATGTTTATACTAACAGAGTGAAGACATTGGATTTCCTCTGGGGGATTAATGCCTTCTTCTTCTCCTTCTTCTTCTACTGTAAGAAAAAGAACCAGCTTGTTATATTTTGGTATTCATATTTGTATCTTGTTTTCTTTTACATTTTTAATGTTTCTTTATCTGCACGAAAATAAGTAAAAAACCTTCAAACAAGTGAACAGTTGGTCCCAAAGATTTGCCGCCATACTCAACTCAAACTGGCAAAGAAACGTACAATTTAGACCTAAAATAAGATGATTGTTTTAAGAGTGAATGACGGCCAATTTCATTGTTACATTATGTACCAAGACTTTAAACTAACCTGCCGTGAAGACTGTTGTTTCTGCATCTCATTATCTCCCTCCTGCCTCTCCTCAACAGATGCATCCAGCGACAGCAGCTTGCACAAGATCTTAAGGAGAAGAGATGGTAACAGTTAACTTGATGACATTATAAAATTGCTGGGGAAAAAAATTCCATTAAAGTGTTTTAAAAATGCCCCCATTCTGTTGCGCTTCCCTCCAGTGGCAGGAGCTGGTACTGCCCCCTCGAAGTCCTCCATCGCCGTCCCCTCTTCCAAGGCTCAAGAGTTCCTGGCCAAACTGAGCCGAACCAAGAGGAACATTTGGGATCGCAGCAGACCCGACGTGCAGCAGTGGATTATGCAGTTTATGTACATGGGATATGACGAGCAGGTGGGTTGTGTTTGTTCCAGGAGAGTTCAGCTTTTCCTCTGAACTCCTTAAATCCTAAAACACAACAAACTCTCCAGTGGAGCTGTCAACAAGACAGGGACTCTGCAAAACAAAACTGATCCACAGAGCAAACGGCGCATAGATTTACCTCCCTCTGAGAACGAGTCTGCACATCAGGAGGAAGAGAACACACGCACACAAACACAGCAGGGACTCACTGATTTCCTCTCTCCAGTCTGACTCATAAGAACCCAGTTTTACTTTCCTCCACCAGCATAAATACTTTAAATGTTGTGCTTCCAATTGGTTTGCAAAAACATGATTCCACACTCTTGAGGTCACAGAGGTCACTTGTTTCCTCAAAATTTCAAAATTAAAGCGCCGCCATATATTTGAACTGAATTTTACAAAGCCAGAAGGGACAACTTCTCACAAGCCAATGAGTACTAATTGTGAGTAGCTAGATTTTGACATGAAAAATCAGTGGACGTTCCCTTTAAGAGGCTCTTCAGTGACGTCTCACATCACAATAGTGATGCATGTACATTCTGCATATTTTCAGAGTTAATACAGCGCCATGAAACCTATTTACTTTATCTTTCTAAGCTTTATACTTTAGCACCATCACGCTCAAGGTCATGATGTTGTACTGAATATCATCACGGCTGTGATTCAGTCAAAGGCACAGCCGTGATGATATTCAGTACAACACGACGGCCTCGAGTGTGATATAACAATAACAATAACTTTAAATGGAAATTCACTTGTCTGGCATCTCATCTACCAGACAAGTGAATTCCACTTGGGTGGGTTCCACAACTTAACTGAAACTGGACTTTTGTTGCCGAGCAACCTAAACACTCTCCTGCACTGAGTCCACAGATCAGCTGTTTTTCATCATGTACATTTATGTTTTAATTTATCATCAACCAGTGCAATAAGAGTCTGCTGTAGACATACAACAGTACAGTAACAGTATTCAGAACACACGGCTGAGGCGGAGTGATACACAAGAGTGAAAAGTGCCAGCGATGTTGTGCTCTATATCTGCGCTCATGGAATGCCTCTTGTCCAATCAGATTGGTCGGAACAAACAAAATACTTTTTTGTATCATTTCTTTCTGCTCTGATGTTTCTGTGTTTTCTCAGTGGTTTGAAGTGGGCGGGGCTTCGTTATCACATACTTACATTCAGGATTTAGTAATATTTCAATTAAAACTTGTGGAGTTTTAAGCCAATGTTTCCTGGCAGCTATCAATCAAATGTCAACCAACAACACCCACACAGTCAGATGAAGCACATTCATTTTTTAGCTTCTAAGCTTATTTCTTAATAAACAATGCTTGAAGATGTTTTTCCAAAGTTTAACTGTTTCGTATTCAGTTTGTCTTCAGATTTTTTAGGGCTTTAAACCTGGAGACAGACCAGGCAGGAAACCTATAAGGAAACACAATAAAACCTGCAGCTTTACATTTTCTGTCCTCAGTCCTCAGAAGCTGCTGTACCACTGAATGTACAAATACAAATGTAGAACTGAACACATGAAAATACACGAAGTCCTTCTTTCACACACAAATTCAACTCCGCCTTCAGAGCCGGTTTCAGCTTGCTTTCAGGTCTGACTGTCGTGTAGAATTCCCCGGGGACAGTGAGGAACGAGGGGACAGAGTGCACAAATTATCCCCCAACGCCACCGTCTCTGACAGCTGACAGCGTTTTCGTTTCAGCCAGTGTAGCCGCCTTTCCCAAACAGCCCCGCGCATGAACGCCGCTTGTTGCTGCTCCCTTAAAAGGCCAGAGCCGTGAAAGCATTGGCCTTTTCAATGTCTGCCTTTCATCCGTGTCTATTCTCTTGACAATCTAAGAGGAGACCTTATCAGCTGCCTCTGCATCTATTGGCTTGGGATTTGTTTGAGGCTGAGTTTCCTAACAAGCCACGTCGTCTGTGGTGTTTTTCTCTCACCAGAGGCTGGAGACCGACCTATCGTATTGGATGGACCACGCTCGCTCCAGTGATCAGGGGCGCCAGCACCACTATGATGAAAACGCTCCAATCGGCCCGAGAGACCATGGTTCTTACAGGCATGGAGCTAATGTCAACTACGACTACTATTAACACCAGCCTGTGATAGTCTGCTGTTTGACCCCTGACGTGCAGCTGCCAACATCCAAGAGCTCAACGGCCGCTCTGCTTCTTTTTCTGATTGGTTACACTTCACATTATATCCCCCTCTTCTCTATGCTTTCTCTTCATCCTCACATATACTGTACGTTTATAGTCAACAGACTTCCTAAAAATACTGTAAAATTAGTCGTCTTTATTAGTCGTTTTTTAACCAGTACATTATTGTAAATAAAGATTTGGCTCCCTCCCTTTGGCTTGCTTTTGTTCCACTTCCTCATAACTCCAGTACAAAACAGTTGTAGAAAAGTGACACACCAACACACATAATTACCTTCTTTTCTGATAACATCATACACAACCTCGGACACCATCGGCTACAGTCTGACGACGATAAAGCCTCAGGGGACAGCGCTGAACATGTCTGGCGTGTCCGGTTTAGCCAGCGGTGAGCGATAAACGACTTCCAGTCAAGACTCTATTTTCCGCGTGCTGCTTTGTTACAGAAAAAGAAACAATTCTTCTTGTGATTTACTTTAATTAATGGGTCTTAAGTTTGCCGGAATTTCAACATCATGATGCAGATTAGTAAAAAGTAACCAGACTAGGTCAAAACCACTCAATGTACGCTTTTGTGGGCAACACGCGAGAAGCGTGGCGTGCGCGTGGCAGCTGCGGGACGTGTTCATTTTCATTTGAAGTGCATGAAAACGGTTGAGAATCCTCACTGCCGGCGTGACTCACGCGCCGAAAATGTAGAGATTAGGAGGCTCGGCTATTTTTACCGCGAGCCGCGCACGGTTCTCGGCCAAAATACACGGTGAAAATGAATTGTGATGAGTCCTATTGATCTCTGACAGCAATATTAATATCTCTTCCTGTAGTAAAAGACACAGGCATGGAGAGTAAAGTAGGTCAACACTTCCGGTATGCTTTTTCAAAGTAAAAGCTCGATCTGGAATTCTGACTCCCCTCGTTTGTACATAATGTTTTTATTTTGAAGTGCCATGCCGTTGTTGTTGTTTTTTTACTTTATATGCAAAATTTCCAGGAAGTTCTTTGATCGATAAAGTCACTCACAGGCTTAATTTTCTTTGAAATAAATACGTAGTCATAAGTCTCCCACAGGCCATAAGTATATATGTTAGTAAATATACATAAATAACATCATGTTACAGATGTAACTCAGGTACGATCTCTCCCTCTCTCCCCCTAGCTCGCTCTCCGTCTCGGCTCTTACGGCTGTTTTCGCTATGTGTTAATTAAGGTCCCGTTTCTAATAAAAAAAGATCGTTTTCTGTTAAGACCGACCCACGGAAACCCTTAAAACAAAGACCGGAAAGTACCCCTGGATATGCCCGCTGCGGACATGGTGAGGACAGCTGACGAGCAGCAGAGGAGCAGCCCTGCCTTCTCCCCCGAACAAAGTATCCAGAGCTGTATAGACAGAGAGCCGCGTCAGTGGAGGTCCAATATGCTGCATGATCCGCCATTGTGATGTCCCAACTCTCTCTCTCTGTGAATGTACCCTCACTCAGTCAGTCAGTCACATACAGACCCGTGTGTATGGCTGACCCTTGCATTACGTTCCGTCTGCTTTTGCTCTCCAACCTGCTGATACGTGATTGGTCAATATTACTCAGACTACAAGTGTAAAACGGAAACCAAAATGCGTACCATCCCTAAAATCCACGTCCCTGCCTACAGATTCTACATTTCTATGTAGGATCTGTAAATAGAGATTACATCGTACACAACATATTGGAAATATTTTATTAAAATAGCATCATCTGAGATTGATAATGCAAATCCTGACATGAGATTTCACAAAGCATAACAGCATGATGTCCCGATAAACACATAATGATGCTGTAGCAGTCAGGATTCGCTCAGTCCTGCGGTGTGCTGTATGAACAGCCAGCAGGGTGCTGGCACACCACTGATAAGAGCACACAACATCCAGTGGAAGGAGAAAAAAACAAAGCCAGGTAGCTTATCTCCGGAGACAAAACACCATGAAACTGATCAATAAACACAAAGCACTGATTCACAGCATGAGCTGTGCGATTTTTTTAGTCTGCGATTTAAATAGCAAAAGCACAAATTCACAAAAAAAAGGTCGGCTGGGTTTCAGATTTCCTGCCTCACATTTCTGGTTTTGATTCAGTCTTGTCCTTTCAAAACAAAAGCTCCGGCACTGAAGCCCTTTTGTATCCCAGAGAGCAGCCGCAGCTCCAACAGAAGGCAACAATAACTTCTTCTGAAAGCAGTCTCAAAAAAAGACACAATATCCCAGAGTGCTCGTCTCAGCAGTGTATTTCAGTCACTTGCTCTTCAAGGGTCCTCTCAGGAGTCTTTTAACATCCCTCTGTGTTTTAGGAGAGTCTGTGTTCAGACTCCTGACCTCAGTTGTGTCTGGGTCGTCCTTTCTTCATGCGGGCGGCTTTGGGTTTGGGGATGTACTGGTTGTTGGCCTGGTGCTCGAGTTCCCTGCTGAAGTACTGGATGGTTTTGTTTAAGCCTTCCTCCAGGGGCACCTGTGAACATGAGACAGGAAGAGGTGAGATGATGGAAATCGGCTGTTAATGAAAAAGGCCAGGCATGTAATCCACTGCTTATGATGACTACTATTGATGGAGTCTGCTCTCCTAACACGGCTGAAAACGGTGTGATATTACTCATTAAGTTGGCCAAAAATCCCTAATCTAAAGACCTCAAGTATACCAGGATCAAAATACAGTAGTTCATAGTTTAATGGACAACAAAGGGAAAATATGAATTACTTACTTATCTTCTGCATTTAAATTTAATTCCAAAATATTAAATACGTACAAAAATATGGGTTTTAATTCAAATATATAATGTGTCGCTCTGTGTAAAACAAAATTAGGATGATAGTTCTTCTATTTAAACAAATCGTAGCCCATTTGTATCCAAATTTCCCATAGCATGACATTTACCCCTTTCCCACTGAAATTAGCCCGTTGATGCAGGTTTTTCAGACCTGGGAGGACCAGCTTATAGATTGTCTCTTTTCCCATTGCCAGTAAAGTATACTCCTGTTGGTCTCTTTTCTGCTGCGTCACCGTCTGATGTCACAAATGCGCCAGAGACAGGGTTAGTAAACAGCGAAGATGTTACGATGCTTGGTCTTTATCACTCAGTCTGTTCATCAAACCTGGCGCCAACAAATTTTGACCGTTGTTCGAGCGCTGCTCGGACGGAGACGGGCGGAATTTGAAGCTGAGATGACAAGGAGTCGCAGAAGTTACCGACGGCGCATAGCATCGCGCCGGAGAGGGGGCGGAGATTAGCGTGTCAACACGGGTTTTGTGTTCCCATCAATGCCGATCGGAGCCGAGGTGATAATGACCCGGGTCAACTGCAGAGTCATGTGACCCGGGTCTGAAGCCTTTCCCACGAAGCAAAAAAGCCGAGTGTTAGCGGGTAATTTGACCAGTGGGAAAGCGGCTATATTTAACCTTTTTAAGACTTAAAACTAGTTCATAATCAACTTACCTGTCAGACAGATATTAGCAGATATAGTAGCATTATAGCAGTACAAACTGTGTATAAATACTGATAAGAAACAAGAAACTGTCGTACAGAAATGCAAAAGTTATGTTCTGACAAGTTTCAACAGCAAAATGTCCCACTCAGTACCTATCTTTGCCACATTTAAAGGGGGGTATTATGCTAATGTCATACCTACCTCATACCTGTGATACCTGTGGAGTAGCTTAGCATAATTTACTGTTAAAAAAAACTAATTTTTCTCACTCGGAGTCGTTTCAGGCAGAGGCTGAACGAGGGCCTGCACAGAGCATCAGTCAGCTCTGTCCCTTTAAGAAACCCCGCCCCTACAAGCCCACATCCTTCTGATTGGCCAGTTCTCCATTTCAAAAATGTAAAAGTGTCAGTGTTGCAAAAATTATTTATGGGCCGGCATGTTGTTGTGAAGTTTTTTAAACTCAGATAATGTTATCACTGTTAATCTTGTAAAGATGGACTCCACATTATATCAGTTTGTAAGAACTTACGACACTAATAAATAATTAATTTGACTTTTGTTCTCTGGGACTTTGAATACTAAGTCACTTACTGATACAGAGAATAATGTATCATTACAAGGAATAGTATAATGTAATGTGAATTTTAATCCACTTCTGCATAAAAAATTCAGTATCAGCTTGCAAAGAAGAAGTCTGCTAATAAATGTTTCACTGTGGATCCGCAACGTGAGCTGTGTGACAATCTGAAAACTAGAGGGTTTAAATGTTATTCGCTCAACGAGGCACTTAGTGGTTGTAAGGTTGGTCAGATCTGCGGCTCTGTTGCAGTTCTTAGGGACGGTGTGTGAGCATGCATGAAATTAAGGACCTGGTATCCTAGTGTGACACACGTACCACGGGCTCCCAGCCGAGCATCATCTTCGCTTTCCGGATGTCGGGTCGTCTCCTCTGTGGGTCGTCCTGAGCCTCTGGAAGGAACTGGATCTGACTTCTGCTCACTGTGTGTGTAAAAGAGAGAGGGAGTGTTCATTGACAGGCACAAGAGTACAGACAGAAGAACGTAGTTATTTTTCTACATGATCCTCTTATTACTGTAGAGGATCTTATGTAACGGTTTGTAGAAGAGAGATGACTCCAGGCGGATCGATCTGTGTCGGAAGTGCTTGTGTCTTAATGAGTAGGTGATGTAACTCTGCAGAGGTACGAGTGAAGCTGACATGTTACATGTTCTGGCTGAGGAGATGCCACATTGGACAATCATAACTATGACTGTTATTTAATGCATTTTTTCCAGTATCTGTACAGTACAGTAGAACATAGAGCAGATGGAAAAAAGGCTTTTTGGTGCCACTGTAAATTTGTAGTTATTATAGCTATTTAAACTTTGTATCTGCAGCCTTGCTCGCTCTCTTTAACCACATTTCAACTGCAGGAACTTTCCTCTGGGACAAGGAACCGTTGTTTGTGGTCTAAATTAAGTTCCCGGGATGTAATTTTGCCCTGCAGGGGGGGTAGTACTTTCAAAAAGAACAGGAACATTGCTGGTGGGGTTTGCAGCGCAGATGATTTACAAGTATTTTTTTCATTATATTTAAACAATTTTTAAAAATGCAACCTGAACATGCAACACGTCTGTTTTTTCATCTTCGTGCTTTGACATAAATAGAGTAGCAGAAGAAAGCACACGACAGATGGTTGGGCCTAATGAGCATATTAAATCATGATCAACAACACAAATTGAACACCCTTCATGTTTTTTTTTTTTTGCTTTTGCAGTGTTAATTATGATGCCTTTCCCTTACTCTATATGGTGTTACACTCCACCACATGTCAGCAGACTGATTTGCCTATTCTACAGGAACAGGAACAGGAACAGGAACCTTTTAGTACCTTGAACAAGACTTCATGGGGCGATGAGTTCCAAGGGGTTAAAAGATGTTTTTGTATACAGAACAATAACGACAACTCTTGATAATTTAAGATGCTTACATTGCTGCAAATATTCAAGGGGTTAAATCCTAAACCGAGAAACAGATCAATTTCTATGTGAGAGTCACCATGGCAGAGGAACAACTTATCTTTAAAGAAGAAGAGGCGAGATAAAACAGACAACAGGGCGACTTAAGCGGGAGAAGGACATTAAGTGATAAGGAGGCAAGGTCTGATAGGACGGGGACTTGAGATGTCGAGGGACAAGAGCGGGCAGAGACACACAGAATTACAACTATCTTGATCGATGCGACACCTTACCGACGAGACTTTTGATGAGACGAGCAAACTCCAATATGGTGTGCTCCTCCGGGTTCCCCTGCAAACACATTTCATAAACCTCCATCACATCAGTGTCAACAAGAGGCAGACGCACGGGCCAGTAAACCGGCCGCCTGCAGAATCCATTTTCCACTTCAGTTTGTAAAACGTGAACTCACCAGATTGACTGGACTGCTGATGTTACTGTTCATCAACAGCACCAGGCCGTTCACGAGGTCGCTGGAGAACGAATCAGAGACAGGAGGAGAGATCTTTAAAATTCAATGTCTTTTTTAAATTACGCTCTGCTTTGTACGAGAGCAGGGATTTATTCATGAGGATATGTATATGTAACAGAAAACACAGCATTTCTTCAGCAAACAACTGTTTCATTCATGCTTTTCCTTTTAGTCATCACAGTGGTGCAAAATGTTCAAATGCAATGTTAGACAAGGCAGAGTCAGGATGTAAGATTTCCTTACAGAACATCTTCTTTCCTATATGGAAACATAAAGTCATTGTTATTCTATTATTGTGTTATGCATTAACCAATCTGCCTGCACTCATGTTGCACTACCAATAAATATAAACCAGAACCAGAGTACTGCATGTACTTTTTTAAACGACACTGCATAAGACTCAAAAGCAATGCTAGCAGCTCTGTGAGGCTACACTGATGCGCAGCGCTGCTTCGAGCTATAACCCCAACATACGGTGCCAACATGCTGATGAACATACGACTTCATTAGGAGCCTGTGGAGACGTAAAAATATAAAGAAATAAAAATGCCATCGTGCCGTGTTCCCTAAGCATGTCTGCTACATGATTCGCACACAGATACACACACACCATTCATTAGCAGCATTCTGTCAATATGCATTAGACCTTGACATTAGCAGGTGCATGCAACAGAGATAATAATATGACGAGCTACTTCACGGACCACAGGTTGAGTTTTAACAGATGCAGGTTTAGTGTAAAAATCTAATCCTGATCACTGCATGACATCCACATCAGTTAGCTCTACTTCTGCACAAATGTCAAATTTTGCATTCATGAATATAAACATGACATACTGAGGGATGTGTTTGGTCTACTTTATTTAGACCAATGAGGCTGTGCTAAAAACAGAACCTCAACCTAAAGCTGACAAAATGAATTTAAAAGACCAGCTTGTTTTAAGACGTATAAAATGCTCTGCTTGAAATGATAAATTGTGTCTGATATGTTTTTTTGCGGCATAATACGTTTAATTACCTTGTAAAAAAGGCGTCTCCTCCTTCTCTTCATTAAAAATTCCTTAATCTACATAGTCCCCGCCCACTATGCAAATTACCAACCGCCTCCTCCGACACGAAAACAAAACACGTCTCTGTCATCGTTTAGTGGCAGCTTGTTTAAATTTAGCTAGCTTGAAATGTAGTAATCAGTTGTAGTGACATTAACGTTATCGGTCAGTACTGAGTTTGCAAAAATGACGATGACGGTTACAGCTGGCTCGCGCATCGCCAAAGTGGTTGCCATAGCTTACACATAATGGTATGCATAGCGTCACCCCGTCCATTAACGGGATTGGCTCCTTAGGTTTGTGACGTCACAAACCTGCCAATCTGAAAATGTGTTGTTCAGCCTGTCCTTGGTGCACTGCAGTTTAAAAGCAGACAGGACCAGTCATGACTGCTGATGTTGTCCCTGATATGTCTTGTAGCACATGGAGATGTTTACAAGGTTAAACATTCTCACTGGAGGGGGTCTTTAAGTTATCAAGTTTCAACAAAACATCTGAACAAAAATGATTTACTGCAGCGCTGTTATATTACTCTACATATGCACACAATACGCAACAGCAATAACATATAATACAAATGTGTTTTCGTCCATAACCATCAAATACAGCTGCAGAAAAAATAAAGAGACAACTGCCAAAATGTGTTTTTCTATGGGTCTACTAAATGCAAAAAAAGATGTTTTTCACACCTCGAATAACGCAACGAAACCAAGTTAATGTTCATGCTTAAACAACAGAATACTAATGTTTTAACGTAGTGACATCAGGCCGCTCTTGGCTCAAAAATTCACGCAGCTTGACTTTGTCCGATGGCTTGTGACCATCAACCTTCCTCTTGAAGAATCACGATCAGGATTCTTGATCATGTCCAGGAGGTTTTCAACGTGGCTCAGACCTGGATTGAGCTGGCCATGACATGTGGAGAGAGATGCTGATTTAAGGACAATTTGGAGTGGAGTCTCCAGAGCTGTATAATATTGCTACGGTTGTGGCACAGGATCATGCTTGTAATCATCATGCTGTCATCCTCTTTAGAAGATTTGGTAGAAAAGGATGTAATCCACTTTGCAGAGGATTGTGGTTATTAAAAGCTTCTCCGTGAATGAAAGTAATGCTCTATGTTTTTGTATCCATTCTGTCTTTTCCACTTCAATGCTACAAGAAAATCCTTGACGTCTTATAAATGTGATGAGTGCGTTTGTTTCCTCATAAAACATTCACAACGTCGATTTTGTTTCAATGTTAAAGCATGCATCCTTTTCTGCATGTAATCTCTTCTTCACCGATGTGGTAAAGAAAACTTGTGAAATCTTCATCTGGATGTAAAATCATAATATCCCCTTGCTTAGAAGAGTTACATTCAAAAAGCATAAGTTGCATAAAAAGTTGGTACCATAGGGCAGGTCATAAACTGCTGAGTCCTTTCAGGAGTGCACACTGCGCTGCTCAGCTTGTCCATCTCACACCATGCCCCTGATCTGCATAAAAGGCCAACAAGAGGTCAATGTATTTATGGGTGGGTAATTGTCACATTTGTCGGAGAACATTGGACGCGTGTTTTAACCCACACGCACACATTTTGTCTCGATCTCTCCTATAGACAGAGTCTGAATTAGCTCTTTTTCTCCCTCACATACAACACGCGCCAATAGCATTAAACAACACATCTCGTGAACATTAACAGCATTCATTCTAGTCTAGACTGTGATGGCCAGCATGAAGAAACTATTGTTCTGACACAACGATGCTCTCGGACCTTTATTACTCCGCTTCCCTCAGCATTGCTCACAAAAGTGGCACAACAGCCGCACAAAAGAAGCGTGAAAAAAAATACTCTGAATGGGGACGAGCATTTAACACGATCCCAACATGGAACAACAGATGAAGAAACATGTTTTGCAAGAGTAATTATTCATCTCATTGTACTGTAACACGTGCTATCAAAGAAAATATGTCACATGAGGAGAAACGTGAGGTCATTTAAAAATAGTGATCAACTGATTGATCGATTATGCCGTTTTCAGATAATTGGTGTCGCCTGATGCCTGTGCTGATGAGGTAGATTGATTTGTTTCATTTCTGCAAACACATATTTTAATTTAATTTGTCTCTAAATAACATATGCGATCTTTACTGTCTGTACAATGTTGAAACCCATCAGCTATAGCCTGAAACGATACAGCCTCGGGGAGGTGAACATGTCGGGCGTGTCCGGTTTAGCCAGCAGATAGCGATAAGGACTTCGAGTCAAGACTTCCTTTTCCGTGCGCTGCATTGTTTACAGTCCAGTTAGCAACTTGCGAAGCGACCGTGTGCTCAGATCAAAAGTGAAAAAAAACCCCCGCTTTTCTTACCTTTGCTGAAATAACATCATGATGCAGATTAGTAAAAGGTAAAAATGAAGCTTTGTCAGGTCTGTCCTCAAGAGGAGAAGAAAACCACTTTTAAAATGCTCGTTTGTCGAACGCAGGTCGGATCGATCTTTTCTGATGCATTCGAGGAAGTCGGGAAATCTAGACACTGGACGGCTTATACTACACAGCGTCAAACGATTTTTTCAAGTTGAATTTTAGATCTCTAACGGATTGTTAGCTGTTAGCATGCAGATGTCCGTTTATAGAGATTAATAAGAAGCTAAATCGCTGTCAGATGCTGCCGATGGGAGCCGGGATTTCATTAGGGCGCATTATGTTCCTTTTACTTTTCCTGCAGCCTGTTGACGTGATTGGGAAATACTAATAGGACTACAAACGTACTACAAACGGAAAATATACATTTTATGTAGAATTTGTTAATAGAGACTACTGTCTATATCAGGGGTCTCCAACCCTGCTCCTGGAGAGCTACCTGCCTGCATGTTTTAGGTTTCTCCGCGCTCTAACACACCTGATTCGAATGTTTTGCTCATTATCAATCCCCTGAGACGCTTCAGTTGGATAATATAAAGGATCGATCATCTTTTCTTTCGTCTCAAGTCAACAATCATTAACAAGTCATGTAATATATGCAACCTTAGCTGCAGTTTATACAATCCTCGTTCTCTCTTAGAAACAGGAACTTCCTGTTGTCTGCATATAGATGCCATTAAGTGCTCTAAAAGGGAAAAAAAAAGTCTGTCCATTGTGGAGGTGCCCAATGGAATTCTACTGACAGCGAGTCCTAGAACTGTGTGGTTCAACAATACCTTATAAATACCATTGAAGACACCTGTAGCACCATCATCCTCTGAATTGATTTAAAGGCACTGAAGTCTCAATGAACTCTCAATGCAACCAACTCACAATCGATTCCTTATATTATAAGATGAAAAGTGCATTCCATTTTAGTTGCAGATTTTCAGGAAACTGAGTTACGTTGGCCGCTATTGGAAGTACGGCTGGGACAAAACATCGATACGGCAATATATCTTTGTCCTGACTCGTGCAACACAATTAGTGATGCGCTGGCGCCAAATATCGATGTTTGAATTTACTAATATTTGGTTCTCTAAACAGATTTTCCCTGCGATTTTGACCCACCGTGTCACTACTTCATGACTGCTCGCAGTGGCGCTTGACATGAATGAGGGTAACATGAACGGAAATGAATTGTTAATCAGATATCGTGATGTACCATTACATATCTTATATATAAATTATCGCAGAATCGCTGTGTCATGATATTATCGTTATCGTGGGCCACGTATCGTATCATGAGTTACCCTGCGATTCCCGGCCCTAATTGGAAGTGGATAAAAACATTACTATTTGTTAGTGCTGTTAAAACGTGTTAATTTTTGCGATTAATTTGAAATATTTAATGCGTAAAAAAACCCAACACACCTGTGTTTACTTCCCGTGGCAATTCCTGTGAGTGTTGCCACTTTAGCGACTCTCTCTCTCCCTCTTGGCAGCTTTTTTCAAAAAAGCGACTAGCGACAAATTTAGCAACTTTCATATTAATTAATTAATAAATTAATTCCCACGTACGCTGCTCAGATTAATCGCAGCTCACGGCACCTATGCCAACAGCTCCAAGTTGCTCTCTCTCCTCTCTCCCTGGCAGTCAGGGAGGGACAGGCGGGGCTGGCCCGGGGCAGCGGTTGTACATCACTAAACGTCGTCGGTGACAGCGGTGAGAGGCCTGTGCAGAGGCAGCAGATAACTGAGAAACAGTGTTAACCCCGGCAAAAACCTGTTCACCTGCTTACATCTGGTGAGAACTACATACAAGAATCTAATCTACCTGTGCTCCACATAGTACCATACACATACTGCCCTACAAATATAGACATTGAATCCACATCTGGACCTGGCTGTTCTCTTCAATGACTCACCTTGCACCAACAGCCCTTAAAAGCACTTTGACGGACACATTAAGAATAGTCACTGCTATTAGACAAGACCTCTTAACTTTAACTGCCGTTTCAGAGAAACTCTTGTCAGTTCAGCAGAACTAATCACTATATAAGAGACTGATTGGACTATCATCATTTCCTACTTTGTCAGCGCTTAAACTGAACGTTTGACTCAGAGTGTTTTATCATTAAAAACTAGCAATTAGCAAAATAAGTTATTTCCTCTGTTTAATTCTCTGCTTTCATGTCCGGAGTTCTTCTTTAACTGTGAGGGCAAGACGTATCTTATGCAAGTATTATTGACTCATGATTAAGGTTTCATAAGGCACGCATTCTCAGGGCTAATGACGCCAAGATGCTGCCTATTAATTTTAATTTGGTCCAATTTCCTTCATGCATTATGCACATTTTCTCCGCGAGGCGTAAGGCTTGAGGGATCATGCGCTCAGTACAGTGTATGTGTGTGTTTCCGTCTGTCCGCAGCTATTCTGGTACAATCATGTACCAATCAGCCTTATACGTTTTGTGCACATGACGTCTTGTGCTTTCAGGGTCTCACAAGTTTTGAAATGTACACTTTGTTTTATATCATCACTGACTTCCTAAGAGGAACTGTGCATTCGTAACTCTCCACAGAGATGACAAAGGAGCATAATTGCTCACTCATTGGCTGCATCTATTTTTAGGTGCAGGAAAAACAAGGTGTTTCATGATCTCTGCCAGGTGAAAACCTTTGTCAGTCTGAGCAGCACAAAGGCACGGCCAGAGGACGATGTGTGGAATGAATGAAATCATGACGTCCCAGACCTCTCCAGAGGTGTGCACACAATACAGACATAAATAAACAAGTAGTTCACAAAGTAGTTCTCTAAGGTAGGCCTGGATTCGGAAAAAAACTCAGACTGAGAATTAAGCGGAGGGCACTCGTACCGACAGTGCGGCCCAGCAACAGCAACGAAAAATAGTGCATGTGTTACAGGTTGCGACTACAGATCTATGAATGAATGTGAGTGGTTCTTAAAGTATCTGAAAGCTCCACAGTGCAGTGCAGTTAGAACTGCATCACTAAATTATCAAGGAGACATCCTGTTACAAGGGCTAAGGGTTGTTACAGGCAACCGGTAAGGATCCTTCCACAGGTACCTTTGGGAACCTTGAATCGACTTATCACAGGATCTATCATAGGAAGTTATAAAGAGCTTTTCTAGTCTTCCCACCACTCAAAACCTTTTTACACTTTCACACTCACATTCAGACACTGATGGCAAAGACCTAAGTGCCAATCACCAATCAGGACCTATGCACATTCATACCGATGGCTCTGCCTTCAGGAGTAATTTGGGGTTCAGTGTGTCGCCCAAGGACACTTCAATATGTGTCTGTAGCAGTTAGGGCTGGGTTTAAAAAAATCGTTTTTTTCTGATTCGAATCGATTCTCATTTGAATGACCCAATATTGCTTCATTAATCCCGAGATCGATCTTCAAAAATATGTAAAAACATCTGATCTCTCACATTTCTGAGCGCTCCTGAACGCAGCACGACTCAGCGCATCCCCTCGAAACACGGCAGCGAGGGAGACATGCCTGGACTTGTTTACTGTACCGACTACTGAGACATCAGTGATCGTTGACAGACTCTTTTTATCGTGTGTGCGTCCATGAATATGTAAGCTAGTTCATGTTACTCTCTGTGAGCGTCGGCTTTGGCCACGAGTGTATTTTCGGCATGTTGTTATACAGCATGCCTTTCCCTATAACTCTCGCGTGGCTTTGTTATTCGCGCTATGAGATCTTGTGGCCAAATCTCGCGCAAGTTGAAGCCCAGTTCGTTTAATCAAAACCTTGAGCCAGATAAAAAAGCCTACGACACCTCAATACTGAAGCCACGCTCCTGCGTCTTGCTTGCTGCATGCTGCTGGCGTATTAAAGTGACGCTCCGGGGCAGAACAACAATAAGTCTCCCCTGTGCTTTCTGACTACGGTCGGGACGCTGAAGCAGGAAAGGTTAACGACAGCACGTTAGTTTCCTCCATTGGTTTGTAGCAGGCAGCGTGTTATCGCCATCTGTTGGACTACAAAGAACATAAGGAACACACACTTTTTCTGTTGATCCATCAGATATAAAACCCTAATTGCATAAAAAATGAAAAAAGTCCACAGGCGAGCAAACACTTTTTATGGCACTAAAGTTGTAACAGCCGCCTGTAACAGCGTGCTTCTTGACTTGATCATTAAAATTTGACAGAGAAAGTGAAAAGATGACGGTGAGGAGGAGAGGTGTGACTGTCTTTGAACACTGACTTGTTTTGACAAAAGTGTTAGTAATGAAGGACACATTAACTTTCTTACAGAGTTCCTTTTTAAAGAGACTTTTCATGACGACCTTGCGTTTTCACTGCTTACACAACAATAAAGTCACGGGCAGCAGGTGGATGCTTAAAAGAGATACGAGGGCTTCAAATGCTCCGTGTCTCTGATCTCTCTTCTTCAAAGTCATCAAACTAATCTCATCATCACCTGCACACAAACCAACTAATACTCTTTAAACCTGACGCGTGCAAATGTATCTGCTTTCCCAGGCAGAACATGTTGGTCTTTAGCATAAAACTTGAAAGATTTAATGCAGTAAAACTTCGCCTGATCCTTAATTCATCCGTGCATGTAAGCATCAACATCCACACAAACCTTTGATTACAGCAGAAGTAGTGACTCGCATGGCATTTTTATCATTTATGCAATACAATGAACTATAATTCATCGTTTTTATTGTTTATTTATACATTATATTGTGACTGTTTTTGCTACATTGTTTCCTGATTGATGGGAAAACAACAAACGTTAATATTCAGGGACGTCGAGTTAAATATCCGGTTCTAATTTAGCCGTCTTACCTCACATACTGAAAGGCTCTTGTTTGGGAACCGGTACCGTACACCTAGAGAACAAGAGAACACTGATTATCATCCGTGCATGATGCACAAACATGTGATTACCATGCATTGAATCATACACTACATTTATTGCAAGTTTCATTTATTTATTTATTAATAATAGATTTCTCTTGACATTATTATGGTTTAACAGATTGACCTGAAAAGATAATTTAAAGGCATAATAAGTAGGATTTTCCTAAGAAAATAAAATATAGACTTTAAAAATATAATATAATATAAATCATCACTTATGGGCCTCTATACATGTGTGTAGGTGAGTGTGTGTGCAGACCCCTGTGAGACCCTTCCCTCTGCATCTATTCTGTTGTTTTGCTTTGCACGGGACGTTTTCAGGAGGGGCGCTATCGTGGTTCCCTGAGCCAATCACAGCGTATAGTTGAGTGTGGGAGTGGTTTAAATTAGCACCTGGGCCCCATTCAGAGCGGGGAACATGGCGAAAGAGTGATGCAGAGTTGGCCTTCTTTCTGTTGGACAGGTAGGTGCCTCAAACCGGGTAGGACAAGCTAACCGGTGGTTAGCATGCTAGCGCGAAGGTGCAGAGATGCTCGATGTCGAGGGCCTTTCCCAAACCACTCCCGACACCCTCTCCCTACACACTTCCACTCCGCTTGCGCGCTCGCATGCTCGTGTGGAGGGTCCACCACATTGAGTGCCGTCCGAAAGTGTGGAGTGGGAGTGGGTTGTAATACCCTCCACCAGCGAGTCGGCACAGACGCTGATTTACGGACCAGGTGCAAGGCTGTGTTGCAAATTAAAGTTCTGTGTTATCACCCGTACCAACGAGAATCGTTTAATAAGGATAAACATGAAATAATATACTGATCTGAAGTGTTTTATATCAACGGGGACGGCTGTAAAAACTCAGCAGGTCATGTTGAAAAAATACTTTTAGGCTACGAATAAGAAAAGCCACCAAGGGAGCTCGGGATGAAGTTTATTTTCCTCATAATGTGGAGTGATTGTAACGACTCTGCCTCACTGGTATTTACGTAGCTATTGTTATTTGTCTGACATGAAACCATGGTTACACACATTTCCTGCCTCCGCCAGAGTGAGAGGAGTGTGTGTCACAGCTGTGCGCTGCATTTAACCCCTTCACCTAAACGAAGGGTGCTCCGTTCGGCTGCGAGTGTGACATCAAACGGAGTTCATTCAGCGATGGAGTGGGAGTGGGGACGGTCCGGTTTGGGAAAGGCCCTGAGAGTGAGCTTCTCGTGACGAAGAGCCCAGTTTGAATGTGTTGTTGACAAAATGCGAGGAAAAATCCTACTTATTATACCTTCAAGGTGCATTCAACTTTTATCCAAATTTAAATCATACTCAGTTTTTTTCTCCTTTACAATGTAAATACTCTCACTGCTAGCAGCTAAGAAAAGAGCCCTGCTGAAGTTTGCCTAGAGCACTTGATAAATGAGTTGAGAGCATAGGATCATTAGAAAGCTTATAATGCGTACAGTGAGAGGTTCTCCCTGAAGAGCCTGCAGGATGAAGTTGCTGACAACACGTCCATCGTTCATGTGCATCCGGGAGCCAAACGTGTTGAAGATCCTCGCCACCCTCACCTCTACTCCTTCCTGTGAACAAAGAGGATAACTCATTTGTCATCTTGTTATTATAGTAAAGAGCATTTTGGAGCGCTTCGTATAAAGCCTGGCTGCTACTGGTTTAAGACTTTCTGCGGGGGGAAAAATGTTTCAATCTGCCCTTGAAATAATATGTATGCTATATAATCAATAACTCATGTGCACATAAATGGCAGCTAGCAGCGGTTTGATGCTAATGCGGATGACACCTATAAATTACTTATTGCATGTCAAGACAAATGAGCTGATGGAGCAGGGAGGCCCGCTGATCAAATATTAGCAGCATGTATGTAACATATATGAGACACTGCACACGGGTCATTTGTTTAGGGGTCTATGTCAGTTTGAATATTAGATGTCACACACATCAAAAAATGATGAATCTTCACCTGCAGGGGAACATACAACGAGGCTGTGCACACCTGGCAATCCCTTCTGGTTGTGATCTTTTTTTCTTTGAAGATTTTTGACGCTGATTTCACTTTTCATTTTTGAAGTATGATGCATTTTCCACTTAAAGTCATCAGTCAGCCTGTCTTATTAAAACATGCAGGAACTGTCTCCTAGACAATCTAAATGGCTGACAGAATATAACATACAGAAGATAGATAAAACAGAGAAGCTTTAATTATCATTATGCAGTCAACACTAAGAAACGGAACGAACCCTTCACCTTGAGTGCACAGTAAAGAGTTTCTGCAGATAGGGCCTCTCAGTCAAAACAAAAGAGTTTGTTGATGTTGTGAAGTAATGTGGGAGTTGTTGTCTTTACTGTTAAATAAGCAGCATTGTATGGCGATGAAAATCTGATGCAACAAAGAAATCATGTTCATGGACGTAATGTTACAATTTCATTTAGCAGACGCTTTTGTCCAAAGTGACGTACATCTGAGAGTTAATACAACACAAGCAAAGATCAAGAGAGGAGGGAACGAAGATGGTAAGAGGCAACAAACAGCTTCAAGTGCGATCAGACACTGGTGCAGACAGGCAGTGTACAGGGCGTTTCTTTTTGTTTGTTTCTTTAAATAATAATCATCACCATCAGCAACATCAACACAATCAGTATAGTCATCATCATCATCATCATCATGAAAATCCCAGTGAGTGTGGTGAATGTATTTAAGTGTTAATCATGTTACGCTGAGTCATGTTTATTTACATTATGTCACTTCCTCCTAATGAATACTAACATCAGCTAACGACTTCCTTCCTCACTATCTGAGGCATCATCTGTTGTTTCCTGTATATCGCTGGAAGACAGGCAACTTAATAAAATGCAATGTTTCCTTGAAAAAAAAGAAGAAGAAGAAGAAGAAGAAAACGAATAAAAAGAAGACAAAAAAAATGAGACGAGGAAAAAGAAAAAGGAGACAAAGAAAAAGGCGAAGAAGTGAAGAAGACGAAGTAGAAGACGGAGAAGGCAAAGAAGATGAAGACAAAGAAAAAGGAGACGAAGACAAAGAAGTGAAGAAGAAGACGAAGAAGACCACAAAGACAAAGAAGACAAAGAAGAAGAAGTAGACGAAGAAGAAGAAGGAGACGAAGACAAAGAGGTGAAGAAGAAGAAGACGAAGAAGACGGCAAAGACAAAGAAGAAGAAGAAGTAGACGATGAAGAAGAAGTAGGAGACGAAGACAAAGAAGTGAAGAAGAAGAATACGACAAAGAAGAAGAAGTAGATGATGAAGACGAAGAAGAAGAAGAAGGAGACGAAGACAAAGACGAAGGAGACAAAGAAGAAGAAGTAGACGATGAAGACGAAGGAGACGAAGACAGAGAAGAAGGCGAAGAAGAAGAAATACTTTATTAATCAATAATTTCAATTTTTCACTTGGATTCGGTGCCTTGCTCAAGGACACCTCTACAGTGCACAGGAAAGGACCTGGCACCTCTCCAGCTACCAGCCCCAGTTCCATACCGGGATTTTCACCAGCCGGTTCCCTACAGACTGAGCTACAGTCCACCACAAAATGTGTAATTTTCTTTCCCACTCCTCCACCACTTTATCAAACGTCTCACCTGACTGCTAGTTTGAAATAGCTTGTTACGTACCACTGAGCTGGATGGTTTTGTGCCCTCCCAGCCATCAATGTTACGATTTAAGCATTTTATTGCCAAACAACTCCTCACAAATTGAATCTTCCTGTAATTCATTCAGGTGTAATTCCTGTCCCGGGGGTGCGTGTGCATGTTAACATGGTGTCACTGTGAGATTAGCGTGTACATGTTACTCTTACAAATAAGGAGCAATCCCTGCAGATATAGAACGAGTCTATACCGTTCTTAAAGGGCACTGGGATAATTTGCATCACATACTTCCTTACCTAATAGCCCTTTCATACATGGACCATTGAGCGTTAATGAGATAGTTACATTCTTTGAATCGGAAGCAGAATTAACTGCATTGTGCGAGAATGTATGCGAGAGGAAATTAAAGTGACTTCTGTTGTCAAAATAATCTCAAGGCAATTACGACTCTGAGCTCTCCTTACAAACTCTCCAAAGAATGAATAAAGAAGCCAACTACATCCTGGTTAGTCACACTGATCCCACGGCTGTAGAAAACACTGCCTTTGGCCTTCATGTGTCAGCCTCATGCATCAATACGTGCTACTTCAGAACGGATGAGGACCCATTTCAGGTTGTATAGCATGAATAAAAACATGAATATTATGTAGATTGTTTTTGAAAAAGTGGAACAAGAAATTCAATGTTCGCAAACCTGCAAATGTATTCAGTACGGTGGAGAACAAGGACACAGTGAGGGCGAGATGACGGGGAGTTCGTGGAAGGTGTGTGCCCCCGTTTTAAACAGAGGTGGAGTGTGCGTGAAACTGGACTTAAAACACGCCACAGTCTACCTAACAGAGCAGGTTTACATCTCAAGGAGTGAGAGTAATTGGCTTAAAGCAGGATGTCAATGACTACAGTTTGAATCGATGAAAGACCTCCAGTGACTATGAAACAATTGCTCACCACTACACAGGTGTAAGTTGTAATCTGCATGTGGCGTGTTGCACATTCTAATAGGCAACCACATTGCCTTAGGGTTATTAAGTACACAATGTATGTGCATGTACACATCTATAACTGTCCATGACACAAGACCCTCGTGGATAAAAACAGAGACGCCATAAAACCTTAATGAGAATTCAAGCACAAGATGTAAAGGTAACAACCAGGAAATAGGGCTTTTTAAAACGTTCAAAGCGAAACAGTTCCAGGAAATAGCTCCGGGAAGAGACGTGTGTGTGTGTGTGCGTGTGTGTGTGTGTGTGTGTGGACTGAGCATGAAAACAACAAAGATTGATTTTGTTGTCACGTACTGTTGTGTGAGTGTCTGTGATGTTGGAATGGAAATAGTGGAAAAAGAGATTCAAAACCAGAGAGGTTGTTGGGAGAAACAATCCGATGAGTTTTCCGGTTATTTCTGTCTCAGTGCACAACCGTATTGGAGTAATTTATAAGGAAAGTACGTTTTCAGTTTCTGGGGCACCCTCGAGGCTTACTGTAGGGGTTTTGTTAGAACACAGATGCGAACCAATCTGTAAATTATCATTAATTAGCATTAGTTAAGGGCCTGTGTCCACTAACGGCAGCTCCTATTTTCTATACAAAACCAATGTAGTTTAGCATTTTCAGCGCTCAGCGTCAACAGCGCAAAAACACCCTCAGTATAAGCAGTTTTTTGTCACCACGCTCGCAAATGTCTTCTCCCTCACCGTCCAATCAAAATCAAGAAGGGGCGGGACTTCAGCTAACGTTTGTGTCAACAACAATGGCGGAGGAGAAGCTGATCCTTTCGTTTTTTCAAGGATACAATTTCCTTGTCTCGAGCTGCTGCTAACGAAAGGACACGATTCCTAAAATGTCCTTGAGTAAAAGCAAATATTAAGCATACAGAGCAATTTATAACAGACCCAACGGTCACTACCGAGGGAAGCTGAAGTGCCGCCAGACAACTTTCGTAACCTAGCAACAGTAAGCGCCCTGAGAAGCGCTCTGAAATTGAGGTCGTGGGTGATGCCAGTGCAAAAAACGCTGTTAGTGGACACTTTTCAGCGCTCAGCGTCCACAGCCGAAAACACCTTCAGTATAAGCAGTTTTTTGTCACCACGCTCGCAAATGTCTTCTCCCTCACCGTCCAATCAAAATCAAGAAGGGGCGGGACTTCAGCTAACGTTTGTGTCAACAACAATGGTGGAGGAGAAGCTGATCCTTTCGTTTTTTCAAGGATACAATTTCCTTGTCTCGAGCTGCTGCTAACGAAAGGACACGATTCCTAAAATGTCCTTGAGTAAAAGCAAATATTAAGCATACAGAGCAATTTATAACAGACCTAACGGTCACTACCGAGGGAAGCTGAAGTGCCGCCAGACAACTTTCGTAACCTAGCAACAGTAAGCGCCCTGAGAAGCGCTCTGAAATTGAGGTTGTGGGTGAGGCCAGTGCAAAAAACGCTGTTAGTGGACACAGGCCCTAAAGGCAAACGCATGCCACTTTGCTTTTGTATGGATAATGTGCTCTCTGTAAATCAGTGAGCAACCAAAGACCGATTAAGAGAAAAACACTGTGTAATGCTTCTGTGCAAAGGCAATTTGACTGTGTGTTTCTGAGTGAGACAGAGACAGTTCAAGAGACAGAGACAGTTCAAGAGTCTTAACTGGTGAAGTTAGCTTGCTGATTTCATAATTTCAGCTCGAGTCTCCTCGTAACTTTTATCAAGGGTGTAAGAGTGATAATTAAATAGTTCTGCACCCAAACCTGAAATACTTTGAGCATTGAGCTTGTTAAAAAAAGAGGTTAACTACACCTGCTATTTCAACAGCTCAGATACATATTTAATCAACATTCATATCTTACGCTGCACGTCACATTTCAGGTTGTATCTTCAGATTGTAAACTTTGATGAGCCTGTCACTCAAAACAGACACGTTTCTGCCTTCTGAGGAAACGGTGAACAAGTTCAACCGTCTTGCAATATATCGATTATCGCTGTATCGTGACATTATTGTTATCGCGGGCCACGTATCACGCAACATATTGTGAGTTACCCTGCGATTCCCACCCCATTTCAAACCATTAAAGAAACATTGAATCATGTGAAAACAGATGCAGTCCTAAAACACTACACATCCCTTTTCTCTTTATTGGTACCTTATTACTAAATTATTCAAGAAAGTCTTAGTCAAGTCATTTTGCCACTGCATTAAGTGGATACTGTATATTTTATGCTTAAAAGTGTAGCAGCAAAGGAGAGTAGCACAAGAGCCTTGAGAAGAAACACGTGAGTGAAGAGCCCTGAGCATGTGACTTACATCAAAGTACATGTTATCCAATGTAACTCTTCATTATATCATTCACTCTCATTGTGTAGATTACACCCTGTTTATGCACGCTGCACTTTCATATCCACCTACCTTATTTATATAAAAGCAACCTGTTAAAGCCACATTATCATATTTATTTCTGCACCATTTGCACTCTTCTTTGGTCGCATCATCTTACTGTCTAATAATGTTGTCGAGCTTGTTGTGCGTTTATTTCTACAAACGTTTTCAAACTGATCGTGCCGATTCTGTTTCTGTTTAAGACCTTACTCAACAATGCAATCAACCCCGAAAACTTCCACCAGAACACACGCGTCAAACTTTCTCAAAGATGTAGACTCACTATTTGATTAGGGCTTAGAAAAACTACAAATAGTCTGAGGGCCTGTCCAAAAAAGTGTGATTTTTGCAGAGCTGATTGCCCAGGATGTGTTCCCCTGCTGTGGACTGTAGTTATGAGAAGCAGGTGGTTAAATTGCTGGGCGAGCAGTTTAATTTGTATGACAGAGAAAATGAAAATGTATGAGCGTAGCACTTGTTGCGTGTAATAGAAGTAACACTGGTTAACTATTGAGAAAACATGTGCTGCCTCTTTTGGGCCCCCTGGCTTCATGTTTAATGTCGGGAATGACGCACAGAGCAACGTGACCTCAAGTCACGGTAACACCCATCATAAGAGAGAAGAACTAAGATATGATATTAATTTAGGCCTTTTAAAAATCAGCACACACTCCTATCTGTGCAATTTCAATTTATTTATAACTAATCAAGAGGAGGATGTCGTTATTTCTTAGAATAAAATAAAGAATAACTTGTGAGTTTCTAATCTTCCCGCACAACGTTTTTTACACTGCATTGCACAATTAACTCAAAGCCTTTTGGAGCAATATAGGGCTCAAACTCCAAAGCCACAGGCGCCCCAAAGTATTTTGAAAACTTGTGTTATTTCACAACTTTTTTTAATCAGATGATTAGTTTAATCAAACTGCTGTTGTGAACTGGAGAGAGGATGACATGCAGCAAAGGGAAAATATCTCACCGCAGTAAGGACTCTATGAGATCAGCAACCACGGCGCCTTTATCCACAGGTTTCTGCTGCTGTACACTTGTCAGTGGTTATATCTCTTCTACTGTCTGATATAAAGCCTCTGGAAATGTTGCTTGAAATACTAAAAGTGCTTTAATAATATCAGAGTCTCATGAAGCATCCACAACATCTGAGTCAAATAAAAGTTCATAAAAGCTTGTTATAAAAACAGCTCAATTAGCTATAAAGACCTTTTTTAAGACGGCGTTCAGCAAAATCCACAACGTGCAGTTTCTGTGCAGCTGTGAAGCTCTTTCTCAGACCATCTGTTTTCTGCATGTCGAGTTCGAAACTAATTTCTAGATGCCAACAATTATGAATATAAGACATTCAATTTTTAAGTTAAAAGGTTTTTGTGTAGTCGGGTTTTTCAGCAGCTTTAACTCTTACTTATTTTAGATTATTATTTCAGCCTGTCTGTCAGATAATGGTCAACGATCAATTACAAAAATTACAGAGTATCTAGAAAGTGCTAAAACCAGCATGACAAATCCCACTACTTCTTATTCAATAAAAGAGGCAGCACCTGCATCCTATAAAACAGTGCTTTATATATACTTGTGTCTTTGTTGCCTTATAAATGATACAATTATGTTTAAATTAGAGCTGTCAAAGTGAACGCGTATAACGTGTGAATGCACATTCACTTTATGCCACTATTTATTTTAATGCGTGATTAACGCATGCGCGTTCTAGTATCATGACCCTCCACCCGCCCCGTAGATTGAAAAATCACGCAGCGTTGCAGCCGCAATGTTGTGGAAAGCAAGCAGAACAAACCTCTGTGAGAAGAAATGGATAAAGAAACGCATCTTTTAAATGCCTCAAAGCCCTGCTAGATGGTTCTCTCAACAAGACAAAAGTTATTTGTAATGACTGTCGATGTGAATGGAGTTACCACCGGAGTACGTCGAGTCTTAAACACCACTTGCTGGCAAAGCACACAGCTGATGCAGAGAGCTCCAGGTTGTGAAAAATGTCTTTAAGTGATTAAACTTTGACTGAAAGAATGTGATTTTTATCTCCTACTGCAGACTCAATGACTTATTACTTAGGAATGTTACATTCAGGTCAATATGCCCGTCTGTTGTTGCTTGTTGGGCTTCAGTTTGCCATGTTATGCTTTCAGCATATTTCTGAGCATGCAGTACCTTTGCGGTTATTCTGTAGAATATTCTGGACAGTATTTGTCATTGTTTTGGAACGCTGCACTTGAATAAAGGAAACATTCTCATGTTGATAACAGGATTACGGGGCGGCTATGGCTCAGTGGTAGAGTCGGTCGTCTTTCAATCGGAAGGTCGGAGGTTCGATCCCCGGCTCCCTCAGGCTACATGTCGAAGTGTCCTTGGGCAAGACACTGAACCCCAAATTGCTCCCGGGTATGAATGTGATATCTGATTGACAGTTGGGCATTTTACGTAGCAGCCTCTGCCATCAGTGTGTGAATGGGTGAATGAGATATGTAGTGTAAAAGCAGCTTTGAGTGGTCGCAAAGACTAGAAAAGCACTATATAAGTACAGTCCATTTATCATTACAAAATTGAAAAATATGTCTAAGGTAGAGTTAACTATGGACAACCATGCGATTAATCGCGATTAAATATCTAATCGATTGACAGCCCCTAGTTTAAATGGATGATAATAATAAGAAGTCAACAGATGCACAGTTTGTCATCTTGCCTTGTGTCTGAGGAGCAGACTGCATAACCTACACTCATCAGTTTTTAAATGTTAATGAATTTTGATTACATGACTGGGCAATAGATTGAACTTGCGATATTCTTGTCCTTGTGCACAAACGACTGACAGTTGGATATCGAATGGCGGCAATTTCCGAGAATTCTCCCAGCAGGTGTGAAAAAAATAATGAGGAGGAGCAGGAGACGAGGCAGATAAATAAATATCACCTGCCTGAAGGAAAGGCAAGACGAGTCAATCATATCTCTTCATCAAAGGCTGGCATCAATCAAGTCATAACGGGAGAATTAAACAACAGACTCCCAACGTTATTTAGATGTTTAAGGTCACATGCAGGCAAATCTATCTTTACTTTTTCAGCCGCGACACAGTATATGATCACTTTTGTGATACTGAGAGAGACCAGATGAGGTTAAACTAATTATTTTATTATCCTGTTAGAATAAACAGATTTTGGTACTGAAAAGAATTGTAAGGAGATGGAATAAACAACAGTTTAAACTAGGGCTGTCAACGATGTAGAGAGCAACATCACTCCGCCTCAGCTAGGTGTTCTAAATACTGTTAATTAACAGTGAAGACTGTGTATGTCTACATTGATCAAGCTGGTACATCTGAATCACACAGCAGACTCTTATTTCACTGGTTGTTGATAAAAACAAATGCACATGATAAAAAACAGCTGATCTGTGGTAACCTGTAGACACAGAGTGCAGGAGAATGTTTGGGTTGCTTGGCAACAAAAGTCCAGTTTCCTTTAAGTTTTGGAACTAGTTGACTTAGCCGAGTAAACAAGACTAGGTCAAAACCTAGTATGTGGCTGACCGCATTAGCTCAATGTGCGCTTTAGTGGGCAATGTGTTACAAGGACTGTCCTTATGAGGCCAATGACAACGTGTTGGAAAGCAGGTGCGCGCTGCGGACATAGGTGAGGACAGCGGAGGAGCAGCCCCGCCTACTCCCCGAACAAAGTATCCAGAGCCGTATAGACAGAGAGTCGCGTCAGTAAAGGTCCAATATGCTCCATGATCCGCCATTGCGATGTCGCAACTCTCTCTCTGTACGGCTCTGAAAGTACCGTCACTCACTCAGTCAGTTACTCAGTCAGTCATATACAGACCCATGTGTAGGGCTGACCCCGGAGGTCAGCCAAAAATAATGAACCGTTTGCACTGCTATCTTCGGCACTCGGCCTGAGGCCTTGTGCCTACAACCGACTCACAGCGGTGCTGATATTCAGCAGATATTGCATAATTCAAGTTTAGCTTTATAATTACATTTACAAAATGTTAGCGTTATTACAAAGTATTTGGATGAATGTCACAGAGATGACCATGTACATCAACTTCAAGAGAAAAAAATCACCTCTCTCAAGCCTGTTATTTTTTAAATGAGTACTGTAGAGTGACAGTGATGATACCTGTTTCATGTAGGCATAACACATGGTCTCTGCCACACGTTTCCCTTCATCGTAGCATGCTCGAGGGCCAATCGGGTTCACGTGCCCCCAGTACTCCTCATTCTGTGGGTGAACCTCTGGATCTGGAACACAAACAATTTGGATTTTTAATTATTTTGTTTTTTACAATGAATCATACAAGGTTGATTTGTGATAGTATGCTTTGCATTTTGCATTCCACTTGTGAACTGCCAAGAAAAGTCTGCTTCACATCAGCACAAAACAGACAAAGATAAAGGATGTTAGGATGACGCTCAGATGTCTGACTCTCTCTGGCTACTTTGCACAATACATTATAGAATATTTCAGTTGGTGTTGTCAGATGAGAGAGATTGAGAGCCTTAAACAATTCATCAATACATGCTTGGGAACCTGTTCATGAGCGACTGACTAGAATGTAAACAGTGAAGAAGAAAAAACGGTGATTAGCCAGTGTAGCCATGTGCAGGACAGGTGGCCTCCTTAAATTATTAAACACATATATGTGGCAGGAATGCCAACGCTGGCAGACTTCGCGAAAGTTTTAACACATGATTTATCATCAGTGGACACATAAAAGATCTCTGAGGTGATTATAATGTAAAATCGTGGGATGAGGTTGCTGCAGCAGCTGCATTTTGCTGAGGGCTGCTGCTCTAACAAATTTATCTCTCATCACTTACAATGCCAATACACATCCGTCGGATATCCTAGCCACAATGTTAGCCCACAGAGTCATTGAAAAGCAGCACTTCAGTCTGGTTATGTAAAGAACAGTATGAGGTGAGTGGGAGGCGTCTCTCTTACCTCCATATACCTCAGAAGTAGAAGCCAGGAGAAGTCTGGCGCCTACACGTTTGGCCAAACCTATGAGACAAACAAAACAGTGACACGGCCTTATCAATAAGAAACAAAGGAGATCAAACCTTGGCCTCAACCTGACTGTATTCACAGATAAGCAACAAGTAAGACAGCACATACTTTACCACAGCCACTGCTGCACAGCCTATTAAATATGAATATAACAAATATTATTCTGACTATAGTTTATGTTAATATTCATACAGTTAAAGCCGTGTAAATCAAGTGTTTAACCTTGTAAACATCTCCATGTGGTGTTCTTCATGTGCTACAAGACATATCAGGGACAACATCAGCAGTCATCTCCATGGCTGGGCCTGTCTGCTTTTAAAATGCAGTGTACCAAGGACAGGCTGAACAACACGTTTTCAGATTGGCAGGTTTGAGACGTCACAAACCTAAGGAGCCAATCCCGTTAATGGACGGGGTGACGCTGTGCATTTCATTATGTGCAACCAATGGTAACCGTCATTGTCAATTTCGCAAACTCACTGCTGACTACTAACGTTAACGTCACTACTAATTACTACATTTCAAGCTAGCTAAGTTTCAACAAGTTGCCACTAAACGATGGCAGAGACGCGTTTTGTTTTGGAAATGTGCATAGTGGGCGGGGCCTATGCAGATGAGAGAGAAGGAGGAGATGCCTTGGGAGGATTTTTACAAGGTAATTAAACGTTTTTTTCAGGGCAAAAACATATAAAATGCTCTGCTTGAAATAATAAATTGTATCTGATATGTCCTAAACCAAGACTGGAGCTCGTCTTTAAAGCTTTATCTAAAAACACTGAAAAAGAAAAAGCACTTTAATTTGACTTTTGGGATTCAGCTTTCATTTTTCACTGAAGTAGAAATTGATCGGAGCAGTCCTAGAATAAGATGAAATCATGTATCTTCTACCCATGACAAATCTTCCCTTCAATTTGATTATTTATCAATAATGATATTATGTATAATACAAGGTTCTGCAGCCTGATTTGGTCATGGGAAGTGCTGTGGTAAAAAGATTTTATATTTTAACCATAAGCAGATGGCATGCAGGCAGAAATTCTGAGAATGTAATTATGGAGAATAACTGTGAAGTAAGTGGCGAGGTGTCTTTCTCTTTTGCTTCATACTACAAGGGGAAAAACAATGAATGAAACATTTAAAATCTCAGCCAAGTACTGAAGAATCTTTATCAATTTCTAACTGCATAAGAAATAATAAATGAGACATTTAGAACATTAAAAAGTTTTACAAAAAGCAACATTTAGAACAATCCTCACTGGGTTAAAGTGCGGTGATACAGTTTGGCTTTTAAATCAACCTTATATACAGTGAAGGCCTGTCCTTCTTTCCCCTCGTACGATCTGAGTGAGTAGCGTGCACTCACCCAGCATGTTAAGAGTTCCTATTGTGTTGGTCTTGAGTGTTTTGATGGGATTGTACATGTAGTTTGGAGGAGAGGCTGGAGAAGCCAGGTGGTAGATCTGGTCCACTGTAAAAAGAAGAGAAGAAGAAACATTATTTATCTCAACTTGAGAAACCAATCGTTTTTTTCTTTTACTCAGAGAAAAACATGTATTACATACTATGTGACATGTTACAACACTTCTGGAGCTCTCTCTTTTTTTTTTTAATACACACACAACAAATAATCAGACAGTAGCTGTTTTTTACACTGCGGTTCTGCCTCAGTGCCGTAACAAAGCTCCGTCCTCATGCAGCCTTTGCCATTTTACATTGGACCAAGCAACGCCGGCGTAAAGGCAAAGCATGTGTGAGGTGTATACAAACAGCGCGTGCTTCGAATACACACACACACAGCACTGTTCCGCCCGGCCGGCTCTGCAGTTTACACAGACACCGTCTCGCCTTTGTTACTACCGCCGATGCCAGCTCAGAGGTGGAACGACTTCACCCCACCATCACGCCTGCGTGCGTTTTGTATAGAAGACGGAACGTAACAGAGGCTTTGAACTGGCAGTGTCAAAGGGGCTAGCGATAAAAAACAAATATGGTAGGCAGTGATATAATCTCAAGACAGAAGAAAAGAAAGAGACAGAGAGGACAGAGAGGGGGACGGATTGATCAGGGGGCAGCGTTTTCATAGAATTACAGGGATCTATGAAGGCTTTCCATCTTTTATAACATTTGCAAAGGTTTCCTTTACTGGAGTGTCTTATTTTTTCCAGTTTTATAAAAGGACACAGTGTCTGTGAACCACTGGGAGGTAGATGGTGGTTTGGGGGACTTCCACTGTAGTAAAAGTCGGCACTATTAATGAGGAGAAGGCTTTAAAGTTAAAATCAAGAACTTTTTCATGTAAATAAAGTCTGTTAAGTCGTTATCTATCACCGAATGAGCTAACACAATGGCGATTGAGCCTATGGCCCACTGATGAAAGCCTTTGCATTTGCAGTATACAGTATTATTAAGGACTTGGGGTCATTCGTGGAAAAAAATCACAAGCGGCGCCCAGTTAAACGCGTTTTCCATCACCCAGCAGTGGTTGGTCTGCCAGAGAGGGTAGGCGGAGCTAAGCGGATGCACTTCCAGTTTCTGAAAGCATTGCTAAGAAACGGTAATCTACTATGGCTGAACAAACAAAGAAAAGATCGATGACTACAGATACAACTTCAAAAATAAGTGAAGATCCAAAGAAAAAGAAACAAATTGGACGCTCAGATGAAGGCAAATCTAAAAAGGAAAGCGAGGAAAATCAAGAGTTTCAACCACGACAAAGGGAGCCAGCCGGAGACGTCTGATTGAATTCGGAAGAGTGCTCTTGTAGTCACTAATTTTCGCCAATGGGAGGCGCTCAAGAGCACAAACATTTAATTGTATCTTTAATGTCTTATTGTTCTATGTTTAACTTTGTCCAAAACTTGGGAGCACCAAAAATTGCAGTGCCAAAGCAAATATCACACAAATCTTCTTTAAGTGAAATAAAATGACTGAATTATCTCCTTTCCAAATATTAAGGACTGAAATAAAAAAAGGTGAACTAATAAGATTAGCTACTTGCTCCTTTACTAGCTCAGAGCACAGGAATGAGAACATCTCTCCTTGTACATAGTTTGAGTATTAAAGAAAACACGAACAAGGTCACGCTCACCTGATACTTTAAAGTCAGTAAGTGAATTTGAATTCCTGCCAGCGGCGGCTCTTTCACATCTGATCGCGCAGTTTGTGCACTTACTGTAGCTTACACTTAAACCGCCAACTATGTGCTTTCCACTACAACAACGTCAAATCGACTTATATGCCCACAGTAAGTTTTTCTCCCTCGACCATCAGTGGCTCATTATCTTGCACTCCTTGTCATCCTTCCATTTTCTGGCCCACCACATTCATTTCAGCTTTCCTCCAGCAGAATGTCCCCGCCTATTGAAGGCATGACCTTCTGATTCATGAAGCAAAAACATTTTCACTTTCACAGCTCGTTCTCTCAACATTTCTCTTCCAACTCTGAAGCACAATTTACTCGATATAATGCAGAGACACGGACGTCAGATTTGATCGTCCTGCACAGTGATAGAAACGCTCCCGGTGTCCGTTGTAAGTTTACTTTTTTTAAAGTTATTTACACGTTTTTTTCCCCTGTTTTCTTTTACCAACAAAATGCAAGGATATCTCCCCGAGGACAGGCGAGGGACATCATGGGGTGGCCAAGCAATTTTCATAGAGTTGGCAAGACACCACCCATCTTAATTCTTTCTTAATATGCCAACAGAGAATCCCATCTCCCTCTGTTTTACACAGTAAGATCACAGACCCTCAAAGCCGTGAGAATTTATGATATTGCAGAGAAGAAAATGACATTACAAAAAAAGAAACGCACGTGATAAGAGTTATATTATGCTTCTGTGTTCACTAGAGAGAGAGATTCTTACAGCTTGTCTTTTGGTGCTTGTGTAACACATGCATATTTACAACTCAATGATGCTGCGGTGTGTTCAGGAAGCCTGTGTGAGACGTTACGCCGCCGGCATGCCAGGATGTGGGAGACAAACTGTTTTATAACAACACTGTTCGATGCAAAAGGACGATTCTAATCAGTCATATCAGATCTGTCCGCCACTACTACTGTCCATGAATCATTATATTGTAATGGTGCAATCCAAGGTCTTCTTAGCATAAACTGGAGTGAAGCCTGTGAGCGAGTTTCAGGCAGACAACTCAAGTGCACCGCTGCACATGAAGATAATCTCACTGAAGCTGATATACAGTGAAGCTTCTGCATTGATCATTTCTCTTGACATTATTATGGTTTAACGGATTGACCAGAAAAGATAATTTAAAGGTATAGTAAGTAGGATTTTCCTAGAAAAATCAAATATAGACTTTTACAAATATAATATAATATAAATCATCACTTATGGGCCTCTATACATGTGTGTAGGTGAGTGTGTGTGCAGACCCCTGTGAGACCCTTCCCTCTGCATCTATTCTGTTGTTTTGCTTTGCACGGGACGTTTTTCAGGAGGGGCGCTGTCGTGGTTCCCTGAGCCAATCACAGCGTATAGGTGAGTGTGGGAGTGGTGCGATGCAGAGTTGGCCTTCTTTCTGTTGGACAGGTAGGGGCCTCAAACCGGGTAGGACGAGCTGGCGCAACGGAAACCAGCGGTTAGCGTGCTAGCGCATAGGTAGCTGTGATGCTGTCGGTGTTAGCTCGGCGGGATGGCCGTGTTCTCGCACGAGAGAGTGAGCGTGAGCTTCTGGTGACGAAGAGCCCAGGGGGAGGGGCCCAGTGTGAATGTGTTGTTGACAAAATGCTTATTCTGCCTTTAACTTCTTAACTCTGGGCATCTTTACCAACTCCAATACATTTTTGTGGTTGAGGTTTCATAAAATGATTCTGTAATTTAACGTTTCCATTGGATTGTTTCCCTTATTAATATTAAAACTGAGAAATCATTTGGTTTGGTATTATGTTACACTTACATTGTTATTCATTGTTTCGTTTAATATAAGTAGTGGTGCTTTTATTTTAAAGTTACATTTTAAGTCTCGTTTGGCTGCTCTTACATTAGTAAGACTCACGTCACCTGCCGGCAACAGGAAGCAGGGACTTCTCTGCTCCGCTAAGACACCTCGCAAGCCTATTCCCTTTGGTAGCATGCAGCCAGCGAGGTCATTGTTCTGTTTGTTCGTATTTTACTTTGGTTAATGTTATTCAAATTGCTGTGAATGTTATTTTTTGTTTATCGAAACATCGTATTTATATTGAACCCTTCAATAAACATGTAGCAAGAAAGCCACAGGCAGAAAGGAAGTTTCTGTCTGTGCTTGGAGGGAATTATAGATCGAAAAAAGGGGCACTTCTGTAAACTGCTGCTTTCTAATATAAAAGACATCAAAGCTAGAAGCACGGCCGTGACAACCAGTTTAACAAATCTATTCCACTGGCAACTTAACTGCTTAAAAACATTTTTTCACTTCCAAACACTGGAGGTGACTGAGCAAGGCTATATTCATACTGAGAGTTGACGCTGCTGTGTGTCAAACTCTTCATTGTTTTTAACTATGTTGTCTTTCTAAACTTTTGCGTTTTGTGTTTTTCTGACAGGCAGTTTCTCGCTCCGACTCTGCACTATTACTGTGTATATACTTTGCGTTGCTCATCTCCATTATGGGTGTGAGCAACAGTTTTCATGAGTTGTTTACAGTATCTGCATAGAAGAGAAAAAAAAATGTAACTTTGTTTTTAGAACAGAGCTTCATCCACATAGGCGGTTGTACACATCACGTACATGTGCCGCATGCAGAGCAATTTCTAAATGATATTTAATGAGGCAAACATTTTGCAGACACTGTTTTTTAAAGCGGGTTATGCATCAGAGTAAAGAATGGTTATTTTCTGACAACCACAATGGAATCATTGGGGGAAACTAATTAAGATAAATGAAGATAAAAACACTGTGGATTACCGTCTCTAGGTAAATGCAATTAGTGGTTTTCATCTCGGCCAGAGAATAATGATGCGCTTCAGTGAGCAGATTGTAGGCGGTTTTTATCCGTCCATAGTTCAAGCAGGTTCTTTTAAATTGAAATCACTCATTTTTACAATTTATTTTTCTTGTTTACGGTGACTCAATTTTAAACAAAACAACTCATCACCTCCCACATTTACTCTCTCGCTCACCCTCGATATAGAGAGGCTCCACCACATCGTGATTGATGAGCTCAAAGTTTTCGTGGCCGATCCAGTGCTCCACGTTCCTCTTCCTTCCCGTGAAGAAGTTGTCCACCACAGTCACCTCGTGGCCATCCATCATCAGCTTGTCAGTCAGATGGGAGCCCACAAAACCTGCTCCGCCTGTGATCTGGTTAAAACATAAACATGTACGATAACATCAGTAAAGGACATTTTAAAAAGGCGAGAGATGAAACACTGCTTTTGAGCCTGTACACAATTGAGTGATCATTGTCTGTGTGTGTGTGTAACAGTTATGCCTATTATGCCTTTTGTTTTTAACTACTCCGGGCAGCAGTGAAGGCTTCATAAATGCCTTTCTGACAAACAACATTTTGACTTGTTCCATTCATGTGCCCTAGTAAGCCCCGACGGTGTGACATTGATCCGGCATGAACAGTAGCAGGACCCTGAAACGGACGCAGCTGAATAGAATTAGCCACCATGTATTGTTTAACCCGCATTGTTTGAAAATGTCCTCTGAAAAGAAACTTTATGAAACAATTATGTGTACAGTGAAACGTTACTTGTATAACAACTTTCAGCGCCATTTCACTGATATACTGCAGGACATTTGTGCATCTAAACGACTACAAGCAGAGCTGATAGAGTTGAGCGTCCTCACCGACACCTCATACAAAGAAAAAAAATCAATAAAAAATGTGTACCATTAAAATAAAAATTTTCCCAGACATGGCAATTCTTCCTTTCGGTTATGTTGAAATGTAACACCCCAAATTGACTGAATAAGATCTGGGAACGAAGCAGCATTGCTACCATTCAATCAATCTGACAGAGGAAGTCATACGCAGTGTGTACAGCTGAGTATTGTGTGAAATGTGATCTTCTCAAATGTTAACTCTCGCCAACATTAAATCATAAGTCTTATTTTCTGTTTACAAAATATGTCTCGCTCACCTGGGGGTGTATTTATAAATTGTCTTGGCTCACCTAATTAGAAATGTTGCACTGTTCCTGGATCTCAGCAAATAACTTGGCAAGTACGATATAAATAAATATTCCTGCTAGGAGCGACGGCCAAAACTGCAACAGCAGCACGGACTCTGCAACTCAGTGGTCAGTCACTCTGTGCTCTGTTGCACTAGTGACAAACTTTTTCGTTTTGCACCGAGCAACAATAAAGTAGCTGTTTGACGTGTTTCACTTCATTTGCTTCACTCTCGCACCTCCTGCGATGTGACTATTGCACTTGCACACATCGCAATTGCTTGTTAAACGACACATCGTGCAGCGATAGCGCTACGATTCATTGTTGTGGAACGTCGAATGTCTGTGCAGAATTTTGTGTCAAGCTTCATGTAGATGTTTAGATATCTTCATCCACACCTGGATTGTGGACTGAGGGCCTAATTACAACACTGACTTCCAGGTTGCGTAAAAAACAACATTTCCTTTTCAACTGTAAAAACAGCGACGTGCGTCTTAAACAACAAACATCTGACGGACCTGCTCTTGACCAGAGCTGACAATCTCAGGCAGCACTTAATCTTAAAATGTGTTCCACCTGTGCTATTCAAATCTTATGTTTGGGTTTAATTTAAACTCTCGAATCTTGAAGTTTTCAGTTTCGTTCTCTTTGGTGCCCCCTAATTGCAATTCTTCTACATTAATTGTAGAAGGACACTTCCAAATTTGACCAGTGGTCTACGGTTGGCTCCCTTTGTAACGGCTGTAACTCTTGATTTTCCTCGCTGACGGTCGCTTTCCTTTTCAGACTGTTTGCCTTCATCTGAGCGTCCAATTTGTTTATTTTTCTTTGGATTTTCACTTTTTTTTGAAGTTGTATCTGTAGTCATCGATCTTTAGAGATCGATTGGTCTCTGGCAGACCAACCACTGCTGGCTGATGGAAAACACGTCACTAACTGGCCGCTTGTGATGTTTTCTTATAATGTCGCCACAGACACCCAGTCTATAAAAATGCAGATGCAAAGGCTGTCATCAGTGGGCCATAGGGCCACATTTATTTGAATGAAAATCTTCGAGATTATTACTTTTTTTTTTTGATTATTCAGGATTAGAGCAGAAGTTTTCAGCCCCTTGATGATTTGCATTCACTTCATGATAACGTGCTGCTGAAGTGGCTCAATGAAGCGTCTGACCCTAGTACAACATTTATTGTGAATATGATTTGAATCTGAAGTTGTGTGTTTGTTGCTTACCAAAATTCTCTTCCGGTCCTTTTCTGACAGGAATTTCACAGGCGGGTATTTCTGAGAAAAACTGGGAGAGAGAAGACGAACATGAGAAGAAAGAACGGAGCAGGGTCTGTTTGTTCAGGACAGGAAGAGACCTCTTCAGATAATTCGGCTCCTGGTAAAAACCCTCAAGAATGCTGAACACTGAGTTTGCTTTGAGACTGCTTTAATGTAGAGTACAGGCTGTCGTGCTGTTGCTACAGCAGTGCCCTTTGTACAATGAAGGAGCTGTAAACAACAAAGATGCAGGGATTTAACTGACGGAATGGAAGTTGATTTTTAAGGGGCAGCCCTAAAAGCAAAACAGAACAATATCTCTGAGCTGAAACACAATACACAAGCGTTCGCTGCATGTTTTTGGAGAGCCCTGCTCTGCTCTTTTAGACAGGATAACAAGACTACGCTGCTCATGTTTGTTCATGTTAAAGGAGTCTTTTAATCCTTTGCCATACTGCAGGTTTATAGAAAGCAGGCTGCAGTAGGGACTCAGGGCTCACAGGTCTGCAATCATCCGCCTCATTAGCATTCAAAGCATCAAATTTGACACGAATAATCATAAACATTAATCATAATCTTACTATAACTGGATGGCCTGCTCTGCAGAAGTCATAACAAGCACGTGTGACTTCTAATCTTGCCGTTATGTTTTATGGTTTTCCATTTTCAAACATCTGGCAGCCGGAGAGGAAATTCTTAACGCCAATAAAAAGCCCATTAACCTTTCACTGAGCAGGTATTTAATTACAGAAAATATGCTTGTATTGACAGTGAGAAGGGATGGTGACCGTCAGGTCTGCAGACAGGTTTCTCAACCCTTTACTGTAACTCATTTGTGTGTGTGTGCGTGTGTGTGTGTGTGTATATTTGAACTTGTAAATAAGGGGATACACACCTTTGTTCCAGATCACGAATCTTCTCTCTCAGAGGAGCCACCGCCTGCAGCGAGACGAGAAGCGAGAGAGACGTGAGATGAGAGCACAAGTCAATGCTGATTAATATAATTCAATACAGTGTCGTACTGAATTGTCCCTTAAGTGTCTGTTATCATGTTATCACACCAGCATGTTAATGAAAGTGTACAGTGTCAGTGTTGGTCCGTGTCATATTCATACTCATTTATCCATGTACCTTTTCAATCACTGACAAATGTGTGAACTATATGTAAAGAAAATCCCCCCCAAGATGTAACTAATCCCCTTAAACACAGAACAAAGTGGTGTAGGAATGACAATCCTATCCTATCCAATTCTAATGTGTTTTTGAATCACGTTGGTAAAGTTTGTTTCATTTTAAAATTTGAATATTTTAATCTAATTATTTTTCTGAGCCTCTCCTTCCTTCTGAAACGAACAAGTCGTTTTGCCATTCAAAGGTCAGACCTCAGCCGCGATTGGCTGACAGTATTTGGAGTGACAGCATAGCCCCTCCCCTACTTGTGCGATCCCACGTGGGGGAGGGGCCGCACCGCGCTGTCCCTCCACCTGCAGCTGTTCTGAACGGCCCATTTCAGAGGCGACCTTTTTAAAAACGTCATTCTGGAAAAACACGGAAGTATGCAGTTTTCATTTTTTCACTGTGAACAATAAAAACCCTAAAAACTTTTTGTTAAATTTAAGATGCATTAAAGAAGAATTAAAAAATAATAATAATAAGACAAAATTAAATGAAATGCTTTAAGACTTTAAGACCTCTGTACGCCATTTGGAAACCAAGGTATAACCCTACATTTGCACGGATGGCTATTTAACCCAAACCTTACTTTAAGGTATAAAAAAGGAACACCGATATAAAACCTGCTCTTCTCTGTTGTTTCACATTATCTAAGCGTAAATAAACTAGCGAGTCCATTTCTATATATTTATTAATATAATTATCAATTTTCATTTATAGTCACCAAACCATAACAAATAAAAAAACCAAAAAAAAAACCAATAAATGTTTTTTTTTTTAACACGCAGAAAAGAGTCAAGAGCATGAACACCATATTGTTACCTTGAAATGTGGATGTTTATTAATTTAGGTATTTCACAACTTGTACGCCAGGAATTGTCAAAGGGTGTGGGACATGGTTGAGCGAAATGGGAGGTATATTGATGCTATTTAAGTAACATATATACGACCACATCTACTACGCCAATCCTTCAGCATAGAGCAGCGGGTCAGAAACAGGTGGAAGAGTGTGACACTTGTGTGTTTGACATGTGTCACTAGGGGTGGGACAAAATATTGATACGGCAACATATTATCGTCCTGACTCGTGCAGTACATTAATTCTGTATTTTGTATTCTTCAGTTATGGCAGAATCGCTGTATTCTCTATAGTCGCACTTTTAAACTAGTATTGGTCATTTGATGTGGTTATCATGGAGCATGTAATGGTATTATCAATGGAGTGTCTGCCCAGGATGTTTATCTTTTAATTTATTTTATCACTAAATTGCTCACTTTAATCTTTAACTGAAGGTTTCTGGCAGCTATTAAAAACAGGTCACATCCACGAATTTGTCAGACATGTTGAGGAAATCGTTGAGCTCAAACTCGTCTACTGTATTTCAATCTCCTTCTGTGCATCATTAAAAGTTATACTCAATATGTCTGAATGCGGACAACCTCATAAACTACATTTTTGGGACTAGAAGGGCCTGCGCTCAGGTCAGGATACAGTTCAAATTATTCTGATGATGTATTGACGTCCCGGAGCTTCCTTTCCGTTATTATCAATGATGTCAGAGGTTATTCCAGTTTCAGCTCCAAAATAATAGTCTTCTCAAAATCAATACGCTGTTACATGACTGGTTCAATCTAATCTCACTGCTTTTAAAGCCTGTAGTTCAGTTCATTTGGTCCTAATGGAGGAACAAACAGTACGGTCTGTTCCAGTTCTGCCTTTACTGTTCATAACAAAACTGATTACTCATCATTTGACAAATTCAAGGAAGTGATAATAATAATCAAGTCAATGTCTGTCCTGACATTTATAAGACCGTGGAGGAGGTTAATAAACAGATATTAGGTATTGACTTGTATATTATCACTATAATATATATCAATATATTGACTTATAATAAATCCTATTCAATTTCTTCCATTATTGGCAAAAAACATGCTTAATGAGGTCACAGTGACCTTCGATTACCTAAATCGAATCAGTTCATCATCGAGTCCAAGATGACCTTTGTGCCAAATTTGAAGACAGACCCTCCAGGCTTTCCTAAGATATTGTATTGACAAGAATCGGACGGACAGACAGACGGACAACCTGAAAATAAAATGCCTCCGGCCACGACTGTCACGGGTGTTGAGGCATAAAAAAACAACAGCTCTGAGTTATAATCCTGCTGCATGCCTGCGGCCATCTGCCGCGCACACGTGCTGTAACTGTGGTAATCTGTCTGTCAATAAAGACATTCAATGTTCACGGGAACAAAAGAAAAAAAACGTGCATTCCCACATTTTTCTCAGGACTATGGCCATTTGACAATTTATTCAATTATGTCATCAGCCCAAACAGAAAGTCATTTCTTTGGCCGTAGCAGAATAAGTGTAACGTAAAAAAAAAAGCCATTGATCGCAGCCTTCCTAATCATTTCATGGCCCATTAAAGGCCTATTTCACTTCTGACTATTGTATTCAGAAATCGCTTTTAAAATGGTTCATTGTTCAAGTCTTTAGCAGCATGCTAGTCAAAGGTAAAAAGATGTGAAATGTGATTTTTCCCAGCACATAAGAATGCCGTCTAGAAAAAGCGAATGAACGTACATTTAATAGACACACTTCAGCCTAATCGTATTGTTTGTCGAGGTCAAGGTTGTATTCTGGTAAATGTGTAATAACATGTGCAGCAGAGCTCCTTGGACCTGTAAAAGACGACATCTTAACAGGGGAAAGAACAGCTTTCTGTGTCACACTCACTTCATCAATTCTCTGCTCAATCTTCATTTCTCCGTGTTCTTGTATTGATCTATGGCAAGAGAATGAAAAAGACAAGGACAAGGGCGTGAGATGATGGCAGCCATTATCACAAGGCCACAGAAAACAGCTCTTCACTTGACGAATGTTGTTACGTAGCAACACATGACCCAACGCAGGCGTTAAAAGTGTGATATTCATTTTATTTAATTTACTAATTGGGCACATGTCTTAAGTTGGAAGAATGTAAGGCATCTGTTATTTCTTTATGTCTTTGTGAGCTGGGCGGTTATGCAGTTGCATTAAGTGGCCTTTATCGACGACTGTGTTGCTGTGTTGTTCATTATTGATGAATTGGTCACTTCTCTCTGTGTTTCGCTCCTTTATTGTTTCGTCATGGGCAACGGTGATTGAATTTCAGGTGAGTTAACAAATTGGTCCTGTTCCGTGTAACAAATTCTTGCACAGTATTTGTTGTTGCTCCTCATCAGACTCTTTGAAACTAAAGTGTCTCCAAACAACGGATTTACTTTTACCTTTCTTGTAGACGAAAGTCTCTCTCACCGTCATCTTGGCTCAGACTGAACTACATGCCACTACAGCATGGCGAGTGAGTGTGGGCGGGGAAACGGACACTGCTGAGGGAAAGGGGTGTGCTGGATTTATTGATTTCTTTTTTTAATAATCGTTGGAAGCCAAACTTGTAATTGAAATTAATATTCGATTAATTGAAAACTGCACCCGATGACACTTTACAGCTTGACGTTAGCCTCCCGTCAGTTAAGCAGGTAGGAGGAGAAGGAACAATGTCACTTTTCAGAAAAAGGCATAGTCCTCACAGACAGCACTAACATACACTCACGGCCAAACTGAAGTGTAACATAAACATTAAGGCAAACTAACTTACATGTTCATGGCGGACACACGATAAAAAAAAAAGTCATTCGGCGATCACTGATGTCTCTGTAGTAAACAAGTCCGGGCATGTCTCCCTCACTGCCGTGTTTCGGGGGGATGCGCTGCGTTCAGGTGCGCTCAGAAATGGGAATGCTCATCAAGTGACCTTTTTTACACTATGTGTGGTAGTGTAGTAGTGGCAGTGTCATGTTTGGTTTTTTTAAGTAAAACAAAGCTGAGTGTTAAAATGTCAGTTGCGTCATTATGTCGATTTACTTTGTAACAGTCAGACAGTGAGGAACATCTTATGAAAATGAAACATGCTTATAAAGTCATTATGAGAACTGTAATGATATTAAGTACTCATATCGGTACTCGGTATCGGCAAGTACCCAAATGTAAGTACTTGTACTTGGTCTGAAAAAAAGTGGTATCGGTGCATCCCTAGTCATTTCTAATGACATGCCCTAGGCCGCCTGCCCCGGTCAAAGGAAACTTTCCAACAAGCCGAACAACTTTTTCTTGGGGAAACCATCTAATGTATATTTCTATTATATGCTAACTTTGCTTGCACTTATCACAGTGCAAGAATGGGAGCAGGTAGACTGTGCCAGTACACCGTTATTTCCCGAATTTCCCCCCTCGGGTCAATAAAGGATTATCTTACTCAATTTCCCACCAGTTTTAGCCTGGTTCTATTTTCACAGAGAAGGAAAGACTTCCCATGCGGAAGAATATTGGCTTGATTTATGTCAAGCACCACTCGCTCTTGTCAGAAGTGTGTTATTCAACATGCAAGACTACACAACACGTGTAGAAGTAAAATGGCCTCATGCTGAGGGTGGTCACAGTCATCATGTTCGGTAAACAACCTCATTAAACAACCCACTCCTCCACTGAATATGCCATGTAGAGGTGAGAAATCCGAGTGCCAGTGCTTTAGGACTGCCCTGAATGCTGATCAGGGAGTTTTGTGCATTGATACGTAACCATTCAAGATGGGATGAAAAAAAAAAGGATTACTTCTTTCCACCTGACATGTTTGTTTTTCTTATGTCATATGTTATGCTGCATCTTGACCATAACTCCCTGAAAGAAGACATCTTGTAACTAAACTGAAAAATCAAATATAAATAAAAATATATGAATGAAAGACTTTACCTCATGTTCGTGTAAGTTCCCCAGACAGCTGGAAAAGAAATAGAAGAAATCTTGTCACAAAACATGCCAGAATCATGAACGTAAAGTGCACATATAAAGCTTTGTCACGTTCAGCACAAAGAACACTTCTGAAAGGCAAAGTCAAGAGAGGAAATTAAAGCTCAAACTGTGTTCCCTACAACCGTACTCTTTGACAAGAGGATTGTAAAACTTTTGGATTCAATTTAACAATTTAAAATATTAAAACAATGACCAATGATTGAATGGATGATGGTTTAATCCTGGTTCAAATTTGGGCTTCTATGACTCCGTATTGTCGTCATTTTACCGTTTGACATTAACTCTAACTTGACCTTGCTTGGTCCTGAACTTGTTCTAAACTTAGCAAAGGCGTTGCTGACGACTGCCTTGACGCATCTTATCATTTTTACTTGTCAGCCACTGTGTCTGTCTGCCACAGTTTAAATGTCAGATCAACCTAACAAAGCACTACTAGACAAAACAATCACCCATGACGAGAGTTAAAAATAATGAACCGAGAATATCAGCTTATTAAATGCCTACCGTTGTGGCTGTATTCGCTGAAAATAACACAGGTCTCTGAGTTACTAAACATGGAAGAATTCATTGTGAAAACTACACAGAAACATGACAACGTGTGTTTTAACACAATGTTCATTGTGCAACCACAACACAATCCTCAAAAGCATGTTAAGGACAGAAGACCAACAAAATTTCTTCAAATACAAGCCAATCAGTATATAATCTAGTCACTGTTTAAAAGTCTCAGTATAAGCGTTAGTATAGCCCTTTTCCCACTGTTCAAAAAATCCACCAACACCCGCTAACACTTGGATTTTTTGCTTAGTGGGAAAGACTACAATCGGCATTCAGACCCGGGTCAAATAACTCTGCAGTAGACCCGGGTCATTATCACCTCGGCTCCGATCGGCATTTGATGGGAACATAAAAAACGTGTCAACACACTAATCTCCGCCCCCTTTCCGGCGCAATGCTATGCACCATCAGTAACTTCTGCGACTCCTTGTCATCTCAGCTACAAATTCCGCCCGTCTCCGTCCGAGCAGCGCTCGAACATCGTTCCAAATTTGTCACTGCCAAGTTTGATAAACAGACTGAATGAGTAATAGATACAATAAAGACCTAACCACCGTAACATCTTCACTGTTTGCTAACCCTGTTTTGGGCTCGTTTGTGACCTCAGACGGTGACGCATCAGAAAAGAGACTGACAGGAGTATACTTCACTGGCAATGGGAAAAGAGACAATCAGCATCTATAAAGGGTCTTCCCAAGTCTGAAAAACCCACGTCAAAGCACTACTTTCGGTGGGAAAGGGGTATATGTCTGCATCCATTCTCCATACTTTTAAATGTTTATGTCGGTCAATCGGTCGACATTTAAAAGTATGGAGAAATTTAGGATACTTTTAGATATCTTTTGATATTTTAGATTTTAGATGTGCTGCGTTAAAAAGGTCAGGCATTAGTGATAATTGCTTATCAAAACTTCTCAGAGTTTAACAATGAAAGAAAGTTAGCTATCAAACCAGAAAACTAAAATAAATTCAACTTACTATTAAAGTTGATAAAAAAAGAGTTAAAGCAAAACATCCTTAAATAAACAAAATTGCTAGTAATACATTTCCTGTTGATCAGCTAAATTTTCATAACATTGATCTTAGAGTTTGCATTCTGTAAATGTACATAAAATAATCTCAATTCCCTCTACCAATTCATCCAGTATATCCACTCTCTCTTCCTTAGGGAAATGAAATGGTACAGCTCATGGGATTTCTCCTTAACTTAAAGCTACTGTGAGGAACTTTTGGTTTGTGTTGATTTTGGCATCCACTGTGGACAAAGCTGTACCTCTTTTCTCTTTGCTGATTTTGTCCTGTACATGCTTAAGTGGTGGTTTATAACAAAAATTCTCATCCTGCTTACTTTAACAGTCATATGCATCGCTAACTTTAAATTTTTGCCCTGAAAATTTTCATTGCAATTTACATTTAATCGCTTCGCCTGACACCTACCCCCTGCCAGGAAGTTTCAGGCTTTAAAAACAACTATATAGGAATATTCAATCTTGTTGCTGATGGTCTGGTTTGCTTTTGTATATCATACAGAGTCATCAGAATTAATTTCAGTCTTTTTCATAATCAGCACAAAACTTCTTACAGGAGCTTTAAAGGATGCATCTACAAAATACATTTAATCTTTTCAGTATAATGAGCCTGATTGCCTTAGCTGAGGCTTCTCAAGAATTATGTGTTTTTTCAAATCATGTCCAACCAGTCTTACAAGTCATAAAAGGCATACTATGTGTGCTGGGAAACTAAAGAGTATAATGTTTCTGTTTTAACTTCTCACACGAGTTACAGTTAGGATAGCATGGTATAAAACAGAGTCACAGAATTGATGACAGTTTATAAAATAAGTGTACTTACAGGCAATGTAGGCGATCAAAGCGAGGGCAAAAAGTAGCTTCATCATTCTTCTGTTTAATCCTGATATCAGCCAGATGACCCGCTTCATCATCCGCTCAATGCAACAGGACCAGGAATCAACGAGCCACACTTTCAAGTACAGCTATAGCATTTTGAGTCACAATTAATCATGTCCTCTGTGGAATTCGGTCTTCGGGATGATTTGGTATATTAGGCGCACTGTCAACGACTTGGTAGTTCTCATTCACATAAACTCTAACTAGCCTGACAGGAGAGATAAGCTAGCTACTCCTGCTACGTCAACACCTAGCAGGAGCAGTTTACGTGGCTAGCAGGGTGCTCACAGGTAGCCATCAGTATCAGGTAGCAAGCTACACTATGGTGTGTCCACATTCACAACTACGTATAAACTTATTTAGTAGCTCCATTTGTCCCCCAACTAAACTCAACGTAAGCCGCAACTCCTATTTCCTGGCGTGAACGTGTATCTTAGAGACACATTTACAAACTGCGACAACGCCTCAGTAACGAATATCACTGAAGCAGAGAGGTTAGCCGTTAGCACCACATTAGCAACAAGCTGCGGATAGCTAGCAAGCTGACAAACTGACAGCGTTTATTCCCGTAGTTGACAGCTGCCGCTCAAAAACAACAGACGCGAATGCTGCCTTACATCTATATTCAGGTAAGTACCGAGAAAATGAAACAGCTGTCCAAGTACACAAATGCATACATGCTGGAGTTTGCTCCCCTTATTGGGCCAAGGAATAGCAGGAGAACGACTGTTCTGTGCTCGATTTAGCAGCCTGACTTTTCCTGCAGAAATCGTGTGACGTTAATTTGACTTAGCGAGCCTCAAACAATAATAATCATTTTGTTGTACCGGTATGAGCTGACTTAAACCTTTGCTATTTGTTCATAACCAGGATAGGACGTTGTAATTGAGATTTAACTTTCAGTGTAATGGCGTCAAGTTGCACAATCATTTATTTTCAACGGTAACACAATGGCTCATTCATTCCATCACACGAAAGTTTCCACAGTCCATTTAACTAACCCTGTTGAATATCTTCCCCATTTCAACCACGGTATCCTGTTTGGCGCTGTTTCTTATGGTGCAGGCAGAGAAAATTGTAAATCTGTCAGTGTTAGATGATGGGACCTTACCTTAATGAAATAAATTCTTCTCCTTGACAAACAAACCATTACATAGCAAGGGCCCTGTACTACAGTTTAATTGCTTTCCTATCCTTAAATTATTTCTACATTACACAGCAGGTGGGACAAGCTTCTTAGACTTCAATATAGTAGGACATTTAAAAAAATTAACAATGACATCTTACAGACAGAAGGAAAGAGATATGTGTCACGTAGCATTTTATGTTACATATCTTGTTTGTCAGCATGTCAAGCAAATGTTTTTTATTATAGGTCTATGTAAAATTGATACCTGAAAAAGAGAGAAAAAATAACAGAATAAAAGCCCATCCATCCATCATCTTCCGCTTATCCGGGGCCGGGTCGCGGTGGCAGCCTACTCAGCAAGGTGACCCAAGCGTCCCTTTCCCCAGCAACATTTTCCAGTTCCTCCTGGGGGATTCCGAGGCGTTCCCAGGCCAGACAGGATATATAATCCCTCCAGCTAGCTCTGGGTCTGCCCCGGGGTCTCCTCCAGAATAAAAGTCAAACATTAAAATTATGAGTGGTGGAATAAATATTGTCTTGTTTTATATAAATAGATAGATAGATAGATAGATAGATGTACTTTATTGATGCCAAACTGGGAAATTGTGGCGTTACAGCAGCAGGTTATCAAAGCGACTACATCACAGTACAAAATAACTACATAGTAAAATAAACAGCAATAATAAATAATAACCTCAACTATATTAATCTAAAATATACATGCATATAACTATATATAAACATATCTGAAAAGTAAATCTAAAATATAAAACTAACATATAACTTAAATGTAAACAAACATTACAGGGAGGTAGAGGTGTTATCGTACCATACAGTCTTCACAGTTGTAAGTGTGCAATTGCAGTGTATAGGTTGTTAATGTGCAGATACAGTGATTCAAGGTGTTAAAGTGCCATTACACCGATGAAGTGGCACTAAATGTTCAAGATGGATCATGTGCAAATTGATGAGATGAGATGAGAGTTCCCTGCTCGACAGAGGTCAGCTGTTGTACAGTTATTGCTTCGGCCGGGGAAAGATTTCCTGTATCTGTCCTTGTGACAGCAGAGCTGCACCAGTCTGTTGGAGAAGGTGCTCCTCTGTCTGTCCAGCAGGTGGAAGAGTGGGTCGTCGGGGTTATCCACGATGGTTAACAGTTTGTTCAGTGTCCTCCTCTCTGCCACCTCAGTGACAGAGTCCAGTTTGCAGCCGCTGACGGAGCCGACCTTCTTAATCAGCTTGTTGAGTCTGTTTACATCTCTGGCTCCGATGCTGCTTCCCCAGCAGACCACAGCAAAGCACAGTGCACTGGCCACAACAGACTGATAAAAGATCTCCAACATCTTGCTGCACACGTTGAAGGACCTCAGCTTCCTCAGGAAATAGAGTCGATGTCGACTCCCAGGTTCATGTACTCCTCCATTATGGTCACATCCTCTCCCAGAATACACAGCGGTAGTGAGCGACCTCTTCCTCCTGCTTCTTTTCCACTGTACAAAGTTGTCCACCAGTGCTCTGTACTCCTCCTCCTGTCCATCACTTATACACCCAACCACTGCAGAGTCGTCAGAAAACTTATGCAGATGGCATGACTCTGAGTTGTACTGAAAGTCAGAGGTGTACAGGGTGAAAAGGAAAGGAGAAAGCACAGGCCCTTGTGGAGTTCCTGTGCTACTCTCCACCACTCCAGACTTAACAGCCCAGGCGGACAAACTGTGGTCTGTCTGTCAGGTAGTCAGTAATCCAGGAGGGGAGGGACAAGTCCGCACCCATCGTCTGCAGCTTCTCTCTCACTTGTGGCTGGATGGTGTTGAATGCTCTGGAGAAATCGGAGAAGGTGATTCTCACAGTGCAGCCGGTCCCCTCCAGATGTGAGTGAGCGCGCTGCAGCAGGTAGATGATGGCATCGTCCACCCCCAGGTGTGGCTGGTAGGCAAACTGCCAGAGAAACGGTCCAGAGAAAACGGATATTAACACTTTAGCATGCCTTGATATAGGTTAATAAACATCAAAGCAGTTGATGAGGAGTACTTATTAGTCAAATCTAAGATAGTGGTTTACAATTAAAATAATCTGTTGGATTGGTTCACAGCATTTCATGCACAACCTCAAAGAATACCTCTGAGAGATTAAAATAAAAATGATTTTACATTTATTTTCTTGTGTCAAACAAAGTGAAAGAGTTTGAGCACTGTTAACTTGTTTGCCACACTTAGAATCGCTCTTTTGTACAAAAATCTCTACATTTAATCCAACTGCAGCTTTTGTGTCGAAAGTCAAAGGAAAAAGTGCAGCTAAAAGTGGACTGGGAGCCCTCTAACGTACATCCTAACTCTACACTGCAACTGGAAGTTCCATTACAACCTTTTTCAAAATAGGTTTATACTCTACAATAGACAATGGGCTGCTTGGTAGGGAACTAAAACCTTGTTAGAAAACTAGTAGGATGTTACAGTATCCTGTAGGAGTTAGATCCTGGTCTAGTTGTCCTCAGATCTGTAATTAACTTTACAGGTAGTAATTATCTGTGCACACCCTCTGAGCAGACAATATCAATCCAAACAGACCTCATCAGAAATGCTTCTTAAGCATGCAACCTCTGAACTGAAAGATCAACTAGGATGAGATTAATAGATTTTTTTAATACAGTCTCATACAGTGCATACTGATATAAAGGATATCCAACCTCCCGAATGATTAGGCTCTATTAGTTATAGAGACTGACCACATCTTGAGCTACACTAATAAGCTCCTGGCAGGCAATGGGCGGATTTAACTTTAAATCTCCTTCTAGTAGTGGCCTTTTGTCGAGGGGGAATTAAATGTAATTTGATGCGAACAAGTTGCTTCTTTTGAGCTGCTGGCGTCTGAGATTATGCAGTTGTCTGCATAACAGCATCCAGGAAATAATGAGCTCTATGAGAAATGATTAACTGGCATTGACATCCAAAAAAAATACCTTTTTATTAAAAGAGAGAAATCAAAAGTTTCCAAGAGCAAATCATGTTTTCCTGATATGCCGGGGACAGGATGAAAGCCCCTCCACTGTTTACTTGTGCTCTTGTAATATCTGATGTAGGAAAGCACAGTGTGAAATAAGAGAGAGTGTGTAAACAAGTAAATGAACAAATAAATGTTAAGCCAGACATATCGTGTAAACATTCTGCCAGTTTAGTTCCCTTCTGACCGAGGATGCATCAGCTGGTGATTTAGCCAGCACAAACAAATGTATAGCCCCAAGATTGACTGTATTTGAGATCGACGTAAAACGTTCAAACATGACTATAATCTATAGAGCACACCCGCTGGAAACAGCCTCAAAATAGATTCTTAACTCCCCTCTCTTTAAGTTGATTGAAGAATGGGGAAGAATAGCCAAAATATACCAAATTCTCAGTCACATGACATTCTTGTACCAGACATTTCCCCATACATAACCATTACAACAGCTTTAAACAACCGTAAACTCTATACAACAAGTAGATGTTGCAACATACAATTTCTAAGTGTCAAATTTCTCAATTATTTCGCCGCCATCTTGTTTTATTTTTGAGTCAGAAGTGACCATATTTGGAGGAGAGTGGAGCGAGAGTGGAGCGAGATGTTAGCAAACTCAAGGTTGTAAGCTAGCGCTAGCGCCAATTTCAATCGTGCATCCGTAATTCAAGGTATCTGAAATATAAATTAGAATGCTAATACTAGCTAGCAAAATAAGGGTTTGGAGAAAATGTACTTATCGAAATCTCAAACCAATCACTCCTTAGAGATTGTTTACCGGTAAGTACAACAGATTGCTGAACAAATAATTTTTAAGGTCCCCCTTGTAGCAACTTGCTGAATCACTAAGTTGCCATGCCCTTTAAGTGGGACACTAATTTACAAAATTAACATTATTCACTATTATTGAGAGTCTTTAAAAAAAAAAAAAGAAAGTTAATTGAGGTAACAAATCAAGTGTGAAGTATAGTCATATTTTATAGACAGGTTGACTCCAGCCAAATCGATGGTTTATGACAAAATACTACATTTCTAATGGCATAAACATCGACCTAAACTATTTTAGCGATGTTTCCATGCTACGTTGGTAGATGATTAGTCCTCCATGTCACTGAAGTATCGGTTTCATACATCATTAGCCGTATATCTGCGACAGACTCATGTTTACAATCTGCAAATAAAGCTAACATCCAATCCATTTCTTTTCTAGACAGTTGGATTTCTTTGGCTAGCAAGCTTGCCAAAAAACTAAACGACAACTAACGTTAACGTTTTATTAGCTTGGTCCAACAACAAAAATAACATTAACTGACATTACAAAGACAGTGATATTTGACTTAAAGGTGAAAAAGTGTATACCAACCTTTTCTTTTCATAATTTTCTCCTTAAATGCTCGAGGAAGAATGAGCTGCTTCTTGAGTACTAATGGAGCCAAAATGAGAAGAGCACACAGTTGACCTGGCGGCTTTGTAGATAGGCTCCTTGAATTTGGAGGAGTGGCAGTCTTGTCTGTGAGGTTTTAACAGTCACCGAGGCTGACCTGACTGTAAACCCAGCACCTGGGTTACACTAAAACAGCTATCAGGACATAACCCAGAAAAAGATGAGTGTGAATATTGCTGCACCTGTAAGAACCACACTGCTGGTTGCATTACCTCAGTGCTCTCAGAACATGTTGTTTCATTTTTCTTTAGTTTCTTTTGCTTTCACAGCCAATAAGCAGAGAGGGACAGGAAAGGTTAGACCACTTTTAAAATCACATAATGTAATCCCACCTGCCTTTTTAACACAATTAAAAATACAATAACTCAATAACCTGCAGGCAGTTTTTGTGTGCTGGTAGGACATTTCAATCAGTATTGTCTGAGGACAGTCACAGTGCAGTTAATTTCCTGCCTGTCTTTGTTCGTCAAGATTGGGCAGAAGGTTCTGATATTTGCACTCAGCTGGGGATAATCCAGTTGTTCAGGTCTTGAATGGAGTCACAGAGACAGAAGAACGCACAATTATCCCAGTGAAAGACTGTATTGAAACACATCTTTCCAGACAAGATTGCCATCCTGTAAAAGAAAGACAACATAACTGGCCGAATTATTGATTTTTTTTTTTTTAACTTAACAGTTTGACTGGGTGGTCTATTCATGTCCTTTCAGATGGTTTCGCACGTTCACTGAAGCTGAATAATTTAAACAGAGCCAATTTTGTGCCAGATCTTGTGCTTGCAAGAACAAATTGCTCCCTTGAGAAAGCATTCCTTTGTCAACAGAGAACGCCCAGATGACATGTCAGAGGGACACATTTTCATTTCATTTTAAACAATTAGGCAGCATTACACCAGCACTGCTTTGGTTGTGTTTGTTCGCATATTTTGATGTTAATTCATCATCGGCTGATAAATCCCTTCAGAGATGATTTCCAGTACAACCCATCTGCCAAGGGAGCTGTTTGGTAATAGACCATCTGACAGCTGTTAATAGCAGGGATTGGCATGAAAACAGCCAACACAGAGCTTCTGTCTCATAATTCTTTGGCCCTGCTGCGACATCGATGGTAAAAACGTAGGGAACTGAAACTGGCAACTGAATAGCAGAGCTGCAGGGGACAGTGCGGAGGGAAAACACAGTTCAAACATCAGTATAACCTACAGAGTACACCTGCAGGAAACAGCGTACAAAATATTAAATTTCTTAACTTCTCTCTCGAAAATACTTTTGAATGGGGTGGAATAACCAAAAAAGTAAAAATAGCAATCCATGTACAAAATGTATACAATGTATATATCCTGTATACAAAAAGTGGACATTTCACTGTTACGTCACCCTTGGGTTTGTGGACTGACATTTTTAAGCGTTGCGTTTGGCATTTTTTGTCGCAACCTTGTTTTTTTTTGGAGCCAAAAGTGATCATATGGAGCTGGAGAAGAGCGAGGTGTTAGCATAGCCATCAGGTAATGCTAGCTTGGATATTAAATTGCATTTGTAAGTCACGGTAGCTGCTATTAATTGCTAATGCTAATTCTGGAAAGTGAAAAACAGGCTTTAAACAAATTGTACGAACATAAGGCCACACCCCCAAATTTCCCTGCTTATTTATATCTCTTAATGTGACAAGGGACGATGTTATGTAGGCTGCTATAGCAGTAGTGTTTTATGTATTGAACCATTGGTCCGGACTGTAATATCTTAACAAAAAGTTCATTAAAGTGGCATTAAATTCTGTACACACACTCTTGTTCTCCAGAGGATAATTCAAACCAAGTGGTTGGTAGGAATTATGAGTGATATCCCCCTCAGCCTCAGCTGTATGTTGTGTTTCGTGCAAATTCTCAAATGTTAGCATGCTAACAACGCCAATGTTAGCATAGTGGCATGCTCAAGCTTGCATTCTGTCTAGCAGCCTCACCGTACCCAAGTGTTGCTGTAGAAAAAAAGTATCCAGTGCACGGAGTACTTATGAGCAAACTAAGACTGAATGTTAAGGGTCTATGGATCATGGTGTATGATGTCAAGTATTCTGTAAACACTCTACTTCTTAGAAATGTACCGTGTGACAGATGCTCTTGTTTTGATTAAGCTTTTTCTATGATAAATAAAATTTTGCACACCACACTGTATTCACCTAGTATTCTTTTTCTGCTATAAATAGACCGTTTGTAGGTCTTAATTATGACTTCACATCACTTTATACTGGATCTGAATCTAATGATTTCAAACTAAGGAAAGCTGGGGAAAGTAAGATTACATTTTTTTTTTTTTTAAACAAAATTGTAAAGTACCAGGTTGTTATCACTAAACTATGCACAATTTATACAATCTAAACCAACCAAATATATATGGTTTATTCTTACAATAGTTTGACTTTGTCATGGGACACTTTGAGGTGTCAAAGTAGAAGCCCAGGTGTAATGTGGATGCTAACTCACCGTCACCCTGCCATGTCATACTTATACAGTAAATAGAATTGTTAATGATATTAGTTATGCTTTTAATACTCTGGCAAGTAAAAAATGTCCACTGTGTAAGAGGCCTGTTATAAACCCTCTTATCACCTCTAGTACACATACTAGTGTCTCTGCTCATGAGTAGTTCAGACCATACCTAGCAATATAACATCCTCTTAAGTTCAGATGCAGTGCACACTGTCTAGTTTTGAGTGATGAAATTGGCTATTAAATATTTCATCATCTGGACCACAGACGGCTTTGTGCTAAGAATCTTCATGGACATTTTCCTTCATACCCAGCTCCTTCAAACCTTTTGAGCTCCTTTATTTTAACATTGAACCATGTGTCCCAAACAGAGTGAGTTTGAGTTTAAGAGTTCATTTGATTTAGACGCGCTATCTGTCCTTGAGGTTCAAACTGTGAAGTAAAATAGGTTTTAGATTGATTGGTAAAATAAAAACAAGCCAGTTAAGGATGTGGCCAGTATATGATTAATCCCAGCAAGACATCAGAAACTTTTATGACTGAACTTTGCTTTGAGGCCCAGCTTATTATAAAAACTTCCCAGCAGTGATAATAAAAAAACAGCCACACACATACAGGCAATCACAATAAAAGCACCATGTTGCACAAGAGGTGTTAAATTAAAACATGCACACACTGTCTGCAGGACTGGAGATATCACCTGTTTGGAAACTGGAAGAGATTAAGAGAACAACTGCCAAGATCCTATTTTGTTCAGTTTTACAAATAACTACATGCCCAAAACATCTAAGAATTTAAATTAATGTCACTGACCAAGGTGGAGAGATTAAAGAGACTTGGAAGACGCATTTATCTAGTGGCCATTTGTTAGGATACGATACAGAACCGGCACAATACATTATGGTACAATAAGGTACAATACAATGCCGTACAATAGAATACGGTAGGATACAATAGGATATGATACAGTATGGTACATTAAGATACAATACTTTGGAGCGCTGGTTTAGCTCAGTTGGTAGAGCACACTTCCAATGTACAGAGGCTACAGTCCTTGTCGCACTGATCGCAGGTTCGACTCCCGATCATTTGGTGCATGTCGTCCCCCGCTCTCTACTCCCAGCATTTCCTGTCTATGTTCAGCTGTCCTATCAATTAAAGGCAAAATAGCCAAAGAATAATCAAAAAAAAAAAAAAAGATACAATAAGTTCTGATACAATACGGTACGATACAGTATGATACGGTGCCATACAATACAATACGGTACGATAGGATAGGGTAGTATAGGATAGAATTCAAGTATAGTACAATAAGATACAATGCAGTCTGATACGTTATGGTACAGTATGGTATGGTACGATATGGTACAGTACGGTACGATACCGAACAATATGAGACAATATGATACACTACGATACGGTACGATATGATACAGTACGATACAATATGAGACAATATGATACAGTACAATACGATACGATACAGTACCGTACAATATGAGACAATATGATACACTACGATACGGTACGATACGATACAGTACGGTACGATACCGAACAATATGAGACAATATGATACACTACGATACGGTACGATACGATACAGTACGATACAATATGAGACAATATGATACAGTACGATGCGTTAAGATACAGTACCGTACAATATGAGTCAATATGATACAGTATGATACGATACAGTACCGTACAATATGATACGGTACGGTACGATATGGTACAACATGGTACAATGCAATATGATACAGTACGATAGGATTAGATACAATATACTTTATTGTCATCATAGTTTGTAATTTGTCTGAGACTCAAATGCATCATACATTTATCTGTCTCCACAGTTATACTCTAAATAAAAAGGAATCATATCTGATTAGCAGAGAAGCACATACCAATCACAACCACAAATTCCACATATTGAACATCACCCGTGTTGTATATGTTCTACATAATACGCAACAATGACAAGCACCAGATTTTTTTTTATTTGATAATGAAAAGAAAAGTGAAACTTAAAAAACCATAAAGCTGTTCCTTCCAAAATGTTCTTCAAAAATTTTTGCTCTGACAACTCAAAGGAGCTAATCACCTAAGCGTGCGTTTAGTGAGTCTAAACGCCTCAGGCTCAGTGATTGCAGTGCTGCATCATTAGGTTGTGCTTGGCTTGCAATTCTAATGGCAACATATTTAAATTACATTTAAATTGTAATTAAAGATGCTTGCTGTGAAGCTACAGTTTTCTGCTTTAAATGTCCTTACATTGCTGCTTTTACTCATTTCATTCATTTTATTCAAAGAAGAAATTGTGGGCAGAAGCATTTTATCCTACTTTAAGTTACGACTTTACTGGAAAGAGTTATCAGCAGCCCACACATATGTGAACACAACTTCTTAAATAAAAGTATGTGTACACAGCTTTATTTATTAGGAAGCGTTAAATTTTAGAATTAATTCTATGTTTCAATATAAACGGGATAACATATCATACTCGCACATTACCTTTTTCCTTTATTTTTATATTGGTGAGATAATATGTCAACAAAAAAGTGACGTGAAAGAGAAGAGAAAAAAATTAAATAAAAATTAGACGGATGTACAATAACAAACACTAACAGTTACAAAACATTTTGGATCATGAAGAATTAGAGGGAAGGAGAGGGAGAGAAAAAAAATAAGTAATTGGATGAAATAGACTAAATAAGAGGAAATAAATTAATGGGTGTTAGTTGGAGATTGTGACCTTTATCTTTGTTATGTGATCTGAAACAGTTCTTATGAAGAGCTGAGTTTTGTATTTTTTGCGTTAGCCAGGGAAGGGTAAGGAGAGAACGAGACATTAATAATAGGCATCAATCAATAAGTAAATGAAGCTAAGTTTAAAAAAAAAACATACAAAAAATGTGTGTGTGTGTGTGTGTGGGGGGGGGGGGGGGTTAAAAAGTAGTTATCATGATGATATTAAGGTAACATAATATAACATATTATACATACATATACATACATATGTACACCCACACACCATATTATTTCTGTTATATGCCATGATGACAGCCATATGTAATAATATAGTGCCAGTGATATTTTGATTATCTTGATATATATAACAATTTTGGAATAATAATAATAAATCAGGTAGTGCAGCAACCATAGTGATAATCTACAACGAATATTGCAATAATAACCATTACGATACTACAGTGAGTTGTGAGGCCTGACCGGGCCGCCAGAGAGGTGCACCCCCACCCTGTCTTGCAACTGAGGAGTGGCACTTTGCTGTATTTGTGATTTTCTTATTTGTTTGTTTTCGCCTTCCTCCTTTCGTTCACCTCATGAGAGGGACACATTACCTTTTACATTTTAGCTTGGGATCTCTCTACCAGATTATGAAACCGTAGAAACTCCATAATTACCTTATTTTTTAATCCAGGTTGAGATGTAAATCAAATGAACCTGTTTTCAATGCAAGCTGATGTTTTTCTGTGGGTTGTTCTGCATGGGTCTGCAAACCTCCTTAAGAGTTATAAGTTTAACATGCGGACAAATTGAAATTGTGCAGCTTCAAGAAAGAGATGATTGAATTTTAAATAGAAAATGGAATAATACCCTTCAAACAGTGAAGTTTCTGATGTCTACATTAGTGACTTCTACTTATTGGATGAACTAGACTGTGTGAACATGTCTGAAGGCGAGAGGAGCAAAGACGCAAAGAGGCGTTGAAACGGAACAAATGCTACACACACTTTTGAAAAGTCTCTCCCGCAAGGCATCCAGTGTTTCACCCGTCTTAGACCCGAAAAGTGACAGAAATAAAGAGCTTGAGAGAGAAGTTCATAAAGTGAACAGGATTATTAAAATTCCTACGTCAGAACAGTCTGAGGGATCTGAGGAAAAAAAGTCAAAAAGGCTGCATTTTACAATTCACTGCACTACATTACTACTACGTTATTGTAGGATTGTGTTACTTGTGCAATTTCATGTCTGAATTTTCGTGTTCAACACAGAGGCCTCTTTCAAAATAAATTGTCAAATAAACAACACAGCATTTGTTCATCCCAAAATGAGGGTTGAACCTGTCTCAACTTTTCCAGCAATATAATGTGTCATCTAGCAAGAGCACATTCCTGGTAGACTACGTGAATACTGTCATTGTACTGTAATATAAGCCACCATATTGGTGGAGGAATTGTACGTAATTTGACGCAAGGGATGGGGGGTAATATTTCATTTGTTTGGAGATGATAAGATACATATGGCACAGTGCGATAGGATATGGTACAATACGATGTTATGCGTTACGATACGATACGATGAGATACGATATGATACTGTATAGTACAATACGATACATACGCCACAGTATGATACGATATGGTACGATGCGATAGGATGCGATACAATGAGATGCGATACGATACATGCGGCATAGTACGATATGACATGGTACGATGCAATACGATACAATGAGATGCGATACAATATGGTATGAAGGGATACGATACAATGAGATACAATACATTGCCATGGTACGATACGATATGGTATGATGCAATATGATGTTACGATACAATGAGATACGATACGGTACAATGCGATACGATACGGTACAATGCGATACGATACAATGAGATACGATACGATACAATGCGATACGATACGATACAATGCGATACGATACAATGAGATACGATACGATACAATGCGATACGATACGATACAATGCAATACGATACGATACATATGGCATAGTATGATACGATATGGTACGATGCGATACGATACGATACAATGAGATACGATATGATACATAAGGCATAGTACGATACGATATGGTACGATACGATACAATGAGATACGATACGATATGGTACAATGCGATACGATACGATACAATGAGATACGATATGATACATACGGCATAGTACGATACGATATGGTACGATACGATACAATGAGATACGATACGATATGGTACGATGCGATACGATACGATACAATGAGATACGATATGATACATACGGCATAGTACGATACGATATGGTACGATACGATACAATGAGATACGATACGATATGGTACAATGCGATACGATACAATGAGATACGATACGATACATATGGCATAGTATGATATGATACGATGCGATACGATACAATGAGATAAGATATGATACATACGGCATAGTACGATACGATATGGTACGATGCAATACGATACAATCAAATGTGATACAATATGGTACGATGCAATATGATACATTGAGATACGATACATACGCCATAGTACGATAAGATATGGTATGATGCAATATGATACAATACGATGCAATGAGATACGATACGATATGGTACAATACGATACAATACGATACAATGAGATACGATACGATACAATGAGATACGATATGATGATATGGCACAGTGCAATGCGATATGGTACGGTGCAATATGATACTGTATAGTACGATATGATTACAAGTACAAGTACAATAGGATACGGTACGATATGGTACAATAGGGTTAAATAGAATACAATAATTTCCTTTTTTCTTTATAGTCATATCTTTGAAAGTGCTTTGAAACAACATAAGTCCATTCTCAGCCTCTCTGTATTACCGTCTGCTCTGCACTGTGTTGGGTTCATATAGGCCTTTAAACTCTTGACACAGACTGTGCTTCTTCCATCCTCTCATCGTTACCACATGCCCACACCAACAAAACCCTTGTCTTTTTTAACACCGCGCTATTTTTAGCACAACCACCCACTATCCATCAAAGTCACTCAGGGGGGACATTTTTCAGCCTTCACTGCAACATTTCATGAACAATTTCTTATGTATTAGGTGAATCACATTATTAAGAGCAAAGTAAGCTTGAACATATAAGGAATTTGACTCTGGTTTGTTGATATTTCAGTGCACTTGAATGCAGCGCCAAAACAAATAAAGAGAGACAACAGGTATTAGTAAAGGTTAGGTAAATACTGTTGTTTAAGACAAACTACACTCTACTTCTCATGTTATAATTGATCTTAAAGCTGGAAGACACCTTTTCACAACAGATATTTTGACATGCCCATCTCTGTGCCCATCTCTGGTGTTACTAACAGCATTATTTATGCTGCATGTTATTAATGTTTATTATTATGTGCTTTTCATCCAGTCACACTGTCTGCTGAATAACAGAAAGAGTGGAGCTGATCTAATCAGGCCAACACATCAGTACAATCCAGAATATGAAGTTGTCTGTTCTGCTTCCAAGTTTGCTGTCAGCATAGAGACAGGGTTTTTAAAAAAAAATCTTTTATGTGTAAAAGCCTGGTTATAGAAAGATGAACTATATGAAAAAGCAGTCTATATTCTTAATACTGTTTTTTTAATACACTCAGCTCGGCTCTTTTAGTTATCACTTTGAATATGGTTCTTCAGCATCTAAATGACATGACAGGTCAAAAGTAGGATTTGGATTATACAAATGCTCACTTAGACATAAAACAAGTCACATTCTGTAAAAAGCAGAATCGGGCCTGATAAGGCTCCAGGTGGACAGCCAAACATTTTCTAATTTGCAATTAAATTAAATTAATATAAGTTATTAATTTGGCAATTTTTTTTTACTTATATCAGTTAGTAAATGTGCAGTTATGTCCACTGGCTGTTTATTTATAAGTTTTATATGAGCCTATCAGGGATCTGTGCAGCAGCGGAAGTAGTGACTCTTGTAACTGCGAACATATGTTCACACACATATGTTCTCCTCTAGGCAGGAAAAAATGAGACAGATGTACAAACATCTGACCTCATTAAGAGACGTTCCCTATTAACTGTTTTTTCTAATGCATCTGAAAAAGAGCCCTAAAAATTTTACTGTAAAAAAAAAAAGTTTCCCAGTGGCTCAACTTGCCCAGGATTAGGGGTACAGGTGGAGGTTGATCTGAGCCAAGTGACTTTCTAAGTTTAAGTCAATCAATCAATTGAATGTGTATTTATAGCACCAAAGTTATCTCACACTTTACATAAAGGGCAACCTCCGGTGTTGAAAAATGAAGCCAATGTGTAAGTGCAAAAAACTGCATTTCCTCGAGTGGCCACTTGAGGCACCAGAAAACAAGAAATAACATTACAGCAGGTGGGAAAATGCCAATTTTTATATACATGAACATGTTTACAGCCTGGTACAAAAAACGGTTTTGTTATAAATAGCTAAATTTATTGTTCAAGAAAACTGTAAAGGGGTGGGGGATGAATTTTTTATAACACACTCGTTTTAATTATATTAAGCCTTAGATTATAGGGGCCAGCACACTTGATTGACAGGTAGATCCTGCTGGCTGTCTGCTAGACGTCAACACAGACGCTGAGCTTAACTTCACCTGTTTGTGTTGTTGGAGACTTTTGGGGATTTTTTCATTCAAAGTTTGGATAAATAATCTCTCTCTGAGGGATTTATGGAACTTTATGGCTGTGCAAGAAGTCTGATCTCCAGCTTTTTGGCGAGTTAAATGCTAGTGCTATTGTACTGATATATTTTTTGCACTAAGTAACAGGTATTCTGTGCTCCCTTTAGCTGCTTGTTAGCCTGTGCAGTGTTTATCAAACATTTATTTAATCGTCGGCCAGTAAATAGGAGTCGGGAGTTGTTGGCTTTTCCTTGGAGAGATTACAGTGGAATGTAGTGATAAGAAGACGTTTCCCGTTACGAGTCGGCTCGCCACTCTCTCACCGCTACTTCATTAGTCTGATAACACCTGCAGTCAGTCACCGTCACAAACAGAATCTCCTCCTGCCAAAAACTAGCTCATTCATTATTTATACAGTCTATGGCTAATAACCGCTAGCTACGCTGAGGAGCATATAGCCTAGCTTCATAGCCGTAGCTGGCTGATTCATGCGGCCCTCCCATAGAGCTCAGCCATAGGTTTCAGCTCGTTCGGGCTCTGCCTCTTTGCCCTTCTCTGGATTAGCCGGCTTTTGCATTTTCAATATGGCAACCCCCAGCGCCGGCGCAATTCGGGCTTCAAAACGCTTCTTCAGAAACCAATGGGTGACGCCAATGAGACTACGTCCATTATTCATACAGTCTATGGTCTAGACATACTCTTTGTAATATTTATTACAGATACCCAACTTAATCCATCAATGAACAAGCACATGGCGACAGCACGAGCAGGCAGAAACCTTGAGCATAACCAGACTCAAGGAGGAAAGCCATCAGTCGTGAACAACCGGGCCGATGAAGTGTGAAAACTGGGAACCTGAACATCAGAATGAGTTTCCTCTTTTAGAGAACAATAAGTTATGAGTTAAATCACCTTATGTGATAAATAGTATTAATTTTTTTTTAACTGGCCCCAGCTGGCGTCCTGTCATTTTGTCAAAGAGGCCCCCGGGCAAAGCAACAAGAGTATCTCTGGTCTAGATTGTTGATGAGTTGTGATTAACCTTCCCAGGAGGCCTCTTATTTAAAAGCAGCATTCATCTGTCAAAAAATCACCTTGCTGTCAGACACTGAAAAAAAAAAGGAAAATGAAACTTATGGAAGGCTAAATAAAGGCACAATTAAGAAAGAGAGAGAGAGAGACACACACACACACACACACACACACACACACACACACACACACACACATACACACAGAGATATACACACAGACACACATTCACACACACTCCCCCGCCACCCACCCCCCTTTTGGCCCCTTTCGTCCCAGTGTCTCGTGACGTAAGAGTCGCCTTTAAAAGATGCTGGATAGCGGAGCAGCGCGCACTTTACACAACACTGTACACGTAGCCGGAGTGTTCACTGTGAGCGCGGATTACAATTTATTTCAAAGTGGTGACTTATAGATTACAGACTTCCCCAAACACAAAGGAAACAGAAGAATTAGTAAAGGACTGATTCTTGTGCAAATGGTGATAGAAAACGTAAGCTTTGCCAAAAAAAAGTCAGACGTCTAAAGAAGCTGAATGCGCTAAAGAAGAGAAGGAGACGCGTGGTGCGTTCAGGTAACAGGTGGCACTTTATGGTTACAATATATGTTAAGCCTTTTGCGTCAGTGTCAGCTTTCTAGGAACGAGTAAGCAGCTTTATGCTCTCAGCATGAGTGGAGGAATACGCGTTTTGAAGCAATGAAATGCAAAGGTCTCGTGCCCCTGAGGAAAAGCAGCATGGAGACAGAAAGAAGCCGATATTCATAAACTTTCCAGGTGAGCAAAGTGAGAAATCCAACAGGCAGAGCGGCTCCAGGGTGAAGACAGGCTCCGATGAATGGACAGCAGGATGTTTTCTGGTCAGGTTGGTCTGAATTTCAGCTTCAACCTGAGCGATGACCAGGAGCTGGCGGACGCGCCTGCGGGCAGGGGGAAGCTGTCCCCGGCGGGCTTCGTGGCGCTGTCCGTGGTGCTGGGCTTCATCATGACTTTCGGCTTCCTTAACAACTTCGTCGTGCTGCTTCTGTTTTGCAAATTCAAGAAGCTGCGGACGCCGGTGAACATGCTGCTGCTGAACATCAGCGTGAGCGACATGCTGGTGTGCTTGTTCGGCACCACGCTCAGTTTCGCCTCCAGTATCCGCGGGAAGTGGCTGCTGGGGCGCAGCGGCTGCAGCTGGTACGGCTTCATCAACTCCTGCTTCGGTAAGTTCCGGATATATCTAGATTCTTTGCAGATGCCTGAGCAGAAACACATTTTTTTTAACTTGTTATGTTTGAGAAACTAATTGTGGTACATGTCAGAGAGAGTACTACGATAGTAAACACAGTTTTTAATCAATAAAGACCCCTATTTTGTTTGTAATTGCCTATTTTTCAGCATTTTTAAGCAGTTAAGTGGCAAAATAAGCAAAATTACACATATCCCGATATAGCACTGGGTCTATGTTGTGATATTGTACATTTTCTGGAAACTTCTTTGAGAAACACTCAAGATAAAATGAACAAAGTGAAAATGTGCTGTTTTTTTCCAACATTGTCCAGACTGAATTCAACTAGATGTTTTTTTAGTATTAAAAAAAAGCCATTTATTCCTTGTTGCAGTACATTGGTGACTGAGGACTAAGGGGGCTTAAAGGTGTTGTTGTCAGGAGAGCATGGTTTCCCTCTCTGCACCATCTGTTTAATGACTTAACTGTTGTGATTCACACTCAAAGTGCTTATTTGTGGATATAATAATGTGCAACAGTTGCAAAGGACATTGTGTTGTCAGTCTTCAGTATAAAATTATTATTATTAATGCTGGGACATTTAAAGTGACTGTGCTTCCCTGGACATACACTCTTGATATGGACAATAAAGATTAAATTATGAACCAAAATACACACTGAGCGCTGAACAATCTGCTCGTCACTGCTCTCTAGTGGACGAAGTATGTAACTGCTTTGACATTTATGTGCTGGAATGTTATAATGGCTGACATATACTGTATATGTCGATGTATCTGCTGTAATATCGGCCTGGCAAGTATATCGGTCTAGCTCTACTTTGCATTCCAATGTTTCCCAGCCGAATGTGAAATATTACGAGGAGCAGGGATTTCTGTCAGATGTTCACATTCCTGCATCACCCTGTTAAAGACCTCCCACAGGCGCCTCTTTAAAAGGTTGTTTATTTTACTCCAGACCATTCTGGGTAAAAGTCTTGCAGACCTACAGTGTGGTGGGAATTAAAGTAAATCTAGTGCTAAGATCCTTTTTTTTTTATTTCACTACAATAAAAAAAAAAAGTTTATCATGAAAAATAGGTCTTTATCATGAGGTTAGTGCTTTCCAGAGGGGCCATATGTTGTCCAAACCCTCCACCAGAAGGCGGTGTAGTAATGTGAGAAGATTGACGCATCGACTTTCAAGGCCACGTCTGATAATCTTTGACCTCAGGGGGTAAAAGATAAGAAAATAAATTGTCATTGATTCTAGTGGACAACACCTGCTTGTTTGCTTTCGTTATCTCAAAAGACCAAAAACAGGGGAGGAGGAGCTACACTTTCTAGAACCTTCTAGTCGTTAGCTTAGATGCTACGTACAGGGCCGTAATGCATTCATATAGAGAGGTGAACATTTTGTTTAACAGATGTTTAGGGTGCTTAACATTGGATTAAACTTCACTTTGGTAAAATATGTCTTTATTTGGAGCTTTGTGGGTTTGGTAGTGATCAGCCATATTTTATAGGGAACTTTACCGATGGCACGTTTGCCAAACTCCAAGGATCAAGCTGTAATAAAACAGTTACTGATTGGCTTTGAACCCTTTTTGGTTTCTGGACTGCAGCAGAAAAATAACAGATCTATACATAAGTGCATTTTCAAGGTGTGCAGCAGATGTTTCTTGGTTTGCAGTTGTCGTTGTAGGCTTTGTAGATGAATCAATATCATAACAACTATGATTGTGATAGAAGCTTTACAACCTTTATTCATTGTTGCAAACAGTGTTCACATTGTTTGATGGGATTAACTGAGCCACTGAATTGATCTTTCTGGCAAACACACATGCTGGATTCTCCACTGGTTGGAGCAGCTATACTGGAAAAGGCTGCTAATGTATGGGCTTCCAGACTCCGCTACTGAGCCCAGATACATTACTATACACTCTGCTCGACTCCAACCCAAAGATTTTCCAACAAAAGCTGAAGATATAGTTCTCAGGTTGGCTCTCAATCTCTAAAAGAGTTCAACTTTATGTCTTTTGACAGCCAATCAATAGTCATCTTCAGTTCTTTACTTCCTTTTTCTACACTTTACTATCTTCTCTTTAACTCCACCCGCCACTCTCTGCTCTTATATTCTCTGGTCTTTTGCCATACTTAATTTATGCATTAAGTTTCGCCTATGTTTAACCCCTGCTGCGCTTTATTCGGCCTCACAGATAAACAGAATAAAAATAATTCTCACTGAGAAGAATTTCCATGTATTTGATAAAAAAGACAAACAGGCTTGTTTATCTCAAACTGTGTTTTTGAAGCCGGCATGTGTTTATTTTGACTTTTATGTCCCTCCGGGCTCCTGTGTTGTGCGGAGGATGCTGAGTTGTTGCGCGCAGCGCTTAACTCAGCACGGAGCTGCACACTGGAGTCCGTCTTTATCTCAGGGCTGTTCTGCAGCAGACATATAAAGCGTTTGTCTCATGACACCTGCAGACATTTAGCCAGACATTGATTTAAAAGTTCACCTTGGAATGCACCGACATGTTCCCCCAGACACAAACAGATGATGCAGGTAAAAGATTCTTTTTTACAGACAATATTTGACCATTTAAAGGGACATTACAAATAAATGGTAAATGGACTGCACTTATTAGTCTCCTGACCACTAAAAGCTGTTATTACACTACATGTCACATTCACCCTTTCATACACACATTCACACACTGATGGCAAAGGCCGATTTCCAATCAGGATCTTTGCATTCATACCCGTTGGCTATGCCTTCGGGACTAATTTGGGGTTCGGTGTCTTGCCCAAGGACACTTTGACATGTAGACTGTAGCAGTCAGGGATCAAACCACCAACCTCACGATTGAGAGACGATTAACTCTACCACTGAGCCACAGCCGCCCCTCTGTATAAATCAATCCTCTGTATGTGAGTCACCTTTGTTCTTACCTTGTTCATTTTGGGGCGTTTATGGCTCAGGAGGTACGGCGAGAGTTGGTAGTTCGGTTCCCATATCGTCCTGTCTACATGTTAAAGTGTCCTGGGCAAGGAACCAGGAACCCCAAATTGCTCTCGGGTCGGGTCAGTATATTGCGTGCTAGTTTATATGAGAGGCTCAAACCTTGTAAAGAGCTTTGGATAAAAGTGTTACATAAATGCATCCAAATATATCTGTGCTCTATCTGACATGCGACCGCTTTACAGTAATTTCCAATTCAATCTTATTTGTTAAAGTAAACTCAATGTGCGTCATAGTTAAACAACAAACGTAAGTCAAACATATATAAAATCCAAATAACACTTATATAATATAAGCTTGTGCCATCTCACACAACACACATACATACGTAAAAAGCAGGTCTTGTGTTCTCGGGCCTATTCCTACTACATAACAAACACAGGACAACAGCAGACACACACAAGGACAAATAGAAGGACACATCAACAGCTAAAGGAGCGAGAAAAAGGGCAAAGTTTTGACCCTGCTTTGAAAAGAACATAAAGTTTCAGCAGATCTCAGGTCGGCAGGCAGTTTGTCCCAGAGGGCAGCACCAGTGACCGAGACCATGCCTGATGATCGGATTGGGCTACAGCCAGCTAGAAGGTCAGAGAGATGCCCAACACACTAGTAAGAATCACGGTATAACTTCTCTGTTCGAAGTGTCCCCAAACATTCAGCCTCAATCACACCGCAGAGTACATCTTGTTCTCCTCAGCAGTGGCCTTGTTAAGGGAACATTAAACCAGCAGTTTCACAGCACAGTGATGCATGTCCACACTTTAAAATGTGAGCGCCTTAGTTAAACTGCAAACACACGCATTTATTTCTGCTCATTACATCCATAAATCTTCCTGCCACCTTCCCCGCCCGGTTCCATTTCCTCCACATTAGATATCAGAGGAGCCGCTTCTATACGGTGCCCATGTGTCACCGCCGGAGCACTAACTCACACAACATGCAGTATGTTATATCATGATTGATCACCAGCTGTTCGAGGCTTCTTTCAAACAAGGACTGCATTTATGTTGCAGAGAGCGCTGAAGACACTCGAAGCCCCTTTGGGTCTTAAAAGTGTCAGATTTTCTCTTTCAAGCGAGTCACCTTTTGTGTCTTTTTACCTGAATGGTGCTGGGGGAGAGGAGAAACCACCACCACAAACCGCCGTGATGTAGGATGACTCATACTGTACCAGCGCTCCTTGAATTGATCTATTATTGTGTATTACTGTAGTTTAATGGATGTTTTGTAAGTGCTTCCTCTGACGTAGAAGTGTTTGTTCAAATCAAGATCTTTGTACAGCTGGAGAAAAAAAGACAACATTGTGACTTTACGAGTATTGTGAATGATTTTATGCAGTTATTTAACCTGGGATCTTTTGACAAGTCGACAGAACTATTACGACCTACAGTGCAGGGGCGTGTCCAGACATTTTCTCTGACTGGGGTGGCCCAACAGGGGCACAGACGTAAGCAGGAGGGGGGGCATGAACTACAGTTGAGGCCATATATTTAAATACACTTTGGCTCGACTTCCTATATTTTATGTTGCCATTCAATTCTCGACAGGGTGTCTAGTTTATTTCCACAAGAGAGAATTTCAAAATAAAAGACAAGATGGACAAATGGTGGGTCAAACATTTTTAAAAATCAAACATTTTTAATTGTGAAAAATTTTGTTTGAACATCTTGAGCCAATATGTATTTAAATATATGGCCTCAACTGTATATGTACGCACCAATGACTGTATATAAAGATGGACTGAAGCCAGAATTGAAACCCCTGAAGCAGATTGGAGCCAGAGCTGCGCAGTAGAGACCACCGTAGCCACACCCGCTGTTTTAGTTTCGTCTCCTCTAACTTCCTTTACTCGGCTTATCCGGAACAGATCGGCTGCAGCAGCCGGATTCGTCAACAGAGCTGTCAATCATTATTTTTACAGTATCAAATAACTAAATAAAAATAAACTTGTCAGAAAAATGAACACTTTGACATAAATCATCATGATAAGAACTAACTATAATGACAGAAACCATGTTTGAGAAAAATGTATTTGGCGTGTATTTTGATTTTATAGTTTGACTCATGTTCCATCTGTTAACATGGAGGAGGCGGGCTGTATGACTTATACTGCAGCCAGTCAGCAGGGGGCGATAGAGATGTTTTGGCCTCAACTTTAGGGAGCTGTCATGTTGTCCATCTTTTTATACCGTCAGTAAACTACAAAACAGAGTGGCACCATACACATCCTCCATACTTAATTCTTTGATGACTCAAAAGATGTATCATTTAAGTCACAGTATAAAGTACCAACCAAAGAAAAAGTGCGACATCTAAATGACACAAAAGCTGTTTGCAGCCTGTTTCAAGAGCCAAATGAGTCATCTAACCTCAAAGATAACCAATCAATGTGAAGATAATGAGGGGCCAACCAGCTTCTAATAGGGGCCTCTGCCACCCCAGGCGACCTCCTTGACACGCCCTGCGACTGTGGCCATCATAGATCCAAAGTGTGCTTTATTTTTAAAAGTGACACCAAGGTAGAAAACTCTTCATCAGAGAGTGTCACCACATCCATCATGTGCGTGTTTCTGATCGGGAGGTAAAGTGGTAGGTTGGTCACCTAACCAGCAACATGTCAGTCAGGTTGCTGCATAACCAAGGCCTGTCTTTTTCAGCCATTTAAAGGAAGCTGCGATACAGAGAGAGAAATGAAGAGTTAATCAGGAGAAGAAGACACATTTTTCATATTTAGTTCATCACAGAAATAAATTGGTGCACGATAAAATAAAATTAAAGCGGCAGCGTGTTTAACACAATAATGAACCACTCTAAAAGAGAGCGATTAACCCACACCATCTGATTGTTGTAGTGTAACACCTATTTGTTCTCAAAGGGAGGGGTACTAGAACTCCCTGGTACTTTTTAGAACTGCACGTTGTACTTTTTTTTAAAGCTCCTGTAAAGAGTTTTTAGCTGGTTATGAAACAGACTGAAATAATAAAGATGCCTCTCGAGCTACAAAAGCAAACAAGACCATCATGGACAGACTGGTTATTTCTGCACAGCAGTTTTTAATGCCTGTTATCACTGCCACCTGGTCGGTGTCAAACAATGCGATTTACAGCATGCTGCCAAAACAGCCTTTATTTACATTCTCCACAGAAAAGATTCACAGTAATTAGAGAATACTGCTTCCACACGTACAGGACGAGATCAGCAAAGATTTAAGATGTATCGCTTTGGCCACAGGGGGCGCCAAGAACACAAAATGAAAGTTCCTCACAGCAGCTTTAAATGTTTATTTAAAAATATATGTGATGCACATTTCCTGAAAAAATCTAAAAACACATTTCAAATAAAAAACTAATTAAAACTAAAATTGTCAGAAACATGAACACTTAAAAGACTTAAAGACTTCCTGCTCCTGTCAGAAGGTTAAAGGTGCAGGAGGACTCTCCATCTTGATATTTCTTAAAAGTTAACATAAGGTTCAATAACATCCAGATTACATCCAGATTAATTCCAATGAGACAAACTAATTCCAGGATTAAGTCTGCTCATCAATGCTGATGATTATCATTGACTATGTGTAACAGCATTAGGCCTGCTCATTCTCCGCTGCTGAACGATGTGATGAAATAGGCTTTGGCACTGCGAGCGTGAAATCGATCATGATAATAAATAATGTTGTCACGGTTGGATTGTGAAACCCTGTAATCATTATTTTTTAATAAGACTTAAGAAGGCTTCTATTTTTTCTGTCTGGTAATGACAGTTGTTCGAGGGACACGCAGGAGGGATGGGAGGTTTTGCCACTATCTTTTCGCCTCTAAGGAATTAAAATACCCCTTTCTTCAATGACATCCTTTTTTCTATGCTGTTTTATTTCACATGGAGAACACTCTTTATGTGTAGCTTTCCTGCAGCTCAGAACACTCTGCACACTCTCTTAATCTAATCAGGTAGAAAGCATCTCTATTATTCTCCTTTATTATGCAACAGTATGTTAGCTGCCCTTCACTTTCACTTATAAAAACCAAACATTCAACCCAAAAGCACAGTCTGATAGCATTGTCTTTTGTCCTTATACGCAATCATATCAGATCTGAAATAAAGCAAGCATTATCTGATTTAATCCCATAAAAAGAACAAACCCCACGATGCCTTCGACAACCTTGACCCGTCTGCAGCTCTCAGCCTCAGTCCCTCGGTGCCCACCGTGGACAGAAAGTCATTGTAAAAGGTCACAAATATGCATTTACATTTTACGAAAAGGTCAAGTGGCTGAATTATGTGAACTCACATGTTACTATATGCCAATGTTTGCATTAGTTTGTCTTATAATATGTTGTTTGGGCCCAGCTTGACCCAACAAAAACACTCCAATTCATTAAACTAAATTTGGAACATGATCCTCACTTTACAGACCACAGAGAGGCCCATCTGAGTGATGTAATTCCATAAAGTGCTGCACTGTACCTCGCACAGCTTGAACCCTTAAACCAGCTTTCACACAGACACTCAGGCTGATCACACAGGTGACGTCAGTTCACGTCAGACAGGGTTCAGTGCTTAAGGCTTAAGCTGTGTTGACATCATAATGGATCTGATGGTAGAGAGGAAATGGATTCCCATGTTAACCACTTCTATACGAGGATGAAATACTAATGACTAAGATGTGCGGGGATTGAAGTACTATGTAAGGGATAATGTATCGTGAGCAGGTTGCTACCGTGGAATGGATTCCTGACAGGGTGAGGAGGACCCGGCTTATTAAACTACTAGTTACTTACGAAATCAATTATTTGACAGAAATTATTGATTTGGAAATAAAAAATGATTATATTTCCATTTTCCCTTTGAAAAATAGCCCGTTACACTCACAGTGAGAGCTGTTTTCATAGCAACAGTTAACTCTGTAGCCTTCTTATAATGAGCTAACCAAGCTGTTTTTACTCACATTAAAACGATCTAAGCAAGCTGTTTTTACTCACATTAAAATGAGCTAAGCTAGCTGTTTTTACTCGCATTAAAATGAGCTAAGCTAGCTGTTTTTACTCGCATTAAAATGAGCTAACCTAGCTGTTTTTACTCGCATTAAAATGAGCTAAGCTAGTTGTATTTACTCGCATTAAAATAAGCTAACCTAGCTGTTTATACTCGCATTAAAATAAGCTAACCAAGCTGTTTTTACTCGCAATAAAATGAGCTAAGCTAGCTGTTTTTACTCGCAATAAAATGAGCTAAGCTAGCTGTTTTTACTCGCATTAAAATGAGATAAGCTGGCTGTTTTTACATGCGATAAATGGAAACATTTCCACTGATGGTGAAGTAAGACAAGGTAAGTGGGACCTCAGGAAGCAGAGCAGCACCTGATTGAGGTTTTCTGTCTCGTCGCTGACTCGTGAGTCTGTTGACATTTTTCTTTTCCTTTCACCATCTTTAAACTTCCTGTGCTGTCTTCATTTTTGTAGATCTCTCTGTTGTAGTCTTCGGTTTTTGCATCGTGTAACCTTGCTTTCTCTCATCTGTTCTGTCTCTTTTTTTTTTTTTTTCCTCTGTAAACAGACTATTGTCCAACGCCTTTCGGTGGATTGATATGATTACAGTTAGGCCTAGTCCTCTGTATTGTGTGATTAGAGCTGCATCCCTAGCAATGTTCTGTTCTTCATAACAACGGTCTGTTATCGAGAATTAACAGAACTCATAATTCCATAATTAACCAGTCAGAATCAAGTATTTCACACAGCCATGTTATACACATTGATAATATAATAAAAAAAAACAGTCTAATGTCTCTGTGTGACCCACAAAAATAAACCAGACCATCAGCTACAAGATTGGCTTTTTCTATGTAGTTATTTTTAATGCCTGTGACCGCCAGGTCGGATTCTGACAAAGAAATTTACAGAACACAGACTTAAAAAGCTTGTGTTTAAGATAAGATGAGATAAGATAGAACTTTATTAATCCAGAAGGAAATTATAGTGCCAGTTTGGATTTTCCACGGCAATTTTAACACTGACTGCTCCTCCTTCACATCCAAAGGAGCGGATTGAAGTGGTTCGTCCATCTGTTTAGGATGCTTCATGGGCGCCTGTTTGAAGAGGTTTTCCAGTCACGTCTAACTTGAAGGAGATCCCGGGGTAGGCCCGGAACTTGCTTGAGGGATTATCCCCCGGGTGGAGCTGGAAAATGTTGATGGGGAGAGAAACGTCTGGGCTAATTTGCTATAAAATGGCAACTGCAACCTGACCACGGATAGGTGGAAGGAAATAGATGGATGGACAGTTAAAGTCAGGCAGGGCGAGATCTTTCTTCAGATAATGCGCATAAGACAGGCTATGCAAAGGGATAAGATATGTTTTTTAGTCCACAGAAGCGCTAAATCAACACAAAATGACAGTTCCTCACAGCTGCTGTAAGTGTCAGGTCAGATATTGTGCTGAATGTGAACGCCATATAAGATTTGGCATCTTAGAAGTACACTGAGCTCTGGTTGAGATTATACACTGGTTACAGGAAGCAAATGGCTCAATGGCTTCTCTGAAATTAACAGGAGCAATACACAACCAACATCTAAGATAAATTGTCATTCTGAGGTGGGGAGACCCAACTTGTCAAATGGGAAACGACATAGTTATCACGGCCAGATGTTAAACCACAGGGGTTCCTTGGATTAACTTCACAGCCTTGATTAGCGCCTTGCTGATAGAGGAAGAAATGGGGAATACTCTCTGAATCAAGAGAAAAACACTAAAAGTACAAAAATGTACTGAATAGTTAATTAAACCATGATTGGATGATACAGCCACAATACTGTCTCCACAGTTATAAAAGCAGAAATGTCAGTAAGTTTAAAGCTATTTGTGTCACGGTTCAATGTTCACAAAAAGGTGAGGACCCAGATGCAGACCAGATGTATATATATATATATATATATATATGATTTAATAAACAAAAGGCAAAAACAATGTATTAACACCAACAATAGACAAAAGGCAGAGCAAAAAGCTTCCTTCCACAGAACCCAGGAAAACAAAAGTCCAACTGAAAATCCAACAAAAACAGGAGAAAACACATGGAGCCGGGGAATCCCAAATCCCAAATAATACACAGGTAAACACGGGAAGACATAGCTAATGCTAATCAGACACAGGTGACACAATCAAGGGGCAGGTGAAAACAATCAGGGCAGGGCACACAATCAAACAAGCGGGAAACACAAAGGCAGGAAAGGTGACAAAGTAAAACAGGAAATGATCTAACCAAAGAGACACAAGTGAAATACTGAGTAATACTAACTCATGTAAAATTGGCTGATATCATCAGCAAAGATTCAAACAATTATAGCCTTCTAACTATGTTAGGGTCTAATGTAGACGGTAAGCATCTAAAAGTATTAGAAATTAGTTTAATTTCAAATTAGATATTGTCATTAACTTTTCTGTGAACTTTCCTGTTGTTGGGTTTAAATTGGTCTTGGTTAAGTTGAATATTTATAATGAAAACGACCTTACAAATTCCCCAAACCAATCATAGGAGTAGCCATTGATGGCTGTTCAGCTATTTACACCTAGCATTAGCGTAGTTAGTGCGTGTGGTTGAGTGTGGACCACCATTGTCTGTTTGCGTTTGTGGGAGTTTAGTGCGGCCCATTGGGGTGTTGAGCGTCGCCTTGAATGCATAGCTTTGAGAACAAATAGGGCATGTAAGCTAATGTTACATTTGTATGCTAACTGCTAACTGTGATATCGTTAGCGAGGCATTTTGTAACTTACCAGCCGGCGGCTCAAACATACCGTTTACGGGTGCTCTATGCTAATTGTCATTTGTGCTATTGTTGTGCATGTTGCTGGGGCGATGTCAATCAAAATCTAAATGGCCACGCCCCAGTCTCAAAAAATTTTACTGGGTTTTCTAACAGTTATGAGCATTTATTTTTACTCCAATTGTGGTTGCCAAAGAAGAGTCTACACTTTGATGTCATGTATGTACTTTTATCATATCAAGCCAGAAGGTTTTAAGTGTTCAGAGCATCAAACTCAACCGCTTAGCTCCCACATCCCTCTAACCTAAGCTGCACTGCTGCTGTGCTATGATGCTATTTAAATGTCACCTCTTTTGATACTAACTGTGAGTGTACTGTAGAGTATCCTGGTCAGCTTCTCGAACAGTTGTTTTTTGTATGAGCGCAGTTTGCAAAAGGGCAGAGGCGAGGAGGGATGTCGCATATGATTCATCGTGTAAAAGTTCATCACAGTGGGTAACTCTCTCTCTCTGCAGGTCTGATGTCACAGCATACAAAGAGAGATCATCCTTTTGAATCATTACACTCCTGGTGGGTTTTATGCTGTGTGGTGACGGTTACACTGTGCGGTGAAGCCTCTGTAAAAGAGGATGAGTCAGCCAGTACGCCGCCTCTACAACATGTTACGTAATTCATTCCGGAACATTTTATGGAAAAATGTGAAACATAAGTGTGATTATTCCGATGGCTGTTGCTCTGTGAGAGTCTGGCAACCTGCCCAGAAATAAACTTGCGCTTCTGGACATGGAGCATTGTCTTTAAGAATTTAGCTCCAGATGTTTGACCGTTAATTTAATCTGCACAAGATATTTTAAGATCTCCGTGGTAGTGAAATGGTTGTATTTTTTATTGTTTGGGTTGTTTATCTGAGTGTCTTTCTCCTCTGAGGGATGCAGGATTTTATGCCTCCACATTTCTTAGATGTAAAATGGAAATAGAGGGTATTTTGACTCAATACGTCCAATTGAAAGGGTTTTTTTGGCCGTATTCTTCCCTTGTTTTGCAGATTTATAATGTACAGTGGCCAACAACTGCAAGCGCGCTACATTTCAAGATTTCCTTGAGGAGAAACCAACTGCATATTCAGCAATAATGTCAAAAACACACACAGCAATCCAAGACAAAGACATCAATGCAAACACGCCGAAAAAACAAACAAACGCTGCAAATATAGGAATCAACAGAAGTGCTCCAGCCCTGTAGGGGGCGCTGCGCTGACTGGATATGCAGCGTTTGCCACCATAGTAATGGCAGTTCAGAATGATGCTGAAATAGGATTAAATTGTAAGGTTGAAGGCCGACAGAGCCGCATATACGTCACATGGTTGGATTTGAAAAGATCAGATTTTAATCCTTCAGAAAAATATTCTGTTGCTGCTTTCAGTAATCAATTTAATCTGTATTTAATCTAATGCTACTTTTGTCCTCTCTAATGCAGAGTTTAAGAGACCGGGAGAGGTTTGAATGATGCAAATCATACACAGGAGAACATATTGTATCTTCCACACACAATGGTGAGGGTACAAAGATGTCTAAAGTGGAGAAATCGTGATGAAGTGGAAAAAGACCGAGTGCCCTCTAGGCTGACTTAACATGCAGAAAGCGCGATGAAGGGCCCCTCTGGGGTGTTCTCCCGGCGGCCATATTGGCTGCCCCACATATTTGACAAGTTTCTGTGCGCTGGTGCATTTTTTGCCCCACGGGCAGCCTGAGAACACCACTGTGCTAACATATTTGTATTTATTGTTAGAAATGGGATAACAAAGGTTGAGGCTTCACTGATTTTTAATCCTTTTGCCTGTGAACGAACTACACGAGGAAGGAGGCTCTTATTTCAGTATGCAGAGAAAGCACAGAATATGTGTCGGGCAGAAACAAGACTTGCATACAGCATCAGCTTACAGCCGCACAGGTTCCCCCTCGCTTCCTGCGCTCAGCCTCATGGGAGCTTCTTCAGAATGAGAATTGGTGCTGAAAGTCAGAAAGAGTTTCACAGTAAGGCTTTTCCTCATTTAAAGTCTGAATCATAACTCCGCAAATCCTCTTACGTTCATGTACACGCAGTCACAGACTTGAGTGGTTTTATTACTGTCACTGAGTGCGGGGAACACTTTGTTGTCATTCAGGATGATTTACAGCATCAGAAAACAGGGCTCTGATGGCGCTGTCACTGGAATATTATCTGTTTTGTTTGCGGGTCTTGCCACTCTGCTTCCAAGGCTTCAAAGTGAGCTAAGATGGGCTGTTAGAACAAGATGACGCATAAGGGATGTTTTCCAGAGTGCACAGTGTGTGTATGAAAATAAGTCTGTCAGCACAAACAGTGTATTTTAATCCACAACAAAAAGAACCAAACTACTCGTCAAGGACACTTTTGGAGGAATGATACAGCTGGCGGGATCATGTATTCGGCAATGATGCCAAATTTGAATAATTACTCAGTGATCAATTATTAAGTGGAGGGGCAGTAAAGAAGTCACACTGAGAGATTCAAATGAGTAATGGTAGTGTGTGGAGGGGTCTGTCCTTATCACCCAGTGTGATAAACACATTATCTAAATCCTGACTGGCTGCTGGTTTTACTTTGATGTACCTGTAGACTCTTTGATGTAAATTCACTATCCTATTCCTCTAATAGTCTGGGTGAGTTTGAATGGGATGCAAAATAAACCTCAAACAAAGCTGAATAACTTGTAAGAAAAAAGTATGGCTTTGTTTACACCTGGCATTAGCAAGCATCTTGGGTGTTATGTTCACAAGTGGACGGCTCCAGGGCCCTGTTTACACCTGCCATTTATTTGTGTCCTATACATCAGATCACATGTGGCCAGTTAAAGTACATTATAAAACAGTGTCAGAGGCCCTGTTTACACCTGTCAGTTATATGTGTCCTATACATCAGATCACATGTGGCCAGTTAAAGTACATTATAAAACAGTGTCAGAGGCCCTGTTTACACCTGGTATGAGCAGGCATCTTGTGCGTGGACTGCTTCAAGGCCCTGTTTACACCTGCCATTTATTTGTGTCCTATACATCAGATCACATGTGGCCAGTTAAAGTACATTATAAAACAGTGTCAGAGGCCCTGTTTACACCTGGTATGAGCAGGCACCTTGTGCGTGGACTGCTTCAAGGCCCTGTTTACACCTGCCATTTATTTGTGTCCTATACATCAGATCACATGTGGCCAGTTAAAGTACATTATAAAACAGTGTCAGAGGCCCTGTTTACACCTGGTATGAGCAGGCATCTTGTGCGTGGACTGCTTCAAGGCCCTGTTTACACCTGCCATTTATTTGTGTCCTATACATCAGATCACATGTGGCCAGTTAAAGTACATTATAAAACAGTGTCAGAGGCCCTGTTTACACCTGGTATGAGCAGGCATCTTGTGCGTGGACTGCTTCAAGGCCCTGTTTACACCTGTCAGTTATACGTGTCCTGTACATCAGTTACCATATGGCCAGTAAAAGTGATCGTGAAAACATTCTTGTAGGCCCTGTTTACACCAATGATAAGTGTGATGTATGTCAGTTCACATATGGCCAGTAAAAGTACATTATAAAACAGTCTCAGAGGCCCTGTTTACACCTGGTATTAATATGTGTCTAAGATGATCTGAACACAAGCGGACAGCTCTCAGTTTACACCTGACATTGGAATGTGTCTTCCCCGCTTTATATGTAAACAAACATGTACATCACTTTTATAATAGAGCCATCAATTGGTAAAAGAGAGAGAGAGAAAGAGAGAGAGGGGGTCCATGTGGATAGAAAATTTTATTTGATCATGAGATCAGCGAAGTGTATGAACTCCACAGCCCACTGGACTCAGTTGGATCCGTGTTATTTAATCCAGTCTCCTCTATAAAATGCCTCCTCACTGTCGAGTCTTAAAATGAACTCAGACGCATGACACGCAGACTGAGACACGCGTGGAGACGCATATTAATGCCAGGCGTGAACGGACATAATGAGAGCTCCATGTTGAGCCTTAAAGAATCTTGGAGACACTTTGGTATGCTTTTTACAAATACACAGCTACGTTTTTAAGCAGTGTTTTATTCCAGGTTCAATCAGCTGTTTGCCTTTAATGCTAAGCCACAAGACCTGTTTTAGAATATTGCTTGTATTGACCTGTTTTAGCCTCCTGGCTCCAAGGATTGTCGATTACTTTGGTTCAGACTGAAATGCTTCTACAAATTTTTGATGGATGGCAATGATTTTTTTTTTTCACAACCTCATGTTTAACAGAGAAAGAATCCTTGTTACTTTGTTGTTCTCCAGACTTTTCCGTAAGCCTTTGAATCAGCCAATAAAAAACCCTCAGTAGCTACAAGAAATTCATGGCTCCAAAAGGATGAATCCTACTTTTATTTTGAAAATCCCCTGGTGCTAACACAAGTTTGAAATGTGTGATTTTTCGTAAAATATTTTGACATCTTTGCGAGTGTGGATTGTCAGGAATGTCGGTACAGACTGTCATGATACTCTCTGGATGAATGGTTTAACTTTGATGATCCTTTAACCAAATATCTGCTCAACTAATGACATCACCATCGGCTTCAGTTGTAATCTGTGTTTACTGCTAATTAGCAAATGTCGCTCACGGTGCTCAATAGTGATCACGGACAACTGTATATCTGCTTAACTAAAGCACACTGGCATTAAGCCCAAAGCACTGCTGAGTCTAACAGAACTGTTTGTGTTAATGTAGGGAGTCTTATGTAAGTGTTTTATAGGTTTGTATTTAATATTGTGGTGTTGATCCAGATGACTTAGCTGCCTCTCCTTGTGTCTCTCTCAGGTATTGTTTCCCTGATCTCTCTGGTGATCCTCTCCTACGACCGCTACAGCACTCTGACTGTTTACAACAAGCGTGGGCCAAACTACCGTAAGCCCCTGCTGGCTGTCGGGGGCTCCTGGCTGTACTCCCTGTTCTGGACGGTGCCCCCTTTGCTGGGCTGGAGCAGCTACGGCATCGAGGGGGCAGGAACCAGCTGCTCCGTGTCCTGGACGGTTCGGACAGCCCAGTCGCATGCCTACATCATCTGCCTCTTCATTTTCTGCCTGGGGATACCTGTGCTGGTGATGATCTACTGTTACAGCAGGCTGCTGTGGGCGGTCAAACAGGTAGAGAGGCATAAAGCGTGCAAGATGTGTGTTTAAGTGTTGTGACGCACGCTGCAGCCTTAGGTAGGTCTCTGTGGGTGTAGAAAGTGAACGCACACAACCAGTGGGTCAACATTAAATTGCAGTGCTGGGTGACCTTACAGAAAACAAGCGATCAGTCATGACCTTTATCAGACATTGCAGGCCCAGCCATGCCCGAGCCGGGACACTGATGCATGGGGCTTCTAACGCCCATACAGCCCTGGTAGTTTTAAGAATAGGCCAACGTAGAGCCATTTTTAGTAATGTTTCCAGTCTCCTAAGGGGCTAGGAAATATCAGGAAAAAAACCAGAGGCGCCCTGTCCTCCTCTGCAGGGACGTCACATATAGCTGCTTTATTTTGCCAGGGAGAACAGCCACTGTCTCCTGGGGTGGCATGAAAGAAGGTTACATATCCCAAAATTGAAGTACCCAGGGGTGTTTGTTCCGTACATTCGGTATTACTTCATAACTGAAAACAGCTGTGCAGAAGCCCGACGAGGAAGTGGGGAAAATCATGGGGATCTATTTTCATAGTTGGAACTTAATTGTTTTCTCTCATGTATTTATGACTTAAAGCTCCTGTGAGGAAGTTTTGGTTTGTGGGGATTTTGGCGCCCCCCCGACAAAGCTGTACCTCTTTTCTCTTTGCTGATTTTGTCCTGTACGTGCTTATGTGGTGGTTTTCAACAAAAAATCTCATCCCTCTTTCTTTAACTTTAACTTTTTGCCCTGGAAAATGTAAACAAAGGCAGCGTGCAGTTAACTGCTTCGTCTAACACCTTAAGACACCTAAGTTTTTTAGGTTTCAAGTTACTTTTTTTGTCAGTGGAAACAAGGTAAAAAGTTTTGGTGGGTGAAACGCGGTGTACTCCTCATTTTGGCCCAAAGAACCTGAAGAGCACCTCGACCACGTGTTATAAATAGGACTAAAAGCATTCATGAGCCGTGTCCCAATTCAGGGGCTGCATCTTTTGAAGGACTTATTTGGAGGCACAGCGGCACATCAAAGGCTGTCCCATTTAAAAGGCTCCTTCAGATGCAGCTTACAAATGCGCCCTCCTTTTCCCCGACCCCAAAGGATCCATCTGGTGCGGCCCAGTGTATCCCGAGATACATTAAGCGTCAATTCAATCGAGATGGCGGCCAAGAAATACGCTTTGAAATGTAAAAGTTTTTGGTTTCAACTCAATCCAATAGCTAGGGATACAAAAAAAAAGGGCCTTGAAACAAACGTTACGTGAGCCAGCTAGCTGCCTGTTGCTAGGTGACAGGAGCAGCTCTTTGTGACGCAAGGGTACAGCTGGTGACACAAACAGGAAATCCTCTGTCGACCAGACCATCTCATTCCGGTTCGGCCATGGCGGCCTTCGCGGGCTACGAATGACTCATCCTCTGTAGCCTGCGTTCTTCGAAGGATGTAGCCCCTAAACTAAGACACAGCGATTCTTTCAGTTCAGCATGACAAACATTTTTTTTCGTGTTTTCACGGACAAAAAAAAAGAAAAGTTGTTTTCACATATGAAATCAGGTCACATAGGAAATGTTCCAGGAAAAACTTTTTCCACTTGGCAAAACTTTCCCCCTATAACCTGTTTATGAGATGAAATTAAGGAACTTGTTCAGTTTTTTCCCCCGCTTGCCCCTCAGGGCTTCCATACACCTGCTAAATTCTCTAGCTCTAATTTAAAAGCTTACATGCATCTGAAAAAGTCCTCGGGCCTCTTCAGCTTCCAAATGTTCCGTTTGGACAGCTCTGACACATGCGCCGCCACACTGAAAAGGTGAACCGCTCCCTGTCAATCATATTGAAAACCCGGGTTTCTCCGTACCAATCTCAGACACCTGACGAAACCGAACAGGATGGTGACAGATGACACGACGTGAAGCTGTGACGTGAATGAAATTTACAGCACATCTGAAGTTTGATTAATCATTGTCTGTGTACATACATCAACGGTAACTGTCAGGTTTGGCTGACAGTCCATAGATCACAGATATCTATCAGAGAAAAGTTATAGGCACCCTCCTCGAATCAGCTGACGGACCAGGATGCAGCGCAGCGAGAAGACAGCAATCACAGTCACGTTCACAGAAACGCACAAATGTTTGTCTGACCATTTGTCAAACTTTAATTACATGGCGAGGAAACGAATTCACCTTAACGTGGGATTGTGATAAATCTGTCAAAGTTAAACAATTCATCACTTTAAATTTAGGACAGGATAAAAGGGAAGTGGCTTTTACGTTTGGCTCCAAAGTGGCGTCCATTTTAAACCTCATTTACAATGCAAAAGTGCTAACAAGCCGGATAAACACAAGGCACATGAACCCTGCTCCTGCCCTTTAAAATGTTCCTGAGGGGTTTTTTTTGCTCTTATCAGCCTCGGGCAGATAAACTGGGGCACTAAATACCTTTGAAGAGGGCAACTAAAAAATACAGAACAACTTTGTAGTCATTCCAGAGCGTTTGTTGCCCTCTTGGATGACCCCGATGAAGGCCGCATGCTGAGACGTGTCGGTCGGCGGGCAATAAAGTTGCTCTTTGTTCCATTAGCGTTGCTGGAGTTTAGGCCTCTTCAGACCTTCTCCATGCAGCTTTGAAGTTGTGCCAGAAATCCCCACTCTGCTTCTAAAGCACTTAAAAAAATCTTTTAAAGTTGCTTTATCTTCCAAAAAAAATTAATCTGTAACCACCCTGAGTGCAACAAACGTGGACCCACCTCCAGAGAAAGAGGTTGTGTTGGACTTTTAGACGTCTTTACACCAATCACTGTCATGCACATTTAAAAGTTTTTGCAGAGATTTATTTGCACTCTCTGTGATTTATTCGTGAGAGCAGAGCGGGGTTAGCAGAGCAGGGCATTACGCCTCACAAAGCTTAGCTGCTGTGACAAAGCCCGAAAGCCACGAACACATCGCTTTGCATCGCAGGCTTTGGGCTTCAGTTTTTGAAGTGCTGCGCAAAAACAGATTAGAGGAGGACCCTTGCACCGTACACAAACAAAGAGCAAGGAGGAAACTCTCTCTGCTGCCGCACCGATGTTCCTTTGGGGGTTTCCTCTCACAGTTAGACGGCTCTTTCCTAAATAAACTGTATTCTCAGTTTGTAATGATCTTCTTCTGTCAGTAAGCAGCTCTCACATAGCGCCTCTCACCATAATAACCTGTGTGTGGGCCACTTCAGCTGAATTGGATGGAGTACTTTGTTGTCCAACTCTTTTAAGCACCTGTTCGAGTGAGTACATCTAATAAGTACACGTCGCGTTGGCTGACAGAGTGTATTCAGTCTGCTTTCTATATAATCAGCTGTGTTAACCACTGAATAAAGCAGGAAGCTGCATGTAAGTGGCCATACATGCATGAGGATGCATCTGTTTAGTGCCAGTATAGTTTGTGTGTGTGTATGTGCATGTTGGCCTTTGGACTATGTGTTCCTCTCGGATGTCTGTTCTCAATTGTGTGTAAGTGCATGCAGGTGTGGTCAATACTGTACATGATGTACAATCTCGGATCCGACGACATGTTCCGGAAAGCGGTCCGGCATGTCCGGTTTAGCCAGCGGTCAACGATAAACGACTTCCAGTCAAGACTTCCTTTTCCGCGTGCTGCATTGTTTACAGGAAAATAAACCGTTTTTCTTGTGATTTACTTATTTATTCGTGATTAACAGGTCTCGCTTTTGCCGAAATGTCACCATTATGATGCAGATTAGTAAACAGTAAAATTGAAGCTTTTTAAATGCTCGTTTGTTGAACGGAGGTCGGAACGATAATTTCTGATGTATTCGAGGAAGTCGGGAAATCTAAACGCTGAACGGCTTTTGTGTTGACAAATTTATCTCAAGTTGAATTTTTGACGTAGAATGGATTGTTAGCGGTTAGCATACAGATGTCTGTTTATGGAGATTAATGAGAAGCTTAATCATCAGATGACTGCTGATGAGATTACGTTCCGCCTGCTGTTGCTCTCCTCACGGACTGTTTCTCCTGCATACGCTGCAGCCTGCTGATACGTGATTGGTCAATATTACTCGGACTACAAACAGAGACCAGAACACTTGCCATCCCTAAAATCCACGTCTACATTTCCATGTAGAATCTGTAAATAGAGATTAATGGATGTATTCGCATTTGTGTGTGTGTGTGTGTGTGTGTGTGTGAATTGAGGCCTAGGAGATCCAGTTGGATTTAACGGTTGGGAATCCGCAATAAAATTAAAGCCCTGGGGGGCGGTAGACGCCTATTTAAGGTTACGCAACACAAATTATTAAATAATTATATTCTTATTTATTTGACCTAAATTGCACATTTCCCCTCCATTTTAATCAGGGAAAGGCTGACAGATAATAAAAGAGAACTGGGTGCGCGTCAGGAAAAGGTTTTCCGATCACGGCGAGCCGCAGCTGTCCGATCAAACTAAGCAGTCGAGGTGGAGGCGAAAAACAAACGAGGCGGAAAGTGGCGGCTTGAAGAAGAAATGAACAAGCGAGTCCCTGTAATCCAACCAGGTGCAGACAATTAAAGGGACTCATGCACAAACACTTCAATACGACGATGCATGCAATATATACAGAGGTAGAGCATATTGAACATTCCTGTAGAAATATCGGGAGCATTAAGGGGATTTCTGTCTGTCTGGGAGCTTTGGCTGCTAAAGCTGCTCCCCCTGTGTTTTATACGTGTGGGCCTGCTCAGTCCTGAGAAGATATTTAGATCTTTATCAAAGCAAAATTTCATATCGACACTGACAGAGTTTCTCCTTCCTTTGAGTTCAATGTAAGCAATACTATAGGCGGAAAATGTCTCTAAAGATCATATAAAAGAATCTTATAGCACATTAGTCGTCTGAGTAAGATGTCAAGTGGGCGTCTTTCAAGGTAGTTTTCTTCTTTTTAACAGTCCAAGCTTCAACCTAGCTCTCAAGTTTGCTGTAATTAATTTGATTCATTCTACAAGCTAATCTCAGTGTACAAGGGCGACAATAAGAGCTGACAGCAGGTGTTGAATAGATAGGTGAGAGTCGATTCTTCAGTGAGCTTTTGAAAAAAGTTTTAAGACCTTCCTCCAGACTGTGACATTCAGCTGTGTAATGCTACAACTTACAGCAAGAAAGTTACACAGCTGGTCCTTGAGATTCCGTGCAGCAACAATACCGAACGTTCAGCACACACAGAGGAGGTCTGATGGTGGAGATGCTGCAGCAGACAGCATGAGCATACCAGCAGAGTAATGCGGAGACGTTTCCAGGTTGTAGACGCTCGTCTGTGCAGCTGAGCGTGTGTGATTGGGTGTCGCGAGCCAGACGGCTGGTCAGTGAGTCACTGAAGCTTGAATGAGACAGCTGATGGCAATCGACCAATTTAGTGCAGAATCTGAATTCTGACGTGTAAGGAGAGCACGGTCCGGAGCAGGGTATGTCGGAGATAAAGGATCGACCTGAACTAAACACCACCTACTGAGCAATCAGGTGTCTTGATTCAGGAGCTTTGAGAGCTGATCATGAGAGGGAGAGAGAGAGCGGTGAAACACTTCTGCTCTACGGTCTGTTTTTTGATCTGAAATCTGTTCATGAAAGATATTCATCGTGCTTTACTGATATACATCTACAATAGAGACTGATCGCAGTGAAGCCTTGCACTTGTTGTACTTATAAGATATGAAAGTCTTCTTACCGAGGACCTGATCCCAGCCTGACCCCTCTCCTCACAGACAGCCTCTTGTCAGTCCCAGATGTGTCTCAAGGTAGATCTGACCAGCAACAGGCCAGCCACGCCCTACGGGTCTGGTGGCGGCCTAAAGCAGACAACAGCATAAAAACCACAGTAGAGAAGGGGGGGTGAAGACAGGAGAGAGGTAATGGGAACAAATACAAAACTCTAACTTATCCCGCCTAATGTATTGCACCTTTTGTTAGTGACGTGTATTGCTTTGTTTGATGTCACCAGCTTTGCACTAATAAAAAAAAAATTTTAATAAATAAAAAATAGATAAATAAATTGTGCTTTTAAGCTTATATAAAGTTTTATTTGCTTCTTAAGTCCGTTTGATACGTGCTGAGGCTTAAAGAATGAGACTTGTCGCTGTGTGTGATTGGTCATACGGTGCAGACTCCACCCCTTTTATGTGAACATGCTCATAGAAACCCTGGGTTGATTTATTGGGTCGATAACCAGCGTCATGTGACTGCTCAGCGTGATTTGCCTTCGTTAGGTCAAGTGAAACCAGTGGTCCGTTTCAGAAAGCGGGTTTAGTGAAAACCCCGGGTTTGTCTGAAATGAGGGAAACCTCGGGTTTGCTGTTTCAGAAAGAGAGATAACTTCAACTCTGAGTTGGTTACTACGGCAACTATGTCTGTGAACCTAACCTGGTCGGGAGCAGGTTTTCCGCAGGAAACTCCAAGTTTCGCTCGGTCTCCTCCCTAGGCTATAAAACCCTCATTCGACTTCCTCATTCATTCAGCCCATCTCACGCGTGTGTTTGGGCGGTTACCGAATTAAAAGAAGAAACGTTGCGTCTCTGTGCAGCTCTGATGCCTTTGTAAAAGTCTTTTATAATTATTTTAAAATAACCAAAAGACAAATCTGTGTCAAAGTCCTCATTTGGAGATTTTCCACCACCACTGCTGAGAGCACTCAAATAAGACAAATGATCATTTATTTGGTCCTCTTCATTTCCTACCAATACAAAAGCAGCCGTTAGTTATTGGAAATATATATATATTTTTAAAACTAACACAATTTAGTTAAATCAACTAAACAGGATTTAGGTGAGAGAATATACTGTATGTGAAATCAGTATTATGTTAGGGATAAAGCTAATGCACTTCCGCTGAATGATATTTCTGTCACGGTTTCAGATTAAACAAAAAGGTGAGGACCCAGAAGCAGACTTAGATATACGGACTTAATTAAATAAAAGGCAAAATGCACAAACAAAATCTAAACTCCAACAAAAGACAAAAAGGAAAATCAAAAGACAGAGCAAAAAAACTTACAAACAAAACCAGGAACAGGAAATCCAAGGGAACGAGAAGCTACGAGGAAATCGGGAGGCACGAAGAATATCCAGAGAAGACACGAGGAACAAAATCACACCAGGAAGGTCAAAAACATAGACTCCACAGGATAGAGGACAATGAACTGGCACAGAAGGGAACACAGAGACTACATACACACAGGGTAATCAGGGACAGGTGAGACTAATTAACACAGGTGAACACAATGAGGGCAGGGCACACAATCTGAAAAGCGGGAAACAGAACAAAGGAGGGAAGTAAAACAAGACATGACATACAAGGGGCAAGAACTACAAAATAAAACAGGAAACACTAGGAACCAAACTCAGGACTGACAGGACTACAAAGTAAAACATGAAATTCTCTAAATGAAATGCACAACTAAACCAGACTAATACCAAGACAGGAACACAATGATGTTCTGGTATTTTCTTTTTAAAAGCTTCCATGTACGTTTTTCTCCCGCTGGATTGCTCCTAAATTAATATCAATTTAAGCTTCTCTTCCAGCCGTGATTCAACAAATAGACCAGTTCAAACTTACGCGTTTACTCGAGCAGCAGTTTCTTCCCACGCCGCTTCTCTCTCTTTTGCAGCTGCAGCCATGTTACTTTATTTTTTCTTAAAACATGCTCTTATTTGTTGAACGTCCGCATGAGGATTTCAAGCTCCCCTGGTGTGACGTAGGAGGACCTCTTTTTGTGTACCGTTGCCATGGTGAATCGTGGTATCGGGGCTCCATTAATGCTGGCTTTTTATAGTCAGCGTGCACGCACTTAACAGCAGTTTTTTTCCCCTTCGCATTGGCTTCATTTCCAACACCAAGGTTGCCACTTATCTTTACTGCCATTTGTGGCCAAACGTGGTACTGCAACGAAAAAAAGTACTCAATTGTCCCAAACAGGAGGTCTTTTAATCAATACAGGTTTTGTATTTGTAAAACATTTCTTGAGTCTATAAAATATTCTAAAGTTAGAGAAGCAGAGACATCAGAATACACATGATCAGCAGAAGTAAACTTTTTTCTTATGTGGTCAATTTGATGCAGAAGAAATGAAGCAGCGCGCTACCTCAATTCCCCTCTGACTCTCAACAAATCAATGGTAATCTTCAGATGCAGGAATAAACCAGACTGACAGGAAAACAATTAACTGACACTTCCATGCACAAAGATAAATGATGTGTTCAAATCCGCCTTTAAATAGATTCTGTGCTCTGAGTAACTTACACATCCGTGAGCAGAGCAGAGCTTCAGCTGGCACAGACTCAGCCTCCGGTCGTGAGAACTTAGAATCATTTGAAGTAAGCGTGAGCGACTTTCACATTAAAAGTGGAGCGCTCGGTGGGCTGCGCTGAATATTTGAGGGGACGTCGTGCTGGGAGCTGTCGAAACTCACACTAATTTGAATGTATCAGCATAACAGAAGGCTGGAGGAATGGCTGCGATTAAAGATGAGCCATCTGATGGTAGAGATTGAAGATGATAACGGTAATTGGATCAGGATTAAGATACAGCCGGATGAATTCTGATTAAAAGTCAAGAGATAAGAAGTGAAAGTTTAGTTATGGAATTTGTTTATGTGTAAGTAGGGGCGGCACGGTGGGGCGATGACCGTCCCGTGCCTCACAGCAGGAAGGTCCCTGCTGCCAATCCTGGTTCGGACATAGGGGACTTTCAGTGAGGAGTCTGCATGTTCCCCTCGTGCATGCATCCAGTGTACTAACCCGCCTCTTGCGCAGCGACAGCTCCAGCCCTGCCACGACCCTGAACAGGATATGATAAATAATGGATATGTTCACTGGAGACTCTAAATTGTGTATGCTTGGTTGTCTGTATGTGTCAACCATGTGATTGACTGGCGACCCACCCTCGCCCAATGACAGCTGGGATAGGTATATTTATTGTGTTAAAGGAACAGTCCGTGTCTGAGCTGTGAGGTCTCAGGAGCAGGACCGGGTTCGCATTTGGTTCGACATTGTTGGATATGTATGTTTGTGTGTTACATTTTAATTTTGTTGCTGTCATTCATGATGACTGGGCATCTTTTGCTTCTGGTGCACAACACTTAATTTCCATAATATTATGTAATTAGCACGGCTGAAGTGGAATATCAATGAGGAGGTTCTTTTTTTTTTTAGCTTCTTGCCTCCCAGAGGGTGCTGTGTCACTCATAATCTAAATCTAATCCTTTATTGCTGCAATTTATTTTAATCACGTGAAGCATGCTTCCTTATCAAGATGTGTTTTATCAGATGTGACACGTGGTTAACTGGAATAAAGAGGAATTTACTTTAGCTTTTAAATACTGGTTGGTTTTGGTTTTCAAGCTTTGAGCTCAAAACATCTTATTCCAGCCACGATTGAATGTTTGAGGTAAAATGCATCAATGTGTGATAAATGTGTGAGTACAGGATACTGTATATTTTGTATTTTAATCAGTTAAAAGTCAGTTAACTTGAGAGCTTTATATTAAGAGAGTTGCATAGGTTATTGTCGCATATCGTAAACCTTAGACCTCATACCATACTGTATTTTCTCATCCTGCATACCATGTCACTTTATCCCATGACTGTCACTTTAACTTGTCACTTACTCCTACTTGTATAACAGTTGTATATACCTTGTATTTTTTATTTATCGATATATTCTTATTTTTATACTGTATTTACTGACTTGCTATTTTGTCTTTGTACTGCTGCAACACCCGAATGTCCCCCCTGGAGATCAATAAAGGATTATCGTATCTTATCTAGATTCTTGTACAGATGGCAGTAAACGTTTAACCTTCTTAGGCCATTGGGACTTAAACATACATGGGCAACGTGCTTGTTGTGTTCGGAATGCCATACTATACTAGCAGTGCGTACTGATTTGAGCAAAATGTAGTATGTAGTATGCAAACAAAAGCAAAATGTGCAGTGTGCTAAAATTACCCGGATGTCGTACTGATTGTTGATATGCATCGGACCTACCTCGCCTACTGTATCCCACAATGCAAAGCGCTGGAATGTCACAGCGGCAGTTGAAATGACGGACAACAGCAGCATTCCAGCAGAAGGGGGCGCAATAGCTAAAGTGGCGGTGGTTATTATTTACTTCCACCTGGCGTAGCATACTGGAAGATGAATTTGAAAAGCTCCTCAAAACTATAGATTACCGCCGAACGCAGTATGCAGTATATAGCATGCGGTATATAGCACAGTATATAGCATGTATTTAGCATGTAGTATATAGCATTTAGTATATAGCATGTATTTAGCATGTAGTATATAGCATTTAGTATATAGCATGTATTTAGCATGTAGTATATAGCATTTAGTATATAGCATGTATTTAGCATGTAGTATATAGCATGTAGTATATAGCATTTAGTATATAGCATGTATTTAGCATGTAGTATATAGCATTTAGTATATAGCATGTATATTTAGCATGTAGTATATAGCATGCAATATATAGCATGTAGTATATAGCATGTATTTAGCATGTAGTATATAGTATGTATTTAGCATGTAGTATATAGCATTTAGTACATAGCATGTAGTATATAGCATGCAGTATATAGCATGCAGTATATAGCATGTAGTATATAGCATCTATATAGCATGTATTTTGCACGTAGTATATAGTATGTAGTATATAGGATGTAGTATATAGCATGTAGTATATAGCATGTATTTTGCATGTAGTATATAGTATGTAGTATATAGCATGTATTTTGCACGTAGTATATAGTATGTAGTATATAGCATGTAGTATATAGGATGTAGTATATAGCATGTATTTTGCATGTAGTATATAGCATGTAGTATATAGTATGTAGTATATAGCATGTAGTATATAGTATGTAGTATATAGCATGTAGTATATAGCATGTATTTTGCATGTAGTATATAGCATGTATTTTGCATGTAGTATATAGTATGTAGTATATTGCATGTATTTTGCATGTAGTATATAGCATGTAGTATATAGTATATGGCATGTAGTATATAGCATGTATTTTGCATTTAGTATATAGCATGTAGTATATAGTATATAGCATGTAGTATATAGCATGTATTTTGCATTTAGTATATAGCATGTAGTATATAGTATGTAGTATATAGCATGTATTTTGCATTTAGTATATAGCATGTAGTATATAGCATGTATTTTGCATTTAGTATATAGCATGTAGTATATAGTATGTAGTATATAGCATGTATTTTGCATTTAGTATATAGCATGTAGTATATAGTATATAGCATGTAGTATATAGCATGTATTTTGCATTTAGTATATAGCATGTAGTATATAGTATGTAGTATATAGCATGTATTTTGCATTTAGTATATAGCATGTAGTATATAGTATGGCATTTCGAACACAGCCATAGTCACATCAACAGCCTGTTCTCCCCGCTGCCCTCAGTTAGACGGAGGAGCAGCTTTTTCCACCACTCTATAAGACATTTAAATAATTAAAACCTCCACACACACAAGCGCAATTAAAACCCTTAAAAATGTCTTGAATCTTGTTTTATTTTGAAAGGAAATTAAAAGTAGAAAAGCCCATAAAAATATGATTTACTCTATACTTAAAACTTGATGGATTTTAAATAACAGTTCCCTTACATATCTTATGTTTAAGCTTTTTTTCATCACTTCGTTAACTGTTTCACAGAGAAGTGAAAAGCAGAGTCCAATGTAAAACGTTTATATCGACAGGTCCTGTTAAACTCAGGGTACAAATGCACTCCAGTTTTATTCCATTTGAGTGCATTTTGTCGATGGACGTAGCATTACAGCTTATTCAATCAGTGCACACGAGGATGCTTTTATATGCAGGATTAAAACAAGGAGAGGCTACATTAGTCTCTGTTAGCACTGCACTTCTCTTTGAAGTGTTCAAGGTTTAACCTAGTGGAACTCCAAGTGAAATGAAAGGAAAACACTCGCTGCCTTGAAAGCTGTCATGTTCACTTCCATTAAATGAAAGGAGCACTTGACCTCAGCACATAAAGAAAAGACCACAGTGTGATTGTTTTGCTCTGGCTTCATTAAAGCTCTCCGACTCTGGCCACAGGTGGGGAAGATTCGAAAGACAGCCGCCCGGAAGAGAGAGTACCACATCCTGTTCATGGTTCTGACCACGGCGGCCTGTTACCTGCTGTGCTGGATGCCGTACGGAGTCGTGGCCATGATGGCGACGTTCGGGCCGCCCCGCATCATCAGCCCCGTGGCCAGCGTGGTGCCTTCACTGCTGGCCAAGAGCAGCACCGTCATCAACCCGCTCATCTACATCCTCATGAATAAACAGGTGAGTTGGCAGCCCACGTAAACTTAATGACACGGACAGTTTGACATGTACAACCAATTTATTTACACGGTAAAAAAAGACAAATTACAACAGCTGAAATCATACAAATGGTCTATTTAAATATCAATTCAAGTGTAAGAAGAAGAAATTTCACTAACAAATCAAAGTCGAGAAGGACACCCTAAGGCTGCTGGGAGTGAAACAGGACCTTCACTCTTATTATGTCCAGTCACGGATGCTTCTCCTTCCTCCTCTTTTCAGGAATACTGCAAGAAGCTGCAGGAGAGAAACTGAAATGTTTGACAATCCTTTAGAGGCAGTGTGGTACAGCGATTCCCACAATATTGAGTAAAAACAAGACATGAAAAATAGGCCTTCAGAGAAAAGAACAATAAAGAATGTAAGAAACAGTGTTGGCAAATATGTCCTCTCATCTCCCGACTTCACCACCGGTGAAACAAAAAGTTAACGTCACATTTCAGGAGAACATGTCCTGTGTTTAATAACTGCAATATTATTTAGTCTTAAAAAGGAATAAGATTATTTTCTACTGTTAGCATCCCAAAAAGAAGCAATAGCACCTTAGAAGACCTGCTATTACTCGCTAACTTTGCCGCGCTTACCCCTGCTGAGACAAACTAAAGATGGAGTTTGGCACATTATTTAGATGCAAGGACGACGTTTTCAGAAGGAGCTGCACTTACTTAGTGCTCCCCACTGTTAGCTGCACCGCAGCTGGATGTGACCTCCCTGCCCACAAGCATGCACAACAATCTGCAAAACACCACTTAAGAAAAAAAAAAAAAAACTTATAGCACACTGGCCTCTTACAACATTAATGACAATGGTGCCTACTTGCAGCACAGTACAGCACAGACAGTTTGAGACTATTAGCCCTGATCCTGATTTGCATGCTCTGTGCATTGGAAAGTAATCAAAGTTATTAGAAATATACATGTAGAATATGTTCAGGGTTTTTGCACCTTCAGTGTGTTACAATCACAAGCAATAAAACATCCGATCAGAAAACCTACAGCAGAGCTGAGAACCTGCATGGTCCAAAAGAAACCGAAAATCTCCTCAAGCTTCAAAAACAGTTTCTCTATACTCCTTTAAACCTCTGCTTCTGTCCTCAAACAGGTACTGACTTAACTAGATTCCTTCTATCAACGTTTCTCTAATAACATGCAAAATCACTTCAAACTGGGGCTGGGCATCAAACCATAGTACTATTTGCACTTTGAGCTCAATACATATGTTCATGTGCATCAGACACTGAAGTAGGGCTGGGCGATACGACCAAACATACAGTATATCTAATCTGAGACCAACATGCGTCAAATGTCAGATGTTTCTATCTACTTTCTACCGCGGCAGCTGCAAACTAAAGAAGACTGCTTTATGGCAAAATGAGATTTACAGAATTTTGCATCAATGTGATGAAATACTTTTGCGTCATTTATGTAATTCATTGAATTAGTCCTTCCCATTGAGTTGTTTTATTCTATACCTACAATCAGTTGCCACTTTATGAGGTCTAATGCAGTCTAATGCAAGAGTCTCACTATTGTTTGTTACTGAGACTGTTTTAAAGACATTTTTGTCCTTTTATTTCAATGGATTTATTGCAGGGACATTGTATAAGACTTAGTTTTAGTTAAAGTTATAATCTCGAAGATCTCAGTTTCGTCCTCTTTGGCGGCAATAAACAGTAATTGCGGGAGCACACGTCCCAGATATCCAGACAGTGTCGCATGTGTGACGTCCACGGTTGGCTCCGGTTGTAACTCTTGATTTTCTTCACCGACGGTCGATTTCCTTTTTAGACTGTTTGCCTTCATCTGAGCGTGGAGTTTGTTTCTTTTTCTGTGGATTTTCATTCTTTAGTTGCCGTGGTTACTCGCCTGCACGCGCGTTGCAGCCTCCTCTGCGGGGAGGGCCTTCGAGGCAGGACTGAGCGCCGCAGAGAGAGAGGTCTGCTCTCTTCTCCATCTTACCTACTGCAAATCTTCGAGACTATTACTTTAAGTCTACCTACTTAAAACTGAGTATAGCTTCCTCACGCTAAAGAGCACTAACGTTTTGCAGCATAAAACACTACAACAAAAACTTTGATCTATATCACCCATCCTTACTGTCAATAATCAAATGTTGTTGGATGTTTCTTTTCTTAAATCAGGTTCAACCCAAGCTCTTTTTACAGTAAAAAAAAAGATACCCAGCCCCCTCGATACAACGAGTAACCATAGCCCCAGAATCATCTACATACTACAACTACAGTTCCATCTATGTCAACATACTGACTACTCAAAGAAACATCTCTCTGACAACTTTTCACATCTTATATCAAAACCACGACCAATGGCACGAGAACATTTTGTAGCACACTCAGCTATAAAAATCTCTTGTTATAGGCAAGATGTTTGTGACCGTCTGCAGCAGAAATCACAAGCACAGCCCCTCCTCCCCTCTCCTCCCCTAACAACCCTTTCCAGCTCGCTGCAGATGTGGCACTGACTGACTGTAAACATACAAAAAAAAAAAATCATCGTAGCCGGAGACAAAGCAATTTTGATGACATTACCAGCTAAAATTCCTCTTTTATTATTTTCTCCACTCGGAGCTGCAGACAGGTTCACACCGCTATTAGAGGACTCAGGAAATATGAGACATTTATAGATGTAGGAAATGAGCTTAATGCTGTTACGTGACAAAAGAAATAACCCTGCACATACAGACGCTGCTGCAGCGTTGCACTCTGGGGAGGCGTTTACATTCAATAAAGGGTGAAGTGACCGTCAGAAATGGTGGTATGGGGGGGTGGGGGCTGGTGGTTGCTGAGGCAGAGCTGAGAATCCCCTGATGCAGCTCACTTCAGCGGCTCCAATTAAACTCCACGTTACTGCAGTCCTGCCACAGTTTGTACTGCATGTATCTGAACAGGCACAAGGCAACCCGAGGAAAGTGTTCAGTCGACCACTAGGCACAGGGTTACGGCCGTTCTGAGCACCGAAGATCCATTTTGGCCCCGTTTATTTTAGCTGTTAGTAAAAAAACCCCCAAAAAACTACTAAACTGAATATGTGATGAATCCAAAAGGACAACCAGTGCCTCCTTTCCTTCTTTTCCTCTTAGTTATTAACTGAGAGACAGGCCTCTTGACACTAAACGGTAGTGGTGGTGAGCTGGCAGGTTGGCATGCACAGGAGGGTGATCTAGTACGAGGCTCGAAAACGTCAGGTGTTTGAAAGAAACCCCTCATGACAACACGGCTTCACAAGAAGATTTCAGAGGAATGTCAAACAGGGAACGCCCGCCACAGAGCGATGACAAGAACAGTAATAAGACCGCTGAGAGCTTCACATCTCTCCTTCAGCCGGCGCGTTCTTCTGCATGAATGGGTATATCTACGAGCTTCATTTCTGACATTCAGCGTGGGTGACTTCTTTGCTTATTCACAACCCTTTGGACCGGTAAAAAAGAGAAAAGAAAATCACAAACATCCACCATTAGAAACAGTGGCATTTCCTTCAAGTGGAGAACCACCCGTACTATTGAAAAATACAGAGTTTACACCATTGAAACACCCAGTTATTGAAAATTCACTTGTCTATCTAAAAACACAGATCTGTTGCTACCCTAGTCAGCTCCACAGCTAACGTGGCTCAGCTAAAGCAGAGAGAAACGTCTTTTTCAGCCCCGTCTCGGAGATTCTTCCTGCCAGGCTCTGTTCAGGTAAACCCTCTTAATGAAGACAAGTTCTCCACGTTGATCCCCCCCTGGAGGGCTATGGCTTATGTTCTTCATGGGTCTCATTTCAAACTTGTAAGCTCTAGCCTCCGTGTCTCCAGTGGCTTTATTGCACCTCTCCCGTAGTCAGCCAGAAAAGGCCAGAGTGTGTTTGTATGTTCGGGCTCAGAGGGTCAGTTCTCATTTCTCAGATGTCACAGTTGACGGTGCTGAAGCCTGGAAGAGTGACCCGCCCCTTCCTCCTCAGGTCCCTCTCGGGGCCTTTGTTGATCCGCTGGATCAGGCTCTTCTCGTACAGGAGCGGATGGTAGGCACCCAGTGTACAGGCGGCGTCGTAATAACGCTCGTGGTAGTGGCACAGGTCCGTCTGCCTCATGGAGGGAATGTATTCGTACACGTGCACCTCCTCGCACAGAGCCATCATCAGGAGGATGCCTGCAATGATAAGAGGAAGAAAAATCAGATTTTAGGCAATATGTTAAAAAAAATACTTCTAGACTAAATCAGTGGTACTTGATGCCAGAAAACCACTTAAGGGTAAAGATGGTACAATCTTGAGTCCATAACTTAATTGTACTTAAAAACTAAATTAGAAAATCTTCACCAAACAGGCTGCCATCTTCTACAAGGTTATAATTTTTAAAGCTTTTTTTCTTCCAGTGAAAGCTAGTGCTCCCTTATGCAGAAACTCAAGAAAACTGGCCCTGAGCAGCTCTCCCAGGGAAGTTTGGAAATACGTGTATTATGTTGTATGGCAACGTTTCTTACCAGAAGTTAAATGAGAGGATGAACACGGCTCTTAATGGGTGTCTACCGTCAATAAGAAGCTACAGCCAGCCAGCAACTGGTTAGCGTAGCTTAACCTTAAGACTGGAAAAACAGGGAGGCTGCTAGTCCGGCTCCGTCTGAAGGTAACGTTATCCACGTCCCTCTGACTTAGTTAACTTAGTCAAATGTTGTATAATGTATTTTTGTTCCATACAGAAACATGGCAGGACTTTAAGGACCTGGGAGGTACATTTTGTTAGCTTTAGCATGAGCTAGTCTAACTGCTTCGCATCATTTCAAGTATTTATGCCAAGATTAGCTAAGCTATATAGCCTCTGGTTATAGCACTTGGTTCATTAGAGAGATATTACGGTGGTATTGTACTTTCCGTTTCAGAATCAAACAACAAACAACAAACAATCTGATCGCCTGTACTGCTTAGCCTGGTTCTAAAACGTCTGAATGGCTGTCCACATCTCAGAATAGTTCAAACTTGAAGGTTTGGTGCACATGGAAACCTTTTTGCCCCAGTTAGAGGAACCGTAGATCCATCACAGCTTACAAGGCAGGATAAAGAACCTCCTATGTCAGCTAGCAAGCTAGCTCGCTAGTTACAATAATGGAAGAATAGTGACAGAAACATGGCAACAAATGTTAAAGCGATTGATTTGAGTATGAGAAATGACTTGAATCAACATTTCTTTGGTTGCACATTGTTTGATTAATCAGATATTTTCTTTCCATTTGCTTCATAAAAAACAATAAAACAACATGCAATTAAATTTGTTGTCAGCTTCTTGTACTTGCATTACCAATTTGCATATAAGCTAGCATTACTATGCAGGGATAAAATGTTCTCCAGGCTGTGGAAATCTGATTACGTAAAGTACAGGAGAAATAATCTTCCTCAGCAGCTGCTCCACACGCACCTTTAGAAAAAGCTTTATCCATAAAATCTTGCACAGTGTCAAAAGTCAAGGACTCAGGTGCAAATACAATTTGTTTTTTCAAGAGGTAAATGTAAATTTCAGCATTTGAAAAGAGCGTGCACGCTCAGCAAAATCCTGCTTTAGATAAGGATAAAAATAGAAGTGAATACATAATAAATGAAGACAGTGAGTTTGCCTGCCTCAGCATGCCCTGCATGGTGTCTTTCATACAACGTGGTGCGTGCCGACGCACACAGCAGTAAGCTCGCATACAATTTGTTACCTTTTGTTGGTTTTCATTTCACCTGGATTTGTACCAGTTCTGTTTATCATTTTCTCTCTGCTGATTGTTATTTTGCTCCCACCTCTCCCCCTTTTCCATCGCTGCTCTACAGTATGATTACAATCACCACCAACAAGGACAATCTTTCCTCCAGGATGTGTGAGCGTGTCGTGTTAGTATCTGTTGAATTACTTGGCTTGCTACAGCCTGTTCTCTTCAGTGTGTTTGTAAGAGTGTCGGCCTGGTTTCTTTTTCTTCATAAGATCCAGGAGGTTCCAATCCAACCTTTTCCTTTCTCGCTAATTTTCTTATAATAGGTTCTGAAAAGCGTTTTTTTTTTAGCTTTTCAGAAGATCTGTGTCCTTGTGTAAGATACTGGAAGGTAAAATTGCTCCCAGCAGCTGTGCCATCATAGTGTGATTATGCGTATGAATGAGAGTTGTACTGACTTGTTGCCTGATGAGCCTCTGCTTTCAGTGTATGAATGTGTGAGAGTGAATGGGATGAATGGCTTGTAGTGGAGAGCCCTTTTCAGAGGTCTAAAGGCAGCATATAAGTGCAGGCCATTTACCATAATTATCAACAATAGTAAATCAAATCTCCTAAGCCGCATTAGACCACTTTTGAGCTAGCCTCATCAGCCTTTTCAACAGTTATACAAAACCAATGGACACATGCTTTTCCAGGGAAATGATGCTCCATTTAGACATGTTTGGACTTTTAAGTAAATTTCCCTTTAGGCATAATTTGACCATTTTTATTCCCTTTTTTTTTTTTTAATCTGCTTTCCTCAATTGGGACTATAATAAACCAGAATCAGCACAATAGCGCTAATGTGGAATAACGCATTTGTCTACCCTAATGTGTCGTCCCATTTTTATGCAAGAAGCGACTGCGTGTTGACTTTTCTGAGTCTGAACATTCAGATGCAGAGAAACAGCATTGCCTATATTTCAGATGGGCATGAAGGTCAAACTAACCTTAGCGGCCTTAGGGGACCGTTTTCTCTGCTAGAGTGGCACTACCTGTTGACTTCAAAGACATGAAAGTGCACTAAGGCATGATTTCAACCCAATCTAACTCGGAACGACAAACCTTCCCCCCAAGTCTCTCAGAGAGTGTAAAACCAAGGTCAATCCGCCTCTGATGAACACAGGAATTCTCAATTTGAGCTCTTCGGCCATGCTCACAATATCCTCTCTCTCTCAGTTCTACAGGTGTTTCCTGATTCTGTTTCACTGTGACCACTGGTCAGCGGAGAACGGCAACATCTCCATACCCTCGAAGACCACCGTGATCCAGCTCAACCGCCGAGTCTACAGCAACACGGTGGCCTGCACCGCCCAGATCTCCACGGACGCTCTCAACCAGTGCAGCAGCACGCCAAACATCATGCGCACGAATCCACCCGAGGTCCAGAACTGAACGGGAATATTCTCAACACGGCCAGAAAGGAAATGCGGTCGGCTTGAGACCTGCAGTTGTGATGCAAACTACCGTGGAATGTGGACTAAAGCACGACGTGTGTAGAAATAAATGTATTTTACGTGTGAGCTTGTGTTTGTACAGAACAAATCTTTTTTGTGTGTCCATTCAGTTTGTATATTTTTAGTTTGACTTGAACAAGACACAAAAGTACTCTCAAATCTTTTATGTACACTATATGGCCAAAGGTTTGAAAACACCTGAATCTTACACCCATTAGCACCTCATCCCTAAACTCCGAGCATTATTTTAATGCTGCTTTAACAGCCTCCACTTCTCCGGTTAAGCTCTTCACAAGATTTTGGAGCCTGGCATCAGAGATTTGCTTCCCTTAAAGTCACTATGTGAGGTCGGGCGCTGATATTTGGTGATAAGGCCGGGCTTTTAGGCGGCTTCCACTTTATCCCAAAAAGGTGTTTGAAGGGTTTAGCTCGAGTCTCTCTGCGGGCCACTCCTGTGCTTGAGTGGAGAGAGGTTTAAAACTCTAAAACCATTTCGTTATGGGTCTCACTCTGTGCAAGAATATTACATTTTACTTTACCACTTCCTGTCTCGAATATAATGCGTGTTATAGCATTATCATCTACTTTTGGCCACATAATGTACTTAAATGCACCATTAGTTTTATTAGAATTTGATCAATTCATAATGCTAATTGTTTGAACAGGTTTGAAACGTGTACATGATTTTTGTTGACTGTAAATGGCATCACTAACAAAGCACAATTCCAATCAGGGTGAAATTGTTTAAGAAAATTATCTTTGCCAAATATTAATTTTTTTTTAGACTTTTATGGTTAAAAAAAACCTCTAAGATATTTGAAGTTTTATTACGCTTGTAACCCTCAACTATATATTTCATGTTTCCTGAATTCCGTCTTGAAATCCAGATCGTGTTTGGTCTTTCCAACCTGATCTTTTCTACAACACAAAAACCTAGTGCCTGTTTTCTGTTGCTGTTCAATCACTCATGTCATTGTGCCGCTGTAAATGCCAACGCTTGATAATCATCTGTGCTTCTTCAATCAGTGTCAGTGGATCGATGTATTCATGATTCAAGCTCAGTTTTTTTCCCTCCTTTTCACTCTGTGCTGCTCTGTCTGAAAAATGTTGCAGAATCCTAAAAATGATCACACAAAGACCTAATCCTAACTTTCAACTTGTATGTACTGAAAATTTTATAATTTTGGTCTGTGATGTTGCATGATTTTGTTGCATGTATCTTTTTTCAAATTGATTCAATTCAATACATTACACCTGTATTCAGAGGCCATGGGAGGCTTCCACCATGAAGCTGTGCAAGAAAACGATGTGGATTACAGCCACAATGTGTTTAAGGAAAGGGAACGTATGGAAGTGGATCTGGGATGCCAAATGGTGCATCTTTTGTCTGCTTTTGGTTTCCCATGCCTGGAGGGGCGAGATGGGACAAGAGCTGTGGTATTTGACTCAGAGGTAAACAGTATGATCAGCAAAAGAGTAATGGTGAACTGAAAGACAATATGTGATGGCTGAGGAAAACCCATACCATGCTCACAGAAGCATCCAAGCTTCTTGAACGCATCTGTATGACTTTTTCACAACAGCTGACGTGTGGTTTGGAGGGTTTTTCCACAGCTTACAAGAACAGGAAGCAACATTCACAAAGCATCGCGCAGAGATCAAGAACGTTTGATACAGACTGGACTTGCTCGTGTTGCAGATGCTCTGCTGAGAAACAGACATGGCTGACCTTCTCGCATCAGGGTGGTGATGAGGCTCTCTGACAATCTGACTTAAGCCCGCCTGGAGTCAGTTCCAGCTGTGAGTGGATGCTAACCCCAAGTGACTCTAAATGACAGGAAGTCATTTCATTGTGTTTTACTGTTGGTTTTCATTGTTTTAATAAATGTCATTGCTGTGGAAGAGAATCGTTGCTGGAGGTTCTTGTGAGAATGATATGAAAAGGAACTAAATGAGTGAGATCATGGTGGTCTAATAAAATGGGACATGTGCGGGTCTGATGCTAAATTATTGTAATATAATGTATAATAATAATAATAATATATATGTAGATAATAAAGATTCCTATTTTTTTTTCGGAGATGAAAAAAGAACATCAGGCATTGTTTGACATTTAAACTTCGAGTGATTAATTCATGATTAATTGACTTGATTAATTTATGAGATTGAAAACCTATATTTGATACGATAGTGTTTTACAACTTTGCTTAAATGTGCATCAACTTCACACAACAGGAGAAAGCAAAATGTAGTTTATAAGAAATGGCAGCATATATACAATTTCTTACGAAAAGGCAGCATATATAACATTTTCTTTAGAAGAAAAGGCAGCATATAAAATTCTCTTTAGAAGAAATGGCAGCATATATAAAATGTCTTAAGAAATGGCAGCATATATAAAATTTTCTTGAGAATTTATGCCAGTATATATAAAATTTTCTTTTGAAGAAATGGCAGCATATATAAAATGTCTTAAGAAATGGCAGCATATATAAAATTTTCTTTAAAATAAATGGCAGCATATATAAAATTTTCTTTTGAAGAAATGGCAGCATATATAAAATGTCTTAAGAAATGGCAGCATATATAAAATTTTCTTTACAATAAATGGCAGCATATATAAAATTTTCTTTAGAAGAAATGGCAGCAAAAATAACATTTACTTAATAAGAAATGGCAGCATATATAAAATTTTCCTGAGAAGAAAAGGCAGCATATATAAAATTTTCTTTAGAAGACTTGGCAGCATATAACCTTGAACTGCACCACTACATATGTTCAATGTGACAGGAACTAAAATGTGACAACAATCTTTAAGTCAAAGGATTGTGTTCATTTTGGATAGAGCCAGAACTCCTAGAAAGAAGCACATCCCATCATGGCAGCTCCACTTACACTGCACAGAGCATCTCCTCCCCTTTTATCTATAATGACAGTGCTTTTCAAGAAGACAAAAAAATTACAGAGCGACCTCAGTTTAAAGAGTAGTCATGGCAACTAAGGACCAAGTCCTTATTAATTTCCTGTGAAACAAAGAAAGGCTCTTGATCTTTTGGAGCTTGAATGCTCTAATTTAAGTCCCTTGGTAAAAGAAAACAAAACAAATGAAGTGTAGAGGGAAACGCATACCCATTTTCAATTCTTTATAATGCTGATGGGCGATATAGAGGTAAATTATTAATGAAAAGATGTTAATTTACATTCTGGAAAAAAAACATGTTTCTAACAAAAGTGAGAGTAATTGACTTTGAACTTTATACACAGTTGGTTCCTGTAAACATCTGGGTAAAAAAAAAAATCTATCTATTTGTTCATGTAGCAGAATGAATCAGCAAGCAGTTTAATTAACTGTATGTGTAGTCTAACACAACATGACAAGAGCAGACAGGAAAGACTCATGTAAGGAACATTAAACATACCGGCCAGATTGGTTTCTAGTTTTTAATTTAATGCTGCCAGTAACTGATTTATGTCATAATACCATGACGTAGTTGACCTGTTGACTTGGTGGTTGTAATGAAAATAAAAGCTCAGCTGACTGGGTTGTAATTTAGCAGGACAGGTTGACAGTGTTTGATGAAGGGTGGATTCAGCTCCTAAAAGATCAGTGTGTGACCTATGCGCCTCTTGGGTGTGCATGTGTGAAATCACCCAGTGTTGTCTGTGGGTGATTGTTAGCTTTTCATTTTGTTGTTTATTTAGTTCAGATGCTTTATTTACAATATTCACACGGTGACCACTTTGCTCTGATATCGTGTTAGGTTGTGAAACTGAAATGTGTTATGTCATACTGCTGTGTTTCAGTCTTATAAACGAAGGAAATTTGACTAATCACTATCATTTCACTGGTTCGAAATTGATCAGAATGACCGTTAGCTACCATTACGAAACAGCTAACATTAGCATCCAACCACTTCCAATCTAACTTTATTGTTAGCTAGGAAATTTGTATCAATTCTATGAAATGATAATGTTAGAAGTGAGTGAATACTAATATGAGGCCTGATCTTTTTGCTGCTTCCAAATTGACAAAAAGACAAAAAGGAACGTTACACAACAGCTAACATTAGCATCAAACCGATTCGAAAGCTAACACCCTATCAAATGGTAGTATTAGATAGGAGGTGGGTAAATGCTTATAGGCATTATCGTTTCACTTCCCCAAATAGATCAGAAAGACCATTGCACGACAGCTACCATTAGCAAACAATTACTAGCTAACATTACTGTTAGCTAGGAAATTCGTATAGTTCAATTCTATCAAATGTTAAAGTTAGCTGGGAAGTGGGTGAATACTAATATAAGGTGATATTGTTTCACTGCTTCCAAATTGATAAAAAAGATAATAAGCTAGCATCACACAGCCGCTAACATTAGCATTCGACAAATTCAAAGCTAACATTACCATTAGCCAAGAATTTGTATTACAATTGGTAATGTTAGCTAGGAATTTGTATCATTGCCGTTAGTTCAGAATTTGCATCATTTAATTCTATCAAACGGTTGTGTTAGCTAGAAGTGGTTGGATGCTAGCATTAGCTGTTGTCAACACAATAAGTCGACATTATCCTTTTGAATCCTCCCTGAGTGCGACGTCAGAGGAAAATAGCTGCTGTCTTAGCCTTTAGCAATCAAAGGTGTCATCCTTCTCGCTGTTAAAGCATGAAATAGAAAATCAGCAGATATTTGATATTTATTTCTAAATTGCTGTGCTAAATATATCTGTAGGATATAACTTTAAACAACAATACTTTTAAATTGTTGCATTTATTGAATAACAAGTGAAGGGAGGCATTCAAAAAGGCATTATTATTAAACTTGACAGTATAAAATCTGTACTATGATGTTGTGTTGTCAGCTTCTACACATCACAGTGACAACCTCACATTAATTTAAGGCAGATAAAATTATTCTTGATAAATACATTAAATCTCCCTGACTACTGAGGATCAGCCATAAGAATAATGTTCTGTCGCTCTGGGGTAAACCAATTCTACTAACCATAATTGGATGTTTTGTATTATGTGGCTGTTTTCGGGAAAAGGCAAATTGAAATGTCTGGAAATTATATAGTGAAAGAGACGGACATGAAGTGGATATTGACAAGCTGGAGAGTTTCTTAGATGAGCTTACAGTGGTCACATTCCCATTGCCCCCCCTGCACAGAAGTGTTGCTTTGGAGTGCATTGCATAGCCCTGCTGCATGCTGATAATGTTGCTATGCATACTGAAGATAAAAAATTTCATCATGTATTAGAATGTGTGTCTTCGTGCCTATATATCTCCTCCAGGACCAGGCAAGGAAACGCCGAGATAAGAGCACAAAGGCAACTGCGAGAGAACAGACGTACCCTGCATGCATACCGACTGTATGTATGCATGTTGGTACGTGCGTGTACTCACCTATGAAGCCAGACGAGGGAGGATTGGGCTGGATGTTCTCCTGAGTGTTGCCCTGTATCACGTCCCAAAGTTTCCACACATAACTGGGGTGAAGGATGTAGAAGGGCTGGTCGGGATGGAGCTTGCGGTGATCAACATACGGACCAAACAGGTTGTAGTCAGGACTGGTATACCACTGAAGAAGAAAGAGAGAAAGGGGGGCGAACACCTCAGTCAAGACTATCTACTGATTCTTTTTCAGCTTACATTCAATTCACACTTTATGATGTATCAAATGGCAAAAAAAGAAATCAATACTGTAGTCATTAGGTGGCACGTTTTAAAATCCACATCCAGCCGTTTCAGGGGCATAAAAACATGCTGTGCTTTTGATTCCTCCACTTAAATGTGTGGCCTTCACATGCAGAGTTAAACACTTGAAGGCAGCTTTTACATTCATCTGCTTCTCTTTGCTCACCTTAAATCTCACAACGTACGAGCAGCATTTTGTAACAACTCCAATCCACACTTTGTGCCTGAAGTGTTGTAACATCACACTTATAAGCTGCATATTGAATAAACACAAAAATGTGTCCGTTCAGTAAAGAAGGAGACATATTTAATCCAGTGCTTTAAATTAGGAAAGGAAGAATATGTGCGTATTCATAGATTTGGATATTGTATGTGACTGACTGAGCATATTGGACCTCCACTGATGCGACTCTCTGTCTATATGGCTCTGGACATTTGTTTGGGGAGTAGGCGGGGCTGCTCCTCTGCTGCCCTCACCTACTTTCACAGCGCGCACCTGCTTTCAAACACGTTGTCATTGGCCTCATAAGGACAGTCCTTGTAACACATTGCCCACAAAAGTGCACATTGACCTGATGGGGTCAGCCACATACTAGGTTTTGACCTTGTTAATGAGGTAGAATGAGTAGCTGTAACTTCTTTTGGAAAGAGACACAATTTATTATGTAAAGCAAAGTGCTTTTTAGGTCTAAAAAGTATGTTTTTCGTGGGACTTTTTAGTGCTGGAAATCTGTGTGCAAGGGCTGTTTATATGGAAGTAGGCCAACATGTAAATAAAATCGTTTATGTATATGTATAATTATGTTTTCATAGACCAGGCCAATTTAATAGTTGTTGAAAGGAAACAAATAGTCGGCATGGAAATGCACACTCGTTGGCGGTTGGCAAAGTATGGATGTATGAATGAAAAAGAGGCCAAAATACATACATGCAGTGTTTTAACTCACACAGAGAAATGTGTTTTCCTCTGATTTCACTCACAGCATTCTTTCATCTTTCAGATCTGATGGCTGCAGCAGGCTTTCATCAGAACTACAAAAACTAATTTCCGTACATGCACATAGTGTTTGTTCAGTATCTCACCCTCCCTGTCAACATCCAGGGGAAAACAATTTTTTACTTTTGCAAATGCCAAGGATTTAAAATAACAAAAAGATAACAATGCTGTGAGTTTTCTGTGCAATGGCTTTTCTCCTGTGCAATGAATCTTGAATCCTGTGAGGGAAACATAAAGCTACACATCAAGGGCAACTTTCACTAAACGATTGCACAGCTTTTGCGCCTGCTAAACATGTGCAAATGACACAAAAAGGCCCTGCCTAATTCTCAAAGCACACGCAAAGGGTAAAATGCTCCCAGAACTTCGCTGCAGAGCAAACAGAGTCATTATGCAGACAATCAGGGCAAATCTGGCCCCTTCTAAAACGTCTAAAGTCCAAAACTCAAGCGCTAACAGCACCACACAGTTAAGAGTGAAAATATTACACTTTTGTATGATCAAAAAAATATATGTGTCTGTAAATACCGTCAGTTAATATGTTGTCATTATTATTATAATCAGGAGATCAAACAGTACGGGGCTGTCCGAGGCTCAACCCCGCCACACAGGCACACTTTTTCACGCATGGAGACGCTCTGTAGCCGTCACACATGATGGTGATTATTATACATGGGCTCACTCAAGAAATAAAGCTGTGTTACAGACAGTGAAACAAGTAAAACCCATGTCAAGCCTTTACTGTTAAAAGAGCTGCCCCCTCCTCTCCCTGCTTATCATCCATCTGTGGACGGAGTTGAGCTTCAGTTAAGAGCGCAGCTCCGCGCAGCAGAGAGTGGAGGTGCTGGCAGCTCCTCATCAAAATTGGTTGCAAAACAAAAGCAAACTGCAACGGATCTGCAAAACTTAATGGGAGTGTTTGCGCTTGAATATCATGAGTGCAATTTGCTTTGTGAATCGGACCCTGAGATGGAGCGGATGGAAATGATGCGCAACTTATGGCGCTATCAGCGACCGCAATCCATTCTTAGTGAATCTGAGCAGTAACCCATCCTAGTACTATCTGAATAAGCTGTAAATAAGATGTACATAGTGTATACAGTTTTTAATATTATTATTAGGAGTATATTTATTGTTTATTATCTTATTGTTGTTTGTATTTTTTGTTTATTGCTACTTTACTCTGACTCTTGAGCTGCTGTAACAAATTTATAATAAAGCAATATACCTTATTTTATCTTATGCATGATGATACTACTCAGTAAGAACACATAGCTTGCAGCTGTACTTTAGCTGTACTTTAATGACTTCACCTTCAAAGAGAAGCATAAAAAGCCTGCGAACATTTCTCACTGCCAGTTTGTGCTGCGTCGTGCTGTGTGGTTCAGCAGCTGCTGCAGCTCTGCACTACAGGTGCTTCACTTAATGTGCTCCGTCACAGTAGGTGGGTTTTATGTTTTATTTACATCATCCAGGTATGTTTTTTATTGTTACACTTTAAGATAAATAATCTATGATATGCATGGTGTGCTTTGAACAAAATAGAACTAAAACATAGTTACTGTAAGGCACCAAAATAACTTAATATAAAACATAATTACATCATAACATCCACATGAGTGCAGCAGGAGACGGCATGTTGTGTGCATGTATGGATGCAAGTACAGGTAAGGGCCCTTAGTGAGTTTGTCCATGCAATCATGTCATCATGGAAACTCTTTTCTTGTTTGACTTATTTGCAAAAAAAATTCTGCCAGAGTCGATTTAATGTCAAATTAAAGTGTTTCAGAGTCACTCGGGAGCTTCAGGATTCACCGCCTGACTTTGTGCATTTTTATGTTTAACACGTCTGTCTGATTTGACAGTTGGCAACCAAAACACATCAGCCAGGATTATCAAAGCAGCTGGGAAAGCTGTAAGCCTCTGACAGAAATCATTAGCGGCGATGTAACACTGCTGTGTACAGAGAGGGGCTGTGTATAATTCATGACACTGAACTGAACTCACCTTTATTATGAATCAGGGAATGCTGCCCTCGGAGCAATGCGTAACACCTCTAGTATAGGGGATCCTTTGTTCATGAGTACATTAAGCCTACCTGGTACAAACAGCACAAACAGTCCCCATAGATGGACTTACTCAAGTTATATAAACTTCTGCACACCTTCCTGTGTGCAGTTCGCCGCTCTTACTGTGCTGCGTTTAGCGTCTTTGTCGGGGAAACGAAGAGAAGTGTTCTTGCCTGCTGCATAAACAAGTTAATTCAATTTATTCTATAACTCTGGATTATTATCCATTGAACATATTGTACGTATTCAATGCAATACAATGCATCAAACTATATAAACATGGTCATGTAAACAGGCTGTCACTTATTGATGCTAATGAAGGTCAGTTATGATGGGTTGACGGCAGAAATGCATCATCCTATAAGTTATCGGTTTTTCCCTCCACATAAAAGTGCGGATGTGTTTTTCATTCAATTAAACCGCCTCTAATTTCGCAGAAGAGATGTAGAAGCTTAATTAACTCGTCCATCATTTGCTGTTTTTCATAAAGAAAGGAGAGCCTGATGAACACTGGGCTTTTCAATGGATCCATAATGAAAAAATACATAACAGAGCGGACTTATGAATGACTCTAACACAATACATTTCTATAATACTGAATACATGCATTGTGCACTTCACTGTCCGCTGTTATTAATAGTAGGTTTAGTAAAATTTTTAATTTAAAAAATCTGTTGTGCGCATGTGCAACAGTCACGTTGCAGGACGTGCAGAGGCAAATTAACTGCAAAGCTACTTTATTGTTGCTCAGTGCAAAAGGAGTACTCGCCATTTTCTCATTTTCCATCACTAATCTACAACAAAAGTCTGACTCATATCACATGAGTGCAGATCTTTACGAGAGCACAGAGTGAACTGACTGTTGAGCTGCAGAGTCACCTGCCTGGAAACTATAAACAAGCATACAACGCTGCTGCCGTCACAGATCATAGCGGTGGGATGATCGATCGTTTTTTCAGTGCGTGTATTGCCGTGATCAGCGGCACCGCATCCCGGTGCTTGTTAACGCTGTGGCCAGAAAAACGGACCGTTCACGGAGTGGACACGCCCCGGAGTGTTTAGCTTTAGCTGTTTAGCTTAGCACACACAGCGTGAGGTTGTGCCTGTGCCGACAGGATGTAGGAGACGTGAGCTTTCGTTCCCTAAAGGTTGCCGTCACCGGGCTGATCATGCTGATTAAACATACATTTGAAGCTCATTAGAAATAGCAGCTGCAAGTCTGATTGTATTTACATGTATTTCATAAAGAAAGTGTTGCTCCACCTGAACTCTCTCTACTTATTCATGCAGGTGTCAGAGTCTCTGAACCAAGCGTGATAAAAGTAGGAGGACTTTGTTTTGTTAGAAGAAAAGTTAGAAGGTTTATGTACAGAAGAACACACTGAATTTATCTGGTATAATTTCCTGTATTTTTTTAATATTGCAATAAATATTACAGAACAAAAAGTTATCGCAATATCCCTTAATTCCAATATCGTGCAGCCCTAGTTGTTAGGTATGTAAAAATAAAAATTAAGATCTTGGAAAATTGGCCATTTCAAGTCGGAAAACCCCAAAATATTCCGATTATTATCATAGAAAACAAGGAAAAGCAGCAAAGCCTCAAAACTTGAGGAGCTGGAACCAGAGAATTAAATTAGTTTTTGCTTTTGAAATAAAAACACACAACCCAATATTGCAAACTATAAACAATAAATGGACTTAAATGAAACTAATATTTAAGTGAAATTGAATGTATTTATTGTAATATTGTAAATAAGTAAACAACAGAACATACATTTTAATTTGGGCACTATGAATCTCAGTATTTCCACAGGCTAGTAGCTGCCATTAGTTGTGGCTAAATGGGCTACAGGGCTGCAGAGAAAAAGGCACGTGGCTGTGAAGCACATCGTGTCCTTTGTAAAAATCCCAACAATCCCTTACCCAGAATCCTTCTCTTTGTGTGGCTGACTGCTTTGTTCAGCAGAAACCCTATCTATTATTGGATAACAAGAAGCATGCTGCAGCTACATAACAATGTGCTTCATGTATGTTTGTGTATAAGAGCACACAAACACTATCGCGCTAACTGATCAACCTCAATGTGGTTGACTCTTTGTTTAAATGAGCCATTTCAGTGATTGGGAAGAAAATGGGCTCCATCTAGCAGCGTTGTATTGTGCAGTGTGAGATCACCAGGCAGCACAATAACAACCATGCTCCTGCAGAGAACAAAAGGTCAACTAATTTAAAAAGACAAGTGGTTCTATTATTAACCTGTGGAAAAAAAACAAAAACGGCTGAAGTAAATCAATAAGAACAGACAAGGACGTATTTAATATTCCAACATCATAGAAATTGGCAAAAAAAAAAAATCGCAGCATGCAAATTAATTCTATTTGCAGACAGCGGTTTTCAGGATATTAACCTGAACGCTCTATTCCTCTCAGGAGGCTATAGGATCTTATTGATTGCGGCGGGAGCCCGCTCCTCGAATTATAATTAAAAGGTAGAACAAAGAAGAAGAAGGGGAGGCGTGTGAGAATAGAGTGAAAGAGGGAGTCACAATTCAACGATTTTTCATACATCCCGAGAATTATTTTCTGTCTCTCAATCTGCGTAGGTGTCACAGCGACCCATGAGACAGCTGTACTAACTCATTTCATTCACACAGCGGCCATTTTCCTCTGACATCACTCCCAGGGTGGGAAGCTCAAATGCTGTTATAATGTCCTACTGCTGTGTACGTAGAGAATCTGACAAAAACTCCTTATTCTTCCTTATAGAACTACAACTTATCAGAGAAGCCATTAGCGCTAACGGCAAGCAACAGCCAAAGTTAGCATTCAACCACTTACTAGCTCACATTAATGTTTGACAATGTTACGCAATAAACTATAAGAAAGGCTTATATTCCTAGCTAACATTGCGTTAGCTCATGGAACGTGTTAAGTTAGCTTGCTAACTAGGTTAGCCATAGTAACAAGAAAGCTTGTTAAATAACCAGATAATAGGAGACGTGTAAATTTCTAGCTAGCATTACTGTTAGCATAAAAATGCAGGCCTTTCATCTGATATCATGTAACACTAAACGGTAATGTTAGCTAGGAAGTGGTTGAATTCTTATGTTAGCTGTTGTCTAACATTAACTAATGATTAACCTAACCTGTTGTTTTAACTTCACACATGACCAAATATGGCCCTCAAGATCTATTGCCATTAAGTTACTAATCAATTTAGAAGCAGTAAAATGATGTTAATATAGGCTATCAAATTTTTAAATTTTGTATGAAAACCTGGAACACAGCAGTCTGACATTATAACAGCCTTTCCACCCTGAGAGTGATGTCAGAGAAAAATGGCCGCCGTGTGGTCCTGGTTTGTGTGAGCAACAAACTCAGTTACTACAAGAGCCCAAACATACCTTGTGTAAGTTGACAGTGTAAGGTGCAGGGTCCCAGGCCACCAGAGTCACATTCTTGTAGATGGAGCTTGTGTTGAACTGATGTCGTGGGTTGGCCATAATCTGTAGAGTGAAATATCATGTAACAACAGCAGTGTGTTAGGATTCATTGTAAAGCCAGTAATTTTAACCAGCTTAGTTTAGCAATAAAGTCAGAAAACAGAGGGAAACAGCTAGCATAGCTCTGTCTAAACAAAATCGCTCTGTCTTAAGGTAACAAAATCTTCATTTAAGGCTCAACCTAAAGACAAAACAGGTATATATATAATATAAAAAGTGTGATCTTTATGACGGTTGTGTGCAGGAATATTTATTTTCTGGTCACAGTGACTTTTGGACTCTCCTTGTTGAAAGGCAGCCAATGGAGACTTACTGCTCCTGGCAAAGGAACAGTCTGGCACATGACGACAAAAAACTAGACAGATAGATCTATAGATACATGATATATAAAAAAATTAAACATTTTAAATACATTTACAATTGGATTATAATGCTTCAAAGAAGCTTTCGCACAGATTTTGTTTGTTTAATGTTGACAGAGCAAGGCTACAGGGACCCGTTTCCCCCTGACAGATGAGAATGTTTAAACGTTTTGTGTAATGTTAAAAACAGAAAAGCATTTGCTGCTGTTGCCGAGAAGAGTCTGTGCTTTAACTGCCATCAATACAATTATGCTGGAGCTTTTATTTTGAAGGACGTTTTTTTTGTTGTTTAGATTGACCTCCAAGAACCATGGAAACTATACAATGTGTCAAAACGTGCAAATGTGTTAGATAGTTTATTATTTCTATTTCACTGATCGGACATCAACTTAAAAAAATGATTTATAAAACACCAACCAGGCTATCAAAAAAACAACCTTCATTGTATGCAAAAAAATCATCAAACTGATAAATCATTAATGTTTTCATCGTGTGTCGCTCTGCTCGTCCTACACGTGTGACACGGCTCCCTGACTTATATTAATGATTCATTATTATGCATCATACAGGACTCTCACTCACCTGCGAGTTGATGATGCGGATGGTGGTTTTGTTCCCCACGTCTCGCTCGTATCCCTCTGTGGGTGCAGCGTTGAACCGAAGAACTGCATCATGGGTATCTGCAAGATAAACCACAGACCGAGTTATACACTACACTATGAGAATAAACAGGAAATGATAACAACATAATAAAAATGAGCTCCAAAATGATGCGGAAATGATATTGCTATACACTGTTAAGGTGCGACCTTTAAGCTCTAAATGTATTGTTTCTTTTGGTTGGTGTAATTCATGCTGCCTTAATGTAACCTACAAAACCAGAGTCATCTATTAAATCTGTTCATGTGTTTTCTTCTAACAGTTACTCATCATGGCAGATCAGCATGGAGGAAAGGGACTCACTACAGCTCTATGAACCAGAAGCAGGAAAATTCAGTGTTCAAAATGACTTGAACACCTCAGGTTAGTGTGAAAGAAATACAAAGGGAAAGAACTGTAATCCAATCCGAAAGTCCCGCCAATATATTGGCCAGTATTTTGTGAGTAAAGTGTCAAAAACCAATGTGAGAGAGAGGTAAAAATGTAGGGTCTCTGCTACAGGTTGTATAGCTAGTCCTATGTATTATAGTGGCTTCCTGTTTAATTGTCTGGGTTTCGTGTACTTATAGGATGCACTGAAAAAAACATTGAAAATTATGCACAGGCTGAAAATGTCCAAATAAAATACAATACTATAGGCCTCTGTAGTTGAAGGCTTGATGTTGTTCCACTTGTTTGTATGTTGACATGTTCATGGAGTATAAAGGCCGGTTCAGACCAAGAGCAAAGAAATGTGCCTTGTGTTACTCCTGCAGGTGTAAGTGCAGAATCATTCAGTCGCCCCCACAGACATATCTGCAAAAAAAAAACGCAATCATTTCTCTGTTCATTACAGCTGAGGAGCGCCCATTCAGCCGTTTCTGGTGAGTCTCAGAGCAGCAAGTCACTCTGGCTTACTTCAGCGGTATGAACCAGCAAGAGAAGCAGTCTTTCTTGCACTCAACCGGCTGAAAGTTGCCGAAACAACAACATGATGCCGATTTGTTAAAAGCACAAATGCATGTTTTGTCAGGTCTGCCCGCAAGGGGACGAAAAAACAACTTTCTTTTCTGATGCATTCCAGGAAATCAGGGAAAACTAAACGCTGATTGGTTTTCACAACATAGCCTCAAGCTAATTTATCGCTCTGGTTGAAATCTTGGAATTGCCCACTGCAAGTTTGTTATTTCAATTGTTTTGAGTTTTCAGAAAGAGAGAGTTCATTTTTTTAATTAAACACAAGATACTTGTGCCCTAGTGCCCTGTACCCATAAGGATAAGCCAAGGTGAAGAAACCCCTCCCCATGTACCCTTATACCAATAATTAATCTAACCAACCAGCATTGCCAACTTACACAGACCCAGGCTCAGTTCCTGCCAGCTCCAGGTATGGACAACGAGACAAGCACCTGCCTACATCTCAGATCACTTACAGCCTTACAACCCCAGCAGGTGTCTGGGGTCCTCTGACCAGGGGTTGCTTGTTATCCCTCACTCCAGGCTCAAAACCAAAGGTGACCGCATTTCAGTTTGTAGCTCCAATACTTTGGATCTCTGGATACTGTTGACACCTTATAACCCACCTGTTTAGACTAGCTTTTACTTAATCTGTTGAGTATATTATTTTTTCTGCTTTTTACCCTGATTTTACTTGTTTCTCCTGTTTTAACTTTGTTTTGTGTTTTTATCTCGTCTGTGTTTCTTTGATTCTCTCTGTAACGCACCTTGTGGCTTCTGTTCTAGAAAGGTGCTATATAAATAAACAGATTATTTATTATCATTATACTGCCGGCCCAAACACATGGCTTCTTAAGGCCCCCACATTGGAGAAAGAGAGAGAGAACAAAAAAGACAAAAAACTGAGGGTCATACTTAAGTCATGTACATAAGTGAAGGCAATGTAGGTGATACAATCATCAGGAAGGCACGAAAGGAGGATGGGATGGTGGGTAAAAGGTGGGGTAGAAATGCAGAGACCAACTAATCTAAAGTGTTTGCATCACATTTGTTGCCATAATAGTCTAAAAAAGAGCTGCCATTAACATAACCTCATGAATCCAGCTGAATGAGACAGAGGAGTGGGTGATTTCCAGAAGAATAAGCCGGTGGGCTAGCAATGTAAAGAATGCCATTAGATCTGACTGATGTCTGGGTATCCCGCAGTTGCTCAGAATAACCCAAAATGTTGCAATGACAGAATCTGGGTCAACCCTTTATTTACAAATGTAGGAGAACCTGAACCAAGACTAGGTCAAAACCTAGTATGTGGCTGACCGCATCAGGTCAATGTGCGCTTTTGTGGGCAATGTGTTACAAGGACTGTCCTTATGAGGCCGATGCGCGCTGAGGACGTAGGTGAGGTCAGCGAACGAGCAGCGGATGAGCAGCCCCGCCTACTCCCCAAACAAAGTGTCCAGAGCCATATAGACAGAGAGTCGCGTCAGTGGAGGTCCAATATGCTCCATGATCCGGCATTGCGATGTCGCAACTCTGTCTCTCTACGGCTCTGGAAGTACCGTCACTCAGTCAGTCACATACAGACCTGTGTGAAGGGCTGACCCCGGCAGTCAGCCAAAAAATGTCAGCCCAGAACATGTACAGTTTTGGACATGTCCAAAACATATGGCAGTCCACTGCAAATTTGCATCACACCAATGACTCTCTGTCTTTTAGTTGCACACTTATTCAGACTTATTCAGAGAGCTGTCCTTCTGACTTTTATCTGGATGCATCTTTTCACAAGTAACTTTTCTTTCACTTTAATAAAATGCAGTGCTTTACATCCTAGCACCTCGATAGGATCACAAAATTAAACTGAAGGATTATTAATGATAAAATAACAATTTTTTTTTATGAAAGTAACCATGATAGAAGTTTAAAGGGGAAATCTGTTTAAAACCTCTGCAATGTGTTGCATTTCATTAGCCTATCGTCTTTTTTTCATAAAATCTCAGTACGAAAAGGAACAATTACAGCCGTCAGATACATTCAGAGGAGGACAAAGTAATAACCTCTCAAAGTTGGAGGAGAGGAAGCATGACGCGGCATGACATAAAACACTTGTGTAAAGTTCAAGTGCATGAGAATCTAAAAAAATAAATGTAGGCACACGTGGAGTGTTGAAACCGTGTTGTTTAGGAGAGCAGCTCATGCTTCTGAAGTCTCATCTCCAGATCAGCCTTTGTGCACTAAATGCAGTAATTTACTGTGCGCCTGACATGCTCTCATTACAGCTTCCTGATCACACATTGTTTCAGACTCTGCTTCACCGACTCTGCTCCTCGTGCCCCTTTCACATTTGAGCCCACTTCAACTTTTTAACCATGTATGTCCATAAATTATTGTGTTTTAACATTTGCACCTGCTCCAAAACTACAGTATACACCTCCTTAGAGTTTGCAGAGGTTCCCTTATCTCTCCCCATCGCTAAAGCCATTTGACTGAAGACAGGCTTTGTGCAAGATTATAAAGCATTGAATGCTTCAGCAGCGATTTGTCCTCAGACCGAATCATAAAAAATTACATAAAAAATAAATAATAAATGAAAAAAAGCCTGGTGCCTACCTGTCATTTAACTTCCATTATATGTACATTCACCTGGTGTGCCCAAGCTGCCTGGTACGTTCCAGTGTTCATTTAAACATTAGTTTTAAAGTGGCTGCACACTGCCCAGACAAACGCCAACCAACTCCAGCTGTTGGGTCAGTGTGTGCTGACAGATGCTGTTGGTTGGAGTTGGTTGGATGGAGTTGTTCAAATTTGACATATCCAGTTGGGTTTGGTGGAGATGTGGAAAGTCAGACCAATGTGTGCGTATTCCCAACATTGTTGTTTTTTACCTTAATAACTTTTTATGTCTTCATCATCGCTCTCGATTAACAGTCTGACCGAAGCAGACAGCTGGTCCTTTTTGTGCGAAAGAAGCTTCAAATGGTGCGTCAAGCGCCCCTTTTTCTGTAAGCCTCGTCTCGTTAATGAAACATACGTGTCGTCAGAGTTTTTATTATCAACAATCTATTTTTAGCTCGTCAACGTCTCGTCTTCGTCATAGAAAAAAGACATTTATTGAAATTAACACTGGTATCTTCAAAACAAAAGCATTAACAAGAACTCCAAATGACTAAATTAGTAATACTAATCCAACTGATACAGCCGTATTCTTCTAAAAAAGGAAAGATTGTTGGCATTAACTTTAATGATCTTGGCCGTATTTTATCAAATAAGAGCCACTCAGAAGGCAAAGGTCATCTTGGAAGACCCTCGCCACCCTCTAGAGGAGGTTCACTTACACTAGGAGGGCAAATCAAACATACCTCAGGTCATTTGTTCCTTCGGCAGTTGGGTTCTTAAAGGTAAAGGTAGATAAAATATAGACTTTTACTAATATAATATAACATAAATCATCACTTATGGGCCTTTATACATGTGTGTTGGCGAGTGTGTGTGCAGACCCTTGTGAGACCCTTTCCTCTGCATCTATTCTGTTGTTTTGCTTTGCACGGGACGTTTTCAGGAGGGGCGCTGTCGTGGTTACCTAAGCCAATCACAATTTATAGGTGAGTGTGGGAGTGGTTCAGATTAGCAACTGGGCCCCATTCAGACCGGCTAACATGGTGAAAGAGCGATACAGAGGTAACAGTGACGCTGTGGTGTTTGCTCGGTGGGGCAGGCGTGGTCTTGAACGAGAGAGTGAGCTTCTGGTGATGAAGAGCCTTGGTTTTACACAGTGCCTGTTTTTGCAACACGTCCCTCCTGAATCCAAAACATATGCAAAAGGCTGTTTTTTTTTCACCACTAAATTGCCACTGATGGCTAATTTGGGCTTCATCTGATCGCATCACAATAGTGTGAAAGCACGGCCATCATGCCCAGGGCTCCATCACACATCTCTGCCTGCATGCTTAGTGAGAAAGCATCGCTTGTTTACATAAGAAAAATATATTCATGTGATAAATTCCGACATTGGTGATGTTTTTATTTGGAATGCCCATGAAAGGAAATTCTACTGAAGGCATCATGACTGACAGTCAGCATCTCTTTGTTTTCCCCTCCGAGGGTCAGCAAGTGTGTGCGCAGGAGAGCGCTCCAAGGACTCGCCCAGTTATGCAGTTTTACAGATGACTTCCTAAAAGCTTTCCTTTTCTGAGGAAGTGTGCAAACAAGGTCAGAGAGCATCACATCCCAGGTTGTAGTTCTGTCAGCCTACAGTTGCCTACTTTGGATATCTTTTAAGAATCGAGAATCTTTAGTATGACTAATTACTGCACGTCTTTACTGTAATGATTTTTGTGCTGCAAATCTGGAATCTGCGCCAGACTGGCTTCGGTGATCTGTATCACAGCTGCATTCACAGATTACATCTGACATCTGCACCAGTTTTGGGATTGGAGATTATAATTCTTAATTTCTTTCAGGCTTCACCTCAGGCTCTCGCTCCCTTCCCGTGTTCCGTATTCTTCTTCTCTTCTCCAGATGCAGCCCGAGCTATTTTAATTGACAAAAAATGTGCCCTAATTATTGTCGGCGCTGCATGTTAAGTATTTGTTTCCTCGTGTTGGTTTGCGTATTCTGAACACTTCACATAGCAGCTGCTGGACGTCACGCTTTGACGCTACAAGTCCAATGCCACTACTATATATATATATATATATATTCTCCCATTCTGTTTCCGAATAGATCATTTTTTGTGATGGTTCAGCCTCAGATATGCAATATCTTTGAGCTCATGCCATCATGAGTAATACAGATGCAATGGAGGTGGATTCTGGCTGAGTTCTGCTCCCTGACACATGCTTGTATCTTGTCTGAGGACCAGCCTGCTTCTATTTACTCTGATCTGAGACATGCATTTGTTGTAGCCCTTGACTTATGTGCAAGCTCCGCAGGGTTATGACATCAGCTATTAAACTAATCCAATATTCAACTCTTAAATCCAAGTCAATCTGTTCCCTCGGTAACATGTTAGCGGACAATACTGATTGCTGGACATCAGAGGAAAGCAACATACATCGGATAATAAGCATTAAGGGGTAATGTAGCCGAGCAAATGACGGTGGAATCGCTTGTGTATGTGCCGCAGGAATAATTTGATTCGTCTTATACAATTTAATGTTTATAAAGAAACCCGGACCGAGCAGATGTGGTACCAGCTCCACCATCTGTAACGAGGATTCCTTCTTGGAGCGAGCCAGCGAGAGCAGGTGCTCCAGTAAAAATAGCTGTCTCATCTTCATAATGGTTCCACAGCCGTCCCCTCACATCTGGAAAGACTGCACCCTTATTCAAAGTAACCACTTTTATAGTAAAAAACATCATCTACAGATGATTCTATTTCTTATGTCACCCAAAGGTGGAATTGTTGTCATGATCACTGTAAAGTCTATAAGGTCAGGACGGGTCAAGATTTTAGAATATTTTAATAGTCATTCATTTATTTTAGCAAATGGAAACGTTAATGCGATTATTATTATTATTATTATTATTAATGTGATTTTACTGGCACCTGGTTGTAATGCGGTCCTAACGCCAGACGGTGGCTGTAGCGCATCTGAAAGCTGTTTGCTAACCGCCATCAAATAAGAAAAGAAGCATGAGCGCTAGGTGTCGGTAAAACAGGTGTGGCGCTTTGAGATCTGGAACCGGAGAAAAATGCAGAGATTTATGAAAGTTATGCGTAGAACTCCTTTGAAGAAATAAACGAAAAAGAGTTTAAATACAAACTTAGCCAGGTAAAACTACCTCATCATAAGACTACAACAACTATGCACATGTCAATTAAGAACGAGGCACCAAGAAGGTTCATCCACGTTACAACAATCAATGACAAACTTTGTCACCTTTTCAGCTGTGTTATATGAGAAATACTGAAATACGTTTCATCGTCCTTTATCCGGTCGTGCCGTTTGCATATGTTAACTTTTGTGAGGCCTGAAAAGTCAGGACTATGTTGCCTAAAACATACTGAGGTATAGTATGACAGGCTGATTCTTACCATAAGAGAAATGACCCATGTCTGTGTATTACATGAGGAAGATGCAGAGGTCTTCAAATAATCGTTGAATAGTTCCCAGTGAATATCGAATAGCCCATCCCTAGTCTAGTCTACAGTTAGCACAAACCCTCTGAAGAAGCTAATACTTCACTCTAACTGTGCATGGCTGTTAGCTCTGATGTTTGTGAATTTGCAATTAGGCTCAATTATATAGAAAGAGGCCATTTTTGCCCTGAATCTATGCATAATTGCTAAAACATGGAAATACATGCAAATAGCACCGAACCACTGCAACCTTTGAAGAGCAGTTTAGAGCGCATTTCACCCTTTGCAGCAGCTTTGAATGTAGACTGTTTATGTCTGGCTCATTTGACACAAAAAACAAGCAATTTTGTGAGTTTGCTCTTGAGTCTATTTTGGGCTTTCCTTTTTGTACAGTTCTGTCTGGTTAGTGTATTTTGGCGAATCAAGCCTATGTCCAAACTTAACGTTGGTGAAGTTTAAAGTCAAAACTTTAAAAGGTAAAAGTATGTTGGCGTAATCCCCAGGCTTCTCAGCTCAGTCTGCAGGCTGCTGTGAACGCCAGGTTTCACTCAGTTTTTCTTCAGCAGTCTTCGGAGAGCTGGCCAATCAGAAGAAAGTGGGCTTGGAGGGGCGGGATTTCTTAAAGGGACAGAGCTGACTGAGTCGTTTCAGGCAGAGGCTGTGTGAGGGCCTGCACAGAGCACCAGTGTGAGAAAAATTAGGAGTTTTTTAAACTGTAAATTATGCTAAGCTACTCCAGAGGTATCACAGAGTGAAATATGAATCTTGAAATTGGAATAATACCCCCCCTTTAATGGGAGCAAATGACCTTTGACCTCTGGCTTCTGTAAGGCACCTTTACAACTTGGTAACGTAAAGAGATGCAACTCACAGGCCATATTGTTAAAGGTTATTTTGTGTTGATGTTAGTCTGACTCACGGTAAGAAGACTGTGTGCATCAGCCTGCCATCGGACGCCTACTTCAGACAGAATTCTCTGTAGTACAGCCGAAAGGGGTCAATGCACCCTTCATACCCTCTTTGATGTAGAGATTAGAAGACTTTGGGGTGACTCACTTTCTTGAGATTTTCTGGATGGATTCTGTAGCTAAAAATAGCTCTTCGTGCCCCCGCTGTGTAACCTTGTTTTCTTGAGTCTGACCTATTTGAGGTGTTTCAGTCCATCAAAACCTCTGCAGCAGCTTTTCGAGGAGAGTTCTGCTCCAACGCAGAACTTATTAAATTCTTTCACTTACTTATCAAAATACAGACCGACCTTAAAGTGCAATTTGATTCATCATGCAGCATTTTAAACATACTGAGGTTTGACTGCAGCCCTGTAGTTGTTTACATAGATGCAAACAGGGACAAACCAAGCAGTTTAAAATCTTTGCACATGAAATATCTCACATTAACAGGAGCATCTCTCAAGGTCTCGCTGAAGTCAAGACTGAAAGAGAATAAAAGCTGAGCCACATTTTTTGCAGATGACTTCAAAAGGAAACATTAAATACATAAAAGCAGACTGTGGCTCGCTGAAACACGCTCACAGTCATTTGCATATGAATGACTTCTGCCTCACACGCAGTATCTTTTGTCGATAGTCCGATCAATGCCCCAGCACCATCAGCGTGTGTGTGGCAGAGTCACAAAGACAGCAGAGATCGAAATTATAAGCACATCGACATAACCAAAGTGCTCTCTAGTGGCTCGCTCCTGTAACTGATCACTAATAAAGAGAAAACTATTATTGTTCCACTTCTGTCCTTCTCAGTCCTTCACTTCTCACACCAACATGAAATCCTCAGCTTGATGGATGCTCGCAGTAATAATTAGAAACATGTCTGCCTGTGTGTCGATCGATCCTCCGCGGCGGATCCTCCTCCTGCATCGATCCCACACCAGAATGGATGAAGCTACGGCTTTTGATCTGATGCGGCTCCATCACTGCCACAGCTCGGCTGTGAGGGAGCTGATTGGCATTCACGTCAACACGGCAGACTGCACACAGAGAGGGAGCACGCGCTCACTGGCTTGACATTGACTTTGCCCTCCTGCTCCAATATAATACTGTAAACATGTGTGCTCCCTGCGGGGCTGCAGCAGACTGATGGCTTTTCAAGGAGGTGTTCTTAAGGGAGGGAGCGTTCTGTGAGTTCATCCTGAAGTGATGTGTTGTGCTAATGAAGCTTAATAATCTGAGGGTAGATTAAGTTAAGAGATACTGCACGTTATTAATGTTTCACAAAATCTTCAGGAACAAAAACATTTTATGTAAAAGAAAAAAACATGTTTCTTTCTTAAGAGGTATTTTTTTCATATCTTTACCTTTCTTTTATATTTTTTATGGTTTGAACAACTTCCGTTTATTACTTATTTCCCATCTTATTCATTTATCCGTTTGTATTATATTTTATTTTTTATATAATAAAATAATTATAAAAATATAATATTTATTTTTATTTCATTTTATTTTCTTTACTTTTATTTTCATTGTTTGAACAAATTCCTTCTATTACCAATTTCCCATCTTATTTATTTATCATATTTTATTTCTTTTTTTTAAATTGTATTTTTATTTCATTTTATTTCCTTTAATTTTTTTATTTCTATTTTATTTTCATTTTTTTTAAAACTTCCTTTTATTACATATTTCCCATCAGATCTATTTCTTTAATTTTATTTTTATTTCTATCTTATTTAATTTTTATATATATATATAATCTCTCTGTTGGATTTATGGAACTTTATGGCCGTGCAGTAAGTCTGATCTCCAGCTTTTCGGTGAGTTAAATGCTAGTGTTATTGTATTGAAATATTTTTAGCACTAAGTAGCAGGTATACTGTGCTCCTTTTAGCTGCTTGTTAGCCTGTGCAGTGTTTATTTATTTAATCGTCGGTCAGTAAATAGGAGTCAGGAGTTGTCGGCGTTTCCCCGGAGAGATTACAGCGGACCGTAGTGATGAAGAGACCGGTTCTTTTACGTTTCCCGTTACGTGTCGGCTCGCCGCTCTCTCACCGGGCGAGCGAGCAGCGAGTCCGCTACTTCTTTAGTCTGATAACTAAACACCTGCAGTCAGTCACCGACAGAATCTCCTCCTGGGAAAGTCAAACCAGCTCATTCATGATTAATACAGTCTATGGATAATAACCGTTAGCTACGCTGAGGAGCATATAGCCTAGCTTCATAGCCGTAGCTGGCTGATTCATGGGGCCCGCCCATAGAGCTCAGCCATAGGCTGTAGCTCGGTCGCGCTCCGCCTCTTTGCCTGTCTCTAGATTAGCCGTCTCTGGCATTTCCAATATGGCGACCCCCAGCGGCGGCGCAATTCGGGCTTCCAAACGCTTCTTCAGAAACCAGTGGGTGACGTCACTGAGACTAGGTCCATTATTTATACAGTCTATGGTTATCACTTGTATCCTGTATTTTTATTTCACAACAGTACTGATAATATTATATTTTTTATTTATTATTCTAATATGAAAAGTTAATATTTCTTCTAATTTAATAATATTGAATGCTTTTTGTCCCCATCAATCTGATAGGAATTAAATATACACACAACATGTGAAAAAAAAAAAAAAGGTTTGTAATATTGATTTTTTGACGATGCGCAGATTACTGTTCATTTGTCATCATCAGCAGTGACTCATCATAGTGCCCTTCACATACATGGAGATATCAGACCTTTAATGGAGGTGAGCTTCCATCAGTTTTTCTCTGCTATTGCATCACTGAACAAACTGACTCTAACATGTATTTACGGAGACTCTCGGTCTTTCTCTTTGTTTTTATCTCTTTGAACTGGCTGTAAAAACAAATCTCCCTCTGGGACAGTAAGGTCTAAATCTCTACCTAAACCTTCAGCTCATTCTGTCACGAGTCTTTACGAGTCTTGTTAAGCTCTGAGGGAAACGTGTCTCTTACATCAGTGTTGTTTTTCTCTTAAATACAAGTGCGTGAATTGTGTTACATAAACTTCCTTTATGGGATGTTTTTATCAGCTGACTATGAGATCACTACACTTGATGTTCTTTTTGAATAACATGCTGTGCCTTTATACTGTTCATAATTAAACAGATGATGGAGCACAATAAGTCCTCTCATTAATGCTAATAGAGAGGTCCACTCAGCCTCTGCTTCACTGACATCAATTATGTAACATGGCACGGTTCCAACATGTGGAAATGTGTCCAAAGAAATTAACTTCCAGATTTTTTTCCCCTCGTAGAGCCACTGATTCTCAATCTTTCCAGTGTGACCCTTTAAAAAGAATCGATGCCCTGTTCATGACCTCCTCTACAGGCTGCAAAGCTTCAACGCTGTGAAGTTTTCCACAAAAAAATCCCAAAATAACCTAAAATAAGAGCAGTAAAAAACTGCTTTCCAAAAATTTTACACAAGACTAAAATGATTACATGACTCAAGTCTTATAAATAATAAAATACATAAACTTAATTATATCTTTCATCATTAAAAAGTGTTTATTTTCTCCTTGTGTATTCCTCTGTGTACGCTACACTAGCACAAACTGAAAACATTCACCCAAGCCTCAAATAAACAGCTTCGATTTTCACAGTCGAAGAAGAAAACAGTTTGACCTTCAGATGTCTGACCTTTGAGCCTCTCTGTTTCTCAAAGCTCGCACTCTTCTGAGGAACCACCTCCTTAAGACCATCAGTATTGAATTTGCAACATGCAGCGCTCGATTCTCCACCATTTCCCACAACACTTGTTTGGTGGTTTAACCTCAGCCTGACCATGATCAATACTCTGCCCTCAGATTGTTTCAGCAAGTGTCTACTTCCTGTTTCTCTGTCTGACAATTCCCATGAGTCAAAGACACTGTGTGGCAGTGTTTAGCAGCTGTATCATCGTGCAATATAGTAAATCACAATTTTCTAAAGTGTTAGATCTTCACAAGGATGCACCCTTTAAGCATTTTGTTTGTGGTGCCTAACCAAAGTCATATACAAACGTTGAATACCAAAGATAAATAAATTAAGATAAATTTTACTATTTTATTCTGGCGTTGTCAAACAATCATGCTAATGTTACATTAGCATGATTGTTTGACAATGTTGTCCTGAATATCTGTGTTTGTGAATCTGTTCTGTTGGGTATTAAACAGTTGTATAAGTTTAGCAGAAGAAGAAGAAGAAGAAGAAGAAAAAGAAGTAAAACAAAAGAAGACAAAAGGAAAAGAAGAAGAAAAAAGAAAAAGAACTAAAAGATAAAGACAAGGAATAAAATCAAGAAAAAGGAAAAAAGGAAGAAAAATAAAAAGAAGAAAAATGAGTAAAAGAGAAAGAAGAAGAAGAAGACATACTTTATTAATACTCTGTTTTTTACAAGCACACACACACACACACACACACACACACACAGGCCCGGAATACACACATGCACAAACAGAACCCTGTGGACATGCATTAATGGAGAGATTAATACATGTCATAGGGAGTGAGGGGGCTGCACATGGACATGGGCCCCAAGTTTGCTCAAGGACACCTCGACAGTGCCCAGGAAAGGACCTCTCTGGCTACCAGCTGGACCAAATATAGGTCCCTACTGGGACTTGAACCGAACACCCTCCCAAGCCAAGTCCCTACAGACTGAACTACCATCTTTGGGCTTTTTCAAGACTGATAAGAGTGGTCTATGAAAACAATGACCTCCAGCTCCAAGACCAAAATCCCCGTCTACAAAGCGACAGTGATGCCGACCCAACTGTACGGATCAGAAACCTGGACCATCTCCAGTAGGCACCTGAAGGCAGGAAAAGGACAAGTCCTCAAGACCATCCAGCGTCCTTCTTGAAGCCAACATCCCCACCATCACTGCCACCATCGCCCAACTCCAGCTGAGATGAACCGACCATGTCGTCCATATGCCTGATTCTCGCTTACCAAAACAATATATTCCCAGCTGCTCACAGGAGAACATGCTGGGAGGCCAAAAGAAAAGGTATTACGACAACATTAAAATGAATATTGAAAAGTGCTACATAGACCTTCACAGGAGGCGGCAGGAAAGAAACTTGTCTGTTTACTGCATTACAGACGGATCAGAGTGTGTAAAAGATATACAAGTAAAGCTCTCTTCATCCGTCTGTGTAAAACCAGAGAAAAAGGAACAGTCCATTCTGTGCTCTTTGTACTTCAGTAGCCTTTTCTCAGAACTGCCATAAAGCACATGAAGCGTGTGACATGTACAGTAATTACACTGCAGTATTACAACACCATTATTCACACCCTGTCACAGACAGTTCCATTAATCTGCGGCTAAAGAGCTCATCTATCAGTGTCTGCGAGATTAAGCTTGAGCCCACTGCCCCTTTGTTGTTTGATACGGTTTGTTCGTGTTTGACGTGTTACATTTTTCGTCACATGATTAATTGTTTACAGTTCGAGATCAAGACCTCTGCAGCCGAGTCTATTCTGGATTTTTCGCTTTTGTTAGACGCCTCATGTCGCTTTTGTTCGGCCTCCTGTGCAGCTGACACACGGCTACAGGGGTTTGCTTTAAACTTCATATAATTGACCCTGTGTTTTATGATTTAGTTACTTTAAAGTGAGCCACTTTTTCATGTCTGAAAGTGTTGATGTCGACCTCCATGACTAACAAATAAAGCATAGGAGAGGAGGCCAATGTAACAAGGAGGCTGCTGGATGTGTGGAGGTAAATTTAGCAAAGAATCAGTCATGTTTGGCTCAACTTAAATCAAGGCTGCAGTTATTACTGTAATATATTTCCTCTGCCTTGTGTAAGGTTGTAAAAATCAAAGCACAAAAATCAAGGCACATTGAACACTCTGTCCTCTGGAAACGTGGGGAGGAGGTAGAGAGAGTGGAAAGCTTCAAGCTCTAGGAGTTTGAATCTAAGCAGACCTCACCTGGTCCACAAACATTTCCCATCAGGGTGGGAAGGCCCAGCAGAGGCTCACAGGCTCACCTCCCACAACACCTGCTGATCGACTGATCGGGCCATCATTGAAAGCCTCCTGGCCTACTGCTGCACCGTGTGGTTTAGCAGCTGCACAGCAGAGGACGGAAGGATCTACAGCGGGTGGTGGAGGCAGTGGAGCGGGTGAATTGGACCACACTACCACCCCTCAGTGACATATACAGCACACTGGCCAGCTGCGTAGGAAGGTCAGCTGTATTACAAAAGACCCCACTTACCCTGGACACTGTCTGTCCTCCCCCTTCCCTCTAAAAGGATTCCAGACAATTAAAAGAAACAGGCGGTAAGATGTGCTTTCACTGTATTTATAACAATGGTAGCAAGGGTCTGTCTGAAGTGGAATGATTGCTTACTTTATTAAAAATGTTAATCATGGCCTTGTTCCAGTAACATTTCCAACCAGTTAACCCATCAGGCGCCGGAGATTTGTTATATATCAGCAGATGAGGCCCTGCTGGGCACAGGTGGGTGTTCCAAGGCTTTTCAAGTTAGTTCTTGTGCTTACACACTTTGTTATGGAAACGTGTTTTTCATACTTTTTACATAGAAGCTCTTTGTCATTGTCCACATGATCAGGTTTTACAATTTTGTTCTGGACATTTACTTTGTTCTTTTCCTGTGTTTTCTAGTTTTGTGTTTGGATTGACTTTACGTATTGTGTGCATGTTTCTCCAGAAGGACTCTGAAAATGTGGTACAATAAGTGCTTTTAAAAAAGATTATTTTAATATTTGTATGAGAGCTGAAAACTTATCCTGATATATCAAAAATTCAGTGAGTCAATCAAAAGAAAATCAAGTCTTGGGTAATTATTTAGGGCATTTTGGAAATTAAGCAGGAACCGCAATAAGGAGTCTTGTGAATGACTTTATCTACCAAACAACTTCCTAGAAATGTAAACAATAAAGTAACAAAAATTAACTAAACAGTTGCCCAGGAAACACTTCAAAATAAAAGCACTGTGAACAAATGAGGGGGGTCAGAATGCTAGATTGGGCTTTTACTTTGAAAAATCACAACAGAACTGTTACTTTCCATGTCTTTGACATTCTCTACAGGAAGAGATGTTAATATTTATGATATGATATTGTTATATAATACTGCTGTATTGGCTGTATTGGCTGAAGGCTAGGGCTATATTGTATTTATTTTTTATCCTAAAATTTACTTGAAATTCTTAAGTTTGCACTAAAGTTCTCAAATACTTTTTATTTGTCAAGTAATCAATTCACACATGATTATCCAAAAATATGCTTTACCATGTGGTTATTTCATATAGACTCATTATTTGTTCAGTTACAAGACAACATGCTATATAGTGATATATATCGTTATCGAGATATAAAAGCCATATCACCATATCGCCCAGCCCTAGATGCAGCCCTAATTTACATTTCAATAAGTTCTAGCTGACAGATCATTAAAGATAAGAACATATGAAAGAATTAATATATATTCAGTGACATACAGTGCTTCTTTTCTGATATAACATTTAGAATATGATGACTGAAGTCAGAGCAGCATGTTAACACTGTGGACACACAGGGTGGGAAAAAATAACAGAAATACACTTAGTTAGAATGTAATGCCAATTGGAAATGTATGTGTTAATAGTGTTTCTGATGTGACTGAAGATGTTAATGAGCTACTTTTAACCTTTACTATCTCAGTGTCACCAGGTCAGATCTTCTGGCTTTACAACTTTACCCCGGTGTAATTTTGTATGCTTCCACTGGGGGGCGCCAAGTCAGTTATTTCCAAACATTGAAGAATAAAATAAGGACATCTACACAAATTTGTCATACTTTCATTCCAAAATCATATTCTGAAATCTGCATCAAGACAAGAATAAATCTGCAACAAAGCAAAGTTAACAAACAGGCACAGAAGGCACCAGCTCAGGCTGAGGGAAACTTAACAGGATGTCAACTAAAAAAACACTAAGATTTCAAAACTGACACCAGAGTTGAGTCAGAACAATACGCCCTCTAAACCTCACAAAGAGAATATGCAAGGAATTTACTTAAACAATGCTGTATTATCTCCTTCCCATGTTGTCCTGAGGATGTAGTTTTTCAATTCACCACATGATGGCAGCCACACATCACACACACAGCACTATCCATCCCAAAACCTCACTGGATGAGCTGAGGTGCTGCAGCCACTGAGAAACATGCTAATCTAAATGTCAGCCAACCTGCAGGTTTCACAGAAGATGGAACCAATTTCAAATTCATCTTCCAGTGATTTGTCACGACTCAGCGCTGCATAATGTGATGGGTTCTGATGCAGCCTTTTGGGAAGCACGGCAGGGTGAGAAGAAGAAGACAGAGCGGGATCAATGAGGTTTGATTTCCTGTTGAGGCTGAGTATTAATGTAACAAAGTCAGGCTCCTCCAACACTGTGAGGCTGTTCAATAATTAATCTGCTCTGTAACATTCATTTTATTCGTCAAGTCACAAATCTCCCTGCAGAGCAAAATCTCTTCTTAAACAACGGAATAGGATGATGATGACACACTGAACCAACACCCTGATGCTGCTGTTTGACTTAAACATGTGCGTGATTCCCAGGTAGAGGAGAAACAGTCATCAGTTACCATTTTATATTTGACAACTCTATTCTCTTCATAATGACTGTCTGGTTGCGTGTTTGAGGTGTAAAATTGCGTTTTACGAGCGATGTGTGCCCTACGCAGGAAGAACAATGATGTAAGTGTGAGGTTAAAAACACAGACTCCTTGCTTCGCTCGTGAGAATGTGCATATGGGTCACATTATTGGACAGAAACCAAAAACAAACATGACATAATGATGATACATCGACAGAGATTTAGAAGCACCTGCCGAGTTAAAGTCGAAGGCCTGGAGCCCAGAGCTGAAGACTGCCTCTATTTTCTCTGCTTCTTAAAATAAGTTACCACACAGTCGAATGTTCTTCATACTCCAGCACGAAAACAGCAACCAGAATAACGCCTTAATATTCTTTGTTGTGTTCAGACACCATATTTTCCTTGCTGATATGATTCTCATACCAAGATTTGAGTATTGGCCGAAACCTTATCTCTATAAAACATATTCCACGTGGTTAAAGAATCTTTAGGCGAAAGACTTTTGGATTTATGGGTGTTGGAAGTGTTCCAACCACGACAGGAAGCAGAAGTCTCGGTCTTGCAATTCCCTAATCTCTTTTCTGAACAAGAGCTAGCTAAACAGCCCCGAAAAGTTGGCGGTTGCCCCTAGAGACAATAGCTGGTTCCGAGATTAGTCAAAACAAAGTACCACTTCAACATCAGTTTGATAGAAAAAATATAAATTATTATCTTTAACAACAGTATACTACTAACCCTGTATTGAAGTGCTATCATAGTTGTAATGCCTGGCTCAGTACACTGCAGGAATTCCAACCTAAAACCAAGCTCAGCACCTAGTTATAAATTAAGCTAACATTAGCAGCTGCTCGGCTAGCAGCGACTGACTTCTGTGTCCACCAAAGAGCATCAGAGAAAGTCTGATTTTTAATATGAAACCTCTTGTTTTGTTTTCCTGGTTATAATTATCTTATTTTTTTAAATACAGCCTTAAAGAGGTGTAAGGGTAAAACAGTGGTTGATACCATTATGCTAGCTTTGACTTACACAACATGCTTTGCTAGCACCACAGTTATTTTTGCTGTTCTTCTTTGCTGCACTAAAATTGAGTTACTAATGGCAGCCGTAATATATAATGCTGCTATTTACAGTTTTTGAGAAGAAATATGATGAAACCTAGTAACAAACTAAGCTAATGTTAGCGGCTGCTCAGCAAGCAGCGACTGACTTCTGTGTCATAAAGCATCAGAGAAAGTCTGATTTTTTAAAATGAAACATCTTTACTTTGTGTTTTTCTTGGTTATAATTATCATCAGTTTTCAAATATAGCCATAAAAGGTGTAAGGGTATTCTGTGTCCACCAAAGAGCATCAGAGAAAATCAGATTTTTAACATGAAACCTCTTTATTTAATGTTTTTACTTGATATAATTATCTTATATTATTAAATACAGGCATAAAAAGATGTAAGGGTTTTTCGTTGCTAACATTATGCTAGCTTTGACTTGCGCTACACGCTTTGTTAGCACCACACAGTTATTTTTTGCTGTTATTCTTTGCTGCACTAAAACTGTGGTTGCTAATGGCAGCCATACCATATATTGTTGCTATTTAGGTTAATGTTTCGGAGAGGAAGAAACAAGTCTTTTGAAGGTTAATAAATGATGGTATCAGCTGCTTACTCCAAATACAGCATTTAAGGCTGCACCGGAGGCGAACACTATACTAGTATCAGTAATCGTAGTGATGCCTAATATATTAACATAATTAACCTGCACGTAGACACACACTGGCTTTGTACTTGAATGCATCTTTATTTCCGTAAATATGATGCATCTGCAGCTCTTTTGAAGAAGAGCAGGAAGTTGAGGTAACAGTGAAAGAATGCAGCGCTGACTTTTTCCCGACAGCATCACAAGTTAATTCCACTGTGACCACACGTTCAGATGCAGGGTTGCACCAATTGTTTGCATCTCATTTTCTTAAACTTGTTTGCTCTGCTTCTCTTTTGAGGACAAGTTATCTGGGACAGTCTGCGGAACGATGTCAGTGTATAGAGATAATAGAGAAATAAGATTGCATGAAGACAAAATTCTTCACATTAAAGCCTCCGTGAGATTTGAGCAGCTGAACTCACAAGATAATACAAGTAAAATTATACATGATATGAAGAAGCCTGATTGGTTACCAGAGGGGGGTTCTGCTTTTTTCTAGTGAGCCATCTGTCACTGAGTTCACACTCTCCCCACTTACCAAAAAGCTGCCAACGCCTCCAAACCAACAGCACGCACACACACATTGTAATGCAAAGACATACTGTATAGCCTACTAGGCACACATTCAAACCTGCTCACAGTCAGCTTGACAAGCTAATCAGTAAATGCGGCACAGAAATGAGAGCAAATGCAAATCATTCAGCTGCAAATGTGCAAATGATGTTTGTTGACCTTTAAGATTCAAGACCTTAGCGGGCAACTGCTCAAAGCAGAAGAGAAGAAGCTAGAATCGATAATGTTGATTTCTTATACATACAAACTCAATTTTTTAAGTTTAACTGCTCGTTAAGGCATGTCCACATAGTCAAGACAATCTGCCCTATATTTACAGTATATATAGATATATATAAATATATATATATCTATATATATATATAAATATATATATATATAGATATAAATATATTAACATGGATCTTCTTTTTAGATCTGTTCTTTTCATGTACAGCTTTTCTTAACATGTACAGTTCTTTTATGATGTTAAGCTCCTCTTGAAACAAACAGCATATTTAAAAATCCTGGTCTTTCAGCACACATGTTTGGCTACAGCGTGTCATCCCTCATCTTTTCTTCTGTCAACTACAGGGCTGCTATTATTTTAAGTTTTTCCAAACAAAATGCCTGAGGTTAAGCACTGATAAAAACACTATATTCTTTCCTTTGAGGATTATGAAAGAACACTTTTTTTATTAAACAAAACAAGAAATCTTAAATAAGTAAAGAAGAGTACAAATCTGAGCACGCGTTGGATGCCAGATTCTTTTAGAATTGAGGTTTCGCACCCACCGCTTGTTGCCTTTTCCCAAAACCTTTATTTTTCAACTCACCAATTTCTTTGCCCAGTCCGGAGCGCAGGATGGCACCAGCCGAGGTGACCACGGCACAGGTCTTGAAGCTGCTCTGGTCCAGGGCGTGAGGCGGAATAAGACGAGCCCACCCGAGCGAGGAGAAGGGCTGCTCCGACCCGTCCACCGTCCTCAGCCTGGCCTGAGCTTTCATTTGACACAGCAGCTCCTTGGGGCTCTGGGCGGCCCTGCGATGCCCGCTAAACGTAACGTGGTGTTTGTTGGCGCTAACGTAGTCTTTCATGGCGCGCTGCAGCCGGGGACTTAACATGCCGGCGGACACGCGGCCTCGCCACAGCCTCTGCACCACGGTGGCTGACTTAGAGAAGTAATATTCCTCCAGATCAGAGGAGTCACCTCCTGCTCCCCTGCCTGCTGCAGTCCTTACTCTGTTTCCTAGCTCTTCTTCTTCATTGTCCCTATCATCTTCTTCTTCTCCTCCATCGTGGTTGTGTGCGGCGCTGACATGGTTCTGATACTCGGTGGTCTGCGACGTTTTCTCTCGACTCTGGACTATAGGGTTTGAGTGAGAACCAACATTTTCTGTACCAAAGGAAGACCAGGCAGCCAGGTTCTGCTGGTCCAGGTAGTCCTGCTGGCTAGCTTCCTGGCTAGCATAAATGGCGTAGGGGGCGCTGTTGGGGCTGCGGCTCACTTCAAGGCTGAGATCTGGGGTCGTGGAGCTGGCAGAAGGCTGTGGCTCGGGCTCATCTCGGGGGTAGGTTGTAGTTAAGGTTGTATGCTGCTGATGGGTGCCCTGTATGGAGGCCAGGCGGCGCGTGTCTGGGTGCTGGGAGAGCAGAGAGCCAGCAGAGGTCAGGGGCTCATTCACACGAGCATCCAGGAAGTAAGAGAGGAGGGCGAGGAAGAGGAGGCCCCAGGCTAGCATTCCCGCCAGCACCAGCCTCCGCCACTGCCTCATGCTGGACTTCATCACCTCTCACTCACATGCACGCCTGTTCAGCTGGCCCACCAACAACAAATCCCCACAGGACGCAGTCCAGAGGTCAGCTGGAGGGCCTGTAAAAAAAAAAAAAAAACACAATGAAAGTTCAGGGTAGAAAGTGAGGGAATGTTGGCTAGTAAAGTCTTTTTAGACGACACACTTACCTCAACCGATGCTTCAATTACTTCATGTCCGTGTGTCCTCGGGGATACAGCAGGACCCTGAGAAGAGGAGTGGTACAAATTAGTTAGGCTGAAGAGTGCACATGCATACATGAGGCGGTGTGTGCATGAAAAAACACTGCAGCTCCCACAGACTCGCTGCAGGGAAACACCTCCTGCAGGGCACAACTTGGCTGCTCTCCACTCACAATAAAAATAAGGAGACTTTTTTTAGGGCTGGAACTGTCTATTAAGTGGAACCAAATTTAAAGCTTCCCTCAGAAAATCTGCAGCACTTAAGACACAACGAGAACATAAAACAGCTGGTTTCAAACGTTATCCGACAACAAAGATCACACAGGATATTAATTTTGCATTCATAAAATACTAACAAATCAGCAGGGTTTAGGCTGAGGACCCAACTTCACCTTGATGCACACTTGGGTAAAATGTGTGCCCGAAAGCTGACTATGAAACTTACTTCAGGCTGTGTAGCAATGAGGTCTAACTTATTGCAACTAATTGGGCAGTTTCTCTTAAGATTTCTGGCTTTTTGCATGTTTAAAAAAGTAATCATGACACTTTGCACTCCTTGTTTCAGGTGAGGTGATTCATCTCCAATATAAAACACGTTTATTCTGTTAATACGTTGGGAATAAGCAATCCAAACATTGGTGAAGAAGTTTCTTATTGGTTTTAAATCATAGCCTGAATTAAACACGTGAAAGCAGCATTTTGGCAGTTGCCATCTTTGTTTTTTTTAAACCAGAGACCGTATTTGGACGTCAGAGTGGTTATGCATTGTTATGTCTACATCCTGGTTGACAGGTCACCCTGCAGCAGCTCGTCAATCACAAGGTAGCCACGCCATAAAGTGTGTCCAGCTTTCTTCTCTATTTTTGTCTAAATGGGACTATAATTTACGCTGCATTGACTTGAAACTAGTAATTGAGACAATAAACTTATTTAAAAAATGTTTACTGAGGGAATAAATCAACTGACATGCCGGCTCATTAGCCCCTTTTACACTGTTACGTTTCGTCTTCTATGTGTCAATGCATGGAGGCGGGATGGTGGGGCGAAGTCGCTCCGCCTCTGAGCCTGCATCAGAGACAGTAACAGAGGCGTCAAAGAGCCGCACACTTCAATGCAAGTGGAGGAGCCGGCAGGGCATAACAGCGCCGTGTGTGTATGTAAAGCATGTGCTGTTTGTTTACACAATGCGCACATTTTGGTTCCGCTTTGTCAGAACACACACTGGGGCGGCTTTAAGTCGGCGGAATTGCAATGTAAAAAAAGGCTGTCCTCTTATCTGGTTGTCCTAAAGTCTGTCTCTTTTTGCAGCCGCCCCCTGCTGGCCAATTGAAAGTAGGCAGGTTTGAGACGCTTCGGCATTGGCTTCACTTTTGGAACAAAAAAAACATATGTCCAGTCTATGATTCAAATAACATATAAGTGATGTAGATAAAAAGATATACACCTGCTCGATTACCATTACTTCTAGTTGGCTTGTCAGTATAAAAGCCCCTGTTCCTGTGCTGCGCTAAAAAGAACATTTCACATGTACACCGACAAGTTGTCTTTGCTCATTTAATTGCTGAACCAAAAAAACATCATCATTAAAAATAACACTCTCATTATCAGCCTGGCTTCCTCTAATGCTCCTGAGTACAACACCTCAGGTTCACTGATGGCTGCAGAGTGAAATACACAGCAATGAAGGTAAATAAATGAAGCATTAAATTGCCTCACATCAGAGGACTACAATCCTCTCAACCACACGTAATTATGAGCTTTGGTCTCTTAATGTGGAAGCATTTCTCTCAAGAGGGTGGCAGGGTGAGGCAGGCGAGGGGGGGAAAAAAAGCTCCTGAGTGTTAAGCCTACTCTAGTCCTAATTACAGCTTCCTGTCTCTGGTGCTGCCGGGTCCTGCAGAGAGCAGCAAGAGGGATCTCAAGTGGTCCCCCCCCCTTCTCCCTTTAAACTCAGACATCCAGGCCTCCTGCCCCGAGGGCCACACAGGAGGGCAAAGCTCATGCACTGACCCTGGTTAAGCAGGAGGAAATCAGCAGGGAGCAACTGGGCCAGAGGGAGCGGAGACCGTAAGGGAGAAAGAAAATAAAGACACTCAGACAAACGCACATCTGCAAAAACACACGACAATATGATTACTGTCTGGGAAAACTTGTTGAATGCCTGAAGGCCTGAAACGGGTTTGCTGTGCAACAGTTTCGGTATGTCTGCCAAGCTTGCGTCAAATGTGACTCAGTGGAAAGTCACCATTTACACCTGGAACTAACAACAGCAGGCCTGGCGCACAAAAAACTACAAAAACAAGCTGGAAAAACGCACAAATACAATGTTGTCATCAAGCAAATGCCATCTATATGCACCACTGCTGCCCCTCATCCCCACTGTAGATATGTGTGTGCGTGCACGTGCGTTCATGTGTGTCCCCAAGGCATGCCGTGCATGTATTTGCGTGCGCAGCTAGCTTGCCTCACCTGGCAGCAATCAGGATGAGTGCTTCAGTAACTGCGGCGAAACAACATAAATGCGTGGCACAGATGGAGAGGCGGGGGTGGAGGACAGAGCCAGTCTTGTGAGGGCTACACAAAGAAGCAGTACAAAACGGAAAACATGGAAACGAGACGCTGCCAGGAAGCAAAAGGACGACTAAATGACTTGGTGGGAGTTAAAGCAGGAGACGGAGACGAGAGAAGGAGTCAAATAAAAGCATTGAATGTAAAGAGCAAAGCCGGCATACAATGAGAACGTATGGTGAAGCTTTTGTAGTCAGGCAGAGGAGATGTGGGTTAAATGTTTGAATGACATTCACCCTCAGGGGGATAATTATGGGGCTTGTGAGCTGCATGAGAGGAAAAAATAGAAAGAGAGGTGAACAGAGAGGAGATGTGGTCTGTTGGGAGTCACGGATGACCTCTCAGTGCATGTATCAGCTACAGCCTTACATGGAAAATCAGGTGGGGCAACAGGAAATTAGACCCAACCAATCAGAAGGCTTCCTCTTCTGTCGGGGCAAAGCTGAATTTGCAAATTATTATTTCCATAAATTGACGCTTAGTCTGAATGTCAAAAAAAAAATTGTCATACATACACATGTTGCCATAACAACACAGGAAGTAAATGAGTCTGACTTTTCCTGTTAATGACTGCTAAATTGTTTTTCGTTTATATGCACACATAAACATCTGGTTTACTGTTGTTGGGGATATTTTGTCAGTCAAAGTAATTATTTCACCTTTGTTAAGTTAATACACAGTCAATAAAGTTTTTATTGGAAGTCACGTGACTGTACAGTCTGGAAGCTAGATGCAGCGCAGACAGAGAGAGAGAAATAGCTGGTGAAATCGGTCATCTTTTATGATCCCAGCTCTCATTTTTCGGCTGGTGAACACAGTAGAATTTGAGTTATGAAAATACTGTTTTACTTTATTTTATAAGGGAACATACAGACACAGGCCCTGTGTCTCAATCCAGGGGCTGCAGCCTCCGAGGACATTCATAGCCTGCGTAGACCGCTAAAGCCGAACTGAAATGAGACGGTCTGGTCTACAGAGGATTTCCTGTTTGCACCACCATCCGCCCTTACCCTTGCATCACCAAACGACGCTCCTGTTGCAACAGGTAGCTAGCGGGCTAACTAGCTAGCATAACTAAACTCACGTAACTTAACCTATTATTTTAAAGATAATTTGTTCGTGTTTCATTTTTCTTAACATGCGTATCTCTAGCTATTGGATTGATTTGAAACCAAAAACTTTGACATTTAAAAGCGTATTCCTCGGCCGTCTAAGAGTTTGCTATCTTGTTTGAATTGGCGTGCACTGATGCACCCGATGGATCCTTCGTGGCTCGGAAAAAGGACACATATGTCGGCCGCATCTGAAGGAGCCTTCGAATTGGGACAACCTTTGATGCACCGCTGTGACGCGATCAGCCTTCAAATATGGCCTTCGAAGGATGCAGCCCCTGAAATGGGACCCAGACAGTGTTTGTTTCATGTTTGAGCTTTGATCTTTACATTGTCTCATTTACTGCCTTTCATGGTGTTCCATGATACTTCTATGAAGAATAAGCGTGAATGTGGACTCCAGTAAGAAGTGTGGACACTTTTATGACAACTGCTTACAAATCCTCATATATTGGCTAATGTTAAGCATTTCTTTACTACGATGGCTTGATGAAACAAACAAACAAACAAACAATTAATCTGTCAAAGAAGTTGAATTTATAACAATTTAAGATTTTTAAAATGTAGTCTGCGTTATGGTAATTAGTCGAGTTAAAAGTAATGATTTATTTATGAATCATGTATGAAAGGTCAGCTAATACTGAAAATGATAATTTACTAAAGCCTAAAGCGACACATTCAAATTACTTTTATTATATACTCATTACGTTTTTCATGATGTAAGACAAAGAACTGGCATTCCTTGAAAAGTGAAATAAAGAATAATTAGATTTTGTGGGAAATGTGTTTTTTTCTCATGTCTGTACAATAAATTTGAAGCTAGAGCTAGCAGCTTGTTAGCTTAGCTTAGCTTAAACCCTTGAGACATAGGGCAACAGTTAGCCTGACTATGTCCAAAGGTCAAGAAGCACTCCTATCAGCAAGTCTAAAGCTAACTAATCAATGAGACTCATTCAGTAATCCAGTCAAAAAAAACAGAGTCAAACCAACATGTTTTGGCTTCAAAGTGGATTTAGAGTAGAGTCTCCACTGGTTTCCAATTTTTGCTTTTGTCCAAAACAAATGAATAAGACATAAAGTGTTAATTGGTGAGCATTAGAGGTGCTGGTAGAAGAACGGTTCCCCCATTGTGCCGAGTTGGAGGTAGCTCCAAACCTAAGTCATGTTGTTTTTAGGCTTTATCATTTTAATTGTAGTGATGACTATCAAATACTTTTGTGTTTTTATTTACCACTCGATACTTCTGTTGCTGATTTAAGGCCTTTATATTTTCTGAAATAGTAAGCAGCTGGTTTTGCCCGAGGCCTTTCCCCCACAGCGTAGTTAATGCAGTGTTTATACAGCTGTTTAGATTCTCCAAAGAGGGACATTCCATCACTTGTCTACGTGATGGACATTTGCCTTGAGATTAATCATGTTCTGCAGGCCTTTGTCATCAAACGTTACAGGTTACCGTCAGTCAGATAAAAACAGGGCATGAAAGGTGATGCACAGACTTTCAGGGGCTGCAAACCTGCACTTGTTCCGGGGAAGTCTGCGAGGGCCTAGGGCTGTCCACATCCACAAATCAACAACCCTGAAAGGAGCCTGAAGCGGACTTTCTGAAGAACACAAGCTGTACCCTGTGAGACTCCCCTCAGTTCAAAGACATTCTTATGCGTGCGTGTGAAAGAAAGGAACAACAATTATAATATGGCACCATTAATTTACAATGACATTTGAATGTTTCATTGTTTTGAATGGCTTGTTGATGGAGCGAGGTTTGATATTACACAATAGGCAGCCCAAGCTCTGTTTTCATCCACCTACAGTGTGACATGCTTTAGTTCAGGGTTTGATGTGAACAATGGTCTGTCTCTCTGGAGGCATTGGGTTCTACAGACTGTTATGTTTATAGCTACCTGCAACAGCCCTAACTAGTTTAGAGCCACGCTGTCTCCTCACAACATGACGCCATCACACATTACCTACATCTCTTTGCCATCCAATGTTTAACCAAAGTCAGCGCCAGTGGATGTGAGTCTGACATAAGCAATGACAACGCTCCGAACGTCGAGTTCCATGAAGCTAATTCTTATTCCATTAAGAAAAACTTTTTGTGTAAATATTTGAGGTCCAAAGCTTTGTGTTAGCACATTTACGGTATTGATCTGAATATACGATTTTTTGCTCTTGACATACTTATGTAAAAGTGGAGTCGTCTTATATTCGGGGTCTAGACTTTTAAAGGCCAATATGTTCACAACAATAGACGGCGCCACTTATCTGTAAAGCGAGTGTACCCCTCATGTGAGGCCAGCCGTCACTCACAGTTCCAGGGGGATGAAAGATGGAGAGACCCGGTGATCGTCCAGAACAAATGGCTTAAAAGTAGGCAAAGTTAACCAACAACTGAGGCGGAGTAATGATGTCAATTTTATTCTAATTCTTGTCACAGAGTGTATTGTCCGAAATTGGCGAGCCTGAAAAGATCAGGGGCCGGCTGTAACGCCATTTAGCCTCTGCACCATGGTTAAGCTCCTGGGAGTCCCCCCAGAGAAATGCAGCATCGGGCCGCCGAACCGCCGCATCTTAAAAATGCTAACAGAATGACCTAACAGATTGTAACAGAGAAAATCTTACCGTGGTCTTTTAAGCGGTCGCTTCCAAGAGATTGACAGGAGAGTGTGTGAGTATGTTAGTGAAAAACAGAATGAAGGCATGCCCGTTACCAGAGCTGTCATCCAGCTGTTTCAAGACTATAAATAGACCTTACTTTGTTGGTTAATGATTTATTGACATTTTATTTTATTTAAATAAATCTTGAATATAGAAAAACATGATTTTGTTTAAAATTGTCTTTATGAAAACAAATTGGTCTTCAAAAAGTTTGAGGTTTTTCGTCTTGTAATGTATAATATATTATAATATTCTGCCCAATACGGTACTTTCATAATGGTTCAGCATCTTCACATGATTTCATGTGACAATGAACATGTCAAAGAATAATGTATTAACCTCCGCATGGGGAGGAGTCCACAATTCTTCTTGGCAGACATTTTAATTCAATCTGAGTCTAAACTGTCCATAATTTCCTTAATAAAGAGCTTATTTAATTAAGACTATTGTAAAAAAGATTTTAAGTTTATTGTCATCAACATAAGTATTTTTAAAATGCAGCTTAACGTGTGAAATTGACCATATTCACACAGTGGCCATGTCACCGTCATGGTGGGAGGCCCAAATGCTATTATGTCAAACTGCTATTTTTCAGGTTGTAAATAATATAGATTAAGAGTATCTGACAAATCATCACATGGTACCACTTCAGGATTGATCTGAAAAGCACTTATGAGTAAAAATCTGGAGGGAAATCTGGTCAAATTTCAAAGTAAAAGTACACATTTGCTAACACATTAAGTATATCAACAACAGCTAGCATTCAGCCACTTACAAGCTAATATTAGCTTAAGCTAGAAAGTAACGGAAAGCTTATATAACGGTTTAAGGAACAACTGGGACACAATTGTTACACGACACTGTAGGAAGGAGAAATTCTTAGCTAACGTCGGGTTAATTAAGAATTTACCTCCTAGCTAGCGCATTGTCTGTTAGGAAATGGTTGAATGCTAGCGTGCTAGCTGAAGGCAAACTGTAGCTGATGTTAAAACATGTTTTACCTTGAAATATGGCCAGACGACCCTCAACATTTTCATCATTTATCATCCATTCAGGTGCTCATTTATGAGGATATGGTGAATTAATAACAGCTGTATTATATAGTTCATTTATACCAGTTACAAGGTTGAACACAGCAGCACAACATCCTACCAGTACTGAAGCTTCCCACCCAAAGCGTTATGTCAGAGGAAAATGGCCTCTGGTGAATATGATCTGAGTACAAATGCTGGATGGATGTTTCTGCGTCTGCCAGGTGCGTGTGTGTGTGTGTGTGTGTGTGTGTGTGTGTGTGTGTGTGTGTGTGTGTTATAGTTTGGCTGCCGTGCCAAAGCTGTCCCGCTGGTGCATCCAGTAGGCATGTCGATTTTCTTTCTGCTCGTTTCTTGGTGCTTGTGCATCTTTCTGTTATTTACTGCTGCTGTTGTGTCTGCCAGCTGTGTGTTTGTCCGTTGGACAGTGTGTATGTTGCTATCACTGCGTGCCAGGCTATATAATTTTGCCATGCCTCCACCAGGTGCACTGCGTGTTGGTGCCTGTAATTTCGCTTGTATGATTGTACTCCAGTTGCCTATTTTTGGCAAAAGCAGCGTTTCAGAAGCTAATTGTCTTGGCTACGCACACCTGGCTGTTTCCGCTCCTTTAGCATACCCCCACTATGATTGTTTGGCTGTGTTACAAGACTATTACTACCATTCTGAAGCAATCAAGATTACTTTCCGTCTCTGACCCAGATAAAGATTGTTGGAGCATGATTTTACAAGTTAAAATGATAAGCCTAAATAATTAACTGAGGGAAGAAATTGGATTAGAGATTATGTAACGGGAAGGCAGGAGAAAAAGTGCAAATGCAGCAAGGAAAAGCGAGAAAAAGAGAGAAGTTATATTGTTTTAAAAATGGGGATGAGTCTACAAGGCATCATGAAATGCCCTGCATTTATTGTGTCCCAGCTGTACCCAACACACGTTATTAATTTACATTTCACAATTAGAGCAGTCAGCAGCTACAGTACATCACATGGTGCCAAATGGTTTAACGTTCCATCTGTAACATCTACACTTCTCTCATTTCTTCCTCTTCTACATCTACATTTACTCTCAAAACAACGGCTATAAATGGGTTGAATGAATGATAAAAACACCTTTAGTATAGTACAAACCATATAACAGCACCACAGACCTTAGCCTCAAAAACAATGAAGTTGAATGAATACTCCCGTTATAAAACAGGGGTTTTCAAGGTATTATCTGAGAGCACACAACAACAAATGCTTGGTTTTCCTGCATTTTTGTTTCACACGGAAAGAATCCTGACCTCAAAAAACAAGCTAGAAACAGGCTAAGCTAACGTTAGCGTCAGCAATGATGCTGCTTAAAGACAGAAGTGCGGACATTTAACAAACAAAGTGGAAGTAATTTCTGACTCTTTTTGACATATTCGAATCCTTAACTGAAAGAAGACACCCATATAATCCAATGAGAATTTGACGGCAAGCAGCGACACAACAGGTACAAAAAACAACATAAAAACACAAAAGACAGTACATTGACATCGAGAGGTAAGCTAACGCAACTTTAATCAAGTGCTGTGGATGTAACACAAACATTAACTCTTATTATAACGTGCGCGAGCTGTAAACAAACAGCACGTGCTTCACGTACACACGAAAGACTGGATAAAAAGATGGACGACATGACACCTCCTTAAAAGTGAAATCAAAATACACACCAAATACATTTTTCTCAAACGTGGTTTCTGTCATTATAGTTAGTTCTTATGATGATTTAAGACCAAGTGTTCATTTTTCGGACAAATTTATTTTTAATTAGTTATTTGATGCTATAAAAATGGTGATTGACAGCTCTGTTGACCAATACGGCTCCTGCAGCCGATCAGTTCCGGATTAGCAGAGTGGAGGACGATCTGTTCAAGAAAGGTAACAAAGGCAATCACTACAGTCATTGAAGTTTCTATATCTGTGAACGTTAACCTCAGACCAACACAAGAAGCTGTTCTGCTGTTATCGGTAAGTTAAGTGTGTGTTTTGGTTAGCGGTAGTGGGTACAGTGGCTCCACCCGCTGATCTCTACTGCGCAGACTCTGGCTCCAAATGACGTAACTATCGCAAGATGGCAGCGCCCGTCACGGGGGCTGTTTTGGCATCAATTCCGTACAATGAGAGCAGATGGAGGCGCGTCAGCCTGCTGGCTCCGCTGTTTACACTGACGCTGTTTCGCCCCACCATTCTGCCTCTGTGCATTTCACATATAAGACGAATCGCAACAGAGGCGTAATAATCCCGGCTTGAAACCGCAGTGTAAAAGGGGCTACAGTTGTTACTTTTAATCAGTTTTCTTTCCTGATACAATCTAAGGATTGAGTAAACTCCAGGGTAAATGTGAACAGTCAATCATCTTAATCTTCCTGTTTTGTTTTTTTTTTATCTTCAGACCTGTATAAGCGTGGAAACTAAAACTGTAAAACTACATGAAATCAGGTGCAAATTTAAAAAAGCTTGAACACAACATAAAACCCCTCAGCCAAATGCTGCTACAACGAACCAGAAAAGGGTAAATTAAGGGACTATATTTATAGGTATTTTTTATGTAACCACTTTCCTTGAGTCCCAGCATGCACTGCTGCTGCCTGCTGTAATATTCTCAATGTGACGACAGTGCAGGCATTGCCAGAGGTGACCGTGCTGAACTCCAGCCCCTATCTGACCACCAGGTAAAAGACTGAACAGCCCTTGAGGGAAAACGGCCGCACAGCATCGCACAGAAAATTGCTTAGTCCCCTTCAGTTCGCCCTGCTGAGAAAACGGGGTGAAGAGGCCGTGTAATGAATGCTTTAACCAGAGCTAACTTGAAAGTATGTTTAAATAAGTTAAAGAGGTTTATGTAGGAGGGAAAAGGTCTGGCCTTGGCACAGTGAATTCAGACTTAATCACAGGAACATTCTCTCAATGATTAAGCACAAAGCAAATGAGAATTCACAATGAGAAGGAAGAATCAGATTAGGCTAAATAAATTAATCTGTAGTACATAACAGTGGCTTCAAAAGACAAATAGGAAGCATTAAAAGAGTCTTACGAATAAAGCAGCTGATGTCCGAGGTATTAAGTCCCCAAACTCAGGCTGCCTCTGCAAGAGAACACGCTGTCTTCTCTATCCAGCACGCTGCATGGCAATACTGTGCACGTTCCCTCAAATAAAACACTGACCAAAGGGCTTGTTCCTCATAAAATATTGAGCCCACAAGAGTGGAGTTGTTCTTCGTCTAAAAATATAAAGCTGTTTTCCTTTAATATTCACCTTGCAGCTGTTCAAGCAGATAGAAACTAATACATCACAGTCAGGTTATAAAGAGGCAACAAGGCGAGGTCCGCTAAGCGTTTTCAGACACACAGATAGAAGTATGAAGAGCGTGATCAAATGCAAGGACTCGTCTCCCAGGAGTGTGAACATGAATGAACATGAATTAAATGCAAATGCCGAATGTGTTCTTTGTATGAAGAGTGAGGAAAAAAGCCCATTTTTCAGGTTTTCCAGTACAGTGTTACATGAGGGAGACACAATTAGAAAAAGGCTGCAGTTGGAAATAGAGGTGGGTGTAGGGTGGGTGTGTACACCTTCACTACTGGGGCCCAGAGTTATTTCTGAACCGGAGCTAGAGTAGAGTGGTTTTTGGGTTACCACAGCCAGATTGTGCTCCAGCTAAAGACCCTATGCTGTTTTTAGAAAGACAGTAGCTCTGCGTGAAAGAAGGCAAGATTATCATTCATTATCATCAAGCCAGTCTGTACGAGAGGCCTGGGATGTCAACGCAAGGGGCTGTGGTAGAAAACATTGTCCAGCAAAAAAGTGGAACCTTTTGCAAGGTGATTTATAAATTACTCCAATAAATACGAGTGCAACGTCCTGATGGATTACTTAGTCATTCCTGTATTTCAAGGGTTGGTTTCGTAATCACATGGAAATAATGAAGACGTTGTTCCTCGGCTTCTACGTATTGGAAACAAGTCCTGACAACCCTTTAAAATTGCATCACTGAATGGGGAAGTTGTTTAGACTAATTTGTATTTTCCACGTTTTCGTCAAGTTGAAACCATAGATTGTATAAAAGGATATACGACATGACAGCAATAAAAGTGAAAGCCCCCTGCTGACTGGCTGCAGTACAGGTCATGAAGCCCGCCTCCTCCATGTTAACAGATGGGACATGAGTCAAACTATAAAATCAAAATACACGTCAAATACATTTTTCTCAAACACGGTTTCTGTCATTATAGTTAGTTCTTATCATGCTGATTTATGTCCAAGTGTTCATTTTTTTGACAAGTTTACTTGTAATTAGTTATTTGATGCTGCAAAAAACATGATTGACAGCTCTGTTGACAAATGCAGCTCCTGCAGCCGATCTGTTCTGGATTAGCAGAGTAGAGGAGGATCGGTGAGAGGAGACGTAAATAAAATAATCACTCACTGAAGTTTACATATCTGTGAACTTCTGCTTCAGACCAACACAACGCTGTCTCTGGCTCCAAAAAATGTCACCAGAGCAAGATGGCAGCGCCCACCTCCGAGGGTATTTTGGCTTCAATTTTGTACAATGAGAGCAGATGGAGAAGCCTTATCCACCTTTACATACAGTCACTGGTTGAAACTAACATTTAGCTGCATCAAAAAGATATACAATTTGTCGTCTCTGGATTTCCAATCCCTGAGTTGGAGCAAATATTCATTAACCAGCAAACTGAACACTTGACTCTCTCTGTCTTACCTCAAGATCCGAGTTGTAGCAGAGGGAGACCTTAGGGCCTTTATCACATCATATTTGGATGTCCACTCGCAGAAAAGGTCCAGCAAACCGGTCTCTAGAGTTTGAGCTTTAAGAGAGAGATCAAGGAGGCAGTGCGATACAGTCAGGCGGGTTTGGCAGGAAGATCACCTCACCTTCGACTGTTGACTCTCTCTGACTAAACTTGTAACTGTAATTGTGTTTTGCCTGAACAACCATAAAGGGGTGGAGATACTAACAATTACGACGCCCTGCCCAGTTTATGCTATCTTTATACAATCCAGTAAATAAACTGCCATCCGTGACTCAGAGTTCATACTCCACTCCTGAAATTCCAACTCTCAACTTTGAATTAATTACCGTTCTGACAGGGCGACTGTATGGCGGCTGTGTGCGCAGAGGAAATCATAAATTAATCCCAGGGCTAGACGACAAGGTGCAAACTTGTGAAGCAGCTAAGGAGCGTTTAATCTCACCATCTGAACCGTGATGCACGAGGAAGAGATCGCACAGATGGAAATTAACCATCTTATAAACACCCTTCTTACACGCTCAGTTCTGACTTAGAGCAAATTAAACGTCTATATGAAAGGTATCTATCTGAGCCTACTGCAGTTTAACCCTAGAAGAGTTGTTTTTAAATGCAATCCCAATTAAAACTGAGGCATTGATTTTACGCCATGTTTAGGGACTGCTGTGATATAAAAGCTGTAATCTGTCATGGTACGACATACAGCTGCACTTTCTTCCATCATGTTGGGATGGAAACTTGATTGCAGATCAGACAAGAAATACGAGACACGAGCGAAGACTTATTGAAACAGGACCATCAGAAGTGATAAAACGGAGCTCAAAGCAGAAGCAGATGCACGGATTAAATGAACCGCGTCTCTCTCTCCTAACTTAATGAACCCCTTCCCCGCTTCCCCGCTTTAGCCTCAAGAGGCAATGAGGTTATTACCGTGTAGGACACCAGACTTCACCCTGCGTAATTATACTGCCAGCGTCCGAGCTCTCCGAAGGGTCCAGTGCACTTCATCACTTCTTGAAACCCCAAAGTGCAGCTGTTAAGAATAGATTGGAGACTGAGCGGCTCGCTACCTGGTACCAAATGAATGGGCAAGTGAAGGCAGGAGGATGTCGAGCTAACGGACGTTTTATCAACCGTTTTATTGACATTTCTCCGTGTTCAAGGTCTGCTATCACTGCTAATTCTGCGCCATACCTTCCAGAGGACTGGAGAGGAGAATCTTTTTCTTACTTTCTTTTTTTCACCAACTGAAGGGAAAATTATGACTTCAAACTTCCAAGGCAAAAGCTCACAATCCAGGGGTTAAAGCCTCCCCATATATCCTGCCGAGTCCTAATCCTGCCGCTGCTCCGAAATGATGACATAATGAAAGGCTTCCTCCTCTCTTCACTTCCACTTCCAGCGCTCACCTTCTCTCCTTCCCCCACATCTGCCTTATTCTATGACCTACATTTAGCCGTGGTGCTGTGCATGCACATGCAAGTGCAGACACCGCTCCACTGACTGTCTGTGTCTATATGCGTTTGTTCTAAAGTCTCTCATCATTCTGCTTTTACCCACGCAAAGGAGACGATAAATATTACATTCACTAGTGTATATCGGCCCGTGAGAGCCAAATGCGAATGCGTGTAGCTGCAGTGTTAGTACCAGCGGTGGATCAGCCGGCGTCTCACCACTGGCACCTAGCATGTGGAGCCGAGCACACACTGCAGGCGATACAGCTCATTCCAGCCATCCTACCGCCTGCCAATCAGATACAGCGAGAGCATGTCAACGCATGACTGCACGCACGCATGCGGCCAAGTACAGAGCAGCGATAAAACGACAAAACAAACACAACGAAATGGAAGTTAGATTTCGGTTCCCTTCTCTAACAATGGGATGACGAGACACAGAGCAGGCCACAGACAAGCCAGGCGTGTCCAGCTCTGCCCGACTACAAATCAACTTGCAGGGACTTAAGGGAACGTAATGCAGGACAATGAGTGTTACTGTCATGAGTCATTCTAGTTTAGTTCTGTTTTTGTCTTGTATTTCGATGTTCAGTTATTATTTCTTGATTTACCTTGTCACTTTGTCCCTTGTCATGAGTTTTCATCGTTTAGTTTTGTATTTAGTTTATTCTGTGTTCTTGTCAGTGTTTAGTCTTGTTTAGTTAAGTATTTCACTTGTGTCTCTTTGGTTAGATCATTTCCTGTTTTACTTTGTCACCTTGTCTCTCATGTTGGCCCACTTCCTGCCTTTGTGTGTTTTCCCGCCTGTTTGATTCTGTGCCCTGCCCTGATTGTTTTCACCTGCCCCTTGATTGTCTCACCTGTGTCTGATTAGCCTCACCTCCCAAGTTTATTTAGTCTTTGTGCTCCCCTGTCTTGTTGCCTGTTCATTGTCATCCAACGTGTGTTAGTCTATGTCCATGACCTTTCCCTGGATATTCTTTGTGCTTCCCCTGACCCCTCGTGTCTCTTGGATTACCTGTTCCTGGTTTTGTTATAAGTTTTTTGCTCTGCCTTTTGATTTTCCTTTTTGTCTTTTGTTGGAGTTTAGATTTTGTTTTTGCATTTTTGCCTTTTGTTTATTAAATCCATTATTTCAGTCTGCATCTGGGTCCTCACCTTTTTTGTTTAAACCGAAACCGTGACAGTTACTCTCCGACAGTGTGACGGCACTGTGGATGACGAAGAATACGGTGAGCTTAGGAAACAAGGAAAAGGGAATAACCCGAGGCATTTTCACATGTGACGGAGACACTTTCTTTTCAATCAGTTGATTCATTTAAAGACTTTTAACACAACTTTTAACCTAAAAAGGACAAAAACAGATTCATTTAAAAAAAATTTAAGCAAACAATTCAAAGACTCGCTGGTTGCAACTTCTAAAATGTGAATATTTCATTGCTCTCATCGTCTACGATGACAATAAAGATTTTTATATTTTGGACTTCTGGTCAGCCAAAGTCAGCTGCCAACTGCACTGCACAGGACATTGATACAGGTTATAAGAGCTTTACAGCAGCCATAAACAATGTTTTTCAGCCTCCTTAAGGCAGCACAAAGAGCTGCAAACATATTTACACAGTATCATGTTATACAAGTTTTTATGTTGAAGCTGTTAGACAGTTGTTTTAACACATCCACCAGACATGGAGGTGCATTATAAGGGTTTTAAAGTCATTCTGTGATGACTAAAAGTCCAATACTCACTCTCCACTAAGCCCATTAAGCTGCTAAATTCTCACCTACGTATACTTAACTTTGGAACAGTGTTCACTTTGGCAGCCATTTTCAATTTAGTCTGTAGACTAAAATGTTTATACGTTTAAGCACCATTTAAGTCATTTTTACCTTTAATAGTTTAAGTCTAGTTTTAGTCGACGACAACTCAAAACATTTTAGTCTAGTTTTAGTCGACGACAACTCAAAACATTTTAGTCATTACTCTTCAGCCCCTTATACACTGCCAGTTCAAGGCGGGATTATTACGCCTCTGTTACCTTCCATCTTCTATGTAAAACGTTCATAGGTGGAACGGCGCCGTGTGTGTATTTGAAACACGGGCTGTTTGTTTACACCTCACGCACGCTTTGCTTTTCGACGCCCAAAGGCTATTAAAAAACACACACTGGGGTGGTTTTAGGTCATCGTTGCTTCGTCACGTGTACAATGACAGAGGTGGCATGAGGACGGAGCTTTGTTACCGCAGTGTAAAAAGACTCTTCCCACCTAATCTGTAGTCACAGGGCGTCTCTCCGTCTTTTGTTACTACAGTGCATTGTGTTTGTTTTTCCCCAACCAAACACGTTTTGGGTGGATGCTGTAATGTTGTCTACAAGCTGTTGCTTTGGGACATCATCACCTGTTTGGCTGGGTCAGATTCAGGCAGATCTGCTCTGGCCAGTCACAGGAGTGCATCGCTTGTATTTTGATTTTGAATGTCAGACAGCGAAACACTAACATTTTAGTCTCGTCTCGTTAACGAAAACAGATAATACGCGTCGTCAGTGTTCTTATTATCAACGATCTATTTTTAGCTCATCAGTGTCTCGTCTTCATCGTTGTTGAACATTTGTCGTCAACATTTTCGGTAACAAAATTAACACTGCTTAGTTCAGGCAGAAAAAAACAAAACAACAGATGAAAGACACTAAAACACTGAGTTGGTGGTGATGTGGAAATGTCAATAAAAGCATCTTTAAGTTTGTTTTTTTTTGAGTCCTTGAAGATTAGTGTGTGGAGTCACTGGTTCATCTTAAAACTGTCACATATCTGCTGTTCAGCAATTTGTGTCCGTTTTCACTTGGTCGCACTGTCTCTGTGGTAAAAGAGGAAATACACATTTTCACAAAATATAAAGAGACGGCTCTCCTCTATGTGACACACAAACACAAAAAAAAGCTCATTCCGCTGAAATGATCAAAGGAAAAAACAAGACGTCTTTCATCCTGATTCTCTCTTGGCGGCGGCAGGATCGGACTCGTGAGGGATGGATTCATGCTGCTGTGATGCCGGGTCCAGCAAGGTCAGAGCAGAAAGTACTAACTCCATTAAAGACTGATCCCGCTGAGGGAGATTAAGTCTGTCCTGTCCCCTGCTTTCCTCCTTCAACCGCAGCACCGATTATATCTGCACCGCAAAAATGTCTATTTTTGCAAAAGCGTGCTTAGACACTCATTAATCTTGCTCCGGAGAGGCGACTACACCCAATAATCTCCAAGAGGTGCAGGGAGGCGGAAGTGTCTCGCACACACCTGTCACAGTCCATCTGCTGCAGGAAATTCACACCTGATCCACATGGCGGAGAGGAAACACAGGGGTCTACACGCTGCATATAAGCAAACACAGAGGCTTCATTCTGCAGACATGCATACCATAACACCAAGCTGACACCTGGACAAGGACACTGCACTACCAATTAGCCCCTTCCTCTATCAGAGCAGCATGTGAAGTGTTCATGCACCTTGTAATTACTAGAGCAGAGGACGCGTTTCATTTAAAAAGCAGCACTGACACGGCGCTGGAGAGGAAAACAAGCCTCTGACTCATTCCGAGTGAGTAACGGACAAGAGAAAGTCATCAACCATCAGACATCCGATAAATGTTCCATGTCTGAGCGAGGAGGCCCAGCTACAGAGCTTCACCAACACCGCACTTAACGCTGCTCAGAAGTCACAGCGGCGAGAAAAGCAATGACGTTAATGTTTAGCTTTAAAAGTAACCTCCACTTAAAGAAGAAAAGGACGTCTGATGGAAACTCGGCGGCCGGGAAGAGTTGAATCATTCTGACCTTCTGAGCACATCCTATTCTGATAAATCACACAGGGCAGCGGTTCTTGATGACAGGCTTTCACGGTGCACAGAGCCCAGCTAGAGTACAGCCTGCCAGCAGCAAGGTCCTGTGAAGGAAATGCAGCTCTACACCTCACATTATGGCCCATAAATACAGCTGGGAGCGCCGGCGCCCACAGCGGGCAGGCGTTTGATGTGAGGAAGTAGAGAAAGTCCACTTAGAGCTCATTTCACTGTCGGTTGGCCTTCTTGTGGAGGCTGAATGGACTTTACTGTGCTTGTACCATCAGGTGTGTGACTAGTTGTCCTTTCACACCAACAGTGACCCCTCGGAGCTTGTTTCTACGCCGGAGTTTAAACTGCTGGCTCATCCATGCTTAGGACAAAAAGATGAAGATGTAGTATGAGAAGTTAAGAGTTACATTTCTCTGGTTCGGAGATGACATAAGAGCTGATCTTCCGACACATGCTAATGCTTAAAAAAAAAAGATGCTGACAGGATTTGTCCCTATCAGAGTTTCACACACTGCCTGTTGTATTTGTGTGGGGGGGGGGGATCATGTTTGACTGGCGAGAGAACAAGCCCACTAATCTACAGCGCTACAGCCATTTTCAGACAGCTTAACCTCTCTATAATCTGTCTGAACTCTGGGCACTTACTTCTAGACACAGACTGAGATTAGCAGCCTATGAGAGATTTATAGCGCAACTATGAAAGCTACCCCAATATAAGCTGCTCAAACATCCCATGTCGCTTTTTAAGACAACTCAACATAAGGACGTCAACACAGACGAGAGTGCCTTAAACAGCTCCACTCAGGAAGTTTACAATCTCGTGAAGGCGGTTAATAAGCACGGACCTGCGTGTGTGTCTCGTGGAGAGCCCTGTCCTCAGAGCGCTCACACACTCAGACAGGAGTGAGAGGCACAGCTGTTCTTGATGACTCCAGCGCTCTTTACTTTGAAGGCTGAGCTCAGATAACTGCTGCTCTGGCCGGTTAGCGCGCATCTGAAATTACACCTCCACCTTCCCAGACTGCCCTGCCCAAGCAGTCTCTCCGCTCCTCTGTGCGCTTTGTATCCGCATACCCTGTCTGGAACTGGAAACTCGAGCTTTGGCTGACAGTTATGAGAATTTTACCATTAAATAAAAAGAGGCTCAAGTGTTGATCTAAAAGTTTAGCCTTGCCAATTCAAGAGCAGCGGAGACACGGAGGACAGAATTTTAAAGAAAGAAATTCATCATTTTTAGTGTGTGAAGCGGCTATTAAATCAATATCTTAGGGCCTGAACTATATGGGTTTTTTCAGACCGATACCAATACCAATTTTAGGGGAAGAAAATCACTGATTAATGACATGGCTACCAATATACTGAATTTCTAAGCAGGAATGGATAAAGACCTTTTATTTTACATGGAGTGCGCACTGAATTTGACCATACCGAGTACCCGTCTATTCTCTGAAACACACCGATTGTTGATATTTTGCTAGCTTTAACTAACATAACACTCGACTAAAATCCGCAATTTTAAAAGGATAATTCACCTGAAAAAGGTAAAAATTAAAAAAAATTAAAAGGTGGCCGATACAGATGCTGGTATCAGTATTGGAACATCTCTATTGCTTTATTTAAAAATGTACTTAAAGCTTAAAGCGAGTTTTTCACCGTTTATGAACCCGACTGAAAGTGATTCAGATGTCTCTGTATGGCCTACAAAAGCAAAACAGACCATCAGCACCAAGACTGATTATTTACATATAGTTATTTTTAGGGCCTGTAACCGCAAAAGAAAAAAACACCACCTAAGCATGTACAGTACAATATCAGCAAAGAGATAAGAAGTACGGCTTTGTCCACAGGGGGGGCGCCAAAATCAACCCAAACAGAAAGTTCCTCACAGGAGCTATGACTAAAAAATTTGTAAAATTAATATGATTTATGAAACACTCCAAGCATTGTTCTCTGCATTGTCTGCAGTTTCCATATCCACGAATATCGGGAAAAAAACGATATACTGATATATCTGTGATAGGCAAATATCGGCCTAATATTGGTCAACACATATATCTCTCAGACTCTAATATTTGTTATTTTACCATTGAATCAAATTACAATGTGACAATACAAAAGGGGTCACTTGTAATGATTAACCTACTGAGACACTAATATAATAATATTACACTGTATATACACTAACGTAGTGTTTAATGTCATTGTTTCGCTCTCACCCTCTCATAACCTCTCATAACATTTTCAGCTAATAAATAACAGAACCTCTAAAACCTTCAAAATAAATGTGTGAATGACACCTTTTCATTCAGTTAGATACAAAACAAGAATCCTAATGAATGATAATGCTGTTTGCTTAAAGTTGACCATATCAACGTGAAGAGGTGGCGGTGCGTCAGAGCGTTGGTCACGACTTGTGTCGGATTAAGTTGACCCTTTCTGACCTCATCCTTATGATGGGCGATATCATCTTACTTGTAAATCAATGGGACTGATCTGAGCAGCCTCGAAGCTGTAATGGTGCCATATTAAAGAGGTGATTCACCGAGCTGCTGGAGAAATGATCGACCGTCACACATCTGTCCTTCAGAGACAGAAAGTCTGCGTCTCTTTAAAATGCAGACAGTAAAGAAACGTGTCCTTGAAGATTAACTCCTGCCTGGTCTGTGCAAGGATCGATTATCTATGCCCCCTAAACACTGTCGCACATTTCTTATATTCTGCTTTGTTCAGTACAAGTTAAACTCAAGAACAGAGGGATTCAATTAATACAATTAGATGGGATTTAAGTTTCACTCCATCTGATGAGAATGTCTCTTCGGAGAACACTCTTCCACATAAATCACCTCCATCCTCACACTGTCTGCTTGATGCTAATGAGAGCGGTCAATCTTTGACTAACTACTCTGCATTACTGGGTCATCACTGACAGCAATTATCCATTTCACGAGTTAGAATTTTAACAGCTTTGTGATTATTTTGTCAACCACCAAAAGGTCCTTCTTGACCCACTGATCAGTGAGCTTGTTTACAGAAAAAAAACATTGCTTTACTTCATTCTTGCTTCGCCTCTCTCAGCTGCAGGCCCACGTGCAACGCTGTGTGCATCAATTCCACAATAATCTGAGGTTTGTCCAGGAAGGGATGAGCAGTGATTAGCAAAAATGTACACTTTCCAACTTCAGTACGGGCTTCAATATGCTGACAAAGAATTGCTCTCCATGACTTGCTGTTGACATGTGTACTTCCTTTTTGTACATTGCTTTATTTCTTTGGAAAATTGGGTATTCCTTTGTATCACGTGATCTGGAGCACTCGTTTTTATCCGGATAAATTGTTAAAGGTATAATAAGTAGGATTTTCCTGGAAAAAATAAATACAGACTTTTACAAATATAATATAATATAAATCAACTCTTATGGGCCTCTATACATGTGTGTAGGTGAGTGTGTGTGCAGACCCTTGTGAGACCCTTCCCTCTGCATTTGTTTTGCTTTGCACGGGACGTTTTCAGGAGGGATGCTGTCGTGGTTCCCTGAGCCAATCACAGCGTAAAAGGTGAGTGTGGGAGTGGTTCAAATTCGCAACTGACCGGCGAACATGGCGAAAGAGCGATGAAGAGTTGGCCTTCTGTTTGTTGGACAGGTAGGTGCCTCAAACCGGGTAAGACAAGCTAACTTAGCGCAAAGGTAACCGGCGGTTAGCATGCTAGCACAAAGGCAACCGTGATGCTGTCGGTGTTAGTTCGGCGGGGTGGGTGTGTTCTCGCACAAGAGAGTGAGCGTGAGCTTCTGGTGATGAAGAGCGCAGGAGGAGGGGCCCAGTGTGAATGTGTTGTTGACAAAATTCAAGGAAATCCGACTTATTATACCTTTAATGAAAACAAATTATATTTTGTTACCTTGGATAACTAGGCGTTCGGACGAAACAGGTACTTTTGAGGGGATAAACATTTCACCTGACAAAGACCCAAATGTAGCAACACTGTGACAAAACATTTTATGGCATGAAATAAGTGTGTGAACGTGCGTTTTGGCTTGTCTGTGCTGTTATTTTAATTGCCCTGCACCCACATGACGTGCTTGTAACCCTCCTTCCAATAATACCAAAGACAAGCAAATTGTTGAGCCAAGTTTCAGTAAACCTAGAGTGAAAAAAAGTGCAAGATTTAGTTCGGAATTGATGCATTTTGGTGCAATACAGTAATGTGGGAAAATAGGGTCTGTGTGTGAAATGGCTGCTGGACTCTTGTATAATGGCTTAGCATGGTGGGATAATAGTGGAATATTGCAGAGTGCACACAGCTCTCCTACACACACCTGTGCTCTGTCTGCACACGCAGTGGGAGGGCGCCCTATTTGAGACAATAAATATCCAGCTGCAGACACAAAGAGGTACCAGCCGTTGTGGAGCAGTAATTAGATATTTATGTGTAAGAGCAATAATGCAGATGTTCAGCGAGAACCCTTTCACACATTGACAGTGGGTACGTTGTGTGCGTTTATCAGGTATCCATCAGCACATTCATAATGCATCATTAGAGTGGGTAGTTCACTTACTATAAAAGAAAATGTTCTGCCTAAGAAGAGATGAATTATTTAGCTTAAGCTTTATATAATGTGTCTTTTCTGCTACACTCTGCGGGCTGAAAACATTGTCGACTAGATTCAACTTTTGTCCTCGTCACAACTGCTTTGAAAACCAGAGGGAACGCAATTATTCAGCAGCTGCACCCACAAACAAAACGACACTTTCCTGACGCAATGTCACTATAACCTGGAGAGACGCTTTGTATTTTCTTCCCTGAGCCGCCCGGGGAGAAAATACAAAGAACAGACTGGTGCCTTTGATTGCGGTGGACTACTGGTAAGTGTGGAAATGTGTGTGTGTTTTTCTATTGTAATGAGTCTTAGGTGACTGTCGACCTCCGCTGCTGTTCTTGAAGGTGATGTGATCATGAGATAAGTCTCGACAGCTCAGAGAGATAGACCTCAAGTTTCCTGTTATGTCAGACAACTCGCAGCACTTCAGAAAGGCAACATGCAACCCCCACACACACACACACACACACACACACACACATAAAAACACTTAATTACCCGTGACACGTGCGTGTTTTCCTCTGCCTTTCAAAAGCTTTCCTCCTGTGAAGTGAAGGCGATTGGAAACACTTTTTGTGTTTAACTTCAAGCGTTTGGTCCGAAAAAGCTGAGATGGTATCTGGCTGTCACTAATTAAAATTGCTCCAAACAAAAGCCCGCCACGGTTGAGAAGCGGTGCAGCTGTGTGGATGTGAAAGTGTAATGATGTGAAATGAACACATTTCAAGCAGCTGCATGTTGGTCTTTTAAAACCGCTGCTACAACGAACTTTGTGAGCAAAAGAGGGCACAGACCTGTGCGTGTCATGTCCTCTATCAGATATCAATGTGCTGCTATAGATTTTGTCTTGTGACTCTGTCAGAACCTGCTAGCGTTACTACTCTTGCATGAAAATAAGAAAAGAAAATTATCGTGGGGTTAAGCAAATATATTATTAGAATTATGTCCCTGGAGGCCTTGCTTTTCTGTTTAGCTTGAGTGACATCATGTGCACGAAGGTGTTTAACAAGGGAACCATAAACCTCTGCATCTTCTGCCCAAGTTGTAGAGCAGCGTTCAGGCCTGCCTGGCTTCACGAAGAGCTGTGAATGAACTCAGTTTCTAGTGTAGTGTAGAAACATGAATATCCTATAAGCACTCAACGGCACCATACAAGACAAAGTCAATATCTGAAACACAGGGAACTCAGCTGCTCATAATGCCCCTCATGTTTATTAAATCATATTCCCTGTGAGCGTGTGGACGTTAAAGAGCCGCGCGGAGACTAAATGAGCTGCAGTTAAATGAGCACCCTAAGATGATCACCGTGTTCCAGTGTAAAGTAACGAAGACAAAGGCTCCTCTGCCACATTTTCCCCCGCAGCTTTGATCAAACAGAACCGTACATGTTGGCTCGTTTCAACCTAACACGGTGCATGCACATCCTCCCCTTGTGCTGCTCCGTGCCCTGCACAAAGCGCTCAGATCTGTATGGAAATGCAGCGGAACGCGAACAAAGCCTTACCTAAAATCTGAGTCGGTCCTCACTGGATGCTGCTGCTGTTGTCCGCCGGTCCATTTCGCTCCTGATCGCCTTGTTGCACAGAGAGCATGCGGCTCGGTTTGGTTCGCCTCTGCTCTCCGTTCATACAGGGAGATACTACGCCGAGCGGAGCGGAGGGGCTGTGTTGTCTGTCACACTGTTGCTGGCCTTTTTTCTCGCATCCACATCTGAGTTTGAGGGGCGGAGTCGGCGAGGGCTGATTTTTCTAGTCAGGCATCGAGGTGTCTTTGATGGCCTGGAGGAAAGGAAAGGAAAGGAGGGAAGGAAGGAAGGTATGGGAGTAAAGTGGGGAAAGGAAAGAGGAAGGAAGGATGGAGGGAAAGTCATAGGCTATGTATTATAAAGATGACCAATTTGTCCTGTTCAATAGAGTGACGGGACATGTTGTACTTTATGAAAATGTGATGGCAAAAATTGATACCACGCTCATATTTGCCTGGAAAATATGAAGCTTCAGCCATCAGCGTATTAGCTTAGTTTAGCTTAGCTTGGCCGGAAGCAGTGATTTGCTCAAATCTTTGCTAGTTTCCTGGTCGAATTGTTGCGTTTACTTCTCTATTTTAGCATGAATTAAAGAAATTAAATTGGCGAAGTTCACAGGTGAAAACAGATGGATTTGTGTTACCTTTCCACGAAGCTAGGCTTGTAATTTCCCCCATTTTCCAGTCATAAGCTAAGCTATTGTAATCAGCTGCTTTCTAAAACCATATACTGATAAAACCCTATCTCATGAAATCTTGGAGGGAGCTTTTGACCTTTAGAATGGAAACTTAAATGATTACTTAAAGGGTAACTGCACACTTTAACATGTTTTTAGAACTGTAATCTAAATTATATTGTTGTACACACAAATGCTGGGGTTGATATTGACAATCCTTGCCAGATGTATAAAAATCTGCATTATGGAAATGGCTCAAATACGCCATCTACGGTTACGTTTGTTTCGTTTTAAAAATTGTATACATATTTTTCGGAGCCTCTCCTTCCTCCTGAAATGAATAAGCCATTTTGCCATTCATTAGACCTTAGCTACGATTGGCTGAGAGTGGCCCACATGTGGGAGCGGCTGCACTGCACTTTAACTCCAAAGTTGTCGCGAACATGACTGCTCTAGGATCGGTTATTCGGCCTTACTTGTACGAGCCAGAATCACCTGGAGGTATCAGAATGGTGAGTTGAAATCTTGACAGCGACTTGACTACAGGCTAGTGCAAGAAGGCAGCCTGAGGTGAATGACGTTGAATTACGATTGGTCGATTTCAGCGAAAGCGAGGTTCTACGTAGAAACCTGCAGCTGTTCTGAACGGCCCATTTCAGAGGTGACCTTTTTGAATTATTAATTCTGGAAATTACAGAAATAATTCAGCAGTTTTCACTTTTTAAACACACAAAAATGTGAAACCCATGCAAAATATTATTTAATAGATATTCAACTGATCCACAGTTCTGTCCTTCCCAACATGTAAGCTCATAAGTCATTTTAAACATAGTCAGACACCATTATAATCCAAACGTGCTTAATTTTGTTTCCTAAGTCATCAGTGAGTTTTGATCAGAAACCAGTAGGGAGGAGTTTCATAACTTTTTTGCACCGACATAGAAATTGAAACCACTGCCACCAGTCTCAAAGGAACTCAGATGTCTAGCAGGCTGATACAAGGACAGGAAACAATGCAGGTTTTGAATATGAGTTCTCTATAAACAAATAATAAGGGTCTAATTTCAGTTCTCTGTGTCTGTTGTTGTTCATGTAACAAGGACATATGTTGTTGTAGCAACAAGAACATGTGTTGTTGTTGCTCTCTTTGCCTGTCTCTATCCTGCACCTCCTTCTATCCCATGTTCGGCCCATCCAGTCGAGGCAGATGGCTGTTCAACATGAGTCTGGTTCTGCTCGAGGTTTCTGCCTGTGAAAAGGAAGTTTTTCCTTGCCAATGTGCCGAATTGCTAAGTGCTACTCATGTTGGATTCATGTTGGGCCTCTCTTTAAATAACTTAACAAAGAGTCGGTCTAGACCTGCTCTTTCTGTAAAGTGTCTCGAGATAACCCTGGTTATGATTTGGCGCTATACAAATAAAATTTGATTGATTGATTGATTGATTGGAGTTCTGTCAAAGATGGGAGCCAAGATGTGGAGCAATATGATCCCGTTGGTGTTACATTTTTTGGGTCAACTGACTGCTGCTTGAAATGTTAACTACAGTAAGGTGGAAATGAATAACTCTATACAATACTGGAAACAAAGGAAATGCATCATTCTGTAAAGTCCCATATAGTCATTAACCATAGAAATAACTTCCAGATAAATATTTTATCTTATTTTGTGTTTTTTCCAACTGATAAAAAAGGGGAAACATGGTTTTACATCACGGAAGCAACGTGAATCTGCCAGGCAATCAGCAGAGACTTTAGTAGGTCAATGCATCCAGCCAAGTCAGTAGTCCTACACATAACTCCACAACCACAAACCACAAATGTCAGTTTAGCCACTTCTGCTTTTACATGAATAAATCAAATGTGATATAATGTGTTAACTGGTGATCTTAGGAGGTGCTGGTAGGTGGATTTTGTTACTTTTGAACCAGTCAAGCTGTTTCTCTTTATGTGAAGTCTTTCTGCTGAGCTAAGCTAAGCTAAGCTAAGGGGCTGCTGTTAGTAGGAAAAACTTGCAACAAATAATTGCGCAAAATCTTTAACTGCCTCAATGCCTCAAAGCATTCAGAAAAATGGAAACCTGCAATTTAACAATCACTGACCGAAGTGCATTTGATGATAAAGGTCATGATCAATCAAGATAGTATCTACATAGGAGGTCAGAAAACAGCAACTTGATGAGGTGGGATGGTTTAGTCAACTGTCTGTGTCCGAGATAGAGAATGAACTCAATAATAACAGATTTACTTTTTATCTTTGTGAGTTCTCATGTCATTTTCCAATGTCCTATTTTGAATTGTGTGTACTCTTCCACTGTTTCAGTTTGTGAATGTGTGTGTTTGTTAAATAGAGATAAGCAGTGGAGCTAGATATGCAGCATTCCTGCAGATCAGCCACCTATGACTTGTTTACACGACAATTTAAAGGCCTATGGGTGAAGCATAGGAACTGTTAAACATACATGTTCATTTAAGGGTAAATATTTGTCTTCATAAAAAATGTGAGTGCAAGAAAGAACATAGTTTGTAGATTGTGTTATTGTGCCGTGTAAGGATCAGCCAGTGTAATGCAGGTTGTGCGTTTGTGCGCTGCTCTCTTAATTGCCTCATCAGTAAACGTCAAACGTTCAAATGGCTCCGCCATCTAGATTTATTTATTCATTTGTGCTCCATCAGATGCAGGCGCTGCTGCTGCATGCTGCAATTACTGCTGCACGGCCAAATTTGCCAATGAATAATAAATCACAACACAAAGAGATCTAAGCAGCTGTCTGTGAACCAACTGGACTTAAACCTGCATTTTGTTTACAGTAGAAACTCCTCTTTAACTGCTGAAACTGTTTGATTGTTCATCTGAGCTCTCAGGTAACAGTGGAGGGACACAAATTTGCCCCACAACCAAAAACCTGCACACAAACATCCAGATCCACATGCATGTGGAACAAGGAGTTAGCACGGATTCTCAAAATGCTGCCTCGAAATAATGCAACCAGAGGCATCGGCTCCATGGCACACATGCTGCTCTCTTCAAAGTGAAGCTGAATAGCGGGGCGTTTGGAGGCAGATGACTCACACCAACTCACTGGTGTGCTCAGAGACTGTGACTGAAAAATGGAGAGTATGAGTGGGCTGTGGGAAGTGTGTTTCTGTCCCCGGAGCAATATGTTAAGACCTATGTACTGAAATGTCTCCTACAGACGTCCCAGCAGCCTCTGCAGCGGGTCAGCAGCCCTTTGTTGAACACCTGACTCCGGTGCTTATCGTCTTTCTCCAGGTGCGTGTCAGTCAGCCACACTTCATTATGCTGCTGTCTTTGTAGTGGACGACAAGAAAAGGAATCTCACAATGAGGGAAAGAGGGGTGCATAACCAGGTGTGAGAAAGCGTGTGTGTATGTGGGCTGTGACTGGAGAAAACTGTACAGTATGTGTGTAATATGTGTGCTTGATCGTGTATCTCGCTCTTCCAGCTGGGCTGTAAAGCTATCCCTTGAAACTGGCTGATCACCAGGATCAAAGGGACCAATTAGACCTCCCGCTCCCCTCATCAAGCTCTCCATTCTAGCTTAGCATGTATAGCTTACAAAAATAGCCATGGCAGATTTTTTATTCAAATGTATGGTAATTTTTCAAACAATATGTCCTTGATTTCAGACCGAAGGGGACGAAAGCAGATTCATTTCAAGTCAATTTTGCTTGCTAAAATTTCAACTGCCATTGTCAAATACTTTGGGCTAAGCTAGCTAATAAGTTCCCTGAGATGGGTGACAACTCCATTTCTAAAATGATGAATAAAAAAAATCTTGAATGCAGCACCAGTTTAGCTCAGGGATTAATTTGGCAGCCATATACAAAGGCCCTTTGCTGCGTGTCATTCCCACTCTCGTCCCCTGTTTCCAACACTATCCACTGTCCTCTCTAGAGAAAGGCCAAAAGAATAATCTTTAAAAAAAAAACCTTTTTAAATACATACAAAATATGTTATTAAAAGTCTGAGGCTAAAGCTAAGCCCCAGGCAATAACTTAGCATCTTCACCATGATTTATGTAAGACATGAAAATAATGGAGTAAATGTGTAATTGCTGAATATTAAGTCTTAGTTTACACAATGTTTGCTGGAAAAACCACAACTTCTAACTGAGAGTGCCACAATTAATTCTGTCTCATTTAACAAGTTTAGCTTAGTTGCATCCTCCCAAGCTAAAGCGCAGGACAGAGTAGCCATTGCTAGCTTAAACTCTGATGTAAAATCAATAGCATTTTTACCAGCTCCCACATTGTAGACCAGTCACACATTAAAGGGGCATTAGAATAACCTTTAACCCCACAGATAATGTATTAAGCTAATCAGCGTCTTTGCCTGTGAAGTAACATTTAGTTTATCACTGTTAGTAGTTAAGCCTGTTAGCTTTGCATGCTAGTGAACCGTTTTCCATCTTACAGATACACTGTTTTAGCCTTTACTTACTCTTTACATTGTTGTTTTGTAGTTTTTGACTGTCTTAAAAAATACATAGACTTATAAACTTTGTATATTGTAGTATTTCTTGAAGATTTAAAGAAATGTAAAGGTTGAAAGGCCTGCCATACCTTTATAGACTTGCAACTGGAAGGATTTTTTTCCTTTTTTCCTAACTCACACAACTGAAGATATACAGTATGTTTGTTTTTGTTGTGCACATATATCTGAGATCTGTCAGGAGAATAACCGTCTTCACTCTCATTTTAAAAGCTGTCATGCTATGAAGAAGGTGTGTAAAGGCAGCACTGCCCCCCGCTGTTCTCTGTGTATAAATAAACTGTCAGCTTTTTTGTTTTAAAATCACAACACGGACACCAGCACTAACCTCATCATCGCTACCTGCGTAATCATCTCTGAGACTCATAACAGTGATTGAGATGAATCAGAGAGCAGTCAAAGCTAACAGCCACAGCTAAAATCATATCTGAACATCTGGCCGTCATCCCGCTTTGTTGTTCCTCTCAGCTAATTGTTCCCATTAGAAACCTGGGAGAGCGTGACGGTTTCCATGGTGATTCGCTGATGTGCCCGGGTGTTTCAAGCCCTAAATATCCCGGTCATTTCATGCCATCTGTTTCCCCTGATCGCAATATCTCGACTGATTTGGAAATTATGTGAGTCAACACATCACGGAGGCCTCGACTGCCTTAATGGGCTCGCTCACGTCAACAAAACGCTGGTGGAGGTACTCGATGGAGGTTTGACAGACTGAAGAATGAGCCTTCTGGGAGCATTTCATAGTTTATGAAGTTTATAGTCAATTCACATACAAGATACAGAGTGAAAAGTAAACAGCAGATGATGTAGTGAAATGACAGCAAGTGGGTCACTTATATCAGGTGGCTACAGGCCTTCTGATGGTGTGATGAGCTCACTGATTTGTTGAGCATTTACAGGAAGACGCAGTCAAAGCATTTTACCAAATTTTGTGTGTTTAATTTTAGCATATTGTTGAAAAGTTATTTCAGATATAAATGTTGTACATTTGTACATTTGTGTGTTGAGTTAACAGAGCCAGAACATCAAGTTTACTATTCAGCCACACTGGAGATTTTGTGAGGCTGGGTGTTTCGAGGTTAGTGCTCGCATTGACAGTGTTAGGTCTTTTAGCAATGTTCACCCAGCATGTTAGCATGTTGATAATGAGGACAAATCAAATGGGACAGCTAAAGCAGATGGGAATGTTTTAAAGGATGCAAAAATATTGGCATTGGCGGGAAGCCAATTGTAGGTGATACAAGTAGTTCTCATCTCAATATTTATGATCATGATGAATTTTTTTTCCTTTTTTTTTTCATTTTCATTTTTTCAACTTTTTTACAACTAGCTAGCTTTCATTCCTGAAAGGATGTTTTTAGAAACACTGCAATCCTGCTTTCTTGGCCATGGCTCCCTCAAAAACGCAGTCCTGTGATCTCAATAGAACCCACCTGTTAAAGTCTACACCCGACCTGCATCACAGCCACACTTGACCAAGCAGCTTACCCAAGATTACAGAAGCCGGCCTTTGGGCTTGTTGTCCACTCTTTTCCCTCCAAAACCTGCCAGGCAGAACAAAGAGAACCAACATGTGAGTTGAATATGAACTTTTGCCCTTTATTAATTCCTATTTGGATGATATGTCATGCTTTATTTCTGAGATTGTTTTCTGAGATTTGTTTTGCTTGATACCCAAGATCGATCCTTTTTTTGAATGAAGAAAGAGCGACACCAGATTTTGGATAGACTAACCTTATTATTATTTGTTTGACATTTAGATCTGTAATATTTATTTTGACACATTCTTGTGTAGAAAACATCATCCATAAAAAAACTGTCCAACTGTTTAATAGTTAACACGCCACTGGATCTTGTGTTTAAATGTGCATCATGTGCATAAGAACATTTTTTTACACCTGTAAAGATATATATATATGGACAATTAGCAAACATGTACATAATAAGCAAGTAAAGGCCATTAACTGAGCTCAAACTCACATTTGGATGCAGTCAATCAACAAGACTTTCTTGCTCTTACGCTGCTTATTGATGGATTCATCGCTGCCCTTTTTTTTATCTTTATCCCCCTCTTCTTAAGGTTAGCCTTATCCTCCCCTCTCTTCACAGCACAGGGATTTTGTCAAGACCAGTTTGTGAAGCCACACACTGGAATTACTGAGAAAATGCCACTGCAACTTCTCACACAGGCAGAAAACAAACAGAAGATAAATCAGTCCAAAGATAAGGCAGGCTGCTGCACTTCTCTCCCTTTGTTCCAACATCTACTTTGTTCCACCTAAATATTACATGTGCATTAGGAGGAGCGGTCGATGATGGATGTGTTGTGGTACTAGCTACTTGCTCTTTTCTATGTTTCCTCAAGTTCACAACACCACAGGATAACCTCAGCAACCCAAGAGGGAAAAAATGTTGGGAAAAGACCTTGAGACTGTTGACATGTTCTCTTCATGTAACAAAGACCTCTGTGATGCTCCGTTATCCCACTTTTATATCCTTTCTTCCACATGTCATGATAAAAAGCAGATTAATAATGTCTAAAAGGCACTTTTTTCATTGAGCCATAATAATTATAATTTTTCTGCGTCTTGTGTGATTAGTAATTAAAAAGACAATGGATAGTAAAAATCTGGAACAACATTTTCACGTGTTTTAAGGTGAAAATTTTGGTTCTTTAGCCAACTAACTTTGCCTTAGTTAACATGTTCTTTAGCTACCTAACACTGCTGTTAGCTAGTTTACTTGTTCTTTAGCTACCTATGAGCTAGTTAACTTGTTCTTTAGCTACCTAACATTGCTGTTAGCTAGTTAACTTGTTCTTAGCTACCTACCACTGCCATTAGCTAGTTAACTTGTTCTTAGCTAACTTTGCTGCTAGCTAGTTCATTTGTTCTTAGACTAACACTGCTGTTAGCTAGTTCACTTTTTCTTTAGCTGCCTAACATTGCCGTTAGCTAGTCAACTTGTTCTTTAGCTACCTAACATTGCCGTTAGCTTGTTAACTTGTTCTTAGCTAACTTTGCTATTAGCTAGTTAATTTGTTCTTTAGCTAACTAACATTGCCATTAGCTAGTTTACTTGTTCTTTAGCTACCTAACATTGCCGTTAGCTAGTTAACTTGTTCTTTAGCTACCTAACATTGCTGTTAGCTAGTTAACTTGTTCTTTAGCTACCTAACATTGCTGTTAGCTAGTCAACTTGTTCTATAGCTACCTAACATCGCAATTAGCTAGTTAACTTGTTCTTTAGCTATCTAACTTTGCCATAAGCTAGTTAACTTATTCTTAAGCTATACCTAACATTACCATTAGCTAGTTAACTTGTTCTTTCGCTTCCTAACATTACCATTAGCTAGATATGGAATTTCCTATTGTATCATGTAAGAATATCAAACAGTAATGTTCACTAGTAAGTGGTTAAAATCTAATGTTGGCTGTTGTGCTATGGTGGCTAATAAGCTATTAAATGCTATCTAGTAACTTTAAATATGGCACTATTTTGCTCTGTTTTGTTTCTATCTGTTGTCTTTTGTCGTCAAACATTAAGCGGTAAAACGAAAAGAGTGTGTAAGTTTTTACGTCTTTACAATTTCTAAGCTGGAATTTAGCAGTACATCATTACAACAACATGGAAGCTTCCCACCCTGAGCGTGATGTCAAGGGAAAATGGCTGTTGTTTGAATATGGTGTATTGCACCTTGAAAACCAACCTCTTACAGTCAACTCTCAGCCACCTGAAACAATTCAGTCATTCAGACTGTTGCATTTATGACCCGTGATTAAGTCACTGCATTTTACTGGTGCAGGGGTTTTTTTATAGTCTCTTGGTTGTGACGCACATGATGAGCTTTGAGCTCATAAAGGGTAAAGAATATCCATCCATCCATCCATCCATCCATCTGGTTATCAGACACCAAAAACATGTTGATTATGGAGATTTTTAGACTTTGATTAATACTAGTTAGCAGCAAATCTGAACAAAAACAACATTTTCGTGCCAGGACAAACAGTTGAGATTGAGCCAGTGAAATATGACAATTTATTTGATCTATGTAAATGTCTATCTAAATATTTGTTATATGTGATAAACAGACATATATAATATCCTTTGAAGTAGCACCAGTGGAATTTTAGTAAGGTGGCAGAAGAGGTGAGGGGTTGTGTTAAACCAAGTCTTGTGAAGGGCTTCCACGTCCACATTGAATCAACTAAATTTGAAAAAAAAACTTGATTTATCTTTTGTTCAAACAACTGTCTAAACCCACTAAACATTCAGTTTACATTGCTATACAACATGGGCAAGTTAGACTGCATCCTTTATGCACGACTAATGACTTAAACAAAGGCTATGGTAGCGCGAGAGGAAATATGACCTGATAAAGTAGTTGGACATAATTTCACTATTTTGAATAACAAGGCTTAATGTGAACGCAGACAAAGGAAAAAGGGACAGTTTACTTTTATTTTTTATTTATTTTTTCTGTTGGTACATTTCCAAACAGATTTATACACTCCAGTGTGAGAAAAATATCAAGTAGAAATTCCAACACATTTTCAAGTATATTTTTGTTTCAGTTAACCACAGTGTCTGGACCCTGCCAGCTGCTGTCACTTGCAGCTATATTCATTTGAGCTGCTGTTTTTTTTACAGCAGTGTTGGACCCCAGGAGGTTTCTCTGTGATTTCTTCACACTGTACCTGTCACTTCCTCGGAAATGGCAGCCCCATTCCCACAGCCAAACCATACGGCAACGGCAGACCCCGTCAGCTCACCTTTTGTCACTCTCTCTCTCTCTTTCTCTACATTTGTCTCTGGGGCTTCAGGCTTAGTTTTCTCTATCTATTTCTCCCTCACACCTTTTAAAACAGCAATTATTCTCCATTTTACATGTCTGACGGTGCGAGGTCACAATCATCACAGTGCTGATACGATTTCAGTCGGATGTCACACTCTCTTTCTTCCTTAGAAGCTCTGCTGTCATCCTTTCCAAGTCTGTGTGTTTGCTTTAAACGCTCCATTTTTAACGTCAACTCAGAATCATGGCTCAATCTTTTTGACTCCGTCTTTCTTCTTCTCCTGTTCTCCATCTCTCCCTGTTTTATTTCGTGGCTCTGCTGGTAATCTGCCAGCTATCTGACTGATGTAAGCTGGATGTAATACCTTTAATGATTACATGTTGGTGGTGAGATAAGCCTTCTTGAGCTCTTTGAAACTCTGTCTGAACCCATAATATCGTTTCCAAAGAGATGGTGGAAGATCTGTCATGTGGCCTGGGCCTCTGTTTGAAAAAAAAAAAAAAAGATGGCCGTGGGTTTGTCATTTTGCACACATCAGCTTGTTTTCTAGCTGTGTATATTTTCAGTCTCTCTCCCCTGGTCTCATTTAGTCTAATTGGGAAAGACCAGGATGAGGGTGGTCGCTTTAAAAGCGACACATCCCCAGGCAGGCAGGCAGGCAGGCACGTCTCTGTCTGGTCCTCCATTATATCGCTGCACCCACCTCTCGCAAGCTTGGAACTAGGTTGTTTCCATGGCGACGAAGTATTTGACGGACAGCTCTGTGCATGATGGCCGGTCCCGCTGTGAGCGCTTCTACCCTGTGCTGTCGCCAAGACGGGATGCTAAAGATTTAGCATGTCTGTATCTGCTCATATTAATACCTTCAGTGCATTTTATATTACGGTGATGCGTTCACTGACAAGCTACTGTGGAAATGACACACTTTAACTCTACTAACGCCTACAGCATCTATTGTACAGCCAAACATACACCCACAGTAAACAGAAAAGAGTCTCTGACGTGTAAAATTTGGCTCGTGTACAAAATGTTACTTCATCACATGAGACAGAAAATAAACAAAAACACAGCTCGCAGATTTAAACAACCCCGATATGTTTCTGAGTCTCCTCTTGCAGAAAGCTTTTGCATATTGATGTTCTGTGTTTGACATCACTTAGTGTGACGTAGGATAGATCGCCTCCAGCTATGCTCTTTGGTGTGTCGGAGTTAGGTGCATTTACTGCACACCAGTACATAAGTACAAATTTGAGGTGCTTTAAACAAGAATTAGCATTTCATGCTACTTTATACTTTTACTTCTGCTCATCTCAGAGTGGAAAAAGGGCCCCATTATACTATAGAGAAAAAATGAAGAGACCACTGCAAACACATATTGTTCTGTGGTTCTACTATTTACAGGTTTGTGTAAAATGAACTTCTGTTTATTGTACACAACATTTCTCCCTACTAGCAAATAAAATATTCTTATTTAGGTCTTTTATTTGCAGAAAACGACGACTGGTTAAGATAACAAAAAGAGGCAAAGATGATGTTTTTCAGACCTTGAATAATGCAAAGAATCAAGTTCATGTTTAAACAACAGAAACTCATGTTTTACCTCAGGAGGAGTTCAGAAATCAATATCTGGTTTTTAATTACAGCTTTCATGTTTCTTGGCATGCTGTCCACCAGTCTGTCACATTACTGTTGGGTGACGCTATGCCACTCTTTGCGCATAAATTCAAGCAGCCCGGCTTTGTTCGATGACTTGTGACTGTCCATCTTCCTCTTGATCACATTCAGCAGGTTTCCGACGGAGTTCAGATCTGGATTGGGCCGACCGTGACATGAGGAGAGAGATGCTGATTTAAGGAACATCTGGAGTGGTTTATTAATTTTGGGCAGAACTGTATGTCAGGTACATTCTGTTGTTTATCAAAATGACACATAAAGAATGCACCTTTTCAATCTATACAGCATACCACACCGTATACACTAGACCCTCTATCACACACAGATATGCAATAAATGTCACGTGTACAAGTTTTTGTCCTTTTTTTTAAAGAATATTTTTTTCTTCTTCTTCTTCTTCTTCTTTTGGCAGTTGCATCCAGTCTCATTGCGTATCATTGATCTGAACTGGCCTTAAGCCTACTGTATGTATATATGGCATTTGACAAGCTAATCAATGAATCAAATTTTATTTGTATAGCCTGAAATCATAACTAAAGTTATCTCTAATAAAATACTGTTATAGATTTAACGACACCACAACATACAGTATGAAATAGATCAAATCAGCTCCTTTGAGACGCCAGTTTAGCTCAGTGATTGAGGTGCGCACCCCAAGTACAGTGGCTTAGTTCTCGACGCAGCGGCCCAGAGTTCAACTCAGCTTCTTTATGACAAACTACAATAATATTTCGCTACACATTCATGAATAAGAAATGATCCACAATCTGATCTGAAAAGCAGTTGTGAAATAGTCACACAATGTAATTTAAGGATTTGCGTACATGGACATCAATAAACCCTTTTTTGTGACAGACAGCCCAACTGTTTAACACACTACAAGGTGATGCGAATCCTTTCTGGGTTTTCTGCAGGTACGTTTTTTCTCTTCACACCAGGAGACTGCTGTTTGTGTCCCTTGTGAAACAAAATGTCAGCGTTGATGTACTATGGTAGCCCAAATCACAACCTTTCCTCTACATAGCCATGTAGCTTTGGTGCCTAAAACCCAAACAGCTGTGACTTTGTAACATGTGACTAACTTGCGTCAGACACGGTTGCAGTGGTTTATCGTGGTTGAGGTTAAAACATGCTGCCTTAACGGAAATAGTAAAGAGGGGAAGTCAATCTGGGTAACATGTGTCACTTATGTCAGCTGAAATCCCACGCTTGTTTAAGACATCCATCCACCCGCTGACACGGACTGTCTTACTTTATACTTTCTAATCTCACTTCTTGAAGACTTAAAGTGCGTGACGGTAACTAAAATCCTAAAATTCATGTCCATGTTCACATATTTGAAGATGACATTTCCTGACAATGTCCCGAACTGTGAGAGTGAGATGTAATTCATGATATAATAAAGCCAATAACAGCACAACACTCACCTACTACATAATCTCACTCATGAGACATTTCAATGCCAGACTTTTACTAGTATTTTATATAATAGTATTGCTACTTCTTTTAAGATAATGATCTAAATACTTCCTCCAAGTAAATTATGTTTGCAGACAGATTATGAGTCGAAGACGAAAACAGTTGAGAAAGGCTGTAAACACTTTTTGTGGCAGAACGTTAAGTTTTCAAAGACTGCCATCAGCAGCTGCTCGGGGCAATTTCCTTTTTTCCTGAGTTTTATTACATCTAAAATAGATCATTTAGATATGTTTTTTTCATGCTAAGAAGGGATGTGTAATAAGTGCAAATCTCTCTCTCTCTTCCTGAATCCCCTGAAAATCTGCCTGTTCCAGCTTTTTTTCCACTTATTTCAAAAGGGATGTATCAAAGTGTTTGGCAGTGAGAGGCAGCAAAGCCTTCTTTAAAGGATTACTGAGTGAGTAGGATGAGATTTTGCACTTCTTTTCCTCATATCTTCCCTCTCTGGCTTTAGAAACGTATTATAACAGCTCATTTTCTACCAGGTAGTAAAGAAACAGCCAATACGATTTCACTATCTTAAACACAAATAACAGTTTCATCCAAAGAGCCGAACAAACTGTAAACATCCAGAACTGGAGCGGATGTATGCTTGACCGTGTGAGTCCCCTCCTGTTGGACTCTCAGCAGGCCTGTGACTCAACACCTGCAGGTCACAGACAACATATGCCTTGGTTAGCAATTCACAAGAAGAGCAGGACCCCCACACCCACGCGTGAGAGAGGGGCCTAGTTTTTATGCAAGACTCAAAAACACCTTCATAGTCGCTATATCCAAAACAAACATCAAAGATTGAAAGTACGTCTTAAATTTGCACACATTTCTCTCACCTGAGGTCAAAGTGAACTTAGTTACGCCTCATTGTGAAACTGCTAGCCTCCTAAATATGTGTGTTTGCTGTAAGCCTCACTGACAACGATCCCGTCTTATCCATCAGCAAGTTTAGGGCGATGACGATTTGCATGACAAAATAAACATGCTATTAACATGAAACGGAGGCCGTCGCCCTCCCTCTGCATAATTTCCCAGCACGAGTGGATTCTGTTATACTGGAGTATGAAAAGCACAACAGGTAAGGCCGCAGACGCGTGCGACGTGATTGGTAGTCAGCGTTGTTAGTCATACATAATTCATTCCCAGTGTGGCTGACGGTTGCTAGAGAGCAGAGTTGTAATTATTTTGCAGTGAGGCAGCTTGTTTTGCATCCATTCCTTGAATATATATGAACTGTATACTTAAAGAAAGAGAAAGACGGATACACAAGCATGCAAAAACACCATATTGACCACCAAAGCTGCTTTTGTTGCTGTATGATTGTGTGGTTTCAAACAGCACTGTGTCATTTCACTCTCTCTCTCTCTCTCTCTTTCTCTGTCGAAGCTTTGAATGCCTGTTTTTCTCTTTCCCAAACTGGCCCCGGCTCCCCATCAGATATAATGAGGGAACATGGAAGCCAAACTAGAGGTTTGAAATGGTAATGAGTAAGACTCCCTGCTTCTAAAAGAGACAGAGAGACTGATTTAGCACAGCGGAATTAGAGATTGGAAGACAGTAATGGGACACATTTGGATGGCAGTCATGTATATTTAGCTGTGGTGCCCAGGAGAAGGAAAGGAGTAATTCAGAATTTAGCTACACATCCATAACGTCTATTTTTACCAGAGCGACATACTAGTAAAAAAAAAAACTATGTTCTTCGCTGCACAAAATCACTCTGCAGAATGCCCCATAGTTAAAAAAGTTCACTCTGCCTGTGGAGAAGAATGAACACAACAAACAAGCTAGCTCATACCGCTAACAGGCACATTTCTTCAAAATAACTCCCTATATATCTTGCTTGTTCAGTCACCATTAGTGTGACAAACACCCAGACCACACGCTCATGACGCAGAGCCTCACAAGATGCCTTCCAGCTCATGTGAATGTATAGTTTCCTCCAGCTTATTGTCTCTCCTGCTGTCTACTTAATTAGCAAAGTATGTAGGCTGCAGCAGCTTGAGTCCCACTGTGCGCTCGCCTCTGACACATTAATTCTGCATGAAAACTGTGTGATGCTCATATGACAGACCTCCATGATTGTGGTTTGTGTTGTATTGAGTTGAAAACAGTCTTTTAAAAGTGCTTTTGTTTGAATTCTGTTCTTTCACTCTGATACATTATTAAAGTGCGAACAAGAGACTATAGCTGTGTCCCAATCCAGGGGCTGCAGCCTTTGAAGGACGTTTTTGAAGGCAGATTGCGTCACTGCGGCGCCTCGAAGGCTGTCCCAATTTGAAGGCTCCTTAAAACGTGTCCGACAAATGCATCCTCCTTTTCCCAGGTGCATCCTTCATGTCCCAACGTATCCCGAGATTCATTGCGCGTCAATTAAAACGAGATGGCGGACTCTTACGCGGCCCACGAATAAACCAAAAAAGTTTTTGGTTTCAACTCAGTCGAATAGCTAGCGATACACATGTTTAAAAAAACGAAAAGGCCCTTGAAAGAAGTTATCTTTAAAATAACAGGTTAAGTAATGTGACATTAGTTATGTTAGCTTGTTAGCCCACTAGCTAACTGTTGCTAGGCGACAGGAGCGGCGTTTGGTGATGAACAGCTGGTGACACAAACAGGAAATCCTCCATAGACCAGACCGTCTCATTTCAGTTCGGCTTTTACGGTCTACACAGGCTACGAATGGAGCATCCTCCGTAGACAGCCTCCTTCGAAGGCTGCAGCCTCTGAATTGAGACAAAGTTTGTACCGCCATGCTAGCAGCTCTGCGAGGCTGTACTGAGAGTAGCACCGTGAGCTAAATGCTACTAACATGCTCTTTTGCCACTTACACACGCTGATGTTCAGGTGTAAAGGTGTAATGTTCAGTATGGTTACCATCTTGGTTTAGCGTGTTAGCATGCTAACATATAAGCACTAAAGCAAAGGTACAGCAGAGACCAAAAGTAGGCCTTATGTCTCTTTATTAAAATAAGTTGTGCAGCTAGTAAACTTAATTATTGCATGCCATTTTGCTACAGTATAAGTAAAGAACATCAAAGCACCACCAGAGTCACAATTCATTCTGTGCTGACCCCTAACATTTGTAAAAAAATTAATAATCTGAGAATCATGATCTGTACAAGATTTTAAGCCAAATCCAGTAGAAGTTTGCATATTTTATCAGATAATTAACATTTGTAACCTGTTGGTGGCGCTATTAGAAAGTGGTAATTATGAATCGCCCACTCATTACCAAGAAACCACCTGGAATGATGCACCACTTAACTTTATTGGGCCACAAAAAGATCAGATAATAGTTACTCATTATAATGTATTTCCACTTGAATTGAATTGCTGCGTAATAACTGTCAATATGACTCAATTTAACTGCCACCATTACTTCCTGCCTACTTTTGTAAATGACTATTGTAATAATGTTTTTCTTTTAGGCACTGTCTCTTTTGCATTAACCCATACGCTTTTTTTTTATTTTCACTGATATTTGAGTGTTAATTTGAACTGTATTTTTTGGCACTATCTGGCACTAGAATTTCCTTCGGGATTAATAAAGTTTTATCTTATCTTATCTTATGAATTGCAGAAAAACAGTACCTCATGTTTCAGTAATTAGTAATGAATGAGTCTTAAAGTTTAGTCTTAAAGAAGTTTTATAAGCTTGAATGGCTGATTAAGAGTTGATCAGCAGGGATCAGCAGATCATTAAAGTTAGCGGCAGTGATATTGAATTTTTGTGGATATTTTTATTGCAACAACTGTGGGAAGTTAAAATGCCAAAGTAGTGAAACATCCACCTGAAACTACCATCCCAAAAGCAGCTTGCATGCATGGCTAAAATTAATTAGGCTACATGTTTTTATTCATTTTTATGCAAGCAGATGGTTAATGGGGCCTCAGGGCTCAAAGAAACCGCGTAACTGTGACTATCAGGGTTAGAATTTGACCTCAAGAAGTCACCCAATGAAACAAAAACTGATATACATGTTTTATAACAGAGTCATGCCATCAGAATAGGAAGCATAAGATGCAAAACAGAGAAGCCACAGAGAGGTTGGACAGTAGGAAAGCAGAACAAGAGGAGGCTGAGCTGGTTTAGCCACATGAACACCACTGTGTAGCAGGTAGCAGCATAACCAGCAGGAGATGCATTATGGGGGAATACAATGGTGACTTTATTAACATCTCTGCATGAATATGGCTGCTACATATTAATATGAGGGATGATTTTTAACCCCCTGACAGAGCTTGCAGGTTTATTGCTCTTCCAGAACAACACAGTGCTTCCTGAAAATAATCAACTAGCCGAAGGTAACAGAAGAAAATCTATATACCTGAGCTACTTTGGATTATCTTTTGGATTATCGCAGAATGGTAGTAAAAAACCAACCCTGACAAGAGCCATTTAAGGGATAAGGTTCTCATTATTCCACGTTTTTTGTTACCGTTCTAATCAAGCTTGGACATGCAATCTGGCAATCCTCACAAATGCCAGATGGACCGGTAAACCTAGTGGTCCAAAAGGCCACCACCAGCAAAATGGGAGATAAATTGTGAAGAAAAAAAATGGAGCTGCCAGCTGCATCCCACTTGATGTTGGAACAGCCCATGTGATTGGGGGTAACACGTTCCAAAACTGTCAAAAGGCTGCGTGTAAAAGTGGATCCTTCCATGTTGTTTGTGGAAGGTCAAGCATAATTTGATCCCCAGTCTGACACTGGTTGTAAGGGTACATCAATTCATACATTTTAGTTTACTAAAGGTATAATCTCGAAGATTTTCCTTTAGATAAATGTCTGTTAAGTCACTATCTATCACCGAATGAGTTAACACAATGATGATCGAGCCTATGGCCCACTGATGAAAGCCTTTGCATTTGCAGTATATAGTATGATTACAGACTGGGTGTCTGGGGTGACATTCGTGGAAAAAATCACAAGCAGCGCCCAGTTAGTGACGCGTTTTCCATCAGCCAGCAGTGGTTGGTCTGCCAGAGAGGGTAGGCGGAGCTAAGCGGCTGCTTTTCCGGTCTCTGCAAGTGTTGCGAGTAAACAGTAATCTACTATGGCTGAACAAACAAAGAAAGATCGATGACTACAGATACAACTTCAACAATAAGTGAAAATCCAAAGAAAAAGAAACAAATTGGACGCTCACATGAATGATCGAGATTAGACCTTTAACTAGAATCTTGAACAGAGTTAAATATTTACAAGTTCAAATGTTTTTATCAGCATCTTTATTGCAATCAGATTAATTGCTTATACCTGCTCTGGTTTTCCCTCACATTAAGTCTAAGATCTCCCAGCGTCTGATTATTCCACTGTCAGCAAATCTCATAATAAAACAGCCAGTAATGCCATTGTTAGAGCCAGTCCATTTTTGCAGATGACATAAATCTTTTAAAATAGCAATAATGTGAAGGTTTATTTTTTGACCACAGGACCACATATTTCTTCACTGATTTGAACCTATTTAAAATCATTTTCATTATCTTGCTCTTAAGTTATGAAGAGAGCTGTGGAAAAGAAATGAGAATAAAAATGTCCCTCAATATTGACTAGGAATACTACATACCCTCTTCATCTGGTACCCACATTTCTGTCTTTAATGAAGTCTACTACACCAGCTTACATTCCTGACCAAATTCATGTCATTTTTTGCATGGGATTACTTTCTTTTTAACCATGTAAGAGTTCGCTGCGAGCCCCTGGATTTCTCATTATTCCTCCCAGGATGGATTTCAGGCTTTGCAGTGACACACACCGTGCGGTGTTAAAAACTGACCTTTGTGAAATATATTCCCAAAATCAAAGCCTCAGTCAGTCTACAGCTTGCTTTTACACATATTTTCTCAGCATCCCTGTGACCTCCTGCTTCAGGCTGCCCAGAGGCGGCCATTAGGAGCGTGGAATGAGAAGGTCTTTCTGTGCACTCATCCAAGTGTGACGACCAGTTGGGGTGGGGTGGGGGGGACACATGGACCATCACAGATCCATTCACAGCTTTCAGCCGTAGTGTTTGCCTGGCATGATGCCCCTGAAAGGTCACCAGTATGTGAGATAACATTTATTCAAGCATCTCATGCTTGGCTGGACTACTTTGGAGGCAGGAACAAGGCAGCGACAAAGCTTGGGTTGGTTAGGAGGGTCTCCAGGGGAGAGTGAAGAGTGAAAAGAAAGCCAGAAAAACTGCACTGTTTAAATCAACTGGTGAGCCATTTTCACTCCAGGGTGTTGTTTAGTCACTGCTGATCTGTTTGTGTTGGACGCTGTGTGGGGTTAATTTGAGAGACGTGTGGTTGGAATATGGAGATGTATTTGGGGCTTGATGATATTTTGAGTCACGAAATGTCACGGTTCACAAAAACACAAAAGGTAGACGACCCAGGTAGAGGTCAAAAGGTAGAGGATCCAGGTAGAGGTCAAAAGGTAGAGGATCCAGGTAGAGGTCAAAAGGTAGAGCAAAAAAGGCAAAACAAAAGCTTACTTTTCAGAGTCCATGCAAAGTTAATCCAAAGGAAAAAACAGCACATGTGAAAATCACAGGGAGCCACGAGGAAACGGTAAAGGAAAAGGTAAGACAACAATGAACCTGCACAGGGACATGGGATGACAATGACTAAATGCACTGGGGAGGTGAGACAAATGGGGCACAGGTGAGCCAATCGGGTGAGCAGGTGAAAACAATAAGGGCAGGGCACGTAATCAAGCAGGCGGGAAAACACACAAAGACATGACGTACAAAATAAAACAGGAAACACTCTTAAAGTAATAAAAATTATACACCTAACCATTACAGCATGAACTCACGACACTGGGGTGAGAATTATAGATAGGAATTAATATACTGTTGTGAGTGCACTCATGTTGATTATTATGTTTTTCTTAAAGCATACAAAGACCACAGTTTGGAAACAGTTTAAGCTGCTTTAATTAAAGTTCATATGAACAATCAAGATAAGATCAGCTTTATTGATCCCCCAAAGGGTAAATTAACTCGTTACAGCAGCTCACAAAACAGGCAAATGTCAAAAGGCAACGAATGAATGAATGAAAAAGGAATCGGTGTTAAACCTCAACAGGAGGGAATGTGGATCTATTGAAGAACACATGGGGAAACAACTTGAACTATGATTCAATTGTAAGTACTTCCCTTATTATTCCAAATGGAGAACTATGCAGTAGACAATAATGAGTAACTAGACAACTGACTGAAAGATCCTATAATATTCATTTACTCATTGGTTAAAAAAAAGTATTACTTATAGGTGTTAACTGCTTTATGAATAAATAATAGATTGAATTAGACTAGATAAAAGAAATAAACAAAGGTTTAAAGCCAAAAAGCAGCAGCTTATATACAGGAGGGCTCTGCACTCAGTGACTACAACCTAAAAAAATAAAAAAGAGAGAGAAGGATTTTAGGGACAGCATTACATGTGAGCAAAAAGGAAAACTGTGTAGAACTGTCTGTAACCAGCCAGGATATATTAGATAAGTCCTGTTTTAACTTAACTTGGGTTTAAGCTTTAGACTCCTGTGAAACAAAAGGTTGTCTGAGAACAAAAAGTTAATGTTTTACAGAACATTTACCTTTTATCTTTCCGCTGGTTTTAGCTTTACAGCATCACTTTCACTTCCCTATTTTCTGCAGCAATATCCCAGAGGCTCTTGGTTTGTGAGCTGAGATTGCAAATGTTATGAGGGATCTCATTTCCTAAAAGTGTTGGTGAGGCTGTAAATTGGAAAACCACAGCTGCTGTTGACTTATGCTCAGTTTCCTCCCCAGATGTCTAGATAAGAAACCCAATGAAAATAACGGCAGAAAATGTCATAGTTTTTGATTGTGGTACAGCAAAGCAAACATCACTTAATGTAATATCCGTTGTTTTGTTGCACAGTGGACCAAAGCGCATGATGCAGACATTTAAAATAAGATGAGGTTTAAGAAGGTTTATTTCCAAAGGTTGGCTCTGAGTAGAGGAGAGTTGGTGAATGGCACAGCAGGCTGGAATGGCATGAGGATTAGTAGGCAGGCAGACAGACAAGGAACGGTGCCAAGCATAAGGAGAAAGCAACTAGTGCAAACTAGGAGTTGAACACAAAGAACAAATAGAGACACAGAGTGGGTGAGGATGAAAGGTAAAGGATAAGGGTTTTGATGACTAAATAGAAAGCAGGTGGACAGGATCGGCAGGTGTGCTATACTATGATACAGTATGGTACGACACAATAAGATACAGTTCAAATAGAATACAACATGATAAGATACAGTAGGATACCGTACAGGAAGATACAATACAACATGATACGATATGGTGTGTTACAATTGAATATGATATGATACGCTACACTACAATACGATACGATACAAATACAAATACAAATACGATACGATACGATACGGTACGGTACGATACGGTATGGTACGGTATGATACGATACGATATGATACAATACAATACAAATACAAATACAAATACAAATACAAATACGATACGATACAGTACGGTACGATACGGTACGGTACGGTATGATACAATACAATACAAATACAAATACAAATACAAATACGATACGATACAGTACGGTACGATACGGTACGGTATGATACAATACAATACAAATAATAATGCGATACGACACGATACGATACAATACAATACAAATACTAATACGATACGATACGATACGGTAAGGTACGATAAGATATGGTACAATACAATACAATACAAATAGTAATACGATACGATACGGTACTATGTGGTATGGTACGGTACGGTACGATATGGTACGATACGATACGGTGCGATACGATACGGTGCAATACGATAGGATACGATACGGTACTATGTGGTACGGTACGATATGGTACGATAGGATATGATACGGTACGATATGGTACGAAACGGTATGATACAATACAAATAATACGATACGATACTGTACGATACGATACAATACAAATACTAATACGATACAATATGGCATGGTATGGTATGATACAGTACGATACAATGCGATGCAATACAATACGATACAATATGATACAATTCACTTCATTGTCTTAAGAAAATTTGTCTTGGACTGGAATGCTGTGCCAATTCTGTCTCCACAGTATTTCTAAAAAATAAATCAAAAATCGATATAAAACGATAACAATCAACATGTAAGAAGAGTAGCACATTACAGTTGCACAGACACAGAGGAGGACAGACGTGAGAACAGCAGACAAAAGGAAGGAGAAAACAAACACTTGCACGTCAGTAGCTGTGACAGTTATGAACACACTCAGATGAGAAAATACTGTCTCATCCAATGTGCGCTGACTATATATAAGTGCCCCCCATGGTTTCGTTGTGTCAATATATGCAACTGAAACACTCAAGACCTGGTTATTCAGCTGATTTTTTTCCTGTGTTTTTTTAACCCTGATGAAAACAGTAGAAATCTTCTGGGATTCAGAGACTGTGGCTGCTGAGAGGAGTTTAGTCACATGAAAGAGCAGCTGGATGAAATGAACGTTCCCTGAAGGCCTGGCTGCTGCTTCTGATACTCCTACAGACACACCACAGGGAGAAGGCTGAATAAGCATTAGAGCTTGCTGAAAGCATGACCTGAAGGTCCAGCTCATCTGCAGCGGTGACCCCACCCAACCAACAGTCAGAGCACCACTGCCGGTGCGCGCTTCTACTCTGAAGCACTTCTTTGGTCATCCTCCCTACCCCAACATGTGTCTTTCTATTTTTGCATGTTCTAATTCACTGTTCATTTGCAAGATAATCCACCTTGGGTATTTGTGTAAACATTTCCTTGCGGTGTCATGCTCTCTCGATCTAAAAGAGGAAAATGTTTTTCCTAGATATGAAACTTCCTGTTCAGATAGGAACCTGATCAGCATAAAGTTAGCATAGGTCAACAGAAACGTGTCTGTCTGTGTCTTTGAGGAAATATAGGCTTCAGCTTTTCAAATAAGCTACAGCTTTAATCGCAGCAATGACAGAAACAAAAAAAACCCTACATTTCTTGTTATTTAGACAATTTGTTGTTGTTTTTAAAAAATATATAAATTATTAAAATATTTATATTGTCTTCACAAGATTTTTTTTATTTGCACAAAAATCTAAATATCTGCTAAAAATAATACATTTTGTGATTTTTTGTTTTGTTATAACAAAAAGTTTCACACATTGCTAAATTAGCATTTAGCTAAAGTTAGCTAAATAAGCAGATTTAAATACTTTATGGCGCTTATTCTATGCTGTGGTGGCAGGATGACCGTGGTATGACCATATTGAGACATAAAACGAAATGTTATGACTATAACTTCTGTTCCCTGTAGGAGAGGAACGAGGTACAACACATAGTATGCGTGATATTCCATACTATATGTGTTGTACCAGGTGAATCGACTGAAAGGGGAGTAAAGCCTTTTTAATTGAAACATCAGGCTGTTACTCAACAGTAACCACTTTTATCTGTAATCTGAACTATACACATCATGTTTGCTTATGTGGGCTCATATGAGGCATCACTTCCAGCCCACTGTGCTCTTTCCAGTATCCTGTTTAAAACATGTGTAAATGTTCTTCCTGTGTGACTTCCTGACTGACTGGGGATTGAGCTGACTGCAGGCCGTGAAGACAGGCAGGAGGTGTGAGGGTGGTGGGGGCTGAGCAAATGGGGGAACAGAAAGTGGTAAATGGCCATAGGGGGGTGCGGGTTGTGATGTATGGGCGAGTAAAACAACTGTTGCCAGAGGTCGCCAGACAAAGATCTGAATGTGCGGTTGGGGAGTCAGATGGGAGGGGGTGGAGCAGAGATAAAAGGAGATGTGGATCTTTGGGAGAGAGAGGGGGGAGGGAGACAACACAAGGGTGAATGTTGGGGTGGCAAAGTCATAAGAGGATGTGCGTGTGTGTGTGTGTGTGTGTGTGTGGCTAGGGTTATCTTTTGAGTACTTCCAGTCTCAGACGTCATTTATTCCATAGAGCACTGTTTGTTTGTATGAACTATGCAAAACCCAAACATACATATGACGTTTCTTTCTTCTTGACACATTTACATACTGTTTTATAAGTGTTATAAATGTGTGTGGAAATGTTCAATGTTAAAGGCTGCAGGCCTTGCAGACTGAGCCCTCACGGACATAAATCTGTGCATACTGTGATGTTTTCACCCCCAACACTTTGAGTCGAGCAGGTCACACACTTCTGGTCAACGTAAGCTGATACTTCGGTATTTTTATGGCATGATGAGGTTGAATATATTTTCTGGTCTGATGTGAGAAGCACATATTTACACATTTATAGCAAGTACATTTTGTTTCTGTTGTCGTTAATTCAGCTTCATGCGTATTTCATTTCATCAAATTTAAAATACAGAAACCTTCCCCCCCAATTTGACCCTCTATCGCCCCAAAATATTTTTTGTACAGTCACTAAGATCAGCCTCAAAGAGCTTCTAGGAGGCTCCCAGTCATGTTCACTATTTTCTGACATTTGATGGACTTAATTATTTATCCATTCACACATTTTCTGACAGATTAACATTGATGAAAATTTGCAGCTTGGCCTGCATTACAGAAGAGTCTCAGTGTAGGAGAAGGGCCACATTTATGCATGTTCTGTCTTCAAAAGTGGAAAGATTTAACAGTAAAAAGTGGAGGAAAAGAAGCACAACAGTAACATGTGGAGTCAGAAGCAGGCAGCGACTGTGAATGATAGATGCAGCAAAGCGGATATGACAGATGGAGGGAGGAAAAAAGGAGAATGTTTGATAACTTATACCCATCCGCCATGAAAGGATGATAAACGACTTCCATTTACAGTGGGAGCAAGACTTCCTTTTATACGTCTTCCCTGTGGGTCTGTGGCCTTCTCATCTGTCCTCCTGTGATCTCTATCCTGAACCCTACTGTATAGAGTCTTCGTAGACTGTCTGTGACTTTTTCCACATGTCAAAAATAGACATTGTACCTTCTAGATAAGCACTGTTTTTCATAAATTTTATGCTCTGAAAAGCTTCTTACAAAGGCTCGAAGCAGCTTGAGATCTGTATATCATCACAGCAGGATTTCACTGTCTTTAGTTTCTTGTTATTTTCACATTACGTCGTGGTTTCTTGTGATGCGACTGCAAGAAAAGACTTTTCTTGAGGGCTACAGCAACAAAGAGAGTTGGTTGATGTAAATGAGCCTTTAAAAAGGGATAAATACGCCTATTTGCTTTCTTGTTGCGAGTAAGAAGGGTAATCTGCGGTCCTTTTTTCTTCCGCTATGCACAGTGAATTCCTGGAGTCTTGTCATTGCTGTGAGGTTACAAAGCAACCAGAGGATATTCAGGAAGTCACTGCACCCAGCCGAGAAATAGTCCCACACATGACCCTCACATAAACCACACATTTTTATCATAATACTTTAGTTGTTGTGGCAATTAAATCAGTAGAACAGTTACAATACTTTGCGAGCTTAACAGGTGCTCGTTGGCAGATTTTGTTACCTGTGGATGACAGGTTTCCCTTTTTTTAATTCTCTGGCCAGAGTGGTATCAATTTTCCAATTTACCTTTAGGCCAATCTCGGACCCCATCGGCTATAGTCTGAGACGATATAGCCTCTGGGGACACCGGTGAATGTGCCGGGTGGTAAGCGATAATCGACTTCCCGTCAAGACTTCCTTGATTTACAAGACTTAAAAGATTTACTTGTTATTAATCTTCTTAAGGTCTTACGTTTGCCAAAATTTCAACATCATGATGCAGATTAGTAAGAAGTAAAAATTCAAGCTTTGTCAGGTCTGTCCTCAAGAGAAGAAAACTTTTAAAATGCACGTTTGTTGAACGGAGGTCGGATCGATCTGATGTATTCGAGGAAGTCAGGAAAACAGCTTTCGTGACACAGCATCAAGGGAATTCATCTCAAGTTGAATATTAGATCCAGAATACATTGTTAGCTGAACTTGCTGCAGATGTCTTCTTATAGAGATGAATAAAAAGCTAAATCGTTGTCAGATGACACTGATGGGAGCCGGGATGTCTTTACGGCGGATTACGTTCTGCCTGCTTTTGCTCTCCTCGCGGACTGTTTTTCTTGCATACGCCACAGCCTTCTGATACGTGATTGGTCAATATTACTTGGACTACAATTGTAGTTCAAATGAAAGCCAGAACACTTGCCTTCCCGGAAATCCACGTCCCTGCCTACAGATTCTACTATGTAAACTATTCAACTATGTAGAATCTGTAAATAGAGATTTCCTTTACTTCCGGGTAATCCAGCTTCCACCCACAGTCCAAAGACATGCTCGTTAGCTTAATTGGTGTTAAGCTAATGTATATGTATAAAGTGATGTGCGTTCAGAGCTCATGCTAGACTTTTTTTTGATGGGGTATTCACCGACTGCGCACCAGACTAACCCCACAGCATGTCGATATGTTGCTATTTCGTCACCAGTTGAAAAGCAGTCTCTTACATAATAAGGACTGGTGTAGGTTTCCATGTAAGTTTCCATAGCCTGTTGTAACGTACTGACAGGTTTTGAGCAGAAACGAAGCGTAACATTTACGCACGAGCCACAGCGTAACTCATGAATTATTTAAAACTCAGGACACGCCGTCATCAGGACCGAACAGGATCTTATATTTATTGAAGTTATGTGAGCTTAACATCAAAGAAAGGTAGGCTGTAAGTGTTTATTTATTACTTACTGCTCGGTCACACGGCTGTATTCTTGTGTGTGCGTGATAGACACTGGACCGTGTATTAATATCTGTGGGCATGATTGTCGGTGCCCCTGGTAGTTATGTTTAAAAAAATGGATTAAAATAAAGATTAAAATATATGTACCTTTTTAGTTGCACCTGTATGAGTGTTTGTGTGTGTTTCTGCGAGCATTAGTTCAGAATGACCACACATGATGGAGAGCTTGGTGTCGGTCTCCGGCTGAGAATCCACGCTCTGGAGCCACATTCGAAACAGGAAATGTGCTGGCAGTCTTTGCCAGTTTTGCCCAGTCGGAGTAGATTTCCCTGAAATCCCGGATGAAAGTTTGACAGAGCCTGGGGAATTTCAACCATGGCCACGCAGTGCTGTCATTATCAGCACTGCACCTGGCCAAGTACTGAGATGCAAATGATGGGTCGCACTGTGCTGTTGTCTGTTTCCACCTGTCCATCTCTCCATGTTTTAACAGTGGAGGAAAAGGCTGTATAAGTTCTCTTGGAAACCTGTATTGTAATTAACACAATAGCCTATGTAATATGCCATTACACATTTTTAAATGTTTTTATTTATTTGGCATATTTTCGTGGCTTTTTGTGGAGCAATGGCTGCTACTTCAGTACGGAGGTGTGTGTGGATGCGGAGTTGGAGCCAAGATTCCTTCCATGTTTATATTTACAGTAGAATTGTGACCAATGTTGATTGAGAGTGATATAAAAGTCGAATAAATTCCTACTTGACAGTTCAGACTCAGGTCACATTGCAAAACATCAGACCTGTATCTGATTTAGGTCCACATATGAAAGTGGCCCAAGATGGTCATGGATTGATTCCAAAGATTGTCAAAAATCAAGGTCAAAACTGAAGTCAAAAATCTATATTAGAATGTGACACCGAGAACCACCCCCCGGCCCTGTCGTGAAAAATTGGAGTCAAAAACTGAGGTCAAAAATTGACCTCAAAATGTGACACCGAGAACCACCGTCGTGAAAAATGGGGGTCAAAAACTGAAGTCAAAAATTTACCTCAAAATGTGACACCAAGAACCACCCCGGCCCGGTCATCAAAAATCGGGGCAAAAAACTGAGACCAACAATCAACCAAAAATCGACCTGAATTTGAGAACCACCCCGGCCCTGTCGTGAAAAATCAGTGTCAAAAACTGAAGTCAGAAATCGACCAAAAATCAACCTGAAATCTGAATTTCAGAACCACCCCGGCCCTGTCGTGAAAAAAGGGGGCCAAAAACTGAAGTCAGAAATCGACCAAAAATCGACTTGAAATCTGACTTTGAGAACCACCCCCAGCCCTGTCGTGAAAAATCAGGGTCAAAAACTGAAGTCAGAAATCGACCAAAAATCGACGTGAAATCTGAATTTCAGAACCACCCCGGCCCTGTCATAAAAAATCGGGTTCAAAAACTGACGTCAGAAATCGACCAAAAATCGACCTGAAATCTGAATTTGAGAACCGCCCCGGCCCTGTCGTGAAATATCGGGGTCAAAAACTGAAGTCAGAAATCGACCTGAAATCTGAATTTGAGAAACCACCCCCCCTGTCAGCAAAAAACAGGGTCAAAAACTGAAGTCAGAAAATTAAGAAAAATCGACCTGAAATCTGTATTTGAGAACCACCCCGGCCCTGTCGTGAAATATCGGGGTCAAAAACTGAAGTCAGAAATCCACCATCAAATCTGACTTTGAGAAACCACCCCCCCTGTCGGCAAAAAACAGGGTCAAAAACTGAAGTCAGAAAATTACCAAAAATCGACCTGAAATCTGTATTTGAGAACCACCCCGGCCCTGTCGTGAAATATCGGGGTCAAAAACTGAAGTCAGAAATCGACCTGAAATCTGAATTTGAGAAACCACCCCCCCTGTCGTCAAAAAACAGGGTCAAAAACTGAAGTCAGAAAATTACCAAAGATCGACCTGAAATCTGTATTTGAGAACCACCCCGGCCCTGTCGTGAAATATCGGGGTCAAAAACTGAAGTCAGAAATCGACCTGAAATCTGAATTTGAGAAACCACCCCCCCTGTCGTCAAAAAACAGGGTCAAAAACTGAAGTCAGAAAATTACCAAAAATCGACCTGAAATCTGTATTTGAGAACCACCCCGGCCCTGTCGTGAAATATCGGGGTCAAAAACTGAAGTCAGAAAATTACCAAAGATCGACCTGAAATCTGTATTTGAGAACCACCCCGGCCCTGTCGTGAAATATCGGGGTCAAAAACTGAAGTCAGAAATCGACCTGAAATCTGAATTTGAGAAACCACCCCCCCTGTCAGCAAAAAACAGGGTCAAAAACTGAAGTCAGAAAATTAAGAAAAATCGACCTGAAATCTGTATTTGAGAACCACCCCGGCCCTGTCGTGAAATATCGGGGTCAAAAACTGAAGTCAGAAATCCACCATCAAATCTGACTTTGAGAAACCACCCCCCCTGTCGGCAAAAAACAGGGTCAAAAACTGAAGTCAGAAAATTACCAAAAATCGACCTGAAATCTGTATTTGAGAACCACCCCGGCCCTGTCGTGAAATATCGGGGTCAAAAACTGAAGTCAGAAATCGACCTGAAATCTGAATTTGAGAAACCACCCCCCCTGTCGTCAAAAAACAGGGTCAAAAACTGAAGTCAGAAAATTACCAAAAATCGACCTGAAATCTGTATTTGAGAACCACCCCGGCCCTGTCGTGAAATATCGGGGTCAAAAACTGAAGTCAGAAAATTACCAAAGATCGACCTGAAATCTGTATTTGAGAACCACCCCGGCCCTGTCGTGAAATATCGGGGTCAAAAACTGAAGTCAGAAATCGACCTGAAATCTGAATTTGAGAAACCACCCCCCCTGTAGTCAAAAAACAGGGTCAAAAACTGAAGTCAGAAAATTAAGAAAAATCAACCTGAAATCTGTATTTGAGAACCACCCCGGCCCTGTCGTGAAATATCGGGGTCAAAAACTGAAGTCAGAAAATTACCAAAGATCGACCTGAAATCTGTATTTGAGAACCACCCCGGCCCTGTCGTGAAATATCGGGGTCAAAAACTGAAGTCAGAAAATTACCAAAGATCGACCTGAAATCTGTATTTGAGAACCACCCCGGCCCTGTCGTGAAATATCGGGGTCAAAAACTGAAGTCAGAAATCGACCTGAAATCTGAATTTGAGAAACCACCCCCCCTGTCGTCATAAAACAGGGTCAAAAACTGAAGTCAGAAAATTAAGAAAAATCGACCTGAAATCTGTATTTGAGAACCACCCCGGCCCAGTCGTGAAATATCGGGGTCAAAAACTGAAGTCAGAAATCCACCCTCAAATCTGAATTTGAGAAACCACCCCCCCTGTCGTCAAAAAACAGGGTCAAAAACTGAAGTCAGAAAATAAAGAAAAATCAACCTGAAAGCTGTATTTGAGAACCACCCCGGCCCAGTCGTGAAATATCGGGGTCAAAAACTGAAGTCAGAAATCCACCCTCAAATCTGAATTTGAGAAACCACCCCCCCTGTCGTCAAAAAACAGGGTCAAAAACTGAAGTCAGAAAATTACCAAAAATCGACCTGAAATCTGTATTTGAGAACCACCCCGGCCCTGTCGTGAAATATCGGGGTCAAAAACTGAAGTCAGAAATCGACCTGAAATCTGAATTTGAGAAACCACCCCCCCTGTCGTCAAAAAACAGGGTCAAAAACTGAAGTCAGAAAATTAAGAAAAATCGACCTGAAATCTGAATTTGAGAAACCACCCCCCCGTCGGCAAAAAACAGGGTCAAAAACTGAAGTCAGAAAATTAAGAAAAATCGACCTGAAATCTGTATTTGAGAACCACCCCGGCCCAGTCGTGAAATATCGGGGTCAAAAACTGAAGTCAGAAATCGACCTGAAATCTGAATTTGAGAAACCACCCCCCCTGTCGTCAAAAAACAGGGTCAAAAACTGAAGTCAGAAAATTAAGAAAAATCGACCTGAAATCTGAATTTGAGAAACCACCCCCCCGTCGGCAAAAAACAGGGTCAAAAACTGAAGTCAGAAAATTAAGAAAAATCGACCTGAAATCTGTATTTGAGAACCACCCCGGCCCAGTCGTGAAATATCGGGGTCAAAAACTGAAGTCAGAAATCCACCCTCAAATCTGAATTTGAGAAACCACCCCCCCGTCGGCAAAAAACAGGGTCAAAAACTGAAGTCAGAAAATTACCAAAAATTGACCTGAAATCTGTATTTGAGAACCACCACGGACATGTCGCGAAATATCGGGGTCAAAAACTGAAGTCAGAAAATTACCAAAAATCGACCTGAAATCTGTATTTGAGAACCACCACGGACATGTCGCGAAATATCGGGGTCAAAAACTGAAGTCAGAAATCGACCTGAAATCTGAATTTAAGAAACCACCCCCCCTGTCGGCAAAAAACAGGGTCAAAAACTGAAGTCAGAAATCGACCTGAAATCTGAATTTGAGAAACCACCCCCCCTGTCGGCAAAAAACAGGGTCAAAAACTGAAGTCAGAAAATGACCAAAAATCGACCTGAAATCTGTATTTGAGAACCACCCCGGCCCTGTCGTGAAATATCGGGGTCAAAAACTGAAGTCAGAAATCGACCTGAAATCTGAATTTGAGAAACCACCCCCCCTGTCGTCAAAAAACAGGGTCAAAAACTGAAGTCAGAAATCCACCCTCAAATCTGTATTTGAGAACCACCCCGGCCCTGTCGTGAAATATCGGGGTCAAAAACTGAAGTCAGAAATCGACCTGAAATCTGAATTTGAGAAACCACCCCCCCTGTCGTCAAAAAACAGGGTCAAAAACTGAAGTCAGAAAATTACCAAAAATCGACCTGAAATCTATATTTGAGAACCACCCCGGCCCTGTCGTGAAATATCGGGGTCAAAAACTGAAGTCAGAAAATTACCAAAGATCGACCTGAAATCTGTATTTGAGAACCACCCCGGCCCTGTCGTGAAATATCGGGGTCAAAAACTGAAGTCAGAAATCGACCTGAAATCTGAATTTGAGAAATCACCCCCCCTGTCGTCAAAAAACAGGGTCAAAAACTGAAGTCAGAAAATTAAGAAAAATCGACCTGAATTCTGTATTTGAGAACCACCCCGGCCCTGTCGTGACATATCGGGGTCAAAAACTGAAGTCAGAAAATTACCAAAGATCGACCTGAAATCTGTATTTGAGAACCACCCCGGCCCTGTCGTGAAATATCGGGGTCAAAAACTGAAGTCAGAAAATTACCAAAGATCGACCTGAAATCTGTATTTGAGAACCACCCCGGCCCTGTCGTGAAATATCGGGGTCAAAAACTGAAGTCAGAAATCGACCTGAAATCTGAATTTGAGAAACCACCCCCCCTGTCGTCATAAAACAGGGTCAAAAACTGAAGTCAGAAAATTAAGAAAAATCGACCTGAAATCTGTATTTGAGAACCACCCCGGCCCAGTCGTGAAATATCGGGGTCAAAAACTGAAGTCAGAAATCCACCCTCAAATCTGAATTTGAGAAACCACCCCCCCTGTCGTCAAAAAACAGGGTCAAAAACTGAAGTCAGAAAATAAAGAAAAATCGACCTGAAAGCTGTATTTGAGAACCACCCCGGCCCAGTCGTGAAATATCGGGGTCAAAAACTGAAGTCAGAAATCCACCCTCAAATCTGAATTTGAGAAACCACCCCCCCTGTCGTCAAAAAACAGGGTCAAAAACTGAAGTCAGAAAATTACCAAAAATCGACCTGAAATCTGTATTTGAGAACCACCCCGGCCCTGTCGTGAAATATCGGGGTCAAAAACTGAAGTCAGAAATCGACCTGAAATCTGAATTTGAGAAACCACCCCCCCTGTCGTCAAAAAACAGGGTCAAAAACTGAAGTCAGAAAATTAAGAAAAATCGACCTGAAATCTGAATTTGAGAAACCACCCCCCCGTCGGCAAAAAACAGGGTCAAAAACTGAAGTCAGAAAATTAAGAAAAATCGACCTGAAATCTGTATTTGAGAACCACCCCGGCCCAGTCGTGAAATATCGGGGTCAAAAACTGAAGTCAGAAATCGACCTGAAATCTGAATTTGAGAAACCACCCCCCCTGTCGTCAAAAAACAGGGTCAAAAACTGAAGTCAGAAAATTAAGAAAAATCGACCTGAAATCTGAATTTGAGAAACCACCCCCCCGTCGGCAAAAAACAGGGTCAAAAACTGAAGTCAGAAAATTAAGAAAAATCGACCTGAAATCTGTATTTGAGAACCACCCCGGCCCAGTCGTGAAATATCGGGGTCAAAAACTGAAGTCAGAAATCCACCCTCAAATCTGAATTTGAGAAACCACCCCCCCGTCGGCAAAAAACAGGGTCAAAAACTGAAGTCAGAAAATTACCAAAAATTGACCTGAAATCTGTATTTGAGAACCACCACGGACATGTCGCGAAATATCGGGGTCAAAAACTGAAGTCAGAAAATTACCAAAAATCGACCTGAAATCTGTATTTGAGAACCACCACGGACATGTCGCGAAATATCGGGGTCAAAAACTGAAGTCAGAAATCGACCTGAAATCTGAATTTAAGAAACCACCCCCCCTGTCGGCAAAAAACAGGGTCAAAAACTGAAGTCAGAAATCGACCTGAAATCTGAATTTGAGAAACCACCCCCCCTGTCGGCAAAAAACAGGGTCAAAAACTGAAGTCAGAAAATGACCAAAAATCGACCTGAAATCTGTATTTGAGAACCACCCCGGCCCAGTCGTGAAATATCGGGGTCAAAAACTGAAGTCAGAAAATTAAGAAAAATCGACCTGAAATCTGAATTTGAGAAACCACCCCCCTGTCGGCAAAAAACAGGGTCAAAAACTGAAGTCAGAAATCGACCTGAAATCTGAATTTGAGAAACCACCCCCCCTGTCGTCAAAAAACAGGGTCAAAAACTGAAGTCAGAAAATTAAGAAAAATCGACCTGAAATCTGTATTTGAGAACCACCCCGGCCCAGTCGTGAAATATCGGGGTCAAAAACTGAAGTCAGAAAATTAAGAAAAATCGACCTGAAATCTGAATTTGAGAAACCACCCCCCTGTCGGCAAAAAACAGGGTCAAAAACTGAAGTCAGAAATCGACCTGAAATCTGAATTTGAGAAACCACCCCCCTGTCGGCAAAAAACAGGGTCAAAAACTGAAGTCAGAAAATTAAGAAAAATCGACCTGAAATCTGTATTTGAGAACCACCCCGGCCCTGTCGTGAAATATCGGGGTCAAAAACTGAAGTCAGAAATCGACCTGAAATCTGAATTTGAGAAACCACCCCCCCTGTCGGCAAAAAACAGGGTCAAAAACTGAAGTCAGAAAATTACCAAAAATCGACCTGAAATCTGTATTTGAGAACCACCCCGGCCCTGTCGTGAAATATCGGGGTCAAAAACTGAAGTCAGAAATCGACCTGAAATCTGAATTTGAGAAACCACCCCCCCTGTCGTCAAAAAACAGGGTCAAAAACTGAAGTCAGAAAATTACCAAAGATCGACCTGAAATCTGTATTTGAGAACCACCCCGGCCCTGTCGTGAAATATCGGGGTCAAAAACTGAAGTCAGAAATCGACCTGAAATCTGAATTTGAGAAACCACCCCCCCTGTCGTCAAAAAACAGGGTCAAAAACTGAAGTCAGAAAATTACCAAAAATCGACCTGAAATCTGTATTTGAGAACCACCCCGGCCCTGTCGTGAAATATCGGGGTCAAAAACTGAAGTCAGAAAATTACCAAAGATCGACCTGAAATCTGTATTTGAGAACCACCCCGGCCCTGTCGTGAAATATCGGGGTCAAAAACTGAAGTCAGAAATCCACCCTCAAATCTGAATTTGAGAAACCACCCCCCCTGTCGTCAAAAAACAGGGTCAAAAACTGAAGTCAGAAAATTACCAAAGATCGACCTGAAATCTGTATTTGAGAACCACCCCGGCCCTGTCGTGAAATATCGGGGTCAAAAACTGAAGTCAGAAATCGACCTGAAATCTGAATTTGAGAAACCACCCCCCCGTCGTCATAAAACAGGGTCAAAAACTGAAGTCAGAAAATTAAGAAAAATCGACCTGAAATCTGTATTTGAGAACCACCCCGGCCCTGTCGTGAAATATCGAGGTCAAAAACTGAAGTCAGAAATCGACCTGAAATCTGAATTTGAGAAACCACCCCCCCTGTCGTCAAAAAACAGGGTCAAAAACTGAAGTCAGAAAATTACCAAAAATCGACCTGAAATCTGTATTTGAGAACCACCCCGGCCCAGTCGTGAAATATCGGGGTCAAAAACTGAAGTCAGAAATCCACCCTCAAATCTGAATTTGAGAAACCACCCCCCCTGTCGTCAAAAAACAGGGTCAAAAACTGAAGTCAGAAAATTAAGAAAAATCGACCTGAAAGCTGTATTTGAGAACCACCCCGGCCCAGTCGTGAAATATCGGGGTCAAAAACTGAAGTCAGAAATCCACCCTCAAATCTGAATTTGAGAAACCACCCCCCCTGTCGTCAAAAAACAGGGTCAAAAACTGAAGTCAGAAAATTAAGAAAAATCGACCTGAAATCTGAATTTGAGAAACCACCCCCCCGTCGGCAAAAAACAGGGTCAAAAACTGAAGTCAGAAAATTAAGAAAAATCGACCTGAAATCTGTATTTGAGAACCACCCCGGCCCAGTCGTGAAATATCGGGGTCAAAAACTGAAGTCAGAAATCCACCCTCAAATCTGAATTTGAGAAACCACCCCCCTGTCGGCAAAAAACAGGGTCAAAAACTGAAGTCAGAAAATTACCAAAAATTGACCTGAAATCTGTATTTGAGAACCACCACGGACATGTCGCGAAATATCGGGGTCAAAAACTGAAGTCAGAAAATTACCAAAAATCGACCTGAAATCTGTATTTGAGAACCACCACGGACATGTCGCGAAATATCGGGGTCAAAAACTGAAGTCAGAAATCGACCTGAAATCTGAATTTGAGAAACCACCCCCCCTGTCGGCAAAAAACAGGGTCAAAAACTGAAGTCAGAAAATTACCAAAAATCGACCTGAAATCTGTATTTGAGAACCACCCCGGCCCTGTCGTGAAATATCGGGGTCAAAAACTGAAGTCAGAAATCGACCTGAAATCTGAATTTGAGAAACCACCCCCCCTGTCGTCAAAAAACAGGGTCAAAAACTGAAGTCAGAAAATTAAGAAAAATCGACCTGAAATCTGTATTTGAGAACCACCCCGGCCCAGTCGTGAAATATCGGGGTCAAAAACTGAAGTCAGAAAATTAAGAAAAATCGACCTGAAATCTGAATTTGAGAAACCACCCCCCTGTCGGCAAAAAACAGGGTCAAAAACTGAAGTCAGAAATCGACCTGAAATCTGAATTTGAGAAACCACCCCCCTGTCGGCAAAAAACAGGGTCAAAAACTGAAGTCAGAAAATTAAGAAAAATCGACCTGAAATCTGTATTTGAGAACCACCCCGGCCCTGTCGTGAAATATCGGGGTCAAAAACTGAAGTCAGAAATCGACCTGAAATCTGAATTTGAGAAACCACCCCCCCTGTCGGCAAAAAACAGGGTCAAAAACTGAAGTCAGAAAATTACCAAAAATCGACCTGAAATCTGTATTTGAGAACCACCCCGGCCCTGTCGTGAAATATCGGGGTCAAAAACTGAAGTCAGAAAATTACCAAAGATCGACCTGAAATCTGTATTTGAGAACCACCCCGGCCCTGTCGTGAAATATCGGGGTCAAAAACTGAAGTCAGAAATCCACCCTCAAATCTGAATTTGAGAAACCACCCCCCCTGTCGTCAAAAAACAGGGTCAAAAACTGAAGTCAGAAAATTACCAAAAATCGACCTGAAATCTGTATTTGAGAACCACCCCGGCCCAGTCGTGAAATATCGGGGTCAAAAACTGAAGTCAGAAATCGACCTGAAATCTGAATTTGAGAAACCACCCCCCCGTCGTCATAAAACAGGGTCAAAAACTGAAGTCAGAAAATTACCAAAAATTGACCTGAAATCTGTATTTGAGAACCACCACGGACATGTCGCGAAATATCGGGGTCAAAAACTGAAGTCAGAAATCCACCCTCAAATCTGAATTTGAGAAACCACCCCCCTGTCGGCAAAAAACAGGGTCAAAAACTGAAGTCAGAAATCGACCTGAAATCTGAATTTGAGAAACCACCCCCCTGTCGTCAAAAAACAGGGTCAAAAACTGAAGTCAGAAAATTACCAAAGATCGACCTGAAAGCTGTATTTGAGAACCACCCCGGCCCTGTCGTGAAATATCGGGGTCAAAAACTGACGTCAGAAAATTACCAAAGATCGACCTGAAATCTGTATTTGAGAACCACCCCGGCCCTGTCGTGAAATATCGGGGTCAAAAACTGAAGTCAGAAATCGACCTGAAATCAGAATTTGAGAAACCACCCCCCCTGTCGTCAAAAAACAGGGTCAAAAACTGAAGTCAGAAAATTAAGAAAAATCGACCTGAAATCTGTATTTGAGAACCACCCCGGCCCTGTCGTGAAATATCGAGGTCAAAAACTGAAGTCAGAAATCGACCTGAAATCTGAATTTGAGAAACCACCCCCCCGTCGTCAAAAAACAGGGTCAAAAACTGAAGTCAGAAATCGACCTCAAAATGTGACAACAGGAACCTCCCCGGCCCTGTTGTGAAAAATGGCTATGGTTTTGTTGTGTGGAAGTTGAAGGTTCTCGGAGATGAGGGTAGGGAGAGTAACTCTATCCATGTGCTATCTGATTTTCCTGCCTGTAGCTGTTTATTTGGAATGAACTCCAAACATTACTCAATTACTGTTTAAGGGATAATCTGATTTCTAGTAATTTGATTACTTTTGTAAAAGCAATCTGATTACATGTAATTTGATTACTTTTGTTACAGTAGTCCGAATGCAAGTAATTTGATTACTTTTGCAGAAGTAATCTGATTACTAATCATTTCATTACTTGGTAAAAGTAATCTGATGAATAGTAATTTGATTACTTTTGGAAGTTGGAAGTGGGAAGGAGCAAGCAGCTCAAAATAGCAACTTGGGTTAGGGTTACAGTGTGTTAATGGTTATGATTGGGGTTTGGGTTCAGGATTCTGGGTAAGCATAATATAGATATGGACTCTTGATTACTCCCATGAATTTATCTATTGTTCTGTGTGTAAAAGAGAGAGCGGGAGTGAAAAAAAGTACCAGGGAAAGATTGATGAGAACGAAATCAAGGGGGTGGGGGCGAATTCCATTTGGATTTTTATTTTATTTTATTGATTAACAACTGCAGGGTGGTTAACGTTTAATGTTGGTTTCATGTTTCCAACTTATCTGGTGGCTCAGTAGATAGAGCGCAGGCCCTTTGACCAGGAGCCCTAGGGTTAGGGAGTGTTAGGGTTAGGGTTGGCAGCCTGCATCGAGGACTGAGTCTCTGTATATGTGGTTCTTGCTGTCACCACTGAGCCAAAGTGGCGCCCTAGTGTACCATATGTCCCACTGATTATAAATCTGTAAAAACTTGGTGTCCAATTTCATTGCGAGGATCTAACAATCAAAAACAGTTAATCTGTTTTAAATTGTGATTACTACCCTCGGAGGGCTTTGGGTTGTTTCCTTCCACTCACTTAACATTGCAGGTTTCAGCAACGTTCTGTCAATTCTTTTAACGTCATCTTTTTCTACCTGCTTAGCTCTAACCTGCAGATAACACCTGCACATTAAGACACAATGGAAGCTTTATTACCTGAGACACACTGTACAGAGTACACTACCTGCACCGCCTCTTTTTCTCTGTATCACATCCTGCTATGTTCCTGGAAAAGTATTCACTCATATACTGTTTTTGCTTCTGTTAGTATTAAATGAAATATGCAGTCAATTGCAGTTCATCAGTAACTTGCAGATTGTGTTCCATTCAGCTGATACCATCATATGCAGTGATTCAGAGCCATACTCTTTTCTTCTTACTTCTCTGGATGAATACAGGGAGGAGGGAAAACATAATTCCTCTGGGCAAACATTAATTTCTCGCTCTCCTTCCCTTCTGTAACACGCTTTGCAGACATAACACACAGTTCTGATATTGTCCTTGGTTGGATGGATTTCTGTCTGAGCTGTGGAGGAATCATAAGTCTTCAAGTGCAATTGACAGAAGAGGTGGGAGAGACAGGACAGACAGAGGAGGAGAGGCACCAAATCATGCTGATATTCTCGAAGACAGTGCCAAATGCTCTCCTCAAGGGCTGGCCATCTATTCTCTACCCGTATGCTCATGTATTACGGGGGGAGGTAGGGTCTGCAAGTATGCACAAAAAGATCCAATGTTATCAAATGAACATCAAAGGGAGCACAAACCACACACATAAAAATAAAGTTGCAAGAATATAGAATATTTGCAATTAATTCTCGGGCTCCCTAACAATGCTGAAAAGAAATTCCAAAGTGAAAGGTCTCTTTTGGAGGCACGGTGGTCCAGTGGGTATAGCGCTCTTGCCTCACAGCTAGAAGGTTCGAATCCCAGTTTTGGTTGAAGTGGGCCTTTCTGAGTTTGCATCCTCTCCCAGTGCATGCGTGGGTTCCCCCCAGGTACTCTGGCTTCCTCCCACAATCCAAAAACATGCTCGTTAGGTCAATTAGTGATTAAAATTGTCAGTAGGTGTGAATGTAGAAAGACTGTTGATACCCTTCATCCATTAGCCATCATTCATCATGCCACGTTCTCCTCTCTCTCCCTCTCTGTCCTTACTGTCTGGTGATCTTCTGATTATGGGCGTATACTATTTAAGTACTAAACCAACCAGAGTTAGCCTCGACCAATCGTCCCGCCACTGTCAAATTTTAAAGATGTGATCCTCTCTTCCACAGACAGTTTGAGTCCACCAGCGTTTAGACTCCATCCTATCCTGCTCTCGACCTCTCTACCCCTTCAAGTACACGAAGATATCACCATGGAGTCTAATCGCTTTGCAGACTTTGCACATTTAATTCTTTCCAAACTTGTAAATAAATAATTGTTCAATCTTAATGAAGTCTCTCCTGATTGAACTGTGAGTGTGAAAGGTTTTCTGTCTCTCTGTGTCAGCCCTGTGATTGACTGCCGATCAGTCCAGGGTGTACCCCGCCTCTAGCCCCCCCTGCGACCCTGAACAGGATAATGGATGAGGGATGGTAAGGTCTCTTAGGTCTCGTATTGTTTATAAAAGGTGGATTGGTTTAGTCATTTGATGTTTGCTCATTGATTTTTAAAACCAGCCTTTCACACAAGTGTATAACTCTTATAATAAAGTTTCTTCAGTAATTCTTTATTATAAGAGAACAAAAACATGCTTATATAATGCATTACCAATGCATGAATCTTGATGATTAAATATATGTATCATAAATTAATCTATATCTCTGCTGAGTCATTTCAAGTGAGTTTATGTGGTTGGCACACGCTTCAGTGATCATCACTTAATGATTCTTCACTCGCAGTAACTTAAAGGCCTTTTTACACTGCAGTCCCACCACAGCGCCGTAACGAAGCTCTGCCCTCAAAAGTGCACAAGGTGCACACACAGTGCTGTTCCACCCTGCTCAGAGGCGGAACAACTTTGCCTCACCATTCAGAGGCGTAATAATCCCACCTTGAACTGGCAGTGTAAAAGGGGCTTTAGAAATACATTTTCATTGGCTGTATTATTAAATATATTGAAAGGCTGATGGAATATTGGGGAGCAAAAGGCTGTTTTTTATTTTCATAAAAATGAATGTTATCCTATGATATTGTGAAAGAGAGTGATTGTGGATGGGCCGCAGCAAACAGAAGACAGACACAGTTAGCGACTAGCTGGAGAGCAAAGTGGAGCTTTAAGCATGTAAAGGGGTAGTTTAAGAGAATATGAATGAATATTGGACTTGCATAATGAATAATAATGTTGCTACATATATGCTTGATTCTTGCCTGGAGAGCCAAGTGTTGGCCTGTGGAGGTTGGGTATCAGGGCTTTGCAGGCCAGTCACTTTGCAGGGCGTACACGGCCCTCAGGCATCACAGGAGAGGGAACGAAGGAGAGCCATTTCCACCACCACAGACGCAGCTGAGAAAGCATCAAGACGACTCTGGCTAAAGAGGGCAGATCCTTGGGTTTCTTCTAGGGACAGGGTGGGGTCTGAAACACCCGATGACCTCCTGATGATGTGCCTTAGCGAAGCATCATGAAGATATTTCTGGAAGTAGATCTGTAAGGATGCGTTTGCTTACTTGTTGTGAAATCAACTTCAATGTGATTTATGTCAACACTGTGTTCAAGAGTTGTGTCTACTGCCCTCTAGTGGCCAAACACAATCAGAATATTGGTAGTAAATCTAAATGGAAATTTGCAAATTGTTTATCAATATCAACACATAGTAAACAAATGTTGATAAATTAACGTTTTTCTCAATAGCTTTGATGCTTCTTCTGTTTTCTTTTGCAAAAGGAAAACACTTTGTTGGGTTTGTCGCTGTCTCTGTTGTTCTGCCAAGGTCACTCCGGCTGAAGGGGAGGGAGGGAGAGCACCAGGAAGACAACAGCACTCACCGAGACGAGAGCTCTAATCAGAGAGAGTGAAGCTATAATCAAACATGGACCTCTGGCAGAAAACAGACAAAGCGTGACAAAAGAAAAGAAAAAAACATAATCATAGCGAGGCAGCGAGGTATTTGATGAAAATACATCTGAAGCAAAACCTTTAATCATACCGAGAGAAAGGGACAAAGGAAAGCCATGTGGAGGAGAAATTAAAAGAAAATGAAAGAGACTAAAGACAGAGTGGGAGAGGTGGACAGAAAGAGGAGCCAGAAGGCAGGATGGAGGAGATGGAGGTGGTGCAGGGTGGTGGTATTTTAAACATGTTCTGTTCAAGGCCGGCCCAGCAAATGTCCATTTGCAAAAACGCCCTCTCAGTTAATCAGAGCGAGAAAATACAGAGAGAAGTTTGCCAGATCGAGGCCGTGGAGAGCCAGTCGCAAATATGCCGTATAAAGAGGAGGTGTACAGCATACGGAAATGAGGACAGAATTGTCCTCCTTGCGTAAATCTTTTCCGCATGAGAAATTCTTCCCGAACACTCGGGGACTTAATAAACTGGCGGGGGTTGGGTTGTTCCCCCCCGGTCCTGTCTAGTCCTGTCTTCAGCCAGCTCACTGGGCCGAGAGAGAAAAGGAAGAGGAAATGAGTTTGTGTCTGAAGGCAGAGAGGCGGACACCTCATGTTTGCTGGGGTTACTCTGTTCTCACTCTGCACCTTATAAACCTGCTGGCACAGACTGTCCTATCTGACAATTTTAATGAATCCCAGCAGATTAACGGAGGCAATTACTCTAATCCAGAGGACACTCAAGTAAACCTTATGCTCTTTTCAGTCACCAATCTGCTGCAAGTGTAAAGCGCTAATAACGTGTACATAAGTCATAAACATACATGGAGTGAAGTTCGTCAAAGGGGTATGGTACAGTTCATGTGGTAAAAATAGACACCCCTATAAATGTTTATGTGTCTGTAATAGTAATTTAAGGGCAAATTTCAGTGTACTCTACTTGTTACTCTATAAGTGTAAAACATCAACAGGTCACTAGACGGCACATAGTGGGTTTTTTTGCCTCTTTGTTTCTACCACAGACATAGAAAGATGATGCGTCTCCATCTACTCTCATTGTACTTAGTCAAGTCAAAATAACCCTGAGGTGGGCGCTGCCATCTGGCACTGGTGACGTTATTTTGGAGTCATAATCTGCGCAGTAGAGAGAAGCTGCGGTAAGATGTCACACATTTAACCTACCGAGAAAAACCTTGCAAAGATACCTCACATCAGCGTACTTAACAAACATTCGCAGATATGGAAACTTGTGACTGTAAGTTGCTGTACTTTCCTCTCACCGTTCCTCCTCTACTCTGCTACTCGGGAACAGATCGGCTGTAGAAGCCATATTTGTCAACAGAGCTGTCAATCATGTCGTTAGTCCATTTTTATAGCAAATAACTACTTAAAACTAAACTTGTCAGGCAAATGAACACTTGGACATAAATCATCATGATAATAACAAACTATTATGACAGAAATGAATTTCACTCTGTGATACCTGTGGAGTAGCTTAACATAATTTAAAACTCCTCATTTTTCTCACACTGGTGCTCCATGCGGGCCCTCATACAGCCTCTGCCTGAAACGACTCAGTCAGCTGTCTCTTTAATAAACCCCGCCCCTACAAGCCTGCTTTCTTCTGTTTGGCAGCTTGACGAGCAGAGCTGTTGAGCAGAGCGGTGAAGTAAAAAAAAAAAATGTGCGAGGCAGATTGAGCTGCTGGGTGGGCGTGTCCTTGAACTGTGCCAGGGGCAGGAAGTTCTGCTGTGTCTCGGGCAGATGCCCAAATAAAGACTTCCTCCACTTTGTGACTTCACAGAGTGAAGCGTCTGGTGAAGTCTGTCTGAAAGCAGGCGTTCACAGCAGCCTGCAGACAGACTTTTTTTTCGCATGGGATTACTCCAACATACTTTTTCCTACAGATTTGAAACTTCAGCCACATTAAGTGTGGACATCCAACATTGTAATATTGTATTTATGTCTTAAAATATGAAACCGTATAATACCCCCTCTTTAAAGTTGAGTTGTTTTGCAGTAACGTCCAAATAATGATGTTTAGCTGTCATGCTAGGCTAATGAATCTGTCGCTAGAACTACCGTACAACACTGAACTGCTAATGAAACATGTAAAAGGGGGTTTGTTTTGTTTCAATAACCGCTCTGAGGCTGCCGGGTTTATGAACACACTCCTCCCTCGGCCAGTTTAGGTGACATACGGTAAAAGTGTGTTCTAGCAAACGATTTCATATTACAATCTCCCCGCAGACAGACGGGCAGGCCGTGTGTTTGAATTCTACCATTGTTTTGAAAATGCGACCAGAGAGTTTTTCACTTCTGCTTGTTCTCTGTGAGGAATAAATTGTTTTCTGTACCTCTTTATGGCTTTGATAAATATTCATCTCGCCGATGCTTGCGCCCTGCTGCCGTGCGAAAGCGTTTCAGAGCCGAGCTGTGAGGGATATTGATGAGCTGCGGGTCTGAGGATGCTCAAATCGCACAGCAATCAGGCCTCATCATGGCTCCTGTGGCTCGCTGATCAGTGCAGGCTTAACACTTAGGTACATCTCGCCTTGTTTTTTTTTTTTCTTTTAACAGGGCATGACTTTCCCCAGCCATTAGCTGCCTGGTTTCTCATACAGACGGATACGTTGTGGTGTTTTCTAAGGTCTGCTCAAGGGACAGAGAGTCTAATCCAACACAGAGGCGTTCAGCAGCATCCAGAGCGTGGCGGGACAGGGCAGCGGCTTGTATGCAGCTACGCACTTCCAGCCAGTGAATTCAGAAGGGAGTGGGATCGTGAAAGCCTTTAAATGCGTCTAGGGGTAGGATAGTGGAGGTTATTATCCAAAGAATCATGACAGGAATTCAATAACGGGCTTTTGTCCTGTGAAATTTCACTCTTCCCATAAGGATCCTTCTGTTTCTGCCTCCCTTTCCTCCCTCTCTCTTTCCCTCTGCTCCCTCTGAGGGGAAGGAGTTAAAAGCATAATACTGGGAGTACTTGAGTGCTGAGGATTCCTCTTGAATGCTAAACAGTTTTATCAAATAGCACGCTGCAGCACAGGATCTGAGGTACTGATGGGCAGTGAGAGGCAGTACAGACATCTGACTGCATACTTAATGCTGCACTGGTTACAGTTGTACACAACCTTCAGGAAGGATTTAATTTATGTGTCAGGGAATTCAAAATGTATTTCAGTTAACATATTGAGAACTTTTTGGATGTGTATTCTTAATGTATGGAAATGCAAACCTTAATTTTTCATATTAACATCATTTCAAGAGGCTGCACTGAGGAAATGTTCCTCGTACTGCAAAAGCATTTGAAATCTGCACCTCCAAAAAGCTTCAGTAGCTTGATAGTTCACTGTTTCTGTTCACATAAACCCACTGGAGGAAAGAAAAACTCGAGTTGAAGCTACCTTCCTGTCATAAAAAAAAACAAAAGGTAAACAAGAGAAATGTGTTTAAAGCAGAACATCCAACAGGCTGAGACACTGAAATGTTTCTCTCATTTAGCTGAGACCAGGAGAGGGCTGGAAAGAAACCGGGGTTTATTTTTCTGCATTGCAACATAAAAGGTCACACAGGATGTACATCATGTTCAGCAGTAGTCTCGTAATGACACAGAGCCACTTCACACGTGCATTTTCACTTAAATCTGCACTTAAACTGGAATCATTTCCTGGTAAAATAAAGGTAAAATAAATACAAATTTTCACTTAAATCACCAAAGAAATTGCAGATGTAGGAAGCAGTATTTTTAACGCGTTTGACTTAATAGATTCATTTTATTTACTCCGTTTTCCCGTGATAACGAGTAATTTCCGCTTGTTTTCTCAAAATCTCGACTCATTTATCTCGTTATCTTAAGATAGCGTAACGTCTGATGATCATAGCTCCTATCCCCAAAGTTGCAAAAGCACAAAACAAACATAGAATCAGGCTTAACTTACCTCATCAGTGTGGGCGATGGCAGCGTGACCTGGTATGTAATATCACAGCGACCAGCCTGTTGTCTTGTTTTCTACATCGGCAGAAAATTATCTGCCTATCACTAGAAAATAAGCTTTATTATCTTGAAATAAAGTGATTAATTGATCTTTTATGATGGGAAAACCAGCTTTGTTATCTCAAAATAAAGAAAATTAACTCGTTATCACGGAGAAACAGAATGAATAAACTGTATGGATGCATGTCCGCTTAGGGCTTGTGTAATTTTCTGACATTTTATAGACCAAACATTTCATTGATTAATCGAGAAAATAAATGAGTATTTTCTGTCAAATTCCTTCTCTTTATTTGGGCCTCTGATAAAACTGTGATCTGTTGATAAGATTAGTTAACCACTTTGTTAATCATAAAAACAATCCTACTTGGCATTCAGGACACAGATTTGGCTTAATGCTTTAAATCACAGTCTCTCACACCCTCTCTCTCTCTCTCACACACACAGAGACACACACACACAGAGACAAAACATTTTTCAGTATAACACTCTGCCTACACTGTTCCTATCTGAGCCTCAATAAGAAGCACAGTGCTGCTGTGGGAGTATAAGTCCTGACTGATTGCTTGTGCAAGTGGAAAGGATGCTGCATGTTTGTGTGTGTGTGTGTGTGTGTGTGTGTGTGTGTGTGTGTGTGTGTGTGTGTCTTTGTGTGTTTATGTCGTGGCAAAACCCATTTCCATCCTCCAGCTCTGCTGTAATTACACATAACAGTTTTGTCAGTGAACGATACTTAAAAACAGCGTAGAGACAGAAAACAGAGCACAAACAGACACACACGCTCCCTCTGCTTCCCGCACAAACAAACACACACACACACACACACACACACAACAGCAAGACGCATAGCATTGTAAGAGAACTGCTGCATAAAGATTTAATGAAACCGTAAGGGATGTCGTCTGGTGGGGTTTAAATGTTTAAATGTTGCTATTTCTTACAGCGGGATGAGAGAGTTTCCTGTGACAGTGCTCTTCTTCCCCTTCCTGCTCCCTTTGCTACGATAATTTCCCCCACGGCGTAAATACATCTATGTGCGTATGATGTAAGATTTGCATGACACAAGAGCTGCTGATCGTAGCAGTCAATGGGCAGGGGCTATCACACGGGGTGGGTAGTGATTTGTACTTTTTACTTTTGGAGATGCCTTTTTTTTTTTTTTAGACCTCCACCCATCCATCCATTAACTACACCGCTTATCCTGTTCAGGGTAACGGCGTGGCCAAAGCCAATCCCAGCTGTCATTGGGCGAGAGGCGGGGTACACCCCGGACTGATCACCAGTCAATCACAGGGTTGATACATAAGCCGCTAACACTCGGCTCGTTTGCTTGATGGGAGAGGCTACAATCTGCATTCAGACCCGGGTCAAATGACTCTGCAGTAGACCCGGGTAATTATCGCCTCGGCTCCCATCGGCATTGATGGGAACACCAAACCCACGTCGACACGTTAATCTCTTAATCTCTCTTAAGAGACCGACAGGAGTATACTCCACTGGCGATGGGAACAGAGACAATCGGCATTTATAAGCGGGTCTTCCCGCGGTGGGAACGGGGTAATAGAGACAGACAACCATTGCCCAGACAACCTTTCATGCTCACAGTCACACCTAGGGACATACAAGCATGTCTTCGGACTATGGGAGAAAGCCGGAGTACACAGAGGGAACCCACTCATGCACGGGGAGAACATGAGTGGTGAGGCACTTACCACTGCACCAGTGCAGCCTTGTTGAGACCTCATGGAATTCATTTTGTGTGGGACCCATGGTAATGTGAAGGTAATGTGATGATTATTTATGAAGAAAAGCACCAGTAAAAGTTAAGTATGTAACAACTGTGTAATGTAACAACTGTGTCTACCTTAACGCTATTTGTTAAAGTAGATATAAATAGTAAGAATGGTTCATAATTATTATTCAGACATCTTTTCCGCCACCCCATCCTAAAAAGTCTGGACACGGCCCAGGCAATGGGAGCTGTAAGTGTGCTACAAACTGGGCTTCAAAGAGCAATTTCGGAAACAAAGAACAAAACAGAAATAGTTTGAAGTTTGAGAAAAGACAAGAAAAGAAAAGAAAAGAAAAGAAAAGAAAAGAAAAAAAAACACTTAACCCCTGAGGGTGTCGTGCCATGTGCTGCGAGCATCGTGCCACCTGTTCAGAGATGAGTACTGCTCCTGGAGGTTTTCAGGGGAGCTCAACTCTCAGAGTGCATTCTGGGTAAGCTACCAGTGGAGCCAATTTGGTAGCAGGCAGCAGAGGAAGGAGATGTCTTGGAGGAAACCTGGCTTGAGGCTTAATTTAACATCTAAAGAAAACAGTGGTACTGACATAGATTTCATTTGACAGCCACCGCCCACTCACACTCAGCTGCTCCCTCTCACACACACACACACACTTATTTTCACACTCTCTCTCCTCTGCCGCTATCTGACATATACATACACATTTACAAAATGTGATGCAACAGCTCCCTTCAGCTGTAATCCAGCGCAAGCATCCATAAAGAAGGCCTCTTAAGATGTTCAAAGGAAAGCGCAAAATATGACTGGAGCCGGCAGCCAAGCAGCGCCATTAACCAGCCACCAGATCTGGATGTTACCACACTTGTGAGTGTGTGTATGAGTGTGTGTGTTTGGTTAATACTTGGGTTCTTCCAGTCGCAAACGTCATATATTCCATTGATCTGTTTGTCTATATGCTCATGTAACCGCCACAAAATACAACCAGGAAACCCGCTGGATGATCTGTGTGTGACATTTCCCTCTGCTGTTTTCATTGTAGCTTAACAGACCCACTCAGGTTGCAGCTCTGTAAAGCTACGCTGGCATTTATATGAGGTCATTAAACTCCATGTACTTATAAGATGATAGAGTTGTAACTTGTCCTGCGACGCACTAACAGTAGAGTGAGAGAGGTGTCCGTCAAGCTGAGTCTGTGTGCGCCCTCACAGTCCTGAAAAATAGTGTCATGAAATAATTATAATAATTATTAGAAACTACATGTGGGGGTGGAGCATGTTAATGCAGGTTTATTGAGTTCACTGACAGATGACGAAATCTGAATTTTAATTTGCTTCCAGCTGCTTTCATTTTAATACATGAACAATATAAAATCAAACCTGCATGGTCTCTAAAATCTACACATCTTCATACTTCTAATTTGTCGATGCGGTAATAATATTCAGTGGACTTTTTTGTAAGTGTAACAATAATAACAAAACGTGGTAAACAATGTGTAACTGTCTGTTTGATTAGGTTTAGGCACATATGGGTTTAAATCGAGTAATTACCTCCATGACTGTAGAATGAAGCCGACACAGGCCAACTTTGTAGCAGAATTAACATGTTAACAAGCTGGTACAAAAACAGTTTTGGCCTCTATAACTAATAACCTAATAAGAGTTTGGAGCTTCTAACTACAAAGAATACGCACAGCAACAGCTGAATTGCTGAGCTCGCAGGATTAAAGCAGCAGGCTATGTAGTTTTCTTAGACACAGTCTTTGGATTTAATAAGTATGTCAGCAACGACAGTTAAATATACAGTACATCACTGAAATTATATACTTGATGCATGTAACTTTAAAATAACCAAGGTTGATTTTTGTTTTCACACAGTTTATAAACCTGTTTGTTTAAAGGGGGGTATTATGCTCATTTAAAGCTTCATTTTTCACCCTGTGATGACTGTGGAGTAGCTTAGCATAATTTACAGTTTAAAAAACTTTTCTCTCACTCCGGTGCTCTGTGCAGGCCCTCGTGCAGCCTCTGCCTGAAACGTCTCAGTCAGCTATGTCCCTTTTAAGAAACCCCGCCCCCACAAGGCCACTTTCCTCTGATTGGCCAGCTCTCTGAAGCCTGCTGAGGCTGCACTTTGTGACGTCACAAACTGTAGAAAAAAAGACTGTGTGAAACCTGCCGTTCACAGCAGCCTGCAGACTGAGCTGAGAAGCCTGGGGATTACTCCGACATACTTTTACCTGCAGATTTTAAACTTCACCCACTTTAAGTCTGGACATCCAACATCGTAACTTTGTCTTAAAATGTGAAACAGCATAATACCCCCTCTTTAACCCATTGACACACCTGACCTCTTTCCCATGCAGACTGTGTCACTCTTTATGGAGTATCACCTGCATGCTCAATCTGACTTTTGGGTATGCACTGAACACATCAAGAAAATGTGGAAAGTAAAAAAAAAATCTGTGTTTTTTGTACAGTTAAAGTGGCAAAATTGTCTCTTTTGCAGGAGCTGTTTTGATTATTTTCATGTTCCCAGCCACAAATTATCATGTCCCCTTCTTTCATTATGCTAAAACCAATGCAGTTCCCACTGAGGGCAGAGTTTCACACACACAAGTGTCAGATTGTGGAACAACATTTGCATATTTAAGAGCTCAGCTGATGTCCTTCCTCTGCAGCCAGAGTGTTTGATCGGAAAGGTTAGAAATACAAACAGCCTTATTAGCAGATCAATATGAGACACTTATTGTAATCATCAGAGAAGGTTATGACCATGTACAAGAATAGATCTTTGTTCCTGGTGTCTGATTCTGTCTGCATTGCAGCAATTACAGGTCATGCACAAGCGAGATGTAATGATATCCAAATTTCATATTTATTTACACACACGAGTCAAATCGTTAGATTATAAGTAGGCCTTTATGCACAGACAATCTTCTTCAAAACCACTTTGAAGAGGAGCTGCAGGAAACCGGTGCTTTTCCATACTTTAATTTATGGGGAGCACAATAAGGACAACAAAGAGAACAAACGGAGGAGAACAATAGTGTCACTGTTCATCGACAAATAATGGATAAAAGGTGGCATCGTGTAGCTGCAAGCCTGCTGGTGGGGACAGATAAAGTCAGGGACACGGTGCCATCTTGTGGTCAAAAAAGAAATGTTGATTACAGACAACTAAAGGGAGGCAGACTGTGTTTATGTGGTTTACATCCATAGATCAGGATGATTTAAAGTAAACGTTTTTTGTGTTGTTGTTTACATTAATTTTAAATCTTAATATGTACTTTAAACACACAAAAACCCAGTTAAATTTAGGGTAATTTGGTGGGAAATGTTTATTATATATAATGTTTATTTATATAAGTTTTATTTAACATTTTCAAAATGAGTAATGATATTGTTACGCAAAATTTTGACCTAAAGATAATCTGACAGCTGAATTAAAAAACTAACCCACAAGTCTGCTGTGGCACATAAGGCATCAATTTATGACTTTGTAGGTTCAGTACAGTATATTCGCTTTTTTGGGCACTAAACAACTGTTTGCCCTTTTCTTACAGAGGATTAACCAGGGAGAATAAATTCTAGATTATGTTCATCTAACTGCACAAGCCTTCTTGCACTAGCTTGTAGTCAAGTTAGCCGACGCACCAACGGCGTTAGCATCACCCTGTGTCTTGTGAGTAAGAAGACAAGTAGTTGTCAAGATTTCTGCTTACCATTCGGATACCTCCTGGGAACTCCTGGGTTGCTGCGCTTGCTCCGGTGTATCGTCTTCCCACTCAGGGTCCGATTCTGGCCCGTACATGTAAGGACGAACAACCGATCCTAGAGCAGCCATGTTTTCTACAACTTTGGAGTGACAGTGCAGGGTGGCCGCTACCCCACATAGGATCTCACACATGGGGGAAAGGCTACGCGGTCACTCCAAATACTGTCAGCCAATCAGGGCTTTGATCAAAGCTTTGAATGGCAAAACGGCTTGTTCGCTTCAGGAGGAAGGAGAGGCTCCGAAAAAACAATGAAATGAAAATATGTATACAATTTTTAAAATGAAACAAACTTTACCAACGTGATTCAAAAACATATTTGAATAATAAAAAATTTATTGCATAGCTAAGATATGTCCCCTTTAAGAATATATACTATAATAAATTGTAAAAAACAACCCAACAAAAATAGCCTACAATCATTATAGAGGACTAAGAGTCTACAGCCATGCTACCTGCTCTGAGAGGCTAAAGCACAATGCTAACAACAGCCTGCTAACATGCTCACAATATAATTTATTATGAGATATAAATGTATGTCGACATTAATGTTGTCACAAAACACCCACCCATTATGAAAATGCTAACATGCTGATGTTCAGCAGGAAGGAGTTAACCATGTTTACTGTCTGTCCGCATGTTTAGCATGCTAATGTCTGCTAATCAGCTCTATTTATAAAAGTAGCCTACAGTGTTACTTTTGGATTTAGTAACAAGCCAAAGTATTGGATGAATGCTAAAACTCACTAAGCTGTTACTGTTTATCTTGAGAGGAATATTTATGCCAGGACCAAATTTCATAATAAGTCCTAAAGAAGCATTATATACAGTTAGCATTATATATTTCACGTTGACGGACTGACCAACTGATTACTATCTCTAGTGCTAAGTTACTAGCTTGGCTAAAACATGTTGTGGTCAGGATTAAATGCCATTGTAAAATATGAAGGAGTCCATGACACATACTATATATACAAATAATAAAATCTTAATATCGCAGTTGTTTAAAATAATATCACACTGATATTAAAGTCCTGTGTTCAGATCAGATTTCAGTGCCATATTCTTCTCATCTTTCTTAACTGTCGTATCAACATAGTATCAACGATTTTAAAAGCTTCCAAGCACCATTCAGTGTGTGCAGACACCTGTTCATTTGTTGCTCACATCACGTCACATTCACATTATTTGAATATATACAGCCAATATCAAACAACAAACATTTATCAGCACGGAAACATTTTTTTTTTTTTAAAAAGAAAAAAAAAAAGAAAAAACAACTTTTCTCTATCTAATTATAAATGAAAGACAAAAAGAAAGTACGATATATATACAGCATTTGATATAATGAGTGATGGGTAACCTATAGATGGCACAAGAGAGCTAAAACTGTAGTGCTGAACTTTGACCCTGAAGCCTGACTTTGACAAACCTAAGAAAAACATGATACTAAAACACACTGTATGTAATGGCACAGTGCTGCACATTTGATGTTAATATAAGAACCTTCTTCCAAACCACTGAAGGATAAATGCCCATGTTTAGGAAGCTACAAGGTTTTTGCAAAATCCAAACCTGTTTGTGTCTGCTTGTGTTTGAAGATCTGTGTGTGTGTGTGCTTCCGTCCCAGGACGCAGAGACGCAGACATCCAACAGTGAAGAAACTTTGGAGTAACTTCCCAGCGTGCTGAAGTTTCCACTTCAGATTGTAGAAGGTTTGAAGTCAAAGTCAGAGAGTGCTTTACCCTCAGATCATGAAGGACTGAGTCTGTTTGTAGTGCTTGAGCTGTAGAGAGCAGAGAGACATGCATATCCTTTAATTAGCAGGGGACCAGTGTTATCAGCAACTTATCAACACAATTTAATGGCAACCTTAATTCAAGGCAGCGAGCAAAACAAGCCCGGACACGATAACAACTCAGATCACTCACGTTGCGGATGGGAGGAGGAGGTGGGGGAGGAGGGTTGTAGGACTTTGTGCTGAAAGGCAAAGAGTGGCAGTTCAGTGAGAGCTAATTACCACTGAATAACACACACAGCTACAGGGCAAGATAAGAGTCAGACTGAAGAGTGAAACTCTCACCTTTTTGTTTTCTTGTTCTCTGTTTGAAGAAACATCAAACGGGGAAAAAAGAAAAGAACAACAGAGTTAACACTATCATATGTGATGAAGAAGTTGGGCCTTTATGTCTGTTTCTAGATAGAAATTAGAACGTAAATACAAGTATGCATTAAAAGTTGTGTTTACCTACACCAAAAAATGCAATATAGGTTTATCATTCCCTTCCCTTCAGGTGTGCTGGCGGAAATATCTGTCTGTTTGGCGTTTTTATGCTCCATGAGCTAGTTCACATAACATATCCAAGATGGCGGAGTCATAGGCAATGATGTTTTTGCTTTGATATCAATGCTACATGTTTACGACATGTTGGACATATCAAACATATCAGGGAAAGAGTGGAAAAGAACATACTGGCAAGCAGAAAACAGTACGGATGTTTGTGTTCATCCTGTTACGTGTTGCTCTTCTGGTTTCGCACCAGTCGCCTGATTAAAAACCCGCCCGCTTGCTCGCGGTGAATGTTCGATGACTATTACCTGCTGCATGCACAAATTAGTTCACCCCAAATTTTGGCAGACATTTTACTAGAAGGCTGGCAGGAAAATGTCCGCAAAAAGTCAGTCTTTTGAGTTCACACCTGCACCCACTTTTCAGAAGTGCAGTGCATGTGGGAAAGGGGCTTTAGAGAGCATTTTTACTGAAACAGTTGCCTTAGACTTATTAAAACAGCAATGCTGCCACAAAAAGTGTCCTCAAGTGTTTAGAAACTTTTATTGACCCATTTCCATTTTTCCATAGATATTACCAGTCATTTTGCAGATGACACTGTGGTATTTTTACCTAAACAGGATTTTAAATGTAAAACCTCACTCACAAAACACTTTAAGCTAAGTAAAGACTTTGAATACTACACCCATCAGTCTGTAAGTACACCGATACAACTCTCTCTCTCTCCAGCTCTGTTTGTCATCATTTAAGCAAAATTTTATATTTTGACTTTTGCCTTAAAGATTACAGTTCTGTCAAATAATCCTCCAGCTCAGAGTCCTTACGACTTCGCTCAACCATTCTGACTCTGTGCATTTAACATTAAAGACGAGATAGAGGCCTGCCTTTAACTGGCAGAGTAAAAGGGGCTAAAGATGGAACATGGAACTGTTTACTGATCTGGTTGCCATATTGCTTGATGTCAATGAATAGACACTCACCTTGAGAAATAAATCAAAACTCTAATTCACAGCAGAGCAAAGGGAATATTTAATGAATCGGCGGGATGGAGGAGAATTTTGGATTTTTGTTTGAGAAAAAACGTCAAGATTCATTTATTGATCGTCTGTACATTAAGAGCAATGATTACATGACAGACACAAGTGGATGCATCTCTCTCTCTTACACATACACACACTCTGAAACAGTTGCATCACAGTACTCACTCTTGCAGCAGCCTCGGCGTCGGCAGACACACACACAGATGCAGCAGAGGAGGGTGAGCGTCAGAATACCTGCAGCTCCTGCTATCAAAACTGTCATGTTCAAAGGATCTAGAGAGGGGAGAAAGGGAATGTTTCCACAGTCTTTGGTGGGTTGAAGAATAACATTTGAACTCTAACAAAGAGCTGTAAGTAAACCACTTACATTCAGTAACTTTCAGCTGCTGGGCCACACAGCTCTTTGGTGCCCCCACATTATTGGAGGACTCACAGCGGTACATCCCTGCGTCTGTTTTGGACACGCTCTTAAACTTCTGCTCCGGACAAAGACAAATAAGAGACAAATTCAAGAGAACAGCTGTGTGTCCGTGTATATGTGTATAACTGTGTTTATATACTCATTAGTGCATTTAGTGTGTACCCACCAGTGTGCCCTTGTTGGAGTCGATGCTGTATGGAGTATCTGGTGTGGCCGTCAGAGCCTTGTTGTCTTTGAACCATCGATAGGTAGCAGGAGGGACGCTGAGTTTGTCCTTACACTGAAGATCCAGCCCTGCGCCCACAAACACAGAGCCCGGCACCTCGCAGGACGGGACATGAGGAGGCACTGAAGAGGCAGAGGAAAAACAGATCAAGATACAGCAAAAAAAGTCACATGGATATGCATGTACATGGAAAGACAACCCCACCATAAAACACTACAGAAAAACACAGAGGTTCCCCGTCATACCGAGCACGTTGAGAGTCACAATGACCTCTCCGAGGTTGACGTGGTCCTTGCTGGCAGTCACCTCACAGCGGTATTCCCCCGAGTCTTTCTGAGTAACAGAGTGTATCGTCAGCGTCGCTCCCTCTATCTTTGCCCGTCCTTCATAAGGTCCTACAGTGGAGGGGGTGGAAAGATAAGAGGGGGGTGGTCTTTTACAGTTACAGGGGGCAGATGAGTTGAAGCAGTAAATGTTTGTCATTACTTACCATTAAATTTCTGATCATAGTACACAAAGGTCACTCCCTTTCCTCTCTTCTTCCACTCGATTCGAGGGCTCTGATCTTTCTCTGTCCTGAACTCGCAGGAGAGAACAGCGTCTGAACGGGCAGGAATCAGATTAGCACAAAAGCCATCAATCCACCATAGATATACTTTTGACATTGTCTAAATTTGCAGACATCTTTCAAGTAATGTTGCTTATTTTTTTATTTAAGCCATAATGCTGCGTTAACATGGATTCAGGCAGGCGGTAGACGGCAAACCGGATATCATTTTAGAGAACGAGAGCAGGACGGTAAAATGTAGTGAGGCCGGCAGAGATCGCCGGCAACGGTAACGGTAAGCGGCATTGCGGTGCAAAATTAAAATTGTTTTAACTTTTTGCCGTCCTCCGCAACAGAATTTACAACCGGATGTGACGTACCTCCCTATCACAACAAGAAAACACGGGCGAACTGACGCAGACGCAAATAAACAAAGGATATACCAAGTGCAGTTCTCCTGTCACTGTCCATATTGTAAATGAAATAATTAGCTTACGTTTTAAGGGAAATCTAACAATATGTTTTTGCTTTGCAAGAGAATATCAATAATAACAATCAATAATTACATAGAATGATGACACTAAATAAATGTATTATTCGATTATAGTTTATTTAACATCACCATAGCAACATCTCGTCATACGTGTTTTGATTTGCCGTCCTGCCTTTCTGTCGGAGTGTTTGTTTACTTTTCCCGCGCCGTGCAAAAGGTGTTGTCCATCTGCCGTCTACCGTCTGCCTGAATCCATATGAACACAGCATAACTCATAAATGTTCCTCAGCACAAGTAATAATGGACGTGTTGATGAGGTTTAAATTACCGTTCTAATGAACAGTGACTGATTTAGCTCATTTCCTGTTCCTTCCTGCAGAAATGACTTGTAATATTTGATTACAATAATATTTATTATAATATTTGCATCTTTGTACGTTTTTTTTGTCATACAATTTGTGTGCAGACTCAATCAGTTGCAAATATCTGTTGATTTGTGTCAGAGTTTTCCAATTTCTGAAGCCAAATGTTCAAGTCACGATGGCGTGTGAAGCTGTTCTTTAACCAAGGTGAGTCAATAAACATTAAAGACGAGGAAATGTTTAAAGCCACCAGAAGTTTCAGTCACATTAGAAAACGTGTTCCTCTCATTGTGTGAATTATAAGGACAATGAACAGATATTAAAAAGCGGTCTCACCTGTGTGCTCGTGGACCTCCACTTTAGGTTTACTGGTGCTCACTGTCACTGACAGACACACAGGACCTGCAGGGTAGAAAGGAGCCCTCTATTATTTTAACTATTAGACGTACAACAATGTTACATGGCACCTTTAAAATGGACATGTGTTTGGGCTGCAGTGCGATTAGAGAGAGCAGAAGCACAAACTGACACGTAAATCAGGATAAATTACTCTACTACATTAATTTCCCACAACAGAATATGTGCATATCCACACACACACACAGAGTGTGTAGCTACATCCTGGTGGTGCCAGGAGCGGTGCTAAGGAGGAATGCAGGTGATGGATGACTCTCTGACAAGCTGCTTTATCCCGAACTGATAACCTCTTTTAGTGATCTGTCCCTTCTGCCAACGCGAACACACACACAAAACACACACAGAAAGTAGAGCCTGTATATTCCCCAAATGTGTTGAAGTTAAAACAAACTAGATGTACAAATGAAAAACAATTAAAGTAATACTGTAGCCTGCCCAGAATAACTTAGTCTAATAAAATAGTCTAATGTGGCTAAATTTAAATCTATTTTAACAACAGTAACATAAAACAACCAAAGCTTTACCAAAATGAGCTTGAATGTACTTATTAGAACAAGTCTGGAAGCTGTAAGGAAGATGAGAGTGTAAAAAGGCATGTTGAATTAATGATACCACAGAGATGGACAGAAAGAAATTGGACAGAGAATTGCTGTAATTTTGTGAAGTTTATATCGATGCTGTGTTGCCGTTTGAGTTGCAAAAACTTAAATCCACTCTAAATTAATTGTAACTTTCATAATGCTGTCCTCAGTTTTAGTTTCCTGTAAAGAACAAACTACTTGAAAACAGCCGCCACTCCAGACGACAACAAGCAAATGACAAAAGCTAGATAAATTCTCAGTGGATCTTGAGGAAGTAATTTATGATTAAAAGAACATTTGGGAACAAAAACATCAAAGCTTAAGGAGGCAGACGTTCAAGTGTGTGTGTGTGTGTGTGTGTGTGGTGCACACATTCAAAGAAAGCGTGCTTTCCTTACGCAGACAAAGCAGCTCTATGTGACGGTAACCTTACCCTCCTCAGCTGGCACAACACACACGCACACAGATATCTGCAGCACACACTTGTGAGGGATGACACTGAACCCTTAACCCTCTGTGGTTTACCTTGACCCTCTGCCTAACCGAAACCTGATTCAGATTTTAACACTAGTCCTGAATTGGTGCCGTGAGCCAACTTATTAACATCACACACAATAATTTATGTGACAAAAATGGTAAATGATCTTTTAAATGGAATCAATGTTGAGTTATGAATAGCTTAAATCTATTAAAATCCAATATTAGCATTCAGGCCATTTCATGACGATGCACTGGACACTAAAGAAAACATGCACTTGGGCCAAAATATTCCAAACATGTCCTTTGTCGTATCTAAAGATAAGTATTTCAATCATTTAATCTCTGTGAGGACATTTAGTCCTCTTGAGTAAATACAAGAAAGATCAAACACGCACGTCATAGCCGCAATTATAAACATAAAGCAGTTTGTTTGGAAAACAGCCTCTCCTTTAAAAAGTCTCACAGCAACTTCAAATGCATTTTTTTCCAGATAGCGAGTGGTCGTTTTCATCCCCGTCCAATTAACAACAGGGTCAGTCAGGGGTTATCTTCAAACTGAGAGGGTGGGATCTGGGACTCCTCCATGTGATGTGTCTGATCAGCCCGTGAATCTCGGGTTCAAACAGCTTCAGAGCGGGTTCAATGTAAACATGGCACCCCACCACACCCACTCCATCTCTGCACAATCTCAGCCCCAGTACACATCACACCTCCCCCCCTGCATATGGCTTTAACATGCACCCACACAATCACCCAAACTAATGACCGTTAAGAGAAACATTAAGAGAAACAAATCACCTCGCTTTTAAGCACGACAAGGTATCGCAGTTCACAATTTCACATAAGAAATCTTAACTAATTAGTTGGACCAGGAACCAAGCAAACCCTGCAGGCCATGTGAATGTCTCTTTTATCTAAACACTCTTTAATCAACTAAATTCCAGCCAAATCATTATCCTGCATTTCTGAGGGACTGTGCCAAAACATATCAGGATAACAAGGGTGAGAAAATGGGAGGGTAACTCTGTTTTGCTTTTGGCTGTGAGAGGAAAAGTTGTCTTTTTTTTCCTTACCAAAGATTTCTATTTAATTTAAAGTTATCTTTGAAAAAAGTTTTTTAGGGTACACCATATTCATTATTTATATTTCTCCTCTTTGAATTTCTGAACCTACCTGTATGAATATCAATATTGTTATATTATTTTAGAGTTGATGTGTGGGTAATGCTGTGTATTAAGAGGAGTCTCCAAAACGATGCTAGAAACAATGCTGATTACCTTTACAGTGAAGCAAAGTTTTACACATCTTCTTACACCGGTAATTTGCCCACAGTCCTACTATTTACTACCTACCTACTTTTTTGAAATGGACAAATTTAGATACTTCACTATTCATTTTAACATGAACTATTGCTACTTACACCAACCAAAATGTAAGTGAAAACAGTATCTGTTATTGTTTAATATCTTGTAAAACTTTCGGGGAATGTAATCGAGAATTTCATATCCAAAACACACTACATCTACTTTTTCACATGCCTGTTCACATCATAAATTGACCTGTCCATTTTCTGTTGAATAGGCTAACCCACTGCTTCTCCTCTAAACTTCTAGCAACAGATATATCATGGTGTACAATTAAGTGTTAATTTTAGTCAACGTCAGCAAATTGTTTAATAAAGTTTCTTAAACAAAAAAAAAACTTACTTTGCATTAAAGTGATGAGAAGAGGCAGCGCCACAATCTTCATGGCGTCCATGGTAAGTCACGGGGAGTTGAGGTCTATCCTGAGGTCTGTGGGGGTCCAATGAGTCTGGATAAGATTGGTTTAACTCCAAACTTTTAGCAGCTTCTTCAAGTTTCATCTGCAGCACGCGCGCGCGCTCCCGCGTATCCTAGACAACTGACGGAGGGCGCGCGCAGGCGGGAGACCAACAGTGCAAACGTGAAATATGATCTTTTACTTTGACTTGACCTTATCTCTCCCGTCAAAAGGTTAGTAACTCATTAGGACAATATTTAAACCAATCTGGTATTTTTTCTAGTTTATTTTAGTTTATTTGACATCATGAGAAGATTCAAATTAAAACGTTGTTAAGAATGGTTAGGATTTCACAATAAAGTCCAAGACTCATTACCATTGTGGCACTTGGAACATATAGCAAAGATGCATGCATGATTACCATTTTGTAGGAACAATTTGACATTGTAAGAGGACTACTGACGGACCTACAGAGAATTATCATCTAAATTTGTAGTTCTTATTGCTTGCTTATCTAATTGCATAATAACAGCAGGAAGCATTTTTTCTCCTAAAAAGCACCCAAAAATGACTACTACCTGCTCAGCAATAAACAGCTGACTGAAACAGTTAACAGCTAGCTGGTGGAGCATTTAGTAGCTCAAGACCCAGATAAAACCTCAGAAATTAAGGTTGACAAAAACAGGACTCTAACTGAATGATAATGTCGCTTTCTAACCGCTGGATATACAGTGTGTTGTGTATTTCAATTTTATGCTACCTTATACTTCTGCTACACTACTTTTCCTGGTCAAATATGCCACTTTTCTCCATATTTCTGACAGCTCCTTTGGATAAAATTCACCATGGTTAGAGCTGTGAGTTTTCTGCATGTCACCATGGATGAGTGTAATAGGAGGTGCAGAGATGAGACAGCTGCCGGCTGAGCTACTGTGTCCTTGGCTATTAGGTTTCTCACCAGCAGTGCCCACACAACAGCACATTGTCCCTCATTCTGGTTAATGTGCACACATGTCTGCATTTGTGGCCACATGCATACACAAAGACACACACAGGGGCCATACGTGCAGACACGTGTGCATAAACACACGCAGAGAGAAAGAGAGAAATACAAGCTCTGAAAATCTCTGCCGCGGCACCTGTTCACTATCGACAATCCCAGCTGCTCTGCTGTGAGTCGGACACACTGTTGACATGATATAGGCGAACACACACAGACACACAACCACATATAACAACACAGCTTGGTGCCCTCTGCTCATACATAAACAACATAAATATCTCTCCCACATTGTGAATCTTATATGAACCAATTAGACATGAAGGAGAGATTTCAAATAAATTGCATCTTTTTCAAGACAGCCGGTTCACGCATGATTTTAACAGCTGTCCTCCTTACTTTGCTGCACACAAGCAGCTTTCCAAACAGTGTGATACGTAAAATTGATTCAAATTTACAGTTTAATCTTCAACTAGCAGTGTTGAGACCAAGTCACCTTTGCTCAAGTCCCAAGTAAGTCTCAAGTCATTTGGTCCAAGTCTCAAGCAAGTCTCTTGGTCAAGTCAAGTTCGAGTCCTTAGTTAAGGCAAGTCAAGTCCCGAGTCCCAAGTCACTTTTTTCCACCTAAGATACAGCACTCTTACCTGTAGTATCCGGTCTTTATAAAGTGAAAAGACAAGGTGTTAGTAGCTCGTTTAATAATGATGTTATTGGCCAATTTATATAACCTGTTCAAAAAGTATGACAGTGAATTGTATCTGTATTATCTTGGCACAGACGCAGCCATGATGATGGTCTGCTATGAGACCGTATTGAGGAGTAACGAGTACGACCGATGAGGCTTCTATTTGGGGAAAAATCATCAGGTAGTGGGGGTGTTTGATGTTGCGTGTTGCCATAGCGAGGAGTTTGACTGACAGCCAGTAATCCAATTATGACATTCACATACCGGGGAGCTTTTTGAGTCGTCAAATCATGATTCCCAGTTAACATACTTGATATTTAGACAGAAACTTGAAAACATCGAATTTTATCATTTTATATTTAACAGCAAACATTCAAACTTATGAACACACGCAAGTCATCCGAGTCATCATGCCTCAAGTCAAGTTTAAAGTCATTAACTTGCAAGTCCAAGTCGAGTCACAAGTCATCAAAACAGTGACTCCAGTCGACTCGAGTCCAAGTCAACAAGTCTTAAGACCACATCTCTGTCAACTAGTGACATTTTATACTCACCCTTTATCTTGTAGCTTCCTGGAGGCGTGGAGGAGGACCTACAGTGCAAAACTCACAAAAATGTAGAAGGCCCTCTTTAGAATCTGGCCTACTGTAGAAACAAGACTGACTCCATGTAAGAGAACCTGCTTCTCCTGTTGATACAGGAGACACAGTTATTCCTATTTTCAGGTAATTATAAGAAGTCTTACACACAGTCCTTTGAATACTGTCAAATATTAACAAAAAATGCTTTGATAAAATTTCTGTAACACCTGATTTTAAATGTAATTTCACTCAAACAACACCATCCTCGTAGCATCAACTATATTGGCCAAAGTTAGCTAGCACACACTCACTGTGTTCATACATCTGTTACAGTGTCTCAAGTTCACATTCAGCTCGACCGTACAAGATATTTTGACAACAACAGAGACACAGACAGGTGCAACTCGTTACATTTACGATGGCTTGGCCCTCGTTACTGTTATGTGTCACACCTGTGCCTTTTATGCTGTTTAGGGTCAAAAGGTCAAAAGGGCAAAAAAACAACTTTTTCTGACTTCAATCACCAAAGTTTTTTTATGAGATATCTCAGGAGGAAACATGCCGAGTTTAAAGGTCGACTGGCTGTGAGAACATCCAAAAGTGGATGACTGAAGTAAAAAAAAAGAACATTCATTCTGAGTCAGTGAATCCTATTTCTGTTGAGACATGAGGTGTTAGGAAATACTGTGACTCACCCATTAATATTTATGCTCATCGATTCACAATATGAGGTACTTTTTTCTGAGCACATTTCCTCCTGACCTCAGTCTGCCCTTCCACTTTACAGCAGAATTTTGAGTCATCCAAGAGAGACAGGAAATACAAAATAGTTCACCAGTCGAGGCGGGGGTGAAATACACACTGAAATGTGGTTTATTATTCTCAGTAATTTAACAGGTCAGAGTCCAGATCGAGGGCCTTGAGTAAATTGAGGTTGTTGTGAGCATTTGAGAGATAAACTTCTACTTCTTTTGGAGATACAGTCAGATTTTTGTAGCTAGTTTGTTTGCTATATTGTGAGCATTGATTGTGTAAAGTTATATCCTCTGTTGTTTAAATAACCTGCCAGTTTAACTCTTTGGCCTCCAACCAACTTTATTCTTACCCACTTTCAGTTGAAAAATCATTTCAGCATATTGCAGCCGTGTTGAGCTTCTAAATCATCTGATCTATAAAGAACTTGAGGTACAGTTATCACGTATTAATGATTAATACCTTCTATTGAGTTCTTTGGAACCTTTACGATGTGAACTTTCTACCCTCTTAATTATTCAGTGCATGCCAACAGGAAACAAGACGAGAAAAATAAGCTTTTGAAAAGATAAGGGAAAGGTAAGGTTGCCCTGGTTTATAGTTCACTGAAAGAAAGTAGACGTATAAGGGGCAGGACTAATGTTGCTCATAAAGATTGGGAGAAACAAACAGATAAATAGCAGTGGGAAAGAGAAGAGTAGCATTGGGCACTTAAACAGGTAGTAATAACTCACTGGTTGTACGCGTCTAGAATTCTACATTTTTTCTATACAGATCAAGATGAAGACCCTGGTGTTACTCTCACTGAGCCTAGCAGGTAAGAGATTTCAGTATGATTTTTCTACAGGTGCATTCTCCCAAGATGGTTTGCATCTTTTTTTAGTGTCAGGAAAATTTGGTCCGTTAAATTTGCAATAAAAAAAAAATCACAGCTGAAAAAAATCTCTGGAGAAGTTTCGATCACTTATTATTTGTCATGACTGAAGTTAAACGCATCTGCCGTCACTTGGTTTATGAGCTTTGTCACGTTTTTAAGGAGAGTCTAGTGTACTATCATTTCATGCTCATCTCGTCATATCATGTGCTCATTATTCTGTTTTTGTTATTGTTCGGGACAATTGTAATATATATACATACCTACACGCTATACATACACATTGTGATTTGGCAAAAAATATATATAATATATATACAAAATATATATATAAAAACAAATTATATAAAAAATGTTGTCAAAGTTGTATAAAATGAATTAAACGGTATTTTCTTTTTTTTCACATCTATGCAGACATGACTCGTTTTCCTTCCTTATAAAATGATAACTGAAAGCAATGATAGATTACTGGACCGAGGGTTCGAATGGGGCAGAACCCCTGATTTAAGTGACTCTTGACATTTCTTCTTGGAAAGTCAACAAATGTCTTCATGGAGACCAAAATATATGAAACGTCACTGAAAGTGACCAAAAAAGATTCCAAACGACCGCAAAAATTAAAAACAACAACCATAGAGACGTAGAAACACCACGAGATACAAAATTACTGCAAAGAACACAGGCGTTTCTTTCTGTCTGAGAGTCTTGCTCCTACAGTCTAAAGGAGAAGTGGAGGGTCTTTTATTAGAGGTTCCAAAGGCTCATTGTCTCATAAGCCTTCAATGGATGTACGTAAAATAATCTTATGTGTTGTTATCTTTTTGCAGTGGCTCTGGGAAGGCCTCCTCTTGCTCCTGGTGTGGAACAAAGTCCTGTGTTTGCGAAAGAAGAGCAGAGCCCCGTGCTGGGAGATCTGGTTCCTGTGCAGGGCCACGTGGTGGTGGAAGATCCTCGGCCACAAGTCAGCCTGGGAGATAAGGAGGAGGAAGTTAAGGTGAAGCCAGAGGTTAAGGTGGAGCCAGAAGTTCAGGTGAAGCCAGAGGTTAAGGTGGAGCCAGAAGTTAAGGTGGAGCCAGAAGTTCAGGTGAAGCCAGAGGTTAAGGTGGAGCCAGAAGTTAAAGTGGAGCCAGAGGTTAAGGAGGAGGCAGAAGTTAAAGAGTTAGAGGTTAAGATGGAGGAAGAGGTAAAGGTGGGGCAAGAGGCTAAGGTGGAGGCAGAGGTTAAGGTGGAGCCAGAAGTTAAGGTGGAGCCAGAAGTTAAGGAGGAGGCAGAAGTTAAAGAGTTAGAGGTTAAGATGGAGGAAGAGGCAAAGGTGGGGCAAGAGGCTAAGGTGGAGCCAGAAGTTAAGGAGGAGGCAGAAGTTAAGGAGGAGGCAGAAGTTAAAGAGTTAGAGGTTAAGATGGAGGAAGAGGCAAAGGTGGGGCCAGAGGCTATGGTGGAGGCAGAAGTTGAGGTGGAGCCAGAAGAGGAGGATTTAAATGCGTACATGGAGTCAGAAGTAAATCTAAATCCAGAAGCTGAGGCTGAACTTGAGTTTGAGGAGCAGCCAGATGTTGCGGTGGAGAATGAGGCCAAATATGACCCAGGCTTTGAGGTGGAATCAGAGGCACAGGTGGAGCCAGGTGTTAATGAAGTGTTTCCCATGTCTGACGAGGACCTTCAAGAGGAGTTTGGGGTGCAAATGGAGCTCCAACCAGAACCTGAAACAGAACTTGACTCAGCTGACAGGCCCATGGACATGGAGGGAAAATATGAAATGATGGAGGAGCCAATCATGGAGCTCTTGCCACTGGATGAGGAGAACGTGCAGGGGGAGGAACCGAGCGATGCAGAGCTGTTAGAAGAGGAAAAGTATATGAGTGAGGCTCTGGCGGAGGAGGAGGGGCTCATGAAGGACGATGTTTTAGATGAAGAGGAAGAACCAATCATGGAGCTCTTGCCACTGGATGAGGAGAACATGCAGGGGGAGGAACCAAGCGATGCAGAGCTGTTAGAAGAGGAAAAGTATATGAGCGAGGCTCTGGCGGAGGAGGAGGGGCTCATGAAGGACGATGTTTTAGATGAAGATGACGAATCAATCATGGAGCTGGAGCCCGAGACAGGGGAGGATCAAGAAGTCATGCCAGATGCTGCTTTCATGGAGGATGGGCCAGCTTTGGACTTTATGGGTGAGCCGCTGTTATCTTCAGCGGAGTTATTCTCAAATGAAGAGGCAAGGATGGGGATGGAACCTGGAGAACAGGGAGGCACTTTCCCAGTGGAAGAGTGGGACAACTTGATGATGGAGGAACCAGGAAGTGAGTTTGTTGAGGAGGAGCTGCCTGAAGAGGGAGGTTTATTAGAGCAACAAGACAATGAAGGTAAAGTGTATATTACACACACACACACACACACACACACACACACACACTAACTGTTCCTTCTCACTCTTAACCACCCTAAGACACATAGAACTGTTTTCTAGGTTAGGTTAAAGTCATGTTTTGTTCATCCAACCAGCCACTCAGACTTGCTGCTCTTTCACATCACAGGACTTCCTTCTTTTCTCCTGTCATATTATTACGGCCACTAGAGGTCATTGTCGCTCGATCAAAAACATATACCATTTAAGGTGGAGGAGGAAGTGATAGGGACGTGTAGAAGGATTACTTCCCTTATTGTGACCATGATTTGTTTAGATTTGAAAATAGGGGTAAGATAAAGATATTATGTACGAAGAGACACCCATGGCTAAAATAAGCGATACAAACAAACCAACAAAACAAATTTAGGGCTTAGGTCACGGAGCAGATGAACCAAAAAAACACTAGAAGGGTCTTTTTGGTTAAAGTATATTACTATTTCCATATCTGTTGATAACTATTTAACTTAATACTATCTGACTTGTCTCTGTTAGACAGCTGGAACCTCATATAAGCTGCAGCTAAACATATAAACCAACTAATAAAATAATTTTATTCATACGAACACTGGATTCTGGGTGCTGGTTTAGCTCAGCAGTTTAATCCCACCACCCACGTACTGAGGCTGTGGTCCTCCATGCAGCGGCCCCCAGGTTCAGCTCCCACTCTCGGCCCTTTGCCACATGACATCCCCCACTCTCTCTCTGTTTCTGACACTATCCACTGTCCTCTCACTTAATAAAAACATAAAAGGCCAAAAAATAATTTAAATAAAGAAGAAATAAAGACTGGATTCTGTCCTCAACCACATGTATTGGACTCATGTTACAAAGTGATCTCTTCATTCACACGAGGAGAATGATTACAGTGATGAAAAAACAGATTGAAAACAGTGTAATTTTCCCTTTCAGCCAGCAGCCAGCGCTATTGTCCTGGTGTGTTACTAGAGGGGAAGTGTTACCTGTTCTTTAATGAGACAATGAGCGCGGCAGATGCTGAGGTATTTACACAATCTCCACTATCTTCAAAATGCACCATGGCATCTTTATAAAGTTTAACCTTTGCGATGTGCATAACCCACCTGTTGCTGTTTTCATTGCAGTTTTTCTGCCAAGAAAACTTCCCTAGCGGCCACCTGGCCTCCATCACGAGCCAACAGGTGCACGGAGAGGTGATGAAGATGATGCTGAAGCAGAGCGAGGCTGTCACCAACGCCTGGATCGGAGGGCTGCGATATTTGGATGTAAGTGTGCTCAGTCAGGGAGTCTGTTGTCATAAATAAAGCTTCTGCTGATTGCTGTGTTTGTGCATGGAGAATGATAAATAAGTGACCCCTCCATGTGAGTGCACTGCCTAATCTCCTGTTATCCATCAGACCGGTCACTTCATCTGGTTGGACGGATCCCACTGGGTCTTTGCTGATTGGCAGACAGGAGAGCCCAGTAACACTGAAAAAGAAAACTGTGTGGCCCTCGGTAGGAGTCCGATTTTTGTTCAAAGTTTCACTGATACTTTGTTTTAAATGTCATGCTGTACAAAGTATGAATATGTAACACTTGTGTGACTGTCTTTCTGATCCGCTGTCTGTTTGACTTCCAGGAAAAGGAAAGTTCAATGACTCCACGTGCTGGGAATCTCAGGCCTTTATCTGCTCCTTCCCTTATCAGTGAACGTGCAGCAGGCCCTTGACATATCAGAGTTTATGGCTTGAAGGTTGACGTCACATCTGGGAAGGAAATGGACACACAATGACTTACAGTAAAAACAATATCACAATAACAGTAACCAATACTGCAGGAAAATCAGACTTCAGGAATGTTTGTCATGTGTCATGTTTACATTTTATTGTAATATGGTCTTATTTGTTTTTAATAAGATAAATCGTGTGTAAATAATTTTTGAACTTTTGAAAAAAAAATGCCCATAATTTAAGTATACTTCATGTTCACTCATAACTGAATACTAATCAAAGATGGTTTTGTATATATGTATATTTAAGCTACACAATATTTCAAATGTGCACTTGTATGTTTATACTTGTTTTTCTTTTAACTTTGATCACATATTATCACGTTTATGACTCTTATTCTTGTTATTGCACATTAGCCTTTTTAGTACAATGTTTAAAGTGTGTCAACACCACAATAAGAAAAAAAGTTTTGCACTACACTGAACTGCACTTGAAGGGGCAATTTCGAGATGCCGATTAAGAGAGAATAAAGTGTCAGTCAGCTACATCAATGCATATTTAATATAAGAAATCGATTTCAACATGATCTATTATGTGAAACATACATAGAGAATATTATATGTTTAACTAAAATGTGTCCACAAAAAGTGTATTTAATACATTTTGTGCAACTTAATGTTGTCCCAAAACATCCACAGCAAAGTGCACTGAGGTGTATTTCAATACAGTGTGTGTATAGAGTGTGTATAGTCCTTGTAAATGAACCCAAATGTGTCAAAATTCAATGTTTACCTTTAATTGTCACAGTATACGTTTTAGTCTTTTCTATTTTTTCTGTGTTATTTGTTTCAAACGTTTTGGGGCTTTTATTTTGAAGTGATAGGCCACGGAACACCATCATTATCCTCTCTCTGCATGATTTAGCAAGCAGCTGGAAGGTGTACAAGCTCTTACGGTGTGTTTGCGGAAATTACGGCACTGCGTAAGAAAAAATAAAAGTTTCATAAACTGTCAGCCAAAGAGTCGACCGTTGCTCTAGCTGGGGATGCTACAGTGTGTCTACATTCAGAAGTATAATGTTTTTAATAGAGTTATGACATATACCGTATGTCATATGCATTAATCAGACTTTTGAGTACAATTACATATTTGTATACTTTAAATGAGCGTGAAATGCAACCCTGTAGAATGGGCTGTTTTTAATGTTTAGGCACTGACACCACCACCGTCTGTTAGGTGTAAACGACTGACGTCTCCTTTTGTCACATCAGTGAGCAGATCGCTCACTATTGCCAAAACACTGCCAAAACTATTCGTGACTATTAAAGCTGTTCACGCCTAGATTTCATATGTTTTCATTACCTGGCCTCCCCTTTAAAATTACAGGAGCTTAGCGCCCATTAACTTATACATTCACACACTCCGGCTCACATGTTGCTACCGTAAATCCTGCTGGGACTCACATGTTGCCGTGTGTGACCGTGACTCATTTTCCACTGGCCTACACGACCTTTGGACACTGAGGTGAGGATTACCAACTGGAAGGTGATGACTGGCAGCTCCTTATCCTCCTATTTTAATTGCGGGCCTTTCTACACAGACATAAATCCATCATTACTACACAGAAACTCATTCACTGATCTGAATATTTAAATAGTTTGATGCTACATGAGCTATTGTTTGAGAAATACAGTATTTGGCACGTGTGAGCCGAGCAGATTCTCCATTGTCCCCTACCAGGAAAACAGACTTTTCCTGGATTTAAGAGCTCAGAGTTGAGTTTGCATCTTCGATCTATTACTGGGGGGATTTCTCTAAAAGCTTCGCTGCACATTACGAAACTATATTTTTAGACTCAGTACGTAATCACATCTATTTAGTCATCATCAGGCGAAGATAAATGTTGGAAAATATGAAAAGGAATTGAATCCAGCGGGAGTTATTTTGGCAAAACAACAAAGTCTGTGCAGTAAATCACTCGTCATCAGTGACTGACAAATGAAATACGGAGCGGTGGATTCATTGCGATGCTCAAATCCCCTAATACTTTGAATGATTATCAGAGTTGCTGTTTAGGTGAGAGTGACTCAGTGTTGCTGTTTGCCATCCGTCAGCTCAGGTCATTTTCAAGCCTCACACAGCTGTCTGCTGGCGCGTCTGTGTGCGAGATCGAGCACCGAGGCTGTGAAATCTCCCGACTGAGCCCCAAAGGCCGGCTTACAAACACATGTGGATGCCACTGTATCAGTGCTCAGTCATAAAGTCTGTATTACAGGCTCTGCACACCGTCTACAGCACCGCCTTTTATAGTGCAGAAGCATACCGGCAGTAATCTGTGTGCTTTTCTGCATGTCAGAGGCAGCTCGGTATGAACAAATTGCAGACAACAACAGATTTTGAAAAGCTCACGAGTAATTCTCCAACTGCGTGTCGTCAAATATGACAGTTTTTTTTGGGAGAAAAAATACTGTTAGCTCTTCTTGACATGTTAGAATGAACTAAAAATAATGTGCATGTGTTCATGTACTTTAAAATATTTGTTACCATTTTTGTGCATTCTTTAAATTTTGAGATAAATTTGATTTATTGATTCCTTTCATTTATGAAGGGTCAGTTTATAGACTCACTAAAACGTGAAATCCATCTGAGATTGTAAATGTGACCTCCGATCAGTCAGTTGAAATAATTATTGATTCAATAATTCTGATCTGCGTTTACCTCATAACAATAAAGTACATAGATGCAGAAGTGCAGACCCCAGTTAAAACTGATGGCTGTTTTAATAGGAAGAAAAAGCATATTAAACATATATAGGCCCATTGCACACATATCACCTAATCTTTAAGTCACAGTTCATTCTACAAAACACTCTGTTTAGATGTGCTCATGCAACAAATAACACCTTTCTACATAAGCATCAGCTAAGGGGTGACATAAGATAAGATCCTTTATTTGTCCCACAACGGGGAAATTTACAGTGTTACAGAGTGGATAGTCCAACATTACAATAAAGGGTAAATTAAAATAAGTGTATCCTTAAAAAAATATGTACAGAACTAATAAGATAAGTAAAGAAGTATTGCACATGTTCATGAAGTGAAGTGATATTGCACATGTAGATTATGGAGCGTTACAGCACTCTTAACAGGAGATTTAATGCATGTTGCGTCTGTTTTGGTGCGAGTGTTAACTGTTGATTATAGAATAATAATAATAATGATACAACAACTTTGGCAGCTCTATATAGTCCCATGGTTGTGTAAAAAAATTATATAATATGCAATTATTGTTTGCATCCTCTCAGGTGATTCCATCTGTGATCACTGTGTCACTTTACAGAGGCAGTTAGTTGGCATGTGTTGTGTTTCGCTTGTCACATTAAGGGACTGTATGCAAATTATTAGAGGGGGAAGTGTAGGGTGTTAGGCATGGTAGTTATTATATTGTATTATTTTAATTTTTTCATATCACGTCATGTGATGCCAAGCCAGGGTTGCCATGTCAACCCCCTCACAGTTATTTTCACACAGTCCCTAAAACAGTTTTCCAGTTTCACCAAGAAGATGCCACAGACACCAAACCGTATTCTAAACTGCAACAACTCACCTCTGTGGCGCTTTGTTTGTGCTGTTGACTGATCCAACTTGAGTCCAGAGTGTTGTGTGTGTAACACAGTGAGGAGGACCTAGAGGAGAGGAGAGAGACATATCAGGGGGATGAAGAGAGGATGGATAAATACATGATAAAGGTATATAAGATGGACGTCCTCCATCTTTGTCTGATACATTACCTCATTCCTCTTGGAGAATGTCAGCTGGCACACATCCATAACACACCTCGCATAGATCTGCTCACCGTCCTCCGAGGATAAACAAATATGCAAATATATTAGCACAGTGTGAATACATGTTGTTCTCTTATGTTTACATGTCAAAACCGTCCCACCTGAAACTGTCCTGTGACACAGATGTTTGTTTCATTCATGTTAGGAGGAGGGAATCATGGGAAGATCTCTCTAAGCCAGAATGTTAGAGAGCTGATGTTAGAGGTGCTGGGAGGGGTCAGGGGTTGTTCATCTCTCTGTCAGACATTATTGTCTCTCAAATCAGGCTGTGAGAGACCCCAAACTCTCCTGCCTCTTTCAGGGGTGTGTCACACACAATGCTGCACCTATAAACACAAGAAGACAGCGGAGAGACCTTCAGACACAACGAGAAAAGAGGAATAAGAGACAACTGCTTCATACAGGTAAGATTCATGCACTTAAGTCTTTGAGAAAATCAGTACATCTATCATTCCATCAATCTGTTACCTTCATATTTGCATGCAGCTGAATGTTCCGTGCATGTGATGTAAAAAGCCACTCACTGTATCCATGAATGCAGCATGTTGACCAGGGGGGGTTTAACCAGCTGTGTTTCAGGCTCCAGACTGGAGTCAGTGGCGGCCAGACTGACTAGTGGACTAAATCTAGTCACAACTTTTACTGAGCTTCAATAAGCCACAAATCATATCAACAAGCGTATGAAATATTCAACATGATGTCCAGAGTCTGGAAACAATGCAAGTTTCCATACTCTGTCTGTTTCTATTTTACGCACCTATCCCAAATCACGTCAGTCGTCAGGCACATCTGAAGGGAATCCATCCATACTGGATGTCCAGACGACAAAGGAATAACATGGATTGAGTTTAAAGCTTAAAAGAAGTGAGGAGATGATTTCGAAAGGTGCTATTTAGTTGCATTATGGGAAATGTTGGCTGCAGGGGCCAAATAAGAAGGAAAGCCAAGCCTCTGCAGCACCTATTTTGACCATTCCTTTACATATCATTTTAACTGTACTATTTTGATGGAGCACCTCTTAAACATGCCTTTTTTTTAACAGTATGCAGAGATTGTCAAGAGGCAGCCAATCAGTGCGACAGGAAAGACCAGAGAAAGAACCAGAGGACAAGAGACAGGATGGGAAACAAAAGATGGAGCAGGGGAGCACAGATGAAGGTAACTCTGAGCTGAACACTTTATAGTGCATCTATTGTATTCTGCACTGCCCTCATCAGTCTAGTTTCTGTGCTGCAGAGGAGAGGAACAGGTGAACAGAAGGCTTGTAGGCTTCTTTACTCCTTAATGTCACAGTCTCCTCTACAGCGTTAACAGAGCAAAAAGCGATGGCAGGAGAAGCTCTGGACAGGAGGAACATCTGGGAGCCGAGTGTTTACTACGCGCTGGGGAAGGAGTCTTTTTACTTTGCCGGTCATGACATCAGCATCCGCGAGTCTATGGATACTTACGGTGCTCTGATCTGGCCTGGGGTACGTCCCAGCATGAGTGTGTGTATCTGTATATTCTCTGATCCTGGTTGTTGTAAATATGATTATGAGGATGTATTTTGTAGGCGATCGCTTTGTGCCAGTTCTTGGAGAATAACCAGCAACAAGTGAACCTGATGGACAAAGCGGTACTGGAGCTTGGAGCTGGGACAGGGCTGCTCTCTGTAGTGGCCAGTCTGCTTGGTAGGTTTATGAAATCAAATTGAAATTAATCATGACATATTTATAAAAGCTGCTGTTTTGTATTTCTTAAGATAAATTAAGAACATTTTTGTTCAATTTGGCAATTGAGGCCATGACGAGCTTTTTCCCTTGGATGCATAAATATGCACTTAATTTGCGTTTATCTCTTTTTTTTGTACAAAATGTACATTTTTTGCCAGTTTGTGGAGCTGGAGGAAATATCAGAGGGTCACTAAAACACAGCAATTCATTGTCTGAGGAACATGGCTGTCCACCCACATCACATTTTTTGCATTGCAAACAGGCAACAGACAGAAACTTGACAAAAAGAGTGATTATTAGACTGATATGACATTATTTTGTCTCATTATTAAGCATGCAGGGGAAACATTTTACATTTCACAGGGTGCTTTGTGGGAGGATCGAGGACCAAGGGAAGTCATACATACATTGGAATTGCAAAGTTTTATCATCCAAGTTTAATGATTTTCAAAATTAGCTCAGTATTTCTGAAAAGACACACTATTACAGAACAAGTTATTTACTGTTGCAGATTAACATTTGGTGCATTATGTAGTATTTGCAGCCACTGGCTAGTGTCACAAATATATAATACAGTGGCTGTTATTCCAAATTAATAAAGGAATTTGTGCAAAAGTGCAGCTCACTTAAGTAATGTTAATTTTTTTTTACAACGAGATTGTTGTTTAACTTGCAGGAATAATCTGTCAGACCTAGCAGTGAGATAATATACACTATTTGCTGCATTATAAATATCTTAACATTAAAATAACGACCTCACAAACTGCATTAATTGGAAAGTTAGCCAACAATCTGAAACTAACAGAGTATTTTGGTGCCGTGTTCTCATGTAACCCACAGCACATGGTGAAAACAAAATGACAAATGGTCTAAAGTCCAGCTAGAAGCTCTGTGACACTGTGCCTACTAAGCTAAATGATGACATTAGCAATAAAAGTAACATAGCTAAAGTAATGTTTGCAATGCTCACTCTTCTTTTTGTAGTGTGTTAGCATGCTAACATTTGGTAATAAGTGCTAAACATAATAAACAAATTGTTAAGCACATATTCAGAGGACCACGATTGTCTATTCAATATTTTACTTCAATTAAATCTGTAGTTGTATTTCAGCCTGGAGTGGTGGAGAAAATAACTGACAAATTAGCATTGCATCTTACTGTTAGCCTAGCTTAAATAGCACATATTTCTTTAACACGTAGTGTTTGTGTTTTTCCATCTGTACTTCAGCTGCCTTGTTGTTACTCTAATCTTTTCCAGGTGCGTGGGTGACAGCTACTGACCTACCAGACATCTTGTCTAATCTGACCTTTAACCTTCTGCGGAACACCAAAGGTCGGTCCCGCTACACCCCTCAGGTAGCTGGGCTTACCTGGGGCCAGGACCTAGAGCGAGACTTTCCCCATCCGTCCTACCAGTACGATTATGTGCTCGCAGCCGATGTCGTTTATCCCCACGACTGCCTTGAAGAACTGCTGGAAACCATGCGTTACTTTTGCCAACCAGGAAGTGGAACAACGCTGCTGTGGGCCAACAAGATCCGGTTCCAGTCAGATTTGAGGTTCGCAGAGAGCTTAAAGAGCAGCTTCAACGCCACGCTGCTCACTGAGCTCCCACAGCAGGAGGTGAGGATATACAAGGCCACAGCGAAGGAGTGACAGAAGCTTCCTGAGATGTTTTGAGATGAAAAAAAAAGGGAAATGCCGCCGTCTTCTTCCTGCTGATTTAAATCAATATAGAGAAAGGTTTGGTTTTAATGTGCGTTTACACGACATTCCTCTGCAGCAATGAGACCGTCAAGGTAAAAGCAGAAATGAAGCTCCTGACTCAGATGTCCATTCTCATAAGCTATTTTATTTGCCAGTGCGTTTTTGTACAGTCTCTGACTTTATTCAACTTTTGCTCAACAACTTTGTTTTTAAAAATAAACTGATTTGCTTTCAACTTTTCTTCATATTTAAATTTGTCTCATAACAACTAAACTATGTAAATGTTTAACAAAGGTGCTCTGATTGCTTTACATTAGAGCAGATGGGCAGTTGTTCGGCGCTACTGTTGCTTGGAAGCTTTTTATGCCAAAACTCTAAATCCCTTTTGCTTCAAAATGTAACGTAAGCTAACAGAGAAATTTTCCTACAGTTTGAGGGTATAATATTGTGTGTGGAGTGAAAAGTGTGGGCTGTAGGGCAAAGTGTTTGGAAGTGCTTGAAGATATTTTACGGCTCCATTCCACTCTAGCGACGACATCACCCACTCTAGACACGAACATTCCGCGCAATACACACTCATAGTAAAACTGTAACCATCTGATGTTTTAACGTTAACTGTGTTTACGTGAAAACTGTGCTAGCTATAAAAACTCCTCTTTAGGCTAATAAAGTCCCGAATCTTGTGACTTGTTTAAACTTTCAATGATCTTTCTCTGATAACGTAGGGCGAAGCTGTACGGTCCCAAAGACGGACAGGTTTGGGCTCGGATTTTATTTTTTAGGTTGTCTGTTTGCTTTTCAAACCAGCCACCCTAATTAGTACATAAGAAAATGTTTCCAAAAGGAAAAACTTCTTGTTTCTGGTGTCTTACCCTCTGATAATCAGAGAGCAGTATTAATTTAACAATACACAAAAGCTAAGGGACAGCTGACCCAAAAAGAAACAAAAACACTCTCCATTAAATGGCATAAACTTAATGGGAGCACAAATGCAAAAGTGGAACATCAAAATTTTACATGTTCAACATGTGACTGTCACTTAGCACCAGGGATGTCATGTTACTAAAAACCTGCTTAATTTTCAAAATGCATTTTAAATTTGAAAGCAACACGTAATTAAACTCTAAATCTATTTCTATGTTCATTCCAGGTCGACAATCCATCTTCATTCTGTCCTTGTTGTTCACTGCGCTCAACAATCAAAAGTTTATAGTCTCAAACTGACTCTGTGATCAGAAAGTTCAGAAGAGACTTGAGTCTGTCCTGAGTATCATGCTGCATGCGCTGAAGGAGTTCAAGTCTGTACACCGGATAGTTGATGCATTTTAAATATGTTTTCATGACTCTAAGATAGACAGCAGGTTGATGACTTTGGCTGCTCTAGTATGGACTCCCTGCGGAGGTCATTGGGGATGCTGCCTTCAGGGCCCCAAATGTTGAGCTCTCCATAAATGCCCATATCGATCATCTCCTCCTGCCAGGGGATGGGGATGTTGCCCGAGGAAAACTCATCAAAAAAGGTCTTGTCAGGGTCCTCCAAGGTCACTCCCTTCACGGAGGAGAAAGCCCCGACGTCATCCAGACTTTTAGCGTACACCACTTTAGGGTCAGGGACAAAAGGAGGAGGCAGAATACCTGAAGAGATGAGAAATGAAAAGTCATTATCCTTAGGATGATTGAAACCATTTTAAGGACTAAAAGAAGACAGATATGCACTTATATTTTGGTCGATACGCTTATTCATGGGAAAGTTATATACAACCCTCACCAGACAACCAGACGAATCTGTGAGCTCATGTATGCATCCTGTTCAGACGGATTTGCATCCGACCTGATTTAGGTCAGGCCAATCTCATTTATCTAATATAGGGCTGGTTTGATACGATGGCTGATACAGAGGCATTATTAAGTGTTGGCTCCTAAATCATGTCGTGCCAAATGTCTGTGTAATATGTTGAGTATAAAGCCAAATGAATTGGATGTCGGAACAAGCTATGTGGCCTAGCACGCTTATGCTACGTCATCAGTTCTGTTGTACCTGTTGATAACGCCCCTTGGAAAATCAAAATTAACCTCCAGGTCCCAGACTAATTCTGTTGTCTCATAAAATCGAGCTAATACAACCCTGAAAGTATGAAAAATAGGTACCTGCGTTCAGTTTCCTCCAGTTGATGTCACTGAAAAATGGGTGGGCTCTGATCTCATCGCAGCAGTCATTCTTAAAACCCATCCTCTTATCCACCTCTCTGGCTAGCAGCCCTTCACAGAGAGACTTCGCATGCTCGCTGAAATTATCTGGATAGGCCACCACCCGCGTCAGCATTCGCTCTTTCATCTCCTCACGATCGACCTAAACAGGAGAGAAAAACTCATCCTCTCGTTATTTCATATGATCAGCCATTATGTTATCCTTAAGGTAAAAGGCAATAAAAGGCGGCTAACCTTTTCTCCCCTGTTTCTGAACGGGTTCTTAGCAGCCATGAACTCAAACAGTGTCACTCCCAGAGTGAAGTAGTCGACGGAAGAGTCATACTTTTCTCCTTTCAGCATCTCTGGAGCCATGTAACCTGCAGGAACCAAAGGCAAACAATGCTGAAATGATCTGATCAAGTGTGTTACAGTAAAATAACCTCTGACTGCTTTGTAGGTACAGATGGGACCCACCTGGTGTCCCTGCATATCCTTTAGTCAAATTTTTGCCTTCTTTTAGCTCCACAGCAAGACCCAGGTCAGATATACGCACATTCCCTGATCGACAGCAGACAAATATCTTTATTAGCAACTTATTACACATAAAACACTTTATGTGTATTCCTTTGTGTTTATTATTACCGTCATTATCTAGCAGCACATTTTCTGGTTTGAGGTCTCTGTAGATGATTCTTTTCTGGTGGAGGTGCTCCATGCCTTGGATGATCTGAGCGATGTAAAAACAGGCTCTGGGCTCCTCAAACCCGGGTTTGTTCTCATCCACCAGGTAGATATGGTACCTTTAGGGAACACAGAACAGGTGAGCTCTTCTTCTCTGACATATAAAAAGGAATGCCATTTGTATACATTTGAGGCCTTACACAAACACAGCTTGTTGATATGTTGTTGTTACATGGGTTCTACATACATTTCACATTCAATCCTGTTGTTTCTGTTAGGGTGTGATTTGCATGCTAGTCTTATTTAGGTTTGAGTATTATTTATCATGTAACAGAATCAGTTGCAGCTTATTGAGGAACCACTCAGTGTTATTGTTGTTATTGAGGGTAAATATATACGCTGTGTGTCTTTTGAGAATAACATATATTTGCATAACTGTTACATGCTGTTTTTAGCGCACACATGCAGCTGCACCCATGATCCTGACATCCAGATATGCAGCAGTTCAGCTGTTAAGAGCTTAATGTGCTTATTACTAATAATATAGTCAATCCAAATGTAGGGACGCTATGTAGGTACAGTTTGTGGATGAATTAAGGCACATTTCTGAGATGATAATGGAATGGTATTGTAAAACAAATAAAAAATAAAATCTGGCTGCCAAGTTACACACATTGTAAAAACAACAATACAGTAGGAAAGGGAGGAAGAATATGTTCATGTAAGTGCTCTGAGATTTGAGTGTGAAGTTACTTGAGGTCTCCTCCATTCATGATGGTCATAACCAGACAAAGTTCCTCTTTTGTCTGGAAGGCGTACGCCAATGACACAATGAAGCGACTGTGAACCTTCTCAAGAATCCTCTTCTCCACCATCGCCCCCTACAGGAAAACATAATACAAGACTTTGAACTGTAGAGACAAAAATGTAAATCTATGGAGACCTTTTTTCCCTCCCTTGGTTTGAAGAACAATATGCTGATGTACATGCCAGTTGAAAAGGTCCATTTCAAAGAATGACCTCAGACAATTCAAGGGCAAGATGTAGCTGTGCCAAGAAGTTCCATTCAGCAGAGCTTTTCACTAAAGCTCCCAGTAATCACTCTATCCCCGTCTCAGTGTTTAATGCTGCAGGCTAAAGCCAAATGAGACAGAGGCAGGGACAAAGATGATTAGCACCATCGCAGGCCGGGCGCTTTCTCTGGAACACGAAGCCAGCGGAATACCTTCAATTATCATGTAGTGTATGCATCGCATTTAAAAGAGCTTTGTGTTTCCCTGAAGTCTCATGTGACAATATCAAGCTCATTTACTACTGCTTTATGAAGTACAGCAAGGGCCATCCATTGATTTACTATCATTTGATTGATAAAGGGATAAACTATATTCGCTGAGTGCTTAGAGGCACCAATATGTCAGACAAAAATGTCCCATTTCAAACTGTAAAGCTCCCCAAACTTGTGTTTCATTTTGTCCCTAAACTTGTCCTTCATTATAAACATGTTCGGGCTCAGCTGATAGAACAGGATCAGTGTAAATGTAGTCATACTTACTACATATCAAGGCTGATAAAGAAGAATAAATGTTGGCCTAATGCATAAGATTGTTCTCTCACCTCGTAGCCTTTCCTCTTCTTCAGCCTCTTCTTGTTGAGTTTCTTACAAGCGTACAGTTTCCCCGTAGCTTTCATCTGACAAGCAGACACCTCCCCAAACCCGCCTTTCCCCAGCACACGAAAGTCTTGGAACCAGTCTGCATCCATGGGCTGCATCTCCAGCCACTTCCACTGCAGGAACCTCTTCACATACATGCTCTCCAGGAAGAAAGTGTACGGGGCCTCGCGTAGGAAGTCCAAAGTTGTCGCCAGTGCTGCAGCAAACAAATCATCTCCTACAGCCTCCTGGCCTTCCTTCACTTTAGCCATGATGTCCTCAGACAGGAAGGGGCAGTAATGTTTGGCAGAGGGGTCCATGTAACGCTGGACGATCTTTGAGGCCTTCTTGGCCCGGTCAGAATCCTCGGCCAGGTCATACTCCTCGATGTCTCTCCACAGGCGACAAGCACCGTGATACTCTTTATTCGCGTTCAAGAATTCTCTAAAGAGGCGTTTGCCGATGGGCTGATTCACGCAGACCGAGTCAAAGGACAAATCCAGGGTCTCCACCAGGCCCTCGCACACGGTGATGTGGGGCAGTTTGAGGCGAGAATGGTACTTCTTGTCCCGAGCTGCTGCTGAATTAGAGCCGTCGATGCTTCCACGAGCATTGATGTAGGCAGAGTTTGCAACCACTGTGGTCAGACCTCCGATATCCATGCTGAGGGAAGGTGACTGTTAGGCAACGCAAAAAGAAGACATTGCATAGAGGAAACAGAAGCAAAGCGTAAATCTTTCTTGATGACGTTAAACGGTGAGGGTGTGTAAGGAGGAAGCAAAGGTGAGAAAACAGGCGACAGATCACAGAGCGGAGCAGGAGAGAGAAAAGAGAACCCGAGACTGGTGTGTGAGCTAGATCCCTGCACACTTTGAGCAGCGTACCACCCTCACCCTACACACACACACCTGAGTCAACACCTTTCGGTAATCCACTAACACCCTAATGCCCCAGACAAAGTGTGCGAGCACAGGCTCAAACAGAACAACACAGGCCGCATATGAACCTGGAGCTTCACCAATCAACTAGGACATCACGTTTAGCGGCAGGATGTTCATGTAGAATAAAGATGCGTTCACGTGCTGCTCTGATGGTCCTGCTCACCAAGAGAGGGGAGGCTTGAGTCTTACAACTTCAGAGTGTTCAAGAGCTTTCAGTTGTAATGTGGACACAACACGGATGCTTCAAAGTAATTTGAGGAGTTGTAATTCAAGGTTAAGAATATTTAAAAAACATTTTGACAGTCGTTTTTCCTCATACTCCTGCTCGTACTTTTAGGATCCAATATAAATGTAAGCTCCCCTAGTTTTCTGTATATAGTTACAGCTTTAATATAGGGATGCACGATATTGGATTTTTGCCGATATCCGATATGCCGATATTTTTTTCCCGCACACCCAATTGCAGAGATCATCAACTCTCTTCTGTATTGGAATTAGCGTACAGTATAATGGTGATACTGTTATCACATTTGTTACAACGGTCGGGGTGACGGGTCTTGAGATGGTTAATCAAGTTTGTAGTGTTGAAAGACTTTGCCTTGGCTCCTCCTCGCATCACTGAAGCTGAGCAGTCATTGCAAATAGCAGTTTTGTTATCTATTTCGGACACTTTGAAAAACTTCCACACCACTGACATTTTGGCTTCTAACTCTCTCATGCTGCAGGTAGACACACGTGACTTCATCAGGCTGCGCCGCGCAGGTCTTCTTTGCGCCAGGGACATTGCGCCGAGGTCGGGCATTTAATCAAGTATGCAGCAGCCCATTATTTTATCGGTTAAATATAACGGCGGATATTGGCGTGTTGGCCGATATCTGATAGTTCATTTTTAAGCCAATATCGGGCCGATACCGATAACGTGCAGATAATATCGTGAATCCCTACTTTAATAACTTGTGTGATGTAAGCACATGTAGGAAACCCAATGTGTAAACTGTTAACAGTAGAAGTAAAAGCACACAATGGTATGTATGTTGAGTGCCGGCGGGCAGGGTGAATATAAACATAGTTATTATGTAAATGTAAGTGTAGCAGGATAAATGGATGTATTCTGAGTGAACTAACATGTGGCTGAACTTTTTTTTCTATGGATATAAACTGCATGTGTATAAAAGACTGGAAAAGAGATTATTGTAAGAAATATCCAATTGCTATCTATTTTGTGATGTTACCTTTTCCAAATAAAGAATTTAAAAAAAAATAAAAAAAGTTTTTTTTCACGTGAATTATATAAGTTAAAGTGATAATCTCGAAGATTTTCATTTAAATAAATGTCTGTTAGGTCACTCTCTATCGCTCTCTACCCTAACCCTAACCCAGGTAACACAATGGTGATTGAGCCGATGGCCCACTGATGAAAGCCTTTGCATTTGCAGTATATAGTATTATTATGGACTGGCTGTCTGGAAAATTACAAGCAGCGCCCAGTTAGTGACGCGTTTTCCATCACCCAGCAGTGGTTGGTCTGCCAGAGAGGGTAGGCGGAGCTAAGCAGATGCATTTCCAGTTTCTGTAAATGTTGCAAGTAAACAGTAATCTACTATGGCTGAACAAACAAAGAAAAGATGGATGACTACAGATACAACTTCAACAAGAAGTGAAAATCCAAAGAAAAAGAAACAAATACGACGCTCAGATGAAGGCAAACAGTCTAAAAGGGAACGCGACCATCAAGAGTTACAACCGTTACAAAGGGAGTCAACTGTACAAGTCTGGTTAAATAGGGAAGCGTCCTCCAACTGGTACTGCATATCACTATGAGGTGGCGCCCATGAGAATGAAATTGAGTTCTTTGAGCTTGTCAGTTTAAGAACTGGTGTTTTAGATTATTCTGGTACCACATGTATGCAGGGTTATTCAGCAATTGCTGGATATTACCCTTGGAAAAGCAATCATGTTTTGTGATCAACTCCGGAGATTCCAGGTAGGCTCAATACACTTGAATGCTTTTTTTCAATACAGGAGATGGTGTTTATATAAAGAACTTGAATAAAATTACTTTGTGCATGAAATTATCTCTGCAGTGGGCAATATTATTGGACATGATCACCATTTCTTCTGCAGTCTGAAAGGACAAGAATCATGTTACAGTTTTATCTTCCTGCCAGAGCTGAGCAAGGAAACAATGTGGAAGCACAAAGAGGGAAGAGATCAACTTTACCAACTTGATTTGTGAACGTTTAAAAAGTTTTGTTTTTTTACAGAAACCACATATCTGCATATTAGTGTAGCATAGAGATAAAACTAAATCCTGCTTTAACCCACTTGATTTGACTCAGACAGCTTAAGTCTCATAAAAGCTTCAGCTGAACTTTAAAGTTATTCTAGCCACAACAAAGACTGTGTATCGTGTATGTTTTTTTCCATCAATAGCTTTTAAGGGTGAAAATGGAGCGTAATGTCAGGTTCCAACATGTTCTCCTACTTAAGATCAGACTCGTCAGGAAGACACAGAAAGAAAAAACCTTCAGAGTGCCTGCAGCATGTGCTTCACTTGGGCCCTTATCGGTTCTCCATGTCAAAAACATTTGGCCACACCTCATTTAAAAGCCCAGTGTCATTTTAAGCAGCTGCTCTTATGAGCCCATCTCTGTTAGATTTATATTAATCAAATGCAGACGGACATCAAACAGAAGCACAATATAAAGACTAATAGCAGGGTGAATAAAGGAGCATATGATGAATAGTCTCACCTCATCGCTCTCCTCTTCCTGAGGATGTAGCATTTCGTTTTACTGTGGCTCTCCTCTCGACGCCCTCCTCTCTACAGCACACGCAAGTCTGACAGCAGACCACCCTACTCCCTGGGCTCTTAGAAAAGATTCAACAGTCTAAAAACAGGTAAGGGTCTAAAAGACTGACGTTCTCCGAAAAAAAAACCTATACAACATGTACAATTTCTAACCTTTAAACAGACATAATTATAAATACAAAATTATTAAAACAATCTATATTTATTTTGCAAACTTATATTAGATTACAGAAAAGGTATTTGGAAGAGTCAGTACATGTGTTGCTGAGTTTTAAAAGGGAGATCTTTGAAGGGAGTACATAAAGACCTAGGCAACCACACATTTATTTTTACATCGATAATTTTTGAAGGTCTATCTTTACCACTGGCCTCTAAAAGGATACTATAAGCTACAATCGTTGAAGGATTCATATACGTAATTCACAAACAAAGCTTATTTACCTATCAGGAGCCTGGGTTATAAAAGTCTTTACCTTGCTGGTGCCATTATTTTGTAAACACTACCAAGGCGTTAACAGGGCGGTGACGGAGAAGTCCTTTTAACTCCAGAATACAAAAAAAACAAAAAACTAGCAAACAAGATCAGGAAAAGCAGCTGCCTACAGAACAGAAGGAAGCCAGCCCAACACAATGGGGGATAAGAAACTATTTCAAATTATTGCCCAGAACAGAAACAAAAAAGTATCAACACATCCGATGGAGCCCCATCCTGTGCTGCCATGGCAACTGCATCAGGCCGTTCAGAAACCACGGTGTTGCGCTAACACGGCATGTGCGAGCAGACACTTTGGCCATCTTGGAACATTTTGATCATCGTCATGTCTGCCACATGTCATTGCAAAATAAAAGGAATAACTATTCAGACAGGTACATTATACATTCTCCAACAGCAGTAGGTTTTACAGAGGTTTGTTTTTTAGTGGGATGGCTTATTGAGAAGTGGATTAGACATACAAAGACTTCAGCGTGGTGGCCGGGCCACCGACTACAGTTCCCTTGGACGACGCCTCCCCCAGAGCTGTGGTGGTGCAGGTGCACGTGATTCAGGAGCAGAAAAAAAGATGGGTGCCTTACACACCTCTGTTCCTTTAATATTCATCTACACCCCTGAGAAAGCCGGACAGAAATACAGGCGTGGGGAAACAGGGGGGGAAAGGTTGAAGAAGCACACACACAAAAAGGGGGACTTAAATTCCCACGGTGAAGGTGGTGGACTGTGCTTGTTGGAGTGGCGCGGTGTAGACAGTTTAGTCCTCATCATCGTTCTCATCATACTCGTCCTCGTCGTCCTCGTCGCCCATATAAGACACTGGAGTCTCCACGCGGGAGCCGCTGTAGTGAGAGTCATTCGAGCTAGAGGCCATGGTGCCGTCAGTGCAACCGTCGCTGAGAGGAGAAGAGGAAGAGATTTATTAAGGTTAAAAAAAATGCTGTGTCACTTTTACAGGCTGAATTACAGAAAAGAGCTCTCACCTGCTTGCAGGGTAACGGGCTCCGTTGGCAGAGGACCCTCCAGTGATGTAGACGTTACTGATGGGACCCTTTGCCATTTCTAGAAAAATACATGAAAGCATGACTCCGAACGCTGATATATAACATGAAACTGCTGTATTCACTGGTTTTAATCGTCTTTACTTTACAAATAAAGCCTCAAATTGTGCGATAGACAACTTCAGAGCAAGTTATTGAGCAGCAGCAGAGGCCAAATTGAGCATGTAAGTGTTGTGGCACTGACCTATAACGTAGGGCTCCAGAGCTTTGGGCACCAGGCTGCGTGCGACCTTCAGATCCTCTGGAGAACACTTTCCCACCTCCAGGCCACAGGCCATGCCCATCCGCTTCAGCACCTCGATGTCATCGTGGATCTCAAACATGCTGTCGAAGTTGAACAAATACTCGAACCTGCAGGAGAGAAACAAGAAAGTGTTGATTATCAATTTTTAGAAAAGAGATTGTGTTCCCAATGTCTTACAACAACAAAGATTTGTGGGAATTCTTGCTAATTGTTGCAGTGCAGGAGATCCTCACTGACCACTTCCAAGGAGGTTTATGTTTTCGGTGGCATTTGTCTGTTTGCCAGCAAATAGCTAATTCCAAGCTTCATATTTCACTCTGTGATACCTGTGGAGTAGCTTAGCATAATTTACAGTTTAAAATAATCATTCTTTTTCTCACACTGCTGCTCTGTGCAGGCCCTCATGCAGCCTCTGCCTGAAACGACTCAGTCAGCTCTGTCCCTTTAAGAAACCCCGCCCCCCACAAGCCCACTTTCTTCTGATTGGCCAGCTCTCCGAAGCCTGCTGAGGCTGCACTTTGTGACGTCATGTAGAAAAGCACTGTGTAAAACCTGGCGTTCACAGCAGCCTGCAGACTGAGCTGAGAAGCCTGGAGATTACGCCATCATACTTTTACCTGCAGATTTGAAATTTCACCCACGTTTAGTCTGGACATCCAACATTGTAACATATACGTCTTAAAATGTGAAACAGCATGATACCCACTCTTTAAGCACGGGCTAAGGAAGAGCCCAATATATTTTGAACCAGATCCATCAAATGAACAAGCAACAGTAGCAGATCTAACCAAAGATTGAGCGCATTCGGTTTCTGCTAACAAGCTGCCATGTTCATAACGTCATTTCAGTCACGCATTTTATATTTGTACAAACAAATGTCTGCTTTTCAAAACTGTATTTTTACTGTGTGAAATATTTCACTGTACATTACATAATGAATGCACAGCCAGGGCGCCGGTTTAGCTCAGTGGGTAGAGCGGGCCCACAGACGCTACAGTCTTTGAAGCAGCGGCCGCAGGCACGACTCCCACCCTCGGCCCTTTGCTGCACGTCATCCCCCACTCTCTCCTCCTAATATTTTCTGACTGTCTTTAGCAGTCCTGTTAGAGGCGCAAATGGCCAAAAAAATAAAGACATATTTACCTCTGCTAAGGCCAATAGCCTTTCTAGTTAAGCATGCATTCTTTACATTCCCTACAGACAATTAATGTTCAACCAGGCGCCTGAAGAGTCGTGCATTAAGTGTATGTTAGGTGCAGATCACACTATGATGGTTAAGATACGCTTCTCCACATGCTGATGGGAGTATTATACGTTATCATAGAAGTTATTAGAGCTCAAAGAGCAAAGCTTCATTTAGCCCCTAAAGCTGCACACGGGCCTTACACCACAATACCGTGGATAGCATACAATCCTTTGTAATGACAGACACTTGTTTGAAGGACTGGAAGCAGCTCAGGGCTGCTATAGCATGTCAGTGGACTGTTCATGTTGGACCCTTGGTCATAGTTTAAAGCTGGAAGACAGTTTGCTTGCACTAACATATCAGCATACTTTACTAGCATTGATTATTCTGCATTAAGGGAAGGTGTAACATGGAGGATTTTAAAGTCAGCAGTTGACATACTGGATTGTTGAGTCATATTGTAGAGAAACTGTCTTCATGTGTATCAAGCTCATCCTGACGCCCAACCTTAATTACTTGGCTGTCAATATTTTGAAAACCCTTTCACCTTCTTGCCAAGGGCTAGGCAACTACTGAGCTGTAAATCATTTTTTCCAGCATTATAGACACAACTATATAACATGACTTGCGCACATGGCTAGTAGAAATCCTTTCTTACTAACCAAGTAATCCTAAAATTCAAACCTGACTAGTGGAGAATAACTTGACACAATATAGACGTCAAATACAACTAACAATATTTAAACATAAAGTGCTAAAAAAAGAAGGCAATCACAGTCACATACTTGTCGTTAGAGATGCTGCAGTCGATGACAGTTTTCTTGCTGGTGTTGACGATAATGAAGGGAAGGTGGATGATGGAGTTGGGCGGTGGAGGTCTGTTTGCCTGCTGCTCTGTCTGTCTGTTCCTCTGAACCAGGTTCTTAAAAGCTATTTGCTGTAAAAGAAAAGATCAAAGAAGGATGGAAACTTAGAAGCAGCAGCAGAGAGCTTTGAGTTTGTAGTACGAGCACATTCAACATTTCAGAAACATCCTTCAGCAGCTCTTTAGCTGCCGTTGGTTGTTAATCATAAAATGTTTCTAACTCATTGTTCTTCCACCACCATGGCACTTACAGCACAAACAATTTATTACATCCCCAAGTCATAATAGATACACTCACTAGACAGTTTATTGCGTGCACCTGTAAAACGGCGATCCATTTCAGCAGTTCAGCCATAAACGTCCTTTACAAAAGATGGCAATGTTCAGTTTTGATTGACACAAACAGAGAAGTATTTATTTAGCTATAAGCTTATCACTGAGCTAATATACACTGCCTGGCCAAAGAAAAGTCACCACCTGGATTAAACCAAGCAAACAGGTAAGAGCCTTCCATTGGATAATTACTGCAGGGATTAATATGTTTCAGCTGGCAACAAGTTATTTAACCCTCACTGATGCAGTGAGTAGCTTCTCATTTCTTAAACAACGCTGTCAGAAGACACATCCTGTGGTCGTGGAAAAGATGTTACTCTAGTCACTTTCCCACTAGTCAAAAAACCCGCAAATACTCAGCTTTTTTGCTCAGTGGGAAAGGCTACAATCAGCAAACAGACCCAGGTAACTTTCGCCTCGGCTCCGATCAGCATTGATGGGAACACAAAACCTGTGTTGACATGCTAATCTCTGCGTGCTATGCTCCGTCGGTAACTTCTGCGACTCCTTGTCATCTCCGCTACAAATTCCGCCCGTCTCCGTCCGAGCAGCGCTCGAACATCATTCCAAATTTGATGGTGCCGAGTTTGATACACAGACTAAATGAGTAATAGATACAGTAAAGACCTAACCACCGTAACATCTTCACTGTTTGCTAACCCTGTCTCCGGCACATTTGTGACGGCAGGCGGTGATGCAGCAGAAAAGAGACCGAAAGCAGGATACTTCACTGGCAATGGGAACAGAGACAATCGGCATTTATATGCGGGTCTTCCCGGGTCTGAAAAACCTGCACCAATAATTGCAGGGGGAAAGGGGCATCTGTTTGAGAAGGGTGAAATTGTTGGCCTGCATCAAGCAAAGAAAACAGTTACGGAGATGCTGAAACTACTAAAACTGGGTTAAGAACTGTCCAACGCATTATTAAAACCTGGAAGGATAGCCGTGAACCATCACCTTCAAGGAAGAAAGGTGGTCGGGAAAAAATCTTGAATGATCGTGATCGGAGATTTAAACCAGTGGTTCTCAACTGGTCTAGGCTCAGGGTCCAGCACCACCTCCTTAATGACAAATAGCGACCCAAATTTCTGACAGTTTTCAAGCACTCAAATGTATTTAATAAAAAATAAAAAAGCCGAGACAGCTAACTGACCAGCAGGTAACAGTGCAAGGAAAATAGTCCCTCTATAATTCATTCAACTAGCAGCCTAAAACTAAGAAAGTGCGACACAAATGCAACTACTGTAGAGCTCATCTAGTATCAAGAATGTAAATGTAACTGTGGCTGGGATTACCCAATCAGTGGATACATGATAATGAGCTACACTTCTACTGCACGCATGTCATAGGAAATGTCCTTCAAAATAAAAGTGCAGCATAAACTTTTTGCCACAACTTTTTTTCAAGCACACATCCACGACTAACTGAAATCAGCTCCACGACCCACCAAAAACTCAACGGTCGGTCGCAGAGGCGTCACAAAAGTTGAACTGTTTTTAAAAGAGAGTGCTGAAACCGCTGAACTGCACTGTTTTTGTATAGACAACAGGCAACACCATTAGTGGACACAGGCCCTGATGCTTCCCTCTTTGTTTTAACCAACTTTCAACCCTTTCCATTAACCTCACCAGAAATGAACTCATCATAAAGCTGACTTAAAAGGCAATTATTTTTACCATTCCAGTACAAAAAGTTTATTTGGTATGTTGCTACATTTCTGTGACAATTTATATAATACAAGATCAAAACCTTGCATCACTGTGTTAATATAAATCTGCCACATCAAATATTGAGACGCTAGGCTGTATGGATTTCTCAGCAACCCCTAAAACATGACGGGGGCTGAATAAAAGAAACATCTCAAGACCAGTGCAACCCCATTATAAACTACAGCCTGACTAAATGCTTATTGTTTCATTCAGTGGTTTTCAACCGGTGGGTTGGGACCCAAGAGTGGGTCGCGAAGCTGTTTTCAGTGGGTCACAGATGTGTGCTTGGAAAAAAAAAGTTGTCAAAAAGTATTTTATTTTGAAGGATACAGGTTTCCTTTAACATGCATGCAGTAGTTGCGTAGTTAAGTCACACTTCATGTATGCCTGTTCACTGACTGGGTAATCCCAGCTGCAGTTACATTCTTGGAACTTGATGAGCCCGACAGTTGTTGCATTTATGTTGCAGTTTTTAGCAAATTTCTGTAGAGGGAATATTTTCCAAACTGCACCATTTTCCTTTAAATAAATTTAAGAGGTTGAAAAAAAAATCTGAAATTTATGTCGCAATTTGTCACCAAGGAGGAGGTGGTGGGTCCTGAGGCGAGACCAGTTGAAACACACTGGTTTAATTAATGCTTTCTCACACTGTACATTATAAAGACCCCCTCCCTCGAACACACAAGAACAAGCACTCTGCTGATTCCCACCTGCAGAATGAGCTCCTGAAGCTGTGATTGTTTCTGCTTAATCCTCTCCAGCCGTCTTTGTCGCTCCACCTACAGTGAAAAAAGGAATAACGATGAAGAAACATAAAGGGAGAAGACTGGATATCAATAACACAAGCCGTCTCCACTGGTTGTTATTTTACCTCTAGGTTTTGGCACTCTTGCGCTGAGTTGGTCGGAAGGCCGATCCATTTGATTTCCTTCTTCTCCTTAGAGATAATGTTCATGGCCATGAGCACATTAAGTGCGTCGTACACACGCCGCCGAATGTTCTTCTGGTCATACACGTGCTAAAACGGAAAAAAGATTCCAAGTATTAGCAAAAACTTGTCCGTTGTTATAAGATATAAAGCACAATATTCCCCCTTTTTAAATATTTATTCGGTTTGCATCTATGTGAGAAAACGCAGCCGCAGCACTCACCGAGTCATTGGGTGACATGTGGTTGTCTGCAGAGCTGAATTCTGCGACCAGTTCGTCTGCCACCTCATTGTAGGTGGTAACTCCCTTTTTCTGCACCTTCTCGCACACTTTCATAGAGAAGTGCCGTAAGCCCTTTCCATTCTTCTCCCCTTTTTTACCGCGTTTCCTGCAGACAGAGCAGATCCCCACATCACTACATGTTTACATCAATCACTACTATTGAACGTCATCCTTGATTGAAATGACACCAGACTTGATATTTGTTAAAAACACCAACTCTATATAAAAATAACGACGACTATGATGATCAAAGCTTTTAAATGAACAAATGTTTTAAGACGTACCCTGATGACCAAGGAGAGGCGTCCGATGGCTGACTCTGAGCGAGGAACTGGGAACTGGGTGTATGTGGACTGTTTAACAAAATGGCATTGGGTACCGTAGGCCTCTGTGGTGTTCCAATCACCTACAGAAGGAAAGAGCAAAAAAAGGAATGAAAATATCAAAAAGATTGTTTATAGTTCTGCTTTAAAATAACAGTCAGGAGTTAAATAAAAACAGGCTTTACTTGCTGATAAAAGATTATTGTAATTTCAATCTTAGTGACGATGACAAAATTCGCAGTCCTAATTGCTCTGTACAAAAACACAGTCCCTCCACTCCAGCTCTATAACGAATTACTGTCATTGGAAAAACAAAGAGGTATTCCTTTTACTAAACAGACTAACTTTGGTATTAGGGCGGAGCAATATATATCGTTAAAACAATATGAAAATGTCTATCGTATGTGTTTTTCTATATCGTCGTTCTCGTGATGTCACAAAACCAGCAGCTGAACTGCTTTACTGCAATTTTTACATCATTTTGACAACGCTTTACGTTCTAATCCTTGCACGTGGGAGTGAACCTGAAGTGAACCATAGAGGGAGGCGCTGTTTTTTTAACATGGACATTAACATGCAGAAAAGGACTCAAGGAACTTTTTATTTGTCAAGTATTTAATTCACACAAGATTATCCAAAAATAGGCTTTACCATGAGGTTATTCCATATGGATTATTTGTTAAATTACCAGAAAAGATGATATATGGTGATATACGTCGTTATCGAGATATGATCGTGATATTGTCTTATTTGGAATATATGAATTTTATATCTTTGGAAGACATTTTTACACTAAATAATGAGGATTTTGTCGAGGACAGTCCCTGCTTATTTGAACACAGAGCTCACAATTGCATAAATCTCTCTTATAAACAGGAACCCTGTAGTTAGTGTCAATACAAACAAGAATCATTGTCTGGTTCCAGGGCCGAGTAATAACGTGCACAGGCAGCTCAGTTAAATGACTTATTTTATCTCATTTGTGACTCAGCAAATTTCCTTTTAATTCACATTATTTATAATATAAACATATTTGGATTGTGCTGAAGAAACACGCATTGACATCTGTTTAAATACAGACCTACTGATGGAAGAATACATATGAAGTGTTTTACACATTTTTAACGTACTAATTAATCCTTTATTGGTGAAATAAAGTGCTTAAATTTGCATCCCTGTTGGTAATATGAGGAATCTAGGAGTGATATAAGGTGATACTACTGAGGTGATACTACTAAGGTGATATCTAAGCAGATTTTCGTTATGTATACATTCCATATATATAATGGGATGATGGGTGTAATCCTGCTGACTGTAGAGTTGATAAGCTTAGGATCAACTGCCTCCACTTACCCTCCGCCCGGTCACCTCACAATGATAATGGAGGGGCTTACACAACCGTAAGACACAGCAGAGAAAACTAACATGCATATCTATGTACAAATGCATCTGTGGATCATTGACGATTCAGAAAGCTGAACTTTATATTTCTAGGTTGTAAGGGCTCAAACATTTGTGGTTAAGAAAGCAAAAAAGCCCAACACTATAAGCCCAAACAGGATGCTAGTTGCGTGGGGTATCACTCACCATGTGTGGCAAATGTTGCATGTGTGCAGCAACGTTCACATTGGATGGCCCAAGAGTTTTGGGTAGTAGCTGTTTGGCCACAGGGGTGGCTGTAGGCTGGACAGTAACCAAAGATAGGACACCTAAACAACAGGAGAAGACCAATAATGAGTCAAGCTATTTATTTATACTCCATTGCCCCCTATGGTCCAACGGCAAACACATAGGCCTACACCTGAAGACACATTGTTACCCTTTATGGGCCAATTGTAATTGAAGTAATAAAGGCAATTATGAGAAACTTGTACCTTTGCCAGGGCTCAGATTCTGATCGATGAAAACCTTTAGCTCTCCATTTGTTTCAATCAGACCAGCCTGCGAAGAACAAAACAAGAACTTAATACACTCCAAGAATCAAAACATTAAAGTCCAGTTAAACAATAACAGTACTAAAGGAGACACATTAGTGTAATGGAGATGTCCTATAGCAATACCGCCATCTAATATTTCATACCTTGAGGCACATGTAATAAATCAGTTTTCATGCTTTTTATTTGAAACAAAAAATGTAAACAAATACTTACATCTTTAGCCATGATCCCAAAGGACCGGAGAAGTTGAGCTTCAGGCTAGAAAGGAAATTTTCTTCGATTTGTTACTTTTCAGACCCCTGAAAACATAAAGTGAGCAAACCATTTAAGTGTGGTAAAGTGTGGTAAGTTTGTAATTTCACAAAATCTCACAATTCAACCATATTTCCCAAGCTTTAACATATTTTCATTTATTGTTGGTGTAAAATTTAAGACTGATTTTTAAGGCCCATCTGAACTGCCAGCTGCAAGCACACTGTACAAAGCTACATCACCAACGTTAGCTTGAGTTACCGGGTATTCTTCTTACAAGACAAAACTGACAAAAATGTGAACATTTTACACCAAGCTCGATTCGTATGAGCCTTTGATGGCCATTTCAAAATGCACAGTATATGGAGAATACCATATAAAAGCACCTCTTGATGCTCACAACTTTTACTACGGTAAGTGTGCACAAGGCCTACTTCAGGTACCGAGCACGTCCGGAGGAGAGGCACCGTCGAACTTCTGCTACAGGTCACGCAAACGTGCTAACTTTAACACACAAGCGCAAAACTATTAGTGTGGCCTAATTGATAGTGCAATATGGTTACATATGCTACTATTGCAAGCAGTAGTAACAGCATTCATTTCATACGACGATAGCAATGAATCTTTTGTTGAATGCAGCTAGCTAACAGTCACTGCTAATGTTAGCTTTACATTGAGCTTGCTGGCGTTAGCTAGCCAGTTAGCTTCTGCACGTTTTCAGAGGATTCATATTAAATACAGCGATTATTGTTTCCGTGCTGCAGATTCCAGACAAAGTTGAATGCGGCTTAACATTTAAGAAACGTGTGTGCATTAAGCACGACGAATGAAGTTGTAATAGTGATTCTGTGCACTTACGAGGCACTCTGCTGTTTCTTCGACGGCTGTTGTTGTTGGCATTTGAGAATGGAGGAAGAGGAGGTCTAAATCCCTACCAAACAGGAAACAAACTGAGCACTGTCGAAGTACTTTTCATTAATTCTGTAGTTATTTACAAGGATAAAATATTGTTTAAGTGTCGAGTAGTTAAGTCTTAAGTTTATTTTCCCCAAAGTTTCTATATTTTGGTCTTATACAGGAGGTAATGCCAGGCTTTGCCTGATGGTCGAAGCTGTATAAAAAGTGATCGTTTTCCATTGAAAGAAGACGAACCACTGAAAGAGTAAACATATAGATAACAATGAAATAAAAACAAAACTAAATGGGCTTTTTTCTGACTGTAATAGTGTAGAGAACTCACACCCAAAATATTTCACAACTTCCCTTTACTCACTGCTAATAAGGTTGTTGAGGGTTAAATTGTTTATTGACAATCATGAATCTCTACTTGTCAGGAGCCAAACAATCGGCAACTAACAGTAATGATAAAGCTGTCGCCCCGAAGTTACATGCAGAAACCCTCTATCATTTATCATCAATATATATCCAACTACATATCTTCCATGCCTTATTATTATTATAATTTGAATAAAATATAGTCTTTAAGATGAATAATTTTGGCTACAAGTGAGATATGTTCAAACTGACATGAACACACATTTTGAATGTTTGTTTTTGTGACATTTCATCTTAAAAACCTCTTTAAAACGTTTTCTTTCACAGCAGATGAGTAAGTTAAATGAACCAACCGGATCACTATCGTCGTTGACCGTTAATGTTAAACTATATAAAGCTCTGCTAATGAGTGGTTTGCTAGCTGCATAGGGTAAGTTAGCTTCTCCGACGATAATATTAAAATAAACCCATATAACACAGCGACCACTTGCTAGTACTAGTACATGACTAGACAATGCATACTGAGTGTTTAAGCAACGAGCTAACTGGCGATCACGGTTGAAATGCCAGGACCACCGACGCTTTGTTAGCCAACGCTAGCTAGTAGCTCGCGGTGGAGCTAATCCACAGCTGTCATCCAGAACACTGTCACAACTAGCTGCAGTTTCACAATGCTAAGCTCCGTGTCTGTTTTCAAAACGTTTAAAATCACAATAACAGGTGAAACATATATCTAACATCTAGAACTTTCTTTTGCAGCAGCTTTGTAGCGAGCCACAAGTGGATAAATGTGTCTTACCGGTGCACTTCACAAGTTAGCAGAGTGTCTGTTAGCCTTTCCTATCCACTCTCTGCTAGCAGTGCTACAGCAGCGCGTCTCACAATCTGATCTTGGCGGTGTCTCGCTTTAGCGGAGTCTGATTGGACGGCATCGATGAGACGAAAGCAAAACAGGCAAAGTAGTTCATGCCCACAACCTACATCTCCTGGGATTGGTCGATACCGTCCCGCGTCAAAGATACACACACCGCCATCTGCTGTTCAGGAGTATGATGACGTGTTTGACTGCTGCACTGTTTTAGAACAGGACTCATCACTTACTTTTAAAAGTGGTTCTCTGAACAACAAAAAATGGTCGCCATTTTTAGTCACCATACATTTTTAGTAATTAAGAAATTAATCTTAATGATGAAATGTGAAGCATTATACAGGATATTGTTGGCATATTATCGGTATCTGCAGATTATGGCTTGAATATGACATAGGCATGTCATTTTTCTGCCGATATTTTCCACAGATAAAACAACACTTTAATTATGCCTAAATGCTCGATGATTCCCTAAAAAATGTTGAAAAGCACTGTATTATGTTATTTCTGCATCTGCCAGTGGGCCACTACAATAAGAGTAGGTATGATATTAATTCCACTACAGAGGAGACTTCATGTTCTCTGCAATTAGTTGGGAAAAAAATATGTGCATAATATATCAGTATCGAAATCAGCAAAAAGGGTTGGAAAATATCGGCATATTGGATATGGGAAAAAAATCCAATATTGTGCATTCCTAATTTGACTTTGATGTTAGACTTATTAAGGTGTTTTTAAATGCCTTTCAGTATATTTTCAAATACAGTTCAAATCCAGTATAATGGGATACTTTGCACCCAAGACAAACTTTTGTCAGTGTAAACAGTTTGCATTTCAAAAAACGTTCTATCTCACATTCAAAAATCTTAACTTCCCTATTCCCAATCTTCAGACCAATTTCTAAGTGATAGGACTAAACACATCATGACACATGCAGGGTCGATGTATGACTTCTAATGAATTAAACACAAATGAGCTCCTGACTGGACTGAAGAACCAACCTTTTTGTAATGTATGTATATAGTGAAAACACTCCAAACTGTACCTGCAGCATCAATATACAGTAGATAGATTTTACTAATCCATTTCACCTGTTTTTTGTTTTGTTTTGTTTCTAATAACTATCAAAATGTTTCTCTGCACAGATGTTGACATGTCAACCAGCAACCAACTACTCTCTTCCCAGCTGTCATACAGCGACCATAAAATCGCCATAAAATATGAACGTAAACAGCTGTGAGTTTATCAGGATGTTATCAGACACCTGATAAGAAGGCAGATCTCATAATGAAACTGACACGAGATCAAGGTTTAGACTCTAAATGAGTTTTTATTGTGTAACCTGGAGCGCTCAAAGAATAATAAAAAATGGTCAGATTGGCTGCAAATCTTTCCTTTTTTATCATCATGGAGCCTGTAATAAGAAGTTTATATGAATGTGTTTCAAAAGTAGAATTAATAAAATGAGTTTTCCCTTCACATAATTGTAACAATCAGTCACATGCTGCATCCTGGGAGTGTGCTGTGGTCTGAAGCCTTTTTTTCACTGTATAAAATAAAAGGAGGAAGGCTGACGTCCACAGATACTCTATCAGCTGCAGTGCTGTGTGTGCTTTCACGCTTGTTGAAGGGTGTATTCATAATTTTCACAAGAGATAAAACTCAGCTGAGCTGGACTTGGCCCAACAAACTGTCTTTGTATAATAAGAGCACAAGTGGGTTTTTTCTAATGTTATATGATAACATTAGAAATGTCTTACATGTTAATGTTATTACACGACAAATAAAGATGACAAAAGCTAACCCTGGAACAATTTTACAATAATTACATTAATGTTCAATAATGTACAATAAAAATTCAATGAATAAAGAAAACAAAGTGTTCACCTACAACTCTACATATACTCTACATTTTCCAGTATTCATATGAAAGCTATACTCACACGTCAAAGAACTTAAAGTGTAGCACAGATCTCACTTGAGCACAGTTTTGACCCCTGGCAAGATTAACCTGTCAGGGGGCAAAAAAGGCAAGGCCCCATTAACCCCCTGACCCACATAATCCATGTGTAAAGTGTGCACATTTTCTGTGACTGGATACTGCCCGGCCCCAGATTAGTTTGGTCATTTGATTAAACAAGATGATTTAAGAGTATGCATCTTACAGTACATGCACAAAACTAAAAATGTTTAGTCCTTTTATAATTTCTGATTATATTGGAAAAATTGGGTATTTAAGGGTCACTAAAACAAATGGTAAACCTCGAGTTCTGGGGCCCTGAATTACACACGCTGCTTTGGCATATCGTTGTTTGTTGGAGAGAGATTCACTTTCAGTTTTGGATGACCACCAACTCTTAATTCTCGAGTCTGAATGCACTTATCATGAGTCAATTTGAACAAAACTGTCGGATGAATCCTATGCAATGTCAATGGTGCTGATGCATGCAATCGGACAGTGTGTGTTGTGAAGTAGATGAGGGACTACTTTTTGCAGATGCAGTATTTTATTGTATTTGGGATGGTGTATATGGATTGGCAATCAGCAAGAGTGTCTGGAAGAAGCAAAAAGGGTTAAGTTTAGGGTTCGGTTTTATATTCAACTATGTTGTTTGCAGTTTTGAGGAGTTTTCCTGTGGTGTACATATTTTAAAAATGTAGTGTAAACATAGCTATCTTTCTCTCTATACACATACACAATTATTCATTTTAAGAAATGATTACAATTAAGTCAAATAAAAACAGCAGTTCCTGCAAACCTCATATTTCCACTGGAACCTTCAATAACTGCTCGACTACTTCCGCGCAGGCGCACAATGAGCGACAGTCGGGCTACCAAACTGGTCAAACAGCGGGTGTGAAAATGGTAGGTAACCAAAATAAACACAAACCCAGGCATTGGCTTTGGTGCCATTAAGGCTTACCTTCAAGACTATTGTTGTAATATTAAAGTACACGCTCTGTCGCGTTTTGGGCGAGCCTACAATGGTCAGTTTCTTGTGTTCGCTGCTATTCTAGGGAAGGTCAGTTGATATTTTGAGAGCAGCTAGCTAGCTACACGTCCCTTTTTGGCAGTGTGTAACTTCGGCTGTGAGCAGGTCAGCAGTTAGATCTCAAAGACAGACACACAGGGTCGTTCGGGTAAAATTGGACACATCTATAGCCATACTGTCAGGGTTTTCCCGTGTTATTATCCCCATCGTTGATGTCAGTGATACATCCTGGCTAACTTAGCTAACGTTAGCCTGTATAAGTTACTAGCTGGTGGTCTGTTGACAATGCTAACCTAACGTTACCCAAATGGTCGCACAGTAATCCGTGCAGTTTGAACACCAGCCAGGACAGACGTTTGACTTCTTGTGGTCGTTACTAACAGAAATCATTCACGGTGGGTGAAGTCACAGAGTTTTAGTCTCCGGTTTCAGGAAATGCTGCTCTTCTGTCAAGTGCTGTGATGCTGCAGCTGCTGAGAGGAGATGGCATGGGGATCTTTTTTTTTATGCCGCTGTGGGACATCTCAGGATACTGTTGCATTGGGCAGGAATATAACATTACTTACAGTATCGATTTATTTATGTTTATCTACTCAGTTTTAATTGTTTGGTGTTGGAAATGTCAGAAAAATGAAGGAAGGTTTACATCACAGGCGTCTTCATTTCGATTGTTTTGTCAAATGAACAACCCAAAACCCAAAGCTGTTAAATTTACTAACATACAAGATTAAGAATAGAAACAAATCCTAACCAGTTAGCACTTAAGCGCTGGATGTTTGACTTTTTTTCTATAAGAAATCTATCATTAAAAGTGTTTTGCTAAGCAATGCAATGATATGCATATGGTTTTTGGAGGCCAGATAGCCCCCCTTTTCTTGTCATTCATAATTAATATCTTAAAAATGAGTATAACGATAATACCACAAATTATCTTCAAAATAAAAGTATATTTCCTCCGATTTTTTTTTAAATATTGGCAAGTATTTTTGGTGGGGGGTGCTTGTGTTACACTCCAGACTTGTTGCACCTCTAGGTCCTGGTAATGGCATCCCATTTCCCTACTCATGTTACATCTATGACTGTAGTTATCTGAGGGGCCCACCCGGGTACAGCATGTGCTCTGAGAATCCACAACATCCCCCTTCAGAAAAGTCCATGTTGCTTTTGGACTGGACATAATCACCACCACCACCACCACCACAGCGTCTTGGCTCACCACCTTTAACGTGTTTGTCGGCGTGACAGACTAACCTTTGGAAATGTGCGTCAGAGTGTTTCCAAGTGTCTCCCTGTCTCTCCTGTCCTCTTCACCGTTGCCTGAATGCCTGTAGATGTGTGTGTCTCGCTGTGTGTTTTTGTTTGTGTGTCGCTCTGTGTTTGCGTCTTGTTGTCTGTACTCCCTGGTCTGCTCACTCCCGTGTCTGACAGCCCCTGTCCTGTACTTACGCAGCATAAGCTGAAGTCTTCGCAGAAGGACAAGGTACGGCAGTTCATGTCCTTCACACAGGCTGGGGAGAAGACAGCTGTGTACTGCCTCACGCAGAATGACTGGAAACTAGAAGTTGCTACCGACAACTACTTTCAGAATCCAGATCTCTACTGTAAGGAATCCATGAAAACATCAGTCGACCGGAAACGCCTCGAGCAGCTCTACAATCGCTACAAAGGTAAGTGTTTTATGCTGCAGTTTATGAATATTTACAAGGATAGTTTTGTTCCAATTATAAACATATTCTTGAAAAGTTATGTGCTTCTTGTTTGTGTCAGTGTAACTGTTTGTTTTTCCTTCATAGATCCCCAGGATGAGAATAAGATCGGTATCGACGGGATCCAGCAGTTTTGCGACGACCTCTCGCTGGATCCAGCCAGCATCACGGTGCTGGTCGTAGCGTGGAAGTTTCGCGCTGCCACTCAGTGCGAGTTCACCAAGAAGGAGTTTCTGGATGGAATGACAGAGCTGGGGTGAGTGTTGACATCAACAGGGTGTGACATGCTCTCAAAGTGGGACACAAACACTGAGCCTGAGGTATCTTCGCATGGCGTTTCTCTTAGTGTAGCTCCAGAGAGGGAAGGCTTTCTATATTTAGACTCACTCAACCACAGCTTGAGTATTCTGTGTCTTGATGGAGTGACTCAACGGTCGAGCTGCGGTGTTTTGACTTTTGAGTTTCGTGTGTCAAAGTTAACTTTAACTGATTTCTCATCTGCGTCAAGACTGTCATGTTACAAGTGGTTTGGGTGTCTGTGTGTCTTCAATTACAGCTGTTTACAGTTGTCTTTTTTTATTGCTTAAATTGTCTGTTTATTTTAGGTGCGACAGCCCAGAAAAACTGAAAGCCCTCTTGCCAAGATTAGAGCAGGAACTCAAAGATAGTGGGAAGTTCAAGGACTTCTACCAGTTCACCTTTAATTTTGCCAAAAATCCTGGACAGAAGGGTCTAGGTAAGAAGAGTGACAACAACAAGTTGCTCAATAGTTTCACTGACTCACAAACTGCTGGAATTAAGTGTCTTGTATTTTCTGTGTGCAGATTTGGAGATGGCTGTAGCCTACTGGAACCTGGTTCTGTCAGGACGATTTAAGTTCCTCGACCTTTGGAATAGATTTCTTTTGGTGAGTTGGAAAAGTGAAATTATGGATCCACTAATGAAAACAGGCTCGAGTCAATGAGATGAACGTCCTCAACATCGATTCATCAAGTGGCAGCCAATCATTTGTATGGTCACAGAAAACTTCATGCTACACAAACAACATTTCAATGAGTTTTGCACATTTAAAATTTTAAACCTGAGGAAACAGTTGGTGTCAGATCAGTACTGAGTTCAGATATCAGTGCCGATATGAGGTGAGATAAAGTTTGATTGTTGCATCACTCATTGAAAACAGTTTGTCCTGGTGATAGTGTTACAAAGAATAACCTGCATACTCGGGGTGGGACAAAATATCGCTACGGCAATATATCATCGGCATGAATGAGGGTAACGAGAATGGAAATTAATTGGCCTAAGAAGTTGTTCAGATGTGGTGATGTATCATTATATGAATTATGAATTATGGCAGAATCGCTGTATCGTGATATTATCATTATCATGGGCCACGTATCCCGTATCATATCGTGAGTTACGCTGCGATTCCCACCCCTACTGTACACTAACTTACACTGTTTTGTCATAATGGCTAAAATGTCAGCAATTTTTATTGAATTGAAAACAAGCTGTGTGAAACTGTATTTACCGATATGTTCACAGGAACACCATAAACGATCAATCCCAAAGGACACATGGAACCTATTGTTGGACTTTGGCAACATGATTGCAGACGATATGTCAAACTATGACGAGGAAGGTGAGCTTGGAATGACAAACTCATGATTTCTTTACATGGTGCATTCACTGGGATTCAGGCAGACGAGAGGACGAGAGCAGGAAGGTATAATGACACGAGGCTGGCAGAGAACTACTTCATTTTTCCCTCCTCTGACAGAATTGAGAACCATATGTTACGCAGCTCCCTTACAAGCTGAAAGCCAATAACTTAGTTGCAACACACCGTCTCTTTTTCAGACACATGTAAACAAGTTGTCTGTCTTTATGTGTCTGCCCTGTGATTGACTGCCGCTCAGTCCAGGGTGTACCCACCTCTTGCCCAATGACAGCTGGGATAGGCTCCAGCCCGCGACTCTGAACAGGATAAGCGGTATAGAAAATGGATGTATGGATGGATTATTCTTTCACAATAGCAACATATCTTAATACCTGTTTATTCTTGCCCTCCTTTCGTTCAGTTGGTTATTTTTCTCGGCCCTCTGAGGTCTGTCATGAGGCGTCTACCTTGTCCCTGAATCGATGTGAATGCAGCTTAAAAATGGAAACATTGACTTCCTCTTTAAACTGTGACACTGACGTCCTCTCTGTCTTTCTTTTTCAGGAGCATGGCCAGTCCTTATAGATGATTTTGTGGAATTCGCTCGACCGATTGTAACAGGATCCAAACGTAAAACTCTCTAAATCCAACCCCGCCTCTGGAAATCCAGAACCTTGTTTCTTTTACAGTGACTTCATAGTTTTTTTAAGACTTGTACAAAAAAAAGTGAAAATTGTAGAGCAAACAGAAGCACTTGAAACTGTCAGGAAACCCATCTTTCAGGGAGCTGAGGAAAACTATGAGAATAACTGGCAGCAGGTTTTTTGTCCTTGTGAGACTGAGGCGTCACACGGACATCGCCAGATTCACCTCTGCCCCTGCTGCTGGACTCTCAGCATCCTGGACGCCTCCTCTGCTCTGCTCCGGGAGGAGCCCCCACCTGTCAGGCCCTGTGAGTGTGGATGCACACGACACTGGGAGGAGGTTCTGGCTGTGTGTACTCTAAAGGGACTGGAGAGGAGGAAGCTGTGTGTTTTAGGATTTTTCCTAGTCAGCTTGGTTTTGTTTATGAAGCTCTGCGTGACTGTGCAAAGTTCCCACGTCTTACTCCAACTTTGGGACAGAGTGCTCGCGACACCAGCACCAACAGAACTGTTGCAGTTTTTACTGTACATACTGTATCTATTGGGACAGTTTACAAAGACAGCTATATGAAGAATAATATAAATATGTTCAATTTATAAATGCAAAAGATGATTCTTTTATGTACAGTAAATGCTCAGATCTCTAACGGGATGCCTCAATATTGTGGATGATATGCTGTTGGTTTAATTATTAGGTGGATGTGTCGAGTCATGGAGTTGTGAGCTTCTCATTGAAAGCATGTTGAACACATTTTACGTCACCTCGGGCTTCACAAAGACATTTCACTAAAGTAAAGGCAGTGCTTTAACTCACATGTCCGGTTGATCCCAGTCGGGAGACGGTCTTGGATCCTAAATGTAACCCAGCACCACCACTTTGCTTTCAGAACATCGTTTCTTTCTCACTGTTAAAGAAAGAGTTTAATCAGTTGATCCCTCTGAGAGATGAATGATGCTGAAGTAACGCTTTAAGCTAAGAAACAACTGACCCTTACGGATTGCATGGCACATATCTGTATGTTAGAGATGCAGAGCCCTCAGATCAGGAGCCAGGACACTAAAGACGGTGACGACAGGACAACAAAGTAAGCCTTAAGAGTGAATATCTCTGTTCAACCTTTCTGTTTCTGTTAAAGCCCATCTGTCCAGTGTTACTGACGGTAGTGAACATTTGAATATATTGTTGATACATCATGTAAGTAGCCTAACTATATTGTTCATTTGAGAAAGATGAATAAAGCATGAGTTTTTTTCATAATCGTACATGTAAGGAGTTCTTTTGTCGCTGATGGGTTCGATTGTAGACGCACAATCACACCTGAAGCAAGTTGATGGGGAAGATCAGCAACAGCTTCGAGCTGCTATCAATGGACAGGTTTTTGTTCTTTTATTATATAGGACAAGTTGACAGGAAATATTGGGAGAAGAGAGTGAGGATGACATCAACCAAAGGGCTTCAAGTCCGAGTGGAGCCGACAGCCGATGCAAAGAGAACTTTGCCTCTGCTCTACCAACTGAGCTAAACCAGCGGCCCGGGTTCACTTTTCTTAAACACAAAAATAGTCAGGTTTCATGTGGATGACAGTCCCCATCTCTTGGATGAGCCTTGGATCTCTAAACAGCAAACATGTTTCAATACACACCTGGCAACCCTAAATAGATAGATCGATACTTTATTGATCCCGAGGGAAATTTCGGCATCCAGTAGCTTACAAAACATGAAATCACTTGAATCACTTGAGGAGTTGAGCAGACTGTTCAACTCCTCTCGGTGATGGCAGGGGGAAGCAAATGTTGTCCTAAGGAAAGACATGAAACGATGTGACCCTATTCTTTGAGAACACCAAGGCCGCGTCTTTTCCGGTATCTTTAAACGACTACGCTGATTATATTTGGGGTCCTGTTCTAAGGGAAATATAGTTTAAATCTGTTTATTCACTGTTATTTAAAATAGAGAAAAACTTCAGTTTCATAGGACAGCTGCGTAAGTAATCTCCCACACACTGTCTAACTTGCAGAAAATACATTTATTTGCTTGCAACGTTTCGGTGCTGGACCTTCATCGGGTTTGCCTGATGATCAGATGTGCAAGCAAATAAATATATTCTCTGCAGGTTAGACCGTGTGCCAGAGCTCTCTTGCAATTTACTCACTTGTTTTAGAGAACAAATTAAACCAACATTAACTTGGCCACTTGAGGACAGCTGAAACTAATTTGAGACAATATTTTACCAACGTGTTAGCAAACAGTGTGTCCTATCTGCACATCGCACATTTGTAGCATTTGCAGCTTTTTTGTTTGGTTCTGAGCAGCTCGTGTACAAAGACTTTATCGGTGAGCTTGAACCAAAAGAGCAAAGTTGTGGACTGAAAACCCAAAACAAAGAGCTGAAAGATGCTAAAACATTCTGTAGAGGTAAAGTGGACCGGCGAGTCATGTGATCATTCTCGTGGTTCATCATGAACAGCACCTTTAGCATTTAGGAAGCCTTGTAATCCAACAATATTGACAAAAAGACATTTTGCTTTTATTTATAAGTGTGTTTTCATCTGTGTATAACAACCTGAAAATACATAAATACCTTGTGTTACCTACAAGGAGCCTTTTACGTCAGCAGAGGGAGTGAACGCTCTTCCATTGAGTCCACTATGTTGCATTGACATGTTCATACAGTAGCCCAGAATGGACAAACAACACTGCCTCTAGAGAGAGTTTTTTAAAGTTTCGGGCCACCGTAGATCCTCCTTCATACTTGCAAGAGTTTTTTGCGATCTGCAAACTCCCCACTAGATGCCACTAAATCCTGCACTAAGATGTATTTAGTCTTCTTACATGAGTTTGATTATATTCCTGGCAGTGTGCTTATAAAATACTTGCAGCGCTTTGTGTTACAGTGGAGGACTTTGGACGCTCTTAAATCCTCGCTCCGAGGCCGACTAGGACATTTTACCATCTGTAGAAGGTTTATAAAACTTTATTAAATTTCCGCTGTCACTTCTATTAACACATGTATTGCAAAGTGTTCCCACTATTGTATATCATGAAGAGGAATTTAAAAGGGGATATACAAGCAGATTTGACTTGTTTCTCTTCCTCCCATTGTTTTGCATGCAAATAAAGCACCTACCTGTGTGTGGATGTTACCTGGGTGTTACTTAAAGTAGCCCCTCCCCTCAGAGAACGCTGTAAGGTGAGACAGTAGAGACTCGGACCGCTCTGTTATTTACTTTGACAGCAGTTCTTTTCCAACTTAAACAAACAGAATAAGCTCCTCGGTGCAGGTTGTCTGTAGCCTCGGTGGACTACTTTACCTGCAGCACTTTACACGTAATGGACATGGAAATGACAGGAAGCGCTTCTCAAGCGCTTACAAGTAGCAACGACAATGAAAGGTGAGCTCATGATTTTACTTACACTTGTTACATGTATATTCTTCTTTCCTTCATGACCTGTGATGACATCAGCTTCTTTCCTCATTGTGTGTTTGCACTTTCTGCTTTATGTAACGCACCTGTAAAGCTGCTGTTGAAAGTAAACTACCAAGCTTACTAAAACATTCTATAAGATATTACTTTGTTGATTTCTAAGAACATTTTTTATGTTATTTTTTGGCTTGAGTTCTGCTCCTTGCTCCTAATCCTGCTTGAAGTAATTTAAAACTGACTAATCGCCCAGCCGGGGCATTTGATCTCCCTGCTACAGAAACTCTATCCGCCCGAGGTTGTTGTAGTGTCTTTCATCAGGGAACAGAGGAGAGAAAGACGGGCGGGGAGGGAAGTGGCCCTGCTGGTAGTCCTTTCATCAAAGATGTGTTTTTTGTGCATACATTCGGATTTGCCCCAGCAGGGTCGACCCCTATGGCTTTGAAAGACGTCACGATTTTGAATCGTACAAGGAGATGATGAACGAATACGTAGCTGTCCTCAACAGAAGGTCGCTGAGATGGTCCAAGCTCCTTCAAGAGAAACCGCACGTGGAGAAGAACCTGACAGGTACGACTAACAAACAGCATAAGCACTTTTTGTTTTGGTCAGTCTGGTGCTCTGTGATCATGTGATGTAATTCTAAAATCTCTTTTAAAAGTGAAAAGGTATGTGCGCAAAGGAGTGCCGAACGAGCACAGAGCCAGGATTTGGATGGCAGCTAGCGGTGCACAGGAACAACTGGAAAGCAACCGGGGTTACTACCAGTCTCTACTGGCCATGGAGCACGATTCCACGCTGAAGGAAACCATTCGAACAGGTAGAACGATTTTTTACAGAAGACTATTTCAAAAAAGCCAGCGAAAATAATTAAATGAATAATGGTTTAAAGTTATAATCTAGAAGGTCTCAGTTTCGTTCTCTTTGGCGGAGCCTGTGGCGATAAACGGTAATTGCGGGAGCACACTTCCCAGATATCCAGACAGTGTCAAATGTGTGACGTCCACGGTTGGCTCCGGTTGTAACTCTTGATTTTCCTCACTGACAGTCGCTTTCCTTTTTAGACTGTCCGCCTTCATCTGAGCGTCGAGTTTGTTTTATTTTTCTTTGGATTTTCACTTATTTTTGAAGTTATATCTGTAGTCATCCATCTTTGTTTCTTCAGCCATAGTAGATTACTGTTTACTCGCAACACTTGCAGAGACCGGGAAAGCAGCCGCTTAGCTTCGCCTACCCTCTCTGGCAGACCACTGCTGGGTGATGGAAAACGCGTCACTACCTGGGTGCTGCTTGGGATGCCTTCCACAAAAGTCGCACCAGCCACCCAGTCCACAATTCTGCAAATGCAAAGGCTTTCATCTGTGGGCCACAGGCTCAATCACCATTGTGTTACCTCATTCGGCGATAGAGACTTAACAGACATTTATTTAATTGAAAATCTCTGATATTATCACATTGGGTCCTGTTTTGGGGTTAATGTCTTGATGGTAAAACTAGATTAGGGAAACTCTCTCACATTCTCTTTCATCCAGGAGCCCGCCATTTGTTTCACATGTCAATGTTGACCTTGATTCTTGTAGCCCAAACCGTGATCATTTTCAAGACCTTACCAAGTGAGGTTCCTGGTTCGAATCAGACGTTCAGACGTAGGGGGCCTTTCTGTGTGGAGTTTGCATGTGTGGGTTCCCTCAGGGTACTCCAGCTTCCTCCCACAGTCCAAAACCATGCTGGTCAGGTTAATTTGTCACTCTAAAATTGTCCATAGGTTGGAGCATGGAAGGTTGTCTGTCATGTGGTTTAACTCTGCCTCTCACCCAATGACACCTGGGATAGGCTCCACATGACCCTGAAAAGGAGAGCGGTATAGATATTGGATTGGACACAATCACAAACAACACGCACAATGAAGAAACAAATCTAAGGTTACCATCTAAACACGACCCTGGTATTGTTCATGCTGACTCACTGTCATTGTTTGCTGCAACACTTGAACACAGAGGATCCATTGGTAAAGTTGTTATTAACACCTGTCCTGTCTCTTCATCCCCCACGGTCCACCATTCTCCTTCATTGTATCAACACACAGCTCCATGTCACAGTACTCTTCTTGTTTTCTGGCAGACATGCACAGGACCTTTCCTGACAACGTCCTCTTCAAGAGCAAAGCAGAGCCGAGCCTGCAGAGGGCTCTGTTCAATGTGCTGCTGGCCTACGGACACCATAACAAGGAAGTGGGTTACTGTCAGGTGAAGAAAACACTTTCTCTCCTCTCACTTTAAGAAACCTCTGTTTACATTAAGAACAGGACCGCCTAGTTCCTTAACAATTTAAATACATGTGAAGGATTTAAACCAAATGAAACTCTCTGGTTAAAGCTTTTCCCTGTTAGCTTTTTGTAAAGCATTAGTAAGTTACATTAGTAATTCCGGTTTTTAGTTGGACTTAGGTTTGCTGAAGGTGTGTCTCCACAGTAAGAACTTTTTCCAAGGATGAGGGACCTACTGTAGCACTCAGTGCATTTCCACTGCAGGGACCAGGGTCTAAATCAACTCTCAGGGACCTTTTTTATTGTACCCCCTTTAAGGTCCCTGCTAAGTGGGGTACAACCCTCTGAAAGTACAGGTACTTTGGGATGGAACCGTTCTGATTGTTCGAGTTCTCGCAGCTTTCAGAAAGTCTGCAGTAGAAAAGCAGACAAAAATGGACGGAAGGAACCTTTTAATCCCTTGAAAAGCAGTACCAAAGCTCCCTGGTACTTTTGGTGGAAACCAAGCTTATTGGATAAAATGACAAGTGAACAGTTGCTTGTGTATTTTGTCTGTAAATCAGTGACCGAAAGCAAGTAGGGTCACACGTTCATATTATCATTGTCTCTGTTTATTTTAGGGTATGAACTTCATTGCTGGTTACCTCATCATCATCACCAAAGATGAAGAGAATTCCTTCTGGCTCATGGATGCATTGTTGGGCAGGATGCTCCCAGGTAGAGGTTTTTTTTTCTTTAATGTACACACAATCTTTTTCCTCAGATCAGAAAAACAAAATGTTTGTAAATGTGCTTCATTTTCCTTTTTTATTAATTTGCACCTGGTCAATAAGATAAGTAATCAGTTTTAATTAGATTTTTCTCTTTTTAAATCTTTCAACCAATTAACTACTTTTAACCAGGTGTTGGGTAATTGATGTCAGAGTCGACTTTTAACGCAACTAAGGAAGGTTTAATATTTGTTTTCAAGTGATAAAGAATTGTGTATCATTAGCTCATGATTAATCCTAGTTTTAATATTAGAAATAAAGAGTAGTGGACCCAGGTTGGAGCCTAGGGGCACCCCACATGGAAAATTCCCTATTGCATCATTCTCTCAAACATGTGGATTTGACATCACAAACAAAACTGGTTCACCACTCTATTTGAAGTGCAAAAACAACATTACTGCACTGATGAAGACAAGGCAAGCTTATATATTTTGGTTATATTTTAGACTACTACAGCCCGGCCATGATGGGCTTGAAGACTGACCAGGAGGTTCTTGGGGAGCTGGTGAAGGCTAAATCTCCTGCAATAGGACAGCTCATGGCCCAGTATCCTGGCATATGGACACTAGTAGTGTCACGCTGGTTCATCTGCCTCTACATTGACATTCTCCCGATTGAGGTGAGCAAAAGATGGGGTTCATTGGTAGAGGCAAATGAGCCATTCACAAGGCATTGAGGTACGTCATTTCACAAACATCTCTCTGGTTTCTTGTTCTTGCAGACAGTACTGCGCATCTGGGATTGTCTTTTCTACGAGGGCTCCAAAGTTCTTTTCCGTGTCGCTCTGACGCTCATCATTCACCACCAGCCGGAGATCCTGAGAGCTCGCTCTTTGATTGATGTGTGCGAGTGCTTCAAACAAATCACCAGTGGAGCGTTCACTTTGGATTGCCACACCTTCATGCAGGTGCGATGAGAATATTTTGTGTGCATGACTTAAAAGGAATAATTTTGAAGCTTAATCCATTTTGTGAAATTATCTCAAACTTTTTATTTATTTATTTTTTTTACAGAAAATCTTTACAGAACCCGGGAGCCTCTCTATGGCAACTATAGATAAACTGAGAGAGAAATGCAGACAACAAATACTGGAGGAAGAATCTAGACAGCCGTAACTTTTTGGCACCAACAGTTTTCATTTGGTGTAAGAATGAAAAACTACTATCAGGGAAATGTAACTATTACCAAATGTGTATATACTGATGACTCTGCTATTTTACACTCTAATCCAGCTGACAGGAAATCTAAATGATGTGCTGAAGCTTCTCATCTGATGTAGAATATTTCTGCTGCTATAGACACTTCAAGATCATCGAATTCTATACTTTTTACAAAGTACTAAAATCAATGGTTTTTTTTACTTGCACTGTAGTCATGGTTATTTTGGGAGTGATAACATTTGTTTTGCTGCTGTGGAGAAAAGGGGAATTAATGTTGCTTGTATTGGAGCTGTTCAACCGTACATCTCTTCTTTTTATGAGTTAAAATGTGTGGTGACTGTTGTCCTAATGAACAGAACCATGAGTTTCACTTTGTTGATAATTGGCTTAATGTTTTTAGGCCTTAGGTTTGGGGGTTGTAAAAATAAGACTCAAAATAACTAACAGTAAATTAATTGTACATTATTAATGCGTAAAAAAAGAATATATTCTTTGATGTAATAATATAAATAAAAAGCTATTTTGAGAACACAGGTGGAACACTACATGATATGACATCTACAATGACAGAGAGTAAAGGCTCTCTTCCGTTTGTTATAAATAATATGTCACTTAAGCCTTCTCTCATTTTATTATTTTGTTTGTTCCTGGGCCTTTTTGTCTCCTTTTGTTTTGTCTCTTTTAAGTAATTTTACATCACTTTACACTTAAGTCTCTGCTATCCAGTAAGAAAGTTATAGCAGGGCGCCAGTTTAGATCAGTGGTTAAATCTGCGGTTAAATCTGCAGCCATATACAGAGGCTACAGTCCTCTATGAGGCGGCCCCGGGCTGACTCCCACCCTGTGCCATCCCCCACTCTCTCTTCCCGTGTTTTCAACACTATCTGCTGTCCTCTCTATAAATAAAGGCATAAAAAGGCCAAAAAATGGTTGCAGCAGTCAAACATCTTTGGACACCCTTGATGTACAGAAAACACTGTGAAAAGAAGTGGTTTAAGCTACTGTGAGGAACTTGAGGACAAAGCCGTACCTCTTATCTCTCTACTGATTTTGTCCTGTACTTGCTTAAGTGGTTGTTTTAAACAAAAAATCTTACCCTGCTTTCTTCAACAGTCAGTTCAATTTTTACTCTGGAAAATGTAAACAAAGGCAGCGTTTCGTCTGACACCTACCCCCCCACCAGCCGTTTCAGGCACTAAAAATAACTATATAGAAATAATCAATCTTGTCGCTGATGGTCTGGTTTGCTTTTGTAGGTCATATAGAGCAATCAGAATTAATTTCAGACTGTTTCATAACCAGCAAAAAACTCGACACAGGAGCTTTAATGTGGCCAAAAACGAGAGAGAGACTGAATTCATTTTAAAGACATAAAATCTACATGAATGAAAACCATTTAAGTTTATCAAACCTCAAAATTCAAACTGGGGCTTAACTGGTCAAAAAATTAGTAATAACAATCTTGTACTTTAGTCTTTGATATGTTACAAAAGCATTAGCAGTAACTCTTGAACCTATAAACATCTAAGGAGTCCGAGCAAACAAAAAGAACCGGGAACAGGTTTGACGGCTGATCAACTGTATGAAGGCAAAACAAAGTCAAACAGTGGTTCGTTCACTTTTATTGACCTCTCCTTTAGAAAACAGTTCAAACAAACACATTAAAACCTTATTAAATCACTACATGGATATTTAGATGAGGGAGGAACATAAAAAACAAACATCTGTATTTTTTTCCTACTACATCAATCAATGATTATTTATGGTAGTAACAGTACATGAAGGCTATGTGAGACACATGTCCCATACATGACAGCACGCGGTGTCAGTGAGCGAGTGAGTACCTTTGTGGTATTGGCTTTACTTTAATCCCATCTCTGTCACAGCTGGGAAGGCACTGATGAACACTGACCAGAGCGTTTTGGCCACTTTAATCATTACTTGGGGCTGTTTCTCACGACTTTAGTGCAACTTCTCTCCCTTCAGCAATCAAAACCCCCCCAAGTGGGCACATATTCAGAGAACAAAAAACAAACAAAACCACCCAGTGGACTGTAACACTTCAACATAGTCTTACAGTGATGTCCTGAGCTTTTCAAGCACCTAAAGTGTACGGGTACTCTTATTTTATTTAAGCTTCTCCTGTTTTGTGCACAATGTAACAGCAGAATCCAAAAGAGTGGCTACTTACGACTCAAGAAAGAGGAAAATTTGCATCCTCCCTAAATGTTAGATGAGAAGATCAACACCACGCTCATGCCTGTGAGCCAGGAAAAGGGTTAGCTTAGCTTAGCATAAAGACTGGAAACAGGGGGGAAAAGCTAGCCTGGCTCTGCCCAAAGGTAAGCATCTCTAAAACTTACTGGCGTAATTTCTCATTCGTTTAATCCATGCAAAGAAGAAGGTGGAAAAATAACACAATGATAAATGAAGACACACAAAACCTTGTAAATCATCAACGTGTTGTTTGTACACTTTAGTTTTTCTGCTGGTTTTGCGCCAGGAATGTTTTTCACTTTCATTTCCAGACTTTATGCTAAGCTATGCTAACCTCCTGCTGGCTGAGCAAACAGGAGAGCGGTATCGATCCTTTCAGCCAACTCTCAGCAAGAAAGCAACTACACCTATTTCCCAGAATGCTGACCTATTCCTTTAAATGAAAATGCAGTCTCCATACAAAATGTGTAGTGTACCTATATGAGGAAAAGGAGGACAAATCATCACTAATCCCAGAGGACAAAATGAATCCCTACATGCATCTTTACTCCTAAGGAGACTCCTCAAAAATCACGATTAGGTTTAGTTACTGTGTTTTTAGTGTGTTCCCAAAAACCTGCATACTCAGGGCTAAGTTCAGAGTCAGCCTTGCGTTAATTAAAATGTTACTCTCTGATGTGGATTAGGTCAAACAGCCTGAAATATTCCCTTTATGTAACAAACATCATTCAGAGCGAGACCACTAAAAATGGTCGCAGATAAACAATAAGAAACGCTACAGGAGCAATTCCCTCAAATCCCATAATCCCTCAAAATTCCTTTCATAGAAATCATAAATAGTACAATACAATGAGGACGCGCGCATGACCCTCTGATCAACATCCAAACCCTGCTTTACTTGGTTTTTTCTCATTTCATTGCAATCTCCAAACAAAGTCCCCCTTTTATAAACTGAAGGAGCGGGTCAGTTCATAGAGCGGATCAACCTGCACAACGTGAGAGTGACTAGTGTTACTGATGAGGGCAAAGAACAGCACACACAGAGGCAGGGGGATGGAGGGTGGAGAGATGGGGAGGGGGGACAGGGTTGAGTGTTAAGTCTCAGAGAACAGTGGTTAATCTGGAAGGGGAGAGGGGGATAGCGCGCTCTGGCCTCTGCAAGCATTAAAGTGACCTCAGATGGTCTGGTAGCCGGCGTGGCTCCTCTTCCTACCGATGAGGTAGGCCAGCAGCACGATGAGGACGAGACCGGCTAAAGCCGCTCCGACTATGATGGGGATCAACATGTCGTCTTCATCCAGCTGACACTCCTCAGCTGTGAGAGAGGAAAACACAGGTCAAATAAGAGCAAGAAAGGAAATGATGCATTTAAATATTCAAATGGATAGAAGCGCTGACCTGCTCCAAACTGATTCCCGTTGAGGCCAAAGGGCTGCACCTGCAGCTGGAAGGTGTTGATGGAGAAATCCTGGGCAACATCCAGAGTTTGCTCCTCACGGCACATGTAGGAGTAGCCCAGGGTGCCCCGCAGGTAGTCCAGGCTGTTGTTATGGGTGGAGAAGGGCTCTGTAGCAGAGGATTACAGAGGAAAGAGGTTTAAAGTTAAACAACAGGAACAGAATACAAAATAAGAAATGAGAAGACCTTTAAACCCTGGATATATTTTGGGCTCTTAATGACTTAAAGAACCAAAAATGTTTTGAACTTCAGAAGTAGATCACCTCAGCTGCCAAACTCGCGGTTATGGCTGCAACTAATCCTGTTCATCTGCTGTATCCGATCAGAGTACGTCTTAGTTCTTGCACTAACAGGCTCAGACTGTTATTCTAAGGGTCTGACAACATAATACTGCAGCTGAATTAACACATCACTGACACAGTTTTTAAATACTGGATCTTTTGCATTTGGCTGCTGTGTTGAATTTCATATCAGTCAGGTTGTTAATATTTTTCTGATTAGATATTAAGAATTGTAAAAAACATACGTGGGGGTCTGCAAAGTGTTCCCTTTGTAATATTCATTGTTAAAGTAGAGCTGCAACGATTAATACACTAATCCATCAGTCGATTGAAATAATCACCCAAGAAATTTGATAACTGTTTAAGGAATTTTTCATGCAAAAATGGCAGTTTTGGGACAAAATATCAATAAAGCAATATATCGTCGCCCTGATTCGTGCAATACAATTATCAATAGGCTGATGCCAAATAATGATATTTTAATTTACAAACATATGGCGCTCTAAACAGATTTTCCTGCGATTTTGACTCACCACGTCACTACTTCATGACTCCTCGCGGTGGCGCTTATGACATGAATGAGGGTAAAGTGAACGGAAATGAATTGGCCCAATAAGCACTCCTTCTTTTTTCTGTTTATATCATACTTACCCAAATATCTTAGGGTGTCACCTTTGTCTTGTAAGAACTGATATGATTTTTTCCCCACTATTTTCTGACATTTTATAGACCAAGATAATGAAAGCAATCATTATTTACAGCCCTTCAACAAGGCACTTTCAATATTTTACAAAAACACATAAAAGGATTGGTTGGACACATACTTGATACTCTTAGACAAGGTAGTGATTATAAACCCCAGGAGTTGAAGTGTACTCACCTTTCATGTCTGGCCAGACTGCAGACAAAGACACTTCACTCAGGTGGTACTTATTGGACGTAGTATTCTGCAGAGAACAAAAAAAACACAAGGCAACATTTTTACTTTGAGTGCCTGCTGCCATCTAGTGGCTGTTTCAGGAACTACAAGGTGAAAGTGCATGCTACAATATAGACGTGACAGCTGGTTTTATGCACACGGTTGTGAGATGCAGTAACTCACCAGGGTGAAGAAAAAGGTGAGGTTGGTCTTATCTGCATCGGTTGTGAGCCGCAGGGAGGCGCTCTCCGCCTCACATGACCCAGAGCTCTTGGTCACATTGGGCTGGAGGTTCACGACATCCTGCAGAGTCTGTAAACAAGTGATGCAACATGAAGCATTTCACACCTGCTCAAGTGTTAATACGTTTAGCTCTGACAGTATTCATAAAAGTGTACCTTATTCTGGGCGGAGGTGAAGGTGAGGTTGAGCTGCAGACCCATTGTAGCCAGTAAACAGGCAGTGCCATTGTTTCCAGTGACCAGGTAGTTTCCTTTGTCAGGTCTGCCAGGGTCTTTGTGCGGGGCGGCCGTGGTTGGCGGGGCAACAGTAGCAAAACCCTGGTGCAGGACGGCAGCTGCAAATAGAAATCAGATAAGAGTCTAGTACAACAAAGATGCAAGGTGTTCAACGCTAAGTAAATACAGGGTTTCTGCAAACAAGTTAAAACTTGAGACCTTTAATCTTATATCACATAGATTAAAATGTATTCCATATATCAAGATTATAATACATATAGTTTGAAAGTGATGGAAAACCTTTAGAGATAACATTGCCTGATGTTAGAGGACACTTTACACTACTTAAGAGCAGTTCATAACACTTGTTTCTTATGATCTAGTCTAAATGAATGCCTCTTGAATCTGGATCAGTGGCAGAAAATGGATGGATTAAAGATGGAATAATTATAAATTCAATTAACTTCTTTGATTTAAGTTCCTAACTTTTTCATTTAAGCAGATTTTTAGCTTGAAGCAGCAAAGAGGAGCTTTCATCGCGTGTCGATTCTGAGCAGAGCCGAGCCTTACCATGCAGTGGAAACATTATTTTTTCCTAGCTGATGGTTAAACTAGTAACTACAGCTGCAAGGTAAATGTAAGGACGAGTTAACTGACAATACTTTGTACTATAGACGAATCAAACAATCATTCTAGCAATTAATTGATTTGTTGTTAAAAATTTAGATTATTAAAACACTTCTATGGAGCCCAATTTTACATGTTCACTTTAAATTTCTTGTTTTGGATGCAATTTTTTACAAAGTGTAATATGGTCAAATAATCTTTCATGTAAAAACCATATTAGAAACAGATGATTTATCAAATCCATTCAGTGTTAACATAAACAGTGTATGTTTGTCAGTTATTGTTGCTTTTTTGCTATGTATTTATACATCTTTTTTTGTACTTACATAACACAACTGGGTTTATTTTTTGCCTCTCTTTGTTCAGCTTTGTTGTCCTTGTTAGCTGTGAATCTATTTCTATCTTCCTGTATCTTGGTACCGTGCCTAACAGTGAGAGCAACTCAATACCAGAGTCAAATTCCTTGTTATGTTTACATGCACATACTTCGCAGATATTTATCTTGTGGGGATCTTTCAGATAGTAAAGTAAAGCAGAAGTACCCCACAATAGTATTTAAGTACGCAACTTGTTTTTTTAATCCATACTTTCTAACACTAATACTAGCAAACATCCATTAGGATTATTAATTTTAAAAATTGACTAAATCATCCTATTCAGTTTATTTTTCCATATCTTTCGGGTCTTCTGTACTTATTTTGCGGTAGAATAAAAGGTGCTGGAGGAGTGAAGTGCCAACACGGCTCCTAAATTGACCCTTTGCTCCATGATCATTGATTGATCAGCCACAGACTCAACAGAGACAAAGCTAACTTGCGGAGACATGAACTCAGCATTATCACAGCTTAACATCTATTCAAATGTGAAACCAACACCCTGCCATGTTAGGTTTACGCATATGTAGCCCTTAAAAACAAGTCAATACATGTATTTGTAGTCATTACATATTTAAATCTTTAAAATTACATATTGTTAGCTAAATAGATGTAAACGGCGCCATTCCTACTAGTTTAGGGTAGGTTATCTGTGACCTTCGGAGTTGGTCTGGTTATTGTTTCGTTCGCCATTTAAACCGCAGTTTAAATGGCTTAAACCGGAGCCGATACTCACCTAAAATCAACTGTAATGTTACCCCCAGGCACCATGACTGGACACCGCCGATCTGCGTCATGTTTCACGGGTTTCTCTCCAGCTGTTTCTAGCGCTCGTCAGGGCGAAATCACGGCTGCAGACGGGACGCAGCTAGCTAGGTTAGGCTATGTTGTGCTAGCTCGGCTAACGTTAGCGTCACAACAAACAAAAGAGAAAACAAAAGTAAAGCGCACTGATCTGTTAAGATGTTAGAGTCTTGTTCTTGGTAACAAAAACCGCAAACGTTTCTGGCTGCTAGTTTTAACTTTTCAGACCGCGTATAGGCTACCTAGAAGGATAATTTTGCTCGCCTTGTAACACTTTATCGCCGCTGCAAAGACTGACATCAGGATCACGTGACAGGCGGTTTAAGAAACACCCAGAAGGTCACGTGGTCAAACAGCAGCCCGACACAACCCGATTATTAAAAGTTTTAGAAAATTTCACATATAATCTCATTTTCTGAGTTAATATTAACTCATTACCGCCATATATACTTATCCAGTGTTGTCCTCTTTATACAACTATATACTTCCTTTCTAATACAATTTAAAGGAAAATATTGTAACGTACTTTTTACTCCCCTACACTTACTAGTTATACATAGGCTGATGCCAAATATCGATATTTTAATTTACAAACATACGGCGCTCTAAACCGATTTGCAGTTGCTACCAATTACTTTGTAGGTTATGATTTTTTGAAAAATGTTGAATAAATTGTCAAAGATTAAACCTGTGTTTCGCTGGTTTTTGTCTTTTTTGCTGAAGGAAGATTTCCCCTCTGCTCTGACATGGTTTTATTTGTATTGAAAGATGTAAAGTGTTCTAATATGTCAGTTTGGAGAAAGGAATAAGGACTGAACAGCAAATCTGAACAAGAACAAGAACTTTGTTTTTAATTGTTTAATCTCCCATTAATCATCTTACAACCCCAAAGATGTATCATGTGACCATACAACGTCACACACCATACCATACAAACCCCTAGTTTGAAAAAAGATGGCTAAAACAGTATCCAACTTAAGCTACCCATCTATAATTTTTTTAAAGAATGAGTTCTCTTTCTTTTAATACTTTTAATTACTTTAAATACTTTTTAGATTTTTTGAATTTTACAAGAGTATTTATACGTTGTGGTGTAGGTACATGTTCCTATGTAAAGGACCAGAGTATTTCTTCCAGACTTTATAGTATAATAGTAGGCCTATATGATAATTATTGGTAGCTCTAATCAAAACTCTTCTGTATACTGGCCATGAAGAGACCTACAATGTAAGACATATGGAACTAAGGCTGGTATGAGGCTTTAACTGTGTGATTTAGTCAAATCAAATGAATAGTTTTTTAAAGCCTAGTTATTTGAGGTCCCCTGTAAAAACTGGGCATGGGACCTTCCTTGTACATTTAGAGCAGAGTTGTTATCCAAAACAGAGACAAACTAGGAACATGTACAGAGTTGTGTTTATACATTAGATGTGTACGTACAGGAAAACGCTAACACAGGTTATGTCAACACATAAATTCATAAATTTGATATACATTTTGATCCATAGACTGGCAGTTGACAACTTATTCTGCTTTAAGTTATCATTATTAAGTAAAAGTTATACAGTGCTTTCAAGTTACTTTTCAAATATTTAGATGTTATGGTAATATATAGGTTAAAATAGAAATGCAAATTGTAATGTGTCATGTCCAAACATCATTATTTGTTTCATATTGTTTTGCTAATGGTGCTGTGTCCCTCACAGTGCAACGATAACCACTTCATTTGGTGAACTAAGGCTCCAGAAGTTTGGATGTAGGCGTCTAATTAAAGGGCCCTAAGGTCAGACCTCAGTCAGAGGTCCCTGAACATTTTGCACACAGGTGTCAAAATGAGTTCTCCTCTCTGAAACCTCACCCGGCCTCACTTATCTGCCTGCTGGTTCAATAGCTTCCGTCAGTGTCACAGATGAGTGTGATTATGCAACTTAAGACAGACACGCTCTTTGGAGGTCTTGTGTCTGTAACCCTTTCCTTCACACAGACAAACACTAACATTCAAGCGTCATAGGGGCAACATATCTTCTGACCTTTTGAACACAGTTACTTAAACAAGCTGTGACTGGCTGCAAATGTCGAATCAATCCCTCTGCAGACAGGATAACCAACAGACACATTTTCCTCATTATCAAATTTTTACTCTCAGTTTGATTACCAGTGGTTTCATTTTTTAGCCACATTGTTAGATACTGTTTATCTCCTTCCTGTTTCGGTTGCGGGTCACAGCGGCAGCAGGCTTAGCAAGTTAGTCCAGACATCCATCTCCCCGGCAAACTTTTCTAGCTCCTCCTGGGGTATACTGAGGCCTACAGAGGCAAGATACGCTAACCTATGTAAGTTTGGGACAACAGGTAGCACTGAAGGACCCAAACACGTATACAAAAACAAGCAGACTGGTGCAGATTAATGATTTTTTTGTCCTGAAGGTTGCATAAAGCAGGTACTAGCAAGTAGGCAAACTGGTAGCAGGTAACTTACAGGCAGGTAGGCAGGTTCAGGATGACAAAAAATACCAAAAGGCATGAATAGAGCTATAAGTCAAATGGTAACCACAATGAACTGGGAACTAAACAAATTCAATGGTCGGAGTGAGGCAGATGAGGGAAGGGGAGACAGGTGTGCGGAGAAGGCCTAGCAACTGCAAGACTGTTTAGACAAGGACATGGGTGTTGGAGGGGAAAGAAGGTATTATCCGAGGATACAGGCTGTGACACATCCTGATCAAATGCCCTCGCCCTCAAGCTGGCTCCTTTCATCACAAAGGAACAAGGACTGCTCTAGAAGCTCCTTACAGATATGTAATCTACTTATATCTCTAAGGCCGAGCCTGGCCAACCTACAGATGTAACTCATCACAGTTGTCTGTATCTGTGATCTCACTCTTTTGACTGATACCTAAAGCACATGGCCACGGGTGAGGGTTAGAATGTAGATTGACGGGTAAAACAAGAGCTTTGTCTTCCAGCTCAGGACCCTCTTACCAATTAAATTGTGACATAACACCTGCTTTATTCCTGACACCACCCATTTCCATTCATAGATATCCTGATCCATTTTGGGTGGGATAGATTACAGTTTAAATAAGCCTACAGAACAGCACAGAATCACATCATCTGCAAAAAGTAGTGATGCAATTCTTTCCAGTCCCCCTTCAAAACCCCTTCGCATCACCACCTGGCACCCTGCTGCTGAGGAGCTCTGTGACCTCTGCTAAAAATATGGATCTTTGAAGTCTACCCCCTGATGTGTTGTTTGGGTTCAGGAGTTCCTCAAAGTGTTCTACCACTGGACGATAACCCCAGCCTTGGGCAGCAGTTCTCCTCTCCTACAGAAAACAGCTTTGGCCAAGACTTGCCTTCGCCTCTTGGGTCATCACAAAGTTTGCCAGAAGTTCCTTGAGGCCAACACTTCTCCATAACCTCCCCAAACTCCTCCAATAACTACATTTTTGCTTCCACAACAAATGAAGTCACAGGCTTCCAGGACTCCAAGGAAGACTCCAAGGAAGACTCCAAGGCGACCGTGTATTCTGAACTACCGTTTGATGGATAACTACAAGCCTGTCATAGCCTTCCTGCCTGACAACCTTCTGGCCCAAATGCAACACGTGATCACATAGAGGCAAACCACTGGATCTCCAGGATGAACTCCAGCACAATGGCACTCAGCTTGGGGCTTGTAAGTATCCTCACAACCTGCAGGCGACTCTCACCCTTGGGAAAAGGAAAGTCCAAGGAAAGTCCAGCCCCTCTCTAGGAGATTGGTTCCAGCACCAGTGCCCAGCTCAGGTTCCTTCCCTGCCAGAGGTGATGTTTCCAAGAACCAGTCTGCAGCAATGGGGGTGCAGACAGGTCGCCCAGGTCCCAGACTTTAGCTGGAAACCGGCTTGCAATGAACTCAATGAACTCCACAAATCTATCAAGGCCAAGCCACCAGACACTCCCGGGCGTGCCCCCTGCCCCCATGTCTGCCTTCAAGAGCCCCAATTTCCCTATTTCATGCAACGTCCTGCAGCCCTTACTTGGCCGATTTGTCAGTGGTCCATGAATGACATGTAAGTACCTGTTTATGTAGTCTGTAGTCTCGACCCTCCCTTGGGACCAATTCACAAAGGAACAGCGGATGGCCACTCAAACAAAACAGTATCTTATAAAGCATTCACAAATAGTTGGTATGTTTGTCTTAAAGTTGCTAAAGACACAAACACATTTTTTTTTACAGTTTATAGATGTCTGAGGATGTCATTAATGTCCATAGTGTCTTAAATAACACAAGCTTATTTGTTAAATCGTGTTACAGGCCTATGCGATATATTAATTGAATGTATAGTAAATGGTCAAATCAATTTGCTCTTTCACCACCCTTTAACTCTATATCTAAAAGAAGACTCACTCTGCTTGTTATGTATCCAGAAGACTACCAGACGACGAAGAGGAGCTCATCAGTGATGCTAAGAGGAGGAGAGATTGACTGTGTGAATTAAAGGTTGTACGATGCTTTCAAGTTCAAGCAGCTGACGCTGAGTCCGTTGGCACGTAGGCAGTTCAGCCACTTCCTCTGATCAGAGTGAGGAGGAAACTAAAGGCAACCAGAGACAACCTGGAGAGAGACAGAGACATGAGAAGTGTGTTTGTTCATACAGACAGAAGAGAGACGAGGAGGGAGAGACATGGATGTGGGTAAGTGATGACAATACATAAAAACTATAACTAGAAGTCAATGTAAAAAGACGTGTTGAGTTAACGTATAAAAAATTACATCCTGGAAATCTTTATCGTTTAACCCTTTAAATGATCTTAAATCACTTGTTTACTTGCTTGTTGGAGGAATAACATCTATAAGGAGCGATAAGGTTCCCCTCTCAGATTGCTGTATTGCATAACAAGATTGAAAGAGGAGATATTTTCTGCACGCAGCATTATCTTATGGAAAAAGTAGAGCTATTTTTTGACTTGTTATATGTCAAGGAAATTAACACATGATAGACATTTTCCATTGAGAAGTATCAAAAGTAGTCGTCTATATTTAGCAGTGGAAAAAAAGTGTGTTAACAAGCTGCTGCCCATTAAGGATGCAGAAAATGAACATCATGTAAATTGCTGTTAAATGTGACACCTTGCAGATGCACGTTGGTCCAGTTCTATCATTGGGTTTAAGTTGAGAAGTTTGTGTTTATTTTTCTTTCTTGTAGTTTTTTTAAGGGGATCAAAGACCATTTTCTAGTCCTGTCATGTATTTCAGTTATATTTATAGTGATGAGGAGACAACAAGAAAGCCTGTATGAATAAAGCATCTCCCTACTGTGTAAGAAGGCGCTGAAGGTGGATTTCTGATGTTTGTTTTCTGCGGCAACTTACGATATCAAAACATAAAACATTAAAACTCATACAGCAGAAAAACACACCAATATAAGTACGGGGTTGTTTCTGCCACTTACATATTAATACATTTACTGTTTCAGACTTTTGAACACCAGGATTGATTGACTGCTACTTGTTGATATCTCTCTTTATATTGAGAAAAGACAAAATATATTTCTTTCATTTATTCACCCTGTATTTAAAACTTGAGGAATCTTGAGGCACACAAACAGACTAAACACAAAGAATGGCAACAACACAATTAAAAACAGTCACACACAAATGCAGAGTAGTTTGTAATTGTGGTTTTAAAACCACCCATACGTACAAATGTGTTAAGTTTTACAGTATGTTGTAAAGTGAATGCAGCAGGAGTTTAACAGTGGGACTTTGAGCATCAGCAAATGATGCTCAAAGTGGTGATTATGAGACTGGATTTAATAAGGAGGTGATATGTGGCGGCATATTGTAATATAAAGTGTGTTCAGTAACATTTTCTAATGCTTTAAACCAAAAGCTGCACGGAACAAACAATTCGTTCTTTGACGGAAACAATCCCTTTTCTAAGCCCCCAAGCTGTAAATAACTCAGTGTAACTTAGACATTATCAAAGCTACATGATGTTAATATCAGACATATCAGACACTTTCCTTCTTTTTTTCCAAACCTAAGGATTGTAATAAAGTTTTGTGAATTATAACAATGTTTTTTTAAGATAATTTTTTCTGGCCTTTTGCGCCTTGATCGAGTGAAAGGACAGTGGATTGTGTCAGAAACGTTGAGGAGAGAATGGGATATGACAGAGGGTGGGAGTTGAGCCCGGGGGCCGCCGCATCCAGGACTGTAGCCTCTGTACACGGGCCGTGCGATATAACTGCTGAGCTAAACCGGTGCTCAAGTCCTGTGAGTTTTACCGTTTGACCTCACGTCATAAGTTTATAATAATAATAATCAGCCTGTCAGGTGTCTTTTTAAGAGAGAAAATACTTTGAAGTTTTGGGAAATAGCTCGTTCACTTTATTGCAGTTCGGAGAGAAGTTGGATTCCACTACCACGCTACAGCCAGGGGCTTGTTAGCTTAGCTTAGCATAAGGACTGAAAACAGGGGAAACATCGAGCCTGGCTGTTGCCAGTGGTAATAAAAAATCAATATAAATATTATAGATTTTATATCAGTATTTAGAAAAACTCCAAAATATGATAAAACTGAGCCGGACTCACAACAGAACTCACAACATGTTGTGTTTAAATCTCGTGGAGGTCCTAAAGGTGTCACAAAACACAACATTTCAGGCTTAATTTTAAACAAAGGAATAAAGCTTTGCAAAACGGCCCCTGGTTGTAGCTTCAAATCTAACAGACTGACAGGAGAGTGGTACCAATTTGATTATCTTCCTCTGTGTAAAAAAGCACGCACACTTATGTTCCAAAATTTGCAACTTTTCCATTTAGGGTATTATTTCTTATACTAAAAAAGGTAACATATTTATTTGTTAACAAACAACTTCTAAAAAAAATATGAAGAGCTTAAGAGTTGCAACGGAAACATTTTGCGTCTTTGACCTCAGTTTTACAGTCTCATAAATTACAGTTATTTCACAGTTCCTTTTTGAATCATAAAAACAATCTAAGAGCAGAACTTGTTCCATCCTGAGGGGACTTAACACGATAAAGACTTGATGAGGAAGTTATAGGTTCATTGAAGCACCACCACTGGCTGCATTCTCACAACAGTCAACTTGTGTTCCAACCGCAGAGCGAGAAAACCAAGCCTCAGCAAACCTCAGAGCAGCACCCCCCCCCCCCCCCCCCCCCCCCCACACACACACACACACACACTCAACTGCAAATATGTACTTCTTTTATTTCCTGTCTTACTCAATTCTGCCCCGTGCCTCTGTATCTGTTTTTCCATCGCATGTTGCTAAATGGACATCCTGTATGCCATGTAACAGACGAACACACAAACACACGCTGAGGCCTCTGACCTACTTTTATAGTTTTAACTTACTAACTTGTGTTTTAATAGCTTAAATGATGTAATAATATGGAGTACACTTACTTATTATAATATGGAAACACTTCATCAGGTAAAATAAAATAAAATCATAATATATAACATTATTTATTTAAAATAAAATATTGTAATGTGTGGCACTACTTATATATGTTGTAGATATATAACATACTGTATTTAACTGTTGTTTATATTTTTTGAATATTTTATGTAAAATAATGAACAATACAACTTTTACCCAATTTATATTATATATAGTTCATAACCTGCAGCTACTTAGAGGGAAACATTAAAGATAGTCACTTTATTTTGAAAAAGAAAATTTGGCATACAACTTATTTATTTTGACAATATACCAACAATAACCAGCACCAACAGTAAATGCGGCGACTTCAAAAAAATGCTACTTTTATCATTAAAAACAACCAAACAAATACAACCAATAAATCATTAAACATCCCACTTTGTGTTATCAAGATAATTGTAGACTTTTCCAAATCTAATCAAACAACATTTTATTAGTTTGATGTGAAATATTATGTTAGAATATTCATGTTTTTACTTATAAACAGCCCTAAAGGAAGTTCAGAGCTTTTGCTGAAGTAAAAGTAGTAACAAGTAGAAATACCATCATATTATATATTATATATATTATATAAATATTAAAAATAGTATAGTATAGTATAGTATTATAAATAGTGTTCCAAATTGAAGTTAATGAAAAATAAAAAATATATTTTCAGTAAAATGTGCTGAAAGTATGAAAATAAAATGACTTGTTAGCCACAAAACTGGTTAATTAAACTACATTTTATTACTATATATCTACTAAATTAATTACCATTACAATACTAATTGTACTAATACTAATTTTAAGGAATAAGGTTGCAGTTACAATTAATCCATCATATTTTATTTGTCACATGCAATCATAAATAAATAATTAAAATACTTTTAATAAAAAAGAAATAGAAGTAATTCTATCTGTATGGACGGGAGAGAGGAACTCCTTATTTAAGAAAATTAAATTAAAGAAAAAAGATTTAAAGGATCCAGTTATTATTTACAATAACTCAGTAAGAGGGTTTAGTGCACTGAACAAAGCACAATATTTTATAAACCTATAAACATATATTTTCAAAGTAAAAAACAATGTTTATAAGATACATTTTATGATTTACGTGCTTCAGTTTCAGGGTCCTGCTTTTGTGCATGCTGACTGTTGCCCTGTCATGATTTATTGGCTTATTTGAATAGAACAGAGTCTCTGCTCTGCTCGGGCTTAAAGTAGTGGTTTAGAGAAAATGAAAATAGAAACATTCAAGCAAAAATTGTACAGATATTTTCGCCTCGATATTCTACCTGCAGTTTGATTGTCCTCTCCTGTTTGTCCTGCAGAGACTTTCTTCTCTGAGCCGTTCCTCTGTTGCATCCTGGATGGCGTCCTGATAACCTACTGCCTTGTTGCCACAGCGTTCTTCTTCAGAGAGAAGGTGAGTTACAGCACAGGGAGTGCAGACTTCCTGGTGCCCTTCCAGTGGAGAAAACATGTTAAAGTGCTCTTCACATTAATGTATTAATTTATAAAATATTTCCTTTATTCTTTCCTCTCTATGTAGTTTTCCTGCCCTCCGCCTGTGCCTGTTGATGCGCATGTAAGTGTCCATTTTTTGTCTTTCTATTTATCATTGACTCCTAATCATGGCCAATTAAATGACTTAAACTTCACTTTTGTCTGTATGTCTCTCACACTTATTAGGAGGAAAATGGCTGCATTTACCAGGTGAGGAAACTCCCACAGCTTATAATTTTTATTTCTTCTTCTCTGCTGAAAGTGAATATTTATGTACTTCCTGTTTAGGAGCTTGAGAGACCAAGAGATGCAGATCCGTACCAGGTGCTTGAACCATCAAAGAGAAAGGTACGTCTCTAAAGGCTTTTAGAAGTCATCCGATGGACTGCGACGGCCCCTAAACTGTTCTCTTATTTTATCTCTAGAAAAAAGCTGCAAAGAAAAAGAAACCTGCGGTAAGACGATTTACATACTCACAAAAATCTTTTTTTAGACATGTTTCTTTTGATTTGGGTCATATTAAATGAAGAAACAAGCTTATAAAACACTCAGCAGTGTTTTATGGAACAGAACATGTCCATTTAGGCACATTTCACTGTGTTTCCTCTGGTAAACTGATCAGGGATTGATCATTCGGAGTAAAGGCGTGCAGACTATGTCTCCGGAAAGATAACTGCTGGTCTAATCAATACAGAATTAACCTTTGTCTTTTTCCTCTACAGTCGGGCGCAGCTGAGGGAAGGGACGAAAACCACCATGAGTTTCTGGTCCCCCAAGGCTCATCTTCTCCTCTGCCTCCACAGTGATGTCCTGCCTGGTCCCTACTGTGTCCAGAGGCAACACTGCTAATCAGACTGATATCATTTAAATGGCTCCAGGTTCTCATAAATGTCAAGTGACTATTTTTCTTTGTTGTACCTGATTGAAAGTTTTGAAATATTGGTCATACAGAAACAACAAAGCAATTTGAAGACAATCGCCCTTTGTTTCCAGCATTGTGATAAGCCGTTTTATAATATTTTACATTTAAAAAAAAACATGAATTGATGATTGATTTATCATGTTGAAAGACAGATGGACTTTTAACACTTATTTTTGTACATTTTCCATCGAACGTTTGTCTAAATAGAGAGGCGGTTGCTAATGTGCTAATGCTACCAGTGACAATTTGCTAGCATGCTATCATGTCTTTTGACACAGCTAGATGAGGCTGTGATTTTACTTGTTTATGCTAACATTGACAATGCTAGCTTGCTGATGTGTATAGGTTTATTATCTGTTAGTCTTATTTTAGTGTGTTAGCGTGTTAGATTTTCTATTTAGTACTAAACACAAACTACAGGGGGTAGACATGTACTGACAGCAAGGACATTTCTAAGTCACAAGTCAATTATTAGAAGTCCAGATAGACATTAAACTCTTTGTTTTTTCTCAAACATTTGTCTGAATACAGTCTAACAGTTAGACTCTAGCTAGAGGCTGTTGCTACTAGTGCTAACAGTTACAGTTGGCTAGCATGTTATCATGTCTTTTGTTACTTCATAGCGGCTAGATGAGGCCTTGATTTTAGCACAGCGCTTGCTAACTTGTTTATGCTCACAATGACACTGTTAGCATGCACATGTATAGCAGGTTTGCTATCAGGTAAACTTCTTTAAGTGTGTTAGCATGCTACTATTAATTACAGGAAACACTGACAAGACATCTCAAAGTCACAAGTCAGTTATTAAAAGTCCAGATAGACATTAAACTCTTTATATATATATATTTTTAGATTTTTAGCATTTATATGCCATCCACCATTTGTCTAAAAAAAGTCTAGACATGCTAACGGCTAAATGAGGCTATAATTGGTTATGGCCTTTGCTAATGTGCTAACCTATCAATAACAATCTGCTAGCCGATATCATGTAGATATGTAGCAAATATATTTTATAGTTAACCGTATATAGCTCGCAAACATTTTTAATTTAGCACTAATAAAAATTACAAGAGACCCTGATATATTAGTATTTTGTGTTACATTTAAATCTAGGCTTCATGCTAGCACTTGTGACTATCATGGCTTAGAAATGAGTTTCTGTGAGGTTATCTGCTGTAAATTATCACACTTTTTTTTGCTTCATTGTGTAACCGAATCCCAATAAAAGACTGAGCACATGTCAAAACACTTGGAAAATGGTTTAATGATGTTTACAACAAAAGAAAACTGTACATTAACAGTAAAAGATTATCTTTATATGTGTATAAAAACAAAACAAACAAAAATACAGCAGACAAATGCATCAAAATCTACTATGTATCCTGATTCACATACTTAAAACTCCTACACAATCTTTCAGTTCTATGCCGCCATGACTGGAGGCGATTTTTTTTGTTTTTGTTTTTTTCTCGTAGTCAGATCGGAGCAGTGTCCCTCAGTGTTTTTGTCCATGATGGAAACCAGAACTCTTTACATCAGAGTGCTGGAAAGACATTTTTTAATCAGACTGCAGAATAAGAAAACAGGGAAATAAAAATCAAGGACACATTCCTTTAGATGAGCCCAAGCTTCCACAACATGAGTAGTAAATGTTTACAGAATGCATTTCTTGATACACAGACGTAATATGTACATGGTTGGCGTTTTCTTTTTTTTTTTTCTCATTTATTTCTCTTGTTGAAAGCCATGGTCACTTGGGCTGTGAACTGATAATCACACACATAACACACCCAAAAAACATACAAAAATACTATATCTTTAACCTACCAAGAGTAAGACAGTTCTGCAATTAGTTCCATGCTGTGACAGAAAAAAGAGATTACAACAAACAAACGAGAAACAGACGCTTTTTCACGCAAGTTTTTCTCAGAAATATACCAAAATATACATCTAAGCTTTGGAATTACTGAGGCTAGGACTAAAGCCAGTGCTGGGTTTGTCTCTTAATACACATGCTGCAGGGTGAGAGGAAGAGAGGAACAGAGAGAGAGACACAGGACAGAGAGATATCTTTGGTATCTGCATTTGTCAAAAGTTAAATATTTGGATTTTTGCTTTGGGATAGCGCTTGCGAGGTCCTACAGCCTCACTTGGAGTAAAGCATTAAACAAAGTGTCACTGAAGCCCGTCGGCCAGAGAACTGAGCCGGAGGGACACAGTCCGTGCAGAGAGACGGACCGTGATGCATAGTGTCACAGCTGATCAGAGTCTGTAGTGAAGAGACAATGAAGGAAAGAGAAGAAGAGGAGAAACAGGAGGAGGAGGAGGAGGAGGGGGACACAGCAGTGAGTGTATTCCTGGAGACAACAGGGTAATGTTTGAGGACTTTACAGTGTACAGATGAAGAGGAGGAGACACACTGTGAGAGGCAGGAACAGCATTTTCACCACAGTCTTTGAGAGAAGAAGAGAGAGAGAGAAAGAGAGGAGGGGGGGACATCCTAGCAAGAGCGCTCAAGACAAACATACAGAGTCCTGAGCATGTACAGTGTGCACAGGATTAACCCTCAGTGTGTATTAACAAACATCACCCAGCTACCACCGGATCGGTTCGTGTCTGTCGGAGAAGCCCGCTCAGCCTCGTTTCAAACCCCTCCTCCCTCCTCTCGTGTCCCCCCGCCCACAGGCACTGAAACCGCAGCACCGACAGGACGCCGGAGCATGTGTGTGTTTTTTTTTTTGTGTTTTTTTTCCGGGATACACATTCGCATGCAGTAAAAAGCTTTAACAGACGAGTCGAGGGTGAGAGCGTGCGAGGCCGGGATTTGATGCTGAGCAGTGAGGCGGGGGGGGGGGGGCGGGCGAAGGGAAGATGGCGTCGTTCAAATACAATCAAGTTAGAAGTCTTTGGTTAATGTTGGTACCACAGGAAAGCGAGAGCGGGATGCGACGGCGCACCAACAAGAGGGGAGACGTGAACATACCAGCACCTGCTCAGAGTGAGAAGAACAATAAAACAGGATTGTCAAACTTAAAGAAGTGTTCAAACACGGAGGGGGAAAACTTTTAACTGACAGTGAATAAAACACATTAAAATAACAAATCGTTTCCACCCGATGCTGAAATCAGTGTGCAGCATAAAAACACCAAATTGTGAAAGAAAAACAGCAGACATTCATAAGTACTGGTATGTATTATGTCTCCCCCTTGTGGTGGCTTTGTGCACAACCCTTCACAAAGCACAGGTATGAACGGGCTTCTCCACCGACACAAGTTTGTGTATTTTCACCTTTTTTTTGTGATTTTTTTTTAATAATGTTTTTATTTCTTAAGTAGATTAAAGCAGGTTTCACTCAGTCTTGAGTTAGAAATGAGGTATACAACAGCTCCATTTTGCCTTACTGGTGCTCTACACTTTCTTCGTCATCGTTTAAAAACCAGCAAACCAGTGTGGTGGGTCAACGTACTACGACTCGACGCGCGGCTGATCCATGAGAACATCTTCGAAAAATCTCAGGGTCACGTAATGAAACTAAAGCGTTAAAGCAAAGCCAGTCATCATAAGTTCATTATTAGAGATAAAACAAAAAGCAGTTTTACCTTTATGAAACACAAACTGGCCTGCTCCAAGCTTTAGCTCATCAGTAGAGACCCCCGTCTGGACAAAAACACAAATAAGTAAGCTCATGTCTCATCGTCTTTTTAAAAATCATTCTTAAACATCTGCTGGAAGATGGAAAAACAATGCACCATAATGGTTTGCAGACTGCCCTCCCTAGTCTCTCTTTTTAAGACACTCTCACGCTCACACACACACACCTGCTGGAATTATTAGTAAAGCTTTTCTCACAGGTTTCCTCCACCTGTCTAGAGTCACACCTAAGAAACATAGGTAGCAACATAATCACGCTCTGAAATGCCCAAAGTACATCGTATTGTTCAGTGAAAACAATGTACCAGGTGAGCTCGACGCTCAAGCTCGCTCTCTCTCACACACACGCACACACAACGATGCTACAATGCTCATGTCTTCTACGTAACAATAAGGCATAAATGATAATGTTAATCTTCTTTGTCAAACTAAGAAAGCCAGTGATCTCGCCCTCTCACACTATACAAACAATTAAAGGCATAAAGTAATATTTTTAAAAAACAAATGATTGTTAAAGACAGCACAACAAATCAAGTCCACAACGACTCAAAAACACAAACAAAACTCTATGAAAAGATTAAGATCAGATGCGTCAGCGTCAGGAGAACGAGCCCCTCCTGTTCAAAAACAAAAACAAACCTCACAGGTGTCGGCGACTCGCGCACCTCTGCGGCTCTCACGTTTCAGCTCCTATTTTTTGGTCTTGAAAATTTTCAAACAAAAATTGCTCTTTTGCAATAATAAAAAAAGATTTAGGGGAGTTTTTTTTTGAGTAAGCATGATAAACACTACATTCAGTCTTGATAACATACTGATTCAAATATAAAATATGAATATCTTACAAGTGTTTATATATATATTTATATGTATAGAATTAAGAAAAGATCAGATCTCTAATTCTTAAGTCTTTCCTCAGATAAATATTTCAGTAACATCCTATGATGCTGACGGCAACCGCTTCATCTTGCTATCACTTGTTTTACTCTTCAGTAACTACATCAGCACTGGAAAAAGGCCCGTTGTGGCCTTAAAGACGGGAAACCAGCAACATGAGCAGCCAGACACCCGCCTAGCTGCAAAGAGAAAGGCTTTTACTTTGGCAAGAAGGATTTCAAAATAATATTTAAACCTGGAAATACCCCATAAATAGTAGTACTAGAAAATAGCAGTAGTAGGTTGTCCTTTTATGTATGGTTCCTATGTATGGTTCTTCAGTATAAACTTTGAATGGCGAGCCAGACAGTACTTATACATTCTACACTGTTCTATACACAGAAATGTCTACAGGTGAACCTTGTGTTTAAGTGCTGCTGAGGTATATTCAGTCAAAATTATTCAACAAAAGAAAAGAAGTACACAAGAGGAGAACGTGGACACGTTTCACTGCTTACAGTCTCAGTGTTGTAATCCAGTTTGTTATCTTCCAGCAGCAGAACAATGCTGCTCTATGTGGGGTTTAGCTGAATGTGAAGCACATTAGCAGTGCTTAGCCCGACTCTGCGTCGGCTAACAGAATTTGGCAGGTTTCAAAACTAGTCCACAGACAGATTCAGGGAGCAGCATATTGTTTCATCACATGCTGGTTCAAAATGGCGGTGCAGAGAGGAAGTGGAGTATGTTATCTGATGATCACTATGCATTTACATATGTGAGCCCTCCCCACAGGAGGGTCAAAACCACAAACCTGATATTCACAGGATGTAGTCATAAAGCTATAGGAAAGCATGCAGGCCTCTCAACAGCTCCGCTCCACCAGGAGCGTCAGCAGCAGGTTGTTAAAGCTAAGTTTCTGTGATCCTCAACCAGCAGCACCGAATCAGGAGCATCGGGTGTTTACTGAAGAGGGAGAAGAGGATAATAATTTATCAGCAGTGTGGAGATCATGTGAACGGCAACCTGTGTGCTTGGACAGGCACAGCAACTACTGAGGAAAACCACTTTGGTTCAAGCTGTTGTTTTATGGCTGAATATTAGTACAAAACCAAAAAACAGAACCTTTCCACTATGCTTCAGAAAAGCCCGAAACTGCTACCAAAATTGATGCAAAGGAAACAAGCCATCAAATGGCTCAAAGGAAATTAGGATCAGGCGAAAGGGGCGAGGCCCCGGTGATAAAAACCAATTCAAAAAGAGTAGAAAGGAACTACTTTCTCATGCCCCGACCTACACACGCCTCTCTTTTTGGTCAGTTGTGCTGCCAATTGAAAAGTTGAGCAATGAGACACTTTGTCAAATTAAAAAAAACAAAACAAAAAAGGTCATCTTTGGAAAATGATCATCAAAATATTGCATTTCTATATTCTGTTGACATGAAGAGAGATTCTGCACTCATAAATATGTTGACTAGACTAAGCTACACCGACTACACACAGCAATTATTTTAACAAATATTTTTGGTATATCTTAAAGTACGTAAGCCAGTCGAACGACTGCAGACAGAAAAAAAGACAGAATTTCATTCCTCCCAAAACAGGCAGACTGCAGCTCATCAATCCAGTTTTTTGGTACAGATACTGTGCACAAGTAGATACGACGGTACTACTATTCAAAAAGAAAACAAAAACACAATACGATAACCCCACCTAGCCAAAAGCCACCACACATTTGGTATGACGGCCGCGCCGACTGACCGAACAGAGCAGCCGGCCGCAGAGCCGCGTGGATCATGCAGTTACTGAACTGTCAGCGTCTGCCTGAGCTGTAGACAACACATGCAGACTTCTAGTTTCTACCTCTGACTCCAAACATAATATACAGTTTTCCAACGGACCACCATCCAAAACAAATCACCCTTAATCAGACACGGGACTGCACGTCGGCAGCTCTTCTTAAAGCTCTCAATGAAAGGTTTTCAGTCATTTTCTATCAGTGTCAAAGATCCGCACTCAGACCGCCGTTTTACAAAAGCTTGGTCGGCTACTTCGCCACCGCAGCGAAATGTAAAAGTCAGTGTTTCCAGAAAGAGAGACTCGGAGAGACGCGACCCGTCCCTCCGACTCTTAAAGCAATGATAACCTTTATATCGGCCACTTATTACTTGTTTTTAAAGCCTTATAACCACGATTAAAAATTGATAGTTAAATCTTAACTTAATATTAGACTTACAAAGTTCTGAAAATGTCAAAAAATATAGACAGCAAAGATAAAGAAAAAGTCTCTACAATATAACTTTGATATGATTTACGTCAAGGCCTGTTGAAAAATAAACCCAAAAGAGATAAGTAAAGATGGGGTGACACACAAACCCCCATTAGTGATGATGAATATTGTGAAATTAGTAGTAAAATCAGTTTAGTTTATGTTAAAAGAGCAAAATCCTAAAGTTTTTGGTTAGAAGTATTTCAGAGAAAGTCTGACCTGGAAATAGGAGGATTTTTATGTACAAAAAGTGAACAGCTTGATGGTGCCGAGGATATTTTTCCTTCCTGGACACTTGTCAAGGTTCGTGAGGAAACGGCAGGCCAACAACAGTGTCCATCTGGCTACTGTTTGTGGAAAATTAAAAAAAACATCCAAGAATCATAAAGTTAAAGACAGAAAACAAACTAAAAAAAAAAAAAAAAAAAGTCAACCCCAACCTCATGTGAGGCTGTTTTCTTTTTGGTGGCAGCAAAAAGGATTAAATAATGATAGATACAATGGAAAGAATGTGGGGTGGTTAGTGAAGCGCAGAGCCTCCCTGTTCCCTACATGGTGTGATAGGAGTAGTGCACGACGTAAGGAACAAGGGCGTTCGTTCAGGACGCGGGCCCCCGGCTGGCTTCACTGGGCCTTGGAGGCAGTGGTAATGGTCGAGGCTTGCACAGGCACGGCGGCCGTGGTGGCTTGGTGATGGGCGTCGGTGGTGACCTGCAGCCCCCCCGCGCCGGCCGACACCAGGCTGACGGGGTTGCTGGTGAGCAGCGACAGGTTCTGGGGGTTCAGGAAGAGCGGCGTGGTCACCAGGTTGGGCGTGTTACCGGAGGAGGTGTTGGCGAACAGCAGGTTGCTTCCATCCAGGGAGGTGATGGGGATGGTGCCGCCAGAGGCCAGAGCTGCAGAGGAGAGTTGGTGTGTTTAGACAGAGAGTAGTTTAAATGTATGAGTGCATCAAACCTGCCTTATGGGTTAAAAATGTTATAAATAGCTAGTGCTGAGAGATCTGTATTCTTTTTAATTAGTATTCTACACATTACACACCTTGGATGGTAGCCAGGGTGCTGTTGCTCATGAGGGCAGGACTCAGCGCGCTGCTGAGGCCACCAGGAGTCAGACTGAGCAGGGCCCCCCTGGACACACACACACAGACCAGACAATTAAGATCAATAAGGAGGTCAACATTGAGACTCGTATGTAATAATCACAGGCCTTGTTTAACCTTTACTTACCCTGGTGCGAACTGGGAGGAGGCCATCAGTCCCGGGTTGAGCCCAGCAGCAGCAGCGGCAGCCATAGCAGCAAAGCTAGCACTGGTGGGTAACTGAGCGCCCTGCAAGGCCGCAGACAGCCCGGGAGACGCCACCATCAACTGACCCGTCCCTAAGGTGGTGGCTAGTGACGTCGGAGTGTGGGTGACGATGGTGTGCGCCTGAGTGCCGATCATCTTGCTCTCTGTCGTCTGCGTGGACTGAATAGTCGTCGGCGAGGGGCTTAAAGACGGAGAGCTGGCTGCTGTGGTAATCATAGGTGCTGTGGAGATAACAGACGCCGTGTTCGTGCCTTCCAGAGGAAGGGGAGGAGAAACACAAGTTAAGCTTAATTTCTATGATTCTGTGTGAGATTAACACTTTGATTAAATACGCACCGGTGAAAGACAAATTGGAGACGCTGGTGCTGGTGAGAGGCATCACTGTGTTTACAGTCAGAGTGGTGGGTGTGTTAATCGTTGGACTGCTCACAAGGCTTGCTGTGCTGGCCACCTGGGAGACGGAAAAAGATGGAGGATTGAATGAGCTTCAAACAAATATAATGAGCCTTTGGCACTGACGCTAAATGCAGAGAACAAATAACAAAGTCCATATGTCACAATAAATATATAAGTATTATATACAACATTATCCTCAGCATCATCCTGTGAGTGCGTCCATCCTTACCAAAGGGCTACTGGGGGTAAAGATGGTTTTGATGGGGGCGTTGCCTCCTCCGCTGTTGCCGCTGCTGGGGGGGTTAATCCTCTTCTCTTTCTGCCGGCGGTTGCAGAACCAGACCCGGATCACCTCCTTCTCCATGTTGAGCTGGTCGGCGATCATGGTGATCTCTTCAGAGGTAGGTTTTTGGTTCTGCTTGAAGAGGGCAAAAGAGCCAGGGATTCCCTGTGAGCACTTGGGAGACTACTACAATGTTGCTGTAATCAATCTATTATCAGATAAGGCACTATGACTAACGTTTATAACATGATTTTGCTTTATACAAACACTTTTCTTGCTAAGATCAATATTTTTAACTTCAGGAATTTGAGTTCTCACCTCCAGAAAGCTCTTTTCTAAGGCCACTCGGATGTTGGTCTCGATACTGGTCCTCTTCTTCCGTCTGCGGTTGATCCCCTCTATGCCCATCCCCGGGGAGCCCAGCGCACTGGGGCTGGACAGGGCCTGGTCAGATGTCAGGTTCTCTGCACAAACAGCACCGACACAAACAAGGGAAGGGAGGTAAAGACCAGGCACCGTAAAGATACACAACACACACTGCCCTGTGCACATTACACACGACTGAGTGTGAGGGAAACAAATACCCCTTTCCCACCGAAATTAGCGAGTTGGCGCAGGTTTTTCAGACCCGGTAAGACCCGCTTATAGCTGCCGATTGTCTCTTTTCCCATTGCCAGTGAAGTATACTCCTGTTGGTCTCTTTTATGCTGCGTCACCGTCTGACGTCACAAACACGCCCCAAACAGGGTTAGTAAACAGTGAAGATGTTACGTTGGTTAGGTCTTTATTGTATCTAGTACTCATTCAGTCTGTTTATCAAACTCAGCGGCGACAAATTTGGGACGATGTTCGAGCGCTGCTTGGACGGACACGGGGGGAATTCGTAGGACAAGGAGTCGCAGAAGTTATTGACCCGGGTTTTGCGTTCCCATCAATGCCGATCGGAGCCGAGGCGATAATTACCCAGGTCTGAATGCCGATTGTAACCTTTCCCATTAAGCAAAAAGCTGAGTGTTTTTTCACCAGTGGGAAAGCGGCTATAGAGTACATATGCAGGCTGATAGCATTCTCCCATCGTGCTATGTGCTCCTTCAGGTGGGTTCAGGGACAAACCTGCATCGTTGAGCCACTTCTCCAGCAATGGCTTGAGTTTGCACATGTTTTTAAAGCTCAGATTCAAGGCCTCAAAGCGAGAGATGGTCGTTTGGCTGAAGTCGTTTCCGTACAGCTTCCCCATGGCCAGGCCAACATCCCCCTGCAGGGAAAGAAGGAATCACAGAGATGTAAAAAAATGTATCCCGAGTATGAGAAGATCCACATATTAATCAATCAACCTCTTCAGTCTCAGACAAACCTGTGTGAAGCCCAGTTTGATACGCCTCTGCTTGAAGGTCTTTGCAAACTGTTCCAGTTCCTCCAGATCACTTGGCTCCTCCAGAGTCGGGGTATCCAGCCGTTTGGGAGGTGTCTGACTGTGGGGCAGGGTCTGAATAGGTGTGGCTGCTGTTGTGCGGGTTGGAGTCGCAGGCTGCAGGAAACAGCAAAGCATGATTGGTATTAAGATTCAGAAAGGGTAAAACATATTGACTATAAAGTGATTTAAACGTCGCCTCTGGATTATATCTTGGAAAGTGAAATAACTACTCGGATAACTATAACAGACGCAGAAAAGAGGTTCTTGTATCATTACTAACCTGAGGTGCAAGGGTGATGCTTGGTTGAGTCGGCAGGAGGTTAGCTTGGCTTTGAGGTAGTTGAGTTAGAAGACTCTGGGCTTGCAATATGCCTACAAAGGGAAAGTCGTTGGAGTTAAGATGAAACAGAATCACACACTTGAAATACATCTCTTTTATCCTAACAAGGCATGCGCATCAAACACTGCGGGCGTTTTGCTCACTCTGTTGGGCCTGCGGTGTCTGTGAGATGATGAACTGAGTGGGCTGCAGCTGCGTGGCGATCGGGTGGCCGGGCTGCAGCAGGACGAACTGTGGCAGACTGAGATTCTGCTGCTGTAGCTGCTGCCAGAAATGGACAAGAAAAGACTTTACAACAGTCCTGAAGCAGAATTAGCTGTTTATAGTCGCATGCGCCGATCGGCTACAGATTCCTCCTCGGTACCAAACTGTACGTATCAACAGAGACACAGTATGTTCATGAAGGAAGATGTAATGTGGTCCTTTACATTATAAAGAAATTAACCTACAGTGGAGTTTTGCAGCACATCTATAACAAGATGTAGACTCATGTGGTTGTCACTTACCGGGGCAATCTGGATGGGCTGGGACAGGGGCAGCTGGGTAATGGGCGTGGCTGCGGAGGCCGAGATGCTGGCCCCAGTGGTGTTGTTCTGCTGGCTGGCTGAATGCTGCACGGCCGCAGCCAGGAGCTGAGCCTGGGCCTGCTGGAGCAACAGCTGCTGATGAGCTGGGGTCAGGGTCAACTGAAGATACAAGGAAGAGATGGACAGAAAGGTCAAGGAGGTCAGGGAGAGAGTGACATACAGAAACAAGTATAGCTTTTACAAACCAGTTTGTTACAACTAGAGCTGGGCAATATAGACATGGTTAATGTTTATGCAACATACAACTCCCAGTCGGCTGTGTTCCTCTATTTTACATGCTGGAACAATTCAGTCGAGCTCTACAGCCGATACTCGAGGTCAGGAGTGAAAAATCGAACAACTTCCAGATGATTGAGGAGACTTGTTAGGAAACAAACCCCTCCTTTATTAGCTCCATCTAACGAGGTCTCTAAAGCAGCTACATCCCGTTTTAAATAATTCAATTTACAGACAGATTTATCGCCCAGCTCTAGTACCATCATAGGCATCGGATGTGTTAGTGTTGTCACGATACTTGAGTTCAGTGGCTTCGATACCCGTGGAGAGTTTTAACAGTTTACACAAAAGTCTTTGCAGAAGAAGAAGAAAAATTTGCCTCATTCGGTGCAAAGACTGAACAGTTTGGTGCTGTTGTTTAAGAAACTGCTCCAGTTTACTGTCATGAACTAGATAACAGCTCTCTCTACTCCCTTATTTTATTATTCCAATTTGTATGAGCACACTCCAACAGATGATATTGAAGTGGACTCTCTCTGAGGTCAAGGCATGACTTTATTGAGTTTTCCGACTGAATTTAACTTTTCACAAAGGTATCGAAGACGTATTGAAGCTTGAGTTATCGTGGCGACACTACAATGAGTCCTGACAGGCAAATGGAGGGAAGACTCATGCAGCTGAACCAGGGCACAAGTGCAAATGAGCATGTTGATGTCACGTTCAAAGTCATGCACGGTAAACATTCACTCCCGTAGCAGATCGACGGCCGCATTTAACCCCGCTCATCTTCTCTACTACAGAGGAAACATGGATGGGTGTGAAATGTGTCATGTGGTCGGCCTGACCATGAGTGAGCAGACACATCAAGACTATGTCCAAACAAATCCATTCATCTCTGTGACGGAGGAATTCGGACATAGCTTCAGAACACCACGATGAGCAGGCAGACAGGCAGAAGAGACACCAGCCTCAGCCACAGAATCAGGGCAAGCCATCATTTCATCACCCAATCTTTCAGCCGGGGGTTCATCGTGTCGATGCACGGCTGCGATTAGGTTGTGACTAAAAGCAACGAGGCAACAGGCCACTTACTCCCGCGATCTGTCCTCCGGCCAACATTAGCTGGGTTTGAGGCAAAACGCTCTGCTGGACGGAGGTCGGAAGAGCACTCGAGTCTTCCGACTTTGACTAGTGGAGGTGAAGCAAAGAGGAGGGGCTTTGAGGAAATGTTCCTACAGGTAAAACTCAGCATGTTGACAGAATAAGACTGATTTGGTTGAGAGTCAAGGTTGGAGAAATATCCCAAACATTAAAAAAGGCAAAAAGTAAAGAGTCTGAATAAAATCTGCATAAGCTAAAAATACATTAAAGCATGAAATCTCTGTGCTACTTTAGCTGCTCTCTGAAAAATGAGCCTTCAGTCTTTAAGCAGGGAGAGGAATTTAAATTCAAAAGGAAGTGAGAAAGTGGGTTTTTAAAAATGTGCTGCAGCCATCAGAGACAGGGAAAGTGAATGGAAAGGGAGGGGAGAGTTGAGATGCTAATTAAAATAACTGTTATGCAGTGCATGTAAATTCTGCATAGATTTGCATATTCTCGGCCATCTGTTTCCGAGCAACCGCAGAGCAGCTAATTAGCATACAGGGTTGATTAATCTGCCGTGTTGCCAGGCGACACAAGGAGAGCCTGGCTCATTTAAATGAACTCTTTCTGCTTGCGCATGTGTGAGTGCAGATGAGCATACCTCTGTTTAAACTTCACCTCATTGCATCGTGGCGCTACAACAAAGCTGCGTCGCTACACCAAAAAAGCATTCGTTACAAACTAAATAAAAGGTGTGCGATTGTGTGGTACCTGTTGGAGGAGGGCTTGTGCGTGTGCATTAGTGATTGCACTTGTGGTCGGCACCATCTGCCTCTGAAAGTCCAAGCCATTGGTTTGGATTCCTGAGGACATAAAAGGCAGATCATGAAACGAGCTGTCAGAGGAGTTTCTTATTGTGGCATAACTGGAAACATAAGACACATTTTTTTGGTTTTACACACAGAAGAAATGAGGAACACTGAGGATTTCTAGAGGAAAACTTAAGGAGAACAAAGTTCTGTCAGATGGAAGGAATACCGAGTGTGACTAAAAAGCTGCTTTAAAATGACAGCACGTGTAACAGTAAGAGTTGAGTCATTATAAAGCTGCAAAAATGTATTCGACTCAGGCGGGTGAATCATCACAGAATTAAATATTAACGTTACCGGCTTATACAGAGGATTGGAATCAGACATTAATATTTACTCACTTCATCATCACACAATAGGAATATAAAGCTGAGCATCCAATCTGCAATGTTCGCTCTGAGTCTGATAATTCGTATCACAGAATCACTGGAGCACTGACACGGAGCGAATTACTGAGATATTCAATAGGCACGAGTGAGGGGAACTGCTCTGCGAGGTAAACAATTCATTTGACAAAGAGGACTGCTCGCAAGGTTTTGGAAAGCTGCCATGTTTTGAGTCAATAATACAAAAAAAAGGTGGACAGTGTGGCAGTGAGATTTGTCTGATTTGCGCTGCAAGAAACGTGTCTAGAAATTTGAAACCTGTTGAATGAGGAGGTGAAACTCATTGATTGCACATCTTGATTTCAGTCCAGTAAAAAGAAAAAGAGCTGGAGGTCACTCACCGGTGTTCCCGTCACCACTTTCCATTGCACATTTAGTAGTTTCTGACTGATTATTCACTTTAGCATCTGGAAGAGCCAGACAGAGACAGACAGTGAGACAAACTCACACCCACTGCCGGTACAAACATAACAGCCCTGTCTCAATGAGGATGAAGAGCGCTCTCACTTTTGTGCACCTGAGAGTTCCCCTGATATTCTGCAATAACACTTTCACCAGAGGAAGCAGCGAACATTACCGCGCAGGATTTGTCGCCGACACAAACCAGAAGCAGCGTTTACAGTAACAAGACTGGAATGACTTCACAGCTGATGTCACGTTAACACAAGAACCTCTTTAAAGACATTTCAATGCAAACTCTGCTCCATCACCCAACAAGGACGCCGAGCAACGTCAGCTCCGCTCCATCGCAACCCCTCATTTAAAACTCACCCGCTCCTGCTCCACCTGTGTTTTCCAGCATGGCTGCAGAGCCTATCATGGCAACTCGCCTCTGCCGGGGCAAACCCTCCGACAGGGGTGTCCGGCACTCCTCTTCCTCCCTCCCTGCTCCTCCCCTCTCTTCACTCTCCACTGGTCAGCAGCGAGCAGAGTTCAATACAAGCAGAGCTACACAGGCAGACACGGCGGCACTGTCCGGCGCACGGTTCACTGAGCAACACTGGGATACGCACACTGGGAAAGCCAACAGGGTTTAGGCAAACAGCTCTCCTTCGCTCTCCCTGCACTCTTTTCTTTTCTTATAGCTCTGCCTCTCTCTCTTTTTTTACAGTGCCTACTTTGCACTCTCTCTCTCTCTCTCTCTTGTGCCAAGATTGTCTGTACTTCTGAAAAAGTTCAACCTCTCCCTCTCTTGCTGGAATGAAACAAACGACGAGTGCAGCTGGCGGCCTCCTCTAACTCGGCTCCCCTCCCCGCAACTCTATAATGAAGCGTAATCAGTATTCAGCTGATTAAAGCCGTATGCAAATCTGCTCCTGCCTCGTTAGCAATGCAAGGCTTTGAAGTCCTGCGAGCGACGCATTTCACACCGGGCTCTGAAAGCTTTCTGCATAATTTAAACCCCTATAAATATTTATCAGCTCATTAGCATATTAATTGGATGGCTTTTGGAGGACGATAAAAAACAGGGGAATAAGGACGACACAGAGAAGAGTGGGGAAAAAAGTGCTCAAACTAGCACTTGGCGCAGCAGAGGGAGGGGAGGCAGCAGCACAAGACCAATTATTGTGCCAGTGCACGGCTAAAAAGTAATTAGCTAAGAGCAGGTAAAGGGCTGAAGATATCCCAGAATGCAGTGTGAGGCCTGTCGGCGTCGGTCTGGGCATGTAAGCAAGGCGGACTGCATTAATAGGACGTCTAAGACTGCTCATTCGGAGCATCTCCAGGAGTCACGGGGACCTGGACTAACTGCTAAAAAGGGGTGGAGGAGGGGGTCTGGGGTATGAGAGGGAGGGGGACTCGCTCAATCGGAAATAAATAACTCCACATTAATCCAACACAAGCCCGTCATTACTGCGGGACCCCCTGTGGCTAAAGCATTCCACAGCGAGCGAGTACAGAGAGTGGGCGGCGGGCTGTTGCTGTCTATGTTTATGAAGTGTTTAGGGATTAGCATATTTAGATTAGCTTTACATTCCATTAGTATTTCATTTCAGAGCCCTTTTAGATTCATTTTCAGCCTGTTCTGAGGGGAGGCAGCCCGGCTACGTCGCCCGCACAGGTACCCAGTGAATCTGAGCGGCTGGACAGGAATGCATGGCTGTATTGTGGTCTACTGGGGAAGGGGCTTTACAGCTAAATCCACAACAACTGCTCGTGGCTAAAGCTGCAATCAGCGTCTTCACTTAGCCCGCCGCCTGATGAAAGGCATTAATATAGAAGTTGACAACGTGAAAAAATGCAGAGAGGCTGCTGTGGTGTTAATGCATTGAAAAACAGGATCATATTAGCAGAGTGAGGACATTAGGGCTTCAGTCACTAAGCCATGCTGGTAGATGTTTGTAAACATCTTTATGGCAAACAACTTGAGATCTTAAGGCCACAAACACACTCATATGTTTTCCTACTAAAATAAAAATAATATCTGATGTCTGCATTTTCAATTAAGCTTGGATTAAGCTACAATTCATATACTTCTATTGGAAGAGGAAGACGATTTTGCCTTGTCGATTTCAACTTTTCTGCCCACATGATGCCTGGCCTTTTAAAGCTAGTAGTTTTTTTATATTAAGATAATAAATATATAGGAGCCTAAACGCAGTTTGTGCTGTTTATTGTTAAGTTAATATGTAAAATAGTAATTTACATGGTGAATTCATTTAAAAGTATTCGGAAGCAATATTTACATTATGTACCTTATTTATAGATTGATGTAATGACAGTAATGTAATAAGTTAAGTGTTTAATTCCTTTAACTGATTATGTACATGGAGTATTTGAATGTAAAACGTCACTAGAAGTTAGACGACTTTATGCTTTTTACTGGTAACTGCTCCTTTAAGTGGCTTTGATCTAGCGAGAGAAGGCAGCAGTCAGACGACAGAAAGTGGAGTGGAGCCATACAGTTTTTTGACCTCTCTCTTTTCCTTTTTTGGCTCGTGTTGGAAAACATTTGAAATGTACATTTAAGTTGTACCTGTTGCTTATCTTATTTAAGTAAACAGTCAAACTTTTTACCGAGTGGTCCTGTGGATTTTATGGGTGTGGAATACTATCGAGGGAATCGTTAGAGCGTCAAGCTAGGGCTTCATTTAGCGAAAAGCTATATTCAACATAAGGGATGCACCTATACTGATATTGGTCTAATACTGCTATTGGAAATAATACATCTGATCCTGGGTCAAACATAGACAATACGAATGTCATGCATCAGACGCATCTGGCAGCCAATTCACTTCAAGGAAGAAGAGAGCTACCCCGCCCACAAGGAGGGAGCTTGTGCCGGCTGTATCGAGGTTTATCTTGCTATACTATGCAAAATAAAGTTTTACTGCAAATTGCAATATCAACAAAGGCTGTTGCTTTCTGTTGTAAATAGTAAGACAAGCAATGTTTAAGTCAAACTGATTGTTCCTTACACATACAGTTTCTTCTATACAATGAGACATACAGCTTATTAATCACACAGGTATATGATTGGTATTCAGACTCTTTGCACCAACTTGCAATCCTATTTATGTGTCCAAGTATGTGTCAAAAGTGTGAAAAAACGGATCTTTAAATGGCGTGTTTATGTAAGCAACAGCCCAAAAGCTATTCAGTCTACATTAATATAAAGCAAGCAAAAGCAACCTCATCTACACTATCTATGAAGCTGTAAGTAAACTTCAGAAGTGTATCTGCCCTAAGCAACAAATACACACTCTTATACTTCATACCACACTCCCGTGTTGATCTCCTCAAACAAAGCAGTGTTTAGTTAAACTCCAGCCTTCTGTTTACCAAGAGGGACACTGTGAGAGCTACAGATGCCACTCTAGTGTAAAAAAAAAAAAAATCTGTAAGCAATCCGTCTTTCTGCCTTCTTCGACAATCAAATCATGCAACCAAATGAGAAAACAAGGCGGAGGCGAATGCAAAGGCAGTTATCAGCGGTGCACTTCAACACATGTACAGTTACTTGGATGAACAGTTTGCAAAACCGCGCTGCGGAACAATGCATTATACAAATATCCTGCACAGAGAATTTTAAATAGGTGTCTCATTAGCACTGTATTATGGGAAGGCTGGCTGAATACTGCGGAGTCGTTAATGTGAGCACAGAGATTCGACATGAGACAGAGCTAAACTTAATTAGCACATCCACATTCAGCCCCGCTATCTATATTCTCCATCATAAACACAGAATACATCAGGACCACTTTTCATAATGTGGAGCGGTCTGAGCTTTAAGCAGGTTTTTAAACAGACGGGATGTATGGTCACGACAGATAATCTTTCAATTTGAGGGGAAATAATAAGCAAACAACCTAAAGCTTTCATGTAGATTCATCATTAGTGTCCAAACTATTTAAAATAGCTTTTAATTCTGGTATTAAAGCAGCACTATCTGACAACAGAGAGCACAAACTGAATCCCACAAACGAACAAAATACAGGACGCAGTGTAACCTGATGAGCAGTAATGGGGCTAACAGCACTCTGAGCTGCCGTGGTCCGTATCTCTTGGGTGGTCATTAGCCGACTGTCTATAGGCTAAAAGGGAAACTCAATCTAACCAAATTTAAGAGAAGTTTCTAGAGGGTGGCAAGGAGGAATGCTGAATAATGAGTAGGAATATGAATCATAGATAGGAAGCTGCTATTAGCACTAACTGCAGGTTATTTATGAGGTGTGTCTTGCAAAAGCAAAACACTCAATTTTAAGATTTTACCAAAGACCCTGACTGTGAACCGCAAAGCAGAGCTAGGCGATAACTTTTCACAGAAAATGATGATAAACTTTTGGATATTTTGACTTGATATGGATCGAACAAACAGCCAATCACACAACAGCCTAAGGCAGTTTCCAACTTTCATTTGAAGTATAATCCACAGTACACGCCCACTTCCCTCTGCAAAGCATTGTTTGAGCTGCATGTGAACATAGCAGTTAAAGGTAATTTCCATTATCCTCTTTAGACAAGGAAATAGTTGACACACAGAGCAACAGCAGCTCGCTTAATCAGCCCCCAAGACTTGCTGTGTCCACCAGAGAGCGTTGGAGAGATGCTGATTTTGAGAGTGTGAAACTCATTTATTAAGATTTTTAATTATCTTTTGAGCATCTAAATAGAATAAAGCAGTTAAAATGTGACAGAAAACTGTATTCTGAAATTAAACTAATGAACCGTTTGGTTTCTTCAGGCCTCCTTCATGAGCAGTATACTCCTCCAACTGGCAGTATTTGATGGGTTTATGTAGTATGATAAATATGGACATTGATCAATATAGAAAAAAATACTGGGATCCTTTTTAAAGCATTCATTATTTGAATAGACTGAATATTTTATTCTCTTTTTAAAACATGGTGTTGAATATAGTTTAAAACAGTCTCTTAACTTTAAAGCTGCTGTGAGGAACTTTCGGTTTGTGTTGATTTTGGCGCCCCCTGTGGACAAAGCCGTACCTCTTATCTCTTGGCTGATTTTGAACTGTACATGCTTAACAAAAAATTTGCTTTCTTTGTAGCACTAACTTTACATTTTTTCCTTAGAAAATGTAAACAAAGGCAGCATGCAGTCAATCATTTATATATATTATATATTTATTCGTCTATAGAAATAATCAGTCTTGTCGGTGATGGTCTGATTTGCTTTTGTAGGTCATAAAGAGCAATCAGAATTAATTTTAGTCGGTTTCATGACTAGCAAAAAACTCCTCACAGGGGCTTTAAAAAACTTCATTAAATTGTGGCGATTTTAATACCGTTGGAGGAGGACAAAGGGGAGTAATCAAGGCCAACATGGAAGGTGTTGCCTGCTAAATGCAACAACTTGTAGGTCGTCCACCAATCACAACTCCTATGTGTCTACCTTTTCTGAAAGCACCCATCCGCTGTACCTGATGCATTATCTTGGATCCCCACTTTAAGGCATTTCCAACAGGTACCAAATGTGTCCCTCAATCTGACAGGTAAGAATGTTTTTTCATTAAATCCTGCTTTTACAGTGAGAGGGGCCAATCTTCAGCAAAACTTCTGCTTTACCTTGCTTGTATTTTTCATGAGGCATGTTTTGCTTGCATTGTTTAGTCATGCTACAGATCACCGCAAACAAGTATTTATCTGTTTTGCGCACACCACACTGCTCTGATTAGTTATGAATTTCCTCCTCCACAGTTAAAAAAAGCCTGTCTGACTGGAGCCTTCATGGAGGCCCTCTCAGTGCTTTGAGATGCCATGTCCTGAATTTATTACTGCGAATGATGCATTATTCATAACAACTGTGTTTACACCCATGAATATTCATGATGGAACTACAAGGCTGGAATGAGGGTGGAACTGTAAAACTAATTAAATGAGAAAAGTAGCCTAAGTGTGAGGATGACAGAAGTACTTCTCGTCTGTTCTTTAAGTTGCCCGGTTTAATAAGTTAATTATATGTTTTTAAGTAAGAGAGCTTATTTCCAGACAGCAGATATAATTCCACAAGTGAAACTAAAAAAACTCTACTCTCTCAGCTTGGACTGTCTTATAATATATCACATTGTACTTTTAGGAATGCAAATATACCAAATTCATATCATGCCTGCATTTTAACAAGATGAATCACGGGGTAACTTTGCCCACAGCAAGAATAGTATCACAAATTGTTACAAACAGGGACTCTGACACTTTTTTGGCTGACTTCTTTATAGAAGCAACTTAAACAGAGAAGTTCAAGCCCGTAATGTGATATAATCTTCACCATGGGCGAAGTTACCCCATGATGCTTCTTGTAAAAACGCAGGTATGGTATGAATTTTGTGTAATTTGATCACAAAGAATACAATTTAAATCCTAAGTAGGGCTCAGACATAGAGCTGCATTTCATTATTGAAACAAACAAGGCAAAGAAACACAAGACACTGCAGTTGTATTCAAAATCCTGTTGTAACTTGTAACAATACTTCTTTCTAAGCTTTTTGTCCTCAGTACTCACAACAGCATAATTACTGTAATGCAAAGACTACAACAAACAACAACATGGTCTGATCCAAACAAATTGACATGTCAGAAAAAGGCGAACGTTTGTGTTTTCCAAAGCTCAATGCGACTTCATCAAATGTGTTGTTTTGCACACAAGCTTAAGATTTCAGTTCACTGCCATGAAGGAGTAAAAAAAAATTCACATTAAAGAAGCTGGAATTAGATCATTTTTACTTTTTTGTCTCGTAAAAATACAGATGGATATTACTGTCATTAGGAAAACTAATTGAAAGTTAACACACTGACTCTGATACCTTTTAAAGTTAGCAAAAAGATTGTTGCATCACAGATTAAAACAAAACTTAATCTGCAGTGGTACACAACAGACAGTAAAGTAGTACTGTAATACAACACACTTTGTATGCGTTTCTTTACACTAACTAAACGGGATCTACTTTGAGGGGGAAAAGAGTGCCATCATGCTGAGTCTTGCCCGGCCATGAAACCGGCGGAGTGAATAGTAAGAATGTCCTGCCTGTTATTATTGTGGCTTTCCGGAAGTGGGCCTCACCACCCCTCCCTGTGCCCGGGGGGATACACAGGTACAATCTTTGTATTCAGTACAGACAGACTAAGTCAAAACTCCTGCAACAACGAAGGACACAAAAGACAGACAGTTTTTCTACCCGCTCAGACAGAGGCAATGAAAAGCAGTTAAATAAATTAAATATTCTAATGAGGTTGGGTAACAGTTCGCCATCCACGCCGACCCGATGCCAGATACTCCCACTTCAAGAGCAGAAAAGTACTCGGCCCAACTTCAGTGAAACTGTAGTATAAGTGCAAAAACACTGGCGACATCGACAGACACAGTAAACACATCACTAACAACAACTTAAGTTAACTGCTGCTTTCTTTATTTTAGCTGATTTACGTTCACGTAAAATTAGCGTCTAAACGGCTGGACGACTAAGTTAGAGGGGCAACGTTAGCCCGTTAGCCACTCGAAAGACAAACGTCTAACGTTCGAATGGACGAGATTCAACGAAGGCTCTTCGGTCATTATCGTCACAAAGTGTTGTGTTTACGAGCAGTTATTGTGTCGCGCAGGATGAGCTCCAGCTTCGGTTGCTGGAATATGCTGAACTCCGCACTCTGGTTCAAGCAGGCCCGCATGAATAACACAACAGGCATCTGCTGAGGCTCCACTGCGCCGAGCACAAAAGGCTGAGGGGAAAACGGTGTGCTATAAAATCACGTCGACCCCAAGCACACAGAGTTGACACTGTTTGATTCAACAAAAGCCGTGTTTGCTACAATTTCATTTATTTCCATCTAACAACACGTAAAAGAAACACGCGCAGCCACTGCCCGGCTCGCCGAAAAATGAATATGCAAACCTCTTTCAAAAGCTTCACGCCGCTGTGTGCATCAACACAAAGCCAAGCGTTAGCAGACGAGCTAACGCTAGCTTGCTAGCATCCTCATTTCAATCAAACTGCGTTAGCGAAATATCTAAATATGTCATCTAAGAACTAGAGTCACGTCGGCGATTACTAATAAAATATGCTAAATTGTATTTGTCGACAGAGGTATGAATATGTAGCGGCGTACAGCCGTCTAATCACACAAAGGGGGGAGGCATGTTTCCATGTAATTTGCCGTCGCACTGCAATAGCTCGTTTCCTCCTCTGTCAAATTACAGTTGGCTAGCTGTGTGTAAACTAACACAGCGCCCGATATCATCCTCATCTGTTAGTCAATCTGCGTTTCATCTGTATTCCGTTTATCATAAATTGTGAGCAACACAGTTTGAATATGAGTATGAATATGTAAAATTCTGTAATCATTACCTGGTCCTGAACTCTCATCTTGACTCGCTGCTCCTCCGTCCGCCATTTTGAATATTTAACCCGAAATCCTCCCAGCCCTGAGCCTACCAGTGCTACACACACACACCCACACACAAACACACGTTCACACACGCGTACAATCACGGGCACAGGCACGCACACACCCACTTGGACCTGAGTAAACTAGAACAAGCAGTGTGTACAGGGTGTTGTTATGAATGACTTACTTCACGTATCATCTTGCGTTTGTATTAGACTACATCTATTTAAACTCCGGATTTGGACCAAACGAGGCATGAAGAACCTGAAAGGCCTACACCCAGCACACAGGACATTATCTACTTTTGACAATAGTAATGACATAGCCCGACCAAGTAGACCTACTTAATATTTGCTTAATAAAACTTAATAAAACTAATATTTGCTTGACTAACTCCTCAGTGCTTGTTGTTAGGTAAAGCAAACCTGCCTTTCAAAATCGTACCTGATCATTTCCCATCTATGACTCAGAACCTTTTAGACAGGAATAACAGTTATGAGTAAGCTAATAGTAATCAACAATAACGCAGCTTTACTAAAGATGCATAAAAACTGACTCAAGTTTTCTTTGTGGCCACAAATGTAGCTACAAATGATTTAAAACACTTTTAAATCCAAAAAAGTTTTTAAAATCATAAGCAGCGTTTGAAAAAGAGTGTTTTTTAGTAATTTGTGAATCATGTTTTGCGTGGATGTAGCCTGATTAAAGTTGTACTTTTCTTTAATATCATGGGTTTTTGTTGGAATTAGTCATCTCTGGTACTTATTTATTTATATTATTTATTTAGACATTTATTTGTTCATTTATGTCCAGAAACCATGTCAGATTTAAAAAAAAATGCATCCTATTAAAAGAGAGAGAGAGACAAGTTCGGAGATATTTTGGTCACCTTGCCTTGACCAGAGAAAGGAAATTTCACTTCTCTAACATGTTGGGATGTAAAGTGGGGACACGTTTCCTTTTATCCCTTCCACTTCCTGAAATTTTGCACATTAATCTATTCTTAATATACCAAGATAACCCATTAGATTACATCACCTTCTATGATTCACTCACCCCATGTGCAAATGATTTAAAGTCAAAGAAGAGCATGTAAAGGACCTTGAAACCAGAGGCCTTGCATGTTTTAGCGCTCTTATTGTGTATTACAAATACTGAAGCTGGTCATTGTAGAAATGTAGTCAGTAATTAGACCTTGAGTTAAGGTCGACAGTGACAAGTCAGGCTCCACACCTCTTATACAGTAGAGACCTGCCTTTTTAATAATACATATTTAATCACTATAAGGAATACATACACTATACGGATTTGTTAACACATACACATCACACCTCATGTTTCACATACATGTGATAACATCAATTTAACACTGTTATCAATTGGGGGTTTTTTTCATTCACTTGTTATAAACGCTTTATAGGTAAGAATATATAACTGCTGATTGGTACAGTTACATATAAAATAAGATGATATTCTTATATCTGCTTACAACTAAGCAACAACTGAAGTACTTACAACTGCAAAAAGGGTGTTAAAGTGTAAATCATTTTGTGTGTATAACTTTATATATCATTTTGTCTGCATTATATTTTTTTGTAAAAGTACAAGACAATGCAGAACATTGTATTAAAATCAATCTGCACCTTAAACAATGTAGCACTAAGACAATAACGCAGACTTGACCTTTAATGTGGTTCATTACACACCTCCATAAGTGTTGATTACTTAACGTCAGTGGGGCAGTCTGACTCTGTCCCCTTGCTTTTCATAGATTAATTAATTGAACATTTGCACCATGCTATCCTACGGAAGCCCTAAGCGGACATGCATGCAGACATTTTATTTACTCCATTTTCCCTTGATAATGAGTATTTTCAGGTTGTTTTCTCGAGATCTCGACTTTTTTTACCTTGTGATATTACAGACCAGAACATGCCACGCTGACACACTTAAGCCTGCTTCTATGCTTGTTGTGTGCTTTTGCAACTCTGTGGATACAAGTTATGATCATGTGACGTTACGGTGCAATCAGATATTAACTTATCACAGGAAAACAGAGTAAATATAATGTATTGATGCATGTCTGCTTCGGGCTTCTGTACTATTGAACTGTAACAGGTTAGGGATAATTACCTTACGATGTGGCCCTGTCTTCTGGGGGCTACCTGTGTCAAAACATACTTTTAATACCTGTATTACTGTGCTTCAAATTATCCTCACATTGCACATAAAAACAACACAGAAAACTTCTTGCCAGTTTTAAATATTCCAGTAAATGAGAATAAGTTTGGAAAATGTCGTGTGCAGTCCGTAAATGGGATTTTGGAGGCAAGGGGTATGTACATTACACACAGGGCAGTGACAGAGGGGTATTAAGAGGCTCAAGTGTTATGATTTATTACCTTTTGTGACTTTTACTTTTTATGTTTTAGATATATTTTTGCTATTAGTTTTCTACATTTATTCTTAAGTACAATTGTGAACACAGGACTTCATATTGGTACATGTGCATTTAAAAAAGGACCCTAAAACATATTTTCCATCACTGTATAAAAGTAAACATTATTAGTGTTGTCGAGAAAGATAGGTGTAGTTTGTCCCTTTTCCCCTGTAAAGACTCTCACACACAACAAATGGTTAACCTGAAGTATCCAGTGCATCACATGGCTTAACATAAAGCCTATGACAGGCTGAATACTTCACTTCCACGTCGGACTGCATCATTGTCAGGCTTAAATCTGCAACCTCATGCCACAAAAGCCACTGAAAGAGCACACTGTCTTATTGGCAAAGTCACAGGAGGAAGAGACACTAAAGGTCTTAAACTATTCATACCTTAAAAACAAAAGCATCAATACGTGGTCGGGTCTCGGTTCATAACAGCACAGAGCACTGCAGAGGAAACAGAAGCAAAAGTCCACTTATATTGATGTTCTTATCAGTGTTGCTTTTGTATTGTTTGTAGATGTACAGATTTGTTATGTTACACATGAAACATCATTGTTGGTGCAATACTGCCGCCTGCAGGTCAAGCTGGGTACAACAACAGAGATGGATACACAATATAACTTTCAAGGAAGCTAACTTATCAATCAGTCTATGAATCTATAATGTATTACATATCTATTAGGGTCAAATAACAGTCTGTTTTTTATTTGTTATTTATGGAAAATAGAAAATACTTTTTGCATGCAAAAGGCAGAAATTTGTCTTCACTTGTGTGTGCAAATACAGTATATGCCATATAAAACACAGGGTCATTTAGGCTCTTTCTGTTGCATATCCCCCCTCCTAATCATTTATATTTCTACTGGGCAGGTTAAATAAAAGAAAAACAAGTCAGTGATTGGCCCTCTGCTGACATGTGACCTCCAACTGTTGACTTATTACCCAGAAGAGTCAACTTCTCCATACTTGGGAGTTCACCCTGAAGGTTAAGGCGGGCTCTCGCTCTCTGACTTAAAGCATCAATTTTCCATCAATTTTTCTCGTTTCTGGACTTTTTCTTTTATTATCATCTTTCAGCAATGACGACAAAAAGTCAGCTCGGATGGGGGAAGTTATTTCTGATAGTCACAGGTAGGCTTTATGCTTGTATTCTTTCTCTTTTCTATGAGCCACTGCCACACCTGTATGATTATCACTAGTGTTAATGATTAATCCAACTTCTTGTCGCCTAACCGGAAGCAGGATTGTGTTAAACTCAAAAGAGGCCTGTGCAGGAAACTATTTATTTAAGTTGCCCTAAACGAATGATACACGATATACTAGTAAAGAAAAAACACACAAAATAAATCAGACGAGGAAAGAGATATCATGTACAATTATGCCTTCCTTTTCCTTTAGTTCTTTCCTGCTGCAGTGGTGTCCAGGTGTCCATTACCAAGGAACAATATGAGGTTGCAAAAGGAGGTGATATTACTCTGACGTGTTCATTCACCCCGGCCAGTTCAGACTTCAAAAATCTCGTCCTCAGATGGGAAGCTAACCCTGATCAAGCTGGTGATCCAATGGTGAGAGGTTTAACAAGCCGCATGCAACATGAGTTTTTAAAACATCTCTGTAATACAGAATAGTGACATGATATTACTCGGCCATATTTGTGGTAAATTTCTAAGTGAAAGTAAAACGGAGGATGTGCAGAGTGTAAATGACAGAAGTGTTTACGAGACAGGAAATTCAAATGCAAATCTCTTTTCTTTTTAAAACAAATGATCTATGCATTTGAGAGCTGCATTATGGGAAGTGTAGGATGCAGCATTTTTGTTGCTTTCTGATGTCGTAATTTATTAAATCTGTCCGTCGAAAGTACCCTGATTTCAATATGCTAATTGGTGAAGTACCCTGTTAATCAAAACAATCCTACATTCCCATTTCATATTTATATTGTATACCTTTAAATAATTTAATCACATTCTTCTCAAAAAATGTAGCACAAAAAGATTACTCACTTACTGATCACACAATAATAAATGAGCAGGTAAAGGGTCAAAACAACCCATCACTACAGCATAAAGTTAAACCATAATTGTGGCAGTAATTGTTTATAAGTATGGAATATATATCAAGACTGAGACGTTGCTCTTCTTAAACGGTGATTGACTGCAATGAACGTAAGTATCCATAAGGAGGGGGTCTCGCGCTTTAGGCTTTAACTGAATGTGACACTTCAAAAGTTTAGAGCTCCTCCCTACTGCATGCAGTGCTCAATGACCTTTGACCGGATAGTGAGCGAAAGGAGATTGCTTCTTGCTCGTAATCAACCGCTGCACAGAAGAAAATGAAACTAAAGCACTAATCAATTCTACAGCTATAGGGCTGAAACTGACATTTTAATTAATGATTAGTCTTCGAATTATTTCCTCCTTTAACAAGTAGCCCATTAAATGTCAGAGAATAAACAAGTGGAAAATGCCCATAGCTGTCTAAAGTGAGGTCCTAAAAATATAAAGCAATTTAGATGGCTATCACTTAATACAAATTTAAAAAATATATATTCTTCTGGCTGCCAACTACTCCATTATTTGACTCAGAATTTTTGCTTAAAATAGATAATACTATATCCATGGTCAATTTCATAGGCCAAAGTCAAAGGGAAGCAAAGTACATCAAGGGTACATCTATCTATCCTTACCGGCTAACGAGCTAGGTAGGGGGATGAGCTTCGTTTATACTCAGCATTAAAGTGAAGAAACATTGTTAGCGGCAGTAGCTAGCTCCTTAATACAGAGTTAACAGTTAGCATTTTGATTCTAATGATGGTTCTCAAAGATACACAACTCAAGGAAGATCAAAAGAAAAAATATCTCTGTGTTGGCTAAGGCTAACAGCTAGCTTAAACAGACTCGTCCCTTCGATGCTGATCAATTAGCTCACATGCTGGTCTTGCTAGCTTGGTAGCATACACTTACTTGTTAAGCTAAGGCTTAAAATCTACTGAAGTTTAGTTACTGTGTGCATGCTGCTTATTTGAATTTGTTTACAACATAAGCTTTGATCTTGCTGTAGCTAGCAGGAGCTAACTGGCGGTAGAATGCTGGTAGGTGATAGGCAGAGAGGTGAGAAGGCGGTGACGACACCACTGTCATAAAAAGTGACCTTACGTACGAAAAAATGAAATGACGGCATTACATTTTATAATACAACAAGGTGGTAAAAAATATGTTTGTCTTTATTTTCTAGAAATCTGTGGCCAGCTACTTCTTAAACAGTCCGGTTGACATTGCACCCGCCTATGAAGGCAGGGCAACTATGGATGTCGACATTATCAAACGAGCAAGCACACTCCACTTAAAAAAGGTGACCATGCAGGACAGCCGCCTTTTCCAATGCAGTGTGCTGATCCCCAATGATGATGAGGGAACACCAGCTGCCACCACTACCCTTTTGGTTCTGGGTGAGACTTAACCTCCGATGCATTTCAATTCTGTCTATTGTGACATTTTATGTGTGTAAAATCAATTCTGCATGTTGGTACAGTTCTCTTGTGATTAAGTAGAATGTTAAATTCTGTTTTTTTCCAGTGCCACCCTCCCCGCCAATCTGCAGGATTCAGGGAACAGCGGAGTTCGGGCATAACATCTCCATCACCTGCATGTCTGAGGAAGGGTCCCCACAACCCAGCTATAAATGGAAGGGCCACAGTGTTGAAAACATTCCCAGACCATTTCCACCTAAGTCAACTGAGAGTATGTATTTCAACCATCCATGTGTAACTTCAGAGTTGATTAGTTTCTGTGCTAATTTTTGTCATTATATTGCAGAGGATGGAATTTTATCTCTCTTCAACATTTCAAAAGAAATGTCTGGTTTCTACGTTTGCTCATCAACAAATCGAATTGGTTCTGCCAACTGCAACCTTACCTTAGCTGTGATGCCTGGTGAGTGTTTATAATTATTAACCTATTGACCGTGATGACTCCACAGAGACTTACCATTAAGTTCTGTGGTTCCTTTGCAGGCTGTTCTCACTACATTCACAGCAACTAATGCCTGACAGATTTAGCAACTAGCTGGTGAATATAGTTGAACATGTACTTATGACAAGGACAGATATTGGAAGTTGGTGGAGACCAAAACAGTGATAAAAGGAGGGTGAATATTGGACTAGCTTCAATTAGGTGGCTAGAAACATATTTCTAATGTTGCTCTTGGTCTGCTTGATGTGTAATTAGGCAATCAACCATTTACAAAACCCCTCCTACACAGCAGTTGTCCTAGCTTGATGACTGTAACTAGGCACATTGTGTCTGTTAAGCTTTCTTGTTTTGTTGTGCACTGAGTTGTAGTATGAGTGGTTTTTGGTTTTAAAAGAGTTTGATGGTTAGTGGTTTTGTTTTTCTTCCTTTCAAAAACCAACAAACCAACGGTAAAGGTGAACCAAACTGCATGTGTTAGAGTGTCCGGCTAACTAGCTTACGACCGTTATAATGCTTATTGCACTACCACCAAAGCTAGGCCACTAACAACAGTTTACAATATTTAAAGTTAAAATTAGTTAAAAGTTAGGCTTGAAAGGCCCCCATATGACTAAGACCTACATCTTTAAATCTTCGCGTGTAAGCCACCTGTGGATGCTAGTAGCCTGTATCAGTGTAGTTTGAGAAACAACTCCCATTTAAGGAAAGTTGACACTCCAGCACGCCAGCTTAACCTGAGGTAGCTTTACATTTGCCAAGGACATTGGTTAGTCCTGGATATGAAATGTAAAAGTAAAAGATAAAGTTTGAAAAAATTAATTATAAATCATCTTCTAACCCTCTCTGAATATTGCTTTTCCAAGTAAGTTATCACGCAAGCTAAGCATCCAAACTGGTATATGACACAGCAAAATAACTGATTGTCCTTTATTATACTGTTTGTAGTTCTATGGCTAACTATTCAGATGCTGAATTTTGCCTCAGTCTTTGAACTTAATTTTCAGTCTTTGGGCAATTTGCAGATTCCACCATGAAAATATATGAACCAACCAATGGAGCTAACAATTATTAGCTAGCTAGAAATATTAGTGATAGTTTGAGTCTGATAAATGAATTGTTGTGGGCTAGGGTTCAAAAGCTTTCTTTTTGTTTACCTGTATATAAAATGAAGGAGCCATTGTTGAAATAATGAGAAAGAATTGAGTGAATGGTAAATCTACATATGTATGTAAATATCATGTGCCCCATGTGTGACTGGAAAGACAAAAGGGGGCGGAGCTTAGCAAATGGTGATTTGTTTACTAAGAAATTCACCCCAAAAACATTTTTAGAATTATTAACAAGATCTTTAAATTGTCTGATATTGGTGTTCCATTTCATGTTTGAGAAAATGTAATCTGTCTCACCACTAGAGAAAAATACAGAACAAAGGCTCAAATATTTCAAGTTTCACCAGTCCACAATGGCTCATGAAGCTTTAAATGCTGTCTTTCTATTACTCTCCACAGGCAGCATGAACATGGGTTCCACTGCGGTTATAATTGGAGGCGTCCTCGCAGGTGTTTTGTTTCTCGGGATTGTCATTTTCTGTTGCTGTCGGAAAAAGGGCAAAAATGACGAGCAAGCTGAAGTGTATGTATGAATTGTCCCGCATGTTTCTGCCATCATAAACCGATAGCAAAAATAATGTCAGTGTGTTGATTAGTATTTTCTTATTTGTGTTTACATCTGCTTTAATGAAGAAAGGTGAAAGATGCAGTTTGAAAATATCAACAATCGTCTCATAACCTTCGCTGACCTGGCTTGTCACTTGGTAGTGGTAGTTTTTGATTCAACCTGCGAAATGAAGAGTTGGTGTTGTGTTTGTGGGGCCTTAAGGAATTAATCCAATCACTCAGCTTTTCTCTTTCTTGTTTTGTGTTTTGTCTTAGCTCCCCGGAAGAAGTGGCGTATTACGACAAAGACGCTCCTGAAGCTGAGCAGTACTTGGATGACAAGTCAAACAGCAAGGCAAAGCAGCAGTACAAGGATGAAGACAAAGATGTTGTGCCTCAAAGCAATTACAGCGTAGGAACAGCTGCACAGAAGATTGAGGACGATCAACAGAGTTATAATAGTGGTAAAGGAAGACATGACGGTAAGGGCAGTGATGTTGACTCTCGAAGACACCAGGATGACCAGCGTGATCAGTATCGTGGCAGTTGCGACCGACTTGATGATAAATGCCAACACTACGGAGGCAGTCGTGATCGCCTTGATGACAGGCGTGATCAATACGGAGGCAGTCGTGATCGCCTTGATGACAGGCGCGATCAATATAGAGGCAGTCGAGATCGCCTTGATGATCAACATGAACGACACGGTGGCAGTCGAGATCGCCTTGATGACCGACGCGATCGACATGGAGGTAGTCGTGATCGCCTTGAAGATCAACGCAATCATTACAGTGGAAGTCGAGATCGCCTCGATGATCAACGCGAACGATACGGTGGAAGTCGTGATCGCCTTGATGATCGCCGTGATCGTAACGGTGGCAGCCGCGATCGTATTGATTAAGGAGACCGATACGATTAACCGCGTGTTACCGGATGTTCTTTTAATGCCCTCACAGTCCTTTTTTATGTCGCAAAAATGCAAAAGTAAAGCAAATTTTCAGGTAAAAACCCATATTCAAATAATATCATGAGGAACGGAGGAAGTTAGAAATAAAGGATATTCTTGCGCCTTTACCAGTCAGATAAAATCTTTCAATCTCTATTAAGTACTGACATGTAATTTTGAACTGTTTTGTTTTGTATGTTAGTCTTTATAATGAAAAATTGGCCTGTACATAAAAATGTAATTAAAACACCATCCAATACAATAATAGCTCACACATTCAGGCAACCTGTTCTGCTTGGTTGAAAAGAAATGTATCTTTCTGTCAGTCCCTCATATACAATGTGTACATTATCTTGATTTTAAGTCTTTTTGTTACCCTGTAATTTGTGATTAAAAGTAATAGTGCCTTAGCTGCACCTGAGCTAGATATACAGCTTAACTAGCTTTTAAATTGTTTTTTAACTTGTTTTTTTATGTGAAAACCTCTTTGTGTTGGTTCTTGCATTTCTGCGCTTGTAAGTACCATGACTTTTACTTGAATTGATTATTTGTAAAATTTTTGTCAGCAGCTTTTTGTGTGAAAAATGATTGTGATTAGCTGCGTTTGTTTATATGAAGCAAAAATCAAGTTGCGTTGAATAAAGACAGTTAGTCAAATATTGCTTTTTGTGTGCTGTGGTGGAATATAAAGAAGTACATTCACTAAAGTACTGTATTCAAGCACACATTTGAGATACTTACACTTCACTCAAGTATTTGCTTTTTTATTCCACGATTGCTGCATAAAAAAAATATATGAAGATCTTTTACATGTTTCTGTTAAACTTAGCCAAACAAAAAGTAGGAATAGCCTACATATACAAATACAGCTAAAACAATTAGTCTAGTCTGATCTAATCAGATAGTTCATTGACAAAACAATTATTTGGCAACTTTTTTGATAATCGTTGAAGTAATTTAAAATAAATAACTACAAGTAGTATACATGTATTGATTACTTTTAATTGCCTAAATGAAGTAGCTACATTTTCCAATTTAAACCTAAAGATTTTTCTTAAAAGCAGGGATTTTACTTGGTATTTTATTGAGTGAAGGATCTGCATACTTCACCCACCATTGCCTGTGTGCAGTAGAATTCCTGAAAACTCACAGATTAGCCTGACCTGGTTTTATCATGGAGCTGCCCCCCTCCTCCCTCCACTTCCACACCGGGCAAAACTCTCTATGTGCCCGGCAGACACTGCTGCTACACCCGCTGCGGAAAAACCTAAAACTAGAGCCCGGAAGATCAACTAAAGAAAACAGCTGCACTCACTTTGAGTTTTAATAAAAGAGCAGCAGAGGAGTGGCGAGTAATTCGGAGCAGTGTTTTAGTGCTGGGCTCACCTCTGCGTGAAGTGGTACAGTCCCGTTAGTCGCAGCGGTCTGGAGTCTTGTTAGCAACAGCAGCAGTTAGCGGACGACGAGAATGACCAACATGCGGATAAACTGCACTTTACTATAAAAACGGACTGTATAATGAACTTTTACCTGCTGGCTTTTTTACTGGGAGCATCCGGTAAGTCTTATTCTCTTCACAAAATATGTCTTCTTAACTTGAATCTCTCATATTTACGACAACAGCGCAACAGGTTGATCCTAAGCAAACTTATGCCAGGCACCGTGAGTACACATAAGACTTAGTTTAGCCTACAATTTATTTGTACAATTTAAAAGAGTTATAGTAATGATTAGCCCCGTTATAACGAATTCATAACACATAAGCTGGTTTATGGGACATTAGTAATCTTTATAGTTTCTGGTAGCCTATTGAATATTGTGTTTCTGCTTTATAGTTTAGGCTACTTATGTTATCCGATATTAATTAATATTCACTTAGGGCTTAGCTTTTCTGTTACAGGCCTATTTATATATCACTACTGTTCACCATAAAAAAAGCATAAACTCTTTTAGGTACAATGTTTATTGGCAGAGATCTACTGTACAAAAACCATGGCAGAGCTTCGATGAACAATCGATTCATCTGACAAAAACGGTTATCCGTAATTGTTTTGGTATTCGATTCATAGTTTTATTAAGTCTAGACTGTCATTGTGTAAAAACGTCATTTAAATACATCTCTCTGGGGCTGTGGGAAATGACAACTAGCATTTCTCACTATTTTAACTTATTTCACTTAATAGGTGATTTATCCAAACTAAAAGTAAATGCTAAGTAACAGCCCCAAACTACATCCATAAGATCAGTTATACATTTACAACTACATTTCACGACTCCAAAATGCACATCGGGTCTCATTGAAATCCTTTATCAGACATGTCATTGTGTATTTTCTGTTGAGTCAATGTGAAGGAATGTAGGACACAGTAAAAGCAGGAAATGTGACAGCTCTAGAGAGGAAAAGAAGTCTGACTGTATTCAGGAAACCCGCTGCGTCCTGTAGCAGAACTTTGACCTGGAAAACATCAGTGACCACACGTTATTTTAATAAAGAGCAGTCTAATCTTACAGTGAGGCATGTATGCAGGTGGAGGAGGAGACCGTCTGCTGCCTCTGTAACCTGTTCATTAACCTACAGTGAGTCACACCTGCTGTAGACTCCTCCATGTGAAGAATAGTTAACAGTCACCGTCTCACTTCTCTCCACTGTTTGTTTGTGTATCCAAACCTCCTCTCACCTCAGACTGAGGCCATTCATGGAGTAACGGTTTGGTTTAAATCTCTAACAGTTAATTGGTCTGTTCACATCCAGCTGGATGAAGGCGGAGATTCTCATTGGCTGGGAGTTTTATGACCTCCTCCCCCTTCAAGTTTGGGGGGTTAGCAGAGCCCTAACAATGGACTGGTCCATGAAAAAAGGAAACAAAGGGAAGACTAGAGCTCCATCGTGGGAGGAATTTAGGCTCGGTCGCCCCTCCTCTTGTTCTCTCATCCTGTAAAAATCATTTGAGTTAATCGCCACCATCAGTGTACTTAGAAACGTGCAGAAGAGTAGTAACTTTTCAGAAGGAGAAGAAACTGATGATGCTAATCTGACCAGATATAGTATGCAATTTATATAGTTTGAGGCTGTGGCTTTGGGAAAAGACAACTACCATTTTTCACTATTTTCTGGGACTTTATAGACAAAAAGGTCAATTAATCAGAAATGTAATTGGCAGATCAATCGAAAATAGAAAGAAAAAGTAGTTACAGTCCTTAATCGAAGAAATTAAAATGATTGAAACTGTCTCCCAGCTGCAGTCCCGGAAAAAAACAAACACGTGAAGGAAAAAGGAAATATTTTAGATAAATGCTATAAACGCTCCAAAGGAAAGGCCTGCTGCTGGCTTTTGTGTTGATTTCCTGTCTGCTGGGAAATGTTTAGAGGGAGTTCCTGCCCCACCTCGACTTAATATGACTCGCAGAAAGCACCGACGACTACGTCTGCGCTCTCCATCCCCTCCCTGTGTGATGACAACCCCCTGCCTCTCCACAGGCCTCCCCCACATACACACAGGAATTTAACCTCCCTGACCCTGGCACGGAGCAACAGAGGATCCCCCCCCCTACGCACCTAATCCCTGTTCCTGTCTTTAATATGAAGCAGAATATCTCCCAGGTGTAGTTCTTAATGCAGACAAAGAAGAGGCACAGCTGCTTCTTCTGTGATCATGATATTATCTGCATCCTTTTCCTGTAGTTAAACTGTTTTTGTTTCCATCCAGTTGCTACGTCATTTGGTACACTCAGCTAAAACTAATTTAGGTCATCAACAGTCCTGAAACAATGTGTCCACTATATTTATATTAATAAAGCAGATATGATATGACTACAAGCAGAGAAATAAATCAGAAAAAAAAATATTTTTACGCAAAAAAGGCTACAAATTCCCAGAATCTAGCTTCTAAAATCTAGACCTTTTTGATACTTAACGTAATATCTTAAGTTTTGGACTGTTTGTTGGCACAAAACAAGACATTTGAAGTCATCACCCTGGCCTTAATGAAGCATTACTGAGCATTATACCAGATCATCCATTATCTATACCGCTTATCCTGTTCAGGGTCGCGGGGGGCTGGAGCCTATCCCAGCTCTCATTAGGCGAGAGGCGGGGTACACCCTGGACTGATCGCCAGTCAATCACAGGGCTGACACACAGAGACAGACAACCTCCTACGCTCAAACCTATGGTCAATTTATAAATAAGATTTTCACGAGACCCAGTAGAGAAATCTTAAATCAGACAGGAATGAAAGGCGAGTGATCTCCCCGTATCCACGGCAACGATCAGAGTGGGCGGTCCTTAATGTAGCCCAGGACACGTGCGTACTAACTACCAGATGTATGTAAATGCATGCGTCCCAGACCACCTCCGTATGTGGATGAGTGATCGGATCTGAATGCCTCTCTAATCTGTCCTGGGTGTGTTCAGACCTGTACTTAAGGTTGTCTACTTGTGATCCGATCATGAAAACCACATGTCAATACCAGGTATGATGAGGGCCTTAGAATCACCAGTTTACCTTTAATGAGCATGTCTTTGGACTGTGGGAGGAAGCCAGAGTACCCGGAGGGAACCCACGCATGCACGGGGAGAACACGCAAACCCCACACAGAAAGGTCCCCAACGTCCAAACCAGGAACCTTCTAGCTGTGACGCAACAGCGCTAACCACTGCACAACCGTGTAGCCTATACCAGATCATAAATTGATTAAGACAATAAATAGCAACAAAATCAGCTTTACTCAAAACAGCTCTGACCTCTCATAATATTGCATCCACTCAAACACTTTCAAGACAAACTGGACATTATCACCATCATATAAATAGGCTGCATTCTTGTATTCGCTTGTTGCAACTCACTGAGGATTGAAATCAGGACTCTGAGTTATTTATTTAAGTCATTCATCAAGAAGACTGCCAGAAGCTAATCCTTTCTTCTGTCTGTATTTGTTTTGTGTGTGTCAGCGTGTGTGTGTGATGGCGTGCACGTCACAGTGCGGGAGAAGCAGCGCCTGGCGATGCTCTTCCAGTCCGTGGTCCTCCCCTGTCAGTACCAGACGGCCTCCTCTCAGACCCCGGTGGTGCAGTGGTGGTACAAGTCCTACTGTCGGGACCGCACGCGGGAGTCCTTCACCCTGCCGGAGAGTCTGGCCGTGCAGACCTCCGAGCTGGGTGCCTCGTCCCACCTGGAGTGCTCGGACAGCGTGCGCACGGTCCGGGTTGTGGCGTCGGCGCAGGGAGCCTCGATGACGCTGGCTGAGCACTACAAAGGCAGAGACATCGCCATCGTAAACAGTAATGTCACAATTTAATCTTTTTTATCCAGTGAAGGAGAAAGAGTTGCTGCAGCTGTTTGACCTCTGCTTTGTGTTTCCTGTTCTCTAAATACACCTCCTTTGTCTTTGTCTCACAATAGAGGAGAGAGCTACACACACACACACACACACACACACACACACACACACACACACATACACACACATGGTCACAATAACCCCCTGCGCTCGCTCCAATTCATGTATGACTCCCTGTTCAACCTCAAGTCTTATCAGGACAAAACACACGTCTTCTATACAAATGTGTCGGCAAACACACCACGTTCATCAACGTCCTCCTGTCCTCATTTAAACGGTTAAGCAGAAGAAAGTGTACTGACGTGATGATAAATTAAACTATGATGGTAATCACTTAATTAGTTTTTAAAAGTATTTTTCTTGTTTTTCATCTGTAAATGACTCGTACCAAGAAGTATCGATACTGCTCCAATTAAACGATACCTGCATTTCCTTTTTGTACCCAGATCTATAAAAACGATCAGTTGTTTGGTTTTGCTTGCAGCCAATCACTGCAAAGATTCTTTGATTAAATGGGAAATTGTTTTTGTATTGGCCCAACACCACGTCAGATTCAGCCCACGCAGTCTCCAGTGTGGAGTCAAGTGGTTCGTTTGAAATGACGCTTCTTCATCAATACTTAATCCAGCAGTTTTGTACAATTTCTTTTAGGGATAGACCGATTATCGGTTATTATTATCGGTATTATTATTATTATTATTATTTTTTAAATCCGACGGCCGATAAGAGTTCATTTCTTTGCAAATTTTATTTAACTTTGTTTTATTTACTTTATAAAACTTCAGGAAGTTATTTATTTATTTATTTAAATTTTCAGTTAACTTTATCAGAGATGCTGCTGACCCTGGGAACTCCCTGCGCCTTTTGTTTGTTTGTTTAATAAACATATGCTTAAAGGCATTTAAACAAAGTTAAGTGTTGGAGTTTGTATTATTCAAAGTTTTGACGCCAATATTTTGACTTTTACTGCAAATGAATATCGGCTCCAAATATCGGTTATCGGCCTCCTTGACAACTAATAATCGGTATCGGTATCGGCCCTGAAAAAAACATATCGGTCTATCTCTAATTTTTTGTATTTAATAATTTGAGTTTAGAAATGTATCAGTGTAAAAATCATATGGACGAGGAGGTGTTGATTAAGAAGATTATATAGGGTATTGATTTAACATCAAAAATGGAACGTATAAGGAACTCTATCGATATCTGTATCGCTTAAATGTTACTGGTATACGTACTGGCATCCTCATTTTTAACATCATGTTATTGTACCAGTGCTAGTATGAAATATTCCTAACAAAATCCAGTCTTAATATCGGCTTAGAGTCAACATGCTGCTAAAAATAGTCAGAAACCAAGTCGTTATAATCAGTTTGTCATCAACGTCGATCAATTTGAATGCACTAGTTTAACCCTGAAGTGCTCTGTGAACATGATCTGCCATTTGACCTTTCGACTCTTACATCACCTACAACCTTGTTTCCTGTCTCTTTGCAGAGGCAGACCTGCGTATTGGGGAGCTGCAGTGGGGCGACAGCGGAGTTTACTTCTGTAAAGTCATCATTTCTGATGATCTGGAGGGGAAGAATGAGGCCCAGCTGGAGCTCCTGGTGCTCGGTATGCCTACATTTATATATATATAAGATTCAACTTTAAGCCTGATCATTAAGGTCAGTGAAGGGTCTTTCTGTATGTAAGTAAAGGTTTTAGAAAGAATCTTTTTGCCTCTTCACACAACAAAGACAACAGCTTCCTCCACATTGTTGAGGACCTGCCTGGATTGTACTTTAGATAAAGCTCCATATGGGATGACGTGTTCAGCTGTGTGCGATCATGTTATATTTGTTACTGTTTAATTCATTTACAAAGCTAAGATTTCATTGCTGAGATTCTCCATCTCCTGTCATTAAAACGTGACGTCCACTCAGAGAGAGAAGTTGCAGAGGCTTTTGTTGCCAAAGCCACTCCTTAAGCTGTTACCATGGCAACCTGCTGTCTCAGAGGAGGCCGGGGCATGTTAAGGGTTGCTGTTGCTTTAGACTTGAAGAGAGGGACGTAGGGAAAAAAAAGAGACCGAAACCAGGCTAAAACCCTGACAATGTAATCCAAAAGTTGACCCAAATTTTCCTTAAAGCCTGACTACACTTGATGTACTTGTGGTTTTAAAGTCTGCTCATTCATACAGCCGTCCTCCACTGAGCGTTAATCTGATTATAATCAGCTCACAGGAGAGAAGAGGGGGGTTAAACGTGTGAGAATAACAAGACTACAGTGGGTTTTGGCGCTAGATTATTTGCAGTGAAGAATTTGGAATTAGATACGTGTGTGAAGTCTCTTTAGCGGCGGATCATTTCTTAAATTTCAGTCGTCATGCTAAGCTAGGCTAACTGGCTCCTGCTCCATATTAAAGGAGCAATTCGCCCCTGGAAAAAGCCGCTGTCAGTCAAAGCTGGTGTTCTCTACAGATAGAAGCATAAATAATAATTGAAATTGGCGACATAGCTGTGGAGAAAGTTGTACAAACAGCTCGTGGTTTCGCCCATTCTACATTCCTACAACACCCAGCGTGCATTGCACCCCTCCCTCTGAAAGGAACGGCCCAGCGAGACAGGCTGGAGTGAGATACTACCGTTTTCGCTGCAGGCAACGGCTCAGAGCGGTACAGAATCCGTAATATGACGAGAATATACCGGTGGATCGTCTAAAAAATCTTCGCGTCTGCAGTCTACATTTTAAACCTGACTATTCTAAGCGAGACACGACATCGGAGGCGGGCGTCCTAGATTGAGGAAGTGTAGTTTAACAGGTGTTATGTAGTCTGGGGGAGATTTTCCAGGGCCCATTGGAGAAGCAGATAGAGCGAAATTGCATTCTTTCCTACCATAGCGCCATTAGCTCCCTATAATAGCATGATAGGACTGAGGTTGAAAACCGGCGAACCGGCCCTTTAAGACTGTGACTGAGTGTTCCCTTACGCAACAAGCTGTCATGTTTCTTCTCTCACCACGTCTCTAATCTTTGGGTTAATTTGTCTTTTCGACGTTCACTCCCTTCGCTCTCCCTTTTGTCTTGCAAAACCTTCCCTTGCACTCCTCCGCTTCTCACTCCTGCATCTCTCCCTGCCTCCCTCCCTCGCTCTCTGGGCTGCATAGCTCCTCTGCTCTCTCAGGTTACTCAGCGTTACTGAGCTTCATGGTATGTAGACGAGTGTGCCAGGTCAGGGAACCAGGCTCACTTTTTTTTATCAGGTGGGGAGGGTACGCCGTGTGGTTTTTTTCTCCCCTCCAGAGTAACAGTCTACTCAGCAGTCTCTGGAGCCAGTGGGTGTTTAGTCTATCCCTGTAGACAGACACAGTGACTCTTTACTGTAATTATAGGCCTTCTTACACCTCACCATTAACACAAACTGAAAACATGAACACCTGCAGTCGTATCACACCTGCTACAGTCCTTTCTTCTTAAGTTTGATAACAGCCGTGTATGTTTAGTTCTCCTTCTCTGACCTGTTTGTTTGGTACATAAAGCACAAAAGAGGCACTGTTTCACAACCCTACAGCTTGTGTGACCTTTTTATTATGAGTTCCCATGGTAAATAATTGCCCCAGAATTGTTATGTGCCCCAGTTTCCGAAGCCCCCCCTCTTTGTCCTCATATGCTGCCCCACTATGCACATCCCAATAGTTGTAACAGAAATGAAATGTAGTACAGTCGGCCTCCTGCTAAAATTAGAATCAAAGTGAAGTGTGTTATGAACTCTGACCTCTGACTAACATGACTTATGTTCATGACCACAGGTCAGTATTCACTTCTCAGAAACTCTGTGACATCATTTTTAAGTAGCATGAGCTCTGGACACCAAAACATATCAGTGTGATACAAGCGTCTACAGACAAGCTAGCAGCTCTGTGAGGCTGAGGTAATTAAGCAATATCACATGAGAGGGAGGGATGTACTGAATATCATCACGGCCGTGTCACAGCCAACATCACCACCTAGAGTGTGATATTGCTTTCATACAACAGTTACACAAGAAGCAAATAGTAGTAAAAAGTCGTAATCAATAACAGAAATTTTTTTGCCCCACCAACTCAACTAGTTCTACAACTTTGTTGCCAAGCAACCCAAACATTCTCCTGCACTCTGCAGCTGTTTTTCATCATGTACATTTATCTGTATGTTTTAATTTAAGCTCAACCAGTGAAATAAGAGTCTGCTGTGTGATTCAGAGGTACCAGCATGATCAGTGTAGACATACACGGTCTGCTGTAATTATTAATTAATTAATTATTAATTAACAGTATTCAGAACACCTGACTGGGGCGGAGTGACACACAGAGTGAAAAGTCCAAGTGATGTTGTTGTTGCCTCTTGTCCAATTGGATTACTTAGTCGGAACTAACTGTTGTGTAAATTCTAATATCATCATGCTAACAAGGCTCACACCAATGCTAACATGCTAATGTTTAGCAGGTATGATGTTTAGCATGTTCAGCTTAATAGAATGCTAATATGAGCCACTTAGCACTAAACATTAAGAAAAGCAGAGGCTCATGGGAATGTCATGGGCTGATTGATGATGATTGATTGATGATGGCAGTAGATGAAAGTTTCAGGGCTCCTATTGTTGAGGGAAGCCAGGCAGCCTTCCATCCTTAAATCTATCTACCCTAGTTATATATATATTACGTGAAAAACACTTGCAGTTGTTACCAATGTTTTTGGGATGTCTGAGCCGAGCTTGGCACAGCTCTTCAGTCACTATCATTTGACTTAGTCGGTGGCTGTGAGGAAGTAAAAGCTATTCCAGCTTGGGTTTGTGATCTCTGCATTTGCTTGTATTGCAAACTAGCTACGAAACTATGCTACAAAACAGCTGTAAAGGCTTTGGGAAAATATTATGTTGAGAGTTTTATGTACAATGATATATTTTATAGTGTTTTGGCTGACTTGATATTCACGCAAATCAATCTGAGTATACAACCAAGATATGCAGCATTTATTGGACATCCAATGATCATTGATGGACGTCCAATAAACACGGTTAAATCCTAATGTCTTAATTCTTATGTCCTTAGGATTCAACCTCAGAGGAGCAGGGATGTTGCATTACATGTTATGGAAATCCATCCACTAGATGTGATGAGATTGACATATTTCCGTCCGAACCGAACCTAGAGCTATGTGTCTAGAGTGGCTAAAATGTCCTACCTTATCATGGCATCATGTTTATGATCATCATCATGTGATCCTTTTTTCAAAATGTATACAGGCAGGTACATTAAACATAAAGTAGAAGATTCCAGCTTTGTTGCAATATTTTTGCTAAATTTAATTGAAAAGAGAAAATTGTCCCTTCAGTTCCCTCCATCCTCTCTTTGCCTGATCTTTTGACTCTTGCTTCCTGCTTCCTCTGCCGCCCTTCACCTGTGCTCTCCCTCTCTCTGCAGGCCGGACAGGTCAGCCGGACGATCTCCTACCTGAGTTTGATGTGGAGATTATGCCAGGTACGGCCCCCTCTCCTGCACTCCTGTCTCACTGCATGGCAACTTCCGGCTTCCTTACGTTTATTTCTCACTGACCAATCAAAACTCTCCTTGACTAACATATACTATCTTTCACCTGGCGTTTATTACAGACTAATAAAGGAACACTTACAGAAAGCAGTAGTAGTAGTAGTTCTTATCCCCTTCTTCTGCTCATGATTTAAATTCCACAGGGGATATATGTTGACACAGAGAGCGTTTTGAAGAGGGTATTGCTTTTGGACACACCCTGAGGAAGTGTGTTGTTACAGTCTGGATGATTTAAAGATGTGATGATGGATAAGAGTGGATGAGAGTTCCCCAGAGTTTTACACTCTTTGATCTCTGGATGGAAATGTATGTGCTTATACCCAGACAAACATAGCTGTTTATCACTGTCAAACAGCTTATCGTGTAACACCTTAAACTGAATCATACCATGCAGTAAACAAATGAATAATGTGTGTGTTTGTGTTTACATTGCAGAGTGGGCGTTTGTTGGATCCGTAGTCCTCGGCAGTGTCTTGTTCCTGCTGTTGTTGGGGGTCTGCTGGTGCCAGTGTTGTCCTCACTCCTGTTGCTGCTACGTCCGCTGCTGCTGCTGTCCCGACACCTGCTGCTGTCCACGACACTGTGAGGAACACAAACACATGAATTACTTATGTTTCTCAGTATCTATCTACATTCATCTTCATTTGCTCTCCTGTACAGTGTATGAGGCCGGGAAGATGGCAAAGAGGGGACCACCTGCTCAGGTTCCTATGTATCCGTACTACATTCCTGGCGTTCCTTCTGTGGTTCCTCTTGCACCTTCGACACATGTGGAGCCGAAGATCGCCTCCATCCCCTCAGTGGAGAATAACCTGGCTGGAGGTAAGCAGCAACGTAGCAGTTTTTAAGCTGCAAAGATCATGACGTTTTTTAGGTTTTAATTTAAACAGAAGCATCTGATAAGTCAGATTTTAATAGTTTTGTCTTTTGTGTTTATGTTTAAAATAAAAGTTGCCTGCTTTTTTGTCTTTGAAAGAGGTGAACAAAGTGAGCAAGTGGAGGTTTCGTTTGTGTGGATTCTTTTTTAGCTTTAAGTTATTTTTTCTTGTGTGAAAATGGTGAAAACTTTTTTTTTAAGGGAAAAACAAAAACGAAAACAATTTCTGTTGTAATGCTAATTTTAGCCACAAGGGGCTGAAGTACACCACAACCCCAGGTTCAAAATAGGACTAAAAGCAAAACTCAGCAGTAGAGAAAGATGAATCAAACGGTTTGTGTAGTAATACTCATTTCAACCTGAAGAAACTGAAGCGCATAACTACCTGAAGTTCTAAAAAGGATTTTAAGCATTTATGTTTTCTTCCGGGCTGCAGTGGTTAGCGCTGTCGCCTCACAGCTAGAAGCTTCCTAGTACGAATAGTGGGTCTTTCTGTGTGGAGTTTGCATGTTCTCCCCGTGCATGTGTGGGTTCCCTCCGGGTACTCCGGCTTCCTCCCATAATCCAAAGACGTGCTCGTTAGGTTCATTGGTGACTCTAAAATTGCCCGTAGGTGTGAGTGTGAGCCTGAAAGGTTGTCTGTCTCTGTGTGTCAGACCTGTGATTGACTGGTGATCAGTCCAGGGCGTACCCCAGCTGGGCTCCAGCCTCCCACGACCCTGAACAGGATTAGCGGTATAGATTATGGATGGATAGATGTTTTCCTCCAGGTGAAGGCGATAGTGGTGCAGTTCAGCCCCTTGTGGACAAAATGAACATTTATAAATAAATACAAAATTCACAGGACAATACTTTTTTACTTTTTTTCCCTGCCTGTTTTAACAATTTTTTTAACCACCAAGTATCATAACAGAAACACAAAAACACAAGAAATTATGCTGAATTTTTTTTTTTTTTTGCCTGTTTTTATGGGGAAAAAAAGCAGACTTCGAAACAAACTTAATCCTATGATTTTTTTATGACCAAGCAAAACACTTTGTTTATCTTAGATCTTCAACACAGGAAAGGAAACAAGTCAGATTTAGAAATAGTTTTTTTTAACACTTTACTCACAACGATATCTCCATAATATCATAATGTCCTCTCAGAAACACTGACGTGACTAACACTCATTTCATTCATCATCCTCGCGTTGTGATTGTTCTGTCCTCATGCACGTTTGTTATCTGATACTTATCTTAACATTTACGAGTTTGATTGTTACTTTTTGTTGTGTAAAACTTCCATTTATATGTGTTTGTCTTTGCATGATCATGTCCCTGCTGTACGTATGCTTGTGTGTGTATGCGTGTGTGTCCACATCCACAGTGCGCACTGGTTATCGACTGAAAGCCAGTCCCCACCAGGACTCAATGAAAGTTCTGTACTACATAGAGAAGGAGCTGGCTCAGGTTCCCTCTGCCAAGACGGCTGCACTCCAACGTAAGGCTGCGCAGATTAGGACAGTTTCTGTAATCTGTGAGGCTGTGTGTCCGTGTTTGTGTGTTTCTCTTATGTGCATGGTTTGTGTTAATTAACTAGCAAGTTTCCATCTAATTCATGCATCCATTTCATTACATCTAACTGTGCATAGACATCTCGCAAGACTCTCTGATTTTCTCTCTATTGCTCTCAGTTGTTCGGTTCTGACTAAAATGTAGTAGATCCAAAAATACAGAACCCAAATAACTTCTTTTTAAATGGTCAATAATTTGTCTCTTACAGCTGTAGTTTTTAGCAAACGATACTCGAACAGGAGTAAAAAGTGCATTTATTTGGGACTATTTTTAGCGCTGGATTAATACCCATTTGGAACAAGAAAAATTAGTTGTGTCATGATTTGGCAACATACACAAAAATGTAAAATGTAATAGTGTTGTTTAGGGAAAGATATTCCGGGCCGATATTCGGCATTTTGACGCATATCGGCATCTGCCTTTTTTTTTTTTTTTTTTTTTTTTTTTATAATTTTTAAATTTATTTATTCATTTATTTATTTATTTTTTTAAATCTGACGGCCGATAAGAGTTCATTTCTTTGCGAATTTTATTTAACTTTGTTTTATTTACTTAATAAAACTTCAGGAAGTTATTTATTTATTTCTTTAAATTTTCAGTTAACTTTATAAGAGATGCTGCTGACCCTGGGAACTCCCTGTGCTTTTTGTTTGTTTGTTTAATAAACATATGCTTAAAGGCATTTAAACAAAGTTAAGTGTTGGAGTTTGTATTATTCAAAATTTTGACGCCAATATTTTCACTTTTACTGCAAATGAATATCGGCTCCAAATATCGATTATCGGCCTCCTTGACTACTAATAATCGGTATCGGCCCTGAAAAAAACATATCGGTCTATCTCTATTGTTGTTAGTAGCATCAATCCATTGTTGGTCCTCACCCTTTCATAGAAATCCCTGAAAATAGGGAAACAGAATCTCTGAAGGCTGATCCTTTTAAGTACTTGTAATAATAGTTTAAGGAGGCACATGAGACATTTCTGCCCTCAGTAATTTACAGTCTGCTGTAATCACTGCTTATGATTATACAGTCAAAGTCACCTCAAACCAGAAAGTAGGTAATGAACTATTTGCGTCATGTTATTATCCCAGACACCTACACTGTACTTCCGTGGCTAATTTGAAATAAGATACCTGAAAATGTTTTCGAATTAAAATAGCGAATGTCCCTCCGCTGATGTTTCTGCCCTAACAGCCAGCAGCCTATCGGAGCTGAGCTCTCTTCACGATGGAGGGACGACAGACTTCAGACACACCTATCAGACGGTCCAGATGAAGGCGCTCCCGCCCATCGCGGACCTCGACGAGCAGACAGTGGTAAGAGCAGCTCCGCCTGCACAGCACCGAAGGTCCAGGCGGGAGCGAGGAAACCACTCAGACGATGAGCTGGACAGAAGGTAAAATTATGGTTTTACTTAGCATAAGTTCATGTCACCCACTACCTGTCACCACAAGGGATGCAAAAGTCTTCCACTCAGTGTGACCTGACCACATCGCCCACTTTGCTTCTCTGTGCTGTAGGTGGAACCCGCACTCAGAGCACCTGCAGAGGAAGACGTTAGGCAGAAGAGGGCGCACCGGCTCCCTGGACGAGCTGGAGGAGTTCGCCCAGTCCTACGACTCCCGTGGACGTCGGGCTGACCCTCCAGACCGGCTCTATGAGCGGGACTACAGCCCCCCCAGGCGTTTCTACAGAGATGATGACGACGGATGGCGCCGTCGCAGCCCCTCACCTCTACCCCAGAAGAGAAGGGACACGTGGGACAGCGATCGTCCCTCTCGGCCGCCCCAAAGCAAAGGATACGACAACGCCTTCCTCAGCAGCGTGCTGGACAGCAAGGCAAGGGGGCGGGGAGGGGACAGAGGGGGCGCTAGACCAGACGAGGACAGTGACACTCCCTCTAAAGGCAGCTCCAGAGGAAAAGGCAGCGATAGTTACTACAGCCGCTCGCCAAGCAACCGTCCAGAGGAGGAGGACGGTTTGCCTCCGTACTCTGAGTGGGAGGCCGAGCGGTACCGCAGGGCCGACACGACCACAGACCGGTACCGCACTGTAGAACCCCCCCGATCAGAGCGATACAGGACCACTGAACCCGCCACGAGGCCGTTCTCTTACACCCGCCCCAACCGGGGAATGTCCCACACAATACAGGGGGGCAGAGAGGAGAGAGAGAGGAACCGAAACCTGGTGAGTTACTTGTAGCAGGAACAAGGACTTCCTTCCTCTGCAGCTCTTCAGGAAAGAGACTCTAAATCCTGACGCAGGATGAGTCCGTCTATGTTCTATATTTTACTTATTGTCATCAAATCCCACAAAAAAAGTCCAAAACCGGTAAAAATCTGAGTGAGTGTTTGGCCAAAGCCTGATGAAGCTTCCTCTGTGCCATTGTGCTAAAACTATTAAACACCAGTGAGCCAGACTGTTGCATAACTGTTCTCCTCAGCCATCAGGACAGGAAGATATTCATCCTCAAAATACACAAATATATGTCAATACAAAGTTAGAGGATGACAGGGACAGAGGAAGAATAAAGAGAGCGAGAGTGACAGCAACACAGATTTCATGTCATACTTAAGTAGTGGTGCCAAACTTGTTCTCTCATATGAACATGACCTGTTAGATTAACACCTGTATGATTGGGGAGAACGAGGGAAAAGACAAACTGCACCACTTTAAAAGTAATTATAGCAAAAATACCATATTAGCATTAGCATACTTGTACTTGAACATTAGCATGCTTTCTGTGGTTTTTTAGATTAATTGTATTGAATTATTGCAGACTGTTTCTCCGAGGGACGTCTGCACTAGCCTAACAAGAGTGTAGTAATCCGCAACTGAAAGTAGTCCCCAACGAATGCCTTATTTACTCCTGTTAGGGTATGGTTTACTGAAAACTACATTGCCCAGTGGTTTTACGAGATAAATAAGCCTTATTAAAAAAAATAAAAAATACTGGTTGGAGTCCAGCTGGAACCTTCGTCATTTCTTCTTTATCTCTACCTCCGTGTTTCTCTTTAGCTGAAGGCTAACACCCCAAAAATGAATGTAAACAAAACTAAATATTTGACATATTTTCAATGATTTACATCTTCAGGACTTTGTTTCAGTGCTGAAAGATGTTTTTGGTTTTGGTCTTTTAATGTGGTTTGATGACAGTAAGAATAAAATAGAATAACGCCAGCTTTTGCCTCATCAATGTTTTACAGTATTTTGTACATAATCTGAATATATCTTGTGCAATGTACATACAAGATTTATGGTCTTAACACTGAATTGTTATAATGTAGCTCTGATATAATTTTATCTTCTATAGGTAGCTGTAAGAGTTTACTTAAATTACATATCTATATAACTCCATTATACACAGTCTATCATGCTTGCAACCATCTCAGTGTTACAGATTCTTACTCACTTGCCTTCTAAAGGTGTTGTTTACACATAAATCACTATCACAGTCATAACTACTAACACAGCTTGAGCTGCAAACGTTCTGTGAATGCAATAAACCACCAGGCTGCACTAACACAGCACGAGCATGATTGAAAGTCTCTAACGTGTGGCTCTCGGTGTATTTCTTTAACAGAGCACTGCACTGAGCAGGGACTCTCTCATAGTGTGACAAGGGTTCCCAGCCTGGACCCGCTCAGCACAGCGCTGCCAGTCTGCTCGTTTTAAACCGTCCTGTTGCTACTCAGGAGAGGCTGAACTGTTCTGCCACCAGCCACATGAAGTCTGGCTCGTCTCACTGAAATAACCGCGGCTGAAAAATAGTGGAATGGATGGAAAATGCTGAGAAAATAATGTGCACGAAGCAGCATGTGCAGTCACTTTCAGGACTCGTGCATGAATCATATCTGGATATGTATGCATGTGCAGTCTTCAGAGGTTGCGTATGGTGAGTGTGCATCATTTTCAGAGCGACTGGACTTATCCTAACCAGTGCCAAGAGGTTTTTTTACCATTATTTTTACCTGCCAATTTTGATCTGCCAAGTTTTTATAACATATTGCAATAGTCTTATTTTCTCCTGCACACTTCATATTTCTCACTCAGTTCCCTGCAACTCAGGTTCACCTTGTATTTGTGTGTTTGTCTGTTTTTGATACCGTCTGTATGTAAGTACTGTATCTTGAATTTGTTTTAATTGCACTGCTTTTGAATAAAACAATTCTAAGAAGTCTTTGCTGTCTTACAAGAATGTTTTTATTATCTTGGCTGAAAGAGAAGATGCGTAAAACTTGGACTGCTGCTGCTGATTGTTTTGTTTTCTCAATAAATCATAATATCAATCCATCCATTATCTATACCGCTTATCCTGTTCAAGGCTGCAGGGGGGCAAGAGCCTATCCCAGCTGTCATCGGGCGAGAGGCGGGGTAAACCCTGGACTGATCATCTGTCAATCACAGGGCTGACACATAGAGACAGACGACCTTTCATATTCACACTTACATGGGCAATTTTAGAGTCACCAATGAACCTAACAAGCACGTCTTTGGACTGGGATTCGAGCCTAGCTTTGAGTCGACAACGCTAACCACTGCGAGAATAGTGAGAAATACTTAGAAACATTTCCTAAAGCCAAAGCTGAGGTTTTCAAATGTCTACAGAACAGGCTTGAATGTGTCTCTGTTGTTGTTTTGTGCCTCTATTTCGCATCTTGAGAGTATTTATAGTTGTCTTGCAATTCTTTGTAGACTTTTAGTGTCTCTTTGTTGTCTTTTCACATCTCTTCCTGGTAATTTTGCTATTTTTTGTGGTCATTTTACAATTTATGTAGTAACTCTGTGTTCATTGTAATGACTCATTGAAATCTCTATTTGGGACTTTTTATGGTAGTTTAACATGTCTTTGTTGTGTTTTTGTGTCTCTTTGTAATCATTTGATGGACTTTCTATCAGGAAATTCAATCAGCCACTTCATACAGATTCTCTGATACAGCAGCCCAGTCGGCCTGTTCATGATACTGACAAGCCCATAATTTCACCTTCTGCCTCTGGTAGGGGGACGTCAGGTCCCTCTCGCCCCGCCCCTGCACACTCCTACTCTTTATTTAGACACAATGATAGTAGAGACAAAAAATTGTGTAGCTTTATAACACAATAGGCAAATGAAAGTTTAATTATTTTGTAGGATACGAAGTGGATACCAATCATAGGGAAATGAGGGAGTGTTTCCTCTCCTTTTATACTGATAAAGAAGGAATTTAAATATTAACCCGTCTCGAGCTTCAGAGTGGAGCCAGACACAGATGTGATGGCAAATCTTTTCTTCCCCGCAGCATTTTTCACAGGACTTCAAGAGCACTTCAGTGAGCTGAGAGCTGCACTTGAGCTGAGCTCAGGCAGGCTTGTTTTGTGTCAACAGTGAAGCTCGCTGGGGTCCATATCGAGGATAAGAGATGTAAACACCCTCGCACAAAAACTCCCAACACCCAGACATGACTCATCCCGAGAGTGAACTTTACTCTCAGGCTGTTTGCCACAAAGGAGTTAATGAAAGCGGACGTGCCAGGCGCACTGACCTGCTTCTACTCCATTCATCTTATTCAGATTAGGCTTCACTCCTTTTAAACTGCTTCTAGTTACAATATATTAACATGTTAACATTAAATAAACAACAGCATTTTAATAGACTCATTAGAGGCAGTGAACTCACCAAAAAACAGCAGGACATAAAGTGCAGAAAGGATTGAATGTGACTTATTTTAAAACGTATTTTATTTTGAAAAGCCTCCTTTTAGGGATTCACACACCTTTACGCATGTTTTAGCTTGGTTGTGCTCAGGGTCACGCAACCCCTGAGATTTCTCTTCTGCCCCCCTGAGCTAAAGCTAACTCTGTAAAGACTTAAAATCTAGCTTCACCTCAACTACCTACACACTGATGCATCAGTATTAACGGAACTACAGTATGACATACAGGATAACATGTCAGTCACAGTGGCAAAATTAGGACTGTACTTTGTTCATCTCTGTATATTTCGCTGATAGCTCTTGAGTTGGCTTCTGTCTACTGAAAGAAAGGATGTGAATACATGAGCTTTTAAACGGGGTAAACATCACCTCCCTGCTCCTCCTGCTCCGCCATGTTTCTTCCTCCATGTTGCACCTGTCACAGGGGGCGGGGTGATGATGTCACCTGCAGCCGCAGTGGGGGAGGGGAAATCACTCTGTGGGAAAGTTGTTCCGCGTCCGTGCAACTCGTCTTTCACCTCAGGAAACAAACACAGACTGCCTAACATGTCGTTTTGAGTTAAGACTCGAGTTACTATGAAGAGCAGCGCCTCCGTTACGTTTTCCTTAAAATATTCCGGATTTTTGGTGGATTTTGAATCGCCGACAGGATAGAGAGTGACGCTTCCAAGGGAGGATAAAAAGCAGCACGATGGGAAATTTGATACTAATGGTGCTTCTGCTGGCTCACCTGCCAACAGGTGAGGTTTTAAAGGCTACAGTGAACACAGTTTCTATCTTATATTTTATACCAGTGTCATCTATTTTGATCTATTTTAAGGCAGGAATTCAGAGTGAGACACACAAGCAAACAACCGAAACTGTTTGTGGAGTGTGCAAGTTAATTATCGACAGGTGTAAATAGGGCAAGGCCGAGTAAAGTCACGTGACTGCACACTGATAGTTTTTCTATGCATATTCTCAGACATAGAGCAGGTGTAACAGTGGAAGAAAAACGTAATAAATCAGGTTCTTTATTATGTCAAACCTTAGTAGAAAAAAAACGTGGAAGACATAGGGGTTGTTAATAACGATTATTTTGATAATAAATCAATCGGCTGTTGAGCTGACACAATTAATCATTTAATATACAGGGAGTTAATTCATCTTTAAGTCTTTATCGTTGGTCGTTATTTAGGCATAAATGTTATAAATTATTCGGGCTGCAACTAAAACGATTATTTTCGTAATGACTAATCTGCCTATTCATTTAACGATTAATCGATTAATCTTTTAGTTCACAAAATGTCAAAATGTGTTGGATTTTTTTTTTGTTTTTCGTTTTTTAAATCATGACCTCATGATGATTTCCCAGAGCCAAAAAATTACGTCCACATATAACAAATGTTCAAAACCCAAAGATTTTTAATTTACAAAATGTTTACATCTACAAAGCTGGAACTAGCAAATGTTTGACATTTTTCTTGAACATAAAGATTAATAAAATATAACACTATTTGGCAATTAATTTTCTTGTCATTGATTTTAAATGTTTTATTGTTGCAGCTCTAAAAAATAATCCACTTTAAATCTCTAAAATTTGAGAATTTTTTGCTTTTTCATTTTTATATTCTAGTGGATTAAATAGGATTGAAAGTTAAGTTATTTTCATCACTGAGTAATCTCAATGATTAAAATGACTTATTAAAATTTAATTTCTGTGAACTATCAGAAATAAAGTGCAAAATCCCGATAAGCAAGAGTCCAGGGTGAAATTAATCAATGTATAGTTTTGTGCGACCAAGTAACACCTTAAACTCTGACATAAAGTATTTTTATCAAACGATTAATCAAGCTGTCCCAATATTTATGTAGCCTAGAAACATGTTTGTGCGTGCATTGTGGGTGTGTGAGTTTGATATCTGACCTCAAAGCTTCACTAATACAATTAGCAGAGGCTCCTGTCATCGGCTTCTGAAGCGTTGGTCCTGATTGACGGCTGTTACCACTTCTAATGATGCAGTACAATGTGTGCACTCTCAAAGGACTAAATGTAACCAGTCTGCTCACATTCTTGTCACTCCAGAGTTTAAGAGCGACGCCGTGGCACAAATACAGTTGTTTTTTTAAAGGATATTTAATTTGAATGTGTGTCATGAGTGCTGCTGTTTTACATTTTATCTCATGCCTTCTTCCTGTTTGTGTCAGAGCTGCTGTCCATCCAGGTGACCGTTTCAGAGACGGAGAGGAGCACGACTCTGTTTGCCTCGGTGATCCTCCGCTGCGATTACTCAACCTCAGCAAACCCTCAGGATGTCCTCGTCACCTGGAGGTACAAGTCCTTCTGTAAGGACCCGGTGCTGGAGTTCTACTCCACAGGTGAGGCTGCAGGTGGAGGTTGAGGCATTTCACTTTCTCATGGCAAGTGACAAGTCAGTAAAAGTACAGTTGTTACTAATACGTAAAACACTGCCCTGCTCCAAATAGGTGTTCCAGTTTCAGTTTTGCGCACACAACTAAAGGAAACAGATAAATTATTAATGCTGACTGATTACAGCTGTGCTTTTTCTGCAACACCAAGTCAAAAACCGACCAGGAGCTTCTCGTGGTTGAACAGACACTAAGGTGGATTTTTGTGCTCAGCTGTCAAAAGACAACTCACTGGGACTTTAACCAGTCACCACGTTTGAGCCCGCCGCCCTCGTCAGGTTTCATACCTGATGATAAAACCCTCTGTTTGAATAAAGGGCAGGTTCTTTGTGCTGAGTCATGTTTACATTTGACTGTATTATGTTATTTCCAAACAGAGACGAGCCCAGGGCCAAAAATGGGCTGAGCAATTGTTATAATAAAAAATGCTGTGGATTAGGTAGAAAAAGGTGCATTCCTGGATGCTTTTTTGCATTTTTGATTACTACATTTTCCACTGAATTATCTGTTTTCCCCAAACAAAGTAACGACAATGTCTATAGAACAGTCTAATATTCATAGTATTTGGAAATTGCTTTGACAGAATACTAGCTAAATAGGGATACATCTCACAGTCCCAGTAGGCTTAATCAAAAGTCAGATGTTGCTTATTCTATCTATTATACATAAACACTTTTTTAAAAGTTATTAACGAAAAGTGCAGAGAAACATTAGCAAACTAATGACACCATTTTAGATGGCTGAATGTCATTTATGTCAATTTACTCATGAAAAAATACTTTAAAAAGCTTTGGACAGGCAAAGTGCTGATGGAGTGATCTAGAAGAAAAATAATATGTCGTTAAATTAATCCTATGTTTCCTCTGTTCCTGAAGCCTATCAGGCCGCTCTGCAGCTGGGTCAGGACCCTGATGATAAAACCCTCTGTTTGAATAAAGGGCAGGTTCTTTGTGCTGAGTCATGTTTACATTTGACTGTATTATGTTATTTCCAAACAGAGACGAGCCCAGGGCCAAAAATGGGCTGAGCAATTGTTATAATAAAAAATGCTGTGGATTAGGTAGAAAAAGGTGCATTCCTGGATGCTTTTTTGCATTTTTGATTACTACATTTTCCACTGAATTATCTGTTTTCCCCAAACAAAGTAACGACAATGTCTATAGAACAGTCTAATATTCATAGTATTTGGAAATTGCTTTGACAGAATACTAGCTAAATAGGGATACATCTCACAGTCCCAGTAGGCTTAATCAAAAGTCAGATGTTGCTTATTCTATCTATTATACATAAACACTTTTTTAAAAGTTATTAACGAAAAGTGCAGAGAAACATTAGCAAACTAATGACACCATTTTAGATGGCTGAATGTCATTTATGTCAATTTACTCATGAAAAAATACTTTAAAAAGCTTTGGACAGGCAAAGTGCTGATGGAGTGATCTAGAAGAAAAATAATATGTCGTTAAATTAATCCTATGTTTCCTCTGTTCCTGAAGCCTATCAGGCCGCTCTGCAGCTGGGTCAGGACCCGTCCAACGACTGCCGGGACAGCCAGCGCACAGTCCGCACAGTCATCCAGAAGAGAGGCATCAATGAGCCCATACTGGGAGCAGACTACAGAGAACGCAAAATTACCATTCAAAACAGTAAGTTTGTTCCCATCCGAAGGAAAATGTTTTAAAACTGTCAATACAGACTTACTCACTGATTTGTGATATGAGATTTCACACCGGCTGCGTGTATTTGAGTACTTATTGTGGTGCGTGAGCATGCTGTATGTTAAGTAAGTATTTACTTATCAGTGCATAAGTTTGTCTAAATACTGATTTCATAGGCAGAACAGGAGAGGATGTATTGCCTGAAGTTAGACAATAGTAAACATGACGAGTAAAGAGAGCAAATAGAAGACACTAAAACACCTAAAAACATTTCTTCTTTTAAGGTTATATTTACATCTCTGTTATCCTGAAGTGATCCAAATTTGAAATGTATAAGTAATGTGACATATCTGTGCACAGAGGCCGACCTGGTCATCACTGAGGTGATGTGGTGGGATAACGGCGTCTACTTCTGCAGCATCGATGCTGCTGGTGACACGACAGGAGACTCGGATCGGGAAATCAAACTCATCGTGTACCGTAAGTTTTCCCTGTCGAGCTTTTTGCACTTCGATACAAGTGTTGGTGTGCAAAAATATAATCAATACTTCTGTGTCTTCTGATCTGTTCCAGACTGGCTGACGGTCCTGTTGATCATCCTCGGGGCTCTGCTGCTCATCATGCTCCTCTGCATATGTTGCTGTCAGTGCTGCCCGCAGAAGTGCTGCTGCTACGTGCGCTGCCCGTGTTGTCCACGGACCTGCTGCTGCCCTGAAAAAGGTAGAAGAGATGCTTTTCGTTGGCTCAGTTCCCCTTCTTGAAAGCATAAACTACAACGACCTTAACAGGAGTTGGGATTGAAGTATTTTCCATAAATCATCAGGGATGTGCAGATCCGAGTTTGTCTTCTTGCTATTTTTTACTTTGAGGACATTTGGCATGTCACTCTAAGATAAATAATTAGCTGCTTCAGTTTTTCCTGTTATGACTTACAGGGACACTTTAACCTCTGACCTCTTCTTTGCGCTGCTCTGATTTCAGCTGTGATGCAGCACAGGATGATTAAAGACGCTCAGAAGGCGATGGTTCCCTGGATGAACGGTCAGCCCATCTACGCTCCCATCAGCTCCAAAGCCTCCTCTCAGGGCGTCCCCATACTGTATTCAGGTGCGTGACACAAAGGGACAACAAGGCCCGCCTTTGATGCTTTGTTTCGAGATCAATACCATCAGAAACCAGGGGCGTATGTTTGCTTGTGGTTCTGGCAACTGTGATTTCATAGACACAAAATGAATTCTAAAGGTGCTCTAAAACTTTCTGCTGACGAGATCTATGCATCAACTTTCAAAGTTGGAAATGTGTCAATAAGCGTTATTCTGCTGCCCCCAAGTCGGCAAAAAACAGCTCATGCAGACCTAGCATTGTTGTCTCTCTAAAACATAATGTAAATACATTTTGTTCCAGGCTCGTACTCGGACCACCCTGTCAAGCAAAACTTTGCCATGGCCCCCATGCAGCTGTCCCCCATGGCCCTGCAGCAGCAGTACCCTCCTCCTCCTCCTCCTCACCATCACCATGTGAACGGCAGCGTGAGGAGCAGCATCCAGGGCACCAACCATGTGTTGGACTACCTGGAGAACCAGGTGAGGGGGCTGGATGTGGTGGCACCTCAACATGCTCCGTACGCTGTCCAAAATATGCCACCGTTACAGCCTCAACCACAGCACCACCCTGCCCCTCCTGGTGTTCCCTACACACCCGGACCCCCGAGCATGCTGTCCGCCCTGGATGAGATGGGGGTGAGAGGGGTGGAGAGGCGGGTGATCACCCTGCCTCCTATTATCCAGCGTGGACCCAGCTTCTCCTCGCGAAGGGCGCCTGGAGGTGGAGATGGAGCAAGAGGTGCCAGGATATCCAGCCAGTCCAGTGGGAGTACGAACCGCTCAGGAGGAGGAGGAGGAGGAGGAGGTCTCCCCCGCAGCAGTCGAGGCTACAGAGACGTCTCTCCCACCAGACGGGGGATCTTGCGGGATTACAGCGATGACTCCGATTGGGACAACCGGCGAGGGAGAGCGCCGCACACGAGCTCGAGGAATCAGAGAGGAAGCTCGGCCGGGAGGAGAGGAGGAGGATCCAGGCCGAGAACTCGCAGTCGTGACGACCTGTTAGGGGAGCTGTACAGCCGAGCAGCCCGGAGGGAGAGGAGCTACTCACCTCCTCAGCGCCGCAAAGACTCGTGGAGCTCAGACGAGGAGGACAGCAGGAGGAGGAAAGGAGGCAAAGTGAAGGATTGGCCGGAGAAGCCCCCGAGCTACTCCTCCATCGAGATCCAGGCTGGACACGGGAACGGGCGGAGGAACTACAACCGCTTTTCTGTAAGACCCACAGATTTTGTTTCTTTGCTTCCTATTGATCTACTTCCTGTTTTTAGTCTATCTTGGTTGTTTCATCACTTTATATCCATGCTAGTCTCCACCACTTTGATCCACACTAAAATATATATTTAAAATTTACTGATGAATTCAACAACTATTGATTTGATTGCAATGACATTGGGTACAGACATTTATATTCTCCTCTGGCTATCAGGTCAAAATTTTAATTTCACTTTGCTTTATATCCAAACATCCGTAAAAGAACTACATTTCCCCTCAGCTTCACCTAAATGTTTTGTTTTCGTGTTAATAAGCACATGTTAGCATGCTAACACACTAAATTAAGATCGTGACCATTATATCTGCTAAACAGCCACATTTAAGCATCATCATTGTAGCATCTTAGCATGCAGATGTTAGCTAAGAACACCTTTTTAGGTTGTGCTCTAAAATGGTGTTTATTGACTCATCACCCCTTCCTCTTTCACTAATCCTCATCTCTCACTTCTCTCTCAGGATAAAAGCTCCCACAGCAGCACCAGCGTCGTCATCTGAAGCATTTCTATCTTTTTTTTAATTTTTCCTAAATGTTTCCAGAACGGTGAAAATGAAGACAAACAGGTGGAACCGTGATCTGTTTAATCAGCCAACAAGGAAGAAGTTGTTGTAAAAGTTGATGTCATGTACTGTACTGATATACTTGTTCTGTGTATGCACTGTGTGTGCCGCCTCTTGTTATTGAGATAAGTGTGATTCTTGTGCTCACTTTATTAAATTGTGTCATTTCTATGTGAAGTGAGTTTTTTCTCTGGTGATGGATAAAGTTTCCTTCTGCTGGTGTTTGTGAAGAAAATGTTTCACAGTTGCAACAAGCAGATTGTTTGATCTTGTGGGTTAATTAGTTTCGTCTTCTTGAATATGTAATGCATGTTTTTGTAAAAACAGTCACACTGTGTGTGTTAAGTAATTTACTATATTTTAATTTCTTGTATTATTTAAAGTGTTTTTCTTTATAATTTTTAATTGTTGTGAGACTGTCAGCAATAGAAAGGACGTTTTAGGAACTTTGTAGAAAGATGGACTGAGGACAGTTTGGACACATTTGTTGGAGCAACAACATATAGTTGTAATTTTCATGTTTGCTTTTGTAACCTGTATGTTTTTAATAAACTGTTTTAGATACAGCTACTGTGGTGTTTGTACATGGACTTCATATAAGGTCTTTTCCAACCAGACACAAGTGGACAAAATAGTTTATTTGCCTTAGGGGGGCTCAGATCACCAGGTTATTAAGATATCAACTGGTTGCTGAATTATTGTGTTACACTGGGCTGCTGTCTTTATAGAGGAGTCTTATGTCAAAATGTAGCTGGAAATAATTATGCTAGTTCATATTTGCTTACAGGATTATTCAAAATTGTTTCATCAAATTACCACAAACTAATTCACAATAATAATCTACAAAGTAACATAACAGTCGAAGAGATTTTTTTTAATACAATTTCCTTTTATTCTTATATACTTACACTTAAGTATCATTTCAATGCAGCAATATTACTTGAAAAGACTAGTACAGAGTATCGTATCAATATTTTAATTATTTCAAAATGTCTCGGCTAAATAATCTCTTCAAGGGCTACAAACCCGTTCCAACATGACTGTACCCTCAGGAATTCAGACCTCACTAGAAGTTTCTCTGTCACATTAACATTTGATAAATGTCCAGCAGGGGGAAGCAAAGTATATAATTATAATCTGCAGAGTACAGACTGATTTGAGATCAGTGCTGTGTATGTCTGTCTATGACTAAGGGTTGAAAAATGTCAGTTTTTTTGTCATCTGCTGGTTTTATGAAACATAATATTAAGCCATAAAACAGTGCTAAAGTTGTATTTGCAAGCTAAATGTCAACGCCTGTGTCACTAAGGTACATATTTAAGGAGAAATGCATGTGAGTTAGTATATTGAGGCTGAAGATGGAGCCTCTGTTTACAGAATCAGGGGAGGGAGGAGGCGGGGGCTGGCCCTCCTCTGAGCCCGCCACACTGCTGTCCGATTGGTGGCTCCTCTGCTCGGAGAGGCCCACTGACTGGGGGAGAAGTTAAACTGTCAAAGTCAAAGGATCCTGGATCAGCTGTTAGCTGTCGATCCGCCCCAACATCCACTGATAACAACAGCACTGATCGTTAACAGGAGCAAAGAAGCGGCTCTTATGAAGATTTGAAATCCGAGCTACAGCAGCTTCACGTCGGTTTCAGGTGAGGCTAACTGGATGAAAGCTGCATGGCTAGCTAGCTTTAGCGGCTGCGCAGATTGTTCCATTAAGAGAACTGATTTTCCTTAAAGCAGCTAACAGCAGCTAATAGCGGCTAGTTGAGCTGATGCGGGATGATAGCAGGGGTTTCACATGAACACATTGGCTGGTGTTTAGTCTCTACTATTGAATCATTTCTAAACTATTATTGTATTTATTGATTTTATTAGCAATAAATAATAATGGCTGCTTCACCTGTTGTTTTTCACTGTGACTCAGCCTGTGTGAAGCTAACGTCTCTGATACTTGCAGCAGGTTGTTTACAGGAGCACAGACATGCTGAACTCGTGTTATTCACGGTATGTCTGGTGTTTTTAGGTCGTGCGTCCTCTCTTTGACCGGAGAGGTGACTCTTACCACTAACGGGGGTTACTGGCTGGGTGTCACTGAGTGTGTATTTGCTCCTGGGTTGTCTGCAGGCAGCATGAACTCCCTCCCTGGAAGAGCCGCTCTGTCCCTGTGCAGGCGCACGGCAGCGGGCGGGATGAGAGTCTTCGCAGGTTCCCCGGGTCATCCTGCCGGGGTCATGCCGGCCGACAGGGCCTTCCTCCAGGCTGTACGGGTCTGCCACTCCGGGACGGGCCGCAAAGGCAGCGTCAGCACCAAGAAGAGGGGCTACGACATCACCAGAAACCCACACCTGAACAAGGTGAGCTCGCTGGAGTGTATGGTACCTGCCTCTGTTGTTCTTCCAAAATGTTTATTCATATTCATTTTTATCTCAAAAGACAAGAAAATATTAACATTTAAAAGTAAATTGATTGAACAAATAAAATAGACAAATCATGATTAGGTCTACTCCGTTTTCCCATGATCCTCCTTGATAATAGTAGTAATTATATGTACAGTCTATGATGACATCATTTGTGTTTACATTCTTATAGTATTCTAGTGTTAGGCCTTAACATGGGTTCAATCTTGTTCATGACATGGTGGTTACATGAAACATGGGAACCTGGTTATTTATATCCCTCCATACATGATCATGACAGTGTCCGAGTTTCTGATCATATGTTCGCTGCTGTGTCTCGATTTCTCACCATCTCAGACACTACTCTGTACCAAGGAAGACTATTTAGAAACTTCCAAGGTGTTTACATGACACAGTACCCTGCTTTCTAAAGTCTTCTAGAGTCTTAAACTGGGATATGATGATGTCATGCACATCAAATAACCAAGATACTTTAAAAACCTCTCTGTGAGATGAGAGAAACATTACTAGGATGCATTTTAACAGAGTAACGCTAATTATCTAATTACCATAAATAGCTTCAATGTAATAAATCTCACCATTCTTGTTTGACATCAGTGCAACTTTGTGCATCGAGGTGCCTCAAACAATATCACCTGTTTTGTTTGCACTGTCCCTGTAGTGGTCACATGACTGTTTCTACAGACAACAATATGTCCCGCATATACCATGTTGTATGGTGGTGGAAATTGTAATCACCACATGAGTGCCATAGCTGCCGACTAAGTCAGATAGCAGAGAGTTTAAACATCCACCTCTGGAGCTATTGTAAGTCTTCATGTAGATCCCTCTCGTGTGTGTGTGCTGCTCTGCCTCTGTCTTGGTAAAGCATGCTGATTGGTTTCTAAAGATAATCCTTACATGTTTTATCCGCAGAAAGTGTGATAAAAGCGCTGCATTAGCAAAAGGTAATGTGAATGCTTTTGAGATAAGATTTAAAAAATGCTGCAGTTGCACCAACTGTGCCAGAACTGATCTAAAGCAAACATCAGCTAAGAGACCCACCAGAGGTTTTACTGCACACTGCAAACAGCGAATACTTTTCGCTGCCTTGCTAGCTCTAGCCGGAGTACAGGTGGAGAGATAGTGACACTTTCGCTGAGTTTATTGCTGTGATTTAGGTTTAATGGGAGGTCGTTCCCTGTTCCTTCCTCTGCTGGTGCTCGGTCAGCAGTAACGTGTTGACTCACAGGTCGGTTCAGAGGAAGGAGTCAGGGAGTTCAGCCTGAAAGTATTTTCATGATGAAGTAAATGTCGGTTCTAAAATGTATTATTCAGTCAGATTCAAAGGTTAAACAAACAGTTTTCACATAATCATTATTCTAATTTGGACTCAATTTTCCAGCTCAAATCGGCCACATTTCTTCCTCTCTGGTATAAAACATATTTACACTCATCAGCTAATAGAGGACACATTTCTGTCACTAAACTCTGTCCTTCTGCAAACCTGCCAAACTGATTCCAATGTCCTCTAAGATGTCAAATGATTATGAATCATAACCATAAATATTACTCTTCTCTCACTGTAATTGGTCGTGTTGTTATAAGCAGTATGTTGTATCTTAACAGTAATCTTTGATAAGGTTGGATTGAAGCCGTTATAAAAGCAGTTTATACCTCTCACACCCACATTAGCTTCACTCTCTCCCTGCGTGTTTAAACATTGTGTTGATACTCGTTTGTTTAAGCTGCAGGTTAGAGAGTCGCCTTAATCGGCTTACTTAAGTGCCTCTTTACCTGCTCGCTCTAATAGGTTTAGGTTAACTCTGTTAATCTGTGACTTTCTCTCTGCCAGGTACATTAGCTTTCCACATCTGTGCTGTTAGATTGTAGTTTTGTAAGCCTGCCCTGCACTCTGACTTTCTCTGTCCTTGTCCAGTGTTAGTCTTGGTTTGGTATTTAAGTCGTTAGAGCGTCTCCTTTTAATAACCTCTGGCAGACAGGCCTCTTGTTGTTTGCAGCTATTAAGTGTGCGTAGAGTGCTGCTCAGCTGTTGAGCATCAATGGGAAAGCATGCAGCGTGTGGAAAAACTGTAGACGTAATGATTGTAAGATGAGAGGGTGAATATCAAACTGCAAATATTCCCAGGGAAATTTAACACCAACGTTTTTAGATATAGGAATGGCTGTGCTTAAAACAACACATTTAACTGCCGGTGCAGTTGGTTGTTAATGTTGATAAGAAGCCCAACTGTCATCGCAGCATATAAAATCTTGAAATAAGATATTGTAAATTCAAAATGTGCAACTTTTACCTCAAAAAAAGGGTAAGTTTTAGCGTCATGTTGCTTAAAATGTAATATCTATTTATAGTTTACACTGTAGGCAGTGACTTGGATTTTAGGTATGCTTCTAGTCCAAGTAATATTGACCAATCACGTATCAGCAGGCTGCGGTATTGCTGTGGAAAAACAGTCCGTCCGGAGAGCAAAAGCAGGCAGATTGGAATCCGCCCTAATGACATCCCAGCTCCCGTCAGCGTCAACTGATGATGTTGTAGCTTCTTATTAATCTCTATAAACAGACATCTGCATGCTAACCGCTAACTATCTGTTCTAGATTTAAAATTCAATTTGAGGCTAATCCCCCTGATGCTGTGTCACGAAAGCGGTTCAGTGTTTAGATTTCCGGACTTCCGCGAATGCATCAGAAATGATCGATCCGACCTCAGTTTAACTAACGAGCATTTTAAAAAATTTTTTACAGTGAAGCTGAGACTCACCAGAAACAGATGAACGGGCGCTCCTCCGGGGGATTTAATGAGCCATAAATTTACAAACCGTTTATTTCGCTGACATACCTGGAGGGGCGAAGTTTGCTTTACTTTTGATCTGAACACACGGTCGCTTCTCAAGTTGCTAACTGGACTGTAAACAATGTAGACTTCTTGGCTGGAAGTCGCTAACCGTCGTCAGCCCACAGCCGATGGTTTCCCAGATTGCTTAAAATGAGAACAGAACATAAAGTCTTGAAATCAGACAGGGAAAAAAAATCAAGCAATCTAGTTTAGCCTTTTTAATTCATATTATTACTTAAAACAAGCATCAAAGTACCTAATATAAATCTAAAAACATGACAGGTCATTCCAAAAATAACGTGTCTCATAACAAAGACCCATAGCAAAGACTCAGGAATTCACTAAGGCTTTGCTAATAAAATGTACACTCCCACAGTGGATCAAACAGGGCCTAGAAGGCCACTTTATTCCCCATGTAGGTCAGTGTTTTCTCTGGCGTGCGAGGAGCGGGAGAAAACGGAGGGAGCCGTGAGGCAGAGGGGATGAAAGAGAAGTCGAGCTGACAGGGGAGTGAGTTCGTGCTCCAAAACTATTGGACAGAATAAATAGATTAAACCTCACACTCCCCTCCAATCACTCTTTGGTAAGCGTGCCAGCACATGAGCTGCAGCTCTAACCAGAACCAGGAGGCAGAGGGGTGCAAGGCTGCTGCCTACCAAAATAAAAGCACGGCCTTGTGTTCTCATGTTATATGTACGTATTTGTAGGACTTTCCAATGTCGCTTTCCTGGTATTGTGTTCGTCTGTTGCAAAGTTTCCAAAGTGGAAACGAATTCATAACTCCGAGAGAAAGGATCAAAAAGACCACTGTATTTGGGCGCAGTCTGAGTCATAACTAACCTCAGACTGTGATGACTAGCACATGAGTCACAGTGGTCTGTTTTTTTTCTGACTTCTTATTTAGTTTGTGGACTTTACCCGGAGTGAACTCTTTCAGGGCTCATCACAGTTGTATAACCGCTCCCTCTCTCTCCCCACAGGGGATGGCGTTCACCCTGGAGGAGCGCTTGCAGCTGGGCATCCACGGCCTGCTGCCCCCCTGCTTCCTCTCCCAGGACGTTCAAGTGCTGCGCGTCATGAAGAGCTACGAAACGCGTGTCAATCCTCTGGACAAGTGAGTGAACAGACTCAGAGACAGTTACAATAAAGTGCTGTGGAGGACTGTCACAATCAGCTGCAGATGTTCAATGAGTTCAATAAGTTATTTAGTGACGCATCAAAGAATTGTAAAGCAGCGTTCAGTGAGCCAGTATTTAAGACACATGTTTGATTCTTGCCCTTTTCATCTCCCTATAACTATTAACTGTCCAATGAAAGGCAAATACTAAAATGTCATCTTTACAAAAGGAAGACAAAGTCCTCTAATAAGAACGGAGACGTGTCACACGGACACTGAACTCTGAACTCCAATCGTATCAGTGTAATTCATGTGATAAAAGTCTACAGCCATGCGGCAGGCAGATCGAGGCTGAGCTAAATGCTAACATCCGGATGGATCGTCTAAAACATCTTCAGGTCTGCAGTCTACATTTCAAACCTGACGATTTTGAACGAGACATGACATCGGAGGCGGGCGTCATAGATTGAGGAAGTGTAGTTTCCGCGGAGGTTTTCCAGAGCCCATTGGAGAAGCGGATAGCGTCCTCCCAAGGCACAGAACATTTTTTTCTACCATAATGGCATGATAGGACTGAGGTTGAAAATCGGTGTACTGGCCCTTTAAGTGTGAAGTGGAAGCAGTAAGGAGGTTCCTGCATGAGGATCTAACATGCTAACATTTGCTACTTAGCACCATTTAAATTACAAGTCATCATATGGGGACCATGAATGTCTGTACAACATTTTATAGCAGTCATCACATAGACGTTGCTATCCCTTGAGCCTTGCTGCTTACAGATAAACATGTTATCCGTCATGACATGCAGCTGGCATGCACTTAGTTTTTTGATGCATATGTCCCTCTGGATAGATGATTATCATCAACAGTTCACTATAACCAAAGACGATCTTGCAGCTTTCTAATGTCTCTGTCTGTCTCTGTCTTAGGTACATCCTGCTGATGACCCTGCAGGACAGGAACGAGAAGCTGTTCTACCGCGTGCTGACCTCTGACATCGAGGAGTTCATGCCCATCGTGTACACTCCCACCGTCGGCCTCGCGTGCCAACAGTACGGACTCGCCTTCAGGAGACCCCGGTGAGATTAATCACATCCCCCTCAGCCTGTAGGCTTACTGGGCTTTGCAGCACCACACATACTGCTGCTTTATAATTAAAACCTGCTTGTTTACAGAGGACTCTTCATCACCATCCACGACCGAGGACACATCGCCACCATGCTCAACTCCTGGCCTGAAGAGGATATCAAGGTCAGACAACAAACACATGCATATACGCCAGAGAAATTAGATCTCTATCATACATGCTATGCTAACTGTTGTCTCTGTTTAGGCCATTGTGGTGACAGACGGGGAGCGTATCCTGGGCCTGGGGGACCTGGGGGGTTATGGGATGGGGATACCCGTTGGGAAACTGGCTCTGTACACAGCCTGCGGTGGTGTGAAGCCACAGCAGTGTCTCCCGGTGCTGCTGGACGTCGGCACAGACAACCAGGTGATCATTAAGTTTTATAAGCTGCTGCAGCACTTCATATCTGCCTCTTATCAGTCACTACTTCTTCATAGTTTCCATATCACACTAGACTTGGTAATAATTTACTGATCCACACAGATGATGCCTCTTATTGATTGACTGATTGTCTGATTGATTTTTGGTCCAGTCGCTGCTTGATGACCCGCTCTACATCGGACTGAAGCACAAGAGAATCAGAGGAAAGGAGTACGACGATCTGATCGACGAGTTCATGCAGGCAGTGACGGACAAGTGAGTGAAACCACAGCTGATCAAAGAGCGTTCAAGCGGTCATGATGTCTGACTCCGCCTCTCCATGTCCCGCAGGTACGGGATGAACTGCCTGATACAGTTTGAGGATTTCGCCAACAGCAACGCGTTTCGCATCCTCAACAAATACAGGAATCGATACTGTTCCTTTAACGACGACATCCAAGGTACTCAAACACATCGGGCAGCTGGTGCCAAAACTAGCTTTTGTTGTGTCCATATAGCACATTTTTCTGACAGAAGAAGTGCTTGCGTTGTAAGAGGAAAAAAAATAAAAAACACTGCACGCCGGTTTGGTTTCTATGACAACAGTAAGTTTAACATACTACACAGCTAACAACGAGCTTACAACGCGAAATATGTAGCCTACAGCTCGGCCAAAACAGCTTGCTCCTCCACGGTTACCAGGGTGACAAGTGGCGCCCCATCTGATTGGTTGCCTGAAACAAAGCTGCAGTGCATCACCAGCGCCTTTCTGAAAAGTTCAGAGATTTTTAACTTGAAGCGCTCGGAGCGAAGCATACGTTCTATACATACTGTCTGAACAATTGAAAAAAGACCCTGATGCTCAGAAAAAGGTGCTATGTGGACCAGGACCATAGATTCAAGGGACCCTTAACCTTGAAATAACCTTGGCCCAATATGTTTCTGATCACAAAGAACAACACAGTTCATGTTATCTTGAACATCAGTAGCTATAATTAAGGAAACTTAGCAGAATATGGGTTGATATTTAAAGTTACCATAAAGCAGAGAGCTGCTTGATTCACATATTTTGTGGTTTCCTTTACAAACAGGAAGCTAGGCAGGGACGTGTCATGGATATTGGTTGGTGTTTACGGTAGCTAACGGCGCTAAATGTAACAACTTTCAAACACAAACAAAATGACTGACAAATCATAACTGCTTCCTTTTGGATGTTTCCAGGAAATTACTTAAATATTAAGCAATATCACAGTCGAGGTTGCGATAGTGATGATGTTTAGTATAACATCACAACCTCAAGTGTGATATTGCCTTTATACAACAGTAACACAGGTGGCAAAGAGTAGTAAAAAGCAACAATCAACAACAGATAATTTTTTTGCTTCACCAACTGAACTAGTTCCACAACTTAACATAAACTGGACTTTTGTTGCCTAGCAACCCAAACATTCTCCTGCACTCTGTGTCGACGGGTTACAACAGATCAACTGTTTGTTATCATGTACATTTATCTGTGTGTTTTAATTTATTAACAACTACTGCAATAAGAGTCTGCTGTGTGATTCAGAGGTACCAGCTTGATCAGTGTAGACATAGACGGTCTGCTGTAATGTTAATTAACAGTATTCAGAACACCTGGTTAGAACACCTGATAGTGATGTATATCAGCACTCATGGAATGCCTCTTATCCAATCAGATTACTTGGTCTGATTAAACTGTTGTATAAAAAGAATTACTACGAAATTCTTTTGACATGTTGCGAAAGCTGCCTGCACACAGGTGGCGATCAGTGCAAGACAAACATAAAAAAACAACTTTGATTTAATGGGAACTTTAAATCAGCAGGATTACCTCATTTCTGTTTTTCTCTACGTTTATGGCACTTTTTTTATACACGTTGTCTCTTTCTTTCAGGCACGGCATCAGTAGCTGTAGCCGGCATCTTAGCTGCTCTGAGGATCACCAAGAACAAACTGTTAGACCACAAATTTGTTTTCCAAGGAGCAGGAGAGGTGAGAAGATCTGCTCTCTAAGATTTGATCCTTTTTATTAATCCCTTTGAGATAACTCCGTGCCTAAGCTCTGGTGACACATTTTGAAGTAGCTGAGGATGTGATAGAGAGAATAATCGTTTTGTCTTCACCAGGCTGCTCTGGGAATCGCTCACCTGCTTATAATGGCGATGGCCAAAGAGGGAGTGAGTAAAGAAGAAGCAGCAAAGAGAATCTGGCTGGTCGACTCCAAAGGCCTCATTGTGAAGGTAAAGTGTCTGTCCGTCAAATGACATCGCTTCTATGTGAATCACCAAACTGCACCGTGTCACAAGGAGACACTTTTTTTTACAATTGTAGGGAAGGGGCCATCTTAACCACGAGAAGGAGGAGTTCGCTCACGATCACCCGCACATAAAGACCCTGGAGGAGGTGGTGCACACCATCAAACCCACCGCAATCATAGGTGAGTGTAGCTTTGAGGAAAGAGAGGGTGGAGTTTCCTCGAGACTCGAGAAATATCCCTCTTTTTATGGTGTTCAAAAAAACCTTTTGTAACTCAGGTTTGTTTCATCCATCTGGTGTTTCCTGATCTGCTTTGGAGAAACAGAGAATCTCTTTGAGGGGAACTTTGTGTCCTCCAGCTCTGCTGAGAACGATAACAAATACAGATCAACTCATTCACTCTGTTTATGTAATCGAATGCCCCGGATGTTTTAGATCTGACTAAGTATAGTTGGGACTTTATTCAGGTATTGCATAAAAAGTGGAATAAATTTCAGGGTTGTAGTCGACACTGGGATGACATGCCCGCACTGTTTCAAGTTAGCCTCGTTAACATCGTAACGGAACGACAATTTCTGGGTTAAAAACAACAAACATTTAATTTGATGCGCGACAATAACTCTGAATCTTTTCTGTTTCCTGGACATTGAAGGAGTGGCTGCAATTGCAGGAGCATTTACAGAGAAGATTATCAAAAACATGGCGTCCTTCAACGAGAGGCCGATCATCTTTGCACTGAGTAATCCTACAAGCAAGGCCGAGTGCACCGCCGAGCAGTGCTACAAGCTCACAGAGGTAACAATCAGCCTCACAGACTCTGGAAACAACTGGAAACGTATACGCTGCATGTATCAAATAGATTGACCTCAGGTTTACAGGTTTGAGTAAATAACTATTATGTTTGAGATCCTTTCGGCTGACCCAGCTGTTTTGTATTTGTGGAGTAGCATAAAACTCATCCATGAATACAGCTGCTGTAGTCCATTGTGTATGTTAGACTGGTGTGTGAACACCACTTTAAGGCACCAAAGCAAAGTCAACACATTAAAAGTCTTTTCAAGGCTTGGTAATAATGATCTAAAAAACATTAAATGTAGATAGTGAACTTTTCTTTTAGCACGGGGATAAAACGATCACATGAGTTTGGTGGAAAATGCCTTCAGCTGCTCATGAAAGAGTTGAGTTCAGAAGGTGGAGTCATCCCGTCATGTATTAATCTGCCCCTTATTTCTGTCGACATTTTCTGAACCGCGCTTTACTGCCCTCTGCAGTCACAGAAATGAAGAAAGTGAGCAGTCTTTAAACAAACAAACTGAAAAGAAACATTCCTCTTTATCTTCACAAAACCTGACAGTTTAAAGTGTTTTGTCTCCTGTTACCGTCTGTCTTCAGGGCCGGGGCATCTTTGCCAGTGGAAGTCCATTCGATAAGGTGACGCTGGCCGACGGCCGCACCTTCTACCCCGGCCAGGGCAACAACGCCTACGTGTTCCCTGGAGTCGCTCTGGGCGTCATTGCCTGCGGAGTGCGCCACATATCTGACGACGTGTTCCTCACCACAGCAGAGGTATCGCCTCCACACCCCGCTCATATCAGTTATTCACTAAAAACATACATACTAAAACATTCTCGAGGACGTGCTTTTGTTGTTCTTTTAATAAACTTTATTTGTCGCTGTCTTTCTCTCTCAGGCGATCGCTGACATGGTGACAGAGGAGCACCTGGCTGAGGGGCGACTCTATCCTCCTCTGAACAGCATTAGAGAGGTGTCCTTCAAGATTGCAGTCAAGGTGGGTCACCTCTCCCTCACTTCTCACAACTTTAAATGGCATTTTTATTTTGAATTATTTCACTTTTAAAATGTATTTTACCTCTGTCATATGTTTCAAATGTGAGGAGGGTATTGTGACAAGCTCATTTGTCATAGTTTGTATAATGAGCTGAAAACTGGATCAACTAAATCAGCGGTTCTCAACTGGTCTAGCCTCAGGACTCAACACCACCTCCTTAATGACAAATCGCCACGCACATGTTTTAAGCACTCAAATGTATTTAATTAAAATCTGTGCAGTTTGGACCTGAGACAGAACGAAACAGTCAACATCACAGAACTCAACAGTATGGTAGTCAGCCAAAATGACCAGTAGGTGGCAGTGCATAAGGAGAACATATTCCCTCTACAATTCATTTTATTAGCAGCCTTTTTTCAACAGAAATATACTAAAAAAGTGCAACATAAATGTAACTACTGTACGGCTCATCTAGTTTCAAGAGTGTAACTGTAGCTGGGATCACCCAAATCAGAGGATACATGTGCTGTGTCCGAAACCGCATACTAACGTACTGCCTACTACATACTCAAACAGTATGTACTGCATACTGCCTACTAACCTGACTATTAGGATGCCGGTGGCATCATACTCAGAGCCGTCTTCTCTGTATCACGTGACTTAATCGTTTACGTATGTCCGGTCTGATCTCCGGTCAATCTCCGCCATAGCAGAAGCTGAATAGCCGCAATGCATTTTGGGACGGTTGAGTACAACCAGTGAGCTCCCGTCTCATACTCAAATATCCGGGCTGATCTCGTATACATCCGGGCATTTCTCGCATACACAAAATTGCATACTATGACATGGGAACGCATGACATACTCAATTTTACGTCACGGTTAGTATGATTAGTATGATAGTATGCGGTTTCAGACACACCGATAGATTGTGAATGAACTACACTACTACAGCTCGCACGTCAAAGGATGCCCATGTCCTTCAAAATAAAAGCTCACATCCGCGACCCACTGAGAACCAGGGAACTAAATCGTATTAACAATGTCTTTTAAGATGTCATTTTTTGTATTTACAGACAAAAATGGTCTGAATGTCTGCATAGTAAATAATGAATATCGATTACTATTTAATTATAAATGTATTCTTTAATAACTATTTACTAGAAGTAAAATTTTTAAGTCCATCCAAGTTGTTTTAGTTGAGGATATTTTCTTTGTAAATTTAAAACTTTCTCAATAATGTATTTATATTAATACAATTAATTTTAGAACGATAAGGGTCTATTAAAAGATATTAAAGCAGTTACCTTTAAATGTGTCCTTCTGGGAGATTTCGATTAATAGCATATAAATAAAAAAACTTTGGTTTAATGACTAAATATGACTAAATAAGTCACACTGAAGAATCTTTAGTTATTTATATCCAGAGTCTTCCTCCTCATCAGGAGTGTTTGGATTTGATTTGGTTTAAACAGAATTCATTGATAGTGAAAACAATTAAAAACCCACAACCATCCTAATGTTCTGACTGAGTTGTTGCTAAATCATGACATCAGCCCGCCCACTTCAGACATGACAGAAGATCACAGTGGAAAAGTGAAACATTCTCTTGTGAAATAACTACAAATTTTAAAAATAGAATTCTCTTGAAATATTATTTCCGTTACCACCCTCTAACTTCCTGTTTCCCTCTCTTCCAGCTTGTCAACTATGCATACAAACACAACATTGCATCACTGTACCCGGAGCCTAAAGACAAGGAGGCGTTCGTGCTGTCTCACATCTACAGCCCTGATTACGACTCGTTCACTCTGGACACGTACAGCTGGCCTCAGGAGGCCATGAATGTCCAAGACGTGTGATCCTGACTGCTCTGTCTCTCAACTCGACATGCTGCCGTGGCTTCAGACTTCTGCATCGCCTCCTTTCAGAATCTTTGCCAACATTTCTTTTTTTTTTTTGCCTTTCTGTTGTTTCCTGCTGTCCTTTATAAATGTCTGTAGGTGTCTGCTCTCATGTCAGATGGATTAATGGTGTTCATTTATATATTCTCTATGATTCTCTACGATGTTAAATGTTTATTTTACTCTTTCAGTGCCGTGCTTATTGTCAGTTTTACCAGTGTACGTTTATCATTTCTCTGTACCTGATTAAGTCTGACTTAAATGTTTTATAGCCGCACAACAGCATATCAGATATCACAAGAACGACCTGCATAACTCTAACTTAACTACACTCCTTTTATTAGATTCTCCAGCTCAGCTGCCTCAGTTTTCAGCACTCGCAGTGACTCAAACTCATCTTTTGAGGGCTGAATCAGAGCTGCTACAAAGCAGTCGCTTACAGAGACGCACAATGCTTTCTTTTGACACAAACAGACAGAGGACTCATTTTTAAGCCCGAACATTTGACAGGAACTCTTAGTGCCTCTTTCTGTGTGACCTCTCGACATCACTGCTCCATGTTATGAGTTGAATCCTCTGTCTTAGCTCAAAGCAGTCGTAATAGCCTCACCTGGCTCCTCCAAATAAGCTGCTGCTTCATATTTTACACTCCTGTCAGTCTGCACATGTTAAAACCTGCACACAGGACCGAAAACACTCCAGAATCAGACATATTTCTGAGACTCGCATATTGGAGGCACTGCTATTTAGTTGAATGTGTTCAGAGGTGGGATTGTCGGGGGTTTAGCGTCAACATCAGGAGGTTTTTGTATACAATGGGTGTGTTTCCTTTAGTTTTGTACAGAGCTCTGCCTGTTGTTGTATTTTTGCCAAAGTTACTGATGAACTGTATCTTATCTTTGACTCCTAGAGAACATGATGCTCTGCCAGCTTTAGTACTGAGAGATTTGCTTGAAGTTTTCAAAGGGAACATGAAACTTTTTGAATAAAACTGTCAAAAAAGAGTAATTATTGGTGTTTTGTCATTTTTGGGGATGATTTTCGCATGAATTTGCACCTTGATGGCTGCAACAATACTCTGTCTGTTAGAGCCAGGATGTAATATTTAGTCACAAACCTAATTGTTTATGTTCTGGTTATTCCTGTGAATTATTTTCTCTGCCAAACGTGTTCGAGTGGGGGAAAAAATACGACCAAGAAACACCATCATTGGCAGGCGAATTCTAGGGACATCATGTGACACTTATTGAACTCAAGGTGGCGCTATTACAATTAAGTTAAAATTTTGTAAACATCTTTTGAGGACACTTGAACCTACGGAAGAGGATTAGGGCCACTGGAAAAAAAAAAAAATTAAGGTCCAATAAAAATTTGTTGTTTTTTTTTTTCGGAGAAAAAAAGTCAGAATTCTGAGAAAGTCTAGAACAAAAAAAATTCAACAAATGTTTTATTGGCCCTTTGAAAAAAAGTCAGAATTCTGAGATTAAAGTCAGAATTCTGACTTTAATCTCAGAATTCTCAGAATAAAAAAAAATAAAAAAAATTTATTGGAGCTTAATTTTTTTTTTCCAGTGGCCCTAATCCTCTTCCGTATAAACCAGTAGACAGGCCGAGGTGGGAATTTCGACCACCAGTGCTCTCTCTAACATTGCATCAGAGATGAGGCCCCTCTGTACTGAAGATCATTACATACATTACAGAGATACATTAAATAATACATTAGCCTTAAAAGAAAACTACTGCATTTGTCGGCCTAAACAGGAGAGTTAACACCAGGAGGGGGGCATAACATCAAAACACAGGTCTCTCCGTCTCTGTGCAGAGCATGTGATGGTCAGTAGACCCTAAATGCGTCAGTTCATCCTTGAGGCAAAGTTCAATTGTGTTCTAAACAAGGAAATAGTCACACTGAAAATATAAAATCAACACACAAGAAAGCAGAATTAGTGAGACCGATCAGAGACTCATTGCCTCCATCATTAGTTTATTGAGTTGCAACAAACGCTTTAAGATCAAGTAAAGGCATGATCAAAATGAGGCTAATTAATTCTACTGATTCTCATAGCTCTGTTCAGCTATATAAATATTATATAGACATAATCACCCAGCTCCATCTAATACGTCCTCTTACCGCTTGATTTAACCCGGATACAAGCATCCAAATACAGTCATGAGCTGCTTTTTAAACAGGTAGAAAAGCACACATTTGGCATAGCAAATCCCGGCAAACATGACGGCATCTCTGCTCTTATAAGTTATGACAAAGTCTCTTTATAGTCTGCCTCTGATCGCTGTCAGGGGGTAACAGAATTAGACACAGAAATAGGCACATTTTCTCGTTGCATCACACAGGTCTGACCCTAACGCTCCTCTCCAATCTTCACCGTCTTTATATGATGAACATGGGATGACATGTGAAATTAACCCTCAAATATTCATATAAAGCCTTTAGTATTCAAATTTAACATGGAAATAGAGTCATTATGCCAATCGAAGGTTGCTACTTGCTATTTGTACAAAAGGACTAACATTAGACACGTATGCAAAGCCTCGGAGAAACACACAAAACTGCCAGCATTTGGTGGATCAGTGTACATTTAGGAGAGCTGAGAGGCTGAGAGGCTGATCTGCTAGATGCAGAAGTTAGCGGGTAAAATTAAACATTGTGGCGGGAGCTGAATAAAAAATAGCACAGCCAGAAGTTAAAAGAGAGTGAAAGTAAGAGGATGTGAAAGCCTGAATGTTCCTAAAGTTACATTATTGTTGCTTAAAGAGTTGTACAGTTGCAGGTTTTGTCTTTAAAGCAACGTGTTCTTTTTAAGACACCAGTGAAATAGTACATATGAATCACTCTTTTCACCTTTATCTTGATTTCGCAATCACCTTATGTTTCCTTTTTAAAGCGGTAATCTCGACAATCTCAGTTTCGATAAACGGTAATTGTGCAAGCACACTTCCGAGATATCCAGACAGTGTCGCATGTGTCACTCTCACTGTTGGCTCCCGTTGTAACTCTTGCTTTTCCTCGCTTTCCTTTTTAGACTGTTTTCCTTCATCTGAGTGTCGAATTTGTTTCTTTTTCTTTGGATTTTATTTTTGAAGTTGTATCTGTAGTCATCGATCTTTTCTTTGTTTGTTCAGCCATAGTAGATTACTGTTTAGACCTGAAAAGCAGCCGCTTAGCTCCGCCTACCCTCTCTGACAGACCAACCACTGCTGGGTGATGGAAAACGCGTCACTAATACCCCTTTCCCACCAAAATTAGAGCGTTGACGCTGGTTTACTCAGAACCGCTAAGACCCGCTAATAAGTGCCGAAGGTCTCTTTTCCCATTGCCAGTGGAGTATACTCCATTTGTTTTCTTTTCAGCTGTGTCACCGTCTGACATCACCAACGGAGACAGGGTTAGTAAACAGTGAAGATGTGATGGTGGTTAGGTCTTTATTGTATCTATTACTCAAAACTGGCCGCCGACAAATTTGGAGCGATGTTCGAGCGCTGCTGGGACGGAGACGGGTGGAATTTGTAGCTGAGATGATGAGGAGTCGCAGAAGTTACCGACGGCCCTTAGCAGCGTGCCGGAAAGTGGTGGAGATTAGCATCTGAATGCCGATTGTAACCTTTTCCACTAAGCAAAAAAGCTGTGTGTTGACAGGTTTTTTGACCAGTGGGAAAGGGGCTTAACTGGGTGCCACGTGAGACGTGATCATCAGTGGGCCATAGGCTCAATTACTATTGTGTTATTTTGCGATAGATAGTGACTTAACAGACATTTATTTACATGAAAATCTTCAACATTATTACTGAAAGGAATAATAACCCCTAAACTCTCCCGGACATATTATCTTGCTTGCCATCAGGGTGTGCGTGGGTGAATGAGATACAGAGTACAGCGCTTGTCGTGCTGTACAAATGCAGCCTTTTGTTTTCACATTTCTCTGTGTCATGAAATAGACTGATGTTCATGATCTGTGATGTAAACACCTGAAGTAACCTTTAAAACTATAAACCAAGTTTGGCTCACATATGGATGTAATGTAACGACAATGTACAGTTAAAAAGAGAGCTGCATTTCACTGTATGTTAAAAGCAGTCATGTAGAGACAACATGGTGATCATGTGCGGGATCATCAGAACACATTTGTAACATCGAACAGCCTGAGAAAGGAGACCTCACTGAGTCGTCAGCTTTGGCAAACAAATATGACGATAAATAATAAAGAAATAAAACTGTGACTTTGAAAGAATACAAACGGTAAATTATTGCAACTTAGGTAAAAATACTGCTCTGACACACACATATAACACTTTGGTAACGAAAACAGATGGGCAGTAACAGTCTGCCAATAGTCTTTGGCATTTTCAAACTAAAACTCGTCTTGTGGGATTCAAATTAAAAATAACAGGCAAGTAAACAGCAACCAGCCTTAGTCTGGCAAATCTCTCAGTACGGACGGTATTTAAAGGGTATGTAGCTGTAGAGAACACTTCCATGTTTAACACAGCCTTCCTCTATTGAAAATTAAGGAACTGATCGGTTGATGCAAAGGGAAATTTCTCAGTTCATTCAACAGCAAGGTCCAATTTTATCCCTCTTCTTCTACGTCTCTTGGCTCTTTTTCTTCTCTGGGCAAACGTGAGACAAAAGCACGTCGATCATGTTCTTGACGATGACTGGAGGCGGATGGAGGGCGTGAGGAAGGTGGTGTGCTGAGCTCATCTGCCAGGCGTCCACCAGCTGGACGTTCAGTCCCTTGAACATGGCTCTGAGCACCTCGTCCAGCTGCAGGGAGAACCAGTCGCTGTTGAACAGGCTCACCTCCTGGTCCAGTGCCTGGAGGTTAGCCGATCGGATCACGACGGTCGTACCCGGCGCTCGATCTAGAAGTCTCAACACGGCACGTCTAATGTGACGGAGCCGCCGTATGTACACCTCCACGGGAAAGGTGCTGAAGTGAGCCCAAATGCTGAGGACCACGATGGTGTCCGACCCCCCGGCCAGGCCGTCCAGCTCGTTTGAAACGTAGCGCAGCTCACTGGCCGTGACGGTGGAGAAGCGGATGGGCGGGCCGTGGCAGCGGTACTTCAAGAGGATATTGTGGGTGCTGTCCACCGCCATGAAAGGCCCGACGTTTTTAGGGCTGTGCAGGTTGAACTCCTTTAGTTCTGGAGAGGATGGAATAAATGGACTTTAGAGTGGGACAGATACACGCAGCACAATGCAGAGTGTGAAGTATAAAAGCCCACACCTACCTGGTACTAAAGCAATGAGGTACTCGAACCACTGCCTGACGGTGGAGTCTCCGTACATGTTGATGACCTTGTTCCTTAAACACTGAGTGATGGCAGATGATTCATTGAACTGGCGCATTGTTACACCAGCTAACGCCCGCCAGGAGTCCTCGTAGTAATATCCAGATGGTGCTAGCTTAATAGCATCTGGTTTCACACTGCTGCTCTCTACATCTACTTTATGTGACACAAAGGGAATGTTGGAGGCAGGATTAATTGAATGAAATAAATGCACATACAGTGACACAAACTACAAATGTTAGCAGGCCGTACCTTTCCTGGGAGGCAGCACGTTGATTCTGTCGGCTCCTGAGGCGTGAATGTGAACTTTGATGTTCACACCGCTGAGATCGAACAAACAGAAGTCATCAAGTTAATTTTTACTCGATATTTTGGTTGAAGTCCACTTCTTACAACTTTGCTAGCATATCTGTGGCACTTAGCGCTAATGCTTCCTACTGAAGACATGCATCTTTAAAAGGTCAAATGTGGCTCTGCCATGTTTTTAGTTCTTCTGGTCGTATGGCTAGAGTTATGATGTTGGAAAATGTTTGAAACTTCATAATCAACTTGAGTGTGAAGTAAATCATATTCTGTGTGAATAAAATGTGTTTAAGGATCAAATGTTTTCATTTTAAAATAGTAACATAACTCTGTGAAATGTTTTCTGACACCAAGTGTCGCACCTACAAGATAAGGCAGCCCTTGTAGCTGTGCCTGTTGCTCCTCATAAGGCCATGAGAAGATAAGGCTGCCTTGGAAAGCCCCTGGGAACCAAGTCCACCCTGAGAACTCAGTTTATTGCTGAGTCAGGATTAGGGGAGGGATTGGTTTTTGCAAGGGAAGAAGTACTTGAAATTTGGGACAAATACAGTCCTTAAGGATTGGTTAGATTTCTAAAAAGGGGGCCAAGTCAGGATAGGGTTAGCTTCAAGTTTTAGCATGCGTAGTTAGTGACATTCCAGAGTAACTCAGAGTTTGTTGTTTGTAGAGAATGTCTGTACAGGAATAAACTCTCTTTGCATCAGATTCTGCCAGTCTCCATTGCCTGCTTGTCTGCTGAGCGTTTCTGAAGACTTCGACTATATTTTTAAGAAAGTCCTTAATTTCGTTGTGGCAGGGGGTCCTGGCCCCATTCTGGCCCTCATGGCCGGACCTTTTTGACACAACAATGGCAATGTCAGTCTGTCGATGTCCAAGCACTTTGATGCAGACTGAAATATCACAACAACTATTGCTAGACTAACAGATTTAAAAACTCATATGTCCCTGCTGTCACCCAGCTTTTAAATCACTCTTAAGTGATTTAACTTATGTTACTTATTGATGTTGTTTTGTGCTCTGTTTTATGTTTTATTGTTGCACTAAATGTACATCTGCTGGCTGCCCTCGGGGGATAATAAAGATTCCTTGATCTCGATCTTGAACTATTGAATAGAGTGCTAAGAAAGTTTGGCTGTACACTAACTTTTCTCTTAGCGTCACCATTAGATTCAGACTTACCTACCTGGAAACACTAAAGCCTTTCCACTCAGCCTCAGCTGTATTTGGGCTTTTTGTTCTAAGCACACATGAGCGTGCCAGCATGCTAAACTATGAAGTCCAAATATAAAACATGAAATATTGGCCTGTTTAATCTTCTTTGAGACCAAAAATGAGTATGCTAATGTTAGGGCTGTCGCCTCACAGCTAAAAGGTTCCTGGTTCAAACCCTGGTTCTGTGTGGAGTTTGTGTGTTCGCGTGGTTTCCCCACCGCAATCCAAGACAAGCTCGTCACTGGGGACTGGGAATGTGAGCGTTAGTGGTTGTCTGTCTCCAGACAGCTGGGATAGGCTCCAGCCCCTGTGACCCTGAACAGGATAAGCAGTACAGATAATGAATGAGTAGATGCTAATGTGTCTGAGTACGGCCTCATAGAGCTGCAAACAGGGCTGAGGGAGATGCTATCCAGTGCTAAGATCTGGCTCAACTTTTTGTTTATGGTTTTGGAAAGTACTGGAGGTTGGGTTAAACAGACAATTCTTGTTAATCAAATATATATATTGTCGCTTTTTATACAACATACAATATAAGTGACAATGTTTCCCTTATCTTATAAAGGCACAAACCTCTGGAAGAGCAGTGCTTCTCTGTTGGTGATGAGGTGTTTCAGATAGCCTCCTTTGGCGTGATTGATTCTGGTGTCACAGCTGAGCATCTTAGGCTTGTAGCAGTACCAGGGCTCCCCTGTGTACAGGTCTGTGTAGTTGCACAGAGGCTGCTGGTCGGGAGGCAGACACATGTTGCACACCGTAGTTTCAGACAAGAAGCCCTGGCGGAAGAGGCTTTTGAAAAAAACTCGATCAGGCCGCTCTTCTCTCAGTCGTCGCAGCACGACCACAGCCTCGCTTGAATGCACCAGCGTGACCTCAACTTGTGCAGACCCCACCCAAAGGAGCGGGAACAGAGCGGAATAAAACCCATTCCTGTGGTCCAGCACCTTTCCTGCTACACTTGCTCCAAGCTCCGGGGTGTGCAGTCTGGCCAAAATGAAATCCCCGCCGTAGTGTTTGGGTCGACCCTGGAAGTCATGCATTTGGACGAGGACCTCCAGCTGGTCGCCCACATGCCACTCCCTCCCTTCCTTCGTGGGAAGGATGGCGAACAGGCTGTGCACAGGGTCACTCGTCTGGCGCAGGGTGGGTGGTGTAGAGCGAGGGGGAGGCCCAGGCCAGGCGATAGAATCCAACAGGTAGCGCTCTTCCAGTTCATCTTCAGCGGAGGGTTTTTGGCCCAGGTGGGCACAGAAGGTGCGGTTGTTATAAAAAGTGGGGAGATTCACTGGGATGAAGGATGACTGGATCCTGCTCTGGAGCTGGTAGATGGCTGAAACAGTGTGGCATTTCCAGTTCTGAAGAGAAAGGGAAGAGAGTTAGGTGGTGCTGCGGGAGATAAACAATCAACCCTCCAAAGTTCCACTGAGCTGGAGCATCAGCCATCTTGGAATTTCTCTCTCTTCTGTATACTTAATCCAGATGTTTGGGTCTGGATCAGTTTTTTTCAGCAGAACTAATGTCTCTCGCTCTCTTTTGGTTCTTTATTACTACTGTCTGAATAACCTGCTTTAGCTTCACTCTTGTTAGTCTTTATAGTCTGTCCTCTTTCAGGTCTCTATAATAAAGAGAAGGTTTTGTTGCTCAGGTTTGTCTGGTGACACCAGGTTGCTTATTGTCCTCCTTTACAGTCTATCTATTCAAAAAATACAACAGTTAAAAACACACAATCTACACACTCTTCCTCACCTCTACAGTCTGGATGTTGCGCAGCAGGAAGATGAAGCCGGACAGGGCTAAGAAGAAGAAGATGAGGGCAAAATTGGAGAGATTTCGGCACATGGTGACCTCCTTCTGTCTCCCATGATCAGGCCCTGTTTCTCTCTGTGCTCTCACAGTGATGATGGCATCATTTCGCCCTCTGGACATTATGCTGCGGATGGACACTGCCAAAGAAAAGGATTGAAAAAACAGAGGAATTACATTTCTTCTATTTAATATAATAGCAAAACCGAAGAAAACAGGAGAATACAGATATTCAGAATTGAGATTTGGTCCCACATTTGTTAGTGCAGTTGTTCGTCTCTTTAGTAAAAAGTAACACGTTTTCATTCTGTAGCGAATTCATTTTAGCAGGGCAGACCTTGAGACACCGGATAAACAGAGTCCAATTTTTTAAACCAAAAATAATCTTATATAGCTATTTTCAGTTTATTTAACCATTAGTAAAATAAATGTTAATAAATAAATAAGACTTAAACCAGCAAGTATTCATATCTTAGGAACTGCAACCAGTTAATTTTGACAATTTTGCTTGAAAAATAACTGAATATTGATATAATCCTTCCTATTAGTTTTCTGTCGATTACTCTCATTAATTCTCTTATCAAGTCTAAATCATTTAGTTGTTTTTCTTTCTGCTGTCCAGCCTGTACATTTAACTACCTTTAAACAATTGTACAAGTTGTTAACACAGGCAGATTTAACACCCACATAGAGGGTCACTTGTGACTGGAAACATCCAATCGGTTCGCGTCGTCAGGCCAACCTTCCATCTGAAGACGTCACGTAAAATAACGGTCAGACATACCGGTCAGCTGCTAACTACCATTCAAACGACAACCTTGCAGCAAGAATAAATGTATTGAAATATCCACCAATGCATATGTGGGGATTTCAATACCCTTCATTTTATAATTCATACAAACAAACGGGGTTTCCTGTTAGCTAGCACAGGTGATTCAGGCGTTTTAGCCATAAAATGCTCCCGTACTTACACATTGCGACGACGGATTAACATGATGTCGAGCCGTTAGACAGCCGGGGCAGGAGGGTGATGAGTCTGTCCGATAGAGAGGGGACAGCGGCGGTTTGAGAGGCACATCAGAGGCGATGTAGTAAACAAGAGGAACCGCCTGGTTATACAAAGCTCACAGTAATCACGATGGGGGTAAAATCAGACGTAGAGGGGGTGGGTTTGTGGGTCGAACAGTCTTGCTGCGTCCTCTGGTGGTCACTTATTTATGCGCAAGTACCCTGAAGCAACTCGAATGTATGGAAGCCTTCTCGAAAAGGAAAAAACATTCATTAAATTTGAATAATTGAGTGTGACAGTTTTGATTAGCAAAAATAGTTTGTTTGGTTTACATTTATACATTATATACCCTTCTGTTTTTATGCTGTAATGGCAACTCATGACTATTAATTTAATAAAGTCATACCAAAACTATTATTTCTTTTGAATGACAATTTAACAATTTAATGTAATTATTCTAAATGTTCTGAAAAATGTGTCTAAAAAAAATCACTATACAGACTTAAAATCTTCTTAAGCAAATAAACTCACAGGAGACAGTTTTTTATTTAACTTAAATCACAGGTGTGATCAATTTAACAATTATTATCTTAGCAATATTATTGATTAACAACAGGTGAGCCTGCTGCTAGTCAGCATAATGACTGGAGTCTTATTCATATCCCTTTGCTGTTATTTTCAACACTGTAGACTTTCATTAAGAATCAGATTACTTCACAATAGAAATAATCATTAACTGCAAAACATTCTACATAATATAAAACCAAATGACAATAATTGGAAAATTCTAATTTTGATTTATTTACATGTTTTAAATAATAAGATGCTACAATACTTTCAGGTGATGTGCTCTCAAGATTATAAAAACAGCTATTACCTCTGTATGTGATAAAAGATTGAATACTAGTTTATTATATTATATGTCAGTAGTTACAAATACACTGTGTTTAACACATCAACTCCTAATCTTATTAGTTTATACCATGTCTTCATGGAGTGGATATTGATAAAGAGAAAAGGTTATACCATGCCTGGTCTTTGAAACAGAGACGAATCAATCTACTCAATGAAGTTGCTAATATCCTCCAAAGCTACATCATTGTCTTTACACAGAGAGGAAAATGTCCATGGAGTTATACAACAGATCCAAGTTTAAAAAGCACTTTTACCTTCACAGGTAATGTTTAGATGTCTGCAATGGGTTCAGTCATGAATAACAAAGGAAGCTAAGTGCACTGCCATTTGAGATCTGGGTCAGTAATCAAGTTGAGAGCATCTGTCAGACATGCCATCTCAATACTACAGTCATTGTCAAATGTACACCGATCAGTAGTTCTGTACAAGTGCGCATTAGCTGTAGTCCCTCAGACAGCGGCAGGAGTGCCTTCCTCCCTTCTTTGCTCCTCTGATTGGTTGTCTGCTGCCTTCTCCTGGGAGGCGCTGGACTGTGCTGCTTTGTTGCGCGATACAGGTGAGGAGGGCTGTGGTGTTTCTGTTCTATCACTGATCACCTCCTCGGCCTCCTCCTCCCTCTGCTGTACAGAGGAGAGGTACTGCTCCAGCAGGCTGCAGTCTGCACTGTCCACACCTTCGCTGCAACCGCCGCCAGCAAAGCCGCTACGAACAGGGCTAAGAGCTAGCACCGTCTTCAGAGAGTCTGCTGTCCCACTGCTCAGGAAGCTGTCCTCCTGCGCGGCCTGCTGATAACCTGTCGACGGAAAGCCTGAGTCTGGGAAGGAGACGTTTGTGCTGGGCGGGTTCTTTGTACTGGATGTAACAGGCGGGGCAGCCTCACAAAGTCCAGGAGCTGAGGTCTGAGCCTGGGTGACAGCCTGGGTTATGCTAGCCATCTGCTGCTCCACAGACTCTTTCCACTGCTGCATAGACTGGAGCTACAAGGAGAACACAGGGAAAGCATCAAGCTAATGAGGCAGCAATATCAGACAGATTTAGATGTATAATCTCCATTTTTAGCAAAGCTAGTAACAATAAAGATGCGAGTTTGATGGACTAACAGTCAGTCCGTCACTTGGTCCAGACTGTAATATCTCAACTCCTATTGTGTACAGACATTACCCATGATCCTTTCCTCTAGCTTCAGGGTCAATTCTCTAATTGATCTTATAGTCTGGTATACGACCAGATACTCTCAAAAGTAACAACATTTTTAGAAGCCATAGTGAGCAGGTTGCTATGTTACAGCATTAGCATTTAGCGATTACAGCCTCACAGAGAAACTGGCGTGACTGTAGAGTCCTATTTGGAAAAAAAAAAGACCACAGGAGTCCAACATCGCACTAAACAAATGAGCGAGTCCTGGTAAACTGACCTGTTTCCACAGAAACTTCACAGCTTCCTCTTGAACCAGCCTTTGTAACCGTTCTTCTTCATAATCATGCTGCACCCTGCAAAACAATCCCTTTATTAACTAGCAGTAAATCTTTGAAAATGCTGGATAATACACACACCAAAAGTGACATAGAAAACAGAAAGTGCTGAAGTCAGTTACCCGTCCAATTTTTGAGAAAGGAAGAGGATGTGTTCTTGCATCCTGCGCAGGCGGATTTCACTGCGCACCTCTCTGGCCATTGGGTGACAACAGCGAGTGTGCTGTCCCCTCCACCATGACTGTATTTTAACCGCTGCTCTGTCTGCTTCCATTGAACTTGATTTACTTGCACACATGTTAGCTTCTTCCTGCTTGGGGGCGTCTTTCATCTCTACTTTTCCAAATTCAGAGGATATTTGCTGATCATTTTGTGGCGTGCCAACTCTGACCGCCAGAGATCCAGCTGTTGTGGCTGCAGCAGAAATAGCTTCTTCTTCGAGACCCCTCTCTTGCTTATCGACAGGTGAATGATGCGTTTTGTTTGTGTTGTGCTTTCTTGGCTGTGCGGGCCGCTTTGGAGCCAGTGAATCGGGTTCAAATGTCTCTGTCTCATCCTCGCTGTCGGAGTGGGTCGTATGTGGCTCCAGATCAGATGTGACGGGAAGAAACGTGGACTCCGAGGAGAGCATGCTGCCGTTCAGTTTGTCCTCATCTGTCAGCACGTCCTCCAAATACATGTGCTCCTCTCCCAGCCTTGGGCTGCGAGCTACCGGTAATGATGTGTGGGAAGAATCACTGCTCATCCAGGTATTAAACTGCACGACTGGCTCTGTTAAAAGCAGACAAACCAAACAGTTAACATTATGAAGAAAATGCCTCTGCGTCAAAGTCTCTTTTTTAGAGATGAAAAACTGCCCCATAGAGTGACAAAGCAGCTCTCCTACCTGTCTCCCGGACTGGTGGCGCAGCAGCCGGTGCAGGTGGGCTGGTTTTCCTCACCTCTCTGGCCCCCCCTTGTGGTCCTTCATGTGAAGGACTGTGCCTCTCCACATCAAGCTGAGTTGGACGAGGAGGGCTCGGGCATCCTCCTCTGGTCTCCTCTAACAGCTGCCTCTGGTGAAACCTGGGAAAATCGTTCAAACATGAGGTCATTGAACACAATATTTTCCATTTAAAAAGGACCTATGGCAGGGTTACTGTAGCAGTATTAGTAAATGTATATTTATACCTCTGCTTACTGAGGATCTTCTCCAATTTGGCATCTTCTGCCGTCTCCAGGGCCGGTGACGACGTCAGAGGGCAAACAGTAGCCAGGTACTGAACCAGCTGAACATGCTGACCTGGCCGATATGATCGTCCTTTTCCCTGACTGTAGAGCCACTCTGCTTTGAGACTGGTATAATGACAATAAAAATAACATCAAAAACTGTTGATATTCCTACTGTTATCTTATACATCACATTCTAACAGCGTAGGACTGCACGCACCCTTCTTTCTGGGACACTACATAGCCATCCAGGACTTTTATATTCAGGCACCAGCTCATGATATACGGCCGGTAGTCAAAACCCGGCAGTGAGGGGGTCGACATTACACATGGGTTGCTCATAATGGACAGCTGCTCCAGGTCATGGAGAGGTGCCAGGTATGACGCCTAAGGAATAATCAGTGAGTAAGTCAATCAATACAATTAGCCTCAGTATCATTTTAATGGAGATTAATGCGGCTGTATTAAGTACAAGAAAAGACAATTACTTCATTAAGATCCCTTATCTCATTCTCTGCCAGGGAGAGGATGGATAGATGGGCAGGGAGGTGAGCGGGAACAGTACGGAGGGTTGTAATGCTGTTTCCGTGGAGTAAAACAGTCTGCAAAATTGGACAAACAAAGATGCATTAAAGACAACCAACACTTTTACCGTACATCATTAAATATTTTTTTCTAAATGTAGGATGCACTCACCTTTAATGCTACTAGTTTAGTAAGATCACCGATGATAGATATGTTATTGTCAGACAAATCCAGGTGTTGAAGCGAAACACAGTTGTTGAGTTGCTCAATGACCTGTGCAAAAGCAGATAAAATCATTAAAAATGTAAAATATTAAAACACAGGCTGAAAGTAATTGTTTCATCTATGCAATTACATTTTTGTCAAAAATGTACGTATGAGAATGATGATGAGAATTACCTTAATATTGTTCCCAGACAGGTTGAGCCATTCAAGATTTGGCAGATCTCTTAGCCCTTCGATGTATCCAATACTGTTATTGGGAAGATTGAGGACTCTCAACTCTGTTAGTCGAGACACGCCCATCATTCTCACCAGGCGGTTACTGGCAACAGATAGCTAAAAAGGAAATGGAAAAAAGCATTGAATCAAGAAAAATGACAGTGATTAAGCACAAAATCAAATGCAAGAGTTCCATACGCATGTGAATAAAGGGAAAGGTAAACCTAGCCAAGGTTTCAAAAGATTTAACTACCTGCTGAAGACCTGGGCTCCGCTCCAGATGGTCCAGTTTCATTATGTGGTTACGGTCCAGAATGAGGGTGTGAGTGTCCTCAGAGCACATGAAACTAGGGTCCAGCTTTTGCATACCCCGGTTTGAAAGATCCATCACAGGGCCTTGTTGGGGTGGAAATTAGACAGACTGGTAAACCTAAACTGTCATTTTGCTAGTTACCATGGCTACACAAAACACAAGATCGGGATAGCTGGGCCTCTGATGCACTGCTTTGGTTTAATCTATTTTTTTTTACCAAGTCTTTAACTTGCAACACATGTACAACATATGCAAGTGTGATACTACCTCGCCTTCTTAAACCCCTTTATAAAAAGAGAAGGAAAGACATCAAGAGCAGGAAAAAGCAGTAACGTTTGCAATGCAGTTAGTGAGAAGTATTATTCGGTCACACATCTAAATATCTGCCAAGTAACACAAGAAAATATGTTAGTCATTATAAAAATCTTTCTTTCACCAGCTTGTGCATTGGTTTAAGCCATATACTGGTCGAAATGTTCACAAATAATTGTTTCTGCAGGACATCCAGTGGCACGAAACCTGACCATCAAATGAGCACTAACCGGGACATAAAAGGTGGCAGCCCTTCAAAGGACTGACACGGGATGTTTTGATCTGGCTCCTGTGACACCATTGATTTAAGTAACGCAAGCTAACGGCAGTACTCTGAGGTGATGCATGCTAAGTTAGCTAACATTGTACTGGTAATAAACACACTACCATTCAACAAAAATTAAACCTCGCTGTCTGTCTGAACAAACCAATAATCACCCCACTTACCAGCATTTGTATCAACCTGCAAATCGGATACACCCATCCTGCCGCCTCAGCCAACACCAAACGCTAGCTAACAACTCTAATAGCTGCAAACTGTAGTGTGAAAGACAAGAAGCGTCTGTGGCTTGTCAACGACTAAACCGGGGAGGTTCTGGGAAATGTAGTTCAAATAGTCGGTCTCGCTCACTAAAGAGTAACGTCTTTGTGGTTTGGAAAAACTACAATTCTCGTCGTAACCGATCCCAAAATGTTAGTAGTAATATAGAAAAACATCGGTTCGCTCTTGCGATAAAAGTCCAGAAAAAACTTTTAAGTTTTCATTTAGTCATTCAACTACTTTATTATCGCATTATAAAGCCAGATAGTGTTACTTTACCGCGCACTGATAAGCTTGCTAAGCAACCGCCAGATTGTGACGTCATCCGTGTGACGGTTGGGCAAAGTATAAATTAGATTTTTACAGAATCAAAGATAATTTACAAATGTATTTCATGCATAAAGAATCGCGGATCACTGCCACTGACTAAAAAATATTAACTTTTTAGTATGTCATAAATGTCGATTTGTAGTCTCCCAATCAGTTTCCGTATCCGTCATCTTTCTTTCCGGTTTTGTGCCCTCTCGTAGCCATCATGAAGTGAGTGTTCAGAATATAATCAAATGCCATCTAAGCACTTAAATAAACTTTCTAATAATGCTATCTACATTAAGAGTAAATGTGTATTGTTTTCTTTCAGTGATGCTGTATATTTCTCATTTTCAGGGTCGAGTTGTGCAGTTTCAGTGGGTATAAAATATACCCCGGCCATGGCCGCCGATACGCCAGGATAGACGGAAAGGTAAAAAGTCTACCCGACACCGGCTTCCACTCGCTCTGTGTATTGATACGAAATAAGGCACACTGTTCCGACTTTCGTCTGTTTTATTTGTAGTGTTTGCCACAAAATGGGTGTTAATATTTTTAACACTCTTTGGAATGGGCCTATACAGTTCAATTGAACCCTTGAAACCTGCTAACGCTAGCAGCTAGCTTAAACTGTTAGCACCTGAATTCAGCATCTAAACACGATACAATTTAATTGAGTACACTGCTCTGAAGTGGCACTGCTGAAATCTGGTGTTATTTTTGTAGCCACCTATGAAGAGCGGTGTTGACAAAATCGTTTGCTTATTCTTACTTGGACTGTTTACTGAAACACCCCTCAGTTATAATGTCATTCCCCTTACTGGACTAAGTTATTTTGGTGTATGAGTTACTTTTTATGCCCTGCATAGGGCCTTTTTAAGTCCCGCATTTAAACGGTATATATTTTAATAAATAAATATTTTAAGTGGCAAGGACACTACTTTCAGCTTACAGTCCCAAAAACTATAATCAGAATCAGTATCAGGTTTATTGCCAAGTAGGTTTACACATACAAGGAATTTGTTTTGGTGGTTTTGGTGCAGAACACTGTCGTAATGTCATATTTTGTGAACACCTGTAAGTGACAGTTATAATCTATTTGTGTCTGAAATCTCAATTTAGTTTGCATTATATATTAAACAGGTGTCTTACTACACAGGGATGAGTATTCTTAGGGAGTGATGATTGACACAGCTGTTTGAAACACAATATACAAGCCATTCAGTTGAGTCTTTTCTTTCATTTTAGGTGTTCCAGTTTTTGAACGCCAAGTGTGAGTCTGCCTTCCTGGCCAAGAGGAACCCAAGACAGATCAACTGGACTGTGCTGTACAGACGCAAGCACAAGAAGGGACAGTCTGTAAGTATCACGCTGTATGTGCATGTCTGTATTCAAAGTAACAAGAATTTGTCTGTTGAATTTCAAATAAACATACAGATCAGTCTATTTTACTGTTCAATAGGACGGTAGCAAAAGCAGCTAACATCTGCTCAAAAACTATGACTTAATTGTGCTGATCAGAATCAGAAAGCCTTTATAGTCATTGTCTAGGAATACAGTGAAATTGGTAGCGACACTCGGTGATGCATTTCCAACTTAAAAACACAAGACATAGGACAGCAATCAATAAGTATAATTGCAGATATTTGTCTTAATAAATTGACAGACGTTTTTGTAATATGTCATGTTGATGTTTGGTACAGACAGCAAGACTTCTAATAACTATAACATTATGCGTTGTGTCCTTAGGCACCATACTGTGTAGACCTAAGGAATTTTTATTGGCATGAAATACAATATCAATGAGTCTGTGCCTATTTTTAGATTATTGACACAGTAAATTGGCTGCGGGTGAATGGTGTGCACGGTATAAGTCTGTGTTATGTGTTGTTGCTGGACTGTGTTTTGCAGTTTTAGCAGCAGCGCTCACTCCACACCTGCAGCCATAGAACAACCGGAGATCATAGTACTGGCTCTTGACGTCTTTATAGACCTTTCACCATTGGCCAGCCTCCAAATTCTCCTACATATGAAAATGTCAACATTTTAGGGATCCTGCAGTGCCCATCTTGATATCAAAATATAGTTAAACTACTTTTCAGTAGCAACTTATAACGTAATCAAGATTATGTAGTTTACTTGGATAGGGAGAAGGTACTGTAATATGCTGAAAAGTTTTTGTATGTTTGACACCTGTTAAATATTAAATAATGAGAGTAAATGCATCATTTTATGTTTTATTGAATGTATAATAGGTCATGTTCTTTTGGATGGCATGGTATCAGAATACATCCACTTATGATTATTTGAGATGCACTACACAATGCTGCAGAGAAATGTCAGTCAGGTTTCATTCATCAAGGAAGGGATGTACCTGTTTTAAGTTGCACTGATAAAAAAAGTAGCAGGTTTAGCCTGTTTCATAACATGTAGTTAAAACAAAGGTGACTGGCACCCTGGCATATGGTCAAACTGTTGCAGCAGCTCTTGCAAAGTTTAAGGTTAAAACTTTAAGAGTTGAAGACAGATGTTTAGTTCTTGGTCAATGTTTTTGCATGCGTCTTGAACCAATATCAATGAGCATCTTGATCCACCTTTGTCCTTCAGTGAATAAAGGTCAAGCTGGTCTAAACATGTTGGTCATGTGACCTTGTGGAGCGTATTGTGATATTTTGCTTCCAATTAACTAAGATGTTGTCTCTGTGTGGTTTTAACAGGAAGAGGTGGCAAAGAAGCGTACCCGCCGCGCAGTGAAGTTCCAGAGGGCCATCACTGGGGCCTCCCTGGCTGAGATCATGGCCAAGAGGAACCAGAAGCCCGAGGTCCGTAAGGCCCAGAGGGAGCAGGCCATCAGGTGAGAACACAATCTTTATGTGTGGGGGTGTGTTTCTGAATTTTTTTTGTCAAACTCTGCTTCCTCACACGTCTTAAATCAGGCTGAATAACTTGATCATTGATGGGCTGTAGTTGAAGCAGGAGAGACATGCACTTACAATTGTGGGATTTGAGTTGTCCATCTTAGCAGCAAACCTGGCAAACATTCTTTTAAACCCACTATGATATTTACTTCTGGAAACTTCTGTGAGTTGCAGCATTTTCAAAACCTTTTGGCTAGACTGCATCTTTTCTCTCCGTCTATTCTTTCATATGAGCGCAAGCTGCCATTTCTGCAAATCTGAGTGGGGATGTGTTTCATTATCCATTTTTTGTTTAACAATAACATTAAATACCAAAGATGACTGGGACTTTCATCCATATCGTTCATTCCTACATGTTCAGTTTGGCTGATTTGCTTCTTTGTATTCTCTCAGAGCTGCCAAGGAGGCCAAGAAGGCGAAGCAGGCAGCCAAGAAGCCCGCCGCTCCAAGTGCAAAGGTGAGATCTTAGGTCGTGCAGAGATGATTGTTAGTGCTATTTACCTGTATTAGTATTAAAAAAATGTGATTCCTTAGTGCTTGCATGTATTCAAGATATGTCAATTGGGAACACAAACTGCATATTTAACCCCGATACTAAAGACTGAACTGTGAACTTTTGTTATGTAGCAGACTGTATACTAAATGCTTCCGCATGCTATAAGAGGTTTGGCTGTTAAATAATAGTGCAATATGGTGATGTGGTGCAGGGGTACTGAACTTTGTTTCTCCTTCTGCAGTCTTCCACAAAGACTGCACAGAAACCCAAGATCGCCAAGCCCATGAAGATCAGCGCACCCCGCGTTGGTGGAAAACGCTAAACCTGACTCTTGTTTATGGTTGTGAATAAAATTTTGTGGCTTACCATTTGTGACTTGTTATTTTGAAAGAAATAATTTAATTATGAAACTTACAGAGCCATACCAGTGTAACATCATCTTTGTCTTGTTCAAAGTCCACATTAAGTCCAAAGCTGCAGGCCAGCACACAGCAGCATGTGAGAAAAATTGAATAACTCAAAGAATAATGTTTTCTTTAGACACTTGTTGAGGAAACTAGCGGCATCGTCTCTGTTAAACCAAATTATTTGGTATAGTAACAATTCAGAGTAGGGATGCATGATACTGAATTTTTTGCCGGTATGCTGATATTTTCCAACCTTTTTGCCAATTGCTGATTTCAGTACCGATATGTTTTGTTTTTTTTCCACCTAATTGCAGAGAACATAAAGTCTCCCTTGTAGTTGATAGCATGCCTACTCTTATTGTAGTGGCCCACTGATTCTTGAGATGGGTGATTAAATCTGTAGTGTTGAATGACATTGACAATGAATTTGGCCCCTCCTCGCACGACTGAGTACAATTTTGCGGTCCTTGCACTCTTCTTCACGCTTGACGGAAGAGGCGGTGCAGGCAGTGCGCGCACACTCGCGCAGAGTTAATGTAGCATTACGTCAAGCTTTTTTAGGGAATCTTTGAGCAATTGAAGCGTTTTTATTGGTGGAAAATAGCGGCAAGCCATAAACTGCAGATGCCAATAACGCGCCAATAATATTGTGCATCGCTAATTCAGAGTCTGTAGAGGCAGACCATACAGTTGATGAGGGAGACCAATTGAGGTAATTCAAACCCCAGGTTACAGTAATTTTGTTTAATGAAAAGGAAGGCCAGCGCTAATGCAAAAATATTCCTGCCAAGTCACGAGACGGCCTGAGTCCATAAACGGGAAAAATGTAGTCTAAGATGGACGTGGTATGATTAAATCGACTCAGTCTGGCTAGTATCTTGGATGTTAGAAATGGAGATTTATTCATCTGTAGTGCGGGATGTGAGCAGCAGAGGGAGATGAAGTTTCAGGAAGTCTCGTTTCTCCTGATCGAAGCGAGACAACGGTTTATACCAGGAACAGTAGCTTACGTGTATCATGTAGCCAGAGGCGCAAATAAAGCGGTTCAAAGCCACTTGTTTCAAAAGTGACAGAGACATTCATATGAACTCATTAATAGTAGTGGAATTTAACTTGAGCACAAATTTGAGGTACATATATTTACATTTGGTGCACCTTTTATTCTTTCTCGCCACTATCTTTCCTTACAATGAAAACCACGTCTCAAAATTTGAATTTTTCTGACAAACTGAAGGATAAATTGTTGCTATTAAATCTTAAAACTACATAAAAAATATATAAAAAAACATGGGATGCTGCTTTGAATCTGTAAACTATGAGATGTTCAATCTTTAAACCATCTGTAGGTGTCAAACAAGATTTATTATTATCACATGTCCATTACACAGCCACAGAGCCAAAATGATCAACCTTCAAAGTGCCATTTGTTCGAACAGTCAGCAGATCAAGAGATATTTCAAAGTGATGACTCTAATTATTGCTAAAATATTCAGGGGATGATGAAGTAGAAGTATAGTGGGAACATGGCAGGGAAAGAAGTGTTACACAGAGGAGATATAAAACACCTGTCTAGGAACAAAGAGGTATTGAACAGTGAGATGTTGATAATGAAAGTTAGCAAGTCAGAACCAGTGTAACAATCAGTAAAATACTGCACTCGTTAAATATGTCATATCTGAGTAAGTGTACCTGATAAGAAGCAGAAAAATTATATTTCCATACAGTTTTCACTACATGAGAATGATTTTTTAAATCAAGAGATTCATAAATTATGATTTGCACTCACACACGTTAAAAAGAGCTAAAGCCATTAAAATGGAAGGAATCATTACATGGTAATCAATAATGATTTAATCATCAATGAGGTACAGATGCCGTGACAGATACCAAATTATAAACAGTAAATGAACACACAAATGTGATGACATCCTTCTTGTATTTCATTTGGAAACATTCCTTAAACTACGTTCAACACAAGTCCAAGAGTTACATTAAGTTATGTTTTTGGGAAATGTTACATGAGGTATTGATTGCTACACCTGAAAGACGATGATGGAAAAAGCAAAAAAAACTTCCCAACTAGTGCACAAGATATAAAGCATGAACTTAAATTAAAGAATGTACAATCATACAGCTTGTTAACAAGTTGTACTTGTGCGTTGATGACCTCCATTCTTGACTGTGTGTTGACAACAGTTAAAAAAAATGTCCTCTCTCTTTTTTTTTTTTTTATGCCCTGAGGAAATTTGAAACTTAAGGAAAAGTGCACATTTCCAACAGGGACGACAGGCTTAAAGTGGTAGAATAATGGTTATGGCATGGATGTTATGGAGACAGCATGGGATGATGTGGAGATGACGAGAAGGGGCAGGTTTGTGCCCGAAGTGGAGTCTCCCTCTCAGTCCACAAGTGGAGCGTTGGCAACAGGAAAGCTCTCAGGACTCTGCAGCCTGTTTAGCCTGCGCCTTCTGCTCCTGATTGTAGCTATCATGGAAAAAAAGCAAAAAATTAATATTATAAAATGTGTCTGTAAAACCTTTTAAACTGTATCTGCTTCATGGACACTCTCATACTTTACGCACTTTCCCCATGGACCACCAAGCAAAATGTAAACGTATTTAAAAACAACACCCCTCCTTGATTTGCTACCTTTCAATAAACGTTAAGACTTTAAAAGAATAAAAACATGCTTTGATAATTATTCACTTATTTATTGTTCTTTGTAGCCATATGTTACTTTACGCACATACAGTCTCTTTCTCTGTCTGCTAATGTTATGCCGAGGTCAGTCATGTCTGAAATAAAAACATTAGATATGTTGCATTACGGAGCATTAATCTTTCCTAAAGCTAAGCTGATGACAGCTCGCAGTATGGAGATAAAACTCTGTGGCCTACAGATAGCAACTTTTTTTGGCCTCGGTTTATGTCAAACCACGTACTTGTTTTTTTTTCTTAAAGGCACAGTATGTAATTTTTGACGCTAGGGGTCTCAATCAAAACAATAACAAGCCACTTAGTTTAAAGCTCCTGTGCGGGACTTTTGGTTTGTGTTGATTTTGGCGCCCCCTGTGGACAAAGCCGTACCTCTTATGCGTTTGCTGGCTTTGCTGTTTAACAAAAAATCTCTTCCTGTTTTCTTTGACAGTCATGTGTATCCCTCACTTAAAATTCCTGCCCTGGAAAAATTAAACAAAGGCAGCGTGCAGTTACCGCCAGCAGTTTCAGATAGGGACAGCCCGATTATCGGTGCCGATATTCGGCATTTTGACGCATATCGGCATCGGCCTTTTTTGTTTGTTTGTTTTTTTAAAAAATCCATCAGCCGATAAGAGATCAATTTAAAACTGGGTTATTTTGGCTCTGATGCATATGCTTAAAGGCATTTAAACAAAGTTAAGTGTTGGAGTTTGTATTATTCAAAATGTATCTCTAGTTTCAGACATTAAAAGTAACTATATAGAAATAATCAATCTTGTCACTGATGGTCTGGTTTGCTTTTGTAGCTCATATAGAGTAATCAGAATTAATTCCAGTCTGTTTCATAACCAGCGAAAAACTCCTCACAGGAGTTGTGTACAATTTATTTCAACACTATTTCAATTTATTTTCATTTGAAACACATTCAAAACACACACCAAATTACAGCCTACCATCTGTTTATGCCATGTCGAGTTTGCAATTCTGCTAGCTACCGGTGCGGTAGTTAAGCTCAGCCTACGGTAACGTTGATTGTTGTGAGGATGGCGTCAGCACTGTCCATGACGAAGTTTTAGGTAGATTATAGCGCCATCATCTGGGTAAGATACCGTAACACAATAAAATACCTCTCCGCATTTTATACAACCAATATACAAATATTGGTCCCACCGGAGCCTGCGGTCAGTGCGTCGAGGACTGCAGCCTTCATCCATGGGGCGCCTGCTCGACCAACTGAGCTAAACCAGCGCTCCATTTCATTTTAATACAATAGCCACGTTAGTTAGCTAATGTAAAAGTTTGACGACTTCCTTGCTCACTCTCTTATGTATTTTCTGCCGTTTCCTGAGTTTCCCTAGAAGACAGGCGATCAACTAAAAAAAACCCGCACCTCGACATGACCTTGAATAAAATGATTGATTTCTCTGTATTCGAACATTGTTGGAAACAATACTTAACAGGTGAAGTGTCTTTAGGCATTTAAATTAGAATTGTTATATATTTATGAATAAGAATATTTTGTATGATTTTCTCCACCAAAAATGTTTCCAAGTAACAAAGTTCATATACTCATTTGTATAGGTTTCAGGTATTAAGGTGAACTGAACGTCCCCGGGCTTCGTCTCTCAGGCCAAATACAGGTTGCCCTACATTGCAGACTACGATATGGTCTGACAGGGATCGATTATGTTCCGTCATTCGCTCTTGTCTAGTTCGTTTACCTCCCTGGTTCTCTGAAAAATTAACAGTCAGTCAGTGACTTTTACTCTCTTTGGCAAAGGTTTTAACTCAGCCGGTCAGTTGTTGACATTGAAACACAGGCAAACTACTGTATGTTATTCATTTACTGCCATTCGTACTGTATCACCTGCACTCAGCTAAACATTAACCTGCTGCTATAATATCTAATCAGCAATAAAAAAAATCTTATCTTGCCTCTATTATTATAATTGATCATATTCCTAATAGAGATCGTGAGGTGTGTGATTGATTGTTTTATACTTGATTTCTCAGTTACGCTGTAAATTAACCACAAACCTCCAGATCCTGTAGAGCTGGGAGGCTCCTGCGCCGCCCACAAAGAAGTTGACGCAAAACAGGTTCCAGTTCTTTGGGATGATGACCAACGAGTATCTGGACCAGATCAGGCCTGGCGTAGAGGGACGACAGTAAGAGTGAAGGTTATGCACACTGTTGGTAGACAGGCCGTTGATCATGAGCACAGAGTCTATGTTTTGGCAAGAGAGCGACCGATAAGATTTGTTTGAAGAAACATGCTGCAAAAGCTGACGCATAAAACAACCTTTAGCACAGATTAGTGAAAATCTCTCAGATATAATCGACTGATAACTTACTAAATGACGTCAAGAATTCAAGGCAGTTTTTACTTGTTGTATAAAAGCAACACTTTCTTGTAGCACTTATATTTCCCTGGATCTCTATTGTTCCATTAAAAATATGCTGCACACTAAGACATTGGAGCCTGATTAAAAGGTATAATAAGTAGGATTTTCCTAAAAATAAAATACAGACTTTTACTAATATAATATAATATAAATCATCTCTTATGGGCCTCTATACATGTGTGTTGGTGAGTGTGTGTGCAGACCCTTGTGAGACCCTTCCCTCTGCATCTATTCTGTTGTTTTGCTTTGCAAGGGACGTTTTCAGGAGGGGCGCTGTCGGGGTTCCCTGACCCAATCACAACGTATAGGTGAGAGTGGGAGAGGTTCAAATTAGCAATCCCCCATCCAGACCGGCGAACATGGCGAAAGAGCGATGCAGAGTTGGCCTTCTTTCTGTTGGACAGGTAGGTGCCTCAAACCGGGTAGGACACGCTAACTGGCGGTTAGCATGCTAGCGCAAACTTAACAGTGATGCTGTCTGTGTTACCTCCTGGTGTCAAAGAGCCATGGAGGAGGGGCCCAGTTTGAATGAGTTGTTGACAAACTGCAATCCTACTTATTATACCTTTAAGTCTCCGTTTGGACTTCATATTGAGATCTCACCTGTGGCTGTCAGCACTGCAGACTGGGAGGTACTGAGCTTGTCTGCTGGTCGAGTCATATCAGCCAAACCAGCTACAACCAGACCCTGTAACGGTAAAGAAGAGCCCATGTTTGCTGCAGTCTGAAAAAGACTGCTGTTGATTATATACAATGTGTTTTCTATATGTTAGCTGCTGCATTTTGATTGGTAAGATTTTAATTACACAATGAATAAGCTCCTGTCGATGCTTGGCAGTGGGTGCCAACCTCTCCGTTGGGTGAATAACCGGATGATCTTAAATTCTAACTTTTACATTGTAGGCCCTCTTTAAAGTATTCAGATAACACAATGTGAATCATTGATCATTGCTGCACAGTTGTTATAAGCAACATGTAACAGAGAGACTTCATGTAAGCTTTGTTGTTATGGTCACAACAATCAAACTAGGCATTAAGGGCATTTACAGAAATCAAACAGGCTGAACAGTGTGGAAAATAACTTACCCATTTAAACATCGGGGCCCAGAAGAAAACTGTTTTTGGACCTGTGATCAAGAGGAAAAAAGAAACTGAATCATCTGTGTTCTAATCATTTGACCTCTCACCACCAGTTTTTCAAGGTTTCCCCCTCATAGAGCTAATCGGCCCGCTGGGACATATTAATGGGCGTAGATGAAACATGACTCTGTCAAGCCCGAGTAGCTGTGCAACAGATACTCAGACACCTCAGTGTGTCGACGTGCACTGTCAGCAGACTCAACTACACTGCAACTGAACTAGAAGAAGCTGAAGAATGTTTTTTTAATTTGCAATTCAAAAATAAAATTTAAAATTTTACCTGTTTTATGGACAAAAAAAGCTGCAGCAAGTGATCATTTTTATTGTTGGTAAATCTGTTAATAATTTCCTCGAGTTATCGATAACCTGTCTGACCTACAAAAAGTTGCAAATGGTGAAAATGGTGTAATCAGTGTTTCCTAAAGACGTCTTCAAACACCGCGTTTAATCAACAACCCAAAGACTTTCTGAAGGTTTACTGTCACAGGGGAAGAATGACACCGACTCCTCAAACCTAGAAATCTAAAAAGTGGTTGCAGATTAATTAAATACTGGTAGTTGACAACTAATCGATTGTTTCTGTGCTAAAAGAAAACAAGTGATTAAAAAAGAAAATAGACTGACGCGTATGTCAATAATTGTCAGTTAGCCTTACCCGAGTTAATAAAACACCACATGGCACCACGGCTCAAAGTTTAATTCAGATTTTGATGTTTTAGTAAGTTTAAACTCCTCTCGACCCCCACACAGAAAACCACAAAAACACTGAATGCAATAATTGGCTAAAGGACCAATACAGCAAAGCAATGACAGATAATATAATGTCCATACCACTGAACAGCAATAAACATACTCAGCCCTTAAAGTATGGGTTTTTGCAGTTAAAATATGTTTTACGTGTTGACTTCATTTACGTTTTCTCACTGAGAAAGTTTTCCTTCCGACCAGGCTTATCCAGTCAGTAAAAAGATAAGATGTAAAACCAGACAGTCAAGTGGGAGCCTCACTTTAAAGACTGCAAAGAGAAGAAAATGTGCAGGACATGGAGATAAAACTTGTTGTTTGGAAGCAGCTTTCCTCACACTCTCCCGCCCCGTGCTGTAGGCTAAACTGTTAAGTGGGACTTCTGTCGCTGCAAATCATTGTTGAGGGAGTTGGCTTTTTGTTGCCGCCCCCTTTATACCTGGTCAGAAAGTCGTCCTTGACATGCACAGCTCCAGTTTTCTTCCACAGACAAAACATAAGATCAGACTGTCCCCGGTGACGCCAAAGACTCTGTAATCTCAGTCCCTTCTCGTTAATATGCACGTCAGAGAGCTCAATGTGTGTGCAAGATGTACTGACTGAACGGGAGAAACATGTTTAGTTTATGAGGAACTCTGAGCTCTCAAATCCTACTTTAATGAAGGTTATAATATCAAGAAGAGGCGCTGCTGGTTTGGATTTACTGGGAGTTTTTCTCCTACTATTTATAGTCTGTCCTCCTTTATTGAAAGCGAGTTGCCAAAATAAACCTTCATGAAGGTAGGATGTATTGCAGAGCTGTTGTATTACACAGGGCTATCAGTAGAAGTAGAGGTTACTTCAATCTTCTACATTGTGTCACATGTACATTCGATAAATTAAGGATGCTACAAACTGTGATAACGGCTTACACTGACTAGTTGATTATCAAAATTTAAAAATATATTTTCTTTGTTTTATTTTGTTTCATAAAACATAATAATTAATAATATAAGAAAAGCTAATTATTACTTTGCATGTAAATTATCAATAACAGCAGCCCATTTAGAATTATTAGTCATTATTTAGTCGTTGTCCATTTCCTAAGTTGTTATATTTGTTTTATTAAGTAAGTTATATAATAACACATCAGTCGGATCAGTTAGGAGATGTTTAAATTAGTAAATTATGAATTTTTCTTTTATCGCAATACCTTTGATCCCCTCTCAAACCCAGATTTCAACACCTCAACAACTCCTCGCAACACTTTTCCTGCCATAAACCCAGCTCCTCTTCGCAGGCAGAGCTGCTTAGCTGGTGTTATCCTAACAGATTACAGTCTAACACAGTAACACAGTAACACTGGCAACAGTAAAACAATGAGCTTCAAACAGATCACACATTAGGAATAGAGAGGAGCTTAGGGGTTAGTGCATCCGCATCACTACCACAGCTGACACATCCCAAACAAAACGCACCCTGCTAACAAGAAGCTGGATGATAAACCCCGAATTACCTGCCGGGTGGTTGTACAGAGGTCTCAGTTTGGAGGGCAGCATATGCTCAATCTTATCCAAAATCCTGTGATAGGACGCTCTCAGCGCAGCCATGATTGTAGATGTTCTTATGGAAAATAAGACACTGAGCGGAACTTGAAGCTAGCTATCAAATTTTTTAGCTAGCAAAAGACGTTTGTTAAAAGCCACAGTATTTAAAAAGTACAAGTAAATTGCGCGCTGCTTTCAAGTGAATAAATTACAGGTGGTTTGAGCGATAGGAGAGGATGCTGCTGTCCTACTGTCGACCTTCCCCTTGCACCGCTGTGGACATGCTAGCTCTGCTAGCTTTTCAGTAGCTTCTGTCTGACCGACACGACGAGGTGACTTTCTGTACGACGCAACCTACCGCGTGAGGGGCGGGGTTACATGTTCCGTCTATTCTCATTGGTCCGTCAAGACAGAACCGCCATTCGATTGGTTTAAATAATATTTTTACTTTTCCTGCCCAGCGTATCCGAACTGGGCGGAGACGAGTCATCATATCTTTGACAGCTAATTTTGCTAAAAACATTTCTTAAGATTACGATATCAACACAATTTGTAGATGTATATTCAAGATAGTGGACGATATTTCTTTTTTTTCTTTTTTTGTATTTTATGACTTATGTACAGTGTAGACCTTTGATAACATTTATTGCTAAAACATCTACAATGCAGTCTGCCTTTTGTTATTCATTGTAATTACTTTATGTTAAAGTTGTATTTTTTTAAAGTACATTCTCATTAATATTGTATTTTTTGATAATACCATCAATTATAATTGTTTAACACTTGTTAAGAAAAATTTAATGTGTGGATTCTATGAGGTTGTAGTGTTCCCAGGCCAGAGACACCCCAATTAGCTTCAGGCAAAGTGTGGAAACTGATTTATAATTGGCAGAAAGTTACTTTAGAAATATGCATCACTAAGGGAAAACATAAATAGACATGTTAAACACATTACAGACATGATTACACCCATCTCTTAAACACATTAAGAGAGGGGTGGTACTGACTAAATGTCAGGAAAAACTGGGGTGACTATGGTAACTATTAAATAAATTTAAACGCCTTACAAATGAATTAAATGCATTTAAAAGCCTTACAAATTAATTTTTCTCTTAAACACATTAAGAGATGGGTCCTGCTTGATAACCTGAACAGAAAGGCAAAGACTGGTCTTTGGTAAAGGCCTGTGCGGAAGGGGTCCCTTTGTCAAATTTTTTTTAGACCTTAATAAATTCCATATTGTTTTGATATTCTGCATATTCCACATTAATGTGTAAATAAAACCCATACTGTCCCACACTGTCAATCAGGATAAAAACAGTACACACTTTCTGGGGCAAGTGAATCATCAAATGTCTCAGATTCACAGACAATAACTAAATGTCAGGAAAAACTGGGGTGACTATGGTAACTATTAAATAAATTTAAACGCCTTACAAATGAATTAAATGCATTTAAAAGCCTTACAAATTAATTTTTAATAGTTTTCTGGATAAACTCCGCCCCGGCAGCTGCAAGGCTTCTGAAAACGAGCGTTTCTATTTTATCTTTCACTTCCCGTAGTATATCGCGTTGTTTGGACACAGCTGTCCGCTGTCCACTAGAAGAAATAATAAACCAGGCTATGCTAGCTGAACGGGCAGAGAGTTAGCAGCGCAGAGAGCAGCGATACAGTGAATGTAAACTCGGGAGGACAGCGGACACAGGACAGGAGCGAGTCTTTCACGTCCAGCAATGAACCCGTTGAGTGTCGCAGCTAGCTAACGATAGCACTGCCTACAGACAGGCATTTATATCTATGGCAAACCCGGAGCGACGATAAATACAAGGCGACATCAAACGGGGAACGGGTTAGCTTGGTTTCAATGTTATTGTTAATTAAAACTCACATTTGGCCACAATGTCCTGCTCTGGAAACCTGGTTTGGGATGTAAATAAACGCTTAATTGGATACAACGAGCCTAACACCATCAGGACCAACTACTTAGGTAAGAACAAACAAGCCTCTTTAATGCTAACTGGTAACGAAAGAAGAAAACGTAGTATTTTAACAGGTAACTCCACTGCAGGCTGTGTGTGTGGTGCTGAATCAGATGAGCTGACAGCTAGACCCAACATGACTGTGCTCCATTAGACTGTGAGCTCCTGAGTTACTCCTTCTGCAAAGTCAGGACCGTCCAGTGTAAATACAGCAGCTACCACCTGTGTGTTTAATTCAGCAGCATCCTCTCTCATCACAGCTAAAGCACTACATAGAAGGGATTAAATGTTATGTGTTACGCTAATCCTTAATAGTGCAGCTCTCTGTGAGGTAACAGCAAGAGCAAAATTATGTTTATCTCCTCATTCACAGGGAAAAGATTCTGACATACGTGATGTGCAGCAAGGCAACCATCTGAACTCTGCAGTGCTGCCCTGAACTAGCAAACATAATGAAGTTAAAAGCAGGCATCAAATGTGTGATGCTTTTATGGAGGCATTATAAATGCATTGTAAGTGCTTTCAGGTAGGGAATTGCAGGAAGTATGAATGGAACAAATGATGTCCCATGCAGTTTAGCTGAATCTTGGCTATTATAGAAATATTGTATTAAGCTGTAATGACACCAATCAATCAGAGTTATTGTTAATATACCAGCATCCTTGAAAGATTTACTGCCTCTGTGTGATCATGGAAACTTAACCACTTAGTTTAAGTCCAATTCTTGTGTCCAAGCTGAAAATATTGCTCTTAATATTAGAAGAAAAACATATAAACAGAAATCAGTATGTTCAATTGATAGGAATAAAAACAGACACTTACATTACATTTGGTGTAAATGATCTAATATTACTCAGCACTTCCGGTATATCAGACGCAACACAACATTCCCACATGGAATAAAGGAAGGAAGCTTCTTCAGCTCTACATTTAAAAAAGAGTGATAGATCTTTGCAACAAACAGAAGCAGTTTATATTTTGATTTATTAACAATATTTGAAACCCCTGAAAACCGGGCGTGCAACTATACATCTATATGGACTGATAGATTCATTCAGTGATTCGCTGGCTGATACATTGGCCGACCAATATATATATCAAAATAAAAAATAAATAAGCTAGAAGTTTATTGATCCTAAAGGAAATTCTAGTGCCTAGTACAAAATAAGAGTGATACAAAAACAATATGTAAAGTGTGTAAGGGTTCAATGCAAAAGAGGGCCTAATAGAATAACAATATTGCAGTAAGTTATTTACAAAAGTTGTATTTGCAGTGACAATAGGAAGTAGTACAAACTTGTAATGCACCAGAAAATTCTGTTGTTTATTGTGAGTTTGTGTTAATGTAACTGATTGGATTAAATCAGCCTATGAGGAGTCTGCTATCGATCTCAGGCCTCTGACATGAATCAAATCAATATCGTGTCGTAGCAGACTTTTTGATATCAGCAAGTATCGTCTTTTATTATTATAAATATTGTCCACCGAACCGATATAGCGCCATCGTGTGATTTACACCCAATAAACAGTGTTATTATACATATTATAATAAAAAAAAAGGACTGTATATGAGAGAGCTGCTGAGCTTTTTCTAGTCCATGGATATTCATGATAAAATTGATAACCAAATTACCACAGTGGGTGTTTCTTATTGTGATCCGTGACAAAATCCAGTGTCGTCCCGTCCCTACTCACTGCTCTGAGCTCGCCTGCAGTGACTGTCCTCTGTATTTAGATGTTTAAATAGAACTCTGTCATCTTTCTGTCTCTGTTTCAGTTGTTAGAGAACACAGTTTAAAAAGAACAACGGTAAGGCACCGTGGTGTAAACTGAGGACAGCCCAGCGGCTCACAGCCAGACACAGAGCTTTATAAGACCTGCCTGCTGTCACACAGTCAGCGCCTGACAGTGTTTGAATGAAGAGTTATTGGCCCGTCGAGGTGGGGCAGGTGCCACAGAGGTTTAGTCAGCGCTGTATTTAGCCGGCCTGAGATATGGCTGGAGCTGGTATTGTGTACGTGTAGAGGATACATGCAGCGACGTGCGGGTCGGGATATATTTAGCTTCCAAAACGAGGGGGGATGGGGGCAACAAGTAGTCGACGACATTAAATTCCAGCACAGATACTTCCGGAGAGGTTACAGGAAATTCGTCTGTTTCTGAACTTACGGATTTAAGTGTTATTAATGACATTAGATCCTGTTCTGCATCGTGGCTGGAGACTCCAAGGTGACTCTAAGGAGGAGAAAAAGATGTATTAGTTGAAACATAGTGTCACATTCACCGCTTCACTTACACATTCATACAGGATCAGGATTTAGCCATCGACATGTAGACTGCAGGAGGATCGAACAGCCAACCGTCCGATTGGGAGACCGCCTACTCCTCCACTGTGCCACAGCCGCCCCACTCGGGCCCACTTTAAGAGCCTTATTTTCATGTTTCACAGGCCAAACGCACGCTGTGTATTGTCAAAGTGAGAAACAATTTGTGATGCAACAGTGATGTCAGTTTTTCTGTCAGTCCAGATGCATCTCAAAGTATTTAATTAAATGTATCATAAATGTCAAACGGCCCATGTTTTCTTGTTCAGCATCTCTAATGTGACGTTTTACAGCTTTACTGTCTTTATAGCAATGCAAGTAGAATATCTTTGGCTCTGCCTTAGGTGACTGTAATGTGCAATATTCAAACTTGTATGGCTTTTTTAGGTTAAAAATTCAGAAGAAGCCGTCAAAGCAATTGTGATGTCATTTGGAGCCAGAGCTGGAGCCGCTGTAGACACTTCCACTCACCAAAACACACACTTAAATTAGCAGAATAGCTTCTTGTGTTGGTCTGAGGTTAACGTTCACAGATATGGAAACTTCAATGACTGTAGTGATTGTTTTAGTTACGTTTTCTCTCGTCGTTCTTCCTCTACTCTGCTAATCCGGAACAGATCGGCTGCAGGAGCCGGATTTGTCAACAGAGCTGTCAATCATCCTTTTTACAGCATCAAAATACACTTGTCAGAAAAATGAACACTTGGACGAACATCAGCATGATAAGAACTAACTATAATGACAGAAACCATGTTTGAGAAACATTTATTTGGCGTGTATTTTGATTTTATAGTTTGACTCATGTCCCATCTGTTAACATGGAGGAGGTGGGCTTTATGACCTATACTGCAGCCAGTCAGCAGGGGGCGATAGAGAGGGTTTGGCTTCACTTTTAGGGAGCTGTCATGTCGTCCATCTTTTTATACAGCCTGTGCATTTAACCAATGTTTCCAGTCCCTCGTTTTTAGAACCAAACTTTGGCAAACACTTCGTCTCAGAAAATATCACAAAAAAATGATAACAGAATTATTTCTATGATTATCAATGAGCCTTGAAGGAATGACATTTTAGGAGGTTTAACAAATGTTCAATATAATTTCACAAATTATAATGTCATAATATGACAAACAGTGTACGGCTGCAACCTTAATTTGTCGCCGTTCATTTTTAAATTACAACTTTCAGGCACATTTAAAACAAAGAGATATAACATGACACATTACATAACAAAAGAACAGACGACAAATGAGGGCACCTAAAGGGAGAAGCATTGTGTGTTAGCTGTCTGATCGTGACTGCAGTGCGGAGGGAACATTTTCATATTATTAGGCAACATTTTCATACGTGGCGTTATTATGAGTCATTGTTACTGTGAGATCCAGAGGAGGATATGGCGTCACTTTATTATAAACACTCCTGCAACACTAATAAAACCTGTCCGTGCAAGTCGGAGCTCTTATTTGCATGTACAGCACCGGGCTTTCACAACTTCTCCTTGTGTGAGAACAGGACACTCACTGGATTCACTGGGTGAGTGAGTTTGTGGGGCTCTTTGGATAAACTCTTCACTCTCTTTTGTCTTTATAATCACGGCCTGGTCATGTTACACCTTAAAACAAACCCATTAGTAAGATGTTTCAGCATCAAGCCTCTTCAGGAAGTCAAAAGACATTTTATTATCGTAGCTCCATCATCTTTAAATGGGTATTTTGCTAATGTCAAGCTTTATATTTCACTACTAGCTTAGCATAATTTACAGTTTACAAAACTCCTCTGCCAGAAACAACTCAGTCAGCTCTGTCCTTTTAAGAAACCCCGCCCTTACTAGCCCGCTTTCCTCTGATTGGCCAGCTCTCAGATGCCTGCTGAGGCTGCACTTTGTGACGTCACAAAGTGCAGCGTATGGAAAAAAACTGTGTGAAACCTGGCGTTCACAGCAGACTGAGCTGAGTAGCCTGGCGATTACTCCAACATACTTTTACCTACAGATTTGAAACTTCACCCACGTTTAGTCTGGACATCCAACATTATAATATATTTATATTTTTATAATTATAATACCCCCTCTTTAAATCTAACAGAGTAATATATATTTCTAACAGTGAATAAAAATAACTTTGATTTATAAGCGAATGATTTGGGGGTCAGGTATGAGAATATATTATATTTTTGCAGGTGTTAAACAAGAAATACAACATACTTATTATCTTTTCTAACATGTTAAATGGAACAAAGAGGCAGCAAAATCTAACAGCTATTTTTGGTTTTCAGAGTTTTTTCACCTCCGTCAACAATTAGTGTTTGTTTTGAGCCATTGTGCATTGCATTGTGGGAGAAAAATGTCAACAGAGCACTCGTAGCTGAAGTTTTGTTGTTTTAGCCTACATGCTGACTGTGAGGAGAGTGTTGACCTTTTTTACAGCATGAACACACCAGAAAACAACCTGTGGATGTGGGTCGAAGCTCTGGACTCGTCGGCGATGAATGTATTTTATTAAATTTAAAACATGTACGTTTTAAGTTAATCGGTTAGAGGCGGCCGTGGAGCCTGTTCATCGATTCGTTTCAGCAGCTCAGATCTATATTTATCTCTCAGAATAGGTTGTAACTCTTCAGGGGAAAGAATAACGACTTTAATATGTGATGCATCAAATCCTGCTACAGCTGCTCCTTTAACCATGAAAGAGTTATCGACCCAGGGATTCAAATATTGAGTCTTTTTCACAGTTAAGTTGCTGAATTTATTTCATGATGCAGGAATGATGGTCCATAAAATACACTGAACTTGAATCTTTGTTATTGATGACGTTTAAAAATCAGTTTGTTCCTATAAAACAGATGATTCCCAAAATTAAACATGATAAAGAATATATATAGAGAGATAAATGGATCGATTGATAGATCGATCTACAAACCCTGTCACTGTCTTACAGTTGTTTTGTCTCTGTTCACAGGTAGAAGAGAGTTTGTCCAGAGGCTTAAACTTGAGGGGACGCTGAATGTACACGATGGCTGCGTAAGTCCACACAACTCTCTCTCTCTCTGAAAGACATGCATGACATAAAGTCTCCGCATGTGGCTTAAAGTGTCACATTTTTGCACATTATTTTGGATTATTATCTCTGAAGATTGCAAATCATCTCTACACTTTATACCAAGAACAATTGCATATTCTACCCTCTGCAATTTGTACACTGTGCAGCTCTTTTCTGTTTATTGTCTTTATTTTGATCCTTAACTTTTTTAGTACTTTCCTCCGACCATGTTTCGTTGCACCAACATACCAAAGCTACCAAGCTGAAATTCCCTAAATTCTAGATTAGATGTTGAATCCACATCATGCCACTTTCCCTCAGTCCGACCCTGAGGCCTCTTCCTCTGACAGGGAGCAGCTCTCTGACCTCGGGCCAGCTGGTTAATGCCTGCTGAGAAACCTGAAGCTGACACGACAGTCACACGTCCTGTCACAGTATCGGGCCGACTGTCACTTCATCCAAAACACCAAAACAACATCAGCAAACACGTCCCAGAGAAGCACAGCAGCAAACAGCAAACAGCGTTTTATAAAAGTAGCGTATGTTCACGGAAGCTCAGAGAATCTCTGTTAACAATGTGGACTGTTACAGGCAGGAAGGTAATTAACTGTAAGCAGCCTAATCAGTTGGCTAATAAAGCAAACAAATGATAGTGTGGAAATATTGCTGCGTATAGTTATTAAGGCTATACTCTGGGGGGATGTTTTGGAAGAAATCTAATGATATCACAACACTTACTGGACATTTAACATAAAGTATTAATCAAAGACATAATCACATGCTAATCAGTTTTCTCTTAGACAATATTTTAAGCCAATGAAATTCAGGGGAGTGGATGATGTAGCACATTTTCATCAGGAAGTCAGAGATGACAGAGACTGCAAAGTCACGAAGGAGACGGGTGCTTTGGCTTCTTATTGCTGAACGTAACTGTTGAATCAAGAAGACTGAAGTTTGTGTGGCGATTATGTTAAACTAATAGGTTTATTATTTAATCTAATATACTGTAAAATTCTCATTATTCTCTTTTGCTCTGGAGTGGAGGTTGTTAATTTGTGGATACAGAAAGTAGGCAAATGTTTAAATCAAATATCCAACAGAAAAATAATTAACATTACCCATTAATAATAAGTATTGAATTTAAAGTTTAAGCTACGACTCAAGAAAAAAACACTCAAAGAATTTCTCTGTTTCCAGATTCTCCTACGTGAGCTGTTTTCCTTTGTTTTTCTTGACAAGACGACATTTGACAATGTCCCCTCGGACTGTGGAAAACTTTGATGGGCATTATTTCAAACTGTTTTGTCAGATTTAAATTTAATTTTTTTCATTTTCATTTGAAATCGGCAGAACAAGTGAAAGAAAGCAACGTTAAAAGTACTTAATTTGAACATGTTAGAGCTAGCTAGAATGCTAACATACACCCGCAGTCCCCAGGCAGGTTATAAAGACAGAAATGTTCAAGTGGAAACTTACAGCTACAGATATTCAACAGCAAAGACATAGTGCAACATGTCAATTTAGATCTTGGTTCTGTTTTTAATGTTATTTAATGACATTTCATTGACATCATGAAAAAGTCAGCAGATTAATTTAAAAGAAAGCTGATGGCCAAATTGATCATCTGTAACACTGATAAGCTGCATCCTGTTAATCTCTGGATGGTCTCACCGTAGACTCTACTGTGTCAGCTGTTGGATGTTGGAGACGTGGTGATTTTGGCAGCACCAAACTGCGTTGCAAAATCATTGAAAAGAAGGAAGTATCTGTGTCTTGCAATCGATCTGAATCATTTGCGAAACACATCGTGTCTTTGTTGTTCCCAGTCAAACACAGAGAGGAACAGCCTGTGGACGTAGCTTTTAACACATCTGATCAAATCTGCCCGCTGGTGAAGCTGAAGACTGATTTTTACACCTGATGTGCCTTTAAATTCTTCAGATGATGAGCCGTCTCTTTGATTGATTTTAAACCTGCTATAAGATTGTAAATGGACACACAGCCGTCAATAAAAGGGTCAATACAGAGAGTGTGATTTCTCTGAATGCAGTGGTGTGAGTGTGTGTGTGAATGAGGAGCAGCAGTGTGATGAATGAAGCTGCAACAAGCAGCTGTTAATGACATATTGATCCAAGGAGTGACAGCCGGCAGTCAACTGACACGAACAACACCGAATGTCCCCAACATCCTCGGACAGATTTTCAGTCATTCATTCACATTTGAGGATCTGGAGCTAATGAATGTTTTACTTGATAAATGTCCACCGCATTGCGCACAACTGTCAAAAAAGTTGTCAATTAATTTTCTGTCAGTCGACTAATCCTTTCAGATCTGATATAAACTGTAATATCAGTAAAATCTTTGTATAATCCCGGTTGTTCTCTCTCTGCAGGTCAACACTATTTCCTGGAACGACACGGGGGAATACATCCTGTCTGGGTCAGACGATACGTTTTTGGTTATCACAAACCCATACAACAAAAAGGTACGTCACACTTATCATTTCTGACATTAAAAAGGAGGGCATGAAGCCACATTTTTCACAGCTGCATTTGTCATTCAATCACTTGTAGCTCTGTTGGCAGTTTAAAAAGTTGGTGCCTTTAGTTTTTAAATGATTTAAAGGTGGGGTATTATGCTAATTACAAGCTTTATATTTCACTCTGTGATACCTGTGGAGTAGTTTAGCATAATTTACAGTTAAAACTCTCATAATTTTTCTCACACTGCTGCTCTGTGCAGGCCCTCACGCAGCCTCTGCCTGAAATGACTCAGTCAGCTCTGTCCCTTTATGAAACCCCACTTTCTTCTGATTGGCCGGCTCTCCGAAGCCTGCTGCCAAATTATCAAACCAAAAACCTGTCAGCAATAATGACATCACTGTTGCTCTGGGTCACTTTTGGAAATATTAAAAAACAGTGACGTGGAGTTGGAGTTGGTTCAAGTCTAGTTTAGTTCTGTCAGAGGTTTTCATAGAATGTATTGATTATAGCAAGATTAATAAATTATAATTACAATGTATTTGTTTCCTCAAAATACTGTAGTTTCAAATTGTTGCAGGTAAAATGATCAAAAGTCTTGTTGTTTTGTCCATTAGGTGTGACTAACATTTTTCTAAATAAACAAAATATTTGGTGAATCTTCCACTTTTTACAGCAAAGAATGCAAACATTTTTTTATTGAATTTGTTATGCAGAGCGCCACACTAAATCAGCGCAGGAGACGTTTAACCTCCTCTGCCTTTTTAAATCGAAGTGTTTGGTCATAGAGATTTCAAGGGGGCGGCTGTGGCTCAATCGGAGGGTTGGTGGTTCGATCCCCGGCTCCTACAGTCTACATGTTGAAGTGTCCTTGGGCAAGACACTGAACCCAGAGTTGCTCCCGGTGGCATAGCCATCAGTGTGTGGATGTGATGACTGATTGACAGTTGGGCTCTTCGCGTAGCAGCCTCTGCCATCAGTGTATGAATGTGTGTGTGAGTGTGTGATACTGTAAAGGGCTTTGAATGGTCGCAAGACTAGTCCATTTACCATTTAAGTATGTGTTCCGGTGTAGTGTTGTTCTGTTGCTGCTGAGGTTTTGTTACCCCTGTCTCTACTTCCTATTTTGCCATGGATCGCACTTGAAGCTGTTTGTTGGCACCTACTGACTTCGTTCCCTCCTTGATCTTTGCTTGTGTTGTATTAACTCTCAGATGTACGTCGCTTTGGACAAAAGCGTCTGCTGAATCAAACTGTAACATTTAACCATCATGTTTGTTCTCTCCTTCAGGTCAAGAAGTCGATACGTTCAGGTCACCGGGCGAATATCTTCAGCGCTAAGTTCATGCCCCACACCAACGGTCAGGAGATCATCTCGTGCTCCGGAGACGGCATCATCTACTACACACACACTGAGAAGAGTCCCGAGCACAACAGACAGTGTCAGTTCACCTGCCACTATGGAACAGCTTATGAGGTACTGAGCCGGAGAAATGTTTCACTGCATACAGATTTTTCTCTCACGGTTTCTGACTCCTTACCTCCTTTTTTATTTCCAGATTATGACGGTACCAAATGACCCCTACACGTTTCTGTCCTGTGGGGAGGACGGCACGGTGCGATGGTTCGACCTCCGCATGAAGACGAGCTGCACGAAAGAAGACTGCAAAGATGTACGGTGACAGCTGTGATGTTATTTTCTCTGTCATTGACATTTCCTTAAGTTTCCCACCAAATTTAGTAGATCATTTTAACAGATTTTTTTTTTTTAAGACAATTTTTTTTGGCTTTTTGCTTTTTATTACCAATGGTTGCTGTCAGTTAAAGGAGCAGTTCGCCCCTGGAAAAAGCCACTGTCAGTCAAAGCTGGTGTTCTCTGTAATCATTAAAAGCAATAAAATTAGAAATTGGCGCCATAGCTGTGGAAAAAGTTGTACAAACAGCTCGTGGTTTCAGCCATTCTACATTCCTACAACACCCAGGGTGCATTGCGCCCCTCCCTCTGAAAGGTACAGCCCAGCGAGATGCTGGAGTGAAATACTACCGTTTCGCTGCAGGCAATGGCTCAGAGCGGTACAGAATCCGAAATATGACGAGAATATACCAGTGGGTCGTCTAAAACATCTTCAGGTCTGCAGTCTACATTTCAAACCTGACGATTTTGAACGAGACATGACATCGGAGGCAGGCGTCCTAGATTGAGGAAGTGTAGTTCAGCGAGCTCCCTGGCCTCCAAAGGCACAGAGCGAAATTGCATTTTTTTAATGGCATTAGCTCCCCAACGTAGCAGAGGTTGAAAATCGACGCTGGCCCTTTAAATTCTGTTTGTTGGGAAAAGATTTGGCAGGTTAGGAGCAAAAATGTTCTGTTGTTTTAAGGTTATTGGTTTTGGCCTTTAGCTAAAAATATTCAATGCATAATTGGCTGCAATGCATTTTTTGCATTTCTTTCCCTCATTTCCCCCATTTCTTTATTTTATCTATGTATTTTTTTGCGTTTCGTTGAAGCTATTAGAATAAGTATTCATTTGCTATTATTGGTGTTGACAGTATTCATCTCCCACATTTCTTATATGAGTTGACAGCTTTCTGTCTCTGGAGTAATTCAGAAAACAGTTTTCTTGGCGTCTGTCCAGCCTGCAGCCGAGTGCCTGAGTGTGCGAGTGAGAGAGGGAGGGAGAGATCCTTCTAGATAGTGTTGCATCTTCTTGTATTTCCTTCTTGAGATCCGTACCTGTGACCTTAAAACTGTCAGAGTACTTTTACCGGACTCTGTTACCTCTGACTCTTAATTATCCTACAACCTGTGAGTGTCACACGTGCACGTCCACGGCTGCAGAATTAAACATCCAGTGCAGATCATATTTCTTAATTACTCAGCTGAACCTCCCTCTTAGAGTATGATCGTCCTTTAAATCTATATAAAAAACCGACCTGTACTGTTGGTGCTGACTTTAAAGTAGGGCTCATGTTGCTTGCTTAATTAGCTTTTAAATGTAGTTGTGTTTGCTTTGATTTCAGGACATCTTGATAAACTGTCGAAGAGCAGCGACCTCTATATCCATCTCTCCTCTGGTGCCGTACTATCTGGCTGTGGGCTGCTCTGACAGCTCAGTGCGGATCTACGACAGACGCATGCTGGGCACCAGAGCGACGGGTAAACTGTCCTGCACTGTGTTATCATTCACTCTGCTCCCTTTGTCTCTATAATTATGTAAATAAAGTTTAGTCCCAGGAGTATTTTAGGCTATCTTCATGTTTCAGACCTAGAATAAGTCAGGGTCTCTGTTTCTCCTCCTCAGGTAACTACATGGGCCGGGGGACGACGGGCATGTGCGTCAGGTTCGTTCCCGCTCACCTCTCCAACAAGTCGTGTCGGGTAACTTCCCTCTGCTACAGCGAGGACGGTCAGGAGGTGCTGGTCAGCTACTCCTCCGATTACATCTACCTGTTCGATCCCAAAGATGACCAGGCCCGAGAGCTGAAGGGCCCGTCTGAGGAGAGGAGGGAGGAGGTGAGCGCACACACGTCACACATCACATGAGTTCTGATAGGAGCTGTGTGTTACCAGACGTGTCAGCGGCCTGGTCCAGAGTCGGATATCTAAATGACCTCTAGTTGAAGTGGTGTTTGTACAGACGCTCATGGTCTCCAGAGGATGAATCGTATTGAATCTGGTGATCCCCTGACTTTTTCTCCTCTCATGAGGTTAACATTTGTGTTTTTTTTTATTGAAATGTAGTTTCTTTAACCAAAAACTTAAACAATAATTTCATAATAAATTGTCTTTTTTTGTAATGTGATAGCTAATGGAGTGATAGCTTCGTCTCCATGCTAGCAGCTCAGTGAGGCTGTACTGGGACACGGCTTCGTTATCAGCTAGGTGCTAACATCCTGTTGCTAACAGGCTCAAAATAACAGTGCTATTAGTGTTGCGGGGTATCTAGACGGATGGAGGAAGAACGAGGACGAGGCGATGTGCGATGCTAGCTCAACAGAGCCCAGATTGATTTCCCTGTTATCCGAGGTTGAGGTGTTCCCGGAAAAACAACAAACAAGTTGGCTAACTGCTTTTCTCACTTAGCTCTCGCTTAGCTTCTACCTAGAACGCTGAACTCCCACTTAAAAGTAGCTTTATTACAATAACTCCCTCTTCCCTCGTGTGGAACTATTTCTCAGCCATTCCCGCAATAAACAACTGTTCACAACAACAGCAAACATAAACAGGAACTCATACCCAGCCTTACACTATTGTGGTGATGTTGATGTTCACCAGCTCAGTATCGGCCCAATCCCAATCTCCAACCTAGAGTTCATTGCGATCTTGGTGACATGAAGATTATGGTCGTCCAGCCCTGCACTAAATGTAAACAAATGTTTGTATAATGAAACAGTATTAAATAAAGTTTGTAAAAAAATAAACATATTCTATAATATGATAGTTTGCTAAAAAATAAAAACACTCTAATGTACTTTAACCAAGTTAACCAAACTATAATGTAAGGTCTGTTTTTTTTCTTATTATTGAAGGCACATTTTGTTTCCAGGCAACCTGTCATGTCATGGTAGCGTGTCCCATTTATCATTTTTACACCATCTCAAGCCCTCACGGACTCCTGGCGTCAGTAAAGCCATGAGTGTTCAGTGCTTAAACTTCAGGGTGGAGACTGGGATTGGGCAACAGTGTGTTAAGCATTAGCAAACATTAGCATTAAACAGACGAGGCTGCAGGTATTTGGTGATAGATGTGTGAGAAGCATTTAACAGTTGACGCAATGAGGATGAAGGAATCTACAGAGACAAATAAGGAATCACCAGAGTTATTACGATTCATCCTGAAGAGGGATGTTTATTTCGTCCTTCTACAAGTGGTTGAGACATTTTTCTTGAATGTGAGCCTCATGGTGGCTCAAGGGAGGAAGTAAGGAGGGGTGTCCTGTAAAGCTATGAAGGTCTTAAGTTATGGATCAGTTGCCAAGGAATTTTGTAGACATATTCAAGTCTGGACCAAGTTGGTGGACTGATGGACAAACATTTGCATCCCTAGAGACACACTAGCTTAAAACATAGTAGAACATTACCATCACAAGTTCTGAGAGTTTAAGATATCCACTTTGACTGTTTTGCTTTGTTGTTCAGTTCTTCCAAAACCAAAAGATATTAAATTCAATGTAATATAAAACAAAGAAAAGCATCGAGTATCAAATCTCCTGCTGCATTATGAGTTCCAGCTCTCAGTGAAATATTCTGCCGCAGAGAAAGATACTGAAGCGTCTCTGAGATCACAAATGTTTGAGCACGTATTTCCGCTAACCTTCCAGAAGCCTTTATTAGGCTGCACGCAATTGACACTTCTTGTATAGAAAATCAACATAACCAAGATAAACACACTTCAGGGGCTCCTCTAAGAGCACTGCAGACATCAGTGCTAAATCTGTACCGGCTGATGCAGTGCAGCGAGCGCAGCAAATGACCCTGAAGAGAAGAGGAGAGGAGGGAAGGAACACAGGGAGGACGAAAGAAAGAAAGAAAAAGCACAATGTTCTTCAGCGTTTTTCTGAACTGATATCTGTTTGCTTGAGCTTTTAGTTTGAGAATCAGTTGAATGAAAAATCAGGGTAATATTCGGAGCTCGGATAAAGTGTTTACTGTCAGTACTTGTCTTCTCGTGTGTCTGAATGTGCTGGATCATGGTGCCAGTGCTTCAAAGCCTCGTGGTGAGTTCAGCTGTGTCGAGATGCAACCACCACTCACATTCCTTTCCAAATACAGCGACGGACGCACGCAGTGTTCCTCTACCGTCTAAAATAGTTCAGGCCGAGGTGCAGGGCACAGCCAAGCAGCGGCTCAGCGCCCCTCTCTCCTTCTCCCTCCACCTGTAACCTCATTTCTTCAGGCCTCTTTTCTCTCTGATTAGTTCTACTATCTCTCTCCTTTTCACCACCTCCAGCCCTTATCCAGACCTGCTGACATTTCCTGAGTAGGGCAGTTGATAGTCTCTGCACTAAGAGCCCCCTTTTTTCTATTTCTGGCTCCCCGCCTGTTGCCCTGCAGTAGGAGCCAGGGGACTGGAAAGTGAAGGCAACCTCACCGTGCAGCCAGGAGGGAGGGAGGGGAGGAGGGAGGGAGCACATTAAAGAGGACACTGACAGAGACGAGCAGTGTTTTGCTTTGGCAGCGGAGCTATTTTTGACCATGCTTTGACTGACAAACTGCTAATCTTTCCCTGTGTGTGTGCGCGCGTGTGCGTGTGTGTTTCCACAGCTGAGGCAGCCTCCAGTGAAGCGCCTCCGTCTACGAGGTGACTGGTCTGACACGGGACCTCGAGCTCGTCCAGAGAGCGAGAGGGAGAGAGACGGTAAGATCAGAGCAGTGGGTATCGCAGCTGACGTGTGTGTTCTCGGTCATTTAATTTAGAGCAGAGGCCTCAAATTACAGATGCAACCTCCCATGAAAATTAATTCAATCAATCCCCCAAGACCCCCCAAGACTTTATAATTCAACCCAGTCCAAAAAATTCCTCTTTTGCCATTTAGTTTTTTTCCCCCTCTGCCTTATTCAAAACAAATATTAATAACAATGTTTCTAATGATATCACAGGGTATGTCTCAAATTACTATGTTAGCAGTATGCTACTATGAAATGTCATATTTTTAGGGCTGCAAACTTGAAACATTAAGATAAGGGTTGTTCCAATGTCCCCAGAGCCGCCAAGTACAATAGCAAACAACAGTGTCGTGTCGTGCCGTTTTCCCACTGGTCAAAAAACCCGCTAACACCCGTCTTTTTTGCTCAGTGGGAAAGGCTACAATCAGCATTCAGCACTCGGGTCAAATGACTCTGCAGTAGACCCAGGTAATCATCGCCTCGGCTCCGATCGGCATTGATGGGAACACAAAACCTGTGTCAACACGCTAATCTCCGCCCCCTCTCCGGCGCGATGCTATGCTCCGTCGGTAACTTCTGCGACTTCTCGTCCTACAAATTCCGCCCGTCTCCGTCCAAGCAGCGCTCAAACATCCTTCCAAATTTGTTGCACCGAGTTTAATAAATAGACAGAATGAGTAATAGATACAATAAAGACCTAACCACCGTAACATCTTCACTGTTTACTAACCCTGTTTCGGGCGCGTTTTTGACGTCAGACGGTGACGCAGCAGAAGAGACAATCGGCATCTATAAGTGGGTCTTTTGGGTCTGAAAAACCCGCGTCAACGCACTAAATTTAGGTGGGAAAGTTGTATAGGTCAAAGCCAATGAGTGTATATAAGGATGGATCACGTTTCTCCATCTGCTCTCATTGTACAATATTGAAGCCAAATTAGCCCCTGTGACGGGCGCTGCCATCTTGCGATGGTGACGTCATTTCGAGCCAGAGACAGCGCAGTAAAGCTGCCGTAGCCCCTTCCACTAACCAAAAACACATACTTAACTTGTAGTGATTGTTTTAGTTACATCTCCTCTCATCGTTCCTCCTCTACTCTAATCCGGAACAGATCGGCTGCAGGAGCCGGATTTGTCAGCAGAGCTGTCAATCATCATTTTTACAGCATCAAATAACTAATTAAAATTAAACTTGTCAGAAAAATGAACACATGGATGTAAATCAGCATGATGAGAACTAACTATAATGACAGAAACCATGTTTGAGAAAAATGTATTTGCTGTGTATTTTGATTTTATAGTTTGTCTCATGTCCCATCTGTTAACATGGAGGAGGCGGGCTTTATGAGCTATACTGCAGCCAGTCAGCAGGGGGCGATAGAGAGGGTTTGGCTTCACTTTGAGGGAGCTGTCATGTTGTCCATCTTTTTATACAGTCTGTGGTCAAAGCCAGCAAAATGTTTCCCATTAAACCTTCAGAACACAAAATAAAGCAGTTTCCTGTAAGAGAATACTGAGCCTAGCTATACAATAAAAAGAGTCATCACTGTCCAAATCAAGTCATCCAAAGTTAAAAAAACTACAGTGAACAGTGAAATTAACTTCCTCATTTCATGTCTGTGGCCTCACATGAGAAACAACGGTCCTTTAGTTCTGTTAAAATCTTATATCACCCTCTTTGATTGCATGTGAACAGGATGTTGTGTGAAGTCCCTACTGATGTATCAACATTGCACCTTTTGTATTCGCCTTTTATCATGTTGGTATTAATATATCAAGTATTGAAGAAGCAGCAGAAATAAACCTGTGAACATTTCCCTCCTGCGCTCTCGCAGGGGAGCAGAGCCCGAACGTGTCGTTGATGCAGAGGATGTCGGACATGTTGTCCCGGTGGTTTGAGGAGGCGAGTGAAGCTCAGACCAGCAGAGGGACTCGGCCTCAGACGCGACCAAGAGGTGAGACGTTAACTTGTGCTTACATATCACATTATTAAAGGTTTAAGTAATGATCTTCTGTATCTGATACCTTCATCTGTACTTGCAAAACTTGTAGCGTTCATGAAGATGGTTAACAGGCGTTTATTTTCTTGTTTCAGGAACTGCTGCTCGTGCAGAGGGGGCGTCGAGTACTCCAGCCGCCCCCGCAGGAGACTCCACTCAGGAGTCCAGCGTCCCAGAGAGGCCCGCGGGATCAGACGCCCCGGAAGAACCTCCTGCTCCTGTCGCTGCCGCCGCCATGCCTAAATCCACTTCCTCTTCCTCCTCAGGGTCATCATCAACAGTCACAGCACCTCCTCCCTCCAGCTCCTCATCAGTGGAGGGTTCGGTCCCTTCCTCCTCCCCCGTCACATCCTCGCCCGACTCGGAGCAGAGGAGTCAGGCCGACAGCGCCGGGACCCCCACGCCGACGCCCACGCCCACCTCAGAACACGCTCTGTCAGGTAAGACTGAAACACGCAGAAGTTCCTTTTTCACGTTCCAGAAATTCTCATTCCGCTCCCCTGTGTGTGCGTGTGTGTGTGTGTGTGTGTGTGTGTGTGTGTGTGTGTGTGTGTGAGTGTGTGTCTTTGTGTGTGTGTTTGTTGGAGCCACTCCACTCAAGCAGCAGCCTCACTTCACTCTCTTTTCCTCCAGCATCCTTTCATCCTTCCTCCTCCTCCTCCACTCTCTTCTCCCTCACACCCTCCCTTCAGTCTTTAATCGTGCATCACTCTCCCTCTCCTCCTCTTCCTCTCTGTCAGAGTACGGTCCTCATCGGCTGCCCATAAGTTTAGTGTGTAGGCGTTTGCAGAGGTTGCTCCGGCTGGCCGACCCACCAGGACGGGGTCAGCGAGCGACCGCGTCTTCTCCCTCTTCTTCCTCCGCAGCCCCTGAGAGACAATCACAAAGAAGCGCTGCTGCTGATGCTGCTGAGACGCAACCCCCTACAGGTTACCCTCCCCTCCGAGCTCCTTACCCGCTCCATGCAGGCTGATCGCTTGGACCCCTCCCTCCCCTGCCATCTTACCCGTTGTTTGTAGAGACGGCCAGGCTCCAGAACTGACCACTAACCCCGCAGTGATTCTCTTTCCATCCCTCAATAATGCACCGTGTACTTTATAACCTCACCGTGTCGCCTCTCTGCTGTTTGCTCAGCCCCTCACTCACTAACGCTCTCACTCCATCACTCCACCTGTTGCTTGAGTTTTCACCTGTTGGAGTGGCACCAGCCTGTGTGAAGCTCTGCTTCGGTGTCCTCATGGCTCATGTGGGTGTTCACCAGTGTTTGATGTCACACGCACTGATCAACTGTCTTAACCACGGACCATAATGCACTTTGGTTTGATCTAAAGGAGAGCCCTTTTCAGACATGAAGTAACTGTACTGGCTTCACTTACTGTATATGTTAATGTGGAGGCTCTTTCATATTCAGACAGTGTTATTTTGGAGGTTATATCCTTGATTCATTAACATTTTGGGCCTGAGGGATTTGATCATTTAAGACAAAGAGGGCTCAAGGTTGCAACATATTAAACTCCAGATGAACGCCAGGTGCTCTTGAAGGCTAAAAAGTTAACTGCTGAAGGAGGGAAGCCACTGGGCTTTCTTCAGGCACACTCGCACCGAGCCAAGGATTTAGTTTAAAATGCTTTTATTAAACCAGTTCATCTCTTGTATAAAAAAACAACAATATCAAAGAATAAACGGCGAGCGTTTCGACCCTCACTGAGTCTTCCTCAGGGCGAGGCCGGGAAGAGTCATGAAACCGAGTGAAAGGTGAGGTTAGGTTACTTTGAGTGAGTCTGCCTCCGTTAAATACACACATAATAGACGGCACAAACATGGAGGAGGCGGGCTTTATGACCTATACTGCAGCCAGTCAGAAGGGGGCGATAGAGATGTTTTGGCTTCACTTTGAGGGAGCTGTCATGTCGTCCATCTTTTTATACAGTCTGTGGTCAAAATGTTTCCCATCACACCTTCAGAACATAAATAAAGCACATAATAGACAGCACAAAACAGAGTTGTAAAACATGATACATAAAGTGACGACAGTGCTCAAGACTAAAACGGTAACCCTCAGTAAGAACAAGTTTTTAAAAAATGAGTAAAAACAGGTTAATAAAAGCAAAACAAAAATGAAATGTGCCGTCAGTATAAACAAGATAAGATATGCAGATATCCATACGTCTCACTGATGGCTGCTGGGACAAAGCTATTTTTGTCCCGCTTGGTTTTACAGGCTGGTACCCGACACCGTACCTTCATCCACAAGGAAGAAGCTGAAATGCCCCCCGTTTAACGGGTGGGTGGTGGACGGGGATTCTGGGTACAGCTGCGACTCTCCAATCAGCCTACTTGACCATTTAACAGTGTGAGCAATGTTAGCGACAGGTTTCCAAACCGTGACACCGAGCAAAGTGATGAAATGGATTCAATAAAAGCACGATGAAATACAGTCATCAGGGTTCTGTCAGTGTGGAGAGAGGACATTGACAGAACCCTGGTGACTGTATTTGATCGTGCACAGAAGTGAACCTAAGTGAAGTGGTGAGGTGTATGAATAAATACATATATCATAAATAATCCAGTTGGAAAAACAAGTAAACTAAATCCTTTGATTTGTGATTTTATTTGAGTTCATATTAATAACATTTCTTGGAGGTAGACAGAAATAATCAGTCAGGCTAATCAGAACAGCTAAAACATTAAGGATGAAAGCATTCAAACAAACATTTAACTGCACAAAGGTCGTCCAGTTGTTCATTTTCCAGCTGCATCATTTATCAGAGAGAAAAATCCAGCTGCTTATTTTTCTGTCTGACAAGCTGCAAGAATAACAAGATGTTCATTTGGGACTCTTATTTCATTTGTATGAGCCAACATGTTGTTTTGCTGGATATTACTTTATTCATTCAAGGCAAGTTTTTTATGTAGTACCATTCATACATAGAGTAATTCAAAGTGCTATACACGCCTGCAGCAGGGTACTAAGTAAATGAAAGTTTCATGTCTGTTCCACCTCTGACGCCCTGCATCACTCATGGGTGGGGTTTGTTGTGGTCAGAAATGCTTTACATCACTGCAAGAAGAAAGAAATAAAGAAGAAAGTTAAACTACTGGAGGTCAGCAAGGACAAAAGTTTAAGAATGTTCAGGAATTTCATTTTTTAAAGGTGCAATAAAAATACACAGCCAACTGAACCTTCACTAATCCCCACGCCCAAAAACAGAAATAACACATTAAGATACAGAAGACAAAATATTGTCAAATATAAGAACCTGTTTGTTTTTACAATTTCCAGAACTCTTTTTTGTCCAGACCCCTGAGTCCCAGTAAACAGATTAAACTGTAAGATCAATTAAATATAGATTAGAATAAAATAATTGAGTAATAGATTAAAAAGATAGAAATTAGAGAATTAAAATTAAAGTAAAGTGTGAAAAAGGAACGTTTTTAGCTTCGACTTGAAGGTGGTCAGAGTCGGAGCTCTAACATCATCTGGGAGATGATTCCAGCTCTGTGCTGCATGATAACAAAACGCTGCTTCACCGTGTTTTATTCTCACTCTTGGGACAGTCCAGCCCCAGATGTCCTCAATGGTTCATATGTCACAAACATATCAGAGAGATGTATAGATCATATCAGATTCACAAAGTTTGCACTAATAAAGTTGAAAATATTGTAATAAGAGAATGCTGCTCCCATGGTAACTGTTGTTGGATACTGTGTTTTATTCATTCTAAATCTCTGTAGCCTGGCATTGAGACGAAAAAGATCCTTTTTATCCGACTTATGTGACATAAGAAATATTGTCTTCACGGTGTAAAAAGATTAAAGTGTGTTCTATGGTTTTATTATTTTGTACAGCACTTTAAAGCAATCAAGGCATAATATAGATACATAACATGTTTGGGGAAATTCATGGTGTAGAGAGCAGAAACTTTGGTTGTTTTAAAGAGGTTAACACAGCCAACAGAATTTAAATATAACATTTATATTTAGCTTAGTGACCTACAGGTAGCTAGACGTGAACCCTTTATCAGCAGGACGTGTGAACGCATGTGTGACTGTGTCATGTTCATGTGTTACTTCAGACAAACTAATCTTTGATGCTCATCAAGCTGCACAAACAGAATAAGAATGATTGACAGCTCCTCCTCCTGCTCGGCCTGGATCGTTGTTGTTTTTTTTAACGAGTTTTTAACCCCCGTGCGTCTCGACTGTGTGAGTCCTCAGGTTTGACCTGTGTGTCGGATGTTTAGTCGGTCTCATTTGTGTTCCAGATTCCCCCTCGTCTGTGGTAAACAAACAGCTGGGATCCATGACTCTTGATGAACAGCAGGGTGCGTCCTCCCCCCACCCTCACACCCCCACCCTGCTACCCGCTGTGTCTCCTTCACCCTCCCTCATAAACACATTATCTTTGTCATGGGGATGCACTGATATCACTCAGTCAACAATACTGACACCTGTTATTTGCTACTGATGTAGTGCGTGCACAAAGATGTAAGCCTTTCGATTCAGCTGCTTGCGTCAGTATCAGATCAATATCTGATATCAGTATTGGATTGGTGCATCCCTACATCGTCTATACTTGTTCACAGTCTGTCTTACATTGTTCTTTTATTTGTCTCTGTTCCCCACTTTGTCCAATTATCTTTTATTCCCAGATAAACAGAGCAAGTCTGTCTGACCCTAGCACTAATAATAGTGTGTAATTAGCAATGTAACAACCAGGTAATAGTTTGGTATTAACAATAGGTTTTTCTGGCTTATATTAGACAGGATAATAAGGGGCTAAACATGTTTATTATGGGGAAATATATTTGAGGATTGCAAATATATAACATCTATAAATAGTACAGTAATATTTAGGATAATGATACGGTCATTTACTAACAGGCGAGGGCCTTTTTCATTGAGAAATATGTTTTAAATTAAAGCAGAAAATTAAATGTTAAATATACCGTACGTCTAATACAAGCCTGGTTGTTCTATCACTGTAACAACCAGCTGAGGCGTGTAAGGATCCTTCAGGGGCTTCCACTCTTGTGTCTCGATGTGTTTGTGTCTTGTTGCTGTGGCTGTTGATCGTCCACACGTCTCTAACGGCGTGTCCCCTCTCTGTCTGCTCTCTTAACGTCCGCTGCATGTTCCCATTACTGTTAAGTGTTGTTAACCAACGGGGAAGTGATGCAGCAGAAGTTTGCATGTTCCCTGTGTGCTTTTACGCAACCAGTAACATGCTGTGAACAAAGGGACATAATAGTTATTGAGCTTAGCAATCAGATAATAATAACACTTTCAATTTCTTCCCCTGTGTTTCTTCCTCTCGTTACAGGAGCAGCAGAAGCTGCAGGTTCATCCACCGATCCGCCTGTTTCTGTACCAGTCAGCAGCAGCGCTCCGACCGCCTCCACCTCCACCTCCTCCTCCTCCTCCTCCACCACGCCCGGCACCAGTCGACCCAGTGCAGCAGAGCCAGTCCTCAGCCTGCACTACAGCTCAGAGGGAACCACCACCAGCACCATCAAGCTGGACTTCACTGACGAGTGGTGAGTTTTTTTATCACCTTGAAAACTGTGTTGAGTTTTTTAATGGAAGTTTAATAATTAGCACCAAATGTTCCATGAAAATACATTAAATATCATTAGACGTGGAGGTGTTACCTGCGCTCATTCTGCTCTTTTCTGCTGTTTGAATTTCCTTTCATAAAACCGATATTTTATGTAGGAACTCCACTTCATCACAACAAAAGTTCTAGCTAAGCAACAATTAAGAACAAATGTAAACCATGAAGCCAAACCCTCAGAGGCCCTTTCTCCACAGGAGCAGCAGCACATCCAGCTCTTTGGGCAGCGGAGGACCCAAAGCATCTGAGGCTGTGACCGTACAGAGCAGAGAGAGTCTGCAGTCTACAGAGAGTTCAGTGTCAGAGCAAGGTGAGCCCTGCAGCGGGGGTACTAAGTAAATGAAAGTTTCATGTCCGTTCCACCTCTGACGCCCTGCATCACTCATGGGTGGGGTTTGTTGTGGTCAGAAATGCTTTACATCACTGCACGAAGAAAGAAAGAAAGAAGAAAGTTAAACTACTGGAGGTCAGCAAGGACAAAAGTTTAGGGATGTTCAGGAATTTAATTTTTTAGAAATACACAGAGCCAACTGACCCTTCGCTAAGCCCCTCCCTTGAACAGCCACTGTCCAATCCTACGTTAGCAACTGTAACTACGCACTGGAGGCCTGTCAAGCTTTCGTATTGAGGTCCTTTCTGTCAATATCTCTGAAATTTGCTACTATTTCCCTGGGAACATCTCTCACTGTTAACTCCATAATACTTACACACTGCTGCGAAAGCTTGACAGGCGTAGCAACAGTTACCAAGGGGGGCGGGACTTAGCAAAGGGTCAATTCTAAATATGCTACACATAATTGCTCGTTGTTTTTAAGGAGGTACTGTGTCCTCAAGGTCAAGGTAATCCTCAGTAACAGCATTTTTTCTGCCTAAAGAGAAGATGTGTTTGTTGTTTTACCTTTATCGGTTAATACATTTCGACCACACACACCCACAACCAACCACCATACATCACGTTTACCATCACATGTAAATTTGTATTTTCCCCCTCAGCCCGCTCAGACTCCTCAGCTCAGCAGACAGCGCCCGCCGTCTCCGCAGACCCGCCCTGTGCCGCTTCTTGCTCCACCACCCTCAGCAGCTCGTCAGCTCAGGCCGCGGCGCAGAGCTCCTCCGAGGGGGGCACCGCGGCTTCTCCGTCGCTGGAGAGGAGCCAGCCGGAGGGTACGGAGGACACAACGGGAGGCTGCAGGAGAGCCGAGCCCACTGCGGAGGAGGGCGGGGAGGAAGGACAGAGTCAACCTGCGCGAGGACACCAGGACTCTGACGACAGCGACGACGATCCCATTCTCATCCCGTCGACCAGGTTCAGAGGACAGGGACAGAGGTACGTAACTTAGCAACCATGTCTTACTCTTAAATTATGACATTCCTCTTTTTTAATATCACTTTTTAAGAGGGTGGGTGCTGTTTTTTTCCTTGTGATGCCTTGCCCTTGACTGTTTCACTACACATTCAGATTAAATTCCAGAGGATCTGCAGTAGGAGATAGGATGATCAGGTAACGTTGTATTGCACTGGAAAGCATCTAACCTGTCGGGTGTGTGACGTGAAGCAGAGCATTAAAACTCAACAGCACTTCTTCATGATGTGTGGAGTATGACGATAACAGGGTTTGGTTCAGTCACGGAAAACTAACACACACAGCTAACTGTAGAGTTGGAGTGACGTGCATGTGAGTACTGACTCCACAAGCGGTGTGAGACGAGGCATTGAAGCAGCATTTTGAAGGTTTGAAAGAGAAGACGGAGAATGAACAGAGAACGTGCATGAAGTTTTACTTTGTGACTTTTGATTGTACACAAACCGTTTCAAGTACATCTGATTTAACTGTGTGACACTCGACTGCATAACAATATTAAGACAGTCATGCCTTGTAAGTTGCTGCTTTCTAGCTTGTTATTGGTTGAATTGTTGATACCAGCATAAATTCCACTCAGGATTCAAAGCATGATGTTTTTAAGCATCAGTGACAGCATGGCTTTGTGTTGTTCTTTCTCTTTGTTTGCTTGTTTAAAGGGCTTTATAATCGCATGTCTTGCTTTTCTTGTTTTCCTCAGACGCTCAGCAGCTGCTCGTATCCAGGAGCTGTTTCGCAGGAGGAAAGAGAGGCGGGAGATGGAAGAGAGCGAGACGCAGAATATCAGGAGACCTTCAGTCAAAATGGTCTACAAGGGCCACCGCAACTCAAGGACAATGGTACATCTCACCACCGTTTATATTATGTTACTTTAGGCATCAGGAAAAAAATGTCTCTCAAAGGAAGCGTAAAAAGGATGCGAGGATCCAGACCACTTACATGTCTTAGAAAGGGGATATTAAGTTTGGCTTAAGCCCTTTTTACACTGCGTAACGAAGCTCCGCCGTCATGCAACCTTTGCCATTTTACATTGGATCAAGCAACGGCGACGTAAAGCCGCCCCAGTGTGTGTTCTGGTGTTGTGGAAGCAAAACGTGCGTGAGGTGTAAACAAACAGCGCATGCTTCAAATACACACACACACAGCACTGCTGGCTCCGCTGTTTACACAGACGCAGTCTTTTACACCTCTGTTACTACCTCCGATGCCGGCTCAGAGGCGGAACGACTTCTCCCCACCATTCCGCCTCCGTGTGTTTTACATAGAAGACGGAACGTAACAGACGTGTAATAATCCCACCTTTAACCAGCAGAGTAAAAAGGCTTTAGATTAAGTTGTTGTTGTGAGCATGTGTGATGGTTTTTTAAAGGCACAGAGGGTCGAAAAAAAGGGGAAACAAAAGGAGAAAGAGAAGATAGATCACATCACTGTGTTGGTCCAAGATGCGTCTGCGTTTTACTTAATGGCCAACAATGTAAAAATCGAAGGTCGGGGGATCGATCTCTGACTGCTACAGTCCACATGTCGAAGTGTCCTTGGGCAAGACACTGAACCTTAAACTGCACCTGAAAGCACAGCCATCGGGTATGAATGGGCATAAATCTGATTGGAGATTGTCACTTCGGCCTTTGCCATCAGTGTGTGAAAGGGTGAATGTGACATGTAGTGTAAAAGTGCTTTGCTTGGTCTGAAGACTAGAAAAGCGCTATGTGAGTACAGTCCATTTAAATAACACATAGTACCTCTGACACACAGAGATGTGACAGTGGTGTCAATCAAATCAGCTTGTTTCCTAAAATGTGAGAATATTACTTATTTTTGAGCGGTGCAACAAATAACCACGCTTGTTCTTTCTTTGATGTGCAGATAAAGGAGTCCTGTTTCTGGGGCAACAACTTTGTGATGAGCGGCTCAGACTGCGGTCACATCTTTATCTGGGACAGACACACGGCGGAGCACCTCATGCTGCTCGAAGCGGACAACCACGTGGTGAACTGCCTGCAGCCGCACCCTTTCGACCCCAGTGAGTCCCCCTCCGGCTTCGGCTCAGATGACCCTCCGCTTGCAGAAGATGAGACAACGTTTACTTGTATGTTAACGTGTTCGTCCTCTGCTCTGTTTCAGTTCTGGCTTCTTCAGGGATAGACTATGATATCAAGATTTGGTCGCCACTCGAACAGTCGGCATCTTTCAACAGAGTCCTCGCTAATGAGGTATGACATCAGTGGATTGGTTGATGATGATTGGTTAATTTAGTCGCCTTGCACAAAACGATGATGGCGATAGTTTAACTCACATAATGGAAGTTTCGTCTTTTTTCCTTTTAAGGTAATAACTCGTAACGAGCTGATGCTCGAGGAAACCAGGAACACAATCACAGTCCCGGCCTCATTCATGCTCCGAATGTTGGCCTCACTCAATCACATCAGATCAGGTATGCAAACCTTTTTTAGCATCATGAAATGTGTTTAGTGTAAATTATATCACACTTGAATATTTAAACTGCTTTTTGACTCTTGCAGATCGAATAGAAGGTGATCGCTCAGAGGGTTCGGGCCAGGAGAACGAGGACGAGCAGTAGCCTGCTGGCATTTTATTTTAAAGAAACACTATTTCTTTTTGCTGTATAGCACTTGGAAAAAACTGAGATTTGTACAAGTATAGTGTAGAATACTTCCTTTTGAAAGTTAGTGTAATTTCTAGCCCCCCTGTGTTTTTTTAAGACGACTTTCTTACTGATGTTTCTGTATGAGGATAAACTACGTCTGTGTGAATGCAAGAGGAAAGGACGTCAGTATATATATATTAAGTGTGAGAATAATGGCGGCTGGTGTGCAAGGATGTTAAGTGCAATATTATTTTGTTAGGAGAGAGTGAGCTTTGATCAGTGTTAACGTGTGACATTTTGAATTTGTAGCACAAAGCTAAGAGATGTTGATGTGCTGCTCCAGCAGTTACGCATGTAAACAAGGACTTTAAGTAAAACATACTTGGAGAATGCTTTAATTTTCTTGTCGAGGAAACAATACGGGACAAAGCTGTTGCTCTTCTCCCTGAAGGGACTTTTCAATAAGTTATAATCTTTACAAATAATAAAGCTACGGCATCTGACAGATGTCTGCACTTAGGTTTTGGCAGATAAAAGCTTGATAAAAACTGCAACGAGCAAGCTAATAATTGAAAATCACTCAAGAAATAAACAACAGTCTTTACTCTGTGCACTCGTTCTTGATAGAATCAGGTGTAGACAGTTGAGACGATGCATCATCTGCAGAGAGAGGCACGTCAACATGAGAGCTGCTCTGTCATTAGCGTCAGTTTACAGTTTGAGACGGGTTTTTTTATATGATTTTTGTTTGCCTTTATTTATAGGACAGCTGAAGAGAGACAGGAAATGTGGGGAGTAGAGAGTGGGGGATGACATGCACCAAATGATGAGTCAAACCTGCGATCAGTGCATCGAGGACTGTAGGCTCTGTACATTGGGGCGCCTGCTCTAGCAACTGAGCTAAACCAGCGCCCATTGAGACATGTTTACATTTGAAGCATCACGCTTTAGTTCTGTGTATACCTGCCCTCTCTCGACTCCTGTAGAGTTCATTGTATCTGATGTGTGACATAAACTGCAACAGTCCCAGAAGCTGCAGGTGAATCAGCTGAGGAACGAGGTCAAAAGGATGAGGAGCAGAGATGGTAAAGGTCTAACTGAGCTTTAAGGTAATCACATTCAGTGGAAGGGCTTATTTATTAAGACTAGATAATCTTATTAAAGTTTTACTGTCATGTCACAGAGCAGGAAATCCAAAACTAACTGGCAACCTTCAAAATACAAAGAATATAGTTTGACACTGGCTGCATCTGAGTGAAAATTAATATAAAATATAAGTTTGGTTTACATTGTACAAAGAAGCAGCTCTCTTTGGCAGCCATCTTTGTTTTGATTATGAAACAAAATCCCAACTTGTGAAAGAGATTTCTTCTTCCTCGTCAAAACCTGGTGCCTACATTACCCACAATGCAACTAAAACGCCATCAGTTCAGTCGGAGTGTGTTGTGCTTGTTGCGTTTACGAGAGCTGACATGAGGAGAGGGCTACAGAGGTATTTATCATACCAACTCCAAACTTCTGTTTTTCTCACTTTAAAACTTGTAGTCCGACTCAAGTGACATCATTTAAGGCAGCCCCCCCCTAACCCTTTTATCACGCGGTCGTGCTTCTGACAACAGACTTTGATCATAGAAGAAAAATGGTTTGGAAACGTTTCTGTAAAAAGGTTTAATAGAAGAATCTTGATACAAAACTTGAATGAAAATATTTGTATTAATACTTATAGTGAAAATCAAAAGGTTACATCACGTCTCAGGAGTATAGCTTTTTCATACAAAAGAAGTACCATTCAAATATAATATGAAGATACGAGGTAAGACTGAAGCACCAGATTTGTGCTCTACTTATTACTGTCCTAAGAGTTCCTTTTATATTATTAATAAGGAGTAGTGGAGTGTAAACTGAGGTAAACCACATGTACCAGGGAATATTTAGTAATACACAGTTATTGAACACAATTTGTTTTCGTTGAATTAACTTTCTAACTGTACCAACACAGTCATTTGTTTCTGATATTGTGACTTCTCAGTATGTGCACAACAGTATGAAATGTGGACCTTTGTTGAAGCATTTTCATAAATACAACAATCTTAAAACACTGATAACCATTATTCTGACCTTCATTTACTCATGAACCCATTTGATTGTAACGTAACGTTCGCTACCTATGAACAAACACTGACCCAACAGTAATAAATCTGACGTACAGTGCGAGTGGTTTCTATGGGAACAAGCAATGTTCAAGTGCAATTACTGTAGCAGATCATTAAGACATGTAAGAACACACCTGTGGTTACATCAGGTACCTGCACAATAAGGGACACACTCTGCAAGTACCTTATCAATAGTACAAATATTGGCCAACGGATTCAGGTCATATGAGAGACGGGCAATATTTAGACAAACTGTAATACATTTTAGATTTTCCTATGATGAAAACACAATTTATAATCAATTTATTTCCTATACAAATTAATTCTTATTCAGGTTCATGATTGGGAGGTTATCCCAGCATGCACTGGTGTCAGAAACAGTCTGCAGGGCTCACAAACACTACCACAAACAGGTTATAAACTGTGAGCACAGGATATGCAAATTCTGAGCACATACAATAATAATTATAGTAATGAACAAATAACAGACTGGTCGTTAAGGTTACAGTAGTTAAGGCCTCCTATGTGATTACATGAATCCATCCAAAAGCTTGTAAAGACACTGACGGTGTGCACTTGGTCCAACATAGTGGAATGAATAATGTGCCGCTTCCTGTTTGCGAATAATTTCAAGTAAGGAGTACCCATGTGTGGAGAGTCTTCATAAACTGCACCACAGAGCAGCACGAGCACCTGTCGTCATGGTCACGTGGTCTTGATTAGGGTGTGAAACCCACAGTTCACAAATAATTTGGGTGAAGTTCAGGCTGGTTTTTCCTCCTCGTCCTCCTCTTCTTCATCATCTCTGTCGTCTTTAACGATACCTTCATCGATGCTCTCCAGCCTCAGTCTCTGACCGTCCAGGTATCTGGGTCTCGGCGCTGCTCTGGTAGTAAACAGTCCCCCCGGTAAAGACAGACCTTCCCCGAACATGGTGAGCTTAGCGTCACTCTCGATAGCCTTCGCCAGACAGGAGGCGAAGGTGTCGAGAGATTTGTGTACCTCTGCGTGGACTTGAACCGAGGACGTGTTGGTGTTTTCTGCTGAGGAGGAAAGGGCAGATACTGGATCAGTTGTGAGGTCTGGTTAGACAAATCTAAATTAATGTTATGGGGTTTTTTTTGGAGCTTGCAGACTACAAAGCCAGTTAACTCCCTCCCCTTTAATCTCTTGAGGGACGGGGGAAACCACAGGTACCTTTGGAGTGCTCCACCTGGTCTTCAAAGGTGACCGAGCTCCTCCTCTTCCCGGACAGGTTCCCGCTGAGCTGTGGGTGGGAGCAGCCGTCTGTGGAGAAGTTATCCAGCAGCATCACGTCCGTACCTGCATGCATTCAAAAAAGTAAAGTGTATTTTTTTAACAGAAAACTTAAAATGCTAAAACGGAAACATCTTAATGAAATACCTCACATTAGTTCAGATGTTTCCTTGTGGTACACATGACATTACTTGCCCTACCTATGTCATCCTGCTTTGAGAACATGAGCTGTGATTCAGGAATGTGTGAACAAAGCGGTGGGAGCGTGACGCAACAGAGTCAATAAATACAAGTTCTCAAAAGCAGGATGCAGATGTGGATGGTACCACTGCATCCTATTTGTTCACCAAATAAAAGGGCAACACAAAACAGAACATTTTACTGCTAAAACCATTAATTAAAGTGGCAGTAAGCAATATGTGCATTGCACTGGTGTGTGCCGTGCAGCCGTTGTGCCGTGCGTCTCTCTGCAGCTCCGAGGCAAGGACAGAGAGAGGAGAGATGCTGTTTATTCCAAAAAGTATGCTTTACTACTGGCAAAATGTTCAAATACTACTAACGTTATCATTACAGTTATGATTCTTGGTACGGACCACCTTTTTACCGCTAGGTGTTCTAGCTTAGTGCTACCTTTAGCTATTACCGTAAACCATGAAGCCATCCATGTTAAGCTGGAAAAAACATTCCTTAACAGAGGTGGTGGCCTAAGGGCGCGATCAGACAGCACGTTTTAGCAGCTGGGGGCGGCTTTTTTGTAGTTGTTTTCAATGAGAGGGAATCTTTTTGCACACTGCTTTTACGTTGCAGAGCGCCTCGCGTTTTTCCGCTCAGAGCGCCTCGCTTTTTGAGGAAACGCTCTGAGGGCCTCGAGCTGAAAAAACTTTGTCATGGACGTTGGAAGTTGCGGTAAGCTCCTGACTGACACAACCTCTGCATGCGTGCTGCTGACACAAGTCACATAGAAGCCACATGATGCTAGTTTGTATAGAGTCGCTGTGATTGGCTAGTTGCGTGGAAAGCTAGGCGTGATTGGTTATTTGATTCAGACCGGACAAACTAACAAACAAACTAAATACAAAGGGGCGGGCATTTAGAGTCACAGATCAGCAATCACTTCAATTTAATATTGTTAGGGAAATGCAGTGAAATGACTATCTTTACATTTACACATGGGTGAGATAGGTAAATAACAAAAATTAAGTATTTTATCTTGAGAAAGATGATGTCACGTGTTTTCTCATTATGTGTAACTACTATCTGATAAAACAGTATACTGCAATGATAAGTATATGCTGTTTAGAATTTGAACATAGTATGGGTTTGAAACAAATCAAGTAAGTGATTTTGCCCCTCTTCCTGTGTGCAACACTTACACGAGTCCTGAGTGAAACTGAAGCCAGTGTCTCCTGTGCTGCTCCCTGGAGCCAGCAGGTGACCTCCACCGGCCAGCATGGCTGTCAGGTGTGGGGACATGCCCAAGTCTGAAAGAACACAGGCAAGTTCTCGTCATACAACATCGTACAAGAAATCACAGACACAAACACAGGAATGTAAATCTAAACAGGCTGTATATATACTTAACATATATGTCTACCTTGTTTGTACATTAAATGATAAATGACATCATTCTGCACATGAATTCATGGTCCAAACATCTCAACATTGCTTTGACCTGATTTGTACGTCACACAGAGCCTCTGCTTCTTTCCCACCTGTGATTCTGTTGGAGATGCTGAAGAGGCGGGACGTCCTTTGCCGCGTGGCGAACGACTCTCTGTAGTAGCGATCTCCGAAACACATCCCCAGCAGCTCCTTCCTCACCGTTTTATTCCACAGACCGTAGATGAGCGGGTGGCACACTGCGCTGCAGAAAGACAGCCACGCCACCAGAGTCTCCAGTCCCTGAGACACACTCCCCTGTCCCCACAGAGCCTCCGTGCACACCACCCCGACGTACGGCCCCCAGGTGACGAGGAAGGTCCCGATCACCACTAAGATGGTGACGAAGGCCTTGCACTGACTCCCTGCGTACACGAGGCTCCGCCGACTTCCATTAGAGGAAGTCGAGGTGCTTGAGTTTTTACGTCCGTTCCTCTGAGCTCCAGCAGAGTCGTCCTGCGCGACAACGACCGTCCCGCAGTGAACTTTCCTGGCTTTCATTCGGGCCACTCGGAAAATGACACCGTAACAGGCGAGCATGACGAGGAACGGGGGAAGGGTGCACCAGGTGACCCAGAAGGCCGTGTAGCTCGGCTCTCGGTGCCACGACGCAACACAGGTCCACTTGAAGCAGTCAAACTCGAAGGAGGACCAGCCGAACAGAGGAGGCAGGCAGCCCACCAGGGAGTGTAACCACACGTAGGCGATGACGACGACTGCCCGGTTTCCTGTGATCTTCATGGGGTAGATCATCGGGTAGAGCACAGCGTAGTACCTGTTGGAAGGAGAGAGGAACACCGTGAGGTAAGCCCTACAGGGAGGAGACTCAACACTGGTCTCAAAGGACAACTTTGGTCCAAGTATCACAGAAGCGTCTCAGATGTGAGTGAGTGATACAGTAGTTAAAGGCTGCATTTTATCCCCCAGAACAATGCTGTGAAGTGTTTTCTGAAAAACTGCAAAGAGAGCAGAAACGAGAGGCTCGGCCGGGGAACAAAAACATGCACTGTAATCAAAAGTCCCAGAAGGTGCTGAGGGTAATTAGAAGAGCAGCGAGAACAGAGAGGACTGTATGCTGCAGAGCTCGTTTACAGCAGATCTTAGCCGCTACAATTTACAGTCCTTTGTGATCCTCAAAACAAGGAAAAACGATAGAACCAGAGCAGTACTCAAAGTCAGATCCAAGCAGCCTGAAGTGATTCTACTTAACTTTAAAGCTGTAATAAGCATATTTTTCATTAAAGAGTTATTTGTTGCTCATTTTTCCCACTATAAATTAGGGATGCACGATATTGGATTTTTTGCCGATATCCGATATGCCGATATTTTACAACTCATTTAGCCGATTACCGATACCGATATTTTTTTCCCGCACACCTAATTGCCGAGATCATCAACTCTCTTCTGTATTGGAATTAGCGTACAGTATAATGGTGATACTCTTATCACATTTGTTACAGCGGTCGGGGTGACGGGTCTTGAGATGATTAATCAGGTTTGTAGTGTTGAAAGACTTTGCCTTGGCTCCTCCTCGCATCACCGAAGCTGAGCAGTCATTGCAAATAGCAGTTTTGCGATCTATTTCGGACACTTTGAAAAGCTTCCACACCACGGACATTTTGACTTCTAACTCTCTCATGCTGCAGGTAGACACACGTGACGTCATCACGCTGCGCCGCGCAGGTCTTCTTCGCGCCGGGGACATTGCGCCGAGGTCGGGCATTTAATCAAGTATGCAGCAGCCCATTATTTTATCGGTTAATTATATCAGCGGATATTGGCGTGTTGGCCGATATCCAGCCAATACCGAAAACGTGCCGATAATATCGTGCATCCCTACTATAAATGTACCTTTAAGAACATCCTTCTGTTAGAACCAGTAAATTTGCAGTGTATTTTCATGTACATAAAAAGAATAAACAATCGTACTTTTTATAATTTGGGACTTTTACGTCTATTTTCCTCTAACAAAACAAATGTGTTCGTTGACAGTTCACAGGAAGGTGACGCACAGACTCTGCAGCACAGCTGTCAGTTCACTCTGTGGCTGCACTAATGTGATATCAGACACATTTTCTGTAGACTAGTCAAGGAAAACTAGAAACTGGAGTTTTCTTTTGCACCGAGCAACAACACAGAAGCAGCCTGACACGCTTCACTTAATTTCACTTAGTTTCACTCTCACACGTCCTGCGATGTGAATATTGCACATGCGATATGTAAACGATATATCACGCAGCCCTATTTTAAACGTCTTAACACACGCTGATAGGAATCCCCAATTACAATACCCGTACCATAAGGCACATTTTTTTAAAGACTTTTCTTTAAAATGCACCAACCTTTAATTTTATCTTAACTCAAAACAATATTAAAAGAATCTTGAAATAAAACAAACTGGTATCAGTCAAAAGACAAAGATAAAAGATTCTGTGACATAAAAGGCAAAGTTCAGAATGCCTGATTAGCCGTATCTGTGTAGACTTATTTCTAAAAATAGGAATCAATGGGATATAATCTCGGTCCTGCAGCACATGAATGGTGCATTCATGTCAGTGAACATTTAAGGTTACCCTGTGTAAGCCTGTCTAATGCTTGTCACTTGAGCCGGGAAAATCTCCAGAAAAATACCACGACGCAAGTGTGTGGTTAACCAATCTTATTTGCGAGGCTACACACTGACCTTAAAGGAAAACACATGACAAACTACATTTCACAAGGTTGTGAGCTGTTTCAAAAACAAGCACGAACAAAGCAAATCTCATATCCACTTTAGAAGAAAGAGGAAGATATGTCTCGCATACACTAAAAATAAAGACAACTATTCCTATTTCAAGAAAAGATAGACTTATACTGACTGCTTCAAGAATACACTAAAATCCCTGTTTATTGGCTTCATTTAAGACGATAAAAAAGTTATATGTTGTCACTCAATGAGGATTCGTATCGCTACACAACGAGCATATTCTGTAAGTTCTGTTATTTCCTTTTTATACCAACTATGCTCTTTGTATTCACCCTCCTGCTAATTTCATACAGATGTCCCGAAGAATGGTTGGGAAGGAATTTTCAAGACGGAAGTAAACTAAATGCAAACTTCTGCTGGTAAGTCTCATGCTTACTCCTAAAAACTGAACACTTCCACCGACATAAACAGACATTTGTAATAAAATCTTAAATTCTTCAAGCCCTTTATCTGTGCTTTATAAATAAAAGAAATCTTTTGCTGACTTAAAGGATGTTCTTATATAATTTTCCTTCCTTTACCAATTCTGATACCTGAACTTGTATCGGCTGATAGCAGGTATAAATGCTGTTTTAAGGGTTTTCAAGTGAAGACATTTTTCTATCTCTCACTAACATGTTTTTGTGAGAAGTGGTAACTCAATCCTCTCCACCGACAGCAAACACTGGGTAAAATTTGTGAAAACAGTGGCTTCATTCTAGAAAAGGCGCCTTTTCTCAATCGTGACTCATTTAATCACAATGGAACGAATGTTGAGTCTAAAATTCCTTCTCAGCAAAAACCTCACCCCTAAACTTTAACATGTGGGAGCTGCCCAGTCCAACCACAATCCGATACCAGTTGCCTGTGATTAGCTGCACTGGTTGTGGCGTTTAAGTGATCTGTTAAAGGGCGTGAGAACAACTGTAAGCATTAAGCCACTTTGACAATCAGCATCAAAAGATCACGTTACAGAAGGAGGTGTCCCTCTTTTTAACAGAGCATCTTTCAGCTCATTGTTTTGGCTTTATCGCACACAACTTCATTGTTTTTGTTCAGTTCATCAACTTTGTTTCCTGCTCAGCAGGAAGTGAGCAGTGGAGATCAAAAACAGACTGAATATTGGACACGGTTGGCTTAAGAACTCTACAGGTTTATAAAATGTTAATGTTGTGTTTACTGGTTGCTGCACTGCCCTCTATTTGCCATAAAATAGAAGTAATTAATTAAGGTTTAAAGACACAACATTCCCTCCTAATATTTTTCCCTATACTGGGATTAGTGCCTGCAATCATTATCCAGCACTAACCTGTCAATGGCAATGGCTCCCAGGGTGAGCATGCTGGCAGAGCTGATGAGCAAGTAGAGCAGGGCAGTAAAGTTACACCACACCACCCCAAACACCCACTCTCTCTTTGCCGAGCTCACGGCCACAAACGGAAGCACCAGCATGGACAGCAGCAGGTTGGACAGGGTCAGGCTGAACACAAACTTGTTGCTGGGTGTGAGCAGGTAAGGCCTGCGATACAGGGTTACCACAATCAAGAGGTTCCCCAGGCAGGCGAGGAGAGTGATGGTCACGATGGAGATCGACTCCAGGGCAGCCAGACCCTCTCCATTTCCCACCGTGGTGCAGTTCCTACTGATGTTCATGGTGAGAAGAGGCCGGGCCACCGGACAGGTGAAGGAATGGTAGGAGACTAGAAAGTGAAAGACATAATGTTTTAGGATCTTATAGAGAATAGTTATCAACCATTTGGTTTAACCTTGTCAGAAAATACAGCTGAACATGCCTGGCTGTATTTCCACACCCCAAGGCAACCTCTTCCTGCAGCATGTGTTATCTAACCAACAGTACAAAACATAATGATATCTCACAGAGCCTGAGATTTGATTTTCATACCAGTGGCTGCCAATAATGGTCAGTTGTATAAATGTGTGATTTTAACTAAATTAGCTATAATTGAAGTATGACTGTATTCAGACGAAAGATCTTAATCACACTGAGCACTTTCAGCTACCGTCCTGTCATGGCTTTAAAATCAGAAGCATTTAATCCACAATGCATTATATGCACAGTTTTGAGGAATCTGTACTGTACCTCAGTACTTCCATTCTGTGCTACTTTTACTGATCTACATTTAATAGGCAAACATTGTACATTTTATTACATTAAATTAATCTGACAGCTTTTTACACATTTATGCATTAATAATAATACTTTAGTTATAAAACAATGAGAACTTCTGAAAGTAACCTAAAACAATTTTAAATACAGGACTTCAGATCAGTTTTATTGGCCAAGTATGTGATCACATACAAGGAATTTGACAGGAGACAATAGTGCAATGACCAGTGCAAAGTTACAGAGATAAATATGGTTGTGAATCAGGTTGTTATATACAAGAGGCAGATGGTTGTAGTATTTAGTATTTTTTCCTCTAACTTGAGAAAGATATTTTCACAATGTCGTAAAGCTACTTACAAAAGTCAGTGAAAGGAATCGTATACGTTTTTTAACCACTGTCTTTCTACCATCCAGCACAGACACAACACAGGATGCAGTCATGTTACTGAGCCAATATTTACAAGTTTTAACATTTACCCAGCCTGGAAAGCAAATAGGTTAATATAATTACCGATATATCATCTGTGTTCAGAGTTAACAGCTCAAGTTTTATTCTAGCTAAGCTGCTAACTATTTGCTAACTAAACGGCATTAGTAAACAGCAAGAAAAGAATATTTGTTACAATCTGCATGGCGTTAACTTAGAGTTACGCGGTGACAGTAAATTTTATATAGTTAACTAAAATGGCATTTAAACCGAAGTTGAACAAAGTTTGGGTGTAGTTTTAGTTCAACACTTACTAATGTAAACTTAGTAAAAGTGTGAGGAGGGTGCAGCGCAGTGATAACCACTAGTTTTGCTCGCAGTAGTAGCACTAGCTCAAACAACCACCGTTAGTTAGCCTGGTTAGCTGAAACTTTCTCCCATTGTCCCCCCGAATCACATATTAACTATCCTTCTTTACCTGCTTTGGTTTGGCGCTGTGACTCCACATTTTCTCCCTCTTAAAGGAAAACCGTCCATCCTATAAGTCCGTATCCACACAACAACCAAGTAACTCCTGGTTTAGACGTAAAAACCTCTGAAAGCCCCTCGAGTTTTAACGCTGGAAACGTTTGTCCCTCCTCAGCCGAATCACTAACGGCCAGCTGCGGCTGCAATGGCGTCCTCCTCCTCCCACCTCAGCAAACTCTCCTCCTCGCAGACTCCTTCACTGTGTGGGTGGTCGCCGATTGAGAATTATTGCCTTGTTTTCCTATCGCCATTGTAGCAGCTGAGATTACTTCTCTGGTGGTAAAAGTACGTTGCTTATTATGCTGCTCTTGAGCTTTTTAATCTTTATTAAATGTGTGTGCTAAAAACCGTTAAGGTACAGTTTAAGTGTTGTTCTGTTTGAGTTTCGGTGTAAGACTAGGCCTTTGTATTTATGTTGACAAAAACTCTTTCAACGTCCTATTATGTGTTTCTTTAATAACAGACAGCCGGTGTTTATGAATGAATTACTACGTCGCATCGTATTCATCTGTCTGGACCACCCATGGAGATCAAAGCTTCCCGCACTAACACGTTATCTTCCGTTATCCAATCAGAAAACCGGCACATTGCCTACTCCGTCCATTAGATGGCGCACTTTACCTCTGTGCTCAAGCCAGTGGTGGAATGTAAACAAAGTACATAAACTCAAGTACTCTACTTCGGTGCAAATTTGAGGTACTTGGATTTCACTTGAATAAACTCTTTTTGCAACTATTCTGCAAATGATTCTTCTACCTCACAGTACCATTATTTTACTGCATTATGTAACAGCCTAGTAACTATATTTTTTATTTTAAATGATTTTACAGATTTTTACCAATCTACCAGAAAAACAGGTACAACACAAATACAACGTATTTTGGTGAAATATGCCTTTATTTAACGCTACAATGGAGACAGACAAGTGGTATGTCATGTAACGGTTCCCTGCTGGAATCAAACCAGAAAATTGTGGTTTTACTGTCATTTATATCTGTAACTAACCATTGGGTCAACAAGGTGCCCATGCAATGCAATTTCAACCAGTCACAGTTGCATTAATTACATGTCATCCATACAGATGTGAAGCAATACCTTTGAGAAGCGACTTCAGATGGTTAAATCTATTGTCTTATTGTACTGATTCAATGATGTAAACCTTTATGGCATACTCGGAGAAAACGGTCAGTTGTATAAAAACATTTACAGCTGTAAACATCATAAAGCAGTACTATGGTCCATTTGGAGTCTGACATTAAAAGCGTTTAGCAGTGAAGCTGGAGTTATACTGGTGCCAAAAGTGGCAAATGTAACAGTACAACAGGATTACAGTGGCAATGTAAAGACCATTTGGAAACTGAATTGAATTAGTTAGGAATACAACTAGTAAGTTTAGGTTGAGACATGGTCTCCATCAAGTTTTAATGCTGTTGTAGACAACGTAAACATGTAGTGGAAAGGCTAAAAAATATCTTCCTTTTGAGGTAAAGACGTGTAAACCTCATGTTTGCAGCAATCTTTGCCCCCATTCCAGTAAAAGTAAACACATTTTGGCTGTTAATGATTGAACATCAGTATTTGGTTGTGTGCAGACAACCACAGACTGGTTTCTGTAGTCTGCTCTTGAACAGCGAGACAAAGCAAACAATGCCATCCACGCTCTAAATGTCAGAAATTAAACGTTAGAATTTAAACACAATAACTTTGGAGTGTAATCCATATAGTATTGTAATGTTGTTATTAATTACTTAAAAATCGGAGAGTAAATGATGTATCAGTTCTCATACAATATGACACATGAGTAAAAGACCTGATGTTAAAACTTGAGCATGGGGATCTGTGGAGAATAGTCGGTCAAAAGAGAAACCATCAGACCCTGAAAGAGAAGACAGTTGTGATGATCATTTGGGAGGGAATCAAGCTAGAGGAAAAGACTATTCAGAGAAGTGTGAATTAATAAAACTATACATTAAATAAAAGTGTTTTTTCAGCAGGTTACTCACCATGATGGTCCACTTCCTGTTCTCTGCCTCAGGGAAGACGAGGGAGCGAGATGAGTAGAAGACCTCATCATCCACCTCCTCCATTTTCCGAGGAAGACAGTGCAGGAAGGTCCAGTCTGGTTTGGCCACACTTCCTGTCTGTAGTGCCAAAACAGCAAGAGTTAAGACCCACCCAAAGTGCTTTTTAGCCTAAAATTTTTTTGTTTATGTCCTTATCTAACATCATTATTGTCCTTATTTTTATTTATTCATATACCTTATATAGAAACATACACCCAGAGTCAAATTTGTTTAGGTTTACACATACTTGGCGAATAAACTGGATTCTTATTCTGATCGTATAGGAGTTAGTTTCTCTCAAAATTGTCAAAAAATATTTACTTACCAGATAGAAATACGTATATTTTATTGAGGAAAATAACGACTGTAATTTTTCTCAGAAAATCATTTCTCCTATATAATCATGTCCCGTGCTGGAGTTATATTTAAAGCTTGCTTAGTGATTTATGTGACAGATAAAGTCTATAATTACTGTTAGACTAGTTTAACTTACAAAAAAATGCACAAGGCTAAATTGTACTGCTTTGTAAACGCTTTTTTTCATACAGTAAGAGCATGTCTGAGACCAATCAATTGCTTTGCTTTGAACTGATTTGCTATCATTCAGGGACTGTGATCAGCTGTCACACATTTGGCAACCGTCACTGACAGAAACAAACTTCTTACTTCTCTAAAAGCTTCCAGTATGTTGTAGGTGCCCCTTTGTGCCTTATTAATTTCAAAACAAAAAGTGAACATTCGCCTCTAAATGATATTAAAACATTGCCCTTCTTTACCTGCATTGTGATCTGGTAACCTTTAAAGTCATTGAGCCTCTTTTTCTTCTCATCCTCCTGTCCCATGCTGACCCACGTGTCGGTGACCAAAACATTGCTGCCGTGGGCGGCCTCCATGGGGTCAGAGGTCAGAACGAGCTGCGTCCCATGCTGAGAGAAATTACAATGTTATGAATTTATAATAAGTGCTTTGACAAGAGGTCTGTATATAATTGACATTACATGAAGAAGAACTCACCTCTTTGGAGAGCCTTTGTGCCTCTTGAATAACACTCCTGTCTGGCTCATATCCCTGCAAATGAAGGAACAATTGTGGTTTATTAATAATAATAATAATAATAATAATAATAATAATAATAATAATCTGATAATTCACATATTTTACAAAACATAAACTACCAGTTCCCCAAGCTTCCCTCCTCAAAGTTGACTACATGTTTCTATAGCTGTAAACTACAAATAAGAATCTAATACAAAAGAAGAGGAGTGCTCCAATAGGAGAACATAAAAAGAGGTAAACCTTTGGTGTAGCAATCTTCAAATGAACTCCCAGTTTGGCTGCAGTCATCATGAAGGAATGCAGGACGTTGTTCCCATCTCCAATCCAGCTCACTGTCAGTCCACTAAGGGACCCATAATGCTCCTGGGAGAGAATAGATAACAAAACATTACGTCATTCTTATTTTACTGGATAAAAACTGTAGGATATTGAGCAGCTGCTACAGTACCTGTAAGGTGAGGAAGTCAGCCAGAATCTGGATTGGGTGGTAGAGGTCAGACAGACCGTTAATAATAGGGATGGAGGCCTCCTTATCCAGCTCCTCCAGCGTGGAGTGGCTGTACACTCGTGCAAGGACAATATCACACAGCCCTGACAGGACCCTGTGGGGGGAGAGTTCAGAGATTACACAAGTGGTAATGTACAGTGTGGTTCATATACTACTCTTCTTTCCTTCAGTAAGTAAAAGTAGCGGAAAAAGAAGCTAGATGAATTGCCATCCTGAAAAACTTCACAGTGTTATGTGAAGAGTGACACTGAAAACACCATGCTAATTCAGATGTCCCTGGTTAAAAAGATATCAAAGGCGCATCTATGTTCAACCTACTTCAAAAAAGCAGGAAGTCATAAGACTCACCTGGCCGTGTCAGTGCTACTCTCATTCACTCCAAGGTGGATGTCCTGAGAGGTGAGGAAACAAGGGTGCCCACCCAGCAAAGCGAACCCTGGAATAATGGTATAAAGGCAACTTTAATTTCCCTAATTTCCAACTGGTAGTTAAAGTGTCTTTTAAGAAAGCAAGCAAACACCATCATGTAAATGTTGAAGAGGGACAGCACAGGGGAAAACAGGTTCAGATGTAGACTGTTTTGTTCCGGGGATGCACTCAAAGTTGCCTTTCAGCAGTTCTTTTGTGTCTGTACTAACAATGACTTTTACACAGCTGAACTTGCTAATGAATAGCATCAGCCTATCTAACACTATGAGATAGAACACTTTTATTAGATCCATCTTATTAATGTAATATCAAGTGTAAATCTAGCACTTGAAAGCTGCCTTTGAAAGTTATTCAATGGCTGTATCTGTTAGTTACTTACATGCTTAAACTACAGCACATGGCATACATTAATGCAAGTACTCATATACAAAACAGACACCTGTTTCGGTGGACATTCTTGTTCTGGTGCTCCTCTTCTCAAATATCATTGCAATGGACTTTCCTTGGAGAAGAGGAAGATACTGAAATAGAAAGAAAAGTTAGCTTCCTTAAATGACAGATGGTAGCCTACACAGTAATACTGGGGACATTTAGCAAATGCAACGGAACTTAGCATTAGTTAGCAAACGTTAGCTACCTGTTTTTCATGTTTGATTCGATGTTTTAGATCCCCTGACACCCACAGCAGCTTCTTGATTTCATCTGAGCTGAAATCTTTCAGAGTGAGACAGCTGCGTCCCTTTAAATTGACTGAACCGAGAGCGGCAGCTCCAGTGCTGAAAAAGTAAAAACAATAAGTCTTAGTGCAAGCGTTATTGCCTGTAATAACAACAGAAATAGAGCTGACGAAACATTCACATAAAGTTTTCTGGGGTGTCTTACCCGAACCCTCGCGGACAGCTGTTGTGAAAAGTTTTCAAACATTTGAAAACCGTGCTGTTTACAGACAATAGTTTAGTAGACATTGCAACTCAATTCGGAAATACGTGGAAATACGGTGGAAGCGAAATTTTGTGGGACTATTTCATCAGAAAGAAAGTAACTTTCATTCATTGCCAGCCCCAAGCGACATGCTGCCAGAACGTCAAGCCAACCGACAGCACGGTTACGTCTGACGTCACCACAGAGCCCGGAAGCGAGTCTTGGCTTCCTCCAATACTAGCGATGCACTAATTAAATTGGGAATAGGAACACTTTCTTCAACAGTTGTGCAATTGGTTGGCTCCTAACTTGAAAAATTGAGCGCAATGTAATGTAAAAACAAATTTGAAACTAGCTTTACGAAAGCCACAGCAGAGTTATATTACTCAGGGATTCAGAGAGAAACTCTCAGTATTGTCCAACAGCGGGCTACACTTTCAATTGTGTATCGTGATTTTATAGCATTAAACTTTACAATTAATGTTTTGATTCAACATTTTCACCGATTGTCCAACTGCCCTCGTCTGCTTAAATAAGGACACGCGGGGTCATATGGGCCGTTGCCGTGATGCAATGCAAGTGAAGGTGGAGTGGAGGTTTGCTTCGCCCCAGGCAAATATGTTATCATTCTGGGCGGATCTTAAAAATATTTGACAATAAAAGCTGCGTCCACTTAAAATAATTATAAAAATAACGTTTTCAGTTTCCCCCTGTGGTTTATGTAGGCCTAGAGCGTTAAACGGCCGAATTACAAAGAAACAAACGGGAACCTCGGCGGATTCATCTTTAAAAGTACGTTCACAGTTAGCTTGAATTATTATTAACAATTACCGAGTCAGTAATATCATTTTAAGGATATATGTTTTTTTAAATGTAACATATTTTGTCTGGCTTAAGTATTAAATCCAATATTAGTTTTAAAAGCAAAATATTTGTCAGCAGTAATTAATAATTCTGTCATGGTTGGCATTAGGGAAGCTAATTAACTCGTTAGCTCGTTCCCGCCCCCCTCTGACGTTTCCTTGAGCCACCTGTCAGTGAGCACCAAGCTCCATGCTGTGAGAAGGTGCGAGGTGAGCTGCTGTGGAGATGACAGGACAGAGAGATGAGGACATACCCGGTAAAACGTTTAATTTGGTAGCATATTGTACTTACCTTTTTGCAAGGCATACTTACCTGCCCATTCTATTTACGGTTTTTACAGACTGTAAGTGTGTGTGTAGTAAACCTGTGGCTATTTCTGTCAGGCTGCTACTTAGCTCGCTTGAGATGTGACAGCAGGTTGGGTCGGGATTTAACCGGTGTTAAATTAGAGAAGTTGAGAAGTTAGTGTAGCTGTTAAGTCCTGCTATTCCTACCATGGGTGTCTATAAATGAATGCATGTACTTGTCATCAGAAACAGGAGCCATCTTCACATTTGGAAAGAGCAGTTTTGCTGACAACGTGCCTGGCAAATTCTGGTTGAAAAATGACCAACCACTGCAAGTATCCTGCGGCGGAGAGCACACTGCTGTCATCACAGGTGCAGACAATTTATTTATGGATAATTACTGTGTTCTAATGAGAAGTATGTGTCAGAAGTATAATCCAACTTTAATATCTGTAATGATTTTTAATATCTGCAGAAAATGGCAGGCTGCTAATGTTTGGTGACAACACTTGGGGCCAACTTGGGCTTGGATTGAAGCCTTCTGCAAGCAAACCCGCCACTGTGAAAGGTAATTTTATTTACTCTAGGGCTGATACTAATAATTATCTTCATTTCTTATTATTATGCAAATTATTTTCTCATTTCAATCCTTCAATTACTCAAGCTATAACTCATGCCATTGCGATGGTCTATTTTTAATTCAGTTTAGCACAACACTGACCTGTATACCATTATTTATGACACATTTGTTTTGTTTTGGAAGTCCTCACTATTGAAAATAGCTTTTTTTAAGCCTATTTTTCTCAGCTCTTATTCAAACACAGGTTGAGGAGTGATTAGTTTTTGTATTTTTACCTTGTTTTTAGCAGATATAATGAGTCTGTGTTTCCCTTTCAGCCTTAAAGTCTGAAAAAGTGAAGCTTGTAGCTTGTGGAAGAGATCACACGATTGTCTGCACAAGTAAGATGATGAATCATTTAAGATTTTACAGATGTTTCCTTGAGTATTCCCAAACATTATTCCTGTACTAAATGTAGGTTTCTGTTTATATTTTCAGTGCGGGGAAGTGTGTATGTTAGTGGCAGTAACCAGGAGGGGCAGCTGGGTTTGGGCCACTGCGACAACACTACATCCTTTCACCTGCTGCATCCCTTCTCTGACAATGCACCGATCAAGATGCTCTCTGCAGGATGCAACACCTCAGCTGCCTTAACAGGTTGAAACAGCGAAAAGTAGTTCCGTAATAAGAGTCGCTGCAAGCCCAGCTGGTCTGGCCAGGGTGAAAGCTGCATGTGTGTGATGTGTTTGGCTTTTCTTCACCCCCTGTGTGTTTGTAGAGGACGGGAGGCTGTTCATGTGGGGAGACAACTCTGTGGGTCAGATTGGTTTAGGGGACGAGGGATTTGCAGCCGAGCCCAGGGAGGTGAAAGTCGCGGACGCTGTGATGTGGGTCTCCTGTGGGTATCACCACTCAGCGTTTGTCACAGGTACACCACAGTCCAACCGACCTTCGGATGCCTTTTAAGGGGATTTACCGCTCTGAGAATGTTGTGTTGTTTTAGTGGACGGAGATCTCTACACGTTTGGTGAGAGTGAGCACGGAAGGCTCGGTCTGCAGGAGGAGCAGCTGGCCAATCACAGAGTCCCCCAGCGAGTGGAAGGGATTCAGGGTCGTGTCATACAGGTGTCCTGTGGAGGGGAGCACACTGTGGCGCTCACTGGTAAGCTTAAGGTAGGGGGGTGTGATTCTAAACCAATCCCTTTGTCATGTTCAGGAAATGTGTTTATTGTACCATTGCTGCTTATCAAAGGTGTATTTCATGACGTCTGTTTTTCTGTGCCAGATGAGAGCGTGTACACGTTTGGGAGGGGTCAGTACGGTCAGCTGGGCCATGGGACGTTTCAGTTTGAAGCCGATTTGCCAAAAACACTCGAGCACTTTTGTAACAGTAGCATCAAACACATCGCCTGTGGAGAGAGCCACACCGCTATCATCACAAGTAAGCAATATTATAGCTCATTCTAGTCATTGCTATGGTTTTATATCCCTCCTTGCCCAAGGCAGCTGAATTTGCTGGAATATTTATGATGTACTATTAGACTTTGAAACAAACAGTACAATGCAGTTGTTACAGTACAGGATGATTATACATTACGGCACTTGTTCAACACTGTGTTTTCGTCCTCCACAGACAGCGGGCTTCTCTACACGTTCGGTGATGGTCGACATGGAAAACTGGGGTTAGGGGAGGAAAACTTCATCAACCGGTTCAGCCCGACACTCTGCACACGGTTTCTCAAGTACAATGTTCAGTTAGTAAGTGCATGTGGAAGATAGAGCATGTTTTTGTCTGTCAGTCACACTGTGGTTGTGTCATGCGTAGCTCCTCCTGTGTGCATGTCGAGTGTCCTTACGTACAACCCCCAAACTCTTTGCCTGAAACGCTGTGTGAGCGCAATCATCCTCTAAAGTTGTGTATCACGCTTGTCTGAAAGTAAGTGAGTTTAATGAGGGATTACCCAGAACTCTTTGAGCTGTTGTGTTTTCTTACGTGCAGGTGTCCTGCGGTGGTGACCACATGTTGGTGCTGGCTGCACCCAAACCAGCAGAGAGCCAAGAGGAGGTGCCGGAGAAGGACGTCAGTGATACAGAGAACTTTTTAGACTCAAGTTACGCAGACATTCTTCTTCTGGACTCATTGATTGATCATAACTCACTACTCCCGCTCCCAGCCCTCTGTGCTCGAGCCCGCCACAGAGAAAAAGTGAGACTCTACACTTATTATTTTTCACAAAACAGTTTCTTAAAAGACTTTAAAAAACGAAACTGTTCTGATTTCTAAGATTGGCAGGTTTAAAAGTACTTAAATTAACTTATCATACATGAATTGTATCAATTAATAATAAGTAATTTCACTTGTTGAACTCTGCAGAACCCATAGAGTTAAAACACAAACAGATAGATAACTGTAATTGCTGTTTAAGTCCAATAGGGGGCAGTGTTGCACCAAGTTGTCGCTCTGCTGTAGTGCGTCACACTAACTGGTTGGGGGAGCTCCATCGATGTGGTTCAAACCTTTTCTTCACTGATGTTTTTTGCTGTTTTTCCTCTCTCTTGTCTTTCAGGGGAGCTCTGTGGAGCTGTTCGGGGAAATGTTTCAGAACCTCCCACGTCTAAATTCTGACTTCCTCAACACCTCCTGGCAAACATCACGAAACATCCCAACCCCTAAAACACTTTCAAAGGACATAACGACCCCTTCCTCATCCCCTAAACCACGATCAGAGGGAGCACCGAGCCCGGTGTTATCCTCTAAGCCCTCGAGCCCGCGGCCCCCATCATCAGACACGTTACAGGATAAATCCTCGCCTGCTGCTTCTCCTAAGTCCAAACCCAAAGAATTGCCTTCTCCGTTACTGTCACCAAAGTCTATAACTAAACGAAACCCTAACATCCTTGTAACTCCTAAAAAGACTGCAAAAAAACACACTAAAAAGGCCTTAATTAAAAAATCTCCATCTCCTCTGTCACCTAAAGAAACTAGCTTCCCGAGCAGACCCTCTAGTGACATCTCAAATAGAGATCTCAGTGAAGAGGAGCGTCCCGCCTTACACCAAACAGGTATTTTCTAACCCATAGTTTTAACTGGATTAACCGTTACGTACACCTGTTTAACCTGGATATTGTCTGTATTTTTCAGAGGGAGAAACAGTTCAGACAGATACGCTCACAGAAGATGTAAAGGAGAACATCTCTGAGAAAGAAGTGGACTCGGACTCTTTGACAAATATGGTGAGAGAAAAGTTTTTTAAAGGGTCCTTGTGTTAGAGTTTAACTTGCATAGATTAGAGAATACAACATAATATATTGTCCACAGAGTCGTAAACACAGACTCAGTTATTTTCCTCTTTAGGAACTTTGGTTGTGGCCCAGATTTTGTGCACTCCAGGGCAGGAAGCTGCAACGTTGAACACTCACTGACTTTTCCAGGAAATGTGCATAGCTCAGCATATACAGTACTCGATGTGTGTGTGTGCCTGTGGAGATAGTTTCCATTTGGTGTAACACTGAGGTTAAATAAGACTGAGAATTTAGTGTTCTCTCTTACAAGTATGTGTAATGGTAACCTCAAAACAGATTGAGAGATCAGGATTGTTAATACACAACAAAGATACACACACACACAACACTATGGGGGAACTTGGCAGGAATCTTGCCACATCTCATCAGTGTTTCCACAGCCAGCGATGAAGCAAGCGGTGAAGGAGTCTCCAGCGTTGTTGTGTGTCATAGTGCAACATGTGGTGCTCAGTAACCCCTTCCTGCCCCAGATGTAGTGTTATTCATGCACGTACAGTAATAGGATAAGTATTCAGATGCTTTTATGAAGTCAGAGTAGTCGTACCACACTGAAAATACTGAATGCAAAGTGTTGAGCGGGGTTAAAGACACGCAATCCAAAAAACAAGCAACCGCGATCCAAAGTTAACAAAAGGTATTTTATTCAATCGCAAAAATAAAGGATTTTAATGAAGAAATAATTTTTCTTTTACTTCCAAAATAACCACAAGTTAATTAGTCAAACTGTTGCGGTCCTCCGTCTCACCCAGTGTCCTTCTTTCCCCAGGTGTCTATTCATCACTTCCTTTAGTAAACACTCCTGCTGTAGCAGAATCGACCTTCAGGGGGTGTGAGTCAAACTCAATACAAAATCATTCAGTCAATCATATTTAACCGAACAATAAACAACAACATGTTTACACAAATGATTCATACTTTCAACTTTTAACCATGAATTAAAAGATAAATAATGAATAAGTTAATTATGACTCCAACCTTTTGAGCAAAATGTACGTAGAGTTTAAAAAATAAAAGTACTTCTTATGCAAAGAAATATTTGATTGTGTTTTAAAGTTTATATAATAAATATTAAAGAATCCTGCAGCTTAATTTTTCATTAAAAAATGTTCTTGCTGTGAGGAGGATTTAAATTCATTTACAATAGAAAGGACTTCCATGGCTAAAAAAAAGAAAGATATCAGATGCATAGCTACATTAACATTTGATTTTTAACCTTAATTACTGTATAATGCTTTAAATTTATACATGAAACAAACGTTAGCTTTAATATAGGCATCAATGTTTGTACATAACTCACAAACACTTCCCAATGAGCTTCGTTCTGTGCTCTGAAATATGCTAATAATTTATATATTTTTAAAGTGAAATATTAGTAATCAAAATAACTAGTCACTAGCAAAGTGTGAAGTAAGATTTATCCCTCTGAAAGATTGAGTAGTAGAAGTGTCAGAAGGTGATGCACCTTCCATCACTGTTTCTATGTTCACACATGTGGCGGCTTTAATGTGTGACACGCTGTAATAACTCAGTAACATGGAGGTACACTGCACCTGAAAATTGCATATGAAATCCAGTTGACACCATGTTTTGTAAGTTATTAAACTTGGATTTGAGCACCTTACTGCAGCACAGTGGCTGCTGTGACTAATTAAATAAAGCTGTTTTCCCATCACACCTTGCTGACCCGTAATGAACCATCATGAACGCAGATGGAAAAACACTGTAAACCACGACCACGGCTTCCTTTACCTCCCACCTACATCTGTGATCTAGTTATGAGTGCCCACATGCACATATGTTCATTTCTATTAAAAACTACTGCAGGATGAAAAAACACCTTCCATATGCTGCGAGATAATCTAATCAAATCGTACTGTGGAAAAATGATGGCATCAAAAATATACAGTGTACTTTGAATATATTCTCTTATCTGTTGTTGTTGATATGACGTCTATGTAAACACTTCCTCATACACACATAAAACATCAAAGGAAACAACTACTTATTTAGTTTTTGGTGATTGCAGGTTTGCTTCTACATCTTCTTTTTTTAAGTCTGTGTCGTGCATTTGGTCTTTTTCTTCCTGTTTTATGTTTGTTGTTACATCCGACTGAAGGCCTATTTTCTATGTGATTTATTACAGGGAAAGAAGAAGGGCCGAGCTCTTAGAAGAAAAGCGACAGAGGCTCCTGCTGTTATGTCCAATCGTACTGCAGAGCAGATTTCTCACGAGGCCTTCCCCACAGAGCTCCTGAGAGGCTCCAGCTCCTCCAAGATAGATGCGTCTCCCCTGGGCAGCCCGAAGAGTCCGAGAAGCCCCAAAGTCACATCTAAAGGAAAAGAGAACAAATCCAAGCGGTTCAGTAAAATTGATGCTCACGAAGAAGGACGAGCTCTTAAGGGACCCTCCCAATTTAAATCAACTAAACATGATAAGAGGAAACTATTAGCACCGAGCCAAAAATCTCCCCAATCTGAAGCACAGCGGAGACTGACTGACATGAAGGAAAATGCGAAGAGAAACAGAAGCATGAAGGAGGAAGATTTGACTGGCAGCACGTTAAAGACAGACTTGAATAGGACACAGAGAAAGGAGAAGAATAAATCACCTCTGGACAGGGCGTCTCCGGCTATTAAGGTCACGAAAGCGAACGAAACGTCCAGCATATCCGTCCAAAGTGGAAGTCCAACATCTGTTAAAAGCGCAACGAAGGAAGATGCCGAGATCTCTGACGTCAAACCCGTTGAAGAGGTGATGCTGCTGGAGACCGGACAAGTGAGATCGACTCCAACTCCAACTCGGAAAGAGAAATCTTCACCAGGAAAAGGTCAAAGTAAAAAACCACCTGTGAAAAAAGAGACAACACCCGTCGGTTCACCTGCTCAGGCTAAGCAATCAAAACGTGTGAATGCAGCACCTGTTAAAGTTAAAGAGGACAAATCCACACCAGTCAAAAAGGGTACATTTGCAGAGAAAACTCCAGTAGGCGGTAAAAGCAAAGGAAAAGCTGTCTCGAATGAGTTAAACTTTGCGCAGAACACAGCACAAAGGCTGAAAAGAAGAGCTGCAGATAAGCAGAAGCTGTCTGATGTTGACAGCAAGGACAGAAAGACGGGGAAAGACTCGAAACTGAAGGCAAAAACAAAACCAGTGGGAGAAGACGGAGATGATGGAGAGTCGAAAGATAGTAAGAGGGCCAAACCAGGGAGTAAGCAGACTAAGGCTTCCAGCCCGCTGTTAGCGCAGCAGGATACCCCCTCTGAAGTGCAGACTAACGTGATTTCCTCTCAGAGCCCTGAGAGAAAAGAGGTGGTTTCCGTCAGCGGTGCAAAATCCCTGCCAGGCCCCGAACCTGCCGACAGAGATGTGCTCGTCTCTGAGACAAACGCAGAGGAAGAGAAGCCAGGGTGGGGGGAAATCCTCAGTACGGCAGCCACTCTCCTTCCCGCTGTCGGGATAGCAGGCGCAGCTATGGGGGCGCTAAGCGAGGCAGTGACAAATGTGCGGGGGTTCCACTCTGACAGTGATTCAGGGACACCCGTGCCGGCGACAACGCCCAGTCGGATGAAGCAATTCACGAAGCAGAGTGCGATCATGCGGCCCTCTTTTTCCTCCACGTTGTCGCATTTTTCTTCAGTTGAAGAGAGCACAAAGAAAGAAGTTCAGGTCAGCGTCCAATCAGAGGAAGGAGGTGATGATGTCACTCAGGATCAGTCACAACTAAGTGATGTGTCAGAGGGGAAGAGTGCCGAAGCCATTGAGAATGAGCTGCAAGAGCATAGAGATGATAAAAGCTACAAGCCTTCAGAAGCAGAAGAGGAGGATGAAGGAGAAGAAAAGGAGATGGAAGATGAAGAGGGAGCGAGTGGAAGTGAAGTGGAAGGCCAAGAAGAAGAAGAGGAGGAGGAAAGTAAAGGTATAGATGAGGAGAAGGAGGATGCTTCTGGAGAGGAAGATAATGACACCGCAGAGGGGGATGGTGAGGAGGAAACGGGCTCCAGCAGAGAGGAAGAAGATGAAGGAAGCGTGATGAAGAGTGATGTCACCGAGGCCGAAGAGGAGGAGGAGGAGGAGGAGGGTACTTCTGGAGAGGATGAGGAAGAGGAAGATAATGACACCGCAGAGGAGGATGGCGAGGAGGAAACAGGCTCCAGCAAGGAGGAAGAAGATGAAGGAAGCGTGGTGAAGAGTGATGTCACCGAGGCCGAAGAGGAGGAGGAGGAGAGCGGTGAGGAGGCAGGTGAAGGAGGGAGTGAGTCAGAGGTGAGCGAAGCAGCCGAGGAGGAGGACGGTGAAGAGGAGAATAAAGAGGAAGAGAGTGAGGATGAAGAAGATGGCGAAGAATCGGGGAGTGCAGCTCAGACAGAGGAGGAGGAGGAAGAGGAGGAGGACAGAGAGGGAAGTGATGCTGCAGAGTCTGAGAATGAAGAAGAAGAAAATGAGGATGACACAGAGGAAGAGGAAGAGGGTGGAACAGAGGAAGAAAAAGATGAAGAGTCCACCGAAAATGAGGAAGAGGAGAAGGACTCGGAAGAAGACGATGAAGAAACTGACAAGAGTGAAGAAGAGGAAGATGAGACACAGGATGACACCAGTGTTGACAATGAGGAAGAGGAAGACAGTGGGGCTGACGAAGAGGAGGAAGACCAGGATGAACAGAGCGATGAAGAAAAGGACGAGGAGGGGGAGAAGGGGGAGGACGAAGCATCTTCTCATGAGGAAGACGAGACTGCAGGTGAGGAAGAAGAAGAGGGGGGGAAAGATGTCGAAGAGGAAGGAGAGGAGGGTGAGGAAGAAGAGGGAGAGGGTGAGGAAGAAGATGGAGACGATGAGGAAGAAGGAGGTGATGAAGAGGCAGCAGAGGAGGAGGAGGAAGATGATGAAAAGGAAGAGAGTGAAAGTGAAGAGGAGGAAAAAATGAAAGGAAAAGAGAAAAGTGTGACAGAAGACAGCGATGATGAGGAAGAGGAAGGAGAGGAAGAGGCAGGTGAGGAAGAAGAGGACGAAGGAGAGGAAGAGGCAGGTGAGGAAGAAGAGGACGAAGGAGAGGAAAAGGCAGATGAGGAAGAAGAGGACGAAGGAGAGGAAGAGGCAGATGAGGAAGAAGAGGACAAAGGAGAGGAAAAGGCAGATGAGGAAAAAGAGGACGAAGGAGAGGAAGAGGCAGATGAGGAAGAAGAGGACGAAGGAGAGGAAGAGGCAGATGAGGAAAAAGAGGACGAAGGGGAGGAAGAGGAGGATGAGGCAGATGAGGAAGAAGAGGACGAAGGGGAGGAAGAGGAGGATGAGGATGAAACTAAAGTGAAACCCAAGACGGAGACAAGACTCAAAAACCAGAGAGAAAAAACAAAACAGGATCGAACCAAAGGTGAAGATTCTGAGGAAGATGAAGATGAGGAGGAAGAGGCTGATAAAGAGGGAGAAGAAGAGGGGGAGGATGAAGGGGAGGAAGATGCAGATGAGGAAGAGGAGAGTGAAACGCATGCTAAACCAAAAAAGGAGGCGAAACTCAGTAATCAAAGAGAAAAAACAGACCAGAAACAAACTGCAGGAAAGAAAGGACATGATTCTGAGGAAGCTGAGAGTGAGGAAGAGGCAGATGAAGAAGAAGAGGAGGAGGAAGGAGAAGAGGAAGAAGCGGCAGATGAAGAAGAAGAGGAGGAGGAAGGAGAAGAGGAGCAAGAGGCAGATGAAGAAGAGGAGAATGAAACAGATGTTAAACCAAAGAAGGAGACAAAAGTCAAAAACCAGAGAGAAAAAACAAAACCGGATCAGACCAAAGGAAAGAAAGGTAAAGATTCAGAGGAAGATGAGAGTGGGGAAGAGGCTGACGAAGAAGAAGAGGAGGAGGGTGAGGAAGAAGGAGATGAGGAGGAAGAAGAAGAGGAAGAGGAGGAAAAGGTTAAAGTACAAAAAAAAGGACAGAAGATTCCTCTGTCAGACAGAAAAGACAAACCAAAGCCAGCACCGAGGACGAAGCAGAAGAAACCAGAGGACCCCAAACAGTTCTGGAGCGACGTGCTGCCTCAGTACCTCGACCTGCAGTGAGGTTACACAGTGTCTCTGCTGCATCACTGAGGGAGCACGGCACTAACAGCAATCCAGAGTTTGATGCAGTAAGAGACCTGTGAGTCATCCAAAGGTTACTTTGTGTTATTGTCAACAAATCCCATGAAAACAGTAAACTAACAACGCATTAATCATTCTCGCAATATAGTTCAACTTCCTGTCCCACGGCCCCGTTCTTCACCACAGAAGACATTAATTTTTAAAAAATATATAGCTTCAAGTTTTTTGCAGACTTGACTCAAGCTGCAGAGAAGATAGAGATGAAGTTCCCAAACTTTTTAGAACATGTTCCACTAGGAACTTTCCCAAATACTACTTCCCACTGCAGATACCAACACTGTGACCATGAAACACTTCCCTCCGTTACTATCGAAGTATCATAATAAAAATAACATTTTGGTTACACAAATGAGCCTTTTGATGGTACAGATCAGATGCGAGTGCAGTCAATAGTGATTTCACTTGCTTTTCAACTATTTTTGGACCGTGTAGCTTTTTCAAAATTCACTTCATTCTGCTTTAATCACCGACTGAAGAGTCTGAAACCAACCGCTTTAAGCTAACATTAGCTAGATTACAACCTACTTCATGCTATGTCCAGCGTCCTCTTCATAACAAACATTCTTCGTCCTTGCCAATATTTGGCGCTCAGGTGATGCTAATGAAACTTTACTGCTGACAGTCTGTGAGGAGCTCTTGCTGTGTTAAGCTTTTTAGCGGCTAATGTAGCCTAGCGCGGTTAGCCTGCAGGAGAGATGAGCAGCTGGCTACAGAGGTCTCAACAGCTTGTATCTTTTTAAGATTTTCTTTTTCTTCAAAACTGTGGACTTGAGGCAATTTATCAGACTTCAAACAGCTCGCACTGGAGCCAGAAACGTCTTGAGATGCAGAAGAATTGTCAACTTGTTAAGCTCTGAAGTCTGACAATGCCTCCGCTGTAACTGATCCTGGTGAGGGGATCACAGGGGACCGATGTATCCTTTTGAATCGGGGTCACTTTAAGTCCACACTGAAGCATCTCCATGCCTAAGTTTTCAGGCTATCTATTCCTTTTTTTTTATGTCATGATACCAAACAAGTCAATTTCTTTGGATGGATTCCAAGGTCTGCACCCATGGAGGAAACAGAAGGCTTTATGTAAACAATAATATCTACAATTCTCCTCAAGACCCATAAACAGACTTTACTGTGTAAAATCAGCACTTATATTAGGTTTTTAACACTTTTTAGTTGAGCAAATGTGTAATTTTTGTTTTGTTAATGTCAGTGGATTGTTTGACAGTAAGAAAAACACAGATTATCAGCAGACTTATCACTAAAAGATAAAAGGGAGTCACAATTAAAACCTTAGTGAAGAGTTGCTCCCTCTCTGAACTCGTCTGTCGTTGCTTTTAGATGCAAACATCTGATTACGTTGGTGGTCTCATAAATTAATTAGTATTTGTACTGCTGAGCGAGTGCCTTGTGTCAAGCTTCATCTATCAATGATAATTCTCTGTTTGTGTCCTCAGCGTGACCTGCAGCAGTCAGATGTTCAGACTGTTCACAATTTCAAACTCCATAAAAGTGTCTATGAGCTTTCCTCTCCCTTTATGGTGACAAACCCCTGCAGTAATTTCATACTGTGTTAACTTTACTGTGTGTCCGAGGAGGAGGGGTTTTATAGCTGAATCGCAAAACTTTGCTTTTAAAGGCTTAAACCTTCAAGAATGTAAGAATATACTTAAAGAAGAGACACCTTTGAACCCAGAGACACCCTTCATCCAGAACCATCCACCGTGACACCACATCAGAGTCTCTGAGCAGTCCTCTGAGTCACTTAACCCTTCCCTCTTCTGACCTCAAAGAGACAATTCAACGGTCTGCTGAGCCTGCATATAATTACAGCTCAGGAGATCCTCTGGCAGCCGCTTCACCGCACGCCTCCCTTTCCTGTTTCCTGTCAAGATAAGGAACACGCCGACACCTTCATGTGCGGACTTGCCCCCTCGCACACTTCACAAGGTCTCCAACTAAAACCTCAAGCCTGTGGAGGAGACAATTCACTGATTAGCCTTTCAGCAGCTCGGTACGCTCACTCGGCTCTCCTGCTGCGAGTGTTTGACTCGAATAAAGCAGAATATTAATCAGCTCTGGAAGACGGCCGAGCAAATGTCAAACTATTGATCTGCAGCGCTAAAGATTAAAAGTCCCTCCACTACAGGAGACAGAAAGTACAACATTAGTTAAAGATAGTTGCCTTAGGACAGATCATGAGAAAACGGTTGCTGGGAAACAACTTGGATCCAACTTCCTGTAAAATGTTGATCATTAGGAAGTGTGAAACTCTGAGTAAACTTTTACCCATGTTTAAAACTTTTTATTCCACTGTGTTATTGATGCTTCTCATTGAAGCCTGTGGTGTGTTTGTGTGTGTGTGTGTGTGTGTGTGGCATAAACAGAACAGAAGATATTTTCTGGGCTGTACAGTTATTCAGTGGAGTGGAGATCCCTATACAGCACTCACCCTGTAGTACACGTAAGCACAGATTGTACGATGCACTGTATCTTTTTATGATAAGCACTTGTTTAAAATGTTATGAATGACCTAAACAATATTTAAGACCAATGTGAGACTAGTCTTGTGGCTAGCGGGATTATTCATACTTTGCCAATCCTTTTAATTTGGCCTTTTTTAGCATCTCAATGACTGGTGGAAAAAGCGTTTTCTTGAGCACCCCCTAATGGCGATATATAGTTATTTCAGGAGGACACTTCCCTATACAAAGAGACGTGCACAGTTGGCTCCCTTTGTCATGGTTGTAACTTGATTTTCCTCGCTGACGGTCGCATTCCTTTTTAGACTATTTACCTTCATCTGAGCGTCGAATGTGTTTCTTTTTCTTTGTTCTTTCAGCCATAGAAGATTACCTTTTACTCGCAGCATTTACAGAAACCGGAAATGCATCCGCTTAGCTCCGCCTACCCTCTCTGGCAGACCAACCACTGCTGAGTGATGGAAAACGCGTCACTAAATGGGCGCCGCTTGTGATTTTTTTCTGTGAATGTCGCCACAGACCCAGTCCGTAATTCTATACTGCAAATGCAAAGGCCACCAGTGAGCCATCAGCTGTGTTACTTCATTCGGAGACAGATAGTGATTTAACAGACATTTATTTAGATTAGAAATTAGAGATTATTACTTTAACTTTGAAACCAAATCATTAATCCCCACTGGTGGGCCTTAAAGGTACTGCAGGTGGCTGCCAGACTTTATTTACAATAAATAAATAAGTATATATATCATTAGTAATTTACTGTTTGCACCAATTTCGTAGCTTAACAAACTGATTAATGTAGGCCTAGTTTCACACAGAATTTCGGAGTTTATGACATAAAAATATGTTAGGAAGTACTTCATCTTTATCTGAAGTATTGAGTTGTGTGATTACATTTTTTTAAAAAGGCTCCTGAATATTTTTTGATATAAAATTGGGCTGCAACATTTTGAAGTTTGGGAATGGCTTGTCCAAATGACGATTTTTCAACACGTACAAGATTGAACACACGACATAACTTACTGTTAAAATACTTAGATTCTCCTAAACAGAAATCTAAAAGTGTCATAAGATACATTTAATACGGCCAATGGGATGGCCTCATCAGTATATTATCATAAAATTGTATGACTGATGTTTGTTTCCAAGTTGAAGTACTGTCTGCCTATGACCCTCTTAATAGACCAAACTTAATTTTAAGTAACCCTAACAGACAACCCTACAGTGTCAAGCAAAAGGGGATTTTCTTTTAGATTCGTGGATCTTTACATGATTTTTAAAGGCCTGAGGTGGAAAAAGAAAACATGTTTTTACACATAAAAGTGAAAATTTAAGAAAACATACTGTATATTGATTCTGGGGCTGTGGTTTGTCTTGAGGCTCTTTTAAGTGGTCCCAGCCTCCAGTTTCACAAGCAGTTCATGTTGTACAAGTCTACAAATCCAATCTCCTCATAACTGTATTTATGTAACTAAAAATACTTTGATACCACAGCAGAGTGAATGAGGTCAGCGGCTTTTATAAGCAGAACTGGGCCTGGTTTCTGTTGCTTCAGTCCCTCTTGGTGATGATCGAGTCCATGTCACAGTTTGAGCCACAGGCGTTGGCACAGCCTCCTGTATCTGCCTCGCCTCGTGCCGGTGACAGGCCGGGCCTGACTGTATTTGGAGAATCCTGCCTTGTTTCTGGAGCAAGAGGCGGGCCCTTGGAAAGCAGGAATGCGCTGGAAGTTTTCCTGCAGAAAGCTCCCCTTCACATGTTGAAGAGTGTCCGTCCCCGCGTCTCAATATGGACATGTGGCTGCCGGTGCTCCTGTTTGTACAGCTCTGCCTCTGCTCCGGGTATGAAGGTAAGCAGCTACAAAGGAACTCATTCAGGTTTTTTGACAGTATTAACCCTGCAGGGACCAGAAGGATAAAATGATCGAACAGTTTATCTTTAGACTTTGGTGAAAACTTTGGGGGTATCACTGGTTTAGAGGCTGGATTTGGATGAAACGTCATGTGCAGGGAGAAGGTTTTTGACTAACTTTAACGCATGCTTTTGAGGCTTCTTATCCTCCCCGCTGGTTTCTGGTGAACCGCGGTTGTGTTTACGTGGAGGGGGAGGACAGCGGGGGGAGTGCAGTGTGCATCTGGGGGACGTTTCTCTGCACAGAGCTCAGTCTGTGGCGCGAATGAAAGCCCTGAAACTTCACTGCTGCTTAACTTCAATTTCCACTTTCACTCTTCTAGTTTAATGCTTAATTCAGAGCTACCTTCTCATCAAGTCTTTGAATTAAACTGCAGCAAAGGGCTTTCACATCTTGTCAGTGTGATACCTGGAAGTTTTTACTGATGAGTTTCTCTCCTGGTGTTGAATGAACACTGGATGACTCCATCTCTTGCTATCAGACAAAATATTAAAGTAGAGCTGCAATGATTAGTCGATTAAATGACGAGTCTGTGAGAAATCGATTAATCGTTCTTTTTTGGGGGATGAAGCGGGACATTTGAAAACTTTAGACTGGCCGTTTTTTTTTATTTTTGTTTTTTAACAATTTTTGGTACAATTTTATGAAGGAAACAATAAATAAACAAGTATATGCCTAAGTAATAAATCAGTAAAATAATTGCTAGTGAAATTAGCCTTTATTTGCAGCCATACAGCAAAGTAACACATCCAACATAAGAAAACACTCAGCTTGATGGAGTCAGAAAGAGCAGGGCCAGTAGCCTGCAGTGAAGAGCTGAAATGACTTCAAAGCTCAAATCTGGATGGAGTACTGTGTGTATAGGAGTGTGTGTGTGTTACTGTGTGTGTGTGTGTGTGTGTGTGTGTGTGTGTGTGTGTGTGTGTGTGTGTGTGTGAGCAGTCACAGTGGCTATGTGTGTATATGGTTTTAGTGTGGCTCACCACTGCTGTATGATCATACAGGCTCAAACATGAATGCAGGCTGCAGAGCAGATTTACACTGACAGACAGAAAAACTGCCTGTGGAGCTGACAGTCTGTACGTGTGTGTGTTTGTGTGTGTGTGTGTGTGTGTGTGTGTGTGTGTGTGTGTGTGTGTGTGTGTGTGTGTGTTTACGAGGAGTTTATTTTACAGGGGAGTGTTTGTGTTTGTTCTGGTGGTCAATTAGCCCATTTATCAGTTGAGTGTTCATGCCTTAAAACTGGGTTGCAGTGCACCAGAAGGCTCGAGTTGTAGATAATTTTTTAGTCACATTTTCCACGATGAGTCTTGTGCTGATGTGAGTCTGGGGGAGACACATCCTCCAAGGAGAAACCATTGGAAATTCCAACGGGCAGCATCACCGGAGAACAGTCACTGCAGTAAGAGCTGAGTTGTGTAGAAAAGAGCAAAAACTGCACAAAATAGATGCTGAATAGTTAAAAAAGAAAAGCCAGCTAAAGAAAATCGTGGCTGTTGATTAATAGCTTAGAAGTTTAACTGTTTTGAAATGCTACTTTACAACTTACTGCTCGTACAAAGTACAAGTTTTATCCATGGAAAAAAACACTTTCTTCCTGATGTAACACCTTTGCCTTGATTTAATATGCAAATAGTCCCGTCCTCTAAATCTCCACCAACCCTTCTGCAGCTCACATGCGGCGCAAATCATGTCAGTGTATCCAAATGGTGATGCATTTATGTATCACCAAACCTACTCCCCCCAAAACAAAACAAAAAATACTACTCACTACTGGTGCAGATGGTGTCTGCAGTAGAGCATTGGGGAGAAGAGCACAGTTCTTTTGCGACTAGCTTGCTAACACAAGCTTGTAAAGGACTCTGCTCATGTGCGATGAGTGTGTGCAGGTACTTAAGTAGTCAGGCAAGTCATAAAATTGAATTATGATCTGATTTGTTTTCTTGCTAGTGAAAACCCAACATGGACATGTTCAAGTTATAATCTCGAAGATTTCGCTCACTTTGACGGCACCTAGGGTGATAAACGATAATTGCGGGAGCACACTTCGCCGACTTTCTTTGGATTTTCACTTATTTTTGAAGTTGTATCTGTAGTCATCGATCTTTTCTTTGTTTGTTCAGCCATAGTAGATTACTGTTTACTCACAACGCTTGCAGAGACCGGAAAAACAGCTGCTTAGCTCTGCCTACCCTCTCTGGCAGACCAACCACTGCTGGGTGATGGAAACGCGTCACTAACTGGGCGCCACTTAGATTTTTTCCACGAATGTCAACACAGACACCCAGTCCATAATAATACTATATACTGCAAATGCAAAGGCTGTCATCTGTGGGCCATAGGCTCAATCCCCATTGTGTTACCTCATTAAAGCTGCAATCATTTAGGTGGTACAGGTACAAGCTGTTAACACAACACTGACATATTATGGAGTTGTTGTAGCTAACATATCAAACATGACGCAACATTAGCATGAATTTGAAGTTGTTTGTGTCCACCTGATGAAGGAAATTCTATTTTTAGCTCTATTTTTGGTCTCCACCAACTCCAGGGAAATACCTTTTTAGCTTCTAAATGCGCTGTGTTCACAATCTGTTTCTGTCTGCTGGTCGGTGCCTGTCAGGTCGAGCATGGTGACTTTATCTTTTTCTGAATGATTTCTTTGAGAGGGAGGTGCAAGGGCCGCAAAACAATGACAATCACATAACGCACATCATTATGATTAATTGTGAATGCAGGTATATTGATTACTGCAGCTTTAAGAACAGACAAGTGTTAATACAGCTGTGAGCAATGATTGGTTTTCTAACTGTGAGTCTGAACACTTTAAAATGAATCATTCCCAATTAGGCCTGCTGCTGCGTGACAACATATATTTTCATTTATAACTCTCAGTGGTAACGTGGCACTTCATCCTACGCAGCTGACAAGCAGCTACTGAGCCTTACCTAATGAATGACACAAACCATAAAACACATTCAAAAAGAAACATTTTTTAAACAGCAATTCTAATTAAATTTTTACTTAAAATGCATCGTGTTTCACAGCCACATTAATGCCAGCTTCATAATTATATGTAATGATAATTGGTCCATCACTGTAACCACTTAATGTTATTTCTAACTGTTAATGTTTTTCCCTCACGTTCAGAGACTGCTGATGTGACACGGCAGCAGACGTGTTGCTTCACAGTTTAAATGGGACAGAACTCATTAGCGCTCACAAAGTCATTACGTAACTCTGTTATCTTTGCGTGAGTAGAGTGATAACAAAACGACATCTTATCTTATTCCTGCTTCTTCTGCTGTGTTTGCCTGTAGCCACACTCCAACAATGTACAGGTAGTGAGAGTTTGCATCACAGGCTAATTGGAATATCAGGCTCTGAAGTTTAAAGCTCCCAGAGGTTTGTCAGAAAAAGGTTTTGACGTCTTCCTCACAAAGAGCTACTTTGAAGTACGAGAGATGAACAGGAGTATGGTGCCTGCTGCAGATCCCACCTCATCATGTTGACAGATTTATTAAATATAAATGCAGATGAGTCCCACATCTCATAGTCACTTCTGGTTTGTTTGAATTCAGACTTTTTGCAACAGGCGAACAAACCAATTTAATCCAACAGTGCCAGAAGTCTCTGCATATCCAGTCCAACACCAAGAATTAATTGACAGTTTAATTTGTTCTTAAGCTGTTAGTTTGATGGTCTGTGATGGCTCAGTCATGCAGGTGGTGGTGTACTGTACCTGCAGCAGAAGCCCTACCTAAGTTGTTGTTTCTAATCATGTTCGGTCATTATTATTTATTTTACTTTAAAGCTCCTGTGAGGATTTTTTCGCTGGTTATGAAACAGACTGAAATTCATTCTGATGACTCAATATGAGCTACAAAAGCAAACCAGACCATCAGCATCATGACTGATTATTTCTATATAGTTATTTTTAATGTCTGAAACTGCTGCTGGTGGGGGGGGGGGGGTAGGTGTCAGACGAAGCGATTAATTGCATGCTGCCTCTGTTTACATTTTCCAGCAGAAGAATGTAAAGTGAGTGATACATATGACTGTTAGAGAAAGCACAAGGAGATTTTTTGATGAAAGCCACCACTTAAACATGTACAGGACAAAATCAGCAACGAGAGAAGAGGTACAGCTTTGTCCACAGGGGGCGCCAAAATCAACACAAACTGAAAGTTCCTCACAGGAGCTTTAAGATATTTATAAAGGTGTGTTTTAACATATGTCTATTGATTCTGATCTTATTTAATGTGCTCAAGTAGTTCCTAATGAACAATGTTGACTATATATACATTACATTCTGGTTCATTCAAATAGTTGAACCAGGACAGATCTTGTCTTATATATGACAGGTGTTTTTATCTTTGTCTTCCAATAAAACTATATTACGACAGGTGGGACAAGCATTAAAAAGTAACAGCTGCTGGGGCGCTGGTTTGACTCAGTTGGTAGAGCAGGCGTCATGTGCAGAGGCCACAGTCCTCGTCGCACTGATCGCAGGTTCGACTTCCGGTCGGCTGATCATTTGGTGCATGTCGTCCCCAACTCTCTATTCCCCATGTTTCATGTCTTTCTTCAGCTCTCTTCAACAATAAGCCCCCCAAAAAAATCCTTTAAAAAACTGTAGTAACACTCATTGCCTGCAGGTGGTGCTAGTACTGACAACTGGTGGTCAGGCCATCCTGTTAAGTTATAATCGTCAAGCCAAACAAACTTCTGTGGTTTTAGTTAAGTCAGACAAATATGGCCCTTATTTCATCATGCTATTAGCCACCTGATCTAACGGTCTGAATGGTTTTCAGCACAACAGCAGGACGAAGTAAACTTGTTGCCTTGCAGAGGAGTTGTGTAGTCTGTTGCCTGCTACTCAAATGTCTTTTGAGTGATTGCATTTAGGGCCAACCGCAATGATAAATAATGAGCTTTTTCCTCAAGCTGCTTCACAATAAAACACTTCCTGTGTTTTTCCAGTTGAATTAGATTTTATGGAAAGAGCAGCTGTGGCTCAGTGGTAGATTCAGTCGCCTTTCAGTCAAAAGGTTGGGGGTTCAATCCCTGGCTGCTACAGTGATTTGTCCGTGGTTGAAGAGTGCCTGGGCAAGACACTGAACCCTAAATTGCTCCAGAAAGGCAGAGCCATTTGTGTATGACTGTGCCTGATAGTTAGACCTCGATTGGAGATTGGCACTTTGCATAGCAGCCTCTGCCATCAGTGTATGAATGTGTGTGTGACATGCAGTGTAAAAGCCCTTTGAGGGGTCTGAAGCAGACTAGAAAACAGCTTTGTAAGTGCAGTCCATTTACCATTTAAAGTAGCAGAGGTAGGAGTTCCTCTCTGTGTGTTAGCGGTAAAATCATACAGCTCTGACACTGTGTAAAGACAGTGAAGGGTGAACAGTGAGGCTGTTATCAGTAAGATGTTATCATAGGGCTTACATGTGCGCATTGTTTCCTGTTTAACCCTTTGCATCTCCAGTGTAGATAATTAGCCGTATTACAGAATTAATACATTGAAGTGTTTGTGGGAACCCTGGCTAGCCAATCAGAAACAAGTATCTCCCCTTTGACATGGTGTAAATTGTTGTATTGTGTTTGCTTGGCTTGAAACTTTTCTTGTGTGTTTCTAACTAATGCTCACTTTGAATGAGAAACACGCACACAAATACACACCTGTAATTAGTTATCCATACCTTTCTTGTCTCCCTCCTTCCCCGCATTAAGAAGCAGACTCTAGTTTTCCCATTAGACGTTTAAATCTGACTCACTCACTGTGTGGGTTTGCTCTGTACAGTCCATGCTGTGTGATCTGACTGCTCAAACCTCAGGGCTTGTTGTGTGTGTATGTGTGTGAGTGTGTGTGTATTAGATTACTTGCAGCATTTTGGTACAGACAGCTTTTATTAAACTGACAGAAAGCCATAATGAGGAATAGTGCTTCGGCGTCAGGTTCAATGACCAACATGCATCTGACATACGAAGCCGGAGGAGGGTCAAACACTCCTCCCTTGTGGGTCCTTAACAGAGGACACATTCACGCCGGGGTTCATACCATCTCAGGGCCAAGGTTTTGACCACCCCTCCCCCTATTTTAACCCTTTCCTCGCCCATTTCCTCTTTCCTGTCTGTGTTTATTGCTTCCTGACCTGCACCGTGCACCCTATCTTCCTCTCTCCTAAACTTATCCTCCATGCTCATCACAATTCCCCTCACATTCGCTTTTTAGCAGCGTCACTCATCTGTGTCCTCCACCGGCTCTGCAGCCACCACTGACGAATGGTTTAGTTCCTCTTGGATGCTGCTGTTTTATAGTCAAAGTGTCTTTCGCTCTGTCTGAGAGAGTTGCTCACTGTCATGGTGAGTATTACCTTAGCTATTTTGGAACAAAAAGTTTCACAATAGTTGCCCTCCATCCATTTCTGCTAATGGAGTAAGGGTCAACACATTGGATTGATCAGGATGAATCTTTGTGTTAAACAGATTTATTTTTCCAAACCAGCTGGGAAAGTGAATCTTTTGAGATTTATTCCTTGTGCATGACTTCTTTCCCAAACAATCCAGACCCCCACTAAAGCCTAGATCAGATGAAGATTAGGCAATATTTATAAGCCTGTTCTTGGTGCTTTTTTTGAGTACAAAAAAAGGCCCACAGTTCAGCCAAGGACACTGCTTTCAAACATTGCCTAACATCTTGGATGCAGCTCTGTTCATTGTATTAGTTGCTTTTTCTTCTTTTCTTTCATCCTCAGGGTCAGGACATTATGCCTACGGCGACGATGAGGACTGGTACTCCCGTAGATATAAAGGTGACTACAAGTTTGACATCGCTAATACATGCACACATACATACAGTACACTAAAAAAAGTCAGACAATACAGCTTGATACAGCTCTTTATTATGCAGACAGCCTTTAAGAGTTAGCCCCTCTAGTCTTTAAATGAAACGGACAGATTGTCTATAAATAATGTGTGCAATACAAACTATATCGGGGGAAGATAACTTTAAGCTAGCACACACATTTCCTTAGTGTTTTTATATAAAACCCAGGAATGAAATGGACAAATATGTAGATTTAGATTTCATAAGAACTTTTTTTTTCACACCGTAGGTCTAACCACACCTCTGAGTTATAATACTGCTCCTCTAGCTGCTACACCTGCTAGCTCCTACAACCTACTAGCTAACAGTGTGTAGCTAGTTGCCACGAATCACATTTGATAGGATTAATTTATCATACCAAGTTTAAGATCTATCATTTAAAATATTTAATGTTTTTCAATGTTATGTTTTTGATATAATACTTAAAAATGTTGAAACACACACTGCACTTGAACTGCCGTGCTAGCTGCTACGGTTTTGCTAGCTGCTACAACACACTAGCTAACAGTGTGTAGCTAGTTGCCACAAATTGCATTTGATAGGATTTATTTATCATGCCCTGAGTTTAAGATGTATCATTTAAAATATTTAATGTTTTTCAATGTTTTGTTTTTGATATAATACTTAGAAATGTTGAAATACACACATTAGACCTTTGAACTGCCCTGCTAGCTGCTACGGTTTTGCTAATTGCTACAACATGCTAGTTAATGGTTAAGTGTGTAGCTAGTTGCAAATCACATTTGATGGCGCCACGAGTCATCACAATTCTTTTATGTTTATTTTGTTTTTTGTCCTAAAAGAGACATAACTCAACAGCAGTTAGTTCAGCCAGTTTTGTAATTTGACTCAGTTACGTCAAAGTAGCTTCCAGATTTAAATTCGGGGTCAGTTAGATGTGGAACATTATCGCAGAGGCCAAACCAAACTGTCTCCCTTATGTAAAAGCTCAAATGTAGTATTACTTTTTCTTTCCCAGTGGTTGTGGAGACTTTGCCAAACTCTCAGAAATGTGGAGCAACACACACACACACACGCACACATTCAGAGATGAGAATACTCACTAGTTTTGGCTAATTTTCAATTGGAATAAAAATGAGTATTCATTACACACAAGCTTCCCACTCTCCTACTCTCTCTCGTGTGTGTGCTGCTCCACAGTGCGGAGAGTTTGTCCTGAGCCAGCAGGAAATAAACTGCAGATTTAGATTTTCCTGTATTGGAATTAAAACCTTGTGGCCTCTCAAACTTGGCTTCAAACAAGGATTTTTGTACGCAAGCTTTGTAGAGATGAGTAGAAGTATCTTCATATGGGATAAGAGAAGCTAAAAGGATATGCAGTTGTTATAGCTAAGGAAGTAGTTAGCTTATTTCATTTTAGAGAAGAGAAGGAAGAGAAATCTCATTTCTGTAGGCCGACTTGGCTAGCGACTGGTTAGCTTAACTTAGCGACTGAAAACAGGGGAAACAGCTAGCCTGGCTCCTTCCAAAGCTCACACAAATTTGCCAGCAGTTTCTCTTAAACTCATTAAGCTCACTCATTAACATGTTATATCTGTTTTGTTAAATCCAGAAGGACATGTTACCTCGGAAGCTCCTGCGCCTGGGCAGGAATTAGCTGGCAGATAGCCCCACAAAAAACTTCAACCTGTCTATTACATAATGACTTTGTACAGCCTAAACCAAAAAGCTTTGACGTCTCAGTTAACTTCAGCATTGTGGTGCCAGTAGGTGTATTTGTAACCTTTGGACAGAGCCAGGCTAGCTGTTTTACCCTGTTTAAAGTCTATGAGCTAAGCTAAGCTAACTGCTTCCGTTTGCGTCATATTTACAGCAAAAACCCAAAATAGGTGTCAGTCTTCTTGCCTAACAATTCCTTTAATTTAGACGTTACACAGACCTTTTTTGTGGTCCGTCTAATCAATGTCATGTCAGGCTAAAGTTTTGTGGAAATGAAACAGGCCCAGAGATAGAAGGACAAACAGGTGATATCAGTAGTTTGAAACGTACTCTCTCTATCTCATACACACACATATTCTGAAATGTGCTCTCAACGCATCATTAGCTGTCGTTTCCTCAAGTGAGACTATCGTCCTCTCCACATGAGACACTGTTGGATTATGGGAGGTCGCAGATAAGGTAATTAAAAATCCACTGTATCTGTCTGAACCCAGATGATGGGTGGGTTTTCACATTTCTACACAAAGGAACTCTTTCTAAGCTTTATAGTCCTCAGGTAAGTGCTTATTATTGAATACTGACATTCAGACTCGACTGCTGCGAGGTGCTCCATTAAACAGTATATAAGTCCATGAATGCAATTAAGAGAAGGTCAGCGTGCAGTAGCTGTCTTTCCTTCATTTCTAGGGACACCGTGGTGCGCGCCCATAAAGCTGAAGCATGGCGACGTGAGTTGTCGCGCTCCCAGAGGAGAGCACTACAGGAACGTGATGGGGACACGCTGTAAGATCCGCTGCAAGCAGGGATATGAGTCCCGGAACTCGGAGGTGGTGTGTATGGCCAACAAACACTGGTCCTCCAACTACGCCTGCAGAGGTGAGAACTGACATCTAACTGAACATCTGTTTGTCAGCATTTATAAGCATGTATGCACACATTTAACAAGCGTTATATTAGGTCTGCTCTAACCCATTAAAGCTCTTACATTTTTGAGCAAGATCATTCTTGACTAGGCGGACATGCAGCCATACATTTGATTTACTCCGTGATAACAAATAATTTACAGTTGTTTTCTCGGGATCTTTATAGGTAGGCCCATCTGATGTTTCGCTGTTGCAGCGTTGTTGAGATAATGAGATAAATACGTGGAGATCTCAAGAAAACCACCAGAAATTAATTGTTATCACGGGAAAACGGAGTAAATAAAATGTATGGATGCATGTCCGCTTTGGGCTTCCGTACTTGTCCCAGCAAAATAGCATGTCCACAATTTTCAACAGCTTTGAAACTGAAACTAGGCGAGTTGTTTCCTATTTGGAAAGTTTTTCAAAATGTTGCAGAAAATATTTTTAGCTCGGGGGATGTAGAAGAGTGGGTGCATCAGTAGAAAAGATAATACAACAAAGTGGAATATTTAAGTCAAGTCTTAACATCAGATGGACAAAAATCGTCATAAGCACTGAGAGACATTTATATCTGATGAATTAAGAAAAAAAAATCTGTATTGTAGAAGTCACAGCTGCAAGACTTCCACTGCAAAATTGAAAATATCCTAGAAATTGAACTGCGAAGGAAGTGAGTGGATGAAAAAGATTAAGATAAAATCTTATCAGCTCAAGGCGTATAGTGGGAAGAAAACAACAGATAAATGATATCAGGTCTGGTTGCATGTTGCAGTTCTCTGTTGCACGGACATACCGGTATGTTAATTGATAAACATAGATCATTGTTAAAATATTTTTCTTTTAAGGGATGTCTGTCTTCTGTTGTGTTTAAAAGTCCCGTGCTGTATCTGCTTTATGATGTGCTGCAGCGCTCCAGAAAAGTGTTTATGATGCTACCTGACAGGAGCGTTAGCGCCACCTACTGCCAACCTTGATTTAACACCATTAACATAAACAAAGTGTATGGAACCCCCCCCCAAATTTGCATACTCTTTTGCAAATGTTTTGAAAATCAATTAAAAATGTGCACATCATTCAGATTAAAACATGTCATCATCAGGAAAGCTTTCTTAATTAGCCTAATAAATACTTTTGTTCAGGATTTGCAGTGACTGTTTCATGCTTGTAGAACAAATTTGTAAACACCAACATGGACAGATTTCTTCTCCCTTAAGTCTGTTCTTGGCCGGGAGTGAAGGCGTATTTGACAACAGTAGTAACAACAGGATACTTGTGTTACATTGCTGCCACTGCTATTACTAGTGCCAAAAGTACTATGTCTGTAAACAGAGTGATTATAGCTGTTAGGTGCCACAGCTGAAGGGGGAGTGGGACGTGTGTGGAGAGGGCTGAGATGAGCTATTTTAAATAAGTGATTAAATGCCCATTTTTAGACAATTTCCCCCCTAAGGGCATTCAGGTTCAGAAAGATACAGAAATTGTTGTGTCATGTTTAACAGATGGACCGCTATCCTGGAATATAAAATACATGCATCTGAGCCAAATCCACTCAAAGCAAACCCTTCATCAACACTGATGTGTTTCTCTCACAGAGGTCCGCTGTGCCAAGCCGGACATGCCCGCTAATGGCGGCTACAAGTGCTCGGACGGCTCCTACTTCAACTCTCGCTGTGAGTTTTTCTGCTCCCCCGGGTTCAGCCTGAAGGGCCACAAGACGGCAACCTGCCAGCACACTCAGACGTGGAGCGCCAGAGTCCCCACCTGTGTCGGTGAGACTGTGTTTGTTGTTCTTTAATGCACCAATTCATCTCCCACAGAGGACTGGAGCCTGGAACAGACAATTACTAGCTCAAAGCATCATGTCCGCTACAGAATACGGACTATAACAAGGAGTAGTGCTCATAAATCAAGGTCAGAAGAGGAATTTAGACGTACATTTGCAAAAACATTTACACAAACACATAATGTGTCATTTATTACCATAAAATGATGAATGGTTTTCACGTCTTTGCAGAGTCTGGTACATAACTCTGTTGAATAGAGAGCGGATCTATAAGGCCTTGATGTACACGAATAAATAAACATGAGCAGTCTTGTGACCTCGGTGAGAGTGGAGAATTGTAAGGTTTGTGTGTGTACTGAAGACGCTGCTTGTGACATTGAATCTCTTCCGTCTGAGGAAACACGAGGCTGAATGTGTCCTTTTCAGACTAACACGACTTTTCCTAAAACCAGTTGTTTGGCGCAATAACTTCTTACACTTCAAAAGTTTCATATCAAACAGTTTGGAAAGTGATAGCACAGGTGTGCAGTTTGAAGGGAGCTGCTATTTTTGTAACACCTAAGACATTCATTGGTCCATTTTTCCTTCTATCCAGTGTTTGTTAAAGGCTTTATTTGCGATAGACCAGACCAGCATCACATTATGAAGTGTGATTCACTAAAGTTTTGTGCCTTTATGAGGAGAGAATGGCATAATAAGAGACACGAAAATGCAGAAAGCTGTCGTGTCGCAGGACGTAAAACCATTAAGCATATAAATGGTTATGAACAGACAACTAGATACAGTGTGATTTAATAATATATGTATGGATGTCTGGATAGACTATATATAGACACTGTGCTGGTTCATTGATCCACTTAGACAGGAGAAGATGTTTTTACCCCCCTAAAAATGGGCAGGGTATGACATTGGGGGAGGCTGCTCAGTGGTAGACTCAGCTGTCTCTCAATGGGAAGGTTGGCGGTTTGATCCCTGACTGCTACAGTCACCTGCTGAAGTGTCCTTGGGCAAGACACTGAACCACTAATTGCCCCTTCGGTGTTCGAATGAAGTTAGTTAGACTACATTGTGACATGTAGTGTAAAAGTGGTCGGAAGACAAGAAAAGCGCTATGTTAGTGCAGTCCATCTACCATTTACATTTGACCGTAAGTGAAACCCCTCCCCCGAACAGTAACTGCCCAATAACGGCTCACGGTTGTAAAAAGAAACGTCTGGCATGTCAAAGACTGTGTAAAACTCTTACACATACGTACTTCTCCCTCTTTCACCCAAGAAGCTGCTGTTCAGGTCCCATGTGAAAGCAAAAGCCACATTGATAAATGATCATATTTTTTTAACCTAACTCCAGCTTAGTTGTTCTGGTGTAAATGTACCGATATATTAGAAACTACAGGGGTTTAGGAAAAGATAAAGGTTCAGTCTAAAGCAGTCCCAAAGGTAAAACTCCATCCACCTGGACGTGCTCTCTCCATGGACTCTCTTACCGCAGCTCCGTGCACATCGAGTTAGCGAGAATGCTAATTTACGTCCACAGTCCCTGGGCAGTCACAGGGCGGCTGTGGCTCAGCGGTGGAGTCGGTCCTCTCTCATTTGGTAAATGGGGGTTTGATCCCTGACTGTGACAGTCACATGTAAAAGTCACAGTCCTTGGCCATAACACTGAATCCCATATTGTATGAATGTCCATAGAGCCTGATTGGAGATTGGCACTTTGCCATGAGTGTGTGGCAGTTAATTTACCGTAGAGAGAGATATTGAAAAGACAGTATATAAGACAAAATGCTTTGTGCAACATTTCCAGTTAAAAAACAGTTTTGCGAGCGTTGTTTCTTCCTGTGGGTGTTGTAATTGTCTCCTAAGGTAAAAGGATCCATCAAAATGAACAGCTGCTGGCTTGAAATGCTTTTGTCTCCTTCTGTCTGAAACCAAGAACCTGTCACTTCTTAAATGAATAGAAGTTATACTGGCAAATCTGTCATTGTAAACTAGCCTGCAAGAGTTGCGAAACTATTGCTTCATCTCTCTGATTGATCTGATTTACAAAGTTTCTCTGTAAAAGTTTTCTCTCTCTCTCTCTGCAGATCTTGACCTTCCTAAAATCAAGTGTCCCAATCTGAAGGATAAGTGGGCGGAGCCAGGGAAACTGACAGCGAGGGTGACCTGGGACACGCCCGAGGGCGTGGACACCGCAGACGGCATCCTTACAGAGTCAGTCTCATCTCCACTGCCCTCAGCAGCTTCTCTCAGCTTCAGTGCTCTCAGTTTGTTTGAGTCCTGATGGTTATCCTCCCGAGCAGAGTGATCACAGTGAAAGATTAAAACACAGCCTGTCTTTTTCACAGTGTGATCCTGAAAGGGAGACCTGCAAAATCAGACTTCCCCGAGGGGCTCCATAAGATGTCGTACACAGTGTATGACCGAGCAGGGAACAAAGGGTCCTGTCGCTTCACTGTCAGAGTGCGAGGTGAGCTTCAAACGGCAGGTTACGAGAGTGAAGCCTTCAGATATTCTGTGTGAAGCTGAATATTCTTTTTATTTGAGCAGTTCTTCCTCTGGGAGGCTCCGGAAAAGTGCCATGTTCTGCTACTAATAAGCTGAAAAATAGAGACTGTGTTCAACTGTTGCAACCTTTAATTATATCAAAATAGCACACAGGTCTTTAGAACTAATCCCTTAATTTCTTCTTCTATTTTTAATTGAATGCCTCTTGCTCCCTGTCATGTCGTATCCGATGTCCTGTGTCTGTGCAGTGCGCCGCTGCAGCCCACTATTTGCCCCTGACAACGGTTATATGAAGTGTGACAGCGACAAAGACAACTACGGGGCCTCCTGTGACTTCACTTGCACCGGTGGTTACGAGATTCAGGGCAGCGCTGCTAGAGTGTGCCAGTATGGACTCACCTGGTCTGGCGTGGACACCAGCTGTGCACGTACGTACTGCATGCAGACAAACACACACAAGACACAGACAGGCCTTTTTTTTTCATTGCATACGCTCTCTTCAATCTGCTCCATTCTCTTGTGAAAAGTGCATCCTCGTCGCAACCAAAATAATATTTACCAAGCGTTGATGTCGACCGTCTTCAGGGATCGGGAGCGCAGCAGTGGGATTCATTTGCATGGATTTCTCCAAAACAATAAAACATCAACAGAGGACAGGACAAACAAATAATAGTTTCCAGACTTGTTGTTATTCCAGTTTTATTTTTATTGTTCTTTTTGAGTTTCAAAAACATCTGTTGATATATTTCCAGAGATTTTCTTTCCAAGTATTTGCACCATTTATAAAATATTCTGTATACATTATTTTCCATGCTGTGTTGCCAGTTGGGTGTTTTTATTACCCAATTACCTCTTTATATTTGGGCTTAGACAGTAGCTCGGTCTGTAGGGACTTGGCTTGGGAACCGGAGGGTGGCTGGTTCAAGTTCTGGTACGGATCAAGCATGGAATTTGGGCTGGTAGCTGGAGAGGTGTCCTTGAGCAAGGCACCAAATCCCCCATCTGCTCAGGGCAGCTCCCTCACTCTGATATCTCTCCATTGATGCATGTCCATAGGGTCCTGGTTTTGCATGTGTGCATCTCGGGCCTGTGTGTGTAGCATGTTTGTATAAACAGAGTGAAAACATTGAATTTCCCCTCAGTGATTAATAAAGTCACGTACAAGTTGTAGTGGTTTATGATACTTTGGGTTATGATACTTCTTTTTGTACCATTCGGTTTCCTTCCAATGAAAAGGCTATATTCAGATCAATCCGCTCCTCCTTTCCTCCTCTTAACATTACTGACATTAACATGGCACTGAAGGTCAATATGCTCAACATACAGTGAGCAATATAACAGACAAAATAAGTTTATTACAACTGGACTGAAACTATATTAAATAATTATTCAGCCAGCTCTCTAATTAAAGCCTTGAAAGGTTTGTTCATATAAATCCACTTTTTAAAATTTCATTTCAAACCTTTATTCATCCTTGAAAGGACATTGAGGTTCCCCTCATTTCCAACACGTCGAGATTACAGACACGTTAACACAGCAACAAGAACAGATAGTTCAGATCAGTTGGCTATATCAGTGGCTCGAAATCAAAGTCCTAAACTCTGAGTGAGAGTGTTTTGACAGGCGGTGCGAGGGGCATCAACAGAAAATGGAGATTTGCCAAGTTCAATGCGAGCTCGAGGGACTTCAAGAACCAGCTGTAGAACGAGTCATGTGGGTTCTGAAATTCGGTAACTTTGTATACCAGCTGTATATACCTCTATATCTTACCGATACAGTTTTACAGCTGAATGTATCAGTGTGAAATACTTCTTAGATATATTCTTTCAAATTGTGCTGCAAATTCTGGCAACAGTTTCCCTGTTTCATTCTTAATATGTTTCTTAGACCCCCATTTATAACAAGTGGCAATTACCTCAGCTGTTTTATGTACAGCAAGCCTACCTGTGCTTAACTTGTTCCATGTGAGAGGCTCAGTGGAGGAGAAAATGGCTCTCTGTGCTATCCATTAATTAGTCAATTCAGTCCTGGTCGCCCTTAAATTGAATCTGTAACAGGAGAAAAAGAACGTATTGGATGGGAGGGACTTTGCTGCAGCTCTTGCAGCAATTTAAACTCAAGCTTCTGTGTTAAATCCACTCCGATGGTGCTCTAGTTTCAGATCCGATTGCATCTGCTCATCGGCCCAAGATTGTGCAGCATCTCAGTGTGATATTGTGTTGGATTAAATCTACGTCTGTGTCATATCTTGTCGTAATCACTCACTTGTGCGTTCACTGTCATCGCAGCCATGAACATCAACGTGAGAGTGCGTACAGCTGCTGCTCTGCTGGACCAGTTCTATGAGAAGCGACGGCTCCTCATTATCTCGGCCCCAACGGCTGCCAATCATAACTACCGCTTCCAGATGACCAACCTACAGGTGAGGCACGACTCGCAGGGAGAGCTGGAGTTATACGCGATGCGACGGAGAGTTTGAAGACTGTATAAAAGTGATTTGTGTCTCTGCTGCTGCTGCTGCCGCTCTCAGAACCTGACTGCAGTGTGTTTGTGAGGTGTTCTCTCCTGCTCTTCTGCCTAAGTGGGACAAATCACTGTGACAGATACAAAGTAAGGAGTAGGGGGTGTCCAGATGAAGAGAAAACATCAAGGTGATGAATAAATGATAGTGACAGCAGCTTTGATAAGGTTATTCTTGGGCTGGGTGCTTCTCCAGCTCGTCACAAACCATTAAATTAAACTCTTGACCTCTCAAAGTGACTCAGACGAGATCACGTTAGAGACACAACCTGAGCGAGCAAACCTGGAGGGATGTTTGTACCATTCAGAGCTGAATGGATTAGTCCATTCATTGGTAACGCCATAAAATTCACAATTATTTTAGTAATATTTTAATAGTTTGAGACCTTTTTTTAGTAAAAATTCCACAAAATCTGCTTCTTGCTTCTCAAATGAGAGATTTTTCTCCTTTTTGTCTGTTTTATAGTTTTGTAATTTAATATATGGAGCGACGTCTGAAAGCTTGTTCAGGCAGGCGCTGATTTCACACTTGACATGCATGTGTGACGTCCGCGGTCGGCTCCGGCTGTAACTCTTGATTTTCCTCGCTGACGGTCGCTTTCCTTTTTAGACTGTTTGCTTCATCTGAGCGTCGAATTTGTTTCTTTTTCTTTGGATTTTCACTTATGTTTGAAGTTGTATCTGTAGTCATCGATCTTTTCTTTGTTTGTACAGCCATAGTAGATTACTGTTTACTCGCAACACTTGCAGAGAGCGGAAAAGCAGCCGCTTAGCTCCGCCTACCCTCTCTGGCAGACCAACCACTGCTGGGTGATGGAAAACACGTCACTAACTGGGCGCCGCTTGTGACACCCAGTTCATAATACTGCAAATGCAAAGGCTTTCATCAGTGGGCCATAGGCTCAATCACCATTGTGTTACCTCATTCGGCGATTTATAGTGACTTAACAGACATTTATTTAAATGAAAATCTTCAAGATTATTACTTTAAAACATCTTAAAATTATATTTCACATATCTGAACTTTTGGCTTCATCTGTCGAAGTTGAAAAGAAGATGTTTTTGTACCCTGAGCACACTCTGTGATGACATAGTTCCTGTGTGTGCGCATCAAATCTGTTCATCTCTTTGTTGTGTGTCACAAATCGGCCGTTAAAAAGCACAAACTGTGCTCGCAGCCGAGCATCAGAGAGTCACATGCAGGGGCTCATTCTGGAAACACTTTGTAGTAGCTCAACTAATCTGAAAGGATCAGACTGAAATCTTTCTGCCCTTGTAGCACATTTGCCCTTTACCCAAAATCTAGAGAGAAGAAACAACTAGTAAACACGTTTTTCAGAGGAGGGGGCTTTAATTAATCATGAAGTTCAGAGTAAGTTGCAGCCCTGATGCTAAAAAGCGTTTCAAACCCTCTGTTCTATAAACTGTGCTCAATTTTCTTTTTTGGCCGCACAGGAATCAATATCAAAGATATAAAACCACAAAAGCTATTGATCTCTCCCTCTCTCTCTCTCTCTCTCTCTCTCTCTCTCTCTGTCTTTGTGTGAACAGCACGCTCAGTGTGGACTGGATCTGAGGCATGTGACAGTAATTGAGCTGGTCGGGACTTACCCAGCACAGATTGGCCGAATTCGTCACAGCCTGCTGCCCCCAGCTTTGGCCCTTCAGCTCAGGTACACATACACACACATGTATAAGCACACACACATCTAAGCACACACACACTCCAGCTGCTGACTGAGCTCATGTTTGTTTTCTAGGATCCTGCTCCAGGTCCCTCAAAGGTCTTTCCAAATGGTCCTGGTAGACAAGCAGGGCACGGACAAGCTGCGCTACCCGTTCCCCATCACGGCGGCTGAATTATTCACCACCATCGACACCTTCCCGCTCCGCAAGGACGAGATGGTGCTGCAGCAGGAGGCGGGCCAGACCTGTCAATCATAAGACCCTCTCACAGACTCTCTGCCACCTTTGATCCTCGTCCTCCTCAGACCTGCTTTTTCATATCCACGTCACACACTCCTACCTGAGCCCACTCAGTCCTGTGTGCAGAAGGTGTGTGTGTGTGCGTCTGTGTGTGTGTGTTTATGTGTGTGTGCCATCAGATTTATCAAAGAGGTTACTTACTGGAAGGGTCATACAGTAGATTACAATCATATTGATTCCTGTGTCTCGTCTGTGTGTGTTTTTATAATTATTATTAATATTTACAAAGCAGAAATGTGTTTTACTATTTTGTACAAAAAGTCTTTTTACTGTATGAACTCACAAACTCTTCATCTGTCTCTAACAATGACGTATTCTGACACTCTCTGGAAGACTGTTTCATGTACAGGACAGTGATGCTGCTTCTGTTAGTACGCTGTACATCTACGCCTGAATTCACAAGACACTGATTAAATATGTCTATCATGAGGACTTGGTCTTCAGTGTGTCTGTGTGAGTGCAATTTTCTCAGAGGAGCTGAAAACTGGCTAAAAGAGTTGGTATGCGACATTTTCTTTGACCTTTTTCTGGCACAAACAACTTGATAAAGGATTTTTTTTTCTAGAATCAAGTGCAATTTTTATTTAAATTCAGATGATAAGAATCCTATGACTGTTTGGCGTATATATACTGTATATAAGGGCCCGATCAGACAGGACGCGTTTTAGCAGCTGGGGGCGGCTTTTTTGTCATTGTTTTCAATGAGAGGGACGCTTTTTGCGCGCTGCTTTTGCTTTGCGGAGCGCCTCGCTGTTTCCGCTCTGTGCGCCTCGCGTTCTTGAGTAAACGCTCCGAGCGCGTCGAGTTGAAAAAACTTCAACTCAAAGCAGAAAAGCGCCCGACGTCACGGGCGTTTTTTCTCATTGTCCAATCGGATGAAAGGAGAGGCGAGCCTTCTGTCAGTTTACAATGTAACGGTTAGGTTAATGACAGCTAATGATTCGGTGGTTGCCTTAACAACAGTAGGGGGGAAAAAAGCCGCCCCCAGCTGCTAAAACGCGCTCTGTCTGATCGGGTGTTTACTTTCACAAAAAGACAGTGTGTTGCGCCTCGCGTTTTACGCCTGCAAAACGCTTCCTGTCTGATCGGCTCCTGGCAGCAGCTGGTTAGCTTAGCTTTAGCATACAGACTGGAAATGGGGAAAGAGCTAGCCTGGCTCAGCACATAGGTAACAAAATTGGCAAACCAGCACCTTTATAGGTGTGTATAGACAGAACTAAAGCATGCAGCCAGACTGTTTGTGTTTGTGTAATCTACCATAAACAGCCAACATACTGACACTTTTATATTTGCACATATTTAATTAAATCAACAGGTACGGTTAAGATTAAAATCAGGCACTAATTAGTTTAGCTCCCACCTATACACCTATTTATTTTGGGGACAAGCCAATCAGGATTAAAGGCTCAGTTTTAGATTCGTATTAAAACTTAGTTACAGGTTATTTACCATCTACCATGTTGGTAGTGCATCCAACCACACAGCCATTTTTGGGTAATATGCAGTTTTTCACTAGAAGCAGGAAGTGACGAGGAGAAACATTCAAGAAATTCAATGGGGAGCCATGTTTCCCCTGTGGTGTGGACTTAACTGCACTCTGGCTCCACAAGTTGTCTCCCCAGGTAACTAAAACTCAAACACGACAAATTTTAAAAGATTCTGGTACCTTTATGCTAAGATTAGCCTAGCCAAGCTAACTGGCTGCAGGTGGTTCATACTGAACAGAGATGACAGCATCAATCTTGTCATCTTTTATATGCAAGAACAAATTGGTGTGTTTCTTTATTGGTCTGGTTCGGTTTGTTTTATTTGAAGACGGAGACTCGTATTTAATGGAAACAAACTGGGACAGTCTTGTTGCTCTTAAAGAAAAAGCATTAAAATTATGCAGCTCTTAAGCGACGATTAAAGATTAATGACGGAAAATCTGAGCCTGGCCTTTTTATGCATTATGAATGCATTGAAAGGTGTATCCTGGTTGAGTAGTTGAGTATCTACTTTTTATTGCATGTTTGAGAGTCTTTAAAAATATGTTGAAAAGACGACCGTTATTCAGTCACATTTATTATTTAATATGGGAAGTATCAATAAGCAGTGAGTCTATGGAAAGATGTGTTTATTTCAAAATATTCCTGTAACACAAAAGAGGCTTGAATACATGGAGATTGATGCTTGGAAACCAGACACTACAGAGAAAGAACATGCTGCACATCAAGAGTTTCTTCTTCAGTGATCAGGTATTGCACGAGCCTCTCATCTAAAGTATGTCGTACAGTTAACACCATGTATTATTACTATGATTGTGCAGAGAGAGACTGTCCTTCTCTTTGAGTTTCAGCGCAGAGGGGAGGCCAAGGACGAGCAGACACAGCTGGCATTCCAGATGAAACATGATTGTACAGCGGTGTAACGTCAGTGTCGTTTTTTGTGAATTGGGTGAATCATCGCAGGGTGGTGGATCGCAGAGCCTCGGGCGACAGGGACAAGGTTAGTGACACTGACTCATTATTAGGCTCCCCCTGAGATGAAGGCTCAGTGCTGACTCACTCTGTCACACACAGCCCCTGTCTCCGTCTCTGAGCTCCTGGATACACGCTTAAAATCACACCTCGTCTGCGTTTACAGTGATGTCATTATCAGTGCTTTATATAACCTTTTGTTCTTCTACAATTATTTCACCTAATACCATGCAGTCTCTGTTATCACACTGATACAGTGCTACGCTAATGTACATTGAAGCTACTCTAAATGTGAACTCTGGCAAGATTTTTTTTTACTGCATTTTTTCAAGATCTCAATTTTTTGACGTAGAGAGTTTATTTCAGCGTTTCGTCAATAAACATAAAAATAAGTTTCTTTTATTTGACTGCTGTTTATCGTGAGTCTGCAGCCATGCTAACAGCTATGAAAAAGTTCCTCCAACAAATTAGCTCTGGGTCTTGAACTGGTTCAAGATTCCTGGAACCTCGGAGCAATCCGGTTTGAGCTAACCCATCATAACCAAGGATGGGTCATCAACAGAGAGTTTGACACAGTATAAAAAGGAAATAAAAGAAAGTAATAATCTTATCTGTCGATCTGTTATTAAAGATAAATTTTCACTAAGAAGATAAAAGATGTAGAAGACTTCAACGTGCAATTCAAATGTATTCATTTGCATTCAGATGGACTACATGAGCGTAAAGGAAAAGATGTAGAGGCAGAAAATAAGTTCTTAATTGTTCATATATTTATTTTTTTATATATGAATATTTATATTTGGGTGAATCAGATCTGAACCTATTCCACGTTGCAAAAGGGGAAGGCTGGGAGGCTGTTCCTGAAGGCTAACTGCTAACATAGGCATGCTAACATGCTCACAAGGAGCTGATATTTTTTATGTTTACCATCTTAGTTTAGCCTGTTAGCATACTCACTATTTAGCACGGATCACAAACTTAAGCAGGGCCTGTTGGCCATCTTTTTGTTTTTGCAGTTTTTTTGGTGGTTAATCAAAGTACTGAATACATTCAAATTATGACCTGATTATAGCATAAAAGGAACATCAGCAAATCACAAATTAACTTCAATTACTCCTGCAGGATTGTGAATTTATGTAGCAAATTTCACGGTAATCCATCCAACAAATGTTGAGATTCCACTTGAAAAAAAGTGCCAATCAATGGATCTATATGTTGGGAGACTTTCACCGACTGTTGGTGCAAGATGACAAGGGATCAACCAAAAACAGTAGGATTTATCATCTGGGGACAATGAATGTCTGTTCTATTTGTTGTTGAGATATTTCAGTCTGGTGCAAAGTGGTATACCGACAAGGTTAGAGACTGACATCACCATCCATGAAGTCGCTAGCTTGGATAAAAATGCCCAACATTTGATGGCTCCATCTTCTCAACTGCAGAAATTTGTGGGGTTTTTTTCTGTATTCTTTCTTTATTGAGTGATTTGAGTGTCTTTGCGTGTTCAACAATACAATCCTAATGGTCTAGGAAATTTAACGGCTGATTTCCACAACTTTTCCGGCATTTAAAAAAAAAAAATGTCATGAATAAAGTTACATGCAGTCATCGTTTTTTTGCTAGCATATTCTAAAATCAGTACTTTCATCCGAAGCTGCTTTGTTTTCAGTTCAGGAGAGTAAAAGAAGATTTTATGATATTTTCCGCCATCAACTGATCTTTAAAAGAGCATTAAAAATGAACTCTCCATTGATATAAAAATGGGATGGTCCTTCCACATTGATCATACAAGTCTTCAAAAGTGCTATGATTATAGTTTCAATTAAGCAGTACCTCCTAATTGATCATCATTCTGCTCATTCAGAGTTCAACAACTGTCACTTCCACCTCTACACACAACTGTTTAAAACTGGACGACTCTCAGCATCGTCGTGTGCTTCAAACCAGGAAGCAGCGCGGTTGATATAAAGGGAATGTCTAAGTCTCAACATTATTGATCAGAGCCTCGCCTAATGCTTTACAACCGCTCTCCGTCAGCTGTAACCACATGCAGATACGAGTCTGGTACATGAATCACAGAGACGAGGACGGACACATCGGGACGCTGTGTGCTTATTCAGTGGGTAATACACAACATCATCTGCATATACAGCAGTAAACAGCAGTGCTTGGTCAAAACGAGATGCTTTGGAGGGCTGGGGGCACATGTGGATGAGAGCGTAAGGCATGACTGGCTGTTCTAGACGAGAAAGGGGATCTAAAGAGAGAGAGAAGTGGGGATAGGGGGACGTCTTTGTTCCTTTACGAGCGTTCGAGTCACTGTTTCATGCTTTTTTGACTGTTCCACGTTTCCAGCTCTCTCCTCGCCGCCTTCACGTCACTTCTCTCTCTTTCTTCTTATTCTCTTTTATCCTCTCTCGCCTGTGCTTTCGGCTCCAACTCATGTGTTGCACTTGCCCATGCTTGATCGCAGCATCAGCGTACACTCGTGAGGGACTTCTGGGTTGTCAATCATGCGTTGCCACAGCCGCTGTTCCTCCCCGTATGAGTCCATCCAGTCTACCTCGTTCCCATAGCTTTTGCCTTGAGGGGATGAGAGACAAAAACGTAAACATTTGTTTTACATTGTTGGAACTAGTGGAGAGCCCCGAGGACATAAACACTCTCTCTGCACTCCAGTATTCGATGTAAGGTGAAATGATATCTGTAGTTAAAGATATAATGTTGAAGATTTTCATTTAAATAAATGTCTGCTAAGTCACTATAACTCGTTGAATGAGGTAACACAATGGTGATTCAGCCTATGACCCACTGAAGAAAGCCTTTGCAATTGCAGTATTACAGACTGGCTGTCTGTGGTGACTTTAGTGGATAAAATCACAAGCGGCGCCCAGTTAGTGACGCGTTTTCCATCACCCAGCAGTGGCTGGTCTGCCAGAGAGGGTAGGCGGAGCTAAGCGGCTGCTTTTCCGCTCTCTGCAAGTGTTGCGAGTAAACAGTAATCTACTATGGCTGAACAAACAAAGAAAAGATGGATGACTACAGATACAACTTCAAAAATAAGTGAAAATCAAAAGAAAAAGAAACAAATTCGACTCTCAGATGAAGGCAAACAGTCTAAAAAGCGACCGTGAGCGAGGAAAATCAAGAGTTACAACCGGAACCAACCGTGGACGTCACAAATGTGACACTGTCTGGATATCTGGGAAGTGTACTCCCGCAATAACAGTTTATCGCCATAGATGCAGCCAAAAATAACGAAACTGAGATTACCACTTTAATAGCTAAGAAAACCTTTCCCCCCCCGGCATACCCCCAAAAACAGACATGCCTCTTATCTTCCGGTGCGACTTATATTCTGGGTTTTATGGTAAAAGTTCAGAGTTTTAGACCTCGATGTCCTGAGCACAATGAAGAAGGTCTGGGCGGGAAAACAAACTTAATTGAATCATTCATTATTATGATAAATACTGACATGAAAATGTCAAACTGTTACTTTGAAGTCATAAACAAAAACAACCTGTCTGAATCATGATCCTCTGCATGCTGAAACGTTTCAGGGTTTTGTCGAGCCTTTTCTCCAAAAACTGACACTTAAATCATCGCACTGTGAATACAAAAGAAAATAGGCCTCCCTTTTCACTTCTCCCAAATCACACAGCACACAATCTGTTTTCCCTTTGAATATTCTTCAATGTGCCAACTTCAATAGCCAGAGGAAGAAAAACAGCTCTGCAACCAAAGATCGTTGGCTTCAAGATAAGCGGGACAGAACATATAATTCAGGGCTTTTGTTGGGTTTGAATATACTTACTGTTCTTTCTTTCCAAGATACTTTTAAGCCATTTTTCTTTGAACTTGAATGAAAGCTTATTTTTATTCACTAAGCATCGCAGCACAAATAATTCCTGTAGGTACACAGCATCAGCCTCCTTAAACTTTCACTAAAGCTCTTCAGCCCATCGAGAAATGAGCAACTTTCACTCGGTTTAACGCCGTGTTTGAAATTCTGAGCAAGACTTTGACCTTATGAAAGAATGCAGAAATGTCTCCCATACTAACAACGAACTCTAACAAGGTACTTTTCTTGTACAGCCGTCAACCTTGCACACGCACCTGAGCCAGCTCCGAGCCTCACTCCCCCCAGGAAGACATTGCTGGCCAGGGCCTCTTTGTCCCACACAGTGAGCTCTAGGCAGACGTTGTTGAGGTCTCCCGGCTGCAGGCCGCAGTAGGTGAAGGTGTGGTTCCACTGCGGGTTCACAGTGCGACGATCCACCGCCGTCTTGTGCTTAGTGGATTTGTTGTTGTCAGGGAGGAGGTATCTGAGGGAAAGAATGAAAATGTACTCACAATGCTTGGGCTTTGTTTTTATAAAATCTCATTTTATGTTACAAGGGAGCTGCATCAGATTGGTTTAACAGAATCTGCTGGACCAGAGACTCTGAAGGAATTATAAAGAAGAGACGCAAATTAATTACAATAAAGACAAGCAAAATACTACTGTACAACTGCAGGTCGTAATTTAATGTCTGTCCTGTTTACTTTGCCCAAACTGTCTGTGTGTGTTTTTCTAGGTAAACAGGTGTGTGCGATTGGTGAACTGACTTCCAGCTCCAGCAGGTGATGTGAGGTGAGGCTATGGCAGAGGTCCATCCCCTATATACTTACCAAGATGGCTCCCCTGCAGCCCAAAGGGAAGAACCCATCTCCTCTCTCAACCGGCCACACAATCCTTTGTTTAGAGCAAGTACACCTTTGTCCTGTTTTGTTAGCTAGGGAGGTTAAGTGTTTGTGTTTTGGTTTCTTTCCTTTCTCAGGTTAGTGCATTTACCCAGTTAGAAACGTTTTGTTTATGTTCTTAATTCAAGTTTTTTCGTACTAATTCCTGTGTTGGTTTATACTAGTATCATTTCTGTAAATAAATCCATTTCGTTACATCTTGAAATCTAAGTCTCTGAGGCTGCTCGGGGCTTGAGGAAAACAGGCCTTTTTCTTGTAGTGTTCTGCCCCCCCTAGATGATGCATAACACGTTCAGAGAGAAACAAAATGACACAAAGCTATTAAAATCAGTTGTTGAGTTGTTTTTGTATTTCTGGCAGTATAATTTCCTTCAGGATTAATAAAGTTCTATCTTATCTTATCTTAAAACGACCAAATGCAGACAAACATGATCATCAAAAAGAGACCGTCAAAATAACCGTATAAGATCACCACATAGAGGCGAAAATGACCACAGAGAGAAACAAAAAGAATGACAGCCAAGAGTCTCAACATGAACCCAAAGAGAAGCAGAGAAGCAAAACAACTACAAAGAGACACAAGATGAATAAATGAAAAGCATCTTTATCTGATGTCTGCCTGTTGTCTCATAAACCATGTCCAAGTTGAAGTTGACAATCCATGTTTTTCTTATTGAAAATGAGCTGTGTATTTGCCATTTATGTATTATGCTTAATTGTTAATTACACTTTATTATTGCTATGAATTGAGACTTTAAAAGGATTATTAAATCCATTTTCCTTCATTAGACACGTGCTCTCTTTCATGAAAGCTCCATTCAAACGTCTCTAACCTGAAGGCAGTGTCTCACCCTTTCACAAAAGGATCCGAGGTGCCTCCAGACTTGACAGCAGTCAGATTTTTCGCTCCTTTGACCAGCAGCTCGACCATGCCCCCTTCAGGCAGCGTGAAGCTGGACGCCTTCTTGCTTTTCAGGAAGCCTTTCTTCACTGAGGGGGGAGGAGAGCAGACGAAGAACAAACAATCCTCACTTTAAAGGTTCAGGTATATTTATGTAACACGTTCATGAGGACACCGTCAGCACACAGACATAAAAATGCATCTTGTATTTACACAACTAAGCACACATTCAGTACACAGACTTGTGCGTCTACATTTTTCTTTTTAACAAAGAAAAATAAGACAAATTCAGGTGTCAGCAAACATGAAGCACAGGCCTAATAAATTGTAACTCATGGCTTTATGAATGGTTAACAAATAATAAACTAATTCTTTATTGGAAAAGAGTTGAATCTGGAGGTTGGCTGGAGATTGTATCCTTTTTACTTGTTAATAAAGAAAGTTATATTATAATTACTTTATAACTGTGCTTCATTCTTCTCCACCATATGTTAGTGTCTATTCACAAAATGACTTTAATCTGCTCACCTTGCTTCTCTTCACTTATTTCTCCCCACACACCTTCACCTGCTCTACCTGCACACAGCAGCTCTCTCTGTATCCCTCCCTGTCTGTCTGCTCTGTTTACATTTTACAAAGTCGCCCAAAAAATACAACTCGTGTTTTGTATTTTTCACCCGCATTAAGCAGCACTTTATACTTCTTAGAGGCAGGATGTAAAATTAGGACATGAGTGCATAGAAAACTTTTCTTTAGGTCAGATGGGGGAAGGAAATGTTTATTTTTGGTGTAAGACAAAGTCTGGAAAAGTTCTATTTAACTGTGTTGACAGGCAGCCTTCCACTGGTGGGTCGTCATTATTACAAACCCATGCTGTGCAAACACACATAGGTCAAATCCAGCAAACTTTATGTTAACAACTAGCAGAGATCCTAATATTTTAAATCGAAAATGTCTTCAAGAATATTTAGATCTGATGGAGCGATGGAGTCGTAAAAACATGAAGCCTTTGAATAATTCACTCAGTATTAACATCATACAGTGACAAAAAGGGCTGTAACAAGTGGATAAAAACTACACTGAATCCGTTCCATGATACAAAATTTAACAGTTATGTTAGTACCTGGTACTTCATCCAGAGGCATTAGGTTCTTCTCTCCCGGTATGTACTTCAACACAACTGTCAGTTCTCCTTTATACGGCATTGTGGCGTCCATGCTGTTCTCCACCTACACAAACATCATTCACAGCCTGCTCAGGGACTCTGTGTGTGTGTGTGTTTTTATGACATCACACGTGTGATATAATCCTGCATCTTACCTTAGGCTGCAGGGCGTACCACTCCTCTATTTGGGTGTCAAACTCCCAGGAGTCAAAGGTCAGCTCCACCTCTCCCAGGAAGCTGTTCTGTCCGAAGCGGTCGTGGTGCCACACGGAGACCTGCAGGGTCCGTGTCTCCAGCTGCGAGTGGCTGATCACGTACTACACGACACGAGGAAGAAAAGAGCGTAATGGGAAAGTTATGACCTCGGCGACCTCAGTTCCCAGAATAACCATTGTGAGTTTTTCAGCCACTGACCCTCAGGTTCTCATTGAAAACAGGGCTAATGGTGTTGGCCTTGACGCTCGTCTTCCTCTTGCTCTGTCGTGACATATCTGGCAGCAGGTAGGTCTTCACATAACTGTAATGAAACAGACAGTAAATTCATCAGACTCCACAGAAGGAAAGGGACACTGTTTTTTAATGTATATAAGTACAATTATAAATCCACTGCCTGCTATTTATAAAATTAATATCAAGTACATTTTAAAAACAAATGTACTATTCATATTAGTTATAAACAAACTAACACAAAACAATTTAAATCAAACTCCAGTTAGAGACACACTTTGACATTTTAGAAAACAGCTTTTGTTTTGCCTTTTTGTTTTATTTACCAACAGTGAGATAAAAAGGTTGACATTTCTCTGTGTTGAAAATAGATCTAATACAGAGAGAACAGCAACTCCGTCAAAGGAGCAGTGTGACAAAGCTTTTATCCCCTTGTTGTGAGTATTTAACGTGTATAAACAGAAAATGAGTCATTTAATGAGCAGTTTTTGCTTCTACTTTCTCATGAGTGACTTTTAGGGCCTGTGTCCACAAACGTTTTTTTTTTTGTTGCACTGGCAGCGCTTATCTTCTATACAAAACCAATGCAGTTCAGTGTTTTCAGCGCTCAGCATCCTCAGCGCAAGAACACCCGCATCAGCATCAGCTGTTTTTTGTCGCAGCGCTTTCAGTTGAAAATAGTTTAACTTTTGGAATACAGCCATGCTTGCCACTTTTCCCTCACCGACCAATCAAAATCAAGAAGGGGCGCGACCTCAGATATCAACTTCGTCAACAACAATGGCAGAGGAGAAGCTAATCCTCTCGTTTTTCCGATGGTACAATTTCCTTGTCTCGAGATGCTATTTATTGTTTTTATGTTTTCTTTGTAAAATTTCCTTGAATAAAAGCAAAGATTAAGAATACAGAGCAATTTAAAACAGACTTAATGATCACTACCGTTGGACAACTTTTGTAGCCAAGCAACAGTAAGCGCCGCTGAGAAGCGCTCTGAAATTGAGGTAGTCGGTGCTGCCAGTGCAAAAAAACGCAGTAAGTGGACACAGGCCCTTAATATAACGTATGGTTGGTATTGGCTCTCTTCCACAGAGAAAACAGTTAACTATTAACATTAACCGCTGTTGACTTGATGCAGTCGTTGTAAAAAAAGACGTCTTAAGTCTTCTGTTGCTTTATGTATTAATTTAATTTAATTTTAATTCAATATGCTTTATTGACATGGATGTAATAGAGACAATATTGTCAAAGCATAAAGTGATAATCAGAAAAAAAACCCCAGAAAGATTTAAATGTACAAATCTGAAAAGTGGCTACTCAAATGATTAAAAACTAAGAAACTAGTGACCCTTCATCATTGGCATGAGTAACATTTACAACTGCAAACTTGAGAGAGATTTCTCACAACCTACCAACCAAAGTTCTTATTGTTGGCTTAAACTGATCTGATAAATCACCAGAAAACAAATAATTAGATGAAAAAAATAGAACTTTAATGCTCTACTTTTACGCTGACACGGGCAAGAAAATCCCAAAAGTGCCGTGAGTGAAACAGATCCCCAACATGAGGCTGATTAAACTCCATCGGCTGATCTGCTGATGTGTGGTACGATTAAAGCTCCAGACAAACAGAAAGTGGACCTTGAGTTGGGATTGTTTTTGACAAAGTGCTAACCAATGCCGTATTAGCCGAGTGTAACTTCTTGTTTAGTAACAGCAGGGTGCAATGAGAGAAAAAATCTGTAAGAACTGACCGGCTTTAATCGAATCCCACTTTGGATGGATTAGCGTGACAGCTACGATACAAGATTGTTCTTTATTTTTGCTTTCTGTTTTCAAGCTAAGCTAGGCTTAACCGGCCTGTAGCAATCACTCTACTTAACTCAAAGGTAATTTCCCAAATTGTTGGAGTATTCCTTCCATGAAGATGATACATATAAATGCAAATAACTGATGTATGAGCGTAACAGCTATCTTTTTCTGGAGGCTGTTTCTCCCTGCTTTTGTTTTTGAGCTAAGCTAGGCTAAACACACCCAGGATCAATAATTGTACTCCCATTACTTCCCATAAAATCTGGATTACTCCTTTGAGAAAATCGATCATAAACTCATAAAAAAGCAAATTACTGCACTGCGAAATTCTGTGTTCTTGTGTGCACTCTTACGCGTCCGTGCGTTGCCTCTTCTCATCTCCGGTTGCCAGGTTGTGACACTCTTTCACCAGGACGTTGAGCGCGCCGGTCTTGTAGCTGTAGCTGATGTTCAGCAGGATCTCGCCGCTCACCCGGGCGTTGCCATAGTCCCCAGATTCACTGTACATGCTCAACATGCTGTTTATGCTGCTCTGTGATGCACACACAGGAGACAGATAGAGGCAGAGTTAATGAGAGCGGGAGAAGGTCAATAGAGGAGGTGAGGAGGTAAGGAAAGAAAATGAGAGCGATGCTGAAGAAAACAAAAAATATCACAGACGTGCTGATGAAATACGGGAGAAATAAAGCAAGTTCTGTGGTAATACACTGTAATGTTAAGAGTGAGGCTCAGGCCATGTGAAATAAAACATTTCTACAGCTGCACCCGCATAAAATATGTACTGTGTAGCCTACAGACAGAAGATTCAGAGAACTTCTGGACATACAGAACAAGGGAGATACTCTACTGTGTTGTAGAGCCGTGAATCCCAAAGTGTGGGCCATAAAAGGTACCTCAGGTGGGCCTTGAGGGGTCATTTACAAGTTTTTATTTTTTCACTTTGTACTATATGCCTTTATCTTGATGCTTAGAAATTGCTAGGTGGGGGTGGTGGCAGAGCAGGTGCCCTATTTACAAAGGCCGAGTCCTTGCAGCATCAGCCGTGGGTTTGACACTGACTCACAGCCTTTTTCTGCATGTCATCCCCACTTTCTCCTCCCCATATTTCACTTTTCACAAAGCACAAAATTGCTAGGTATGAGTGGATGGGAGTTTTTTTCCCTTATTCCACATTCACGCAGACCATTCTTTGGTAATGTCATAAAAATGTATTAATTTTAGTCTCATGTCTTGTGATCTAAAGGTTGGTTGGGCCCTGGAACATTTTCAGATTTAAAATTGTTCCGTTGCATTCGTACGTTTGGGAACTGTAGAGGATATATGAACAGGGCTTTCATGCAAAATGGAGCACTTCTCTTAGGGAAGGTTGCCTGTGTGAATAAAGAATAAAACCGTTTGTTAAAGAAAATCCAACAATTTGTAGATAAAATATATTCTTAATGAGGCGTTGGTTGGTAGAGCAGGCGCTCCATGTACAGTCGTCTCTGATCGCAGGCTTGACTCCCGGTCTGCGGATCATTTGGTGCATGTCCTCCCCAACTCTCTAATCCCAAAATGTCCTGTCTCTTTTCAGCTCTCCTATAAAATGAAGGCCAAAATAAAATATATTTATCTACAGTATATATTGTTAATGTCAGCAAATATTGTATCCTCTATGTTGCTGAATCTAATCTCATAAACTGGACGCCCCCTGGAGCGCTCCCCTCTTCAGGAATGATTGACAGAGTTTAGAAGATGTTACTGCCTATAAAAGGATGTGATGTGTCACATCAGGCATGTACTAGTGCAGAAAATGATTTCCCTGAAGTGACGCATAAATAAATTCTTATGGATGCGTGACAGGATGAGGTGGAGGCACATTAGAGGCAGTGATGACTATGTCGGATTGAGGCATTTCTACTTTCTCTCAGCGTAATATGATTTTCTCTCCCTTTTGTTTTTGCTGGTGGTTAGTTAGTGGTGCGGTCTCATAAGCACTGTTGATGTTTTGGTTACAGTGCAAAATAAAAACTGCAAGTTGGACGGCAACTAAGGATCATCAGTTTTTAATCAACCTGCCGATTACTTTCTAAATTGACATTAGAATATAAAGTAATAATCTCAAAGATTTTCACATAAAAAATGTTGGTTAAGTCACTATCTATCACTGAATGAGGTTACACAATGGTGATTGAGCCTATGGCCCACAGATGAAAGCCTTTGCATTTGCAGTATTACAGACTGGGTGTCTGATGCGACTTTTGCAGAAAAAAATCACAAGTGGCGCCCAGTTAGTGACCAGTTAGTTTTCCATCACCCAGCAGTGGTTGGTCTGCCAGAGAGGGTAGGCGGAGCTAAGCGACTGCTTTTACGGTCTCTGCAGGGGTTGCGAGTAAACAGTAATCTACTATGGCTGAACAAACAAAGAAAAGATGGATGACTACAGATACAACTTCAAAAATAAGTGAAAATCCAAAGAAAACTAAACAAATTGGACGCTCAGATGAAGGCAAACAGTCTAAAAATGAAAGCGACTGTCAGCAAGGAAAATCAAGAGTTACAACCGGAGCCAACCGTGGACGTCACACATGCAACACTGTCTGGATATCTGGAAGTGTGCTCCCGCAATTACTGTTCATCACCATAGATGCTGCCAAAGAGAACAGAACTGAGACCTTCGAGATTACCACTTTAAGTGCTAAAAAAGCACTAAATGCCATCAAAGTTGAAGATAAAGTCTTCAGATATCTAATTTTGTCTCACAGTCCAAAACCCAAAAATGAATTAAATTCACTATCAAATCTGTGAGGGCACTCAACCTTTCGGCCCTGTGAGACTGGTGAAAGAATCAACTCACTGCAATCAGGTGTGTGTGGCACTGATTGGCTTTGATTAAGCCCAGGTGTGGGGAGTCTTCATATACCCTGAGTCTCCAGTGCACTGCCCTGACTCATTATCTCACCTTCAGAGGTAGTGAGAGGTTCTCCATGTGGCTTCTCCATGTGGCTTCTCTAGTTGTCGGTGTATCTGCAAACACCAACTCAGAACTTTGTGTGTATTTGTGGTCAATTGCCTGTTTCCCAGGGAATAATTTGGGGTGCTGGAGAGTTTGTGTGACTCCAGCCTTTTGGGTTATCAAAGGCCTCCCGAGCAGCCTTTGCCTTTAGCTTCGAGTTTTCTGGGTCTCCTGGACAATTCTGGTTTTGAGTCAGCTGCTTGGCAGCGGTGATTTAGTTAATCATTTTAGTGCTTTATTTCATTAAGGAAGCCTGTAGCGGCTCTATACAGTTTCGTTGTCTTTTTCCTCCCCTTTCCAATCTACCGCTACTGCGATTTTGTGGTTATCCCTCTGTGATAACTTTGAGACACCTCTGGGTCTGCACCTGCGTCCAACCCCCCCTTTCCTGACAAAATCAGACACAGAAAAGCAGGAGATCTTCAGTCTAAACGACCTTCTGTTACTGATTCATTTTCCATTGATCAGCTACTATTGTGATAACAAAAGTATCACAACAAAGAAAGCTCAGTGAAACAGAAGGCGGATTAGATAAAGAAACATTACATATAAGTTAATACTAAGAAGAAAAGAGATGTTTGTAAGACGAGAAAATTCTGCCCCTCTTGTCTTTTTATCACTACTAATAACATCCAGCAAGTTACCGCTACCCTACATTGACAGTCCACCTCAGGGGTGCACCTCCTGCGGTTCACAGATTGCCAAATTAAAAGTCTGACACGATAAACTAGAAAGCTTTCGGACCACCTTGAGGAAACCAATTTCAAGAATAAAAGACTCACTACGACCACAGAGGGTGGTTTTTTTTTTATCTGGCAAACAGGACTGTGGAGGCTCCGGAGAGAATATAACTGTTATAATCCTCTGGTAATATAATGTTGTCTGGAGAACAGCGAATTGAGCCTCACACTGGGCTTCTTCTACTGGAAAGTCTACTTCATTTATTTCCTGCAGGGAGCCAGTGTGATAAATGACTAGTTTAATGCGAGGGGCTTAGACTTACTGGGAATAAATGTAGCTTGCGACACATTAAAAAAAACAACAACATGAGGACAAACACAGTAAGCATGCAGGCGTATTCAGAATAAACTGTATGTAGAGGAAACATGAGTATACATTATTCAGTGTGGTGTGTAATATTAGTGCTGTGGTGCTTTCACTGCTCTATAATGTATTGGTGGATATAAATGCATGCACAAACGTGGAGGAGGAGCCTTACAGTCTCAGCATCCGAGTCGGGGACATTGAGGTGTCCCCACCTTCTGTCTGAGCCGGGAGTGGAGGACTAGCAGCCGATTCGTTTAAGAGAGAGATAAACGAGGGGAAAAGAGAGACAGAAAAAAGAGAGAGAGTGTTAGACAGATCTGAGCTCTTTGATGTGTTAGTGATAGAGGCAGACCCCGAGCACAGACCCCAGGCCCCCAGAGGAGCTGCACAACCTCCCCCCACCCCTCTCGTTCGACAGCAGCACAGCCACAAACCACATTACACACGGTTACCATGGTGATTATCAGATGAAACCACAGAGATTACAACTCATCTGGAATTGGCGAAATCGAACGCACACGCACACGCGGACACTCACGCACGCGCACAAACAGGGCAAGAGTCAGAGCGAAAAAGAAGTGTAGTTCCTCCATGATGCTTACTACGCCAATGAAATATGTTCCCCAGAGGATCAGTCCGATTGACTTCTGTGATCCCCTGACTGTTTGTAGCTCCGCCTGCAGCGATATTTGTGGTTTTGACTGAAACTCAAAAACTCGGATGAATCATCATAAAATGTGGTGACGCGATCATGTCTGCCTCACAATGAATGAAAACAACTTTGGTGATCCTTAAAGCACCAGCATGTAAGATTCAGCGTAATCTGTCGACAAATATAATATTAATCATAAGTTATTTATTAGTCATATACTTTTATGAGTGTACAACTCCCTGAAATTAATACTTGCAGTGTTTTTGTTACCTTACAATTGGCTCTTTATATCTACTGAGGGAGTGTGTCTTTCCCATAGACTGTATATAAGAGGAAGTAGCCACCAGGAAGTCAACTATTGGTTTATAGACTTATGTTTTGAAACCTCAAAATCTGAACCGTCCCCAACTTGTATTTTTTGGAGCCACAATTGACCATATTTGGGTGTATAGTCTAGAGATAGACCGATATGGTTTTTTCAGGGCCAATACTGATACCGATTATTACTAGTCAAGGAGGCCGATAACCGATATTTGAAGCCGATATTTATTTGCAGTAAAAGTGAAAATATTGGCGTCAAAATTTTGAATAATACAAACTCCAACACTAACTGTTTAAATGCCTTTAAGCATATGCATCAGAGCCAAAATAACCCAGTTTTAAAATGATCTCTTATCGGCCGTCGGATTTAAAAAAATAATTAAAAATTATTTTTTTTTTTTAAAAAAAGGCCGATGCTGATATGCGTCAAAATGCCAAATATCGGCGCCAATAATTGGCCCGGCCGATAATCGGTCTATCCCTAGTATAGTAATTTTATAAGTCTATATCCTTATTGACAGGTTGCTGTGGTCGGGATTTCAACCCCAGGTAGCCAAACCCTGAAGTAGGGGTGGGACAAAATATCGACACAGCAATATATTGTCATTCTGACTCGTGCAATATAATTAATGATAGGCTGGCGCCGTATATTGATATTTTAATTTACAAACACTGTATCTGGCGCTCTAAACAAATTTCCCTGCCATTTTTACTCACTGCATCATTACTTTGCCTTGCAGTGGGCTTACGACGTAAATGAGGGTAACGTGAACAAGAATTAGTTAATCAGATATCGTGATGTATCATTATGTGATTGTCCTGCAATATATCAATCATCGCAGAATCGCTGTATCGTGATATTACCGTTATTGTGGGCCACGTATTGTATCTTGAGTTACCCTGCAATTCCCACCCCTACCCTGAAGGGTACCCTGATTCATTGTCTTCTTTAACTCAAAATGGCTCCATAATTTTATCTGTTATTTCTAAATTAACACATGCTGCATAAAAAAAAGCTGTGATGGAGTCCAAAAACTAATTTGGAAAAGGTTATTGAGGTAATAAATCAAATGAGAATAAGGGTAATTTTGTCATCTCAGCTTCCTTTCAATCGGACTTATTTTATTACACAAAGCCCACAAAATTAACTAAATTCCCATAAGCCTCAGCTTTTATTCTGAAAGGGGTTTCTGTAATTTCATCCACCCCATTTATATCCGTGAGGGTCGGCTAAATAACAGAAACACCTTTCCTTTTAATGCAATACAGTTCATCAGGTCTGAAAAACTACATCCTCCATAGTAACCCTAAAGTTGAATTAACACCTCTCCATGAACATTATAACCTTCATGACAGGATTTGTTGCAGCAGCAAATTAATACATTTAATATATTTTTCCTCTACAGCTTTGAAGAATGGGATTTAACCAATATTAGAAATTGCACTATTAAATAATAGCTCTAATACTACTTTGGCTGTAGTTTCATTTTCCGCCAAAAGCCCTCTATGAAGTGAATCATGTCACAGTGGGCAGAGAATATTGCAGCCCAATTCAGCGACTCTATCAGCATAATGTCCCTTATCACCTCTTCCCACTTGATTCATTCAGCCCACATCAGCTCACTGATGGTTGTTGGACATTTATAAGATGATTTGATAAATGTCGGACGGACAGGACGTCTGTCTCGCCTGCTTTCTCAGGTAAATTACACACAGACACACACAGGCAGAACAATGAACATGGTATGAGTCAGGAAATAAGCCAATTATACAAAGGCCATTTCAATAACTGGATTTTCTGCCAGACTAAGCACTATGTAATTGGTTGTGAGAGTACCGTGTTGATATGTCTGATAATGTTAGATTTAACCAAGTAGGTAGTTTTGTTTTTCTTGTGCCCATGTTTTGAGATAATTTCTGCCTCTGCTCAGAACGACATAGATTGTAATTACATTTTTGATGATGAGGCAATCAAGTGAACACAACATAAATAATTACGCACATCACTGATTACACAAAGAGATGTTGCTTTGCAGGGGTCTGCTGTGATTAATGATTTCAAGATCTTCAAGAATGTATCATCAGTTTTCTATTTGACCGATGAATTACATCCTTTGTGTTTTAAAGTCCATTGTAAGATAATGAGCATCTGAAACAAACAGAGAAACATGAAATCTAAAGCTGCAATAAGAGATTTTTAAAACACATATCCTCTTGTAAAGGTGTTGAAGGGAATGTGGCAATAATCAGTTGACTATTTTCTCATCCAGTAGACACAGAGCATGAGTTAGCATTCATTTCACGTTTGCTCGCACTTGACACATCCAATATTCACTTTAAAAACTCTGTGAAGGGCCTCTTTAAGCTTATAAAGGTTCCACTACGTTCACTAGTCTGCTGTTTGGTGCAAAGCAGGTCGCGTACAGTGGGTGTATCTGAGGTTTTCGTCTGAGAACAGCTGCTGATGCTGCTGAGATCGCACAAAAACAAACACATGAGTTGGGTGCTAATGATTGTATTGTTCACACTTTTCCTCTAATCAGTTTTTTATATAAAATCATTGATCGGCCCATCCAGTCGCGACAGATGGCGGTCTACAAATGAGTCTGGCTCTGCTTTAGGTTTCTCCCTGTTAACAGGGATCTTTCCCTGCCACTGTTTCCAAGAGCTTGCTCATGGTGGATTAACGTCGGGTCTTTGTAAATGAACAAATAGTTCGGTATAGACCTGCTTTATATGTAAAGTGTCCTGAGGTAACTTTTGTTGTAATTTAGCGCTATATAAACAAAAGTCGATTGATTGATTGGTTCAGAGTGCAGCTTTAAATGTGTTTTCTTATTCCTGTAAACAGTACAAAATTCATCCACCAAGCTCTTTTGTCTGTTGCATAAATAAATACAAATATCTAAAAACTTGGGCACACAAAACTTAGTGTAACATCATATTTTGTTTGGTTACCTTGCTTAATCAACTCTATAATAGAATAACAGATATAAAAACTACTTCCAAGGGGTTTCAACAGAACATGCACTACAATAACCTGCATTGAAACACGTAACTGCAACATGCTCCTACACAATCCTTTCATTATCATACTACAAGTTAGTTTATGAAAATGCAGACAAGCTTCCTAAGCGTGCAGTGGAGGGTGTTCGTGACACAAGCTGTCTCCCACAATGTTTACACAGTCAACAACGAAACATACCCAACTGACTCAAGCATCAGGTGACGATGTATACAGAGCGAGCATGTTCATGTTTGCACTGTATGTGTGCACACAGGACTTCCCAGAATCTGTCTCTTCATATTGTTGTGTTTGTAATAGCGTTAACATGGGTGTTACCATTGACACTGCAATGCTGCCGCGTTGTTTGGGAGACTTTCCGTGGGCTGACATCAGAGCGTCAATGTCCTCCTCCGTTTCCTCATCAGTAAAGTCCTGCGGATGACAGAATTCGGATTTAATCAAAAGCGGAGATGGCATCTGGGAAGCTGGCCAAAGCATCTTTGCGTATTGGAGAGTTTTTTCCACACGAGCTCTGTGTGGGCGGATTCAGCCAGCTTCCATTAATTTAATCAGGCAAGTCAGGAAAGTGTGTGGTTTGTTTACTCACTTTTCACGCACAGAAATCACAAAGGCATTGGGTTAACTGTAAACTTGTGAGCATGAATGGATGAGTAAGTAAGAAAAGAAAATCGTGTTTGAGCCAGAGTGCCTGTTTTTTTTGTTAGGCGCTTTGAAAGCAAATGAACACTCAGAGACAAAGCAGCCCTATACTAACCATCAGATCCTCCACCTGTTTTCAGCCTACAGCCGTTTAGATGCACGTCATGCTCTTTGAAGTGAGCTCTAAGGGGAAATTAACATTCAGCCCCACGCCTGATGCATCACGTTAAGTTCATCAGCCCACAGATCCTGAACTCAATACAGAGACAGCACAGTACATGTATTCATTTAGCAGGGGCATGGACTAAAACCTCAAACAGGCTGTGTGGATTTGAAACTCAAAGCTTTTGCTGTGATGGTGATTTTTTTTGGAGGGATTAAATATGTGATCAGTGTGCAGGGCTGAATGGAGAAGGAAGGGACAGATTGATGGCTCTTACTGCTTGGGTGAGTCCGGGAATCGAATGCCTTCTGACACTGAAGGCATCGTCGCTGGGTTCAGAACCAGGACCTGACAGGTCCATCTCTGAGCGACTGAGATCTGGTGCAGAAAGGGGAAGAGAGGAGGAGTGAGAAAAATAATGTTGTTTCAAGATGCTGTTTGAAAGGAGTGTGAGTCTGGAAGGCGAAAGCTGAGGAATAGAAGCAGACGGTGCAATAGAGGGTAGAAACTAAACCCTATCCTCATGTTATCTGCTTTGGAAAAGTGACAGTGTGTAAATATTTTCTCCATGTAACTGTAATAATACAAAAGCGAATTTGTTTAAGAGTTTATCTGTAAAAAATGCAGCTAAAATGCTTCTTGTTAAGAGTAAGAAGGCCACACCGTCAAGCATTTCATAAAACTGAACAAATACATTGAATTGACTGTTGTTTTGAGTATGAACATAAGCATATCAGGGCCTAGTTGATGACAATAAAAAAACACACATATACACACAACAAGTAAAAATACAATTCACAGATGATTGCTTTGATCTTAATTCATCAAACTGACTCCAGTGCTATACCTAAATTGCTATGGTAGCTAACATTAACGAGATAGCTGCTTACCAGATGCCAGTTTGAACACAAACTCTGCCGCAGTGAAAGTGTCTTCAACTATACACACATCTAGCTCACGTTTCTTATTACTTTGGTTTGTTCTGTTGTATTTCTCCCGAGGAACACAACCAATACTGCTAGTATTTGCTGGAAAGAGAAATATTTGACGCTAACAGTCACAAGCAGCAGTCGGAATGGCGGGAGTTGCTATGGCGATATGAACTAGCGGGGAGAACTGTCCAATGAGAAAAGAGAACTAAAACCTTTGGCTGTGATTGGTGTATTGGCTTTTCTGCTGTCCAATGAGATGAGCCAGCGTTGCTATGCAGATTTGGTGCGTAGGATGCAAAGTTCAAGTAGAGAATAGATTACATTTTAATCAAATTAATATCATGGACCCCTTAAATTTGACCTAATTTCTCAATATTATGGCATTTTGCCACTTCAAATCAATGGACAAAAATGTGGCTATACTAAACCACTTAACCTAAGAAGTTAATGCGATGTATTTTGCAATCCATGCTGTCCTAATGGACTCTTTGTTAGCCAGACATGCTAACAATTCCATTAAAGGATAAGCAGTTAAACCACATATTTGAATCCATTTCTTACACTTTCCCTCTTGTCCTTTTGGTTTTAAAAATGGCTTTAAAATACTGTTAGTGTTACTGTATGTGTCTTAATTGTTAAGTTTTAGAGCTGGAGGGCATACGTCTCAATTTCAAAGATCTATCCAGCACAGCTGTTCTCCTTGCTTCCAGTCTTTATGCTAAACAAAGAATCACTTCCCAGCACGAGCTTAAATCCTAACACACAGAGATATTTCTCAAAATGCTGATGTGTTTTTGTTAATGTGTAAAATACATAATTCAGAAAAAGGAGAAAAGGAGAAAGGGGAAGCTACATTTTGAGATGTAAAACGGATAAGTAAGCAGAAAAAATGGGACTTAAACTGTGGGAGGCTGCTTTACCACAAGTCTATGTCTGAGATTTAGAAACAGTGATCCCCAGAGTCTGTTCATTGCTATTACTGCTACAATGCTTTGAAATAAAATAGTTTAATACGGTCTGACAGATCTGTGGGCATGAGTCAAGATCCTCACTCAGCAGTTCTCTTTCAGCTAACGACACTAATCAAAGCCATTTTAAAATCTTGACACGCTTCTTAGCAGCTGTTAGGAGTGAAGATAAAGGGTCTGACAGAGATACGCAAAGTGGAGGAGATTATACTTAAAAAGGGGAGAGTTCAACACAAAAATTAGAGCAGCAGACAGCAACAGGGATGAAAATTGCCTATGCAACATCTGCACCTGACAGGAGGAGTACGGAGTAATTTCATCCTTTATGAGGTACCTAACAGTTTGAGTTGGGGAGCAGCTGAGTGTTTTTTGACAGCCTTGCTTCGACTGTCTAACATCAACTTTGAAGGTGCTGCCTCTAAAACATGTTGAAACTGTGACTCAGATATCGAAATGTTTGCTGCGAAGCTGTGAGACAAGAGCCGGAGTCTTGTCGCTTTAATGTTGAGCATAAAAAAAATTATTGCAAGCAATAGCTGTTGGCGTTTGTGAGTGAGATACCTGATGAAACCGAGGCCTTGGACACAGAAATGGTTGGGGCGCCTGCACTCTTCCTGTAATATCCGGGAGTTTTTTTCTCCGGCGTGCTGTCGCTGGAGTGTAAACTGGCGACGCTCTCCGCTCCATCAGGCTGCGTACAAACACAAATACACACACCAAAGCTGGTAAAATAATCATAATAATATAACAAGAGTTTCCCCCCAGTGTGTTAATGTGCTTTTTTGTTTGTGTGCACGAGTCGCTGACCCTGACCCTCCGGTTGTCGTTGCTAGTTTGGGATCTGTCCAAAGTTTGGGAGCGCAGGTTGTTGGGGACCGTGGGAATCCCTGAGGACTCCAAGGCCAACGCGCCGCCCCTGAGAACCAGAAAGAAACCAGTATTTTTATGAATGATATCAAGTCTTGAATAGAGTTTTTATCACTTGAGAGGAAAAAAACTGCCTGATGCTCTTTGGCTGCGTCAATTAAATTTACCCAAACATCACAATAACAGATGCTTTAATGTGACTGAGCTTTTATCTGTCATCTCACTAGAATATTCTTTAATTTCTTTAATTCATTCATTGAAATGTTTTCAAAATAGCTATGCATCCTTGAAGCCTGAAAACTAAATTAAGCTGCATCAAATTCGAAAGTACGTCTCTGCTTCTGTGTTGGAGTTTGACACGGACTGATACAAGGCTGAACGAGTGCTGAGAGATAATCGATCTTAAAACATCAGTGTTAATGTGAACTCTTATCAAGGAATGACATATTGTTATCACAGTGTTTACAGTACGTCTGCTCACCTATTTGAATGTGGACTCGATCGAACACTCAGCAGGCTTTGAGCGTCTCCATCCGACAAAGATTTTAGACTGGGACTGTCGACTCCGTTCTCGGGCTTCAAGGTGGCCCGGCCGCCTTTTTTGTCCAACTTCAATCTTCTGCACAAACGCACACGCATTAGAGATCTTCAGTCATTATTGCAAAATCATTACACTGTGTCTCTATGCCCCGGCTGCTCTATGAAGGTTGTCTCACTCGCTTTGTCTGCATTGCTTTTCTGAATCACTGTGATGCCTTCAGGAACCAATAGAGTGAGGTAATATAAGGAGTGATGTTAGCCAGCTCAATCCAATTACGCTCGGTTGCTTTACCAAATGTATCTTAAATAGATTCATGGTCTCAGACAAATCAGATGAGCATCCACTTGACCTTTGTACTGAGGTCAAGCCTTAACACACTGCAGATTTCTTTCCAGCATGATTTGAACTGACTTTATGCTGCCTCTTTATGTATCTCTTTGTTGTGTAATCCCCTGAGTAAACCCTGTCAAATTCAGTAATGTATGTGTTTGCATGAACATGACTTGAGCTGCTTCGTTTCCTCTACTTACCCTTTCCTGAGTAGTGCGCTTCTGCTGGATTTCGGAGTGTCGGGTCTCTCCGGCTCAGATGTGGCCGACAGGTTTTCTGTCGACTTTTTGACTGATACTTTTGATCAAAAGAACACAAGAACATGTTCATAAAATCAGCAGCTGTTATGTTTTGGATAAAAGAGTTTCACGGTTTGCAGAATAAGCGGAGTAACTCACTGATCGGGCTACTCATGATTGTGTGCTTGACCACATCGCTGCTCGTCCCTTCCTGCTCAAACCGCTTGGACCGCTCCTCCAGGAACCACTCTCCTGTCACCACCTTCAGCTCCCTGCAAAGACAATGTCCACCTTTTACTGTGGACTCAGCATCAGCATAAACATCCACCTAGATATCAATTAGCAATACGTTACTGTGATGGCAAACTTTTTAATATGACATTTAATGCAGTTTTATACTTGTTTCACCCTCATCCCGACTGCCTGCTTGTGTTTCAGTCAGTGATTTTCTGCATGCGAACTGTAGCTGAGGGTTACATATGTAGGTGGGGGAGCAAAAAAGATGTTCACACCAGAAGGAAGAAAGTTGAGAAAAGTTTTGCTTCCTGCACTCTAAACAGAAAACAACATCTTGCGGTCACAGTGTAATTATTCAGACCTGCGGCGGTGGAGAACTTTTTATCCATGCTATAATTTTTTTTTTGGTTGGTAAACAGCCCCCACAAATCCAGCGAGAAGGCCAACTGATATGTTTTCTTGCACCAAAACAAACATGAACGGCAAGCAGCAGCTAGAACTGTTTCTATGTAGGGACTAAAAGACCAAAAAATGTGGGAAAAAAGCACAGTTTCTAGATGATTTCTAGAAATCATGTTTCTACAGAGATTCTAGATGGAGGTGTCTGAAGGGTAGACAAACCCAAACCCAACCCTGTGAGAAAGACTTGCAGGAACTGGATCTTTGGACTTAAGATTAGACGCATATCGCAAAGGATTTTGTCTGTCGACTGTCAACACCTTCTGAACCAGACGGAACCAGACTCCATCCAATCAGTCGGCACGCCACAATCGTATATTGGCTAGAAACAGTGAGGATTTTGTCCCTCGCCTTATGACTCATGACAATAACTCAAGGTTGTTGGTTGTCATAGCATTCAAACACACTTTTAGAATGGAAATAGCAAATGTCATTGCAGAGATGAAAAGATTTGTCATGAGAAACAGCAAAGGTATAAAAAAAAAAATGGACATAATCCAAGAGCGATTCAGGGACGTCAGTAAAAAACAACCCTCATTAGCCAGCACAGTGAAGTGTTAAAGGAAATTTATTTTCAGCTTCACTGATTTGAATACTTTTGCATGGAGTGCATTAAAAACCATGAAAAAAATCACTATAAAGTCGTACGATTTTAAAAAGTTTGGGGACCACATTTTGACTTGTCATAGCAGGAGAAGCCCAAATATAGGCTCCAGTACAAGCCAGCATGCAAAACATAAGGACACTGGACAAAGCTAACCTAAATGTGATGCAGTAGTTCTTTATGTTATCAGGTAAACCTGTGCTTTTCCTGCTGTAAAGTTTGAGAGATCTGAGTGCTGAAACACCTCAACCCCTCACGGACAAATGGAGACAGATGTGGTGTCATTAAACATCTAATCCAAACCATCTGGAGTCCCTTCCTGTTGAGGTCCCTGCGGGCATCACACTTACGAGATCTTGGCACAGACGTTGCATTTCCAGTGCTTCGATTGGGGAGCTTTAACGCGACAGTCGCTGCAGACGCGCAGTTGACACTCCTCGCAGAGATCGCCACGCTCAAAAATCAGGCCCAAAGCCTTCGAACAGCGAGCGCACTGTCGCTCCCCCTGCTCCTGGTGCCGACTGGAGCCTTTCCGTTTGATCTCCAGCAGCTCATTCTTCAGCTTCCTGCGGGACAGAGAACATCAAGGGACATTAAGAAACTAAGAACAAGATTAACAAAAGTTCAAAGTGCTGATGCTGAAGTCCTCACCGTATCCTCTTCTCCTCTCGTTTCCTCAGTTTGTCGTCTTTCTGCAGCACCTTCAGGATCATGTCTCTTTCATGTTCCAGCAGAAAGGAGAGGTTCAGATCCTCCCCGATCTGCTCCATTGGTCCCTCGGTCTATACTCTGCAAATTAAATAAGCCAAGCAAGAATGAGAAGAGGAGTCATCTCTTCTTCTAGTAATGTTCTGCATAGATTGGATTATCTGTAGAGTTTGGTGTAGTCTGAATTTACCAGTGTCCCTCCAGTGTCCCCTCCTCTAATCTTCTGTTTCTTTGGGCAGTCGACAAAAAAGGACCTCTCTCAGGAAACCTACATCAGGTCAAGCAGACACAAGGAAAATTAATTTAAAAGTGGCTAATAATAATAACTTAAAAATACTGAGAAATTAGTCGGCAGTAAAACTCCTGGTTGCTTATCTTTGGCCAGAGTGAAAAGCAATAATTAAAATAAGACAATGATTTCCAGGGTTACAGGGGAAGCAATAGTAATTGGTGGACATTTGACAGCTCCACCGCAGCTTAACAACCTCCCAATTAGGCTGCAAGCCTGACATTCCCCGAACAACACCCACATTTCTCAACTTCTATTAGCAAAGCTCTATCTCTCCCCTCGTCCATGCTTGTACTAATTATCTGGACACCTGCATGCCAGTGCACACAGACAGATAACATTCATTTGGCAAGCGCTTTTGTGCAAAGGGTGAATTGCTTTTTAGCTACACGAGTGGCACAAGGGGGTGGCTATGTCAGTCTGTTGGTCCAACACTGCTTCAAATATCCATCAAGGATTCAGGTTCACTTGGGTGTAGATATTTATGGTGCCCGAATGGTGAAAATAATTGGGGTTTCACAGACTTTTTCTCAGCCATGAAGGCAACATTTTTGTTTTTTAATAGAATATCTTGGAGTGACATTTTGTACATATATGCACTCTCCCTCAGGATGAATTCTTATCATATTAGCGACCCCTCAACTTGGCAAAACGGCTTTCCCATTAGCCTCAGCTGTACCATGTCTTGAGTGCTAATTAGCCACTGCTAACACACTAACATAAGGGAATAAACATTGTGATTTCATGCTAAACAACAATACGTTAGCATTGTCCGTGTGAGCATCTTAGTATGCCGAAATTAGCATTTAGCTGAAAGCACAGCTGTGCCAATTAGAAAGCCTTAAAGGGCAGTTAGCATAGCTGTTTTTTTCACAGTGTGAGAAGACTACCTGCTGAAACACACTCTGAAATCAGGTTGGAGATAAGGATCAAACTACATGAGCTATGGCCGCCTTAATTAAAATGAATGGTCCACAGGGGCAGTGTAAAGCAGTGAAAATGTCACTCCTAGCTAAGCTATTGAAAAGCTAAGTGGCCCTGATATCTTCTGATGGCACTGCTGCTCAGAGAAATGATGAGTTTTGGATGCTATGAAAACACACACGATGACACACAATGCTAGCTGCAGTGCCTGATAAAGCTATGTGCTGCGAATAACCTACATTTGCACAAGAATAGCTTTCCCCCACTGTCCCTAAAACCAATCCTACAGATCAGAAACTGAGGGAGAAAATGCTGCCAGTGCTCGTGCAAATGAAGTTGGGAAATGAAAATTGAATGGAGTGGAGGGATCTGCACGCGGCCACACCAGCCTCCTTCAGTCCTTATTCATTAGCGTCTCTTTCATCCTCGCCCCTTTCTTCTCTCGCCTCTTCCCTTCACTTTACATGAATTAACACTAATGAACCGGCAGACATCATCTCGGCTTCATTTGCAACCAAAGGCACATCAGTGATTTTGGCATATTAAGCTGAACTGCAGCTGCATTGTAGCCAGTGAAGAGAAGTGAGGAGGGGGTTTTGTAGGAAATAATGGTGGCGTCAGATACCTTTGCATTTAAAAGATACAAACTGATGAATACAGATTTACTGAGCGAGTGAGAGCGGCTCTCTGACCCTGTTTTTAGGCAGGCGGTGCTTTGAGCTAAACGCTAACGTGAGCATGCTAACATGTTCACATTAAAAATGCTAACATGCTGATGAGCATGTTCATAATCCTAATTTAGCATGCTAGCAATGAGATAACCTTTAGCTAGAACATACAGCTGAAGCGAATGGGATTAGCAGCAGTTTTGTAAGTGTTTGGTGACATTTGATCAGATATTGGACCACATTTTGTTCTAACGGCGGCACAAAATGAAAAGTTGGAGAATCAACGATGTCAGTGGGGAATGAATGCCCTGTTGGTGGTGCTAAAAAGGGAAGTCAGGGGAACACCAAAGTCTTTAGGAGTCACCTCCTGGGGACCATGAATGTCTGTCCAAATTTAACAAGACTTGGTCAATACCTAGTATGTGTGCTTTTGTGGGCAATGTGTCACAATGACTGTCCTTATGAGGCCGATGACAACGTGTTTGAAAGCAGGTGGGTGCTGCAGACATAGGTGAGGACAGTGGAGGAGCAGCCCCGCCTACTCCCCGAACACAATATCCAGAGCTGTACAGAGAGTCGCGTCAGTGGAGGTCCAATATGCTCCATGATACACCATTGCGATGTCGCAACTCTCTCTCTCTACGGCTGTGAAAGTACCGTCACTCAGTCAGTCACATACAGACCCATGTGTAGGGCTGACTTGGCGGTCAGCCAATAGTTGTTGCAATATTTTTGTCTTGACCAAATTGGTACACCCACCAACCAACACTGCCGTCCCTACAGCCAGTGAGGTAGCTGGCTAATTAGCATCTTTGTCCCATTTTGGATGTAGAGACTGAGCAGGCCAAGTAGTCAACTGAACTGAGCCAAACTGCAAACATTTAGACACATTTATCTTTCAAAATAAAAGCCAGTGAAGCGGGCTCAGATAAACATTAGTTAGTTATATTTATTGTGCACTCACTGATATGAATGTGATGGACAAAATGTTCTCAGTGTACCGGATACAGTTCAAAAGCACGTCAGAAAAATGACCATGAAGTTTAATCTCTTCCAAACAATTTTAACAAAAGCAAATATTATGCCCTTCCTGTAGGTAGTAGCTTTAACTGAGTACATCTTATAACAACAATGAATGTATGAAAGACAGATTACAACAACACATAATATACGCCCGGCCCAACCAAGCAACTATGCCACATGATGCTCATAATACTTAATCTACAACGTCAATAAAGCATGACGAATATTTATCTTCTATAACATGAGGTCGTGTTTTGAGAGCACAACATTGACTCAGAGTTTGAACTGTGATGCGGCAGGCGGGCGTGGTGTCCTCACACAGCCCTCCCTGAGTACACACGGCACACATTCCCACTGTCGCTCTCTCTGTCCTGAGCAAACACGGGAGAGGAGACAGTTAAACTTTGGCTTCTGAGCGGAGGAAACGCACTCCCTTCTCAGCCCCGCTCTAATAACGTAGCTTGAGGGACAGCGTGGTGACTCACTGCTTTCTCAACACAGCGCGGGGACAGGTTTTCATCTCTTCCACCATTCAAAATTCATGCCGTTCAGACTTATAATGGATCATTAGTCCATCCTGTGCCGGGGCCATCTGATCACAAAGCCACATTCGCAGTCTGGTTTATGTTTTGAAACTATGTGGCATTTTACCGCCAGTCGGTCTGGTGTTTTCTGCAGGTGGTCGGGCTTACAGACAGCAGAATCAATCTGCCAATTAAAGACCGCAGGTGTGCTGGGAGCGGCCGGGCTCCAGTTGGCAGGAAAAGCAGAGTAGACACGGATGAGAAATGATCATAGGATGAACATAAAATACATTAATTACTGAACATTCTGCCGGCAAATGTGACTTTGAAGTCAGAAACGGAGGTCACACAGCCGCTTCATTGCAGCCTCAGTTCTTCAGTGTTTCCTCAGTCCTGAACTGACCCTTGATAAACGCTGAACTGTAAAAAGTTTTATGTCGAAAAACCCTCTGAAGCCTTCTGCAAATAACTTAATCATGCTTTAAAAGACTTTAATGTCCTTATTGTCAACAAATCCCCTCTTAACATTAAATTGATCCTTCAACAAGTGGGCTATTGTCCTGATATAGCTTGCTTTTCTGTTATACACGTCCATTTGTTCCATTTGTTGCACCGGGTGACTTGTTCCTTCACTGGAACTTGAGCACTATAATACTTTAATTCAGTTTAATTTCATTCACACTGTGCTGCTGACGTAGATACTCACTAGAGCACTAAGTCTGTAGCTGAAAATAGTCCCTCATAAATGCAATAGCAACTCCCGCTGAGTTGCTTTGTAGTCGTTGAGTGTCTTTAAAGATTTACGTATTCAGTAGAAACCAGTGGCCTTGAAGCTTAAAGCAGTAAAATGCCTTTTTTGTCACCGCACAATGTGCAATGAAAATTTGCTGTGCATCTACTACAACAATAACAATCACATACCCACATACATTCAACCACTAACATACACATATTTTAAAATGATTACAAAAGTAGTAAGAAAACAAGTTAATTTAGCAGTCTTAAGTGTTGACCTTTGATATGACCTTTTTAGATAATATTGCATATTATAAAGGGAAATGTTACTGCACATTATTGCTTATGTTTCAATGTTAATACTGATCCATTATGAGTCCTGTTGTGTTAGATGTGATGTTGAGGGTGGTTGTAGGGCCTGTGTTCCTGTGGAGTTCAGTTCAGTGACGGCTCTGGGGTACAAGCTGTAAACTTTGTTGCTACTGTGAGTTAAAAACAATAAACAGCATTAGCATGTTTTAAATTTTTACTATCATACAGTGTTAATACAAGCAGAGATGGTAATAACTTTTATTAACTGTAACTGTGCACAGTATCAATGGTATAATAAGTAGGATTTTTCCTTGCATTTTGTCAGCAACACATTCAAACTGGGCCCCTCCTCCTGGGATCTTTGTCACCAGAAGCTCACGCTCACTCTCTCATGCGAAAAACACGCCCACCCCGTCGAGCTAACACCGACAGCATCACGGTTATTTTTGCGCTAGCATGCTAACCGCCGGTTATCTTGTCCTACCACGGTTTGAGGCAGCTACCTGTCCAACAGAAAGAAGGCCAACTCTGCATCGCTCTTTTGCCATGTTCGCTGGTCTGAATGGGGCCCAGTTGCTAATTTGAACTCACATATACGCTGTGATTTGCTCAGGGAACCACGACAGCGCCCCTCCTGAAAACGTCCCGTGCAAAGCAAAACAACAGAATAGATGCAGAGGGAAGGGTCTCACAAGGATCTGCACACTCACTCACCAACACACATGTACAGAGGCCCATAAGTGATGATTTATATTATATTATATTTGTAAAAGTCTATATTTTCTCAGAAAATCCTACTTATTATACCTTTAAAGTCTTTGAGTATATGAGTTGTCGACCTGAGCATTTAGCTGCAGATATTTTTGAGGGCTGCGCAATAAGTCCCAATTTCATCGTTATGGTAACATCAGCATTAACAATAAACACATCGCAAAAGTCTGAATTTATCGCAATGAATAAGAAAAAGTATTTTATGTAAACAAGCCACGTTTAAGTATCCGTAAATTGTACCTATTTGGTGAGACCCTGGGTGTAAAGGCCGTGCTTTAACAGCATTTTGATGCAATAAGATGACGCGCAAGCTAGCTATCGGCTCCTCTCGGATTAATCGGTCTCACTTTGGTGAGGGAAAAAGTCTGATTTATTTTGAATTCAGGATGGTTGCAAACACAGATTCTGGCTGTAGCATAGACATAGAAACCCAGAGTTACAGCTTACATGCACGCTTTAATATTCTTTCATTTTTATTCATACTGTAATATTGAACAACTTTATTGCGCATTGCAGAGTTTCCTCATCGTGCAGGCCTAGTTTATACCTACATGCAAGCGTACTCGCTAAATGAGTGAAGCATATCCCTCCCCTGTATCTCTGCTGTATTCTACTGTACGCTCCCAGATGTAATTTAGGTGCAGGATATGAAAACAAAATCATATCCCACACCGAAATCTTCACTTTCCTCTCTGAAATGACGGGGAAAAAAACATCCATCATAAACTGGATACAGCACCTCACAGTGCTTTAACAGGAAACGATACTATCCAGTATAAATGGATTATCACTGAGCCCTGAATACAACTGTGCATTTCTCCAGACATCCTCTTCTCCTTCAACTCCCTGCACTCTGGCTCTTGCTCATATTTCTCCCTCTTGTTCGCTCTTCACTCCTGAACTTCGGTGTGATCTCTGCAGCGCAGCATCAGTGCCTCATTTGTGCTGAATCTCTGAATGTATCACACAGTTTCCACTGCGAGAGAGAGATAAAGTGGGATGAACGGGTCAGGAGAATATTTGATGGTGTGTTTTTGCAGAAATGTGGGTCACCCCCGCTCCGTCTCCGATTGAAAATTCATCAGCTTCGACTTTCGCTTTTAGCTTGTTATTTCAGAGCGGGGAAGCACAGATCTTTGACTCGAGGTTTTTGCCTTAAAGATAGAGAAAGAAAATCCAGCAGTTAATTGACCTTGTGTCAGCACTTTGTTCGTCTCCTGGGAGGCTGATGTTTTCCATATAATTTCCCCCGGCGCTACATTTTCTAGCATGTTCGATGCTGACAGATGTGGCTGCAGCATGAAGAGCAGCGCATCAGATCATTAATAAATTACCCATGTTGCCATTTCCATGTAACAGACAGCTGCAGCAGGCGGTGACGCCTTTATTCTGAATACATGGCTTTAGGCCGGACTCTTTTATGAACCTCAGCTCGGCTCTTTGTCTTAACCCTTCACTCCCCTCTGTGGTTACTCACAGGATGCTGTACGCTCTCCTCCTGAATCATTAATGTCACAGGGAAGGCAGAGAAAGTAATAATGATCGACAGAGAGTGTCTCTGGTGACCATTAAACAGCAAGTCAGACCGAGACCTCCTCCTGCGAGCTGCAGACTGCCAATGCAGGGTTTTTTAAGGTCCTCACACACTTCCTCCCAGTGTGGAAAACAAAGGTCAATAATGACACACTACTATGCTGCTTACACAAGCGCTGAGGCACACACACCAGAGAATATGACATATACTGTTATCCTGTATCTCTGCTGTGGTAGTTTCAGCGTTAACAAGTAGGGTTTGGTAGTGTCAGACTGGGTTGATTATAAGGATAGTGGTGAAAAGTAATGAACTGTCCAAAAAGGACTGTCCGTGCCAAAGCCGGTTTAAGCTTATTTCTTTTATTGCACAATTGTTGCCCAAACCCGATTAACCCGCATTAAATACAGCCTTCGGTTGATACTTATCGTAACAAGTTTTGCGTATTAATCCGCAGGTAAAAATAGTCCCTAGCATAAGCAGTCTAAGTAGTGCTTACAAAAAGTGCCCAGTTGTTCTTTTTACAGAAAGGGACACAAACAAGGCAGGGAGAGTGAGACCTTTCATGCCATTTACTAACAGTAAGGGCCTGCATCCACTAACAGCGTTTTTTGTACCTGCAGCACCTGTTTCCTTTTCAAAACCAAAGTTCAGTGTTTTCAGCGCTCAGCGTCCTCAGCGCAAAAAAGCCCTCAGTGTCAGCTGTTGCTCCCTCACCAACCAATCAAAATCAAGAAGGGGCGGGACTTACGATATCAACTTTGTCAATAACAATTGGCGGAGGAGAAGTTAATCCTTTCGTTATTTCGATGTCAACTTCCAGGTGTTGAGCTGCAGCTAACGCCGGGACTTTTTTTTTTCTTTGTAAAATTTTCTTGAATAAAAGCAAATATTAAGCATGCGGAGAAATTTACAAGAGACTTAACGGTTGCTACCAAGGGAAGCGGAAGTGCAGTGAGTCAACTTTCGTAACCTAGCAACAGTAAGCGCCAGTGAGAAGGGTTATGACATTGAGGTTGTGGGTGCTGCCAGCGCAAGAAACGCTGTTAGTGGACACAGGCCCTCACAATATAGAATACTAGTTTCATTAAAATCAAATGGATATAATGGACATAGTGTTACATCGTCATTGCACTGTTCTTATTAGCCTGAAGTCTTGAACGCTTGCAAGTCGTAAACAAGTGAAACTTTCCTCCCGAGCATTAATAAAGTATTTCTGATTCTTCAGTAAAGGCAACATCCATTGCAGCATCAGACTTTAATTACACCTCTGTAATGTTTAGACAGAAGCTTTTACGAATCTTTCCCTGAGGGTGTGTCGGCCTTTTCCTCAAAACAAAGTGGTGAGCAAAGAAAATATTTTTTATTCAGTTAAACTCGCATTAAGGTATATGTTATATTAAGCTGTCATAACAAACACGTTAGCAACCAGTTGACTAACTACACATCCAGCGACAGGCAGCAACATAGGAATAATTCTGGAGTCTTGTTGTGTTGGTGCCACCTGATGAATGTTTGGCTCTGTTTTTGGTCTCCACCAACTCATTACATCTGTCTCTTTAGCTTCTCAATGCTACACTATGCTAGTAGCGAGTTGCTAACTTTTTCTGTTTACTGTTTAATATTCAGCAGGCAGTTTTTTTAGGTGAAAACAACTGCCTGCTGAGGGAAACAAAGTTGGTAAGAAAGAACTAAAACAGTAAAGTTGATAAGAGAAAAGAGCTGATATGTCAAGAATTGAAGCATCTTTAGCTTCTGTGTTTATATGTGCAGCACAATACAACACCACTATCATTGTCTTTTTTTCCAATATCTTAAGATGAATTATTGAAGACAAAACCAGCCACTACTCGCTCTTTACCTGAGGTGTAGAGAGGATTTACACAAGGCACCAATACAAGCTGGACTTTAAAGCCAGGCAGAGTATTAAATGGCTGAACTCCTTCATTCAAGGCGAGATCCAGAGGGAAATATCACGACAATGACAGATGTAGCTATGATCACAGCACGGCAACGCTCAGCAGACATAAAATTCTATTGCTTTTTAAAGTAAGAGGAAAAGATTAAGGAAAAAGCTCCTGAGAAACGTTTCTGCACATAAAACCCAGAGAGTCAGGCCAATCAGATTTAGCAGCAGAAACACAGCAGCTTTTTACTCCGTACGGATGCTGTTGTGCTCTCAAATGTTTTCCAGCTCGCCCGGCTTATCTCAACCTCAAGGAAATGAAGCAAATAAGATTTATCCCGCTATCTCAGCGTGCATCTCCCTGCGTGTAATCCACTTCCTGAGATCGGATGTGGACCTGTGTTCACAGCGAGGTGAAATCAATAGGCAGCCGTCGCTGTTTCAGAGAGCTCGAGATGAAATCTGGCATGCAGGAGGAGACCAGAGAGGCTTCTGGGAAGAGGCTGGGGGCGAGGAGGAGATGGCACGGTCAATGATACATGACGTGTTCGTCCGAGCAGAAAGTATCTCTGCCTGTGTGTACTGATTTATTTAAGTGGTGACCTCTCTATACCGCTCTCTTCTTTTGCTTGGTCTTTTTCTAACACACATACACACACACCTGAGGGCAGATATCGTGTCCGCGCCACTGCAGTGCACTAATGACCCTCTCTCCCAGCCTGGAAACCTGGCAGACACACTGTCAGTGTCACTGCCAATCAAGTCAGGAGCTGTCACCAAACATCCCCGTCACTCGTCTCTATCCTCCGCATGTAAGTGACTCTGCAGGGAACAACATCGTGATCGTCAATCAGAATCCAATTTGAAACCTTAATTACCTGGTTTGCAAAAGTAATGAAGCAACATTAAGACTCCAGGATGAAAAAAAACACCTCCGTCAAGCCTGACACTTTGCGTAACGATGACATGCACGCTGTCCTCACAAGATTGCGAGGACAGCAGGTGATGTCAAACTGCTGCTGAAATAAACATCTCCTCACTGGCTGTCTATAAATTCAGTGCTATGACAGGGGATGAGAGGGGTCACTATATAAAGGTAGTGGGTATTATAAAAAAGGATGCCATCATAGGCACAGGTGACGCACCATAATCGCTCAAATGGGAACATCACACAGTCTCTCCTGAGAGGCATTCATGCTTGTTTTTAGACACAGAAAGTGACAGAAGTATTGGATGAGTGGAGGATTTCAAAGAGAAGAGCTTGAGTTCAGACTCTATTTGCTTTCTCCCCTCCACACACCTGGACGATCAAGGCACAGAGAGTGCCTAATTGTTGACGTGTGTTTAAGAAAGTGCTTAAAGTCCGGCATGTGCCTCACTAAAGTCGGGGTTTGGAAAGCTCGACTGCCAATTCATGTATGTTTGACAATGACAATCCAACACTCACACTTTGCATGGAGACATGAGAAAGTAAGCACAGTTTGAACTTGTCACCTATGCTTCATTTCATAGCCGAGGGCATCACTGTGGGTCACTCGGTGTCCAAAGACCAACCCTTTTCCCTGATCTCATGAGGTTGTCCGGAACGACTACAACACTCCTCTTTTGATTTCTGTCCTTTGAATGTTGTATAAACTACTGTTTCCCTAACTCTGATATCTGCAGTAGGGATAGACTGGCCTTTTTTTTTTTTTTTTTTTTTTTTTAATCCGACGGCCGATTAGAGATCAATTTAAAACTGGGTTATTTTGGCTCTGATGCATATGCTTAAAGGCATTTAAACAAAGTTAAGTGTTGGAGTTTGTATTATTCAAAATTTTGACGCCAATATATTCACTTTCACTGCAAATGAATTTCGGCTTCAAATATCGGTTATCGGCCTCCTTGACTACTAATAATCGGTATCGGTATCGGCCCTGAAAAAACCATATCGGTCTATCTCTAATCTGCAGGCCCCAGACTTTGACTTTAGGAACATGCGGGTGGAGCGGTTTCGGAATCGCAGAATGATGCCTTTTAGCAATAGCAGGATGTCATCGCCATGCACAGATATCTACTAATTAATGGAGGCAAGTGTGGAGAAATGTCCCAGACCAGGGAAAAGAAAGTCTTGGAACAAGATTTACAGACCAATCATGTTTAAGTGAGACTGCAGGAAAACTGTTGTATGGAGATCAGAAGAGGCAAAATGCATTATTCCAATCCCGGAAACCATCGGTTATCATCTCACTACGATTTATCTTTTTATAAGCTTCCTAACAAATGTATCTGCATTCATATGCAGAGATCTGTTCTTGGAGATAAGATGTAGAATAAGAAGACATACTTCAGTAATCCCTGAGGGGAAACTCAAATCCTTTTATTTCAAACATAGGCCTGAAATGCACACATGCACTAACAGGACCCTATGGACATGCATTAATGGGGAGATGTCAGAGAGAGGGGGCTGAGTATGGACATGCCCACCGAGCAGTTGGGGGATTCGGTGCCTTGCTCAAGGGCACCTCGACAGTGCCCAGGAAAGGAACTGGCATTCCATGCTTGGTTGGAACTGGGCCTTGAACTGGTGGTCGCCCTCTGGTTCCCAAGCCAAGTCCCTACAGACTGAGCTTCTATCTCAAAAGTCATGTTTGAGCTACGGTCTGCCCCAGTAGGCGCTGTCTTTAAGTCGGACTCAATTCTTGTGACTAAAGTTGCTAATGAGACTTTAAACAATTATCAGCAAATGGTAGCGGATGTCTTGGCCTGTTATCTGTACAGTGGAAGATCTCCAATTGTCTGTCGACCCAAGAGGCTAACTCAGGATCAAGATGAGATGTAATTAAGTAGTATTTGATAGTAGTATTTTACATTATACTGCAACACATTCCTTGCATGGTCCAATCCTGGTGTGGATTAAATCATGTCCATCCTCGACCACCCTTTGCACTGCTACTTAAGGCATCAGTAAGAATCCTTTGATCATAATACTTAAAATAGTTTAATATACTTCAAGAGGCAAAGGCTGTATTTTGTACATATACTTTGAAACTTCTTCTACATATTAAAAAACTACTTGCCTACTCTGTAAAAAAATAAATCCCACTACTTCCTCCAACAGCTGCCTGTCAGAGCTTCTTTGTTTGACCACCACTATTGTTTCAAGCATTTCCTGCCGGACCATGACTAACGTTTTAAATGCTGCCCTTACAGCCGTGTAGCACACATGTCAGAGCCACCGTAACATTACAACTCCCAGAGGAGCCGTCATCAGTAATGACCTATCAGGCCTGAGGCCTCCTCAGCTCCTGCAGAGCTCAATGGAGCAGAAAATAGGAAAAAAAACACACCAACAGAGTTAGTGCCTCTAAAAACCTTATCCAGACCTCCTATCAGCTGTCTTCTCCCCCCGCCCTCCTCCTCCACTATCTGCTCGCTAGTTTTCACCTTCATTGAACCCTCCTGCATCATTCTTATCTGAGAGCTGTTTATCGTCTTCGCATTGATTGGTTGTTTGTGTCATTTCATTCGCTAATTTGGAGGAAAGGGCAAGCGTGGGCTCAGGAAAAGGATGACACTGGAGGTGGGGACAGAGAATGGATGATTGGTGTTACTGGTTGTGCTGTTTTGTTGGGTGTGACTGCTGGAATAAAAGAGTACCAGGAAAGGAGAAGTAGATCTGGACTTTAAGAGGAGAAGGAGCCATGCAGTTACATCTCTGCTGGTTAAGTGTTCTGACCTTGAAGTCTTTGTTTTCCATCCGTGTGGAAGCCACAGCACACCATGAGTCAAACCACGACGTGTGAGAAATACAAAAGAAGAGAACTCGAGACTTTATTCCTCCTCATGCAGCAGATAGAACAGAGCACTGATATTGTGATCTCTGTGGTAGGAAATGAAAATGTGCTGGAGCACATTCAGAGTCATTACATGAAAATTGCATCACAAAGAGATAAAAACGCCTCAGAACATTTCTTCAGCCTGTGGAGCGCAACAAAGCGTCTCGACCAAAACCAGAATTTCCAGATTTTGTACCCTTCAATACTTCATGCAATGTGGAGAGTGCTAAAACAAAGAAGCGCCCCTTAAAATAACATCAGACAACAAACAATGTAGCTTAAATTCTGCTCAGTGATATTTAATTGGGGTAAACATTGGGTATATAATCTGTACACTGACTACTTTGCAAATACTTTTGTACCAGCCTTATAACTGTGAAGATTTGCTGTTTTAACTTTTAATTACTTCAGTCTTGTTTTAGTATTTAGGAGGTTTCGACTGTTTGCTGCCGCTAATATTAGCTCAGCTTCCTTCTAGGAGTTTAGCTTTCTTATGTTATGATTCCTTCAGTATTTATCATACAGGACTTTTTTAACGGGAGCTGAAAAGTCTTTTTCTTTACAAAAAAACTAACCTGACAATTAAAACCAAGAAATTTTACATAAAACATCAGTATCTCTACAACCCTCTGCTAGCCAAGCAGCTGCTAACATTAGCTAAGCTTGCTTCTAGGAGTTTAGCTTTCTTATGTTATGATTCTTTCAGTATTTATTGTACAGGAATTTTTTAACGGGAGCGGAAAAGTCTTTTTCTTTACAAAACAAACTAACCTGACAATTAAAACCAGTCTTAATAAGGACATTTTACGTAAAACATTAGCATTTCTACAACCCTCTGCTAGCCAAGCAGCTGCTAACATTAGCTAAGCTTGTTTCTTTGAGCTCAGCTTGTTTATTATGGAAGTCCTTCAGTATTTATCGTACAGGAAGTTTTAAATGGGAGCTGGATTTTCATAAGAGCTTGTATCCTCTCCAAAACACACTAACCTGATTATTAGAAGCTGTCTTCATAAAGCAACTCCACTTTAAAAATCTGTATCCCTACACTCTAACACTCTGCTAGCCGAGCAGCTGCTAACATTAGCTAAGCTTGTTTCTTTGAGCTCAGCTTGTTTACTTTAGGATTCCTTCAGTATTTATCGTACAGGAAGTTTTAAACAGGAGATGGATTTTCGTAAGAGCTCGTATCCTCTTCAAAATACACTAACCTGATTATTAAAACCAGTCTTAATAAAGGAATTTCACGTTAAAAGTCAGTATTTCTACAACGCTCTGCTAGCCGAGCAGCTGCTAACATTAGCTAAGCTTGTTTCTACGAGCTTAGGATTCCTTCAGTTCTTAACGTTCGCAAAGTTTGTCAGAAATTATTCACAGAGGTCTACTCCTCTTTCATACAAACAGACCCCGTAATTAAAACCTGTAAAAACACTGAAAAAAGGAGTTTGAAGTTAAAATCATCGTCTCATAAACGCTATTCGGCGCTATTGGGCAGACAGAAGATGTCCGATAAGGAGGCTGCTAGCCAAGCTGCCACTAACGCTCATATGACCTTGGAAGATAAAATATTGTCACTTCCAAGTCCGTCTCTTTTATGCCCCTCATTTGTGTCTCTGAAGTGCAAGCAAAAGGCTGCAGAAAAGCTTATTTAAGCTGTCTGATAGGCTCTTAGATCTATCAAGTAAAATGTCCAAAGTTTCTAATCATTGTCGACATCAATTTTTCCCTAATCTCATATTGACCTCCCTCAATCTTCAATATTATCCGCTCTTGCATTTTCTTGGCTTAATTACTCTGCAATAAATGGTCCAGATTTCAACCCACAGTCTGCTGTCTATGCCACAGATCTGCCACTGAGTTGGCTTCTGATAGGAACTGTGAGATGGTTCAACTGTTGGCAGTCTGGTTGTTGGATAAACAAACACAAAGTCAGTGCAGAGTGTCAGAAATCTGAAGCTGTGTATAATCGAACACATCGTAAAGCAGACCTTTAAGGAACTCTGTGAGAGATTAAAAACCAGAGGGATTATATGTACCGTTGATCTTTCAGGAACACTTTCCACAGCAGAAGCCCCTTTATGTTTTTCAGACATATGCATATTACTCGGAGCACTTCAAGAACAAGAGACGAGAGGTTTCTAGATCGAGGCTGGATCTCATTAACCCAGTTTCAGTCATGGCCGCTCCTGCTTCTTCTTCTTCTTCACAGAGAAGTACAGAGAGAGACGTTCGTGTTATAAACAGCCCTGCACTCTTCACCAACATGTCTGAATATTTCATAGCACTCATTTTTGTTTAACTGCTGCTTGCCCGCCATATTTTACTGCACTTTTGTCTTTTTTGAATCCCCCTAAAGTGCTCGTGTTACCGTTAATCAGAGTGCAACGACTGAAAGCATGTGTCATTGAAATCAGAGTGGATGCAAATGGATTATAAGACTAGTCTTGTGTCATTTTTGTTTTATCACACAGTGTGAGGGTGCATTAGCGGAGCTGGAACATGGAGACAAAAAGATGCACAATGAATAGGTGACGGATAGGTGTCTGAGGCTCGAGGACAGATGGATGAATAGAGATCTCACAGCACCAAAAACTGCTTGATTTAGGCAAAGAGCATGTCACGCTTTCTGTTTTCAGTATTAAGTAAAAAAGCATAAAAGAGAATCAACTTCACTTCTGATCTCTCTTTTTTTTAACTGCAGAGGGAGTTTATTTGCTGAAGATCATCGTGACATTGAGTGAGTTTCAGATGGCATTGATATTCGAACAGAGCACAGCACTTGTACTACGTCTACATGCGATCTCTCATCATCCCCGAGGTTTGAGCGCAATCCTTTCTGTGAGCCAAAACTACAGCATCGGCAAAATAAACAGCACGCAGCCGACAATATTTGCAGCACACAACATTTTGTCAGAAAGGGCATCCTGATCAGCACAGCCGGGGACAATTACCGAATTCTCACGTACGAAAAAGCGTCTGTTTAAAGTTCACAGATGCTCCAGAAACTCTGCAATAAGCTGCCTCCTCTGTACCTCTCCTTAATAAGGCCCTGTAACATTGATAAGCTGTAACTAAGGGCTTTAATAGGATTGATAAATAATGCTTTATAGATTAGTTTCCAGCCTTTAATGAGAACAAACTCAGGGTCGGCCCCTTCAGCTGGACAAATGCTGCAAGTACGCTTCATCAGAACTGCTTGACAGACTGTCTAAAAAGCTGCAGACAACCACTTACTGAACACCTTTCCAATGTGTCCGACTATTTCTGTAACTTTACAGACAAACCGACAGGCAGCATCACAGCTTCTCACTGAGACTTTCATTGTGACAGTTTGTAACAACTGCTCGTCATTTCCAACGTGGGCTGACAAGACAACACGTCATGTGAACCAGTTCTCTTCAAGCGTAAGAAGAGCCTGATAGTCGACAGTCATGCTAGCAGCTCTGTGAGGCTACACTGATGCAGAGTCTTGCTCTGTGTCAGATGGTGCTATAACAGGCGTGTAAGAAAAGACCAGTGCACGAGTACGATGTTGTGTTTTGTAATACTGTATGGATTTTTTAAAACACTTTATGACTTAAATTTAAAGTTTATGCCCCAAGTAGTGCAATAAAGCTATGATGATGATCCTAATGGTCTGACTAATAACTTTTTTCATGCATATCCTGATGTGTTCTTTGAACTATGCGAGTAATATTAAGAATTTAAAAATTGTAATATATTACCTTCCTCCAATATCACAACATATTGAATCTTGTATTGTGATCGATAGAGCAAAGCCAGACTCCGGCATGTTAGCATACAGCATGCTAACATGCTCACAATAACAATGCTTACATGCTAACGCTTAGAAATATTGTTTACCATGTAGCCTCTTTTACACAGCCTGCTCAAGAAGGGACTGTTACGCCTCGTCGTCTGTGTAAAAGTTACGGAGGCGTAATGTTGGGGCGAAGTCGTTCCACCTCTGAGCCGGCAGCGGAGGTAGTAACAGAGACAAAACGGCAGAGTGGGCCAGACCAAGCAGCGCCACATGTGTATGCGAACATGTTTTTTATGCGTCATGCCACTTTTGCTTCCATGACACTGTGTATATCACACACTGGGACAGCAATATTACACTGTTTGGCTTTGTGTAAAAGTATAAAGGTAGAGTAACGGCTGAGCTTCGTAGCTTCGCACAGTTGCAGAATTTCTGTGTAAAAAGGGCTTTAGTTTAGCTTGTTAAAATGCTACAATTTGCTAATTAGCATAGAACTCAGAGAGCAACTGATGCTAACAGGAATAATATGTTTTGCAGGCATTTTGCCATAGATCTAATTTAAAATGTTGTCTGGCACTAAGTAAAAAAGTGAAAGGATTACCAAAGCTGCAATATTTCTTCCTGAGGGGAACATGAATGTTTGAGCCAAGATAATTCATCCATTTCACTATGACGGACCAACGACAAAAAAATCACCAGAAGTCAGTAGGATCATCATCTGGTAACTGGTAGAAAGCAGAATGTTTAAGATCCTCAAACAGTTTGGGTAAAATCTTCAACAGCAACGTTGAATGTGCACTAATTGTGTGTGGAAACATTTACACGATCAACAGGACTTTAAGGAACAGTCCAGATGGCTCTTCAATCAGCTGCAACTCGACACAGCCAGAGGAACCAAAGCAGCCAATTACAGATGAAATACCCCTGTGGTCTATTTTATACTGTTAAAAAAGAAGACAGCTGAAAAACTAGGAAACAATGATTAAAAAAAAAACACTGTCACTTTTTCAGTACAGATTCTTCACTATGGACTTCGCCATTTATTAACACATATGAGTGGGATAAACAAAACTAATGATCAAAACTACATTTAATTTGTACACTCGTTGGTCTATGTAATGGCATCATGAAGTATGTGACGGACTACTTTGTGTTGATAAGAACACTCGTTTTGACCTTATGGAAAACAAAATATAGCCTAATGCCTCTATAGACGATAAAAATGTAACTTTTGGTTTGGTGTGTTTCTTATATATTCAGAGACAGAAACCAGGATGGCTTTACTGTGACAGGAAAATGGTAAGTTGCTTATATACACCAATCATAACATTATGACCATTGACAGATGAAGTGAATAACACTGATTATCTTGTTACAATGGCCCCTGTCAGTGGGTGGGATATGTTAGGCAGCAGACCGGTCAGGGTGCCCATGCTGACCCCTGTCCTGGGGAAGACATGGCACCAGGATGCACTTTAGGCAGAGGTCCTGTGATGCTTTGGGCAATGTTCTGCTGGGAAACCTTGGGTTTGAGGAACACAACGAGTGCAAGGTGTTGACTTGGCCTTCAAATTCCCCAGATCTCAGTCCAATAGAGAATTTGTTGGATGTGCTGGACAAACAAGTCCGATCCGATGGAGGCCCCACTTTGCAACTTACAGGGCTTAAAGGATCTGCTGCGAACGTTTTGTTGCCAGATACCTCAGCACACCTTCAGAGGTCGAGTGGAGTCCATGCCTCTTACACAATATTAGGCAGGTGGTCATAATGTTATGGCTGATCAGTGTATGTTTTACACCTTTTCAGTGGACCTTTAGATAAGATTATTTTGTCAAACTTCTAATCCAAATCAAGAAAAGAAAAACATCAAAAAATTCCTTGAAATGTTTTAAATCTTCAGAAAGTTTCATAGTTGCAAAATATTCCTGAAAACGGAATAATTTCACAGTCCTAGTTTGTTGTTTTATAATCACATAACATGAGGCTGGCAGTTTCAATGGATCCTTCACGTCCATACAGCTGACCTTAAGCTGTTTAAATATAATCACTGATTAAACGCCCTGATGTGCACGACTTGCTAACAATGAATGTAATTAATTCCTGTGTTTGTTTTACGCTCTGCTGTGTGGACCTTTCCACAGAGCACACCCTTGTCGAGATGCTGCTGGCGTTGGGACATAATAAAATAATGATGTCATTATTAAATAAAAGGATTTGCTCTGAGCATGTGTGAATCCACACCTTTCGCCTGATTTGCAGGTTTAAGTGTCCCATCATCCCACTGCGGCTCACCGTCCCTGTCAGAGGTTCAGGTCAACATCAGGAGCGCCCACAGACGCGTGTGTCCATTCACATGAGTGATTTTAGGAAGGTGACACAGAGGCAAACCTCCCTGACCAGCAATCTATTACTCAACTGAGTCATTCCTCTCCGCACTGCCTCCAAATTACATTTCTGTTTTCAGGTGTTTTTTTTCTGCCCTCCCACATCTGCAGTGTTGGTGTGCGGACCGGCTTCCACTGATTGCCTCGCTGCGGCCGTGATTGAACGGGGACGCCGTGTATCTCTGAGGCCGCAAGGGGCTATAGGCTGCATACCAAACTAGGAGCTAGAGAGAGAGAGAGAGAGAGAGCTATGGATAACAGAGAGTCATCAGTGAGTGGGTGGGAGGGAAACCCCGCACAACACGACACTAAAGGGATCAGGCGTTATTCAATGCAGCAGCAGAGGCGAGCTTTGTTACAGACACTCAGGTCTTAAGCAGAGTCAATCTGGTTATAATCACGCAGATTATCTGGTTTAATTAGATAATATTCAATGACAAAGCTAGACTTAATGACTGTATAACACTCATTCTGTTACAGCTTATTGTTGGTAAGCATAGAAGGGAGTGGACAATGTAAATAAGATTTATGTGAGGACAGAGGAGGCGCCAACAGTACTTCACAATGAAGGCACAAAGCTGTAAATACAGTAGCAGTGAAGTTGTAAAGGTGTCTATGCTTTCCAAGATGGCCTGAAAACTGCAAAACATACAGTTGTAACGCTGTCATTCAGGCTAATTATTTTGCTATAAAGCTGACATAACAGGCTACTTAAAAAACACAATTTCACGCTTGTCTGCTGGTTTTAATCTTAATTCAATAAATTAATCTACTATTTAATAAATTCAACATTTTATATATGTGACCTTACTACAAAAAAATCACATGAACTGTAGCCGAGTTCAAGTCGAGAGATGGCAGCTACAGCTACACTGCTAAGCTAGCTACCGTTACACTACTTCATATCTTTTTACATTGATAACTGATTGAGCCACAGTTTTATGGAATTACAAACTGATTTACCAATATTTTGGTTTATTTAAATTAACATGTTTCGCTTACAGGTAATTGCAAGGATAAAATAGGTGTGTAAATTTAGTTTTAGCATAAGCCAACGCTATCTATGGGTAGCTAGCTTCCACTTATAGCGCTCTTGGTTTAGCTGTCTGAGCTGTTTCTCTGTCACAAAGTGCAATTGCTACTCCTGTTTTTTTAGCTAAGTTCTTTAGTAACAGCAAATTATGCAGGCTGTTTTCAAGGAAACATAAATACATCAAAGGATATATTAGATTGTTTTGAACGATAAAATAGACAGAAAAGCTGTGCTGAAGGTTAAAGACATGTTGGTGCGGCTAGCAGTGTATATTCAGCCTTACGTGAAACAGGGGCACACAAAAGGCAAGAAAAAGTAAAAACAAGTTCCTTTTAAATACAATTGAATTGAACATATGTTCAAACACTAGCACGAATTTTCGGTGGCGCCAGTTGCGGTCAAATGTTGACCAAATGCAATGGACCATTAAAAAACAAGAGGAAGAAGAAGCAGCAGTCAAACATCGTCCTGTCAACACCCAACTACAACACTAGTAGGTGCATAGTGTACACAATGTACTACAAGGAAGTGTTAGCCACTAATGATGCGTCTCAATTGAGACACGGCAGCAGATTTGAGTAAATATGTGGGCACTGTTTTGTTTTATAGGGCAGCAGTCTGGCACCATGAGCGGCAGCCTGTCACTGAAATGTCTGCCATAATATCGCAGACGTGTGTGAGTGTATGAGCCTACACACTCACACATACACGCACACACACACACACCTCTATGCATTGCTAGATCCCTCAGACACAGACCTCTAATGCTGTGTGACTGCACTCCCCAGGGCTTCGTTCTGCTCCGCTGGATGAGCTCGGCTGCCTGCGTGGAGAGAAATCAGGGAATCCCTACATTCCCTTCCTCCTCTTATTCACCCATATATTTCCCCTCCAGCGCTATGCGGGTATCTGTGTGTGTTGGAGCGGTATATAAAAGCTTGGTTATCATTAGGGAGGCGTTTTTACTGTGACAATGATAAAACCGCCTCAGCAGAAACTGCATCTATTTCTTTTGGGAGCCCAATGAACTAATTTTGCGAAGCGTCACTATGACAGATTATAGTACAGCAGGAGATCTCATACAGCGATGTAGAACATGTCAGGGATGTTAAAACCAATCTCTTTTTGCTTCTCTTTGACACAATAACGAAAGAGAGTGTTTACTTTAATATTAAATCTGCGTACAGGGCTTCATAATGACTGTAATGATACTAAAGAAGCCATGAGTGTTATTTTAACTCATTAGTGCCACTGCTCTGTGTTCATTCACAGCTGATTCCAGTGTTAAACACACCGACCAAATGTTTTCCAGCCAAGATTAAGACTGATGGGTAAAAGAAAATGTTGTCAGTGGAAGAAGCAACTTTGGCAGGCAGACAGGTCCTATGGTCAAACATGATTATTTTGTATAAATCGATGTGAAAATAGATGGCCTTTTTGGGAAAACAGCCTTTTCTTTTTTAGACACTTAGAAAAGAAGATTCATGGACGGATATGAGAGTGATATTAATCTTTCCACACAGCAGAACTGTCAGAAACAAGGCAAATACATCTATCATTTCCCAAAATGTCAAACCATTCCTTTATATATATGAAGAATAAATGCCAAAACTTCAATGTGCCATTCTCCATCACTATAAATATTCAGAATTGCTTCATTTTTAAGTTGTTTGTCCCACATTCCTCTGCTGAGTCTGCTTCTTAATTGCCTGAATTTGTTTCGTCTGTTAATCTTATTTGTTCGTCAAAGCGATTATGTTTCCGTTTTTGGACCCTTTGCTTAACAAGACCAACAATTTGACGTTTGATCGATTTCACCATCATGAGATTGTTTGTTGGGCTGTTTTTTTTCTTGCATTTAAAAGACCAAACGATTAACCAAGCAATAAAAGGAATGTAGTCTTCGATAATCAGCCCTAATGTAATGCATAGCCAACTTGTGTGATGTATCAGAGGACCCAGACTGTAACCTTCCAGTCAGGACTTCTGGCTCCTGAACAGAGGCTTCAAATCCTCCTGCTGACAACATCCGGAGCATTTCTTTTGTCTCACTGCTTCTCACACCTCGCATCAATATTTTCCCCATAAGTCTCAGCCTCTTCACAGACTAATCTGAGGGTAAAGCCACCTCTGAATTCAAATGAGGTCCTGACACCTCTCCAGTCCTGCTCCTGAACACCGAACCACACAACCAACCAGACATTCAGCAGAATCCCATTACTATTAACAGTGTGCCAGTAACACCAGTGCTCCCAGTAAAGCACTGGGACATCCTGCTGGCTCCAGAAACCACAGACAAGGTCATCATAAATTATCATAGACACATTGAGAGGCCATTAAAGTCACTCACTGTCATTAAAAAGGTAATGTCACATCAAAAACACTGCCTGCCCTCCATTATCGTTAAATAGTGGGTGTCATGCCTCTAAAATGACGAGGAAGTTAATTAATGCAACATTTTCCCAACAGACCTGAGACCTAAATTCACCTGAGTTGACTGCAGGTTAATCTACCGTCGAAACCAGCGGAGGCAACAAGAGGCGAGAAAATGAGCTTTTTGCTGCATTGCACCTGCCCAAAACGCGCTTAACTTTACCCGGGAAGTGGGCTGTCTGGTCCCGCTGTGTGTGACGAATCCTCCGGGGTCGTGGTCGTGATGGTGGAAAGACAGCCCCCCACCTACCGGAAGAAAGAAAAAACAAGGAAAAGACACAAATAAAACATCATTAAGTAGGGACACATAACAGAGGCTCAACGTGCCATATGCCAGAGGAAACACGGCGGTGTTTGGAGTCCCGGTAGTGCAGCTGGTTGACCCGCAGAACCGCGGTGGTGTCTCACCTGGAGCCGGCGGAGGGTGACGAGGAGCCCGGCAGGGGAGCACGACAGGCTGGGGAGAGTCAGGCCGGGGATCAGGGATCGTACGTGAGTGTGTCGGTGCGCCTCGGCACCGTCTGAAGGCGCAAATCCACAGCCAGGGTGTTCCCGACCGGAGGGGGCGTGGTGTGCGTGCGTGTGTGTGTGTGTGTGTGTGTGTGTGGAGAGAGAGAGGGAGAGAGAGAGAGAGTGAGAGAGAGAGAGAGAGAGAGAGAGAGAGAGAGAGAGAGAAGCAAGAAATCCTAACAAATAAGCTTATTTCTAACAATGCGACAGTTGTTTCCTCACATATTTAGACTCCTGTTGGTTTTTTTTAAATACATGAATAAACAATTGGGGTATTAAGTGCATTTAACACCGCAGTGCTTCTCTGTGAATGGGTTCAGGGAAACTCCGTATTGTCACTGGGTAGTACATTATGTATAATACATTTTCCTGCTGATATCCTCTGGTTGTTTGGGTGTATTTCTGTGGTTGTTATGGCTAGAGGAGCAGCCAGCTTTAAGCAGAGTGACAGTTTATTTAAGTACACTGTATGTAGCTGAGAAATACATGGGTTGGTCATCTTGCACAAAGAGCAGGTGAAGTGGGTATAGCTGTTCAGGCATTGAACATGACCACTGTCAGCAGGTCACCAAGTATTATTGTCTTTCACTGTGGCCTCCTCTCTTTGTTTTATTATGTATGAGTTTATATTTTTATGTACTATATGATTTTGCATTGCATTTCCGATTTATGCTGACATTATGTTCCCACTTTTCTCAGTACTCTGCTTGCCTATAGTCCTGTTTTATTGTGTGATTTAATTAGGCTATATATTAAAGGGACTATCTGTCCAGAGGCTACAGCTAACTGCATTTTCAGCAGTTATTAATGTGCACTGCCCATAAGCGACAAAAAAAGTTTACTTATACAGCACTATAGGCTATTAAAACAGCATTTTTAAGAAGGTTAGAAAATGTACAGGCTTAGTAAAACAACAAGGGATAATAGAGTTATAAAGAGTGAAACGATGAGAACCAAGGCTATTAAACATTTATAAATGCTTTCAAAAAATTAAAGTTTAAAGAAGGAATCCAAGAGATGCTTCTAATGGTTTGGTCTGCTTAGTCCATGTTAAATGAATAACCAATAAAAAAAGAATGAATTAATGTAGTTATGTCACTCACATTTTATTACATCATCATAAGAACTCAAAAACAACCCAACAGCAGAAACATATTGGCACATGTTAATATTTCAGATTTACATGCATTTAACATGTAACAGTTGATTTATTGCTTGAACTCGATGTGAGGACCTCTGCTCCTCTGAACCTTCTTTCTGACATATAAAGAGATTTACTGTATTTTCCATGAGTTTTACGCCCTCTAATGTTGGTGCTGGTCAGGTCTTCTAGTGTCTGACTTTAACCACAGTGAGGCGACATAATAACTCAGGCACCAGCTTCAGCACTTGCGGACTTGTCTCTTCTGCGCTCGCTGTCTGTGAAACACCGGAAGTAAACAGGAACAATAACTTAGCAACAGGCAGACGCCGGTGATTATAACAAGAAATAAACCGCTGTGTCAGTTACAGTAACGATGGAGGAATATAACTCTGGAGATGAGGTAATGTTATGTTGAACCACATTTAATTAAACAGCCGAAAGCTCCAAAGTTGACACAACAAAGACAACTTGTTAAGCTAACGCTAGCTAAATCAGCTAGCTTACTCAGTTAGCCGAGGCTAACGGTTCTCTCATCGGGGAGTGGTCATAGTCATCACAGTAATAATGTTAGCGTCAGTATTAACGTTAGAAACAGCAAGTACAATACATAAATTCCACATATTTGTAGTCTATTACTGTTAATAAATGCTTAAAATTTTTTTTTATATACATTGAAATGAAGGAGGACGTACTCAGAGCCTTTACATAAATAAAAATAAATTAAAGTACTACGCCTACCATAAAAATACTCAAATATAATTCATACATATCTTAATGAAAACATTTTATATTATTTAATTGGATGAAGGACGAATTTAAGTGATTATATGCGTGGAGTTAGAGCTACATTTCTGAAGAAGATAGCAGTTAATTATTACTTCATTATGTGATTAAGCTGCTGATTATTTTGTCGATTAATTAATATCTACGAATCATCTTGTTATGACAAAATTTGCAAGTAAATCTTTAAAACCAAACATTGTGCAGTTATGCTTGTTTATAAAGGTCAGAAGGAGACTAAATATCTTCTTGGATTGGTCAGTGGTTTGATAAATTCTTATAAACCAAGATAATGATAACTGTATATTTTTTGCAAGTGTCTTTTTTCAATTATTTTCACCAAATGTCAGACCCATGGATGTTAACCATGTGAAAAGAATAAGCTTTGTGTTTCTGTATGACACATGTTTCATGCACTGATTGACTGTAAATCAGCTAATGTTTTTTTAAACCAAAAAACGGAAACGAAATCACACTAATGTCTCAATGTAACCGTGTTTTTCCTTTCTTCTTTCACCGCAGGTTATCTTCAGTGCTGATGAGGCCAATGTCACAGTAAAGGAGGTACATGTTCTCATCCTAGAAACCATAATAAAGTGTATTTTATTGTAAATCTGCTCTTTGATGTGATGACAGTGTATGGTTGTTTTGTCTCAGTGTATTGAAGGTGTAATCGGAGGAACAGATTACGACCAGAGTAAAGTGAACCAGTGGACAGCCAACATAGTGGAGCATTCTCTGACTCACCTGGTCAAACAGGGACGGCCATTTAAATACATAGGTGAACCTACTGCCTGTCATAGTTAATTTAAGGAGACCGCAGAATATAATGTTGACATGTAGCTCTCATGTGACAGTAACTAACTCTGCTGTCTGATGTTTTGCAGTAAACTGTGCGATCATGCAAAAGACCGGCGCTGGTCTCCACACAGCCAACTCCTGCTTCTGGGACACAGCCACTGATGGTGAGAGATGACTCATATTTACAGGTCATATCTTTGGAAATTATTTGAAGGCAAATGTGACAGCAGATTTCACTTCTGATACCAAAATAATACTCCAAAAATATTCAAGAGCAACAGATTTTCAGCCTTTAGATGCTGGAATCAGCAAATGTTCAGTGAGTCATTTTGCTCAAATGATTTAAAAAAAACTGTCGAGAAAGTTTAAAATTCAACTAGAACTTTTCACCAGAAATTATTAATGTAATATTCTGTCCTACTTGTTTGTGTATCTCAGGAAGCAGCACGGTGAGGTGGGAGAATCGCACCATGTACTGTGTGGTCAGTGTGTTCGCTGTTGCTGTGGCTCTGTGACGGCAGGACAGAGCTGACACCGTCATATCTGGAGGTGTGTTTGAAATAAAAACCATGACGAAGTAGCCCTGAAGACCCTCTAATGATTCCCTGTGGTAAAATATAATGTACAAGTAGGTTATTTCTCCCCACAGGCTGGAAAAACCTACTTCAGGATAAGGTTTGTGAGTCTACATAGTGGGAAAATGTTGCTGTGTATCGACCAGGCAAAGGTCAGAAGGCGACCATGAAGCACTACTTTAGAAAAACAACAAACAAATATAACACACATACTCTTGCATCAAAACTAAATACTGCATCCAAATGTTGTAATCTGTTTAAAATGTTACTGAAATAGTTTTATCATAAACCTCAGCTGCAAATTGTGTTCAGTGCTAATTAGCAAATGGCATTTTAAACGCTAAACTCAGGTGGTGAAAATTGTAAACATTAGCTTATTAGCATTTAGCTTAAAGTGCTGCAGTGTCTCAGTACAGCCTCATTGAGCTGCTAGCATGACTGTTAGCACCTCATTCTCATTTCTCTTCTTCAGTACATTCCCTGATAAGACCCGACTGAACTGTTGCTGTTGTTGATATTTAAGTAAAGTCTAACTGTTGTTTTTGTAGGGATCTAACTACTGTAAAGTGTCTCAACTAGCCTGTATTAGTATTATAATTATTTACACTGGTCAGTATCTGTAACTGTAAAGATATGAGAGTCTGTATGTCCAGGATGGAGTTGTTAAATGTTCAGTCCTAACGAGCGAAGCACTTTTTCTAAGGCATTTTGAAGAAATCCTGGATTTTGTCTGTAAAACTTTGTGTTGAATTTGTGGAAGCTGTTTAATAAATTGATTTGTTGGAACTACAGTGCAGTCATTTAATGAATGAATGCATGTATGAATGAACCCAGAATATGAATGGGATTTATAAATCAGACTGACACAAGGTAGAGTTGTGGTTTTGTCACTTGTCCACTAGAGGTCAGTACAGGACAGCCTATGAGCCTAAAATAAGGCAACAGACAGTTTTCACATATAAATATAAATTTATTTAGATTTTTAAGTAGGATTTTATCCTTTAAATGCCTTTTTTATTTGCTCTGTATGAGAATGTTAAATGTGTACAATATTTTTTTCATGTTTTTTTGGCTTCAAAGGTTGCTCTTAAACTCTTATTTATACAAACATTGGGAGCATTCTTGTGATACCCAGGGGTCCCTCTGCAGATACATTGCAAAAAGGAGTTAGTGCAAAAACAGACAACACTGACATTCTCTCTCACACACATCAAAGGTGGAAAATAAGCAAATATACAATTTTTCAATTAGATATTATTAATTTGTGTGTAAATATTTTAACAAATGAGACAGAGACTTGCAGACGTAACAGAAATGAGTTAGAAAAATGCAAATACATCCAAACAAAGCATTTTACATCACTGCAGCTGCTGCTGAACCGAAGCCACTTAAATCCTTTTTTTTTTTTTTTTGTGTAAACGTGCAAAAGCGTGACGCTGGGAGATGTCCGTGCTTTACAGTAACGTGTTGGTGATTGAAAGGGCTCTTCAACAATGTGTGATTCAACATCTCGACGCACAAATACATCACAGAAGCAGCGCGTTTTAATGATAAAGCTCTTATCAAGGAGTAAAAAAGCTGATTGCTCGCAGCCATAAAACCAAGGGGGTACCAGAAAAAACCCTTTACAAAAACAGACCCCCCCCTCCCTCCCCCTCGCAGGATAACAGTTCATTTGAGGCTCAACACATGCACACCTCCATGCCAAAGAGATATTCTAAATACAATCAAGTCAAATGCATGGCTCCTTGTGATCAGTAATGCAGCATATAGGTGGACACAGTCTCTTAAACTAAAGATGCATGGTGGCGTCCGCGTGGTTGTGTTTGATTTAAAGGCTGCACAATGACAGGGTAGTTAGGGTGATCGATGACAGCAGTGAGCACCGCCTCTGCAGCGTTTCCGAACATGATGCACGTTTGCAGACAGATCTCCAGTTAAGGACACATTTCATGTAGGAGTAGGAGACAGTGGCAGAGTTGAGACGGATATATGAAAGTGTAAACTCAACTCACAGAGGAATCATGTGGCACTTAAAAGGTAACAGATGATAACTGTCAGAGTCGCTCCTCCGAATGGCACGTCAAATGTTTGTGATGCTCTAAGCATTGCAGGATACGCTGTGGTTAATGTCACCATTGATTCCACCACTTATATTATTGGTAATTTCATTAGGAGTGTCGTAGACTGTGTCATTGAGCATGTCGTATGTTGTGTCGTTGGGCATGTCCTCTGTGGTGTCGCTGCCTGTGTCGTGGGCTCCGTCGTTACCCGGCTCTTTGTGCGTGCTTGGGCTTGGCGGCTCCAGGACAGGCTTTCCCATCGGCCTGCTCTGAGGCGAGGACGTGGTGCACACGAGGCAGAGCAGAGAGGAGCAGTTCCACAGGCCCTGCGTCATGCTGGAGGAGAAGAGCCTCCGACACGGGTGACAGAACTGGTAGAAGACCAGCATGAAGAAGATGGCGATGGCGTAGGCGACCAGCAGCTGCAGCACCAGCAGCGGGGCACAGATGAACTTGTAGAAGTCTGTTTTGTAGATGTACCACAGCAGCAGCAGCGAGGCGTTCTCCACAAAGCGCAGCATGTAGTACACAGCCATGCGATACCAGTTCTGGGACTTATTGATGAGGTCCGGGTCGTTGAGTTTCACCTGCACGGCCGACCAGCAGAACATGTTGATGCCGGCGTAGAGGAAGGTGAGCAGGCAGAGCACGATGGTGGTCCCCACCCGGGTCAGAGTTTTCTCTATGTTCTCAGGGAACGGCGAGTGGCTCTGCCAGAACAGGATCCATGGGTAGAGGAAGAAGACGAGGAAGTTAAGCAGGACCACAGGCAGGACCCAGAGCTGCAGCACAGAGCTGAACAGAACCAGAACCACCACTCGAGTGGCGATTTCAAAGCTTCTCCACAGGAAGATGCACAGATAAGCCATGGGCCGGACGTCCACTTCATAGTCGTCGTATTTGATCTTTATGGCCAGGATGTTGCAGCGCAGCGCTCCGTACACGATGGACAGCAGGGAGATCACCATCAGCGTGCCTGATAAGAAAAGACGCAGAGAAACATGATGACAACATGAGTTAAAGGATTGATTGACTGATTGGTATTTTCATTTGAACATGTTAATAAAATAAAAGTAGATAAATTACTAAGCAACAACAATATCAACTGCAATATTCAACACAAAGCAAACAGTACATGTTCCAAAAGGAGTAGGATGAAGTTTGCTCTACCCCTACCCCTTATCTACCTTTTATCTACCTTTTAATATTTATAACACAAATATACACCCCGTGTCAATAGTAGAAACAAATAGTTACATAAATAAATTCAACAAGTTATCACATCCTTTCTCTTCTCTACTGTTTATCAACGTTTAAACCATCTGTGCCCCAAATTTACAGTATTAGCACAAACTCACACTATGAATCTGACTTAAAAGTCTTATTTTGTCAACTTAAAGTGATAATCTCGTAGATTTTCAGGTAAATAAATGTCTGTTAAGTCACAATATATCACAGAATGAGGTAACACAATGGTGATTGAGCCTATGGCTCACTGATGAAAGCCTCTGCATTTGCAGTATTATAAGTTGGTTGTCTGTGGCGACTTTAGTGCAAACAAGCGGCGCCCAGTTAGTGATGCGTTTTCCATCAGCCAGCAGTGGTTGGTCTGCCAGAGAGGGTAGGCGGAGCTAAGCTGCTGCTTTTCCGCTCTCTGCAAGTGTTGCGAGTAAACAGTAATCTACTATGGCTGAACAAACAAAGAAGAGATGTTCGAGATTATAACTTTAAAGTACGTTAAAGTATAACACAGAAATAAACTAATCACAAATGAAAAATGCCTAAAAATCTTGTGGTTACCACTTATAATATTATTTTTTTAAAATTCAATGTTGTAAAAAAATGTTTTGTTGCTGAGGATGCAACAAAATTAAACTATAACTCAGTTTATCTACATGTGAAGGGATTTTATCCCAACGTGTCTTTTTTTCTTTTTCATTAAAAGTCTAAAGTTGCCTGTAAATAAAAGAAATGTATCAAAAATCCCTTCTTAAACAAACAATACAGTCAGAGATAACAGAGATACAGCAACACTTTAAACTGGTTTTCTCAGCTTGTCTCTGCGTGATATATAAATAGATTCATGTATCGGTAAATAAAACAACAGCGAGGTTAAAAACAGGTGCTTATATAAGCACTTGAACAGCTTTGTTGTAGCCTGAGTCTCTTGTCCTTCATCACTTACATTAGAAATAAATAAATAATGGATGTTTGAATAGCCAGTAAAAACAGCAGTAACGATAACAGCAATTAAAAACTGTTTTATTGTTCACAGACACCTGACTGCTGTTTGAAGACACATGAGAAAAATCATGAACCTCTCCTTTAGCGCCCGGCGCTTCCATTCATCACATCCACTGTTAAATCACTAAGCGTGAAATAGAAGTGTCAGACCGGCCTGAGCGGAGGAAATAAAGAGCTGTGTATTTATAACGTCCTTTATTTTGTCCTAATTGGATGACCAGATGTCCTTGCTCGACTTTGTGTGAACATTTGCTAAATCTCTCTCACACACACAAAGAGTTGGACAGCCTGCCTTCAGATCTGCACCAACTGGCAGAGAGGCGCTTACATAACACCACTCTGACTCATGAAAACACCATCCTCTTATTTCCAATATGGCACTCAGCTGATCAGCCCACATCAATGTGAAGCTGTGAAACTGGTGACCAGGGCACATGTTGGTACTCCTCACCTCTGCCGATGGAGACCCCCTGCTGCAGGACGCATATGTAGAGCTGCAGGGTGAGCTGGGGGGCAGATCCCAGGAAGGCCTGAATGACAGAGGTGCGGGCGAAGGCTGCTCGGTGTGTAAACAGTTTCCCCTCCGCCTGCCCCACCTGCCGCTCCACCTCCTCAGACTGCCCCCCGCGAGGCATCTGCTTCTTCCTGGTGATGCTGACATAAGGCTCCTCCACGCGGCCCACGCTGCCATAGATACAGAACGCCTCCAGACACCTAAACACAGACAGAGAGCAGAGGATATAAGGAGCTGCAGACGCTTCTGTTAGCAGCAGACTACCTTTCATTAGTGACTCATTTTCATATCATTTATTAGACTCCAGAAAACATATAAACCTCTTTAAATATCACATCCCAGCTACTCCCAACAAAAACCATACACACTAAAACATGACAAACATGCTACGGCCATGCTAACAGCTCTGCTAACATCAGCATGCTAACTAATAGTGCCAATCATTATGCTAGATTTAGCAGCTTTCTTTACTGTGTTTGTTTTGTAGCCTCTTATCATGTAAGAGTGTCAAGCTAGCCGATTAAGCGAATGGGTCCTCAGGTGTTTGTTAATAGATAATGACTTAATGAAACAAAGAATATTTACTACAGTTGACTCCACATGTATTTGACAGATTTATGTACGTGCTTCTTAGCTGATTAAGATCGTAAAAACAACATATAAAATCAATTTAGAAATGATGATGTATATTTTTGGATAAAACCACCCAGCGGGATATAAAGCAGTCTGAATTTAGCACTTTTATTAGGTGCAACATAAAAGTGAGGCACACCTGAATGCATCAATACATTTACCACTGCAATAATATTATATAATTATTATTCTGAAATTGGTTCGATTTATTCCGGACAGTTTAGCTGGTTATGGAACAGACTGAAATGAATACTGATGCCTCTATATGACCTACAAAAGCAAACGAGACCATCAGGAAGAGGATTGATTATTTCTTTATAGTCTAACGCCTGTGATGGCTGCCACCGTGTTGGTGTCAGACGAAATAAATAACTGCACGCTGCCGAAACAGCCCTTGTTTACATTTTACACAGCCAAGAGTGATACAACTGACTGTTAAAGAGCAGCTCCAGTCATGTTGTAAGACATATAAAATGCTCTGCTTGAAATAATAAATTGTGTCCGATATGTTTTTTTCTGCAAAATACGTTTAATTACCTTAAAATCCTCCCAAGGCATGTCCTCCTTCTCCCTCATTAAAAAGTCCTGAATCTGCACAGTCCCCGCCCACTATGCTAATTTCCAACTGCCCCCTCCGTCGCAAAAACAAAACACGTCTCGGCTATCGTTTAGTGGCAACTTGTTGAAACTTAACTAGCTTGAAATTTAGTAATTAGTAGTAGTAACGTTAACGTTAGTAGTCAGAAGTGAGTTTAGAAAAATGACGACGACGGTTACAGCTTTCTCGCGCGTCACGGAAGTGGTTGCCATAGGTTACACATATTGATATGCATAGCGTCCCCCCGTCCTTCCTGATATGTCTTGTAGCTCATGAAGAACACCACATGGAGATGTTTACAAGGTTAAACACTTGATTTTAACCGGATGCTTGTATCGTAAGTGAAAGATTTGAGTATCTTTATCAATTAATTGTTCTTGGGAGTTCTTTTCTACTGTTTTTACTTTACAGACATTTGAAACTGTTAGGGATAAGATAGTAATTGATTAATTTCACAGACCACAAGGGAACATCTCAAATTACCTCGAAACCAAAAGGTCCTAATAAAAGCAACAATTATCACATTTGATAAAGTATTATTTACACTATTGATAGATTAGAAAAACTGTAGTTAATTGAATATTTCTGTGTTTTTCAGTTCTACTTACTTTAAACACTAACAGAGCTTCATTAAAAGGTAGTGTTTCAGGCCTTATCTCAGTGTACCAGCTTTAGGCCTCTGGACGACGGGCCAGAGGTGATACATGTTCATCAGCATTTATCTCACTGCTGTTATGAATGTCTAACGGGATGCCAGTTACAGTCACAGTCAGTCATCTGCCAGCGAGTTAGTAAAAACAGTGAAGTGCTGAGTGTGGGCACGGGGCCAGAGGTCTGTGCTGGAATAGCAGCACTGATACACGGTGCCAATAAAACAGCAAGGCAGGAGGATTTAAGCCACAGGGGTGCAGAGGGACAGACTGTTTATCAGGCTGAACTGCACTGGAGCGGCACGCACACTCAACGCATCACTGACTCGATTTTAAAATGTATAAATAAATAAAACTGTTAAGGGTGGAGTCTGAGAGCAGCTTTCCAGAGGTTAAAAAAAATAATGAAAGCTCACTGAAGGATGAAGTGAGAAAGATCGGTCTTTGAGGGGCAGTACAAAATATCAATACGGCAATATATATCGTCATCCTGACTCGTGCAATACAATTATCGATATGCTGGCGCCAAATATCAATATTTTAATTTACAAATATTTCGCACCATGAACAGATTTCCCTGCATTTTGACTCACTTGCAATATATCAATTATCGCAGAACCGCTGTCCCGTGATATTATCATATAGAGACATATCATATTGCCACATATCGCGTATCGTATTGTGAGTTACCCTGTGATTCCCAACGCGACGGTCTTTGCTAGTTTCCGCATTTCGTAAGTTGATGTTCCTGTGCGTCTTCAGGTAATTGTGGAGTTTGCAGGCAACTTAAAGCAGCTATAACCAACACCAATGATCCTGTTACTACCTGCATGTGAGAGGTGTTAGCTTTACATAGCATTTAACGTCTTTTAAATCTCTTTTTTGTTTTCTTGGCCTCAACTTTTCTGTTTACAGTCACTGCTCTTAACGCATCGTTTTCGGTTGAAGCAAGAAGCCTATTGTAGTCTGTCGAGGGAGGGAGGCCTCTGGGCTTTCTTCGGGCACACGCGCATCGAGCCAAGGCTTTAGTTTAAAATGCCTTTATTGAATCAGGGCATCTCTCGTAAAAAAAACACCCCATCAATATCAGAGAAATAAACGCCGACTAGTTTCGACCACCATCGGGTCTTCCTCAGGGCGTGGCTAGGAAGAGTCATTAAAGACTTTCAGAGAGATGACCTGATTCAATAAAGGCATTTTAAAATAAAACCTTGGCTCGATGTGAGTGTGCCTGAAGAAAGCCCAGTTTTTTCCAGTTTAACATACATTGTACTCTTCCAGGTCAGCACCAAACAGCAGACAGTAACAGTTGTGGTGCGTTCCATTTGTACTCGGAAGTTGGAATTTCAACTGGAACGGCCCGATGTCGGATTTCCGACTCGGAAAGTCTGAGGAATCTCACCAACCCCGACCTCATAATCAAAGATGTCTACTCAACGGTAAATGAAAGCTGTAGTACTAACTGTTTATTATCACTTCTGTCTTATTTGTGTCTCATTAAATCAGTCGTACTCACAGTACTGTCCAACTTCTATCTGTGTAATGTTATTATGGTGTTTGTATGCACAATATACCGCATAATGTGTTGTTATCCACTGGTATTGCTAACAATGGCTAACCTGGCTAGAGCTATCCGCGCATCAACAGTGAAAACCGTAGTAATATAGCTACTGTTTATTAGCCCTTCTGTCTTCTTTGTGTCTCACTGACTCAGTCGTACACACACAGTACTGTCCACTTTCTATCTGTGGACCTCATATTTGTTCTGTACTTGTCTGTATTCAGAGAGAGCAAGCACAACTGTTTTACTGGAGGCGTCCATCTTGGTTTTCCAACATGTTGTACTGGAACGCGGTCAACTCGGGTGTGACGTCATTCCCAGTTCCGACTTCCGAGGTAAATGGAACACACCATTAGCTCATAGCCAGTAAACCTAGATGAACATTTAGATTTTTACCTCAGGGAATGGAGGAGACCAAAGCTTTACTTTAGTATCTGGTATGACCCAACCCTGTATTGAAAAACCGTGCTGTGCTACACTCCAGTACAAACAATAGAAGGATACTCTGGTATGTCAATTATTTTTTGGCTCAGATCATCATGTCTGGGATTGTGATAAATCCTTAAAAACCTGCAGGAAGGCGACTTTACAGGGAGGTGAATAGAAAGGTTTGTAAACACCATATCCTGAGTATGATCCAAAGCAGGATACTAGTGCGCATGTAAACACACTCAAGAGTTTCCCCAGAAATGTTGTTAGGCCTGTTGGCAAGTATCTCCTGAAGGGGGCTGACAGCTCGTCGGTTCCTGTCAAAAATGCTGTACATCAAGCAGGGAACCAGCTTTGGTAGTTGAAAAGCCTGAACAGTTGAACATCCACTCACAAGGAGGGTTGCCATATCTGCTGTTTTCCTTTTGTGTTATAACCAATAGTCGCAGATGACCTCAGTGAGGTCAATTATATCTATAGCTGTGTCCCAATTCAGGGGCTGCATCCTTCGAAGGATGGCTTTGAAGGCGTCACAGCTCTGCGTCAAAGGCTCCTTCAGATGCAGCAACAAATGCGTTCTGCTTTTCCAGGACATTGAAGGATCCATCGGGTGCATCCTTTGCGGTCCAACGTATCCCGAGATTAATTGCGCACCAATTCAAATGAGATGGCAGACTCTCAAGTGGTCGAGGAATGTGTAAAAGTTTTTGGTTTCAACTCACTCAAATAGCTAGCAATACAAATGCTAAAACATGAAAGGGGCCTTGAAACAAATTTTCTTAGGTTAATGGTATAATAAGTAGGATTTTCCCCTGCATTTTGTCAACAATGCATTCAAACTGGGCCCCTCCTCTGGGGCTCTTCGTCACCAGAAGCTCACGCTGTCTCTCTCGTGCAAGAACACGCCCACCCCGCCGAGCTCACACCGACAGCATCATGGTTACCTTTGCACTAGCATGCTAACCACCAGTTACTGTTACGCTGACATGCTAACTGCCTGTTAGCCTGTCCTACCCGGTTTGAGGCACCTACTTGTCCAACAGAAAGAAGGCCAACTCTGCATCGCTCTTTCGCCATGTTTGCCGGTCTAAATGGGGCCCAGCTGCTAATTTGAACCACTTCCACTCTCATCTATACGCTGTGATTTGCTTAGGGAACCACAACAGCGCCCCTCCTGAAAACGTCCCGTGCAAAGCGAAACAACAGAATAGATGCAGAGGGAAGGGTCTCACAAGGGTCTGCACACACACTCACCTACACACATGTATAGAGGCCCATAAGTGATGATTTATATTATATTATATTTGTAAAAGTCTATATTATATTTTTCTAGGAATATCCTACTTATTATACCTTTAAGTTACGTGACGTTAGTTATGCTAGCTAATTAGCCACTAAGGTGACCAGAGCGGTGCTTCGTAACACAAGAATAAGGGTGGGAACAGCTGGCGATGCAAACAGGAAATCCTCATTTCAGTTCAGTCTACGAATGACGCAGTCTTCGAAAGATGTAGCTCCTGAATTGAGACACAGCGATCGTCTTTGTGAGCATGTTAGCTTACTGATGTTAGCATTTAGCTACTGTTTAGCTTTAAAGACTAGACTGCTAGCATGATTAGCAGAACCAACCAAAATGTTTAGATATTGAGTCAAAAAAAATAATGGCCCCAGCAGGATCCATCGGTTGCGTCCTTGGCGGCCCAACGTATCCCAAGATTCACTGAGCGCCAATTCAAACAAGATGGCTGACCCTAATAGGTTATGTTAGGTGACGTTAGTTACAAGGAGCGGCCCTTTGTGACGCAAGGGTAAGTGTGGGAACAGCTGGTGATGCAAACAGGAAATCCTCCTCTGTCTGTGTATTTCTGTATTGTTCCTTACAGGTGAAGCAACTATAAGCTGAAGATGTTTTTAAGACTTTAAAGGGATACAGCTGCAGAACAAGGCAGGGAGAGGATCTTGAGTTATGTTTGTTTTGTCAAACTGTCCCGCAGATCCACAGTGTACAAACCTCACAGATTCTATTTAGAGAGGTGATATAAGACATGATCACACGCTCAAAGAAGTCCCATAAGGGAGTGCAAAAAAGTTGCTCAGAAGATTAAGAAACTGGAATAAGAGGAAATTAAATTGATGAGCATTCACCACTTGCAGAGTCATTGCTGCTGAATAAGATAAGAACTGTTTAGGTTTTGAGAAGTGTTGTTTTGGGCGGATGAGAGGAGGAAGTGCTGCTGTGCTGTCGCCAGTACAGACGGACCTTCCCCTCTCTGCTTGTGTTGTCAGAGATAAGGAGCCAGCAGCGACACGGGCTATTCTTAGATCTGCTCTTCACGGAGGACAGATGTGGAGTCTGAGCAGTAATCATCTGAACGCACCCTGGAGGGGGAAGCAGGCCCCAGCGGGGTCAGATCACAGAGGCCACGGCTCGGGGATCAACATGCTGGGAAAGAAAGTGTTTCCACAAATATCAGTTTGGATTCACAAGCTGAAGGCTGGCCGTACTGTGACCTGTCATACGTGCAGTTATATATCCAACAAACAGCTACTTTCATCATCAACACTTCTAATTTATTCAGCTGTAAAATGTCACAAAAATACTGAAAAAAGCAGAACCACGGGGGCAGAAGCTTGTTCAAACCTTGATAAAGATAACGTTTCTGATAAAGAGGAGAGAAGAGCAGCGAGCTCTACGCATCTGAAAAGTTGGCTCCATGTGAATGACTGTTAATTTACTCAAATGAACGGCCTTAAATAATCAATCTTTGTAATTAACTGCTGGCTCACTTTCTGTTGACGGACTAATCAATTCATCTCCTATTCAACTGCAGAATCGACATTCAAATCTGTAATTCCCAAAGTCCATACAGCCTTTTAAATATAAAGACTGTTTGCTAAAGGTCAGATTAGATTAAAACTGATAGTATCCACATGTGAGAGGCTTTAACAAAGAAATATTTGTGATTTTTGCTTTAAAAGTAAATATTCAGATTGGAAATAAGCATCCTAGAGTTGTAAACAGTTTGTGTGTGCGTGTTTCTTGCTAAAGCTAACTTAAAGTAAAACTGTATAATCGTGCTTCTGCTTTCAAAATGTGCCTGTTTGGTTTAACCGAAGAGAGAGACAGGAAATATGAGGAGGAGAGAGTGGGAGGGTGACATGCACCAAATGATCAGTGTGTCGAGGACTGAAGCCTCTGTACATGTGGCGCTCTACCAACTGAGCTAAACCAGCACCCTGAGAAACTTGGTGTCTGTATACAGCTCCAGAAAAAATTAAGAGGCCACTGCAAAGATATGTTTGTCTCTGGTTCTTCTATTTAGAGGTTTGTGTAAAATGAACTTCGGTTTTATTGTGTACAACATTTCTCCCAACTTCCAGATGAAATATTCTAATTGAGGTCTTTTATTTGCATAAAATAATGACTGGTTAAGATAACCAAAAGATGCAAAACAGACGTTCTTCATACCTCGAATAATGCAAAGAAGTTCATTTCTAAACAACAGAATACGAATGTTTAAACTTTGGAGGAGTTCACTAATCAATGTTTGGTGGAGTAACCTGGTTTTTAATTACAGCGTCCATGCAAGCTCTACTTTGTTCGATGGCTTGTGACCTTCAATCTTCCTCTGGATCACATTCAGGAGGTTTTCAATGAGGTTCAGATGTGGATCGAGAGATGCTGATTTATTTGGAAAGGTCGCTTAATTTTTTTTTCCGGAGCTGTATGTCACGCTTGGTCAGGCTTCTTCCTGGAATCTCTTCTCCTGCACCTCATCTTAAAAAAGATGTGCGTACAACTCCGTCGCAGATCTTGCAACTCTTATAATAGGTTTCCATCAGGGCTGCATCCAGCAGTTATTGAGTTCAATTATTAATTAATACCTCTTTTACTTTCTCCATTAACTAGTAACCTAATTTGTATCATAAGACAATCTCACATTTGAGAAACCGAAAGCATCATTTTTCACCTTCTTTACTTGAAAAGGTATTAATCGAGCACAGATGCAAATTAACTTCCTGTTTGGTTTACTTTGTGGTCTATAAACTCTTTAGACTTCCTGCTGTATGTTTGATTAAATTATCACCCTCGCTGACTGTGTGTACAGTAGAAAGCGTTCTTTATGCATGCAGGATTAGGCTCAGAGTCCTATAGCTGAGGCAGATGGTCCAGCCAGGTCAAGCCGGGGTTTACACAGAGAGAGACCCGGCCTATTACGGTTTAAAGCACTGAGCAGATGTTTAAAATGTATAACAGACACCAACACGTCAAGGCACATTCCTCCTATATGGAAACCTACTTTGAATCAAACCTGCTTCATGTTCTTGGCGTGCTGGGCTTTATGGTGGTGATTTAATGTCCCCTCAGATGGAGCAGTCATGAATAATGAGGCACAGCTTGGCCTGAGAGCTCATGGCTGAAGAAGATCAAACAGAGAGGGAGGAGGACTGACTGAAAGTGTTGCTGGATGAGCTCTGTGTGACAGACAGCTGTGAGGGGATTGTGAACATATCGATAAGCAGTGCGAGCATCGATCTTGCCTTTTCATTACAGACATACATTGAATGCAGCAGCGTGTCAGCGGCCGGCCAGAGGAGACAAAGGGCCGGGGCAAATGAAAACAACAGCATGTGCGCAAAGCATTCATCAAAGCAGCCCTAAGCAGCTTATGTGCAGGCAGGCCGGACATGTTTTTAATGAGAAAAAACATCCGTGGACACAACACCTGTGGGTGATAGCAGCCGTTTCACCGTGCGACATAGTGAAGAGGAGAGACATAAACAAGCAGGCACTGACCTGACGATGGGTCCGAGCTGCAGGATGTGCAGTAGCAGAATGAGCGGTCTGTCTCTGCTAAGGTCCCGGTGGATGAAGGTGAGAGTCAGCTGCACGAGCACGGACGGTACGAGCGTGAAGAGGAGCGTGAGCCCCTGCCAGATCTGGTCTCCAGCTGAGCGGTACGTGGAGCTGAGGTAGAGCGCCGCCGTGGTCTCGGCCGTGAACAGAGACACCGACACAAAGATGGAACTGGGGAGTCGCATCCTCACTCACTCCGCCATCTGGGGACTGCGGCTCTCTGCTCCGCTCCGAGTCCGCACGTCCATTACGTTTCCACCACCGAGCGGGCGGTCAGTCGGTCCGTCTCCCGGTGGAGGGGGACGCCGTTGTGTCAGGCTCGCGCCGCCGCCGCAGCTCATCTGCGATTTAGAGGAAGGCAGAATGTCTTCACAGCACAGGTGTTGTTCCGCAGAGAGCCTGTAGGGGGCGCTGCGGACTCGTTTCTGTCTCTACCTCTATCCCAGTCGGCCCATCCGGAAATAAAAACATCAGAAAATCTTGTTGTAAATAGACTTTTTTAAAGTACATAAACGGGCCAATTTCAAATTAAGAAAAATATAATTAAAAAGTAATAGGATTTAAAAAATTAAACATATATGAGACTTAAGGTCAGTAATGTGATTTTTTTAAATATATAATACGTTTTTTTAAATTTTATTTTTATAGTATAGGCCTACTTTTTGTGTTTTGTCCTGTTGCTGCTTCTATGTTTTGGCAAGTTTTGGACGAATCAGGATTAAAAGTAAGCACTTCAAGTTTCATACATTTTAAGGATAAAACACTATATTTCTTGATTTTTCCTTTTTTCTTTTCTTAAACCAATAAACTCTAAGGGATATATCACATACGGTGATATTTATTATAATGATATATAGCCTAATCGTTTCAGTAAAAGGTCACTCTCAAGTTCTTTATTGATTAGATGTTTTTCTTCTGAGAGAAAAAACATAGAAATGGGATAAAACATTTAAAACACGCTTTAAATTTTAATCTGGACACTTTATTAATATCAATAAATCATCTTAGATTGCAAAAGCACAAACATCACACACACATGCTCAGCCTATAAATGTTCCACAACAGGCACGATGAGCATCGGGAGACTGCTTTGGTTTTCTATTTATTATTCACAGCTCTTATTTTAAGTTTCATAGTTTTTAGTGCTTTTTCTACTCTGAGATGTGATCATAGACTGTAGACGACATGACAGTTCGAGCGCCCCCTGCTGACTGGCTGCAGTATAGGTCATAAAGCCCGCCTCCTCCATGTTAACAGATGGGACATGAGTCAAACTATAAAATCAAAATACACGCCAAATAAATGTTTCTCAAACATGGTTTCTGTCATTATAGTTAGTTATTATCATGTTGTCCAATTGTTCATTTTTCTTAGTCATTTGATGCTGTAAAAAAGGATGATTGACAGCTCTGTTGAGGAGCCGTAGAGGAGGAACGACGACAGGAAACGTAACTAAAACAATCACTACAGTCATTGACCATCACTGTAATGGTTAATATCTCCTTCATCTGACGTTTACTAGGTAAGTTGAATGTGTGCTTTGGGTGGCAGCTCCACCAGCTGACCTATACTGCGCAGACTCTGGCTCCAAATATATCAGCACCCGCTCCAGGTGCAATTTATATTTGTACAACAAAGGAGGTGGAGATGCGTCATCCATCTATATATACATTTGATCAAACTAAATGCTTAAAATTAGGTTCTAAGGCCTCATTATGACATCTATTTAAAGGAACCCTCCATCCTGATGTACTGAGAATCATATTGAACAGACTTTTCTTCTCCGTCACAAACCTACTTTCTTAAATATTCTGGGTTTTTTTTACACAAGGTAAAAGTTAAATCACAACGTATCGAACATTTCAAAGACTGAAGCCAACACAACAAACACCTAACATACAAACAGCTGTCACACTGCTACACGGTGTAACGTCGGGTCACAGGTGAGTCGGTTCAATAATCTATTTTTTTCCCTCAATATCTTTTAGTTGGACCTTAATGATTTTGCAAGTTCAGTATCAAAATCCCTCCATTCACGACAGTGGCAACAATAATTTGAGAAATCAGCCTGAAGGCGTGAATGAAAGTTTTGCGATATGCGACGCTGAGCTGGTGAAGTGAACATTTTAAAGGCATTATGTGACACCTGTTTTTCTCTTTTCTGATTTCCATTAGTTTTTAGCCGACAACAAGAAACGTTCATGTGTGCTTCTGACCTGAGATACAATCTACTTGAGAGCTTAACCACTTGACAAAATCAAGACACCTGCGCCCCCTGGGCTGCAACCTTTTGGCCTATATCTTTTTTAATGTTGTTGCAAGCTGGCACTACTGAATATTTGCTGAATTAGCTGTGTGCTGTATCTTTTCGCAGTGTAGGCATGGATTTACAGAAAGCTGTTACAGCATTACTCAGATACTGAAGATACGTGAAAACACGTTGATTCTCAAGCAAGTTCTGTGTTTTGATGAGGATCTTTTTTCTATGACTTCACACTGAAAATAAACATATATTCTGCATCTGTTTGTTCATATCTGACTGAGAAACATTACACTACACTGTAAAATAACACAGAAAGTTTGACAGTAAGTGGAATGAATCTGATTAAGTCTGGAAGCTGAACATCCACGTCAGTAAAGACACAAGACTAGATCATTACTCTACCACAATCCTGCTCACATGTGACGCTCTAAATCCCAAACAAATACCATCCCTCCACTCCCGCCCTGCTCACAGATTCAATCACAGAGACTGTACGACTAATAATAACTTCTTTAAAGATGTCAGAGGGAGGAAGTGGGGTCTGTTCAGGTCAGTGAGCTGCAGTAACCCAGCATCCGGTCACACAAAGACACTGAACAGAGGGAACTCCGACTGGTCGGGCTGCAGGAGGTCGACCAGGAAACAAACGGTCCCCGACAGGCCTTCAAACAGGCTGCAGACACTGGTCACTGAGCAGGAGCCGGATTTAAACTCCTCTGTGAAGAGGAACTCTGCAAACCTTCAGGGAAGAAAGAAGAGTGCAGAGAAAAACATGGAAGGTGACATTTTAAGAGATAGGATTACAGCTGAAAAGGGGCTGTAGCTACTGCAACACTAAGAGGAGAAGAAGTCTTCTGATACAAACAAATGTACGGAAGCCTTAAGCGGACACGCATCCATACATTTTATTTACTTCAGTGACGAGTATTTGCCGGGTTGTTTTAACTTCTCGTTATCTCGAGATAACGACGCTGCAGCGGCGTAATGTCAGATGACCATTACTCGTATCCCCAGAGTTACAAAAGCACAAAACAAACAGGCTTGACTTACCTCATCAGTGTGGGCAATGTCTGTTACATCACAGTGACCAGCCTGTTGTTTTGTTTTCTAGATCGCCAGAGTAATCAAGCTTTGTTATCCCGAATAACAACCGGAAATGACTTGTTATCGTGGGAAAACAGAGTAAATAAAATGTTTGGATGCATGTCCGCTTCAGGCTTCCGTACAAATGAGACATGACGGTGTTTTTAAGGCTGAGTCTGTTATTGTTGTTGACTGAATATCTTAACATTTTGGTCGGTTCTGCTAATCACGCTAGCAGGACTTTGAAGCTAAATGCTAACATCAGCATGCTAACATGCTCAAAACGACAATGCTAGCATGCTGATGTGTAGCTGGTTTACATTGTCCACCCTGTGAGTTTAGCGTGTTATCATACTAACATTTGCTAATTAAGACTAAGTACAGTTGCAGCCGGTGCAGCAGGTGTTTTTTCATGCATTGGACAAACCGAAATTTTAACCCTTTGATGGCACTAGATATGAATTACTAATGTTAATCATATTACTGAGTTGTTCACAAAAAGCAAAGTCATGTTGGGGCGAGAGGAAAAGTCAGGTGATCATGAATGTCATTAGTATTCATCATCTGGGGACCACAAATGTTGGAGCAAAACTTCATGGCAATCAATCTGACAGATATTTCAGTTCACACCAAAGCAGAGGACAAAGCCCGCCAGCCTGGGGACCACGCAGCTGGTGTGGGACACTTTTAATCCGGGATGCTACTCATACATTTGACCTTACGTGGGTTTCACTGCTGGAGCTTGAACTCCTGACCTCAACATTTTTTAAATCCAGACTACAGCTTTGTTCCGAAACAGTGGGAGGGGTTTCTCACCTCTGAGCACGGTAGATGTATTTAGAGTTTCCTGTGAGGCGATAAAGCAGAAGGAAGACGTAAGCGCTGCCTGCGACCCCGTGACAGATCCCCGGCCCCTTCTTCAGCAGACCTTTCTGCCACACCAGCTCCCCGCTGCGGATACACGTGTCCAGATACTGCGGCCTCTTGTTGATCAGGTAGGCTTTGGCAAAAAGATATGCCACACCTGCATGAGAAGACGGAGACAGGAATTTAAACAACCGCTGAGAAGCCATGTATGAACACTCATGACGAGCGTACCTGGGGCTCCGTGGCACCAGTGCACCAGCTCGTTCTCTCGCTCGATGATGGCGCCCAGCTCCGCAGGCCAGTTGCAGTTCTGCTCCTGGTTCATGAGGAAATCCACGCTCTGCCACACCAGGTCCTTCTCTGCCCCGCTGAGCATGTCCTGGTAGCTCAGCAGCATCTGCAGCACCGCTGAGAGGCCGTGGGCCGCACCTGAGGGGAGGGGGTTGAGGGGATCACACATGCACCCACTGAACCAGGCATGCAGGGAAGCAGCATGCCAAACACACAGACCGAAGCGTACAGGCACAAACACTAAGGACTGCTGTTTCTCTGTGTTTCTCACCTTTTCAGCTGCAGCCCACGATACATAACTGATATTTTTTTGACAGCAAATCAACAATAGATAGTTGTATCAGTAAGCTAAACTTAGCTAGCTCCTGTCAAGGGCATAATCAGTTGCACAATCACCATCCTGTTTCAGTAGCCTGCAAGACCTGGGACCACTTAGTCGGATACAAATCAGGTCTCACGATGAACTAGGATTTTAAACTGCATATTAAGTGATTAAAATAGAACAAGACCTGTTTAATATGTGCTGTAATGAGGCCTTTCAGTGTCGGTAAGTAGTTGAAATGGAAGAATAATAATTGTCATGCAGTGTTCTGGGCCGATTCCCTCTAAATAACGGTGGACGCATGCAGGGGAAACACAGCTCTCTCAGTGTCTGTGAGTTCCCTCTTCATCCTCTGTGACTAAATTTAACCCCTCTGTGACCAAATCCTTCAGGACAGGCGATCTGTAACACATGCACTTGTCTCTAACCAGGCGTGTTCACGAAACACCCATTTCTGTTAAAGTCTCATCTCCTCATCATCTTCGAGGCTCTTGTCGTATCCATGCAGATGCATCCAGCGAGGCTATGCTTACTATGACCTCTGTGTTGACCTGAGAGTTACTGAGGGTCTCCAGCCCTGACAGCTGTCGTCATCCGGTGCAGTCAAGGAAAGGAGAGTTAGCTTCACACATGTTAACACCAAACCTACGACTAAAACCGTCTCTTCCTGCATAAACATTGGAGAAGCTTCTACAGTCAGCCGTTCTGATGGTGAGATTTACACTATAATATCTGGAGGTAATTCACACTTGACCTTACAGAGTCTATCTGCGTAACAAGGATTCTTATTAAAGACTTAAGAGGTGGTGACCTACTTCTGTATCAGTGAATTATATTTGCTGTGTTCTTACCCAGATACTCCGTCCCGTAGTACGAGTACATGAGGGGGAAAGGCTTCCTCTTCTTCCGGGCGTACTGTTTTCCTGATTCAATGATGGCCTGACAGATAGATCTGATTTGATCCTTGCTCAGAATCTGCAGAACAAGAGCGACATTGTTACCTGCAAAGCTAATGGCAACACTGTGAATGCAGGAATAAGATATACACAACCATCCTTTCATTTCCAGCCAAGTTAAATAAAAGTAAATACACATTCTGGATAAAGGAGAGATTATCATCTTTGCTTGTTTCTCCTCTTATCATAATCAGAAATAAAGGCTGGATTTTAGAGCGCAAACAAGAAGGCGATCAACAGGAAATTCTTTGTTGTCTGTTTGGATATACTGACGAGTCGTTAAGTCTTTTATCAAGCCAAGATAATTCCTGTCCATCGTCTGTGTTGCTGCTTTTTACTGTTTTTAGCAACATTTCTTTTGGGACAAATAATTGGTAGACAAAGTGAAAGATTTGTAAACTAACCAGCGCTCTCTAGTGGACAACCAATGTAATCAAGAGTCTGTTTGACATTTCTTGGTAGCCTACTCATGAGCCAATAAAAACTCAGATACCGATACAGTGCTGAAGGCCTACGACCTGGAAATGAGTTATCACTTGTAATAACGTACGAGGTTTAAACAAGTGGCTGCATGAGGCAACAGAAGTTGTCAGGGACGTCATCGCGCTAAACACAGACAAGTTGGAAAGTGATGTTAAAGTTGTACAGTGGTGCAGCTGGTTCACAGCCTAACATAAGCTTTGCGCCTCTGGTGATTACATTTAAACATCATAAAAGTGGGGTTCATTTGTGAATGTTATCTCGCTTAACAAGAAATCAGGTATCATAGAGTTTATGTTCTGTTATATTACAGAATGTAATGGTAAAATCCCATTAACTTTTTTGTTATAGGAACCAGGGTGATGCTAACTTTTAGGATGGTCTTCATTTTCTAAAACAAATAATTAATCATCTAAATAAATGATCAATAAATTAATATATTAAAACTGTCATTACTTAACAAACTTACAAACTTTAACAGCATCAGAAAAAAGAGTTGGTCTTAGACTATTAAAAGACCTGTCAGTGTTCAGGTAACAGTCCCCTGTTTGCAGGTGTATGTGAACATGTGTGTGCCACCGTCCCGTTTATGAGCTCACCTCTATGCCGAGCCTCTGTCTGAGGACCAGGGCGGCACACAGGTACCCGGCCCGCCCCACAAACAGCTCATCTGAGCCGCACTCCAGGAAATTAATGGGGGCACAAACGTCCCACAGGTTACGAAATTTGGTCAGCGGCTTAACGAAATCAGCCAAGCCCATGGTTTTGTATATCATAGCGGCCACGGCGTAGACCCCCGCCCCTCCGAGCAGGAAGGCAGCACGCATGTTTTTGTCCGGCTCCGCGTCCACGTATCTCACCGACACGTCGATGATCTGCTTGGCCGTCTTCAGGTACACGTCCCGGTGCTCGGAGAACAGCGGGCACTCGCTGACATGATACAGCATGTAAGCCACCCCCGCCGGGCCGTCGTACAGCCCTCCATCGCAGTCGCTGATGTCGACGGGAACCCGCTTGAGGACTTTATCGACGGTTGCAACGACTGCGGGCACGACGACCTGAGCGCCCTGGCCCGGGAGCAAGGCACCTTTGTAATCAGAGAAACGGTTCGCAAAGCAGCGGGTGTTTTCCATCACTGATGAACAGACGATATAAACAGAACAACGTGCAAGCCCTCAGCAGGACAGCAGATGTGGGTCAGACTGTTCAAGGTGTCAAGGATGCGAGGAAACAACACTTTGATAGCACATGCGCTCCCATCAGCCCTGCGCTGATTGGATGGTGGCAGTGATGGTTCAGCCTCATATTGGCTGATGGGACCTGCAGCCTGTCTGCCTGCAGACCTGCACTGTTACATTCTAATGTCTGGTGAAGAAGTTAATACCACATTATGGAAATCGATCCATCCCATCAAGTCAAGTCCTACATCCAAACATGTGCAGTAACAGCAGTGAACAGTTTTAAAGTTCTTCTCCTAAGTTTTGTACTTTTTACTCTTCTACTGTTATTCCATGCCTGAGGTTACGAGTTGGCCTAAGTTTGCAGATTCCGATTATTTATTCAAAATACATTTTAATTAATTATACGATTAATTAAAGCCCTGTATAAAGTAGCTGGAATAAGCCCCACCTTTACAAGCTGCAACATTAAAGTGACACATGATGCATCACTAAATGCGATTAGCTAAATGTTATTTCAGCCATTCACAATAATTTTGACACCTAAAATAGGCCTACAGTATATTAAAGTTACATCTATTTGTCTATTACCATTTATTTATTTATTTTTATTGACATAATTCCCCCACTAATAAAACGACTAATCCTAACTTTTAAATGTGTTTATGCTCAGTTCAGTTTCTCGCCACCGGGGGGCGACAGAAGCCCGCAGGCTCAGCAGGCTGCTGTCCATGGTGCTGAAGGCAGAACTCCAGAGGCTGTTGTTTTTGATGCAGGAGACGAAGAAATGCACCGTATTTGTTCATCAAATACACACAAACTTTTTTTTTACTATGTGGGTAAATTATTAAATGTGAGGTAGTTGTGCTTCCTGCAGCTTTAATCTTTTATTAAACAACATCTCAGGGTTACATATTTTTACTCCACAACTTTTATCTGATAGCTTAAATTACTTTGCACATTACGATTTTATAGCTTTATAAAAAAGTCATGCTTTTAAAAAAAAAAAAAATAGTATTGTCTACTTGGGACAGCCTACTTTGTGTCTTGTTTTCTCTCATTAGTTTTATGCAGTTCCACCAAAAGCAATTGAAGCTCACCTGAATCTCACAAACCCTCAGAGTTATCCTGCAGCTCTTTAAGGCGGCCTAAGATGGGAAACAGATCTACACTGGACTAAACTAACAAAGATGCTTTGACTATCTCCACCTTCTGCACATTAGCTGATGCATCAGGGTTAACAATAAGGTCATGTATAGGTCTGTAATTTTGTTGTAATTTTGAGGCTTTTTCAAACTTAAAAGTTTCTGTACAATTAAGGTTTTAATTACGAATTAGCAGCAAGGTGCTGCGCAAACTTAAGCCAATATTTTTACTTTATTTTAATTTTGTTTTGAAAGACTTTCTACTTTTACTCAGTTGCGTTCAGCTGACAGTAAAATATACTTTAAAACCAGTGTCATATATATCATAGAAATACAGCAGGATGCATTGGTCCCTTTTTAACTGCTGCACACATGAAATATTACTATTCATCACAGGTGTCAGCGTTATTCCTTACAGATTCATTACACTGTGCCATTTCCAAGATGAATTTAAAGGTTATCTGAATCGAGTGTGAACGAAGCTTTGAGCCACATTTTTATTTCAAATACGACCATGAATGTCATGGAGGTATGAAGCTGGGAGCAATGATACTTTCATGGATATAAAACTAATAACATTTCTGCTCAAATGAAGCGTACTGAATGCATGTTGAAGAAAGACTTTTATATGTATATTTTTTAATCGAGCGAGACGGGCTGAGGATAATGGAGTTCGACTTGACATGAAGGGAGAGCTGAAGTGGATGCAGTTCAGGCTTTTGATGACTTGAAGTAGCAGGAAGTGAAATCAGTGTGAGCGTCCAGAAAGTGTTTCCTGTTTGTGAGTTCACATTAAAGCGTTTGTTTAAGTCCCAGCAGCCATTTTTCTTTGATGGCTGTTTTTCCCCTCTTCATCTATAAACACATCCTCAGGGAGTAAATACTTTATGGAATAACAAACTCTGCAGCAATTTATTTCTTCATAAGGATATTACTGACTAAAGATTCTGGATGTGGACGACAGAAGAGTCCGGAAAAATGAAAACTGTTCGAGTCACGCTGGGAGAAATTTCATCTGTTTTGTCTGCTGCCTCGATTCAGGAAAACTGAATTAGCATTTATATTAGAAAATGATTCAGAGCCTGTTTGGTCACGTCTGATACACCAGTCATACACAGCATGTTCTATTATACATAGTGTGACATGTGGGGACCCAGAACAATGTTTAGGAGAAAGGTTTAATGGATTGACCTTTGACCTTCACTTCCACAGGGATGGACAGACGGACGGGTAGGTAGATAACAAGACAGATAGATAGACAGACATGTAGGTTTATATACAGATTAGACAGCTATATTGACAGACATTAAGGTAGTTCGATAGACAGACAGATGAGTAGGTAGAAAGGCAGACTGACAGACAGACAGGTAGATAGACAGACAGACAGATAGGTTATTAGGTAGATCGACAGACGGGTGATTAGGTAGGTAGATAGACAGACAGACTGTCAGGTAATTAGGTAGGTAGACAGACAGACATGTAGGTAGGTCAACAGGCAGACAGACAGACAAACAAACAGACAGGTAGCTTGACAGATGGACAGGTAGGCAGACAAGTTATTAGGTAGATAGACAGACGGATAATTAGGTAGACAGACAGACAGACAGACAGACAGACAGTCAGGTAATTAGGTAGGTAGGGTAGGTATATATACAGAATAGGTAGGTAGATAGACAGAAAGGCAGACAGACAGGTAGGTAGACAGACAGACAAACAGGTTATTGGGTAGATATACAGAAAGACAGACAGACAGGTAATTCAGTAGGTACATAGACAGACAGGACGACAGGCACACAGGTAATTTTGTAGATAGACAGACAGGCACACAGGTAGATATGTAGATAGACAGACAGGCACACAGGTAGTTATGTAGATAGACAAACAAGCACACAGGTATTTATGTAGATAGACAGACAGACAGGCACACAGGTAGTTATGTAGACAGACAGGCACACAGGTAGTTATGTAGATAGACAGACGGAGGAATAGATGGGAAGTTGACTAAATTTGTGCTTTTACCTTGAAACAAACAATAAATAATTTGTCCTGTATATGTGACAGTCGGCCTGAACACTGTAGTTAAAGGTGATTTCAGCAGCATGAGGTGGTAAAGATGTTTGTGGACACTGTTGTTGGTCACAGTGTTTGTTTGTTGTTGTTTTTAGATTACAGGAAGTAGAAAAGCTTTTTCTCGTTTTGTGTTCATTTCACAGCCAAAGTGACTTCAGAGGATTTCTTTACGCCTCCACCTTAGAAGCTAACTTAGCTTAAAACTGAAGAGAACTCCAAATCATATCAGATCAGTCTGACCAATTTGTGTGCTCTTGGAGATCTCAAGAATATTTGTAGGCTACTCAACGACTCAACAACTTCTTCAGGGTAAAATAATACTGCTTGTTCTGGGAGTTAAAAAGAATCATTATAAATTCCCTGAAGAAACTTTTTCCTCCCTCATCTCAGCATTGAGCCTGTGGCTCGTGAAATGACGCACGCGACAGCAGGGGGGCATATTGTTTATAAAGTGAGACACCAGGAGACTCCACTGTTTAAACTCTCTCCTCCCCCTGAAGGCTGCTATGTCTGTGGAGGACTCGGTCATCATAACCCCGGAGGAGAGCAGAGTGTTGTTTCTGAATGTCTCCAGAGTGTTCTGGGACCCCGCCGGAGAGCAGCACGAGTACAACATCTGGCTCCCTGGGATCGGGATCGCTGCGGTCTACGGAAGCATCATCATCGTGGGTCTGGTGGGAAACGTGACTCTGCTGAAGACATGTCTGCTGGTGAGGTCCATGCGGACGGTGCCCAACCTGTTCCTGTGCAGCCTGGCTCTGGGGGACCTGCTGCTGCTGGTGACCTGCGCGCCGGTGGATGCCAGCAGATACCTGGTGGACGAGTGGCTGTTCGGCCGCGTGGGGTGCAAACTGATCCCGTTCATCCAGCTCACCTCGGTGGGAGTGTCCGTGTTCACCCTCACGGCTCTGTCCGCTGACAGGTACTCCTCACGCGGACATATTTGAAAAAGTTTCGCTCCTTCTAAATTTTTTAGAACATTACGTTTCTTTAGTAGGACTACTTTATTACACTTTGCTGTAACGTTGTCCCCCGTGTAACGCCGGTAGAAACGATAACACCAGGTTAGCTTAGCTTTAACTATAAACCTAATATACTAAATTAAATATACTTTCGGGATTTGGGTAAAGTAAGAGCACGAGGACAACTTCTGTATGTGTCTCGGGACACCTTTAATGTCGCTCTCGAATGTAGGACATCTGCAGACTCAAAACAAATGTGATAAATAACTTCACTGTCGTAAACTATATCACTCCGCCACTCTTAATCAACCTTTACATTACAGACAGAGTGCACCAAATTAAGTAACTACTCTTTCTAAATAATGGGAAAAGATAAGCTACAATGACAATAAAATGTAAACTACATAAGAAAGGGATTATACAAAATGAATCTTCACATAAATAAATCTCCTCTTACTGAACCAACAAAACGAACCAAAAATATATCTTTAAGTATTTGGATTTTTGTGATTATTTAAGCCTATTAAGTGGGCTGTTAAATCAAATTTCTACACATTTTATTTAAACTAAACTGACAAAACTCGGACTAAAGTTACTAACCAGATAGTACCATATATTCTGTTTTATTCCTCAGCCAAATGCTGTTTCAAACCTCTTTATGCTGCCAGGACTAAAACAGAGAATAATGTCACTCTCTATAAATCAAACTTTTAGTGCTAAATAATTCCGCCAAATAGTGGAGTGCAATAGTACAGTTTTAAAATTGACCCCCATCACAAACATCTGTCCATATTTATACAGTAAACCGTAACCGCCTATGATAATATGTTGAAAAGTCTGTGATAAGAAATGTGTAAATATGATTATTCTATGCACATTAACTACTTAAAAATGCAGAGAAAAAATATTATGACTTACTTTTAGATTCAGCTAATGAAGTATTTCCCAACATGGGGTCCGGGACCTTCACATCTGAGGAGTCTCACTAAGATAATTAGGTACAAAAGGAAAGCAGAAAATAAACAAGTATACCAAACGCATGAAGAGATGATTTAATTGAAGTGTAGAACTCCAAGAAGAAGAAGAAAAGAACATTTAATATCCTTGTGATGAAAGAAACAACTACTTCATCGGTAATTTATCCTATCAGGGAGCATGCTTTGTTTAGATCGTAGCCTAATTTAACTTGGTAATGCAATCTACAGTAAGACAGGACATTTAAACACATCTTTGATTAACAGAATACATTTAATCTGCCTCTCTCTGAAGTGGTACTACACTGTTAACACATTTTTGTCATTACATGCATAGTGACGACAGTATAAGAGGTCATCCTGCTATACATAATCTCTGCACAAAAGCATGAAAGATATCATCCGTGCTTTATAATAGCTTCTTCTGTGTTCAGGTACAGAGCCATAGTGAAACCTCTGGACAGCCACAGGTCCAACGCTAAGCTCAGCGTGTGTTTCCGAGCGGGGGCGATCTGGCTGCTGTCTGTGACTCTGGCGATCCCCGAGGCCGTCTTCTCCGACCTGCACACCTTCACCACCAGCCACACCAACGAGAGCTTTGTGACCTGTGCACCCTACCCGCACGCAGGGGAGCTGCACCCCAAGATCCACTCCACCGCCTCCTTCCTCATCTTCTACATCATCCCGCTCTTCATCATATCTGTATACTACTGCTTCATCGCTCTCAGCCTGGTCAGGAGCTCTGCGGACATCCCTGCTGAAGGGCACCTGCACATCCAGAGACAGGTGAGTTTATCCTTTTAACTATTAAGTTTTACTTCAATGGTTTTTTTTCCCCACAAAAGGAGAACCTTTAAATCCATTAAAACATTTCTTAAGACCATGTTTCAGTACCCTCTAACTTTCAAGTCTGTTGCAGCTTTAAACAAACTCCACAGTGATGTCATCACCTGTGCGTCACTGCTCCAAAGTAAAAGCTGAAGCTAAATAAAAATGTATGCTAATTAGCAATCTCGGAACCCACTGGCTAACATCTGACGACGATATAGCCTCTGGGAGCGACGGCCAACTATACGGGGCTTCTGGTGTAGCCAGCAGTTTGCAGTGTTGTGACCAAGTCGTCTTTGCTCAAGTGAGTCTCAAGTCATTTGGTCCAAGTCTCAAGCAAGTCTCGAGTCCCTTTTTCTTGGGCAAGTCAAGTCACAGGCTATGTCAAGTCAAGTCAAGTCCTTAGTTAAGGCAAGTCAAGTCCCGAGTCAAGTCACTTTTTTCCACCTAAGATCCAGCACTTTTACCTGTAGTATCCGGTCTTTATAAAGAGAAAAGACAAGGTGTTAGAAGCCCATCTAATAATGATATTATTGGCCTATTTATATAACCTGTTCAAAAAGTCTGACAGTGAATTGTATCTGCATTATCTCGGCACAGAGGCAGCCATGATGATGGTCTGCTCTGAGACCGTATTGAGTAGTCACGAGTACGACTGATGAGGCTTCTCTTTGGGGAAAAACAAGCAGCGGGGGTCTTTGATGTTGCCTGTTGCCATAGCGAGGAGTTTGACTGACAGCCAGTCATCAAATTATGACAATCACATACCGGGGAGCTTTTTGAGTCGTCCAATCATGATTCCCAGTTTGCGCTGCATACATACTTGATAGTAAGACAGAAACTTATGAACACACGCAAGTCATCTGAGTCATCACGCCTCAAGACATTAACTTGCAAGTCCAAGTCGAGTCTCACGTATTCTATTTTTTGTCAAGTCAAGTCACAAGTCATCAAAACAGTGACTCGAGACGACCTGAGTCCAAGTCACCAAGTCTCAAGTCCACATCTCTGGCGGTTAGCAATAAAAGACTTCTGGCCAAGACTTCCTTTTTCTGTATGCTGCATAGTAGCAACTCAAGAAACAAGAATGGAGTTGGAGTCGGGATACGACATCTAAGAGCAGATTGTTAGCTGCACCTGCATGCAAATATCTGGTTATAGAGATTAATATAAATCCAGGGTGCCGGTTTGGCTCTGCGGTTAAAGCACCTAGACCCGTCCGCAACCCTCGGCCCTTCGCTGAATGCCATTCCCCACTCTCTCTTCCCATTTTGAATTCTGTCCTATCAATAACGACAAAGGCCAATAAAAAAAAACCTAAAAAAAGCAAACAAATTAAACGGTCATCAGATAACAGCTGATGGGAGGATGATATTAAGGCAGATTGCGTTAAGCCCCTTTTGCTCTCCACACGGACTGTTTTTCCTACATGCAACCAAAGCTGCTGATTGGTCAATACTACCTGGACTACAAACGGAAACCAGAACGCTTCCTGTGCTAAAATCCAATCCAGCGCCTACAGATTCTAGATTTTTCTGCAGGAATTGTGTGCAAGGTTAGTAGAAAATGTTAGCGATGGTTGTTAAGTAATTTTACAAAAAACCAAAGTAATGAAAGTGCTGGTTGTGCTTGAGGACTTGTCATTATCTCCTGGAGACTATGAATGTGTCAGGGTTGATAGAGCAGACAGGAAGGATAGACCCAAGCGCAGACAGCCACATACAGATTGGTGCGATTTAATATAACGTACAGGTAGGTAGGTTGGAAGGCAGGTCCAGGTACATGAACCAACAAAGCACGGTAAACGTGCCTCTCTTTTCTTCTCTCCCGTCAGATCAGGTCCAGACAGCGCGTGGCCAAAACCGTGCTGGTGTTTGTCGGCCTGTTTGCCGTCTGCTGGCTGCCCAGTCATGTGATCTACCTGTACCGCTCCTACCACTACGACCAGGTGGACACCTCGCTAGGCCACTTCATAGCCAGCGTGTCTGCTCGCATTCTGGCCTTCACCAACTCCTGCGTGAACCCGTTCGCCCTCTACCTGATGAGCAAAAGCTTCAGCAAACACTTCAACAGGCAGCTGCTGTGCTGCTCGACGCCCAGACGGCTGCACAGTCAGAGCAGCAGGAGCACAAATATGACCACCGTCTGAGTGCATGTGTGTTTTTACAGACTGCATATCACCGGAGCTTGTTTGCTCAACTTTTAGTTTTCATCCGTTTATATAAGACGAAACAAGACGAGCCAGAGAGAGACATTTCATCATCACACCTCGGTGGTTGGTAAGTTTTGCTCTGTATTCTCTGTTTTGCGATCAATTTAACGCCTTTTGGGATGAATACGGTTTTAAGTTTGAGGTTTTAGTGGAATTAAAACTTTTATAGTTGCTTTATAATTGCGTATGTATGTAAATGTAAAGTTATACAGTCTAATGTTTCTGTAAGTTTTTATGTGAATGTTGTGTTGGTTGGTTTTACTTCTATATACCGCATGTTTACATTTTAGCAGCAATTTCTTAATTTGTGTTTTACATATGACTGCATCTGTCGGTAATTCTTAATGAATGCTGGATAAATAAAGTCAAAGTTACAAATGACAAAAATAATAATTTTTGCGGTAAATTTAGTGGTAATTCTGATTCTGAATTTGGACTTTAAACTTCGAATTTCAACATTTATTGTGGCCCTAATCCTCTTCCGTGCCGTGGTGACTCTTCAGATGAAAACTCAGAGTAATATAAGATAAATTAAAGCAGCAAGTTGCGACTGAAACTGTGAATATTTATATATTTTAGCATTTTTAGCCGTGTTAGCATCATGGCTCTGTGGACAGAATGCTGTTAGAATGACCTTATGCTGGTGCAGCGTTATTATCTCGAGTTAACGAGATAAATAGCGTAAGTTGAGATCTCAAGAAAACACAGGATTGTTCATAATTGCTTGTTTGTCAAAGCACGTTGTAAACTCCTGTTTTTGAAGGTGCTATATAAATAAAGTTTTTTACTATTATTATTATAAATACAATGTATGGATGCATGTCTGCCTGCGTCATCAACAAATAAAGACATTGGTATCGTCCACAAATATTCTCTGCTCAATTTGCAAAATGTTAGCATGCTAACACGCTAAATGTAAGGGTTAAGAGGATAAACATTATACCTGCTAATACATGTAGAATTGTCACCTGGTTCACCACTGAATGTTAGCATGTTAGCCTACTGATATTAGCATTTAGCTTAAATCACCTTGTGCATATAAACAGCGTCTCAAAGCAGCATGGCTTCAAACTTTTTGTTTTCTTTACTGTTGTGTACATTATTCATATTATTTATGATTCTTTCTCTGTCCTTTGAGTCGTTTAAGCTCTATGAATACTTTGGTGATGTTGTCAGAATGTGTGATAATACTTGTTATATTTAATTTACAAACCTGCAGCGTCATTTCTGTGTTTTTGTGAATTTGTGCTGACGATATGAGGATGTATTTTACAATAAAACTTATTTGACTTGGTTTTATGACTTTGAACTATCAGAAATTAATGAATAATAATTTTAACCTTTCAGCTGAATTGATCTGTGTAACAGAGGTGAGTCAGGCAGATACGCAGCCACTCTGAAAAACTCTGCTCCATATCTGACCTTTCCCCACGGAGCACCACGAATGAATGGAGCTCAAATTTTAATCTCATTTTTGTAATGACTTCTTTTATTGTGCTGAACCATGTCCTGAATGTTACCTGGCCCCCGAGTGTCGACCCGATGTTACCTGTGGCTTCACACAAAATGTCACATCCAAACTGTTGAGTCTAATCCCTCCTCTCCCCCTCATGATTAATAAACCTTCACAAGTCAGTCTGTACGAACTGTGGAGATTTTGTTTGAAGTGCTATTGTTTTCTCGTGGTGCCAGCATGTGATCGCTAACACACCTACACTCACAAAATCACAGCTATCATGCCTCTTTCAGGACTCGGCGCTGAGGCCCTTCTGCACTGTGTAGGTAGAGAAATGTCACGTTGAATCACCTCAAACAAGATTTCTCAGATCTCACATCAGGTGACCTTTCAGGCTGGCATTTAAATACTGAAGGTTAATTCTGCTCGAGCAACCCCGACTACAAAGTCCGTCTATCCCTCAGTTCTTCAGATCTGTTTCCTTTACTGCGGTTTTATCTCATGTTCGAATCTGAACTTTGTTCACCCTTTCTCCTTAGATGTATCCCGTGTGTTGTCCTTTGACCATGCTACATAATATTCCTAACCTCTTTGTAGGTGAAAGTTCATCAAGTTTACAGACATTACAAAGCTAATGTCCACTGTATGGCGCTTTATTTACCAAGTATTTTGGGCTTCTTTTCATCGTGGTGTCGTACTCGGTTTTTACAGTCTTTTTATTGTACAGACTTGATCAAACAAAGGCTGCGGGTATTCGGAAAAAAATGGTTTGTGGTTCCAGGCAAAGAATTAAGCTTAAAACAGTAAAAATAACATTTTCTCTAAAAAACAAAAAGTATTGTAATTGCTGAAAATCACTATGGATTGAGGGGACTTTTTACCATTTTTTTTACCATTTTTTTTTACCATTGAGGGGACTTTCCTTATGTCCATGTAGGCTACATAAGCTGTGGTGGTTTCCTATTGTTAGTCGTGTCTGACCTTTCACTTCTGCTCTGCATGTAGTAAGTGCCGACGCAACATTACTATCATTCAAAACACTTTTTGCAAACTAAACGTACCTACTCGCCGTGGGTACAGAAATGTACACTTTATTGGGATCCTGTGTGGCGATGTCTTAAGAGTGCTCTGCTTCTTTAGCATTGCACTCTGAAGACATTGCGGCCTTTTTTCCATCAAACTCGATGTAGAAAAAATTTAACTGTGGCTATCAATCAACAGTCACCCCCCTTGTCCAAACAAGGTGGACGACGCGTCTCCATCTACTTTCATTGTACATAATTAAAGCCAAAATACCCCCCATGGCGGGCGCTGCCATCTTAGCCTGAGCTCACAGCAGTGCCGAGCAAGCTGAGGACGACTGACGCCGCGGAGGAGCCAAAGGCAGCACTCAAGACATTCAAGAGCATCAACAGCCGAGGTCCAGTTTGTTTGGACAGATGTCTGCCAGCTGGCACTTGAGAATTTGAAAGCCCTGCTAGCTAGCGCCCCCGTTCTTGCTGCCCCCAACATTGACCAGCCACAGACCACAACCCCCTGGTCTCCCTAAGCAGGAGGAAAAATTTGAACCGTCGTCTGATGCGCTGGAGTCTGTTCCTGCAAGGATTCAACCTGCATATCCAACATATTCGGGGGAAGGACAATGTGATCGCAGATCCCTCTCAAGGTCGTAAGTGATCATAAAAACTTTTATTTTTGTTAAAAATGTTGGTTTTGCTTATAGGCTGCATAAGAGCAACCCATTTATGGGATGAGGTGTTATGTATCGAACACTTTTTTCATTTATCTGACGCATTCCCTGACCTCCATACTTCTGTGTGTTGCTGTGTGGCACTGCCTGGCCTCCATACAATCAACGTCTGATCACCTGCACCTGAGAGCTGTCTATAAAGGCCTGAGCAAGCTCCTCCCTCTCTTTCAACCAGCAGCCAGGACCAGACAATGTCCCCAGCCACCTTTTCCTTTGTTTAAAGATAGTGTTTTTGTACAATAAAGATTATTGTGATCGATTTAAAGCCTCTGACTCCTCTATGTTGCTTCCCCTGAGCCAGGGTCGTAACAATTTGGAGCCAGAGTTCCGCAGTAGAGATCACTTAACTTTCCTCCTCTACTCTGCTAATCCAGAACAGATCGGCTGCAGGAGCTGGATTTGTCAACAGAGCTGTCAATCATCCTTTTTACAGCATCAAATAAGTAATTAAAAATAAACTTGTCAGAAAAATGAACTTTTGGAGGTAAATCAGCACGATAAGAACTAACTATGACAGAAACCATGTTTGAGAAAAATGTATTTGATGTGCATTTTGATTTTATAGTTTGACTCATGTCCCACCCGTTAACATGGAGGAGGCGGGCTTTATGACCTATACTGCAGCCAGTCAGCAGGGGGCGATATAGATGTTTAGGCTTCACTTTCAGGGAGCTGTCATGCTGTCCATCTTTTTATACAGTCTATGGTCCAAACCTTGTCCCTACATTCCTCACAGTAGCCTTAAGGGGCTAACCTCAAGCTGAGGTGAGAAGGGGGCTTCAGAGGTCTGGTATACTCACTCGCAACACCTCATTTTTTTAAACTTGTAAAATGACGCTGACTAAATTGACATCACTTGAGGCCATTTATTAGACTTCATGTGGCTCATGGAGCCAAGACAAGCTTTGTACAACTATTTTCACAAGGTCAGTAGTTCTCGCAAAGACCTGTAAACACACTTTGATGTTCTAAAAAACAATTAAAAAATATGAAACACAAACTGGAAAGAACTTTGATAAGAGTATAAAAATACAAAACTTAATATAATCACTGCAATATGAACGCTTGTAACACCCAAGTCATACATAAAACAGCAATAATTATACTAAAAGTGAACTGTATAAAAAACTAAACTGGTCCCGTTCTTTGAAGGAGATACATTTTTCTGCTCTCCTTGTTTGTCAGTGACGAGGCACAAACGTGTGGGACAAACCTCTGACATACAGAGAGCCACAGAGAAGGTGGAGACGTCTCATCGGTAAAGGAGGAAGTCCTTGATACTGTGAGGAAGGAAGAGGCTGGAGGCTGTATGGAGACGACTCCTTCCCAGACTTCTTCTGATACATAACCGACAGAGCTGAGACAGAGCGCAGGGACCTGTGCAGAGAGAGGGCAGAGGTGTTTTATCCTACAGAGTCGAAACATTGGTTCGGATATGTACAACATGCATGTGATTGTCCACAACAAACCTTTTTTCTGCAGTACAGTTCGAACCGCGCTGTTTGGCGGTGACAGATCCAGAGGGGTCTTTCCCTCTGCGTTCCTACAGCAGCCATCAGCCCCGAAGTCCAGCAGAAGATCCACGATGTCAGCTCCTCCGCCTCGGACAGCCGCGTGCAGAGGACTGTCCTGCCCACACCCGACTCCAACATCAGCACCTGTGTTTCAACACAAACAGAAAAGGTCAGTCTATGTAGCTCTGAATTATATTCAATGATTTGCAGCTAATTATTTATCCATAGAAATAATGGAAAGACAAATCTTTGACTGTGTAGAGCCCCTGGATCAACAGAAACAACAGAAACAAAGCAGAAACATCAGCTGAGTTTAAGTATTTAAGGGATGCAGCTAAATTAGATTTCTGTATCGATCTGTGTATGATCAATAAAAAGTATAAAACTCCCCAGATATAAAAAGCTGGTACCAACAAATGTTCAGTATTTGGCTTTAATGAAGGCTAATTCCTTAAAGGTGGTGAGCTGGGGTTCTTGTTGCAGGTTGGGTACATGCTGTACAAGACACCTCTTTGTTACCTATAGTTGTTCTTGACACTGCAGAGTTTGCAGGTGACATTACCTGAGTGTAGCAGCAGCCCTACACAGGCCGCAGCCTGAGCCGTGCAGGCAGAATACAGCGGAGTCCCCACTACAGGCAGCTCCATGTCGATGTGAGCTCCATACGACAGCAGCAGCTCCAGACACTCCGTGTGGCCTGATGGTGAAACAGAACAGCATCAGAATCTGAGCCTCTGGCACATCACAGGCTAATGACTCCTACGTGTTTGAGCACACACACACACACACACACCTTTCTTAGCGGCCTCGTGGATGGGTGACGTCCGCAGGTAGGGGTTGTGGGTGGAGGCGCTGTGCTGCAGGATGAGCCTGACACAGGCAGCACTCCCACTGCTGCAAGAGTTGAAGAGAGGTGTGGCGCCATCTGTTGATACTGCCTCCACCTAAAATGAGGCATAAAAGGAAAGAGTCATCATACAATAGCTAGCAGAGCTGCACATTTCTGACTAACTTTCAGTATTTGTATATCAAACATAATGCACAGAAACTTATCGGTACATTTTTCACCATTCCAAGTTCTCTTCCTGTATAAAATCTGATGCCTACATTACCAACAATGCATCTCGCATGCCTACAGTTCTGTCCGATATTCAGGTATGCTTATCTAATGCAGCCTTGAGCTGCTAACTTGTGAGCTACAGAGGTCTTGTGAGCTCACAACTTTCCAACTCCAATCCCTAGATTTTAGCATTTTCATAGCTGTCTTCAAGACAAAGAAAAGTTAAGTGTGTTAACTTCGTATCTAAACAGGCTTGAGGATGGTTTTACATGAGACCAGCTGCAGTCAAGCGTCATGTAAAGGAGGGAGAATCGCTGCAAGTATTTTTAGTGAAATTGTTTGGGATTAATCTAAAGTCACGAGCTTAGTTAATTGATTGAGTTCGAAACTTTCTTCACTTGTTTTCTTTAAATGAAACAGTGAATTTGTAAATTCACAGTGAACTATGACTCTGACTTATAAAGCTGATTCTGATTCTTAAATATTTGAACAGTGAGACTTTCTCTCCCTGGACAAAACAGCTTTGGTTCCCCACCCAAAAAAGCTCCTCCGATATATAAACAAGTAGAACTTTGTTGAGTGATACCTCCATGTCACACACAATGAACACTCAAAAAAACAAGTCTTTAACGTGAAAGTAAAAAAATCTTACATTTGCCCCGCTGTCCAGCAGGAACTTGGCACAAGCATAATGGCCACCGAGGCAAGCTTCATGGAGGGGAGAGACTCTGTCCAGTGTGAGTGTGTCCACGTGGAAGCCCTGCAGGGGAGATCAGCAATGATAACACTGTCAGATGCAACCATGCATGTTCTCTATGTTACTGTGACTATCATTATTTTTATAGACCCATTTAATGTTTACCTGAGCGATGAGGCTTCTCAGGTGTAGCAGTCTGCCTTGGTAGGCGGCTTCATGCAGGGGAGTTCTGTCCGACCAGGAGTCTGAGACACAGAGAGTGAGATCAGGAAGGTCTCCTCACAGATACGCTCAAGGCCAAATGATCTCTGTCCATTGTGGTGTTTAGATGACCTCATTTTAATACATGTTTATCCAGTTTTCAGGGTCGTCTAAAGCCAAGACACCAAACTTAGTGAACAACAATCTTTGCATGCGTCAGAGTTTTCAGGTGTCAACTAATCTGTAACCCCGAGTGCAAAAAAGTACAGACCTAACCTGCTGCATGTCTCTTTATTTCTCTCATTACAGAAGAAAAAACAGCCAAAAAGACAAAGAAAAAAAACTTACCAGCCATCAGCGAGTTGCATGCCAGCCCCCCATAGATGTACAGGGGCCTCTGCCAAGGTTGTGAGAACGGAGACACTTCTGTTTGAACAGCAGCCATGATGAGAATGAATCAACAGCAGACTCCTCCACGACCGTCCAGAACCCCAGCCGTCCAGGGCGGATACACAAACCTGGAGTCGGTCTTCCTCCCCCTCTTATCTGGGTCCTTGGCCGCCTCCCCCACATTCCCACCTCCCACCCCAGCCCGTGGAAATAAACTACAGTATGTGCATAACAATGGTCATCTGGATGGGCCTGTGCTGATGGTACACCTTGAATAAAGAGCTTAGAAATGTGCCTGCATACATATAGAAGCAGAGAGTTTCACACTGTAGATATTCAGGTTATACAGGAGTATTTTATCCTTCTAATTCTGTTAAGTTTGGAAGTGCAGTGTCTTCTGTTCTTTCGAGTAATTTTGGGATTTAAGAATCGTCACTATTCATGCAAATAGACATAAAAAATAAGCTCTACATGAAGACAAACATCCACTAATCTGTTTGAAAACTGCACATTTAATTATAAAAAACCTCTCTCCTATATAAGTTCTTTTGGAGGCCTGATATAACGTTCAACCTCCCATCACGACACGATGCAAATCCCCCATTGTTAGCCTTGAAAAGCCACGCCAACCCATCGATATCACCTCCTGCTTCACAGCCACTCTTGTGTTTTGTCTGGCACTCTTTTGTAACACTAATTCTAAGAAAGGAGTCGTCCAATGTCCTCCCAGTTGGCTCATGTAAACGCGTCTAGAAGATGAAACTGCTTTAGAAAATGAAATGATATGAAAGCAGATGAAACATTATAAAAGTAGGCTTTATTTTTCAGGGTAGCTTGTCTGTGCGTCACACGGTCATCAGCAAAATGTTTGTATAAATATGTAACATCTTAAAGTATTTACAAAGTAGTGGCATTTATTTGACCAAAATAAGACTGAATTTTACCAATAAAACCGTTGCTCTAAATGAGGTATGCATGTGAGCTGAGACTAGGTTACTGCAGTTTAGTTTTCCAGTTAGTGTCCAGTTAACCAGCCCTTTAACTCCTACTTTCAGTGCAGTTTAAACTGTGCATGAAACGTGCTTTTAAAGCTCCACTGAACGCACAAACCTTCTTCTTCAAGTCTTACATAAAATTCTTCCACACAAGGTCCCCTTTGATAAGTACATGTAAACAATTTCAGCAGCCACCATGACCACTTCCTGTTTCAAATGTCTGCACCACAAAGGGCAGCTAGAAGTGAAGCAGAAGTGTGGACTGGTAGCTACGATGACACTTGTGTTTTAGCTTCTCGCTTCATGGCACTTTCTTTACCGCTCCTTTCCCGCCTCCACACTCCATGAGGGCCGGAGGCGTCCACGGCGACGTCCATAACCCGATCTGGCACCAACCACCGCAGAAACAGCAAGAAGATGAAGTCCAATACGGCTACGAATGCAAAGATGGAGCCAGAAACTGGGCCGCAGTGAGTCCTCAGCCTCTGTAACCGTCTGTCCAGGGGAAGCACCTCCTCTCCGACCACTTGGTCATACACCTGAGAGGGGAAAAGGGTGACAATTTAGCACCATTATATCCCCATTTACTTTAAGTCTCTCTCATCTGACTGGCTTTCATGCACATGCTGCTAGCTCTTACATTTTAACATCCAAATCCAAAGTTAAGTTTCAGTTGTAGCTAATTGTTGTCTGAATGCTAAACACATCAATGCAAATGAATGAAACGGCAGGTTTTGCCGTCGATGGACCAACCTTCTCAGTCCTTTCTGCAACGTTTCTCCAGGTGTAGAGGTTTCTCACACGAGCGTGGATCGAGGCGGGGGAGGGGACGGACCCCGAGCGGTGCTGAGCGATGACCATCTCCAGACCAGCACACAACGACCGCACCGTTGGCTCGCACAGGGTGATCAAGTCGTCAGGTAACACCTCAGGAATGCCCCCCACTCGAGTGCTCACCACCTTAGAAATAAAACATCAACCACAAAGTTAGAGTGCAGCAACATTGTCTGTTTCTTCTACAATTTAAAAGACAAACTCACCGTCTTTGCCACAACTAAAGGGTAAATTATCAGCAGAGAAGCACAACTTTACTGACCCCAATGGTTAAAAGTTTCTGACCACGTGTGCTCTGTTGCAGCTGAAACCATATTCAACAGAGCACCAGTGTGTAGTGAACACACCCAGAGAAAACTGTAGGTCAACAAAAACAAGATAACTATCTTGGCAACGTGTCTGTGAAGGTCTCGGTCACCCAGGTCATGGTAATTCGAAGCTTAATCCAAAAGGCAGCTGGACTTGGCTGAAGTTCTTGAAGATGTTTCACCGCTCATCCGAGAGGCTTCTTCAATTCTTCTCTCAGTCCAGTTGCCTTTTGGATTAAGCTTCCAAAGATTATTTTGTTGTTGGTGGCTCCTTAATGAATCTCCAGCCTCCATGCTGCTTCAAATGTTTTAAATAACATGTCTGATCACTGCTAAACCTGATTCACACAGGCCCGTCCCAGAGCAGCATTTTTAATACATTTTAAGACATGTTGAGAAAGTGTTACATTCCGTCTTCTAAGTAGAACGCACAGAGGAGGAATGGTGGGGTGAACTCGTTCTGCCTCTGAGCCGGCATCGGAGGTAGTAACAGAGGCGAAACGGTGTCAGTGTAAATAGCGGAGCCGGCAGGGCGGAACATCGCCGTGTGTTTTTATTTGAAGCAGGCACTGTTTGTTTACACCTTGTGCACGTTTTGCTTCCACAACGCCGGAACGTCATGTAAAAACACACGCTGCCGCCCGGCTTTCATTAGCTTCATTACGGCGCTGAGGAGGAACTGCAGTGTAAAAAGGGCTATTGTTGTTTCCATAGGTATAGAACTTATCACTTGTAGTTGATTGCGTTTTTGTACTCATAATTTGTTTATTTAATGCAACAGAAGTTTCCACCTTGGACAAAAGAGATTAGTTTAATTGAATTAAAAAGTATTTCAAGAAGTGTTCGATCTAATACTCACGGAAGAGGATTAGGGCCACTGGAAAAAAAAAATTAAGGTCCAATAAATGTATTTATTAATTTTTTTTTCTGAGAAAAAAAAGTACTCAGAACTCTGACTTTTTTTCTAAGGTCCAATAAAAAAAATTTTTTTGTTTTTATCCTGAGAAAAAAGTCAGAATTCTGACTTTTTTTCTCCGAATAAAAAAAAAAAAATTTTTTTATTGTACCTTAATTTTTTTTTTTCCAGTGGCCCTAATCCTCTTCCGTAAATACTATATGAGTTGGTTTTAAGAATGACTTTACTCCTCTCCAACAGAAGTCATGTTATCAATAAAATCACCTGGTTATTGTATGTTTGGAGAGAAATCTTTTCTTTTACCTACATTGCACATTATCTATTATTCCTAAACTATTTCAAAGAATCACTCCAGACCTGTAGTCCACAGCTGGCTCCTTCTACGATGGCCATGCAGAACGCCTCAGTCAGAGACGTGTTGAGGAAGATGTGACCCTGCACCAGAACTCCACGAACATCTTTATGCTCCAACGCCCCCAGCAGACGCACCCTGCAGCGACCAAAGGGACAGAAGGAAGATCACAAGTGACACCACAAAAAAACTGTGTGGGCAAGTTTCACTTCATGTTACGGATGGATGGATGACGGTAAAAGATTGTTTCGACACATTGTGCGGCAAATGTGGACAAATTAAACGTCACTGGTGCTTCAGATAGTGCTGCATCAGGTTTTCATTTTGCATATTAGATGGATCAGAAGAGAGCAGAATACTTGTGGAATATGTCAAAGTGCACTATAAAGACATAAACGTGGAAACATTTCCACTTGATATCAGGGCTTCTTCTAGAAGACTGAGTATGTGAAATCAGATCAGGTTTTGTAGTGCTTTTGGCACGGATGTCATGGCCTGCAAAAGATTTCACAACCAGCAGAGGTCCCTGTTTCTCATCTTTTTTAGGCACACATACAAAGAATATTCTTAATACTTCGATCAGGTCAATTGTACAGAGAAAGATTTTTGGTAATACTTTGTCTCATTATGAAACTTTAATACCGAGATCAAGTCCCGTAAGTCCTTCAAGTGTTACCTCTATCGTAAATATATTCAGGAAATGAGCATCAAGCCCGTACCGGTCGTGAAGCTGGAATTTCTCTCTCACTTCCTCCAGCACAATTCTCTTTGGTCCCTCTCCACCAATAAGGAAATGCAGGTCTGGATGTTTGAGGCAGAGCTCTGGGATGATTCCACCAAGAAGATCAATTCCTGAATAGGAGAAGAGACTGTAAATACTTCCTTGACTGCTTACTTTATGCTTAACATAGCTTGAACTTTACCAACTATATTTCATTGGTGACATTTACACCAATACCTAAATCATCATTAAAAGCAAATGTCAGCTTAAGTTTCACTTGTACACTCACTGTAACAGGAATAGATAATAAGATCTAAGGTCTCTAACTTCCTCCAAAAATGACTAAAATAACTTCTTCTTTAACCTTTGCGGTAGACAAGTCGGCTGATCACTACAATAGTGATGGTGTCGCCCTGTCGATGAGAGGGGTCAGGGGTGAAGTCTGTCGGGTCGACAGCGTTGGGAATAACAGACACTATCTCTGGGTTGAGTGCTGCACGGAGCACTGTGTTCTCCTTACTGGTGTACGACACACACACAATGTGGTCGGTGTCACACATCGACACAGTCAGAAGCTTGTTGGTCAGCACAGAGCTCACGTCAGCAAAGCCGAAGAGCGAGTGGTCAGTGAACACCTGTAAATAAGAAAACTGTTTAGATTTCTGTCCACAGATATAAGTAATTATAATTAATAGGAATCATTTTAAGATCTGGCTCATAATAAGTCACATACCGTGTTGAGGCCCATAGTCTTTGCGTGGAACAGTGCATCATGAGCCATGGCAGAGAACGAGCTGTGTGCATGCACCACAGTGATGCGCTCCCTTACAAACACACAGCGCAGGAGTGGGAGGCTGTGCAGGACAGTGGTGGATGTGGATTGGTTGTACATCACCTGCAGAGGGAGGTAGTAGACCTTCAGTCCGTTTGTCAGGTACCTGACACCCTTCCTCCTGCCATAGGCATGCGTGGCAATAACCACCTTGTGTCCTTTTTCAATCAAGCACTGAGATAGCTGGTAAATGTGACTTTCTACTCCTCCCATATTCGGATAGAAGAAGTCGGACACCATGCAGATGTTGTGCTTCCTGTTGGAGACCCTGATAACCTCTGCTGGAGCTCCAGAGACTCTCTGAGCTGAAGGGGTATTCACAGCTGCTGCTCTTCTTCGTTGGCCCATTGTGGATAGTTTGTAAGGCTGAGCACCTCACTAAGACACAAATAAATAGGTTTATTCACAGATTAGTTTGCAAACAAATAATTAATTAATGAATTTTTTTCATATCCAATAAATAAATTTAGCCAAGTATAAATAAGAAAAAAATCAAATAACAATAACATATTAACTCATTAACAATAATAAGAGTACCAATGACAGCCACATGAATTTAATTAACCTTTAATTCACCAAAGAAAAATACTTCTTTGACAATATTTGTTCTCTATTAACATATATAACAACCCCTAGCAGACACTTCTATGCTGTGATATGATACTTTAGCAGACTATCATAAACCACAATAACCACAGGGGACCATCTATACACGGCCAGTGTAACAGCTCTTTAGTTAGCCCAGTTAGTTGCTCGAGAAAACAGTAAACAGCAAACAAGTAAGCCAGTGATAGATCAATTTATTAAAAGACATAGGGTTTACAGCGGATTTAAAAACTTCCCACATCCCAATAAAACTACCTTTGGTGCAGTCATGGTGTTACACCTGTCTCATTTCACTGCGGAAGGCTGCAGCTTCACCCCTAGCATTATGTTAAGTGGAATAACTGTGGTTTACTGTTGACTGAGCGCAAACCAAGTATTTACAAACATATTGCACACTAGTTATTGTGTGCTAACCAACTCCTCTGAGAAACATTAACCTTAGTTAAGCCATGCCTATTTTATGATATATTAGCATGAAGCTAGCAAACTTTGTTCACATATTATACTTTAACGCATACAAGGTAGATAACGTTAGTGTTCCCAGTACCATTTGCCTTACCATGGACAAAAAGTCAATCTTTTTCCAGCTTGTATAGATACTCATAACAATTTCCAGAGACAGATCCATTTCTACTCGCTAACCCTGAGCTAGACAGTTAGCCACCTATATCACTTCCTTGTTTTTTCTTACGTCACACGCAATGACGTACTGTGGAGTTGACGTGTGCTGCTGTTCGGACGTTATTATGGAGAATAACCTTCGAGAGTACCGTTAAATTGTAATTTAAATGTAAAATGAAGTCATTGTATTTTTTTAATTTTAAATCTTTTACTCTTATTTGGCAGATTTCACGTCGAAAAGCACCGTTTTCGATGTTTGTCTGGGTTGTTGATATGGTTTAATAAGGAAATACATTACTTTGAAGGGAAATAAGAGCAATTTTCTGTCCTGCTTTTTATGTCAAACTGTATTATTTTGCTGAAATAAAATATATATCGACTTACATTGAAATTATGTACTGCAACATATAATATGTAATACAAACAAAACAAATCTCTTGTAACAACAACAATAACAAAAATAACTTTATTTTATAATACCTTTTAAAACAGATGTTTACATAGTGGTTTGACAGACAAAGCAAACGCTGGAAATCGGGAAGATAACACAATAAACATTCAACAGTCAGGTCAAACAGAGAGTAGTCTAGAAAAATCAACAAAAGGCAAAATAAAATAAAAGGGTCATCAAGAATAAAGGCAAATTAATGGAATAAAACTGATAAAACTGGCAGATCTTAAAAGGCGGTTAAAGCAATAAAACAATATAAATAAAGAGATAAGGAAAAAAATGAAAGAACTGAAAGAAAGCAAAACTAAATATTTGTCTCAGCGAAGGATCTTCAGAGTTCATCTTGATAAACCTTGATAAAGACCTGATACTTTACTCCTGCTGTTGACATATTTTTAAAAATAATCTTTTCCAGTCTACTTCACATTTGGTTTTGATTTCGAGACTACAGGAGAAAGGCTGCTAACAGAAACCAAGAAAATATGGCAGCATTGGGGGATTGGCCATCTGGAGCAGCTATCCGCAGTATTGTTCCCCACGCCCTAGACTGTTTACAGGCACTACAAACCTCCTTGCACTAGATATACACCGATCAGCCATAACATTATGACCACTGACAGATAAAGTGAATAACATTGATTAACTCGCTACCATGGCACCTGACAGGATAGAAAGGTGTCAGAACACACAGTGCATCTCAATTTGTTGCGTATAAGGTTGCGTAGCCGCAGACCGGTCAGGGTGCCCATGCTGACCCCTGTCCGCCACCGAAAGTGCCTACAATGGGCACGTAAGCATCAGAACTGGACCACGGAGCAATGGAAGGAGGAGGCCTGGTCAGATGATTCATGTTTTCTTTTACATCACCTGGATGGCCGAGTGCTTGTGCGTCGCAACCCTAGGGAAGACACGGCACCAGGATGCACTTTGGGAAGAAGGCAAGCCGGCGGAGGCAGTGTGATGCTTTGGGCAATGTTCTGCTGGGAAACCTTGGGTCCTGGAAACGGTATATAGGCAGAGGCCTCTTTCAGCAGGCTAATGCAATAATCCAATCGAGCATCTGTTGGATGTGCTGGACAAACAAGTCTTACAGGACTGAAAGGCTCTGCTGCTAACGTCTCGGTGCCTGATACCTCAGCACACCTTCTGAGGTCGAGTCCATGCCTGGATAAGGCAGGGCTCTTTTACAATAAACTGAGACTGTTTATGTACAAGAGTAAAACAAACCTGTCAAGTCAACGAGAATATACAAAAAGCCCTTATAGAAGAACACACTACATTTTCAGATGTTATATACATTAAGAACCTTTACAAAACATCCCAGTAGATCGCTCTTTGACACATTCAATGTATACACTTATCATAATATATTGTGCTAAAATTTCACCTTAATGTTGAAAAAGCTTATAAAAATTGTTGCATAACCCTGAAGCCTTATAATCCTTAGGTGTTGCAACATCAGCTCAAATAATTACAAGTAGATATCTGTATCATCTGTACACGCTGGCACTAAAAGTATGTCTTAACACCAAGGTACATGAATTTATATAATGGCTCAGTTTCATGCTGCATTTTTGTGATGGACGTTTAGTCTTAAGTTTGTTTGTGTCACAGTAAGTTAATCATTCAGTAAATCTTTTGACATAAAAACATAATTTTTTAAAGACTGCACTTTTCTGACTGAAACCTGCCACACAATTAACCACAGTTCACACGCTCGGTAACGTTTTTTGTTTGACTCTCACAGTTTGTGTAACTTATCACATTTAAATCTGTCACTTTTTCCTCATATCAAAGAGGGCAAACTATTTTAACACTCCCTGATATCAAGTGTAAACCTGCCTGCAAACAGAACAGAAGAGCTCTAAAAATGGAGGTCCTTTTCATAAATGAAACAACGCAGGATGCAGCCTGCCTGCAAACAGTCCCATGACTAACCACTGTTGGGTGGAAAGTGCTTTCATACTGTCACATTGAAGTCTTTGGTTTTTTGGATAAACTGATAAGTCTTTTCTCCTTTTCTCTGCAAATACCTAAAATAAGGGGAAAGTTAAATTAGAGATCTAGTAACAGAAAACAATTTCCACATAAAACAACATAACTGATGTCAGCTTGATTGAGCAACTGTAACAAGTATTGTGCAACTCTGGTTTCTCCAGTAAAGCTCAAGCAGAGCATGTCAAACAAGTCTTGAATCAGATCATCATTGAGACAAACATGTATCAAACTTACCAACAACACAGAAAGGCCAGAAACAAGCCGGGCACCAACATAAGTGGAATTATTGAGTACATCCAAACATGGTGTTGTGTGTGCTTTTCTGGATCAACTGTGAACAATAAAGAATATTGACAAAAGGAAAAAAAGACACTGTATACAAAAATGATTTGTTTTTCCCACTCTTAACAAGGCTTTTCTTTAAAGGCGCTTTAGTAAATAATGTTATACAGTTAACGCAGAGTAGAAATAGTCTACATTTAATTCATCTGTGAAATAATATAATAATAGTTACCCGGCTCGCAGTTTCTTCTAATGACCACTGGAATTATATTCGCCTTGACAACACATACAGGTTCTGAGGTTATGTTGAGTTTACTGATAAGTCGGCTGTTGAAGTGGTATTGGCCAGTTGCAGCATTCCATGTGTAATTGTGGCTTATGTTGGTGGTGGCCGAATTTGTAAGAAGCATCCCATCTGAAATCCACTGAATCTCAGCTTCTCCAAAGCGTCCTTTAACATCACACTGGAACTCCATTGCACTGGAGTTCTTCTGACAAACATCGTACGAGGCTGGAGAGAGAGGAGGGCCGAGGTTAAAAGTGTGCAGCATGAATTTCATGTACGCTGTCAGGATGCATAATGAACGACTCACCAGAAACTTTTAGATTTAAATGATCCATAGAGACACTAGAGTGGTTCAACTTGTAATAATAGCATTTGTATGTCCCCTGGTCCTCCGCTGTGATGTTGGAAAGGAGAATGGAGCAGTTGTTCTTGTTCTCTTCCTCATCCAGAAATGTTTTCACCCTGTCCGTGTATGTGTCATAGGCCGAAGTTGGGTATTTGAAAACCATTTCCCTGTTTGGTTTTTCCTTCTGCCACTGAAAGGCCTGTGTCGAATTGATCGCTTCGCAGGAGCACTGCAGGAGGATGCTGCCTCCCAGAAATGCTTCAGTAGGGTCGTCATCACCTGAAGCAGAAATGGTGAATGAGGGTTAGTACAGATGTCAGAATATTGGATTTTGATCAGCACAATAATTGTCGTCACCTATTGTTTAGCTAGCGGGCCATACTCGTGTGACTTTCCGCTTTCCAGGGTCATTTGGCAGTACTGGTGTTAGGGAGGGGGCACCTAATGTAAATCTCGCCTAGGGCACCAAAACGGCTAGAGACGACCATGCTTTAAAGATCATATTCTCAGTGTCGGCACCAACGGCAATAAGAATTATTATTATCTGTCTGTATCTCTTTTAAACCTCATTTCACCAGAGAGCCAAACAGGGTTCTTTCAGACTTCTCGGATTCTTCCTGCCTTGAAAAAGACTTAATAACCTGTTTTTAAAAAATCAGTGTTGCAGGATGTCTCCTTATCATATAAAGGTAATAAATCACAAAGTACATATTTAAAAAAGAATTTTACTTGTTTTTTCCCGTTAAAAAAGTCATTAAAATGTATCTTCTGGCCCTCCAAAAGTGGCCTGATCACCTGGTTGGGATTAAACTGACTAACTGTAGCCTAAATCAAGGCCAGGCAGCCTTAAAGACGATTTAAACTAAGAGGCAGTTCAAAGTGCTTGAGGCAAGAAAAACAGGTTATAAACACTTGTTTAAAAATGTTAAAACGGACATCACCTCGGAAAGCACCTGGCACACCTGATAAGGTAGATGTAAATAAGTGAGGGTGCTGTGTGAGAAAGAATGTCATACAGGAGTTGTGAGTGGGCGGACGTGGGGAAGATACCAGTCAGGTTTTATTTTGTCAACCATATAAGACAATTTATTTCAAAAGCGCAAAGGTCACAAGCACTTGTAGATTTTATGTTAGTGTCTTTATTTATGTTACGGTATGTTATTTTTTTTTTAATGAAAAAGCTTTATTGGGTACATAACCACAGTAGCGTACAGAGATATTACACTAGTAGTCTCCAAAGGAATTTTCTCTTCATGGTTCACACCCAAACTGAGCGCTTCATCTGACTTTCCTTTTCACACCCAAGTGGAATGACCTGCAGGGCACACTTATCTGGTACATTTGTTTGCCATTTCCTGCCATGTTCATAAACATGTTGAAGAACAATGTTATTTCTTTTAAGACACAACATTTGCTTTATGTTGCCAGTAATCTCTGTATGCTTTGTGTCCACGGAGTAGTTGATGTGCCCTGTTATGTTCATTAAATTTGCAGATGACGCCGCTGTTTTCCTGTAGCTCCTTCATTCTGTAAAAGCACCTGACCCTCTCTACTGACCTTCATTGTTCACACAAATCTGCACAGCCGCTCCTTGCTCTCACTTTGTTTGTACTTCACTCCAAGAGCAAAAAGAGGGAAACCAGCTGAAGAGATTTAATAAACACACACAACATTCTGACCTAAATATTTCAACAGCCCTGGTGTTATCCATCAAATTGCACAGTTTCAAACTAGAGGAAAAGTTGTGTTATGGTTTCCTAAAGCAAATGTGGCATGACTCCCTACATGCTTTTTCACTTAAGTCAGAAACGTATGTGCAGGAAACTGGGACAGGTATGAAAGTATTGGTAGTTTAACAGAAGAAAATATTTTTTTAATGCATTTTCTACTGTATGAATATGATCTAAATTGTTTTAACAAACAAATATGGGCATTTAAAAGATTGAATAGGTTTCACTTCCTGGAAAAATGTCTGCAATAAAATGCTGTCAAGTGTCTCTTAGGTTGTATTTTTTCTTGTCTGTCTGTTTTTTATTAGACTTGAATTATGGCTCTATAAAACAAGGCAAGGGATAACATTTTGTCAATGGAAAAACCCTTGGACAAAATATGTATAAACAACAGACACAAATCGTGTAACATGACATTAAACAACCGTACTAAGCAAAAATAAATCCCCATGTTGATACACCGAAATAGGCCTAATATAATGTCTCAAGTTTATTCAATAGCCCAACTTATACCTTTACCTCATAGCCCTTTAACCCTCAGATTGCAGGCACATTATACAGTTACAACAACAGTTCTGTTTCATGATATCTACAGAGAAATGTTCAATAATAATTAAAAAAACAAAACAGAGTAGAGTTAAAATTGTACCTGTTGGCCCTCAGCACGTTTTAACTGTCACTATCAGTTACCTGGTGAAATCGAATCACTCCTGTAGTCCACTTCTTTAGTGTTTAAAAAGTGATAGATCTAAAGAATCTTTCTCTAAGTCCTTAAATTCACTACTGAATATCAATGAAAATCACTGACACTGATGACACATTATAATGTGTTATCAAGGCGCGTAACAATTGAATCACTATGGCGACAAACTCACGCGAACATGCGCGCTAGAACATAAAACTTACAGCCTAACTATTCCACTGTGGCTACATTTACACACATCTTCAGAGAGAAAGACAGGGACAAACTCTGCCACTGTTGAATGGTTTAAACGAATGACATGAGAGCTTACCTGCGACAAATAACGCCATGAACAATCCCAATAATGCCCTCATAATGGCTCGAGTGGACCAGATATTCCGAGGAGTATGCTGCTAAATTAGTATGACAGTTTCCTCAAAGTTATTAAACTGCCTAGTGTCTTGTTATAGTTTAGATTGCAATTCAAGGACTTAAAATCCTAGCCCCCGAACAGGTTAGAGCTCATTGCACGTCTGTCTGGAGCCGCACTTGGAGGAAGAGAAAGTCCAACAGCATATTTGGCATACGTTTCCGGAAAATCGTCATGAAAAATATAGCCTATGGTGACTGTATCCATGGAGAAGTCCGCCCCCCACTGAGGATCATTAGGCAAACTATTAACCATTAAAAATGTAAGACTTACCATAACCCAACATATAATAAGACGTGCTATACTGCTCTGTGTTTCTAAGAAACTAGTTATTTTGTTAAGAAAAGTCCTGCCGTTTTAATTGTTAAGGATTGTTGTTAATTGGCAAATGTTGAGTATAGATTCTGTTATGTTGTTTTTTGTTTTATTTGCCATTATGTTTTTATGTATACCGTTCGGGAGAGTGACTTTCTGTTCTAATAAGACAGTTGTTGATTCCTAAATTTCACTGCCTGAAAAACTGATGTGTTTTACATGCACTAATTAAGCCCAGACAAAAGAAAACCCCTCTGCGAAACGTCGTGCTGGCGTACTATACTAAACATGTACTATACAATTCGCTACAATATACTGTATGTTGTCTTTAAAAAAAGCTATAGGCTATATAAAACAATATAAATCAGTGTAGCGTCACTTCAAACGTTGGTCTAACTTCTTATTACTCTGTGTACACATGGATATTAGGAGAAGAGATATGTGTTCTCCTTACACACACACGCACGCACGCTCCCCCCGCCTGCATCCGATCCTCACCGTCACAGTCGGGAGCTAAACAGGGAGGGATCACCGGGATTGGGATCGGAGCTGTTCAGCCGACGCCGTGTTGTCGACATATTACCAGCTGATTTAACATTGTTCTTCTAACGGGAATAAACGCTAACATAACGGGGTTGGTGGATACCGGGAGGACGGAATGGGGGAGCACACGGCGTTTCTGCTGTTACTGGTGGCGACCTTGACGCTTTCATCCGAGGTGAGTACAGCGGAGAAATCTGTGGGAGAGTGTCGCTGAGCCGTTCCCTGGCTCCGCTTTTCTGCGGGCCTGAAGCTAACGTTACAGCTGCACAAGCGAACCACAGCGCCAACCGCCGTGTCGTAATCGAGTAATGACGTATATAAATAACAGTTAAATATTAAATGTAATTGTCAATACTGCGTGGAACGTTCCACTGCTGACAGAAAGCCTGTGTAACAGTTACAACCTAGCTGCCATCAAAGAAAACATCATTACTGAGCCCTTCTGAGAGCTGCTTTCCGTTTAATTCAGTAAATAAGTTTTCATTGAGCCTTTAAACCTCAATTTCGTTTCAGTCCATCGATTTTCCAGCTCAGTAGTGTACAGAGATTTACTGCGTAGACTTAGCAAACCAAATAATGCCAGCAATGCTACCGAGGCCTACCGTTAGATGTCAGTGATTGACAGCGTAGGCCTGCCATGTTGGACTTGTTTTGGTTTGTCCTGGGGGGGATTTTAACGCAGCTCTTTGTAATTATACGCTATATAATAGGTAGTCGCGTTTTTCTTCTATTGCTAGTAATATAACTAAGCTAAGTACCCTAACTAGTACGGTTTAAAGAGTACTAAGAGCATACGTTAGCTAGCTTTTTCCAGATATATTAGACGGGCTGGCATGGCAACCGCCGTGGGCTAACCTAACATCGTATGCGTGTTCTGACAGTATGTTCCTTTTAAAATATACCAAACAAGCCACCAGACAGAGATGGAAAATGACAACGTGAATACATATGGCCTTTGATACTGACGGAAGTTTTAAGCAATGATAATGTTAAGTGTTATTCGGGGCTGCTTTGTCGTCCTGGCCCTCATAGCCCAGTCCAGCAGCAGTGCAGCTGCAGTGTGTGGATATTGCTGAGGAGAATGGAAAAAGGATGCAGCCTTTTTAGTTTGACACGAGCAAGATGGCGCCTCCTGCTTGCACTGCTGCTGTGCTGATAGCAGGATCAGAGAGAAGCACACAGCTTAGTAGCAGTTGGAAATAGGATGAGCAGGGCCTTAATAGAAATATAAAAAACACGAGGCATAAAGTTGCTTTCTGCTGGATTTAGGGGTACAAGTAACTGAAGAAGAGTGTTTCTACAATCCAGGCTCAATATAATAACACACCGACTGTAGCCTCTCCACCCAACCAAACCCCTGCATACTGCAGTTAAAATGTCTCTACAGAGGATATACGCAGTACACAATATTCAATGTAGCACCAAATAACCTACTCAATAGGTATCAACTTGCTATACCTTTGATTGTTCTACAACAGTATACCTGTGCTATTTGGTTAAGACTACATTCATAAAAAAATGTACCAACTTTAGTGATCCTATTATATTACTATAGTGTAGGGCAGAACTATTGCTATATCTAACAACAGTGCTAAAATATTTAATTGTACTTAAAGATTGCCATTTTTCATTTGGATCATATGTTAAGTCTGGTGAGTTCTGGCGAGTTCTGGCTCTTGGTCTACCTATTTAATAATGTTAAATCCACCCATGTGTTGCAATGTTTTCCATGTGCGTACTGCATGATTTTTTGGCTGCAGGCTGTCATGTTAAAGTGTCACATAGGCCCTGCAGCAGCAGTATCTAGATGTGGTAACTTTTGTGCACCAGCCTTCTGCAAGAGTACCCTGCAGTCACACATGAGTTTGTTGTTTTTTTGTTTTACCTTTTTCTTTGATGCAGGACCAGGTCAGACTGGTTATCTGTCTGTAATCCTAGACTAATGAGCTCAGGAGACAATTACTGGTGGAACTTGGCATGATTTGCCTTGTGACTTAGATGTTTTTAAAAGGAACGTGACTCGAAGGACGTCAGCGATTAGTGATATGTGGGTGTAACAACTGCACATGGACTGATATACTCAGACTTCTTATTGCAATCAAATTAACATTGTGAATAGACATTTGATTCCACAAAGCACACATTTTTTATATTAACACTGCTGTAGCCTATGAAACTTATTGTTGTAGTTGGTATTTTTCTACTTTGCTGCTGTTGTGGTTCAAACAGGATCAGCCAGATGGATGTGCCATATTATGCAAGGCACTCAAGTAAGAAAAAAAAATTACACATCTAAATAAATGATGGATAACATTATGTAATGGGCTGATAAGGTGGAAAGAGAGTATTTTCTGGAAGAAATAACAATGGGCTATCCTGTCCTGACACACAGGAGGCGAATATTATGCACGTTTTAGAAGGCAAACATTGCATCAAGTCAGATTTAGTCATTGGAAGCAGATGGCCCAGTGGGAAGAATACTGTCAGTTTGCAGCTTCAGTTATCTCTGATGTCTTCTAGAGAAATAGATGCCCTGACGGTGAAAATTACGGAGACTTCCACCTATTGTTTTCCAAACACAAAGGAAAGGAAAACAGTAAGTGCAGACAGCTATGTGCTTTTGGACAACAGAGTGCCTAAGCCGGCTCGCTTCCAAAAAAAACATTGTTTGCACCTCATGTTTTGATTGAGGTATTTCTTGTCTTTGCTATAATAGGTCACATTTTCTTCCCCACACTCTCACTGCTTTCCTAATAAAGGAAATGACTAAAACCTTGTAAGCCAGAGTTGCAAAAGGCACATGTTCTGCCCTGTGGCTGTAATGCTTAGTGCTGTGGCTTATGGGCTCAGGGGATGAAACTGAGTATCCTGCCTTGCTAAAGCTAAGACCAGTAATAATTTTGTGTTTTATTTATATAATAACTTAAATGCGCAGTAATATTTCATCAGCCTTTATTCTTATGATTTACTAATCCCAGTACTGTAAAGAGAGCCAGATGTTTGTGCAGCAAGTAGGATAAACTAAGAGGGACTATGCATAAGCTCCATGCATAAACTGCATGTTTATGCTTAAGCTACACCAGTCTGGTGAAATCAGTCTTCATTGTTGTCCTCTCTTTCCATTCTCTGTCCAGGTTCCTGCTGATGACTCTGTGGGTTTGCTGACTGAGCCCCAGGTGGCCATGTTCTGCGGGAAGCTCAACATGCACATCAATGTGCAGAGTGGCAAATGGGAGTCGGACCCCTCTGGAACTAAGAGCTGCATCGGCACCAAGGAGGGCATCCTGCAGTACTGCCAAGAGGTAAACAAACAGAGGGAGACAGCAGTGCAGAGACAGAGAAACAGATAGGGATGAAGAGAGAAAGAGGAAGATAATGAGGTGAGAATGAACGAAAATCTCTCTCCCTTTTCTCCAGGCGTACCCAGAGTTGCAGATCACAAATGTTGTGGAGGCCAATCAGCCCGTCAGCATCCAGAACTGGTGCAAGAAAGGCCGCAAGCAGTGCCACAGTCACACTCACATCGTGGTGCCGTACCGCTGCCTGGGTTAGCACTTTTAACAATACACCTCTATGTTCTGAGCATGTTTGTGTGTAGGGTTGCATGTGAACTACTTATAACAAGCACATTTTTTATTGCAGTCGGGGAGTTTGTGAGTGATGCACTGCTCGTTCCTGATAAATGTAAGTTCCTGCACCAGGAGCGTATGGACCAGTGTGAGAGCCACCTGCACTGGCACACTGTGGCCAAAGAGGTGAGGACAGACAATACAACTATGAACCTTATATTGTGTGTAATGCTCCTTCTATCATAATATCTGCTAGTCCACTTCTCTTTCTACTTTCCTTCTTCTCTCTGTGGTCTTCTTTTGATGCTTAAAATACATTTCATCCTCCATCCACTCTGTTATTGTTCCTTTCTGACTGCTTATTTATGTGATGTCCCCCGTGAAGACAATTGTCTGTAAAGCGTGTTTTTGTCTTTTATAATAATTCTTATCTCCATTCTCCAAGGTTAACCATAATAAATTCTCAAATCTGTATGCGCACATCCTGTGTGGTTTAATTTTGGTTATTTATACATGTTCATTAAAAGCCTCTCAAGCACAGCATGAAAATATGATTCATGTCTGTTATTAAAATTAGTCCTGCGGAGACCGCTCCATGAATCTCCATGACTACGGGATGCTGTTGCCATGTGGCATCGACCGTTTCCGAGGGGTGGAGTTTGTCTGCTGTCCGGCGGAGGCGGAGCGGGAGGTAGAAAGCATTGAGCTCGAAGGGGAGGAGTCGGACGTCTGGTGGGGCGGAGCTGAGACCGAATACTCCGACAACAGGTATCATCACTTGTGTACATTCATCAGCATCCAGTGTGACGGACACATATTTATACATGGACTCAACCAGCTGCTTTCCCTGCAGCATGACGCGCCCTGCGGACACCGAGCCCGCCACAACAGAGGACGATGAAGACGAGGATGAAGAGGCGGACGCTTTCGAAAGGGATGAGAACGGGGATGGTGATGAGGAAGACGAGGATGAGGATGAAGACGACGACGACGATGACGATGTGATCGATGAACGGGATAGCGATGAGCGCAGTGCTAACATCGCAATGACCACGACCACCACCACCACCACTGAGTCCGTTGAGGAAGTCGTTCGAGGTAAGAAATCAAGTAGATGCACCTTTCATTTATTGTTAATATTCATCATGTGATGTTGATTTGTGTTTCTTTTATGTTTTCCATGAAATTCTCACGTTGCCATCATTTTTATTTTGATATTTCATTTGCCTGTGTGTGTGTGTCAGCTGTTTGTTGGGCTCGTGCTGAGTCAGGCCCCTGTCACGCCATGCTGGAGCGTTGGTACTTCATTCCTAAGAAGGGCCGCTGCGCTCCCTTCTTGTTTGGGGGCTGTGGGGGAAACAGGAATAACTTTGATTCGGAGGAGTACTGCATGGCCGTGTGCAGCAGCTCGTGTAAGTCCCGGGACTGGAGCCGAGTAAACCCTGAAGTGCTCACGACACCAGCCTGATTCCTGTCCTCAGGCTGCTGCAGACTCCCTCTCTGTCTCTTTTAGTTCCTCTCTCTGTCTGTCCTGAGTGTCTGCTGGCTCTTTACCACTCCGAGCACTGACAAGTGGATTCGCTTGCTCTACGAGGATCATTTTCTGAGCTTGATAAAATCGAATCATAGGAGAGGGAAAGTAGAGGAAAAAAGGATGAAGGCCTTCAAATCAACCGTCACCCTGAATAAGATAGCCTGCTTTGTGTACCTTTAGCAAGAAAATGTTTTTGTTCTCAGCTAATGAGGCTGAAAAGCTTTTATTTTGGTATTACTCTCAAACAAAACTTAAAACAACAAAGCTTCAGTCCATCAATCAACACTTTCAAACTCTGCTGTCAGTGACTCAGCCACAAGCCAATTCCGCCTTCTTACAGAAGATGTCAATCTTTAAAAGCGGGTCAAAAATATATAGTTTTACTGTCTGAAAAGGCTCATTTCCTCAAATAACTGGCCTTTGTAAATTTTAGCTAACGTTACTTATTTGGGATTGCATAATGCATCAGTGGGGGACTATTTTCAGCCACGGGTTAAAACTACTGCTAGAATTTGCAGCAACAAGTACGATGACTGTAGGATCTACTCTCTAAACAACAGTGAACAGAAGTAACATGTCAGTGGGGCTGTATGGCACAGAGGAGTAAACTACTAAAATATAAAAGGAGCAATCCGCCCCTGGAAAAAGGCACTGTCAGTCAAAGCTGGTGTTCTCTGTAATCGATAGAAGCTATAATATTTGATATCGGCGCCATAGCTGTGGAGAAAGTTGTACAAACAGCTTGTGGTTTCGCCCGTTCTACAGCCCTACAACACCCAGCATGCATTGCGCCCCTCCTTCTGAAAGGAACGGCCCAGCGAGAGACGCTGGAGTGAAATACTACCGTTTCGTTGCAGGCAACGGGTCAGAGCGGCACAGATTCCAAAATAAGACGAGAATATACCGGTGGATTGTCTAAAAAGTCTTCGGATTTGCAGTCTACATTTCAAACCTGACGATTTTGAATGAGACATGACATCGGAGGCAGCGTCCTAGATTGAGGAAGTGTAGTTTAGAGAGCTCCCTGGCCTCCGCCAGATGACACGTTTTACGAAGTCTGGCAGAGGTTTTCCAGGGCCCATTGGAGAAGCGGATAGCGTCCTCAAAAACCATCATTATTCTACCATAATGGCGTTAGCTCCCCATTATAGCATGATAGGACTGAGGTTGAAAATTGGCAAACTAGCCCTTTAAAGCAACAGATCAAATTTTATTGTTGTCTATAACCAAAATGTTGTGGCAAAAACGTAGACACCAAGTGGATCAAGTGAGTGTCCCTGTTGGAAAGCAGCCATGATGCTCTAGTTGTCATTTAATCACTCATTTCATCATTTTCAAACTAGTAACACTAACTGATGCTTCTTTCAGCATGTGGACGAGGCAGTGTAAATATTGACCTTTTGAATGTCAGTGTGTGTTTGCATGCATTTCTACACACACACAAGTAAGTGTCTGCATGCCTTGTAGATGCAAGGTCACGTGTCTGCTCTGTAGTAGTCTGACCTGGCCGATGTGGGTCTCTAACAATGTCATCGACATGTCTTAACCAGTTAAAGTGTGTCGAAAGCCACAGTGTGTATGTGTTTACGTGTAAAGCTGGAGGGTTAACGGGTTGATTTGCAGTTTCCACCCAGTGAAGCACCACATTCCCGGTGGTGCAGCGTCTGCCCTGATCCTGACTCAGCACTTCTCGTCTTATCTCCAGGCACCCACATTAACTAAAGACAGACGCGCAGCACTTGTACTGGGAAACTGCTCATCCTTTGTCCCCAGACAACCCTGTGTGTCTTTGCACCAATATTTGTGTTTGTATTAAAACATTTTCTGTTTGTATCTAACCTCTTGTATGTTCTGAACCCACTTATTTGTCTATATGTCTTGAGCTGAAGCACAAGAATCTGTCGCCGCTATGGAATGCATTGTGTTTCAGACGCTCTAGGATCCCTTTAATGCATCCTCTTAACTTGTATTCTTACCATCCTTCGCCACGCATCAAACTCTCTCCTACCCCGCCTTGTGTTTGATTCCTCTCTCTTGTTCTCCTCCAGTGCCCACTGTGGCCCCCAGTCCTCCTGATGCCGTGGATCGGTACCTCGAAGCTCCCGGGGACGACAACGAACACTCAGACTTCCAGAAGGCCAAAGATAGCCTGGAGGCCAAACACCGGGAAAGGATGTCTCAGGTAAGTTTGTGTGTCAGGGTTTGCATTTGCTCTCTCGAGTTGTCTAAACTGACCCAGTCTGAAGATGTGTGTATATAATAGTTGCTTACTTACTTTTACTGTTTATGTGCAGGTGATGAGGGAGTGGGAGGAGGCTGAGAGACAGGCTAAGAGCCTTCCTCGCGCTGATAAGAAAGCTGTAATTCAGGTAGGACACCCTCGATGACCTCCTTTGTACAATCCTTTGTCAATGTCACAGGTGTTTTTTACAACAGTATTTATCTTGGCTAAAACATGTGGGAGAAGAATATAAAGCCAGTCCTTCAGACTTGATTTGATTCTGTAAAAGTAGCTGTGATTTATTTAATACTGAGAGCTGAGTTAACACTGGTAGGACCATTTTAAAAACAATAACCATACCCTAACTGTTTGTTTTTGTATCAGATATAAAGTACAAATGGTTAATGGTCTAATCTGTGTTATACAAAATGTGCCCCATCTGCAGCACTTCCAGGAAAAGGTGGAGGCTCTGGAGCGGGAGGCGGCCGGAGAGAGGCAGCAGCTGGTTGAGACCCACATGGCCCGGGTCGAGGCTCTGCTCAACAGCCGCCGACGCCTGGCTCTGGAAAACTACTTAACCGCCCTACAAGCCAACCCTCCACGGGTACACACACACACCCACGCACACATACAAGCATGCACACGTCAACACGTACCTGTTCTTTGGAAAATTAGAGCCGTAAATCATGGGTGTGTTCACAGTTCATTTAGGGGGCTGAGTTGAGAGACAAGTAACAAAAGGTTTCTCAGTACATTTCCACCACGTGTTGAATTATTCTGCAAGGAAATATAGAGACATAGCATCATATATTTATTTGTTTATATTTTACCACTATACAATACTTTCACCTCCAGGCTCGTCAGGTGTTGAGTCTCCTGAAGAAGTACGTCCGTGCAGAGCAAAAGGACAGGCAGCACACGCTGAAACACTACGAGCATGTCCGCACCGTCGATCCCAAGAAGGCCGCACAGATCCGACCTCAGGTACTCGACCTCGACCTTAACAACACTTAAGCTGAAACCTTTATCGTGTTAAATGCTTGTATATATGTATGAATCCTTAGTGTGTGGCTTAAAATTAACTTATATTATTATAAGTTGTTTAATTAAAAGACTTGCACTTTCTTCCTTCCTTCAGGTTTTGACTCACCTCCGTGTGATTGATGAGAGGATGAATCAGTCCTTGAGTCTGCTCTACAAAGTACCCAGTGTGGCCAATGAGATCCAAAACCAAGTCTGTAAGTGCCAGCTTCATACTTTGTGCTAACTTTAACATCTGCACAGTTAGTCTTGTGTAAAGACTCTCTATCTTGTATCTACATGCTACTTTTTCCGTTATGTTAGTTCCCCGTAATAACTTTCTAAATATGCTAATTAATTCCCATTAAGACACATATGGAGAACAATGCAACACAAATCAATGACTGTATATAAAGATGGACGATGCGTCTCCATCTGCTCTCACCGCAAAAAATTAAAGCCAAAATACCCCCAGAGGCGGGCGCTACCATCTTGCGATTGTGACGTCATTTGGAGCCAGAGCTGCGCAGTAGAGATTGGCGGGTGGAGCCGCCATAGAAAAACAACCAGCAAAGATCCCGCACATCGGTGTATTTAACAGCAGAACAGCTTCTTGTGTTGGTCTGAGGTTAACGTTCACCGATATAAAAACTTCAATGACTGTAGTGATTGTTTTAGTTACAATTCCTCTTGACGATCCTCCTCTACTCTGCTAATCTGGAACAGATCGGCTGCAGGAGCCGTATTTGTCAACAGAGCTGTCAATCATCCTTTTTGCAGCATCAAATAACTAATTAAAAAACACTTGTTAGAAAAATTAACACTTGGACGTAAATCAGCACGATAATAACTAACTATAATGACAGAAACCATGTTTGAGAAAAATGTATTTGACATGTATTTTGATTTTATAGTTTGTCTCATGTCCCATCTGTTAACATGGAGGAGGCGGGCTTTATGACCTGCAGCCAGTCAGCAGGGGGCGATAGAGATGTTTAGGCTTCACTTTTAGGGAGCTGTCACATCGTCCATCTTTTTATACAGTCTGTGACACAAATAGACATGAATAAATCAATTTATTTTCTAGGGCTGCATAATAAATCGCAATTTCATTGTTATTGCACTATGAGCATTGGCAATAAACATATCTCAAAAGTCTGAATTTATCGCAATGAAAAAGAAAAATGACTTAATGTAAACAGGCTAGGCTTTTCCCACCAAGACAGCTGTTTGGGGATATTTTGGATACAGTTGCACACATAGGTATTGTGAAAAACATGCCTGACAGCAGACAGAGATAATAATCTACACTTAAATATTTGTTTTTACAATCTCTCCCATCTATCGTCACGCTGACTTACGCTCTATTTCTCCCTTTTCTTCTCAGCTGTTATAGTGCAGGGAGTTCAGTCGGAGCTGTCTCAGCAAGTCTCTTCTCTGCAGAGCGATGGGAGGGTGAGTCGAGATGCACCCATTCACTTATGCATGGAGTCTGTCCTGTATAAACTGCACACTCTAACATGTATAAATAGAATCGCCTCTGCTGCACATTGATACAAGACAAAGTCGCTTGAGACATGGCCATGCAGAAAGAGACACAGATGCAACCTTGGTGAATGGTGGATTTAACACTCAAAGAACATAGTAGGTATTTAAAAAAAACGATGCTTTGAGTTTAAAAGGAAAAGGTGATAACTGATGGTTGTGTTGTGTAATCAGCTGATGTGAATAAATAGAACAAAAGACAAACTGAATCATCTGAAATAACATCATCCCTTGATCTGTCAATTAAAAAAGATTCAGACGGTGTGATCATTCTGAAAAGCCCTTTGAGCAGTTATTCCATATCCTCGATATCAAGCATCAGTCTCCTGTACAAGTTTAGTCTTTGACAGCACTAGTTAACTAGTTAAACCCTGAAAACCTTACTAGTTAACTAGTAGGCAGCGAAAACTCTGACACGATAACTAGTAAGGACCGAAATATCCACTAGTTATACTAAAGACAGTAATTCTGACATTACTAGTTAGCTAAGGCTAATATGTTTACTAGTTTACAAGTAATGACCAAAATGGCCACTAGTAACACTAGTTAGGCTCTTTTTGACTTAACTAGTCGAGTAGTGAGGTTGAAAATGTTTCTAAGTTAACAAGAGCCAGAATATAAACTAGTTACACTAGCGACGGCTTTATCCATGCTAGTTAACTACTGAGGCCCAAAATGCTGTTAACTAGTAACAGCCAAAATATCCACTAGTAACACTAGTGATTTTTTTTTAACCTTACTAGTTAACTAGTGAGTTTCAAAAGGAGACATTAGTTAACTAGTAGGGGCAAAATGTTCTAGTAATTCTTGTTGGGGTCTTATTGACTTTACTAGTTAAACTAGTATTAACAACAGTGAAACAAAAGGTATTAAATAGCCTCTGTTAGGACCTAAATGAGTCACTAGTTAACATGTGGCAGTGTTATTTTCCTCAAACCGTCCTTAACTAGTGTTACTAGGATGGTAAACATTTTAAGCCTCACTAGTTAACTACTAAGGTCCAAATGTCTTCCACCAGTATAACTAGTTGAGATTTTGGCCCTTACTAGTTAACATGTCAGAGCTTTTGCTGCCTACTTGTTAACTAGTAAGGCTTTAGAGTGCTCACCTAGTTAACTAGTGCTGTCAAAGACTTAACTAGTATAGGAGACTGAGGCTTGAAATCAAGGATATGGAATAAAGGGCTTTCCATAGATCACAGGAGATGATGTCATTTTAACTTTTTAGCACATAATCAGCAAGTTGAGTTCCTGTGGTTTATGTTTGTGATTGGATTATATTTTATAGAAAGCCTCACTGATTGTCCAGATGTTCCTCTATGTTTGCAGGTGGACGGCAGGGTGAGCTACGGTAACGACGCTCTGATGCCTGATCAGGCCTACAGCTCCGCTCCTATGGATCCGGGCCTGGACGGACTGGGCTTCATCCACCCTGAGAGCTTTAACCAGCCCAACACAGAGAACCACGGTAACATATTTGCCTTGAATGTAAAAAAAAAAAAAGATTCTAATCAATGAAAGTAAAACAAATTGAAACAATTTCTTGGATTTTAAAGTTTGGGTTCAGCCTTCTCTGTCCACACCCACACAGGAAAGACTGAAACCCTAGACTGTGGTAGCAGCTGTCGTGCCCAGTATAAAAAGCGACATGGTGGTCAATCAGACTCCCTCTGAGTCCTGTCACTCTCACTCCCTCAATCCTGTTGTATGTCTTTTAATTTTTTGCTGTAGTTACCCTTAAAGGTGTAAAGATGATCTAAGTTGAAATGTGAAAAAAAAAAATATTTGATTTTGTAATTTGACTTTTTATGTCCTGCTTTGTTTCATTTTTCTGCAGTTGAGCCTGTGGATGCTCGTCCAGCTCCAGATAGAGGACTCCCCACACGACCTGGTGAGTGTGTGTTTGTTTATTCCACTTAAACCGTGAAGAAGTACTTCACACAGGAGTGGGTGATTAATTGTGTCTTGTCTGCATATACAAGTTTTAAAAGAACTAAAAATGCAGCTCTGTTCATGGGGGGAAAAAACGTGTCTTTATACCTGTACAGTATTTGTTTTTATGACATGCTTTGTCTGTGTATCCTGCTTTGGTTTTAAGTCTCAGCCCTGAAGCCAGAGGAGATGCCCGAGGTCCGGATGGAGACTGAAGAGAGGCAGAGCACTGGTTATGAAGTTTACCATCAAAAACTGGTATGAAACACTTCACACGTTCTTTATGCAACATGTTGCAGTGGTCTGTGCTCCGTCCACATACATCGTTTTGTGTTTCAATGGCAGGTGTTTTTCGCTGAGGATGTGGGCTCCAATAAAGGTGCCATTATTGGACTTATGGTTGGAGGAGTTGTCATAGCAACTGTCATCGTCATTACTTTGGTGATGCTGAGGAAGAAACAGTATACTTCTATTCATCACGGTGTTATTGAGGTAAAGAAATCAGTTTCAGTGCGTATCTAATTGTACGTAAATAGCAGCTTTTGTTTAACTAATCCTGTCGCTTTGTGTTTGCAGGTGGATGCAGCGGTGACACCTGAGGAGCGTCATCTGGCCAAGATGCAGCAGAACGGCTACGAGAACCCCACCTACAAATTCTTCGAGCAGATGCAGAACTGAAGACCTGCTCGTCAACATTTTCTTCAGGCGTGTCCCGACCCCGCTCTCACTCGGAGGGTCTGTTCCATTCTGGTCCCTTGTCCTCAGCCCCGACACCTTCAGTTTGTCACCCTGAGTACCGCAGAGAGAGATTGTGATCGAGTTTAAAGGAAGGAAAAGATTTGTAAAACTTTAGCATGTTTAAGTCTCAGTGAGGGGTTTGGGCCAAAGGAAGATGACATGGAACACAGCCTTCTTAATCCCTGATCCCTTGAATGTTCAGAGCATCCCTTTGAGCTTAAATGTACCTGCATTGGTCAGACAAGGGTGCCCTGTCTCACCTGCACATTCAGCCAATCACAGCAAAACATCATAGTGTTTGTACTGAACACCCTGTTTGCGATTTATATGAAGTCACAAGAAACATGTAAACCCGAGCTGTTTAATTCCCGGTCTCTCCCTCATCGCTCCGACTGTTTGTCCCGTTTTCCTCGATCTGCCCCTAACATCCCCGCTGCTCTGCTCCCGATGACAGCTGTGCTGTGTTTGATGACATAACAGCTCTTAGAGCTGGCAGTGGGAGGAGGGGCTCTCAGAGCGCCTCTCCGCACGATTAAAGCCCACGTGTTTCAGGTTTGTTTTTCAAAAAAGAAGGAAAAAATGCAGAAAAATATCCATAATCAAAATATGTAAAAGTTGAAAAATCTTGAATGTTTTGTTGTCTGATTTTTTATGTGTAATATATAAAGACAGAGATTAGCTGTAAGTATATGTAGTGCATGGCAATATTGATGACAGATACAGTATACTGTACGTTGAGGTCCTCAGGAGCGGTCCTCTATTAGATATTTTAGCAGGATTGTACATTTCTAGTGTCTTCTTTGTGATCTTGTGATATGAAGAAGAAAAGAGTATTCAGAATCTGGTCTGCTTTGTTGTCACACAGACTTGCTTTAACTGACTCTCGGCTCGTTACGCTCATCTCCACGCTTCACTGTTGTGTTAGCTGCATGGGCAAAATGCTCTATATGTAATATATGAAGTGTTATAGTATCTGAAAGGAAGACAATTTTGTTACTGTTTGCGTTCTATGCACTCTGTCATTCTTGAAGTCTGATTATTATCACCAAATATTATTGCCGTTAGGTCCCTGACGTCTCACTGTCGCTGAACATTGGGTTTTTATTAGAATGAGAATAGAAGTGAACTATAGAGGAGGTTTTCTGACAGTATCATTCCAGATGAATCATTCCACAGTCTCTGATTGTAAATATTTGGAAGATGGAGACCCGCCTCTCAATGGCCCAGTTTCATAATCAAGCTCCACCTCTCTGTTTTTCTCTTTTGTGTGTGTTCTTCAGTCTAACCTCTGTGTGTATCGTGTATGCGCTCGTTCTGGCTGCGTCAGCAATACTGTACAATGCCGCACACGTCGGGCCAACAGAGATGAGAACAGTTTTGTAGACGGCCACATCTCCATCTCCACTCACATTCCTTCACCAAATCACATTCTATTTTTCTACATCTCCTGTGTATACATGTACAGTGCTTCTGTTTGTCCCGTGGTGGAGCCTTTCTTTGCCTGCATGTTTGTCGTCGAGAATCTCACTAAGAGTTACCATCAAACACTGAGAGGATGACCACAACTCACATCAGCATAGAGACACATTTCCCCCTAATTACTTTAAAGCCACCTCCAGTAAACATGAATGTGACATGCATATTTTTTGCATTTATACCATAGAAATACAACACATATCACCTCTACATTATATCGACACATGTACAGACACTAAGTGAAGCTCTTAATCAGGTGAATGTTTTAAAATTTGTAATGATGCTCAATCTGGGTGTCTTTTGATGCTAGTGTTAAAAAAAAAAAAAGATGCTTTATTTCTTTCATTGATTCAGCGACCTTCCTCCATGTGTAGCTAAATGAACCATTTGCTTAGAGTAAGAAAATGCTTTCTACACCCACTATACCATGAATAAAATTTTGAATGTACCCGTGTTTCTCGTCGTTTGTCACTTTGGATCTCTTGCTGTGATTTATAAGGCACTGCTAAAAACATAAGACTGCATTGCAAATGTTAAGAAAAATTCTTACCACTTTATTCCCCCTAGTGGACAAAAAAGGTCCAACAATTCAGGGAAAAACACTAAATAAAATACAAAACAGGTCCTCTATAAATGGAAAATATGAAAATACACTTGTCCTTGCAGCTATCAAAAACATGTACCGGTATATACAGTGGAAACGATCCCGAACTACAGACAAGGAACAAATTACACAAAGCTGGGTTTTCAGTCAGACATTCAAGCATTCAGTCACATGCACACAACAACAGCCTCTTCAAAAATCACACAGGCATTCATCCTCTTGTCCTGAACGCGCTTCTCTTGGTTAGAGTTAAAGAAAAGCTATAAAAAAAACCTGCCACAGCGTAAGTGGAATCAAACTGTAAAGACAAAAGGTGTTAATCCACACTGATCAGCCTTGCGTTTCTGTGCCGAAAGAACACAGTTTGTCAAAAAAAAAAAGAAGGAAAAGGAAGTTGATTTGATTTCCAATCAGCGGTAAAGAGCAGAGTTAGCCTGTGGCAGCAGGAGGGAGCTGTACAACGGCCTCCTTTAACTGTCTTTGTCTAGCGTCGTGGTGGCCAGGGTCACTGTAGTAATGGGCTGGCCGATGCCGTGTATCTGCATACGAGCCAGCTTCTTTTGTTCACACTCGGTCACCAGGTTGTTGAGCTCAGCTGCGCTGTAGCCAATCAGAGTTCTCAGGTCGCACACAAACTTGTAGACAAAGCGCTTGCCCTGCACCTTGCTGATCATGTCCCCGTCGTAGTAATACCTAAACGACAATATGATGGTTATAATCTTGCTTCACAAAGTCCAAAATGAGTCGTACAATTTAACAGTAAATGTGAAAAAAGGAAAGCATCATGTTCTCAATATCACCAACCAAGCCACCTTGACTCCCACACACAGATTAAAAAGGGACATTTCATCATATTTACACATTAATCTGTTTTCTCATCATGTAAAGTGCAGCCTCAGTCTGTGAAAACAGCTGGAAGAGCTTTGCTATCCTCATTGTCATCAGCTTGCTCAGGCTGCAGAAAGCTTATGTTACAAAATAGAGTTTGAAAGACGTGTTTTCTGAGCAGGAAGGTTGAAAGGAAAGTTCCTACTGAGTTGCATTATGGGAAATGTATGATCCAGTGTTTATTGAGCTTGACACCTCCCAAGGAAATAAAAGTGAGGATATGTTGGCCTTCACTCAACTGATTTCAACCATTTACCCAACTAAATTGAAAGTAAGTTGAAATGGAAGAAGCAAACCTGAGGGCTCTGCTGAGTTTCTCATAGTTCATTGTGGGCTTGTTCTTGCGCTGCCCCCATTTCTGCGCCACGAGCTCCGGCTGGTTAAGTTTGAACTCGCCCTCCTCTCCCACCCAGGAGATGCAGTCTCTTGCGTCCTTGTCTGTCAGAAGCTCCAGAAGGAACTGCCACAACTGGATCTGACCGTTGTTTCCTGTCACCAGAGAAAAGACGGTCTGTGATAAATCCATAAGGGGCAGAGCCTCACACAAGATACACCTGACCCCACGTAGACATATAAACAAAGTGTTCATAATGATGCTTATTTTTTCCAACAGCCCAAAACTACACAAACCTTAGCTGATGATTATCAAATTAGAAATAAAAGAAAAATCCCACAACTTAGATACTTTTGTCATAAAGTGACTTTTAAAATAGAGTAGATAGAATATCTTGACTGTCATTGCACCAGGTGCAACGAAATTGAATGTGCAACTTGCCATCAGTGCAACAATTAAATAGGTAAATAGCAGCAAAAATATTTGCAATTTAAATTCCTGTTGATTCCGCGGCCAATTAATGGATTACTTCTTCAATTTGCACATGTGCCTTTTTTCCCATCTGTACAAACCTGGCAAATCTCCCTGAAAAAAACAAACTGATTTTTGATTTTAAAAAACATATTTGGTGCAAAAACATGAATCATTTTTGTCGCTTTCAGGCTGTTGGAACAGTGCATCCGAAGAAGCGCATGAACTGCTGACATACAAACAACACACTGCGTGTCGTGAGATCTACCTGTGCGGTTGCCAGGTGAGCTTCGCTCCTCTCCTCCTGAAATTCGGGGAGTTCTGGGGCCACGGCTCTGCTTCAATACCTTAATGGCAGTGGGTGTGCTCACTTGAGCCGGGATTATCTGCACAGCTGGAGACGAAAGGTTTTATCAATGATCAGACTGTATCAGCTTTGTCTGAACTCGTTTATTATAATCACATAAAAGGGTTTCACTGTGTCATTTTACCAGGTAATCTGAGCAACTCCTGTCTTGTGAAATCTAGTACACATTTAAGAGGGTCGGTCTAAAACAGCTTATCCTGGTTTCATGCAGTGAAGTGTAAACATTTTCAAAACATTTCATTAATCTTTTTGCTTATTTTTTATTGGAACACTTACGTTGATCAATGGTGACAGTTGCATCCCCTCCAGACTGGTCCTGGCTTGCCAACACATCTAAAAAATAAAATAACGGATGAGGGATAATTCCCATGAGAACTTTTCCAATAACAAACAAGAGGCCTTTGTTTGACCTACACTGACTGTTTAAAACACCCATCAACCATAAACAGTGTGTTCAAACAGGAAACCTTGCCTCCTCAAACCTACAACAACTCTATCTCGCTTACATTTGCGTAGGAGTTCTAGGTGGCTCCAGAGTATCTCTCCATTAGGCACTTTCTGAAGGAACTCTTCCTGGTTGAATGAGCAGAGATCTCGACCTGGGATGTGAATGCTGCCGATTTCCATCTCATCGATGTTAAATTCCTTCATTACCCACACGGCCCAGTGGATCACCTGGTCAGCCGTCCAGAGCACAGGGTCTGAGGAGCGAGAAAGAAACCTTATAAATTAACAGCTATGTTTAATTATCACCACATTTAGAAATATTTTCCCCATCTTGATGTGTTTTAATTAGTGTCCCTCACCGTATGGTATTCCCAGGCGAACCTGCTCTTTGCGGTAGCCTTCAAGTGCTGCAGCCCAGCGTGTAACCTGCTCCGACGTCTCATCTGTCAGGCCAGATCGCTCCACAGCGATGAGCTGACCCTCCTCTACCAGCTGACCCTCCTCTCCCGCAGCATCTGGATCAATCACCACCTCAACTGTTTCTACCGGCTTCACGATTTCCAAAATGTTCAACTTCTCCTCACCTGAACATGGGAGAAAAAAAACCTTAAATGAGTGAGGTTGATGCATATATGTGCAGATTTGAATTCAGTCACTTACAGCAATAAATGGCTGTTTGTTTTCTGATATTTGAAATATTTCATTCGCACCTGGTTTAGTTATAATCTGCAAGCTGAGCTGCACTGTGCCGTCTGTCTTTACTCCCTGATCAAACAGGCTGTGATCTGGATGAAGCTAAAAAGGGATAAAAGATGAAGGGAGAGGGACAACTTAGAAGCCACCATGAAGCTGTTTTCTTTTGTCAGGAAAAGAATCATAAAGTTACACAGAAAACTTGATGTGTTTGCACATTTATGCACATTTTACCTGAATGTCCTGCAAGCAGATCTCATATCCATCCAGTGATATTTGGATACGAGGCTCTAAAAGCTTCTTCAAATTGCCAATGGGCTCGTTGATGTCGATATCTTGTTGGATCAAATCTGATGCAGTGATGGTCTGCTCCTCAACGCTAAAGGTAAAAGAAGAGAGGGAAAAAAATGTCATTGTGAAGTTGCTGCATGTGCAAGAGTGCACAAATCTAAATAAGCATAATTTCCCTTACCCCTCCTCCAGGCAAGCCTGTTTCTCCCGTTCATCGATCTCAATCTCTATCATCTCTTCTGTTTCACTTTTAGACATCCTGTTTTAAGCACAGAGCCAGGCTGTAGGAAGGAAAGAAAAGCATGTATGCATTCTTATTGCTACAGTACTCAAAAACATTATTTTATGGGCAATAATTTTTACAAAGTAAAACAATGCCATGAAAAATCATCGCCATTCACTGGTCAGTATATTAACAAAGGCAATATTAACGGCAGTGGTACTAAAATCATGTCAATCAACTGATCATTCATTTATCTTTTAAATAATCTCCCATTCCAGCCTTCTTCCTTTTTTATAACTGTTTATTACTCAAGTTGAGCACTGAGTAATCTGGGGTTTCAAATAAAAACAACTTTTCCCTTGTGAAAACAAAATTTGGAGACTTTTTTCCTGGGAACTTGTGAAAATTTAATTTCTTTTCAGAAATTTCAACCCAAGCTATCGATCAACAAATACATAAATTGAGGGATCCTAAATTATAATGGTTATTTGGAGCCCTAAAGTGTTAAGCTTGTTTACTGTACTGGTGTTAAGTCCATGTCATTATGTCAACGCTATGGACCCTTTTGGTTGTTTGTCACTAAATTCTATTTGACACACTACATATGTGTAGGCAAAAGTCCTAATATTTACATTACATTTTCGATACCATCGAAGTACCATATATTTTTCAAAGGCCAGATGTGATGTTATTAAATGCTGCAAAGAAAAAAAGTTGGTTATCGGGCATGGGTCATGCATAAAAGTCTTAAAACACCAGTGTTTTCATGATTAGCTATTCAATTAATTAGTTAGTTACTACTGCTCTTACAAGACCATACTAACATGTTGAATTTAACCATATTATTTCATTAAATAGCACAGTAACAGTTGCTTTAGGAAAAAAACACATTAATTAATTATAGTGTAGGACGCAAAGTCTTAATGATTAAGGTCTCAAAAGCAAAAACTATTATGGCCTTAACATATAAATGTGTGCCAGTGGGTTAGGGGGTCTATGGTGTAAATATGAACAAGCAGTTTGGGGGTTTCTGTTATAAAGGCCTTTGAGCCTCGACTCCTCATTGGCCGCCTGGAACAGTTCACTGACTGCTCCAGCTGCTAACGTTAGCCAACTCGAGGGGCGAGGCTTTAGCGTCTAAAGGCCAAATGGTAGGCCAATAGTTACCCAAAGTAGTTATCAAACATAAATACACATCATAAACACATGTTGTAAAAATGCATGAAAGTAAGATTCAAACATCCGGCTACATGTGTCGGCGCACTGAGGCTGGTCAACAGCGAAGCAAGTTAGCTACAATTTTGCACGCGCATGCACTGCGGGGCGAGGCAGCCGTTTACACAACCGTTGGTCCCCGCGTGCTAAACAACGGTTAAAATATCCTACAAACGCACTGCGCATCGTGACTCAAACAAATCGGTGTTAAATCACACTTTTACTCGGCACGTAGAAAACTTTTAAAACGGAAATAGAATAAACGGAAACAAAACAGCATAGGGCAAATGGAAAGGAGCCGGAAATCCTGGCTAAGGTTTACAGCATTGCAAGACTTCCGAGAGCAGCCGTGATAAATACGACACAAGCTTCAGAGGAAAACGGAGCGACTGCGATGTTTCTAATGCATCGAAATAACTCTTGGTTAATCACTAACTGCAACTTAACAAAACAGTATGGACTAAAAGGAAGTTTTATGCTCTAAGGATGTATACGCACTGTGTTTACGGCTGGACGTCGATCTGCTGCAAGCCCCTCCACTCTGCTGCGTCTGCTCAGCTTTACTGTTAGCAACACAGCTAACACTGAATAGATCAAACTTGAGCTTTGCCTTCAACAACTAACGTTATTCCTACCGTTTAGTTACTAGTAAGAACAATAGGCAGCATTTGAAAATGCGGAAGTCAGAAAGGGAAGTTAGCTAATGCTATCTGAGTGTTTTTATGACTTGCTTGAAGGTAGGCGTCTTCTTCCCACTTGGTTAAATAGAAATCGTCAACAGCTAGCTAGCTAGCTACAAAATAGCGGGAAGTCCATGCACGACAAACAGAACCCATACATGTACACAATTTTGTACATTTTCTAAGGAACAAGCACACCTATCTCCGAAATATCCATACCTTTTAAAAAGTAGGCCTTGACAGATGTTGGGATATGTTCGGCAGTGGTAGATAAGCTGCCAAAATTGACACGAACAGTCGACTCGTATCATGCAAGTTTTTGGTGAAGTAGACACACACATTTAGAGGAGGGGCGGAGACTAACTGGCAACACAGTCACCCTAAAACTTTGTATGGAAACTACAAAGATTCATAGATTTCTACTAGACAGTTGTAGCTCCAACTTGATTGACGTTAGTTTACTTTTGGCTCTTGTTCTTTGTATAAATGTATATCCAGCAGATTTATTTTGGTTGAAATAAAGTTGGCATATATCGTTTCTTCGCAGCTCCAAATAGTGGTAGTCATCCATTTAAACTCATCCCCCATGAACCAGTACTCTCAAAAAACATTCACATTAGTCCCACCAAGTACACAACATGCCATGCATTCTCCATCGACCCTAGTGATTTCGTTTTGATGTTTCTAGTGTTTCATTCAAACTGTCACAAGAAAGCCTATTTGATTAGTGAGAGTCCAATGAAAAGAAGACCTTAAAAGCTTGAAATCAATTATTTTAAATCTTTGCAACAGGGCAGGGTTCCACCAGTTAGAGGCCCCTGGTCTAAAAATGTGTTGTATGCACCTATTGAGCCTCCCCTTTAACATACATGTTCCCCTAATACTTTCTGCCCAGAATCCCATAAACAACCAATTTGGCCTTGTTTAAGAATATGCACCATTTAAGCTTGCCTTGGATTACAGTAGCAAGGTCTATTTGTCAAAATTTGCATGGTAAAAGCTGTGATTGTACATTGTTATAGTTCTTCACTTTGTTCTTGAAGACATTTTTATTTATTTAGTGCCAAATAACAACAAAAGTTATCTCATGACACTTTACAGATTTGTAAAGGACAGGCCAAGAAACTGTATTATTAAGTAATATGTTAACAATGACAAAACAGTCATTAACTTCCACCACAAAGCTCTTGATTTCCCCTAATATACAGGAGCCATACTCCTGGTTTATTGAATCATATGTTTGTTTGTACTGTGGTATTTCCCTTTTGTGTTTTTATCACAGACAGATTTCTAAATATGTAATGATATTGTAGATGATTTTCAGTAATATGCTCTTGTTTGGATTTTCTTTTTTTTTTAAATGCTTACTAATAGTTTATTAAATAAATATTTCTTAATGAAACAAAAGTAGTTTAGTTTGTTGCTTTAATAATTTGACAAATGGTCAACAGACTCCTGCAGTAAAATAATATAAGTAAAGTAGCCAACATAACACATAATCCACCCACATAATTATATCTAAATAACTATTTATGAATGCTGCTTTTATAGTAGCCTGTAAGTGATATTTCTAAATTAATTTTGAAAGAGCTGCCTCAGTACATCATTTGATTTTCATGGCTGTCCGTTCAACTTCAGTAAACAGCCGGTTATTCAAACTGAATGGTGTTATTATCTTATTGTATGTAGTGTACGTACAGTATGAAAGCAACTCTTGTTTCGAAAAGTCATGATCACGGAAGTAACCAATATTTCCGGTTTTGGTGTCGCGCCTTCAACGTAAAGACAGTAATTTTAAGTACAGTGCTGTGGTATGCCAATGAAAAGCACACCAGTAAGATTTTACGCCAGAGACTGCACCTTAATCACTATAAACCAGCCATCCAGCAGTTGCCTTGAACCTTAATCAGTATAGTTTTAGCTGTAGGATAACTCTTTCTGACTATTATTAATTGACGAACTGTACTGTTGAGGAAATTTCGAAATATCACCATTGATTATGATTAGTTTATAACATGAGGATGCAATAGGAAAACAGTTTTTTTATTGCTCACACACTGAAAACCAGCCCAACACGCCATTATTGACCCTTAAACCAGCATAGGACAATCCTAAACACCCAGAGGCAGTGTCTACAATAACGACATGTTGATAATGTTGAAGTATTCATGCAAAACATGAACTTCATAATTCTAATATTTATTACAGTGATGTTGTATTTGATTATACGAGATTTAAGGAAATGTGATATAAATCGTACAATTTTTCTGCTAAAATTTAGATTCAGTCAGCAGCTGTATATTTGTGAAGATTACACATTTATTCTGAAGGAGGTGGGGCGGAAGTCTTGTCGTCTTTGTTGCTGCTGGTTGAACACAGGCGAGCCAAGATGGCAGAGTACCTGGCGTCCATTTTTGGGACAGAGAAAGATAAGTAAGTATTAAACCTTTATTAAGATCATTGCGAAGCAAGTTTGCGTCTACACATTTTCCAAATTCCGCATTGACTTATAACATAAATGCAGCGGCGTTTACAGCCTCATAGCTGGGAGCGGTACACTTGCTTTAGCATCCAGCTAAAGGCTAGTGCTAGCAAGCTAGCTAACGTGTGTAAAATACCGCGCCGCGACCGCTAGCTCTTGCACGCTCTGGTGCCGAGCATTGCTGCGATGATCAGAAAAAAAAACCACTGACACAACGAGTTATTGCTTTCTAATTTTAAAGGAATAAATGTAGGCTATCTGTTTAAATCGAGAAACACACGACTAATACACTTACCGCTGCCTACCCCTGAGTTAGCTAGCCGCTACTCACTTTATAACACCCATAGAACTCTTTGTTACAGTGGAAAATAACGTTAACCGTTAAGACACGAGCTGAGCAAGCTATACTCTGTGTTATTAAGCAGGTACATTGTTCCCTAACCCCCCTTTCCCATTTAGCTTGTCATCCGTTAAAGAAGTTAATTAAAACTAACGTTAATGAATGAGAGGAGGTATATGTACGATTCGAAGTGTCCCATCACAACGTTTTACTCTCGCTTCTTACTCTTACTATTTTAAAAGCATTTTGTTTCCTAAGCGCTGGTCATTGCTCTTTCTCTTACTGAGTATTTTCTAAATTAATGATTAATTTAGAAAATTGGTATATTCATATTGGTATTGCCCCTCCCCCCCCGAAAATAATAACGTCCTGGTGACAGAGAATACATTTCACAGTTAACATTTATGTCAAGGGCCAAAAAATGTTGGAGACAAATATAGTTGGAAAATAAATATATTATTATATATAATATATGATAATTAATTGGCAACTGTTTGTTATAGCTTTTTTTCACTTTTCAAGCAGAAATGGCAAACATTTTGTCCTTCCATCTGCCTAGATATAAGGGTTTGTTGCTGTTCTTTGTCACATTTGCTGGGATTTGGGTTTTTGTTGCACACACTGTAAAGACGCCACCTTTGACTCCTTAGTGGTCAAAAGGATCTGTGATATTTTATATAGCAAAAGAAGTAGGGATGCACAATATTATCGGCACGTTATCGCTTGAAAATGACATATCAGCATATATGTCTTTTTTTTTTTTCTTTAAAAGCACTTTAATTATGCTTAAATGCTCGATGATTCCTTAAATGAAAATATGCCACTACAGAAAGAGTAGGCATAATATCAATTCCACTACAGGGATGTTCTCTGTAGTGGTAGTTAAGATGATTGCCACCATCAGGTGAAAGAATTGGCTGAGTCCAATGAAAACATTTTTGTTTGTCCACCAACCAAACTATCTAACACAACAGTATTTTGTTGTTTTTGCCTTTCTTCATCATCATCATTATTCTGTCTTGTCTTTCCCAGGGTCAACTGCTCTTTTTATTTTAAAATTGGTGCCTGCCGACATGGCGACCGCTGTTCCAGATTACACAACAAGCCGACATTCAGCCAGGTAAGGTTATTCTTTTAATATAGATAAACCGATAGGGGAAACAATGTTTACTTATTTCAAATAAACATTATGTGAAAATTTGGGTCTGAAAGGACCAGTATGTATGTCTTCCAATCTGAATTAGTGTTATAAATAAGATTTACTTAACCTGCATGATACATGTCATACCTGTCTTTGAATAGTAGCAAAACAAGTCAGTGAGGAAACTTAAGATATTACATTAAAGCAATACAGTACAGGAGGATAACAAAAACTAAGGTTTCTTGATCATTTTTGTTTTTGGGTTTCATTGGAAATTTGAATCGTGTACTTAAGGATCTAAATAATTTTCTTCTTTACTCTGTTCTTGATTTTCTAATAATACAAATTATCCCTAAATTGAATATCTTTATGTTTCAGACAATTGCCCTCCTGAACATTTACAGGAACCCTCAGAACAGTGCCCAGTCTGCTGATGGGCTGACCTGTAAGTGTTTCGACCTATAACAAAGACCTGTTGCCCTTGAAAATGTTCTCTGATCATTGACGTATGTTTTCTCCTTTTCACATCAACCTCCTGTTAAGGCAGCAGTTGAGATTAAAACAGCCTGTTGTTGTAGGAGGATAATTTTAGTAACCGTATGCCTAATGGATTCACAGCTGAGGTCCCTTTTGTATGTATTGTGCAGTTAAAAATGGGAATCCTGTATATAAAACCAGACATGGGAGTGCATTTGAGTTGACCACTCTTTAAGCAGCCAGTTAGGAGGAATCGGCAACATGTTAGTCTGGTTTTTAACTAACTCCACCCCTGTTTGGAGTGACCTCATTCCACTCAGTGAAACCTCATGTCCAGCATTGTTTGTATAAAATCTGTATTTGTTGTCTTGTGTCTGTTTATAATTGTCTTTTCTAACCACTAGGTGCCATCAGCGACATGGAGATGCAGGAGCACTATGACGAGTTTTTTGAGGTAACACATGCCATTCGTATTTTCAAACATCAGGGAATCACATTAGGGTGGTGGTGCTGCTTTTCATATGTAAATGCACCAAAACTGATGATGTTAAATTTAATCTGACTTCTTTAAAGGATTTAGGGGAGTAGCAGTCATAAAGTTGTAGAAACAAATACAAGATTCTTCAACAGTCATACAAGGCTTTAACACACAAGTGTCTTCTGTTTATGCATGAATCACACCAAAAAAGAAAAGACAATGTTAAGACAACGTAGCTTTTGAAGTTCCGGTATGTTTATCCTTTAAGCATTTGACTGAGGCTAGCTGGTTTCGGTGTTTGTGCTAAGCTAACCTGCTACTTAAAGTACTTTCATATTTACTGTACAGTGTAGCGATGGTGTCTTCTTCTCCCGTTTTTCACTGGTCAGAATTTACATAATATCCAACAATTTCTTTAATTAAGCAATATCATATGTAGAGATAGACCGATATGGTTTTTTCAGGGCCGATACCGATACCGATTTTTAGTAGTCAAGGAGGCCGATAACCGATATTTGAAGCCGATATTCATTTGCAGTAAAAGTGAAAATATTGGCGTCAAAATTTTGAATAATACAAACTCCAACACTAAACTTTGTTTAAATGCCTTTACGCATATGCATCAGAGCCAAAATAACCCAGTTTTAAATTGATCTCTTATGGGTCGTCGGAATAAAAAAAAAATATAAAAAAAAGGCTGATGCCGATTTGCATCAAAATGCCGAATATCGGCGCCGATAATCGGTCTATCCCTAATCATATGACAGGGAGTGATGTTGGATGTGATTCAGTCGTAGGCACAAGGCTGCAGGCCGAATATCACGTCCTCGAGTGTGATATTGCTTTTTTAAAACAGTTACATAAGCAGCAAATAGTAGTAAAAAAGTAAAAATCAACAACGTATTATTTTTTGCTCCACCAACTCAACTAGTACTACAACTTAACGTTAACTGGACTTTTGTTGCCAAGCAACCCAAACATTATATACTATATCAGCACTCATGAAATGCCTGTTAGCCAATCAGATTACTTGGTCGGAACTAACTGTTGTATAATGAACGATAACTGAACCTTATAATTAACACCTAAATACTTTATTTTTTTCTCTCATCCTCGCAGGAGGTCTTCACAGAGATGGAAGAGAAGTACGGAGAGGTGGAGGAAATGAATGTGTGTGACAACCTTGGAGACCACCTAGTAGGAAACGTGTATGTGAAGGTGGGTGTTAGGTCTAAGTATGGTACCACTACTGTAATGCCATGGTTTTTAGCTCAGGTACAGAGTCTGGGATTTTCACCTCAACTACAATCTATGGCTTTTTTTAGTTCCGTTACGAAGAGGATGCCGAGAAGGCCGTGATAGACCTGAATAATCGGTGGTTCAATGGACAACCCATCCATGCTGAGCTCTCTCCCGTCACAGACTTCAGAGAAGCCTGCTGTCGTCAGTATGAAATGGGGTGAGTTCTGTGTGATAGGATAGAGCTTACATGTGTGTTGTAGCTGCTGTGTGAAACTTTGCCAAAAACAGTTGTAGATGTGCTGATTCTGCCATGCTGTCTCAGTTTATTTGCCCTAACTGATCCATGTTGCCCTCCGCAGAGAATGCACTCGTGGTGGCTTCTGCAACTTCATGCACCTGAAGCCCATCTCACGTGAGCTGAGGAGAGAGCTCTATGGACGCAGGAGGAAGGGGTACGAACATATTTATTTCCTTTACATTCAAGTTCTTCAGTACATCTGCACGTGTAGGTGTTTTATAACGATTCATAACTACTCCTTTCTCACGTCCACAGCCGGCACAGGTCTCGGTCTCGATCACGAGAGAGGCGGTCTCGCTCGAGGGACAGAGGTCGAGGAGGGGGAGGGGGCCGTGACCACGAGAGACGTCGCTCCAGAGACAGAGAGCGTTCAGGACGATTCTGAACCACAAGCCATGACTACTTGTCCTTCCCTCCCCGCATCCATCCCCACTCTTTTTTTTTTAAAGTTTGTACTCTTCCAGATTTGTTCTAGGGCGGATAGAAAGGTACCTGTAACCTGATATCGAAGCTGTGACAGCATTGATGAACCTGTTTTTTCTTGATTTCTGAAAATGACTTTCACCTCATTAAATTTAACATTTTTACTTAACCTGACGGATTCATGAATTTTTTTCTTTTTCTCTCTGCAGCCACAATTCTTACTTTATACATATTCAGAAGAGATTTTATAATTAATAGTTAATAACAGCTCCTCTTAATGCAGGACATTCTTTACTTGGTTATTGTAATTATTAATCTGGCCCATTTTTTTGTCCCCCCTTAAATCGGTGCTATTCAGTTTTGTCAGGAGCGATTTCTCCTTATTCCCTTTTAGCTTCCTACTCTGAATTTTTTGGCTCTTCCCAGTCCTCACTTTCTTTTTATATAATATATACACAAATGCGACTTGAGGGAACTACAGACACTGGCTAAACTGTAGTTTGATTTGTAAATATGGAAGCAAACAAATGTGCATTGTCCAAAAAGAAACGTTGGCTAAAACAAAGAAAAAAGTGAAGAAACCCCTCTCCTTCTGCCCTCATCCCAATTCTCATAATGAACCTACCACATGGCCATTAATGACCACAACCCAAACAACATTGCCACCTTCAACAGCCCCAGGCTGCGTTCATACCAGCTTCAGGTATTGACAGCGCTAAGCCTACCACCGCGGTGAAGATAGTTTAAAGTTGGATATCTGACAGGCATTCACTCGGGAGCCAGCGACACTTGTTTGAGTTGGTAGAGGGAGGACGGTTTGATGAACTCCAAGCCCTCCTACTTCAGAGGTAGCGCATGTCTTAGGGATCATCAATAAATTACTGTTAATTAGACATGAAACTGATGTTTTTATAATATGTCCATGACTAGCCCATATAAAAATTTGGATTTAAAATTACAACTAAATTTGGTACATTTTGCGCACTAATTTAAAATGCTAAAGTGTTTGTTTGTTTTCTATAAATGTTTATGTTTATGTCTATAAAGAATCAGGGTTTTTTGCCAATAGCTTCAAGGTCTTGTGACCTTATTGCTCAAAATTAGTCGGAGAAATTAATATTCACTTGGACTTTTTTGCTTTTTCTTTTTTATATTAATATTTTTATGGTAAATGTTTTTTTCAATAGCTTCCATGTCATGTGACCCAGTGTCCAATCCAATCCAAAACTGTCCACAATGGACGTGTTTTCCCTTTTCCGCGCTGTCCCCAGAACTGGAAAACACTTATAAATTGTTTGAATGAAGCTTGAAGCTTGGCGTAACTCTTTATAATTCTCAGATTATTAAAGTGTATGGACCCTTCTGCAGTCTATAGTCTCTGTTATCAGACTATACTTATGATTTTAAGTTACAAGGACATACTTTCTCAATTGTGTTTAGTTTCATTTATCATTCATCAAACTCAAAAATTTGAAGTTGTGAAAACTTAAAAATATATTCCTCAAAAAACTGATTGAATTGAATTGATAAACTAATGAACACAAATTGCAGGGCACACATAAAATAATACGTACTTAAAGTATTTGCAAAGAAACAAAGTCTTGGTCACTCCGGGTTAACAGTCTCTGTTGTCACATCCCACTCTATGCCCTAAAGAAACATTTTATGGAGTAGAGAAGTTAATGACAGTTAATGACAATGTGAATCAATCAACAGAGAGTCTGTTCGATCAGGTTGTTGTAAGTCCGGTCTGATAGGATCGAGGCGCAGACAGTGTTGAGCTCAGCTGCTGGTGTCGTTGTCTGACGGAGAGGTAAGTGCACGTCTCTTTAAAACTGATGCAGCACCTTTTCATTGTTAACTATTACATTGTTGTTAGTTTGTGTGTAGCAAATATTCCATAAACAGAACAGAAATGAAGATTGATCATACCCAGGGTGTGATGTATTATTATTGGATTGTTATCTATATTCAGTTTATCAGAGTTTATAATCATGTGATGCAGCAGTGATGACACCGATCTGTGTGTGGTACTCTGCCCCTGACTAAATAGGGCCGCGATCTGTCCCCGTGTTTCCGTGAACAATCATCTTTATAAAGCAACTACGTCCGCATGCCGTGCATGAAATGAACCGGGGGTAATCCACGCGTAGTTTATCAGTTATCATGTTGCGCAGGGAGGAGGAGATGTGACACAGATCTGTCCTTCTACCTGGCTCAATAACGTCGCGATCTGTCCGTATTTTCGCGCACAGGTGGGCTATTATAAAGTTTAAACTCTCCACATGCTGTCATGCGTCCAAATGCTGTGTGTTAACCTTTTCAGGGCCAAGACAGAATAAAAAAAGTATTCCTGTTCAATGTGCCTTAAGCATTAAATTAAGCAAACAGATCCCATTCAGCAGATATTGATTTCGTCAAAGACACCAAACAAGAATCTGTTCATTGGTAACTTTCACAAGAAATGGTCAAACCTTGGAAAACCTTTTATTTGCCTTGATTATATCCAACTATACTGAAGTAATTGTTGGTTGTTCTTTGGTGTTTGGTTTTCCATATGAAGTCATTCAGTAGCTCTGTGGCCACACAGTGATGATTAAAGCCACGTCGTAATGACATCAGTCTTTTTGTGTCGTCTGTCTGAGTAACAGACAAATCAATACATCCCCTGAGTGGCTCTTGAGCGTCGTCCTCCCCCAACGGTCCTGCAGCTTTTCCAATCAGCACTAATCAGATATGTAACAGGACACACAGCTAAATTTGTTGCCGGGATTTCAGAAACAAAGTCAGGTTCGGTTCCAATGAGGTTTTTCCATACGACAAAATCACTGTATAGTTAAAGTCTTTGATAATGACATCAGTATGATGAAATGACTAAAGAAGATCAAAAGCAAAAACTGCAAGTTGAGAGGCAGAAATACAGAATTGGCAACAAAATATGGTAATGCAGCATTTCAAATATGGCTTCCTGGAGTTTTGTGCAGAAACGAGCACATTTTTTTATCCACATTATGCAAAAGTTCACATATTGGGGTGGAAAGATTATGTCCAATGTAGAGTGAAGAAAGCTTGAAAGATATGCACATTGATGAAGGTGGGGTCACCGGCATGAAGCCAGCTGCAGTTGGGAAGGTTTTGGTTCTGATGGAAACTTTCCTGCACGCCTCAGGGTCCTGGAGGAGTTCAGGTCCTTGAGTGATGGCAGATCGCAGCCAAACACTTTCTTGTTGTAGCCAAGGATACACTCAGGCCTGTTCTGGTCCATGCATTAAATCAATGATGAACCCACGGAGGATTATTATCCGACTCCTGAGTTCCCGGCAGCTATACAAGGACAAAAGTAGCTTCCAGCTGATGAACAAAGTGCAGCCTTCAGTTGCTGCGGATCCTGATACAATGCTTTCAAAGGCAGATCACAGTAATCATACAAAAGCATCTGAAACGTAGAGAAGGATGAAAATGGGAGAGAAAAGAAAGCAGCAGAGAATCACATAATTCACCTTTTCAGGAGAAATTAAGACTTATTTTCTTTTATAAACAAACAAAAACAACCTCGAAATCTGTGCATGTGTGTCACACCTGTCCCCTCTCCCCGCAGGTGAGCCATGACTTCAACTCCTGAAAGCACACGTCTTTGCCCACATGCAGCTAACCCGATGAAAGCAGACATCACTCAAAGTGCAAACTCTTCTGCTGTGAACGGAGATGCTGTAACTGTCAGCGGTGGTCAAAGGCGATCTGCAAATGGAGATCAGGACGTGCAGAAGGCCCTGGATGAATCACACGATGAAAGTGGGGAAAACAGCGAGAGAGAGCTGGAGAGCAGAGACGCTCATCCGAGGAACTGGATCCGTCCTGACTTGCCCAGCAGTTGTACCTGGTGGCTGGGTGCACCCCCTTCAGCGTCGCCTCATAGCCAGCCAGCATGGTAAGAGTTTCGGTGTAGCTGGCAGCTAGTCAATTCTATGCTGAATCTTTTAATAGAGATTAGAGTGATGTTATCTTGATGAATATCTTGATTGTTTTCTCTGTTCCTCACAGCACCGAGGCTCCCAGCATCCTCCCAAACATCCTGGGGAAAATTGGACACACACCTCTGGTTCGTTTGAACAAAATCCCCAAAGAGTTTGGACTCAAGTGTGAGATCTGTGAGTAAGATACCTCACGTACTCCCTGGAAAGCAAACATACATTCATTTAATTCCAGCATGTTATACAGTGGGGCAAAAAAGTATTTAGTCAGCCACCAATTGTGCAAGTTCTCCCACTTAAAAAGATGAGAGATGCCTGTAAATTTCATCATAGGTACACTTCAACTATGAGAGACAGAATGGGGGGAAAGAATCCAGGAAATCACATTGTAGGATTTTTAATGAATTAATTGGTAAATTCCTCGGTAAAATAAGTATTTGGTCACCTACAAACAAGCAAGATTTCTGGCTCTCACAGACCTGTAACTTCTTCTTTAAGAGGCTCCTCTGTCCTCCACTCGTTACCTGTATTAATGGCACCTGTTTGAACTCGTTATCAGTATAAAAGACACCTGTCCACAACCTCAAACAGTCACACTCCAAACTCCACTATGGCCAAGACCAAAGAGCTGTCAAAGGACACCAGAAACAAAATTGTAGACCTGCACCAGGCTGGGAAGATTGAATCTGCAATAGGTAAGCAGCTTGGTGTGAAGAAATCAACTGTGGGAGCAATTATTAGAAATGGAAGACATACAAGACCACTGATAATCTCCCTCAATCTGGGGCTCCACGCAAGATCTCACCCCGTGGGGTCAAAATGATCACAAGAACGGTGAACAAAAATCCCAGAACCACACGGGGGGACCTAGTGAATGACCTGCAGAGAGCTGGGACCAAAGTAACAAAGGCTACCATCAGTAACACACTACGCCGCCAGGGACTCAAATCCTGCAGTGCCAGACGTGTCCCCTTGCTTAAGCCAGTACATGTCCAGGCCCGTCTGAAGTTTGCTAGAGAGCATTTGGATGATCCAGAAGAGGATTGGGAGAATGTCATATGGTCAGATGAAAACCAAAATAGAACTTTTTGGTAAAAACTCAACTCGTCGTGTTTGGAGGAGAAAGAATGCCGAGTTGCATCCAAAGAACACCATACCTACTGTGAAGCATGGGGGTGGAAACATCATGCTTTGGGGCTGTTTTTCTGCAAGGGGACCAGGACGACTGATCCGTGTAAAGGAAAGAATGAATGGGGCCATGTATCGTGAGATTTTGAGTGAAAACCTCCTTCCATCAGCAAGGGCATTGAAGATGAAACGTGGCTGGGTCTTTCAGCATGACAATGATCCCAAACACACCGCCCAGGCAACGAAGGAGTGGCTTCGTAAGAAGCATTTCAAGGTCCTGGAGTGGCCTAGCCAGTCTCCAGATCTCAACCCCATAGAAAATCTGTGGAAGGAGTTGAAAGTCCGTGTTGCCCAGCGACAGGCCCAAAACATCAGATCTGCATGGAGGAATGGGCCAAAATACCAGCAACAGTGTGTGAAAACCTTGTGAAGACTTACAGAAAACGTTTGACCTCTGTCATTGCCAACAAAGGGTATATAACAAAGTATTGAGATGAACTTTTGTTATTGACCAAATACTTATTTTCCACCATCATTTGCAAATAAATTCTTTAAAAACCAGACAATGTGATTTTCTGGATTTTTTTTTTCTCATTTTGTCTCTCATAGTTGAGGTACACCTATGATGAAAATTACAGGCCTCTCTCATCTTTTTAAGTGGGAGAACTTGCACAATTGGTGGCTGACTAAATACTTTTTTGCCCCACTGTATATGACATGTCACAGAAGGAATTACGGTGACATGTTTGATGCTGAAATCAAACTAAAACACACTCTTGTGACACTTTTCTCTTCTGTGTTTAGTGGCCAAGTGCGAGTTCTTCAGTGCAGGAGGAAGCGTGAAGGACCGGATCGCCCTGCGGATGGTGGAAGACGCTGAGAGAGCCGGGACCCTTAAACCAGGGGACACCATCATTGAGCCCACCTCTGGCAACACAGGTACCTTTAAGGCTAACACACAGTATTGTATTTGAAAAACAAAAAGAATTGAATCCTAAAATTACACAAATCCTTTTCCTCTGCAGGTATTGGTATTGCCCTGACGGCAGCAGTGAAAGGCTACCCCTGCATCATCACCATGCCTGAAAAGATGAGCATTGAGAAGGTCTGCATCTCTTTTAATGATCACAACCGCTTATACGTTCATAAAAGGGCATTCATCTGATTAAACTCACATCGTACTGTGTTTGCAGGTGAACATGTTGAGAGCTCTCGGGGCAGAAGTAGTGCGGACGCCTAACTCTGCAGCCTTCGACTCACCAGAATCTCACGTTGGTGTCGCTTGGCGTCTAAAGAACGAGATCCCCAACTCGCACATCCTCGACCAGTACCGTAATGCTAGCAACCCGCTGGCTCACTACGACACCACAGCCGAGGAGATACTGGAGCAGTGTGACGGTTTGTGCTTTTGTGTTTTTGGAGGATTGTGTATTTTTTAAAATACAGTGAAGGCTGTACGATATATCTTAGCTCAGTGATACATTCTCTGTTCTTTTGGCTTTGAAATAAAACACAGAAAATTAGGAAACTGTCAACATAAGGAGTTGTAGTTTATATTTCTAGTATAGCAAATCATATCAACTTACAAAGGAGAAAGGTAAAAAGAATTCAAACATTAGACCAACAGTTTTTTTTTTTTAAATTTTGATCCCCATTAAGCTTTTACTAAACTTTACAAGGCCCTGCTTGAAGAGCTAACTATGTCTAACTATCAAGTATGTACGCAGCGCAAACTGGGAATCATGATTGGACGACCCAAAAAGCTCCCTGTATGTGATTGTCATGATTGGATGACTGGCTGTCAGTCAAACTCCTCGCTATGGCAACACGCAACATCTAAGCCCCTCGGGACCTGATGTTTCTTCCCCCAAAGAGAAGCCTCATCGGTCGTACTCGTTACTCCTCAATACGGTCTCATAGCAGACCATCATCATGGCTGCCTCTGTGCCAAGATAATACAGATACAATTCACTGTCATACTTTTTGAACAGTTTATATAAATTGGCCAATAATATCATTATTAGACGGGCTGCTAACACCATGTCTTTTCTCTTTATAAAGACCGGATACTACAGGTAAGAATGCTGGATCTTGGGTGGTAAAAAAAAAAGTGACTTGACTTGCCTTAACTAAGGACTCGACTTGACTTGACTCGACATAACTTGTGACTTGACTTGCCCAAGAAAAAATGACTCGACACTTGATGTTTACCATGTTTACCATCTTAGTTTAGCCTTTTAGCAGCTGCATTAAGCAGGTGCTAACAAGCTAACTAGCGCCACAAAATACATAATGATGCATGCTTTGTATGTTCAGACCTTTTAAAAGACTAAAATGAATGATGTTATTTAAAAATAAATTAAGAACAATCATTTTATTTGAAGGAATCTTATGGTTAACAAACAAAAGTGAAACTTACTTCCTTAAATGCATTCTGTAAACTAGTATGTTTATGTAGCACCTTTTCAAAAACAGATGTATTACAGACAATTAAATGACTCTTTGTTGTTAACCAGTAATGTAGATTTGTTTGCAGATTAAACTAGAAGTTGTGTTTTACCTCTCAGGTAAGTTGGACATGTTGGTGGCTGGAGCTGGAACCGGCGGGACACTCACTGGAATCGCCCGGAAGTTGAAGGAGAGATGCCCTAATATAAAGGTTAGACACGCACCCTGTTGTGGTTCATACACATGTGTTTTATTTTATATAGCTGGAGGAAGTGAAGCCCAGGTGAGGTTACTTATGTTTCACAGCAATTTATTCTCGCTCATACACACATACACAGACCATTCACATGTTTCCTGCTCATTCAAACATCGTGAAACCTGTTTGTGCGGGTCAAAAGTTATATTATGTTATATTGACCATTTTATTAGCATGTATTGTTTGTTACAGTTGAATACCCCAATAAGAATATTATAATCTTTATGCTGCAGTTTTTCTTAACATTGTTGTTGTGTCAGATTGTTGCTGTGGAACCCGTGGGATCCATTCTGGGTGGAGAGGAGAAGAAGACAACTTTCGAAGTGGAGGGCATCGGATACGACTTCATCCCCACAGTGTTCGACAGATCTGTGAGTGTGAACGCTTAAAGCTGCAATTTGTTCTACATACAGAGCTTCTTGTACGCGACTTAAAATCATGTGTTTTGTGACGTATCGTGAATAGCTCCTCTGTGTGCCTCTCTCTTACAAACCCATACAGCTCGTGGACTTGTGGTGCAAGATGTCTGACATGGAGACGTTCACCATGGCACGTAAGCTCATCAGAGAGGAGGGCCTTCTGTGCGGTGAGTTTAGGTTTTCTTGGAATTATACATTTTCCTGCACGTGCTATGCAGAGGTTTATATCTTCATTAAGTCCCTTCTTTTCCCGTTTTGAATATTTGACTGTTTGACTGCAGGCGGCAGCTCCGGCTCGGCCATGGCAGCTGCAGTGAAGATGGCTCAGCAGCTGGAGGAGGGACAGCGCTGTGTCGTCATCCTGGCTGACTCCATCCGCAACTACATGTAAGAGTTAACAATACAAGTAACTGACTGGCTGAGATACAAGCCTGATGAAAAACCTTTAACTCTGTTGGACTCTGTTTCCCTCCAGGTCAAAGTTCCTGAGTGATGAGTGGATGTGTGAGAAAGGCTTCCTGAGTCCGGAGGCTCCGACAGATCTCAAACCCTGGTGAGATAATTAACCGTGAGGGTAAAACGGGGCGACTAATCCAAAGCACAGGTTACAGTTTTAAATGACTCTTTATGTCTTCAAGGTGGTGGAACATGTCTGTGCAGAGTCTCCACCTGTCCGCCCCGCTCACGGTGTCACCACTCGTGTCCTGCCAGAGCACCATTGAGATCCTGAAGGAGAAGGCGTTCGACCAGGCCCCGGTCGTTGATGAATCAGGGTAAATGGATGTTTATTAATTCTTCTCTGGTGTCAAATTAGTCCGGAGTCTGTCATGTGTTCAAAGATCTGCAAGTAGCCAGAGAAAACACACTTTTCATGAAGCAGAGTTGCTGCAGACGTGCAAACAAAACAGACTGAGCACTCCTTTAATTATTTAAAGCTCAGTGTTGGTAACTTTTCATATTTACTGAGCAAAAAAAAAGTTTATTATATTATATTTTACCTCATGAGGTGATATTGAATCCTGATTGTTTGTGCATATTTAAAGAATACAGAAAAATAAGGAAGTTAGGGACCGTCTCAAAGCTGCAGCAACAAGGACAACAATAGAAATAGAATAAAAAAGAAGAACGCTGGTCGACAGAAGTATTCCTACTGTCAAAGAACTTAAATGAAATTCAATAAACAATAAAAAAATAATGAAATAATATTTTCATGGATTCTTTTTAAGGGGCCGTGTAAAATATTAATACATGTTACCATTTGATGCATTGTACCAAATATATGTTTAATTGTTTAAGTGCAATAACAACAGAGATTTTCAGTTTTTAATTTTATATTATTATTATATTTTTTATTTGATATATTTTTTGTTTATTTTTTAGATCCCTCAGACATAATTTAAATCCATCCGGGCCGCCTTAAAATCATTCAATATAACCCGGGGAGCTTTCATAGTGGATTTGTTTTTTTATAAATAACTGACTCATTATTTTTTACAGACAGTTGGACTAGACTCGTCATTCATCTCCTCCCATTATATACTCAACCCCTAAGTTTTAAAGGCAGATAATACGGCCAAATACAACCTGACTTGTGCTATCTCTTAAAACCTTTTGTTACGACCTCCCTGGTCTACTTTCACTTTTAATTTCTAACATTAAATAGTTACACAGCTTTTCTTTAGACTCAGTTTAGGCTGTTTTTGAAGGTGAGGATCAAAAACGAATCTCGTTTTTCCATCTGATTTATCGCTAATGGTTAAAAATGAGGTTATTTGTGTGATCGGCAAGTGATGTGTGTGCGTGTGTTAACAGTGCGATCCTGGGAGTGGTGACTCTTGGAACCATTCTGTCCTCTGTGTCGGCCGGGAAGGTCGAACCTTCAGATGCTGTCGTCAAAGTGCTCTGCAAGAATTTCAAACAGGTCAGTCAGTGCAAACACAAGAAATGCTTAATCACATAGATGGAAATGTTCCTATCGTATGTAACATACACTGGTGTAATTAACATGTTTGTTAAACCTCTGTACACTTGTGCTCTCAGGTGCAGCTGACAGACAACCTTGGGAAGCTTTCACGTATTATTGAAACGGACAACTTTGCCCTGGTGGTGCAAAATCAAATCCAGAGTAAGACACTTTTTCTACTTTATTTTGGCTTTTTTATTTTAAATTAAATGTAGTGCATTGGTTTCAGGAATTCAAGAAGGAGATCATGGGAGGGATGGCATTTGGTGAGGGTCCCTAGCTGAACAAAAGAAGTTGTCAGTGTACGATATTCAGGACGAAACACGTTAATTTGCATTATAATCTTGATTTTGCCTTTTAAAGCTCACTGATAAACACCTGAAACACAAAAGAGGTGTCAATTTGCCGTTTTTAGTGATTTCATGTAGAGAAATACTGTATATGTCTGCTGCCACTATTCACTTTCTGGACAACTAACTGGTTCCTCCTCAGACACAAGAAATAAACATGTAACTCACTTAACTCTTCAAAATATTATTTTAACGCCTCTGTGGTTAAACTAACAAGTCATAACTGGTTTATCAGTGATGTTTCCTGTTTGTGCTAACTGGCGGCATGGCTTTATATTCAACAGACAAATAAGAGAGTGTATGTAACTCTCTGACAGAATCCAAATTAGCAATTTTCCTGACATGTTGAACTTTTACTCTAAAAGAAGAGGAGGGTTTATTTTCACTGTGTCCTCATTTTTCTGCCGTCTCCCTCCAGGTCAGGCCGCTGGCTCCGCCTGCCAGAGACAGATGGTGTTTGGAGTCGTGACAGCTATAGACCTCCTCAACTTCATCACTGCAGATGAGAGGCCGAGTCGCTCCTCTGCGGAAGGCTCTCTGTAGGACGCAACGTTTCTGTCACCAACTCCTGTTTCAGACGTGGTCGATGCTTTACCAAGAGGCAGCACGCAGACCTGCGGATTCGTCTGAATCAGGTTTCTTTTCAATGTTTAAGGGCGACATCTGTGGATCTATGAGTGCCTTACAAGACAGAGTTTTAGACTTTATTAAAGGTCCCCTTCTGATCAGAAATGTGTTTTTTTTTGTTTACTTTAATTGTATATTTGACCTTTAAGTTTTGTTTGGTGTTTGTTTATTAGTTTTTATTTAAAGGACAAGTACAGAGGGCACATACCAAGCAAAAACAAGATCAACAATCCATGACAACAGGATGTAAACACTCATGAAAGAAATATTTATGACATGAACTCAAGTGTACACATAATAACACGTTTTAACCCGGAGTTACACTTTGATTTTTCTTAACTTAAAACATAAAAACATGACTCTGTTGTGTCCCTGTTTGACCTGTTGTTACCATGTGTAGTGCTTCATTAGACCAGAGGGGGGCAGTGCAAACACATTGAGTGTTATGTGTCATGTCCAATTCTGTCTTCTATCAGTTATAATCAAGTCACTTTTAAATCACAGTGTCACAAATTTGGCTCACAATACAGTATTCATTCCTTTAACCCTTTTTTTAATTTAGCTGATTTTATGTCATTCGATTATTTTGTGATTTGTTGCATTTATATCTTTCTGATTTTCACCAAATTTTCTTTAAAGATTGTCCTAGTGTGCACCACACACTGCAGGTCCCTTCCTATGACAACATTTCATTTTGTTTTTTACTATGAGAAGCGAATGTTAGTTCATTTTATATTCATATTGCTGATGTGCAACTGGCATTACTGAGCCAAAATTCCATTTTAAGCATCAAACACAATCACTGCATTTATATTTTGTTGATTAAATAAAGCAATCTTTACTCTGCCTAACTGAGTTTCTATTGGTTGACAGTTTTAAGTACTTCCTGTCTGGATCACATCTTTTCACTACATCACGTCTCAATAAGGAGTACAGTTCAGACCCTGTCATACCTTCTCTGTCCACCAGGAGTCCCCAGTTACCTCATCCTTACCTGTCAGCACTCTCCACTCAGTTCATTTCATTTGTTTGTCTTCACTGATTGTTGTCTGTCCATTGCTCATTTTAACTTCACCCCCTGTTTTCATAAATCGACCTCTTGAGTCTAAATAATGCATCCTCATCTCTTTGAAACGTCTCTTGAATTTGTCAACCTTCAGACGAACACAGATTTTAGAAGCCTAAAGAAATCTCCAACTCATGAAGATATTACACTTACAACCCAAAATAATAATGGTATCTTTCAGTCTGAAGCTCTGAGGCAAACATGACATCAGTCTGAGCAGGAAGCTTCTGTCATGGACTCAATCACATGAATGGAGACGTTTGAGTCAAACACTTCTTCGTTCAGTCTGTGAGTCACATTTGGGCTGCTTCGGAAACTTATGGTATTTCCTATTTGAAATCCTGAAACAGGACATTACTCATGGGCTGATTTAGTATAATTGGCCTATGACATAAGTGCACAGAAATAAGCCCGGCTTTATATCAAATGTTCCAGATTAAGGTAATTATGCAATAAAAGATTACTGTTTATAATGTCAGAAACTTTAAATAAGTGGTTACAACATTTTGTCAGAGTCAAAGATGTTTCTTTTTCAGGCAGTTTTATACGGAGGCTCTAAGCGGACATGCAACCAGACATACCTTACATCCAACTTACCTTACTTACCTCATCAGTGTGGGCAATGGCAGCATGGCATGTCCTGGTCTGTATATCACAGTGACCAGCCTGTTGTTTTGTTTTCTAGATCGACAGAAAACGCTGAGTAAATAAAATGTATGGATTCATGTCAGCTTAGACACCTGAAGAATATCCAGAATTTCAAAATAAAAGTCCCATTATACACAAACGTAAGACAACCTAAAGACCCTTGTAGACCCTTAAAGACCTTGTAAACATCTCCGTGGCTGGGCCTGTCTGCTTTTAAACTGCAGCGTACAAAGGACAGGCTGAACAACACCTTTTCAGATTGGCAGGTTTGAGACGTCACAAACCTAAGGAGCCAATCCCGTTAATGGACGGGGTGTCGCTATGCATATCATTATGTGTAACCTATGGCAACCACTTGGGCGATACGCCAGCTGTAACCATCATCGCCATTTTTGCAAACTCGCTACTGACTACCAACGTTAACGCTACTAGTACTAGTTTCAACAAGCTGCCACTAAACGACGGCAGGGACGTGTTTTGGAGAAATGTAGTACATAGTGGGCGGGACCTATGCAGATTTGGGAATGTCGGGAAAGGAGGAGATGCCTTGGGAGGATTTTTACAAGGTACTTATAAAAATATATATTCTGCTTGTTTCCTGTTTCCTTTGTATCTCGCCTTCTTTTTGGGTTGTATTAAGAGCTCGACCTATACAGCCTATTTGATCACACCTCATTTATGCTAACAAGGATAGACACAATTTTATATACAATTTAAGACTTTATATTAGGGATGCACGACATTGGATTTTTTGCCGATATCCGATATGCCGATATTTTACAACTCATTTAGCCGATTACCGATACCGATATTTTTTTCCCACACACCTAATTGCAGAGATCATCAACTCTCTTCTGTGTTGGAATTAGCGTACAGTATAATGGTGATACTCTTATCACATTTGTTACAACGGTCGGGGTGACGGGTCTTGAGATGATTAATCAAGTTTGTAGTGTTGAAAGACTTTGCCTTGGCTCCTCCTCGCATCACCGAAGCTGAGCAGTCATTGCAAATAGCAGTTTTGCGATCTATTTCGGACACTTTGAAAAACTTCCACACCACGGACATTTTGGCTTCTAACTCTCTCATGCTGCAGGTAGACACACGTGACGTCATCACGCTGCGCCGGGCAGATCTTCTTCGCGCCGGGGACATTGCGCCGAGGTCGGGCAAGTATGCAGCAGCCCATTATTTTATGGGTTAATTATATCGGCGGATATCGTGTGTTGGCAGATATCCAATAGTTCATTTTTAAGCCAATATCGGCCGATACCGATAACGTGCTGATAATATCGTGCATCCCTACTTTATATAATCTTCAACATCACCACAAAGTACTACGGAAGCCGTAAGCGAACAAACATCCTCGTTATCATGGGAAACAGCAGTAAGTAAAATGTATGGATGCTTTTCTGCTGTAAATTACAGCCTGCAAAAGGGCCATAAAGTTAAATAAACACCTCTCAAATACACAATAAGTATGTATTTATATGGTCCGAAACTAAATCATCATTCTCATAATGTGAACACACACATTTTATCTCGATTATAGATCCGGTAAATATCCCCACTGACATTTTGATGAACTGTGTTACATAAGCAGACCGCAGGGTCACACACACCTGTGCACTGTTTAATCACCGTATAATCTCTTTTCATACCTCGCCCTCAATCCATTGTTTATATTTAATTAAGCTTATTGCATTGAAAAGAGATCGCTGAGTCAGACCTGCAGGGAGCTTTAAGACTAAAATACAACATTATCACATTATTAGTGGTGCTCATGTTTCTCCTCTCAAGGCGAACGTAACCTTAACCACACAGAGTCTGTGTTTCTCTACTGTGAATGAATGTCGTGTTTTTACTGTTTAGCATCACTACAACCTCCCTGGTGTGTTTTAATATGTAATTACTTACTATGACAGATAAAAGGTGAATAACTCTCCTCATTCAGTCTGAGATCAGGTCTGTTTAGTTTGGATGAACCGCTCTGATCCAGCTGCTTCTTGATGTAATGAGAAAATGAGACCAATTTTTCAGAATCAACGGATCGTTCAGTGAGCCACAAATCACTGCCAGAGTGTGACGGCTGATTAGAAAAGGTGGGCGCATTTGGAAATTAGCTATGACGCACATCCAAGTTCTCCTTCAGTCGTTCAATGATTTGTGTAACTTCTGAGAGTAATTACAAAGTTAGAGGTTAATAATTATCCTGAGACCGGAGGCTTTAAATACACACTGATCAAGGAGGGTGAATTTTAAGTCACTTAACGTTGGCCTTTAAAACCAAACAAGGGTTTCTTTTCACATCACCGCTGTAGAGCCTGAGCTGATACGAAATGCACCTCTTAAAACTACAGAAGAAGTATAAAAAAAGAACCATCAATTGGAAGTTAAATACAGACTTCTGTGTTGTACTTAGTTACAGGACTTGAGTAAATGTACTTTCCACCACTGGAGAATAACACCGCTTAAAATATGACGCTCTTACTAGCAGCTAGCTAGCTTAGCTTAGCGCTAAGGTTATAAAACAGGCTGAAATGAATACTGCAGCCTCTTTCTGAGCTTCAAAGACATTCAGTGAGAAGATCGATTCTTTCTGTATAGTTATTTCATAACTGCTGATACCACTGTGAGCCGGTCGGCATTCGGCGAAGAGATTGTGAAACAGCCTTTGTTCACATATTAAACAGCGAGACTTATAGTAAATGGTACGCTTATAAAAGCAGGCGTTGTATCTTTACTTAATACTACTTATGCATTTGTTCAGGACATGATCAGCAAAGAGATAAGAGGCACAGCTTTGACACACTGAAAGTTCACACATAAGCTTCAAGGCCGACTTGTGGCTGTTGAAGAACATACTGACAAAAAAGGAGGAAAATAAACTCTGGAAATCTGCAACGTACATTTGAGAGTTAATACAACACGAGCAAGGATCAAGACAGGAGGGAACAAGGTGTCAGACGAAGCGATTAACTGCACGCTGCCTTTGTTTACATTTTCCAGGACAAACGTTTAAAGTGAGTGACACATATGACTGTTAAAGAAAGCCGGAGGAGAGTTAAAAAAACACCATTTAAGCTTGTACAGGACAAAATCAGCAAAGAGATCAGAGGTACAGCTTTGTCCACAGGGGGCGCCAAATCAACACAAACTGAAAGTTCCTCACAGGAGCTTTAAAGGTGAAAGGGACTCTGCGGAACGAATGGAGTTTGGTAGCTCGTTCCACCACCGGGGGACTACAGAGGAGAAGAGTCTAGTCAGTGACTTAGGGCCCTGTTGTGATGGGAGTACCAGGCGCCTTTCATTGGCAGACCACTGAAGACCTGGATGAGGGCGTTCAGGTAGGCAGGAAACGTTTTTGTTGCTGTTTTGTCAGCGAGCGTCAGGGTTTTGAATTTGATGTGAGCTGCAACTGAGAGCCAGTTTTTTTAACTGATGTTTATTTAACTTTTGAGTACATTTAGGTTTAAAAATGACTTGGATTCTTAGGTACAAAAAGATTGTAGTAGGGTCCTATGTTTGTGCTGACGCGGCATGGAGAAAAAGTTACCCAACAGCTTCAGTCAAGACCAAAAAATATATAATAATGTAGAAATATATCTGCACATTGGAATCCAAACTTTCAGCTATATCAGAGATGTTTTTAAATGATCAAATCTGCCCAGAGCCTTCCCAGAGGCCTCTTCGCTTTTATAAAACCACCACATTCAGCTTCTCTGCAGCTTTGAAATGCCTGTGACGCTTTGTTGTGCTCTCGTGCGTTTCCCCCCTTGGTCTTCCTTCCTCTTCCTCCCCCTAACGGGTCATCAACCTCCAGTCCACACACTCTGAGCATGACCTGGCTGACCACTTCCCATGCACGTGTAGCTTCTGTTCAAACAGTGTTCACGCAGTAGCTGCGTGCAACAACACTCCGCCTGTTTGACCTAAAGACTGTAACAGACATACTGCACAATGTAAACACAGGCTCTGAGAGACTTCCCCTACAGATATACTGAGAATGATGCTTCTAAAATAACTTCTTCTATCTTAAACAATATTAATCATATATAGTATAATACATTTCATGTATTTAGACTAGTTACTACATAGAGTGTATGTTAAACAGCTACATGTCAAAGTCTGTGGTGTAGGCAGGACTCAAACACAGCAGGTAGACAGATGGTGTCTCTTCTTCAGCTCTTATAAGCGTCCCCTCACCTCCTCCAAACATTACATATTCCTCTATAAACACACTGTACGTTATGTACTGAGTGGTGTAAAAACTAAAGTGTCAGTATGTGTACAAATATTTTTAGCTTGCAACTTGGCTCTACAGATGGTAATGTTTGTCCATCAGTTCATCACTTTGGATTTAAGTGACTCAACTAAAGGATGAATTAAGATGAAGTTGTACAGACACTCATGGTCCACTGAGGATGAAACACTAACGTATTGATGGATTGACGTAATATATGGTCAATGTCATGGTGTCCATATCCCAACATCGACTCAATAGACTGGACCAAGATCACTTCACTGGTCTAATCCGAATCTCCACACTCACAGACTCACACACTTTGAGGTGCTTTGAAGTGTGACAGGGTTCAGTGCTGTCCCACTGTCAAATTAAAAAGTGCTTGGCGCACTGGTTTGGCTCAGTTGGTAGAGCAAGCGCCCCATATACTGAGGCTTCAGTCGTCGACGCACTGATCACAGGTTTGACTCCCGGTCTGCCGATCATTTGGTGCATGTCCTCCCCCACATTTCCCGTCTCTCATCAGCTATCCTGTCTAATAAAAGGCAAAAAGCAAAAAGAAAGGTTTTTGTGCACTTTTCGTGAGAGTGCATTTCTGCAGACTTTCCTGCGGGACTTACCCAGAGTTTATTGTGATTTTGGTGTAGAATGCTATCTCCCAGCCCCCCACTAAATGTTAACAAATGTTTGTATATTGCTCTAGTATTTATTAAAGTTTTTTGAAGAAAAAGAAACAAAAACACATAGGTTTATATCTGTAAGTGACAACATGCTGTTCATCATTGTGGTGGTTATTTATTGCACGTTTGGAGAGTTTCTATCAAATATTAATGGCTCTTCTGACTTTTAAAAGTTAGCTAAAATAACGCCTTTTTTTCTCTTTACTTAGTTTCAAATTGTGTTACCTGGCAATATGTGATGTCACGATTTTCTTAAGGCCAGTTCAGATCAATGATTCGCGACGAGACTGGATGCAGCTGCCAAAAGAATTCCCTGACATCTGATCGTAAACATTCTAAAACTGGGCCGTTCACATCAAAGCAACGCAACGCAGCTGACCGTCTCCATAGCAACGACGCACTGACATACCCCACTACTTCTGCGTTAATACTATAACGTTAGTATGAGGCCTAGGTTACATGAATTAACTAGCTGGATTTCTGTTATCGTTATAAAAAGAAGTGGATGACAGTGACATGCTCGCAATGTTAGCTGTAACATTGATTAATAAACGTTGAAGACAGAGAGTTTTTGGCTACTGCAACGCCAGAGACAGGGTGCCTGCGCCAATTTATGCTGTTTCCTGATTGGCTGAAGTGAAAAAGCTACATCATTCAGTTCTAAAACTGCATTTGGAGATTCGACAAGTCAAATCTTTTGTAACTCCACGCAACGGCTTTTGTTGCGTTGTGAATCACTGATCAGGACTGGGCTTTACAGACTCGCACACACACACACACACACACACAAGCACTGCACGCCTGGTGTTGGTGAATTCTTTAAGTGTTTAGTGCTCAGGCTTTAAGATGGAGATTGGGCCAGTGTAATTTCCCTCTAGCGCCACCGTGAGGTTAAAATCAACAGCTGCTGAATGTATCATAATTAAATTTGGTACATCAGCCATGTTGACTTCTAGAAACTTCCCATCTCTCTTATTTTACACCATCATAAAGTTTACTACTTCTTTGTCTATGGCTGTACTGCATCGCCAATGACTCTCACCATCCAGTATTTGTCTGTTGGTGCGATCATGTTAAAAATGCTAAACATTTCAGTCTTAACACTTGATGACAAAAAGTCTGCACTGGTTAAAAGATAGTGAAGTTATCAGAGAACAGTTAGTGTCTAGTCACTCTTTAGTATGCATGAAATCGGACCAGTGCTGCTGAATCCAAAGGAGAGACGTAATAGAAGTGCCTGTCAACACTTGCTTGACAGTGACACACACACAAACACACACTGGTGTGAATGACATGTCCCTGTCTAAGTGGCACAAATTGAACCCCAGCAGTTTCAGAGCCAGCGCACAGCTCCTGGCGGTGACGGAGGACTCTCGTCACCAGACTGCTGCCTGCGGGTTATGTGACCCAGACTCGAGCCTCTTCCCCCCTCCATGCTGCTGCCAGTGTCAGTAACAGCCCTGCTGGTCCGGCCCCATCACACCTCCCGGCCGCCATTATCTAACTCACACGAGAGGAGTCACTGGGTCATGACACCTGCACTCACGACCCCTCGCCCAGAAAGTTACACTTGCGTCAGCGCTCCAAATGGTTCAAGCTCTGAGCCATTATCACCGCCGTTCCTCTCTGGGAAATCAATAGGGTTGAAAATAGCTCAGTTCAGTGTTTAATGATGAAGAATACGCTCTGTGCAGAGAGCCACCGCCGCCTGTGAACTGAACAATAAACTATGTGTTCTGTACTGAGCTTCCTACAGGTTTGTCTGTGATGTGTGAAAAAAAGCTTTTAAAGCTACGAGAAAAAAGATCTGATAGTAAATAAAGAAATGATGTTTACTGGATGACCCTTTGGTGTTTTTATCTGCTGGTCACAGATGTACTGTAGATTAAACAGGAGGCTCGTGTGCTGAGGAATCATTAAAAAGATAGAAAGAGAGCATCAAACAAAGTCTTTAATATCAATAGAAGCTCTGTCTGAAAGGTTATCAAAGGAACATTTGTTTTAATCAAAGAAAATTTAAATTCAAAGCTCTTAATGAGAACAGTAAGAACGAAACCATTCAACCACATTATATGGCATTTAAATATTTACTTTTACAAAAATATGTTTGGTTTTATGAGGCTTGAACTTTCCTTTTTGTTATTCCAGTGGGACTTCTCTTTTTTGGATCATGTGACCAACAGAAACACACTTTTCTTTAGCTTAGCTAGCATTGTGTCTCTACAGATGTCAGTTCATCCACCATTTTAGTCTTGACTGAAAATATGTCAATAATAACCGACCAAAACTCGCAACTAGTTGTTTCATTTAGTCAAACTGTCAAAGTTTGTTAAAGTTTAGACACAGAGACTCCTTGGCTAGATCTAGAAGATCATGGTTTGAGTTAAAATAGTACATTATGATGGTAAATTAGTTCCACAGGTCACACAGGGGCCTCCTTAGTAAAAGAGACTGGACTGTACTGTTTACTTTTTAGCATGCTGACATTAGCATTCAGCTCAAAGCATGCTAGGACTGGATACAAAGCAGGTCACTGCAGGGCGCTTGGACCAATTTTTATTATAAAAAGATTCATTTGGGGATTTTGAAACATTTTAAAATTTAAATCAACATTTTGCAGTCGTGCTCGAATGTGAATGTGGAAATGTTTTTGGGACAGTGCGTGCCATGTTAAAAAGCATTATCGGGTGTGTCCACCAGGCCATAATTACCACACCACTGTACATGTTGAACTTCACAGACACACAAGAGTGACTGTATGTAAAGAGTATTATGGCTGAAGGATGGCATAAGCATGACAATGACACAATCAGAGTTGCAATGATAGAAACGTTTACTTAATAGTTAAAAAAGGCAATTCATGTTTAACCTCTGGAGAAAAGAACCTCATAAAAATGTAATTAATTCATTTATTTAGCCTTTTTACTGTCGTCTAATTTCCGGTTTTGATAAACCGAGCTTTTATTTTGAAACCATTCTGAAAAGACTTCCCGTCGATCAGAAAAGTAAAATAGGTGAAAATATACGGTAAAATATACGGTGAAGGAGTGAACTGTTTCACGTCTAACCACACCCAGGAAAAGTACAAGGTTAGTTTCTGCTACAATATTGTGATGTTTAAATATAGTTTGTGTTTAAATACGTTTTAAACTTAAATAACTCAAGCTAACTAGCAGTTCAATTGAGTAAGCTAGTTTTGCTCTAATTAGCTTATTTTTCTAAGTTTGTGTTTTGTAACCAGGTCGTGCGTTGGTTTGGGGATTTTCAATCAAAATCACCAGTTTAAGTGTCACACCATCAAGACAATCTGGCAGAGGACAAGAGGAAGTGCACTGGTACATGAGGGGATGAGCAGAGAAACCAGGTGAGGGGAATGAGCTGAGTGGATGTCATTAGGTGCTGCCAGGATCTGAAATGACAGGAGAGTTTGTTGCTTCTTCCTCAACCTCGGATGTCTCTATTCTGTCTATCCTGTCTCTATACATTGTAGTTTTTATTTAGTTTAATTTTTTTTTTCAGTTAATGAAATCATTTTTTCCACTGCTAGTTTTAGTCTTAGTTTTTGTTCATTATAATAACCCTTTTTTGCACTCGAGTAAGTTTTCTGAATAAATGCACCAAGTAAAGGTCAGACCTTTTTAAGAGCATCTCAGATTACCGCTCTGATGACTTTTCCCTAAAGAACATAACCTACAGTTTGCTTGGAAAAAGCGTCATCGTGAGGTTGATTCCTGAGAGGAAATGCCTCTTTTACTAACAGGAACACGGCACAATGGAGATCATTGTGAGGAATCACAGGGCTTTTATGAGGCAGTGGAGTGGAGGCAGGAGGCAGCAGAAAAGAAGAACATGTCCTGGTTTTAATTTTCTCATTCTGCGTCACTCCTCCGTCAAAACTGTAAGTCACAAGCATGTTATCTGATGACAGGGTAGAGACCCCACGTGCCGTCTCTCATCATCTCTCTGCTTCATGTTTTCTGCAGCTTTGATCACCCTGTTCCCTTTCAGTTGCACGAGAAAAATAGATAAGAGTAGCATAGGTCCAGACATAAATGTAAAGTTTGTTATTGATTATTGAGCTCGAGAGTAAAGAAAGCAAACAACTGGAGGCAAAGCAGCTGTTTGCTCTAATTTCTCTCCTGCGTCATACTCGGGCCCCTAAGGGCGAGCACAGCAGTTTAAAACTAACCTTTGCACTCTATTGGGAGGATACGCTTGAGTTGGTTTGCAAAATGTGTTTATTGTTTCCCACATTTTCTCACAATTTCCTCCGAGTAACTGTTTTTTTTACGGCTGTGTTTTTGTTTTAATCTCTCTCCTAGTTCAAAATGTCAGCCACATGTAATATCCAGAGCTGAAGACACTTTACGTGTTGTCGTGTTGACCTATTTGAGAGCTTTAAATTAGACCTTCATTGTTAGGATTCTGTGTATTATAGTCAAACTGATTTTTTTAATTGTAGATATAAACTATAATGAGACTGCAGCTCTGCTGGCATTGCAAAAGACATGCTGTCATTTCCTGTGGTACTCTACTGACTGGAGCAACTCATAGCCGTACAACAAAAGATGTTTTTTCCCCACATAGCATTCGTTACATATTGTAAGTTTAAGCTTTACGACATTCAACAGGATGAACTTATTGTGCTTTTTACTCAAAGTGTAATCTAGCAAGCTAGGCTAAAAAGGGTCTGTCCACAAAAATTGACCACCTAGTTGCTAACAGTGTTGGTCCTGCATTATAGAAAGGAGATGGTCTAGCTAGCTTTAGTTGTTTCTGATGCATAATGTTGACAAATGACTCGCCGATTAAAACTTGCAGCAACCAATGACTGTATATATAGATGGACGACGCGTCTCCATCTGCTCTCATTGTACGGAATTGATGCCAAAATAGCCTCCGTAACAGGCGCCGCCATCTTTTAACAGCAGAACAGCTTCTCTGTGTTGGTCTGAGGTTAAGGTTCACATGTATGGAAACTTCAATGACTGTAGTGATTGTTTTTGTTATGCTTCCTCTCGCTGATCGTCCTCCACTCTGCTAATCCGAAACTGATCGGCTGCAGGAGCCGTATTTGTCAACAGAGCTGTCAATCATCCTTTTGACAGCATCAAATAACTAATTAAAAATAAACTTGTCCGAAAAATGAACACTTGGACGTAAATCATCAGGATAATAATTAACTATAATGACAAAAAAAAATGTATTTGCCGTGTATTTTGATTTAATAGTTTGACTCATGTCTGTTAACATGGAGAAGGCAGGCTTTATGAGCTATACTGCAGCCAGTCAGCAGGGGGCGCTGGAAATGTTTTGGCTTGACTTTTAGGGAGCTGTCATGTCCTCTTTCTTTTTATACAGTCTATGCCAGCAACAGAGTGTAACTGTAATATTGCATTAGCGAACAGTAGAAGAAGATATTACAGTTACTAATCATAGTTATGCTTTTTTAAGAGAATCTGGAGGTTGACCTCTGGGGGTCCGCAAAATACTTATAATGAATAGAAAATGATGATTGTGACACATCAAGTCAATCTGACATGAATCACTCAACTCACTCAGGTCGTAACTGTTCCTGCTGCTGTCTTGCTTCTGTTCTGATCACTTACTTGAAAAGTATAAATGCTGTCAAGTTGAGTCCACAAGCAGTTTGAATAAAATGACCCTCTGTTTTATAGTATTTTAGTGGTTTTAACATGATTCAAATTGAAATGTCTTTCTGTGTATCACTGTGAGACGGATCTGAAGTATTTAGTTTGATAAGTTTTACAAAACAAATAGTTCCAATGGCATTTAAGAATGGAAAAGGTAGAAGGCATATGCTTTATCGGTGTTACCATTATGAGGCGGTCCTGTTCTCACCTGTAAGAAGTCCCCGGCCCCAAAACGTTAGAGAACCCCTGCTTTAAATAACTAATTGCAAGTTAGTCTTACAGCTATACTTAATTTCCTGTTTTTCTTGTTCCTAAAGGGGGCATGGTCTTGGCAATTGGAGTTTGACTCTATGCCATTCTGGTCCATACATTACCCAATGATTTGTATCACATCATAGACATACAGAGTGCTTGAAGTGCTCTAGCTCCATGTTTAATCTGGTCTGCTCCTCCATTCGGCCTACAACAGCAGTGCATTGAGCCAAACGGAGGAAGCAGGCACACACATACAATCCTGTACAGTCACGTTCTTCACACCCACCAGCTGCCAGACAGATAGGAATCTGAAAATGTGAAAATGATGGGTGGATATATTTACAGCAATCTCTGTGTGCTAATAATCCAAAACACTCCAAGGAGAGCACAGAGAGTCTGCAGAAAAAAGATTAATGGGGCAGAGAACCACAAGTGCACAAGTTCACTGGCACACAGACTCACACATCCACAAACACACAAACCCAGCCGTGCCTCTGAGAACAGTTTGATGCTGATGTGCAGTGAAAGGCAGAGGTGGTACATTAGATGGAGTGTAGAGCTGCTGTGAGTCAGACTGTGCTGCCGTGTCAGCCTGTCCAGACAGACACTGCTCTCCGGGCTGTGTGTAGGTGTCTCTCAGGGGACAGTCGGGCTTTTCTGTTACAAAACCTGAAGTTCAGGCCAGCAGCCGCTGCAGCTTTTCAATACTTCATGACATGCAAGGGCTGCCTGCCTGGTAACACAGTGGAGCACTCCATCTGAGGGTTACGGTGCTGCAGAATAAAATGTTTTTTAAATCAGACATCCATTAACAGATTATCTCTGGCCCCCGCTGCTTTTGAAGCACTCATTACATGATATGCTCACAATAAGCATTTTAATCTGTGTTTTAAGCTCCTTTTCAACCTTTAGTTTGGATTCATTAATTCTTTTGTTTATCACATTTATTTTCTCAGGCACAATGTAAAACGTACCTGGGAAATATCAATGATTTGAATAAAAATGTGTGTTAATGCAAAACCATTTGGTACAACATCTCCATCTCTTATGTGTGACCAGCAGAGGGCTAGTCTCACAGCCTCTGCATAGCATTAAAAAAAATGTACTACTGTGCCGACTGTGTGTTACATTGTGTTAGTCAGGAACAGTGAGCTCAGTCTTCTTGCCATATGTTTTGCTCGTCAGTTAGTTAGTTCCCTTTTATTATTAAATAATTTAAATTTATATCAGTCATTTCTACTAACTAGTTTGTGCACAGGTTGTAGAGTTGAAAGATATACAATTGAAGGTTTGATCGGCAGCTCCCTCTGTTCACATGAGAGAAAAAAAGCTGTCAACATTGGAAACTGCTCATTATCACTCCTATTAGATGTGGCATCCCCCATGGCTCAATGTTGGGGCCTCTTTTATTTTCATTATGTACGCTCAATCTTGGCTCTATTTTAAGAAATGTAAACTTTTTTTATCACTGCTCTGCTGATGACACACAGTTTTACCCTCCAGTTTTGCTTAATTGTTTAAATGTTTGATGTGATGAAAATACCGTTATTTTATTAGCGAATGGTTAATGGGTGTATACTTTTGTACTGCATTGTGAAATTAGAGCAACTTGTCATCCAATTCTGCAGCATTACAAAACATTATATGGTCTAAACTATTGGTAGTTAGCATTAATTGATAGAAGGAAAATAGTTTGTATTTACCATAATGTACCATCCTGTGCACTAATAGATGCTGATTGTGATTAGAAACAGAAACTTTTCCCAAGGCAAAGGAATGCAACTCTCTATCAGAAAACCAGGTTTGAAGCTGGTCGCTCTACTTGCTAATGGCTCCTGTTGTAATACATGTTTGTCATTAACCTGATTCTCTATAACATTACGCACCTCAGTGTCTCTGCCATCGGTGACCTTGCCACGATGGGCTTATGTAACTGTGTCGGTGTCTGTTTACACAGATGTGTAACATGAGCTCTGCCACAGGAGTTAATAAGCTGTGTATAGTGTGTGTGTGTGAGAGGTCATTCTGTCACATGTGCAGCCTCTCACAGCTGCGTTGAAAAACAACCTAACTGATTATAGACGCTCGGTGGCAGATAATGTGGTGTGCGTGTTTTATGCGACAAATGATAAAAATAACATTAATGAAAATGGCTGCACGAACTGCGCGTATGTGTGAAAGTGTTTGTTTTGCGAAGGTGTTTGTGCCAGATGATGTGTGAGATGCTGTTGTTGTGACTCAGGAGCTTTTCCATTTTGGGAGCCCCCATCCTCCCAATCTGTTTTTTTCATCTCTTACGTCAATGCCTCCTGACTGTCACTAAGTGAAAGGGTTTTCCCACTCGATTCCCCGCGAGAGATGCTGCCAGCTCTGCTTTATTATTGTAGGCCCTGCTCTCTCTACAGACAGATGGCTTTCAGTTCAGGCTGGAGAGAAAACTTCAGTGGAATTTCTGAACTAACTTCCTGAGTATTCCCCTAACTTCCTCATCTGCTTTGTTAGCGCCATGGTATTTTCCAAACAGGTGTTTGTCGCACAATGTAGTTTGTCTAATTTGTCATTTTTCCCCTCTGTGAAACAATCACAAGATCATGACATCAACAGGATGTGCGCTCACTTCCTCTGAACAGAGTGCTTCTTCCTGTCATTTGACTTGAGGTCATGCAATAACTTCTGCAGCACAGAAAGGGAACTATAAGTGATATAGCTGAGCGGCTTTGAAGTGTGGGTCAAGTCTCGTAAATTAACACAGACGCAGCCAAACAGAGGATTTAAAAAGCAAAAGGCAAGCAGCCCGAGAGGATCTGAGGTTGTGACGCAAAACATAACAGCAGTGGACAAGATGAAAGAAAAAAAAAAGGACCAAGAGAGGCAAATCTCTCAGGCGACACCGTTAATTACCTTGACAAATTCAACAGAGCCCCATGACTGCTGGGTAGAACAAAATATTGCTCCTTGTCTCAAACAATCTGCTCCACTAAAGCTAACCCCTGCCCTCATACTCGACCCATTTCCCTGCCCTCCGTCCGGTTGTGCAAACTCACATGACCCACTTAGGCTCAGCTCACACACACAAGCACACACACACACACACACACACACAAGCTCTTGTATAACCCACAGTTTTGAGGGATGAAAGACAGACTTGTAAACTTCTTGCAGACTGTCGGCTGTACTATAGAGCTCGACAAGCTGACGTCAGTGCAGGCTGATGGCTTCGTGTGTCCACAGCAGCCTGAGACTGCAGATTTTGAGACTGTGCACAAATGCTCATTGTTGTATAGTTATTGTAAGAGCAAAAATATGCCAAAATGCAACATTACATCCGGTCTCTGCTGCAGACACACAAACATCATGTGGGGAACAAAGATGACTGTTGCCTTATAGTTTATGTGTTCAGATTGGATGTACTCAATATAGAGCCCTTTTAACCTGTACAACATTTCCTGAGTCCAAGCATTGTTCTAACCCACCAAACTTTATTTTTAATCGTTTTGGATATCGGGAAAGCTTTATAAATATTTGTACCGGCAATGCCCTGATGGGAAAAGGCAATGCATAAAGTATGTCTACAAAGATACAACAGTCATGCCATTGGCTCAGAGAGGGTATATCTGATGTTTTTAGCAAAATGCTAAGATAAGCATGCTGTCATGCTAGCAATGTTAACATGCTAATGTTTAGCACAGGGGTCTCCAACCTTTTTCATCTGAGAGCTACTTTGAAGAAATTAGGGATAGACTGATTATCGGCGCCGATATTCGGCATTTTGACGCATATCGGCATCGGCCTTTATTTTTAATCCGACGGCCGATAAGAGATCAATTTAAAACTGGGTTATTTTGGCTCTGATGCAGCCGCGCCTCTCTGTCTGCACTCACTACTCTGTCTCCAGCATTGTCCCACCCACAGCACTGATTGGTTACACGCAGAGCCATGGCACGGGTAACAGCCAATCAGCAGTGAAAGCTGTGCATGCAGAGTGCTCACACACACACGGTGGAGAGGAGAAAAAGTTCATTTCTTTGCAAATTGTATTTAACTTTGTTTTATTTACTTGATAAAACTTCAGGAAGTTATTTATTTATTTATTTAAATTTTCAGTTAACTTTATAAGAGATGCTGCTGACCCTGGGAACTCCCTGCGCTTTTTGTTTGTTTGTTTAATAAACATATACTTAAAGGCATTTAAACAAAGTTAAGTGTTGGAGTTTGTATTATTCAAAATTTTGACGCCAATATTTTCACTTTTACTGCAAATGAATATGGGCTCCAAATATCGATTATCGGCCTCCTTGACTACTAATAATCGGTATCGGTATCGGCCCTGAGAAAACCATATCGGTCTATCTCTTGAAGAAATGCCGACTGAAAAGTTGGTACCACAGATGAGGCGTTCGTGAATAAAAACTTGCTGTCCCACCCCCCCTTGGAAATAGTATGTTTGTATGTTGACCTGTTGGTGAAAGTTGCTGCAACCTTGCTGTGATTGGTTAGGTTCAGACGTTGACAAACTTGCCAGGAGCATCACCGTTTTTTATTGACAGCTGATCAGCCTATCCTATTTTGTATTGGAGAGGGTGGGACATCTGTGTATTTTATTGAATTGAAGTGGGAAGAGGCTTTCAAGGAGAGTCAAGAAAGAGTCTGTGAACCTCTTGGCGAGCTACTAAAATCCAGGCCGTGAGCTGCCTGTTGGAGACTCCTGGTTTAGCAAGTGTAACGTTTACCATGTTTACAATCTTAGTTTAGTGTATTACAGTGCTAAGAATTGCTTATTAGTACCCCCCCTTTGTGCGCAAACACAACTAGACACAAGAAGAGAGCAAGACCCATTTACTTTTTCACACCTCTGTCAGTTTTATTAAACTCTCAAATGACTGTGCAGAGTTGTTGCAGATGTATGATATGCTACTTTTAGCTGGCAAAGTTTGCGCTTGACCTCATTTTTTTTTTTTTTTTTCGAAGGCGTTCCACACAAAACTCTTTGCATTTTTCTCCACTTCTGAATCTCACAGCGCAACACCCGCTTTACCAGCACCTGGCACTGATGCATTCTTCTTCTTTTGTTATTTAATGGCGGTTAGCAAACAGCTTTCAGATGCCCTACAGCCACCGTCTGGCGGTAGTACTGCATTACACCCAGGCACCGGTAAAAACAATAGAACAAATATCTTTAAGATGAGATAATAGTCGCATTAACTTTAAAAAAATGTTTTATTGATCATGACTAATTGAATATTTGAGAATCATGACCCATTCCTACTAATTACCACTAAACACAAAGTGCAATTGTAGCAGACAGGAATGTAATTAGTTAGTTGTGTCTCTCCCTCGATCCCTCTTTCTTGGCACATTCGGTCGCAGCAGATGGTTCACCAATGAGTCTGCTTCTGCTCAAGGTTTCTGCCTCTTGCTCATGGTGACTTAATGTTGCTTCTGTGTAAATGATATAACAATAACAATTGATTGATATTACAGATATTGACTTCTGAACCAAAGTACAGGACAAGGAAACCAATTGGCAAAAAGGGTTTTCTCTTCGGAAGCACACAACAACTACACTCAGGCCTCTTTGTGGTGCAGGAAGGAGAAGGGAGCGCTGGTTACAAGTGCTACGATACCCATGATACCCACCTGTGACACACGGTCACGTAGCAACAAAGTAGTGGCCCTATCTCTGGTGTCATAAGCCAAGAGTAACAGGAGCTGGAGGTCCTGGACTCAGTGACGCAACCACCATCTGACTTCAAGTCCTCCAAGTTTCCACAGAGACACAACTTCTGACACTCCTGTGTCAAGATACGACCATGTGATGCAACAAGGCACTGTGACTATCTCCGGTCATTGTTCATGTGACGCGCCGTCATGTCTCATACGCCTGTTGTGCAAAGTCCCCGCAGAGACAGATAAAACGCTGAAGTGAGAGATAAAACGCGAGAGTTTTACTGGACAGCAGAGAAAGTTGAGAAACCCAGTGCATCATATAATGTTGAGACACAGGTCAGGAGGAGATGAGTATGACAGAGTGAGGCAGCAAATTTAAACCAACGTTACTTTTATGTGACGAGAGTAGAAAGACATGGACGTTTAAAGGAAAAGGATATCATAATTTTACATGACAGTCAACAAATCTGATGAAAAGACAAATACTTAAATCATTTCAGTTTAACTCTCAATACTCTCCTGTCACCACAGCCTGTTTAAGCCCAATCCTTTAAAAAATAGTCACTGCAGTGCATTCCTGTTAGCATGCAGAGTAAATTGTATTTAATTTCATTCATTTAGCCTGACATGCTGTTCATTAGAAGTCTCTCTAAAAGGTTCCACAAGAGATTGAAGACTGTGCTTACAGTGCTAACAACATAAACCCAGTTAAAATCAGTGAGTGTAGGTGGTGATTGGCTACTCAGGAGCAATGCTAAATAACTTTGATTTGATACATTATAATGTCTTCTAACCCATCATGAGGTTGACATCTGCCGTTTTGATTGATGTGTTTCGACAGCTGACAAAACAGACTTTAGTTTTCAAATACTTTGGTTCATATAAAACTCATTACATTCCCATCAGCCCTAGCAGTACTTTGTGTTCAGGGCTCATTAGCAAATGTTTGCAAGCTAAGAAGACAAATTAAGTGAGGAACATGGAAAACAATATATTTGCCCCACAGACAGTATTAAACATTTAGAGCATGTTAGCATGCCAGTTTAAGCATTTAGCTCAAAGCACCACTGTGTCTCTGAGAGTTGCTAGCATAGCTGTGAACTCTTAAGCCCTTTTCCCACTGGTCAAAAAACCCGCTGACACCCGACTTTTTCGCTTAGTGGGAAATCGGCATTCAGACCCGGGTCAAACGTCTCTGCAGCAGACATGGGTAATTATCGCCTCGGCTCCGATCGGCTTTGATGGGAACACAAAACCCAGGTCGACATGCTAATCTCCACTCCCTTTCCGGTGCGATGCTGTGCTCCGTTAGTAACTTCTGCGACGACTCTTCATCTCGGCTACAAATTCAGCCCGTCTCCGTCCGAGCAGCGCTCGAACATCGTTCCAAATTTGTCGCCGCCGAGTAAATACAATAAAGACCTAACCACCGTAACATCTTCACTGTTTACTAATAAAACTGTAATGTATAAATACAGAGACACTGATCTGGCTTTTATTTATAGATACATAAATAAACTAAGCCATATTTTTCAATGATGTTCAAGTAACACGAGCTATCTTTGTTACTTGTGCCATTTCACAGGTTTGTATTGTTGCTTGTTTGATTGCAGCTGTGGGACGGCATAAACATACACAACTCCATTTGTTTCTAGTCTGGGAGTCACTACAAGTGTTGACCACAACAGTGTGGAATGAAAGCATTGTGGCCTAATTATGCTACGTCTGTCACGTGCTGTGTGCCTCGGGCTTAAGTTAGCTTTAGCTGGGAGGTAGCTGCTAGCTAGCAGGAGTTGTGTGTTGCTATTTCAGTAGTGATATAAGATCCGCTGTAAGTATTTAACTCTAGGCAGTGCTATTTTTTGTTAGTCAACAAATGCTTTTTGTGGTGGCTTTGATGTGGGTCATGAATGTTCGTGGTGTAGTAATGTTCATTTCAATACAGCCGAGGTAATTGTATCTCTTTTTTTCTTGTAATAAAATGTTTGTTATTCCAGCTGTGTCTGAGAAACCGACTGAACAAAGATGAAAGAAATGTTGTAAATGATTTTTGTCTATATAAACTACAGTATGAAGGATTTTTGTTTAATCATTTATCCACTGTGTATAATGAAAACATTGTGTATCTTAAAATGTAAATATTAAATTTACAATTTGTAGCTAAGTGGATAAGTGAGTGTTTTACAGGGTTAATGATAAAAATATGCATTATAATAACATTAAACATTCATGATGTCAACAGATGGATCCAGTCCAAACAAACACAGCATCTAAACATTCCCAAGAGCTTGAGAGGTGACAGGGGCAGTGAACAAACAACGTTCGGTACGTGTCTTTGTGAGCACGGCTCAGAGTCGAGCCGAGCTCACAGCTGCTCTGTGAACTCAGCATGCGACAGTAATGGAATGTAATGCCTGTAATGGAATGCTCACACAGACGCCAAAGCCTGCTGTACAATATTAACAGAGCCCGAAGTGCGTCATAGCTCTCACAGCTGACACTCTTTGTGTGTGTGTGTCTGTGCGTGCGTGTGTGTGTGTGTGTGTGTGCGCTGTGCACGTCCCTTTAATCTCGCTCTACTGTAGCGCCACACCAGTGTTGTGCTGATGTATGAGCCTCCAAATTAAAGTCCTGGGTGGTGTCACCACAGTGAGAGAACAATAGCATAGCTGCACATTGCCTCGAGCGCAGTGTGAGTGCTGTGTGAAAGCTCGAGGCTGTGAATGACACATGAGACGGTGAAGGCAATTATCCTGTTTTGTTTTTTCACACCTCATTAAAGACATAAAAGTTTAAATACCAATTTTATAGGTATGTTATGATTATTAACACAACATTGTCAATTTGAAAGCAAAAATGTTTCAAGGAATTGTCCTCTGAGTTTTGTGTAGAGTACAGTATGTGCAACTTGAGACATGAGCAGTTTATTTCTCAGAATTGTGACACAATCCAAATTACACAGATGCATTCATAGCGGTTAGTTTTACCTAATATAAGGTCGTGGCTGCCATTGAGGACAATATGTTCTCAGGTTCATAAAATGTATGACGTAACAACGTGTTGTGTTTTAAGGCTTACTGTAAGATTTTCTGGAGTATTTATTGTTGATTATCCAAAGAAAATAGCTACATTGACTGGCTCTTAAATGAAATGGATAAATAATTTGGGAATTATTTATTTAAAATACTCACAGAATTTGGTTTGGGGTGAGGGGAAACAATCTTAGGTTGGTGTCGTTCTGTTAAAATAACATTATGAACTAGTATTTCTTAAATCTGAGTTATACTTTGATCAACACCCTCTCGATCGACTGAATATTTTTCCAGCTGTTTCTACATTACTCATTAGTGATTACTGCTGCATTGTTCCATGTCATAATGCTGCCTGACAACAGTCGTCACAATTCCAGTTATGGGTGTGTAAGACCTAAAGGTCAGGCGAAACCGGCACCTCCTCCCCAAACGTGACACTCAAGCCTAACAGAAATCTGAACTGCATGTGTGTTCAACATGTCGCTCATCAAGAAGTGAAGTCAGATATTTCCATGCGCATATACTTCCTCGTGTACTCGTGTAATAGCACCAGAAATTGCCGTTGAATACAGAGATGCAGTCAAAGACAAACAAACAGGAAAGTGCTTCCCTGGCCTTTGTTCTGCACTTCCTCCAGCGCTCACATTAGCTCAAGTCGGTTTCACTGAATCATCACAGATCTGAAACAGATCATTTCATGGTTTTATGCAGTTTATTTATTTATTAGTCTACTTGTTATCAGTATAATTAAAGCTCTTAGTATAACCTATTGTTGTCTGTACGTCATTATGTACAAGCTTTTACAAATAATTTGCTGGATACATAAAGTTGTTTGAATTGAATTGAATATTTGTTCCAAACTCTAAGACTTTATTAAAAACAGTTAAGCAAGATATTTACTTTTATTCATCCTAATGCCTGATAGGTATGATGTCCCACAATATTTGGATTAAAACAAACTCACTCATTTATCAGTTTTTGTTTACAGTATGGCTGCACGGTGGTGCGGTGATTAGCACTGTTGCCTCGGTCTAGCCCCACTAGAAGGTTCCTAGATCAAACCCTGCTTCATACAAAGTGGGCCTTTTATGTGTGGCGTTTGCATGTTCTCCCCGTGCATGCGTAGGTTCTCTCCAGGTACTCCGGCTTCCTCCCACAGTCCAAAGACGTGCACGACAGGTTAACTGGTGACTCTGATTTGCTTGTAGGTGTGGGTGTGAGCGTGAAAGGTTGACTGTCCCTATGTGTCAGTCCTGTGATTAACTGGTGATCAATCCAGGGTGTAACCACGCCTCTTGCCCAATGACAACTGGGATTGGCTCTGAATAGGATAGGCGGTATAGATAATGGATGGATGGATGGATGTTTCCAATATTCAATATCTATTGGCTCTGTTTTTGGTCCCCACCAGCTGTGTCCACAAACTGAGGGAAACATCAGGTTCTTTAGCAGCTAGATGCTTCTGTTCAAGAGCTAGTCGTCTATTGTTACTAACAACAATCGTTTGTTGCTAAGCAGGTGGTGAACGGTAGTTTTCGAAAGATATTGGAGCTGCTTTAAAGTAATTAATCAAACCTTAAATGATGCAACCCCTGTATTGGGATTGGGGTGCAGCAAATGGAGCCATTTTGAGGCATGAACTTGAACTGATTCCAAGTACACTAAATGAAAGTGGTCACAGTGCTCTGATATCCTATCCCATAGGTTTTCAACAGAAGCTTTGGTTGACGTCGGCGGTGCTCCCTGTCTCTGCCGGTCATGTTAACCTATAAAAGTAACCCCGCTGCGACTGGAATGTTGCTTTAAAACAAACAAACTAAAAGGTTTCTGTCGTTGCTGCGACTCCCAGATGAATCAACGAACTGACTAATGTAGCAGCAAACTCTGTTCTGCGGAGTCCTGTCGCGCACTTCCGAAAGTTGTTTATTTACTTTGCTGTGAACCTTCACGAGTTACACAAATCCTCTGGTATTCATACTCGTCCTGCCAGGGAACTCGATTATTGGCAGTGACGCATGTGTACAGTTTCTCACTCACATACACACAATTAGGAGGGTGCTAATCTCACAGTGAGGGGAGAGATCCAAAAGCCTGTAGCCAACTTCTACGAATATTTCTTGATCTATGAGTTTGTTTTTATGTGCTGAACATCTCACTCAGGCCAGCGGGCTTTTTTGTACAGTAGCTGTACCACTTCCTAGATTCTTACACAACTGGTCTTGTGGCTGTTACAGCTTAATTGACCTTATGAGTCTGAATTTCCCTTTTGTCATCACACATACATTTCCTCTCTCACCCTTTCGAGTGACTCTTATCGTCAGCATCTGCTTTTTTTCTAATCTGCTGTCTGTTCTGGGAAACCTCTCTGTTTAAGGCTCTTTCATTTTTGAAAACGGAATTACTTATTCAAAACGCACTAAATGTTTTATGACAAGCCGTCCCTGTGCAACCTTGGATTTTATTTGTGCGTATGTGTGTTGTTGTGTGTGTGTGTGTGTGGGAGAGCAGAGGGTGAGACACGATTGGTCTACGCAAGTTCTCGTCACAGTTAAGTGCATAATGGTCCAATTCCATTTTACTCTCAGATAAGGATGGAAACTTTTTAATCATCAATCAATTTTAATTTTTATAACAGGAAATCATAAAGTTATCTCAGGCCACTTTTAGGTCTAGACTGCACTCTTTGTTATCGTATTTAGAGAGACCCAACATTAATCCACCAATTAGGAAGCATTTCGCAACAGCGGCCAGGAAAAAGCTCCTTTTAACAGGCAGAAACCTCGAGCAGAACCAGACTGATTAAAGGCAGCCATCTGCCACGACCAGAGGGGCCAAGAAAGTGGATTAGAGGGAGAGACAGAGGGTGTGAGATGGGTGAAATAATGTACTTCAACAACAAGGCTGCCATTGTGCTATTCTGTTCTTTTTGTTCACAAAACCCTGAAAATGCCGCAACCAAGAATAATTGTCATACGCACGAGTGTTGCCTGTGTATCCAGAGCCTGATATATCTTACTCCTCTGTGCCATTGAGCTCCATTGTTGTCCAAAAACTATTAAAAAATATTTATGAGTCACATTGTTGAATTGGACGACATGCTCTTTTATCATGATGACATTGGCACTGTAGTTGTGCAATCCCACATACCGTTCTGCTGCTGTAAACAGGATCTAGTGCGTCAACTGTCTGTGCATCCACCACTATAAAATGTCCCCGACAAATCTGCTGTCAACGCTTGTACATATCTAAGCTTTATTTACCATTACTGAGTTCTCTTGTTCTGAGACGACCTGTACTGGCCGCACCGAGTCTAACCCGAACAGAACTATCCCAACCCTTTAGCTCAATTTACATGCACAGAAACACAACAAACCTTGCAGTTTTATAAACAGAATCACCACTACATATCAGTCACTGAGGTGGATACCAAACACTCAACAGAGAATCACTGACTTGTCCAAGGACAATTCAGGAGGGCCCAAGCTGAAATACAACAGAAGGGGATCATCTCTGCAGTGTGGTAACATAAGAAAACAACTGCATATCAACTCCCTCCCAGTGTGAGAATGTCAGTACAGCAGGTGTCAATGTATGTTTATTTTTAACTGCAGCCTCTGACAGCCACAACACTTCGTCTCAGGCAAAGCTCTTATTATTTTCCATCACATCCCTCAGGCAGACTTGTTTTTGAGGTCCTAAATTCCTTCATTAGATTTGATGTTCCCTGCGGAGTGCCACAAGGCTCGAATCTAGGCCCACTGCGCTTTAGTTTTTACATTAATTTTCATCATTATATGGACAAAATTAACTATATGAACTATTTTTTGGAAAAAGAACCAGTTAGTACTCTGACCCCAAACAAGTTGTGAGCATTTCTGCACCAACATTCTTGTTGCTAACTTGCAGATTATGATATGTCAGCGATAGGTTTATATGAGCTTAAATATCGGTTAATTTATCAGTCTGGCTCAAGCGGCAAACTCCGGTGTTGAAAACTGAAGCCAATGCGGAAATGCAAAAAACCTCGAGTGGCCACTTGAGGCTGGCTCCAGAAAAAAAGAAATACCATTACAGCAGAAATAAACATGTTTACAGCCTGGTGCAAAAAACGGTTTAGTTATCAATAGTTAATTTTATTGTTCAAGATAACTTTACGGGAGGTGAATTTTTTTATAACACACCCGTTTTAATTATATTAAGCCTTAAATTATAGGGGCCGGATCACTTGATTGACAGGTGGATCCTGCTGGCTGTCTGCTGGACGTCAACACAGACACACAGACACTGAGCTTAACTTCACCTGTTTGTGCGGTTGGAGACTTTTGGTGATTTTTTCATTCAAAGTCTGGACAAATAATCTGTCTCTCTCTCTCTCTGTGGGATTTATGGAACTTTATGGCCGTGCAAGACGTCTGAGCTCCAGCTTTGGATGGACCTCTGGATTAGCCAGCTCTGGCATTTCCAATATGGCGACCCCCAGCGGCGGCGCAATTCAGGCTTCAAAACGCTGCCTCAGAAACCAATGGGTGACGTCACTGAGACTATGTCCATTATTTATACAGTCTATGGTCTGGCTCTGTAAAAACCTGCCATGTTTTTAAAAAAGCAGCCACTTTTCTTTTTTTGGGAGACAAACAATTAAAGGTAAAGACATCCTTTTAAGTACAGTACCTGCAGTAGCTTCCAGAAAGTGAAAAGTACTGATATATTATCTGTTCTTTCTTATGTGTGTTACTTTTTTAAAAATGATTTATGTCTTCTGTGTTGTTCTTTTTTATTTTTTATTTATTCATATCTAAAACCCAACCATCTAAAACACCCAATTTTAAGTCTGTATTCTGTTGTCTGTTATAAAGTCACCACCTGCTATGCTACAATAACACGCTCACTCGCACACACGTAAATCCATAAATCAGATGGGGACACAGTGTTGTTGAGAGCACGTTAAAAAAGGTTTGTTAGTTAATCCAAGGTCATGTCTGCAGCAGGCAGCAGCTGATGATGGATATGTTTGACTGGTTTGAGGCTTGACGTCAACTGCACAGCGTTCCTTTAGCTGAAGCCTGATGAGCAACTGCCTGAGGATCATGTGCCAAATGTCAGGCCATATGTTACACGTGTGAGTGTGTATGTGACAGTGAAGAGGCCTCTCACAGTGTAAATCTGTACATGTAGCGAGCAGTGATTCAACAAGTTTGGAACAGGCAGTATTTCATTCTCTCCTGCGGGAATTCAACTGTATGTTCGTCTCCTTTCTCTCGTCTAAGTGGAGATAACGAGCGCGCGGCGAGGACAGATCGGCAGAGTTCACTCGCCTCATGGATTGTTTGGCTTCTCGTTCTGCTGCTGCGTCACTTGACTCCCACGTAGCCTTTTCCTGTCAGCCGTCAGACACCTGTCCGTTCTCGGCTTTATGAATAATCGGCCAGCAGCAGGAGGGTCATCAGGGTCCAATGCATCATCACTCTGCATCAGAGCTTTATCACAGGGTGCCAGTGCATCATCAGCGTGCCTCGTCATCAGTTTGTAGAAGAGCATGAGGCATAATTAGAAGTGATTTGTTCAGCAAAATACAGTCCACTAGTGCCAGCATTTTCTGCTCCTGCATCACAGATATGAAGAGTCACCTGGATACAAAAGTACAACTCTACATCTTAACCAGGTAGTCATTAAAGGATTTATATGAAAACAAATGTTTGTATTTGTATTCTAACCTATTTAAGATATAGAATTGTTATTACCACTTTTGGTGTGTTTAAAATTAGACAGCATTTTCAAGACATACTGCAGACAGAACTCCCATTTCTTACACATCATTACATTCAAGGGTTTTATTTGTCCGATGCCCATTCAAAACAGTTCAGTCTGTCTTGTCTATATGTGTTTTAATTAAAAACAATAATTAGATTAAACTAAATAAAGTATTAAAATGCTCAAGTTCATTTGCATTTTTCAGCAAATAAAAACAAAATGTTCATATGTCACAGTTTAAAAGCAAACCATATAATACATGTGTGTATGTACACACTGAAGTGCACATGGAATTTGCTTGGCAATGCAAAGGCTTCAGAATTTGATAATGTGCTACACATGGCACAGGGCGTACAGAGGTCAGAGGTTACCAATACAAAGGCCTGAGGGAAGAAGTTTCTTACATGGCACTTAATAATGTGAAAGTGCCTGTACATAAATATGGACACGTCACACCATCCAATGAGTGTAATTGAGCCCAAACTTTATGAATATATTATTATTTTTTCAATAAACAGAAATATATTTAAATCTAACATATCTACAGTCCCTTGCACTGGGATGTGCAATGAGCATAGAAACTGTAATAATTAGGGATGCACGATATTATTATCGGTATCTGGAGGTTAAGGCTTGAAAATGACATATTGGCATTGACAGATGTGTAATTTTTCTGCCGATATTTTCCACCGATAAAACAACGCTTTAATTATGCCTAAATGCTCGATGATTCCCTAAAAAATAAAATGTTACAATCAAATAAATATGGCATTTTACATAATGTAAGTTTAAGTTTTCTTATATTGCCCAGTGATTGTGTGCATTTTAAAAAGCACTGTGTTATGTTATTTCTGCATCTGGGCCACTACAATAAGAGTAGGCACTACAGGGGAGACTTGATGTTCTGCAATTAGGTGGAAAAAAACGTGCCAGATAAATCTGTATCGATATCAGCAAAAAGGTTTTGAAAATATCGGCATAACAGATATCAGCAAAAAATCCAGTATCGTGCATCCCTAGTGATAATCGATGGCTGCGATACAGTGCAGAGTTAATAATCGGCGATGAAGATGTCAGTAAATAAATCCAATTGAGGAAATAAAACAACAGAAAGTTTAGGAAGTGAACTTTATTTAATAAATAGCAACATAAATAAACAATCTTTCTTGAACCATCATACCTTTCTTTCTCTTTCTACCTCAACATACACACACACGCACACACACACACACTCACATATACATGTTCACACAGTCAAGTAATAAACAGAAAAAAAATGAAATACTTCTTATTATCCAAAGTTTATCAAAAAGGGTCACCTTACAGATTTGCATCAAGAGTCTTAGTGTTTCGATAGTGTTGTGACGTTTTTTCATCATGAGAAACAAAAGAAATCATTAAGAAGAAATATGAATAAAGTGCAATTCTTGCTTCTGTTTACACAGCAACTCCAAAGGTCAGATTCAGAGAAGAGAGAGAAGATATAAAAAGGGGCTTCTGAGTGAACGGCCGGTAACCGAGCCATCCATCTTTCTTTCTTCAGTGTGGCGATCAGAGACGGAGACCTCTGATCGTACGTTTGTTCAGGTAAAGGCACAAGTGTTGGTAGTGAGTGCAACCAACTTAAAAAATGTTGGATAGAAATATCAACACTGCAAAATTAGTTTCCAATTTAGAACTGGGTTTGGAAAAACACTGCTCTTCTACCACATGTTTCAGGATATGAGAGAACTAACTATGCTTACAATATTACACATCTCCTGCAGCTTTCTAATACGTCGTCTGAACTGACTGCACCAACTAAAAAGCTTGTTGCAGGTCATCTATGTGTCACCACTTATGGACAACTGAAGACAGTTCAACATCCAGCACAACATGGTATTGCTATGTTCTGATTATTTTTTTTATTTTTTTTTTTCTTATTTTCTAGAAAAGTACAAAAATGAACACCACCATGGTCCTGATAGTAAAAGCTAGAGATATTAACAACACGTGTAGCGTTGGGATTTGGTGGCAGCGGGAGTTTCCTCACAGCGAGAGCTAAGGATATCAAGTGAAAATGCTAGCTAACCACCGTGCTACATTTTGAGACAGCATTCAAAGTGAAAAGTCAGTAGTGTGTCTGTCGTAGATCACCCATCTCTTGTGCTGCTCTCTCTTTGGTAAAACCCAAATTCTTCTTTTCAGTTAAACAACTACAAGCATGCTATGAGAAGAAGACCGCTCCTCTCGTTTTCTACAGTATCATGTTATTGTGTTACATAACTAGTACCTATTATAGTCGGCTAGCTCGCACAGCAAACAGAAAAAAATCAAATTAATAAACCTCAGGCGTATCTGCATGTACAGTTTGATCGTCCTATGTAGAGCCTTTCATTCGTATTTCAATGTGAAATATTGCACTGTTCCCACTGTCTTTGTTCTGTCCATCCCTCACGTGTTCTGGTGTTGACAACTTGTTATTGGATATTACAGGTGTTCCAATTTCTTGCCCGAGGAGGTAGTAAAAGCATCTAAAACGAAGGTACTTCTCAAACACAGGGAATATGGATTCATGTATCCACACATGTAAAGTGCTACCAAGCTGACCGATGTACCTTTTTGTGCTTTGCTCAATCAGCGAGACACTATCTTCCTTTAGTTTTGGCTGATGAGGATGTACTGTAGCAGTCTTTTTGCGGCATGAGGTTAAAGCAGCATTTGCGCAGCTATGCTATTCTTGCACAAGAAAAAAAAAATATCACAGTTTCAATACAAATCAAAAGCAACTCCTTCAGTGAGCGTTTGAAGCTGAGGGCACTATACTGTATGTTGCACTGCTACAGAGAAGTGTCTCTTTAGAAAGGCGAACAAAGAGGGGAAAAAAGGAAGAATTTTGGTCTTATGTCCAGTCAAGTGAAAAAAAAATCATGAACAGGAAATGACGCAAAGAGTGACTAAAAAAAGAATGAGGAAGAGCGAGCCTTCCTGTATTCAAAAGTTAACTTAGACAGCATTAAATCAAGTGACAGAGCTGTACGTCAGCTCTCATTCCATTCAAGTGAGTCCATTCAGGAGCTGGATGAGAGTCTTTCAGTCTATTATTGCTTCTCTGGCTGTCTGATACAGCTTAAATACCGTGTCCAGAGTTTGGTTATTGCTTACTCTTTAGCTTATATGATATCAAAAGAATAAACAACACACACATGTGCGTTGACACATTCTCACATGTACAGCATGTTGTCAAATGAAGTGTAAGTTTGTCGCTTGCATCTGCTTTTTGTTCTTTCTTCTGCTCTCTTTTTTTCCCAGCTCAAAATCAAGTCAAAATTTTAGCTGTGAGAGAACAATTTCTGATCTCGACGGCTGGTGTTTTATTTCACCATCACGCAGCTGCTGAGCTGCTGCTGAGCAGCCAGACACAGCTCCTGCATGTCAGGATCTGTGCTCCACACCGCTGGTTTGGACACGATGGGGAAGGGCCCGTGTGTTGCGGTCTGGGGCTGCAGTTGGATGCCGGTGGTGGGGTGAGGGTGGGTTTGCTGGCTGATGTGTAGACGAGCCTCGAGGAGGTAAGCAGCGGAGGCCACGGGGGACAGTGAAGAGGAGTAGCAGGATGATGAGGACGAGGAGCAGCAGGAAGAGGAGGAGGAGGAGGTCTCGAGGGTTTGTTGCCAGGGTGCCTGCTGTAGACGTGCTGATGTCGGCTGAGGAGGCAGGGCGGAGGGGGTGGGGGCGTCAAACATGGGGGAGGAAGCAAATACGGTAGTAGGTGGAGGAGAGGGGGACTGGTTCTGGGCCAAGAAGAGCAGGGGATTCTGGGTAGGAACTGTCTGGGCAGCTTGGACTGGAGGCTGCGGTTGGTGCTGGATCTGAAGCATCCTGAAAAAACAGAAACAGATTCAGTTCCTCAATTCACACTTTGTTTAGATTTTGACAAATTTTGGAGCGTAAAAAGTATACTGTAAATATTGAAAACTTTTTTCTTATGATTTCTGAGTGTGTCATTTGACTCATCTCACCTTTGCTGATGCAGAACCTCCACCAGCATGCTACGGTGCTCAGAGAGGGCTGGACCGAGTGACCCCCGGCTGCCACGGTTACAAGAGGGTGGTGGAGCAACCTGCCTCGTCAGACCCTTAATCTTATTTAATCCCAGAAGCCCTTTGGTGCGTGTGTTTTTCCTCAGCTGCTGACGGAAAGCTTTGAGGCCTGTGGAAAGGAATGGGAAAGGGTTATATTATACTCCTTTTGATCTTATAATTTGACACATTAGACATGTGAAAAATGTTAATCAGAGTGGATAAATGACACTCGATCCACACTATTTCACGGTCACGCTCCTGTACCTTGTGTGAGGGAGGTGTCGGAGGCTCTGCGACCCTCCTGGAAGCTGGCGGCGGGCAGGCTGCCCTGGGCCTGGGGAAGGAGGTGGGAGGAGAGGGCCAGGGGAGTTCCAGCAGGCATCAGATTTCCACCTTTAGCCCCAGAGGCCAGCAGTGATGACATGTCACCCATAGCAGCCTGCAGAATGGGGGCTGGACTGGATGAGGACTTGAGACAGCTGTCAGAGGAGGCACCGTCTGAGGGGCTGACCACGATACCTAAAGCAACATAACAGGGAAGAAATTAGACTCTGTACATGTGACAGTGTGGATTAACGTTTAACATATTTTTAGCATACTTACATGGAGGGTTGCACTGATGGAAACGGGCCGACACCTCAGCCAGAGTGTGTCTGCGGGATGTGGTGGTGGGAGGGAGCAGGGGTCCAAGACTTTGCGTTGCCTCCTCCTCCTCCAAGTCTCTGGGTCGAACTTCTTCGCTGATGCTCGTCTCCAGAAGGCTGTTGGGTGAAATGGAGCGATTCCAGAGGAGCCTGTTCAGGCTGGCCTCCACTGGGAACACCACACGCTGAAACAGAAGCAGTCCATATGTTAGCTAGACTGACAGGAGACCCAATGTGTTCAACATCTGAGACCCAAATTGCTGACAGTTTTTGAGAAAATGTGTTTACCTGGAACAATCCACCTTGGTCGTACTCCTTCTCAGAGTACACTGGAGGAGCGCTTTTGGCTACAGCTGAAAATGCTGTGGCTGTAAAGCTGTCTGTAGACTCCATTATCACCTAAAAACAAGAAAAGCACACAGCGTTTCAGACTCCATGTACAAGCTTCAGGTAAGTAGATCAGGTAAGCTTATTACACCCTTTTAGCGAGCTCACCTCAGGGCCAGTGGAGTCAGAGGTGCTCCTGGGTCTCTGGCTCCAGGTTCCACACTGGCGGCTCAGCTGTTGGGCGCGGTGCTCTCTTACTCTCTCCAGCAGCAGGTAGTAGATAGCAGAGAAGTGATTGTAGCTGCTGCTCTGCAGAGACTGAGGAAGCAGACAATAGGTTAGTGGTTAGGTCACTTCATTTACCTTCTTCCTACTGCATCCAACAAGTAGCACATAGTGACTTTCATAAAGCACTAGTTACCTCAATAGTCCTCTGGCGATCAATGCCCAGTGTGTTCATGATGCCCAGCACAGGTTCACTGTAGTCCCCCAGGTTTGAGTTGTACTCTGTCAGAGAATGGCTGAGGGTCTGGTGGGCGGCTGTTGGGTCCGCCAGCATCCAGCGGTGCTGCTTGATCTGGGCCACACTGATCCTCCTGGCCGGGTCCACCACCAGCATCTTACGGATCAGGTTTTCACAGTCTGGAGGACATAAAAAAAGGATTGAGTCAATTTTAGATTAAGACAGAATTGGTGATTAGCAATGAATGTTGTGATTTGTTGCCATCATACCTTGGGACATGAAGAAGGGGATTCTGAATCGGCCCTCAGTGACTCTCTGTCTGAGTGCAGGAAGGCTGGGTCCATCGAATGGAAGAGAGCCGCAGACAAGAACATAAAGAACCACACCAAGACTCTGTGAAGGAAGCAGCAACAAGGAGAATATAAGTACAAAGTGGAAATGAAAGCGTGACTGAGTAATTCTGTGGAGTTTCCTTGTTTCAGCGTACCCAAATGTCCAGCTGAGGCCCCTCGTACTCTTTCCCTTCGAACACTTCAGGGGCTGCGTAAGGCGGGCTGCCGCACCATGTGGACAGAGGCTCCCCGGCATTGTAGAAGTTCCCAAACCCAAAGTCTGCAATACACAGGCAGAGACACAACAATTGTGTTATTCAAACAATGAAATCTTAGTTTTCTTGGCCTTCTTACATGAGGAGGTCAGGACTCTGGAATGTAAATGTGTTGACTTCAGTCAATCGCGTGTCTTATGTGATCTGTCTTCATGATGTTCAGAGACATTCACAGACCGGATCATATCGAGCATCAACATATCATCCACACACAAAAGACTAGTTGTCTGGCTCCGCTTTAAGACGAGGCTATAAAATATGGTGAAACAGTGTCTGTCTGTGTGCTAATGCCGTTTCCTCTGGTTCTAATTAGCCTTGTAAAATGATTGAATGTTCGCACTTCATTAGCACGGAGACTGAACCACAGTGATGTAATTGGAAAGGTTTAGGAATCCCTAAGCTGCAAATACTTTCTTCAGCTGAATACGAAAAACAGCAGGGAGCTACAGAGAGATTGATTTCTAATTAAAATAAATCTCTTGCAACACCTCTCTGCCATCAAACTGCAACAGTATACGTTAAATGTCAGACTCACCAGCCAGTTTGATATTCATATTGGCATCCAGCAACAGGTTCTCGGTTTTTAGGTCACGGTGAACGATGTGGTGTCGGTGGCAGTAGTCCACGGCTGTGAGAATCTGCCAGAACTTCTTCCGCGCCTCGTCTTCGCTCATACGGCCATTTGAGGTCAGGTGGTCTGGAGGGAGAGGGGATATTTTAGTTCAAGTCGAGACAGAAATGTTGTGGATTTCTATCCGTCAGAGTATCGAGATCAACAGATTCAGGCGGAATAAACTCACCGAACATTTCTCCGTTCTTTGCATACTCTGTCACAATGTACAGCATGTCTTTGGTCTCCATGACCTAGTAGAAAAAAGAGGGGGGAAAAAAAGACAGAGTTTAACCAAATGGGGTCATTAGCAGCTGCTGATGACGGGGTAAACCCTACAGTGCAATCCTCTCCAAACATCTCCTGGCATCAGACATTTTCTACCCACAAAAATCCCTTCTCAAAATTCTTTTTCCACTTAAAGTATGAACACACGGAATTTCCATGATATGCCCTCTTGCATAAGCAAGACGTCAGTGACTTTCATTGTAGCATACTTTAAAACCAATGTATTCTCATAAACACAAACCAAGACGCAAAGGGCATAAAAACATTCACTTCCAGGCAAACTGACTGTTGGAAATATTTCCCCCCGAGGCTAACACTAGTTGGCAACAGATACCAGAGTTGGATTTCAAATTACTGCTATCTCATTATTTCTAGGAAACAGAGAGACGGATTCACATGAGCTGTTCACATGGGCCCCGCCTTGTGCATCTAAAACCACCGCAAGTGCAATCACGCCCAGCGCTCTGTGTTGGCCGGAAAGACACAATTCCCAGTCGTTTCCTGGAGCTCAAAGAAGGAGGATTTCCCAGGAGAGCCCTCGGGGACAGGTCGGTTGACCTCAAAGGTTGCACAACAAAGCACTTTTTATGTCATGCCCCACGTGGATAATCACTTTGAATTAAATGTCGCTAAATTCCACTGAATGCTGGAGCTTTTTAATGTCTTCTTTTCCCCCTTTAGAAGACCAAGCGGAGGATGATTCAATACACAGATGCCTCCGAGCGCGGAGTAGCTTATCTGTGAGATAGGGCAGCTCTCAGGGGCTCTGTCACCTTGAGGTGCAGCTGACGTCACCGCTCTGAAGAACAGGCATGCCACGTCAAGGACCCTGAAGCCAACCCAGAAGGGAAATTACCTGCTTAATGTTCGTGTTTTCATAAGGTAGCTTTAAAGATGTTAAATCTGTATGATTAAACTGGGTGAAATAATTAAACCCCAGACTTGCTGCACCTTTCAATCAAATGCAAAATTTTATGTTCAGCTTTTCCCACAATTCAGCCCGACAGATTTGGCAACCTCGGATGCTTTGGGATCCCGGCTTAAATTTAAAAAACATCTCTGGAGGTTTGAACAAATCTGGTCTTCACAGCACAGCAGATAAGGAGATGTTATGCTGACTGCCCCACCGGTGGGAGAGTGGGGTTTAAGAGGGATAAGAGTGTGATTGATACAAGGTCAAAGAGAGCGCTGTGATCCTCGACGGCAGAGGAAAAAACACATTTTGCTCTCATGAATAAAAGCAGCAGCTGATTCATCAGGCAGGAGGTCGCAGGACGTATCCCCTGAATCACAAGACAAGTCTTATGCCACCATCCTCCCTTTTTACTTGGAGAAAGGGAGATGAGAGCTACGCTACCGTCGTTGAGTAACAACCATCTGACTAGTTTTACCTCACACAAACCCTGAGATTTATCACATGAAGGATACATGAAATCATCGTGAACCTTTTCATGTCTCATTGAACACGATGTACCCAAAGCTGCTTCAGCATGAGATCAAAAGTCCTTCATAGCTTATATTTTCTACTTTGCATTCGCCTCGGTGAGAAGAACATCTTTTATTTGAACTCTTAATGAATCTTGTCTACATGACCCACCGTTAAGTGTAGCATTGAATATTACATCTGTACATTTCAGCTTGTTCTGAGAAGGTTGTAAAATATTGTCGTAAACACAGACATGTTTAGTTTATTATCACTAACAACAACGGAAAGCTGCAAATCATCTCAACTGAGAGGCTGGAACAAGGTGATATTTTAAGCTAAATAAGTAGTTAAATGATAAATCAATTATTAAAATAGTTGCCCATTAATTTTCTGACAATCAACAAATAGTTAAATTGACCTTTTTGTTTAAACTCTGCGCGAAACTGATTTTAGATTCAGATAGCATCAATAGGCTCTACTGTGTCTGAAGGGAAACACTGCTGGGGTTTCCAAGTAAGATGTCATGCTCTTAATTTCGCAGTCACTATGTGATTTCACAGTAAACACTGTTCATCTGCATGAAACCGGAAAACATGAAGTAATCCTCAAAAGTAGCTAATCAGTACAGTCTGAAACAAAAGGGCAGAAACAGGCCGGAGTAAAAAAAAAGAAAAGAAAGGGCATGGTGTGTTTATTTGCGTGGGTGTGTGTGTTTGTGTGTTAGTTGCCAGACGCGTGCCCGGGCCCTCTGAAGGCCGGCTGAGAAGAAAAAAAGCCGATTCTTCTCGCTAAGTCTTCAATTTGATTAGGAGTAAAGCAGCGCTTTGTGGGCTGGCCTTCACGTGACACGCAGACACATTGCACTTGGCTTTCACAGAAGCTAATTAGGCTTGACGTACAGACCTGTGAACATCTTTAACCAGCTCTGCTTCCCATTTCTCTGCTATCACTTCAACCATTATAACTACAAACATCTTAGAAATGCGTTGTCCCCAGCTCTGACTGGTACATAATTAGTCCCACTCTCTCTCTCTAAAGCACACACACAGAGGGAGGTCAAGGGGGATTGCACTAATGCCGTTGTGCTGTACTTATGATTCAATGTGCTGTGAGAGCCAGCAGCTCACCACAAGCCGATACAAACCACTTAAATAACAAATGCCCCTTATTTCTTCCACACATAATGGCGCTGCTGCAGCCACACATCAACAATAATGATGCACAATGCCCTGCACCAAAACGTCGTTATTGAAGGGAAAAAGATGTGTCCCCATTTTGCAAAAGTTTTCCACACTGTCGCATTTTGCTCCCAGATGCATGCAGGCTTTTATGCCACTGCCTCACAGGTTGAATAACACACAGCGACACACACGCACGGCATTCTGCACACATGCAAACACACGCATGGCCAACAGCAACACTGCAGAGATGAGAGATAACACACACCTGGTAGAGCTTGATGATGTGGGGGTGGTTTAGCAGCTTCATAATCTGCACCTCTCTGTAAATTTTCTCCAGGTTGGAAGGGTTCAGTCTGGTCTTGTCGATGATCTTAATGGCCACCTGGAACACCAAAGGAAAAGTGCACATTTAAAAAAAATGATAATAATTAAGATAATGCATCTTTAAAATAATGAAAACGTTGTCAGAAGTCAGAGGAGAGAGGCTGACCTGTGTTTTGGTGACTTTATGTTTGGCCAGTTTCACCACGGCAAAGTTCCCCTTCCCCAGAGTGCGGATGATCTCATAGAAGCCGACCTGCAGGGGTCTTCCCTGTGCAGGGCTGGACTGAGCCACCCGGCTGGTCTCTGTCATGATTACCATTGTGCACCAACAGTCTGGAGTCACAGCGTTGGGATGATAAAGGGTGGTAGCTGCAGGGACAAACAAAGCCGTGCATATAAATGTTTTATTCTACTGAAAATTATTAACAGATATACTGTTTAACATCACATCACATTAATGTGGCAGATAATTTTATCCAAAACACCCCACTGAAAGTATATCCAGTATTGTTTTTAAAAAATGTATGTGGGCTTATTTTCAGTACTTTAAAGTAACCATTTACATTTACTCAAGGGCAGCAACTTTAAGTTAAATATATAAATATAAGTTAAAGTATATACATACCTTAATATTTCAACTTTTTATCTTATACCTTATGTTACTAATTATGTTTTCGATTAAGATTTAACACGCCAAATGTATGAATAGCTTACAAAATGTGATGCAGTGGTTTGCTATAGCTGATAATCTATAGGGTAAAAAGTACCTCAGATTTGCTCCAAAATACAAATTTAAATAATTCAACTTATTATTAATGTATTGTATATAATAGATCTGAATACTTTTCCCATCACTTCCTACATTTACAGGTGCAGTCAGCAGTGTGACAGCCTTCTTGTATAACAGAGTCCAGTTGGTGAAAGTCAAAGGAAAGTAAAACGTTTGGCTAACTAGCATTAAATGAGTGAGGAGCTGTCTTTATTTTTCCCTGTTATTTTTAGGTATGAAATACGTATTCCAGTTTGTAACGAGGCCTAAAACTGATAGACTACATTTCCTTAATGTGTTAACTCTATTGCCGAAATTCAATTACCAAATTTAGGAAATTACAAGTGTATAATAGACAAGGCGAGAAACAGAAAGTAAAAGTGATGACAATTTTAAGTGACTAAAATCGTAATTTTTATCTTGGGGTTTGGTAAGAAAATAGCAGAATAGACGTTAATGAAATATGCAGTTAAATGTGAGTCTAATGGAGAGAAGTGTCTCGTCTTACCTTAAAGAGCGGACATAAACCACCTTCTCTCACAGTTCAAACAGCTCTCAAAGGAAAAGTAAACCATTCCACAACCAGAGCGAAGGAAACAACAACAGAGTCAAGAAAATGTACAAAAAAACGCGCGTGGAGAAACTTTTTCCTCCCGTCTTCACTTAGAGCTAATAGATCAAGTCTTTGGGCCCGGGACTGGGCTGGTGTGTGCTCGTGCGCTCCGCCGGAATGCAGAGCAAGGTTTCGGCACTCACTGGGGGAACTCCTCCTCCTTTCCTCCCTCCCTCCGCCACCATAACAAATTGATACCCACCTTATTAACGTCACACCCGCGTCAGAGCTCCGAGCTGGGTGCAAGGCAAGGCCGGACCCGAGCGCAAGGCAAGGGTTGCTGGGCAACCGCGCGGCTCGGGCGCACGGTGACGTGAGTGCTGATGGAGGGGTTGCTTGGAGATGGGGACGGTGACGTCAGTCGTGGAGATGTGTCACCACGTGATGTTTCCCTCTGTCGGGCTGTTGCTCGCGGTCTGGCTTGCTCTCTCTATTTCTCTTTCTCGCTCACTCTATGGCCCGGCTGCGCGCGCGGCTTCAGCAGAAACAGAAAGAGGAAGCAACTGTTGATATTCAGTTTATTCGGTTTTGTTCTATTTATTCTGTTATCTGTGAAAGATAATCTTAACCGAAAGGTGCTTTAATATACATTCATTCACATATTTGTATTTTAAATTATGTTTAATTTAATATAACTTATACAATAATAATTTGACTTTAATTTATCAAATAACAATTTAACAGAATTCATTCAACCATTTCTGTCTCACTTTATGTAATTTTCTACTCGCTTTATATTGTGCATTATGTTGTAATGTTTTCTGTTCTAACTATATTTGTTTTCCATGATTCTGTATTCATTTTTCAGTTTCCAATAGGCTTCTCCATGTACAATATTCTGCACATATTATTATATTTGTTGAAGAATTCGACGCCATCAGCTTAAATGAAGCTTGGAATTGCTTATCTGACATTGTCATGGATTTATAATTTAACAATCTGTTATTAATCAGTTGTAGAAAAGCAATGAAGCCAAGCACGTTTGTGTTTGTGAAAAATCTAATTGGCTGATTAATGCTAATCAAAATGAAAAATGCAATCAAGAAAGAGTGAAGATGAGAAAATATTGCCAGTGACAAAGTTGTCGAGAATATCTGTCCTACAAGAAGCGTTGCAGACACTTTTGCAACACGTTTCAGAGGGTGGATATACTGTAACATTTCAGAGCGTGCATAGAATAAAAATGTGTGCGGGTGAGAGTAAATACCAAACACCAGCCCCGGTAGAGAGACTGATCCTCCCCTCCCACAGTCTGAAATGTTAAAGGAATGCAAACTGCATGCAAAATGTCCCTGCTGAAAGGTCATGCAATGTTTTGATGCACACTTACAACAAAACCGCACAACCCACTCTGCTTCTCATGCCACTGTTTTCATAACCAAATGTCCCATGTGTCATTTGAATATCTGTCCCACTCACATGTTGCCTTTGTTGTATTTCCTGAGTGTGGGCAGAGCAGACACAGTTACATAAACTGAGTCAGGCTCTATGAGCATGATGAGTGACTTCAAATACCAAGATAAATTAGTGACAAAGCATAGGCTCACTTATCTGAACCTGGCAAACTGCTAAAGGGTCTTAGTTTAAGATTGTATTTACTTACTTTAAGATTTAAAGTGAGACTATTTAACTTTCATTGCATGCTTTACTATTATATTTAATTTTCAATACTTGGTTCTACGTGCCATGTTTTTAATAACTTCCTGCCTTCCACAGCTTGTTTTTATCCCCACAATTCAACTTTCCTTTTACGTAAAGTATTTATGTACTAAAAATATATGTCACTATCAATTATTTAAGATACTTATTTCTTCCTGAGAAAGTTAAGATTTGACACAAAGAAAACCTAAATTAAAGTCCTCTCTGTTTTTGCAGACAAAACATTGTGGAAGATCGTCTGATCGAATACAATTCTTCATGCAAACGATCAGGTGATGCAGGGAGGCTGTAATTTGTTGACATCAAGAAAACAATGTTAAGGGCATTATTATGTTTCATGTTTGATAAATGCAGGCCCTATAATTAGTAAGAAGTCAAGTGGAAGGTTGTGTGTGATATCTAACCACATTAAATGCAGAAAATATGTCTTTCCAAGAACTTAATTTGAGTTCATAAACATGTTGAATGTGAGCCAAACCACATTCAATACAAAGAAGCCTCACAGTCATTACTGGAAATAAGTTCCTAAACACACACACACATGCACACACACACACGCACACGCTACTGCATAATTTCGTCTGATGCTGCTACGCTACCAGCAGACGTAGATCACATGTATTTTTGGTCCTATCTTTTACATCTATTCCTCAAAATTAACTGCCGTCATCTTCTTGTAACTGTAAACACTGACCCTGCAAATCTTCAGGTATTTCCTGTGTGTGCAGAAAAAAAACCATATTGTGTTTCCTGCTATCATTTAAGAAACTCAAACCTCAAGCAGTCACTGTTTTGTCTTCGAGAGATATGCTGTTTACTGAAAACAGTTGACTTATCGTGAGACTTATCGTCTCACTGCACGTTCAGTTTGCAACCACAAAGAAAAAGCCACCACCATAAGGTGGGTCTTTTCTTTACATTTCCCTCTGGTAACCTTTTGTGAAATGTGGGTGCACAAAGGTCAACTGAAAGGGAATTCTTGTAGCAGGTGTTTAGGTTTGAGAAATCAAACTTTTACCATGTGGTCTGACAGAAGCGCATGACTAATGACATCCTGTGGTACACTCTGTATGGCAGGATGTAATGAGTCACACCTTCACCCGTGGACATGCTGTTTGCGTACATAAGCACATGGAGGTATTTATGTTGCATCTTTTCCCTGCTCCTCAAACTTGCTGTCTTCACGATTAAAACTGTAAATAATGATGGGAATGTACGACTCAAAGAGAATCCAAGATGTAACAAAGTGGAGATCAAACATTCACTTGTGTTCATTTGGTATCATGTAATTATGCCTGTCTAGCAGATCTAATTAAATTCAAATGTCTCCTGGCTGCTCTTTCAGATACATATCAAGGTCCATCTGGAATTCAAGGTCAGGATCAAAAGACTGCTGGAAATCCTCTGATGGTGAGACGTGCATCTACAAAACAAGATTGAACCTGACATTGTCGGGAAAAACAAATCCCATACTTTCAGATGCAGAAAATATTCCTGCATTTCGCTCTCATTCAACAAACATGATATATTTTGATCCATGGTGGTCTGTTCAGCTGGAGGATCATTTTCTTATCATAGCTGATGTATAAAACTACTGTGCAAACTCTTCATTTAAACAGTCCCATCGAAGACCTGTTAGCAGCGTGCGTTGCACAATGTGACAGTGTGATACTGTGTGCTCTCACCTGCTCAATCTGACTTTGTCTTGACAGAGTTAGCCGGGCTCTTTGCTGAAACTCCAAACCAACTGATACAAGTACAACTATTAAACATAAATGTCAAATATAGGCGTACTTTCATTTACAAAAACCACCAAATTAGAATATCAGATAGGTGAAGAAACCAATAATGCAGCTGCGATTATGTAACCACAAGACAGAGGGTTGACAGCTCTGCTAGCAGCTTCGAGAGGCTGTAGGCCTACAAGAAGACACAGCCCACTATCAGATAAATTCTCATATCAGCATGCTAACATGCTCACAATCACAATGCTGATATGATGTTTTAACTTAAAATATTCCTAAAACTTCACCAATAATGTTTTAGTGTGTTAGTGTGACCGGTGGACTTCTGCGTTGTGTTGTGTTTATGAGACTTTGACACCGGGACTCTTTCAGTGAATTTATTCTGCCACTGGTAAACAGAAAAAAAGACAGAACCTCCATCACATCTCGCAGCCCGCTCCAGCTCCTCTCTCCCACAAGGGAAATTTACAAAAGGGTTAGCATACAACATTAAACATAGCTAAAGAAAGCTACATACAAAACAAAGCATACCTGGTAAACACAAAAAAGACAGAACCTCCGTCACATCTCCCAGCCTGCTCCAGCTCCTCTACAGACAAAATTAAATCACACAAGTTAGCTTAAAATGGCGGCTAGCAATTTAGCTTAACGTACCGCTCAAGCTAACTCACGGACGACAAATTCGACATTTACAGGACTTTCAAATTAAATGATCACATCGACAAGTTACAATAGACATGTTCGGAAATTGTAGGAAATAAAAATATACACAAAGAATAACATAAATAGTACAATAGATAAGACAATAGCTTCAGCTAAACAATGGACACTCACCTCTCCCACAGAGAATTTTACAAAAGGAATATAAAACAAAAACCAAAGAAGAAGAAGAGATAAAGGAGGAGCCATATACAACAGGACCAAATGGAGCGCTGAGGTACTCTCTTTCACACACTTAACACCAGGTATATTTTGTGTAATTATAAACAGCAACTGTGAAAACACAGGATATTCATGACCCTGTTACATTAGCATGCTAGCATTTGCTAGAGAAGCCAGCGAACTTGTCCAACGTTTCTTCTATGAACAAATAGTTGTTACCACCAACCTAAGCTGTAGTTTGGGCTAAGTAATAAAAAGCAACTGTTAGCTTGTCAACATAATAACTAAGTTGGTGAAAAGGGTAAATATTATATCTGCTAAACATCAGTATGTTAGCATAGGTCATAACACCACTGTGCCAAAGTACAGCCTCACAGACTGGCACAAATTTAGGATACATTGCGGGTGCAACATTAACCAGCAACATCATCAGCGTGAGCAAATACATATGTAAAAGTGTCAAAACAAAACCTGTTTTTACTTGCTGCTATGAATTTGATATCTCAACAGGGATAAACAAAACCTCATAAACCACTATCATTCACTGCATCAGTAACACATGATGCAAACACAGCACTGCTGAGGCAGATTGCTGTAAATTCTGCTGCCCTGATTGTTGGTAATTTCTCTCAGGTCACTCCCCTTCTGTTCCCATCATTGGATTTCAATAGCTGCCTCCTGAATCCATGTCCTATCTCTGAAACAGCGTGTACTAAAACAGGCTTTCATAATTACCACAGAAACACTCTGCAGCTTATTCTGTACACGTTGGCCAACAATTGCTCTCAGCAAAAGCAGTTCAGTTCAGGACTGCTGTGAGGTAATGATGCAGAAATTCCTGTTTGTGAGTGTAATGAGTTCGAGATGTAACCTTCTCTGACTGCAGTATAGATTTAGCTTAGGAATAGATAAAGTAGTTCTGCCTTTAAAAGCTTAAATTTAAGACATACACTTCTTATATTCTTGCTTGTTGCTTATTTTCTCATTAAACTCAGGAATCTGAGACCACCTGGGGCTGATCCTCCACTCCCTGACCGCCATTTATTCAATTTTGCTCCTTGTTTTTGTAGTCTATAACCGTTGCTACTGTTTCTGAAAAGCTCCTTTGTCCGATCATTAAGTGTTATTGTGTCTTGCGGAGGACAGGGGTACCCTTCTTCTTTGGTAATTATCGCTGGTCTGTCTGTGCTTGTTGACTTTGGCAGGCCGGGGCTGTCCTCGTGAGCTTGTGCGTCAGGATATCATCCAGGAGGTCCGGCAGCAGCCCTCCTCAAACAAACCATCTCAGTGATGAGGGCCTCACAGACTCTCTTTCACACACAGGTTTTTCTCGGCGCTCAAAAGGGTTTGCTGTTTGAATTCCCGGACAAATGATGTTTATCAGTGACAATAGGTCCTTAGTATGAGATATACCCAGATATTTAGTCAAAATATGAACCATAAAAATACCAGATTTTTCATGGAAACCAGGCTCAGCAGTGTTTGGAATGTTTTTCTGAGAGGCTAAACAATAAATGATGGTACTCAGCTGATCCAACGGATGCATTTCCTATTATGTAAGATTCAGAGGAGCCTGAAGGCAGACGTTACCTCGGACAGGGGCAGGCTCATTGTTTCCCCTGTTTCCAGTCATTGTGTTAAGCTAAGCTAACTAGCTTCTGGCTCACTTGTTTCTTTGGCCTTTTTGAAAATATAAAGGTTACATATGAGGAACAAAATAAAAAGAATTAAAGTAGCCTGTAGGCAGACGTTGTTACCTGCATGAACAGACTAACTACCCCCTTGTTCTCAGTTAATGTGCTGAGCTAAGCTAACAGGCTTACTTGTTTCATCTGCCTTTTGTAAAATATAAAGGTTGAATATAAGGAACGAAATGAAAGGTGTTATTGTGTTAGATTCAGAGGAGCCTGTAGGCAGATGTTGCTATCTCTAACAGAGCCATGCTAGCTGTTTCTCCCTGTTTCCAGGCATTGTGCTAAGCTAAGCTAAGCTAACTAGCTTCTGGCTCACTTGTTTCTTTGGCCTTTTTCAAAATATAAAGGTTACATATGAGGAACAAAATAAAAAGAATTAAAGTAGCCTGTAGGCAGACGTTGTAACCTGCATGAATAGACAAACTACCCCTTTGTTCTCATTCAATGTGTTTAGCTAAGCTAACTGGCTTACTTGTTTCATCTGCCTTTTGTAAAATACAAAGGTTGAATATAAGGAACGAAATGAAAGGTGTTATTGTGTTAGATTCAGAGGAGCCTGTAGGCAGATGTTGCTATCTCTAACAGAGCCAGGCTAGCTGTTTCTCCCTGTTCCCAGGCTTAAGCTAAGCTAAGCTAAGCTAATTGTCTTCTGGCTCACTTCTTCATCTGCCTTTTTAAAAAAATATAAAGGTTGAATATAAGGAACGAAATGAAAGGTGTTATTGTGTTAGATTCAGAGGAGCCTGTAGGCAGATGTTGTTACCTTAAACAGAGCCATGCTAGCCGTTTCCCCCTGTTTCCAGTCATTGTGCTAAGCTAACTGGCTTTTGGCTCACTAGTTTTATCTGCCTTCTTGAGAATATGAAGGGTGTTCCTTTGTTTACATAACTTTGCGATTTCATTAAAGTTAAACAGCAGTTACTCGTAAAAATAAAGCACAGCTAATAAAATAAATGACTAGCTTCTGTATTTACATCATTGTGCCTTTTATGTCCACACCCATAAAACTCACCACTATTTTCTAAAGTAATTTCCCAACTTTGAAGCTGTAATCTTTGCTGTCTGGCTGTTACAACAGGCGTGTGACTCACCCCAGGACTTCACATGTATATTTAATCAAGACACTTAGAGATGCGAAGTCCAAGCTACGGTCGATTAAAGAGAAGCCCTTTCATGTGGCTGTTTAACCCACGATGGTGAAGGGTTTATGGGAAATGGTGTTTGTTAAAGGCAGCTAAAGAAAGCAGAAATGACCTACTGAATAAACAATATCAAACTACCCTCATTAAAACAAATTGAGTAAAGGCCAAGACGTACTTGGAATTAACTTATTTGTTATAAATGTCAGCGGGATTTTGAATTAAAACCACTTAAATAATAAGGTATGTCTCCTTTTACATCTTAATAGCTTTTATTAAGTATTTTTATTGAATATATTAGATGATGATGCCTTTTTGACTCTCGATCTACACTCGAATCACATCTGGACACTGAATCCTTTTATTCCTTTGTGCTCCGAACAATATGGCAGGAAAGAGGGCATTCACTGTCTTTTGAATTAAAAGTAAACAGGTCATGTAAACCTGAGACACAGGTCATACTGTATGTAAGAGCATGTAACACCCCTGATACCTGTTGGTTACTCAATAACAGTTTTTAATTTCACCATTCATAACAGTTAGAAAGGCCTTTTCTGCAGAAGCATGCACAGTGTATTGTATTATCAGCAGAGTCACTGATAACTAATCCTGTGGTGTCACTTATCTCAAGATGTAAATACCTGGCCACCGCCTGGATCTGCATACCAGGCCACACTGAGCCGTTATGAATGCTTGTGTGCGCAAAAGCCCCTCAGGAGACGGAGCAATGTGCGTCATACCAAGGATCAGCCTATTATCCCGGGCTGAGAGTGGCAGGGGAAGGGGATGTGGGGTACCCAGAAAGGTGATAGTAAGCCTGACAAAGGGAATGAAATGAAAAGAAGATAAAGCAAAGTGATGGGTGGACTCGGTGACTGGGGACAATTCAAAAGATAAAAGACAAAGAATAAAAGAGAGCATTCAACGGAGAAATATGAGCCGGCGTGGAGAGGGTACAGTACGAGAGCAGCGAGGGAGGCATTCAGAGTCAATTAATTTTTTACTCTTTTTTTTTTTTGAAGGCTGGGTTACTTAAACTTACCTTTCTTCCTCCACTCCATCCACGCTCAAATACACACTGACTTTGAGTGCAGTACAGTCACAATTTCAACTAATAGGATTTACAGAATTGAGGCTACTCAAGGTGAGATGGACTTGATTTATGGAGAATCAGTGGAAAGGCAGGACCTTCTTAACACTATGTGAACAAACAACAGTAAGAAACAACATGTTATCAGACAGTTATCAGTTAACAGACGGCCTGTTTAATGTTTTGTATCTTATTTGTATCATTTAAGGTTGCTAGCTTTCAGTATGCATCATAAAAAGGCTTGTCCAATAGTCAAATATCTACCTTTCACTTAACTTCAACCGTAGGATGACTGGTTGTCAATCTGCATCCCAGTGTGACTGTTCCAGCAACTATACACATATTTTTTTTATTTCCAAAGTGAAAATTAACTCATTGATGAGCCCTTTTAACACACAAATCTGATGCTACTGTTTGCTAGTTATCAGCAAATGCGAAGTACATCTCAGGCTAATGGTAATGTTGTTAATTTTGCTTGAAGTTTGTTACAAACCAATGACGGTACTAGAAACTTAACCAACCCACCCAGTAATTGTTGACACTTAGTCACTGGAAATCCTTATTTGGGGTGTTATGTGCATAATAGTTAATGAGTATTGAGATGCTAATAGTTAGATTTAAATTCCAATTTGGAAATATTGTCATAAAATTTCTGTAAAATTTCCTGATATTGTGTTAAAATTGTGTGTGGTTATGGTAAAATATTAACAAAAAATACTGAATTAAATCCACAATCCAGGAAAAGTGACACAGCAGCTCTTCCGCTGTTTTCACCAAGTGTTAGCATCATCTACGCTAACACTTACACCAAGCGTTAGTATCATCTACGCTAACGCATACACCAAGCGTTATTATCATCTACGCTAACGCTAACACCAAGCGTTAGTATCATCTACGCTAACGCTAACACCAAGCGTTAGTATCATCTACGCTAACGGTTACACCAAGTGTTAGAATCATCTACGCTAACGGTTACACCAAGTGTTAGCATCATCTACGCTAACACTTACACTAAGCGTTAGTATCATCTATGCTAACGCTTATACCAAGCGTTAGTTTCATCTGCGCTAACGCTTACACCAAGTGTTAGTATCAACCACAGGCCAAGAATTGACAGTTCTGGCTGATTGTCGACAGCCGATGTTGAATGTCGCCCTCACCTGGGGGAGTTAAGCTATTAAGTAAAATAGCACCAGCTTAAGCTAAAGAGCAAACCATTAGAATATCATCATTGCTTTCAGAACAAACAGGGGTATCTCAGCTAACGATGCACATGCATGCTAACTGCTAACTATAATATAGATAGCAAAGCCTTTTTTGACTCACAATTTAGTAACCAATAGACAATGAATCATTTCAGATGGAGGGCTTCTACTTCCTCCTCTGATTCTGACTCAGACATAGTAAACATACTTTTGAACATTTATTGTCACATTCTCCGTTGTTGTGTGCAAGGCATGTTAGGTGTCAATCAAAACAAGAACGGCGTCAATCAAAACGTAGTCAGCCACACATACACGGCGTTCTGAAAAAGTCTAAACAGTAAAATAAGTTGCTTTTGAAATGAGGTTTTCTGAAATATATCGCCCTTTATTTTCACAGTTTGTCGTAGATGCTTAATGATACGCTCAACTTTGAGATCTTTGAGGAATTTCGAGCCAAATTCCAGAGGCTTAAAAACCAAAAAGGTCAATCTCTTGTTGGCTTTGGAGGGAAAGTCAGGGGATCAACAAATTTATTAGAATTCATTCCTTGGGGCCACGAATGTACAGAATTCAATCTTGAGCCATTCATAAGTTGTTGTGACCTTTCAGACTGGACAAAATGTTGGATAACCTAACCAACATCTCTATTCCCAGAACCATTCTGCAACCATAGTTAAATAATGCACTGTTACTTATTTACTTAGCAGGTAAACAACTAGAACCTGGAAAGGACACAAAGGTCCAGATGGAAAGAAAGTGGTTTTATCCCTCCAGGTGTTGCTGCATCTTGTGCTCCTGATCTGGCTGCTCACGGTCCATATGGCCTCTCAGCTGGCCCCTTAAAGCCGGTTAAAAGGTTTCACCAGTGGAAGGAAGTGTTACACGAGCTGGACACACAAAGAGTGAATGTGCAGGGGCTTCAGGGCAGAGCTAGAGGATGATCCAGTGCTGATCAGACCGGGTTACAGTTTGCATATTAGCACAGATGCTTAAACATAATTGGTGATAAGATTCAGAGCAGTAATCAATTACTCATATTATTCCAGCTTGTCTGCTATCTATAGTCCCTTATCATTCCCAAAACTTGTTGTGTCCTAATTAACTTTGCTCATTTCCCCACTTTCTTCGCTTCGCTTCCTCCACCTGACCTCCCTCGACTCCCCGCACAGCTGTCGCCTCGGCGCAAACTGGCAGCAGGTTGAGTCCAATGTAATGTGTTTCTGATTCGGTGGTGGAGAGTTTGTCTGGCAGAGAAAAGAACAGCTAAGCGTGGATTAAGAGACCTAAGCTGGGTGAAGGAGGGTGTCTGAGAGGCAGAGATGTCATTAAGGACATCTGTGTGTTTGCCTGCTCCAGCCATGTGAGCGCTGCAGGGACGTCTCGGACTGCGGGGGAGGGGAGGGGAGGGGAGGGGAGGGGAGGGAGAGGATCCTCTTCTGCACCACGGCCAAAAAAGGAAAGCAAGAGCTCGGGTCAAGAGGTCAGGCCTCATGATTTGAAAGTTGTAAAGTTGTCTGCTCATGCAAATGCGACAAAATACCAAGCTCCTTTTAATTTACTTTGCCTCCAACTGAAGCTGAGATTTAAACAATTTAATTAAAGATTTATTTATGAGTCAGATATCTTTTGTTTCTTGAAAAACAATCGGTCATTTTCTGTAATTTGTCATTTCTATAATCGCGTTTAATGAGTGAGACTGTCTGACAGTAAGTGAGGGGCTTTATCTTCAGCTTCTCCCTTATCTCCTGCACAAAAACACTCACACATGCAAACACGCACACGCACACGCCCACACAACCACAGTGTGCAGAACATATTGTTTGTTTCTCTTCCCTCTTATGCCAGTGATTCTGACGTTCCAGAAAAATAAATCCAGAAAATGTGTTCCAGCTTCCTGTTAAGCTGCAGGACTGAGGGATCATTCAGCCACTGGTACAGTGTGTTTTTTCATTTTGCTGTGCTGTGCGCAGAGAGATACGCCTGATTTAGAGTATGAAACTGCACACGCTACGGAGAACAAGTGGGGGAGAACACAATGTACTAAAAACATCAGCATGCGTACGTTTGTGTGGGTGTGCGTGTTTTGTGTAATTGTGTGGATGTAATACTCTGTATGAGGGAGATTTTAAGGTTAAGACATGGTTTGGAGTTAAAGGGCCAGTTCATCTATTTTCATCCTCAGTCCTATCATGCTATTTATGGGGAGCTAATGCCACTATGGTTGGATAAAATCATGTCTCGTTCAAAATCGTCAGGTTTGGAATGGAAAGATTTTTTAGACGATCCACCGGTATATTGTCATCGTATTTCGGAGCCATCGCCTGCAGCGAAATGGTAGTATTTCACTCCAGCGTCTCTCGCTGGGCCATTACTTTCAGAGGGAGGGGCGCAATGCATGCTGGGTGTTGTAGGAATGTAGAACGGGTGAAACCACAAGCTGTTTGTACAACTCTCTCCACGGCTATGGCGCCAATTTCAAACATCATCGCTTCTATCAATTACAGAGAACACCAGCTTTGACTGATGGTGGCTTCTTCCAGGGGCGAACTGCTCCTTTAAGGTTTGGGATTAGACATGTAGTTACGTTGGTTATGGTTGGGGTAAGCAGGTCTCCAGGGGATTAATATACCTGCATGTGTGTCCAGAACGAGAGAGAAATTAAAATCCTTGCACGATCGCGTGTGGAAAGACGCATTTACATGTTCAAAATGCTAAAGATTTCCATCTCAAAACCACCCTTTCATTCTTACACTCTAACCTTTTGTCAGGCACTTGGACTGACAGGCAGCTTGAGAGCAGTTTGAGCTGCAGTGTTTTGCACTGTTTGATTTCGTTGCTAGGTCTGTTGTGAGATAAAAGCAGAACACAGATAGTTTGACCTGGTTATTTCTCTGTTCCTCGTCCAGCTTGACCTGCTCTCTTCATCCAACACCAGACCACCCACTGCTCCCTTTAATCATTAACTTCAGATTAACTCAAAAAATAGACCCCTCTTGTTTCCATCTCATTTTCTCCTCCTACCACCCCCTGTTTTCTTCGTCCTAATTCATCTCCTTCCACTCCCTTTCTCTTGTAAATGTCAGCCACTTAAAGCGGGAAAATAAATATCTGAGCAGGCCGAGCAGCCAGAGGAGTCACCTGCCACGCCGCGCGGCAGCATCTGCTCATCCATCTTAAAGCGCACAATCCACAGTCACACCATATGCCATTTTTAGCAGCAGAGATAAGAGAGCTGCCAGACTCTAGATCAGCACTATTTTCTTTTTGGTGCCAAAATCACCCTGGTATCACCGCGCATGTCGTCAGCCTGGTAATAGGCAGGAGACGCTGCTCTCCAGGAAAGTTTCCCTCCTCTCCATAATACCCCTTCCTCCCACACTATGAGTCAAATATCATTATCTCAGCATGATCCGCTCTGTGTGTAATTAACATCAGGTGCATTGTGACATTTTTGCAGCCTTAATGATGTTCTGAGGGCATGCAGAAGAAGGTGGTGGTATTATTTCCCTGCAGGAGCGACAGTATAAATACCCTGATTGCTGGGGTCAGGTGGGCGGCTGAATGTTTTTCAAATTAGCCACAGTATGATTTCCTTCCTCTCGATACTACGCTCCTTTGTCTTTTCAAGTTTAGCTACATGTGTTTCTTCCGCTGCTATGTGATTAATTTAATCCCCCTTCCTTCACGTAAAGCCTCCTTGTACAAAGATAAAACACTCACTGTCACTATATTCCCTCCTTTTCTCTCCCTCTCCTCTACCCTGCTCCTCCTCTGTGGCAGCGTACAGTGAGCAGGCTGCTTGGACAAACGCAGGTATGGGCGATGATGTCAGCAGCGTGCGTCAAAGTCTCAGGGGCACATTTACAATCCCCTAAGCTTAACTGAGCCTCCCATAGAGTTCGTTGCGCACTAATCAAATCTGCGCTCCCAGCAGTGCGTTTTTGTGTATGCACGTCAATTTCCTCCTCAGGTTCAATCTATCACTCTCTTCAAGAAACAGAGAGGTGTGGCCGCTCTGCAAATGTGTAGAGTAAGGACAGACATGCTCACACATACACAGTCCTTGGGGAATACAATGTGTAACCTTGAAATGCTCTCCAGGAAAATGCCTGGTTGATCAATGCATATAACTGAATCCTTTCTGAGGTGGACCGATCCATCTTAGTTCTCCCTCAGGGTCGTGGCTGCTGCTGCTGAGAAAGACAAAAAAAAACTCTCCTCATTACACATTTTCTGCAGAAGAGCACAGTTCTAATGCTTCCTGTGAAGATAATGCAGGATTGTTGCCCTGCTGGATGTGTTGGGTTTCAAGTGAAGTGAGTCAGCTGGACTGTGGTTTGCATTTGTGCTTAACTGCATCATAAAGTGGCATAAACACTGACCTCAGTGCAAGGGTGCAGGTTTGGTTTTCAAATTGGTAGAGACAAAGGGAGGGGTGGAATACGTCAACACGAGGATAAAACAGGTTGTTTTATGGTTGGGATCAAAGATCAAAGTGCGTTTGCATCAAAAAGGATGTTTAAGGCAGCGTGTCTTTGCTTTTAGTGAAATGACTTTAATCTGCATATAAAACAAAGATTGTTTGAGCAAGGAGAGCATGGACACGAGCCAAAATGTGGTGGGTATATTACACTTGTTACCAGGGCCAAGTTACCTCTGGCCATTTTGGCGCCCTAGGCGAGTTTAGAATTTGGCGCCCACGCTGCAAATAGAAAATAAAACAAAATTTTCGCCGCACAATATCATTTTGTTTTTGCATGCCAGTGTGCAACACAGTTATCCAGAAGAAATCTGATTATTAGAATTATGATAAAGATCAGTCGGGATAAGATCGGGATATGAGGATATTGTGGGGCCTTATACACCAGTAGGGGGGTCTGGGGGATTCCCCCCCGAGAATTATTTTTTATAAAAAGCTCAATTTTGATGCAATTTTATGCACTCTTTATTTACATTCATAGTAATCATTGAACATTTAAAAATGTGTACCTCAACTGCTATCATTTAACATTTATTAAATAGACTCGGAAAAATGTGAAATTCACAAGTTACCATTAGTTTACTGTGAGATTAAAAGGGTTTTTCTTCATTCATAGACGCTCACAATAAACTTTTTAAGATGTCTCGTTCCTCTCTCCATCACATGCTGCTCTCTCTCTCTTCCCCTCCCTTTGTATTATATGTTGTCTGTCTGTTTGTCCGTCTGTCCCTCTCTATCACGTGGGATTAGTCGAGACAAAACCTCTTACCCTCCCCTCTATTTAAAGATCGAGTTTGAGTTTTTCCAACTGGGCCTGAACGCGTCTGTCCTCTCCTCTCTTGTAACTTGTGTCAGGAAGGGCGCGCTGAGTGAGTGTTCGAGGAAGTTAGAGAGAGAGCGCGGCAGAGCGATGGTTAATGCGAGCGGAGCAGAGAGAAAGGTTGGCAATGAAGGTGTCAATCTTATCCTATATCGCCTATGCCTTGAGCCGGCCCTGGATGCAACCTCAGGATGTCAGGAGAATCTCTCCGCTGGTAGGGGTTTGCACGACAGCTTCAGGCAAACTCTTTACATGAAGTGACATCATAAGTGTCCTGTGAAGGTGGTTTTCAGCTCTTTGTTGCTCACAATGACAATGCTAACATGTTCAAAATAACTCGTGTTAGCATGCTAATATTTGCTTATTAGAGTTATACACAAAGTACAGCTGAGGCTGATGAAAATGACATAACTTTTGTAGGTATTAAGTATCAGATAAAAAGCTTTACTTCATGGTGGCTTAAGGTATTAATTTAAGAGATAAATAATGTACAAGAACACATTGTCTGGGAACTCTAAGTGTCTGTACCCGATGTTGAGATATTTCCCAGGATAAGTGAATAATTTGACCTGCTAGTGGCACTAAAAGAAACTCTGGGTGTCACAAATCCACAAAGAAACACTCGAGACATTGAGCGTCTGTAACAGCAGTTGTCAAGATAATTCAGTCGGGAACAAAATGATGGACTGACTGAAACTGCTGTCTCTACAGCAGCACTGAGAATCCAGTGTCATCATAGTTATTCTTTCAGACTTTCGAAGGCTCCTCAAAAGCCACAACAGGGATTATACAACAGCTGTACGACTCATTAGAAGAAAACTGAGCTTCTTTTGTGAATTCGGTAAAGTACCTCTAATTAAGCTCCTGCTGTGTCTCTGCCGCATCACTCCCACTGACGTAAATCTACGGCACATATGCACAGCCTTAACTAGCATCATTACAGACAGATGATGGTCTGCAACTGTTTTCCAGTCCACTGGGCTCTCAGCATCTGCTCGGACTTGGCCGCAACATTCATCACAGGCTTTAGCGACGACGGTGCAGAAGTGAGTCGGAGGGATTGGGGAAGGGAGTGTGAGGTAACCCATTAACTGGTGAGAGCTGACAGAGGGGCTGTGACCGCATGAACGGTGCTGTTGTGGTGCATTTACGTCAGACAACAGCTGTGGTTCATCCCTCCCTCCTGCAATACTATGAGAGTCAGCCAGACAGGCTTCAGGACTGGGAAAGAAAAACACCACGAGGAGCCGTATGTTTGCTTTTGTGGACAAGCTGTTAGGCTCAGCGGCCACACACAACGCACAGACAAACAAATGAGATTAAAGTGGTGTCCCGTGGCATTTCCACAGAGGTGAGGGGACACGATTCGTAAACATACATACATAAAGCTTCCATAATCCATGACATGACATCTGCTATAATCCTCCTTGGCATTTAGCGCACACGTCGGAGCGATTATAACAGGTGTCATGTCATGTTTAAGACAGGATTATGCTGGTTTAAGCCTGCATGTGTCCAAAACGTAAGTGTGCATGAGGCTGTGAAATGACCAGGCTGCAGACTCATAAATGGCGTTTATTGTTTTAATTAGGGAGTCTGTACTGTGACGTCTAGTGTTTGGGATCTTAACTCGTAATTCTGTGGAACTTTAGAAGAAAAAACACAGAGTGTTCCGGGTAAAAGGCTTCGCTGGAAAGACATAAAAAAAAGAGAAAGCCATCTGTATCAACTGCACGTCATATTTCTCTCAGTTTGCTCCCTTTCCTCCCTCTGATGTTGAAACTACAATAATCTAGGAAAAGAGAAAACACACTGTGTTTGTTGTCATTGCCGCTGACGTGTGTTCAAGCATCTGTGTGTGTGTGTGTGCCATGTGTTACTCATGTTGTGTGGACAAAAACCTGTTCCAAACCAGTCTCATTGTTGGGACTCACCTTTTCATATGAGGACATAAATACAAGTCCCCACAACGTCTTTGTGTGAGTTTGTGTGTGTGTTTTGCATGTGGCCAATGTATTGCACATGTGTGGACTAGAAGCGTTTACACAGTCTCTCTGTGGGGACTTGCTTTTCTTTAGGGGACAGAAACGCGAGTCCCCACAACGTAGGTGTTTGTGAACGTGTGTGTCTGTGTTTGCGTCCTCTACAGGCAAAGCAATAACTGTTTACCAAGTAGGTCAAACTCACTGAGGGCAGCGTGTAGCTCGGTGTGGTAACAGTTATGCAAAGTTGGAGGACTTTTAGTACCTTTGACGTTACATGAGGTTTAATGGGCACAGTTTATATCTCACAGAGGTTAGAGCAAATGAGCCGCAGAATGGTCATTTAATGCTGAGGGTTTCTCTTATAAACAATATTAAAAGAAAGATGTTAGTCTCAGTCTGTCTCTCGGTAGTTTGCCTCCTACATATGTCCGGTACATGCTTCAGGATCTATCTTAAAGGCAGGGGCGTGTCCAGACTTTTTTGACTGGGGTGGCCAAACTAGGGTACTGATTTATGCAGGGGTGGGGGCATGAAGCTTGGGTGCTCGCACACATTTCCAAATAGCTTTTGTTAACCTTTTTTGTCTCCGCTTATAATATCTACCTTACTTACATCATTTAGATGTTACATTCCTTTGTATAAGTTTAATATTTAAAAAATGACACAACAGAGTGGCACCATAAAAATCTTCCGCACTGTATTCCTTATGGACTCAAAAATAAGATGTATCTCCAAAAGTATTAAGTATCGACAAATCACTGCTAGCAACAGACTGCTAGTCACTTAAGCTACTAGCAGCCTGTTGCTACACTGCCCAGTAAGTTGATTTGAACTTAAGCCCCACCTCTGACCAGGCAGATAGACAATCATAGTTTAGGATTATGGGGTGGCCAATCAGATTTCAGGGGGGGCCCATGCCACCCCAGGCCACCCCTTAGAAACGCCCCTGCTTAAAGGTAGAGTAAACTTCTAAAACACCTATACACTACAGTTATAAGCAAATATAACTCAAACAGGAGTAAAGAAGTTAAATTTTTTAGTGTACATGGGAGTGAAAACGTGAATTAAAGTAACTACAAAGGAAATACTTGTTAGGAAGTTAAATGCAGCTAGTTTCTGCTTTTAAATTGATTTTTCACACTAAATAAATTATTATCACTGCCCTTATCTTTTAACATTAAATATATTCACACTTACATATTAAATAGTGGTCAGAAAATTGACATAATCTCTTCCCTGATTGTTAAAATAAATGAAACATCAACACTGTAACAAAGGTTGGATTGTTTAATAGTACCACAGGGTAACTTGAGCGCATGAGGACTTGCAGACATTGAATACCATCTTTAACGTTGTGTAACTTCAATGCTCGCATTGATTCAAGATGTTACTGCCACTGTAGCCCCTTATATAATTTCTATGACGTTTCCATTGGTTCTGAGCCACCCACTAATGAAACAGTAGAACATAAAGAGAGCCCCAATTATTAATGACAGTGTTCACAATCACAGCACCTGTCTGACATCTTTAATGATTGGTGTCTGATAAAGACTGACGTATGTTGTTATTTCGGGCTGCTGATGCTCTTTGACATTTCTGTCTGGTTCATCAGTTTGTCATTTGAGACATGAGGTCACATTGAACAGTGTGTGAATACGTCACACTGGTGCAAACGCCTCTTTCTAACAGATAAAAGAGGAAGCCTATGTAAAGACACATTTTTGGACGTCTGTGAGTATTACTTCCTGTCTAGACTGCTGATAGCTATTACTGTTCCTTTGAGGCATTTTTATATGTATATTTTAGATTTTCAACACAATTTCATCCCAGCAGCAGCACATCATGTCACTTGTTCTGTATTCAAAAAGGCAGAGACATTACAGATATTCAGATGTGTGACAAAACCAAACTCTCAAATAAACCAGTCTGATACTGTAAGAAAGCTTTTCTTGTATTGTTTCAAGTGCAGCTACAATAACTGAAAACATAATTCTTATTATTAAATTATTTATTTTAAATGTGGTGGAATAATTTAACCAAACTATCAGAGTGCAAATTATGTTTTGAAGCATGATTTACATGTAAATAAACATCTGTTAAGTCACTATCTATCGCAATGGTGATTGAGCCTATGGCCCATTGATGAAAGCCTTTGCATTTGCAGCATTAAGGACTGGATTTCTCGTCCAGTTAGTGACATGTTTTCCGTCACCCAGCAGTGGTTGGTCTGCCAGAGAGGGTAGGCGGAGCTAAGCGGCTGCTTTTCCGGTCTCTGCAAGTGTTGCGAGTAAACAGTAATCTACTATGGCTGAACAAACAAAGAAAAGATCGATGACTACAGAAACAACTTCAAAAATAAATAAAAAGAAGAAAAAGAAACAAATTCGACGCTCAGATGAAGGCAAACAGTTTTAAAAAGGAAAGCGACCGTCAGCAAGGAAAATCAAGAGTTACAACCGGAGCCAACCGTGGACATGTGATGCTGTCTGGATATGTGGGAAGTGTGCTCCCACAATTACCGTTTATCGCCACAGGTACCGCCAAAGAGAACGAAACTGAGATCTTTGAGATTACAACTTTAAGTATCTACAGACATGCTAGCTGTGCTGAGAGGTACAGTGACGATGTCATCTTAAGGGAAACCTTAATGTCCAAATTCAAGAGATTTATTTCAGTTGGGACCAAAGCAGATGTAGTGGTGTAACAAACAGGAAAAGAAGACAATATAAAAATATATATATTGTTTTATCCCTTTAGATACGTTGGATATAGAAATGGGATAATATTAGTTGATAAAATAAAGGTATATACTCAAATACAGACAATAATATGCATATAGGCTGCTGTTGGAATGTCATTGGCCTTTACGGACTTAAAGCTCATTATATTAAAACTAAAAGAGAAAATAATACATAATCAGACTCGAAGAAAAGCTGTTAATCATAATCTGTCTGTGTCCGAGCGTGTGCCCTGCTGGCGTCAGAAGCAACTGATGTCACCTCCAAAGCTTCACCCAGCCCCCTCCTTCTCCAGCATGCCCGGAGAGACTGCATCACTGCTGGGCCCGATGATCGCCTGTGCGTCTCCCTAGAGGGCTCCCACTGAGTGCAAAAGTGACTAATGACTTCGTCCTACAGGTATACCTCTGTATTTTTGTGATAAGTGGAGACAGGTGCAGTACCTGATGTGTTGTAATCTAATGCGCGTGTGCTGCAGTCTCCAGTGCTCTGCAGTGCATTGTAGAAAAAGACAGATGTCATGCAGAGGAACTAACAATGTGATGAAATGACAAAGAACAATTCACAGTCAATCATAGGAGACAAAACAATACTCCACAGCGTGACGAATACTTGGAACAACAGACGGTAGAACGGCGTGCATGTGCGTGCGTGTGTGACAATAGCGTACTTCCTCTCTGCAGCAACATAGTGAATCACACAAAAGCACAAACGGCACAGTACGTACACCTCAATCCCAAGCAATCTAATACATATATGTATGAGGGAGCGATATGGGGGAGGTGAAAGCGTCAGAGAGAGGAAGACTCCCTCTAATGCTCTGGGAATGTGTTATTGATTTGGATAAAGCGTGTGCAGCCCTGAGATAACACTGTGCAGCAGAGGAAAGAAAGGGAACCACAGAGTATTTGTTTGAACTACAAAAGAAGAAGAATAATGCATATGTATTATGCAGATGTACTGTAATGTATGTAAAAGGCCTCAAGGAAGCTACAAGCTTCATTCATTATATGTTATGACAGATTTTTCCATGTCCTCGCTGGCTCCGACTGTACCCAGGAGTCATATAACCGTTACTGCTGACAGGACTGAATGAACACTCATTATCAACTTTTATATCGCATATAAAGACAACCGAGGAGGGATTTTTATTCACAGTGACGTCAAACTTCAGTCGGAAAAAAATCTTATAAACTGTCATATAACAGGGCAATATAAAAAGACAAAGTATCTAATATGAGGAGCGACATTAAGGCACTTTATTTGCAAATCTATGGGTTTTAATTTTATATGAATTAATATATGTAATATGGAAAGTAAAAAAGTATATACATTTAATTGTGCCTATCGCAGTAATTTCTTCTCTTAATTTGTATACTGAGATTTTTATGCACCACAACACCAAGGAAAACTCCTCCTGAAAGCCGAACCTGTTGCTAACAGTAATTCGCCTGATTCTGATCAAGGCTGACACATTAATAAAACTAATCTGCTGTTTGAATTAAGGCCATAAATGAACAGATATTCTCTTTATGCTGTATTTCAGGCTTTGCTTTTGTCTTCAACTGTAAAACTATTCATAAAGTCTGATCTAAAAGACTAAGAAAGGTGTTCATTTTACTCATTTAAGGGGGCTTGTCATCAAATATTTGAAGGTATTTACACTCATTCATACTCTATTATTACTGGTATACTCCTGATGAGAAACAAAACAAAACTCTGGCACTGAAATAATAAAGAACTCCTCTTATTTAGCGTAGACAAATACAACACATGCAGCACCAAGCTGTCATTAGTGTCCTCCTCATGAAAACTATGAGAAGTATGTCGTCAGCATATTGGAGGACTTTTGACCTCACTTAGAAATGTTGTCATCTGGGTATTTTTTAACTTAATATTCCGAACACTTAAGGATTTAACAATTAAACTAATATTTATAGATTTATTATTACATGATTTTCATCCGTACTTGTGGCAGTAGAGTTGCCTATTCAATCAAACTGTGGCAATCACCAAAATCCTCTCAAAGCCACGGGAAAACTGCAAAGATTAAAAATGCAAAGGAGGAAACAAAACCTTACAATACTTATATAGAATATGTCAGAATCGGAAGCAGCTTCATTGGCAAAAATATGCAAACTTAAAAAAGGAAATTGTCTTTTACTCAGACAGACAGACCTTCCAATATCAATCAGTCATGATGAATTTTGTATATTTAGCTTCCCTATGTCCAGAGCCTGATATAACGTTAAGATTCTGCTGCTAATGACAGTTAAGTAACAACAGAAATAATGACAGTTGACATGTTTGCTCTTTACTTTACAGCACTGATGTGAATAATAGTTAAGTTTATGTTTAAATATAGTTCAAACATATTTTTCATCTCACCTGCGACATGACAGATTTAACCTGAGCTTGTTCTATCTGTAGTGTTTGTAATGCTGACACCTACGTAGAGGTCGGTGGGGAGAGGATTTACAGCGGGAGGAAGCTGTAGTCCTCAGGGAATGGTTTTTACCTTTGACCCAGATAAAGAAAGGCAGGAAGAGGACAACTCTCTGGAAATGCACGGGCCTGCAGCCGCATCTATTCTGCACTTTAACCGGTGATACTGGATGCTTTAGAATTGTTGGGTCCACTCTGATGACAGCGCATTCCTGTGAGATTGAGAAAGAGGTATGACCCTGTGTGTGTGTTAATCTGTGTGCTGAAGGTTCAGTTAAATGATCTCATTCATTTTCAATCCCCCTTTGCGTCATCCCTCTTTCATCTGAGTGCTGTTAACTCATTGTATTATCAGACGTAAGCAAACAGGCCTTTGTACTCCTGAAACACGTGAAGAAACACGAGTGATTTCATCAGGACTAAGTGACTCGTCGGACCTGTCTCCTGGATGATTGCAGGATGATCAGCAGTGATGTACAAGCAGGACTAAGTGGACGGAATTGGGCTCGATGACCGTGTTTCTGGTCAGCATTTCGGCTCTGAGCAAACAGACAGTAGTCAGGTGGTGTATTGACCCAGACTGATAAGCTATCAGTGCACATTCCTGTGTAGATGTGTGATCAAGGTCAGCCGCAAAGATCAAAACTGAGGGACTGGCTGCAGGTCGTAAATTCACATTGGAGTGACGCATGAAGAGAAGAGAATGACCTGACACCTCCAGACACAAAAAGTGCTTCAGTGATGCAGCTTTAACTTCTACTTCTACTAAATAAACAACTCTGACCTAATAAACCACCTCCCCTTTTGCAATGACCTTATAGTGCCTCAGAACACTCGAGCAGGCAGGATGACCTGAACGTAGAAAAACAACTTCTTTTCTACTAAAACATTTTTGCTTGTTTGATTCAATTTGTGTCACTCTGGTTGGATGTTTAGCGACACAGTGTCAGCACAAAAGGCACAATCAGGAACCTCTGAAGTGAACGTTGTGTTCTTGTTGTTGTTGCTTAGTTACACAGTGGTATTATACTACAAATCTATTGTTCTTCTGGATTAAAGAGCCTGTTTAACGATTTACTTACCATGCCGACAAACTTTCAAGGAGAAGAGCAAAATAAACTGTCTGACATGAGTCATATTGTATGATATGTGTTACTGTGATGCATGAGACTCTCTGCTGTCCTTATTATACAGCCTTACAACCTTAAATCACCCAGGAAGCTCCTGAACAAAAATCTGAACCAACCACTTAATAACTCTGCAGACACAACTGCAAACAACCACATTGTTCATATTGCACTACAGCCTCACAGGACCCAGGTGGGGACCTGGGGGCGGATATGCGCAGCCACAAACGTCAGAACAGAATTAATTTACCATTTTTGTCTTCGCTTCTCATCGCCTTTAACAGCTAACATTTCAGTATCTTAACTTTCCTATGATACTCTCTTTTATGTTCTAATTTAAGAGTGAACTCGCAACACAACAGAGTGACTCAATGTAAAGTAAAGCTTCCAAACATTCCCTTGAGAGTGAGGACCGGGAATTTTGGTCCACATCACAGGTCACATCATAGTACTGTAGTGGTGCATAAAGCCAAAATAGTTCCACTATAACTGGGCCCTCCCTGCCCTCTCGCCCTCTTAGCCCTGCTGCTTTATGTCCAGGAAAATGTTCAGCAAGTGACTTTTAGAACATGGGGACCTCGTGACTCAAATAAAGGCTACTTTGGTGTTTCTTCTAGAGAGTTGATGTTTCAATGTGATGGGGGAAGTCTTTTTAAGCCAGTGTGCATCAGGTAAAAGGCCTAGAAGTAGTAATTACACAGTGTGGCCACTGTGCCAAATCAGCTTCAAAGCACTCCCTCACACTTTAAACCTAAAACTTGTTGAAAAAAGTTTAAAGTTATAATGAGTTGGAGATTTATTAAAAAAATGTAAAGTGAAATTTTTTATTTTTACAATGTAGCTGTTGTCAGGACGTCTTGTTGTTTGTCAACCTTTGTACGGTGGTGTGTGGCCCTTAGCTACAGCATGCGGATCTGTGTTTCCCTGAGTCTGGCTCAGAAACATTCACACACGCTGAGCTGAGAGACCACAGAGGGCAAAATGACACTAGCTTCAGCTGGATTCCAACAAACCCGTCGTCTTCCCGCAGGTTTGTCTGAAGTGTGGGCTTGTTTGTGTGTTTTAGGAAGAAATCACTGTGAAACAATCAGAAAACAAATGCGACATTTCTCTGATTGTTGTCGCTAACGCTGCTCCTTCTCTTTGAATGGTCTGTGTTAGCACTATTAAGTATTTGTGTCTCTGTGTCTTTCACTTGGACTGAAACGTGTTTAGAAAATCAAACATATTTTTATTGTGACCTGGATGCTGGATATCTTCATCCATATTCATTGAAGTGTGTGTGTACAATGTGGAGTCAGTAGATGAGACAATATGTGTAAAGGTGAGGGGTGCACGTTTAAAACTATCCCTCCTTTTCATAACACCTCTGAATACTGTCGTGCTGTCTTGTACTAATGAGTGTTGGAAACCACAAATACTGACCTACGTGAAACACTTGTTGAAGAGAGGTGAAGGAGGTGACTTTGGAAATCCGGGTAATGAAGGGCCTCACAGGTCATGTTAAATGAGTGGTCCGGTGAAGTGGAGCATGACATCACCACAGCGATATCAGGATGACGCACTTTCACTGAGGTTCATTAACATTCTCTTCGTTCCAAAGCCTTTTTCATAACAGAAAACAGCTCTGGAGTTCACCCAGGGCATGCCCACTGTGACCCCCCCCCAACACACACAGGACATGCTGGGATGGGCGGATGGTGCCATGTTGGAATATAAGAAACAGCACAAGGGAAACTTAGTCTGAAGATTTATGATAATAATTTTACTATCACTGCAAAAAATGATGATAACGATAATAATTAGCCATTATTTTTGACACTGAAACCACAAAAAACAACAGAGTCCTAACTTCATAATATCATCAGAGCTTAATCTAAGACTACAACTGGTCCAAACTAAAATAATACTGATTGTTAGTGAAACATAATCTACCTCTTGTGTGCTCAGGAGGGAAATCAAAATGACACCATGCAGGACAGGTTGACCTACTGCGGTCAATATCTCCCTCTAGTTTACAGAAATAAAACTCCATACATACTCCATACTACCATACAAACAGATGGCAAAACTATTTCATATGTACTATACTGTAAAATTGTCCAGTGTTGGATGTATCTGTATATAAATATAACATTAAGAAAGATGATACCTTTAACAGACATTGTGGTATTTCATGTCCAATGTAAATTCTTCCCTGTCGACACTGGTTGTGTATATTCTGTTGAATAGTTCCATCTTGTGGAAAAGCAGAAACATTACACTTAAATGTTGACCTGTTTTTTGCTTTGTGTTTTCAGGTAGTTTCCCGCCTACTCTTTGGCAAATGCTTTGTACTTAAAAAAAAGGTAACTCAGTACCAAAAAGGCTAACTTTAGAAAATAGCCTCATCATAGCTTTGATTAAGCTCCTGAATGATTTTTCAACAGAAATAGGATTTTTAAGGATCTCTTTGGGGCTGGTATGGACAAGAAGAATAATTAAGCTGTAGTAGATACATGGATAGTATTAACAGTGTACAGCACATTCTGTTTGGGCGTGAGTGTTGTTTTAAAGCACTTGTAAAAATGTGAACATGTCATTTAAGGCCACAGTTATTTCAGTTCATTTCAGTGGAGCAAATACCAAAACATGTTTTGAGTAAAACTGATTGACCCTGGAGCTTCACTTGTCTTTGTTCACTCTACCAGCCAATGGCCAATAAACCCATCCATGCGTCTCTTAAGGTGATAGTAAGGCCCCTAAAAGTTTGTTTACTGCCTATGAAAATGTGAAAGGTGAATTACTCAAGCCAGATAACAAGAGGTAGTTTAGAGGTCGAGGAAGTTTAGAATCAATGCCAGCCAATTACAGTACTGACTTTAGGAGGTAAAAATATATTGACATTCAATTTGAAAGAAGTTTATAAGTGTCATAAACACAATAATTACACTTACACAGTCGTTGGCAATGAAAATACATTTTAATAATAATAATAATAAAACCTTAATTTATAGCATATTTCAAATGAATAATACATTAATAATTTCAATGTTATATTTTACATTCGTATTGCCTATTTTAATCGTATAAGTATTTTACTTATTTTTATATTTTAATTCTGTTATAAATGTTTTGCACCAAACACCTTCCTTGTATGTGTAAACCTACTTAGCAAAAACCCTGATTCTGATTTAATTTAAGAAGGCCACGGGATAGGAATGCGTTTTTAGAACATTCAAAATAGAATTCTAATTTTGAGAAAGACATAATGTGTCATGTATAAGAAATGCGGGTATTGAGAGAAATGCGGAAATAAAAAGCAGACTGGAATGTGGTGGAAATGAAAAAGGCTTGAAGACGCTTTGTGAGCTTCCCGTAGGAGTTGACCATCTCCAGAAGATGGCAGTAATGCAACACAAAAGATGCTAGCTGTCCTTAAACCTCCAATAAGAGGGGAGTAACAAAAGTAAGGAATGTGAAGTCCAGTCCGCAGTTTACAGCCTGCTCGAGCTCGGCGTTTCTCAAGTTTCGCTCCGGCGCGTGCTCTGCCCCGTCTTCTTTGTGTTGTCAGGCAGAAAGACACACCAGTCAGGGTGGCGTGTGTCCTGATTCACAGGCACCCCCATCAGCGACCGGAATAAAACAATAGCTTTTCATATTGTTGTTTAGAAGTAAGGTGTCACTCTTCATTTTTCACGGTTTTTCCAACAATGTCGGTGGGAGTGGAGTCTGGTTTCTCGAGTGAGGAGGTTTTAAACAGCCGCTTCCCCCTCCATCGGGCGTGCAGGGATGGAGATGTCGGTGCCTTGTGCTCCCTCCTTCAGTGCACCTCAAACCCGGCTGACCTCACCGTGGAGGACACCTTCTACGGCTGGACGCCTATACACTGGGCCGCTCATTTCGGAAAGGTAGCTGACTTGCTTGGTTGTCTTTTTAGACGACCCAGACGTCTCATAATTCATATTGTTGGTTGACATTTTCACCCACTTGAGCGTCAGCGCTCTCCGACATGAGCCTCGGCTCGGCCATTTCCTGATGTTGGCCTTAACGGTTAGTTGATGAGACTAAAAAGCAGCCATCATTAACTGGAAGCAGACAATGGAGCGCAAACGTGAAGTCGATGTTGCTCTATGGCTAAAGGATACTTTATTAAATCTACCGGTGTACGATTTCTGTAATGTTATAACGTTAACCATTTTGGATTTGAAAGGTAAACGCTAACATTGAGCGGGAACAATATTGACTAACGTTACCATAGAGACACTGATAAAGAACTTGGAACGCTACAAGAAAAATAGACGTTAGTGATTAACTGAGACTACGTAGCTAACCTAAACGAACAAAACTGATATTAGCAAGAACTTAACGTTAATTATATTTAACAACAGTCGTTTTACTGTGCACAATTCTTTCATTTACTTTTGTTATCTGTTTAAAAAAGCTTTTAGGTTAAATTAATGACGTAAATTTAATTTCGTAGTCAACTTTCAACGTTAATGACTCGTTTTAAAAGAACCGCCCTTTTCTAAACATACGTGTGTTAAGATTTATCAAACTACACTTTGGGAAGGGCAGGCCTACATTTTGCACAGACATTGGATGCGAGCCCACAGCAGGAGCCATTAAGTCTAAGACATTGAAGCCTGGCCAAACTGTGGTGTTGCATTTTTGCTCCAACCATTTACTGTACTACACTTGTCTATACCTGCCCAGTGTAGTTTTTATCAAAAGCTATGAATGAATCACTGCACATTCCTCAAAACAATCAGCCTGACTGTCTATGCATTGCTCATCTCTTTACAGTTGGAGTGCGTGATGCGTCTGGTTCAGGTGGGCTGTGGTGTGAATGCGGTGACCTCCAGGTTTGCCCAGACACCCACTCACATCGCTGCTTTTGGGGGCCACCCTGAGTGCTTGTTATGGCTACTTCAAGCAGGTGCAGAAATTAACAGACAGGTAAGACCCTGGATACACCTTCAACACATGCCTGCAGACTGTACAGTACACGTCAAAATGAAACAGTTTGGTTTTGCTACGTTTTAAAATCATCCCTAACTTGACTGGTGAGTTTGCAGGAATGTTCCTTGTTGACATTTCCTGGAGAGATACATGTAAACATGATCCTGCTCATAGTATACTGACTGTACTAGAAGTAAACAGCACATTACAAACAAACTGTAGACTACGGTATAAGTGACTAAAAATGTAACTCAACAAATCACAAAACCAATTTAATTCTCAGTACAGGCAGAGGTACACATGCATGATTTAAGAGTAGAGCAGTCAAGAGGCTGAGCTCAGACTTATCCCATCAAAGAGGATCACTCTGAAGTGGGGTCAGACCCTCTCAGTGCACTGTTACTACTTACTACTCCACCTGACATATATTGGGATTATGTTTATGTGTCACTTTTTCAGATGCATTTGCTCTCGAACCGTTTTTCATACACAGACCCATGCACCAGGATCTATTTTATGCTCCGCTGCACTACTGAGAGAAATCAGATTAGTAGGTCATGATGACATAACATCTTGACGTCATCCTGAAACGCATTTCTAACAATTGGCTTTGAAATTACTCAGCATATGCTGAAATAAACATCTGAAGAAAATCTTGGATTTGGGACCTAACCTCTCTTGGGTTGCTGAGCACGTCCCACATTTCATAGTGGTTAGAGGCAGCTTCCTGATTTTTTTTTCTACACTCATAAGTCGCAACTGTAAATGTGTGTGGCAAGTGGTGAAGTCTGGGTGAAAAGTTCAGACTCTCCCCTGTAGACTCATACTCCATTATCACAAGCTGCAGAAGGAGGCAGTTGTGGAGGTATATTTGATTAAAAACTCCAAAGTGTTTTGGCTCCCACTTGTTCGTGTGCACAATGCAGTCATGCTTCCCTGCGTGTAACCGCGGTCTCCTATCCTCACTCAGGACTATGTGGGTGAGACGCCCATCCACAAGGCTGCTCGTGCGGGCAGTCTGGAGTGTATCAACGCTCTCTTGATTCAGGGAGCGAAAGCTGAGTAAGTCCTGTGATCAGATCTGCGTCTTCATTTCTTTTCCTCTATCTTTGTACTATCCAACACCTCAGTTATACCTTTGCAAGGGATCACCACCAAAGTCAAATCAGAGCAGTGATGACCATTTGAAGTTAGGGTTTCTAAATTAAAGTAAATTAACTTTAAAGGTCTGAATATCCAATTAAACGCATATCAATTGATGAAACATGCAACAACAAAAGAAATATTTAAAAATGTTTTAATGATATGGTTGTCCTACACATACACAGGCAGAAAGAAGCTGCTCTTTTAAATGGTACATTTACACTGAATTACATGAGGCTGTGTACCACGTATAACTGTAAACAGTGCTGGACCTATTGTTAAGATTTGTGCATAACTTTTTAATATTCATACGATAATATTCATGGAACATAACACCAATGCTTTAGTACATTTAGTCTTGGTGTTAAAATTGTACATCACATAATTGTGTGAAACATTCATATCTCTCCCGTCAGCTGCTTTTTAATAAACATTGTTGTGCAGCTGGTTCAATTGCAAGGATTGTAAAGTAAGAGTTGCTGTTAGTCAGCATGAAACTCCTTAGTTACTGAGTGCTAAAGATGCTATATAAATACATGATGTTTCTTTAAGCTTAAAACAGTTCGACCAAGAGATGCGTCTCAAAATATCTATTCAGTTGGTGGTGCTCCCTTGAAAATGTGACATTTTGATAATCCCTGAAATTGTTGTTTATCATTGCAACAATTTGCGTTAAGTTGCCCTCTGTGTGTAATAAAAGTAGCAAAGACATATTAACTTCTCAGAGAATGATTTATAAGGATACTTTTTACTTTACATTCAGCAGACACTTTTTATGATTTGAGAAAAAGCTACATTTTAAGAAAAGTAATAATTCACCCGACACGTTGCCTTTTTTAGAATGAACTAACAGGTTGGTGATCAAGCACAGTTATTACACAGACAAGAGGGCAACTTAATGTAAAGGTTGATGAACTGTTCTTAGCCTTGTAGGCCATATTGCATGATCTTTGTTAAGTCTAGAGTGTGTTTTTCTTTGTTAACATTTGTTTTGGTTAGTGTCTTACATAGACAGTTTGAACAGATGACCGAATGCACATTTCCTCTATTTACGAAGCTCTTTAATGTCAGTTTTAGAAAGGCTACTTTCTGTTGCAGAGAATGAAAATACATAAGTAGTTGCGTACTTCACATTTTAAGGAGACTGCACAAGAATCATCAGATTAGTTGTTATGACAGGTCTATTTTTGCTGCTTTTTTTGGTATTTATAAAACAGACGTCATTCCTATCAAAGATACAGAAAGCTGCTCTTCCTACTGAGAAGATAAAGATATATAAAATGGATAATACTGGATGAATACTACATCATACAACCAGCTCAGGCCACCAAGTTGTATTTAAAGACGTGCAAAAATAATCAACCTCACTGGTAGTGTTTAGCCACACCTTTCTGGGTTGACAGTTCCCTTTGTGCTTTTCCATTTGTAGAAGAAACTTTGTTATTGTTGCCGCACCTGAAGCATGAACAAAGGCATCAGAGACGCCACCCATCTTTCCTGTTTTTTAAATTTAGACCAAACACCATTATGAGAGTGAAACTATTACAAATGAATGTGCATCTCTTTTTAAGCCTTACATGTCTGCGCAGATCAGCTATTGTTTCCTAAAGGTCACACCTGTCTGTCAACTCAATGAAGTAAGCACTCAGTGTTATGACTGCCAGTAAAATATGCAACATAACCTTTTGAACTGCTTGTTAATAAACTCTATTACAGGTTCATAAAGCAGTTCATGTTTGTTTGGCTTGAGTAACAAGTGCTTGTAGGTTTACTTCTAAAGCAAAAGATACAGTATTCTATGAAGATAACTTTAAACATGGAAGCATATTTAAATCAAACAGTCAAGTATTTAAATGACAAATATGTTAGTTTTTAGCTTAGATAAACTTTCGTTTTTTGCAACAAGCTGTACGCTTTTTTTTCTGAAACCATTGATGCCTAGAAACGCAAAACAACCGGGGAGTTTGAAGATGCACAGTTTATCATTTGTGGCTTTTGTGCGTGTTTAACCCATCATCAAAGAAAGAACAATGGTCATTTAGTGGTCTTTATAAATCTGACCACAGCAAATATATCAGAAGAAAACTTCTCAGAGATAAAATAATATGTTGGTACTTTTTATTGGATAGTTAGAATGAGGAGTGAGGGAATTCCAGTCCTGCTGACCAGTTATCTCTGGTTCCCATGATACCAATGCTAACAGGCTTTTTAATTTGATTGTTAAATTTTACATATTTAGTCTCTTCCTTGGTGTTTTTGATTGGACTAAATGGCCCAAGTGACATAAAAAAACACAGATTAAAATAAAATAGTAATTTGTATTTATTTGGTGTTGTTCATCCCCACAGAAGAGTAGTTTTTATTTAACTGTAAACAAAATTCAACCTTTAATTATTATGCCTCAGAAACCCCCGGTTGATTTTGCTGTTTCAACAAATTGTATCCCATGTGTTCATGCTGACACGTTTAAAAAACGCTCAGTAATGCTTAGTAATTAAGGTCTTGTAATGTGCATTTGGTCATCAGCTAATGAGGAATGTTTATGATGAAAATGATATGTGAATTTTTTCCCCTGCAGATGACAGATATTGCATTTAGTTAGTTTGTTATCAAGTTACTTTCTTATAACTTATGACCCAGAAATGTAAGGGGGGGACAACTCAGGCACATAATGTGGGATTGAGGCTCATGACAATATAATTAAGGATTATCTTCTTAAATAAGATGTGTCTAATGAATAACTTCCAATAATATCAAACGTGCTCACTCATAGTTCCATATTGATACTATAAAAAAAGGAAAAAGAGATTATCTTAAGCCAAATAATTGTCTTGCGTGCTTAGACATTAAGGCTATGAATATAAACATACACAAAACAACAAACAGAAGCAAATCATTTCAGTTTGTTTAAAGAGTAAAGTAACATTTTGAGGTAGGATTGAACTGATTTGCTTAAGCAAATGTTTAGTAAATTATTATGCTTTTTGGATCGTAACTATATTTTATTGCATTGTTGCCGGGGTAGGTAAAATATGGTGAAATTTCATTCAATGAAAATTTTGTAGTAATTTTAAAATCATACTTACAGGTCAAATTATTATCCTGAAATATTTTATTCTAATGCAGAAAAGTCAGTGGGTAAGAGAAAAACATATTGAATTGCTACCATATCTTCCAATAAATAATTATACAAGTCGGACATTAAAATGTAGAACTAACTAACCAAAACTTTATTTTAGCTTCATTAATATTTCCTTAATTCTAGGTTCAAACTATCACTTTTTATAAATATCCATTTTCGTTGTAACATCACATTTTAATGGAAACTTTTATTCTCTCAATCTTCTTTCGACGTCGTGCTGGCCGTAAGTGTGTGCGGCTTTCTTTCACCTTTGAAGACATCTTTAAGCCTCCTTATGTCTCACATCTCAGAAGCACCTCTTCACCGCCGTCCACAACAAGATTGCAATGTGTATGGATGACGGACAACATGCACTGTGGTGCATTCAATGACAAACGCAACAATAAGCAAAAATACAATCAAATATTACCACTTCTAGATCTGTAAAGAGGAGGCAGTCACTTACAGAGCGATCCAAAATACAATCAAATCAACAGTAATAGTTATGTTTTCCAATTACACTCAAAATAAAACCTTCAATGGCGATGCTAAAGTATTTTTTGCTTCTTACAAAAAAGGATTAAATGCGTCATATGAACAATGCGGGAATTTAACTTTCAGGATTTCGACTTGTTGGAAACATTGATGCAAACGTTCAGCCTGTTGAGTCCTTTTTGGAAGATTCTTGAGTCTTCGATCGAACACTTTGTATCACCTTATTCCACCTCATATCGTCCATCTTCTGCCACTAAGAGGAAATAAGTCTCTTTGCTTTTCCTTCTCTTCTCTATCGGCATTTTCTTCCTCTTTTCTTGATGAGGAAGAAAAGAAGAGGCGGATGTAAACAGGGTGGAGAATTCAGAGTAAATGGATCCATCGCTGATTCATTAGGCGGAGCAGCAGAACAGAGAGCTCTCTCACCATCTGCCCCCTCCACTGAATCAGCACACTTAGTGAGGCAAATGGCTGCCAGAGAAAGCTGACTGTGGTTCAGGACACGACAGCAACTACAGGCCACAGATGATCAATGATCGCCTAACAGCATCTGATGGCTGTCTGTGGGTTTGACAGAGCCCTGATGCCGCTGATCTGCTTGAAAGCTTTCACCCTCAGAAGCTTTTAAACATTTATATGAAACCACTGGCTGAGCAGAACTCAGGAACGAGGAACTCAAAACTGAACTCTTCTAGTATCAAGGTTTTATACATTTTTCCTTAAGCTATGGCCTGACCACCTTTGTCCTTTGTCCCTTTTTATATTTACATTTTCACACACAGGGATTTTTCCTTGCGATTGCTCGCTTTCACTGGAAAGGCCTGAATCCAGAAGAAGAGATATCTTATCTTTGTTCCATGACAAAATGAGAAGAACTTTCCTTTGGGACAGAAAGTACCATTCCTGGATCGTTTCACTTCAGCAAGAGCGGAACAGTCATGTGGTCTTTTCCAGCTTTAATGAAGAACGTGGTCTCGCCTCTTTCATCTTATCGCCACTTTAACCCTAATTAGACACACTTCTAATGTTTGAATCAATGTTCAACTCAATAGGAAAGATCTTTAAGTTCAATTTAAAAACAAATCTCTAATATTTAATAAATTAGATTTGAAAAAACAACAAATAAATTCCCTAATTTCTCTCCAGGTTTTTTAAAAAGGGTTTCTATTGGTTGTCATGAGCCTCAAAGTGTAAACATGGTCCATTAGCGAGCTAGCAGCAGGTAGGGAAGTGTTTAGAGGCTGCCGGTGACGAGAGAAGTGCAGACTGCAGAGATAGAGGCTTATAGCAGCACAGTGGGATGGGTTAGCTTAGCGTAGCATCATGTAATATACTGTGTAATGCTAACAATCATCCTGTTGCAATGGTTTTCACTGTCATTTTACTTTTTACACAGAAATGTTTTCTTTTGTATGTCACAGTATTAACCCTATACAATATCATAGTCTGTTTTGACATCTAATCTTTGTCACCTTTTCCTTTATGAAAGTGACAATAAGTTACAAAAAAAACGTTTTCTATACTGTTAACAGAATCCGAACCATACATCTTAATGTTTTGCAGCCATTGAATTGGAAATGACTTGGTTTTTTCAAGTAATCCTAGAAAGGGGGAGAATAGACACTGCTGAGTCTGCCCCGTTCCCTGGGATAGCCGCACTGTTGTGGCATTGAGTGTTCACACTATCGCTTCCTATCTACACACTGGCAAACTGTTGAGGTATTTCTTGCGGTGATTGGTTTTAATGCTAGGTTTTTTATGAATCAAAACTAAAGTTTTAGACCTGCATGCTTTGCTTATTATCCATGATTGTTCCTGTATCTAGTCTTTTGTTTTTATTTTATGATTTTTGTTTTTGATTTTGTCAACTAACCATAGGAGCCCTTTATATGGACAGGTTTAATCACGTGAGTCCCATGTCAACATGTAGCATGATAATAGGCTGCCTCAGGAAGGTTAGACGATAGTTAGAGAAGATGCATATTGTGTGCTTAGGACGGAAAAGCAAAGCATACCAGGCATTTACAAAGAATTAACGCTTCCTTTGAAATTTCTCTACCAAACCGGAACATATACATTTAAAACAAAACTCTGTTATCCATTCTTTTTGGATCAGTGCTTTCTGTTGATGTCTGGTCTCACTGAAGGAATACAGTTATTAGGATGATGTAAGGGAAAATTTGATTTACATTTATAAAGGGTTATCTGATAATCCAAGGTGGAAGAAGACAAATTATATATTAGGGGAAGCTGCAAAATGTACTGAATACACTAAACGGTTGAAGGGAGAGGAACGACAAACTGTAAAGGGAAATGTTTTTGCTTTTTAATATTCATATGTACATTTTACATCTGATTTGAGCAGAAAAAGAAGCAGTAACTTATTTGAAAAGGCCCACACTCTTGACACCTTGTGTCCAATTTCAACACCTGCTGTTGTAACACTACAGCACATGAAACCCTCCTTGCTCGCTTTTAGTCAAAGCCATGAAAAATGGAGGTCAGCTCAGACAATAAAAAGAGATCTTTTATTCCCTTACATGAGAGTGAAATTGTTTACGGGTTGAATAACTGACAGGAAGTGTGTCAGATGAGTGGGTGGGAGGTCAGACCACATGTAGCTGCAGAGGCTGAAGACATAACCATCGACTGCCTCTGGACAACAGGTACTTTATTGTTGCGTTTAATATGGAAGGTTTACAATTAATATATCCATCCATCCATTATCTATACTACCTATCCTGGTCAGGGTCGCTGGGGGATGGAGCCTATCTCATCCGTCATTGGGCGAGAGATAAATGTATATAATTGTTAAATAAATTATAAAATAAAACATTAGATTTTTGCAGTAAAGAATGATTTTCTCAGGGCACTATTTCTGATAAGAGACAAACTTTGATTACAGGTCTTTATAGTGCTAAACTGTTGATTGTGATTTAAACTTCAGGCCAGAGTAGGACAGTTAAATAGCATTTATATTCCTTAGAGTGAGACCAGTCCTTCTGCCTTATGACCAAACGGTACTGAATATAAATACAGTCTATTGGAATCCTGTTTTGGAAGCGTTAATTTGAAGGGGACGGGTAATGTTCAACAAGTTATTGTGTGATTTTAATTTTGTTTTTGTTTTTTCAATCTTAAATTCTTCATAAAATGTTTTTTCATGTGCACTAGTTCTTGAAATGTTTTACTTTTGCTGTTCAGAATAAAGAATGCAGAGAGAGAACAATTTCTTAAGCAGATGAATGAGCAAACAGGAGCAGTTCACTTTAACGTCTGCCTCACTGTGTGGAAGTCAAAGTCACCTGGTTTTTAACTCACAGAAGATGCTTAAATAAAACATAGTCTAGTCATTAATTGTTATCCCTAATAATGCACATATAGTATTCTTAACATGTATATGAAACAGCCTGTAGATGGTGACATTTTCATTTTCGCTGTCACATGTGTAATCGTAGGTACAGGCTTGGACTCGGGCCAGAGTCCCACTTCTCTGACAAAGACATCGCTGTTTGCTCGCAGAACTCATTTTGCTGTGCGATGACATTTGGACGCAGAACAAGTGAAGCATTGTTTAGTAATCGGCCAATGGAGAGGAGAGAAAGTCTCATCATTAAGCTAAAGGGCCTCTATTAGTCTGCGTTAGACTGTCAGAAAAGTGACGGTTTCAGACCTTTACTTCAGAACAGCAGCAACAACATAAAGATAAGTTAACTCTAAATGTATTTACTATTATTTATTAGATTTGATAAAACGATTCATCCATCGAGGATTTATTTTCCAGTGAAATTACTTCCATACAGAAGTGTCACTTACAAGTCTGATAATTATAAAGCAATGACAGCTCTGTTTGCTCATTCATTATTACACTCAGAAAATCACTTTTTTCCTGCTGCAACTGGACATGATTAACACAACTGACAAAAGGAGTAAAGGTAGGAGTTATGAATGGTTGTACGAACACCTCCATTAATTATGGTTGTTTCTCTTATTTTTCATTCTCTCATCCATCTTTCTTGAAACAAGATGAAGACTTGTTCCTTTCAGCCTCACCCTCCCAAGAGAAGACAACAACTGGGTTTCCAAAGATTGAAGTTCCTTGTTTCGTTCTTCCACTTGTGGAGTTTCCACAGAAGATGCATCTCTGTTCTATCCTGGCCTCCTTTGGATGATGAACTTCTGATCGAGTACTTCTGAAGAATTCTACTATCGGCTGTTTTCCATTTTAGCTTCCCACTTTACACGCACACCATATACAGTGGACATTCATGCAGGTATTTGCACCACTTATTTTTGTAGCTTGAAGTTAGGACTACATCTTTGGATGGAATTCGGATGCAGAAATCCTTGCACAAAGTCTCTTGTTGGATGACTACGGCCTTAAACCCTTTGCCTAATCCTTCTTGGACGTCGCATTTGTCCTGCACAGAAGACAGCTCTTCACATCGAGTACAGAAACTTCTCCTTTCATCGGATCTTTTGATAGAAAATCATCCCGTCCAGTTTGTCAGGTTATTAAAAGGAGCAGGTGCACATCTTCAGTTGTCTTAATCATGTCCTTTGGCAGCAGACGTGTTTCCAGAATAATTTGGAAACTGTCGAGATTAAAGCTCTTTGGAAGATGAAATGATCCAAAAGGATCAGTCGTCATCTCTCATGAAGATGACGAAGAGGATGTGAGAGGGTAGAGCAGGACAGGCTGTTTCTATACATCTATGTGTCTGTCCATGTGTGTGAATACCTGCCTAATGAGTCTGTATGCGTGCGTGTTTGTTTGTGTGCGCGTTTGGGCGTGTCTTATGTTGTTTGTTTTTTTATTTGTGTAAACAAAACGTACAGTGAGTGTCTCTAACACTCCTCTTTCCTGTTGTGCAGTATGAGGAATGCCAGTGGGCTGACTGCTGCTGACCTGGCCCACGCCCAGGGATTCCAGGAGTGCGCTGAGATTCTCTCCAATGCCCAGAACTTCCAACAAAACATGGCTCAGTCCCATAACGGGGCTTTTCTGAATGGCATGACCCAGAACGGGGGCCACGCTCACCCCAACATCCAGGGACGCAGCTTCTTGAATGGCGTGCCCAACAGAAAGAGGTCGTTCGATGGCATGGAGGCCAACCCAGTGAAGAAAGCTCGACCTAATGGTAGGGCACTAAACTCATCAATCTATTTTTAGTTGCTTTTAGATTCACTTTATTTCCAGATTTCTTTTAAAGAAAATTTCTGCTTGAACATCTACAATTTGCTTAGACTGCTTCACATGCACCACATTACTGAACATGGCTGCTTCAGACAAATACACATTATTTCAGAGCACAGATTGCTCCAGGTTACCTCTATGTTTGTGTGTTTGACTTTATATAACAAGGGGAGGCTGAGGTAATTTCTAAGGGCATACTGGCCTTCAAAATAGATGCAGGAACAGCAGGAGATAGACTTATGTTTTAAGTTAAAAATGAAGCAAATATTTCATTTATTTTCTATGTGTTTCTCTCTCTTAGGTCTGGGCATGCCACCAGAATTGCTGAATGGGAATGGGCCACTGGGTGGTGCTGGAGAGGCCCAGATGGAAAGCATGAGCATGGAGTTGGCGGCAACTGTTACCTCAGGTGGGCCAGGACCCTTTGCATTTGGGCTGAATGGGTTTGCACCACCACAGGGGCCGGGGCCCATGGAGCAGAGTGAGGACCAGGGGGGACGGGACAGGTCGAGCCAGGCTGCTAAAGAGCTGGAGGTCATCACTGTGGCGTCAATGCAGACCCCCTGTCGCTGCACCAACTCATACGCCTACCTGTAGAGTGCGCGTGTGTGCAGACGCACACTAATGTTTCCATTTGTGCAGTATATTTTTTGGTATTGTCTGGTTATGTCCCTTTTGTGCATACTACATGCACAAAGGAATACACCTGTTTTTGTTGGTAAGCTCCATTTGAAAGATGAATAGCAGTGTGTGCTCTGTATTTCTACTATTCCATGTTCCTGATTATACTCGGATGAATATAATATCAAGATTTCTTTGTTATACAGTTATATTCAATGCATCCGTCCAGTTATTCAGATAATTGTCGTGTAAAACTGTATTTTTTAGGTTTATTATAAACAGATGAGTTTTGTTTTGCACAATTAAAAAGAAACATTCTATATAGCGAAAGTTATTGGCATTCCCTTGACGCACGGTAGTGTCAAAAGTGCAAAGGCTGGTCACATTTTCATAACAGTTGTCACTATTACTTGTCAAATGCATTTTGCAAGTCACCTTAACAGGTTACTGTTGGCTTTGTGCTGGGACGTGAATTTCCGTGTGGATTGATTAATTCTGTGACATGCTCATCCCAGATGGCTGAAAAATGTCTTATCCGAGTGGTGATTGGATGATCTTTAGAAATATATATTTTTCCCCAGCTGATGTAAAGAAAGTAAATATTTGACTTTAACGACGGCTCGATTGATAACGTTAATGTAAAAAGGAAGAGTGCCTCAGCACTCTTTAATTAACACTGAGGAAATGTCTCCTGTTATCTGCTTCCACACGTTAGCTGATGCTGTTTTGTATTCAAGAATAACCTTTATGCCAAAGCATATCCCAACATGAATGTAGCTGGTAAATTATAAACGATTCACTGTGCAGCTTTTTGTAGTTTGTAGATGTACTGAGACATAGCGGTCCACGGGCTTGGAATTTGTTTATTCTGTTTTCCTTTGCGTGTATTTTGGCTGTGAGCTTCTTTGACTCTCAAGTATGGTGAATGTTTAATGTGCGTGTTAGCAACGTTTTTTTAGGCAACTAGCAGGGCTTGCACAGCTGTATGTTTTCATGATTATACCCTTTCTGATTTGGACTTAGTATTTGGCCATTTTACAATCAGTTACTAATACGCAGTACTGCTCAAGAAAGTTTGCATGGATGTGCAAAAGGCCTTATTTCTTGAGCTGCATCGAAAAGTTGAACGATAACTTAATGTACATTATTTTTAACTTTTATAGATACTGGTAAGGGAAATTCTTTCTTCTCTCTGTATTTTGTAGAACTATTTCATGTTGGAGTTATGTTTTACATGCCAGAAAGTCTGAGTGTATAGTCATTCAATTTGAAATGCTTCAAATGCTTAGTACCGAGCAAGTAAAGCTTTGTACTTGATTGTGTGAACTCATTAAATGTTGATAAATTTTATAAAAGTGACTGTGGTGGACTTTTGTTTTCTTAGTGAAATCTCATTCATCTGTGAGAGTCCTGTCTACAGAGTTGGGGCCTGCATTTATGCTGGCCTGTGAAAAAAGTGGCATCAGTTTCAGATGAATTCCATGGCAGGGTTTAAAATGTAAAAAACATTTCAGTAGACTAAACTTGTCTAAAAAACGACTCTGCTCATTATGTTGGGTTTGTGTTATATCTTCCAGACCTGTTGGCATGCCACAAGAGTTTCTTGACTTGACGCAACAGCTTAAATACCTCTGTGGAGGAAGAACTAGGTCACTGTGTCATACAGAACTAAGCGTAACACTAAGTAACCACAGAGCAGGGTGTGACCTATATAAAACAAGGTCTCAGGTCGAAACTTGTGGGATTACATAAGGCTTTCGGATGTATTTTGAACTTTATTGATCCAACTTTAATCATAGGGGAAATCCCCCCAAAAAACTTTATGTCTACTATGTGTGAAAAGTGCTCATAATGGCTTCTAAACTTTTTCCTATTTAGTTGTGCAAAACAAATAAAATCCAGCACGTTTTGTTTTTCATGCCCCTTGTTATATTTTTACAGAAGCAGGAATATGGTCACGAATGAATCGTCTGTATACCCTTTGACAATGTGTTTTATTTCCAGTGGCAGGTGAGAGACCTTGTGAGGATTTTTCCTCCAATGGTCACAATCAAGCACAGCTTCCATTTGGGGGTGAACCAGCAGCAGAAATCCTCCACGGGCAGCTCATCTACAGTGATTCATGTGAGCACAGCACCGCAGGCAGCCAGGTGGAGCACCAGAAGTCTGTGAAAGCAGAGCAGTTGTATGATCATGCCTTCTTCAGCACCATGCTTCTTTACCATGGATCCTAAAGTGCACAAAAACTAGCTGAGCGGCAGTTCTCTTTGTCCGAATATCATGTACGGCTAAACAAGAATTAATTTGCCTTAAAGCCATTGAGTGGTCCAGTTATTCATTGGTTAAATGTATCATTTGTTGTTGGAAAGGGCAGGCCCATTGTTGTCGATGGATTCCAATTTGTAACTGATGAAGTTAAAGAAATGGATTTGTGTTTTTGTTGTTTAAAGAAAATGTTTGTTTAGCTTATTGTTAAAGTTTTGTAAAGCTGTAAATAGCCTTGTTCTGATACACGTTAAAGTAATCTGTATTGAAATATTGCCAATACTTAAATTTTGTTTCTGTCTCAACTAAAAATGCAGTGGTCCCTCCCTCTTGATGTTATTAAAAACAATGCAAGTACATGCCATGTTACTAATTATTAATTAAAGAAAGGTTTGCCAAAGTTGGATTCTTCACTATATATTTGTTAAACCTTCACATGCATACATAATACCTTGTCAAAATAGTAGACTATTTTAGAAAAAACTTTCTCTCCTACATATATTTGATTCCACCTTTTGCACAAATAAGTTTTTCGTAAATTTCTTAAGATGCATTTATGACCTATAAATCAGAGTGTTGGTTAGCCTATTTTATCCAGAATACTGCCCTAAATGGAGCAGACGAGGCGGCCCCACTCTGGCCTCACGTGTATGGGCACAGTTTCAGTGGTGTACAACAGTCACCTGTCACCAGAACCGACCTTCATGTGCAATGCACAAACACTACGTCACTGTGGCCGCGCCCCCTGACGGACGACGCTCTCAATGAGAATGGGGGAGAGAAACAAGTTTTGATAAGTAAAACAACGTTTTAGGGGATATTTCTCGGTAATTAATAGCATAATTTATTTTTTAAAAACATGTTTAGTCAACCTCTCAGAATTCCAGTAATGATTTTTGGTGTCAGAAAATTATGTTTAACTTGGCATTACGAATTCCCCCCTGCTCTGTCCTTGCTGTGGTATCGCCCTGTAAACCTAGCTGGGCTAACCAGAGAGTCAGGATTATCGAGAGAGCGACGGGAGGCGTAGGGCGACCGTGACCAGAGTAACTGTGAAGTGTCAAATATCCATTTAATTCGACATAACATTTTTATAAAATAAACCCCCGTCAACGCATCAGTGTTTTAATACGTGTTCCACAAGTTAAGCCATGTCAACCCCGGCTAGAAGAAGACTTATGAGAGATTTTAAACGGTGAGTTGATGCTCAAAAATTATGTCGATGCCGATACTATGATTTGTCAAAAACAGCTAACATTAGCATAGCTTTCGTCAGCCGGGCACAGCTTACCAGTTTTTTAAATTGTAACTGTCAACCCGTTGATTTACGAGTCTCCTCAGTTAAAATCAAACGTACAATAATGTGGTGGTCGTCTCTTGTTTGTCTCAACCTGTAACATTTCACTGAAATATCGACGATTATGTAGAACAGCTAACCGGTAGCTAGAAGCTAACAGTGCTAGCTGAGACATGCTAATGTGTTAGTCGACTTGGATTACTGTCACAGTTTACGGCTGTTTTCTAACTCTTTATAAGTATTTGGAATTTAAATGTCCTTGGCAAGTGGCCGGTTGGACATTTTATCCTTCGGCAAAACACATTATTGCTGTGTATCTAGCGTAAGTCGTCTGTGAATTTATGCCTGTCGTTTCTGTTACATTTAATACAGTATCAGGCAGGTTACGCTGCTTGCTAACGTTGGCTTACAATGGCTATGTTAAAACATAAGGTTTTTGCGAAAGTGAACTAGTGATTTATAGTTTGTTTGTATCCTGATAGTTTTGGTTAATACATTGTGTTGAACGCGATAAAATCATTAAGCTTTAGCGGAAGCCACAATGTGTGTTCTGAATTTTCTAGAATCAAACTGTAGTTCTCATTGTTTAAGTGAAACGTGTCTTCTTTCAACTCGAAACAAGCTGTCTGCCTATATGAGCAGTTAATACCATCCACATCTCAATTCATACAGGCCTCGCTATTTCAGCGTCCTCAAATATGTTTTCATCTCATTGTAAATTTCATCAACCTTAGATCTCTTGTTTGAGTATCAGACTTTAGTACTTAAAACTCTGATGCACCTTTGTGACGTTGACCGGCAGGTATTTGGACAGTTTCCAGGTATTGGGAGTGGTTTGTTGAGTGCAGCTGTAGACAGGGCATGTGGTTTACCGGCATTGTGGGAATGTGGAAAACTATTTGAATTGTGTTCATTATTGTCGTTAATTGTAGTTTCTGCAATACACGTCAAAACTTAAATTATCCCCATAAATTCAAAATTAGCTAGGACTTTAAAGTGGCCACAATGTTAGGGTCTCTGTAGTCGCCACGTTGCTAGTAAGTTATAATGTAAATGTTTATCTCTGCTGATTAAACTTTAAGATGTGCCATGGTTGTTTAAAATAAATTACAGTGACCAATATGTGCATGATTCTTGGCACGGACATTTTTTAATGTCGCAATTGAGTCTGGTTACTCTATCCGGTGGTCCAGTCTATTTGCCAGCAGCCACTTTGGCAGGTAGTTTCAAATTTTATGTAGAGAGACGCCGTTGAGTGTAGAGGTTCTGCTATAACTCTCTTTTCCTTTTTTTTGAAGGCTACAAGAAGACCCTCCAGCTGGTGTCAGTGGTGCCCCGTCGGAAAACAACATCATGGTGTGGAATGCAGTCATATTTGGGTAAGACTCGAAGCTCGGCTGTATTGCAAATGGACAGATTTTTTCCAACTACATATGCTGTATATTTGTGCATGAAGGGCAAAATTAATGACAAAAGATCTTTTTTTCTCTAACGTTACAGCCCTGAAGGAACTCCTTTTGAGGATGGTAAGTATTTTACTGTGTTCGTGATTTATTATTTTATGCAGTATGGCATATTGTCACTATATTGCATGGACAACATAGTAACTTACACACTTTTAAACCCCCTATTTGCAATATGTTTACATGGATATGGGTCATTTGTTGTTCTGTTGTAGATTTAAAGTGATCACTCTCATTTAAAAAGCAACAGTTAAACTCAAATAATATACCTGTGATATACTTTCACCAGCAACCACTCAGCACTCCGTCAAGTTAAATTGCTCATAAATATTTTGTTTGTGTGTCTCTTGTCTTTGTCTCAGGTACATTTAAACTCATTGTAGAGTTTACAGAAGAATACCCCAACAAACCCCCCACAGTACGATTTGTGTCAAAGATGTTTCATCCAAATGGTAAGGAACCTGTCCTCTCTCCTGGCACATTATAATGTTGATATTTGTGGGTAGTGTTTAATTGTGTTTTTAATTACAGTCTATGCAGATGGAAGTATATGTTTGGACATCCTACAGAACCGTTGGAGTCCCACTTATGATGTGTCCTCTATTCTTACATCTATCCAGGTAAGAAATGTTGAACAACACAATATTTGTTACGAATGCATGAGCACCTCATAGTAAACGTATCAATTCACTGTGATATAAAACAGAGCTGTAACCACCACATATTCTTTGTTCCGACAAAATAAAAGCTTGTCCACAAGTTGCTATTGATTTAAGAAACATTTAAAATTGTGCAAAATAAGTCTTTTACTTTGGAAAATAAGAGGTTTAAAATGAAAAATATTTCCTAAACCTAAGATCAGGCATCTGTTTGTAAATACAGGGATATTTTCTATATGATGTTAAGGGGCACGGCTGTGTGTACCGGTTGTCTGTAGGATCCATTTATGTCAATCAATCATTATTTATATCGAGCAAATCATAACAAAGGTTATCTCAGGACAGTTAACAAATAGAGCAGGTCCAGACTGTACTCTTTATAGTATTATTTAAAAAGAGACCTTGAAAACCCTTGAGCAGAACCAGAGTCATGGGTGAACAGCCGTCTGCCAAGACCGGATGGGCTGAGAATGTGGGATAGAGGGAGAGGCAGAAAGAGAGAGATGGATGGAGACAAACAACCAGACAGAGAGACAAACGCATAGAAAAGACTTAATCACTCCAAGTAGAGCTTTGGTTGTATTCCCAGAGCCCATGTAGTGTCTTTTTTTGTCAGACCAACAGTTCTCCAAAGATCTTTACTTCTAATCAAAGAATACTATGTAAATCAGAAAAAACGCATTTGAAAAGCTGGTTCCAGGCTCAAAAAAATGTATCGGGTACCAAAACCGATGCAGATTAGTGCTCTGTTGATTGACTAAAAAGATGAAAAGGTTTACTCTGTTTGTTCTGTTTATTTGCCACTAAAACTTCTCATGTTGAGTGTTCTTCTTTCTCTTCCAGTCCCTGCTTGATGAGCCAAACCCCAACAGTCCCGCCAACAGCCAGGCAGCTCAGCTGTACCAGGAGAACAAGCGGGAGTACGAGAAGCGCGTGTCTGCCATCGTAGAACAAAGCTGGAGAGACAGTTGACCTGACAATCCTGATAGCTGCTCTCTCCATTGTTAAGCTGTGTGTGCTGCAAGTTTTAGTGGAGTACCTCTTAATTTTTGGGCCCCCCCCACCTTTTTGATTTTAAGCTTTTATGCACTTTACCTCCAACTTCCCTTGAAAGAATTGTTTTTTCTTTTTGCCCGTCAAGAGGGATTTATTTTTTCTATTCTACCCCCCGTTTCCATTTCAGGGGAAATGTGCTGAATCTTGCCTTGTTGTTTTGTCAGTATGGACTTGTGGGCCATTACCCAAAAATTCTGGTGTGTTCTAACTTGCTGTAGTAACTCCCCATGACTAATTATGTGAAATGTCTTGGAGGGTGTATCGATTAAGTCATGGGTCCTCTTCTGTTGTGCTCCTGATCCTCTCTGTCAGTCTGTTCTCACAAAGCAGTTTGTCTCGGCTCGTCATCATCCCACCTTTCCTGTGGAGAACGAGCAGCCCGAGCATCACGGACTACGACTAAATCAGACATCTTTACACCGTGTCTTTTGCTGTGTTGTGAACTCTGTTACATGCATGACAGAAAGAGTGTATTCACGTTCCTGTTCAGTACTCATGTATATAAGAAAACCTGCAACTGAATTTATGTACAGATTTTGCACTGGTTGTCTCCCATGTCATTTTTTTCAGCACTTGTAAATAAAAAAAAAAGGCAAAGTCATCCTTACGTGAGTAGTTTCTTTGTTGTGACTGTATGTACAATGCTAGTTGACCTAAAACATGTTCTTGCATTGACAGGAGGTAAAGACACATCAAAAATCCTACTGAGGCACTGCCCATGAGGTAAACTATGTTTTATTATAGAAATGTAACTATCTTTCACTAAACATGGCACTGTAGAACAAGGGAGTTAAATCCTTGTACCAACGTGAAATGCTGAAAAACAGGCTAGAAATGCCTCTTATGAAGTAATTAGAATATTTTGCTAGAGTGACAAAATTTGACATGTTTAAGGTTGAAATGTCAGAAGTTTTTCTTAAACTGAATGAACATTGTCTGCTCAGTGTGAAATGTATTAATTCATATATATTGTGCCTGTATAGATTATGATATGGTCACATTTTTAACTACTCACAGGCCCACATTTACTTCAATACTCTCATTTCACTGCAATTGTTCCTGTTTTCCTTACTGGCCACAAACGCATCCCCTCCTAAATTTCAATATCAATGTGATGTGATTGGGACAGTCTTTATTCTGTGTAATGATCCCTTATGAAGTTGTTAGACTTCAGTCTGTCTGTGAAGGCTCTCAGTCATCCGGGTCGACTTCAGTCTGAGCTATTCAAGCTAAAGTATCTTCTAAAGTTAAAGTCTTTTTAGTAAAAACTTAACTCATTGTGTAGTTTTCCCTCTGCGGAGTCTATAGAAGCAAAATTTGTCGAGATTTTTATCCTAAAAAGACAGTTTGGAAAATACTTACTTGAATGATGTAACTTGCGCTACTGGAGCCTCATATTAGCTTTTGCTCAACTTCAGCAGTCATACCACAGAACATGGACTTTGCGATGAGCTCATCATGGTCTGTATTGACCAAGGGATCAATGTACCTCAGGCCATTTGAGTAATGAGTGTGAACTTAACCTTAAAACCTACATTTACTGATTTTTTTTGACACTTGGACCCAGAAGAACTAGGTTGCGAACACTGACATATGACCTTTCCACTAGATATGGTGATTTACACACACTCCGCAGCAAGAATGACATTTGCTTGGAGTTGTTTCTTGCTTGCTCCAGTATTCACTTTCCTTTTAGCTGTTTTATTCTCTACCAACATGTTCAGATTGTGGTGATTTTTCACTTAACCGTTCGTGAAGTCAATGATTAAATGTCTTTTTTTGGAAATGTTTTATTTATTAATTGAGCACATAGAACGGAGTTGTGTGTTGTTGCATGCATGATGAAAACAAAGGGGATCTAAGTGCAGGACAGCTGGTTACATGCAGGTCGTCTTGTATGGTGTCTGATGTTTACAAATAATCCACACCAGGAGGGAGCGATGTTGTTTCTCAGCTATGCAGCAGTTACAAAAATAACTATTTACAAAATCCCTCTCATTAATTAAATGTGTTTTTAAACAGGGTTTGACAGTAAATGGAAACAAAGACAAAGTTACATTTTAGGCAATAGTGTCCATGAGACCACACAGAGCGAGCTACCTGTTGTACGCCCGCTCCTTCTTGGCCCTCTCTAAGGCCTTGTCCATGGTCTTCTCGTTCTCACCCCTACACTTGGGGCAGTACCACTTGCCCTTTGGCTTATGATGGAGCCCGACACAGGAGAAATGAAACCACTCGATGGGACATTCATCATTATCGCAGCCGATCATCTCTCCGTACGACACCTGCTCACAGAGGCAGTACGTCGGCTCGTCCGGATCGATAGGCAGATCTGGGGGTGACACCTCCCTCTCAGACTTCCCTTTTGACCTTTTCTTCTTCTTCGACGATGTCTTGGCCCTCTTTTCCCGCGACGCCCCCACTCCCACATCCTCGGCGTGCTCGAGACCCCCGTAACTTTCCCGATTTTCTCCATTCTTCTGCCGTCTTGAGCGTTTCCCCCCAGCTTTGTCTCCGCCACCTGAGCCTGGGGTGACCTCCTCGCGCTTCTTGTCATGGTGGCCAGTTTTGCCCGGAGTGACTGTGGCTGCTGCTGTTGATGACATCGTGGATGCTGCAGTAGTTGTCATGGATGTTGTTGTGGGAACGTGGCTTTCTGGGACTTCTTGAGAGGAGAGGAGGAGTTCTGAATGCCAGTCGATTTGTCGTGTTCGGTTCTCAACCAACTCCACCTGAAACAAAGAGCGTTAATATGTTTACTGTAATGCTCAGCCTGATTTTGTCTGAAGCACAGAAGTAACATGTAACATTGTAACATCCACAATGAAGACTTAAGCTTGTCTGGTTTGGACATTAAAAATGGTAAGCTGGAGTATGGCCTTCTTTTTCTATTAACATAATGCTGCATCATCTTTCAGTCGTGTCATACCACATCCATGTCAAACGGGAAGGTTAAATGTGGTGTTGTGTATCTGCTAGCCCTCCAGTGTGGAACTATAATAAGAGGATTCAGTGTTTACTGCTGGTGTCCTGAAAATGTTCCAAGAGGATTTTCCTGGGACTGATTCCAGTTAAATGAAAATGTCTGTGAAATGGAAAACGTATTACACCCGAATACAGAAAGACCTTTCAGCAGATCTATAAACTTCCTGCATACAAATGTTCCAGGAAAGCATTTCTCTATACAGTGAAACCAGGAAGTCTGGCAGTGAGGGAGGGTGCAGGGTGTTCTTTACGTACCATTTGACCAGCAATCTGGATCTTCTCATCTCCGAGCTCCTGACTGCGAATCAGCGCCCTCTGAATGGATAACTGAAGCTTTCGCCTCTGAAATGCATCAGATTCCCGGCGATAACGTTCATAACAATCGTCCAGCTCCTTCAGAACGTCTGCCAAAGGAGAAGGAATCAAGGAAAAAAATCAGAGGAGGATGAGAACGATGTAATTCATGCTTATTACTTGTCATAATAGTTCTGTATATTATGTAGTTTGAAGCTTTGACGATTGAGACTTGACCAGTTGAGAGCCACAGCTCTAGAATGCCTTTGCAAAACGTGCCAAGTGTACCAAATAAACACTGCATGTATGTTAGTTACATTAATACGTAATTATTACTAATAGCTAATACCATAGTACTTCTGACTTTCAAAACAGCTCAATGTATATTCATGTTTACAATGTTTTACTTGCTGAACTAAGGTATTTGTAGAGTTCATCTGTTGTGTATGTTATATGTGATTTTGTCAATCTAGTTTTCTTTACCTTGATACTTTGCATCGATTTCCTTCATGAGGGACACGCTCCTCTGCAAATCAAAAGGCAGTGACTCCACCAGGTCCAAATACTCCTCAACATAATTCACAACAACGTGGCCTGGGTCGCCATTGGTCGGGTTCAACATTGTGGGTCCGTCTTTGCACCGGGATATTCTGGCATCAGCACCTGTTAACAGTAAATCATCGTGTTAAATGTATGTTGTTGCTGTAAACCTTCAAGTTACTTCTCTTGTAGCATTAATGCTGAAGTTATCAGGAATATGTGTTATCCTGAAAACTACTCCCTTGATTGCATCGGACTATTAACGTGTGTTTATCCAGTTACTTGTGTGTCTTGTATTGCGGTATACAATTGACTGAAATCAAAAAGTGGGAAGGAGCAACTGATCTGGAGTCAGCCATCCTGAAAACTGCTACGTGTACTTTTAATCTGCCAACAGAGATCTAACTAGACTGATACAGAAGAAAAACAACTCAGCGAAGGCAAAATATGATTAAATGACGATAACATGGCTTTGATGGATAACAAAGTATTTGAAGGTGTTGTTAAGTATTGACTGTACTGCAAGATAACAAAGCTAGCTAAACAGGAGTAAGCTAGCTACATTTCCCCGTAAACTATAACGTCAACGCTTGTAAACATTGCTCGGGATGTGGATAAGGGATGAACCCACATGTCATTTTAGAATCGACCTCTAACTTGTTCACAGTTGATGTCGATCCTTTCACATCAGTTGAGTTTAAGGGTCTAACTTCAATGTTAGACATGATAACAGCGAATACGTTAGCGCTAACGTTCTGAGCTCGCGAGTTTACGTTGACGTCAAGTAACGTAAACCAACGGTCTCCTCTTTGCAAGTTTGAGATTTGCTAACTGTTGTTCTGAGCAATAATGTTACACAATTAAATGTGATTTTACCAAAGACATAAACTATCTTGAACAGCTGGCTGAGAAAGCTGGAGGTTCAAGCAAGCGATGTCCTAATGTGACAAACACATAGATTAGCGAATCCAACTCGTAGACAAACAACCACTTCATCCACCAACAACGTAATCAGAACATTTAATTCAAAAGGGTTGCGTTATACCGACAAATTAATTCAACTCGAATGTTTAAACACATTTAAAGCAATTATTTTGACACCATAAGCGGAGCAAGGGTAGCAATTATGCTTCAATATAACTGCTAGCCCAGTTAGCTTCTTTTAGCTTTACACGTATAACGTCACTGAACGTGCCGCGACATTCATCACCGCTAAAACCAACACTCAACCAAACTTCACTCAACATATTAAGTTCGTACCAAGGCTGCCTGCAGACGACCTTACCTGTGTGTATAGTGGGAGGTTTTTCTGTCGCCAACGTTGAAACTCTGATTCTGCCTTTGCTCTCGTGGCTAACGCTAGGTCGTGTGTTGAGTTGACGACCGTAGCATTGTATGGCAGGTGATACGTGCCATTATTCGCCTCACATTTGACATAATTTTCATTACAACAGTAACACGTTTTTAGTTGTATTTGTCAATATGGCACACTTTGGTGTATGAGTTGATTACATAAACATGCCGCTTTTAACTCCAAAAATGTGCAGCTACTTTGAACGCATAGTTAGGTACAATAAAAGTCGCTTTTGCTGCCGTAAACTGTATGGCAGGCTGATAATGCCACTAATAATTTAAAAAGACATAATTTTCCTGAAAAATCCCTGTACTGTGAAAATCCACCAGATGTATTTTTTCAAGACTTCTCAGCATTAAATTTCTGTTTTTACATTTAAATGTACCTTACTTAGGTGCCTTGAACGCTTCTTTCAATGGGGTTTTATCCCATTGAAATGCTGCATTTGAATGTACTTTGCCATAAAAAGTCTTTATAGGAGTTAAGGTCGGTTTAAAAAGTGCTGTTTTATTTTAACTCATTAGATAGCAAAAAGATCTGTACATTTTACAAGCTTTTATGGCTTATAAAGCAGTATGTACTCACTGAAAAGGAGCATTTCAATATGCCTCAGAAAATGTTTCTACACAATTCTGCAGCATTTTACTTACTAAAGCACCAAAAACAGCTTTTTTGACTAATGATACATCTTCACAGATGTGTTTTAATGTGAATTGCATAATACAAGAGGCTAATTATGGTAGACTTATCTTTATAACTATCTTATCCAGCAGCACAGTCTCTGCTGTGAGTTAAATTTCCTGAAAAATGTTTTGCTCTGTTTAAATGTTGAACAAGGATAAAGCTATAGCAACATTGCTGTAAGAGTTAACTTTCCAGCTACTTTGTTACTACTTTGTGAAACTGAACAAACAACATAATTTCTATCGCTTTGACATACACAGTATTGTTCCCTGGTCCCACTCATTGTCGGCTGTCCACGACCATGGTGTGTTTTGATGTTCCAAGTCAAAATTGTCACCCTGTGGCAACAAAGGAAAGTAACACACTGCTTTAATTAAGTTATTCAAAAAGTCGCTCACACACAATCTTATTTATTATTTATTTCAAAATTGAGACAGGTTTCTGGTTTACTGTGGACCCATTTGTCTTAGCATGTCAGTCTCTTTGGTGGGCTGGGGAAATAATTGCTACCTTAACATGTTTGATGAAAGCCTTCATAATACTTTCTGGTCATAGTGTTCATTTTATGAAACTTAAACACACTTCAGTGCGTACTTTGTTAGGGCTGCACTAAAATATCAGCACGTCATTGGTATAGGCCAGTTAAGGCTTTAAATTAGTTTTTTCTATCAGACATTTCTGCCAATATGACAGGCCAATAAGATGCTACTTAATTATGCTATTGTACATGAGCTGTTATCTTTCAGATAAACTTAAGCCATTCACCACACACTGTGATACAGTAGGCAGCAGTGTGCACTTTAAAATGTTCCTTAAAATAAATATGGCATGTGCTACATGTAACATTTGGTTAAATTATTCCAGGAAAAATGTACATTTTGAAAGGCATCAAATTGTCAAAATTAAGTCTGCTTTTAAAAACAACAATTTATTCATTTAGTCTGTTTTCAGCTTTCAAATAGCTTTTTGAACGCTGTGCCGATCTCCTGGATCATGTCCGATGTGGTGGTGGACCTGCCATGTCGCTGGAATGCTTGACTGTTGCACTGTCTTGTGAGAGAACAGGCCCCGAATGCTGCAACCATTGATGGATTAAAACTGGAGCCATAAAAAAAAAAGGATGGATTAGGAAACACAAACGTTTACATGTGAATATAAGAAACATCAGGTGTGCAACTTAAGATTTTATAAAAATAAATATGTGCTGATTATTTTCTTTATCTTTTAACCAATAGAAAAGGGTCAAATGTATGGTTTTACCGACCAACAGTCAGAAACTCAAAGACACTCAGTTCTCTATTGTAGAAGACAAAGAAAGCAGCATATCCGAAAAACACAGGGACTGACGTTTATTAAAAATAGTTGAATATTAAATTCTAATTTGCAGATTGGCAACTTAGATCAGACTAAGATATGAATGGCCAGAATGTTTCCCTCTCTTTTTTCCTCTCAGGGCTTCCGTAGGTTGTAATTTTCAAATCTTGTCAATTACTACTTATGTTAAATTTATTGTTCCTCCTCGATATTAAAAAGAAATAATTCAATATTCAATAAAAAAAGAAGTTTCAGGATCCTTCAGTTTTATTCCTCTTACATGCTGAAATGAATCAAAACTAATGGGGGCTGAACAGGCAGAAGATTAACCTAATACTATGTTTAGAAATGGTTCACATACTGTAAAGTTCATGCATTTTCTAAGTAATGTCAACAAAAAAACACTGGAATGGTTTATAACATTTGCTTTATGCTGCTAAACAAACACGTCACAAAAATAAGCAATCATGCCTTCACCTTTTGACCACTCCAGCTGCAGAGGCAGCGTGAGCCCAGTGTGCCAAAGCTCCCATAGACCCAGATAGAAGATCACCTTGTCCCCCACACCGTCTCCCACTTCCTTCAAGGCTGCACGAGATCACTGAAAACAACAAGTCACTTTTTAGATAACTGTCAATAAAAAAAGTATTGATTCACAGAAATGGAAAAGGTGCACGGTCGGCGGGGGCAGCTTGTCTCATGAATAACGTTTTTTAAGCTGTATGTGGGCTTGATACTGACCTTTGCTGCCATCTGTAATGAGATCCTGTTCTCCTTTTAGCACCACAGTGAGGTTTCCCATGGCTACGCTGAGCTGCATGACGCTGCGCTGATGATCACTGCCGTCCATAGGCTCATGGTGCTGAGACAGCGACACACACAGATGAGACAAAAAGACACACCTACATTAACATTCATAAATCATAAGCCGTGAATTAGAGGCTGACTTGACTCTGCTGAGAGACCCACCAGTGCCTCATACAGTCGCGTGAACTCCATGAAGTTAGGTGTAAGGATGCCCTTCTGGTACCCTTGAATAACAGATGGTTGCTGTGTAACTAGCCATAATCCGTCCTGATGAAAACAAACACACACACGCAGACAATTAGTGATTACATATAGCTTTGCAAATAAATTCCCGTCTGTTCAACAGCTGGAACTTGAGACTTACTGCATCAATGACTATAGGGATGTCTCTTGTTTTAGACTTCTCGATCACCTCCTGAAAGAGAGAAAAAAAGTGTCATCTAGAGATAATGAAAAATTAAATGGCATCCACAAAAATACTCAAGCAATGTTGGTCTAACAAGCACTGTAATGTTCTCTTTAGGCTGCACTAAACACAATCTTAAAGTACACGTGTAGATGTTTCGTTAGTCAAATCAAAGTAGGACTACAATTCAATCTTAAAAGTTTTATGACTGAAAAGATCTTCTACTTTCAGGTGTTTACATTTCTTTAAAAACACTGGGGTTCCAAGCAAACAGCAGTGTAGACGTGCCCGATTCAGAGAAAGCTTTAATCACCAGCATGAGATCTTTCCTTTATTTCTTTGACATGCTCCAAGTCTCCCAGTCATGTGTTCTGAGTAGAATTAAATTGACATTTACACAGCAGTCAGTCCGAGAGCCACAAACATAAAGAGTTTGCGTTGTGCAGCTAAAGATCATTACAGTGTTCTCTTTCACGACTGTGAAATCCTGACTTTAGTTTGATGTTGTGGTTATGTAAAGCAGCTGGCCTAAGAGGAGAGAGAGTTTTGAATGCGAGGGAAATTAAATGTGTTCCACGTGCCTTGGCTGTTTTCAGTAACGAGTCTTCTCTCCCTAGTCCTGGTCCCACCACAAGGCCGTGCAGTCTTGGGAGCCATTTCTCTATCTCTTCCACTGCATTAGGACTGTCCCTTGATACACACACATACAAACAAAGACACACGTGTGTTAGATGTGTTCGAATTTCTGAATTAAGTCCAACGCTAGTAAAGCTTTTTTGCTCTTTTATGTCTTGCGCATAAATTATCCTGGTTTAGATTAAAAAAAGGACACACGAGGTAAGGACAAGTGAAAAGGAAACGACATGTACCTGCCTTTATAATCACAGTATTTGCATATCCCATGTGCAAACATTTGCATATTTGGCAAAATGTCGAGCAGTGATTGTTGGTAGGACATCTTATTTTAAATATCTTTGTTGTGTTTCAATGAAGCATAAAAGCAAATATACAATTTCCAGTCGGTTAGGTACATCTTACTACAACTAATGCGGTCTAATATAATAATAATAAATAAAAATAATAGCAAGCCTGCATTAAATCCAACCTTCCGAAGTTTTGTCATGTAGTTTATAGTGCAGGTGGACTGCATTGCATTTCATAGGGACTTGTTTTTGTTATTTATTCTACCCTTTTTGATATAAACGATGTCGGCATAACGCAATACAATTAAACAGCATCATAACCTGCAGCGCCAAAATGACCATACAGCTTATTTAACTCGTCTCTAAAACAGTTCACTTTCAGTTTTAATGTAAAATCATCATTATAAATAAAAATAAAAAAAGCGGAACCTTTCATACAAAACTGGTCGACAAATTATTGCACAATCTGACCTAAAACAGTTTTATAATGCTACTTATAATAGGACTGTTTTAAAATGATACTGCATTATTACAGCTTAAAACAACTCTTCTAATGCACTCTGAATGTGTAATAATGTGTAATGCAGCTATCTACACTACATCATAAATACAGGCATAGACGTTGTAGCCACTCGTGGTGAAGCTGAAATATCTAAAAGCCTCGTATTTAGATTTTTACAAAATAAAAGTACAAACATTAGTGTACATAAAAACTAGGGATAGAGCGATTATCAGCCGGGCCGATTATCGGCGCCGATATTCGGCATTTTGACACATATTGGCAGCTGCCTTTTTTTTTTTTTTTTTTAAATCCGACGGCCGATAAGAGTGCAGAGTGCTCACACACACGGCAGAGAGGAGGAAAAAGTTAATTTCTTTGCAAATTTTATTTAACTTTGTTTTATTTGCTTAATAAAACTTCAGTTATTTATTTAAATTTTCAGTTAACTTTATAAGAGATGCTGCTGACCCTGGGAACTCCCTGCGCTTTTTGTTTGTTTGTTTAATAAACATATGCTTAAAGGCATTTAAACAAAGTTAAGTGTTGGAGTTTGTATTATTCAAAATTTTGACGCCAATATTTTCACTTTTACTGCAAATGATTATCGGCTCCAAATATCGATTATCGGCCTCCTTGACTACAAATAATCGGTATCGGCCCTGAAAAAACCATATCGGTCTATCTCTAATAAAAACACACATATTTAATGTAAATATTTACACACATTAATCCTCTACAATCAGATTGTTTTCAGTGATAAAATCCTACAAAAGAATAATGTGAGAATAACATTAAAATTGGTCCATGTGTATCTGCACTTACAGGACAGGATGCACTATGAGCTCAGGGCTGTATGACTTGATTACAGTTGCAGCATCTTTGGTGCAGAACACGTGGGACAGGTCGGCTCCCTGGAGACAAGAACACACAAAGAAAGGGTCATTTCCAGACTAACAATCAAAATAAATCTGTCAGAAACATGACCAGAAGTATTACTCACTGCTTTCAATGCTGAGATGGCAGCAAAGTACGGAGCTCCTGTATAGCTTTAGGGGCGGAGATGAAAAGAATCAGGGCAGATGTTCTATAGAAGAACAAATTGAGGACGAGCTGCTGTTTGTGTGACTTACTCTTGGCATCCTCCGATGATCCCTATACGTCCATCTTGTCCCTTGTGCTTTTTGGATGTCAGCGGAGGGACTATGTTCTTTACCAGTGAGAGGAAGTCCTCGTCCATGCCTCTGTGTGACGAAGTCCCGAAATTGTAGTAGCGTTCAAAGCCTGAGGAAAAAAACAGGGACAGTTTTTTAGCCCGAGTCTTAAATACAATATTGCAGAACTTTTGTAACAGCACAGATATGAATGTACTCTGAGTAAAGACACCAAACCACCTATCTAAAGAATAACAGTAAAAAGAAGTGACAGCTCCATCCCTGAGCTTTCACCTTACAGCTGATATGCCAATTATTTCTGTTGTGTATTCTCACATTTCACCTCCAGGCTGCACACATGACACCGAAACTAATACCTAATGCCTGAGGATCGGGGCTCGAGAGATGACTTTGCTGTGCGAAACAGTCTCTGTGGGGTGAAGGGCGTTTGCGATGACTGGACTGGCCATGTGTACATGATGGAGAGGCACTGGAGAACACAGGAGTGCGGGTAGGAGGACTCGTTTTGGAGGGACTGGCTGCAGAGCCGGGTCTTGCGGAGGAGATGCTGGAGAACATCTGACCGAGCATCTGCAGCATCTGCAGCTCCCTGGTGTGTTCAACCTCTCTGCGACGGTCCTCCGCCTGCAGGCGCTGCTCCTCCATCCGGTAGAAGTTGTCCTCAGCCTGGGCGCTCTGCTCCAGGAACTGCTCCATCAGTTTCTCCATGGGGAAGTTGGTGCGCCGCTTTCTTGGTCGTTTTGGTGTTCTGGCTGATAAATTACTGGTGGACTGGCTGCTGTTATGTGCTCTTACAGAAGTGCCTGAAGATGAGAGAGGCGAGACATTATGTGATGCAACTTTGAGCATATACAAAAAATAAATAGGCATGGTTTTAGAATTTATAAAAACATTCTGCATCCATGAAGTGCAAAAGAACCAATTATTGTGGATCAGGAAGGAGCACTTACTGCTGTTTCCGACTGTGACTTTAACAGGAATAGAGATGGGAACAGTTGGGTATTCCAACTTGACTTCAGTCTCAGCAGGGTAAGGACACTCCCCTGTGCTTTCTGAATATGCATCTTGAGCATCCTCTCCATCCTCCTCCAGGCCATCCCCGGCCTCCTCTCCTCCCGCCCCGCTGTCTATGAACTCCTGAGGGTCAAGAGCAGGCCGGTTGCTCAAAATCCTCTCCATTGTGTCATAAAACTTACAAATCTTGTGATACTGCCCGTTGTTCCGTAGATTACCTTCCTTAGCTAACAAGTACTGTCTCTTCAGGCTTTTGATCCGCACCCTGCATTGTTCGGGCGTCCGTTCAAACCCCATCGCACCCAGCCTCCGGGAGACATCGCGGTACACGAAGCTGTTTCGGAAGTTTCCATCCAGAGCCGTCTGGATGTCCTGCTCCCCCCAGATGTTCAACAAGGTCCGCGTCTCTACGTCTGACCACAAGAAGCCCCGCGTTGTGTTTGCTTGCATTGCGGATCCAAACAGGCTTGATTACGTTGTAACCTCCACCACAGGGAGCTGACTGGAGATGTTGACACTGCGGATTATGATGGACGTCTGGTCTGGGTCTTTGCTCCGAGCTACATCAAAGCCGCGGGGCGCCGCTATCCCAAACAACGTCAACAAAGACAATTTGTCATTTTTGTATTTTAGAAAGACTTATGGGGGGAATAATTGTAGTTTTCGACTTGGGAACCATTACAGTAGCTTGTAAATAACAACTCTTTGTATGCTAGCTAACGTAGCCGTCTATGTTTATCCTTTCACGTCGTTAGCTAAATGCGTTACGCAGAACTTTGAAATAAACTGACCTAGGTTCAGTGTCCCGAGCCCTTTCTCAACCACAACCCTCATAGAGGAATGTTCAAAACTGACCTCTGATCAGTCCTCTGAGGGTAACTTCACCTTTCTCCGCCCGCTCCTCCGCCCATTCTAGGTGTCTGCAGGGTCCTAAAGGTCCCGTTTACACAGCCAAGTGGACTAACCTGTCAACAACAATCTTTAGAGCCTTTAACAGCGTGTAGCTTAGCTAACGCGACAGCTACCAGGGCGTTACAATGAAGTACAATTTGCTAACATTTCCTCCACTTTACCTTTGTCGTTCAAACAGAGCAGTGTGGCGACAATCGACAGCACAACTGTGATAAAGCAAAAGACGAGCGTCTGAATCTGCTGCGGCATGTTGTCATTCATTCTTTACTCTGACAGTCGCCACCGACACTTGAAGCTGCTGCACGAGCGATAGCCTCTCTTGTTGAACACAGTTCTTCTTACCTAAACTGGACCCGCGTTTCAACGCTGTCAACTGCACACAAATGGTCCTGATCATGAGGCACATTAACCCAGAGATTGGTACAGGAAGAAAACAGAGGGTGCTGCATTCAGAGGCACCTCGGATACTCCAGAGTCAAGAAGGTTGAAATTCATCCGGTGACAGCCACCATAGCTGAGCAGCCAAAAGCGGTAGTTCTTTAAGCTGCACTTCTTTCAGTGGCCGCTAGATGCTTGTTGGAACGGTTGGAACATGAGCATACTAATGTCGCCCCAAGGATGTCCTAACAAAATGTATTTAATGACCATATGAAAACAAACACATTTTAAACATTTTTTTTCTGTCCTATCCTTAACCTAAGAAAAAAGTGCATCTATAACTGTACTCTTTTTCCGACGGATTTTCTTATTTTACTTTTATTTATTTCTAGGTTTGATGTTGTTTCTCCTGTACATTAGTTTATTAAAGTTAATACTGCCCCCTTGTGGAATTAAAGAGATACAAACATATTTTATTTGCACGTCTGGATTTTGTTTGCAAGAGTGATCATAATGCTCCTAAACTACTCTTTAAAATATTTCAGTAAACAGAACATTTTGCTGTTCTTACCAGATGATTCTGTATTTCATTCTCATCCTAAATAGTATTAAATACCATTAATAAATTCAAGCGTGCTGGCAAACTCCTATATGAAAACATAAAAGCAAAGGCCTACTTTTCGCTTTTTTTCACTTTCACATATTATTTAAACTTATTGTAACACCTTGATAAATTGTAGGCCTAAAATCTGATAAATTGTAAGCTTAGCAGAAGAAGATGACATCTCCGACCCAGCAAGTGTCACACTTATTTACGACAGTACATGAACGCAGCACAAGAGTCGATGAAATTGGAATTGTTTAAAGTCTTGAAAGTCAGCTTAAGATATAACGTGTATAGTATGGAACTCGCACATAAAGTTATTGGTATACTATTTTAATAATTAATTAAAACTAAAACCCTTCTGTGTTAGATTGTACACTTAATTTTCACAAGGACCTTTCAAGTGAGAAAAGAAAGAGACAGTGATTTATTTCTGTCTGGAGAACAAACTTATTCAAGAGTCTTAAGTCGTCAGCATCAACTTTTTATTTCTGTGTCATCATCAAGCTCGAGTGTGAACACTATGACCTACTACACACCCACCCACTTGTGCGATCCAGTGAGACCAATCAGCAGTTATAACTGTGTTACTAATGCCCTGAGCTTAATCTGGTAGGTGGGAAAAAACGTACGCTCTTACTTTGCTGCGTACAAATTATTTCTTCTTTAATTTATTTATTCATTTCTGCTGATTGAAAGTCAAATTTAATTTAACCGCTTATATTTTCATATAGCATGCACTAATTTATTTATTTTAAGTGGTTCCACCCTTGTGTAAATATATTATTTTCACTATATTCAATAAACAAAACCAGACTGTTGGGGGCAGTAGTCTGCCTGTGCAAAGCCTTACAGGCCTAACCCAGGGAAAACTTTTACCCTTTACGTTTAGCTCTGGACTTACTTCCTGTTTCACCTCAGTTACTTTTAGAAGTTCAGAGTTAGTCAACAGACTGAGTATGTGCCTGCGCTGGAGAATCACGTTGTAACAAATTAACTTTGGTTCATATAATGGCGTTGGTCAGAGAAATTCGCGACCAGCCTGGTATTAAGTTTACGAGCTAGACCGTGTTTCCTGTCTACGATAAAGTAAGCAGAAAAAAAGCTCCCCTGTAGCGGGACCCGACCGAGCATCATGCCCGAGGTGTCCAAGATGAAGAAGCCCGACGTCAAGGTGGTTCTCCTGGGAGACATGAACGTGGGGAAGACGTCGCTGCTCCACAGGTACACGGAGAGGAAGTTCAAAGACACCATCAGCACCGTCGGAGGGGCGTTTTTCCTCAAACAGTGGGGACCTTACAACATCTCCATATGGGACACAGCTGGTAATATCTCCCTCATGTGCTTGTTTATTCCACTGTTCTTAAACTCTTACCAAATTTCATTCCTCTGTTTTTATCATCTGTGTTTACCTGATAACACGCGAACTCACCACCTGAGGCAATCACAGGCATGTGACTGCTCAGTCTGTAGCTTTAAACACAGCCCTATCTGCCTGGCACTCTGCTACCTGCCTCCGCATGTTATGGGTTATTGTCACATATAATACAAAAGAACGGTTCTAAATTCCAGCCCTGGAGCAAATAACAGTAACCTAACCTACAAACTATCACAGCTAAAACTTTTCATGGCAAAACAGGATAAAAACTACAAGATAATCTAACACAATATAAAGATAAACAACCCTTAAAACAACTTTAAACGTCACACACCTTGTACAATAACAGCAGGGTTCCAAAAGCTGTTACATTTTTTTAAACTGTTAAATATCTTTTAAACTAAACTCAGTTATATTACCTCAAAGTTATTAGCTACAAGTATAAGTACATTCTTAATATTCATAGAAACGTCTAAAGGGGCTTAACAGCTAGACGTAATGCCTAAATTCATTTTAAATCTATATATATAAAGTAATTTGAGCACAATGTATACATGAATACAAAGTTAATGCAGGAGAAATCGTTTTTTAAAAAGAGACTATTCTTAAAACATAGACTAAGTGCTACAAAATAAAAGCCCGTCCCTTTGTACAGTTAAAACAAAAAAACAGCCACCATGCATGAGAGCACCTGCTTACTGTCTGTCATGGTGCAATGATCTTAATACTGGTTTATTCAAATATATTGAGTGACATGATACAAGTTGCTTGTCTGTTTCCCCCTTGCTCAACAACACCGATGTTACAATCACTGTTTTTTTGTCTTGAGAACAACATTGCTCAATTTTAGCCTAATCTTACCTAATCAAATTTGCATATGTGCACATACGTACGTACACGTACAGGGTACATTCAGCCTTTGTTGTAGTTTTCTCAATAGTTGTCTGAGAGAGATAACTGATAGTTCAAGATGTTGAGTTTAGTTTTAGTGCACAACACAACTGTTGGGCCAGAGTTAGCTACATGGTGTTAGCTGTGGTCCCTGTGCAAGATCTAAAAAACACACATTACAATTCAAACAATTAAAAACAGTACAAATTTAAATAATTTGATAAACAGTATATGAAATAAAAACAACATAAATTGCAATATACCTTTCTTTCTCTTCACGTTGGAGGACGGTTCAACACTAAGGTTAAAATCAGTGATCACATGACTGGTTTGCCTTCAGCCATGTTTTAAGTTTTGTATGTATTACTCTTTAACGGAAAACCATTAAAACTACACACCTGAGAGTGTTTCCCAAACAATGTTATGTAAGCGTATGTACCTGTGCTGGGACTTATATGAAAGACGTATACCCACAATCAATCATTAAATGCTTTAAAAATAGTCTTCAATTAATTCTACTGTTTATCCTGTAGGCCTGAATGCTCAAAAACAAAGATGAATTTGCATCATAAGTTACTGCTGCGTAAAACTTCTTAGTTAGTTTGACCAGAAGCTGAAAACCCAACAATCTTAAATAATAATCATATGAAACAACTTTAAATGAAGCTGTACTTAGGAAATATTGGGGGTTGTTTCTTCAATGTTAATAAAGGAGTAGTAGCAATAGTAGTAGAAATAGATAATACCTTTGATTTGCATGAAAGATTATTTTACTGTACCTAAATAAGGCTCAACACAGCCCTGATGAATTAAGATTACTTTCCTCTTTAATAAACTGATTCGGCTCTGAGAGCAATAACTGTGATTCATCCTGTTGCTGCAGTTGAATAAGCTCCAGCGCCGCATTCCTCTATTGTGTAAACATGAATTACAGTAAACCCTCTTAGGCAAACACACACACCACAAAAGTAGAGTTGGTTAGCCAGAGCGATAAGAAAAGAGCGGCTGCATCACCACTGAGCCATTTCCTGTCAGTGCTCCCCAACTCCACGACCTCTGACTGCACGCTGGCGCGTTGGTGTTATTCAGAGAGAAACACTGGGTCAGCGCTGAGTCATTTCAAGGCTGCTGTTGTAAACAGCGTACGCTACAACGCCCCGGGAAGAGTGGCAGGTTTAAGGGTAGTCCTGAAATGTGCCGGACGTTTGGCTCTGCACATTAAAAACAGTCAGCGGCTTATTTACCCACTGATGGTGCTCTTTTCACTTGAACAGTTTAGATCCAAAGCACAGTGAAGGTCTCTCAGCTGCCTGCTCTGTTCCTCTTAATAGTCACATGACAGGGACATGACAGGAAGACCTGACTTTCCTCGTTTAACATGTCTTTCCAAACTGACATTACAAAGTACTTCCCAGAAGCACAAGGAGGACTCAGTCACTCTTACTTTGTCACTCGCCAACAGCATGTAAAACAGCATTTAGTGTATTCTGATGTTTTCCAGCAGGTATTTGTGATGTATAATGTAATAAATATTATATTAGTCAGCATTAGAGCTGAAGTAATCTATAATTTAGAGTTAGAATTCCCAACATTTCTCACTTGGTTGCCAGTTTTGAGGTACAGCGAGGTAAAAAGGTGGTCCAATGCAACCATCCATACATCCATTATCTATACTGCTTGTCCTGTTCAGGATGGACAGGCAGGAGCCTATCCCAGCTGTCATTGGACGAGAGGCGGCGTACACCCTGGACTGATCGCCAGTTAATCATAGGGCTGACACAGAGAGACGGAGAACTTTTCACGTTCACATTCACTCTTACAGGCAATTTAGATTCACAAATCAACCTGACAGATCTGACTGTGCAAACATGCAAACTCCATTCCTCTTAGTCCGAACTAGGAACCTTCTAGCTGTGAGGCAACAGCGATAACTACGGAAGAGGATTAGGGCCACTAGAAAAAATAAAAAATTAAGGTCCAATAAAAAATTGGTTTTTTTTATTCAGAGAAAAAAAGTCAGAATTCTGACTTTTTTTCTCCGGGAAAAAAAAAAAAAAAAAAAAATTGGACCTTTAATTTTTTACTTTTTTCCAGTGGCCCTAATCCTCTTCCGTAGATAACCACTGCATCCTACAGTAAATTCTTGAAAGTAGGGCTGGGCAATATGACAATATATATCATTCAAACTATAAGAAAATGTCTATCGTATGTGTTTTTTTTTACGTCGTCTCCATGGCGATCATTGCAATCCAGTCCAGATAAGGACTCAGCCCAAGCAAGTACTTTTTATTTGTCAAATATTTAATTTACGCAGGATTGTCCAAAAACAGGCTTCACCATGTGGTTATTTCATATAGAGTAATTATTTGTTAAATTACCAGAAAACATGATATATCGTGATATATATCAAGATATGAAAAATCCTATATCGTGATGGCCATATCGCCCCGCCCGACATGAAAGCTACCACATTTAGTTTCTGTTTGAAAACACATTTGACAAAAGCTTGGACATGAAAAGGTTCAGGAAGGGGAAGGGAGGATTTGCGCAGTGAATCGAGGAAAATAATGATTTGCATTATAAACTGCTAACAGAGACGCCCCCAAGGGCAAATTATTCACACACAATGTTCCCTTTTAAGAATGCTGCATATTTCAACAACAAGTGTGGGTTCTGTTTTCAAACTGCTGATTGTCTTGCACAACTTCTCTCTATACTGTTTGTCCTTCTGCAGAGCTGTTCATGCTGCATGTATGGCTGTTTAAAGTCTGTGTGTTTAAGGGGTTCAGCTTGAGGACACTGTTGACCTCTCCGTGTCTCCTCAGGTCGCGAGCAGTTCCACGGGTTGGGCTCGATGTACTGTCGAGGTGCAGCCGCCATCATCCTCACTTATGACGTCACCAACTGGCAGAGCCTAGCCGAGCTGGAGGAGCGCTTCCTGTCGCTCACTGACACTGCGAACCACGACTGCATTTACGCCATAGTGGGCAACAAGGCGGATCTCACAGACCCTAAAGCTCAGCTGTCCCCGGACTCAGATGTGACGCCCGAGGAACAAACTGAGCGCGAGGACGAGAGGACAGAACCACACGTGCTGTCTGCCTGCCCCACTCCTCCAGCCTCTCCTGCATCCATCTCTGGGGTGATGCTACAAAAGCAGGTCACTACTGAGGATGCGGTGGCTCTTTATGGGAGAATACTGCGCTACAAAGGCATGGAGGAAAACAGCAGCTTTGCTGCAGAGAAGATGTGCTTCGAGACGAGTGCAAAGACGGGCTACAACGTGGACGCTCTGTTTGAGTCATTGTTTGATCTGGTGCTGCCTACCATCCTGAGGAAGAGGAATGAGAACCAGGAGTCTCCCACAGTGGACCTGGAGGACTGCAGGGCAGGCAACAAGAAGGCTAAAGCTACCTGCTGCTAGGATCTGTGGAAGAGGGGACACAAGCAGGGACTTGTTTTTAACTAAAGACAATCAACTGTGATGGTACTACTTCTGCTCCCTGACTGAGACTACATAGCATTAACAACCTCCTTGTGACACTCTTAACACAAACACACATCCACCATTCTGTGAAGACGGCCAGAATAAGCAACTAATAATCGAAGTGTCCCGCGACATTTTAAGTATTTCTATGTAAGGAAGGGAAATAAATGTGTTTCATGATCACTCTATGCTTTGAAACCTTCCACCCTGATGACTGAAGCTGCACTTGTCTCCCTAATTGTTCCCATGGGAAAATAATAAGACACATAAGAAGTCAAACACTGCTTTTGTTCATGTTTTGGAATCACAGATTAACCAGCACTAATTGTGAGGTGGTCGGCACATTTCACTGTTTTTGTTACAGTTTCATAAATCACTTCTTTAGTTTACTCGGCTACAAGTGTTCTTTGTATTTTATTATCACATTTGTGTAAATGGTAAATCTCCTTGTTGAATTTTTAAGTACGCTGTCATAATAAAGATTTTTATTTTGCACTCCGTCTGGCCTGTCAGATTAAAGGAGCAGTTCTCCCCTGGAAAAAGTCAAAGCTGGTGTTCTCTGTAATCGACAGAAGCAATAATATTTGAAATTGGCGCCATAGCTGTGGAGAAAGTTGTACAAACAGCTCGTGGTTTCGCCCACTCTTCATTCCTACAACACCCAGCGTGCATTGCGCCCCTCTGAAAGGAACGGCCCAGCGAGAGACGCTGGAGTGTCTAAAACATCTTCAGGTCTGCAGTCTACATTTCAAACCTGACGATTTTGAAAGAGACATGACATCGGAGGCGGGCGTCCTAGATTGAGGAAGTGTTGTTCAGCAAGCTCACTGGCGGAGGTCTTCCAGGGCCCATCGGAGAAGTGGATAGCGCCCTCCAAAGGCACCATAATAGCATTAGCTCCCCATAATAGCATGATAGGACTGAGGTTGAAAATCGGCGAACTGGCCCTTTAAGAGACGATTGTGAGAGTAAAATGACACAGACATAAACAAACATCTTTTAATCTTTACAATCCAATGAAATTATGTTATGAAAGTGACTGCAATTATATTACAAGCTAAACAAACGTTAAATCAGTAGATTTGCGGTCTAATCAGGCTGTTTATTTCCAAACAAGTGAATCTAGGTGAAGCAGAACATTTGACCTACTTTCTAAATTGTGTAAAAATCCTGTAATCTGACCCGGGATCAGTGACCACAGCAGGGTTTGATACAGGGAGACCTTTGATACGAGCTGTTTACACTCCGTCCCGTTGGCAGATCAATAATTAGTACATCTGTCGGGGCGAATGAGTGCGTCGGAGAAGCATTAGATGTGACATATTTAAACTCTTCAGGAGGGGGGGGTCAAGTTTATTCAGCTGATATAAATACAAAGACAATCAGTGCATTGTGTGAACATGTGGTGTATGAAAACGGAGAGCTGCAGACACTTTGTCCGAGCTGATAAAGGCATAAAAAGATTAGATTTGTTAAGACTGTTATACTATAAAACTAGGTTTTGTAAAAGCAATGGAATAAAAGCAAGATAATACTGTCAATAGTATCGATTCAAACCCTCTAAAGAAGCAGTGTTAGTGGCTTTATGGTGGGCTGTAAACCCGGAACAGTAAAAACATGTAGATAAACTGAAGCAGTGCATACATAAGGCCTCTTTGGTTCAGCTGTACTCATTGCTAACAATGTGTATATCATAGTAGCTGAGGTAATAAGTTAAACAGTAAGCACCAATCCACATTTATCACAAAATATACTTCCCATAATGCAGTTGACTTCATTATGGCTTCCTCTGCTCTGGGACTTTTCACTAAAAGCTCACGGGTCACACAGTCTTTGCATTTTCGAGCAGGTGCGTGGATAAAGAGATGACACCAGACCACAGTCAATGAAAAGCTCTTCTCACAGTCCGCATAACTGTCGAGTCCTTTACAAGTTCTTCATGCACACCTGGCAGCGGCTGATGCGCGACAGGAGCTGGCCCGCTTTGAGCGTCTCTGATGCTGGCTGAGTGTGGAACGACTGATCGATGGAGGTTAGCCAGAAGCTGTACTTGTTGGCAAAGTAGTGGCACGTGCCTTTGGCCCCGTTACACTCGACGAACGGCGATGTGCGGAAGTCCTCCAGGCAGGAGCCCGGAGACGACAAGGACTGGCCCCCGCCTTCGTTTCCTGCCGCCGTGTGCTGTGGAGACAAAGGTGAGAGGAAGTGAGGCAGGTGGGAATTCAAATCTACACACATGAACCACCCTACGGAGTTCTCCTGCTAAGCGGTATTTGTTAAGTGTCTGAAACCGAAACCCAACAAATACAAGATTGACTCCTTGTTTTACTGATTATAAGAAACTGTTTTAAGAATTTTTTTTGACCCTGTCAAATGTCAAAAGTCAAATGGCAACACGTCTGCTGCAATGTCACCAGTTTCATTTTGACCTTTTGAGACACCCCCCTCTCTATCCTGTTTCCTGTCTGTCACTTCTATCTAATAAAATATGATAAAAACATAACAGTACAAGTATATACACACACACACACACACACACACATACACAAACTGTTTTGTCTTTTATATTCAATGGCAGATAATGTGGCCAAGATTAGTGAATAAAAACAAAACAATGAAGGGTAGGGGGAAACAAGAGTTATTATGACAAAGCCAAATGAGATTGTGCTACTAAAAACAAAAGAGATTGTTTGGTCACATTCTTTGGTCAAAGTCAGTGTGAGCTCTCACGGCCTGAAGTCACTCAGTCAAGCTCCAGAAACGCTTCCCACGCTGAGCTTGAGAGAGCCTCTTCATGAAACCCCTCCCAGTCTGAGCAGTCACAGTTTATAATGCAGGAATTCTATTGTAAATCTCGCCAACAGATTTATTCAAATTTTCAGTTGTTCCTTCGTACATAGTAGAGGAAATATATTGCATGGAAAGAGTGACTCATTATCTAAGCACTAAAGCACGGACCCATGAACAACGCTGGGGAAAATGGACTGATTATCGTGACCTCATTTTGTTGTTTTATGTTAAAATAAATAAAAAGTTAAAAAAAAAGTAAACTGAAGCTAAAATAACTAAAGAAAACTTGCAGTCATATCAAACATGAGCACATTAGCGATATAAGCACTAACACTATAATCAGAAGAAGCTGGTGCCTATCATTTTTAATGGCTATTGTCCCTGTTATTACAATTTCAGGACTCCTGATGTTACTTTTAACATATTTGTAGGAGGGGACCTGAACCCACCATGAGGAAGGAGTATCCGATCCACAGGCTGCGCCAGCCCGACGGACACTGCGGGATGGTGATGTCCTGACTGTGGACCGCGATGGCCACCGATGGAGCTTCACACACTGAGCAGCGGCTGATGTACGGTTTGATCTCTGCCTCTTCTACGGGCATCATGGGAAGAGGGGCCGTCGTCGACAACCAGTAGGACTTATCGTTCCTGCTGGCGTAGTAACAAATGTCTCCAGGGTTGCAGTACAGGAAGGGCATGGTGTTGAAGCGAGGGAGGCAAGAGCCCGCCAGACCTGGACAGGACAAACAACCAAGTTATAAACTGAAAAAAGGCAGGACAACAGGAGAGCACAACACAACAGTCAAGATGTAGTTGAACGCAGCAGAGAGCCTAAAGGTTATTAACCTGTTAAGCAAATCTGTTTTTTAAGAAAAATTGTAAATTTATTAAACAATGGTACATGTAAGGAGGAATAATAAAGACAAACTAACTTGGTAACATCTGTTACATTTACCTAAAGTTAGCTAACACCAGCTAGCATTTGCTACAACAAGCTAGTACCGTAAGCTAGCTGTAAAACATCCTATGAATGGGTTACTTCTTTTTAAATAAAATATTTAGTGTCATTTTAAGTTTGGTCAATATTAGAGTTTGTGTTTTATATACTGGAAATGTGTCAGTTAGTTTCTGTTTTAGGGTTAAGTTGAACAGTTTTTGATTCTTTATTGGCTTGTTGCATCACTTGTAGCAAATCAAACACTGAATGAGAGTGAGGCTGAAAGTTTGGCTTTTTAGTTTTTCTTTTCCAAAGTTCTTCCATTACTAGAAAAATAGTCAAATGAAAGGAACTTCATTATAAGTTGTGCCTCTCTCATTAATTTAGACCTCAAAATAAGTTGATTGAATTAGACTTTAAGAGGCAGTGGAAAGATTGTAACACAACAAAGAACACACTAGAGAGGACAGTGAGACAGATTGTTGAAAAACAAATCAGTCCTTTTTATAGGAAACTGTATTATTTTTCCTTTTTCATGCCTGTATTTGAATCGTGAACTTTGAAAGTTAGAGCTCTGGCTGGTCTAAACGCCCCAAATCAAACTGTGCCAGCAGTAAGATCTGACGAGCCCGACCTCTTTGTCACGTCTTCTGGTTCAGTGAATCACAATGTAAAGAAATGTCGTGTAGGAATGTTTCCCTGACCATCGACAGACTCCGGGACAGAGCTGCACTGTGACAAACTCACTTACGCTTCACTTATAATTCATTGTTTTTAGTCTACAAAGATTACAGTTACAGAGATGGTTGTCACTAAGAGCATAAACATGCTGTAGAGTAATGTCACAGTTCACCCTGACGTACCCAGGTCCTGGTTGTGGGCCTTCTCCTGTCCCTCGAGGTACAGCAGACTGTAGCCGTCCCACAGTTTGGACATGCCCACAGGACACATGGGCGTCTGCTCCGACTGACTGTGCTTCACCAGCAAATACCCCACGCTGACGCTGCGGCCAGGCATTCCAGGTAACCCCGGGACACCAGTGCTGCCACGGCGACCTATTCAGGGATGAGGACTTCAGAACTGTGTTTGCAGATTGAACTTAACTCTTAAAACATCCATAAATACACTGTAGACTTTACTTAGAGTGCATCAATATATATGAAAATAAGATGCTTTTTCTTCTCACAAACTCATGACATAATAATAAAAGTCTTTGTCTGGGTCAGTGTTCAGTTCAATGTTTTATTCATTCATTAAACTGACAATCAAAAACCTCTTGGTGACTGGCTCCCTGTTAAATCTCCACCTACTTTAAATCCTGTAATCTGGGATTATTAGTTTAATCCTAAAGTGGCCCACGGCGTCAGACTCACCTTCCTCGCCCTGCAGACCGGGGTGGCCCAGTTGTCCATTCGCTCCTCGGAATCCAGGCGTTCCTGGTCTACCTCCGATCCCAGGCATGCCTTTCAGACCGATGGGTCCCATGAAACCTGTGACGTAAGAGGGTCGTGAAGGTTGCTGAGCCGGACGTTTCACTAAAGGGATGCTAAATAACATATCATATTAGAATGACTAACCGTTATCCCCTGGGGGGCCGTGTGGCCCAGGTCCACCGTTGAACCCCTTCGGTCCTTGGATGCCCTGCGGTCCTGGAATGCCCCTCTCTCCTGGGATCCTGATGGGGATTGGTGGACGACCCTGGTTGCCTGGATTCCCACGAAAACCTGCAGCACAGAGGATTCATGTAAATTAAGTCACAGAACACAAAAGTACAGCTGGTATGTTAGATCAAAGTGCATATTTACCTGGGGGTCCAGTGTTTCCTTTTGGACCAGGTGCTCCTCTTTCTCCCTTCAAACCCATCTGACCAGGAACTCCCATCAACCCCTGACCTCCTTTCACTCCTGCAAATAAAAAAACATTAAGACTGAACACAGAACATAACTGGTGATCAGATGGTGAAGCTGTATGAGTCTGCAGACAGAGGCGCAACATGATTTTACAGGCCGATGGATGATTCAAGTTGAATCCCAGCAAAACCTTCACCTAATCACATGATCACACTTAACTCTCATGCTTACCTTTCTTTCCAGGGACCCCATTTGGCCCTATGTATCCAGGAAGACCTTGATTTCCTTTGTATCCTTTCTGACCAGGAAGTCCAGGAAAACCATTAATTCCATCTATACCCTTCTCTCCAGGAGGAGCATCCACACCAGGGAATCCTCTGGCTCCGGGGAATCCTGAGAAACAAATCATTTAGGGTGAATCCCTCAGACATGGCTTTAGTATAAAAGGTGTGAGGACACAACAGCGGCTTTCTTCGATCAAACTGCAGCTTCTAACCTTGGTACCCTTTAGGTCCTAAAAAGCCGTGGTCCCCGCTGGATCCTGGTCTGTCTGAAGTCGCCTCTGGTCCAACAGGGCCGCGGAATCCTGGCAGTCCAGGTTGACCATGATCACCTGAGAACAATTATATATATGTTATATTATGTGTTGCCATTTCTTCTCTATCTACAGCTCTTAGATGGTCTAACTCATGCCCTGTAAATGCAGAAGAGTAATGGGCTAACCTTGGGGCCCCTGGAAGCCTTTCAAACCCTCTGTGCCGGGAAAACCTGGTTGGCTGTTGGGGTCTCCACTCTCTCCCTTCTCTCCTTTGACTCCTGATTCCCCAGCTGGTCCAAGTGTATCCAGACCTGATAGAAATACAAACAGGACGTTACATCTGAGGTCTTGTATATTCTAGCACTGAAAGGTGCACAGAGAGACTGTCTTGAGTACCTGGGGTTCCAGCGACACCCTTTTGTCCTTTCAGTCCATCTAATCCATACAGACCCTTCAAGCCGGGGAAACCTGCACACGTTGCATAGATTAGATCAAAAATACGGTGGACAACAATTATGTAGTAAAAGAGAGGACACTGGTCCGACTATGTTACCTCTGTTTCCTGGGAAGCCAGGAAAGCCGGGGTGTCCTTCTTTTCCAGAAGGTCCGGGAAAGCCTTTTTCACCTTGGTTACCAGGAGTTCCCCTCTGCCCATCTGAGCCTGCAGAACACATAAAAAGTCAGAGCGCTTAAAACGTAATTTAATTTAATTTAAAGTGTGATTAGGAAGGGAATGGGAACTCTTACCTTGGGATCCAAATATTCCGGGTTCACCCGACTCTCCTCTTTTCCCTTCAATACCATCAGAGCCAGGTTCACCCCTGTGCCCAGTAGCTCCAGTAAAACCTATCCGGCCTGTAAAGAGGGCATCAAACATTTAATATCAGAGAAGAATGGGGCTCCACTTGTTAGGCAGTGCTGATTGACACTGTATAAAGTAACATTGTACAACGTTTGTACCTGGATCTCCTGGAATACCAAACTCTCCTCTCAATCCGGGAGTTCCTTGAAGGTCTATACGAAGGCCTTTCTCACCTGCAATAATACACAGGATTTATCATCACTTAGCACTTAGATCTCCGTCTGCATGGGGATTACATGTGAGATTTTACCTTTGATTCCTTTCCTTCCTTTGTCTCCTGATGCACCGTAGGCACCAGGACTCCCTTTGATTCCCTGAAAAGTGACAAATAAGCAATTAAAAAACTTTTGTACAAGTTGTCGCAATGAAAGAAATTAATTAGTCATTCAGCTGCTAAAGGCTAAACTATGTTCAACAGCTACTTGCTATTTTTGTTTGTATCTTTTGGTGCTGGGCAGGTTGTGTACAGTTAAAACAGCAACACTTGGAAACAAAGCTATAAAGGAGCAAAGAAAAACAGTAGGATTGTAGTCTGTAAAAACTATCAATAACAATGAATTGAGGAAACAGTAACTGCTATTTCTTTGTGGGTTCATCACTGCAAACAACCCCTTTAATTTACAAGTCAGTTATTTGTATAAAACAATATTAATCATGGTTGCTATATCCAGATACCAGACATAGATTTTCATTGATATTCCATCAGGATCAACAGTTTATTGAATCAATGTTCCTAAGTCTTTAATATTCCATTACAAGTAAAAGTCATACTTAAAAAAACGGTGAATTTTTGCCTTACAAAAGTCCCTAAGTCGTCTAGTAGCTGTTAAAAAAAAACAACCTTTTTTGCTGACAAAAGTGTCCCTTTTGGTCCCAGTGGCTGTAAAAATCTTTGTGGACAAAATTGCCCCAAAGGTGCCAAGTGGGTATAAAATTTGTCTGACAAAATTGTCCTTAAGTCGCCGAGTGGGTGTTAAGTTTTGGCAAACAAAAGTGCCCAGAGGCGCCACATGGGCAATAGGTTTTTTGCAGACAAAAGTGTCCCCATTGGCACAGTGGCTGGAAAATTTTTGATTGACAAATGTTACTCTTATATACACAGTGGCTGTAACATTTTTGATGGACAGATGTTACTCTTATATACACAGTGGCTGTAAAATTTTTGATGGACAAATGTTACTCTTATACACACAGTGGCTGTAAAATTTTTGATGGACAAATGTTACTCTTATATACACAGTGGCTGTAAAAATTTTGATGAACAAATGTTACTCTTATACACACAGTGGCTGTAAAATTTTTGATGGACAAATGTTACTCTTATATACACAGTGGCTGTAAAATTTTTGATGGACAAATGTTACTCTTATACACACAGTGGCTGTAAAATTTTTGATGGACAAATGTTACTCTTATACACACAGTGGCTGTAAAATTTTTGATGGACAAATGTTACTCTTATATACACAGTGGCTGTAAAAATTTTGATGAACAAATGTTACTCATACACACAGTGGCTGTAAAATTTTTGATGGACAAATGTTACTCTTATATACACAGTGGCTGTAAAATTTTTGATGGACAAATGTTACTCTTATACACACAGTGGCTGTAAAATTTTTGATGGACAAATGTTGCTCTTATACACACAGTGGCTGTAAAATTTTTGATGGACAAATGTTACTCTTATACACACAGTGGCTGTAAAATTTTTGATGGACAAATGTTGCTCTTATACACACAGTGGCTGTAAAATTTTTGATGGACAAATGTTACTCTTATACACACAGTGGCTGTAAAATTTTTGATGGTCTGACAGCCACCAAGTGGGTGTAAAATTTTTGTGTGGATGTTAGGCATTGCAGACAACAGTGTCCACAGTGGCCCAGTGGCTGTAAAAGTTTTGATGGAGAATAGTGCCCCGAAGGCGCCAAGTGGTCTGTAAAATGTGGCAGACAAAAGTATCCCTTATAGGCTGTAAAGCTGTTTCCAGACTTAAAGCGTCTCTAAAGCGTCCAGTGGGAGTTTGTTATACATTCTATCTGGTCCAGTCAATTTGAATCCTGAGCTTTCCCTGATAAGACACTAGCTAAGACAACTTGCTTCCTTTGGAAAGTTCCCTCCACTGCTACAGAAGACATATTACAATTGGGCTTAAAAAGCAGAGCTGTGCTGCTCTTGATGATTAAATGGAACTTATCTTTCAAACTGAGTGACCGCCTCTTTAAGGCAAAACGTGGACTAAGTTATGTTAATTTTCCCAGTGTGGCTCTGCTTACCGTGTTGCCTGGCATTCCCTGGAAACCATCGATTCCTCGATTTCCTGTAAGGCCTGGCATTCCTTTTATCCCCGGCAGCCCCTGTGCACCTGGATCTCCATAGTAACCTTTCTCGCTGCTGGGTTCTCCAGGAAGACCGTGACTTCCCTCAGTGCCCGGCACACCGTAGATACCCTTAGTACCTAGGAGTAGGATGTAAGGAAGTAAAGCGTGTGAGGACAGAGGAGGTGGAAGGATGGAGTGCCTGATTCAGATTGGAGTGTATCTACACACCTCTTGGCCCAGTGAAACCTTGATTTCCGTGGCCTCCATGGTCTCCCTTGGCTCCTTTCATGTCAACCTTAACCTGAGCAGTAATCTTAGGCTTGTCCCCGGGTCGTCCTCTCAAACCACGATCACCTGGCAGACAGTCGTGGTTATTGTTAGATGGGGGGGGTCTATGAGTTCATGTGGTAGTCTCATAGCAGAAGTATGACTGCTGACAACTGCAATCCAAAGAGTCTCACCTTTCTCTCCACCTTGACCCGACAATCCTTTAAGGCCAACTTGACCAAACAATCCAGGTTCTCCTCTCTGGCCACTGAAGCCCTTCCCTCCTGCACCACCCCGGATGCCCTGAAAACCTGACATGCCTGTCGACCCTTTGTAACCTGGGAAAGAAATAAACCACAGAAGCTTGAATCATCAACAAATGACATTCCTCTTTATAGTACTTGATGTTTACCAAGTTATCAAAGTAAATATCTGAGAAACAAACCCTTCATTCCTGAAAGTCCTGGGCGTCCGTCTCCACCAGGTTGCCCTGGGTTACCTAATGGCCCATACTCTCCGATAATGCCATCATCACCGTATGTACCTGGGACGCCTTTCAACCCTATTGGACCCGGAGGGCCTGGGTCTCCTTCAGGTCCCCTCTCTCCTATGACACCTGATGAGCAGGATGACGTGATAACATTAACTTGGATGTCAGACATGAACAAGGATTTCCGCAAGGAGTTTGTCGCCGCGTACGTCCTTCTCACCTGGCTGTCCAACACCACCACGCGGCCCAGGAGAACCTGCGTTCCCACGATCACCAGGGTAGCCGTACTTGCCGGCTGGCCCGGGCCTCCCTTGCTCCCCCTGCAGGCCGTGAGGACCACCGTGACCCTTGAAGCCGATCATGCCAGGCATGCCGCTCATTCCTGAAGGGTGAAAAAGAACATCATATGATTTATTCTTTCAAATGTCCCACTAGTGCTGAAGGTAAGACGAGGCAAAGCAAGAAGAAGAATGAAGGTATGTCTGACCCCCATAGCCGGGCTCTCCTGGATCACCAGCCTGGCCTTTTTGTCCTTGAAGCCCAGGCGGCCCGGGGTCACCAGGTGGTCCTGTCGATGCTCCGAGGATATCCCCATGAAGACCTTTATCTCCTTGTGGCCCGTGTCGGCCGGGTACACCGGGGAAACCAAAAGATCCTACCGAACCTTTGCTGCCAGGAATTCCCAACTCTCCACGGGGGCCGGGGAAACCTTCATCGGAGAGCCATAAATGTTAACAAAGGAAACAGATCCGTGCTGAAGGCAATAATCAAATCAAAGATCACTCCTGACCTGGTGGTCCAGGAGAGCCACCTATGCCTCGTTCTCCTGATTCTCCTTTCTCTCCATACGGTCCATGTTGACCCTGAGGTCCTTTTTGGCCCGGACCACCTGTGAAAGGATCACACGATACAAACGTGGCATCAGAAGTGACTCAAAGCAGGCACCCTGCAAGCGACACTCAGCGGAAGATCTCGTTGTGCTACCTGGGAAACCTGGTGATCCAGCGAATCCTGGAGGACCGGGCAGTCCGGGGGGTCCTTGAACAGCGCTGCAAGGACCTTAGAAGAGAACGCCACAGAGACAGACTTAAGGCAACATCCTGGCTGTGTGTAGAATATTCAAATGTTGAGGTTGAAATGACTAATTTGGTGCTTTTTGTCTGCTGCCCAGCGTGGATTGTCTTCAGAGCATGGTTCTACCTTTACTTTAGCTGGTAACTCAGTAAACTACATCTAAAGGAACAAAAAACATCCTCCTGCAGAAGAGTCGTATAAAGTCATCTTAAAGGCAAAGCTCAAAAGAGTGATTATAAAGAGAAGGTGAAAACGTTAATAAACCCACTACCTGTTACATCCACATGTCCTCCATCTCCTCTTGGAATACAGCCGCCTTTCAGTTGTAGTTAAGAGAAAAGAGAGGCATTCGAACAAGAGTTATTCAGAAGCACAGGCATGGTCTCAAACAAGCTCAGCTGCAGCTGGTTTGAGGGATGCAGCCGCTGCATCGAGGTAACAAGAGGTGAGGAAAGATACTTAGTCATGCTTCCTCCTTTCTTTTTTTAATCACAAGCTATTAATGTTCATTCCCATGTCACTGCTTTGTATTAAATCCTAAACGAGATTATTTTAAGAGCGATGAGGTAAAAATGAAATACTTAGTAGAGTGAAAATGGCTGTAAAGTGACAAAGTAGAAATTTGAAACACATGTCGAGATTAAATAAAGAAGAAGAAGAAGAAGGCCTCTCACCTGGGGCTCCAGGTGTTCCTGGAACACCTAGATATCCAGCAAGACCGTCGTCACCAGGTAACCCACGCTGGCCTTTGATGCCAATGAGGGCTGCACCTGGTTCCCCCCTGAAACCGGCTACACCGGGTTGGCCGGCCCGACCTGGGAAACCTTTGTCTCCACGTTCTCCGGTGGGACCCGCTCCCTGTCGACATCAACCAGCACAATCACATTACTGTCAGGTTCTAATGTCGGGGAATACACTCAGTAGATTTCACCGTACTTTTTACATATAAATTGAAGGTACTTGTAGTTAGCTAGAGCATTTTACTTTGTACTTTCACTCCACATAATCTTAAGTGAAAAATGTCATTCTTGTATTTTCACAGTGTAGTATTGCTTCTAAATACGTCTTCCCCCACTCCCTTAAAGCAGATTTAAAAGGTATAATAAGTAGGATTTTCCTAGAAAAATAAAATATAGACTTTTACAAATATAATATAATATAAATCATCACTTATGGGCCTCTATACACGTGTGTAGGTGAGTGTGTGTGCAGACCCTTGTGAGACCCTTCCCTCTCCATCTATTCTGTTGTGGTTCCCTGAGCCAATTACAGTGTATAGGTGAATGTGGGAGTGGTTCAAATTAGCAACTGGGCCCCATTCAGACCGGCGAACATGGCGAAAGAGCGATGCAGAGTTGGCCTTCTTTCTGTTGGACAGGTAGGTGCCTCAACAGCCGGTGGTTAGCATGCTAGCGCAAAGGTAACCGTGATGCTGTCGGTGTTAGCTCGGCGGGGTGGGCGTGTTCTCGCATGAGAGGTTGAGAGTGAGCTTCTGGTGACGAAGAGCCCAGGAGGAGGGGCCCAGTTTGAATGTGTTGTTGACGAATTGACAAATCCTACGTATTACACCTTTAAGTCACAGAAATCATAAAGACATGATGAGTGTGTAGGAAACAGAATCATTATGGTGACGACTTGTGGTTGACTCACGTAAAGACCTCTGGTCCCAGGGAAACCAGGCAACCCATCTCGGCCTGGAGCACCCGGCGATCCTGGCTCGCCGTCCAGCCCCTGTGACCCTGGGTCTCCAGAAAATCCTGCAGCAATCATTCAAATACACGCATAAACATTTACACATATCTAAAAACACAGAGTATAGGTCATCGTCTGGTCTATGGGCACATTTATATGTGGCACAGATGTGAAATGAGATGACATAACAGGTCTACTGCACCTTTCTCTGTGACATGAGTCAGGTCCCCTTTGCGACCTTTTGGACCTGGAACTCCGCTGAGTCCAGCAAATCCCTGCAAGACAACATTAGAGAGTCTGAGGAAACAGAGAGGGTCTTAAAATGAACTATGTTGATGAGTTGACTTGATGACACTTACTGGGAATCCGTCGTCTCCCTGAGGACCAGGGTCTCCTACATCTCCCTGCGGACCAAACTCTCCAGTCATCCCAGGATCCCCTCGCTCTCCTGCAGGGCCACGGGGGCCCGGTGTGGTGTCCACACCGCTGCATTCACATTCCCCATGATCACCTAAATGAACACACACAGGTCAGCAACAACGTGTGTTACTATTCCAATTGGCAACAATCGTCTTTAGCGTGCAGCACCTTTCAGTCCTTTATAGCCTGAATATCCGGGTCGTCCTGACCCGCCGGGGGCTCCCTTGAAGAACTCGGCCCCTACAGACACATAGAAACACAGGTTCAAACACTTAGATCTAATGAACATGAAATAATGACAGATAAAACCGGAGTGTGTTTGAAGACAGTTTAAGACTTACATGACCCTTTAGGTCCTGGAGGGCCCGTCTCCCCTGGTCGGCCATTGCTGCCCGGGGGTCCTGCAGTGACAGCAGGAAGTCCTGGTTCCCCTTGTTGGCCCTTCTCTCCCTGCTCCCCCTTTTTACCAAACGGCCCGTAGAAAGCCAACACTAACAAACACAAAGTGGGATTCAAACAAAGTGCTCACCTGATACAGCTCTCTTGATAATGACTTAACTGTAGATGAGTGTTTTTGCACAGCTTCAGTGTACAGACCTAGGTGCTGTGATCCGGAGGCGGGCAAACCTGGGGGTCCGGGATAGCCTTGGTCTCCGACCGGGCCCCTCTCTCCTTGTGGACCCTGCTCACCAGGAGGACCGGCGGGACCACCTTATCGAGTCAAAGGAAAAATAACAAACACAGTTATTAGCATAAAACGTCCTCACTTCCTGTAACTGACTGCTGGCTTCACCATCATACGGTGGTCATGTTCGTCTGTATTGTTACTGTCATTTTAACTGTTCGCGGCTTGAGTTTATTAGTTTGACAAGTGTGCAGAAACAACATATTTCTTTTTCTACTTTAATGAAAGCATTTCTTTCCTACTATGGTATTCAGTTTTTTATGTTTAATGCTCTTAAACTGACAATCTCCAAGATGTCAGTGAACGGAATGATCCTTGCACTTCCATGAATTAAATGTGTTCCTTTCGTTCACTCTGCTCCGCTTGCGGCTTTCCAATCCCTCCCTTCTTCCTTTTAGAAAACCAGACTTCTCGATGTTGACGCGCCAATAGCCTTTTGGAGGAGGGCTGTCTGTATTAAATCAAATGTATCAAATGACTATCACTGGTTAGGAGAACTCTGGAACGTATCGCTTGACCGAATGTCTCTCTCTCTCTCTCTCGTTCACTGAACGAGAATGGTCCTCGTGAAGGAAGCGACCCGATTAGGAACGAAAGTGGAGTAGAAGTATTTCAGGTGAGCAAACAAAGTACACAAAAAGTGAGAGTGAGGAAGCAGTGAGTGAATTAAACCGGAAATGTCACTGAACGACCTGGTGAACGATTGTAATGAACGAATCCTGCAGCTGAACGAGATCTGAAGATCCGGTCACTGACGTGAGCGATAGCTGTCATCTCTACGATTGCAGTAATTGCGGGAGGACACTTCCCACTTTAACCAGACGTCCACGGTTGGCTCCGGTTGCAACTCTTGATTTTCCTCGCTGACGGTCGCTTTCCTTTTTAGACTGTTTGCCTTCATCTGAGCGTCGAATTTGTTTCTTGTTCTTTGGATTTTCACTTATTTTTGAAGTTGTATCTGTAGTCATCCATCTGTTCTTTGTTTGTTCAGCCATAGTAGATTACTGTTTACTCGCAACACTCGCAGAGAGCGGAAAAGCAGCTGCTTAGCTCCGCCTACCCTCTCTCGCAGACCAACCACTGCTGGCTGATGGAAAGCGCGTCACTCACTGGGCGCCGCTTGTGATTTTTTCCGCGAAAGTCACCACAGACACCCAGTCTGTAATAATACTATATACTGCAAATGCAAAGGCTGTCATCAGTGGGCCATAGGCTCAATCACAATTGTGTTACCTCATTCAGCGATAGGTAGTGACTTAACAGACATTTATTTACATGAAAATCTGAGAGATTATTACTCTAACTTCAGAGAGCAGTAGCAGCAGTACAGATGAAAATGTTGATGATACAAGAGACATGCTTTTCCTCATCCGAAAGGTCGGTAACTGACAATTCTGTTCTTCCTAATTTGAGGTACAATGAAACAATTTGGTCACAGCAAGGGTCATTTGGAAGACAGAAAGGTCATTTTAGGCTCAAATGAAAGCTTTTAAACTTGGGCAGTTTTTTGTTTACATACATGTGAGACAGTGAACTTTAACAAAATGTTGCTGAAAAATCTATATGATTTTTTATGACGATTTGTCAATCAGGCAGTCGGTTATTTTTGTCTTTTTGAAAACACAACTGCAGCAAGCCCCTAAATCTTATTTAGTTACTTTCCCATAAGTCTCAGGATACTGCAGACCTGCCAGATTTCATACCTGTAAGATTATTTATAAAATTGCAGTACCTTCATGTAGCCAAAAGCATCTTTCAAACAACACTAGGTCAAAACCTAGAATGTGGACGCATAAGTTAAATGTGCACTTTTGTGGGCAATGTGTTACAAGGACTGTCCTTACGAGGCCGATGACAATGTGTTTGAAAGCAGGTGCGCGCTGCGGACGTAGGAGAGGACAACGGACATCATGTCCTCATTTCAATATACAGTCATAATAATATTGATTGTGCAGATTTATTGAACATTACTGGGGTTCAAACTCATCTGATTTTCTTTCTCGTCTTTGAGTTATATTTGGAAGACGTCTTTCGCACATCTGTCACTGGCTCTAACTGCCTCATGTGTCGTTAAACTTCTATAAAACGAACTCATAAATGTGCCCCAGCCAATCACTTCTCACTTCATAATAACTGCCCCACACCAGCTGGTCTGCTGCGTCCTGCTGGATGACACAATCTCTATTGTTCCTTAAGTTCACTGTGTCTGCTCTGCTTTTTAATAAGCGTCATCGCTTCCTCATGTATCCCGTGTATCTTAACATCTGACCTTTTGCTCTGACAAGAGTCTGTCAAAGTGAACTTCAGTAATGTCCCAAATTTCCCAACAGTTTCACTTCAGGGCAGTGACGACTTGGCCGGAGTTCATGTGAGCTCTGAGTTTTTTTAATCATCTTACCTCCTGCAGGCCAGGGCCAGAGTCCTGATGAAATCAGCTCTCCTGCTTCTCCTCTGTCACCCTGAAACACAAACTCAGAGTCAGTCTTTCCCTTTTCGTTGCAGCAGTTTCACTTTTAATGTGGCTGGATGAGATCACAGGGTTTGGGAATCACTGTGACAAACATCGTGGTGTTGTAACCCGTATCTGTCTGATCACATCTTGTGCTTTTCCCTTCTCTGTGTCATCTGTTTCATCACTTTGTGGCTGAAATGACACAGTCATAGCTCAGATACTATTTGGAACATCAGATAGTGATGAGACTAAACTGCTGTTGAGGGTTTAAGGAGTTAAGTAGCGCATTAACAAGGTGGTGCAGTGGTTAACGCTGTCGCCTCGCAGCTAGAAGGTTCGAATCCTGGTTCAGACATAGGGGGCCATTCTGGGTGGAGGTTGCATGTTCCTGCCTGTGCATGCGTGGTTTCCGGCTTATTCCGGCTCCCTCCCACAAGACATGCTCGTTAGGTTCATTGGTAGGGATAGACCGATTATCAGCGCCGATATTCGGCATTTTGACGCATATCGGCATCGGCCTTTTTTTTTTAATCCGACGGCCGATAAGAGATCAATTTAAAACTGGGTTATTTTGGCTCTGATGCAGCCTCGCCTCTCTGTCTGCAGTCACTACTCTGTCTCCAGCATTGTCCCACCCACAGCACTGATTGGTTACACGCAGAGCCATGGCACGGGTAACAGCCAATCAGCAGTGAAAGCTGTGCATGCGGATTGCTCACACACACGGCGGAGAGGAGAAAAAGGTCATTTCTTTGCAAATTTTATTTAACTTTGTTTTATTTACTTTATAAAACTTCAGGAAGTCATTTATTTATTCATTTAAATTTTCAGTTCACTTTATAAGAGATGCTGCTGACCCTGGGAACTCCCTGCGCTTTTTGTTTGTTTGTTTAATAAACATATGCTTAAAGGCATTTAAACAAAGTTAAGTGTTGGAGTTTGTATTATTCAAAATTTTGACGCCAATATTTTCACTTTTACTGCAAATTAATATCGGCTCCAAATATCGCTTATCGGCCTCCTTGACTACTAATAATCGGTATCAGTATCGGCCCTGAAAAAACCATCTCAGTCTATCTCTATTCATTGGTGACTCTAAAATTATCCGTGAGTGTGAGTGTGAAAGTTTGTCTGTCCTGTGATTAACTGTGTCTACATAACTGGCTGCCGATCAGTCCAAACTGGTAAGGATAAGTGGTAAAGATGATGGATGGATAACCAGTTTGAAAATGCCCAGTCAGCTGTAATTTGACTCTGTACCCTCACTGTGGGTGCTGGCTACATACCAGAGAAGCTGCTGACAAATTTAGTCTTTAAAAATCAGCCTACAAAAATCTGACTGAAGCAATTTGATGTTTAGACAATTCAAATATTTAAAGGCATGTCAAAGTTATAAGCTATTAAATAACTATTTCTAAACAGTCTACAAGAACTGTGTCTAACTGTTCATGATAACCAACCTGTGGATTTCAGTCACACAGGAGTTAAGATGCACGTTCAGGCATCATGATCAGGTGTATTCTCACCTTAGGCCCATCTCTGCCTTTCTGTCCTGGATCACCGAAGTCCCCCTGAACGAGAGGAATCAATATTAAGTTAGAAAATAACATGTCAGAATAAATAATGATGCAACATCTGGGATTTTTCACACAAGCGTACCCTCGCTCCATCGCTCCCATTCCCACCAGGATAACCCTAGAACGGCATCAAAGAAAGAGCGTTAGAAGAATATAACACACGGGTGAAGGACTGGTTTAAAAAATGTGCCCGCGCTCACCCTCTGTCCTGGGAAGCCCATCACACCAGTCTCTCCTTTGTTGTCAGCCTGACATGAAGCAGACGTAAAGAGGATGAGCAGAAGTGATGCTGAGCGTTAATGTGAGGATGCGTCTGTGTTTGTGTGGAGAAGATTAAACTCATCACACACCTGATCTCCTACTTCCCCCTTCAGACCTTTATCTCCTTGGTTTTCGTAGGTGACCTTAACAAGCGGATGAGTGGAGTTTCCCTGCGGCCCTGGTGGTCCGATGTCCCCCTGTGGTCAAAGTGGGAAGTGCAACAACAGTCAGCAAGATCTCAGATCCTTTACCTAAATATATGTTCCAATAAGACTGAAACAAAATACTCAATTTTAAGCAATCAAAAAGAAACATAGAAGGAGAATGTTACGTGCGATGTTCTGGTAATGTTTTGAGCGGGAAGTTTTGTTCCTTTTAATCGTAGGAGAACGTTCTCTAAAAATATTTTCAGAAAGTTGCAGTGAGAATGTTCTTTTGTTAACGAATCACATTTCAGGAACGTTTTATAAATCACGTTCTGATAGTTCAGGCAGTACTCACATCCTGAAAGGATCGTCAGAATGTTGCAGCGAGCATGTTCGACCTTTGTTTTTATGTAACGTTCAGCAAATGTTTTATAAAAGGCGTTGGCCTCAATAACATCCTGAAAATATCTCCAGAATGTTGCAGTTAAAACGTTAGCTTAAGTTTAAAGTTACAAGAACTTTATTTGAAATGATAAACATCCTTTAAACATTCTTTGATTAGATAAAAAAGTTTCTTTCCAAACGTAATTAGAACTTGTGGGTGACGTTAGCCAGTGTTACGGGAACGTTCCCTGCTAGCTGGGAAGGTACTTCTCATGCAGAAAGAGTTCTGTTGTGAGCGACACACTTTTTACATGTTACATAACTTGATCGTTTGGACTGGTGCTGGAATGTCTAAGCGGCTTTTAACTCATTTATTTTCGACCAAATGGTCACAAAATTAATCTGAGAGGTTGTGAGAAGTTTAGTGGGGCAGAAGAGAAGAAAGAAAGTCCACATTTGTTTTCTCTTTTTGTCTTTGTTTTGTATCTTGGAGCCTTTTTATAGAAACAAAATAGAAAAGTGAGATGGGTTCATTGCTGTTCTGTAATTAGGATGAACGCTGGCTGCAGGCAGTCAGTGTAAAACATGCCGTATACGCTTGTTGGGTGATCTATTTGAAGCTATTGAACTTTGAAAGCACATTAGTATTTGACCGTGCTCGAGATGCTTCATGTGCTTATCATTCATGTGAAGTAAGTTTAAATTATTTATCGTATCGTATTTTGTATCATTTTAGCTTCTTTTATTAGAAGAAGAAAGTCAGACATCTGAGTTTTATTGAAGCACATGGGAACAAAATGTTTGGACTTAACTTAACTGGTAATTTCCAACCATCAAAACAATTGGATTTTTTTTTATCTGTTTATGTTTTAAACAATAAATAATACTAACTACCTAAAGTCTCAGAAACACAGACACATGTGGCCTGAACAAGACAGGCTTGTTTTGGGGCATTTGCCACAAGCTAAAGTTGTTGGAGACACTTGTTTAATCTATAAAACCGTAATATATTTTATGGGTTTGTCGTGTGTATTTCTTATAAAAAATCTTAACCTGAAAAATGACTGGTAGGACTAATGTACAAGTAGCTCAAAACTGTACTAAATTTCATTACTTGGGTAAAGTCATTGCGAGTCATTGCCTGGGAAGATCCCGATGTAAATCTGAAACTTGAAGTTGCTCACATGACCTGTGACCTTGATGGGTTCATAATGTTCCATAAAACAGGAACAATGATTTGATTTTATGGCACTTTCTATTTTTCACAGCGAGTCGACGTTTCTCACTCACTTGGTCTCCTCGGAGTCCTTTCAGCACTTTGGTCATTGTGCCCTGTGCAGAGAAACAGAACACACTTAAAGCTGCTTTCATGAACTCACGTTCCTTTAGATAACATATCATGCAGTATACACAGTTATATTATAAAGTAAGTTTCTGTTATATTATAGTAAATACTTGTGGTTGTTGTCTTACCTTTGGTCCACGGGGACCAGGAGGCCCTGGAGGACCCTAGAAGACGACACAAACAGGACCGTAAGCCTCATAATAAACTGAGCTTTATACTACAAGTGAAAATATACAACCTGTCACACACCTACACACACTCACCTTTGGTCCTGGGTAGCCACTGTTTCCCGGCCATCCCGGGTTTCCACGAGGCCCCTGACAAAAACAAAACAAAGAAAGATGACGGAGGTTTCAATAACAGAATAAAATCAGAGTTAAGTTCAGATGAGCTGTTGGACATTTTACTTACAACTATTCCGTTGAACCCTGGCGTGCCTGGATCCCCCTGTGGAGAGATGTTTAAAAAAACATCAAGTTAATGAGATATCTATGATGTTACAGCGATGTGTAGTCTTGTTGTAGGAGGCCAGGAGTTAGCTCCTCTTCCTCACCCTGAAACGCTCCATGTACACACTCAGCTCCAGAGAGTCTCCCTTCGCTCCCTTTCGGCCGTGTTGTCCCTGAGGAGAGGAAAAATAACACAGTCAGACAACAAACTTTCTCTGTTTGAAAAATAACTACCCATGCAAGTTCAGAGTTACACTCACAGGAAAACCAGGTGAGCCACTATAGCCAGGTTGCCCCGGTGAGCCTGGTTCTCCGTTTGTCCCGTTACATCCGTCCGCGCCCGGTTTCCCTCTGGGGCCGGCTTGTCCAGGGTGTCCCTGCAGAGCCGACGTCAAATCACAACAGTCAGAATCAATGCAACCTTTCATTTCTATTGTTGAAAATTCAGACTGACGGATGGACTTACAGGAATGCCATCGCTTCCAGTAAACCCGGGAACGCCGGTCATTCCCTGTGGAGCGACAGGAGTCACACGTTAAACACGAAAAAAGACTGTTGTGATTTTTAACAATCAGAAAACACAATAAAATAATACTTTACCACATTTCCTTTAGGACCGAAGATGCCGCCATGTCCAGAGTCACCTTTCTGCCCCTTATGTCCTTGGATGCCTGAGTCACCTGGTCGTCCTGAAGGCCCCTGGGAGCCCTGAGGACCGAGAGCCCCTGGGGGACCCTGAGATTTGGTGCAGAGGTAGAAAAAAGTTAATCCACTTCAGTTAATGGCAGTTAAGCAAACACGGATGATATCTGGGGTAACAAAAAATGAACTTACCTGTGAAAAATAGAGGAATAAGAAAAAAAGATTAGAAGAAAGTATTGAAAAACGAAGCATCACAACAATGCAACAAGAAGTTTAATCAAACAAAACCTATCCGTCAAAAACATGTCCTCCAATTTTACTTTTTTCAATTTCTGCTTGTAGTTTCTGTTTTCATCATAAGGGGGCGACAAAGTCCTTTCTCTTTTGCTAGTGAAATCCACTCCTTCAGCTCTCTACACCCGTCTAGTGGTCAAACAGTGTACTTACAACTAGCGAGGCAGGGAACAGCTGGTTTGTAAGGACGTTTTATTGATATATAACACATTTCAGCAACAAGAGAATTTAAAGTGCTTTACACAAGACAACAAAAGCAAAGAAACACATTTTAAAACAAGACATTAAAGTAAAGATAAAATATAAAGAGTTAAAACATAAGCTAAATTTAAAAAGACAGTTATAAAAAATACGAATAAAAGTTACAGTAAATAATTACAAGAGTTATTAAAGTAAATGTATCAAAATAATTTAATAAAAGGCAGCTGTGAACAGTGTTTCAGCAGACCTGCATGATCCTTGTAGTTTGTTCCAGATATACGGAGCATAAAAACTGAACGCTGCTTCTCCGTGTTTGGTTCTGACTCTGGGGAGAGAAAGCAGACCTGTCCCTGACGACCTGAGTGGTCCGGAGGGTGGTCTTGTACAATCTGATCGCAAGACTCGGGGACATAAAATCCAAAGAAGCAGTTTTAAGTGTCAATTTCTGCCTGTATTTTCCGTTTTCATCACAAGGGGGCGGCAAAGTCCTTTGAAATCCACGCCTTCTGCTCTCTACCACCATCTAGTGTTCAAACAGTGTACTTACAACGGCAGACAATCTGACTGCCAGACTCTGGGACATAAGAGTCAAAGCTGTAAAGCTAAATGCACACATTTTATATTAACATATTTTTTTAGATACATTATAAGTTTTATTTTGTATGTCTTTGTGTTTTATATTATTTATCATTTATGTGTTTATACGTGTTATTCCAAGACATGAAAGGTGGACTAGAGAGGAGAAAAGGAGGATAAAGCCAGACTCTGCCGTCAACTGTTCCCTGAAAAACAACACTCACAGGGGCCAAAGTAAAGAGCCGTGTAAAGAGGATTTAATTGACGTCTGTTTAAAACTGCAGACAGCTAAATTATCTGCGAGCTAAATATAACAGTTTGATTTTAATACTCGGAGTGATGAAAGAGAGAAGGCAGAGAAGGCAGATAAGAAGAATGGGTCATAGCAGAAGTATGTTTCTGCTCCACATGCCTCTGCAACGATTTCTAAACATAACATTTTTATCAATAGACAGATAGATTGGGGCTGTGTCTGCAGACTGCCTGTAACGTTCGTGTCCTCTTTTAACCTACTTCACACTCGAGCAAAGGGGAAAGGATACTGAGGAAAGACAGGGAGTAAGTGGTGTCTCAGACACACACATTTATGTCAGTGTTCCTCAGAGTCAGGATGTTGTATGTGTCATCTCCATCTCTGAGAGGGACTGAGGAGAGCAGTGGGAAGAGGGCTACTGGAATGGAAATGAGGACAATACTTTTAAAAGGGTCACACGTGAGGGCAAAGACACCATGGGAATCGGTTAAGTATGCATGTTAGGGGAGTTCACGGGGTCAGAGAGTGCTGACCTCTGAGGTTTGGGGGGCCTGACAGTGTTCCTATGTGAACCTACAAACACAGAGATGTTGTTTGTCCCCACACAGAGAAATGCTCTTGGCCTTGTTGTTTCATGAAGCTCGAGCCAACGATCCAGAGGGAATTAGTACAACTGGAGGGAGCCTAAATAGTGTCAAACAACTATTCAAACACGCTCACGGGCAATCAGATGCAGATAGTGTGAGATAAGGCCTCAGCTGAACTCGATTAACGGGAGGATTGATGTGTGTGCACTGGAATAGGCAGCATGTGTGTGTGTGTGTGTGGTAGTCAAAGCTTTGTCTACTGGAGGCTTTTTTGGAACAAGAGATGCGTGTTTTGTCTTCATCTCGACTCTGCAGCTGCTGCAGACAACAGACAGGCCTGCCAAAACAACTCAGACTGCAAGGATAACAGGCGGGTGTGTCATATCTCTGCATATCTACACTGATGAATAAAAACAGCACGAGGACGGGACTTATTAGGCGCTCAGAAACACTATGATAACATAACTATAACCCTCCTACTATGGAGATGGTATGGTAAATCATGGTGTCTAACTTTTAATCTTGGTACTGAATTTGAGGAAAACCTAAAGTGGAAATAAAAGCTGGATTTAAAAAATACATTTAAAATAAATGTTTCTCAAACATGGTTTCCGTCATTATAGTTAGTTGTTATCATGCTGATTTACGTCCAAGTGTTTTTCTGACAAGTTTATTTTTAATGAGTTATTTGATGCTGTAAAAAGGATGATTGACAGCTCTGTTGACAAATTAGGCTCCTGCAGCCGATCTGTTCCGGATTAGCAGAGTAGAGGAGGAACGGCGAGAGGAGACGTGACTAAAACAATCACTACAGTCATTGAAGTTTACATACCTGTGAATGTCTGCTTCAGACCAACACAAGAAGCTGTTCTGCTGTTAAAGACGCCGGCGTGCTGGATCCTTGCTGTTGTTTTCGGTAAGTTAAGTGGGTTTTGGTTAGCGGAAGTGTCTATGACGGCTCCACCCGCCGATCTCTGCTGCGGAGCTCTGGCTCCAAATGACTCCACCAATCACAAGATGGCAGCGCCCGACCATGAGGGGTATTTTGGCTTCCATTTTGTACAATGAGAGCAGATGAAGACGTTTTAACCTGTGAGAAGTGGTACCTTTTTTATAAGTGAGGGGTCCTCTGTATTTCTCCAAGGACGAGCCACATTGGTCACTTCTCCTGAGCTAATCTGTGAGCGACTGTGAAACGTGTGTGCTCCTCTCTTTAATTAGTTTGATTGATTGAGTCAAGACATCTTTCCTCAGCTCTATCTCTCTCCACCCCACCCCTCACTCTTTAATTACGAGTCCTCCACAGCTTCGCTTCCTTCATACTCCCCGTTCTTATCTGCTCACAAGACTTTCACCCAGCATTTCCTCCCCTCCTCTGCAAACTCTCGAGTGCTCTCGCATCCCTTTGCATCTCGTCCTGACCTCCCTTTTCTTCTGGTATTCTGTCCCTTCCTGTCTCTGTTGGGCGGAGAGTGAAAACACGAAAGCCTAGAAATCAAAAGTGGCAAGAAAACTGCAGCCTGAGGGTGAAAAAGTACGAGAAATCAGAAGAAGTGGCATGAAGTGAAGCATGAGGGTCGTGTAAAATCCTGAACTTGTTTTAACCCTGAAATCTGGATCACAGGAAGTCCACGGCTCTTCAAACAGACATGTCTTGGATTCACCAAAGGACCCTGAACACACCGACATGCATGTCTGTTTAGGTCTGCGTTCCTCGCGTCTTTGAAGGCTGGTCATGACTTTACCAGATTATGAAGCTCAGGAGACACACGCTGCCCTCTGGCTTCTTCTTCTTCTTCTGTAACTGTAGCCGACTGAGCGGCTTTATTTTTCTTCCTGTCACTGTCGGCTAACGTCATCCCTCCAGCCTCTTGTCTCGTGAGCTTCATAATGGGAGACGTGGAGCCATCAATCAGCAGCTCGATCTACTGAAGCCACGGGGGGAAGAGAAGGAAATGAGGCAGGCAAGAGGTAGATCACAGCTGACCCGTAATCTCCAAACGTTTGACCTCTGAATGGAGCAGAGTGCGTTTTGTTCTGAAGAAGTCGAGACTGTTGTATTTTCTGTCTCAGAAGGCGTTCTGACTTCCTCCAATCTTCAGCCTTCAGTTCAGATCACTAAAAACTCCACAATGAACGAAACAGCTGCGTATCTGTGAGGATCTGTTGCTTTTCTTTGTCTTGAGTTCTCTTAAATTTCAGGTAAAATTTGGACCGCAGGACAAGAAGCTTAGGCTTTAGTAAACTTCATCGAATCACTGAATAATTGTAGAAAATAGAAAACATGAAACTGTTAAGGGCTGCATGGTGCAGCGGGTCGTGCTGTTGCCTCACAGCTAGAAGGTTCCTAGTTCGAGTCCCGGTTCAGGCGAAGTTCGCCTTGCATGTTCTCCCTGTGCATGCGTGGGTTCCCTCCGGGTACTGCGGCTTCCTCCCACAGTCTAAAGACATGCTCGTTAAGGTTCATTGGTGACACCAAAATTGCCCAGAAGTGTGAGTGTGAAAGGTTGTCTGTCTCTGTGTGTCAGCCCTGTGATTGACAGGCGAACAATCCAGGGTGTGCCCCGCCTCTCGCCCAATGACAGCTGGGAATGACACCCCCCCCCCACCCCGCAACCCTGACCAGGATAAATCTGCGTTCACATGGATTCAGGTAGACGGCTATCCGGATATCAATTTAGTGGACGAGAGCAGGACGGTAAAATGTGGTGAGGCCAGCAGAGACTGCCGTTGTAACGGTAGACAACATTGCCGTCCAAAGTAAGAAAAACTTTTTGCCGTCTTCCTCAACGGAATTTACAACCAGATGTTACGTACCTCCCTCACACAACAAGAAAACATGGGCGATCTGGACAACGAGAAGCTGATCAATTTGGTAGACCCAGAACTTTATGACCAGCCTTTAAAATCCTGTTATAACTATTAATTTATATATATTATACATTTATAACTGTTATAACATTATTACAATTTGTTTATTTAACATCACCATAGCAACATCCCGTCATGCGTGTTTCGTTTTGCTGTCCTGCCGTTCTGTCGGAGTGTTTGCTTTTCCCGTGCCGTTTAAAAGGTGTTGTCCGTCCGCCCTCTACAGTCGGCCTGAATCATGTGAACGCAGCATAAGCTGTGTAGACAATGGATGGATGGATTATACTGGTAAATGCTTTACTCTTTACTCTATGCATAGATTGCAACAAACAAACAAACAAACAAACACAAAAGCACTCTTGCTGCATGATTCCAACATCACACAATCGTCTTTATCTGCCTCGCCTGTTAGACTGATTGCTATTAGTACATTAACCATATTATCATTTCTGAATCAAACAGCAAGAAACAGAGGAAACAAGAAATCAGGCCTTTGTGTTAACACACACACACACACACACACACACAAAAGCGTCCTTACCCAAATAAGGGTAATACAGCACAAGACGGCCATAACAATTTACACAGCCAAAGCCAGACTGTGTGTGTGTTTGTAAAGAAGTGTGTGTAACTGTGTGAGCTCACAGCAGAGGAACATGTTCGACTCACCAGCCGCTGACGTCAACGGAGGTCGAGCATTTCAGAAGTCTCACATTGTTATTAGAGCTGCAATTTAATGCCTTTTATGAACGTATGACTCACTTCCCTTTAAAAGAGATATTAAAGGCCTCAGCCTCAGAACAACGCTGCTGGATTGAGGTAAACTCCAGCACACATTTGGATAGATAAGAGGGACTTAAAGACAGACAGGTGAATGAAAAGTATGTATAAATAGGAATAAAACTCATTAAATATAAATAACAAAAAGTGTGATTTAATTTATATGCCAATTAAAGAAGGACTGGTAAGAAACAGACGAGAGGAAAGAGGATAAAAAGCAATAAAACACCAGCACTGCTCGGCCAACGGGTGTCTGCTTTATATCCCATCACCTCTCACCTCATTTCAGGGGCATAAACTACCACACACACACACACACACACACACACACACACACACACACACACACACACACACACACACACACACACACACACACACACACACACACACACACACACACACACACCCTGGCGAGGTGAACAAAGTGCGACAAAGGTGTTTTGTGATGAGATGCTGATAGTAAGAAAAAACCCTTTTCTTTCTGCAACAAGGCAGATATAGAAGTGTAAGTCTTCTATCTACCTGAGATAAAGAATATTTTCCAAGGATTAACTCCTTCTTTTATCATATATCAGAGACAGTGAGATGCTCCTGCTCCGTCCTTTGCAGCTGCAGGAACGTGTGAGGAGGATTTGGGACAGTCTTTTCGATTGAAACATGTATTGTGAGAGGCCAAATGAGGACAGAGATAGCGGAGACGACAACCAATGACGCACGTTTTTACTGCATGACTTTTGTAAATGTACGGCCTTTTGTGAATCAAGAGCCTTCAAGATGTTTGACCCATATCGAGAAATCTCTGAGAAAATCCCTCCTCTTCACGATCTATAAAATGCACAGTAAACTCTCCGTCCTCCCTCTGTGTATACGTGGGTGTGTTTGTATTTCTCATTCCTGAAACACAAATCTATTAAAAGCCCCCCCACCCGCCTGACACCATGTATTTCATCTGGACCCAGACTGTCCCCTGGGGTGGACGGTTTGGGAACGACCCGCTAACAACAGGATGGGAACACACAGCCCAGCGCGCAAACCTCTGACCTCAGAGAGGAATAAAATAAATCAATAAACAGCCGGCCGGGAGCGCCCGCTGTTGTTCCATCTGTCTGAGAGGAAAAACTGGGACACGGAGGACATCTTGTCATTTTTTAAGCAAGAAATGATCTGATTAGAAACATTCATTCAAAGATACAGAGGGTCGACAGAGATAAGAGGTGCGGTGACAGGAAAACATATATCATGGTTCGGAGGGGACTTAAATATAGTAGCACCAACAAAAGGACAAGACTTATTCAATTATATTAAATAATATTCTGATAAACCAGCATGAACACTCTGTCTTCTACTTGTTCTCTCGTCATGTTGAAGCTCCATCATCACGACACACGTGCACAGTTTGGCTATTTTAAACCTTACCTGCCGTATGAACCGAGCTTCAAACAATGTTAGTATCTAAAATTTCCTTGCTCTCGGAGCGGTTGTATATACTTTACCTCCTCAGAAATGACACTGGAAGCTAAACAGCAAAGGGTTTTGTAGAGGTAAGACTGATGCTATGCAGTATGAACATCACCTCTGATGTCATCAGTGTGGGACAGGCCCCTACAGCTGCACTTACATTGACACAACACTCACTCGTGTAAACTCCTCCTGCTGAATGTAAAGTCATGGTGAGGGTCTCTATGAGCTGCCTGCTGACGAGTTACAGTTTGTGATGTTGAGGAAGGTGGATAAAATAAAGGTTGATGTTTGCTTGAAACTAGTTTGTTTAAAGAGTCTGATGTCATAAAGACATGTTGCACATGATATCTGAACAAATAGGGATAATTCTGCACACGCTTTGGGACTTTCTTTCCTCAAAGGAGAAGGTGTTGCTTTTTTAATGAAATGTAAAAATAAATGAGATAGTATACCGGATTTGGACCAAGCGGACTGAGCATGACTTATAAGGCCAGACTAAATGAGCGGGAATATACTGTGATCTTTGTTGTTTTCTTGAACCCAATAGCTTGCTTGTCATTTTTCTTCTCCCTTCCCTCAACAGTTTGTGGCATCCGAGGTAAAAGCCTTCCTTGTTGATTTGTAAATAATTAGCTAATGTTACTTAAAAAGAAAAAAAGAAGTCTCTGGAAGAGCCAGACTGTAAGGGCCTGTGTCCACTAACTGCATTTTTTTGTGCTGGCAGTGCCTATTTTCTACAGTGCGCAAACGCCCTCGACGTTGCTGCGTTCTCAGTTAAAAATAGTTTAAGTTTTGGAACACCGCCATGCTCATCAATGTCACTTCTCCCTCACCAACCAATCAAAATCAAGAAGGGGCGGAACTTCTGATATCAGCATCTTCAACAAAACTGGCGGAGGAAGCTCATCCCTTCGTTTTTTCGACGGTACAACATTCAGGTGTAGAGCTGCTGCTAACGCAAGGACACAATTCTATTCCATTGTTTCTAAGTTTTCTTTCCTGGAATAAAAGCAAATATTAAGCATACAGAGCGATTTAAAACAGACTAACAGTCACTACCAAGGGAAGCGGAAGCGCCGCCAGACACCTTTCGTAACCTAGCAACAGTAAGCACCGGTGAGAAGTGCTTTGAAATTGAGGTCGTGGGCGCAGGCGGCATAAAAAGCGCTGTTAGTGGACACAGGCCCTAAAAAGGGTTTCAAACGTACTGCAATATTTCCATTTCTGTCTGTTTTAAATGTGCAGGATGTTGTGAGAATAGAGGCAATGCAGTAATACTGATACTCAAACCCTTCACACGTCTGCACACCTGGCCAATCACTGACAAGGCGAGTCGAGCAGTTTGTTTGAGGCGTACCAACATCTGCATTTCCGTCTTCATTCAGCAGTGGTTTAACAGTCCTGAGTTGATTTGCTTCCTGCACATGACGAAGGAAGTCAGAGTAAAATGAATCTAGAGCTGAGGAGAGAACTAAAGGAAGAAATTAAGGAAGCAAAGTGAAAAAGAACAAATAAAGGAAGGAAAGGTGCGAAAAAAGGAGGCAGGAGGGCCGAGAGGAGAGGAAGTGTTACAGAATGATTTAAGAAGGGAAGAAAAGAAGAAAGTAGGGAAACAGAGTAAGCAGGATGAAGTCAGAATTATTGGATGTAAGGAAAGAAGGATGTATCAAGTAAGGAGAGAGAGGAGGAAAGAGGGAATGAGAAATGAAGGAATGAAAAAGGTCAGGAGAGTAAATAACTGAACGTTAAATGTCTGCCCTTTCTCTCAGACTCCCACAATCGGGGCTCACTCGCTGGATTCAGTCCCGCCGCTCTGCGACCCAGCTCTCATGTTTTTCTTGGATACATTTTTCTTGCACTCATTTCCTGAAGATCCGCATCCCTTCTACATGATGCCCAGGGGGGAACGCTCCCCTGGAGGGATAAGCGGGGGAAATCAGAGGTTAGTAGGGAGGCTCGAGGGGGACAAAGAGGGACCTCAACTGGATGCCCTGAGGAGGACTCAGGCAGGATAAATAAACAGCTGGAGATGATGTTTAGATATCTATTAGAGTGTTTAGATCTCCTGGCGGAGGTCCAGGAGGTCAGATTTCCCAAACTCCAGCTGAAGGAAAATGTTCGTGTCAGATCAGAGCGGATCTAAAATGATACGCGAACAGTTACAGAAGGAGGAATAAGGCCGAGCGGGCTACAGGAAGGAAATCTGAAAACGCTATGAAGTATTATCAGTGAGAAAGTGAAAAGGCTTTGTTGCGATGGGGACAAATTGGCGAAAACACGCCTCAAACAAAGCAAAAACAAACTCATCTGCTTAAAAGTTCCCACGTGCGCAGAGAGAAAGATGAAGCGGAGGATAAGAACAGATGACATTAAGACAAACATCTGCCATCTTTGTCACTTGCTTTGTTTTTCATGGAGGTCTGCTGCTCCTCTTTGTTTAGCATTTCAGAAACACAGAGGTTTGCAGCCTTGAGACCAGTTTACGTTAGAATAATGTGTTTACACTCGGAGCTAATTTTTCTGCATGCGCACGTGTCTTTTTCACAGTGCACGTGTGAGATCTGACAGCATCCAGACCAGAGAAAGGGCTGCTAATGCCTAGTGGTTATACAGAAGTGTGCGTGTGTGTGTGTGTGTGTGAGAGAGGTCTGGATGTGTGTTGAGGGTGTGTGTTGAAGACTCGAGGGGGGAATCCCAGGCTGAGAACAGAACAGCTCGGACCTCCAGCTATCCCAGGGGTCTCTGGGGCCGGACACCTGCGCAATTGCCTCACGTTCGAGGAATGAGACGTCTCAAGTCTGGGGTCCAAGAGCATGTGTGTCTAAACAGGACACAGCTGCAGCCTGTGTGTGTGTAAGTGTGTGTGTGTGAGACGGAGCGAAATGACTTAAATGAGGTGTTGCCCTCACCTCAGAGACCAGCCACCTGTGTGCTTATATCGTGTATCTGGGTGTCTGAACGTATGTCTGCACGTAATGAAGTCCATCATGGGGGTGTTGGCTCTATAGTCCCACAGTTACATTTATCACTGAGATTATGAAGCCATTACAGCTTCCATACAGTTGATCGCCCAGGCCGCGCTGACCTTCTGTTTATAAAAGTCCACAAAGGAAAAGTCAATTTCCTTAACAGAGCCCAAGGGCACGAAGGTATGTTTATTTATTGAATGGATGTATATGGAGCGGAACAGTTTGTGAGTCCACCTGAGCTATGAGGAGGTGTGAGAAGTTAATCTTCCGCAGTCGAATAAGCTTATTAAAAGAATATCAAAGATATCTTTATTGGTAAAATGATTTGTTGGTCTATGAGCAGAAAATTAAGATGCTAAGTTGTACTGATAACTGGTTAATTGTAGACAGTTTATCAAACAAAAGGGCTACACACATGTTGGCTGTAGCCTCTCACATGAAAGGTAATGCTGCTCATCTCTTATCTTTCTCTAGGGGCGGCTGTGGCTCAGTGGTAGAGTCGGTCGTCTTTCAATTGGAAGGTTGGTGGTTCGATCCCCAGCTCCCTAAGACTAGATGTTGTGTGTCCTTGAGCAAGACACTTCTCCTTCTGGTGGCATAGCCATCGGGCATGAATGTGATGACTGATTGACAGTTGGGCACTTTACGTAGCAGCCTCTGCCATCAGTGTATGAATGGGTGAATGCATCTACCATCTGTATAATAAGGGCATATTTTGTCAACAGCCCATGACACAAATGTATACATTTTATTGTGTTACATTGGGATATGGTAATGGAGAATTATCTAATTGAAACAAGACTTAAGATCATTTTCAGGCTCTGTAAATTCTTTTGTGCTAAATGCTAACAACAGCATGCTAACATGCGGGGCAATTTTAATTGCTAAAGGTTTGGCAGGTGATATTTACCATGTTCGCCATCTAAAGTTAGCATTTGAGCAAGATGAGATTTGAGAATAAGCACTAAACTTGCTAGGGGTAACATCAGGGGATCACCAAATACATGAGGATTCATCATGTGGGGATCATGGACATGTGCACGCACTGATTGACCAACATCGCTCTACGCAAATACCTATTTGTTGCAGCCATAAACAGTAGTATGGACAAGCACTTCAGCATCATTACAAGGTGATTTACTAATGGGTAAAAAAAAAGTCCAACAATGAACAGCGATGGGAAACTCCAGCTCTGGAATAGAGATTAATAGTCAAATACCCAGCTGTGATCTTGGCCTTGGTGACATGGACTGCAGCCAGTCCCATTAGTGTCAGGGATACCCATGTAATCCTCAAGGCCTCTTTCTGCATCCATCCACCCACATACTGGCCCAGTCCATGGGCCAATTTTACCAGTCTGGAAAAGTTTTACATTTTCCCACGTAGGGATGCAACGCCCACTGCCACTCCAGCTGCAGAGCACATTCCTCTATAGTTTGTAAGGGAGCAAATCAGGGCAAAGTCAGTGCATGTATGTGGTTTACTGACTGAATTAATTGGAAGATCTGGGGTGTGTATGTAAATTAAATCAAGTTGATAATTCCAGTGAGAGGCAGAGGGCACTGTTTTACCTCCTTGTTATACACCACTTATTAAAAAACTGAGCGCTGGAAATGTTGCACCATCGCCATGTGAGACCTCGTTTCATGAGAACAGGGCTGCACTGAACACGTCTTTCTCAGAAAAATTGAATAAATATAAGCAGACTTGGAGGAGATCTAATTGTTTCCTCTGCAGCCGGCCCCCGATGTACATTTCACAACAAGGCCTGATGGAGAACACATGGTGTTGCCGTGGTGACCCACAACACCGGTCACATTTTTCCTACAGCCCTGAGGACCTTCTTTGTGGACCAGAACGTTTCCTGGCTGCGGTCTGCAAATCGTATATAAATGGATATACAGCGTTAACACTTAACCAGATTTAAGTGGATTAAATCATGTGTGTGTGTCTTTTAGTGAGAGGAGGATTCATTGAACATTTTGGAAAATGTTGTGAGGCTTGTTAAAGATCATAAAATCAGCCATTATTTTTATTTCATTGCTGTAATATTCCTTAGTCCCATGAGCAACAATGTCCTAGCCAAAACATGAAACAGAATATCCTAAGATACACTCACGCCATGTGCTCTGGCGAAAGATAACACAGTCAGGCTGCAGATGTTAACACAAGGCCAGTGTCTACTGCCTAAATACACACAAGGTCGCACAAACACTGCACCGCTGAATCATTGTACTGTCAGGTGTGAATCTAACAGTGAAACCTCTTCCTGCTGTAATATGGATAAGGTGATGATGACAACATGAAGGTCTGGTTCTTCCAATCGGATATACATCTGTCCAATCAATTAACAGTTTACTAAGCCACTCCTCCTTTGTGTGTCGTTTTATGCCTGTTAAGTTGTCTGTTCTCATTTGGCATTAATACAGTGTTTGTGATATCAAATATGGCTCGAAATACCAGCTGTCCCAAGTAAATTATAACAGCTGTAATTAGCTAGCGGAGTAAGCTAGTGCTACCTAATTCAGTTGGTTGAATGTGGAGTCTCCAACTGCATTTTTACAGTTTTCAATGACTGGTTATAAAAAGTTTACTTTGTATAAGAGGTCTTAAATATAAATGTAAGTGCTCTATTTATGATATCACGCTGAAAGACTGAGGCTAAAGCTACATTTCGGTGGCAAAAAAGTTAGCATCATCGCTAAAGGGAGTAAAGACGTTTGTAATGCACTGTAGAGCTAGTTAGTTCTAGTATTATGGTGAGAAAAAGTGTACAACAAGGCTCTTATGCTAACATAACCCCTGTGGGCTAGCTAACTAAAGATTAAAATGAGCCCTTCTAGCTAACACTGGCGTATTTTTTGAAATGTTATAAATATGTTCTCTCCCTGTCAAAAAAAGCCTATGCCAAAAATACATATGCTCAAACAACTTGTTTTACTTGGACAGGGAATGGCTACAGGAGTGAGGTCTAACTGTGTTTGGCTAACATTTAGCTGTCTCTTGTAGCATACAATTGACAGCCGCTGCTGGAGTTTAAACATCCCCAAATTCAATAAAGGGCATGATGCTAACATTAGCCATAACCATTTGGGTAAATACTACACAGTGTGTTATGTAGCCTAACATTTAACCTCATAAATGAAGTTAGCTAATGAAATAATTGGCTGTCGAAGAAACACTGGGTTAAATTACAACAGTAAGCTAGTCAGCTAGCCATGCTAATGCTTGCGACCAACATTTTAGCAGGTAAAAAGATTGTTTATTCTTTTCACTTTTTTAAAGAAAGCCTAATTTAAACACTGGACACTCATCACTCTTTATACCTCAAGTATCATTCTATGTACCATTAACACAACAAACAAGAGCAGGTCCATAGTCATGGTTGTTAAGCTAACATAGGATGACTGCTGTTTCAGTGCGGGTCCAAAGAAAGATCGATATTCTCTTCTTTGACAGAACTACTTCATATTTTCTGTTATAATATAAGCCCATTTGTGCCTCTCCTGGTTTGTGTATACAGCACATGTGTGTGACAGTGTGTGTGTATCTTTTGAAAAGAGATGCTCCTTTGTAACTCTGTTACAATGGTCCTCTTGTTCCCAAGCAGCACCCAACATCTTTAAATGTGAGAGTGAGCCTCTTTTATTGGCTCCTAAAGCTGGACCGCAGCTGGGTGCAGCACGGCGGGTCAAACTCGGCTTTGACTGTACAGAAAAAAAAAAGAAAGAGACGGGGAGAGGAATTTCTTTTGACTGTAGATGCAGACGAAGATGTCACTGGAGAAATATGCGATCTAATGATTTAAATTATGGGGAACATTTTTGTGTCACTGCATTTGTCTTTTTGTTTGTTGTCCTGTAAATGGGGTTCATGTTTCCGACCTGCAGTTAGCTCATTACTAGAAGTTTATCACTCACATCTCATCATTGTTTTAGCTATGCTATGTTTCGAGAACTAAATGGCAACAAAGTTAGCAACTAGCTAATGGAGCATTTAGCGGCTATGAAGCCAGATATTTGTCTCAGGAGTAGGTGGAGACCAAAGTAGAGATAAAAGAGCAGTGAATGTGGTATGTACGTCTGTCAAGTGGTCGAAAACACATCTTTAAATTAATATTAATTGGTTCCTTATTTTGCGGCAACTGATATTAAACAGTTGCAAAGTGCTTTTTAAGTACTTTGTTACCTTCCCAAGTGATGTATTTATGATATTATTGTGCACATCAGTCTTTACTCATGGATATGCGCCCAATGTACTGATGTTTCTGAGTCCAGGAGGAGTAGGAAAAACAAAGAAACCACATGAGGAATGTGTGAGGTCTGGAGATTTTACAGGCTAGTTAAGAGTTTTTGTTTCATGACTTCAAGGCCTCACTAATATTTAACACGTTCACACCGTGGCTAAGATATCTTTAAAATCCCCGACCCACATAAACAGTCAACAATGCCATTTCTCTCCTGCCTTCCGCATTACACACAAACAGCTGGCTACTGTCCGTTTGTCTGAGCGTCTCCTCAGACATCTCCTGCTGCTCCCCAGCTTTACTTTTCACACAGGACAAAGCCAGCCTGAGATCCCCGCTGAATTCTTCTTTCCAACAATCTGAGGAGGAGAAAATCCTCCTGTCAAAGAGTTTAAGTGATAGCAGCAGGTTTGAGCCTCCATCAACTCCCTTCCACTCCTACGCCATCTTTTCAAAATGCTCCACGGTTGGTAGTTCTTCCCTAATAGGCACGGTCAAGGTCAGGGGAGGGGGAGAGGGAAGACGGGAATGGAGGCTACTGATTGCAGGTTTGGTTTGAGGGGCGCACGTAATATAAACTGCCATTACACATCACGTCTTCTGCTGATCTGAAGCTTCAAAAGGCCTTTAATACATCCCGGCACACAGTCAGTTCCAGTAAATCTGCTCACTGACTTATGCCTCGTCCTTTACTGTCAGACAATTTGTTTCCATCAGATGAGATGAATTTAGCTGATCAAAGGTTCATCACAAGAGTCCAACCTGATCTCAGTCCAAGGGTTAGAGAGAGTTTATTCTGTGGCGCTGGTTTAGCTTACAGAGGCCACAGTCCTTAATGCAGTGGCCTGGGGTTCGACACCCACCCTCGTGTCATCCCCACCCTCTCTTCCCCTGTTTCTGACACTATCCACTGTCCTCTCTCTCTCAAATGAAGGCATTAAAAGAGAAAGTGTTCATTTCATGCACACAATAGTGCATATTAAGGCATTTTTCAGATAATTTGTTAAAGTGGTAACCTCAAAGATCTCAGTTTCATTCTCTTTGGCGGCACCTATGGCGCTAAACAGTAGACACAGACAGTGTCGCATGTGTGACGTCCACGGTTGGCTCCGGTTGTAACTCTTGATTTTCCTCGCTGACGGTCGCTTTCCTTTTTAGACTGTTTGCTTCATCTGAGCGTCAAGTTTGTTTCTTTTTCTTTCGATTTTCACTTATTTTTGAAGTTGTATCTGTAGTCATCGATCTTTTCTTTGTTTGTTCAGCCGTAGTAGATTACTGTTTACTCGCAACACTCTGCAGAGACCGGAAAAGCAGCCGCTTAGCTCCGCCTACCCTCTCTGGCAGACCAACCACTGCTGGGTCATGGAAAGCGCGTCACTAACTGGGCGCTGCTTGTGACTTTTTCGCGAAAGTCATGCCAGACACCCAGTCTGTCATTCTGCAAATGCAAAGGCTTTCATCAGCGGGCCATAGGCTCAATCACCATTGTGTTCCATCATTCAGCGATAGATAGTGACTTAACAGGCATTTATTAGAATGGAAATCTTCAAGATTACTACTTTAAGCCCAAAATGTCTGCTCTGCATGCACATCACTACAGTTAGGTGAAAAACGTGTAAGTCATGCATTTGTGAGTTTTATGATTTGCTTTGATCAGGTTTTATAAGCCGTTCCTCCAAACAAAGCCAGAACCTGCAAACCACCAGATCTGGGCTTCCACCCTTTAGTAAAAATATCTCTGAGGGGCTCTTTGATCTTTCTGACTCTCCGGCATTCCTCCCTGTGACGGCATCCTGTCCCTGAGCAGGCAGGAAAGTACATGACAGTCGTGGTCGCTGGATTCTGAACGTAGGTATGGACTTGTTTTCATGGAACGAGGAAATCTCTGCCATTTATAGCTGCAGCCGAACACACAGACGATCTTGTTCCCAGAAAAATAGATGCTGTCTATATTAAAACAAGATCAGTGGACTGTCATTGTGCTTCCTGAGACATGTGTCATTTCCTGTTCTGCATCAGCTGTGGAGGCTTTTCCCATGGCGACAGAGGACAGCATCTCTCTATGTGGATTGTCTCTATGATGGATGCCCTACCATGATCTCTCTATCTGTTTCTGCATCTCTACACTCTGTATTAGGATCAGGAGAGACAGTGAACTCATGCAGACCGACGCTACGCTTCTTTCAGTTTCCTTTTCTTAATAAAGCCCGACGCCGCTCCCTGTTTCTGAGAACTGAAGACGGAAAAAACTCCCAGCACAAAAGACAGCATTGATCTGCTAAACGTGTTTTCTGGTGAGGACGCGGGGAGCCATGTGTTCACTCCCTCATGCGGCCCTGCTTTTTCAGACTGCTCTGTTTCACAACACCGCCTAGCATGCAGGTTCATTTATCTGTTTATTTGACCACATGTATTTGACTCTGCCGTGTGATTAAAATGCTGACCATGTCTTGCAAACTACCTCAGACGCCCTCTTTGTTTTCCTGTTGCTCCATTTTCAGGTGTTTGTTCTCCCGTTTTATTACAAATCTCAGGAGAACAATCCACTAATGATGCAAAAGCAAAAGCAAAAGAACAATGAGGACTTGTGGATGTGTGCTGTTCTGCACGCCTGCGATGCGTTTACTGCAAGAGGAGTGGGTGGTAAATCGAGAGAGTCAGCTTGCCAAAAATCTCTGCTCCCCTCTCAAAGCAGCAAACCCATGAAATGAATGTAGATTTAGATCCCACCAGACAATCAGTTTCTTTCTTACTCCGTCTCACACACTGTCTGTATGTTTCTCGTCTTTCTTCACAAGCATCAACATCTCACTTTATCCGTCACTATTCGGAGAAATGAGGCTTGGGAGTTTCTACATCCATTCATGAAGTACCTCATGTGACCCCCTCTCCACAGGAACATGTGTTTGTGTTCTCACTGCATTTCAACATCTTATATTTAAACTTGAAAGAGACAAAAAATAATTCCATAATTCGTTTCGATGAAATCCAGACAAAGTACCGAAGAAATCATAAAAGCAGCACAATATTGTTGTCATGGACAAAAGCACTAACTTCTAGAACGCGCCCCACGCCTCAGAGGAAGTCTTAAGGTTGCTTTGTTGTTATTTGAGGTCAGCAGGTAATCAGAGCTGCATGTCTGCAGGTCTTGAACTCCCAGTTAATGAGCGCCGTCTGAGTCTGTACTAACTTCTACCTTGTCCACACTTTGCAGACTGCAAATGCTGACATCCAGAGAGTCGGTCGTCTTTCATTTGGATGGCTGGTGGTTCAATCCCCAGCTCCATCAGTCTACACGCCGAAGTGTCCTTGGGCAAGACACTGAACCCTAAATTGCTCCAGGTGGCATAGCCAACGGTGTGTGAATGGGATTGACAGCTGGGCATTTTACGTACAGTATGGGAGAATGTGACATGCAGCGTAAAAGCAGCTTTGAGTGGTCGCATGACTAGAAAAGTGCTATGGCAGTCCATTTACCAAGTACAGTCCATTCTTTTAACCCACATTTAGTGATATTTTGGCCACTTGGGGCAGCGAAACTAACTTTAATAACGACCTAAATTACCACCTTTTTCAGTCGTTTTGGCGTCAACATACAGAGGACAACATTTACATTCATCTATAGTTAAATTTCACCTCCCGAGGGAAAATATCTGGATCTTAAGATGCTAAATGCTCCACTGTGTTGACGAGCTAGTCGCTAACTTTGTCTGTCTACATGTTTGGTGTTGACCAGTTTGAAGCTTTTCTGCAGATAACAGCTGCCTGCTGTGGCTGAAAGTGATGTGAATTTTAGCGTCAAAGATTTCAAGTCATGGATCAAATAAAAGAAATCTACCAGCACGCACAGCAGCTACAACATGTCGACACGACTACAGACACCATTCACCCATTAACAACCATCACCTAATCACCACAGCTGTGTCAAGTCCCCGCCAATCCAGGCAGCTGCAGAGGATCAGTTTGGCTCATTCGGGGAAGCGCTCATCGCCGTGACTCTCCTCAGGGGAAACATTTGGAAGGAGAGGAGACGGACGTAAAGCAGGAGGAACGGAGGGATGAACACATCTGTGAGAATCCATCTTGGTTTCCAACACATTTACAAACAAGTTGGTCAGTCATGTCAGTGGGGATTTAATTTGGATCAAATTATGTGCAAGACTCTCAGGCCTTGGGAAATGAACACTTTACAAATGCAGGCAGTGAGTCAGAGACAAGTGGCATGTAGCAAAAGCAAGTGTTTACTTTTGCTTTGTCTTGTTTCAAAAACCCAAACAATGCCAAGGTGAGACCGGGAATGAAAGATCACTGTCTTGGCACTGTAATGACCACCTTTTCAGTGAATGATCGACACCCTTTCCTTCACATCCGTCTGATCCAGACAAAGAGAGAGGGAGAAAGGAAGAGTTTGGTGGTCTGTTGACCCTCTGATCAGACTTTTGCATCCGTCAGATGTGGAATGTGGCACTTCCTGTCTCTGTCTCTCTTAACGCCTCCTTACAGGGTTTCCTGCATCCACACCAAGCGTGCAGGTAAAAGGTCAGACCTACTGTAAAGTCGGTCTGGTAAATTGGTGCCAAAGTACAGCTGCTGGACTTCCCTTGCCATTCCTTTCCTCACCTCTGTATGTCTAAATAATGCCTCCCTCAGGAGCTGCCCACACTGTGAGGCAGGGAGGTTTTTAAGAGTCAGTTTCAGTCCTTGAGTTTACCACATCACACGGCTGAGCTGACACATTTATAGCTCCTATGAGCACTTTTTACAAGATAAGAGAAACAAAGGAAACGGGCCAGTTTAACCTCTGGAAGGATTTTCTTTGAAAAGTAGAAAAGTAGCAGAACTTTAAACTATTGTTAAAATATATATATCATGTTCTGTAAATCCATTTTTTACAGTATTATTTTTTCACAATTATTTATAAATCAATTTTACAAGATCATTTAACCAATTACGACAGAAAACATGTGACATAAACAGGCACATTGCAGTCACAAATACAAACAGAAAATGATAGACGCTATTACTACACGGCTGTGTTAAATACTTAATTCTGATTGGTTAATTACAGTATTCCGAGGTCTGCTATTTCTCGGTAGCGGACTGTTGCTATGAAGAACAGACCATTGCTAGTGATGTGGCTCTAAACACACAATCTGGATGACTAACTGTGATCATGTCAACCCACCGAAAGAAGTCCAGTAAATTTGACGTTGGTCTCTTTAAAGAGGGAAAAAATGAAGTGAACATTAAACAGAACACGGTACGGGATACGGCGGTATTTAAAGACGGAGAATGGAAAATTTGTCAACAGACAAGGCAGAAAACCTCAATCAGGTGCTGCGCTGATTCCTGCGGTCCCGTTTACCATGTCTTACTTCACCATCAGTGGAAATGTTTCCATTTAATGAACAACTAGGAAAGCTCATTTTAATGTGAGTAAAAACTGCTAGCTTAGCTCTTCTTAATGTGAGTAAAAACAGCTAGCTTAGCTCATTTTAATGTGAGTAAAAACAGCTAGGTTACATTATTTTAATGTGAGTAATAACAGCTAGCTAAGCTCATTTTAATGTGAGTAAAAACAGCTAGCTTAGCTCATTTTAATGTGAGTAAAAACAGCTAGCTTAGCTCATTTAAATGTGAGTAATAACAGCTAGCTTAGCTCATTTAAATGTGAGTAAAAACAGCTAGCTTAGCTCATTTAAATGTGAGTAAAAATTATCCATTACATATCTTCAGACCTTTGGGAACAGATCTACTAAGACACATGCAACTAAATGAATTATTAGACAAGATAAGACAAGGTATAATGGGTACCAAGTACTGAGCAACTTATACAAATAATTGTTATATTTCGAAGTTTATTGTTTTAGCTCATTGTTAGAATAATGCCAACTTCAAATCTTATTTGCTTACAGTCTTACCTGCTCAACCAACAATTTGGAAGGGTTTATATCAGCTCCTCTACAAGCTTGCTTAGGCCAAAAAGTACCCAGAAATCATTTTTTTATCGCCCTCATTTAAAGTATGTGTCATCCTTAAAAAGAGATCATTTCTAGAACAGATAAGAACCTGTTTATTAGCACTAGTTGCCATTTTTTGTGTGTAAAGTAGGCGTTGTCCGTCTGATTCTGAACGTATGGGGAACCCTGATGATCTGTGCAGCACGTGTCTGAAGCATAAAGCAGCTCGTGCAGTCACTCTAAGCTCTTTATCTCGAATATGTTTAGTCTATGTCTGTCTCTTGATTTCACACCCGTCTGTCTTTTTTTTGTCTTTCATTTCTCTCCTAATGGGTCTCCCACTCTCCAAACACTCCTTCCACTCTGACCTCGTCTCTGACAGAGGTTAATGCTGTGAATTTCATCACTTAAACTGTACGAACGTGTGATAAGTATTTCAAGCTAATGACTTCCAGCTGCACGGTCCTCCATATGGCTGAAAGCCCACTTCAGGCTCATGCATTATTATCATCTAACATTTTTTCATTGCATTGTTGTGATACTCTAATTTCCAACTTTAGGCCATGATCACAAATGACGCTACGATGAAACCTGATGATATCAGAAGCAGCTAAGCTCACAGGGTGCTGTGGATAAATCCCATGAAAAGACCAAAACACAACAACACATCAGTCCCTCTCTAAACACTTTTGGCCTTCCCGACCCTGTCTGTTTGGCACTTCGGCCCAAGCTCAAGACAGAAGATATAAACTTTGAAAAATGGTTCCCAAACATAGTTTCAATTTTTAGATAAAGGGGGCGTGATTTCCTTAATCCTCTTGGCACTGTAGTTCTGAGCAAATAGACGTCATACACGAATAAACAGTGAATTTGTTGGGGATTTTTAGTCGTGGATTAACAGACATTTGCTTCTTAGAATGTAGGGCAACACAGATAATACTCTTGGTTTTGGTCTTTTTATTGGACATGTTGACTAAATTAAGAATATAGAACATCTGCTCTATCCTAAAAGATGAGGACGTTCAGATAATAAGTGATAGAGCAGAGAGGAAGTATGAATGTAAAGGTTTCCTGCAGGCTCTGATAATTCTGACCAAATTGTGCAGTTTGAGAAAAGTAAAGGTTTGTTAAAATTGAAGCACAGACATGTGAGCCTGTCAGGAGGAAGGTATGCACTGTCTGCAACCAAGTTACTTGAATCAGTATTTGCGTCCTGTGTGATCATGGCCTTATTTGGTGTTATAAACTGACAGAGAGGTCGAGAACGAGGAGAGAGGAAGAAGCATAAAGTTAAAAAAGGGTTTTGTAACAGTAGTTACAGTAAGGGACAATGAAGGACTTACCCTGGCTCCCTTCTCTGGGAAACATTTACATCCTCCGCTGCAGTCTCTTCCTCCACAGGGGCCGCTGTGCTTCTTCCCGCCCTGCAGACACATCAAAGACAACGTCAAGGTTTGATTTGAGGTCAGAGAATAGATGTCACATATACAGGAAACAGCAGCGTTATGCGTAACACAGCAGAGATATGTGACCATGTGTTGCTTTCTTTCCTCTCTGTGCTTCGCAGTGTGGGGTAAACTGTTGTGTACTGTGGGTGCGAGCGGCTGTGTTTGTGTACACTGCGGTTTGGGGATACACTTCATGCGTGCAGCTCTGTCGCACGAGTGTGGAAAATAGCTGCAGTGTTGTGTACATCGCTCTGGTTTCAGAAAGGATGTTTTTAATGTGGCTCCAGTGACACGAGGGACATGCAGACATAATGGACGGCCATGTGAGAATGGAAATCCTATTCAGCCGAGGGGCAGGGTCCGGACTGACGGGGGAACAATCTGTCTTTGAATGTCTGCATACCGACAAAACCACCCACCATCACAGGCTGATGTGTGTGTGCTAGACGTGACACACACACACACAGAGCCAGTCAGTGTGGACATGACATGATCAAAGACACACAAACGGGGTTTCCCGACCCATAGGTCAGAAGTGACGTGACCCTACAGTAGCTGAGATAGCTGGCGACATGAGATAGAATAGAGTCTAGAAGATCTTGTGTGTGTGTGTGTGTGTGGTGTTTGTTTCAAATGAACATGACATGCAAATCAAAGTTTAACCCTTTCCTATCTTGTGCCATGACTACATTTCTTGCTACACATTTACCCTCAATGCTGCAAAACAAACAGACATCCAGACCTTAGCTTAAAGGGTGGTATGCTAATTTCAAGTTTCATATTTCACTCACTGATACCTGTGGAGTAGCTTAGCATAATTTACAATTTAAAAAACTATTTTTTCTCACACTGGTGCTATGTGCAGGCCCTCATACAGCCTCTGCCTGTAAAGACTCAGTCAGCTCTGTCCCTACAGGCCCACTTTCTTCTGACTGGCCAGCTGGGGCTGCACTTTGTGACGTCACAAAGTGTAGAAAAAACTGTGTGAAACCTGGCATTCACAGCAGCCTGCAGACTGAGCTGAGAAGCCTGGGGATTACTCCAACATACTTATATCTACAGAATTGAAACTTCACCCACGTTTAGTCTGGACATGTGAAACAGCATAATACCCCCCCTTTAAGTTCATTGGTGGAATTAACGTATCACTGATCCAGATGTTATCATCACAGATGTATGTGTTAACCAGTGACTGTTTTAGACCCTTCAGCAGAGTTTCATGCATCTTAAACTCTTGAAACAAAGTGTTTGCAGAGTTTAAAATGTTCCGTTGAACATTTAACGATTGTGCCTGAGCTTGAATATCAATGAAACCCTTCAGTGGCCTTTCTATGAGCACCATACACATGCAACAAGGCTTCATGCAGCCCGTTGTGACGTCTCTGTCTTGTGTCCACCTACGTCCTCCACCTACACAGCCATACCATCGCCTGCTTAGGCAGCAAATGCCTCAATACCCTCCCCTCTGAAAAAATGGCCACTTTATGCCCACAGTGGGGACAAACCGGCAGATTAAGAATCAGAATAATTCTCCCTCTTCATTTTGACAGCAGCTCCCAGCCGCCCCTCTCACAAAGGCCACATTGAGACCCTCCACACACACAAAGGCGTCTTTTACTATAAAGACGTCGTCCTTTAATGATCCCCTATCTCCACAACAAAAAGACCCTCTTCCCCTCCTCTTATGGAATGCACATGGCTGCATTACTTGTCTAACTATCAGTGGATCTGAGGGGTTCCTTTCAAACCACCGTCTGATAAAGCTTAAACATGTTGTGATGACTCTGTCTACAAACAGCATTCTTTACTTATAACCCCATTTTTAAACGAGCAAGTTCAAAGAGTGCACATTCAAACCACACCTCACCTTTATAAATACTGTTAGATTCAGGAGTGGAGACAGAAGCAGGAGATCGTATCATCCCAATAAGGATGTATCAGAGTCACGCCATGACCTTTCTCCACACCGAGGTGGAAGTCCAAAACACAGACAATAGCCTGCGTCATCCCCAGATGGACGCACAAAGGAATGGCTCCCCTAAAGGCATTACACATTAAGGAGCAATGCAATAATTCTACTTTACAGTTTACAGGCTCAGAATAGTTTCAGCAGAGGACAATAGGAATGAGCGGCAGCATCCTGTTTTCTCCACCCGCTGTCACAATGACCCACTGTAAAGTAACCTTTTCCATAATTACTGTGCAGTACACTGTGGGAAAAATGGATGAAAATGTGTTGTTGCATTTATTGGTAATAGTGCAACAAAAGCTCTTAAGACGACAACAATCAGGAAACTTTTCAAATGTTCATAAAATCGACCACTTTCAAAAACTCGGCTCACAACAGACTGCTCATATTGCTTTTTTGATTCCATGCATTCTTCCTCCTTGTCAAAAACCTAGCCTACATTACCCACAATGCAAACCGGTGACAGTTTGGCAAGTAGCAGATAATTTCGCCTTCATTCTCTTACTTGTGGTCTTGAGTCTCAAATAATGCTAACTTAAGTGGCGTAGCTCCCACAGGAGCCACAAAAGGTACATGCTTTTAACATACGCAGTGGTTAGTGCTGTCGCCTCACAGCTAGAAGGTTCCTGGTTCAATTCCGTAGTGGGCCTTTCTGTTTAGAGTTTGCATGTTCTCCCCGTGCATGTGTGGGCTTCCTCCGGTACTCCGGCTTCCTCCCACAGTCCAAAGACATGCTCGTTAGGTTCATTGGTGACTCTAAATTGCCCGTAGGTGTGAATGTGAGCGTGAAAAGTTGTCTGTCTCTATGTGTCAGTCCAGGGTGTAACCCGCCTCTCGCCCAATGACAATGACTGGGATAGGCTCCAACCCTGAACAGCATTAGCAGTATAGCTCATGGATGGATATTCGTACTTCCTAAGACCTGTAAACATGTTGCAATGTGAAAAAGCGCAGCTCCCCTTATAAAATAAACTTGTTTGCTCTCTCTTTAATGAGAACATGTCAGAATACACTAGGGATAGACTGATTATCGGCGCCGATATTCGGCATTTTGACGCATATCGGCATCGGCCATTTAAAAAAATAAATAAATAAATAAATTCTTTTTTAACATTTTTTTATCCGACGGCCGATAAGAGTGCAGAGTGCTCACACACAAGGCGGAGAGGAGAAAAAGTTAATTTCTTTGCAAATTTTATTTAACTCTGTTTTATTTACTTTATAAAACTTCAGGAAGTTATTAATTTATTTATTTAAATTTTCAGTGAACTTTATAAGAGATGCTGCTGACCGTGGAAACTCCCTGTGCTTTTTGTTTGTTTGTTTAATAAACATATGCTTAAAGGCATTTAAACAAAGATAAGTGTTGGAGTTTGTATTATTCAAAATTTTGACGCCAATATTTTCACTTTTACTGCAAATGAATATCGGCTCCAAATATCGGATATCGGCCTCCTTGACTACTAATAATCGGTATCGGTATCGGCCCTGAAAAAAACATATCGGTCTATCGCTAGAATACACAGAGTAGGATAATAACATATAATGATATAGCATCAACGTTACCAATTGAGCCAAACAGGCCATCTAAAGGCATCAGAATACACTTCAGGAGGCTGGTAGTACATATGTCAATCAAAGTGTCAGGGACCAGACACGTGGACTCATTTTGCTTTAAGAGGCGGTAGTTTTGATACCAAGCTGGTTCATTTGTGGTGCGAAAGCTAAACTACAATTTCATCTATCTGCTAATTACACATATACACAAAGTCAGGACAAGTGACCAAAACTACAGGTGTAAACACAACCTTGGCGTGTGTTCAGACAAAAAGCTACAGCTCACAGAGTCCAGTAGTTGCCACAATATTGCACCTAACCACCACAGCGTTGGGTCCTACAGACTGTTACTATAAATATGACACCCATGTAAAGTTACAGTGAGAGATGAGCTGCTCTCAGTCTCAACATGCAAGACTGAATGTTAAAGCAGACTCAACATTTCATCTGTGAGTCAAAGAAATATGCAAAGAGGCAGAAGATACACTGCTAGGTGTCTTGGTCATTTCCGCCATAGACGCAGTTATGAGATGATGTCATCCATTAATAATAACTTTGCATTCTTGAAAGGTTTGGAGAGTATACATTGTTATGAACACCGTCAGAACATAGTGTATATGATATGAACAATGGACATAAACAAGGTCATTTCCTTGGATCCGGTTTGCAGTGATCGCTCATCTGCTGCTTCTCGTTTACAGTACGGCTCGACACTGTTGATCATTTTTATGTCCTGCGATCTTCTGAAGTCATCTGCCTTACCTCGAAACTGCAATCATGTGCACAGACATAAACATGCTTTTCCACAAAAGAAGATCCCCTCTTTTTCATATATAAAGTAACCTGTGCATTTCTGAACATCATTCGGACCTCACACAAAAGTAAAGGGAGAAATTAAAACATTCCTTGGAGGAAAGATTCGAAAAATAGGCCCGAGCTGTTTTCCTCTTTGAGCCAGAACGGTGTCTCCTGAGCCAAAGCAAACTCTTCTCCTCTCTTGTGAGATCCTCATTTTCTAAGTATGAGTGTATCAGTTTACCCTTTACTTCAAACACAGCTAAAAGAAGAAAATGAATGTTAGTATGAAAATAAATTTCTAGATTTTGCTTTCAGAAACAATGAAGCTCGTGAGGTTACATTTGTTTGATGGATGTCTGATACTAATGTCTGTGTGTCCAGGGTCGTACGTGCATGTAAACCGTTTCCAGTCTCTACGCAAGCCACTGACGTCTAATATTTTCGTATTTTTCTTTTGAGTTCTTCAAGCCTGACCTGTACAGTCCAAGGCCTTAAGGCCACGTCGGTCAGATTAATGCCTTTCTTAATGAGGAATGTTGTTTTGGTTGCCTCCCTGTTCTTTATGGCTGCACTGCTGCCTCTCTGTATGTGCACCGACTCCTTCCATACACTGAACAGTAAATGAAATACAACCAGCTGGGTCAACAGCTCTCTTTCTCACGACCAGCTTTTCGTACTCTTTTGAGATTTATGTTATGAGGAAAAAGCTTTATGAACATAGAGACAGGTGATGCTGTAATGATACAGTATAAATTTATGGGACACTGGTGCTTTAATATGCTGTTATAAAGCAATAACGCACAGTGGGGTGTGCTGATATAAGACAATAATGGACAAGCTGAACCTCTTTTCTTCAGCAATAATATCTTTACTCTATAGATGGTTTTTACTGGACCGAAACACAAACATGAAGCTGTGCCATGTTTTTAGGGGGATACAATAATTTCACTTGCTTTCTGTGACAGTCTCAGAAACATCTCAATAAGCAGATTGGTAGTAACTTCCAAAAATGGTCTACTCTACTATTACTCTAAAAATGACAATGATACATATGATCACACGCAATTTGACTTTGTATATTTCTGCTTCTTTATCAGTACAGACAGACAACTAGGGGTGGGAATCGCAGGGTAACTCATGATACGTCGTCAACGGTAACGATAATATCACGATACACAGTCATAATAAGATACATCACGATATCTGATTATCTTCTTCTTACGTTCACATTAGCCTCGTTCATGTCATAAGCTGACTTACCGCAAAATTGCAGGGAAATCTGTTTAGAGCGACAAATATTTGTAAATTAAAATATGTATATTTGGCATCTATGCACGAGTCAGGACGATGGTATATTGCTGTATCAATACTTTGTCTCATCTCTAGTGACAACTGTTAGTATGTTTGACGTGTCCCAATATATGATGTAATAAGACAATCATCCGTTAATCAGTTGTTAATTATTCCCTTTCTTTTGCCTTACAGAGGTCTGATGAGATTGGGACTTATTGCTTCACTGTTTTCTGAAGCCTGATGGAAATCCAAAGGAATCCCATTTACAACATCAAATGTACCATGTTTGTAAAGTTGGTGAGTGATTTTTGCTTTATTAATGACTTATCTGTCAAACTTGTTGGTGACAACTTTTAACAGCACTCTTTTACACTGTTCCCCCGTCATGGAGCAGATTCAGACCTGATGACATTTGGTTTTTGTGGATTGTCTGTGGTCAGCCTGACTCACCCGGCTCTTGGTTTCTACTGTTATGTTTACATTAGGTTTACCACAGACATAACCGCTTCCCAACACTTCCTGTCTATGTAAAAAAGAGCCAACATCAACACAGCTAAGAGGACAGGATGATGACAAGACCAAAACAGAAGAAAAATGCAGACAGAACAAACTGAAGTCTTGGATTATAAATACAGATGGAGAGGAATCATGTCAACATTTGGAGAGGTAAGGTAGGGCCTCTGCTGGGGTTGGCCAAACTCAGGAGGCAAAAAAAACAGGATAATGGGAGGTTTTATGGTTTTCCAGAGCAAACCTGCATTATCATGGCTCTAAAAATGGGACGAAATGGACATATAATCCCAACATGCAGATCAGTATCATCGATGGAATCCAGACAATGCTTTGTGATGGCTCTCCCCGATGGAATAAAACAGCAGAAAGGGCATAAAACACAGAAACAGAGAACACAGATGGTTGTCAGTGATGTGGACACAGCTGTACATTCCACATTTCCCCCGGTACATTACTCACTACGACGTCCTATGAGCCCTAATTATTAATAACTAAATAAAAACATGATTTAGAAATGCGTGATGAACAAACTGATTAAAACCACAATGACTTGTTTGCAGATTCTAAACAGAAAACACATGATGAGAACTCGTCCATTTCTCTCCTGTTGTTTAGACATCCAAACGTTCACACATCAACCTCGTTGCCACAGGAAGATCTGCTGATGGAGACGACAACTGCCTCTTAGAGATGGCCTCTCAGTTTTCACACATGAAACGACACGGTGGAGTATGAACAGTGTTTGTGTGAGACCCCCCCTCTGTGTTTGAGGTATCAAATGAACAGATCACAGACTATCGCAGGTCAGGATGAGTGTTTGATCCAAGATTGGTGATGACACGGTTTGAACCCTTCACTAAGTCAAACTATGGGGGGACAACAGAGATGAAACCGAGCGGAGATGTAAAATATGGCTTTTGTGATGCCATAAATAAAGACTCTTAAGGACACTAAAGTCAACAGAAACCAAATCCTACTACAAGGAAACTGTGGGTTGTTTGGCAGTTGCTGTTGCTCATCCTTAATAAAGGATCTGACCTGCGACCTTTCCACTTTGACTTTGGCCAAGAGGAATGTCTAATCCCCACATTTAAAATTGGTGGATGCCACTTCCCTTTTACAACCACCTGTCTGTTGTTTGGAACTCTTAGAAGGCTGCTGCCATCACTGCCCAACATCAAAGGACATAACTGCCTAAAGACACCTTTAACATGTGGACTCAAGGAGAATGGGGACAGGAAAACCAACGTAGGATAAAAAGCAACAAACATTAAATCTCTAGGATTCTAGACCAAAACTGTGTTCTTAAAGAAACCCTAAAATTTAAATGGAAGCACCAAGACTGACAATTACAAAGTCAGACAACCTTTCACGCTCACATTCACACCTACAGGCAATTCAGAGTCACCAATAAACCTAACGACCATGTCTTTGGACTGTGGGAGGAAGCCGGGGTACCCAGAGGGAATGCACGGGGAGAACATGTGATATCCACACAGAAAGGCCCCCTAAGTCGGAACCTGGATTTGAACCAGGAAGCATCTATCTGTGAGGAGACAGCGCGAACCACTGCACCACCGTGTAGCCCCACAGCTCGGAAAGCAAATGGTAAATGGACTTCATACATGGCTATGCCATCAGGAGCGATTGGGGGTTCAGTGTCTTGCCCAAGGACACGACATGTCGACTCATGAGTTGGGGATCGAACTGCCACCCTTTCAATTGAAAGACGACTGACTCTATCACCGAGCCAACGCCCCGAATGGAAATTGGAAAATGTTTTCTAAGTTACAAAAGGGACATTCTCTCTACTGGCTTCTTTCCATTCACAATTTGACTTCTTTTTGCAGGATGAAGGCATTTCTGTATCGGCTTCACTTTTGAAACCAAGCGGCTACAACTGCTTCTAATACCCATTCTATGCATGAAACCAAATATCAAACATACATTTAAGAAATCAGGGATGTGCTCATAAAAAACATGCGTTATAGAATACATAAGTACGCATGGAATAGAGATGAAACATAATGCAATACATTATGCAGGAAAGAAATGTCCTTCTGATTGTGTGTGTGAATAGCCTTATGCACCAGTCGATATACTATCTGTTGCTGTTATGATAATGAAGGTAGCAGCTGCCCCTCTTTACTCTAACGATGTGGACGTCAAAGAGAAAGTGCAAACTCGTCGAACTGAAACACCCGGCCACTTTCATCAAGAAGCTCTGATAAGGGAAGCTGTACGTGAGAAACATCTGTGATGGAAACATGATGCGTGAAATATCTTGATGCATAAATATCTCTGGATGAGACCGATCCTGTCCCGGGTGTGTGATACTCCCCTCTGCCAGCTGAGACCCATCTCTGTGAAGGATGCACTCTACACATGGAGTTTACATCTGAACCAAGAGCTACCCAGTCTAAAACATGTCAACAACTCTTTCATGGATTGCCAAGAAGTTTTTGAGATGGAGTTATTGACTATGGAGATCTGACTTCCCTCCAAATCCATAAAATCTTTTTAATTTTATAGTTAAATGTCTGACAGCTATCAGATGGATTGCCATGAAAGTTTGTACAACCATTGTTGGCGCATCGCTATATCAAGGGAGCACAGAGTGAAAAATACCAGGTTAAAGAAAGTTTGACTGATAGATGGAATGAGATAAGTTAAATAGGTGTTGGACCTCAGCCTGGTCTGTTCAAATGTCAAGGTACACCTGGCTTTCAGATGGAATGGCAGACGACACTCTTAATGGTTTCATTCATTTGGCCGCCCAAAACAGACCAATGAATAATTAACTAACTTGTGCCTTTCGTGGCACCCAGATTATTCTCTGTTTAACGACTTACAGAGCTTTGGACACGCTCTAAATGTACGCACATTAAACCATGCACTATAGATCGTTAAATGGTCCTTTTCAAGAATTTCCTCATCGAACAAATCTATTAACATTCTTTACCGTAGAATTTTATAATCGTTCCAAGTATTTTCCTTCACTTTATTAAAGTCAGCAACTTTGGAATTTCCTTACTTACTTTGAGAAACAATTGGAGCACCAGTAGCTCTTTCAGCGTAGCTGTGGGCATGTGAGGATTAGTAATTTGAACAAGTATCTTTAAACTCAGAAGACTAGAAAGGTGCTACGATCTAAACGCATGTACTTTGGTTTGATGCCACCTACTCACCTTACCAACAGTTCTGGCCAGCCCGGATTCCGTCCTTAGTTCACTTCAAAAGACCTTAAACAATGCCTTGACTTAATTCACCATATTTTTTGCAGCCTCAGCTGTAGCCTCCAGGTGACTCCAGAACAACATAAGGAGCAGTTTGGATCAGGACGTTCTAGTTTGCTGAATAAAAAGGAGGGGGGAAGCACGTCTAAGTGCTCTATGTGATTGTGAGTGGGAGGTTATAAACATAAAACCACAAATGTTTGTGTGCCGAGTTGGTGACCAAATCATGCTGTGTCATTGTTGCTGTCTGGCTGTGTGACTCAGATGTGGGCTACAAGAAATCTTTCTCTCACAAAATGAGGCTGAAAAATAGAGTTTACTCGTAGTTTGTCTTTCAGGATGGCACATTTTGTGCAAAAACTCAAACTACAATGGCTTAAAAAGTAGGCCAGCATGTCAGAGGGAGCGTTTATGCTTTCTGTGCTGCCTCAGCTTCCGCCAATAGTCTGACACAGAATTTGATCAAATAATCAAGTTGCTGCTATAAAACAAACACGCACACATTTACATACAGTGGCCGGAAAAGCCGAACATCAAACATAGCCCTGTTTGTGTTGGCGTAGCTTGTGTTACTGAGGCATGTCTGGACGTAGCACCAGATGTCCCACAGGCCTCCATTACGGTGATAAGGGGGATTCTCGTGCCGGCCTTAATGGCTCACACAGATTTCTTACTTGATATACAGCACATTTGTCGGCACCATTGCTTCTTTACAGCTTATTTTGTTTCCTGAAACACCATTGACATTGACAGCCATTGACTTCCTTTTGGAGGGTTGGAGCGTTCCAAAGACAAATGTCCAAAGAGTTGGCGATGAATGAGCACAAAGCTGAGCATGAGTCATAGGTTTGTTGGAAAGAATGAGCATTTTAAATGTCTCGGTGTCAACATGGGAACAGCTGTGAGACTAAACACACAAAGTTGTGATTTCTCACGTTCATTTAGAGCAGCTAAGGAAACCAAGTTAACCTTTTCAGTTGAGTGAGTCAGAGTCTCACAAGCTCCTCTTTTACATCCACTGAAAGTCAGCAGAGCCTGGAGTCTGTTTGATGCATCAATTAACAGGATATGTGGAATAAATAATGAAGACATGCTCATTGTTACGGCTGTATGTGTTCCCCGCACTGTTTGTCCCTTTTGCCTTTCTGTTGTGTCTTCCCTGCTGATTGCAGAATGAGGTTCACCCGGTGTTGGGTGCTTAAAAACCCCAGACACGGCATCTGAAGAGAGAGGCCTTTGGAGTGGGGACTGCGGTGGTTCTGCCTCTCAGACTGGGATTTTGTGTTGTGTTCTAGTTGCTTTTGTTAACCTTCTGTTAATTATTTGGTTGTTTAATTGACATCTAATAAATCCCATGTATTTGAGTGTCTTAAGGTGTCAGTTGTGTATAGCTGTTAGCCCCATAGGGCCGCCTTAGGGTGGGGCGTACCACTTATCTATAAAGTTGGTTTCAACCAGCTGTACAGCCTTCCTTTTCTTGTCTCAAAATATCATTGATGGATAGTTTAACACAAATATAAGGTTATGAAAACAGCTGCCATTGGTTCAAGCTTATTTTTTTTTAATTTTGTGTCTGTTTTTTGGTGCTTTTGATCACGTGTCTTGTTTCAGAATTGACGGCAGGAATTGCAGGGTAACTCACGATACGATACGCGATATGTGGCCCACGATGACAACATCACGATACAGCGATTCTGAGATAATTTATATATTGCAAGACAATCACAGAATGATATATCATGATCAACTGAAGAACACAAAATGCCCCTAAAAAGAGTCGGACATGACTGTGAAGGACAACATGACCTGGAGCAGAAAGGAGCCGGCCAGAGCAGAAACTCCCACTGTGCTCCTCTGGCTCTGCTCCCGTGTAAACACGGCTCTAGTTTCTGACCTGGACCTGACACAGCTGGACCTTCACTCTCCTTTACTGGCCTCGGGTCACAAAGTCTCAACTCCATTTCCCAGTGGGCCACACTTCTAATCAATGCTTCCTGCAGCAGTCTGAGCTAAATGGATTTGGGATTAGACCCATTTCTGTTCTGGTTAGTCCAACAGTCCAACCTGTCAGATGTTGTTAAGTTGATAGATCTGCTGCTCAGCCGTCTCATCAGATGATCAATGACGTCCAGATGGGAGGATACGTTCAGAAACAACCTGTGAGACCTGAGAACGGCCATGTTTGTTGTTTTAGTTCTACTTTAAAAATGTCCTAAAAAGGAATCCAAATATGGGCAAAATCCTCCAAAAAGAGGACTTACAGGGTATGACTGCATGAAAGGGTGAAATGGGACATGTAGTGTAAAGCCTAAAGACAAGAAAAGCGCTATATAGTCCCTTTACCACGCTTGTGGCTCTATGAGGCTGCACTCAAAGTGGGTCTTTGAGCTAAATGCTATCATGAGGATGCTAATATGCTCACAATTACATGCTAACGTGCTGAAGTTACAATGTTCACCAAGTTCATGGTGGCTGCACACTGCCCAGACTAACGCCAACCAACTCCAACCAACACCAACTGTTGGGTCAGTTGCTGTTGGTTGGAGTTGTTTGAGTTTGACATGTCCAGTCGGGTTTGGTGGAGTCATGGAAAGTCGAACCAATATGCGCCTTTTCCAAACTAACGTTAACATTCTGAGAGAGCGTTACCTTGACAACTAGCCTACACTCGCGTGTGGAACATCAGTACGCATGACCCTCGTCCATGTAAAGTAAAGCAAAAACTTAAACAAGAAAAAGTAGGCAACAAAAGTCAGTCCTGTCAGCTGATGTCGGGGCAGTGCGGAGCTGGCAGTTGGTTTCCGGAACATTCTAAAGACTGAAACCAGCAACTGCCGACTTTATAATGTTGGGGTGAGTTGGGCGTCGCCCGAGCAGTGTGCAGTCACCTTAAGCATTCGCACATTTGTTCTCGGTTACAGTATTTTTTAGGCAGATTCGAAGTGTTTGGGGTGGACCAGAAGATAATGTTCTTGTTTTATTAGGCTGTGTTCGAGAGTATCATTAGGTACGGGATGTTGGCGTGGTACGGTGGTCTGTCTGTTAAATCGAAATCTAGGTTAGCTCACCTGGTACGGACTGCCATGAAGGTTGTGGGGAGGACTGAAAACCCCTCCCTGCAGTTAGCCCAGAGAGTTCTGTCTGACCCGTCTCACACCCTTCACTCGGAATATGAAATTTTACCATCCGGCAGACGATACAGAGTCCCCAAATGCAAACAATATATATTGTATCGTATTAGCACCAGAGCTACGTTAAGCTAAGGATGATGAGAATTCCATCGGTTTAGGTATCTAAACAAGTATTATACTACTTACAGTTTTCAATGTGCTCGATCAAAAGTTAATTAATCATAAGAGTTATTCGTCTTCAAGGGGAGAATAAAGTCTGGACTGAATTTCATGGCAACCCATCTAATCAATTTCTAGACTGCATGAAATCAGTGTGGTGGCACTACATGAGAGGCTGAGGATCATCAAACCCATTAGGTTTCATCCTCTGGGTACCATGGATATCTGTACCAAATTTCCTGGCAATCCATCCAGTAGTTCCTAAGATGTTACTGTGTGGAGCAAAGTTGTGCCGAGCCAATGACAGCCGACTCTCATCTACAGAAGAAAGAGGAAGACGGGATGAGAGAGAGGCGGAGGAATTGGACAAGGTCGTGTTATCACAAAGTACGCTTTTAACTTTGTTGACATTCTTCCCATGACTTGAAATAATTCAGTCGAATCAATTTGACCACAGCTGGGATGGAAATGGACGGTCTATGTCTGGAGTCCAAGAGAAAAAATGTGTATAACACGATCAGTGAGATCAGCCATGTTTCTACTTGATGTGATATCACAGATGTGGCATTATGGGCCGACATACGGCAGGATATGACTTGTTCCTGGACATTAATAGAATTAAAACAAAATGATACAATAATATCTCTAATTTTGTATGAAAATTGGACCCATAATCTCTGTATAAACACAGCTGAAACAATCCTTCCGTCTGAGCTCACTGAGAAAACTCACCTCTGCTGAGGAGAGACAGACGACCAGAGACGCACGTGTAGGAGGAGGACACACGAGGGGGGAGGCGGGGGACAAGGGGAGAGAGCTGAAACGTGAAGGAGACGAGCCGAGAGAGGAAGAGAAAAAGAGAGGGAGGACAGCCGTCTGCCAAATGTCCCTTTAGGAGAGAGATGGAGAGAGAGCGAGGGGACAGAAGACAGGGGTGAGAGAGACCAGAGGCAGGAATGAGGCTATAAAAGGAAGTGAGGGACAGAGCTGTACTGAGAGGCTGAAGCACTGGGAGGACCGGGAGGACGGAGGTCTTGGAATTCTTTCAACAAAGCCTGATGGGACCCCTGCGTCCCCACATTAATCACTGTGAGATGTAGAGTAAGGGCAAAGGACAGGGCGGATATATACAGTTTGTAGGGATTTTCCAGAGACGACGTCCACATTGAATTTACTTCCGAACTTCAGTCCAAGTTAAATAAAAGTTTACTACGACGAGCTACAGTTACAACAAACTGATTTACTGTAAAGGGTCGACTACAGAGAGTGTGTTTATCTTTAAAAAATCTTAATATTAAACAAGGGAGCGAATATAAACCACTTAGTTTAAATGTGGAAGGTAACTGTACTTCTACTTCCAATGCAAGATAGAAGGACATAAGTAAACATGTACCTGCAAATGTCTCCAAGAAGGAAGTACTGTATGTGAGGAGGACAGAATGCAGGTATACTGTAGGGGTGGGCAATGTGAACAAAATCCAGTATCCCTATATATGTAAAAGTGTATCTATATTGTGATGGTTTAAAACACATGTAGAATCTCTTAATATGAGGTAAGATCGCAATTACCGTTTCTGGCTGAGCAATCAAATGTATTACTTTAAAAAACTAATCTGACACATAAACATGTAATCATTGTGAGTGTTGACAAATAAGTCAATCATATTGCATCAAATGAGGCTGAAGAAATTCTCCTGAAAACGTTTCTTTTAGGCTGCACATTGGTGCAGTGGTTAGTGCCGTCGCCTTACAGCTAGAAGGTCTCATGGTCTGGATGTAGTGGGCCTTTCTGTGTGGAGTTTGTGTGTTCTCTCCGGGTACTCCGGCTTCCTCACACAGGTCATGCTCGTTTGGTTAAGCGGGGTACACACTACAAGATAATCCCCCTTCCGACAATCGTAAGCAAAGTCCTGATTTTTTGATGGTTCTAAAGATGATCTTGCCAGATGCTCCTGTGGTGTGAGGGATGTTAAGAGTGATTTTACCTCCCCCTCGATCTGCTCAGAAGAAGGTCAGGCCCGCTCCGATTTCAAATCGTAAATATTGAACGTGTTCAATATTTACGATCGGATATCCTGTTGTGTGGGGGGAACCCCGATGACAGCCAAGCACGCAGTCTGTGGATCATCACGTGGAACGAAACAACAGCCAATGGGGAAGCAAGCCGACTCAAGAAGGAAGCACAACAACCGCAGCCATGGCGACAAAAGCAGACGTGAAGCATAAAGTAACACGTACAGCGCATGTTCACGCCGTCTCCACCGCTTCATCCAGTTTGTTCTTTTTTCTTCCTGAATTTTCTGTAATAAGTCCAAAAACTATCATCACCGATTCTTCCTGCCCGTCGTCCGCAATGTGTGTTTACTCTAAAGTCTCGTTTGACCGCGAGAGATTTTGTGAGATTTCCAGTTGTGAGGACTCGGCGTAATCGTTGCTCTCCATACACTATAGAAGCAAAACGGTTAAATCTGTGATTATATCTCGTCATGTGTGGGGTCGCTCACATTTTCAACATCTGTGAGGATTTGAGAAACCTTTTAGTGTGGGCCAGGCTTTAACTGGTGAACAGGACAAGCGGTAGATTGATCAGTAGTTGGTTCTGGCTTCTCCTCATAGGCAAAGAGAAGCTGTCTTTATCGATTATATAAATATAATCATATTGCTCACCGCGAGTATATAAATGTACAAAGGTAGGCATGTGCTTATGTTTTTCTGAAAGGAAGACAGACAGAGAGAGAGAGAAAAGGGAGTGACGGATTTTGTGTGTGTGTGTGTGCATATCTGTACACTCGGCATGTACAGCTCTGGGCCAGTGGTACAAGCGTGGTAGTGTGTGACTGTCGGCTGTCACACATGACTGGGAATGAAAATGGAGCATGAACAGAGATTAGCCACAATCAAACCGCTGGTATTCTTGGCTCCATGTTCCCTTGGATATTGAACTTTTCTTCTTTTACATACTTTCACATCATTTTTAGGCCCAAATTATAAAATAACATTTTTATAAACCTCTTTATGCCAACAAAAGGACTGATGGAGACAGACTGGACACTTTGACTGAAAACTATTTGTATTAATATGAAGAGTTTAAACTTGCAAGTATCTGGAATAAGATCAAATATATGATTTAATGAGATTTTGATTTAGCAACTTAGTTACTAAGTTTTTGCCTCCTGCAATAGGCTCTAATAAAACAGGGTCTCTACCACTCTTAAACTCCCCTCTCTCTTCCTCGTGTTGCTTCGTTGTACAGCATGAATCTCACCGAGTTTACATCGTGGACATACAGCTCAGTAAACACTCTGTGGAGTCGTCCAGCTATGTGGGGTCCTGCAGGGTTGTAAAGAAACTCTGACACATTTAACTCCACCCGGTTTCCTTTTCCTGTTTAGAGAGCTCCTCTGGATAATCTATTTTCTCTTCACACAGTCCTGCTCTCAGGATGTTTCCCATAAAAACCCCGACTTCACTGAGCGCGCAGATAAACACAGCCCGCACTCTGTGCACGTGCGAGAAAGAAAATTAAACCCACACTCGCACATCCTGCCGATGAGGGAGAGCGAATTGACCTACTAATTCGAGACATCTCTCAGCGGCCTGAAAGAAACTGCAAGAAAATCTTCTGCAGACCTTTTAATCCTTTATCACAAATCTTTCAACAGTTCCTAACTGCACATGGATGCTTGTTTAAGGGGGTCATTTTTGCAGCAATGGGGGCAAACAGCCAAGCTCAGCAGGCCTTTTCCTCACAGAAACAATGCCGACCCACGGAGACTAATCAAATAATCATCACCACAAAGTCACGCTTCACACAGAAACACCCCATTCTTGAGGAAACAATAGCTAAGAAAACAAAAGACACGCACTGTAAATCCATTCCTATGTTACCACGCAGGCACGTGCCAACCGATCAGCACCGACGTCACGCTGCACATACGCTGAGAGGTCGAGGTTTGTCTCTGACATTAAGGCAACGCCTCAGTGGAAAATGCATGCCACCTCTGCGTCAACACACACATCCATGCATGCACGCAGCAGTGACAAGGGAGGGAAGCCCCGACACACACATGGGCTTCTCATCCGAGGCTTCCTGCAGCACAGCACAATGGGCTCTTCCCCTGATTGTTCCAGTCAGGCACTCTCTATATCACAAGTCGTTATTTTGGCAGGGGGGATGTGCAGGCCATTTTTCCACCCTTATCACAGGCAGACATCTTCCTCTCGCCGTGAACGCACACCTTCCTCCCCCATAAAACAATCGCACTGGAGAGGTCAGTCACGTGTCGGCTTTCCATCGCGGGTGACCCCAAACTATCTGGAGCGAGCTGCGAGGCCGTGTATCCGATGTCAACTGCATTTGCATGTTTTTCCTATTCTCTTATGTATATTTACAACATACACAGCTTGATTTTGTTTGACCGCAAGGTTGCGAAGCCAAAAAGTCAACATTTATCACAATCATCCACTTAGCAGAAAAGAGGGCAATTGCTACAGCAGATGTTGCTGCTGTTCCTCCAGGTACTGAAGGAATCTGCAGCCAAAAAACGTTTCTGTCAAGGTCACAGATTCCCACAACTTCTCCGCCAGCATCATCCCCTCACTGCATCGTGCTCAAGCACATCTTGAAATATATTCTCAAACACTTGAGACTCAAAGCCTCTCAAAGGCTCCTACACAAAACATCCTGTTAACATTACTGCCTCAAGAGCTTTCCTTCCTCCGCCAACGGACACTGATAAACGCTATTTGTGTGCAGGGTGTAAGAGTGTGTGTGAGGAGTAAGTGTGCATGGACCCATGAACCTAATGGTCCAATTTTACTTAAGTCAGGAATTTCCATGTGGAATACGGAGCAGGAAACCAGCAAATAAGATTCCCTGCTGTACCATTAAAACCGTCCCAAAGGCCCTGTAATGTGGCATCTTAAAGTCAGGCGGGTTTGACGAGCAAAGCTGAATTTAAGGTTAAGCATGTTTCAAACAGACTAGCTGGTACAAAGACAAAGGTTTAATCTTGTTGTTCATAGACACACTTAAAGGATGGATGAAAATATCAGCCATTGCAGAGAGGTGAGAGACGCAATAAAGGAGACGACTTTTGGATTGTTTCTCCATGAAGACAGTAACCCCACTGATGGTTAGAAGAATAAAAAACAGCAGGTTTCAGGGGAGAGTTAATATCCTGCCTACTTTTACACACTGTTCATGATCGAACAAGCACTCAGAGGCCTTTAAAGCGCTAAAATAATCAGTTAAAGCTGCATCCAGGGGCTGCATCCTTGCGCAACACAGCATCACTCCTGTCCCCTAGCAACAGGTAGATAGCTGGCTAACTAGCTATCATAACGTCACATAAATTAACCTATTATTTGAAAGACAATTTGAAGTTTCAAGGCCCCTTTTGTAGATTTTTTACATTAATATAGTTTTTGGTTTTAACTCAATCTATTCGAACATGCCGCTGTGATGCAATCTGCCTTCAAATACGTCCTTCGTAGGATGCAGCCCCTGAAATAGGACACAGCTTATGTGTCAGGCCGTCAGCCCTGTGATTCAATGCTGATCACTGTAACATCTCGTCTTTCTCATTGGCTTTTAACCCCTCCTTAAAGTGTGGCACTTCATAACAACACATTTGTCTTGATGTACTTTTCTATCATAACATGGCCCATGGCGTCAATCAGAGGCTCTTGCCACACAGTGTGATGAAGACACAGTGACTCACATCGCGCCCCCGTGGAATTCATGTTGTTTACAGAAGAAGAGGAATGTGAAAATTATTAATGAAATCTTGAATGCAAAACATCTTGAGAATGATATTTCCTAAAGGCAGGGGAAAACCAAACGTCACGAGGAGACAGATGGTGGGAAACAGTTGTAGAACAGAGGCCGGGGTCTGGTTTAAAGAACCGAAACAGTCCCACGGGTCAGATTTGGAATCGATATTAAACAGAAACATATTTCCTGACACGCAGTTCAGATTGGGAAACTCTGTCTGATGGGAAACTTCAGAGCGCTGTTTGATTGTTTACTGCTTCCTTTAGTGTTTTTTCATGTTAAATCAACTCTTTAAACTGCCTCATTACCTACAACTCCTGACTGGAACTAAGTCCTTATTGTTCAACAACCACTTTGATGTGTGCAGATGGAGGTATTTTAACAAGTCAGATGCTGTTGTTACGTCAAACCCAGAAACTGGAGCTATTTTGTTTTATCTCAAGCTATTTCTATAATCAATGTGAGCTGTTTCCTAATCTGACAATAAACTTGCCCGCACAGAGCACATGGATGGTGCCAAAACTAAAACAGTGTCACTGTTTTCCAGCATCATGGCCTCGGAGCAGAGCCGCACAATAAACAGAGGAGCTCCGCTGTGTCACACGCTTTTCATCGAGGCCTGAGCAAATCAGATAAAAGCAGGAGACAACGGGCCTTTTCATCACACGGCAGGAAAATAACTCTTCATCGAAGAGCCTTGAGTCTGATATTAAATGCCCGATAGAACCGCGGACCATCTGATGTCCTGCGCAGGCTGCAACAAACAGAAAAGCAAAACACGGTCTCTTGCTGCAAACACACGCAGAAACACATACATGGCCTCAGCATCGTGTGCATCAAGCTCAATGTTGTGTGCTTAGAAAGAAAGTAGGGCATGTGAAGTCGGTAGGTCTGGCGACAGAGGATACGAAGTAATTAATAAAAGGAACATTTTATGGGCTATAACTTTGGCCCAGTAAACAATAGATTTATTTGATGAGAGTCTTTCATTTCAACTCTAAGAGTATAGAGTAAACTCGCGCCGAGTGAGGGTGTTTATCATGTAGGCTTGTGAGGAAACCTGAAATAAATTAGCTGAATTACTTTTGATGAATATTCTGCATCATGCCCAAAGACATTCTGACAGGACACAAAGCAGCTGGAGTGACCTTTGACCTTTCCTCGACCGATTCTTAAACCTTTGCTTTACGTTTGATCGAGGAACAAAACCTCACAGCCCTGCTCGCCTCTGTATCACACAGAGACATTTCATCCAGCCAAATAGCTGGTGGTTTAAAAAACACATCATGACAAAGTTATAAGTTTGGCAGTTTGCGTAATGAGTCACAGAAGTGTTTCGCAAATTCTGCCTCTTGAGTACAAAACTCTTTGTGTTTTCCTAGACAGAGTCTTCTTGATGAGCAACATAAGAGCGATTTCAAAATAGTTAGCAACTTACTTACTTTGAGAAACAATAGAAGCACCAGTAACCCTTTCAGTAAGGGCATGAGAGTATTAGTTAAAGATTTGAAGGCATCTTTAAACTGCAACAGAAATTGTGCTGTTAAGATTCAGATTTTGAATTCTTTTTTTACTGGCTCAGGAATTCATTGATTTCCATTAATTTCTGCACAACACAAACATCAGTTAGCATTGTCTTCAAATTAGCTACCAGGTATCCATCAGTATATAGGGAGTGTAAATTAAGTTTAATGCATACTGATGGAAAAACTATATAGTCCTGTAATAATGTAACTTTAAATATAGACATAAATGTTTGACACAAAAGCATTGAAAAGAATGTAGGGCATGCCTTTTCCGTTAAGGAGAGTATTGGCTGTAGTTATTTTGTAACATATAGCACCCCATGACAAATTTGTCCTCATAAAACTCAACTTATCATCATGCTTGAAGAGGTCATGACCCCACCCCTCAATCACTGCCAGGTTAGCAAAACACAACATATTGTAGCCTTGTACGAAACTCTGTTTCGTTTTGTTTTTGTATGTGAAAGTAAAAAATGTCTTAACCTTTACCAGGAAAAAATGAGTCGTGTCGTTTCACAATAAAACTGTTTTGAGCTTTGCTGCTATTTACCAGCAGGCAAAGCCAAGAACCCTCCTACTGAAGGAACTCCCCAAACCAGACACTCCCACGGTCTGCATGTGCATGCCGAGCAATTGTGAGAACGACATACCAAGTCTGGAGACACTATCAGGTTCATATGTAAACGTTGAGTGACAAATGGCTGCAGTTTGCAAGAAAATATTAACAACACGTGAGGGAGAAAACTTACCGCGTGCACTCCAGAGGCGAGGATAGCAATGGAGAGGCAGAGAAGCAGCAGCCTGCGGTCAATGAAAAAGACAGCGTTGAATTTGCAGAACAATAAAGTCATATTTAGAAGTAAAATTCGCTCCTTTCCTGCTCACCTCAGATTGTAAAGTCCTCTGTTGTGTAGTCCTTGCATGGTCCGACTCATGCGTACCTCAAAGTTCAGTTCCTCTCCCCTGTTTCACTTGTAGCGACACTTCTACAGCATGACTGCCCCACCTGAGGAGCACGTAGACCCCCACAACGTTAAAAATCACTTTTTACCCATGAGTCCACACGTTTCACCGGTGTCTAAATGACGCAAAACTTTATTATTTACACTATTTATGCTCTAAAAATGTCCTTAAAAGGTACGTGCGGAATGAAACAGCTGTCTTTGAACAGTTACAATGAAAAAAATAAAGTTTACCAGTATATCTCATTAATTTTCCGTCACTTTTATAAGTACAATACTTACAGTCACACCAGGCTCGCGTGCGGTGGTATGATGAAGTCGGAAAAGTGGTCAAGAGGGGAGAGATGCGCGCGGGTTCTCGAGCTGAAAAGTTCCAGAGCAGGCACCTGTGGCACCAAAACCTCCTGAAATATTCTCTCAAAAACGGCAAAGTGTGCCGAGTAGTCCCTCTCCTTACCGAGAAAAGTCAAAGTGTTTGTAACATCAGGGTTGAGTCTGTTAGCATGGGCGAGGGTGGTCGTTTTGGGAGGGGGGTGTGGTGCAGAAGAAACAAGACCAACTTGCATTGATCAGAAGCTCATATCGTCTCGGACAAAGATGCAGCCAAACGTGCTGCCCGAGCTCCGCCGATAAACCGTGAGATACTCGGAGAAAGAAGACAAAAAGCGGCCAACAGGTGGTTGTTAGCGGGCACTGTGCACTGTTGCGCCTGAAGTTTCTACAGAGCACCGCCGAGATGCTGTTACCGTGCGGCACACTGTTTCTGCTGGCGGCTCTCTACTCCAGTGTAGACCTGACAGGGGCTGAGGTAAGATTTTAAAGCATCTATTAGACTTACATGTATACTTTTGAAGAAGCCTGTTAGAGTTTTAATGTGGGCAAAGTGCAGCCTGTGAAGATGTTATACTTTAGAAGATGTGTAAATTCAAGACATGCTTATAAAGCCTTTAAAACAAGTTGTTTAGGTTGAGATTTCAGCCTGTTTTATCAAATAATTCCTGCATTATAAAGCTAAACAGGCTAAGATAGACACACTGGAGTGTTTCAGTTAGCCAGATTGATTTATTTTTATTATTCACAGGCTCTGTTGTGTGTTTTTGTGTCATGCACTTCTTCTCTATTTAGTCAGGCTCTTTCCAGCACTTCTGAAAACTGTTAGTTGAGTCTACTCCCAGTCCTGCCTCCTCCACTTCTGCATGCAAGAATGAGAGAAGAAGAGGAGAGAGAGAGGGAGGGAGGGAGGGAGAGGGTGGGGCAGAGTGCCTACAGTAGCTGAAGTGTGTGTGTGAATGTGTGTGTGTGTGTTAGAGGGCAAGTTAATGAAGCAGACAGAGATGCATACTTCGTTAATCATTGGTATTTTTAGATAATACACTTTTAATAAACTTGTCTCCTTTAAGATGAGACCAAGATGTAAAGATACAATAAGACAAACATTTTCTCTCATGGTCCTATGAGCTTCTTCAGCAGACTGCTACATTAGATATTTATCACTGTTCCCTTCCAGTCATCAGTTTATCCTGTGTCCCTGTTGGCCCATGTTGCTGTTGGTGATTCATAAGAGATATTATATCATCCTCAGGGATGAATGAACAGTAAAAGCTTTCTTGTTATGAATCATTTGATCGGAAAAAAGCAGTGGGATCGGAGGACAGAAAACAGTACTTCATGTGCCATAAGTGTTCACCTCCCGCTGAAGGGCTCAGCAGATGTGTTGCTTTATTTTGAAGTGTGGGTGGAGAGTCCGGCAGAAACATGTCTCACTCAAGAGAAGCAGACATCCAGGTGAGGGGGAGGAAACATTGGTGGACCGTATCAAGTGTAAAGATGAGGAAGAACAGGCTGGTTTTGGTATAATTGCACAATGGAGCAATATGTGGTGTTTCAGAGCAAAATAGCACCTCTCAAGGGAGCGTGGGGTTATCATGAGGGGAGTTTCTACATCTTCTGGGGGGGTTTTAAGGATGCATTTTCAGCTGTGATTGATTGTAGCTGTGAGCTGTCGTCATAAAGAGGGAAAAAAATGAGTTTGGCAGCTTCAGGTCAAGAATATGCTCTATTATATGAGCTTTTCCCTGTATAGTCTCTGAGCTTTACAATGCCAGCTCTGTAAAGCATATTTTGTGTTTTATACAACCTTACAGGGCAGCTTTGACGTCCATTTTCACGGATGTTTTATCGACAAACCAATCATTATTTACTGAGACAGGACTCTGATTTAAGGAGCTGCGTAGGATAGAACATATCAAGTTAAACAAAGCAGCCGAAGCAACTTTTATCCACTGCCTGGACATCTGGGAAGAGGAGAGAATGGGTGAGGAGGTGTATATCCGGCCGAGCATCTTCTCATCGATCAGATGACACCATAAAATCACAGCAAAATAACATCCTAGATTTATTTTTGGTTTACATATTGTCCTGTCCACCACAAGGAAGTTTTTTGATCCCGTAAGAGGCTTTCATCCTTCAAAGCTGCACGGCACAGTGAGGGACTTTCCTCAGAACAATGACCTAGATACTTGGCTGACATGCAGACATATTTATCTCCTAAGACATGAATCTGTAACCTCTGTGCCTTCATAAAAATGAATCTGGTGAAAAGAAAACATTCATTGGCACAGTTCCACAGGTCACTACGGTGACCTCTCCTCTCCTCTTAGTCGCCACACTCAGGGACGTGACATTGACTGAGTATCAGTGCCTCCTGTTTGGGCTCCTTCACAATCAGAGGGGCCAAACTGAGGCCAGGAGTGAATATGCAGTGTAAACAATTCACAGTCTAGCAAATATGCACACGAACACTGACAGATGTGATAACCCAGAGGTCAGACTGACTTCGGAAAAGGCAATAATGACGAGATAAAGATTGCCTTGCCTTTACCCTTCATAGTCTCTGTCAGGGTGAAGCAACAAGCTAATATGTCGATATTTCTTGGCCTTTGTGAAGTGTTTTTCTCCAATAAACAATATAGAGTTTCCCTCCCTTGGCGGTCTTAATTTGGTAGGAATGAGTCATTGCTAAATCCTAGAGGAGGAGGAGGAGGAAGGGCAGATTAGCAGATTCCTGGAGTGAGAGTTGGTGTGTGGGATGTTGGATGGAGGGATTGGGAAAGGCGGTATAGCTGGTGTGAAAGACGACACTTCTCTATGCAGCGAGGTTTGGCCATGATGTCCCAGGACAGGGTGATCCCCAGGGAGGATGAACAGATATGTAGGAGGCTACGCTGAGAGCCGTTAATCCCCGTACAGCCTGAGGAATGTGTGGATGTTGTCTGTTAAAGCCTCGAATCATTATCAAGTCTTGATCTGCCGGTCATGCTGCCCAAAGTGCAGACAAGCCTGCCTGTAGTTTGGTCTAGGCCTGATCCTCCTCCCCATCACCTCCCACAGAGACAACAGCTGACCCTGTTACCGTGACCGGCCACCAACCGAGCAATGCACCCTGGGAAGGCACAACCTGCCTGACCCCCTGTCCCCCGGCGTTGTAAAAATGCCTACATTTGGAAGAGTTGTGATCGTGTTTGTGTCCCTGTATTTTGACAGGCGTTGCTGGGTGGCAAAAGTAAGTCTTCTCTGACCTTGATAGTCAAGAAGTGTGGCAGGTATGGCCCCCTTTCTGCCCGTGTGTGTGTGTTTCTCTGTGTGTGTTCCCTGTCAGTGCCAAGTGAGGAGAGGATTAAACTGTAGTTAAGCATGGTAAAGCTCTTTCCACTTCCCTGTGGTCTCCAAGCATCAACAATAAGGCATTTCATGTACATTTGTCACAGCTGCATTCAATTGTTTCCTTCCAGATACCTTGCCCCCCTCCAAGTGGGAAGAAAATATCTTAATTTACAGATTTAATTTAACCTACTACTAACATTTTGATGTGATTTTGATTGCTATCGTTGTTGTATGGCTTGTCTCAGTGCACTGAAGGACTCCTAACCTAAAAACTAGCTGAGCTCCCAGAAACAATCTGAGCTAATGCTAGCAGCAGCTCTCGACCTCCTCGGACTCCCTGTGTCAGTCGCAGAGTGTTGGAGAAACCATGATTTTTAACCTGCTCTGTTTTGCGTTTTTTACTGGTTTTAATTTTCTTTACTTTGAATAAATACCAACAGTAGCCTTTAATTGTGTGATTGGAAAACAGCTGTTAGAGTTTTTGCTAGCTTTGGCTAACGTTGTACTCTCCCCTAGTATTATTCTTATCATTTAACAGCTGTAGGCTTTAGCCATCGTTATATGGCTTGTCTCAGTCCATTTAAAGAATACTAACCTAAAAACAAGCAGAGTTCCTCAAAACAAGTTTAGCTAACATAAGCCACAGAACCCGCTAACGTAAGTCGCAGAACATGCTAACGTTAGCCGCAGAACACCAGACCCTGTGTCAGAGAAACCCTGATTTTTAATGTGGAAATGTTTTATGTTGTGTTTTTACAAGTTAAATTGATTTTGTTCACTTTAAAGACACAAAATACAGACTAAAATGTGTGATGGGAAAACAGAGATTGCTTACAGTTTGCTAGCTTTGGCTAACACGACAATCTCAGCAAGTAGCACACTGCTGTTTTTTGCTATCATCACAGTATAATACTAAAATCAGCACTTTTTTTCTGCTCCGAAACATTAGTTTCTAGTTCCAGCCATAACAATTATTTTTGCTGTGTATGATACTCTTTTGATGAAGAAGTTTTGATGAGGGGCTAATAAATTGTTGTTCCATATCGGAACATTGACTGTCACACTTTCCAATACTACATTTTAGACCGTATCCAAACATTTCCCAGACTGGTATCGGTAACTAATCGACTCTATATTGTCCCACGCTAATATGATCTGCTCATTAACTCCCTTGAGATCAACATGTGTTATCCTGGAGATCAGTTTCTTCCCAGAGGTGTATTGTTATGGGGAAAGTGCAATTTAGCCGTTTCCCTGTGAAATTGGTGAGTCATAAATGTCATTTGTGGTTTGGACGGTGATGGTGTAATGGATATGTCAGCCTGACAGGGAGGTGGGGGGGTGGTGGGGAGTGATGGAAGGATGTAGTAGGAGGCTGCTGGAAGACGGAGAGATGGAGGTGACGGGGCTATGAGGCCCCATAAGTGGAGGAATGTTTGTCGGAGCCAGAGATGAGACCCCGTAACAAATCTTTTAGCCTCACGCGTCGGCCCTTGACCTGCACTTCCACCCGCCACGGCCAAAACGTCCAACTGACGGAGGATAATAAAGACAGGGAGGATGGTTTCATTAGATTTATGACTTCATCCAAATGAAGTGAAGATTTAGGTTTTGGCGGTCTCTTCCTTCAGCTGCTCGCTCTGTCACTTTTTGGCCTGAAAAGCTTCCATCTTAGTGCCCTACTTTAGGCAAAGCACAGGGGCAGGAAAGTTTCAACACAACGCAGGCACTATTTAGCTCTGTGTGTTTGTGTTATAGTGCAGTTCTGGGTCTGAAGTGGAAAAAGAGAGAAATCTGCTACATTTGTCTTGGTGACTGCGTCTCATTGAAGGATTACAATGGCAGAGAGTCTGTTGATACTAGAATCAAAACTATTTCCTGGACTGTAAAAGCCAGCTGATTTAGATTTCAGTGTCTTATTTTTGTACCCCACATTGCACAAGAAATGACTCAACGGATCCAGAGGCAAAAGATCAGTTTGTTCTTATAAATATCCATTAAGACAAAGATCCTAAATCTGAAACTCAGATAAACAGCTGATCTTGAACGCCACACAGAACTAAATGTTCCTGTGCTGATGTTACATCAGCAGGTCAGTCAGGCTGGTTGGGGTTTGGTTAATTCGTTAAACATGACTGCAGATAATAAATTAAGTTTGGGCGAGATATTGTGGTTTTGGAAAATAAAATCAGGGGTTTTAAAGTTTCATAAGAAGCTCTGAGTCCCCTAAGGTTGTGAAATGTTCCCTCCTTATACAACAGAGGTGTCACTTTCATTTCTTTTTAACCCAGCCCACTATTAACTCATCAAACTGCTTAATAAAAACACTACACTGTTGGAGGCCACGAAAACATACTAAAGTCAAGATAACCTCTGAGAAAAAGTGAGGTCAAAGTCTCAACACGTGACATAGTTGGACAGGTTCATGGTGCAGGAACAGGTGGACCCTCTTATTCCTCTCTGACACACCAAACCCCCTCCTCTCTTGAGGCAAGTCTTTTACACAGACACAGGTCCTGCTCAACATCCAACACAGGGCCAAAAAGTGAAGCCTGAATTTGGGCATTTCCCTGACAATTCCTGTCTCTACAACCATGGGGCAATAAGGCCTCACTACTTCATATCAATGCTCCTAATTACATTTGATAATGTCCATTTAACGAACTGATAACCACTAATAATGGTCAAGACTTCTTAACTAAAGTATGACTGTGTAAACAATCATCTGTGGTGAAGTTGCTTTTGCTGGAGAGACTCTAACAGTGAGAGCACATGATTTTATGGATGACACAGGCACATGCTTCATATTTGTCCCATTAAAAGTTAACTGATTAATGCCCTTGCCAGAATGTGGAGTATGTGGTGTGTGGCGCCTTTCAAATAGTCTGAGCATTAGATTAAAGGAAACGTTTAAGATTTCTGTATCAGCTGAACATGGCGGAGAGGTCTGAAGTGGTCTGATCTGGCTTCTCCCTCTGTCTGTGCCTTATACCTCTCGCTGCACACGATCATCATCCTAATTTAGCAAGGGTCACTCTGTTCTTTTACCAGAAATGGTAGCACTAGACTGTTGTTTTAATACATTTACAGAAGAGGGCTGATAGAAAAAGCAGAACAGACTGCCTGTGTATCCATACCGAGAGCTTCCTGGAAGAACAGATGCTTTATCCATCTCCTCCTCCGCTGCTCCTTCATGTTTGTGCTCTGACAATGAGAATTGTTCATTCATGTAGCTGCTATTCTACTAAAGTATTTCACACAAAAAAAGGCTAAATCTGATAACTTTAAAGAGGAAATAAGCTAGGCCCGGTCACATGACGTGGTTCCCATCAGGAGCAGAGGAGATATGCTGATCTTTCAATGCACAGCCGAGTCGAGGAGTGCATTTTCACTGATATGAGAGCAGATCTGTTGTCAGGAGTCGGCATCTCTGAGGGCTCAGGGCGGCGACATCTTACAGTCTCCATATGTTCAAACAGCACTGACGTAATGGCCAAGTAGGAGATAAGGCTTAGTAGGGAAGCAGGAGAACAATAGAGAGAAGCTATGTCTATTAGATAGCTATCATCTGAAGTGTGGTATGATAATGAGGCTTAAGAGCTCCATTAGTTTGTCTCAGACTTGCAAGTGAAGTGCAGGGATAAGGGTCTTTTCTTACTCCTGTTTTGCTGCCTCAGTCATGCGTCATATTAAACCAGCTGCTACTGATGTCAATGGTAATTTTACAAGGAGGTAATTTCCTCAATGGGAACCTCCAGCATCGCCATGTGTGCACAATGCTCAAATGGAAAAGCCTTTGTTTAAAAGGATGTGAAATAGAGCACAAACACTTCCTGTATACTCCCTGATGGATGCATTGTGTCACCCTGTGTGACAGTGATGGAAGTGCTGCTTTTTATAAATAACTTCAATCCCAGATGCTTCCATGTAAGAGTACGAGAGGCCTCGCTTTACATTTTAGTTTATATTTACTGGGATTTAACGTTGGACAGTTGGGTGGAAAGACATGTTTTCAGAGGCTACAGCTCCGGCCAGACTGAAATTAATTCTGATGACTCTATGACCTACAAAAGCAAACCAGACCACCAGCAACAAGACTGATGATTTCTTTATAGTTATTTTTAATGCCGGAAACCGCTGGCGGGGTGTCGGTGTCAGACGAAGCAGTTAACTGCACGCTACCTTTGTTTACATTTTCCAGGGCGAAAACTTAAAGTGAGTGATACATACGACTGTTAAAGAAAGCAGGATAAGAATTGTCGTTAAAGACCACCTCGCAAAGAGAGAAGAGGTGCAGGCTTTGTCCACAGGGGGCGCCAAAGTCAACACAAACCCAAAGTTCCTCACAGCAGCTTTAAATCCAAATTCGTGTTCATTGCTAATTAACGAATGTGAGCATGTTGGCGCCAGCTAAACTAACAGGATGAACATGCTAAACCTAATACCAGCGGAACATAGGTATATTAGCATTCTTACTTCAGGCAAAAAAGCATGCCAGTGTTAGCATTTAGCTAACAAGTACAGCTTCAAAGAGCATCTAGCAATTTCAAATTGAATACATTTTGTCTTTACTGTCGTTTGTACGGCAGCTTCCCTTACCAAGTACATACTTCGCCATTACATTGCGCCTGAACTTTGACCCTCTTGCTCATATATCCTTCGCAGTTTGTAGCACAACAAGTGTCTATATTGTTTCCTTTGGAGATTCAAAACACTTGAAAATGGGACAGGATGTAGTCGGACATCCTGTTTTTTTCATACTGCATTTGACATACATGTAAGGAGACATACTTAAACTCTCTTCTGGCTAACTAACTAGTATGAAAGAATTGAGTATTGGAATGCAGCCGTCAACGCAGAGCAGGGGGAAGTGAGTGTGAGAACGTACCAGCTTGGATGTATTTTGTTGGTACAAAAGTCACAGAGGTCACTCCTTGTCCTCACGTGCTGACGTTATTCCCAGATACCAGAGCGCTCTTGAGGGAGACGCGAGGCTGACCCAACCCCTTCTTGTCTTTGTGAGCATAAAAGGCAAGGAAGAGGCCTTCCTCCTTACAGAAAGAATGGCTTCCTAAACCCCACATCCTGTGGCACAGTGCTGCACATTCACAGAGGAGCCCCGGGCAGAGCTGAAGAACCCAGAGCCCCGCAGCCGCTGAACTGAACTGGCCCTTTTTCAGAGAAAACAAACGTCTTAACAAAGTCATTGTTGAGTCTCCCCTTTCCTTCTCTCTCTCGGTTTCAACCACCACTGAACATTTTCTCACTCTCACCGCCTTAAATATCAGATTTAAGAGCAGAAAGAGGTGCAAACACTTCCCTATACTATAGGCAGATCTTATTTATAGGGCAAAGGCTCTCCAGACATAATCAGACAAGTAGAGCACAGGCCGATGATGTTTATGTGGGATGTAGAAGAATGTTTCTTGTTGTTCTTTTGACCGATTCGAACAATGATGGCCCAGATCATTGATGTGTGGGCGCAGGAACAGAACCCTTTACACAAACCAAACGGCCTATTTCTCCCACGGGTTGAGACAACACAACTGGAGTAAGAAAATCGGCTAATTTCTGGTAGCTCAGACTTGCGTTGTCTACCAGATAGACGCAGCATCACTTGCAATTAAGTATCTAATAGTCTCCTCCACAAAAAGCCAGATGGAGGGCAAGACCACAATCAGCTGTTTCTGGGTGGAGTGCTTGAGAGTGCGAGTGTTTGTGCCGTAGTTAAAGCCGGAAAGTCCCCTCTAAGGCCCAAAGATAAGCAGGAGTCTTCCCTAATTTGTTAACAAGGTAACATTTCATTCACATGCACATCCTTTCAGACGCTGCGGACGAGTCATCAAGATGACCCTTACATTGAAAGCTCTGTTCGAAAAGTCTAAATCCCCTCTAATGGTCTGGCCGGAGGTTAAAGGTCAACAGGATGAGCATGTGAGGGTCATGTGACTGATTGCGGGGTCAGGGACCTTCGTAATCAAAGGCAGGGATGTTGTGTAGGATCTTTAAGACGCGGAAATGTGCTGAGGGATTTGTCTAAATGCTGGTGAGTGAAATACAACGACTGAAGTTGTTGTGATGAGTTATAATTAACCTGCATTATTAAACAAGCGGACTTTTGCAGAGTGGTTTGGCTTCTTGTTTTCTTAACATGCACAGTGAGTGATCAGCAGTTTTCTGGACGCCATCCCATTAGCACTTCAAGATCAGCCAACCCCAGCGTCTTCACATTACCATACACACACATACAGTACGAGCACACACACGCAGCAAGGCCTGAGAAATTGTCTAAATCAATTTTCCCATTTGCAGAGTTAATTTTGCACGTGAGAATGGGACTGTACAGTGTTTCATGTTCCGTGTCCGCTGACATGTTCTGTCCCGGGGGCATGAGCTTGGTTTGCTCGCCATGTTTGAGTTCTGCTCATACTGCACGGTGTTGATACGTGAGTGATATACTTGATGTTTCTCTTGCCAGAGATGCAGTTTTCTTAACTCCGAGACCCCACCACTTTAAGCTCTTCCGCTCTCCTGGCTCAGAATTTGATGACAGGCCACGTTAACCTGGTCACGCTTGGTCATGCATGAGCAGAGTGGCAGAGCGGGTTTACAAACCCTGCTCACGAGGCCTACTTTTGCGTTTGTGTTTACGTATGCACGTTCCAATGTGTGTCATTCGGGGTAAGCAGTTGCTCAATCATTTCATGTGTTTTCTTTTAATTTTACTTTTTCCCAGGACTCGAAGATTTGATCTCAGAAGCTTGAATTCATTTTCAGTTTTGTGTTACATCCAGTGCATGTGTTTGTTTCTGCACACATGCTAACATGACTTGGCACATCTGTGCGTGTGTGTGTGTGTGTGTGTGTGTGTGAACAGCTCTCTGCAGACGCATCTGTTTTCACTTACAGAAGCCTTGAATTATTTCTGTGGTTTTGATGAAAACCTGCTGCCTGCAGCCAGAACAGGACATGTTTTACATCAGGTTGGTCTCCGTAAATATGCGCTGCAGGACTCTTTAAATAAAGGAAACAGAAAACACAGCTCTGTTTTATTGCAGAATGTACATATAATTTGTCTCGTGGTATACTGTAGGACTCTTAGCTTGGCCTCTCGAGTTTTGACACAGCTGTGTGTAACGCCAAGTGAGACAACTATTATCTCTGTTAGACCTTCTGATCTTTGTTGTAGGACTATAGTTTGACACTTTGGGAAATCCACTTTTTTAGCATCCTTTCACAGGGTTAGAAAAGAAGACCTGTATTGCTCTAATGTATGTGCACTAGACTTAGCAAGCTTAGCTTAGCACAGAGCTAGCCTGGCTCGGTCCCCGCAAGGCCACAACATATCATTTTTATGCATCAAAATACTGTACAATGTGCGGGGCGCTGGTTATGCTTGGTGGTTTAAATTGCATGTCCGATGTGCGGGGGCTGCTGACCTCAATGCAGTGGCGCTGGGTTCGGCTCCCGCCCTCGGCACTCCCGCGTGTCGTCCCCACTCTCTCTTCCTAGGTTTCCGACACTGTCCACTGTCCTCCCCTTTTTTCCGCCAAAAAAAAAATATTATTACAGACTAGCTGTTTCAAACAGGTTCCAGTCGGTTTGTTAAGCTAAGCTAACCGTATAATTTCATATTTAGACTCTAGAGATGAGAGTGGACTCAACTTTCTCATCTAACCTCTTCACAAGAGAGCAAATAAGTGTCTTGTCCAATATGTTGACCTATTCCAGGTACCAAATGTCATCTAACTTCATGTGAATTCAGGGAAGGGTATCACACATATTCTTAGATATAAATATCCGAAGCAAATTAATCCGAAACAAAGCCCGTCCTTACTTACGTTTTGATTTAACGCTCAATTTCTCCTCTAAATAAATCAAATGTTATACGCTGAAAACAAGATAATATGAAATGTGTTCTGAGAATTCGGCTCACAGAAGAAGCTGACATTAACAAACGGTTTGGCTTAACTTGATATCCATCTTGGCATTTCCAAATGCTGTTTCACATCACACCATCCCAGTTTGAGCACGTGCGGCTCACCCTCGCACAGACGCACATTCGCCCTGTTTACAGAGCAAGTTGCACCAGGATCCTTGCCTTCCAAGTATGGCAGTCTGACAGAAGATTCCCCTCCTCCACTTCTATTCTCTCATCCCAGCCTCACAGTACCAGAGAAGGATAGGAATGTCTGAGCAGCATAGTTCAACTCGGCACCAAATCTATCCATCCTCCTCCACTCATCTTTTATTATTTTGGTTTCTCTGCTGTTTCCTTGTGTGTAGCTCAGGAGGATTGTTGGAACTGCATAGCTGCGGTCAGAGGCACCTGTGATCTTACTGACCGTGAAGAGAAACCACAAATAATCACCCAAAACCACAAAAAAGCTGGAGCGAGCCAACAGGGAAAAGACACTTATCTCATGGTTTTAATGACGTCAGAATCAGCTGGGCTTTAGCAGCAGCGCTACTAGCTTAGACACACACATGTTCATTCTGCTACATTTATTACACAGTGCTGTATTTCCTGCAGTCGAATGTGCTCCATAACTGTCCCATTTAGTGTTGCCTAATGAGCCCTGCTGCCAAAAGAGATCCGTCTGACATTTATGGAGTAAAACTATCCTGATTGTCTCCATATGGAAGCCATGATCTGCGGTTAAACGGCATGAGCACGTCGTAACGCAGTGACGTACGCAGGTTAAACATCTTGGACCAACTATGCCAAAAGTTAGGGCACACAGGAGCTTGTGAAACTCGCTTAAGCTCACTGAAAGAAAAAAAAAAAGTTGTTGTTGTTTCGCTAAGTCCACAAGAGAACCCAGATGTTTATGTGAAAGTTCATGGATACGTTCAATTTAACAGCGTTGCCCAATATTTACTGGTGGGACACCAAGACGAAGAGTAATTGCATCAGCCAGTTTATAATCCACCCAAAACAGCCAAACGCCCAAAAGCACAGAACATAATGTAAACACCAAACATAGTGATGCAAGTCTTCGGCTAACTTGTGGATCTCTCCTCACACTGGGAAGCTGTTATTGTTCGAGACGCCATGTGGTGGTTAAGAGACATTTTCCTGCTTGACACCAAAACAAGTGAGTCACAGGGTGACTGACCAAACCTCAGATTTATTTGTCTTTGGGGCTGTGATGGTACCAACCCATGTGGGAAATCTATGCTGCAACACAACACTATGGTGCCCTTTGGAGACCTCGGACACTCTGTCACTCAGTGATTGGCGATATGGATACATGGCTGGATACTAGGGATGCACGATATCCGATATGCCGATATTTTACAACTCATTTAGCCGATTACCGAAACCGATATTTTTTTCCCCCACACCTAATTGCAGAGATCATCAACTCTCTTCTGTATTGGAATTAGCGTACAGTATAATGGTGATACTCTTATCACATTTGTTACAACGGTCGGGGTGACGGGTCTTGAGATGGTTAATCTAGTTTGTAGTGTTGAAAGACTTTGCCTTGGCTCCTCCTCGCATCACCGAAGCTGAGCAGTCACTGCAAATAGCAGTTTTGCGATCTATTTGGGACACTTTGAAAAACTTCCACACCACTGACATTTTGGCTTCTAACTCTCTCATGCTGCAGGTAGAGTCACGTGACGTCATCACGCTGCGGCGCGCAGGTCTTCTTCGCGCCGGGGACATTGCGCCGAGGTCGGGCATTTAATCAAGTATGCAGCAGCCCATTATTTTATCGGTTAATTATATCGGCGGATATTGGCGTGTTGGCCGATACCGATAACGTACCGATAATATTGTGCATCCCTACTGGATACACTGGTGATGGCATGAGCCCTGAATTCTTGAATGTTAACACTAAGCTGATACATATTTTTTAACCAACTGGAGAGAGAACTCCACAACAAACATCACATTTGAGATGCTATGGCCCCCCTTATTGGATGGCCATCTTCACTAGGTAGTCACTAACTTTGTCTGCTGTCTGGCAGAGCTTTTAATACCACATACCACATTATTTGGGCTTCACATCAGACTGTTAAGCTGCTTGAATACTTTTTCTTGTTGGACAGTCAAATAGCTTTGGAGAGCCTCGTCCGCCCTACCTTGTTGACATCAAAGTAGTCCGATTCTTGACCAGCCGTTTCTGTAAGTCGAAACTTTAACGAGCACTTCAGGTTTGAACTTCTTTCTCGAGGAGCGAGCGTAAAACTACAAATTACTTCCAGGGGAGGTAAAAATGTTCACCCGTACTTGAACGATTTTGCATCTCCCCCTCTCTGTTACGCTCAACTTTCCACTGCTTCTTTGAGTTGGCCGTTCCAAACCTCTATAAACACCTTTGTCATACAAACTTGTTGAGTTCCAGCACAACCCAACTGTGTTCTGCACAACAGCTGCTGGTGGAACTAAAAGTCCTTTAGGCCTGAAATGGACACTTTTATTTAACATCCCTAGAATAACATTTTTTATATTCCAAGTAAACTGGAATTGTTCAAACATCGTTGTTGCATGCGAGGAGAGGAGCACCCAAAAAAAGCCAAGAATCCGAAACTGAACAACAGAGAGATTGTTCTGGCTTCCTCCTCCATATCAGTGTGGAAGGAAGGCTCCTCTGTGGAGATAAACTCAGAGGGAACTCTGCTGTCAAATCATTTTCACTGGCGACACAGATTTTCACATTACTAGGTCAGGAAAACGTGTGTTTTGTTTTCTGAAAACAAAAACAACAGTCCTCGACAGCTTTTGTTTCCTGATAAGAGCAGCTCTGTGCACGACTCTGGTGACAGATTTCAGCTTCATGTCTTTACATTGATTCATGTGAGCAAAGGGGCTGCTTGCCAGAGTCTTACGTTTTTGTCTTGTTGTCGTGTTCGTTCTTGTCTGTATGTCTCCTTAATAAGAGCGTACATATGTAAAGAAGAGACAGGATGTGAAATGATAAATTTCTCCCACGCAGTTTCTCCCCAGGTTCCCTGCGGGGGGGTAGTAAAACATTTCAGCAGAAGTCGGGGGTTATGGCAGGAATGTGCTGGAATGTGATGTCGTTTACAGGAAAGTCTGTCGATGACATCAACCAGATGTTTGTGGGATCTTTACTTTGCTTCAACACGGTGGGACCCACACAGTGACGGCTGTTGTGCATGTGCAAGGTGAACCAATATGGTGACGGGAACTTTTCTGCCACCAAGTGGTTCATGTCGGTACTGCTTTGGTGCTATTCATGAAAGCTGTGTAAAGCAGCAGGCAACAAATGATGGTGTATTGTATTTTTCCATGAACAATAAAAACTATTTAAACAATCATTTAAGTAGACTCACTCTCCAAGTTTCGAGGTTGGCTGCAATACAGAAGAAGTGGGTTAAGAAGAGGCAGTGAGTCACGACACCACAGAAAGCTGAATGACTTTTCATGCTCGGATGTAATACCAACATGGAAGACTTTATAGGGCTCAGAAAAAAGGGACATTCGGACATCTATGGTTCCACAACAACAATGCAAATCTATCCATGTAGGAAGATTGTGCGCTATAAAGATATTGACCTTTTGGTGAGATCAATGGCTACCCCAGCCTGGCTGCACTTTCCTCAGCAAGGTGTGTCCTATACACTCACTCTTTGGTTCACATTAAGACTGTCTGTGTCAAAGTGGAGATCTTATCCTCAGAGTCAACATGACTCATCACTTCCTGCGCTCGTCTCAGCGCTGGACTTGTGTTTCTAGTGATGTCAGACATATCGAGCAAGTGTTGTTGAAACACCAGGGGCCTTCTGGGATGAGGCCTGGACTGATGTAACCTCTAACACCGAGCTCTAAAGTACTACATTATGAAGGCCTGTGAACTCACCACTGTGTGTGCGCCTTCCTCATCCTCCTCGTCTCTTGGTATTTTATGCTTCTATCTTAAATTCCGTCAAAACAAACTTTCTGTCCCGTGTCTCCCTGCGAGCTCCAGCAGCAGTAAACAATCACACACACACACTGTCATACACACACAATTATGATAAGTCACTGTTTTGTGCAGCAACCGGTAAACCGAAACACTCCGCCAGCTCACGCCATTTTTCACAGTCTGCCATCCAGACACACTTGAGCCCTGCAGAGGTTTACTGGATCTGATACAGTCTCTCCAGAGCTCAGTGACTCACAGCTACTGTATATGCACACAGTGGATGTCAACACTCGGGCTTCTGTTCGGTGTGTTTGCTCTGCGGAGGATCAGGCTGCTTGGGCAGAGTGACATCATCTTTATCTCCTCATTTTCTCACCATCTCGCACACGTGCAGACATACAGGGAACAGGGCTGGTAGTGTGTGCCACAAAATACTAATATTACAATACATGTAAAGATATATTAATTTAATAGAAAATATTACAGGTCTTAAAGATATAATCTCGAAGAATTTCATTTAAATAAATCTTAATTCACTCTCTATCACCGAATGAGGTAACACAATGGTGATTGAGCCTATGGCCCACTGATGAAAGCCTTTGCATTTGCAGGATATAGTGTTCTTATGGACGGGGTGTCGGAGGCGAATTTCGCAGTAAAAATCACAAGCGGCGCCCAGTTAGTGACGCGTTTTCCATCAGCCAGCAGTGGTTGGTCTGCCAGAGAGGGTAGGCGGAGCTAAGCGGCTGCTTTCACGGTCTCTGCAAGTGTTGCGAGTAAACAATAATCTACTATGGCTGAACAAACAAAGAAAAGATCAATGACTACAGATACAACTTAAAATAAGTGAAAATCCAAAGAAAAAGAAACAAATTGGACGCTCAGATGAAGGCAAACAGTCTAAAAAGGAAAGCGACCGTCAGTGAGGAAAATCAAGAGTTACAGCCGGAGCCAACCGTGGACGTCACACGTGCAACACTGTCTGGACATTTGAGAAGTGTGCTCCCGCAAATACCGTTTATCGCCACAGGTGTCGCCAAAGAGAACGAAACTGACATCTTTGAGATTATAGCTTTAAAAAGCAAGGTTCTTCTCTTTTAGGACACAGACAAGCCATAGATTAAAAAAAGAAGGAATATTTATGTTAATACAGCTGTGCTTTTTTAGCATGGGTTTGTGTGTGGACTGATAAGGCCGTTATCCACCTTCACCTCCATAATGTAGGCCTGTAGAAATTGTATTTATGTTAGAAAAGCTGTCTTGTATTATAACTAGATAATCAGAGCCCTCATCACCTATAAGATAAAGTCCTCTTAAAATCCCCCTTTTCTGCCCAGATACCATTTCAGACATCCACTCTGAGGCTACATGCCTCATTAGCAAGATGCTCTTTTTGTGCAGATGTCAGTCTGGTCTTTGTGTCTTATCGTCCATCTGGTGTTTGGGTTCACGTCGGTGCGTAACGGCCGCAGAAGGAAAACAAACATTAGAATCAAAGAGTCGCTGCTTTGATCTTACCTGCAGATTCCTGCGCTGTGTTTGGAGGAGCAGCAGCAGACATCACAGGGCGCACATACAACCTCATCATCCCGCGTGTCTTTCTGGAGGTTCACCTGGTCGTGCCCTCTAAACATGCAGGAATGTCTGCTCGGTTTAATTGACCCTCAAAGCAGGATGGAGAAAACTGCAGACGAGGAAAAAAATATCTTAGACGGGAAGCAACAGGTGAATGAGGGAGCACAGTTTTTAACCACAAGCAGCTGTGATTTACTTGAGTGCTGCTGACAGTATTCAAGTGTTCCCTCGTTGCATTAGGGCGCTTTAACTCTCTTGGCGAATTGTCAAAGAAAAAATCATGTTAATCCAGCACCAGGAGCCCTTATTGCTGCGAGCCGGTGCCTTTTCATAATAAAACACACATGTGCTTTATTCTGAAAGTCAATATCCCCTTTCCTCTGTTTGTCTTGTGACACTAATCTGATCCGAAGCAGGTGTTCCTGAAGTTAACCTGTGGCATAACAGGAAGTAATCCTGTAAAATAAAATACTTAAGGATCCAGGAGCGGAGAGGTGAGAATGAGTGACGTAGAGGTGTTAAGGAGAGCGAGGGTGGGAAATGACGCACTCTAGCAGGCCATACACTGCAAATAGAGGAGAATAAGTGCACTTGGGCAGGGCTAAGGTCCTGAGAGGGACGTCTGTTCTCTGTGGGTTCCCATGCTTTCAGCGCCACATATTGAATCAGTTATAAGGTATGGTGGTGTGTCAGAAGAAAGACAGCATAATGAGCTATAGAAAATGTCGAATTAAGAATGACTTATGTATGAGATGTCAGCGAGGACGGATCACGATGAACAGCCATGGAGATTGTTGTGTGCGAGAGAACGAGAAACAGACAGAGAGAAACATTCGTGGGCAGTGTATCTGTTCACTCTCTGAACGGGCCCGTCCAAAGCTCTGACAGCCTTTTGGCCGGACGCCCCGCACGTGAGTCTGGAAACAGCTGGATGATGGAGGGAAAAGGACAGGAGAGGAGCAATGGGAGACAGAGCCAAGGCAGTGCAGGCCAGTTCCCAGGCTCCGGCCTCTGGAGACCCCAGAGGAGAGGAAGCAGGGGCGGGGGAGGAGGGGGGACTGAGAGGGCTGAGAACAGCTGCATTGATGTTCTTCTGCCTGCATGTAGTTAAGAAGAAACCATTAAGTGATTCTTCATGTGGTTTAAAAGAATACAGTCTTTATTTCAACACCACCTTCATTAAAATTAAAGGATGTTTTTGCAACATTTTTCAGTCAGTGTTGATGGTAATTGTTTGGATGTTCTCCCCATACATGTGTGGGTTCCCTCCGAGTACTCCAGTTTCCTCCCACAGTCCAAAGACATGCTCATTAGGTTCGTTGGTGTTGGCGTGAATCATTGTCTGCCTTTATGTGTCAGCCCTGTGATTGATTGGTGATCAGTCCAGAGTGTATCCCGTCTCCTGCCAAATGATCTAGAATTGGCTCCGGTGCCCCGCGACCCTGAACAGGATAAGTGGTATAGAAAATGGATGGATGCGTACTGACCACACAGGCTGAGATCTCCCACTCGTACCAGGATGCATTGCATGCAATCAGCCACAGCCCTGGACTTGCACTGCTGCATTTCTTCAGCTAGATAATATATAAGACTGATTCAGTCAGTCAAAACACTGTAAAGTATGTTACCCTCTGCACATACTTCAGGGTGCGATTTCCATGTGTTTGTTGCCTCGTTTCATTGCGAGAGACACCGAAAATATCAGAAAGAAATTGCAGATTTTTATCCGAAAACAGCAAAGAATTAGCATTCAAGTCTTTACTTAGCTAGAGGAAGCTTTTAGTTAAGTTTAGTTTTAGTTTTTTTTCAACTGGCAGCTTAACTCTTGTGGTTCATGTTAGCGGCTATCTGGTGAACATAGTGGAGCATTTAGCTGTTGAAAAGCATGTTTCCCTCAGAAGTTGGTAGAGACCAAAACCAGAGCTACAAGAAAGCGATGTGAGTGCTCAACAAGTACGTCGTAAAAACGTTATTACGATGATATATACTTGTGTTGACAGCCGTCTCTGCTGCCCCCAAGTGGCCAAAAGAAATCTGATGACGTACGCTTAAGATGGCAATAAGTGCAAAACGTGTTGAACCCTCGATTCATCCTTTGACTCTGATCTGTTTTCAAATCAAACGCACTATTGTTGACCTAAAAAGGCTCGCCTGTGCGATAGATCAGCAGGCGTGCATGAAAACTCAGCAGAGGTCTATCCGACCCTCACTGCGATGATTTACAGTGTCGGTGGGATATCTGTGAGCCATCTGGCAGAGGCACGACACAAACATGCTGTAAAAGAATGAAGAGGTTGTAGCACATTTTACACGTGTGATGGATGACATCACATGAGCCTATGCAGGTGTCTGTTGTACTGCCCAGCTAATAAACACTGTCTTTTTTTCCAACATGTATCTGTTATTTTTAAATGCTATATCCTCCAGGTGATGGGTTATTAATTGTTGTGTTTGTCTTCTTCCTCAGGGTTGTGGGGCCTCATGTGGAAACTGCGACTGCAGTGGTGTGAAAGGAGCAAAGGTGAGATTTCCATTTGCACTCATTTCACTTGTCTTCACTTATGTGACAGTAGGCTTTCTTATAAGTGTGCAGTCATTTGCGGGTTCACGGCGGGCCACAGCAGGAGGAACAGTACCTTCTATGTTCTGTATGACGGGGTCAGCTCGGTGGGACGGACTGCATTTGGTCCTGGGTGGAAAACGCAGTGGATGAGGCTCAGTCACGGAGCAGAGAGCAGGACGGGAACAAAGATCAGTTTGAATTAGAGCATGTCCGCACACACAGCTGGGCTGAAGGCCTTGTTCCCATCAGCCGGGGGGGGGGGGGGCTCTGAGATACAGATGCACAAGTGGTGGAGACACTAGCCATGAGCTGGCTCTGAGCCTTGGAGCTGTCAGCACTTTAGCATGAGTGTTAATCACTGAAACATGAAGCGTTGGAATTACCTGACCTGGGCAACAACATTCAAAGTAGAGTCCATTCATTCTTGAGCCTGATACATCTCAATCAATCAGAAAGAGGTATATATTTTCTGCAACTATCTCTTAAAGATAAATCCTTCCTTACTGTATAAACTGCATTTTATTTTAGACAAGATTTTTTGACCCCAAAACAAAAAAGGTACATTTTTAGCCTTAAAGTGAGGGGATTTCAACATACTTGTGTAAGGATTAAGGGAAGAGACTTTCCGATTAAAATAACAACAATAAAGACAAATAAAATCACTTGTCTGGTTGAACTGGTCACATCAGAAGAAATCTGAAACCAGTAACAAGCAATAACAAATAGACTTCTTTTGTCTGTGTTGCCAATAGCTGAGAAAGTTGTTAACCACTGCTTTTAAGTACATTTATTTTTCACTGTCGCTCCTGCTGTTTGTGTAAAATTGGCTCAGTTCTATCAGACGACTGCACTGCAGGGTGTTATCTCTCCTCTAAGTGCAACAGTCTGGCCTTTTATGGCTCATTCCTACAGCAACAGTAGCCAAACTTTGAGCCCGCCCGACAACAACAGATGTACTGACTGTGTTCAGTGGAGCCCGTCCAAATCCACTGTGGATTCAAAGCACCTCTGTGTTTGGAAAGTCAGTGAAAATCCCCAAACGGCCTTCCAAAAAATCTCCTGCGAGCTTTATTTCCAATGATATCACTTCCTGACGTCGCGCAACAGGAGTTGCTGTTGTAACGCACTGAAGATTCCCAGGGTTCAATGTTTGATGCAATGTTGGTGCTGACTGATGGGAGGCAGGTGTTTTGTGGTCAGAGACTGTAATCTGTCCAAAAATGTTCAATGTGGTTTCATTTAGTCTGCTGCTGAGTTTTACACATCACTCTCTCAGGCTTTGGCAGCGCAGAGAGGATAGATGACCCCCCCCTTTACAAAGCAATGCTGCCATCTAGTGGCAGACAGTGGAAATAACTCATATTTTTGGATAACTTTAAGATCGCTGAAGGCCAGAGATGAGGATTTGTTGTGAAAACATATATTTTTTGTCTTGTTTACATAATATTGCAAATAAATAATAAAAGTTAGAGTCACATGAGTCTTAATTATGAGTTTAAATGCAAAGAAAATATATTTTTTAATCCGTTACAAATAATTAATTGCTGTTTTGGCAATAGTTTAACCCACATGCACTGTATGTAAACGAGAAAAGCAGAGAAAAGGCAGATGTGTTTTTTGGTTGATAGGTTTGCTTTGACATGTATTTTGACAAACTTTTTCCGTTGTGTGATGAACCAGGCTCCAACACGCCGTTTATTCTGATTACAACAGAAGCTTATTAGGTCTCTCACAGCCACCTTTAAGCTCCAGAAATTGCACGGAAATAGGATAATGCAGACTAGCCCTAATGTATTACATGTAAATAAAACTACATACGTACCTGATAACAGAAGCATATTGGGTCTTTCAAAGCCAGCTTTTGTAGAAATAAGCTCTAGAGGCTGCTAAACACAGACAGAAATACTTTAGCTGTCAATTAGTGAGCGACACTACGAAGATTAAAGAAGGTACGAATAAGCTAGCAACGAATAATTAATTACGTGGTGAGTTTAAATTCCCCACAACAAATAAATGTAATCATAAAGGGTTTTATATAAAATTCAGATATTCTTTTAACGATATCACATGAGGAAAAAAAGCACTTTTACCAAGAAAAACGGACTTCATTTTCAGTGATTGTATTAGCGTACCATGAGGAAAGGATAATGCAGACGGTCGTCAACACAAGGGGCGCACCAATGAGATTTGCAGGGGCTCCAGCAGAGGGCGCTCACGTTGCACACAAAATCCAGTCCGAGTGGGAATCTAATAAGAATACAGTGTTATCACAATTAAAATAGTACAATAATGGCCACATATACAGAAAGATCATGACACCATCAGCTCTTATTATCCCAATTGATCTAATTGGGTGAAATACACTGAACTTTATTTAGATCTGTGTTTTGTATCTGTGATCATTATCTGTGTTTCTTCCAGGACTGTTTGAATCCAACATAAATTATTTTGATATAATACACAAAGTAATAGCACTATAATAATAGATTAACACATAGTAACATTGTCACAACTCCATGTCACATTTCAGCTGTTCCCCATTAAATTTGCTTTGTGTGATAAATTCTTTAATCCTAAGGTGTTCCATCATGTGTGGCTAAAAAACTAATCTACTTTAACATAAGTATCTGTGTCTTTGCGTCTTTAACTTGATTATCTGTTGTTCTCAGGGGGAGCGTGGATTTCCCGGTCTTCAAGGTAATATGGGATTCCCCGGGATGCAGGGACCGGAGGGGCCTCCAGGGCCGATGGGCTTTAAGGTCAGCAAACCTACATAACTTTCACTTGGCCTTTTATATCCAAGTCCAAACCTGTGACATTATAAACAGATTTTATCCCCTAAGTTAATGAATACATGGCACACACAAACACAATGATTGCTTTTCTCTATGTTGTCATTTATTTATTGTAGGGAGATCTTGGTGAATCTGGGGCTCCTGGAATAAAAGGAGTGCGGGTATGTACAAAACCACCATTAAATATATGACGTTATGATACAGTATCATACTTATGGCATGATACGATATTAAACTGACTATTATTCCACAATTATTGCTGCAGTTATAGTTTTGGTATTGTTATGAGACAGATGTTGTGATCTTTCAGGGTCCTCCTGGTCTGCCAGGTTTTCCAGGAAATCCAGGACTGCCAGTAAGTGAAATACACATTTTGCAATCAACACACCAAATGTAAAAGCCTCAAATGAACACAGCTTTAGATGATGTTGTTACCTTTAAGGCTGCATTTTAAATCTGGATGGTGTGTGTGGAGAGCTTGGTTGTTACGATGGGTAAATTCTGGGTCACTGTGTAACTGTCTTATTGTGCTCTCCCACTTTTAGGGTATCAATGGAAACGATGGCCCACCAGGTCAGCAAGGTATCCCAGGATGCAATGGGACTAAAGTAAGCTTCTTCTTAAAGTTTTACTTTGTTATCGAGTACACCCAGGATTTGTGTCTGCTCTTATTCACATAATCTAAACACTGTTTCTAATTTCTGACTGTGTTGTGTGTTTATCTCAGGGAGACAGAGGAAGGGATGGCATTCCTGGCTTTGCTGGTGTTCAAGGACCTCCTGTAAGCAACCATGACTCACCTGACAATTACTCACTGATCCGCACACGTTTCAGTTATTGCGATTGTCCTGTGGAAACAAAATTAATACCATTTGAAATTAAATAAATGCTGCTTTGTTGTAAACTATTTTGGGAATGATCCAGTTGGTTTCGAACGTATTGTACCATGTTGAAAGTTAAAATACAGCACCAATATACTACATAAATGGATATGTTAACACTTCTCTCTCTTTATAGGGCATCCCTGGATTTCCTGGAATGAAGGTGAGCTATCATTTAAATTCCTTATTAAACATCTGTTATGAACACTGTAACAGTATGCCTATAGTCTGTATATAATTAGAGGACGTAGCCATAGATAGGTGATTCATTGGTTTGTCAAATATTGTTTAGAAGCCTTAAGTTTTGGCTGTCGCCATCTTGAATTTTTTTTGTGACAAAAATCTGACCATATTTGGATGACAGCTGGAGGGGAACAGATTATGCTAGCGCTAGCTTGGTTAGCAAGGCTTCTGTTATAAATTTAGATTAATTGGGATGATAATTTTGGAGCAAAAAAAGGCTTTTAACTGAATTTATTAACCTGAAAAAATGAATAGTCTACTCATTTTTAACGTTAGCCTTCTTAAGCTAGCAGCACTGTGAAGCACATCCTGCACTTCTTTTTTACTCAACGGGACGACTATAATTTACATGATGAAGATGTTTTATTGAAGAAGACTTGAAACTAGCGATTGAGACCATAAACTTACTCATAAATAAAGTGCAAGAAGGGTCATTTCTTTCACTATTAGACTCTTTTTGCCAACAGTCTTGTCGCCCTCTTCTGGCCATAAGAGGGAATGCAGATTTAAGCACACTTCTCTATGGACTTCTCTTTCCAGACCTGAAGGCTTCATCCCTAACCATTTGTTTATGTTTCGTCTCCTACAGGGAGACCCCGGTGGTGTGATTGGAATCATTCCCGTGAAAGGAGACAGAGGCTATCCTGGCACACCTGGATTGCCTGTACGTTGATTTTATGTGTTGGTGTTTATGTGTGTTTGTATAGATTTATGTCTTATGTGCGTGTCTGAGACCACGTCATTTGAATTTTCATTAAATCTTTTCTTTTTGCCTCAGGGATCAAATGGACCTAGTGGACCTACTGGACCTCCAGGAACCCGTGGCTATCAAGGACCCAAAGTGAGTCAATCTGAACCTGATGGACTGTTCAGTCACCGACAGTCACAGATTAACTTTATGAGCCCCGGAGTTTAAATCAAACCCTAAAACATGATTATGATTGAATGAAACAAAAATTAAATTAATGCTGGAAAGAGCACAAACCTGGCAACCAGTGTCGTCATTTATCGGTGCTGGTAATATCAGTTTGTTTGACTATTTGAATGTCTGTTCTTCAGGGTGATGTCGGCCCCCCTGGCCCTCCTGGCGAGAAGGTAAGTCTAATAACAAACACATTTTACAATGGTGTAGATGATTTACAGGACAAGTCAAATATCCTTTAACTTGATCACCCTGCTAAGATGTCATTGATCTCTTTTTCTGCCCTACAGGGAGACAAGCTGGCCTTTGTGAGTGAGAAAGGAGATAAGGTGAGAATTCTTGTTTTTTATATGTTGTCTGCAAAAAATACAAAATAAGAGACTGCAGAGGGAGAACTTTACCATTCTTTCAACAATAGGAACGGGGTTATAGCTTTTTTACTTTGTGTGTTTTCAGGTAAGAAATACTTAATAGAAAATTAATAACACAGGTTTGATGGTCTAACAGAGGAAAATTGTAAGATTATTTTTTGATAGTATAGTGACAGGAAGTGTGGGGAGGAGAGAGTGGGGTATGATGTGCACCAAATGGTCACAGACCGGGAGTCAAACCTGCGGTCAGTGCATCGAGGACTGCAGCCTCTGTACTAGAGGCGCCTGCTCTACCAACTGAGCTAAACCAGCACCTTAACAGAGGAGAATTTAGACTGTAATCAGTCAATGAGCACGTTTTACCTTTTTCAAAGAACCTTTTTATAATTTACTATTTTATTTAAAGGACCAGTTTGCCAATTTTCAATCCTTTCATGCTAATATGGGGAGGAAATGCTTTTATGGTAGGAAACAAATGCAGTTTCCCTCTGTGCCTTTGGAGGATGCTATCCACTTCCTCCGCCAGACTTGCTAAACAACTCTTCCTCAATCTAGGACGCCCGCCTCCGATGTCTCGTTCAAAATCATCAGGTTTGAAATTTAGACTGCAGACCCGAAGATTATTTAGACGACCCACCGGTATATTCTCGTTCTATTTCGGATTCTGTACCGCTCTGAGCCGTTCCTTTCAGAGGGAGGGCCGCAATGCACGCTGGGTGATGTAGGAATGTAGAATGGCTGAAACCACGAGCTGTTTGTACAACTTTCTCTACAGCTATGGCGCCAATTTCAAATAATATTGCTACTATTGATTACAGAGAACACCAGCTTTGACTTTCCAGGGGAGAACTGCTCCTTTAAATAATTGCGATGTCTGCCCTCTCCCCGCAGGGTGACAGAGGATTCCGTGGCCCCCCCGGTCCTCCTGGATCACATGATGGAGTGGAAGGAGTCACTACAGTGCACACAATTGGACCGAAGGTACTCACTCAGTTCTTTGAGAAAGAGCCAGTAATTTTGCTGTTATCATGTATGAAAATATCTCATATTATAAAACCTGCATTAATATATAAGAAATTACGTCTCAATACTTGAAAATGTTTTCTTTGTTTTTTATCCCTGAAGGGTGAAAGAGGACATAAAGGAGACAAAGGAGACAAAGTTAGTATTGTGTTTTTGACCTACATCACTGACCTACAGCACAAAGGCTGTTTGTTACCTTTCAGGTCAACTTCCTACTTTTTTGTGACACCTGATTTCATTTGCAGGGATATTGCACCCCACATCTAATCGGTATCAAAGGTGAAGTCGGCCCACCTGGACAAATGGTAAGTCCCTTTAGGAGGTTAATACAGAATGAGTGTTCATTGTAAAATTTGATGCAGAACTTGTTTTATGTAACACTGTCTGTAATTTCAGGGTAAATCTGGCAAGGATGGAGAACCCGGGAAAAAGGTAACAATAACATACTGTCATATCCCCCCTCTGTGCTCTTCCACCCACCTGTTGCTTTCATACAATCAAATATTTATCGCTAAAGTACGATACTTTTGCACAGGGAGAAAAAGGCTTTAGCGGAACTCCCGGCTATGCTGGTTCCCAGGTAAATAATACACATTTTATGTTCTTAGCTTTTATCTGAATATACATGATCATGGAGGAGTAACAGGCATGCATACTAAACTCTCTGCCTTGTTTCAGGGTGAAAAAGGAGAACGAGGCCCACCAGGTCATGTAAGTGATCTCTCGCCTCCTCTCTTTTCTTTATTCACCAGTTAGTGTCTTTTTTTTTCTCTGATGCACTCTCTCTCTTTAAATTCAATCTAAGAGAATGACCAGCAGGTATAATGTCCCCTCTGAGTAAATTACCTTAAGTTATATCTGCATGCAAGTCAGGAATAACGTGTTAAATTAGCATATTATGAAGGGTTTCTGTATTTTCATATCCTGGCAATGTGAAGAAGACTTTGTATTTAGAGCATTATGTCGGAGGTTTAATTTTCAGAAACTATAGCAGAACAATTCAGTAAATAAATGAAGTTGCACTGGAACGAATTCAGATTAAAACTTGACTCCTGCGAGGAGTTTTTCGCTGGCTATGAAACAGACTGAATTTAAATCACAATTACGCTATATAACTTTCAAAAGCGAATCAGACGTCAGCGACAAGATTGATTATTTCTACATAGTTATTTTTAATGTCTGAAACTGTTGGTGGTGGACAGGTAGGTGTCAGAGGAAGCAATTTGTTTGTTTACATTTTCCAGGGCAAAAATTTAAAGTGAGTGATACATATGACTGTTAAAGAGAGCAGGATGAGATTTTTTGTTAAAAACCAGGACAGGACAAAATCAGCAAAGACATAAGAGGTACGGCTTTGTCCACAGGGGGCGCCAAAATCAACACAAACCGAAAGTTCCTCACAGGAGCTTTAAGTAATCTTAGGTGAGGCTTGGAGACGACAAACTTACGCCACAATATTTATAAACAAAAATAAAAGATTTGGGCATTTAGGTGGAAGGGGGGGGTTTAACAACAAGAGATACTACTGAGTTGCATTATGGGAAACTAGATTGACCCATATAAGGGTCTTAAAGAGAAGCTTAACAGTCCGTTTAGTTTGTTGACCTTTTGGTAGTTTATCTTCTCAACTTACTGCAGTGATGCATACGTGTACTTTAGGGTGTGTCAGTACATTCTGACATCACTGTGGAGTTTGGTTAGACAGGTTGGATCACAGCCAAATCATTTTTTGTCCATTTTGTTAGTCTGTCTCTGTCTCTCATGAGGCCACCAACTTTGTGGAAGTGCTTGTGTAAATTGCTGGAGTGCCCCTTTAAATTTAAGAGGATGGCAGCAAGGGCGAAATAGAGGGATGTAATTCTACCAACGAGGAGTTCAATATTTACAGTAATGTAAATAATAATATTTGGCACCAGTGCTACCATAGTATGAATAACAAAAGGAGAGATGATGGCCGAGCAGTAGCAGAAGCACATTAATATAACTTAAATCACTGGACATGTATTCCTAACCTTTTAGGGAACCGGTGCTCCTGGTCCTCCTGGTCCTCGTGGTCTCCCAGGGTTACAAGGAGACAAAGGTAAACTGAGGGAAAAGCATGCCACCAAATGTTCACACATCATTTGTCTTGGATCAGTTTCCATTACATCCATGTTCTTGCTTATCCACAGGTTTTCATGGTCCTCAGGGAGAGGCCGGTCCACCAGGTAAAGAAGACGCAATATTACAACATAATTTGACAGCACTGCATTAAGCCACAGGTGTCCCTCAGACACATGAATAACACACAAACGTATCCATCGTATTCTTCAGGCCGACACATTGAAGGGCCTCGTGGAGAGACGGGTCAGAAGGGGATTGTTGGTGACAAAGGAGACAGAGGCATAGAAGGAGAGTCCCTCGTTGGACCTCCAGGGCAACCAGGAGCTTCTGGACCCCCCGGACCTCCTGGACAACCGAGTATGACTGTCATTAAATATTAGAGAAATGTGTATGTATAAAAACTAGTAAAAAAAACCCAATAACTAAAACAACCTTGTGTGTGTGTGTCTGTGTGTGTGTGTGCGTGCTATAATATGGCCAAACAGTTGACCCTAATGAATGTGACATCCAGAAAGGAGCTCCTGGCCCGACGGGACCTCCAGGGTTACGGGGGGAAGAGGGACAAAAAGGTAAGACAGTATTCAATTAAAGTCATCAGTGAATTAATCAATTAAATGTTAATCATCAGCAATATTTTAATTGTTGTGCCTTCTTCAAGGTGACAAGGGAGATACCTGTCTTCAATGTGACGGTGTCAGCAAACCTGGATCACCTGGCCTCCAGGGCCCTAAAGGAGACACAGGTGAGTGAAAAATGAAAAAATCAAATGAAATAGTGTCATAGCTCAAAAACCATTTAGGCTATGACGTATAGTTGGTCCTTTGTGTTGCATTAACTGGTTCCACTATTTTTTCTTGCATATTGACGCTCAGCCACTCACAATTGAGTAAGTGTTGTCCTTTTTCACCTGGCAGGACCTCCTGGCCCAGTCGGCAGCAAGGGAGATAAGGGTCAATCGGGCTTTCCTGGATCACCTGGAAGACCTGTGCGTACAATTACGTCTGAGATACCTATATCACAAAATGCGAGCTTAATGTTTTTACAGTATATCTCTTGTTTCATTGAGAAAATGTCAGGATATGTCAATGATGTGCGCAGGGCTCTCACGGCACTCCTGGGTTGATGGGAGCTCCTGGTGCCGTCGGTGAACCAGGGGACCTTTCTATAGCTCCTGGTCTGAAGGGGGACAAAGGTCTGCCTGGTACTTCTGGCTCACCGGGGCGGCCAGGACTGGACGGACAGTCGGGGAGAGATGGCCCCCCTGGTCTACCTGGCCTCAAAGGAGAACCTGTAAGTGTGTGTGGTTTGTTTGATAAAAACAAATAGGATGTCAGGATATCAACATTACAGCTCTACAATGTGAGCGTGTTTCTATTCTTTGTGTTGGTTTTCAATTCCACAATTTAAGAATGCTAAGTATCAGCATTCCTTTCAAACAGAAAAACAAAGTTGTGCATTTAGCAGCAATTAATTAAACGGCAGGTATTCTCCTGAGGAGTTGGAGGAGACTAAAAACAGAGCTGAAAGGAGAGTGAATGTTTGGCTTATATTCATCATGTGGCCCAAAACTTCAACTTCATCATTGCAAAATTGGCAATTTATTCCATATACAAACAAACAACATGTTTGCTTAGTCAATTTATGAGTCAACAGCTTGTTGTGCTGTCCCCAAGTTGCTAAAAAAAAATAGTTTTGGTATCTGCAGATTATGGCTTGAAGATGACAGCATTGGCAGATATGTCATTTTTCTGCCGATATTTTCTGCCGATATTTTCCGCTGATAAAACAACGCTTTAATCATGCCTAAATCGCTGATGATTCCCCTAACATTTTGTACATAACCTAAGTTTAAGTAGTTTTCTCATATTGCCCAGTGAATGTGTACATTTTAAAAAGTACTGTATTATGTAATTTCTGCATGTGGGCCACTACAATAAGAGTAGGCATGATATCAATTCCACAACAGGGGAGACTTGATGTTCTCTGCAGTTAGGTAGGAAAAAAACATGTGCTTAATATATCGGTATCAAAATCGGCAAAAAGGGTTGGAAAATATCGGTATATCGGCAAAAAATCAAATATCGTGCATCCCTTGTTCTAAGCATTTAGTGTTCTGAATTTATTGTTGCCTTGAAAACATTAGACATACTGTGTTCTAATCTTGCTTCCAGGCCAAAGAGGGCATCAAGGGTGACCGTGGACCAGATGGGGACCCTGGTCGTTCTGGGCTTCCAGGAGAGAGGGGTCCACCTGGCCTGCCAGGCTTCCCTCGACCGGGAGACCCCGGAGAGAAAGGAAGTCAGGGCAGACCAGGCCTTCCTGGAACTCCAGGAGTACCTGGTAAGCATGAAATAAACACAGATCCACAGATACTAAAAATATGCATTCATAAAGCAGTGCAGTCACAGAGAAGTCAAATTAAATGTAATCTTGATGGCCCATCTGAAACACTGATACTGCACACACCAGGTGGACATTCATAACATATAATTTGCATCGAATAGGTGTAAAAGGAGAGCCAGGTCAAGGTGTCAGCACTCCTGGACCTCAAGGAGAACCTGGAGCACAAGGACAAACAGGCAGACCTGGAATTCAAGGTGAGCAACCCTGTTGTCAGGAGGTTTCATGATACAAGAATTCAACTAAATAATGTGAAATGTATCTTTTGAGGATTGTTAGATTGTTGGTCCTCTTAACCACACCACATGTTGTTGGTTTCAGGTGACAGAGGCCAACCTGGAGAAGCAGGGTTGCCAGGTTTCCCTGGTACCAAAGGTGACCAAGGAGCCCCTGGTATTGGATTTCCTGGCCCAACTGGTGCAAAAGGTAAGTTACTCCATTTCGCCTCAATATGGATTTATTTATAGACATTCAATGTATACTTACAGATTCCTGATTCTATATCATAATCGATAGAACAATACAGGAGAAGATACAATGTTTTGACTGTGTTTGTAGGAGTCAGTGGAATTCCAGGTACTCAAGGAATACCCGGAGAACCAGGAAGACCAGGACAGGACGGCTCAACTGGAAAACCTGGTTTACCCGGCCAGAAAGTGTGTATTTTTCTGCATACATATTTCAAATAATAAACTGATTGCACATTGGTGGATATGTAGGTTTGTACTGGTTTTCCCAATGGGACATGAGTGTTCTGTGCAGCTTCCTTAAGTATTGGTTTGGCTGATACATTTTCAACCAGATCAATACTATCTATCTGAGTGCATGATACGATAACCTCGGATATATGTTTATGTAAAATCACTATTGCCAGAGTTTAGATGCAAATCAACACTTCTATTTTTTGCAGGGTGAACCAGGACGAGGTCTTCCAGGTCCAAAAGGTTTTCAAGGCCAAATAGGAATTACTGGCTTCCAGGGAGAGAAGGGAAACATTGGATTACCTGGTGTCCCTGGAAGAGGAGGCGAGACAGGACTTCCAGGAGCTCAGGGAATCAAAGGTACTATAAGACAGTTTTTGTCTGTGAAGGTTCTCAGCTTAATCTAAAAGGCTTGGACTTGGTTGCAGTTCAAGTCGTTTCACCTGAAAATATAAGCCTCAGGGGCCTCAGGGGCTTATATTTCTAGCACCATCCACCAGTCAGTTTAGAACTGAAGAAGCCTTTCAGATGAGAGGTGGAACGTCTTCAAGAACTTCAACCAAGTCCAGTTGCCTTTTGGATTAAGCCTAGAATGTAAGGCACTTTGAATTACTCTAAACTGAAGCTAGGTTTGATTTAGTCCTTGCTTTTAAAAAGGCTTCTCTTCTCTTTAACTAGGTGACGTGGGACCTCCAGGGCCTCCTGGACTGATTGGCTTACCTGGAGCTCCAGGAAAAGGATCTCCTGGAGCGCCTGGACCACAAGGACCACCTGGAGAGCATGGACCATTTGGTAAGCGCTAACTCGGCATCCAAACAGCCAGACCTTTTTTTAATGGAAGACAATTTGACATGCCACAGAAGTAATACTTACTCTTAATGGTGTGGAAATCATTGCAATTATGACTGTGCATGTTGAACAGGTCAGGCGGGTGTAAAGGGAGAAAAGGGTTACCCAGGTGTGCCTGGGCTGGACATGCCAGGGCCTCAGGGGGAGAAGGGGACCTCTGGGTTCCAAGGATCACCAGGTTCTAAAGGACTGCCAGGGCCACCAGGCTTACCAGGCAGGGACGGACTGATTGGAAACCAAGGTGACTGACTGCCAGCAAACAAACCTTCCTACAGCCACATTTGATGTATTATTAGATCATCGAGTCCTCTAGCTTTTTAATCTCAATCTCAATTTATTTACAGTAATCTCACTTTGTACGTGTGTGTTTACCAGGTGCCAAAGGTGAAATGGGGGTCATAGGAACACCGGGAGTACCAGGATTTCCAGGACCACCTGGTACACCTGGATCTACTGGCCTCAGAGGTTAGAGTTCTACCTTTCATATTGGTCATACACTGTGCACATCTACGGTTTTATGGTTACAATTGATTTGACACCATCTTTCTCAGGTGATCCTGGTATTACTGGACCAAGAGGTGGCAGCGGAGAACCTGGACCCAAAGGAGAACGGGGAGAGCAAGGTCTTCAGGGTCCTCCTGGGAACATGACCGACGTTGACATGGAGCATATGAAGGGGGAGAAGGGAGACCTAGGGGACAGAGGTGCAACATATATAGATCAATGATTCTGTGTTTGGACCCATAGTTTTAGAAATATCTTAATATGGTTTTATAACTATTTTTCTCCTATCAGGTGACCCTGGAGTCACTGGACAAAAGGGCTACCGTGGAATGCCTGGAGACCGTGGAATGCCAGGGAAAGACGGAGAGCCTGGATCACCTGGACAACCAGGTGACCACTTGAGGAGGAACATATTTAAACCGTGTAGTCTTCATGTGCTTATCATCTCTGTTTGCCATATCCTCGTCCCGTTCATTTAATTATCCCTTTTCTGGTGGATTCTCTGCACTTAACCCACCATCCGATGAAAGTGGAGAGAAAATAAAAGAGAAATTTATTTTTCAATCTCTGATGATCTCAGGTGAGAAAGGAGACCCTGGTTTTCCCGGACAGCCCGGCAGTATAGGACAACCTGGACAGAAAGGTGGTGTAGGAGAGATGGGAGTACCAGGTAAGGACACACATATAAAGACCGCAAACATGTATTGTATCTTATGTATTACAATCATGTAATATAAACAGTTGTATTAGGAATATGCAAACAAGGGACCCCTTATAATTTCACATGAGACTGTGATATTCACAAGTTAAAAATTCCACTCTGCACTTCATCTGCTTTACACGGCGGTGTGTGTGTGTGTGTTTATCCAGGTGTGGTTGGTCCAAAGGGTACTAAAGGAGACATTGGTACACCGGGGCATCCTGGATTCAGAGGCACAGATGGACAGAGAGGAGACCCGGGAGCAGCTGGTGATCCAGGTATTGGGATCCCAGGAATTCCCGGAGAAAAGGTAATCAAAAAAATAAAAACGGAGGTGGAAATGGAAACATTATTGTCATTTATGACTTTGCATGTTCGACATCTTTTTGTTTCTTGTCTTGTTTCTCACAGTAATCATCAGTACCTATCAGTCTTTACTAAACATATCTTTTGCTACTCTGACAGGGTGAGACAGGCCAGCCCGGATTCCCTGGACCACCAGGAGACAAGGGTCAGAGGGGTCACGAGGGGATGTCTGGCAAGCCAGGACTGCAGGGATCCAAGGGAGACAAAGGAAGCGTCGGATATCCAGGTTAGATTTCAGTCTGGGTAAGAGGTCTTCATGGGTCCAAAATGTTGTGCCCGAACCCAAAGAGACCTGGAAATGTACGACCCGGAACCGAACGGGATCCGTCTTTCATTTAGTTAAGTTTATTAGTTTGTTTGACAGGGGCCGTGCACAAGTGTTGGGCCAGAGTCAGCTATATAGCTAATTTACATCTGTGGTTCCTGGACAGGAAGATCTAAAAAAACACACATTACAATACAAACAATTAAAAACAAACAGTTTGACAAACAGTATATGACATAAAAACAATATGCTGTACATTGCAAAGCTACCTTTCCTTCTCTCCATGTAGGAGGACAGTTCTCTACAAAGGTTAAAAGCACGGGGCCGCATAACTAACTGAAAGCTGGGGCCCGGACCCTTGCAGAACCGAGAAATGTCGGACCTCACCCCGGCTGGGCGAAACAAACCCAATCAGCACCGACTTCACAGCTGATTGCTTTTGACAAGTTACTGTTAGTCGGCTGTCAAAACAAAACTTTTTGTCCTAACTAATGTGGTGTAGCCTTCTCCCCTGTGCCTGGCCGTGCATATAATCCATCCTCCGCCAAGAAAGTTCATAAAATGCATCCGGGTTTCCTGTTATCCATGTCGTGTTGATTAAACCAGCAATACTAATCCACGAGTTATTTCAGATTTACAGTCCACTTGCTGTCACGCAGACGGATGACAAATGCACGGCTTGTTTAGAACCACATAAAACGCGGACCCGAACCCATCGGGGTCCTGGTTTGGCTCCTAGGGTTCCAGTGGGTATTAGCCATGCATTTTATTTCATTTGAGTGCTTATTGTACTGTCTGTGTGTGTCTGTGTGTGTTGTACAGGTCAGCCAGGTAGACCAGGTGACAAAGGAACACCTGGGCTGCCAGGGTCTGCAGGAGAACCTGGACTTGACGGTCGAGCTGGTAAGTAACTGGATTATTCAATCAGCCAGGCAGCGACCACATAGTCATCAAAGCAATAATTTAACAGTTTGAATAAGGTTTGATACACCATCAACTTCACAGAGACAGCCGTTTGGTTAGAAGAGTTTTGTCTGTAAAAAAAAGTGTTGCAGCTGCAAACTTGAGTAAGTGTGGACAACAAATCCCTTCATAAAGCTCCCAGATGTACAACCTGTGTGTCATGAATAAATTAAAAGAAATTGTCAAGATCAGCTCCTTTGTTTTGCAGCAAAGGTCAATGACAACTCAGGGAATGTTAAATCAGACACTTAAAAGGATTCAAACACCCGTCCCAAGCTGCTGGCTTTATATCTTGCTAGAAAACAATGAGAGACTTGAAAACTGAGCCCTGGCCATTGTTATAACCAGTAACAAATAGCGTGTTAACTTGTTCCTTCCAGGTGAAGGAGGCTTGCAAGGACCTCCTGGTCCTTCAGGAGAGAAGGGAGACCCTGGGGTGGACGGCATTCCTGGATCGTCAGGGGAGAGAGGAGTCCCAGGTAGGTGTCAGATTATTATTATTTTTTGCCTTTATTGATGGGAAAGCTGTAGACAGACAGGAAACATGGGGAGAAGAGAGTGGGGGATGACATGCAGCAAAGGGCTGAGGACGATAGTCGAACCTGGGGGGCGCTGCGTTGAGGACTGTAGTGTCTGTATATGGAGCGACTGCTCTACCCACTTAGCTTAACCAGCGCCCCTGATGTCTGATTAGACTGTATTGCAACAATTGACACAAACAATCCCTTTTATCTGTCTTTCCCTGCAGGTACACCTGGTCTAGGTTTACCTGGTCCAGCTGGCGAGCTTGGTAGCAAAGGTCAGAGCTCCTCCATCATTAATTAATGTAATCCCTCAACCATCTGAGCCTTTTATCATGCGGCCTTCTCTTTGCCTCTACAGGTGACAAAGGCAGTCCTGGCTTCCCTGGCACTCCAGGTCATCCAGGCATCCCTGGAATCAAAGGCGACAAGGGACTTTCAGGCACACAGGGACTGCAGGGTGAGCCAGGAGAGAGGGGGTTTCCAGGTATCTCCCAAGAAGGCCCCAAGGGAGAGAGGGGAGAAACAGGACAACCCGGAGAAGGAGGTACACCATATATTACAATTTATTTTGTGTTTTGTGACATGTCACCTGTGACTAAAGAATTGTAAAATTGAAACACGTGTTCTTCTTGTCTTCATCACACAGGATCCCCAGGAATACCAGGACCCTCTGGTGTGCCAGGCAGAGACGGCCAAAAGGGAGAGAAAGGAAACCAGGGTGACAACGGGTTCCAGGGAGAGACGGGACGCAAGGGTGACCTGGGAGGTCCTGGACTTCCTGTAAGACGCAAGGCTGTTTTTCATGACTCATGGTTTATTTACTTTACATGCTGTACACTAGTGTAGATGTAAGCTCCTTATGTGAATGTGTTTGTGTGTCTTACAGGGACAGACTGGCCTTCCAGGTATTGATGGACAGAAGGGCGAGAGGGGATTGCAGGGTGTCCATGGCTTCCCAGGTGAGAATATATTTGATAGACTATGACTGAGTGTGTGTGCATGTGGTTTTATTTACATATGAGAGGAAAGATGTTTTTTTATTCAGATGATTGAGAAATAGAAATAACTTATTTTAAATCCATACTCTAGGTACAAAGGGTGATTTCGGGGAGATTGGATTCAAAGGAGATTTTGGAGACAGAGGATTCCCGGGAGAAAAGGGTAAATATTCAGACTTCATACTACATTACCATTATAGTCTATATCTGTCAGTTCGTACATGTAGCAATCTTAAACTTCACCTCCATTAACTGCATAAAAGCAAAACGAGCAACAGAAAAATGTCAACAAAACGCACCTTTTTATTTTAGGTAATGACGGCCCACCTGGCCCCCCCGGCCCCACCATCTTCGTCAAAGGAGACATTGGCTTCCCAGGGGTTCAAGGTTTACCAGGACCCCAGGGGCCATCTGGGTTCCCCGGACAGAAAGGACAGCAAGGTGACATTTTGCTTAAACAAAGCGCCACATCATGTAATCCCCTTTAAATGCTTTTGCTTTATCATTTTTCTTGTTATTTCCTCTCAGGTCTGACAGGAACACCAGGACCAAAAGGTGAAGATGGACTTCCTGGATATCATGGTCAGTCCGGAGGCAAAGGAGAACCTGGCCTGCCGGGGCCTCAGGGTAAGACGCTCACAGGGATGAAAGGTGTAGGTAGGAGCTATTGTGTTGTTGTTGTCATAACTTCTTAATCACCCTGTGTCTTCAGGACCCAGAGGATACCCCGGCCCCCCAGGACCTGACGGTGTTCCAGGTCATGTAGGCCCTCCTGGCCCCTCCTCCATGGAGCATGGTTTTCTGGTAACCCGTCACAGTCAATCAGTGGACATTCCATACTGTCCTGAGGGAACATCGCTCATATATGATGGCTACTCCTTGCTTTACGTACAAGGCAACGAGCGCTCTCATGGACAGGACTTAGGTGAGTCGCATAAAATGAGATCAGAAAAAAATATTAAAAGGAATCAAGAAACATGGGAATCAATTAAACATCTCTTTCATCTGTTTCAGGTACTGCGGGCAGCTGTCTGAGGAAGTTCAGCCCCATGCCCTTCCTGTTCTGTAACATCAACAACGTGTGCAACTTTGCCTCCCGTAATGACTACTCCTACTGGCTCACCTCCCCTGAGCCCATGCCCATGAGCATGGCACCTATCACTGGTGAAAGCATCAAACCCTTCATCAGCAGGTATGTTAGCATTTGCATCCTAACTGTTCTTTTTAAGTCAAATCAAGTCACTTTATTTTTGAACATACAGAACAGTAGTTTCTCGCCATCCAGTTTTTGATGTAATCTGAACAGTTACAGAGGTTGTGTAATAAGCAGGCACTCTCGGGTGGAACTGGTAGATAAACTTTTTTAGCATAGGTGTGATACAAAAAGTTGTGTTCATTTAAAATAAAGCAAATGGGGGGACGTGTAAAATGAGAATGAAAGAGTTCCTGAAATTGAGCCTTGCGGGATGCCAGATTTAATGGGAGTGGGTAAAAACGTGCTTTCGATTTCTTTTTCATGGTGTTTTAAAACAACATTAGGGTTGATTGTGTCACATGCGCTAAGATGAATGAACTAAAATGACAGTTGAACCATCCACAGAGTGAAGTATATTATTATTTACTGTAAGCAGGGCTGATTCTGTACTGTTTTACGTACCCACATTTTTTGGTATGTATGATGCTCGTTTGACACTCACTTACTGTGCTGTGTTTCTGTAGGTGTGCTGTATGTGAAGCCCCAGCCATGGTGATAGCAGTTCACAGTCAGACCATCATGATCCCATCATGCCCTCGGGGCTGGGACTCTCTGTGGATTGGCTACTCCTTTGTCATGGTAAGACAAACCAGAATCGGGTCTTGGAGATAATATATTGATCTTTGTAAAACTATAGATACTAAAGGACAACCAAGCTTAAGTTGTGATGACTTAGTAAAATATAGAAGGCATTTTGCAGTATTTTGTTTATTGTTTGTATATTTTTTTGCATTTTGACAATATCTTTACAACCAGGAAGTAGATCTAGTGGATTTGCTCGTCTAATTTTGATAAGGAACAATGATTTGTTCATTTGTTGGGAGATGTTTTCTTTATCAGTGTGTTGCTTGACTTTATAAAAATGTAAAGTAGATTAACAACACTTTATCTGAATATAATAAGTCAGTAAATTTTGTCAAACTTAGATGTGTCATGCTTAAATACATGAACAACATATGTACCAGTACTCCAATAAAACCTTGAACCCTAAACTAACCCTTTTGGAATCAGGACATGAACAAATATCTTTCTTTTGGTTAATCAGCTGTTTTCATTGTGTGTGTTCTTATAGCACACGAGTGCAGGTGCTGAGGGTTCAGGCCAGGCTCTGGCCTCTCCTGGTTCCTGTCTGGAGGAGTTCCGCAGCGCTCCTTTCATCGAGTGTCACGGCCGCGGAACCTGCAACTACTACGCCAACTCCTACAGCTTTTGGCTTGCCACCATTGAAGACAATGAGATGTTTACGTAAGACACAAACAGACGTCGTATTTTTTGATTAACATAAAGAGTAACTTTAGAAAATCATTTAAGCTTCCTGTTGCATATTTGGATGTAAAGGTTTTTCTCTCTTCCTCTTTCCAGGAAACCTGTCCCAACAACGCTAAAAGCCGGCAACCTCAGAACACACATAAGCCGCTGTCAGGTGTGCATGAAGAGGACATAAACTCCAACACCAGAGTGCTTCTTTCCAACCTAAGAGCGAATGCCGCGTGTGCCAACATCCTCGACTTGCCTTTACTTCCTGTTCCTAAAGGATGGTGCTATTTCCCTGCATGTGTGAGAGGGACAGAGACGTGGTTTGAAGAACAGCTAGAGATTGAACACTACAAACCAGAACACGGAGACCAAGCGGCCTTTTGCTCCATGCAGAACACTTTACTAACATGATCACGAAATGTCTCGAAGGAATGGCGCCCAGTTTACCTCTGCACTGAGTACACGGCCCCCTAAACTGGTAAACTGGTGTTCATTTTGAAAGGGTTGTTTGTGTAGGTCAGGTGCTATTCAATCTTATTTATCCGCCTTATTCCTTGTCTCTTTTTTTTTCTCTCTCAGTGCCACAACATTCAAAGATATAGCCAATTATTATTATAGATTTTCACACTTTTTAACTTCTTTATACATACTAATATAAAGGATGGGACTTACCACTGGCTACATGTCTTTTGCTAAATCACCATTATGTTGCAGACACATTTATATATATATCACACTGTTGTAAATATAATGCATTCCTCTCTAACATAGTTCAACATACTCTCCTCAGGTTATTACTGTGTGTTATTTAGTCCATTTTTTTATTTATAAGATTTATGAGAATATGTTGGACCTGAGATTCCATTCATCCAAAAACAATGTTTGACAATATCGCCGTAGTAACTTACAAAACAGCACTGAAATAGCATTAGCAGGTGTGTATGTGTGTGTGTGTGAGTGTGTGTGTGAGTGTACATATGGATGGATCTGCGCTGCATGGATGTGGTGTGTGTTTTGTGATGTCTGCATTTATATATTGATGCACAAACAGAAAAAGAAACGGACGTAAGAATCACCTTCCATACACGGTAACTCTGTCAGAACAAATACAACAGCTGTGTGTTAATGGATTTACTCATCTGGTCTCCTGATCCCGAAGAAATGCACATGTATATATACTTACACATTACATGCTCATGTACTTGACTGTTACTGTTTGTGATATACTTTTGGTTTCCCTGTCGTGCGAATGCAAAAATGATTCATAAAGGGTCATCATGTTATTTTTTGAAGTTCAGAGTCAAACACAGACGCAAGAGGAGAGCCGTATTTATGAGAATCTATGCAAGTTGAGATGCTTTAAAAAGGTTCTACTTTGTTTTAGCCCTTAATATACAGTGTTTGAGTTAACATCGGTAGAAGAGAGGCCTCCTGGACCTCTGCGTCCCTTTCAGAGCCGTTAAAAGATTTTGATAAGATGCTCCCTGATGTACAGCTCCGGAAAAAGAGAGAATTCAGATGTTTTTTTAGATCTCAAATAATGCAAAGGAAACAATGTTCATTTTTAAACAACAGAATGTTTTAACTGAGGAAGAGTTCAGAATCAATATTTGGTGGAATAACCTGGTCTAATGGTGGAATAACCTTGGCATGCTCTCCAACAGTCTGCCACAGTGCTGTCGGGTGATGCCACAGCTCTGTTTGAAGGCTCGTGACCATCCATCTTTCTCTTGATCACATTCAGGAGGTTTTCAATGGAGTTCAGATCTGGATTGTACAATGGAGTATTAGGGCCGCATTAAAGGGGGAAAAAAAGACGTAATATTACGAGAACAAAGTCGTTATTTTATTAGAATAAAGTCGTAACAGACTATTGTTAGCCTAAATATTATAAATATCAGAAGAGCAGCCAGCCGCCTGCACGTGTTAAGTATAACTTCACAGTGAACGTCATGTGAAGTATGGCGTTCACAAACATGAAATACTTAATGTTTCGGAACATTAGCACCACTTTGTCATAACTATCAGGAGTCTGAAAAGTGATTATATTTAAGCGCAGGCGACTGGCTGCTCTTCTGATATTACCCTCCAAAATAAGATACCGGCTAACCATAGTCTAAAATTACAACTTTATTCTCGTAATATTATGACTTTATTCTCTAAATGTGAGAGATTTTCTTCCCTCGATGTGGCCCTAATACTCTGTCGTTGGGATTGAACCAAGACATGAAGTGAGAGATGCTGATTTAAGGCACACTCTGAGTGGATCTCTTAGTTTCTTCCGGAGCTGTATTTACAGTGTTAGCAGTGTTTGCCATCAAAACACAAACGTAACTGCAGTGGAAATAATCGTAACTAATTAACAAACAGAACATACTTCAATCCACATTTTTATCATTTCCAGATACTGTGTAATTCCTGCAATAAAGTGATTTGTAGAACATTCTTATTAAATTATGATAGGTTCTTTTTTTATTTTGGTTTGTATGTTCCAAAGATTTGCCACAAGAGGGCAGCACCAGCACACCTTCTAGGTTAGGTTATTTAGCTTCATGATCTCTTCAGTTTGTTGGTTCACAAGCTCTCTGTGTTTTTAGCTTCTACTGCCCCTGGCTATTTTTCCAGCAAGAGCTGACCTCAAGTCTGTCCTGAACCCTAATTCAAGTGCAACCTCTGCACCAACACACCCACAGGGCACTGCAGCCGATACCTCAGCACTTCTGCCGGGACTGTGGCCAACAAACCCGTTCACCCCCTGAAAACACAAACAGATCGATACGCTCCGCAGAGAACCAGATAACCCCTCCTTTCATCTCCACTCTCGTCTTTCATCTATTACCGGAATCCTATCCCCCGTTTCCTCTCTTGTCGCTGTAGACGGACAAACAGAGGCCTCGACCCCCGGCTATCTTCATAAACATGTCTAACAAGGCCTTGACCTTTGACCTGCGAGTGCAAGGTCAGTCAGGAGGGAGTCACACTGGATGGTCATACAACACGGAAAGGCCAGACGGTCAAATGGCAGGTACAAGCGAGTGCGAAGGCCTAATGACCGCGATCAAGATCATCTGCTATAAAGCTGAGATGTCTGCTGTCAGGACGGAGGCTCCGCTCACAGAGAAGAGGCAGAAAATAGTTCCCCTGCGTATGTTCAGATTAACCTGCAACACAAGAGTATGGAATTTAAAAACCTGTGCACGAGGACTTTCACTTTAAGAAATGAAGCACATAAATCACCGCAGTCCACATGCAAATGCACACACAACATCTAACACCATGTGGTCGGGGGTCAGCGCTCAGCCTCGCTCAAGGGGCTTTGGAGTTAAAGCTTTAACCCCTTTAAAGTCGAGGTGAAAGGAAATCCTTTGAGATCACATCCCCGGTAATATTGTGCATCTATTTGACAATATAGGCCAAACAAAATACAGAAAATCCATTTCTTCGTATTCTTATATCGAAATCAAATTTTTCCTTACTGTAAAACAAAATATCATGTGTGCTTACGTAAGTTAGAACCAACCAATTTCAACCAACCAATCTGCAACATTTAGCCGCAGAGCACCAAGAACGCTCGGCCAGTTAGCTAGCTACTGCGCTGTGAAGAACGTCTCTCTACGCCCACTTCTCAACGATCATCAAATCCCTCTGATGATAAGTCCCGCCTGCACGTCCCGTTTCACTCGGAAATATGTCACGGAAGCTAGATACTCTCGAAATGCCGTTTCAGCTCGACCAGATTTAAGACTTTCAATCACCTTTGGAGAACCTGGGATTAACTGGGCAAAACTTTCGGGTCGTTATTGTGTTTTTTTCAGGGAGCAAAATATGAATGAGAGAAAATTGAGGCTTTAAAGAAACAAACTGGATTTTACTTCGAAACCTGCCGTGACCCTCACTGTTCTTTAGAAGGATTCATTAGTCATACTGATAAGGAGAATGTGTTCCTGTAACTTAATACACCATGTTTCCCAGAATGTGTTTACGACGCAGCGCGCGGGGGGGGGGAATGCGTCAGGAGGTTAGTGTGACCCCGACCTTTCTTCTGAGTGGATTAAGCGCAGAGGCCACAACCTCCAGCATACCCCCTTGACCTCAGGTTAGCCTGCCAGATTAGCTTGCAACACAGCATGCAACACAAAACGCAACAGAAGCCACACAGGGAAAACCTACAAACACTCACGCAACAGTCAGAGAGGGAGGATGCGTGCCAGGGCAGTCTGGGATTACGCAACGATCAGTAGTAAATACAGTAAGAGATTAAGTGAAAAGGCTTTCCTTTCTTACACATAAGATTAGCACTGCCTGTTTGAACTTTCTGTCTCTTAATTACACATGAAGCAGAACATGTTTCAGAAGCTAGAGAGCCCCTCAGCATTGCTGCTGTAGTTGAAGAGGAATCAATAAGATGGAGTGATTGTTTTATTCTCCACCTTAATAAGATTCATAATATTGCTGAAGGGACGGTGCATGTTTGTTTGGCTGCAGTCTCTGTGGCATTTAACCTGCTAACAGGTAAGCTTGTTAGCACTTGGAGCCCTCTACAGCTGAGCAGGTCAGAGTCTCCTTCAATCATATTAGTGAGTGGTAAGCAGACGTTAGCAGTCTTAATGTCCTTAAAGTGGGCTTTTTTATTTCAAATGTATCTGGTCCACTACGCGAAACTGATCACTAGGACTTGGCTTGTGAACCAGAGGATGGCCCAGTTTAGCATGGATCACAGGTTCCTGCTCACCTATAGGCAAACTACCGAGCTGCACAGAGCAAGGCATAAAACCCCTAACTGCTAAACAGACGCTGCTAGCCCCAAAGACTGTAGAAAAAGATTGACGACGTGGCAGCTCACCAAAAGTGAAGCCAAAACATCTCTATCGCCCCCTGCTGACCGGCTGCAGTATAGGTCATAAAGCACGCCTCCTTCATGTTCACAGATGGAACTTGGTTAATGCCGAAGTGTTCATTTTTCTGACAAGTTTAGTCTTCATTAGTTGTTTGATGCTGTAAAAAGGATGATTGACAGCTCTGTTGACATATACGGCTCCTGCAGCCAACCTGTTCCGGATTAGCAGAGTATAGGAGGAACTGTGAGAGGAGACGTAACTAACGCTAAAGCTCTTTCCAGACGAGGTTGACGCGCCTAATCATTCATTTTCAGTGAGAGGTGAGCGGGCAGGTAGGGAGGTGCGGGCACTCTGACAGGTGGAGCGACAATCGGGCGCAATCCCGTGATATTGGCGCAGTCGTGCTCGTCTCACGTGCAGGCGCCGCTGCCAGTTGAAAGTTCTTGAACTTTTTTCTACGCAATGCGCATTAGTAACCACAAAAAACAGTTACAGGAACATAAATAGGAGGGCCTCTGCATGGCAGAGCATCAGTTCAAGACTGGATGCATCAGGTAATGTAACGTTAGTTTTAACTTAAGCCAGGCTACACGTTATGTTAGTTGGTAACGGTTTAGTTATGCTAATTTAGCTAGTTGTTATAGCCTATAGAGAAAATACCGTTGTACCGGCAGGGATACAGTAGCCGTTTCCATGGTTGCTACCGAGATCGAAGCGGGTACACTGGCGGAGCGTCACCCCCCGTCTGAAAAGACCTTAACACTGCAGTCATTGAACATTTCCTATCCGAGAATATCTGCTTCAGTCCAACACAAGAAGCTGTTCTGTTAAGTTAAATGTATGTTTTAGTTAGAGGAAGGGGCGGGGCATCAACACCGCTGCCCCAAATGTGCAGGGTGGCAGCACCCACGTCCGAGTGCATTATGGCTTCTTGTTTGTACAACAAAAGGAGGTGGAGACGTGTCGTGCATCTTTACATACAGTCTTTGGTCAGCCCCATCATGCTAATACCTCTCCCCCTCACAGTTTGTCTATTGGCGTTAGCAATGTCTTTTTTTCAGGCTGATGTTTGTGTAGGGAGTAAAAAATTTGAATTTCCAGGAAGTGATTGGTAAAGTAACACTTCTTAACTCTTCCAAAAACTTGATTCACTGCTGCTTTTTGGCGGTCTGCACACCTACACAGGTGTTTCAAGTCAAGTCTGTGTCCTCACTGACTCAGGCGATAAATTCTTCCCACTCTGCTACATGTATTTTTCCATCCTGCAGTTTTATGAACGAGGAAAGAAAAAAAATAATTGTTTCCTCTCACTGAATCAAGTTTACTTACCATCTTAACACAAAACCTGAAGGACATTTTTTTTAATGAAAAAGTTGAATCAGTTCAGCGAGAATGAATGGACACAAACGTCACAGTGAGTGGTTATTTTTGGAACTTCTTTATGCTGCAGGAATAGTCATTGATAATGTGGCCTTGAATGGTGGCTGCAGTGCAGATGCAGTGCAGAGCTGGAGACAACTAATTCATAAGTCTGCCAGTTTGGATAGCAACAAGTCTGTGCTTTAAAGTTAGGTGCTGGAAGGTATATTCTTCTTTCATTTCAGAGTTTTAATGGGGGTATTTTTTTCACCATGATTGGTTTTAAATAGCCATTATATTAACACTTGTAAATGATTTTGTTTTAAGGTAAACTATGGAAATGCACTGTACTTAAATAGCACTTTTCTAGTCTTCAGACCACTACATGTCACATTCACCCTTTCACACACACATTCACACTGATGGCAAAGGCCTAAGTGCCAATTTCCAATCAGGATCTATGATTCATACCAATCGGGTATGAATGGGCACAGTTTGGGGTTCAGTGTCTTGCCCAAGGACACTTCGAAAGGTGACTGTCGCAGCAAGGGGTCAAACCTTCCGATTGAGAGACGACTGACTCTGAGCCACAGCCACCCCAGGCAAGTAAGATAAAGAAAACCATCTGGGGCCTCATGTACAAAGGGTGCGTGCGCACAAAAACGTGGCGTACGCTCTTTTTCACGGCAAAGTTCGGATGTATCAAGACTGAAATGATCGTGGAAATGTGCGGTGCCTCACCCTAACTTCATGGCTAGCGTATGCACGTTTCTACAGCTGTTGATACTTTGGCGACACTTAGAGGTGATGCTGGGAAATGTGAAAACAATTAGTCCTCAGACTGAGTGATGTGCACATCAGAGACACATGAAAAATTAACACTGATGAACAATTAACACACCAACATGTCTGCAATTACATGAGTGGATATAAAAGCATGCGCAAAGTGGTGCAAAAAATACCGTTAAAAACAATGGCTGCTTTAGCAGTATTAGAAGACATTGTAAATGGTGCAATACGAAGAGAACGTGTGTTCAGAGACAGAGAGGATTTACTGGCACAAAGGAAATGTGCTTGGATTCATGCGTGCGCACAGATTCATACATCTGGATATTTTTGTGCGTACAACGTTTTCTGGATTTGAGCATACGCCATGTTTCAGTAGGAAATCCACGCAAGTCTTTGTACATGAGGCCCCTGGTGATTTATTGCTAAGATTGATCTTAGCTGTTTTCTCTGCTACGTTTCTGACATCAGAAAAGTATTTGCCAGAAAATCTTTCTCAGTTCTTTAATTTTATTTCATCTGAGAAACGGGGAAAAAAAATGTGCAGGAAAAACATTTTATTCTCCTTAGAATCATTATTCGAAGTTACCTTTTTTTCCTCTTCTGTAAAAACTGGTGGAAAAAGGTTTTCACAGGTGTATATTAAGTGTCTGTAACTTTAACACTAATCTTGGCAAATAAGCAGCTGGGGGCCTTTTATACCTTTATTCATAGAGAGGACAGTGGATGGTGTTGGAAACAGGGGAAGAGAGAATGGGGGATGACACGTGGCAAAAGGGCCGAAGGTGGGAGTTGAGACCAGGACCGTCGCATCGAGGACTGTAGCCTCTGTACAAAGGCCGCCAATTTAACCACTGAGCTAAACCGACGCCCATTTTTTTGATCAGACTTAAACAATGAATCTATAGATATTTGTTTTTTCTCATTGCCTCTCACAGCCACCGTAGAAAGCTCATAAATTGTGTCAGAGATCTCAAAGAAATCGAATAGAACAGTAACATTTTTTATCTTAATTAAAGTTCTTCCTGCACAACATACAGGAATGTCTCGAGCGTGAAAAACATTCACAAACTAATGATTAATTCATGAATTAACGACTCGAGAACGAGACTTTCACCCAGGAGATGTATGTGACCTTTCACCAATTGCTGTCCCTCCTGGTGTTTGAATAAAAGTGTTTTGTATTGAAGTATAAAATGCATATTGTTTGTTGTTCTTATACAAAATACAAAAAATAAAATTGTTGTTATTAGTAGAGAGACTGTCCTAATTATTAGAGATTATGACTGTATCATGTTTTTGCCTCAGTTTCCCATGTACACAGATGACATAAGACCATCTGTAGAGTTTGGCCGGGATGTGATCTGTGATCACGATCTCAGCATGATCGGAAATCTGATGTGCTCGGATGAAGCCAAACATGGCGCTTCCTCCTCCCACTCCTCCTCTTCCTCCACAGATTTTTCAACTCAATCCAGTGTCCACTCAGAAATATGGAAATAGCGTGGCAGTGAATGAATGAGAGGAGAACAGAACGCCTCCACAGCCGAGTGGAGGAGTAAAAAGGAAGAGTGGACGTCACAGTAACAGAGAGTGCGTGGGCACGAGAGGAAGAGTGGGAGTGAATCTGTGGGAGGACTTCCAGTGTAACTCTCAATCTGTCTTTGCTCTGGATTCATCCCAAATACATCACTCCTAATCTTTCAAATCCCTTTCTTCTTGATAAGTGGGTTAATCAATACCGTCCTGTACTGTCTTGTGACCCTGCATTATAATGTATTCATCAAATATCAGCCAGTATTTTACACTGACATGTTTTATAAGAGACACTGGTTCTTCTCCCACACAGAAAAACACACAAAAAGGGAGAGAAAATCACATAAGCAAAAAATTGTATTCAACACTGACAGGAAACAACTGCTTAAAAAAAGCTTAGCTTAGCATATTTAAAAAACAAGTGGGAACAGCTAACACAGCTCCATCTTCAGGTAACTAAATCACCTTTTAAAGCCTACGAAAAACACCTTCTTTGTTTGATCTGTACTTCAGCAAACGTATAAAAGTGGGGTTTTTTCAGGGGGTTCGAGAAGGAAAACAAAGTGACAGTCCCTGCTAGCTTTTTAGCGTGCCCTGCTAAGCTTACTAATTTAACGGAAAGTTATCAAAGTGGTAACAATCTGTTTATATCTCCTTGCAAGAAAATCCATTAAGAACATGACTCGAAATGTGACACTCTTATTAACAATATAGAAGAAGCTACTTAAGTTTAGACCTATGCAGTTACCGTAAAATCCAGAATATAGGCGAACCGGAATGTAAGACGCAGTCTGTTTTTGGGGGTAACCCAGAGGGAAAAAAGGTTTTCTATAGCTATTTATTAATAACAACGTGTGCACAAGTTATTTCAACACTATTACAATTTATTTTCTTTGAAACACATTCAAAACTCAGGGTGCTGTTTAGTTCAGTCAGTAGAGCAGGGCCCCATGTACAGAGGCTACAGTCCTCGTCGCACTGATTGCAGGTTCGACTCCCGGTCTGCCGATCATTTGGTGCATGTCATCCCCCACTCTCTACTCCAAACATTTCCTGTCTCCAGCTCCATAGTTACATATCTTCAGCTGTCCTATATATAAAGCCAAAGGCCAAAAAAAAAAAAAAACACATTCAAAACTCAAACAAATAACAGCCTACCATCCGTTTACGCCGCGTCGAGTTTGATATCCTGCTAGCTAGCGGTAGCTGGCAGCCTATGGTAACGTTGATTGTTGTAAGTGTGGCGGCTGCTATGGCGATCATGACGGTGCACGTCAGTGACGAAGCGTTAGCAACAATCAAGTTAGGAAAACAGCACGGCGGCATATTGTAAATAGGAGACGTAGCAGTTGTAGTTTAATGTGGAGATGTGACATCACCACTTAACAACCGGATAGCGCTATCGTCTGGGTAACATACCGTAACACAATAAAATACCTGTTCATGTATTTTATACTGGTATGTTGGTCGCACCTGTGTAGAGGACGCAGCCCACATTTTAGCTGAAAAATGTATTAAAAGTGTGTCTTAATAATTCAGAACTTAAAGGCTGAATTAGTGGGATTTTGTTGGTTGAAGTTTGTAAACACAACATTCAAAGTTGGCTCCTCCTCCACGTCTCAACAACACCGTCGCTTCCACTTGGATGAGAGCTTTCTACATGGCAACTGGTTTATCCTATCAACACGCCACTGTCATATGTTAAATAGGAAATACAGGCAGAGGGAAGGGCAGACATAGATTCCACACACAGCAGGATCATAAGTGATGATCGAGTGGATTATTATTGTCTTTACGTTGCCTTCTAGGAAAATCCTACTCATTCTGCCTTTACGCTGCAGCTAGAAGAAACACAGCATTCAGGACAATCGTTGTTGTAAAATGTCTGGCAGGCTCCACAGGAGGGTCTGCCTGGGCCTTCTGGACAGTTAGTACCATCAGATGGTTGGCACTCATGGTCCGTCCATGTCTAGTACTAAGAACTGAGACTACTGAGGACGGGAGATGGTGAGTGTTGAAGTCAGACAACAAGGGAACCATAGAAACTGTCCATAGAAATGGAGACATAACTGCCAGACAGAGGAGAGAAGACTTAACAAAAATACATCCCATAACTTCATATGCAGAAATCAAACACGAGGAGAAACCAGAGGAGGAATTTTGTGGAAATTTTTTGTCACACAACATCCGCTCCTAGTCAAGGGCCTTTCAGACAGATCGAGCAGCACAGGACTCTGGATGTATGCATCCTTATTATTTCTTTGATGGTATTAAACCACAGAGAAAAGGTACGCTCTGTCTGGTCCAGTCTTCACACCGATGAGGAATAGTGATTAGGTACTGTTCGCCCTAGTGTGAGAGAAGGATTGTGGGTGTTGTGTGAACATTAGCAGCTAAGGGTGTGAAGACTCGTTGTTAAAATTACATTTTCAGTACAACACAACTTTCCCTTCTTGTAATTTATCAGACACGTCAATAAAACACTCACGTTGGTAGGTAAAATAATCTGTATTGTCGTGTAAGCACAATTATCGACTTAAATTTCACCCGTGACTGACTAGCATTCCAGTCATGATGACCCGAACTGATTGAAACACTTTCCTAAGCTTTTATAGCCTGTGACATCGTAATATTAATGACGAACTAATGATTATTAAACTTTATGTTAAGAAGAAATGCACAGTTGATTATGCGTGAAGTCGCTATTTGTCTTAATGTCACTTCACTGTGCAAAGTGTTGGGAGAGAGCGCTCGGCTCACTGCACAGCAGGCATCAGCTGTGTTTAAAGGACTGCGCCGTAACTTACATTCTCATTTACACCGCAGACAGATCTATCACAGCACAGCATACTTAGTAAATAACCTTTTACCATGTTTCATGCTAAATTAAATCAGTTAATATTACAAGGTGGATGCAGGAATTTCTCACAGACTGGGCTGCTTCATTTACATGCTGAGTGAAGTCATCACTCGCCTCAAGCATCATTTACAAATACGCTCAGAAGAAGCATGCTAAAGCTAACTAGCTAAATCTAAAAACTGCTTTGAAAAATTAGATGAATACGCCATATCCACACAGCTGCCATATTGTTATCATTTCATCGCTTCATGATTGATCAGCAACTGAGAAGACAATGGATAGTTAAAATCCAGAGGGACATCTGGCCATGTTTCATGTTAAAAACATTTGATAACTTATTAGCCAGCGTTAGACAACAGCTAACGTTAGCATTCAACCACTTCCTAGCTAACATTACAGTTTGATAATGTTAAATGATACTATAGGAGAGGCCTTAATTTTCAGCTGACAGTAATGTTAGTTAGCTAAAGGTGAAGTTAACTTGCTATCAGTAATTTTAAATAGCTAATAGTTAAGTTACCCATTAGTTATAGTAATATTGTTGAGGAATTAGCTGTTGCGACTTAGCTGACAGTAGCTAATCAGTTATCAAATATGTTGCTCTACCTTGAACTCTCTACAATTTTTCACCAAGTGGTCAACTTTAAACTACTTTTTAGATTTCTTACTTTTCAGGATTTGCAACCTGCAAGCCTTTGGCCGTCCCAACCTGAGGGTGATGTCAGTTGAAAATGGCCGCCGTGTGAATATGGTGAATGGTGAGGTCATACATTTTTTTTCAGTTGCTTTGGCTCAATGCTCGATAGTAACATTTAGTTACTTGTGCACAACAGAAGAGTTGAGCCATTTAAGAGAAATGACATAGCACAAATATTTTCAGTTTGAACAATTATTGGTTTTAATTAGTAAATTTTAACTTAAATAGCGCTGAATTAAAACAAAAAATTACCTCAGGAGACTTTACATAAAAAGCAGGTACACTGTATTCTTTAATGTATGATTTAAAGTGACCAAATATGAATCCACCAATGAGCAATGACTTGGCAACACTACAGGGAGAAACAGGCAGAAACCTCAAGCAGAACCAGACTCATTGGTGGACGGCCATCTGCCACAATTAGATGGGACTAAGAGTTTCTTCTCAGTTTAATAGTTTTACTGTCCATTATATGTTATAGACATTTCATTGTGTTAGTCATCGCATGCAAAATAGTCGATCTAATTGTATAAATCTTCAGAGATGTGATGTCTATATGTATTAGGGATAGACCGATTATCGGCCGGGCCGATTATTGGCGCCGATATTCGGCATTTTGACGCATATCGGCATCGGCCATTTTTAAAAAAAAAAATTTTAATTTAAAAAAAATAATAATAATTTATCCGACAGCAGATAAGAGTTCATTTCTTTGCACATTTTATTTTATTTTATTTTTTGAAGATTATTTTTTTGGCCTTTGCCTTTATTTATAGGACAGCTGAAGATAGACAGGAAATGTTGGGAGTAGAGAGTGGGGGATGACATGCACCATATGATTGGCAGACCGGGAGTCGAGCCTGCGATCAGTGCGACGAGGACTGTAGCCTCTGTACATGGGGCACCTGCTCTACCGACTGAGCTAAACAGCGCCCCTTTGCACATTTTATTTAACTTTGTTTTATTTACTTTTTAAAACTTCAGGAAGTTATTTATTTATTTATTTAAATTTTCAGTTAACTTTATAAGAGATGCTGCTGACCCTGGGAACTCCCTGCGTTTGTTTGTTTAATAAACATATGCTTAAAGGCATTTAAACAAAGTTAAGTGTTGGAGTTTGTATTATTCAAAATTTTGACGCCAATATTTTCACTTTTACTGCAAATGAATATCGGCTACAAATATCGGTTATCGGCCTCCTTGACCACTAATAATCAGTATCGGCCCTGAAAAAACCATATCGGTCTATCTCTAATATGTAATATTCTTTGAGATATATTTTGCACTGTATTAAGCTACAGAATACTGTCAGCGTACGTTTTGTTTCTTCAACTGTTCTTCAGGTAATGATAGACTTCATTTCTCAAGTTCTCTGCTGTGCTGTGTTTCATGTCTTTCTGTATCCTGTTCTGTAGTGTGTTATGTGACCCCTGCAGGGAAAATGAAATTGTTTTTCTTCAAGTTACATGCAAATCTAAGTGCTCTTATATTCATTCAAAAGCCTGCTCTCCATGTACAGTGTCATGAGAAAACAAGTTGTGATTTGGCGCAACATAAGCAAACATAACATCACTTAAATCTTGCTATACAAAGTAAATTGAGAAGCCTTTAATATTAGCAATTGTCAGCGTAATGGTACACATATGAGCTTTTATGGGGAATGCGTCTTCAGTTTGAAAATGTTTCGAATAATGTGCCGAAGCAATTTAAAACTATAAAAAGGACCAAACAAGTGGATAAAACAAAACAATTTCCCTCTTATATATGTCTGAGTAAAGCTATGCACATATTTTCTGGTGCCCTTTGTGATTTGTGCCTCTGGTTATCTGAGGACATTGTTTACAATGTTGTCGGCGCTTTTAGAAAACCGGATTGTTGCTTTTCACAGCAGCTGTTGAATTATTGAGCAAAGCTATCATCACACCAGCAGACAGCAAGTATTTACAGTACTATTAGGCTTGTTGTGGTGTTAATGGGCCCCTCCATTAGCCTTTGCGAAGGCCTGAGCAACACCTGCATCAACAAAAACACACATACATGAACACACACGCTGTCACACAGTTGTTGTGAGGGGGGATGGGGGGGGGGCCCTCATGGGAGTTAGTTGTTTTTCAGCAGTGGCCTGAACACGTCAGAAAATGTGCTTACACCATGGCAACACATGCTGGCTCAACAGTATTACGGCGCGTGGCTGTCCTTCAATGTCTCCGGAGACCCCAGATTAAACACACAATCACATGCGTGGAGCCTTTTGGCGACAGCGTGTGTGAAGGATGTAACAGAGCGCTAAACACTTTGCTTTTCTTGGTCACCTCCTGTTTGTTTATGCATGTGTGTGTTTCCAACGTGATATATTTGTGCCACGAGTGTTTTCCATCATCACAGGCGGTGAGGGAAAAGCTATAAAAAGTGTAACTGTGAACCCCCTCCAGAGAGATAAGGGATGCATTTGGCCTTTCGGCCTGTCTGGAAACTTCCATGTTTACTGTCTCCGTCACTGACTCCTCGTCGCCTCCATCAGCTGAGAAACTGTTACGTAAATCAACATAGTGGCAACAACACGGTTTACCACTATTTGATTCATTCACTGAAGCGGTCACCCCCATCATTTCACTCTCAGACACACACATACACACACCTTCACCCAAAGAAGAGTATTTGTTTCTCCTTGCTACCTGCAGCAAGTAAAAAGTTAGCTTTTTTTTAACACAATTACACTTAACATCAACATTAAACTGTATTATTACTTATTGAAGAGTTACTACAATAAACTGACGCTTTACTAACCCTCTACCTCATATTTAACGCTACAATGCTAACGCTGTCCTCTCCTTTCTAGTAATTAAATCCGCGATTCAAGATGATAGCGATAGCATATTTGCACTACAAATGTGTGGTAAGATTTTTAAACAACACATCTTTGATTAAATGTCGAAGTAAACCACACCAATTTTCTTATTTCTAGTTGACCCCCTGTGTATTAGTCACCCAACATAATGATTGCCACCAGCAGAGTACTTCCTGTAGCAAGCTAGCTAGCTTAGTATGCTTATGTGTCAGTTGGATTCCAGCTGACTCTTGTATGTTTCTATCCGTTATGAATACTAAACCAGTGTTCTGATTATACACGTGGTGGTTGCACGCATGATTTAATGCTAAAACATAAAGGCTAAAGCCTGATTTGCGCTAATGTTTTGAATCACAACACTGCGCCAAAACGCTAGCTTGCTTTGAAAGTCTTTGCCAATGCTTTGGGTTTCAGACTGTTTCTTCATATTGCAACAATGCTGACTGAAAATGAGCGAATCATGTTCGAATTCAGACTGATAAATAGGCACACGCATTGCCTACACTTTTCAGAGACAATTACCATCTGAGTTTATGCGTCAAGATGAAGCCAACAGGCGTGAGCAGCTAACGTCAGCAACAACTTAGCATAAAGCAGAGTGTCCTCTAGAGTCTAATAGGATGCCACTAAGGACTGACCACTGAGTTTGGAAAGTGTTTAGCTATCTTGGGTGCTGAAGTGGAAACTGTAACCCAACAAAATATGAAGCTAATGAAGTTGGCTAACAGTATGCTGCTTGGTTGTAATGCTAGGATATTACTGTGGGTAGTTTAATCAGATGCTGTATTTCATTAGCCTACAGATATTGTCTTGTCTCGCCACCTGCAGGAAGAAATTTGTTCATTTATGTCCATCTGTCTGTCTTCTCATGTGTCTATTACTACTATTATTACTGCTGACTTATGCCTATTTACAGGTCAGGTTTTTCCTTGTATTGTATTGTTTTAGAATCGATGTCTTGTTCTCCAACCTTGATTACAGGATGACAACATTTTATAAGAATCAGTTCTGTTGTTGTCTTGTGAGGCCTCCTGATTAGCTATGAGTCTTTCCTCACTGAGAGTCCCCAAATGATCTTTATTGGTGCTGACAGACTCGAGCTGTGTCTGGTCTGTATTTATTAAAGGTTGACAGAGTGTAACTGAAGAAATAGCATTGCTGCTGATGAAGACAAGTGTATCCACGGGAGGTGGCGGTAAATCCTCCTATTTCGGCAACGTCACACATGAAAGCTCAGATCATCAGCCACCCAATTTCTTCCATATCAAAGCTCCCCCCACACACTGTCACCGTCAAGGCCCGTCTCATGAACCTGCAAGACCACTATTTCTCAGATCCCAAAGGCCTCCAAATGCAAATGTACATCTAATGACTCTCCCCTATATATCCTTTCAATATATAATTTATTCTGCGCACGAGGGTGGCCATGCGTTGACCAAATTCTAGGTCTGCTAATCACATGCATGCACTTTAAACAGTGATATGCAAATATACATTCTAACACCCACAAACACATGAACATTTGCAAACATATGGCCATACATTTATGCAAAGTATCGCAACGTTTGTACCTATAAGATATTCATTGACCAGTCCTCACTCTTACCATCTTGAAACCCCATTAAACAGAGAATGGAAGGAGTGAAATGTTGGAATGTAAATGTATGTAAATGAAGAAGCTCGGCTACAGTCGCACTGAATGGCGACACACATTTTCAGTATCAGCTACAGGAAGAAGAAAACCTCGCTGCGGGTCCTCCGGCTCCCTGCCCCCTCAAGTCAAACCGTCGGGCGAGGATTTCATTGTTCATCGCACTTAATTCTGTAACAAAATCATTATATCGGAAATTCAGAATTGTGCTTAATGTATGCACAATTAGGCCCCATCTCGATCAATTATGGTCATCTAAATTAAACCAAGGATTCATTACTGAGTTAATGATCAAGATCTTAATCCTTCTCTATAACCTGCTCCTATTAACCACGGCTGCGTGTGTAATGTGTTAAAAAGTATTTAAGAAATATATAAAATTACCTATGTCCTCGTCATATGTTACATGTTATATTTAGACAGTTTTTTGTGTATTTCAGGACAGCTTGTAGCTTGTATTTCTGTTCTTTGTCTAATAAATCATCATAAAATCAAATGAAAAGACATAAACCAACACCTGTTATAGTCTTCTTAGTGGCTTTGTAATCCTGTCGGAGCTCTCAACTGTAAACCAAAATGTGCCTAATGTTTTTAAAAGAGGGCATAAATTAAGATTTTAACTTCTTATAAGGCTTAATATGAGTCTGGGCACTGTAGTTATTAGAAAAAGGTGTAAATAGAGCATTGGTTAGGGACTATTTTCTGCTGTGGATTAAAGATGCAGTAGGTAAGATGGAGAAGAGAGCAGACTTGGCTCCAAAATTTGAAAGATTACAACCTCCAGGTCCCTCCCCCTTTTTCTCTGCGGCGCTCAGTCCAGCCTCCAAAGCCCTCCCCGCAGAGGAGGCTATCATGCACGCGCAGGCTAGTAACCACAGCAACTGAAGGAGCCAGGTATACACTATGTAAAAACGTGAAATGACAACAACCGCAGCCGTTTCACTATCAAAACAGACACACATGAAACCAGCAGAAATCAGTGTTTTTGCTGTGAACGGTAATCTACAGTTCTATTTAGCAAAACCACCAGCACTTAGTTTGCTAACAGAGACTGTGGAAAAAACTAAGCAGTAACACACTGTTGTGTACATTTGGCTGTGAGAGCACAGGCACATATAATTATCAGGAGAAAGTCCGTTACGGTCACACTGCCTGGGCACTTCACAGATATTTTCAGCCACGCCGCCACGAAACAACGCTGAACAGTAGCCACATTTTGAACAAGCTAACGTTAGCCCGACAGCAACACCAACGTAACACAGCGTCACAGTAACCGCAGACATCTTAGCAATGTGGTTGTTTTTAAGCCTTTGTGGACACAAACTGGCTGACGCTGCGCACTCTGAAGAAATTGAGCTTGACCGTGTGAGCATGCGCAGAGTAGTGGTGCTGCGCAGCCTGAGAGATTGCTCGGCTCTGATTGGTTGTATCTCTCTAATGTATTACTGCATGTTTAAGTGACAGTTTGAGCCAATATGACAAAAAGTTAGTTTTAATAATGTTACCTACTGCAGCTTTTGTTTGCACCTACTGTTTTTTTTGTTTATGTGAATTAATCAATATTAACTACAGTGCACATTTTGATTGTAAAAACTTTGTGGCATATTTGCAATATCCTAATTTGTATTATATTATATTGTATTATAATATGTCATTCGGTTTTCAGACACAATAGCAGCTTTAGCACAGAGGAGTAAGCTATATTAAGCTTAGGCTACAAGAACACACTTGCTAAAAGAAGTATTTAATAAAAGTAAAGTATATCATTTATTGGTAATTAGGGTAGAGTTGAATGTCAGCAGACTTATTGTCAGTGTTTCTGTGACTATGGGAGGCTTCATTTAGATAGAAGTGCGTTTAAGTCAAGCATAACAAATGTATTTTACTGAGACAAATTACTGTTATTGGATTGAAGCAGTCAATTAAGGATGCTGTTTGCTGGCTCTGCTCATATTTTAAGAATGAATGATCAGATACAGCTTCTCTGAAAACCTTTAATGGATATTTTGCTACAGTGGCTGATGGCTCAGTGTGAAGATGTTCTGCACCGATATTGTTGATTCAGGATGCAGACGACCGTTGCTGTCTGTCCCACAGGGGGTGTCCAGTGCCTGAGGAGGACGTTTCCTGTGTACTCTGGCAATCAGTCCACCTCCTCACATCCTCCCCACCCCCGTGGTTGCCAAAACCACTCCACTACTCTCGCCACTACCCACACAGCCAGCCTCTGACTGATGAATGTGCAAGCAGACAGAGTATTTCACCCTACTACATAACACACATGTGATCCTCTGTGATCTCCACCCACCACCACCCACAACACGCCACTGAATCTTACAGACTATAAAAAGATAACCTACCAGAACAGATTTTTTTTTTCACAATATGGAGAGTCTGGGTTGGAGCAAAGCTGTCTGATTCAGAGTAAAAGAGGAAGATGGACGCAGATCATTCTTAAATGTTAAATATTTCAGAGCTGCGGGCCTGAGAAGAAGAGGGGAGGAAGAAGAGAGGATGGGGGAGGAGGACTGGAAGTGAGAAAAATGAAGGAGAGGCTGGGACGATATATAACTCCATCTTTCTAATTTCAGAGTAGACCTCATTACATATTCATGTGGTGCAGGCGCTACGTGTGTGTATGTGTAGCCAGTGATCATCCATATTACCTATCACTATCACTTTAATTGCACACAACCAAGAGAGGGCGGGCTAATATCAATAACCCTTATAATACATAAACGCAAATATTCTCGTTTTTCAAATGATTTGCTTGAACGCTCCCTCTGTAGTGTCGAATGAATATATTTATTTATGTATATAAGTGTGTCTGCTATTATGACTGAGTATTTCATTAGCGGAGCCCCTGTGCACGCTCATAGGGCCCCTCTGTCTCCATATAGATTTAAATTACAACCCCTATCAGTGCCCAATTTATTAGATATCATGTCTGAACTCGTAGCATGTTGCACCTTAAATAAATGCGATTACGGAAGTGTTGTGTGTGTGTATGTGAGGGGCGATCAACTAATTATTTATGTTATTTCAAGTTCATGTACCCTGACTAACAAGATTTTAATATCATTATAGAACAGGAGAGATTGATTTAAGAATAAAGCTAATAACAGTGAGGCCAGCTAGTTAGCTGGCGCCATCATTCAGAATTTTGCCACCGTGTAACGGGCTGAAAAACGGGACAACGCAGTGAATTATGGGAGACAATGAAAACAAATGAAACTAAAACAGCTAAATAGGACATCATGATCACAACACATTTGATAAATAATTAGCTAACAATAGACAACAGCTAAGGTTAGCATTCAACCACCTCCTAGTTAACAATGCTACTTGATAGTGAGGTAAGAGAAAAGGCTTACATTTCTTGCTAACGGTAATGTTGCTAACAGTAAATTTACACCTCTCTTATTATTTAGCTTTATGGAAAACCTAAACGTTAGCATAGCCTACCTAGTTAGCAAGGTAATGCCCTACTGCTGCTGGAGCTAACAGTAATTTTAGCTAGGAAGTGCTAACGTTAGCTAATGAGTTATCAATTAAGCTGTTGAAATAAGGCCCACATTTGTACTCTCCAATGTCTTCTCAGTTGTTGATCAATCAGGAAGGAGTGGAATGATAACTATTTATTAGATTATCTTCATTTATGCAGTTTGCTAACTGGAACACAGCTAAACAACAGCATTTGAGCTTCCCAGTCTGAGCGTGACATCAGAGGAAAATGGCCGCCATGTGAATATGGTGAATTGGTGAGTGACTATTAAATTGCTCAACATATACAGTACAAATCAACCAATGGGTGTAATTAGAATATAATTAAAGCTGTATATCAGACAGGCTAATTATCACTAATGGCTTCATTAATAAACAAATAAACACAAAGGCAACAACACAACACGACCAACAACACTTCACAATCACAATAAACTGTACGTCTGTGTGAACATGTTTGTGCACAATGAACTCATTATTGTGCCCCTTGTCATCGGGCTCCTCTTTGTGTCGGGGAAAGCCCTCTCTGACCTGAGGGAGTGACATCTTCTCATTTGTGGCGAAGAGTCATCAACATCTAATTCAAACACTTGATTGGCTAATTACACTACATGCATAATTTAACTGTGTGACCTCTCTGTGCGCTCTTTTCTGTCTTCATTACCATTAGTACCACACACACACATCTGCACAGTTATATGCTGGGATTTACCGCACTGTAATATCATCACCTCAATTATTGATACAGTAGCACCATTATAGGAACAACCACACACAAATACAGACTCATACAGTATATCTAGTTTGTTTAAAGACTATACAAAGTCATTACATCGGCCCTAATACTGGCATTACATTCTGCCACGGCTCATATTGTTTTACCTTTCAGGTGAAACAACCCACTCACTGTACATTATCCCTTACTTATACAGTATAACAGTCAGTACCTACAAAACAATTTGATTGGACAAGAGGCATTCCATGAGTGCTGATATGGAGTACAACAGCACTGGGGCTTTAAACCATGTCTATCACTCCGCCTTAAGGTGGTTCAGAATACTGTTTATTAACAAAACAGCCTTTGATTGGTTTGATCATGCTGGTACTTCAGAATCACACAGGCCACCAAAACAACTGTCAACAGACTCTTATTTCTCTAGTTTCAGACTAAATATAAACACACCGATAAATGAACTACAAAGTACCTGGTCTGATAAAATATGAAATGAATATGAAAAGATTTTAAGAAAGATGTTACAGTTAATAAACAAATGAGTAATACTCAGACATTGCTTAAATGACGTCCAGTGAAAATCAAGTGTTTAACCTTAAACATCTCCATGCTGTGTTTCTCATGTGCTACAAGACACATCAGGGACAAAATAAGCAGTCATCTCCACGGCTGGGCCAGTCTGCTTTTAAACTGCAGTGTACCAAGGACAGGCTGAACAACACCTTTTCAGATTGGCAGGTTTGAGACGCCTAAGGAGCCAATCCCGTTAATGGACGGTGTGACGCTATGCATGTCGTTATCTGCAACCTATGGCAACCACTTCAGTGATGTGCCAGCTGTCACCGTCATCGGAATTTTTGCAAACTTACTACTGAATACTAACGTTAACATTACTACTACTGATTACTACACTTGAAGCTAGCTAAGTTTCAACAAGTCGCCACTAAAAGTTGTCAGAGATGTGTTTTGTTTTTGCGCCAAAAGGTGGCGACATTTGCATAGTGGGTGGGGACTATGCAGATTCGTGAATTTCTTATGAGGGAGAAGGAGGAGATGCACTGGCAGGATTTTTACAAGGTAATTGAACGTATTTTGGAGAAAAAAACATATCAGACACAATTTATTATTTCAAGCAGAGCATTTTATGTCTTAAAACATGACTGGAGCTGCTCTTTAACTAAGTATGCTTTTTGTATATAGAACTGTTGAGTAAAAGCAATATTGCTCCTGATGTGCTGTTATACTGAATATCAGAACAGCAGCAATACAGCCGTGCGGATATTCAGTACAACAGAACTCCCTGCCGTGTATTATTACTACTGATTTAGAGTAAATAGGGTGCAAAGATGGCACCTAACTGATTACTTTAAAAGATCCTCACTGAAAATTTCTTCAGGTTTCCTCACAGTTCACATGTTTTGTGCCCATAGAGCATGTGCAATAGAGACATTCCCCACCCGAAACTGCCGCTGGCAAAGCCGGATGACTTCCTGTTGGCTACTTGGAAACATCAATGGGATAAAATAATTGAATGAAACCATTACGCATTTCTGATTATAAACTAATCATACTGGGGGTTTTAAAGCAAAAGTTGCATTTGTTTAAAGCTTTTCCAATAATTGTAAAAAGTACTTTTTGTGCTAGTGTTTATCACATGATGAATGGGAAGGTGCATCACGTTCAAGCCCTAAGCAGTCATTTTGGAGCATCTGGTAATGAGGTTATAAACCCTGACCTTTAAAGTGACTTTCATTCAGTCTGTGCTTAACTTGCGGCTGTCACACAAAGCAGCTGCTCAAGCATGTAATCTACGTGAATCTATTGTGATAGCACTGCAATGTCCCTCATTGTATTATGTTTTTGTGTCTGTCTGGGTCTGATTGATAGAAAACAGCATATGGTTAAGGAGTAGTGGGAAGCCATGAAGTATACCCTTTATAATTTTGTCCTTCAAGCTTGAATCATGTGAATCCTTCAGGTCTTGTGTCCAGTAGTAAGGTATTTATTCACAGTTTTTCCACAGTGAAGGTGGATTATAGTTCACTTCTTGAAGGGGAATGCATATCGAATGTGTCTCAAGTGACCACTGGTAATTGGATTTTGCTTCCCGGTTCCCACTTGATTTTATCAGTGGGAAACTGGGACAGTGGAAAAACCACACATCTGCTTTGAACCATTTAGCTCCAGAGGAGGTTTGTTTAAACTTCGGCATGTGTATGGACTTAAAAACGGACATGTCTGTTTTGTCCCACATGGACAATATCAACTGTATGTTAATGTTTGTAAGGTTACATTTTAAAAGTAAGAATCTCGAAGATTTTCTTTTTAAATAAATGTCTGTTAAGTCACTATAAATCGCCGAATGAGGTAACACAATGGTGATTGAGCCTATGGCCCACTGATGAAAGCCTTTGCATTTGCAGTATATAGTATTATTATGGGCTGGGTGTCTGTGGCGACTTTCGTGGAGAAAAATCATAAGCAGCGCCCAGTTAGTGACGCGTTTTCCATCACCCAGCAGTGGTTGGTCTGCGAGAGAGGGTAGGCGGAGCTAAGCAGCTGTTTTTCCAGTCTTTGCAAGTGTTGCGAGTAAACAGTAATCTACTATGGCTGAACTAACAAAGAAAAGATCGATGACTACAGATACAACTTCAAAAATAAATGAAAATCCAAAGAAAAAGAAACAAACTCGACGCTCAGATGAAGGCAAACAGTCTTAAAAGGAAATCGACCGTCAGCGAGGAAAATCAAGAGTTACAACCGGAGCCAAACATGGACATCACACATGCAACACTGTTTAGATATCAGGGAAGTGTGCTCCCGCAATTACCGCTTATCGACATAGGTGCCGCCAAAGAGAACGAAACTGAGACCTTCAAGATTACAACTTTAAGTACATCGTTACGTTCAGGACTTTTTTAACCGTTCGCTAACAGCTAAGCTAAGATGAAAGGTTTACAAAGTGTTATTTTTAACGGCATCTTTAACTCATGCTTCACTTTGATTTGCTGTTTGTTTATTAGCTGAGATACCACAAAACTTATATGGGAACTGGAGTGGAGACATTTCCTTAGACCCACTTTTCAGAACAATCGCAGCTAATCACACTATTTAAATCTCAATAATGTTAACATGTAAGTAATTATGTATGTGTATGTATATTATATTTGGTCAATATATTACCATATCATGCATTGATGAATTATATTTTCTTAGGTCACAAAGGTTACATTCCACATAAGGCCACAAAGGTCACATGAGTTCTTTAATATGAAATGCTGGAATGAAGTGGAGAAACAGGGAGAGAAATATCTGCTTTTTAGAGTGCATTGTTTGTGTTTACCTCATTTACCCTCCTCTCGCATAAATCACTCTATTATCAGTGCCAGACACTCAAAAGCACAAAATGTGACGAGTACTACTGCATTTCCTGCTTGTGCGTGTTTGTGTGTGAGAGAGAGAGAGAGAACAAGAGAAAGACAGAATGTGTGTGTTTTGGAGGAGGGAATGAATATTAGATCAGCGGGTCAGTTGAGGCTAAGTCACAGTAAAAAAATCGATGCACACTCAAACCACACACACACACACGCTCACACACAAATAAGCCAGAATGGGTAACTTCCTACACACTCCCACTTAGATCAGTCCCAATTTAAATACTGCAGATGCCACCCACCTTCCTTTAATCTTGCTTCCGCTGTGTGGACTGTGTGATTAACTGGAAGGAAACAACATCTACGCATCCACTATCACTGAGCAGCAGTGGACTAAAATACAACTATCACTGCTGTGATCCAAATATTGCCTACAATTTCCTCTAGAATGAAAAAGCGTCCAGTCATCAGGACTCAGGAGGCCTCGGATACAAGCTGCTGTTTTTAGTTATTCAGTTAGAAATATTCATATTTCTCTTCTTCTTCTATATCTTTCTGTCCCAGTCATGTTCTGACCAAAGCAAAGAGGGGGCTCATGTATCACTGTCATTTATACCAAACCATGTGACTTTGGGTCATGCATAATTATGACAAATGACTGATGACGGTATTATGGACCCTGAATATCATATGCATTCAATCTTTTTAATCACAGCTACACAGAGCCGAGATTTCACACGGCAGGCTGCTGCATCATCCCTCCGCGTGCATCTGAGACGTTCTCATGAATAAATATGTTGTCTTAGCATGTCCTCGGCCTACATAAACATATTATCATTGGTTTCTCTTCCGGTCATGTAAGCATGCTGTGGCTGCAGCTGCCTGACGTCTCCTGTCCCTTCTAATGAGCATATCGAATAAATATCTGTGTCAGTGACCTGTGAAATGAGAAAAAACCCACGCCGTTTTGAGCGTCTGTACAAGAAATTGTTACAGAGAGCTGGGAACATTATGAGGAGATAAGACGGGGATGAGAGTAAAGAGAGGAATTGTCACAGTACAGAAAGGTCAGGGGGTAAAAAAAAAAGGGGAAAAAGCTGCTGCAAGTTAGTCTTAAAGGGCCAGTTCGACAATTTTCAACCTCAGTCCTATCATGCTATTATGGGGAGCTAATGCCATTATGGTAGGGAAAAAATGCTATTAGGCTCTGTGCGTATGGAGGACACTATCTGCTTCTTCAATGGGCCCTGGAAAACCTCCGCCAGACTACGTAAAATGCGTCATCTGGCCTGGGCAAGGGAGCTCGCTTAACTTCACATCCTCAATCTAGGACGCCCGCCTCTGAAGTCAAAATCGTCAGGTTTGAAATGTAGACTGCAGACCTGAAGATTTTGTAGACGATCCACTGGTATATTCTCCTTGTATTTCGGATTCTGTACCGCTCTGAGCCATCGCCTGCAGCGAAAACGGTAGTATTTCACTCCAGCGTCTCTCGCTGGGCTGTTCCTTTCAAAGGGAGGGGCGCAATGCATGCTGGGTGTTGTAGGAATGTAGAATGGGCGAAACCACGAGCTGTTTGTACAACTTTCTCCACAGCTATGGCGCTAATTTCTAATTTTATTGCTTCAATTAATTACACCAGCTTCGACAGTGGCTTTTTCCAGGGGCAAATTGCTCCTTTAAAACCTTCTCAATCTTTGTTTTACAATATAAATGGGACCCTGAACACAACGTACAAAAATAATTGACTTTCTAGTGCCATTCTACCAAACATCACAACCCCTGTCTCCAATTTGCAGATTAATCAAAAATAGATTACGTCCATCCCAATAAATTGGTTAACTGAAGTAATCAAAACTGTAATCACGGGCACTGTGGCTCAATACAGGCGCACGCAGTCCTGTCCAATAACACAAAGACCTCCATCAGCACATGCCGCCCTTCCTCCTGCTCGGCCCGCCTGTGATCAATCAGCGCAAAAATTAACTAGTAGAGAAATTTCAATTTCACGTTTGCTGTATTGATCAGAGAATCGAGTCAATTATGGGTGACAACATGAGATTGAACGGAGCGATCTATATCGCATGTGCTCAAGAGCGCAGAAAACAGCCTCCATTATCATTACATGGTTACAAGACTGCGCTGGAGAAATTACAGGGTTAGTATAGAACAATGTTTTAATGTTTAAAGAAAGACAGGCTTAAACGGTGACCCCTGATGCATCCACCTAAGAAACCCCAACAGACATAACAGAGGGGCGTCACTGATGGTAATGCAGCCATGTTTCCCACACAGCTTAGATTTAACCCCTGTGTTTAGCTGATATTAGCTTTGCTTTCTTATTGTTCGGGGTCCCACAAACATTACTGCTGTATGTGTTAAAATATAAATAATAATTGATTAACTTTCCTTTTTTTTTCCCAGAGTAATTTTTTCTTCTTTTCCCCATAAAACCAAAAATGTGGAACAGTAATTAAACCCTCCTACTGCCTCCAACTAATGAAAGTAACCAAATAAAGATACCAAAAAACAATATTACTTCAAAACAAATAACTTTTTATGTAATAATTTTAATATGGTTATTGTTATGTGTGAATCATATTGATTTGGTTTTCCAAAAAGTATTTCCTGTATGTTATAACGTGCCTTCTCTTTGGGGTCAGTTAGACCCCAGAAAGGTCGAACTTCCTGTAAGACCCCTTACTAATAAGTAAACAGGAACAACAGTAATCCAAACAGATTCATTTGGGATTAAGGTGGGATACTACTGTGATAAAACTATTGTCAACATTGATTGTAGATGTAAAACATAAAAAAAAATATATATTATTTAACCATCTTGTTGCTTTAAATAAATCTTTACTGTATTTTTGTGTTTAGGACCCCCTCGAAAACAAGATGGTACATCTCAAGGGGTTATCCCTAATAAAGAATGTCTATATTTCTATATCTTTAACAGCTGTTATTTTTGAGGCAAACTTCCAAAACATACATTAAAAATATAACAAAACTAGGGGCGCTGTTTAGCTCAGTTGGTAGAGCAGTCGCCCCATGAACAGAGGCTACGGTCCTTGTCGCACTGACCGCAGGCTCGACTCCCGGTCTGCCGATCATTTGGTGCATGTCTTCCCCCCACTCTCTACTCCCAACATTTCCTGTCTATCTTCAGCTGTCCTATAAATAAATCCAAAGGCCAAAAAAATGATCTTAAATAAAATGAAACTAAAAGTATCAAGTTACCGTACACTTGTGTATGTAGTTTGAGCTGTTAAAGAGGACCTCTATCAGAACATTAGTGCTAACTGAATAAGTTGCCATTGCAACAAAGGTTAATCTATTCAATCCATCCTGTCTCCAACACAACAGACATGACACAAGAAAAACACAAAAATATCCTCAGCTCGGAAAATAAATAACAGGATAATATTCGGATCCAAAACACGAAAACAACAGTGCTACAACAATACGAATCAGACACCCCAGGCTTCGGCGATAATCTGTTTTGCCTTCGACTAATGAGATGAGCCAGCGGTTGGATGAAGAGTGTGTGTGATGTTTGGTGTCCGACAATACATGTTTGTGCTGTTCTTTTGGCGGGGCCTTACGCAGCGGCGAGGGGAGTACGACTGAGCCTAATCTTCGCCCCCCGCCTCTCCTGCTTGTCCCTAATCTTATCTCATCAAATCGGCTATTCTAATCTGCTTTATGAAAGCTTATGAAACTAATCGTCGCGCACAGTGACAGTGCAGTGGGTGACTGAGGCATTATGTGCTTGTGACTCAGCAAATGGGGCAAGCGAGGCTGTTTGTATTTAAAGTCCAGCCTTAAGAGCCCAAATGAGATTAAGTGTTCAAAGCAACAAGCTACTGAATGAACTTAGACAATCTACTACACTTTGTTTATTTAACCCTATTTGATTATTTGCTCACGTATAGGATTCGAGCCTTAACGTTGCTTTCACTGGAAAAGAAAAGAAATCCAGAGAGTGTGTCGGGTCAGTCTGTTTTGAGAGGATGCCCCCTTAAAGGAACACCCCTCTTCTTCCCTGAATAAATAAACCTATAAAGGCCTAATGGGTGCATACCAGGAGACGATGAGAGGGCCCATTTAAGGCCTTGTAAATCAGGATCAGCTGGCCGTTTAATTAACTTGTAAATTAATGCACCCTGCTGTGTAAATCGCAGAGTGATAAATATTCATGTAGTTACCTAAGAAAAGGACAAGGACGCATCACAGACACAAGCAGATTGGGTCTGCGAGCAGCACAGTTTATGGGACAATCGCCCACAATATTGGTATTTTATAGACGGGTGATTTGCATTTCTTATGCTTCATAGGTTATGCAAAAAGAAGGAGTCACTCCTTCAGCCCCTGCGTTTGCTTCACACTACCCCCACTCAGTTTCTGTTTATCTTGCCAGAGTCAGGTCACGGTAGGCGAGCCATCACGGATGTAAAATGCTTCTCTCAGGAACGGTCTATATCATTTATCGGACGTGTAAGAAACCAGAAGCTGTAAATGCTTCAAACAGCAGCACATTCTGCAGCAGTTGTTTATTATCAGAGAGGGAAAGTTCAGATCCAAGCTCATGTCTGTCCTCAGGAAACCTGATATCCACACAGACAGGGAACCCTCCTTATCCTACAGGGAGATATCTGAGCCGAGGAGGTTTAGGCAGCCGGCTCTGCTACATCTATTTATATCAATATGCCGTTATAACACTTAAGGCAAGGCTCGCTGAAATAATGAAAAGAAAACAACTGCACAGAACAGAAAATCTACTCATCCCTGCCCCCGGGCCAAACCTGTAAGCCAAAGGTTATTTGAGGGACAGGTCGCGAGAGGTTGGTACCTGATTTGATTCCTGTTCCACGGTGGCGGTAGTCAAATCATTACTTCTGGTGGCATAATTGACCTGCAGAGGGTAGGGTAATTGACCTTGCTGCTGGGGTGGTTTTGTGCTGAGCCAGCAATGTGGGATCTGAAGGAAAAAGGGGGATATAAAGAGGGGGTTGGGGATGAAGGGGTACTTTTCAACATGTTGTCATCACAGGAGCATTAAAACTGGCAACACAGTGAAATTACAAATATGTTTACTATATTCACACATGCTCAGTTTAGTTCATTGTTTCCAGAATTACATTTTTAAAAAGGTCGCCTCTGAAATGGGCCGTTCAGAACAGCTGCAGGTTTCTACGTAGAACCCTGCTTTAGCTGAAATCAACCAATCGTCATTCACTGTCATTCACCTCAGGCTGCCTTCTTTGCACTAGCTTGTAGTGAGGTCATTGTCAAGATATCAGCTTACCATTCCGACACCTCCTGGCAATTCTGGCTCGTACATATAAGGCCGATAACCGATCCTAGAGCCGCCATGTTTTCTAAAACTTTAGAGTGACAGTGCAGCGCGGCCGCTACGCAGTGAGGGGCTACATGGTCACTCTAAATACTGTCAGCCAATCGTGGCTAAGGTCTAACCTATGAATGGAAAACCGGCTTGTTTGTCTCAGGTGGAAGGAAAATAATTAAATTAAAATATGTATGCATTTTTCAAAACGAAACAACCTTTACCAACGGGATTGAAGAACACATTAGAATAATAGAAAATTGATTGCATAGCTAAAATATGTACCCTTTAAATGCTGTCAGAATGTCCCTTTGGGGGAGGCAGTGTGAGACCTGCGAGTAGGCTGGCTTCCACTGTTGTACGTGGCCCTCATAAGAGTGTACTCATCCAGGGAGGCTGACGATACTTTGGGGGGGACCTCTCTGCTGCTGTCCCAGGTTTTTATGTCTTATATATTTAGGGATATAACCAGCATAATTTCAGCGCTTATAAATCAATCAGCAACTGAAAAGACAATGCACAGTGAAAATGTGGAGGGAAATCTGGCCATATTCCAGGCTAAAAGAACATTTGATAACAAATTAGGTCAGAAAGCAACTAACGTTAGCATTCAGCACTTACAAGATAATATTACCGTTAGTTAGGACGTGGCTGAAAGCTACTCTTACGCTTGGCAGGGTTAGACGAAAGGAAATGTGTAGACTACATTCCTTGCTAACATAATATTAGCTAGCTAAGTGTCCGAATGCTAGCTTTAGCTGTTGAATGTGTTGTTTTACCTTGAAATACGGTCCAATGTTCCTCCTCACTATCATGTCTTTTCATTCAAGAAGCAGTGAATGACAACTGTTGTCAGATACCCTTCATTTATCACTTTTAACACTGTGAATTCAGTAAAACAGTTGGCCTACAGCATTTAAACTTCCCACTCATAAAGCAAAGTCAGAAGGAAATGGCTGCCATGTGAATATTATGAATTGAGTGGATTAGGGAACGTAGATTAATCCTCAATTAATTACTTGTCCTGACTAAGTTTGATTTATATTGCTGCCTCTGTTTACCGTGTCTACATCTGACCTGCAAACCGCCTCCTCTTCCGGTTGAGCAGGAGGAGCTGAATCCCATCGTCCCCTCAGGAAGTAGAGTCTACTCTCAGTTTACACACTCTCTCATCACTACCACCACACCACAGTACCCAGCTGGCTCCCTCGTTTCATCATTACGCACATAACCAACCATTGACGCATTCAGATCAGGAGGATTTTTGCGTCATCACGATCAGTGATTTTTTTTTTCTTCAATACAGCCTTATATGGGTCATTCCTCTGTTTTGCTGAGAGATAGAGAAGGAGGGGGGTCTATTTTTTTGTAGGTTAAGCTTCCGCCTCTTCTAAACTTAAAAATTTCGGGCACATATTGTCATCCTGAATTATATCTGTCGTGCCGTCGTGCTGTTTCTGAATGGGAAGACAAATATAGGCTAAAGCAGGCGGAAACAGACTGTAACTGAGCAGCTATCCCGGGAGCTCCAGGCAAACATGAATAAAGCAGTAGGCGACTGCGTTACGCAATAAAGCACACTGCACTGTATCTGCCCATCCCCAGTTCTTGTACTACTTGTTTATCGTGAATACTTTGGTGCTTTCACTATAGACCGAAAAAGAAAGCGAGGCTAGAATATCCAGCTGAAAGCGCGAATGTATTCCTGTAAGGCGACGCAGAGGGAATATTAAATTCCTGTCACAGAGCTGCAGTCTCGACTAGGTGATGCTTGTTTACCAGTTGGAGGGGAGGACTCCCTCTACACACACGCTAAAATACGGCCAAAGGAGTAATAGAGTATAACAATGCAAAGAAAACTGTCAAAAAAATATTATTATTATTATAATTATTGTCTATATTAGCCACATATTCATGTTACTATTTATTCTAATGTGTTTTATAATCCACCTCAACTTCTTAAATGACGCAAATGCAGGCTTTCTGGGTCAGGAACATCTCGTTTAGTATATTTAGATAATAAAAAAAAATCTTCACAGTTGTCAAATGTTGGATCATAAGACCATAGCTGCTCTAAATAAAGCTCCAGTCCTGACTGACTACGCTCAAATGAGACGGAAGAGGGCAGAGTAATAGTAGGAGGGCTTTTTCCTTCTCTCTCTCTCTCTCTCTCTCCTTTGAACAGGGCCCTCTCACTCTAGCATTCATCCCGTTTCCACCAATAAGCCCAATGAGCTGAGTGCGCACCGCCCACTGTCGGTGTGTGTATTTTTTTCTTCTCCTTTCCCCCTCGTTTTTTTTTAAACCAGCTCTGGATGTGTAGATCGTCACATGTTGTTTCCCCCTCCTCGGTCTGGGCACTATAGCAGACATGTGTTATTTATTGCTCAGCTTTGGGAGAAGACGAACGCAAGCTCAACCGGCTCTGGAAATAGAGGATTAAAATAAAGCGCGTCGTTTCTTCAGCAACTCGAGGAAAGGAAGCATTGTGTCTGAGAGCGAAGGACACGAGAATGGCGAGTCCGCCAAACACGGGAGACCAGCCGTTAATACAGAGTAATACAACCGTGAACAACAATATCAAGAAATGTGGATATCTAAAGAAGCAGAAACATGGACACAAGCGCTTTTTCGTTTTAAAGGAGCAGAGCGAAGGCTTTCCTGCCCGGCTGGAGTACTACGAAAGCGAGAAGAAATGGAAAAACAAATCGGCCGCGAAGAGAGTTATTCCTCTGGACTGCTGCCTCAATATCAACAAGAGAGCGGACGCAAAGCACAAATATCTTATTGCTCTTTACACCAAGGACGAGTATTTTGCCGTAGCAGCAGACAACGAGCAGGAACAGGAGAGTTGGTACCGGGTGCTGACGGATTTAATGGCAGAGGGGAAAGTGTATGACGGCTCAGCGTCTAACTCTGCGTCCTCGCTGGTTGGCTTTGACGAGGCGAGCTACGGGGTAATAACGCCGGTGTCCGCCGCCTACAAGGAGGTTTGGCAAGTAAATCTGAAATCTAAAGGCTTGGGGCAAAGCAGGAATTTGACCGGAGTATACAGGCTCTGTCTTTCTAGCAGGACTATCAGCTTTGTCAAGCTAAACACGGAGACTGCCTCCGTCATTTTACAGCTGATGAATATCCGGAGGTGCGGCCACTCTGACAGCTTTTTCTTCATCGAGGTTGGTCGATCTGCAGCCACGGGACCGGGGGAGTTATGGATGCAGGCTGATGACTCTGTGGTGGCGCAAAATATTCATGAAACTATTCTGGAGGCGATGAAAGCCATGAAGGAGCTGTCCGAGTTCCGTCCGCGCAGCAAAAGCCAGTCATCCGGTACAAACCCCATCTCTGTGCCCACACGGAGGCACCTCAACAATCTGCCCCCCAGCCAGACAGGGCTTCCCCGGCGGTCTCGCACTGACAGCATGGCTGCGACCTCTCCTCTAAGCAAATTTTCCTCCTGTCGAATACGCACAGCCAGCGAGGGCGATGGCACCATGACACGCCCCATGTCAGTGACCGGCAGCCCCCTTAGCCCGGGGATCCACAGGACCCTCCTGAGCAGATCTCACACCATCACAGCACGCCCTTGTCGGACATTTGAATCTTCTTCTCTCCAGCACAGTAAGTCCATGTCTATGTCCCTGTCTCACTCCCCACCTATGGCCACCCCCAGCCTAGGGAATCTGTCCTCCTGCCCGGACAACGGGGCTCCTCGCCCCTCTAGCTGCAGCGCCTCCTTCTCGGGCTCACCCAGTGATGCTGGTTTTATATCATGCGAGGAGTATGGCTCCAGCCCTGCAGATGCTCGGGACCTGAGACTACCGCTCACTATGCGGAGCAACACGCCTGAGTCTCTTAAAGCTGACACTCCTCCCTCCCGGGATGGCAGTGAGCTTGACGGCTACATGGTGATGGAGCGGCAGAAGCAGAATGGTTACCGTCGGTTACCGGAGCTGGACAAGGCTTATCGAAAGCGCACATACTCCCTCACCACTCCCCGGCAGCAGAGAGGTCCCCCCCAAGTATCTTCAGCCTCTCTGGATGAGTACACTCTTATGAGGGCCACGTACAACAGTGGAAGCCAGCCTACTCGCAGGTGTCACACTGCCTCCCCCAAAGGGACATATCCTGAGGATTACAGGGACGTTCAGATCAGTGCTGGCAGTGTTCAAGGGGACGGTGGCTATATGCCAATGATGCCAGGCGTGGCACCTCAGACACCAGGATCCAAGAATGACCCCTACATGCCCATGAGCCCGATGTGTGTGTCTGCACCAAAGCAGATCATCAACCCCCGTTCACACTCCTCCTCAGTGGGGCTGGCCCCACGCACAGACTCCCCTGGGAGTGTTTCTTTGGAGGACAGCGGTTATATGAGGATGTGGTGCGGAACCAAGATGTCAGTGGAGAGTACTGATGGAAAGCTCATCAATGGAGAGTACCTGAACATGTCTCCTGTCGACTCCCTGGTGTCTCTCACACCCCCAGAATACATCCTCAGTCCTACAGGAGGAGATCCCCACCCCCAGCAGCCTCACAGACAGCCTTATTCTTACAGCTCTCTGCCACGCTCCCTTAAAGGCCAATTGCAGCGCAACGGGTCCCCAGACACAGACCAGTATGTGGTGATGAGTTTACAGAGACAGCGGATAGAAGAGGAGTCCAACTATTGTCCTGTTTCTCCAGGACACCCTGAGGCCAACAGATCGCCAATGACACCAGGCACCCCTTCTTCTGCATTATTTCCTCTCAGAGTGACACGGGTAGATGGAGGTCTGGTACACCGAAGTAGGATGGGTCGACCTACACGTTTAGCTCTAGAATCCCTGAGAACACTACCTTGTATGAGCGAACACCCTCTCCCATCAGAGCCACGCAGCCCTGGAGAATACATCAACATAGACTTTGGTAGTGCTACCCACGACCAGCTGGCATCCACCGTGTCAGAGAGATTGGACTCCCTATTGTGTACAGAGAAGGGGTCCTCACCACTCTCAGACTACGCTAATGTTGATGTCAGCTCTGGTCACCTTGGCTCACAGCTATCCGGGGGTTCCCCCTCTGCAGGGGGCCTAAACCAAACGCCTGAAATCATGAGTTGTCCTGGTCTGGTGAGCGCCCAGCAGAACCCGCAGGGGGGCGTGAAGGAGGAAGAGAAAAAAAACACAGAGGGAGACGCAGAGGAGAGGGGGATGGTAGAGGAATATCCTCTCCAACAGCAGGTAAGCCTGGTGTGTCAGCCGGCTCTAGTCAAGGATGACTACACTGAGATGACTTTCAGTCCTCCTGCACCTCTACCGGCTCTATGCACCACTGACGCTGCTCCCCTCCCCACCAGCCCCACTACGGGTGTCAAGAGACTCAGCCTCGAGAGCAGCATCGTGGGCGCGGTTCCCCCTGTGCCATTGGACTCTTTTCTCCTGGGGGGTCCTTCATTATCTGTCACCCTCGTGGACCCACATAGGGGTGCCAAAGTGATTCGGGCTGACCCTCAGGGGCGACGGCGGCACAGCTCTGAGACCTTCTCCTCCACTACCACCGTCACCCCTGTGTGCCCGTCCTTTGCCCATGACACCAAACGGCATAGCTCCGCCTCGGTGGAGAACGTCTCCCACACTGTTTGCAGCTCTGAGGGACCTGACGAGGACTACAGCAACAACAGCCCCATGTGCAGGGAGATGTCAGCTGGTTATCAGAATGGACTTAACTACATTGCCTTAAACTTGATGGAGGGAAACCTAGGAGGGTGCCGGTTAGGGGACTGCGAAGGACTCCTGAGGTTCAAGACCGCCTGTGGCTGCAAGGGGGGCATGAATGGGTTCAACACGAGCCCCTACGCCAGCATGGGATTCAAGGAGACTGCTGCTGCTGTCAAAGGTGAGTGTTGTCAAACATGTCGCTCTTTCTCTCACACACGCACACACACACACGCACACACTCATTCATTCAGGGTTTCATTCATGAAGGGAGTGGTGCTTGAGTAGGATAGAGATCCGCCTCAGGGCTACTGTACGCTCTGCAGAGATAGGCTGCTCGTTGCTAAGCAGCAGCTCAGAGCTTATTTTCATTCTAAAGTTGAGTTTAGTTTCTGTTTAAAAGAGAAAACACTGTAAAAAATAACTGCTGTGTTTAAGGCAGTTCTTGTCTTCTTTTGTTCTGAGACATCTCTGTTAACCTTGTTGTTGAACATTCATTTGGATATCACACTATTTACTATTGGTGTAGGTTTCTGCCTTTCAAATTAAAGGTAAAGCCAACGGCCAAAATTGTGTTGAAACATCTCGTAAATTACACTAAAACGTGTTTCTATTGATTTCCTTATTACATTCACAGTGGATAAATACAGATAATTGTGTGTTACAACTGCAGTTTTCTGTGTGTAAACCCTGCAGGAGCGGAGGGAAGTGAAGTTGTTATGAAAGTCACTGTTGGGTGTAGGCTGCGATGTTTAGATAGGATTAGTCACCTACTCGTCACACCCATGACACATGGACAGATCTCAGGGCCGTTCGATGCTGAGGAGGGCTGTTTGCTGGCTCACTGATCACGCTTGAAACAGCATAGAGATGTTAGAGCAGGTTCCTTTCCAAATAAAAGCTTACGAATTAAAAGTTAAGTAGCAGAAAGTGTGAGGTGACCAAAACATATCCTCTTAGCATGCTGCTTTTGCACTCCTGGACTGCACTTCTAACAGCAACTGTGTTATTGGGTTTATGCTGTAATCTTATTTTGAAACCGTTTTATTTTGAAAACTGTGTCAGGACTTATTCTGGCTGGCTTGATGCTGCTGCCGTGTGTTTGTGTGAATGGTCTCCTCTGGTCTTCCCTCAGTGACGCAGTTTTATACACGTCAGTATTTCAAAAAAACATCTAGTTTGATCCAGTGACGCATGCAGCGCTACACATGATGTATCATTTTATAACATAGTGTAATGTAGCTTTTATAAGGCTGGTATGTGTGTGAAGAAGCCGTGAAATTGTACTGACTGGGCGTCTTTGTCAGAAGGAACAGTTCGCATCAAAATATTACCTTTCACCTCATTTTGTTCACAATACGTCTCTTAATGCCAGAGATGATTTACAGGGGTTGTTTGTAAAGAAAATAGCACCGGGATCACCGTGAGTCAGGAGTAGTAGTGTTCCTCGTGGTGAAACAAAAGAGTTTAATTGCTGTTTGTGGTTTCACAACCGAGTTCTCTTTAAGTCTCTGTCTCTGCTGGAGCTCACACTGCGAGCGCAGCCGGCGCGGAGCTTGGTGCAAGTCATCGAGTTCCCCAGAAAAACAAGTGAGTCAGTTGTTTATCAATTGTCAGGTACTGGGTTTCAGGACAGGAATGTGGGCAGTGTGCAAAGGTTGCTGGGAGAGGTGAATGCTCACTTGTTTTTCTAACCTGGTGGGATGGACTCGGAGGGGATTGAAGGATTCTCTTTTTATTAACTGAGAGCAGCTTCACGAGCACGTTTAAGAAACAGTTTGACATTATAGTGAGCGCTCGCTTCTCTTCTTTTAGCAGGCTCAAACATACACGTGTACACTCTCACCTATTGTGAAGTTTTGTACCTCAGTGAAAGTCCAAGGCTACGAGAGCAGTGGGGAGGAACAATGAAAGAAGGATGGATGACTTGCTTTGTTTTTCACGTACAACAAAATAGACAATTGAGCTGTTTGCTGAAAGGAAAGAGAGAGAGTGAGGGGGAGTGAAGGGAAGAAAAGAATCGCGAGAGAAGAATGAGATCAGTGTCGTTCCGGTAAAGAGTTTGTCTTTGCTACTGTGTCTTGGTTATGTAAGCCCCTCCTCACAAACAAACTCGCACATAATAGTGAATGACTCAGCTCAGATGAGGGATGTGACCAGCAGCGTGGCGAGTCATGGATATTGTCATTAATCTACAAAAACCACGTCTGTTGCGTGTGTGTGTGAGAGAGGGAAAAAAAGGGCATGAATGTTTACTACGAGATGACAGGCTCTGCCACATTCTCTTGTTATCTCAGAGCGAGCGAGCCATTTGCATTCCCCGCAGAACAACAATGTGCACAGGCGGATTAGGAAGTTACCTGTCCTCATTTGGCACCTGAATGTAATGCTGCGTAAGAGATAGGGACGGAGAGGGAGAGGGAGAGGGAGGGGGCACTTTGCTCCTCAGCTCAGCTAACATGCAAATGTGTAAGCACATCCTGCCTGTCTGTGTGTATAGAGGTTTTCACGTGGAAAGGTTGAGTCCGTTAGGTGACGGGTTGCACTGTTGTTGTTTGGGTTTTTGGCCCTGATGTGACGTGCAGAGAGAGGGGAGGCGAAGGGGCAGCGAGCGGGGGATGTTTAGCTTTCAGTGCACGCCTTCTGGCCCTGCCGACAATGTCAGTTTCTTGACCTTTGAACCCGCTCTATGTGTGCGAGAGACGCAGAGGAGGGTGGGGATATTGCTGCAGGGGCCTTTATAGAAAACTGCTCAGTTTCTTTGGTGGAAACAAACAAGGAGGTTTTTGTATTTTTACACATTTTTACTTTCATTTTTTTAAGAGCACACACTTATTTTTATCATCCTCGTATCGTCCTCTTCCCCCCTCTTCTTCTCTGACTAAAAACCAGCCTTGACTCACACTCTCCATGCCTTTCATTTGTGGGCCCTGACTGCCCACCCCAAACCTTCCAAACACACACACACATTTCCACTTCCATCCGTGTGTCTTCCTCTCCGGTGTGCGTACATATACACAGCCATCAGCAGATGGTGGAGGAGTGGGGGCAGGGGGGGGTTCAGGGGTTTTTGCACCTGCCCCGCCAAGCAGTGCTCACTGGTTATCTGGCCCGTCAGAGGAGAGTGACAATACGCTAATGACTGGCCGCCATCTGCCACAACAACAACAGGGAGGAGAAGGTGGGGGGTGTGGCCAGGCTGCTTCAAGAAGCTACTCACCAACCCAAACCCCCCCCCCCCCCACCCCCCATTTCTCCTTCTCCTCTTCTCTCCAGACATTGGTTTCTGTTTTTCAGAAATCATGTGACTCCCCCCCCCCGCCCGCCCCCCACACACACACCTTCTCCACTCTGGTGCGTCGGAGTCTTGTTTTCTCTCCTGTTGTTGTCTGACCTCGTGGACTCTCTTTGATTGGCTTTTCACACTACAGGCCACAGAGGATTGTCTAACGATGCATTAAACAATTAGCTAATCATATCTGATCAGAGCCCCTAACAGGACTCTTGCTGCTCGGTTTATCTCACTCGGAGAATAACAGAACAACTGAAGGCCGCTCTGAGGAATTGATTTGACATGTCTTAACCTGCAATGAGTAATGGATCAGGTGAGCTATTTTGGCGTTTTTATGGACTTAAAAAATGCGATTTTCCATAGTTTTTAAATCGACATCATACAACATCAACAAAAAAGTGACACAATACATACAATAACATGCTTGCATTGTATATAAATCAATAAAAAGTCATTTAACACGACAACAGACAAGCATCAGTTAGAAAGTAAGAATAAAGTTAACAAGAAAATATGAAGTAAAAGGGGGGAGGGGGACAAAAACAAACCAAAAAAAAACCAAACATCCATTTTGGGGTATTTTCTAGGTTTGTGCATTTAGGATTTATTTATTGACCAGTTAACCGACAAGATCAAAATGTCCTTTTTGGTCTGGGACCGATGCAGACCCTTCCTCATCTTGCTCTTTCCTGTTGCTCTCCTCTCGGGCTCGGCTCAGCTAACCTAGCTTTATAATGCGCCTCTTCATGGCGCGTTCATGAACTGATGGGAAAGTATGACATCAGAGAATCAAAACGTTGTTGCTAAACAACTTTTTACATGTAAGAGGACTGTGGGCCTTTATTTTATAACAGCATAGCATTTATTATATATATTATACTGTATAAAGTACATTTTTAAGCGGCCTTTAATGCTCACTACAATTTCATTTGGCATCAAAGAAGTTATTTAAGGTCTCCAAATTGAACCTGAACAAACAAAGCCTTCACACTACTATGTGATTACACACAGTCCTTTTGGGAACATACAGTCTTTGTCCTCACCTGTCCCCCCCCCCTCCCACCCACACACACACTGTACACAGTGCTCTTGGCTCTCTGATACATAACTCTTTGACTAAAGTAGGACGGGATGTTCCAGCGCTAGATAAAAACAAACTCAACTCTACCGTATCCTCAATTTAGCTTGGAGGTAAGAAGGATTACGTTCACTTCAGGATTAGACATTGTCCAGAAGCTTGTTTTGTCTGGAGGTAGAAGAGGAGAGAGAGAGAGAGGGAGAGCTTCAGCGTGTGTGTGTGAAGCCTCCCTCTGTGTAAGTACAGCCTTACTGTACTTACACACAACACGCACACTTACATCATGTAGGCTCTGTCTAATGGCTGCTGGCTGATTAGAGGCGCTTCATTCACAAACAGGCCGGCTCATTGTGAACTCTGGACTCCAACGTGTGTTAAATATACAGTCATACAGTGAAGCATCATGCAGCCTTTCTTTGTCATAAGGGAAACCATATTTGGTGTGTTTTTACACTCAAAGTCTCGTAATGGGACATATTTCTTCTTGCGAAACATGTTAGGTGTTGCCTTTAATGCTTCAGCGAGTTTTTTTGAAGCTTCGCAATCGATGCAAAAAGATCTAAAACAGGATAAGATTGAAGAAAGTATTTTACGTATCATCCCTGTGATCATGACTCAGAGGTTGTTGTTTTGTGTTGCCGGTCTGACGGAGGTGTGCGAGGTCAGAGGTGAAGAGTCAGTCGGTGTTTGTTTGGCCGAGCGCTGCTGTAGATCAGGGAGGAGCCAGCGGGGCAGGAATGTAAACAGAGCAGATCTGAGCCTGCTGATCTCTCCCTGCCTGCCTGCAGGAGGAAACTCCCAACATCACCCTGGTTGTTTGCGGGAAGGAAGCTCATCTACGGTTGATGATCATCTTCCTTTTTCGCGCTGTTCCGTAATACGGTTGGAGCAGTTTCCCCCTTAAAGCTCATTCATTTATCTAGCTGTGCTGTAATACAGAAGTACCAGAGCGGGCGATGACAGAGAGAGACACGGGGGCATGTTGACTCTGCTTCTAGAGCACCGGAGACGAGGCTGCTAATACATGCCTGTGTGTGTGTCGTAGCCCTGAATGGAGCACGACTATATTTAGCCTGTGAGAACTAAATAAATAATGAACAGAGCTTGTGGGTGTGTGTGCGGGACAAGGGGCACAGACATGGGCTGGGGGATGTGTGTGTGTGTGTGTGTGTGTGCTCCAAAAAGAGGAGGGGTCGGAGGCACTGGGTTCATTCCCCCCGCCGGACCTCTGTCCCCTTCTCTCAATAACCTCCCCCGCCCCCGCTCTCTGTCCCTCCCCAAATCTCCCTGCCCACCCGCACTTCTCTCCGATCAGCATGTGCCTGAATAGCAGTGTGTGTGTGTGGCGAGTCCCTGAATGCCACATTGTTCTGTTTCATTGCTCATACGATAATAATGATCATGTTTATGTTTCACGGCTACACCTGGTCGCTAATCTGAGCTGAATCGACTCCTCTTCCCGGCAGACAGTACTCATTCTCACCCAAGTGTCTGCCTCTGCAGGCCGCCTACGGGCCCTGCCCCTGCAGAAACACACACACACACACACACACACACACAGCAGTCGGATTGTTATGGAGCGTCGGTCCCATGACCTCACTGCATTCCCGTTCCTCTCTGTCAGGTTGATTCTGTTACTGTGGTTTTTCCACCACTTCCCTCCCCACTGTGTCTATTTTCCTCCCTCTCTGACACCCATGGCAATAAAGAGAGGGAGCTCTGCCAGCACAGGTGGCCTCAGGAGGGAAATCAATCATTTCATGGTTTAAATTAACTCTGTGGTTCCATATTTTAGCATCTCAGACGTCCTTTAGCATCTGTGGAAACGCATCCTTCCTCTCTGATGCCTCTACATCAATTATTGTTGTGTCAAGTGTCTATAAAGCCTCAGATCAGACATGAGCCTCTGATTTGTCCCTACAGAGTGTATGTATAGGCTAAAGACAGAGAACAGGCGTGTGTGTGTGTTTATGGTGGGACTAGCTGAGGAAGGCGGGGGGCGCTAACCGTGAGCGCTCTGAATGAAAGGTTTGTTTTAGAGAATGACGATCACATCCAGCTTTGTGAAAACAGCTCTTGTTCCCGGGCTCGGGGAAGAGGGAGAGGAGACAGCGGCGGAGGGAAGAAACGCAGCCGCGCAAGAGGGGGTTATGTGTGTGCGTTTTTTTGTGTTAGTGTGTGTCAGCCAAGACTTCCGCTCCCATTTGATAGCTCTGCATGCAAATGAAACCTCACAAACAAGTACACAGGGGCAAGGGTCAGCACAGCTTTCCACTGGGAGAAAAGCGACACTCGGGGAGTTTATAGTATGTGAAAACACACAGCTGTGGTGTGTGTGTGTGTGTGTGGACTTCAGAAGGTGTGCAATCAGAAAGCACCTGGGTGTGTGGGAGTTTTGTTGGTGCTTTTTTTTCCATCACTGGAGACTTTCCCCGTGTCAGCTGCACCGCGCTAAATGCCACTCTGTTATTTCCCTGCCGTGAAAGCACCTGCCACTTCAGTGTCTACCAGCTGAGGAACACACACACACACACACACACACACACACACACACAAAGGCAGGCCGCTTGAAGAGCACTTATTCCTTACTTGGTAGCAGAATGGGGGGACCCGTTTGACCTCCCTCTCTCCTCTATTCCTCCTAATAAATCACATTTACTCCATAAACACACTTAAATGTAGTTTCACAAGTGAGAATTGACGGTTAAATGTGACTTCATGTGAATCACATGACAAGAAACTCACCGTGTTTTTCTTCTTCTCCTCCTTTTTTTCAGAATGAAGCCTGGCCCCTCCGCTCCCTCCTCTTCCTGTGAACGTAGGATTTCGCTGAAGCCAAGCGTCGGGGTCGGCGCAGCGACAGCTGGACCCTGCGCCGCAGTCGATGTCCTTTGACCTCTCCGCCGCCTTCGAGGGTCACTGGAACGGCCATCACCATGGCAACACAGACACTTGACCCTTGCCCCAAATCTTCCCTCCACTTTTTCTCGGCACCAAAACATCCCGGCGCCGTCGCTGCTGCTGTACTAGATTACTTAACAGATGACAAGAACTTACTCTAACTATAGATAGGACACTATTTATCTCTTTGCATAGGCCTGCAAAATAACTCTGCAGTATATTGTTATGTTAATTATTATGATTGTTCTGCCATTCATTCACTTTCAGCTGGCTTTCTCTCGGTGCAGCCGAAAGTGACCAGATTCTCTCACCTGAAAAACCTGTGAACCAAACCTGGAGAGCAATGTGTGCACACACATACACGCAAAAAAAAAACAACCTTTCATGCATACAGATTACATATATTTATTTATTTATCATGTATGTATGCATTCAATGAAGTGTGTGTGTGAATTTGTATACAGATTGTACTGCAAACAAAAAAAAAAAGAGGTGGCATTTATGAGCATATTTAAAAATCAAAGTTAACATTTGCTTAAAGAAAAACCCTACCTCAGCAAAAACCAGGTTGGTACCAATTCACACAGTAGAAATATATATAAAATATTTATTTTCAGAGGTGAATGTTTTTTAAAAATCACCGATCCAAAGCCTTACTCGTCCGTCAGCTCCTGTCTGATGGGCTTTTTTAAGTTTGGACCTATAAACACGCAGTATATCAAAGATTTAACGATCATTTATCGACTGAATGTTCAGCAGAGCCAAGTGAGAGAGGCCTCCTCTCTAAGATTACCTTCATTTCCCCCCCTCAACACAAGATTATGTATTAAAGATCAGAGTAATATATTTATGCCTGAGATGGATGCATACACAAACAGAGGAATACTTGACATTGCCTTGCATGCAGGTGTCACACATCCAAACGTCTGTGGCCTGTCTGAGCCCAGCCTCAGCACCTTTACACACTTCCTCTCAGCCACTGTTCACCTGTGAGATCCTGCACACACACACACACACACACACAGGCTGCAGGAAGTTACGACCTGTCGCGATACGAGACGGGAACCTGAATGTTATTTATCTCGACAGCTTAGAATCTTACATTTTCTCACCTGATGCCTCATTGCGGAGCTCAGTCGCACCACGCGGTCGGCTGGTTGGCCGGCTGGCAGGTGCAAGCAGCGCCGAGCAATGTGGCGAACGCACGACACAGTCCGACTGGCTGTTCAATGAGCCCGACAGATAGCTCGAAATCCACGGCCTCCCCCGCCGACCTAGAGCCAGACGGGGGGCGCGCCGGAGCTCGATGCACGGTCTTGCACTTACAAACTTTTTAGATTGTAACACAAGACACGCTGAATGTAGTACACGCTGTGTTCTGAGCTTGGGGACACACAAACCAACAAACACAACAGACTGCAAAAACAAGTAAACATGCAGAGGTACTGAACCGAAACTATGACGCAGAAACAAAGCAGGGGAAGTATCTCGTTATTTATCTGAGTTCACTGGTACTTCACCTTTGCCTATATACTGTAAATAGGACGATGATGCAGAGAGTTGAATTCAAGCAGACGCTGAGAGATGTTAAGTTAAATAACTTATGTTGTTTGTGCTGTACATAGTTTGTGTTTGAGTGAACTTTCTGATACGACAAAAGCACTAATTAAGTTATACGCTAACCTGTATGGTTCGCCTTTGATTTTTTTAAACTGTCATGGGACGGTCTTGTGAAACGGACGCCACTATGAGGACATTTTCTAATGCTGTAATTCTGATTAAAAGGTTTTAAAGATTTTAAGAGAAATCATTAATACTTGATTAATTCTTCTTACTTTCGGTACAACATAAATGGCATATATGCAATATTTACACTTTTGAAAATTAGTTTACAAAGACGTACCAAATGTATAAATACTGTTAATAATGTTTGTTAACCTTAAAGAAATCCGATTTTTGCTGTTTGTACGTTTTTTTTCTCCAAAATTTGAGAACTTTTTTCTGTGTGTTTTTTGCTAATCGAGCCTCTTGATGTTTTGAGCAGTGTTTTTTGCATTTGGATAATGTTTCAAGTTTTTATTCAGCATCTAAAAGGCTACGACGCGGGCCCCCGGCTTCTCTTGCTGTGTCTTTCTCATTGTAAATATTTCATATCTTTGCATATTGTGATGCTACTAAGAGATGATAATTTAAACTTAGTTCATTGCTTTAGATTGTATTGATTCTTTATAGACACATGCAATAAATAATGATGTTATTTAAGAAAGCCGCTCGCCTCTGTCTCTGTTCTTTCTCTCCCCACACGTCACAAACAGGCTCGGGCTTTTCATCTCGCCGGAGCAGATGTTTCAATTCAGCTTCCCGCCTCATTCATTACGTAAAACGCTCATTAAAAAAGAAGGAAAGAAAGAGAGGACATATCTCCATTCTCTTTCATTCCTCATGCTCCTTCTTGTCTTCTCCGAGTGTTTGTTCTGCATTGAGAAAGAACGCATCAAGAATTGGGTGTAGGCCTCTCCTAGCGTTGCCTCCAGCATTAGCATTGTTATTGTTTGTCTGCGCCGGGCTCTCTGTCCCCGCCCCCAGCAATAGTAATTAGACCAGCGTGTTGAAACAGCCTCTGGAACTGGGAGGGAATAAATAACACTGTGATAGGATTATGATTTTGCACCCTTAGCCATATGTTGCCAGATTATTCATTCTCACAGCCTCGCTAATTAAAATGCTAATTAATGCTGGGAAATAGGTCTAATTGTCTACTATTGCGAGATGTTTGCATGGGAGGAGGGGGTTTGCTTTGAGAGTGTTAGTGCATGCGCAGGGTGAGGACATGCTTCAATCCTAAGCGAGCAGTAAAGGGGTGGAGGAGAACAGCTGGAGAGAAGGGGCGGGTCGTTGGGAAGTATGCAGGTTGACCGACAGACGGGACGATAGCCTGGAGGTAGATCTCTCTCCCATTAGGCCGACTCATCCCCGCAGCGTACGCAAAGAGCAAGAAGGCTAATGAGAGGGACAGCAAAGTGTGACATATTCTCTCCAGACCAAATCTCATCCATTAATGTTCCCTTCATGCTCCCGTCCTCCCGCCTGCTCCGCTTCCCTCTTAAGTTTAATTAAAGACTCTAATTTATCTCATTAAATCGTAAGGGATAGAGAGTAAGCTGCAGGCCGTGTCGCGTCTCTCACTACTTCCTCTTTACTTTAAAACTCACCTTCAAAAGAGCGACCAGAAGGCGAAAAAGAAAGCAGAGGTATTGTATTGACGACAATAGCTTGAGCATGCAGCCTTCGTGCGAAAACCAACACATGCGTTCCAGATAAAAGCATGCAAATCACTCTTACAGTGAGATAATGCAAAGTCAATGAACTAGCCTGCGTGTGAGTGCATGTCGTCTGCATGTCAGCTGGTGAGTGTGTGCGTGCGATAATAAAGTGTGTGTGTTAGAGGGGGTGGGTTGGGTAACAGTAGAAAAGGTCCATACGAGCAGCGTAAAGTAGCCGGTTGCCCCAGGGAGTCATCAGCCGTATGGACAGAGACCTGCAGGAGCTCCACAGGAAATGGCATGCTTCCGGAAAGCTGTCTGGGACACTGCTACTACATTAGTGGCTGTGTGTGTGTGTGTGTGTGTGTGTGTGTGTGTGTGTGTGCTTTTAAAATCTAGTACTCTAGTGCCGATGGCCCCCCTCCCCCAACAATCTCTCTTCAGTTGCATGCAGCATGTTCTCTGCATTAAAGTGTCCACGTGTTAGCCTGACTGTTAGCCTGACTGTTAGCCTTGAAACACCAGCACACAAAATGCTGTAAACATACAAACCTTTGTGTTTTATTCCACAGACAGCTGAAAATACAAAATTACATGATGTTATCTCCACGAGGGGGGACGTTAGAGGCCCTTACATACTGCGCGATAACGGCAATCTCACAGGTTCAGTGCCTGTCACGCTGTGTGAGATTGCTTTTATAAGATCTTGGTTGGAATCTATGGCGACTGCACATAATCATTTGTAAGGCGTGTCAGATTGTGTGACAAATGCTTCGATACTCAGGCTTTAATTTAATAGAAAAGTGAAAGTAAGAAGACGAATGTTAATAATGAATTTCTGACACATTCTGGGTGCCAACGCTCTGAATCAGCTGTTGTGAAATGTGTCTTAGAGTGGGCCACTGTTTTGGCTTGAGAAGAGAAGATTTAACAATGTTTCTCTTTCAATTTGACCCTTAGAATTTGTCCTCATTGCCTGCTTAGTGGTGATAGTGTAGCGGTGAGAAACACAGGGTAACTCACAATACGATACAATACACAATACGTGGTCGACGATAACGATAATGGGAAAACGGCCCTACTTCTCAGGTGTGATATATTACCTCAGTAGACATTTTTCCTAATAAGTGTTTTGTCTCAATCTGTAGCTTTAAGTCTTATTAAATACACCATGATGTTTATTTTGTGACTTATGGTCCCAGTTAGGGTCAGGGTCAGGGTGGTTACCCCTTTATTGACACTTGAATTATTTGTCACTATACATAACTATATCCAGTATCGATTACTCGAACATTTATTCACAAATATGAATAATTACAGAAACATACTGTTGTGGTGTTTCCTATTAAAGCATATTGTCATTGAATATGCGGTTGTTAGCGGTAAGGCCTTCCTCCGAGGGTGGCGCTGTTGCAAATGGTCCCCAATCCATGTGCAGTTCAGAGAACCCAACGTTACCCCTCACAAACTGTTTGTTTCTGCTTCGGCACCCATAGTTACACTCGATGTAAAATACGACCGCATAAAGTCCGGAAAATATGTCAAAGAGAAAACAGAGTTCAATACTTGCTAACTTTGGATTCACTTCTAAAAAGCTTGGTGATGTGCAGGCAGCGCGTGTATTTGATTGCCATGGTTTTGGGTCCATGAAATCTTGTATATTGTGTATTGAGTCAGAGTGAGACTTCAGCTTAACGCTGGAGCACAAGGTAGGGGGACCCCCCAATTGCCACTGGGTATTTCGCACACTGGTCAGGGTTGTTAGGGATAAAAGAGGGTATGCTTTGGGGCTTGGCGGCCAAAATAGAAATGTAACAATGTGTATCAACCTTGTTGTCAAAATATGGTCACTTCTGGTTTAAAAAAACGTGATGGCATCTCCCGGATGACACTCCAAACTAGGGGTGGGACAAAATATCGATACAGCAACATATCGTCGTCCTGACTCATGCAAAACAATTACCGATGGGCTGGCGCCAAATATCGATATCTTAATTTACAAATATTTGCTGCTCTAAACAGATTCCCCTTTGATTCTGACTCACAGCGTCACTACATAACATGAACGGATATTAATTGGCTGAAGAAGCTAATCAGATATTGCGATTTTCTTGCAATATATCAATTATCGCAGAATTGCGATGTTTCATATACTGGTCTACTGTTTGCAACCGGTGGAGATGCCCCCCGTGGCCATTAGAGAGACTGCAGGTTCACTTTCGCCTAGGCCTCCCCTTTTTGAAACCAGTCTGTGGATTGAGCTCAGACGTTAATTTGACCTTTCCTGCAGGACACTGACATGCATGCTAACATACTTGCTGTTGTCAGCATATATTTACATCGTCTTCTCAGTGACAAAGTTGTTGATCTAAAATAGCTTGAGATGGAATCAGCAGCGGTCCACACAGGTGACACTACACTCGTGCAGAATCGAGCGAGATATTTGTGTGTATTCTGCCTGCAGATGAAGTCATCTATATTCAGGTTCCTTGCTATTTCCCACAGATCCAACAAGCAGGAATGCAAACACTTCTTCGTACGAGAATGTTTTCACCATATTTGTAGATATACTGCACGGAGAGAATGGATGATAGGTTCACAGGAGAGAGAGAGAGAGAGAGAGAGCGCCCTGAGGCAAGCCGACTCTATTCTCCTGTCAGTGTGTGTAACAGATCCTTCTTTTACTGTGGGCACATATTCAAATAGCACTTCCTATGTGCATGGTCTTTGACTATCAACAGCTTATCTCTCATGCACTCTTTTCTTTCCGCCTCAAACACACACACACACAGGCTGCTGGAGCGCTGGAACACACTTGTGTCATCTTTCCAGTGTTGCATAATCTGCCAGCAAAAGTGCAGTAAACAAGTAACTTCCTCTTTTGAAACCTGACAACATCTTCCCCCTTTTTTTTTGAGAGACAAAGGGCAGAATGTTCCATGAACTCATTAATAATAAGCGCTTCACATCTGATTAATTTTTTTAAAGAAGTGACGAGGCTCTCAGGAGAGATCTGATGTGTGCAAGTTCCCAGGCCCTGAAACTATGATTCTTGAGAAATGACTCAGAATTGAAGTCCCAGTTGGATCTGACCCAGCATGTATTGTGCAGGAATGTGCGTGTAGGAGGGCCTGTTGCTCACATGTATGTGTGTGTTTCTAACTTTATGCATGTGTGTTTGATCCGACATTCCCAGCTGTTTTCCAGGTAGAGTTCTCACGCTTCTTGTGCATCTCCTGTTTCTCACGCTGGCTGCTTTGACTGTAATCCCTACCAACACACACACACACACACACACACACACACACACACAAACATGCACACAACAGAGACCCACAGCCCCGCCTCCTTACCTGGCCACCAGGTGAACAAAAACCAAGCTCACGCACTCGCTCACACACCCCTTCCTGTTTCTGATGACAGAGAGGGAGCCACAACAAAGACGGGACGGAGCGCAATCACAAACAAACACACACACAATAATGGAGGGAATGGGACAAGAGGGAGAAACAGGAAGAGGCAGGTAAGAGAGATAAACAGGGGGAGGCAGGAGATGAGAGGTGGGAATGTGCGGGAACCAACAGGATGAGATCATGCTCCCTACCTAAGCCCCGCCCACTGAGCGTGACTCACACTCGGCAGGTGCGTCTGCGTGTGTGTTTACAGCTGCAGGTCAGCGCAGGGTGTGTCCCCATTACACTGCTGGGGGAACATGTTTCCTCAAGCACAGGTACAGCTATTCATCACAGCACACAGTGTTTCAACAGCAGCGCTTCTTTATTACCACACCGCCCGGGCCGACAAAGAAAGGCTTTTGAAAACAAAGTTTCCTGGAACGTAAATGTGAAAAACAGTAGCCCCCGCTGAGTGTATGATGTAAGGATGGTAAATTTGGAAACTCCGGAGCGTGCACTCCCTTAAAAGTAACCACATCTTTACTGCTACACGTCCTCCGTTCTGCTGCTTTCGCCTCAAAGTGATGGATGTGGTCGGCGGAGACGGCACATGACCTGCAGACGGCCGCAAGCTCCTTAGAAGGAAACACCATCTGCTTCTTTGGCTGCTCGATGTCAATGAGCTGCATGTGTTTCTATTTTATTTATGATCATGTGTGTGTTTAAAATAGTGAGAGGGAGTTTATGCTAATGAAACATTAACCCAGAAACTTGGATTTTATTGCTCTGGAAAACTCCTGGTTCAGAAATCAGCAGCGTCAAACTTAACTCGTGTTTCTGCTTTGGGACTAAAGCAGGACGGTGTGTTGAAACAGGCAAGTCTCTTCTAAACATTAAAAAAAAGTTCACTCCGTCATGGATATCCCGATCTGCCAACAATCCACTCTCTCAGCACAAGGTCAACCCTGGTGAAATTCCCGTTGACAGACATTGCGGTAATTCCATCTTTTACAAGCCTCTTTTACTCTGAATGGCTGTCAGTCTGAAAATGTCTTTGTTGGTCGGTATTTTTAGTCTCCTACAATGCAGGGAACAAAAGGTCGAATGAGTGTGTACACAACATCACTGGGTCTTACTCAAGACTGCAATCTCAATGATGTCTGGGTCACTTAGGACACGTGGGGGACAAGCGTTGCGTAAAGCACAAAAACAGTTGTGCAATTAAGTCAGGTTGCAAATGTAGAGAAACAGTCTGGGCGTTTAAAACTCATTCAGCAAACTATCCTCTGGACTTTGAATCCGCTAATTTGTCTTCATTCTGTAACAAGACGGAGACACAACACTTAGTCATGAGTATCGGTTACCAGTTCAAATCAAAGGGACTCTGGGATTTGGGCCTACAGGGTCTCAGCTAGCATTATGCATTAACCATTAGCTACATGCAGCCATTAAACAGTGACATAGAATGTAATGTTCAGTGATTAAAGTGACAATATTTACAATCCAAAAATTAATATGAAGCTTTAGGTCCTGATCAGACAGAGCGCGTTCTGCAGGCTGTATAACGTGAGGCGCATCGCACTGCCTTTTCTGCTGAAGCATACGGTTAAAAAAAGAGCAGCTCGCTGCGCCTTTTTTATTTTACTGTTGTCAAGGCGACCACCGAATCATTATCTGTCATTAAACTAACCGTTATATTGTAAACTGACAGAAGGCCCGCCTCCACATTCATTCGATTGGACTGAGAAAAACGGCAATGATGTCTTTGTGCTTTGAGTTTTTTCAATGCGAGGCGCACAGAGCGGAAAAGCGTGTGTCCACTGATACCACAAGTAGAAATTAAAGTAAAACAGCACATTGGATTTCCCATGATACTGTCGAGTCAATGTGTTGTCTACATTACATGAATGAGAGACAGGATTGGACGGCAAGCAGGAAAGCACACGTCTCTAGCTAAGTTAAAATATGTTATCCGTGACATGCTAACCATGTGCTAAGTGAAACAGAAGTACTAAAGAGTTGGAAAACTGACTTCAGTAATGTAGATTTAGTCGGAATATGTCTTGAAATTCTTTGCATTAGCTTAGAAATAGGAACATAAGCCCCTTTGAGCTATTGTTCACTGCTAGCTTATTGTTGCTATTAGCCACTATAAGCTGCTCAGTGAGGCTTAAGTGGCTAAATTCTTGAGTGTATGAATTTGAACAAGTGTGTGTTTTGTAGCTTATGAATCTAAACGTTTGATTTATGGGATAAAGAATGTAAGATTTCTGCATCTTAGCGTGTAATACAATAGCCTGCAGCTAAAATGAAATATTACAAATGCATCAGGCAGCGACGTTACTTTCTGAACAATAATAATGGCTCTTTACCTTCCTGAAATATGACCTTGTTGTCCCCCCAATATACATCCACCTCCCGCAACTGGGACCAACGCTCCAATAAAGCCATCTATTTGCTGAGCGAGCTGTTTTTAGTCTGACAGCGCTTCCGGGCGTTTATGCTAGCTTCTTATTTGAGCTAGCTGCTAACTGCTAACTCTCACAGATAACACGATCGCAAAACTTTTCACCTCTGTCCCTAATTTTTCACAGATGTAGACTCGGTTCTGTTACTGCCGGCTTTAAGGTGGAATAACATTGACCCCAATCCCATGTTTGTATCTTCTATTTAGGGGGAACAACAGCACAATAATCCCAACTACTAGCATTTTAGTACGACGACAAATACTCCATGTTTGACCACTCCTCTCTCCATTCACCTGCTCTTTAAACGTATTTGTCATCCTGACTAATGACCACGAATGTTTCACTTCCTCTAATCTCTGCGCCGCCTCTGTCGCCGTTTTTCTCCACCTCTGATTATGTTCTGAATTCTCAGGGCTCATGTGTTATCTCGGCTGCTCTCCATATGACGCACATTGCCAGGCAAGGACATGCTGTTTCTATGCAGCGCTGAGACAATGCGCTCGTATCTCGAATATCAGATCGACTCCTTCAGAATGTTTCTATATTTGAGAGCGACGGAGGGAGAGCGCGAATGAGAGCTGAAGGACAATGCCACTGGTGTTTACATTTACATTTAGAGTTATAACACCTCCGGTCACAAAAGGCATATTCAGCCTGAGCGCTGACCCTTACATGAGGTCATGCGTGCGTGCGAGGGAGAGTCTCATGCTAAAATAAAGCAAGTGATAAACAGGATAGGTGGAGGGACGCGGAAAGCCGAGTTTGAGGGGAGTGGGCGGAGACTTGAGGGGGGAAGGGGGTCTCATTTGGGAATTACCACATTATTATATGGATGATGGATGCTGGCAGTGGTGGAGTGAAGATAAATAAATGATTAGGGAAACACACAAGGCTTCTTCTTCTTCTTCTTCTCAAGGCAAAGTCAGAGAAACATTCATAAAACAGAGGCTTGGATTGATTTCCCCGCTCAACTACTCATTTCAGTGACGACAATAACAAAAGACAAAGATTCCCTTGTTTGGCTTCTCCTGTATCACAGTAATGAAAGCTGTTTTCCATCATTGAGATCACACAGCAGGTTCACTGTGCACTCCAAAGACATTGACACTGTCTGGAAGTGGGCCATCAGTTTCCTTCAATCACCCTAATGTGGAGGGCTGTGAGGCTGACAGCCATCTATACGCGAGTGATACCCCTCCCCCCCGAGCGCTAATAAACAAACACACAGCCTCCCCCGGAGTCCCCCAGGTGGTCTCAGTCAACACATTGAATGGAGCATCACTCAATGATGGATCAAAAGAACGACCGTGCGCCCATCGCTCATCTTCTCTTCTCTCTCCAGCTCTCCTCCCGTCCTCTCTCCCGCTCTTTGATCCACCTTTTCTCGTTTAGCCCACCTCTCATCCATCTTGGGTGTTCCCGCTCCGCGCTGAGCTCCAGACAGGCCGAGGGGGCTCTAGACCTCATCCCTCACCCGCCTCTCTCTGCGGGGACAAATAGGTCCCGGAGCGTCGCTGCTGAAGGATGAGCCTGTTACAAACACAACCAGGTTTTTTTTTCTGCTAATTCCTGTGTGTCGCTCTCTCATGCGTGCACCCTTGATCAGATGCCTCCGAATTTTCTATACAAACGTGTGTATTTGAATAATTTATTGACTAGACAATCCATCTCGCCCACAAATGGTATGTACACATACAAGTTAATGTTTTCCTGTGACGAAACACACTGTTCAAATGATTCCAACCATGACCCTGTTTACTTTGCAAAGCAGGATGCATGTGACACACAACTAACTTCCTACTCAGATGGGTCATGAATGTGTACTGACAATGTTTTTCTTAAATCTGCAACAGCTGACCGCCTGCAGTTGTTTTGATACCATTATCTGTATCTGCCTCTGATACAGCGCAAAATGCAGTATCAGTATCAGTGAGTCAGTCAATGAACAGATCCAATACATGGATGGATTATCAGAACCACAGGCCCTATACAAACACAAATAGGCGTAGTACACGCCCTCACTGAGTACAAAAATGTGGTCGCACAATAGCATGGGGTTACCCTCAAGCGGGGCTGCGTTAGCATCCAGGTCCCCGGGAGGCAGCGCTGTAGCAACGGCCGTGCTAAAAGTATCACGCTTTCTTTTTGTTGGAAAATGTTGAAATTGAGGATTTTTGATGAATCAAAGCGACATCTTTGACATCTCTTGAGTTCTGCTGACCTGCTGAGCTTTGGTTTCTCCATTTCAAAATGTTATTATGACCACGAAATAGAAAGTTAATGTCCCTCACAACCTACGTCATTACGTCTATTGAATTTAAATTCAATGAAAAAAAAAAATCCAACAATTTAGATTTAGATTCAGTCTTAAGGCCAAGGCCCTGGTCACTTTGCCCATGCTGTAATCCGTCTATGATCCAGCACCATCATTTATCAGCTCCCCAAAAAGTCAACAGGTTAACAAACAACAGCAGTTTGGTGCTCGGGGGCGTAATGATGTAATGACACGGACAGACCCGCCAACATACTGAGCCACTGATGCTTGCCCTGTCTTCTGAAACGTAATGTGATTTTATGTTGTCATGTCTCCCTAAGTATGTGTCATGTTTTAACTGCTTGTGTTGATCGTCCTCATTATTGTCTTCTTATCTGTCCTACTTTGCGTGGCGCTGCCTTATTGTCCTGAGCTTCATTAGCCTGTTAAGCTGTTCTGTTTTTATATGTTTTGTGTTTTATTTGTTGGTTTAATGGTCAACTTGACATCATGCCGAGGGATAGCAGTTGAAAATTAGCCTTTTGGCACCGACAATTTTACAGTGATGTTGATTAATGTGCGTTGTCCCTGAGGATGAACCAATAAATAAAAAACAAAAGGCAGGACATGACGTCAAAGGTGGACTGTGGAAGTCCCTGCAGCTAGCGACCAGTTTCGGCGTCAGCCCTCACAGCTGGGAGGCTCCTGAATCTCTTCATCTTGGCAATTTGGGGACATCGTGTCCTTCTTCTGATTTCGCAGCGATCTCATGCGTCATCACTCCGCCCACGCGCTCACGGTGAATGTTTGCAACTATTTTACTCGGAGGCTGGCGTTCACAAATGCAGCCCATCCGGACAACGTCAGGACATTTTCAGGAGGGCAATGCATGTGTGAAAGGGGCTCTTTTTTCACTGGGAGGTAGCATCAACATGCTTTAACCAAAGGGTCTATGGGACGTCCAAACATTGCTGCCCACCTCCCCCTTGTCCACACCTTTTTCAGTATGTCCCAAAATAGGGAAAACTAACAGGCTGACACTCACGCTTATTTCACCCAGTGATCATCCAGGTGTGCAGCAGGAAGAACGTGGGCGTGATTTAAACATATCTCAAGATTGGCGTTAATTCTTTGCGCGATAACGTTGGTCTCCTTTTGTAAGTACGAAGTGCATCACCATGAATTCCCCCGAGGACAGGCTGTCTGAAAGTGTGCATTGTCCGGCTCGTTCAAGTAGAAGTACACAAGAGCTGTAAATTAAAAGGAGAGCCAAGGAGCAGCACAGTTTAGACTAGCAGGCCAATAACAGGCGGGCTGTTATGCAAGTGTTGGCCCGGCCTGAGCGCGGAGCATCATAACAGCTGTAAAGAAAACCAGAGATGGAGACAGAGATAGAGGAGAGAGCAGCAGAGCTCAGATCACAACCACAGCCAGGCTTGTTTGGCCTTCAACTCTTTCCTTTCTTTTTATATCACTTCCCCCTCTACTATCGTCTCACCTGTCTATCTGTTCCCTCTCCTGTCTCTCTCTCTCTCCTCTTTTTCCTCAAGCATGATAGCATGATGGGTTTTTCTCCCTCTGAGCGCTAGCAGAGCAACAACACATTCCTCCCCACATTCCAGCCTCAGGAAAAACAGTGTCCGGAACATAATAAAAGGCCAAGCACGTCATTTGTTTTTAAACCCACTTGCTCACGGGAACAAAGCTGCGCTGAGAGCAGGATCGGGCAAATGTGTTTGTGCATACGAGAACGAGACGGCGAGAGGGATGTGTTTGTGTTTTCGTCGATCTGTGTGCATGTTTTTCTCTCCGCGGTAATGACAGCGTGACGCGCTTACCAATCCATCAGCGATAAACCACACAACCTCTGCTCAGCTGCATGCCCTCAAATACAAATGTGAGGAGGGAAAAAAGCTTCATATGATTTCATTTTTTTCTATTTCCTTCTAGGACTGTTGTTTTTGGCATTCTGTCCAGCTTGTCTCATTTCTCTTGTGCGATCCAGGACACAGAAAAATCCCCAGGTACACTGTGACCTTTTTTGGGCCACGTGCACTCTTAGGTATCTCCTGCGGTGGACACACAGAGACAAATACACACACACAGTGGTGGCAGGTTGAGGGTTAGGCCGGTTTTAATGGAGTGTTTTGGCCGCAGTGAATCCTCCCACTTGACCTCCACATCCTGCCCGGAACAATATCACTTTCACCCTCGTTTCCTCTAAGCCAGCCATCACTGTCCGAGCATGACCCGGACTGATTTTGGCACAAAAGCCTGTGTGTTGACATTTCCCATCATTCATCGCTATTTTTGTCTCTTAATCCATCCAGTCTGCTAGATTTGTAACACGCCCCCCCACCCCAAACTCTCAATTTCTAAATATCTCGTGACAACTGATACTGAAAGCTTCCGACCAGCCAATCCATAGCACTGCTGACCTCATCCTGTCCTCCTCTGTGTCTACTGCCGGTCCCATCAGCTCCTCAGGAAGCTAATATTCTCCTTCCTGTATTGTAATCGCTGGCCAGCGGAGGCTACGTGTGCATGTGCGTGTGCATGTAAGCCCATGTTCTCGTGCATACACATTCTTTATTATTTGGGTCCGCCTCTCAGACCTCTCAGCGTATTCCCTCATCATATGGGACTGCCTTTAAAATGGTCTGCACACATGAATTATGCAAGTTGTGTGCATGTCCCCACTGAAATCTTTTTGTCTGACCGCTGGGGTCAGCCCTACACACGGGTCTGTATGTGACTGACTGAAGGAGTGAGTGAGTGATGGTACTTTCACAGCCACAGAGAGAGAAAGTTGCGACATCGCAATGGCGGATCACGGAGCATATTGGACCTCCACTGACGCGACTCTCTCTCTATACGGCTCTGGATACTTTGTTCGGGGAGTAGGCGGGGCTGCTCCTTTGCTGCTCATCCGCTGTCATCACCTACGTCCGCAGCGCGCTCCAGCTTTCAAACACGTTGTCATCGTCCTCATAAGGACAGTCCTTGTAACACATTGTTCACAAAAGCGCACAGTGACCTGATGCAGTCAGCCACATAGGTTTAGACCGAGTCTTGTTACAAGACAAAAGTATCTACTCGTGTCAAACTTAAAGTTTAATTTAATTTCACTAAACCAAGAACCATGTTGTAATAATTGTTCCTGCACATCCAGGGTACTTTAGCTGTGTAGAACCCCGAGCCATTCATTAGCCCCTTTTACAATGCCAGTTAATGGGGGCTTTTATGCTGGCATTGCTTGACTCAATGTAAAATGACAAAGGCGGCGTAACAGCAGTGCTTCGTTACGCCGTGTGGTGGAATCGCACTACAAAAAGGGCTACTGACTCATGCATTCCCCCAGCTTCACGTTAGGGTACCGTGCAATCAGGTAGTGCCAAATTGGCCACAGACATCCTGGTTGGTAGAGTTCCACCATATTCTGGAGGGCCACCCATGGCATCCTCTGGTCAGGATATTTTGTCCAAGCTGCAGGGCAGGAAACGGCATCCAGAGCATCCGCTTTTCCACACTTTTTCGTTTCAGTCCAAGGAGTAGGATTGCGACCAATCAAAGCTGCTTTTACACTACATATCACATTCACCCATTCACACACACATGCACACACTGATGGCAGAGGCTGCTACGTAAAGTGCCCAGCTGTCATCACATTCACACACTGTTGGCTGTGCCACCGGGAGCAGTTTGGGGTTCAGTGTCTTGTCCAAGGACACTTCGACATGTAGACTGAGGGGCCGATACCGAGCCGACCACTGAGCCACAGTCGCCCCTAAGATAGTATTCTGTAGTCATGTAAGTCCGTTGTCACTCTGCAGTGATGGTTGGCCCGGTCTTTCCTTACCATTCAACAGAAGAGAGAGAGTTTGCACAAACAGGTGAAAATATGTGAAACTACTATTTAAGTTGTCAGTAGAACTAATGGTTGACTCTTATCATCCTATAATCAGCTGTAATACACACTTAACTGTAGTAGTAAAAGTAGGGCTACTATCTTCCAATTGTGAGTGATCTCACAGAGGGCGTCCCACACAGGAAACATCAAAAGGCCAAAGTTTAACAGCCCACCAATAAAACAGCAGTTCTTACACCCTGCTTTCATGTGACCCAATATCACACGTCCACTTTGTTGGGACTTTAGGGACCAATAATGTGTGTCATTAATGACCGCTGCTCGTCCTGCCTCTTGACCTGGACATTTCCCGTAAAAGGGGAAATAAAAACTCAACTCCGCCCATTCCCCTCCTCTTCTCTATCGCCAGTTCCAACCTTCACTTTCTCTTCCAGGCTTTACCCGGACATTCACAAAAACATGTCGGTTTACAGTAGGCTGAGCGTTGCCAGGCAGCATCTCTTCATTTTTGTTGATTGTGCCGGTTGCCTTGGTTACAAATGCTGCTTTTTCATGGTGACAACCAAAAATAAAACACGGAGAGTTGAGTAAAAACAGCTCTGTCTTGCTCTTTCTATCGCACTCACTCGCTCCCCTCCTCTCTAACCCTGCTCCTTGTTTTCCCTGTAGTGGTCTTGATGTTGTAATCCACACCTGGACGGGCGCCAAGCATGTCTGCAGACACCTGCGTCAGACCGACTGAGAAAAACAAGAGTGAAAAGAACAGATCCCACCCCTTCATCCCTCTGCTCTCTATCTGTGTGTCTCTGTTTGCCTCCGTTTCTCCATCCACAACCCCCCACTCTCTCTTTTTCAGCGGGTCATGTGACTTCCTTCCTGTTGTTTTGACCCTGGGGTCGCTCTGCCTCAGGGTCACACGCCTCTCCCCCCCTCCTCTTTGCTTATTAAACACAATCTTAAAATCTTCAAGTCTTTTTTTTTTTTTTTAGCTCCCTCTCACACACATACAAACACACATAAAGACCAAGCAGGGGAGGCAGAGAGGCGGGCCTCTGCGGAATCTGATTGAACTTTGGAGGAACTCAATGACCACGCTCCCGCTCCTCTTTATGGTGCTCTCCGGCTGACCTTTCAGACTGTAGAGGACGGCAGACGGCGGGGGGTTGGATGTTTCCTCTTGTTATGGCTACCTCAAATAAAAAACACACTGTTTTGGGTCCAAACATCGACTGTTTGACTATTAAGCCACCGGAGATGCATCGCATTCCTCCTCAGACGAGACAGCAGCGTATCAGGAAGGTATTTCAAGCAGCTCTGCATCAGTTGTCTCGGGCAGCCATTATTTTTGTCTTTTAAATGAGTGTATTGAGCAGGGACAATATGACAATCCAAGGTCATCAGAACATAAAGAGCACCCTGAATCCTCCTGAATTATCAAGGGTTAACAGCTATCTCTCGGTTTCCCCACAGCAGCAGGCTTCTCCTCCTATCTGGACACCATTCACGACACTCGGCCGATGCAGCACAGGCGTCAGAGGGCCCAAAGCAGATACAGTGTGTTGGCACGGTCGCAGATAAGGCCATGCGCTATCACTCTCTTTGGCTATGGAAAGCACATGACCAAGTGAATGAATTGTAGTACGATTGGTTTGCGTGTGCGTGTTTTGCACGTGAGTGTTTGATCACGGTGGTAGCGTCACCGGCTGCATGAACAGAATTCCTAAACAGGTTAAAAAAACTGGGAATTTATGCAAAGACTGATCTGATAAAAAAATCAGCCAGTGTGTTTATAGAAAATATCTACCAGCAGAAACCTTCCTGTCAATATTGAGCTGGTATTCACACTGAGGCCGGAACAATCTGTCTTGTTCTATGTTTAATCTCTGAGTGTGTGTGACTGTGTGTGAGAGAGAGAGAGTGGCACAAGCTTTTCACTCCGTGTACTTCAGCCGACTGAGAGGAAGGTGTTCCCAGCGCTGCTGTGACTGCCCTGGGGAATGCAGGGTGCTAAGCAGTCCAAATTAAACCCGCCTTCAGCTGCGTAACGTTCTGTTCCCGACCTGGGAACGACGAGCCCCCCGGCACAGTGGCAATCAGAAGTTGGAGTGCTTCTCAGCACCTTATCCAAGCAGAGCAAGGTGACCTACTAGCTCGTGTCGGCCATCTGTGCAACAAGAGTTTAGAGGACGAGTTGTGGATGCTAAGGTGCTACTAGTCAAATTGAAGATAGAGATGCAGAGATACATGAGCTTTAAATGTAAAGAAGTGTGTAACATTAGCTTATTAGTGTAAACCCTTTTGTTCGTCCATTCAACACATTCCCTTTTCTCTGCCTGCACACTTAGAAGCTCAAATGCTGTTTTAATGTTCTACTTTGTGGTCCAGGTTTGCAAAGTGTAAAAAGAAGGGAATCTTCTTCATTATACTGCTTCTGTATTGATCACCACCTCAAAAGACAATAGACAGTGAAATTTTAGAAGGACGTTGGGCCATATTTCAGTTAAAACAACAGACTTAGCTACTGTCAGAAACCGGCTAACATTAGCAACCGCTTCTAGCGTTACTGTTTGACAGCGTCACATGACATGAAAAGGAAATAATACATTTCTCCATAAATTTAACATTAGCTAGCTAAACTAGCTAATGTTACTAACTAGGAATTGGTAGAAGGCTAAGGATAGCTGTTGTGTTTTAGCTGCTGCTAGCTAACAAGATACCAAATAACTTTCTTTTACCTTGAAACACAGCCTGATTTTCGCCATCTATTGTCATTTTAGATGCTGATAAATGAAAATGAGAATACATTCTAATTAGGGATGCGCGATATTGGATTTATGCCGATATTTTACAACTCATTTAGCTGATTACCGATACCGATATTTTTTTCCCGCACACCTAATTGCAGAGATCATCAACTCTCTTCTTTATTGGAATTAGCGTACAGTATAATGCTGATACTCTTATCACATTTGTTACAACGGTCGGGGTGACGGGTCTTGAGATCAAGTTTGTAGTGTTGAAAGACTTTGCCTTGGCTCCTCCTCGCATCACCGAAGCTGAGCAGTCATTGCAAATAGCAGTTTCGCTATCAATCTCGGACACTTTGAAAAACTTGCACACCACGGACATTTTGGCTTCTAACTCTCTCATGCTACAGGTAGACACACGTGATGTCATCACGCTGCGCCGCGCAGGTCTTCTTCGTGCCGGCATTGCGCCAAGGTCGGGCATTTAATCAAGTATGCAGCAGCCCATTATTTTATCGGTTAATTATATCGGCGGATATCGGCGTGTTGGCTGATATCCGATAGTTCATTTTTAAGCCAATATCGTCCGATACCGATAACGTGCCGATAATATCGTGCATCCCTAATTCTAATCATTTGTTAGGTTCCTGATGTTTAAAAAATTTGCATACGATTCTTCTAAGCTTGGAGCTTCCCACCGTCACTTTGACTTGAGAGGGAAAATGGCCGCCGTGTGAATATGGTCAACTGTGTTCTGTGCGACTTCTGTATTTGGTTGACATTTCTGCATTTACAACAATAAAAGGTTGAGGTTACAAAGTCATGTTTTGAACTGAATTGTCAGAAGATACATTCACAACCAACATTTTGATGAGCGGCGGCCATTTTTAAATGAATCCACTGTTTGACCCACAAATAGCAAACTGAACGGCCAAGCCTAATCTAATTTTACAATGTGATGTCATTCCATTCAGACTTGAACCGTGTTAAGTTCAGTTTTACGAGTTCTGACTGACTTTTATGGAAAAGGTTACTCAGACGATGACTTCTGCCAAAGAGGTTAAGTTTTCGGTGCCGTTGGATCGTCAGCAGGATTACAGAACCACCACAGCTGGGCTGCATATCAAAGAGGAGTGGACTATTGGCCTTGGCGGATGTCTGCGCTCTCCGAGTGCCGTTCTAGTTCAAGCATGAGACCGACATGTTCGACTGCCAGCACATTTACATAATGCTGTGCGTGTCTGAGCGGGGCTATAAACAGAGCATACTGCATGCTAACACAACAAGCATTTTAATGCTTTTAGGAATGTGGCTTCGGGCCCAGAAAGTAGCCACAATGTTTTTAGAGCACATGGGAGTTCAGCCTATTATTGCCACACTGAGGTTGAAGGTGAAGGAGCAGCTGTATGAGTGGTGGGGTTCTTTGGGGTGAGAGCAGGCCTCTGTTAGTGCTGCGTACACACTTCACTGGAGGCAGCAAACACCAGCCTCAACACCATGTTCTCTGTCTGTCATTCTCTCGTCATACTCACCTGCAGGCCTCCAGGGCAGGATGGGGTTTGTTTACTCGTTGTTTGACTCCTCAATTCTGAATGAATGGTAGGTGTCCATTCATTTCTAGCAGCTCCACAATGTAACTGCACACCTCTGACACCTCTGATGCAGTTCTTTCGCCATTAAAGATTTAAAGTCCTGAATTTGTGAGGAAAAAAAACAAATGCAAGTAAACATAATCCTCATGGGAGAGTGCTTTGGTTTTGAGAGACTTTGAAAGACTTTACCCATGTATTTTAAAGGGCCAGTTCGCCAATTTTCAACCTCAGTCCTATCATGCTATTATGGAGAGCTAATGCCATTATGGTAGAAAAAAATGCAATTAGGGTCTTTGCCTTTGGAGGACTCGATCCGCTTCTCCAATGGGCCCTGGGAAACCTCCGCCAGACTACGTAAAAAGTGTCATCTGGCGGAGGCCAGGGAGCTCGCTGAACTACACTTCCTGAATCTAGGTCGCTGTCTCTGATGTCATGCCTTGTTCAAAATCGTCAGGTTTGAAATGTAGACTGCAGAGCTGAAGGTTTTTTAGATGATCCACTGGTATATTCTCGTCTTATTTCAGATTCTGTACCGCTCTGAGCCATTGCCTGCAGCGAAACGGTAGCATTTCACTCCAGCGTCTCTCCCTGGGCTGTTTCTTTCAGAGGGAGTGGCGCTATGCATGCTGGGTGTTGTAGGAATGTAAAACGGGTGAAACCACGAGCTGTTTGTACAACTTTCTCCACAGCTATGGCACCAATTTCAGATATTATTGCTTCTATTGATTACAGAGAACACCAGCTTTGACTAACAGCAGCTTTTCCAGGGGCGAGCTGCTCCTTTAAGCTCCTGAACCTAATTTAATCTGAACCATTGTGTTACTTTTGTAACAACAGAGTTGCAGTGTTTTTTGGAGGCACTGCCCAATGATGACGTCCTGATAGTGGATGCAAAATGAGAAAAAGAAGGCGACAAATTTACTATTTAAAAAAGCATTTGGACACTTAATGGGCCTCTGTGTAAAAATAAAGGAACAATAGTGTAAATTAAATTATGATGACTGGCTGGTCGCTGAGTTGCTGCCATTATTTCTACACTTCTCTTTTGTGGTCCTTGTAAAGAGAGCTACGTGGTCAATAGAAGCCTGTGACTGAGTTCTTAGTTGACTTCACAGAAAGCAGAAGTCCTCAAATGTCTCTCTTGTAATGTGCAGAAACAAAGAGACACTTGTGCTAATTGTCATTGCAAGTGAGCATCCGCACAAGTGCAGAGTGTGAAAGTAATTATTTTATTGTCTCTTTTCAGAGCTATTTCACATATGAGAGGAGGCCTCGGGGCTACACATACAAAACATGTCTAATGAACAGGAAGCAAACCTCTCAGAGGTTATTAAATGATGCACATTTACTGTACATCTGAAATGTGTTCACATTTTCATTCCTCTCCCAACCCCCCTTTTTGTCTCCCTACCAGATGGGTTACAGCCTCCATGTGGAGAGCCAGAGCTGTAAAGTGCAACAGTTCCATTCAGGCGCAGTAAAGGCTTAACACTGGTGGATCTCTGAGTCTCTGTGTTACATATCTTTAAATAATTGTGATGTAGATAATACGGCAAATCCAACAAAAGCATTTAATCCTAATGCATATTTCCTATACCAATACTCTAAAGAGCAGGCAGCACAATGTGACGGAGATCAGATGATGAGGATTGGGTGGAGCCTGTATGTGTGTGTGTCTTTGCATGCGTCACCTGCCAGTTTGTAACAGAAGAGCCTCGTGTTGTATACTAATACACAGATCTAGTGGGGATATGCTGATTAGGATCACACCGCTCGGGTATTACGAGGAGATGAGAACCATCAAGCGGGATGATTTGAATTGGAGCGGTGCCAGCACTCAGAGACGGCTCGCATGCAAAGACGGTGAACGGATGAATGAATGGATGACCACATGAGCAGGAATAACACACGTTGATTTGCAGGCCTGTGATGCTGCATTCTGTGCAAATATTGTGCTAATAATGCACGAGAGAGGGAGTTGTAAACGTGTACTGCTGAATGGGGACAGCCATATTTGCTAATGAGTCCTCAGTCTTTTCAAATTAAATTACACATCAACCAGTGTGAGGCGAAGATGTTCCAGTGGTCTTGTAGTTTAATGCCCCATTTCCACTGCAGGCCACAGCTCTGCCTGATTCAACCGGGCTTTAAGCACCAAGACATCGTTTTGCACTGCCAACGTCTTTGTGATTATTAACTGATCTGCAAAACCATGTTGTGTGAATCATCTTCAACACGACACATCTGCACTTCGTCTAATCACTACAGTGATGTTTTGTGGGAAGCCATTTTTTTCCCAAATCCGGTGTGACTAACACAAAAAATGTGGCTGCTATTGATGCTACTTTTGACGTTTTAAAATGAGGGCTTTGTGCACCATTATTTGCTCCAAAATGGCCCCTGGTCCCTGCAAGATGTCCAGTGTTGCTACAGCAGTGTTTCAACTCTGCTTGTTAGTGTTGGCGTGGTGTCGCCAGTAACAACGACTAAGATGATACAAAAGAAACAACAAGGAGATATTTGTCGCAATGTTTGGCAACGTAAATCCACGAACACGAGTTCCTAGGCAAACAAAGCCGAGCAGTTCCATGCAGTGGACAAGAGGCATGTGCTGTAACTGTCACATCCCCGATTCAAAGTCAGAGACGTTTCTTGCATGTCAATGCCTTGTCTGTCTTGCGATCTATACCCGTTTTCTGTTACTTTCACTTTTACTTTTACTTTTTTTACTTTTACTTTCGGTGAGCTACACCGACATCCCACTTTTTACTGTTAAACCAACTTACAGTCCTCGTCGCACTGCTCGCAGGTTCGACTCCCGGTCTGCCGATCATTTGGTGCATGTCATCCCCCACTCTCTTCTCCCAACATTTCCTGTCTATCTTCAGCTGTCCTATAAATAAAGCCAAAGGCCAAAAAAATAATCTTTAAAAAAAACAAAAACAAACAACTTATGAAGGCTTCACCCTGTAAGAATAATAGTAAGGGAAATGTAATAGGTTGCCACGATTACAAGTTTGGATAACAAAGCAACATCTCTCGAATCACTCGAGTCACAGCGTGCGCCACATTTCTACAGTCAAACAGAATCATACTCGTCCATACAGACATACAGTATATAGTGTCTCTGAATTACACACGTTACCGATCTGTGTGGTAATGTGAGTGTGTACTTGTGTCTTTGTGTGCCTGTCAGGTCTTAACCCTTAATTTTCCTGACAGACAGTAAATAGATGGAGTGTGGACCGAGCAGCTCCTACTTCACCCACAAAGAGGAGGCAGCCATGCTAATTAAATTACTCATACCTCTTAAGTCGGGCAATTATGAGACTTAATTGGTTGGTTAATGGTTGATTAGATAGTTAACCAATGCTTGATTAAAAAAGTGCTACAGTACTTTGTGATGCTGATTGTCTCTTGAACTTGGGGGAGGGGAGACACGAGGGTACTTTACATGAACACAGGTTCATGTTTATATGTGAGGATGAAAAGAAAACGGTGGGGCGTTTTCCTCTCTACATTTGTCAGTGTCTCCCTCGGTAAAGTGAATAAATTGTCCGGGCCTTTTTCTCTAATCTTTCATTTTACCGCTGACAGCAAAGACAAATGAAGGAAGAAAGCATCGCCAGCGCACAAAGGCGAGGCCCGGACGCGGGGAAGAAAATATCGAAGAAGCAGCTTCTCCCTCTTGACCAGGCAGTTTTGCTTGCTGAGCATTTGCATATTACAGAGATTTCACCGCATAAAAGTCTCCATTGTGAATTCATGGAATTAATCTCACTTCTAAACAAATCCACGGAGTCAATAAGGATTTTCACAAACCCCCGGCTGAGCACACGAGAGCTGGAATGACGTGTGGAAATCCTTCTTCAGGCGGCGGCGTAGAGTGCCGTGTGTTTGCTTATGGGAGCGCCGTTGGTTGTTAATGTAAACAAGACATACAGCAAAGAGGGATCCTCGGAGAGAGCACAACGGTTACGCTGCACTGAAGAGTTCCCAGGAATCTTACTACAGCATCCGGGAAAGTCTTTTGTCTGATGCATTTTGACTTGCAGCAGAAGCACCCGATAATACAGACGTGAGCTGATCTGAAATCTGCACTACACAGGTCTTTATGTCTGCAGCCACATTACAGACACATTACACCTAATTACTGTCTCCCCATGAGTACCTCACCTGACATTATGTGTATGTGCACCTGAGAGAGAAAGTGTCCCAGCCCTTCCGACCTCGTCAGCAGTTTAGCGCCTTGTTAATTGCCACGTTAATTAGCTTGATCATCAAAGATGGCCTCTGTGTCTGCCGATCTGCTGACTGCCGGGTAAAAGGGGATCAGAGGGAGGAGGATTTCAGCGGCTGCCGTCTGCAGGGAGGATTCGGGCGGAGCCGACAGGATCCATCTTCTGGTCCTGATCTGCTGTCGATGATTTATCACTTTGTTTGGCGTTTCTGAAAGCATGAACACTGGGATCATTGTGGTTCCACATCAAGACACGGATAGAAAGAGAGCGTTTGGTTGTTTATCGAGTTCAGATGGGGGAAAGAATTTCTGTGGTGGGTTTGATAAGAGCCCGAACAGTATGTCTGTTGAGCTATTGACACAATACTTTCCTCAGCACGGGGGCTAATGAGAATCATGTTTGTTAATGGTCTTTGGTGCAGGGGTCAGTGTTAAGTAGTATGTTTACTCAAGTAATATACAGGTACCTTAGCAAAAAGTTATTAGCTTACATTTAATCGCGTACGCCATTTTATGAGATATTCTCCTCTGCAGTGAACATTTCAAAATTGCAGAAAGAAAAGTGCTGATCGCTCAGTTATCTGTGTTTATGTTATTTTGCAAATCAAATTTTAATTTGCTAAACTGGACCAAAGAAGATGCAATATTCACATAACTATTGTACATATTTTTCATTTATTTGATCAAGTTTCTGGTATTTTTGACCTCTAACAAAGACAGCAGTGTTTACTTCTGTTTTATGTCCAAAATATAGCCTCTTTCCCACTGGTCAAAAAACCTGCTAACACCCGCTAACACCCGGCTTTTTTGCTCAGAGGGAAAGGTTACAATTGGCATTCAGACCCGGGTAAAATGACTCTGCAGTAGACCCAATGATTGGAACACAAAACCCGTGTCGACGTGCTAATCTCCGCTATCATCTCGGCTATCATCTCGGCTACAAATTCCGCCCGCCTCCGTCCAAGCAGCGCTCGAACATTGTTCCAAATTTGTCGTTTCATAAATAGACTAAATGAGTAGATACAATAAAGACCTAACCACCTTAACATCTTCACTGGCCTCCATGCTGCTTACAAAAGAGTATAATGTAAGTTCTTTGTGCGTACTATTGTTTACTAACCCTGTTTCCGGCTCGTTTGTGACGTCAGACGGTGACGCAGCAGAAAAGAGACCGACAGGAGTATACTTCACTGGCAACGGGAAAAGAGACAATCTGCATTTATTCCCGGGTCTGAAAAACCTGCGTTAACACGCTAATTTTGGTGGGAAAGGGGTAAATAATACTAAAAGAGGCAGCAGTGGCTCTAGCAGGAGGAGCGTTTTGCTACATTAAGGGACACTTCACTTCCTGTTTCTAGTCGATCTGATTCTCACCTTTTCAGGTGTGACTTTCTGCTAATAAAAGTAAAACACTTTTGTAGCTAAATGTATGAATGTGCTCAGGAAAGTATTTGAAATGCGGCACGCTCGCATATTGTGTAAGTAATGACGTCAAATACCAGGCAACAATTAGGCTAGCAATATTAGCCTCTAGCGATGCTAACTACGATGATGGTATTTAAAGCTGGGTTGCGTGACAATCGGTTGTACACAGAATGCATTGTGGGATGTTTTGTATCCTACTTGTATACTACTTACTACATAGTCCACTTTATAGTGGACTATGTAGTAAGAAGTAAGTGATTTCAGACACAGCCAATGAAAGAGTTCGATGAAATTTCTCTATAGATTTTAGTAGCCACTATTAGTGACCCTTATAACATAAGCATAAGATATTTATAAGTGCTGCTTTAAGAACATGATTCGATTTTTTATTCTCTACAACTATAAGTGCTTTTATCCACATTGTATGTCAGCTATATGAGTGCAAGTCTCTGCTTGTATGAGTTTATGCCTAATCTGATGTTGCAAGGCTGATCTGATGTGATGGATGTGTCTGGAGAGACGCACCTCATAGTCGTTAATTGAAAATTGAGACAGTGGTGGGATGATGTTATTGATTTCCGCACTCTCAGCGAGCAGCACACGGAAGTCTGTGCCATTGCAAGAACTGGCGAAGAGGTAACAACGGAGGGGTCAAAGGAGGACAGAGAATATGGGATGGGGGAGGAGAGAGGGCAACAGGAGGAGCGAGGGGAATCATGAGGTTAGTGTAGGCAGTAAAGCGAGGTGAAAGATGGACATTATGGGGCCTTTAACTGCTTGGGGAGGACCTACCATCTTCAGCTCCCATCAAGCGGCCTCATGTATGTTACGAGTATAACCCTAAACCTTTGGCTACCATAAAGCCGGCTAGGGCTCTCAGCTAAGGGAACAACCCTTCTAACCTCTGCCTTTTCTTTGCCACATCGATCAGACAGGAGCAAGCCAGTCCCCAGGCTGTTTATAAGTCAACATAAACCTACAAACCCACACAACCAGCGCTCAAATAATCAATAGAGGCAGGAATCGTGTTTACTCCTGTGTTTCATGGCCTTTGAAATGCCTCATATGGAGGGACTGTTACAGCTTTCATCCGCTTCCTCTCCCTTGCTATCCCCCCTTTGTCGAGCATACAAACAAACGTATAGAGAGAAAGACAAACAGGACTGTATGTCAGTCTGTCTCTGGTGAGTTCGAAAAGGTGGTTTGTAGGCCAAAACAAGCACATTTGATCAATACCTCGCCTGTTCCTTCTCATTGTGCAAGCCACACATAGTAGTCCCTCTTTCACAACACCCCCACCCACCTCTTGAGCAACCATTCTTCCAAGGAACAATAAAAATCTGGTTTTATCCAGCACGAGATGATGAAAACATTTTATGTAAATACTGATTGGATACATCAGTTTCTTTGACTCCAGAACACAGTGCATGGGTACTTTCAAAGAAATAACACCTCTTGTAACCAGGGCAGCATTTCTATTTATTGTGAAATACAGCAGAAAACATTATTCATTCAAATATCCCTCTGTGTGAGGTGTAGCATTTCTTGCTTCGGTCATATGCTCTTTGCATAAAATGGACAACAAAACTCTTTTCCTGCTTCCCTTCGTCACAGTTGTTTCCCTACTTAAGCTGTCCATGCTAGCGCAAAGTGAAAAGCTACAATGATAGCTCTTACAAACATACAACTTTCATATAGTATTTGTTTTAAACAGTTGGTCTTGTATTTCAGACAGGTAGACAAAGGCAAAATTGTTCATTCTTGCTACTGTCAAATTAGCTAGCCAAAATGACAACCGCTAGCAGATTTTGTACTCTCTAGCTAGCTAGCTTGTTTCAATTCAAGAGTCCTTAAACGTGTATTTAATGGTTACCTATGATATACAGCAACACTAAGCTAAAACTATAGGATAATAAAAAGATCATGATTCATGTATAAGACATGAAAATAGAAAGAGTGAACTTGTGTAGGTCTGTTTCACATTTTGACTCAATAGCAGGAATAGCATAGGTGTGCTAATAACATTGCAGCTCTGTTTTCTTTTAGTGTCCCTGTAAGTCAAGACAGTGTGACAGTGACCGAGCACGAACACAGCATGGACCCTGATACTGGAGCAGCAAAAATGTAATACAGCCATCATTAGTTGTTTTTTACAACTGTGACTATCCTATCGTGACCTGTCCTGGTTAGCGCTAGTATTAAAGAACAGAAAAAATTGGGTTTGTTACCCCTTTTTCGTTAGCTTTAAAAAACAAACTGAACCTCTGTGCTGCTTGTACAATAATTTTTGTCTTTGTATTTTAAAACGGAAAATTTCATTTCATGTTCTTTCTGATTTATTGACAGTAAGTGTGTGTGCGGGTGAGCTCTCGCGTGGGGGTGTTAGCCAAATGGATGTGTCTGCCTTTGCTAATCGATTACAGAGAAAGAAAAACAAAGAAGTCAGCTGAATGCCTAAACAAAACGATATAATCCGGGCAGTTTTTGATCATCCGGAAGCATTTAAGTTAAAAAATTACGATTAAAGGTAAGGCTTCCTTAACTGGAAGTAACATGAGCTAGTCTGTAGCCTAGCTGAGGCACCATAAATTAACAGAATGTTAGCTTTAACAATGGTGGGTTGCTTTTAAAAAATGTTTTCACATGTAGTTTCACCTTGATTTTTTTATATTCCAGTTTTCAACAGGCCTTTTGTCTAAAATATTCCGTAGCTCTGCAAAATGTTATGCTAGCACATGAGCTCAATAGTTAGCCGAGCTCGCTAACGTTTACAGCATGTGGTAAATCTCTGCTCGGGGGAGGGGTTCACTGATCGTTCAATTCAGGAAATGATGCTTCATGTTCTCTGGTGCTGTTATACTATAAACCTGGTCACCATGTACAGCGATTTCTGCAGCTTTTTTATGGCTTTCTTCTTGACCTTAAAATAAATACAAATACTATTTATCGACCCAGTACACACCTGAGTACAAACTGCTGCCTAAAGTAGTCCTGGGGGAGTGATGGAGACCAGAGAGAATCAGAAGAAACTGAGGATATATGGCAAAGGTGAACACAGTCAGAGCCCTAAATGGAAGACTGAGAGGACGGGGCCCCGTGTTTGATTCAGGGCTTATTGGTGTAGCGTCAGGGGGCAGCTTGGTCCAAATTACCTCTTGGCCATTTACCCCCTCCCTCTGTGTAATGGTGGACCTTTTCAACCCAGAATAAATGACAAAATGGCCCCTTTGCCCCTTCTTGTGGTGTGGATAAAATAGGGGAACAACCGTCCTACTGTGGTGGTTTGACTTTAGATCCACGGTCAACACATGTAAGGAAACACCACCACCATCCCTGTGTTAACAATATAAAGGTAATGCGTGTACGCTGGTTCACCAATGCCAATAAACAGCAGAAAAGGAAGAAGAAATCCACTCTTCTTTTGGTTAATTTACAGAGGGAACAAGACTTAAAAGTGTTTGGTAAAAAAAATGGCGACTCCCATGCTATCCTGTGCTAAAAGATAAGATGGAAGCATTGAAGCACCTCTCTAAAACATTTAGTGAATTTCACCAACTATTATCAGAGCTCTTATATTAGATACTTCAGGGTCCTTTCCATCAGTTAGGAACCTTCCTAGGCAAAAAAAGACTCATCGACAACAGCTGAGGAGAGGGAATGTAATAGGCCTAAATAGGCCTGGGGGAGGTCTCGCAGGTACAAACACATTAGACTAATAACCCACCCTCCGCCTGCATGCTGATGCAAACAGCATCAAGGAAACAGCAGGAAAAAAGGTAGGTTTGCGTAAGAGAAGATGGTTGTGATAAATGGATATATGCGATGTATCATAGAAAAGATTAAAAGACAAACAGGAGTAAAAACAGAACCTCATCGATAGTTGTAATGAGAATGGATCACACTGTTCGTCCCCACAGTATTTAACTGCTTCCCACTCACCCATAAATATCCATACACATTACAGACAGCAGGTGTCTACTCGAGCTGTTCATCTGTGATTCTAATTTGAGTGCAATGTACAATAAATATTTATTCTCTCATTACGTCCTTCAGCTTGTACAGAACAAATGGCACCCGGCGAATCTCCACCCATTGAACAAATGGACTAGTTTTTGCCGCTGCGGCCTCGAGCTCGTCTTCCAGTCATGTACTGATGTTATCTCCCAAATGAAGTGAAATAAGACAAACATTTATTTTTCTCACCGCAGTGACAGAGCTAGGAGCTCCATCTTTGTCACTGGCTTTTTTTTTTCCAGTCTGGAAGCAACTATGTCAATAGGTATTTGGAGAGTGACGTATTAGCGCACATGTCACTTTCATTAGTAGTATAAATATACACAGCTTCAAAGCCCTGCTAGTGCGTATGATCCATGTGCAAATAAGCTCACGTTTGTAATGTGCGTCTATCTACGTATCATAACACATCATGCGGGTTTATTTAAGGTTAGAAGCTGCTGTTTGTTTGTTCTGATCAGCAAATGTAGAACATCTGTCACATCTTAGATTAGAACGTGTTGAAAGACTAGCTGAAGCAATAATATTGTTGTTGTATGAACAGATATACTGGAAAAACTACATCTAAAAATAATTGAATAGCACTAAAATATATATATGTATATATGGCTTTATGTTTGCAAAATTAGATTTAGTACCACCATAAAAAGGGTTCCCAAAATATAATAGAACAGACCACTTGAGTTATTATAATTGGATAAACCACAACTTACATGTAAAACTAATTTAGGAATGTGCACCATTTGTCCAAGTTAAACCTTGTTGGTCTTATTTTTCCTGCTGGGTGCCCTGGCCAGTATTACACATGGTTATAATACATTATTACACGGCTGTGTTAAATACTTGATTCTGATTGGTTAATCACGATATTCCAAGGTCTGTTATTTCTCAATAACAGACCGTTGTTATGAAGAACAGACCGTTGCTAGGGACGCGGCTCTAATCACACAATCCGGAGGACTAACTGCAATCATATCAATCTGCCGAAAGAAGTGAATTTGACGTTGGTCTGTTTACAGAGGTAAAAAATGAAAGAGGCAAAACAATGGAGAGAAAGCAGTAAAGGTTAAAGATGCAAAAACTGAAGGCTCTGACAGAGAGATCTACAAAACTGAAGACGGCGCATGAAGTGAACATTAAACAAACTACTTGAGGCTTCACCCATCAGTGGAAGAGTTTCCATTTAATGTGAGTAATATTAGCTCGGTTAGCTCATTTGAAGAAGCCGACAGAGTTAACCGTTGCTATGGACGCAGCTCTCACCGTGAGTGTAAGGGACTACTTTTAAATGGACAACGGAAAGAGTCCATTCCACAATAACAACCTGTTCACGCTACATAATCCCTTGCATGGCATGATTTCCATCCAAATATAGTGCGAATTGTAACATATTAAAAAATATATATAATGCAAATATATTCATGTATCCATCCGATACATTAATGATTATTAGTTGGATGTTTATTTCATTGAAAAAAACTGCGCGTGATGCTAATTTTACAGTTATGGGTAAAAAAAATGTGTTAATAAATTAGACGCTGGACAGTCGAAGTGTTCAAAGGTCAAAGTTCACAGTTCTCATCTCTTATCTTTACTTCATTGTAAACATGTTGTTCCTGTAAACTCGATGATCCATAATTGTCTGTCAGCTTCATACCTCCTACATTCCTTTTAATCTCACTGCACGTACTGCTCACACCTGTGTGTGTGTTTGTGTGAGTCAGCAGCCTCTGAAGCCGTTCACACTGACACATAAACTTCAAACACACGCTCCCACACTCCGATTCTTCCAGTGAATTACTGCTTTAGGGGAACATTCCTGCAAAATACTACTGCAGATTATTAATGTGGAAAGAGAATGTTTGATTGTTCCTGCTACTTGTCTTGACCTGATTCTGAACAGAAACCGCCGCAGGTAAGTAAATACCTGGCAGGGCAGTTTCATCATGGGAAATGTCACTTCACATTGACATTATATCGAGCCCTGCACACATATCAAACGTCTTAAAGGGTTCGTTCTGTCACTCACTGTTGTTTTTCCCTGTTTTTCAGATGAACATCTGTGCAGCAGAACCATCGAGTCATGCCACTCAATATTCTTGCTTGTCAAAACCTGAAGCCAGTAAAACGTTAACAACAAAGCACCAGGGTGCAAATAGTGGCCAATGTAGCCGCAGGCTGCTTGAAGACGTTGAGTCAACGTTTCTGTTTAGACCAGGTTACACCTGCTGCTGTCGCAAGATTCACCACCACCAAGATCTGGGTAGATGGTAGCTCAGTCTGTAGGGCTTGGGAACTGGAGGGTGGCTGGTTCAAATCCTGGTATGGACCACTGGAATTGGGCTGGTAGCTGGAGAGGTGCCAGCTCCTTTTCTGGGCTCCGTTGAAGTGTCCTTGAGCAAGGCACTGAATCCCCCACTGCTCGGGGCGCATGTCCATGTGCAGCCCCCCTCACTCTGGCCTATGTTTGTGTGGCATGTTTGTAAAAACAGAGGGAAAACATCGGGGATGAGTAAAGTATCGCTTCTTCTTCACACAATCACACACATATTAATGGCTATTTTTCAAGTCGCATAGCGGCTAAAATGTTTGTGTAAGTGAGCAGTGCATCACCAACAAAAACATTTTTTATAGTGTAGATGGATTTGATCTCACGAGCTCTGCATTTAAGGTAAGCGATCATCTCTGCCGGCCACCGGGGTCTTCCAAAATACCTCTTTCCGTCAGCTATTATTTAACTGCGTCAGCATCCAGGGGTTGTTGTTGGGTCTTCTCTTCCATCTCCTGTGGGGAATGTTTTAAACGGCTCCCTTTACGATGTCTCTGAACCTTCTTGTAAACATCACACAGCCCATAAAGCGCCATGTTTTTGATTTTTGTCTAAAAATAAAATGTGTTGATATTACGTCTCTGTGTAAAAAGCTGTTAAATTAGTTTGGAGAAATGCCGCTACAATCATCACTTTTGTCACCCCTTTAACACTAAAAGTAAAAAAATTGACAAAGTGATAAAACAACACGTTGATGTTGTAAACGGGGTGAAATTAGGTCTTGGATGTTCAGACCAGATTTCACCCTGTTTTCAATATTCAAATCCCGGTTGGTGCTCTCTGGGTTAGGTCGCTTCTTTTCAACAACAAACTTTTTTTTTTTAAAATTTCAAACTTGAAGTCTTTAAGCCCAAACTGACAGTGACATCACATGAGACAGTCTATAAGAGCTAACTCTTGAGTGTCTTTTTACAACTCTTTCTTTTTCAGTAGTGCGCCTCAACATCGGTAATTTGATGTGTAAAATTGACGCACTTCTTCTTTAAAGTAAAACATTTTTATATTTTATAAATATGATCCATTACCATGAATTATTTTTTGGCTTATTGGCTTTATTGGATATGTTCGCTGAAGAGAGACAAGAAATGTGCGGAGGAGAGAGTGGGGGATGACATGCACCAAATGATCAGAGGACCAGGAGTAGAGCCTGCGATCAGTGTCTTGAGGACTGTAGCCTCTAAACATGGGACGCCTGCTCTACCAGCTGAGCTAAACCAGCGCACCATTAGCATAAATTCAACCGCACAATCGTGTGTTAGCTTAGCCAGCTTCTAGGTGCCACTCCGCATAATCACACACAAAGCAAACCGACTTTTTTATTACTACATCCGGGGTCGTCATGCACTACTCTCACACACACACACAGTCACAAACAGACAAGTTATTGACACAATTGTGCTTTATTGCTGTACAGGTACAGTACTTATAAAACATTGGGAACATAATAATTATGAAATATCACATACAATCTTTTTTCTTTCCACAAACACGTATGTATGCAGGTTAAAATATACTGTATGTCATGTACAAAAGAAAGACTACAATAAAAAAAACAACATATGAAAGGCAGTGAGACACACCTGTTCAGGTGCTTAAATATTGTGTCTCTCCAGACGACTATACATGGACTGGGGACGGTAAAACAGCTGCTCTGCACTGGAGGGTAGCACCAGAGAGCTGATCTGAGAGCAGAGGATTCCTGACGGGACGACGATGAGTTTGGTGTCGGACTGAGCGAGGTCGACAGGATGGAGCTGACGTGTGTGCAGGTTGGTCCAGATAAAGGTGGATGGAAATGGATGGTTCAGATGATGTGCTGTGATTCACAGTGCAGAAGAAGCAGCTCTTCACATTAGACATCCGTTTTTTTTTTAATCTTTACAGCATGAGCATGTTATAGGGGGAGGCCCTATGTGTGGTCATGCAGGGTAAAGAGTACTTAATAAAACAATAAATACTCATCTTAGTGAATGAGTTCTGTTAACGTGGTCGTAATGCAGATGATTAAACAGAAGCTAAACGTAGAGAAGGACCAAAACAGAGACTATAAATTCTGTCTTTCGTTGGCATTAGTAAGATAAACTTCTTCCTATCACGTTTGATCAAAGATACGTTCACCGTGTGTGAATGAGCTGAATCATACGACGATGACAAGTGTCTGACATAGTTTAGCAACGCAGTACAACTCATGCAACCCCAATCATAGCGATGCACGATGGATGCAAATCAACGATGCATCAGAAACGCTGCATTGCTATTAAGTTGCTTTAAAAAAATGGAGTGCATACGTAACTTCTGAAGACAATAATCACATTAAGCAGTCGGGTTCACCGTTTAGATACAGGCGTATTAACATACACAGGGTTTCTTTGATGTGCACAGGCAGTGAAAGGAAAGTTTGCATTTATACATTCAGCCAGTCAGTCAGTCAAAAATGCAGCTCACGGATTTGCCATCTCTGTTGTGATCAGCTTTTTCGCTAATTCCTCTTGAATATTTGTGCGCCTCCACGCACACACGCCGACAGCCGGGAATCGATCCTGTGATGGTGCTGCTGATTCGTACGGCTGAATCACTCAGACACATAGCGGGTGATCAGTGGGAATGAGAAATCAATTAGGACTATCGATACTTTGCGGCTCTAACAATTCAGACCGATCTTTCGGAGATCAAACAGCTTGTCGAGACACACCCAGCCCATTACAGAAGTCAACACGACGACACCACATAAATATTGTGCAATAAAACATCCATATACAATGAAAACATCTGCCTTGCATCATAGGAACAGAACAACAGGGTCGAGAGGGGGGAATATTAAATAGAGTATAAAGAATTTCATAGCCATAGACAATCATTCTGGAAAAAAGGATATTCACATTTTAAAATAAAGTTCTTCTCTTTACCTCGGTCATTGCATCGAACCCAAGACATTCTTAAATCTCACCATCATAGACAGTATTATCTCAACCCTTTCCTCGTCCTTCAGTTCAAAATCTGTGCTTTTCTGCTCGAGTAAAAGCTAGAACATACAACACTGGTCACTATTTACAGAGAGTGGTTATCATGGAGACACCCGTAGAGCCGGTTTGATCCATTAGGAATAGGGGGAGGGGAGGGGGTCTGTTTGTCGGGGTCAAGTGGGGGAGAGGAGATGAAGGGAGGAACGTGGAAGGTTGGAGGAGCGATCTGTACAATAATCGAGTTCATCTGTGCGCGACTTCCTGAGCTCGGCGCAGTCTCGACGCAGTTGATGAGACACGATGACGGTTAGGTTTGCTACTTTTCAAGTGTAGACTCGTGTTTTTTCTTCTTTTTCACACGTTCCTTTGATCTATTACAGAAACGGTCCATTGAATCATCACTGCAGCACAGACACAGCTTTGATTTGGTCTTTTATATCAGTCTGTACACGTGAGAGTATGGAACTACTGTTTACATCTGCTTTCATACCTATGTGTGTTAGTTTAGACGCGTCTCTCTCAAGTGTTTTCACTTTGGCACAGAGTTTCATGCTCACAACATGAACTATATACCTGTCAGCTAAAGCCTCGGCTCAGCTTTATACTTTAAACCAGAGCAGGTTTGTATTGGATCTCCTCTTTGTAAAGGTTAGTGCAGTAGTTTGGCCAGAGGATTTGGTGCCTCAAAGGCTGGTGGTAACAATGGGGAAGAGAAGTGCACCTTGGGATATTATTCTGAGGTTACCCTGACCCCTGGTCGCTTGTTTCCAGGGCTGCAGTAGCACTTAGAGCCCAGAAGTGAGAGGCGAAGTGAGAGCTGTGTTTCCTGAAAAGGCCCCATGACTAAGCGAGTAGAGTGATGGTAAACACCAGAGGTGTCCGAAGGCGATGGTTGACTTGTAAACTTCAGCGAGGACTGAGACTCGGGCGCACAAGCAAGCATTCATGGGAACATCACAGGACGGCACGTCAAGGATAATCAGCACCATTTGGGGTGGAACGCTAACAGGGCCTTTTAATATGACGCCAGTCTGCACTTCACTTCAGCCTCCCATTGAGCTACCACATCATGTTCTGTCTCAGAAGAGCTGAAAATAAATAACATAATAAAATCTTTGATCACAAAAAAGGCAGCTCCCATGAGCCTCCACTGTGTCTGCTTTCCAATCATTTCCCATAGGTCACACTAATCAGTGTTACCAAGTGTTTCTTTCATGTACGTCGGGGAATCCTCCACAGTGGAGGTCAAAGGCGCAGCGACAGCACCTTCAGCCCAGGGACGAGGCTCTCGCTTTGGGGCAGCTTTAACCCCGCCCCTGGGCGATGAGGTTTTTTTGTCCACATTAAAAAAAAGAAAATGTGCCGTGTGGCTCAAAGAGAAAGAGAGGGAGGAACTTCATGTAACTGAGTCACACAACGTCTGTCACGGAGAGGCCTTCCTGTTGGTCCAGAGCAGCGTGGGGGGAAGGGGTGGGGACTGAGGTGGGCGGTGCTTCCAGTCTCCCCGCCCCTCACACTGCGCTCGCCGCCATCGCAGGAGCTCCCCGAGGGCGGCGCTCTCATCCCCGTTAGATAGACGTAGCCGCTGGAACACCTGGAGGAAAGAAGAAAGAGTGAAGCATGTTTACAGTCGTGTCACCGAGCACATCGTGAGTTACTCCTGGATGGATCCACAAGTAGATGGAAGCAGAAATGACCAGGCTGTGATTGGAGGTGGTAGGGAGAGCGTCGTGTGAATGGCAAGCAGGGGGGTTTATGAGAAAAAAAATATCACTGCAAAAAACAAATCAAATCGTGTCCCCATTAGAGATTACCGCCTACAGAGCAAGAAAAACACGACACTTCTGTCTGATCCATCATCCTGAAGGAGGCAGTGGGTTTCTCTCCGCAAAGTAGGACAGTCGCTCTCATGAATCATTCTAATAAACAACACAGAGATGAATCTGGGGCTGGCACGGAGCCATCTCAGGAGACAGGAGTAACAGAGGGGGGCAGAGGGGGGGAATCCCCTCTCTGACTGACAGCTGAAACAGCGACACATTTGCATGTTCTGTCTCTGGACGTTCTGCAGCGGCTCAGAGGAGAGCTGCCGAATTACCTCGGGGATCTTTGTGCAGCCAGCACCTCGAGTGGCTTTTGTTCTTTCTCACAGACACTCACACAAACACACAACATACACACACACACACCATTCTGTAAGGAGCACATCATCAGTCATCTGCCAGTCAATACCCAGGTAAATCAATCAGACAGGAATTCCAATCATCCCCCAATCAGTAATACCAGCAACAGATGATCCACCCCAGATTACAACTGGTGGTTATAATGGCGACATTGATGAGTTCTGAAAGGGCAAAAAATGGTATCAGTATTGTACATTTTTCTAACTGTCAACAAATCAAATAAAAACACCAAAAGCTAATATATTTTATTCTGTCTTTTTCTTTCCTTCCCCGCCATAGCACTCGGCCAGAGGCCCATCGGTTCATACAGAAGATGTGAAGCTTATGGAGGACACATTCTAGCTCTGCAATCAATTTTCTATTCTTCTAATGTGTTTTTGAATCATGTTGGTAAAGTTTGTTTCCTTTTAAAAATTGTATACATATTTTAACATGCTGTTTGGCATTCAAAGGTCAGAGGTTATAGATAACATGGCGGCTCCAGGATCGGTTATTCGGCCTTATATGTACGAGCCAGAATCGCCAGTAGGTATCGGAATGGTAAGCTGAAATCTTGACAACAACTTGACTACAAGCTCGTGCAAAGAAGGCAGCCTGAGGTGAATAACGGTGAATGACGATTGGTTGATTTCAGTGAAAGCAAGGTTCCTACGTAGAAACCTGCAGCTGTTCTGAACGGCCCATTTCAGAGGCGACCTTTTTAAAAATTCTGGAAAGAATTACACAGTTTTTACTTTTCACTGTGACAATAAACTAAAGTAAAATGTAATGTTAAAGCCATGCAAAATATGAGAATATCCATGGCTCATTACTTTGCTAAAACACATGTGCACTGTGGTTTTCATAAGCATTACTCATAAAGGAGTGCAGCATCTGCTCGGGACTAGTTCCAACTGCGAATTCATTTGCATTTGGTGCTCTAGTGACAGAATAAACAACTGACTGAAAATAAACTACATTGCCCATGTTGATCATATTTTTGTGCAAGGATGGAGATCAGTGGAACGGAGGAATTGACGGTTTCAGGATTTGGCTTTATAAGTTTTTCTTGCAGGACTCCTTCATTGCTGGTTTTGGTTGTCGGTCTGCTGGAGGTGGAGCTGGGAGCTAAATCAACTCATTAATAACACTTATAACGCAACATTTTCTCTTGCCATGCATCCAGTATATGTAGTGACACATTCCACACAAGCACATGAACACATTCAGCACACACACACTCGCCAATAAATGCACACTGCACACATTACATACCGTGACATATATAGATAGCCAGCATCATGCACATATCTGAAGAACCACACACCTGTGAGTGTCCATATGGTCACGCACACACACACACAAACACACACACATTGATTGCCTGCACAAGCACAATACTCAACGACCTAATCCATAATTTACACCTCCCTGCCAGGCTATTCTCTGCTCTGGCGCCAGCCAGGAACACCAGCTACTGGAACAGTAGACAAGCAGGAACACCATGTCCTTCTGCAATGCATGACTGTACATGGGGACACACGCACACACACGCACATCAGCGTCTGATATCATTTCGACTAACCCTTAATTCTAAGAGATTTCAGACATATAGTTTGTGGCCTTGAAGGCTGAACATACACATTTTTTTAATGCTCATCTTCAAACTGTGCGAGCACAACACTGCTGCATGTAAAAACTACACTCATCTCAGGCTTCAAACTCTCTCATGGCGAGTACACGGACACTTGAACATCACACTTATGTGACTGCTGAACATCTCATTCCGAAACCTTGAGCCGTAATATGCTGCTCTAACAACATCGGAGCTTTGTGCAGGACTTTGTAATCTGGCTGCAGAGATTTGCTTACTTATTTACTTTGAATCATAAAGAGTAGCTTCTAATTCACAAAGGGTGTTCCTTTCATGTTTTAATTGATGACTTTTGTAGAGAGAGCACGGAAATGCATGAAAGGGAGCGCTGTTATCTGTCCTTTTTGTATTCCATAATGAATTTTCAGCCACACCCTCGCTCACAAGGACATGATGGAGAGAGTCAATATCCAAATCAACATGTTAATAGATTGCTAATGTTATGGTAATGGTATGGTAATGTAGGACGACCAGTGGTCAATCCAAACTCTCACAGAGCGGATATCCTGAGGCCACAGCGAGTCATAATAACCTTTGACCTTCTCTCCATGTGACACACACATTGTGCTGACAAACACGATCTAAAGCCTTTTTTACACTGCGGTTCCGCCTCAGCGTCGTAACGAAGCTCTGCCTGCATGCAGCCTTTGCCATTTTACAAAAAGGAAGCAAAACACGCAAACAGTGCGTGATGGTGCTGTTCTGCCCTGCTGGCTCCGCTGGTTACACTGACGCCCTTTCGCCTCTGTTACTACCTACGATGCCGGGTCAGAGGCGGAATGACTTCGCCCCACCATTACGCCTCTGAGCGACTCACACTAAAGGCAAAATGTAACGGAGGTGTAATAATCCCGCCTTGAACTGGCAGTGTAAAAGGGGCTTATGTTTTTCTCACTTATCCCATTTAATGCTTATTACATACCAGGACTGCACCATTTGGGAAAAAACATTTTTAAATTTTTGGTCGGCGATATTTATTGCAATTTTAAAAAATACAGGAAGTGATACCACATAAACGCAGTGTGTTTTCATGTTACAATTAACAATCATACTTTTTATTATTTAGGACTTTTAAGATTATTTTCCTTGAACAAAACACCCAACCTACTTTTATCACACTTGATTCAGACTCTGACACCCACATGAAAGAGTAGAGAGTGTTCAGGTGGAGCGACACGTATCTTTAAATAACCTCCACAACCTCACGCCGTGTGTGCTGCAGGTGTAGCCGCTAAAAATAAAGAGCACGTCCAGAGCAGAGCAGCTGCCGTCACAGATAATGTCGGCGAGATGATGGAGGCTCCGTTAAGCGAGGTGGCTTTTCTTTTAATGTGATATCAGACGGACTTTTCTGTGGATTAGTCATTAAAAACGAGAGACTAGCGAGTTTTCACTTTGCACCGAGCAACTAAAAGTAGCAGCATGAGATAATTCACTTAACTTGCCTCATTATCGCACGTCCCGCGATGTGACTATTGCACATGCACACATTGCAATTGCTAAACGATATATCGTGCAGCCCGATGACATAGACACCCTCAGCACAGAATTCAACTACAATAAAGTAGTGACTCCATAAACTTGGTGCTAAAGCTTCAATCAGTTGCACAACTCTAACACAAGCAGCAGAGAGGTCGCAAAATAGCGTCTATTTCTAGAACTGGCTGATGGGAAGCGAGAGCACAATGGGTGGAAAAAGAGAGGGACTGATTTGAGCGAGCGATATTAGTGGACACTGATGACCTATGTGTGAGGTCCTTCCTGGAAAATCTCACTGCATAGGTCAGGTGATGAGGGCATTTCAGAGAAATAAGCACGATACCTTAACTGACACGTATGCCGGCTGGAAAACAGCAGACTCACACCGAGACATCACGGCTCTATCTGTGCTCCTCAGCGTTAAAGTGTTGTTATTCTGAACAGCCCTTCTCCCACTCTAAATCTCATTATTTCTGCTTATGTGAAGGAGAAAAAGAATATTAATGTCTGAACCATCCCATCATTTATCTGACACAACAGACGCTGCGTCTATTCTTTACATGATTAGTCTAGACTGCTGTTGACTGCTAACTACAGGAACCAAAACAAGCCAGTCCATTCATTCCTAACAGAGTTATCCGTCCCCCTCTTCTTCCTTCATCCTTTCCCTTTCATTTATCCCATTAGATCTGCTAATCCTACATAAACACAGTCAGGAATGCAGCTAATTGAAAGGCATTCTGGGTCACGGAGTTGTTCCCATCTCTTGAATGAACTCATGGTAATGAACCTGTCCCAGACGACACGCCAGATAAATGAAGCGAGGAAACAAGAGGAAAGTGTCCGTTGTTAAAAGTTCAGTTCATGAGCAGAGATAACATAAGACAGCTGAGGTGAAGATCTGGAGTGACTTCATTGGTTAAACCGCTCTTGGATGATGCAACAACAGAGAGAAATGTTTTCAGATAGGTTTAAAAAGGGGGTCGTGTGATGGATTCAGCAACATAAAATCTCAGCAGATGAAAAAGCAACAATAAAAACTGCAGCTCTTTTTTCTAACAGACTTACTCGACAGCTGACACTCAATAAGCAGTTAAAGCCGAGTGTATCCATGTTGGTATGCATGCTCATTTACATGTGTATGAGCATGTGCTAAGGACATGATTTTTCTTAACATTGAGCAACACTGATCACGTCTTATCTTTCTTCAAATCAGGAATGCACAATATAGATTTTTTTTTTTGAACTAATATCCAAGAAATTTGATGATTTGCCATTTTGACCAAAAGCAATTAGACTGAAATGAAAGACATTTTTGACATTTTCAAAACTCTCATCTCTTTTTTCTCTTCATTTTTCTTTGACAAGCACGTGCAGCCTTGAAACCTTCATATAGGAAAACGACTGAACCGCTGCTGACACTGATGGAAAAATAGTTCATAAAACATGAAATCAAGTCGGAGAAACCGGCTCCCTGTAAAGAAATATCAAGAAGTGACAGGAGGGACTAACCTCATCTACTTCAAAAGAAGAGCTATCGCAATTAATTATAGATACATCTTTTTTTAGAAGAATCTAACAACAAGAAACTAACAAGAATCCACATCGCTGTACAGAGCTGATCTGACATTTTCTGAATTGAAGATATAATCTCGCAGATTTCAATTTAAATAAATGTCTGTTAAGTCTCTATCTATCGCCGAATGAGGTAACACAATGGTGATCGAGCCTATGGCCCACTGATTAGAGCTTTTGCATTTGCAGTATATAGTATTATTATGGACTTGGTGTCTATGGCGACATTTGCGGAAAAAAATCACAAGCGGCGCCCAGTTAGTGACGCATTTTCCATCACCCAGCAGTGGTTGGTCTGCCAGAGAGGGTAGGCGGAGCTAAGCGGCTGCTTCTCCGCTCTCTGCAAATGTTGTGAGTAAACAGTAATCTACTATGGCTGAACAAACAAAGAAAAGATCAACGACTACAGATACAACTTCAACAATAAGTGAAAGAGAACAAAACTTCAAGATCATCACTTTAAGCATCTTACTGATCATCTCAATGTAGAAACCACAAATGTTATATTACGATTAAAATATATTTTGTTTTATAACATTAGAATAAATTATGTGGAAGCATACAGATACATAGAGAGTCGAGATGAACCCAAAAGCTGCAGTTTCCTTTAAGCAATGAGGGATTAAAAAAAGGGGGTGTGGAAGGCAGCATCGTCACAGATGACAGGATCTGTTCAGCATGAATTCCAGAGCAGTATTCAAAGGACAAAGGAAGTGAACAAGGGCAGCAGGTAGCGCTAAATGATGTTCTTCAAAGCAGTGGTTTTCAAGATTTCATCTGAGGGCCACATTTTCAGAAAATTTGACTTCTTGACAATTTGGAGGATCTGCCAGGAATTTGGATCAAAACATCGTAATTTTTCTTCCATAACTACTGGATGACCACAGCCTCCATTCTCCATGGTGGAGCAGGCTCAAAAATTCTTTAGAATCCAAAATAGCTTTTGGATGGATTAGTATTATTCAAACTGAGACAAACCTTGTGAGGCCCTGTTTTTCCTCTTCTACTAAATAGCGATCATTACTGTCATGATCTCACACTGGGTCCATGAAAAACACTGCTATTAAGGGATGGAGAGCAGCGGAGGATGACATAAACTCACCGCATCCCCACATGTGAACAGGGCTTCAAGTGAGCCCCCCCCCCTACAACCCCCTCGCTGTATTAGAGGGCGGCCCCCGCACCGAACGGAGAAAAGTTGAGATGACCTCTCTGGAAGATAAAGGAGGGAGTGAGAGAAACAGCCATCGATTCAGAGAGAGAGGAACAGTCATTCAGATATCACAGAAGAGCCCAATAGTTCCCTTACGCAGATAAAAACCTTGAATATTTGATCAGCTGCAGGAATGAACTCCACACTTTTGATTCAGGCTGAAAGAAAGCAGCCTTACACAGGATGTGCTGGAACATCAGTATTATTCCACACGCACAGACAAACTTCAAAAAGAAGCTTCAGGTAAGTTGACATTTAGTCCACCTGAGGATTGTGAAGTGGGAACACGGTGTGCCTTCACATCTCTAGTGGCAGTGTCTTATGAATGGCATGTCCTTAGCCTCTCTGAAAGTGGGACACTGCGTGCTTTCCTCATTCTCGTGCTTTACGCACCGCTGACACTGACACTCCATCACTGACTGATGCAATGAATCAGTTTCCCTGTGCTGAAACTTTTTAAATGTGAAGCAGGAAGACACTGTGATGCACGCTGCAGTGAAAATTTATATGGTGGACGCAGTGTAAGTACCTGACCTGCATTATAATGAAATGACTTCCAGATGAAACTAATGTGCAGAACAGGCTACAAAGGCAGCATGTGTACTACAATTACACTAACCTCTTGTTCAGAGTTTGCAGGATCACTTCCCCTGCAGGGTCTTTTTGTTTGTGTGCATTTGGGTTTGTGTGTTTTGCTAGAGATACACCGATTCCGGCAGCGTCACATTTTAATATGTTCTAGTTGTTGTGCTCACATTTGTGATGTTTTTCAAGCATAAACACACATTTACATGTGAATGGAAACCTTTTCTTCTTTCTACGCGAGTGAAATTAGGGTTCTTCTACAGAAACAAGCTGTTTTTCTTTTGTTGCAAGAAAAAAACTAATTCACGCAACGTTTATGGTGATATTCTTTATATGCATGCTACCTCATCGTCACTGAAAATGCTGGACTCAGTGTACCATGCGGTGTCGTGATTTGTGTATAGTCTGGGTTTACACACTCATCTTGTCTTCACTATATAATCATAGGATCGAACATTGGTACATCTCTCTTTACAAGGCAATGCTAAATGTTGTCTACTGACTCCTAAAGCTTTCAGTGGCTGCAGCCTTCGGTCACATGGACACATTATGTTTGCCACTCCTCAAACTCAATCTGTCTTTTTGTTGAAGAGCTTTTTATGTTTTTGCTCCTTCATCTTGGTCTGAGCTGCAGGGTCAATTTAAACTGGAGCGATTTATTAGCCTGGAAGATCATAAAAGCAGAATTAAGGATTAGTGAATGCACCTCTTACTGCTGAATGCTGTCAAAGTTATTGTTGTCTGTTCTGTATGTGAAACTTTGTATGCTGCTGTCTTGGCCAGGACTCCCTTGTGAAAGAGATTTTGTATCTCAATGGGATTATTTCCTGGTAAAATAAATGGTTAAAAAAAAAGATTGTGTGAATAACACTGATGTCACAGCACACAGTAGTGACATTAACCTGTACCTTGGCTCATTCTGTGTGATGCTTTTGTGGTTATAAAATATTGACTGATGACACATCGGCTTAAATGCCACCTTCGTACATCAGCCGTTCAGGAGATGTGAGGGGTTATTTTGAACCACAATATTTATTATAATAGTTGAATACAGGATGAACTCCAATGTAATTCAGTTGTTTAAAGTGGATATTATATATAGTGTAAGTCTGATACAGAATTATTTGTCCACCAAGGTAATTCTTCATGGTGGGTATATATGACTTTGTTGCTGGATTAAAAGGACTAAGATCTGTGTTTTTAAGAGTGCTGTGGCTCTATAGTAGCGACAGGGCCTGTGTCCACATGCTTCTCACACCAGTGCTCACTGTTGCTAGGTAACAAAAGTTGTCTGGCGGCACTGGCAGTGACTGTTAAGTCTGTTGTAAATGCTTCGTGATTTTCTTCTATTGAAGGAGAAATTTTACAAAGACCTAAAAACAATGTTAAGAAACCGTGTCCTGGCGTTAGCAGCAGCTCTACACCTGGAAATTGTACCCTCGAAAAAAACGAATGGATTAGCTTCACCTCCGGCATCGTTGTTGACAAAGAAGTCCTTTCCTGATTTTGATGTGTCGTGAGGGAGAAGTAACATTGACAAGCGCAGCTGAAAAAGCTGAACTGCACTGGCTTTGGAAAGAAAATTGGCGCAAAAAAACCGCCGGTCGTGGACACAGGCCCAGAATGTGTTAAATCTGTCTGTTAATCACATGACCTTTAATGACACAGAGAATCTGGTCTCTTTTGATAGAAGACATCTCCTATTGAGTGTGGGTTTTGCCTGAGGTGAAGGTATCTGCAGAAAGTCATCATCAGAGTGTTTCTCTGTGCTGTCAGGTGAACGTGATGAAGCTGGTGAGCTTCTATAGCTTCACAAATAACATTCGTTTTTGGTCTGTATGTTTTCAATAGTTTCTTTCAATCAAGATCGCTTCCAATTGACTCTGATCAAAATCATATATCAGAAGCTGTGTGTGTGTGTGTGTGTGTGTGTGTGTGTGTTCCTGCATGCGTGCGAGCTTCTGTGCAGGACATTTAATTCAATCCTGTAACCGTACACCTGTCTGCAGAGCCAGAGAAAGCTCCCATGTCATGAGTGATACATGTTGTTCAAAGGAGGCCACTTTCCTGTCCACTCAAAATGTCAACAAACCCAAAACAAAATACAGGCCTGATAAAGTTGTGTTGTCACTGTGCGCGTTAGTGTGGTTGGATGTGCGTAAGCAGGTGTACATGCGTAAGCAGGTGTACGAGCGTGTCAGTCGCAGGTTTGAACAGGCAGGTAGATCTGCCATTTAGGATCCGGGTGTTAGAAAATAAGGTTGCAACAAAAAGAAATGTCACCTGACAGTCACACATTTAATTAACAATAGATAATAGTTAATTCATATAATGTATCTGTCTGTGTCCTCACTGTGATAGTGCCTGTCTGCGTGTGTTTACCTGAGTGTGATGGCTGTCCATGTGTCTGTGCAGAGAGGTGGAGCTGGTCGTGTTTGACTTGCTGTGACTCTCGTCCTCCAGCGACCCTGAACGCACAATATCAAAAGACACTTTTTACAAAGCACAAACATCTGAGGGAAAATTCTCCCACGCACAAGAACAGACGTTACATCACACAAGCGATTGGCAGATGGTTCAAAAGATTTCCTCATGAAAAGAGGCTGTTTGTTATTTCTGTGAGAATTTAAAGAACATAATGTTATCGCTCTGTGGCTGCAGCTGAAAAATATAAAAAGGCTTTTATGCTATCTGCAGCCTCCTGTCCTCATTGCTCAGGTCACATTATGTCATAATGTTGTTCATTTGTATTTAATTTGTGTTAAAGGAGGAAAGAGGGATCACAATAACCAATGCAGATGAACAATATTCAGATTGTTACCGTTGGAGATCTGGTTGCCGTTCTCTACGGGGGCGGGGTTCGAGGAGTGAGGAGTGTGGTTGTTGGCGTTCTTGTCCTGAAGCTGCAGAGATGGTGAGGTGGGGGCGGAGCCAGAATCTTCCCTCCCTGGCAGATTGATGTTAGAATTGAATCCTGGGAGGAAAATAAACCAAGAGGAAACACATATCAGAGCCATATACAGTACACGTCAGACATGGGACATATTCAGATTCCATTATGCAAATGTTTAAGGTTTATAAAAAAGTCCTGGTAATACAGCAGAATATCATAATTCTGCTGATAGACGAGAGTTGTATAATTCAGGTGATTCTTTCCCCACTTAGTCAGACCCCTCCTTGAGTCTCTCTCCCAGCCTTGACCTGCCTCTGACCCTGCTGCTGCTCCTCGGGGCTCACATGCTCTCACACACTGAATGAGTAAGGGACTGTGGGTTCATGTATGGTAGCTTGAATGGGAATTCGTCAGCTGCTGTCCCACATTGAGAATATGTGCCTCCTTGTCTGCCCATGGTCACAAGGTGCCTAAATATAAAACTCTACTACAGGTCCCATGGGTTAGTCGCATGTTTCTGAGTGATAAAAGCCAAGGGAGACCATGTGAGGGCTGCAGACCTGTGCAGAGATGAGTCACAGTGAGTATCTTAATTTGTAGAATGAAGACAATAATGAGGAGGAATTAGACTTTTATCCAGTTTCTGGAAGTTGCCGGTAAGGCATGAGGTGTCTTGTGACAGTGATTTCCTAAAGCCTGCCAAGACCACCTGCCCTCTTCCCCTGGCATTCCTGTGGTTGTCTCATTCCCTGAGGATGAGGAGGGGGAGGAGGAGGAGGGGAGAGGCAGCTGCTCTTCACAGAGATGTCTGGGATAGCAACTGTAACCCCTGGCCCCTCCCACAGCGTCAGGTATCACACTCTGGTCATTTAACAGCCGAGGGGGGAACGGAAGTAGGCCATCCTGTTAAGCCCATCGGCATCCCTGCGCTCTCTGATCTAAGCGGACCGCCTGGCTTTGCCCACTCAAAATAACAGAAAGGTTGTGATCCCCAGTGCCAGGTTCCTCTGTCACACACACCGTTTCCATGACGCAAGCGCTTTTCCTGCGTAGGTCCAGGTGCTGACGAAGCGCGAGGCGTCACGTGAGGCAAATGCGTCATAGTGTGCACTTGCTCTCATACCGTCTCTTATAAGGACTTCAGCTCCCTGACCCTTGAACTTATTACAATAATAGAAGTATGACACAACTGTCTGACACAAACCCCGCGGCTCCACGATAACATGAGCCGCTAGCAACTGACACAGAAAGCTAATACTTTCACTTAATTGTCATTTTCCTAACTGTTCAGGATGTCCTGTTTACTGCTGCTGGGAGGGTCACGCTGCCTTCAGTAGAACATGAGTGAGCTGTTAAATATTTGATGCCCATCCTCATCATCCTGCTGCTCATGTATTATTAAACCAGCCACAACTAATACACTTGGAAGAAAGAGAGAGTCTGATAAAAACACAGTGGGACAAGGCCGCTTGGAACTTTCTTAGGAAATAGGAAGTTCCCTTTCATAATAGCAGCACAACGTAATCTCATTATGCGTTTCAAACCTCTGACCCCAGGACCCTCCCCCTTTTCATTGACCATTTGTGACAAATATGTTTGGCCCCGTTTTGAAAAGGTCAACCTTTGCATCAGTGTCACAGCCTGTATGTGCTCTGCATGTAGCGCACTAAGCTAAAATACAAGGCAACGCAGCTACAACATACTTACAGTGCAGTCAGTGTGGTGCTAAGTGGGCTACACGAGCTAGCTCATTAGGCAACATGTTAGGAGGCAGCTGCTGCAGCCAAAGGGCATCGCACTGGAGACTGTAACAAATGGGCTTCCTCCAGTGGGCCAGAGAAGGTGTCTGGCTGCACCTGAATTGATGTAAGGAGTTTATAAATGTAGAAAAAGGGGGATTTGTGGGATACTTTCCTACCACTCAAACACGGAGCATGAGTGTAAACCCTCACACACATCGACCCCCACACAGAAAAGCAGGTGGTTATTACTTACCTACAAGCTCACTACTACTACTCCTGTTGTACAGAAGGTAATCACCCAGTACCCAATAAATCATGCGGCACAGAGCGGGCTCAGACTCTGATCATGAACTCATCACAGTAGATAGAACACATAATGGACACATGCACAGTCCTGCACAAATGTGTGCACGTACACACACACACGCACACACACAAAAGTACCAACATTCATGTTCGCTGAAAGGGACACTGAAAAATTACAACACAGCAAAGGTTAACTCCCATTCCAGCCCACATTATGGAGGTTAGGCGTATCCTGGCCTGAGCTATGTGTTAGTTAAATGTAGATGCATTATAAAAATGATCATGTTTTTCCCAGGGAATTTTAATCCCAGCTGGTTTAAATAAACTGTAAACACACTGTGATCTCTTCTCTGCTTGTGTTTTATGTGTGTGTTTCTGTGTGTGCGGGTGAGGTTGCATGTGTACTGACAGACCTCCATCCCTCATCTTGCGGCCAGATGTGGACTTCCTCAGCAGGCTCCGTCCAGAGCTAAACAGGGTGTTGAGCTCATCCAGTGGGCTGGTTAGAGGTCTGCCATTGGCTGGGTTGAACAGCAGGGGAGAAGAGGAACACGAGTGTGCTCTCCGAGGCTCAGGGCGAGACATCTTCACCGGGGAGTAGGGAGGTGGCTTCCCCAGCGGCTCCCCGACCGCCCTTTGAGAGGAGGCGGTTTTGGGCGAGTCCGAACCTCCTGTGACAGATGCTGCTCGAGTCAGAGCCAGGAAGCTGGCCTCAGGCGGGAAGGGGAAGTGTGAAGGGGGTCTGTAGGGGGGAGGTGGGTTATTAGGGGGAGGAGGTGGAGGTGGAGGGGTGAGGGGGGGAGGTGTGGGCTTCTTCTCTGGCATGAGGACAGTGAGGCTTGGGGAGGAGTCGGCCCTCTGGCGGGCGTACTGAGGGGACAAGGGGCTATCGGGCGTAGCGTAGTTCAGGTTTGTCTCGAACACTGGTAGCTTCTTGACCTCCAGCGGGGTGAGGGGGGACTCGTCTGAAGCAGGGGAGCAGGTGACAGGGGACGGGGGAAACACCAGGAGAGGAGGACGGTGGGGGAGCAGGTTGGGGAAGGGAGCGGGGATGTCACAGCTGCCATCTTTGCCGTGCGGGGTTTTAGGAGTGCTGCTATTGAACGTGCTCTGTGAGTGACTGATGTCCATGGCAGTGTTCGCGCCTGCTGACACCCGTTTGCTCTCCCCGCTCTGAGGAGGTGACGTCCCTAATCCCACCAGGCCCAAACCGAGAGCCTCCCGTTTGGCTGCCCTGGTCGCCACAGCTGCAGGAACTCCGGCATCATCATGAGGGAAATACTTCATCTCCTCATAGACGGCCTCTGAGTCAGTGAGCTCGGGGCTATCAGGGGGCTCCTGGAGGCTCCGAGCCCGTTGCTGGGAGCCCAACATTTCTATGTACACGTCCTCCTCGTCGTGGCCCTGGAACAGACTCAGTCCTACTCCATGTGGGGCATCTATAGAGGCTGCTTTCTGCAGCAAACCACCAAACCCTCCAAATCCGCCGGCACGGGACAGCAGCGCCAGCTTTACATCTGCAGGACGCAGCTGGTGGAGCTGGGGGGCTACAGCGTTGATCTCCTCATACGAGCCTGACAGTTTTGTGTTGGGACTGCGCTTAGGTTTGGGAGGTGGCACCTTCCTCATGGTTGTGTAGTCGTCACTGTGGGGACGGGGCTTAGACAAGGCTGAAGAAGCAATTAGATACAGAGAAAGTCGAAGCATTAGGAAACAGCACTGACACCAAAAAAACACCATCTGTTGTGTCTTCAAAGAGCAGTGGAGGTGATTTACCTGCTGGGTCTGTGGGGGACAGCTGGGATTTAGGAGGGCTTCCAGCTGGCGAACCATAACCCTCAGGAGTGGGGCACTCTTTAGCTGCCATCACCAACCCTGCACTAACTGCTTCATAGGATGCACTCAGGCGAGTGTTGGGGTCCCTCTTTGGTTTGGGAGGAGGCTGCTTCCGAGGGGAGGAGAGGCTTCCCCCGCCTGCCCCGTCGTCGTTGGTATGAGCTACCTGCTGCAGGGCTGGTTTGATGGATGTACCGACAGAGGAGAGGACCATGTTCTCCATGGCGAGGGGGGTTGGCACTGAGCTAGAGCGAAAGTGGCGAATAACTCGACAGCCCCCGTTAACAGGACCGTCGTAGACTTTCCCACTTTTCTCCAGAACCCTAGAATCGGGAAGAATTACAGAATAAATATTAAAATGAAAACAATAGGTTCTTTTTTTATTATCGACATCACTTGTACTTCATTTTTACTTTTCACAAAACACGCATAAAAGGCAAAACTTTTTCCCATTCAATAACTCCCTGATCCAGATCCACTTAATTGCTATAAATACTCTAATTCAATGTATGCCTGCTTCAACTGTCATGCCACAAATATGAGCTAAGGAGGCCAATTGAAGGATAAAGACCAAAGAGATTATGCTTTAAATCTAATCTCCTTGCAGTAATTTGATAACATCCAGTTTGATATTTCCTTTGCTAATCTGCGTGAGCCATCTGTTCCATGATGCAGGCTGGGGGTGGCCAAGCGAGCGACTGTGTAGGTGATGGGAGACGACATTTTAAAAACCTGCAGAGAAATTAGGTGAGTTTGGCTGAGTGGGTGCATGTGATGTGGATGTGCAGAGGTGTGTGTGTGTGTGTGTGCTTTTTAATCCCCTCTACAACACAGCAACCACGACTCTTCTCCCAGTCTGTCTGCTGACGTCCCTCCTACGGCTTGAAGCCCCCCTGTGCTTGCGTCCCAGCAGCAGATGTTACGGGCACAAGGACACACAGAGGAGACAGGAAGCATGGCCGGGTATCTTTCTTCTCATCTTTTAGGGTGTTTTTCTTTTGTAATCAAACATATAACAGTGTGGTAAAGATTTACAGGCTTATTTGTGCTTTAATGCATCGGCCACGTCCAAGGCTGGGGTTTTTCTAAGATTACAAAAGTGATTTTTCAAAATAAAGGTTGTTCATTTGGCATTTACTCTAATGAGCTTCTTATTACCTTTTTACCCGTTTCTCCCTCAGCCCTCAGGGGTAATTCCATATTCTCCAGGCATCGCATGTTATATTAGAACGAGGTGAGATGGAGATAAGGATAGCGTTCCATAGGCGCAACACTACACTAATACCATCTGATAACGCAGCTCATTATCCGACTATCCATCATGAAACTAACAATTAAAAGCCCGCTGCGTAAAGGGATACAATGACATCATTAATCACAAAACGCACACACACAAGCAGTCACGCAAAACACAGGCACACACATGCAGACACATATACACGCAAATAAAACACACACACATTTATTAAGGCACATGATTGCTTCTACAGTCATAAATCCTGTGAATGACAGCGACTGCAGCTTGTTTACTCTCTAGGTTTAATAATCCTGCAGTCACTATGAGGTATTCACCTTTTTTATTTTGAATTACACTGTAGTAAGTAATCAAAGTTCTATTTAAGTGAGAATATAGTCTTGATTTTCAGCAAGCAGCAATTCGCCCCTGGAAAAAGCCGCTGTCAGTCAAAGCTGGTGTTCTCTGTCATCCATAGAAGCAATAGTATTTGAAATTGGCGCCATAGCTGTGGAGAAAGTTGTACAAACAGCTCGTGGTTTCGCCCATTCTACATTCCTACAACACCCAGCGTGCATTGCGCCCGTCCCTCTGAAAGGAACAGCCCAGCGAGAGACGCTGGAGTGAAATACTACCGTTTCGCTGCAGACAATGGATCAGAGCTAAAGAATCTGAAATACGACGAGAATATACCGGTGGATCGTCTTAAACATCTTCAGGTCTGCAGTCTACATTTCAAACCTGATGATTTTGAACGAGACATGACATGGGAGGCGGGCGTCCTAGATTGAGGAAGTGTAGTTTAGCAAGCTCCCTGGCCTCCGACAGATGACGCTTTCTACATAGTCTGGTGGAGGTTTTCCAGGGCCCATTGGAGAAGTGGATAGCGTCCTCCAAAGGCACAGAGACAATTGCATTTTGTCCTGCCATAATGGCATTAGCCCTCTATAATAGCATGAGAGGACTCAGGTGAAAAATTGGCAAACTGGCCCTTTAAGTAGCATGGTATATCATCCAGACAATACTTTTTGATCAACTGCAACAAAACAACATCAAAGTATACATAAGAAATATGGACAGACAAAATGACCATGTACTTTTACTTTCAGATCTAACTGAAGGTGTTTTCTTATTTACCTCCTGACTGGCTGATCCTCCTCCTTGCCCACCGGTTCAGGCCTCTCACCAAGTGGCGGGCTGTTGCAAATTGTGTTAAGGATGCTGCTGCCATGGCAGCGCAGGCGGTCGCTCTCTCGCGCGATGTCGGATGCATTTTGGATGACCAACTGGTCGTAAGTTCGCAGCCCCATGTCTTCCGCCCCCTGCAGGAAACGCTGCAAACTGCACTCCTCTTTCTGCTGTAGCGAGAGCCTGCGATGAACGCGCTGTCGGGCCAGCCAGCCACGCACCACTGAGACAAGAGGAAGAGGACAGGAAGAGCAACATTAGAGGTGTTGTTGACAAAAAGACAATTTATTTTGTTGTTTTGGATGTTACCTTTTTGACAGGTGATGATCTTTTTATGGAGCTGGTAGCAGCGGTCGTTAAGCTGGTCTGCCTGCCAGTACCTCAGAAACACTTTACTGCTGCCCATCTACACACACAACAACAAATCTGATCAAACATACATATCGCAGCATTGCTGCACACTATCATGCCATCATCTTTATCTTCTGGGAGTTGCCAGCAGGCCCAGTGAAGCTGTCCTCTCTTGGAAATCTCAGAAGAGTGTGAATTGCTGGTTGAGGGATGGGAGATCTATGGTAATAAGTGGGTGTGGAGTGTGGGCAGGGTGTGGGGTTTGGTTGTTGACAATGCACTCACTTCCTGAGCTTATGGGGTGTTCGGAGGGTTGACTGAGGTCACTTTGTACCAGGTGCACTGAACTGTGGGGGCGACATACTTTCACAAACACAATTCATTCCAACACTCGCTACTTGTAGGAGTGGTTTGTGTTTGTGTGTGTTTAAAGAAGGGCCGTATGGAAAAGGTGTCTGCTGGGCATTGTGGAGGAGTGTGTGTGCGTGTGCGAGGCGGAGCTGATGTGACCTGTAGGGTCACACACTCAGACACAACAGCAGTCTGGCAGACAGGACATAGAGGGGGGCGGAGGGGTCCTTGCTCTTGTGTGTGCGTGTGTGAGGTGAATGATGATGAGGTGAGACAGCTGGAACGAGTTGTCAAAGATTCCATGGGATCTTTCAGATGGAGGGTCAGGGATTAAGTCATTTGGCAAATCTTTTGTTATTGATGGAGACACAGAAACACACACACACACACACACACACCTGCCATCCCTGGAGTTTGGACTGCTGCAGAACCGAGCGACATTTCTCCTCTGGTGACAGTTTCTTCTTGTCTCCCAAAGTTGGGACCACGAGGTCTTTATATCTGAGACACAGAAAAAGAACCAGAGGACATTAGAGCTGCAAAGACAAAACACTTTGCAGTCTGAACTTAAAAATCTAGACGAGACGTAGTGAAACCCCCTCGTTTGAGAAACAATGGGTGCAGAGGTCAGTGGGGTCATATGGCAGCCGAGCCAAACAGCATCTGTTCCTATTGGTGTTGCCCTGGGCAACCGTTTCTATGAATGGTCAGCTGGACAGTGGTTTGTTTGTGCCTGGGATGAGGGGGTGCGAAAGGGAAAGTGAGCAAGAGACATGTTGACACAGAATTGAATGACAGAAAACATATAGCTCTTTATATGGACATACCTGCAGAGTGTTATGTTGTATGTATGAAAACCTATGATTTTCAGTGTTGAACAGCTACAACAGAAAGTATGTTACGATACAAAATTTCAAATTTAAACAGTAAAAGTGGAGTCAAAAGGTATATTGAAATATAACAGGCTTTTTATCAGAGACCACAGGGAATGTGTGCTCTTCCTTTTGACACTAGTCTGTTGTTTTTTATGTTAAATTACACAGAAATAATACGACAATAAAACAACCAGCTGCAGCCCAGTGGTAGAGTGGGTCGTCTTTCAATTGGAAGGTTGGTGGTTCGATCCCCAGCTCCCTCAGTCTACATGTCGAAGTGTCCTTGGGCAAGACACTGAACCCCAAATTGCTCCTGGTGGCAGAGCCATCAGTGTGTGAATGTGTGTGTGAAAGGGTGAATGTAACATGTAGTGTAAAAGCAGCTCTGAGTGGTCGCAAGACTTGAAAGGTGCTATATAAGTACAGTCCATTAACCACTTAACAGCCAAGTTAGGCAAAAAAATGTTTAAAATTATGAATCATAAGTTGGAGTCATATTTAAATCATTTTGTCATGTTGAGTTATAGAATGGAACCTCTGCTGCTTTCATGAAGTATGTATTAATAGGCAAAATTGAGCACAAATGTCCCATTCAGTTGTTATTCTGCATGCAAGAGAACTTATCATACAGTATGTTAATTAAGATTTGAGTTTTGGCTCAGAAGATTGATCATGTATGCTTGTTTTCTGTCCAGGAGCTGCTTAGGTAACTGTGATTCGTGTGCATTAACATATATTAACTGATGGATCTCCTTCGTACCCTGAAATTACACACAAATATAGCTAAGCTTAAATGATGACATCCTGTAACTAGAGACCCTTTTCTATAATCTTTTAAATCCATGGTTCTCAACTGGTGGGTTAGGACCCAAAAGTGGGTCGCAGAGCTGTTTTCAGCGGATGTGTGCTTGAAATTAAAAAAAGGTTGTGGCAGTTTCTGTTGAAAAAAGGCTGAGAATTGAATAATTTGTAGAGGGAATATGTTAATATATGTTTGTAATATGTTTTGTGAAGTTGCCACACTGTGATATTTGTTTCTGTCTCAGGTCCAAACTGCGACATTTTTCATTGAAGAAATGTGAAATTTGGGTCGTGATTTGTCATTAAGGAGGTGGTGGTGGTGCGTCCTGAGGCTAGACCAGTTGAGAACCACTGTTTTAGATGACAGTTTACTAACTATACTTATGTGAGTATATACAGTCATACATATATAAGTCAGAATAGTGACATTTGCTGAATAAAACAAGAATATCAGTAGTGAGTCACAAAACCCCCGAACTTTAAATCCATTGGTCAGTACATTTTGTCAGTCCGTGTCTGTCTCTTCTGTCATCAATGACAGAAGAGGCCAACTGATGATGTCACAACTCTTATGAGGAAACTATAAGAAGCAGATGGCTGGAGGCATTAACCACTTGTGTTGTCAATAGAGAGTAAGTGAGGGCATGTGAATGTAGGATATGTTTGATTTGCAGGAGTGGCGTCCGTCTGAACTCTCCCTAACCCTCTCTCTGTATGGAAATAGCAGTCCTGCAGACAGCACACGCTGTCCCACTGGGCCCATAAAACACAAAGGAACTCTGTAAACCCATGACCTCCCCTATGAGGATATGAAAACCATCGATGGTCCCGGCTTTAACAAGACCCAAGGGGGCTTCATGTGGACTCAGAGAAGTGAAATAAGGCTTTTGATAAGAGTTTAAATGGAAGGCTACAGGACGCTAATGCTGCTCTCTGTGACCAGAGGGCCATCAGTGACGACTGTTATTGAGCATCACAGGGGCTGTAATGGCAACGCAGCTGGTATTTAAACCACTCACTTCCTGTCTGAAGCTGCTCATATCCATCACGCAAACTACGGTTTCCACATCCTAAAAGCATATTGGATTCTTTAGTTATGGACATTCATTGTTGTCAGTCTGTAGCTGTAGCTAACTCAATAACCGACAAATGTGTGTGTTTATCCATCACTGTGGCGTAACGAGGACCCACTTACAGAAAACTTGACGTGTGTGCCTTTGAGCTGCAATTGTGACATTCTCTATGAACACTGATGCCTCCTTCTCATCCACTTTGTAACAATGAAAACCTGATGAAAACAACACATGGAGGGCTGCGATTTACAGTATCAAGGTTCAAACGGCAGCGTTTGACCTTACACATGAGCAGAAAATAAACCCGGCCACAAAACACATAGCCTATCATAAAAGCCAAATAAAAGCAACAGTAAAATAGATTTCCTCATAAATCACTCTTGTTACCAGGACACTTATGTAATTTGCTCTGGGCGACCACTAGGACTTAGTGAAGTGGCCTGTACGGTACCAGTGTGCAACCGTGTGTTTGTGATCAGGAGAATATAGCAACCTGGAGATTAACGGCTGATTTATTGGCCTGTCATTTTGATTAGTCAAGGGCCGGGGCCGGTTTTGAAAGAATGACAAATGGAAAGAGAAAAAGGAATAAGGGACAGGACAAATTGAGATAGTCTGTTTGCACATTAGAGAAACAGGAGAGATAACAACTGAAATTAGGAAACTGAGGGCAGGAAATAAATAATGCTGGGAACAGGAGGAAAGTAGACAAAGGAAGATGAAAGAAAATGATGGTTCAGAAGCGAGAGCACGCTGCAGGGAAAGAATGAGAAATTGTGTGAAAAGAGCTCTGTGATGCAGCAGTGTTATACACCCCCACCCTGCAGCAGCTCCCTTCTTGGCCAAGGCTGTGTTCATTCATTGGGCCCGTCTGTGTTAAACCAATGGAAGCGAGAGAGATATGAATGGCACTCGCGCTGAGCTGACTGGTGTCTTTGTGAGTGGCGGCCACTTAAATGGAGCCGAGCCTTAATGTATAAACAGCAGAACAGAGACACACGACAGACAAAGACGCACTTAAAATGTCAATTTGTAAGCACAGAAAACACTAATCCACAATTCAAACAAACCAAAGCTGGGCAGTAAAACATAGGTAATGCATTACTGTGTTTAGCATATCACTACTTTCTCTGTGACTAGTTTGTAATTAATATTTGTTTCACAAAAACAAGGACTGGTCTGGTGCATGTTAGCTCGATGCAGAGACAGGAAGGATTCTGCCTTTCATTTAATCAAAATCAGGCTTATGTACATGTTGCGCACCCACATTCAGGACTCAGTCATCTGGGCTATTTGAAGATGGTCAGTCAATACTTCCAAACTGTTGCCTTGTTAATGTTAATCGGAATGTTTCTTTTAATAAACCATTGTTAAATTGGGGAGACACAACATGTTGCAAGTGCAGCAGCTGCAGAGTTGCTGGAGGGAACCTTTGATGGAGCAGGGTCCAGAGACAGAGCTTTCTCCCTCTTCCTGTCACACCCGCTGTCCAGAGTGCTGATCTGGTCATTTTCCTTGATGGGTTAGACTCTTATGGACAGTAGTTTGCCATGTTTCATCAGCCAGTTATTGTCATCAATTTATATTAGTTTACTGAAAATACCGTGTTCCCAATCTAGTTTACCGATTTAGATTTACTGGCAGAGCCAACCCATCGGCTATCGACTGATGACAATATAGCGTCTGGGAGTGACGGCCAACTTTCCAGGGCTTCCGATGTATGCAGCAGTTAATGATTAAGGACTCTTGGGCAAGGCGTTCTCGTCCGTGCACTGGTCATTGTTTACAATCCGACTAGCAACCTGGAAAAGCGTAAAGGGATTTGGAGTTTAGAGACAAAGTCTAAGAGTGGACCGTTTGCTGCATGTCTATTTATAAAGACAAATAAAAGGTAAATCGTCATCAGATGATAGCGGATGTGATTCAGGGTTACATTACTGCCGACTGCGTTCCACCTCTTTCACCCTAAACAAAGACTGTTTTACCGCATACAGCCAATGCCTGCAGAATACCAGAATCAAATTGTTTGACTTGCCTACAAATTCTCTTTTCATATGCACAATCTGTTTATGGCGATTAGATTTTTCTAGATTAAGTAGCCAAGCATTGCTGTTTTTTAAGTTTACCTCTGTCCACATGCTGTAGACTCTCTTGTTTTTCAATGTCAGTATAACCTAATTTCAGTAACACCATGGGTATAGCATAGAAGGGCCGTATTCAGGCGGCAATCGGGATGCACCAATCACAGAGCCAAACAGGACTATTAGGAGGGAAGCCTGAATCCAGTTTGACACACCAGAAAGGTTGCCTCTTGTGCTTCAGCGATTAGTGGCTGATTGACAACAACCACCACACTCCATGGAAGCTCAGCTATCCGAATGTATCAATGAGAGGATGAAAGTCTCATTCACGATCTCCTCACTCAACAGGCTTTCCCGACAACAGCTTTTTTTCTCTGGTACCACATTATGGGAGCAATGAGCATCCTTCTGCCTCCAGCATGTCTACAGTATATCACAACTCCAGTTAAAGAACAAAGGAAAGGAAGCATCAATATTCTTTACAACAATATCTGTGTCAGGGAGTGGATGGAGCGCTGCTTCTCTTTCCAATACTTCTCTGGAACACCTGGAGAATCTGGAGATGGAATATTTGCCCATGTATATGCACACAAATTGACCCCCTGACAGACAAAGAGGGAGTTAAATATGCAGCTCGACTGTCAGATACTGGGCTGTGTTTGTTTCCCAGTAATCCTCTGGATGTGGAGGAGCCTATGTAGATTGGACTGAACCTGCTTAAGCACAAACAGTGTGCTGGCCAGGAGTATGAGTCTGCCCTTCTTGCCAACTGTACAAAGCATTCAACTAAGACTAGACTAGGACTTAAAGGTTACTTTACCTGCCTTGTCAACCTGTCTAATGCTACAGCTCACTGTGGCAGCCATGAAGCAGGAAGTACTGCAAAGGGATGCAACCACCCTGCCATCACAGATTCAGTTTGACAATAGCCAACAGGCTTTCCTACTAGTCCATCACCGTTTGTTCTCCGTCAGACTGAGCTGACAGGGAGAGCGACATCAAGGAAACGCAGGTTCCTTCTGTGTTTGTAATAAATGTTGGTTCTCTGTATGATATTACTGAGCTAATGTTAGCCTCAGGTTATGAACACCTTGATACTGACAATGCCGATGATTGGCAAAAGCTCAAAGTAATGTGTCAGTGATGTGAATGAAGCTGAAGTTCAGCTTTTTGGGGTGCCTTAATAGCTTAATGTACATAGATGCATGTACACAGAAAATTTACATAGATACAAAAAGATGCAACATCCAAGCTTTTTGTTGCATGTCATACCCCTCTCTGGTTTCATATCTGCCTCTTTACTATTCTGTTAGATATAAGCAACAATGACAAAAAATCCAAAAAACCAACAACAACAACAACAACAAACTCCGGCAAACTTTCTGGTTTATGTGCAGCAACATGAATGCTGAAAAAACTCCTGTTGGTGTTGCTGAAGTGATCCAACTTGTTAAACAACAGAGCATTTCTACATGTTTCATTTGATCCTCATAATACTCTTCTCAGGCATTTATCCTGGAGGTGGACATGTCAGACGTGGGTATTGAACTGTTCGGTCTCTCTGCTCTTCCAACGACAATAAGCTCTTTCAATGCATGATTCAAATGAACGGCTTAAACTTCCATCCGTCCATCCATCCATCAATTATCTATACCGCTTATCCTGTTCAGGGTCACGGGGGCTGGAGCCTATCCCAGCTGTCATTGAGCGAGAGTTTGTGTACACCCTGATCTGGTCGCCAGTCAATCACAGGGCTGACACACAGAGACAGACAACCTTTCACGCTCACATTCAAACCTTTTTTAGAGTCACCAATGAACATGTCTTTGGACTGTGGGAGGAAGCAGGAGTACCTGGAGGAAACCCACTCATGCACGGGGAGAACATGCAAACTCAGAACACAGAAAGGCCCTCTTCACAACTAGGAACCTTGTAGCTGTGAGGCGACAGCACTAACCTAAACTTTACAATTAAAATTTAAAGCAAACTGGAAACAAGCCTGCGTCTACTTGGTGGTTATATTACAACCAAATCACCTCAGCTGACCCAACCACTGGACATTCACACATTACTTCCCTCAAACTCTTTTTTATATTTCTTTATTATATCTGCTGACCAGCAGGCCCTGATGATGCTCAGTTATCTACCCTTCACAGCCATTGCTAACACATTATCATACAGCACATGGCAGCCTATGATACTCCCTCATACACATGCACTCCCTTTCCTCACACATATGGCTTACCAAACAGCCTTCACAAAACCCTCCCTAGGAATCTTTCAATTACAGCCTGAACAAGGGGGGCTACCGGCTCTATGCGGTACATCCATCAAAAACACAAAGAAGCCGGTGGCAGCTTATGCTTCGGCAATACTCCAATCTATATTGGATTCACTTCATCATTTGACATGGGCCTCGAGTCAATTCCATGTTCACGTTCTCCTTCATGAAAACCTATTATATCAGTTTCACTTATCTATTTCTATGGCTGAATGTTTGATGAAAAAAATATGAAGTGTCAGAATGTTCAGTACTGTCTATCAGTGCAGCACACTTCAAACATTCACACAATACAGCACAGTGTGGGTGAATGCGTTCTCCTTATATTGTGTGTACCTTTCCTGGTCAAGTGTTGCTTTGAAGTATTCAAATAAGAGTGTTTCTCTTTCAAACTAAATGTCCTTTGCTTTTATTTTTCTTTAAAGGATTCAGTATGAGTGATAATAGTTAGAAACAGGATATTTATTAACTTTATATTCTCGCATTCAAAGTTTGAAAGCACAACTACAGTGTATACGTGTGTGTGTGTGTGTGGGGTGATGTTTACAGCAGGGTAGTGGAAACTTTTGGGGAGGTCATGTGACCAGCTTTGTCCTCTCTTATTATCTGGCAGGAATGTACATGTTAATCCCTTTATCCTCAAAAAAGGAGAGAGAGACAGACAGAGGGAGAGAGGGAGGCCAGGAGGCTGACTGAGGATGGGAGAGAAAGAGAGAAAGACAGACTTAGAGCTAAATCCTCCGAGTATTCCTCTGGTTCTCCGAATCAGAGCAACAGGAAGAGAGGGATTGAGACAAACAGCCCGACTGAGAGGGACAGAACGTGAGATAAACACATGAAAGAAAGGTGATGTGACAGAAACAGTTTTCTTTCGGCCTCTCAGAGAGTAACAGAGCAAAAACATTACGGACAGTTAAGTGCGGAACAAGGAGACCTTACACACCGGTTGATGCGTGTGTGTCGGGCTGACATGAGAAATGTGATAGCGGCATTCATCAGCCGCATTAGACTCCAATTATTCTCTTTAAAAGCCATTCAAGGTCATTTTGTGCTTCTAACAGGGAGGGTTGCTGCGACTTGCTAATGTGTCAGTCTGCATGTGAGCGGGTGATCCTGCACGGTATATACCGGGGCGTTCATTTGCAGATGTAAGACAGGCATATGATGTTGAGCTTTCAGCTTACTCTGACCTGCTCGCCCTGTCTTACATAAACTGAAAGAGATCACAGTGACCTGCCGGGAGAGTAATGTATCTAAGGCGCAGAGGAATCCATCATTTTAAAGACCTTTTCTTTTAGAGAGTCTGTGAAGTGATGGAGGAAACATAGCAGGACGGGAGGTTAATTATGCAACACGCTCGGCCACTGACCTGCTGAGGAAGCCCGGGAAGGACAGGCGGACGGGGTATCCATAACGGATCATGCGCACCATCTCCAGCACCCCGATGTATTGCAGCTGGGTGGACACATGGAAGCTGTCAAAACTGTCTGGTTGACCACTGGTGTTGGGGCGTACACACTCCACAAAGTGAGGAGTGCAGGCCTGCAGCTTACTGATTAGCTCTGACAGGGAGTTCTGAAAGAAGCGAGAAAGACAGAAGATATGAATATAAATATGCATTAGTGTTTGGGTTGTTTGCACAATAACAGAAGTAAAAGGAAGGGCTCTCTGTCTTCTTCCTTTTGATGTTGTAACGGGAGTGAGATCACTGTGCTTGAAACAAAGTGGTCAGATTTTTGGGGTGTGTGTTTTGCCTCGGGAGGAAGCAACAGCACAAAGACGTCTTTGCTCTTTCTTAGGGTGTGTGAGCGTGAGAGAGCTTTTCTTCAAGCCCTGAATTCATTGATGCTGCATCCAAGGTCACGCACACACACACACACGCACACACATAACCACACATCCAGATGCGCGTAAACACTTACATCTGCGTTTTTGCCACTCCTCAAACTGACGTCAGTCTTTGCTCGGCATACCTTTAGGTACAATGCTCACCATCTCATCCTGCGTCTATGAACGTCACCAACAGATTTCTCACACACAAATAAGTGCGTACGGCACACAGTGGTTGTTGTTCATTGTTCATTCATTCATGGGGAGGGCTTCATGCTTGGCTTGGTACAGCATCATTCTTCAGCCCACTCTCTCCTTCTCTGCCATTCCCCGAGGGACTCGTCGACCACAAGCCCACAACTCAGATTGTGCAACACACTGGATTCATTCAAACCAAAAGGTGCCGTTTCTCTGGGCCACATTTCAGCCTCCTTGCGTCACCAGCAGACACTGACATGCTTACCTCTGACTGAATATTATATATTGCTTTATATAGTTATGAAATCAAAGTACTCTACTCTTAAGGCTGCATTGTTGCAAAGGCTGTGTATTGTGCACATGTTAGAAAGATGTGAAGTGTTTTGAGGACTTTTGAGTGACTAAATGAAAACAAAATCATCCGGTTGATTAAGAAACTCCTTCAGTAATTTGAGGTAATTTTGATAAATTGCATTTTGGCAGTACATGATCATTATGACACGAGAAATTCAAAGTAATGCTGTTAGGTTGGATCTTGAAGAGGGACTAAATGTCCTAACTCCAAAACCCTATTTTGGAAATTGCTTACTAAAAAAAAGGAGCTGAAGCCTGCCCCAGCATGCATTGGGACAGAGGCAGGGTACACTGTGAACTGTACAGTCCATAACAACACAAACACACATTCACATCTATGAACAATCTGGAGTCCAATCTAGAGTCCAAGCTGCAGTCTGAGCCTTTGGACTGCTGGAGGAAACTAGTGTGGACGAAAAGCACTGGAGAGAAAATGCAAACTCCACCCAGCAAGAGTCTTGTGACTGGCAGAATGGGACCATCTAGCTGTGGGGCACAAGTGCTATCTAAAGAGTGACTCTCATCATTATTGACTATTACGGGTAAGGGAACTAAAGCCGTTTTCCCACTGGTCAAAAAACCTGCTAACACCTGGCTTTTTTTGCTTAATGGGAAAGGCTACAATCGGCACTCTGTCCGAGCAGCGCTCAGACATCGTTCCAAATTTGTCGGCACCGAGTTTGATAAACAGACTGAATAAGTAATAGATACAATAAAGACCTAACCACCGTAACATTTTCACTGTTTACTAACCCTGTTTCGGGCAAGTTTGTAACGTCAGACGGTGACGCAGCACTGACGCAGAACAGAGAAAATCGGCATCTGTAAGCCGGTGTTCCCGGGACTAAAAAACCCTGAGTCAACATGCAAATTTTAGATGGGAAAGGGGTATTCGTATCATGGTTTATGACCCTCTTTAGGGTCTGGAACAAGGCCTTACCTTGTTTTGAACAAACTACACGAGGGTGCAGAGTGGAGGGAAGTGTCTCTTACCCGCAGCTGGACAGCCACCGTGTTGGGCCCACAGCGCTCTAGCCTTTGGAGGAAGGAGCTGGAACCTTTCTTCTTCAAGATCTGACAATTGAAAGAGATAATAGAGAGAATAATAGCGGTGCAACTTCCTTTAACTGACAACTGACAAATATGGAGTCATTACAGCATCAAATATTAACATTAAATCAGAGAGCGTGGCTTTCACTAGGGATAAAAACACGAGTTAAAAAAAATCCTTTGGTCTTTGGTGCTGTTGCTGATTGCATCGCACACTAAACAGTCCCGTTAGACCACTTTTCTGTCACTCCCAATTATTCTGTTTCATATACTTTACAGCTGAACTCGACCCATGGCATTTATTGTCTTATTTATTGTCCCGTGCTCAGTGTGGTGCTGCAATATTACCTAATGTTACCGTAAAAGGCTGCTGGGACACGTCGGGGAGGTGAAAGGGGTCTTATGTAAGCCTGCTCTCTGGATGGCTAATGAGCCACAGAGACACCAGGCAGAAACCTCTGGGTTACACAACCAGCAAGTCTTTTCGGTCACACATGTGCACCAGCACAATAAGCTTCCCAAAGCATTAAGAAACTCAAAAGCAAAGGAATGGGGAGGATGATGAAAAACAAGACTTGAAAAGAGAACAGTTTAATCAGGGGTTTGATTTGAAGGCATGTGATGAGAAAAGTGTATTATGAAATGAATGCATGTGAATGCATGCCTGCAGAGTTTCTATCTCAAACTAATTCACTTCCCAGATGTTTATAAATAGCTCTGTAGTGGGAAGTTGTTTTTTCTAAAAATAGTATTCCTGATTTTCCATTGATCGGCTCAGCAGTGAGTTGTCAACAAACAGCTTCTGACTGGTTCCTTCAATTTATTCGTTATCTAGTTGCAGAAGCTAGCGCTGCACCTTTGAGTGTATTTGTAAATGTATTTTGCAGCCAGAAAATAATCATGTTCTTTAACATTCATTGATGTGCATTTGGCTAAAATGGACTGCATGTGTGGTTCATGCACTAGCCACTCTGTGAACAGTGTTTTGTACTCTACCTTGGTCAGGTCATGGTACCGCCGGGGCTGTTGAGAGACAGTGTTGGCAGTGACAAGGGAGGCTGATGGCATCCTGTGGAGCAACAAGGCAGCTTTAGGCCCTCTCAGCCCAGCGCGGCCCTGGGCAGCTGGCACCAGAGAACCAGTCTGAGTCAGCTTGGACTGGAAGAGCTGCTGCAGTAACACGCTCTCGCTGGCTGCAAGGCACAAAGCACATACACACAGAGTGAGGGAGGGGAAAAAAAAGGGTGAAAAGAAGCAACAGCATTGGTGGAAATAAGGGGGTGGCAGAGAATAATAAGAGGTAGGATGAACAGATTGAGAGAAAGAACGGAGAAAGGGAGGAAAATAACAGTGAAGACGATAAAAACAAGGAAGGAAAGAGGGGTCAGAGGAGGAGCGAGGGTGGGGAGGCATAAAGTTCGGCTCCATGTAAACAATCAGTCCGACAACAAGAGGGGGTGGACCATGCCACTCGACAACACGTGGAGCGGTCCACCACAACAATGAGCTCATTCAGAAAGCCAAACAACATGTGTGTGCGAGCGTGGGCGTGTGGCTCTCATCTACAATGCAGAGAGATAGAGAGAGGGGGGGAAGGATGATGGCAGGTAGGCGTACTAAAGGAAAACAAACACGAGTCCTGGACTCATTTAAGGACATAATTACACACGGCTCCAGGAGTAATTGTCTTTTCATTTAAAGCAATCATTGCCAGCACCTGAACATATAGACTTACATGGATCCCTCTGCCCTCTTCCAGCTTTAAGGCTTAAACTTTAAAGTCAGGAGGGGATGAAATCCATAAGTGGAAACAAAGTACGTGTGTCAATGTGTGCTGATGAATGGCAGTGACACATCGGGCAGACGGAGGGACAACAGCCAAGTGTGAGTGAAGGGCTCGCCTTTAGAAGATTAACCTCATCATGGGAATTATAGCAATTAGGCTGCTGGACGTTACGCTAGCCTGGCAGTCACACAACGGCTGCCTGTGTGCCGCTAACCACAACACCCCACATCTGGCACCTTCTATAGACAATATACACACAGACGGGGCTGTCTGCTGCATATGTGATGAAACACACACATACAAACAGAACCACACTTAGACAAAGAGCGGTTTTGTGCACTGTTGGTTTAGACAAGAGTGCATCTTTGTGATCAAGTGTGCTCTGACGCCACAATGTGCTCATACGGGTGTTATTCATGGGGTACTTACACTTCATCGTAAACAAGAGATTCTGAGGAAGGGAGTCCTTGTTTCTTGTGAGGGATCCGGTGAGGTCATAAGAAATCTGGTGGAAAAACAAATCATAGTCAGTGTGTAAACAAAGTTTGCAACTTTCCCCTGCAAAAAGCATGCTTTCACCAGACACATGAACTTTTACAATGTTTTTCCTCTTGATCAGGAGTAGACTATTGATTTCACATGAATATAAACCTGTTTTTGTCACGTTTGTGTTCACCAACAGAAGTGTCCTTAAAGGGGCCGTATCTTTTAAATGGATATTCTCATATTTTGCATGGGAGTAGGAGTATATTGTTCACAGTGAAAAATTGAAAACTGCATAATTGCGTGTTCTTCCAGAATGAATAATTCAAAAAGGTCGCCTCTGAAATGGGCTGTTAAGAACAGCTGCAGGTTTCTACATAGAACCTTGCTTTAGCTGAAATCGACCAATCGTCATTCACCGTCATTCACCTCAGGCTGCCTTCTTGCCCTAGCTTGTAGTCCAGTCGTTGTCATGATTTCAGCTCACATTCTGATACCTCTTAGCGATTAGCTCGCACATATAAGGCCGAATAACCGATCCTAGAGCAGCCATATTTTTGTACAACTTTGGAGAGACAGTGGGACCGCACACATGGGGGAGGGGCTACGCTCCAAATACTGTCAGCCAATCTTGGCTAAGGTCTGACCTTTGAATGGCAGAACGGCTTCGATTCAGGAGGAAGGAAAGGCTCTGGAGAATAATTTAAAACATGTATGTAATTTTTAAAACGAAACAAACTTTACCAACGTGATTCAAAAACACATTAGAATGATAGAAAATTGATTGCAGAGCTGAAATATGTCCCCTTTAAAAAATGCAAGAGGTTTCCAATGTAGAGAAAAGAGAGCTTTCTTACATGCCTACATTCACATGGCCAAATCTTAGATATAATAATAATTTCTTACTGGTAAGACAATTAAATTTAGGAATTGATAATTGATTGATTGCATAATCCTGTTAACCCTAACCCTGTTTGTCTCTTGCATCATCAGGCTGTATGCTTGTTGATGAGACCGTTATGAATTATAGGTGTGGTGCAAAACGTGGTGAAAAGACAAGCACTCAGCAGAGGGTGATAGATTTCATGTTATACTGTTCGCCCCTGTTGCCTCTATGTGCTGTATAAACACCTAATACAGACAGACCTGTCCGGCATAGTGGCTGACGGTGAAGGCTGGGCCTTGGTCTTTGGGTGGGGGGTTTCCGTTGCCGTCTTTAGTTGTTAGAGAGAGGCCGTGAGTGGGAATGGAGTCGAGCTGGGTTGACAGCCTCTTGTACAGGTTCTGCTCTGCTGGCCGCAGACTCTGGCTCTCCTCGTCTAACACGCACAGCAGCCCCTGAGGCTTCTGGAGGGAGAACAAACACAAACATTTTCTTTTACATTATTGAAAGAAATGATAGAGACAGACAGGAAGCAGAGGGGAAAAGTGTTTTTATGCAACATGGGTTCATTGCACAAAATAACCACTGGGCTACCACCAGTCCTCCTAGTAAAAGTTAGATTAAACCAGCAGCGCACAGCACCTGAAGAAAGAAGTCCAAAACGGTTGGCTGGTTGCAGTGGGAGCGCGGGGTCTCCATGGCGATGCCCTCCTGCAGACACTCGGCCTGCTCCTGCTGGAATAGCACCTCAGAGACGAACTGCCTCAGCCGCTCGTTGGTCATGTTCACGCACAGCTGGAATGCAAACAGCACACACACTTAGACACAAACATCAAGCTGTAAACACACACTTCAGCGCACACGGCATGAAGCTCCTCTTTAGAGGCATAGTGGTGTACGTTCGTTTTTCACACACACAAAGGTGACCTCAAACACACCCGCTGTGGGCACCGACAGGGGAGTCAATGGGGCATGAATGAAGTGACTACTCATATAAGACGCCTGACCCGGAAATCAAGAGAAGAGTCAATAGGGATGCCTCATGCATGATACAAAGTAATGCATGTCCCTATGTGGTGCCTTTTTTCTGATCCTGCTATAATATGGACAAAGTGTTCCTGCTGAGACACATGAACTCTTCCTAACCCAGCAGTCGTCCAATCACAGCACAGGGAGGAGACGATAAAAATGGGTTTGTTTGTCTGCTGCTTTAGTGTGTGTGGAGCGATGGAGGGAAGCCTCAAGTGTGACTTGTCACATTGATGTAATGAGCAGAAACGTAGAAGATGAGGTGAAACAACACAGGACATCAGAGTGAAGCAGCGAGGCCTGTTTAAACTTCTCCTGAACTCAAGTGTGTCACAAAGCGCAAAACAAAAAAAAAGTCTTACAGTGCTGTAGTCGAGGGATGAACCTGTCACACTTGTACTTGTGAGGGGTGTCCCTGTTTTCAACCCAGGATCTGAAGCCTCTAGTCTTTGTACTCTAAGTTCATGTATTGCATCTTACATGAACATTTTCAGTGCTCAAATAAAGCCTTACAGTCGCTCGCTTTGGGGTAATGATATTCAAAAGATTTAACCAGTTACTGAATGTTCATATAAAATGGGTTGTCGTGTTATTGTGACCCATATTCCTCTGATTGAGAAACCCTGATCATAATGTGTGTTGTTCTGTCTCGGCTGCAGTCCTGTTTTTCTTTCCTAAGTGTTTGTCTGTTCATCGTCTTCAAGCTTGTCTAGTACATTAAAGGCTTAGTCCCAGCAGGTGGTTGATTGAGTTAGCTCATTAGCAAAGCGCTGAGCAGGTACAACACACCCCTGACAAACACAGCTCTAATTAACAAGCGCTAATGACCCCGATCACGCTGCGCATGTGAGGTGTGTCTGTGAGCGTGTCTGCGTGTATGTGTGTGTATCCATGTGTGTACAAACATGTCAAGAGTGTGAGGGCTTGTTTTTTCACAGATGTGGCACATATACTGTAAGAGAATATCATGTTTGTCAAACGCTCTTCAACTTCTTTTTGCTGTGGGTGGTAGGACAACGGAGAGGATGTCTGAAGGGAGAGAGACGAGCGATGCCGCCGCCCGTCTCCACTTTCCCCCCCCCGTCTTGTTGGCCCCCCTGCTTTCTTTTGCTCTCACACTTGCTTTTGTCCTTTCTGTGACCTCAAGAGGAAAGGTCATAAAATCCTTCGCTTCCACCACACATGCAGACTTAAGTCAGACACTTGCACGACAAGCAGAGACAAACACACAGTGGCCTTATAAAAGCTAGGAGGGGATCGGGAGCTCCACAGGGAGGGAACGTGAGCTCTGAGTCGAAGGAGTAAGTGCTTAGCCCCTTGAGTACTATGAATTACACCCTAAGACACCTAACACACACACAAACACACACACATTGTAATATACAGACTTGTCTGCCTGATCCCTTCTGGTACTACAATGGTATAGTCTATTAAGAGTGCATGCTTGATGAGCACATGACAGATTTACAGGCAATAACAGGTGAGCTCTGTGGAGCGGCACATGTTGTACCCTGTACACTGTGCGATGTAATAAACACATACTGACAAAGTGAAAACAGCAAAGCATTACAGACACTCTGATCCATCTGTGTAAACATTAAAAGACACAAGGAGGGGAAACAAACTAAATCAAGGCTCCTGCTCTACTTCATTGCAATGCGGTCACATGCAGCAGTTGTGTGATGCTATGAAGGTTAAACTGCATCAAACTGTCCGATCTTCATTCGAAGCAGGGTTTCAAAACATCTCTAAGAGGAAGGAGCTTTTGGTGTGCTGATCCAAGGAATCTCTATTTACAGATCCTACATACACATGTAGAATCCGTAGGCAGGGAAGTGGATTTTAAAGATGGCAAGTGTTCTGGTTTCTGTTTGTACTGCCCTTGTAGTTCAAGTAATATTGACCAATCACGTATCAGCAGGCTGCGGCGTATGCAGGAAAAACAGTCCGCGTGGAGAGCAAAAGCAGGTGGAACACAATCCGCCGTAATGACATCCCGGCTCCCATCAGCGTGATCTGATGATGATTTAGCTTCTTATTAATCTCTATAAACAGACATCTGCATGCTAACAGCTAACAATCTGCTCCAGATCTAAAAATGAAACTTGAGACAAATTCCTTTGCTGCTGTGTCACGAAAGCCATTCAGCGTTCAGATTTCCCGACTTCATCGAATGCGTCAGAAATGATTGATCTGACCTTCGTTCAACAAACGAGCATTTTAAAGGTAGATTTCTTCTCCTCTTGAGGACAAACCTGACAAAGCTTCCTTTTTAATTTTACTAATCAGCATCATGATGTTATTTCAGCAAAGCTAAGACCCGTTAATTAAAGTAAATCACAAGAAAAACAGTTTCTTTTTCTGGAAACAATGCAGCACGCGGAAAAGGAAGTCCTGACTGGAAGTTGTTTATCGCTAACCGCTGGCTACACGCCCGGCACGTTCATCGTTGTCTCCAGAGGCTAAATCGTTGTAGAGTGTTGCGTATTGAGCACTATTACATGCTTGTTATTGAGATTGTGTCAACAGTGCTGCCATTACACAAAAACAAACTGACATTTGGGGGCAACTTCAGAACTTTGATTTGATCTTGAACAAAGAATCGATAATGACTTGTAATGTGACCTCTGGAACCAAAATTAAATCATACTGCCAATTAAAATCATTTTGTAAAAATAAGACAAACAAACAGAAACACACGCACACACACGCGCGCGCTGGATTGAAGCTAGACTCTGGCTTCTCACACACAGGCAGTCATTGTGTCAGTTCATTCGAGGACAGCTGAGAGTCACGCCACAGTCAGCCGCAGACCTCACCTCATTCATTACAATTACAGACGAAAATATCTGCTCTAAAATAGAAAACAGTCCCAAATATTTTAGCAATTAGATTAAGATGTGTTTGAAACTACATTACTGCGTGCTATTCAGAGAGATTTGGGCCCTCTGAGCCAATAACCTTAATTAGAGGAAGTCATAAATGTATTTGGCGAGAAAAATCGTCAGCTGGAAGGGAAGTGGAAAACAGCATTCATGTGGTTTTCCTTTCTTGTTAGAGGGAAAGGCTGACTGATACTAATAACAGTAAGTCATCTCCCACCTGCTCGTAGCCATTCCTCTGAAATTCTTCGAACCCAAAGATGTCCAAGATCCCAATTTCCAAGGCAGGATCCCTGATATGAATGAACAGATTAAGAGCATATTGTTTACTTAACACCTCTTTTACTACAATATCAACATGAGATCTTGTTTTCATGCTTGCGTCACCCTAATATGTGTGTGTGTGTTTGTGTGCTTATGAGTGTGCGTGAAAGAGCAATAACACATCTGAAAGGGGGTGTGCCATGAGTAAGTAGTGTGGTTGACATATTTATTACATTCTGTGGTTGGTGTGTAAACAAGGCAAAGCACAAACACATTCCAGGAGATGGAACGTGGGTTATCTATGTGATAAGACTTCACAACATCAACAACACCAAGGATCCCGTGGCCTCCACCTACAAGTGTGTGTGTGGAAGTTTTGGCGTGAGACCTCCACATAAACCTTGGGCGTGTCCTCTATATCTCGACCCTGTTGATCAGTATGTTCTTATTCAGTGTGCATGCCTGAGTGTGAATGTCATACAATGTAAACTATTACAAACAGTAAACTGTGTGGCATGTTACATTATCAGTGTTGGCGCTCAGCAGGCACAGACACAGAGCGACTGTGTGATGACAGATATACTTCTTTGGTAGTGCTTGTGGTAACAGTTATCAACGGCCTGGACTTCCAAGGAAATCTAAATGGTGTTTCACACTAAAACGCCCCAAGGCACACACTCACACACACACACACACACACACACACACACACACACACACACACACACACCCAATGCTGTCGTCCTGTCCCTGTAGGTAGTCATTGATGTTGTTGATCAGATAGCTGAAGAGGCGTCCATAGATGGCCTTAGTGAGCTGGTCTCTGTACTGCTCTGACATCTCCACCGTGTGGCGCCGAGTGATCACATCACCTGACACAAAAAGGACATTGTAAATAAGAAAAACTTTACTCTTTAACATTTGGTTCATAGTACTGTTTTCTAATCTTTCCTGACAAACTATTTATATTGATGCACTATTTTCCCTGAGATTTCCTCCTACATTCGCCTAGAAATACAACTGATTCTTACTTTATACCCCTAGATGGAGATTTTTGTGGTAAATTAAATATAAAAGTTAAGAGAGCAGCGACACGCTAATTTTTAAGCTCTAAAAATCTTTTAAAAATCTTTCTTTGTGCATATCCTTAGTGTGATCTTTTTCCAATCCTACCGATTTGGGATGCCTTAATTCCCAAAGATAGTGCTCAAAAGTCAAGACATATAAGACGGATATAACTCTGGAGATGACAGGCTGCTTGTAAAAATGTTGCAGCACTTCATTAAAAGCTGTACATATAATGGTGTTGAGATTGTTCCCTACATGTCCTTATAAATCAGTTGAAAAGTGCTGTGACCAATGACAGTATATGTAGATGGGCAACAAATTGAAGCCAAAATAGCCCCCGTGATGGGCGCTTCCATCTCGCGATAGTGATGTCATTAGGAGCAGAGCTGCACAGTTGAGATTGGCGGGTGGAGCCGCCGTAACCACTTCCACTTTACCAAAACACACACTGCACGTCGGTGTATTTAACAGCAGAACAGCTTCTTGTGTTGGTCTAAAGCAGACGTTCATAGATATGGAAACTTCAATGACTGTAGTGATTGTTTTAGTAATGTCTCCTCTTGACGTTTCTCCTCTACTCAGCTAATCAGGAACAGATCGGCTGCAGGAGCCGTATTTGTCAACAGAGCTGTCAATCATCCTTTTTACAGCATCACATGACTAATCAAAAATAAACTTGTCAGAAAAATGAACACTTGGACATAAATGAAAAATGTATTTGGCGTGTATTTTGATTTTATAGTTTGACTCATGTCCCATCTGTTAACATGGAGGAGGCGGGCTTTATGACCTATACTGCAGCCAGTCAGCAGGGGGCGATAGAGATGTTTAGGCTATATTTGTCTATGGATGTGACAAGCTGAAAATACTACTATGTTAGGGAGTGGATACCTTTGAAGTACTGAACGTCAGAGGTGAGGGCGGTGCTTAAGTCATTGGAGCACACCTGCAGCATTCCAGCGACTGTGCAGAAGAGGAGAGAGACAGAGAGAAACAGGCAGAACAATTAGGTAATGGGATGAAAACCATCAAAGTAACAGCATAAAACATTAACTGTGATGATGCACGTCAGAAAGGTAGCGCTGATAACATCCCACCACCCCATCTGCTCTTTCCTGTTCTGACGATGATATCACGCTGCCAGCTCAACAAGCTGAGCTCCGCTGAAGATCACTCCTGCCTAATCGATCTGTGGAGCTGGCAGCAATTAGTCATCAATAGATTTCTGAGCAGAGCCCATAAACAAGCAGCAGAAGCAGGTGACAGCAACCCAGAACCCCTTTTGCTGACATCACTGGCCATGACATCACATCTCCCTGACAACGACTGGCTGTTTCCCGTTTTAGGCGCTGATGTCACTTGTTTACCACCTCATTAGGTCAGGGGTCGGAGGAGCACATGTAGGGGTTGCATAATGAGGGAGACTGAGAAAGAGAGAAAACACCGAGCGTACTGGCAGGAAAGTGTGTGTATAGGACGTTTTTTTCCATCGCCATGGTTACGTTATTGTAAAAAAAGAGACTTCTCAAACTGGTGACTGTCTGGCTTTAAGCGAATGCTGGCAAGCTGCCAAGCGGAGCGAGAAGAGGAGGAGCGATGACGATGAGGTAAACAAGATGAGTGGGTGGGATGCACCCGTCCTCCCCACCCCGTGATTGCCACCTCTACACAAGGTGGAAATGTGACCCTGGTCATGTGACACGGGCACTGACCTCTCTCCAGCAGCTGCAGGTCAGAGGGGAAGGCCGTATCGGCATCTGTCAATGCAGTAAAACGCAGGTCCCCGATATGGAGCACAGCGGATAGCAGCGTAAACACTGAGTCAACTTCCTAGAAGAGAGAGAGAGAGGGGGAAAGAGAGAGAAGGAGAAAGGGAAGACAGACATAAAAATATGAAATTACTAGCTGTTGGAAATGAGCAACAAGTCTTCTATGTATTAAAAACAAAACCCTTAAAACTGTTTATACACCATTAAGAAAATGAGACAATTTTTACAACACCGCTTCCCGCCTCCCTTCATTCACTCCTCTTCCTCCGTGTCCCCCTCTCCCTTCCTCTCTGCCCTTGACTAGAGGACGCCTAATGGAATACCCCCTCTCCCACTGCTCTGACTCTCCGAGCGTGAGCTTGTGTGTGAATATGTATGCACTCTCTCAAGGCAGGGTATTGGAGCTGATATCTGGGAGATAAACATGAGCATTAGTCTCTGTCTGACACTCTATACACAGGCAGAGTCCCCCACTTAGGAGGAAGAAGAATGGGAGAGAAAAGGAACGTCGGGGAGCGTTAATGACGATTGACCTTTGGGTCTGGACTCGGAGTCGTCCCTTGATTAGACTTAGACAGAGACCAATGGGTGGTCTATCACTTCCACTCCAACTCCCCCCCACTCCTTCCTCTGTCCCTTACATGCTCCGTGTTATCCAGTGGACACCACTGCCCTTTGATAATACCACTATCTATCTCTCTATTCCTCTGTCCCCTAAGCCCGCGTGCCTGTGTGTATTCACTGCTGCTGGATTAAAAGGTGAGATGGTGGTCACTCACTGCTGACAGATGCTGACTGGGAATCTAAGAATAGAACCTGATAATGGGCTGGGAACACAACTTATGGTGCTCGGGACAGACTGTACCAGACACTGAAACACTATGTCCTGTCCTCTGAATTAGGTCACTTAACATAATGAAAAATTAGAATGGGTGCAAATTCAGGATTTTAAGAAATCCACACACTCACTGAGAGTTGGACATTTCTAGTAGCTGTGTCATTATCAACAAGGTATTAATGAGGCAACATCCAGGTCCGATTGATGAATGATGTATTTTGTATCTCAGGGACGTTAGGATGGAAACAGTGAGTGTTCACTCTGTGTCCTTAAAGGAGCAATTCAAGGAAAAAGCCTCTATCAGTCAAAGCTGGTGTTATCTGTAATCGACAGAAGCAATAATATTTGAAATTGGCACCATAGCTGTGGAGAAAGTTGTACAAACAGCTCGTGGTTTCGCCCATTCTACAACACCCAGCATGCATTTTCACTGCAGGCAATGGCTCAGAGCGTTACGGAATCCGAAATACGACGAGAATATACCGGTTGATCGTCTAAAAAAATCTTTGGGTCTGCAGTCTACATTTCAAACCTGACGATTTTGAAAGAGACATGACATCAGAGGCGGGCGTCCAAGATTGAGGAGGGGTGGTTTAGCACGCTCCCTGGCCTCCGCCAGATGGCGCGTTTTACGTAGTCTGACGGAGGTTTTTCCAGGGCCCATTGGAGAAGCGGAGAGTGTCCTCCAAAGGCACAGAGCCAAATTGCATTTTTTTTTCCCTACCATAATGGCATTAGCTCCCCATAGTAGCATGCTAGGACTGAGGTTGAAAATCAGCACACTGGCCCTTTAAGGCCCTGTTACAGCTGTATGTGTTCCCTGTACTGTTTGTCTTATTCTCCCCTTCTGTTGTGTCTTCCCAGCTCTTCTCAGATGATTGTTCAACGAGGTGCACCTGGTCTTAGCCGCCTAAAAACCCCAGACATGACATCTGAAGAGAGATGCTTCTGGAATGTGGACTGCTGTACTGCCGGTCTGCCTTGCAGCAGGGATTTTATGTTGCACTTCGTTGGTCTTTAGTTGATGATTTGGCTGTTTGATTGTCCTTAAATAAATCCCACGTATTTGAGTGTTTTAAGGTGTTTCACACGGTTATTTTTGGCTTGAATCGTGCATAGTTGTTAGATCCATAGCGCCGCCTCAGGGTGGGGCGTAAGAGCCCTTTGAAAGACCAATTTCCATGGGCCGCATCCTTCGAGGGATCTAGCCTCTGGACACACTTACAGACGCCAGCTAGCAAAAAAAACCCCATCGATAGCCTCATAAGTGGCTATTTCAGGTTCTGTAACATCAACACTTTGAATGATCCTTGCTGTCAACAACCTTTGAATAAACAGGCTGAACAGAAGTCAATCAATACCTGCTTGTTGAAGCCCAGGGCTCGCAGGGCTTGTTTGACTGCAGCAAGGCGCTCCCTGCTTTGGGCAGAGGCTGTAGCTACTGGAGGTTTCTCCCCTGGAAGTCCTCCACTAAGATACCTGGAATAAACACAGAAAGATTAAAAGAGAGTAGAAACATGGGAGGACAGAGTGAGTCTCATGATGATCTGTTTACTAAAGCAGGTGCATTGAAACAAATAAGTGCTCAGCAGGGATTTATGTGCGTTATATCTTTAGATGGAAAAAAGCTAAAACAGGTAGGTTTTGTGCAGAATTACATAAAGACCCTTTCACTTCATGGTGAGCTGCGATCGGGAGGGAGATGAGAGGGCAAGCTAAGTTTTATATCTGCAACAAAGACACACAGAGACACAATGGGTTGGTGTGAAGCCGGGGGTGCTCGCGTGCTTCTGGAGCTCCAAACAGACCGATTCAGGTCAGTGGTTATCACACTGGTGGCATAAAGTGGCTAACAGTACAGTCAGAGTAACTCACAGTCACTCTAGTAGGAACACGCATGAGTAGAGAAGAGCAACACAAAAACAAATCAGATCCAAGTAAGGGACTCAGGTTCACAGATGCACAAACAAAGGTAATAATTAGCATTTAGCTATACTCTACTTTCACCAGTGATTTTCTGACCGATGCATTTACATACAGGAGCTGACTGCACGTACCTATGAGCCAGGACATTGTTAAGGTAAAGTGCGCTGAGCTCCTCAGCCGACATGCCTTCAGCCATCAGATAGAAGATGCTGAAGCTGTGTTGCTGAGGAGGCAGGTGGACCAGATGAGACTTCTCCAGCATGTACGTGTACAGACGGGCTGAAACATCAGATTTGTTTTATGCTTCAATAAAAGGTGTGTAAATGACATTTCAACAGTGCTGATGGTAGCAGAACTAAACACTCAATCTGTTGAGTCTGTTTATTGGTCAGCGCTGAGGGATCAAATGAACTGGGGTGAAATGAGGTGAGCAGGCTTGTAGCAGATAGATGCACTGTAAGAGGAGATTCATGGGCTTTTACTGCCCCCTGCTGGTGTGTCAGTACAGTGCACCTGAGCTCTATCATTGAATAGAACTGGGCCTTAAATGTATTGTGAATTTTATGTTGATTGTCCCAGCACTACAATAACGAAATAAGCAACTGAGACTGTGAAAACAATGACTATTTGCACAGTTACATTATCTATAAATATTGTGGAATAAACATATGTGGAATTAAGAAAAAAAATAAGGAAATGTTTTATTACAGTACAGAAAAACTGAAGCACAATATCAACATTATGAGGAATCAAGTACTTTATATCCTGCTGCTGTCTTTTTTGTTGAATAAAGACAACACAAAGTGAAAGTAAATTCTACTACCAAACACACAGCTCACACTGATTGCTGTATTGGCAGAAGCGTGGGTTACCTCTGAGCAGTGTCCTCCTCTTCTCACAGTATTGGACGGTCAACAGCTTGATAAAGCGGCTTGAGTTGTTGTTCCTCGTGGTCTTCGCGTGTCCGAAGGCCTCCAGAATACAGTTAACCTGCGTCATTTATCAAACAAAAGCAACCAGTTAATTTGGATCTCTTTGAGGCTTGCTTTCTTTCAGACTATATGTGCCTTTCTTTATAACCCCCCCCCCCCCCCCCCCCCCAGTGTTTCTTCTATACAGATTTCTAACAAACTCACATTCTCACATTCCACTGTCAACCACTAGATGTCAATATGCATCCATTATGTGGATAGTAAGTGTCCTAGGATGATCAGAGAGGGTGCTGACCCAGTTATCGACTACATAACGATGACTTCATCAGAGCAGCGCTCTTTTACTACGAGGCTACGCACCGCTTTGTTAACCGACTGATAGACTGAGCATAGGGCAGGGGAGCCATGTGTAGAGCACCAGGAACATGTCACAATGTGAGACACCACTACAGGAACAGGAACAATACAACAAGAGGAAGTAAGATAATTGATGACCTAAATGACAGATTTTCTTTACTTTCTATCTCTTTTATTTGAACAGCACGAGGGAGGACACTGAATCCTGACCTTTGTTTAAACATGGATTGTGTCAGTTTGTGCTTCTACATAATGTTTTATGGATAATCTAATCTATTATTGTAGCCTCTCCTGGCTTACTGGACATTTACGATAATGTGGATTTTTTGAAACAGTGTTTTTTTTCATCAATGCTTCTTCATTAGACTATAAAATATGAGAAAGAAAAAGCCCTCGTTCAAAACAATCTTCTCTTTTGAAATGGTTCTGTCCGAATAAAACAGCATCATGAGAGAAAGAGTCACCTAAATGGATCTGATAAGCAAACACAGTGCATGAGTGCTTGAATGATGCCTTTGACAAATAACCAGCTACTGAGGAGAGGGAAGACCAGCAGTAAAGGCCCCTTACTTTGATTTCCTAATCCATACGTCTATTCTCTCCCCCAGCAGAGAAACAGCAGGGTACATTCACACAGCTACGAACACTTTCAGTACACTGTGTGCTATCTGATTTTTTGATCATGGATATCAGAACAATATGCACAGGGGATTCAGTATTTGACTTGCTTTGAAGAACACAAGGCTTCCTGTGTATGTCTCGATGAGGACTGATTGGGTAGAGCATGGAAATTAAGAATGAAAAACAGCTGGAAATACTATAACATTTGTTTCTAGCATTTAGCCTTCCTAAGGGCATGAGAATGTCAGATGCTCCTTAGTGATATAAGCTTCCAGGACATCCTATCCAACGGCCGACTTACGTGTTTCATTCTGGACTCCAACGCGAATCCTTTGGGGCTGGAGCGGGCTGTCAGGTGTCTCACTATGTGCTTGCAGGCCTCTGTTTTCCCAGAACCACTTTCACCACTAGAGAGACAGAAAAATAAAGATTTAAGACGAGGCTATTGTTTGACATGCTGTTATTGTCTCTAACTTTCTATATCTTAAACATATAGGATGTCACAATTTGTCGAGTATGTTCTAAAACAATATCCATCCATCCATCCATCCACTATACAGCTTCTCCTGTTCAGCGTCCTGGGGGGGCTGGAGCTGATCTCAGCTGTACACCCTGGACTGATCGCCAGTCATTCATTTACACATACGGGCAATTTAGAGTCACCAGTTAACCTAACAAGCATGCCTTTGGACTGTGGGAGAAAGCTGGAATACCATGCCCGGGGAAAACATGCAAACTCCACGCAGAAAGGCCCCCTTCCTCTAAACCGGGGTTCGAATTGGGAACCTTCTAGCTGTGAGACAACAGTGCTTACCACTGCACCACCGTGCAGCCCTCTAAAACAACTGCCCATTTGAAACAGGTGTTGCGTGCTGTAATCATTCCACTTGTGCAATGGCCTGGAGTAAGACACAACGGGGGTTGTCATACTAATGACTGTAACTTTGAAAATGCCTACTTGATCCGTCTGAACACAGCCGGGGGCTCCAGACTATCGTCTGGCTATTAAATCTTAAAAGACTGCAGAGCTAAAATTGCAAAAAATAAAGTTGACAAAAATCCAGCGTCTGTGTGGGTAATGTCTCTCTGGATGTGTCACAGAGGAACTGCAGTTATGCATTAGTCATCAGGGTGTTTCCCCACATCTGTCACCCCAGCTACATGCCTCCACCCACCCCCCCCTCGCCACAAACGAGACCTTCTTTGTAATAAAAGTAATGTTCTTCAATTGACCACCGTTTTCCACACGCTGTTACTGTGACAACTTCTCTGGCACCGGAGGCCTGTTTTTTAATTTGCCGTTGTGTTGATATTAAATCTGACATAAGGTTTCTCTACAGTGCACGCTCCGACACTCACCGACATGCAGAGAGTTGAGAACAGAATAGTAACACCAAGCAGATGGCTTCAGAAGGTCAGAAGCCCTTACTAATGACCGCAGTGTGCTGTGCCGCGTTTGTCTGCGTGTATGTGTGCTGCTGTATTTCCTACAGCCTTGCTGAGTGTGAAGTCCAATGCTTTTCATTTACCAGTTTTATTAGATTTCAAGGGCATTTTGTTAGAGCACTGGCCTCGGGGGATGATGGCCTCTGATTGCCTGTAAACGTGAAGGAGTGTTTGAGTGCATGTGTTTGTGCATGTGTGTGGAGATATGAAGAGGAACAGGAAGCCTGAGCGAAAGAAAAACAAGAAAAGGCAAGATAAAGTGCAGAAGGGGAAGAATACATGAAGGAGGAGAGAGCGTGTGTTTACATGAGAATGCATATTACATCCCCGCCTGTGCATGTGTGTTTGTTTGTGTGTGTATGTGAGGGAGATGGATAGCCTGTGGCCGGGTAGCATTTACTCTCTGCCAGATTGGTTACAACTCAGCAGGAATGTCACCGGAGAGCCGGAACGGGATTTAATTGCAATCAGGGAGCTGCCTCCGTCCAGCCGAGGACAAAGAGCGAGACGCTGCAGCGCTCCCACCGCACCTCCATCTCTGTGTGAACGCTCAGGTCTACAGCCCAGCTCAGGCTGAGAGCTATTAATCTCTCAGGGAGTGCTGAACAGGTGCGTGGAAGAGGGGTGCGAACGAACCAGGTGGCCAGCCGAACCATTTTTTATTCACACATTTTTTCCGCTCAGTTGATATTTTTGTCTAAGAGTTCAGTGTTTGTGAGAGCGAGCGTGTGAAGGAGGAGGCTGCACCTTAAGATGAAACACTGCGGGCGTCTCTCCTGCAGCATCATGTGGTACGCTCGCTCCGCCGAGGAGAAGATGTGAGGCGGTAGAGAGGAGCACAGACGACCCGTGGAGCTCAGGTACAGCTGACTCACCTGTGAGAAAAAAAGGCAGGTAGAGTTTGGTTATGTAACATGGACACGCAGACTGGCTGAGCAACACAGAGGATAAAGTTTCAACAAAGCTGTGACACAATGCTGGCTGGGTATAACTTTCCTTAACTGTGTTAGTTTGTGTGTCCAGCTCACGAACAAGGTGTGCTTTACCTCTCAGTCCAAGCATGTAACCCAAAGTGACAAAGAAACCTTTAAAGTGATAACAGAAGCTGTCATCTTTTGGATTTAGCTCAGTACTAGACCATGCCAGAGTAAAACCGAAATACAGAAACCCAGAATCTCTCTAGGTGCATCCTTACAGGGCTGTGGGATCGGCATTTCAAGCAAACATACTGTTCACTGGGAACTATTTGACAATTCTTCAAAGATCGCACGTACGTAGCTTTAATTATTTGTGTGGCATGAAACCATGGTTACGCAAATTTCTGGTCTCCGTCGGAATTAAGGGAATTTGACTCAAAGCTCTGCGCTGTATTTCATCCCTTCACCTTAACGAAGGGTGCTCCATTCAGCTGAGACAGGCCGCATATTTCTCCGGTGCTAGACCTCACAGCGCCACACTCACTTTACCAGCCCCGTATACTTTTTTCTTCCTTTGTTACTTCATGGCGGCTTTCAGATGCGCTACAGCCACCGTCTGGAGGTAGTACTGCATCACAACAAGGCAGCGGTAACAATGGAACACTATATATTTATAAGATGAGACGATAGTCACTTGAACTTTGCATTTTTTAAAATAAATTAATGACTATTCAAATATTCTAAATTAATGACCCATCCCTAGTTCGACATGCGACAAATAGATAAAGTGGCACATTGTACTGCAACACAAAACAGCCAACAGGGAACATGCAGCTTAATAGGGAAGAACTGAACTTTTAACTAACGGAGATGTCTGGAGGATGTTACTCAGACAGATCCCTGCTTCCATATCTTTATAAAAAAGGCATTTTATGTCTCAATTTAATATGAAATAAATAAAGATGTGCTTGTCAAAGAACCGTTTGCACTAAAACCTTACAAGAATTTTTTTTTTTTTTTAAAGAATGAACGAAGAAAGTTAAAAAGGGATTCTGAAGACACAGTTGTTAAAACATTTATGCCAGAGGAGGAATGAAAAGGAAATTTTAAACAGCCAAGTTTAAACTCATAGCCAGCGTATCAGACAGTGAACCCCCAACTGAACTATGAGATGACTGAGGTGTCTCAGCTCTCTCTGTAACCAGTCCAGCAGGTGTGTGTCAGTGCTGTATTTGTGGCTGTGAAAAAAAGAGGGAGGATAGGTTGTGGCCCACCAGACCAGAGGGGGGTGACAGACGGCCAGCAGATCACACATGTTGTGACATATGTCCTTCACACACTTGGCTCCTCCCTGCTCCTCCACACACTCTCTCAGCTGGGTGTGGATGCCTGGAGTGCATCCAGACTCAGGCGGGACTGGAACAGCCAGAGGGGGTTTGGCTTCATTCTGTCATGGCAGGAGAAGACGTCTCCTCATCCATCCAACCCCTCCTGGGTCCACACGGGCAAGCGCTAAGCTGGCATTAAATCAGCTATTTCAAAATGACTATTAAAATGAGGTGACAGGCGCACACAGGCATGTGAGTCTGTCACTGACAGGCTCGTTTAGCTGCTGCTTTTTCACCAATAAAGGTCATGTTTTTACACTTAAATTCTTTATAGAAGAGATAAAGTCTGTGTGAGTGTGTGTGTGTGTGTGTGTGTGTGTGCTAACTAAACTGGATCCCTCTCCTCCCTTCCTGATGCAGAGTCAGCCTTGTGCAATGTATCACTGACAGGAAGACTGCATTATTTATCAACCACAAGGTCCATTTCATCTGTTCATGCACGCCTTTTTTATTGTATGATTTTGTATGTAAAGAAAATACATGATACATGTTACAAGCTTGGATCACAGGCACATTGATAGCCTACATTAAAGAGTGGAAACTGAGATACATGCTTACCAAAGTGGAGTAGATGGGCAGTTCTTTGTTTGGATTAACCAGCAGAAGGATGTGTCCGATGTAAGTCTAGAAAACAGAAGGAGAAAACACACCTGAATGAACTAATGCTCTCTAACTGGGTTGAGAGAAGTTCTGCTGCGATGGACCGTTTTGACACACAAACATGCTGAAGCTGGGTTAATTACTTACAAATTGCCTCAAGCTAACATTGACCTGAAACTGCAAATGCTGCCATGCACTTTTCCTTGACATCAGTATTCATGGTGGTGGCAATCTCCATTACCATAAGAACATGGTAATCTCATGGTAGATAAAGGTCAAGAAGGCACCTCCAAAGATAACCTCAGTAATGACCTTTCTCCAATAAGAACACCAGATCTGCCCTCCTACACACAAACCCCCCCGAGGCCACTTAGGTAAAAATAACCAATTTCTGACCCTTTCCACTAAACTGCTAGTTCCTCACAAAGAGTCCCGGAGGCTGTTTGAAGCTAACACAGCGTCCCCCTGGGAGAGCGCAGACATTGCTAACATTCTCTAACACGCTGCTCTGTCCTCGGGCCCCGGCGCAAGGTTAATGACTTGAACAAATTCCCACTGCTTGAGGACACAGAGGAAAAATCACACGATAAGTTTTGTGTTTTAGCTGAGTGTGCCACCTCCCCGATAACGGTTGTTTAATCCTGTGATATGCTCGCTCCTTGCCACTCTCCTCGGGGGTTTAGCGGTACACTGGTCCTTCTCTCCTGGCAGAAGGCGGCAGACCACTCATCAAAGCCCCGTCTCTGACCACCCTGCTGGGAGCATATGGAGCGTTCGCTGCCTTTGTCCTCCCCCAATTACTGTCCTTCACCATATCGCTGCCTTTTTCACCTCTTTCTTGAAATGGCCTTTATTCTGTACATTTGGTCAGGCACTTACCGTAAAATCTGGTGTATAAGACGCACTATTGATACATTTATTTTCATCAAAAAAGTGGGCTGTGTTCTATATACCGGTGCGACCAGTATAAAATGCAAACACATACAGTACGTTATTGTGTTATGGTATTTTACACAGATGATGGTGCTATAATCTAGCTACAGTTGTTGGTTGTTATGTGGTGATGTCACACCTCTGCATGTCTCAAACTGTTTCAGGGTCCACGCTACGATGTCTCTTATTTACAATATGCCGCAGTGCTGTTTCATGTTTTCCTCGCTGTTTTAAGCGAGGAAAACTAACATGACTGTTGCTAACGCTTCTTCACGGACATGCACCTTCATGACCGCCATTGCAGGCGCCACCCTCACAGCAATCAACGTTACCGTAGGCTGCCAGCTGCCGCTAGCTACAGCACAGGTAGCTAGCAGGATTGCAAACTCGGCATGGAGAAAACAGATGGTAGGCTGTAATTTGTGTGTGTTTTGAATGCGTTTTAAATGAAAATAAACTGAAGTACTGTTGAAATATCTTGTGTACACTTTTTTTAATTCATAAATAGCTTTCGAAAACCTTTTTCCCTCTGTGATACCCCCAAAAACGGCCTACGTCTTTAATTCCAGTGCAACTTATATTCCAGATTTATGGTAGGTATTGGAAGAAGAAGGTGAATAAGTAAATACAATCATTTGGTAACATTTTCTTACTTTTTATGGGATGTTTCTAAGTGTTTTTTTGGAGAGATCATACTATGTTATAACATGTACATATAAAGCCTTTTTTATGCTTACCTGGCTTTATTTTGAAATGCTACACACAGAATAGAGTAAAAAGCATGACTGTATCAGGCGCAACTTCATGACAGAGAACTTATACAAAATGAGATGAGATCCTCATGATAACTGTACTTTTCTCACATATCGTCCTTTCTTTTCATCACTTCGTCGTCCAAATGGACTGTACCTCAAACCCGCCTCTCATTATTCTGAAGTCTAACCATCCCTCTTTTCTTCATCCACCGATCTACTTCCTTTCATTGTCATCCCCTTATCTGTGTCCCCCCCCCGCTGTGGCTAACCCTACTGTCTGTCGCCCATCTGGGCTTCCATAATAACCGACTATTACTGCCTCTTACAGAGAAGTGAGTGCAGATAGCTCCACATTGATCTGGTTCCAGTCTTTATAGAGCTCGGTCCCCATGGAGAGGAACGGGCCAGGCTACAGTTTTAGAGGAAAGGAGCAAATGACAGGAGAATAAAATGGACCCATTGTTAGAGATGAGGGTATTTCACTCCTGAATATAGGTATAGATTTATCTTTCCAATCGATCTAAATGGTATTGATTTTGCGATTGTCACCAGTGTAAGTATGTACGTTTAAGAGCTACCACTCTTAGACAAGCCAGCTGCAGCAGTCAGAATGCAAGACAGGAAGGGATTAAGCTCACAAACACACATTGGACTACTGAGACTAACACCGACTATTCACCACCAGCCATTCCATGTAAAAGCAGTCAGTAGTCGAGAGATCAAAAGATATACGGTGAATAGTAATAGCACAACAGTATTCAGGAGGTACAGTATTTGTGATGCACCGTTTGTGATGTTTACACTGGAGGAACATTAAATGTATGCTGGAAGGAAACCCACTGCAGCGCTTGTGGGTTAAAAGAACGTGTGATGTGACCATAAACAACACCCCTCTACAAACAAAGCACTGCAGTGGCCCAGTTATGCCCCAAAGAGAACAAGTGTTTGTATTTCTCTGTGTTTGGTGTGTGTTTTGGGATGTTGTGCCTGTTTGATGGAATCTCTTTTTTAGTGTCACAAGGGCGCTTGAGTCTTACGTAGATTTGGTCGTTGCCGAAGCGCTTTTGCATCTCGTACAGCAGGCTGCTGTCTGTCAGCTCGCTGAGGGATGCCAGGTCGTCGTTGGGAGCCGGAGGCATCAGCTTGACCTGAGGGAAATGCAAGATACAGGTTTAACTAAAGGGGCCGTATCTTTTAAATGGATATTCTCATATTTGGCATGGGTTTCACATTTTTTGGTGTTTATTGTTCACAGTGAAGAATTTAGAACTGCACTATTTTTTCCAGAATGACACTTTTAAAAAGGTAGCCTCCGAAATGGGCCGTTCAGAACAGCTGCAGGTTTCTACGTAAGAACCTTGCTTTCGCTGAAATCGACCAATCGCCATTCACTGTCATTCACCTCAGGCTGCCTTCTTGCACTAGCTTGTAGTCGAGTCGTCAAGATTTCAGCATACCATTCCGATACCTCCTGGCGATTCTGGCCGAATAACCGATCCTAGAGCAGCCATGTTTTCTACAACTTGGAATGACGTCCCCACGTGGGATCGCACAGGGGTGGGAGGGGCTATGCGGTCACTCCAAATACTGTCAGCCAATCGTTGCTAAGGTCTGACCTTAGAAAACGGCTTGTTTGTTTCAGGAGGAAGGAGAGGCTCCCAAAAATATGTATACAATTTTTAAAACGAAACAAACTTCACCAACATGATTCAGAAACACATTTGAATAACAGAAAATTGATTGCATAGCTAAATTATGTCCCCTTTAACATGCAAGCACTAAGATCTGAAGCTTGATGCAGATGGAATTTCACATTATAAACTCAAAGTCCGGCACGTTGTTCTCCGGTTATACACAGACTTAATGATTTCTGCTATTAGTTTCACCTTCCAGGATTAAAACTTCATGACTCTAATTCTGTGGACCTTCATGGTTTGATTGCTTTAGCCAGATTCCCTGCCCCGCCAGTTGAGAAAGGCTTTAGGCTAATGAAACTCCTTCCAAAGTAATTAACAGGGCCCGATGCTCAAGATAAGAACAAGGTCAGCCGGATGAAGCAGATGTGAAACGTGATGCCTGCTCGGCCACTCAAAGATAAAAATGCACACGTAAATATCTGATTACATGACGCACAGGATGGACTAATCAGCACAAGAAATTCCTCTTCTCCTTGTGTAATCCCCCCGCCTCTGTTCTATCCTTTTTGTAGAACGATGCTGTAAAAAGGGCACCATACCTGCTCCAGTTTGCTGGCTCCAGAGCTAAAGGGGCCATCTAGGCCGTTGTCCTGCGAGGGTTGTCGGCTCAGTGCTCCACCTGCATCTCTGAACATGGCACACTTCTCCAGCAGACTGTCTCGCTTAGAGATAGAGAGGCCCAGGGGGTTTCTGAGTGATAAGTGGATGGGCAAGGAGTTGGAAAAGGCGCAGTGGATGGAGGTACAGGAAGTGGATTTGGGGCAAGGTCGAGGATGAGAGAATGGAAAAGAAAAAACATGATTTATAATCTGTGTTTTAAAGTAACCATTTATTGTGTAGGGGAAAGTGTTAACCTACAAGTTCTTAACAGGAGTGTTGAGGTCGTGTGAACCGCCATCGTAGCGTTGGTCAGTGGATGGTAGAGGAGCAGAGGGGTCCTTCAGTCTCTGCAGCCAGCTCTCCTCTGCTTTCAGCAGCAAATCAGCTATGGGCTCTGACGCAGCAATGTCTGTTGATGCAGAAGACGGGACAATGTTTGTTATACAAATCTGAAATTCATATCCACAAGTTTATTTTTATATCAACTGAAATAAATCCAATATACCCAGTGCAAATGCTGAAAGACAATGAGAATGTAGTATTCCTGTTCCCCAAACACAATCAAGTTCACCTCTCCCAGCACACCAGCCCTCCTTCACAATCTGTGAGGATGAGCCTGCGCTGGTGTAGAATGTGAACCCCACTGTGGATCAATGCAACTGTGCTTAAGAGGAAGGGGGAGTTAAGATCCCCCTCCGTCTGTAATGAGGTCTAACAGGGCACAAGGGAGGGGAATGGCTTCATCCCGTCTTTTTATTTCCGTGTGACTGACAACCCCCTACACTCCCATCTCTTGCTCTGGCTTTCTTTTTGTCATGTGGAGGCTGAGGGAGGGGTGTGAAAGAGTGGGGGGGATGCCTCGGTCTCTGAGGGCCTGTCTCACATCTTTTCCAAGCCTACATGCTGGAAGGGGCTATTGATTAAGGCTGGAGCGAGGCGGTCAGAGGTGTGATGAAGCCATGGGAGTAAATGGTTGGAGGCAGCTTTGATATTCTATATCCCCCAGCCCCTGAGTATGACACATTAAGTCACTATCACACCAGACACACGCTTACAGTTACAGTTACTGCACTACATTCATCAGCAGCCTGGTTCGATGGCTGGTTTTATTATGGGTCTGTGCAGGAGTGAGATGCGAGAAGTTTTCCAATATTTTTTCAGATTTCCAATAACGCCGTTCACTCCAACATTAATTTCATCTCAATAAATACAAAATGATTAATTAACACACTGTTAAACCCACAGAGAGACTGAGCAACTCACAAAGACGCAGAGTTCTTTTTAGTTAAATTACACTTACATGAGATGTCAAAGACTTGAGGGTGTCTTTGTGCACATTAACGTTACCAAGAAAGCTCTGCATTTTCTTCAAAATGCATTATGTGTATATCTGTGGGCCTATGAATGTCTTATAGACCAGCTCCTGTCATGTCTTAAAACATATAAAAATGCTCTGCTTGAAATAATGAATTGTGTCTGATAAGTTTTTTTCCAGCAAAATACGTTTAATTCCCTATAATAATCCTCCCAAGGCATCTCCTCCTTCTCCCTCATTAAAAATTCCTGAATATGCACAGTCCCCGCCCACTGTGCAGATCCAAACTGGTTCTGGAGTGTTCAGTTTCTACTCTCGTAAAATTACAGCGATGACGGTTACAGCTGGCTTGACCATCGCCCAAGTGGTTCATATAATGATTTGCATAGCGTCACCCCGTCCATTAACAGGATTGGCTCCTTAGGTTTGTGATGTCTCAAACCTGCCAATCTGAAAAGGTGTTGTTCAGCCTGTCCTTGGTACGCTGCAGTTTAAAAGCAGACAGGCCCAGCCATGGAGATGACTGCTTACGTTGTCCCTGATATGTCTTGTAGCACATGAAAAACACCCCATGGAGATGTTTACAAGGTTAAACACTTTTCACGGGAGGGTTTCTTTAATGCACTGTCGGAAAAACATTTACAGAAACAGATATTCTTTTAACCACAGAGTGTACATTTATGTTTACATTAGTCTTATTCATCCCAGCCTTTGTTGGAGCACTGCCATGTTTCTTGGAGGGACATCACCTCCGACTGCTGAACGTTACAGGGCAGAGCAGCATGAGAGGAAGTAAAGTCAGCCCTGACAGGGCTTATCTTTGACGTAAATGCCAAATTCATTTACCATCACATAATGGTATCTGTCATACAAGCCTGGCTTACAACTGATGTTTACAGTTACATGTCAGCTGATTGACTTGTTTCATATGTGCGTCCTTGTTTATATCCTGCATGTGCAGCAAGTTGCACTAATATTCCTTATTAGGGGTGGGACAAAATATCGATACAACAATACATTGTGCAGTAAACCGATCTCCCTGTGAGACTCACCGCGTCACAACTCCATGACTCCTCGCTATGAATGAGCTTAACGTGAACAGAAATGAATTGGCCAAAGAAGTTCATTAGATATCGTGATGTATGATTGTCTTGCAATATATCAATTATGGCAGAATTGCTGTATCGTGATATTATCGTTATCATGAGATCTCGTATAGCGTATCATATCGTGAGTTACCCTGCGATTCCCAACCCTGTCCCTTATATTTGGGAGCAATATGTGCATCCTTGTGTGCACGGCAGCAGAAAATGAGATTAGGGCTGTACCATGATCATGATATCAGTCGCTAGTTAAGTCTGCTTATTCGACTTGCAACAGCTTTGCTAACACTTTGCCCCAAAGCTGAGAGCGTTGGAGCAGCAAACAGAAGTTAATTGTGCTGCATTGCCCTCCGTTTCCATCATCCCTCCTGCAACACTGCTCCACAGCATCGGTAGTGGTCAAAAATATTACAGCGGCCCTTTAATGCCACTTAAATGTAGGAGGGTGGGATTTAAAAGGGATCTAACATTACATTATCAGTGTTAGAGTGGCTGGCATTTATCAGATGGTAGAATTTTCTTCTTCGACATATTTCATCTTTACAACCCGTCTGCGTTGAGATCTCATCTGTGGATCCTTTATGCTCCATTATTAAAATAAGCAATATGTGTCCCTGGGTAATAACATGATATTTATGTTCATAAGATAATTAATAACACCAGCGCCTTTTGATTAGGACTAACCCAAATGTAATCAGTGCGTGTGCGTATGAGTGCGGGCGTGAGTCAGGTGTTAATGTTTCCTTTCATTAATAAATGAGCTCTCTCTTGCAGATACACTGAAATGAGCAGAGACAGGCTCAACAGAGACTGATTATGACAAAGCCTCATTTGCTGTGTTCACTCTGTGTGTGTGTGCGTGAGTGTGTGTGAGTCTGTGTTTTATGTTATCACACTGATTATTAATGCATTTGCACAGTCTCAGCTGAATAAGTGAAAATCCATCTCTCCGCTGCTTTGCTTCATTACCTCTCGCTTGCAATACCACGTTATCCCATTTCAGCAGCGGTATGTGTGTGTGTGTGTGTGTGTGTGCACGTGTGTGTGCGTGAATGCCTAAATGTGTTACCTGAGGGCTTGTCTTGGTTGCAGTTCAACAGAGTCGGGTTCGCTCGGTGCCGCAGGAGCTGGCTAACGATGCTTGTCTGTAAGAGATGGGAGAAACACCCACATCCATTTTCATTAGATCCTAGAGAGATTCAAACATTTCGAGGGCACTATTAACTTCATCTTCTTTCAAACCATCAGAACATGAATAAAAAAACATTTTACTGCTGTTTTTAATGTGTTTTTTGAAGATCCTCCTATTAAAAGTCAAAGTAGATATGTAAATGTAGGACATGGTGTAACACAGACCTACCCTTTAAGCACTGAGTAGATGATACATAGTGTCGCCCCTGACTGAGAGGATCCTTTCATATTTCCCTCCATCACATGTCACAGCTGCAGAACACCTCCCTCATATCTCCACACAGTGACTTGCTGGCTGTCACCTCTGTCCTCCATTGTTCTGTCTGGGTTTGTCTTTTAAACAAAGCTCCTGCAGGCTCTGACTTCTTCCTCTCTCCCTCTTGTTACTCCTTCTTTAATACAGTCTGTATTCATTCTCTCTTTCAACACCCCTTTTTGCCTCCTTGGAGTATCAGCTGTATTGAATGCAGGAAGATCTCTGACTTGTGATTAATGCATGTGATGGGTTGAAGTATCTGCAGTGTGACTGAATTTATTGATTATAGTAGATAAGGATCTTTTTCATCATTTCTGGGTAATGTACGAACAATGGCATGGCCCAGAAAGTGTCTCAGCAGCTCAGTCAACATAAAGGCATCCTTTTCAGATGAGATGAGTGTGTCTGATAATTTAACAAGAGACTCTTTCAACCAGAGAAGTTTCTTAGAAAAAAAATCAGAAAATGAATGAATGAAATACATCATTTCCTACTGTTCAGTTTCAGACTACAATTAGCTGCAATTCAACATGTAAGACGGAATGTTATATGAGCAATCGCTACCAAGAAAATCCAGATCTTCTGCCAGATTTCCATTTCAGTTTAATATCAGATATATTTCACTTTTTGGTAATCAACTGGTGAATGAAGCAATATCACATGAGAGGGAGTGATGGACTGAATATCAGCACGGCTGTGATTGTACTGATATTCAGTACAACATCACTGATCAACAGATTCTTTTTTGCTCCACCAAATCAACTAGTTCCACAATGTAACTGAAACTGGACTGTTGTTGCCAAGCAACCCAAACATTCTCCTGCACTCTGTGTCTACAGGTTACCACAGATCAGCTGTTTTTATCATGTACATTCATTTGTATGTTCTTATGTATCATCAACCAGTGAAGTAAGAGTCTGCTGTGTGATTCAGAGGAACCAGCTTGATTCACATAGACACACACGGTCTTCTGTTAAGTTATCAGTATTCAGAACACCTGGCTGAGGCAGAGTGATACACACAGTGAAAAGTGCCAGTGAGGTTGTTCTCTATATCAGCACTCATGGAATGCCTCTAGTCCAATCAGATTACTTGGTCGGAACTAACTGTTGTATAATATGAAAATATCATATAGCAAATAACCTGATTATTATGCTTGAGCTTAGTTAACAGCTGGTGAAACAAACTACAAATGGAAACAACTTATTAACCTATTACTGATTTCAGAGACTTCATAAAAAAGACTTCAGAGAAGTTCCGGAAAAATCAATAAATATATTTTACACTTCTAGATGAATTTATTCATCATAGGGAGTACAACCCTGCCAGTGAAAACAGTTGTGTCTGTCTTGTGTGGCTCTTGAGGAGCTTTACAAAATCTCAATCAAGTAGCCTTATATCAATTTGGTTATAAGGATTTCTTAAATTAAGCCTGCTTAACAAAGTGTAAGTATGGTAATATATAGTTACAATCCTGCCTCCCAGGAATGAAAGAATACAGAGTTTTTGGTCTGTCACATAGCAGGGACTTAAAGTCTGTGGGAATGTTAATAATAACTGCTGCAGAGTCATAAATATACAGTCTCCTGTGACTCCCCAACTTTATAACTTTTTTCTCATAGCTGTTCAAAACAGTTGAGAACTCCTTTGTGCTGTAGCAGAGTAATAAATCACAATCTGCAGTATGATACAGAGTGATTCAGCACATTCAGCAGACTGGCTCTGACCCTCGTCAGCAGCTGTTGGGCTATGAGTCTACAGTATCTCTACTGCCCACAGACCCTGTCAGCTGCACTCACACCCTATAAATACTGACAGCACGTCAGTGGCACCACAGGTTTTGAACTCTTTAATGGGTCAAAGTTTGCAGGAGGACCAGGAAAAGGTCATCAGTACACTGGGACAAAGAAACCTAAAGACTGATTCAGAGTGAGATAGGCGGTTTTTAATAATGGCCACAATGAACTTTCAATTATTTTTATTAGACCTTGAAAAAAATCTGAGATTAACATGAGGGTACTTTAGAAAATTAAACTTGCCTATGAATCAGATGGTGGCTACATTACCACAGCTTTAAGCATCTACCTTCATTAAAATACTGAATTAATTAAGCCAATCCCAGCAGGCCTGCAGTTTAACATCACGTCATTTTTGTTTAAAAATCCAACACAGAACCATTTTAAATTCTTCCCTCCTGAGAACACAACTTGAAAAAGCCTTACATCAAACCGAGGAAGCTGAGAGCCAAGGTCTAACTTATCACACGGCTGAGAGAGGGAGGCTTAATTAGCTGCGGTAATAGGGTCATACATCTTCTTAAAGGGTCAGTGTTGTACAAATGCCACACTGCAGAAGGGGTCTTTGGGTTTAACGTACCAGCTTGTGTTACAGTTGTCAGCAAGCGTTACAAGGCAACAGTTTGCTTCTGCCTCATATCAGCTAAACCCCTTATTAGTGGTTTTCTTAGCTAGATACAAACACACATCTTGAACCTATAATATCCTGCATTACGGACATGTCACTATCAGAATGCCTATAAGGGAATGGTAACAGGAAGTGAGTGTTCATACGACTCACACGGTGGTTGGTATGCATGAGGCAAAGCAGGGGCACCAGTATAGTGCCGATAGCTGAGGTGATTTAGCACTGCGAGGGAAACCTAATCGATTCTCCAACCCCATACACTGCCACTCTTAAGTCCAATGCACTTAGGTATTACACACAAACACATACAGAGTAATCGTCTCTACGCAGAAAGTCTGGAAAACAGAGACACCAGGTGGTTATTATTCCATTTAGAAGACTGCTGTCTGGAAGAGGACGTGAGAGAACCGTGTAAGAGGAAAGGAAGAGAAGAAAGGCAGCAGATATGTATGAATGAATCAAAGAAACGCTGTGAGGTAGAAGGGATGAAGAAAGAATTCAGAGTGGGGGGTAAAAGCATTCCTTGAGGGTAGACGAACCATAAAAGAAGAGAGCAACTCTAAATACCAAATGATTTTTTTCCCCGTCAGCAGCCGAGCACACAGCTCAGAAATGTAATTAAATATGCAGTTGGGTCAGCAAGATCTGACTGTGATCACTTCCCCTCTTTCATACTTGGACCCCCGCCCAAACCACCAGACCCCATCGCTTACCTCCTCCGCCCTGTCTGGAAATCAATCTCGTTTCCTCTAAGAGAGACCATTAAACTCCTAATCTAAAATTCTCTAACAAAAGCTTATCCAGTGCTGCTCTGTACCCACACTCTGACCGTCTGATCAATAGGCCCAAAAAGAGCCGTTTATCAGAGTGTGTGCAGAGTGACTGCAGGCAAAGTCTGCAGAGGAACGACCCGTCCATCAATAACTCGTCATTATTTCATTAATGACTCTAATCACATTGGATCGATGCAAGGAGATGAGTTGACATTAGGTGACTTGTTCATTAAACATTCTCACATTTTCTTGAGCAGCTGTAATTACCTGTCCATATTTAGCAGCCAGGTGGAGAGGGGTCCAAAAGTTGTTGTCAGCTGGATGGGGGTCCGTCCCACTCGCTAGCAGCACAGACACTACCTCTCTGTAGCCGCTGGCACAGGCTATGTGGAGCTGCAGAGGAAGAGAGGTAGAGGTTATTATTAAAGTAAAAAAAGAAGAATTGAAGAAAGAGAAAAATATATGGACGGGGGAGAGGAGAGAAGACGAAAGGTCAGCTCTCACACACGAACACATGTGACCTTACATACCAGAGTGACCCCGTCATCATTGGGCTGGTTGAGGCTTCCCCCTGAGGCTACGAGATGTCTGACATCAGACAGCATCGTGTTGGATCTCTGCATCTTCATTGTGTGCATGGACGACACATCCACACCTAAAAAAGGGAAACAAACTCGATTGACACACAAATGTGACAGTAAGTGTGCCATTTTATAATGCTAAAATATATTTATTTTCACATTTTGGGACTGACTTTTATTTAATTTTTTGGCCAGAATTAGATTAGCCTAGCTTAGCATACGACTTGAAATAGACAAAACAGCTAGCTAGCTAAAATTGCCCTACACCGCTCATTTCTTGGCTCGGAGCTGTGACTGCCTGCTTCCAAGAGTATCAATGTTTTGATCTGACTCTCAGTAAAATTCAACTGTTTAGAACAAAGCTGTTAGTTTACTGGCTTTACAAATAGACTTGTGTGCTGCAGTTCCTTTACTTATATGTTGTTATCTACCATTTCTAACAGTGTTCAAATGTATGTTTAATCAGCGTGATAAGCCCAGTGACATAACTTCATCCTTCATCATCTTCATCATTTTGCGTGCTTGTTTACGGTTTACAGGCAGGTGACACACAGACTCTGCAGCTCAGCGGGCTGCACTAATGTGATGTCAGACGGACTTTTGTTGTAGATTAGTGTTGGAAGACGAGAAAATGGTGAGCACTCCTTTTGCACCAAGCGACAATAAAGTAGCAGCTCTACTTTCAGTTAATTTGCCTCACAATCACACGTCCTGCGATGTGACTATTGCACATGCGCGCATCGCAATTGCATCCAAAAAGTCATCCAATAGTCATACAGAGCTCCAGTCCCTGATCTGAATGATTCAGGTCCACTGTAGCTCGTCTCTCCAATATTGAAGCGGACAAGAAGAGGTCAACAAGGGCGTTCATTTAAAACTACGAAGCTCAGCGCACTGTTCCACAGTCACATGCACACATTGACCCGACTTGGTGGCTGTAATAGCGTGGATTGATTATCAATCAATCTATAAGTCACTTGGATAAGCTCTAGGCCACAAAACTAATGGGACTTTTCCAGGTAGACTGGTTGGATTAGCTGATCAATAAGTTTGTCTATGCAGATGGATGACTTGAGAGCCACAGCACGTGTAGCTTTATGAGACACGCTCAGAGGAACATGACAGCAACAGGAGAGAGTTCTTGTCCTCTGCAGTGCTACTTCAGTTTTACATTAAGCACTAGTGAGGACAAGAAGAGAATCTTTCATTTCTCCCTGATGCAGAGCCACATGGACAGTCTGTCTTTTTTTCCCACAACCACACAAACTTCGTGGGGATAAGAGTACATGCCGCCAAGTTGCTATAGCAACAGAGGCAGAGTGAGCCTGTGTGAGTAAGAGTGTGTTTCATGGTGGCAAAGCCCAGAGCGATGGGGGGGTATCTGGGGAGCTGAAGGTAGGCAGGAGGGAAGAGATCACCACGGGGGCTGGCAGACAGACGCAGAGAGGAGTCGGAAAGAAATCAGTGGCTGCGAAGTTAGAGAGCGAGTCTGTTGTGTGTGTGTGTGTGTGTGTGTGTTGGGTGGTCAAAGCTTTGATGAGTTAGCTGTCTGCAGTCAGAAGCTTGCGTTTGTCATGTGATCCCATGGTCAGCGGCAGATGGATGAGGGAAAGCCCTCCATCTTTGTCAGTATCTGTTTCTGTCTCGATTTGTCAGCACGGCTCCCCACTCTCCTCTTTCTGTGCGACTTCCTGTAGTTCTCCGGCACTTTCCCCTCCTCCTCCTCCTCCTCCTCCTCCCTCTGTCACTCTACGTCAGTGCCTCTACCACCTTCAACACTGCGCGCCTCCAAATCTCCAATGCTATTATCTCGGTTATTTGCAGCTCCTGTGTTGACCTTCTCCTTTCTCTGTGGGAGACAAGTGCCCCAATCGAAATCCACCATCATTAGGCCTGTGGGTGTACTTCACCTTCACATCCACACAGGACCAGAACGGTTTCACTGTGGGTGGGATATATTAAGCATTCACACTCTAGCAGTAGTTCCTAAATGAAAGAAATTTAATTTAAGTTTTTCATAATTAATTTTCTGCTGTGAAAACGGTGGAATCAAACTGTTATCACTGATAGAAAACTAGGCATGAAGTGCCAGAGATGCCTCCCTGCATTTCTCTCACTGTGCAATGCAAACAAAATTAGTTTTACCATTCTCCTCTAGGTGTTTTCTGAGGATATAGCTGGTCTCGGTGCCCTCGGAGGCGTAGTCAAGAGGAATGTTTCCGTTGACGTCCTGCAGCAGAACATTCACCCCGGCCTTTGGGATGCAGATAAGAAAGAAAGCAGAGAAGACACAAACAAACAGAGTTTTAGCGTGGGTCATTCATCAGACGTGAATCGATGATAAAGTGGGCTCAATTATCTCGACTACCCAGAGGCGTCTACCTGAGCAGAAGCATGGCGGCGTTAACAGACAAAACACTGAATTAAAGAACTCATTAAGAAGGCGCCTGGAGGGGGCGGGGCAGTGAAGAGCGAAGGCGTTGGTTACCGTTAACTAGGATCACTGAGGTGAGCGTGTGTGTGCGTATGACAAGATTAATGTGTGTTTACTCAACAAGGACCCTGCCAGAGTAGTTTTCTATTATAGCATGAGATAACATGGGAGACCTTCCCTCCGGCTCCTTTAATGACTACAGCACAGTGGCTGGTCACAATATGGTTATGATTGATTGCGTCTCTTTAGAGGAACTCTGCCGCACTCGTTATTTGTGAAAATGCTGCAATGCTTCAGCAGCAGAGCAGAAAGGCGCACATGCAGAATGGACTCATGTGTCCTCTCCAGTTTTATCATCATCTCCTTGGGGTTAGGCACTAAAAGTAACATGCATCCTTTCAAGTGGCGGTTGTCAGCATCCAGCCATAAATCGCTTGCTGTTGTTTGACTAAACCGTAAAAGACAAGACAGTGTAACGATCCTGTCTGGCCCCGGTCTGATAACGGGGACAGGGGACTCTAAGTGAGCGTCCTTATTGAATATTTACAGCTAATAGAATTCTAACGACCCAGTTGCAGTGCGGCAATGAGATTTATGACCTGGTCCTCAGGTAGACGGAGAGAGAAGGGGTGAGGACAGCGAAGAATGGGCTGAAAACAAGGAGAGGGAGGCTGCTGACAGAACAACACAAGAGCTGTTAACCTCAGTGATCCGAAAAACTGCACAAGCACAAGGACACAGAGCCTGAGCCCCCCACTGCAACCTTGCTTTTTAATTGATTTCTAAATCCGACCACAGCTTTTTAAATTAAGAATAAAGTTGCAGATATTCAGAGGAAAGGTTTTTCATTCATAAACGCCATGCAATTACAGTGCGATAAAGGCAGCACAATGCTGTCACTTCCTGTTATCAGAGGATCTCTTCTGGTGAGCTCTGCAGTTTCATTGTGCACCCATCTGTGTTGCCTTGTGGGAGCTGTTTAGCTCACATGTGAGGGTTAGTTAGGGGTTAACAAAGGGAATTAATTAACATTAACAGCTATCAGCCGCTGCCTTGTGACTATTCATGAGAAAACAAGAAACCTTATCGCAAAGTGGAGCCCAGCTTGAAGAGCGAGAGATGAGATGAGGAGTGCGTCAGAGAGGGAGCATAATATTATGCCCCCTCCGCCCACCACCACCACCACACACACACACACCCACACACTCACAGCATCCTTTCTTTACCTTCTAATGTCAAACACAGACTGCATCGTCTTTACTCCTTAGATTTGTGCTGTGACCCCGAACGGTGATCAACTTCCTCATAAACTCCACTCAGACTGCCTCACATGTGGGTGTGCTGTGCGTGTGTGTGTGTGTGTGTGTGTGTACACTGCATATGGAGTAGTAAAGAGGTTTGCGCTAAATCAGACACTTCACTTCAAGGTTCAGTAAAAGTCAACAGGGGTCTGGCTGGATGAGGTTATCAGCTGACAGACAGACAGTGAGACAGACAGACGGTCTTGCTCTCTGTCTGTCGGAGAGCAACACAGACAACCTTTGCTCGCTGCTATCCAAAAAACAGCGGGAACATCCTTGAAATGGAGACGATGCGCTCTATAAAAATCCAAAATATAGTGACATTTTATATTTTATCCCAGGACAAAATCCTAATAGAGGACACTGTTCCTTTAAATCAATCATAAGCGTATAAAAACCATCTCAAACAGAGCTATAAAACTAAATTAAATGCTTTACCTGCCCTCCTGAGCCTAATTAATCCCCACTTTGACAATATAAAACTCTAAAGAAATAACTCTTCCCCTCTCTGACACAAACCTCCAACACCAACAGACACAGATGATGTCAAAGGGAGCCTGATGTGTTGGTCATTGATCCACAGGCATTAATCATGTGTCTGAGCTAACATGATAAGTGCTGACAGATATAAATGAGTCGGTGGCGGTCGGCGTCCGCGCAGGCTCCAGGGGGTTAACAAGTTGACTTCTGACCCCGTCACGCTCCCCCCGTCACAATATGATGAATCTGTCTCGGACGTCATGGAGATGGAGATCTGTTCATATTATGCTGCCCGTGGTTTATAATGGAAGTTGTTACATGGAGTGACTGCCACAGAATCAATAAGGACTAGTAGAGGTGTCCCCGGGGCGGTCACGGCTGAGTTGGACCGTCATAGCCCAGTGGATATCATGCAAACAGTTCCCTATATACATTTGCTGTTATATATACAGTATATAGACTATTATACAGATAGGTGGAATGTACTCACGCTACTGTAATTAAGTAGCTTTTTCGTGTAATTGTACTTTTACTTATGTATTGGGCTACATTTGTACATCAGTCCATTACTGAGTAAAACATTTATCTACAGATATTAAGAGCTAGAAAGAAAACTGACTTGGACCAGACACCAATCAAATGCATCGCATCAAAAACAGGCCAATCACATCAAAGTGTCATGCATCGCGAAAAAACAGCGATGAGCGTAGAGCTGGGCTGCAACTACGTGACGCATAACGCGAGTCAACCATGAACGGGACAGAAGAGAGTTAGGATGACACATCACCTTTGACACAAACTGAAGGAAGTGTTTTGTTAAACCAGAGACAGCCGTTAGGTTGCTCTCTTTGAAGCCACCAGAGTCCATTAACAAAACAGTCATTTTACCTCGCAGAACACGGGACCTGCTGGTCCACCGCCGCCTCATTACACGCGGTAACACCCCCTTTAAAACACCACCAACAGCGGTAGACCATCAGCGACTCCCGTGTTCTGTGAGGTAAAATTACTGTTTTTGTGAATGGAGTCTGGTGGCTATGAAGAGAGCTATTGTATATAACTGCCGTTTCTGGTTCAACAAAGGATCTTACTCTTTGACAAAAGGTCCATCTCTCATCATTTTGACACCAATACATGTAAACATAGGGCCCAGGTTTGAAAATAACAGTTTCATTTTATTTAATTTGCAAAGGATGCATGTGTGAGGTCACTTTGGCAGATTTGTTGATTATATATATCAGCGGGGTGGGAAAGTACCTTTTACTTTAAGTACTTTAAGTGAGTTACTTTTTAGTTTTACTTGAGTACAATTTCAGTCAAGTTACAGTATGAGATATAGGTATATTGTATGAATTTATGTGCGTATTTAGATGAATGTATTTTGCATAATGCACAATGAAGTGTAGATGTTAATTCTGCTCCTATTCATGCCTATAATTCCAAACCAATACGATGGATGTGTTTTGTCGATTACCAAACTTCTAACGTTTCCTCATTTCTTTAATTTCTTCTAAACAATGTATCCAGTTTCACGGATCCCTCAAACTTCAAAGATTTGCGACAAAGAAATATACCACAAGCAGAATGTGTTTCAATCAAGCGATGGCCTCATTATTCCCAACTGATTGCACACAACATCTGCTCAGCTTGATGTGCCGTGCTGCAGCGATGCTACACCGAAAACAACAGAGTCTGCTGGAAAAGCTGGAATGATCACGCTTTTTAAAAAATCACAATAAATCATTTTTAGTCAGTTCTGTTTTTGCACGGGCGCATAATGCAGACACTGGTGCTAGGATAAGAACAAACTGTATTGTTAACAGACATAAAACCACATCATAAAATATTAACTCTCATGTGCGTATAGATCTCGATTCTGTAAGTCCTAACATTATAAACTATGCATTAAAAATATATAAAAATTGATAGACTTTGACAGTTTGTGACTTAAATTGGAGCAGATAGTAGACTGAATGAATGAGCAACAATTGTCTGATGTTTGGAGGAGGCAGAGCTACGTTATCAAAACTCAACTGGTGATAAGTGGAGTTCGGGGCAGCCGGGGGCTTGCTGATAATCGTCTGACTTCAAAGCAGTCAGAGTTGAGAAGTTTTCATCATTTACAAACATGAAAAGTGGGTCAACCCTACAACTGTAGCCCTGCTGGGTTTCCAGCGACGAGATGAGGAATAACATTTTGGTGCTGAACCTTTCCCCCGTGGATCACATGATCGCATTGCATCTTCCTCTGCACTACACTAGAAGCTAGTATTTCACACTGAACAGTGATATTTTAGAGATTCAAAGGAAAGATTTGGCAGAGCATTGCTGTTTAACAGTTTAAGACAGCTGAACCAATTTTCATGTTCTTCAAGAGTCCTTGTTTTGCACCGCCTCAATAGGAAGGCGCTGATGCAGAATTAGACTGTGCAATTAACTCTAATCGCTTCCCACATCTTTTCAGTCCCAGTTCAGTCACTTTCCAGTTCGGAGTTTCAGAAGGAATGAAATCAGGAGGACATAATTGAGCCAGGAGAAGAAGAAAGATTTGATTAGTATCTTGTGGTCTGCGGCTTTCAATAGGACAGCTAAGATGTAACATATGGAGCCTCTGTTGAGTCATCCTGATACATTCATAAGAGCCAAGTCTAATTCTGTTCTGTTGAATGTTACATCAGTATAACAAAGTGGAAGTTCAGTCAGGTTTTGTTAAATAACCGCACTGTTATATTTTTTGTGGAATCATTCATAAACGCTACACAAATATGTTTTCAGTTGCTAGGAGACACTCCACAATGTCTCTGAAGTGCCGGTTAGTCCTGCCCGGGTCTCAATGACAAACATTAACCAGAGCTGGAGCTGGAAATAGGTTTGGGAATCCATCTGGAAATGGGTTGGGAATGAGATAGTTTAGAAACAGCTTACTCCCTCCCCTGCTGTTTGGAGGCAGGAGATAAGAGAATTAACATTAGTGCCAATCCGGACACAGCGACAATGCGCCCAGATTTCTCATCACCCCCCCTTCTTTCCCCATGAGGCAAGCTTGGTAACATCTCTGTCAGCAAAAAATCTCTCCCTTTCTCTGTGGAGGAGCTGGAGACAGGAAATCAAGGACGGAGACGCAGAGGACGAGGGGAGGGGGAATGGAGAGAGAGATAGAGTAGGACACAATAGATTAGTACATATTAGCAGTGCTATTCCTTCCTGTGCCAATCAGCGATAAAGCTGCCAGTCAAGCTCTTCTAGCGAGACCACTGTTCCACTTCTTATTAAAATGTAAACCTGTTATATTCAGAGGGAAGATCGCCCATTTACAGGTCTGATAAGGCAGCAGAGCAGAATGACTGGGCACTGGCAGGCTCGGTGGTGGAGGGGATGGGTGTCAGAATGAATGAATAGAAGGAAGAGGATATAACATCTCTATCGGAAATATGGCTCGATGGAAGCCATTTTTGGACAGGAAGAGCCTTGGGCTCCCCTTTCAGAAATCTTCTGACTGATTATACCAGGAAGAAACTCAAGTGCTTATCTTACACTGAAGAAAAAAAGGCAAACCATGCACGATTTTGGAAATGAAGACGTTTCAAGTCCCTTTTATGACATGCATATCACACAAATAACTAAGCACTTTGTGTCCAAGGACATTCAGGCTGAGAAAAATGTTTGGTGTTGCAGAGTAAAATGGAACATGCTTGCGCTTTACAGTGTTGACTCTGATTTCTGAATTTCTAAGAAATGTTTTGCCCTCTTTCTTACCCCCTCTCTTCCAGCAGGGCTGTGTAAATATGACCTAATATACAAGAAACGAGTTCTGTCTTGGTAGGAAATGGGAGAACTTCAGTTACTGCCTCCCAGGGAGCGGCTTTAAATCTCTCTTATGGTATTGCCTATCATGAAAGCATAAGTCACTGCATGAATTGCATATGCCGTATCTATATCACACCCCGCTCTACAAACCAGGCAGCCTGCGTGAATCTTTGCTAGAGGGAAATGAAACACATGCAAATACGCCAACACGCAACAGTCATACAGTCAGTGCAGGCTGAGAGAGCCACTCTGCACACCCTTTTGCCTGGCACCGCTTCAAACATATCCGTTCCTCTCTGAGCGTCTTGTTCCTGCCCCGCAGACCGACAGTCGGCAATCACTCAGGACCCAATCAGCAGAACCCGACTGTACTGGATTGTACAGAGCTCCGACTGTAGTTAACCCTCCGCGGGTCTAATCAACTCATGCAGAAAAGACCCAGTCGGCTGAGTAACTGGGCATGCCCTCCCCTGCAGCTGGCCCTGCTCTCGTTGCAGGGCCTAATCAGTACAACCAAAGCTCTTGTCAAGACAGAGCCGACAAGAGCTTGAAACACCCCCCCACCCCAAAGAACAGGCTCTCGCTTTGATATCATGCTAATGTCTGAATATTCTCATTTTCAGTGATTCAGCTGGGTTTGGGAGAGAATGAGTCGTGTTTTAGAGGCTTTGGTAATCCAAACCCCCTCATCAACTAAAGACGCTCCATTTGGTGAGAACATTGTGGATGACTAAGCCACTGGTTCAAAGCTAATTCGAAACATGAAGTTAGTACGTCGACCCATTTCATAACACTAATCTAATTGTTGGCTGACACGCTTGGAAATGCAAGAATCAACAAGATAATGACTTAAAATGCTAGAAAATACTTCTACATGCATGTCTGTCTTTGTCTATGTGTTTCTTACCAGCAGCAGCAGCAGCACCACATCTGCATGGTCACACACACACGCTACATGCAGCGCCGTCCACAGGTCTTCGTCCTGCAGGTTGACATTCAGGCCGCGCTCGATCAGAAGCTCCGCCGCAAACACGTTGTCATGGCGAGCACACTGCAAAACGCAAAGGACATTCATTATTATCAATCTGCAGAAACTCGTATTCCCTAAAGCACTGCAAAATATAAACGGTACACATGACTGGTTCAGCTATTACTGTATGTGAAGGAAGTGTTGTTCGGCATTGTAATAATTACAGTACATGCTGTATTGCCACAGGGGTGACCTAGTATGGTGGCTGACAAGGGGAAACACGCTGCAACAGCCAATTTCTCTTTTCTTTTAATGCTTTTGTTTTGGATATTTCCAAATGTGTGGGCAGTGCCGATTTGTTGAGCACAGTTCGGTTGTTGTTTCTTTGTTTTTTGGGGGGCAGTTTCAGCATGTTTGCCCTTGTCGGTCACAATAGATACCTATGTGTGCAAATTTGCAAACTGCTAGAAAAGACGGCATGGGGCAGTGAGGTGAGACAACACCTTCTCCTTCTCCTGGGGGGTACACCACGAAGCAGGATTTGCTGGTATAGAGGTAAGTTATCGAGGGTGGTTCTCTTGTTACCAGGGTAGATTACCGTGGTAACTTATGCTGAACACCTAACCTGCTCCGGAGCAGGTTATAACCAAAATAAGAGATCAACCTGAACTAAACACCACCCACTGACCAATCAGGTCTCTTGATTCAGGAGCTCTGTGAGCTGATCGTGGGAGGGAGGAGGGAGAGAGAGCGATTAAACACTTCCTCTTATACCGTCTGATTTTAGAAAATAAATTCATGAAAGATATTCATCGTGCTTTACTGATAAACATCTAAAACAGAGACTGATCACAGCACTGAAGCCTGAAGTACTTTTGTACTTATAAGATATAAAAGTAAGCATTCGTACTGCTTTAAATTGTGGTTTAATATTCATTTGTATTTGCTCCATAGTTTGATACGGCTTCACAGAGAGAATAAGTCTAAATTTGTCATTAATACAACACAAATACATCTGTGCAACGTATTAATCTGATGCAACACACAAGAGTGTTATAATACATATATCGTTCTCTAATGATGGAGCAGTGATTTTACACAGCCTGTGTTTTTTTGCTACTTGTCCTTTCTGTATTTGGCCGCTGCAGCTGAGTGGAGTCTGGTTTATGTCTAACTTTTCTAAAATCATAGTTTGCTCTGAGTTTGTAAAATATGCCGATCAGCTGACGGCAGACTTGCCGGTGTTTCGATTGGTCATAAGCTGTAGACTCCGCTCATTTACGTGAACGCGCTCACAGAAACCCTCGGTTGACTTATCGAGCTGATAACCAGCATCGTGTGCCCGCTTAGCGCGATTGCCTTTGTCAGGTTAAGTAAAGCCAGATCAGGAAAAGATACCCTGGGTATGTTGAACTCATAGTTTAGGCCCCTGTCTGTAGAATGATATAAGCATCCTCCTTTATGTTGTTTTGTCACAGTAAAGGAAAAAAAGAGTAGAGCAGTCACAGGAGTTCACTCCACAGAATCTCCTAATGTAAGTAAAATGTCTCTGTTGTCAAAAACCTTGTGTGTTATTCTGTGTTCGTGTATCTTACCAGGTGTAGCAAGGATCCCCCAGAAGCGATGGGAGTGTTTGGGTCTGCTCCCTCCTTCAGGAGACGCATCACTGCAACACAACAAAGCACCCATATGTTAACACCTGCTGTTTGTGAAGACAGGCCGGGTGCTGAGGGCATGTAAAGTAGAAACATGCACACCCAGACACACACAAACACACACTGATCTCTGCCACCCACCATCAGGACCAGTATGCTTCAAGTGTCCTCTGACTGTCCTTGACACGCCAGCGTGGATCAGTCTTAAGGCTGTGAGTGTGTGTGTGTGTGTGTGTGTGTGTGTGTGGTAACGTCTTGTTTCAGCAGCAAGTCAAAGAGCCTCTGGGTTACACACTTTCACATCACATACTGTAAGCTCCAGTGGGCCGCACAACCCACTCACACACTGACACAGATCTACTGGAGAAAACACGAAGTATTACATGCAAGTTCACGCAGTCAGCCATTAACAAATCAGCAGAAAGTAGTAAGCCAAACAAGGTCAGTGAGTTTACTGTAGCACTGATTTATCTTTTATTTAACATGTGCAAAATATGAATGAGAGCGCAGCAGGGAACAAGAGAGAGAGAGCACTTGAGTGTGTGACAGATAAATAGAGCAGGTTGGACAAACAGGGGCGGGTGAGGAGGGAGGAGAGGTGGAGTGCTGTGGTTTGGACATATGTGATTTCACAGACACTGACAGCACGAGATGGACACTGACTAAACCCTGGAAGACCTTATACCAGCAAAACAGCCGGCCCTGTCACGCAACCCTGCCACACAAACAGACTCCGGTATTTGTGTGTGTGTGTTTTAAGCAGAGCCAATAGCTCTGACTGAGGTAAGTAACCATGGCAATTACGGTGGAGATAATTCCCACTAATGAAGCCTGTTGATGACCCCCATGAGGTCATTTCACTTAAAAGGGTCATTATCTAGGCAGAGGTGCTTAAGTAACCTCATCTAATCCACACACAGCCAAACACACAGTATGTGCAGGTTAACACTCCTGTGCTTAACTGTACACACTCATAAATAGGAATATTTGGAGTCCATATAATTATAGATGTATGGGTGTTGTGCTGTATACAGGAGTGAAGACAGGAGCACATTACATTATAATGCAGTGAAATAAACCTACACTCAAAATTGCCTCAAACCATAGAAATAAAAGTTGGCCCGTTTTATCAGTCTCTGTGTTTAACCCTGTCCTCTATTAATGACTCGTTAACCTTCATTAACAAGCTACAGCTGTTACACTCACCTCTGCCTGCAACGGCTCCATAAGCAGTTTCTTAGGTACACCATGGTAAACTTAAAGTACATTTTAACTAAATAAGTTAGTTAAAATACCTTATAAAGGTGATGGTTAAATATTAAGGTCATAAAATTCAACAGCACCACCACATGGGTAGCATACGCCAAATAACCAGACGTCTACAGTTGGCTCCCTTTGTAACGGTTGTAACTCTTCATTTTCCTCGCCGACGGTCGCTTTCCTTTTTAGACTGTCTTCCTTCATCTGAGCGTCAAATTGGTTTCATTTTCTTTGGATTTTCACTTATTTTTGAAGTTGTATCCGTAGTTGTCGATCTTTTCTTTGTTTGTTCAGCCATAGTAGATTACTGTTTACTCCAACACTTGCAGAGACTGGAAAAGCAGCCGCTTAGCTCCGCCTACCCTCTCTGGCAGACCAACCACTGCTGGGTGATGGAAAACGCGTCACTAACTGGGCGCCACTTTTTCCGTGTTGCACCAGACACCCAGTCCATAATACTGCAAATGCAAAGGCTTTCATCAGTGGGCCATAGGCTCAATCACCATTGTGTTACCTCATTAGGAGATAGATAGACTTAACAGACATTAATTTACATAAAATATTTGAGATTATATCTTTAATAAAAAAAAACCTTATAATTGTCCATAATATAAGTTCAGTCAGACAACTCACGTTTGTAATAGTTTGAAATGTTAATTGCAGCAGCAGAACATAGCTTGTGTTTGGCTTCTATGCTCCAACCTCATCACTCCTCGCAGATTTATTTTACCAGCAGAAACTTGAGGAGTGATGAGATAATATCTTAAACCCCCCTAGCCGGAGCCAGTTGGAGGATGGAGAAGGATCGAGGATGCTGGTGTGGTGGTGGGGCTGAAAGTATGAGTGCAGTACTGGTGCAGGGAAGCAATGGCAACGACAGAGCAGAGGGAGAGATGGGGAATCTTGCTGCTTGAATAGACACCAAATTGGGTTTATCAGGTGACTGTGGGGAGTGACACATGTCAGGTGTGAAATCAGTGCAGCTGCAGATGCCTACCTGGCAGGCGTCTCCCCATTAAATGTGATGATCTATGTTGTCTGGCGAACTATTTCAGAAACAGCTTAATACTGAAGGTATTCCATTAGCAAAAGAAGGCTGAACAAAATAAATTGAAACACCTGTAACCAGCAAATGTGTAGTATTCTTAATTAAGAAATTACTTACATGTTCATCAATTATTAATATTGCCATCACTTAATTTTCTGTCAGCTGACTAATCAGTTAATTACTCATCATTTCAGACGCACATGCACACATACCTAACAGGTCAAACACACACTGTACACAGACATTTCCTCACTCTTCTAATGGCCTTCACTGCTTAATGGACTTTAAATGGTTGATGAGAAACAAGCTGGACAACCTTGGAGTCAATCAGAACAATTATCTCCCGTCTCCTGTACGCACTGCGGAGGCTCAAGACTGTAAACCACCAATTAAGACTCATCTCGCACTAAAGTCGTTACAAGGGAATAGATTATGCTCTCGCTTTCCTGTCTATCACACAGCATTTCACCGGGCTGCTCATTTATGAATGTGGAGCAGTAATATTAAACATGCAAGTATCACATGATGTGCTTCTTAATAACGAAATTTATTGAGTGGCAGATGTCTGGGCGCTCTCTGGTCTGTAAATCTCATCTGTCAGAGTCAGTTAGTCTTTGATAGAACAACCTATCAGAGTTTTATGGCACTTTATTGAGTGTGGCTAAAGAGAGATCAGAGGTCAAGAGCTACATATTGACCCTCAGGCAGTTAAAGAAAAAACAACAAAGTGTATGTCTGACATTATGGCCACTAGAAATCAATAGCGCTGTTGTACCCTCGGGAGAATCATCTAGACCAACCACAGTCTGGTGTTTGTGGGAAGCCCAGGTACTCACCGTGTCCTGGGATTATTACATGCAGTGAGTTCCTCAGTAATATAAAGCAAACATTTCCATCTGTCATGTGAGATCTGTGCAGCTGTAAGGATTAGTTCACAAATGTTTGTCTTGTTATTAGTCTTAAATCAATATGCAGGTATCAATTTGAACATTAAAACCGGTTTTGCTTGCCGTTATCATTCCTCTTACTTATGAGGCTATCAAGGGATCACTTTCTAAGGTACTTAGTTTCGAAGAGATGGAAGACAAAATCCACAGTCTCTGTTTGGAGAAATGACTTACAGGGTTCATAGAGAGCTTATATGAGACTTCAGCAACTTGTGTTACATAAATCGTGCTTGTTTCCTCCAAAGTTGCAGTCATTCATTTCGGCCATCACAGCCCAGTCTTCATCATCACTTTCATCATCAGCCAGTGGACTCCATGGGGGTATATATCTTGCAGCTCCTCGGTGCCGACACCCTGCGAGCACCAAATCTCCCAGTAAAGTCAAAGGGCCAAAGACTTCTGACAATGTTCTCCCTTACTTCATTTACTTGTCTCTTCCGATTGAAATGCAGTGAACACGTGGGAAGCACCTTGGTAAGGGATCTCTTAAAGGGCCAATTCACAGATTTTCCAACTCAGTCCTATCAAGCTATTATGAGAAGCTAATGCCATTATGGTAGAAAAAAATAGCAATTTTGCTCTGTGCCTTTGGAGGACGCTATCCGCTTCTCCAATGGGCCCGAGAAAACCTCCGCCAGAATACGTAAAACGTGTCATCTGGCGGAGGCCAGGGAGCTCGCTAAACTACACTTCCTCAATCTAGGACGCCCGCCTTTGATGTCATGTTTCGTTCAAAATCGTCAGGTTTGAAATGTAGACTGCGGAGCTGACGATTTTTCCGATGATTCACCGGTATATTCTCGTTGTATTTCGGAATCTGTAGCGCTCTGAGCCGTTGCCTGCAGTGAAACGGTAGCATTTCACTCCAGCGTCTCTCGCTGGGCCGTTCCTCACTGATGGAGGGGCGCAATGCATGCTGGGTGGAAACCACAAGCTGTTTGTACAACTCTCTCCACAGCTATGGCGCCAATTTCAAATATTCTATCGATTACCGAGAACACCAGCTTTGACTCATAGTGGCTTTTTCCAGGGGAGAATTGCTCCTTAAATGGCATATAAGAACAGGTGTTATGATTACAGCATATGGGCACATATGTTTTATGTATTACTATGTATTATAACAACCACAAACATACAGCAAAAGAGCTGCAGAAAATGTATCTGATTGGGAGCAACATTACAGTGGTCAGAGTATATAAGAGGTTATACAGGTGAAGAATGATACTGTTTATCGCTAAGAGATTTAAATCCATTGATTTAAAACAGCTTTATGTTCTGCCCACAGAAACACAGTCATTTCCTCTCTCTGTTAAACCTTTATATGTCAGTAGGTGTTTGATTATATGCTGATCTCAAGCTGTATGAGTGTGTGTGTGTGCGCGTGCGTGTGTGTGTGTGTTACCCCTCTATTAGGAGGCGGCTGATAGGGAGAGTGGGCGCAGAGCAAAGTCGGCTGTCATTTTGTGGAAAATTGCAAAACAGCTGTTCGAGACATAGTTGGAGTTTCCATGGCAACCAGATAGGAACTGGTGGCAGGAAGGAAAGGGGGTAAAGAGAGGAAGAGGGGACGTTTGTGTGTGTGAGAGAGAGAGAGTCATGTATGCATTGATAGAACGACATGTGTAAGGACCTGCAGCTAACAGCACTTACAAAAAGTTAATTAGTACTTCTCAGATTCCTGACGACTCTCCTGCGCGTCTCGAGAGCTTTTCTGTCGTTTCGATTGACAGCGATCCGGTCCTTAACCTGTCTTTGAGTTTGTGTTAAGCATGAACACAGCTCTTCAGGTCTCTTCCCTACACAGACAATTACAAGTATGTACACTTACTCAATAAAGAAAACCACATCAGCACTTCTCTTCTCATGAAAAGGCCATTTAGATTGTCGCCTTTTGATAATAAAGGATGTCACAAACCTCTACAGGCAGCCATGTTAGTTCTTGAAATTGATATGATGCCCATGCTGTCAGAGCATGTTCTGTAAATACAGTACAAGATTAAATCTAAAGCTTCAGCCTCTCTTCTCCATTCATGGCCTCCTCTCATCTCACTGGACCGTGATATTCTATGAATTTGATCAAATCCCTGTAATGTATCCTACATATATGCCATTTACAGCAGTATTGCCAATTTTCTTCATCTAGCGACCAGAGGTATTCCCCACATGTGCATCAGTCATTGGCAGCCCCACATGAGCTCCTGTTTAAATCCCTCATGCTTATAAATGCCTGTGTCTCTTTGCTCCTTATCACACAGTCATAGTCACGAGAGGCAGCGTCTCGCCTCACTGCCCCATGTTTCTGAAATGAGCTTTGATATTTCTCCTTTGTTTCCATCCTGATGAAAAAAGATACTGTAGAGTTTTCCAATAATGCTTAACTCTAAATGCAGATTATCTTATGATGAGTTCTATAGGATGGAACAGGCATCTTCTGCACACTTGATACATGATTCTGTGGATTTCAGGCACTGAAAGTCTATGCAACAATGTATTTTTACGAGAGTTACAACTAAATTCCTTCAAATAAAAGCCGGGAGTTGAATAAAAGCCAGATGTCGAGCAATGCCTGGGGATGTAGATGACATAAAAATAAATGAGGTCCCAAAAAAGAAGTTTGGAGAAACACAGAGAGAGGTCCACTGACTGTTTTATCATAATAAAAGCTGCAATTAAAGTGCTGTAATTGAACTGTGAAAACATCTCACAATAAATGCCCTATTATAAAATAAATGGATTACGTCCAGTGAATCACTAGAGAGCTTTTCATTCGAAACACTTTGAAACAGATGCAGGAAGATTTGAGTTTGTGTTAAAAGCATAATTCATTAACTTAAACAGAGCAAACAGGAGCAGATGGGGAAATATATAGGCATTGCAAAAAAAGAAAAAGATTAATTAGGCTGACAGGGAAATACAAACTAGGCGCTAGGGATGGGCATTTCCAGTAATCTCAATATTTGAGAAATCTAATTACCTTACGAACAAGTATTCGAGTACTCGCAAATTATATATTTTTTGACCGTTAAAAAAAACATTTGTCGGACACGGACCTCCCGGCCTGGAAATAGTAGGCTATATGCCTGTAAGAGAACATTACTCTCTAACACTTTTACATTAATGTAAATAAAAAGCCAACAATGAAAAGCAAGTGCAATTTCAAATGCACAGAACAACCTTAACAGGCCCTTCGATTAACGTTGTTGTAACATTCACTCTCGTAGCCGTTGTCCGGCGGGATGGTGGCTCCGGCTCAGCCTTCTCCTTCCACAACACTGGGATTGGGAGCATATCTCCAGTCACCATTTTCGTTATGAGCAGGCTAATTTTCTCTGCTCTGGCATCATCAGAACGACGTGTGCGAACAGGGCTAGCAAATTATGTTTAATGTGCATTGTACTATTGTACTGTAGCGCTACTTTCCAATTGGTAATCTGTGTGTAATTTAATGGATATCTCATTGCTGGAATGAAACTCTGCGTTTTTGCTAATAAGTACTTGTGAAGTCTCCTCAGGAAATGCAGCTTACAGTCCAACAAGGCAAAGGCAATTGCTTGTTTGTGAGCAGTGGAGGGAAGAACTCGGGGGAGAGTAAATAAGTGAATGTGTTTTAATTCATTATCTGTAGTCGCTGGAAAGTGTCATTACACACTCTTCTTCCCCCTTGGTTTAAATGTTAATTGAAATACTCAAACACGGAGGAAGAATATCTGAACTGAATTCCAACTTTAAAATGAGCAGTGTAGACCTTGTGTTTGTTATCTTTGTGCTCTCTAACATCACTTCATATTAACCTTTACTGCTGGACCGCTAAAGGACCATTGATGCGTCATCAAGTGAATCAGAAGTTTAATATTAGAAGCTCAGAAAATAAACGAGTGCTGCAAGTGAAAAGTTTCAATATCCTGCCTGATGATGCCTCTGACATTAAAGGGATCCCTGCTGGATCAGAGTGAGAGCCGTGAGGTTTTAAATTAGATTCTAGAGAAAGATATCATGACAACTTCCTCTACCGCCTCTGAGGGCCCAGGCCCCGTTCTGTCAGGAACATGACAGGTGCTTGACACGCCTTTAATCCCAGCATGCTCTGTTGCAGTCAAATATCAATGTATTCCTCAGTGAATTATATTCACCCTTTCTCCACCTTTTTCTCCCCTCTTCCATTTCTGCTTTATATTTTCATCTGGGGGGATTATATACATATATACAGGATATGTAAGTATATACAGAGAACGACAGAGAGAGGACAGCTTGCAGTAACAATGTGACATGTTTTCTCCGATGAACAGGACAGCAGAGTGTCCGATCGATGTGAGACAGTAATTCCAAGCCGACTGAATAATAATCAAAAGACAACTAAATGTTTGGAGGATCACATTACAGTACAGGACATCACTTCCACTGAGTGCTGCATTGATTTTCAGCTTCAGCTGCCACTCCAGCACATTCATTACAATTTCCACATGTGTCTACAGAGTATAATTGACTTTGAAAATCACTCAACATGTAACAAAATATAGAGATAGACACAGCATAATCATTTAAGGGCATGAGCACGTCTTTCAACTAGTTTGTTATAAATAAAGTTATGAATCTTTGAAGTGTTGTGGAGCTATGAGCACCAGAGCTACCTTGAAGCAGAATTCCTCTGAGTTGAGACATTATTTAGGGGCTAGAAAAACAGAGACAAAGGCCTGTTTCAACTTCCAGAAAATTGGCCGCTCTGTTTGTTAAGAAGCTTTGCTGCACTGATCTGGAGGCGGGGACTGCATCAATATAAATGGCTTGTATAACAGTGGACACGGTGCACATGGTGTTATTATTTTTAGCCGAGGTATGATTCAGTTTTATTAACTGTGTCTAACGCACTGCTCCACAACACCATGAGAGACTGGAAGCTATTACTGTTACCTCTGCAGGTCTCACTTCTTCAACTGATTGGACTCGTGTTAGTCCCTCTGCTGGGCCTGCAGGATGGATCTATGCACTGATCAATACATGCTTATATATGTGTGCACACATACACAGTAAATGTATCACAAGTTAAGTAATTACACTTCCATAAAAGTACAAAATGCCTCAAGCACTTAAAGCATTAACACAAATACATGAACAAACAACAGCACTCGCCCATTAATGCAGGGACCCCGGTGTAATTCCCACCAGTGCTGCCTCTCAGTTTGGTCCCCTTTGCAGAGAACATAAGAGAGACATTAATATTCATTCTTCCAGGGAACATGATTGTCTATCTATGGTAATTCATTCAAAAACTGTAAAGATATTTTTAACTCTCAACCAGAGTACCAACATACTGTCTTGGGATGGATGTGTGCTGCTGATGTGTGACCTATAAAGCTGTTACAAGGTGTGTTTTCAAACCCTACAAGTGGCATCACAAGTGATTCCCAGATGTTAACAGTCCACGTAATCTGAACTCTTACTAACAGGTGCTTTATCACTGTCAGATGAAAAAACTCTCCATAAAAAAAAGTTATCTTAAATTCACCTGAACTGTTGCTCACCCTTCATAAGACTCAAGATTTCTTACATTGAACTGAAGAACTGACACCAATATGCCATGTTTAATAAGATTATACAAAAGGGGAGGGGCATAATAACAACTGATTGTAGGTTCATTGGCTACGAGGACAACAGCTGCTGCCGTCCCACTTGTGTTTCGCTTTGATGAAGTAAGGAGATTGCTTTGGGAAAAGCAATTTCACCAAATGTCAGAACCCAAGCGAGCGATATGTTTGCATATGACAGATAGGAATGAAGAATGGGTATGAGGTATACAGTGTGCTGCTATCTAACTGTGCTATTGGTATTTTTATACCCTAACCCTACGCGTCCTCCCTAACCTGATGCTTCTTTCCCGCTGCCTTTCAATTTCTTTCGCTTTCCAATTTTCCATTTCCGCATCGTGTTCACCCCTTCATCTTTTCCTGCACCCTGCCTGTCTTTATCTGATTTTCTTTTATCTTTTTTTTCCTACACAAGACGACTGATAAGAAAATAAATCCTTGTCTGACTGTGTGATGCATCTGTGATTACCTGGCCGCCTTGTCAGCAGACTCTGCACTATGAATGAATCTAATTCTCAGGCCAGCTCTCAAGAAACGGGCTTTAATTAGGACATAACTTGTGTTATCTCAATCTCTCCGCGTCTTTGTTTCTTTTGCCCTCTCCTCTCCGAGTCTTACTTGGATAATCGTTCTCCGTCTTTCTTGCACATTCACAAGTTCTGTAAAACTATGAGTCACCAAAACATATTTCCATCCATCTTTCTCATTAATCATTGAAATCCAGCGGGCACGGTGCAGGAAAACGGAAACTGATAAAGTTCAGACATGCACAATTCATATGAGATGAGAGCCTTGTTAAAGAAATCTTCAGCTAACAGGCGTTCATGTTCCGACATTCTTATTTCATACTTCATCCCTTTAGTAATGATAAAATAATCAAGATATTGGCGTATTTGATATCAATATGACGAAACTACTTGCATCATCAAGAGGAATCCTTCGTAACTTACATATCCTGTTCAATATTTCTACAGAAGTCTACTTCCAAGGCAAGAAACTGGGTTATCTGGGCATCATCAATGATTCAAATGAAAAATCATCATTCTTTTACCTCTATCCACTACATTAACCCCAAGGCTTTCATAAAACAAGTACGTTTACACAAGCCTTTTCCTCCTAAAACACTTTGGTAGAAAACTTTGGGGAGATTCCAAGCCCGAGGCAAGAGCGCTAACTCAGTGGCGACGGTGAGGAAAAAAATGTATCACTCATCTCAGCAGCGCCAGTGAGGGATGCTCGAGAAACCATTGTCTAGATGTAGCAAGTTGTGATCCACCCAACCAAGTGTTACCTCAAGGAGACAGACTGCAATACAGACGGAACAACGAGACACAAAGTAACAGACGTATTACTGTTAGAAGTTCGTCTGTACCTATTTTGTTTAAGCTAGGTCGCGCTCAGGCCTTGAGCGACAGCAGAAGGTCAGGAGGCCTTTCCGGAGCAAAACAGAAAGCTAACCTGGTTCTAGTTTAGTGCCATTGTGCCTCGGTTGTATATGAAGGCATTAGAATGAGGGGCAGATCTGATTCATGCCAAGCCAAGGAACCCCGGTTTCAGTCGGGCTGTTGCATTGGAACACCAGCTGCTCCCACAGACCCCAGCTGAACCTCATTGGCAGCCAGAGAGCAGAGATTAACACAGTGACCTGCAAAGACTGCTTGTAGGACTGACACAGATACACCCGGACAGCTGGGTAAATGACTGGCATGGACGAAAAGAAAGACAGCGTGTTGGGGAGAAAAATCAATGCCCTTTACAGATAAGAATGAGGACCTCTTGAATTCTAGGAGAGCATAGATGATTTGATCTCAGAAAATAGCCGGAGTACATGAGTGTGTTTTTACTGGGAACCAGGAGGGCTGCTTAGAGCCGGGGCCTGAGGGCAAACATGATTTACCGTGAAAGATCTCATAGTCCGACTGACAGAGGATAAAAGCACCACCATAGACTCTTCTCTTCTCAGACACAGAAAGGTGCACAATGACTGTTTACTAAAAGCTGCAAAAATAACACAACGGTTCCAAACTAATTATGAAAGTTCAGCAACACCTCTTTTGAATTATTATTAAATGCTCTAGTTATTATTATTATCTTCAATTATATTTATAGACAACAAAATCCTTCAAGTACATGCAGAATTAGCAAGCTCTTATTTGTTTAAGACAAAACACTGACAAGGTTGAAAAAATTCCCAGCATTCATTGTGCCTGGGCTAATGTTATAACATGCAGATGTTTGTTTTGATGCAGTGTCATTTTACCGGACTTAACAATATCAAACACGTCGAAAATACACTCGCCGCCAAAGCAATGCTAACAGAGTGTAACATAAACATCAGTGCAAAACTATCTTCCATATTCATGGACGCACACACGATAAAAAGAGTCCGTCGGCGATCACTGATGTCTCCGTAGTAGGTGCAGTAAAGAAGTCCGTGCATGTCTCCCTCACTGCCGTGTTTCGGGGGATGCTGCCTTCAGGTGCGCTCAGAAACGTGAGGGATCAGACACACGACCTTTTGTACAACGCCTCTTCCGTCAAGCATGAAGAATGGTGCAAGATGTATGGCAGTTTTTGGCCACTACAATAAGAGTAGGCATGATATCAGTTCCACTACAGGGGAGACTTGACCGTCCCCCCTTTCCGGCTTCCATTGTACACACTTCCAGCAATGAGTGTGCCCGTCCAGGCTAGACAGTCGCGCTGCTAACGTTAGCTAGCTCTTTGCATCTGTAATGTACGGGGAAAGCTTTGACCAACGCCCACAGAATAGCTCTTACCTGCCATGCGTGGACCTCTTCAGCCACCAAGACATTCTTGACATTCACTGCTCACTACATCACGGATGCCTGGCAGCTCGAGTCTCATAGACAAGCGAGATTGACGCACGAAAGCCACATGGCTGTGAATGTGAATCTGCAGAATTGTATTACTGTATCAAATATAAAAGATGCATAATCTTGAACACATTTTACTGTGCTTTAATGGCATAAAATAATGTGCCACTGCAGTTTTAGTAAATCCTTAAATAAGCACCTCTTTGTAACAAATAGGGAATTGATTGTGAATCGAGAATCGATTTTGGATCGAATTGTGAGATATTGAAAGATTCACACCCCTACCCTGCAGTGTTTGCCAGGTCAAGTGACCTAGCAAGAAGTTTTGGCATGTGTTTATCTACAAAATATTTATAGCCACTCGTCAGTGCCACTGAAAGCAGGTGACAGAACACAGAAGTGAATCGAGTTCTTTTAACTGGAGTCCAACAAAAAGTGACGGCCATTCAGTGGAATACTGTTGGCTCTGAACAGCAGACATTATCATCTCTGCTATGGTATTTTTGTCCTTGGGAGCTGTTTGTATCAGGATAAAAGCTCCACTCTGTTCTCCTCAGTCAAGTGGACAGCTTCCAATAGAACAAGTTGTTTATGTGTGTATGAGTGTGCGTCAAACGTCAATTTAAGCAAGCCAGCACTGAAAATCTAGCAGTCAGTCCTGACCTTCAAATGTTTACTCTGTACACACTTAACTCCATTCTTTCAATCAACCGTATAGAGACATAACCGTGCACCTCCACACGCACCTTCTTTGTCGTCATGGCGAATTATTGCATCCTGTATGACATCTGTCTGGCTGAAGCGGACGCGGTGCTTCTTGCGGTGGGTGGATGGAGGCCGAACCTTGATTCCACCTTGCTGGCGCTGAAGGCTCTTTTCCCTTTCGTAGTACGCCCTTATTTGGTCACAGCGCATCCTCCTGACCAGCCGCTGGCGCTGGCCGATGGGGAGAGACTCCAGCAGACACTGGTCTATCTCCATGTTCTGACGAAACACATTACATAGCTGGAAACAACCTGGTGAGAAAGCAAGACAATGAAAGGGATGTTTAGTGTCAGCTTTTAATACGGCAGCATTAAAAGTCAATGTAATTCGTTAGTTCCAAGAGTTAGGAATCAATGGCAACACTGCAGTTCATACTATGTACTCTAAAAGAGGTCAATACAAGCTAATGAGACGTGGACCAGCTGAAAATAACAAACAGAAAGCCTGTCAGTTTCATCTCAAGGCAGATCTGTGTTTAGATGTGTTACAGTTTTTATGCATGTATGCTTTCATGTCTGCACCCGCGGTTTTCCCACCTGCGTGTGCATGTGTGGGCAGTCATTTAGCATATTTACTGTAAAGGATGAGTTTGATTAGCCGTGGGGCGAGCTGAGAAAAGCATTGCAGTATTTTCTGTGTTGTCTCTATTGTCCCAACAGTGTGAAGTGATTCTCCTGACTCTGCATAATCTCTCTGCCTCTCAGTGGAACTTTGCCAAACCGATCTCATCACAAGGCTGCTGCTGAATCCATTACAATTTGCGTGCATGATTAGGATGTACAGTGCTGGTGCAGTGGCGGATAATCCAGAGGGACGCACGATTATTCGTAAATCATATAAGGTAAGGTTTCTCATGTAAAAGTATGTAAATCAATTTGGCTGTGATAGCATTGATAATTCGACAAATTCAGGTCACAGCTCCTGAAAGACAAGCCGAAAATGAAGAGGAGGATCCCTTCACAGGAATGGCAGGTTACGTGTTTGCGTTCTGACTCACCAACTCCTCTTTGGCCTCCGCTGTCTCTATTTTTTCTTCCTCCTTTAATCAAACTCAACTTTGCTGTTCCTATTGTTGCTGCGGTGCTTTGGAGCCCATTTTGTTTTAAGTATCCTCTCCTTGGAGCATCTTTGTCTTTCCTTTCACCTCCAGTGATTTTCGATGTCTCTATTTCATCTCTCTCCTTCTCAATCCTTTGTCATGAGGGACACCTTTAAAAGGTACTTCATGTTGTCCCCACAGCAAACGCCTGTCTCTTCATCTTTTTTATATCCACAGAGTTACATGTTAGAGTCTTTGAACAGCAGTTACACCCAGGAGGGAAAGCAAAATAACAATAAAACATGGCCTTGACAGTCCAACAACATGACTGTTGCTCCTTTGTGTCTACTTTATACAGAAAAGTGCAGCCTGTCTGAAGGTGTGTGTAAAACGGATCTTTATCAGGTAAAGACAAAGACATGCGGCCAGAGAAATGGGGCTATTGTGTCTTTATTTACTGTTCGTTATAAATCGACACATTCATTCAAACACCTGCCCCATCTCTCTCCCTCTCTCTCTCACACACCCTGCACAACACACAGGGGCCATCTGCTCTGATTAGACATGTAAAAAGCTTCTTTTGTGTTCAGGTTCCAGACAAGGGGGGGTCATTACTTTACTGTTCATGCCAGGTGTCTGCTTCAACTGTTATTTTAGCTAACCTGGCCTCAAGTTAAGCAGGCAAAAACACACTCATATACTGCCTTTACCAATATCAAGCCACTCCATCTCTGCACAGTCCAGCGTCCGCAGTCCCCATTTATTGCACCCTTATTTCTTTCACTCTCACACACTTCTCCCCCTCTCTTCTCCTCTATGCAGCGATTTGCAGTGGTAGCTGTGGTGTTGTTATAGTCTGTGCCCATAGTGAACACCTAATAAAGTTGGTGAGATATGTATCTGCATACTACAGATCAGGGCACTTAATATCAGTGCACCGAGTGCTAAAAAAACAGCATCAAGACCAGAACTCATAAGCACAGCAAACTGTTGAATACATTGTGAGGGGAAGTGAGCAAAAGGTAAAGATTGGGACTGTAACTTATGATACCTTTCACTTCCATCATTTCCATCTTTAAGTCTACAATATGTTACCAAATAGAGAAAGATTTCACCTCCACAAATCCCCCAAATATTTAGTTTGTTTGAAGTTGAGAAGCTGGAGCGAGACATCGATCAAACTAACTCATTCTTTGTTCTTTCTTCAAAACTTTGGTTGTTGTATGAGCAACAGTAAAACATGAAGATCATGCAGCACACACTCCAAGTCAATTTGAACACACGACATGTGGATGCGGCGTCTACCGTCCGTCTTAATCTCTGCCGTGACTCTGTCACTGTCAGCTTCCCCTTGGTTTGGCCACTCATATCCTTCACATTCACTGTCAGCCTTATACATCATCTAATAAACATGCATTCAAGGTTGCAGTCACGTCAAACCATGCAGGCACATGACAGACGTCACTTATAGCGGTTTATCATTGCAGACAAGACTCGAACAGAACACTTGAAGGAACATACAGTGTGCAGCTCATGGATATCCATTAGAATGAGCTGAAGTAATATAACATTTTTAGAAAGATATTTACATTAAGTGATACAAATGCACTTGTATTAATAAATGATGATGTTGCTAAAAGGTTCTTTTACTGCACATGTGGCTCTTAATGTTCTGCCATGTTGTGACTATAAAATCTTCCCCTCTTCAAGTGTCTTGACTTGATTTGTGTTGCTCTATGTAATGGGGCTAAATATGTTGCTATTATAAAATCACTGGTCTGTGTATCAGGACATTCCCATGAGCTTTTCTTTGTTTCCCGTGTTGGATGAAAACATCAAATATGGCCGGCACTGACAGCAAAGATCAATGAGAATTATCCCAAGATCGATAAATGCTAGAATTTCCATTTTTTTCACACAGGAACAGGATGTAAATCTGCACAGAAAATTAACTCAGTTTGATTGGAAAAACTATGACGTAATGTCTATTCTGATCATACAACATTCAGTGGCGTGTCCTTCTGTGTGATGAATGGCTCTGAACAAGATGGAATGTGAATGAGAGCAGGGAAGGACAGTAGGACTGAGAGTGATGGGAAACAGGGCTGAATGAATCCAGCAGAGATGGAGACAGAAAGAGAGAGAGAGAGAGAGAGAGAGAGAGAGACAGGGATAAAAAGCCGGAGCTTTCTTCTCCTGCCATCCCGTCTCCAGGCTATCAGTTATTGATTGAATGTGGAACATCCCATGCCGGCTCCAGCTAATAACACTGAGTGCACTGCAGGAGACTGTAAATTAGAAAATAGCAAGCAAACATGTGCACAAACACACACACAGGCTGCAGACTGCAGACGCCATAAATGTGCAGGGGACACAAGTGTGTAAAGAGAGATTTAGAGACGAGACAGGTAAGGTTATTTGAGTCAAGGTGAGACTTTATCCTCTTAAGAATCACAGAATTCACTTATTCCTATAATTCTCCCTCTTTTCAGCATCTTTTGCCATAAACCCCTCAGATATCAGCATCCCTCTCTTTAATCCTCCCTCAGTCCATCCATCATTCTTTATGCCACTCATCCGGTCCTCAGCTCCTTTTCTTTTCCCAATCTTTCCATTCCCTCCCTGTCTCCAACACTCCTCTAAATCACCCCAGTTTCTCTCCATCTGTCCTTCTCTCTCTGAAATCACTTTCTCTCTCCGTCAGTCTGTCACTGTGTTAAAATTATACCAGACGCTCATGGGAATCTGCATCTTTGTGGCTCTAATTCATCCCTCTCTTTTTCCTCCATCCCTCTGCCGCTACCTGCCGCATTCACCGGTCAACTTCACACATCTGCAGCGGCTCTCTGCAGCAAGCTCACACGCCCACTTACAGCACGCACAGACACACACACACACACACACAGGGACACAAATAACCATTTGAAGTTTAGATTGTGCTGCTGTGTCGGCAGCTGGTGACCAGAATTCTTAACTCATACAGTATATGACACCCTGCATATATAGAAAGTGCTAACAGGCACACACCCATGACTGAGGCATACACTTGCTAACACACTTACATGCACATATAGAGAGATGGCTACTCACAGCATTTGATGAAATGGTAGTGAGACATTTTCTGGATAGTCAGACAGTCCGCCAGTCAGGTAGAAAGGCAGGCAGGCAGGTGGAAAGGTAGGCAGGGAGTGAGGAAGTCAGGCAATCAGGCAGACAGTAGGCAGCTACAGGTTCCAGCAAAACTAACTAATGCAGAGCTCGTAACCCGGCAGGATGCATTATTAATCTGTCTCCCTGCATGCTATCTAAACTCTGTTCCCCTGTCTGCATAATTCACCAGCAGCAGCTCCGGTTGCAGCCCATGCAGCATCAACATGCACACACACACACACACATCCGCACACACACACTCACGCAGACATTCACTCCCTCGATCAGCCCGTCAGCAAGAGGAGCTGCGGCTGTTTCTAGCTCTCCTCGCCTACAGCCAGATAACCAGCGCACAGCGTCTCCCCAGCCATGACCGACGCACGTGCTCCGCTCGCGTCACTGACTGACAGCCGGCTCTGCCCACCTCCTGCTCAACACACCCCCGATGACGCAATGCTCTTCACCTCCTTACAATCCTCCTTTCTATCACACACACACACACACACATATGCAGTGAGTCATAAGGATGCCCACATCTTTGGACTTTTCTCTACCTTCTCAGCGAAAAGAAGAAAGGGGTGAGGGGGTAGGGTGTGGGGATTAATTATACCTACACTGTAGATATAACAGAGAGAGGGGGGGATTAAGAACGAGAGAGACAGCAATGGAGGTCATTGGAGAAAACAGGAGGATGGAGATAGGAAAGGAAAATGCAGATACAGCAGGGGGAGCAAGAGGAAGAAAAATAAGCAAGAGATGGCAAGAGACAGGGAGAGAGGGGGAGCGTTAAATTGGATAGAAGAGAGCTAAAGAGAGGACGAGAGAGAGAGAGAGAGAGAGAGAGAGAGAGAGAGAGAGAGAGAGAGAGAGAGAGAGAGAGAGAGAGAGAGAGAGAGAGAGAGAGAGAGAAGCTGCTGCAGTGCGGCTTTTGGTGCGACGATGGGTTAAGTGCTCATCAACGGTCTTAAACTGGCCACAAATTAGTGACAGATAAGTATAGTTCACTAGAATGGTGGGGCTCCAGACTATTAAGACACACTCTATAATATGCTTATCATGCTCCAACACACACAGAGTGTTAAGTGACGCAACTTGAACTATATGCTGACGGTGTCAGTGTGTCTGTAGGGCAGCAGTCTCTCTGACTTTGCGCTCCGATGCTGATTTGCATTTATACTACAGCTTTGCGTTAAGGAGAGGATTTGCAGGATGAGGTTGAGGATAAACGAGAGGAGAGCAGAAGATAGATGTGAGGGAAAAGTGGGGACAACAGCAGAGTAAAGACAAAGAGTGAGACACAGAGGAAGACTCTCCAACACATACACAATATGGATGAGCGTAAAACAGCCTAACGAGGTGTGCGACTTAAGCAGAATCGTGACACACATTTTTAGAAATCTGTGCCACGGTGCTCCCACATCTGCAGCGTATATAGTATGCTGCATTTTCTGTGGGAGGTTTGGAGCTGTTGTCTCCCATAGCTGTCAAACATGGGTGTGTGGAGCTGAGATAAAAGAACGTGAGAAGCAGGTGAGATCACTTTGTGAGGGTACTGAATGGAGAGGAGCTGCAGAGGAAGCTTGAAAGAGAACATGAGGAAGGTAGAGACGGGGAGACGTGTGTGTGTGTGTGTGTGTGCGTCAGACTGAATGCTCGAGTAACTCCTGTCACAGGAAATCAGGTCACAGAAGCAGCCTGCTGCATCTTCTGCAACACACTGCCAGAACAACTGCTTCAACATCTACCTGGGCAAAATAAGCCGCTGAGTGTTTGCAAAGATTGCACTCCAGCCTACTAAATAAATCATCAAACACCACTTCGAGCTTGAACGCACAGACAACATACACATTCACACCTCTGCTGCCCTCGCTAGCCGTGGTGTGTGTTATTTTTGGTGAAGGATAACACAATGGCTATCCCATTAACACTTTACCCATGACATGCAGACCTCACAGCAGGAGATCTGACAAGGAAATGTCATGCTTCCCATCCAAAAGTCACAAGGCATTAATGGCTCCTGCGAAATCTTGCTATCTGTGCCTGCCAGCGACAGACATGTAACATGCTGTCTGCTGTGTCAGGCAGTGGTGATGTGTTGGGACATTGGGGCAAAAGGTAACACAAGGCCTCGATGTGAGACATCTAGCTGGAAGGCGAGTGGACTCATCTCTGGCGGAACAAGAGGCAGGATAATGGGTTGGAGACGCATCCTGATAATTTAGACCACTCCGAGATAGAGTGAGGAAAAAAAAGAGAGATAATAATAGAGAGAGGAATCTTCAGCAACCACTGGTAAAACAGAACATAAATACTTCTTATAGAAATAGTGTGTAATTCAAAAAATCACACATCAATTCAACTGTCATTGTGTGTCACACTCTTCAAACTGTGACACAAGAAACATCTAGGACCAGAATTGCTACGAATCTTAGCACACACTGTATCAAATGCTGTATTTGGTGGTGTGCCAACTGTTTCTGCACGGCAGTGTCAAACTAATTGAAGCAGCTTTTGTCTCAGAGGAGATGACAAACGTCATTCTCTTTGACAAAGCTGTCAATCAGCCATCCGCACCCTCAGGTGTCAATCAATGCTACAACTCTGTCCCCACTATGATTCCTATGGTTACCACCCTGGAGTGTGTGCATATGCTTGCATGCAAGCTCTTTAACTGACACTAATAACGTGGGATGTCTGATGCAGGAAATGTTCCCAATTACGGCAAAGCCAAAGGCAGTTGGTGAGTTTGGGGTTGATGCATTATAAATGAAAAGAGATCTCTTTGGATTAATAATTCATCACATGAGATATATTTACACAAATAAATATTTACCAGCAATATTTAAAAATTGGAATACTATTAGCATGTATTATGTATTACTTAATATTGCATCTGCATCCACCCACACACACACACACACATACACAGAGCACCTTGCAGGTTAATCCAGTGCCTCTCCATTTATGGGATTACTGCTTTTAAAAGGAGCACAAAACTACTTTATGTTGCATCATTTTTTTGCACAAAGTTCTCCTTTAAATACATAATAAACTGTAGAATGTATCATCTGCATTGTTTAAAATCTGTTGCCAACCCAGTGCGTGTGTTGTTTGTCACCATTGTGTTTTATTGTTACACTGCCAACTTCTGTTGTTGTGTTAGTTAATTATGCTACAGACGAAACACTCCTGAAATTGTCCTTTGGTTGTTTTTTTAACTAATTGGAAATGAACCCGTAAGGCACACTCTAAGGCAATACATTTATTCATGACACCACCTTAATTTGCGGTTTCAAAATGACTATTTTTGAGCCCTGAGCCGAGTATTTTCAGATTAAAAACTGTTATCATGATTATCATGGCCCGCTGCTTCTGTAAGCTCACCCTCATGCACACAAAAGCATCATTAGCATTTGCTGTTAAAACATTTCTCTAGTCGCATGATTAGTGTTTTGGAGGATTGGTTCAAACAAATGTTAGAATGTGTAATAACTAGGTTTTAAAATGAGCTGCCATGCAGTAATGAGGGTGTTGACAGACGGTCTATTTGATGAGAAACACCCTGGTGTATTTTGTGCTTGCTACTGAGAAAGGCACAGATGAAATATGTGCAAGAACTAAATGTAAGAATAAAATATTTATGATCAATGCAGCTGAAGTGGTGGTCTGAAAAACTGAACATCAAGTGGCGATGCAAACACAGAGAACTTTTGGATGGTGGCTGACTTATAGTTGTGTCTCTTTTAACTGTTCAAGTGTGCAATGTTTTTAATCCGATGTCTGTTCTGTCCGGAGAGGACTGATTGGCACTGCCTTGACACATGATTTAATGTAATGCACAGCAATGGTGGGCCCAAACTAGCAACTCTTTTTACGAAGGAACAGTTCAGGATATGAGTTAATATGCCCAAAATTGAACCTAGCATACACACAGGGACAAATTACTGCAGAGGACAGTCTCTTGACTTTCTCCATGATAAGGGCCCGATCAGACAGGACGCGTTTTAGCAGCTGGGGCGGCTTTTTTGTAATTGTTTTCAATGTGAGGGACGCGTTTTGCGCGCTGCTTTTGCTTTGCAGAGCGCCTTGCTTTTTTCCGCTCTGTGTGCCTCGCGTTTTTGAGGAAACGCCTCGAGTTGAAAAAAACTTCAACTCAAAGCAGAAAAGCGCCCGACGTCATGGGCGTTTTTTCTCATTGTCCAATCGGATGAAGGGAGAGGCGAGCCTTCTGTCAGTTTACAATGTAACGGCTAGGTTAATGACAGCTAATGATTCGGTGGTTGCCTTAACAACAGTAGGAAAAAGGCCGCCCCCAGCTGCTAAAACGCGTCTGATTGGGTGTTTACTTCCACAAAAAAGGCAGTGCGGTGCGCCTCGCGTTTTACAGCCTGCAAAGCGCATTCTGTCTGATCGGGCCCTAAGATTGTAAACCGCATCACTTGAATGTTTAAGAGGAATTTTATAATCATAGTAATCAAAATGATAGTTTAATATGGGGTTTTCATAAATCTATTAGCATGGTCTTTCAGTTTGAGAGCACGGATTATTGATTTCATGTGCAGATTTTGAAAGCAAGAGAAGAAGATATAATAAAGCTGTGGAGGCAGAAGTGGATGTACCTTGTAAAAGAGCAATTGCACATTTGGGACTTTCTAAAAGAATGCACCCATAACGAGGCAGGGATAAATATATTGTTAAACACTGGTCAGAAGCAGCCTGAGTGGAAGAAGAAGGGTTGAAGTTGGAGCACAGGAAATCTGTGGAAGCAACATTGTATCTGGTGCAAGCCGTGTTTGAGCACAGGAAGAGCAAATCGGAGCACAAGCAGTGGCTATTGGAGTGCGATGTTAAAAGGAAAGCATGAAAAATGATGAAAATGAAATCAATATGTCATGCCCTCAAACTGAAAGACCACACTTTTGAATTGAGATAGGAGGGGGAAAAAAGAGAAATGAAAACAGAAAGGCTGTTTTCTAAGTAGCAGCGCTCTGTGTGCATGTGTGAAAGCTCTTTATAATCTGGGAATTACTCTTCAAAATGGATTATATTGTAATCCAACCACTTTTTCATCTACACAGCAGATCACTTCTGGTTTAAAGTGAACCGTAGAGATTACTATTTAATAGGGCTGGGCGATATGACGATATATCTCGTCAAAACGATGTCAATCGTATGTGTTTTTCTATTTCGTTTCGATCGGAGCGTGACTGCTAGGTGCATGTCGACTGTGTGCGGCTGCTGAGTCAGCCGGGCTGATCCTGCCAGTCCCGTCTTTCTACATGAGTTTAACCTTAATAAAGGCCATAAACTATTTGAATATGTTTGCTTTATAAAAGTTATTTAGATTTATTACACAGGAAAGAACTAAGGGACGTCTGCTCAACTGTAAATAATATTTTATACACGTAAATACATTCATCACTCTTTAGTTTACCTGGCTGTATGCCATAACCAGGGGTAGTTTTGGCTCTTTGTTTTACAGGTAAAGGGTGTGGTCTTAACAGAAAAAGATCTTATTTGAATTAGAAACATGACCTTAATTAACACACAGCGAAAACAACCGCATGAGCCGAGACAGGGAGAGAGAGAGGGAGGGAGAGAGGGAGAGAGAGAGAGAGAGAGAGAGAGAGAGAGAGAGAGAGAGAGAGAGGGAGAGGGAGAGGGAGAGAGAGAGAGAGAGAGAGAGAGGGAGAGGGAGAGAGAGTGGGAGAGAGAGAGGGAGAGGGAGAGAGAGAGGGAGAGGGAGAGAGAGAGGGAGAGAGAGAGTTATGTCCGCAGCCTGTTGTTATTAATTCATTCTCTGTATGTGCTACTGACCACTATGATCTCCACTGAAGCCAGAACACCTTATAGCAAAAAGTCTTGACACAATATAAGTTTATAAAGTTCTTAAGAAACAACTGCCGAAGGAGTTATGAGAATTTTGTCAGTGTGGTTTGGTTGCAGCTGTTTACAAGCCAAGTGTTGCTTTCAACAGCTTACAGGAAGTGATCGAACAGACATGGCTGCAGAGTGACACTTTTCCTCCCCTAGAACAAGGCAGGCGGTGTCTTCTTTGCCTCATTTAATTTAAATGAAATAAGATAGTCTTGAATGCTATTCCTGCCAAGTGACACAATGTTCAGTATTCAGTCAGCAGGAATGTAAATAAACCTCATTACTACTGCCAGAATTTTCTCTGTACAGTGAATCGTTATCTTGTTTACTTTTCTCTTTTCAGTTTTCAATCAAAAAAATCCTTACCATACTTTCAGTAATGTCTCTTTGTTTATTGAAAAGCGATCGTTAAGGAAAGCTTTGTTAAGTTGTGTTAAAATGCTATCTCTGTTTAGTTTTAACATTCATTTGGGCTTGGTGGCTCGTGGGTCCAGTGCTTGAAAACATTAGCACGCATCCCTAATAGTAAATAATATTTTGAGCAGAATCCTTACAGAGACTTGTTTTTTTCCAGAGAAATTTTCATCCACAAGGTGTGACGAAACCAGCTATCTGCTTTGACACTGCCTACCCAGAAAGGTGAGTCATGCCCATTAGTCTGTCACTCAGCCACAGAAGTGTCAAACATTGCCATCGACTTAGAGCGACAACAAACTAAATTCTGTAATTCCTCAGTTCAGGACTTTACAGAAGAAAAGAGGAGGTGAGGGGAAGGACAGAGAGGGAACATGTGTAGCATCTTTAAGAGGGTAGATTACTACAAATTAAACCAGCCGCAGACTGATTCACTCATTAGCACGGCTGGCTATGGGGAGTAAGAAAAGGACACTACGGAATCATGAGCGAGGAGAAGAGCCACGAGACAATTTGAAAGACAAATGAACTAAATTAGTATACGAAAGAGGCAGTACGAGTCTGAAGAGAGCTATAACAATTAATAACTTATGAGCCACTTTCTCTCCTCTTACACCGACTTGAGCTGAATCCCACTCTTTCCATATAATTATGTTTCCGCTTCTCTCTCTAAATCACATCGCCTCCAATCCTCAACCCCAAAATCACCAACACTAAAAGCAGTGCATCTCTCTCTGCCTTTGTCTCCCCTCTACTACCCTCTCCCTTAGCTCCAAGCTCCAAGCAGCTGGCACAATGGACAACATGGGAACATAAAGAATAGCTGCAATCAATAAGCAGACAAACAAAAGAGCAGCACAGTCCTGCATGTGAGCAAGCTCTCAACTAAAGAAGCACTCGGCACAGATGAAGCGTCCGCCTGTTTCCTTGTTCTGCTCTCCGCTGACTAAGAGTGAAAACCATGACCACCGCCTGACACAAACTGTATAAGTGACTCACGGTGAGCTAACAGACACACGCACAGTTGGATCTAACTCCAACCCTTCATAACCATTCTGCTTATGTTATCATGCTATGCTCACAGCTGCTCAAATTCAAGCACCAATGTTCCCTTAAGTGCCTGCTGTGTATGTGAGCAAGAGTACAAAAACACAGACAGCAGCTGGAGATCAGACAGTGAAAAGAGAGGAGGAATATGATAATAATTAAGGTTGAGTGTTTAGATTTGAAGAAAACAACGTTAAAGCAAAGTCTGTATCATATGCAAGCTGGGACTACTTTGAAATTGTTGAGGAGCAAAGAAAAAGTTTCCTATCTTGTTTTAATTTCCACATTTGAACTCATCTGGTCCTAATTATCAATAAACAAACATATCAAGTCAGCAACAGCAAATATACAGATAATTACTTGCAGTCTCATAAGCGATAGTTCAATTTCATGCAAGATCAGTTTTATTTGGCCGTCCTGCAGCCTACTGGAAAAGGACCCAATAAAATAAAACTGGACAAACCACTTCCAAACTGAAACAGGAATGTAAACACAGAGAGATCAGTGACAGAAGCCCTTTTTACACTGCCAGTTCAAGGCGGGATTATTACGTTTCTGTCAAGTTTAGTCTCCATGTAGAACGCACAGAGGCAGAATGGTGGGGCAAAGTCGTTCCGCCTTTGAGCCAGCATCGGAGGTAGTAACAGTAACAGGTAGATCACTCTGTCTGTCACTGTAAACAAGGACTCCCGTCTATAGTTCACAGGGGCCGAGTGCACCAGCTGGGCGTAAAAAAAAAAAAGGGCTTATCTCTTACGTCCGACTTAGCTATGACCGACTTCTTGATTGGAATCTATACTGAGTGCAGCAACTCTAACTGACACTGGTCGTAGCTGCGCCCGGTCTCATGATGCGCGTCAACAGGAACACTCTAAAAGCGGTGACTGTTACCAAGCAATGAGGATGAGGAAACAGAAATAAACAAGCATGCCGTTGTCAGATGTACATTTTTCATGTCTCCCTCTGTCTGTTCTGAAAGGCCCTACTGGCACAAAATTTGAGCTCAATCAGCACCTGCAGGGCGGGGACAGCGCTGCGTTTCTGTCCGACACATGTCAGAGCTCAGGGGAGAGCTCTTTAAGTAGTTCAAACAGGAAAACAAAAACGAAACCTTTCTATCAACTTACTGTCCAATCACGGATAGCTCTCTCTCGTTTTAATGCCCTTTTATCTAAGTCTAACTGATGCACAGGGCATAATCTAAAGTCTGTAGTAACCTTCAGCTCTAAGTCGGACATACCATTACACCCAGGAGTACGCCCAGCTGGTGCACTCTGCTTCAATAACTTCTCTGAAAACTCAACTGAAATTTATAGGCTACCCGTTGCTTGGTCCAATGTCAAATGACAAAGGTATCATGAGGACAGAGCTTCGGCTACAGCACTGAGGCGGAACCGCAGTGTAAAAAAGGCTGGAGTTAAAAGAGAAGAGTAACAATGCGAAAAAGTGAAGTGACCATTTGGACCACACAGTCTCATGAACTAACTTAGAGGAGCAGTATTAAGCCAATACAAGATTGTACAAGACCAGACAACAGCACAGTCATTTAAGGTTCTTCATAATTCAATCTGTGTGACTGCACGGTATCATGAATTTTGTTCGAACGCTGCTGTGCAGAAATGAAAACTATAGAGACCAAAAGGCTTGACATCTCTCTCTGATGTACTGCAGATTTGCTTAGTGTTTTTCTTCTTCAGTAAAGGGTTGTCAACCAAACTGAGATATGATTTTGTTCAAAGTGAAGCATCGTAATGGACAATGATAAAATCTATACTTTTTTTAGGGGGTGGGCAGCAGCTGTGCACTTTTTTTGGCTGTGTAATTGCTCACAGAGTAACGTTTTAATACATATGAGTTTTTTTATGGGAGCCCATGAACAACTTTATAGTGCTGACCTGAGGTTATTACAGTAAACAGTGGCTGGAGGGGAAAACCATTGTATTTTTTAAGGGTTGCTTCTGTGCTTTAAGGGATGGCAGCTCTACCAATTAAATATGTCTGTGCACTCTGCTTGAAGATGGCGGCCTGCCTGTCTGTTTAAGGCAATTGCTTACTAACAATACAGTGGTCAATATGTAGTTGAACCTTTAGACGTTAATGCATGAAAAGTGACAAAAAAGTATTTTTCGACCTGTCTAAAAACTTGCTTTCAACTAGTATAATATTTTTCAAAACATAAAAGCCTCTGTATAAATCTTAATAGACCTACATGACATAACCCTCCACACAGTCTGTGTACGTGTACACATTGTAACGTGTTTGTGTACAGGTCCTGTCACCATTTCTGACCACAGCTTTGCCAAACAACTGACACCACTCATACAGTAAGCTGACATCAGCATGGTGTAAATTCAGCCTTTGGTATAAACACAACTCATAATGTCGCTAAGCAACCTCCTTGAAACGCCTCCTCCTTAGCAGCAGTCATGAACAGTGAACACGGGAGGCACAGAGTGAACTGAAAGATGAAGAATAAAACCCACTCCGTGTTTAACTGAATCACATAAAACAGCATGAAGTACCAGAGGCCAACTTCAGATTATTTACTTACAACGTTAAAAAAAACTAAACAGTTGAGTGGAGACAAAGAGCGATCAGGGCTTGCGTGGCTCTACACTGCTGACCCACTTGTGCCCCCAACCATGCCATCCAAAAAACTGGCAGACTCTAAGCCATTCACTCAACTGACTTCCAAAACATGCCAGCACTGTTTACTTATTGTCTGAAATAAGCCCTGTAACATTAAAACAATAGTTTTAATGTTACAAAACAACCCACATTTACAGTACAGTCACCTACACCTACCAGTGACATTTTTCCTCAGTTTCCCATTACACAGTCTGAAATAGCCTCATGTATATTCAACCAATACCTATTCATAATTGATGCCCTGAGCCTTCTCACAGGTCTGAAGCCGACCACATTGACTTCTGGCATCTCACTCTTTCTCAAAGACACCGTTACAGCATCACCTGCCTGAATTTAAACTTCTCCTTGAAATAACACATCAAAGAGTGATACATGCACACTATGAGTTTATGATTATTTTTGAAGTACACCAGTTACGTGTTGCAGGATAAAAATCATATGAGGAGCCTGAATAAGCTTGGTTTTTAGAAACCTCGATATGCTACCTGGAGTACTCCGAAAGAAACAAAAAAAAATGTTGCATATAAACATCTTATCCAGGTTTATGAACGTTTTGTGTTTAATCGAAATCGCAATATGGACTACTGCAATTTTCACATCACAGGAGGAGCAATACTTTTTTAAGGGTGAAATGTGTTAAAATACCATTTTTATTTAAATATTGTGTTGCAGAGATGCTCTGGCTAAACATCATACACAAACAAAAGTATCAAACATATTCGCTTGGTACAGATCCCTGCAAAAATCACACCATAAATCACTCATTTATATTTTTCAATGAAAATGAGAATAATTATGTTAAAACTACCATTCCCTTTAATATCGCATAACATATTGAAATCGCAATTTAAGTCAAAATAATCACAATTCAAAATTGTTCAGCCCTAGTACAGAACACAGTGACTGAGATGGTAAGAAATAATGACAACTGCACACATAGTGAACAAACTTGCATTCTGTCATGATCATATATATCGTGGTACTACCAAAACCTGGATACTAGGAAACATTTAAACACACTCAATATGGACTAAACAACTTAAGGTTTATGCCAACAAAAGGAATTGTGACATCTCCTTAAACTTAACAGCAATAAAACCTCTTCCGTTCCTTTTTGAACTAAACTTTCTGCCTTTTCATTTCCATGTCATTTCTCAGTCACAAACGTTCAGGTACATTGTCATGGTCTGTGCCTTTAACAACCTTTAATGCAAATTGTAATGTTAACGTATCTCTTTACACGTCCCCTGAGAACCCAAGAACAGCAATGTTTACATATTACACCTGTCACCAAAGGCAAAAATACCTGATTGCCTGCAGTACGGTGTCCTTGTACCTTGAATGCTCTGAAAGTGGCCTTGATGAAACACACTAAAAAGATGTGCCACCATCCTGGAATCACCCCCACACTGTGAGACCGGGTGCAGTCAAGAAGATATGTAAACCAGTTGATAGCCCTCGTAATGGATTATGATGTCCAAATCTAGCCAAAATGTTGATCCTTTGATCCCTCATGTAATCTGTTTCTACGTTTTGGATGATGGCCAAAGGAAAAGACACTGAGCTAAAGATTTGGATAGGCTTTCCTGTGACCTCTCGCCCCTTCTCTTCAGCTCAGTTTTTTTGTCTCTCGGGGGTCATCAGAGGTCAACTTCATCATTAATCACACAGTCAGATGAATGGCACGAGCTTTAGCAATGAACTAACAGCAGGGTGGTGCAGCGCGAAGGAAGACCACCCTTAAATCAGAAGAGCCAGGTTCGCACTTGTATGTTGGAAAAACAGCCTCTCTGCTGAAGTGATCTTTAACAAGACTTTACCAGCTCAAAAGGGAGCTGTTCAGCGGCTGACCCTGTGCTTTGACATTTTCCCTAAGGAACCAGAACATTATCACATGACAACTGAAAGCTTCAGCACATGTTGCTTGACATCAACACAGCAACAAGATAGCGCTTCTCTCTCTTTAACACACATAATCACAACAAATTCACATCGCAGTACAGCTTTAAACAACCTACACACTGATATTAACTCCCATCATAGTGACGATACCTCACTACACACTGAAAACATTCCTCCACAATCAGCTGTTCATTCCCAGCCAGAAACACACACATTCTTCCACACTAAGCATCTCACGGTATATTTAGCCCCCGCGACAACTGCACGGCACATCTGCCTTTCCTTTCATTCCCTGTGACACACGAGGAGCTCTACATGCACAGTAAAACACATGTCCTCTCACTCCGTCTCACATGTTGTCAAGAAGAATGAAAACAAGTACTACACTAGCCTTCATCCTGAAAAGCAGCGTTCACTCTAACGAGAAGGGAAAAAAGAGCAGAGTCTTACCAGTGAGAGCCCGTCCACAGGAGACAACCAGGCTACGAGCAGAGAGAAATGTGTCTGCCAGACGAAAACCCAACGAGGGACGCCTCCCCGTGCTCCGCCACCAAATCAATTTCACACTCTCTCACCTCCCCGCCACTGTGATGTCATTCATTCATCCGTTTCCCCGTCGCCATGGCAACTCTGCCGCTTGGAGCAGTTAATTCTTTTACATCTGTCTTTCTCTCTCTATGATTCTACGTCCCTCCCCCTCTTCAGACCCCAGTGAACCCAGCCCACTTACTCCATATGAGGGGGTACAGTAACACCCCCAGCCTCCTAAGTACCCACCCCCTCTTTACTACTATCACATCCTAGAACTGGTGTAAAAAACGAGTAGGAGGGTGCAAAACAAAAAAAGGGGAGGCGCTTGGGTTCACCTCATGTAGCGTGTACGCCCTGAAGAGTTTGTGGTCAAACAGGCAGACTTTTGTCAAGACAGACAAAGAGGACTGGCAGACGAGGGAGACATAACAGAGCCTGAATAGGTGCACCTGAAAAGTCTCTTGCTTAGACGTTCGCCACCTGTTTCTTTTCAAGCACACACACAGAAAAACACCACACATACGGAGCCAAAATGCTGATGCACAGATGTGTTAAACTCACACATACGGCCAAACACTTGTCCCTACGGTGTAGCGTGAGGTGATGAATAGTTAATGACCACCATCATTACTACGCTGCCTCGCTTCTAATAATCCTCATGTTGACCTTGGAAAGGGGGGGAGGAAAATCTGGTCACTAAGGGACGAATCAAACAAAGACACACACTTACACACACCATCACCCTGTCTGGAGCTGCCTCCTTTATTCAATCAGGAGCCGCCTTCTCCCCCCGACAGTCCACATTTCATTTCCCAGCAAGCCTTCTCCTCTCCACTTCCACAGGCTTAAGATGTTCATCACTGCCTTTTTTTAAACCATTACACCCTGCAATATCCTACCACTCAACACCCCACTGTTGTCATATTTAAAATCTCCCTTCTGGATCTCCCCTCCCACCTACATTCCTGTTTACCTGCAGGACTGAGAGAGCCACTGAACCATATTCACTTGGAGCAGATCTAAAAATGGCAATAAGATGTCACATCAAGGTTATAAAGAAACATTTACACAGGAAAAGGCTAACTAACTAATGAAGAAATTACCTAATAAATCAAGAAGCCGGAATAAAGAAAACTACAGGGGAGTATCTCTGGAAAAGACAGGGATCTCCTCTCTGTCACACCTCTTCACACATCATCTGGTTTTTAATTAGCTTCCAGCGCTTTCTCCTGGAAAATCTCTCCATCTGTCTGCATCAATCCCACGCCTGTCATTCCTAATCTCTCTGTTGCTTCTGGTCTAGGCTAATTAATGGTGGGCTCACCCAACCACCAATAAAGTAACAGGTTTTTGCTCCCAATCCTAATTTCCATATGTAGTATGTCAGGAGGACGTATCCTGACATCACAGACTACAAAGAGAAGCTGTGTTTAAACTATAATATGGTCGTCAATCATCACTAGATTTAAAAAGATTTTGGACACCCAAAAAAACTTGTACTGTATATAACAAATGCTGGTCTGAATCTGTCCTCTGCTGATGTCGCCACTAACTACAACGCTTACCTATAATTGTGACGTCAGAACCTCACACTCTGATTCGATTACATAGCATTCCATATGTAAATACATCATACAAAATTATATTCCAATAACACCAATTATTCACCTCTTGAAACGCCCGACCCGGTGCGAAACCAAGCTTTACAGTCATTCAAGCAGAGTAATAAAGGCGCAGCACGGAGTAAAAGTAAAATTTTTGCAGCTAAAAGGCTGCTTGGAACTTAAGACGCCGAGTTTAACATCGAAAAACCACAACACAAGCCAATACAGTTAAACACGAACACCCCATATAATTTTACTGACCTTATTATGGTCCTGCAGTTGCCTTCCACTTCCAGTTTTTCAAAGTGGACAAGGAGTATAGCTATCATTAGCATCTTGATGGCGTACTTCCGTTAGCATAACTGCGGTCTTAATTAGTGGTCTTTTAAGTTGTACCACGGTGACAATTACATATTCTTCGGGACTCCAGGTCGCTTTTGTGCTGGCAGAAAGGAGTACTTTCAATAAATAAACTTGCTGCGTTGTAAAAGTTACCATGCCCAATTTAACCTTATCTTTACCTTCCCTGCTGCTCATTATTTGCTTGATATCTGGCGCGTGCCAAGTATCGTTACCTAAACGTCACGCCGATGCTGAACTTCTCTACACAGGATGTATGTGCCAGGGACGCAGCTGGCACAAGCTCTTTGAACATTGACAGGAACAACTGAGTTGGTTAGAATATGTTTCTATTACCCTACCATACGTTATCCCCGGTGCTCATTTGCCCTATGCCTGTGCTTTAATACAGGTGCAGTGGTACCAACCGTCGTCACCTCCCTCCAATCTCTAAAAATGGTTCAGTCCATTAATGGTCGAAATCAAGCGGGAAATAATCAAAACAAATACAGGAAGGAGAGGATTACGGGTGGAAAAAACGAAAAGGTGACGCGAAAATATTTCAGAGAAACAGTCTCAAAGCTGATACCCCATAATGTTTGTGATATTACATATTTCTCAATAAAAACATTATCAATGTACAAGATTGTTGTCGATGATGCCACCATACAAAATCTACAGTGGTAATAACCTAAAAACATTCGGATAGCGATCATTGAAGAGGAGGAAAGACCAGCTTAAAATTCCGGATGATCATCAGCAGGCCGGTTCCAGCTAACCAGTAAGGTACAGCTGTTCCACTAAGGTGGTTTACTTATCTAATACTTATTTTTGTTTGAGAATGTTTTATTTGTGTATGTGCTGTTGCTCCTTAGTTAACATGTCAGAGCTTTAGCTGCCAACTAGTTAACTAGTGAGGCTTTCAGCGTTCACTTAGTTAACTAGTGCTGTCAAAGACTGAACTAGTATAAGAGACTGATGCTTGATATCAAGGACATTGAATGACTGCTCAAAGGGTTTTCCATAGTGTTGGCTTGATTAAGCGTACCTGTGCTGTAGAGCCCGCATGTGCATGAGAGATACAGGTGAATGTATGTCTCAATTAATACTGTGATGTATGTATAGGCTGTGAATTTTGAATTACTGGTTAATTAAGTGCTGTTGGTTGTTACAGGTCAACAGTGGGCAAATGTAGTTAATTTCTATAATATTTCTAATGGGCTGCAAAACTGAGCAGACCAGAAATCCACACATAGAGAGCAACAATTTTCTCCTCTCTGTCTGTTGGTGACTGTGTTTTTGTGTCAACAGAAACACTGTCCTGATTTTGCAAGAGTCAGACTGAAGACAACTTGTACAGATTCAAAGTAGTAGTCATCGGGCCTCTACTGAAGCTCTTTGTGTTATATGCAGGGCACATGATACTGGCCTACATTTTCTGCTTGGACTTGAAAGTTGTTTTCTGATGCATTCCCCACAATACACTTGTGGCGAATAGTCCATTTCTTCTTGTATGGTTAGTTTGTTGGATTTGCAATGGTTGTTATTCTTATTGCGTCACACTTATCTATTTCTCAGCAGCCTCTTACACTGACGCATGTTCGCCGGCGTACTCTAGCTTAGCTGAACTCTTTCAACTCTGGAATCAGGTCAATTGGCAAATGTTAGAAGAGTGGAGGTGGAAGACGGGAGACTTAGTCAGAACACAGACAGAGAGATGGTGAGAGACTCAGGGGTGAGTGCGTATTTGATCTTGGAATTGAGGTAGCAGGGGCATAAAATTACCACACTCTGGTTCAAATCACGTATACACACGCACACATGAGGAGGGAAACCTGTAATCCAAAGCAATTTCCTCCACAGTATAGTTTGAGATGATGCTCTACCTCGACATTATCCCTCTCTTCAGAAGTCTTATCTGCACAGAAATGAGCAGAGAATGTGATGAGACTGACTGACAGTCGTTCATCTCCTCATCCTCCTCTCCATCCCCTTCGCCCCCCTCACATTACCCCTCAACCTGATTTCTCTCTCCTCCTATTTTCCACCTATGCTGTTTCCTAATCCTTTTCTCAACGATTGCCTCAACCTTTCCTCCATCTCTCTCACTGACAGTGATCCGTCGGAGTTTAGCATTGTCGTAGCACGTGGGAGAGTATCATAGCGTTGTCGGGGGGGGCATCATGCCTCATTAACTTTTGGCCTAATTTGATTAGGGTTGAATGTGAGTGATGACATGTTAGAAATCAAGCACACAAACATCACAGCTCGACGTTATCTTTCATCTCAGCGTAAACTCCCCCCACGGCATCTCACATAGATCAAAGCAATGTTTTTTAAAGGGAATGCTTAACCACTCCTGTTCAAATCATTTGCATTACTCTGCAGATGGGCTCATACTCAGCACTCTAATATACACTATCTAGCTGCAGGCAAGAGAACCTGGTAGGTGGACGAGTGTTTATGTGCAAGTGGGTGTGTGTGTGAGGCTTGATAGTAATGGGAGCGGTGAAGCGGTTACATTTGATGCACCTGCCCTCACACACATTCCAGAAAGGGGAGAGCACCATCTGCTTCATGAGCTGCTCTCTCTGTCCCTCTTTTATATCTCTTTTTCTTCCATCTTCTGTCTTAGGAAGACCTTTACCATCTCCCCCATCACCATCCTCGCCATGTCCCACAACCTTATCATTTTCGCTCCCGCTCCTGCACACTAAATTACCCCCACAATGTTCAAGTGCCTCTACATATGGAGGTTTTTTTTCCCTCTGTAAGCACAAATTCCAGCACTGTTCTGTTTTTGCATAATGTAACACTCTGCCATCCAAGTTCAGGGTGACAGGCGACACAACATACATGTTTAAACCCACATACACACACATGTTTCAGAGGCAAGTCCTGGCAAGCCCAGACGCTGACCCTGACATTGATGTCCCTCACAGACATGGTGTCCAATAATAGCTCTGGAAGGGAAACAAAGTCTGCAAGGCCACCAGTCACATGCCAGCGGCGGCAAGCCTGCATTAATGTGAGGAAGTCTTCTATAGAAAGATGAGGATCACATGAGGAACAGCTTCCCCCCCTCCTCCAACAAAGGCTACTATCATATAGGGCTTGGCAGACCTTTGTGTCAGCCGGTGCACCTGTTTAGTATTGAACCTGTGCAGTCTGCCCCGCTTTGATGATATTGTTTCATCAGATGGAGGAAAATCTCAGAGCAAAGGTTTGGGTTTAATCTTAGCCTGCTGGAAGTGTTCCACTCCCAAATAACATGCTGCTGCTGCTGCCAGCAGTGCTGCCCACCACCTGTCATTAGCTTTAGCTGCTGTTTGAGTCGGCAAACTGCCCGCTGGTTCCCCCGGGCCGGACTTATAAGAATAGTGTGGGATTTCATCTTCATCTCAGGGTCAGTTTACAGCTCATGTGGACACATGAGACATATAGGAAGAGGGAAAATGCTGGCTGATGACGGATTACACTTCCTGTTAATTTAGTATTCAATTGTTACATTTTGATTTGATTTCCAGCATTGGGTATACCGTAATTAATTGACTGTATATATAAAGAGACTCTTACTATAGTAATTCAATCAAAACAAATTTAAAGACCTTTGATTTAATTAAGTAATTAAGCACAGCCAACATTTTCTTCAACTCCACTTATTTTACATATGTGTACATGTTTACAGGATTACCACTGCAAATAAAAATTGCAAGGTATTGTGGGTAATATAGGAACCCAGTTTTGACACTTAATAAGAGCATGTGAAAGAAGTGCAACAGTAAAACAGTTTACAGAAAGGCTCAATTTCCTTAATTTATATGGAAGCAAATCTATGTCACCAGATTTAGACATTTTAAAGCCTTCTAATTTCTAGCACCAAATTATTTTGCGTTGAAATTATGTATCTGAATTTTTGCGTGCAGGTGGGCAGCTGACCGTGGGAGGATGAAGAGGGAGCTGAGACACAGAGGATGGAGGAAAGGTGATGGTGGGAGCAGCCAGAGGGGACAGTCCTCTGTGTCTGGGGAGGGAGGGTCTCCTCGTTTGTGTACAAGGGACTGACGAATCGTCGTCACATGACCAACAGAGCGGAACTTGACTGGCGGTTCGTTTTGAGACCCGTTGAATCCTAAATTTTTAACTCGTATTTTGGGATCTGAATTTGGCCTGTTGAATTTGACCAACTTGAATTTATATTGTTTGGATTTTTTTATAGCTTGAATTTTTAATTCTGAATTTGTGAGCATGAAAATGAGAAATTAAAAGTGGAATTTCGATGCAAAAAAATCAGTGCTAGAAAATGTCTAAATCTGGTGAGACAGATTTGCTTCCTCGTTTAACACTAAATAATCCTTAATTAAAAAATGGTCCAATGAATCAACATAAAATTAATATATAGCCTTAAGCCCAGTGCCCATCTCTTTTCTTCAAATCCAAGCCACTCATAGAAATTGTGCTCATTTCCAGTCTTAATTGACGGACATCTGTCTCATATTCACCAATTACAGACGGCACATATTGGTGTGGATTTGTGTGTGGCTTCTCCAGATGAGCGGTAACCCACTTAATCCCGTCCCACCCCCACTTCTGTCTGCGCAGTCAGCTGTCTGCCCTCTGACGTCAGGCCCGTGAAATGCATCCATCTACTCACTGTGTGTGTGTGGATGCATTGGCTTTTTCGGGGGGGTGGGGGTCTGCGCATTTAACCAGCTGCAGAGGAAATCCAGTAAGTGTGGTGACTGTCTAGTGCCTTGAGTTAGTGCATCTAAGAATAGATCAGTCGGTTGACTGATCAACTGTTAGGCTTGAGAAACGTAGACGTAGGCTTGGAGGACCATAGCTGGAGGGGTTAGCAAACTGGAGTTGTTGAGCAGTTTGATCATAATATTAATTTAATATTCCAGGTAACAGGTGGTCTACTGTATGCCCTTTCCTCTCTTTTATGCAGCTGTGACTTTTACGACCACACAGCACTTCCTCACCCTCCTCTGGGAGTTTCCCCCTCCTTAATCATGCATAAAAGGAGTCATTTAAATCTTGCTAAAGCCGCGGGAACTCGGCGTTCTAACACAGCCGGCGGCCTGCTTTACATGAGTGAAACAGTAGGAGGGGGGCTGTAGATTCCTTGAACACCTCTGGAGCTCCGACAGCAGCAGATTCATCAATAAGATTTCTTGCAGGGAAAAAAGTCTTTGCGCACCCCTCCTCCTCCCGCTCCTCTACATCGTCCTCTTTGGTTCATAAATCAACCCATAATTATCAGGGCGGGTGGCGACTTAAGTCTTGGACCATTTGGCTCAACAGCTGACCACAGCACAGGGGACAGGGCTGAATCCTGACACAGACCGACAAACTACAGCTTTAAGACATTAGCCTCTCGCCGGCTACACCCACGGACCATCGCAGCACCGCTTCGCCGTGCTCCAAAGAAGAGAAATATGAAAGAAGAAACACAAAGCCAGAGGGGAACTGCTGGAAAATGGCACTACTGAAGCGTGTGGTTAAGATAATCTTTCAGTTTAAAGAGAGAGTGATACCTCCACGCAGTGCTGGCAGACACGGAGGCCCGCAATCTGGCCGAGCAGGAGGACAGATGGGTGTAGCACACACACACACACACACACACACATTTTGTTAAAGTGACTGAAATGGCTGTTGCTCCTTGGACAACAGATTAGCATCATTGATTTTCTTACAGTGTTTAACAGTTATCATATCACCCCAAGGGTTTAACACCAACAAGTCCAGCCCACACACACACACACACACACACACACACTTGGGTGAGTAGACTCCTAGCCGTCTGAATGAGCCCATCTGTGAGCCCCTGTGAGACAAAAGCAGAGTTTGTGGGGTGACACAGGCAGAGTTATGTTCCTGCTCTGTCACATCAAGCAGAAAGCGGCTTTACAGACTGTAAAATCTGCTCTCTCCTGTCTGACCATGATAATACTTCAAAGTTTCTATTTTCTTTTACTCCCCCCCCCTTCTCTGTCTCACTCACTCTCCTTACACACAGGCGCACGGCGTACACATCACCCAAACACGCCGTGTTTTGGTGAAAGCCGCCCCAAAGGTCCTCTGAAACTGGGACGATTCCCAGCTGACACCCAGCGCGCCAGAGGCTTTATTTTGCAGGAGTGTGTGTGTTTGCGTGAGCGGCAAACAAGCCAACAAACCTGTTTTCCCTTTTTTCGGCGCTGCCAGCCGGCACACATGCAACGTCTCGGGGCAAACAACAGCATGCAAGACGGGGAAAAAAGAGGCAGAAACAAAGACCAGGCTGAAGACAGCGAAGAAAGACAGAGGCCATTTAGGAGAGCAGAAAGAGGCAGATATTAGATATGTTTTCTACTATGGAAAAAGAGCGTTAAAAAGCAGAGCGGTAACAAATAGCCAGTGCTCAAACATTGTGCCATCAGGCCTCATGTGAGCGAGTACACACGGAGAAGCTCACTTCACTTCACACACACTTTTACAGACAAACAGGAGACAAGTGGCACCGTACCTCACTGTAACATCTCCCCCGTAGTTCTTGATGCTTTCTTGCCAGCTGCAAAATAACATCCAGAGACAATCTGGGCTCAGCTGCAAAGATCTGAAACACTCAAAGAGAGAGAGAGAGAGAGAGAGCGAGAGAGAAATCAACTCCCAGGTCTCTCTGCATCTACACCCATAGGCTGAAATCCTCCACTGACATCCCATCACAGAGAGCGAGAGAGGCAGAGAGGGGAGTGAGCCAGTTTGGGTGAATGAAGGGGGAGTAGTTGAAGGGGGAGAGAGCATGAGTCAGTGAGGGAGAGAGAGAGATTTAGGAGTTACTTGGTGAGTGAGCGTGTGTTTGTGAGAGAAAAAAAAGTGAGAGAGAGAGAGAGGCAGGAGTTTAAATCTCTAATTACGACTGTTTATCACAAGCCCAGAAGCAGCTGGTGGGACTGGGTGACACAGGAGTGCACTGCACACTGCCTGTGTGGTGTGTGTGTGAGTGTGTGTGTGTGTGTTAGGGGGAGGGCAACAAAACACTTCAACAAAGGGCTGAAAGTGAAACCATATAGTGCAAACAGGAGGACAAAAAAGCGTTGTGAAGCAGATGTGCCGAGTAAGAAGCAGCTCCCGCGTACAGCACGCCCTCTCTCTCTCCCCTCTCCTCTTTATCCCTTTAACTCCTCTCACGCTGCTCTGCTGGTGCGCCCCTTCTCTGTTCCTCATCAGCATGACACAGAGTGGCTAGTGTTGAACATGCACATAGACAGACATATTTATAGTATCACAGTTGTATATTGTTGGTCATATTTATAAGTTTTTATTGCTGTTCGCGAGCAGCAGAGCTCTGGGGACGGCAATAACAGCTGGTCGGTTGGACTTAATTTGATTGACTGTCAGGAAACGTACAGACATTCGAGGTCCCCAGAGGCTGAATCCAAGGATTTTTGATGATCCCCTTACGTTTCCTTTCGCATCATTATGAGGTTGACATGTTTCATTTTCAAGGAAAATGTTTCAGCAATTTTGTACCGCTGTTCGTGGTCTCCAAAAGAAGACCCCAATTTCTGATGATCCCCTCGCCTGTCCTCTTGTGCTAGTCACAGGTCCCCTTCACGAAAAATCCTTACATTATTCATCTAGTTAGTTCAAATTTAAAAGTCCAATAGTTTGGTTAAGACCAAATGCATGGAAAACTTAAGGCATTCCCAACCTCAGCTGTACATGTGGTTTAGCGCTAATTCAGTCAGTAGAGACAAGTAAAGGAAGTACATTTATTTTACAACGATGATGTGGTTATGAATCATGGTCAGTAGGTCAGAAGGTTGGCGGTTCGATCCCCAGCTCCCTCAGTCTACATGTCGAATTGTCCTTCAAGACGCTGAACCCCAAATTGCTTAGTGTGTGAATGTCATGAATGATTGACAGTTGGGCACTCAACATATCAGCCTCTGCCATCAGTGTGTGAATGTGACATGCAGTGTAAAAGTGGTCGCAAGCTATATAAGTAGAGTCCATTTACTATTTGCTGCTTGGACTCTACGGGGAAATCTGGTGATCGAAGGGATATATCCCCCCACTGTTGGTGGAGGTGTTAGCTGATGTCATCTGAGTCTGATGAGATGATGAAGGTGATGGTGATGGAGGGTTGCACATAAGGATGGCATGAATGGATGAACTGGAGGCAGAGAGAAGCCATGTAAAAGATGTGGACAGATATTTGACAGATGTGACCAGCTCAGCATAGGTATGTTAGCATGCTCATGTTAGCATGGTTTCCTAAACAAGGTGAAATATTTTGTTACTGAAATATTGGATATTAACAACATAACAGCATATATCATGTGTTAAGATAAACAAAAGAAAAAACAAACAACAAGAATGGAGGAATAGATGAAAAGGGCTGCACGGCTCGGACAAAGTGGACCTTTCTGTGTGGAGTTTGCATGTTCTCCCTGTACATGTGTCGGTTCCCTCCGGTACTCCGGCTTCCTCCCACAGTCCAAAGACATGCTTGTTAGGTTCATTGGTGACTCCAAATTGCCTGTAGGTGTGAATGTGAGTGTGAAAGGTCGTCTGTCTCTATGTGTCAGCCCTGTGACTGACTGCCGATCAGTCCAGAGTGTACCCCGACTCTCGCCCAATGACGGCTGGGATAGGCTCCAGCCACCCGTCATCCTGAACAGGATAAGCGGTATAGATAATGAATGGATGAAATAGATGAAAAATCCTAAATATCCCATTCCTCTTCCAATAGTCAGAGGTGTTCGTGTACAGTTTATTGTTATGTTCGTGGTTTTGCACGCACAGTGTTTGTGGTGTTGGAATTTGTGTTTTTTAAACAAACTGGAGGACAGATCAGGGTACAGCTGGCAAAATGAGAGAACACACAGTTAATATTTACAGTGTATACAAACTGCAGTTAGTCCTGTGGCCCCTATATCCGTGTGTGTGTATGGGGGGGGGCAATTTAGCACAACTCAAAAACACACTCGTACAGATCTTGGAACCCTGAAGCAGATCAGAGTGTGGGAGTCAGGAGAAGGAGAGAGGGAGGGGGGTAGTAGAGTTGTGGCAAACCAAAATCTCTCCTTCCTCTCACCCATTTGATGTTCCGTCTCTCTTCTGTAATAGAGGCTGACGTCCTTGAGAAGAAGGGCGAGTGAAAAAAGATTTATCAAGATGTGCTTAAACAGAGACAACTTTCCAATCTGCTCTTACTTTTCTCGCTCACATGTAGATTGCTCGCCCGCTGTTTCATCATGGTTTTGATTCCCGGCAGAGGCAGAACCGTATGAATTATAGATCAGCTTATGTTCCAGCAGATCCCGGGTTGTCAGGAGAGAAAAAAAGACCAAAACCAAATCTACTTTAAGCGTTAATGCTGTTATAAACAAATAAACCTCTCCGTCTGCTGGGTCGGTCACGTTTTTCAGATCAAAAACAATTAGTGTCGTCTCAAGCCGAATCGATTAAAAACCTACAGCCTGGCAAGCAGGAGCAAAACATGGTGTTTAGACTTTGGAGTAACGGATGGCACAATCCAGTTTGTTGATAGACCAAATCCTCACTTAAATGAGAAATCCGCGCGGTGCTGCTGCCAGTTCAGCTGCAGGGCTCTGGATCAGCCTGATTACTTTGGGCTGACTGCAGCAGATCAAAGTAATCCCCAAATACGAGAGGAGAACGTACACAGAACAACCTTGTAGTACACCGAAGCACAGCGACTGACTGCTGTACATTTTTACAGTATTTAGGAGAGGCACTGAGAGTGCTTGTGTGCATATTTATGTGTGTCTGTGGGGAAGTCTGTACCTTCTTGTAAAAGCTGCAGTGTGAGTCTGGAGTGTCTGTCTGCAGATAGGAGCATGCTGGGTTTTATAATCAGGATTCAGGGATCACCTTTAGCCACTGTCATCAGTCAAACCTGTCCTAAAGCTCCCAGACAGGGAGAGAGGGAGGAGGGAGGAAAGGAAAGGACAGATGGGGACACAGGGAAGCTAATATCCTCGTTTAACACGAGTGCCGCAGTCTGACAAACGGGAGAAAAAAAGGATACTCGGAGGGACCGGGACGGATGATTCTAGCATGTGTACTCCTCCCTGCTACAAGCAGGAAACATGTTCTGTAATCTTGAGGAGTGTAGTAATATGAAATCTGGATTTTTAATCCAAAAAGGAGGTCATCCTGTTTACCTCCAATGGACATTATATAAATTTTTTTTGCAGTGAAGACTGAGCCTATAGAAAGAGATATAGCCTGTTGTGTTAGCCTAGCCTGGTTGTTATGCCTAAAAGCGTGGATAGTCCTGAGGCAATGTGTTATGGCTTTTCCATCCATTGATCTCATTCTGGTGAAAGCGTTATCACAGAGTGCCTGGAGGGGAAATGTACAAAATCTGGCAAAAATGTATGACCCTATTTCTCAAAGGTCAAAGGTCACTGTGACCTTTTCAAAAATGTTTTTGCCTGTAATTCAAGGATTCAAATGCGAAACATGACATTTTTTAAACACATGGATAAAAATGACAAAGTAGTGACTTTTTCCCCCACAGGGTCAAAGGTCAACTTCACTATGACATCATAATGTTCTAGAAAAACGCTTTTCTGGCCATTATTTTCTTTACATTCTTGTGAATGTGATATCACACACACACACCTGGAGGGGATATTTTCATATGCGGCATAAACATACTAACTCATTCTGGTGTTCAAAGGTCAAAGGTCACTGTGACCTCTGGAAAATATTTTTGGCCGTAATTCAAGAATTTATAGGTATTGTGTAATGTAATTTCTCAAAAATGTCGTATAAGATCGAAATAATAAAGTGATGATTTTTTGTTTTACCAAAAGGGTCAAAGGTCAACTTCAATGTGATATCATTATGTCCTGAATAAACACAGGTCTGGTCATTATTCCAGCCCCATTCTATCATTCTCTGTGATATCACAGAAACGCCTGTAGGGGATCATTTTCAAATTTGGCACAAACTTGTTCTTGGAAGGATGAACTGATGAAATTTTGGGGGTCAAAGGTCAAGGTCACTGTGACTTTTCCGGTTTTGTTTGTTAAATATGTCACGATATGTAATTTTAAATATGTTAAATATTGTTATTCAAAAACACTGAACAAAAATATAAACACAACACTTTTGTTTTTGCTCCCATTTTTCTATGTACACAAAAGGCCTATTTCTCCCAAATATTGTTCACAAATTTGTCTAAATCTGTGTTAGTGAGCACTTCTCCTTTGCCGAGATAATCCATCCACCTCACAGGTGTGGCATATCAAGATGCTGATTAGACAGCATGATTATTGCACAGGTGTGCCTTAGGCTGGCCACAGGGCAGATGGCAGACAGCGTGTATGGCGTTATGTGGGTGAGTGGTTTGCTGATGTCAATGTTGTGAATCAAGTGGCCCATGGTGGCGGTGGGGTTACGGTATGGGCAGGTGTATGTTATGGACAATGAACACAGGTGCATTTTATTGATGACATTTTGAATGCACAGAGACACCGTGACGAGATCCTGAGGCCCATTGTTGCGCCATTCATCCACGACCATCACCTCATGTTGCAGCATGATAATGCACGGCCCAATGTTGCAAGGATCTGTACACAATTCCTGGAAGCTGAAAACATCCCAGTTCTTGCATGGCCAGCATACTCATCGGACATGTCACCCATTGAGCATATTTGGGATGCTCTGGAACAACAATACGACAGCGTGAGACAAATTTGTGAACAATATCTGAGAGAAATAGGCCTTTTGTGTTCATAGAAAAAGTCAGCTCATGAAAAATGGGAGCAAAAAAGTGTTGCGTTTATATTTTTGTTCAGTAAAAAAAAGGAAACCAAAGCACTGTAACTTGTATGACTTTTTTAACAGCATACATTTGATATCCATCAGCCTGCGTTTAATAATATGCGTGTGCATACTCGTATCATGTGTGTGAGTGTGTGAACTCCACACAGTGCCAGCATGTGTACACAGCAGGTCTCATTTCCTGATTCTCCGGTCAGACGCTGGTTTCTCTTTTGAGAGGCGAGCCCACAATGACATCAGCTTCCGCCAACACACCAGCCGTCGCCATGGCACCACACAAAGACATTTCTGGCGCGGAGGGAGGAGGGGGAGCATCATGCTTGACACATTTATAGGAGAGGTCTGTGCTCCCCTCTTCTCTCTTACCCTCCTCCTCCTCCTCGTCCTTCTTTTTCTCGAATGGTGTTTGTACAGCCGCCTGCTCTGTTTGCCAGATCATCAAAGAGCTCCTCTGACTTCCATTGGCTGTAGTACTCTAAGCTCGCTCTCTCTCCATTTCACCCTCTCTCTACTCTTCCGCTTGCTCTTCCCCTAATGGCAACTTCTTTCCATTAAGTCCATTTGAAATCTTTCTTTCTCTGCTTTCTATTTTAGACTCTCTCCCTCCCTCCCCCTGTGTGGGTCTCTCTTCTTGTCAAATGGAGCCATGACTCTGAGGGCAAAATGCCTGCTGAAGTAGTGACCACCCACTGGGCTTTGTCTAACTCTTTGGCCCAAGCGACAGAAGGCCTGTGTGTGTTTTTGTGTGTGTAAGAGTTAGACAGAGGGGGGAGGAACAGAAGAGACAGAGCAGCAGGTACGGGAGAAACCCAACGCCAAAATATATAAAAGTCATTTTCTTCAAAATTGTAAGTTCTGGCTGCAAAAATATCCAAATATTTCTCCCTATCTGGGTCAACATAGGGAGGCATTATGATACAGATGATGTAGTGAACAACATCCCTTTTAAAGGCCAAGTTGATTTAGATAATGCTGTTTTGCTTATGAGGCGTTAGGCCTGAGGAAAAAAACAAAACATTTTATTATTTCAAAGGGCAGTTTATGAGTCATAGTTTAAAATATAAATGTGTTTATCTGAATATTAATCATTGTTATACAACAGTTCCAACCAACTACTCTGATTGGATAAGAGGGATTCCATGAGTGGTGACGTAGAGAACAACATCACTGGGACTTTTCACTCTGTGTATCACTCCGCCTCAGCCAGGTGTTGTGAATACTGTTGATTAACATTACAGCAGACCGTCACTGCGTCCAAAACAGCATACTAACGTACTGCCTACTACATACTCAAACAGTATGTACTGCATACTGCTTACTAACCTGACTATCAGGATGCCGGTGGCATCATACTCAGAGCCGCCTTCTCCGTATCACATGACTTAATCGTCTACGTATGTCCCGTCTGATCTCCGGTCCATCTCCGCCATAGTAGAAGCCGAATAGCCGCAATGCATTTTGGGGCGGTTGAGTACAACCAGTGAGCTCCCGTTTCATACTCAAATATCCGGGCCGACAGTCTAGTATACATCCGGGTATTTCTCGCATACACAAAATTGCATACTATGACATGGGAACGCACGACATGCTCAATTTTACGTCACGGTTAGTATGATTTGTATGATTAGTATGCGGTTTCGGACACACCGCGTGTATGTCTACACTGATCAAGCTGGTACCTCTGAATCACACAGCAGACTCTTATTTCACTGGTTGAAACATACAGATACATGAAAACAGCTGATCTGTGGTAACCTGTATACAGAGTGCAGGAGAATGTTTGGGTTGCTTGGCAACAACAGTCCAGTTTCAGCTAAATTGTGGAACTAGTCGAGTTGGTGGAGCAAAAAATAATCTGTTGTTTTTTTCCTGTTTACTTCTGTTTGCCGCGTTTGTAACTATTGTAAAAAAGCAATACCACATGAGAGGGAGTGATGGTGTGACATTCAATTATCATCATCATCATGGCTGTGATTATCTGCGCTATGACCAAATCACAGCCGTGATGATATTCAGTACGTCACTCCCTCTCATGTGATATTGCTTAATTAGCGGTTTGGTTTTGCTCTTAGCCAACAGGCTAGTAAAGACTGAGTCGATTTCATGTCTTTGTACTGAAACATGACACACAGAAACCTGTAGTGAAAGATATTTCATGACTTTAATAAGCATTTGTGTAGAGAGATAAATATCACTTTATTCATATTATCCCATTATCTATGTTAATCTCATATGCCAAATGCATGCTAAATAATGTGACATAATTAAACTGGTTTTCATAGCAGTAAACTGTGTTCTAGTATAATGCTTTTCATCAGGAAATGTTTTAAAGTGTCAAACAAAAATAAAAAAACTTTTTCATAAAACAATTACCTTTAATTTTTCAGCAGAAGTTAAAAAACAACATAACATGACCATAGCATCATATAAACTCCATTGCAGATAACAGCAGCTGCCGTGTCATGCCTACTCGCTTCTATTCTAATATTCATTACTCCAGTTAAAGATCGTAGGTCTGCTATTTACATGGGATGTGATCTAATACAGTCTGGCGTGTTTAATGCCGACACACAACTGTGTAAAATGCGCAAAAGTGATGAATACATCATGCAGTCTTCTTTCTCAATGCCAACCTTTCAGCACCAGTCTCTTCGGCGACATCTCTTTGGCACATGATCAGCTCCCTGAAGATATCTATAATTCGTTAAGCACAGTAGTTGCCATTGTTGTGTTGCTCTTTATCAAGCTTACAAGTATGTAGATTCTCAACAGCAACTCCAACTGTACAATGATCATTTTGGCACCACATATTCCATGTAGGAGCCAAGATGTGTTTGTGTCAGCCCCAGGTGTACCTCTCCCTCTGCCTCCAGCTCAATGTAATATAAACTGAAGAATCATCAATTGAAGATATTACACAGTTTTCTCCAGGGACTTCAGGCATTACAAATTCATTGAGCAACGGCTCCTTTGAACGTGCACGTTGTTTTCTGCTTTTATCTAAAAATAGGAACTTTTCCCTGATTGCCACTGCTGCTGCTCAACCCTGGCACCATTTCTTTCTCTCTCTCTCATCGCACGCACAACCGCTTCCTTCTTGTGGCCAATAACGGAACGACAACCTCCCAGATTCCAGATGATGTCATCTCGTGCAAGACCTGTCACCTTGTTGCATGTGAATTTTCAATCGGTATGTATATAGGTTAAGTTAAATCTTTGCTTTAATCTATAAATCAGAACACTAGGGTTTATACTTCTGGAAATATTAGCACATATAGCTAGTGGAATCGTTCTGAATAATGCAACATGACAGAGAAGTGATCAAAGCTGTATAAAAATGACTTCAGTCACATCAGTAACCCATCTCCTCCGAGGCAGACCTCATCTTGTGTCTGTGATGATGTGAAGTCATGCCTCTTGAAGTAGGGTAGAAATGGACATGAAACAGCTGTAGCTATGAGGTGCATTTATTTAAAAGAGTAATGGCAGAACTGTCTTTGCTCCGTCCACTCCAACCACAAAAGCTTCCCTCTGGTGCAGAATCTGGCGATACATTAAGCCAGCTTGACGGCACCCAGGAAGGTATCTTCGCCGTCCATGGACACATTGGCTGTGGGACGAGGGATCAGCAACTCCAAGTGGTCTCCGACCTCCAGCTTTGCGATACCTGAGGGATGCACCATTCAGAAGTTTAGCTGCCATTTCCTGCCACAAACGGCCATCACACATACCAAACTAGCGACACACATATGCAGCCATTTCACACACACACTCTTGCTGTGGAGCTTGACTAAAGAGGTCTGACCTTTTGTTGTAAAAAGGGGTGAACATAGCTGGACATGAACACTGACACAGCCTCACCTCCTGTGTAGCAGGTGTTAAACGGGTCGTCCTCGTTCATATTCTGGATGCAGCGGAACAGGACCACATACTGAGGCTCGTCTCCCACCACATTCCTCTTCCTGCGGATCACCACGTGACCCATTGCCTGGCCCAAGTAGCTGTCCATGTAGAAGACCTGGGCGCATCAGAGACACTGACTTAGATCTATGACGTGTGGCACAGGCATGCGTTTCATCATGTATAAACAGTCTAAGCATTTGCTGCTTCATTTATTACGCATGCAACATTTGCATTTCCTCTTCTTTATCTGACCTTTCTTCAAGGTCTGTTAACCAACTGCCTGCATTGATGAAGCACAACCTCTTTTTTCAGCTATGTATGTAGACCTGCTCCCCTCCTGTGTGAAATGTGGTGATTTGCAAACAGACTAGCAGCGCCCTCCTGTGGCAAAAAGATTAAATGACAGCAAAGCGACCAACCTGACTGTACACAAAGTAGAAGCCCTCCTCTCTGACTATCATGCTGTCTCCGTCTGCCTCCAGGGCTGCTCCTCTCCTCAGCCCAGTCCGCCAGGGAATGCCTGTGTGCGGCTCTGAGGTAAATTCTGATTCAGGAGACAAGAATGTTTTAGAAGACATGTTGAAACATAAGCAAGGAAACTACCCACTACTGTTGGGGAAAATTCAATTTTGTATATACAACAATAAAACAACAGTTAGTTCTGACCAAGTCATCTGATTGGATAAGAGGCATTCCATTGTGCTGATTTAGAGAACTGGGACTTTTCACTCTGTGTATCGCTCCGCCTCGTCCAGGTGTTCTGAATACTGTTTATAAACATTACAGCGGACTGTGTATGTCTACATGGATCAAGCTGCTCTGAATCACACAGCAGACTCTTATTTCACTGGTTGAAACATACAGATGCATGATAAAAAAAAACAGCTGATCTGTGGTAACCTGTAGACACAGCCTGTAGTAGGTTGCTTGGCCCTCCAGTTTCAGTTAAGTTGTGGAGCTAGCAAAAAGTAATCTGCTGTTGATTTTTACTACTATTTACTTGTATAACTGTTGTATGAAAGCATGACCACACGAGGGAGTGATGTTATACTGAATGTCAGCACTGCTGTGATTCGATCGTAGCGGCCTCGTGCTGCTGATAATAAGTTCAAACCAAGTAGTTTGATTAGTCGAGAAGCATTCCATGAGGGCTGCTATAGAGTACAACAGCACTGGAACTTTAACTACAGGTATAACTTTCTGGTACTAACTGTCAGGTTTTCTGAATGCTGTTAATTAATGTTACATGGTTAGCAGTACAGATAACTGTCATTGTCTAGATTGTTGCAAACTTTTCACTGCAAAGGAATTGTCGCATTTAGACATACAAATAGCAACTATGCAGGAGAATGTTTATATGTTGAAAAGAGCCCAGTTTCAGCCTTGTTATATTTGCAGAGCCAAAATCTCTGTCTCTATATAAGTAAAAAAACTAGTAGTACGATTGTATAAAAGCAATATCACACTCGATGTCATGCTGTTATGCCAAATCTTTGGCATATAACAGCACTCCCTCTTGTGTGTTATTCCTTGTATATACATTTTGGTGCAAAATATATTTAGACCTTTAAAGTTGACATTAAAGTGATAATCTCGAATTTCTCAGTTTCGTTCTATTTGGCGGCCCCTAATGGCGATGAAAGGCAATTATGGCCGCATACGTCCCAGATAACCAGACGTCCACGGTTGGCTCCGGTTGTAACTCTTGATTTTCCTCGCTGACGGTCGCTTTCCTTTTTAGACTGTTTGCCTCCATCTGAGCGTCGAATTTGTTTCTTTTTCTTTGGATTTTCACTTATTTCTGAAGTTGTATCTGTAGTCATCGATCTTTCTTTGTTTGTTCAGCCATAGTAGATTACTGTTTACTCGCAACCCTTGCAGAGACCGGAAAAGCAGCCGCTTAGCTCCGCCTACCCTCTCTGGCAGACCAACCACTGCTGGCTGATGGAAAACGCGTCACTAACTGGGCGCTGCTTATGATTTTTTTTCCGTGAAAGTCGCCACAGACACCCAGTCTATAATAATACTACATACTGCAAATGCAAAGACTAGAGAGTGAATTATGTCATGCATACTGCACCTTTGCTGAAGGTTTTCCTGCTGTTGCTTGCCAGCAGCTGCAGGCAAGGCTGAGAAACTGAAAAGATAAATTCAGACAAGTTAAAACCTACAACCTGCACATTGCTTATTTGATGGCTGCCTCTCTTTTCCATTCCTCTCCTAACTTCCCCCCCTTTTTATGTGGCGCCAGCCCTCTGCAGCAGCATACTGTAAATATTGCACCCCAGGGACTTTGAAATAGCTTCAGCTGATGGTGAGATCATTATAGATGCTTCCATTTCCTCACTGCATCAGACTTCTTATTTTTTAGGTGGTTAAAAACAAAGCTGATGAGTCACTCACAAGTTACTTTTTAAATGAGACAGTGTTGTGAGTGAGTTTTCCTTCCCTAAATCAATAGTCAAAGCTAAATAATAACAGCAATCTTGACTTGGCTTGAAAATGCCAAAGGAAATATCCTATACTATTACTCTTGGAAATCTAGAATATTCAATAAAGAAGGATGGAAGACTTTAGTAACAAAGACAAATGTCACCATTCACTGTGTGTATATTACACACTTCTTGCACTGCAGGCAAACAAAGAAGCTTCTAACTGCATCCTACTGTATACATTTAGGGTGAACTGTCAACTTAAATTGCAGCCTACCATTAGGCTCTACTCCAGAGGCCGATCTTCTCCTCCTAGTCAGGGTGAAAGTATGTTTAGACCCAGTTTGGTTCTGGGGCTCTTGGCTGCTTCTCCTGCTTCTGATATGCTCAGTCTGAACAGAAACAGTAAAGAAAACAGTACATGCTGAAAAACATTCTCTACAATCCTGTGCTGATGTGATTATTTGAAAGGACTAGCTAGTTTTCTCTTACCTGGCTTGCATGTTTGGACTCTCTTCCTCCCTCCTCTCTTCTGCGACAGACCTCTGATTTTAGCCCCTCCACCTCGGCTCTGAGAGCCATGAGCTGGTGCAGGGACAAAACTGAAAGAGACGAGGAGGTGACAGCAGCGAGTGTCAGCAGGAAAATTGGCCAGGATAGTCTCCCTTCTACTGCCTTTTGTTCTGTCATTGGCTCAACATCTGTCAAAACTGCCATCCCAGGACCAGAGCTTACACTGGCAGCATGACTGCTCTATTGCCTGAACTTGGCTGCTTCTGTCGACGGTGCTGTCTCTAGAGCCTCCAGCTTTAACTTCGCTCCAGTCTTACAGCTCCAGTGATTTCCCAAACTTTCGGTTTTGTCCTTCAGTGGCCGCTTCCAGTGTAGTCTGACGGACTACGCACAATGAATACAGTACAAAAAAGGGCAAAACAGCTTCCCCCTTGTTGTTCCGCCTCAGCTAACCACACACAGTTCCTGCCTGACCAGCAGCCCTGACAAAACTCTCTCTCCTTCTCTTCATCTTAATCCTTAAAAGTGATTTAAAGCCATCTCAGCCTCTCCACATTGTTTTAGTGAGAGAGCGCAGGGAGGACAAGTCTGGCAGTTGGATGAGTGATAGTCTGGTGGACTAATAGGGGGAAATCCGACTAAGAATGAGACATAGACATCATTGACACAATAACATTTAAATTTGACAGCTAGTAAGACAACACGTTTAAAAAACGGAAGTGCAAGAAGAACCACAATTTTACCATAACAAAAAAAACTACACAGGATATACAAAGTGAAGGGATCCAGAGTGAAATAAATTACTTTGTAAGAGCTTTAGAAAAAGCTTGTTTACAAGTAAATCAATCAAGACAAGCCGTTTTAATGTATCAATTTATTGCATGTTACAGTACAGAAAATAGAAAGTGAAAATGTGTGCTTACAAAAGAAGTCATTGACATTGTTTTAAAATAGAAAAGAAAGTACTCATGAATGGAAAATCCCACAAACTGATTTCTTCGTACTGAAGTTAAAGATGAATCATTCAGATGTCTGACTGTACAAATACCCACCACAGTGTTTCCTCAATGTGGATTCGTCACCGTAGATGATCACAAGACATGTCAACACTGTGCAGGTTATTACAGAAATTTACCACAACTCAATGTCATCACATGCCGGCTTCTCAATGCAAATTAAAAATAATACCAACAGCACTCAATCCACTTTAGTCACAATCATGTGAACATATCAAATATGTTCCATAGTGCACGAAACCTTTTCAATGATTTTCTTTGTAAATAAAAATTAGACATTCAGTTTAGTTCTGTTTCCTTCCATCGACAGGGACTGATGGACAGTAACAATACATTATGTTGGACTAAACCCCAGTATTCTAGTTATTATTTTGATTAAGGACATCCATTAAAACAATAAATCAAGTGTATGATAAAAAAGTCCACAACTTTTTTTGAACGAAGAGAAGGTGCAATGCAAGTGTGTAAAACAAAGCCAACTAAATGTTTATTCACACGGTTGCGAAATGTGCTCTATCAACACATGATGGGCAGAAAATGAAACACAGTTTATGGATATGATATAATACGAAAATGCCTGAAAGTCACACAAAAAGGAGAAAAGACTGTCTATACATTATTTCTTTAAAAGCACACTTGTATTCAGAACCACACTTTACATTCATAGTAAGCCCATTGTTCAAGTTGATATCACACTGACACAAACAAATTCGGTCTTTGACGTTTGTTACATTTTGTTGAGCGTACTGTTTACAAACAGTATGAAATATGGCTAAAGAGATCTGTATTCGAATGGCTTTGATACAACTGCAGTGCAGCATGCTGCATTTGGAAAGCAAGAGCAGACAACAGTGTCGTCGCGCTCCGCTCCACCCCCTGGAAGACGTGCAGAAAGGTTAATTAGCTCGTTAAAAGCCCTCCAAGTGAATAAAGCCATTTTGCCAGAAACGCATGGGATGAGAACTGAGTATCTTCAGATTATCAATGATAATGCTGATGACACTAGCAACAAGTAATCACTGCATTAGGTGGTCATTATATTAAGATCTCAATGGGGTAGGTTCACATGTCCATAGAAAAGTATGTTGAAAGAGTTATCATTCCACATGTCTGTACCTACCCATGGGAGGTCTCTGCCCAGTGTGACTGAAGTGTTGATCTGGCATGAAATCTAAATTCCTCTTACTGTGTAGTAATAAAGTTCAATGAGAGTTAATCTGACTTTCACAACATCTTTTTCTTTGGAATTCATCAGAATGTTTCCTTGCTGTACTGAATGGAGGGAAAAAACACACACAGAGGACATTGTCTACTCATGATCAGTTGAGCCTCTGTATTTCGTCCCCGAACTCATTGAAACAGAACTCTTTTCCAAGTCAAAACAGACATTACACAAAGCAATAACTCTTTCAGTATACATATGGACATGTATTGTACTGAGACAGTAATCTGACACCATCCTTTAATGACAAAGCACACACAGAGCAAATGTTATAGAAGCCAACTTAAGCCAATCCAGTGTGTCGGTTGTGTTTGAACAGATAAAAGTTGGAGGGAAAATATCTTGCAGCTTGTCCCAATCACACTGAAACAGAGTCTGACAGGAAATACGATTTCAACAACTTATTTCTGATTAGCAGAAGCAGAAGTATCTTACTGACCGCTTTATCAGCCAGCATGTTTTGGCTGAAGATAAGAAATAAACAGAAAAATTATTTTGTGCCAAGAAGAAAAAAAAAAACGTATATATAAATATGAATAACAACAATGTCATGACAAGCCAAGCTGCTGCCAGTACTCTTTATATTAATGATCCTCACTAAAGGGGAGAGAAGAAAGTTTTGTTAGCCCACATGACGAACACAAAAAAAAAGTTCAATGTATTAAAAAGTTTATATATATATACACAGAGGCCTACATACTGTCAGTGTGTCATGTTTTATATCAGAAGAGATGTCGTTATAGTTCCTGTACTAATTGGTTTTCACTGAATTATTATAGGTCCTCTTTAGTACTCTGAGCAACTGTTTCACTCATTTTAATCTGTTTCAGTAAACCCATAACAGCTTATTCTTTCATGGCTGTGACACGTCTTGCAGCGTGGGCATGTATGTTCTGGCTTCATTCATAAAAAGGTCATAAATACATGCATTCATAGCTGCAACACAAAATAATCCATGAGGGCATTTTACCCTCTCATAAAATCTCCAAATAGTTAAATCATTTCAACAGTATGTTACATTTAGGTAAAAAGAGTGAAATAAGATAAGAACCCAAAAAAGCATCAAAAAATGTACATTCTTTCCAAAAAATCTATGAAGTCCATCCGATCAATTTCCACAACAGCCTTCACCTCCTTCAGCCCATGACCTGAAGAAAACAGTCAGTCCATGACTGTATTATTCAGATGATGGTGACACTGGCTGTGGGCTGAGCGCTCTCCTCATGGGCGTGGCTCTTCAGCAGGTCTTTCATGAACTGCTCCAGAGCAGCGAAGTAGCCCTGACACTGCCACGTGTCGTTGTGTGTGCCCTCTGGAAAGATAGCCAGGCGCTTAGTCCGCGCAGGAGACAGCTCATAAAGTTGTTTCATCATGACTGGTGGGATGAGCTGGTCCGACAGACCGGACACAAACAGCGAGGGCATGCGGCACAGCGCTACCTGCCGATAGGACAGGAACTGATTCCTGTAGCACCACAGGGGCAGCAGCCGCATGGGCATGAAGGAGAAGAGTGTTGCTGCCATGTGGGGGATGCTGAGGAAGGTGTTTTCAACAATAATGGCTGCAACACGGTGAGGGTTGACTGACGCCAAGCGAACAGCCACAGCGCCCCCCAGTGATCGGCCAAACAGAACCACTTTTGTCTTGTCCAGATCAGGACGGGTCATGACATAGTCCAGTGTGGCCTCAGCATCCAGGTACAGCCCGTCCTCACTGGGCTCCCCTTCACTCTTTCCATAGCCACGGTAGTCCACCAGCACCACGTTGGCTTTCAGATTGACCAGCATCAGCAGGGCGTTTGGCACCCTGTGACCAATATTACCGGCATTACCGTGGAAATAAAGGATTGTAGGTGTAGCAGAGGAAGTGGGGCTGCTTTGATTGCCAGGGGTGACTCCAGGTGGCGTGTCGCCTCCCGTGTAGCGAAGCAGGATGAGGTTGAGCTTCACGCCGTCCTTGGTGCGGATGTACACATTCTCATGTGGGATTCCTGTTGGCATGGGAACATAAAGGCGAGAGGAGGAGGGCTGGTCGGGGAAGTAGAGGAGCACGTCCTGGAACTTGTAGAGGATGCCGGCCACAGAGGCTAGGATGAGAGCTAGGAGGAAGAATCCCCCGTACAGGTGAAAGGTGAGGATGAGGGCCAAAAGGGAGACTCGACAAGCGCCCCAGGACCAGGAGGCCAGAGTCAGAGTGCAACGCTCCACTGCCCCCCACAGCCTCCAGGGCTTCTCCATGGCTACGCAAGAGCTGAGTCACACGACGCACACTCTGCAAATACAGACAGAACCACAGAGGAGTACAAGGGAGAGAAAGGAACGTGGTTATATATACATGTAAACAAATAGTTTTCAAAGTATTCAATAAACAAACACAAATTATGAATTCAAAAATACATTACACAAAACATCTGTCCAGCATCTGTACATAATAATGCACAATAAGTTCATTATCAATAGGTAAAAAGTTTAATGATGGTTATAAATCTTTTATATAACAATCAAATAACCAAATGATCATTGGTGTCAGAAAGAGGAAAAACACGAAATTCACACATTTCAGGATCCATCTGGTATTCTTATGCAAGAAATGACTGTAAATAGCCACCCAATAATTTTGTACTAAATAAGGTTAGTGGAATGGATTCCTGTTTATTCAAAATGATGTCTATACTGTCACTGCCAGCTAGCTGCAGGTTAGCTCAATAACAGTCTGTTCTATTTTTGTAAGTTACATAAATGTATTTAAAGAGCCACAAGCATTAGAAGGAAATGAACAAAACTTCAAATAGTTAAAGGTGTTTAAGGGAATCACTGAAAACTTATTTCAACCCACTATAATACTATTTATACTATTAACTTGTTATGAAACAGTCTCAGATTGTTTCTTATGCCCTTTATATGACGTACAATAGAAAACCAGACCATAAGCTGTACTGATGGTAAATATATCTTTCTCTATAGTTATTTTTAAAGCCTGTCAACACTGTCACTGGGTCTGATGTGATAAAGGGTTTTACAGCATACAGACCAAAGACCCTTAAGACCTGTTTAAATTCAGCAAAAACACCATTTCACCAAAATCTACACAAAATTCTTTATGGTCTTTATACTGTAGCTGCTTCAGTTATTCTTTGTCTATACACACGTTTGCTTCACCAGCAAAATGTGATTTTCTGAAACAACTCTATTATTTGAATACATATCTGATCAGGTGCAAGGCTAGTGTGAGACTAACTTTACTGTCTCACAGGAGGGCACTAATTATTTTACTGAGGTAGATATAACACTGAAGTAAAACATAATCCCTTTGAAGCACAGGCCTTTACATATTAAATGGGTAATGCCCCCTTAACTAAAAAGCCCTGTGTGGGACTGATTCTGCCTCTCCAACCTTTCAGCTACTGGGAGCGGCAACATGATTTCCATCCTGTCCATCCAACCGCCTTTCAATTGCAAACAGTCCCAACCATTGGCTGCATACAGTTTATGGTTGGGACTGCACCTGCAGACCTCAACTTAACCTACTCAGTAGAGGGCTGAGTAGAAACAGAAGTAGCTAATACGAGCTGTTGTTTGGCTCTATGCGACCAGGATTGGGCAACCAATGAAGGGAACACGACAACTTAACGTTAATCATGCATAACGTTAACGGGCAAGCTGTTGGTTCTTTTGCAAATATAACAAGAAAAATAAAGGTGTGTACCCCACCCACAATGCAAAGATGGTGACAGCTGCTGCCAGCCTGGAGAAATTTCACACACTGGTAGCCACTACTGTCGCTGAAAGTGCTTTGACAGTTAGCGTTAGCTAGCTAACGTTAACTTACGTTTAACGTTACCGGCAGCTTCACAATGCACTGAATCGATAGACTGTCAAAAAAAGCTATCAAATCACAGACTGGTGAAACACCGAGCTTCGAAGTTACGGACCATTAGACCAAGTTAAGCACAATTAAAATAAACGTTAGCTAGCTACGAGTTAGCTCAGTAACAAACATGCTAACTAACAAGCTATCATTTGCTCCTATAGCTGCTGTTGCTAACAGCACTCTACAGCGTTTTAACTTAGCCACCTATATTTTCAGAGGTTGGTAAGGTAGCCACATACTCACCCTTCTCTCATTTTTAGCGCCTCAGCTGCTTGAAATTTTAACAAAATAGCAACACACAGACAGCACGGCCACTGTCATTCAGCTCTGTAGCAGGTAACTAAATTACAGTGAAAGTTAACTGGTGACAACGGAAGGTGAGTAACTGTCAGCACGAACCGGCGAAGCTAGCTCATGTTACACAGCTGGTTAGCATTACTAGTGTATCTGTCAAGAGTTCCGTGTTGGGCTTAGCACAAGAAACAAGGTTCCGCCCAAAACCCGTCTTCTCCTTCGTCTTCTTCTTTTACTTATACGAGGTTTAACGGCAGCTGGCATCCTTTCGCTTGCATTACTGCCATCCTCTGGAGTTAGTCCACTCCTACAGCTAACAGCTGAGCAAATACAGTATCTTTCCCCAGCCAAATCTTTACAATCTCTCTGATTTATATTTCCAGCAAATAATAGGCGATTACAATACGATTATTGTATCTGGGGGTGTTTACAAAAGCCAGTTGGGTGCTTCTCAATCCTGTCAATCCTTTTCTTAGTTTAGCCATTATTGCGTACTTCTTTCCATTTTCCCCCCCTTTAATACCCAATCAGTTTTGAAGTGAATGTTATTCTGTATTTCTTGATTCTGGTGTGGTTCTCTAAAGCTTTTCTTCATTGTCTTTCTCTCCTATTTTAAAAGTTTAATACAGATGTCTGTTTTCTTTTGTAGCAGCTTGTTTGGCTAGTTTGTCCACTTTCTCGTTATTAGCCATTAGAGTGCCATTAGAATTAATTCAAATGAATGTGACCCTCCCCTGTCTGGCCAAAACTTGATTTTGGTGGTTTGTCTCATTCTTAGAGTGGGTTGGAGCACTTTCATAGTTGGGCCACTATCTACAAATCCAATATATTGCACAACACTGCATTTGAAGATCTTATTTATTTTATAGTGGTTTTTTTTTTTTTTTTAATTACACTAACATCCAGTTTGTACAAATACAACTGAAACCATGAATAGATTACTCAGTTAGTCATTTCACAGGAAACTGTTTTCATGATCATTTCATAATCCGATTTATTTCCAAGAATTCATTACATAACACTTTGCCTTGGTCAGATGTCGGCCATGCATAGATTAACTTAAAGAACGAATAATAGTAAGGAAATACAGACATTTATTTAAATACGTTTCAGCTTTAAAAGTGTTATATGCCTTTTTAGCTGAATCATTTTAATAGTATAACAGTCAGGAGACATTTTACTTCATTGTATAATTAAAGTAACTTTTCCTGATAGTACCCATAGTTTTTCTTATGTTACATTTTCAATGCAGGAATTTGTTTTATTAATGAACAAAGTGAGATTAGTACTTTTACTCAAGTAAAGTTTATAAATTGGACTACTTTCTCCAGCACTATTTTGCACAAACATGTGAATTGCTTATTGCTCCTATACATTTTCAAAGAGCTCAGACCCATCTAATCCTTCAAGTGCATATTTTCAAGATGTAATAATTATATATATTTATAGATAAATAGAATATATATTACGACTCCTCTTAAAACAGAAATGTCTCAACTACCTCCAGATTTTTGCCTTGAAAAAAATAAAATAATTCCGACCCCATTGATTAAACATCTATCATAAAGGGAGCAGCAATTACTACAAATGTCTCATGTCTATCGTATCATATTAATAATGCTGTGTAATGCACAACAAAGCACAGTCTTCTGATTTAAACTTTAGTTATCATCAGTGCACGTGCTATTAGATTTTTGACCACCAGGTGGTGCTCTTGTGAAGAATATAATCCAGATATTCACCAAGTGCAGATTGAGTTTACAGGTTTAGATTAAAGTCACCACTTTACAGTTGCTGGAATACTTCATGAACAACAATGCTGTTTTATGGAGCACCAATAGACAGATGAATGTAGCATGACATGCAGCCACGTGAAACTTTTTTCATGATCTTATTTGATGTCTATGTTGCTTTCCAAGAATCAGCACTGTCCACTAAAAAACGCCCAAGAAAAGAGTTTCTCAGAAGCCTGTTTCCTCAATCATCATCCTCATAAAGAGGACATGTTGACAGCCTGCTGCTGTGATCTCAACTGCAGACTATAAGAAATGCTGTTTTTATGTGTTGGTGGAGAATTGACACATCTCCACCAACACATCACACCTCCAAAAGTGGGTCAAATTGTAGATGTGACAGCAATAACACTCCGGGCTGCTGGCAGCAGGGTGCTGAGAGAAATGTCATTGAATGAATTGTCCCTCCGTGAAAGAACAGGAAGGACAGAAACCTGCACACAACATTCATCCTTGTTCCTGTTTACCTGCAGAATGACTCTGCCGTGGCTCTGACAATAAGGTGTAGTCATCAAAACGCACAAAGGCGGGATTATGAGTGATTGACTGTGGCGCTGATTTGGACTGTTTGTAGGCTGGCGAAGACTTTTACCTATAAACACGCAATCAGAAAAATACGACTATAAAAACAGCTTAAGGCTTGTTGAGTATCACATGCTGATGTCTTTCCCTTTTGCTAGGCTGCTATTAGTATTTCCGTATTTAACATCTTGCTCACTCTCAGTGTGACCTTGGAAGGAACAGACAGATCATGTGCAGACTAGCACAGCTGTTGGCGGTTCAGCTTCGTCCTTGAAGTTGGTTTGATTCTGTGCTGTTGAAGGCAACATCAACACCGGAGATGGAGCTTTCTTTTATTCTGTTGGATTAAAACTACCAGTCAGTCTACGTCTTAAATATAATTACTGTATGAAATATGTGTTTTAATATTATTGAAGCTAAAGTGCTGACGCTTGCAATAATGAACCTTAAAGCTGCAGTACAGACGTAGTTGACGGGACAGTGTCTGTGCACTTCTTTGGAGGCCGTGGTTATGATGTAACCACATGTATACTTTGACATAACTTATGTATTCTTTATGATAACGGACCGTTTAATGTGGGAAGGTTGACAAATTGTTATTATAGCAGAAAAACGTAGATATTACATCTACAATATTCACAATATTCGTTGGCCTGTGGAAGATCTACCATGCATATTGCAGCTTTTGATACTCAGATGTATTAGGTTGTGTGTATGTTGACACGTGAAAACCTCTACTGCTGAGTTACTGCTGATGACATTGTTGCAGTGTGGATTTTATCCCAACAAGGAGCAATCTCTGAACACATCGGCTATATTCTGACGACGATATACCGCTGGGGACAACGATGACGTGTCCAGTTTAGCGATCAGGACTTCCAGCCAAGCCTTCTTTTCAGTGTGCTGCATTGTTTACAGTCCAGTGTGCAACTTGAGAGGCGACTGTGTGTTCAGGTCAAAAGAGAAGCAAATTTCATCCCACCAGATATTTCAACAAAATAAACGCTGTCATTTCATGGTTCATTAAATTTCCCCAGGAGGAGCACCTGTTCATCTGTTTCTGGTGAGTCATAGTAAAAAAAAAATACAATAAAATAAAGATTCCACATCATGATGCAGATTTGTAAACAGTAAAAATGAAGCTTTGTCAGGTCTGTTCTCTAGAGTAGGAGAAAACTGCTTTTAAAATGCTCTTTTGTGTAACGGAGGTTGGATCAATCATTTCTGATGCATTCAAGGAAGTCGGGAAATCTGAACGCTGGACGGCTTTCATGACACAGCGTCAAGGGAATTTATCTCAAGTTTAATTTTTGATCTAGAATGGATTGTTAGCGGTTAGCATGCAGATGACTGTTTATAGAGATTAATAAGAGGCTAGATCGTTGTCAGGATGTCATTACAGCGGATTACGTTCTGCCTGCTTTTGCTCTCCACGCGGACTGTTTTTCCTGCATACGCCGCAGCCTGCTGACACGTGATTGGTCAATACTACTCAGACTAAAAGCGTACTACAAATAGAAACCAGAACACTTGTCCCCTGCCTACAGATTTTACAATTTAAACACAAATGGTTTTGGAATATTATGGGCTGATGTTCAGTCTATTTCATGTTTTATTGGTAAAACCAGCAGAACTCGTTTTGAAGACTTTATGCGACAAACGGCTGTTCAGGGGAAAATGGTTTCTTTGAACTAAATTGTCCAGACTGAAGAAAGTGAATGAGGGTCTTTATTTTTTGAACTCGAACAGATTGACTTTGAGATTATGTCCATGTTCAAACTGTATTCATTATTCAGACTCTGCTGGAAAAGAGGGGAAAAGTTAATAACACAGAATCACAGTGCAGCTGCCTTTTTAACGGCTGGTAGGATCTGTAGCTTCTATGATATGCATGGATAGTGCACGCACACACACACGCACACACACACACGCACGCACACACACAATCGTCTCTCTTTAGGTTTAAGATAGAGCTGCATTCTGATGGACTCAGCTTATAAGAGATTGACAGCTGGCAAGTTCACTCTCTCTTTCCTACGACTCAATTACCTTTGACATGTCAGTCAAAACATCTATTACACACACACTCAAACTCTGGTGCACACTTACACGCACGCACTCTGTGGCTCCACTCTCCTATCCCACGACTCAATTACTTGAAATATAGCACTCTAAACAGCTGGAGGGCCCAGGCTCAATAATACAAATCCTGAGCCGCTACAGGAGGAGGAGTGGCTGCGACGACCTGTCCGGGAATATCACATCATCAGGCCAAGGGACGAGCTTATCATTCACCTCACGTCACGCACCCAAAGGCAACTTATTGATACGCATCGATTTTTCTGTCCGTCAGCATCTTTTATGACTGCCGCTGCATCTCTATCTCCACATGCGCCGGAGTCGCTACCGTTGCACTTTTTTTCACAGGGTTTGTGAAAGACGTGGTTTGAAGACGTCTGACATCATCATGAGTGATGCCTCTTTGATTTGCAAGTCACTGAGTGCCGTGCACAAGGTGATAGATGTGGTGTCCATGGCTACGATGTAAATGTGTTGTCACCTTGGAGACAGAGCGTTGCTTCGAGTCAGAGAGGACAGCTACATAATGCAACTCTTCATTTTGAATGCATCACACAGGAGGGGGGCAAATACTAGCAGAAGTTACCTGCCAGTGCAGCACAACATTAAACTGCTTCTTTTGTGGCAGTGATTCAGAATTAAACAAAGGAGGAGCTCCTGTGGCTTTTATCTAGTGTCAGTCAACAAGCTTTAATGAGGTTGTACATGCTGTGATGGCCAAATCGGCTTAGTGAAACAGGCAGGCCTACCTGGCATTGTGGAGTGTCGTAGGCCTTAACATTGTGCCTGCCAGGAATAAATAGGCTGGAAATTGCTGAATGTCTCAGGCAGCAATTAGGAGCCTCCTGTGGCGGAGAGGCAGACATTTAATAAAGGCTAAATTTCCCTCATTTCCCTTGCAAATAAACCTTCTGTGATGATATCTATCACTCTAATTAACCTACAGATATAGGTTTGTACGTACCTGTGTGTGTGTGTACTCCTGTATTTAACTGAGGTGAAGGGAGTGGTGAGGATTTGGAGTACAATAATTCTGAACCAAAAAGTGAGCCAACAAAGATGCCACAACAAAGCAGACGGCGATTAAATGTGGACAAACAGAGGGATTAGCTCATAAAGCTGCTCCCTCCACACTAAGTACAATAGCAATGATATGTAAACATTAGGGAAGAGTGGTCACCACTTTCCCTGAAATGCCCTCCTCATATCAGCAGCATCTTAAGAATATTAATGTTGTTATCATTAATCTCCCGGTCTTTCCCCAACCTCCTCTGATGGTAGAGATGGGTAATTAGCACATTAAGCCAATGTGCCAAAAATAAAGATGAAAAGATGACTTTTAGAGAACACTTTCTTTGGCTCTCCAGACACTTGAAAAGCATCCACAGTGGTAACATCACTTGCCAGAGGTGCTAAATCAGACCATCTTCAAATGTATTTTTAATGTCATTAACTAAAAAAAAAGGCTGCTTTTGTCTTTGAATTTTTGTTTTTGATCTGGCTTAAGAAAGAAAATAGTTGGACATTTTTAGAATTTGTCTTTCTTGCTGAGAATTGAGAGGATTGCTACAGCTCTCATGACTGTACAGTTAGTATTGTCACGGTTCAATGTTCCCAAAAAGGTGAGGACCCAGATGCAGATATAAATGATTTAATGAAACAAAATTCCAACTGAAGAGTCAACAAAAACAGGCAAAACCACAAGGAGCCGGGTAATCAAAAATCCAAAATCCAAAAATCCAAAACGAGACATCAGCAAACACAGAAAGACATGCATACGGTTATCACGGACAGAGACAAAGACAATGTACCAGCACAGAGACAGGGGAGCACAAAGGCTAAATAAACTTAGGAGGTGAGGCTAATCAGACACAGGTGAGACAATCATGGGCAGGTGAAAACAACCAGGGCAGGGCACATAATCAAACAAGCGGGAAACACAAAGGCAGGAAGTGGACCAACACGAGAGACAAGGTGACAAAGTAAAACAGGAAATGATCTAATCAAAAAGACACAAGTGAACCGAACATGGAATACACTAAACACAAAACTAAACAATGAGAACTCATGACAGGGAGACAAAGTGACAAGGTAAAACAAGGAATAATAACTGAACACCGAAATACAAGACAAAAACATAACTAAACTAGAATGACTCATGACAAGTATGAGGCCAAAGTCAGGAAGCTATTAGCCTAGCTTAGCATAACAAATGGAAGAAGCCTTTCTCGCAAATTAGCATTTTGTAGATTATTTTTACACTGACTTGAGTTGGTTTTTGCCTTTGATGAAAAATAGTTCATATGTTAAGCCTAACCTTAATAAGTTCTGAGACAGCAGACCTTAAACTAACTTGAGTGATCATGTGACAGATTAGCTGACTCTCGCTGTTGCATTACAATCATTACATTAACACAACATCAACATAAAGTTTGAAATTTCCAATGCACCTGACAGGAAGGATATATGGTTCATGACCTCTACTTCTTCTTCTGTGTTTTCTGGTGGATGAGAGCCACCCATAAAGCGTACCCTACACAGCTAACCAGTGTTGTGTCACATTGTATCGTAAAATATCGTATCGCATCAGCAAATATCGTGTCACATCGTATCATATCGTATCGTCAAATATCACATCTTCAAATATCGTGTCGTATCGCATCGTATCATGTTGTATTGTATCGTCAAATATTGTGTCGTATCGTATCATCGAATATCGCATCTTCAAATATCGTGTCATATCGTCAAATATTGTGTCTCACGCATTGTATCGCATCATATTGTATTGTAATATATTGTATCACGTCGCATCGGCAAATATCGTGTCTTATCGTATCGTCAAATATCATGTCGTCAAATATCGTGTCTAATCGTATCGTCAAATGTCGTGTCTTAACATATCGCCAAATATCGTGTTGTATCATATTGTCAAATATCGTGTCTTAACGTATCGTCAAATATCGTGTTGTATCATATTGTCAAATATCGTGTCTTATCGTATCGTCAAATGTCGTGTCTTAACGTATCACCAAATATCGTGTCTTATCGTATCGTCAAATATCGTCTCTTAACGTATCGTCAAATATCGTGTCTTATCGTATCGTCAAATATCGTGTCGTCAAATATCGTGTCTTATCGTATCGTCAAATACCGTGTTGTATCATATTGTCAAATATTGCACCTTCAATATTGTGTCGTCATATATTATTATGTGTCGTCGATATTCTATCGTATCATAACACATTGTATGGTCAAATATCGAAAAAAGGAAATGTTTATTAGTGAGCTCTGGACCTTTTGGCAGGCGTATTTTATACAACCTCAGTTGCTCCCATTATCTTCATCTTTGTTACCATAATTACCAATACCAGTAACAGTAATATTTTACCAGCTTCCCTCTGCCCAGAGCTCATTACCGCAAGAGAAGCCAAAACATGTCTCTCTGTGAAGGGCATTTTCTTTTTGAAGGATGTGCAACCATGAAATAGTGTCAGCAGCAAGCCCTATTTGAAAAAGTGCAATATCAAGGGCATGCTGTAATTACAATGTGTTCAATTTAGCCTGTGGAGACTTCAGACTCTGCAGAGAAGTAGAACCAACTGTCCTTGAAAACTGCAGCCACATTGTCTGAGTGAAGTCAGGAGGTTTCTAAAGGTGAAGTAAACTGTGGGAATTTGAGTGCACATGGGGTCATGTAGGTAACCACCATTCACTTAAAGAGCAAATTCACTCAATTCAGAGAACGCTCAGTCACTTTGTGAAGGTCACTCTGACCAGTAATAAGTGATTGTTTGAGTTATTTTAGGACATCACTCCTGAATGAGCTGATACCAGAGGACATGTAGACTCTGGCCGCCAGTGGAAACAGGCGGGGTTGCGGTCCAGATGAAAGGTTACTGTTTTATCCCGTGGCGATGGAAAGGCCATCTTTCATTTCTCATTTAAGAAGCGTGTGTGTGCATGTGAGTGTGAGCGGGTATGTTTATGTGTATGGGGTGTGGGTATGCTAGTTTAAATTACACATGTAAAGAATCTTCTCCCAAATATAAGCTTTGACCTTTGCTAAACGGATATGTAAAGCTGAAAAATAAAACAAATCGTTGACATTTTCATAAAACAAGTTCAGTCCATTTAGAGCACAAACTAAACACATCTTTATATTTAAGTTACAGATTTATTTAGATGATTACATTTCGACCTTTCACACTAGAATAACATCTCTCACAGTCGAGAAAAATGTCGCTGTACGTGCCCTGCAAAAGATTTTATGTTCTTATAAATGGGTACTAACAGGGGTTAAATGGAGCACTGGCCTACTCTCCTCTATTGCAACAAGGGGTGCTTAAGTTTGCACACCTTCAACGATGCATCTATTTTTATGTCTAAATAATCAAACACAGACAAATACATGTTTAATCTATAGCTGTCAAGAAGGTAGACGTAAATGAGGTGATGTAAGAATTGCAAACATGGATGGGTTTCCTCTAAAGCTACCCAGCAGATCAACGACCTCTGACACTTACTGTCAGTCAGACATCACAGATGGCAGAGTGATAGTCAGATGGAAATTAAGGTAGATAGAAACAGGCAACAATTTCTGTGATATGCTGCAATGTTTCCATTTCAGAAGCATAAAGCTAGCTGGCAAGCTCTACGCTCGCTGAATTACATTGTCAAGCTAGCAAGCGTGGTTAGGGCAAACTAACAGAGCCACTCCACCATGGCTAGGTAAGGCAGGCTAGCTCAACCATTTCTTCTAGCTTGGCTCTAGCTTGCATTCTTTGTTTTGCCTTGTCTTATTTTAAGCTTTTACCCTCCAATATCCACGTGGATGATGTGTTCAGGCTAAGTATCTTTATTTCCTTTAAATTTCACAAGTAACATCAGAAGTCACTACTGACAGCTGCACGTCTTCAGAATCCAATCGGATCATTTGTAATATGTCCACTAAGTTATCCGATCATGATTGGATTTTTGATGAACGTACCGAAAAGAATGGCCGAGCAAGTTCAAGATCATTGTTCCTCAGCACATTATTAATCTGTTGTTTTCATTTGTCAATTCTCCTCATTTTAATGCAGAGCTGAGCAGAGCAGGGCAGGTGATGAGAGGGGAGCAGAAGAGAGGAGAAGCTTTGGGAGGAACGAGGAGCAGAGGAGCAAAGGGGCCGAGGTAGGAGAGAGGAGCAGAGGAGCAAAGGGGCTGAGGTAGGAGAGAGGAGCAGAGGAGCAAAGGGGCTGAGGTAGGAGAGAGGAGCAGAGGAGCAAAGGGGCTGAGGTAGGAGAGAGGAGCAGAGGAGCTTGGGGAGAAGATAGATGAGCAGAGCACCTTCGGTGGGAGAGAGGAGCTGACTGCTTGGAGAGAAAACAGGAGCTTGGGGAAAACAGGGAGGAGCAGAGGAGCTGGAGAGGAGTGAGGAGCTTTGGGAGTAGAGCGAGGAGCAGAGGTGATTGGTCAGGAATGGAGATCTTCAGAGCAACTTGGTTAGAAATTCACTGTAAGTATAAACAGCATCCTTCCTCTATATGTTTTATATACACAGGAGAGTGCGCTTATATATAAGAAATATGACACTGTCTTTAGCTGTAGTCGAGTGCACAGCCAACATTATCTGGAATGACTTTGATTAGCCTTTTATTGTTCAGACTGAGGTTATCTCACCTTGTTATATTTGTTGTTAATATTATTTATTATTATTTTATAGTCTGCTCTCATTGTACAAAATGAAAGCCAAAATACCCCCCGTGACGGGCGCTGCCATCTTGCGATGGTGATGTCATTTGGAGCCAGAGCTGTGCAGTAGAGATCGGCAGGCCATTAACCAAAACACACACTTAACTTACAGAAAAAAACCAGCAAGGTTTCCCACACGTCGGCGTGTTTATCAGCAGAACGGCTTCTTTGTGTTGGTCTGAAGCAGACCAGGACCAGCTGCACGAGCCGTATTTGTCAACAGAGCTGTCAATCATCCTTTTTACAGCATCGAATAACTAATTAAAAATTCACTTGTCACAATAATGAACACTTGGACCTAAATCAGCAAGATAAGATCTAACTATAAACCATGAAACCATGTTTGAGAAACATGTATTTGATGTGTATTTTGATTTTATAATTATAGTTAACATGCAGGAGTTGGGCTTTATGACCGATACTGCAGCCAGTCAGCAGGGGGCGCTCAAAGTGTTTTGGCTCCACTTTTAGGGAGCTGTCATATCGTCCATCTTTTTTACCACGCGGCAACCTCCGCTGTTAAATAATGAAGCCAATGTGGAAGCGCAATAAACTGCAGTTCCTCGAGTGTCCACTCGAGGCTCCAGAAGCCAAGAAATAGCATTACAGCAGGTGGGAAAATGCCATTTTTTTTAACAGCAGAAATAAACATGCTTACAGGCGGACTGTAGTGATGAGAAGACCCGTTATTTTATGCTTCCCGGTACGTGTCGTTCAGTTAAACCAGCTCGTTCACAAGCTAAAGGATCAGCCACTTACTGTTTAGCTTTGGTAACTTGACGTTTGCCAACCCCTCGCTCCTCTCCAGCCCCGTCCTCTCATCCAAATATAGTCACTTATGGCTCCAGCTAAAGCAACATGGTGGCAGCCATATCCCCAAATCGAGGCTTCTTTTAGGCAGCCGAGAAACCAATGGGTGCTGTCATGGTGGCTACGTCCATTAAATATACAGTGGTTTAAACCTTGGTCACACGCTGTCATTTACAAATGTATAGTAATGCTTCATGTGATTTTAAGTAGGACAGTAAGGCACCTTTCATCACTGTTATTATCATTATTTCCATGAAATACACAGCCAGTTGCATGAGTTGGGTGCTATAAAATCAGAGACCTGGGAGTAATTATAGAACAGCATGTGGTTACACAAACGTGACATACTTACACATGCTCAGCCGGCACTGCAGGTAGAAAAATGCACTCGGATGCGAGAGTGGGAACAAGAATGATTGAGAGGAAGGGCCAACACACGAGTCCATGTAGTGATGTACCTTTCCGGCTACCTAAATGTCATGTGACCCTGTAGTAATTCAGCGTAACAGGCATTGCTCAGGGAAGCGTGTGATTTAAAGACAAGAGTTTGAACCTGCGAATCTGGACGATACATCACTGCCTCCTTTCCTCGTCTTCCCCTCTTTATCACCACACTTGGCTCTTAGTTGTTGTCTGTTTCTCTCTCTCCTTCTATTGCTCTCTCCCACACATACACACACACACCCAGGCACTTCCCCTCCTCACCCCTGAGGCCCACACAATAAGAGCTTAATGAAAAGGTACTTTACACTGGCGGCCGTGCACTGGGGAGATATCTTTAAATGTCACTGTTAATGGGAGGAATTAGCAGAGAGCAGGCCGTTCTGTATCTTTGTGTGAACGTGTGCATCCTGATGACAGCGTATGATACCTGGATAAATGAGTTATAGATTATTTGTGTGTGCGTGAGGGAGAGAGAGAGCACTCTTGTGTTCGCTCACCACCCAGCAGTATATAGTGGCCCTTCATGCGGTTGATTTATGTTCCCCAGGCCTCGGCTCCTGAACCCCGGCTTGATTAGACTGTATCACCGCAGCTACGGCCCTGACCCCACGCTGACCCCATATATTACCCCCCGCTGCATGATGGGAGCTCGCAAAATCAGATAATGCCGATCTTCTCGAGCTGATTGATTTAACCATAATTCCAGCATATCATTTATTCCCCTTCCTGTAAACCCGAGCGTCTCAGTGGTGCAATGCATCACGGCTCCAGCGAGCCGCGCACGAGGAGCCCGGCGAGGTTGATTGATGCCTCTCGGTGCACGGATCATCGCTGAGAACGCTTCTCTAATGGTCGCAGCAAACGGTTTACATGCTTGACAGAAAGGCGGGTCATGTTTTCGCTGTCTTATAATCTCAGCTGATGAAACCGTGATGCGCCGGGTACTTCCTCAAACTCTGGTTTCACGCTGATACACAGTAGCAGGAGCCAGCACGGAATTTATCGCTTTTGACCTTTTCCTGAACTTTACTCTGTCTGTGGTAGATATTTACAGAGCCTCGCAGAGAGCAGCATGACTGATGGAGAGAGGAGGATAATCGCCAAGACAGAAAGGAGGATGGTTGTTTAGGAAGGAAGGAAGGAGGTCATGAGCGTGTGTGTGTGTGTTGCCGCATCCTTAACATCAAAGCGGCTTTTAGGAAGCGGCTAGCAGAGGCGCTAATAGATGGATAACACAATTAACAATGACGCAATCTTTACTTTTCACACGCTCCCAGGTTAAATGAATTGAGCGTGTTAACAGTCACTAATGGATGGCGCTCCTCCTTTGATTGTTTCACTCAGGCGCAGATCTGAGATTGCCAGGCGAAGCACAGATGTGATCAGAAGTGGAGCAAGCCACCACAGGGAGAGAGGCAGCGATCCGCACGTGACTGCGAGACTGCAGAGTGTGTCTGCAAAGTCATCTGAGGTCGGCCAGTGTGTGTGTGTGATGAGATGGATGACGCAGAGCAAGGCAGAGTACAGCACGGTGCCACACAGGCCCCGGCTCACACACTGAGAACACACCACCGTGCATACCAGATTAGATAGCGATTGAACCTTGGCTTTGTTTGCAAACAAGAAAGCCACACAGAGAGTATTAAGCGAGGAGCTAAGCTACATGATAACTAGACTGGGGGTATGTAGCTCAATAGCAAGCAGCTCTGTGAGTGAGGGCGCAGCGGTGCTTTGTGCTGAATTCAAAAGGCTCACAATGTTCACAATGATGATGCCGATTTTAGTATTGGTATCATGTTTACCATGCTATGTTAGCACTGTAGCATGCTAACAAATAGCACATTAAAGAGATGATGAATACGCTCTAAAGTGTAAATCACTTGGATGGGGATTTTCTCGCTGCTCTAAATCTGCTCCGACGCCGTCTGCGATGTTTGCTGAATCACTTTCATCCGTGTCGCTTTAAGCTCTCCCTAAACCAGCGACGTCTTATTGACAGGACACCTGTTCTCCACAGTTGAGTTTGTTCTCCAGTCTGTTTTGTCTTAATACTTCTTTTATCATCTATCATCTGTCAGGCCTTGATATGCACTGATGGATACGCCAAGGAATTGTTTTTTGTCTGTGCTTTTTTGTCACATCCATTTAGGTTGAAATCTGTCTTGATGTTGGGAAGATAGAGTGCAGTGATGCAAAAAACAAAACAAAAAAACAATCAATGATTCCCCTTAAAACACGTCTGTTTTGAAAAATGTAAGAAGGAGAAAGAGAATATGTTCGTGTTTAAATGTGGGGAATGAAAGGAAAAAGTTTTCAGAACAATAAAAACACAGAGACCTGATAACTCTTAAAATGTTCTACTATACTTCCCATGTTCATCCATCCACTATCTACAGCAGTGGTTCCCAACCTCCTCGGGTCCGGGCTTTGAACCACTAATCTTGTATTTAGGGCTGCAGCGGGGCTGGAGCCTATCCCAGCTGTCATTGGGAGAGAGGCGGGGTTACACCCTGGACTGATCGCCAGTCAATCACAGGGCTGACACAAAGAGACAGACGACCTTTCACACTCACACCTAAGGTCAATCTAGAGCAGTGTTGCCAACTTTTTTCAATGACTGTAGCTAGCACTAGCTCTAAAAGTCACTAGAAGTCACCAGATGACATCATACGCAAATTTGCATATTTGTGACGTCATCGCATTAGCATAATGCTTAGTGGTTGCTACCCTGACTGCCTGCGCAGTGCTGCTGCGTACGGGACAAGAGGAGAGAGGGGAGAGCAACTCGGACCTGCTGGCAGAGGAGCCGTGAACTGCAAATACTCAGGAATGAATAACAACATAGTTTATTTCACTGGTCAGAAAATGACGCTAAATTTGTCGCTAGTCGCTTTTTAGAAAATAAGTCGCCACGAGGGTCTAAAAAGTCGCTAAATCTAGTAAGAAAGTCGCTGAGTTGGCAACACTGATCTAGAGTCGCCAAAGAGCCTACAAGCATGTCTTTGGTATGTGGGAGGAACCGGAGGAACCCAGAGGGAACCCATGCATGCATGGGGAGAACATGCAAACTCCTCACTCTCTGGTCAAACCTGCTAACCACTGCACCACCGTGCAACCCACCTCTGCAAATGTCATGGCAATCACTCCAATAGCTGAATACATTTCATTCAAAGATTTAAATGTTGGCCTCGTGCTGATCAAAGACAGGCCCGATTGGCTCGGCTGAAAATGAAGCCGCTCAAGTACCAAATGAAAAGCAGTGAGGCTAAGCAGCAGTGATAGCACATTTATTGTTACATAAGTCGCTTTGCAGATACATTGTATCTGATTTAAGCTAATTTCCACTGCAGATCATTTTTGCAATTACACAGTACAACAGCGATGACAGAGAGAGACGGGGACCGGAGAGAAGAAATCGTACAGACCGGCGAGATTACCCTGTGAGCTGTGATTCAACACAGTGGCAGAGACTGCTCGGTGATGTTCCGAGGCTCAGTATATCCGAGCTAAAGAGAGGAGGAGGCGAGTGAAGGAGAGATGAGTCTGGGGGATTGGAGCAGAGCTACCCTGGCCTTTCTCCAGCCCCATCCCCGGCACAATCTGGGTAGTAGCTGTATGTTTATTCCTGCAAACACGCCACTCCTACAGGATGAGAGGTGACTGGATCTCGGCGCTGGATGCTGCTCGGGTTCCATGATTGCCAGGATTTGACTTCACTCCCAGTTCTTCAAAGGCTTCAATGCGTATTTCTCCCCCCCCCCCACACACGCACACGCACACTTTCCTGTTGGATCCAGGGGCAGACATATCCCTTTCATCAGGAGGTGCTTTTCTCTGACAGCACAGATTAGCGAGAAGGAAATGCATTTAGAAACGCCAGGCTCATTCTCCCTACTCACACACTGAGCCTTTACCATGCTTTGCATTAATAAATGGTTCATCCAAGGTCTTCAATCTGTTGTCCCATTAAATTCAGCTTATGAAATTTTGATGTGAGCTCAAATCACTCCAAGAATACTAAGTTCAAGTGATACCAACTGCTCTGTGCAAATGCAGAAGAACAGCTACTTCACATCGGGTTTATCTCTACTTTTAAGTCAGGAAGATAGAGGACGAGGAGCTGAGGACGGATAGGCAGGCAGGGAAGGAAATAAGGTACTGAAGGTCCAGCTAAGGTTGGTGTTGACAGCTGGGATGCTTGATGACAAAAATCCTTTGGGGCTGGGCCACAGCTCTCTCTGCAGGAGTGTGGAGCCTCTCTCACAGCCCTGGGGTTCCTGTAAATCCGGCCTTCTGCTGTTTACTCAAGGGCTGAAGCTGATGTTACCGGGGCCTGCTCCTTCCATCTGGAAGGAAGCAGAACCGTGTTAGTGGGGCTGATCGAGACTCTTCAATCATTGCAGATCTCCTCAGAAATGTGTGTACAAATCTTTGGGTTGATTAAGCGTCTTAAAGCAAATAAAATTGCTTTGCTAAATGGATTAGCTTCATCCTAATGCCGCTCTTTGTAAAAACATTTCTGGTGATGTTGCAGAAGCCTGCGAACATGACGTTCCAATTCCATGTGAGCATGCTAACATTTGCTAACTAGCAATACACAGATGGTATGGCTTAGAGTTAAAGGAAAGTTTGCTGGGATTTAGACATAAACTAGAGTGTTGGACACATTTTGATTTTAATCTTAAAGTTGTAATCTTGAAGATCTCAGTTTCGTTCTCTTTGGCGACACCTATTGCGATGAACAGTAATTGCGGAAGAACACTTCCCAGATATCTAGACAGAGTTGCATGTGTGACGTCCACGGTTGGCTCCCTTTGTTACGGTTGTAACTCATAATTTTCCTCGTTGATGGTCGCTTTCCTTTTTAGACTGTTTGCCTTCATCTGAGCGTCGAGTTTGTTTCCTTTTCTTTGGATTTTCACTTATTTTTGAAGTTGTATCTGTAGTCATTGATCTTTTCTTTGTTTGTTCAGCCATAGTAGATTACTGTTTACTCGCAACACTTGCAGAGACCGGAAAAGCAGCCGCTTAGCTCCGCCTACCCTCTCTGGCAGACCAACCACTGCTGGCTGATGGAAAACGCGTCACTAAGTGGGCGCCGCTTGTGACACCCAGTCTGTAATGATACTATATACAGCAAATGCAAAAGCTTTCATCAGTGGGCCATAGGCTCAATCACCATTGTGTTACCTCATTCGGTGGTAGATAGTGAATTAACAGACATTTATTTACATGAAAGCAAATCTAACTATTCATATATTTCCTTCAAACCACAAAGGTCAACCTCATTGTTGTGCTCGAGGAAAAACCATTTAGTCGCCAACGACATCAGGATTCACCAGCTCGAAATGTATAATGTCTGTCCAACATTTCTCGGCAATTCATCCAAAAGTTGAAAAAGAGTTAAATCAGTGCACGATTATCATTTTTACGGCCTGTTTGTCCTTTTGCAGAGCGAGCAATCGTTCCCTGTGTGAGAGATTGTTCAGAGACTGTGAGAGCATCTTGATACAGTCTCAGGCCATCAGTGATGCAACATCAGGGTAAGACAGGATGAACACAACACAACCTAACGCACACACACATATATATTTAATTATGTTAGTCACATTTTAAACAGTGTTTCAGAGAACTTTGATGACGTGTTCTGAATATTGAATCATATACTGTTTAGACCGGCGTAAATAAGCAGTTAAAGTGACTACTTAATTATACCTGGGCCTCTGCTGTATATTTGTATTCTGTATGTTTCTTTGCCAGAGTAAAAGTAGCCTCTTCTGTCAGACACATGTTCTTTGAAGTTGGAGGAGCTGCTCGAACTGGATGGCACGGTGGGAATATCAGCCAGGAATCCGGGATCATGGCTCTGGGAATAGAAAAAGGCAGCGTCCTTGGGAAAGTGAGCTGCGTTGATAAGGCGCTGAGGGATTCCTGGAATGGAAATGGGGAGAGCCAATCGATTGGGAGAGTAAAACCCTGAGGCGGAGCAGAGGTGGGAGTGGGTGGGGTGGGCGGACGGACAGCATGATGGTATCTCCATCATCGGCCTAATCCCGCTCGATTCCAGGGACCAATGAGCGGCCTGAAAGATGTCCTTTTTTCTTATCAACCACCACTCACACTCAGTACACGCTGTAAGAATACCAAATTCTACATGTTTAATCAAATTCATAGCAGATCATGAACACTTTACTCCTCTCTGAGCAGATTTTTTACATGGATTTTTTTCACCTTGCAGGCTGCCATTTAATGATTTCCATTAATTTCTGTAGGGTTGGAAATCAATTGGTGGACTCCAGAGTCTTTCTTTGGTTGGGTGATACATCAAAGTGAAGAACAACTATGCATCTGATAAAGCTGTGCTGCTTTCAAATACATTCGCTATAAGGTAATGGTGACGGTTATAAATGAAGGTAAGCACATTTCTAGAATATTTTAAGAGCATAAAAAAATCCTGCCTTCAAAATAAGACAAATATGGTTAAAAGTCTAAAACTATCGATCAAACTTTGGTACGTTTTCACTAATTATACAAAAATCTGAAGCTGGTCTTTTTTTCAATATAAGGTAGTTATACGGAGCGGCGGTGGCTCAGTGGAGTCGGTTATATTTCAATAGAAAGGTTGGGGGTTCGATCCCCGGCTGCTACAGTCTACATGTCAGAGTGTCTTTGGGCAAGGATCTGAACCCTAAATTGCTCCCTGATTGGACATCGGCACTTTGCATAGCAGCCATCAGTGTTTGGCCTAATCCTGATCTCCACCCTAAAGCCTCAGCACTGAACCCTCACGTGCTTTAAAGAGTAGCTGCACACTTAAACGTGTTTTTTGAGCTGTAATCTAAATTATTTTGCTGTACTGTGATGAAACGCATCAATGCTGCTGTAAATATAAAAAACTACGAAATTAAATATAAATTTTTAGAGTCGACGGTTTGAGACAAAGCTACGTGATGACATTTATATAAACATAAGAATGTTAACGCCTGTCCATCAGAGATGGGTGGCGAGAACTGCATAGAAATCAGGAATGGACACATTATCACGCCATCACATGTTGTCTGGAAGATGCGCCATTAAATAATTACAAGAAAAGCCAACTCGCGGCAGGTAACTGTGTCTTACATTACAGTGTTTACATCATTTAGCAAACGAGCAAATATTTAACTGAAAAGCGTGCTATAAATAACCACATAAGTGATGAACTACATGTTGTCACTTATAGATACATCTATTTAAGTCTAAGTCTAATTTGTTTACATTCCGGTTTTTTTCGTTCAAACTTTATTGGAAAACTACTTCAATATACGAACATTTGTGTACATTTACAATCACGTTTGTATACGTCACCAAGTTGGCTATGAATTCTGGGTAACTACCAAATTACCGTCGAATTACCGTACCAATTTGCCATCGAAAAGGCCGCGTGAGAGCCCTCACGCACTTTGTGATTGGTCAGTGGGACAGCACTCACACACTTACGGGGAAGGCGCCTCAAAGTCCATGTGGAGATGTTGGTGTGGCCTCTGTGAAGGGCTGAATGTGACATGTAGTGTTCAAGAGCTCTCAGTGGTCTGTATATAAGTGCAGTCCATTTACCATCTATATACATGCATAAATAGCTACTGCTCATCACTGTATTTTAATCCATTCAAAAAATACTATAAACATAGAGACACACACTCAGAGCAGCAGAATAAGCACACGAGAGCAAAAAGACACAAATACATGCACACACATGCACAATGCATCTTTGCAGGTGCTCACATTTTGCCCAGTCCTGAGTGGGATAATGCACTTACCTGAAATCACACATCTCCTGTCAGTGTTACATCCACTCAGGACTGTAAGCTCAGGCCGAGGGTGTTGTCTCCTCCGACCAATCAGAGAGGCCGAGCCTGTGTCTCTCTCTCTCTCTCTCTCTCTCTCGCCGCTCTGGCCTCAGGCAGATAAAAGCACAGAAGGAGGGTGAGACGGAGAGAAAAAGAGGAAGACAGGGTGATGGTGAGCGACAGCTTAAGGAAGAGTCATATCAGAAGAGTCGTGTAGGGTCAGCTGAGTGGGAGAGGAAGGGAGAGAGATGGTGGCAGCACGAGAGGAGGGAGAGAAACACTGACAGGCTATTTGAAAGGAGGAGGAAAGAATATGGAAGAGGAGAGAAAGAGAATGAAGAGCGTGATTCTTAAAACCAGCTAAGAGATAAAGGGACAGACCCACTTAAAGAGGTCCATTTCCACACTGACACAGTGTGTAGGAGGTGTGAAGGTTGTAGATTTGACACAAGTCAGCAACTGGCACAGTTCGGATGATGTCACCTGTCTCATTTCATTCACCCCATTCTCCTCCTCCTCCTCTTGTTGTCAGTCGGTCCTGTCGAGCAACCACCTCTCCTCCCTTCCCGTCTGCCTGCATCGCGGACACTGTCGGGTGGAGAAACACATTGCAATGATGAGATAGTGAACACCAGGGTGCAGAAAGATCCTGACAAAACACTTTAAATGTTCATGAAAATGTATATTTTTAGAAGCAATGTGTCAGCATCGGCTTAAGCAGCCTGCTGGAGAAATAACAGAATCTTTTTTATGAATTGGATCAGAATTGAGATGACGTCAAAAGACGACCAGAAAGGCAATAAACCCTCCGTCTGGTTATTTTCTATCAGTTTAAAAACCTTTATTTAGGAATGGTTCAGCTAAATCTGAATGACACAAATGTACTTTCAAGCACCTTCGGCAAGCCAGAAGGGACAATGCAGTGAAAATAGATTCATAGAAGGAGGTTTGATACTGAATGGTGCTTTTGATTTCCTAGAAACTCAAGAAACACTCAACAAGTAGAAAAAAGGAAAGGCCCTAGACTGTGCAAATTACCTTTGATTTAGCAAGAGCACCTGTATCGCTTCAGCGAGGAAATACAATCAGTTCTACACACACGCACACACATGTTCCCCGGCATGGGTATTGGATGAGTCATGTCTGCCAGCTCTTACTGTTACTGTGATGGCTCCAGATTTCCGGGCCAGAGCAATCTGCATTCATCTCACAGACCTCTCTCTCTCTCTCTCTCTCTCTCTCTCTCTCCTCCGTCTCTGTCTCTCATCTCTCCACCACAATACCTCTGTCTCCTCCACACACACACAGGTAGGAGAGTGTGAAACTGACAGCCCTCCGCTGTGCCAGACACACACTCCGTATGTTGTTGATTGGCCACCTTTCAGGAGCTCACATAAGTCAGGCGTTAAGCTTGAACCAATCAGGAAGTGGTATTATGAGACTCCCGGCCAGGTCGGTATATCCATATGTTTATCAACAGAACAGCTGGAGGCACGCACACACACCAGTCAGGGTCAAAGATGGAGCACGAAATCGAGCAACTAAACTTAAAGGCAGACTAAACAATCCCATCCGATATAGGACACCCATCCCCGCGAGGCACGATCGCAGCATCCTGCAGTGACATAATATGCAGAGCGAGTGAGGAGTGATGAATGATGAGCATTCAAGCACCCTGAAGCACTGACACAACAGCTGTTTGCCATAACACTATCAGCGGCTTTCAAAATCCGGTTAATGTTCCTACCAGAATCCATCCCTGCGCTGTGAACTTTCAGTCACCATTACAACCAGAGGTGAAATCAGAGAACATGGGGTTCAAACACATCAAGCAAATTGATTCTCCTTGTGTGAAATGGTCTCCTTTTACTGACGCTGTGTTTTTTTTTTAGCTTAAACAACTGTGGAGTGCTCTCAGCCGAAGGTGCAGTGCCATCATCGCCACAACAAGAGGGAATAAACAGCTCGTTTTGTTGCGTTTGAGGGGCAGTTTGACAGAGTAAACCTCTGCGACAGGAAGCTGGACACCAGCTGCTTCCACACAGGGAGAAGTAACTGGGGAGCTATCCATGGTGCTGAAATCCAATGCTTTAATACAGGGCCTTGTAGAAGTATTCACCCCTTGTTTTTTAATTACTTTTTACAGAGTTATAACCTGAAATTTAAATAGACTTATTTGGGCTTTTTTACCTTTTTAATAAACAAACAAAAACAGACCAAAAAGCCTAACCCTAACCCCCAACCCTGCTCATAGGCAGCAATATGAGCAGAGAACTAAAAGTTTTCCTACTTTTATTTGTCAAACCTCCAGTAATATCCGTTTCTATTTGCAGTTGTAATATGACAACGTGGGAGATTTCAGGCTATTTCAGTATGTTTTTGCTTCCCTTCTTTTTTGGCAGGGGGACACTGGCTCCACTAAAACTAATTGGATTGGTATTAGATGAGCACTTTCCCCCTTTCAACAACAAATAGCAGATAAGCTGCCTCTAGACCTGCTTTAAGCACGAATTAATCAGCTAATCATCTCTTGTCTTATCCCCAATATACAGCCCATTAACATTAAGCAACACTCTCTTTGGTTGCACTCCAAGCCATGCGCACTGACAATGATTAGTAGCTTTAAGGAGCAGGATAAATACTGTAATTTACTTTCAGTGCCCTGAGAGCAACTGCCTACCTGTCCTGCTCTCTCGTTCTCGCTCGGTCTCACACTCACAGAGGGACACTGCATACAGGGCCATACTGTAAGTCGTGTGTTTGTTTAAAACCCACTGACCAAACACAACACAGCTGATAAGATGGGTTAACGCTTGCAGAAGAGCAGGTACGTGGAAACCCTCTGCTTGTTCAGCTGCTTTGCGCTCAGGCTCGCCTAGTTTTCACTTTATTTTCTGCACCTTTTAATTACACCTCTGTCTCCTCCGGCCAAGAGGGAAAAAAGCAGTGTCATCTGTGGGTTTATTGTATGCACAGGCTGCAGGATCAATGACTCTTAATCACTATATATTTTTGTAACTGCATTGTTTTTCTTGTGAATGGGCTCGCGTCTATCCTGCACCAAAAGCAAGATGTCGCCAAAAGTGTGTTTGTGTCCTACCAACAACATTTCACTCCTGAGGTAGCAGAGTGAGCAGCCCTAACCACCTTTCTGTGTGCCTGTGCTCTCTCTCTCTCCCCCTCGCATGTGTGTGTGTGTGTGTGTGTGTGTGTGTTTGTGTGCATATAGGTAATAAGCAGCTCCGCCACTGCGCAACGATGGAGCTATCGCAACGATGGAGATGACGCAAACAGACCCAGCTCTCCGAAAAAGTGTTTCAAGACGAACATGGCGGCAACTTAACCGCGGTCAAAGATGACAATGGCCACCGGGAGGAAGGATTCTAGACTTTTCGCCCAGGTACGGGACGGAGAAAGCAGCCTGCGTGCATCGGAAGGGCTCGTTGCTCTCCTTTAAGTCAATCTGCCAACCGAGGGGCGGCAGACGCGCAGCATCAGTACCGAGAGGCTCGCAACAGCTGGTCTCCCTGCGCCCCCGACGAGAGAACAAACCCGGGGAGGGACGGTAAGGGAGAGGGGGGCATGCGGTCAAAGAGGACGCCGTTTCCCCCCGGAGAGCCATGGAGAGCCGGGATGCGGCAGCGCGAAGCTTAATCTGTGCGGGCGCGCTAATTGGATCGGAATAGCACGGATTGCTGCGGGCGCAATAAGAGGAGCGCCCTGGACCGGCGGAGGCACGGCACCCCACTGTTACAGAGGAGAACCAACCGGAGTCCATCTCCCCCCAAGTCAATGAGTATTGTGGCAGAGCAGCCCCCGCGGTGGAGTCGGCCAGGGCAGCACTCTCCTAAAATATGACCAGGGGTGCTTGGATGCGTCGGCAGCATGATGAAGGCTTAAAATACTGGTTTGCACCCCGAGAGAACGAGAAGCCATTTACCGAGTCGGAGCGGGCCCAGAGATGGCGACTGTCGCTGGCCTCTCTGCTCTTCATCACCGTCCTGCTCTCTGATCACTTGTGGTTCTGCGCCGAGGCCAAACTGACGCGAACCCGAGACAAGCGGCCGGACGAGGGGCTCGTAACTACGGACATGGGCGAGTACCGAAAGTCCCTCCACCGACACCCTATCCCAACAACACCCGACCCCCGCCGCCTCGCCAGAGAGCAAGATGTTATTTTTCTAGGGAATTCTACCAAACCTCTGTGGCGAATGGACACCTGTCACCCTGACAGCCTGTTCAAAGACTGCTTTACTTTCACGGACGCGCAGACCGTGTGCCTGGGCCTCTCCGATGGAGGGGACGAGGGGACACAGCTGGCGTACGTGAATCTGAGCGATTTGTACCTTTCTTTTTGTAATTCCTACTCACTTTTGGATTTGTTTAACGGGTTTACGAGTCTGGACGATTTGAATTGCACCCTGGATATGACCAAGGGGGAAGGATGCAGCGAGTGTATCCGGGCTTATCAGCGTCTGGACCGGGAGGCGGAGGACAACTACCGGGAGTTTGAGCTGCTGGTTCAGAAATACGAGACGGATGTTTACTCGGTCAGGACGTGCATGGAGGAATGCAAGGTAGGACCAACGAGGCCGGGCACACGCACACACACGTGCACATTCACAAGTGCATCTAAGGGGGTGGGTTCGCAGTCGTCATGGCAACCGTTGGGCATATCTGTCAGTATATTGGTATTTATTTTTTTAGGAGTTTAGGCAGGTCAACAGACTCCTGCAGTCTTCATCATCCAGTCTGTCTCGCTCTCTTTTTTCTGCGCCTCTCTGTCTCTAAGTCTAATCTTTTTAAATAACATGGACCACTCTGTGTGAACTGTGAATGTCACAGTGACCTTTGACATTTGAACTGAGGGTCAGGCTTGCACTACAGCTCTGAGGGATGAGGGGAGAGAGAGAGAGCTGCTCATTTCATTATCGTTAATAGCAGACAGGCGATTTCTGCACCTATAATCCAGGCTTTGTATTGTTCCCACTTTGCTTGTTGCTCCAATAACATGGCAGTGCATATCTCAGGCTGTGCGCTAACATGTAGTGCATGTCAACAACATAGCATACCCGAGTGTGCATCATCTACACACGCCCACGCGCTTTACTTTAGTGTGACTTGAGGCGCTCGGCTGTGTTGAACAATGAAAACCGGCCTGTAAACAGAAACATGGTGGGGATGCACTGCTGGAATTACACTTCAATCTGTTTCATTTGTTGTGCACTGGACTGTTGCAGAGGCTGTGTTTTCCCTGTCAGCTGTGCAGCGTGCTGAGCTGCTGTCCATGGTGCTGAAAGAAGGGCCTGCAAACAGCTTTTGAAACGATAGCCATTGTTTTTTAGAACGGCTGGCAGCGATGTGGCTTTGTGGCTGACTTTATGAGTGCAAATACATGATCAACCTCTTTTCTTGACACCTGCCATGCATGTTCTCTTCCTCTTTCACCCCTATCCACACATGATTTGCTAAATCAGGCCGGTTCTTAATGATTGAGAATGCCTGAATGATGGAAAACATGCAGTTTGGGGGCTTTTTATAAACAGGATTGGGAATTTTTGGTATGGAAAGTATGGAATCTGGTTAAGGAATGTAGCAGTACAGCCTGACAAGGACACATGAGATGTTACTCTGGCTTCTACTCTATGCATCTACATGCATTTCCAACTGCATGTAGTGTACAGTAAAGCTCTATTTGAACTTTTAACCTGCTCTGTAACATGTTTTTCCTGGTGCCAAACATTAAGATTCTCAAGAAAGACTGCATGAGAAAAGCTGCATTATCACCATGAAAGCACTGTTACACATTACAGGGAATAAACCTGGCAGGGAAGCAGGAAATCTTCCTTCAAAAAAACGGCCCCTCATAATGATCCTGCAGCCATAACTCATCTCTGCAAGATGGATGTTGTACAAGGGCAGATGGTCAGGGTGCTGGACTGTGAGTGCTGATAATCCATGTGTGTGTGTGAGGATGATAGTTAGTGGGAGGATAAACCATCACAATGGATTCATGTGCTGTTTATATGTTTGTTTATTGTGACTCATACCTTATTGTTCTGCCCGTTTGTCGGAGAATACATGCGTTTCCTTGAACATCCTAGCTGCTTCCTTCTTCTTGCCATCTAATCAGCGGTTTGCATTTGCACTCCTACTCTTTGCTAATGTAATCAGACTCAGGCAGGGCTACAGCAGCCTTTTAGCCCCTTTAGCCCAATCTGAATTGCTAATCTGCTCCAGTGTTCGTGTGACCTTTGTGGAAGCACAGCACCCCGGGCCTGCATCACAAACCGCTGCTCCTCGAGGAAACACTCCGCTGGACAATAAAAATACACCGCACAGCTTGAAATAATCTTTTCTTGCTGTTCGATCTTTCCCCCGTCCACTCATGTCTTCATCCACATTTTTAAACAGCTGCTTACGGCTTCTTTCCGAGAGGTTCAAATGAAGTGAAACTGTGACATCACGTGGGGTTTGTGTACGCTGAAGGTGTGCATTAATAGGGAACAGATAAGCACAGAGATGAGAAGAAACTAGGCGGGATAATTGACTTGTGAGGTGCGATTAGGAGATGAATTTAAAGTAGGTAAGAGAGATAAAAAGAAGCCGGGGATCCGTCACAAAGAGGCAACAATATCAACACATACATAATTAGACGTAACTTCCTACTTATCTTTATAGACAGATGCAAATTGTGGGTGTAGTTAGGATTTCCTATGACCACTCAAACTCTCTGCTGCTTAACAGCATATTTATGCAGGTAAATAAGAACAGTATCTAGCCTGACACCTGCAACCACTGGCGATAACTTGTCGGGGAAAATGAAGTCCACAAAACACCTCGACGTTAGCTTAAAGCAGCTATCAGGACCTTCTGGGTCATCTTTGGTGGCCCCTGTGGACAAAGCGACACAAGTGGTGTCGTAAAGATCTTTTAGTGGCTTGCATGTGCATTTGTTTTGAAAGCAAATAAAAATAACACTTCTTTTGCCTGATGCAAAGTGATTCAGGAACTTTTATTCATCTCTATGTATAAAATGAATAACTCTAATATGAAGTTAGCTTTGTTTAGATCTGTTTATACTTAGACCCAGAGCCCGCTGGAGGGATTATATATCCCATCTGGCCTGGGAACGCCTCGGGATCCCCCAAGGAGGAGCTGGTAAAAGTTGCTAGGGAGAGGGACGTCTGGGCTAACTTGCTTAGGGACCTATCAGACAGCACCTTTTAGCAGCTGGGGGCGGCTTTTTGTCATTGTTTTAAATGAGAGGCACGCTTTTGCAATGCAAAAGCAGCGCGCCTCACGTTTTCAGCTCTGTGCGCCTCAAGTTTTTGAGTGAACGCTCTGAGCGCCTTGAGTTGATAAAACTTCAACTCCAAGCAGAAAAGCGCCCGACGTGATGGGCGTTTTTTCCCATTGTCCAATTGGATGAAAGGAGAGGTGGGCCTTCTGTCAGTTTACAATATAACGGTTAGGTTAATGACAGCTATGATTCGGTTGCCTTAACAACAGTAGAAAAAAAAAGCGCTGTGAGCTGCTCTTTTTTTTAACCGTAGGCTTCAACAAAAAAGCCTCGCGTTTCAGAGCCTGCAAAACGCGCTCTTTCTGATCGGGCCCTTAGCCTGCTGCCACCGTGACCCCGACCCTGCATAAGCAGAAGAAAATGGATGGGTTGATGGATGTTTATACATCTCACTCAGCCTTCAGCTAACACATTTGGTATAAATAATACGCTCAAGTTATCAACATTCCTTAGGAATGTTAAGTCTTTACGGCAAGATGCAGCTCAGTAGCAAGGCCATCATGAATGTTACCTCGGTAGACTGTGCACGGCATCGACTTGCTGCTGTGTGTTTAATGAATAAAGCAGACATATTAGATTATTGTCAAGGAGAAAGAGGGCAAATTCAGAATCAGTTTCCAAGATCGACTTGCCTTTTCGCCCATGCTCTTTCTCTGTCCGTTTCTTGTTGTCATTCTTTGCTTCCTAATCCCTCAATAATCCTGTCAATGCTGCACATGCATGCATAGTTATATCTAAAGAAAACTCTCCTCCTGCTTCCTTTTTACAGGCTAAATGTTAACGCACTGCATTTATATAGCGCTTTTCTTGTCTTGCGGCCACTCAAAGCTGCTTTTACACTACATGTCACATTCACCCATTCACACATTGATGGCAAAGGCCTTATTTCCAATCAGATCTATGCCCATTCATACCCCATGGCTATGCCACCGGGAGCAGTTTGGGGTTCAGTGTCTTACCCAAGACCACTTTGACATGTTGACTGAGGGAGTTGGGGACTGAGCCGCCAACCTTCCGATTGAGAGACGACTGACTCTACCTCTGAGCCATAGCCGCCCCGACCTACTACTCAATGCAAAACCTTGCCGTGTTTTGATCCCTCGATGTGCTTGCTGTAAATTGCTTTTTGGGATCGGACAGCGGGATAAAGTAACCAAATAGAAAGAGACAATATTCCTCAATAGTCTGGTTTGCTTTTGTGGGTCATATAGAGGCAACAGTATAAGATTGAGACAGGTAGAAACTCCTTACAGTAGTTTTAATGCTCTCGATTGTTGTAGAAAATCATTTATAAAGACCTTTATTTGAGATTTAAGAATGGAAAAATTAGCACACACAGGGTTAAAAACATATAATTTTATGGTGCTGTGTGGCCTGTACTGTTCCTCATGTACACCAGTGCACAAAACACAAGAAATAGTGTCAGAAGGTTTTGGACAAATGGCTTTTCTGTATCCTTAAGTACGTTTATGATTATTTAATGTGTGCTTGGCAAAAGATGCAAGAAGCACGCTACGCTCCGTCCCTCTCTTTGGCTTCCTTTTCTTTCTGTCTTCTTCCCTTTGTGTGTTTTTTACACCTTTTGATCTCTATATGTACCTGTTTACATCACACACACTCACACACACACACTGGTACACACACACACAAAGAGCCCCATGTGCAGTGTTTCCTGCCGGTCCAGACCTGACTGTCCCTTCCGGTGTAATTTAATTTGCACTCCCATAATTCTCTGCTTCTCTGGTGGCTCTGTCTCCAGGGCTCTATCTCAACATGTTGATCTCCTTTCTCCCTCTATCTGTCATTGTCTCTCGCTCTCTTTCACATCCCCTCTCTTTGTCTTCCTCCCATCTGTGTCAGGGCTCTGAGGGACCAACATCACACGTACACATGTGTCCAGAATCTGTCTGTACACAACCTCCACCCCGCGCTCCCTCCTCCTTGTAGACTCACTTCCCATCAGGGGCCTTGGTTTCTCTCTCTCCCTCCCTCTCCCCGTCTTGATGTATGTGGGTGTTGAGCTCTTTTTTTTTCTGCCGGAGTGATAGATACTGATCTAGGTTAAGGCCCTTTCCTTCCCTTCAATTACAGGCCTGTCCACACGGATCCCACTGTGCTCCTTCACCCAGCCTCTCTGCTTATTCATTCCCTGTTTCTCCTCCATCACTCTATATTTCTACGAGGCGGTTCAGCTGAAGCCTTATTAGATTCAGCTGTTTAGGTTTGTGTTTTAAGTCCGCAGTGATGACAATTTGATTGCGTTTTCCATTAAATAAAGAGGAATTACGAAAAGTCCCCGTTGGAGTATGTCAAAGTAAAATTGAGAAGAAATAGGATAAAACTTTATTGATCTGAAGCGTTACAACACCGCAAGAAGCTGCGACGAGATGTAGGGATGAGCAGGACAGAGATACAGTAAGCAGAAACAGTGATAAGAAGTAGAGCCTGACAGATATATCTGTTGGCTGATAATATCAGGCCGATATCACAGATATATTTGGACTGGTTTACATGTTTTCCAACATGCGCAGATATAAAATCTTTGTTTGGGAACATACGATGCGGTGTGCTCCAATTCACTGTCTGCAGCACAGGTAGCAGAGCGCCACAGCTGAGAAGACGGTGGGCAGTATTGGTCATTAATGTGTAATAATGATCTTTATTATAAGGTTGTTTGTGTGAGTAAGCAAACTTCTGAGTATCTTTGCATAGTGATATCAGTGAAAAACCATTTAAAAGGGACTTTTATCATTCCAACTAAAAAATTCACTGTATCGGTTGCCATATCGGTAATCTACTCCAATATCGGTGTCAGTATAAGAGTCAAAAATGCAATATCTGTCAGTGTCTGATAAAAACAGCTTGGAAAGGCTACCTACCAAGATGCTACTATTGCTAATGTTGCTAATGTATACCTTTACCATAGCCCCAATCTTAAGCTGTATCTCAATCCAGGGGCTGCAGCCTTCGAAGGAGGCGGTCTACGGAGGATGTGTCATTCATGCCGAACTGAAATGAGACGGTCTGCTCTATGGAGGATTTCCTGTTTGCGTCACCAGCTGTTCCCGCCCTTACCCTGGCGTCACCAAACGTTGCTCCTGTCACCTAGCAACAGGTAGCTAGCGGGCCCTTGCTCAAGGTTCGTTTGTATCGCTAGCTATTCGACTGAGTTTAAACAAAACACTTTGAGATTTCATTGGCTGCTTGAGAGTCCGCCATCTTGTTTGAACTGGCGTGCAATGAATCTCGTGATACACTGGGCCGCGAAGGTCGCACGATGGATCCTTCGAGGCCCGGGAAAAGGATCTGAAGGAGCCTTGGAAACGGGACAGCCTTTGACGCACCGCTGCCACATATGACCTTCGAAGGCTGCAGCCCCTGGATTGGGACACAGCTACAGTTTGGTCTATTTATACAAGTTAGCATCAAAGCCCAGCAGAGGCTGATTGGGATGCCACTTGTTTCGCAGGGATTATAAGGCGTGTTGAAATTTTGACCTGATGACGGCTCGAGATTTTATAAGAGGTTGCCAAAGTGATTATAAGAAATTGAATTTAAATCATCTTGAGGGCGACATGAATGCGTTTCTAGCAGAAATAGTTGAAACTGCAGTGGACAAAGAAAATCTCGCCACAAGGTCACTTAGACGCTCCTCTGAGCCTTTCAATCTTATTACACGTCCTTTAAGATGCCCTTGCCTGTGATGGCTTTAGACTGGAGATTGTGTAATACTATTATGGTGAGATGTTTTTTTGACAGTCTGGTCTAAAAATCGTTGAGTTAAATTTGGGCCAAACAAACATTCAGGGGTAAAACACTGATTCAGCGTTTGTTTCTGTTACATCCACAGTAAAACAGATGGATGTTGTGCTTAACTACTGATGCTTTTTAAACAGGCAGCTTTTTTATGTAAATAAAATGAAAGTAGGCTCCGACACCAAACATAATGCAGATTTCTCTGCTATCAACACCACAGACAGCATGGCCGTCCTGCCCGCCCTGCACTTTTCTCTCTCCCTAAAATTCAATTAGGGCTCTGTTGCTTCAGTACGCAGCTCAAATAGATCCAGGGGAAACTCCCCTTCATGTGAGCTGCCAGTGTTTGTTTCTCCCCAGGCAGGAGATAAGGGAATGCGTCTGTACGAGAAGAACACAGCAGCACTCCCATGGAAACGCCTCCTCGTCGTCCTCTATTCCCCCGTCTGCGCAGCACAATGAGATCGTACAGCTCCCTTCTTTCGCAGCCCCGGGCCTCGGCTCCAATCAGCACATCCACACCCATTTCTTTCTCTCTGTATATTTCCCTTCCTTTTTTTTTCACTGCAGGCCACTACTCTGAAAGAAAGTCCTCTCCCTCATTCAGTAAAAATATGGAGGAGTTCTGTCCTCTTTGCTTGGTGCGTGGGTACCGCTTAGGTTAGCTGAAAAAGTCAACTGTTTGGGCATCTCCCTGCATGTGTGTGTGTGAATGCAGGATGTAGTCCTCATAACATGATCAAAGTTGCATTCTTTTAATGCAATTCAATACGATCGACGACATAAACAAATTATGACATTTACAAATGCACACTTTCCTCGCTTTCTGTCTCTCCGCTCTCCTCTGTCTCACTGGTATGCTCAGTCGAATGGTTTGATGAGTGGGTGATGTGTTATGTTTGATTTTCTGTGACAAAGTGAGGAGAGAGAAGTGGCTGGAGAGAAGGGAAAAAGCTGCGATTGATTACTGACTCCACATAAAACGCATTAAACACTGGAGGCAGGCCATAGCTGAAGAAAACAGGCAGCATCTTCAGGACTTCAGATTAAAAACAGGCGGATTTTGCGGAACAGATTTCTACCCTTTTTTTTTTTAGCTCGACAATTTAGCCACTTCAGCGTCATGCCGTGTTAGTTATTGAACAAAAGGAGGAGGACAATTGGATTAAAAATAATGCGAGGAGACTGATTTTAAGGCATCAAACATCCGAGATACACAAGTGCTAGCGTGACAGCGCTTCACATGCTAATTGAGTCCTTGTGCTTGAGCGTGACACTGATCTTTCGACTGAATTGTTTATTAAAAGGAACAGATATCTGCTATTCAATGAAATGAGTCATGGGTAAAAATGGGCTCCATTCAATCAGAACTTCATTGAAGCCGCTCTGTGGAAGCCGTTTATAAAGCAGAGAGTGCAACTATGTGCTATTTAGACACTATTTACAGAGTTATGTCGATAAGCTTTTTAATGGCGTTGTTCATATTGAATGAGTAATGGAATAGAGCAGCACATCACGGCTCATTTACAAGCTCGGCTAGAAGTAGAGGCATCTGAATTATGAATGAGTGTGAGGTGAACGGGGTCCTTTCGTGAAACTTCTCTGCAGTCACACTGAGTGAGAGTTAAACAATAAATGGGGTCATGATAATCACACTGTTAAATGCAGTTTTAAAGGCGGGCTCATCGATTTTACTGTTTAAAATGTGCTCGCTGGTATTTGGGAGTCCACGCGTATCGCTGTAGTGTTCAGCCATTTGTCGCTTTAGAGAGAGCTGTGTGAAATCTGATCATTCGCCTCAAGTCTGCTTTAGGCTAGTGGCTAGAGGCTACATTAGCCGCTGCTATCATAACGCGCCTGAATCTGATCTCTCAGCTGTTAGAGTTGCATCATGGGTAATGTAAGTGTCTATGATGAGGCCGACAATGTAATAGGTGCACATACAGTAGGTACTTGTCTTATACAATGCAATCTATCACCAGGAACATCAGTAGATCTGTGAAGTTGGATGGATTAAACTGCAATGAGGCTCTAATACACGAGTCTGTATACAAAAGGTTCCTGGTTCGAACCCCGGTATGGACGAAGCGGGCCTTTCTGTGTGCATGTTCTCCCCGTGCATATGCGTGAGTTCCCTCCGGAAGCTTCCAGAAGACATGCTCAGTTCATTGGTGACTCTAAAATTGCCCGTAGGTGTGAGTGCGAGCCTGAAAGGTTGTCTGTCTCTTTGTGTCAGCTCTTGTGATTGCCTCGTGATCAGTCCAGGGCGTACCCCGCCTCTCACCCAATAATTGATGGTTACCGTGATGCAGCTGGAACCTTAGCTTAGAGTTAACCGTAGCTTTTACCTCTCCCAGCTGCATCAACCAGGCGAGAATTGATTCATATTAGACAAGTAGAAACAAATCTCCATCCACTTCCTGTTTACAGGCACAAATAGCAGGATTAGTTGTTCTTCGAAAATCCTCTGCAACTAACCTTAATCTTCTCAATTAGCCTCTAACTTCATCCATATGAAGCTAAACCTGTAAGCATCCGATTGGTGCAGGTAGTTGGGGATGTTTAAGACTCATTGTTACTGGATACCACAGTTTATAATGAACAGATTGACTGATGAACAGAGAGGGAAGTAGCAGCGCTGACACTTCCTGCATATCTGACAGATCAGACAGCTATTCGGGTAGCTAAAAATTTGACAGAGAAGCAAGCAACTAACACATTAAGTTTTGTCCCTAAACGTCCCTAGACGTAAACATAATCTGCCGTGTGACTGCATCAGCTGTTGAAATAGCTACTTAACAGGGCTGTGCCTTTTAATACTGGCTGCTGCAGTGACACTGAAATTACACTGAAATCAGGCCTCATTGTTCCTGTCACATTAAGTGCAACGAGAAGAAAGCCCTGAAACATTACAGCACATTATGTGCTGTTACGGCTTCTATCTAATCCCTGATCAATGTAACCACTGAGCGATCCATGTGGGTGAAAGGGCACTGATCTGTGAGAAAGAGGTGTGAATGTGAGCCTGTACTGAGTCATGCATGTGTCTGTTGTAGTTTATTGATAGTTGCTAGCTATCACGCTAAGCTGCTAATGTTGTGCGGCTAAAGAGTTTTTCTTCCTCTGGTGTCTTTTAGCTTGATTTTCATGCAGCCTGGTATGATTGAATATATTATTAGCCGCATAAAAGACACCTACATGTGAACAATTGCAGAGAAGGCTACAGTCCAAGCATCACTGGCAGAGCGACAGAAACCAGTCACAGTTCTCAGACTCTGCTGACATTCTCACATTACTGAGTCATCATCATCTACAGCCGCTCACAGCACGTCCTGATTGAGAGAGAGAGCGCAGCAGAACAGAGAGGGAAGATAGACAGACGTACATTCAGTCTTTACACTCACACATACTGTACATACGCGGCGTACTGTAGCATAACTGACAACAGCACACACACACAGGAAGCAGACAGCAAACAGAAGGGAGAGAGTGACAAATGAATGGCGGGATTAGAGGGAATACCCGGTGATGTGTGCAGCATGAAGGGTTTGTGTCAGATCCCTTGACATACTGTATTTTCTCTGGGTTTTGTACAAACAATTCATTTGAGCACCTGGTCCGGCCTAATCCTTTCCATTTTAATCAGGCTTTCTGTCAATGGATGAGTGTGTGTGCGTACGCTGAGTGAGGGTGTGCTTTTGCATGCATGAGTGCAGGCAGGGATGTTGTAGCCGTTTCCGTTTGATATTTACTCAGTATGTAGAGTGGAAAGAGTCTAAAAGAGGAAGTTTGATATATTTGGAAGTTCACTTATTCAGATTTATGCAATGAGTTAGATGAGAATACTGATACCACTCTCCTGTTTGTCCATTAATGTGAGGCTATACATCCAGGAGACAGTTAGCTTGGCTTAGCTACAAGGCAAACAGTTGTGTTTTTTAAGGGGAGGCTACAGTTTCAAATTTGAATGGTTGAATTCTTCAACAAGTTCATCAAACTACATAAAATATGTCAATATGTTAGTTTTACACCAGCTGGCGTGTTTATTTTGTCACTTTTGTTACAGAGCCAAGCTGGCTGTTTCTCCCCGTTAAGCTAGCTAGCTAACTTGTTGATGATGCTAGCTTCCTTTACCGCACAGACACCAAAAGAGTATCTTTGATCTTCCCTAACACCTGGCAAGAAATTGAGGGTGTTTTACAAAATGTGGAAGCGTTTCTTTTTAATTAAAATTTGTGAAAGCATACTTTTTCATGTTTGAAAGACTTCAGCCTTGAACTTGAAAGCCTTTTATTTTGGAGGCTAAAGCTAACAATCATTTTAATTCTCAATGAATCAGCTCATTTTCTGGAAAAATGTTATATGTATTGAAATCATTTTTGTTCAACCACAAAGCAAAATGATTTAATTTACCGTCATGTATGAAAGTTGAAGTGAAGAAAACATCACACTTTAAGAGCTGCAGTTTTTTTCCTGAAAAACATTTGAAATGCTAAATTGACAACCAAAGAAATAACCAATTTATTTTCTGTCAATCAATGAAGTGAATAAGCATTATTTTTTTTGCTCTACGTGAAATACCCTGATATCCTGTTGATCAGTGATGACATTCAGACATGATAGAAAAGAGGGTTCTGAATGAAGCTTCTTAATAACAGAAATTGGATTTTGCTTTGACGATGTAAATAATTTCAGGCATGTTGGAAACTTTTATCCATCTCTGGTGATTAAAGAACACTATTGTTTCGTTTCATTGGCATCAGGTTTGGCGGTCTTCTGCTTTAAAGATGTTCTGTCGGCGTGTGTTCACCTTTATTTCCTAAAAAGTGTCTTTCAGGTCGGCTAGAAAAACCTCCAAAATTGCATTTAGGCAAAACTACACTCAACGCATCCTTTCAAACTGATGCAAATGAGAGTGTGTTGTCCTCCTCGCAGTCCTCATTATGAAGCCTAATTATTCACATCATTACTCCAGTAGCACCTAGCAACCACCTCAACACCGAGGAGCCTTTCATGATGCCGGCTCTAAGTGTGCGAGCGGCTACAGTACGTTTGGAGGTCTGCCTGAGGATTTTAAGGTAAACAAGTAGCATCCTCACCCCGGCACCTCTTCCAGGCTGACACAGTAATTTGATTGTGGGTGGAGCAGGAGGAAGGGGGAGGGGCGGGGAAGGGGTGGAGGGGGGGTTATTGATGGGTGAAGATAGAACACTGAAAAGGAAAATAGCAAGACAGAAGAGGAATGGAGGGGAGCTTGACCTGATGATGAGGGTCTTATCGGCACCTCTTTGTAATAGTTTTTCACCTGTCCTGCGTGTGCATGCGTGCGTGTGTGTGTAGTGGATGGATGGTGGGGAGGTTAGTGGGGGTTTTCACCTGCTGAATGTTCCCACTTCATCTAAAACCCTTTTGTCAATTTTTCCTCAGCCCCCGTCTGCAGCTGTGTCCCTTTCTTCATCCTGCTACTCCATCTTTCTGCTTCATTCTTCTTCTTTTTCCTCCAAACTACCTTTATAACACGGACGGCGCTTTGGTCCTGTCCTGCTTTGTCTCCTTTGTCGCAGGTTTTGCTTTACAGGTGCATCGACAACCTCTGACTGATTCTCTGTAAATTATTCATCTGTCATTGACTTTTCTAAATCACTGAGGAGGAACTGGAACACTCCCAACCCTGTGACACTCTGCTGTAAACACACACACACACAAGGACATGTGCAGGGCCAAACATTCATACATAAAAGCATGAAAGCACACCTGAATATACACACAAAAAGAAAGAAGGAAGTGGGGTTTAATGCGTGTCTTGCATATGGGACAGTTTACTGGGACTGTTTGCAGTCATTTATGCGTGCTTGAGACCTATCAACATACACCAAATTCTCCTCTGTGTTACGGTACCATGAACCCATGCCCCCAGGAACCCCACAGAGCTCAGCTGACACAGCAGTCACGGAGTATTTAGACAGTAGGGATGAGCTTTATGGTGTCCAGACAGCTACTGTATGTGTGTGTTTGTGTTGCTCTCCACTGCAGGGCCTAAATGTGTCTGGTGTAGATATCGCCTCCCTGCTGTAATCCTACAGAGTCTAACCTTTGTATTTACACTTTACCCATATTTTTACCTTTCTCTTCCCCCCTATTTTTTTCCTCTTTCCATTTTTATCAAGGTGGTTACCCATTACACAATCGCTGCCCGTGTTCGTCACATCCTCCTCCCCCTATCTTGCTCCCTGTAGCCCTAATCCTCCTGTGCAGGCTCTTAGCTGGATAAAGCTGTCTCCCATCCTTTCTCTTTATGGCAGGATTTACAGCAGTACCCTTTCATATCCCCCTTTTAGCACTCTTATGCTAGCTTCCACTGTTTCAGGGCCACGCTCTTTAGAGAGCATAAAACTCAGCGGCACAAAGGAAGGAAATCCCCAAAGGACCCTGAAGGTCTTTGAGAAACACAGACTATCCACAACAGTGATTGTTGTGTATTTACAACACGTTCATCCCAGGTCGTCAAATACAGACTGGCACTGCAACCCACAAAGTGGAGTAGGTCATTCAGCTATAGTACCGTGTGTTTTCTTTCTGTCAAAAACAAATTGAAGGGATAATGTATAGTGAACAGGTTGCTATGAAATGGATTCTTTTTTTCCCCTCTGTAAACAGACCGACATCAAATTTACCGGACTTCCTTCGGTGGGTTGATATGATTAAAGTTAGTCCTCCAGATATTGTGATTAGAGCCGCATCCCTAGCAACGGTCTGTTCTTCAAAGCAATGGTCTGCTATTAAGAAAAAGAAGACCTCGGAATGCCGTTTTAACCAATTAGAATCAAGTATTTGAGAAAGCCGTGTAATAAACATGGTTAAAAGCATCTTGGGGTAGGTTCACACAATCAGACATTGACTTTATTATATGCTGGACTCAAACCCCGATCTCCTGCGTGAAGTTCCTGCCTTGTTTGGCCCATCCATTGCCCCTGACTTCCACCCAAAGTGGACTCTGTTGGTCTTTCTACAACATCACTGTGAGCAGTTTCTTTGAGGATCAAACATTCAATGGTTGGTTTCTACATTTAGTTGAAAGCCTGTAGCATCTCATGCAAACTATGACGGGTACCTTGTGCGTCTGTATGAGACACCAAGGGCCGTCCCAAATCGTTGTTATTTATTAAAATAGAAAGGTCAAGGAAAGTTTCGTTGCTGCTCAACCAGCTGTCCAGTGTAGACCTTGGAGATCTCTAGTTGTCTGTTGGGACAACGTTAGTTGTTCTCACAGAGAATCTTGGGGCTCAGTTTGGGGTCCGTCCACCATATGGATCCAGTGTTCAGGAAAGCAGCTGTTTGCTCCTCTATAGTGGAGTTGGGGAAGTAAACCAGATGTTTATTTTGACATCCGACCACTTAGCGTCTCTTCTTTTGTAAAACTCAAAAATACTGTTTGACAAGATTTCCGTTAAAGTTTAAATCCGACGTGTGTGCAGCTTTTCTCAGGGAACCTAAAGGTCTAAGGGCTCCCCATCCCTCCTTACTTACAGTGATCAAATACACGTCCAGGCTCCTCAGTTTTTCCCCTGCATTCCTCTTGTCCTTGGTGTCAGTTAGTTGTGGTATGCATTGCAGCACCTGAGCATGTCATTCTCACAGTGTAATCCAGTGCGAGTGTTATTTCACTCCCGCAGTGCAGTGTCTTTGAGTAGGATGGGATGAAAAGGAGGATTGAACATTCAGGATTGAATGATTTGTGTTTGTGTTGTTGGGATATGATTCAAGGCATATTACTGCATATGTGGCTGTTTGTGTGTGTGTGTGTGTGTGTGTGTGTGTGTGTGTGTGTGTGTGTGTGTGTGTGAGTAAGCGAAAAAAGGGAGAGCGAGGGCGACTTTCACAAACGGACTTATTGATTTCCTATTTGAAAGCAGGACCGAGGTTTCGGATGGGAGAGATTGAGAGGAGGAGTCGACCAGAAGGAAAGAAGATATGAGATGGATCAGGAAAGACAAAAAGTGAGGGGGGGTGGGTCCAAGATTGACAGCAGTATAATACTGATGATGCTACATGTAGCAGGAGGCTGGACAAACAGGGGGAAGACTGGTGAGGGGGGAGTGTCAGGGCTTGACCTTACATCCCCTGCCCATTATAAGATTGATGTTTTTCAGTCAAGGCAAACAGATGCTGGTAGCAGAACTCTGGCATCGGAAATGATAGTGACTGATTGATCGGGGACGATGAGGGTCATATCCTGTACGGAGGACAGCAGGACTGTTAGTGACAGAATTACTCTGCCTCTCTCTTTCTCTCTTTCATCTCCTTCTCTGTCTCCATCTGTCCTCTCTTCACCTCCCCCAGCCCACCATACTGCCATCTCTGCCTTCCTGCATACTGTATCACGTCAACTCGCTGTTGCAGGTTTTCTCTTCCTGTCTCGTCTCTTTCGACATTACTCTCCCCCACTACTGGTGCGGGAATACCCAAACTTTCTCGCAGATATGTTGGACTCTTAAGTCCAACATACGTAAATCTTTCAGGTTGATTTGACAATGGTGGTCGATTTCTGATCTCAGAGGCCTTTTTGGGAGGTAAGGAGTTAAAAGGTCACTGATGTACTCATGCGCCTGGCCATGTAAAGCCTTCTAAGTCATAAGTAGGAGGAGTCTGCACAGCTTGAAGTTTGACTAAATCTAAAGCAGTCGAACAAGGCGTCCATGTGTGAGGAAATAAAAGCAAGCAAATCATTTTCTCTGTGTTGCTACAAGATGAGATTACTCCGATCCTGGCTATAGAGTTAGTAGAAACACAATTATACCAGTTATTGTGTTTTGTCCAAAGCTTAGCTAGTTAGCAAAGATAACACAGGTTTTTGTCATTAATGTGTGGAACAAGGAGACCAAGCATTGGCTTGACTTGCGGTGCTCAGGGTCGAAGTTTTGTAAGATCCAGTCTTTCACATCAGCGCTGCAGCTCTGTAATGTGGCTAGCTTTTTGTATTTAGATGGTTTGATGGAGCGATATAACTGTGTCGTCAGCATAGCAGCGAAATGAGATGCTATGGTGACGAATGATATGACCTAATGGTAGCACAGAGAAAACACAAGTGGGCCAAGGATTGATCCTTGAGGTGTGCCGCAAGTTCTCTGTGTAGTGGGAGATTTGAATGAATCAGCTGAGACATAAACTTTCATAAAGTACACATTCTTTACTAAAAATAGAAGTATAGATACTTGAAAAAGTAATCAGGGTGAATGAGAAGGACTGACACAACTTCTTTACTGAATTAAAAGTGAGACAGCACTGGCTCTGAAAATGTACTTACAGTATAAAAGTCAACTGCTGTCCTATAAAGCAAATCTACACCGACAGTTTTATTGCAAAAATATAAGTAATGGATAATTTCCCCAACATAATGTGCAACTCCTCAAAATATAATAGTACACCTGCCTTTGCAAATATTCATATGTAACTGCTGTAGCATAGTGAACTAGTGGTCCGCATGCTATCATTTGAGGCTAATGTTGTAGCAGATAAACACACCTTCCTTACACTCAGGTGTTTTTAGAAAGCTCATCTAAAAAAGCAGCACACAGAAAAGGCTTCCCTCACTGTAATGACATAATTACAGCTTCTACATCTCTTCACCAAACCACTTCACCTGTGCTTGGCTCTGTTTATGTTTTTCCTGGATCAAAATGCAGAAAAATGTAGTTCCTTAAGCAGTGGTTTCAACTGCCTACCCAAGCTATCATAAAAACAATATGGAGAAATGCTTTGGTTACTAAAGTAGGGCTGCACCAGTATCGGGCGATATCGGAGCTTAAGTACTCGTACTCTTAAAACTACGCCGATACAACCGCACGCGATACCACTTTACAGCTTTATGTTAGCCTCCCGTTAGTTAAGCAGGTAGGCAGAGAAGGAGCAATGTCACTTTTCAGAAAAAGGCTTAGTCTTCACAGACAGCACTAACATATACACTTACGGCCAACTGAAGCTAACAGAGTGTAACATAACCACTAAGGCAAACTAACTTACAGATTCATGGTCGCACACACAATAAAAAGAGTCCGTTGGCAATCACTGATGTCTCCGTAGTAGGTGCAGTAAACAAGTCCGGGCATGTCTCCCTCACTGCCGTATTTTGTGGGTGGATGCGCTGTGCAGTGCTGCATTCGGATGCGCTCAGAAATGGGAGTGCTCGTCACGTGACCTTTTTTACACTATATGTGGTATGTGTGTTATACTGAAATCCACTGAATGTGTTATAGGTTGCACAAGTAAAATGGATTGTTTGTTTGTTAAGTAAAACAAAGGTGAGTGTTAAAATGTCAGCAACAGTTGCATCAGTCTGTCGATTTACTTTGTTACAGTCAGAAGGTGAGGACTATAATGATATTATTAAGTAACCATATCGGTACTTGGTATCACCAAATGTGGGTACTTGTACTTGGTCTGAAAAAAAGTGGTATCAGTGCATCCCTAAACTTAAGCTAAAGTCCCTGCTTTCAGATTAAATTGCATATTGAAGCCTGTGCAGGAAATGACCGATATCAATTGTTGCCTTGCATACGACAGCTTACCACTCTAAATGAATCATGTGTAGAGAACACTGATGTAGTCAAGATTAGCTTAATAAGGTCAGTATTAGTGCAAAAAAGCTGAACCATAAGTTTGGATTGATTCATCCCCATTGTTTTCCACTTCCTGTCTGGATCTCTCTGTCTCAGTTTCTCTCTCTTCTCTCTGTTTCTCTCGCTCTTGATGCTGCATGAACAGTAGGCGAGAGCATCTCTGTTCCCAGGGTCCTACGTTCCCCAGTTCAAAATCCTCTTAGTATAACATATTAAGGAGACTTTTTAAAGGATGTTATATTCTTAGGCATGTTTTTTCACCACGTTAAATGTTCCTCATGTGTGTCCTTGGGTCAATACGCTGAAATAACCCACCTTAAATCTACCGCGTACTGAAGTTAGCATTGTTGTTGCATTATTTCCTCCAGTTTGCCAGTTTGAATCTGTTACAATATTAGTGACCAAAGAAACATTGGAACATAGGACCCGGTGAAAATAGGGAAAACCCCCGCTGTAGCAGAAGAAGATCGCAGACGGAACACATGATGCTATAATAAGCCCTTTAAGCTAACTTTTAGCTCCATTTATGTTTGTTTGTTGACATGTGTGAGTGTGATATGGGCATATTTGCGGTGTTTAACGTGTGTGTGTATCATTGTGTTCCTGTGTGTTCTTGGGGCTCAGTGTAATCACAGCTCTAATCTGTCTGCCAGGAGTCTGTGTGTGGGTGACATTAAAGTTCTCATTAGCACTGTAACTCAGCACCAATGTCACTGTGAAGACACCAACGACACATCCACTGCAGCAAAGTCTACCCACCATGTCTGCGTGTGTGTACATTACCAGCGTGTGTGTGAGAAAGAGAAAAAGAGTTAGAATCAGTTTTTGAGCTTCTTTCTTTATTTCCCTCGTCTTCGTCTTTGTTAATTCGCTGTCAATTCCGTAACTCATGTAGGCAAAAGGAGATAAAACAGTACACTTATGCTTCGTTTAACAGCACGCACTATTAAAAAGTTAAGGAATAAAATGGAATGTGCTGTGATTAACCGTGTGAGATGAATCATGGCTCGCTGCAGCACATTTTCATTAAAGAACTTAGCAGGTCTCTTTATAGACGCACTTTTTGCTGAAGCTGTTGCTGAAGTGAGGCAGGATGAATGAGCAAGGCGAAGAGGTGGAAAAGAAGGAATAGTTGGGAAAGAGGACCAGATAGGTTGCCATGGTAACAGGGAATGGGCTGGAATTGAATGAAAGACGTGGTGTAGAGTGAAAAACCACAACAATGCGAGGTCTATCGTAAACGAGACGCTGGATGTGCAACTGCAAACGCATCTACCCACCTCTGTAAACTCTGTGTGTATTAGCATGGCTGCGAGCGCTCTGCACCAACTTAGTCTGGGCTGTTTGCAGCAGGCATGTAAAGTAAAAAGAACCAGAGCGAGTAAGAGAGAGAAGTGGGTCAGGGGAGGATATGGGCGTCTGCACTCAGGACGGTTCTGTCTGATTTCACACATCCCGGCTAATCAGCCTCTTACACTTCGCATCCTCGCTCCATCCAGAATGCTAATGCACGAGCTAGCTGCCCTGCTAGCTGTTTTTGTTGAAGGGGATGATGCTAACAAGCTAACACAGAGCTAAACATCTCTGTTGTGCACTGAAGTGATATCTTTTGGAGGACGTAGAGGTATTTTAAAGCAGTGTAATCGTGGGAAACAGCTGGTCTGGAGTGCGTTAGCATTTTAGCATGCAGCCAGGTTTCTCTGTTGTCAGCTGCAGCTCTGATGTAAAGAGGACTCTATTTTTGGACTAGAATGTTTTTTCCTGAATGAATTACTTTTTCCAAAAAAAAGGCAGGATCACTGTAAAAAAGGCAAGAAAAACTGAAAGCAAGAAAAAAAAGGTGATAGCAGATCCATCAGAATCGTCTCTTGTGTCCTTGGTGACGCAGATCTGCAGTTTTTCTGCAGCAGGAACAACAGAGAGAGAGAGAGAGGGAGAGAGAGAAAGACAGAGACAGCGAGTACATTTGGAGGGTCAGGGGCTTAGACAAAAACACCTGAGCTTAGGGAGCGAACATTCAGCACCTGCAGTGGGACTTGGCTGCTACGATAGCTCCTTTTTTTCAGGAGGAAATGGGGTCTCTGATTTGCATTATGCAGCATCCGAGCTGCACTGCTGGCTCTGCTGCAAAGCACAAAGTTGACAAATAAAGGCTTGTTTCTCAGCAGCTGGGTTTGACTCTGTTTAAACTGATAGATTTCTTATTTGCCCTTTGGGCTGGAACCGAGTGCTGACGGTGTGTGTGTGTGTGTGTGTGTGTGTGTGTGTGAGTGTGTGAGTGTGTGAGTAAGGGACAGGGAACAGAGGCCAGAGGCTGCAGGTTTGGAGTCGAGTTTCAGAGAGTTTGGCAGAGATTAAAGAATGACTGCAGAAGGTAGAACAAGCTGATGATGGGATAGTGGGAACGTGAGGTGAAGTGCGAGGCTACTTCAACTTTATCAGTCTGATATTTTGGGCTGTACGAGACTCAACATCCCCCTCTGTGAAACGAAAACAGTCACCAAATGGAAACAGTTCTTACTCACAGCCAGCGCGATAATATGAAGTAACAGTATTCTCCTGTTGTGCAGGTAAATGAGGGAGCAAGCCGGTTCACTTAGTCATAGCCGAGCTGGGTTGATGACGAGCAGAGTGTTTTTTTTTTACTACGCTCACCTGCAGAGTGGTGCTTTTGTTACAGCAGCATTTCACCACTCCAGCTTTATTTGACTCAAGCATTCAGATGCTCATTTTACTGACGACGCACTTTCCCATACATGTTTTTACAGCTATATTGCTCCTTAATTGAATTTCATAAATTTGCCTCTCCACTTTTACTGCACAAAGGAAAGCATTTGCTAAAACGCTGAATAAACAGAATCTCTGAAATATAATGTATTCACATAAAGTAGTGTTAGGAGCGTGTGATGCCAAAAACTGGTTTCTATTCGGTAACAAAAAAAGGGTCAGGATCCCCAATATCAATACTGATACACACTGATCAGCCATATCATTATGATCACCTGCTAATGTTGTGTGCGTCCCCCTTTTGCAGCCAACACAGCCCTGACCTGTCGAGGCATGGACTCCACTAGATCTCTGAAGGTGTGCTGAGGCATCTGGCACCAAGACATTAGCAGCAGATCCTTTAAGTCCTGTAAGTTGCGAGGTGGGGCCTTCCTGGATCGGACTTGTTTGTTCAGCACATCCCGCAGATGCTCGATTGCACTGAGATCTGTGGGAATTTGCAGGCCAAGTCAACACATTGAACTCGTTGTGTTCCTCAAACCACTCCTGAGCCATGTTTGCAGTGTGGCAGGGCGCTGCTGAAATCCTGCTGATCCTGCTCTGTGTTCTGACTCCTTTCTATCAGAACCAGTATTCACTTTTTTTGTTTAGCTACAGGAGACCATCTGTTGGATCGGAGCCTTAGTTTACCTTGGTCCAACAGTTTTCCTTCCTTAGACCACTTTGGGTAGATCCTGACCTCCGCAGACCCATTTTTCCTGCTTCCAACACATGAGGACAAAATGTTGCCTAACTTGCTGCCTAATCCCACCCACTGACAGGGTCCACTGAAACAAGATAATCAATGTTATTCACTTAAGCTGTCAGTGGTCATAATGTTATGGCTGATCGGTGTAGATGTTAAGGGAAGCTAATGCTCTTCTCGTGAGATGTGGTGAATGTATTTATCGGCTTCTTCTGAATATAGTTTAATTAACACAAAATCATCTTTCTACCATTCTCTGTTAATTACTCATTCACGTGTTTGGTTAAACACAACAACACTTGAATGGCAAATCACACACGCTCATTTTTTTGAATAGAAATAGTTTATTGATCCTCGGGGGGTGAAGAGGCGACCACTGCGTCATGCACACACAGAAAATATACCTCAAGGGTGCTTGTAAATCTTAAAACCAATCACTGTTCTCTTTCTCGGGTTATTCCAGGATGCAGTGGCAGGGTCCTGGAAAAGTAGTTCCTGGAGGGACTTGTTTTGGGGAGGAAAGACTGACATAAATCCCTGCAAAAGAGAACCCCACATAAAACATTAAATGATTTATACAATGCACGGATAGAAGACGCAGGTCCTGTCTTATTGCACAATTTAATTTGCTCTGCTCTTTGGTTGCTAGCTCGAAAGTTTCATGTGGCAACAAGGATTTAAAGACGGTTGTAGATTGCGTGGAGGCTAATTTTATCTTAAAAGGTAGCTAATGGCAGGCTCAGATGCACAGTCTACAGCCTGTGAGTCAGACCACCCAAAATATGACGTACTGGTAGTGTGTCTTTGGAGATCGATCGGCCCACCAACGAATGACTGACTAATGCTGTACATTTACGTAACGAATCTGGGGAATAAGACCCAGGTTGAGGACACGTCTCAATGAGGCCTTATGAGGGGATTTTGCGGTTATGAGGAAGGTTAAAAGGAAGAGAAAGGGGTCCGATGCATCATGGTAAATTGTCTTTGTTAATGTTATCATACTTCATGTGTAAGTCTAAGTAGGAAGCATGATGTCTTACTTCCATACGACCACATGAGTGATGTTTCACATGAAGCACGGCCTCCGTTCATGAAACGTATGCCTTCTGTCTGCCTTTTAAAAAATTTAAAGCAGCCATCTTTAAGCTGATGCAGTCAGAGTGCTTCTATAAATGGACCAGTGAAAACTTTTGCTTAATTAATAAAGGTTAATGCATTCAAGAAGGAACACTTAATCCTGCAATACAAGGGAGTTTGGTTGAACATTCACTTGAGTATGTTTGATATCAGTTTCTTCAATATTTAATGCAGAAGATGAAGTCACATTTTTAACTGGGCCTTCTGGGCCTTTCACCACAGCTGCACGTCTCCCTCCACTGCTTCACTTACATTCAACTCAAAACAACTTACAATTAACTGAAAAACAAACTATTCTTGCATTAAGTATAAAGTGCCACATGCTAAATTTAGCTAGCTCAAGGGTTCTGTTCAACCATCGTCAAGCCCTCTTATGTTTGAAATGGTTAAGAACATTGAAGGATATTTAGTTGTGTGTTCCTGAAAGCGTACTTGCCGCTGCATCAGGTGGCAGGTTGCGTGATCATAAATTTGCTTTGCTTCATATAATTAGTAACAAACAGTAGGTAACATTCCTTCTTCCTGTCTTAGAGTCTCTAAATGTAAAGACTGGTTACGACTAGTGAATCATTTCCACAAAGTTCACCATCATTTTTGTTGCAGCAATGTTTTTCTCTGCCAGTAAGCTACAACTACAGCTTAAAAGTTAGCGAGCTACGTTCAGAGTTTGTCTTTTGTGTGATACGGCTCCGTCTATGACAGATTTCACCAGAAGTAATTCTGTCTGTTACATCCCTCCAGACATTCTCCTTTTACTCCTGTCTCTGCACTTCATGATGTGAGTCTCAGAAAAAAACAATTATCACGTTCAGTTTAATCTTTTTCAACTCACATGAACTGGGTTTCACCTGCATTAGCTGGAGTGAACCCTGCCAGCCTCTTTGTGTGCAGCCTTGTGAACCTTATACATCACTTTGTTTCTGTTTACACTTGTTATTCCAGTGAGTAAGAAAGGAAAACTACATGATGTAGGAGATACAGGGCAAGAAACAGGATTTAAAGACGATGATATCAACTCTAGTCTTGTGGATCATAACATGATTTAAAACATAAGTGAAAAACTGTGGATTAGGGCCTGTGTCCACTAACTTTTTTCCTCTGGCAGTGCCTATTTTCTTTACAAAAACAATGCAGTCCCTTGACAGCTGGTTTTGTCACTGCACTCGCAGGGCTCCCAGTTGAAAATAGTTAAAGTTTTCGCCCATCAATGTCACTTCTCCCTAGCCGACCAATCAAAATCAAGAAGGGACGGGACTTCAGATAAGAACTTTGTCAACAACAGTGGCGGAAGAGAAGCTGATCCTTTCGCTTTTTCGAGGGTACAATTTCCAGGTGTGGAGTTGCTGCTAACGCCTGACACGATTTCTTTCCATTATTTTTCTTTGTCCTTTGTCCTTAAATAAAGGCTTATTAAGCAAAGAGAGTAATTTAAAATAGACTGGTGATCACTACCAAGGGAAGCGGAAGTGCCGCCAGACAACTTACGTAACCTAGCAACAGTTAGCACCGGTGAGAAGCGCTCTGAAATTGAGGCTGTGGGATCTGCCGGCACAAAACCGTTGTTAGTGGACACAGGCCCTTAGAGTTAAGAAAAATAGTTCCTCAGGACAAAACAAGCTACACACATCATGCATACCATGCGTATGTTTACAGTGTGAGTGATATGTATTGATATTTTATGGTAATCATTTATGGTTTTCTATATGAAGTTCAACCTTTTCCGTTCCGTTCAGAAATAACCTGTCCGTCTGGACATGTTGAGGGCACGACTTATTGAGCTTTTTGCTCATACAAGTGTCCCTGTGAATATTTCAGAACAAACAACATGATACTGCAAACATTATCATTGGATCAAAGGTCACACTGCCCCACAATATATGCAGAGATTTAGAGATTAGCTACTTTGGGAGCAGCTGTGGTTACACATCAAACCTGCAGCAGGTGTAAGGTTTCCCCCTTAGCTGTCAGACGATGGCCCAGAGGATTGTGTGTGTGTGTGTGTGTGTGTGTGTGTGTTTATGTGTGTGTGTTTGTTGCTTTGCACACTTATAAAGAGAGAGGGAGAGAAAGGGAGTCACTGTCAGCTGTGCACCTGTGTATGTTGTGTCCTGTGTCAGCGTGGCCTGTCTGTAGCCCGATGTTATCAACCTCTGGTGATGAAAGATAGATTTTGTCCCTTCCAGGTGTCCCGGGCAGAGGAAGAGAGAAGGAGAGAGGAAGTGATCCTTCCTTAACGCTCCTGAATGGCTTGTTATTAAACTATTTCATGCTAATCTGAACTGAGTTTCAAGTCTAGGCATGGGTCTGAATAAAATCTTAAATCCCTCTGGGTTTATTATCAACCTTTTGTATAATCTCTGACAGGACCAGGAGCTTTGAACAGTCACTGTGATAATGAAGCACCTTGTGCCTGAAGACTGAGTAATGTCGGCTTAATTGGCAAAATATTTCAGACTTTTGAATTTTATGGCCTTCTTATTAGAGTTCATGTGGTGGAACTTATGGGACATAGCTTGTTTGCTGCTGTATTAGTTACACTCAACAAATGCAGTCTAATACAACAGCTTTGCATTAAATCCTACCGTAATGAAGGTAATAGACAGGTTTTAAATTTACTTCAAGGTCATTTTGGCCGGTCTTTGCTGCATTTTGTGGTAACTTTAAAGGGGGGTATTATGTTAATTAAAAGTTTCATATTTCCCTCTGTGATATCTGTGGAGTATCTTAGCATAATTTAAAGTTAATAAAACTCATCATGTGTCCCACACTGCTGCTCTGTGCAGGCCCTCATACAGCCTCTGCCTGAAACGACTCTTGCCCCTTTAAGAAACCCCGCCCCTACAAGCTTGCTTTCTTCTGATTGGCCAGCTCTCAGAAGCCTGCAGAGGCTGCACTTTGTGACGTCATAAAAAAGCAGTCTGAAACCTGGCGTTCACAGCGGCCCGCAGACTGAGCTGAGAAGCCTGGGGATTACTCCGACATACTTTTACCTGCAGATTTGAAACTTCACCCACGTTTAGTCTGGACATCCAACATTGTAACATTATATGTATGTCTTAAAATGTGAAACAGCACAATACCCCCTCTTTAAAGGTGTTTTAGTGATATACTACAGTTATAAATAGGTAGGAAATATATTGAAAATATCTTTGAGTAAAATACAAGAAATGTATTTAGTTTGAAAATAAGAAAATCAATGCCCTGTGATTGACTGGCGACCTGTCCAGGGTGTGCCTGGCCTCTTGCCCAATAAAAGCTGGGATTGGCTCCAGCCCCCCGTGCCCCTGAACAGGATAAGCGTTATAAATGATGGATGGATGGATGGATGGATGGATAAGACATTCATTGTTTCACTTGGTTCCACTAAAACATACTAACAGAACAAAATATGGACACTGAAATGCTTTCATCAGCTGTGATAAAAGAGCATTGCTACATAACAATTTAACACACTTTCAAAAAGACTTCAGATTTACAATTGGTGTATCTGTTTACAGTGCAGCCAAACAAATGTATTTTGACCAAGCACTTCTAACAGAATACAGCATCAGATCACAGGAAAGTTGTCTACCTCGCTGAGAAGTTGAAGCTGTGCCTGCAGCTTTTATCTATCAGCTAAATAAATGATCCGCTGACAAAAAATACATGCAGAAAATGAGTTTTTAATGAATAATCACAGAATCAATCACTTCAAACAGGGCAGAACCAAACCTACAGCGTGTCATCTCCTCATCCTCAGATCACTCATCCTCTTCAGCATCTTCCTCTTCCTTTTTTATCCTTAGAAAACCTGCATGTTTGTGTGTTCCCTTCACATTTTGCTGCTTCCATCGGCGTGGCTGAATATATCCGGGCTGGCAGGGGAACAACACAACACACAGGCTCAGAGCCACCTTTGAGGACACTGAGTTTAGATGAGGTAACAATGGCCCTGCTGAATATTACAGTGATACTTCTTACCACTGGGAAGGATCATTCTGGGAAAAGAGGAAGCTGTTACAAAGAAATATTGCTGTGTTATACATTACTGTGAATAAGTTAGGCGATGGAGTTCCTGTGAAACTTTCTCAGATTTGGTTTAAATGTTTTGAGGAACATTAAATCAGTAGATTTGGGGTATAAAACATGACTACTTAGGAAAAGCCAGCCTTGGTTAAATGCATTTGAAACTGGTTTGTTTCCTGCAGTTCATTACTCACATTAGGACTCAATGGCAGACAGCCATTTGCAACTTTAGGGTGCTAACCCTAACCCTAACCCTGGAGATGCAAAATACACAACATACTTGCGTTTAACTCCACGATCTTTCTCTAGACCTCTCATAACGTAACATAAACTCAGTGTCCTGAAAGGCAGACGGCCTTTGTATTGCGATGTTCCCCGGTGTACACGGCAGTGTTCAAAGCCACACAGAGATGCAGCAAGATGCGGAGGGAGAACACAAACATGGAGGTTATCTGAGGATAAAACAGCAGGAAGACACTGACGAGAAGCAGCCTCTTTTTGAAAATGTAAGGTATGAAGGAAGCATGAGTAAAAGGCCCTTCTTTGAGAATGGTAGTAGCACACATTAGCCAAGGTGGTGGCTTTTGCAGAAGATGTATTAACAGAAAGAAGTAGTCACTGATGTGTATCATGCTGGATAATTCTAGTGACATAGAAACAGGGATCGGTATCAGCCTTAAAGTCATTGATTCATTGCTGTCAGCGGCCTGCCCCTTGTTAATTAATGAAATACGAACCAAGAAGACATTAAATCACCGTAAAGGCTCAGCAGGAGACCAGTTGCATAACAGATGACTGTGGCTCAGGAGGTAGAGGGGGTCGTCCTTCCATGTCCTGCCCATCGAGATGGGCTAAGGCAAGATACCTAACCCCAAATAGCTCACAGCCTGTGAGTGTGTATTAATGTGTTAATGGGGTTAAATTGCAAGTAGTGTTTGAATTTTCAGAAGACAAACAGGTTAGGTGGTTCACATTTACTTGTTGCGAAAGCAGGCCACAGTCAAAACCAGGCAGGGCGGCGGGGTCAAGATGGGGATCATGCAGGCTAGGTCAGGCAGGCAGGACAAAAGTCTGGAAAGCTGAGCGTAAGGAAAAAAGACTGGCAGGGAATGAGTAGAAACAGAAGCGGGTTATTCCTAAAAGGCTTGACCAGAGTGACATGGAAGCCAAGGGTGGATTGGCATGGGCCGAGGCAGTTGGAGGCGGACTGCAGCCTGGTTGATGTCCTTGGACATTGGGATTGGGCCCACAAGCCAGAGAGCCAACTTTGTGAGGTGTGACAGGTGAGGGCATTGAGAAGGGCTACCACTGAGCTGATGTCCTGGATGAAATGCCAGTAGAAGTTGGCAATCCCAGGGAGGCATTGCATCTGCTTTCAAGGGAAAGGGATAGGCCAAACCGTGACCGCTGTGTCCTTGGCAGGGTGGATCTGGATTGAAAATGATCCCCGTTAATGATGTTACAGAGACATGACACTCTGCCTTGACAAATAGTTAATTCCGCAGAGGCCTCAGTTGAGCATTGAAGAAAAAGGTGAGAGGGAATTTATGCATCTCTGTCAGCTCACCTTTGCCCTCCTGATTACTGGTGAGTCTGCCCTTTTTACCGGGTAGGAGTACACAAAGTGGGTCTGGCTGCTGGCATTGGAAGGTGGTACCATCACTCTTTCGAGGAGAGTCGAGTCTGGCCAAGTCTGTCTGAGTTAGGCCCTGATGTATTGGCCCAGGGGTGTTGCTACAAACACTCAGAACTGGAGCTGGAGGCGAGAATGTGGGAGGCAGGCGTGACCAGACTCTGGGACTGACAGCAGGAGCTCATTCCCTCTTCCGCTCTTGGAGAGGGCTGTCAAAGTCGATAGAAGGGCTAATGAGAGCATCCTGGTCCAAGGGGAACTCCCAGGCTGCCAGTTCCTCTCCGGTGACATCACAGTTTCAATTGTAAAAGGCACTATAAATCTTTCTAAACTAAATATCTTTCAGCGGGGATAGTCCAGAACTCAGTGGAGTAATCGGCCACTCTTGTTCCTCCTTGATTCAGGTTGAGCAGACCCTGCAAAGCCTCTCTTACTTGAGTTGAGTACAGTGGTGAATATATCCCAGACGCGGAGTTTGCCGACTAATAAGTGCTCTCCTCTGAGAGAGTCATGGCAGGAGGTAGCCAACTACTGTTTTGCTGCCTCGTCTCCCCTCGCTGTGCACCCCCTGCTTGCTCAGCTGGTCTAAAAAACCACCTTAATATAGATCAGGCACCTGGGAGAACAGCATGGGTTCCTGGCCCTCTGGCCTGTTCCAGAGCTTTATTGATAGGCACCGAGCCAATCTGCCAATATCACAGCGGTACTTGGACCTAGAAGCTGTTGTTTAGCATGTGTTTGTGGGCATCTTTGTTTGTGTCTCTATTGCGGCACTCCTTTTTCTTTTTATGTTCCTGTTTTCAATCTTTTAGAAGTCCTTACCTGACATGAGCCTGACGTGGGTTTGCTCTGCATTGGAAAGCAGCTGGTCATGAAGATTTTGCCAATGAAAGTCAGTGTTTATGCTGTAAATCCATATTGTTTCTTCACACTACTTGTTTATGCCATCTAAATAATGACATTGCGATGATGAATCTATATCATGAGAACAGGGCGTGCACATGTATATCCTACTGTGTATCTTAACCCCATTTACCAGAGGTTTCACTTCATCTATACAGCATATGAGACGATGAAAAATCCATGAAAAATGGGGGTGAAGAGGATGGGTAATGAGAAACATGGAGAAAAAAGTCTATAAGGAGGCAGACAGAATGGAAGGAGAATGAAGAGGTGGTTAATATTTCATTAGTTAATTAGAGACTGTGCTTCGTTCTGAGCGAGTGTGCTGTAGCTCTAGGCTCCGGGGTGTCATTGTGGCCAGCACAGTCATCACTTACTGTACCATTTCCGATGGCCTCCACTTTGAATACAGTAGCAGCACTATTGTAGCTCTTTCGCAGCAAAGCGAGGGAAAGTTGATGCAGGAAGGCAACGCTTGCATTCTGCAGCAACTTACAGCCAGGCAGAACTTGTGCAGAGGGAGTGACGAGGTGTTTTGGTATCTTTGTGGCCAGAGGTGTCCTGTGCACCCAGGTAAACTGGAGCAGAGTTGAATATGATGTAATCCATTATTGAACATTGTCAGAGGCAGTATGGAGGGTTATTACACTCTGGATCTTTGAAAGCAGTGTTCTGCCACCAAAGAAAACTATTTTGCAGGAGGTTTAGAGTCACAATAATGACATACAAGCCAACAGTTTGAACCACACATCTGCTATGAGGGGCAGATGATTTATGACTTAGCAGAATAAACGGCAGACGTTTGAAAACCAACAAGGATACACAAAATGCAAGCATAGTTTTGTAGACAGTTAAACCTGCACTTTTGGATTGGAGTAGGAAGATAAATACTTCATTTGGAAGAGCAAAAACGGCCATTTCATTGTTGAAAAGTTTTTCTTTGAGGGCAGATGAAATTGACTATCCCTCTTGAGGTCTCTTGGCTGCACGGTGGTGCAATGGTTAGCGCTGTCGCCTCACAGCCAGGAGGTTCTCAGTTAGACAAAGTGGGCCTTTCTGTGTGGAGTTTGCATGTTCTCCCCGTGCATGTGTGGGTTAACCTCCAGGTGCTCTGATTTCCTCCCACAGTCAATGCTCATTAGGTTCACTGGCGACTCTAACTTCCCAGTTGCCCGTGTGAGAGTGAGCGTGAAAGGTTGTCTGTCTCTATGTGTCAGCCCTTTGATTGACTCGCGACTTGTTCGGGGTGTGCCCCGCCTCTTGCCCAATGACAGCTGGGATTGGCTCCAGCTCCCCCCCCGTGACCCTGAACAGGATAGGCGGTATAGATAATTGAATAATGGAGATCTTACAGAAACACACACTGTTCTCAACTGCACTGTGTTTTTGGGATGTCATTATTTGCATAATCAATACCTAAGCTTTAGTGGGAAAGTGCTGTGAGGACATAGAGTAGAAGCGAGAGGCTTTCTGAGGGTCCTGTCACTGTTCTGTACAGTACACGTCTGCCAAGTATATTCTGGACAGCTGTAAGACCGAAATATTCCCAAAAAGTCTGCATGCTTACGTAAAGCAGAACTGGGATGCTGATTGCATGTGTGGGTTTTGGAAGATTCCATACAGGTATTCATCAACCCATAGGCTGCTGTAATTAGCACCAAACACTCTCTCTGCAGCATTGTGTTAACTTGTCAGGCAGGCGGTGCACAATGCAAAAGCACAAGTCATACCTCGAACCACGAATGCAGTGCGTCACCGAATTTTACCCCTCGCCTTTCTGCAGCTGTTGTCCCACTTTGGTGCGAGGGAAAAGTCTCCAAAACAAAGAAAAAGCTCTGCAGCTTTCGTCCGTCTCGGCTACACTTTTTTCCGTATCAGCAGAAAAGTGTGGCCTTTTCCCCGGGAGGAGGGGAAGTCAGGACAAAAGGACAATCAAGGACAGAAGGGCAGTATTGAAGAGAGCAGTGGGTGGTGTGTGTTTCCTCGGAGAGAAACTGTAGAAATGCCATGAGTTACCTCGGGCTTTTGGGGAGCAGCACTGACAAAGAGAAAAGTGTGTGTGTAAGAGAGAAGGTCAGGCAGAGAGGACTTTATGAAGACAGACATTTAGCTTCTGACACATTTGTGCTGTAAAAGACAAAAGAAAAGTTTTTCTCTCGGACAGTTTCAGATTGTCATCAAATTTTAATTGCAGTTTCAGTTATAGACGGAGGTGAGAAAGTGTGTTCTCACTCTAACTACCGAGTTGTGATGTGAGAATGTCAACGTGCGACCAAAAAAAGATACAGATGTCTCGATGATGACTCATAGATATCACGACACGAAACCCTGACCCAGTCTCTCCTCAGGTGTCGAGGGAAAACATCCCAGAAACTGATAATGAAACGCACGCAACTGCGCACACACATTCATACAAATGTATCTCATTGCAAATGAGGGGAACTTCAATTATTTCCGAGGCTTAAATAAAGGTTTGAATGAATTCAAATGAATCTACAGGAGCCCACATGAAAAGCCCTGCCTTGTTCGCGGGTCCCCTGAGCAAAAACGTCTTGCCGGTCCATGAATAAAGTTTTCCACAGAGAGCAGCCGACAGAGTTTGATGCGCACGAGCTTTGATTGATGGTTTATTGAGCTTATCACTGCAGAGGGGAACAGAAAACCTCATTCTCCAACTCTCCTCTCTTCTCAGGAAAGACCAGAGGAAAGACAACAAAGAGAGCAGGGACCAGTGTCTGCATGTTAATTACAAGTGTATAAGATAAACCCAAGTGCATTGTGTGCGCGCGCTCAATAATTAGCACCAATACTGCACGAATTAGAGGCACGGAGCCCAAGGAAGTCATTCATTCAAAATAAAAGGCCTCATCATGAAAGGACGTACTTGTTACAGCTTCAAAGGAATTCCTGGTAATACATCGTAATGGATTTATTCTTTTATCACATTATAGACAACAGTGTAGGAAGCAGTTCTCTTGTTTGATGCTAATAAATTTGGTTGTACCCGGTCAACATAAGGAAATGAACACTATAATTTAATGTCATAGTATATCTCAGCTCATTTGAGCTGTGATTTGATGTATTTTACAGACTTCTTTGAGTAAATAAGCTGAAAAATTTCCAGAGTATTTATTTGCTAGAAAATTAGTTTTATCTTACAAATGGCTTCTGAAATTTATTTTGACAGACGTTTTAGTTTCTTTCAGTCTGAGCAGCTGCTCTTTTTACATTGCACACACCTATCTAAAGCCTGACTGGCGATCAGTCCAGGTTGTACCCCTCCTCTCGCCCAATGTCAGCTAGGCTTCAGCCCGCGACCATGAACAGGATAAGCGGAATGGATAGTAGATGGATGGATACCTAAGACTGAGCCCCTTGTCATCCCAGCTAGTCCCTCTCTTCAACCACAGATCAGTATCCAGCTTGGACCAACCGCACCCACAAAGTCGTCATAATTGACGAGCTAACCCTTAAGGTTCAGGTGGCCTCGATTGCATGGTTGTGTCGATTTGCCCTGTACAACATCAGGAATATCAGACCCAACCTGTCAGAGCATGCAACACAACTGCTGGTACAGGCTCTCGTAACATCACGAGACTGGTCTTCAATCAACCCAAAATGGCACACATCACTCCGCTGTTCATATCCCTCCACTGGCTCCCAGCCGCCGATTGCATCAAATTCCAAACCCTGTCGCTCGCTTACAAAACGGCAACAAAAACGGCTCCCTCGTCCAGATCTACACTCCCTCCCACCTACTACGTTCTGTCAATGAAAAGCGCCTTTACTCCCATCACAACAGGGCCCTAAGTCGCTAGCTAGCCTCTTTTCCTCAGTAGTCCCCCGGTGGTGGAACGAGCTACCAAACTCCTGACCCTACCTGACCCAGCTCTTTCATGAACATCTCCACACGTAAGACATTGATGCTATTGATGATGTCAACGACGATGATGACGATGAAATTAAATCAGCTTCCACACACCCTGTGCGTTGCCTTTGTGCACCGCATGTCCGCACCTGTGTCTGATCGCACTTGAAGCTGTTTGTTGGCACTTACTGACTTGTTCCTTCCGGTCTTGATCCTTGCTTGTGTCCAGTGTCCAGTGTCCATTGGGTGAATGGCTTTATATACCCTTACATGGCTTTTATATGTGTGTGTGTGAGAGCATTTGAATGGTCTCCAGCCCCTTCCACAGAATTTAACGTGCACTGATGTGAGCCTAACGCGTAGCTGCGGTCACAGAAAATGCATGCTACACTTCCTGCGCAGAATTTTGAGGGCATTATGCAACCGAGCCACCGTACTGTTACAGTATCTGAGGCAACACTTTCACATGCATCACACCTTCAACTTTACAGACGTCCGCAGCTGTGTGAGCTTAGGCCCCTCTTTGCACTTCAAATGAATTTCCACTCGGGTCTTGGCTGGCAAGTGTTACAGTCTGCACCTGCAGTGTTTCACCGAGCACAACTTGTTTCACTTTGGAGGAAAAATTAGCATGCTGCAGCAGCTTTCACCCTCACATCAGGGTGTTGTTGCTGCTGTTTTTAGCAGCTTTCACTCCTACACTCCTGGTTCCAGCCTGTTATGACTCAGGACTACTAATTGTCTTCATGGCATGAAGGAAGCCTCGGGGGGATCAGAAAATAACCCTGAGTGATAACTCACGTTCATGCTTTTTTTTAGATAATTCCATCACTCCTAGGTTTATCATGTCATCTACAGTGTGTGTGTTAATGTGCGTGTGTGCTGTAGGTGTAACTGGGCTGATGTCTGCTGTTGGAGTAGGTAGTGATGACCTGGCAGTGGTGTTATTTGGCTGTGAAAAGACTCTGGCCCTCTCCAGCCCTCCTCTGTGCTGATTACTGACTCCTGACTCCTGGCACAGACACAGCCCAGTTACAGGCCAGGCAGCTCCACCCCATAATCACTATTGATTACTGATAATCCAGTTAGGGGAAGGAAAACTGCCCGGGTTTTGGCAATGAGCAGAAGATGGCATCAGTCAGCGCTGTCTTCTTACAGCTCAGCTCATGCAGGAAGGAAATAAAGCAGATTGTATCAACACTGTGAGATGAATGTAAAGGCACTTTTGTATGTTGGTGTCATGTTTGATACAAAAAAAACCTTTTCTGATGCTTTCAACACTTAATACCGTCAAGGTTGAATAAACAGAGAGAGAGATTGAATGTCCTGAAAGAAAACCAGTCAAATACTCTGCGATGTAGTTTGTTTTTAAAGGTGAAGAGGAGTTTCTTTCACGTCAATCAGTCGAGAAAATTGTGTTTTTATTAATTTTCCTCTTTGTGCTGCAGGAAAAAAAACTTTAACAAAAGAGTTTTTAAAAAACCTTCAAGAAAAACCTGACAACTGTCGGAACCCCAGCCTTTATATCCATGAAGGAAATATGGTCTTGTCTTTTTAACTCTGTGGTCAGGTTGGACAGACAATACTGACCAAATGATCAGGGGTATGGTTGGGTAGATTAGTCATCCAAAGTAGAGCTGCGACTACCGACTATTTTGATAGTCGACTAGTCATGGATTTTTAAAACAATTAATCGACCAATCGGATAATGGGTTGTACAATTCCTTAAAGCTACTGTGAGGAACATTTGTGTTGATTTTGGCGCCCCCTGTGGACAAAGCCGTACCTCTTATCTCTTTGCTGATTTTGTTCTGTACATGCTTAAGTGGTGGTTTTAAACAATTACTTTAACAGTCACATGCATCACTCACTTTAAATGTTTGTCCTGGAAAATGTAAACAAAGGCAGCGTGCAGTTAATCGCTGCGTCTGACACCTCCCCCCCCGCCAGTAGTTTCAGGCATTAAAAATAACTATATAGAAATAATCAGTCTCATCGCTGATGGTCTGGTTTGCTTTTGTAGCTCATATATAGTCATCAGAATGAATTTTGGTCTGTTTCATAACCAGTGAAAAACTCCTCACAGGAGCTTTAATGGTTCTTATCTCGCTTTCAGCTTTTAATTTAGTTGGAGGTTTTTGTCAGCATGCAAACTAACAAAGAGAAGAAATAAGAGTTCATTCAAAAACAAGTCTGTGAATAAACTTTGCTGCTGATTTGGCTCCCAAATCCAAGATCAAGTCCATTTAAAACTAACAAAAGTGCTGATAAATAAAATAAATCAAACGGATGCTCGAGCATTACTGACGTGCTCCCGCGATAAGCAAGGTCCGCTTTACTAATCCAGCAGGTGATGGTTTTCTTTGCAGCACTGAAGGTGTAAAGCTCTCAGACTTTAGACGTTTCAGGACGTGATGGTGTTGCATCGGCCGCCACCATTTTGCTGTTTTGTTTACCTGTCTCTTCCCTGTTTGCTGTTAACATGCGCAACTCTCAGCAGAGATAGTACGGATGCAAGATGGCTCACCCCTCAGGAAACTCCGCTCCGGAAAACGATGTTATGACTAATTATTGACAATTCAATTTGTTGAACGCTAATTTTGCCAACGATTTTTGTTGACAATGTCGACTACTGTAACTGTTGCTCCCCTTTTCTAAAGGTGAAGTTTTCCTGTAAATATATATTATCTTACAATCAGTGAACTCACCAAAATGTATTGTGTGTATTGTTTTTGGATTTCGGTCCCCATAAAACATCTGTAAAGCCACTTTTTGCATTTGTTTGCACATTAAACTTTTGGTGCACATTACTGCACACAACTGTTGATCAAAGGACATGACTCGGTTGACCTTTCTGACCCTGCGTACTGTTCTATAACTCCAAATACTGCAAAGCTGACGTCTTATCATCTTCAATAATTAAATGTATCAGGGCATGGCACACACACGACCTCTGCTCCTCAGAGTCTTTGTTTCCTTGCATGTTACCAACAGCGTACCGCTACCTCTCCACTGTCCTCCTCCTGCTCTCTCTGTCCCTCGGCCTCTCTGTCACTCCGTCCCTGTGCTGTGGCCATGCCGTGCCACCTCTCCTCCCTCCACCTGTTGCTGGTCCAACAGGATGTTGAAGCTGCAGCAGCGTCTGCAGCAAACAAATCATCTTAACACACTTTGCAGCATCTGCTTTCAGATCTTAAATCTTTCCCCCAGCCACTTCTCTCTTCTTTCTTTTGCTTCCCCATCACATTGGTTGAAGTTGGTGCTCTGTAACAAATCATGTGTTTGGGTCTGAGCAGGAGGATTAGAGAGCACAGAGGAGGAGGGGTGCAGCTGCTGCCATTAGAAATGTGCCTAGTGTCATTATAGAGAATGAACCAGTGGGACACTCCCACGGCTTTATGGGACGGTTGTTAGCAATAAAAGATTTTCTTGTTCAATATAAAAATAACTAAATGATCTTGGCCCCCAAGTGTGTTGGAATGGATGCCAGGAAGATGAAGCCAGATAAGTTACAGAGCTCATGACTGGGTTACAAGGGGTGGTAGTCTTTGTGAGGGTACAGGAGGGTGTGCATTATTGATCTGCAGCACAGCAGCCGTTCACTAAGAAACATAACAGTTTGATACTCTATGTATTCTTAGTGATTTTTGGCTGACCGCCGGGGTCAGCCGTACACGCAGGTCTGTATGTGACTGACTGAGTGAGTGAGTGACGGTACTTTCACAGTCGTAGAGAGAGAGACTTCCAACATCGCAATGGCGGATCATGGATGCTCCATTGGACCTCCACTGACGGGACTCTCTCTCTATACGGCTCTGGATACTTTGTTCGGGGAGTAGGCGGGGCTGCTCCTCCGCTGCTCGTCCGCTGTCCTCACCTACGTCCGCAGTGCGCACCTGCTTTCAAACACGTTGTCATCGGCCTCATAAGGACAGTCCTTGTAACACACACAAAAGTGCACATTGACCTATTGCGCTCAGCCACATACTAGGCTTTGACCAAGTCTTGTTATAAGAGAAGCAGATAAAAACAGAGAAGAGAAAAACAGGAGAGATTCAGGAGCAGTTCTGTGTGTGTGAGGCTGAGCTGGGTGAAGCGTTAACACAGATGAAGGAATTTTTAGGGCTGCCACTAATGACTATTTTTCTATCAATTAATTTATCGACTATTTGACTGATTAGTACTTTAATTATTACTCAATTATTCAAATGTTATTGTTTTTATAGCATTCCCAACACAGAAATGCGCTCAACATAATGGCAGAAATACTTGTGGGAAGCCTTACATGCACGAAAGCAGGCACGACAATGAGTACAACAAACGGTCTCCCTACTAATGAATAAGCAACACTCACAGTGGTTTTGCCTTTTCAGGCGGTCCATCATCCAGAAGAGCTTCTCTTTTTTTTTCTCTTCAGGTGCTCGTGCATAGCACTGGTGCTGCTGTGGTATGCCGGCCAGACTTTGCACAGCGTACAAACCACCTTTTTGTTTTGTGATCATTTGAAGTGCTCCCATACTTTCAAAGCTTCAGGCCTTTGGAAACTCTCACTCAACCGGTGACTCGAGACAAAAGCGACTGACGTCATGATGCGGAAGAAAAACAATGAAAAACCTTGAGTCGGTTTAAAGTATTGATGTTGACGCATTTTTCTGTGTGGACGTCATCGATTACGTCGACTACTCGCAGCCAGTGTTAATTTTAGCAGCTATTTTAGTCTTAGTCATTGTCTTGAGATTAAAAGGCTTATTAGATTTAGTCACATTTTAGTCATCTTTACCCTTTGTAGTTTTAGTCTAGTTTTAGTCGGTAAAAAGTCATCACATTTCAGTCATTACTTTTAGTCAAAGCGTCTCTTTAAACTAATTCACTTTGCTTAATACAGGTTCAATCTGCTGTAGAGTCCTTTCATCCGTCCTTACATTTGTTTCCTGATGATGTTCTGCTCATGTAACAGATCCTCAGCTGAGGTTATGTATATGGAAACTTCTGGAACGTAACATTAGGCATGTAAAGCCACAGAACGAAGCCGTGCAGGTTCAGTAGCTCATACAGCACATTCCTCTCTGCCCTTATTTGCAGCAGCAGTGTCGTTTTTACCGTAATAACTTTCATATATTCATCAGCGCTTCTTATTTAAACAGTCTGACTGAAGCAGACAGCCAGTGATCGCTCCTATTGTGCGGAAGAAGCGTCAAATTACGTGTTAAACGCCCCTTTTTCCCTGAGCACATTTTAGTCCTGTCTCGTCTCTTAAAGGAAACCAAACCATAAGTGTCGTACAAGGTTTTTAACGATCTATTTTTAGCTTGTCAACGTTGCGTCTTCATCGTGGAAAAAAGGTAATTGACGAACATTTTAGTCATAATTTTCATAAACGAAATTAACGTGGCAGCCCTCGTGCTATAACACACTTTAGGTAAGAAAATGTGAAACAGACTATTCAGGGTTATCTATGTTATACTTTGAAGTGTATAACTGTATCATTAAGAGAAAAAACAACATGCCACATTATGTATTCTTCCTTTCACAGGATGCCACCCATCATTCAGGCAGTGGCAGTGCAAATCAAATCACTGTACATAAACCTGAATTATGAACAAACCAGCTGAAATTGTAATATAACGTTGAAGAACATAACGTTTAGCTTCATACACATCCTTACGATGCATTTGTGATCACGGTCTATGCGAGGAAACAAGCATGCACGCTGTGTGCCATAATCCCGGCCATCGACTCCCACGCGCTCTGCGTCTCCACAGCATGGAGCATCCACTGTCTGTCAACACTCTAATGGGAGGCAAACCAAACAGCACAGAGGGAAGGGGACAAATGCAGACAACAACTACACAGAGCTAAATGCAGATCGAGGGGGCTCGCATGGATCGCAGCATTGTGTGTTAGAGTGCGGCTGCAGTGGACTCTTCCCTGTGTCACATTTCAGCGTTATTGGCCCGGTGTAAAAGAGGCTGTATCAGTTGTAATGTGATTATAAATGCTGCAGCTGGGTTACAGGACGGGTGCAGGATTTAGAGGGTCATTACAGCAGAAAGCGCTTTAAATAGAGTCGTCAAGCTTTATTTAAAAACAGCACGGTGACATATTGATGGAAAATTGTGCCTCATCACCTCTTTTTTTACGCTCGTCACAGTACAGTAGATTTAATAATGCCCGCATAAAACTGGGGCCTGATTAAAGGCCAGTACAAGGTAATTTATTTACTGCAATGCACAAATGGGCTCAATCATAGAGGGAGTGATGTATTAGCATAGCGCGGTTAGCGGGCTCGTGTCCTTCCCGTTCTCTCACTACAGGGTCCCGTTGGAGTCTGAAGACAGAGGTGGCAGCTAAGTGGGCTCTGGATTGATGTTCTCACACAGCAAAGCACTGCAGAGGCCTGACTCCCGCTCCCCTCAACCCCCCCGCTAACCCTCTTCTACACTCACCTGCATTGCACCAGTTATTTCTCACCTCCAACTTAACATCTCCTCCTGTCCTACAGAGTCAGAGCTGTGGAGTCCTCCCTCCCTCCCTGTGTCCCTGTGTGTCTCTCTCTCTGTAAACAGTGCAGGGTTTCCTGCACGTGTGCTCAGGTGAGGGCTGACTTCAGGGCAAGTGAATGCTGATAACTCTCCCGCTAGCAGCTATGCAATCTACAGACGTCTTCTGCACGGGATAACAGTATGCCTACCCTGCAGAAGCTTAACGACCCAGAACACGGAGCTTCTCTTAACTTCCCTTAAACGAAATGTTTTAGATAAACATCATTGACAAGGGGACTCCTCTTTAATTTGCCCATTAAAGTTAAGATGTCAATCCTGGGTGGTTCGAGGACAACCGTGGTAACAGCAAGTGAAGCTTGATACTCCAGCAGATGCTGAAGGAGGGCTGCTTTGTTAGAAAACAACAGAGGAGCGATCTGCGTGCAGTGCAGCCAAACAAACTCACATTTAAATATTAAATGAACATAAATATGATCAGATATTAAAGACTGCAGCAGATGAAAAAGCCATCATATCTTGGGCCAGCTGGTGCCTTTAATGTGTCAGTTGTCTTGTAGTTTTACTTGACCCATCTGGTTACTGCTCCTGCTATTAATAGAGCTTGTTTCAGGACGACATTAGGGACATAAAACATAAGTACATCTTGTACTCCAACTGCTGCAATTAGAAGTCAATAGTAGATCCATAAAGTATGATATGACCAAAAATGTTCAAATGTCATTATGTGAAAAATATTGTCCATCATATGTCAGTGTTCCTGCTTGATCTGACTTCATTCTGGTAATGCACATCAGTCAAGGGTTCAACGCATGCACAAGCAACACTCAAATAAGTAGCTCTATTTTTCTTATGTACATGTTATGACTAAGATGAGCTGCACGGCGGTGCAGTGGTTAGCGCTGTCGCCTCACAGCTAGAAGGTAGTTTGATTCCCAGTCTGCATGACGAGGGTCTTTCTGTGTGGAGTACACGTGGGTTTCCTTCCAGGTACTCCGGCTTCCTCCCACAGTCCAAAGACATGCTCGTTAGGTTCATTGGTGACTCTAAATTGTGTCTGTGAGCGTCGAAGGTTGTCTGTCTCTATGTGTCGGCCCTGTGATTGACTGGTGATCAGTCCAGGGTGTAACCCCGCCTCTTGCCCAATGACAGCCAGGATAGGCTGCAGCCTCCCCACGACCCTGAACAGGATAAGTGGTATAGATAATGGATGGCTGGATGGTGAAGCCATCGTATGTAAATGTTACTGCTTGATCTGACTTAATAATAACAATATAACCTAATCATGCAAAGAAGAAGAAGAAGAAGGATCGCGGCCAATCAAGTGTCTGAAAAAATCTATCCCGACGCCATTGTTCCTCAATGTAGTAGACGAGTAACTGTACACATATGTGTGGACATGTAAAAAGTCCTGTAAGCATCACTGTTTTTGTCACGTCCATCATTTTGCAAGGAATGTCGCCTCATTAGACGCCTCACAAAGGAGATAACGTCGCACAGCCTGACGTCACAAGCCAAAAACGCTGTTTTCCCCCGTCTCCACGGAAACAGAGTTTTTCTAAAAGTCTTCACCGTGGCTGTTTTCAGTGACCTGAAACATTGTTTGTGTGTGGATGAAAGTGCAAACGCAGAGAAAAAGCTACATTTTGAAAAATACCAGTGTATGTGTCGACATGGCCTAAGTGCGAGGTGGGAACGTTGAGGAGGTTCCTGCCTGAGGATCTCAGGCTGCGCACTGGTTGCTAAGGGGACAGCAGTTCAGATATATATTCTGGGCCCAGGCCACGCAGTGCTTTAAAAGTAATAAGTTAAACCTCAAAGAAATGGGCAGCCAGTGTAAGGTCATTAAAACAGGTGTAATGTGATTATACCTTGAGGAGATAAAAGCATGAATAATAGTCTGTGTGTCATTAAAAGTCAGCATTGATCGTGTCCTGGTAATATTTATGATGTGGAAGTAACATGAGTGGATGACTTTGTTTCTCAAAAGTGAGTAATACTGGTAATGCACATTGTACAATCTGTCAAGGGTTCAGCTGTTGCATTAGCACTTAAATAAGTACTTCTATTTACCATGTACCATTCAATAGCAATAATTGAAGCGCTCACCAACAGTAAGATGTCAACAGAATAAGGCAGAAAGCAAACAGGCTTAGCACTACACTAGCTCCGACCGTGCGGACCAGCTCTCCACGACTAAGTGTGTGCTTTGGGGCAGGTTGGCCCTGTTTTTTCCCTTTGGGGCGGCTGTGGCTCAGGGGCAGAGTCTCACTCGGAAGGTTGGTGGTTCGATCCCTGACTGCTACAGTTACGTTGATGTGTCCTTGGGCAACGAAGCCCCAAATTGCTCTGGAAGGCACAGCCGTCCGGTATGAATGGGCATAGTTGCTGATTGGAGATTGGCACTTTTACACACAATCTGAGGTTTACACAGAAGATCAAATATTAACTTTATACTAAAACACTTCATTTTATTGCTGAGCTAAACACGTCTTGAGTGATTAATTGCCTTTTCGCTTATGAATTCCATCCCCCACTTTCATCTAATGTCAGTGTCACCTCCTGTGCAGATCCGAGGCTGCAGCTCCAGCATCCGTGCCTAAAGCTCAGCAGTACACTGGAACAGGAAGCAGAACTTGTGGCGACGGCCATACGTCAAGTTACGGGTCGTTAAGTTCTTGTAGTGGAAAAGGCCCATAAAATCAAATAGGTGCACCACCCTCTTTTGTTAAACAGGACAAATTGAAGACACGGCCTTGACCCTTCTAGCACCACTTAAACCGTGAAATCTCCAGCGTTGTTCCGCCTCGTCTGTAACACAAGGCCTCGGTCTGCTCCCGGGCCTGAGCGTGAACCATGACCCGCTCCTGACTGTTCAAGAGCCTAAAGGCACCCAGCTTTACATCGACAACCCCAAGGTTAAATGTGTTAAGGGAGAAAGACCTGCATGTGTGTGTGTGTGTGACAGTAGTATGTGTGATTGATCATGATGGTAGGATGTGTTTACAGCCTGTGGTTGAGCCACGGTAAATCAGGCCCCCCTCGCTATGGCAATCACTTCCTGATCCACTCTGGGCTGATTTAATAGTCCTGCGGGAGCTCTAAACACACGCCATGGATGCTCTCTGGGCTCGGCTCACCAGGCTTAGGCTGCTGTAAATTCAATCAGTTAGCGGTTAGAGCACCTGCGTGCACCTGGATGAGGTTGTGTTTGTGTGCTTATCGGTATTTTTGCACTAAACAAACGAATCATTTTCTGAAGTAATTTAATCAAGTCGTTCTTGAGTGTTAAAATAATAAATCTGCTTGTGTCCTCCCTTCGATAAAAAGCCTGATTCTCTTTTTATTCGAAGCGTGTTAAGTCTTTATTTTATTTCAGCACTAAATCAAAGAGCTCCTGATTGTTTGATTATATTTGAGTTGCGTACACCGACATTCACACTGAGAGTTAATGCCTTACTCTGCTTCTCTGTGCAGCTTTCAGCCTTAACTAAACCAGTAGTAAGGTAATCAAAAACATAATAGGCGCTGAAAAGGTTGACTTAAAGGTGGGGTATTATGCTAATTCATGTTTCACTCTGTGATACCTGCAGAGTACCTTAGCATAATTTACAGATAAAAAAAGTGTTAATTATGCTCTGTGCAGGCCCTCATGCAGCCTCTGCCTGAAATGAATCAGTCAGCTCTGTCTCTTTAAAAAAAAACCCGCTCCTACAAGCGCGCTTTCTTCTGATTGGCCAGCTCTTCAAAGCCTGCCAAGGGGCGGAACTCAAGCTGTGTCCCAATCCACGGGCTGCAGCCTTCGAAGGAGGCGGTCCACGGAGGTTGCTCCATAGCCTGTGTAGACCGTTAAAGCCGAACTGAAATGAGACCGTCTGGTCTACCCTTGTGTCACCAAACACTGATCCTGTCACCTAGCAACAGCTAACTAGCTAGCATAAATAACCTATTGTTTTAAAGATAATTTGTTTTAAGGGCCCTTTAGTTTTCTTAAACTTGTGCAAAGCTAGCTATTCGATTGAGAATAAAAAAAATTACATTTTAAAGTGTATTCCTCGGCCGTTTAAAAGTCTGCCATATCATTTGAATTGGCGCGCAATGCATCACAGGATTGGAGCGCTCGAACTGGGACAGCCATCTGTGACGCAATCAGCCTTCAAATACGGCCTCTGAAGGCTGCAGCGCCTGGATTGGGATACAGCTTCAGTGTTTAAGGCACGCCTCCTCCTCTTTGGCCGTGTTACAGAGTTGTCGGCAAAGAGTAAGCTTCACTTTTTCGATTTGAAAGGAATGTCTGCTGCTCTTGCCCTTTGGAAAAGTAAACACTGATGCTGCTCCTTCACAGCCAAAGAAACACTTTCTCCAGGACATTCTGAACCAACTCGACGAGCAGAGCAGTCGAGCAGAGAAAGAATTCAGAGACTGAGCTGCTGGGTGGGCGTGTCCTTGAACTGTGCCAGGGGCAGGAAGTTCTGCTGTGTCTCGGGCAGATGCCTAAATATATAGTTCCTCCACTTTGTGACATCACAAAGTGAGGTGTCTGGAGAAGTCTGACTGAAAGCAAGCGTTCACAACAGCCTGCCTCTGTTTTCTCGTGATAACGAGTCCAGACATGTCCTGGTCTGTGATATCACAGTGACCAGCCTGAAAATGATCCCGGGCCAAATGTATCCGTTATAATGGGAAAAGCAGCTTTGCTATCTCAAGATAACGGGAAGAACAGATCGAGATCTCTGGAAAACAGACAAAACAAAATGTATAGAAGCATGTCCTCTAAGGGCTTCTGTAGCTAAAGGCTGCACATGTGTATATTAAGTATTACTCGCGGTGTCCTTGTGAGCTTGTGGTCATCTATCACACGTGTTCTAAGTCTGATTCTGGTCAGGAAGCTTGTATTTACAACAACTTACCTCCCCCTCTTTCCTTGTTTCCTTACTTTCTGAATGATTTTTGGTCAAATACAAAATCAATGCTTACAAGGTTACTGCACACATTTTGAATAAAGGTACGTGTGGATATCAGGCTTGATAGCAATTTCAGCTAGCCTCTGTCCTGCAGCCTGTAAAGAAAAAGGGAACATAAGGGATTTAAACTCTGTCCTACAGAGGCCCAGAAGAATAAAGAGAAATCCACAGCACTTTCTGCAGCCATAGAAACATGTGCAGGTCTTCTTCCTCTCTCTCACACACACATACACACGCAGGAGGGGGGATGAGATAATGGTATAGTGCGTTTGTTTGTGTTCAGAGTGTTAACAGGGTATTAAATGAGACCGCAGCAAACGAACCAAGACTGATCTAAGAGCGGATTGACATGTCAGCTGTGTCTGTGTGTTTCAGAGGAATCGCATTATCAGACAGGCATAATAAGCTGATTGATCACATGTTCATGAATGTTCCGCTGCTCATTTGTCATGAGAGCTGCTGTGCCGGCACATGAGGGCCTGCAACAAGGGCAGCGGGGTCATTGTTAAGTATCTGTGAAAAGTGCAGAATGATTCAATATGATGTGATCAATTTACTGTAACCCCTTGCATGATCTTTTTACACCCAAAAACAGCAGACCTTAAAAAACAGCAGACCTTAAGCGCTATCAGGTGCAAACAGGTGCGATGGTGCTGCGACGGCCCAAACGATTTCCATTAGAAGAAACAGGCTGCAAATTTAGAAGCGATGCAAATTCAAAAACTTGCAAAAGTCCAAAACAAATGTGACAACTTAAACGCGCTGCAAATGGAAACAATGTGCTGCAAAAAGCCAAAACAAATGCGTCAAAATACAATCATATTCACATGGGCTAGAAGTCTTCTTCTCTGCTTCTTACAGGTGCATTGCTACTTTTCTAGGAGCTTTACTGCCCCCTCACTTAATCAGTAAATAAAGTGAAGGCAAGTGATAGTTTGGCCCCTTGTAATAGTCATGTCCAATGTTTGAGGGAGATTGTTTTCTGTCCTCACACTTTGACCTCATTTGGGTTTCTCACACCGGCACCGGCGAGAGAAACCCCAAATGAAGGTCACAATATTCCCTTCACAGGTTTTGATCATTCTACAGTCCATGATTTAGACTTTTTCTGCCTTGATGGTAAAACTCACTTGAAGTTGTAATCTCAAAGAGCTCAGTTTTGCTCTCTTTGGCGGCACCTATGGCGATAAACGGTAATTTGCAGGAGTACACTTCCGAGGTATCCAGACGTCCACAGTTGGCTCCGGTTGTAACTCTTGATTTTCCTCGCTGACGGTCGCTTTCCCTTTTTAGACTGTTTGCCTTCATCTTAGCGTCGAATTTGTTTCTTTTTCTTTGGATTTTCACTTCTATCACTTAAACTCCTGGCTGTCCTTTTACAGCAGTAACTCTGCTTTTATTACAAATTATATAACTATGCTTTAAAAATTGAGAGTTTTTCCCACTTTTTCTTTACAGAAATCAGGTGCTGTCAACTTTCTATTAATATAAAGCAGGGGTGGCCAACCATGTCTGCCACGGAGAGCCAGACGTCTGCAGCTTTTTATTCCATCCACAACTCGCCCCACTGATTAGCTCTGTTTCAGGCAGAAGGGAAGAACCTGTCAGCACCTGCTGAGGTGGAATAAAAACCTGCACACTGCTGGCTCTACATGGCACATGGCAGGCTACGTCTGATTAACAGCACAAAGAGAGGATGTAATCTGTATTCTTTGAATCTTTCAGGAAATCTTCAGTTGTAGCACAGTTGTTTTTTTTGGGGATTGCGGAAAGTGAAACCTTTTTTTTTTCTAATCCTCTGCACACTTCGCTCAGATTGCAGCGAGATTCAGACACATGACTGTCGTGGAGTTTCTGCACAGATTTTCTCTGTGGGTATTCAAATGTTCTGTATTTACCTTGGCACGTTTAAACACCATATTGTGTTTACAGTATGCAGGAAAAGCCCCTCTCACAGAGAACATGTTAGCTGGGAAACGCTGAGTCTACATAACCAGGCAGGGTTTGAATGAAAGAAACAAATCAGGAGGGCATTATTAAACTTTACACCTATAATATTTCTTCCTTTGGGACAGCAGACCCACATTCTGAACTCAACACTGACATGTCATCTGCTGACATTGAGAACAGTTACTAGTTGACACATGAGGCTGTAAAGAAACAGCAATATTTTTCATGTTTTTAGCCGCCTGGTGAATGTACCTTTAATATCTAATCTCTCTTGCTTCCATCTGTTGAAATATGTTCCACAGCACGCGCCACGGTCCGTCTCCAGTGCGTCCCAGAAGCGTCTCTCCGCTCTGCTCCTTTATAAATACGCGGCGGGTCTATTTTTGACGGAGGCTGCTTTATTGATGTTACCGCGTGATTTCGCAATTCTCGCACGATAACATAGTTCTCCGGCAATCTTGTAATCTGGTGAATCCAGCTGCAGACACGCTTCCTGTGATTGAATAATTGAATTATTTTGTGTGATACATTTTATAACAAAATGTAAGAGTATAAATAGTGTTTGACTGCATCTGGTAGCATTGATAATGCATTACAACTGACAACACGATGTGTCTACACTCAGTCTGCATGCACTCTAAAGTAAACTCTAATGGATTATACATTTAGCCTTTTGCTGAAAAGTGTATCCATGGAAAATATGGAGATACTTTTCACCACTCATACAAGTGCTGTTGGTGGAACTGGGTCTGCGGTTGTTATGGTAACCGCTCTATTCATGCCGGGTGATGTACGGTTGCTTCCTGTTTCTTCTCCCCTCGGACATTTCAGCTTAATCGCCTGGAAACAGGCCAAATATGAAAATATGAAGGGGGTTCGGCTGCATGCTAACTTTAAACACCGATGTGATTTATGTGCACACAATGTGTTTCCATGCAGCAGCGGAGGGAAAGACATGAATGAGTTCTAGATGTGTAGCTCTGACGGTGTTATTGTAGAACTGTTTCTCTGTGCTTCAGCTGACTCACTTGCCTTTATAGAGGCAGCCTGATGTCTCTTTCAGCGCTCTGTGTATCTGACCGGCAGCTCTGAGTTCTCAATGTGCGGTCTGTCTGTCCCTGTAGACATTGTACACACACACACGCACACAGTTTCCACATGCTCCTGTGCATCAATACTCTCCCATCAAGGGAGATGTAAAAAAGCTCAAAGAGACAGCCTGGGGGCGTTACAAGGTGGCTGGAAAGACCTCTCAGCCTGCCTTTAGGTCCTCTGTAGCAAACATGCCGGTGTGACTCCATCAGCTGACACGTGAGAACGTAAATGATGGATGAAGGAGTAACTCCCCTCTAACACTGTGACACAGTTAAACAAACAGCTGCTGGACCAGCGCTCACCTTGAAATGCTGCAACCGCTGTGTTGTCTGCAGGATTCTCATGCATACACTGGCAATATGTAGAGGACGCAACACAACAGCACAATAGAGTGCAATGACATTTACAAAAAGAAGTAGGCTACAGATGTGAAAGAAAAAATAAATGTAGAAATGTAGGGCCTGAAGAAAAGAACAGACAGGCGAATAAAAAAGAAAAGGACAGGAAACACTGCAGCTGCAGGAAACCATGTTATACAAGAAACTTTAAAGAGCCAGTGTTTAGGTTTGGTGGCTTCTATTGAGGATGCTGTTTGATATCAGCTCCATTTCCAAGCACTTTGGAGAACCTACGGTGGCCTAGATGCTTGCAAAAAATGCAAAAGGTCCTCTATAAGTCAAGTGTTTAATTTGTCTCTTTTGGGCTTCTGTAGAAACATGGAGGTGCAACCATGTTTCTTATTTTTTGGGGGCTTTTCTGTCTTTTTTAAAAAAAATTTTAAGACAATTTTTTTGGCCTTTGGCTTTATTTATAGGACAGCTGAAGATAGACAGGAAGTGGGAGAGAGTGGGGGATGACCCAATGATCGGCAGACTGGGAGTCGAGCCTGCGATCAGTGCGACGAGGACTATAGCCTCTGTACATGGGGCGCCTGCTCTACCAACTGAGCTAAGCAGTGTCCCTTTTCTGTCTTTTTTTGACAGCGAGGACAGTGCTTAGTGTCAGACACAGGGCACGCGAGAGTGGGGACGACATGCAGCGCAGGGCCGAGGTTGGGACTCGCCGCATCGAGGACTGTCGCCTCAGTATACGGGAGGCATGATTTAACCGCTGAGCTAAACCAGCGACCCATATATATGTGCTTTTAAAAGATAAACGATTCTTATTTTCAAGTGCTTATACATGAATGAAAACTTGTTTATGACTATGATATTATATTTCTACTAATAGTTCCCACTGTGTCTTACATCCTGGTCCTTTAATAGGTCAGGATTTATGTCTTGGCATTAAGAGAAAACGTTTGGATGATGGTTTCTAGATAATGGCTACTGTTGTTATTTTGGTGTTGTAACATTGGTAAAAATCAATATGATCTACCTGGAGTAATGGAGAAAGTAATGGAACAGAATGGAAACATGCTGAATTGGAGGCTTTTGATCAAAGGGACTTGTTATAAGCGATTTGAGTTTCTCAATAAACTTGTCGATCCTCAACGAACAAAAGCTAGATGTCAACAACAATTAAAAACTTAGAGTTTAATAGAAAAACAAACTTTAATGAATCAGATTTTTAATATTCAAGGTTTGGCTGAGTTGAGTAATCTATTAAGTTTGTTTGAAATTAGTTTTATTGTTTCTGCTTTAAGCTTATTAAATCAGAGGATTTGATGCCTTTCTTTTTTTTTATGATACTGTGAATGGAATCTATTTGTGTTTATCATTAATGCTCGAAAATCATAATTAGTCGTTGTCTGAAATTATAATGACATTTTCTTGCCGGAGATAGAGTTGCTGTTTAACCTTGCGTTCACGTACACAACCGGCTGCATCATGAACGTAATTGTTCTCATACTTTTCCTTGCACTACGCGTGTTACTGGAGGATACCTCTAGAGGGCGCAGCAGAGAGCTCGGGCCGTATGCTACTACTGTACGTGCGGGATGTTTACAACAGACATGGCGTCACTCGTGGAGGTTGCTATGATGTTCATTCTGTATTCTCAGTGATTCAGTGACTGATAAAAAAGCAGCTAATGACTGGTGGACAGAACACACCGTCTGCACCATCCCCACTGCATTGCTCCAACATTTTCCTCCGTGCACGGACGTTACGGTCCCGGCCTTGATTCCATTTAGTTTTGCAGGTTTCCACGTCGACTTCGGCAGCTATTTTAACAGCCATGTTTGTCGCTGTGCAGTTGCAATGACACATTGTACAGATGTGGATAATTGCGGACTTGGTTTATCAGCTTGTCTTTAAAACTTTCTGCCTTTGTTGTACTTGTTGCAGTGTTGACCCTGGCACATCCCCTCTGCCTCTCCCCCTACTGTTCATGTGCATACTGCATCTCCTGTTAATTTCCGAGTAAGTGCACAGCCGACACTCCAAACAGAAGCAGGGAACATGGGCAGCCATCATGCATCTCCGGCCTAATTTGCATTTGCAATTTGGTTCGACAGGGCTAAACCTGACATTAAAGAGGAATTGATACGAATCTTTCTGATGACAGCTGCCTGACATACTGTGTTTTAAATAAGTGCTGTGACCCATCATTATTCCCACACCAAGAATGAGTATGAATATTTGGTATGATTACTGTCAGGAAAAGTGTCTGATATGAAGTTAATTTCACTGAGTAATATCACAAAGCAGAAGAGCACAAGTGTACCCTTTTCTCTGCAGAGGTCGCTGAAAGTCATCCTGGGAAATGTAAGAAATCAAAGTACAGCAGGAGAACTACACGGAGATAAATTAGACCGTTTAATTTGAGAATAACTTCTGCACCACGCTGAATTGATTCCATTTGCAATCTCCCTCTGTGACGTCGTGTGTATGGTCACCCTCTGTCGCTCTGACATCTGACCTTTTCCCATGAGGCCGCACTCCAATCACAGAAAAACAGGAAGAACATTGCCTCTGACAGCAGTCGTTACGAGTGGCCTCATGGGAAATGGAGTGCTGGCAATCTAAAGTGGGGTATGAGTCACCATCTGTCTCCCTCACTCAGTCATTACACAAGCGCTGCACATGCGTGTTTCAGTGTGTGTGTGTGTGTGTGTGTCAATACAAACTGTGATTGTTTGCTTGTTATTTACCCGCCGCTGTCTTACAGTTTGAATCTATCACATTCTGATGACAGGCAAATTGTGGGTTGACCTTGCGAGATACCGGAGAGTCTTGGATGTCGCTCCGTCTTGTGCGTGCAGGTGATTTCAGGAATGTCTGTGTGTCTGGGATGTGCCATCGCTGCTGCTGTTGATGTACACACACGCTGCTGCGACACAGGCACACACACACACACCTTAAGGCTGAGACTGTCCTACTGTGTCTCTACTTGGCACCATATTTAGGTATTCCAGGCACCGCTCACAGGGTATATTGACATTCCTGTCTCATTGCGTGCTCCATTGTGCATTCTGTCAGAGCTAACCCCCCCATCTCTCTCTCTCTCTCTCTCTCCCTTTCTATGTGTCTCTCTCTCACTTTCCAGAGCATCAGACTTATTATCCTCACTCACACTCGGCTTTTAAGCGCAGCAAGACGACACACACATCAAAACAGGCACACATGCAAACACACATGTACATCAAAAGGGATTATTGTACAAAGACAACATCTGAGTCGGTAACCTCATTTATGTGACCAGTTTACTGATTTGTCACCAGTTAATGTTGATGATGTCAGTCTCACTGCATAACTCAAAGTGCCTGGTGTCAATACTTCTAGTCTACAGCCATGTTAGTGGCACTGTGAGTAAATGTTAACATTAGCATGCTAAGATGCTTACACTGACAATGCTAACATACTTAGGTATGATAGTCACCATCTAGCTTGCTTAGCTAGCTACATTACATTAGCTAGCTAAGCATGTAAGCATGCTAACATTTTATTGTTAGCATAAACTGCAAAGTAAGCTACTGTAGCTGAGGGTGATAGATGTGTCATCAGTTTTGCTGCTATTTAGTCACAAAACAAAGTTGGGGGATCAAAAATGATGACAAAATATCCTCACAGTGGCTTAAATGTGTCACTGTGAGTAATGTAATCATATAACTTCCTGGTGTCAAAGTTTACAGCCATGTTAGTGGCACTTTGAGGGCTGTGTCTTGCTTAATGCTAACATTAGCGTGCTAAGATGCTTACATGGACAATGCTAACATGCTTATGTTTGATAGGTATGATAGTGACCATCTAGCTTGCTTAGCTAGCTACATTATATTAGCTAGTTAAGCATGCTAACATTTTATTGTTAGCATAAACTGCCAAGTGAGCTACTGTAGCTGAGGCTGATGGATGTGTCATCAGTTTTGCTGCTTTTTAGTCACAAAACAAAGTTGGGGGATTAAAATGATTACAAAATATCCTCACAGTGGCTTGAATGTGTCAGTGTGAGTAATATAATCATATAAGAACCAACAACATGCTAGGCTAGCAAAAAGTACTGAAGTTTTCCAGCAATATTGGGGATGTTCTGAAAGGATGCTTTCTTATTCTTTTATCAATTATAATTATCTTGCCGATGTTTTTGTTTTGGAAATAAAGAAAGGATGTCCTTGAGAAATTTTGCTATTTTTTATTTTTGCCAAGAATAAGTCTTTTTAGTATCCTTAGATTTAAAACCATAAGGCCCCGAAAAAACCCTATTTGTTGATTGTGATGTTGTTCTTACTCTACAGATTCAGCTCTGTGTATGAATGTCTGCGTACAATCTTTTGTTTCTTTATTTCATCACTTTATGACACATTTATGGAACAGTTGGCACTCTGCAGTAAATCTGAAACCCTCTTGTGACTGATAATGAAATATTGCCCGGAAGGTTTTAAATTGCTACCAATACCTATAAAAAAATTGAGTATCCTATATACTGTTTGTGCAGGTACAGAATAACCTTGGTTAATATTGAATTTTGCTCACACTGGTCACTGTAACCTCAAAACCCAATCCTCAGCTTGTTAGCTGTTGTTTTAATGGGTTGTAATATATTGTTTCTGAGATTGACTTTTATTTTGAAGGAAACATAATATCCTGTGGTGTGACTTATTTAGTCTAGTTAATGCAAGGGCACTCTTAATAATGAAACGAATCATGTGTTTGTTTTTGAAAATAAAGTCTGAGCATTTGTTTGCTAGTTAGATTTCGTCATCGTCGTAAGATTTGTCACTTTTTGACCCAACCACCAGAGCCAGCAAGATTTTCATTACCCAGCCCGACCATCGCCACCAAGTGCGGTTACCCCAGTAGACCCTGGCCCATTTCCACCACTGACTGTCTCTGAGGGAAGTTGTTGCTATAAAGAGTCACCTAACTTCCTCTTTTGCTTCATTATGACTACGACTGCTGGAAGGCCATAGCTGTAAGGCTGCTGTTTGGGAGCATTTGTTGTAGCACTAATTTAGATCTCAGAATTGGTAGATTTGAAGACATATTCAAAGTGATACTCATCTCAGTCTTTGAGCTGTTTTTAAGAAGGAAACAATAGCATCACATTGGGAATGTGATGGGACAGACCAAGACAAAAAGCATTAGAAAAACATACGTGAGTTCAAAGAACTAAGATCTCATAATGTGTTTGTTTGTCTTGGACTAGTTGCTGCTCGTCTGCTGCTTCTTTATCTCTGTTCTACAGGAAAGAAATAAAACATATGAATACATTGAAAGTATGAATTGGAGAGGAGTGAAGTAGAAAGCCGGACTCATGCACACACACTATGATGTAAACAGACCCAGTTTAAACACACACACACATTTTGCACACCTTCAGGAGCTGGAAGCGATGTAGCGCTCTGGCATCACGCTGGCCTGTGATGTTGGTTTGTTTATGTGTGCCAAGGGAGTGATAACCTGCTACTGTAGCTAACATTTCCAAACAGCTCCAGCAGCAGCAGCAGCAGCAGCAGCTCGCACTCACAGAATGAATGGGCAGATTTCACCTGGTAGTTTGGCAGAGAGGAGTCTTTAAAGCAGCTGCTCTCTTTGTCAGCGAAAAGGGCCCAGGGGTTTATTTATTTTGACCGTTTTTCATCCTTATCCTTCTCAACAACATCACACCGCTTAACTGTTTCCATCCCAACTAGTGCTGAGGACACATTTAGTCTTATCCTTTGTACCTTTATACCTCTGCAGGACAGCCCTCCTTTGCGCCTTACTTGCTACATACTTGTTTGGCTGATTGCAAGATTAGAACTGATGTACGAATCGAGCAACTACAGGTACCTTTTTAGAGCTCCTGATGCTGCCCGAATCAAGGACATTTCGCTTTGAAATTAACAACATGCTTTTCAATTTTGTCAAGGTTTCAGGCTGTATTAAAGCTGGGGTTAGCAACGTTGAAAAAGGCAGCAAGAGGAAGCTAGATTTTGAGAGTATCCAACTTGAGAAATGTCAAAGACACTCCCCAGAACACTTATGGTGCAGCGAGAGTCCACGAGGGACTATGGATGTTAGGAAACCAACATCACTGCAGCTTTAGCTTGTGAAGGACTCGGCTCATGCTCAATGACTGCAATGGCTGAGTGTGTGCAGGTAGGGAGTTAGGCAGTCAGTTAGACCAACTTATAATTTCCTGTCGTCCAAGTGAGATGATTGGACAGACTCATTAAAGCCACACAATCCAGACTTTTCTTTTCAGATAATATAATTTAGTGATTGATGTCGGGATGTGAAAAGGATGACAACAAGAACAAAAAGTACATCCAAAATAAACGACCTCCCTTGTCTTTAAGAGGTTTTTTTCCTAAAGTGGGACCATTCTATTTTTCTCAACTGCTTTAATCCAAAGAAAGCCAAAACAGAAACGGGAGGAGTTCCAAAAGAATAATGAGAACATGACCTCAGCTTAGGCTGCATGGTGGTGCAGTGGTAAGCGCTGGCGCCTCACAGCCAGACGGTTCCTGCTTTGAAATCAAATTTGAAATGGTGTGAAGGTTTGGATGTTCTCCCCCCGTGCATGTGTGGGTTCTGCCCCGGTACTGCTGCCTTTTCACACAGTCCAAAGACATGCTAGTTAGGTAAATTGATGACTCTAAAATTGCCTGTAGGTGTGAGCGTGAAAGGCTGTCTGTCTCTGTGTGTCAGCCCTGTGATTGACTGACTTGACCCCTGAACAGGATAAGCTGTATAGATGATAGATGGATGATCTCACCTTCCTCAAAAAATACTTTTAACTTCCCAATTTAACCAGACGTCCACAGTCGGCTCCCTTTGCTACGGTTGTAACCTTTGATTTGCCGATTTTTTTTCTTTTTTCTTTGGATTTTTACTTATTTTTGAAGTTGTATCTGTAGTCATCGGTCTTTTCTTTGTTTGTTCAGCCATAGTAGATTACTGTTTACTCGCAACACTTGAAGAGACCGGAAAAAGCAGCCGCTAAGCTCCACCTACCCTCTCTGGCAGACCAACCACTGCTGGCTGATGGAAAACATGTCACTAACTGGCGCCGCTTGTGATATTTTCCGCGCAAGTCGCCTCAGACACCCAGTCCAATACTATATACTGCAAATGCAAAGGCTTTCATCAGTGGGCCATAGGCCCAATCAACATTGTGTTACCTCATTCAGCGATTTATAGTGACTTAACAGACATTTATTTTCATGAAAGTCTTCAAGATTTTAACTCTAGAATAAAATTTGTACATATTTTTGTTTGTTTTTGCCGCAGCTCCTCTTCCATGTCATTTTCTTCATCAAAAATCAAGCCCTTCATGTCCATGTAAAGAGCAAACAAGACTGACTCACCTGAAGAGGAAGTATCCTTGCACATGTTAGCATGCACACAGGCACACGCACACACGCACACACACACTGGCCCACTAAACTACATTAAGCGATTCAGCATTGATCAGAACCCCAGAGAGTGCACCTCTTAGCTCCTTTATTAATAATTGATACAGGCCAGGAGAGCACTGGGGCGCTCATCTTTACTTAGCATATTAAGGCAGGAACCTTTTCCTTCAAGGCTTAGAGGCAGGAGCCACTTATGGGAGGTTTGTGGATACTGCATCCGCATGCTGATGACTCTGAGCTGAGCAGGGAGGCAGTAGACCTTATTTAGATGATGGAGACATTAAGGCTTGGCTGTAAGCTGGCAGACCAAAGTCATAATGATATCAAAGCGAATAATTTGGTGAAGTAGAGTGAATCCCCAGGAGACATGTTTGTGCTATTGTCATACATATTTGTCATTACTGCATTTTCCGCAGAGGTAATAAGCTCCGGGGCTTTTGCTCCTGCTTGTATTGGAAAATATTCATCTCTATGTGTTCAGTCAGACAGGTTAAGCTGCAGACATCTTTGAGGATTTGTTTCTATTTATATGAGTCTCATTTTGTTAAGTTCCACGTACTTTCCCGTGGTGAAAATCACAGTGATTCAGAGGATGAGATGCACCGTCATTGTGGAGGTAAATGAGCGGAGAAGTGAAGCCTGCTGGTGTTTATTCTGCAGCATGCTATTCTGCAGGTCACAGCTGCAGGCAGCCAGGCAGACAGCGGCGGTGCTGAGGAGACGTCACGTACAGACGACACAAACCGCTGTCATGCCACGAAGCTGGCACTGACAGACCAGCGAGAAAGTGCAGGCACAACACATCCTGGCATTTCTGTGTTATGTAAGATGAGGAACATTTAAGGCCAAGGTGCACCCGAGGCAGCAGACGCACATGTTTCCAAATAACCCGAATGTTTTTTGGTGGCTCAGTGAGCAGTGAAAGTCTCATGTCGTGTGTCAGCAGGCGCGGTTGCTCTTTGCCTGATCCAGCAACACATTCCATGCATCACAGTCCTGCAGAGTGGACGGTTACAAGCGAATTCAAATGAGTGTGACGAGGGTTTTTGTAGCATTCAGAGGGGTAAATGCACAAAAATGTGCTACTGTGCAAGGCTGTGATATGTTTTTATTTGTCAAAGATGCGCACAATATCCGCAAGACTACACACTCGATTATTCAGGGATTGTAATGTGAGATGTATGGACCCTTAAATATCCCCAATCTGGATACCCACCTGTAAATATACATCATCTTTTAAAGTGCATATTTGATGTGCATCCATGACGATGTTATGGGGAATGTTAACAGGTGTGTAGCATCCAATAAGAGCCTGTTCCTAACCTTGCATGCTTGATTTTGCAGCAGCCATTCTCTGTGTCAGACCCCAGATCTTCTCAGATAAGAGCTCGCGGAGTCTCGCAATGAAAGGGATGTAATCACATTTCTTTGTGTCTCTCACTGTAGGCAGTTGCCTAAAAATCCAGTGAGGCCTATGCCACATCTTTGATATTTGTGATATATGAACCTTGTATTCTGAGGGGATACAACACAGAGCAAATAAGTGGACAACATCAATTTAAGCATCTGTGATGTATCCAGTGTTTTGGGTAATGAGTTTCAAAGTAATCCGTTCAGATTACTTTTTGTTTTAACGAGAAACGTGTTAGTTCTGCAATTCAAGAAATCCGTTACTGGAATTTCTTTTTCCTTTTGTTCCCACAAAAAAAGAAAATCGCTGAAGCACTGTTTCTGTTTCTCTCTCTTGGCAGGTAGCTGCGTACCAGCGGAAGGTAAACACAGTTGAGTACGCATGCGTAGCTAGCTAATTCAACTAGCGCAACTAGCGAGATGGCAGAGAGGAGAACGTTTACTTTGTGGAAATGTTCGCATTATTTTGGGCGAAAGGGACAAAAACAACATGACGGTGAAATGAAAGTCATTACAGGAGAAGTGTTCGTCAGCTGCGAATAGCTCTACTTCAAATTTGAAGAAGCATCTGCAGCTAACACAGCTCCACACTGGTAACAACTAAGGGCCTGTGTTGCTGTCAGATTGTTAGCATGATAAAGAGCTGTAGAGGTTATATTGCGTCTCTCATTCCTATTATTATAAGGCGTCAGAGTTACAGATAATGGGCTGTAAACTAGGCTATGCAATGACGGTAGACGCACAGTAGGCTACACGCCGTCCTGACAATATAACCGACATGTGTAACGAGTCGCAAAGGGGGGGGCTAATTTCTGGCAAAGCAGAAGCAGTCAAACGTGTTACTTCTCTCAGTAGGTTACGCAGTAACGTAATGAGTTACTTTTTAATGGCAATAATCATGTAATGTATCGTTACCCAACTCTAGTGATGGATAAAATGTCCCTGTATCCTCCCTGTAAAGTCTATAGATCCACAAAGCTGTGTACCATCGGATTGTTCTGGAAACAGGTGCCTTTTGTTAATGATTATGCAAGTGTTAAAGTTCTGTAAGCCCAGCTACACTCATATTACATCCTCCTCTCACTGCATCATATATCCTAGTTAACCTTTTACCCGCTGTATTGCACTTAAACCCCCCTCTTTGCTCTGCTCGGTCTTTCGCTGCATCCCTGCTGCCACACAGCTCACCTTATAGCTGTGCTGCTGCTAGCTGCTACTGCTGCCAGCTTCTGCTCATCAGAACGCATTTGGAAAGCCTCATGTCCTCCCATGCATCCACTAGTAGGCCCTTATGTATATGAACAATATGCGCTTATTCGTACTTCAGACTTGTCACCAGATATGAAAAACAGATAAGTGAACTTTATTTTCACCTCAAATCTCTCATCTAATAATATTTCATATTTATCTAATATTTTAAAAAAGTACAGCTTATGGATCATATATTCATTAGTGTCATAAATTCTAATAAATCGTATTTGTATAGTTAACACTTAGAGGACATTACCATCTGTAAAAAGGTATCAAGCCTTCAAATTGCACTCTGTTTATTGAGTATGAGCAGAGGTGATCGGGATAAATGAGCCTCAGCAGATTGTCTAAACTCCGTGTTGTGATTCAATCCATTCAGAATGATGTCAGTATGGCAGAAAAGGACTCCCTACATTTAGTGTCAGTTAATTGTGTCTCTCTAAAGGCATCATTTCCCTGAGTGATGGAAAGCAGCAGACAAAGGCTGTCCTCAGAGCACAGCCGCTGCCCACATTATAGACTCATCACTAAGAAAACAAAGAGCTCACAGCACCGCAGGACTCATTGTGTTCCCCTTAGAATGACAACACAAACCCTCACATGTCCCCGGCTAACGCTGACTTGGCTTTGTGTGTGTACGAGCGTGCTCAAGCTTCATACATGTGCGCCCGCGCGAGTGAACGTCCACCCTTTTGTGCGTAGTATGTGGGGGAGGAAGAGGAGGTGTCAAGCACACAGTGGTATCCAGGAAAAGATTGTTCTGTTCTTGTAGATGTGTGTGGGAGGACACTGTGGAGTGGGGTCATGTGGGACCGCGGATACTCAGGGAATTATGGAATTACTGACTCTGGCTTCCATTTCAATGCAAATGATGGGATCATGAGCTCCCAGAGGAGAGCAGAGAGGAGGAGAAAGTGAGGATATGTGTGTGTTTACAGGGTTGTTAGGAGGCCTGAGTGTGTTACACGTGATTGGCTGTTGTCAGTAAAGATCTCAGAGGGCGGGACCTGGTGGGATCATTACAGCTGCCGGAGAATGACCTGAGGGAGGTCATCAAGCATCAGCATGTGCAGCTTTGTCACATCTTCAAAGGCTGTTTCTTACAGTCCATTCATGGTGTCGCATTAACTCTCTGATTCAGGCCTCTGCAGCCGGTCCGATGGAGAACACAGCATATGCACGCTCTATATAAATGTCTGCCCTGCTTTCATAAATTCCCAGAGGTTACTCGCACAGACTCATTTACATAATGGAATAGAAGAGACACATTGGGGATTGTGACTCTGCAGAATTGGGCTTCATATTTTCACACATAACATCGCTCAGCAAGATATTACTCTATACTGAATCTATAGCCCCTTTCACACATGCACTGCACTCCCGACATTGTCCAGGTGGGCTACATGCGTGAATGCAAACAGCTCAATTTTTTCACCCCGACTTTACACAGCATTTTTTCTGCCAGCCTTCTCGTAAAATGCTGTTTTTACATCATAGCTGTGTCCCAATCCAGGGGCCGCATCCTTCGAAGGTCGTATTTGAAGGCCGGTTGTTGTCACAGCGGCACGTCGAAGGCTGTCCCAAATCAAAGGTTCCTTCGTATGCGGCCGACAAATGCGTCCTCCTTTTCCTGGGCCACGAGGGATACATCGGGTGCATCCTCCACGGCCCAACGTATCCCGATTCAAACGAGATGGCGGACCTTTACACAGCCAAGGAATACACTTTTAACTCAATCGAATAGCTAGCGTTACACATGTCAAAAAAGACGAAAGGGTCCTTGAATCTATCTTTAAAATAATAGGTTAAGTTACGTGAAGTTATGCTAGCTAGTTAGCCAGCTAGCTACCTGTTGCTAAGCAACAAGAGTGGCGTTTGGTGACTCAAGGGTAAGGGCGGGAACAGCTGGTGACGCAAACAGGAAATGCTCCGTAGACCAGACAGTCTCATTTCAGTTCGGCTTTAGCGCTCTACGCAGGCTACGAATGATCGTCCTCTGTAGACCGTGTCCTTCGACAGCGTACTTTTTATGCCCCCCGCCCCCTCCATCCAACGGGGGAAAATCTCCCACAGTGAGGGACATGTGTGAAAATGTCAGGGGCAGACTGTCCTGAAATTTTCTGCAAATTGTCAGGAGTGCACGTGTGAAATGGAGTTATCGTGCTTATGCCTCTCCGTCACGTCTCCTTTTTATTTGTGGGATACCAAGCAAATTAGAGGAAGCGAATAAACAACAGAAACACAAGAGAACATGAAGCAGATGGCGAATGATGACAAATATGTAACAAAAAGGAGTGCAGAGTAAGGTCAGAAAACAAAGTGAAACACAATTGTGGCTGAGTGCATCATGGGATATCAATGGAATAAGAGAGATTTCTAATTACTACATGGACAGTGTATCACAGGTAATCTCACTGGGATTATTTGGAACAGTTCAATAAATGTTCACAGCCTCATGGGTACACTGATGTGGCCAAACTTCAAACTGAGTTTGAACATTAACTGTGTTAATAAACAAACCTTTCATGCCTTTTCATGAATAATTGATGAAATCTTACACTCATATTGTGCCAAAATATAGCCCACACTAAATCAAAATGCCACATGCACTGATACGATTCTATGCAAATGTTTTAACCATATAAGTTTTGAGATTTTCGTGATGTCTTCTGCCATATTTCACTGTTTTAGAAACCCTGGCTTCCTGTTATGAGTTTGAAAAATCAGTGTGTTAATTTGAACAACATAGTGTATATATATATAAGTCTGCTCCATGTTCCTTCCTGTAAACAGTGAAGTAGTTTTGCCTGTGTATCCGCAGTCTAGTATAGTTTATTCCTTTTATGCGACCTCCACTGTTTTCAAACACTTCAATGAGCCACTCTGTTACACTGGCTGACATATTCATTCATTACCAGGATTATGGGTCAATTGTACACACCGTCCTGCTGCGGTAAATCCAGCAGCTAAAAATAGTCCCCACCAAATCACTTTCTGCTCCTGTTTGAAGAAAATGTGAGACAAACAACAGTGCCTTTTTAAAAATGAAAGTTTATACAGTATTCAGACCCCTGTTTAAAGATTTACGCCTTCAATAGAGAGAAACAGTCTCGGGGCACAGAGCAACACACATATTTAAGGGTGGACAAAGGCTTTGTTGGTTCTGTACCTGCGATTTGTTATCAATAATAAAAATCATGCATTAATTGTTTAATTGATTGATATCTATATTTCTAGTGTCCACTATCATGTGCAACATTACTTTTCTATATCAGGCTATACTGTGTCCACTATCATGTGCAACGTTACTTTTCTATATCAGACTCTATCATGTCCACTATCATGTGCAACATTACTTTTCTATATCAGGCTATACTGTGTCCACTATCATGTGCAACATTACTTTTCTATATCAGACTTTATCATGTTCACTATCATGTGCAACATTACTTTTCTATGTCAAGCTACATTATGTCCACTATCATGTGCAACATTACTTTTCTATATCAGGCTATACTGTGTTCACTATCATGTGCAACATTACCTTTCTATATCAGACTCTATCATGTTCACTATCATGTGCAACATTACTTTTCTATATCAGGCTACAATATGTTCACTATCATGTGCAACATTATTTTTCTATATCAGGCTACATTTTGTTCACTATCATGTGCAACATTACTTTTCTATATCAGACTCTATGATGTCCACTATCATGTACAACATTACTTTTCTATGTCAGGCTACAATATGTTCACTATCATGTGCAACATTACTTTTCTATATCAGGCTACATTATGTTCACTATCATGTGCAACATTACTTTTCTATATCAGGCTACATTATGTTCACTATCATGTGCAACATTACTTTTCTATATCAGGCTACATTATGTTCACTATCATGTGCAACATTACTTTTCTATATCAGGCTACATTATGTTCACTATCATGTGCAACATTACTTTTCTATATCAGGCTACAATATGTTCACTATCATGTGCAACATTACTTTTCTATATCAGGCTACAATATGTTCACTATCATGTGCAACATTACTTTTCTATGTCAGGCTACATTATGTTCACTATCATGTGCAACACTACTTTTCTATGTCAAGCTACATTATGTTCACTATCATGTGCAACATTACTTTTCTATATCAGGCTACAATATGTTCACTATCATGTGCAACATTACTTTTCTATATCAGGCTACAATATGTTCACTATCATGTGCAATATCCCTTCTAATATATTGTTATTTTATCATGTGCAATATTATTACTTAATAATAATTTAATTTCACTATCTTGAGCATAATAACTTTTTATAATTATCATGTACAATTATGTTTTATATCATGCATTGTTTACAGTCATCATCTCGTGCAATACAAGTTTCTTTCTTACTTTCTTACTACTTACTTATTATCACTGCAAACATAACTGTCAATGTAATTGTAATTTTTTTGTACAATTTCCTAAATAGACTGTGTGTGCTTCGTTTGAGCATGATCCTTAACAGCTAATACTAAAATGTCTATGGTCATGTGACCTGACATATAATCATTGTATAGCTCCATAATAACCCCTATTCTTGGAAGATTAATGTGAAAGGACCCTGAGCTCTGACGTCCTGCACAGCGGGCCTGGAACTGCAGGGAGATATAGCCAATCAATTATTGAAGCCAGATATGGGTTATCTATTATTGCTGTGCGCAGAACAGAGAGTTGTACTTTCATCACAGCAGACAGTTGGTGAGAATGTTCCTCATTAAGCGGGCCCCCTTTGAGTGGGTGACGGTGATTAGTGCTGAAGAGGAGACATATACTTGATGAGGCTGAAGTGTAGTATTAGCCTTTATTACATGGCGCGTGTGTTAGCAAGTGGAGCAGAGTGCACCAAGAGTTCCTGTGTTCTCTCCTCCTCACAATGGAGGCAGCAGAGTGGAAAATCTCTGGATTATGAAGAGCCTGACCCAGGGACATGCACACACACGCTGACACACACATATGGCTACACACATGCTCCACTCACACCCATTTATGTAAAACTCTGCTATGCGTGTGCACCTGCGCTACACACACAACATAATGATCATAGGTGTTGCAGGTATTGCAGTGTTACTATTATGGGAAACTGCTGCTGCCCCTAAGCTCCTCTCCTCCCTTCTGCTCGTCTCTCATCCTCTCATATATCAACTCCCCTAAGCAGTGGTGAGCCGGGCCCCGAGGCTAGCTCTCCTCCAGCCAATGATGCTATTAGATGGTCCATTTTGTCATCACAGCCCAATGGAATTACGGCCGTGTTCCTGTCCGGTTAAATATTAGATGCGAGGAAAGAAAACACCCTTTTGCACCTTCCTCTGCCACCCTTGCCCATTATCCCCATTAGTTTTACTCTTGCGAGCCCTAAATGTGAGTGTATTCTTCTACATGTGATAGCAGGGTGTGGACTGATGATATGAGATGACAGGCGAGGTGGTTCCAGTGGAGCCTTGAGTTGTAATAAGCCAGCAGGTAATGGGACGCAGACACAGGCTCTTGTAATGGGATACATGGCTTAGATTAATGGGCCTGTCATTGCTTGGTATGATCACACCAAGCTCCGTATTCACCTGAGAAACATAAGTTGAATTTTAATGCAGTTCAGTATTATTCCAATATAATAATAACAATAGGTCCTTAATTAAAAGTAGACAAAAGATTAGGTTGATTTTGGGCCCGATTTCCACCTTCCAACAAAAGAAAGCAAAGTCCTGATTTCTTGATGGTTCTAAAGATTATCTTGCCAGATTTTCCTGTGGTGTGAGCTATGTTAAGAGTGATTTTACTACACCAGATCTGCTCGGAAAAGGTCAAGGCCGCTCAGATTTCAATTCCAATGTTGTGTATGCCTGTTGTGTGTGGAGGGGGAACCCTCGAGGGCAGCCGAGCTCGCACTCTGTGGATTGTCACATGCAACGAAACAATTGGGAAGCAAGCTGACTGAAGAAGGAAGCACAACTCGAGCTGTAACATGTGCAGCCCATGTTCACGCTGTCTCCACGACTTCATCCGTAATTTTTTACTTTGTGTCTTCGTCGTCCGCCATGTTTGTTTACTCTAAAGCTGCGTTTAACCACGAGATTACCAGTTTTGAGATTTGGGGCTCTGGTTGTTTGTGAATGAATCTATGAGTGCATGCTGCTTTGGTCACACCGTTGCTCTCCTCACACTACAGGAACAAAACTGTTAAATCCATCATTACTTGTCATCATGTGTTGGGTCTCTCACATTTTAAACATCTGTTTAAAGCCTGGCCTGAGTTACATTCACTCAATGAGTTAGTTGAAAATCTCTTCCTCTTGTTGAGTTTTTGTGAGAAAATTACAAACAAACAAGAGTGTCTTTGTGAGGCTTAAGCTAAATGGTTGCCGTGTTAAAAGTATCTCCATTTCTAGATTTTCAATGTGTTCGTCTTGTGAAAGCAAAGAAAGAATCAGTATTTTTCTTGTATTGCAGAGTGGAGCTTGTTAGCCCGAGTAGGTCCACTACAGCTAAGCTACAGTGTTAAAAAGCAACTTCCTTTGTCATTTAAACACTACAGGAAATCCTCAGTTATTTAATACTTCTGATATATTGTTACGGCCGGTATGTTTCCCTGTTCAGTTTGTCCCCTTTCCCCTCCTGTTGTCTCAACTCTGCAGGTGAACCTGATTGTTAATGAGGTGCACCTGGCCTTGTAACAGTATTTAAGACAGCAGCAGTGACATCAGAGGAGAGGCGTTTGGAGTGGGGACTGCTGTAGTTCTGCCTCTCAGCAGGAAGTTGGTGTTTGTGTTTTGCTGGTCTTCAGTTAATGATTTGGTTTGTGTGTCTTTTAATAAATCCCATGTATTTGAGTGTTTTATGGTGTTTCACGTGGTTATTTATGGGTTCGATTGTGAGTAGTTGTTAGGGTAACTATTTACCCTGCATTCAATTTATAAATATTTTACTTCTACATGTGATAAGGCTGTGAAGACTGTTTAGCCTTCCCCATATCCAGCACAGAGCAAGTAAGAGCTGCTAACGTTAGCCTAAAGTTGGATTAAGTAGCACCTGGGGGCAGGTGTTGGTTGTAGCACAGTGGATGTTCCTGTTAGGGCTTTTCCAGCACCACTGAAACTACAAAAATACAGCTAGCTTGTAGCATATTGTTAGTTACATGCTAACTCTTGCCCTTAGCATTGATGCTAGGGTAGAGATGCAGTTAGCTAACCTCGTCAAGTCTTGTTAACATCAGGGGTTTGTTTACATTACTGTAGCATCCTTAAAGATTCTAACCTTGTTAGATCTACGATGCAGTTATGAATGCTCAGCTATGATTGGATGACCTTTTCGAGGGCGGGCTTAAGCAAACAGCGCTTTCTTTGTGTGAAAATGTCGTCTCTTCATTCATCGCTATCTGTGCTCAGTGTGTTCTTATGAGAGCACTACCGTTCTCTAACTACCTCGACAAGTTAATGGTGGTCATGGATACACACGGAGTATGCATTCGGGTGCATTACTCAATCATGATAATGTTCTCCGAGCTATCATTATAATTCAGTGTAAACTTGCTGCTCTTGCCAGCAGTGGGCCTACCAGCAGTGTGGGGGCTGCTCTGCTCGGCTCTCCCTTTGCTTTCACAAACTCCTGTTCTCTCTCTCTCTCTCGCTCTGTGAAGCAGAGCTGCAGCTTGTTCTGGCAGCAGCGATCAGATTAATAAGTAAACAAGCTGGTAATTGTCTTCAATGAAATATTCAAATGACAGGGCTGTTTACTGAAAAGATACTCATCGTGGAATTTGAAGAATTAACCCCCCATGTTGATGATTGGTCATTACAAGTAGCGTCTTTCTCTCGCTGACTCCCTCTCTCTTACCTCATCCCACCTTTGCATACAAGTGCACTCTAAGGCTGACGGTGATACATTAGTACTTTCACTTCAGTAACATTAGAAGAATGCACTGCAGAATACTAACTGATACATGACTCAATGCTGATCAAATGCATGAACCAAGCCTGCTTTGGAAAAGACAGTGTCATCTGCGTACAGTATGATCCACAGCATGCATTACATCTCCGTGTTAATCCTTTCATCCTGCAGGGTGTGTGTGTGTGTGTGTGTGTGTGTGTGTGTACGAGCGCCCATGTATGCTTGTGCCTCTGTGATCTTGCTTTCTGTCTAAGCGCAGCATTGCAGAGCACAAGCTGCATACTAACCCAATCATTAAGACATAAATGAGAACATCAGAATCTATCTGCAGTCTCGCACACAGCAGTCCCGAGAGAGAGGGAGAGAAGGAGGGAGGGAAGGAGGTGGGGGAGGGCTGACCAATTTATCCTCAGTCTCTCCTTCCTCCTCTTCTAATGTTCGCATCTCCCCATTCCTCTCCTCCTCTTTCTTTCTCTGTCAGATAGAAGAAGAAGCAGCACAGGGGCAGAATGTGGCCTGGTTGAATACATCACACTCTCTGCTTGTAGTTTTTTGGTCTAATTGGGGGCAGCAAAGCGGCTACGTCTACCGGCTTGGCCCAGACGATGTGACCCCATCGGATTCTACCGTTCCCTTCTAATTTTACCCTGCATTTCAAACAGTGGACCATCCTGGCCCACTTTCCCTTCCATATGTGCAATTAAAACAACATGAGGGAACGTGAAGAGAAGCAGAAACGGAGAAGGATTTGTTTCGAAAAGTAGAGACAAATTGTGCTAAAACTCTGCTGTTGTGTGCTGTGGAAATGCGTGAGTCACCTGTTTGCCTTGAGTGAGGATGATCTTTTAGCGGATGGCACGCTGTCACCAGAGAAGCTTGTACGGATGAGAATGGGAGGGAAGGGTGACAGGAGAGGAGATGCTGTGGAATTGAGGGGGTTGTGACTGCAGCTAATGAGTCAGAGAGGTCCAAACAGGCACTCCTGACCTCTGTGGCTCAAAGGAGACCCTGCACCACTGGGAATGATTCCCGCAGGGGTTGTGGAATCTTCCTCTGTGGGAATGGAAAGCCTATATTGATCAGTGCAAAGCTTCAGTTTAAAATTGAAACAGCTGCAGAACAGAGAATTCACTGCAGTGAAGTGCTCCACATATCGTTGTGCATGAGTGCGTACCGACTGTATCTGTGTGTGTGCATGTGCATACTTATAACACGGAGCACATTGCCCTTTAGTTCGCTCCTTCTTCGTGGGATGATGAGAAATTAATCTTCTTACAGTAGAAGCCTCGCTGACGTAGCATGTTTTATTTCACCTGAGCTGCTACCAAAAATAAACACCTACTTCTCCCTGTCAGGATTTATGTTTTCTTCTTTAAAGGCTGTCGTTCCCGGACTCGTCCTGTCTCGTCCGACGTCAGAATTCAGTGAAATCTCGGTTGGAGCAGCAGCTCTTTAGACTCAAGCTGTGTCATGGCAGCTTCTCGCTTTACCTTTGATCAGGAAATGCTTCCACTAAACTGTCAAACACACCTCTGCATAACATTTGAGTAGACAGCAACGCCAACAGAATAAACTTACAGAGCGGTTCAGGTACGTTATTGTTCGACAGGTGGGACAAATATGGATTAACCTTTGTGTGGATGCATGTCTTGACATTATAGTCATCCCAATTCATTAGTCCACTTCTGCTGTGTTCATGTGTAGTTCCATTTTATATCCATCCATTACCGATACCGCTTATCCTGCTCAGGGTCGCGGGAGGGCTGGAGCCTATCCCAGCTGCCATTGGGCGAGAGGCGGGGTACACCCTGGACTGTTCACCTGTCAATCACAGGGCTGACACATAGAGACAGACAACCTTTCACACTCACATTCACATCTACAGGTAATTTTAGAGTCACCTATTAACCTCACAAGTCTTTTGGAGGGAACCAACGCATGCATGAGGAGAACATGCAAACTCCACACAGAAAGGCCCACTATGTCTGAACCCGGGATTCGAACCAGGAATCTTCTAGCTGTGAGGCAACAGTGCTAACCACTGCACCACCATGCAGCCTCTCCATTTTAAATACAGTAAAACAGTAAATTTAAAATAGCAAAAAGCCTCTACAAGAATTGCCTGTATCAGGATGTGGCCAAGCCCCCTTTTTAACCCTGTTCCATTGGCTGGAACTGTCCTGCCTTTATCCTGATGTAGAATTGGCAGCATCTAAAATGCCAACAGGGCTCTCCACTGTGCATACTGTGCGCCATCCCAGCCTATAATCTGATATGAAGGCCAGGATCGATTGTTATCAAATAATACCTTGCATTCATTGTTAATTTGATTTTTTGCAATCGCTACCACGTTTAATTGGAGGCTGCTTTTAAGGTCAGATTTTATATCAACTCAGCAGAACCTCCATCAAATTTCATTACATTTTTTGGCCTCCCAATGCAAACACTACACACACTTAATGAATTTCACTTCACGGATTTGTGATGTAACTAGAATCAAATATGATATCAAGAATATAGTTCCTGTCAGGAAACGGCACAACGCAAAGCCCCAATCATGTTCACTGTAAAGGATACATCACACTGACAGGTGGTATGATGTCATCTTAAGTCACACAGTTCAGTCGATATGGGATCAAATGAGGTGTTTAAAGCGGTGTCAAATAAAGTGAAAAGAATCAGTAGCAAGAAAAATTGCACTAAGCAACAATCTTTTGTCGATTTTCGATGTCACGCTGATCGAATATAATCATAAAATGATTTGTCTCTATTTTCATTTGATCACTGTGAAATCATGTAATTTGGGTAATTGGTTCCAACACTTCAGTATTTAATTTAGCTGAATTTAATTTGATTCAAAACTTAACTGATAACTGTCAGCAATTTCTTTAATTCACCATTTAATGTGCTGGGATTTTAATTGAGTCTGGGTTTAATTTGACCTCCAACCAAGTTTAAAGATAAATGGGTAATATCCAAATGATTGAGCTGCTTTCACTTAAACAACAATCTGGTTAAATGATACTATTCAAGCATATTTACTGCAATAAAAATGACACTAAAAAGAAGCAGAGCTGTAGATGTCTGATGTCCAAACCTACCACCACCAGCCACAATGTTAGAGCTTTGAAACCAAACATTCTGACAGAGGGTGTGTGTGCATTACGTGTGTGTATTTTAGCTGTTAGTCTTGAGTTCACAGCTGACAGCGGCTGGACCAGCTCAGACACGTCCTCCATTATCGATACACTTCTCAGCCTTGGTAGCTGTTTATCTGATAATTAAACAGTTGGCAGTGCTGCTGTGAAGAGTGTTCATGCATTGTACATGTGTACAGTGTGTGTGTGTGTGTGTACTTGTATGTTCTGTACCGATGTTCACACACGGCACTGTTTGTTTTCGTCTCACATGTTCCAGGCGTTATGTGTTATGTGTAATATTGTATGTTCAGCTTCCACACATATGCGGTCATATTATTTATGAACTTTGGAGCCATCGGATATATGAGCGTACAGAGCATGACTCACACAGTAATTACATCATGTCTAAAACACGTAGGCCAAAACCACTGTGTCCATATATAGGGGTAATTTCAAGGAGAAAGAGTCGTCATTGGCGACCCCAAATACTCATCTTAATTTTTATTATTAAATAATATTTTATCAGCAGGTTGACCAGGTCACTTTTAGAGGTCACATTATGTTGAAGTTGGAATACAGACAATAAGTATAAATAAATAGTTAATTGAACAGAGTCATTCATTCAACACAACAGGAACTCTGCTGTCCTACTTACACTTGAATGCAGCGCGGCAGCTCTGCCTACAAAAGCGCTGAATTGTAACCATTTGTGGACCTTGTTAGCAGCTGTAAACATTATAAGTACAATACTTTTACAAGGCAAAATGTTTTTGAATTTGTTCTTTTTTTTACTTGTTAAATTGATGCTATTATAAACTCTCAGCAATGAAGTAAAATTACTGAACAACCTTCTGGTTGCTTCACAGAAAGAAACGATCTTGTTAAAAACAGTTTAGTTTGATGCTTAATTACTGTTGGGATGTAAATTTTATTCAATATTTAAGATATTTTTTGATATACAAAGGCCTACACAAACATTTGGACTTGCATATTTTTATCCAACGGTTATGGAGCGATAACATAAAGTTTTGTGGAAGCTGTTTATCTTCTAAATTGCTGTCATTTCCTCTCATTGATCTTCATCTCTTCTGAGTGCTACAGTCCACTTGTCTGTGTCTGCTGTTCCCCCTTTTTTAGTGTCTTTTCTACTCAAATTGAATTACAATTTTCTGGCTGGACAAGCTGTAGGGTTCATGTCTGATACACTGTTGTCTTTGTCAGTCTGCTGCAAGCTATAAACAGTAGCAAAACCAGTTAGCAGCACGGTGGTGTTAGCATCAGGTTAAAACTAAACTACAAAGCGAGATTAGTTTCATATTTTAGTGTTAGAATTTTAGCTTCCATTGCTGTCAACTCCCAAAAAGCCACAACAACTTTTTAAATAAGGCTAACAAACATTAGCATGGTCTGCATAGTTAACGTTAGCTAGCTAGTAGCGGTAGTAGCTAGGAGTTGAAATAGATTCAAACAACAATTTTACCTTAGTTGGCACTTATATTTCCTACATTATCAACTTTGGGGTTGCAAAACTTAACAATGAGCAACATTTCATGATTTTATTACCAACTTTAAACTCAGTAGCGAAACGGTAAAGAGTGCGGGACATGATTTGTGCTCTGTGGTGTTGTAGAGATTGAATTTGGCAGTTCACTGTCGCGGGTTGACATAATCATGATACAGGTGGAGCTGACTGGTCGTTCCTATATCTGCGCGGGATAAATATGGCCCCTCTGTCCCCTCGTAGGATTACGCACCTTCCACCATACGACTAACAGTGTTGCAGAGGGACAGCCTGTACTTCCTGTAAGTCTTGCAGACATCATTACCTCCTCCCATCACCTGTTCCTCCACCTTCTTCTTCTCTGCTTTCCACGGATCTTACCTTTACTTCAGCGTTTAATTAAAAGATACTGCTTTTTTCCCCTCCTGTTTTGCTTTGAACAAAGATGTGATTCCCCTCCCCCAACCATACGCAGAGATAAACTTCAGTGACACCCTTTGAAGATTCCTCCCCTTTTTTCTCCCTGACTTTATCGTTCTCGTCTGTCCCCAATGAACGGGGAGGGAATGAATGATTTTCTTTTTGAGGATGCAAACACAAAAACATCTGAGGGAGAGATTTTGTGTGTGTGCGTGCACACAAATGCGTGTTTGTATGTGTCAAATAGAATAAATCAATTAACCGCAGTGTGGATTTCACATCTTGGAATTCAGGTGATAAATAGGAGGCCAATTTAGGACAAGTGCTCCCCCTTTAAGAGGCTCCATGGGGCCCGACATGGCCGGCCCGGCTGGGTCAGCGGCCCCTTTGGGAGGAAACCCCTCTGATAACAAGCCTCCAACAACTGTGGATTATAAATACTGTAAAGACCTGCTGACACACCGTCCTTCCTTGTGTGTCTCTATCTCGTTCTCTCCTGTGTGTGTGTGTGTGTGCGCTCTACCTGTAAAAGAGACAGAAAGAGAGCAAGCCAGAGGAATAACACAGCCAAGCCAGAAAGAGAGCACAGTGTGTGTCTGAAGGTGAGTGTGTGTATCTGTTATGTCTCTGCTGGCAACCTTGCACCAGCCCCCCCTTTCCAGGCCATTTTTCATCCAACTGCTGCAGTACACACTGCAGAGGGAGACAGGGGGGGGGGGTGAGGTGGGATAGCATGGATGGCGAGCAGCAGGAGGGATAGCAGTTCGGGAAAGAGGAAGGGGTTTTGCTTTCATAATGTGTGGTTATGGTTATATCCCACTAAAAGATGGTGTGACACTTACTTAACTTAAGTTCTGACAGATTTCTTTCAAAATAAAAGCCTCCTTTTCCTCAAAACAGGGAATTAGACGACACAGGCTGAAGGCAGTAAAAAAGGCAGAACAAAAGCATCAAGAATGATAGTTTTATGAGGCTATTTTTTCTCTAAAGCCAAAACATAAATTAGTTTATTAAGAAACAAGTTAGCATGGCTGGGGCTGCAGGAATGTGACCCCCACATCGGGGAGGAAGCTGCAGGTACACAGCGCACATGCGTACAAGCATGGCCGGCCACAGCTAACAGCAGGCGGTATTACTGCAGTGGGTGTTGATTCATCACTCTCACTCACAGTAGGCCCATCTTGCTGATAATTATCTTTGTCAAATTAATTATCAGTGTAAGTGTCAGCATGACAGTGCCAATGAATTACATCCAGATAACCTTGATTAATCAACAAAATGAGTTTTAGGGCAAATGTTTTTTGCATATGGATGTGCTCCATGAAGGAAATGTCCTCTCTTTCTTCTTCATCCATCTCCATCCCTTCATCCATAATTTCTCATCGCCGTATCTTCCTCCGACACTCTCTCTATCACTGCTCTCTGTGTTCTCATAGAGGACTTTTTCTTCCTCTTATCTTCTCAGTCTGAAAGCAGAGCTGTCTGTCTGCAGTCACAGAGTCAGCACATGACGGTACAGCTTGGCTGTGGATGTAGAGCACAACATCCTTGTGCTTTTATTCATGTTGTCCCTTGATTTATTTATCTTTTTCGCTTGACTGGACGGTTGACTTGAGCTGCGTCAGAAATAACCTTTTTGAGACCTTTTTCCTCGTCTTTTGAGGGAGTCTTGATCTGATCTTTTGCCATTTTTATTTGGCTTAGTTTCAGGCTCTTGCATAATGGTATTAAAAACACTTATGTCACAAACAATCCCAGAGTAAGTGAAAAGGAGTCAAATGTGTAAGCATGAGAGTATATTTCCTGTAGTTCCCTTCAGCTCTATAGAGCTTTGTAGTGCATCCTGCTCATCGTTTTGGATGCACTACCAAGCTGATGTTGATACTGATGATGGAAAGACATTAGTCATATACCAAAGTATTTGGAAAAAAGTCCAATGATCCAATGACAGTTAAAAAGAAAGTTCAGAGATCAATAATCCGATAGCCACTTCTAATGAAGTAAATGGAGCTGAATTGTCCCACTGTTACCCATCGTATCTGTTGTTGCACATTTGAGCGACAAATGGCTCGTCAAAATATAAATTACATGATTTTGACAGATGTTTTTGAACTTTCATGGTGCGATGGACTCATTCTTTGAATTTCAATTTAACTGTTTTTTTAATCTAAATGTCTTTCTCTTTCTTGTAATTGTCCTGGAAACAGATAATTTATTTTCTGTAATAGGATTGAGAGAGAGACAGAGAGCATTAACCTCTGCTAGCTAAAGTATTTGAGTGCTAGCTAGCTATCTATCGACAACAAAAAGCTTTTGTGTTGCAATGGAATCATACTTTCAATTTGACTATTTTTTAATACAAATGTATTTGTATTTATTTCCATTTCTTGTAATTGTCCTTGAAACAGATCATTTATGTTCTGTACTAGGATTGAAAGGGAGACAACGAAACCAAGAGCGTTAACCTCAGCTAGCTATCACCACAAAAAGACATGAAAACTTTTGTGGTGCGATGGAATCATTCTTTTAATCTCAATTTGACTGATATTTTGTAATAGGATTGAGACAGAGAGAGAGACAGAGAGCGTTAACCTCAGCTAGCTCATGGAATTGGGTGCTAGCTAGCTAGCTAAAGGCACAAAAAGACTTTTGTGGTGTGATGGAATCATACTTTCAATTTTAATTTCAGTGGTTTGGACGCAAGAATGTGACCGTATAGCATATTTCAGCATTGATTGAAGAAGTATTAACACTTTTGAAAGCTAGTTAGCATATTTTGGCTCCACAACATACAGTAGATTAACCCTACAGCGGCTGGAGCTCAGAGGCTACTCCAGTCCTCGTGTCCTGGAGCAAGATACTGAACCCTAAGGCATTTCTATTATAATGAGCGTTTGAGTGTGTGTCACTTTGCATGGCAGCCTCCACCATCAGTGTGTTAATGCGTGTGTAAATGGGTGAATGTGGCATGTAGTGTAAAGCCCTTTGAGTGGGTGGGACACTAGAAAGGCGCTATATAAGAGCAGTCCATTTAGTGTCAAGCATCAATATCAACATAAAATGAAAATGAACAATATAATTACACTTTGTTTGGCCACATACCTGATGTCTGCCTGCAAGTAACTCATCTCTCTGAGTCACTCTGGCTGTTAAGAGCCTAAGCATGAGTATGCGTGCCCACACAGAGCTCACACTGTGGCAGGAAACCAGGAGAGAGGGAGGGTGGAGGGGATCACCCAGGAACACCTATCTCCTGACCTCAAATTGTCAATCAGTGTATCTGTTCAAGGCAGGCACAAACAGGAATATATTTATTTATTTTTAACCAACACCTCAGATTAAGGGGACTTTTTATCTAGGAATCCAAATTTGCAGGTGCTCAAGCGTCTTTCAGGTCTATCTCTGCACGTGCAAAACACGTGTTGTCTTGCAGGCTCAGGGGGCCGCGCGGAGCACCGCCTGACACGTTCTTGTAGGCCGCGAACACCTCCTGCATGGAGGAAATGTAATTCATTATTAATTCAAACACTGCCATGACCGTATCTTCCATTCATTCATTTTTTATGTAACCCTGTACTGCTTCTATTTTGCGATTCAGGTCTCATAATGCTTGTTGTACCTTTTTCCTTTACACGGAGAATCACACTACATTAAACATGGCCTGATGTCAGAGTCTATTCCATTTGTACACACGTCCCCCTCTCTATTTGGAATGATATAAGCCCCTTTACCTTACTCTATATTATACTGTCAGCCCTTAGTGTTTATTATATTAGCACGCCTTTTGTTTGCCAAATTAGGCGACCATAATAAACTATATAATGTTGTGTTTGCAGTAGCTGTCTGTGATCACGTGTGCCTAGTAGAGCATCCACCTCAAACAGCAGGTGCGTCATGATTGAGGCCTTCAAATGCAACAGGAATGCAGCTGAATAGGAGCCTCTCAGGGAGTTGCATGAGTGTGTTCAGAGTCACTTCACCCTCAGTCACTGTTTCATGTTGTCGCTTCCGCCTCACTCGTCCTTCTTCTTTTACTATTACGTGTTTTTTTTGCTCCTCGAAGCGTCTTGGCGAAACCTGCCTGTTTGTTCCATGTCTGTGTCGTTGTTTAGTTCATTAGCTACGTTACATTCTCTCCGTATAACCGCTGCTGATTGCTGTTTGTGTGCCTGCCAGGTGCTGGAACCCCAGGCATCTGCATTTTTATATTATATACACAAGGACATCACAGCCAATTAAATGTTATCCACTTACATTAGCATGCTATTTCTGCGATCATGCTGGATTGATTACACGCGCTCGTTCCTTCGGTTTGTTTTCTCTTTGTGTTTGGCTTCACGCTTCATTACTGTCATTGACTTACCGACGTGCTCAGCCGTGTAGGCTCGTTTGTTTGCTAATGCGGATGTTGTTTTTCAGATTATATTTGGTGTGACCTTTCCCATTCGACCCTTCAGAGAGACCCCTCTTGTAGTGGAACTCCCATGGGGCTTTGCTGCTGCCGCTGTAGAGGAGAAATGATGGTTTACATGCCGGCTCCCACTTAAGAACACCCTCCATTTGACCCCTTACATCTCGGACTGCCTTCGTGTCACTGCTTGAATGGACAGCTCATTTCGTCCGACACTGTGGAGAGCATGCAGAATGATAATCTGAGCTTCTGTGGATGGAGTGTAGAAATGTATATCATCTAAAGCGGACATTATACACTGCAGAGACTCCATTTATTTGTGCGCATCTTTAAGAAATAAATGTGACTTTATTTAGACTTTTTGCCAGAATAATCCAAAGATCCAGAAGATGAATTTTGAATCTTTGCTCTGCCTGTTGGCTGTAAAGTGTTTAATGCAGCAGAAGATCTGGTGCAAAGACACAAAATCTGGATGATAATCAGTTCAAACAAGTGTACAAATCTGAAAAACAAACCCAAATCTGTGTGTTTGCTGCTGAAAAATCAATTCCAAGCAGAAACAATGAGGCTTAACTTGAATTCGCTTAGCTTTCATAATTTTTCTCTGTTGTTTTACCCTCATTCCCCCGCTCTGACACAAATTGTGCTGTACACTTTCTGGTCCATTATTTCAGCTGCGGATCATTTGAATAACAGGGCAGAAAAGAGGATAAAAGGAAGAAGGAAAAAAAGAGGATAGCCTCGATGCGGTGAAGCAGTGAATGGCTGTGTTAGTTGTAATTGACAAGGCGGCTCATGAGGCTCGTGTTTATGTGTGTCCGTGCCTCTCCGCTGTACTGTACCGCACGTGGAAGACAAATGAGTTGCAGTAATCTGGTGTGTTGCCGGCCGCTCCCTCAGCCTCCGTCAGCAGTTTAGCCCCAAACACAAGTCCAGATAAAACATTAAAGACAAGGCACTGACAAGGAAGGGCCATCCGGGGCCACTTAAAACCAATACCACAGGGCAGCGAGAGGCCCTCCATCAATTACAACCTTATTAGTCTAATCGTTATGAAATAATCCAATCCAGGAGACAGCTGAGTCTCAACTCTGAGCGTCACTGACAGGCAGGCGGTGGGGGAAAGCAGATGAAGTGGGGTTTAACGTAAAACACTGTGGCATTATATTTTTAGGATTCAAACGTGATATGCATTTTAGAAGTAACGATTGGATTTTAGCGCCAACGAAATCCTTCAAAGTGTCTTACTTCTAAATTTCAGAGCAATCATTCATCAACATTTTTTTGTGTTTCCTGACTGATTTTTGCTGTTACAACAAGAACCAGTTCTGTGTGTGACTGCTCAGGGAGGACCGATAGGGGCTCCACTCTCTATCTACTGATATGTCTTTCCATGCACTGCTTGGTGCTTGTGTACTTCTGGAGTCATAAAACAACCACAAAGTTAACATTTTCAACTGTGTTAACCTTAAGTCACAATGCCTGAGCACATGTGCATCTGTCTTCTTTCCACTGACTGTGATTTCATTCATGGTGTCTCTTAACTGTAACTGAACTGAAGCTTTTATTTTGGAAATTATGGTTTGGCCTAAATTGCTTTAAAGCTATAATCTCGAAGATCTCATTTTCGTTCTCTTTGGCGACACCTTTGGCGTTAAACGGGAATTACGGGAGCACACTTCCCAGATATCCAGACAGTGTTGTGTGACGTCCACGGTTGGCTCCGGTTGTAACTCTTGATTTTCCTCGCTGACGGTCGCTTTCCTTTTTAGACTGTTTGCCTTCATCTGAGCGTCGAATTTGTTCCTTTGTCTTTGGATTGTAACTTATTTTTGAAGTTGTATCTGTAGTCATCCATCTTTTCTTGGTTTGTTCAGCCATAGTAGATTACTGTTTACTCACAACACTTACAGAGACCTGAAAAGCAGCCGCTTAGCTCCGCCTACCCTCTCTGGCAGACCAACCACTGCTGGGTGATGGAAAACGCGTCACTAACTGGGTGCCACTTTTTCAGTGTTGCACCAGACACCCAGTCCATAATACTGCAAATGCAAAGGCTTTCATCAGTGGGCCATAGGCTCAATCACCATTGTGTTACAGACATTTATTTAAATTAAAATCTTAGAGATTATTACTTTAAGATACTTGGAGAATGTTCAACCTATAGTCCAATCATGTTTATACATTTGTTCTTTATCCCTATGAGAACATTCATATATATTTCATCCATTAATTTGCATATATTACATTTAAATACATTCATCTGGCAGCTTTAATCCAAAGGAAGGAACATTTTCTACCACATAATCAGGCAGTCAGGGTCTGTGATTACCGGACAACCCGCTCCTCTTCCTGATCGGTCTGCTATCTACATTTTTCACACATCCATAAATAAGGAATGCTAAAAAAAAAATGTTAAAAAAATAAGGTTATAGTGTTTACAGTAGAGTCTTTATTAATCCCAACACCATCAAATTAAAAGTCTCAAATGGCATAAGCCCCCCCTTTCCTCACAGACTTGTAACGTGGATGTTCTGCTGAGATATTTGACTTGTATTAACGGTAGCTTATTTGATAGAAGTAACAGCACAGAAGAAGCCTTTATCATCGACTGAGAGCTGTTATTGTGAGCACCAGACGGCGTGAGAAGGTACAGTAAAAGCATGACTGGCAAACACAACCACGAGGCCCGTGTTGTGAGACGGTATCGCTGTTGCAGCCACAATGGGCAGCATGACACAATGACAGGAGTAAGGACAGCGGAGGTGAACAGGAGATGTAAAAGGAAGTGAAAGGTGACAGAAAGAGGAGAGTAAAAATTTAAGAGCCAGCTGGCTGACCTCTAACTCACTGATTGAGGAGACGGCAGTATTTTACTCTCCCCCCGAGGGAGCTGACAGAACACAGCCGACTGGAGGAAGTTATAAAAAAGGAGAGAAAGAGTCCATCCAAACACTATCCCTATTGTGGCACTCCTCCTGCTATCTCTATCCGTCTCTTTCTCCCTCTCTCTTGGATGTGACAGCAGGATGATAAACTACTAGTCATGGCTCTACAGTGGACTGATGGTTGAGGGAGTGGAGCTTTGTATGCAGCAGCAGTCTACTAACTAACTGGGGCTGTAAAAGGACATGACTGTGTGGCAAAGGGCCAGAAAGTACGGTGGCCATCAAGGGCAAACAGGCTGCAAAAAAAGATTTGCATCATGGAAGAGGCTGCAAATTAAGAAACGATGCAAATTCAAAAACACTCGAAAACAAATACACAGATAAGATAAAAAAAAATCTTTGTTGATTCCCAGACAAGAACATGCAGCAAAGAGCAGAAAAAAATGCATTTACAAAAACACTTGCAAAGATGCAAAGTCAAAAACACACCAGAAAAAAATGCAATAGAAATTGTCCGCTCCGACTCATCATGACGTCTAAGAAACAATACATTTGCCATCTTGCGATGGTGACGTCATTTGGAGCCAGAGCTGCGCAGTGGTCATCGGCAGGTGGAGCCGTCGTAGCCACTTCCGCTAACCAAAACACACAATTAACTTAGAGGGGGAAAAAACTGCAAGGATCCCGCATGTCGGCGTGTTTAACAGCAGAACAGCTTCTTGTGTTGGTCTGAAGCAGACGTTCATTGATATGGAAACTTCAATGACTGTAGTGATTGTTTTAGTTACGTCTCCTCTCACTGATCCTCCTCCACTCTGCTAATCCGGAACAGATCGGCTGCAGGAGCCGGATTTGTCAACAGAGCTGTCAATCATCCTTTTAATTTTTTTAAAATAAACTGTAAATCATCAGGATAATAATGAACTATTATGACAGAATGACCATGTTTAAGAAAAATAAATTTGGCGTGTATTTTGATTTTATAGTTTGTCTCATGTCCCATCTGTTAACATGGAGGAGGCGGGCTTTATGACCTATACTGCAGCCAGTCAGCAGGGGGCGATAGAGATGTTTTGGCTTCACTTTTAGGGAGCTGTCATGTCGTCCATTGTTTTTATACAGTCTATGCTCTATTGTCAAAAATAGTTCCACTAAGTTCCACTGAGCGCCCCCTACAGGCCTGGAGCACTTCCACTGTTGAACAGGATATGCAGTGTTTTTTGTGTTGCATTTGTTTTCTGGGTTTTGGCATCGTTTGTGTATTTGCAGCCCGTTTATGCCTCTCTGGGCTTGTTTGCAGCGCATCTCTAACCTCGGTTTGTAGTTTGCATTGTTTCTGAATTTGCAGCCTGTTTCTCCTCATGAGGAATCTTTCAGGCTGTTGCAGCTCGTTTGAAGAATTGTGGTTTGACTGCACATCTGTTGCACTTCAGACAGATGTTCTGCTGATTTGCAGCCTCAAAGGGAATGCTTACCTTTTTATTGTCCTAGTTTCATGGTCTACGTGTCAAAGAGATCTAAGAGTATTTTTGGTGCATTATTAAACACAGATATCATATCGTGAAAGTGGAAATGAAAATGCCCCTTGTATGAGCATGTTTCTACCAGGCTCCAGTCAAAGCTAAGAGGCCGCTTCAGGCGCTGTTTACAGGTAATCTCCTCGGTTGTGATGTTATTGATTATTCAGCCTTTGATTTTCTGATTCATGTCTGAGCCTCGGTGCAAATGACCAGACAGACCTTGACTTTGTTTCCTGAGCTGCTGCCGAGTACGGGAAACGCCTGACAAACACCAAAACAGACGCGACTCCACTCTCGTGGTCGATGACATTGTTAGTGCTAAAGTGAGACGTTTCTGAATTTCTCTCAGTTTGTCTTTATCTCCACATGCTGACAGCTGCAGGCTGAGCGGGAGTCCCAGCAGCAGAGCAGGAGGACACGAAATGGAAAATGTAATGCAGGGGGGAAATTGCTAAAGACAGCCGTGCATTCGTGCAAACACAGACGCGCTTGTGTGTTCATCGTTTAGGGACGTTAATCTAATGCGCGCAAGATGTGACATTAAGTCATGTGACCGTATTTCCATTTGTGACATTCACACGGTAATAGATTAGAGAGAAGGGCAGTGTGTTTATGTGTGTGTAGTTTCCTCAGGAACCAACCTTATCTCCGCCTGGGAATCTAATTATTAGCGTGCAGCAATTTACTGTACAGCATGTCTGTATGTGCACATGTTCAGTCATGCATATAATCAATGCCCCTCGGTCGACAGTTTGTGTGACGGATGATCCAACCCAACATTCACGATGTTATTCGACGGGATATTTATACAATGAATAACAGTATAATACATTTCAGATGTCACAAAATGAGATCTCAGTGCGACCATTAGAACACGAGGGGGGTTTGAGTACGAGACAAAAGCTACTTGTCACAATAAACCTCTGTCAAACTGCTCTTTTGTATTCCAGTAACATTTGAACCTGCAGTGTTAAGCCACCTCTCCAATTGGGAATCATTTACAAACCTGGATCAAAGACTTTCCTCGTTTGAATGTTCATGTTTGCCTCTTTAAATGCAGACTAATTTGCAAAATGAAACATTAACATATCCTAATGCCTTGTTACAGAGCAGTGAAACTACGCTGCACAAAAAAAATAGAACGCGGTCGAGGGCTTTGAAAGTCAACAAACCTTTAATGTCTCTTATCCACCTTTTAGGACCTTTTATTCATTTGCAACCTCAATATAAGTGCTCTTGTCCTCTCCACGCGACTCAGATCTCGGCTGGAGCGCGTCCAGTATTCACAGAGCGGCGATATGATCTCTGGTTTGGCGCTCTGTTTTGAGGCCTGCTGATTAGCTTGCAGCAGGTGCTAGCTTGCCTCGCCGTCCCTGGAGTGTTTCACAGGAAATACCAGCTAATTGCCGCAGGTGATAATAGCACACAATGAGGCGACCACCTTATCGCACGATGAAGAGAAAAATAAGGTGCTAAGTAAATCATTTGTCCTCACTTGTGTGCATGTAGAGTTGAGACAAAGGGTGAGAATAAATACTTAAATGACGGGAAACAAACATCAACGTGAAAGAGGCCTGTTTGAGCTGATCTCTCTCCGAGCAACTAAATGTTTTTGCAAAAGTAAAAGCCTGTCTTTAAAGTATTCACTGTATACTATACTATAATTGTTATGGAATGAATTGAGGACAAACTATGGGTGCACATGTTGCCGAAATCTGTACACTTTTTTTAACAGTGCGATGCAATGAATCCTCTCTGTCTTGTAAACAGGTTTAAGAGTTGCTCTTTATTCTTGTGGTTCTGACATAAAGTGGCTGCTCAAAGCTGTTTTGTTGCTTTATACTCCACATAATTACATATTTTTGTCAGGAAAGGGGGGGCACGGGTGCAGACCCAGGGGTGTCTCAAAGTTATCCCAGAGGGATAACCACGAAATCGCAGTAGAGATAAATTGGAAAGGGGAGGAAAAAGACAACGAAACTGTATAGAGCCGCTACAGGCTTCCTTAATGAAATAAAGCACTAAAATGATTAACTAAATCACCGCCGCCAAGCAGCTGACTCAAAAACAAAATTGTCCAGAAGACCCAGAAAACTCGAAGCTAAAGGCAAAGGCTGCTCGGGAGGCTTTAATAACCCAAAAGGCTGGAGTCACACAAACTCTCCAGCACCCCAAATTATTCCCTGGGAAACAGGCAATTGAGTTCTGAGTTCGTGTTTGCAGATACACCGACAACTAGAGAAGCCACATGGAGAACCTCTCACTACCTCTGAAGGTGAGATAATGAGTCAGGGCAGTGCACTGGAGACTCAGGGTATATGAAGACTCCCCACACCTGGGCTTAATCAAAGCCAATCAGTGCCACACACACCTGATTGCAGTGAGTTGATTCTTTCACCAGTCTCACAGGGCCGAAAGGTTGAGTGCCCTCACAATTTTTCCTAAAAAATAGACCCTCTTTGAGTTTTCAGACCACATTATTTGAGCTTTATTTATTAGCTGAAAAAATAATAAAAATGTTAGTGAATCAAAAAAAACGCTCAAGGTCCAATTACCACTGTAGCTCTTTCCGGATCTTTCAACCAAATGTTATGTGGGTTAGTGCAGTTGTCATGGAATCCATTTTGTAGATCTCGCTGTCTCTACAGTTTATTGCTTTCGCTCCGCTGTTTTTTGTCGCCTGTCTTTTTTCCCCCTCTGTAAACAGACTGACGTCTAATTCACTGGACTTCTTTCGGTGGATTGATATGATTACGGTTAGTCCTGCAGATTGTGTGATAAGAGCCGAATCCCTAGCAACGGTCTGTAATTCTTAGCAACGGTTTGTTAGCTAGAAATAACAGACCTCAGAGTGGCGTAATTAACCAATCAGAATCAGGTATTTAACACAGACGTGTAATAATATTTGTTTAATTATAATCAATTAATTATGGATATATTTTACACAACTGATGTAAACAAACCCCAAAATAGCCCCAGTAACCATAAGGACTGTACTGTTAGTCTGTATTGCTTTAAGGTTGATAACAGGTTCTTATCTTCAGTTATGATTTGTAGGTGGGTGTAAAAATATGTTTACATGAGGAGTATGATACAGGACATGACCTTAAAAGCTTCACTATCAGCTCATGCTGTATGAAACATCTGTTATTTAACTGTATATAAAAACAGCAGTTGTCCCTCTAAAACTGGGAGCAGTACACTATTGTTTTTTAAGAGGATGCTGGGTAATGCAGTACTTTCACTGACAAAGCCATGAGTTCCCAGCTGCAGACACATTCATTAAACAGTGGAGATCGGACTCAGCAGGATATCTGCTCAGCCCTGTGTGAATCAATATCTGTAGAGGTCATGGATGATGCACCAACATGTGAGAGCGTGTATCATCCAATGCAACCCTCCCTAACTCATCGATATCTCCTCTCTCTTTCTGCACCCCCTCCTCCGCCTGTCCTTCTCCCCCCCTCCTCTTGCCCTCACCTCTCTGTCTCCCACGTAGATGGTTTATAAGCCCTGGCTGTGTTCTCAGTACTTCCAGACCTCCCAGATGCACTGCAGCAAGCGAATCCCCTGTGGTCAGTACTGCCTGGAGGTGCAGCAGCGGTGCCCCTTCGTCCTGCCCGACAATGATGATCTCATTCATGGAGGCAGCCCCAGTTTTATATGCACAGGTACAAAAAAATCATCTCACGCTTCATGCTCTCTTCTTTTTCTGCTGTGTTTTTCTTTTAACACATGAGCACATACTGTCTTGCTCAACGGTACTTCAGTAGGACAGACCTCTGATTGACACCCTTACTGACAGGATGTTCTGTCTAATCACCAGACTTACAGGGTCATACAGCATAACAAAACAGTGTCGATAATTACCACCAAGAAGCAGCTGCAAAGTGGAGCACTTTAATAATAAGTCTGTCTGTATTAAAAACCACAGAGCACTGTGCGGGTCAGAGTTCACGCCAAAGGAAAAACACTCAAACACAAATACACAACACCTTGCACACACAAGGTGATTCTTTAATAAATCTTTAACCTGTTTGGGAACAGATTTCTTCTTTACATTTCTGGAAGGTGAGTCCCCTACAGTTTGAGTGTGTGAGCAGCTCCCACACCATGATTAGGACGCTTTAATCACATGTTGCCGCTGCCCCCTGGTGGCCGTGTTTAGCATCAGGTTACACTCATGCACTTTTTGACAGAAGCAACTCAAACTTGTGTTCTTTTCTTATTTACTTACTTTGATCATCTCTATTGGAATATGTATTAATTAAGAATACTAAACAAAGCTTCTTTTCCAAGTCATTAAAAACAAATGAATAATGCTGGCATCACAATGCAACAGGTCTCATGAAAAGACCTCATCCAACAGTCTGTTTCCCTCAGCTCCAAGCACATTAATTCCATCTGAAGAAATCTTTAGAGATTGGTCACAGAAATGTACTTACATTCGTCCATCCATTATCTACGCCGCTTATCCTGTTCAGGGTCACGGGCGGCTGGAGACTATCCCAGCTGTCATTGGGAAAGAGGCGGGTACACCCTGGACTGATCGCCAGTCAATCACAGGGCTGACACATAGAGACAGACAACCTGTCACGCTCACTTACACCATGCATGCACCGGGGAGAACATGCAAACTCCACAGAGAAAGGCCCACTACATGCAAACTGGGATTCGAACCAGGAAAAAGCGTGAAAAATCGAAATAACTTTCTGGGACTTCTGGGCTTTGTAGTTTTTCGCAATTTGTACTCAAACAGGCGGAAATAATACGTATGGTTGGCACTACTTTCAGCTGTGGATTAATACAAGTTTGCAGTACTTGTGTTTACAGAGTCAGAATGCTGATGGAAAAACATATATAAAATGACACTTTTTAAGTAGTAGACAGGGGTTAAAAGGTCAACCTAATATGCCAACACAAGCTGATGTGCTGAGCAGGACACGTAAAGTATTTGCAGGAAGTAAGTAAGCTATTGCAGATGATCAGGTTGTGTCACTTATATATGTATATATTTGGGCGTTCTAAATGCAGCTTTGTCCCACACCTGCAGTAATTATATGCTTCCACTTGACACAGTTTAGCTGTTGACAGTCAAACTGTGCTGAGTGGGCACACATCTCTTTAAAGTTCACACCTCGCATTCGCATGCAGCCAGGCCCGGACAAACCCCCTCTGCTTTAATGTCAGAGGAGAGAGAGTCAGAGTCCTCCGTGTGGTTTCGGCATCTGGTGTTGAAGCACAAAATCTTGATTCATGATGCTTTGACAAAGTCAAGGTCTGTCTGGTCATTTGCACCGAGGCTCAGACATGAATCAGAAAATCAAAGGCTGAATAATCAATAACATTTTCCTCGGCATGTGCTTTGTGTTTCCATGTTTACAGAACACGGTGGATGTTTTTGGTGCTGTTTCCATACTTTAAAAGCTCTTCTATAATGTGTCTGTACGCCAGGTTGCAAAGGCATAGCTACTTTCAGTTACTCAGTTAGCTGCTGAGTGGAATAGATGCGGAAGAGAAGAGGAACAATCACACATTAATTACAGCCTGCTTATGAGACGAGTTAGCAAACTACACAAAAGAAAACACATACAGTATGTTCTATTTGCAATCTAATCTAATCTAAACACTGCAAATTAATCAAACCGTGTGCACAATTGGGAAATTAGCTTAGAAAATATTTACCATAGTTTTAGCATTCTCAAGCAAGGCATGGTGTTATATTGCCTCTGCACCCAGTGTTAGCCTCACTCTTGTTCCTGGCACATTTTGCACGTTTTAAAGTCCTTTAAAAACTTCTTCTGTGTTGCTTGCTCAGCTCGCGCTCGTTCTGTACGGTCGCTTTGTTTTTGTAAGTAGGTGTTTTTCTTCATTTGCTTTTATTTGCTTGTGTTGTCCTACATTTCACTGCACTCAGCTCTTTTGGCAGAGCTTTCCACCCATAATTTCACCTTCAGAATGAAAGTATTCTTTCTCACTGAAGTCTATATCTGCTTCTTGGGGACTGGATAAGCAGAAATAGTCTTTTAGTGCAGCATTTATTTAAATGACTGATATATTAACTGTTCATGTCCCTCCTCCCTCCCCCTAACACAACCCCCAGGGCTGCTGGAAGACTATCCATCAGGTGTGGACCCCAAGGCAGAGTGCTGTGACGTGCGGTGGGACTTGAAAGTGGACAACCGTTCGCGGGGGACCCTGAAAAGAACTCACCCGCCATGCCAGCACCGTACCTCCCTCAGCTCCTCGGCAGCCTGCAGACTGTGTAACAGCCGGCTCAAACTCTGCCTGCTGGTCCTCGTCCTCCTACACACTGTTGCCAGCCTCACTGCATCCCACAATGCAACAGGACTGGGCCTCCCCGCCATCACGCCTCTGGAGGAGAGCCCTGCCAACGAGGAGTGATAGAGCTGCCGGGAGGCGGAGAGGTTGTCGGGGTGGGGGATTCCCTCACCATGGCAACTGCTGTGGAAAAATACAGCCACAGTTGTGCGAGCGGCTGGAGCTGTGTGCCTGTGGACATTCTGCAACGCTCTCTGGCAAATGGAAAATGTGGGACGCTTTGGGACGAAAGACACACAAATCAATCAAAACAAATAAATAAACAAACAGACAAACTGAGGGGCTGATCAGTCCCTTAGACAGAAAGGGGACAATGCCACAGCCTTTGTTGAGTGGGAAGGTCGGCTTCCTCACGGCTGAGTTTCTCTCACTACGCTTTTTTACACTGTGTTCCAATTATTGGTTTCTGTTGCACTGGCTGACTATGGAGTAACACAATCATGTTCTCTTTCTAACGTTCATCCTTTGTGTTTGTTTCTGGGTCTCTCATACAGGAAGGAAATCTGCTCTCTGAATAAGACAGAAGAAGATAACGTGTAAAAAAAATTATAAGCTGCAAGTTTGTGCGTGAGTGCAAGCGAGGGTTTGTGTTTCTAGATTTACTGTGTGTGTGCGAGCATGCGTGGGCGGGTGTGTGTGCTTGGATGCTTTACACATGTGTGTATGAGAGGATGAGTGTGGACCCGAAAAAGTCTACCTAACAGGTGCAGCGATGATGTTTTAATGGAGCCCCCCCTCCTCCTCCTCCTCCCCCCTCAGACGTCTCTTAGCTCTGCCATGCTGCTTCGTCGGCCACGGTCTCTTTGAAACTTAATTGGGTTTTGAATGTGGTTCTGATGTCCATAATAAGCACGGTGCTTAACACAGGTTCATGGTTTCCCCCTCACTTTGTTTTGTGAGATAATATTGACACTGTATTCAAGGATTGAAAACATTTGAGTAATTAGCATCAGTAAAAAGCTAACGCCTGGCTAAAGTGTGAGAAACACCAGGAACAAACAGAACTCATTCCTCCAGCGCTCAAATGCTCTGTGGTGCCAGATATTAGCTGTTATCTTGTTTAGAACAGAACCAACAGAACTGATGGCAAAACGACTACAGTAGGACCCAAGATGTGATAAACCACAATGTTTCTTTGAGCATCAAGCTAACACAATGAGAGGGCTAAGCCATGCTAACAAAATCATAACAATAAATGTCAGTAAATTTAAAAGAAGTGCATAATAGCATTTAGCAATTAGCAATTAGCGCTCCTCGTGTTGCACTCGGCTGTGTTTTGTCAAAGGCTAACAAACGACAAGCTGGAAGCACATGATAAGATGCCAAAGAACCTGTTGAAAGCTACTAGCTGCTAGCTAAGTTAGCATACTAAAAAGAGCGAAATTAGCCGCGTCAGTGACTGAATTTAAAGAATTGATAAATGGTAGCTGAGAACAGGGCTTCAGAGCAGCCACGTCGAAGAACACAGAATAATCTCATCTCACAGAACAAAACATGAAACTGTGTTAAGCTCGTCTTAACCAAAGATGTGATTTCAGGCGCTCTACCAAAACCCTGTTCAGATTCTGGCCACTTTTCAGCAGCATTGCTCAGCTGAGTTAACCGACACTGGGATTAAAGCACCAGATCAATCTATATTTTAATCAGTGGTGCTCCAGACGAAGGAGCTTTTGTTATTTTAAAGGTACTGTCCATTCAAATGAATATCAACAAGATAAATATACGGTTACTGAAGGTTCATCTGTCTTCTTCGTCTCAAGAGCCTCGGTTCTTTTCTCTCACCCTGCTGATGACATTTGGGCGATCATCAAATGTGATCAGTGGTTTAAGTATTTCATCACCACCACTTAAAACAATAACTTTACTACTGTTGCCCTCAAAACACTTCTGACCATAGACTGAATAAAAGAAGTGGATATAGCAACTGTGCCACTGTACCAAGCAGCCATCTTTATTTTTCTTTGTAGCCATGGGGGCAACATCATTTGGACAAGTGTAACCCCTCTATCCAGATCGAGAAGCCGCCTCTGGAGCAACTTGTCACTCTCGCGGTAGCCATGCCCAAAAGCTTAGCCTGCTTTTTCGCATCATCCTTTTCCTCTAAATGAGACTATAATTTACAAAATGTATTTAAAAGACTTCAAACTACAAATTAAGACCATAAACCCACCAGGTAAATGCTTGCTAGGTAGGCCCCTTTTCTGATACACTTGTATAAAATTGGAGCGCCCCCTTCTGGCCATGTAAAAGAAAGCAGGTTTAAGGCACGTCCACATGACTTCTCTTTTATACGACAGGGATATATGTCCACTTCTTTTATGCAGTCTGTGATACTGACATCTGTATCAGTGGTGTCATTGTAACCTCAGGCCTTTTTATTCACAGGAAACCAATGACTGTTTATAAAGATGGACGACCATCTGCTCTCATTGTACAAAATTGAAGCCAAAATTCCCACCGTGATAAGCGCTGGCATCTTGTGCTGGTGACATCATTTGGAGCCAGAGCTGGGCAGTAGAGGTCGGCAGGTGGAGCCGCCGTAGCCACTTCCGCTAACCAAAACACACACACTTAAATTACCGATAAAAGCGCAAAGATCCTGCACGTTGTTGTATTTAACAGCAGAACAGCCTCTTGTGTTGGTCTGAAGCAGACGTTGATTGTTTTAGTTATGTTTCCTCTCACCATTCCTCCTCTACTCTGATAATCAGGAACAGATCGGCTGCTGGAGCCGTATTTGTCAACAGAGCTGTCAATCATCCTTTTTACAGCATCAAATAACTAATTAAAAGTAAACTTGTCTGAAAAATGTTGACATAAATCAGCATGATAAGAACTAACTATAATGACAGAAACCGTGTTTGAGAAACATTTATTTAGTGTGTATTTTGATTTTATAGTTTGACTCATGTCCCATCTGTTAACATGGAGGAGGCGGGCCTTATAACTTATATTACAGCCAGTCAGCAGGGGGCGCTCAAAATGTTTTGGCTTCACTTTTAGGGAGCTGTCATGTCGTCCATCTTTTTATACAGTCTATGCAGGAAACATTGTGACTGAATGTCCCCCTTAAGGACCTTATACAATCAGGAACATGTAATTCCCATGCAGTTATAAAGAAGGTCAACATCTTGCGTGGAAAGGTAGCATGCTATCTTTGCTAACAGTAGGAAAATACTGACCCCTATAAGGGTGTATAGCATTGGCCAGTCAATAGAAGACATTCTGCATATCACCAACACAGACGTTCAATATGGTCAGTGTGTTTCTGTTGATGTGTAATCTTCTCTCATGACGTGCATGTTGAGGCTCTCTGCAAGAATACGACGGCCTCTTTTGTTGTCTGTCCTCAGCCCCCACTCCGCACCACATCTGATCCCAAATCAGCTCCTGTAGCATGCCCACCGTCTTGTACTTTTCTCCTCAAAACATTAAGTAAAGGGCTTATTAAGATATACAGTACAAACATCATCATCGACACAGTCAGAAACGCCGAACAACATGCACATCCAAAATAGTTAGCAGACAAAAAGGTCAAAACGTGGCTCATTTCCTGTTTCTTTGTGACCTCGTACGCCTGCAGTACAGAGGGACTCCACTGGCTGTTACTGGAGAGCAGGAGCAGAAACAAATCCAGAGAGAGGAGCATGTCGTGTTTTTGTGGAAGCACTGATGGCATAACCTGATAATCGTCGAAGTATAAGCTGACACTTCTGTTTATTTCCTAAACGTTGACCAGCATGTGAACAGAAAGGAACGGTGTGACCTTAAGGGCTGACTTTTTCTTTAGTTTCTAGACGTTTCTTTTGTCTCTTCGATGAACACGGCTGTGAGATCAGGTATTCAAAGATGAATTGATGTTGCTGAATGCTTTTTTTCCACTCTCAAGTATGTAAATGAGATGTCCTATCTGATATCTGATGTCAAGAATTTTATTATACAGCATATATGAGGATTTAAAATTCATCGTTATTATTCACAACATGTCTATATAATCAATATGTTGGCCTATTTTGACTTTAATGCTGTTTAGACCCTGCCCCACTCCTGACTTCACCATCCCTGCCTGCATGAAACACGTCACTGCTCATTGTCATTCAGCACCGCACGCCCATGCCCATCTCGGATGACCGCATTCAGTGATAGAAAAATGCTGCTATTCTATTGGCCACCAGTAGAGGGAGGTATTTGTATTCTTTTATATTGCTACTGCTGCTGAGGACCCACCACACAAGGACTGTCATACACACAGGAATCAGGGAGGCTGAGCTGAAAATGATGCGCCTGTGGGGAACGTTTGCTGTTGCGTGCGTATGTATGTGTATCGTCTGCGTATGGGCATATGGGAAGGTGTGTGTCTTGTCTCCTGCTAATTGCGATGTGTTCTCTGGGGAGCTCATTAGCTTTGCCACGACCTTGGGGCCTGCAGGACAGGTGTGGCAAACTGCCGCTGTCTGTGGACCCACAGGGACCTGCTGCATTAGTTATCTCATTAATCAGCGCAGCCCTAAAGTTGCGCAGACTGTAGTGTGAAACCATTGTACTGTACGATGTGCAGTAACGGTTTCACTGCCCGCAGACCCAAAACAAACGGGTAGATCTACTTTTCCCTGCACCTGTCTAACAGAATGTTGCCCCCAACTCTTGTCTGAAGTGAGATAGAAGATGTAAGAGGTACATGAAGTGGACAGTGACCTGAAACTGGTGCCAAAGCTCGTATTGTGTCAAACATTCATCAGTTCAAACTCGGTATACCCCCGCTGCTTTTCATGATCACACATAACAGGTATCAGAAGCAAAACAGGGTCCGTCAGTGTCTTAGAAATGTGCCATGTTAGCAATATATGGATTGCACCTCTTAAGCCTCACAGAGCACTCACCATAAAAACATGTACGGGATCTCTCCAAGACATACATGTGATTCCATTCGCCTGTCATCCCTGCATGTTGTGATGCAACTGTCATCACAAACCAGCTGCTTGCAACTTATGCAGATGCCATGTCTGCTTTACATGCAGAGTGCATCCTCGCTGTGGTTGCACTGGTGCAGACGCTGTGCACATGTGTTGTCCCTCACGCCCCCCTTCAGACAAAGACGGACATTTTTGTGTGCAAGGTTTCTCCCAAACAATAATAGACTTAGATTTGCTGTTACTGCAGGCATGCATGCAACAGTTACTCTGCTGTGATAATTCTTTGTGTGTTTTGATTTGCATTTTTTTTACACTGATAAGAACATGCAGACGGTCCTATAGATTCAGTCTAGATTCCCCGACAGTGGTCTGTAGCAGTCTGGTACGGTCTGTCACATTCCATAACATGCCGACCTACGAAACTTGTGTTCGACCCCTGCACATATAGACTCTGTATGACTCTTCGCCCCTAACTCCCGTGCAACCACCACCCACCTCTATGTACCCAAATACTGCGCTCTTTCACTCAGCCTCTCTCTGTTTTCACTAGTTCCGTTCTCTATCCTGTGGATCTATGCAGAAGCCCATTCCTTTTTTTGGTTGTAAATATGTTCCCTAGTATGCTGAACAATGTACGTCTTTGCGTCCAGGTTTCCTTGTGTACTTTAAGTTGATGTCATGCTGTTACTTCCTTCTTCTTCTTCTTCTGATTCTTAATTTTTTTTTTTTTTTTTTTTTGAGCGTCTGAAATCATTGATGTTAAAAGAGAATGTGGTGAGTTTTAACCAATAGACTCGTCCTCAGCTTTGCAACCTTACTGTGAAAGGTTGTGTTTCTGTGTGTGTGAACGAGGAAGATTTATGATTATAGAAACGAAAAGGTTCAAAGTCATATAGAAGTATCATTGCGATTATGATTATTATGATTACTATTATACTACCAGTATATTGTAATATTATAGATGCTTTAGTTCAAGTAACTTCTTTAATTTTTTTACAAACAACTTTGATGAAATGATTTATAAAACAGTCTCACAAGTCATGATCTTTTCGAAAAGTATGAAAACTACTGCTACAATGATTACAATTGTGTTCTGATGAAAATAAATACAGACATATAATCTGTTCTTCGGTTGTGTTTTTACATGATGTGAAAGTTTCAATTATATACAAAATACAACAATATTTGATGCTACAGCAGTGATCCCACTGATGCACTCTGCTCGTACAACAAAGATGCCCTGTTCGACAAAGGTAATGCTGCTGCTGCTGCTGGAGCGCAAGAGGAAACGTAAGTTCTGTATTTAACTTTATGTGACATACAATGTTTTTGTTAAACAGTTGACATGTTTCACAGTTGTATCCTCACATCTTTTATTATACAACTAATATTCATTTATAATTTATTAAATGTTTACATCAGTGTTTGCTTTACAATCTTGGGAACAAGTCTAGTGTTTCAGAGACCAGAAATGCCAAGAAATTTTTCGGTACTACTTTGGCCAGCTTCGACGCTCAAGAGCGCCTGTATCCTTTTGTTCTCGTTTATGGGCCGATGACGTCATCGCTTAACATCTCTATAGGTGCATGCAAGGACACCATGCGACCCAGCCCCCACAAACAAGGCAAGATAGATGATCTAATAACATGTTGCACCTTGGATGCTATAAGCAGTGTAAAATGTGTTATTTTCACCTGCTAATGTCTTAGAAATAATCAAAGAATATGGCGGAAATGATCGAACAAAAGAACTTCACTAATCACTGCCCCTGCGGTCTTTTTTAAGCACTCAAGTCTCTCCATCCCTCATCATCAATTTCAGCATTTGTATTTGGTTAAATAAAGTCCTTTATCATGTGTCAGGCTTCAAAAATCCACACATCTACACTTCCCATAATGCACCTTAATAAGGTCTTGTAAATGGTCATAGAGCAGGCCTGTCAATACCCCTTGTTTCTAACGCTGGCCTTCTATGTCTCCGAGTTTTATCCAAGGCAACACCGGTGACATAACTATGTTCATTTGTAAAGGAATTAGAAAGACATCTTCACAGATACTGGACACAGGTTCTAACAGTGACTAGACAAAAAATAATGGGCCCCCCGCTGTGTGCCATGGGGAACCAGCACGCAGAAATTTGTGATGCAAAACAACAATGTGGGCATTTTAAGCTATAGAGGGCACATTGTCTCACACGTAGGAGTGTGCGGAGGCCAACTAATTTTCCAACATTTATCATTTATCCGCTGGACGGACACCCAGAGGCACTTCATCATTTTTTTCATCAACAACAGGCGCATCTATGAGGGCACTTTCACAGTGTTATGTCGTAGTATAGGTCATAAAGCCCGCCTCCTCCATGTTAACAAATGGGACATGAGTCAAACTATAAAATCAAAATACACACCACATAATAATACTTTTCTCAAACATGGTTTCTGTCATTCTCTCATTACATGAGTTATTTGTTGCTGTTAAAAGGGCTGTATCATCATGATTGACAGCTCTGTTGACAAATCGGGGTCCTGCAGCCGATCTGTTCCCGAGTAGCAGGGTAGAGGGGGAAACGTTGAGAGGAGACGTAAGTAAACCAGTCACTACAGTCACTGAACTTTCAATAACTGTTAATATCTGCTTCAGACCAACCCTAGAAGCTGACCGTGCCGACGTCTTTCAGGTAAGTCCTTACTTATAACTTCTTAAAGTTCTCTAAATAAATGATGAGGGTAAATAGTTATTTGATATTTGAAAGTATGAAGTAGTATACCTCAAAATTGAGAGTAAGTAAAGTACTTACTGTCCACCACTGTTTTATTTTCCCCTCCACAGCATGTGTTTCCACTTAAACACCATAAGATGGCAGTATCAGCATGTTAGTTGGAGTGTGTTCCGGCAGAAATCCAACAAAATAATTGACCAAGAAAAAAACAAGTGACCACTAAAACCACAGGAGTCATGAATGAGAACTTTATAGGCATTTATCAACTCACTCATGTGCTGACTTAATGGTTCTTTATATCAACAGAGGGATACTTTATTATTTATATCCCACACTCTTTAAACACTTGACTCTGAGCTGAGAGTTTATCCCCAGGACTGAATCCATCCTCCACTCATACATTATAAAAGCGCTGACCGAGCCGAGCCGAGCCGAGGGCGGGCAGGTCACACTCACATTTTAATACTTAATGCACATTTATTCAGCTGTTTACGGAGCAGCAGTGACACTTTGCCTCTCCTGAGTTTGCATAATATTGTGTGAAACTCTAAAAAGTGAAACCACGGCTGTTTCCATTCATACGTTCTGTGCTGCATTCTGAGTCACCTGACCAGGGTCGGATTACTGAGGGTCAGTGAGCTTTGTTTTCCTCAGGGAGGATATATTGCATGCAGACGCCCTGAAGCTCACTGATATTATAATAGAGGATTACATAACTGAAGAACAATACTAAAATGCATATTCTGCTTCACCCTCCTCTCTGTGCCACTGCCCTTTCCACTTCGGATTAAAGCCCTCATTTCTATTTCAGCTTGTTGGGGGGGGATGATGCGCTCAGCTGACTAATCCTGAACTAGCATGCCAATAGTCGGCGTCCAATATTCCACCTGTCATTCAGAGCGCGGGCTGCGGATGTGCAGATGTGCGTGTGTAAGTGCTACTAAAAGGCCTTGTTGTCTTTTTATCAGGGGGACTCATTGTTTGCATGAAGCACTGCTAATTTATAGAGCACTACATTGGTGTAATGCTGAAATCTTACAGGGCTTTTACTGGTTTATCAACACTTTCTATCAGGAGATCTTTAATGTAGTGACTCAGCTGTGTGCTGCCAAGTTCTCACCAACAGAGGTCAGTGTGATGCAGGAGTTAAAGGACATATGCCTTTAAATTTTCAGCATTCTTGTGTGCAAAGTCTTGCACGATAAAAGTGGCCCTTTGAAATGATGTTTTTTTCTGCCTTAAATCCCGAGCAATCCTCAAACCTTAAAGGCAGAAACCGGGCCGCGCGGCGAGCCAAAGCCACTGAACCGACCCCAGCTGAGCCGAGCTTGGCTGAATTGACTCGTGTTTCCGCTCTTCTTCTCTCCACCAGCTTGCATGCTGCAGATTTGCTGTAGGCTAATCCTTTAAAGAACAACCATTTTTCCTGTCTTTGCAACAAACTTCACATCACTCCATCACCACGCCTAGTTTTAATTCATCATTTCATTATGGAGGTGTCGCTTCTGATTCTTGTGAGAAAAGTTGAGAAGTGCCCGCCTGGTTTAATATTTCACAAAGTTAAATCATCTGTAATTCTTACGTAACGGAACCTCGTAACAGTTTTTAAGCCAAGTCTCGGCTGCATCCGCCTGTTTTTATTCCCGCTTGTGTTTTGCAGTAGAGTGTTTTATAACAAGAGGGACGGGGGGGAAGCAACATTTGGACTACAGGGATTTAAGGAGATGATCTGCCTCGGTGGAAAATCCAAACACAGCAGACACAGCCTGTCATTCACATCGGTGCTGACGAAGAGAGGGGGAGAAAAGTGGAGCTATTGATTGGACTTCCTGATCAACAGCCATCAGTTTTGGTCACAGTTGAGGGCTTAATGGATGAGGCGCAATTAAACAGCTGTGTAGGCATAGCTGGGCACCGGAATATAAATGTTGCTTAAGATGGGTGATGTGTCAGTCACAGCCAGTAAAGCCCAATTACATCACTAATTGTTTCATATCGTCCGTCAGTTACTGATGAGATGTATGTATCTGTAGGTCTCCCCGGGCTTTATATAGAAAGCTCAGGGAAAACACCACATGCTGCTTAAATTAATGACCTTAATATAAACTGGTTAGCCCCAGGAGCTAACTTAACAGTCCTTACCATTCATGCCAATCTTAGCTAGCTCAAAAGAAAAAACATGTACTGTCCCTTTAACAGGCAACACTTCGGAAAATACACAAATATTGTTTTCTTAAGAAACTACATTTGGTTAAAACACATGCACTGTACCTTTAAGGCAGCAGCACAACAGGCACTTATCTTCCTACACTGTACATACCGCTGTGCACGTGCTTCACTTTTGCTGCAGCTCTGTAAAATATGCTACATTCATTAAGCTGTTAAACAGTGGCAGTGCTATTTTAAAGGAGAAGTTCGGTATTTTTAAACCTGGGCTCTATTTTTACAAATTCGGGTGTCGAAATGACTCATAGGAACGAAAACTTTTGGAATCGGTCCAGTAGATGTCCTCTGCCGTAGCCACGATACAGCCGCAATGGCTGCAACATAATCCCCTGGTGCGAAAGCGCCCGATCAAAGTACATCCACTAAAAGTGCTTGTTTTTGCCACTGACAGGCTCAGATTGTTACTCCAGGTGTCCGACAACATTATGGAAATGATCCCTACAAAGATGGTCCTTTTTTTTAAAGAGTAAGATCATTTTTATTTAAGTCTCGCTCAAGGAGAAGTCTCGCTCTGAAATCCCGCGGTGAGATGTAACCCTGAACAGGACGGTGGAAACGTGAGTTGGAGTTGGAGAGATTCTTGGCGGCAAGAATATATTTCAAAAGCCATGGCTGAGTATTTACCTGGTCGACGATGTGGATGAGGCATTTAAACCACCGTCCTGTTCAGGTAACATCTCACCACCTGCGAGATTTTAGAGCGACATTTCTCCTTGAGCGAGACGTGTGTTCCTGGTTACACAAAAAGGATCTTACTCTTTAAAAAAAAGGACGATCTTTGTAGGGATCATTTCCATAATGTTGTCAGACACCTGGGGTAACAATCTGAGCCTGTCAGTGGCAAAAACAAGCACTTTTACTGGACGTACTCTGATCAGCCACAATTGCCCCAGGGGATTATGTTGCAGCCATTGCAGCCATATCGCGGCTACGCCATCTACATCTACTGGTCTGATTCCAAAAGTTTTTGTTCCTGTGAGTCATTTCGACACCCGAATTTGTAAAAAAATAGGATTAAAAGTATTAAGGATTAAAACATCTCCTTTAAGCATTCAAAATACACACAAAATGAATACAGGGGAAAAAACACCTTCTTCCAACCCGAACCAACTTTCTTACTTAAGGGTGCTGGATAGTTTTTATTCAATGTATCCCATTCACATGCGTGACCCACGCTAGTTAGCATACTGCAGCAAGCTATCACTTTCATGTTAAGACTAAATTAGCAAGCTTATATTACTTCTACACATCAGATTTACCACCAGCACTTGCCTTGTAGGGCTGCACAGTGCTGCAGTGATTAACGCTGCTGCCTCACAGTTAGAAGCTCCCTGGTTCAAATAATGGTTTGGCCCGGTGGAAGTCTTTCTGTGTGGAGTTTGCATGTTCTCCCCGTGCATGCACGGGTACTCCGGCTTCCTCCCACAGTCCAAGGACATGCTCGTTAGGTTAATTGGTGACTCTAAAATTGCCCGTAGCTGTGAATGTGAGCGTGAATAGTTACTGCATGTAAAATTGACCGGTGATCAGTCCTGGGTGTACCCCGCCTCTCGCCCAGTGACAGCTGGACTCTGCTCCAGCGCCCCTGCAACCCTGAACAGGACAAGTGGTATAGATGATGGATGGATTTGCCTTGTAAGATAGGAAACTCCAGAGCAAGCAAAAAACATCTTTATAGCAAAGCATTATGGGATATGGATGTCAACTCATAATCAACAAAGGGAAACAATGAAACATTAAAAGAATATTTGGCTATTTAAATGTCGTTATCTCAAAAATTTACAGAAAGAGATCTAGATTCTCTTACTCTAAATCAGCACCATTAATGTAGTGTACAGTGTCAGATACGGTAATATAAAGCAGGATACATCATGCATGATGCAAGAGTTGATTCATTTAGTATAGTGCAATGCAGCCCTGACACCTGTAATCTTCCGTGGAGCTGCTGTCAGTCCTCAGACTGTTACTGCAGTTGGGAGAGAAATACTTGAAACGTTCAGTCCAAAGCTTCAGGGAGGATGATATATGGTTGCCAGGCATCCCTCTCTATCAGTCTTTGACATAACCTCACACTCATATGTGCCTGCTGCATTCACACCTCCATTTTACTTACATCCCTCGGCATACGAGAATAAATAATGAGAAGAGCCAATTAAAAGCGTTTTAATACTGTCTCACACTGATCTTTCTCTCACTCACACTTAATCCCTTTCCAATATAAAAAAGCAATATATAATTGGAGAGAATCATGCAGGACCCCTTGCTGGGGTACATTATAATAACTGCTAGGTTAGGAGTAACAAACAGTTTCCCAATCTTGAGTTGACATCATCAGCTTCATTAAAATACACTGCTAATTAGAACTATCAGCCTGGGTGCAGCAGGCATCCCATTCAGCCATACCTGAGTGTCATATAATGCTGTTTTCATCCCGGCTGCATCGGTCACAAGCTTACCTTGACATCAAAGAGGATGCTTGCATGGATGGTGCTGATGTGTGTTGTCATATCTGTCTATATCTTCGAGTCACTGGATTGATGGAAGGACTGAAGTGAGACAGACAATGTGCCCACAAGACTCTCTTTTCAGGGCCTCTTCTCAGTACAGTTGTTCTGTCTATGCCGGGATGTGGCCGTTTAGAAACCAGCCAAAACATATATAAAAAAAACAGGAGGAGACTATAAAGTGTACATAGGCTGGGCTGCATAAGTAAAGAGAGAAATGTTCAGACATTTTGTGAGATTATTTTTGACTGGAATAAATAAAACAATATCTCTTTAGTGGCTGGCGCTGTCGCCTCACAGCTAGAAGGTTCCCAGCTTGAATCCCGGTTCGGACATGTGGAGTTTGTATGTTCTCCTGCTGCATGCGTGAGTTCCCTCCGGGTACTCCGGCGTCCTCCCACAGTCCAAAGACATGCTCGTTAGGTTAATTAACTCTAAATATGCCCGTAGGTGTGGGTGTGAGAGTCATAGGTTGTCTGTCTCTATGTATCAGCCCTGTGATTGACTGGCGATCAGTCTAGGATGTACCCCGCCTCTCGCCCAATGACAGCTGGGATAGGCTCCAGCCCCACCGTGACCCTGAACAGGAAAGCGGTATAGATAACTGATGGATAAACACTGCACTCCTATTCATTTTAATGACAATAATCAGGGTCCTGAAGCAAATGGTTCAGATGTAAAACGCAGAGTCGTCGGTCAAAAAGTTTAACCTGTTACAACTTTTGCTGCATCACAATGTGATGTCATTTGGGAAAATGCTTCTTTGGACATCACATACATACAAGCATAATTTCTTTGGATTACTTTTAAATGTGAATGAGGGATTTACACTATTTACCTCAGATGTAAACGATACTTAGGCTGTGTGTCCACTAACGCAACTTTTTGCGATGGTAGCGCCTACGACCTCAATTTCAGAGCTCTTCTCGCAACGCTTACTCTTGCCAGGTTACGAAAGTTGTCTGAAGGCACTAGTTCGGGAAAATTTCCTTTAATAAAAGCAATTATTAAGCAGCGGAATTTAAAACAAAGAAATCAAAACAATGGAAAGGAATCGTGTCCTGACATTAGCAGCAGCTCTACACCTGGAAACTGTAAAAATGAAAGGATTAGCTTCTCCTCCGCCATTCATGTTGACAAAGTGGATATCAAAAGTCACGCACATCTCGATTTTGATTGGTCGGTGTGGGAGAAGTGACATTGACGAGTGTGTCTGTGTTCTTAACGTTTTTCAACTGAGAGCACTGAGAGCTCAGCGACAAAAACAGCTGACGCCGAAGGCGTTTTTTGCGCTGAGGACGCCGAGCACTGAAAACACAGAATTGCATTGGTTTTGAATAGAAGAAAGGTGCTGCCAGTGCAACAAGCGGCGTTAGTGGACACGCAGCCTTAAAGTTACAACATTTCAGAATTGTTTCATATATTATAATCAGTGCAATGTTTAGGCTCAAGTTTTTTAGAGTGTCATTTTTCACTGGAAGGTTTAAGTCCAACTTGATGCTATCATACTCTAAACCAAGGGCCTTTGGAGAGAAAATAAGCTGTTGCAGATACAGGAAGCGACACCTAAGGAGACTATGTATGGCAGATGTGTCAGCTCAAATAGGAGGCACGGAGATTAAGCTCTGGGTTTGTCAAGATTTTTTTTGTCTGTGTTTTTTGCATGTTTGGCAAAGCTAGCAGAAATAAATCATGCAGTAAACAATGACGACAGGGAAGGCAACAAATCACAGCCCTAAGTACATAACTTGTATGCAGCCAGTCAACAAAGATGTGCCTAATGCTAAACAGCTACTTAATGCACTGAGGAAGTCTAGTAAAACACACACACACACACACACACACACACACACACACCATGTAGCCGACAGTTTGTGTTAAAGAGTTAATTAGACTATGGCTCGTTTTCTATTCCAGCAAAGTCTGCTGATGTTTAAGAGCGATTAGATGAATGGAACCATTTTCCATTCACAGTTCTTGTTCCCCATGACGACTGTTACTCTGACTATAAGCAATCATGCGTCACTGCATCATTTCTCACCGCTTTTGTCAGAAATTCTACGTAAATGTTTTTTGTGCAGACCCAGTGTGATCAGGGCTCAGAAATGACTGGATGCAGCAGGACATACTTATCCCTATTGGTCAAGATAACATTGTGTTTTATATTTTTTTATTTGTGCATGAGTTCAACTAGATAAATTATTGTGTGACAGGTAATTCATTTTATGAGCATTTTGAAAGCACGTCAAGCTATCCTCCGTCCAATATGTGCAAGTCTTTTATTGGAAGTTAAGCACATAAATTCTCCGTCTTCACATCTGCCATAACTGGAAACAGACCAGGAACACCTCATCCTAAAGAGCTTACTGTTCTGCCCCATTTATCACCAGGCATCAGCTGCTCCGTCTGTTTCATAACTGGATTGTTCAGTTGATTTGATGGGATTATCAAAGGATGACATAGAGCCAGTGAGAGTCAGTGGAATTACCCGTAGACAAATAATCAATTGATGAATAGCAAGGTGATACGTGACAAACTTTGGAGTCAGAAGATCCTCCTTTTTTTTCTTGTTTTATTTTGTAGTTTTTTCTTGTGTTTTATTTTGTAGTTTTTTCTGGTGTTTTATTTTGCAGTTTTTTCTGGTGTTTTATTTTGTAGTTTTTTCTTGTGTTTTATTTTGTAAATATTTTTCTTGTCCTTTTTTGTATTATCTAGTGTTTTATTTTATTTTATTTTTTCTTGTGTTTTTTGTATATTTTATCTTTTGTTTTATCTCATTTTTATGAATTTTTTATTTAATTATTTGCCTTACCTTGCCTTGCTATATAAACTTTGCGTGCTTGTTTGCTATCACATACACTGCTTAACGTCACATATTAACCAAATTTCACTTTCAAGCTAACCTGCTTTCTCACACACCGACAGAATTAACTGAACACACATACTTCTCCAACACCATTGACAGAGCTGCTGTGCACATGTGTACGTTGCCCAAATGAGGTAACACACACCTGTATAAGTACGCGCACACAGACACACAGCACTACATTCCTCAGTGCCATCATCTCGTCACCTTGGTGGCACTTCAAAGAGCTAGTCTGAGGCTCTGTAATGAAAAGAATGTTAGATCTTTTGGAGATGGGTCATACAAACACTGATGAGATTGTGTCCACAGCTGAAAGGGCACTGTTTCCAGATCATATGCTTCCATTCTGCTGAATCAAAACTGATGGGACGAGACCCTGAAGCAGACCTTAAGCATGCTGGAGGGATAGCACGTCGGTGCCATAGTGTAAACATTACACTATGGCACTGTACACATCCTTTACACTGTAAAGGGAGGGAGCTAAAGATTGTTCATGCTTGTTAGCTCAGTCTGTGTCTATGGCTATAACATTATTATAAATAAGAAGCCAGATTCTGAAGGTATCTCTTCAAAAGTACAGAGGGGATGTTTGAAGAGGGATAAAATAGCATTTCAGTCTTCAATATATCACCAGTTCAAAAAATTCACAGTGGCCATTATCCTCTGACATTACACTCAATGTGGGAAGCTCAAATGCTGTCATAATGTAAGACTGTTGTAAGGGTTGTAAGTTGAATAAAAAAGTGTCAATTGTTATCATTTCCTCTCTTTGAGATTTATCAGTGACTTAAAGACAGTGAACAGTGAAAATCTCGATGGACTGATCAGGTCATATTTCAAGTTTAAACAACATATTTAATAACCAGTTAGCTAACTTCGGACAACTAATGCTAATAATAGCATTTAGCCACTTTCTAGCTAATATTGCTGCTAGTTAGGACGTGAACAAATGTCAAATTTAGTGTTATATGATACAATAGGAAAGGCAGAGACTTCCCGCTAAAGGAAACATTAGCTAGCTAACAGTTATGTTACTTTTACTATGTTACTTCCATTAGCCGTTACTAGCTTTAGCAAATGGTGTATCTAAAATGTGGTTTTAACTTTTGATATGGCCCATTGTCCCTTCAGTTTTTCACAGATTTTTGTCTTATTACTTGCTGATCAAATAGGAAGCGTCTAATGCTAAAACCGATCAGATTAGCATTCTGTAACACAGTAGCATGACATTATAAAAGCATTGGAGCAAGACTGCATGCCTTCTGAGAGTTTAAACTTTGGGATAAAAGGCTCCGTCCAATTACTGAGATGTTGTAGATCCCCCTTTTCACTCTCATTCTCTGACTCTGTCACTTAAGGGTCACAAAAGGACAGGTAAATATGTGAAATATCCCAAAGCGAGACCACTGAGTCGAGGTTTGTTGTGCTCTTTGATGTCTTTCTCTTGACTTTTTCCTACTACAGTGCCTGTCAATGATCAAAATGTCGAGTGGCCGTTAATTTTTGGGATACTGTTATATAATCTCAGTAATTGCGCATATAGATTAATATCAAGGTCAAAGGCCACACAGATGGGAGGGACAGAAGATTTTAAAGTATATGGGTAAATGGGGTAAAATGTTCAGCTCTCTGCTGCAGGATGGCTAGTTCCAGTACAGACTAATCCCAATTTTAGTTGTTTTAAGAGGAGTAGAGGGATTAAATTGACACACTCAACTGTCTCTCTCTGTCACACACGCGCACACACATACATGTATGCACACACATGCACACCCATACAGGGGTCACATGGAGCATCAGTGATTAGACCCAAATGGAGCTCAACCCTGACTGATAGCATCTGTTTCTAATGCCATCTGTCGCAGACATCAGCCTCCGCCGATGATGGGCCGACTGCGACCACAATAAATAAATCCGGCTGTATTCACGGGACGAGTTGCGTAACATTGTTTCAGTGCACAAAACATGAATGCGTACTTGTTTTGTTAAAATGAGAGACTAAACGGGGTCTTGCCGACCTGCGTCCTAAAGGGGCCAGCACCAACACATGGATGGGTTCTCAAAGCGTCACTGACCTTTCTGCAGAGGATATGTTATGCACAGAAACACACAGGTGTGACTAATGAAATTAATGATGGCTGAATTCCATTTAGCAGCTTCAGTGTCAGGGTCCTGGCGTTTTGCATGCTGGTGGATTATTGGTTTATATTTCAAAATGGTGCCATATTAAAATAATGATTTTCCAGAAACACAACACAAGGACACACTAAACTACCGTTGATGTGTATTTTAAGCAGTATTTTTAGTCTAAAAGAGGCCGCATAAGCCCATCTGAATGACTGCATCAGGCTGGTATCCCTTCCTTACAGCTGTGATATGGACGCCTTGGTAGTGTCAGATATTATGCTTATTTGGTTGGGTAATTTTTCAGCTAAAAATAAGTTTTAATTGTATTCCAAAGACTTGTTTTTCCAAAGAGAAACGCTCCATTGCTTGGGGACGTTTTGATGTGACAAGAACTTTAATAAAGGTTAAAAAAAAGTTAGTCAGAAAAAAGTCTATTACACAGATGAATGAGCTGGAAATGTAGCAGGTCTGCAGTAGTTTGTATTGCATACACAGTAATAATTAAGCCTTATCTCAGAGTCCAACAACAACAACATTATGACTCATTCCATATTCTGCGTTACCGATGTAGAGATGGTTGTTTACCTCTTACATGCAAACACGGATGTTAATAGAACAAACTGAAAATTGGATTGGTTTAAGCACTCTGGTCAGTAATAGCAGAGAGCTCGATCGCATGCCTTGTGTTCATTAGAAAAGCCACAGCTCTCAAAGCGTGCGAGGTGCACACTGTCTGCAGAGGAACACACCTCAGGGACGGCAGCCTCAGAAGTAATCAGCATCTGTGGCCTCGGGGGGGGAACCGCTTCTAAACATGAATCACATAAATAACATACCACACCAAAAGCGTAAGCGGCCATAGTAATAGGAAGTCAAACAGGCAGTCGTGAATATAGCGCTGCCAGTTCAAGAGCTTTAATAATGATGTTTTTATCTTTCCTTTGACTTCCTTTCAGCACAACCCTCCCCATAAAAACACATTAATGTCTGCATATTTCACACTGTTAGACGTCACACAGTTAACAACAGGATATTAACCTAATCATATGGATGGCACAAGTGAGTCTGATTAAGTCATTAGCAGAGGCTTAACCTTCACCTTAAACTGAGTAATGAAAGGTATGCAGGAAAGAGGGGGCATGGCATGAATATGACACAAATTATACAGCAATAGTCTTTCCATCTACTCTGCTCTCTGGGTGTAAAGAAGCAGAAGCCAGGGAGTGCTGAAAGAACCGGTGGGATCTGGAATCGGTCAGTGGCAACCCCTGGAGGCCGGTTACAGCGAGGCAGCCCCAGGGTGCCAGGAGTAACTCAAGAAATCCACCGTACTTCAGTCCAATTCTTGCATCAATTTATGCTACACTGACTGCTAATGGCTGTATGAATATGGTTGCCATGGTAATGGACTAACTATTAACCACACCCTCATTCTCTGTTTGCAGCCAGAAGGTTCGATTCCCCGGCTGCGGCCTTTCTTCAAAAGATCATGAAGTAGTGGAAAGTAGATATTCAGGTAAATACTGCAGGGTGGGAGGGTGGTGTGGTGGTGTTTTTACATTGCACTGAATAAGGTGACAGTAGATTAAATGTAACTATAATGGAAGTATAGAAGTAATGTGATTACAAGTATCCCCTTTAGGAAAGGCATTGAGTAAGCACAAGTGATGTATTGGAGAGCACCCTGGCTGGGGCCTTTCTTTAAATCATTAATGTAATGCAATAATACTCCAGGTGGCAGGATGGTGTACTGGTTAGCATCGCTGACTTGTAGGTAGAAGAAGATGCTGGCTGGGGTCTTTCTGTGTAGAGCCTGGTCGTTCACAAAGTGTACCTATTGATACTGGATAGTTTGGTCACCTATGTGTTTGGAGTGTGCTTCCAACCCCTTTCAAAACATTATCCGCTGTGCAGCTCTTCATTTCTTTTGGGCACAAAAAAGTATGAACAGCTGCTCTCATGATGAGTTTTTCTGTCCGGTACAAATTAGTAACAAGTTTCGATTAAGAAGCAAGTTTAAAGAAAGTTACTTGTGTAGTAAACAAGAACTATTTCTTCTGAATTATTTAGAGGAAAGCTATGAAGGCTTGCTGTCTGGACACTAATGAAAAGGACTAATAACATCATGACTGCATTCCATCTTTAGAATTTTGTAATTTCATCGTGATATGGCGCTCACATTTATTACAGGCAAATAGAAAAAATGCACTGAAACGTTTTTGAACCAGACTCCATCCTCAGTCGCACTTGAATTTAAAACGAAGACAGAATTAAGACAGATGTTTGCTCAGTGGTGTAAAAATATGAACTGATGTTATGAAATACTTCTAAGCAGCTTAGGGAGTAAAAATAGCAATGAGTGTATTTGCTCTGACCCCAACTGTGCTCACAGTGCAGCGTTCTGCCCCAGAGCCTCCTAATATCAGTCTGGGCAAAGTTTTCTGTCTGCTCACTTTGTTCATTCACAGACAAACGGGCCTGTAACAAAGCAGCAGATACCCAGGTCAGCGCGCTCTGATAGTTGGTTTTAGGTATCTCTTTGATGCATGAATCACTTGTATTTAACTCGCTGATGAAGTGTTGTCAATATGTATTTACTCTGCAGTATTTTCTAATTTAATGTGAACATAAACATACTGTTGTGACTGTAATGCAAAAGGCTCTCCTGGACGTGCTCCCAGTCGCTCTGCTTGCTGCATTGACAGACCGGTTAAGCCCTGACAGATCAGTGCGTCAACAGGGGATTCCAGGCAGTTAAGCTGCTGTGGGCGGAAGCCTACTCGTCAAGGCCAAACGTTGTCTGTCTCACGCACTTCTCCAGCCATAATTGGAAACTTCTATCACTTATCCTTTCTTATCAAAGTCTGCAGTGTTTTCCATCAGAGAGGCCCGGGGGGGGGGGGGGGGGGGGGGGATCCCAAGGCCAGGCTATTGTTTGCAGACAGAAGGCAGAGGCTGGGTGACATTAAGTCTCCACTGCAGGTGTCTGGATGGGACACCCCCTCGAACACTTAATTATCTGAGCAATTAAAACATCTAATCATAATCTACTATTTAGCTTAATGCATATATATTATACAGAAATATACATTATACAGACCAATGACAGTATATAACGATGTACGACGCGTCTCTACATTCTCTCGTGGTACAAAAGTAAAGCCAAAATGCACCTCGAGCGAGCGCTGCCATCTTGTGCATTTGGACCTAGAGTCTGCACAATGGAGACGGAGAGCTGTTGGAGCCACAGTGTTGACGTCCCGTCCCTTCTGCTAACCAAAGCACACACGAAAGAATGGCAAAAAAAACCCAATGTCGGCTCAGTCCACGGCAGAACAGCTTCTTGTTAAAACTTCAATGACTTCAACTTCTGCCACTCAGCAGCAGGTCGGCTGCAGGAGCCGTAACTAATTAAAACTAAACTTCTCTAAACTAAAAATAAACACTTGGACGTAAATCAGCATGATAATCACTAACTGTAATGACAGACAAACAAAAACTACATTTGTAATTAAAAGTTAAGTAAACTAAAGGATCAGAAGTACAAATTAATTTGACTCTGAAAGTTTATTTGAATTTTAAGGCAGCCTGGACACTAACTTTTTTTAGTCCAAACAACTTAAAGGTGTAAAAATGAAATGCAAAAGAAAACTGTTTTCATTGAAAAACATGTAAAACAATTCCTTTTTATTATTCTTACTGTAACAAAATATAAACATTGGCAATACAGGTTGTTTACGGAATTATATAAAAAGTATATTCCCTGAAACAATGAGCCCCCCTCTGCAGTCGACTCAACTTGGTACAGTCTGACTTCCCTCTACTATGAAGCCCTTTGGATGCGCCCTCTTCCTGGTTTGTTGTTTGGACCCTTGACCAGCAGGTAGCATGGATAGGTGACTGGGAGCTCATGCAAGTTGAATTTAAACAGTAACATAAAGTACCAGAAATGACTTCTAGTTGCATGTTAGCATGCTTTCGTGGTGCACATTATAGGCCTGTGGCCCCCTATGCTTACATAGCTCAGCCACACAGACCTTTGCTACATCTCCAGAGCTGCATGTCTGTAGAATGAACAAATGAAAGAACCGCAGAATGTGTTTGACCAGTGTGCAACCTCCTTTTATAGTGCACAGGTTAGCACCATGACAGCAGAGCTGTTAGCACAAAGTCGGATCTGTTGCTAATCTGTGTCGGCCCTGATCATGAAACCTGGCCTGCTCTCTGTGATTATTTCTAGGTAACAGCAATGGATCCCCGGAATAGGAGCTACAAGGGGCCGCTACGGGCTGAAGGCGAAGGTAATGACAGACGGAGACAGCTGAAGGCATCAGCAGGCTGCTTTTCCGTGGCCTTGGTAGCTTGTCGACTTGGAGGAGGAGGTAAGCAGTGAGAAAGCAGATATCACAACTGTCCTTGAAATTTAATGCCCAATAGAGTTAATCCTCTGGCAACCTTGAATGTCTAAGATTTCATGGCATGTGTGAAAACAGTTCAGTCCTCATAGAGCATTAGCAAAGGTAAGGGGATCAACGGGGTTTAACCTTAAAGATATATGAAGCTGAATCTGTTGACGAAAGACGAGCGGTAGAAACTAAAAACTTGCACCAGTGAATTCCAACGAGACAGAAGCAGGAAGTGAGGTCATATAGGTCAGGCAGAAGATCAAAAACAGAGACCTTCACCTTAACAGGCGACATTATCCTACTGACTCTTCCTGGTATATTCCTGCACTGACTCTTCCCGTCGTGAGAGGCACTAAGGGGAAGCTGGTAATTAGTGCTGATAGACTTGATTACCTGAGTTGTCAACCTGCAGCGTTCACTGTAAAAACAGCCTCCGGTCATCCGCACCTCTAAGGACCAGAGGACAGGGGGGCCGAGGAGATGAAGAGCAGCAAGGTTAATTGAAGGTTGATGAGATCTTTCATGCCCGCGGCTGAAGGCCCATATTAATGTTTAATATAACCTCGTCTCAGTCCTTATGACAGAGACGTTTACAGCTGGTCTCTTCTTTGTGTCTGTATGTATGCATTCCAGAGAGCCAGCTTGTGCTTAAGCCAAATTTATGGGCTCTGTGCATGTTTGGCTCAGCGCTAAATTAACTACTGATTTCCCTTTGGTAGAAACAATCTGGCTATTTGATTAGCATGTTAGAATTCAGATCTGTCTTTGCTGTTTACCATCATCCTGCAGGCAGACTGAGAACGTCCCGAACACATCCCGAACACATGGAGCTAAATGTCTCATCCCTTTCCTTCCCTGACTCAGACTGCATCAGTCATCATTAATGGATGGGGTTCAGGTGACACTTGTAATTACCTTTAACTATTTTGATGAGATGAATTCCCCGCTAAATTTAAGATTTCTGTGCATGTGTGTGTGGTAGTCATGTAACTATTTTGGTTTGCGCGTGTGTGGCTCTCTTGACACTAATTAATTCAATGTCAATTTAACCGTCTGGTATTTGCTGCAATCGAATGATCTAGCTGAAGGGTCAGAGTTTCATTTATCATCTTTTAACCAGAAAGTTGTGCTTATTAAATAAGGACCTCGAACTCCCCGTAAGTGGTCTGACACAGACAGGAAATGAGAACGCTCAAAATCGTCTGCTTTCAGCCTAATGATTTTTGGAGCAGTTCAACATTTGAAGCGGACTTAGAGAAGCCATCCATTATCTATAGCAGTTATCCTGTTCAGGGTCACGGCTGTCACTGGGCGAGAGGCGGGATACACCCTGGACTGATCGGCAGTCAGTCACAGGGCTGACGCACAGAGACAGACAACCTTTCACGCTCAGTCTCACACCTACGGGCAATTTAGAGCCACGAGCACGTCTTTGGACTGTGGGAGGAAGCCAGATGTCTGGAGGGAACCCGTACATGCACAAGGAAAGGCCCACTTCATCCGGGATTTGAACTCGGAACCTTCTAGGTGTGAGGCGACCATGCTAACCACTTTTTTATTTTGCATGTGAATATATATGTGCAGTATTGCATTACATACAAAAGCAGACTAAAATCTATTGAACAAGTAGCTGAATTTCAGTAAATACTTCTATCCTTGAGAGGGATGTTAGACCACCTTCTTTACTCTGAGTTACTTCACAGTACTTATAACTTTTCTCAGGGCAGTTTTCAGTAAGGGGAATATTTATGGAATTATATTCCAAATGTTTTATAATGTTTAGTATGTAGCAACAGGAGGACAGTGGAGGCTTTGCTCAGAAGATCTTTTCTTGATGCATAAGGAGGCTGATTGCTCAGCTTGAGCCATTTTAACTGAAATGTTAAAAAAATGTTTGTTATGTTTTTCCAAGTAGAAATGTGTCGTATTATGCGATGCAACATTTGCAAGCTACACAAATTATTATTTAAATGTTTAGTAAAACATTTGGAAAACAAGACTCGGTCAAAGCCGAGTATCTGGCTGACCGCATCAGGTCAATGTGCGCTTCTGTGGGCAATGTGTTACAAGGACTGTCCTTATGAGGCTGATGACAACGTGTTTGAAAGCAGGAGCGCGCTGCAGACATAGGTGAGGACAACGGACGAGCAGCGGAGGAGCAGCCCCGCCTACTCCCCGAAAAAAAAATATCCAGAGCCGTATAGACAGAGAGTCGCGTCAGTGGAGGTCCAGTTGAGCAGCCATGATCCGCCATTGCAATGTCGCAACTCTCTCTCTCTCCGGCTGTGAAAGTACCTTCACTCACTCACTCAGTCACATAAATGACTTTTGACTTTTCAGCAAAAAGTGGTTGGAACAAGGAAAATGCAAAACTGTCACCAGAATGTCCCAGTTCAATAACCTGTTGTCTCATGGCTGCCAAATATAAGTGCCAATAAATGTAGCATGCCTCAAATTGTCTTGGCCAGGTCTCCCTCGGAAAAGAGATTTTATCTCAAGGGACTTCCTGATTAAATAAATAAATAAAATAAAAATTAAAGCAAATTAACATGCACATTTTCATCATAAGACATCATTCCTCCAGTGTCACCATCCATGAATCTAGTGACCTCCAAGTGGCCCAAAACTATTGAGTGTCCAAATGATCAGCCTTTCCATCACCTCACATGTCTGATGATGGCATCCATGACTCTAATGCACTTCACCCTTCTCCCTGTGGAGACGTCCTGTTAGCGTGATGAAACAACCCAAAGGTCACTGCCTGACGCATTGGCAGGTGAACGTTAAGCACTCCTAGTCCTGAACCTTATTACAACCCACTTCCCCCGTAAGAAAGCAGCTATTTCTGGAATAAGACTGTTCGAACGTGGCACATGCTTCAGAGTCAGAGTTACACTGTTTCCTTTTGAGCTCATCACAATTTTAACTGGCTACATACAGTATCAGCCTTTATCCACAATAAGTAACCATAGCAACAGGACGCAGTAAAAGGCCTCCATGATACTCTGGATCATGAGGAATCATCTCACATCCTGTTTGCTAATCGCTCACTAATGCAGCCGACAGTAAACATGGCCTAATCTTTTTTCATGAAAATCTGCATAGTAATTTGAGGGCAATGACCAGCTAGCTCAACCTACTGTCATTTTAAATACTGTCAAATGAAAAATACTGAGTGTTAACCGTAAGAAATGTTATTGATGCCACTAGCTTTCTAGCTGATGTCTGAGCCGATAGTTGTATGTTCTTTTTAAAGTAATTATCTTGAAGATTTTCATTTGAATAAATGTCTGTTAAGTCTCTATCTATCGCCGAATGAGGTAACACAATGGCGATTGAGCCTATGGCCCACTGATGAAAGCCTTTGCATTTGCAGGAAATAGTATTATTACAGACTGAAAATCACAAGCAGCGCCCAGTTAGTGACGTGTTTTCCATCATCCAGCAGTGGTTGGAAGGAAGGCGGAGCTTAGCGGCTGCTTTTCCGGTCTCTGCAAGCGTTGTGAGTAAACAGTAATCTACTATGGCTGAACAAACAAAGAAAAGGTCGATGACTACAGATAAAACTTGAAAAATAAGTGAAAATCCAAAGAAAAAGAAACAAATTCGACGCTCAGATGAAGGCAAACTGAAATAATTAAAATAAAAAGCGACCGTGGGCGTCGCCTTTTATCGCCATTAGGTGGCGCCAAATAGAACGAAACTGAGAACTAAGAGATTATATCTTTAATGAAAGTCTTCATTGTAATTTGATCTCATGACTAGCTAGCTTTCTAGTCAAGAAACTGTCAAATTAGACCTGTTAGTGACTTTGAATCTTGCTAGCATGTCTGAGCCAATAGTTGTATGAGCTGCGCAGAGTATCTCCTGTTGCCGAGTCATATCTAAGATCAGTTTTATTTATTGGAATAGTGAACAAGGTTTCATTAGAACCTGATGAGATTATGTTTTTTTACCAGGTATTTGTCAAAACCTCGAGCACCAGCAGGGAAAACGAGTTATTGCTTGTGTAGTTTTAATTGCAAAACAAACTAAAGCCTAAGTGAATGTTATTTCTTCTTTGTCAGATGACAGTGGTTTCAGCGTATAAATGCCTGACGGGGTGTCTATTATCAGGAGCTAATGGTCGATGTGGAGGGCAGAACTGTGCAGTGCGCAACGTAAGCGTTACTTGCCGATGTAACAAATTAAACCTATTAAACAACCACAACTCCCATGAGGCCAGGGTGTCAGAATCTATCCCCTGACAGAGGAGCCGAAGCTCAATCAATGGGACCAGTTTTCCCGAGCAAGCAAACACTTAAGATTGATGCTCTTTTAGATTAAAAGTACCTGGATAACGACATTAAATGCACCCACGATGCCCTCCTGCTAACAGGACTTTGTTGCAGCAGATGATTGTAGTGACATGATGGATGTCATTGGGCTCAGCTGGCCAGGCTCCTCTAATTTACAGTATTGAAGATTTCCTGCTAACTTGTTGATTTCTGTTGAGTCACCATCCATCCTGGTTACATGTATTGATCCAGCTGAAGCGTAAGAGGAGTTATTGTTGGGTTGTTTGCGTTGCCTTCATCCTTGAGAAGAGGAAGGATTGAGCCAGATGGTAACAATGCAGTGCGGCATGCTGCCGTTAAGCTGTATCGCCCATTTAATTGTGTTTAATTAAAATCTCCGACCAATTTCATTTTCAAAATAAATGTTTGCTTTATTTCAAAAATATATAAAAGTCTGTAATGAACCAACAACTTTAATTGGCTGCCATCTGAACTAAAGCCAGCTGCCAGCTTAAACTCTAATCAGAGTCTGCCTGAAAAACAACAAGAAGGAAATGTTCTGACATTTTCTGTACTCTTCAACACTCGGCTTGTATTTTGACATTTTATAGCTGCTGGCATCGGGGAGGCGTTTAGTTATAGTGCACGGAAAGCTTCTAAAATGGTTATATGACTTTACCGTTGTCCTCTGAGCCTATATTTGGAGACGCACTTAGATAAAAAAAGAATGACAAATAGGAAAAGGTTCATATGAAGTAAAGGTGCAGAACAACATCACGGACATATTGGTCAATGTTTTCTGAACCATGAAACAACTCAGCAAATGTTTGGCTCTTATTACAGCTAAGTTGTAAACCTGCAGCTCCTGGTTGCAGTTAATTTCCTTCTAAGCCTGCAGGGTCAGTGTTTCGAGCAGCAGCAGGGATTTTGATATGTACAAAAATCAGCGCTTCTACTGTGACGAGGCTGTGTCTCCTGTCTCTTGTTTAGTATTGCTCGTTAACCTCGAGGTTTAATTCTTCCAGGACTCATTTAAGAAGAAAATTTCAGTTCCTCAAACGGCCTGATTTTGTAAATGATCTTCTGCCGTCGTTGGGAAAATGTAAGGACTCCACAATCGATTTCCAAGTTGTAGTTTTGGAAAATCGGAGAGCTCAGGCTCTTTGAGGAAGGCTTTTAGCCATGTGGTAATAACATCCACACCGAGCTCCATCAGGTCTGTAGAATTGCTGTGCTCTGCATTAAAACTCACTCTTGTCTCTTTTTCCACGGCCTTCCGGAGCGCTCTGTCCATTTTTTCCATCCGGTCTTTTAATGTGGCAATTAGGTAAGAGGAGATGGAAAAGTCGCTGACCAATGGCCGCTACATGCCCCTTTATCATTTTTACAGCCCTTTTGTTCTCCCTCCATCTCCCCGTCTTCTTCTCTGTTCTTCCCCACATGGGTATCTTGAGTGTGAGGGATTTGTTTGACCTTTTGTCACATGTGATGAAACACATGTTAAAAAAGAGACAAAAAAGATCTCTTGGCTTTCATCAAATTCATCAAAGACATTTGATTACTACCACTCATGCATTAAAAGCAGGATTTAACAGTTGCAGTTGGCTGAGGCGGAGTTACTCGGAACTGAAGCCGGAGATATACTTGCTTTTAACTACACGTTCGTGTGCACATGATAGCTGCCTCATTATTCCTTGCGTCTGTTTGGAGCGCTGGCTGTGCACGTCCTCAAAAATTAACACTACGCGGACACAAGATGCAGAATGCACATGAACGGTAGGGGCAGAGGCAGAGGTCATGTGACAGGGTCAACACAGCAGCAGGGACAATAAGGACAAGCTGATAGACCTAGTCTTTAGTTATTCACATCTGTACCATGTGTCATTGCACTGCACAGTGACAAACATGCCTGTCAAAACACCTGGAGACAGAAGTCCGGGACGTCCGTGCATGGAGGAAGATGTTGGAGAAGCGGAGCAGGGACAGTGCTGACGGTGAGTTCTGTCCATCTGTCATCAGTCGCCTGAGCCGGCTATGGAATTCACCGGGCCACTGAGAATTCAGAATGAACATGATAGTAACCTCCTCGAATGTCGCCATGTCTGCTGTTTTCACCCGCACCTACGGTAGCATACGGTAACAGTATCCTCCAGTAACACTCAGTCACTGAGTGCATGGCCAAGTATGTGAACAACAACGTTCATGACGCAACAGGTTGTGTACGCTGACGCAAGGTTTTTTTTTTTTTTAAAGATTATTTTTTTGGCCTTTTTGGCTTTATTTACAGGACAGCTGAGAATAGACAGGAAATGTTGGGAGTAGAGAGTGGGGGATGACATGCACAAATGATCGGCAGACCGGGAGTCGAACCTGCGATCAGTGCGACGAGGACTGTAGCCTCTGTATATGGGGCGCCTGCTCTACCGACTGAGCTAAACAGCGGCGGATGCAAAGTTAAAAAGAAAGTATATCTCCGACCATGGCATTTGACCTGGCATTCAGACCCGGGTCAAATGACTGCAGTAGACCCATAATTATCGCCTCGGCTCCGATCGGTATTGATGGGAACACAAAATCCGGGTCGACACGCTAATCTGCGCCCTTTCCGGTGCGATGCTATGCTCCGTCAGTAACTTCTGCGACTCCTTGTCATCTCAGCTACAAATTCCACCCGTCTCCGTCCGAGCAGCACTCGAACATCGTTCCAAATTTGTCGTCACTGAGTTTGATACACAGACTGAATGAGTCATATATACAATAAAGACCTAACCACCGTAACATCTTCACTGTTTACTAACCCTGTCTCTGGCGCATTTGCGACGTCAGGCGGTGACGCAGCAGAAAAGAGACAGGAGTATACTTCACTTGCAATGGGAAAAGAGATAATCGGCATCTTGCGGGTCTAAAAACCTGCGTCAATACACTAAATTTAGGTGGGAAAAGGGTAAATGAGAGCAACTAATAAGCTATTAAATTGTGGATTTATCTGCTGATTCGCTTAGTAAAAAATACAGAAAATAGGAAGAACGATCCAAACAGTCCGAACCTTTAAATTATTCAGGCATTCAAAGGAAAAGCAGCAAATCCATAAAAATGTGAGGTTTGAATCATCAAATGATTTTCTACAAAAAAAAAGTACTATATTACAAAAGTTGCCAAATTGAGTGACGTATTTTGACACTGCCACTCAAGAAACCAGAAGAGAGTAAACCCTTATTAACTGTAATACAAAAGCCGAATCAGAATCCAACTAATTGATGTTAAAAAGCAGCAGAGGTTGTAGCAACACAGATTGACAATACTGATACTTTAAGGAACTTACCCAAAAAAACATCTTATAATAGAACAGCGTTGCTATGTAATAAATGGCAGACATAATACACGTGTGCTATTATTTGCCGAATACTTTTTGTACTTCTGCTCGGGAGCTTGCACAGTGACTCAAACAAAAGATGTCATTTCCCTCTTTTTATCACAGTTAGTTGCTTAGTTACTGAAAACCACTGATGAAATGTTGCTGAGAGAAAGAAGTCCGCTAAAAGAAAGACTTCCTAAAATGTTTCTCCTTTGTCTTATTTGTTCTCTGTCTTGTTATCCTTACTTCTGTGAGCTGCAGGGCTGCTGTTTCAAAGTGATGCGAGTCATTATGCTGCTCGGTACATCTGTCGTTCTGCTTCCTGCCTGTTAGCGTGCTACTCTGTGTCCATCAGCATGACTACCTGCTGCTTTTCCTGTCACTTTGTCAGAGCCTGCGCATGGTGCTGTTCTAAAAGGGAACTTGTCTCATTCTCAACTTGCAAACTTGCTTGGGTAATCACAGTAAGCGTTGGCTAAACAATATGTTACGTCCCGCTGAGGGACTTGTTGGTGTCTGCAATTACATTGATAAATATGTGCATATGTTGTTTTCAGCATCAGGAATCGGCCAAAATGATTTGCATAATACCTGTTTATACGATGTCAACCAAAATCCAATTTTGTGTTTATTACCTCAGCCAACAAAGCAGTTATCCAGGAGTGCCTCGAGGCAGGAAGTCTCAACAATGTGTCCAAAAACACTCTCAAAACACCTCAAGTGGTTCCTGCGCCAAAATGTCACATCTCAGCAGAACACGAGGGGCTCTTCCTTTTTTTATCCACTGATATTATTGACTTTTTATTCTGTACGAGAGTTCTGATATTTTTCTGAGAGCACAAACTTTTTACCTCAATGTCTAGTTGGCTGACTGCCGGGGTCGGCCCTACACACGGGTCTGTATGTGACTCACTGACTGAGTAAGTAAGAGACGGTACTTTCCCAGCTGTGGAGAGAGAGAGTTGTGACATCGCAATAGCGGATCATGGAGCATATTGGACCTCCACTGACGTGACTCTCTGTCTATACGGCTCTGGATACTTTGTTCGGGGAGTAGGCGGGGCTGCTCCTCCGCTGCTCGTCCGCTGTCCTCACCTACGTCCGCATCGTCCTCATTAGGACAGTCCTTGTAACACATTGCCCACAGAAGCGCACATTGACCTGATGCGGTCAGCCACACACTAGGTTTTGACCAAGTCTTGTTTTTATCAACCAGTAATGAGGACTATTTTTCATTACCGTTTACAGTTGAAACCGCTATGGAGACTTAAGGCCTTTTTACATTGCAGTTCCGCCACAGCACCGTAACGAAGCTCCGCCACCCCAGTGTGTGTTTTTACAAAGCGTTCCGGCGTTGCAGGCGTGCGCCGTGTAAACAACGGCACCCTGCCTGCTCCTCCACTAACACTGACCCCATTTCGCCTCTGTTACTACCTCCGATAGCGGCTCAGAGGTGGAACGACTTCGCCCCACCATTCCGCCTCTGTGCTTTTTACATTAAAGAAGAGGCATAACAGGTGTTTTTAATTCTGTCTTGAAGCGGCGCTAGATTAGGTTTATTTTTGCTGCCCCACGATGCCATGCAGATTGCAAAGACTTCTGCTTTTAAGCATAAGTGGCAGTTATGGTAGGGGAGCGTTGCCTCAGGCAACCGTGAGACAATGAAAAAAAGACCCAGTAGGTCTATTTTGGGTAACAAGTCAGTCGACCTGAGGCTTATTCACAAAAGTTTATTATACTCTCACAGAGAAATACTGTTGGTGATAATGTTGGGATAAGTTTCCTTAAAACCTTGCATTTTCCTCTGGAGCCCTTTGCATTGACTCCCCTTTTCTGCGTTTCCAGACTTGTTAAAAAGGATAAAAGGCTGTGTTTTCCTCGCTAAACTATGGTACGCATGATGCCTCAGAATGAGCAGCAATTTGCTAATGACTATATAAATACACAAATGTCTCACAGGTTCTAATAAAACCCCCTGGGAGGGAGACTGTGATTGTGTCAGGAAGAGTGTGAGATGGAAGGAAAGATGAGAACAATTACAGACAATACCAACCTGTATTTAAAGAGGTATGTATGTTAAAAAAATGACCCACTCTTTGGAAGATACCCTCTTGATTTGTTCCTACCGAGGAACCCTCAAAGAAGATCCTAGTACCTTGTCCTGAAGCTACGTATTTGACAGCGGAGGGGCACTTAAAGGCGATTGCTTTGTGGCAAGCATGGGCAGGAGGAATGATTACAGGGATCACTTCATCTCTGAACGTACACATGAGTATGTGGGTATTGATTTTAAGATGGATTTTAAAATATAAAACATCTTTCAAAGCAGGTTGTAGCATATTTAGTATTTCATCAGGCTCTCAATCGTCTTCATCTACGGCAGTGTCTTAGAAGAACCTGTGAGCTGTGGACAAAAATACTGGCGACACAATATGACACATTCCTGCAAGATCCCCATCCATGTGATAAATGTCCATGATGTGCATCACGTGTTGGATATATATATAGCTTTTCTTGCTTTCTGCTGCTGGGTTTATGACATTGAAGTCTTTCTCAATGCATCCAGCTAGTATGGAGTGCGAACCCCATGTTCCCAAGGTGTGCAGGTGTGCAGCCTTCATTTACTACCAAGGTGTTTAATTCATTCTGTCTATGAGCAGCGTTTTTTTCCTTCCATGCAAAGGCTAAATCCTCCTTCAAGCCACAGTATGCAATCTGTCCGGATAGCGAGAAGGGTCAGGGGGATGGGATTTCTCCGTACGCTGACATTTCCTATGGGACACGCGGGGTCACAGAAGAACACGATTGCTCATCAGCCTCCTTCACACAAAATAAATTGACAGTTCAGCTTGTCTTTATTTGACTAACTGGACTAAGGCCTCCTCCAGACCCTAATAGCACCTTGCCAAAGTCCCGTGTTGGTGTGGGTGTGTTGCTGCACGATACAGAATAAATTATTTAACCAGGAAGCTAAAGACGCACACATACCTGGGAAATATGCAGCGAATGTTTGAGAGCCTCAAAGTCAAAATATGCACTATTTTTGCGTTAGACTGCACTGTGCTTTGTGGCAGCACCACAACTGTGCATGGTTTTCAAATGAGGAGCTCCAGGCCTGTGCACAGACTTACACCACCTACGTGCAAAGGGCATTGCATTGTGGAAAAGGTAAGAGCCCTAGAGAGCCCGCAAAGCCGGAAGCATGTTGTATAGGATACTGTATGCTGTAACATTAAGTTTCCCCGTGACTTGGTGGAAGGTCTGTCCATAGTTTAATTACAATTCCTTGGCAAAATGAACACCAATACCAACTGTATGGAAACACACTGGATGTCCTAATGGATGTTTTTTATTCCTCTGCAGAGGCATCATGTTGTCGAGATGTATGTTGGTCCGTGCCATTCTAGAGAACGTAATATCTGATGTTCACCTGGAGGGAAAGTGTTCAAATTTGGCACAAATGTCCTCTAAGACTCAAGGATACACTGATTAGATTTTGGTGGTCAAAGGTCACTGTGACGACGAGTAAGACCCATTTAAGTAATCGTGAAATCTCTTCCATTGAGGTAACAGCAATAAACAGAGAGAGATTTGTTCTCAGGTATTGCGTACCTATTGTTAATGATTGTAACATGTTCTCTCCTGTTTAATGTAGACCCACTTATGCTGCTGTTTGGTTTTAAGGTAACGTATGCTTTCAAATATTTTCAATATATATTAAAAGCTCCTCATCACAGTCATTCTGTTGAAAGCACATGGGGCATTTTATGCAACTGCAACTTACCAACCGACATTCAACTGCAAGTTGGTAATTCCACTTTATTGTTGTGGTTAAAACACTTTATAAGCACTGCATCAGTTTGATTGATCTGCGTGTACTGTCTGGTGCTGTATCCAGCCTGAGGAGTGAGCCCTCACCTACAGAAACGCAGCACATCAAAGAAGCACATATCACCCTACCCTAGTAAAAGCTGACATTCGGGGGGGGAGATCTATTACGCATGAAACATGACTCACACTGGTGTTGAGACGCATCTGTGCCAGGCGAAGCCAGATCATGGCTTTATTTTGACATTTCACTTGAGTGTATTATTGGGCATAAAACATCCAAAATCTGGTGCCAGAAATCAGCTGATGAATGTCTTTCCAAAGCATTGTGCAAACACAATGAAGTGAAAGTGATATTTCTGAAGGCAGTGTTCTTTGCTGACAGACGCACCTAGGAGGGGATGTTCCATGCAGGTCCTTAAAATGCGGACTGAATAAAAGGTGCGTGTGCCAACTGTTTGTACCTGGAATGGTTATACACCAAAGTTTGGCATCACAGAATTCATCAGCATCTACTAACCAAAAAATTTAGCTAATTTAGCTCTCCTTTTGATGTCTTTATGAAGACTGCCAGAATGGTGGTAGCCAGTATGTTGGTTGCTCATTACCCTCATCCACCTGCACACAGTCTGAGGGCACTTTGTATGGTTTCATTTTGATGAGTGCAAAATAATTGACTTTTCATTTTATTTTACTATTATGCTCAGGCGTTGCACAGAGAGATTGAGCTCCAATATCAATTTACAGAAGAGCGTTCAAGCAGTCTGCAACCTCCCTGACCTTCTGTGCCGCACGGGCTGCACGGAGGAGATGATTAGAGGATGTGCAGCAGGTAGTAATGGCCACTGTTGGTAACTGCAACCTGATATTTACTGTCTTAAAGCACAAAATGAGCTTAATGATCGAAGAGAGATCAATATTATTTCTTTTCTTTTGGAGATGAGAAAAGTAGCTGACGCTGTACATTTTTAAATAATTCATTTGTTTTAATGAAAGACAAAAAAAAAGCTGTCATTCTCTGCACTTGGGGCCGAAAGGATTTGTGTCATTATTCACAGGTAGGATGAAATCCCTCTAACTCCTCATTGATTTCTGGGCTAAATGCTCATCCATTCATGGATTAGTCATGCAGCGCTAATCCTTGTCAGAGTCACCGTATCGTTAACAAGTTCTCCCTTAATCAATAACCATCCATTACACGCAAGCTCGCCATCTAAATTATATCTACTTTGCAGTGAGTACGTCTACATGTCCACACTGCTGTGCTATTGAGAGATGCAAACTGGAAGGCGATTGTGTTTTGAAGGTCAAGCTAACCGTGCTAAATCAGCACATCACTCAGCCTTCCCTGCTGTGTGATGGAATGCTCCTTTGTATGTTTTACTGTCCATTAAGGCTGAGTGGTTATTACATGATATAGATTTATTTAAATTTGATGTGCTGTTGCTGTTTTATTCTATGTAAAGAGTAGCAATGTTAATGTTAAGTTTACTCTTGATTCCATTAAGAGCACTCTGCGCAGAATTTCAAAGCAAGCAAGAGAACGAGTCGATGGCGGCGGCCGTGCACTTTAGCTTCTCCAGTTTCAGCGCAGCCTTGTGCTTTGCTCTAAGTGCTCGCAGGAGCTGAAGTTGGCTGAGGTCAGTCCTGACTGCTTGAACTGCTCCTCTGGTCCCAGTGAAATGGTTAAAGTAGTTTCAAACCAAGTAAAGGATGACGTGTGGCTGCCATCCTGCACCAACCAGTTCCACAATAAAGGGTGAAGTGTTTGCATTAAATAATGATGTCACAGTGAAGTTGACCTTTGACCTTTATGGGTAAAAAAAATGAAATCCCACATCAATTCATCCTATGAGACTTGTGTGTGAATTTCTGTGATTATTAGTGTGTTTAAGAGCCCGCAGTGACCTTGACCTTTGACCACCAAATGTCACAGTCCTCCTCCGTGACGCATGTTTGTGTGCTTTTGCAGTCTTTTTAGTATGAGGGAGGAGTGCATGGTGTGTTTTAGATTTCCCCTCCCTGTTGCCCTCTGTCTCTTTCACTCTCTGCACACCTGCCCTGGATCTGCAATCAGCACACCTGCCTGCCTTCAAGCGATCACCCCCTCCTACAAGAACCCTGCATTGCCAGCCAGTCTTTGCTGGATCGTACATGGTTTGTCTATGTGCCTCACGTCCAGCTCTAGTTTAGGCCTGCTTGATTTGCCTTACTGATTGTTTGCCAGCCTGCCACCTTGCCTTACAGCTGTTCCCTGTGTCTCCAGGATTTCCTGTCTGCCAGCAACTTCACCCACTCCACAGCTTTGGACTCCAGCCAGCGTCCTTCACGACTCCCCTGCCAGCTCTTCTATTAAAGCTTTGTTATTCTGCACCCTACCTGTCTGTCTGTCTGCGTCTGGGTCCAGCCTAAACTCATGACTACAAAAATCTAACAGTAACTTGAGTCAGAGGGGACTTTTTGTTGTTTTTTAAAGAACTCAGGGTTTTTTTCACGGTTGCGACTTGCGGTGGCGGCAGGCTAAGCAAGGTGACCCAGGCATCCCTCTGCCCAGCCACGTTTTCCAGCTCCGCCAGGGGGTTTCCTCGGCGTTCCCAGGCCAGACAGGATATATAATCCTTCCAGTTAGCTCTGGGTCTGCCCCGGGGTCTCCTCCCGGTTGAACATGCCCGGAAAACCTCTAAAGGGAGGTGCTCAAGAGGCATCCTTATCAGATGCCCAAACCACCTCAACTGGGTCTTTTCGATGACAAGGAATAGCGGCTCTACTCCGAGCTCCCTCCGGATGTCTGAGCTCTAAGGCGGAGCCCAGACACACTTTGGAGGAAACTCACTTTTACCTTAAGCGGCAGAAAAGCGATGGATGGAAGATTTTTTGGGGCCTTTTTGCCTTTATTTGACAGAACAGTGGATAGAATTGGAAACATGGGAAGAGAGAGGGTAGCAATGGATCCCAGGGCCGCTGTGTCAAGGTCTGAGCCTCTGTACATTGGGCACATGCCTTGCACACTGAGCTAAACCAGCACCCCAGCGTGGAAATTTGTGCTAAATTTTAAAATACGCCCTGCAAGAGCACCTAAGATATTGTGTTTACAAAAATGGGACCAACAGACGGAAAGGTTGATGGACAAGCCTCATACATAGTGCCTCCGGCAGCAACCATTGGCAGTGCAGAGGCATTTAAAAATAGGTATAATTGCAGAACTACGTCAAAGAAAAGATGAGGAGAGGCACAATTTGACATTGAGACTTTATTAGCATTAAATAACATTACACAAAGAGCAAAAGCAGAGTACTTCCAACTGGATAGTCGGCCAGTTGTACATACACATTAATAACTGTGTGTCAGAGAGAGAGACGGAGACATTAAGACGGACAGGAAACTTAATCGTGCATCCGTCAGACACGAGGATCACTATTACATTAAGCCACAGCAGCCTGCATAAAATGAAAGATCACATTTTATTGGCACAAAAATCTGCGTGTACGGCTCCTTCGCTGGCACACACACGCTCCATACTAAGAATATACTATCCAGATGATCCTCGTGCTGACAGACAGTATATCTCTCCTGTCTGCCGAGTTAGAAGCAATGAATAGTGGCTGCAGTGACAATCTTAATAGCAATGAGTCTGCGCTGTCACAATGGAGGTAGACCTGTTGAACCTCCTGTATCTAGAGCACAAACCAGAATGGAAACTTTACATTCCAGACCACGAGGAAACACCTAAGGCCTTATAACGTCATAGCAGCACAAACATATAACAGCAGCCAGCAAAACCACATTGACAGACGCATTTTTCACACTGTTTGGGAAAGGACAATAGTCACAGTTCGCTCTGTTCTGTCACCATTAACTCAACGACAGCTGAAGATGTCAAGCCAACCTCGAGTAAGTCAGAATCAAGAGTGGCTATTCTTTTTTCCATGGATGAAAAGACAACATTGCAGAAGGCTTTCATCTCCTGCTCTCGTGTTGCTTCAAACAACAGTGACGCATGTATACACACAGTAAATGCATGAGGGACACACACACACACACACACACACACATACACATACTGTACACTCAAAACACACTTAAGGCAATGGTGGCCTGGCAACTGTGGCCGTTCGAGTAGATCTAAACGTGCCCTCGTATGCTTCTCTAACCCCTCATCCCTGATCATCCCATATGAGCCCGCGGCCTGATCAAGCTGCTTAGAAACATGGCACTCTATTACGAATCACTGAAACACAAGATCGGCTCTTTCCTTCACAGAAAATCACCAAGAAAATATATAAGAGTTTCATATTTTAACACCTGATTTCAGTACAATTCAAAGTACTATGTATGTTAATACAGACACGGATGTGTTATGGAGTAATTTGTGCTTGTATGTTGTTGAAGAAGGCTTCTTTTCATGTAGTGGAGCTGACATTCACAACAAAGATGGCTGCCTAATCCAAAATCCACCCCAGAGACAAGAAACATCAACACTAATGAAACAATCCCCAGATGCTTACCATTACTCTCAGCCTTAAATCTTTGTCATTATGTTCCACAATATTATTTCGACACTCACATGGATCATATTTATACGTTAGATGAAGTTACTAATACATCCTCATCACACTACAACCTAAGATGATATTTAATCATAGCTATTTACTGCGACATGATTGACGAGAGCTGTCAATTCAGCTCATTTTGAACACTCCCCACAAAGCTGCTCGTGATTGCCTTTAAAAAATAAAAGCCTGCATTGTGTATTTTCTGGTTCCTTCAGGGGACAAGAAGCCTTTGTTGTGCCAGAAATGAGGTTCCTGTTTTTTAAGTGAAAGTGTACAAGTAATTAAAAGAGCAAAACTGGATTAAGCCAGGCAACTATCCCAGGGTTTCAGGCTTTCAGGGCCAAAAAGCCAGAGCTGCTTTGTTACTTTGATTATGTGCAAATTGGTTGGTTGCTAAAAATGTGCAACACTAAAGTACCATATGTAAATGACCCTTTAAAAGAGAAAAAGGTGACTACTTCATTGTTTACTTTCACAATAAGGTTATTGTGGTTTCTACTGTATGTGTAATTTGTAAAACCGTTTTGGGGGGCTTTTATTTTGAAGGTGGGTTTTCGCTTACCTGGCGCGAAAACGGAAATAAAACGCCGGACGTAAGACGGTCGCGGTGTGTACGGCTATGGAAGTGTCCAATGAAGATCATCCTCTGCCAAACGATTTTAGCAAACCAAGTGGAAGGTGTACAAGGTATGAATACTGTTATATTTGGACTGTTTAGTGTGTGTAGGTGAGTGATATGTGTGAAATGCTATCTTGCTAGCAACGCAGCCACGACTAGCTTAGCCTAGCCCCTTTATAAGTAAAGGACTGTGAGACCCGTGTGGTTTTGTTTTTATAATTAAAGTAGCTTTAGTGTCTTATTTTGGACTGTTAATTGTAGGCTATAGCTTTATCTCAAAGTCCCTATTTAAATACTTTTAAACTTATTGGCTATACTTTGTGTGACTATGTTGTAAATATTTATGATGTTTATGGTATTGTTATGTTTTTAATATGGTTATTTGCAGTTGTGTGAGTGTTTTCTTTCTGTCTTGTGTTTTACAGCTCTCACGGTGTGCTTTGTGGAATTATAAATCCATCAGTCACAAGAGTCTGATCATTGCTCTAGCTGGGGAAGCTACACCATATCCAATATACCCAGTTAAAGACCAATGGTGTCTTCCTGGGGATATTGGCGTCAAAATGCTCCAACGGTTACAATTAGTTTGACAATTTGAACGATCTTACATGCCCTGGCATTTAGCCAAAGAGTTCTCTTTGCCCTTCAGATAACCAACCTGCTATTTGACATCATGTTACCTCCACTGATCAGATTTATCATCAGTGCACCTGGCTGTGCAACCAACCCAGCTCCTCAAATACCAGCTTTACTCAAAATAAACAATTATGACCCTGCCCACACTGCAAACCCCTTCACCCCGGAGACTCTCTCTGCAGCACCTGTTGACTGTGGCCTTATCATCCACCAGCAGAACTCCCTCTGAGCACACCTGCGCCTTTTTTTTCCAGTGACATTTCTGCGAAGGATTACAGGACCTTTTATTGTAACAAATGATCCCACTTTGTTTTGGATGAACAGGCCTTCATTCATTAGGGCGCACAATAATCCCAACAGCTGTGAGTTTCAACAGAGAGCCCAAAGAGCCAAACAGACAAATAACTGAGGTATGGGCACTTATAATGCCAGAGGTAATCAACACTACCTCCGACAGCTTTGTAGCCTTTATGGAGAGGAGAGAGGAGCAGCAGGGGCATGATAATCACAAGAATGAGTGAGGGCTTGTCGGGTTATAAAGGCCACCTCATTGTCTTGACTGAACGTGATTGATTACTTGAGTGAGAGTGAAAAGAGTCTGTGATACTAATCAGTCAACCGTGTGCACAGTGTGTGGTAGAGACACCGTTGCCGATCTTACAGTTTGTTCAGTGTAAGATTGATGTGTTTAGTGTGCATGGATGTTAAGACTTCGGTTGAACTATATCGGTTACAGTTCCAGCCATGCTGATTGTTCAGTTTTAATTTGTCCAGCTTTTTAGATCTCAGTTTTGTGTTATATTTCTCTGTAACTATGGTGACGCATCTCTACAGGTGGATGAGATTGTATATACACTCTAATACTTCCTGACTTTGTCAACTGATTAGTTCCAAATGACTTTGTATCATTGGTTTTTGTGTCCGGTCTAATTACTGCATTTTTATAATACCAATGTATTTGGTACGTTGGGGTTCAAGTTTTTTTTATACTCTTTTAAGTGACACAATTTCCATGTTAACGTTGACATCCTAAAATACTAAAAATATATCATGATTGTTTCTGACAGTAGTTTATTGGATTCGTACAACTTTTGAGTTATATACGTTGGTAGGATGAGGCCTAACGCTGCAGTAATTGATTCTTTTAACCTCTGGGGGGCTGTCTTACAAGCTTGAAACAAGAGATCAATTGGTGACAATGTTACGGCTAACGTGTCAGCAAACTGTTGCATTATCAGCACAACCAGTGTTATGTTGGCAGTCACCCAGGGTGCTGGTTTAGCTCAGCGGTTTAATCACGCGTCCCATATACAGAGGCTACAGTCCTCGATGCGGCGACCCCGGGTTCGACTCCTGCCCTCGGCCCTTTACCATGTGTCATTCCCCACTCACTATCCACTGTCCTCCATCTCTCAATAATGGTCCACGTCCACGTATCCTTTTAGCTCAGTTTTGTTCTCCACCAACTCCTGATGGAAATATCTGTGTCTATAGCATCTAAATGATCTTTTATGTTCTCCAGCTAGTCATTAACATTGCCTGTCTGCTCTTTGGTTCTTGGCAGGAAAACAGCAGCCTGCTTCATCTGATTTATTGAAAGGATTTGGGGGATTGAAACTTCAAATTATGACCAAAATTGGCAACAACAAAAAAAGTCCCTGTGATCTGCGGGGAGCTGCAGAGATGGGTGATAATTCTTTGTGGGTTCACCATGATGACCCTTTCACAGTTTGATCCAGTATAAATAAAGTTCACTGGTGCAGCTTTGAAACGATCTCTTAAGGGCAACACCATCTATTGATATTGAGCAGGATATATTTTAAGGCATGTCCCTTGAACTGACATTTAAATATGCACGTGAACATATTATTGCCTCGACCAATTAAGTTAAATGTCACTTAAATGAGACATTTTCTGATATCATCATTTCTGATTGAAGCATACATATTACATATATTATGAGCCGTGTTAGCGATGATCACCGATGTGACATTTTCAAAGCAAGCACATTTACATTAACCTATAGTACTTGTGTTCACACTCACATTTATGTACACATACGCAGACTACTAATTAAAGATCCATCACTACCGACTGCATGTCTGTCCTCGCAGCTATTTTCATACTGGGCTGTACTTTCCATGGCATGAACTCATTTTGTGGAAAAGGAAATGTTTATAATCGGCATGTTTTTGTAATTAGTTGCGAGCAAGATCATGATTAACAGTTTAAGCTGGAGTTTGTGTGTGTGTGTTTGTTGCGACTGGATGAGTTGGGGTGATTTCGGGAGCGAGTCATAACGTCGAACAGCCTCTGTCACACCGCAGGGAAATCAGCCGCTCACAGATCGCTCCAAGTGCCACTCGTAAACAAGAACACAGACGGCTGTGCTACATATTTCTCTATGTGGGAAATGCTACTAGCAGAGGCATAAACACTGCTGTTTACTTCAGGAGAACTTAATTTAATCATTAAGTAATTTCAGTTTTGGAATTGAGAAGTTCTTTTTCATTGCTTTTTTCTCCATAAAAACGATTGAGGTACTAGCTTGAAAAACTTTTGTCTTACTGTATTGTTGTCCCCTGCAGAAATGCGTCACTGTGATTTATATTTAAAACACAAAGGGAATAGTGCACACAATAAAGCCCAAAAGCTACAGGCCAATCCAGAATCTTCCCCCCCCCCAAAAAATGCTCACAAAGGCAGGCCATACATCAATTAGTAGTGAGACTGACAGCATTGTGCTTTGGTGCACTCAGTGAAATATGCTCATCCGTTCAGCCTGGCAGGGTTTGAGGTTGTAACACAATTAGTGCCATGTGAGAACGGGAGCCGCAGTCAGGCGGACTAGACGGGGTCTGACGAACAGAGACCTCTGAAACCTTGCTGCCATTTTTGTAGCCTGCAGGTGAGCTCAGCGGGGACCTCAAGTCACTGAACAGTCACTGAACTTGTTTGGAAACTTTTTCCTCTTGCTACTTTCTTGAAATGCATTAAAAGGCCGCAGCCAACTTACGAACCGCTGTACAGTATGGTAACAAATATAACATGTTAGTCACATTTATGTTTAAATAAGCTACTACACAATAGATCACCATTCCTTAGACGGAATTCAGGTAGACTTGAGTGTAGTACAGTGTCAGAAGTAAGCTTTTACGCCTAAGGCCACTAGTTTTGGAGCAGTAAACTTGAGCAGCAAACAATGCTTATATATCTCTGGAAAAGGTAACCCAAAATTTAGTCTCTATCAAGTAATGTCTGCATATGATTGCAGAATCTGCAGGGGAAAGACAAGAATTTGGTCGCTAAAGTGTCCTGTTTCCGGTTTGTAGTCTGACTAGTATTCAACTATCATGTTTGAACAGCCTTTAGTGGCATGCAGGAAACATGGAGAGCATAGAGGCGGGATGCACTGATGGACATTCAGTCTTTGAACTCATCGGTAATTGTCTCAGGACAACTTTTTACATTTATCTATCCATCCATCCATTATCTTCCTTGTATATGGGGTCGGGTCACAATGGCAGCAGGCTAACCAAGTTATCCTAGAAGTCCCTATCCTGAGCAATGTTTTCCAGCTCCTCCTGGGGGAATTGAGGAGTTCCCAAGCCAGGTGGGATATATGATCCCTCCAGCGAGCTCTGGGTCTACCCCAAGGTCTCCTTTCAGCTGGACAAGCCTGGAAAACCTCCACAGCGAGGCGTGCATCTTAATCAGACCACCTCAACTGGCGTCTTTCGATGCAAAGGAGTAGTAGCCCTACTCCTAGTTCCCTCTGGGTGTTTGAGCTCCTCACCCTATCTCTGAAGCTAAGCCTAGCCACCTGCGGAGGGAACTCATTTCGGTCACTACCCAGAACTCATGACCATAGGTGAGGGTTGGAACGTAGATCCACTGGTAAATTTCTTCTAACGGGTCAGCTCCCTCTGCACCATGACAGTCCAGTACAATGCCTGCATTACTGCTGACGCTGTACCAACCCGTTTGTCAATATCACAATCCATATTACCCTAACTTGCGAACAAGACCCAGAGATACTTAAACTACTTGGGGTAGTACCCACTACCCACCTGCAGGAAGCAACCCACCGGAGGTGCTGACTCTCATCCCAATGCGTCATACTCGGTTGCAAATCGCCCCAATGTCTGATGGAGGTCACAGCTTGATGAAGCCAACAGAACCACATCATCTGCAAAAAGCAGATATGCAATTCCGAGGACCCAATCTGCGTATATTTCTTTTTATGAGATTACATGAAATGCTGTCGATGCCTAAATCTCCTACAAAGTTAGGGTAAGTCTCCAGATGCTTGTAGGACTACTCTTGACCAGATATCTGGTACATCTGCCATAAATACACCGAAAGCCCTGAAATATTGGCCATCACTCCCAGAGGCATCAGATGATAGCCAGTGGGTTTGGTGATTGGGCAAACACGTAAGTATGGACTGTTAAATAGTCTCTTAAACAACACTGTTTTGTAACCAGATGCTGACATATGCTACTGCTCTAGAACAACACAAAACAATGCAACACACACTGACAATCATTCTTTAAAATCCCAACAAACAATGGAGCCATGCAGAACTGGCAACCCGCTCATGTATCAGTTTCAATCTGGAGGAAATTCCCATCTTCTGTGGAGCATTTCACTTCGTTAAGATCTTTTGAGTTTTTAATATCCACTTCCAACCCCTTCAGGTAGCAATTTCTGTGACCTTGTTGTGCCCGTGATGAATGAGGCGAATGAGCAGTCGACAAATACTGTATTCAGAACCAGGCACTTCGTACACAAGGCAATTGTATTAAAATCCTTCACACAGACAAACTTTAACTGATGGCAAAATATAAAACACATTTTAAAAATTACATAGCAAATGTTATTTCTTTTCTATAGCTACATAATAACTACCAAGTTATTAAACTTCCTCCCTCGCAAATCACACAGCCCACCACTACTCACACGCTCGGCACTGCGTACACACACATACACACACACCCCGCAGTAAGCATCTAAGTGAACAATTTGCCTTGGTCCAGTGTGACAAGAGAACTGTATTTTTTTTTCTTTTTTTAATATAGCGATGGAGGTATTTACACTGTAAGACTGGGTTCCATTAAATAATCCCTACATAATGTTACTCACAGTTATGGTTGAAGCTTCTATGCTGCTACACTATACGGCCTGTTTTTCACTCCACCATACTGTCCCTTTGAGTTGCTCTAAAGACAAAGGATGTGGGTTGCTGCGTTGCCATATTGACTGTCTCTCCTCAGCAGGTTCCCATGGTGCTGACTGTTGTGTAGCTGAATTTGGAAATGGATGCTCCCGTTGTCATCACGTCTTCCTCGTTGTCCCTTAGCCCGCGACGTCGATGGCGCTGGCACGGTGCAGCGCAGCACGAGAACGTGGCGAGCAGAGCTTTGCGGAAACGCGTGTTCATGAAGCAGTAAATGATTGGGTTGACGCAGGCGGAGGTGTAGCACAACAAGTGGATGAAAGCGATGGGAGCCCCTGAGAGGGCGTGTTTGGCGGAGAGGTCATCGAAAGCCCGCCAGGTGTTGGCACAGTACAGAGGCATCCAGCAGAGAAAGAAGAGGACTACAATGACCACCAGCATGCGGATGACGCGCTTCTTGGCCTCCAGCTTGGCCTCGGATGTGTTGCTGCGCGGCCTCTCCGCCTTGACTGCCCTGGTGGACGCAGCCATGCTGGACATCTCCATCGAGTGCGGCCGCTGGACGACGTTAACGTAGCAGCCGTCTCCATCGTCACTGCCTGTAGACATGGTGGAGGTCAGACCGTTCTTCACATCTGTCGAGAGAGCAGAGTAAACACATACTTTAGTATTGCATTTTACACTTGATCCACTTACATGTGGGCATTTTTTTTTCAATTATGTGACACTTGATGCTTCTACTGTACTCTGTAGACATGTTCAGGGCTGACCTACAGAATACCTTCATTATTAATACAATGCTGTTTTTTGTTTTGTGATTTAACAAACAAAACAAAGTACCCAGCTTTTAGTTTGACATGGCGCAACTGATACTGTCTGAACAAACATATAGTGCAACTACTTCTGTAAGTCTACCTATTATACATACTGAGAATTATGGCATTAAAACTTTAGTTGAAAAAGTTGTCAAACAAAACTTTTCAGAAAATTGTGAATTATCCAAAATAACCGACAATATTTACAATTCTGATGCTTTTAAAACTTGATCCTTTGTTTTTTTTATCTCTTAAAATTCCCATTAAGGAACCCGGCAGAACCGTTTAATCATACAAAATTAACCATTAACCCAAAGCACCGCAGCTCCGTGCTAACACGCACTCTCATTTGCACAGCTCACAGCTCTTCTAAAAAGCTGCAGCTCACCTTAATGGAAAAAGGAGTGACTATCAATCCTTTCTGAGCCACAATTATCATCTATCATGGGAAAGTGTTATTTATTGATATAATTAAATAGTCCAGTTTTCTTCTTCTGTATTCTACAAACAAAAACTGATGCAGGTACTGTATAGTCAGTTTGAGCAATTTGCAAAACCAGGACACATTTCAGAGCTTATTTGAGAAGTTATTTCATCTTTCTCCCCCTCATTTCCCCCTTTTTTTCACCTCTTACGTTTCCCCCAAGCCTTTTTTTTTTTATCAGTACAACCTTTTTCTCCCTGAGACCAAACAGATGGTGACGTTCAGGCCCGCAGCTGCCGGCCAATCCCATCCTCTAATGGAACACACTACATGCTGCTGTCATCCCAGACACACTCTCATACGTCCACAAAAGGTTATGTTTCACTTAACCTGCACGCATTACATTGATTGTAGAGTTAATGAAAATGTCGCCACTGATGAAAAAAATCCTCTTCATTCTGATAAATCTTCTGAAAAGCTATTAGAGCCTGGCAGGTAGGTGCTGGATAGTGTGGTGACATATATAGGAAAATGCAATTTGACTTAGAATGAAATTCAATTGCCATAAAAAACAACACAGTGTACTGCTTGGTTAGTAACATTTTTATATTTATAGTATTTCGACTTAATCAGAATAACGAGCCACAAATGTCAATGCTGTGCTATAAAAAGACACGACGCACCTAACTCGTCTGAGGTCATCAAAAGCCTATAAACCAGACTGGTGTTCTTTGTTCCATTGCTGTGTTTATGCCGTGTGTTGAGGTAAGTGCAGAACCACTATTAATAGAAAGAAGATTGACAAGTTTGTTTTAAAAAGGTTCTGTTTTAGAACACATTAGAAAGGTCTTTCCACTTGTATTTCTTTTCAAGTCAAGAGTGTGTACACAGACAGTTTCCATGTGGGTTTTTTTTGGCCTCACCGGTAGAGTCTTTTTTGTGGCCCATCTCGAACTGGATGCCTCTATAGAGTTCCCTGGAGATGAGTCCGTAGGCCACAATCATCACCACTCCTGGGATCGCAAACAGAACAAGCAGCAGCAGAATGTACCTAAAAGACACATGAGAGAGGTAAAAAACCATGCATAAGGATAATGGTGTTTCTAGGCCCTATTAGAGCTCATATGTGGCTGACATGTTTAAATGTACGGTATCATCATTACCTTTACACTCAAGCAACAGACCTGTGCAATTTGAAGTCCCACAAAAGTAATTACATAATTCAGCAAAAAAATACATTGAGCTAGTCCTCAAAGACCCTTAAACAACCAAGGCAAAGATTTTTAAGCTCTTTCCACGAATCAAAAGTTGTACAATCCATCCGTCCATCCATCATCTATACCGCTTATCCTGTTCAGGGTCACGTGGGGGCCGGAGGCGATGCCAGCTGTCATTGGGCGAGAGGCGGGGTACACCCTGGACCGATCAATGGCCAATCAACCACAGGGCTGACACATAGAGACAGACAACCTTTCACGCTCACACTCACACCTACGGGCACCAATAAACGTAACAAGCATGTCTTTGGACAGTGTGAGGAAGCACCTGGCGGGAAACCACAAATGCACGGGGAAAACATACAAACTCCACACAGACAGAACGGCCCCCTACGTCTGAGCAGGGATTTCGAACCGTAAAACTTGTAGCTGTGAAGGGACAGCGCTAACCACTGCCGCCCAAGGTGTGCAATGGGATTCAAAACTGTAATAATATCCATTTCGTCCACACTGATGCAACTCGTTTTAAAGATCAATGCTTATTGATCCCCCCCATATTTTTCAGAAACAAAAAAATGCTTTCACTGGGAAACAAAATTAAATTGAAAATACATCCAAGACATGAATGGAGTCTAGTAAGCATACATAGATAATAGCTCCAATAAGCAATCCTAAAGTCAGAGCGAGGCAGAGTCAAACAAAATATCTTTTTCAACTGTGCAAAAATACACAGATATACACAGTACAACCTGAAATAACCCCAAAGCCTGTTCCCTTGTAAGTCCTAAACAAAGACACACAGAAACATCCGTCTGGTTTCTTCATCTGCCCAAATGTTTCTGCAAAATCCCCCATTAGACAGACTGTATAAAAACAGGCTCCAGGCTCCAAACATGGAAATAAATGAGATGCTTCGGTGCCTTCTCGAAGTACACGCACACACACATACAGGTCAGAGTCAGTTCATCTAAGGTTTATTTGATACAAAACAGCACATTGTCCAGACAGCAAGCATTGTGAGAGTAAGAAAGATGGATGACCTGACTGCTAGTTCCCTGTTAAATTGCATTTTATGTGCTGTTGTGGGCTCAGTTACTCCTCAAAGAGAAGTAAAACAGCCAGCATAGCTGTCCGGTGAAATATACTCATACATGTGTGTAGTTTTGTGTAGTGAAATCCCCAAACACTCACCAGGTCTGCTCGGCCTTCGCGATGGGCCACTTGTGGCGACACTGGTGGGCCGTTGTGTTGTCCGGCCGCTGAAAGGACTCCAGGTGACTGATGATTGGATAAGGGATCATGATGATGAAGGCCAGCACCCATGTTACAGCGATCACCCTATAGGCGTGGGAACGCGTCTGCCACACCCGGGACTTCAAGGGGTTACAGATGGCGCTGTAGCGCTCTATCGCGATTGCAACCAGGCTAAATGTGGAGATGCTCACAGATATACCTGCAGGAAAACAAAACAGATTCAGAGAGTAAGTAAATAAACAGCCATGCTTCTGATGTCTTTTCTTTTGATGAATGAAAAGTTATTACCGCTCTGCGCTCAGAATACAGTTTGGACTTGTATTAAAAAGCGACAAACATGTTTGTATATGTGCAGGTAATATCTGCAATCGTAGCGGAGGACAATATGTGGCGCTCTGAAGAGATGAGCTGCAAATGAATATATTGCAAAGCGGGGCGTTGGGGATGCTTATCTGAGGCTCAGTCTTGGTAAAAGAAATCATGTTGGTCTAGACCACTGATGTGATCTGCCGTCTCCCTCCTGACAGGGCGACACGGGAAATTACTCTTTACCTCTCTCATGTCCTCTGCAACAACACACACTGTGTGCGTGTGTGTGTGTGAGACAGAGAGAGTGAGGGCCCAGGGATGTTTTCTGTACCTACGAGAGCAGCTTTAGAGTAGATTCAGCTGAAGCAAAGAACAATCAGCCATCAGTCTGTCCCCTGGGTCTGTCCTCTGCTCCTCAGTGCAGCCTGATGACGCCTCTCCTTCTTTGAAAGGCCATGTGCTTTATTTAATCCACCTTTTCTATCCATTTCTAAGACGGCTTCTCAATCAGAGGCGGCTCAATGTTCCTGCTGTTGTTAATTGTGTTTGACTTTAGCATCGTCATTTTGTCATGGTTCTCTCTCTTACACATTATTGCTTCTCTTTTTTTATTTACTTCTCATTCTTTAAGCACAATCTCATCCGCTCTTCATTTTCATATTTGCTTTCAGTCCTCCTGTGTAGCATTTCATTTCCGAATGTGCAGGAGGGCATGAAAATATTCCATTACCTCTATTACTTCCAGAGATCGTAGTTTATTTTTAACCCTTTAATTTATTCCCCGGCAACTTAATGAGATTTTTGCTCTCCCAATTCCCTCTTCTTGTTTTCCTTGTGTGCTGCACAAGTCGGTGCTGAGAGCGACTTATGGCATTGACTCAAGTATTAGGAACAATTTTGTACTTTACTTTTCATTTCATGCACGCACTCAACTTCATTCTATGCATAAATATTGTACTTTCTGCACTACTTGACTAATGATGCATCATTTAAGTAATTAAAACAAGCCCCATACTTACAAGCTACAAAACTATGTTTATAAAGTTTTGCATCACTTAAAAATATCCAAATGATATAACCTACTTTACTTTCACTTTATACTCATTAATTAGGCTAATAAAGCTTGTGTACTTGTACTTAAGTAACATTTTGAATGGAGGAATTAAAACAGAGTAGCCCTTTTTATGTTGGGATTCTATCCCAATACTTACGTAATTAAGATGTTTCGAAGTGTTAATTTGCTTTAGCTGGGAAGCTACAGCCAGCAGCAGGTTAGCTTAGCCTAGCACTGAGACTGGAAACAGGCAGGAAGCTGCTAGCTGCTTGTGTTCACTGACGGCTCCCTCAAACCGCAACACCCTCCTGTCAAAACTAATAGTAAAACCATTTTCAATAAATAGTCAATTCTTTCTTCTTATTTTCTTCTTTTGTAAGAGTCACAGACTGAAATCAATTGTAGTAGGCAGATTTTGTTACCTTTGAGAGAGCCAGGCTAGCTTGTTTTTTTGTTAGCTTGTTCCCGGTGTTTGTGCTAGGCTAATCTAGCTTGCGTAGCCTCATACTGACAAACAGACATCTGACCGTGGTATCAATCTTCTCATGTGACAAGAAACATGAATAAATATTTTTCTGAAATGTTCAACTATTCCTTAAAGTAACGTCAGTGAAAGCTTACGCTAGCCAAATGCTAGCATGAAACGCAAGAAACCAGATAGCAACCCTTCATCACACAGATACTGTAGATACTGAAGATGAATCACTTTGCAGATGTAGTTCAAAGGAGGAGAACTCATTACCTATAGAGGCATGAACATCCCTTTGATGATGAACTAGGAGATACCTTACTGACTCAAATTGAATTGAGGCACAAATGGTCCCACTGAGTGTCCAGATCAACTAACCTACTAACAGGGGAGGTAATGAAAATGGTGTGTGGATGTGATACCTTTTAATGGTAATCTATACCTGTTGTAAAGTGGTAGACAGGAGGCCAGAGGACTTGTTAACTTCCTGATTGCTGCTTGTTTGAACGTGTGGTGCATTTCAGGCTCACTAGTAAAATAAATCAATACAGGATCTGCATCTGATTGGAGTTTAATTTCAGCGGTATGGGCTGCTAAGTCTCACCGGACGCAGCTTTAGCCCCCTTCTCACGGCATTATGGGATAAGACATAAAGTGTGACTGAAATGACTTTTGTTTCTATTTAAACCCTGAACAGACAAAAAGTTTTGTCAGGTTTTTACGCAGAGCTTTTCATTGTCCCTGAACTTACATCTCACACTGAATTTTATTCCAAGCATGTTCATCCATATTTTGACTTAAATTCCCAGGATTAGACGTACTCCTAACCTCCTACAGAAGTGGTTGACCTTCCGCTGTACGTTTCCTCTCCAAAGCTTTGAAAAATGGCTGACCTGCCTTAAATTCAGTTAGATATAAAGGCCATTTCAATGCAATTGACCACTGAAGAAACTTATGCTGTGAAGCAAAGGTTAGAGAAAGAGATGATTTGCTCACATCTTCCAGAAAATATTTTATCGCAGTTCTCTATGAAGAAGGATTATAACATTGGCCTTTCCCAAGTTTGCCCTGAATCAGTTGGATTTATTCTCCACGGAGGCTCTGTTTGCCAATAAAGTAAAGGAAACCACATTCAGAGGTAGGTAGAGAAGCCAGTGTTCCCCTGTAGGAATTGTATTCACTGTAGCAAATAAATTAAGGCTGCATATTAGATTATCTCTATTTACAGATTCTACATAGAAATGTAGAATCTGTAGGCAGGGACGTGGATTGGCAAGTGTTCTGTTTGAGCTACGCTTGTATTCCAAGTAATATTGACCAATCACGTATCAGCAGGCTGCAGCGTATGCAGGAAAAACAGTCTGTGAGGAGAGCAAAAGCAGGCGGAATGTAATCCGTCGTAATGACATCCCAGCTCCTATCAGCGGTCATCTGACATCGATTTAGCTTCTTATTGATCTCTATAAACAGACACCTGCATGTCAGTTCAGCTAACAACCTGTTCTAGATCTAAAATTTTACTTGAGATGAATTCCCTTGACGCCGTTTCACAAAAGCCGTTCAGCGTTCAGATTTTCCGACTTCCTTGAATGCATCAGATCAATCTGACCTCCGTTCAACAAACGAGCATTTTAAAAGCTTTCTTCTCCTCTTGAGGACAGACCTGACAAAGCTTGAAGACCCATTAATAACAAGAAAATCACAAGCAAACGTGTTCTCTTTCTGTAACATAGCAGCACGTGGAAAAGGAAGTCTTGACGGGAAGTTGATTAACGCTTACCACCCGGCACGTTCACCGGTGTCCCCAGAGGCTGTATCGTCTCAGACTATAGCCGATGGGACCCGATATTGCATATTAGATGAGACTGGGTCAACACTCTCAGTTCATCGCTGAATTAGCTGCCTCATAAATCATTTTATCATTACAATGAAATGCACATGTAATGATTTATGCTAGTTTGTAGTAAAATCATGAATTTATGAAAGGATGTGTGTACATCATTAAATGTAGAGATGAGAATTACCCTTCATCACTACACATTCATTAAAGCTAATACCGTGTTTGAGGACGCAGCAGGGCTCTAAGTGATTTTATGATAATACTCTGACTTCAGTTATTCAAATTCAAAACACATATGACCAAGAATTAGAGAAACCCTGTAGCTTTTAGGGTTTAGCTTTCAGATGAGGTCAAAGCTTTTTCCAAAATCCCTCCCTTTTTTTGTCCCAGTTCACTGTTATTACACTTTCCTTGAGTTTATATACCGAGGGGCATGTCCCTCCCCTTCTAGAGGACCACCACAGACAGTAGTCTGTAGCAAGAGAGAAATCACTTGTTGAATTACATTTGAATGGTGCCATGAATAAAAAACACAATGTTTCTTAATTTAAACGACAACTTTGTGGTCGTCGGTTTAGCCCAGCGGTTAAATTGGCGGCCCGTGTTCAGAGGCCAGCTCTCGATGCAGCGGCCCCGGGCTTGACTCCCACCCACGGCTCCCTGCCACTTGTCAACCCCCGTTCTCTGTTCCCCTGTTTCCAACACTATCCACTGTCCTCTCTAGAAATGAATGCATAAAAGGTCATAATAAGAGACTTTTGAGAGCTAGTCTTGCATGCCAACTGTTACAGAACCACCTTGTTTTCCTTTTTCTGAGCTGCAACTCTCAACATGAAAAGACTTGAATTTTACCTCTATGAATACCTTTGCCTTCATTTGGAATATCAAGGTAAATGTGCCCAGGTGAATGTTGCTGTTGGTGACGTATATTGCGGGAGAGAGAGGAAGTGCACTAAGTGGATTGGTTGTTGTAAGATCCAAATCATCTTTATTCTAACCACCAGTTTTTCACCCCAAAATTTCAACATCTTTTCCTCCATTCTCCCCGCTCCTCCCCGCTCCCCCTTCTCTCACCCATGAGGTAGGACACTATTTTGCACATGGTAGCTCCAAAGATGAAGTCCTTGAGGATGCTGGGGATGAGGGTGAAGGGCATGCAGAAGACGGCCATCATCAGGTCGCTGACAGCCAGCGAGAGCAGAAAGGTGTTGGTCACGGTGCGCATGCGCTTATTGACCGTCAGCACCACGATGATCAGCAGGTTTCCAACCACACTCAGGAAGAAGATGAGAGAGTAGAGCAGGATCCTCAGTGTGTGGTCCCCATCTAGCACAGGCAGAGACAGAGAAGGAGGATTCATTACAGAGTGAACACGTTGGCCCTGAGACAAATCATTAGTTCTGTTTTACATGATGATCAATACGTTCACACTGTCTTTATTGATCCCAGCAGCCTCGAGCCGCTTGTGCTGTGAATAACTATTTGTTTCGGAGTGTACAATCTTCGTAATGAACATTATTAAAAACATAATTTCATCATTGGCTTGTAAAGCTGCGCAGGTGTTGTATCATAATGACATTACAAAATAAGACACACTTTTAAGTAGATTCACACTGTTAAAATTCGCCCACCTGCTCGTTTTTATGCAGCCAGGTCTTTGGCCTCACCGAACCACCACAGAATGAGCCTACCTGGCCATTTTGCAGTGACAAATGTTGCCAGATTTAACTGCTAATTAACATCAACACATAAACCTGCCCAATCAAAGCAGCCCAAACCTTGTACCAACTCATGTGGAAAGGTGACCATACAAGTCTCGGTTATGTCGGTCCCTTATTTGTCCCACTGCCATTTCATGTTGAGCCAGGCCTGATAAACTCACTGCTGCGTAAAGCCAATTTATTTCCACCTAATTACACAAAAACAAGCCCAATTCTGGTGTAAATATGTCCCATCTAGTAACACTGCCTTGATTTTTTGTAGCTTAGCTCCTTTTAATCAATGAATCAGAAGAACAATTTTGACTTTACATCATGGGACAACTCTGCTATGCTAAAGCTAGCTAAACAGGCTAGCTAGTCCCTGCCAAAGAAACAACAGGAAATACAGACGTGTAGATGGACATAATGATGTTACTTATAAGTAAATTACTTAATATATCTGAAATTTACATTTTGTATGTGGCCACACTCTCTGTTGAAAAATACATTCAGCTGATTAAAGGTAATTTCATTAGCCATTAGCTTCTAGCAAGGTGTGGTAGTTAGTACATTTAATGAAATACTCAACTTAAACACATTTATGAGATACTTTTTGAGTGTTTTAATGCCATGGTACTTTATATTTATACTCCATTACATTTCAGAGGGAACTTTTTTTCATCCACTTTATTTATCTGACAGCAGGAGTTAGCTACTAGTATATTTATTATACTGTTCTTAAGATCACACTCAAAACAGTAATGTAGTTACACTGTTCTCCACCTGTGCCATTAAAATGCTGTTTACATGTTAAAGCAGCAGTAGTAATATTCCAATATGATGATGCTTAGAGTTAAACAAACCTCTCTCTCAAAGTGAAATTGTTCCCAATATTTGCTTACTTAGTGAAATATCGAATGTAGGATTTAGTGTTTTTACTCAGCGGTATTGCTATATTTCCTGAAGAGTGCTTCTTTCACTACTGGCTTTAACTAGTTCAAAGACAGACACATCAGCCAAGTCAGCATATTCACACAGCATCCTTTCCCTCTGAAAACACACTCAGGGTTGGAAGCTCAAATGCTGTTATAATGTTGTACTAGCCTACTGTATTCCAGGTTGTAGCCTAAGTCAAATAGGTACCTGAAATCATCATTTTATCACTACTTAATTAATGACCAACTGAACAGACAGTTGACATCGAAAATCTGGAGGGAAATGTGGCCATTTTATAAAGTAAAACAACACATTTGATAGTTACCATGAGCTAGCTACCTTTAGACAACTGCTAATGCTAGCATTCAAGCATTAAGTAGAACAAGTAGTAACAAGGTCGTTAGCTAACATTACATTGGATAATAAGTATGTTAACTACTTATTTGTTCCAAGCTAACATTATGTTCACTAAAAATAAATGCCTTTCCTCTTTTAACGTGTAAAAATATGAAACAGTTATAATAGCTTTCAACGACTTCTTAGCTAGCGGTAATGTTATGTAGTTGGTGGTTGGATGCTAACGTTAAGCTAAGCTAATGGGTTATCCAATATGTTGTTTTATCTTGAAACATGACCAGATTCTCGTCTGGATTTTCCCTGTTTAGAGTCTTTTCAGTTGCTGATCAATCTAGAGGATGTGAATAGATAACCATTGTCAGAAACCCTGAATCTATACATCTTACGTTAGAGCGTCTTACCCCAAGCATGAAGTCAGAGGAAAATGGCCGCTACGTAAATATGGTAAATTACTTCGGTTGATTAGATCGGTGTTTTCAGTCCTTTGCACAGGTTCCCCCTGCCAGGTTTTTTTTAACATTAATTTTGTACCCTTAAAGCTGAGCCCAATCTCTTCAATGCAAAAGACTGAGAGAGCACTGTAACCTGCAGCCCACAGCTTGCCTGTCTCTCAGCCATTAGCAGCTTCACTGGATCATATCCTGTAAAGTCCATGTTATCTCCTTTCTCTGTTATCTCTGCCTCACCCCCTGCTTAGACACAACACTTTTTAACAGGTAACCCACTGTGTCTGCATCCAGGGGATTAAAGGCAGCCATGTGCACCACATCCACAGGACACAAATCACAGCAACACTCATACGCCCAACTTCATTGACACAGTAGTAGAGGCATGTGCAACCAAACACACTCAAGCCTTAATCCCCTGAAAAAACACAGAATTCCCCAAGTGAATAGAATAAAATCCTCCTTACATCTAGTTATGGTCTGTTCCCTGCAACCAAATCTTTTTTCTCTTTCATTTACTGTACTCCCGTTATATATTTCCATCTCTCAGGCTCCTCTCGTTGATCTTTCCGCCTCCTTTGCTTTTTGAATTCTTCTTTATTTCTCCGTCAATTTACCACCTTCTGCTCTCAATTAAAAGTGGAAAATCATCATGTAGGCTATAACAGGAAAGCCAGCCACATACGTGACTCATATCTGATGACGTTTTTTATCATGTGAAAATATCTGGGGGGGGGGAACTGCTTTGCATGTTGAGCTACTAAAGCTTTTCAACAGGCCATCTGAAACTTTTATTCTGTAGCAATCCAGGGCATTTACAGTATTATTGATTCATGTTTTGTAACTGGTCAGCACCCTCAAGGCTTTTGTTCCTTAATGAATGTATAATATCTTTATTTCTCCTGGCCTGCATCACATCTGCTTAAAGTACTCATTAACTCTTATTGATTACTTGTAATCCACCTGGACTATAAATATATGAAAGGTCAAGCTGTAAGAGTCTGGACACTGATGCATGCACGAAGATAAAGAGAAACATCAAAGATAGGATTTGGCTTCTTTTAATCCATACAGGCAGATGCGTGGTTCATATATGACAGTAGGAGGATAACATGTCACTTAATAGATTTAATGCTCTTACCTCCACTCTGAAATGTTTTTGTATAATTTGCAGGCTTAGCGATGGATTCAGGCTCAGCTTGGTCAGCAAAAGTCAGTCTCTCTTTCTCTCTCAGATGCACACACACACACACACACACACACACACACACAGTCTTCCATCTATTACCATGAGGCCTCACCATCTGTCTCACACATCTATGCACATAAAAAAGCCGGAACCTCTAATATGGCCGCTTCTGACAGAACATCAGGTCTTCTTCACAAGAACAGCCTTGCAAATGGCATCAGCTCAAAGTGTTTAATTTAGTGCATGCGCGTGGGTGCGCGTACATCTGCATGAGCATGATGAAAATGTGCGGACAGATGATTGGAAAGACTGAGGGACCATCACTCTCCTTTATTACTGTCTCTCTCTCTTTCTCACCTAATGAAATATGTTATTCTGGCTTCTGCCTAATCGAAGCCAATTAGCTCTCCGGTGCGCTTCGCAGGCTGTGCGGGACTCGCTGATAACACGCTAGGCATAATCACTGCTACCTTCAGGCCAGACTTTCCAATAGCAGAGCAGAGTCATATGTATTAATCAATTTTCTCACCAGTGCTTCACCTGCACTTAACGACCAATATGCTGCAAAGAGTTTTTCTGCAGTGTAAGACGCCGCAGTTTTGCAACATTTTGTCAGGGCTGATCGTTTTTTCTTAATCCCATTTTGCACACTATCGACGTGGGGCCTCACATCACCGCGCAGGCTTCATCCCTAGATATTTCCTGAACACAGCAAAATCAGGAAGGCAGACCGCAACACGCTCACAAGAAATGATTAAAATGGATTATTTTGTCTGTATGTTTCTCTGTCAGAAAATGGGACTCGTACTGACTTTTCAACTATGATAAGGTTTATGATATCAGTTGCTTTTCTTCTGGTGGTTTAGGGCCAACCCACGCAGCTCCTTTTTAAGCCTCCGTGCGGTGATAGCCGTAGCAGGAGGCATTATGTTTTCAGGTTGTCCATCGGTCCGTCCATACGTACGTTATATTGGTCCGTCTGTCCCATTCTTGTGAACATAATATCACAGAAACGCCTGGAGGGAATTTCTTCAAATTTGGCACAATTGTCCACTTAAACTCAAGGATGAACTGATTCGATTTTATTGGTCAAAGGTCAAAGGTCACCTCATGTCCATTCTATTCTTGTGAATGCGATATCTTAGGAATGCCTGGAGGGAATTTCTTCAAATTTTCCCCACCTGTTCACTTGGACTCACGGATGAACTGATTAGATTTTATTGGTCAAAGGTCAAAGGTCACTGTGACCTCACAAAACATGTTGTTGGTTATAACTCAAGAATTCCTTCGCTAATTATGATACAAGTTGGCACAAACGTCCTCTTGGACTCAAAGATGATATGATTACATTTTGGTGGTCAAAGGTCAAGGTCACTGTGACCTCACGTCCATCCCATTCTTGTGAATGTGATATTTCGGGAACGCCTTGAAGGAATTTCTTCAAATTTGTCACAAACGTCCACTTCGACTCAAGGAAGAACTGATTAGAATTTTGTGGTCAAAGGTCAAGGTCAAGGTCACCGTGACTGCACATAACACGTTTTTTCTAAGAATTCATACGCTAATTACTGTAAGACAAATGATAAAATAGGATAAGATGATAAAGTGATGACATTTTATACCCAGAAGGTCAAAGGTCAAATTCACTGTAACATAATGTTCTGCAAAAACACTTTTCTGGCCATTATTCAATCATAACTCAGGAACAGAAGGTCAGCTACTGAATTAGTGACACTAATCTTTGGTGCCCACCTTGAAACTGTGGTGATTGTATCGATCTTCTGTGCTGCCGGGTTGAAGATGTGTGTGAAGCTTCCACGTTTCACCAAGAAATATACTTAAAACCTTTTATTAAATTCCTTCAAAGTCTCCACTGTATGAGTCTGGAGAGACGTGGATGTAAACTGCAACTTGACTGGTTGGCGGAGGCATACAACCGCGAGGCGATAATTCTAGTTATTTCTGCCCCATCATTTCAGTCTTTGCCCACATCCCCGCTGCTGTTTCTGCCAGCCCACACCTCCAAACCACACTGTAATAAAACTGGAGGATTAATGACAGCTGAACAAGCATCATGGGGTTCTTCTGTTTGGGGAAAATACCCTCAAGAGATGAATCAAACGCAGAAGATACTCTACAATTCTTTAGCGGTAAAATCAAATCATTGCAGAAACCAACCATTCTGCCTTGTTTAATTTGCTCCAGCAATTATTTGGAGTAGTATTTTCAGTTTAAAGAGCCAAATGACAGAAGGGAAGCCTGTAGCACTGGAGGTGTGGGGAGATAGTTTTATGAGTGTGTGTATGCAGTGGCTGCCCATTGGTTCGACACAGTCTGCTCTGTTTACTGACTAAAAGCAGTGTGAGAAAGTGGGCAGAAGACTGCAATTTCAGTTGTTTTTCTTCATGCAGTTAATTCTTCATGTGGTTGAATCCTGAGTGTTCTACCTGCATGTACTTTCTCTTTAATGTGTCGCTTTGTGGTTACATCACACATACAGGATGTCTGCTTTATTGGACACCGCTGAGTGTGTGCATGTTGCACATTTTACTCAATTTAGTTCAAGTCGGCAAACACAAACTCCATTAAAACTTTCCCACCTTCTGTGTAACATCAATTTGAAGCATCATTATTGTTATATTACCGGCAATTTAAGTGTTGGATGAGAGAGGCTGGTGAACAGATGCCCTGCTAACAATTACATCAGAGTAATTCAAAAGAGAGGTTATTATTAGGCATGCAGTGAATGAATTAATAATAAGGTTCATATTTCATCCATGAATATTTAAGGTTTTCATCGGTTTCCTCTCAATCACTACAGCAGACATTATATTGGCAGTGAAGTCCTCTCTGTCTAATACATATGCAATGAGTGTCACTTTGGTGTCGCTTCACCTATCGGGGAAAAGCCTCTGCTCCTGTAAAACTGAGGTATCGGTAAATGTCACAGCTAGCGGCTTATGCAGCATTGTAAATGTCATCTTAAGCAAGCTGCCCCCCACAGCAGTTAATGGAGAAAGCCACTATAACGCACGAGCAGCAGAGCCCCCGGTCGCCGCAGTCCGGCTACAAAATAACGCTGTATTGTGGGAATGTATTAAACACCTCAGCGCTCGACAGGCAGGGAGATGAACAGGGGGAGGTGGAGCGCTGAGGGAAGTGGCGGGAAATGAAAAGCATCTGTCAGGAATAAACCTGCTTTTAGTTCAGCGATTAGATTTTTTCTTTTCGCCCTGGCAGTGACTGATAAACTTCCCTATTGCTGCCGTCATCATCATCTCCGAAGTAATGACCTCCTACGGTTGTGTGATGAACGGTGCCCGCAATCAGCCAGTTTTCTCCCACATTTTTATGAAGTCTGTAAATAAAGTCGTTCACCTGCGCCTTCTGCTGTAAACAAGGTGTGACAGGATTCCTTTATGGACACTTAAACTGAAATCAAGTCCATGCAGGGGTGTCAAACCATGTGCCACGAAGCCTGCAGGTCTTCGTTCCAAATCAAAACACCAAGCTGCATCAAATGTGAAACCATTTAGAAAGATAATTGTGCTTCTCCTCCCAGCGGTGCTTTTGAGATGTGTTGGTACTGTTTATAGGCTGTGACGGGGGCGGGATGGTTAAAATCTTGTAAAACATGGAGGACTTAAACTGAAACATATATACACCATAAATAAACAGTTGTGAAAGGATCTAGTGCTGCACCTACATAAAAATCGTCTCCAGACAGATTTTAAAGGACATGTTTGACGTTCACCAGACAAGAAGGTAGTCTTGTCTCTTAAACCACCAGTCACCAGTTCCCCTTTAATAAACAGTCTCAGAGCCTTAGCCGTCATCTTTAAGGTCATTTAGTCCAATTCTGAATGCTCCTCAAGAGCCACAGAAGATGTGGTAATGGCTCATACAGCACATTATTAAAGAGGTGGTATTATGCTGTTTCACATTCTAAGACATATATATAATGTTACAATGTTTGATGTCCAGACTAAATGTGGGTAAAGTTTCAAATCTGTAGGTGAAAGTATGTAGGAGTAATCCCCAGGCTTCTCAGCTCAGTCTGCAGGCTGCTGTCAACGCCAGGTTTCGCACAGTTTTTTCTACACGCTGCACTTTGTGACGTCAGCAGGCTTCGGAGAGCTGGCCAATCAGAAGAAAGTGGGCTTGTAGGGGCGGGGTTTCTTAAATACCCCTATCCCATCTAAATTTAGCATGTTGACGCAGGTTTTTCAGACCCAGGAAGACCCGCTAATAGATGCCGATTGTCTCTGTTCCCATTGCCAGTGAAGTATACTCCTTTCAGTCGCTTTTCTGGTGCGTCACCGTCTGACGTCACAAACGCGCCCGAGACAGGGTTAGTCAACAGTGAAGATGTTACAGTGGTTAGGTCTTTATTGTATCTATGACTCAGTCTGTCACAAACTCGGCACCGACAAATTTCGCAGAAGTCGCAGAAGTTACCAACGAAGCATAGCATCACGCCGGAAAGGGGGCGGAGATTAGGGTGTCAACCTGGGTTTTGTGTTCCCAACAATGCCGATCGGAGCCGAGGGAATTATTACCCAGGTCCACTGCAGAGTCTTTTGACCCGGGTCTGAATGCCGATTGTAGCCTTTCCCACTAAGCAAAAAAGCCGGCTCTCAGTGGGTGTTTTTTGAACAGTGGGAAAGCGGCTAATGACACAGAGCTGAGTCGTTTCAGGCAGAGGCTGTATGAGGGCCTGCACAGAGCACCAGTGTGAGACAAACCGGTTCACAGCCAGTAAATAAAGCCATCTAGTGGTTGTGGTAATTATTGCTCCGGTTTGTTGGGAGCAAAGGTGGAAGTCATGTGACACCATTAAAGAGCAGCAAAGACTGAACAGGGAGGAAGTCAGGTTGGGTGGATGGGTTAACAAAATCCACTAGCGACAGGTGTTACTTTCCTGTTTCATGATGACAGCATGGCCACAACTGTTCCTAAACCACTTGATTATTACTGTTATCACGACAATAAAGTTTAACTTACTCTAACATAGTTGTCATTTCAACCGAAACCATCTTGCTTACTCAAAACCTAACTAAGTCAATTTAGAACCCAATGAAACCAGCTGGGGAAACCAGCTAAACCGTTTTGACAGTAACCACAGGGAGATATTTCAAAGCCGCTCCCCTTTAACACATAAAAGTGCTCCGCCTCACTCCTGGTGCAGGATGACTCCTTAAAGAGCGATGGAGATACGAGCAGAGCGTTCTTAACCGTATCCAACTACCTTTCTCTGCCGTTCTTGTGCAACTTGCTTAAGCTTGTGGTAGACTCTGCTCATGCGTAATGAATGCACAGGGAGAGTGCCTGCAGGTAGGCAGGCAGACAGGCAGACAGGCAGAGAGGCAGGTATGCTTAGTTTTTTTCTCCAGCATTTTATGTATTGATTGTTGTTGGTATGTCGATCGATTTTCATCAAATACAACAAAAAAAGCTTTAAAAATCAATTGTCATAGTTTGATTAATAACTAGGGGGCCTGTGTGGGATTTGCATGTTCTGTGCATGCCTGGCTTCTCTCCAGGTACTCCGGCTTCCTCCCACAGTCTTAAGTCATGCTCGTTAGGTTAATTGGTGGCTCTAAATTGCCTGTAGGTGTGAGTGTGAGCATGAAAGGTTGTCTATCTCTGTGTGTCAGTCCTGTGATTGACTGGCGATCAGTCCAGGGCGTACCCCGCCTCTCGCCCAATGACAGCTGGGATCGGCTCCAGCCTCAAACCCTGCAACCCTGCAGGTTGAGCGATAAAGATAATGGATGAATGATTTATAACCATGTCAATGAGTGTCATTGTTAAGAGTGTTTTTTACGTTTTGTGTTCTAGTCGATTTAAGCGACCCCCAGCTGATTTCACTGATTAGAAAAAATGTCATCCAAAGAGGAAGAATTAATTTGCGACAGGCTACACTGGAAGTCGTCCATGGCACATGCTTTGACATCCCTTATCTGCAGATAAATGTGAGCAATAAAGCCAGAATCTGATGGTGACACAACTTAATCTGCTCCGTATACACCAATATCAGTGACTGACGGGGAGAGAAGACGGGAGGGCCGTGGTGCAAACGTGATAGAGAAGTAATCAAACTCCTGATTGACGTGAGTAATGACGGTGACAGCAGCTGTACGGGGTCAGAAATCCTCATTTCTTGTCTTTGGAAGAGGAGTGTGAGAGAGAGAGAAGTGGATCTGTAAAAAACACATGCCTGTTTGTTTGAAATTCCTCCTCCTTGGAGGACAGTTAAAACCCTCAACTGTGTATCAACAGTTAAACCCTAACATTTCTCGCTTCTAATGTTGAGCTGTCGACACGGCTTAATAAAGGTGCTCAATCTCTGCAGTGTTTATACACACATGTATCCCACCCACACAGACACACACACGCACCTCATCAACACACGGAAACATTGACGAACAGCCTCAGAGGGAAGGAGATGGAGATGGAGATGGGGATGAAAATAGCAAGTGTTGATTGGTATAGTAGCAGGCGGAGATGGGATTGAGTGGAAATTGCAAGACTGATGACGCACTTTAATGTTCTTTCTTTTTCGCTGGCTCGAGTTAAGTCAGTTTTATTGACATAGTAGCACAAGATCACTAATTTGCCAATCTGAGTCACTGATAATGACATGCAGGCACGCCTATAGAGTCAATTTGGAGAGAGCGCGTGCGGAAGGTAAAAAATAGAAATGGATATTAAATTTAAAAACAGCAGGAAGCAGCAGCATGAACATGTGGCACAGGAGCCATCTGACCTTTTTTATGAATAAATCCCCTGTGTGGCCGGTGACTGACTGACAGCGACACACGCACTCTCTCTCTCTCTCTCTGCTCCCTGATACACTGTGTCTCGCTTAAAATGAAGCAAGATAGAACATAAAAACTAGGAGTGGGATAAAATATTGATACAGCAATATATTGTTGTCCTGACCCCTGCAGTACATAATCGTTAAGCTGGTGTCAGATATCGATATTTTAATTTACAGATAAATGGCGCTCTGAACAGATTTTCCTGCGATTGTCATGACTCCTCGCGGCGGCACTTATGACATGAATGAGGGTAACGTGAAGGGAAATGAATTGAGCAAAGAAAAAGTTAATTAGATATCGACATGCATCATGATATCATTGTTATCATGGGCCACGGTCTCGTGAGGTTTCCTGAGAATCCCACGCCTAATAAAAAACATCCTGCTCCCAGTGAATTGATAAAGCCAATTCTTCTCTATTGTCCCCGAGGTTTTAGAGAGGCTGTTTGAGTAACTGTATGAGTCTAAAATAAGAGTTTGACTTAACTTTAATTAAAAACCCAGAGATAAGAGAAAGTATTTTAAAGGAAATTCAATGCCTCTTTGCCTCTCTGTGACCATCACCTTTTCCTCTCAGTGCCTCACAATAAAAAAGGCAGACAAAAAGACAATTTAATACTCATCGAGGTCATAGCTTCACCTCTTAATTAACCTCCATGTGATAGCTGATGAGTTATCTGTGGTCTCCGCTCACCTTTCTGCCTCGCGTGCGGAGGAATGAGGATGGACGAAACGTTGCAGCAGGAGATGTTTGATGCCTCCAGGCTCCCGTTACCGGCTCCAGCCTGCAGCGCCCCGACGCACTCTGGGGACGCAGACGTCTCATTTCGCGCGCAAAGATCCATGCCTTTGATCTAAGTGTTGTTAAGCGTACAAAAAGTTCGATTCGGATCTAATTGTAATTGTCGTCCGAGCATCTAAAGTAGTAACATCCACCCATGCTCGTGCGCGCTTAAGACGGAAGTTATCGCTTCCCAACTTCTTAACCATCAGGGGGAAAAAACACTGAGTTTTCTTCCTTCTCGTTTATTTCCCGCTTTAACTGTGGATGTGTCCTACTTGGCATCCCACGCGTTAATCAGGGATGAGAGCGCACGAGGAGAGAGGAGGAGCGCGGCGCACTGCTGCGCTCTGTCAAGTGAAGCGCGTGGATGGAACGACTGAGCGCAGAGGGAAGTGAAAGACTAATGTCATATAGGGTGTGTGTGTGTGTGTGTGTGTGTGTGTGTTAGGATTGGACAGCCAAAACACGTACATAATTCAGTTTGTGGACACAGTTTTGGTCACGTTCATGCTTTAGTTATTGACTTTTACGCATGCGCAAAAGCCAAAACAGCCTAACTAGAAGGCTGTTTAATTGTTTTTGCTGGGTGTAACACAGCCTGTGCCTTGTTGCCCTGTGCAGAGCACTTGTAGGCTGAAATTACGATTATAAGAAGAGGTAAGAAGAGAAAGATGACACTGCGGATGATCTGAGTCTTTTTCTTCTCGCGACAGGAGAAGAACATGCCTATCAATCCCTCAAATTAAGCTGCAGAAAACTATGATTTTTTGTAAAATTGCAGGGCACTTTGAATTAATGAGATGTGTGAGACTTCAGAGACAAGATTTGAGTACAAAGGGGGGGAGATCTCTCCAGGCTCTCTGATCATTTGAGATGCACGTTCGGTTAATTGGCGTCTCTAAATTGAGCGTGAATAGCTGTCTGTCTCTCAGTGTCACCTCCGTAACCTTTCCATGCCGTACCCACCTCTCCCTCCCTCTCTCTCTCTCTCTCTCTCTCTCTCTCTCTCTCTCTCTCTCTCTCTCTCTCTCTCTCTCTCGTGATGTCAGAGAGGATTGGCTCCAGCGACCCTCACCTAGAAGCTAATGTAAAGCTAATGGAAGGATGGACGAGCTCATGCCCCTTAGGTAGGCTTTGGGTAAAAGTGGGTTGACATGCGTACTGGCGCCCTCATGCGGCGCGTGAGTGCACTTCCTGACTTTACTAGCTGTGAGAGAGATCAACATGTTGTTACAAACAGTCGATCTGTGTTAAGAGTTCTGGTCTGCATAGGGGTGGGGTTTTTTTGTTATTATATCTAGCTTTTCACAATAAAAGTCCTCATCATTGATTATCCCCAGAATTGGTTACAATGCTGCTGTAAATGGCCCTTTAAAATAACAACAATTTCATATTCACCATTGGTTTGAACTTTATATAAGGTTTATACAATGCAAAGAGAGCCTATATTTTTTCACGTTATGTTTGCGCTTGGGTTAGGCTTTTATTTTGAAGGCAGGAATAAGTACGTATTTGTCAATGACTGTATATATAGATGGATGACGTCTCCATCTGCTCTCATTGTACAAAATTGAAGCTAAAATAGCCCCCGTGATAGGCGCTGCCATCTTCCAATGGTGACATCATTTGGAGCCAGAGCCTGCGCAGTACAGATCGGTGGACGGAGCTGCCGTAGCCACTTAACTTACCGAAAAAAAGACCCCTACGTCAGCGTATTTAACAGCAGAACAGCTTCTTGTGTGGGTCTGAAGCAGACATTTACAGGTATGGAAACTTAAGTGACTGTAGTGATTGTTTTAATTACATTCCCTCTCGTTGTTCCTCCTCTACTCTGTTAATCCGGAAAACAGATCGGCTGCAGGAGCCGCATTTGTCAACAGAACTGTCAATCATCCATTTTACAGCATCAAATAACTAATTAAAAATAAACATGTCAGAAAAATGAACACTTGGACATAAATCAGCATGATAATAACTAACTATAATGACAGCTGAGTCCTTGTTATAACGGAGGAGAGCCATGTGTGCTTTGGGCCTGGACAGGTTACGTGCTTGTTTTCCCTCCAGTGGACAGACTGTCTCCTCCTTGCCACCTGTACGTTTGGGAGGATGAAATGTCGCTGCCTTGTGAAGCGTGTTATTGCTGTGGAGTGCGGGGACCGTCCGCTTGGCCTCCCTAAAGCTCAAATGACAACCAGAGAAAAAAAAGCAGTGGGGAGGGGGGGCATCATTTCATGTTGCCCACCTTTAATCTTTCCCCTGGTCTAATTAGCTGGCTCGGGCAGGTCATGTGCAGAGACACTTACCCCAGATAAACAAGCCATGTGAGGATGCCAATCAAGATGAAGAGAGAGACTAGTGCTCCCAGTCGAGTGCGGTAATCACAAACTGGCATGACATGTTGATTACTGATGCTCCACTGCTGATGAAGACCGGTTGGAGATAATCACTCCTGTGGTAGCTCTTTACAGCTCACGTCTGTATCTTCTGGTATATGCATGCTTTGTGCCGTTACTGTAAACAACAACAGGATTATGTTTCAGGTCACAACCGCCGGCCTGGAGGAATCATCAATCCAGGCAGTCAGTGTCACGGACATTCACTTTCCTTCTTCTCTGGCAAACACAAGGCGATGACAGAGGGTAATGGATAGTGAATGCATCAGTGCTAAGCCGAGCTGAAGAGAATTTCTGTCTCCTTCCATTCACTTCATGTCACCTCCGCTTGTGGCTTCAGGACCCCCAGGATCGATTGTTCAAACATGGCTCCTGGGCCGGCAGTGAGTGTGTGGCTACAGGGTTTCAGGTGTGTGCGTGTTTGTGCTAACATTGGGAAGCTCGAAGCACCAAACCATCAGCAGTCAGGAGTAATACCTGGTATGGAGGGACAAACGCCTGTAGCTGCCGTTTCCTGTTGTCGTATGTTGGTGACACAGTCCTGTGCCTTCTTGTTTGTCAGCTGAGTTCTGAAAACATACAAATTCGCACAAAGGATCCATCGGATGTATTCTTCGCAGCCCAACTCATCCCAAGGTTCATTTAGCGTCTATTTAAACGAGATGGCGGACAACTCTTAAACGGCAGAGGAATACTCTTTTACATGTAAAAGCTTTTGGTTTCAACTCAGTCGAATAGCAAGCAAAACAAATGTTAAAAGAATGGAAGGGGCCTTGGAACAAAGGTTAGCTAGTTAGACAGCTAGCTACCTGTTGCTTAGCGACAGGAGCCACGTATGGCGACCAAGGTTAAGAGCGGGAACAACTGGTGACGCAAATCCTCCTTAGACCAGACCGTCTCATATTAGTTTGCCCTTAGCGGGCTACACAGGCTACGAATGAGTCGTAGCCAGCGTCCTTCAAAGAATGCAGCCCCTGAAATGAGACACAGCTAATGATTGGTCGTTGTTTGCACTTCTCGTTAGCCTGATTTAGTTCACCTGCTCACTCCTCGTTTAGAGATTGCTCTACCTCACATTGGGTGACAGTTCAGGAATGGTAAGGTGTTTATTCCTACTTTTAGTTCTTATTTTATGGTTGTTGTTTTTAACTTAGACATTTTTCTATCTATATTTTATTAAGAGACATTTGATACTTACTTGCCTTATTGTTTAACGTTCTTATATCGTGTTCCTTGTCTTTCAGATGATTTGACAAAAATCAGTATATGCTGCTTTAAAGGTGGAGTGCTGTAGATTGATGTTTAGTTCCTGTACTGTTGATATCGATGCACTCTGCTGCGTGAGCATGAGGAGACTTGATACACATTTCTGCAGACTGTGGAGGAACAGTAATGGATATCTGTTCATCTTTCCACTGACAGTGATGTGTCTGTTGATCGACATCACTGTATTTGGCGGTAATATGATGTAAAAGGCAGCAGCGTGCCAAAAACAGAGTGATGAATGATGGTGCAGGTTTCAAAGTATCTGTGAGTGCTTTATGGTCTCTGAGATACACAGAATATGTTTTATTAGAAACAAAGTGTAAATGAAACCATGTTTGTTTTAACCAACGAGCTGGTTTTGAGTGTAAAATACAGAAGACAGATTTTAGAGTGCAAACTTTCAAATTGCAAGCAGAGTGGGGAAATATTACATTAATCACTTTACATTGCTTCTGACAAACGCAGTACTAGGTCTGGCTGCTTTATGTTCTGTTGGCCTTTACATATAGTGGCTATAATCATCAGAGTAATGTGTTTAAATATATGTTAAGTAGCCTGATATGGAAATCCAAGGTTGTGTTAAGGCACTTCAACAGTGAACAGTGTTTCCTTTCGTTTGAGGGCTTATACTGAAACTCTGATACACATCCGAAGGGGAAGGTTCTTTTGACTTTAAAACATTAGTTTCACAGCTCTGGTCACTCATGTGGGATTTTAAACATTTGAAAAATGTAATATAAACATATCCAATGTATTTTGTTGCATCACAAGGGACTTTAAACCAACACTAAAAGACTCCTTACTTACTGTAGTTAGGATTTGAAGAAAGGTAGTTTTACACCTTACATAGGTTCATTCAGAAAAATCGCATCAATGAAAAAAGCCTACACCTCTACTACATGCAACAAAAAGTATTTAATAAACACGTTTCAACCCCACTTTGGGTTTTTTTCCAAAAAGGCTCCACCCGCCGATCTCTACCGCGCAGCTCTGCCTCAAAATGACATCACCAGTGCTAGATGGCAGCGCCTGACACGGCTTCAATTTTGTACACTGAGAGTACACAGAGACGCGTCGTCCATGTTTATATACAGTCATTGGTCTAAGTTGGATCAACATATTTAGCACTACTTTTACTTAAATACGAACACCAACTTCCACTACACACACTAACTTAATGTACACTGAACAAAAATATAAACACAACACTTTTGTTTTTGCTCCCATTTTTCATGAGCTGAACTCAAAGATCTAAGACTTTTTCTATGTACACTAAAGGCCTATTCCTCTCAAATATTGTTCACAAATTTGTCTAAATCTGTGTTAGTGAGCACTTCTTCAAATTCTCTGAAACGCCTTTGGAGACGGCTTATGGTAGAGAAATGAACATTCAGTTCACGGGCAACAGCTCTGGTGGACATTCCTGCAGTCAGCATGCCAATTGCACGCTCCCTCAACTTCTGTGGCATTGTGCTGTGTGATAAAACTGCACATTTTAGAGTGGCCTTTTATTGTGGCCAGCCTAAGGCTCACCTGTGCAATAATCAGGCTGTCTAATCAGCATCTTGATATGCCACACCTGTGAGGTGGATGGATTATCTCTGCAAAGGAGAAGTGCTCACTAACACAGATTTAGACAAATTTGTGAACAATATTTGAGAGAAATAGGCCTTTTGTGTACATAGAAAAAGTCTGAGATCTTTGAGTTCAGCTCATGAAAAATGGGAGCAAAAACAAAAGTGTTGTATTTATATTTTTGTTCAGTGTACAAACACAAACACACACACACACACACAGTCGGCAAATAACCAAAAAAAACTTCCTCAACACAAAACTTCCGCATCATCACCAACACAAATTATAATGCACATGTTGCATTTGTGCATAAAAAGATAATAAATTGCACCTCTCAAAGATAGTAATATATTTCTGTAACCCATGATGCATTGCTGGAGAAAGTCCAGAAAAAGCTTTGACGACAACAGTAGATGGCAGCAACATGTTATGTTTTAACTGATGATGACTGCTTCACATACTGCTATACATATAAACTGAGTTGAGTGTGTACAGCCTCTCCCTGTGGCTGTCGTTGTAGACATCAGCACAGCAATGATTTAACTTGAACAGTCAGCATGCCAATTGCACGCTCCCTCAAAACTTGCGACATCTGTGGCATTGTGCTGTGTGATAAAACTGCACATTTTAGAGTGGCCTTTTATTGTGGCCAGCCTAAGGCTCACCTGTGCAATAATCAGGCTGTCTAATCAGCATCTTGATATGCCACACCTGTGAGGTGGATGGATTATCTCTGCAAAGGAGAAGTGCTCACCAACACAGATTTAGACACATTTGTGAACAGTATTTGAGAGAAATAGGCCTTTTGTGAACATAGAAAAAGTCTTAGATCTTTGAGTTCAGCTCATGAAAAATGGGAGCAAAAACAAAAGTGTTGCGTTTATATTTTTGTTCAGTGTACAAACACAAACACACACACACACACAGTCGGCGAATAACCGAAAAACAAAACTTCCGCATCATCACTAACACAAATTATAATGCACATGTTGCATTTGTGCATAAAAAGATAATAAATTGCACCTCTCAAAGATAGTAATATATTTCTGTAACCCATGGTGCATTGCTGGAGAATGTCCAGAAAAAGCTTCGATGACAACAGTAGATGGCAGCAACATGTTCGGTAAACCACGCCGGGTTTCACTTCAACAGACTGTCCTCTTGTTGTTTTTTAACTGATGATGACTCTACTTCATCTCATTATTCACCCATATACATATAAACTGCGTTGAGTGTGTACAGCCTCTCCCTGTGGCTGTTGTTGTAGACATCAGCACAGCAATGATTTAACTTGAACACATTTGTTTTGCTTAGCGTCGGTGGAGTTGTTATCACCTTTGTCCCATCCCAAGGACAGCAGTGTCATAATAAACCTTTTTATAGCCTGAAGGCTCTCCCATAGTCAGCGACCACAGCGACCATAAACCTGCAAACCTCGACTACTTTCCAGATTATCCTGAACTTTGTGAACTGAATGCATTTTGTCTAAGATATAAATCTATATTTCTCAAGGAGACTTTTCAAATAGATCCTATTTACAAAAAAAAAGTGAAAAGCCAGTAAGGTAAAACTTTAACCTGTGATGGCGTTAAAGTGTAAATCTTGCAGCTGCTTCACTGCAGTTTAAAGCAACTCACTGACCTTGTGTGATGTTTGTTTGGGCTTTAATATCAGCAGGTTTTTTACCACCTTTAATGTAGATCGACATGAAAGAGTGGATGTATCCAGTTATACTGCTGGTTTAGCTCTCAGTGATGTCTAAAGTTGATCTTAGAGTAAAAGTAAACAGTTTCTGGGCACCTGTTTAGCTCAGGTGTTAGAGTGTGGGCCTAGTGTGAAGAGGCTGTAGGCCTTTTTCACAGCGGCCATTCTTATATCCAACAGGAGGACAAGCACAGGTGTTTATAGTAGCATTAACGATGGCTGTATTCCATTTAGCTGCTTCAATTGGTCATGGCTTTCTCAGACACCTGAATAGAACAGAACCATTGTTAAAGTTATTATTAACACCTGTGCTTTTCCTCCTGTTGGATGTAAAAATATCCGCTCCACCTCCCATCCTTTCTTTTCCGATATTTCCTGTCGTGCTTCAGCTTTCCTGTCAACAAAGGAGAAAAATTCCCACGAAACAAACTACCTTTATATATACCTTTTTGCAACTCCATCCATTATCTATACCGTTTATCCTGTTCATGGTCGCGGAGTGCTGGAGCCTATCTCAGCTGTCATTGGGCGAGAGGCGGGGTTACATCCTGGACTGATCGCCAGTCAATCACACAGCCGACACATAGAAACAGACAACCTTTCAAGCTCACATTCACACCTACAGGCAATTTAAGAGTCACCAATGAACCTAACGAGCAGGAAGCCGGAGTACTCAGAGGGAAGCCACGCGTGCAAACATGCAAACTTCCCCCGTGCAGCCACCAGTTAAGAGAATCACTGCACCGCCTCATAAGTGACCATAAAATCATATCTTCACCTGCTTAGGCAAATATAACAAATCCCGCTCTTAATAAACAATGCAGGGCCGATGCATCTGTTCCACAATCAAGCCCAATCAGATCAGATCAGTAGTATCTATGCTAATGAGTATATATTTGTGATGCATTTCCTGTTACAGTGTTGACAGTAATGACTATAATGTACGCACTATAACATTCCCTGACGTTGCTGATTTCCGCCTGCGTCACCTTCCACCTTTGACCACCAAACAGATGAGTGCTTCATGGTTTCAGCCTCCCTCCCTCCTGAGGACGGCCTGCACAGGGCCACGGCGTTCTGAGACATTCCTGACACGAGACACTGTTAAATAACTCAGCGTTTAGGCTCACCTTTGGCCTGTCAAAGTCCCTGCAGAACAAGGGAGGGAGGGAGGGAGGAAGAGGAGAGCAGGTTGAAGATACAATAGCTAAGCAGTGACAGGTGAGCTCCTCCTTTGGACTGGGACACTGAGCAGAGACGAGCAGGTGAGTTCTGATTTCAAAACAGTATACTGTATGTATATATATGTATAAAAGTTTTACCATAGATTTGTGATCACATATCGGACAAGTGTATGTAAGACCTAAAAGTATATTTATATGGATCAGTGGTGGATCAGAACAACCACATGGGGTTGTGTGTTGAATCTGAAGGGTCGTCACAGTGAAAATGTTATGAACCCTAACTGAACTACTGTTTAATGCCTCTTCAGGCCTCTTTTTGGTTGAACTGGTCACAAACAGTGATAAGTTTGTCGCAAAGTAACATTGGTTGGTTTCAAGGTGTTCCAAAAGTTATCTGTGATATGTAGAACATTACAAATCCATCTTTGTCAACACAGTAAAAGAGCTGCTGTCTTTTATTCATAAAAACAGTTAAAAGTTAATTTGAGGTGGGTTTTTGTTAAGAGTGCCTTTTAATCCTAAGACTGGACCTGTTAACTTTAATGTAATACTTCTTTAAGTGCCCTCTTGTGAGTACATCTTTACAAATATACATGCTGCATCCGAGTGCTGTTAGAATCCAGACACCTTTATTATAAACTCTATTATATAACAGTTAGTTAGACCAAGTAATCTGATTGCATCAGAGGCATTCCATGAGTGCGGATATAGAGAACAACAGCACTGGGACTTTTCACTGTGTGTATTACTCCGCCTCAGCCAGGTGTTAACGTTACAGCAGACCGTGTATGTCAAGCTGGTGCCTCTGAATCACACAGCAGAGTCGTATTGATCTTCAGTTAAATCATACAGATAAATATACATGATAAAAACAGCTGATCTGGGGTAACGTGTAAACACAGAGTGCAGGAGAATGTTGGGGTTGCTCGGCAACAAAAGTGGAGTTGTAGTTGAGCTGTGGAACTAGTTAAGTTGGTGGAGCAAAAAAATTACAGTGAGAGACGTTCCTTACATCCAAAGTCCACTTTGTAATTTAAGGGAGAGTCGTCACCTTACTCAGCTGTGCCTGCAATTAATCATTAACTGATATAGAAGATTAACTTGACATGACAAGCTATCAGCACTTTTATGGCCTCCTCAGGTCCTTAGGGTAATGCCGATTAAATGTTTAAAGGGTGATAGCAGTGTGAGGAGAAAGACATGGGGCGACGTAGGAGAGGTTATGAATAAAACCAATATTGATCGTGTGTTATTAACCTCCTCATTCCCATCAGGACATGGCCGGGTACAAGCCGAGGGTGATTTCTCTGACCAAGAAGCCGGGTCAAACATTCGGCTTCTACTTGAGGGTGGAGCACGGGGAGCAGGGTCACCTCATCCGATGCCTGGAAATGGGAGGGCCGGCTGAACTGGCCGGCATGAAAGATGGAGACCGCATCCTGAGAGTCGGTGGAACATATGTGGATGGACTTTCCCATTCAGATGTAAGTAGGGTGTGGAATTACAGCACTGGATTTATTCAATCAATGAGAGGGATATGGAGCCTAGAACATGAGAAAATGTTGTAAAAGGTTATCAGACAGGTCTCAAATATAAGTCTTGGCACATATAAAATCATTCATCTATTTAAAATTTTACTTACCCCTTTTAAAATGTTCTTTTTCTTCTTCTCCATTTTGACAGGCAACTACGTTAGCTACCTAGCACAACTTAAGACTTTCTTAGTAGCGTGTATTTGACATTTTTAGCCACAATAGAAAATGAAGAGAACATGAAATCATACATATTTATAAAACATCTACTTTATAAGAACAACAGGCAGACCCTTTGAAGTGAAGATGCAGTGTAATTGGATGCGTGGTGCCTGTAAACTTCCAACTAACTTTAGCTAGCTTGGCTAGCATTAGCTTGTTGCTAAAATGTTTTAGCTGCTGTTACAGGAATGGTGAGGAAAACTTGAAACTTTAACTTGGAAGACAATTGAAAGGATCAATGATTAGATGTGTGTCAATGATAATATTGATCAAGTAATTGATTGCTTTCTTTGTCAACAATTACAATTCAGCTCACAGTTTTTGGTTTTGGTATGTCGTGTATTCTCTCATACTGTATTTCTAACTTGCTCTGTATTGATAAAGTTATTCTGGGACGGGCCTCTTTTTTAAACCATGTATCTGTTCCCTGGGGATAGGTGGTGGACATGGTGAGAAACAGCGGGTCATCAGTCACGTTTCACATCCTGGATGAAGCCTCTTACAACAAAGCCAAAGCAAAGGGAGTGAACCTGGCCGGCCCTCAGGGCAAACCAGTTGTCAACGGTGCGGCCACACAGGCTGAAAAACCTAAACTGTGCTACCTGGTTAAGTCCAGCCTGGGCTTTGGGTTTTCTTTACGCTCGGTCACAGGTGAGCTGAGGAGGGGGTTTGAGGGATTGTAAATTCAGACAAATGATCATTTAAAAATTTTTTAACTACAAATAAACCTGTTTAATGTATTTCCCTGAGGGTTTGGTTATAATTTGCTTGGATTTGTGACATCTATTTAACTGAGCATACAATTATTTTCTATCACTTTCTTATAAGCAACAGTTTAGAAAGGATCTATACACCAACACTCTCTTGAGCCCTGTTCACGCTGGACTACTATTACCTGGGGACCTCATGATTTAGAAATGACTCCCTCATGTCTGTGTTTCGTGCAGCGCATTCACACGGGATAAGCAAAGTCTGTGTTTTACTATAATTTACAGACATTATCCCCTTTGAAATGATTGAAAATGTCAAGGCTTCGCGTAACACCTGCATGAAGCCGTAACCCAGTTAACAGATAGAAAAACGTTCCTTATCGCATGTTGCCATGCATGTCATCAGATGACGTCTGTGTTTGCCAACATATGGTGGCAATTTGCGCTGGAATTTTTATTTTACAAATTACAGACATGGCCGATTCACAAGGGATTAAGATAACAGACGACATTCACAATTATGTATTACAAATTACTAGAGGTCCCCAGGTATACAAGTCATGTGCGAATAGGGCACGAAATCTCTCATTGATTAGTTTATCCCTGACCTTTAGGTCTTGATTTTTGCTCACCTTCAGCAGTTGAATTTATAACCTTGCTACACCGATGTAAAGGTGTACCTCATGCCATCACTATTGGGTGTGTGCTAACAAATTATATCTGAGCGGGCTTTGGTGGCATGTAGAATGACTGTGCGGAGTGCCAAAGAGGCAGGACGCATTGGTCGGAGTGCAACGTTGGAAAGCATTAGCTCTTATCTGACGCCAACGTAGCTTTTTGGTGTGTGATTGCTGGGATGCTGGGATGATGTTGCTTTTCAAATCAAACTCCAATTTCAAGTTGCAAGTTGGGTTATAAACAATAACCCGTGCACGAAAAAGGAAGCCTTGGTCCAAGCATCCAGATATCTGCTTGCTAAACCACAAATATTGGCCAAGTTTGGAGAATATATCCTCAGGCAGGAGTCCATGGGTTACACGACTGAACCAAAGCCGACTCAAGAGACCATTCTGAGGAGCTTCCTGTGGAGCTACAAAAAGCTTCATACACCTTTTCAAGCATAAACATTGGAACCCCCAAAGTCCTGCTAAGATGTACAGTTGGATGCTTTATGAAGGTTGCCTTGTTTTTAGTGGTGCTACTGTTTTTTTAAAGGCTGTAGAGAACTGACAACATTATTTTCCATCTTCATCTCTAGGGGAGAAGGGTCTGTTCATGACAGAAGTGGCCTCAGGAAGCGTGGCTCACCAGGCAGGGGTTAGAGTCAATGACCGTCTGCTGGAGGTCAACGGGGAGAACGTAGAGAACTACACACACGACCAGGTAGTGGACAAGATCAAGGTCGCTGGCAACAACATCATGCTCCTGCTGGTGGACGAGGAAACGGACAAGTACTTCCAGAACAATCGTATGAAGATGGGAGCATGGTTAGCCACAACCAGGTATCTCCCACGCAAGCCACGCAGAATCGACATGACCAAAGGAATGGACGGCTATGGCTTTGTGCTCAGGGAGGAGCCCAGCCAAACAGGCAAGACCATTATTAATATGCTAATGTGTCAGCATTTTATAGTTCATAAGACATGACGCTGTTACAGTATGATGATTTACTTAATGCAGGACACTTCCTCAAGAACATAGAGAAAGGCAGCCCAGCACAAGCAGCAGGACTGAAGGAAAGTGACAGACTCTTGGGCATAGATGGTGAAAAAGTAGAAGGCTGCAGCCATGAGCAGGTGGTGGAAAAGTTCAGGCAGAGTGGAAAAAACTGCTCCCTGCTTGTGGTGGACAAAGAAACAGACCTAATGTATAAGCTGGTAAGTCAAGTGTTTCACTGTCAAACTCTGATATAGTAAGCAGACAATCGATATAATGTCATCCTGATGTCCCTCACAGGCGAAAACAAGTCCTATGCTCTTCTGGGAGGATAAGCATAATTCAAACTCGCCGCCCAGTTACACAGAGGCCATCAATCTACCCGCTCCCGTGAAACCATCAGTACTTGTTCAAGACAAGGAGGAGGAGCTCAAGCCTAAACTGTGTAAGATGGTGAAGACCGCTGACGGTTATGGCTTTCACCTAAACGGCCTGCAGGGCGTATGTGGACAGTACATCAAGGAGGTAGGAATTACTCTGAACGTCAAGCATCAAATCATTTCAAATCAAAGCGGTAAGACACCCTTTGTTTCAGGTTGTGAAGGGTGGAGCTGCCGACAGAGCGGGTCTGGAGGATGACGACGTTGTGGTGGAGGTAGACGGAGTAAATGTGGAGCAGAGCAGCCACGATGAGGTGGTGGAAATAATCCGCCGCAGTGGAAGCTCCCTGGAGATGCTGGTGGCCAAAAAGAGCGTCTATGACGGCCTGAAAGCTAGAGGGGTGACCATCACACGCCTGCTCCTCGGGGAAACATTGTATGCTCAGGTCCACCATGCGGACAGTCCAAAGACCAGCAGGGAGCAGGAGCAGGAGATGGAGGCCAGACCTGAAACTCCCCCTGAGCCAGCAAGAGAGAGGGTGAGTAGTGAGCTTTAAATGGACAGAGGTAAAAGTGCAGCTGCTTGTGTGGTTCAAGGAATATTCTAGTCAATCCCCAACTGACTGATATATTCATCTGGCCGATATAAGTCTGTGACATATCTATATCAGTTGGATGTTTTCTGGTTTCCCCCAATTACAGCACTTTTCAGTAGTATTTCACGCCAGCGTCTCTCGCTGGGCCGTTCCTTACAGATGGAGTGGCGCAATGCACGCTGGGTGTTGTAGGACTGTAGAATGGGCGAAACCAGGAGCTGTTCGTTAAACTTTCTCCACAGCTATGGCGCCAATTTCAAATATTATTGCTTCTGTCGATTACAGAGAACACCAGCTTTGACTGACAGCTGCTCCTTTAAGTTTATGACAAAACATCTGCAAAACTAACATTCCCACCTAACTTGGCTACACTTTGATTTTAGACAAAGATTATAACTGATAAAATTAGCTTATTAGCATGCTAACTTGAGTATTTCACTAAGCACTGTGCAAAAGGTAATAATAATATTTGATATTTTCTCTCTTCTAGACCCCGTCTGTGTCATCGTCTTCATCAGCAGAAGATTTTGATGAGCAATTCTAAAATGCCGCCAAAATGACCTCCTGATTTCACCTTCGTCAATCTTAATGTTGATCCATCTTTTTTTTTAAACAATCAGCTCTTCACACAGTTAATGAATGTCACAGGAGACAAAGAGATACAAGGAAAAGATTGACTGTAAAGACTTTTGAAACTCACTGTAAAAACCTCAATCACAGCAGAGATTGCTAATTATTGCCAGTCATTGTGATAACTACAACCTATTAATGCTGCCAGTAAACATTGTTGCCTTTAATGTATGTTTTTCTCCAAGAACTGCTGCCTTTTTATGAAGAGGGGGTATTACACGTTTCACATTGTAAGACATATATATCATTTAACAATGTTGGATGTCCAGACTAAACGTGGGTGAAGTTTCAGATCTGTAGGTAAAAGTATGTCGGAGTAATCCCGCCAGGTTTCACACAGTTTTTTCTACACTCTGCACTTTGTGACATCATCAGGCTTCTGGGAGCTGGCCAATCAGAAGAAAGTGGGCTTGAAGGGGCGGGGTTTCTTAAAGGGCTGAGTCGTTTCAGGCAGAGGCTGTATGAGCGCCTGCACAGAGCACCAGTGTGAGAAAAATGATTTTTTAAACTGTAAATTATGCTAAGCTACTCCACAGGTATCACAGAGTGAAATATGAAGCTTGAAATTAGCATAATACCCCCCCTTTAATGTTCTGAAGCTTTAACTTTGTTCTTGTTTGTGAAATAAAAGAAAATGTATGTTAAATTAAAGGAATGGAAATAAAGTAACACATGCTATCAGAATACAGCTTCCTTTATGGGTGTTTGTTTGTGTTCCAATTAAATGACATTTTTTATTTAAAAAAAAACAAGATTGAGACAGCTTCATCCTTCTTTCATATCGTCTATTTCAACCTCAGTGGAAGTAAAATCGGGACGTGCTGTGAACAGTACAGCTCCAGTGTGTTAAGACCAACGCAGAAAAGATCATTTAGGCCATAATAATGAACATTTAAGAGCACAGAGATCAACGTTTTTGCATTTGTAGGTAAATTACATTTGTAAAGGTAATACTTGTTCTGTAAATACTTTACTTTGAAGGTTTATTCATCATGTGCTCCAATAGTTCCCCATCACCTTCATCCAACAATCAGCCATTCCTGATTCAGGAACCGGCAGTCCAGATAATTATGCCCCAAAAATGTCTGGATACCACAAAATTCCAGATTTAAAGTCACTCCATGAGTCGGCAGTCACATCCAGGTGATCAGAGAGCCATGTGCTTCTCTGGTGCCTGCTTGTGGGCGAGATACAGGAAGAGGATGCTGGACAGGGCGCTGACCAGGAAGATGACGTCGAACCACCGGTGGTAGAAGTTGAACTGGAGCTCTCCCAGAACCTCTGTCACGATGGAGCGGTACTCCAGCGGCATGCTCATACGCATCAGCAGCACGGACGATACAAAATACATCCCCTGAGACACGGAGAGAGAACGTTTAGGTTTATCTGTTTCTTGTCGGCTTGTATTTAAAGCTCCTGTGAGGATTTTGGCGCCCCCTGTGGACAAAGCCGTACCTCTTATCTCTTTGCTGATTTTGTCCTGTTCATGCTGAAGTGGTGGTTTTTAACAACAAATCTCATCCTGCTTTCTTTAACAATCATATGTATCACTCACTTTAAATGTTTGCCCTGAGACAAAGGCAGCGTGCAGTTAATCGCTTCGTCTGACACCTCCCCCCCGCCAGCAAGTTCAGGCATTAAAAATAACTCTATAGAAATAATCAATCTTGTCGCTGATGCTCTGGTTTGCTTTTGTAGCTCATATAGAGTCATCAGATTTAATTTCAGTCTGTTTCATAACCAGTGAAAAACTCCTCACAGGAGCTTTAAGATAAAGAAACACTCACCATGATCTGAGCCAGGACCAGCACGATGACATTGGACGACTTGCTGCTTGATATTGCGTAGAAGAACTAAAAAAAGCAAAGCATTAAATATGGTGAAACAGATGTTTTAACCTCTAACCATTTCAACATGTATGACGTGATAGTTTTACCTTAGTGAGGGTGATGAGTAAGCCTCGAATGGATGTAACGATTATGATTCCCACCAAGATGAACGAGATGTGTTGGGACCAAAACTTAACCTGAGATGTTGAGAAGGAGAACAAAATAATCAGAGGAGAAAATAAATTTTAAACAACAATATTAAAGAAGGGACAAAGGATCATTTCATCATTTATTCATTTGAATTTAAACACAACGTCATGCTCTGAGTGTGAGTGCTCAAATAATTGTCTACGTGGGGAAAGATCTAAAGTGATCATTATCAGGTTCACCGCAGAGAAAGCAGCGCAGGGAGATGATAATGGTGCAGGTAATTATCTTTACAGGAGGTCACGCAGTTTGACATGTGACTCTTTTTGCAGGTGTATGTGTTTTGCATGTGTGTGCCTGTGTGTGTGTGTCTTACATCAAACTGGATGCCCAAGTAGTTCACTGTAATTTCAATGCCCCTCGTCACCGGATCTGTCTTTCCAACTCGATCGAACACGATGTTTATCGTGGCCTATGAGAAACAGAAGCAGGATCTTACACATAAACAACATCATGTTATTTTGTAAACAGGCAACAGCATTCACAGTCGCTATGTGGGAGTGGGAGGCACAGACAAAAAGCCAGAACACAACGGTGAATCTTCTCACCATGAAGATTTTCCAGACACAATAGATGGAAAAGAAGTAGCCGAGAAAGTTGAAGTATTTCCCCTGGAATGTCTTTGAGTACTCGATTCGCTCCTACAGATAAGGAAAGGTGGTGGTTAAGACTCAGCAAATCATTTATCACACACAGGCAGAAGGGCTCGTCAGAATGGGCGAAGTGTGTATAGATAAATGTATGTATCTGTAATAGCAGTTAGAGCAACGTGGCAGATTACAAAAATCTAATCAAGCAGTAATTTAAGTGGCAACCTTTGTGTAAATGATAAGCAGCTGCAGAGCTGCTCTGTATGAACCATGTGTTAACGGCCGCTTTCCTTTTTAGACAGTTTGCCTTCATCTGAGCGTCAAATTTGTTTCTTTTTCTTTGGATTTTCACTTATTTTCCAAGTTGTATCTGTAGTCGTCGAGCTTTTCTTTGTTTGTTCAGCCAAAGTAGATTACTGTTTACTCGCAACACTTGCAGAGAGCGGAAAAGCAGCCGCTTAGCTCCGCCTACCCTCTCTGGCAGACCAACCACTGCTGGGTGATGGAAAACGTGTCACTAACTGGCGACGGCTTGTGATTTCTTCTGGGAATGTCACACCAGACACCCAGTCCATGATACTGCAAATGCAAAGGCTTTCATCAGTGGGCCATAGGCTCAATCACCATTGTGTTACCTCATTCGGCAATAGATAGTGACTTAACAGACATTTATTTACATGAAAATCTTAGAGATTATTACGTTTAGTTAACGTTGGTTTGCTGTAGCTGAGCTATTATTGATTAATACTTTTGCTGTTAAATAAATGTCTGCAAAAGGAGTTTGAGTACCCAATGCCTACTGAGCTTTTAGCCTCTATAAGCTAATTGTTGTGATTTTAAAGCACCTTTACGCTAATACTCAATCAAAGATCACTCCATCAGATACCAGAAGAGACAAAACCAGAGCTTAAAGGCAGGTAAACGTTGGACTTATATTCATCAGGTCTATAGAAGACATTAATTTAGCTTTGTGTGTTATGATGCAATAACACTCAACTTCAGCCACAACAAATTTAAAATAGGAGACTAACATAACTCATCCCTGTCTGGGAGAAAGGATTTAAGTGTACAAATGTCTGACATCTCCACTTTCCTTCGCCCTTCAGTTTGCCTTTAACTCTCTCTGTAATCTTTGACTGGCTCAGGCGTCCTGCAGCAGTGCCCACTTTAATTATCAACTGAGGGAGGGTCACAAACAGAGCCGTATAGCAACTGAAGGGAAACACAAACAAGCATGTGTACTCGTACTCTGGTAAACAGGTGGTAAAGTTTCAAACTGATAACATTCAACAACTGAGAATTTGTTTTGGAAGAAGGGACTTTGTTTACTGATTCACCGTGAGATAGGCACTGCTTTAAGCTTTATCAGAGCTTTACAGCAGTCAGATCTGTCAACTGTGCAAGTCAGGACACAAACAACTAAAGTAGGCTCAGGTCTACAATACAGATTACATCTGGCCACTTGAGGGCAGCAGAAATCAGCTGTGAACACAACACTGACCTTTTACGTTAATATGGTGAACTTGTTAAGAAACAGTTGCTTATTTACACACCCAGCAGACAAGTGGAGAATAGTCTACTTGGCAGGCGTGTGTGTGCCTGCATGCATTACCTTGGTGGCTTGCAGGTCCACAGTCTCCAGAAAGAGTTGTCGACTTAGCTCCTCCAGAGCATCGACCTCCTGCTGGATCAGAGAGAGGTCTGAGGAAAAATAGTTAAGGCCAATATCAACTGTAGAAAAATGAAGACTTTCTGGTATCATGTTCGTGTCGTAAGGATACTTTCGCTGCCGGTTTGTGTGGAGGTAACACTCTTGATCATGCCCCAGAGTCCCGTCTGTTTGTTCTGGTCCTCCCCACGTTGGTACATCTGCCTCCGTGTCATGGCAATTCTACACACAAAGAATGAATTCTTGTGGCACAATCATTTGTTGAATACTTATTTCATTTAAAATATATAAAGTCTTTTTCTCACCTTTTCTTTTTGCTGACAATCATGTCCATAGTCTGGAGCAGCCGCCTCTCCAGAGCGAGGATGTCACTGTCTGTTACATTCCTGTAAAAATAACAAAGCAGCATGTCTTATGCTTGCAGATTTTAAATTTAGCAAAGTAATGTATGATGCAGGGAAAAGCCACGGCTGAACTTACCTGAGGAAATAAGACATGTACGTGTAGGGACAGTTGACAGCACCAAAGCCCGACAACAGAGCCATGAGCGTGACTCCGATCACACCAACACGACTGATTAGCTGCTCAATTGACAATATGCCTACAAAAAAAGACAACAACAGCGACACCATTATTTTACTTGACTACACAATCACAAACAAAGCATAAAAGGAGCCCGGAGAAGGACGCACACCCACCATGTTTTGGACTCAGGATGGGGAATGGGTCTCCTAGCTTCCAGAAGAAATACATGAAGGTAAACCAAACCATACAAGCGAACAGAAGCCTCTGTCTCTGCACTACAAAGACACAACACAAACAGCTTTCAGTGACATCATCTGGAAATAACATTTTTCATTTGAAGTATTACTGTTTTATTGTTATAACACAGCTAATTAGCTTCACTCACACAGTCGTATGTTGCTGACAACAAAGTAACCAATGTAGAAAGGCACCACAAAGATGAGAACCAGCAGTATCACATACAGATTCAGCTTCCAGTGGAAATATCTAGAACTGTGAAAAAGACACATTGGTTATGATTCTTTAAGTGCAATAAGCAGATCTAAAATACAGTTATATTCCACATAAAATTGTACTTACCTACTACTTAAGGCACCAAGGATCTCAAAGATGATGAGCTCGAACATGGTACATGAAAAAGCAAACGTGACAGAGAAAACCACCTGGACAACATACTGTCGTACCTGTCAACAAACAGAAACAATCAGCGTTTGCCCCTACAGTGGCCAACACACCCCTCCTTATAGTATTTGTAAATAGATGCTTGTGATAACACTGTACCTCATAATCTTTAAACAGCTGCCGCATAAAGAATAACCAGCCAAATCCAAAGAACAGCACCTGTGGTGGATTCAATTTTAGGAGGGAGGAGAGTAGGGGAAGATATCATTGTTAGACATTTTAATATCATGGTAGGAAAAGCACAGTTTTTAGTAATACAGTTAATGATGGCTGATTTCCATAAAGCTGCTTTAAATTCAGAGTCCTTGTACTGTGCATGCTGGCTCACTGTCATGGCTTTCTGGGACCCAAGAGAACAGCCATGTCATCATTAAACTCTTCACAAACACTATGTTCTCAGTTAATACAATATTCAAAATACACAAAAAATATTTAACACAGGTCTTAGCATATTATTTACAAAATTATACCTGTCTCCCAACGACAATACTTCTTTACTTATAACACATGACCTAAGTAGCACTGACAATTAGTAGCATACTCCTTATAAAATATGCTACCTGATGGAAATTACCCAACATGACTCAAAATGCTTAACAGTATTTTTGCTAGTTTGTGCATTTCAAAAATACAAAAGAAATAACCTTAATCATAGTAAAGCCTTTTGTATACAACATAAATGTGTAAAGGACAACTACCAACTTTTATAAAAAATATAGCAATGCCAGAAAAGCCTCCATATTGATGTTTCGTTTAATGTTATGTTTCGCAGGGGTTTTTAACTTAAAATTTACCATTTTAAATACATGCTTGTAAGCTAGTTCAAAATTAACTTTTAGTACACAGAGTGTTTGCTGTGTTTGTTTATACATATTACAAATTTGGTAAATAAAAAGCTATTAACAGTTTAATTTGAAATTGCTGCTATTTAGCTGGATGTTTTCAAAAAGCAACTTCAGTAGCGTTAAATAGTTGTAATTGACTATTAAAAATCTCAGCAGAATGTTAATTGTTTTCAAGACGTCTTCAGCCTTTTCCACTTAGTCTGAAAATATTTAAAATGACCTAAACTTCACTGTATAACTTAACACGAGAACAATGACGCCGTAGCTCAAGTTTGCCACAGAGCTACGTAATGAAACATATACCACGTTAGCTTTCATCAAGCGCTGGATTTTCTTGTTTACTGAAAGTTATACATGTTGCAATTCGCGACTTTACAACTCACGATTACCTGTGAGGTGAACATGATGACAGAGTCCACCACAAACGACATGATGATGTCGGTACAAAAGCTTTTAGTCCGTAAAAATCTGACTGTACGGGTGTAGCAGGGTCGAGGGCTGTTTTCAATGCATGCTGATCTGAAAAATAACCCAGCCTCAGATATTTTAAATGTTTTTACGTTGCTATTGAGCTCATTTTAGGAGCATTTGTTGTTCAGCTGTCAAGTTTCAACGGCAGTCCTTGTAGCTACGTCATCAACATGAGCCCGGCAAACACACTTCCGTCTCAAGACTGTGACGTCAAACCAAATAACGACGAGACGAAATCATAAGAAAGGGGTGTTAATGCTTTAAAAAATGTAATTCAAAAATAGTGTCGATTATTCAAAGTAGCTTGAGTCATGAATTTGGTTACTTTTTTTAACGCTTTAAGGACATTTCTGATTCCTGGTAATCCCCACGTTTACCTGAGGAGGGCGACAAAACGGCAATCTGCTTTTTCTGCTTCCATTTATCACAAAGACTAGAAACATCACCAACAACCCTTTTATAATTTTAAAACTACAGATTTTGAAACAAATGTGTTATTTAGAAAGTTTAATAGCAGAACCTTCTTGTCTCTCTTAACATTTGTTGTACAGTCATGTTGATTACCCCAGTTTGTATATTTGTCCATACTTTGATACATTATTGTACATGTTGGACGTATCTTTACAAATGTTCTTGAAGATTGTTTTAATAAAGTTTCTAAGATTGGAAAAAAAGAAAGGAATATCACCAACATCAGCACTACTAATCCTTTTCTCTGTCTTTAAAGTGCGAAGTGTTATAGTCCTACATAAACACACAACATTGTCCACAAAAATCTGTAGCCTTTTAAGGATTGTTAAATAAACCAATAGTAAATCTCAAAAGACTTCCACTGAAAACCCAACTATGTCTCAAAAAACAACACACGCTGGTGACACTAGAGGACGTTGTTCGCTCTAAACATAGCTGTGGCTATGCCTGCACTCAGAACTCAGCTGCATCCAGGACACTGAAGTTTGGAGCTGCCGCCGGCTGGTGTTCATTGTGCTGCTGGTGCGCAGAATAGAAAACACTTGGATGAGTAAAAATAGTTTCCCGGTCGTTCTGGAGTGATGTTTCATAAGTCTGCTGTGTCGTAAGGACGGATGAGATGTTGCAGAGGTAGAATATCTTCAACTGTTGGCTTTTACCTTTTTGCAACATAGGACAAGTAGAGGTGAGTGTCTCAATTTAATGTATGATTTATATGAGACAGGGAATAGAAAATGCAAGTCCTCGGTGTTCTCCTCAGTTCTCTTCTCAGATTATGTGTTTTAAACAAAAGTCGTGGAACTTTTTATATAGTTTGATGTGTATTTGCTATTATATGTCTGTATTTAATTATTTATTAAGTTCATTCCAAGTCGATGCATTATACCTAAATTCCTCCTAGTATCTTTTAAGTCAGTGATGTGGCAGAAAACTGCTCAGATGTCTAAAGTGCACTGACAACTTAAACCCCACTGATAACTGATAACTATCACTCACTAAAAATCATTGTGCATTGCATTTTTTGGCACTTTGGAGGAAAGATGTTTTTCTTCCCAATCAGTAGTTTAAGAGATGTGGAGATGTGATAAATAAGGTTGGGACATTTAACGTTATGACCCGTTGTATAGATAGCTAATAAGAGAGTTGCAGTCTACATTTGGCTGACTACATTAATGTATATTTCTCCACATCTCAGTCTCACTCTTCGTCCTCCCTGTTAAATGAGCAATGACGAAGATGATGATCCAGGCCTCCTGTAGGAACGGTCTGCAGGTGTGTTTGCTCCTACTGATCGTGGGAAGACTGCAGGGTGAGTATGTAAGGCCAAGAGAAATTCTCAAAGAATTCAATAAATCAAACGTTATTTTTACATGTGGGTGTCTCAGGCAGGGTAACAGCACCGGAGCGTCTGGAGGCTCCCGTGGAGAAGCCCTTTACTCTGACTTGTTCTGTGTCGAGGGACCGAGGCGACACTCTGCGGCAGGTGCGTTGGCTGGATGACCAGAACCAGACCCTGCTGAGCTACCAGCCCGGCCTCAGAGACAGCGTGAGTGGACAGCACCATGTGGAGCTAGCCACCTCCCCAAAGGACACCTCTGCTATCACCATCCGCAGGGTGGGCTTCAGAGACGAGGGATGCTACACCTGCATCTTTGACATGCATCCGTCTGGTGCAAAGCAGGGACGGACCTGCCTCACTGTCACCTGTGAGTAAATACACTCTTGTGGGTGTAGTTCAGCAGCATGCATTGTTTTGTACGAATTTATACAGTTCCAGATAGTGACCCCTCATTTCCTGTCATCTTTACTGTTGACTCTAAGAAAAGCAGAAAAACGGAGATTTAGCTTTGGCTGAATAAGTCACTTATAGGTGTATTGAGCAAACATGCAAACACATCGATTTAGTTAGTATGAATGTTGGTGGTTCCTTTATTTAGGGAGATCCGTATCAGGAAAATAAGCTTTGTTAGCCTGTGATAAAGCTGGAAATGCAGTGATAAAGTCAAAACAGGTGTGAGAAGTCTCCCCTTGAGCCCAGGTTGAGTAATGATCATGGTGACACAACTCACCCTGAGAGACAAACTGAGGAGCTCTGATAAAAAGAATTGGTTTCGGGAAACTAGATAGAGAAAACAACATGATATAGCTTGTTTTAAATATAAGGAAGATGTATTTATTATATCAGTTTGTTGGCACCACTGTAGTTCTTTTAACCACGTGGGAGATACCGTCTGTCAGAAATTCTTGACATCTGTTGTGAGCAGTTTATCGTCTCACCCTGCTGCTCATAATTATGGTAAAATTGATTTGACTTGAATGCCGCCTAACTGATTTTGCGTGCCTGCACGGAGAAAACATCCATTAAAATTAAACAAAACCAAAGCTCCAGCAGACTCAAACAGTTCCTCCTCTGTTCGACCTGAAGATAAACCTGCTTTAGGGATTTACTAAGAAAATATGTGAATAATTATGTCCCTAACCCATCCTGACCTCTGAGCACAAGTTGAAGCTCAGCCAGTCAGGTTAATAAAGCGCAGAGGAGCAGTGGGAGAAGGAGGGCTCACTTTTCTAAGTAGAAACAGCTGTTGCAGATTCCAGAGACAGGTTTCTGTTTGGGTGCCTCATATTTCAGAATATTACCGTTGCCCTGTTTCTCACCCCCTGTATCCCTTTTCTTTTCTCTTTTTCGTCCTCCATTCTTTCACTGGATGGTGGGCTCTTTTCCCCCTCAGCGCAAGTCACCGTCGACAGCAACAAGACAGCCGTGAGCGGCAAGAAGGCCTCCCTCTCCTGCTCCTACGGTTTGCCTGAGAAGGTGCAGGAGATCACGTGGAGACACACCTCAGCACAGGGAGACTCTGCCGAGGTGGCCTCCTTTGCAAAGCGCAGTGACCCCATGATAGAGCCCCCGTACCAGGGGAGAGTCTGGCTGAGCGCCTCCCTGTCCGACAGTCAGCTCATCATCCAGCCTGTCACCATCCAGGACGAGGGCTGCTACACCTGCATGTACAGCACACATCCCGACGGGCCGAAGAGCTCCACAGTTTGCCTCGCTACCTATGGTAAGCAGCTGATTGTTATATTTCATAAAGTTAGTGCCAGTCGTGACAATAATCGGATCACAGGATGGATACACATTGCTACATCTCTAACCTGATTAAAAGGTTGCCATGCTAGCAACTTGCCTTTAGCATACCCTGCTTCTATTTTACTCTAAATAGACCATCATTTATAACATGAACATCATGTTGAATTGAAGAAGACTTTCAACTAGTGGTTCAGAACATAAACACATAAGGACAATATTTCTCTGTTGTTCAATCAAGCATCTTTTGACAAGCACTGGAGTCGCCCCCTGCTGGACGTTAGAAAAATGTAGATTTAAGGCACTTACACAGACTACTTCTTCTTATACTGTATATATTGAAATTACGCCTTTATACTCTCTTAGCAGGGAGTTAAAGTTTTAGTCTTGAAGATCTCAGTTTCGTTCTCTTTGGCGACACCTATGGCGATAAACAGTAATTGCGGGAGCACACTTCCCAGATAGCTAAAAAGTGTTGCATTTATGACGTCCACGGTTGGCTCCCTTTGTAACAGTTGTAACTCTTGATTTTCCTCGCTGACAGTCGCGTTCCTTTTTAGACTGTTTTAGATTTGTTTCTTTTTTTTGGGATTTTCACTTATCTTCGAAGCTGTATCTGTAGTCATCGATCTTTTCTTTGCTTGTTCAGCCATAGTAGATTACTGTTTACTCTCAACACTTGCAGCGAGTGGAAAAGCAGCCGCTTAGCTCCGCCTACCCTCTCTGGCAGACCAACCACTGCTGGGTGATGGAAAATGCGTCACTAACTGGGCGCCAGACCCCCAGTCCATAATACTGCAAATGCAAAGGCTTTCATCAATGAGCCATAGGCTCAATCACCATTGTGTTACCTCATACGGCAATAAATAGTGACTTAACAGACATTTATTTACATGAAAATCTTCCAGACTATCACTTTAAAGAAGAAAACTGATACCACTTTTGGGACTATAGACTAAATATGAAGCTATCGCTAACAAATGAGCTTAGCTAACCTTAGCGCTAAGATCGGAAATTGGAGGAAACAGCGAGCCTTGCTCTGCCCATGAATCCCAAAATGTTGAACTAGTCCTTAAAGTTTAGCTAAAATTAACATATGTTGACCTATATTATATTATACATATTTAACTGCCAGAGTGCACCAAGAAAACATTGTAGAATTTGAGCTCAAAAGACCAGTACTTACTTAAATACACCCTTATTTGGCTAACAAACAAACAGAGCTCATGATTTAATTTCAATATACAGTTTATACTGTTGGTAGTTTTTGAGTTATCCTTTGATGGTATGTCCAGGACTCAACAGAGGTATCAAGTTTTTGTCTGGGAATCATGAATGTCAGCGCCAAATTACTCATGGATTTTGTTGCTAATGCTATTGTTGCCCCTAAAGTCAGCCAGTATTTTGCTGTGTTTTTTTACAGTAGTGTAACATTTGTGCTAACCTCACTGGCAGAAGTCGTTCAGATAGAAATATCTGTGAGGCTTGAAATGCCCTACAGTAGATGTAGGAGCTGGAGGAGAGGATCTTGTGGGAACATAAAGGAGTCAACATGGACTCCGGCACCTCTGGGATTTAGGCAGGAATGTTGATCTTCTCTTCCTGATTGTAGCTGCTGAATGTTTCATGATACAGCACGGCTAAGCTGTTGGCTGATTTTTTTAACACAAGTAAACACAGAACAGTGTGTCCATGTGAAGAATGGACCCGTTGGGAGGAATGATAGAGGCAGGGAGCGAGGTCCTGATGCATGACTGTGTCAGTGTTCGCAGCAGACACTGATTCCCTCTGTGCTTTGTCTCTCTCTCTCTTTTTGCTCATTTGCTTCCCCACTTCTCTCCCGTTCCCTTTCGCTCACAGTTAGCTCAACAAACAGATGTGCTATTGTTTCAAATCAAACTGTACAGTACAGTAGGTGTTTCTGGTATCGGAGCTCGATTAGCATTCATGCTAGCCTCCCACACGCATCTCTGGATGATGCGATGTCCCCTCCTTCTCTCACGCTCTTGCGCATATTGTCCTTAAATTGTGATCGGTAATACACAAAAAAAGCACATGATTAAACAACATTTTATTTTAGAGAATTTAGTGACTAGTTCCCTTACATATGGAACCTTTAGCAGCTAAAGACTCAGGAGTTGGTGGAGACCAAAACAGAGCTTAAAGAGAGGTTAATATTTAACTTTCAACCATCAGGTAGATTTATAGAAGACTCCATCTGAATGTTAATGTTGCTCCGAAGTGCAGCCAAAATAAGCAACCGTTTAATACAAAGGATTCAGCTTATAAGGTGATGATATGTCAATGTTGCGGTCAACTTTTCACGCCCCAGGCAGCTAAAAAGTCAGTTCATAAAAAGCTTTAGAAAACTGTGGAATAAATCAAATAAATTCCACACCGGCTTCATGCTTGTTCACAGGGCATTGTGGTTTGAATTGTTACAAGATGTTTTCTTGTGGTTTGACCCACCCAGAAATCTGATACAATCCACACCGATGGTGGCTGCGGTTCTCTGCAGATGCTGTAACCACAAGGGCCAAATATGTGTGGCTAACCGCGTTCATGCCAATAAAAACGTTCTCGATTCCAGTGTATCACATTCCTCCCTCAGCCCCGAGAGAGATTCATTTATGGATCTTAAGTGTTCAGGAATTCACAAAAACCCGAGTTGATCCAAAGGCTTCAAGGCTCCCAGGTATCAGCTTTTGTAATAACATTTCCGGGCCTTCGTGCTTTTTACTCACAGCAAGAGTACAGAAGAAGACAGAATGTGATATGTGCCATAAACATCTAACACAATATGATTTTTGGTGCCAGTGAGTTTTCAACATTTTTTCTCCCAGTGTTGCCCAAACCTCAGGTGAGCTACAAGACTACCTCTCCGGGTGTGATCGAAGCCAACTGCACGTCGGTGTCGCGGCCCCCAGCAGAGATCGTGTGGAACGTGGAGAGGGATAACCGCACCATGGGTCCCCCTGTGACCCAGCAGCTCCCACAGGGGGACGGGACCACTCTGGTCATCAGCACGCTGACCGTCCAATCAGGGCTGCTGAAAGACGTGTCCGTCAAATGCTTGGTGCACCACAAAGGGCTCGAGTCACCGATTGCTGTATCCATGAACACCAAAAGTGAGTTGTTGTCGATGATGAAAATTTTTGATAGCATTGTCCTTATGTTGCTTCTCCAATAGTTCTTCATGTCATACCTGTGGAGTAGCTTAGCATAATTTAAAGTTAAAAAAACTCATTTTTCTCACTCTGGTGCTCGGTGCAGGCCCTCATACAGCCTCTGCCTGAGCTCTGTCCCTTTAAGAAACCCCGCCCCTACAAGCCTGCTTCCTTCTGATTGGCTAACTTGACGCGCAGGGCCGTAGAGCAGAGTGGTGAAGTGGAAAGATTTTCAGAGGCAGACTAAGCTGCCGGCTAGGCGTGAAGTTCTGCCTTGTTCCTCCACTTTGTGACATCACAAAGTGAAAAAGTCTGTCTGAAAGCAAGCGTTCACAGCAGCCTTTTTTAGCAGGAGATTACTCCAACTTACTTCTACCTACAGATTTGAAACTTCACCCACGTTAAGTGTGGATAGCTAACATTAAAATGTGACACAGCATAATATCTCCTCTTTAACTGAAACTAATGAGTTTTAATGCAGCTAATAATGGGCTTATATATAGGCATATGTATAATGTGTGAGATCTGCATGCCTTTAGTTGACCACTGACTCATGAGCCAGGAGTGCAAACTTAAGAGAAATCACACAGTAACACTATAAATTCAAATCGAATCATTCATGTTATATAAAAGGGAAGTCATGTCAAGATAAGCACAGGCCTTGTAATACAGAAATATCCCCTCATTCTGCAGCTCATGACATTTAATCATACTTGTGCATGGCCGGAATTTACACTGTACACCCTATCTCTAAAGATAAGTGCCTGTCTTTCTCCCTCCTAGTTGGGACGGCTCTCACCATCCTGATCTCCGTCACTACAGTAGCGGCTCTGTTGGTCATGTCTCTCTGCTTCTGCCTTTGGAAGTGTTTCCTGCGCAAGGAAGGTGAGTGTGTGCGTGCTTTGTCTCCGTTTGTATGTTGCCAAGTGTCTACTCCTATAGTTTTGGACAGGGTTGCACAAATTGCTCTTCACTAACCCTGGTCCTACCTAAGCCGGTACCACCTAAACTCTTAAGCCAAGTTTTAACTGTACCCAGTCAAATTCATCCATGTGAATTGGATGCATCTCAAGCCTTCTTGCTAATTTCTAGCTCATCATTTTTAATTTGCGACAGTCATATGGAGGTTTAAAGAAAAAGGGAGTGCAGTTTCACTCACATTAAGATCAGAAACTTCAAAGCTTTACAGCCAGCACAAGATAACGCTGACTGCTGAGACGTCAACATACAAAAAGGAGAAGTCAGCTTGGAGGGGAAATAACAGGTTCAAGCTCTTTCCTGTAGAAACAGTCTACATGTTGACTTTGTCACTGCCCTGACTAGAAGTAAGATTTATGCCTGGTTTTATGAGAACAAGGCTTAAGCCCAGATGTGGCAATCAGTATAATCAAAGATCCTTAGAACATGAAGTTATGACTGACTTAGCTTTAGAACAGATGTACGCTCTGTTAATGCAACCAGGCTGGTATCTGCAACCTCCTTTAGGCCATGTAGACACAGATGTGAAGTAGAAAGTGGAAGAACTCTTCTTAATCTAAAAAATAAGGAGAGTGTGCAGCCTTTGAGTCACACCTCACTTTATACATCAGGAGAAGAATGAAACACATAAATTACACCTTTTTTGAAGATAAAAACAAATTATTGCAAACTGATGGATGATTTAGCTGTTGCTTATTTTGGAAAGTTTCTGCTGCACCTCCCAGCTACCGTCGATAGGATTTGATTAGTAGGGCTCCCTCCTTGGCAAGCAGCGCGGTAGTCTACAGAAACAATGAAAGGATAAGTGGTCTGTGGAAAAATTCGGCAAGACTTACTGAACTATAAACACTGTTTGAAATAGAGGTCAGAAAGGCAAAGCCTGTGAGTGCAGAGGGGGTGTCCTGTCTCAGTAACACCCTGCGATTTAAGCAAATTAGCTCAGAAGAGAGTCGGAGCCAACGTCTGCTCCATTGTCTGTTAATCAAAGCATATCTCATGTCTTCAGCATTCTACATTTCTGTGTAGGATCTGTAGGCAGTGGCGTTGATTTTTAGTACGGGAAGTGTTTGTTGTACGCTTGTAGTCTGAGAAGTATTGACCAATCACGTATCAGCAGGCTGCGGCATATGCAGGAAAAGACGCTCCGTGTGGAGAGCAAAAGCAGGCAGAACGCAATCCGTAATGACATCCAGACTCAGCGTCGTCTGACAACGATTAAGCTTCTTATTAATCTCTATAAACAGACATCTGCATGCTAACAGCTAACAATCGGCTCTAGATCTAAAATTCAACTTGAGACAAATTCCCTTGACGCTGTGTAACAAAAGCCGTTCAGTGTTTAGATTTCCCGACTTACTCGAATGCATCAGAAATGTAACGATCTGCCTAGACAGCTGAACCCAAAAGCACGACAGCAGACAAAGAATCAAAGTAAATGAATAAGATTTATTTACAAAATAAATCAAATAATTCAATAAACAAGAAAAATGCAAGAGGAAAACCCTGAACTCACCCTGAATTCTATCCTACCTTAAACTAACCCGAAAAACCTCTCTACTCTGAGAAGAACACAAGACAAAAACAAAACCTGAATCAGCTAAAGAAATGAAAATCACTCGTAGAGGAAACTGGAAACTAGAAACAAGAAACCAAAATGCCTAAATCTGATAAAGAAAAGAAAATCACTCTTAACGAGGACAACCTGGACTAAATAAGGAAACAAAGAAAATCTCTAAGATAAGAAAAATCGCAGAAACAAAAAACCTTTCTAAACAAAACTCTCACAAACCTTACTTGGAACTTGAACAGGAGCAGGGAACATGGAACACGCTGGAACGACTGACATGGAGACAAGTACGAACTGGCACAGGACAAAGGGAGACGCCACTATTTAAACATGAGGAAGGGGATCACAGGTGAAAACGATTAGGGAGGGGCCAGACAATCACCAGACGAGGGAAAAACAGGGGCAGGAAGTAAAACAGTCTGACACGAGAGGGAACAGGGTTACTTTCAAAATAAACCAGGAAATGACAAAACATGAAAAAACAAGACAAAAATGGTAGCTTAACTGAATAAAAATGACGAGACATGACAAGAAATGATCAATCTGATCTTGGTTCAACAAACGAGCATATTAAAAAGTAATTTCTTCTCCTCTTGAGGACAGACCTGACAAAGCGTCATTTTTACTTTTTACTAATCTGCATCATGATGTTATTTCAGCAAACTTAAGACCTGTTAATTAAAGTAAATCACAAGATTTCAGGTTCATACCGCAGTAGTTAGCCAGAATGCAGCCTCTGTGTAACTGAGATTCACCAGAAACAGATGAACGGGCGGGCTTCTCTGGGGGATTTAATTAACCATGAAATGACGGCGTTTATTTTTTTTTACCCTTTACTGACGTATCTGGTTGGGCGAAATTCGCTTCACATTTGATCTGAACACACGGTCGCTTCTCAAGTTGCTAACTGGACTGTAAACAATGCAGCGCACGGAAAAGGAAGTCTCGACTGGAAGTCGCTTATCGCTAAGCGCTTGCTAAACCGGACACGCCCGACATGTTCACCGTTGTCCCCAGAGGCTATATCTTCATCAGATAGCTGATGGGATCTGAGATTGCATTGGGACTGAATAGATTAAGTCATAATGTCATGCTCATACCATCCACCTTTAAACTTTTATTCTGTTTCTTTATTCTATACCTGCACTCCATCTGCACTTTATCCACACATTCAGTCAATGTTTTCTGTCTGTGCATGAAGGAAATCAATCTGTGTGTTTCTATGATGTATTTTGAAGTTTCTATGATTGTTTCTATGGTGATTATGACACATTTATTGTCCCTGCTCTCTACAGACTGGGTTGCTTGCTTTGTTGTGCTCTCATATCAACTCCAGTTGAAATTAACTTTTATAAATGTTACTGTTTTTGTGTTACTTCAGTTTTTCCACACATTTCAGCTGATTAATCTTTCAGATGAGACCAGAGACTGAAAAAGAAGAGGCGGGGCTTCTCAGAGCCAACCTGACAGAAGTGTTTCATCATCATCATCATCATCATCATCATCATCATCACCTGGTATAAAGGGAAGATGTTCTCATACACCTCTATAGGATGTCCAATACAATCCTATTTATGAGCGACGACTGTACAACGACATTCATCCCTGCTCCTCTGCCTCTGAGTCTGACTCTTATGTATAATCTCCGGGCTGTCCTCACGTGAAGTCTGCGGGGAAACGCTGAGTGGATGTGTTTCTTCTCTCTGGCTTTTGTAACTGATCGAGTCGTCGGTCACACATTCCTCAACACGCAGCCGGCTCGCTGCGTGTCAAAATTCATTTACAGTGATTTTGCTGTTGCAGCATATTGCACGTCTTCAAAATACTGTACTCTGTTTGTTTGTCTCTTATACCTGATCCTTTAAGGGTACATCTGGTGAAATTATATATTCTCTTCCAACAAAACCCATGAAATTAATGATTTAAAGTAACACATACTTCTCCTAAAGACATGTGAATCAGCAGCATTCACCAGGAACATGAACAGGGCTGAAGGGCTGTGACGTTTATTGAAGTCTTTCCAATTTACAACATCCGGCTCCAATACAAGCGCACCAAATGTATGTTAATCCGCTGCTGAAAATAGTCCCAAACGCGTGCACCATTACCTCCCATTTCTGTAACATTAGCTAAAAAACTACAATGCCCAGCTGTTTTTGGAAATAATTTAGCCCTTTTTTAATATACAAATTTTAGTTTTAAAGATGCATTTCTTTATTAGTTCCCCAGCCAAATCAGTATAGCAGAGATGGACTAATGCTTTGATTTATTATCATTTTGACAACAGGAAAATATGAGATATCACCAACTTCATCCCTGAAAAAATACAGCTAATTGGCACCATGAGCTCGACATTAAAGGGGCCATATCTTTTAAATGGATTCTCACGTATTATGCATGGGTTTCACATTTTTTAGGTGTTTATTGTTCACAATGAAAAAGTGAAAACTGCATAATTCCATAATTTTTATCCTTTTTTTCATTTTTTAAAAAGGTCGCCTCTGAAATGGGCCGTTCAGAACAGCTGCAGGTTTCTACGTAGAACCTTGCGTTAGCTGAAACCGACCAATCGTCATTCACCGTCGTTCACGTCAGGCTGCCTTCTAGCTTGTTGTCAAGTCGTTGTCAAGATTTCAGCTTACGATTCCGATACCTCCTGGCGATTCTGGCTTGTACATATAAGGCCGAATAACCGATCCTAGAGCCGCCATGTTTGCTACAACTTTGGAGTGCGGCCGCTCCCCCCACGTGGGATCGCACACGTAGGGGAGGTGCTATGCTGTCACTCCAAAATGGTCTGACCTTTGAATGGCAAATCAGTTAGCTCCTTTCAGGAGGAAGGAGAGGCTCGGAAAAAACAAACTTTACCAACGTGAATCAAAAACACATTAGAATAATAGAAAATTGATTGCATAGCTAAAATATGACCCCTTTAAGGTTTTACTTCTTGTACCTCAGAAGGCCTCCGTCACTTCTGTGTGCTTTTAAAAGCTGGGTGTGGTCAGCCATGTTCCTCATCGGTTCAGCTCATAGGGCTACATACTTATGTCTTGTTTGTGTAATATCTCCTGCACATTTTTGTACTTGCTTCAAGGTCTGTTTGTGTATGTTGTCAGAGAGAAAGAGAGAGATCATGTGTGTGTGTGTGTGTGGGCGGGTGTGTGTGCGGTTCATATTTTTTTGAGGTTGAATTCCACAGCCGTAGCTCGAATCAATTCCCTGAGGTAGCCATGCCGAAACCGTTTTGGTGCCCCTGAAAGGAATGCGTGTCTTGATGCCTCTGGAGTCCAGCGAGTTCATATGTGTGAAGATGTAAGTGCTAATGTTGGGCTGCGGTGGTTTGATCAAGGTTCCAAGAAGATCCACTATGCCACTGTGAATGATTTAGACATACCTTAAAATCTACCTGCTCTTTTGTACATTGCTCTGCAGCAAAGTGGCACTTAAATGCCTCACATGTAATGACGCTTCGGGGGTTATATCCTGTTTGCATGTACACAGGGGGATTTAAAGGCGAAAGCTTTACGCTGAAATAATCTTGTATATCACAGCATATTGACTTGAATCTATCAGTTAGCAACAGAAAAACATGCAGGCTATCAGATTTCAGTTTTAACGCTCAGTCGCTCAACACATTCCTCACCAGTAAAACGATACAGCACAGATATACAGCATTCCTCTGTCTGCATAGTTTCCCTATATGCACTCATTTTAAGGTCAGAGCATTCGAAACGTTCTGAAATGTAGTTCCAGAAACAAGTAAATCAGCCCTGCACGGAGCAACTGCAGTCACAAATTAGAAACGATGCATCATGACTGACTATAATGGATTAAATGCAACAAACAGAACAATAAAAATGTTTAAAAATATCAAATCTGTCAGTGCCTTTTTCAGCCCGGCTGTTTCATCTCTCAGAACAATATGAGAAATATGTAAATTCCTTCTGATCTTCCAAACCTGGCCGCCAGATGCTCGAACTTGTGGCCTTTTTCATCCGAAGCCAGGCGGTTTGCGGTGGACGCACACATGTTGTGCACACACAGTCAGACGCAGAGCCTGCAGCACATGTCAGTCCTGCTCTCGTGTATTTCTAAGCTGCTGCAGAAACATGAAATATTCATTTGTTCTGTTGCATAAATGTTTGCGTATTTCTTATGAAACTGACACACAAACACGCTGACGGAGACAATTCTTTTTACACTCAATAATACCGGTTAGGTTAAACGATGTGTAGCTGAAGGTACACTCATTAATCAGCATTAATCAAAATGTATGTCTTAGATGTTTGACATTTCAACATGGCTGTCGTCATCATTTATCCTAAATGATCCATACTTATTTTTCCTTTTTGGATGAAAACGCCTGCATGTAGCGATGGAGCTTAAATATCAGGAGGTATGCAAGCTGGAGTTCTGAATGAGGCCACACACCTGATTAATGTGTCTAAAATAGAGATAGACCGATATGGTTTTTTCAGGGCCGATACCGATTATTAGTAGTCAAGGAGGCCGATAACCGATATTTGAAGCCGATATTCATTTGCAGTAAAAGTGAAAATAATACAAACTCCAACACTTAACTTTGGTTAAATGCCTTTAAGCATATGCATCAGAGCCAAAATAACCCAGGTTTAAATTGATCTCTTATCGGCTGTTGGATAAAAAAAAAATAAAAAAAAGGCAGATGCCGATATGCGTCAAAATGCCGAATATTGACGCCGATAATCTGCCCGGCCGATAATCTGCCCGGCCGATAATCAGTCTATCCCTAGTCTAGAACAAGTAAGTAAAGCAAGTTCTGTTTGAGACGGAGTATTTATGTGTGTGTGTGTGTGTGTGTGTAAACTGTTAAATTCCACTATCAAAAAAAATGTAAATGCACTTCCTAAAGATGCCAGCCCGAAAGCTTTAACAACTTCCCTTTAGTTGGATCTTTTAAAATGAAAGCGAAAAAATAACTCCAAATTTACCCGTGGATGTAAATGTGAACGTGAAAGGTTGACTGGCGATCAGTCCAGGGTGTTCCCTGCCTCTCGTCCAATGACCCTGAGACCCTGAACAGGATAAGCTGTATAGATAATGGGGGTCAGTCATCATTCAATCGGAAGGTTGGAGGTTCGATCCCCAGCTCCCTCAGTCTACATGTCGAAGTGTCCTTGGGCAAGACACTGAACCCCGAACTGTCCCGCTGGCATAGCCAACGGTGCGTAAGTTGGGCTCTTTATGTAGCAGCCTCTGCCATCAGTGTGTGAATGGGTGAATGTGACATGTAGTGTAAAAGCAGCTTTGAACGGTCGCAAGACTACAAAAGTGCTATATGGCATTTACCGTAATGGATGGATAAAATCCTCCTCACTGTTCATTAAATTATCTTCCATATTTTGACATTCAAGTGACAGGAATGTCCTCATTACAAGTCCCAACTGATAATCATCCAGATACACTATCTTTGTTTTAAAGGGCGATTTGAGTAGCACCAAAAGCACTCAGTCAGCACTCCCCCGCACCTTGTCAGCTGGTTTATTTAGTCGCAGTGCTGCCGAGTCCTCAGACTCTCTGAGTGACCTCAGGCTTGATCTAATCAGGCCCGTCTCAAACGCTGCCTTCGCACAAGCCTCCACGCTCTCCATCTCTCTGCGATCTGAACCAGGGCTTTGTCCACCACAGAAACAACACAATTACTGATGTGTGTGTGTGTGTGTGTGTGTGTGTGTGTGTGTGTGTGTGTGTGTGTGTGTGTGTGAGAGAGAGAGGCTGTGAGAGCAGGACTTGTGTGTGGGCTGGATCAACCAGACACTGTTGCTTAGATGAAACATTTCCACTGAAAGGCGGAGAGGAAGTTCAATGTAAATGTCACATGATTTTAGGGACTCATGTGCAGCCTGTCCACCTTCCTCTCCTGGGAATGCATGTCAGGGAAAATACAGAAAGATAAATAAAAGCCAGGTCACATTATTCAGGAGCATTTATCAACATGATGTTTTTATAAATGAAAGGACTGTTTGTGAACGTCTATAAATCGATTAAATCATCAAGTTAGACAGGAACACGTCCTCCATCTGACATCCGTAGGATTCCTTGCATTTCTGTCAATATGAAACAATATTGTGTTTTTTCAACGTGGGAATCCCTGCTGTTTGAAGACTAGTCTTATTTCTCAGTTAATTAGGCGACTGAAAAATGTTTCACCTATATTTCTGCCTCTTAGAAGCCGTCTTTGACACACAAATTCGTGAAGTGTTTCCACAATTTGGGGTAGCTCAGTCTGTATGGACTTGGGAACCAGAGCCTGGCTGGTTCAAGTCCCGGTACGGACCAACTATGGAATTGGGGCTGATAGCTGGAGAGGTGCCAGTTCCTTTCCTGGGCCCTGTCCAGGTGTCCTTGAGCAACACCCAGCAGCTCGGGGTGCATGTTCACGTGCAGCCCCCTCACTCTAGGCCTTTTTATACTGAGGTTCCGCCTCAGCGCCGTAGCAAAGCTTCGCCTTCATGCAGCCTTCGCCATTTTACCTTGGACCAAGCAATGCCGCCGTTAAGCCGCCCCAGTGTGTGTTTCTACACAGCGTTCCAGCGTTGTGGAAGCAAATACACATGCACAGCACTGTTCCGCCCTGCCGGCTCCCCTGTTTACACCGACGCCGTTTCACCTCTGTTACTACCTCCGATGCTGGCTCAGAGGCGTAACAACTTCGCCCCACCTATCTTGCACTAAAGTATGTCTTCACATGACTTGTGTCCACAGTTAGGCCTTAACCTGTGACGAGGGCTCACAGGCTACACTGTAAAGGTTGGGGATCACGATATCTAGTGACTTTCAGCATCAGAGTAACAAAATCTGAACCTAATTTAGGACTGATTTGTTCTCCTTTGTTCCTCTTGTACGTTGTGTAACTTTCTGAACGTGCGACCATTACAATAAGAGCACTGCCTGAACTGCAGGGTCTCATTACGTAACCATAAGTGGTTGAACAGAAGCGGGGCTTCTTCTGCCGCTGTCAACTTCCTGTACTTTTAAGCTAACCACACTGGTGAGGATGACGGGCGGGGTAGTTTCCATCAGAGGCAGTGAAAAGCAGAGAGGTCTGCGTGGAAAGTTTGTGAAATAGTCAGAGATATGTTAGCATTTTTCATGAAGAACTAAAGGACGAGCTAGCCAAATGATTCAAATAGTCTAACTCAAGGAATGCAAAAATAAGTATTCACATTCATAACCTTTCAAGTAACAAATAAATCACAGATCCGCCGAGGATAATATTGCATTTTTATTTATTAGATATGGACGCCAAAAAAAACCCTCTCCAAGTCACGTATCTGAAATGAGGAGGAAAACATAGAAATACAAAAAAAAAATCATCGTCTGGAACAAATCTGAGGGTGGTAGAATAAACTCGATGCTGCTTCAGGTCTTGTGGTATTTCACTGTGACTGTACTGTGCATCTTCACGACCACGAGCTTCCTCCGTCCAACTCTCCTTCTGTGCGCTTCATTACTCAATCTCTTCCGTGACAACACATCATACTTGTGTACATTTTTCCACCCATGTTAAAATCTGCATGTGTCTATGATGAATTCAAACTGCTCTGGAAACATTGATGGAAGCATATATTACGTCTTCAGGTAGTTTAGTCGGGGTACGGTTTTCTCCGGCAGGTTTCCCAGCCTGCTGTCGGTTGATGACAGCATACGCAGCAAGGTCTGACCTCTGACTTTCCTCTGCTGTGATTGATACAGCATGCTGGTTCACACTGGTTATTAATGAAGGATGTGGTGATGGCCTCTCTGCAGTAGTTGGGAAGTAGTTGTCAGTCAGGGTGTAGAAGTTAGCTGGTAGGGCAGGAATGGAAGGAGCGCTCCCCTTGGGAAGGTCGGGTATCATATTGCAGGACTTTTCCTATCACACCAAAACAGGATTCAACATGGCAATAAAATACTGTTGCTAGACATCATTATGACTTTTGACCAAACAGGGCTTAAAGGACCTGTTAGCCAAGATACAGAGTGATACCACTCTCATGGCTGCACGCTAGCAGCTAGCTCAGTTTAGCTAGAAATAGGGGCTAGCCTTGCTCGGTCCACAGGTAACTAATTCTCTCACAAACACCTTTAATGCTCTTAATTTAACCTTAAACACAGAGTTGTTTAATTCCTACATCACTGGTATTTAGCTAATTATTAGAAAAACATCAGAAAAGCACTGCTTTCTACAATTTTTGAGTGCTAGCTACAGCTGGCATTAGGATAGCTGGAAAACATTTTCTGCTGCAGACTGAAAACTGATGTGTTTAGTCAGCACTGTGGCTCATGGAAACACTCTCTTTCTCATCTCTTATTGTTCCTAAATTCAGCACTTAACGTTGTTTTTTTTTTGTTTAGTTCATCATTCTTGCTACTTTGAGGTTGTATCTAGAGTCACTTTTGGCCAAAGTGTTATACAGTTGATGTAATGTAAGCCTTATCATATTATATGCTGCTTGTTTTCTCTATACAGAAACGTGTGTGTACAAGTGTGCTGACTTAGCCTACTTCTTGGCTGGGCCCAGTAACTTCCTGGAGTAGCCACTGGTTGACTGGTAATCTCACTGTGACAGCAAAAATTAGGCCAAGAAATCTGGCACATGACGCTTTGTAAAACCACAATGTGTCTGTTACGCTTCAGTTTTTGTCCACATTAAACAAATGAGATGATAATTAGTGAGCTTTACAGATGCTAAGCTAAGCTAACTCGCTCCTGCTTGGTTTTATACATATTTTACAGACATGAGAGTGTCTTATCTAACTCTCAGCAAGAAAGTGAGTGAGTTCATTTCCCATACTGTCTCTTTAAGTTAGCAACCCTGCTTCAAATTACCTGTCCCTTTGTCTGGTTGAAGGTCAGTGTTCCTGTGAAAGGGACAAATAACAGGTAAATTCTCCATTGCAAGGAGGTAAGATGTAGATTTTTTAACACTGTTATTCACACTCTGAATCTAGCTTCTTACGTTTCCAGCCATGAAATCTGAGGATCATTAACGCTGTCAATATGACGACCAGCAGAGCTAAGATAACACAGAAGAAGAAGAAGGGCAGCCAGGAAACATCCTCAACATCAGCAACACTCGGTGGTTTATCTGCCAAAGGAGAATCAGATCAGTCGTCCTCGTCTGTTTCCTTTAAAATGCATGTCTATAAATTAACAAATAAAGTTCTTACCTTCTTCATTGTGCACATTTTCAAACCCCTCGTTTAAGTCTGTCGATTTATGAAACAAATATAGAATTAACACCTGAAAACAGACGTCTTACAAACATATTTTGGCACTGATGGGGAGAACACCTACCTGAAACTGAGATGTTGATGATGTGACTGACCTTCTCATAATTGTATCCTTTTGAAACACATCTGTACAGGCCGTCGTCATGAATAGAAATCCGCTTGAAAGTCAAATATGAGATCAGTTTATCCCCACCACGTTTCCTCTGAATTATTTCCACATTCTCCGTGTAAGTAATCGGTTCACAGTCGTCTGTGTGGAGGAGTTTACACCAGGTGACATTCAGTGATTCTCCACAGTATCTGAGCGGACACTGGACTGTCAGGGGTTGTTGTGGGACAGTTTTCAGTGTCGTGCCCCTCCTGACCAACAATGCAACCTCACAGGATGGAAGCAGGTCTGAAATACATCAACAAAAAGGAGCTTCAAGCTTTCTGGAAATTATTACAAGATAACAGAAAATTATTTATAATTGTCCGAGATGCTCTCATGAAAATCAGCACAATTTAACAGTCTTATTTTGGAGTACATTTTGTGGTAAATTTACCAACAAATAGAGTATTGCAGTACCCAATACTATATACTTATGTTATTAGTTCTTCTATTTGTTTCTTAACATTATTCTATAATTTTTTCTTTGTAATGTTTTCCTTTTGATTCACTCCCGGCGGCGTCCCAGTCAGCAGCCTGCTAGAGTCGCTCCTCATCGTCTTTATTGTTATCTTATTGTGTACAATTACATTCTATATCTTTAAATTCATGACCTTGTCCAATAGAAGTTCTTACTACGTAATAACTGTCAATACTACTGCCATTTTAACTGCAGCCATTACTTCCTGCCTACTTTTGTCGATATCTATTGCAATATTGTTTTTCTTTTAGGCACTGTCTCTTTTGCTTTTGCTCTTTTTGTTAATAAAGTTCTATCTTAACTTATCTTAACCTTTCATTATAGCCCACACATTTCAGTGCAAGTACTTGGTAGATGACCTTATTAAAAAAATCGAGAAGTGTATGGAATATGGCAGTTATTTACCTAGCACTAAGTTACACTTTGAGATCTGTTACCAGTACCAGTACATATTTGATGATTAAAGGGTACACACTGGGAGCCAGTGAGCTCAGCCTTAAAGTCCTTACAGAACAAAAGTGATGAATAAGAGATCACAGTCCTCTTATCCTGGTCATAACCTGTAAAGCAAGAGCTTTCTTCCACATTTTCAATGGTTTGTCCTGGCCACTAAAAAGCAATAAACCTCACTTTGGCTGTTTCCATGATGCATGTTTTTTCAGAAAACAGTAAAAGGCATGTTTTGAATAATAGAAAGCTCACATAATGTCGAATAAACTATTAAAAAAAAAGGCTTTTTCGGGGGTGAAAAGTAGGTGTGTATATGTATTTTTTACTCCTTCACTACAATCAGAGGACATGACATAAAAATTAAAGGTCAATGTTTCAATGGGAGACAGATCAAACGCTGGATCTCGAAGTTACACTCGTCTGTTTTGCTTCAAAGCATTGAAACATTTGTACACAACAATTGTATTCCATCTTTCTCATTTTGTCCTTACCCACTATAGGAACCCAATACATATCATTATTACACTGTTCAAAGGCTGAAATCTAACGCCAGCTGTTCTCATGTCCAGTTATTTATTCCAATCTCCTCAAAATCACCCTGAAACCTCTTTCTGAAAGTCATGTCACAACATAAGAGAGTGTTGGCGCTTACCTTTTCCTCTCCCATAGACGTAGACAAATGAAAAACAGCTACATATCAGCAGAAAGGAGTAAAGCCGTTTATCTATCAGGCTCAACATGTTCATCACTCGAGACCATGAAGTCACTAACTGCATGAGCTCCTTTCACCTATGAAAACACTCACCACATCCTGGCTGCCTACATATTCTCAAGACCACCCAGCACATGCACGTATTTCAGTAGGTCAAGTTAAAATCTCACACTGTGTTTTATGCAAATCTTATTCTGTAGAGTTTTACAGAAACACTTGTATAATGGTGCACGTTATTCTCAATGCAAAGTCTGAGATATACAGTTATTAAGGTTATTAGGTGGCCTTCTCACTCATGTTCATGATATTGGGGTTAAGCAGGAAGTTATGCATTGTGGCTTCAAAGTCAGACTGATGCCTTGGGTGCACATCATTATGAGTGATGAAAAAGGGGTTTAAATCTATTTTATCATATAAAAAGTCTTACCACAATACACAGGCCACGTGCATGCTTGTGAACTTAAAAAGTGTTCTCATCTATTTCATGAAATAAAAAGATGCCTGCTTGCCATCCTTCTCCGATCTGTGCACATATCTGCAGCAGATGAAGAAATAGCTAAAAGTGCAATTGCAAGCGTTTCAGCACATAACTATTTGTGAAACAACTAAATATGCATGTGGTGTGTTCTCACCAGAGATGCAGCAAATATGTTGAGTTCAACCAGTAGATGGCGTTAGATGTCACTTACCTTTCTCCACTACAATGAGAGCGTGTTCTTGATCATGATCAGTGTGACTCACCCAGACTGCTCCAACAGCACCCTCCAGTGTTTAATGTTGTACTACTGCATCTGCATTGGCTACATGGTTGTGTCTACAATTAATTAATGTGGTTGTCAATAAACAAATATTTAAATCTATCCAAATCTCAGAGGATCTGATATGTGACTGCTGAAATTACAAATATATATGTACTTTGAAACATCCTAACTCTGAGGTCCTTTTTTAAAGACTATTAAAAACTGATTTTACTGCATTTTGCATATTACAGGGGGTTATCTCTGACCTTTACATCCATAAAGGTCTATTTTTACTCTTCACAAAGACATTGTTTGTAAAGTAAACTGCGCGTCCTGCAAATGAGAAAAGCAACAGCTACAGCAAAACAAAACTCAATCCACTCCGCAATGCAGATCATTTCAGTTTCACTTGCAGGTGGTTTTGAGGTTTTGGGATCCTTTACTGCTAGTCATTGACAAAAAATGACATTTAAACTCAACAACATGTGTCAGGAGATCAACCCCGCAGGAAAAATGTATTTGTCTGGGATTAATGTAAAAAAGTTTGTGGTCGCCTAATATTACATTCGGGTAGTGATCTTAAACACATGACAGACTGTGTTGGGAACCAGCAACGGCTTCAGGAACCATCCTGACGGTGGCGAGCTAGTCAAAGATGTGTCACTGTGCTGTTACAAAAAGAAAATACTTTGATTAGTTGAGTTTTTCATTTGTTTTGTTATTTTTATTTAGATGAACTGATTCTGACTGGTTCCCAATCTTTCTGCCTGACAGAGGCCTACACACAGCTCTGTTTGATGACCAAACCTAGCTACTCCTTTATTAATTTCCATGACATGTTCTAAAAGTATAACACCAGTGTTTGAATAAAAGTGAATATTGTTAGTAATTTTCTTATACATTTGTCAATGTCAATATGTTTAGGCTAGTTTGATGAGTGAAGCTGCACGTTTTGAGCATTTATTAATTAGCCAAATTTAGCTAACTTTTTCAACAGTTTTTCCATGTTAGCTAAGTTATTATGTTGTTTCAGTTGTTTTAGCTAACTATAGCTAATAACCGTTAACTACTTTTACTAAGTAAACTGCTTATTCAGTCTATTAGCTAGATATTTTAACGGTTTAGCAATTACTTTCTATTTCAACCGTTTATTGTTTAGCTATCTATTTCAACTGTTAATCCATACCTTTAGGTTAACAATTTCAACGGTTTATCCATTAGCTTTAGCTTACTATTTTAATGTTTATCCATTAGCTACATTTAGCTAACTATTTCTACAGGTTTTCCATGTCAGCTTTATTGCAACTGTTATTTAAGTTGTTTAAGCTAACTATAGCTAACAACTGTTTACTAATTTTGTTAGCTAAGAAGGCTACTTAAACTGTTTCAGTCTTTTAGGTCGATATTTTTTAGGTTTAGCAATTACTTAAATCGTTTATTGTTAAGCTATCTATTTCAACTGTTAACCCTTTCCAGTAGGTTAACAATTTCAACTGTTTATCCATTAGCTTTATCTTAATATTTTAATGTGTATCCATTAGCTTCATTTAGCTAACTATTTCAACAGTTTGTCCTTTCGCTTTTGCTTCCTATAGCAACCGTTATTAGTTAGGCTACTTTTTAGCTAACTATTCCAACCAATTATCCACTAATAATTGATCATTTGAATTTCTAGTCTATAATTTGAACTGTGTACCTTTAGCTTAGTGTTAAGATTTCTTTGCTTGCTTGCTAACTAGTTTTCAAACACTCTTTTATGATTACAATATGGAGCGCGCACGTGGTACAGCATGCATGGAAACATTTTTTAGATTAAATAATTTTTTATATTTCCGCTTAAGTATAACCCTCAGGTACGCCATGTTAGGTGTGTGTCTGTTTGTGTATTTTTGCATTCATTTGTGCATTAGTGTGTGTATTTGTGGTATACCACTGACACAGGAAATATAAACAAAACAATAAAGACATTGTTCCCCCCTCATCTTTCTCTCTCTCTCTCTCTCTCTCTCTCTCTCTCTCCCTCTCTCTTTTATCTCTCTCTGCTGTGGCCTGTTTGCTCACAGATACAGCAGCAGAGCGATCAGTGAGGTCAGTGTCTAACACAGTGTCAAGACTTAGGTTGTTCTTAACAAAGCAAGTACTGGTACCTACCACCTGCTGACAAATATAATTCGAGCATCCGGATTCTGCGGGAACAACATGGGAAACTGCACATCCATGTAAGTAATCATCCTTCAGATGCACATAGTAGAGCGCTGTCTGAGAGGCCACAAAGCAATATTCAGAATTGCAATAGGTCTAACTACATTCTAAAGCTTTCCTCAAACCATTGCATTTACAGAAAGGAAATTTAAACCAGTAGTATTAAATTAGAAGAAAATGTGGGCGAAAAATGTACGTACTAGTTTCAATGAGATAGCACTGCATTTTGACATGTGGCAAGCAGCTTCTGCATTTGATTCATCAAGGAAATAGTGGTAACCGGCTAAAAATAGACCAGACTGTCAGCCAGTAGTCAATCAATAATGGGTAACACATAGAGAATTAGAAACTTTGCTGTTCTATCGTTATGCATTTGTTTTAACGAGGTCTTAGAAGCTGAGAAACAGAGTTTGACATTAACAGAAGGAGGTTGTAAGCATTTGTAAAGTGTTTTCCTGTTGCTTCAGACGTTCAGCTGTCAAGAAAACTTTGCTGCAGGGTAACACTTCTCGAAAGCTGTTTCAACAGACATGATGTGATGTTTTATGATTTGAAAGACATGATGATCTAATGTCTGAAAACTTTGTTTCCGACACTAATGGGTTTTATTGTTCTGTAGGACACTGTTTAATGCTTTGTTGTCCGTATGATTCTGTCCTTACTGTGGTCTAATCTCTTCCATTTGTTGTGCTACTAGGATGAAGAAAAGGAAAGGTAACTACACAAAAAAGTATGGTGTATATAATTCTCTTACGAGGTTTAGTATAGTTTCATTACATCTTATATATATATTTTCTCTTTCAGGGAATTCTACATCAGATGATAAAAGCAGCTCAAATATCCAGGTAGGCCTTCCCACTTCAGTATGATACCTCAACACATTTCCATATCCATCAGTTCCAACTTTGTTTGTTTATGTGCTTTTTATGGTAGCCCAGCCAGAGTTTGTTACATTTGCATACTGAATGAGCACAAATGTGATGCCCCTGCTGTAAAGAGACAGTGTTGCTGCTTATTTAATGTGCAGGAAGTAATAACCACATAACCACATCAGAAAACATCCTGGTTGCAGTAGCAACGTATAAAACAAGCAGACTATATGCAATCTGACTGTGTGCATTATTTCACGACAGCCTACCGAGGATGTAACGTATGCCTCTATTGACCACACTACTGTCAAAGGATCAAGAAGAACCAGAGCCACCACAGTCGATGATTGTGACTATGCAACCGTTTACATCCCAGCAGTGCTTCAACCTCAACCCGAGCCCGAGTGCTCGTCTAAAGGCGATTGTGACGATGATTATGTTCTTATGGGGTGAACAAGAACAGGAGGGAAAGGATATCAGAGTTTTGTGACATCATCCAAGAACTTATTTGCTTTTCAACTGCAATCAAGACTTGATCTTCTCTGAAAAAAAACTCAAGGCCCAGGCCTGACCACAGCCCTGGTTTTCCTTCCTACCAGAGACAAACAGAGTCGTGCATTTCCTCTGCATGACCTTTTAACAGAAGAAACTCAACCTCAAGAGGAGAAGCTGTATCTCTATTTTCGATGTGCCTGCATTTTGGAAATAACCTGCGATTAGCAGATGATCTGAATCAGTGAATCAAAGGAAATTGGACTTGGTGTTGTCTTGAGGAATTCTATCCAATAATGCAAGAGTTTGTTTGTGTGTATATCAAGTTTGAAATATTTAAATATCCAACAGCAAACCAAGTATAGCTTCTGACTAACAACTTATATAAATTGACACCCACTTGTCCCATGGCCACATTACCCAATCCATGAAGTAGGAATGTAATATTTATAAAAATGAGTACACAACACGTACCTTTAATTTCAGCTTAATTGCAACATAGTGGTCCTGAGAACTACTTCACACCATCCAAATATACTACAACATCTTCCGACAGAATTATTTATATGTTTGACTGATGGATATGAAATAGCAGCACATTGTAATGTACTTTGAGTTGCCTTTGGTCGATTGTCAATGATTCAATGATGATGATGTCAATGATTTTTTTTGAAAGTAAATGTATACTGAACAAACCTTGGCTTTTCTTCACTGCTCTATTTTTTTCTGTGTCATGTTCTGTGGACAGAAATACATGGGTGAGACCAAAATTAAAAGAGTTTCCTCTTTTGCTTTCAGCGAAACTGAAGATAACGGCGTAACAGCTGCTACAGCCAACGATTCAACAGCAGCATTAAAACAGTTTAGACACCAGCTGGGTATTAGGGGACTGTGCATTTTACTTAAAATAGAGGGATTACTACAGATAGCAAAACCAGTTCTAATGTACACTGAACAAAAATACAACACTTTTGTTTTTGCTCCTGTTTTTCATGAGCTGAACTCAAAGATCTCAGACTTTTTCTATGTACACAAAAGGCCTATTTCTCTCAAATATTGTTCACACATTTGTCTAATTCTGTGTTAGTGAGCACTTGCCCAGATAATCCATCCACCTCACAGGTGTGGCATATCAAGATGCTGATTAGACAGCATGATTATTGCACAGGTGTGCCTTAGGCTGGCCACAATAAAAGGCCACTCTAAAATGTGCAGTTTTATCACACAGCACAATGCCCAAGTTTTGAGGGAGCGTGCAATTAGCATGCTGACTGCAGGAATGTCCACCAGAGCTGTTGCCCGTGAATTGAGTGTTGGTTTCTCTACCATAAGCCGTCTCCAAAGGCGTTTCACATATGTGCACCTGACTATTTTTAAGTTTGTAATCTCCAACAGTAGAGGGCAGAAGAGTTCCTTATATGTGACTAAAAAGAGACGATAGGATCAAAGCTTAACTATGTGCAGTAAAAATCACAGAATATAATCTGCTGATTCACAGAAAGGGAACCTTCAGCTTGAAACTTGGTTGATCAGCAGTTGGTCAGACTGCTTGTGTCGCCTGACAAAAGTAGGATATACAAACCAGGTCAGTGCCTTAAGTAATAAACTGAACGCACTGCCAGAGTGATGATTATGAGTAATCATTAGATGTTACTGCAGTCTTACATGGCTACGCATTCAAGCAATGAACTGCTGAGGTACCCAGCCATTGTAAAAAAGGGCAGTGTGCTTGTGTAAGACAAAATGGACAACGGGGAGTGTAAAGATCAGCCATTTCTGTTTCAATCAAAGTTTTGCTTTGAAGATACACCGTGATTTTTGCTTCTGGTCAAAACCCTACATCAAGCCGACGTCCAATCTTAATGTCAATCTGACGTCCATTTCCGTCCATTATCAGCAAGGTAATTTAAATTTGTAACTTTTTCCGGGCGATACTGTGCTAACTGATAAAAGATAGTCACAGATAATAAGGTTGGCCACATCCACAATCAAGCCCTTCAATCTTCAGCCTCGCTCCTCGACCTTCCCCTTAACTTACTGAAAGCTCGTGTAAAAATCTGATCAATGATCAATATGCTCTGTCTTCTTGCAGCATAGTCCCTTTTGGAATTAGGCATGAAATAATTTCTACAGGTTGAATAATAGAAGCCCAAGAATCGAACCCTGGGGGACTCCACGTCATGGTGATCCACCCAGATTTATGCTCACCAGAGCCTCTTGTCTTCGAGGTATGATCTGAACCATGTAAATACTATGCCAAATAATCACACCAACTGTTGTAAACCGCCAATTTATTATATTCTTAAAAGTTGTACATCTATGCGCATAATAGTGGCATTACTTAGACATCTCAACATAGACTTTGATACAGCTCATGATCAGAATGATAAAACATGTTCTGATCTCAACCAATAGATGGCAAGGCATGTCCTCTTTCCTGTTAACATTTCTTATTCTGCTTCAGTTTCCTAAGAAATGGGTTTCTACTCATCATAAGAGTACTGAATATAAACTTAATTTGGCCAACCCAGTGATGCTTATAATCACACATTTGACAAAATAAGGATGTTTAAACAAATATCAGCTACGTTTCTGCTGCGTGTCTACAAAGGATGTTAAAACCATACTGACCTTTCATCTTAACCACAGTAAGAAAAAGAGAACATATTGTGAACAACTCGTCAGCAGGAAAGATCCAAATCTAATCTTGTTTCCTGTATGAAATCGTGTAGAGATTAATCGAGTTACAAGAAGATGAATGTCTTCAGGTGTGTTTTCAATAAATGCAGTCACAAAATGTAACTTTAAAACACAACATACTTTATTAAATAACACACACATTATCTTGAATCATTAAAAAAGTTGTTTTTAGATGTATTGGGAAATCAAAAGTCTTTCTGTGGTCTCAGTGTGCTCAGCTGAAGATGTTCTTTGAGATACAGCCATTCATTGGGGTTATTAGTAAGGGTTTCCCTGATACCCACACAGAGTGTGTACTACCTGAGAGCCAGTATGTGACATGCATCCCCCGTTCCATCAGTCAAGCGTTTGTTAGGTTCCCTCGCTTATAGAAGTGTTTCATCTCTCTCTTACTTCTCTTTGCTATTTCACCATTTCTCAATTTCCCCGCTTTGGTTTCTCACAAACAGCCGTACATATCAAGTTTGCGTGTGCGTGATGCATGTGCAGAGTTTTATGTGAACAAATCTGCAGATGAGTTATAGATAGAGTTCACACGTTGAACGTAGCTGGCATAGGGCTCCACTTCCTCCACATCCTCCATCTAAAAAAGTGCAGAGAAGTGTCATTAACAAAGCTTAATGATGTGCAGTAAAATCACAATGAATAAAAACTGCCGATTTAAAGAAAGATAACCTACTGGTGGAGATTTGGATGAGGACGGGTCGGACTGCTGGCATTGCCTGGCAAAAAGTGCACAATTACTCAAACCAGCTCAGTGATCTGATGGAAACATTTGGAAGTAGTTATTGTAATTAATCTTTTAAGAAATTATAACACTTACCACAACGGTCTTAGTTTCTTTAGTGCAATAAATAAAAATCCTGCCAAAAGCAGGGTGATAACCACCACAATGAGGAAGCACAGCCAAGGAACATTACCTACAGAGAGAAAGGGAAGAATAAATACATGTCAATAATCTGCTGGAGGTCAGCACATAACATCTATTTGAAAAGTTATTGGTAACACTGCATTTAATTACTTTATAAAATGTAAATGTATTGTTCTTGTGTTATCCACTCTGCCAAACTCTGACCTTTTCTGTGCTCTTGTCTCCCAACCGTTTTTTCCCCTTCCCAGCAGGGGTGCCTGACAAGACAGCGCAGGCCTTCTGTGTCCGTTCCCTCAGGGAGCACCAGACGACTTTCTACTGTAAAAAATCCATTTGATTCACGTGTCTCCTCAGACGATGAGTTCTCTGCGCGATTCCAGCTGATGTTGGCAGCAGGTTTTCCTCTTTCAGCTTTGCAAAATGCCACTGTCTCGTTGCCGTTAGGCTCCACCCACATTGACAAGTTGGGGGAAACTGAGCCACGGGAGACAAAACCGTAGAAATGAGACTGAGCTGTATTAAAAGTAAGGTTCCTCTTAATCACAAGAGATATTTAACCATGCAGACAAAGTAATTCTAATTTCTTGCCTACGGTTTACTCATTACACTATATCAGTATATCTTAGATGAAGTATAATTTTACTTCCAGAGAAAAAAATTGTCAGTAAGGTCCAGCCCAGCCATCAGGGGAGGTCAAAGTTAGCAGATGAGCCAAGGCAAAGGTCTATGATTGACCAAGTAAAACTTCTCACCTATCGATTAAAGAGGAGGCATTATGCGTTATATTATGTGAACGCCAGGTTTCACACAGTTTTCTTCTACACACTACACACAAAGAAGAAAGGTTTCTTAAAGGGACAGAGCTGACAGAGTCGTTTCAGGCAGAGGCTGTATGAGGGCCTGCACAGCGCACCAGCGTGAGAAAAATGAGGATTCTTTTTTTAACTGTAGATTAAGCTAAGCTACTCCACAGGTATCACAGAGTGAAGTATGAAGCTTCAAATTAGCATAATAATGAACAAAGAGAACAAGAAAATTAAAAGTGTCAAAGTTCAACAAAGTAGGTAGAAGAAGCAGCCCCAGATATGACAGACAGAGCCTAATCTGTCAAAGTTGTGGAGCTGGGCAAACTATAAAATAATACTTTAACTAGCTTAAACATCAAGTAGCTTCAGCACATTCACCTAAACCTCCACTAAGGAGTTTGTAACTGGTTATGAAACAGTGTCAATTTATTACTGATGCCTCTATATTACCTACAAATGCAAAACAGTTAATCAGCAAAAAGACGGGACATTCACCAGGTTGGATCCAGACAAAACGATTTAGTGCACATGTCAAACGCAGCACGTGTATGAACCGGACATTATCAGCAAAGAAGTAAGACATATGACTTTCTTCACAGGGGCTGCCAAAATCAAGGCATAATATACTGTAACGGCCCTAATGGCTGCTTTAGCTAAATTAGAAAAAATGGGGCTAAGTTTGGCCTAAAGTGAGCAAGAAGATATGATGTCGTGATGTCAACCTATAACAGAAACTGAGTCAAGTATCCCTGTGCAAAGGGGACTGCTGCGGGGGAGGCAAGCATCGTGTAGATAATAATATTCATCCCATTCACACAAACACTTACAAAGGCACAGCAGATGGGTTGTTGCCCTTAACGGTAATTTCTTCTAAAATTGTTTGACTGTATTCTTCTCTAATCACTCACTCATTTGAGGACATTTTTCTCTCCCCGTTTGTGTTCTAAGGTAAAAGAATGACTAATTCTACAAAAAAAAAAAAGACGCTTCACACTTTAAGAGTTATATGAACACAAAACAAAGCATTTCCTCCAATGAGAAAAATCCTACCTGTTGTAATAACTTTGATGAGAACATTTTTCGCTCCTCCTGTGTAAGGCGACTCGCACTTGTAGATCCCCTCGTCAGCGTGTGAGAAATTTGGGATGTGCAGGTATGGCTGAAAGTTGGATGTGTTTTGAAGTGACTTCCCATCCTCGCAGCTGTCCCTACTTTGGCCTTTGTCGTCTAATGATATCCTACAGTCTTTAAATGTTATATTCCAGATAACATAAATGGTCTCTTTCCATGTCTTATTGCCGCATGTCAGGTTAACATCATTTCCATTGTTGAAATATAAAATTCTGCTTTCTGAAAAGAAGAACATAAAATTAATGAAGATAAATTAAATAGCATGTAAAATATATAGAACTTCAGACTTCACACAAAAAAGGTAAGTCCAATATTTTTCCCATGAGGAAACCCTTCTTCCGAATTAAAAATTGCCCTCAGTTTAAAATTCCAAATAAACCATCAAAAACTTCTAAAGAGTTACAGCTTCAAACGAGCCTTACTTTTCTATGTAAGCCAACATCTGATATATATTGATTATTTTGACAGGGGAAATCCGTTTACCATAAACTTTAGGAGGAGGAGAGGTGATGGAGTTCACAGTGCTTTGATTAGTCCCTGAGAAAGATGGAGGTGGATGTTAGGAAAAAGTTAGTAAAATCAGGGTTTTTCAAACAGCAAAGCAAAAATCATTGTGGTGTATCTGTTATTTGCATTAGTTAGTTAGTCAGTGAGTAAGTTAAGTTGTGAAACCGTGCCATTACAACTGGTCTGACATGACCAAATGCAGCAGGGCTAGTACACAGACATTTCACAGACAGTTCTGGCAGGAGCTGCACTTTTTTCTGAAAGTTTTCGGGAAAAAAAAAAATCAGCATTCACGCACTAAAATTCACTACGCTGACTGTTACGGGGGTCTCCGATTTGTTTACTTCAGACAGGTGTAAACAGAGCCCTGTGCTTAAAGTGGGCTAGCGAAACCACAGCATGTCACCTTCAGCGTTCAGAAACCCCACAGTGGAGAAAAGCTGCTTGCTCAGATCAAAAAACACGATTTCCACTGCAGTTGAAAGTGTCGACGTATTCATTTAGAAACTATGGGGCAGCCTTTTCATATAACTGTTATGGAACATTTTCCCTCGGTGTCAGCTTCTGCTTACCCCACCTCCACGAACGTTTCTTTCCACTGTGTGCAATGTGAGTCAAAGTGAATTCAACAGAAATATCAGAGTTTACTACTCGAACAGTTATTACCAACATGTCACAGAACACACAGGAATTAACTGGCTCCTTTTGATATGTGAATCATACAGCTAACCTTGTATAAAGCACCACACATGTCGGATTTGTACAATATAAGTATGACTCAAGTTTCAATATATGAAGACGAGGTTTTTCTCCTTCGAAAACTGCTTGTATCTAAAAGTTGAATCCCACCAAGGCATTAAAAAAGTACTAAAATCACCTGTAACTAAAATGTGTTAAAGTTCAAACCTTGATCGTCGCTCCATGCTCCGGACAACAAGAGGAAAACTGCAGCATAGATCCACATCGTGGCCCTTGTCTCCTGTTGCCTTCAGGTTTCTTTGTAAACTGATCACCGCCGTCCTCTCACATCAGTAAGAACAACATGAACTGGATCTTCAGTCCTGACCACTGTCACACACTGACATCAAACTGGTTTTGCTTTAGCTATCATGTCACTTACACTAGTAGATCTCAGGATTTACGCACAGCAGGTCCTCTTCCACATCCAGACAAAACTGACAACCCATCACACCTATCATGATACAGTAATGTAAAGAAGACGAGATGAACAAATCCCTCCCCTTCTTCTCTCTCCCCTATCCAAACCGCTTTCCACTTGAACATCTGCCTCCTTCTTCCACAGGATGACGTCTGATAAGTCAAGACGCCAGTTTCCTTTTGTTAGTCACATGATTTCCCTCTAACAAAGGCAGCGCTAAAAACTAGACAACATCAAAACAAGTAGACACATTCACAGGATGTCACATTATTTATAAACTCCAACTTGGCCTTGTATGTCAGAAAGCCTCGCTAAGGATCAAAAATTACATTCTTTTGGTGAACCTAAGACTGATTTGTTGGTTCTGTTTTGACATTTTGGAGGCTGTAGTTTGTAACAGAACCCTGTCTTACTATGACACAATAAAATACACCAAACTCAAATATTTATAACCATACCAAACTCCAATCTAACCCTACAGTTGAACCAAAATCCTGCTAAAACAGTCACTAAGCGTATGATCATAGATTGCAGTGGAAATGTTGAGTAATGCTGAGTCAGTGTAATTTAAAAAAAAAAGATGTTTGGGTGTAGCGCTTACACAATGCTGAGTTCTTGAGATGTGCCATAACTGAAGTGTTAATGTGGGTGCAGACATTATTACCGTCTCCGGCCCTGCTTGCAAAGCCCTGCAGCTGACAACTCATTTCATGGTTATCGCATCTTTGTGGTCACATTGAACAGGCTCGATGTGGAGTTTGAGGTTTCTGAAATAGTTAACACTCGCAATGAGACATCTTGATATCAACTGGCCTATATAGCGATTGTTCAACTGCCTGACAAAAACTTTTCCTTTTGTTGTGTACTCTCAGTCTGACTGTGCATGCAACAGAAAAACTGTTAAACTGAAAAATCTTCAAGTTGAATGCTCATACAAATCTTCCCAGACCTTGCCTGACTCATAAAAGCACATCCTCATAAATTCAGCATGTCCTTAGGATTTTAAAACCAGTACCACTATTGTGAGGAAGTAATTTTTGCAGAAATACAGTATTTATGCAGTCAAAGGGCAGTTCTCTTTTTTCTTGTATCTAATATTAGACAGTGTTTATTTGACATATAGGCAGACGAAGTTCAGCTGACTGTGAGCTGGCGAGCTGACACACTTATCACTAAAAACAAGCTTTTCCAGAGTTGCAAAATCTCCCAGATGTGAAGTAATGTTGCTCAGCTGTGTTCCTCAAATCCAAAAAGGTAAAGAGGAAAAATACAATGTAAAAGTTGACTTTAAGAAGGAGAAAAATAGTCTCTGTGCCACAGTTTGTGCAAATGTGTGGGCTATGTGTGCACTGTTTCCCTTAGATAACACCAACTTCCTGTTGATGTCAAAATTTGCCATTTTTATGACCCAAACTATTTGCTCTAAAGTGTTTAGAAAAAATGAGATATCGGGAGTGAAACAATGACAATGCCACAATGAATTTGTGAGGCAAAAAATTGTCATCTGCGTTATGTACCAAATTGAGCAATGACTTCAAGCACTCCTCGGGCATAAGGGACATCTGAACATTTGTGAAAACAAAGTTCAAATACATGTTATGATACAATTCAACCCAATACCCTAATGGAAACTTAGAAAAGTAAGTTTACGTTTAGAGCATTAGTTAGAGCACAAGTTAGAGTATTAGTTTTGAAAGCACATTACCTCGGAATAGATGTTGAAATTTACCCAAAAACCGTAAATTCACTCATTTGAAACGATTAATGAACGTGTTGCCATGTTTCTACCGCAGTCTATGGTTTCCACTATTTTATTTGCCGTTAGCGGCGCGTGCGACCACATTGTTGGCACAGTGATTGGCACGGTTTGGGTGAAAGAATAAAGTTGTATTGTCTTCTCCCCTTTGTTTGTGCAATAAATGGCTTGTACCTTTGACTTTTTCGTCAACGAAACATTTGTTTAATTATGTACTTGCCCCTTATTTGTAGAGTTCCATGCTCCAAACGCCAGTCGCCAACTTTCTATGGAGGGAAATTCCCTCAGGGAATGAAGTGACGGAATAACCCCGCCCACTTGTTCGTCAGTTTACCGTCTCCATGGTTACTTTGTAACACAGGCAGGGGTCTTTTATAGCTCTGCCTGCTAGGGTGTTTTGTCGAGGGAAATCACGGTTTAAAGCTGAAGTGGGAAAATGAGCGTATCTGTCACTCGCACAGTTCCTAAGAAAAATGATGCTAATAAAGTTGTGATGCGGCAACGAGTTTATGACCACCTGTATGGTAAGTAAACTTTATCAAACGGCAGCTTACGTGAGCTAACAATTCAATACTTGCTAGCTAACTGTTATTGTTAGTTAATTTAGGTTATTTTAACTGAACTACTTTGCCACAGATCCAGTTTACACAGTGTCATCGGAGGCTGACCATGCCAGGTCCAGCCTCAAGGCCTTCGCCTCTAAGGACATAGTAAGTTGTGTCCGTATTTGTCCTACAGCTGTATATTGTATGTGTTGCTAACATTAAAGATACTGTAGGTTATATCATTACATAACAAATAATCACCTTAAGCCCTAGCAAGTTTTTAAGCAAAAACGAGTTATTTTACCATAGCCTAACTGACTTGGTGTAAGTACAAAGTTAAAGACAATGGCCATTGTGGCCCTTATTACTCATACACACAAGACATAATGGATATACTGTGTTGCTAATACCAGATGTTTACAAAGTGCTTTGGCAGACAAAGTAAAAACAGGAACTCAGGAAGATAACAGAATAATTGGTCAGCAGCCAGGTCAAATAGAGAAGTAGAAAAATTCAACAAAAGGCAAGAACACCATGACAACGGATAAGGTCAACAACAATAAATGCAAATAAAAACAATAAAAGCGATAAGACAGGTAGACCTAGGAAAGGCACTTAAAACAATAAAGCAATACAAAAAGATAAATAAAAGGAATAAAAGATTATTATTAAGATTATTTGAAGACAACATAACATCAGAGGAAATAAAACAGATACAAGGTTTGGAACAGTAAGAATAATTAAATATAGATAAACAAGTAAATAAATAAAAGCCTCGACTTTGGAACGACCAGAATGAGCCCACCTGAGGATAGTCAGGTGGGGGATAGTCTTTGTTGCTTATCACTTCTGAGAATGCCTATGTATTTGTTAAAAATGAGAAGGTGTTGTCTTCAGTTGTTTCAGCTATAAAGTAAATCCATGCAGAACAGTACCATTATATATCCAGAAGTGTAAACCTGTTTTCAAAGATGACAAAATCATGACGCATGACCATGACCAGTATTATTTTGGTCATGTTTTGTTGACCTTTGTACAGAGGAACAACTAAAAAAAGAAAACATGTGAAATACATTTGTTTGAATTGTTTCTTTCTACCTTTATCAGAGGATAGTGCCCAAGTACCGGTCTATGTTCAGTAACCTATCCCACCACCCCCGTTATACTGTTCAACTGGACTCTGCAGACCCAGTACCACCCTCTATTGATCGTCGCTGGCGAGGCCACACAGAACAGCACAAGGAAGCACTGCAGCAGCTGGCTGGGTAACACAAACAGACCATTTTTATGATCAGCAGCTGTTACAGATTTCTATTAATTAAAGGTTCACTCTGTTACTTATGACTTATTAACTGTGTCCCTTGATATATTAATCAGTTTTTGGCTGTGATTACCTTCACAGGGTTATTCCAGATGCTAAGTCATGGCTGAAGAGGGAGGAGTGCCATGTGACCGGAGCAGATCGCTGGAGATATTTTAAACGGTTTGATTAACCAGCTCACACTCTCACACTGTGACAATGTTGGAATACAATCTGACAAACTTCACTGTGAAGCAGTTACCTTTGCCTGACAATATGACATGATTTTTTATTAAATACTGACAGTCTCTGACCTGGTGTTCCATTCCGTTTCCTTTAGCCCTCTGATTCCCTTTGCACAGCAACTTCCCTCAGATGTGATTTTTGCTTTGCCGAAGTAAGTTCAACAGGTTCCTCGTGTTAATTTCCCTCACATTTCTGCTGTGCGTCTTTGCTGGTAGATGGTACCTTTTTGCCTCCTCAGAGAAAACTTTGAATCTACCAGTGGGAAGAATGCTGAGCAACAGCCCACCCACTTCACTGTGGGGGTCCAGACCGACTACAGGGAGAGTGAAGCACAGACGGACCCCTACAGCCCTGAGTTTGTGGTTCAACCTGGTACAACTCCCTCAGAGCTACTACAACTGGCAGCTTTGACTTGGGGTACATGAACAATCATTACAATCGTTTAACTTGATGTATCATTACCTTCTTAAAACCATACATCTCCACTCTCCTCACTGGCGCTTTCAGCTGAATAGTCTACCTGTACCTCTTTTTGCTTACCAATGCATACTCTTACCTCAACTCTCTGATGACTCCCCACAGGTCATGGTTTGCCTGCCGGCCTGGCGGAAGTGGAAATGATACAGCGGGCACGTGACAAACGAGCTTGGGAGGCCTCCCTCCCTCCGTTGGATGACCTTGGTCAGCTGGACAAAAGGAGACGTATGATGGAAGAGATGGAGGCCAAAGAGTGGGCTTTCAGAGAAGGAGAAATCAGGAAGTGAGTGGTGCTCTCTTACTGGAAACTACATTGATACAACTACAATATAGATACAAATACATTTGTAGTAGCGTGCATTACGACTTGAGCCCTTTTGTGGTATAAGCTTGTTTCTGCTGCCCCCAAGTAGAAAAGGTGGGTAAACTTCCTGAATCTACCCCTCAGTGTTCCTGCTATCCTTGCCACACAAAACCTGCCATCGCAGTCTGTTTTCTTTGATGTGTCTGCCAGGTTGCAGGAGGCCCGTCTTGCTGTGCTGAAGGACCTTTGGAGGCGGCGTGATGAGACCCAGAAAAGAGTCACGAGCAAGAGACTGGACCAGATATATTCTAAGCACATTGAAGACAAGGAGACTAAGCTACACAAGATTCACAATGACCACCTCAGGTGTAAGACAGTCGCTGCCTCTGCTCTCAGATAATATTCAGATGACTATAAACCTTCTAATCTGTCTCTTCTATTTTATTGCTGTTTTGTCTGTAGCACTGAGAAAGCTCGAAGCCAAGAGGAGAAATATGGAAGGGAGGCAAGAGCTACATGGCATTGTCAAAAATGATTCAGGTTCTCAGAAATACTCCTCTCTGACACCCAGGGACACCCGAAACAATGAGTTAAAAAGCTACTACTTGGACACATATGACGGTCAGGATTTAAATGCTTTTAGACAAATATAATGGAGCATGTAATTCTGTAATAGCACCGTTTATTAGTAAAGTAACTTTTCTGCAATCATAGGCTTGGAAGAGCTAGAGGCAGGACTCTCCGATGTCCTCAAGCCACAAGTAATAGGAAATCAAATCAAAACCACCAAGGAGGTGATCAAGCCCCCTGAGAGCAGAGCAGTCGAACTGATGAAGAAATACAAGGTAAAGCGAAAGAAATGTGTTCATAAAGAATGCAACTTAAGTTCTAGATACACATGGATTCCCACATTGTGTGTCCACAGGCACTGAGGGAGGAGAACAGGCAAGCGAAGAAGTCCTTGCGCTTTCTTGTCAAGAAGGAGAAGCCTGTGCCTCGTCCTGCCACTCCCAGAGTGGAGGAGCCACCTGAGGTCAGCTAATGTCTGTAAATGAAATGGCACTGAACCTTTGTCATTTATTTGACATGCTTCTTTAAAATTTATTTATTTATCCTGATCAGGGAGATGAGGAGATCGAGCTTGCAGTCATCCACTTGCAGAAACTACTGAGAGGAAGAAGTGTCCAATATGAGGTCTGAGCATGCACGTGTGTGTTTTCCTTTTATGTCTGCCTGCATCTACAGTGGTGAATTAACCTTTCTTTCTGTCCCTGTGCATTGTTGTGAAGATGTTTAAGGGCAAAGAGAACCACCTTGAACTCATCCAGGAACTGAGGACTGTCCACGCCCTGCAGACAGAGGAGCAGGAGTTACAGAAAGCCGACAAAGAGCTGACACTGACCCAGAAAAAACAGAGAGACAAACTTAGACACAAGGTAAAACACACAGCCACACTCTCGTACCTAATTTGACAAGTTCCCAAAAATGATCGGTCTCTCTCTCTTTCCCTAGGCGTCTCAAGAGGTGGCGTCTCATGCCGGAGCTGTAGGTGCAGAGCTCGAACACCTCTTTGACACCTTGTCCAAGGATTTGATTCACCTCCAGGAGGAGCGTAGGATCCATGCCTTCACACTGCTGGCTGAGAGAGACCGACGCCTGCGAGAGGCCGAGGAGAGTGGGAGGAGGCAGGTGGAGGAGCGCAGACGCAGAGAAGAGGATGAGATCTTCAGACAAGTGCGTACATTTACACATTTTTAGCAATGAGTGTGCAAAGGAGATAGTAATAAGGACAATATGTATATGGTGCATAATTTAAAGCTGAGCGTGTGTGTGTCTCAGGTAGTGCAGGTACACCAGGAAACTTTGGACTTGTATTTGGAGGACATCATCTTAGAGACCTTGGAGCAGACAGCTGACCAGCAGGCCAGAGAGGAGATCCGCAGGACAGCAAAGGAGGTCAACGACATCGCTTATGCCATGGAGGAAAGGTAATAGATACCTCAGCATGCCCGCTAATGCTTCTTAAAATTAAACTCAAGCACAAGGATAATAAACAAATCTTTGGTGTGTGTGAGTAGCCTGAACAACCTTCAGTCGGAGGAGATCGTGTCAGAGTTGGTGTACAGCTTCCTCATCCCAGAGGTGGAGAAGATCACTGTCAGACGCAAAGGTTTGGGAGACTTTCCTTTATCTTCTACAATGAACACATGAAATGCCTCTAAATAAAGACTAAATATCTGCATATACAAAGTAAAGGAAGATGCTTTGCTCACTGATCTAACTTGCTTTCCCTCTCCTAGTGCACCAGAGGCAGCACAGACACATGCAGGCAGCTCGGAGGATCGTTCAGGGGACTGCAGAACATTCTGGATTCCTTCCTAGTGTTCGGGGGGCCACACAGCTGACCTGTCCCTCTGAAAGAGCCTCAAGCCAAGTCTTTGAGGAGATGATCTGCCGAGCAGGGGACAGAAGTGAAGCACCACAATCAAACTAAGTAAAGAGGAACTACGAATATAGAAAAGATACAGTCTTATGTCTACAAATACTCTCATATTATTTAAGAATAACACTCATTTTAATGGGGTTATGGGTTGATTTCAGGCTTTTGATTATTACTACTTTTGTCTAGAATATTCCCACCCTCTCTGGCAGGCTGTATTTTAATCTGAAGGGGGTTTGTTGCATGTCGATTTTAAGGTTAACATTTAAACTGGATCTTAAAGTGTATGTTTTGCTGTTGGTTTTTAACATTAAAACCTAATTTCCCACAAACCACAGCCTCATATTTATTTTTGGGGGGTTTGTTTTTAATAGCGTTTGGACAATACTCCCAGGTGTCTTCCTGTCACCCCCACCCTCGGCCAGTCAAACAGACTGCAGCCAGAAACGCTTGTAGCAACGATCCAACATCAAACAATGCGTACAGCAGGATGACTATTCAGGGAAACAAAATCCACTGGGATTAACCGCTACGTGCTGAGACATTGGGACCTTTGAATCAACAAGTCAGTGATTTGAATGATCTCGATCACTGTTTGATTCAAACTCAACCTTAGACCAGGTAAAAGAAAAGTAGGTCCTCGGTAGGTTGACAGAAAGTGTAAGTTAAGGTGCGTTGCTCAAAACAAATTGGTTTTTACAAGCGATAAGATTACTTTTGGCCATACTTGTACCTACTTTAACAGTTTAATAATTATTGATTAACAGTTCAATGATTACACAATCCCTTGCACTGTTGCTACCTATGACCCGTGGTCAGCTTAATTTAAATGTCTGAAACAAAAGAACACAGCAGTCTGATGTCATCATCTGATGCATTTCCAGATTTCCTAGTTGTTTTTTTGCTGGCCTTTGCATTGCTGTGACAAACACACATGCGGTTAATACTTAACCCTAAGTGTGTCTCCACACATGTAATGGGTTTCCAACTGCTCCTGTTCAAATTTCACCACGCTGCAAAATCTGGGTCAGCAGGAAGAAGAGTACGCTCTCGTGCAGGCTGTGTCTCCGTTCCCTTCAGGTAGCAGCAGATCCTCAGCAGTTCATCCGAGGTCTTGCTAATCAATATTTAATAATTGTATTAATATTTAAACCTAGAAAACCAGCGAAACATAGAAATGTATATTCAAAAGCTCTCGGGTTCAGGTTTGGATTTCTGTTCTTTTTTGATCCATCAGATCGTCCAGGTGTGCAGCAACATGTTACTGACGACGCTAAAATCCTGGATTGACTGTACGAGAACAGGACCAGAAAAACAGTAAATGAAATAACAAGTTTAGTATTAATTTCTCTGTGAAAGGGCCGTAACTGCAAAGACAATCTCAATCTGCTCCTCAGACTGAAGCGTGTGAAAGTGCCTCAAACGTCATTAACAGCATAACAAGACGAACACTGCCTCACTGTGGTCACACTGCAACAGAAGATAACACTGTGATTAAAAGACTGATCTGTTGGTGCGGTAGCAAAGATCTGTGCTGGTATGTAGGAAACTTAAGACAGAATGATCCTAACACTTGACCTGTCAGTTAAAAAGTAGGCGCTAAAAGTTACTGTAGGTCGGCCGAGGGAAATTTAGGTCGGTAAATCCACTGCTATTGTCCTGATGAAAATTTGTTCAGATGCTAAGTCCTGATTTTAAAAATATCTAGTAAACTTCTCGGATGATTGCCATTACATTTTGTATAGATTTTCATGTCACTGTTAGGATATTGTAGTAACTTTGCAGTAGGCTACCCAACTTTTCATCATGTGCCATCATTAAAACATTTTCAGCTGCATGTTAGCACGCTGTTATTAGGATTTAACTCAAAGTATAGACACACAGAGCTGCTAGCATAGCATGCACCACACGTTATAAATGTATTCTTAAGATTAAACCATATTTAGTTCATAGTTACAATCTCAAATTTTTCAATTCCGTGCTGTTGAGCGCGACTGCACTAGTATTGAGAACAAACTACTTAATTTAACCAGACGTCTACGGCTGGCTCCCTCTGTCATGGCTCTTAATTTTCCTCACTTTAGTTTGTAGACTGTTTGCCTTCATCTGAGCGTTGAATGTGTTTCTTTTTCTTTGGATTTTCACTTATTTTTGAAGTTGTATCTGTAGTCATCGATCTTTTGTTTGTTTGTTCAGCCATTATAGATTACATTTCCTCGCAGTCCGTAATAATATGATAAACTGCAAATGCAAAGGCTTTCATCAGTGGGCCATAGGCTCAATCACCATTGTGTTACCTCATTCGGTGATAGATAGTGACTTAACAGACATTTATTTACATGATAAAGTTCGTGATTGTATCTTTAAGATCAAAATACGACTGTTTAAGCTAGAAACATTTTGCTTAGTTTTCACCTATGCAAAGAGACACCAGCACACTCACTAAAAAAGACTGAACGGACAAAGAGTTTGATCATTTCCAGGCTATCCTACTCTTTATTTAATGCAAATTACAGTACCAGGGAACTATTCCTCAGAGCACGCAGAGGGAATATTTACAGAGGTGCACATTTAGCATACCTTCACAGAACTAAACAAAAAACAAACAAAAAAAACAAAATGAAAAAAAATTCAGTCACAAACAGAGGCATTCAAGTAGTAGTACTGTTATACAGGATGTTTTTGTAGTATTTTCTATGATTTTTCTTTTATTTAACCCCAGGTAAACCCAGTTAGCATATATATGCTAGTATAAGGTATTATACTAGCATAAATACTTGTTTGCCTTCTTTTTTGGTAACTTTGTGGTGTTTTTATTGAACTGGAGTCAGGGGTAGGGTGAGGTGGTCAAACTGTCTGGTGGTAGCAACACGTTCATGAATGCAAAATTACAGCAAGCAGGAGACGGGAGAGAGGCTACATGACTCGACCCCCTTTAGGTGCTACTGAAGTCCCCCTGATTATTCAGACAGGGAGGAGGACGAGCAAGAGGACAGAGAGACAACAAAATATCCAGAGAGAGAAGAAGAGACACGGAGCTGCCTCTGAGGATGGCTCATCACGACTACATCTGAGTTTGGCTTTGGTAACAGAACCAACACTGTGAGTAATACAGAAACTGTATATGAGGCCTTTTAAACCCCCTGCTGCCATCCACAACACTTCCCCCTACCCCCCCTCCTCTACCCACTTCATGCCCCGGAGTCTGTGCCAGGACTGTGGTGTTTACATGTTTGTGCGTGCACACGTGTGTCCAAGATAAAACATCTCAAATGAACACTTCAGTTAAGGAGAAGATCCTTACAATTAACAACGTCTGTATATTACATTAAGTGTGCAATGAAAAGGGGAAAGAGGCGTGTGTGCATGTGTGTTGCAGGATAGCAGGACATTCAACAGCACCAAAGGGAGAGTCACAATTTCAGGGTGGGGGAAGGAGGGTGGGTGTTAATGGCAGAGGGGCGGGGGAAGGTGAGGGAGGGAAACAAGGCGAAGGTGTATGAAAGCAAAGGCACTCCAAACTATAGTTACACTATACATGACTAGTTCTTGTTACAATAATACAGCTGTCATCTACTGTACTGTACAGGTAAGATTGAACATATGGCTGGATAAAGCTGATCATCATCATCATCATCTACAATATCCATGAACAACATCAGTTTTCCCCTGATTTTGTCTTTTTTTTAATTGTTTTTCTTCCCCTACCCTTTGTCATCTTTGTTTTTGCTCATAAACAGTACATGGGTCTGCATATATACATACCTTGAACACAACATGGAAAAAAAATAAACATAACAACATAAAAAAAACAACATACAAGTCAGAATTTTGGTGAGGAGCATTTATACTGTATATACAAATTCAGCTTTTTTCTTCTTTTTTTTTTTTTTTTTTTTAAACGTAGTGAGTATTCTCTGTAAATAAGACGCTTCGACAGACTGTACCGAGTGGCTCTATGTGCGGCAGGTGGAGGAGAAAAGGACGCTAGGGCTAACACTTCAGTCAGTGGTCACAACAAAGTGAGTAGAGAGAGTCAGCGGCGAGACGAAGAACGCCGGCGGATCTCGAGGAAGTCGACGAAAGAAAAAAGTGTAAGAAAAATCTTCACGGAGACGGAGAGAGAGAGAGAGAGATGCGGGAGGATGTTTGTCTAGACGCTGCACCGTCACAGAGACACTGTTACAGACAGAGTCAGTACAAAGACAGGGAATAGAGCAATGCCCTAAATCCATCTACAGCCTTAATACAGACAACACAGGAGAACAGGGAAGTGAGTGCTGGAATCTAACCACACTCCAGCGAAAAGAAACATAACACCACCTTTTCTACATCTATTGTCTTTAGGCAGCAGCAAATATTGCCGCTGCTCTGCCAGATATGAGCTCACCATAAATGATTTCTGAACCATTGTAGTTAATATACATATATCTATATATACTTTTTATACATAAGGAAAAGTAATATATAAACTGTGTATGTATGCATGTTTGTTTTGTATTGTATGTATATATTATACAAGCACACAGGACCAGATACATGTCACATCCATCGCACAGGGCAATCCAACAGAAACATCTGCCCGGGAGTACAAAACTAAACTTTAAAACAAGGTCGAGTAAAACAGCTGCTAACCATTTAAAAACAACCCCAGGCAAAGAAAAATAAACAACCTGTCCAAACGTTACCCCCCCAGAGGGTGGGACTGCTTCTTCTTTCCACATACATCAGGGTCATCATGCATCCGTGTGTGTGTGCGTGTGTGTTTATGAGTGTGTATGTGTGTATACCCGTGCGTGAGCCTCATGCCTTGTCTGCGGAAGTGGAGGTGAGAGGGCGGGGGAGACCCCCGGGTGATCCTAACCATACTCAGGCCATGCACTACAGGAGGAACCAAAGGGTGGAGGGAGGGGAAAGGGGGGGGCTGGCCAGGGGACGCGGGGGTCAGAGGTCAAAGGATGAGGCCGCAGAAAAATGGAGGAGGACAAAGGGAGAGAGGGCCGAGGGGAACAGCTTAGGACTTTTTCTACAGATTGTCCTCTTACAAACATTAGCAGGCTAGCATTGTGTATACATGTACAGTGTACTTTAATCAATAGTACAGTCGACAACACCTCTGGCCCTGCGCTTTGCCTCCCCGTGAAAAGGGCACGGAGAGATGGAGTAGAGTTCAAACAGCTGGATGAAGGGGGCCAGTCGGGGGTAAAAGAGGCAGATCGGGGGGAGGGGGTGCTTGGTTTGTGGTTGTGGGGGGCTGTTGGCTAGCTGTTGAACCCGGACTGCGTCAGCATCACTCCGCTGCTGTCAGGGAGGAGAGCGGGGCAGAGCGGGGCAGCGCTGAGCGGAGCGTGGCTCACCCCCTGGCCGGGGCAATGGAGAGGCCATGGGCTTGGGGCTGAGACCGGGGCGGGTGTGTGTGTTGTCTGCGGGCTCAAGAGGTGGAGTTGGAGGCCGAGGCAGAGGCGGTGGTGGTGCTGGGACCTCGCTCTGTGCTGCTGCCATCTATTGGGAGATTGTTAGATAAGAGATTAAGAGAGAGAGAGAGAGAAAGAGAGAGATGAGTTCAAGTCTGGTTCTTTCAGAAACTCCCTTCGGAGCATCCTCAAAGATGAATGGCGAAATAAAGGCTGGAAAAGTGATTGAATGACTCATCCTGAGCTGCTGCTATGAGTCCAAGCTTATAAACAAGACGTCTAACACCAAACTAAAGCTACAGTGACCACCAGTCACAGGTTGTACACAGCAGCTCCCAGGTGTAAATGTGTGTAACTGAGGCATTATGTCATACTCGTCAGGTTAATTGGTGACTCTGAATTGGTGTAGGTGTGAGCGTAAAAGATGTCTGTCTCTATGTATCAGCCCTGTGAATGACTGGCAATAGGCTCCAGCCCCCCGTGACCCTGAACACGATAAGCGGTATAGATAATGGATGGATGGATGGATGGATGGAAACTTAAGACCTACTTTTCTTTTACCTGGTTTGAGGCATACAGTTCATTTTAGTGCCCTCTATGCTTCAGTCTGAGGTAAATGTATAATAACTTAAGCATGAATTTAAATCTACGGAGGTATGAAATGAATATATTGACTATTTAAGCTTAACACACTTTTTCAAGACAGCAGCAAGTCACCACCAGTTAGTCTCTAACCTGTGGTGGCAGAGGCGTTGGTTGGGGTGGAGGCGGCGGCCTGGCTGCGGGCGTGGGCAGGGATGAGTATGGAGGCCAAAGAGGGATTACTGGATAACTCTGCAGGACAAAAGGGCAAATTAGCAGGTGTTTTTTTTGTTACCAGGTTACCTGCAACATTTTTCCAGAGATAATATGCACTGAATGTGACACTTAAATTCCCTTCACGTATGTATATTTGGAGACAGTTGTACAAACAGCTTGTGGATTTGCCCATTCTACATTCCTACAACACCCAGCGTGCATTGCGCCCCTCCCTCTGAAAGGAATGGAGTGAAATACTACCGTTTTGCTGCAGGCAATTGCTCAGAGTGGCACAGAATCTGTAATATGACGAGAATATACCGGTGGATCGTCTAAAAAATCTTTGTGTCAGCAGTCTACATTTCAAACCTGACGATTTTGAACGAGACATGACAACAGAGGCGGGCGTCCTAGTATGAGGAAGTGTAGTTTAGCGAGTTCCCTGGCCTCAGCCAGATGACGCGTTTAATGTAGTCTGGCGGAGGTTTTCCAGGGCCCATTGGAGAAGCAGATAGCGTCCTCCAAAGGCACAGAGCACACCTACCATAATGGTATTAGCTCCCCATAATAGCATGATAGGACTGAGGTTGAAAATCGGCGAACTGGCCCTTTAAGGCAACTGGCGTTTCACATTTAAAGATTAACACTTAAATGTGGACACAATAGAATCTAGTTAAGATAAGGTCCAGTCCATTGCTGAACAAGTTACTGAAGCTAAATGTAGTCAGGGAGGGGCTTACGTACCCTGGGTGGTGAAATTGAAGAGAGAGGGCTTCTCTCTCCCGTTGGGGAGTTTGACGTTGGGGTCGCGCAGCTCATCGAAGAAGGAGTGAGCGCAGGCCTCTAGAGGGGTGAGGCGGGCCGTTGGCGTGTACTCCAGCAGGCGAGAGCACAGGGCGATGGCCTCCGGAGGCGTGCGCGGCCGGAACACCTGAAAACCAATCAAGATAGGGGTTAACACAGGAAGTCTGAAGTAAGTGGCAATATTTCAATGTTGTTAACACACACACACACACACACAAAATGAATGAATGTCCTCAAAGGTATCTTCAGTGATTATTATGAAACCTACTGTGCTGAGTGGTTTAGTGTGTATGTAGGGTTACTGATCAATGTGTGAATGTGTTTGAGTGCTGCAGTAGTGAGCGGTAGTATTGACTGAACGCAGTTGCATTGAGGGACCACAGCAGGGCGCCTGAGAGGCGGACAGTAGGACCTGCTGCTGCCTTCTGATTGGTTGACTCTGTTACCCAATGAAAGAGCAATGAGTGGGACTGCTGAGAGGAAGCCAGGAAGAGAGAGAATATCCCTTCACCACATTTCTAACCTGACTTATTTTCACAGTGTGACAATGTGAGAGCATGCAAGGTAGAATGTGATGCTATCTCTGCATTTCAATAGCAGCTTAAAAACAAAGCAGCCATATTGCATGGGTAAACACTTGCTTCAAATGCTTCCCATGCAGATAAAGTTGTAAGATTGTGTGTCAGTCGTTATTCACTAGTTCTGTAGAGCTCAGAGCAGACGCAGGGCTCTTAAGGCCTCGTGCAGCTCTGTCAGTGGGATGTGATGAGGCTGAATGACTGTGGAGCAGCATGCAGGTATGGTGCAAACACAAGCATGGACACAACAGATGCTATAGAGGTGGATCTTAGAAAAGTAAAAGGGCTCTTGTACCTGTTGACTCACCTTAGTCCAAGGATGTGCCTTGATCTGGGGGAACTTGAACTCGGTATAGTTTGGGTTCATCTCGCGGATCTGCTCTCGGGTCGGGGTGCCGAGAACCTGGAGAGAGGACAGGACAGACGGGACGCAACATTAGGGTCTTTGAATCGTATTTCTATTCACTTTCGTAGATGTTTTTTCTTTCTTGGACACTCCGTGGTTCCCCCCCAGTGATCACCTTGATAATTTCAACCAACTGATCCACGCCGCTGTCACCGGGGAAGATTGGTTGTCCTAGCAACAGCTCTGCCAGCACACAGCCGGCTGACCACACATCTAAAGGAAGTGACAGATTACCAAATGAGCTTCAAAGACACAGTCTGCACATGCATCAAATAATACACAACATCGGATAATATTTTCACAATAAAATAAATCATGATTAACATATAATTATGTGCTGGGGTGAAGCTGGAGTGGGCCCTACCTATGCTGGAGGTGTAGTCGGTCGCACCAAAGATGAGCTCAGGAGCTCGATAGTAGCGAGAGCAGATGTAGGACACATTGGGCTCTCCACGGACCAGCTGCTTAGCACTGCAAATACACAGGATAGTCATCAACGCCGTGCTCTGGTGCAATTTGACCAAAGGAAGGAAAATATGAACCCAAAGAAAAAGATTTACACAGATGAGAATTAAGTTAAAAACAAAACGACCATCCACTGTTATAACTTGAATTTTGTTACTGTTTTAATTCATTGCACAAATTGTCTTTCAAAGTCTCTTTCTGAGAGTTAGGCTGAATCCATGTGTACTGTGATGTGTTTACTGTCATCATATGAAGTCTGCTAGGGCACAACTCAGCATGGCTATTTAAGCTGCTAACAGAAAAGCCTTAAGACTACAATACTAAAATGCATTTGATGACCTCTACAGACCATATTTCTACATACAGTATAACTGTGTTATGATGTTGTTGAATCTAGTTTGTGTTATGTCTCTACTGCAATGACTTGTGGGTAATCAAATCAGGGAAGTCCAGTAAAGTGTGGCCCGACAGGCAGACTCTGAAAGTCTGCATAAAGGTTGCTTTTGGCCACTTGTCGACAGGATGTCGCTAAATTTAGCCAACAGTCAAGATTTTACGGTGGTTAGGTCTTTATTGCATCTATTACTCATTCAGTCTGTGTATCACAGTCAGCACTGACAAATTTGGAACGATGTTCGAGCGTTGCTTGGACGAAGACGGGTGGAATTTGTAGCTGATATGACAAGGAGTCACAGAAGTTAGCGATGGAGCATAGCATCGTGCTGAAAAGGGGGCAGAGATTATCGTGTTGACACGAGTTTTGTGTTCCCATCAATGTCGATCGGAGCCAAGGCGCAAATTACTCGGGTCTACCGCAGAGTCATTTGACCTGGGTCTGAATGCCGATTGTAACCTTTCACACTGAGCAAAAAAGCCAGGTGTTAGCGGGTGTTAGCGAGTTTTCTGACCAGTGGGAAAGCGGCTTCACTTGACTGTAACCTGTGTGAGTCTACAAGATCTGTGAAGTTCAAACATTGGACTCAGCCTTAGGTGAGAAGATCAATACCACTCTCATGTCAGTAGACTAAATATGAAGCCACAGCCAGCTGCCTATTAGTTTGGCTTAACACAAAGACTGGAGTCAGAAGGAGACAGCTAGCCTGGCTCTGAACAAAGGTGAACAAATTCACCTTTGGGACCTCTGAAGCTCACTAATTAAAATGTTTTATCTTGCTTGTTTATTTTACGTACAAAAGACCCAAGTGTAAAAGTATCATGATGAGCTGTTGCAGGTGTTATATCACACTTTATCTTGCCTGGGTATGACTTTTTGAAGTTGTCAGTATGAAGTTGCTTACTTGTTTATTGATGAGCTTTAGAAGTGCTGATAGGCAGATGTTTTACGGTTAGCTTAGCAGCTGCTGGCAGTAGCTTCATATCCCCAGCAAAGAAGTGAATAACCTAATTTCATTAACAATCTGTCAAACTGTCCTTTACATGCAGGGAAAAACCAGACCACTGCTGTCACACCTTGATTAAACAAGGTTACTGCTTCTCACCTGCCAAAGTCGCAGAGCTTGAGCACAGCGGTCTCTGGATCCAGCAGCAGGTTCTGGGGCTTGATGTCCCGATGACAGATCCCAAACGAATGGATGTATGCCAGGCTCCTGAACAGCTGGTACATGTACAACTACAGAGAGAAAGACACGGAGGTTACGACTCTGCAAACAGCACGCTAAGATTTCATCACAGGGTTGAAGTATAGAAACAACCGCTCTCAGTCAAGTACAGAACAATTAATCAACAAGGTTTAGACGTCTTTGTCTCACGCAGCCTCTTCAAACTCCTGAACGTGTAAACATGAAGATAAAGTGAATCATCTGTCTGCAAAAGCAAAACCCGACCCTCCCCTCAGATTCAATCCTAAAGGTGTCACCATTTACCTCTTTTAAACATATATAGTGTTAACTAAATCATCATATAATTTACATTTAATATAATTATACTTTGAGGCATCTCCATTAAGAACATCATGTTTTTGTCGATGAAAAAAGAAGTTACATCTTTCTGTACATATGCGGAGCCAACATTTCCTGTGCTAATGAATATTTATATTGTTTCCTGTAGTTATAAAAGCAACTGTAGGTTTTTTTTCCCGCTCTATAAAGACTGACTCACTGTAGGTGTTTTTTCAGTTATTTCACTATGTCAGACAATTTTCTAAACTTAGGGAGGCTGGCAATTAGTTTTTTTCTGCCTTTGAAATTCTTCCCACGTTTATCTCATTTGTGTGTCACAGCCAGAGGAAAAGGAAGAAGTAACAACTGATCTGAGCCCAAAGCATTCAAACAGAACAGACCAGGTCTAAAACAGCGTGAAACAGATAATCACATTAAAGGCAGTGATGGGTTGTTGAACAAATTATGATGTTGTGGCATTTTTTGTTTGAGATTTTTTTTGCAATAAAGCAAGAATAATCCTTATTGTTTAATTGTTTTTTAACTATGATCTATAATAATAGCAGAATTTAACACACCCTCATTTACCCAGATTAATGCATTAGCCTGAACGAGTCGAGGTTCAGGTAAACTGTCTCAGTGAGATAAACATATGGACGGCTATAGTCCTTGATGTGGCAGCCCCGGGTTCGACTCCCACCCTCGGCCCTTTGCCGCGTGTCATCCCTCATTCTCTCTTCCCCTGTTTCCAACACTATCCACTGTCCTCTCTATCAATAAAGGCATAAAAGGCCCAAAAAATTATCTTTTAAAAAAAACAAAAAACATTACAATATGTGTGACAAATTTATGGATGCTTTAGGTGTTTGTACATATACAGGGCATATACATATATAGCTATCTGTCCTGAGAGGATCCTAAAACAATCCTTTGTCTTATATTGGAGATACATGTTGTGTGGGAGTTTTATTTAATACCTTTACCTTTTTATTAATAATGGCTACAAAAACACACACAGATGTATATACCTTGACATAAACCATGGGCAGAGTCTGCTTGGCTCGGCTGTAGTGTCTGGCCACTCTGTAAACCGTCTCAGGAACGTAGTCCAGAACCAGATTCAAATAAACTTCATCTTTCTGTAGGAGAGAGAAGAAAACAGAGGTCACACATGCGCATTTATGAGTAGAAAATCCCTGTAATTGCCAACAATAAAATTACCAGTGAATAAATGAACTAAAAATCACATTCATGGTCTACACATGCAGACACTCCTGCTGCCAAATAGGTCAATTTATTCTGGAGAATATTTCCTCTCCGCTCCCTCCTTAGCTGTGATACTTCCCCTGATGAAAGAAGCAGTTTGTGAGCTGAGGTAACCAGTGTTTCTTTTCTGGAGTCTAACTGGTGGTCCATTGTACAGGACCCTTCCCCCTGAGGGACAGGAAACACACAAGCATGCGTCATAACGGCCCGTACTCCAACAGTGGCCGCAGACAATGATATCATTTCCTCATTTCCTGGTTGGACGCGGCCGGGGTTGAAGGGCGGGCCTGTGCACGTTCTGCTCTGGAGCACACTGACCCTGAAAGGATGCCGTGACGAGGCTTCTCCACCCAATTATTCTAGGACTTCCTCTCTCCTTTGATTCTGACCAGGGTGAGCCCAGACTGAGTCATAGGGTGTTTCTCATTAATCCATTGTTTGAGGGTAATGAGTGAATCCCACTCACAGCTCCTACTGAGATGAACCTTTTTTTATTGCATCTAAAAATATTAACAGAGGAACTTAGTCACTACCTGTTCATGGATTAACAGCTAGCCTGTCCATCCCTGGTGGTTTGTTAAGAGGAGCAGCCAGACCTTCAAGAGACACACTACAGCCTGCTTGGGACTTGTCGAGACTTGTTCTAGCAGCAACAGGCTGAATTTATGGATATCTGCATCTTATTAAATCTGTCTTATTATTTTAAGTCTTATTAAATTAGGACTTTTTTCTCTTTCTAAAAAGGCTCACTTATCTCCTGATACAGCTGGGTACTGTAGCTTTCAATGTAATTTGTAAGGGACTATTTTCAGCAGAGGACTAATACACATTTGGTGAGTTAGTGTACATTTACAGCTTTAGGACACTGTACACAGAATTCGCCATAATCTTATGGCGGCCATTTTTCTCTGGGATGGGAAGTTAAAATGTAGTTACAATGTTGTCTTGCTGTATTCCACGATTGATAATTCTCTTAATGTGGGGAATCTGACAAATCATTTACCGCTTCACTGCTTCTTGTTTAATCAGCAACTGAAAAGACGATAAACAGTGAAACAGAGAGGGCCAGGCCATGTTTCAAGCTCAAACAACATGTTAGATAACACTGAGTCCACACAGCTAGGTCACAGCAGCTAACGTTAGCATTCAACCAATTCCAAGCTAGAGTTATTTTTGTGTCTTGATTGTGCATCAAACAGAATAGGTTTAAAAGAAAAACTGTCAACACTGCAATCAAAGAAATGTTTAATTGCAAATAAATCAAATTTGTGATTAAAAATGTATTAATGCAAATCCAAAAGTTTTGTTTGAGTTTCCAAAAGTTTTGTTTGAGTTTCCAAATGTTTTGTTTGAGAATCCAAGACGTGTCTTACATCTTTCAGCCTTGGTGCCGCCCACGAGATTCAGCTCAACCTGAAGCAAAACTTTTGGATTTTCAAACAAAACTTTTGGATTTTCAAAAGAAATCTTTTGGATTTTCAAACAAAACTTTTGCATTTTCAAAACAACACTTTTGCATTTTCAAAACACAACTTTTGGATTCTATAAGGAAACTTCTGGATTTTCAAAACAATAATAATATATATATATATATATATATATATATATATATATATAATATATATAATGAAACATTTTTTTATTGCAGTGTCGACAGTTTTGCTCTCAAATTTTTTTTTTAATTGCAATGTGTAAAGTTTTGCTTTCAAACTAATTATGTCTTTATTATGCGATAAAACAGAAAGTTAAGTCCATAGTTCATTAGATAGCTCAGATTACTGTTCCTGACTTTCACATTATTTTTTTCAGTTGCTGATCAATCTGTAAGCAATGAAATGCTTAGTATTTTTCAGATTTTCTATGTCTATATGACTTGCAACCTGGAACATGGCTGTAACACATTATTTCAGCATTTAGGCTTCCCACCCGAGTGTGACGAGCAGAAAGAGGCTGCTGTATTATATGTTGTATTGACCCAAAATTCCTCGTAGTGATCATACTGACAAAAGAGCAACCACTGCAACAATGTGACTCACTGCTGTTTTTCTATACCAAATTGGAGGATTTATGCAAAGAGGAACAAGTCAGGATTTGGATAGGCAGAATCTCATTCTATTGCTGGTTAAAGCTGTGAAGATAGCAACCCATTTTCTGTCTCCACATGGTAGCCAGGAGGTATTAATGAGCTTTGAGTCACAGTGGAAAATAAAGAACAGATCTGTAACATAATGTGGCCACGAAATGTTTGGGATGCTATCACCAGAGAGCTAAGGACATGAGCACCCACTTGTGCCCTGTGTAATAGTGTCGCTGACCAGTGTCCAGCCATTAAACACACACTGTGAGACACACTGCCTTGGGGCGGTGTGGAAGGGCCTCCAACTTCAATTGATTAAATTATTCTCTCCCTCTGACAGAGCGTCCATATCCCTTTGCCTCCTCTCTCCCATCTGTTCGCAGTGTTAACACTCCACCCAACGTGACGGAGCTGCTGGCCTCCTGCAGGTCTGCAAAGCTCCATGAGTGAATGAGCTCGTCCTGTGAAGAGCTCCCAGACAGACTGTGTTACACTTCTTTCAGCTCAATGCCCAATTTGTACTGATTTCCCTCTCCCTCTCACACCCACACAATTAGACACATATATGGCGACTGGGCGAAACAGGTGCAGATATCATGAGTGGTTAGAAGCATTTCCCAAACAGCTCTCCGGCGTGGATCGCTTCGTTTACACACTCATTGGTCACCGGCACCCTTCCCCCCTCACTCGTTCCCCGTGTTCCTTTCTGCTGTAGCCGTGTGTGTGTGTGTACCCATTCTTTCTCCCATCGCAGACTCCCATTGATAACATTTGTGACGACTAAAGGACCCGCTCCACCTCCTGCTACCGCCACCAAAGCTATATTTAGCCTAGCAACAGCGATGACTCACTTCCTGCCTCACTACAAAGCCACTTCCTTGGCTTGTTCCCAGATGGTTAGCCAGGCGGGGATGTGATTGGCTCCTCGCTCACTCCTGGCTAAATAATTCAGCCCCCAATTTGCTGAGGAAACCGCTTGCACCTGAACAACTGGTTCAGCTATTTATCAACAGCAATCACGGTGCGAAGCCGTCCAGAAGAAGCGGATAGATGGAATCTGTGCAGCAGTCTGTGTACACATGTAAAGCTTATATGAACATGTGGGCTTTGGCTTCCTGTGTGTCTTTTCCAGTACGGCACATAATGAGTGATTATGACTCAGCACTTGACATACTGCATATGGAAATCCACATGATTACAGACATTTGCAGAACAGTCCAAGTAAACGAATCTGTTAAATCAAGGAGCACAGACGGAGACGGAGCTATAAACTCTTGTGAGTTTCTCACTGTTTCATGGCAAACCTGGAGCTGTACCGACCACACACCAGAGCCAGCTCATCACCAGGGGCAAAGCTGTTTAACCGCAGTCAGACTATTAACAGCTGTATAAAAAGTATGCGTGTGTTGGGCTGGGGTTGCTTAAGTAGAAAAAGAAGCCACAAAAGAGCTACATTAGGATGGTGAAGGGCAGACTCATCTGCTTGGGCCCACCAAATCACACGTACTCTCTAGCTGTGTCCCAATCCAGGGGCTGCAGCCTTCGAAGGACGCGGTCTACAGAGGATGCGCCGTTCATAGCCTGGTTAGAGTTAAAGCCAACTGAAATGAGCTGTTCTGGTCTGCAGAGGGTTTCCTGTTTGTGTCACCAGCGGTCACCCAACGCCGTTCCTGTCGCCTAGCAACAGGTAGCTAGCGGGCTAACTAGCTAGCACAACTAACGTAACTTAAATTATCTTTAAAATGATGAGTTTAAAATGAGTCGGCCTTTTTGTTTGAATTGGCGCGCAATGCATCTCGGGACGCGTTGGGCCGCGAAGGATGCACCCGATGGATCCTCCGTGGTTGGGAAAAGGAGGACGCATTTGTCGGCCGCATCAGAAGGAGCCTTTGAATTGGGACGGCCTTTCGACGCGCCGCTGTGACGCAACCGGCCTTTCAATACACCCTTCGAAGGATGCAGCTCTTGGAGTGAAACATAGCCTCTGTAAACTGTTCGAACTCAGTCGTCTTCAAGTGACCTACTATAATAATATGTACCAACTAACAGGGTGTTAGAGGCCTTATAATGCAGTTTATATTTAAATTGATTATGGTAAGTCTGGTATGTTATCCAGCCTCACTATGAGATTTCAGTAGATCAAGAATGAAAACATAAAAATGTGTCAGATCTGCTATAAAGGTGACAAAAACTTGACTGAAAAGAAAACAGCTCCGGCTTTCTGCTCTGAATGTTGAACTACCAAGCGTGCAAAGCCCCAAGTACTAAGGGATGTGTCTAATTAGTTGCACTTACTGTAATTTGATTAAATGCAGATTATAATAGGCTCTAAGTCTTGCAGCTGTAGGGTGCAATACACACGTTAGTGGGTTAGGTGTTATTACAAAATCTGATCACACAAAGGAAACCTGGAATCAGGCAGTTTTATTCCAGCATAGAAGGACTTGTTTTGTGAAGTGTAAAGTTTATAAAGCGTTTGTGTCTTTGTGTCAGTGGATGTGATTCTGAGAAGCTCCCGCAGCAGAGGGCAGCTCTGCGTCAGCTAAAAGTCTGACGTTCACCGCCTTTGCGACCGCACATTTCCAAGAGGCAAAAGTCAAACCGCTGTTTGCCTACTTGCCCACGCAGTTTGGACCTGTGGCCTTCTGTTTGAACAGCATTATACAAGTGGTTAAAGGGTAAAAGCAGAAGCACACTGTGTGTGTCGAGCACGCCTCATGCCAGCGGTTACATAAGACTACCTGTGCACATGTTGACGGCCACGGCAGCAGCTGTGCTCCTAACCTGCTCACAGCTGCACCCTCCCATCAGGACAGCGACAGCACCCCCGCACAACTGACCCGACCCCATCGTCTGCCTGACCCTCTACTTTTTTACACATCTGTCATGTATCAGTCAACCTGTCTGCAACCATCCACTGACCTCCGTGACATTACCTTTTGCCTTATTCACTAGCAGCCCTCCCCTCTCTTCCCCTCCCCTTTCACTGTGGACTCTATGGGTGGTAAATCCCCATACCAACAACACGGTGCCAGTCTCCATAATTAGCCGGAGTGATAGGGAGAAGGGGAGGAAGACGAGAAGAAATGGATACATGAAAGGGAAAACAGGAAGGAGGCCGGGAATTTAAATGGTGTAAACATGACAGCAATGAAATACACAAACAAGTACTAATCATTAAAATAACTCAGTCCTGTGATTGGAGGTGCAGGGTCACCTCTCTGACCAGTCAGTGTGTTAGTATACCAAGAATTAGCTGTAGTTCCCAGAGTTCAGCGAGCACATGGCATGAGACGAGGGGTAGGAAGTGGGCGGAGCTTACAGCACGGATGGGAGGGCTCATGCGAGTCTAAAATTAACTGATACCCTCTGCCCCCCCCTCCCCCTTACCCATCACACCACCCTCATCACCCCTTATAATCCCCTACAGCTTTCCTTGGCCTCAGTAGGTGTGCAAAATGGGAGCATTCCTAACTGCCGAGTCATGGTTAAAGTCCCCTCTGCATGTGAGCGTGTGCCAGGTTCATGTGCGTCTATATTTGACACATGGACCCCTGCCTGTTTGTCAGCCAGTTGAATGACATGTCGCCGCCTTGTAGTCTCCGGGGGAGCTCCGGACAGACAGCGAGGCTGGGCCACATCCAGAAAGAGGGACTTCCCTCTCCTAATGTACTGTACGCACTAATGAATGTATTAAGGCCAAACAGGCAAAGACATATGGAGTGGGTCGGTGCAGCTGACAGGTTACGTAAAAAACTAAAAAAAAAAAGCAGGAAAGTTTAGATATTGTGCGTATTAATAGTGATTACACTAAGTCTTGGACGTGGGATAGAGATATTATGTTACCACTCTGATTAAAGCCAACTGCTCAATCCTTTAAACACAGTAATCCCAGGGAACTTTATGGTGCTCTTAAAGATGAAGCGGCTAAAAAAACTAAATATGCCTCTAGCAGTGTAACGCAGAGAAAGGAGAGGGATGACGTTCCTATATAGTGAAGGAAAGGAGCTGCATGAATGTAATACTTAAATTTCATGGTTCTTAAACGGAACAAACTAAGATGGGAATAAAGGATTTTTTTTATTCGACTTTATTAAAGGCAACTAAATGGAACCGAATTATTTCATATCATGAATTATATCTAGAGCCCGATTGATATGGAATATTTGAGACCGATTTTAGAGGAGGGAAAATTCACAAATTTCCGATATGGCGGTTGATGTTTTGAGTCTTTGAAAATGAGAATGAAAATAGACTTTACTTGTGGAATGTGCATCAAATAAAAGAGGCCCATCGTTGGCTCGGCTGTTATGCTCCGCTACATGTGCTGTAGACAGTGCTGGAGTCTGAGAACGATCGTCTAGACCCCTGGTTCTCAACAGGTGGGACGGGACCCAAAAGTGGGTCGCGGTCGTCAGGCTCAAGTTCTATCCCATTTTAATTCAAAACAATTGTCCCTCAGGGAGGTTAAGCGGGTCGGCTGATCACAGGGTCGGCAGTTCGATCCCCTGCTCTACTTGTCCTCCAAACCTCGGTATGGTGAGCGAACCGGTGAAACCTTACACAAGCAGATGAAGCTTAGATGATGCTTAGCACACTGACCTTGTCTCCACTGGAGTAGAAGAAGTAGCGCAGGCGGACTATGTTGCAGTGGTCCAACTTCCGCATGATCTGCAGCTCACGGTTCTGTAACACAAGAACATGAACAACACGTTACATTTCAGTTTCACTATTAGGGTTTAAGAATCAAGTGATCTTTGGGAGACATTGAAAGAGAGTCATTGCCCAGACTCTTACATGTCACTAGCATGGTTTAACAGCAATGGTTGCACTTAAAATTGCCGTGTCTCATGACAGAAAACACTAATCCTCTTACAACACAATCATCTTGTTGTCAGCCAGGTCACCGTCACAAGCTCAATGTGTCACTTTGTCAGGAGGCAAGATTTGATAAAAGTGGATGTGGTAGCAGCAAAAGAATGCTAACGCACAGAGAAGCGGACATTCATTCCTTCGGGGACGGATAAATCCCACGGTCCTGGAACATGACGACACATTAATGCACTGCGTGGCATGTTGCCCGTTCCCATTAAAGCGACAACGATTGCAGGAAAAAAAGGCAAAAGAGTGTAAATCACGAGCCAAGTAAAATATAGAAATGTTCATCTTTGTCTGAGGGCCAGTAATGGGACAAGCAACAGGCTTCCACAGGGCCACTAGAACAAAATGTAAGCTCTCCATCTTTCTATATTCATATACAATGTGTCCATGCAGAGAGTGCTTGTGCATATGGACTTCAACTTCCTCAAGTGCAGGAATTCAACCATTACATAAAGCTGTAGCAGCTCCATTATAGTTAATACTTTCTCCCCTTCTCCGTCCCTCCTTCCCTCCCTCCTTCCTCCTCCTCTTCTTCTTCTTCTTGGTCACAGCGCTTCCAGTTGATCTTAAGTGCTTGTGTAACGTTTGGAGAGTGAGGAGCGGAAAATCCAGGAAACAAAAGGAAAAGCAGAAACGGGGACAGAGGAGTGGAGTCACATTATAATAATCAGACTTTTATTTTGGTGGTCGTGAGCAGCCTGAGTAGTAGAATACAGGATTTGAACCACTAGTGGTTGTACAATAACAGCCTTGATCGCCCATAATGACTTCAATGGCAGGCATACGTTTTATTTCAATATGAGAGTTAATACAGTAGGTTAGGTTTAACCCAGGTTTGGGATTTCCATCAAATTATCATGACTAATAATCTGCCTCTTGTTGCCTCCTCTTCACCAACAGCTCAACTTGGGCGGTTTGTGGGTGTCAGGGTAGACACAGGCTGATGGGACGTGTGACTTACTGGCTGACCACAGAGCGAACCTGATGCAGCATCTGACACGCACTGATTGCACACACACAGGCTTCTAGATTGGTGGTATATGTGGTTCTGCACCTAATATATTCATTATTGTTTAGTGTAAAAATAATTTAATCTGTTTCTGAATTTAGAGCCAAAGTGATTTGGTTATCTCCACACAATGTATCATCAACTACCTTCAAGTTTTTCAAGAAAAAAACACCAAACATTTCCAAATTTCTAAATAGTAGCAATGAAGGATTTTTGTGTTATTAAACTGACTAAATTTAGGTTTTGGATTTAATGATGTCACCTTGGATTTTAGGAACCTTTCAGCATTATTTAGCATTCAAAAGCAGAAAAAAAAAATTGACACAAGTTGTTGAGGCTGTAAAAATATTTTATGTCATTGTTTTATGTCATAAACTAATGAAAATTGTCCATCACAAGTTCCCGTAGTTGAGAAATTGTCTTCAAATAAGTCTTAAATACATAAATATTCAGCACGCTGTCCAAAGTCTACATTTCAAACCTGGCGACACATGAATCTGGAATGTCATGTAATGCGTTTCAAGGCACCTCGAGGAGGAAATGATGTGAACACATCGTAGGTGGGCATTCTAGATTGGAGAAGTGTAGATTAGCAAGCTCCCTGGCCTCAGCCAGGTGATGTGTTTTACATAGCCCGGCGGAGGTTTTTCAGGGCCCATTGGAGAAGTGGATAGCGTCCTCCAAAGGCACAGAGAGAAATTGCATTTTTTCTTTCATACCCTAATGGCATTAGCTCCCCATGATAGCATGAGAGGACTGGTCCTTTAATAAAAAAGAGCAAATATTCACATCTGACACATTTTTGGTATTTTGCTTTAAAAGGTAACTCAAATTATTAATTTAATATAGACAATAATAAAATAGTTAAAATTGATCAGGTAGATGTTTGAGCTGTACATGTATGAAGCTGCCCATAGCTGACTGAGCTGGTGGTTGGACATGATAGTGAAAAACTGTGCTGTCTGACTGAATGATTGGGTGACTAATGAGATCCCCCGCTATGTGGGTCACAACCATGCTGGCTGGCTGGCGCAGGGAGATATGCTGCTGTCCCTCCACACTTTTCTGCCACTTTCTGCAGATTTAATCCCTTCTCATTCATTTTTTAACAGAGCAGAGTGAGCGGTCTGTCCACTAAACGAGACGCCGTCGTCTCGGCAGCGGCATTAGAAGCCACCTCGTTTGGATGATTTCCCGTCCTAATTCACTTACAGCCAGACATAAAAGGTTCCCACCGGCCTCCCCCTGCTTTTTCACCCTTTGCACAACTACTACACACACACACACACACACACACACTACATAAAGTGACATCATAGTGTGTGGGTCACCGACCAGCCATCGAACCATCATGCACTGCAGGCAACGCCCTCGTCCTCTTGCAGTGGCTTAGTGGGAGTGTTTAAGGGTGTCTGTGTGTGTGTGTGTGTGTGTGTGTGTGTGTTTATGTATGAGAAAGATGGTACCATATGGAGGAGGAGCAGACAGGCTGTTCAGTAAAGCCCTGCCCAGCTCCAGTTATACTGCAGTCATTCCTGCTGACCTGTCATCCTCCAGTGTGTCAGCAGCCCAGCCGGCAGAGACACACACAGACAGACGGGGAGAAAAATGAAAGTGAGAACACCTCATTCGCAGGCAGCTAGAAGTGCTACACCTTCATGGTGCTGATGTGCAGACAAAACCACATCCAGTTTCCAAAAAGATCGAGCTTAGAGCAGTCTCATACACCACCCACACACAGACACTGTCTAACTGCTCTGCTTAGGTAACAGCTTATGGATGATACTGAATGCAGAAAGTGAATCAAACGTATTCCTTATCTCTCTACTTGTCAACAAATACCAGAAAACATCAAAGTAAAAATGTTCTAAGCACTGGTCACAACAGAAAAACACAAAAAGTGGGATTCCCTGGGCTTTGTAATGCAGCTACCACTCACTGAGATAGAGCTAATGGCTAACAGGTTAGCTTGCAGGGAACATGCTAGCATTATTTAGTCACTAAAAGCTTCTTTTATATCTTCTTTTTATCTACTTGATGTATACTCCCCTCTGGCATTTTGTTTACTGCATTGTAGATTATTGGACTCAATAAAGAGATATTAAAGAGCAGAAAAAACTCCTCACACTAGCTAGCTAGCTAACTGTCAGTTAGCATACTTGTTGGCTCAGATGCTCACAGGACAGGAAGTTGGACAATTTATTTAAAAGACAATTTTTTCCCCTTATAACACTTTGTAACCCATGTCTCTTTTCTTGAGCAGTGGATTCATTGACAGAGAAGGTTTAGTTAATTAAATGGCGGCACAAAGTTTAGAAACTAGCTTATACTGCAATTCGGCCCTGTCAAAATATCTGCCTAAATATCGATGAAAGTCAGAAATCTAAGTAACATATTCACCAACTTTGAACCTAATAAAGATTCTTTAAGAATAACTTAAGTAATTGAAAGTAAATTGACTGCAATTAAAAATATTTCACTACAACATTTTGCCATTTAAAAGCTGCTGTAACCTGGCTTTTGGTCTTTGACTTTCCAATCCTGTCTGGGGCCGATCTCAAACCCATTTTCAACTTCTGACTATAAATCTATAAAAAAAAAAAATACGTATCACAAATACTGTTTCATTTCAAGTAAAAAAAAAATATGGGCACAGAAGTTTGTAGCAAAAGCTAGTCAAACAAATGTAAATAATGCATTTATTGGGAACTAGGGCTAAGCGATATGGCCAAAATCCTATACATGAAATAACCACGTTAAGGCCTATTTTTGGACAATCCTGTATGAATTAAATACTTGACAAATAAAAAGTTCTGAGTTTCCGTTTTCACTTGGGTTGAGCCTAAACAGCGCCTCCCTCTATGGTTCGCTCCAGCACTCCCACGTGCAAGGATTAGAACGTAAAGCGTTGTCAGAATGACGTAAAAATTGCTGTAAAGCAGTTCAGCTGCTGTTTTTGTGACATCATGATAGAGACGATATAGAAGCACATATATGATAGCCTTCTCATATTGTTTTAACAATATATACTGTCATATTGCCCTGCCCTATTGGGAACTACATTCAATTGCTGACTAATACACATTTGGGTCTCTGATGGCAGGACAGTTTAGGTGGGATTGACTAAAAAAATATATTGTCAGAGTCAGAATCGTCTTCAGAAACCATTTAAAACAGAGGGATAAGCTTCATCCAGGTTTCATTACACTAATTAGTCTGATAAATTCATTGGTGGTTTTGTTTTTTCTTATTTTTGACAATAAGAAACAAAGAAAATCACCAGATATTCCCTGTAACGATGTTGTGTAAGAGCCATTATCAGCAGACGTGCTCTCACTCTCTGTCTGTTTGAGTGATTGTCGGTTCTAACGTGAGCATCCATTTTCCAATAGGCTGATATGTGATCCCTCTTATGGGAGTGGAGGAGGAGCTATCCCATAATGCACCAGGAGCGGATTGTAAACCCACCAAGATTTTTCCCTACACATTCATCAGCTACACCCTACCACAGAGCCTGTTCACATGATTATCCTCTTTTGACTCTTTATGTGTGTGTGTGTGTGTGTGTGTGCTAGTTAGAGAGAGAAATAAAGCATTCACACATGGTGGACTTGTGCAGCTCTACTTACTCAGACCCACTCCACAAATTAACACCAAATGAGACAGAAAAAAATGAAGTGTGAAGATGAGGCCTTTGAAACGAAGCAAAAGGAGAAAATAGAACGCAGGTGTTTTGGGTATGTGTGTGTGTGTGTGTGTGTGTGTGTGTGTGTGTGTGTGTGAGTGGAGGGGGGATGGGGTACACAAACCAGCTTGGCAGTCATGTGAGGAGTCTTAACACTCATTTGCTTCAGTTTTTGTAACAAGCTGCTGACGAGGAAGGAGAAGTAGAAGCCGTGAGAAAGAGACGGCTACATAAAAAACTCCTGACCACTGTTTAAAAGACGTAACCTGCTAGCGTGTTATGCTAACCACTGACTAACCACACACTAACAGGAAGAGCAGGATATGACCTCATCATGGCCAGCATGCAGAGTCGCAAACACTGTGTACTTGAGGCAGGGGGTCGATCCCCATTATGTGACATCATTCATCTGGTTTTTGTAGAGCAAAGTGTAAGCACCTGCTGAAAACCCCCAAAAAGGTTAAATCGAGGGCAAATAGCTGCTGAAGTATTTCGCTGAACCTGTTTGTTCAGCGCAGCAGACCTAAGGGAAAAAAGGCACTACAGGTACTCACATCCGATCTGACTGAACTTTGACTAAACTTCAGCGGCTCTGACAGGAGACGGAGCTGAAGGTTGGTGGGCCAGGAGACAGCGGGGGGACACCTAGGCTTGTCCTGCCATCACTCTTCCCATCCTCTCTTGCTAACAGACCCTGACTCTCCTGAGAGGAAGAAAGTAGACGTGAAGTAATGAGCATGAGTGGAGGACTACCCTTACAGTAGTGGAGTGCAAGTGAATGAAGAGACTAGTTCTGTCTTACCCACTAAAATCAAATCCAGTGAGATACTTAGTACCGACTTTAGAGTTTACTCTTTGCAACTTAAGCTACATGAAGAAGCCAATACAGGTCTAAACAAATACAGAAGAAAATGGCCTTGTCGGTCCAAATTTGCGTCAAATTGCAGTTTAGGTCAGTTTGCGGCGGGGCTTCATAGAACAGAAGTGCTCCGCTGCTTTTGCAAAGTTGAAGCCATCCAATGCATTGAGACAACGTGCAAGTTATGATCCTTTTTCCTCAGCTAGCTTCTCAGGCTTTCTTTAAGGGTGTCTGTGTGTGCTTCTCAGGGCTGTTTTTAGTTGGTTCTGGGCAAGAATCCATGCTCTGCAGCCACACTCGACACGGGAACACTGCTGGCAATCTTCAACAGTTTTGCCCAGTCGGAGAAGATTTCCCCGAAATCCTGGATGATGGTTTCATGGGCATTTATTTCATCAGCACTGCATCTCACCGACTACCGAGATGCAAATGACGGGTCGCACTGTGCCATTGTCCGTCTCCGCCTGTCCATCTCCATATTTTAACAGTGGAAGCAATGGCTGTATAAGTTTATATTTAAGTTCTATGGGCAACACGTCTTTTAATTAACATAATAGCCTATTTAATACGCCATAATTAATTCTTTAATTGTTTATTTATTTGGCTGATTTTTCCACCAGACATTTTGGCCGATGATATCTTTATCTGCCAGACAACTGCACGTGACACCGGCTAGCATAAACCCTGACCGAAATATCAAAATTAATTAATAACTTTATTTATAAAACTATTACTCTGATAGTAATAAGCACATAACATTGGACCAATGCAATATAAAGCAGCAGATCCACATTTTTGAACATGTATCTATTCACAAGTTAGATTGATGCCACTCTCATGTCTTTACGGTAAGCTAACACAACCAGCTGCTTAGCTTAGCTTAGCTAAACGCAACAGCTGGAAATTCGCTAACAGGCTTGCACGATATAAGGAAGTTTGAATTTAACACGGGCTTTAAATAGTTCCTGTTTTTGTAGCACTTGTCCCTTTTAATAACTCAAAATAGCAGAGGTGCTTTTTTTTACACCACAAGGTTTTCATCAATCACATTTGCCTCGCTCTCTTTTCTCAGCTATCGTGCTAGCTTAGCTTGCAGTAACCACCAAATTAACACAAGCTCATCTGACTCCTTGGAGACTTTATGAGGGGTTAAATCCCCCTCTAGGAATGCTACATTTTGGTTTTACACTTTATTTTCACTTACGGTCAAACAAATAAGACACAACACATTTATTAGAGAGCGTTGGACATGCTGCTAGGTGGATTTTGTCATGTTTAGACGAATATAAGATATGCTAAGCTAAGGCGTTAGCTGTAGCTGAGTGTGGTATTGATGCTTTGGGAGCCTCTATTATAATTAATGGATGTTTAAATGAGCCGCAATCCTGTTTAGAGCGGAGTCACGGTCTGTAGGTTTTTCAGCACACATGTGGAAACCATTATAGTCACACATTGTATTGCATCATCCTAAGTGTATCCTTATATATGCTATACCCTGTTCTGTAATAGCCGGGGCCAGGTGTGGTGGAGACAACAAACTAAAGTGTAGCACACAGGAGAGGTACTGAAGGGGGACAAAATTCTTGCTTTTGTTTTTACTACTATAGGAGGCTATCCTTTGATTCACTGTTGCCTCAAAGAGATCTGAGGGAAAAAACAGAAAATATGCTTCCAATTATCTCTGAAAACCTTTGACAAGGGCTTTAAAAAAGCTGAATCCATTAAGAATTGGCTGCTTATTGTATTATTTAGACAAGAATAGCTTATGTAACATGTTCAGGCACTTGAGCAGTTTTACTCAAGACTAATTACATGACCGTTTCACTGTGCACCCATAACTCCAACCTCTGAAGACGATAAACTTAATGAGAACCTAAACAGCTGTCCTGCAGGCTTTGGCAGCCCCGGGTCTTTTATGTGAGCTGGCACCAGAGACACCATGCCCCCCCTCCCCACGATCAAGAGTGCAGCAAAGGGTGCGCAGACAATGACGCCCCAGCCAAGAAACAACAAGCCATCAGTCAAATCTATTCAAAGCACAGGACCAGGTTTCCAGCAGAGCTGTGCCTGGAAGTTAATATGACGCTGACGCGGTGGCGACTGAACTAAACTTGACAGATGACTGGGTATTAATGGGTTCGAGTTTGTTTGCGAGAGGAAAGAACTTCCCCCCACGGCCATGCGCACACACTTCCTGCAAGGAAATACACACATAAAAGCGAGGATGTTTTCTACTGCAAAACACGATGAAGTTCTGCCTTTGTTTTTGCCTATTTTAGCAGCTTCACTGATCTCATTGTTCTCGTGAAAGATCACTCCATTCATGTCTCTTTCACAGTTACTCAGTCACAATCTTAACTGCAACAAGTCCCTAATTTGGTGACGTTAGAAAAAAGGATGACTGGGAGAAAAGAGCGTGTGAGAGCATGTTTGTGTGCATCACCATCATTTATATGTACCTTAAATCTCTTGTCTTGCAGGACCTTCTTGATGGCCACCAGCTCTCCAGAGTCGCAGAGCTTAGCTTGGTAGACGACGCCGAACGAGCCGTTGCCGATGACCTTCGTGTCTGTGTAGCTCACCTCCTGTGGCCGGTCGGGGCCTTGGCCTGGAGTGGCCACGACTGTTGTTACCTTGCTGCCATCTTTATCCCCTTGAGAGAGAAAGAGACAAAGTTTTATCAGCACAAATTCAGCACTGGACATCAAGGAGTAACTCAAACATAATTCTGGTTCCTGATTTGTTTTCCAGTTTGTTGAACTAGCAAACCTTCTGAAAACCAGCTTGCTTTCCTACAGGCTGGAGAGCCAAGTCATAAGGTCACTGTATGTGTCTGCAGTTTCCTGACGATGCTGACCCCCAAGTTCAAGCACAACACAACCATGGCAGACTCAATCATCACTTTACGTGTTGCTCATGGCATTGTGAGCCTACATCTGCATCCAAATCATAATGTAGTCCTTAAAAAATAACTTGAACTTGTTCTTCATATGTTTAACGTGTCTATGAAACTCCACAGTAGTTGTTTTGAACAAACTTTCTTTATAAAAAAGGGTTTTGCCCTCAATACTCCCTCTAGTTTATTTTGGTTTTATGTGGAGATGGGGTGGCACAAAATATCGATAGGGCAATATATTGTCGACTGACTCGTGATATAATATAAGAATATCAATATTTCAATACACAAATATATATATGGTACTCTTTAACAGATTTCCCTGCGATTTAGACTCACCGCGTCACTACTTCATGACTCCTTGCAGTGGCGCTTATGATATGAATGAGGGTAACATGAACAGAAATTAATTGGCCAAAGAAGTTAATCAGATAGCATGATGTATCATTATTTGATTGTCTTGCAACTATCACAGAATCGCTGTTGTGTGATATTATTATCGTGGGCCAAATATCGCGATATGATACGCAAACGATACGCGACACGATACGCGACACGATACGCAGCCCACGATAATAATATCACATTACAGCGTATCGTATCGCGTAACGTATCTTGAACGTATCGCGTAACGTATCTTGAACTTATCGCGTAACGTATCGCATATCGTATTGCGTAACGCATCGCGTATCATATTGCGTAACGTATCTTGAACTTATCGCGTAACGTATCGCATATCGTATTGCGCAACATATCGCGTATCGTATCGCGTAACGTATCTTGAACGTATCGCGTAACGTATCACGTATCGTATCACGCTAATGTGTAGTATCAGAGTGCAATAATGTGTCTTTCATGTACTGATTTGACTTAATGTCCATATTTTCATTGAAGTTCTGGGTTTTAAATGTTGGACACAAAGTTATGGTTGGTCAGAATAACCCAGCCCCCCAGCCTATGGACCACGACCAATCAAGTTGGCCTATTGGTGCCACTGCAGAACCAGATTTCCTGGCAAAACCAGATTCTTTTGCTGTGGAAATATGCTGAACTAGATTCAGCTCTCGTCACAAACTGCCTTGATGGACAAGAGATAAAAGGGGACATGACAGGAATGTATGAAGCTTTATGAATGGCAAATATTAGGGGGGAAAAAACCCATCACGATGAGCAAAAGTACATTTCCAATTGCCTTATGCAGGACTTAATCAACAACAGTATTGTTAATATTGACACTGGCTCTGTTCTATTCCCAGAAAGCCTTTAAAATGTAACAGTGAGTCAGCATGCACAAAACAAGGACCCTTAATGGAATTTAGCCATCACTCATTTCATCATTTACACCCATGCTTTCCCTGCTGTGATCTCTCTTCTCTCCTGCTGCTCGCTCTCACAGAGTCGGACTGGAGCATCTGAGGGTTTAAAAGCTGCCTTTGCTGGAGACGCCTGTTTTTGATTGACAGGTCGAAGGTTCCAATGTCTGCTGAGAGATGCAGAACAACATGGCTTCCTACAGCCGGTTTAACCCCCATTTGTTCCAGCAGTGCTTCTTACTGGTCAACAGCTGTGGTTGTGCTGATGGGCTCCCGGCTGACCGGCTGAGTGTGACTCATGGCTGAGCTGAAACAGAGCGCCCAAGCTGAAGAGACATTTTATGGTGGTGGAGTATGTTTGATTGTCTAAACCCTGCAGACAGAAATACATTCGAATTCTGTCCGTTCACTATTGATCTTTTTTTAATATCAGAAAAGTATAGGTGCTTTTATCCAGATGGATCAATGCATCAAATATGGATTAGCACAAAACAGCTTTCTGAGACGCTCCTCTTTAGCTTGGTCAGACTCACCGACCGCGCTGCGCAGACAGACCACGATTATGATCAGTGAAAAGTCATAAGCTAATAAGACTGGATCTGATGCTAATGCACTATAGATCAGCATCTGCCCCTCCCTCCTCTCCAGTCAGTCAGGAGCTGCCTCTGCTCCCCTGAGATCCCAACATGGAGGCTCTTTCCTGTTTAAGTGGCCTCCCTCGCTCCCTCCCTCCCTCCTCCTCCTAAGAGTGTCAAGGGGCAAAATTCACATTAGCTGGCTGTTAAAGGACATCCAGGCAAGTGTGTGTGCATCGTGTGCCACAAATGTGAGGCCCGCATCTTAATCCCGATCTCAATTTAACCGCACAGCCTGTGTGATTAAATCCTCCTCTCTTAAAGTATTTAATAATCTTATTAGTTCTCATTTTTTGCAGTTGTGTCTAAACCAAAAACTCACACTGCTAAAATAATTAAGCAGCGTTGTTATTCGTCTTATTTTAGGAGGACCAGCTCACAGTGTGTACACATCATGTTGATGCGTGGATTAGTGTTGCTTAATAACCGTGACTGTTCCAGATTATGGCGTCATTTAATAGAAACTTCCTGCAGCATGCGGCTGGCGGACCACCTGCACGTGGACGACACTGGTGGGCCACATAAGCGATCCATACGAGCAGGGAGTGACCCATGTACTGTGTTCTGGCAAACGACCAGCGTGCGACTAGTCTGAGTGTGAGTTTTAAATTAACTAAATGATTAGGTGATTAACCCAGAGTGGCTTACAACCAGAAAGTGGACGTTTTGAGTGAGACAGTCACACAGAGTGCAAAGGTTTACTGCTGTTCTCCGCTTTCACCGGGCTCGTTTTCCAGCAGGGTTATTGATTTTGACGCAAATAGTGCCTGCGTAGACACACGCACTCAAACGTGAGCAGGAATCAGTCCAACCCAGACATGAAATAATCATGTGTGTGTGTGTGTGCAAGGCGCTCTTTTTGCCGCTGTTTGACATGTGAGTGGTCCAATTACAGCAGACGTGATTGTGATCAAAGGATAAGGAAAGAGGGAAGGGGTTGTGCGAGACAGGCCTTCACTCTCCAGGACCGAGTCTAGAAAGAGACACTGGACTGTAACGACAGAAATAGAGTTTCCGAGAGAGAGTGTGTGAGTGAGAGAGGAAGAGAGAGGAATATGAGTCTGCCTACATATTCCAGCAGGGACACTTCTATGACGCCTCTGCACTTCCTCAAAACCGTGAGAAAAGTCTGTGCGCACTCACACACGAGGACACATACTGTACAAGCTACAGTGAAGTCAAGATGCAATCAAACGGCATTTTGAGCTACTGATTGTTATCATGGCCTTTCACGCACGTACACACGTCAGCTTTAGCCAAAAAATCTCATAAAGGAGCTCGGAGCAGGGAAGATCAATGAACAAAGTTGTTGAGGCCATAAAAATATTTTCATAAACTAATGAAAATTGTCCATCACAAGTTCCCGTATTTGAGAAATTGTCTTCACATTTTTTTTTTCAGTTTAAAAAACAGTCTTAAATACATAAATATTCAGCACACTGTCCTAGAAGAGAGGAGCAATTCGCCCCTGGAAAAAGCCACTGTCAGTCAAAGCTGGTATTCATAGTTTGGCATGGCGCCATAGCTGTGGAGAAAGTTGTACAAACAGCTCGTGGTTTCGCCCATTCTACATTTATACAACACCCAGCGTGCATTGCGCCCCTCCCTCTGAAAGGATCGGCCCAGCGAGAGACGCTGGAGTGAAATACTACGCTGCAGGCAACGGCTCAGAGCGGCACAGAATCCGAAATACGACGAGAATATACCGGTGGATCGTCTAAAAAAATGTCGGGTCTGCAGTCTACAATTCAAACCTGACAATATTGAACGAGACATGACATCAGAGGCGGGTGTCCTAGACTGAGGAAGTGTAGTTTAGCAAGCATTTAATGTTGTCTGGCGGAGGTTTTCCAGGGCCCATTGGAGAAGCGGATAGCGTCCTCCAAAGGCACAGAGCAAAATTGCATTTTTTTTCTACCATTACCTCCCCATAATAGCATGATAGGACTGAGGTTGAAAATCGGCGAACTGGTCCTTTAAATTAACTTTTAACAAGCAATTTTAACACAGATTTCCCTTCATTTTCTATTAGTGGAAAACTGTCTCAATCACAACCAATGAGATTTCGCATTTTATTTAGCATCTGCAATGAAATTTGCAGGAACCTTTTCATTCAAATAAATTGTGAACAATCAGAAAATTAAATGCTAAAAATGTCTCTTGGCCCCGATTTAAAGCACAATAATACTATAATAGAAACTGCAAACTGTGCATGCAGCATCGCCATAGTTGTGTGGCTGTGTGAATCATCCTGCCAAATTAATAGATATAGTGTGACAAATCACCGTGTTTATACGCTGCATCAAAGTGACAGCGGACAGGCAGCTGCTGCGACTTTTAGCCGCAAGCGTCAATAGTCAATTCAGGTCACCAGAGTGGTTCAGGCCACAACTGAGTACGGCAAACAACGTGTATATTAATGGGGCCAGAATAACACTGCTGCTCGAGCACGAACAGGACACACACAGGACCGGGTGGTCCGTTTCATTTACTCGTTTCGTCACAGCGACCAGAATAAGTATATGTGTTCAGGTTTGTCCAAACACAGACAGCAACATCCTATATCGAGGAAACAGGAGACCTATCAACACGATTATATGTAGACACAATGTTGGCAGGCGAGTGGGAGGCATCAGATGCTGGGACGATGATGACATGTTCACTGCAACACCAAAAATAACAGGTGCTTGGCTTCAAGTAGACTTTTTAATGGCTTAAATAAGGCACAAGTACATTTAGAGGTTTTAAACAGCCTTTGACTTGACTTATTCTTAATTGCATGTGGACGTGTGTAACTTTTTTTTGCGTTAAATCTTTGCTCAGGTGTTCACGAAAGCTGTTTTCAGTCTTTGGTCGGAGGAGTCTTGATACATTTTTGACACATAAATTCTCTTTAACAATACAGAAAATCTTTCCTACACATTAACAAACTTGAACTGTGCAGCTTTTCCCCTCTACTTAAAGTTATAATCTCGAAGATTTCATTCTCTTTGGCGGCACACATGGCGATAAACAGTTATTGCGGGAGCACACTTCCCAGATATCCAGACAGTGTCGCATATGTGTCCACGGCTGGCTCCGGTTGTAACTCTTGATTGTCCTCGCTGACGATCGCTTTCCTTTTTAGACTGTTTGTCTTCATCTGAGCGTCGAATTTGACTTATTTTTTAAGTTGTATCTGTAGTTATCACTCTTTTCTTTTTTTGTTCAGCCATAAATTACTGTTTACTCGCAATGCTTGCAGAGACCGGTAAAGCAGCCGCTTAGCTCCACCTACCCTCTCTGGCAGACCAACCACTACTGGGTGATGGAAAACGCCTCACTAACTGGGCGCCGCTTGTGATTTTTTTCCGCAAAAGTCGCACCAGACACAAAGTCCATAATACTGCAAATGCAAAGGCTTTCATCAGTGGGCCATAGGCTCAATCACCATTGTGTTACCTCATTTGGTGGTAGATAGTGACTTAAGCCATACTTCTCCCACTGGTTAACAAAGGCTGATGCACAATCACAGACTTTGAAAATCACTTCTGATCATTTCACAAGCTAAAAAAGTTAAGCTTCATTTGACACCAGCCAGCCACCATCAAGATACCGTATGGGAAAAAATTTGCTGTGTCTATCAATCAGTCACCATCAGACTGTAGCGGTTACATGATTCATGCATTTTCTGCAAGCAGAGAGATAATTTCCATGAATGGCTACGAGTGACTGTCACGGAACACGCACCTGCCAAACTGTGCATGGTTTTATTCCTCTGTGAAATTCTGCAAACACATACGGCCGTGTCATCAAACACTGAGGTCTGTCACTATCAGATCACTTACAGTCATAGTACAAAACGCTCTGAAATTCTCTCAGCGAGTTGACTGTAGGGCAAAGAGCAGGGTTGCCAGGTCTGTTTGACAAAACTAGCCAAATACTAGAACTCAAAATATACCCGTCAAACCATATACACTGCTTTTAAAGTCCAACAGCATTGCTATCATTGCCAAATGCATTATAAAATACACAGATTCATTAAACTCAGACGGTCATAGAGGTGGGTGAGAGGAGGATGCTATCAAAATTGGCATCAACTCCTCTCACCCCCTGCAATCTCTGCAAAAAGCTTTCGTTTTATCTCCAGCCACACGTCCTATCCATTCTTTGATTCTGTTTTCACCTTCCCAGTCTGTTGCGCATTTCTTCCCGTATTTTTCCCCCACTTACCCGGCGTCATGTTTCTCCCCGGGCCGGGGTTGCTAGCTTGAATTGTCCGGCGTGTTAACGGATTCCGCTGCAGGTGTCACTGCTGCGGACAATGGCTGGCAAGCTGACAGCACACAGTGCACCGAACGTCCGCTAATTGTGTCGGGCAAAGTAGTGTGGCAACCCTGGCAAAGAGACAATTTCAAGGAATGTCTGTGGAGATTTTCTGAATTCCTCGACAGCAGCACAGCCTCAAACCAAAGGCATGGACGTTCTGTTCGACTGCAGGTACACACACTTGCAAAGTAGAAAAGAGTTCCTCGAATGTTTCTATCTTGATGAGATAAATCACCACAGTACTGGAAGATCCAGTCACAGGAATGCCACCGCTCAGACAGAGACGTTTATCTAAGACACGCTGAGATAGAGACATCAAGGTATCAGTGAGCAGACACGATGGTGGTGCAGAGATGTTAGATATCAGAGTGACGCGCAGCCACCACACGGTCATCTACATGCCTACTGTTCCTCAATACTCATCTCTTTCTAAATCCTGTGCATTATTCTGACGGTTCTCGTCTTGTCGCTGTTTCATTTGAAATCAAAGAGTATAATTACTTCATTTTGTTGCCATCATCATCTGCAAAATACAAGGGGGGGGGGGGGCAGAGAGGAAATGGGGAGAAAGGAGGGAAAGAGAGAGCTGCAGCTTTGAAATGCTAAACAGGCTGCTCGTTGTTCTTGGCCAGCTGCCTCACCCCAAAAAACAGAACCAAAGAGCGCTCGTGTGGGTGTGGAAATGCACGTATATGTATGTATACGTGCGTGTGTGTGTGTGTGTGCGCTCGTGTGCGTGTTCCTGTCTGCCTGTGTGGGAGGGGTAAGTGCATTCTCTCCAGGATCATACATACTGGCTTCAGCTGCTTGAGATAATCAGCCAAGTTATTCACACATCTAAGGGGTTCAAGTGTGTGTGTTTGTGTGTGTGTGTGGGGGGGGGGGGGGGGGGGGGGGGGGGGCAGGTAGATACTAACATGGTGAGCTATGAGAGTTGTAGGAATTCAGTCCAAAGTGCGATGATGACACAACTGATTTTAAATTGTGTGTCTAGATGACTAATCGGACTTTAGGTTGTAAAAAAACAGCTTCTTTAGTCACTTGTTGACAGGAAAACCATTATGTCTACCACAGCAGTCCTGTCTGACAGTGTCTGACTGTTCAAATTACCGTTAAATTTTTAGGTCACCATCAGGCCAATGGAAAACGGTCACTTTGGGCTTTAAGAATTTGTAATTTTTCACTATTTTATTTTAGTTACACCAAACTATAGTTGATTATTCTACAAAACTAAACTAAATTAAATTATAAAAAGTCTGCAGGTCTACGTTTAAGCAAGGCCACATCCTTAAGACAAAATCAAGTCTCACAGTACTTTGAAAAAGGTTTTTCAACAGAGATAGGAAGACTGGTTTTATGTGGGTTTGATTATTGGAGCTTAACTGCTGCATTTACACTATACTTAAGTTCAGTGATATATCTAAAAGAAACGGTACTATGGGTATGGCAAATATGGCTGCTATACTTTTTCTATTCTGTCCTTCCTTCCTTAAACCCAAACCCTTTTTACAATGCGGTTCCACCTCAGCGCCGCAACAAAGCTCAGCTGTCATGCAGCCTTTGCCATTTTACACTGAACCAAGCAATGGCATCAAGTGTGTGTTTTTACACAGCGTTCCGGCGTTGCAGAAGCAAAACGTGCGCGAGGTGTAAACTAACACCGCGTGCTTCAAATACACACACGGAGGTGTTCCACCATGCCAGCTCCGCCGTTCACACAGACGCCGTTTCGCCTGTTACTACCTCCGATCCCGGCTCAGAGGCGGAACGACTTCGCCCCACCATTCCGCCTCCGTGCGTTTTTACATAGAAGACGAAATGTAACAGAGGCGTAATAATCCCTCCAGTGTAAAAGGGGCTCCAGAGGACAGGTGTCAGCCAGCATACCAGACTTCTCATGGTGTAGTGCCAGACACTTCACTCCATTACTGTTTTAAAGAGACCTGAATATGTGGTGGTGCAATATTAAGTTCCATTAAATTTGCTTCTACTTTTAACTGAACCCAGTGCCTCAAATTGTCAAGACCAAATAAAGACGCATGGTAAAAGCTAGGGGTGAAATGGAGACCAGATTTGCAAGACAAATGTCCAGAGTCTTGAGACGCAGCTCCATCTTCAATGCTTGAGCGCCTTAATGTTTAGACTTAGAAGTATGACCATTTAGCCAATGTTGCACTCAAAACGTAAGAACCAGCCAAACTCTTCAGACCAAGGCATAACCTTTTTCAATCCATCATCGTGACGCAAAAAAGTAGGCTAACAGTTCCATAGTTGAAAGCTAGCATACTTGGCCTTTAAAATGTATTAATATTACTGTATTAAAAAACAGTTTGAGTGATCATAGAAGAAATGCTGAACGTTTTAACTGCTTATCATTTTCCTCTACAGGGCTGAACACCACCTGCTAATAGAAATCAGATTATTTAACACCCAGTTAATTGGGCGACTCCCAACACTGCAGCCTTTAATGACTGATAATGATGTACTGACTTACCAGATGAGCCTTCTGGAGACAATTATTTTCCGGAACAATCTTGTGTAAAACTCATATAGTGTTCATGCAGTCAGTGTGGAGTTTTGTGCCTATGTCTGAAGTCTTCGGAGTTCCTACATTTGGACGAATTATTGACCAGCACAAGATTTCTAAACTGGATAGCATTTTACTTTTCATAGCAACCCAGTCTAAACATCACACACTGACTGCTCACCAATGCCTCAAAACCCATATCTGGGGCAAGAGAAGCGTTACATTTGGGAGTGCATCTCCCTGTGCGTGAGTGTGCGTGCCCCAGTCCACTGGGTGGTTACTTGTGCCAAGGCTCAGAGGAGAGCCTCAGGCCTCACCCCACTAACACACATCATGACCACTTCACATCCTTAAAGCACCACCAACACATTCCTTAACAGCGTCATTTTTTCCTCACACACACCCAAATGTATGCCTGCATACCAGATAAGAAAGGGGTGTAGCTGCTAGGTAAAGTGGATGTCTCCAGCCAGGCCAGTCATCATTCATTAATAACGAGGATACTATCATTAAACAACTTCACTGGTTGAACTTAAAATATGTGCAATTTATGACACATGGAAGGCTTTAAGAGGATTCTTTGTCAGGAGGGAATTTGACATAAAACATGCAGTTAGAGGTGATATGCCATGGAGTAGTAACAGAGAAAATATAAAGCGTAAATTAAGAGATATATGTGTATGGAGCAACCCTGCCAGGCTGCCTCGTTCTGCAGGTAACATCAGGCCTAATAGTCAGTGGCATGGCTCCCTCTCTGCAGCCAGTCTATAACCAGCCTCGGGCACGGTGCCACTGTGGCTTCATGAACAGGATCCTCTGTGTCACACTCCTTCCAGTCGTCGCGACGTCTGACTTCGATACGGGCCATAGCACATAGGATCAGTGAACCAGCCCTCTCCGGGAGCACGTCAGTCATCTATGGGCGCACCTTCCGCTTTGACAGTTGCGTAATAGACCGGCCCTATCGCTTTAACTCCATTACGCATACGGTTGGTGCTATGTAGCAATACTAGCTATAAGATCTAATCTACAGTCAAATGGGCATTAATGACAGAGGATCTGCAGTAAAAGGAGAACACTTGATTTTTGTGCTGGGCTGCTGCCAGCCCTACCTTCCATTGGCCCAGCCCAGCCCGGCCCGGCGCGGCCTGCTAACCCCGGTCAAGCTGACCGGCCCCGGGGCGGCGCGTCAGAGCGCAGCGGTGTGTGCTGCTCTCACCAAGGAGAACAGTGCGTGTGACACAGATATATGACAGGGCTAGGCTAATGTGGGCTATCGTAATGGTCGCTTTTCCAGCCTGGTTAGTGAGGAGACATTTTGCGATGATGTGTAGCCTTCACTGGGCCTGGTGCATGCAGAGAGGGGAGGCTACTCTAGAAATACAGGAGGTCTACTTACTGCTGACTTTCATGCTGCCGAAAGCTGAGGGCTGCGGCACTGGTTTGCAGCTCTCTGCAAAAGATGTGGTCCTGGGCCGACCCGACATGATCCGATCCCTTTGATTCTCTCTCGACTCGGAGGCTGTGGACTCTCTAAACGGCAGGGCTGATCGATCCGCCGGACCTTCTCATCCAAAAAGGATGACAGTAAATTTATAACAGTATAATTCACAGGGAAGCCAGACAGAAAGCGATCCCACGATCCTTTACTTTAGTCCGTTTCACCTAATAAAGCACCCTTTCTGTCCCACACACGGGCAATCAGAGCATCATTTACTCCTTATGCTCCAGGTTTTCTCTCAGCGGGCCTTTGAAGACACGTCTCCGACTAAAATAGTCATGAATCTGGCCTCTCCCTGTGGCCCCCAGATTAAAACCAACAGCGATTTCTTTCTGGGTGTGGAATCAATTTCCCAAAGATGAAAAAGGGTGATATCAGGTGTTAAGATTGCTGATCCGGTGTGGATCACAGGTGAATGCGGCGTTTTCTTGGCGTTTCGGGACACATGCAGTTCCTCATATCCCGATGTGGAGGCTCAATGATCCGACTGCCATGGCGGCTCCCTCGCTTTACGCTAGCCTACCGTCCAACGGAAAATCTGTCCGTTGCCACAGTCTTCTGTTACAAAAGAGCGGCTCTACGTTGCCTCGAAAACCCGCCCTCCTTGCCGTCAAATTTCGGTGTCTTCGGTGAAGCTCCGGGGCAGCGACCTCTTCAGAAAATGATGGTCTTTAACTACAGAGTGCGACGATACTGAATATCTTTTTTTATTCCTTCCCCATAGGTTTCGGGCTCGCTGTCTTTGTCGCTGCGCACGTTAGCTACGCTATTTCCGTTAAGGGTTACAGGGAATGCTCCTCCGTCATGGAAGGAAGTTCACGCTGCTGACGTAACCCGCGACGCAGAATAGGAAAACTGTGCACGCGCACAACCGTGTTCATGTGATCCAATAAGCACGCCGCTCTTGAGCACCACATGGCACAATTTGCTTGGCACCGCCTTCACGACTTCAAAGGCCTTTTCCCAGTGCCGCGACAGGGACAATGGGCGGATCCTCTCCTAGGATTGATTACGTAGTCAGCCAATGGGGCTCGAAAACCAGACTGTCAGTTCAAATGGGCCCAGCTGTCACAGACCACCGGTGGTCATGCAGCACTGTTGCTATGATAGTTACAAAAGCCCATCCTCTACCTCTTTTTTAATACACGCAGCCCCCAAGCACATCCATTTAATTAGTGTCATAATGCTTAGTAATTGTTATAATTTGTGTGTAAATATGTGCAGGGCTGTTTTTGTCACACTTAATCCACGTTAACTTCACCTCTATATCTTTTTTTTATATGGTAGTATACTGCTTTCTAGTGAGGTGCTCTTTATAAAGGGTTTATAGGTTGTAACTGATTTCTTAATAAATAGTGAATATATGATTTATGCTTGTGTTTTCTCGATTCTTTGCACATAGCCATTGTGCCACCCTCAGTCCCACAACTCCCTCAATTCTTTGCAACACAGCAGTTATACATATTGTAGTGTAAAAAGTATATCGTATCGTACCAAAGCGATGGAATCGTTTTCCTGTATTATGAAATTACAATAGAATTGAACTTTGAAACTTCTCTCGGTTATAAGCCGTTCATAAGAACTCACCTTTGCTTGCCAGGCTATGTAAATTCATTTTTGGCTGTTCTTTGTATTCAGCAATGATACTGTTGTAATTGTCATTAATAAATGTTGTCAATAAAAAGGTTGCTGATAAAAACACTTTGAATTTCAACCATCTGCAGCCCTTTTTGTAAGGTAAGGGATTTTACACAATCTGGCAACCCATAAAGTGTTATCTATTGCCTTCAGCTTAATAAAAGCCATTAGTTACCTGTTATAAACACATCATAAAAGGTAAATTATAAGAAACCGGCACCCTTCATGCATTTATAGTGACCTGAAACCACTAATATTTATTATATATTTATAACTTTTATTCATTGCGCAACAAATGTTGTGGATAGCCACAGATTACTGTGTTATTATAGGAGAGAAATGTACTGTATGTGCGATCGATTGACACAATTTTTTATTCCACAATTCCTCAAAATGTTGAGGAGAATGCAGCACACTCGTCTCAGCTTTGCAGGAAAGTCTTCCCTCCTGCACAGTGATGCTGGTAGTCGGTCTTTTGTGCGGTTTATTTATACTCTGTTATGCTCTGTATCAAAGGGAGTTTCTCCCAGGCTGCCCTTCAATGGTTCGTATGCAGAATAGAGAGAAGTAGCGTCTCATAAACAGGCAGCGGAGCGGAATTAATGCGAGACACTGTTTTCCCTTTATATAGCAACACTTCCCCCGGCAAACATACATATTCCCATTGGCGGAAGAAAGAAAAAATATACAGGGAGACAGAGTGGAGATAGTGGGAGGGAGTGAGAGAGAAACACTAAAATGAGGGGGAGAGATAAATGCTCTATTTTTGTCTGTGCTGAAGGAATATCAGGAAAATCTGCTCAATTTGAAGATATTACTTTTTCCATGGAAATGCAAATAGAGGTCAAGTTTTGTACTGTATTTAATACAGTGTATTTAGTATGCCAGCATAGGCTGATTTATGGGAAGCTGGGAGAAATAGGTTTGAGTGCGCAAGCTGAATATGGTCTCATTTTCGCCTTGTGGCCCCCCAGCAGGTTAATCCGGGGCCTGCTTGAGGCCAGTGGTTTATACGCTTTCTGTTTGGATGAGATGCAGCATGAACGTGAAGTGGTTAATAGTCTTCAGGGCACTCTCTCTTTCACACACTTCAGATAAGCGTGACCTTTGCACATTAACTTCCCTTAATCAGTCAGGATAAATATAGTAGGAAAATAATTAAGGGGAATGATATCAGTGACCTGTTTTCGCTGATTGCTCTAACTGTGTTGTATCTTGTTAAGACGGCAAAGATCTGATAACAAAACAAGGAGCATTGTCTGGATAATGTAGGAGATTAGTAAAAAACAAAATACAAGCCATACATTAAATTGGCGCTGTTACTTTAAAGGAATGGGTTTGACCATGTAAAACAATAACACAGAGACAGAAATTCATTCTGTAAAACAAAAAATCTACAATAAATATTCAAATAAATACAGTGTTTGCACAATAGGTAATACAGTGCACATTTCAACTGTGAAAAACGTTCATTTTGCTTAAAAAGTCAGCCTTGGATGTTTATGGAATGTGAGGACTTTCATTCGATAGCAGAAAACTACAAATAATGCCACAAGTGGTATCAAAAAGGAAACAGTACTGTGTGCTTCAGAGCTACAAAAAAATCACGAGTCTAACAGTCTCATTTTGTGCATTAGCTTAATGCATAGTGAACTTTGTGCCTGCTTTAGCCTCAAAGCTAACTTTGTCTTAGAATTCAAGTGGTGGAACTGGAGGAAGGTGTAAAGTGCAGTAACCCAGTGCTCATACAAAGGTGGGTTTGAGGTCTTCTTTGAACACCACAGGGTGCGGGGAGCGGTACAGGCCGGCGAATCCTTCGTACTCGCTGTCCGAGGAGTCCGAGGAGGTGTCAGAGGACAGGGGCTCACAGGAGTCGCAGTAGGGACGGTGGTAGTAACAGTAGTCTGTCGAGCTGCTGGAGTCAGAGTCCCAGTACCCGCAGGAGTCTCTCATGCGCCTGCTGTGACTGTTTTCTCCACCCGCTTCCACATCAGGTTGAGCTGTGGGAAATCTGCGGGACCTTGAATCACACCTCCGACATTTTCTTATCGCTTCATTCCCTTCTGCATCCTCCTCCTCCTCCTCCTCCTTTTCGAGGTTAGAGTCTTGAATCTGGTGGAGGGTTCCTTCCACCGTGGCCCCGTCAGAGCGCTTTCCTGTATCTTTATGTTTACAGTTGTCCCTTATCTTCCCACAACCAGCAGCCTCTGAGCCCGTATAGAAGCAGGGAGGGGGCATACCTCTCCTGGAGGAGCGGAAGGGCGGCCGGCGCTTCCTCATCGCATAAGGAGAGATGCTGGGAAAGCGGAAGATAACAGGTGGATGAGGGGAGCGTGGAGTCCGCAGGGAGAGAGGGGACAGTACGAGAGAGTCGGGATATTTTAGCTGAGAAGGCGTTCGGGACGTTTGACCCGGAGATCGGAGCGCGGTTTCCATGATGGCGTCCACGCTAAGCTCCTGGAGGATCTCCTGCAACTGCTCGCTGCTGACAAAACCAGCCGGCCCGGCGTTTGGTCCTAGATTGAGTGTTAGGGCACTCTGATTGTTGAGAGCTTCAAGCTGAGAGGGGTTAAATCCTCTGTGAGATTGTAAGGAGGTGACAAAGTGAACTGTCTCTTCTGCAGTCCTGAGTGATCCATGAGACTGGGGGGACATAGGCGACTTTGGACCCTGCTCTAATCTGGATTCAGATGTGTCCACACTTGTAGCACCAGCAGTAGTTACACTTTTCATATTCTCTCCCTCATTAGAAAGAGGAGAGGAAGCAGTGTTCGGGGTTGGGGAGTTTGCAGTAATAGTAGATGATGGAACAGCTGTAAGTTGAGGCGGGGAGAGATGGGATTTAGCGTCCCTCTGAGGTAGAGAAGAAGAAGTAGAGATCCGGTCAGACTGAAGCTCTGTGGTCTGAGTGGAGGAGGAGTTCAGGTTGGTGTTGGAGGATTCCATGTCCGGGTCCTCGGGAGGCCGGCTGGCCGACATGAGTCGCAGGAGTTTATCCTTGGCGTTGCTCACCTGCTCCTGCAGACTGTCGATCACAGCGTTCTTCTGGAAATTGTAACAGAAATTTAAAGTTACGTCGATGAAACAGTCAAACTCTGGGAGAAAAACCTGACCGATTTTGTGAAACATGGCAGTACCTCATTAAGGAGTTTTTTCATGGAGTTGTTCTCCCCCAGCAGGTAGTAGATCTCGTCCTGGCTGTACACTGACGGCTGGCTCTTACTCGGGCTGCTGAAATACTTGGCCATCTGACTCGGGTTGTTCTGATCCTCTTCAAACTGCCTCCACTGCGTCAGCTGCATGGTAGTGATTGTGATACATAGAAAGGGTTAAATCATACAGTACGGTGCACTGACTCTCATCTACAGATACATTACAAATCCCTGTAGTCAGTGTTTCCAGGACCTTTTGACCAGGTGTGTTTGAGCGTGTTGCTCACTGTTCAAATATTTCCTTCCTTTCCGCTGGAGAGGCATTCCTTTATTGTAACATAAACCCGCTGCCAGACACTTAAAGAGTCATAAACCTGTTTGCAGCAGCCTACGTAGATTTGACTCATAAACACCTTCTGTGTGAGTCACGCTGCTCTGATAGACATGGCACACTAGCACGCATACGGAAAATAGAGATGTGGGCACCTCAATCAGTCACTCAATTTATTAGTTTGTCAAAACAAAAAGAGAAAGTCAGACAAGCATCACTCATTCATTCATCTGTCTGTCTTTTAAAAGCTGGCCTCCACACGTTGGATCATATGATACTCTGAGTCAGCGATACAAAGAAAGTAACAGTGTCATCACCAGAAACAAGATGTCAGAGGTGTTTCTCCAAGGATGAAGAAGAAATCCTACACTTCCTAACTTTTTTCATTAATCCTTTCTGTGTATCTTGAGCTGCATTTTTTCTTACCTGAGGCACAAACAGCATGCAGTTGGTAGCCAGTGTGCTGATGAAAATGGCTCCAGCCACAGTGCTGTAGACCAGGTTGGGATAACCCTGCAGGAAGATGTAGACAGGAACGGCCACAGCTGAGGAGAGGGTGACCAAAGTGACGGCGGTTATGATGGTGGGAGACTGGTTGACTGGAGGGTGGCTGACAGTGCTGGTCAGTCCAGCTAGATAGGTCCCATAGAGGAGAAGACAACCCTGAGGGGAAGTGAAGGGAAATAGTGAAGGCAAAGCACAAAGAAAATAGTGTTCTGGTTCAAAGCTGTAAGCATGGGACCTCAAACAATTAATATTAATTATAAAATTTTTTTGAAGTGAATGGGCGCTGGTTTAGCTCAGCAGTTAAATCGCACGCCCCATATACAAAGGCCAAAGTCCTTAATGCAGCACGACTCCCACCCTTGGCCCTTTGCCGCATGTCTTCCCCACTCTCTATTCCCCTCCCTGTTTCCGACATTATCCACTGTCCTCTCGCTAAATAAGGACATAAAAGGCCAAAAAAAAAAAATCTGTTTATGTAAATATCCCTATAGTAGCGTGTATTCACAGAATAACAGGGGGCCGAGGATGGAGCCCTGGGGATCTCCATTTCAGGTCAGACAGGCCACAGAAGAGGAGGCACTAAGTAGTGCGAGAAAAATTCTGTTTGATAATTAATTCAAAGGCAGTATCCTGTGATGTTAACCGTCATTTTATGGCATTCCACCAAAAACAGATGATCTACTGTGTCCTGGGAGGCTCCAGGGTGGGTGAGGTTGTTTTCTTTCCTTTTTCCTTTTTTTCTCTCTCTCTTTCTTTCTTCTTTGTTTAATTTGTTTTGTTTTGTTTTGCTGTATTGTATTATTATTATGGCTTGAATTACACTGGCTATTTTTGTACATAGTCTTTAGTTTTAAAATCCAATAATCTGAAGCATCAGCTGTAAGTAAAATTTCACTTGGTAATTAAATGATCCAAAGGATCAAAGCACTCATGAATATAACCACATTATACTTTTTTTTTTGCCATTAACTATAAAACAGAGTTATTCAAATTGGGAAAAGTTTCAAAGAGATTATGGGAAACATTTAAAGTCATCACTGTGTATTCCTTAAATACACAAATTGTGTGATATGATGAAACCACTCACACTACAGAAACTATGAAGGAAGTTGCTTCAAATGTAAAGTGCTTTTACATGAAAATAACACATTTAATAAACCATAAATAAATAAATTATATCACCATAACAATAAAGGAACTCAGAGCAGTCACTTGTTTTATCATTCTAGTAGGACATAGTTTTCTTACCTTTTGTACAGCAATGAGGATAACCCAAAGATCAGAGTACACAGAAGAACAGGTGTCCAGCTGAGACAAGGAATAGGAAATCTCGCTCTCAACCACCTAGATCAGGAAACACAACATCAATCAAATGAAAGCTGAATATTACGAAATGTGTCATAATCCCCACAATAAAATGAGTTAAATCACTGTTAGATTCTACCTTGACATCAGCGCCGATGGATCGTGAACACCTGATGGGGTCTATGAGGTTCCAGGCGGTGAGAACAAGCAAGTCCACCAGGATCAGAAGAGCCACCAGGCCCATCAGCTGGATGTCTCTGATGATCTGAGTAAAGGCAACATTTACACCCATGTTTAACAGTTACATATTGAGATTTTACAGCCTCTTCATCTGTATAAGACTCTCTGTAACACTAGCTAGACACCTGTTAGGGAATGCTGCAAGTCTCCTTAGGAAGTGGAACATGATAAACTTAAGGAACAAACTTAAAAGAAATCTGACTGAATGCCTCATGGCTTCACAATCCTCTTCATTTGTATACCCTCTAAGTTAATGCTGGACATAGACATGGCCACTAGGGGGCTGGTAGAGCTACCTACCACTCTCTTGTCAGGCACTCGCTGGGTGAACACTCTGTACAGTCTCCATGTCTTCCCCAAAATCGGGCCAAACACCAGCGTACTGCCGACACAGAGAGTCCACATTCGAGCCTGTTTGGAAAAGCACAACGTGCATAATTATCCAACAATCGTTTATAATTTAAGAATATAATGGAGGAATGAAGGAGACTTACTTGTAGGACAGCTGTAGATTCTCCACCTTGTGAATGTGCTTGTTCATCAAAAGCAAAGAGGAAGCCGCTGACGTAGGTGAGGACACTTCCAAAGAGGGTCAGGACGTTCAGGTTGGGACTGGACATCTTCACTATTCTAATAATACAAGGACACATATAGAAACAATTGATCTATTGATTTCTATAACTTTTTCTATAATATTAATATGTGTGTTTTATTGTGTAGTCTACCTGTTGTTTTTGAAGCGCAGGGTGAAGAGGAGGAAGCAGAAAGCCAGCAGGATGCCACAGGAGAGCAGCGTCCACACCACCGCACATAACACTGGGGAGAGAGACCGCCTGGGGAGCTCCACTGCCACCTGCACACACACATGCACATGCAAACCCCTTACAATGACGCCTTAAATGGTACAGACACAGCTCATAGACGTGTGTTTTGAACCTTCAGTTTTGCCCTTAATACTTACGTAAAAGAGTAAAAAGAAGTACACAGGATTCAGACGAGTTAACAAACTTTATTAAGGCAAACAGGGCTACAAACATCACACTAGACCTTTGCTAACTAACTCATTTTAAAGTGAAGGTTGGTTAAAAAAAAAGCATTCAAGTAAAAGGAAGAGATTTAATGTTTCAGATTTTAGACATCCGAGATGATCAGAGGAGCAGAGTTGACCCCGCCATGGTTACGGCGAGGGTTTAAGTAGGGGAAAAGCCTTCCATTGAATGAGTATCCAGTGAATGAGTACAAATGAGAAGCAGAGTCCACGCTGTAAAAAGAAACCTGCCCCCCGTCTAGATCAACATACACCCCGACTTTCTGGGGCTTCTCGACCAGCGGCAACTGGATAGGAGTGCTGCTGAGGGCCCAGTAGCTCCCATCCTGTCTCATCCCGAGGGCCCAGTAGCCCGTTTCAGGATTCAGCATATTTCCTCCTTTTCTGTTGACAGATTCAAGCGCAACTCCAACATCCCACTCCGTCTTCCCTTTCACCTGGACCTCGTAGTAGAACCTTCCAGAGGAGAAACCCTCCTTTCCCAAAACGCTGACACCAGGGTAAAACCTCTTAGGGTTGTCCGGGACGTTCAGCGCTACGTCACCGTGAAAGGCCTGTTTCCTGTTTTCAGACAGCACCAGTTTGGGATGAACTGTATCAGGATCTAGAGTCACATCAACAGCACACTGCTGAGCCCTCCGAAACTCGTCCTCACACAGCCTCTTCACCTCAGCTTTTACTGTCTCCTCCAGCTGGCATGCCACTCTCCTGACTGCTCTCCGCATAGTGCCCACATAAACAGCACTCTCTGCGCATGTGTCATGTGACCAGGCTTTGGTGGATGGCAGGGTGGTGAAAGCTGGAAAGCTCTGGAGAAGGTAGAGGTCGTCTTCGGTGTGTGAGAGCTGTGTCAGCTCGGCGTTCCTCCGATTCAGCTCATCGATCTCCCGCTTTAGCTCGGCGATGAGTCGGCTTGCCCTGCTGTCAACTTGCCTTTGCTTTGCACCGATCACTTCTGCGACCTCAGCTTGGCCTCTCTGGACTAAGAGGAGCAGTTTGTTGAAGACTTTCAAACTCTCTTCAAGCTCTATTTCTGAGTTTTCTCTGCTGAGCAGAACAGCTTGGCTGATTTCGCTGATTTTCTGCTGATGTCCCCGGATCATTTTTTCCACCTCTGCATTTATCCCCTTAATTTGAGCTCTCTTGTCTTTACTCTCTACCTCTATAGGAACGGTGTGATGAGCTTTGTGGTCTTTCCGAATGCAGATGCGGCACACATAGGTTTGGTCGGTGTGACAGAACAGGCCCAGGAGTTTCTCGTGCTTCTTACACACTCTGTCTTGCATATTCATCATTGGGTGGATGAGTTGATGTTTCTTGAAGGTGCCTAGAACATGATGGGGCTCCAGGTGAGTCTCGCAGAAAGAAGCCAAACAATCCAGACAGGATTTAAGAGCCATGACTCTTTTTCCAACACACACATCACATGAAACTCCCCCTCTAAGGCCTGAATATTGGCCAACAGCGCTGGTTTCATTTTCATCTTTCTGTTCCAATGACTTTTTGAAGAGGAAAGCCACCTCGGATATGAAGGTGTTAACTTCGAGCTCGGGCCTTCTGTAGAACTTCTGCCTGCACATTGGGCACTGCGACAGATTAGCACTCTGCCAGTATCCTTGTATGCACTCCCTGCAGAAGTTGTGCCCACAAGGAGTAGACACAGGTTGGTTTAACAAATCCAGACAGATGGGGCAAAGAAGCTGCTCTTCAGACAGCACACTGCCAGCTGTAGCCATATCTGGGAACACATCCAGAAAGAGAAACAGGTGGTATTTTATGAAATAAATTGGCACCAGACATCCATTTTTTTCATTCTACTATACGATTAGGTTTGGAAACAGTTGTGCCTGCTGAGCTGTCTGTCCACAAATAGTAACAAATGCCTGGTGTTACCTTTCATCAAAGGATATTTTAGGTTGAGTAAACATTCATAATGCCCCCTGAGGGCAACAAACACTGTTAAAAGAGACTGTTGACACTTGTTTAAACTTTTAAGTAACATATCACTTCATATCCTTTCATTTGAATACAATATTATAATATATCCATTACAATAACAAAGAACAAACACTCATGCCAACTGTTCCCTTCCCTTAGGATAAATGTGATATCTACACTAAGGCTGATCCACACATATATTAATGTCAAGAAAGAAAGAAATCAAAGAGATAACTCACCTCACTCTTGTGTTCTGTGGCATAGAGAGGAAAGGAGTCGTTGTTTGTGTTCCCTGACACAGTGTCGCTACTACTGTAGTTTCTATTTTAAAAGTCATGTTAGACTTCCATGTGCCCTCATCAAGTTGCTGGACTCCGCTCACTCTTCTCTTAAAGGCACAAGTGACTGATGCGATACTAAACATAGCTTCACTGGTCCATGAGCCCTATTTTATCAATCTATAGATTTCTATAGAGAGGTAATTCACCAGATTCACTGCTTTTAATTAATGAACAACTAATATGACAAATCATAGTGAAAATTTGAAGGCAAATCCGGCCAAATTTTAAGATATATGATGACCTGTTAGCTACTGTAGGACAACAGCTACTGCTAGCATTTAGCCACTTCCTAGATAACGAAGTACATTTTTAGCTAGCATTACAGTAGATAAGAACTTACACATTACCTATCATAGCACATAACACGACCAAAATAGTAACATTAGCTTTCATAGCTAACTGTAAGACCACAGCTAATGCTAGCATTTAGCCACTTCCTAGATAACGAAGTACATTTTTAGCTAGCATTACAGTAGATAAGAACGTACACATTTCCTATCATAGCACATAACACGACCAAAATAGTAACATTAGCTTTCATAGCTAACTGTCAGACCACAGCTAATGCTAGCATTTAGCCACTTCCTAGATAACGAAGTACATTTTTAGCTAGCATTACAGTAGATAAGACATACACATTTCCTATCATAGCACATAACACAACCAAAATAGTAACATTAGCTTTCATAGCTAACTGTAAGACCACAGCTAATGCTAGCATTTAGCCACTTCCTAAAAAACGAAGTACATTTTTAGCTAGCATTACAGTAGATAAGACATACACATTTCCTATCATAGCACATAACACGACCAAAATAGTAACATTAGCTTTCATAGCTAACTGTCAGACCACAGCTAATGCTAGCATTTCGCCACTTCCTAGATAACATAACGTTAATTTGGAAGTAAATTTTTAGCTAGAATTACAGTAGATAAGAATTGACACATTTCCTATTATAGCAAGTAACACGGCCAAAACAGTAATATTAGCTTTCATAGCTAACTGTTATATATTTAGCTAATGAATGGTTAAATGTTAACGTTAGCTGTTGTCTGACTGCTAATGGGTTGTACGATATGTTATTTAGCTTGAAATATGATTAGATTTTGTCCAAATTGTCACAGTTCATTGTCTTTTCAGATGCTAATCAATCCAAAAACTGTCAGATACCCTAAATCTATATGTCAACCAACCTGAAACACAGCACGTTATACAACAGCATTTGAGCTTATGATTATTAGAAAATAGAGTAACTGGTCACTGTATGAATATGGTCAATTAAAACGTTCCTAGTTTGTTTTCTTCTCATTTACATGCGTGTTTTTGGTGATAAAAGAAATTAACCAAATTTAAATACATTGACACAAGTTTACCAACAGTAGTGCATATAGGTTAATTAAAAAAGCAGTGGGTAACTTTATAAGTAATATTAAAGGTAAATTCTATAGTATGTAACTTGGTCTTGTGTCATTGATCAGTTCTGGGTCAATACTGTGATTGGTTTGCTACAAGGATAATATAAATAAAAGATTACATATTCAATTAAAAAATGTAGACAGGATATCCTTTTAACCTCTAACCCTCTTGAGGCCATACAGGATTCCATTAAACTTCAGCCAATATGTTTGTATGTATAGGGATTGCCATTTGAGTATGTGTGTGCAGGAGTGTGTTGTATTTGTATTTTTAACATATGTGCATTCTGTACCTGCTATTGTTGGATTTGCATATTTTGAGTGTTTGTGTCTACGTACATGTGTGTGTTTATGCATGCATGCATACCTGACTGAGACCACATAGTCTCTGCAGGATGTCGAGGCCCTCCTGCCTGTTGACTCCTGAGTGGATGAAGCAGAGTGGGGAATCACACTGCGAGCTGCAGTTCAGCTCAGGCTCCATGACTGGCCCCAGTCTGTCCACTTTCACAAACACATCCTGGGGAACAAACAGATGGTTTTAATGATATGATGACATGCAAAAAATTCTGCATTAAATATTGTTACACTGAATTATAACCATGAGGAAAGCAAACCCTTTAAGAGATTGTCTTGGTTTTGGTTAAAACATTTTTCTCTGCAACTTTAAACATCTTAAATATTAGAGCATCAACTTAGCTCCAAAATAGAGAGCACTGGAGACCAGGAAAACACATTTCTGTGGAATCATGCTTCTACTGTATTTCTATTGTACTTCACTAAATGGTTGTAAGACTTGCAGCCACCACAGTGTGGTGCTGTGACAGAGACCTCTGGGAGGGGGGACTGATGGGAGCATGCGATTCTGCACTACATTTGCACAAGAAACACCAAGAAAAAGGGATTAAGATCATACGCAGAAATAAAAACAGATACTGAGGTTGGGATGAAATTAAGATTGGAATCAAAATGAAACAATAAAGTGTTAATTATTTACCACAACAAAGCAAACTTAGAAGCGTCAGGACTCTGCCTGTGTGACAGGAAGCCTGTGTTACTGCTTATCCTCAATTTCCACTCGCACTGCGTCATCGCTGAGGTGAGGCAGCCAGGATCACATTATGACTGGAACACACATGCACAGGCGGAATGATGGAGAGAAACAAAAAAACAATGGAAATACACCTAAGCTATCATTTGCAGTTTCACTGAGGGACGAATGATCTGCAATCAGCCTGGTTTTTACTACACCTGAGACTGAGGACATAAACTTTGGTGAGAATCAACAAACAACTGTTTGTCACTCTCGCCACAGGCATTTTTATTAGGCTAGCGGTGCTGCACTGACATGTTGCAGGTTTAATTATGCAGCATGGTATCACCTGATACTCCGAGCTGTAACTAGCTCAGACTGACGGAGTCTCGGTAAACGCTGCAGTGACTCAGCTACATGTGCCTGGGACCATGTCAGACCACTTGTATCGATACAAATTGGCAGACAGGTGAGTGTTTACATGAGTAGCGTGTTATTAGGCAACACGTCTCGTCGTTGTCTGCTGAATGACTAGGATGCCCTACTAGCGCTGGGAAAGTTGGGGGATTCCGGAGGAATATTTGGGTTAATTACTACACTAGATAAATATATCTTAAGAAAAAAAAACAAGACAATCTGCCCGACAAGAGATGAAGATATTCTTCTAGAAAGATGTCCTTGGTGAGAGTGACCCAATTCCACATACTAATGGTGTCAACAGAACAATGAAGCCCACCAAGCTGCATATCTGGGAAATGTCTGGAGTTCCTGTTCGTGTTGTTTCGTCACTTTCCAAGTTTAGATCACAGCTCTGCTGCTTCCCGCAGGAAAAGCCGGCAGAGAGAGGCATTTCCGCCAGCGTTTCAAAATCCTGCCTCTGTAGGGTTCAGTTTAGTAGAAAACCCGCCACCCTGCAGGGGTCAACAAAGGTCAGCCAACATCCAACCACAGAGGTCACTGTGTAAGCAGCTAGAGCTGGGCCCTTCTTCAGGATGTGTTGGGTTTTGCGGACATGTTTTGACAGTTCAGAATAGTCATGAGGAGTGTCTTTTAAAGTCCTGAAGGCTTAACCGCAAGTATTACTTGAGCTACCTGTGGCCTTGATGTCTTAGTTTAATGTAGGGCGGGCCTAACCTGTGTGCAGCTTAGCTTTTGCTGCTTCACTTGCCCCTGAGCTTCTCTCTAAGTCACATTTTTCTTTGATTTATTGAGCTATCCGGAATATTTCAAACATTTCTGACTGTTCTTTCCACTCAGAGACAGACTAACCCTTTACCATGAAACTTTTAATCAAACATGCAGTAGCCTAAAGAAAAGCCCATTCATTGCACTGTCAATCTTTCTGCTGCTCTTTCAAGATTAGAGCTGTGTAACCACAGGCGCTGCCACATGTAAAGCCCGGTTCAGGGGGCAATATTGAAACATTCCTCCACAGGAAATAATCCGTTTATAAATTTACTTTTTAAGCTGAGTTAGAATGCAATCACTTCTCAACTTCACTTCTGAAATCCCGCCTCAGGCCCGGCGTAAGGCGATTCTTGGCACATGGTGCATTTTACAACCTGGTTCCATAAAGTATAAATTGGTCAGCCCAATTTGACAATGAATGAGATTAATGCGCCACAATTATGGTGCAACTTCATGGTTTGTGGTTGTATATTTTCAATGTTAATACAGAACTCTCATCACGATGCTATTTTAAAATGTATACTGTTACGAAGCAATAAATTGTACGTTATGTGAGATTTATATAAACGTGTAAAATCTAGCAATTCATGAATTTAACCGGTCCTGTTCGGTCAAAATGATGCGTAAAAACATGCTCACTCGCGGCTGCATCAGTGCACTTGCACGTTTTTTTCAATCAAATTGCCTCAAATGGAATAAAAACATCTTCTAGTAAAGGAAGAAAGAAAATAAAACACAAAGGAATAGTTTAAGATCAAACCTTGGTTCCCAAAGCGCATGGAGGATCCCATCGCCTCCAAACTCCATCGCGCAAGACTCGGAGACGTTAAAGTGAAAATTGAAAATAAATGACTGGATGATAAGCTGCATAACATAGCTACAAAATTCCCATGGCTTCACAGTTGTAATAAATCCCGCGAGATAATGTGTCCGTCAAACTGTCAGTCCGCAGCCCGAGAGGATCCTGTCACTCAGGAAAAGTTCACCAGACTGCCGGAGTTTTCTTTTGAGCACGAGAGGGAGGCGCGTGTGTCAGGGGCAGGAGGTGTGTTAGTGTGTATGCTTTCTGTCTCTCTCTTTCTCTCTCTTTTCCAGCTCTCACTCCCCACCAATCAGGATTCAGAGTGAGATGTGACCCATGTGGTGCAGTTTGATGTGACTGTGGGAGCAGCATGTGGCAGCTGGACCCTGGGGACTGGGTGGCATATGGGACAGGGCGGCACACTCTGTAAATAAATAAATATAGTGAATAACAGTTGTTTTTAGTGGAAAGAGATATCATCTGAAAAAGCAGGCTTCTAAAAGGGATGGTAGAGCATTTGGAAAAACAGTTTCTACTTTCTGCATCAAAAGAGAAAGAAGAGCTTCTGTGCGAGTGCGACGAGCGAGCAGAAATATTTCTGCATTTGTTCCGCCAGCCATGAGAGGCATAAAGGTGTTATTAAGACTTCACAGAGATTTATAGTGTGAGCCTACACTCAGGGTCATTCCTGATGAGGGAGTGTCACCACTACTGACAGCTGTAAGTGGGGAGCAGAGACACAAAAAGAGATCATTAAAGAAGAGGAGAATGTTATATAATATTCATTCATCCAGGAACCAACCCCCCAGTTTCACCACACACTCAGGATGAAGCTGTGTCAAGAGATTGTTTCTGCCTATTCCTATTCAGGAGCTTCAGCTTCAATCCCTTAGGCAATGAAACACTGTAATAATTCTTATTTTCCAATACAGGAAGCTCAAATTATAGTCAAACTAAGGTTAGATTTGGATCACAAGAAGATTTATAAGCGCGTTTAAAGGGCTAAACCATAAGACTATTTTAAAATAGTTCCTGAAAGGTGCCGCAAATTGCACAAAAAAAGTGCTAACGCTGTAGCATTTTGAAGGATTTATCTGTAGAAAAGACTTTTAAAATTAGAACTCTGTAAAGAGCTAGAAAAAGTGTGCATTGGGCACGCCATCGTGTCAATCAAATCTTAATATACACTGATATATGTGGGTTACTGAAGGTTTTAATCTGTGCTAGTAGATACTATGGAGACTTGGGCATGTTAGCAGGATGCATACTGCTTTTGTAGTTGAAACCAAGCAGCTGCACTGCTAAACAACATTAAGTTGTATGAGTCGAATTAGTTTCAGCACTGAAGCAGAAATTCAGTCTGAAAAAGAAGCTAAGCTAACGCTGCTTCTGTAACTGAAGAATCCTGTTAATGTGGACTGTAACTGCTGTAATGAGTTCAAAGAACAAGACAAAGACAGAAGTAAACTATCAGTAAGATATCAACAATGAAAAGATTGTGACAGAGTAAATGTGATTGTTCAAGAAAATGAGAGAAAAAATTAAATCTTGACATTTTTAACGTATGTGTGCTGATCAAATGACACCATGTTAGCGCCCAATTAAAGGATGACACAGTTACCAGCTCTGTTACACGCAAAGCGTGGCAATCACTCTCAGGTTTCCCTCAAGATCAGGTTCAAGATGGACTGCACCAGCGGCAGGTGGACTCCACTGATGCTCAGATTACACAGAGCTTGAATATTTCATTTGCAGACACGAGTCTGTTGCTCAAAAAGCAGGAGTCAAAGGGGAAAGGCTGGCAGGGAGGACAAACTCGATGAAACAGGACACGTGTGGTCCTACTGAGGTTACCAAGGATCAAGTCTAACATTAAAAATGTAATTAACAACACGAGTGTTACAAACAGGCACCATCTTTTCCGGACTGTCATACTATGCACATGTATCAGCTGGAAGCCCACCAACCAAAATAAATAACAAGCAAAGCTTTTAAGCCATTTCCTGTTGAACCACTCCTGACAGGCAGCACCAGCGTTTCCTGACATGGAAGCATCTGCGGCTGTGATTCAACATGTGACCACAGTGCGAAAGAGTCCCACTGTTATGTAGTGTTTAAGACTACGTGGGTGGAAATGCATTGTTCGGTATGTGAGGCATCATCAAAACCACTTCCAGGCCCACACTGGCCTTCGCAGAGCCTGGACGCTCCTCAGTGACATGCCCAGGTTTGCCCACTAACAAACACAGAGACAAATCCCTCTCTGGAACGTTGCGGCTCCTCCTGCAGTGTTGCTATGGACCTGGATTAGCAGCGCTGGATCAAAGCGACCCAGCAGGCTCCAGTCATGGTGCTTCTACTGAAAGCAGTGATTGTGAAACGTAGGGGGAAAGTATCTGTCTGCTTACTCTGGAATCAAAACTATTTTCCAGCTAAAAAAGCAGTATAGCAACTGATGATGCATATCCTGCTGTATAATGCAAGAGCAATAGGTGACCCTGTGAACATGTTGAAACGGGTTTCACGGCTGTTTATGTAGCAATAAGGTTCAAGAATTCTTTCCCAGAAAAATGATTAACTTAATACAGCATTTATTTACTTTTTAGCCACTAGGAGGCAGCACAACAAACTGCAGACACAACATTTACATTATAAATATGGCTAACTTGCTAGCAAACAGCTGCTATTAACACAACTCAGCACACAGACAAACTTAAGCATTTTTTGGTGTTGTGTGTTTCCATAACTACTCACTTTCATTATAACTGTTTTTATTCCACCAATGTCTGTGGGATAGCTGGCTCTTTCATGTTCTTTAGCTAGCTGCTAACTGCTTACTAGCTGCTAGCTTTACAGCTAGCATAGTGTGGATCATTGTATCCATTTAAATAGTGATTAAAGCAGCTTTAAATGAAGTTGTGATAACAATGTATACTGATAATGTAATAATGAGTCATTACATTAATTCAAACAGAGGATTTCTAACAATGACCTGAACGTGGAAGCAAATTACTTTATAAACCGGTATCCTTGCTAGCATTTAGCGTGACTTTCTACCAAAGTTCACAATACATCCTGATTCACAAATTATTTTGTAGAGCATTCAGCTGCAGTTTGACAAAAAATATACCTCAATTTATGAGCTTTAGCCAGAACTTTAAACCACATTTTATGTTGTTCATCAACAGCTTGCAATCTCACTGTCATCTCTCAGTTTGATGTGTCACCATCATGGCAATTTAGCAAATAGATGCAATTAAAGCTCAAGAAAAAGAAGAGGTATATGGTCATTGAAAGCTCAAGAAAAACAAGAAAATTGTGTTATTTTTGCCCAAGTATAAGTAGTTATCAAAGTTAAAAGTTATACATATAATCCAAAAGGCTTGATTGTTGGCCTACCCATGTTCTCTTTCCCTTTATACTACCTCCTCCTTGCTGTGGGCTCAGACCAGACTTTCCTCCTGTAGGATTAGCTGTCTGAAGTCTGACTATTGTGAGGGTGTCTGCGGTGTGGCGGTCGTGTGTAAAGGCTCAGATCAGTGTACACTTAAAACTCGTCATGAGTTAGTTCTGGCATGCGTGTAACTGCACACTGCGTATAGTGTGAGCTGGTATGACTCTGACTGAGGGCGATAAGAGGCTTAGAGTATCAAACATCCACTATGTCAAAATACTTTTCTATTTGATCTGCTGATTAGCTACAAAACTGTATGTATCGTTCAAAGTCTTAAACTTATTTTATTTTCCATGACTTTCAGTGTAACCTCAACTGAAGCTGCTTTGACTCCTGAGAGTTGCAGACAGCTCATCTCCTCATCTGCCAGTCACATCACATTGCTTCCAGAGTATGGAAGCATCTCAGGTTGCACTTGTGACAGCATCCTCTTGTCTAACATACAAAGCAGGCAGAGTGTAAGCGCATGTGCACACAAGCTTTAAGTGAAATATAACTCCATGCAATGAGCTAGACAGTATCATAGGTGCCTGCTGTTGGTAGACAGGTACTATCCATGGATGTATTATTGGACAATGGGCCACTTGGCACAGACATGAAAAAGGTCGCTCATCCCTCCAACATCCATGAAAGATTTGCATTTTGTGAGTCTAAATGATAGTCTTGATTGTATTTGAGGTCATTTTGCATCTCTTGGTAGTTGATTTGTGTCTCTTTTTTGTGGTTGTTTTACATCTCTTTGTACTTGTTTTGGGTATCTGTTATTTTTGTTCTTTATAGTTGTTTTAAATCTCTGTTGTTTGTCTCTTTGTAGTAAATTTGTGTCTCTTTGTAGTTATTCCGCATCGATTTCTTTGTAGTTTATTTGTGGTTGATTTGTTTGTAGTTCTTTTTGTCTCTGTGGTTGTTCAGCATCTTTGTGAAGTTGACACGTTTCTCTTTGCGGCCGTTTTACATCTCTTTGTTGTTGTTTTGCATCTCTTTAAAGTCGTGTTGTGTCTCTTACTGGTTGTTCTGCATCCCTTTGAAGTCGTTTTGTCTCTTTGTGTTGATTTTGTGTCTTTCTGTAGTTGATATACGTTTCTTTGCGCTTGTTTTGCATCTCGGTTATTTTGTGTCTCTTTGTATTAATGTTGTGTCTCTTTAGTTGATATTGTGGTTATCTCTTTTTGTGTCTCTGTGGTTGTTTTGGTTGCTTCACTGACTTACCAACAAGAAATGTTTAGAAGCTCTGGTCTAGGAGCTCCACGACACCCTGGAGAGTTATCCATCCATGGTCCTAATGGCACATATTTGAAAGATATAGAAAAAGAAACATTTCAATAACACTGGAACCCCGTTGTGACTTGGTCAAAGACCATTCAAACAACAATATGTACGACTTTTGGCATCATTCTTACCAGGCTGGCTGAAAGAAACGGTGAGGTGAAAAGAAATTGAAGGAGACGCTGGAATAGAAACAGAAAATGTGTAAAGAAGGGAGAAAAGAGGAAAGAAAGTAGTTAGTGGCTCTTGGCTGGTGAGGCTAAGGGATTAGCAGATTGTGCTAGACACAATGCACTCACCCTGGCATCTCTCGGTTCTTGGTAACAAATAAGGTCTCTCAGTATTCAGCCTCAATAATAAACTCACCTTCAAATGCAAATGAAACGTGGACAAATGCACACACAACAAAAAGTCGTGTGAAAGCATGCACACAAAAGTTGTTGTGCATCATTTGTAAAAAAAATCAGAACTTTAAAAAGGTAATACAGTCATCTAAAAATCACAATACAAACAGATTCTAAATGTGTTACAATCAGTCTTTATTATTGTTATTATACACTATACAGTTACTTACATTATCTGTATGGAGTACAAGTACAATTAATATATCTCAATATATTTTCTGTTTAAGTGCCATCTATTCTGCAGGTCATTAAAATATGAAGCATGTTTAACATTTGAAACATGATTTCTATAAAAGCAGCATATTTAGTTATAAAAGGCTTTATTTTATTTACTGTTAAGCTGGTGAGTACAAAATCACTCGAAAAGGGCTTCATAATTAATCTTGTCACATTACAGGGTGCATATATCACATTTCTTGATTATTTGCCTCACTGTGCTAGAGGTCACCGCTAGTAAGGCACTTAAATGTTATAGTATAGGTGTTAATGTAACATAAAAGAAGCATTCTGTTTTTTTAACATTAGTGTGGAACGAGGGGCGCTCCACCCTCCTCACTGATGGACAAACCCCAGCTTCCCAAATAAGCAAAAAGACAAAGCACAGATGTAACTATAGACACAGTATTTTTTTTCTGTTAGAAATGTAGTTTCTGTCTCAAAAAGTATCAGTTCAGAAAAAAAAAAAACTCTGGTGGTGGGCTCAGTTCACACGTCTATATACTTCTGCTCACAGAAAACCGACAGCCCTAAACATAAACATGAAGACTGCCACTGTGTTTCGCTCAATAGCCATTGTTTCTGTGCGAGCACAGCGAATGGTTTTCCCTGGTCCAGCCCACGCCCACTTCCTGTGAGTAAGCCTGCATAAGCCTTCTTCATACATACTCACATATCCCATATTCTGGGGCAATTTAAAACACCTATACCATCAAGGCAAGCATTTTTCAAGGCTGGTGTGCAATACCCATGGTGTTAACGAAAACAGACGACCCTTTATCTTTTAATATTGTGTGGAGCAGCTTTAATGCAAAAAACCTTCGCCCAGCATAACCACACACAATGTAAAAAAAAAAAAGGCCATCTCACACATCATACTCAGTCAGTTTAGAATACTGTAGTGTGCCGGACACACTATAAAAACCCCGCGACTTTCTTCAAAGTTGGCATAGTCGCTTTTGATGCTCATCCTGTTAGAGAAATTGAAATGTAAGCCCTCCAGCAGTTGGACAAAAAACAATTTGTTAGTATCCAAAGTTTCAGACGATGCTGCACAATGTGCTGCCGCTAATAAGAAGCACCAGGTGGCCTTTGAAAGATAAAGAAAGGCCACCCTAAAAGGGAAAAGATCCAGCAGCTCCTTCAGTCTTCACCGAGTTTAACTGTCCTCCTACACTCAATAAGTGTGAGGATAGAACTTAGGAGTCATGACCGACAGATTGTTGATTTGCATAGCTACATGGGAGATATAAAGTTTCCTTCACTCATGAAATGTCGATTGATTTGTGATGAGAGATAAGAACAGATTCCTCTTCAACAATATCCATAAAAAGAGGAGTAAGAACCGCTCTTTTGTGCGTTACACAGCTACCGAGGCAGCCTTTAAAACAGTATTGGTGTTTGTGATTGTGCAAGTGTTGTGTGTTAATGTATAGTTTAGTCTGATAGCCAAGGTCATCTTTGTATAAATGTTGAACACAGTGACAGACTGACGAGGCCAGGCTTGGACAGAGGGTCAGAGGCTCCTCCGTGTTGCGCTACCCCAAAAGCACCCTCTGCAGGCGGTAAGCGGGCACGCTGCTCTCGTCCTCCGAGTCGGCGTCGCTCTGCGGGTTGGAGCTGCAGGGAGAGGTGCATTCTGGGGAGCACAGGTAGTGCATGAGGGGCAGCCGGTACTTTCCACAGAAGTCCACGAATTTGATCTGGCGCACGCATGAGTCAAAGTAGACGCCTGGAGAAAGTCAAGAGTGAGAGGAGAGAGGGAGACAGAGTGAAGAGGTAGGTCAGTGACTTGTATTATTGTGTGGGGATGTATGTGTATATCACCACAGTACAACAATGTGCATACACTCTATCACTATCATAGACACAGATGTAAGCAAGACTGTACAATCAGGCAGGAAACAGTAAAACAAACACAGGATGTGTCTTCAGACTGGTTCTTAACCCATCAATCTCATATTTCCCATTTTCTCTGATATTTTTTTTCCTTTCCCAATATTCTAAAAAGTGTTCAAACTAAACAAAACATACAATACAGTAAACAACTTTATTAAGATACATGCGTGCATTTTCTTCAGTTAAGTCTTACCGGCACACTTGGGGTTGGGGCACTTGCTGGCCAGGTCCAGGTAGTGCAGCAGGTTCGAGGGCAGGTCGCGGGGGTAGTAGGGGATATTTCTGCTCTTTACGGTACGCCCTGCCAGCTCCAGCAGCGACGGGGGGTCGTAAGTCATCTCCTTGACGAAGCGCACCACCAGCGGGTTGCCACGGAGACTGAGCTCTTGAAGATGCACCAGACTGAGGATCTCCCTCGGCAGGTAAGTGAGCAAGTTGTTGTGGAGACTCAACGATCTCAGCGAGTAGAGCCTGGAATCACACAGAGTAAACGATCACTACAGGAACATATGCAGGGTAAATTCAATGTACACGTCTAGCTTTTGGTGTAACCGTTCACTGCATTACACTGGCATGACGCTGGTGGTGTGTGCGCAGTTACCTGGTGAGCTGCGGGGGGACACTTTGGATGCGGTTGTCACACAGGACCAGGTAGCTGAGGTAGGGCAGGTTAGCCACTTCTGGAGGGATGGCTGTGATGAGGTTTCCGCCCAGATACAACAGCTCCAGACTACGAGACAACAAGGAGAAGAAAAGAGACAATATGTTTAAATCAAGTTTTAAATGTTCTATTTTATGGCACCCAGGCAAGACAGACATCTCGGTAACTCTTCGCTCTTGAATCCCTAAATAGGTCAGTGCCAACACTTAAAAACAGCACTCCACAGTATAAAGTCTTACAGCACGTTTTAGCATTGCATGGAGTTTTTATATCTTGCAGTAGTGTCAAAGTGAAGGTGGCCATTCTTAAAAGTACCACTAGGGGGAGCTAAAGACACTTGGTTTCATGTTGAAGAGTTTGAGCCCACAGCCTGTGTTTTGTGGCAATGCTTGCATACTACTAAGAAGAAAAAGGTGACAGTGTCGCACAACATGAAGTCTCATGCATCACCCACCCACAGACAATGTGTGAGTGTGCTAAGATAATACATGGAATACATTTAAACCTGTGTTAAACTTCTTAACAAACGTTAACCTGATGAAAAGAAAGCCACATCTTCCAAGTGTAGTAGACCACAAATATAAACATGTGCCTGTATGCTGTATTAAGACAACAAAAGGATCTCAGTAGGTTAATGCAGGTATAGTGAACATAGGGGGGGGGTAATTGGGAGCGAAACAGAGAGACAGGGAGGGAGCGATGGATGGCTGGTCAGCGAAAGTAAGCCGTCAGGCCATCTGCCTGCTGGAACTGATGACACAGCGACTGAGGGACAGGAAGCCATTATACTGTCCTTGGTGGCTGAGCACTGAGCAAGCCCCCTCTGTGACGGGGGGGAACTGAGACATTCAGGGTCTGCCCGCTGCCCTTGTTGACACACTGACACAAATCACCCACCAGAGAGACAACCGTTAGTTATAGCATATATCAGGGAGCATATAAAAAGCTCACATTTTTTGCAAGTAAGCAAACTTTTTTTCCTGCCCAATCCCATCTAAGAGACACCAGGTCGAGGTTTCTTCTCTTGTCCTTTTCAACACTTAGTGAAACTGAAAAACTATTGAATGTCTGAGTGAAAACAACCTTTAGAGATTGTGAAATTATGTGCAAAAAAAAGGAAAAGTAGGGAGAGAACAGGCGTTACTAATGACATTAACAATGGCTCTCTTCTATTCATGTGTCCTTGTAATCCATGACAGAGCAACTGTGACCCGAAGTAAATCATTTCTTTATGTCTGAAATCTTTCAGCCAGTTTTATATCAATCCAGAATGTGGCGGGTTCTTGGTGCCAGTTTGCTACCCTGCAGCCATCATTCCTTTAATAATTCACATCAGTGACTTTCTTACTGTGACATGTCAAATTGTTCTCAGTGAAACACGGCAGTTTGACACAGGCTGCATAAAAATCAGAGTTCACGACTGGTGACATGTCATCTGAAGTTTCAGAACTGGTGGAGGAATTTCATTTTTCTGATATATTATAATATCTAATATATTGTTATGCTAGATTTTCTTCATAATTAGATATTGAGGAATATTATAATATTCCCAACAGGCAGATATTTCCCTCTGTAAGTATGGTTTTGCATTTTCTGCATCACACTTGCCTCTGTGGCTTCTAGACGCTAAAAGTCTAGTAGTAGTGTTGTCACGACTAAACCGCATGAAGGAAAAGCATATCACGCAGACCGCTTCTGATGACCACAATCAAACATAGTTACATTGAACGCAGCTCCAGTGAACAAATGTATATGCCACGTGCTTCCAAATAAACTAGAATAACACCTTTTTGTGGCTTTAGAAAGCTTGCACATTTAAGGCTTTTTGAAAGAAAGATTTTACTTATGTTTATTTAAATGTAAAGTAAATAAAACTGTGGGAAATTAAACAAAACATAATTTTAAAGACAATTTGTTTCTATATGGAAGTTCTTAGCTAAATCAAACTAATGGGGAACTTTAATTCTAATTAAACTCAAACTAACTTGCTGGTGGTCCTGTTTGAGTCAACAACATGTAAACAAACAGAGAGTCAGTTTTCAGACCTCAATCCATTTGAGAATTTGGGGCAGGACTGAAAACTTGTGTTGAAATAGTCAACACACAACCAACCAGTTCCAGTAAGAAAAAACATCGGCTATAAAAGGGAATCAAGATGTCCTGAAATAAGTAAGGGCTGGCTACATGCGTTTATAAGTTAAGTGGCCCAATTTCTCCTCTTCCGGTTTCTCCTTTTACTACAACATGAGCCACACAAGAGTGTTTGTGAATCTGAGAAAGTGGGTCACTGTGACGTTTTAATGTTACACTCATAAAATGATAAGAAACAAATGGTTTCACAGCTGTCCTCCTTTTCTGTATACAAACGTATCTCTTCTGGAAGTTTAAAATGATATGTAGCAAGTAACCTACTTTGTCTTCAGAGAAAAGTTTAATACACAAAGACTTTGTTTTTCTCATGTGGCAACATGTCTAATATGTCCTATGTATTCCATGGAACTGATACTGTCCTGCCATTATAAACACTGTCAGTTTGTATTTCTCCCAAACCGATTAGTGATACTGACTGGAACAGCTCTAGTGAGCAATTATCCTGCACACACCAGGAAACAGTTTGTTTACAGGATATACTGACGGGAAATGAGCAAAACACAAAAGGGATTGACGTAAAACTGTGGTTAAGTGGTAAATACCATTAAAGTCATAAAAAAGAAGAGAGAAAGAAACAAATGGCCATATTTGAAGTATCGGTACGCTGTCATAAATACAACAGGTTGCCTGAGTTGGACTATGTAATGTTTTACAATGATTGTTAGCAGGTGGAATTGGTGGGTCAACTCTGACTCACGAGACAACAGGTCAAGATACAACTGATAAAAAGGAAAAAGCTTTCCAAATGGAGCACATGTAGCATATCAAGCAGATCAATTGCAATGGATGGAAGTTGAATTTGGCAAATGCTCACAGAGACAGCCTCAAATATTTGAATTTGTCTGGAGGACCTTAAGCAAATTACAGAAGTTAAAGATTTTCTATACTCTATACTAATATTAATATTTGTCTTTGCTCATAAGAGCCTTTTAACTGTCATTATATACATCTTCAACTACATTGTCCTATATGCATTTAGTGTGACTATGACTATTTTCAATATCAGTTAAGTTGCTGATTACTTTCTCAATTATGTGATTAATCACATGATCCACTAAGTGCCACAAAAAGGCCAATCGTGTGTCTATATTGCTTTTTTAATTCAAAAGAACCAATTAATATTTATTTTAAAAAAGCACAAGAGAAAGAATAGCAGCAAATCCTCACAAAAAGCAGGTTGAAACTTAATGATTGGTTATTTTGCTTAAAAAAAAACGTGCAAAAACGATTTATCAACTATCAACATATTAATGTAATAATTGTTTAAGTACCAGTTGATTAAACAATATTTTCAGCTGTACAATATAGCAGGTAGAAGAAACAGGAAAAATTTTTTTATGATTAATTAGTTATCAAAACGGCACATATTTGTCAGCTGACCAATCAATTAATCGAACAACTATTTGAGTCCATATTGGATATTTATTTCTGTTTGGCCGGTGGTTTCTTCTGGAAGCACCAGTCAACGGGTTTACCACCGTTGTAAATCCGGTCATAAGTCATATGAAACAACAGGTAACCATAGCAACAGTTAACGGAAATGAACCACAGGCTAAACAGGCTTCGAATAAACACTCTAAACTACATTAAAGTTCGATAATATTAGGTGAGGTGTCCAAATACGGGAAAATACTAGAGTTGGAAGGAAGCGTACTTTTTCTTCGTATATTTTTCAGTAGAGTTGTGTTTAGTTACGAAATATCGTGGTTTAAACGGCAAGCTATCGTCAGCCGCCAAGAGTGTAGGCTATGCGAGCAGCCTATACGTTGGCCCTTAGCTTGACACCTGGCCTTGCTACGTTAGAGCGAACCTTTTAGAAGCGCTTACTTCGCTCAGCATTACGTTTTCTGGTGTTAACCTCCATGACCTACCTGGTTAGATTTTCTATCTCTGCAGGTATACTTTTCAGTCTGTTTCCCCCGACTGAAAGTGACTGCAGACGCAGCAGTTTCATACACTGCAGCGGGATCTCCTCAAATCGGTTCCCACTAAAGTTCAACACCTCCAGCTGCAAAGAGCCGAAGTCTTTGGGCAGCGAGAACTCGTCCAGGCGGTTGTTCTTTGCTATCAGTGTCCTCAGCCTGGTCAATCGCGTTACACTCTCACAGATGGCCGACAGTCCGTTGTTGCTAATGTCCAAAAACTCGAGGTTGCAGAAAAGGCTGACGGACGAGGGGAGCGAGGTTAGCCGGTTGTAGTTCAGGTAGAGCTGTTTGGTCTCCCTTTTCCTCTCGTCACTGATTGTGTCAAAGCTAAAAGTGTTCAGACTCAAACGGGAAAAGTCGAGCACGCTGTCGCCCGCTGCCGCTGCCCCTTCGTGGATCTCCATTTTGGCAATTTTAGCGTGAATTTAAACTCTGAACAAAGTCCTTGCAGAAGTTTTGCTGTAGGCTGAACGCCCCCGTAAACCGCGAGTTAGCTCCAGGACTGTATGTTTGTTTAAGACATGAAGAATGGAAAAATTTCTACACACCGGCCCGAGACATTAAACCTCATCTCCAATGAAAATCTAGGTCACTAATTAAGTCCTGAATACTAACTGCCGTGGCTACATGTAACTACATTGAATTCAATGTGCCTGTACTACAATGCAGCCTTTTTTGAGGGAAGCATTTGTAACCTTGCCTAGTGATTGGCTAATTCTTGAGACAAGCCCCGCCCATGTACGCTTTGATTGGTTAGTCTCCCAATCGTTCATATCACACAAGTGTTAAGAGATTTGTAAAAAGTTGATTTGCAAAGTGTTTTCACTTTTATTAGCTGTACGCAACATAACCATGTTACTTTGTGTAACTGTCGTTTAAGTTGCATCAACGAGAGATTAGCGGCCGATGATCCATCATACCATATGCCCAGTCCTCACTGCCATTATGCAACACCCCTCCTCTGTTACATTATGCAATCCTCTGCTGACTGAGATGTGCATAGAATGAGAAACGCGTACAAGATAATTGGGTTCCTCCCAGCTCCCACTGTATTCAGATCTATCCATATGACTGTCAAAGCTCTATCCTACTCGTGTTACTTTATGAGGAGTATTCGAGAAAGTTCCAGACGTGGGATATGAGCTTAGTTAACCTTAATGCTTTTTGTACAATTTGGAGGAACTGGTTCTCACTGCTGTAGCAACTAGTTAATGTTTAGACTAAGTTCTGTCTAAAGTTCTGTCTAAAAATGTTGAACAGTTTAGAGGCAAAGACAGCAAATGTCCTTTAAAGCCAGGGCTTGGAATATCCTGTACACAGTGACCTTGGAGAAGTTACTATATAGTCATAGCAAATGCAAAGATGTACTCAAAGCACAAAGTGTGTAGCGCCTGGGAGTCAAATTAAATTCTCAACTAGGCTGGCAGCCAAAGGAGACAGTCCCACAGGTTCCTCGCACTTGATGCAAAAATGTCTAATCCAGACCACTTTCTAAGTCAGAGTGTTATTGAATATTTTCTAAGGGAAACTTCTTCTTTGACTCGCAATATTTGAAATGCAAATTTGGTACAGACATACAAAGAGACAAAACTGGGTTGTGGTTTATGGGCTTTATTGGCATACATACGTATTCCTTACAGTCTCTGCACGTTTAGTGGAATATAAAGATTTAGCTTGAACCTAGTAATGCAACTTTCACACAGACATTTATCAGGGATCGAGTCACAAAGCACTAGTTAAATGCTAAACTTCAGCAAAAGCACACTCATTCTTGCTCTGGCACCCGGGCATAACAGCCGCGGTGCAGGCAAACGTAGAGACCTATACTGTTTGCAGGTCTAAGGCACTGATATTTTTATTGTCAAATCTCCCAATTTAGATAAAGGATTTAACAAAGACACACATTTAACAAAACAAACTACTCTCAGCATCAATAGCACACGCACACAATCGCACACACATACACACAATTTAAATGCACCCAGTTATTGATGCGTCTAAGCTACTTTAGCTGACAGTGAGGCTAGTCCTTCTGTTAGAGTGATTTTGAAAGCACAGGTATAGTGTTGTTGCTGGGTCCAGAGTAATGCTTTACCTGGAGAATTTTGTACAACATTCAAACACTTCATCAAGACTTTGGTTTCAGTTTTCACCATGCTATATTCAGATCAGGTCTCCGCACCGAAGGTTGGACCACTACGTATGTAAAAATGTCAGACACCAACATAGTAATGTTTAAAAGCACCAGAGAGACTTGCCTGAGTATAACATGGGAACAGGATGAGCCGCAACTCAAGCCAATAACATACTGTACATAGAAGCAAACTATTTTTGAAGCAAAATTATTACTTAAAAAAATCAGGCTTGTGATAAACTAAAGCAAAAGAATATGAGAGAAAGACAAAGAAGTGCATTGGTCAAGTAGTGGCCTGCTGCGGCAGGTCTAAACGGCAACAAAATCAAAATCACTAGGAGCTTCACCCTCTCATTCCAGCTTCTTAAACCAACCTGTTGACTGTGAAACAAATGAGAGTGTAGAGTTACGTGCTGCACCAGGTGTCAAGTAGTTCTCTGTACTCTGACAGCTCCCTCATTTTAACAGGTTAATTCTCTACACTCCCAACCTCACTCATATCTCAAACAATAACTTCCATATCCTAAAGCAGTGACAAATTGCCTTTTTTTCATAATAACTGTAAAAATATAAGGATTGTAGTAAAAATAGCCCCAGTGGTAGTGTAGAGGCGCAGTGATACAATAAAATATGACAGTACTGAACATGAGGGAATCCTATAATACTCTTTGATTGCCCCTGAATCTATAAAACAATCAACACAAACACTTAAACACTGTAAAAAAAAAAAAGTGTAATAATTAACATAGCAGAAAAAAACATGAAAAAGTCAGTTTAGAAAACAACACATGGCCGCAAGGTAAATCAAGTATGGAGAAATGGTGATGACGTGCATCCTCTCCTTCACTGCATCCTTGTTTAGACCTCCTTCGTGCTGGCCTTCATCTTCTCAACTGTTTCCTGTTTTAAAAACCATAAAGAGAATAGATAAAAAAGTGAGATTTACTGTGTGACTTTATATAATAATAATAATCTGTACAAGCAACTCTAAGCTTTTTGGGGTATGGGGTAAGTAAACACATCACCTGAGTGCTTTATCTATTAAAAGCCAGTTGTTTTCTCTTGATTAACTGGTTACACAAAACTTGCTCCCACAGTGCCACGTTTGTTTACAGTGGCATTATAAGCCTCCCTTCTGGGGTACAGAGTACATGATCATGCTGACTCAGCCATGGCCTTAAGCCAGAGCCCTGGTCCTACCTTGTGAGCCTCATTCTCTCATAAACACAGAAAAGCAAGCATTAAATCACGTTCTTAGTGAACTGAGCCAAGAGTTTCTCTCCTTTACAATAAAGTTCAAAGAGTTCTCCATTGTTGTCTACAGTGCCCTCAAAGCAACTCAGCTGTCAACTGTACAGTCTGAGATTCGGGTGTGTTATCCTTACAGCGGCTAATGTAGCCTCAAGCAGCTAGCCTCGAGCAGAGATGCAGTCTACAGAGGTTTAGTAAGCTCACTTCTTTCTATAGATCTATTTTTCATCTACCTATTACTGACTGACGTAACATCACTCAAGGTATTTTCTCAGATTCAGCTCAGTTCTCTCTGGAGATATAAAATGGCTTTATTCACATTCACCATATTCACACAGCAGCCATTTTTCTTTGACACTGTCCTAAAGTTGTAGTGCTGTGTCTTTAGGTTGTAAGTTGTATGGATTTAGTGAATCTGAAAGGTGTTATCATTTCTATATTTCATTATTGATAAGCAACTGAGAAGATGTGGGAATTTTCCGGGCATCATTAAAGGGTAACTTGTCTAAATTTTAATTTATATGGGGGGGCAATTTATTTTATGACGTTTACTTGGTGAACCCTGGCTTCCCCCCTGGAGAGCAAAGAAGGATCATCTTATCTTGCTGATGAAGGCCAGGTGGATGATTGAAGTACCATGTGGGGATGGGGTAGGGGGTTTGTTGAGGTTGTATATAAGCTTGAACACTGTAACTGCAAGGGAGAGAACTGCTGTACTTCTCTCCATGCTGCATGTAAAATGTAAGTAAAGAGACTTGATTCATAACATTGAGTTTGCTTGTTCTTCACAAATTATCTTCAGGAGGAGAATTTCCCTCACAAAGATAGTAAAAAACCCAGAGGGACATCTGGTTACATTTAAAGTTAACATATTTGTTAACCCATCAGCTGCCATCAGACAACAGCTGACATTAGCATTTAGCTACTTACTAGCTTACATTACAGTTAGCTAGGAATTGGCTCAATGCGGTCATCCCCTTTTGATATTGTTGTAGGATACAATAGATTAGGCATAAATACATCACCTTTTGATAGTCTTGTGGGATACGATAGAAATGGCAAAGAAAATTCCTAGCTAACGTTAATGTTAGCAAGGAAGTGGTTGAATGCTAACATTAGCTGTTGTCTGACTCTAGCTAATGGGTTATGAAATATGCTGCTTCTACATGAAAAATGACCCGATGTCCCTCTTGATTTTCAATATTCATTGTCCTTTCAGTTGCGGATCAAACAAGAAGCTTTAAAATGGTAATAATTTGTCAAATTTTCTACATTAATACGACATACAACCTAGAACACAGCAGTGTGACACTATAATAGGCAGTGAATAAGCAACAGTGTTCATGAAGACCTGCAAAAAAACTCCCTTTAAGACTGCAAGATATTGCTGGCTTTCTTTATTCCAGTAACTTACAAGCTACTGAATTTACTCTTAAGATTTTGTGTTGATGATTCAGGGTCGTCCCGGTTTACTGTTAGTTATTCTTGAGGACGTTCTACAAGCTACAATAAAAAAGAAAGCGTTGCTGATCATTTGGCTCTTTCTGTCTGCCATCTGCCCTCTGTTCCATATCCACGGCCATTTCATAGTTTTATCGACCTAATTTAGAAAACATCTCTTTATTACGAGGCGTCTGATTTATTGTCTCACTTTTCAAGCCAGTACTCATAAAGCTGCTCGTGCCCCGGCTCACTGAGCTGTTGTGGTTTGTACACAGTCGCATAAAAATGTACACCTAGCGAATCCTCTGTGAATTGTTTTGTGCTGGCTGAGCAGTTTGATTTCAAATGCTCTTTGTCCGGGCACACAAAGTCGTATCCTGAAGGAATCTCGAAGACTGAAAGGGCAATATTTCATGAACCTCAGGGATCCTATGAGCAGTGGGCAGAGATGGGTCCCTGATATACACAATACAAAAGTTTGTTGTGTCTTGCAGAGAAATTCTGGGATACACATCTGATCATATTTATATAATGACATTTTATGATTGGTTACATCTTTTATTGCCAACACAGACCTGGTGCTTGTTGAGCTCGGCCACACGGAGGTTCCACTCCTCCTCAGTCATCTCTGCCCCAGCATCTGCTGTCTCATCCAGAGCTGCTGTTTTGTCTGCACAGATTAGGGAAAAGGCAAACATGTGAGGTGCATATAATATTACAAAGAACCTGTTTTATATGCAAAGTGTCCTGAGATAACGTGTCAATAAAAAATGATTAAAGGGATGTATTACTTACCGGTGCAGGTCATAGCAGTACAGACCCAGTTGCCACATGCACAAACACAGCGGTTACACTCAACCTGAGTCTCCGCTCCGTCCTCATATGTCTCATCCTCCAAGGCACATTCTGCAGAAAGAAACAAAAAGGATTCAGACAACAGCAGAGACAATAGAAAGTGATGCAAAATCCTAATAGAAACTACACGAGAAAGATATAAGATATAAACCTAAAGAGTCCCGTGACTTCAATGGAAAGTCACCAAATTTACCAACACCACATGTGCTAAACATTTAAGATGTGCATCATTCTCTAAAAATGTCCAGGCCTTTAGGTCCATGCCAAACTCTAACCTTGTTTATGTGGTAAACATGGAATCTAAATGGACAAAAGCCAGCCGAATCTTTGTGTGTGTCCTTGAATCTCGTGAAGCTCCGAGCTTGAGTGCTCTGTGGTTAGTGTTTTTTTTTCTCTCTGCTTGCAGTGAACTTTATCCTAAATACTTCAACATCTGATGACTGAGCAGGTTAAAGTGACCGCCACAAAACTCTGGCTGTGTGTCAAACTATGCAGAGATCACATTTGCTTTGCTTGCTTGGCAGTAGAACTTCCTGAATTGGCTTCACTTGATGCATCCATAAAAACTGTATGTGTCGATGTGTAACTTTAGGTTACATTCCGTCACAGTACACAAACTATAACTCTAAACTCACTCTTCTCTGGTGGGTTGAAGCCAGGCTTCAGGCAGTTGAGGAACTCATCAAAGCTCAGCTTCCAGTCCGCGTTCTCATCAGAGAGCTCAATGAGGGCATCCACACAGAGGCTCCTGGGAAGCACAAACAAAGAAGCAAACACAAAGCAAATATTAGCTACAGTAGAGATGATTAGTAGTTTAGAGTGTTTAATTCCACGGGGCACAGGTGTTAATGCCTAAGAGAGCTCTCACAGGAGGAGGCCTTCGGTGCTGTTTGCACTGGCTGGATAGGGTTCAATGAACGTACAGCGTACCTGAAAATAGCACAGATATAGATCTGTCCGTGCGAGCCTTGCCACAGAAGTAAATGTTCCCAGAGTTTGAAGGTAAAAGTGGCATAAAGGATTCAAACTGCCATTTCGCCTCCGCCCTGCCCTCATTTACTCTCATGTAAGCAAACAACACGCACGAACACACGCACACTGACCTGAGCAGCTTGTTGCTCTCCTGGTCTGCGTACGACTGCAGCTCCACAACGGAGTCATTCTGCTGGATGAACTTGAGCAGCTCTGAGGAGTCCAGCTGAGAGTCGCCATTGTCATAGGACTGCAGAAACAGGGACAGACATGGGAAGGCTTTGTAAAATGTATTCATGTCATGTCATGTGCACGTTTTCACGAGAAATACTGCTTTGAAAGAAGGCAGTGGTTTTTCCAGTAAATTTGTAGTCATTGCAACACCAGTTGTTTTGATGATTGTCCCATAACTATCATGGTAAGTGATATTAATTTGCAGTTTGAGTACCTCAACAGCAGATATTTTCATTATGATGATTTATTTTCAATTGGGCTGGAGCAGAAATGTGTGCAGGATCATTAAAAACATTAAAAAATCATGTCATTATTTTTGGCTTTATACAAATGCATTATCATGTCTCACCTTGAAACAACACCAGAGCTGTTTGTTAGGCCTTTGAAAGAGAGGTACTAGTGGAGGAATGTTCACATTATTTAAGACCCATTATAAGAACAAGTGTTTGATTGATGAGATGCTATAGAAAGTAAGCAGTAAGAACTCTCTCATCTCATCATTAATATGCTGCGCATTTTAAGAAAGACCAGATAAATAAATCCCGTGTTTAAACAAACTGTTCAAAGAACCATCTGCTCCTCTGCTTTATTCTCATTCATGTCAGTACATAGAGTGGCAGGGGTCCTCCTCTGCAGAGACCCTCATTAAACTGAATTACAACCATCCGCTGACGGGCTTAAAAGGTCTGTCACATGAATAATTAGACACAGTCTGAGGCCGCTTTAAGGACCGGGGTGGTCAGAGCAGGCCTACATGGATAAATAAACTGGGCCGTTCTGTAAAATGAATGGAGGAGAAGCAATTATGTGCAGACCAAACGTCTATTCTTTCTTTTAACAACCCACCTTGAAGTATTTGAGCAGGATGTCAGAGAAGTTGGATCCCTTGACGAACCAGCCGTCTGGGACGACCTCAGTCTGCAGCCACTGGATCACACGACCCCTCAGCTCGTTGCGGTCAGCAGCGTAGCAAACCACTGCAGGGCGAAGAACATTCTAATAAATAATCAGAACATCTATCTTTCAAGCTAGTTCACAATGAAAGCCTGTTTTATTGTGCATACGTCAGAATATCGATGTCATTTTGTCCTTTCCATGACACCGTAAAATACTCATTGCACTGAGATAAAAGCCAAATATTAAATCCAGACCAGACAGAGCAATAAACCATCTGTGAACCATGACCTGAATACCACAACCCTCAATTGTGTCATTAACAGGAAATAAATAAAAAACAATTACATTTCAGGATTTATCTTATTTTTAACATAAAAATTAGGGATAGACCGATTATCGGCCGGGCCGATTATCGGCGCCAATATTTGGCATTTTGATGCATATCGGCATCGGCCTTTTTTTATTTTTTATTTATTTATTTATTTTTTAATTATTATTTTTATTTTTATTTTTTTAATCCGACGGCCGATAAGGCATTTAAACAAAGTTAAGTGTTGGAGTTTGTATTATTCAAAATTTTGACGCCAATATTTTCACTTTTACTGCAAATTAATATCGGCTTCAAATATCGGTTATCGGCCTCCTTGACTACTAATAATCGGTATCGGTATCGGCCCTGAAAAAACCATATCGGTCTATCTCTAATAAAAATACTAAAAAAATGAATGACTCACCTGGGCTGGCAGCTGCCTGCTCTGTCTTCTTCTCTAAAGGTGATGAAAAAACAAGAGAAATAATCAAACATTTAAAGTAGAATAATAAACAAACACTATTGACTTGATTCAGAATACAGGAAATAAACTTGGCTGTCGCTCAGCACTCGGCCAAAGGTCAATTAAGTGTCAGTGTGACACCACTATTGTTATTGACTACATTATTGCCTTCAGCTCAGCAGGGACACAAAGAGCGCAACACTTATTGTGAATGAGTTCACTCGTGACAACACCAACATAAGATGCATTAATAGATAAAGTCAAGGCCGGGAGCGTGAATGTAACAGAGCATAGTTTAGAGCAGTGTCACGTGGGTAACTTATATGGTTGACTATAAACCTGTTGACCTCACATATCAGTCATATGAACGTGGCCAGGTGCAGAGATTAAACAGTAACTGCTTTAATTGACGACATACTGTGTTATCAGCGAATGACACTCCGTTTAAAGGGTTGGAAATGCCTCTCTACCGGGGAACATAAGTGTGGTCTGATGAAAAAATGGTAAACTTGAGCGTGTGCATTACTTCAGCTACAGCAGCGCCTCGTCTCATATTACATTACAAGAATTTCATTTAGTTCTGTGCAGTGAAGTATTTTAAACGAGAGCACTTTCATGGGACCCCTGGGTTAAGGTTTCAGAATCTACATATTTAAGTGATTTTTTTACAACTGCATCAGCTGAGAAAAATGTGTGATACTGCAGAAAGATGAAATATCTAAAATCGTCTTTCTGTCAAGATTTTTCTTCTTACTAAGAAGCTTTTATATGAGAACATTTCACTTGTTTTGAGGTTTGTCCTCAATTATCTTTAAAAGACATTTAGAAGTTGGTTCTGAGATTCAATAACTGCAGCTTAATGCTTAAAACTTTTTTTTTATCTTTTCACATACAACACATAATGATCAAATGGAATTCACTTGTTTCTTTTAGATTCTTTTTTTGGCTTTTGCCTTTATTCTGTAGGACGGCTGAAGAGAGACAGGAAATGTGGGGAGCAGAGAGTGGGGGATGACATGCACCAAATGATGAGCAGACCAGGAGTCGAGCCTGCGATCACAACGTAAAGGACTGCAGCCTCCAGCTGTTTTAATGTCAAATAAAAGAACAAAGACAGTACCCTTTAATAACCGGGGAACAAACTATGACTCTTTGAACCCTTTTACATTTTTTTTTTACTTCTTTAAAATTGTATCTAACTTGTAAATAAATGTATTAGCCTGAGGTTCATTTCTTTCTTTAAGGAAGCCAATCTCACATCTTGTACAAGCAGCCTACATTTAGTCAGGATTACTTATTTTTATTTCTATTCCTCTGTGAATACCAGCCCATGTTTCCAGACCATTATAGTGGTACTGGGCACTAATTTTACAGATAATTGATAACATAATAATAAAATTAATCTTAAATCTTTCTGTTATATCTAGATAGTTAACTTGTTCTTAGTTGACTTGTGCTGGTTTTAACGTATATTTTCTGTATTTATATCGCTTTAATCCAAGAAAATGCGCAAGCAGTTTCTCATTGTAACATTATTCTAAATATTTACACAATCATTCTTAAATCTCTCAGCGTCAGACAAATGTACTTTTTATCACTCTTTTTACCCATTTTTTTCAGATATCTGGGCGTTCTTTGACTTTATATATTTTTGCTTGTTTTAAAAAAACTTATTTTTTGTGCTCTTAAAAGGATACTCTCTCTAATATTTATTTATATTTTCCCTATTTAACTGGACTTCTCAGTTAAGACAAACTCAGTGGTGAGTTTGTCGCATCTTGTGCTGTGTTGTCAGGTGCTGCTCGTACCCGTGCAGTGTCCGTCGTGGGCCACCTGGATCTTCAAACCAGTCAGACAAGCGTCCCTGTGGAGCTCACAGTGGTTTCTGTACGTCTTCCCATTGCTGCCACACACTGACCTCTTGTGGGGCTTACAGCTCTGGAAAGAAGGAAGAACGACAATAAAGTGTAAACTAGGGGAATATTTACTCACACAGACTTTCTAACATTCCTTTTCCTTTCTTCTCCAGAGGTTGTGTCTGCCTGTAATCCCCGCAGCGACCCCACACTCACCTCTATGCACAGACAGCTGGGCTCCCCCTTCTCGTTCACGGCACACTCTCTGCCGGCCCCGCAGAACACGTTGGCGCACACTTTGCTCTTGCTCTGCAGCTCCTGAAAGACAGGAAACACATGGTTGACAGTTTAGAGAAGCTTCGTGCAAGTTTCACACTCAGGGCGGCGCTGTTGCCCCGTTTACACGCCTGCTTCGGAGCACTGTGAGGGTGCACTTTGTAACACATTACTAACACACAAGTTTTATACATTCACAATGAACCATTTTTAATCAAACTTGATTCTCTTTCACAGACTTAAAGAGATTGTTTCTCTTTAATGCACGGCAGTGCTTTCCACGTAACTCATGTGATTCAGCACCTTTTTTATGTTGGTGGCAAACAAGGTAACTCGAAAACCACTTGACAGATTAAATACGGGAGTGTAAAGGACAAATATCGTAGCCTTGTTTGTTGCTATCTATAAAGAACTCTTTGATTTCCTTTATTACTCCTGAACTGTTTACAACAAAAAACATCTTCAGGCATTTTAATCCTGAATTCCCGGATCTAACACATTCCTACTTATAGATATTCCCTTAAATAGCAACATTTCCATCACCTTCTCATTGATCTATATTTTTTCGGTTACTATTTAACCGTTCGTGTTGCCATTTTTAAAAATGATCTGCGTCTTGAACATGTTTAATTTAAGCTGAATAAAGGAGACATGTAAACGATTTCCAAGCCATCTTGCAAAGTTTGTCTTCATTGGCCCTTTAGAGGGCGCTACCTCTCCAACACGATCATTTCAAATGGCTTTAATTTGTGGTCGTGACTCAGACTCACTTATAATTGTGTCCCTGTGTTACATTCCTCTCTGTAAAATATGGCTGCAATCTTTCAACGTTTTTTGACTCCGGCCTGTTTATTTGTATCTAAATTGGAAAATCTGTCGTTTAGCTTCCCAGTCACTGCGTTATCCTGTTATCACACTGAGTTCATGTTTTTGTGTCTGCACTTTGCCGTCTGTGGAGATCCACTTGTGTTTGCCAGTAGTTGCCATGTCAACGATGGCCAGACTTTGTTCAAGTAGTGACAGCTGACTATGCTCCACTTAGAAAAGAATGGAAAAAATTGAAGCTGATGTCTTCGGTGAAGATGAGAGGAGGGCAACGCCGCAGATTAAAACCTTCTGTGGTGTCAACACAGAGTTGTGTGTCTGTGTGCGAGCGCTGCTAAAGAATGAAAACAAAAAGTCAAACGTCTCAAGTGTTACTGTGTCGGTTCAACTTTCTTTTCTGGCACAGTCAGTCTCATTTTCTCTTGTTGACATCTTCAGGCCTGTATTTCTTTATCTTTTGTTTGTTTGTCGAAGAAGATTGCCAGCTGACTTGCCAAAAAATGAGTTCACTGGAGCTACAAACCGACCAATCACGAGACGCCAAGCGGAGCTCCGAGAGCTGCTTTATGACCCTCATTACCGCCTCCTTTCCCTAACTGTGTGTTTATGTATATATGTGTGTGTGTGTGTGTGTGTGTGTGGGGTGTTTCCACATCTGGAGTCTGAGCTGTGTTTTCCTTTGGGCCCATTCCCATGCTTGCTCAAATCTTTTCTCCTCCCTGTTCCTCTAGACTCCCCTCCTCCCTCTTTAAGCCGCTGTTTCCTGTAAGAGCGAGACACAAAGTTGGCCCTGTGTGTGTGAGTGCACGTGAGCTGGCTCCCAAAGCTGCTGTGTGTGTGTGTGTGTGTGCTTGTGAGTCCAGGTTCTGGTATGTAGGTTAAAATGAGGGTGGATTCTTGTGACCGAACTCTCATAAGCTCACTAATGAAAGAATCTAAGCAGATGGATGCAGGGTGGAGGGTGGAGGGAGTCACATGCGAGTATAGCGGTGGAGCAGGAGAGGGATTGTAGGGTTTAGGTTCATTTCTATGCATGATTTTTGCGCACACACACACACATGCACACACTTGCAATCCAAAGTTGAGGTCATGGAAAATCTTCAAAGCGATCCCTGTGGCTTTGAGCGTGTTGGACAATTCAGTTTGTTAGACACAGATGTGCAAGGAGCCTGTTGAAACCTGTAGAAACGTCCGATGAGAACATGAATAATGGATGTGCTCCTCAGATGAATCTGGTTGAAACGTAGAGCTCTCCCCGTCCATCTCTCTGCGCGCAGAGGATCCCTGACATTTAGCTAATGAATACACAGGCACCAGGCTCAGTTTTTTTTTCTTCCCTCCAGCTGATTCAAGTGGATTGTTGCCATGGTGAGGGCATGTACAGGCTCCTGTTGTGACAAGATCACAGAGGTGTCAATCAAAAGAGGCAAATTGAGCCAAGCCACATAATGAGATCACAGCAGAGCATGGGGTGCCGATTCGGTGATTGACACAGACTGAAAACATCGGAGCCAGGAAGTGGCATTACCTTTTGTGGTCATAAATCGAGCCTGCATGGGCGCCACTTACATGCCTGCTGGTTTAGTATACTTCTAGTCTAAACCTGGTTTTGATCATACTTTGGGAAATGATGTTTACATGGAAAAACGTAGTTATTCATCTCCTTGTACGCATGATTCTAACTATATCCAGGTTTCCGGTCGTCTAACTGACATGTCATTGCCACTGACTGTCAGAGCCCACTCATTGGTTTGTTTTTTTATGTCTCACACTCATACTGTAGGCTACATAATGTTGTCACAACTTAAATAGAAACTGAAAGCTAAGCTAACCAAGAGAAATGTGGGAAAAACACTTGTTAGCTTTCTTACTAAGAGTCCTCATGTTTGTGCACTTAACTGGAAGCTGAAGCTAATTCCCAGTTGCTTAGCAATAGAAATAGGTGGATAAGCTAGCCACTGTTGAAAGGTAAAACAATCTACCAGCACTTCTAAAGTCCACTAATTATGTGTCATTTGTTTGCAAGAACTACTTTTCGCAGTTTCACAGAGGGTTATGTGCCACACTCTTTCTTAGCAGGAGCAGTGACTCCCTGGGATCTTGGTTGGTTGGTCGTGACCTCACGGTGATGTCAACAGTACTTTAGATGTTAAGAGTTGATTATTGAATTTAAAGGGATAGTTTTTGAAGTGGTAGTGGTTGTATGAGGTAATTATAAATAGTAAGTGTACTACGTAGAGAAGATCAGCGGTCAGTCAGCAAGGCCCCTGTTAAGAGGTAAGCTAAGCACTGCTGCATACGGGGCCAAGAGGACCACATACTGTAGCCTCTTATAAAGAGTCGTACATATATATATATAAAAAACATTTCCGCTTAAGTGTACGCTGTATTTATATTATTGTCACCGCTTGTCATTGATGTCAGACAGCCCTCTTTTAAGTGGCTAAAGTTTGTGGTACTCGTGGTGCCGTCCGCAGCAGCGCTTAGCCTAGCTTCTGTGTAGGAACTCCAGACGGCTTCAGCTAACAGGCGCCGTTACTGACTCTTATCTATTGTATGTAGGAGGTTGTACCTCATACAACCCCACTTAAAAAAACACTAACTATCCCTTTAAGAGGTGCTGGTAGGCATATTTTGTTACCTTTGGATGAAGCCAGACCAGCGTTCCCTCTGTTTCCAGTCTTAATGCTAAGCTACACATACAGTGATCACAAAGCCACAGTTAAAGGAGGTGCGTATTCACGATTCAGATTTCCCAAAAGGTTTATCAGATGTTTACAAGTGCAAACACAAAACCAGGATTCTCCACAAACCCAGATGTTACATCTCTACTAAAGTGATGTAAACACAATCACAAAGCCAATCTCTATTAGAGCAGACATTAGAAATTAATGTACAAACTCAGCACAACAAAAACAAACACACCCACCGTGGGTGTCCTACTTAAATGACATCAATTTTTCAGCATAACAAACAAACGCTCGTCATTTTCCTTCTCTCCCATTTAAAAACAATCACCGGAGCCAGAGCTCTAATAAGTGACTGGTGAATCATTACAGATTAAGCAGGGGCCCTCCATACTGAAAGCTGCCTCCAGCATAGAACTGATTGAATTTGTGCACATTTCACAGCTCATTTTCCTCGACTCAGGCCTCTTTTTCTTCCATTTTTCCAGCCGCAATCTATTAATCAAAAGAAGATTAGAAGATTTAAGGGATATTTCTCAAAAAGCCCTCCATGCATACCTCTCATCTCATCTTTCTGTCTAAAGTACAGTGTAGCTTAATTCTCTCTGTCTTTGTCTTACTCCTCAGCGCCGTGCCCTTTTACGGCTGCGAGAGACGCGAGCCGAGACGAGCTTTGCAGAGCTTGACGGAAGTCAAGGGAGGAAAATGAGTGAGTGAAGAGAGGAAGAAGAAGAGGGAGGACGCTGCGTAGACTGCCTGACTGTAAAAACAGGTAGATCTCTGAGTCAGTGTCCCCCCTGCTACATGTTGAGCGGCTTCACGCTGAGGCAAAGTGGAATTAAAGGGCAATGTTGCCTCGCTTAAAAAACCTTTTAAAATGTCCCACCACTGATGCGGACGCACGCAGAACAACAGCAGGAAGGCTCCATCTGAACACATTAGAATCCCATTACACCATCTATCTGCATGTCTCTCTGCAAACCTCCACACACACAACAGTATGGCTAATGGAGCGTGTCCGCCTTTTACTGCGTGTTTCTGCGTTCAAGTGTTTGTGTATATCCGCGATGCTCCATTGATCAAGCAGGCCAATCAATGCTTCTCTCCTCTGGGTGTCATTTTACAGCCACCGTGAATCCATACCCACAATGCACCCTGGCCCTCATTAGCATAAAAAACATTGACTTACTAATTGTAAGCGCTCCCACGCCTACAGTGATAAACAGCATGGAGGAATTTGCTTGAAAAATGAAACGTCTTAAATACTGAATTTATTTCCTTGAATGAATTATGCAACGATATGACTTGGATCAGTTTAATCAGCTTCATGGCACACAGACCTCAATCTAATACAATCCAGCATTGGATCCTTGAAGATTGAGCTTTTCTTGAGACTGTGTTAGAGAGGTGTTGATGCTCATCGTCGAGGCCGTACTTTCAGGTTCTGTTGGGTTGTAATTATGCATTATGAAAAGGTGAAAGGTCATTTAGCTTAAGTTACATCAGTTTCAACCACAGACTGTATAAAAAGATGGACGACATGACAGCTCCCTAAAAGTGAAGCCAAACCCTCTCTATCGCCCCCTGCTGACTGGCTGCAGTATAGGTCATAAAGCCCGCCTCCTCCATGTTAACAGATGGGACATGAGGCAAACTATAAACTCAAAATACATTCCAAATAAATGTTTCTCAAACATGGTTTCTGTCATTATAGTTAGTTCTTATCATGCTGATTTACATCCAAGTGTTCATTTTTCTGACAAGTTTATTTTTAATTAGTTATTTGATGCTGTCAAAAGGATGATTGACAGCTCTGTTGACAAATACAGCTCCTGCAGCCGATCTGTTCCGGATTAGCAGAGTAGAGGAGGAACGGCGTGAGGAGGTGTAAAACAATCACTACAGTCATTTTCCATATCTGTGAACGTCTGCTTCAGACCAACTCTGGTCGCAACTCTGGCTCCAAATGACGTCACCATTGCAAGATGGCAGCGCCTATCAAGGGGGCTATTTTGGCTTTAATTACATACAATGAGAGCTGATTGAGACGCGTGATCCATCTTTATATACATGACTGAATATGATAAGCTTCATTAATCTGGCATGAAAGATAAAAAGATACAAACAAGCTGGCCCTTTCCTGTTTCCCTTAAGGTACAGTAAGTCTGTTTTTATGAATGAAATAAGATGCTGTATTACAACTTGGATTATTCGAACATCCCATACGGATGCTGGTAATGATGTTTCAGTTCAATCTTGACACTACAATATACCTTTCCAGCCTGCCACTCAAGAAGAAAGGTCCTTAATTTTGTTCACTCACTTGCTTTTACCAGCAAATTTGTCACACTAGAAACTTTGACAAAACAACAATAAAAAAAAACCCAATCTGAATAGATACAGATGTTTTAATTTTCAGCCAAACAGCCAAAAATAATGACTGCTGAATTCACAAAAAGAAAAAAGGAGAAATGATTACAAAAACTCAACGCCCAAAGCTCAGTTATATTTCAGAGCTCATTATAGAGTTATAACAATGATGCTGACATGAACAGATGAGACGGTGAAGTCAAGGCAGGCATTAAAGGTCCCTGAAGGCATCAATCTGTCTCCACACAGAGAGAACTTCAGCTAGAATTTCTAATTAGCAAAACTTTAAAACAGAATTTTACTATTGATATTGTACTGTACTGTATTACAGCTTCTGGGCTGCTATGTACATATGAAAGAAAAAGTTTGACAGTTTGGGAGACAGGCTGCACAACTCTTAAGGCTGTATAGTAAATAAGATGCTACAGCTAGCTGCAAGTTAGCTTAAGCAGTAAGACTGGAAAAGCTAACATGGGAAAACAGTTAGCTTGGCTCTGTACAAATTTACGTCCAAAGGAAAAAAGACTAAAGAGTATAAACTACAAGTGAAAGTTTAAAGGTTTAAGTAGTTCAGCAAACAAACCGTTTAAAATCCCAGTTAGTTGTTTTTTGTTTTACCTTTGAGGTCCTGAAGTTGTTGATTTTGTTACAATGCTAGCCTCCTCGTTTTCTGGTTTACTGTTAAGCTAAGCTAGCCAGCTGCTGCTTGTAGCTTTATATTTAGCCTTGCCTAAACAAGAATGACACTGACAATGTTAAACAATTCTACGGCTGTGCCGACTCACAATTTTGTCAGTTGATTCAGATTTTACTGAGCTTTGACTGCTGTATCAGCCCGGATGAGTCTTGTGTTACCTGTAAGCATATTAGCTTATTATCAGTATTTGTAAGCACCGGCTGTCAGTCATACATTAAAGCTTTTTCAGCTGCTTTGTTAGTGTTTCAAGTCACGTCCACATCATTACTAACAATATGTTTTAACCGCATTTTAGTCACCTGAATTATGGAAACAGAAAAAGTAGCTAAGCTAAAGTTAGCCGCAGCTTAGCTTGAAGTCCCAAAGCCACAACGAGTAGCGACGGAAAGTTTACAGTCTGTTGCTCCACAGACTGTAAACTAAGATAAGAGGCTAAGACAAGAGACAGCCCTGTGAACTAGGTCTTCAAGTTGTGTGCAGTAATTTTAAGGGAATAAAGTGTGTTTAACTTAACTGAGAGCAGAACACTAATATGTTCGTTTCTTACCTACAGTGACCCCATTCCCTACATCGTTTACTTCACCGCAAAAGTATCTCAGAATGACAGACAGACAGACAAATGCGCGCACAGCAAGGGAACTTCTCGTAACCTCATAACGCATCATGGTGTTTTACAAGCTTGTTTCTAATTACTCAAAGATGGAATAATGGTGCGGGGAACGGAGGAGAAGGAATCAGGAGGTGGGGTGGGTGCATTCCTGAGCTATGTTGTGCCTCAGCTGGGGCCCGACAGAGTTCGCCTTGAGCCAAAATCTCCTCTGTATGTAGGTCAGCGAGGTGCCCCGTGCTCTTCTCCCCCTCTCCTGCACTTTTCCGCTTTTCCTCGAGTGTTGTCCCTCCAGCTCCTGATTGTCCAACACTCATCAGCTTCACGAGTCGCGGGCTCATGCCGCAGCAAAAAAAAGGATGCGACAGCTGCTCCAAGTGAACAGCCCGTCTCCTTCTAGCCTTGAAGACCTCTGTCTTACTTCTCGATCGCTCTGAGCGGGGCCGTACGAGAAAGAAAGTGGAGCACCGCCAAAGACGAATGCGAAACACTCTTATTCCACTGTACACAAGCGATGAACCACTTTAAGGAACTTTTCCACATGGGAGGAACATAAGAGACGATCATGTGCTCAGATTTCTGAAGCTGTAGCACTTGCCCTCAATTATTAAAGTGTTTCCTTCCTTCAGATTCTATTCAACTCTGTCTTCATACATATCAAATCAGGTTCAGGCTCATTTCTACTCTACTTGACAGCCTCTTGAGATCAGACATACTAAAAACCTCAGCTGTGAGACACTCATCCAACCTCAAACTGACACAATCCACTGACATGCTTCCTGCTGAGATGCCTGGTTAGCGTTTCATGGATTTCTACGAGAACGAGCTGATAGTGGAGCTGGCAGGACGTGTCCTTGGAATAATGAGGCCAAAGTGGTTTCTAAAGATATGAGCTCTTTGTAAAGGCTCTACGGGTGGTCTCAAACGCTCTCCTGGGGGTTGGGGGGGGGGGGCACGTTTGAGATTAAACCTACGGAAACAAAAAGGGACCCTTGCGAGCGACCGGTTTATGTTGTTATTCTTCTTCCCTGTTTCTTATTCAGTGCGAAAGGAATGTACCAACGGACAGGATGATGTCACCCCAGTCTGCAGCCTCTTCTTCTACACCCACAGGCCGTGTTGTTCCAAGAGCTGAAATGCAACAAACGACTCCCTGAAAGAAACTAGTAGAGGAAGAAAAGTTAGAAAGAAAGGAGAGAAAGTAAAAGAGAGAGAGAGTAAAGAAAAGCAGGAAATAAGTCACGGTCTGGGCAGGGACACATCTGCTAGCAGTTAAAACGTCACCAGAGGACATAAAATGCTACGAACACCACCCAAGGTCTCCCCTCCCCTCTGCTAACAGGGACAAAAGTGTCCCCTGTCCCCCACCACCTGACCCACGCCAGCCCCAACTTCATCCATAAAAATCCTCTCCTCTACATGTCGAACTTCTCATTCTCTTTGAGCCTTAAAATCCTTCTTTCTCTTATTATTCATCCATTAATCATCACCTCTCTTTTTCTCTCCGTCCACTTTGCCACTCTTTTACCACCCCCCCCCTCTCTGTCCCACCCCTGCTATGTTCTGGGCATTTTTCCACCGTCAGGAAAAGGAAGGAGGGAGAGAAAGAGAGAGGGAGGGAGGGCCCATGCTAGGCTCAGTCCAGGCGAATGAGTCGCTCCCCTGCCCTCTCCTCTGCTCTCTCTCTCTTTGAGGCCAGTATCGGGGCAAACGGCTGGAACATGTTTGTAGAAGGAAAAGGCCCGGTTACAGGCGGCAGGATGTGTTCAGCCATTTCAAATCTGTTCTCAGACAAAAGACTTTGGCACTGTGATGGTACATCCTATCAAACCAGGCCTCGTTAGCTCTCATAAGAGACACACTTACATCTTAATTCACCTTATAGTGCATAGCAAACCCATGAGATTTCACGCATGTCTGACTCATGTTTGACGAATAGACACAAGATAGGAAAATCAGAAGCAAGCTGAGATTCAATTCAAGTCGAGCTGAAATAAAAAAGTGAGGATTTGCTGCTTTTCTTGGCCATATATTAACCTAAACTGAATATATTAGAGCTCTTGGACTGTTCAGGCTCTCGCAAATGGAAAATTATTGGCCATTTTTTTTATACTTTTCGGACATTTATACATAAAAATGTAACTGAACAATCTGCAGATCCATTGATAATTAATACACTTGTTCTGAAACCCTAAATACATCCTAACTGTTGATCAAACTGCTACATCATTCATGTTTGGAGCCAAATTTGGGACTAGAATGTTTGTCAGTCTCTCATACTTTAAAACACAAAAGCAACAATACAAAACATGGAACCTCAGCTCCAAGAACCCCTCCTGAGTCAGCTCCACTCACTAAATAAATCATGTGATATGCGGTTCAAATCTCAGAAAAGCAACGACGCTGACATTTAAGCATTGATTAGTGGGTGACATATTCAGACTTCAGTGAAGAACCACAATGAGTCAGATAGTTTGAGGGGGAAAGCCTGTAACCTCAATGAGGCCAACAGATTAATGGTCCCCAGGGGACCTGAGTTTGACATGTTTTTGGCAACACAGGTCTGACCTCTGTTTAACTCCTTTACACAACTAATCTGCTGACCTGCATATCCCGGTCAAATCATGGGCACAAGACACAGGTCTGGGACAGATCAGCTGGTGCTGTCCTAATAGATGTCCTATTCACATGTGATGCATTGTTTTGTTTAGGATCTGGTCCTTGTCTTTAAATTGGAAGTGATGCAGCTCATACGCGACCAATTTATTGATTATTTTCAGGCTAAATTGGTTTGGAAGATGTCAGACAAGCTGCTTGGGTTTTTATCGTCTTAAACAAACCTATATAACAACGTATAAAAAGTAGTTTAAACTAGCTCAACCTGGACAATAGATAACATGCTACTTAACAGCATCCATATAATATTCCACTATATAGTAGTAGGTATATCGCGCACATTAGCATTTGGTACATCTTGCTAGCAATACATTTACAATGTTCTGTAGCCTCATTAAACACATCACAGGAAAATTAAATCTGTTACGGAAACCACTCTGAGGTAAAGCTGTGTAAATAAGCCACTTTTACTTTGTAGCAGTTGTCAAGGTGGTTAGAGGTGGAGGAATTTTAACAATGACACTTGGAGAGAACAATGGCAGCCAGTTAATCACTCATCCCACAGTGACCCCCTTTCTCCCGAGCGCACTGCATTACAGATGCAGGGCCCGATCTCAGGGCGCGTCCTCTACACAGGCTGCTGGATGCGAGATGATCTCTGGAGGAAGTTAATGGGTAGTGAGGGAACGTTTCTGTTCGGGAATTCATCCCAAAAAACGATTAGGCAATTTAGAAGTGCGGTGGCTGGAATTCAAAGTAATTTTTGACACGTCTTGCTAATGTTTTGGATTTTTTGCCTTTGAGCTACAAAGAGGGAAACTTGTGCCCTTTATAAATGAGAGTTTAAATTAATAAATACTTCTTCTTAGATTCTTCAAGTAAGGGGCCTATAATCGATATTAGACATCATGGCCCCATTTTTAAGTTACATTTGTATCAACTTACAAACAACTAAAACATGGTTTGACATTTTTATTACTAAACAATTTAAGAACTATAAATAGATTTATCAGTTGGATATATCAGTCAGGTTTATTAGTCTGATGTATCGGTTGTATATCAGTCGGATATATCGGTTGTTTATCAGTCGGATATATCAGTCAGATTTATCAGTTGGATTTATTAGTTAGATATATTGGACTTATATATCAGATGGATATATCAGTCGGATATATCGGTCAGATTTATCGGTCGGATTAATCAGTCGGATTTATTAATTAGATATATTGGACTTATATATCAGACGGATATATCAGTCGGATATATCAGTTGGATATATCGGTCAGATGTATCAGTCGGACTTATTAGTTAGATATATTGGTCTTAAATATCAGTCTGATATATCAGTCGGATATATCGGTCAGATTTATCAGTCGGATTTATTAGTTAGATATATTGGTCTTATATATCAGTCGGCTATATCGGCCATTGTATCGTAAAGATGACTATATGGATCGATTTGTTCATTTTGCACCAATAATTTGACATCTTTAATGATTTAATCAATGTACCGATCAATATCGATGTATCGTCGCACACAAATGTATAACCTTTGTTCAGGAGGCATCACTAAAAACTCAGATTAAGACCTGATCAAGTGCTTCACTTTGAATACGCATGAGTAAGTTAAAACCCTTTGAGGAGACTTTGATGCTGCTCTTTGTCATCTGTGTGTGAGTCTTAATGTATGTAGGTAGTGCCTTTAGTGCACAGTGCCGGTGTAAGTAATGATAAGACACCGGCACAGCTGGTAAGCTAAATGAGGACTCCTTTAAAGCCAAGCCAAGAGTGAAGAGTACACACTGCGGGGACATGAAACGCAGCACACCCCCTTCTTTGTGTCCCTCTGCCCCCCCCCCTCACTCTACAGCCAAGTCTTACCTCACCCTCTGTCTCCCCCGCCGTAATTGCATGGCTGTGGCTCCATCTCCTCTCTGTTTTACATCACTCCAGCTCGGTCCCTGCACAGGATCCATGACTGGGTGCTGGGCCACAGTAATTAGAGCAGGCTGAAACAGACAGAGGACACAGCGTCCCCTCATGCTCATGTTCCCTACACCTGGGCAGATATTTTTAGCCCACCTTGAATGAGAGGGAGCAGGCATCAACATGGCAACATAGCGGGTTCCCTAGCTCAATCACAGTCTGCAGATTCAAGCCCTCAACATGGTAACCATCATCTTCTCCTCAAGCTGTCTCCTTCTGCCTCCCAACTCCAGGAGAGGAGCTGAGCCTGTCTAGTTGCCTTTTTGACGTCTGTGTTTTCCAAGATCCGGAGCCGGTGAAGATAACTAAATTAACCACTGTGTCATTCCACCCTGTCACAGTCGAGGATGCAGGATAACGCGATAACACTGCATGCCACAAAAACAGAAACATAAACACTCCTCTCTGTGTTTATATGCGCGCGTGCATGCACAAATGTCCCTCGAGGCTGCAAACTCTTATGACTTTCACTGAGCCTGCATCTCGACCTCCTTTGCATATCAAGCTCCCGGTGTGTTTGACTTCAACATTTTATTCACAAGATGCATATCTCATTTCTAGCCTGCAAACACACACACACACAGTTTTCTGCACAGAGTCCCGACCCAGGCCACCCTGCAGCACTTCATCTCTGAGCTGCTTGTCTTCAAACGCTGCAATTTCTCACCTCGGGAAGCACACAGGCATTGTCCTTCATAATAAATCACCAGTTGGTGTCCAGATTTTAATAACCCGCACTCACGCCAGAAAGTAAACACATCAATTCACACAGAAAGAATCCTGTCCTCATCATTTTTTTAAAGCTTTTTCATACAATCTAACACATGTCCAATCACCAAAAACATAACCTTAACACACACACGCTGGAGGCTCATCAGATTAAATGCCGCGATAGCTTTGCTCCAACTTGTAGCATCACTGGAATGCCACTTCAGGCCTCCCCACAGCTGGTCAGCAGGCCATATATTATCAGGGTAATTACCTTCAGAGAATAGATGCCTTTCCAATGCTTCCCCATTAACTTGGTGGGTACACTCAACAAACTCCTCTGTGTGCTCTGTCTTCCCAATGCCATACCTCACAGATCACCGCCGTGACTCCAATAAACACGCTCACAAAGGCACCGATTCTGCCAGCGGGCGAATGTACGAACAGCAGTGGAAGGTCAGCTTACATGTCAGGCCGATGTGGCAGCAGAGACACTAATGGCCGTCTGCGTGAAGCTATAAAGACGGATCGGACAGCGGACAATTGGTTTATCTTGTGTTGCACATTTGTGCTTGAAAAATCCATCCTGTAATTAGGCCGCAGCTTTTCCCCTGTTTGGTTCGTCAGCCTGCAACTGTTGTTCAGGTCAACAGAGGAGTCAACACAGAGCCAGGTGTTCAACAGCTGTGTCCGGAGAGGGACAAGCAATCAAACACCACCTGGTGTTTGTCCTTATTTCTTTATTAAGCCTCAGGAAACGGGGCTTAAAATAGTAAGAATGCATGATACAAAAGTTTCATTAAGCATCCACTATAGTGAAAATAACCCTTTATAACTGTTAAACCTCAATCAAAAAACTGCTAATTTTACATTTAGACGATTTCTGAAGACTTTGTGGGCGTGGCTAGACATATTTTGATTGACATCTTTCTGGCTGAGCTGCACAGCAACGGGGCCTTTGACGATCAACCTTAACAAGTATGTTGTCGTCGTTCGTTCAATTATTCAGCTCAACTAGTTACTGTGTGGCGAGTTACAAAATGCTTTGCTATCAGCTGTCATGTCATTGTTAGCAGTTAGCATGAACCTGCTATATTAGCTGAGATGCAACTGTTGTTTTCAAAGCTAAAAACACAATGCTTTATGGCTATATAGAGTTAGCTAACTAGCTAACCCTCAAAACCCAACCGCCGGCCCGAACTAATCGCTGGCAGCAAGAAAAACACCAACTACGCTAACGCTAGGTGTGCCTAGCAGCTGACGACTTTTCCTTTGATTGGACAGCAAAATGAATTACAAAATTAATATCCGAGCTTAGCCTTGCCCAATTCAAACCCAATGTGAGGCAAGAAACTTTATTGACTAGGCTATATTTTGCAAACTGGATTGAAACTGATACTTTTAGAAGCTCATTATGTGCATGAGGCCCATTATAACATAGTTAATGCTTCTGTGGGAGTGGGTTTTCAGTGGCTTTAAAGGAGAAATTTCGGACAATACACTTTTCTGCTTTCTCATGGAGAGTTTAGATAAGAGGATGGAGGTGGTCGTCCCTCAGTGCCATCAGCTCAGCTATTCTAACAGCACATTATCTCTGTGTTTACTCAGAGGCTGGACTACTTAGCGCCACGGCGTGAGACCCATAAGGTGAGCATCCTCACAGCCCCTGAGTACACCGCCAAACACACACACATGCTCTCAGGCTGGCTGGCCACCCAAACACGGTGTTTGTGTGCCATTAGAACAGCTGCCAGGCGGCCGAGCGTTTTGTACCAAATCCTACAATATTGATGATGAGGGCCGTGAAACCCCGGGAGCCTGTAAACACAAAACCCTCCCCTCTTTTCTTTTCACAGCTGTCCGTCACTCTTGTGTCACTCTGGCAGCTTTCTCTTGTGATGTTGACTTCATAACACCACAACTGAGACTGTAGGAGGATTATTTGTGAGTGTGTGTGTGGTCCAGAAACGTGTAAAATGTGAGTCTACAGCAAAAAAAACACCATTCAAATTATTCACATCAAACAGCCCCTATATGTGCAATTACATGTAGGATTAGGATTGATGTCCCTACTGAAATAAACTGTCCCAATGGCAATTTAGTTCAACTTTGAGCCTGATTGTCTCCACAATGAAGCTCATAATTGCGTAGAGTGCCAACAATAAACGCATAATAGGTTCTCTTTAGGAAGATAAATACTATAACAAGCTATAGGCTAAGTATAGCCCTAAAAACCCAGCTGTGAGTGTCTCATTTTCACCACAGCACCGTGTTCTTTGCGATAATAGACGCTTTCCAGATGTTTTCTTAGCTCCTCTATGTGAACAAAACTGTTGTGTTAGTGTTGCGAGAAGGTTACAACGCGTTAAGCACAGATTTTAAGCAGCATTTGAGACCGTACAAAGACAATTATTTTTGTTTTAGAGTGAAAATAAACGTCAAACTTACCTCGGCGTTACAACCAGCCACGGCCAGCAGAAGGAGCACGGTGAGACCTCGCGACATCTGGACGAAAAGGGGAGAAAAAGTCATTTTTAGTTTGAAAAAAATAGTTACATTTTCACAGCAGTTTAAAACTTAAAGAAAAACGCTACGTTCAATGTCAGCCTTACCATTTTGTAAAAAGCAGCACCGCTCGGATACCTTATCGGAGAAGGAGGAAGAGGAGGAGGAGGAGGAAGCCGGAGCTGGTCTGGATGTTTGTCGGGACGGAGGCGAGCAGGAGGTCCGTGATTTTAAGAAATGTGAGGAGCGCGGAGGAATTCGAGCCAGTCCGTCAGTCTCTCCTCCTCCTCTCTCACAGCCACGGCCAATGAAAACGTCTGGAGTCCTCCGAGGACGTTTACAGAGGAGCAGAAGAGGGGGAGGGACCGGGAAGAGAGACAGAGCGAGAGAGAGAGAGTGTGTGTTTGTGTGTGTGTGTGTGTGTGTGTGTTACCTATTGTTTGTGCAACCATAGTTGCTATAAAAAAATGCTTTTCTAATTACATTTACCAATTAAACGTCATTGATGCTGCTACACACACATCATCCTCAACTCTAATCTTTTGGGTCTTTTCGAAGATACTGTAATTTTTTTCAGAAGTCCATTTCTTTGTGTTGTATAAAACAAATAGATAAGTTGTCAAATCCAAAAGTTTGGTAGATAAAAATCAATGATTATGTTGGTTTCGACACTTAGTTAAAGCTGTAGAAGTCCGTTTCTGGCCACAAGGGGGCAGCAGAACTCAAAACCAAGCTGCACATCCTTAAATGACGTTATCATGGGGTAAAAAACATATCCATTAACACAACCACCAGACGTGATGCAGCATTTGATTTCCAGTGGTATTTCTTCTAAAACTAATTCACTGTTCTTTTAGGTTTTGAGAAAATCGTCACATTTCTTCTTCTTTCTTGACCAGCCTGCTGTTTATCTGCTAATTTGTGTTTTCTTAAAGCAGTTTTTTCATATTTTGTTCAGTCAAAATAAAATGTATAATATCTAAATTTTCATTAATATACCGTGAAACATCAAGAAATAATAAACAAACATCAATATTTAAATTGCTTTTCATAGAGAAACTTGAGCATAATAACATTTCTTATTTGTTACGGATAAAATCATTTACTTGCACAAATTGATTGGTTACCCGTTTTTGCTGAACCGAGTGCATTCCCTATGTTTTTATCATGAATTTCACCAATGCTTTTTTTCTGTTACTTACTTTTCACAGAAAAAATCACAAGCGGCGCCCAGTTAGTGACGCGTTTTCCATCACCCAGCAGGTAGGCGGAGCCAAGCGTCTGTTTTACCGGTCTCTGCGAGTGTTGCGAGTAAACAGCAATCTACTATAAGACTATCGAGACAAAAAGAGCAGGTCTAGACCGTACTCTTTGTTATGTTATTTAAAGAGAACCCAACATGAATCACCATGAGTAGCACTGGAGATCTTTGAGATTACCAATTAAATTCCTAGTGTTCCTGAATTTTGCTCCTCAACTATGGATTTCTCTGTTCCTGTTGAGACCACCAACATCCAAGTATCTTTAAAATGCCACGAATTTCTGCTGTAGCTAAAGTAGAGTTTGATCTACTAGACCTTTTCTCAATCTTTGAGTTTGTAATTTGTAAAGTATCTGTATTGCTCTCAAATAAAAAAAGAGAACTTTGGTCTTTTTAAATATAGATGCACTTGGATGGTACTATAAGGTGATATAACACAGGTTTTTGTTTGATTTTCAATACATTATTAAATAATGGAAACTTTAAGGTCAGGAGGACCGGGTTTAGGCCCCTGATGTGTCTCATTTCACCTGAGAGATATGTGATATTAAGTATTCCAGGATTACAAACCACATTGTGTGCAGGCTCAGCTGAGGACTAATTAAAGAGTGCTTAGGTAGGACAGTCTGAGGCCTCGAACACGCTGAAGTGTGCACAGAAAGGAGAGGATGAATGAATTCCCCCCTCTGCACCCATCAATTATATATAACTTCACCCCCTCCGAGCAAGCCTACCTGTTTAAATAGATGCTGTGATTATTTGACACCCTGGGGCTCTTTGTATGAGCGTGTGTGTATTTCAGAGTGTGTGCTCGATGTGTGGGTATCGTAGTGTTTCAGTTTGTACCAGCATTGATGTTGAATTACAAGCAGTGAGAAAATGCTGAGTTTAGTGTTATGTTCTTAAAATAGCCTCATGCATGTAATAGCTGTGAGATATTTTATATATAAGCAGATGTAATCCATTTTTTCCATATTGTCTCCATTATTCAGTGACCTTTTTTTGCCTTTCTGTTTTGCTGGCATACAGGAAGCTGTATGAACAAACGTTTTCCTGTGTGATCTTCCTAAGGGGAAGTGCAAAACAAAACTTCAGTAAACAATGCAGCCGCTACTAGCATAAAAAATCGGAATCTCTGACTTATCAAGTTGCATTGTGGGCAATGTAGGAGAAATGTATTGACAAGGAAGAAGAAACCATACAGTTGAAAATACATCTCTGGTTCTGCTGCATTCAATGTGATCTTTTTTCAAAGTGTTTATTGTGCATCTGACAATTTTTTAGGAGTACAGTGCAAAATCTTGAGTGCATGTTGTTTCCTGGCAACCTATTCATTTTCTTGTTCAGTTAAAGCAAGTTCTTTTTTTGATGCATTTGTTTGGCTAGTCACAGCACATGGCTATGGGTTAAATTTCAAGAGGTCAAAGGTGACCTGAAACATGCAAAGGTGTTGCAATGGTTAAAAAGAAAGTTGCCTGAATCCAACTACAAAGGACACTCGGGATGCAAACCCTAGTATCTAGTGTTTTTGAATTGTACTTTTCCGTCTGAAATAAGGAGGTCAGAGGTCAGAGAACAACACCACAATGAGCTTTTATTCCATCCATCCATTATGTACACCGCTTATCCTGTTCAGGGTCGCAGGTTGAGCTTTAATTCAGGTGATTAAATAAAATGAATAGAAATCCAAAATCAATTTAAATCAGCAGTACATTTACCTGTTTCTTTTTAAAACGATTTATGTCGACATCCTAACACAAAAAATATGTGAACAGATTTTAATGTTAGCTTGACTGATTTGTAATGCAAAAGTTCACAGATGGTTCATCCTGTCATCTTTTTGCCAGCTTGCATCTCATCCTTTGCGTGCCTGTACACCCAGCATGCATGCAAACACGCACACACAGACTCAGACACGTACAGATATGTGTGAAATATTAAGGAGCGACTCGGAAAAGGACACACAGTTACGGCAGATTTGCTTTCACCATGTTCTGCAAGCAGCTGGGAGAAGATGAATACTTAATCAGACAAACTGTTTAATCTCTCTTGTTGCTGCAACGTCCAACAATGCACTTTAACACTCCGAGTCATCACTGTAAAAGCTGCTCTGTGCTACAGCTGATTTAAATTCATGCTCTGTGCACACACATACGAGCGAGTCATACAGTATTCAGCACGGAGAACAGAGGTATTAGCTCCTCTGATGTCCCTCTGTGTTCTGCCACGGGCTCTCCGAGAGGCATCTCAAATATTCACAAACATCCATCAATGCCTGAGAGGGTCAAAGACCAGCCACAGAATCACGCTCACACAGGCACACGCACTTGGAGGCAATAAAACCCACCAACACACACACAAACGTAGCACACACATTCAATTAGTTTCATTCTTCGCTGCTGGACTTTTCTTTAATCACGGTTTTTCCATCATCTCTTTCTCTGAGGCGTGCAGAAGTAGCGTGCTTCAAAGGCAGCCGCAGTGTATTTGTGTGTGTGTTTGGGTCTTGACGAGAAATTCTATATGTTATACAGAAACATAAACGTGTGTGTGAAAGCGTTTGGTTAAGTTCTGAGGGTTGAGGCTTCCGGTGTTATGTGTCCTGGTATGTGGCCCTGCAGACTCTCATAACATGATCAAGCTTTAGTTTCACTATAATGCTCATAATATTGCACAGTTTCCCAGTTGCAGATACGGAAGAGAAGAAATACAGGCATGAAAACAAAACTAATTAGCGCAAATTGTAGCTGTGTTAAGGTTTTTTTCTTAATGGAAACAAATGAGGTGATGCTGACGGGATTCGTATGTTTTTTTGGTTTTCCTTTCTTGCTCTGGTCTCTGGCGAGTATGGCCGAGGGCGCCTGCTGACTGCTATTACTGAGGACTTCATTCATTAACCTGGCATTTGGACAAAAGAGAAAAAGAACCTCAGTGCGTGCATGCGCACATTTGCACCAACAAACACACACAGTGAAAACAGCAAAAACCCATAACAAAGGACACAGAGGAAAGGGGGCATGCATGCAAGCAAGCACAGGTATTGCGTCAGATGTGTACAGATGACCCTTCACATAAACCCCCCCCACACACACACACACACGACACACATTCAAATGACCTTTTTGCAATTTTCTAATCCATTTACAAAGCTTGTTTTTCTTCTGGCAGTCCCGGCCCTCTTTGGTCTACCGGTTCCCCTTTAAATAGATCTTCAGGCAATAATGCAATTCTGCTCCATCAGCCCAAAGCATCAAGAGAGACGTAGAGAAACCACATAGTGAACAAGCTTGTGTGCAAACACTTGCATACATCCTGAAATTCATAATGTCATTTCATAATACTTACTGGTTTTTACTGGCAGGGGCAGATTCAGGTTTTCTGAGGGACAGGGGAAAAAAAAAATTAAAACGGGCACCATGTGCATGAGGGAGGGACCAGCACATGAAAACATTTTCTAGCATGTATAGGAAGCCTGTCCTGCTCTCCAAGAAGAAAAGGTTTTGTCCACTAGGACACTGTTAGCATGGCAGGGTAGCATCTTGGCTATCAAGAAGGAGGTTTGAAGCAGAGGTTATGCCCATACCAACAAGGGTTTTATTGTACCCACACTGAAGCCAAAATAATACTCTCACATTAAAATACTGAAGACCACAAGCCGCAACTGGTCCTGACAGTGGCAGCACTTCTTTTTTTAATCGTCTCTGATGCTGTGTTTGAAACTATACTAGCAGTACGTACTGATTCGGCCAAAATGTAGAATGTAGTATGTAAACTGATGACCCCATGGATATATTTTTCTTACTTAGTTTTTTGTAATCCTCATGGTGTCTAGTAAACAAATTTATATGGCAGATGTGATGGCAGATATGATGACACAATTACACATAATGGGGTCATTTGTCTCTGTATGATGTCTGGTTCAAAAGTTATGTAGATTTTAAATTTTCGCCAGAAGTCGAAGCTGCAAAAATGGCTGCCAAACAGACCCACGGGACAATATTTCGAGTTGGGAACATCAACATTTGTTTACTAGACACCTTGAAAATGACAAAAAACTGTTCGAAAAAAATATCCACGGGGTGCATGGGGACCCTATCTTCCTACAGCAGTATGCCAAAAATACCCGGATGTCGTACTGATTCGGGGAAAATCTCCAGTATGCATCGGACCAGTCTACCTCGCCTACTGTATCCCACAATGTAAAGCGCTGGAACATCTTCTGCTTCTCTCGGTTTAATTGTGCGTTGCAGCTGTTCAACTTCTACGGCGCAAACCGCCACCTACTGTACTGGAGTATGTAGCATGAATGTTGTCTGAGGATTACGTTACATCAGACAAATCTGGTCCCGATAACTAAATGTATATATATTGCTCATACCAACTAGCAACAAGGCACTGACCAGCCTAAAGGGAACCAAAGAACCAAAGCTTCATTATTTGCAAATTGGATTGTGTCTGTGGTATGAATTATGCTTTACAAATAAATTTGAATTTCTATGCTTCTTAAGAAATGAGACATTCACAAACTTTATTGCACACACAGCCAGTGTGTGCTACTGACTGCTTTGCTGTTGTGAGGAGGCGAAAGTAGGACGAGGCGACTGCAGCATCCTCTACTGTTGTACAGTAGAACGAAAACACTTCCTCACCATTCACACCTTTAAAACCTTCTCAGCTATAATACCTTTAACCTCCACCACTTGTCTCCATCTCCATATGCATAACCAGAGCCTGGAAAAAGCACCGCCTGCACTTTATTATGCTTTATATAGCACTGAATATAAGGCTACATCTTATAAAAGCCTGAGAGCAGAAAGACATGTATGTGACGTTTTTAAGATTGCATTTGAGGCTCTGAACTATAAGTGAGGTATCTATTGAATCAGGCGTCACCTTTCTGTCTCTGACACCTTTAAAAGAATGAGTTTCCTGTTCCTGTTTCAGTCGAGTCCCCTCAGCGGGTGTGGGCAGCAATAAGGGAAATGAATCATCTTGTTTTGTGTCAAAGCTTTTGTATGAAGTGTTGTGGATATGTATATATGGCTTACTGTAACGCAAACACATGCTCCTACCTGTTTTACCAATGAATCCTAATAGAATGTACAAACCATGACATGTCGGAGTACAACTTTTTTTGGCTTAAACAAGATTTCAATACTATCTCTGTTATCATTTATAAGTTTTCCTTGACCTTTGCTTTGACCTTTGCTTTGACCTTTGCCTTGACCTTTGCCTTGACCTTTGCCTTTCTCACTATGTGACCATTTGTTCTTCTGGCTTATCAAGTCTAATATCTTACACTAAACTTGGTGTTCAGCAGGCTGGGTGTGGAGCTCTGCGCCCCCCACAGTGGAAACACACAGATTAACAGTGGAAAATATTCTGAACCACTTCCCCTTGTGTGGAGAGTTAACCTCAGCAGAGAGATCACTACTCACTAATGAGACATTTGTGCCAAGTGCAGTCGAACATGCCCATGTCCAGAAGTTATGAGAAATTCAAGTGCAGTTTTATTTAAACTTTTCAAACATCTAGAAGAGTAGATTTCTCTGCTGCTTTAGCCAGCAGACACATGATTTATAATCTAATTAGACAGAGCTTAAAAAAAGTCGTATTCACAGTATGACACCTGACATGTGCCTCAAGAGATGGAGAGCAAAGGGCGTTAAATCTGTGAAAGCGTTTTGTGAAACTATTCTAAAGTAAGACGCGTTGTGTTACAAAGATTACAGCATAGTTACTGTGACACTCTGATCTAGAGTGAGGGTAGTAGGTCGAAAGGCTGACTGAAAAAGGTGTAATTTAACCTCAAAATGTTAAAAAAGGGTAGCAAGACAAAGTCCAATTCATGCAAAAAATTTAAGTGTTTTATTGCTCTACAATGACAGTCCAGGGACATCTGAGCAAATGAAGCAAAATGCAGCAGAAAAATATTTACATACACTGGCCAGAACCTCCATACAGCACCACAGTCCTCCTCTGACTCCTGAGACAGTGTAGGTTCCCTCCATTTAAAGGCTAAGACCCTCTCACTGGACCATACCATCTTTAATTGAACTCAATTAAGTAATCAATTTAACCATACATGTTATTTTCAATATCAGAAACCATTACAAAGTCTATTTACATTTATGTACCACAAATTAAAGGAGTCATCAAAGCTTTCACATAATATCCAAGCTAAGAATTAATTTACAACTCCATTAAACACTCCCATCAGTTGGTATGGTGCAGTAAGATGGACTGAGCATGCTCCCTACTTTTACTAAGGCACTATAAAAGACTATGCTCAGGTCCTTTGTCACTGCCCAGCACCAGGAAGCACTGTGGTAAGAAAAGAACAATGAAGAACAATAAAGATTTAACTCAACAACCACAACAATGTGTTTAAATGTGTTTCTGTGAAACTTTATGGGGGAAATGGCACAGGCAACTCACTGAGATGTTAAATGTAGTTCAGTGTGTGCACCCACTAAACTATCAGTAGCATGCTACCTGGCTAGCATGTGGCATGTGAAATGAGTGAGGATGTGGTGTGCTGGTGTGGTGTGTTACCAGTGGCAGGGGAAACTGCCACAGTTACCTTAGGTCATTTTGACTTTAAATACCATGCACACAGGTGTTTTTAGTAAAAGTTGCTGGTTAGATCCATACTCATTTTGCTCTTGAAAATATCTCTAGTTCCACCACAACAGGTGCAACAAAAGGTGCTTTTTGACCAAAAGTACAAGGAACTGACCAAAAGTACCAGAGCCCAATGTTGTCTGTGTTTCCCTAGCGGCCTAAAGGAAGATTATGCAAATCAGGCCAATGACGTACAGAGAAGCAATAAAAGTAACTGCACTACACCTCCAGTCCAGTAGGTGGCGGTAAGAAGAAGATGAAGGCCATACAACAAAGATGACGGCATAAAACACGACGAACATATCATATATGCGACACACTACAGTTAGCCTGTTAGCATGGAGGAGATTAATTGAAAACAGTTGATTGATTACGACGGTAACGGTGAGCTTGCAGCTGCAGTCTTTTACGCATGGCGGGTGAAATAAAAGGCGAGTTTACCAATTAGAAATGATCAGCACTGCAGGCCCCGCCCTGAAAGTTTCTGGACCTTTGGAAAGTACTACCCCCACACAGAGCTCCTCAAAAGGTTCCTAGTTCCTGGGGAAAGCTCCTGCTGTCCAAAAGCACCCATAGCTAACACAAGAGTCCGAAAGCTGTCCGGAGAAGGAGTCAAAAAACAGTCTTGTAAAGTAATCAATACTCATATTTCTACTCTGGAAGAAAAAGATTAGAAGATTCACTTCAGTTAAAAAGTGTCATAACATAATTTTTGTGATGCATCGACTCCTGCATCCAGAACAATGTTAGTGCACTTTGCAAGTGATTGCATGTGTTCATTTATTAAGTTAGTGCATTTAAATGCATGTTTGCCTGTTTCTGTAAGACTTTTGACTTGAAAATTAAACATGTTAGACTACTACTAATAATGATCCATCTATGTCTGTAAGCCATGACAATCACTAGCAGGACACGTATATTATGGTTAGTGTTATCATCCTAAAACTCACCTATAAAACAACAGTATCAACCCACAAATGTGACAGGTCACAGCGTCGACCTTGACTTCACACCTTGTGGGTGAAGCCTGTCGAGCATTATACAATATTTTCCGCAGCATGTATATGAATATGGTTATATATTTAAGTTTATTGCATAACTGAATAAAATCAAAAGACACAATGATTTCTTATGTTTTAACTTAGACACTTTGCACAAGACAGACCAAGCTAGTGAGTTTTCACTGTTTGTTTCTCAACTTACATTCTGGTTCCAAAAGACTTTTCAAACTAACTGAGCAACGGAAAAATGACTAACCACTTCCTCTTCTCTGAGCCACCTCCACAATTATACTTGATGATGACGTTCAGTCTGCCAGTGTCTGTGTGATGGTCACCATGTTCCTCCTGAACCCAGCAGCTCTGCTCATTCAACTACTGTTTACGTGTCAAGTCTTTGCAGGTACAGTGGAGATATTTTAGCATTCTTTTCTTTAAAGTTTATTTACAGAAATTGTTTTATATTAATTGATTGTTTCATTCTGTTGTAGCGAGTTCAACAGTTGACGACAGTCATAAACTGGCTTCCCTGGGAGAGCCTGTCATGTTCACTTGCAACATATCCACAGCAAGTCCGACACAAATCCGCTGGAGCAAAGACAGATTTCGTTTTACTCATTCAATCTCACACAATGAGACTTTTTCAAATTTCACCTCTGACAGATTCAGAATAGACGTAAACTTACCTACAACACTGAATATTTGTAATGCTCAACATGATGATGCAGGTGTCTATACATGTACAGTAGCTGATTCATCTGGTCTATGGACTTTAAAGTGGAATTTAACAGTGTCTGGAAAACCTGAAGGTAAGTATTGCATAAAGCCGTGCTTATTCTCTCCACACGACACACAGTGTATCTGATAGCTCTGAGTGCGTGCTACTTAAATTAATTCAGATCTGATTTGATGCAGAAATCGGTGCAGATATCGGTTCCCTGTGGTATTTTGTATACATATTCACACCTGTAATTGGATTGTTTCTGCTGGGCATCGTTTCAGTCGTCTGCCTCTGCAGGTGAGTACTACTCTCTATAGTTTTAAGTTTACCATATTTGAGTGCCGAGCTCATTCACAGATATTGTGTCGCTGCGTATTTAAACTGTCACTTTGTTGCAACACAAGTTACAAACATATGAAACTTTCAGACTCATGTGGTCTCTAGCCATGTGGTTCATTTAGCTTGATATGTACAGGTTTTAAAACGTGCATTTATGCATCCAGTTCAGTTACATTGAAGCACAACAGAAGAGTTATAAAAGTAGGGAACTCAATCTGTAACACCTGAAACGTGCTCAGTAGTGGAGTGTCATAACGTCTTCTTCTCTCTGCAGAAGAATGAGGGCCAAAACACCAAACCAGGAGCAGTTTCACCTGGAGTCAGCAGCAGCAGAGGTCAGTAGAGCTTTGTCGTCTTTAAACCTTTGTCAGGTTTTTTGTCTCCGAGCGAGCAGTGAACTTCATTTACATTTCTGTCTAAACAGAATCAGCTCCCGCAGACGCAGAGTGGCGCAGAGAGGAGGACAAACAACAAGCGAAGGAGTCAGTACATGGAGAGGCTCAACTCGATTTATGATCTACGCTGACAAGACACTCAAAGGCTATAAGCTAGAAGCTAACACTGACATGGACAAATATGAGGGGCACTCGCCTCTATTTATTCATCTCAAAGCAGTTGCTTTGTGGGAAGCCAACCAGAGGAGAGGAACACTGATAGCTCTGGATTACTTAACATTAAAACCAGTGCATTCACTATAAGGGTTTTGTTTTTAGCTTGTGTTTTATATTCATGTCACTTTTTCTGCGTTGTATATGATCGTTTTATTTATTGTGTTTTGTGGTGATTTCAGTGAGGTCATTCCAAATCAACTCAACAGGCCTAAATTGGGATTCTGTGCCCCCTAGAGGTTAAATGATTGAACTACAAAACATGTATTTAATAAAAACAATGAAGTACAGCCCTGAGACGAGTCGAGTATGGTTTTATTCTAAATAATTGAAGTGGGGGACATCTTTGACCGTGTCCAGGGGTGTAGTCAAGGGGTGGTATGTGCTCCCCTGAAATCTTATTTGCCACCCCTTAATAAAATGAGATAAAACTTTTTTTAATCCCAAATAAAACTTTAGTGCCAGATTGCTCCAAAATTACAGTACAAAATAAAAGTAATACACAAGTGACAAGTATAAGTGAAATATAAAATATTCATTAAATCTCATGTTAAAAATGTTCGGCTCAGTGGCAGAGTCGGCCGTCAATCGGAAGGTTGGGGGCTCGATCCCTGACAGCTACAGTCACATGTCGAAGTGTCCGTGCGCAAGACGCTGATCCCCAAATTGCTCCTCTGCCATCAGTGTGTGTGTGTGTGTGAATGTGACATGTAGAGTAAAGGCAGCTTTGAGTGATCGCATATCTAGAAAAGCGCTCTATAAGCACAATCCATTTACCATTTAAATATGATAAGCTATCTGCCTGGTCAGAGGTGGGACTTATGTTTAAACCAACTTATTAGGCTGTGCAACAGGCTCGTAGCTTTTGTGACATTTATGTAAGTGTAGCACCTTTTTTGGTGAATAGTTTAAACTTTGTTTGCCACTATTTGCCACCATGGGAAACATCAGAATCAGAAATACTTTATTGATCCCCGGGGGGGAAATTCAGGCGTTACAGTTGCTCTGATACGGAGAAAGTATCGAGAAATATATGGTATAAAATAGAAGTAACAAAAGACGTCAAATATGTGCATTCTTTATACAATATAATAATCTTATACTATTTGTATAGCGCCAAATCATAAGCAAGGTTATCTCAAAACACTTACTACATAAAGAGCAGGTCTAGACCGTACTCTTTGTTAAAAAAATAAGAAATAAGAGATAATATATACAATAAAATAAGAGATAAAGCTTAAATGCTAAGAAGTGGATCTATGGGGATTTAAATATGAATGCCAGAATTAAATATAATGACCAGAATAAAGTTGAATGCAAAATAAGAGTTACGATGCAAAGAAGTTATATACATAAGAGATCTATTTCGACCTCACTCAGACCATCACCACGGTCTTAACCGTGAATGATGCCGTCCTTCTACCTATCTTTCAGACCATAATATCAAAAAAGTCATGTGACTGACCTTAAGAGGCTGGCCCCACAGCACAAAAGCATCCAGGGCAGACGCCTCTTCCTCTTGCCTGGAACACCTCAGCCAGTTCCGAGCGACAAGAGATGGCGACGGTCACTGTTCGGCCTCAGAGATCAATAATTATGGACATGACTTACGTTATTTACAAATGAATAGGTGTTTGCGTGTCAGACACTCAGAGGGAGGAGTTGTAGAGTTTGATGGCAACAGGCAGGAATGACTTCCTGTGGCGTTCTGTCGTGCATCATGCTGATGATCTATTCAGAGAGAATGAGGCACATTTGTAAATGTTAACAGAACTGATTCCTTTACAGTTTTTCTCAGTCGCTTTGGTGCTTTTCTCACATCACTATTAACATTTGCACAACAGTTAGTTCAACCTCCACAACATTTAGTCATGTGTGCACATCATAGTAGCAGTTTCTCATTCCTTCCAACAAATTGCAAATGCTTTTGGACATGCATCAATTGCTTTCATACAAGTCTCTGCTGTTTTATAACATTATCATGTACTTATGTCATGTCAATCAAAATGAAATATACTTGTGAATGCTGAATAGTCATTCCCTATAAAACTAATAGTCCTCATTTCATTGCTTGAGTCATTACATACAAATTTTATACTTTTTTTTTCCTGAAAATGTCTCCAAAATTTAACAATTTCTCTCCGGTGAACCACAGCTGTCACTGATGAGAAGGGGTGAATGAGAGCTGAGAGCTGAATCCCATGAACCCCCACTTTACAAGCATATATGAACCAAGCAGGACATAGTGTGTACCATTTCTACAATACTGTGACACAGAAATGGAAGGTCAGCCTCGTGGAAGAGGGGTGAGGATGCGAGGAGGGAGGGGAAGGGGACAAAACAGGGGAAGAGGAAGAAGAGGCCAAGTACATAGGCGGATTCCTGAAGAAATCAGGGTTACAATTGTGGATCATGTTGTCAATCACGGCCTCACAATGGCTGAGGCTGGTCGAAGGGTGCAGCCAAATGTTGGGAGAACCACTGTACATTTAATCATTCAAACATTTCGTCGGGAGAACAGGTGTGTATAATGGACAGTAATTCAGCACTAAACAATCTGCACTGCACTACTGTCATTGTGTCATACATGAAGCTTGCAGTGGGACAAGATGACAACATCTTGATCTTCTGTCTTTCAATTGACAGAGTGCTCAGGAGAAATGAAATGCGCATGAAACAATTGTACAATGTGCCATTTGAACGGAACAGCGACAGAGTGAAGGAGATCCGTCACCAGTATGTACAGGTAAAACATGTGTTCTATGCATACTCTAATGTTCAGTGCTGTAAACTGTTTACTTTGTGTAGTGTGTTACCGCCTGGCTCAGGGCCGGTAACAAAAAGGGAGGCCACACACAGATAAAGCAATCAGCTTCACATTTATTTGAACTTGAATGAACAAACATAACAGAGACTTGATGATAAGTTGTAATATGAGAGTCATCAGTCATGTCTGAAGTGTGTGGATGAGTAGAAATGTTGTATGATGCATGTGATGGGTGCAGCAAACCAAACAAAGAGAAAAGGCTGAGGAGGATTCAGCAGGCCCAGCTGAGAGAGAGAGCTACCAAGAAGGCAGGCTCAGCTAACGACCTCTCCCAGCTCCACCTACATGGCTGAAATAAGGAAGCAAGCACTGGGAGGCAAACGGACAGGGAGGGTCGTCACAAGTGCCGTGCACTACACTTACATGACAGTTCTGCGTATGTGTATTCACAATGCATACTGTACAATACATTGTCCAAAACGCATTATGTTACACAGGAAAAGTTGTTTTAGTTTTTCTCGCTCCCTCTTCTATGATAAAGCGTGTACTGCTGGAGGCCAGGGAACCGCTGCACACATTCATATACCTTGATGAGGCTGGTTTCAACCTGGCAAAAGGTAGAAGGCGTGGAAGGAATCGCATTGGACAGAGAGCAACCATTGATGTCCCAGGCCAACGAGGAGGGAATATTACTATGTGTGCAGCCATCTCAGAAAACCGTCTTGGTCCGTACAACACACAACATCTGCTGACTTTTTGAGACACTCTTTACAGGGACATAATCCCTGAGAATGAAAGGGGTCTAACTGGAGACCATCTGAACAAGTATGTTTGTGATAATGTGCGTTTTCACCACTCAGATGTGGTCAGACAGTGGTTTGCAGCACATGATAGATTGCTGGTGTAATATCTCCCTCCCTACTCACCATTCCTAAATCCAATAGAGGCGTTTTTCTCTTCCTGGAGGTGGAAGGTATATGACCGGCATCCACATACCCAAATGGCCCTGCTAGCGGCCATGGATGCAGCATGTGATGACATCACAGCGGAGTCCTGCAGAGGGTGGATTCGCCACTCGAGGAGATACTTTCCTCGCTGCATTGCAAGAGATGATACTCGCTGTGATGTAGATGAAAATATGATGAAAAGATCTGACTTTTATGCATTGGAAATCACTTACAGAGTAAACTGTCATAATGAAAACATGACAAAGCCACTATCTTGTTCATAAACAATGGTGTCAGGACTTTTCATCTTGACAACACGGACACTTTCATTGACATGAATACTTGCTTTTGAGGAATGAACTATCCATTTTGAGCAAGTGACAGGCTTTTGCATCAACTAGGTTTTGCAGTTTGTACTAATTGTTTTGAGAAATGCATTAACTGTTGTGAAAATGTAAATAGTGATGTGAGAAATGCACCAAAGCCACTGAGAAAAACTGTAAGAGGCTGGCCCCACAGCACAAAAGCACCCGGGGCAGAAGTCTCTTCCTCTTGCCTGGAACACCTCAGCCAGTTCCGTGCGACAAGAGATAGTGACGGTCACTGTTCGGCCTCAGAGATCCATAATTATGGACATGACTTACGTTATTTACAAATGAACATTATAAGGCAGTACTTACGTCAACATACTGCACAGTTGAATTATAGCACAATTATCTAACTTAAGAGTTCAGTGCACTGTTTAAAATAGGTGTTTGCGTGTCAGACACTTAGAGGGAGGAGTTGTAGAGTTTGATGGTAACAGGCAGGAATGACTTCCTGTGGCGTTCTGTGGTGCATCATGCTGATGATCTATTCAGAGAGAATGAGCCCCAGAAACAGCTTTTTGTACACACTGTTGACTCCTCTTGGTGGTGTAAATGGGGAAGTTTAGGATGTGGTTATTGTGCTTCTAAAGCTGAGCAGCTTAACTATACTTTGTTCACTTTGTGGGTAAAACAGGTTCAGCATGCACAAGAGTTATTATCCTGCAGCTGAACGTTGCAGAGTGTGCTAGATACATAGATAGATAGATAGATAGATAGGTTTGTTTCCCACATGACTTACATCCTTGTTCACACTTTTGGTCACAAACAGGTTCAGCATTCGCAGAAGTGGTTTTCCTGCAATTGAACATTGCACATGTAACGGATAGATTCAGCAGTTTGTCACACAAACTTTAAGTTTGGCAACTTAAAAACAACTAACCACTTCCTCTTCTCTGAGCCACCTCCACAATTACACTTCAAGGCTGATGATGAACTTTCAGTCTGCCAGTGTCTGTGTGATGGTCACCATGTTCCTCCTGAACACAGCAGCTCTGCTCTTCATTCAACAACTGTTTACGTGTCAAGTCTTTGCAGGTACAGTGGAGATATTTTAGCATTCGTTTCTTTAAAGTTTAATTACAGATTTTGTTTTATATTAATTGATTGTTTCATTCAGTTGTAGGGAATCTGACAGTTGACGACAGTCATATACTGGCTTCCCTGGGAGCGTCTGTCATGTTCACTTGCAACATATCCACAGCAAGTCCGACACAAATCCACTGGAGCAAAGACAGATTTCGTTTTATTCATTCAAACTCACGCAATGAGACTTCTTCAAATTTCACCTCTGACAGATTCAGAATAGACGTAAACTTACCTTCAACACTGAATATTTTTAATGCTCAACATGATGATGCAGGTGTCTATACATGTACTTTAAATGATGCATCTGGTGTATGGACTAAAAAGTGGAATTTAACAGTGTCTGGAAAACCTGAGGGTAAGTATTGCATAAAGCCGTGCTTATCATCTCCATACGACACACTCTGTATCTGATAGCTCTGAGTGCGTGCTACTTAAAGTAATTCAGATCTGATTTGATGCAGAAAACCGTACAGATATCGGTTCCCTGTGGTATTTTGTATACATACTCACATCTGTAATTGGATTGTTTCTGCTGGGCATCGTTTCAGTCGTCTGCCTCTGCAGGTGAGTACTACTCTCTATAGTTTTAAGTTTACTATATTAGAGTGCCGAGCTCATTCACAGATATTGTGTCGCTGCGTATTTAAACTGTCACTTTGTTGCAACACAAGTTACAAACATATGAAACTTTCAGACTCATGTGGTCTCTAGCCATGTGGTTCATTTAGCTTGATATGTACAGGTTTTAAAACGTGCATTTATGCATCCAGTTCAGTTACATTGAAGCACAACAGAAGAGTTATAAAAGTAGGGAACTCAATCTGTAACACCTGAAACGTGCTCAGTAGTGGAGTGTCATAACGTCTTCTTCTCTCTGCAGAAGAATGAGGGCCAAAACACCAAACCAGGAGCAGATTCACCTGGAGTCAGCAGCAGCAGAGGTCAGTAGAGCTTTGTCATCTTTAAACCTTTGTCAGGTTTTTTGTCTCCGAGCGAGCAGTGAACTTCATTTACATTTCTGTCAAAACAGAATCAGCTCCCGCAGATGCAGAGTGGCGCAGAGAGGAGGACAAACAACAAGCGAAGGAGTCAGTACATGGAGAGGCTCAACTCGATCTACGCTGCCTACTGAGCCGACGAGACATTCAAAGGCTATAAGCTAAAAGCTAACAGTGACATGGACAAATATGAGGGGCACTCGCCTCTATTTATTCATCTCAAAGCAGTTGCTTTGTGGGAAGCCAACCAGAGGAGAGGAACACTGATAGCTCATTAAAACCAGTGCATTCACTATAAGGGTTATCTATCCATATCTAAAGTATAGAGAAATATATGGTATAAAATAGAAGTAAGAAAAAATGTCAAATATATGAATTGCATGCAATAATATAAGAGACAAAGAATAAATGCTCAGAAATGGATCTATGGTGATTTAAAATGACAAGAATAAAGTTAAAAGGAGTTGTAGAGTTTGATGGCAACAGGCAGAAATTACTTCCTGTGGCGTTCTGTGGTGCATCCTGTGAAAATCTATTCAGAGAGAATGAGAGGCACATTTGTAAATGTTAACAGGATTGATTCCTTTAACAGTATCACATTTTATTCCCTCATGAAACCCTGAGAAAACAGCTCTTTGTAGACACTGTTGACTCCTCTTGGTGGTGTAAATGTGGGAGTTTAGGATGTTGTTATTGTGCTTCTAAAGCTGAGAAGTTTACACATACTTTGGTCACTTTGTGGGTAAAACAGGTTCAGCATGCACAGGATTTATTGTCCTGCAGCTGAACATTGCAAAGTGTGATAGGTAGATAGATAGATAGATAGATAGGTTTGTTTCCCACATGACTTACATCCTTGTTCACACTTTTGGTCACAAACAGGTTCAGCATTCGCAGAAGTGGTTTTCCTGCAATTGAACATTGCACATCTAATGGATAGATTCAGCAGTTTGTCACACAAACTTTAGGTTTGAGAAACTGAAAAACAACTAACCACTTCCTGTTCTCTGAGCCACCTCCACAATTATACTTCAAGGCTGATGCTGAACGTTCAGTCTGCCAGTGTCTGTGTGATGGTCACCATGTTCCTCCTGAACCCAGCTGCTCTGCTCTTCATTCAACTACTGTTTACGTGTCAAGTCTTTGCAGGTACAGTGGAGATATTTTAGCATTCGTTTCTTTAAAGTTTAATTACAGATTTTGTTTTATATTAATTGATTGTTTCATTCAGTTGTAGGGAATCTGCCAGTTGACGACAGTCATAAACTGGCTTCCCTGGGAGCGTCTGTCATGTTCACTTGCAACAAATCCACAGCAAGTCCGACACAAATCCGCTGGAGCAAAGACAGATTTCTTTTTCTTCATTCAATCTCACGCAATGAGACTTTTTCAAATTTCACCTCTGACAGATTCAGAATAGACGTAAACTTACCTTCAACACTGAATATGTTTAATGCTCAACACGATGATGCAGGTGTCTATACATGTTCTTTAAATGATGCATCTGGTCTATGGACTAAAAAGTGGAATTTAACAGTGTCTGAAAAACCTGAGGGTAAGTATTGCATAAAGCCGTGCTTATCATCTCCATACGACACACTCTGTATCTGATAGCTCTGAGTGCGTGCTACTTAAAGTAATTCAGATCTGATTTGATGCAGAAAACCGTCCAGATATCGGTTCCCTGTGGTATTTTGTATACATACTCACATCTGTAATTGGATTGTTTCTGTGTGGCATCATTTCAGCTGTCTGCATCTGCACGTGAGTAATACTTTTATTTTAGTTCCGTGTGTGCTAAATGTTGCTAAATTCACATGCCTTTACTTTATTTTCGCCTACAATGACCTCCTCAAGCCTGCAGCATCAATCGTTATAGAGTGAGCTTGTTGCATTTTACATTTCTACATTTTCTAGCATCTCTACATCGCCTATATCTTATAGTATATATAAATTACATATGTTGTTTAAAAATAAAAAAGATGCAGCTGACGTCTTAATGTAGGACTCCAAGTGTTCAATAAATTGATGACTTTATTTCAAACAGTAATATTGTTGAACATATTCTACAGCAGCCCATTTTCCTCTGATGTCATTCTAGCTAAAATGCTGTAATGTCATACTGCTCTGTGTCATATGTTGTTAGTATAGATTACAGCTTGATCAGCAACTGAAAAGACAATGAACTGTGAAAGTTTGGAGTAAAATCTGGTCATAATTTAAGATAAAACCACATATTGGGTTACCCATTAGCTAGGGAAAGGCAACAGCTAACGTTAGCATCCAGCCACTTACTAGAAAACATCACTGGGAGCTTGAAAGTAGCTGAAAGCTAATACCACAGTTTGATATTTAAATTCCTTGTTAACATAAAGTTAGCTTTGAAAAAATACTTAGTCAACATCAATGACTGTATATATAGATGGACGACGCATCTCCATCTGCTCTCACTGTACCAAATTGATGCCAAAATAGCCCCCGTGATAGGCGCTGCCATCTTCGCCGTAGCCACTTCCGCTAACCAAAACAAACACTTAACTTACCGAAGAAAACAGCAAAGGTCCTGCACGCCGGCGTATTTTAACAACAGAACAGCTTCTTTGTGCTGGTCTGAAGCAAACGTTCACAGATATAGAAACTTCAGTGACTGTAGTGATTGTTTTAGTTACATTTCCTAACTACTCTACTCGGCTAATCCGGAACAGATCAGCTGCAGGAGCCGTATTTGTCAACAGAGCTGTCAATCATCCTTTTTACAGCATCAAATTGCTATTTAAAAATAAACTGGTCAGAAAAATGAACACTTGGACGTAAATCAGCATGATAAGAACTAACTATTATGACAGAAACCATGTTTAAGAAAAATGTATTTGGCGTGTATTTTGATTTTATAGTTTGACTCATCTGTCGCATCTGTTAACATGGAGGTGGGCTTTATGACCTGTACTGCAGCCAGTCAGCAGGAGGTGCTGGAGATGTTTTGGCTTCGCTTTTAGGGAGCTGTCATGTCGTCCATCTTTTCATACAGTCTATGGTTAACATACTTAGCTAACATTATGTTAGCATTATGTTGACATTATGTTAGCTAACCTTTAGAATCTTCTCACAGACCCTCAGAGGTATTTCATGATCCTTACAGCGGTCTGACCCCTACATCGGAAACCACCTAAACCAAATGTATTACATGTACTCCAAATCAGCACCATCTCAACCAGCTTAACGGTGAAATGTCCTTTACACTGATAGATCAGTATGAACAATGTAATAGTAATACCTCATGATGATTAATCAATGAGGGGACTAGAAAATTCTGTGGCAACTCCAAAGTTGTGTTGGGTATTTTTTTAACTATTCACACGGATTATCAATCATTGAAAAACATATTGGAAGATTACATTAATTACTTTGGTTGATTTTGCTGATAATCTCCTTTATATTTCCTCAAGACGGGTTTAACATTAAATACTTTTACTTGGAATGTATTGAGTATTTTTACATGATAACGTTTATTTGTTACTTCTAGTTAAGTTAAGGATCTGAGTGCTTCCTCTGCCACTGCTTCCTCTGCCACTGCTCCCATGCCACCCGTCATCCAAAACAGTTTCCAGCTCTCTGTCTGTCATATTCATGTGTTTGGATACTAAAAAGGTAAAATGGGGTTATATCATTTGTTATGATTTTATCCCTGCAGACAAAGCAAGACCCGAACCGGAAACCAGGACTTAATGAGGAGCAGAACCCTGAGCTGTGTCCTGTATCATGTTCAGTTTTTGGAGGAGGTCTGAAGAATTTTATCTTTACTCGAACTTAAACACTCTAACATCTCTCAAAGCATTTCCTTCTTGGAGTTTATTTAACTTTCTGCCCTTACAGGTGTCTCCTCCTCAACCCCGGAGCTGTGTGGAATACAGAATAGAGGAGTCAGTACTTGGAGGGGCTCAGTTCAGTTTTTGGCCTGACAAGCTTGAAGGTCAGATTAAAGCTGAATAAGAAACACGAGAGGTGTTGGAAAGATCAAGAGAGAAATTATGATGGAAAAAAATGAATCCAGCCAGAGGAATGAAGGCCTCATTTTTTTGTGCACCACTTAAGCAACAAATTTGCAATCTCAGTTCTTTAAAATAAGAACTTCAGAACTTATTATAATTTCTGCTTATTTTTTTGTACCCCTCTTCCTTATGTTATTATTTTGTTTTATCAACTTTGTATTTTTTTCCTATTCATATCCCTTTTTTATTGTCTTTTATATTGCATTGTGTTTATGTTTTTTCTTATTGCTTGTAATGTTTTATGTAAAGCGATGTTAATTGTCACTTTTCCTGTTTTGTATAGGATGGTTTTATTAATAATATGCTGTGTTGAATGTCTTTCTGTCCTGCACTATGAGCCACCAATGAATGTGCCTAACAGTGTTATGTGGTGATTTCAGCGAGGTCAACTCAAATCAACTCAACAGGCCTAAATTGTGATTCTGTGCCCCCTAGAGGTTAAATGGTTGAACTACAAGACATGTATTTAATAAAAACAATGAAGTACAGCCCTGAGACGAGTCGCGTGTGGTTTTATTCTAAATAATTATAGTGGGGGACATCTTTGACGATGTCCAGGGGCATAATCAGGGGGTGGCTAGGGGTGGTATGGGCTCCCCTGAAATCTTATTTGCTTTTGTGACATTTACGTAAGTGTAGCACTTGTTAGGTTTTGCTTTGGTTTGGACCCCAACGACTGACACTGGTAAGTATGTATGAAAGAGTTTATTGTACACAATAACAACTAAGGAGCAGGCAGTGGAGGCGGGGAGCTGGCTGACTCGAAAAAACGCCCTCCGATGAGGGCTGAGCACGAGGAAAAAACTCTGGCGAGGCACACAGGACACCTGAGCACGGGGAAAAACACAGGTATGTACAAAATATACAACCAAAAGAAGCACTGCGAAAAGTGGCAGCAAAATTGCTACTAGAAATGCATCCACAGAAAGTACAGCGAGCACTTCCGAGCAACACGGGATTATCTGGCAGAGTAGTGGAGTGAAAACCAGGCTTATATAGGCGGGTAGACGAGCTGAGTGGAAACTGGTGTGTCTCGTCTGCTGCTGCAGGAGCCAGCCGCACCCCCTGCCACACACGTGAACCTCCTGCAGTAGAAGGAGAACAGAAAGGGGAGGAGAAGAGAGAACAGACACAAACGATGCAACAAAACCAACACCAAAGCAGAATCATCACAGCACTTTTTTTGGTGAATAGTTTATACTTTGTTTGGCACTATATGCCAGCATGGGAAACATCAGAATCAGAAACACTTTATTGATCCCCTGGGGGAAATTCCCTATCTATCCATATCTAAAGTATAGAGAAATATATGGTATAAAATAGAAGTAAGAAAAAATGTCAAATATATGCATTGCATGCAATAATATAAGAGACAAAGAATAAATGCTCAGAAATGGATCTATGGTGATTTAAAATGACAAGAATAAAGTTAAAAGGAGTTGTAGAGTTTGATGGCAACAGGCAGAAATGACTTCCAGTGGCGTTCTGTGGTGCATCCTGTGATAATCTATTCAGAGAGAATGAGAGGCACATTTGTAAATGTAAACAGAATTGATTCCTTTAACAGTATCACATTTTATTCCCTCATGAAACCGTGAGAAAACAGCTCATTGTAGACACTGTTGACTCCTCTTGGTGGTGTAAATGTGGGAGTTTAGGATGTTGTTATTGTGCTTCTAAAGCTGAGAAGTTTACACATACTTTGGTCACTTTGTGGGTAAAACAGGTTCAGCATGCACAGGAGTTATTGTCCTGCAGCTGAACATTGCAGAGTGTGATAGATAGATAGATAGATAGATAGATAGATAGATAGATAGATAGATAGATTGATTGATTGATTGATTGATTGATTGATTGATTGATTGATAGATAGATAGATAGATAGATTGATAGATAGATGGATCAGTTTGTTTCCTACGTGACTTACATTCTTGCTTTCAAAAATTGCACTAACTTCACACTAACTTTAGGTTTGAGAAACTGAAAAATAACTAACCACTTCCTCTTCTCTGAGCCACCGCCACAATAATACTTCAAGGCTGATGATGAACTTTCAGTCTGCCAGTGTCTGTGTGATGGTCACCATGTTCCTCCTGAACCCAGCAGCTCTGCTCTTCATTCAACTACTGTTTACGTGTCAAGTCTTTGCAGGTACAGTGGAGATATTTTAGCATTCTTTTCTTTAAAGTTTAATTACAGATTTTGTTTTATATTAATTGATTGTTTCATTCAGTTGTAGGGAATCTGACAGTTGACGACAGTCATAAACTGGCTTCCCTGGGAGCGTCTGTCATGTTCACTTGCAACAAATCCACAACAAATCTGACACAAATCCACTGGAGCAAAGACAGATTTCGTTTTACTCATTCAATCTCACGCAATGAGACTTTTTCAAATTTCACCTCTGACAGATTCAGAATAGACGTAAACTTACCTTCAACACTGAATATTTTTAATGCTCAACATGATGATGCAGGTGTCTATACATGTGCTTTAGCTGATTCATCTGGTCTATGGACTATAAAGTGGAATTTAACAGTGTCTGAAAAACCTGAAGGTAAGTATTGCATAAAGCCGTGCTTATTCTCTCCACACGACACACAGTGTATCTGATAGCTCTGAGTGCGTGCTACTTAAAGTAATTCAGATCTGATTTGATGCAGAAATCGGTGCAGATATCGGTTCCCTGTGGTATTTTGTATACATACTCACATCTGTAATTGGATTGTTTCTGCTGGGCATCGTTTCAGTCGTCTGCCTCTGCAGGTGAGTACTACTCTCTATAGTTTTAAGTTTACTATATTTGAGTGCCGAGCTCATTCACAGATATTGTGTCGCTGCGTATTTAAACTGTCACTTTGTTGCAACACAAGTTACAAACATATGAAACTTTCAGACTCATGTGGTCTCTAGCCATGTGGTTCATTTAGCTTGATATGTACAGGTTTTAAAACGTGCATTTATGCATCCAGTTCAGTTACATTGAAGCACAACAGAAGAGTTATAAAAGTAGGGAACTCAATCTGTAACACCTGAAACGTGCTCAGTAGTGGAGTGTCATAACGTCTTCTTCTCTCTGCAGAAGAATGAGGGCCAAAACACCAAACCAGGAGCAGATTCACCTGGAGTCAGCAGCAGCAGAGGTCAGTAGAGCTTTGTCATCTTTAAACCTTTGTCAGGTTTTTTGTCTCCGAGCGAGCAGTGAACTTCATTTACATTTCTGTCTAAACAGAATCAGCTCCCGCAGACGCAGAGTGGCGCAGAGAGGAGGACAAACAACAAGCGAAGGAGTCAGTACATGGAGAGGCTCAACTCGATCTACGCTGCCTACTGAGACGACGAGACATTCAAAGGCTATAAGCTAAAAGCTAACAGTGACATGGACAAATATGAGGGGCACTCGCCTCTATTTATTCATCTCAAAGCAGTTGCTTTGTGGGAAGCCAACCGGAGGAGAGGAACACTGATAGCTCATTAAAACCAGTGCATTCACTATAAGGGTTATCTATCCATATCTAAAGTATAGAGAAATATATGGTATAAAATAGAAGTAAGAAAAAATGTCAAATATATGCATTGCATGCAATAATATAAGAGACAAAGAATAAATGCTCAGAAATGGATCTATGGTGATTTAAAATGACCAGAATAAAGTTAAAAGGAGTTGTAGAGTTTGATGGCAACAGGCAGAAATTACTTCCTGTGGCGTTCTGTGGTGCATCCTGTGAAAATCTATTCAGAGAGAATGAGAGGCACATTTGTAAATGTAAACAGGATTGATTCCTTTAACAGTATCACATTTTATTCCCTCATGAAACCCTGAGAAAACAGCTCTTTGTAGACACTGTTGACTCCTCTTGGTGGTGTAAATGTGGGAGTTTAGGATGTTGTTATTGTGCTTCTAAAGCTGAGAAGTTTACACATACTTTGGTCACTTTGTGGGTAAAACAGGTTCAGCATGCACAGGATTTATTGTCCTGCAGCTGAACATTGCAGAGTGTGATAGGTAGATAGATAGATAGATAGATAGATACATAGATAGGTTTGTTTCCCACATGACTTACATCCTTGTTCACACTTTTGGTCACAAACAGGTTCAGCATTCGCAGAAGTGGTTTTCCTGCAATTGAACATTGCACATCTAATGGATAGATTCAGCAGTTTGTCACACAAACTTTAGGTTTGAGAAACTGAAAAACAACCAACCACTTCCTCTTCTCTGAGCCACCTCCACAATTTTACTTCAAGGCTGATGCTGAACGTTCAGTCTGCCAGTGTCTGTGTGATGGTCACCATGTTCCTCCTGAACCCAGCTGCTCTGCTCTTCATTCAACTACTGTTTACGTGTCAAGTCTTTGCAGGTACAGTGGAGATATTTTAGCATTCGTTTCTTTAAAGTTTAATTACAGATTTTGTTTTATATTAATTGATTGTTTCATTCAGTTGTAGGGAATCTGCCAGTTGACGACAGTCATAAACTGGCTTCCCTGGGAGCGTCTGTCATGTTCACTTGCAACAAATCCACAGCAAGTCCGACACAAATCCGCTGGAGCAAAGACAGATTTCTTTTTCTTCATTCAATCTCACGCAATGAGACTTTTTCAAATTTCACCTCTGACAGATTCAGAATAGACGTAAACTTACCTTCAACACTGAATATGTTTAATGCTCAACACGATGATGCAGGTGTCTATACATGTTCTTTAAATGATGCATCTGGTCTATGGACTAAAAAGTGGAATTTAACAGTGTCTGAAAAACCTGAGGGTAAGTATTGCATAAAGCCGTGCTTATCATCTCCATACGACACACTCTGTATCTGATAGCTCTGAGTGCGTGCTACTTAAAGTAATTCAGATCTGATTTGATGCAGAAAACCGTCCAGATATCGGTTCCCTGTGGTATTTTGTATACATACTCACATCTGTAATTGGATTGTTTCTGTGTGGCATCATTTCAGCTGTCTGCATCTGCACGTGAGTAATACTTTTATTTTAGTTCCGTGTGTGCTAAATGTTGCTAAATTCACATGCCTTTACTTTATTTTCGCCTACAATGACCTCCTCAAGCCTGCAGCATCAATCGTTATAGAGTGAGCTTGTTGCATTTTACATTTCTACATTTTCTAGCATCTCTACATCGCCTATATCTTATAGTATATATAAATTACATATGTTGTTTAAAAATAAAAAAGATGCAGCTGACGTCTTAATGTAGGACTCCAAGTGTTCAATAAATTGATGACTTTATTTCAAACAGTAATATTGTTGAACATATTCTACAGCAGCCCATTTTCCTCTGATGTCATTCTAGCTAAAATGCTGTAATGTCATACTGCTCTGTGTCATATGTTGTTAGTATAGATTACAGCTTGATCAGCAACTGAAAAGACAATGAACTGTGAAAGTTTGGAGTAAAATCTGGTCATAATTTAAGATAAAACCACATATTGGGTTACCCATTAGCTAGGGAAAGGCAACAGCTAACGTTAGCATCCAGCCACTTACTAGAAAACATCACTGGGAGCTTGAAAGTAGCTGAAAGCTAATACCACAGTTTGATATTTAAATTCCTTGTTAACATAAAGTTAGCTTTGAAAAAATACTTAGTCAACATCAATGACTGTATATATAGATGGACGACGCATCTCCATCTGCTCTCACTGTACCAAATTGATGCCAAAATAGCCCCCGTGATAGGCGCTGCCATCTTCGCCGTAGCCACTTCCGCTAACCAAAACAAACACTTAACTTACCGAAGAAAACAGCAAAGGTCCTTCACGCCGGCGTATTTTAACAACAGAACAGCTTCTTTGTGCTGGTCTGAAGCAAACGTTCACAGATATAGAAACTTCAGTGACTGTAGTGATTGTTTTAGTTACATTTCCTAACTACTCTACTCGGCTAATCCGGAACAGATCAGCTGCAGGAGCCGTATTTGTCAACAGAGCTGTCAATCATCCTTTTTACAGCATCAAATTGCTATTTAAAAATAAACTGGTCAGAAAAATGAACACTTGGACGTAAATCAGCATGATAAGAACTAACTATTATGACAGAAACCATGTTTAAGAAAAATGTATTTGGCGTGTATTTTGATTTTATAGTTTGACTCATCTGTCGCATCTGTTAACATGGAGGTGGGCTTTATGACCTGTACTGCAGCCAGTCAGCAGGAGGTGCTGGAGATGTTTTGGCTTCGCTTTTAGGGAGCTGTCATGTCGTCCATCTTTTCATACAGTCTATGGTTAACATACTTAGCTAACATTATGTTAGCATTATGTTGACATTATGTTAGCTAACCTTTAGAATCTTCTCACAGACCCTCAGAGGTATTTCATGATCCTTACAGCGGTCTGACCCCTACATCGGAAACCACCTAAACCAAATGTATTACATGTACTCCAAATCAGCACCATCTCAACCAGCTTAACGGTGAAATGTCCTTTACACTGATAGATCAGTATGAACAATGTAATAGTAATACCTCATGATGATTAATCAATGAGGGGACTAGAAAATTCTGTGGCAACTCCAAAGTTGTGTTGGGTATTTTTTTAACTATTCACACGGATTATCAATCATTGAAAAACATATTGGAAGATTACATTAATTACTTTGGTTGATTTTGCTGATAATCTCCTTTATATTTCCTCAAGACGGGTTTAACATTAAATACTTTTACTTGGAATGTATTGAGTATTTTTACATGATAACGTTTATTTGTTACTTCTAGTTAAGTTAAGGATCTGAGTGCTTCCTCTGCCACTGCTTCCTCTGCCACTGCTCCCATGCCACCCGTCATCCAAAACAGTTTCCAGCTCTCTGTCTGTCATATTCATGTGTTTGGATACTAAAAAGGTAAAATGGGGTTATATAATTTGTTATGATTTTATCCCTGCAGACAAAGCAAGACCCGAACCGGAAACCAGGACTTAATGAGGAGCAGAACCCTGAGCTGTGTCCTGTATCATGTTCAGTTTTTGGAGGAGGTCTGAAGAATTTTATCTTTACTCGAACTTAAACACTCTAACATCTCTCAAAGCATTTCCTTCTTGGAGTTTATTTAACTTTCTGCCCTTACAGGTGTCTCCTCCTCAACCCCGGAGCTGTGTGGAATACAGAATAGAGGAGTCAGTACTTGGAGGGGCTCAGTTCAGTTTTTGGCCTGACAAGCTTGAAGGTCAGATTAAAGCTGAATAAGAAACACGAGAGGTGTTGGAAAGATCAAGAGAGAAATTATGATGGAAAAAAATGAATCCAGCCAGAGGAATGAAGGCCTCATTTTTTTGTGCACCACTTAAGCAACAAATTTGCAATCTCAGTTCTTTAAAATAAGAACTTCAGAACTTATTATAATTTCTGCTTATTTTTTTGTACCCCTCTTCCTTATGTTATTATTATTTTGTTTTATCAACTTTGTATTTTTTTCCTATTCATATCCCTTTTTTATTGTCTTTTATATTGCATTGTGTTTATGTTTTTTGTTATTGCTTGTAATGTTTTATGTAAAGCGATGTTAATTGTCACTTTTCCTGTTTTGTATAGGATGGTTTTATTAATAATATGCTGTGTTGAATGTCTTTCTGTCCTGCACTATGAGCCACCAATGAATGTGCCTAACAGTGTTATGTGGTGATTTCAGCGAGGTCAACTCAAATCAACTCAACAGGCCTAAATTGTGATTCTGTGCCCCCTAGAGGTTAAATGGTTGAACTACAAGACATTTATTTAATAAAAACAATGAAGTACAGCCCTGAGACGAGTCGCGTATGGTTTTATTCTAAATAATTATAGTGGGGGACATCTTTGACGGTGTCCAGGGGCATAATCAGGGGGTGGCTAGGGGTGGTATGGGCTCCCCTGAAATCTTATTTGCTTTTGTGACATTTACGTAAGTGTAGCACTTGTTAGGTTTTGCTTTGGTTTGGACCCCAACGACTGACACTGGTAAGTATGTATAAAAGAGTTTATTGTACACAATAACAACTAAGGAGCAGGCAGTGGAGGCGGGGAGCTGGCTGACTCGAAAAAACGCCCTCCGATGAGGGCTGAGCACGAGGAAAAAACTCTGGCGAAGCAGCGAGGCACACAGGACACCTGAGCACAGGAAAAACACAGGTATGTACAAAATATACAACCAAAAGAAGCACTGCAAAAACTGGCAGCAGAATTGCTACTAGAAATGTATCCACAGAAAGTACAGCAAGCACTTCCGAGCAACCCGGGATTATCTGGCAGAGTAGTGGAGTGAAAACCAGGCTTATATAGGCGGGTAGACGAGCTGAGTGGAAACTGGTGCGTCTCGTCTGCTGCTGCAGGAGCCAGCCGCACCCCCTGCCACACATGTGAACCTCCTGCAGTAGAAGGAGAACAGAAAGGGGAGGAGAAGAGAGAAAAGACACAAACAATACAACAAAACCAACACCAAAGCAGAATCATCACAGCACTTTTTTTGGTGAATAGTTTATACTTTGTTTGGCACTATATGCCAGCATGGGAAACATCAGAATCAGAAACACTTTATTGATCCCCTGGGGGAAATTCCCTATCTATCCATATCTAAAGTATAGAGAAATATATGGTATAAAATAGAAGTAAGAAAAAATGTCAAATATATGCATTGCATGCAATAATATAAGAGACAAAGAATAAATGCTCAGAAATGGATCTATGGTGATTTAAAATGACAAGAATAAAGTTAAAAGGAGTTGTAGAGTTTGATGGCAACAGGCAGAAATGACTTCCAGTGGCGTTCTGTGGTGCATCCTGTGATAATCTATTCAGAGAGAATGAGAGGCACATTTGTAAATGTAAACAGAATTGATTCCTTTAACAGTATCACATTTTATTCCCTCATGAAACCGTGAGAAAACAGCTCATTGTACACACTGTTGACTCCTCTTGGTGGTGTAAATGTGGGAGTTTAGGATGTTGTTATTGTGCTTCTAAAGCTGAGAAGTTTACACATACTTTGGTCACTTTGTGGGTAAAACAGGTTCAGCATGCACAGGAGTTATTGTCCTGCAGCTGAACATTGCAGAGTGTGATAGATAGATAGATAGATAGATAGATAGATAGATTGATAGATAGATAGATAGATAGATAGATAGATAGATAGATTGATAGATAGATGGATCAGTTTGTTTCCTACGTGACTTACATTCTTGCTTTCAAAAATTGCACTAACTTCACACTAACTTTAGGTTTGAGAAACTGAAAAATAACTAACCACTTCCTCTTCTCTGAGCCACCGCCACAATAATACTTCAAGGCTGATGATGAACTTTCAGTCTGCCAGTGTCTGTGTGATGGTCACCATGTTCCTCCTGAACCCAGCAGCTCTGCTCTTCATTCAACTACTGTTTACGTGTCAAGTCTTTGCAGGTACAGTGGAGATATTTTAGCATTCTTTTCTTTAAAGTTTAATTACAGATTTTGTTTTATATTAATTGATTGTTTCATTCAGTTGTAGGGAATCTGACAGTTGACGACAGTCATAAACTGGCTTCCCTGGGAGCGTCTGTCATGTTCACTTGCAACAAATCCACAACAAATCTGACACAAATCCACTGGAGCAAAGACAGATTTCGTTTTACTCATTCAATCTCACGCAATGAGACTTTTTCAAATTTCACCTCTGACAGATTCAGAATAGACGTAAACTTACCTTCAACACTGAATATTTTTAATGCTCAACATGATGATGCAGTTGTCTATACATGTGCTTTAGCTGATTCATCTGGTCTATGGACTATAAAGTGGAATTTAACAGTGTCTGAAAAACCTGAAGGTAAGTATTGCATAAAGCCGTGCTTATTCTCTCCACACGACACACAGTGTATCTGATAGCTCTGAGTGCGTGCTACTTAAAGTAATTCAGATCTGATTTGATGCAGAAATCGGTGCAGATATCGGTTCCCTGTGGTATTTTGTATACATACTCACATCTGTAATTGGATTGTTTCTGCTGGGCATCGTTTCAGTCGTCTGCCTCTGCAGGTGAGTACTACTCTCTATAGTTTTAAGTTTACTATATTTGAGTGCCGAGCTCATTCACAGATATTGTGTCGCTGCGTATTTAAACTGTCACTTTGTTGCAACACAAGTTACAAACATATGAAACTTTCAGACTCATGTGGTCTCTAGCCATGTGGTTCATTTAGCTTGATATGTACAGGTTTTAAAACGTGCATTTATGCATCCAGTTCAGTTACATTGAAGCACAACAGAAGAGTTATAAAAGTAGGGAACTCAATCTGTAACACCTGAAACGTGCTCAGTAGTGGAGTGTCATAACGTCTTCTTCTCTCTGCAGAAGAATGAGGGCCAAAACACCAAACCAGGAGCAGATTCACCTGGAGTCAGCAGCAGCAGAGGTCAGTAGAGCTTTGTCATCTTTAAACCTTTGTCAGGTTTTTTGTCTCCGAGCGAGCAGTGAACTTCATTTACATTTCTGTCTAAACAGAATCAGCTCCCGCAGACGCAGAGTGGCGCAGAGAGGAGGACAAACAACAAGCGAAGGAGTCAGTACATGGAGAGGCTCAACTCGATCTACGCTGCCTACTGAGACGACGAGACATTCAAAGGCTATAAGCTAAAAGCTAACAGTGACATGGACAAATATGAGGGGCACTCGCCTCTATTTATTCATCTCAAAGCAGTTGCTTTGTGGGAAGCCAACCGGAGGAGAGGAACACTGATAGCTCATTAAAACCAGTGCATTCACTATAAGGGTTATCTATCCATATCTAAAGTATAGAGAAATATATGGTATAAAATAGAAGTAAGAAAAAATGTCAAATATATGCATTGCATGCAATAATATAAGAGACAAAGAATAAATGCTCAGAAATGGATCTATGGTGATTTAAAATGACCAGAATAAAGTTAAAAGGAGTTGTAGAGTTTGATGGCAACAGGCAGAAATTACTTCCTGTGGCGTTCTGTGGTGCATCCTGTGAAAATCTATTCAGAGAGAATGAGAGGCACATTTGTAAATGTTAACAGAATTGATTCCTTTAACAGTATCACATTTTATTCCCTCATGAAACCGTGAGAAAACAGCTCTTTGTAGACACTGTTGACTCCTCTTGGTGGTGTAAATGTGGGAGTTTAGGATGTGGTTATTGTGCTTCTAAAGCTGAGCAGTTTACACATACTTTGGTCACTTTGTGGGTAAAACAGGTTCAGCATGCACAGGATTTATTGTCCTGCAGCTGAACATTGCAGAGTGTGATAGGTAGATAGATAGATAGATAGATAGATAGATAGATAGATAGATAGGTTTGTTTCCCACATGACTTACATCCTTGTTCACACTTTTGGTCACAAACAGGTTCAGCATTCGCAAGTGGTTTTCCTGCAATTGAACATTGCACATCTAATGGATAGATTCAGCAGTTTGTCACACAAACTTTAGGTTTGAGAAACTGAAAAACAACTAACCACTTCCTCTTCTCTGAGCCACCTCCACAATTATATTTCAGGCTGATGATGAACGTTCAGTCTGCCAGTGTCTGTGTGATGGTCACCATGTTCCTCCTGAACCCAGCTGCTCTGCTCTTCATTCAACTACTGTTTATGTGTCAAGTCTTTGCAGGTACAGTGGAGATATTTTAGCATTCGTTTCTTTAAAGTTTAAGTACAGATTTTGTTTTATATTAATTGATTGTTTCATTCAGTTGTAGGGAATCTGCCAGTTGACGACAGTCATAAACTGGCTTCCCTGGGAGAGCCTGTCATGTTCACTTGCAACAAATCCACAACAAATCTGACACAAATCAGCTGGAGCAAAGACAGATTTCATTTTACTCATTCAATCTCACGCAATGAGACTTTTTCAAATTTCACCTCTGACAGATTCAGAATAGACGTAAACTTACCTTCAACACTGAATATTTCTAATGCTCAACATGATGATGCAGGTGTCTATACATGTACTTTAGCTGATTCATCTGGTATATGGACTATAAAGTGGAATTTAACAGTGTCTGAAAAACCTGAAGGTAAGTATTGCATAAAGCCGTGCTTATCATCTCCACACGACACACTCTGTATCTGATAGCTCTGAGTGCGTGCTACTTAAAGTAATTCAGATTTGATTTGATGCAGAAAACCGTCCAGATATCGGTTCCCTGGGGGATGGATATATACTCACACCTGTAACTGGACTGTTTCTGTGTGGCATCATTTCAGCTGTCTGCCTCTGCACGTGAGTAATTCTTTTATTTTAGTTCTGTGTGTGCTAAATGTTGCTTAATTCACATGCCTTTACTTTATCTTCGCCTACAATGACCTCCTCAAGCCTGCAGCATCAATCGTTATAGAGTGAGCTTGTTGCATTTTACCTTTCTACATTTTCTAGCATCTCTACATCGCCTATATCTTCCAAGACAAAACATTATTTGTTCAGTTTCAATGTACAAATATTCTCTTCCTTTCACATTATAACAAGATATTTCTCATGTTGTGCGACTAAATAATTATTAAAAAGTGATACGTTTGCATGTTAAAACAAGAAACCTACATATGTTGTTTAAAAATAAAAAAGATCCAGCTGACGTCTTAATGTAGGACTCCAAGTGTTCAATAAATGGATGACTTTATTTCAAACAGTAATATTGTTGAACATATTCTACAGCAGCCCATTTTCCTCTGATGTCATTCTAGCTAAAATGCTGTAATGTCATACTGCTCTGTGTCATATGTTGTTGTTAGTATAGATTACAGCTTGATCAGAAACTGAAAAGACAATGAACTGTGAAAGTTTGGAGTAAAATCTGGTCATAATTTAAGATAAAACCACATATTGGGTTACCCATTAGCTATGGAAAGGCAACAGCTAACGTTAGCATCCAGCCACTTACTAGAAAACATCACTGGGAGCTTGAAAGTAGCTGAAAGCTAATACCACAGTTTGATATTTAAATTCCTTGTTAACATAAAGTTAGCTTTGAAAAAATAATTAGTCAACATCAATGACTGTATTTATAGATGGACGACGCATCTCCATCTGCTCTCAATGTACGAAATTGATGCCAAAATAGCCCCCGTGATAGGCGCTGCCATCTTCGCCGTAGCCACTTCCGCTAACCAAAACAAACACTTAACTTACTGAAGAAAACAGCAAAGGTCCTTCACGCCGGCGTATTTTAACAACAGAACAGCTTCTTTGTGCTGGTCTGAAGCAGGCGTTCACAGATATGGAAACTTCAGTGACTGTTGTGAAAGTTTTAGTTACATTTCCTAACTACTCTACTCGGCTAATCCGGAACAGATCGGCTGCAGGAGCCGTATTTGTCAAAAGAGCTGTCAATCATCCTTTTTAATGAGCACCATCTCAACCAGCTTAACAATGAAATGTCAATTACACTGAAACATCAGTATGAACAATGTAATAGTAATACCTCATGATGATTAATCAATGAGGGGACTAGAAAATTCTGTGGCAACTCCAAAGTTGTGTTGGGTATTTTTTTAACTATTCACACGGATTATCAATCATTGAAAAACATATTGGAAGATTACATTAATTACTTTGGTTGATTTTGCTGATAATCTCCTTTATATTTCCTCAAGACGGGTTTAACATTAAATACTTTTACTTGGAATGTATTGAGTATTTTTACATGATAACGTTTATTTGTTACTTCAAGTTAAGTTAAGGATCTGAGTGCTTCCTCTGCCACTGCTTCCTCTGCCACTGCTCCCATGCCACCCTTCATCCAAAACAGTTTCCAGCTCTCTGTCTGTCATATTCATGTGTTTGAAAACTAAAAAGGTAAAATGGGGTTATATAATTTGTTATGATTTTATCCCTGCAAACAAAGCAAGACCCGAACCAGAAACCAGGACTTAATGAGGAGCAGAACCCTGAGCTGTGTCCTGTATCATGTTCAGTTTGTGGAGGAGGTCTGAAGAATTTTATCTTTACTCGAACTTAAACACTCTAACATCTCTCAAAGCATTTCCTTCTTGGAGTTTATTTAACTTTCTGCCCTTACAGGTGCCTCCTCCTCAACCCCGGAGCTGTGTGGAATACAGAATAGAGGAGTCAGTACTTGGAGGGACTCAGTTCAGTTTTTGGCCTGACAAGCTTGAAGGTCAGATTAAAGCTGAATAAGAAACACGAGAGGTGTTGGAAAGATCAAGAGAGAAATTATGATGGAAAAAAACGAATCCAGCCAGAGGAATGATGGCCTCATTTTTTGTGCACCACTTAAGCAACAAATTTGCAATCTCAGTTCTTTAAAATAAGAACTTCAGAACTTATTATAATTTCTGCTTATTTTTTTGTACCCCTCTTCCTTATGTTATTATTATTTTGTTTTATCAACTTTGTATTTTTTTCCTATTCATATCCCTTTTTTATTGTCTTTTATATTGCATTGTGTTTATGTTTTTTCTTATTGCTTGTAATGTTTTATGTAAAGCGATGTTAATTGTCACTTTTCCTGTTTTGTATAGGATGGTTTTATTAATAATATGCTGTGTTGAATGTCTTTCTGTCCTGCACTATGAGCCACCAATGAATGTGCCTAACAGTGTTATGTGGTGATTTCAGCGAGGTCAACTCAAATCAACTCAACAGGCCTAAATTGTGATTCTGTGCCCCCTAGAGGTTAAATGGTTGAACTACAAGACATTTATTTAATAAAAACAATGAAGTACAGCCCTGAGACGAGTCGCGTATGGTTTTATTCTAAATAATTATAGTGGGGGACATCTTTGACGGTGTCCAGGGGCATAATCAGGGGGTGGCTAGGGGTGGTATGGGCTCCCCTGAAATCTTATTTGCTTTTGTGACATTTACGTAAGTGTAGCACTTGTTAGGTTTTGCTTTGGTTTGGACCCCAACGACTGACACTGGTAAGTATGTATAAAAGAGTTTATTGTACACAATAACAACTAAGGAGCAGGCAGTGGAGGCGGGGAGCTGGCTGACTCGAAAAAACGCCCTCCGATGAGGTCTGAGCACGAGGAAAAAACTCTGGCGAAGCAGCGAGGCACACAGGACACCTGAGCACAGGAAAAACACAGGTATGTACAAAATATACAACCAAAAGAAGCACTGCAAAAACTGGCAGCAGAATTGCTACTAGAAATGTATCCACAGAAAGTACAGCAAGCACTTCCGAGCAACCCGGGATTATCTGGCAGAGTAGTGGAGTGAAAACCAGGCTTATATAGGCGGGTAGACGAGCTGAGTGGAAACCGGTGCGTCTCGTCTGCTGCTGCAGGAGCCAGCCGCACCCCCTGCCACACATGTGAACCTCCTGCAGTAGAAGGAGAACAGAAAGGGGAGGAGAAGAGAGAACAGACACAAACAATACAACAAAACCAACACCAAAGCAGAATCATCACAGCACTTTTTTTGGTGAATAGTTTATACTTTGTTTGGCACTATATGCCAGCATGGGAAACATCAGAATCAGAAACACTTTATTGATCCCCTGGGGGAAATTCCCTATCTATCCATATCTAAAGTATAGAGAAATATATGGTATAAAATAGAAGTAAGAAAAAATGTCAAATATATGCATTGCATGCAATAATATAAGAGACAAAGAATAAATGCTCAGAAATGGATCTATGGTGATTTTAAAGGACCAGAATAAAGTTAAAAGAAGTTGTAGAGTTTGATGGCAACAGGCAGAAATGACTTCCTGTGGCGTTCTGTGGTGCATCCTGTGATAATCTATTCAGAGAGAATGAGAGGCACATTTGTAAATGTTAACAGGATTGATTCCTTTAACAGTATCACATTTTATTCCCTCATGAAACCGTGAGAAAACAGCTCTTTGTAGACACTGTTGACTCCTCTTGGTGGTGTAAATGTGGAAGTTTAGGATGTTGTTATTGTGCTTCTAAAGCTGAGAAGTTTACACATACTTTGGTCACTTTGTGGGTAAAACAGGTTCAGCATGCACAGGAGTTATTGTCCTGCAGCTGAACATTGCAAAGTGTGATAGATAGATAGATAGATAGATAGATAGATCAGTTTGTTTCCTACGTGACTTACATTCTTGCTTTCAAAAATTGCACTAACTTCACACTAACTTTAGGTTTGAGAAAGTAAAAAATAACTAACCACTTCCTGTTCTCTGAGCCACCGCCACAATTATACTTCAAGACTGATGCTGAACTTTCAGTCTGTCAGTGTCTGTGTGATGGTCACCATGTTCCTCCTGAACCCAGCAGCTCTGCTCTTCATTCAACTACTGTTTACATGTCAAGTCTTTGCAGGTACAGTGGAGATATTTTATTATTCTTTTCTTTCGACAGTAATATACTGGTGTCCCTGGGAGAGTCTGTCATGTTCACTTGCAACATATCCACAGCAAGTCTGACACAAAGCAACTGGAGCAAAGACAGATTTCGTTTTACTCATTTTACCTTATGCAATGAGACTTTTTCAAATTTCACCTCTGACAGATTCAGAATAGACGTAAACTTACCTTCAACACTGAATATTTTTAATGCTCAACATGATGATGCAGGTGTCTATACATGTACTTTAGCTGATTCATCTGGTATATGGACTATAAAGTGGAATTTAACAGTGTCTGAAAAACCTGAAGGTAAGTATTGCATAAAGCCGTGCTTATCATCTCCATACGACACACAGTGTATCTGATAGCTCTGAGTGCGTGCTACTTAAAGTAATTCAGATCTGATTTGATGCAGAAAACCGTCCAGATATCGGTTCACTGCGGGATGGATACATACTCCAACCTGTAACTGGACTGTTTCTGTGTGGCATCATTTCAGCTGTCTGCATCTGCATGTGAGTAATTCTTTTATTTTAGTTCTGTGTGTGCTAAATGTTGCTAAATTCACATGCCTTTACTTTATCTTCGCCTACAATGACCTCCTCGAGCCTGCAGCATCAACCGGTATAGAGTGAGCTTGTTGCATTTTACCTTTCTACATTTTCTAGCATCTCTACATCGCCTATATCTTATAGTATATATAAATTACATATGTTGTTTAAAAATAAAAAAGATGCAGCTGACGTCTTAATGTAGGACTCCAAGTGTTCAATAAATTGATGACTTTATTTCAAACAGTAATATTGTTGAACATATTCTACAGCAGCCCATTTTCCTCTGATGTCATTCTAGCTAAAATGCTGTAATGTCATACTGCTCTGTGTCATATGTTGTTAGTATAGATTACAGCTTGATCAGCAACTGAAGAGACAATGAACTGTGAAAGTTTGGAGTAAAATCTGGTCATAATTTAAGATAAAACCACATATTGGGTTACCCATTAGCTACGGAAAGGCAACAGCTAACGTTAGCATCCAGCCACTTACTAGAAAACATCACTGGGAGCTTGAAAGTAGCTGAAAGCTAATACCACAGTTTGATATTTAAATTCCTTGTTAACATAAAGTTAGCTTTGAAAAAATACTTAGTCAACATCAATGACTGTATATATAGATGGACGACGCATCTCCATCTGCTCTCACTGTACCAAATTGATGCCAAAATAGCCCCCGTGATAGGCGCTGCCATCTTCGCCGTAGCCACTTCCGCTAACCAAAACAAACACTTAACTTACCGAAGAAAACAGCAAAGGTCCTTCACGCCGGCGTATTTTAACAACAGAACAGCTTCTTTGTGATGGTCTGAAGCAGACGTTCACAGATATGGAAACTTCAGTGACTGTAGTGATTGTTTTAGTTACATTTCCTAACTACTCTACTCTGCTAATCCGGAACAGATCGGCTGCAGGAGCCGTATTTGTCAACAGAGCTGTCAATCATCCTTTTTACAGCATCAAATTGCTATTTAAAAATAAACTGGTCAGAAAAATGAACACTTGGACGTAAATCAGCATGATAAGAACTAACTATAATGACAGAAACCATGTTTAAGAAAAATGTATTTGGCGTGTATTTTGATTTTATAGTTTGACTCATCTGTCGCATCTGTTAACATGGAGGTGGGCTTTATGACCTGTACTGCAGCCAGTCAGCAGGAGGTGCTGGAGATGTTTTGGCTTCGCTTTTAGGGAGCTGTCATGTCGTCCATCTTTTCATACAGTCTATGGTTAACATACTTAGCTAACATTATGTTAGCATTATGTTGACATTATGTTAGCTAACCTTTAGAATCTTCTCACAGACCCTCAGAGGTATTTCATGATCCTTACAGCGGTCTGACCCCTACGTCGGAAACCACCTAAACCAAATGTATTACATGTACTCCAAATCAGCACCATCTCAACCAGCTTAACGGTGAAATGTCCTTTACACTGATAGATCAGTATGAACAATGTAATAGTAATACCTCATGATGATTAATCAATGAGGGGACTAGAAAATTCTGTGGCAACTCCAAAGTTGTGTTGGGTATTTTTTTAACTATTCACACGGATTATCAATCATTGAAAAACATATTGGAAGATTACATTAATTACTTTGGTTGATTTTGCTGATAATCTCCTTTATATTTCCTCAAGACGGGTTTAACATTAAATACTTTTACTTGGAACGTATTGAGTATTTTTACATGATAACGTTTATTTGTTACTTCAAGTTAAGTTAAGGATCTGAGTGCTTCCTCTGCCACTGCTTCCTCTGCCACTGCTCCCATGTCACCCGTCATCCAAAACAGTTTCCAGCTCTCTGTCTGTCATATTCACGTGTTTGAAAACTAAAAAGGTAAAATGGGGTTATATCATTTGTTATGATTTTATCCCTGCAGACAAAGCAAGACCCGAACCGGAAACCAGGACTTAATGAGGAGCAGAACCCTGAGCTGTGTCCTGTATCATGTTCAGTTTGTGGAGGAGGTCTGAAGAATTTTATCTTTACTCGAACTTAAACACTCTAACATCTCTCAAAGCATTTCCTTCTTGGAGTTTATTTAACTTTCTGCCGTTACAGGTGCCTCCTCCTCAACCCCGGAGCTGTGTGGAATACAGAATAGAGGAGTCAGTACTTGGAGGGGCTCAGTTCAGTTTTTGGCCTGACAAGCTTGAAGGTCAGATTAAAGCTGAATAAGAAACACGAGAGGTGTTGGAAAGATCAAGAGAGAAATTATGATGGAAAAAAATGAATCCAGCCAGAGGAATGAAGGCCTCATTTTTTTGTGCACCACTTAAGCAACAAATTTGCAATCTCAGTTCTTTAAAATAAGAACTTCAGAACTTATTATAATTTCTGCTTATTTTTTTGTACCCCTCTTCCTTATGTTATTATTATTTTGTTTTATCAACTTTGTATTTTTTTCCTATTCATATCCCTTTTTTATTGTCTTTTATATTGCATTGTGTTTATGTTTTTTCTTATTGCTTGTAATGTTTTATGTAAAGCGATGTTAATTGTCACTTTTCCTGTTTTGTATAGGATGGTTTTATTAATAATATGCTGTGTTGAATGTCTTTCTGTCCTGCACTATGAGCCACCAATGAATGTGCCTAACAGTGTTATGTGGTGATTTCAGCGAGGTCAACTCAAATCAACTCAACAGGCCTAAATTGTGATTCTGTGCCCCCTAGAGGTTAAATGGTTGAACTACAAGACATTTATTTAATAAAAACAATGAAGTACAGCCCTGAGACGAGTCGCGTATGGTTTTATTCTAAATAATTATAGTGGGGGACATCTTTGACGGTGTCCAGGGGCATAATCAGGGGGTGGCTAGGGGTGGTATGGGCTCCCCTGAAATCTTATTTGCTTTTGTGACATTTACGTAAGTGTAGCACTTGTTAGGTTTTGCTTTGGTTTGGACCCCAACGACTGACACTGGTAAGTATGTATAAAAGAGTTTATTGTACACAATAACAACTAAGGAGCAGGCAGTGGAGGCGGGGAGCTGGCTGACTCGAAAAAACGCCCTCCGATGAGGGCTGAGCACGAGGAAAAAACTCTGGCGAAGCAGCGAGGCACACAGGACACCTGAGCACGAGGAGAAACACAGGTATGTACAAAATATACAACCAAAAGAAGCACTGCGAAAAGTGGCAGCAGAATTGCTACTAGAAATGGATCCACAGAAAGTACAGCAAGCACTTCCGAGCAGCACGGGATTATCTGGCAGAGTAGTGGAGTGAAAAACCAGGCTTATATAGGCGGGTAGACGAGCTGAGTGGAAACTGGTGTGTCTCGTCTGCTGCTGCAGGAGCCAGCCGCACCCCCTGCCACACACGTGAACCTCCTGCAGTAGAAGGAGAACAGAAAGGGGAGGAGAAGAGAGAACAGACACAAACAATACAACAAAACCAACACCAAAGCAGAATCATCACAGCACTTTTTTTGGTGAATAGTTTATACTTTGTTTGGCACTATATGCCAGCATGGGAAACAGAATCAGAAACACTTTATTGATCCCCTGGGGGAAATTCCCTATCTATCCATATCTAAAGTATAGAGAAATATATGGTATAAAATAGAAGTAAGAAAAAATGTCAAATATATGCATTGCATGCAATAATATAAGAGACAAAGAATAAATGCTCAGAAATGGATCTATGGTGATTTAAAATGACAAGAATAAAGTTAAAAGGAGTTGTAGAGTTTGATGGCAACAGGCAGAAATGACTTCCAGTGGCGTTCTGTGGTGCATCCTGTGATAATCTATTCAGAGAGAATGAGAGGCACATTTGTAAATGTAAACAGAATTGATTCCTTTAACAGTATCACATTTTATTCCCTCATGAAACCGTGAGAAAACAGCTCATTTTAGACACTGTTGACTCCTCTTGGTGGTGTAAATGTGGGAGTTTAGGATGTTGTTATTGTGCTTCTAAAGCTGAGAAGTTTACACATACTTTGGTCACTTTGTGGGTAAAACAGGTTCAGCATGCACAGGAGTTATTGTCCTGCAGCTGAACATTGCAGAGTGTGATAGATAGATAGATAGATAGATAGATAGATAGATAGATAGATAGATAGATAGACAGATTGATAGATTGATAGATAGATGGATCAGTTTGTTTCCTACGTGACTTACATTCTTGCTTTCAAAAATTGCACTAACTTCACACTAACTTTAGGTTTGAGAAACTGAAAAATAACTAACCACTTCCTGTTCTCTGAGCCACCGCCACAATTATACTTCAAGGCTGATGATGAACTTTCAGTCTGTCAGTGTCTGTGTGATGGTCACCATGTTCCTCCTGAACCCAGCAGCTCTGCTCTTCATTCAACTACTGTTTACGTGTCAAGTCTTTGCAGGTACAGTGGAGATATTTTAGCATTCTTTTCTTTAAAGTTTAAGTACAGATTTTGTTTTATATTAATTGATTGTTTCATTCAGTTGTAGGGAATCTGACAGTTGACGACAGTCATAAACTGGCTTCCCTGGGAGCGTCTGTCATGTTCACTTGCAACAAATCCACAACAAATCTGACACAAATCCGCTGGAGCAAAGACAGATTTCGTTTTACTCATTCAATCTCACACAATGAGACTTTTTCAAATTTCACCTCTGACAGATTCAGAATAGACGTAAACTTACCTTCAACACTGAATATTTCTAATGCTCAACATGATGATGCAGGTGTCTATACATGTACTTTAAATGATGTATCTGGTGTAAGGACTATAAAGTGGAATTTAACAGTGTCTGAAAAACCTGAAGGTAAGTATTGCATAAAGCCGTGCTTATCATCTCCACACGACACACAGTGTATCTGATAGCTCTGAGTGCGTGCTACTTAAAGTAATTCAGATCTGATTTGATGCAGAAATCGGTCCAGATATCAGTTTCCTGTGGTATTTTGTATACATATTCACACCTGTAATTGGATTGTTTCTGCTGGGCATCGTTTCAGTCGTCTGCCTCTGCAGGTGAGTACTACTCTCTATAGTTTTAAGTTTACTATATTTGAGTGCCGAGCTCATTCACAGATATTGTGTCGCTGCATATTTAAACTGTCACTTTGTTGCAACACAAGTTACAAACATATGAAACTTTCAGACTCATGTGGTCTCTAGCCATGTGGTTCATTTAGCTTGATATGTACAGGTTTTAAAACGTGCATTTATGCATCCAGTTCAGTTACATTGAAGCACAACAGAAGAGTTATAAAAGTAGGGAACTCAATCTGTAACACCTGAAACGTGCTCAGCAGTGGAGTGTCATAACGTCTTCTTCTCTCTGCAGAAGAATGAGGGCCAAAACACCAAACCAGGAGCAGTTTCACCTGGAGTCAGCAGCAGCAGAGGTCAGTAGAGCTTTGTCGTCTTTAAACCTTTGTCAGGTTTTTTGTCTCCGAGCGAGCAGTGAACTTCATTTACATTTCTGTCTAAACAGAATCAGCTCCCGCAGACGCAGAGTGGCGCAGAGAGGAGGACAAACAACAAGCGAAGGAGTCAGTACATGGAGAGGCTCAACTCGATCTACGCTGCCTACTGAGACGACGAGACATTCAAAGGCTATAAGCTAAAAGCTAACAGTGACATGGACAAATATGAGGGGCACTCGCCTCTATTTATTCATCTCAAAGCAGTTGCTTTGTGGGAAGCCAACCAGAGGAGAGGAACACTGATAGCTCATTAAAACCAGTGCATTCACTATAAGGGTTATCTATCCATATCTAAAGTATAGAGAAATATATGGTATAAAATAGAAGTAAGAAAAAATGTCAAATATATGCATTGCATGCAATAATATAAGAGACAAAGAATAAATGCTCAGAAATGGATCTATGGTGATTTAAAAGGACCAGAATAAAGTTAAAAGGAGTTGTAGAGTTTGATGGCAACAGGCAGAAATTACTTCCTGTGGCGTTCTGTGGTGCATCCTGTGAAAATCTATTCAGAGAGAATGAGAGGCACATTTGTAAATGTAAACAGGATTGATTCCTTTAACAGTATCACATTTTATTCCCTCATGAAACCGTGAGAAAACAGCTCTTTGTAGACACTGTTGACTCCTCTTGGTGGTGTAAATGTGGAAGTTTAGGATGTTGTTATTGTGCTTCTAAAGCTGAGCAGTTTACACATACTTTGGTCACTTTGTGGGTAAAACAGGTTCAGCATGCACAGGATTTATTGTCCTGCAGCTGAACATTGCAAAGTGTGATAGATAGATAGATAGATAGATAGATAGATAGATAGGTTTGTTTCCCACATGACTTACATCCTTGTTCACACTTTTGGTCACAAACAGGTTCACCATTCGCAGAAGTGGTTTTCCTGCAATTGAACATTGCACATCTAATGGATAGATTCAGCAGTTTGTCACACAAACTTTAGGTTTGAGAAAGTGAAAAATAACTAACCACTTCCTGTTCTCTGAGCCACCTCCACAATTATACTTCAAGGCTGATGCTGAACTTTCAGTCTGCCAGTGTCTGTGTGATGGTCACCATGTTCCTCCTGAACCCAGCTGCTCTGCTCTTCATTCAACTACTGTTTACGTGTCAAGTCTTTGCAGGTACAGTGGAGATATTTTAGCATTCGTTTCTTTAAAGTTTAATTACAGATTTTGTTTTATATTAATTGATTGTTTCATTCAGTTGTAGGGAATCTGCCAGTTGACGACAGTCATAAACTGGCTTCCCTGGGAGCGTCTGTCATGTTCACTTGCAACATATCCACAGCAAGTCCGACACAAATCCGCTGGAGCAAAGACAGATTTCTTTTTATTCATTCAATCTCACACAGTGAGACTTTTTCAAATTTCACCTCTGACAGATTCAGAATAGACGTAAACTTACCTTCAACACTGAATATTTCTAATGCTCAACACGATGATGCAGGTGTCTATACATGTTCTTTAAATGATGCATCTGGTGTAAGGACTAAAAAGTGGAATTTAACAGTGTCTAAAAATTCTGAGGGTAAGTATTGCATAAAGCCGTACTTATCATCTCCACACGACACACAGTGTATCTGATAGCTCTGAGTGCGTGCTACTTAAAGTAATTCAGATCTGATTTGATGCAGAAATCGGTGCAGATATCGGTTCACTGGGGGATGGATATATACTCCCACCTGTAATTGGATTGTTTCTGTGTGGCATCATTTCAGCTGTCTGCATCTGCACGTGAGTAATTCTTTTATTTTAGTTCTGTGTGTGCTAAATGTTGCTTAATTCACATGCCTTTACTTTATCTTCGCCTACAATGACCTCCTCAAGCATGCAGCATCAATCGGTATAGAGTGAGCTTGTTGCATTTTACCTTTCTACATTTTCTAGCATCTCTACATCGCCTATATCTTATAGTATATATAAACTACATATGTTGTTTAAAAATAAAAAAGATGCAGCTGACGTCTTAATGTAGGACTCCAAGTGTTCAATAAATTGATGACTTTATTTCAAACAGTAATATTGTTGAACATATTCTACAGCAGCCCATTTTCCTCTGATGTCATTCTAGCTAAAATGCTGTAATGTCATACTGCTCTGTGTCATATGTTGTTGTTAGTATAGATTACAGCTTGATCAGCAACTGAAAAGACAATGACCTGTGAAAGTTTGGAGTAAAATCTGGTCATAATTAAAGATAAAACCACATATTGGGTTACCCATTTGCTACGGAAAGGCAACAGCTAACGTTAGCATCCAGCCACTTACTAGAAAACATCACTGGGAGCTTGAAAGTAGCTGAAAGCTAATACCACAGTTTGATATTTAAATTCCTTGTTAACATAAAGTTAGCTTTGAAAAAATACCTAGTCAACATCAATGACTGTATATATAGATGGACGACGCATCTCCATCTGCTCTCACTGTACCAAATTGATGCCAAAATAGCCCCCGTGATAGGCGCTGCCATCTTCGCCGTAGCCACTTCCGCTAACCAAAACAAACACTTAACTTACCGAAGAAAACAGCAAAGGTCCTTCACGCCGGCGTATTTTAACAACAGAACAGCTTCTTTGTGCTGGTCTGAAGCAGACGTTCACAGATATGGAAACTTCAGTGACTGTAGTGATTGTTTTAGTTACATTTCCTAACTACTCTACTCTGCTAATCCGGAACAGATCGGCTGCAGGAGCCGTATTTGTCAACAGAGCTGTCAATCATCCTTTTTACAGCATCAAATTGCTATTTAAAAATAAACTGGTCAGAAAAATGAACACTTGGACGTAAATCAGCATGATAAGAACTAACTATTATGACAGAAACCATGTTTAAGAAAAATGTATTTGGCGTGTATTTTGATTTTATAGTTTGACTCATCTGTCGCATCTGTTAACATGGAGGTGGGCTTTATGACCTGTACTGCAGCCAGTCAGCAGGAGGTGCTGGAGATGTTTTGGCTTCGCTTTTAGGGAGCTGTCATGTCGTCCATCTTTTCATACAGTCTATGGTTAACATACTTAGCTAACATTATGTTAGCATTATGTTGACATTATGTTAGCTAACCTTTAGAATCTTCTCACAGACCCTCAGAGGTATTTCATGATCCTTACAGCGGTCTGACCCCTACGTCGGAAACCACCTAAACCAAATGTATTACATGTACTCCAAATCAGCACCATCTCAACCAGCTTAACGGTGAAATGTCCTTTACACTGATAGATCAGTATGAACAATGTAATAGTAATACCTCATGATGATTAATCAATGAGGGGACTAGAAAATTCCGTGGCAACTCCAAAGTTGTGTTGGGTATTTTTTTAACTATTCAAACGGATTATCAATCATTGAAAAACATATTGGAAGATTACATTAATTACTTTGGTTGATTTTGCTGATAATCTCCTTTATATTTCCTCAAGACGGGTTTAACATTAAATACTTTTACTTGGAATGTATTGAGTATTTTTACATGATAACGTTTATTTGTTACTTCTAGTTAAGTTAAGGATCTGAGTGCTTCCTCTGCCACTGCTTCCTCTGCCACTGCTTCCTCTGCCACTGCTCCCATGCCACCCTTCATCCAAAACAGTTTCCAGCTCTCTGTCTGTCATATTCACGTGTTTGAAAACTAAAAAGGTAAAATGGGGTTATATCATTTGTTATGATTTTATCCCTGCAGACAAAGCAAGACCCGAACCGGAAACCAGGACTTAATGAGGAGCAGAACCCTGAGCTGTGTCCTGTATCATGTTCAGTTTGTGGAGGAGGTCTGAAGAATTTTATCTTTACTCGAACTTAAACACTCTAACATCTCTCAAAGCATTTCATTCTTGGAGTTTATTTAACTTTCTGCCCTTACAGGTGCCTCCTCCTCAACCCCGGAGCTGTGTGGAATACAGAATAGAGGAGTCAGTACTTGGAGGGGCTCAGTTCAGTTTTTGGCCTGACAAGCTTGAAGGTCAGATTAAAGCTGACTAAGAAACACGAGAGGTGTTGGAAAGATCAAGAGAGAAATTATGATGGAAAAAAACGAATCCAGCCAGAGGAATGAAGGCCTCATTTTTTTGTGCACCACTTAAGCAACAAATTTGCAATCTCAGTTCTTTAAAATAAGAACTTCAGAACTTATTATAATTTCTGCTTATTTTTTTTTGTACCCCTCTTCCTTATGTTATTATTATTTTGTTTTATCAACTTTGTATTTTTTTCCTATTCATATCCCTTTTTTATTGTCTTTTATATTGCATTGTGTTTATGTTTTTTCTTATTGCTTGTAATGTTTTATGTAAAGCGATGTTAATTGTCACTTTTCCTGTTTTGTATAGGATGGTTTTATTAATAATATGCTGTGTTGAATGTCTTTCTGTCCTGCACTATGAGCCACCAATGAATGTGCCTAACAGTGTTATGTGGTGATTTCAGCGAGGTCAACTCAAATCAACTCAACAGGCCTAAATTGTGATTCTGTGCCCCCTAGAGGTTAAATGGTTGAACTACAAGACATTTATTTAATAAAAACAATGAAGTACAGCCCTGAGACGAGTCGCGTATGGTTTTATTCTAAATAATTATAGTGGGGGACATCTTTGACGGTGTCCAGGGGCATAATCAGGGGGTGGCTAGGGGTGGTATGGGCTCCCCTGAAATCTTATTTGCTTTTGTGACATTTACGTAAGTGTAGCACTTGTTAGGTTTTGCTTTGGTTTGGACCCCAACGACTGACACTGGTAAGTATGTATAAAAGAGTTTATTGTACACAATAACAACTAAGGAGCAGGCAGTGGAGGCGGGGAGCTGGCTGACTCGAAAAAACGCCCTCCGATGAGGGCTGAGCACGAGGAAAAAACTCTGGCGAGGCACACAGGACACCTGAGCACGGGGAAAAACACAGGTATGTACAAAATATACAACCAAAAGAAGCACTGCGAAAAGTGGCAGCAAAATTGCTACTAGAAATGCATCCACAGAAAGTACAGCGAGCACTTCCGAGCAACACGGGATTATCTGGCAGAGTAGTGGAGTGAAAACCAGGCTTATATAGGCGGGTAGACGAGCTGAGTGGAAACTGGTGTGTCTCGTCTGCTGCTGCAGGAGCCAGCCGCACCCCCTGCCACACATGTGAACCTCCTGCAGTAGAAGGAGAACAGAAAGGGGAGGAGAAGAGAGAACAGACACAAACAATACAACAAAACCAACACCAAAGCAGAATCATCACAGCACTTTTTTTGGTGAATAGTTTATACTTTGTTTGGCACTATATGCCAGCATGGGAAACATCAGAATCAGAAACACTTTATTGATCCCCTGGGGGAAATTCCCTATCTATCCATATCTAAAGTATAGAGAAATATATGGTATAAAATAGAAGTAAGAAAAAATGTCAAATATATGCATTGCATGCAATAATATAAGAGACAAAGAATAAATGCTCAGAAATGGATCTATGGTGATTTTAAAGGACCAGAATAAAGTTAAAAGAAGTTGTAGAGTTTGATGGCAACAGGCAGAAATGACTTCCTGTGGCGTTCTGTGGTGCATCCTGTGATAATCTATTCAGAGAGAATGAGAGGCACATTTGTAAATGTTAACAGGATTGATTCCTTTAACAGTATCACATTTTATTCCCTCATGAAACCGTGAGAAAACAGCTCTTTGTAGACACTGTTGACTCCTCTTGGTGGTGTAAATGTGGGAGTTTAGGATGTTGTTATTGTGCTTCTAAAGCTGAGAAGTTTACACATACTTTGGTCACTTTGTGGGTAAAACAGGTTCAGCATGCACAGGAGTTATTGTCCTGCAGCTGAACATTGCAAAGTGTGATAGATAGATAGATAGATAGATAGATAGATAGATAGATAGATCAGTTTGTTTCCTACGTGACTTACATTCTTGCTTTCAAAAATTGCACTAACTTCACACTAACTTTAGGTTTGAGAAAGTAAAAAATAACTAACCACTTCCTGTTCTCTGAGCCACCGCCACAATTATACTTCAAGACTGATGCTGAACTTTCAGTCTGTCAGTGTCTGTGTGATGGTCACCATGTTCCTCCTGAACCCAGCAGCTCTGCTCTTCATTCAACTACTGTTTACATGTCAAGTCTTTGCAGGTACAGTGGAGATATTTTATTATTCTTTTCTTTCGACAGTAATATACTGGTGTCCCTGGGAGAGTCTGTCATGTTCACTTGCAACATATCCACAGCAAGTCTGACACAAAGCAACTGGAGCAAAGACAGATTTCGTTTTACTCATTTTACCTTATGCAATGAGACTTTTTCAAATTTCACCTCTGACAGATTCAGAATAGACGTAAACTTACCTTCAACACTGAATATTTTTAATGCTCAACATGATGATGCAGGTGTCTATACATGTACTTTAGCTGATTCATCTGGTATATGGACTATAAAGTGGAATTTAACAGTGTCTGAAAAACCTGAAGGTAAGTATTGCATAAAGCCGTGCTTATCATCTCCACACGACACACAGTGTATCTGATAGCTCTGAGTGCGTGCTACTTAAAGTAATTCAGATCTGATTTGATGCAGAAAACCGTCCAGATATCGGTTCACTGCGGGATGGATACATACTCCAACCTGTAACTGGACTGTTTCTGTGTGGCATCATTTCAGCTGTCTGCATCTGCATGTGAGTAATTCTTTTATTTTAGTTCTGTGTGTGCTAAATGTTGCTAAATTCACATGCCTTTACTTTATCTTCGCCTACAATGACCTCCTCGAGCCTGCAGCATCAACCGGTATAGAGTGAGCTTGTTGCATTTTACCTTTCTACATTTTCTAGCATCTCTACATCGCCTATATCTTATAGTATATATAAACTACATATGTTGTTTAAAAATAAAAAAGATGCAGCTGACGTCTTAATGTAGGACTCCAAGTGTTCAATAAATTGATGACTTTATTTCAAACAGTAATATTGTTGAACATATTCTACAGCAGCCCATTTTCCTCTGATGTCATTCTAGCTAAAATGCTGTAATGTCATACTGCTCTGTGTCATATGTTGTTGTTAGTATAGATTACAGCTTGATCAGCAACTGAAAAGACAATGAACTGTGAAAGTTTGGAGTAAAATCTGGTCATAATTTAAGATAAAACCACATATTGGGTTACCCATTAGCTACGGAAAGGCAACAGCTAACGTTAGCATCCAGCCACTTACTAGAAAACATCACTGGGAGCTTGAAAGTAGCTGAAAGCTAATACCACAGTTTGATATTTAAATTCCTTGTTAACATAAAGTTAGCTTTGAAAAAATACTTAGTCAACATCAATGACTGTATATATAGATGGACGACGCATCTCCATCTGCTCTCACTGTACCAAATTGATGCCAAAATAGCCCCCGTGATAGGCGCTGCCATCTTCGCCGTAGCCACTTCCGCTAACCAAAACAAACACTTAACTTACCGAAGAAAACAGCAAAGGTCCTTCACGCCGGCGTATTTTAACAACAGAACAGCTTCTTTGTGCTGGTCTGAAGCAGACGTTCACAGATATGGAAACTTCAGTGACTGTAGTGATTGTTTTAGTTACATTTCCTAACTACTCTACTCTGCTAATCCGGAACAGATCGGCTGCAGGAGCCGTATTTGTCAACAGAGCTGTCAATCATCCTTTTTACAGCATCAAATTGCTATTTAAAAATAAACTGGTCAGAAAAATGAACACTTGGACGTAAATCAGCATGATAAGAACTAACTATTATGACAGAAACCATGTTTAAGAAAAATGTATTTGGCGTGTATTTTGATTTTATAGTTTGACTCATCTGTCGCATCTGTTAACATGGAGGTGGGCTTTATGACCTGTACTGCAGCCAGTCAGCAGGAGGTGCTGGAGATGTTTTGGCTTCGCTTTTAGGGAGCTGTCATGTCGTCCATCTTTTCATACAGTCTATGGTTAACATACTTAGCTAACATTATGTTAGCATTATGTCAACATTATGTTAGCTAACCTTTAGAATCTTCTCACAGACCCTCAGAGGTATTTCATGATCCTTACAGCGGTCTGACCCCTACGTCGGAAACCACCTAAACCAAATGTATTACATGTACTCCAAATCAGCACCATCTCAAGCAGCTTAACAGTGAAATGTCCTTTACACTGATAGATCAGTATGAACAATGTAATAGTAATACCTCATGATGATTAATTTATGAGGGGACTAGAAAATTCTGTGGCAACTACAAAGTTGTGTTGGGTATTTTTTTAACTATTCAAACGGATTATCAATCATTGAAAAACATATTGGAAGATTACATTAATTACTTTGGTTGATTTTGCTGATAATCTCCTTTATATTTCCTCAAGACGGGTTTAACATTAAATACTTTTACTTGGAATGTATTGAGAATTTTTACATGATAACGTTTATTTGTTACTTCTAGTTAAGTTAAGGATCTGAGTGCTTCCTCTGCCACTGCTTCCTCTGCCACTGCTCCCATGTCACCCGTCATCCAAAACAGTTTCCAGCTCTCTGTCTGTCATATTCATGTGTTTGAAAACTAAAAAGGTAAAATGGGGTTATATAATTTGTTATGATTTTATCCCTGCAGACAAAGCAAGACCCGAACCGGAAACCAGGACTTAATGAGGAGCAGAACCCTGAGCTGTGTCCTGTATCATGTTCTGTTTTTGGAGGAGGTTTGAAGAATTTTATCTTTACTCGAACTTAAACACTCTAACATCTCTCAAAGCATTTCCTTCTTGGAGTTTATTTAACTTTCTGCCGTTACAGGTGCCTCCTCCTCAACCCCGGAGCTGTGTGGAATACAGAATAGAGGAGTCAGTACTTGGAGGCGCTCAGTTCAGTTTTTGGCCTGACAAGCTCGAAGGTCAGATTAAAGCTGAATAAGAAACACGAGAGGTGTTGGAAAGATCAAGAGAGAAATTATGATGGAAAAAAACGAATCCAGCCAGAGGAATGAAGGCCTCATTTTTTTGTGCACCACTGTGCAGAACTTGTATAATTTCTGCTTATTTTTTTGTACCCCTCTTCCTTATGTTCTTTTTATTTTGTTTTATCAACTTTGTATTTTTTTCCTATTCATATACCTTTTTTATTGTCTTTTATATTGCATTGTGTTTATGTTTTTTCTTATTGCTTGTAATGTTTTATGTAAAGCGATGTTAATTGCCTTGGTGTTGAAATGTACTGTACAAATTAACTTGAAAAATATGAATGAATACAAACACAAATGTAGGTATCAGTAATGTTCATAAAATTTGTGTTTGAACCGCAAATATTTACATATATATAATTCAGCAGCCTTTTTAAATAACAAATATTTCATGGCTGTCCTGTTTCCCACACCACCTGAAGGCAACACTATCACAGAAGTGAAGCGGACATTCATCTATACGTTTTATTTATTCAGTTTTTCTTTTTAGATGATGAGTAACTTCTGGTCTTTACTCCAGATCTCGACTAATTTATCACGTTAAATGTTTGATATAATTTCGCTATTATGTGGGGCAGAATATTGTGTTTGTGGATGGAAATCCAAGTTAGCAGCTCTCTGTAATGATGCCATTTCTCTGCTTTCGAAATCTCCACATTCCCTGAAAGCGACACTGTCCATTCATATTGTGTTGTTACTGCACTCCATGGCTGTGCAATCACATTGAGGATGAAACTTCCTCTTTGATGAAGGCCTGCTATTATTTGTACATACAGTGTTTCAGCACGAAAACCACGATGCGTTTACTCGTGTCAACGTTGATCCTGAGCACAGTTAATAGACGGTATGTCGGCTTGTCCTCTTAAAACTAAAAACTACTACTAAACTCAGAGGGCTTTAAACTTAGAGACAGAAATGTTGTAACTTGTATTCGTTTAAGTTTCAGCTGTGAATTTTTGGCCCACTCACAACTCAAAGAACCATCTGTTTATCACAACTCTCTAGAAAAAAGGCTGAAAACAGCCATCTAGCCCCTGCAAAGCATCCTTTTCTCCAACTAGCAATTATAACCATACTTTAAAATGTTCATGACTTTATTGATATTGCCCTGAGAAACGTCAGTGTATTAAAGTTACTTAAAAAGTAAGTTTGGGGTTATTCATTGTATTTTGCATTGACATCTGAATTGAAATGTTCTAATCAGAGCTTCTGACTAAACTTAAAAGGGTTTGAATACGTGCGTTACTGTGATACGTGAAACCAAAACTCTTATTTTTGAATTTGAGAACAAAGTTTAGCCACAAGTTAGTGATTTAAAATGATATTAATCTTATATTCACAATGATAACACAGTTCATATCAACAAAATGTTCCATTTTCCAAGGAGTAGTATATTAATATTTTTGTGTTTTATTGACATATTCATAAAAACACTTTCCCAATAAATTTCTCTGTCGAAGAAGAAGAATAGCCTATGTACACATATACAAAAAACAATGAATAATTAAGTGTATGTGAAAAGAAAGAAAATATGAATTCAAAAGCAATGAATTTAACATTTTTTATAACAATTTTGGTGTTACAACCACCGACCACAGGGGGGCAGTGTTACCGCTTGAAGACAGTATTTACATTTATTCTCGACGCAGGCGCAGCACGCCATGGTTGTGTATCCGCAGCCTTCTGAGCAGAGAGCAGATGCAAGTGAGTCGCTTAAATGGATGGATGGACATTCTATGTGTAATGACTACGAAAACTATGGATATCGTGTGTTTTAAGGAGCACAACGATGTTTTTACTTGTGTCTATGCTGATCCTGAACACAGTTACAGACGGTAAGTTTGCCTAGTCCTTTTTTCTTTGTTTTTAACACAGATCAAAACACTTGAGACTTGAAGACGTGACTTTCCGTTTGCTGGCAAAGACTGCCAAGCAGCAGGTAGGAAAAAGGGAACTAATAGAAATTACATAGAAATTTGGGTATAGGTTGTGTGAATGTGACAGGTTGTATGTGTCAGACTAAAGTAAATGATAATTGATCTAATTTCATTCTCCCTTTATTTCAGTTGTTAATGTATTAACTGTTCATAAGATGTGGTTTCATTCTTAGTTATTATTGTGCATTAGAATTTCTTGGTAAGGCTACATGGGTAGTAATAGCAAGCAAGGAACAAAGATAATAGTTCAGATTCTTGAATGAATGGGTTAACTGCTCTGTGATGTAATGCATTGGTGTTCCAGTAGGGGAGATCGCGCTCTGCTTCCTCACTGAATACAGACGAGCGTAAGCAAGAGCTGCGTGTGTGTTTCCCTCATTCTTATTCCACTACTATTCCCCCTTTTTAAGGGTACAACATGAACACAACTATTATTTGTATTTGCAGCTTCTCCTTATTGATCTGAAACCTGATGACAGTTTTTGCATCTTTACAGCTCTCCAGGTCATTGGAGGAAGCGTAACCGTGGTGCAGGGAGGGACTGCTGTCTTACCCTGCAAAGTTGTTGACACCACAGAGACAGTCGTCAAGATTTCATGGCAGAGGCTGACCAGAGGAAACGAGTTGAGGAGAGAGAATTTCTTTACAACGGAATCGCCGCTTGTCCATGGACACGATGATCGATTTAAGCTGATTGGCAGCTTAAATGACAGAAACGGATCTCTCCTTTTGCCCAATGTTACACTGAACGATGAAGGCACCTACACCTGTATCTTTACTTTGTTCCCCAGTGGGAACCACAAGAGAGATATACGTCTACAGCTTCTTGGTATAATTTATTGTATTAAGCTTTTTTTGTGTTTGTATGTATATGGGTGTGAAAGAGTAGGAATTTTGCTTCAATCTTCTCACTTGTATGTTAAATTGTATCTTCACTGTCTCTCTCTTAGTGCCTCCGGTCACAAGCCTGAAGGATTATCATCCTACTTTGGGTAGTGAGGAAGTTGCCCTCGTGTCCTGCACGGCTTCTGGCTCCAAACCTCCCGCAGGCGTGAGGTGGCTCACTGACACTCTGGTGGAGAAAGTGAGGACGACAACCAACTCCACCTTTCATGCTAACGGTACGACCACCACAGTCAGCTCGCTGTTTGGAGTGCCAACCAGAGAAATCAGCCATCATTCAGTGCAGTGTGTCATCACCGGTGTTGCTCTGTTGGAGGAAAAAGCCCTGCCCTTCACCATAGAGGTGGCAAGCCGCGCACATTCCCACTTGGCTGACACAACTGTCTGTTTTTTTGTTTGTTTGTTTGTGTGTTTATTCCTTTTTGTTCATTAATCATGATTTTTTTAGTTCATTAATCATGATTTTTTTGTAGACATTTGAAACTAAGCCTTTTACTAGCAACTTGCTGGAATTAAATTCAGCTACAGGGGGAAGCTATTCCAAAACATGAACCCTAAGGTTTTACTTAAATCCTCTACCAGCCCCTTTGATCAACTACCAGCAACTTTTTAAAGACCTTTTAAATCTATTTTAAAAGACAATATTGTCAAAAGACACTTTATTTTTATAGCAAATTTACAAACGATATCAGACTCGCAGTGCTATAGAGGAAGCAGATGGGTTAAAATCTGCTTCACCGCAGATATACTGTACATTATTAAAAGAACAATTAAAGGCAATATTACATAATGTTATACAATAAAACGTATATAATAGAGTGAAGGCAAAATAACTGTAAAACCAGAAGGAGAGAAAAATGCAGAGGATATAATAAGATAATAATAAGAAGATGCTAAAATACTGTTAGAGTGCACAAACCAAAATCATGGGGCAACATCAGACTGAAAGCAGGAGACAAATATTAACATCAGCTATCATCACTATACCAAGGACAGCCTACCTCTCAAGTCACTATCAACTGGGGACTTTTAACCTTCAGCTGTTGCTGTTGGGATAAACTAAGTGACTTAGCAACTATTGACCAGTCATTAAACTTACCTTCCTAAGTAATGTCAATAAGGAGGTTGTACATCAGGGTTACATGATTATATTTTTTTATACATTTTAGTCTGGCTTCCTCAGGCCCCATTGCACAGAAACTGCCCTTTTAAAAGGTGCATGAGGATCTTTTATCAATAGCACTTTTTTATTAGCTTGAAGTATTGTGAACACTATGTTTGAATGTATGTGCTTGAGTTAATGTGTTTTCATGTGTATTTGTGGATGGATGTTTCTGGGGTTTTGCATCCTTTAGCAGTCTGGACTACAATTGTGTGGTACGATTCAATATACATTTTAAAAACAAGTAAATGGAATCTATGCAAATGCTTATGTAAGAAAATGCACAAAGTGTGTATTATAAAGAATGTCAGCCTTTTTGTTTTTCTTGGAAAATTGTAATATATATTAAATTGTTTAAAAGCCTCTGTGTTGCTTATTATTGAACAAATAATTCAAACTAATTCAACAATGAAATAAGACTTTGTTGTTCGCCAGACTGTAGTTAAGAGAAGAACTAATTGTCAGTTCATCATTCACCTCTTGAGACCCGGTAACTCCACTTCTGATGGCTGTGAGATGGCTATTACACAATGACACATATTTTAAGTCTTAGATCTTTTTTTTAGCTTATTTATTTTACTGTAGACACTGTCAAAAATTGGCGGTGTGTAATTGAAGGTGGTGGGGCTGGTCGAGGCCAATTCTTTTTTTGAGCAGTCCAGCCCTGACTGTGGATAGATGTGTGTACTTCCCAACATCATTTACTCAATTTCACCTATCCATCAAATTAATGTCTTTTTGTCAATCAGGCGCAGGTGTGTTACTAATACGACTAATAATGATTATATTACCTCCAGTCTCATCTACACATGAATGGAGGGAGAGCTTGCCTGAGTTTTTGCACATGTAGCACATGTAGAATATTTATTTTAAGGCCCACTCACAACTCAAAGACCCGTCTATTTATCGCAAATATAGAAAAAATATCTGAAGACAGCCCCTGAAAATGTATGTGATAAACCCCCCTGACAATACCAAGTCGTACTAAATGCACCATGGGTAACGTTTTTTTTTGTTTATTTGTTTTTTTCAAGCGTCCTTTTCTCCTTTTTATGGTCTCCGCAGAATAATAATTGACACGTGCTAAAAGCAACTAACATAATTATAACCATACTTTAAAATGTTCATGACTTTATTGATATTGCCCTGAGAAACGTCAGTGTAATAAAGTTACTTAAAAAGTAAGTTTGGGGTTATTTATTGTATTTTGCATTGACATGTGAATTGAAATGTTCTAATCAGAGCTTCTGACTAAACTTAAAAGAGTTTGAATACGTGCGTTACTGTGATACGTGAAACCAAAACTCTTATTTTTGAATTTGAGAACAAAGTTTAGCCACAAGTTTGTGATTTAAAATGATATTAATCTTATATTCACAATGATAACACATTGCAGTTCATATCAACAAAATGTTCCATTTTCCAAGGAGTAGTATATTAATATTTTTGTGTTTAATTGACAAATTCATAAAAACACTTTCCCAATAAATTTCTCTGTCAAAGAAGAAAAATAGCCTTTGTACACATATACAAAAACAATGAATAATTAAGTGTATGTGAAAAGAAAGAAAATGTGAATCGAAAAGCAATGAATTTAACATTTTTTATAACAATTTTGCGGTTACAACCACCGACCACAGGGGGGCAGTGTTACCGCTTGAAGACAGAATTTACATTTATTCTCGACGCAGGCGCAGCACGCCATGATTGTTTATCTGCAGCCTTCTGAGCAGAGAGCAGATGCTTACGAGTCGCTTAAATGGATGGATGGACATTTAATTACAACGAAAAACTATGGATATCGTGAGTTTTAAGGAGCAAGGAGCACAACGATGCTTTTACTTGTGTCTATGCTGATCCTGAACACAGTTACAGACGGTAAGTTTGCCCAGTCCTTTTTTTTTTGTCTTTAACATAGATCAAAACACTTCAGGCCAACGATGACGACGGGACTTTCCGTTTGCGAGCAAAGAATCCCAAGCGGCAGGTGGAACTGAAGAAAAGGGAAATAATAAAATTACATAGAAATATGGGTATAGGTTGCGTGAACGATGCTACAAAGAGCATCAGGGAACAATAAAAACATTTTGAAATCTTTAACTAAACCACTACATTAAGAGTGATATATGTCTCCATTTTTAAATTTACATAATCCAGAGGGAGGGGGCAATAATAATGAAGGCACTATATATCATGAAGTACCCCGATGTTTTCAAACTCGTGCCTTGTACTTATCTCAGATATACACAGGAAATTACTATTTTTAGCATTTGCAGCTTCTTCTTATTGATCTGAAACTTGATGACAGTTTTTGCATCTTTACAGCTCTCCAGGTCATCGGAGGAAGCGTAACCGTGGTACGGGGAGGGACTGCTGTCTTACCCTGCAAAGTTGTTGACACCAAGGATAAAATTGACCAGATTTCATGGCAGAGGCTGACAAAAGGAAAACCCCTGAAAGACAATTTCTTTACAATCTTGCCATCAGGACCACAGTTTGTCAATGGAGAGGATGATCGGTTTAAGTTTATTGGGAAACTTACTGATAAAAATGGAACTCTTCAAATAACCAATGTTACACTGATCGACGAAGGCACCTACACCTGTATCTTTTCTTTGTATCCCAGCGGGAACCACAAGACAGACATCCGTCTAGATGTTCAAGGTATAAAGAATTATAATAATAATTCTCATGTAATTGTGTTTGTATGTATGTGGGTGTGAAAGAGAGAGGGAAATTTTGCTTCAATCTTCTTGTTTGCATTGACTTCTATGTTTACTGTCTCTATTAGTGCCTCCGGTCACAAGCCTGAAGGATTATCATCCTACTTTGGGTAGTGAGGAAGTTGCCCTTGTGACCTGCACAGCTGCTGGCTCCAAACCTCCCGCAGAGGTGAGGTGGCGAACTGGCACTCTGGCAGTGAGGACGACAACCAACTCCACCTTTCATGCTGACGGTACGACCACCACAGTCAGCTCGCTGTTTGGAGTGCCAACCAGAGAAATCAACAATCATTCAGTGCAGTGTGTCGTCACCGGTCCTGCCCTGTTGAAAGAAGAAACCCTGTCCGTCTACATACAGATCCACTGTGGGTATACACATACTGCTCTTATCAGTTTTCTCTCCTAATGTTTCATCTATGTGTTATAGTAATGTGTTTGCCAGGTAGCTCATTTAGAACCCAGCCCTCAAAAATGTGCTGTCTTTTTACATCCAGACAGTTTGTTGAGATTCTGTGAGCAAAAGAAAAGGAAGAAAAGGAGGGTGAGGATTTTTCCTTCCTCCTCTTCTTCGTGTTATTCTTTTCTCTAGTTATGTAATTAAAGCCTTAGTATATGACCGTCATGAGTGCAAGGGACATCCGCTTCTTCTTATCATATACTGAAATCACCAGTTTCACATCAGGGATCAAGACTTAGCTATGAGTCATTTTGCTCCTATCTTATCACATGGAGAATAAAAAGCAGTCAGCTAATTGGTTGTTTTCAGAATGCTAGATTATTTCGCAGAAATGTGAGAGAATGGAATAACACAAAGATTAAAATCTGCCCTTCTCTTTGTCTGGCGTAAACAAGTGATGTATGATAAGTTTGTGTAGCTCAGTATGTTTATTTTCAAACTAGGCTCTGCAGGATGTTCTGTTTTGCTTCCCCTCAAGAGACATTTGTGCTAAAAATGTGAAATGCTCTTTACAGATATCTGTTTCTTTTATTCTTAAGGATACTTCAAAGTTGTGGTCTTCCATTGCCAGTGGGATCGAAACATTATCCCTGCTGTTTTGTCCTCTCCCCTTGTCTTCTGGTTTCTCCATTAGTGTTGCTTCTTGTTACCACAACAGGCCTTGAAAAGCGCTTTCCTCATTAATGTCGAGGATGGATAGACAAGGGTCAGGACTAAATCACAGCATTATATGCTTGCTTGGGGCAAGTTAGCTTGTAAGCCATAAAACAATACAGCACCTTTTATCACAGCCTTTTAGTATTTCAGTGGCAGATGTTGCCCATTACTGCAGGGTCTTGTAACTCAAAGGCGATTCTTTGAGGTGGATCAGTCTCGACCTATAACACATATTTGAAATGTGAATGTTTTGTAACAAATTGAGAAATGCATTTGCTTTTTTAGTTCTATGACAGATGGGGAAATTTTGACTAAGTAGACTCATGTAATGTTCAACTGATGCCAAGGCTCTTTCTTACACACAGGAGCATGCACTGCCTCCTCACTACTAGTGCAGGATGAGTTCCTGAGAAAGCGTTGGGGAGAGGAGGACAGTTCATCATTTCCATTGCTAACTGATCATTTTCATCTGCTTGTGACATAAATCAGCCACTCAGCCGCAATGTAATGTGCGGTTTGCTTATAGTGCAACTCCAGGGATGAGGGAATACCAGAGCTCATTTAGAAGATCATTCTACTGAACCACACCCAAAATCAGGACTCCAACTTAAGAGGAGAATTTAAGAGTCAAGAGTAGAAGCTCTGCTCTGGAACAGTAAATTAAAGGTTACAAGTCCACTTCCTGTAACTTTTTTAGCCTGCTGCGGCATCACATGAGCCTCTATCAGCTGAGCTTAGACACGTTACATTACTCAAGCACTGCTTAAAGCAACAAGTTATCAAGTCACTGAGAAAGTATCATCTGAATCAAGAGGTCGAGAGCTGTTTCTGGACGTTTTGGTGCCCTTAGCCAGACATCTACTGGCACAACTAAAGGGACTGATCTTAACATAAGGGTCATTTATAATCATTTTATTAAATCAGGAATGTTTAAGTTCATTGTTCTTTTTTTAAAGACAAAACTTTTACATTTAATGCTCCTGTGAGGAGACTGAAATTAATTCTGATGTCTCTGTATGACCTACAAAAGCAAACCAGGCCATCAGCTTCTATATAGTTATTTTTAATACCTTACCTTACCACCTACCACTGGGGGGTAGGCTGCACGGTGGTGCAGTGGTTAGCGCTGTTGCCCCACAGCTAGAAGATCATCGGTTCAAACCCCGGTTTGGGCAAGGTGGGCCCCTCTGTGTGGAGTTTGCATGCTCTCCTTGTGCATGTGTGGGTTCCCTCCAGGGTTTCCGGCTTCCTCCCACAGTGACTGGTGACTCTAAATTGCCCATAGGTGTGGGTGTGAGTGCGTCGGCACTGTGATTGACTGGCGACCAGTTCAGGGTGTACCCAATGACAGCTGGGATAGGCTCCAGCCCCCCGCGACAGGATAAGTGGTATAGATGATGGATGGAAACCACTGGTTGGGGGTAGGTGTCAGAGGAAGTGATTAACTACACGCTGCCCTTTTTTAGAGATCAGAGGCACGGCTTTGTCCACAGGGTCCTCACAGGAGCTTTAAATGTAAAACCGTGTAAAATGAAAACAGTCAAAATGGATTATTTGAATACAATACCAATATAAACTTAGATGCAGAAACGGCTAAATAAAGTAGCAGTAGGGTGTGTGTCTGTTTGTCTGTCGGAATCCGATTTTGTGACACTCCCAGTCTCCCGCACACAAATGATCTCTTGTTGCTTGTGGAATTTCCCCACACCCTGCACACAATTTAACCATGAGAATGATAAAGACAGAAACACACTGTCTGCGCTGAAGGCCTTGATACAGTTTCAGTATACAGTATCTGTTGTCACTTTTGTTTTCAACATTCCTGTGGGACTTCTCAGACTGACAGCGGAGCTCTGTGAGACAACAACAGCTTTTAACGCTGCTAATACAGCGTGTGGTGTCCAGCTCTTATCAGCCGTAAGGATGACGGTCATTCTTGAAAGCACATATTTGTGAATATGTTTTTTTTATTGAATAGATCTTGAATACAGCTTTTATTAGATTTTTTAGATTAAATAAAATTGGTAATTCTTGTAATTTATCAGGTGTCTTAGAAAGTCAGATCAGCTGGGATAGTTTCCAAACATGCTGCTCAATATTATTCTGATATATTCATCACTTTTTTTCTCATTTAGATCAATAACAAAGATTGTTCTCTCTCCCTGTTTGTTGCAGTCCCCCCTGTGTCAGTCATTATCAGTGAACGATCCAGTGTCTCCTTTGAGTGTGTGACTCAAGCAAATCCAGCAGCAGACATCACTTGGACCAGGTACAGTGGTGTAAAATCTTAAAACAACATTATGTTTATCTTCACCTTTAGTCTTCTTTAGGCTTTATTGCTCTCAGACATGGTACAGACCTGTGCTAGTTAACCTAATGCATCTGAATGATTTGTCATGTGTTTTCTGAAAGCTAAAGTTACAAAGTACTCAAACTGTAACGCTGATAGAAAAGCTCTGAGATGGAGAATTTGTAATTTAGGATTGCTTGAAATCTAAATACAAGTTTGAGTTGTGGGGGCCGTTAGAAGCCATGTGGTAGGGTAGGTAGTAGTATCGGTTTAAGGTTAGGGTAACCGGCGGCAAGGCTCAGTAAAAACAATGCACACAGTTCTGCACTGCTAGAAAAGCTTGGACACTTTTGTGAAAGGACTACTAGGTAAACATAAAGCTGACGGCAAATCTATACCAAACGTCACAACTAAAACAAAGACAAGGAAATATGAAGAATCGTATCTCACTGTCCCACACTGACTGTGTGTGCTAAAAGTAAACACACACGCCTCGTGAACGTTCCTTTCTAGTGGCCACAGTGTCAACCAGCACCAGGACGCTGAAAACGGGAATAAACTCACTTGAAAGCGGCGTGGCTTAACTGAAAGCCTCACTCATCGCGTGTGACAGTAGCAGCAGCTTGTTTACAGTTTACCGGCATGTGACACACAGACTGCTGCACGGCGGTAAGGTCTCAGTGTGCTCTGCTGAAGATGATGATGATGAACATGATATCAGACAGGCTTTTCCTGTAGATAAGTCGTGAAACAAAAGAAAATGGCGAGTTCTCCTTTTGCACCAAGCCGCGATAAAGTCACAGCTTTACATGTTTCACTTAATTTCCATTAATCGCACATCCTGCAGTGTGACTATTGCACATGCGCACATCGCGATTGTAACAGTCTAACAGCCCTATACTCAACTGTCATGCCAAACAGACTGGCTTTACTAAAGTTGCATCTGTGCCATATACTCCCCTCAGCTATTGTGGTTTCCCCTACAAGATGAGGTGCAACAGTCTGATCGCTGCTGATAGCGTGTGTTAGTGTATGGATGCTTATGTGTCGATGAATATGGTGAGGGGAAGGGGGGGCTTGAAAAAATGTTCTTCTACCAAAGGGGGGCCCTGCAGAAAAAGTCTGGGAACCACTGGAGTAAGGGGAGGTAGAGCGTATAGCTCGCATGAACAGAACCTGGGTCTGTTGAAGTTGGCAGTGCTGCTTGAGTTGCGGTGACCACTAAGGGTCATGTGGTAGTTAAGTATAAGTATTGGGATGAATGCACAAGGGGAGGGGTTTCTTCACTGAGCACTTATGCTTATCATTGAGCACACCTTGACCTCAGTGGCTCAATGACTGCCAAGAATTAGAGGCAGCAGACTTAAACTTTCACTTTCTACACAGAGAACTTTCTGGAAAAAGTTGCGCCTTTTCCACTCTGACCTTATGGTGAGTGTTTTCAGGTTATATACATAATGTTGACCTCTGCTTTATCAGTGGTCTTAGTCCCATGGTCTTTGGCCCATTCAATAATGCAGGTCCTGTCACTATTCAGAATGACTGTTGTGTCAAAAAGAGAAATACTGAAAGAGACTTAGCCTGGAGTTTATCAGTTAACTTCTGGTGGGTGGTTATCAACAGTCACACACTAACATCGCTCGCAGGCCACACTCTCACCACAGTTTCTCACAGGACTTCTGGTCCACATTGCTTAAAAGCTGCGGTTAACAAGAAGTAAGTCTGCTGTTACAATTCAGCAACAACAATACAAAACAGCAGACTGTTTATTTGAGTATACTAATATTTATTTAACAGCTGGAATAAAAAGTTTAACAGGAGGGTGTGGATACTTTTACTTTGGTTAATGATCCTCCACTACTGGCTCATTAGGTTTTTATTTGGTTAGATATGTGAGCAGGTTGTCATTGCAGAATGGAACCCCGACAGTGTGAGCAGGACCCCGACGTCTCACCCTGAAGGGTCCCTAATTACTTACGAAATCAATTATTTGACACAAATTATTCATTTAGAAATGATTCTATTCATTTAGAAATTATTATATTTCTGTTTTCCATTTATAAATAGTCAGTTACACTCACAGTGAGAGTTGCGTCCATAGCAACGGTTAACTTTAGCCTTGTTAAAATGAGCTAACCTAGCTGTTTTTACTCACATTACATGGAAACGTTTCCACTGATGGGTGAAGTAAGACAAGGTGAACGGGACCACAGGAAACAGTGCAGCACCTGATTGAGTCTGGAGCTGCATCCCTAGCAACGGTCTGTTCTTCATAGCAACGATCTGTTATCAAGAAACAGCAGACCTCGGAGTGTCATAATAAACCAATCATAGTCAAGTATTTAACACAGCAATGTTATAATTGTTTTTAATAGCAGCGGGGCTGCTAGGCTACGTTAGTAGTTACAACATCCAATACATATGGCTTCTAGTTCAACACAATACACCGTTGTATGCCGTGACAGGATTTAGTTGCCAACTCTTACCTATTTTACACAATGTGATGTGAACTACCTTCCTTTTTTTAATGCTGATATGAAAGCGGAGCTAGAAAGTTCCACATCAGTGGCAGCCGTCTTTGCTGTTACTGGAGAAGCCTTATCAGCGCCCTCCCTACAGTCAGTTATCATATCAAACCAAATAAAAAGATGTGATTGGCCTGACCTGAATCAGGTTCTGACCTGCCAGAGCCAGTAAAGCATCAGGCGACAGAGCAGGCACTGCATCTCCAACCAACAAAAGCTCTTTTGTCTGGCCTTTAATTAAGGTTTTATTGAGACACAGCACAGATGTCGCTTGTTTATGTACATAGAACAAAACAAAACAAGGATTTCTGCTGTTTTTGAAGGCATAAACAACAGACTAAGACTGTGTTACAATCCACTGACCACATCAGAGTGAAGTCTTTCTTAATTAGAGCCAGAGATTTAGTTTACATCATGATGTGATTGTATGATGAAAAATTCCACGGTTTGTTGGTTGATTCTTTAGAACTCCCTGAAAACACAGGCGTGTTTGAAGCAAAGTACATGCAGGGTTCATCTACTCTTGCCTGCAAAGCTGTATTATTTCGGTTGTCTGGAAACTCAGATGAATGTATGTTAACTGGAGCCAAGTGGGCTGTAAAAACATTTACATTCGGATCATTCACACCTTGTCAAAATACTTGAAATGGGGCAGTATGTCAGCTCTGTGGGTTGAGCAGGTGTCCTATATAAAGTAGCCATTGTCCACAACACAGCGGCCGCAGTTTCAATTCCACCCTCTGCACTTTCCGGTTACCTCCCACGTTTTCCTCCCCGTATTTCCTGTCTCTCTGCAGGTGTCCTAAAAGAAGGCAAAATGGCCACAAAACAAATCTCCAAAGTGAAAACTTGATAAAGGAAGTGCAAAAATTCCAGAAATTCCCAGGGTTTCCACCTGTTAAGCTATAGAGAGAGAAGAAGAAAAGGGAAGAAGAGGAGCCTAGACTAGTATTAGAGCTCTGATAGTTATTCTCTGAGCAGAGGTGTTGTGCATGTGCCAAGTTGAACGAAAGGTCATGTAGGGCGAGTTATAGGCATCTCAGCTCTGTGGCCTTTATGGGTGCTGAGACAATTGGTTTACTGTGCCTGTCTCACAGATGCCGGCTCCCTCCCTTTCCTCCCCTCACAATGTGTCGGTGATGTACTGGTTGACAAATTCTGATGCTCACGTCAATAGAAAGAACCCAGACCTCCAACAGACTAATACTTGTAGAGAGAATAATGACACTAGTGTTCTGAAAAACTGCTAAATAAATAATATATATTTAAACAAGGATTGCACCATAGACTAATGGGAAACTTCCTGAATTAAGGATAGAATCTAATTTTGCAAACACCTTATTTCAGCTGTAGAATAAATATAGTGGAAACAAACATGTTCAACTAAAAGGAAGTTAAATGGTTAAGTAGCATTAAGCAGAATTACTAAGTTTCCCATGACTTCTCAGCCTGTAAGCTAAAAAAAGCAAAATGAGTTTTGCTGTCTGGAGTCGGCAGAATGTATTTTGGTACATTGGTATTTTTGATTCTGCTCCAGTGATGTATTTAGCTCACTTCCTTTTTCCAATGCTGCCAAATGACTGTATATATAGATGGACGACCCGTCTCCATCTGCTCCCATTGTACGAAAGTGATGCCAAAATAGCGATGGTGACGTCATTTGGAGCCAGAGACTGCGCAGTAGAGATCGCCGGGTGGAGCAGCCGTAGCCCCTTCCGCTAACCAGAACAGCAAGGATTCTGCACGCTGGCGTGTTTTACAGCAGAGCAGCTTCTTTGTGTTGGTCTGAAGTTAACGTTCACAGATATGGAAACTGCAATGACTGATTGTTTTTGTTACGTTTCCTCTTGTTGATGTCTGTTCGGGATTAGCAGAGTAGAGGACGAACGGCGAGAGGAGACAATCACTGCAGTCATTGAAGTTTCCATATCCATGAATATCTGCTTCAGACCAACACAAGAAGCTGTTCTGCTGTGGACTGCTGCTTTTTTGTTAAGTTAAATTAGTGTTTTGATTGGCTGAATCAATACCGCCGCTCCACCCGCTGATCTCTACTGCGTAGTGTCAGGGATGTTTAGGAAGTTAAGATGCGTCGTTCATCTTCCTATACATTCAGTGGGCACTTAGTTTGGCGCTGCTCCCAGCCAAATTTTAGGTACTTCAGATATTCGTCAGATGAAACATGTTAGATGTCAGATGATACCATGTTAACTTCGAAAAATGCAAATCTATTCCTTTACTAAACAATAGCTGTGGATTTCATTCTGAGCGTTGTTTGTTTGTTCTTTTCAGGTCCGGCCAGTTGTTGCCTGAGTCTGGTGTCAGTGTACAGGGTGCAACGCTGCTGTTTCAGAAAACGACCTCCGACCTGAATGGCCTCTACCAGTGCAAAGCATCAAACCTGTACGGGAAAAAACAGGGTTACCTCTTTGTGCACTTTTATTCAGGTGAGGTCGGTTTAATGTGGCTGCTGGTTTTTGTTGGATGTGTTGGTTTTCTTTGCTGGTCTGTTTCTCTAGATTTTACTCTGTTAGGGAGGTCGTCTGATTCAGTTGTTTTGTGTCTCTTAATTAAAAAAAAAAGAAATAAAAAGCAGATAAATGAAATTCTGTAGAGAGTGTCTCCCATGGAATCCTTAAGAACACAATGAGGAGGAACAATGTAAACGCAAAGACGTCAGCATTCGCAATAAAGTCGATAACTTTTAATGAAGAAACGATGAACAGCAGCAGCAACATCAAACAAACGCGTTTCAGCCGAGGCCTTTCGTCAGCGCTTCAAAGACAAATGTGGGTGTGACACCTTTGTAGACTATCAACACCAGGTGGCTTGACAAACATTAATTTGAAAATGGCAATGAAATGGTGCAATTATACAAAACAAACAGAATTGTTGACACAACAGAGCTAGCCTGCGGGGTCCCACAGGGATCAGTTCTTGGCCCCATTCTCTTTTTGCTTTACATGACCCCCCTTGGAAAGATTATCAGCGAGTTCAGCGACGTCTCGTATCATTTATATGCCGATGATATCCAGCTCTATTGCTCTTTCAAGCAAACTGAGATGCATAAATTGGATAATTTCACTGCTTGCTTGACTGCCATCAAAAAATGGTTAAATAACAACCTACTTCAATTGAACACCGCCAAGACAGAACACACATTGATCATTGCCCCAGACAGTGCCAATCCCCTTATTAAGCAGCATTTAGGTCTGCTTGGCCTTTCTGTCCAACCCAGCCTACGCAACCTAGGAGTTGTGTTGGACAAGGATATGTCATTTGACCACCACTGTAAACAGTTGGTGAAAAACTGCTTTTATCACCTGCGAAATATCGCAAAACTGAGGTCCATAATCTCAAGAACTGAAAAGGAGATGATTATTCATGCTTTTGTTTCCTCTCGCATTGACTATTGTAATGCGCTTTTTGTGTGTTTTAACAAAAAGGGTGTAAATCGCCTCCAGACTGTGCAGAACGCAGCAGCAAGGCTTTTAACTGGATCGAAGAAAAGGGACCATATCACCCCAATTTTATATTCTTTGCACTGGCTACCAGTCAATTTTAGGATTCATTTGAAGATTTTAGTACCCCCTCGTTCATCACTGAGCTACTGAGACCCTATTCTCCCTCACATGCATTAAGGTCATCAGACCAGAAACTCTTGATGGTCCACCGCACCTGTTTTTAAAACACGAGGTGATTGTTCTTTTCAGGCCAGTGCTCCGCGCCTCTGGAATGCGCTGCCTCTGACTCTAAGCAGCATAGAGTCCACCTATTCTTTGCCCTGTTTTCATGTGTTTATGTGTTTTTAACTTGCTGTTGCCTCTGCATGTATCCTATGGCATTTTATCATTACTGTAAAGCACTTTGTGATTTATCTGCGAAAAGATTCGCCAAGACCTGGCTGCTCAAGCCTTTCTCCACTGACAGCAGGACAGGAAATCTTTTATTTCATTTGCTCTACGACTAAAGCTACGTCTTACTTAAACCTTAAACATGTCAAATGCTGTGTATCCTGGTCCCGGACACTTCATGCCTCAGGTTTCCTTCTCTATCTCAGGACAAACCAGAAAAGCTTAACAAAAAACATCCGTCCATGTTTGAAAGATTTTAGATAACAGATGGAAAACTCAAACATGGGAAGCCAGCTTCCATCAGTAAAGTAGGTCAAGAGAACTTTTTCCCATAGAGCATTAAAAGGATGTCGTCAAAGGAAAAGCAAAAATGAAATCGAAAACATTTAAACCTCCTGCAGCGAATAATGTGAGCTCCTGTTACCGCTGAGAGAGCTGATCGTGGAGTAAACATAAGGCTGGTGTTTATTTCCAGCCTCTCCGTCTACACGTCTCTTCCTGTTTGAGTGCACCTGGTTCAGTTTATGTTTGATATTAGACATTAACTTGTAAATGGTTTGTGAAATATTTATTATAAGAATTTCAATAACACAATGGATATGTTGTTTTAAGAGCCTGTCTCCACTATTGGAGCTGAATTATGTTTATACTGTATATATACTATTATTATTATCATAACCACCATTGCAGTTATAACAATTATCATCATCACTATACAGTAAGTAGTAGCTCCACTCATTTACCTAGTAACTCTTTTTATTTTATATTTTGTAACCTTTTTTTTTGTTGTTATTATTCCTTTCTCTCACACACACACACACACACACACACACACATACACACACACACACCTAAGCCTGTTTTGTTTAAATTCTGTTTTGCTAACTGGTTGGCACTCACTGCTAGCTGTTCTTGTTTGTCCTGTGTTGTTCTCGTGTTTTTCTTTTATCTTGCAATAATAAAATATTTTAAAAAAGAAAGAAAAAAAAGACTAAACTTTGACTGGCTGGCAGCTGTCAGCACATTTCTGTCATACTTTAAGGTGGGTATTTGTTCCCTTTCCAGCCTCCATCACTGTTTTTAATCTTGAAGCTCCCAGTCTGACCTGATCTGATCTAACTGCTAAATAAAAGGAGCTGAGACACCTGTATAGAATAAGCCTCAATGTGGTATTCATTACAGGGCTGTTGTATTGGTCTGCATTGGCACAATCTTGGATCCCATTGGCTATAGTCTGACGACGATATGCCACGACATGTAGCTGGCGGTTAGCGATAAATGACTTCCTTTTTCAAGGCTGCATTGTTTGCAGAAAAAGTGTGATTCACTTTAATTAACAGGTCTTAAGTTTGCTGAAATTTCTTTCATGCAGATTTGTAAAAAGTAAGATCAGGTCTGTCCTCAGGAGATGAAAAGTACTTTTAAAATGCTCATTTGTTGAACGAAGGTCGGATCAATCGTTTCTGAATTTGTCTTCAGTTGAATATGTGATGTAGAACGAATTGCTTAACTTGCTGCAGATGTCTGTTTAAAGAGATGAATAAGAAGCTAAATCATCGTCAGATGATGCTGATGGGAGCCGGGATGTCATTACAGAACATTACGTTCCGCCTGCTTTTGCTCTCCACACAGTTTTTCCTGCATACGCCCATAAGTTATTGGTCAAGATTACTCGGACTACAAGCGTAGTACAAACAAAACAACAAACAAACCAGAACACTTGCCGCTCCTAAAATCCATGTCCCTGCGTCCAGATTCTACATTTCTATGTAGATCGAAGATCTCAGTTTGGTTGTCTTTGACGGCACCTATGGCGATAAACTGTAATTGCGGGAGCACACTTCCCAGATATCCAGATAGTGTTGCATGTGTGACGTCCACGTTTGGCTCTCGTTTTCCTTGCTGACGGTCGCTTTCCTTTTTAGACTGTTTGCCTTCATCTGAGCGTCTTATTGTTGAAGTTGTATCTGTAGTCATCAATCTTTTCTTTGTTAGTTCAGCCATAGTAGATAACTGTTTACTCGCAACACTTAAAGAGGCTCGAAAAGCAGCCGCTTAGCCATGCTACCCTCTCTGGCAGACCAACCACCGCTGGGTGATGGAAAACGCGTCACTAACTGGGCGCCGCTTGTGTTTTTTTCCGCGATGTTGCCATCTACAGCCAGTCCGTAATACTGCAAATGCAAAGGCTTTCATCAGTGGGCCACATGCCCAATCATTGTGTTACCTTATTCGGCCATAGATAGTGACTTAACGGACATTTATTTAAATGAAAATCTTCAAGGTTATTACCTGATATACTCTGCCAGTGTTTATGTGTACATCCTGTTTCTGTATTCTCTTGTGTCCTCTCTCCCTGCAGGATCCTGCCGCGTTTGTTGGGTCTTACTTGGTCTTTTGCTCGTCCTGATTGCTGTTGCTGCTGCTGCCGTGTTCTACTTATATAAATCCGGAAAATTACTAAGGTACATAGAAGTGTAATAGTTCTGCATCAATTGAGTGTAATGTACAGTTCGACTACTAAATATATAAGCTTACACTGTATGAACCTTTGTTGTATATTGGTAGCTTATTATCCAGTGAGGCAGAAAGGCCATCACCGGAGATGGAGACTCTTCCTACACGTTTGAGCACAGCTGAAGCCTCCGAGATGAGATGAAGAAGTGGATGAAGATGCTGTACGACACAGACGCGCATAGGTGTGATATTTATTATATAATATTTATCAAAGGAAACGTGTTGTATATATGTGTAACAGTGCATAACTGAATGCTGGCTGTTCTTATAATTCAAAGTTAAAACTGTGCCTTAAAAGTGTTCTTGTTTTAATGACTTGATTTAAAGTACGGCAACTACCTCTGACACACTTATCAGATGCGTTCTTTATCAGTAGTGGTAGTTGTTTTTATAAAGCAGTATGCGGTATAACAGTCTTAACCCTAACCCTAACCCTTACAGGGTTTATTACAGCTGTTTTTTCAGTTAAGTGTTTTTAATGTTATTTCAGAGGTAAATGCAAATACCCTGACACTCTTTTGAAATGCAAGTTTTAATGAAATGTTTTCCATGATCTGCCTCAGGGATCTGTTGGACGTCGGCTGAAGCTACAACATGGATCACAGTTGGACTGCGATTTACGTATTGTTCCTGTCCCCGCTGGTTAGTGAAATAATGCAGCATCCCAGGTGCTTTATGTCTGCTCATACCATCGTTGTGGATATTCTGCTTCGTTGTAGCTATTTGTCATTAGTTACTGGTTAAGATCTTCTAATTGCTTTAAAACAGACTCACAAAGGGTACAATTGTTGCAGACAATAGGTCGTGGCTGAAGGGAAAAAATGAAAGAACCAAAAAAAAAGAAGAGGAAACCAACAAAGGACAGACTGTTTAACTGACGTTTTGTGGGATGCAAAACCGGAGGATTGTGGTTGCGCCTGTTCCTGCATCTGAAACAGCTTTCCCTCCCACCTTTCCCCAGTCCTGTACTTTATTTTACAACCAACAATATTATCTGCTGAGCATAGCAGATGAGCATGTTGACATGCAACAGTTTAGAAAGATGCTGATTCTTAACACTTTTACTTGCACTGTAATGAAGTGCTTAGTGTAACAGCTGTCAGCTAAAAAGGTCGGACAAAATGCTGCTGCGTGGTTTGGCTTGTTCAAGCAGTACATTTAGTTTTTGCGTATGGTGCTAGGGTTAGTGGACTTCTTTTCTTTTTTGTTACTTTTATGGTAAAACTTGTAAATACTACCTACATACGATACACTGAACAACCCTGCCCACCACTTGGTAGTCCTGTTGAGCAGTCTGTGGCTGCAGATTTTCAGGGAGCTAAAGATCTGAAATACACATTCAAGCTCCTTTTTTTGGCTTTGTTTACATCTTATTAGCACTTATCTCAAAGCTGCTGAAAGGAGCTTTTATTGTGTTAACTCTGGCTCTCGAAGATTTACATTTTTTTGCTGTAAAAGAGAACACTCTTCCCAATTTCCGCGAATGTCTCCACAGACACCCAATCCATAAAAATACGATATACTGCAAAAGCAAAGGCTTTCATCAGTGGGCCATAAGCTCAGTCACCTTTCTGTTACCTCATTCGACGTTGGAAAGTGACTTAACAGACATTTATTTAAATGAAAAAGTTGTAGATTGTTACTTTAAAGCAAGTGAAAGAAAGCAAGAGTTCTTTTTTTGACTATTTTTTTATTTTGAAGAAAGATCTGTTTGCAGGATTGGTGACTAGTTAAGATTAATAATTGTAATATGAAGGCGTGGAAATAATGAAGATTTGAAATAATGAAGATTTGTTTAAGTACGGTTCGTTCAACTGGTTATGTTCTGGTTTTCTATTAGAGTAGATTTCCTGAAAGTTTAAAGTCTTAAAGTTGAATCTTTCTACTAATATGTTACATAAAAAATACATAAAAAAATAATTTAAATTAAAAAAAAGTTTGTTCTATTCTGACCTGTTATCCTCATAGCTTTGGAAGGAGCAGATTTTTATTTTGAGTGACGTCGGTGTCCTCTGTTATATTTAATACTCTGTTTATGTTTAAACACACTGAAGAAAGACTGAAGGCAGCAAAAAAAGTTCACTGAAGTTCGTTAAAGGTCAAAATGAAGTTCTGTTATGAACACTGCAAAACAAACACATCTGTGTTTAGACCAAGGCTTGTCAGAGAAAAACCTCTGTGGGTCGGAGCCAGGCATGAGTCCACAGCCATGCTAGCCCCTCTGTGAGTCTGACACATGTATGCTTTTAGCTTAATGCTAATGTGTAGGACGACTGGCTAATGTATGCTAACAAAAGAAATGCTGTTCGTTGTATTGACTATGTTTACAATATAATTTTAGCTGGCTAGCATGCCTACATTTCAAAGTACGAAGTTTTCCTCTTGCTGCCATTACAATCCCTAAAGCTATGGCATTAACCATTAACTTTATTTTACAACCAATGTTATTATGAGCAAAGTATACCCCTGGCCAAAAGTATTACCCTGCTAATGGTACAAGGGAACATAACAGGACTATGAAACGTAATGGGACACATCATCTGAGGACCATAAATATCTACCCACTAACATTTCTATATGTGTATTAAGTAAATGTGTTAATATGTTACTGCACTAAAACTGACCTGCTGGTTGTTAAAGTTCCTCTGGGGACCTGGAATATCTGTGCGAATGTGGCGAGACAATTCACATCTCAAAGTGCTGGATAAATATATAAAGATCAGTAAACATTGTTGTCATCCTCTTGGGACACTGAATGTGTGATCTGTCCATAAGTGGTGGACCAGTCAATCCATGATTCCAAGATCTATGTTTAACCGATTCTAACTCTGATTAACATAACAAGGTAGCTACCGCAAACCTCAACCCGACAAGCTGACCTCGCTTTATCTGGATGCTGCAGTATTTATAAGTTTAAAGCAGGTACTAACTAAAATATCCTTTCCCACCTCCCTAATGAAGCCCATACAAACATTGCCCCCTAGCACCACGTGCTGTCAAAAACTCCACAGGGGACCTTCAATCACATCACATTCATCAGCAGGGTAAACCTTTTAACTTCAGAAAACTTAGCAATAACTTAAAATGTGCCTTATACCAACACTTTCTTTATTCACCCTTTCATGAACTTTCTCACTGAGCAACTGGCGTCCCCTGTGGACAGAAGCAACACGTGAGGTCAGTGTGAGCATTTGTTTTGTAAGGGAGTAGAGAGTCGTGTTTGTCGCTATATAAGACATACGTTTAGCTCTAATATTAATCCCGGGAAACTTTGTTAACGTCAAGTACCATTTATAGGTCGCATCACAATTTATACACTTCATCTCTCCAGTTCAGTCAATTCTCTACATTTTTTTACTCCGTCCTTTTTTGCAGTGTAAACGTGTGTGTATTGTAGTTAGAAAGGGTGACATTAGAAATTAGTTCGTGGACATAGCTAGTCTTTTATTTGATGTTCTTGTTTGCCTTTATAGCTCATTATTCTTTCCTTATCATTTCAATACTTCAATTCTTCTCCAAAAATAACTCAAAAGATACAAAAAGACATTTCAAACAAATTAGAACTATACAGGGAATCATATATACATCTGGAAACCACCCATCAACAACATCCGTCCACAGGACTTGCCTGGTACTACTGTATATGTGAAATAAAGCATAAACCCTGTCATTGCTCGTAGTAGAGCTCATAAATTGCCTCAAGTTATATAATTTGAGTTAGAGTCGGTGATTGTTAAAAGACTGATTGTCTGGCTAAAAGACTGAAGTCTTGGGGTGTAGAGATAGACCCCTGTAAGGCTGCTCTGCACCTTTGCTTGAGGCTAGCAGCTCGAAGCTAAATTAGCCGCTACTGCTAGCATGTCGAATGTCAACCAAACATTGGCTTTTGTTTATTTATTATTATTATTATGTACACTTTTTTTTTGTATTTGTTTGAAAGAGTTCTATTGAGGGTTATGGAGTCTAATGAGGCTGAGAGTGTTTTAGTAACATAGAGCTGGTTTTGTTTCAGAAAGGAAGCATCTTGTTTTTTGGGAATCTCATAACGCCTTAGTTAATTCTGTGTTTTATAATGTGCACTAGTAGGCCTGCTGTAAAATTGACTAAAATGCTATGTTAACTTTGTTATTTTATGGGAGTTATATTCTTTGATGTCAGTAACGCTTTGTGTGTTGTCATACTGATGTAAAATCTTTTGTTTGAGTGTCATTTTATTGTTTTCTTTTAATTACCACTCTTGTAGGATGTTGAGTTCATGTATCTTGTCTTTGGCTTGTACTATTAAAGCTTGAATCTAAGGCAATACCTATGCCTGAAGCCAGGTCGTTCAAGGATGTTTTTTTAACAGCGTGTACTCTACACATACCATCCTTAATACGTGATCTATTCTTTGTTAAACAGTACTAGCATAGTTTGTCCTGTATCACACATAGTATTCATGGTGATCAGCTACTCAACACACAAACACCCACAGACCAAAGCTTAATGATCTTATTATGACGACGGGTATAGAAATAGCAGCTGTCAGGTGTCATGGAAACAAAACTACCCACTGCTTTGTGAAACAGGAAGGATGACAGCTGTTTCTAAAACCGGTTCTTCTTCAAAATAATTGCACATAAAAAAACATTTAGAGTGCCTTGTCATCATAAATATTTCCTAAGTCTTGTTATTACAAATAGATTTTTGATAACCACACTGATATGTGTTGCATTATTTATTACACCTTAAGGGATAGGTTCAGTCTTTCTTTAACACCTAACATGTACAAATTTCCTTTATGAAGAGAGAGAATGAATACAGCACGCAGACATGAGTCATGTTTTAAGATGGACTTAAAACCTTTCTCTGTCTTTTAAGCTAAATGTTACATTAATTTTAAATTAAAAACCTGCTTCAACCTTTTCAGCATCAAACCACAGACAAAGTTAGCAACTCACAACGAGGTGCACTTAACATAGTGGGTAATTTTTAGCACATGAAGAGATAAAAAGGTGTTAAAATCTGTTATGCTGCCTCCAAGTGGCCACACCATGTTTACATGCAGTTTGAAGCACAACAGTATTACGCTCCTCATTACATACATTGACAAAGCCATTAAGAACTGTATGTAAAAAGTAAGAAAATAAAGTCTGAAGTAAATTTTCAGAGTTTAAGTTAAGCAGAGAACATTTATTTTATGATATGTTGCATTCAGGAGAACATTGTTCAGGCTTCGGTGATTCATTCCAATGAAATTGTGCGTAGTTCACCTCCTCCAACATCCACTTTTACACTGCACGTCATATCAGTGAGCCCTGCGTTTATTACGGTTTGGCTGATTGTGGCCAAGGCTTTCCAGGCAGTTTTCATATATTTCCACTGTTCGTTCCTGCTGTTGGGTGACAAAAAGGAACAGAACCAAAATCATATTGTGGTTATATACTCCAGCTCAGTTTGATCTCAGTGTCCTCGTGTCATTATGAATCGACAGACTGTTTAAAAGTTGGGATTTAGGAAACGATCATTATATTTACCGTATCTGCAGGGGGAGAATGAACGCTATTTCTGTGGGGGAAAAGTGACAAGATGTTTATAGGTTTGCAGTTTAACACCATTCGACTTACAATGACTAAGGCAACTTACTCTGCACGCCGTTTGCAGCATGTTAGCATGATGGCCAGAGCAAATATAAAGATCAGGAGACACACACAGGCAACAATGGCTCCCACAACAATCATGAGCTTGTTCTGGTTTTCAGCTTCCTCAGGATCTGGAGGGGGGGAAACAGCATTACACTGGCTAACTCTCTATAATGCAGATAATGCAAATGAAAATGAATCCAATGCAAAGTGGCAAAAGCTGTAGTTTCTTAAATGGCCGCTTGAGGCTCCTACAGTTAGTTACAAGCTAAAATGTGTTTATATCTTAACACTAATTAGCAGGTCGTGGTATGTGTGCTCACCATACCTGTGTTAACTTGCTAACTTAACTTTGTTAATTAGCCAGCAAATAAATTACCCTTGTGCATAGACTCCTGCCAAATCTGGCTGCAAGACAAAACAAGACGGCGGTGGCTACAATGTGAAACTCGAGGCTTCAAAACAGCAATCCACAAAAATCTACAATCCAACCCACAATGGGTTTGTTCAAGGCAGGTACTTTAAATATTAGCTCTATTAGCGTATTATCTTTAATACCCTGCTTCTGCTCGGCCTCTTTACATCCTATTTACTTGGCTGCTGCAAGAAGGATAATCTATGTTTTGTTGAATCTTATGATTATGACTGAGTAGCACACCTGTAATTATCAGCTCCCAATGCTGTTCCCAAACTCCAGTGAGAGTGGTGGTCTCGCAGGTGTAGTTTCCTGTATGAGACTCCTGGGCTCTCTCTATGACCAGTGCGTACAGTTGGCTCTCTGAATCTGACATATTAATGTTTAGGCTTCGAGCTTCTGGAAGGATGTCAAAGCGTTGTGTTGGGAAAAAAATGAACAGGCGCTGATCCCCATTCATTGTCCACGTCAGCTGTCGGAGAGTGCTGATTGACTTGTTGTTGCATTGCAAGCTCACTGTGCTGCCAGCGACTGCTGAGATGTTTTTTGCGTCTGTGAGGGAAAAATGAATTTCAATAGATGAATTTCTTTTTTAACTTTAAATATGTTTCATCATAACGCTAGTTAAAGCAATATTTTAGCAACATTTTCTTGCAGAGCATTTGACAAGAAGATCAACACTACTCTCATATCATGGCTTTTAAATACGAAGGTTGTTAAACAGCCAGCAGCAGATTAGCTTAGCTTTGCATATAACTGGAAACGGGGACAATACTAGCACAGGGACTGCAAGCACTTTCACAAAGCAAAGTGTAAACAGAACTTTGCAGTTTATATTTAGCTTTGTTTTTACTTTGCAGTTCTCCACAAGAAAGAAAACGATTATTCTCCATAATGTCAAGTTTTCCTATAACTCATATTCATTGTCAGAGTAAAAATGTGTTGTAAGGGATTATTACCTGTTGGTGAGAAAATCCCGAACACGTAAAATATCAGAGACAAGCTCTTCTTAATGCTAAAATATTCATACAAATTCTCCATCCCACCTTAAAACAAAGACAATTTTATTGTAAACCTCATGTTTATGTAGTTCCTGGTAAATCATTCAGAAAACATAAGAATATTGGTATGTAATTAGGATATTCTAACAGTATTTTACCCAAATATTCTACTCTTATTTACAATTTATTTAATGAGGAAAGCCATACTGAGATCAAAATTAAGTCGGATAAAATGTTGTGAAATTACAAATGTGGTTGTGATATCATAATTAAGAGAGCTAAAAACAATGAAGAGCAAATCCTTTCCAAACGGAGACACAGTATAATACATAAAGTTACTACATGTACTTACCAGTAGTGAGTATCTGCACCTGCTGATTTGTCTCTTTCCTTTCTCAAACTACTGATTTGGTTTAATGTGTATGAAGCAGCGAAGTAAGGTGCATTTATAGATTATCTGTGTGGAAAAGTAGTTCACAAGTATCAGAAGAAACCTGGCCGGGCGGCCCACACACACTTTAAGGAAGTAGTCGTACAGGAAGTAGAGATGAGGTGGTCTGTGGCCATACGAATTGCATGCTTTGTCTGTCTTTGAGGTTGTGGAGAATGTTACCTGCCTGTACTTTGGTTGAAGACAGTGTATTGCATAAGTTTAATTCAATATGTGATTTACTCTCAGTCACAAAGTGCTTTTCTATGTGTAGGAGGCCCTAGATCACATTACTGGCCATGTTTTCATTTTCAGGTTCGAAAATGCACAAAAAATCCTTCAGTGTGCTGTCAAGCATAACTGTGAAACTGATGAGAAATGGACCTTGCATCTTTATTTTGGCAGACATTGGAAACCTCGATAATAAAACATGTAAACTGAGACTTTTGCATTTGAATATGAGGTATCATTATGTCAGCTCATATCAGATTATGACAAAAAGGCTGTTTGCACATTGAGACACAATGGCTGCATTGTCTATAAAGCTTGTCTTGTGATGACACGGCAGCTGAAAATGGCCAATGATAGGCTACTGTTGCCACGTCAGGAATCTGGGCTGGTCTAAGTTAAATAGGTGGGGCCAGCACTTGGAACAAAGAGCCAACAAACTAACAGACAAAAGGCCAAAATTGCAAGCCCAATGTATTATTATACCACGTCTTAACACAAATATAACTCAAAAGATGCAAAAAGACATTTCAAACAAATTAAAGCTATACAGGGAATCATATATACATCTGGAAACCACCCATTCTAAGCAACAACATCCGTCCACAGGACTTGCCTGGTACTACTGTGTATGTGAAATGAAGCATAAACCCTTTCATTGCTCGTAGTAGAGCTCATAAATTGCCTCAAGTGATATAACCTGAGTTAGAGTCAGTAAAGTCTGGGGGTGTAGAGATAGAAAGACCAACAACAGCTGCACCACTCTCATTAGCCACACACAGCAGCTGAAGAATGCACACCTAATTCCATTTGATGCACAGGTGCTCTTCTAAACATGCTCTTCTAAATGTTATGAAAAATGAAGTCTGTATTTGAGTAGGCCTCGTTGAGTTTCAAATAGAAAAGGCACAAATCTAAGTTGTAACAAACAAAGCAGCCTTTTTGACATCATGATATTCCTTACAGTGGAGGAAAATCCTGATGTCACACAAACAGACAAAGATTACAATATTATCTCAAGTCATCTTTAGTTGAGATTAATCCCTATTTACATTGTCCCAGTTAGCCTTGAATGCATCACGTACATCAGCGACAGGAGGGGGTGGCTAGAAGGTTCTTCAACCCCCCTAGCCATAGAAATTTTATGATTAAATATATTTATGAAATAAGAAGTGTATTATAGACACGTGTAAACTTCAGACTGACTTATAAAAATATTAATTAAATCATGTTTTCCTTTCATGTTATAATGCCAGTGACGCGACAGTTAATGAACTTTGACCCTGAAGTCTAATTACCGTGCCGTATAAAGTTTTACCTATTGAATTTCGTTTTACAGCTATTAGCAATTATTAGTCAAGCTGTTGGTTTCAAATGTATTAAGTGAAATATATGCATTTAAGTTTGGTAAAGGCTAATTAATTATGGACCTCTTTACTTTTATTGAAAAAAAAAACAAAAAAAAAAACGAGTGAGATTCAGCGTGGATGATTTGACAAGGATCGGCTAATTCCAGCTACGAATATGCTAATTCCTAACGTAGTGGAGGCTTTGTGGTGCTAACATGGAGGGTGAGGAAGACTGTGGAGGGAGGACTACCCAAACAAGCTGCATTAATACTGTAAGTAAGTGTCATCAATACTGGAGGCGAGCGTCATTTGTACTGGAAGCTAGCTAGCGTCAAGTAAGCTGCTTCCATCACGTGCTGTGTGCCTCCTCGCGCTAACTTTAGCTATAGCTACCAAGCAGCCGCTCGCTAGCTGTAGCTAGGAGTTCTGCATTGCTGTTTCCACAGTGATGTTATAGATATCTGCTTTACCATGTCGTTTTTGCTCACAGTAGTGTTTAGTAAATCCACAGATGCGTTTTGGGGTGACTATGATTTGGATTTTAATTGTTTTCAGTTGTTGTTTACTTTTTGTTTGCATTTAATTTTTCTTTACTATTCAGTAATTGTAAAAAAGTAATAGTCTAGTTCAGTTTGGAATGAATGGTTTACTGTTACAACAGTGTATTAGATGTCCTGTGAGTTAAATTTTACCCAGAGTCAATTTAAAAGGGTGGTGCTTAGCTTGTGAAAAATCCTCAAACTAAATGGGGCATGACTGTTTAATTGGCAGTAACGGGTGGTTAAAAATGTCGCAGCTGTGGGTGTGATTTTGTTGCTTGTTTGGGCGATCTCCTATCCTGTAGAGGGAAAATGTAAACGTGGCAGCTACAGCTATAAAGAAAGAAGGATTCGCTTAGTGAATATACAGCAATCAAGTAACACTATTTATTAAATAAACAACAGATTTAAATTATACAAAACTGATACTTTCTTAAAAATAGCCTACATAAAAGCTTAGCTCTTCTTTCCCTGCGGTTTTATACACTTCTGCTTTCTCCAAACTATAGCCTTAAATGCCCTTTCAGAAGACACAATGCTGGGTCATGGAATAGAAATACCCTTTACAATACTGCCCCCTAGTGGTTTTAGATGATAGTGCTCTCAACCCCTCGTCATATTCTGGAATCAGTTATAATACTAACTGAATACATCTTGTTTTCTTTAATTTATCCGGTTGCATTAAACATGATTCACTTAAGTTAAACCAGTGAACCTCTCTGCACAGACCGTCAGTCCAAATTGAGCCCCCCAAAACAACTGTAATAGTCCAAAAGTGTTTGCATTTTCTCCCTGTGCTTATTTAGTTGCCCAAAATAACATGCAGATGGTGCTCTTTCATATGTCTGTGTTTGCTTGTCATGGTAGTAAAGTAACACAAATGTACGTGCATTTACTCTTTTTGTCTTAATAAGAATTATAATTAAGTTTATAAACAGTTTTATAAGTGAGTATGAGTTTTGAGTACAAGTTTGAGGTACTTGCAATTTGCTCACGTATTTGACATTTCAAACTTGGACTTTTTACTCCACTACATTTATTTCACAACTACAGTTACTTATTACATGCAGATTCAGACTAATGATACAAACTATGATTTACAAATACATTCTGAAATATGTTTATTGATCCTTGAAGAATTCACAACTTAAACAAGTCTATATAAAGTAATTAAATAAGCATGTGATGCTTGTGCGATCGATGTATCACTAATTTTAGTCCTGTGTCCATATTTTATTCTAAAACAGGAAGTCCTGCATGATGAGTACTTCTGGTTTTTATATTAAGTATATCCTGATTTTAGTACTTTGGTTCTTTTACTTCAGTAAAGGTTCTAATGCTAGACTTTTCCTTGTAACAGAGTATTTCTCTAATTCTGTATTATTTAAGAGAAAAACTCAAAATACAGTACCTCTCCCTGAAACATACAAACATATGAAGACTTTCTGACACTTAAGCTTCAATGATTCAAATAAATATGGGATGTTTTTAATAGATATTGTGTTTGTGTGCGTATAAAAACAGAAAAATCTGCGTAACATCAACCCAACAGATTTGGTCGGTTTGACAACGGTTTAAAACTCCATCAAAATGTAAAAGTGTTTGTATAAAACATGTCTGTGTGCCGGTTATTTAAACATACAGTGTTGTAAACCTTAATAATTGGATTTAGTTCTGTGATTAAGTCCAGAACTACGGCTGTACTCCTCGTAATTCTCCGTGTGTGTGTGTGTGTGTGTGTGTGTGTGTGTGTGTGTGTGTGTGTGTGTGTGTGTGTGTGTGTGTGTGTGTGTGTGTGCATGCATGCGTGCGTGCGGTCTTTGCAGAGAAACACTGACACAACACTTCTTGACCACGTGTGACTTTTTATTGCGTTGGTTCACATTTCAAAAGAAGATACTGCCACACATCTATCAGCAAAGAAGACTACAAGTTAGTAAAAAGAATTTTTTTTTTTTCTTCCCAAAAATTAATCAAGTCTTCTTACAAACATACGGGCAATGCAACAGTCGCAAAATACAAAAAATCATACAGTACCACTCTTATCCATTTACACAAGGACCGAACACTATCAAATGCTGAAATATGTTTTGTTAATTCGTTGAAGGCTCTCTTTGATTCAGATTCCACAGCATTGGATTATGGGGGGCCAAAGGATGGCTGGGGGTCACAAAGGGGTCAAAGCTGCCTTCTCTCAGAGTTTTTTTAGACCCATTTGATCATACCCCCAAAACCAACACTGTGAGGTGTGTGTGCGTTTGTCTGTGCACACAAAGGCACGTAAATGAGCATAAGCCTGCAGTTTGTGTGTTTTCAAGTCTGCAAACGTGCAACTTAATGCTCGTATATCTTCTAACAATCACTAAATTATTGATAAAACTTGATGTTTAACCATTTTAGCTACATAATAGAGATAAAATATCATGTGTTTTGCTAAGGGGGGTGCATACAGAAAAAAAAAAATCAAACATCAAGTTCACATAGGTCCCAGAGAAATATAAGCTCTTGCTACAATCTTACGACATTTGAGAATTTACATGAACAGATAAGGCACAGGAAATCATACAGTGGTTTGAATAAACAAATCCAGAGTGAGTGTAAGAGGAAGATGTAAGATTGACTTTAAGGCGTACTTTAAGGCCTTGCGCACTTTATGCTAAATACTTTGCAAAGAAATGAATTCATCTTCCGATAGACGCAGCATTTTCTATTTCTTCTTTTGGATTTGTGAGATTAAATCAAATTGTAATCACAGCTATAACCTGTGTGATGCCTAAAGACAATGAAAAACCTAAAAACTGCACATTATGTACATTATCAGACACGAGATAGGGCATTATGTACAGCGGGAGTCGCCCCTAGTTGTTTGTTTCTCTCTCTGAATTCTAAAGGGGTTTTTCTTGCCGGGTATGGACCGACTACGGTCACACAAAATCAAGTCGAAAGATTTTTTTCACAGCCAGGTCAAGGATGCTTGTTTTCATTGATGAGCGCCGTTTCTTTTATTGTCTCGCCTCCAACAATACTTTGTGCTGATGGTGCACGATCTTTATCGCCCGGACGCCTGTTTGTACAGCACGAAAAGAGAGGATTTGGCCTGAGGTCGCTACTATAGCTCATTCTCTGATAGGGCCAAATGAGCCCTGCTCTCTTCCATGGACTGATACAACTGATACCACAGAACACCGTTTAACTTAAAGGATACGAAACATAAGCGAATCTAAAATGAAGAGATGCAGAATCACATTGAAAAAGACATTCAACATGTGGTCTTTTTTTTGTCTGTTTTTTCCTCACTATCTCAGCTCTGGCTGTGCTACACGGTATATAAACATGTAAAGGAGAGAAATGCTCTGATATTGATGCACATCTCTCTTTAGTTGAAAGAATCCTGGCTAAATGGATGCATAGATGAGGTGTCATGAGGGTTTAAGGCCTTGCACAGAGTCTAAACCTTTTGAATGTGCAAAAAAATTAAAAAGGCATGCTCTTGTCAACGTGAATTGCATTTTCTTTTCTTCTCCCTTTCGAAGAGCTGTACCTGTAAATGTAGCGGCACTTAATGGGTTGTGTATGCGAGAGCCCTCTCACCCGCGCTGTGTTTGCAGTCTGAAAGTCAGTGCCTAACTACAGTGAAAATTTCTGATTTGCAGACACACAAGTATAATCTAACTCTCTTTCCCTATCTACTCAAACCCCATGTAAAAATGTCTAACCCTCCATTGTGTATGATTAAAACTCTTTCAATAGAAAAAGATGTTTCTAAAAATTGAACATTGATTTTCATCAAGTAAAAACATTTCCCCCCCCTGCATGTGTCCCCTCCACATTTTTTAAATATAAGAACACGCTTAATAAAAAACCTACTCCTGCTGTCGTTAACCTCTATTTTTTTTTATATTTCATTTTTATCACAAACACACAGATTTTTTGATTTGATTTGTCGCCCGTGTCTAAAAGCTTTTCATCTCTCCCTGTTAACTGTGGATGTTGACCTGCCTGTTCAAGAGTGTGCATTGTCTTGAGTTAGCTGTGTGTGTGTGTGTGTGTGTGTGTGTGTGTGTGTGTGTGCTCTCTCTTTATGTTGAACGATATCTGTGTGCAGGTGTGCGTGTGCTCCCTCTCACAGGTTCATACGGTGAGATCGTCTGACCTGGCCCTGCTGCTGGCTTTGCTCAGTCGGCTCAGCGGTCTGGTGTCTTCTATCGTATCCGTGGCCTCCAACCCTGCCTCCGCTGCAGTCACCCCCTCCCCGATCACCGCCTCCTCTACCTCCACATCCTCATCCACAACCTCCTCCACCTTCTCCGCTTCCGCCTCTGCCGGCTGCTGCACCTCCTCGGCCTCCTCCTCGTGCAATGTCACCCCCCCTGTCTCAGTGGTCTGGGCGTAGGAGGGCAGAGCCTCGTCGTACACCTTAGAGATGTCCTCCATGGGGAGCACCTTCTCCGCCTTCTCCTCCAGCCCCTGGAAGGGTGGGGTCCCTCTGCCGGCCTCCATGCCAACCTCAGCCAGCGGGTAGAGGTGAGTTATTGGGGGGGCTTTCTCCTCCTCCAGCAGCCTGTAACCTCTCGCTCTCTGTAGGGAGGGCACAGCCAGGGGGGGCAGGCTTTTCCCTTGTAGCGGCAGGGGGGCCGAGCCCTCGCCCTGGGCCGGGGCTGGGGCCGGCTTGCGAAAGACAAAGCGAATCTTCTTCAGGCCCAGATGACTGATCTCCACAAAGTTGAGGAAGAGCGAGACGCAGGCCACGGCCAACATGAAGATGATGAAGACAGTCTTCTCCGTCGGGCGAGACACAAAACAGTCCACCGTGTTAGGGCAGGGCCAGCGGCTGCATTTGTACAGAGGCAGGATGCGGAAGCCATACAGGAAGTACTGGCCCACCACGAAGCCCACCTCAAACAGAGTCTTGAAGATGATGTGGCAGATGTAGGTCCTCAGCAGGGTTCCCTCCAGCCTGAACTTCTTGCTGCCCTTTGTGCTCGTCTCCTTTGTGGTACGGACGCTTCCCTGGTCGGGTGCCAGAGGGAGACGCTCTTCGCTCAGCTCCTGCTGACGGCTAAGTTCTGCCTCCTCGCGCTCCTTGCGTTTCTCCTCCATGTGGACGTGGTGCACAGCGTGACCCACGTACACCAGAGACGGCGTGGACACAAAGATGATCTGCAACACCCACAGGCGGATGTGGGAGATGGGGAAGGCCTCATCGTAGCACACGTTCTCACAACCGGGCTGCTGCGTATTGCAGACATAGTCGGACTGCTCGTCGCCCCACACGAACTCCGCCGCCGTGCCCAGGATGAGGATACGGAATATGAAGAGCACCGTGAGCCACACCCGGCCGATCACCGTAGAGTGCTCGTTAACTTCCTCTAAAATATTACCCAGAAAGCTCCAGTCACCCATGATCGGTCCGTAGCACTGCAAAATGAAGGGTGGGGTAGGAAGGGACACAGAGGGTGCAAAGAGACAGGGAGGGTGGGGCATGTAGGACAGACAGGGGGAGGGGAGTAGAGAGGAAAGTAAGAAATGTAAAAGAGGAAAACTCAAACTTGTTGCAAATTTCAAACTAAGCTATACTTTCATGCTACCACGTGTGATTCTAGTCGAATAACCTGACGAACATGAAACTTCTAAAGAGATAGTGTTCGTGTCCACTTTGTCACTTTAAATAAGAAAAAATCTAACTAACTTTTATTTAAAATCCTTACTAATGTATTGATTTGCCTTTTAACAAGCTACTTGATCTCGATGTAAACACCTTTAACTTTGTCAAACACAAACTAACCAAAAAAAAATATGTTCCAGCTCTTTAAAAAACTCAATAACTCCCGCATAAAAACCAATAAAAAGCGATCAATAATTAACAAATAGTCCCTCTTCTCTAAGGTATCATATCACTTAAATGTAATGAAATGGGCAACTTGCCACAGCTGCGGCTCCGGCGAAGTTGAGTCCTGTCCCGTTCTCTTGGCACCCGGCAGGGAAAAGTGAACTTTTTTCTGCCCTCTTTCCCACCTAAAGCCCCGTCCTTGTCGCCCCACTGAGCAGATGTGAATGAATCGGCTCTGATGGTTGGTTTTTAGTTTGCTGCAATATTTAAGCTTGGAGCCAGACGGCCTTTATTTGCCGGGCGACGTGTGGTGACGCAGGAGACAATAGGATCAACAGAGCCAGAGCGGGGATGTATGGGAGCAGGCCTCAGGCTCCCACACCAACATGGACACTGTACGGCCGGGGCACCGAGTCCACTGCAGAGCAGTTTACCATGCAACCTAGTTCCTCACATATATACACTGTATGTAGAAGCACTGATACAGTAGATGAAACAACAACAGCAGCTGATGTGCCTCCAGCCTCCAGCCTTGCCCAACATTGGAGCAGAGAGGCAGGTCAGTGAAGAGCGACCAACTCAGGCAGGGACGAAGGAGAGTTTGTGTCCTCGTGCATTAACACTGAACATTAAACAACTATTCACTACAGGCAGCAGCAGGTTAACTTCAGCTATGTGCAAAATCAACTAGATGCTCGCATGTTGATATTTTCGGGGGGGGGTTTTGTTTGTTTAAAGGAGGTGATGGCCATTTCTTTTTTTTTTTTAAAGGGCTGGAATTATAATGAAGTACTACTGTGTCATGCACAACAGCTCTGCCCATTCTGCATTGGCTTTAGAGGACACAACAAATTCATATAAGCGTGAAGCATTTTTAAAACAATACAAAACAAAAAGAAAACACCTTTTTTTTTCTTTCAGATTTTTAGATATTGTTACTAACTATTGTCACTAAGCAAAACATGTATTATATAATGCTAATGATATAAAAGGAGGTGGTCATAAAAAGGTCCACTTGGCCTTCTTTTCTAAACCTGATCTGCTAACTTTGTCTATATTAGTTAGCAAAATCAAGGTTTTTGTTCATGAATGAGAAAAATACCTCCATGGTTTTATGTGCAGTCCCAAAAAAATCACTTCTATCCAAATCACACAGCTCACACACGCAATTTTCCTCTTAGATATTTTTAATCTGCAAACCTCAATAGCTAAAGGAACATTTTATCAGCTCTTAGCTGTAACTAAAAATGTGATTTAACAAGTGATTCAAGCCAAACTTGTTAATATACGTGCATGTCTTTATCTCTGTGTGTGTGTGTGTGTGTGTGTGCTTGTATTTGCATTTTGTTAATTGTGATCTTTTGCTGACGTATAGAAATGCATGTGTTTTATTCCTGGCAGTGCCGTTCTTGTGTGTGTGTGTGTGTGTGTGTGTGTGTGTGTGTGTGTGTGTGTGTGTGTGTGTGTATATATCATCATATCCGTGTCACTTAGCTGGAATGTGAAGAATGTGAGCCATTGAGTGAAAGGACCGACTGAAATGTTTCTATTAGGCAGGTTAGTCAAACTTTCCCGGCTCGGGGAAGAAAAACAAGAAGCAGCGATGTTTGATCTCGGAGTCATTCCGCAGATGTTTGAACAGATGAAAAGCCGCCGCGGAGCCCACAGAGGCTTGTTATCGCTGTCTGAATATCTAGAAATCCCATTATGAAATCACCTCAAGGTTTGCACATACAATCAATAAGTCTATTAGCCTCTCTACAGTTGAAAATATGAGGTATAATGTGACTGAGTGGCTCTGATTCATGCACAATTACAGCTTCATGATGGGGACACTGGCAGGTTTGATGTTTAAATATAGATTAAATACAAAGTTAGTGTGTTACAATATGAGCACACAAAAACAGCCGTATTATTTGTATGCACTGGGATACTATAAATTGAGGCGGTTACCATGGTTTTGGCCATTTATAATCGATCGTCGATAAAAAAAAACATGTATTTTATGCTTTATGTTATTTCAACAACAATATATTTACTATTTATTATTTATGTTTTTTGTTAAATTAAAAGCTCTAGTTGGGATAACACACAAAGTTCACCCCTTGAATTTTAGTTAATTGCTTACATTTTAACATTTAACTTATAATTTATATAAAATGTAAACTAATTGTAATTCCTTTTGATTGAGTTTAATGTTTTTTTAATAACTGATTAAGTCATGTCTAAAATTATATCTCAATCTCATGAGTACACTGCATTTTGAAAGTAGCTTCGACAGGTGTTTAAAGGCGTCACCTTCACATTATTACTGCTTGTATTGGCTCATTTGTTGAACTCTGTCAACTTTCTGCTCGCTCACATAATTAAGCAAACGTCCTTGGTGGTTTATACATGAAAAATGTGGCTTTATTAACATTAAACAAAAGTGTTTTTATATGCTCTATCAGCTGATCGCCAAAAGGGGGAACAGGATGTTGTTGTTCTATACATTATAAAAGAACACATTGTGTTGAAATGCAGAACCTTACAATTCTGAAAAGCCAAGACCTGATGTGTATCGACAGTGTTGCGGCTTTGTGCCAGCGTTTAAAACATTCATTAAACACGCCACTTGGACTTTGGCTAAGTTTATTTAAATAGGGCTTTTGTTTGTCTGTTATCCAAACTGTTGAAACTTGTTCTGCCGGTAAACCAGTGATGCATCAAATTAACGGAAGGAACACAAATAAATACATGGCTGCCTGGAACAGACAGTTTGCTTGCAATTTCACAACTCATTTCCTTTTGCACAAGCTAATTTCCAGGTTCCACTATTGTTTTATATGCCCTGGACCCAACGGAGTTTGGACAATAACGTTTGCTCTGACGTGCCTCTACTACGAATATTTGTAGGTTAGAACCATCAGATACTCATATAAAATGCATTTATTCAACATAACCGTTGACCAAAAAAGTTATATAAAACATAAATATATATTAATGTTTAAATCTAATTAGTATAAATATTAGATACAATGCAGGTCTTTATTCAGAAAGTATCTTCAGTCTGTATGAGAAGCTGCACTTATAGACCATTATTGGTCTTTCCAGTGAGACAGACGAAAATCTTTGCAATGCAGTAAGATCCACTGTGTTTATTCTGTTAGTGAATCTTTGCGTCCTTGAAAGGAGTCATTTATTTGAAAAACTAGCAGCAACTATTTTCAAAGTATAAATTAATTGTATTTGTAAAGTACAGTGTAAGAAATACAGTAGGCCTATCCTTAATTATGGTTTCAGCATATTTCAATGTATTTCTCAGATGGACAATGGAGTTGGCCTCATACAACAGGCCACATGTCATAAGGGTCCAAATCAAAAACCAGCAATCAACAGAAGTTTTCGCTCCTTTTGTCAACGTATCTGCCCATCTTATGACGGCCAACCCTCGCTGTCTCCCAGCCAATAGCGCTATCTGTTTAAGGTGACATCACCGAGCTGGTGAACTCGAATGTCCACCTCCTGATGTCTGCTCTCTGATCTGTTGGTTTGTGGCAGATTTGGCCTCCACACTGAGCTTCACTGATCCCACTGCTTTTAGCAAATGGATGATGTAATCTAAGAGCAGAAAACAGTGCGAGGCACTATCTTGTCATGTTAAATCATTTGTCAAGTTTCGCTCTTAATGACATGGCGTCCAAGACCATCAATTTAAATGTTAGCTGATTGGATTGAAAGAACTAGTCCTCATATCCAGGAGCATAATGTTCCCAACAGAAAGCCCAAACACTTGCTCTCCTCCGGGCCCTGGACGGCACATGGGTTCATCCCGTTGTGTGTCGGAGGATAGAAGCCACCATGTTCAAAACTCTGTGGAGGCATCAGGGTGTATCCACTGAGCTGGGGGACCAGGGGACTCCCTTTAAAGACCTGTGTGTTGGTATAGTGAACGCTTGCACGCTAAGCCCTACAGTGGGCCCGTGAATGGCACCGGGATTTCACACAAAGACATGATGTCATGATGCAGGGTGCGGACTCTATTGAGCACGTGCAGTGAGGCGTGAGGCCAGATTAGACCTCCGAAGCAGGGCACCAACTGGCCGTTAATCAGAATGCTAACACGCTAACAAACATATCGTGCGTCGATCTGCCTACGGCGCGATGGTGCCACGCGCTTCCTGCACGCAGGGCCTTTGAAAGACAGGAAGTTACTGAAATCTTACTTTTGTACCGCCCTTATCAATGTGATTTCATTTAATGCATGAATTTCATCGAACAATATGCATTATGTGATTCTGACTGAAGCTGGCAGGGGGGTGGTTTGATTTGGCCTTACATAGAGTAAACACCTCCCACCACTCCCTGAGGAAAAACACCCCAGAGGGTATGTTTTTCACTGATGTGCCAAATTACCACGAGTCTCCTTCCGAAAGCTGTTTACTTTTCGTATTAGAAAAAAGGTTCTTTCTAATACTTTCATGATTGTGTGTTCAATCCTTGGCACTGGTGCTATTGGTATGGACACATGAAGGGATCGGGTCCTTGATGCAGCTCATGGTTTGTCTGTCTCCATCCATGTGCACTCAGTGGGAGTTATCAGGCACAAGGACGGCAGCACAGGGGGAATGGGCGGTTCCAAACTACAAGCTTGCAAAGAGACTTAAATCTAATGATGAAGAGAACCAACCCATTACCACGAGAAATCAAAAGGAACATTCCTCTTGATATATTGTTTATCAGAGATCCAGAGTGCCATCCAGAGTGGAGCGACTGTGGCTCAGTGGCAGAGTCGGTCGACTCTCAGTCAGAAGGTTGGGGGCTCGATCCCTGACTGCTACAGCCACATGTCGAAGTGTCCTTGGGCAAGACACTGAACCCCAAATTGCTCCCGGTGGCATAGCCATCGGGTATGAATGGGCATATATCTGATTGGAGATTGGCACTTAGGCCTTTGCCATCAGTGTGTGAATTAGTGTGTGAAAGGGTGAATGTGACATGTCGTGTAAAAGCAGCTTTGAGTGGTCGCAAGACTACAAAAGCGCTATGTAAGCACAGTCCATTTACCATCCATGCCCTTTGACTGTAGCAACTGATTTAAACTGAAAATGTCAGATCAAGGAGTACCAATAATTGGGACGATGGTTCAGTTCAGTTGGTAGCGCAGGTGCTCCATGTATAGAGGCTACAGTCCTCATCGCACTGATCGCAGGTTCGACTCCCGGTCTGCCGATCCATATGGTGCATGTCATCCCCCACTCTCTGCTCCCCACTTTCCTGTCTCTCTTCGGCTGTCCTATGAATAAAGGCAAAAAGCCATAAATCTTTAAAGGGAGTACCAATAATTGATCAGTCAGACTAGACAATCACAGTTCTTGCCCAACCATCATGACAGTGATCAGAAAGCTGATGCTGGTCTGATGAGAGTGAACAAATTAAACAGAGTAATTTTTGAATTCTCTTTAACTATCCAATGATCCTCTGTTATACAAGTTGTTGTCTCATGATGATTTATCTTATTAGGAAATCAGCCTTGTAATGAGAATTTTAGGAGTTTCGTAGCTAAAAGTGAGGAACGCACAATCCCGTCTCACAGATTTATTGCTTCTTTCTGTTATCATTTCCGTTGTCTGGCCTGCAGCTTTAACGTCTTTCGGTTTAACTCTGTTTTAAAAGATTCTGATGAACTCACTGTACAAAACCTGCCCTGCTCAAAATGTTTAACAGAAAAGGCTTGCGCCTGTCTGGTGAACATTTGGATTCTTTAGAGCCAAATATTTCAGTAAGAAAGGGGTGGAGACCAAAACAGAGCGAAAATTGACTGAATTTGAAAGTGGAATCCAAATGGAAAAGATGTTGCTTACGTGACCTTTCTAAAACTTAAACTGTATATTGGTCACTGTAAAAACCATAACATTTATCTATTGCATTCTCAGTTGGAACAAATGTGCTTGTGGCCGAGTGTCCCAGATTTGATAGCAAAGTATTGAGAGAACTGTTTTTATGGTATTTAGTGGCGGTTAGCAAATGAAGAGTAATGTAAGTCGTATTTGTTAATGTAAGGTGCAGCTCCAGCTACAGTACAATTCTGCTCTACTTTTTAGAGGGTTTCCTGGAAAGGCCTTGAGGTTTTGCTGTATGCTAAAAATGCTGAGGTCATAGAGTATAAACCAGCCAGTCTTCATGCATTACACACTTTCGACTTGATTTGTATAATCTATTGAAGCTGATAGGGGGCATCCTTTACTCAACAGAGGACTTACAACCAGCAGATTTGTGTCTGTCTACTAATACAAAGAAGGTTCAGACACTTCAAGCAGTGATTTTTAGCCCTCTCAAAAGTTGCGATTACTAAAGTCAGAATGATTCCTCGCCTTTCATTTAACTTTATTTTCACTCTGAGCAGAGGACACACACACACACACACACACACACACACACACACACACACACACACACACACACACAGTACACACTAAATATGTAGTACACACATGTAGTTATGTCAGGATCAGATTTTCCAACAAAATGCTCCATCAGCATGCAAGTTCATGCCTTTATTTTTTAATAGATGTACCCAATGAAAATCAGATATTTTTATAGAGATAGCCCATTAAAAATAAGATATAAAGTGTCTACAGAGGAGTCTTTCCTCCTTTTTTCACTCTGTGTGCTAAGCTAAGCTAAGCTAACCATATGACCATATTATAATAAAACCATTCAATAAAATGTGTATTTGAAGTGTGCCAATTTGACCACGCCTGATTTTTTTTTTAATCTCATGATGGCTCTGTGTTTTTTTCTTACCCACTATTGTAATCTTACGCACTTCACATGAATCGTCTGTGTCATACATGCGTTCACATACACAGACAGGAGGCATTCACAGTGGGTTTAAAGAGATGGTATCAGCGATGCCCTTCACAGATACCACATGACCTGAGGGCAGCTCCGAGTCCCATGACATAGCACAACGCTAAGACCTCAATGGCGCAAGGCTTATGCTTAAAGACAGAGATACACTTGTTCCTAAACTCTTGTTTGTTCAGCGTGCAAACATAAGGCCATACATATTTGTGCCCATATGTGTGAGTCCCATCATTTCTCTTTGTGTTGAGGTGACCTACTGCCTCAGCGACAAAGCCTTTACTTTTTCCTTTTTGTCGTTTTCTTTTTTTTCATGAGTCATCTGTTTAGAGCCACTTCTTTTGTTTTGAATGGAGCTATTAGACGTCAAGATAACAACAACTTACCAGCAGCTTTCTTTGTTTTATTCGACCTTTCTCTCTCATTTTCAAGTGTGAACATTCTTCTCCGGCAATTTCTCATTTCCTCTGAGAACCGACAAATTGTTTCTTTCCTACGATGGTGAGAAAGTTTTAAAGCATTCACAAAGGCATCCAAAAATCACTGAGCAAACATTGGTGACACTGCAGCCGCTCGCTTTAGTATCAGCAAACGGAAACTTGTGATGTAGGTTGATAAAAGCTGCAGTCAAGAAGCTTGACCCTGTGATATGAGACGTGTGCTAGTCAGTCAGAATGAATTAAATAAGTGCTTTTATGTACTCACACACATACACAGACACACATCCACTCTACATGAAAGCACAGACATGCGCTGGGGCCCTACAACGTGTCATATCTGGTCATGGGCCATAGCATTGTGTTCGGGAGGGCAGAGTTCTTGTCGCCCAGCTGGACTTGGGTTTGACCATTGTGTTCACAGTTGTTGAATTTGGACCAGCCCACTGTCTCACAGACGCTAGTCTCATGGGACAGAGTCATTTAGAGCTGGGACTTGCATAACCAGGCCTGTTAAACACACTTTACTACAGGAACTACAATTCAAAAACACTCGCATACATAAAAATTTGAGATGTAAAATGCGTCATTACGAAGGAAAAGTGGTGCTCAAAATTTAAAGTTTGTCCCTCTGTAAATATTATTTACCGGCTATTGTACAACAGTTTGTCTGAGAGTTAAATACAGCTTGATTGTTGGTGAGATTACAAAAAAAAAGAGCGGTTTGTTTAAATGGTGAGAAGATTGGACTGTTTACGCTCACTACCTGCATTTGTGCTTAAGGTTTCCCCTTCCATGTCCTGTTACAACACCAGTGCACACCACCCTCCTATGACGGTGAGGAGTGTAAAAGGGGGCCACTATTGTCCTGCGCGTATGTTCTCATGTGAGGCGTGTCTGGTGTTCAGATCTCAAATCCTTGTTCTGTTCCAAAAAGTTGGTGAACTCATGTTTCATGTTGGTGCTTGTTTATCTGGTTACTTACTGGGAGCTTGGAGGCGAGATTTGATGCTCCTTCAAATGTGGCCACACTCTCACTTATGCAACAGCAAATGGGAAAGTTACATAATAGGCATTCAGACCCGGGTCAAAGGACTCTGCAGTAGACCCAGGTAATTATCACCTCGGCTCCAATCGGCATTGATGGGAACACAAAACCCCTGTCAACACGCTAATCTCCTACCCCTTTCTGGCGCTCCAGAAATGCTCCATTGCTAACTTCTGCGACTCCTTGTCATCTCAGCTACAAATTCAACCCGTCTCCGTCAAAGCAGCTCTCGAACATCGTTCCAAATTTGTTGGCTCCAAGTTTGATACGCAGACTGACTGAGTAATAGATACAATAAAGACCTCAGCACCATTACATCTTCACTGTTTACTAACCCTCTTTTGTGACGTCAGACGGTGACTCAGCAAAAAAGAGAAAGGAGTATACTTCGCTGGCAATGGGAAAAGAGACAATCGGCATTTATAAGTGGGTCTTCCCAGGTCTGAAAAACCCGGGTCAACACGCTAAATTTAGATAGGAAAGGGGTATTAGGTGACACAACATGAACTTGCACCAGGCTACTTTAGACCAGAAGTGACTGACTATCTTGAGATTTGAACAGTTCCCTCGTTAAAACCTTTCAGAAACCACACTTCCATTGTATAACGCAGTGTAATTCTTATATTTGATACGTTTTAAGACATTTATTAAAGGACAAGATTTCTGGAAAGCAAGTAACCTGGCAGCTTCGTGTAGTCTGGGTTATAGGGGAGAGAGACGGGGGTGAGAGACGAAGCATGAATTGTTCTCACCAGTGCACAAGGAAGTGGAAGGGCAGCTTCCTCTCCATGTAACGCCTGGCACGCTGGGAGGGGGTGGAGAATCGACTTGCACACAATGGAGAAGGGGTGGGTGGAGGGCAGACAGGAGGCGTTAATGGAAGGAGGATGTAAGTGGTGTGTGTGCCTGGATATGAGAGACTGGATGAGAGGAACTGAAGTAAAGGATGACTACTAAGGTGTTGAGATGAAGTTTGGAGACAGGCAGGAAGTTGAAAGTCTACCCCTCTTGGACTTCTGTATAGCAGCATTGTATTGTGTTTGTTGTTTCCACTTTCCCACAGCTTGCCTTATCAACTTTGTGAATTCCTAGATGTTTACCAAAGTGACCTATGACCTTATCCCAAATGCAACAAACACAACATTGACAGCATAGACGCCACAGAGAATCCTTGATTTTGGTCGTTGGGAGTTGATTTGGTCGTTTGGAGTTGATATAGATATCTGACATTTGACTTGTAATGGCAGGGAAACAGTCGAAACAGAGGAATTTGATTCACTGATAGAAACTGTAAAAACCTATTTTCACCATTATGTTCTTGATCGTGACTGGTCCCTACTAATTAGCCTACACTTTTTTCGAACTAAGTTGGAACAACTGTGGCATAGGAAATCTAACGTGAAAGGACCTAGAGAGATAGACAGTAAGTGGATAGTTCACTGCTGTCCCCACCAATCCACAACCAGAACTTACCAAACCTTAGTTGGTTGTCAGTATCCATGCCTGAGACCCCATCGGCTGTGTCTGCAAATGCCCAACTAGACCCTGGTCCACAACCTAGCAAACACCAGTTTACCCGGAGCAGCAGCAGCAATCTCCTGTTCCTGCTGAGCTCCAACAATCGTTCCCTGTCCTTCTGAGCTGAAGCAAAAGACTCCTGGTCATGCTTCTGAGCTGCGGCAGCAATTGTCCCATTTCTTCTGAGTTGCTGCAACTCAGCAGTGACAGAGGTCTTTTGCTTTATCTCAGAGGAAGAGGGTGGACTTTATTAATCCCCGAGGAGAAATTCAATGGGAAATTTCTGCAGAAAACTGATCTCCTGTTGCAGAAGTCTCCAGCTGCAGCAGTCGTCTCCTGTTCCTGCTGCTGAGCTGCAGCAATGTCCTGTGGTGGTTCTTAAAGAGCTCCTTTTGCCACCAGTCCTGCACTCTGTCTTGACCTTTGACCAGATTACAAGTTGCCACGTCCAAATCCGAGAGCAGTCTCACCTACACTGGCCTCTAGACTGACATCCAGAGCAGCACCACTGTCTGGAGTTGCTCCGGCCATGTGGTTGACCTCCTGCCGTCCTTCTTCCCCCAGACCGGCTACACAAGGGTTTCTTCTAATTTTGCGAAGGGCTAGAGAAAATGTTGAAGTCCGATAGAAAATGAATTTTAATTTATTAAGAATTAACAAACAGATCAAATGAAATAAAAACAGAAAGAAATAATAACAGACCAGAAATACAGTCATAGTGCGATTCGGTGAGGAATCAGGTGTGTATTCCATCTCTGAACGGCAACTTTATTACCCACTTGTGCTCGGTACTGGCCCTGAGAAATGGTGGGTGTTCATATCGCTTAGGACAGGAAGAGTTCCTGAAGTGTTGGAGGTAGGTTTCTAAGGTGGGTCACACCCTTCTTGTCTCTATCAGGGGAACACATGGCCCGACACAGGATGATTTCATGCACCCAAGTCCCCTCAGTCAGCCTGCTGCCAAACACAATGTTATCTACGGATAGGAGGCCCGCACACACGGTCAACCATCCACCGGCAAACACCCACAAGAGTTTCTCACACACATTAAGCGGCTAACAGAAATGATTTATAATTTAATGTTTCCTCAAATGAAGTCACTTAAACAATGACCAGGACAAACAGGAAGTCATAAAACATTGCTATAGTAGGGCAAGAAAAATGCCTTGCAGACTCACTAAATGCATATCCACCATTCGTGATTTAATTTAATTTATCAAATCAGCTGTTTTACCGACCCTTGAGTTTTTATTACTTTGATTAATTGATATGAAAATAGTTCCAGTCAGGGTTCAGCAGGGAGGAAAAGACTGCATTGAAGCCTGAATGGCCTTTTCGTTGCACTTGGCCGGCGACTGCAGGTCATACGTCTACCAGGCCTAATGAACAATACCAACCTTTCAGCCATTGTTTGTTTTAAGGGATGTATGGTAGGCACATAAACACACATACACCCCTTGTCTGTCTTCAGCCATCATACACACAGAAAACATATACACTGGACAAAGTCAATCTGTTCACACACAGGTCCCGTCTGTCCTCATGTCTGAGTTAGTTGGTTGTCTTGGGTAAGGGTTCTTGCAGATATCCTTCTTCCTGTATTTGTTAGGCTGCTCCCTCTCGACGGTTGCACACAGGGATGCTGTAACTCCACTGTGGTGAAGGGGGCGAAAATATGGCATTAAGAGCCCATGTTTCTTCTGGCTCTCTCCACATCTTGATAACCTTGTTCTTAGAACAGTTGACCTTGTCAGTTCCTCCTCCGCCCTGAGTTATCTTTGCTTTCATTTTGTTATAACACCAGTTTCTGACTTTGCACGTAAAACCATACGGTCATATTTTAAAACCTAAAAAGTTTTACCTGCAAGTATATAATATAATGAAAAATTCCATGCTGCAATTTATTGTTACTTTTTGCCAGATACATAGAGCCATTTTAGCCAGTTCTCAACCAAAGTCATCAAATACGGCAGCTTGGTCATTGGCCCAATGTGTCAAAATGACAGTATATGAACCCCTCATTTAGCTCATGGTTTTGATGTGCTGTTGGAAGTCAAAAGTATGAAGAGCGCAAAACCCCGCTTTGGGTTGTAGACGGGAAATGGCTTGGTTAAACAAACATGGGACTTTAGTCTGGGAGATGATGTGTATTTGATTGATGTATTTGACAAACGTGCGTACACTAGTACTTAAACCTAAATTATAGGGATGCACAATATTGGATTCTTTGCTGATTCCGGTATGCCGATACCTAATTGCAGAGATCATCAACTCTCTTCTGTATTGAAATTAGCGTACAGTATAACGGTGATACTCTTATCACGTTTGTTACAACGGTCGGGGTGACGGGTCTTGAGATGGTTAATCAAGTTTGTAGTGTTGAAAGACTTTGCCTTGGCTCCTCCTCGCATCAGCGAAGCTGAGCAGTCATTGCAAATAGCAGTTTTGCTCTCTATTTGGACGCTTTGAAAAACTTCCACACCACGGACATTTTGGCTTCTAACTCTCTCATGCTGCAGGAAGACACACGTGACATCATCACGCTGCACCACGCAGGTCTTCTTCGCGCCGGGGACATTGCGCCGAGGTCGGGCATTTAATCAAGTATGCAGCAGCCCATTATTTTATCGGTTAATTATATCGGCGGATATTGGCCAACACGCCGATAGTTCATTTTTAAGCCAATATCGGCCGATACCGATAACGTGCCGATAATATCGTGCATGCCTACTAAATTATGTTCTTTTTCCTAACCAAAGTTACGTACTTGACCCCTGAAAAGTGCCAAACTGATGCTAGAGTGGTAGCTACATCATATTTCGGGGCTCATGGACACTGACCAAGCTGCCATATTTGAGGAGTTGAGAGTGAAAATGGGTTGGATAAAGCTGTGACATGCTAAAAGAAATAGGTTTTGTTGGATATTCCATTACATCTGTTCGCCGGTTTTTCATATAGCACATTTTAAGTTCCATGCTTCAGGGCATTTAGGGCAGCTTGCTGAAGTATGTATTCTTCTGTTAAAGCTACTTTTAACGCTTAACAGTTCCGCTTGTCCCAGATTTAAATGGGTTTAACACGAAAATAAAACAAAAAATAAAGACATGATTGTTGTCCTTCTCTTCACAGTCTCACGTTATATCATGATGATGTCTTTAAAACTGCTGATCTAATAAACTATTAAGAATACCATCACATGGGTAAATCAGGACAAACATGGAAACAGTCATCCCTGCACACATAATAACACACATGTGACCCATATATGTGTCCATAACCTTTTCATCTTCAGTGCCTCCAACTGGGACGGCATTTCAGTAAGCAGCAGGGTCAAAGGTCAGCTGGTAAGAATAGCATCAGTCTAATATCTAGTCTAAAACAGATGGGAGTATTGAGTGACAGAAGTCTAAAATACACAACGAAAGACTGACCGTCTATGTCGGCTTCTCGCAATCCCTCACCTGTTGCCTTAAAGCTTTGTCACCCTATAATGAGCAAACAGCATGAGTAATCATTTACTGCCTGAGACCGTGTGCTCTCTTCTCTGGGTCAGCTTGTCAGCAGAGCAGCACTGGTTTAATAATAACCTGGTTACTATGCTAGAGATGTTGATGAGATGACCGTGAGGATTGATGGTGTTGTATGTTGTTTTACACAGACGAAATGATCTGTCTACCTCACCTGCGTCGTAAAACACATCAGAGATCGGTGTCTCTGTAGTCCAAGCTTGTCATAAAGTTTTCTCCATCTTGGAAATTCCACAGCAGTATTTACCCTCATGTACCTCTCCTGTTGTCCCATAATCTGCTTAGGTTGTTTGATATACATGTACGTAGAACTCACAACGATGAGTAAATAAGGAATAATCATGCTTCATCAAGAGTAACACACAAAATAGTAAGATTGTTGAAAACATTTTGAATAAAGTAACAACAGGTGAATAAAAGTGAGGGTAAAATGGATTGTGACAGACGGGTGGGTGCAGCATCAGACCGTCGTGGCGAAGAGGAAGCTGAGCCTGAAGGCAAAGCTTTCGATTTACCAATTGATCTACATTCCAACCCTCACCTGTGGTCATGAGCTTTGGGTAGTGACTGAATGAATTAGGTTGCCGATACAAGCGGCCGAAATAAGTTTCCTCCAAAGGGTGTCTGGGCTCAGCCTTGGAGGTAAGGAGCTCAGACATCTTGGGGGAACTCGGAGTAGAGCCGCTACTCCTTCGCATCGAAAGCAACCAGTTGAGGTGGTTCGCGCATCTGATTAGGATGCCTCTTGGGCGCCTCGCTTTGGAGGTTTTCCAGGCATGGCCAACTGGGAGGAGACCCCGGGGCAGACCCAGACCTGGCCTGGGAACACCACAGCTTCTCCCAGGAGGACCTGGAAAACATTTCTGCTCCCCAGGGACGTCTGGGTCACCTTGCTTAGCTTGCTCCACCCTGACCCGGCCCTTGATGAGCGGAAGATAATGGATGGATGGATGGTAACATGGTACAACAGGTAAAGTAACATTTAGACATATTATTAATAAAAAAACAATTGAAAACTCATCAATGAGCCACACTGCTGCACTTTACTTACATGTATTTTCATCACCATGAATATTAGCACTTCCACAGTCCACTGATTTTAGTCTTTTCAGGAGATTTATTGACAATAAGGCAAATATAGAATACAGCCAGCCTTATACTATTGTTTTTAGGAGACCACTTGATTGAACAGTTTACCAACTTTCTAGTTCAGTCTATTAAATCCACAGTTTTAATGGCTTAATACTGTATGTAAATAATTAATTTTATTTCCTGATGCTCTGCAGCTTTACACTTTAAAAATGTCAATAAAGAAATATGGATAATTCACAAGGTGGGCTGGAGAAACCGCCAACCAAATGGGCTCTCCACACCTCTTCCCCTTTAAAGTGCCTTAGCTGTATAGATATATATTTCAGTGATTTATTATTACAACAAATTGATAAATGGGAAAAGGTTTCAAGAAGACAAATGTGCGAAGAGAAGCAAGGGAAAGGGGAAATTTGTCAAAATAAATGAACAAAACTGAAAAGAAGATATAAGAAGAAGGACAAAGACGACCATTAAAAGCCTTCAGCGCAGTGTTGTTGACTGATGACTGACCGCAAGTTACGAGCCAATGCAAAGTACAATAAATGCATCCCACTGACAGGAAGTCTGCCACAACAACATGCCAGTGCTGTGGATCATTCCAGTCAGTGACATGGACATAGTTAGAGCTGAAATATACTACAGAGTGACAGTATCTCCATGTGTGTGTTCGCCTCAGCTAACACAACCTAGAGTTTCTCTTCTCAGCCTTTCTACTGTGGAGTTTGAAGCTACAAACTGAATAGCTTTCTCCCAGGCGGCCGCTGGTTTGTTCCAGAGATGAGTTGGAGGGTGTATATGAGGATGTGATGTACCGCTCAGGAGCATGTGTCCATCAAGCCTGGCTTCCCTCGGATGCGGGCGAGGCAGGGCTGAATTGGGTCGGTGTTACGAGCAGAAAAAGCAGGCAGGGGTCAGGCTGGTGGGCGGCCAGGGTGGGTTACACTAATGCATCCTGGCAGTGTGAGCTTTTTCCATCATCACTCGTGTACGCACACTGTGTTCACACACAGCGGCTCACATAAACACATGCAGATATAGCATCCCCTCTCTTGCTCTTTTTCTCTCGGTAACACATTCAGACTTCATCCTGCTGAGAAGCTGTAAGTGCTGAGATTAAGCAAAGTCGTGGAACATCACTTTTTTGTTACAAATCACTTCACGCTGTTATTTTGCGTGAATGAATCCACTTTTTAATCCAGCCTGATGAGCAGCACAATGGAAACGTCAAGAGTGGACTTTAAACGGAGGAAGGCTGCCTAATTATCAACAGCTTAGCAACAGCTTTTCCAACCTTTCAAACACTCCATTAAACACTGTCTCCGACTGAGGCCCGAGGAGATGTTCGGTGCTCCGTTGGCTTTTATTTAAGGAAACTTGGAAAGCACAGGCAAACCCTTGTAGGAAAACGGTGTTGAAGTGTTAGTACACAACAGTTAGTTATGTCAAAGTAATATGATTGGATAAGAGATATTCCATGAGTGCTGATATAGAGTATAACAGCACTGGGCCTCCAGTGCTCTGAATAATGTTACTAATTGCTAATTAACTAATTGTATGATAAACGGGAACTGTTGTATAAAAGAAGCAATATCACACGTATCACAAGGGTCGTGATGTTATACTGAATATCAGCACAGCTGTAATTCTTTCATAGGCACGAGGCTGCAACGTCACTCCCTCTTCTGTAATATTGCTTTTACCTTAGCGCCCTGACTAAACGTCACAAAATAGCTTTGAAAACACAGGTTGTAATGTTTGTAGAAGGATACAGCAGAGGTGATGACGTTGCAGGGTCACAGCTCCTGGCTAGAAGTCTGGCAGAGTTTGTCATGTGATCCTTCTTACCAGTTTTCTTCTGATATTTATAAGTGTAAAAACTCTCTGATCTGTGGTCAAAGGCACAGTTGTTGGAGAGAGAGAGTTAAGCCTTTTCAGACCACTGCCTGGCCCGTGATATTAGCAGGAAGAGGAAACTTGAGTATGAACAAGAGAGAGTGACTAAACAGTTTTTTAATTTATTCATTTAAATATGAAGCTAGCACCAGGAGCCGGTTGGCTTAGTTTGGCTGAAATAGAGCCCTATTGTCTGATCTTACACAGCTATGGGGAATGTTGGTTAAGTTGGGTAACTACTTGGTTGAAATAAGGGAAACCTTGTAGTTTCACTTCTTTATTTAGGTTTGAGGATCTATTCAGAAACCCCGACCTCCTACCGCCGGAAACTTTGAGGTCATACACACCACACTACTTCCTCCTTTGCTCCTGACAGACAACTTTTGTAATTTCACGATCACTGAAATAACTGGGAGGACTGTTTCTCAATTCCAGCTCAAATTTAAAGCTTACATATGCTTACACATGCTTATTATATCTAGTTTGTTAAATTCAAACAAAAAATAAATAAATAAAAGGTTGCTGTTCTGCAGGGTTATGTGCTGGGTTAGGGCCTGTGTCCACTAATTCCATTTTTTGCGCCGCCAGCGACCACAATTTCAGAGCGCTTCTCAGCAGCGTTGCGGTTACGAAGGTTGTCTGGTGTTTAAATTGCCGAAGGAAACAATTTAAATTGCTCCGTATGCTCGCTTTTATTCATGTAAATTTTACAAAGAAATCGTAAAAACAATGGAAAGGAATCGTGTCCTGGCGTTAGCAGCAGCGCTACACATGTAAATGGACATGTGACAAGTGGACACTAATCATTTAAAACACTGTTAGTGGACACAAGCCCTTAGTCCTTGGCCGGGTGACTCCTTGGCTTTTACAGCACAAAGACTTTTTCCACTCATAGTGCTAAGCTAACTAGCTTCTGGTGGTAGCTTCACAACCACTGGACAAATATGAGATTGGCGTCATTCTTCTTGTCCAATTCTCTAAAAATGCAAAACCTATCTTTGTTCGACTCATGTTTCGAACTCTAGAGAGGAATTTAATATAGGATTAAAGTCACATCTGTCTGTGAAAGTACAATCATCTGCTTGCTCATGCATATTGTGTGCCCTCACCACATAATTACAGCTATTTGAATGCCTTTGAATGAGCGCTCGCCCTTCAGCAAGGAGGAATCAAACCTAAAAGATTCACATTATATAATGCAGCATGAACCATGTCTGCGGCGGGCCGGCTGCGAAGTAGAGAGATAGTCCTGGGCTTAAACTTTCACCACATACGTTTGACAGACAGAGAGAAGGAAGGAAGGAAGGAAGGAAGGAAGGAAGACAGAGGAGGAGAACCAGCTGGTTTCGTCTGTGACTCTTTGTTCGCATCCCAAACCCGTATCCAAAGCTTGATGAGGAGGAGTAACGCCAGAGAGACTAAGACATGAACAAAGTATGGACTGTATTTTCACCAAGGCCTTTAAGGTATCATGTGACTTTATGACTGTTTCTTCTGTGTCCACTGGTCTATTTTTTAGCTTTTATATGATTCCCAAAATTGTGTCTTTGTGTGAACTGACTGCAGAATAAGTAGACCAAAACATGGGTGAACACAGAGGCCGGTTTACTTAAAGGATCTCATTATGGAGTTTAATAGGTGCAAAAACCAAATTAAAGTCCTGCTTTTGGGATGGATGTAGGAAATTATGCATCTTGTCTGCACAACAACAGAACTGTTCAGGACCACACTGTAAATAAGAGCTCTGTGGAAGTTGACTGTGAGCGGATTTGCCATTGATCCCTGAAAACAATTCCACTTCCCCTCCCGTTGCCGGAGAATGCTTCCCAGCAAAAAATAGAGCACCAGGGATGTAAGAAGAAAGGGGGAGTAGGGAGGAGGAGGAGAGACAGAAGGGAGGGCCAGTGTGTGTGTGGGGTGGGGTCGGGTGGTGTTGGTGGTGGGTGGGGGGGGACTCTCGTGATGCCCTTGCTTTTTCTTCTCGTGCCCCCTGTGTGGACTAACAGTTTTGTGTTTGGACGCTAAGCTCAGGCACCTTCCCCGAGAGGCAGATCCTGCTGAGGTTCCAGAGGAGAAGAGGGAAGTCCCACCGTCGCACTGAGTGCTGGGGTCGTCTGTTCATCTCCGCATCATCACCTGCCAAGATTTAAAGGACGACTGGTCAGACAAGGGGGACGAATAAGGAGCCTGTACTTGATTCCAGACTACTTCCAGACAACTTTCCGACTACAGAGGAAGCAGGTAAGCCAAAAAAGTAAATATAAGTTGTGAGAAAGTTATCCAAAAAGTACACCTTTGTCTCGGCTGATTGTCTAGTAGCATGCAGACATTTCGCTAAACTCTATGAGCATCCTACTTAAGCAGGCTTACATAGAGATCTTATCTTGAAGAGCTCAGGGAGATAAAGTAGAAGGCCCAGGTACAGGTGTCACTCTACTCGCTCTCACTCCTTTTATCTCGCTCTGTCTTTCTCTCTCTCCTCTTTCTCATAAGAGACAAACATGCTGTAACAAAATGCAACACTGGAGAGTTTAAGAATCAATTATATCCACCAGCTTTGTGTGCAAACTGTACAAGGAGTTTAAAGACATATATCTCTGTTCTGTCAAAGGGGGGTGAAATTTTGATTAACTGCTGACTTAGTCTTGGGTTTAAACAGAAATTACAGAAGCTATTTTTCAACTCAAACATCCGTTCAATAATCTAAATTGACAAATGTGCATCACCAAAATAAAAACTATAACTATTTAACTATATTTATGTCTCAGTGGACATGAAGAAGGAAGTTTCCTCAAGTAAAAAGTAAAAGTAAAGTATTGGATCTATAGTGTAGCAGCATTAGCAGTATTATATGCAATATGCACTACTAAGTGAGGAGGTTATATGGTCTTAGTTATTGTTATAATATTATGTAGTATATAACTTGATTACTTTTACCCATGCTTTAATATTAAGAAGCATTTTCATGTTGTAGCTGGTTGTAGTGGAGCTGATTCTTCCTATTTATCACTACTGGGTGTTTTAATGTACACTGCATACTGTAGGTAACAATGCATCATTACAGGCTTTTGACATATTAACCCTGAAAAATAACTATACATATTAAATGATTGTATTGTTTGTTGTAGTGTCCTGACTCCCAGCACAGTCTTAAAAAGGCATCCAAAGGACCCATAATTCATTGGAATAACAATAAATAGCTGACATGCTTGGAAGATGTGTTTAAAGACGCCTCACAGCAAAAGATAAAAGATAACAGGCTCTTTAATCAAATGTAACGCGTACGTTTACACGGATTAATTTAGTGACCAAATAAAATCAGAAGATCCAAACAAGCCGAACATCTAATCCATCATCCTCCCACAGATAGCATCTATCCAGGAATTTGAACGGGGAGAGTGTTAGTCAGACTTTGCCTCCGTGAAGCACCTTGCAGCTGTCCTGCCTGACGGCTCCAGCGTAATGCCATATGCAGCTAAACAATAGATCATAACAGGGCTGTGGGTCTGTGTACAATAGTGGGCAGATGAAGAGCCATGTAAGGTAGCAGGCAGCACACCGGCCCGCTGGCTCCTGCTGGTGTGACTGATATACGGCAGCCGAGATGCACATTAGACTTGTTGGTGGTGGCAACAGGTGACTCACTTGCTGGGAAATATTCTCCCCCCCCCTTATCCCGCATCAGGTCACAATATCCCCACCTCACCCCTCACTAACGCTAAACTTAAACACGCTCATCCTTGATCGTAATCCGGGAACTCGTGGGAGCGGTGCGCACGCCATCCCTGCAGTCCTGCAGCTGCTGCAACGCATACTGGGACTGACCCTGTTAAAACTCAAGTTTAAAAGTATCATACATCTTAAAAGCTTGACACAAATATGGAAGTAATCATTCTAATCAGACAACTAAGCCTTTTTTTATTCCCATTAATCGCTCCATTAACCTAAATAACCTTATAAAACAGCTTCAAACACCCAGAGAGTAAAAACAACAATCGCTGAGCTGCGGACTGGGTATGCTCGGCATCCTGTAAGCAGCTCTGTTGATGACAACTGAGACTGATGACACTCTTGTATTGGCGCAGGGCAGTTGTCTGGTTGGTCTGACATTTTCCTCATGCTGTTCCACGGAGACGTTGCTGAGCTGTCACAACACTGACAAGCGAGCTGTTACCAACAAGATGCGTTAGATATGGAGGTCCTGGAGGAGCTTTTTATGTGTGGGGTGTTTAAAATGAGCGGCGATGCCAGAGTTTATCTACCTTTAGTCACTTTATTCAATGAGGGTGTCTCCTGTTGGAACAAAAAAACAAACATAAGATAACAAAATCAGGTAGTAAAGCTTTATTTTATCTCCAAGAAACATCATTCCCTCCTCTTCCTTTATTTTTTTGTGGTGTATTTGACATGAAAAGAAAGCGACAGGTTGACACATGCACTGTACAGCACTGGGGGAAAAAATCCACTGAGAATAGCCCGTGCTCGTACTAACTTCCACACCAGGTGCTCAAGCTGTAAAGACTACACCTTAAAGGTGGACAGCCAGGCCACGCCTTTACTTGAACAGTTTACGAACTGTTTTCTGTAAACAGTGTCGCAGCTCGTCAATCAGATTTATTTGTCTTTTTAATATTTGAGCAAATATGGATTATGACTTTGCATTACATTTAATGTGAAGGTGCATAATACCTAAATCAATCCAAGATAAGTGCATACATGTGGACAGTCGTACGCTAAGTAGTTATTATGACATAAGGTAGGTTTGAAGAGTTACAGACAAAATCATGAGATAATTATTATTTCTTTCAATAAGAAAGAGAGCAATAGTAATTGTGTCACCATAAATTAAACTCTTTTTTTTCTCCCTCAGATAAAACCACTCACTAGACGCCATTTAGGTTCAGGTTAAAGCAAAGACGTGTCAAGTAAAATATATATTTTTAACTCTTTTAGTCCAGTTAAATAAAAAAAATCTCTGTCCTGAAAATTCAGCAGAAGCAATTTTATACATTTTTTCTTCATTTATTTCAAACATGTTTAAAAATAACAACATAAAGCAGATAGCAATAACAGCATTCTTTCTATAGAGTCTCAGTTTATATAAAGTCTGTTCAAAAAGGGTGATGGATGAAGTGACAAAAACGCATCTAGTCCTACCCCTTTTTTCTTTTAAACTATATCACTTTGGTCGAGGCCGAAAGCATTAAAAATATCACCAAAGAATACAAGCTGTCAACAAAAATGCAAAATAATCTAAATATGTGGTTTTACTTTTATTTTGAAAATCACTGCAGTGGGCACAGGGGTTTGATTTTGTGACCAAAACACCTCAACGTAAAACATGTTGAGGTGTATCCTGTAATAAAGAGATAAAGCAGCTATGACCCCATAAATGCAGAAGTAAAGATGTCCTACATTAGCCGGCCAAATTTGGCTCCCTACAGTATTTTTAGAAGCTAACTCGGGGCCCCTCGTGTGAGCCTGTGTGGCCAAATGTGTCCTCATAGAGAGTGTCAAGTTCAGTCGACATTTCTCATGGAAATAAACGAGTTCAGTGTTTTACTTTTAAAAGAAAACAATTAAAGAGCTCGTTCGCTAATATGGATTTTAAGCCAAATCCACTCAGACACACATGATAACACAATCGTGCCACGTGTAAATACGTCTCCATCATGAGAGTCTGGACGTGCCGCATTAACAGGAAACAGGCCAAGAGAGCGTACACGGCTTCACCTAATTGCCCGTGTGTTTATGAGGACGGCACCGAGCAGGCCGTGTATCCTGGTCCTCAGAGTCTGTCAAACACGGCTCAGTGCTGAAAGGTGCAGATCACTGAAGGAAAGTTTAAATCAACCCTGCCCCCTGTTGTTCCCGACCCGGGGATACACTGCAGCCTGCGGGCCGACCAGATGAGTGTTGGGTGATGAGGGGGAAAGTGGCAGAGAGAAGAGCGGTGGAAGAGTTCAGAATTTAGGAACTGGAATAGTAAAGAAAAAACTAATCAAGTTTGTATATTTTCTGAATATCAGTTTTTAAATTAAAGCCTACAACGTAGAAATAAAGATTAAAACGTATTCTTAACGAGGCTGTGAGGGTCATAAATCTGAAATCATTGCTTTTTGTAGAGCAATAAAAACCGGCCTGATGGTCCTATAAAACTTCCACCCAGGGATTTTTCCAGGCTGAGGTGCTGCCTCATTCTTAAACGGTTCTCACTGCCCTCTAAGGCAACGCTGAGGCTGGTCCAACAGACCGCACGATTTATTGTTGTGTTGCAGCACAGAGAAAACACGCAGCATTTTCTTCCTGTTGCTCCGCAGCGAGGCACAGCAGCAGCCGTCACTTCGAGATGATGCCGTTCTGTTAGCTGCTGTTTCTCTCTGCGCTCCTCCGAGCTCACTGGCTGCTGTCCAGAACAACTCGGATGAGGGAGTGTTAATTAAAATGCAGCTACGTTCATTATACACACGCACACTCATCCAAAGAGACTTAGAGATCATCAGTGATGCGTTGATGAACGTCAAAGATGTATAATACCCCATTTACGTAGTTCACTGTCTGAATACCTTACACTCAGCGTCCATTGCTTCTGCATTACTCTGCCACAGAGATTATAAACACACATGACAGCCGTGATGGTCCACAGAAGAACCAGACTGCTTAGCAAAGGGCATAATGCATCTCAGTAAATCGGTGGTTATTGCAAGGCTTCTGCAGAGCCCTCAGGAGAACAGGTTTAATAGACTGCCAATAGCGGAGAAGTTCACTGGAATATCTCCGTCTGGAACCTCTCTGCCCTGCCGCCTCCCACTCCTTTTAATACCTTGTTCCTTTTGTCCTTCGGAAATCATATTGTTTGAGATTGCTTCCTCTGAGAACAGGAAGAGGCAGTCGAGGGAAGGAGACAGAGACGCTGGCTTCCCCCGAGCTGATCTGAAACCACTTTGTCTACTTTTTCACAGAGAAGGAACGCGTCGTTCCCACCAGCGTGTGTGAAAACTAGCTTGTGACTGAGAATTTCAACTTTATGCTACTTTGAACTTTTTCTCCTGAGACTTATTCACCACTAAATGTATGTGATAAAATAATTTAGTTACATCATAGATTCAGACTTACTATTCCTATATAGTGTTCCTGTACTTTTATCTTATTTGTCCTTGTTTTAAGTGTAGTTTGCCACTTGTGTGTCTGTACATTGAGAGTTAAAGGAGCAATTCGCCCCTGGAAGAAGCCACTGTCAGTCAAAGCTGGTGTTCTCTGTAATCGATAGAAGCAATAATATTTGAAATTGGCGCCGTAGCTGTGGAGGAAGTTGTACAAACAGCTCGTGGTTTCGCCCAGTCTACATTCCTACAACACCCAGCGTGCATTGCGCCCCTCCCTCTGAAAGGAACGGCCCAGCGAGAGACGCCGGACTGAAATACTATCATTTCCCTACAGGCAATGTCTCGGAGCGCTACAGAATCCGAAATATGACGAGAATATACCGGTGGATCGTCTAAATAATGTTCAGTCTACATTTCAAACCTGACGATTTAGAACGAGACATGACATCAGAGGCGGGCGTCCTAGATTGAGGAAGCATGGACATAAAACATTCATGTTCACCTGGAGTGGATTGTATAATTTTTAATCCAGCCAAACTTTGTAACACTTTGGTTTATTTAGTGAACAAATAGGCTAACCACAAAACTCACCTTGGCTTGACTGTAATAGTTAGCTTCTTAGCATTCTAACATACTAAATTTAAATGGTAACCATGGTCAACAACCACTCTGTCATGAATTTGTTAGTATGCTAGCTAATGCTAGGCTATTAGCGTGCTTTAGCATTGCTGCTGACTTGTCTCATTCACAGATTAAGCTAACGATCATCATGTGACTTACATTAAAGTTCTCCTTAGACGTCAGTGCATCACTGATATTAAAGTAATAATCTCGAAGATTGTCATGTAAATAAATGTCTGTTAAGCAATGGAGGTAAGAGGTCACAATAAGTCAATGGTGATTGAGCCTATGGCCCACTGACCAGCCTTTGTATTTGCAGAATTATGGACTGGGTGTCTGGTGCGACTATCACGGGTAAAATCACAAGCGGCTCCCAGTTAGTGACACGTTTTCCATCAGCCAGCAGTGGTCAGTCTGCCAGAGAGGGTAGGCGGAGCTAAGCGGCTGCTTTTCCGGTCTCTGCTATGGCTGAACAAACAAAGAAAAGATTGATGACTACAGATACAACAATAAGTGAAAATCCAAAGAAAAAGAAACAAATTCGACGGTCACATGAAGGCAAACAGTCTAAAAAGGAAAGCAACCATCAGGGAGGAAAATCAAGAGTTACAACCGGAGCCAACCGTGGACGTCACACGTGACACTGTCTGGATATCTGGGAAGTGTGCTCCCGCAATTAGTGTTTATCGTCATAGGTGCCGCCAAAGAGAACAAAACTGAGATCTTCGAGATTACAACTTTAAATCCACCACCTCTTTTGGCTGTTTCACTTTTCGCCACACAAGAAATAGAGCAGACGTTTTACTTACAGATTTTTGTTGCCTCCCCTTTAGATCTCTTTGACTTTAATGACTGTAATCAGCAATGATGTAAAACACTTAGAATCACTTCATGATACTAATTCAAAATAGTAGAAGGCCACAAAGAAGGAAAATGAGTCTTCAGGGAGTTGTATTGTTCGCAGGGTCTAAACAGGTGAGGAAAGTCTGTTGTCAGTGTTATCTGATAAGAACATGGCCGTTGTAACGTGCACCTCCTGCCATTGTGCCTGCTGGACTATTACTCCCTTCCTCCTCTGACTCTGCCTGTTCAAGATCATCAACTTTAAACCAGGAGGGCTTTGAGCCAGGTCTTTAGGTGGGCCGAGGAGTCGCTTCAGTGACCACTGTGTGACCAGTCTATTTGGTGTGCACTGGAAAACAAGAGCCAGACCACAAACTTCTACATGTTGTCATCGGGGGTGTTTTGTTTCCTGCCTCTCCCTGGTGTACAGATAAAGAACACAACGCTCTGATTTCCCCATCTTATTGCCTTATATATACTTAACAGAGGCACCGAGGGAGGGGGAGAGACAAACTGAGGGACAGGCGGTCATGGTCATTTAGACCATCTCCCTCTCTTTGCACATAACCCGTTTCAGTGTCAGCCAGGAATGTCAAAGCTCCTTACAGTGGACTTCACAATGGGAGTTACTTATTATGGAAGCAACTGCTCGTGAAGCAGAGGATGAGGGATGGTAAGAGAGACTCCATGTTTTTTTTTTTTTACTTACAGTGATTGTAGAGATTATACTGTATATCCTACCTGGCTCGCCATTAAAATAACAGTTTGTGTTAACGCACGGCTTCTGGGGAATGTGTACGTTTCCTATAACCTAAAAGGGCAGCAGCGACGGATGCGTGACGTGTTGGAACAAACCTGTCAAACTGTTTCCTACAGATCTTTTTAAATGCTATAATTCATCCGGCTTTGATGTGTAATTGCAAAGTAAAAGCTGGTAGTAGTCATATTTAGCTCCACAGAGCATAGAGATGTCAGAGGTCACCCCTGGATGGAGCTTGATGGGTTTTCTTAACCCCTCGGTGACAGGGGTCATTTATTGCACTCATAAAGCTGCCTGCCGAGCTGCCTTATAGGGCGATTCTTGGCTGAGACTTGCTCGCCCGTCACCGCCATGTTTGGTTCTTACCCAAACTCTCGCTAATGCTGCAGTCAAGAGGTGACTAGATGGAAAGATGTGATTGACAGATGGGTCCAGTTTGCAGCGTGTAGGAGGACATGAAAGCTGCCGTTCTGTCAGTGTGAGTGAAGACTGCTGGTGATGGTCCAGAGGCGAGAGAGAGAGGAGGGGGCGGGCTGTGCAGCTCAGGCCGGGTCACACAGCATTCAAAGGACAGAGCCTCCAAGCTTTGACTTACCCTGTGGTGGCCTTCTGTCCATCTGTCGTACATAATTTGGAACGGGATATCAGGAATGTAAACACACATAACAAAATATTGAATTATTTTTCTTAAGACGACCTCCTTATTTACGTTGACATGACTCCTGAACTTCCTCTCTCTGTCTCTCTGAGTGTCTCTCTCTTTCTGGTGGGAAAATGGTCGTTCTCATGCCAGCGTCCAGTCCTCAAGCGCTTCACAGACAGAAGCTATTTTTATGCATATCATGCCACACACACACCCAGGTCATTTCATCAGCAGAGGTCCTACAGCTGTCTCACTGATTGTTTCTCTTTGTCTTTTTTACCCTCCTCTCTGTTCTCTCCATCTCAGTTACCTCCCCTCTTCACCCCTAGCTTCATCCTCCCTCTCCGCTCTTCGTGTCTCAGGTGTGTGTTCGGCCTGTGAGCAGTGATGGGCGACTGGAGTCTCCTGGGGAATTTCCTAGAGGAGGTCCAGGAACACTCCACCTCGGTCGGGAAGGTCTGGCTCACCGTCCTCTTCATCTTCCGCATCCTGGTGCTCGGCACCGCGGCCGAGTCGTCCTGGGGCGACGAGCAGAGCGACTTCCTGTGTGACACCCAGCAACCTGGTTGCACAAATGTCTGTTATGACAGCGCCTTCCCCATCGCCCACATCCGCTACTGGGTGCTGCAGATCGTGTTCGTCTCCACACCTTCTCTTATCTACATGGGACACGCCATGCACACGGTGCGCAGGGAGGAGAAGGAGCGCAGGAGGGAGCAGGAGGAGAGGGAGGCGAGAGGGGAAGGCGAAGGGGACCTGGAAGGGGAGAAGGAGTTCTTCCAGCAGAAGGAGAGCGTTAGAGTGATGACATCAGACGGGGGTAGCCGCGTGAGGCTGAAAGGAGCGCTGCTGCAGACGTACATGCTGAGCATCATGATCCGCACGGTGATGGAGGTGACTTTTATCGTGGTGCAGTATCTGATCTACGGGGTGTTCCTGAAGGCGTTGTACCTCTGCAAGTCCTGGCCCTGCCCCAACCCCGTCAACTGCTACATGTCCCGCCCCACGGAGAAGAACGTCTTCATCATCTTCATGCTGGTGGTGGCCGGCGTGTCCCTGCTGCTCTCTGTGCTGGAGCTCTACCACCTCGGCTGGAAGAGCATGAGGAGGTACATGCGCGACAAGAGGATAGAGAGGAGCAAGAGCAGAGCCGTGACGGTGGCCGTGTCCGCAGCTTTGGAGCCCAACAGTCCACCTCCGCCTTCAGCCTCCTGCACCCCACCTCCAGACTTCAGCCAGTGCCTGGCAGCCCAAAGCCCCATGACCCCCATGACCTCCATGGCCTCTCATCCCTTCAACAACAGAATGGCGCTGCAGCAGAACTCGGTCAACTTGGCCACCGAGCGGCACCACAGCTGCGACAACCTGGAGGACGAGGAGGACTTCCTGAGGATGAGATACGACCAGGCGCCCGCAGAGCTGCCCAACACCTGCTCCCCGTCGCCTCTGCTGCACTCCGGCTTCATAAGGGAAAAACGCCGCCTGAGCAAGACCAGCGGGACCAGCAGCCGCGCTCGCCAAGATGATCTCGCGGTGTAGACTTAAGACCAAAAAGAGAGAGAAGGCAAAGGACAGAGGAGGTGCAAAGAGTGAAGGCTTCAGAACGTGACTTAACAGGCAGACTGTGGCACTGAAGCTGAACACTGCAGTGGAAGGATTAGATATGAAGAAGAGACACTGGGATCTGTGTGTGGACCAAGAAGATCTGACATGCGTAAGATGTTTGCAGATGATGAGTCCGAGAGCTTGAAAACCTGACAACCAAAAAGAGAAACAACTTTAAAATGAGAGCAGGGTAACAGGTACCTGACTATTGCACATTCATTCTTTAGTTCAACAGTTTAAGCCAAAGAGGAAAACTTTAAAGTGAGAATGATGTGATTCTTGGAGCCTCGTGAGGTAGAGAATTTTTTCTTACAAAGCAAAATATGACAAAACTTGTCCATTAAGAAAAATAAAAGATACATTACAGAGAACAGGGACTTAATATGCAATAAACTGTGAAGCTCTTTCATGCAGCCTATTTTTAGAGAATCGTGGTAAAGTGCCTTAACAAGAGTGAAAAAAACATCTCCTTCCATTTAACATATTTTTGCAAAAGCCATAGCAAATTTAAATGAAGCCATATTTTGTCTTGTAAAAAGCACAAGCATAGTGTAGACATTTAACTCAACAACAATCACTGTAGTCTAAAAAGTGTGACTACCTGTGAGTGAGTGTATTCAGTAGTTGGTTCGTGTGCAGTATTGATGACAGAATGTAGCGTGTTTCAGGATTTTCCTTTTGAAAGGGATTCAAGGGAAAAGAAAAAAGAGCTCCTGCTTTAATGCAGTTGTGAGGATATCCGGCCACTGGGTGGCAGCATTGCACTTAAAATTTTCTCTCCTGGAGCCATTGTGTAAATATTCAATTTGTCCCTTTGCAATGTTTCAGTTTTTTAATGTATTTTATCTCTTTTCTGGTGTCTTGTTCTTTCTCTATGCAGATCACACTACATGTTGTGTATAACAGCAGTTTGAAATTAACCGGGGGGTTTGTTTATCCCACAGGAAACAGAAATGTTCTCCAGCCTGTTGTACATTCACTTTTGTCAAAAAAACCTTTATGCAATAAACCAATCACAAGATATTAAATCATCAACCATACAATCTGCTCTGTTGTCCTCCAAGTGTCTGATTTATTCAAATACTCCTTACATCTTTCTGCTGAGCTACAGATGCATGTATATTACTAAAGGATACATTAAATGTAGATGCATCCATGCAGAATATCTGACAGAATTTATGTGTGGTTAATAAGAAAATGCTTCACTAGTTTCAGGATAAATGGAGCAGAATGAAATGAGATATTATAATCTGTGCATCGATAAATAACATGTAGGTGAAGGATTTCCTGCAGTATCGTATCACCATTTGCATTTTTCAGTCTGTTCTCGGCAGAAAGGACCTGCAGGAGACAGACTGGGGGAGATGAACAGTATTTACACAAACACAGACTGTCACAGCATCTCTGCCAGCAAGCTGAGCGGCTAACATCCAACAATTTGGTCCGTCACAAGCTGAGGAGTTGAGAGCTGCAGTGGATGCTGCCATTTTGTTTGTTGCCGATCAGATCCACCTCTGAAAAGTTAAACTCGTACATCTTCACTATTAGATATTCAGATTGTATCTGTCAATCAAATTCAAGACGGAATATGCTTGCCAAATGTCTTTTTCCAGTCTCTGTTTAAATGTGTACGGGATTAATTTTAACTAAATGACACCACAGGGTGAAACTAAATTAGAATTATCTGTATTCAACATGAAAGGTGAGTATTATTGATTGGGGAGGATGAATTCAAATCAAAATGTTACTCGAATATAAGCAGTAAAATATACTGTTATGTAACTACATGTAATTTCCTATGTATTAACATGTAAAGCAGATTTAATGTCCAAATAAATAAAAAATACCTATTATTAAACTTAGAAGAGGAAAAACTCTTAAGGGACCCGTAGTGGACTCATTTCTATATTCTATTTGCAATAAAAATACAACTTGATTTAATTAAATTTACCTTATAAAACCAGTAAATTAACAGTGAGTTGTGTATTCTCTATTTTAATTGTTGAATCTTGTATTTGTCTCGATTACTCTTGTTTTCTCCAGAATGTTGTCTTATATGAAGAATCATGAAGTTCAAGTTTTATTCTTAATTAATTAATTATTTTATATAATTAAAGCATTACGTTTCTTAAGATCAGGACATTTAATCTTAACTTGTTTGGGATATCATATTTAAAGGGTACATTACTGTGGCGTGTAGATACTCACGGACCGCAGGAGGGCAGCAGCGTATTTTGGTGTGTCTCCTCCACCCCAAATCTTTTAACAGAAGAAGAATACCGGTGTGGCTGTTATGTCGATGTTGGGAAATGTAGTTTTTTCAAGGTAGCTCTTTCCTTTACTTCTATTGTAAAGTGTCGTCTGCTGCCCTACACTTCCCAACATGTCCCTGAAATTGAGACAGCGGCTAGAGTTGCCGAATGACAAGTGAATTCATCATTTACTTAACGCTGTGTATTTTCTATTGAGACGAGTGGAGGAACTTCGTTTCATAAAGTAAGTGGTGTGTTTGTAATCTTTGCTTACGATGAGCTTCGCTGTCGTGGTGCAGTTTGCTAGGTTAACTGTTGGCGGGGACGGAGGTTAAACTTCAGCTACAAGCTAGCAGGCTAGTTTTGAAAGAGTTACCGGTAGCCGTGTGTCGAGTATTGTTTACCTAACAGCCGGTTCGTTTTGAAACAAGTTAAGCAATGTTTGTTGGCTAACTCGGGTTATCGGTAGCCTGAATAGGCCTTATCTTACATTGTTGGGAGAGTATAACATACCTAGGTATGAATTCAATATTTCTCCACGGAGGCAACGTTTGAGTGGGAACCATAGACTGTATAAATGGGAACACCGTTAACGTGAAGTTACGCCCCCTGACGACCTCGCTGCAACCGCCAGTGCTGTAGCAATGCGTCTCCTCTATTAGCCAGTATCTGCAACAATGTAGGTCAAATCTTACGCAAAATATAATCACCAAATATTTTAGGGCCTTTTTGTTGACCTACCTTGTTCAAGTTGCTAAGTCTCCCTTACCTCCACTTCTGCAGTTAGTTACCTCACTGGCGCACCATCATCATCCTAATCATCATCATTGGATTTACCAGGAAGTTCACCTTTATACGCTGAGGCAGGTTAGTGCAAAGTATAGGTACAGTTGCAGCTAAAATAAGAGCTAGTCGACTAAACAACGTAAAATATTTTCTTTTTTTGTAGTTTTGTCTTTATTGGCCGAAACAAGATTTACAATTACAGACATTTTGCTTTGTGTCTATTTTTTTTTTATGATTATACATCGTAACACAATCTAGTGCTTATAAGAAAAGAAACAAATAAGCAAGTTAAGGGATAGTAATAATAATGAAAATAATAAAAATACTTATTTTAAATATGTATTTTCATAGTCTATAACCTCTTATCATTTCAGTCTTGCCAAATGGGAGGATTAGCTGCTTTTCGGCTTTTTGTCCTCCCTTTTCTCTATCATGTGATTATTTGTCTGGTACAGAAAGTTAAAGGAATTTGGGGGAGGAAATGGTTAATCAGTATTGATCAAGTGACTATGACATCTTCAAATGTCTTGTTTTGTACACAACCCAAAGAAATAAGTTTTATTGTTGGAGGGAAAGAGACCTGAACATATTTGATTAATATATGAGAAGCTGAAATCAAAGAATTTGAAATGTATGATTCAATGACTCAAAGTAGCAAATGGTTTATGAAAATAGCAATTATTGGGCAATAATTTAATAGTTGTCATTTAATCATTGCAGCTCCCCCAGATAAAAGAAGTGGTTGATTAATATTTTAGTTGTTTGACAGAAGATCAATCTGCAACAGTTTTAATTGTTTTTAATAACTAATCATTTGACTAATCATTTATGTCTTTTTGTAAAGCAAAAGGTCTCAGTATTGTGCTTGAATGTGAAGATTTTGCTGGTTTTTACAGCCGTCTATGCTTAAACAATGAAATATAGCAAAACTATAGTAACTATACCTGTGATAAAGGGTGATCTTTCTCCTGATATTAATCCCAGTGCATGCCTAGTTTTTTCAAAGACATTAAAACTAGGGATGCACGATATTGGATTTTTTGCCGATATCCGATATGCCGATATTTTACAACTCATTTAGCCGATTACCGATACCGATATTTTTTTCACGCACACCTAATTGCAGAGATCATCAACTCTCTTCTGTATTGGAATTAGCGTACAGTATAATGGTGATACTCTTATCACATTTGTTACAACGGTCGGGGTGACGGGTCTTGAGATGGTTAATAAAGTTTGTAGTGTTGAAAGACTTTGCCTTGGCTCCTCCTCGCATCACCGAAGCTGAGCAGTCATTGCAAACAGCAGTTTTGCGATCTATTTCGGACACTTTGAAAAATGTCCACACCACCGACATTTTGGCTTCTAACTCTCTCATGCTGCAGGTAGACACACGTGACGTCATCACGCTGCGCCGCACAGGTCTTCTTCGCGCCGGGGACATTGCGCCGAGGTCGGGCATTTAATCAAGTATGCAGCAGCCCATTATTTTATCGGTTAATTATATCGGCGGATATCGGCGATTAACATTTTTAAGCCGATATCGGCCGATACCGATAACGTGCCGATAATATCGTGCATCCCTAATTAAAACTTTTTTTTTTGTTCACAGCACCGCCATGAGGTATCTTTGGACCAGAGCAAGTGTTTTAGGTTCGGTTTCAGTGGCATTTGGTTCACTCCTGTGGTCACAGAAGAAGACGGACTCAGATCAGGCTGCTTCCTGCAGCGCCTCTGCAGACGCCAATCCCAGCTCTCCCTATGAGCTGAAACTAGTCCAAGTTTTGTTCCGACATGGTGCTCGTACGCCGCTGAAGTCGATACCCGATGTGATGGAGGTAAAGCTTTTTTCCTCCTTTCATGTAATGCTTGCTTTTGTCTTTGAAAGATGTAGGTCTCATAATCTGTTTGTCTTGGTAAAGGTCCAATGGGTGCCAACACTATTGGAGCCTCCAGCACACACCCACATAAACTATGTAGTGACAGATCTTCATGGCGGCCCCAAGCCCCCGGCTCCTGTAGAAGACGGCTACCGGAAGAACATACTGACCGTGAGTAGGTGTGTTTTGTGTTGTTGACTGCAGTCCGACAAGAAGAGAGATGTGTTCTACGGGCGGGATGATAACTAAATACATGTTAAGGTCTATAGCAGACATTCATACATGTTGTAGCTGTAAAAGGACCGGTATAATTAGTACCATGATAATGTCATTATCATTAGTCCATTAAAGGTGTGTCTACACCAGGGGTCCGTTTCAGAAAGCAGGTTTAGTGAAAACCCCGAGTTTGTTAACCCTGAAATGAGGGAAACCTCGGGTTTGCCGTTTCAGAAAGAGAGGTAACTTTAACTCTGAGTTGGTTACTATGGTAACTGTGTCTGTGACATTAACCTGGTCGCGAGCAGGTTTTCTTCAGGAAACTCCGAGTTTCGCTCCGTCTCCTCCCTCTAGAATATAAAACCCTCATTCGACTTCCTCATTCATTCAGCCCGTCTCATGCGTGTGTTTGAGCGGTTACAAATAAAAAAAACAACAGTATTTTTTTTTAAACTAACACAATTGAGTTTAATCAACATGAATAATAATGTATGTGAAGTCAGCATCATGTTAGGGATAAAGCTAATGCACATTAAAACAGCCACTGAATGATATTTAATTAGTTTAATAGTTAGTTTAATAAAATATGATTGAAGTGCTTCCATGTACGTTTTTCTCCCGCTGGATTGCTCCTAATTTAATATAAATTTTAGCTTCCGGTCGTGATTAAGTATTAAATAAATAGTTCAAACTTGCAAATTTACTCGAGCAGCAGTTTCTTCCCACACCGCTTCTCTCTCTTTTGCAGCTGCTGCCGTGTTACTTTATTTTTCTAAAAACACGCTCGTATTCGCTGATTGTCCGCATGAGGATTTCGAGCTCCACTGCTGTGACGTAGGAGGACTTCTTTTTGTGTACCGTTGCCATGGTGAATCGTGGTATCAGGGTTCCATTAATGCTGGCTTTTTACAGTCAGCGCGCACGCACTTAACTCCGGGTGAACCTACTCAGAGTTGATTGAACTAACTCTGATCAGCTGTTCTGGAACCGAAAACTCAGAGTTTCCTATCTCAGAGTAGATCAACTCAGAGTTCAGGGTTAGACTCAGAGTCTGTTGAACCTGCTTTGTGAAACGGACCCCGGGGCTCTGAAATTGTTTACTGAGAGGAGTCATCAATAACGTTGTCAGTTACATCTGTGGTTCTCAGCTATGACAAATAAATACCTGCTGTGGTATTTACCTGACATAATGCTGTCACCTGTGTGTAAACAAGTGATTTTCAGTTAGAGCAAACGGGCAGAAAATATGGGGGGAAAAAATTACAATTCCATTTTTCAAGACATTGAAAAACATTATACAGATGGAGCAGCTTGTGGATTCCGTTGGCCTATCTCCCTCTAGTGGCCACAAGGATGCATTACAAAGCCGTACAGATGTCACTAAAGCAGTTCCATTCATTCACCTCCTGTCTGTAATACGGCTGAACTGTGTAGGGCCTCCCAGTGAGATATTGTGTCCCGTTTGGCAGCCCCAGGGTCCATGCAAATGAAAGTTTCCCGTGCTGAGTTAGCTGCTTTGCTAAAGAGGTTTACTGCTCTGGATTTAGCTCAGAAAACTAAATCCCAAAATTTGGACTCCTGCCATTTTTGTACTCCCAAGTTTGGCAGGTGTGCGTCTTTTCGGGGCACATCTGTGAGTAAAAACTTGATCCTGTTTGTCGTACTTGACAGGGTGGCACGTTCCCCGGTCAGCTGACCACGGTGGGCATGCAGCAGCTGTACGAGCTGGGCAAGAGGCTGAGGAGGAGATACATTGAAGACACTCATTTCCTCAGCTCCATCTTCAGCCCCGCTGAGGTCTAGTAAGTGTTGCACATCATGACAGGAAGCGGGAGCACAGTATAGCTCTCTGTGCACCACAGTTTTAATGCACTGGGTTTATGAGCGCAGTACCGAGGATATCAGGCTTTACTATTTTCAAGCTGGCCGCCTTCCATGACCTATTTCTTCCATTTTTAGTGTGCGCTCCACTAACATTGTGAGGACCATTGAATCTGCCAAGTGCCTTGTAGCAGGGCTCTTCCAGCAAAAACAAAAAGGTAGGGTAGAAATCCATGTGTGCATGTTATTTATTCCATTCTGGGTCAAGTCTAATCTGTCTTTTTTTATTTTCTGCTTTACTTGAAGACCCTGTGCCAATACTAACATCAGCGTCAGAGTCTGAAATCCTGTATCCTAACTACCATGGATGCAAGCTGCTCAAAATCCTCGGCAGGTATGTGGACAATATTTTCACACCAGGCAAAGAACACGAAGTCTCGAACTTCTCAGCACTCCCTTACCAAAACTGGAGAATTGAATAATGTGTTATAAGCCCGAGTTGAGCCGCCTCTGACAGGTTGTCATGGCGTTTCTGTGTTTAATGCATGACACTGTTTTCCGTGCAGCCACCGATGGGCAGAGTCATCCACTCTGCCAGACATCGCGGCGGACCTGCAGAGCATCCAGAGCGCGCTGGGCATCGCCGCTCACCAGCAGGTCGACTTCATCCTCATTAGGGACGACATGGTTGCCAGAGAGGTGACACTACCGCGTCATGATTCATGCGACTTTTATTAGATCTCACCACAAGCTATCAGGAAAAACGCACCACTAATGTCAACACTAAACCTGGCCTGAGGCGACAGCTAGAAAGCTGCTGGTTATGTAAGCTGACGCTCCGTAATTAAGCATCGTCTCATCAAGTTTCAAGAGATTAACAAACTAAAATAACACACGAGCTGATGTGAAACTGTCAGTGTTTACTCCTTGTAGTAATTAAAGATATTTTAAATGAAGTTTCCATTTAATTAATAATTGAATTGATGGCAAATCTAAAGACTTCTAATTTGGTCTGATGGGAATTCATTACTGGAGAGGAAGTGAAATCAAATGTTGCATAGTCGAATCAGTGGGGTAATTTAGGCGTTTTTGTAGATGTTCAAACAACCATCTTTTAAATGTGCACCCTGGGGCCACTACAAGATCTGAAACAAGGCAGTGGGGGCTTTTTGTTTTTTTCTATAATTTACACATTGTTCTTTCCCCTCACCAGCCAAAGCATCCACATACAGAACCCTTCCAATTCTTACTGATTATGTTCAGATTATCAATCTGTTATACCTCATTCAAACTCTCAGAGGAGTTTAAACAACATATTTCCCAGTCAGTGCAGCTATTATCCACTTAAACAGAAAATAAAGCTATTAGATCTCACTATTACGCCTTAAAATGACTACCTCTTCACAGTCAGTTGCCCACAATAGAAACCACTTTAGAAAAATAGCTGCGATGAAAGGAGAACTGGCACATCTAATAATAAAATGACAGCTCTGTAAAAACTGATCATTGTGTCGCTCATTAACAGACGCACGGCCTGCCCTGCCCACCGGCGCTGGACACCTGGAGGAATAAAGTGGAACAGAGAGCCGTGGACATGATCTGCCACGTGTTTGAACCCAGCAAGAGGTTAGATTAACCAAAGACGGCTTTTAAAACAGGTAGATTCCAGTTTTAACAACAAGCTCAAACCGCCTTTTTGTATTCTTTTGGCAGAGAGAACTTGCAGCTGTGTGTGGGACCCCTCCTGCACACATTATTAGCCAACATTGATGAGAAGCTACAGGGCAGCTCATCAGAGCCGGACAGGTTGGAAACCTTTTGAATGAACACGATTCATTGAACACGCTTGATTGTATTCGGTGTAATTTTTTGCTATCCTCTCTCAAACAGGAAGTTGTTTCTGTACTCCGCACATGACACCACTTTGATTCCCTGTCTGATGGCTCTGGGGGTTTTTGATATGAGGTGGCCCCCGTATGCCGCTGATCTCACCCTGGAGCTGCACCAACACCGGCAGACCAACCAGGCCTTCGTTAAAGTGTCATACATAGGCCAGGTACGGGGGGCGAGACTGTTTCTACTATTTATTTTGTGTAAAATTGCGCATTTCCTTGTTTTTCACTCTTGTTTCACTCTTGTAGGATCAACATATACCAGGCTGCAGCGGAGTCTACTGCCCCCTGGAGGAGTTCAAACAGGTCCTGTCAGCATACTCGCTTAGCTCTGAACTCTACCACTCGATCTGCAACAACACAGAGGGCCTGATCAAACCCTGAACCTGCAACAAACCTTCACAACATTACACTCCGTTTTATGCATCATGTTCTTTCACGTCCTCACTTCTCACTCCATCCAGTCACCTTCAGTCCTCATACCTCACCGTCTGACTGCGGCGGGAGAAACCGTCTTTAACGCACAAGTCCTGAAATTCAGCCTCTTTTTAAGATGTTTTAGTTTACAATTCCACATCCTCATAACAATGGCAATAAAATGTCATAGGCAAATAAATTATTGTTCATTACATATTGACGTGTATATTTTGCTATGTGGTGTATGCTTAATATCAGATGCTTATTCGATAGGCGTTACAGGCTTAATGATGGAGGCTGTTTTTCTTATTCTCAACAAATACCAAAAAGACTAAAACCAGCAATGTTTGCCAGATTAAAAATACAGTCTCATTTTTAATTTCCTCAAATAAATGGACACTAGTCTCAAACTGGAGTAAATCTAAAGGACTATTTAAAGCTGTGGATTTGGTGTTCTTGAAAGTACTGTCCATGCCGGGACAGTGTACAGTATTTATATTAGAATCAAATATACTACATTGCTGTTATACACTGCAATGACAGACATGTAGATTATATCGGGCAGGTTCTTTATTGGGATTTGTTGAAAAGAAAACTACTGAGTATTATCAGGCCTCTGCTTAGACGTTCAAATCATTACCGCCTAAATATGGACATCTTAAAGCTTGACTATGTGGCATCATCTGATTCTGGACCACCTGCATCTCATTGCTTGTGAATAAATTATGCCAATTTGGTTGTGTTCACAATCAAATCTTTCAATATTTCATTCCTCAGGGGGGATAATTCTCATTTCATGTACTGTATTTAATGTTTAATAACAACAGGATTGCACATCAATGTATCAGTGAAATTTTCATGACCATGTAGAACCAGGAGAAGAGGTATTTAATCTGCTGCAGTACTTTGAGAGTGAAATATGCTGTTGCCTTATAGGGCGATCAGACTACAGTATAATGTACGCATGAATACATGCTGATTATATACACCTGAGTGTTACTGTGTTACAATAACACGTTTCCTTTGACTTGCTGCTTAAAATATTTTGGTTTGAATTTGTGAGGAATAAATAAAGATTTGATCAACTTTCTCTCTTTTGGATCGTGTGTTACGGGCTCTGTAATCCTTCCGGCTCAGTAACACAAAAAAAGCAGAGTTAGTAGTAGTAGTAAAGTAGAGTTAAAATGCATACACATGTTTGCATCTATTTGGGAAGTGCGGCGTCCTCTGAAAATAGCTCTCGGTAAGTACTTGATAGTAAGTGCCTGATAAAATGTCAACTTGGCAGCGCTTCACGGTTTGCCTCGCTCTCTTTGTTCCAGCTAAATGTTGGTAAGCTGGTTTGACGTGTGGAATGACAAAGACGCCACCTGGTCCACATAAGTGACTTGGTGTGAGTAGTCAAGAGCCAAGTTGACACACAACGCGCGCACACACACACACGCCATAGACAACATGTATATACCAAAACAATATCTTTTATTTGTAGTCCATCACCACAGCCCTGGTAGGCTATTTTTGCACCAAAGCCAATGGAGAAACACATGACAAGCTTATACAATAGAGAAAAGAGAGGAAGTCAACTGGATGGTAAGCAGTACGTGTTTACATTTCCTTGTGTCTCACTTTGGACACCACACCTGCCTTACTAAATTTAACCAGATCTACCTAGCTCTAGTTCTATAACTCCTGGCATCCCTGCTGTGCCACTCCTGTCGCATTCTGCTGACCTTTTGGGGATTATTGCTGTGGGAATGATTATTACCCAGAGTCAACAAGAGAGTCAAAACAAAACAGGAACACAACAGGAACAAGAAGAACACACATAGCACATCTGGGTTTTAGCAGTATTATTCACGCTGGCGAAAGTTGAGTCCTGAAAGTAGGATCCTCACACTTAACGTGTTGCTCTCAATGGTAAAAATAGAGAAAGAAGACGCTTTCTGCAGACGGTCCATGTTTGTGCTTTTTTAATAATACTATTATCTTAATGAGGTCATAGTTTGGTTTGTTATACACTGGAGTTACAAAGGAAATTAAAATAGACTAAAATTCGAATAGCCCACCAATGGTAAACAGTACAGTATTTTTAGGGGGCGTTCCTCCCCCAATGAAAGTTGGGTAAGAGGAGTTGAGAGGTCACTGATAGAATGCCTATACATACAGACACATACATACATACCACACAAACATACAGTCTGTCAAGCACGCACTCTCACACGTATATACTGTACAGAAACAGTCAAAACGATGGAGCGAGAGACAAGATGGAGTTCCACTAAAGTCTTCACAAAGCACAAATTCTTCGTATTCCTTTCTCTTGTTCCAACACCACTTTTCGTGACAAATTTTTGTTTTTTTAAATTTGAAAAAAGTAGACATATACTGTAGCATCTCCACGCTGACTTGTTAGGGTTGATTCCTCTTTGATGTTGAAGTCATCTTTATAGTCAGATATTCAAAAAAACACAAGAACAGTTTTTTTGCGAAAATGATGCACAACAATCCCATACATTCTGAAGTTCATGAGTCAAAAATTCAATGTTCTTGTGGCAAAAAGTACTCCGATTAGGGCCTGTCCGAGTCTCCATTGGAAAAGTTCCCACAGGACATTACTAGGTGACTGGTAAGCTCCATTCTGTTCATTTCTGGGTACATCCTCTCTAGTATTATACTTCCTTTGCTCGAGTCCATCAGAGTTGTCTCTCCACACGCCTTTACTCCACCTTTGCGTACTGTCCAAGAACATTCTAGATACAAGGTTTCTGTTGGATTAGAACATTCCAGGGCCCGGACTGAACCCCATGTCCATGTCACGTGGCCTCATCTGGCCGCCCATCATCATTGTCTGCTGTGGGGGGCCGCCCATGCCCTGCAGTGACATCATCATGTTAGGTGAGCCGCCAGGGCCTGGGTGGGCCATTTGTCTCCCCTGCATCATGCCTCCCGGACCCCCAGGGGACATCATCCGGTGCTGGGGGCCCATCATGCCTTGGCCCATGAATCCTGGAGGCCGCATTGAGTTATGGCCAGGGTTGCCCATTGGCATGTCTTGGGGGCCCATCACCCCACCAGGACCCCCTGGCATCCCCCCCATCCCCTGCATGGACATCCCCATCCTCGGTGGACCGTCACCCATCATTCCCTGCATGGGGAAGCCAGATGGGTGAGGAGGTTTCCCCCCGGGGTTGTCTCCTCCACCTCTGGGGAAGTACGACAGAGTCTGGCTGGGCTTTTCTGACGGGATTATCCTGGACAGGTCGAACTCGGGAATGCCGGACGCTCCCGGCCGCATCACCTCGTGAAGGTCTGCATCACTGAATCCACCTTGCATGTTGTTGAATTCTGGCCCTCCAGGGGTATTTGGCTTGCACATACCCCCATCACCCCCGCCCCCATGAGGCATGTTCCCCATCCGTCCTCCCATTGGCCCTCCCTCTCCCTGGAAGCCCATTGGATGGCCGGGGAAGCCTTGGGGACCAGGACCGTTGTGCGGTGAGAAAGGTCCTTGCTGAGAGGGGGACTGGGTGAGGGGGTATGCTTGGCCTCGATGAGGGTAACCCATACGTCCCTGGGGCATCATTTGAGGGTTTACCATACCGGGATCTTGGGGATTTGGTGGTATCATCATGCCATGAGGCATCATGCCTGGGCCCATGTTGGGGGCATTGGGAGAGGGCATCTGGGGGGGCATGCCATGGGAGAGGGGCTGCGATCCCATTGGATTCATACCCAGGGGGCTCAGGGCAGACATGGGTCCGGGGTTTCCAGGTCCCATCATACGAGGATTTCCTTGGTGATTCATTGCCATACCTGTATGTGCAAAACAAACAGAAGAGATTATATATTCGGTGAAATATCTTTTCAGACACATCAGAGGTAGATAAGTATAAATATAACTAAAAATGGGCACAATTTTCGGATACAAATTAAACAAACGAAATCGATTTCAGAAGTCTTACCATTGTTGTTCACTGACGGCAGGTTTGGGGAGCGAGCCGGGGGCGAGTCATCATCAGAGCTGGCTACAGTCTTTATGGCATCGTGGTAGAGAGGGGTGGAGCTGGGCATTGCAAACTTGGACATGCGTGACATCATGATGGAGAGAGGATTCTGGGAGAGAGTTGGCTCAGGGGGCATGGTGTAGGGACTGCCAGCCGGGACGTTGCCTGGGTGGGACATAGAGCCAGATGGAGCCCCTGATGAAGGAGGGGCTGAGGGAGGACCGTTACCACCTGGAGGACGACATGATGAGAGAGCGATGATAAAACTGAGATGAAACTTGGAAGACTTTGAAAGAGTTTTTATCTGAGATTATATTAGCAACAGTGTGTGGTACTCAGGGATCTGTAGGATCCAAATAATGCAGCCACAAGAGGGAGCCACTGGACCATAACCGACCAAACCCCACCCCTCATACAGATGTGTGAACTTGAGTGAGTGATCCACTTGATAGATCGCCTTTTCTATTTTTCTTTTTATTCTCTGACTTCGAAGTCGAATAGTCTCAATGTGATATTACCTGATAATAGAGACCAGTGAAAGAAATCCAAATCTTAAATGAAAGGAGCTTCAAAAAGACAACTAGTGCACAAAGAAAATTAAGAAACAACTGGAATGAAGAACACAAAGTGAAGTTAAAAAATACACAGATTGTCATACCTTGCTCCATGCCCCCCATCATGTTTGGTGAGGTGATACTGAGGGGAGGCTTGCCACCCTGAGGTGGTACTCCAGGACTCTGCATGGGTGGTTTTGGAGAGGAAGCCCATCCTGGAGAGGGGTTAGGAAGAGAAGGAGACCTCATATGAACTGGAGAAGCACCGGCTGAGCCCATCATGGAGTGTGGGGACTTCATTGGTGCTGAAGATGGAGGAGCTGGAGGGGCGCTGGGACCTGTGGGACCGGTGAGCATGCCAGCCAGCTGGGACGGAGTCTGAGGGGATTTAAGATTCCCAGAGGGAGAGCCCATCATGGGGGACTGCACTTGTCTCAGAGGAGGTGACTTGAGTGGGTTGACACTGGGAGAGTTTCCCCCACCTGCTTGGACATTCAGATCTGCTGGCTTGCGGCCCCTCTGACCTTGTGAAGGGCCCCCAGCGGAGGGGAGATGGTTCATACGGCCGTTACCTCCGGTCGGTGTTGATCTGTGCTCTGGACCAAAGGCTGGGTCTCCATGTGGACCCCTCATTCCTCCAGGGCCCCCTGGGAAAGGCCGCCCTGGCCCCATTGGAAAGTCTCCAGGCTGTGCCTGATCAGGGAAGGGAGGACCCTGCATGGGTCTTCCCTGAGGACCCATGTTCTCCATCGGAGGTCCTCCACCTCCTCTCATTCTCATTATCTCGTCAGGACTCATATTCATGGGGGCATCTCGTAGTTTGTTCGGGTGCATATGAGGCCCTGGTCCAGGCCCGGGCCCCATGCCAAATTCAGGCCCCATTTCCCTGCCCCCCATTCCCTGGAGCCTGGAGGATGGGCTCATTGGACCATCGCCGGGCATTCTGGGAAATATACCCATGCCATTACCAGGTTCCATTCCTCCTCTTTGGTGACCCATCATCCTCTGCATGTCCATCATCATCCCAGGAGGGAGGCCCTTCTCGCCACCCATACCTTGGTGAAACATCGCCTCTTGTACTGACTGAGGATTTGGGAAACGCTCGCCACGACCCCCTGGACCGGCGAACATTCCCCCAGGTCCGCCTGGAAATCCTCGTGCATCTCCCATGCGGGGAGGCATGTCGTCAGGCCAGCCCATTCCAGGCCTTGGGGGTCCCTCCATCTCAGGATTCATCATACCAGAGAAGCCAGGCATCCTCTGCATGTGTGGGGGCATTCCCCTGGGGCCCGGGCCCATGGCCATGCGCTCCTGAAAGTGCTCTGGTGGACCACCTGGCCCTCCCCACATCTCCCCTGGGCCCATCTGGTATGGAGGCGGGGGCCCTCGCATCATGCCACGTGGACCATGGGGGTGCATCATCATGTCTGGAGGAAGAGGCCGGTGTTGCAATTCTTGCTTCTTCCTCTTCTCTTCATAAAACTCCTGCTGTAGCTTCAACCAGGCAACCTGCTCAGGAGTCATCTGATCTCCATCCCCACAGCCCCCTGGACCCCCCATGTGTGCACCCATTTCATCTTGTGGAAATGGGGGCATGTCCCTGGGACCATGGGGTGGGCCAAAGGGTGGACCTTGTGGACGTGGTCCTCCCGGCCCACCTGGTGGTCCAAGGCTCTGAGACTGTGCCATCATAGCTTGTAGGGGGCCCTGCTCAGACCTTCGGGGTGCACCATCAGGGCCTCCGTCATGGGGTCCACCATGGGACTGTGGGGGCCCCGCTTGTGGGGCATCACGGTCATCGGGGAAAAGCATGCGCTGAATATCTCGCAAGGTCTGCAGAGACCGCTGGCGATGCTCCAATTGTTCTTGGGACAGCCCCTCTGTGTTGGCCTCCATGTTCAGCAGCTCCTGGGCCAGCTGCTGCTGCTGCTGTTGTTGCTGTGGTGTCAGACCTGCTCCACCAGAGCCTCCACCCTGCCCTCCTTCACCTGCTGTTGGAGGGTTGAGGCCTGCCTCAGGTTGGGTAACAGAGGCCTGGTCAACCGGGGCATTAGTGTTACTGGGGCTACTGCCAGGAAGATTTTTGGATTCCATGCTTGCAGATGATGACCCATCCTGTGGAAGAACACCAGACTGGCTCCCTTGGTTTGAGGACTGGGGTGGGGCTGGCTCTGCCATGCCAGGTAAGGACGGCTTTGATCCAGGCTGGTGGCTCTGATCTTGGGCATGGGATGGGGTTTGCTGAGGAGGCTTGGCGTCGTTTCGGAGGGCGCTTGCTGCATTGTTCTTAAACAGAGAGCAGAAATAGTATTTAAATAAGATGAGATTTTGTATGGAAGCTTGTGTGCAATAGAAAGTGGCAGTGTGTGTATTTACCAGGAGGAGGTGAGCTTTGTCCTTGCTGTTGGAGATGTTTTTCATGTGGAAGGCGATGATGTTTTCTGTGTGGCCAGTTAGAACCGAATCAGCTGCCCTGAGGACAAGAAGGCAGACAGTCAGATATCAGTCATCAGACACAATAAATATGTGTGTGTGTGCTTTTTAGAGACCGTGAGCCGGATGAATGAGTGCTAGATGCGACCATGAAGGTAAATCCAAGGTCAACAGACTAAGTAAACTGTTGCACACATACACCTTCCACCGAGCATCCGCATCTTTGATCTTTAATTCCCAACAGAGTGTGTTTCGCAGTGGGAGTGTACACTTGGCTAAGATTAACAAACGCTCGTGCAGATACACACAATGGATTCAGGTTATAACTGGGGAAGTTTTGAGAAGGAGAGAAGGGGTGGGTAGCAGGCATCTTAGTGGCATACACACAAACAGCTTCAACAAACATCAAAGACAGAAACAACCACTTACGACAGGGGCACAGAGATATACTTGAGGCAATTTACATTGTGAGAAATTCCATTTAATTTTGAAGTGCGATTCCACAAAGGATTTTGCTGCGGATGTTTTTCTAGTGTAAAAAATGTCTTAAGATTATGAATTAATTAGCCTATCTAAGCACATTAACATTAAGAATATGTAGAGATAAGCTGTGACTGTAAATACTAATCACTATTTCAGACTTAACAACAGTGAAAAGATTCTACACACGTACGAAATATTCAGAATTTGGATGTCAAATTACACCTGAAGGCAACAAAAGAATGGAAGATACAAGTACAACCGATACAAATGATAACTTTTAGCTTCCTTACTTGTTGGCCATATCTGTTGTGAAGACATAAACGAGTTTCGAGGCCGGTTTCTGCCCACTAGCGGGTTCTGTCGTGGAGCCCTGGCCTCCCAGTGTATTGTGAGAGGGCGTGGAGGAGCGACTGAGTCCGGCATTGGAGGTAGAATGTGTGACAGAGTCCTGGGGCTTCACGTCACTGGAGTTACAATCTACAGGAAGAAAAAAAAAAAAGGGAAAACCATTGTTTTAGGATCAGCACAGGCTTTTTGGACAATGTAGTTCTACTAAGTAGCTGTCGTGAGTCAAGTTGATCAGCGGGGGGGACTGCGACACATGCTTGGATGCACGCGTTAACACACTTACTGAAGAATCCTTTGTCATCTTCGTCACTTTCTCCCCCAGAGCACCAGTCGGCTCCACTGTACGGCTGCCTCCTCTCTGCCACGCACATCCTCTTCACCCTGCTGCTGTCTGCAAACACACACACACACACAAAGTGAGTGAGTGACTAAGGGACTGCAAAATATATTTTTTCAAGTCCCTTCTTTAAACATACTTTTATCAGAACACTTTTCTTGATTTTGCTTGTATTTCAATGTCTTATAATGTTTTTATTTGATAATTTTTTAATGTCTGCTCTGGACAGATTTGGTGTAAACCACAGAGATAATAAAGACCTATATGTACAGCACTTTTCTGAAAGTTTTGCAGTGGTACAGGATGCCAAACATGGGATGGAAACTAATGTAACTAATCTGAGAGAATTTTATGAACCGTTTCTGCAGGAGATAATATGTTCAGTCGTATTAGATGCAAAGAAACACACAACACAATCACTACAGACGTGAAACTTTTAAGAAGTTTGTGGTATTTCATCTATGCTGAGCATTTCATTACACATATATAAAAGCACCGCTACTACTAGTTTGTCTACCAAAAACATCACGAAGCTCAGGCACCCTGCTCGAATACCTGAGTTAAATATTTGTGTCATGCTGGTGAGATAAAAACATTTAAAATAGTCTCTTTGTTCATGCCGTCTATTTCACCCTTTCTGACCCGAGCTGAAACCTGTACAATAGTGCTGTTTATGGCAGTTATTACCTTTCTCCTCACTCGTGGGTGTGCCACCCTCCGGCTGCTCAAACGACTCCACCGAGGTGCTTCTCTCCCTTTTGACTTTAACCTTAGAGCTTTGGCCAGAGGTCAGGCCCTGTCCGTTCTTCAGCCCCATGCCCCCTGCCACATTCTGAGCCCCTTTGGCGCCCAGGGTTTTGGGGTCGCAGGGTGAGGGCTGTGATTGGCTGCCAGTGCTCCCTGGTTTACCCTGATTGGGCATTTTAGAGTCCATCTGGGTGGCAGTGGAGGGGGACATGACGGGAGGTGAGCGTACCATGGCCTCCGTCTTAGGTTTAGGGCTGACAGACAGAGGAGAGGCAAAAAGATCATACATTGAATCTTCCATTAAGCCAAGAACAAAATACATTTTTGTTTGATTAAAACAGTGCAATGCTTTTTTACATAATGGTCTATTTGGATGTAACAACTGATCTTTTTTCTTCAAAAATACATTCATGAACTTGTTTCACTTATGAAACACACATAACAGGAGGGAAATGGGGCATATCAAGCAAAAGGCCTGGGGCTTGAAGTTGGGTTACCCAGTAGTCATGCTCTTAAGTTTGGCAAAGCAGATGGGAGGTACAAAGACAGCTGGTTATCCATGAGGTCTGATATCCCCCTATATCTTGTACCCATGTTTCCCACTATAGCACCCGTGAGAAGAAGTAAAAACAGAAAAGAAAAGGTGACTTTTTTTGCCCTCTTTTTCTCCTTTGCAATCCCCAAACACAATTTGATTATGGCATCCAGCAGTTGGCACTATGACCACAAGATTAGGTTACTTGTATTGGGAAATTCCTCGTCGTTAAAACAGTTAAATCTGAAGGAACCGACTGTAGACACACAGGCCATCTACAAATGACTGCTTACAAGTTATGGGAGCAGTTCAGTTCAGGCAAGCAGGACACATCCAACTGGCAGAGAACACCCTTACCACACCCTAATCTCTTTCTCTGTCTCTCTCTCCCGCTCTCTCTCTCTCTCACACACACACACACACACTTGTACTAGTAGCATGAAACAAATGCCAACATGTCCAAAAAGCACAGCCGCAGCCTAGCGCACTTCATGTACACACTAACAGACACACATTTAGGAGAAGAAGAAGGCAAAGCCAGTATTTTGGCAGCCCAGGCAGCCGTTTCCAGAGGCTCCAGAACCATGAGTCAGCAGGGAAAACGTCCAAGCTCAGTGTACTCCCTGACCCCGGAACAGCTCTGGATCACGCATCAGGACCTTTCAGGTGAAAGAACCGAGCAAAAAGCTGATCCTGGGTCTGCATTACGCCCCAACCGACCTTGCGGTCTAAACAGCAGATGCTCAGCTTTGTTGACCATATTTAGATGGCCAAGACTCACTTTTGATCACGTAACACACACACACACACACGCTTGGTGATAACTTGCTGCACGAAAGCTAGACGGTTAACAAACACAGCTTTAAACTTCCCTTTTGTGTGAACGGATTGCAGATTCTCCTCACGTTTAGATGGGCTCCCTGCAGGTCAACTGATTCACCCCCTCGCCCAATTAAAAATGTGCACGTTAGGCAATATAAGATCTCTGCCATTGACCAGACCACTGCCTGTAGAAATGGTTGCTCACTGCACTTAGATAGTTGGATTCCTCCGCAGATGTTTTTTAAAAAACTGAGCACATTTTGCACCATTATGCGGGCCGCTGTGGCTCAGTGGTAGAGTGGGTCTTTCAGACGGAAGGTTGGTGGTTCGATCCCCAGTCTACATGTCGAAGTGTCCTTGGGCAAGACACTGAACCCCAAATTGCTCCCGGGGATAGCCAACGAATGTGATGACTGGTGGACAGCTGGGCTCGTTAGGTAGCAGCCTCTGCCGTGTAAGAGCAGCTTTGAGTGGTCGCAAGACTAGAAAAGCGCTGTATAAGTAGAGTCTATTTATTAGGGATAGACCGATTATCGGCCAGGCCGATTATCGGCGCAGATATTCGGCATTTTGACGCATATCGGCATCGGCCTTTTTTTAAATCCGACGGCCGATAAGAGATCAATTTAAAACGGGGTTATTTTGGCTCTGATGCAGCCGCGCCTCTCTGTCTGCAGTCACTACTCTGTCTCCAGCATTGTCCCACCCACAGCACTGATTGGTTACACGCAGAGCCATGGCACGGGTAACAGCCAATCAGCAGTGAAAGCTGTTCATGCAGAGTGCTCACACACACGGCAGAGAGGAGAAAATGTTCATTATTTAACTTTGTTTTATTTACTTTATAAAACTTCAGGAAGTTATTTATTTATTTAAATTTTCAGTTAACTTTATAAGAGATGCTGCTGACCCTGGGAACTCCCTGCACTTTTTGTTTGTTTGTTTAATAAACATATGCTTAAAGGCATTTAAACAAAGTTAAGTGTTGGAGTTTGTATTATTCAAAATTTTGACCCCAATATTTTCACTTTTACGGCAAAGGAATATCGGCTCCAAATATCGGCTCCAAATATCGGTTATCGGCCTCCTTAATCGGTATCGGCCCTGAAAAAACCATATCGGTCTATCTCTACTATTTATCACTTATCTTGCAACTGGTAAGGCATGAGAGTATCACAACATGCCAAACACTGGCCAATCAGTGATGAAAGGCAGACGACGTGCCTGATTTGAAATCTTTACTTGACAAAAAAAACCCGCAGGAAGTCTTTTATTTTGAAAGAGAAATGTCTCCATACATCAAGTAGTGTGTGTTTTGGTTTCGACAGTGCCTTGTTTTCTCACATCTTCCCGCTCTGAACAGAGGGTTGACTGTTTGTGCTCTCTCTTCTCAGCTGTCAATAAACACTGACAGATAATGTTTATTCATTTCTGATATTGTGTGATGATTCTGTAATTGCCTGAAACAGGTTTATGTGCTGGACAGAAGCTTGTGCGTCCCCACTAAAACCTGTTTATGTACTATTGATGCGTTGAAGACACTACTTTCAGTCATCAGCTGTTAGCAGTACACAACAATGCGTGTGATAAAAACTTGATTTAGTGTCCCCTTGCAGACGACAACAATGTTGTGCAGCCTTTAAAACAATCCGTTTAACAAGGAGCAGATGAAATTTAACTTCTGCTCGCTGTGCAGTTGTGCTGCCGTTCGGAGAACGTCGGGATTAAATGCACAATTTTAATCAACGCTCAGATCAGTGTTCGGCTGATTAGGCTGTTAAAACAATCATCAGGATCTCACATAGTTATACGCACACACACACACACACACACATTAGCATCACAGCACTAGACCCACAGGTTGCTCTGGAGTCCACTCACCTCTGCGTGTTGGTGGACGGGGAGTTCTTTAGCCTATTGGAGTGCATTGATGGGGCTCCCAGGACTACAGAACAGGGTGGAGTGATGAGCTGGTGAGGGCTGCCTGTGTGTGAGAGAGGCGCTTTTGTGCGCACGTTCCTGGAGCCGGGAACAGGATTCCCGATGCTGGAGAGGTTTCCCCGACCGTCCTTGGCCTCCTCTCGCTCTTTCTTCCCTCGCTCCTTCTTGTTGAAATGTGTCGCTGCTGTACCTGCCGCCGCTGGCCTCTCCTCTTGGACCTCCAACATCCTCTTTATGTCCTTGTGTGTGAGTGCGGGTGTGTGCGCCTGTGTGTGTGTGTGTATATGTGTGTGTATGTGTGTGTGTGTGTGTATGTGTGTGAGAAAGCGTGTAAAAACAATAACAATAGTCCAGGAGCCTTTTCTTGTTCGGAGTGTATTTATGAAACTCCCCCAAGGGGGCTTTCAACGGCCCTCGGGCACACTGTGGAGAGAGAACAGAGGGAAGAAAGACGGTTAACAAAACTGGAAAAGAGGGACACAGTGTGAACAAATTTAAAGAAACACTGCTCGCTAATTTACTTTTGTTTAAATCTTTAGTGTAAGCTTGAAAAGTGGTCCTTAAAAGTTGGTCATTTTGTGTCTTACAACGGCTTTAGTCCGCTTTAATCCATGTCAGCAGGATTGGATTCCAATAGGTCCTTTTCACAGCAGACATTTTGACATTCCCAGCATGGAGAGCATGGGCTTTAATGAAACATAATTACTGGGACATTTAAATAAAAAAAAAATGGTTAAAGTTAGGAGTTACACCTGTGCTTTTATTGCTAAATGCAGTCAAAGTGTCTGCTGTGAAAAACCCTATTTTCACATGAAGTGTCAAAACGGTCAGAGTCACTTCTCAAAGCTCTCCTGCAGCATCTTCTCCCTCCACACTGCTCATTTGTTTACTTATACCCCTTCCCCACCAAAATTAGCGTGTTGATGCAGGTTAATCAGAGCCGGTTATACCCGCTTATAGATGCAGATTGTCTCTTTTCCCATTGCCAGTGAAGTATACTCCTGTCTCTTTTCTGCTGCGTCACCGTCTGACATCACAAATGCGCCCGAAACGGGGTTAGTAAACAGTGAGGATGTTACAGTGGTTAGGTCTTTATTGTATCTATTACTCATTCAGTCTGTTCATCAAACTCGGTGCCGACAAATTTGGAACGATTAGACGGGCGGAATTCGTTGCTGAGAATTTACCGACGGAGCATCGCATCATGCCGGACAGGGGGCGGAGATTAGCGTGTTGACACGGGTTTTGTGTTCCCATCAGTGCCGATCGGAGCCAAGGTGATCATTACCCAGGTCGACTGCAGAGTCATTTGACCCGGGTGTAAATGCCGATTGCAACCTTTCCCACTAAGCAAAAAAGCCGGGTGTTCGCGGGTTATTTGCCCAGTGGAAAAGCGGCTTTAGTATGACTTTAGTGTCACCTGGTCCTGATACAAACGGAAACAGTGTACTGAACAGTATTTTCCCAATTTATTCATGTTTATAATATACCGCTCACTTACAAACAGCCACCTTTCAAATGAACAGTGAGTCTTTCATGGAGCAAGCCCGATACATTGCAGCAAACAGCTCATTGCAGGTATATTGTATTAGTGTATATGTATCTGCATGTGTATAAATTAGGGATGGGAATCGCAGGGTAACTCACAACACGATAACGATAATATCACGATACAGTGGATCTGCGATAATTGATATATTGAAAACCAATCACATAATCTGATTAACTTTATTAATTTCCGCTCACATTACCCTCATTCATGTCATAAGCGCCACAGCGAGGAAGTCGTGACGCCCACCAAGCACTGAACATGTTGTTTTTGGAGGGAAGTCTCCACTTAAAATGTTTGATTCTTTCCTATTGTTCCTTTAGAGACTAAAAGCATTTATTCTAAGTTGCTTCAAACAAAGGAATCTCTGAAGGAATGTAATGTGTGATTAAGATTTCTGTGTGCCATTTAATCCCCCCTCCCATATGTGTAGTGCAGGGAGTGAGGGGGTTTGTCCAATCTTGTTCCCCGTTTCTGTTATTACTGAGAGTGTTGTGGTTTAAAGCGGCCGTCTTGCAGGTCGGCTCCACTGCGACTTACACAAACCAGTGCCTCTCTTTGATGAGCAAATAGTCAACAGCGAAATCAAACTCCGTGCATTCTCCTTTTTCATCTCATCCTCCCTCACACATTGTTTTCCTTTCCTTAATCCGAACTCTTCCCAAACGAAACCCGACAACAACTCTCTGAAGGGTTGAGAACATTTTTATAACATGTTGTACTCTGAACGTTTGTTGTGCTCGTGGCGTGTCATTATTTAGATGGTAAATGTTTGTGCTCGGTCCATAGTTAAAGAAAAATCTCCTGCACGTCGTTGCTGCAGAAACACTCGCTCTGTTCAGCTGTTTTGCTGTAAGTAAAAATGGTGTCAAATCACTAATTCATCAATAATCGGCCCAGCACTTCACTGAAGGGCCTCCACTCCTCGGTGTGTATTTTAATAGTAGTGTAATGAGTGTAGTTTGGATACACAAGGCTCCTCTGTGCTCCCCCCGTCTCTGTCCCCGTCTAGCAGCCAGCCTCTGCTCGTGTGCAGTAGTGATCTGTGGCCCCCGTGGTTGTAAATCACCTCTCTCGTAGACCAGCGAGAGACGAGTGTTGCTGCTGTAGCAGGAGTCGGTATATTTGTCTGGTTCCCAGTGACAACCTCCTCCTCCTCCACCCCCTTTCCCCCTCCCCTTTCCCCCCTCCCCAAAACACTCCACCTCCTTCTCCCCAGGGGAACTCTGGAGCCAGTTACAATGTTGAGTGTTTTGGAAGAGCTCCTAAATATTTTCAGGATGACAATGTAATCTGACTGACTGGGCCGCTGTCTCGCGAACAGGATTCTCATGCAATTCCTGAGCTCTCTCACCAACACACACGCACACACACACACAGTAACACACAGTGGTTTGGACCACAATGATACCTCTCCAGCTCTACCAGCACACTCCTCTGTTTGCTACAGTTGCAGTTTGGTGCTGCTTTTATTAAAGTAACACCAAATCTTTTTAGTATCAAAGACAAACGTGACTGTAACTGCTTTAGGCCCATGCAAGTATCGACAATTGAACGGTTAAAAGTCTGATTATGTCGTCATAACTTAGGGAATATTTTTAACACGGGCCACCGAGCCCCGACATTTGGGAGTCCAGTCGTAGCTTTTTGTGGCCCAAACATAAACTGTAAATGTAAAAATTATACATTCAACACAGACTTCCTTAACTGTGACATGTGAAGAAATTGACATAATGAAAGTATATTTTTATAACTATGTATAAATTAAGTTCTTTCTAAACATGATGTGCTCTACAGTCTCAAAGATGTCTGACTCATACACCCTGTCTCTCACTCTCCCCTCGCTCCCTCCTCTCAGCATTGTGCCTGACTCAGTCATGTCTGCGATGAAAACACATTTGTTTTAAATTTTCAGCAGCACGTGACAAGACGCCGGACAGAGAGTGTATGAAAACAATGGTTTAGAAGATGTTAATATTTCCCTGAATGGAGACGACATCGCGTCTGGTCAGTTAAAGATCAGGGTCATCTGTAGCGCGAGCACAAGCTAATTAACACTGAAAAGAGTATTCACCTCTAAAATCCCAAATAAGCAACAAAACAAGCTCAATCGTCCTCCATCATACCAAGCTCTTTTCCTGCTGCAGCACTTCAAGCGCCTAAACATATGCTATAATCAGGTTCTTTGTGTGGGTGTAACTAGGGATGCACGATATTGGATTTTTTGCCGATATCCGATATGCCGATATTTTAAAACTCATTAAGCCGATTACTGATACCGATATTTTTTTCCCGCACACCTAATTGCAGAGATCATCAACTCTCTTCTGTATTGGAATTAGCGTACAGTATAATGGTGATACTTTTATCACATTTGTTACAGCGGTCGGGGTGACGGGTCTTGAGATCAAGTTTGTAGCATTGAAAGACTTTGCCTTGGCTCCTCCTCGCATCACTGAAGCTGAGCAGTCATTGCAAAAAGCAGTTTTGCTATCTGTTTCGGACACTTTGAAAAACTTGCACACCACGGACATTTTGGCTTCTAACTCTCTCATGCTGCAGGTAGACACACGTGACGTCATCACGCTGCGCCGCGCAGGTCTTCTTCGCGCCGGGGACATTGCGCCGAGGTCGGGCATTTAATCAAGTATGCAGCAGCCCATTATTTTATCGGTTAATTATATCGGCGGATATCGGCGTGTTGGCCGATAGTCCGATAGTTCATTTTTAAGCCAATATCGGCCGATACCTATAACGTGCCGATAATATCGTGCATCCCTAGGCGTAACGTAAACGTTGCGCTGGTGACAGTTCACATTGTGGGAGATAGTTTGTGTCCAAGGCAGCTACTTGCTGACTTTAATGGTAAAGAGAAGACACGCGTTGAAATATGGGGATACATTTTTTCCTAAAAGGAATTCAAGGTGATTTGATGTTTGTTCATACAAAAATACCAAACAAAGACATTTGATAATTATGTCTGTTTATGATGTGTAGGCCAGAACATCTCTGCAGCACAATATTTCACTTAAAATGGTATTTCTACACATATTCAACCTTCAACAATTATTAAAATGGAATTTTTTTTGCAACTATTTTAAGCCAAACATTAAAAAGATGAGTGTTTAAAAGGTTTTCAACTGCTGATTGACAGTGATCCTTTTGCAAAGGTGTAGTTAAATGTAGAGTTGTTCTAATACCCAAAACAGTATGGGGAAAAGCTTCCATAAATCTGGTGTCTGGGGGTAATCAAGTCAATGCACCAATCAGATACCATCATGTATAAGACCCCAAAAAATCTACTTGTTTCTTCTGCATATAGAGAGTAGCCTCTCCAGAATGATGTATATTTTAGCTGCTACTAGCAACGACTGTTTTAGAGCGTAAAAAACAAGCTAGTTTCAGGTCAGTTATCATGTGAGGAAACACACATCGGACTGGTTTTAGAGGGGTATCAAATGATATTGGACCATCGCTGTGAAAAGGTGGGCTTTCGGCCTGCTGTGGTTGGATGTGGATGCGCAGTGACCCTGCTGTCCTGTCTGAAGTGGGCAGATAATTCCTCCACTGCTGGGCAGAAACAGAGATGATCAACCACAGGGCTCAAACAAAGACATTGAGGCCGATGACACGTTGGTGTCCACAGAAAGATGTATTTAGCGTGTTTCGGGTGATCTCGTTCTACTTTATCAAAAGAACGTGGCTCCTTCCTCCTTCAGCCCTAACCGACATAAACACCCTCAAGGGACGTTATCGAAACCTAAACCCAGATAATACAGAAATCTGTGCAAAGTGAGAACGTGCACGCGCGCAGACACAAACAGCGGGACCTGTCAATCACCTGTTCCCTCCAATCGCACGTTAACGAGGCACTAATTGGGACGCTTGCTGACACGGCTGTCATAAGGAATACACTGACGCACACACAAATCAGGGGTGCATATTGCAGCCAATAGCACTCAGACACACACCCACACAACAAAGCAGTAAAGAGGTAATCACAGAGATTTCTCTTCCTCCATCTCCACTAAAGACGCTGAACTGTCGATCACAGCTCACACGCCGAGCTGCAGTGCATGCCAGTTAATGGGAAAACAGTATAATGAGGCTCTAAAAATGAGCTTTTTGCCTCTGATATAAATACGAGGTTCCACATGAAAAGAGGGCAGAAAATAGTTCAATTCAATTAGATTTGGGGTTTCAAATGCGGGTGGCACTAAAAGGGAGCATTTCATTTCATGCTTATGTAACAGCCATCGTACGCTGGCTGAGCGCAGAGTAGAGAGTAGACCCTTCCCTGCTACGTCACCCAAATTCCTCTGTAGGGGAGATGGGAGGCTTTATGCCGGAGGAGTATCCACTTCTATAGGAGGGATTCAAATGTGTAGGATCAATCACAGCGGAGGAACCATGACCTCGCTACCATCACAGTCAAAAGCTTAAATTTTAAAACGCAACAATGCTACAAAGACATCATTTTCAAAAAGAAGGGGAAAAACACGCTCGAGTGCAAACACACGCACACACACGGGCTCTCTTCCCTCATCTCAGCCCTGCTGTTGGCTGTAAAAAGGGCCTGCTGATGTTTCAGCCTTATTTATGCAAATCCCATTTTGCAGTTCAGTCACAATGGAGTATGGCTCTCTCTTCCTCGCTCTCTAGCTCCCCTATTCGCTCTCCGTCTGCTCGGCCTCCATCTCAAGAATATTCTTTAGTCCATTACATGTTTAGGGTAATATCAGAAACATGATTTCCACCTCTCTTTCTCAGTTTTCTGCAAGAATTTACAAAAAAAATAAAAAGGCACCGCCGTCAACAATGAAGCGTGCAGTCTGAGGAAGCGGCAGGCAGAATCTCCATCTCTTCACACAAGGCCACAGCTTACATGAACCCAATATTCATTCAAATCAAATGACTAAATAAGAAGTCTCCAGTCAGAAGTTTTCAACAAGTTGTATCTCTGAAAAGTGGATTCCTCAAATTCCTGAGCATTGTTACTTTTACTTAAAAGCTGCCGCTGATAAATATAATGGCGTAACGGTGCATGTCATCCCCCACTCTCTCGTCCCCACATTTCCTGTCTCTGTTCGGCTGCCCTTTATAATAAAAGGCAAAAAAGCCTGAGTCAAAAGTTATGTTTTTATCTGCGTCTTTGGAGCAAGTGTAACGGTGTGCATCCACTGAACGCAAACCGACACAGCAAAAAATTCGCCCCCACTCATTGTGTATGCGCACCAGGCTAATGATGCACTGTTCAACAGCTTTTCTCCCTCTTCATGTCCATCCTTATGTCATACTGTTAGTAAACAACCTTGTTGGGAGCTGTTTGGATTAAAAAGACTCCTCAACTCACGGCAACAAGTGATCATGGAGAGGGGGCGGACACAAGATATTATATTATTCTATATTTGAATATACGACCGAACTGTAATAAAAAAGGATATTCAGATAGTTCGAGCCTATTTGTTTTTTTAGAAGGAGTTTTGACAGCACTAGGCCACACTGTAACAGGACCAAAAGACGGAAACAACAGGTCCTTTGGTGTTTGAACACTTTCATATAAATTATAAATTTCACCTGATGATGGTCTAAGAGCGGAAACGTGATCGACAGGCATTTTGTATTTCCACTCACATGTTTGTGTATCTGTTGTGTAGGAACTATGTACAAGCTATCATTATAAAACACATACATTTTCCTGTTTTGTTAAGAGAGGGCAGAGTCATAAAGTTAGTAAAATAACTCAGTCATACTTTAGAAGTTAGCAAACATTAGTGATTTATATGATGTACCTTAAACACTCAATACAAAGACCGTAACAACAAACTGATGGTATATAGAAGATGTGATCTTTTAACTTATATGAAAATTAAAGTGCTACTTGTTCTTTCAAATCAATCTTCAATCTTTAATCCGTTCATTTTGGATACCGTCTAACGTCTCAAATTAAGCAAAAGCCTCAGTGTTCTCGTTTACGTAACCACCTTCCTTTCTACTTCCTGCACACACCTGCCAGACTGCTGGTGAAGCATTAACAAACTGCAGCCCAACAAGCAGCATTAACTCTTCTGTAAAAAGGCATCAAAGCAAAGCAAAAGATCGTTTTGCCATCTCACAGCACCGTGGCTGAGGAATCACCTGCATGCTCACCTGTTGAGGTGGCCTCCGAAGAGCACCGACCCAGCACGCCGCACCCTGCAGATACCGCTCATGACTCGGGCTCGGTGCATGCAGAATGCGAGGAATGCTAAGTGTCACTAAACATAGAGCTGTGACGCCACTGATGTAACGTTTGACATAATGCATGGGACATGACAGGGACACAAAAAGCACACAGGTATGCTCAGCTAAAGTGAAACCAAGCTGCACAAATATTTACAATTAACTTTTCCAAATTCTCCAAACTCTTAAGTTCTCCGACAGTAACAACAGCTTCATATCTCCACCTGAGTGGAGTCTCTAAAACAGCCGTCACCCCCACATCCTCGGCTCATCCTCTCCTCTGGTCTGCAGACGATGCCCCTCCAGGGAGGCGACATGTGTGTTATGTCACATATCGTCATATCATATCGCAGTGACAGAAGCCTCGCCGTGTCCGTCACAATGATGGAAGCAGCGATGAAAGCAGGAGCACGGGTAAGGGGTGTGATACAGATATACCCGTAGGAGGAGGGGTTTATTGCACAAGTCGCCCTCTTCACTGCGAGCGCGGGTGGGTGTCTGTGTCTCAGACAAACACACACACACACACACACAGCTGACTCACTAGTGACACATCTGCTGGCGTAGTCTGGGCACGGTGCCATGAGTGGCGGCCAGCTCCAGCAGCAGGACTGGCACTCGGCACTCCAGCCTGCTGTGATCTCCGTCGTAGACACGCTTCACCCTGCTCTGCCATCTCCGTCGATCTGCCCCGTCTGTCTCTGCATCTCCGGCTAAGTGGGTGTGTCTGGCTTACACACCCACGCGCTCACCTTTCTACTCAATGCGAGACAAAGAGACTGGGTAACTGGCAACAATGTGCCATGACACAGCGTGGGCAAGTCAGGGGAGTGCCAGTATCAAACGCTTACATAAACGCACAACAGCAAGTCTTACTTTGATTTAATTATACATAAAACTGAACAGTAAAGATTATAATACACATTTTGGACTTAGTTTTGTAACATAAAATACACTTAGACACAGCATGTGTATAAGAAGATTTGTAGTAAGAAGTTGTATAAGGGTTGCATAAGGCACTCACATTGCCCAACTCTCTGTTCACCATCACATAAAGCACGCAACAAATAGATTCTTAATCTCACTGTCCACCACAAGGACAGGAAGTGCGAGCAATAAAAGCCAAAATGAAAAACCATGAAAGAGCTAAATCAAACCTGTGAAGCCCAACACCTCAGTAATGTGAGCAGTGGAGGAGCAGCAAGATTTCTTCTTTCTTTCTTCACATAAAATCATGCTACCTCCGGCTTAACATTAAAGCTCTGCACCCGCAAACGGGCCGCACTTTAAGCCACGACCACGATAGCTACAGCTGGTTAGAGCGTAGAGTCTGCTTCACCGTAGATCCACTCATATACAACTTTAACCAAGACCCGACCCAAATTGGCCCGGGTCAAACGTGTGCAGTCAAATCCAGTCCGGATAGGGTCTTGAATCGCTGTGGCTACATGGATCAGAGCTGTTCAATCAGCTCTGATTACGTTGTGTTGTGTGACATGTTTTCTGAGGCGAGAGACCGTTCAAGTAACCTTTAAGGGCCAGTTAACCAATTCTCAACCTCAGTCCTATCATGCTATTATGTGGAGCTAATGGCATTATGGTAGGAAAAAAATGTGCCTATGGAGGACGCTATCCGCTTCTCCAATGGGCCCTGGAAAACCTCTGCCAGATGACGCGTTTTACGTCGTCCGGCCAGGGAGCTCGCTTAACTACACTTCAATCCAGGACACCCGCCTTCGATGTCATGTCTCGTTCAAAATCGTCAGGTTACCGAGCTACCGGCATATTCTCGTCGTATTTCGGATTCTGTACCGCTCTGAAAACGGTAGTATTTCACTCCAGCGTCTCTTGCTGGGCCGTTCCTTTTAGAGGGAGGAGCGCAATGCACGCTGGGTGTTGTAGGAATGTAGAATGGGCGAAACCACAATGTTTGTACAACTTCCTCCACAGCTATGGCGCCGATTTCAAATATCATTGCTTCTATCGATTACAGAGAACACCAGCTTTGACTGACGGCGGCTTTTTCAACAGGCGAACTGCTCCTTTAAGAATCATGATCATATTGCTGCTGTTGGACTACCAAACTGGTGGCGCATCGTGCTGCACAACCAGTTTAAGCTCTGTGGTCCATTTGGGTCCATTAGTGAATTATCCACAGGTCTAATTATTTTATGGATGACTTTTAATACTATTTTGCCACATCAGATAAAGGTAGGGTTTAACACGGGATGAAAAACAGACTTTTATAGGAAGCACTTCCTTGTACCTGAGAAAATTAAAACTAGGAGCATTGTGCTGAAATCCCCTGAACCACTGACACCAGCAGTAAGTACAGTGGCATCACCAGCATGCAGCAAAACCCACTCCTGGTTTCAACGCACACACACAAGGAAAATATGCAAATTCTACACTCCAGTACGTTTCTCTCGTTTGTGGCTCAAATGAAAAGCTGAACACAAGCTCCATTTGCTTAAGAGAAACTCCGCTGCCCTCTGTGCAGACCCCTTCTTTCCTCCCTTCTCTTGACCATGCTCTCTGGTCCGTGACTCCCTCCCTCCATCCCCGACGGTCGCTCCCACACTCGGGCCACATTCCTCCCCTTGCTCATGCTGGGAGGACGTCTCCCTGTGGCTAAAAGCATTGTGGGAAATCCCAACGGCCGGGCCCTCCAGAGGCCGTGCAGACCATTGTGGTGAAGTGCAGAGCGGGGCCTGCGTTCCTTCGCTCGCTGGTGGAAGGCTCTTCTTGCACGACACTCGCCAACATATTACACACTTGCCACAATAAAAAAACAACCAACACATGGCTGTTGTTAACGTCTTGATACTGAGCCTCAGAATAAACAGCGCAGAAATATCAGATAGCCACATTTGAAGCAGCAGTCAGTCAAACCCACGCTGTGCAAAACCTCATTTTAAAGCCTTTAGAGCACCAGGAAAGGAAAGGAATTACGTTTTTAAGATCTGCTCCAAAAATATTTTTCCATAGAACCTTTTTGTGCGTTACAAATCAACACCCAACAGAAACAACGTGACATCTCAACCTGTCACACCATGTGACACAGTTCAGGCATCTCTACTGACCTGGCACGACAACAAACAAGTGAAAACATGTTTGACTTAAAGCAGAGCACAATACACGAGCCTTCCCCGCTCCGCTATCTTACAGCAAAATTAGCACTCTGGAGAGAATACGAGCCAGATTGTGTCCCTGAATTACCCCAGTTTGCACTCATGTGTCATTCCCATGGAATTTTAAACACACTGGCTAAGACCTGCCTAATTAAATATACAGGCACAGAGCAATATACGTGCACATACTCATGCCGTTGCACATAGGAACACTGACATGCTGCAGCACTTAGCTGTCCTAATAATGTCTGAGATTCACCGAAGACCAAGTTTATGGCGTCTGCTGCTCCCCTGAGTCCGAGCTTGCTTACTCCTGGGCGTTTCTGTCTGAGCTGTCGCCCCACTGAAAGTATGAATGATCTTCAACAAGACAGGTCCACTCTGCTGTTACCCGCACGGCAATGTGTTGAAAGCAGCAGTGTATTAAGCATGGAAACCAGGTAAACAGAATCAGCAAATGAATCCTGATATAAGAGACACAATAAACTTCCTTCCTTACACTAATCAGGTTTTGTTTTCAGGAAAGAGGAGATAATTCTGTTACACACTCTCTTTATTGTCACAAATCCGTTTCCGTTGCCGTTATGACCTCGGAATGAAGCTTTTTGCGCCTCATTTTGGAGGCATTAAATTGGCTTTTCATCGCATTCAAGGTGGGTCGAGTTAATAAATTGAGAGGAACAAAAACAAATTTACTTCCTTTGTTTATGAGAATAAGCAGTCGAGTCATATTACAACACTCTGAGCAAAAACAAACATGGAGGATGAGATCGGAGCAGTTAGAATCTAAGGTGTGGCACTGCTTTGGATGTCACAATCTCAAAAAAAATTGACATGGATCGTTAGATGACTCAGCTGTAGCAATAAGTTATCCAACATTCGGCAAACTGTGGATGCCGAGAGAAGGGAACCTGTTGCTTTTCCTGCCCAACAGACTGCAGACACATCAAAGGACAAACCCACGTGATCAATACCACATTTAAGGAGAAGGCGACACTGATTGACAGCTAGTGGTGGACTATATCACAAAACAAACTACTTATAATTGATGCTTCATACAGCTTTGTAGCAACTAGTGCTGGTGGTTACAGCTAATTAAAATCCAATATTTACCAAGCAAATCAATTCACTGTTGTAGTTTGTTGGCATTTTTTTAAATCAAAGAACTACAAATATGTAACAAAAAAAGAAGTTGCTAATCTTGAATATTTAAACTGTGTGACCACTAAACTTTAAATCAGCACAACCATCTCAGAAGAGTGGCAGAAATTAATAAGTACACGTACTTAAGTGCTGCACTTCAGTACAGACGTGAGGTTCTTTTCTAATTGTGCTCTGATTATTCAAAGGATGTACAATATTTTTCAACATGCATTATTGGGAATTTACAGAAGTGAGGGAGTACAGTATTGTTTAGCGGTCACGTGAGTTTATTTACAAAGCCACGCTATTAGCCTCGTTCTTTGTTATGAAATATATGAGTCATGGATTGGTCGTGTTGGGGCAAAGACATTCGGGATCTCCTGCGATGATTGAGACAATGACCAGGGGGTGCTGATTTAAATGCATAATTTTGGATTTTTATAAGTTGGAGACGCAGGATGCACACTGAGCAACACCACGGCTGCTACATTACTTGTAAAGACGCAACAGATCCGTCCACCTCTGGGAATAACAATAAAGTGGGAACAAAGAAAGATTTTGCTTCTTCTCCCTTTCAAACTAAAGTTTACCAAAGACTTTCTGTAAAGCTCTGACACATACACAGCATCACTTACCAGGAGGACGACCAGATTTACTACACCAGAAGCCTCCTGTGATTTACACTGACAGTGTAGTCAAAGAACACTTGATAATGAAGAGTCAGAGCCGTTGATGCATGCTTATCGCCGGCTCATAAAATTTGATTTCAACTGGTCTTAAATTGCAAGCAAGCGCTATGAGTTGTGTCACATGTTTCAAGTTTCATGGTAAATAAACAAATGGAGGATTATGAGTGAAATCGTCCTCTTCCTGATGGACAAAAATGATTACCTGACAAACTCTATATTATATATTAGCCTCTCTCAGTTATATCGGTGCATATACATGTCTGAGTACATAACAAATGTAGCTGTGAGATAATTTCTCCTGCAGAGCCCACTCTGACTTCATGGTTAGCAATACTGTGACAATAACATGCCAACCTCTGCGCAGCAGGTTTTTTTTATTGTTTCAGAGGTAGACAACATGATTGCAGTTTGCAATGGATGTACCGCAAGTGCTCTGAACCCTACAGAGAAATACATCATCTAACTTTGCTCTCTACATCTTAGCCTTTATCATCATCAAGTGTGCATCAGCTACAAAAAATGTGTGGCCAAAATCTCCCTGAAAACCTTCAGCCTGATTCCAGTGGGCAGATTTTTTCCTTAGTGCCGTCTTTAAACGTCAAATGAAACCCCAGATTTAAACTACAGTTTGCCTCCTTCATCCCTACAGGTTAGCATTGTGTCATGATGCTACATTAAACTAAGCTAACTAGTGACAATAGTCAATCTGCCAGCTGGACGGGACCTCAGCCCGGCTGGCAGCTTTTAGCACGGTTAGCCGAGTTGACTGCAGGTCACCGCCGCCCCCAGGTTCCACCTGAGGGCAGCTTTGTTGGAGAGGACCCCTCCCCTCCGGGCAGAAGGGGCAGCCTGTCTGTGCAATAACTGTCAATCACAGCAGAGAAACATGAAAGCAGAATTATAGGTGCATTCTGACTCAGCCAGACACATCCCCGAGGATCCTGAACGGGCAACAATCCCACCACATATGAGACTGAGGCCTCCTACGCAACAAAAAAACACATTCATATTTATAACTGAAACTGTTCGAAAAGAAAGGCGAAGCTGTGAAGACTTAAAGGTTTTGTTTTAAAATGACATTCTGCAATCTTTTTGTAACCAATTTCCTTTATTGTAATATTTCTTTAACATTGTTTCCCAGTTCTGAACGCCCCATAATGGTCAGCTTTGATTTTGATTAAATGATTAAGAAAGCAACTGATGCTCTTTTTGTTTTTGTCGAAAATACATTGTGATAAATATCAAATGGAGACATGGATACTTGTGTTTACTTATCTGTGAGAAGCATTTAACACTAGTTTGGAATAACATCATTGGTGCTCCAAAAACAACAAGGTCTCATCATCTATCCCTGTGAATGCTTCAGAATATACCTGTAAACACGCCGACTCCACTCTCTCTCTTTTATCATACTAAAACTTGGGCTACTAGAATAGTCTTTCCAAAGAGAAATCTGTGTACCCCACTAAGTGGAACTAATATTCATCAATAAGTTTAACTCTTATTAATTATATAAACTGTGTGTTCACAATTTCACACTGACAGAAGCATTCATTGTGGATTGGTCACATCTGGCTACTACCTGGACCATTTATTAAAGTCGCTACTGGTTAAAGGTATCACATCACGACTGATTAGCAAGACAAGACGACTAGCCATTTTGTTTTTTGGCTTTTTTATTATTCGATAGGACGGCTGAAGAGAGACAGGACATGTTGGGAGGAGAGAGTGGGGGGTGATGCACGATATTGGATATTTTTCCCGATATTTTCCACCCCTTTTTTTGCCGATTTCGATACCGATATATTAGGCACATGGTTTTTTTTCACCTAATTGCAGAGAACATCTGTAGTGGAATTGATATCATGCCTACTCTTATTGTAGTGGCCCACTGGCAGATACAGAAATAACATAATACAGTGCTTTTTAAGATGTACACATTCACTGGGTAATGTGAGAAAACGACTTAAACTTAGGTTATGTACAAAATGCCGAATTTATTTGTGTTTATTTTCTTTTCTTTTTTAAGAAGGAATGTCAAGCATTTAGGCATAATTAAAGCGTTGTTTTATCAGCGGAAAATATCGGAAGAAAAATGTATATCCGCCGATGCTGATGTGTCATTTTCAAGCCATAATCTGCAGATACCGATAACGTGCCGATAATACCGTGCATCCCTGCCAAATGAACCTGCAATCACCGCATGGAGGACTTTAGCCTGCGTACATGGGGCGCCCGCTCCACCAACTGAGCGAAACCAGTGCCCCACAACTAGACGTTTTAACAAGTGGCAAGGGCCAGTATGTGCAGCAACTAACTTTCAGGATCATGTCCTCAAACGTGAAATCTAGTAGTTGTGTACTTTTTTCAACGAGCATATGAATGAAGAACTTCTGTCAAGCCATCATTTCATGGAGCAGAGAAAATACCGTCTATAAATAAAGTTTGTGTACATGTTTTTTGTTTCATTTTCCTTACAAAATCAACATTACTCTTATCTCCTAAAAGGGTTAAATGGAAATTTGAAGGCCAACAATGTTTAAAAGCCCAACAGTATTTTTCCTGCTCTCTAGGGGATAGTACATAATTACTGTACTGTGGATGTCTGACTACAGCAGGACTCATTCAGCAGATGAACTACAATCCTTAATTAACTGGGAATATAAGTCTAAGTCAGCAAATAGGAAACGGATGCTTTTTTTTTTGCTAAATGTCAATACGACTTAGTTTATGAGCTAACGGGTACGAAATTGGAGATCAGACAGAGGCCAGGAAAATAAATATCAAACAATAGAAAAAAACAGACACACTTGGGTCCAACCAACTGTATGAACCGGGGAGGGGAGCCCCCTGCCACCCACTACAAAGACGATGAGACGACCCCCCCCCGTCATAGCTCCATGTCATGCACAACACACGCCTTGCGAGTTTTAATTAGAAAACCCATGAAGCAAACAAATGCACGGAAACATGAGAGGCCAACACACGGAGGAGAAAATAAATCCTTTGCCACTTCACATCAATATCCATTTCCCCGTGTCCTTCACCTCGCTGTGGTTTTTGGTTAACACGCTCCGGATTAGATAGCAGATAAATAAACAGCGCGGACAGTCGTCTCGCCCCGACCGTGTTGTGTCCTCAGCATGTGCAGATCAAAAAGAACGAGACCAAACAAATCGCACTGATAGTCCAAAAGCAGAGCAGCTCGGCTTCCTCGGGCTGCTTTCCCTGAGCGTAAAGAGCGGGTCTGAAGGTCTGCGATTCAAGGCCTCTCGCATCAAAATGCACCAATCAACATTGGCACTAGCATAGATTAATGTCAAAGGGGAGATAGTGACCGATGTTGCGGTTGCGTCAGAGCGGTGTCAGGCTATCACGTTATGGCACCAGTGAGTGTTTGCTACGTTTGATTGGTCTCATAACATAATCAGGAAAATGTGTGAACTGATAGTAAGGAAAGCAGGCAACAAGGCACGTCTTATTCTTTTTGCTGTATATTTTAATCCAAAGCAAAACAAAAACTTGCTTAACTGGTATTTTTTTCTTACCTGGAATCATAAATCACTACCTTTCTCACTCACTCACGACTCCCTCAAATGAGCGCACTCAGTAGTTTACTTTGTAGTTGTACGTTTAGACAACAGCGCTTGTGGGTTTTCATTTAAAGTGTTTAACAATATATTTAATTACCTCTTTTAAGGGTACTAAAAAGACCTTACATTTACCTTGGCAGAATTCTGACACTAATAACTGGACAATAACATCAAATAGGCCATACATTCTCTTTTTCCAGTGCAACAGCCCTTACCAAGTACATACTTTGCATGCAGTATGCATACACGTGGGACGCACTGCTTCATCCCAATATTGCGCTCTGAACTTTGACCCACTTGCTCATACAACTGTCCCCATCCTTAGTCCAAATATAAACATTCGCCAAATGTGCCAGTGTATGACGGATTTTTTGAAAAAAGCATGCTGCTTGCATACTTTAAAATGCAACAGGAAGTTAAAGGACATCCTATTTATGGCGTACTACATTTGACATGCAGTAACAGGGACAGTCTAAATCTTTTTCTGGCTTACTAAATAGTTAGGCAGTATGGGAACGGGAGCTCAGCCAGGAAATGATTATAGACACATCCCGTATGTATCGCCGTAGCCTTGTCTCTTAGCATTTCTACTGTTATGCTCATGACGTAGTAAAGTATTTGGTATATTTAGAAGCAGTGTGCCATGTTTGTATGTATTTTTAAGAAGAGTGGAGATGTGTAAGTATGAAATAAACTGTTATTAAATGTGTCAAAATTAAAGAAGGGGAAAAAAAAGAGAGAGTGGAGCTAGGTTACCTCAGAAGCCCCCCTGCCCTTTCAGCAGGGCCTCATATGGAGAACCAGGTCTCAGGTCCCCTGGGCACTGATGTCTGCTCTCCACTCGACTCCTCCCAGTCAGCCACGGAGGCTGTGAAGGAACCTGGGCCACTCACGACACCCTACAGCCACAAGTCATTCACACCTGGAACAGAGGGAGAGAACTTTGCTCATCGGTTGAAACACAAACAAGCGAAACGGCAAGGAAAAGCACTCAGCTGCTCGTGTTAACAAGACCCACATGTAGCAAACACATAACCAGTGCAAAGCTTAGGTCATTAGGGGCTACAGTAACAGTGTCTACTGGCCTTTTTAACCCAGACACTCATTTATACTTCAGTTATCGACCAGTGTACACTTAAGGGACTACGAGACAGTGTATGATACTATATCAAGAGCTTTTTTTACTCTTTGCATCTCAGACGACTTCCTCCAAAATTTGAACTGTGTGAGCGACTTTTTTGCACCGGAAAACTGCAAAGAAAATAGGACGAAGGAGTGACCATAGCAAGGACAAATATGAAACAGCCTTAAGACTGTGCAATAGATATGCGCTCAATGCAGACAGCATTGTTGCCTAGCAATTGAAGAGACCAGAGCCCTGTATTAGGAAGGTTTGCAGTTCAATCTCAGCAACTAGCAGGTATGCTTGGACCCCCTACCTGCTAAATCAGAAGCAGCTCTGGATAACAGCATCAGTTTACGGAATAAAAGGCAAACTGTGACAAAGCTTTAAAGGTTTTTCTTTTTTATATAATGAGCAGGACAACTTATGATGAAAATTTGATTTCAATCCTTGCAAAATTTTGTATAAAAAAAAGGAAAATAAATGGACTTAGGGACAAGTACTAGATGAAAGGTAAAAATGGAAGACTTCATTCATTAGGGGAGTAAATTCCCAAGTTTCAGATGTCTTTTACCAAACATTTTGATGCAATATGGTTTGGATATTTTTATACTCAAAAGTCAAGTTAAAAAACTGGTAAAACTAAAACACTGAACGAATTTTATGCCATGTTTAGCTCCCTGTCTTGCCAAGGTAACACAGCACAATGCCACACAAGTTATTCACAAACGGGCCTACTCGAGGAAGTCGTCCTAAAATATACACCGACATCTACAAACCCTAAAACTCTGCAAATAAACGTAAGGCACACAACAACTACACAGACTAGACTTCCCCCCTGAAATCTCAGCGCCTCACTGGACAACTCTTGGCGGACAAAGTAATTCCATGGCGCTTGAAACTCCAGGAACTTTTTTTTCTTTTTCCTAAAAGAAGTTGTTCCTGTTTCGCCAGAGAACTGGGGGGGAAGGGAGGACTTCAGCACTTGCATTCATGGAGCGTCGGCCAGCGCAAACAAAGTCTTCCCCGAAGAGGGAGGCACTGGACGGCGGCGGAGAGCGAGAACAACGACGTCGGCCACAAGCACACAAATAAAAACACACACAAAACGAGATTTAATTGAGGGCTTTGTCTGTGAATAAAAGAATTCAGGCCCTCCTTGAGCAAACGTTCATTTTCAAGTTCTGCTAGCTCCGTTAACAATGTAACAATTAAATCGCTCGGCAGATGATAGGGCTGGCCGACACAATCAGCAGCCGAGGCCTATAATCTCGCTACGCGTTTATAAATCATATCACTCACATTTTTAATAAAGGAAATACAATACCAGCGGTGTAGTACTCCCGAAGAATGCAGAACATGCATGCTGCATTGTATCCTTTTTTCATTTTCACTAAGCACGGGCGGTCCTCCAGTATAATGGGGTAAAAACCAATATTTCTCCGCGGGTTTTACACCATGCTGAAAACATCGTGAATAATCCGCTTTTGGTGCGCTGGAAAAATCGGCATTCACGCTTGAAAGGATGCTCACTGTCTGCCAGGCCAGACACGACGTGGGTTTGCTAGCCAGCCTTCGGGGACAGAGGCAGAGAAGAACGGATACCGGAGTGAGATGTCCCCGGGAGGAGGACCCGCGTGTGCCCGTTGCCAGGAGGCGAGCTGTGGTAGCGACACTTTCCACCTGGATTTGAATAAAGGAGCACTCACCTGGAATGTTAGCTTAATTTCCACTTTCCTCGAACGACGGATTCATGGCGCACACTTATCAAATCACAACATTTTCACGGTAACATTATAAAATAGAAATGTGTCTCCCCCCCTTTCGCCCGAGCTTTCCAGTGGTCCTACTCCATTACATCCCAGTCAAGATTTCCTGTCGTCTGTCCCCCCCTCCGTTCCAGCGCGGTGGTTTCGCCCGAATTCTAAGTAGCAATTCTAGGTCAGGTCTGTGTGCCAGTGAGAATGTAACTGTCGGACAGCGAAGAGACACCAATGTCCACCTCACGTAACACGGTAAAAAAGGGTGACTAAGATACACATTTTAAAGTACAAACGCACTCAAATGGTGGTTTAAGCTGTTGAGCTTTTCACTGAGCGGAGTTATACCCTCGTCTTTGTGTTTGTAACTTCCTCTAATGAAAGAACTTGGGAGTAGTTACGCATCAAACTTTTGGAAGCTAACAGCAAAAAGTTTTAAAATACAAGTATGGCCATTACATTACATCAGCCTAAAACAGCAAGAGCTGAAACAGTTTGGGGATTTATATAGATTTGGTCACTATAGAAATAATGTATTGAATACCACTGATATACAACTAATTATATAAATAGAAACAATAATGGAAAATCTTTTTTTTAGCTGCTTTTCTCTTCTATCTTTTCCAGTATCTTCTGATAAAATCAGTGAATCAAGTCAATTCAAATCAATTATTAGCAAATTAATTTAAGAAATACCAGGTGTCACTGTTATGCTGATAGTAATCCATTTGTGTTATTAACATTCTTGTAATATTTTATTCAAAATGTTTTACACCTTCAATGAACCTGTCAATTCAGCTGCAGCCATTAAAATGTCCTGGTCCAGACTTTCTTATCTACATCCGAATTTGTGTTGGATTAAAGGGAGTCTAGCTCTTTTATATTACTCTTCTATCAAGTACTGAGAACACAAATACAAGAAATCAAAGGAGAAAGGGTTAATCCTTGTTTTTCGACACACTGGTTCCAAAACCTCCAAACAATATTTTCACAGAATTCAACCTTTATTTCTTTTTTACTGGATCCTCCCTGCCTGGTAAACCGCTAACCCTGAGGGCAAAGGGTTTTTTTAGAAACTCATGAGACGTTGTACAAAAGTTGTCAGTGTTGCAGTGAGGGAGAAATAGACCTCGTGAAATAAGTGTAAAAGGACTTCCACTTTGAGATACTAAAATCAGTAAACACCAAAGTCGGTGTTTGTGCTTTATTGTCAAGAAGTGAGTTCATTAAACACACACACTCACCGGCCACTGCATTAGGTACACCTGTACAATCTAATGCAGTTCAAGCTACAGCACTGCCATGGATTCTGCTTTGATGAAGTTTTTGTTGACTTTTGTTTTGTTGAGATTCGGAAAAAGAGTGTAAAACATGAGGGGGCCAGAGTATTAGAAACACCTCTGATAAAGCAGCTCAGTACAGCCCCACCACCAATTATGACCGTGACACTGAAATATCATTGAATTAACACCTCTATGACAGCTTAGAAAAAAGTCTGTACATTACAGGCAACATAAAAGCAAATCTTATGGCTGAGCTGGTCTATTGGATTACATTAGATTTTTCTGGTGTACCTAATGAAGTGGCCGGTTAGTGTAATTTTGAGGCTCAAACCATCATATTTTAACAGGTAGCCTTGGTTAGACTCGTGTTAATTGCACCGGAAGATGCAACTGGTCCACTTCTGCTTTAGACTAGTTATCATCCATGCCTAATTCAGATCAGGCCAAAGCCAACCATTTCTCTAAGTTTGAGGGGGTTAAAGCACCACTGAAGCGTTTGGTAAACAACCAAGATGGCCGCCGCTGACGTGGAACGTTTGAAATGCTGCTAAGTAGGCATTAAAAAAAACAGGCCGGTTGTTGATGTAGGGTACAAATTTGGCTACTAAATTATGTGACGCCAAACGTCTTAGCTTTAAGTTGAACTACAAGCTGCATGATTTGGATGTTGGAACTAGCTAACTAGCCTAGCAGCCTATTGCTATGTTGTATATGTGTTGCAAGAGGCATTGTGGTCTGTGACCTTTGATCAAAAATAAACCCAGAAGGTCCAGGAACATTTTATTTCATAATTTGGTCTTGTGATGCCAGGCTAGAAAAAATCTTTTATCACATTAAATAATTTTAAAATAATATGTGTGTGTGTTAAGTTATTGATGATATTCATTCAACAGAATAAGAGACTACACTTCCCATAAGCAGTGCAGACAGGTTTTAAAAGTGGTCCTGCTGTGCAAAGGAGCTGACGAAATTAAAATGTGACTAACGCAACTTGAAAAATTCTATTTTGTTCAGCTGCATCACACACACACACACACACACACACACACACACACACACACATATTTACAGACTATCACAGGCCTCAGAGGAAGAGTGAAACATTAAGGACATGCAATATGAGAGTGGTCCTCCTCAATATTTAATCAAGATACATTTCAAATGTAACCCAAATGTATAATCACGACAACTGGGGATTGAATGAATTGGTGTTTAAGTGCATGCATTATTAGCTGGCCTGGTTTTGTGTGTGTATGTGTGTGTGTGTGTTGCTGTACGTCTATGAGAACTGATTTAGACTCCCAAAGTGAAGATGTTTTTGCAAACGGCACATTTTTCTCCAAGAGGCTGTTGAAGGAGGAGGAGGAGGGCTTGGTTTTCAACACACAAGGACAGATTTCTGTGTGTTCAATCTTTGGATTTAAAAAAAAAAAAAAGGAGTTGAGTCACTTAATCGAGTTAGCAACAGGGCTTCTTTTACGCATGATCTTGAACAATGGCCCATAGAAACAACAGATTTGGATCTGAAAACAGTCACGGCGTGAATATGACGTTAAACTTCAATGGCAATTTGTTAAAGGCCAAGTTGCTGTATTTAAATGCACATTTTGGTCATTTGGATTGATGGATTTTATGATCTTTTGCTTTAAAAATACTTAGACAAGTGTTTGCTATCACAACTTGCTATTTAAACAAACTATGGACTATGTTTAAGGCAGATTATGAACCAGACCAAAATGAATGCTGCTTGTTATCGCTGCCAACGGGTCCGAGTCCGACGAAGAGATGTACAATAAGTGAAGCTTAAGTGTCTTTAAAAAATGTAACTTAGGCTTTAATCTTTATTAACAGATTCGACATAAAAATGTAGAATCTGTAGGTGCGCAAAACAAATTTTAGTTCACCAAGAGCTCTGGTTTCCGTTTGTAGTACATTTGTAGTCCGCAGGGAAAACTACAAATGTCCATAGGACGTGCGGAGAGCAAAAGTGCCAAAATGAAATCCTGGTCATCTGATGACTGTTTAGTTTTTTATTAAACTCTGCATGCAAGTTCAGCTAATGATCCGTCCTCAACTTGAGCGACAAATCTGTTTGACGCTATGTAGCGAAAGCCAAACAGCATTAAGATTTCTCTGCATAACTTACTAATAACAATGAAACTGAGAGTCACCAGAAACAGATTAACGTTTGCTCCTCGCAGGGGATTTAATGAAACCAAGAAACGACAGCGTTTATTTTGCAGACATATCCGGAGGGGCGAATGTCGCTTCTCTTTTGATCTAAACACGTTCACTTCTCAAGTTAAGCTAATTTGGACTGTAAACGATGCAACACACGGAAAAGGAAGTCTTAGCTGGAAGTTCTGTAACTGCTGGCTACACCCGAATGCTCAAAGTTTGCCGTCACTCCCAGAGGATAAATTGTTGTCAGACGATGGCCGATGGGTTACGGACAGGTTCGACAAAGAGTTAAGACGTACAGATCTGTCCACAGGGGGAGCAAAAATCCACACAAGCCCAAAGTTGTCTTCTTTAGGTAGCTCTTTGAATGTATGTGAATCTAACTAGTTATTGGGTTTGAATGAGACTTGATTTCTTTCCTTCTTTCTTTCTTATATGGTGTCTTTATATACCCTATGTCTCTCTGCTTATATCTTACAGGGCTGCAGAGCATCAGCAACATGGAAGCCTTGTACGGCAGTGAGCGGCGGGGGAGGACAAACTGTACGTAGGACACAAAATCACGGGATGAGAGCTGCATATTTGTGACTTTTGACAAGCAGACCATGGCTACGTCGGACATGTTTGTGCACGCTAGCAGAGATCTGTGACACACCAAGAAGCTCTTTCTCCCTCTCTTTCTGTCTCTCTCTCTCTCACGCACACACATACACTCCCTTCCCGCTCTGGATTTGTGTGTGTGTAAGTGTGTGGGTGTGTGCATGTGTGTGTGATAAACCCCACTGGTGGAGTAACAGTAGACTGGCAGTATTCCCAGACTGGGTTGCATTAGACATGCACACTAGCAAAGCTCTTCAGGTCGATGTTCTGGCTCTCCAGCGCCGCAACTCTCTGGCATGACTAACCCGGGATACTTTGTAAACGGGAAAACAAAAAAAAAATCACTTTCTGCCCGATGTTACCATAAAAGAACAGAAGAAATCATGTTTATTCCCCCCTGAGCGCTATATGTGTGAGCCCATCCGTCTGTCTGCCTGCATGCGTGGGGGCGTGTGCATCACGTATGTGTGTGTGTTTAAGCAGGACACCAACATTGACTGTTCACTTATCATATTACCATCTGCATTATTTAAAGCTTCGATAAACAGTCCTGCGCTTGGGTGAAACACAGAGGCAGGTGGTGGGTTGGAGGTGTGATGCAGTTTATTGATAAAGACATTAGGTCTGATGAATTATCATGTGGATTATTTAGAGTAAAACAGCTGGCTTTGGACTTGAGACTGTGGGAGGGTGAGCGTAAAAACTGCATCTTTAAGTGAGCTGTGTTTTCCTACAGTAGGACAAGCTGGTCCTATTCAGGTCTGTTCATTAGCAGGCTTTGCAGAACCGCTAGGAACGGCTGGGTTATCAAAATACTGAGACAGTGAGCTCACTCACACAGCGCTGAGGTCACTTACCGGAGAGTGGCAGCCTGACCAATCATCAGTCAGCCTATTATCATGGTATGCAGTGTTGCTATGAGTAACAGAGGCAAGCACTGCCTGGCAGATCCCTAATGATGGTTGATGCACTGAGATGCTACCACTTGGCTTTTTCTATTCCGTTGTGTTCGCCTCTCTTTCGCCACCACTCTCTTTTTCTCGTGTTGTTTTTGCTAAAGTCGAACTTCACACGAGAAGATTGAATCAAGTTCCAGCATCATTTCCTCCCTCCTCCCCCTCCTTGTTTACTGTCCCCTGCAGCAGTGTTTTCTGACTCTTCCACGTGGCAGGTGAGTGTAAACAAGCTGGAGGACTGAAACAATGTTAATTAACCGATCATTAAGGAGTCAAGGCGAACCCAGGAGATCTGAGCAGTCGCCCACCCACCTGCGTCTCACCATTTCGCTAACCGGACTGTTAATGACTAATCAGAGACGAGAGCGATTAGATCGCCTCCTAACGAGAAGGATTTATGATTGCAAGAGTCTATTATGCTTATGTGGCTGAGGCTTTTAAAGTGAAAGTAAAAAAGGAAGAGAGCTGGGCTGGAGGAGGAAGTATTCAGGTCTATTACTGAAGTTAAAGTACCAGTACAACAATGGAAAACTGCTTTTCAAAGTACTTTGGTATCAGTTAAATGTAGTTAAAGTAGCAGCAGTAAAACAAACTGATTTATAATTATATTAATATGTTGTTAATGCTGATCCACTAATGTGTATACACGGTCACATGAGAAATCTGAGCGGCTGTGTGGTGATTAATGTGGAGGAAAGAAAAAGCAAAGTACTGTCACTGAAGTTTGTATTGATTTTTGACATTTGAGATGTTTCGTGGGAAAATGTCTCTTATGTAAAACAGTAATCTGAATAATGCAACACTGTCTCCTAGAAATTACATTTATTTACAAGTAATTTGCAGTTTTAAAGGAAACGTCCACATTACTTTTTCTATTTAGATAATGAAACATGAGGTTTATTTTTAATAATCCCTAGATTACCCTTTTCCCTTTACTCTGACTCTTCAGCTGCTGTAGGTGAATTTCCCCCAATCAATGGAGTTTATCTGATCTTATTTAAACATAACGTATCAGGCAAGGTGTCGCTACAGCCTCATTAATTATTCACTCAATTATTCACTTAAAGAAAAGTGTCATATTTACATAAACCTGGCAATAATGACATTTGTCTGCACAGCATCATTAAAGAGGGGGTGTTATGCTGTTTCACATTGTAAGACAAATATATAATGTTACAATGTTGGATGTCCAGACTAAATGTGGGTGAAGTTTCAAATCTGTAGGTAAAAGTATGTTGGCGTAAGAGCAGTTTTTTCTACACGCTGCATTTTGTGACATCATAAAGTGCAGGCTTCGGAGAGAGCTGGCCAATCAGAAGAAAGTGGGCTTGTAGGGGCGGGGTTTCTTAAAGGGACAGAGCTGACTTAGTCGTTACAGGCAGAGGCTGTATGAGGGTTTTTTTTAACTGTAAATTATGCTAAGCTACTTCCCAGGTATCACAGAGTGAAATATGGAGCTTGAAATTAGCATCATACCCCCCCTTTAATATAATATAATAAGAAATATGTAATTTCTAAGACAAGGGGATGCAACCCAGTTTTTATCAACTGATTGAATCCAGAAAATTCTGAAAAGACAGCTGGAGAGAGACGGGACATAAGGGGAGACGAGAGTGGGGATGACATGCAGCAAAGGGCTGAGGGCGGGAGTCGAACCTGTGGCTGCTGTGTCGAGGACTGTGGCCTCTGTACATGGGACGCCTGCTCCACTCACGGAGCTAAACAAGTGCCCCAATCTTATGTTTATTAAGGTAACATTTTAATCTGAAAGGTAGCTTGTAACTAAAGATGTGCTCGAGAAAATAATCAATATTTCCCTCTAAATTATTCTGGATTAACAGAATCAGAATAAGGAACAAGTGCAGTAAAACTGTACTCAAGTATAGTAATAGAGTAAATGTACTTAGTTAGGGGGGGAAACAGACGGGGGGTTGGGGGTATAGATGACAGTAGTTGTAAGTGTGTGTGCACCACCTTCAAACACCACCCAAACAGAAGCACAGCCTGACTCACTGAGCGTACTCTCTCCTCCTCTCTGCTATCTGTGTGTGTGTGAATGCTTACCGAGAGGAAACGATGGATGCAGACATCCCACAACCCATATTCCCCCTCACTCTATCTTGTTGCCATGGGAACGGAAGCAGACGGGAGACAGGTTCATATCGGCCTCCCTCAGGTCTCCAGTCACAGTCTCCTTCTCTCTCTCTCTGTTTCTCTCCGTGCTGTCAGAGCCGGCTGCTGCTCCTGTGTGGGCCACTGATACTCGCTGATTAAAGGAAGTTATAATTTGATTTTCTCAGCAGGCGCCGTTTAATAGAGCAGTTTAACTAAAGCTGTGCCATCCCCAGGGCTTATAGAAGGAGAGGGGAGAGAAAGAAAGGAAGGAAGAGAGAGAGAGAAAGTGGGTGAGAGAGTCATGTTAATCCCAAACACTGAGCAATCACCCCGCCACTAAACTCTCCCACTCACTCTCTTATTCTAATTCTGTTTGTATTTTACCCTCTCTCTCTCTCTCCCCCTCCTCTGTCTCTCTGCTCTTCCTCTGCCTATTAATCTCAACTCTCCCTCCCTCCTTCATTCCTTCCTCCCTCCTTTTAGGGAGGCAAACACGGGAGGGCTGGCTCCTCTATGTACAAGCTATAGCTGTATTACTGGCCCATTGTGATAATAGCGTTTAATTATCCTCTCAGCTAAAATCAGCCCCATCACTCTCCCTCCTCCTCCCCCACCTCCTCCCCGTCTGTGCTGTGTCTAATACTTCCCCTCTCCTCTTCTTCCCTACCCCGCCACCACCGCCTCCCCCCCCCCCTCCGCCCCGTTCTCCAGCTATTTCAGACCCATTTAGCGGGATAAGCATCTTGAGACAGACAGAGGGGTTTTTGCTCCCTTTCAGAGGAGAGGCGAGGAGAGGATATGGAGACTGGCATCCACGGTGCCCGCCTCGGAATACCAAACAGGGGGCCCGGGCATCTTAATATGCAGTGTGGGACAGAGGCTGAGATCAAAGAGAGAGGCACAGACAGACAGAGAGATGGGTTGGGGTGGGGGGTGGGGGGGGGGCAAGAGAGGAGGAGAGAGGTGAGAAAGGGAGGGAGGGGAGCGAGTCCTCATCTGAGCATCCTTTCCTTCACATCATCGTTTCTGCTCGGCTCTCCTGCGTCACTGCCTTGACCCTAAGAAAAATCGACAGCTTAATTACCACGGCGTGAAAATCTGCATGCCTGCCCATGCATTGATGCAGGAATATATGTGTGTTTTTGTGTGTGCGTCCTCCTTGTTTGGAGGGAGGGGGTTGGATACCTCTGCCACCCACCTCTATCTCCTCAGTCAATTAAGATCGTGAGTAGCTGTCCCTGAAGCGGTGTAGACAGGCTAAATGAAAAGGCAGTGGATGTGAAATATGAATCATTAGAATACTGCAAGGACGGGGCTGAGAGGGGGGAGGGGGGGGAGGAGGTGGGGGTCTGGTGGAGAGATAAGGAGGAGAAGGAATGGAAGAGAAAAGGAGAGGAGGAAGAATGAGGGAGCAGATAATAAAAGATTAACGTCACGCCTCTCAGAGTGGTGGAATTTCAAAAAGCCCTCCAGATCAAATTATTTATCCCCGTCTATAAAGAGGAAGAGGAAGAGAGAGGGAAAGAGAGGGGGAAATAAGTGAGGGAAGTGGAGTAGAATGGAAGAATGGCGCCAAGACCTCTCTCGCTCTCTTTGATGACGGTGCTGACAGCAAAACAAATATGTGTGTGTGTGTGTGTTCTAACAGAGAGAAGGAGAGACGGAGGAGAGAGAGAGAGAGAGAGAGCAGGCAGATGTCTGCGCTCACTCTGTGGGAGGCTCAAGGCTGTTTGCCGAGGACGGAGAGAAGAAAAAGAGAGGAGAGAAAGAAAAGAAAGATGGAGGGTAGGATTAAATGAAACCTGTTTCCCTTTGATTCTTCGCTAATTTGCCGAGAGATGAAGAGCAGAGAGAACAAACCACCTACGCAGCACAGTGCCACACCAAACCACACACATCACTCGTCTCAATAGAGTTCACGCACACACACTGAGAGTTACATTCATCCTCCTCGTGCCCTTCTCGCCAATGACACTGACATTTCTCTACATGTTCTGTGTAACCCCGGCTTGACTCCAGCTCTCCTCTATTTTTAATTTCCCACTCATGCCCGCACGCGCTCCACTGGATATTTTTTTTATTTATTTGCTTCCCGAGCCATTATACCACCGATAACTCCGGAATACCAGCAGACCGTGTTGCTCAGATACACATTGAACGCACACGCAGGCGCAAAGTCCTTCCTCATTAGCCCTGATTCCCCCTGAGTGACATCTTTAACAAAAGGATGCAGCCTCTGCCGCCATGGCAACAGCCTCCTCCATCTCTGCGCGCTGCTTCAGACTGTTTACATGATGGGATCTCACTCTCGTCTTCCCGTTCACTCCATCTCTCTTTTTTTTCCTCCACTCTTTTTGTCACTTCTTTCCCCACTTCCTTTTTTCCGCTGCTGTTTTTCTTTCCCCGGCTAAGTTTTTTTCCTCCCCTCCTCAAACCCTTAAGGACATACAGTAGAGACCACCTGCTTGCCAATCACACAATGTTATGTAGGTCTTAGAGAGAGGGGTAAAAAGAGAGAGAGCGACACAGATGAGTGTGTGCATGTGATTAAATGTGTGTGTGTGTGTGTGAGTGCGAGGGGCTTCCAGGAGACTCTGATATCTAGGCCACGGGAGTCCAAGGCAGCCAGTGTGTCTGGTGTCACAGCAAATCAACTGTCAGCTGTACACCACCTGCCTGCCCACACATGCTCTCACACACACACACACACACACACACACACACGCACACAGTCTGAGGAGCACAGACTAAGAATAGAACACCCGGAGAGTGTTGCTGTTTCTCCCTCCACCTCCTCTCTCTCTCTCTTTTTGCTCTCCTCCTGCCACCATCAGTTTTTTTTACACAAGCGGCCTCCAACGCGATTTTTTTTTTCCTCCTCCTCCTCCTCTTTCTCCTCCACCCCTTTCCCCCCCCCCCCAGAGCCCAGCCCAGCCCGGCCCCGTCTCTCTCCCACAGTGAAATGAGTCACCTGCACTCCTTCTCTCCTCTCCTCTCTCCTCTCCTGTAGGTAGCCGATGAGGTCTTTCTTTCTTTTCAAGCAGAGCAAGGCGGGCGTCATCCGCACACAGCCCTCCGGTGTGTTCGGCTTTTATTGACAGAGCGGGAGGCAGGAAAGGGGATGCGAAAGCGGTGAAAACACAGGAGAGGAGCTTCTGAGGCGGGATTCGATCCGAGGCCGGCAGGGGTGCGTTGCGGTTTCAGAGGCCTCGACCACTAAAGCGTCTCCGGGGAGGATTTTCAGGGCCTGTGTGCACGCTAACCTGCAGATATTAGACAAGATGGAGCGCACAAGGAGTGGTTAGACCCTCTGTAGCATCTAAATCCACATAATACATACGCTCTGCTCTGTGTGTGTGTGTGTGTGTGTGTGTGTGTGTGTGTGTGTGTGTGTGTGTGGTATGCTGCTCTCAGTCTGGTCCCTCTGTTTCTCTGCTGTCTGTGGCCTCCTCTTCCCCATGAATACTAATGTGCTTCAAACCCCAGAGATCAACCCTCCTCCTCCTCCTCCTCTGCCTGCCTCCCTCCCTCCCTCTCTCCATCCTTCGCCACAGTCTTCATTCGTTTCTCCTCCCCCTTTACCTTTCAACTTTCCCTCTCTTTCATCTCCCCTTTTACTCCCCATCTTTTTCTCCTCCCCAAAAGCCCTCCCTCGCTTCCTCTTTCCCTGCCTTATTTCCTCATACGTCCTACCCTCTTCCTTTAGTCTTTTCCTTCCCCCTTTTTTCCCCCCTCGCACTCTTCCTTTCATCCTCTCCTCTTCTCTCCTTTCGTAACCTCTCCTTACATCTCTGTCTCTCATCCCCTCCATTTCACGTCACATTGCACAACTCTGCTTCTTTTATCATTATCTCCTCTCCTCTCCTCTCCCTTCCTTCCTTTCCTGTCTTCTTCCCTTCCCTCTCTTGTTTCCTCTCCTCTCCTCCCCCCTCCTCTTCCCTACTCTCCCTTCTTTCCTCACCTGTCCTAACCTCTGATCCTCCCCTCTTCCCTTTCCTTCCCCCTCCTCTCCTCAACTCTTCTTTTCACCTCTCCTCTCACCTCCTTTCCTCGCCCTTCCTTTACTCTCCTCTCCTAACATATCCTCTTCTCTTGTTTCCTCTTCTCTCTTAACCTTTCATCTTCGTCTCTCCTCTCTTCTGCCCTTCCCTCCTTTCCTGTCCTCTCCTCTCCTTACATATTATCCTCACCTCACCTCCCTTTTCCTTTCCCCTCCTCTCCTAAACTCTTCTATTCAACTCTCCTCTCACCTCCTTTCCTCAACCTTCCTTTCCTCTCCTCTCTTTTCCTCCCTTCTCTCCTCATGTCCTCTATTCCCCTTCCTTTCCTCTCATTTCTTCTTCTCACCAATTTTTTCTCCCTCCCCCTTTCTCCTCTCCTCTCTTTCTCCTCTTCCTTCCTTGTCCCCCCTGTTTTTTTTAAGCACACCTCCTCTAGAGGACATGTAAATGAGGTCAGCACTCGTACATCTACCGCATCACTCAGGTGTGAGCGGAGGTGCACTGACGCATACATGCACAAATTAAACATGCAAGTATCTGTGTGTGCGATGCGTTCAAGTCCCAATGAAGACTTTCCACTCTTAAGCTGTATACAAGCAAAATCAAGTGCTCCACTTACATAAACGCTGTCACCCAAATACACGTTGACATCCTGAACAGTTTTCACGGCCTAATTCATTTAAAGCATCTCATTTCTTGGCCTCCTTTTTTTTTTTTTAAACCACAAGTCCTGGAAACAGATGATGAGAGGAGCTTCCACTTCCTTGTGTGATGTAGAAGCCGCTGCTGACTGGACGGTCTCAAACTTGACTGCTTTTCCACACACATACACACAAAGGATGAGTGTGGAATAAAAACCCTGCGAGGACACGAGTGAGACAGAACAGGGAAGAAAATGAGAGGAAAGGAGGCAAGTTTTAAGGAAAGAAAAGAAGTAAACTGCATCGTTAAGGCCAGTCAGTTCAGGTTGTGTGGGATATTCCAGCTTGTGTTGTGCAAACCAGCAGAAACGCGGGTGTTTTTTTCGTGTGTTGGTTCAGCGGCGGCAGTGGGAATAATGAAGCCAGAGAGGAGGAATCCTGCAGGAATCCATCTCGGTCTGCATTCCTCCTGATGAAGAGCGAAGTCAGAAGCAGGAAAGCAACAGGCTACTGGAGATTGACCCCACGCACACACACACACATGCAAACACACACACACACATGCAAACACACACATTCTTAGGACAATAACAGCCTCTACTGGGGAGAAAACACATAACATGACCACACTCAAATGCACACACAAGAGGAAAAGAAACCCACCCACAGACAGGGCTTGACACACACACACACACACACACACACACAGAAATAGCACAAACAGGATACACACAGATTGTTAGTAAACAGATTAAATTGGAGAAGCTATTCACACTGGCATGCATGCGGCAACACACACACACACAAACACACACGCTTACAAACATGCAGATGCACATATGAGCAAACACACGCAACACAATTCACACTGCAGGACCACTTCAGGTTTCATCATCTTCTTTTCCTTTTTTTTTTTTGCTTTCTTTCTCTTGAGAGCCGGGGAGAGGAGGGGGGAGGAAGGGAGGGTGGCAGGGGGGTGTCTCATTCCCTCTCTTTTGTTGCTGCTGGGGAGAGAGAGAGCGCATATCCATACAGAACGCTCTCTCCAGCTCCATTCACACCCACACACACACACACAGCTCCCTCCCTCCCCTCCTCTCCTCTCCCCCCCGCACACACACATACACACACATCCACAAAGATACAACATCAAAGAGCCGACACCGCCGAAGGATTACTTCAGCCACACACTAGCTCTTCAATCCGGGGTCTGTTCCTCCTGTGGAACCCCCCTCTCGCCTGGCTGCACTTGGTACGGTCCAAGCATTCCTGCCAAGTAGCTTTCACACATGGAGGGGAAGCTTGTCTCAAGCAATTGCTGACAAGCTACAAACAAGACAGCCTCCCTTTCCCTCTCTCTCTCCCTCCTTTCTTTCCCCCCTCGTTCTCTCACCCCTGTCTGCTGCCTCCTCTTGTCCACTCCCTACTCTTTCCTCTCTCTCTCTCTCCATCCCCCCTTCTTTTTCCTCCTTCTCCCTCCCCCTCTCTCGTCTCCTCTCTCTCTCTCTCTCTCTCTGAGAATGTGGGGGCCCCACTAGCATAAATTGTCAGCTGTTCCTGGGCGTACTCTCCATGGCTCCCTAAACTCACATAAGCCCACATATGCAGTCACTGGTGGGACAAGGGTAACCCAAGTAAGCCCTGTTGGTTACGAGTCTGAAAAAGTATACCGAGGCCCCCCTGGATAATGCTGCAGCGTGAAGGCACCGAGAGTTTTACTCTATAATAAGCTGCAACAGATACTGAAGCTAATGGTATAGCATGGTTAGCATAATTTTACTCTTACTTTTTGGCTCTTTTTTTCATTAATTCAAACACTGACGCACTATTACTTGTTTAAGAATATTTAAACCATAACTCACGAACAGGAAAACTCCCACTTTGCCAATTTTTCCGTAATTTTACACGCGTTTCCTGATTTTATGTGTGACGAAATGTAAGAGCATGAAGGTAATAAATAAAATTATTCAAATACTCCACATTAGGGGTGTCTCAAGGTCTCCAGAAGTAGGGGTTCATGCGGTTGGAACCATTTTGCATTGTAGTCTTATTGTTAGCGAGCAGCCATTGTTACACACGAGGGTAGGCTGCCATCTAGTGTCAGGTTTGGGTACTGTTACTGTTTAATAAAGCACCTTGTTTTTTAAAGCAGTTCAAATCCTGAGAAATATATAAGAAAGAGAAGAAATCAGATATAGAAGAAGCAGAAACAATCATATATTTTGGTGGCTCTGAAGCTTGAATTATGAAAGCAATCAAAAGAACATCAAATGGGAGATAAACAAGAATGTGAATCTTCTGTCTTTTTCCTAGATGTTAACACACACTCACTAAGTCTCTGCCTCCTCCATCTGTCTCTTTTCATGAGCGTTCTCATTGCAGCAAATACACCACAGATCTCCTCGCTGTAAAATTCTCTTTAGACTTCACAGAGTGAGAGAAAGATCCAGCAGCTGAGAAGTTCGGGTTTCAGCAACTCGCCTCAGACACGTGCAAATGTTGGGGGGCCTCGACATGTGTCCTCTGAGCTGTGCTTGTAATGGGGTTAGGGGGAAGAGAGGAGAGAAATTAGGGCAAATGTGTACGCAAAATTCTGAATGATGTCTTATAACCACAAATACAACCGACTCAGATAAATGTTCTCAGCCTGAGTTAAGCAAAAATACTCACATTTGGTTTTTTAAATTCTTTCTGCAAATGTCTTAAAAAGCTTCTTAGGTTTTGTTTACATTTATTTTAGAACCACAAGCACTTAAATGTGACATATATTTTAGGATTGCAGGAAATGTTTCAAAACAGCTTCCTGTGATTCATGCAGACCAGTTCATATGTGAATCAATGATGATGAAAAAAGGGTATTAAATGGGACAAAACAGGTGCAGGACCCAGCAGACAAAAATAATTATATTGCATTATTTTTTGCTGTTAGTTAATTTCTTTAAGATCTTCTTCAAATCCAATTTAGAAAATTTTAACAAAGCAGATTCTGCTCCGTTCAGATTCTACTTTTTTTTTTTTTACATTAAGTGGAAGCATTTAAAAGTGCTATTAGAATAATGAACATCACATTGGAAGCAGTCATTATAGAATACTTAACATAAATTAACATATCTATTTGCACGCAACACAGTCTGTTAGATTTGAACTTGAAATCTGTCTCACACCTCACACCACTGATGGTGAGGTATTACTGCTTGCAGTATCTCCTGCCTCTATTTGCAGTTTGAACAGACAACATTTTACTTTGGTGAGGAATTCTGCCCTCTACACTTCCCCCTCAAATGTCTGCATACTTTCAACGTAAAGTATATTGTTTTACTAAATCGCCCCGATTTTCTTTATGTCCATATTTTACTTAAATTGATTTTTTCCATAAACCTCCAGTTACATGTAACCTCTGAAATTTTACAATTTAATTTAGCAGACATCTGACAGTTAATACAACACAAGCAACGATCAAGACAGGAGGGGACAAAGTCAGTAAGGGCCAACGAACAGGTTCAAGTGAGATCGGACACCGGTGCCAAAATGCCTCATCTCACTACTTTTTGTGCTGTTTTACAAAAGTTAATCTAAAGGATAAAGTCTTTTTCTCGCCAGATAAATACAATCTCACGTATAAGGATTCATGTTATGAATATTTTTTCAACCAGTTGTTTTATAAAGTTTCAGACAATGTCCAAAAACCCCAAGCTGAGACCTTATTTTTGCTTTTTTTAATCTGACCACGGCTCACAAACCTAAAGCTTTTCTCTTTAAACACAGTGGAGAGAAAAAGCAATAAACTCTTAAATAAATTATTAATTATCAAATGAGTGATTAGTAATTTATACCCTTGCCAAATTGCCCCGTTTCTTTCAGTTACAGTGTAAAGTACATACTTAAAAACAATGTAATTAAAGGAAGAATAAGAAGACATAAAAAGCAAAAATTTATTCAGTCTTTTTACAGATATGGAGAGACAGCTCATTTCATTCTAAAATCACTTTGTGTAACATAAACATCTCTTCATGTGAACACATTGCATTTATTCAGTAGGAGGGGAATTTAAACGTCATGTCTTGGATTAAAGGTGGAAGAAGAGATCAATAAAACATCTGTAATGACACAGCTGTGATGATTAATATTCAGGAGTTCACATTAAAACGAGACACGTTTCCCTTTTGAAAATTGGCAGCCTTAGTAAAGACAGTCGACTACAAACAGCCTGCAAAGAGACATGCAGCGGTGTCACCATACCAGAGTCAAATCAAGAGACTAGCAGTTCAGGAAAAGGAGGGAAACTAGTCCGGTCATTTGAAAGTTTGCACACCAAAAGGACAAAGACCCACCTAAACACCCACAGGACCGTCTCACTCCTAAGACCCCCCTCTGACTTCAAGTATTCCCTCCAGCGCCTGCTTCACTTCAAGTAATCCCGCCTAACCTTCAAATTACATCACCACTTCTTAGGTTTACAACATAAGCTATGATATAAGTGCACTCAAAAGTCATCTATACATAGAAAAATAACAATAAAGTAGCCATAATAGTTATAACAATCACTTTACATTTCATTTTATACACAACCGTGATGTTAAATACCGTGGCATCACAATCCCCGCCCCCTGAGTGTAATGTTCAAGTTTAACCCTCTGAAGACAGGACCAGCAACCTTAGTTTGGTTATTTAAATAACATTAGCAATCACCGACGGCTGCAATGATTAGAATCACATAATTATTCATTTCCACAGACCCTTGTGCTCGCGTGTGACGGATGCTTTATGTACAAGCTGCTGATCAATCAGCCTGCTCGCTGGTGGCAGACACTGACAGCCTTCATCCTGGAAAATAAACACCAGTGTAAAGACGCCGACCAGGTTCTCAAATAAAATCAATGCAGATGTTGCGATCACAGTGTGCTGTCGTGTGTAGAGTTACCTCAGCCTCGCTGCTCGAGCGGACCGTCCGGCCGCCTCAGGAACCGGCAACAATGCAGCTCCGGCATTTGTACAACTTGGGGTCGTGGGTGCGAATGTGGTTGCGTACATTCCTCAGTCGAAAGAACGTCTTACTGCAGAGCTACACGGCAGAGAGGGGGAGTTAAACGGTTAACAGCACAGAGATTAACAGTTAAGTAATTTTTAAAAGATGTCCTTTTTTTGCCAAGATACAGATGAGAAGAATGACATCACTCTCAGGTCAATAGTGCTAATTAGCTACTATAGTGGCGTACCTTTGTCACTATCGGCGCATGCTGGTATGAAGGGTTTGTACGCGTGCCAGTGTAGGTGCAGATCCACAAAACACCGATTTATTACTCACAACACGTGTCTAAAACAAACTGCTTTCCCGTACCGACCAATAATACTTTTCATAGTCACAATTTACTTATAAACACTCTGACCTGCGGTGTTTTAGATGCCATGGCACGGTCAAAAACCGTATGGCTTCCTCAGCGTGCGCATCTGCGCTGATTAACCCACCTACCTAAGTAGACACACCCAACAGACCTGAACAGACAGTGCCACCTGGCTGCAAAAACATGCACAACACAACCTGGCTCCTACAGCTACATTAGCTCACCATAGCACAGTAGTTCTTGAACTTTCTCCATAAACTTTGCCCCTTTAAAATATTTGTTCAGCCACGTAGGCCCTAACCAGTACAAAATACTTTTGGTAGAAAAAGAAAATACATATAAAAAGTTACCATACCATTAGTATCTGACTTTCTAAACAACAATCTTATAACTACAAAAACACTTCATGAGGTGCGCTGGCTTCATGCAGCTGCTCATTTCTGGCCGTAAACACAGCACAAAGCCTGGGGAGGGTTTTTTTCCTCCCCAATACTGACAATATGTTTTAACCTCTGCTTTTACTTTGGTTTTCACACATTTCTCCACATTTTCAGCTGTGTTGCTGCTTCATATCAAACACAAATCCATTTTCTAACTTCAGTTTGTTCCATTGTTTACGTTTGCACAAAGCCAGTTTTGATATTGCAGTACAAACATAAACTTGGACATGATTGCCTTTGTTGCGACAGTTAATGATAGCATTTAAATATAATATAATATTATAATATAATATATTAAGTCAGTTTTTTTCAAACTTTCATTTACCTTCTTTATAGTACTTATAGGTATATAATGTACCACAATATATGTCGCACCTGAATATAAATCGCAGTCTGTTTCTGGGGGTATCCCAGAGGAAAAAAGGTTTCCTATAGCTATGTATTTAAAAAAAACATGTATATGTCATCTCAACACCATTTCAATTTATTTTCATTCAAAACACACGCAAATTACAGCCTCACGTTTGCTAGCTAACGGTGCAGTAGTTGAGCTCAGCCCCCGGTAACGTTGATTGTTGTGAGGATGGCGGCTGCTCTGGCGATCATGACGGCGCACATTTGTGACGAAACTTTAGCTAGCTTATAGTCCCATCGTCTTGGTACAATACCATAACACAATAGAATACCCCTTTCTGCATTTTATACTGGTATATTGGTCACAGCAGTATATAGGACGCAGTTCACTTTTTAGATGAAAAAAAGTATTCAAAGTGCAAAGTTACAGTAGTTTTAGGAATGTTGTGTGACTTTTTTTTAAAATTAACATTAAAAATAAATCTCAAGCACCCCAGCAGTTCTTTTAAGTACCCATAGAGGTGCTATTACCCATGCTGAAGAATATTTTACAAGGCTGTTGAAGTGACTAGTAAAAAAATACAACTTAACCCTCTGACATGGATTGTAGCACAAGCATAAAGTCACATAATTGTATTAAAGTGCATTACATTATATGAGTAAATTAACTTCAATACTTTCCACAACGGGACCATTGTGTGAGGAGAGTTGGCAACCATGTGCCGGAGTTCAAAAGTTTGCACTTTTATAAAAACCAATCAGCTAGCAGATCGTACAGTTCACTAAAAAGAGCTGTACCTGTCTTGTACCCCACCATACAACTGGATTTCACTCACATGCTACATTGCTCAGCGAAATCAAAACCTGCAGTATTTTTGGAGCTCCAGGTTATGATTTTATAGATTACCCTTAAAATCAACTTTTAAAGATAAAGTGAAGCTAACACTTACCAGACACGGCCAGTGCTTCCCCTCTATGTGCCTGAGGCGGTGCATGATTAAAGCATCACAGTCCTTGTAGGAGGATGTGCACTGCAGACAGGAGTGAGCCGCCTTTGGGAGTTTGGGGACCTGACTACGAGGCCCTCTGAGCTGCTTTAGCCTCGCCCGATGTACAGCATCCATTGTGACACAGCTCCTGCTGCTCAATGGGATTGCTTTACCCTGCTGTTAGAGAGGGACACGAGAAAACCATGGAAAGGTTACATGGATTAAAGGTTACATTACAGTGTTCCTGGACGGTTTATGGTCCCTTCAGTCATCGTCAATAAACACCATCACTCTTATCTACCTTTGGCATGGCCGGTTTGGCCTTTGAGCGGACAGGCTTGGCCGTGTGAAGAGTGTTGTTCCGGGAGTTCCGCCTGGGTCTCCGGGCTTTACTTTGGCTCACGCTCCTCTCCTCCCTCTCCTTCTTCACCACAGGCAAGTTGGGGGGCCCTCTCGCTCGGAGGGCCCTGTGGGGGGACTCCTTAGCTCCAAATTTCTCCCCGACTTGAGACACTGAGCGCGTTAAGCAGATATCCACGCTCTCCTCCTCTTTCTTCAGCACGGCCATCGCCCCCCCTGCTGGCCGACAGAAGCTGAACAGAAAGCCTGAGTCGAGTAGTTTGATGGGGGGCTTGCTCTGGCGTTTGCCCAGGTCTGGTGATGGAGGATCAGAGAAAGGTACACCGACTGGCACGGGGTCTGCTGGCTCTTCTTTGATGACTTTGTAGAGTGGGTGGCTGTAGATGGACGGTGGAGGTGCCTGCTCAGAAAACTGGAGTCCAACTGGTTCATTAACCTTCACTCTTGGTTTGGTGTCAATGACCCCCCTCTGCCCCTGGCTCCCCACCCTCCTCCCCTCCTCTCTGGGCTTACACTTTGTCTCCTCCCTTGTGGAGCCCCGTCTTAGCTTGGCTTTTGCTGCTGGCCGGCTGCTGTTGTAACGCAGCGTTTTGACCGTCTCTACAGTGACCTTATTTCTGGCCTGTGTCCGCGGTGGGGATTTGCGAGGTGTGGTGCCACAGCAGATGTTTGATGGAAGAGGCAGACCTGAGATGGAGTAGTCAACTGGTTCTTGCTTGATTCTGACGGTGCTTCTCACTAGAGTTTTGTTGGTTTTGCGAACCAGGGGCTGCTGGACAGGAATGTGGGCACCATTCCCCTTCCTCACTGACCGTCTGAGTTCCCTCCCACCGAGAGGCGGCCTGGATGCAGGCAGGAACATGTCCGGTAACACACCTTTGCTTCGCATGCTCCTGTCACTTGGAGGGACATGTCGGGCTACGATCTTTGGCCTCTTTGCGTTCATCAGATCTGGGCTGACTAGACCAACAGGCTTGGTCTTTCCGGACTTGCTGAGGAGGCGGGTGTTAACAGGGTTACAAAGAGGCAGTGAAAGCGTGACATCCCCGTACGGTATTCCCGGGGAGGCGGACCGAGGTTTCCTCCGCTTGGTCAGTGAGTAGTTGTTAGCCTTTAGCTTCCTCAGTCGTTTCTTCTGACGCCAGCCGATCAGATCTTCTGGTCTGGGGAGGAGAGCAGTCCTCTGCAACCCGAGGACATTCATCAGCTTGTATTTCTCCTGTGCCCTCGCATAATCTTCTTCATCCACCGCAACCTCCTCTTCCTCCTGCTTCACCCTCACAGGGCTGCACACAGCACTGGGCCTTAACCTGGCGGGGCAGGAGAGCCGGGTGATAGGGTGAGGTTTTCTGTTCCTTCGAGGGGTTTCTGTCTTGGGTAGCAATCTCTGAACCTCCTTGGCAGCTCCGGGAGTGGAGCGGAGAAGTCGGGTGTTTGATGGCGATATGGGAGAGTAGTTGTGTGACTGCAGTGATGCCATGGCGTGTCGAGGTGTAGTGGCTTTCTTGAGAGAGGGAGATTTAAAGTCCAAGAGCTTCATCCTGTGCGAGGGACTCAGAGGGAGACCATTATGGCTTTGGGTTTTTGGCGTCCTTCGCAAATTGCGCCTTGGACTTCTTTCGAAAGACTCATCTGATGCGTCCAGCGTTAGACAGAAACTGTTATTGTCCTGTGATCCAAAAAACCCTTTCCGTTTGCTTTCCCGCTGCATGCGGTGACCGGCCAGGGTAAATCCCTTGCCAGGCTGGAGTTTCTGTTCCTGTTCTTTCATGAGAGCGGAGCAGGCCTCGACTGCAGGCCACATGCCCAGGTGGCGGGCCATGGCGCTGACTTCAGGTAGGTCCTCCTGGCGGACACACAGAGTGGAGGAGTAGGAGAAGTCCAGCAGAGATAGAAGGCTGTCCTCACTAAAGCCTGAGAGGGGGGGAAAAAAAGGAGCCTCTCATTAGATATGCTGAACCCTGCTGGTCAATCAGCGAGTGAGATGAAAGCAGAGGATCAGAGAGACAAAGTGTAAACATGATGGTGGAGGCTGTAATAGCTGCTTTAATCAGGGCCACTTCTGCTTCAATCTGATGACGCATATCAAAGACACGAGTAAATAAGAAGACAGATCTGGGTTGTGTCCACATTTAGACCACATGTGTCCTCAAATTTGAAAGAAAGCATCTGTTTCTAAAAAGACTATGAAATGCAGCCTCCTTTTTCCTACAAACCATTGTTTGAAGGATAATGAGATGATGATGTCAACCCAAGTCAAATGCATGTCATGTGACTGCATTCAGGCCGACATGAGCCTCTGGTATCACATGATCTATTAGACCAATGGGAATGCCACTGCATACTCCATTAGAAGAGTTGCAGTACTTCCGTTTGATCTTGCGTTCGTGGTCATCATCAGTCAATTGCCAGACTAGTTGATCAACAGAATATTAATCAGCAACTATTTTGATGATCAAATAATCACTTCGAGCACTTCCAAGGAGAAATGCATCTGCTGGCCCCAGTTTTTCAAAAATGGAAGATTTTATACTTAATAATTCATAAATGGTGGTAAAAGCTAATGACTTAATGTTGTATAAAACTAATTATTTGCAGCAATGTCATGTTGGGCATCTGCATTTTGTTTATTCGCTGACATTTGATAGAAAATCCATTAACAGTGAGACAAAATAGTAAAGAGGTTTGAGGCTCCGTGGCAACAAGAGCTTCCTCCAAAAAGGTTTCCAACATTCTGGCGAGACAGTTTTCAGTCAAAGCGGAGAGGATGTAAATTATTTACCGCTGAGTATTACAGATGGAAGTATTTTTGAAACATTCAAATTTAGTTAGGACAATCAGGTGTTCTGTCACTGAACTAAGACTCTGAATGTAGCTAGCACTGGAGTGTTTGGTTGGTTATTTCTCTTATCTATGGACTGCCTGTCTTTAATGCTGTGGTTGGGATTGTTGATGATGTGTCCTATAGAGGGAGTTTAGTATTCTTCTTCTGCTGTTTGTTTCGGGCCGATCTAATTTAGTTTCTTAGCTTTATATTTGGCGTATGAGCATTACAAAGTGTGAGGTTCTGAATTAAGACAGATTTTTTTTTTCTTTCTGTAACCTGCGCATCACTTGTGGCCTCCACCCAGAACTACAGATGAAATAGCTTTTAGCTATATCTGATACAATAAATGTATTGGTCATTGTTCCTGCTAAATAAACAATAAAAGAGATTATTAGAAAATATAAGAAAATAACTAGTTTGCGCAACATGTCCAACCACAGGGCTGAAAATAGTTTGGCAACACACAAAACTGGGGTCCAAAAACCTGTCAATCATAGAGAGGGACAAGATACTTAAAGGGCCAGTTCCCCGATTTTCAACTTCAGTCCTATCATGCTATTATGGGGAGCTAATGTCATTATGGTAGGAAAAAACCCCAATTAGGCTCTGTGCCTTTGGAGGACGCTATCCACTTCTCCAATGGGCCCTGGAAAACCTCCGCCAGACTACGTAACATGCGTCATCTGGCGGAGGCCAGGGAGCCCGCTCAATACACTTCCTCAATCTAGGACGCCCGCCTCCGATGTCATGTCTCGTTCAAAATCGTCAGGTTTGAAATGTTGACTGCAGACATGAAGATTTTTTAGACGATCCACCGGTATATTCTTGTCGTATTTTGGATTAATGTCCTAGACTGGAAAACGGTATTATTTCACTCCAGCGTCTCTCGCTTGGCCGTTCCTTTCAAAGGGAGGGGCGCAATGCACACTGGGTGTTGTAGGAATGTAGAATGGGCGAAACCACGAGCTGTTTGTATAACTTTCTCCACAGCTGTGGCGCCAATTTCAAACATTGCTTCTCTTGATTACAGAGAACACTAGCTTTGACTGACAGTGGCTTTTTCCAGGGGAGAATTGCTCCTTTAACACTTTAAATACGGGGGCAATGGTGCGCATTTCCCAACAGTCTCTCCTTTGAGGTATTTCTACAGTTGCATAAGTTTGTACACACAAATTGTTGCATAACAGACAATGCTCTGCTACAATAAAAGCAGAGTAAAAAGGACTATTTTTCCAACTCTGCAAAACTAGCCAACTGGTGTGTTAAATTGGTGTGAATTACAGATTGTTGGTTTTTAAGAGTTGGAAATAATATCAGACACTGCTAGCCCAATTCTGCTGTTACAAAGGGGCTAGACTGAGTCACTCAGGTCTGTATATCCAGATCAAGAACCTAAACCTAGTATCAATGTTGCTATTCATCTGATCTTACCAGTGAGATCTATGTCTGCTTTCATACTCGAGTCTAATTCTGTGAAGATTTCCTGGAAGTGATCGCTGACGGCCGCCAGGACAGCTCTGTGGGCCGAGTAGGATCTCCCGTTTGTCCGCAGGGTAATGTCACAGAACAGCCCCGCCTCCCGCTGACTCCTCAGCTTGCTCAGCATGTCAGCGCTGTGTGACGCCATCGTCTTAGTGACACATCCTCTGCCGCCCTGCTCCTTGGAGGCAAAGACAGTGGTAGATAAAGAGGGAGCGTTAAAGGGATATTATGTGCGAGAAAGCGCTTGTAGGAGACAGGAGAGCAGGATTGAGTGCAAATTAAAACGTGAGAGATGCAAAAAATTAGGCACTGTTAAAAAGGATTTAAAGGTTTAATCAGAGCGAAGGAAAAATGACCACAGGACAATTTTTCTTGTCATTCCAGCCTCTGATCTTACCTTTGTTTTCTGGGTGCGTTGGCTCTGACACTCGGGACAGGTCAGGACAAAATCTCTTATCTGGAAGTACATCCCTGTGAAGAAAACAGATATGCAAACATGAGACAGCAAGGCAAAAATGGCAGGTAGGAATGTTTTGGTGAAACTTCATTTATGTATGTTTTTTGTTTCAAATGTGCCTACACTTCAAGACAATAAGAAAGGAAAAACCCTCTAGCTTAATATAGATATGGAGTCAGGAACCCCATGCTATCATATGAAGTCACATGTAAGGTAGGCAGTTGTGTTCATACCCTCCCACCAGTAGTTTTCAGCCACACATTTGTAAGTCTCCTCCTGGGAGAGGTGGTGCTGGCCAGGCCTCCGCCGCTGGTGAAAGGTGGAGAGGGCCTCATGTCTCCGGTCCTCGTCCAAAACCTCCCGGTAGTTGATGAAGCCCTTTTCCAACTTCTTGCGGTACAGCAGCCCGTCAATCACCTCAAAGTTGGGGGACCACTTTGTGGGGGGTCCACGCCCTTCAGAGTTCCCTGCTGCCTCCATCTCTCGATCTCCACCTCCACCTGACCAGGGTTTGGACGGACTAAACGTCTCTGTGCTCGTGTAATGAGTGTTGGTGTGGGTGCAGTCGCCAGCCATTGTAACCTGTTTTATACTCTAAATAAACTTTATCGTGATTGAGAGGGGCCACAGCTTCGTAGAGTCTTTGAAGTAGTCACTCAGCCCTCTGCAGTCGCACGTCACTGCAGGGAGAGTGAGTCAAACTTTACCCACTGACCTGATCCACGTGGAGACTGTGACAGCAAACAACAACAGACCATGGAAACGAAAATAACTCCCCAAAAACAGACACCCTGCTAATAGTCTGACATATCCTACAATGCAAAGTGGCTAATATTGACTGCAACTGTTTGTCATTATGGCTTTTAAATATTTCTTAACTAAGAAGAAAGTCACCATCACATGGGGGTCAGCAGGATTACACTAGGGGGTCCTGCTTTGTACCCTAACTGTCAGTCACTGAACACATCACTTCTCACTATCAAAACAGTTGTGGCTCACATCCCTACAATTCCAATATAGTTGCGTTTTCTTTTCGGAAAACATTTGGTCACATTTCTGAACAAAACTGCGGTTACGTTACGTCAGAAGAAAAATGTTTGATTGTCCATCCAAGTGTAGATAATAAATGCAGCCAGGAGAATATCGCGCCAAGTGATGTAAAGTCACCAGTTCAACGGCGGGTACGTAAACAGGCTTCACCGCCAACCGCTCACCAACAGCCCGCTTTCCATCTATTTCAGGGGCCGGGAGTGGCCTCCGGTGCTGGATGACGGCAGGCAGCCTCACCGCTAGTGTTAACTTGAGATTTCTTTTTGCCAACTCGAGTCGGAAGCAACATGATGACGCAGCTATCAGCTCAGCATCGCCACTTGAACGACCTAAAAGCAGCGAGGTTGCCTCCGCGATGAGCCCAAAATGTTGCAAATCACCGCCGGGTCCCCTCAGAAGCAATGTTACAACCTCCGCTTACGCACCCGACATAGTTAATATCAATCTCGTTGCCTCAAAGCCAGTCTGGCGGTCAAATAGTCCAATTTCTAAACTCGTAACCTTCTGTTTGTTGCTAATCAGCAGCCTACCCGAGCCAAGTCCTCCCCGCCTTCACACAAAGGCCATTAGCAGAAGCCTTAAAGAGCCTCTGCTAGACGAGCTGTGATTGGCTGACAGAGCTGCCACTCAAGTTAGTTTTCTTCACCTCACAGCAAGGTCGGTTGCTCGGTCACGATGCCACTAGTATTTGCTTCACTTGCTGCACCATCAAGTAAACCATGATACACCCATTATATCATCTTTATTAGTATCATTTAAATTCTGTCAATGGTAGGATTTCCAGCTTTTATCTTTTGAGAATGACCCGTCATTATATTGCTCTAAAAACAACACCATCAAATGATTTTAAAGTGATAGCTGTCACTTTTATCTCAATGTCAGTTACAAATATTCTAATACATAATCATTTTGAAATTAACCTTTAACCCAAAGCAACCCTTTGAATTTAGTCTGAAAATCTTGCATGTAAATGAAATAAAATAAATACATCTGTATTAAATTAATACATCAACCAGTAACTGTCAACATCATTACAATGTTTGTTCATTACTGAATTTGATCCTTGCTGCAGTCTCACAAACATTTGTAAGGTTCAATACTACTGTCAAACAGTAACTAATTGTCATCAACAAAAAGCAGTGGTAATTTCTTTAAAATTATAAAAAGAGAACTTAGGAAAAAGGGGACATTTATGCAGTTTTCTAAACTATTTCAGCCATCAGTGACTATTGAAACATTAGATTTTTCCCATTTGAATCCCCTCCCCTTGTGCCCTCATCCCAACACTTATATTTAACCTACCACATGACCCTAAGTGGTCACCGCAACCCAAGCCGCACTGCCAGTTTCAACAGACCAAAGGCTTCGTCATGTAAGCTCCAGGTACTGACGACACAGATACTACAATAATGTCTTTGAATTAAACACAAAAAAGAACTGTCTCATTCTTTCCTTTCATTTGCCCGAGGCCATTGAACTCTCAGTTCCTCTCTCTGACAGGCAGGCTGGCCTCAGTTTCATCTACACTCTTCCTACAGCACCTTCCCCCCTTCTCCTCAGTTACATCAATCACATGGATGTCATCTAAAAAAAACTGTGAATCCAAACTTTATTACAGACTCGAGGTCCAGATAGAAAGTTAAATGAAGTTAAACTGTATTTCTGGAAAGTGAAATCAAGTCATTTACAATACATGTCTGTTTGTGTGGACACTATACTGATTCACTTATCTGCACCTTTTACTATTAAAAATATCAAGTTTGTGTAGTCTGAGTATCGAGCATTAGATTCAGTGTTTTACACTTTAACGCAAGGACAGCATATCGGTTTAATGGAACCAATTTAATTGGCTTTTGCATGAAGATGATAGACAATGAAAACAGTCATGCCCTCTGTACTTTAGGGGGGGGATTTGTTCTTTTTACAAGATAATATATATGCCAAGAAATGTACTGGATGATTCCAATAATTTTAAAAACTCAATAGGTTTACATTTTATGTTCTTTTGGGACAATAAAGCATTCATTAATTTCCTACATGCTTCTCGCTGAGCTCGCAGAACATTTAAACCTCCATATCGTGCCTTAAAGTCTAAAGAAATTACAGAAACGGCAAATTAAATCTGTAACAAATTAATGATCCTAGCTTCGTATCCTAGCACATCAAAGATGAACATCTACTCGGGGCGGCTGTGGCTCAGTGGTAGAGTCGGTCGTCTCTCAATTGGAAGGCTGGGGGGCTCGATCTCTGACTGCTACAGTCACATGTCGAAGTGTCCTTGGGCAAGACACTGAATCCCCAAATTGCTGCTGGTGGCAGAGCCATGTATGAATGCATAGATCCTGATTGTAAATTACGCCTTTGCCATCAGTGTGTAAAAGAGTGAATGTGACATGTAGTGCAAAAGCAAGAAAAGTGCAACCATTAATTCATTAGCTTGGTCATAACAACAAAAGCAAAGTTGTCTCAAGAGCCACCAAATTAAGATTTAAAACAGACATCCTAATTATGACCATTATTCTAAAAGGAAATAACATTTTACAAACTAACTACCAGCACGAATCAGCCCAGTCGTTTACTGCAAGCCACTGAAACACGCTCTGTGTACAAAACGTTCTTTATTAGACAATGAGAAAATCACTCTTCAGTGCTTGACAGTTTTAAGCTTTTCACTCGAGCAGCTGCTCCGAAGTCTTCAGCAAATGAATACAGATTGTTTATTAAAAGTCCTCACAAAGCAGTAAACCTTGAAGAGCTTTTTTCCAACACAGTTCAGATTCACAATCACGTGTTCTTGATAAGAAGTGAGACCGAATAGCTTTTTTAGAACAGCACTTAAGCATATAAATGTCAAACAAATCGACTATTACACAATTACTCGTTTACTGTATGATACAAAAGACACATGACTAAAAGAAGAGCTAACTCAAGGACACTTACTGCAGTCTGTTTTATAACTGAGTACATCATGTGACGTTCCAATGCTGAAGCTCTGTGTTGTTGCACATAAAAGATGAGCGTCAGAGGTTTTTTTACTTCTTTAACTGTCGCCCTCTGCTATGTATGTACTCTTCTCTGACATCACGGCACCACACTGATCCCAGTAAACACTAAGCTTGGGTGACACTGGTCTTTGCTTGGGGCTCACTGGTCTTGGGCCGTTTGGACTCTGGAGGCTGGCACACTGGATCAGTGGGAGGAGACGGGCGTTCTGGAGGAGAAACAAATGAGGGAATTAGATACAAAAGGGTCGGACATGACGGCATGAATCTTTGCAGAGTGTTTAAGAATCTGTGTGACATAAAGGAACCGGCTGTGTCAAAAAAGTCAACCTGCAGGCTGAAATACATTGATCAGTTTTATTAGTGAAACCAAGGCTAGCAGCCTAGCACTACTACTTTTGAAGTGTTCTTGTTTCTGTTTGTGTGTCAGCCGTGTCAATCTCGGAATCCATCTATAGTCTGACGACGACATAGCCTCTGGGGACAGCGGTGAACGTGTCGGGCGTGTCGGGTTTGGCAAGCGGTTAGCGATAAAGGACCTCCTGCCAAGACTTCCTTTTCCGAGTGCTGCGTTGTTTACAGAAAAAGAAACTGATTTACTTCCGTTCTGCATTCGAGTAATTCAGGAAATCTAAACGCTGAACGGCTTTCGTGACACAGCGTCAAGGGAATTTATCTCAAGTTGAATTTTTTACCTAGAGCAGATTGTTAGCTGAACTTGCATCAGACGTCTGTTTACAGAGATTAATAAGACGCTGAATGGGAGCCAGGATGTCATGACGACGGATTACGCTCCGCCTGCGTTTGCTCTACTCACGGACTGTTTTTCCTGCTGACACGTGATTGGTCATCATTACTCGGACTACAAGCATAGTACAAACGGAAACCAGAACGCTAGCCATCCCGAAAATCCACTTTTTTTTTACATTTCTGTGTAAATGTAGAATCTGTAAATAAAGATTACAGCTGTATTGACCGAACACATTTGTGCAGGCTTTGGTTGAATACAGGAAACAGTCCATGCAGAGAGCAAGAGAGGCCGAACACATTGGTCAAAAAAATGCAGAAATCTAACCAGGAGTATCTGGATGTCATCTTTTAACTTCCTTCTTGTTTCTTAAGTTTCTAGTCAGACTGTAAACAAAGACCTGTGTAAGGAAAGGGAAGTGATAGGTCCTGATAATCGCTGGCTAAACCAGAAGCCACACAGCCTTTGCTGTAGCTCCAGAGGCTAAATCGTTGTCATGGGAGCCGGTGGGTTCTGAGATTGCATTGTTAATTGCTGAGATTTGTTGATAATCAATAAATGTAGGTCTGATTTGGTAAGAAATACAAGCAGCTAACTCAGGTAAGCCAGTCTTGTTCTAAAGAGAAAACAAAAGTGAGTGTAGTTTCTTTGAAGCGCCTCTGAGGAACTTTCGGTTTGTGTCGATCTTGGCGCTCCCTGTAGACAAAGAAGGTAATCATCTCTCTTTGCTGATGTCGTCCTGTACGTGTCCAAGTCGTGTTTTCTAATCGTATCACTCACTGTGAATCCTTAAGTAGAAAACGTCAACAGAGGCTCCTAACAGAAGCTTTAATCTTAATTTCCTGCTTTAAACAACCAACATGCTTCACAGAACCACTTCCTGGGTCAACTTTGGCCCATTGTACTTTCTTTAGCGCAGCTACAATTGCCCTGTGTGATACAGGATTATTCCTATTGATTGCAGTGTGCTGACATTCAGTTTCACTTCTAAGCGAGATATGGGAAATCACGATATGCAGCAAGCTTGTTTACAACTTCTCTGATTGTCTCACTTCTTGTTTTTTTGCTCTAGTTGACGTCAGTGTAACAACGTAGCCGCTCTCCTACATTGCAGCTTTCACTTTAGTTAGCACTAGTTTATCATACCATATGGAAAGTGTAGAAGAAACAACTGAGCCCTGATTTAGCTTCTTTAGCTTTCATTCACACATTCATTGCCATGTGTGTGTTGTTTTTTTATTACTATGTCTGAAGTACACACTAATCACAACAAGGGATGCACCTATCAGATCGGCTGGATCAGGATTGTTCCAATTCTGACCTGATTGAATGGATGGGACATGACAGGTCTCAGTTAATGTAATTTAAAGTCTCTTTCTGCTGTCAGTAACTTTCTGCCATTGACTGTATCAGGAGAGAAAAGGCTTTAACATACATCAGGTTCAGGTTGTGTTAAAGCTACCAATGAAAGCAGGAGATCCATCTCTATTTTACCTCATTTTTAACTTAAAGGACAACAGCCAGAGTAGCTGAAATACTAACCGTGTTTGGCCTTCTCAGTGGAGGAGGGAGTGCGGAAAAGTGAGCTAACCGCTGGAGATCGGACTGCGACGGGAGTCAAAGAAACTCTCCTGTAAACAAACAGAAGAAGCACAAACTGTAAAGTTGCTTCGAGCATGACATCAGCAGAAAACACTCAAACATAACAATCTGTTCGACGGTGAACAAAGAGAATCCCAGTTCCTCTCGTTCATCTGTTTACTAGTGAAACTAGTCAAGACTAGCCAAGGAAAACCAAGTTAGAGATACAAGCAATAACAAAGCATGTCCAGACCTGCCATTGTCTGCACTCAGTCTGCCAGAGTGATTATTATTTTAGAGTCAGTGGGGGGTCCAACGAATCCCTCATACCAGACAGGGCTTTGTTCCACTGCTCGTACAGAGCATGGGTAAACAACATGCTCATTACACCTATTAGTATTGTTCCTGTATCAAAAGTATATTGAAAACAGCATTTACACATAATAAAGAGCACGTCGCACTCTCAGCGCGTCTCTCTGTGGAGGGCATAATCAGCTTACTGTAATCATTGGGGGAAGGGATCGGCTGGGTGTAGTGTGATCTGTGTAGTTTGTTCCGCAGTCACAAAACATTTGAATAGTGTTTCCATATATTACCATATTTACTCTTATGTGCGGCTACATTCATTCCACCTACAGCACAGAGTTACTATTACTGCATGAAAAGAAACTGTACACGCACCTTTAGCTGCACACATGGCAAACATAAACCTCCCAGCGTTCCCAGAAATCCCTGCTGATGAGTTCACTGCACTAGCTTAAATCTCTCTAATATAAATCAGTGAGTGCAACGCTAAATGTTTAATACTTGTTGTGACCCAGCTTTGGCTGTCCTGGGTCTTAAGATAAGATGTTTCAAATCATAACAAACATTTTTTCACAAAGGAATTTAACTGATATATTTGTAGGGATGCACGATTTTATCGGCACGTTATCGGTATCGGCCGATATTGGCTTAAAAATGAACTATCGGATATCGGCCAACACGCCGATATCCGCCGATATAATTAACCGATAAAATAATGGGCTGCTGCATACTTGATTAAATGCCCGACCTCGGCGCAATGTCCCCGGCGCGAAGAAGACCTGCGCGGCGCAGCCTGATGACGTCACGTGTGTCTACCTGCAGCATGAGAGAGTTAGAAGCCAAAATGTCCGTGGTGTGGAAGTTTTTCAAAGTGTCCGAAACAGATAGCAAAACTGCTGTTTGCAATGACTGCTCAGCTTCGGTGATGCGAGGAGGAGCCAAGGCAAAGTCTTTCAACACTACAAACCTGATTAATCATCTCAAGACCCGTCACCCCGACCGTTGTAACAAATGTGATGAGAGTATCACCATTATACTGTACGCTAATTCCAATACAGAAGAGAGTTGATGATCTCTGCAATTAGGTGTGCGGGAAAAAAATATCGGTAATCGGCTAAATGAGTTGTAAAATATCGGCATATCGGATATCGGCAAAAAATCTAATATCGTGCATTCCTTTATATTTGTCTTAGATTTAACGGTTTATTACGATGCTTTTAATTGTCTTCTTTGTCATTTTTTTGCTTTTTGTGGTAACGGTATTATGTCGCGGTATTACAAAATGAAACTGTACTCAAAACATGATTCTAGCTCCACATAGCTTCACATAGCTTCACATAGGAGATGCTGACACATTCCTCTGACAGGGCATCAGTGAAATCTTAGAGGTGTGTCAGCGCTTCACTGATCATCGCCAGTAATACGTTACCCCATGTAAAGAAGGTTATACCATATTTCACCATTCGCTCTCCACCATATATTAGTGTTTTTCCCAAAACTACTTTAATCTGCTCGCCTCGCTTCTCTTGAGTTATTTGAAATTTTTGGAGAGATAAAAGAAGAAACTTGAAAGGATTTGCCATCAAATATACTTGGGCGGCCGTTAGTACACTGCGGCGGCGCACCCAGGTCGTCTTTATGGGAAACACAGGGGGAGGGGGAGGGGATAAATCTGTGTTGTGCTTATCCCGGTAATGGCGGTATTGCAGAATCTATGTCGTGGCAGAACGTGACACCGGTGACGGTATTGAAACCGTCGTACCGCCCACCCCTGTGGTTCACCTGCTCCTCCAGCTGTAGCTTGACCTCTGCTGGCGCATGCTGTACACGTGACATCACTTCTACAGAACATCTGCATCTGGCTGATCGAAAAATGAGCGTCTGGATTGTTGACGGTATTGAAATTCATACCGTCAGGAACCATAATAACGTGATACCGCCTAAGCTTGTTCCACAAACAGCACTAAGTATTATATACACCACTGCCTGATTGACAGAGCATTTATAACTAGTGTGGGAATGTTTTCTCATTTTTTTCTCATTGAAATACTTGAAAATATGGGACATATCGTGACATAAGAACACAAAAATTACACTCAAAAAATAAAGAAGTGATTCCCAGTTTGCTGCTGCCCAGTCTGACAGAATCAAACCAGGTGACTTCTTTAGTTTTACCTTGGTGTTGGTCCCTTTGGGGTTGTTGTTCCCTTAGGAGTGGTGGGTCCAGCAGCATTAGCACCGTTGAGGACTTTCGGGGTGGAGGGAGTGAGGGAGGTGATGCGTGTCTGGGTGCTGGAGGATTGTGTCAGGGTGAGAGGGGCGACGCGGGGTTGGGGAGTGGATGGCGCGCTCGTGCTCGCAGATGTCGGGGTCTGAGGGGCTGAAGGAGGCGTGACTTTAGGGGTAGAGGGCTTCCCCCAACCCTCCAGGGTGTTGAGGGTGATTCTACGGGACTGAGGTTTGGACTTGGCGCTGGGCGTGCTCTTCTTCTCCTCTGGGGGAGTGACAGAGGGGACGTCTTTGCCGGTGCTGCTTTGGGATGTGGGAGTTGGGGCCGAGTTTGGTGGCTGGGTTACAGGCGATGACGTCCTGGCAGCTGACGACTTTTTGCCCTTTTTCTCGACGCCAGTGTTTGGGGTAAAGAGCTCCAGGGTGGGGGGCTCCTTCAGCGGAGTGCCCAGCTCCCCGGGGGAGAAGGATAGGAAGGAGCAGTAACCGTCTGTGGAGGACACGGCGAGGAAGGAGCCATCGCGAGACCTGAAGAGGATATAACAGAAAGATATCAGTGGATGAAATGATAACATATGTAGGAAATACATTTTTTCCAACATGACAACCACATGTTGTAAATGAGGGTGTCAAAAGAAGAACACAACGTAACAAAGGGTCCTTGTTTACCATGTAAGGTCGCTGAGTGTGTGGTAGTGCACGTTGGACACCAGGCCGAAAGGAAGAGTCTGCTGCGTGTCATACAAGAAGATGGAGTCCTCCGACGCCACAGCAAATACCATACGATACGGCAACTGGAACACGTTGGGGAGAGCCTCAATAGAACCATCTGAAGAGGAGGAATGGAGGAGGAATTAACAGGATGCACATGTAAAAAAAAATATTGGGAGAAAGAATAAACTATGGAGGGCTTTATTGGAAATCTTAGCTGACTAATGAGGTGCATGTTCTTGCCTTCGCCCTTCTTGGTCCTCAGTTCAAAGTAGACGGGGCAGCAGCGCACTGCCAGCGTAGCTTTACTCGGACATGGCAAATGTGCGATTGGCCTGAAACACACAGATGGGGCGTTGCTCATCAATTCTGAGCGTTAATATCGTCAACACTCACTCTGAAAAAGCAGAAGTGCAAAAGTAGTTACCTCTTGAGGCTCTTCCTGGAAAAGATGTAGGTGGTATTTATGATGTTTTCCCCGATCTCCACACATCCAGCTGTGTTAAAAACAGACGATAGAGCGGGGTTTATATTCGTTTTCTTCTCCAGGATATTACTTCACTTCGGTTCAACCAGACAAATGCCACGTGAAACACACATTCTCAGCATGCTGTCTACGTACCTGGAGCAAGCAGGAAAGAGCCGTCTGGAGTGAAAGACAAACGGCGAAAAAACGACCTCATGCTGTCGTCGTGGAACATTCTGTACTGCTTGGCCTGGAAGAAGAAAGATTAAGCACTTAGAGGATGTGTGTTACATGTGGCAGCATGGCACAAATTTAACAGAGCAATTAGATTTCAAAGATGTACCTGCAAAAGGTTTCAGGTTTGGTGTAAATGTCAGAATATTACATTGGATAAGGATTTCAAGAATTTTACTGCAGAAATACGTCTGATAAAATGCACGTTAAGTTTTCTCAAAAATTGAGCGACTTAAATGATTGCCATCAAAAGAAAAAATGTCTACTGACCTCTCCCTCTGCGAGCGGCCCGGAGCTCATTTTACTGATACAGAAGGCCTTCTTCTTGGTGTGAGTACTGTACACACGCATCACTCTGAAGAAGAGGAAAAACACAGTAATCATTAAGCTGCAGAGATCACACTCTCAGTGGCTACTGACTGGCTTAGCAACATTTAGAAAGACGAGAGTTGGGTCAGCAGTGGTCTAAATCGGATGTTTTCTTACCTGTCACAGCTGAGAGTGGCTACATATTGCCCAAGAGGATCCCAGGTCACCCCCTGCACATAGCTCTTATGGTCGTTCAAGATACACAGCTTCTGTCCTAAACAAAAAAACAATCGCAAACAAAACAATGAAGTTTACGTTCTGATTTGGATTACTAAAAAAGGTCACAAAAAGATAAAAAAAGTAGTTTAAAAATGTATAGAATCGTAATAATCATAAATCTATGAGTCAAAGCAAACCTTTGTTGATGTCCCACATAACAGCCGTGTTGTCGACAGACCCAGACACCATGAAGTTTCCATCTCGTGTCCAGCAGATGTCATACACATCCTCTATGTGTCCCCTAAGAGAAATAAAATCAAATCTTTCTATAACTACATTTTCTTACAACAAACTATATCAACCTAATTGCAAATTGCTAAACATTGCTATTCATCCCAAAGTAATGGTTCTATTACAATACAGGATGTCACTGCTTTGAAATACCATAGGAGGTAGGTATCATTTCATTACAACTTAACAATCATAACATAAACAGTAGAATTTCACATCTACTACCAAGTAATGCAACAGCAATGAGCATTTGCATTATTTTTTGGGCTACCTAATTCAGCTGTTTTGACAGGACACTATTCCGACCCAGAGGACGCATCAAAATAAATGAGGAGGCTGTGCTATTGTCAGTTTGAATACAGTCTAAGAGTCTTTAGTACATAAGGACAGGAGGTAAAAATGGTCTTTCAAACATTCTAACTATGGGACTGAAATTGTCAGAGTTGGGTACCTTAGTGTCTTGACCACAGTCCAGCTCTCCTTGTTAAGCTGAGCATCTTCATCTTCCTGGAATATGGGTGCCTGCTCAGGCTCCTTTGAGTCGTTGAGCTTCCATAAGAGAATCGCAGCATCTGTATCAAATAATGAAAGAATAATAAATGAAAAACATACAATTACAATCACCTGTTCAGTTAAGAAATCAAAATCAACAACGTATTTTAAATAATCGTCCATTCATTTAAATTCGCAAACATTTTATTAGAAGGTGTTTGTGCATGTTGTGTGATGTACCATCTCCTCCTGAGGCAAGCAGCTCTCCATTGGGGCTGAAGCGCACAACGTTGACTGCCTTCGTGTGTCTTGCAAGGTTAGACAGAAACTCCACCACTGCCTTCCCGTCTGGGCCTGTGTCTACCCGCCACAGCTGCATAAACATCAGGGCAAAGGGTAGTTAAACATATAATCTGTAAACTCATGTGATCACATATACTAAACATCATAAAAACAGTTCACTAACGTATCACCTATAAGGTGTGTTTTGCAGGCGAGTCGCCATTAATTTAATGCGTAAAAAAGCCAGTTAGACCAAGACATGGCTTATGACACATTACACACAACTGTTTACAAATCCAGCCTTTACAGCAGTAACCATAAAATGTCCTAGTATGGTGAAGTCTTGCAAATAGGTGAAGTAGCTTTCTTTGTTGGGCAGACTAAACACAGCTATATTCATTGTTCTCTCCACTCACTCTCACTGTGGTGTCCACTCCAGCTGTGGCCAGCCGATGAATGCGTCCATCAGAGCTGTGTTGGAAGTCCAGACTGTAGACTGGCTCTTTGTTGTGCCATGCAATTTCACACGTTACCACCTTCATTTTTCAATCTCTAAAACCGGCGACATAAGGGGAAACATGTACATTTGATACTTCAGACGGTTAAAAATGAGTTTATATTTAACTCAGCAGCTAGAACAGGGTCTCATCTCCACATGCTGGAGAGAACAGGCCTTAATTGAGGATTCAAGAATCTTTTTTGACCAAATAGCTTATTTGTCCAGACAACAACTGGAACTGGAGGCTAATGTTTGAACATAGTTAGCTTACACCGTTAGCAATCAATTTAGCGGGTTTGTTAGTCGGATTTGTGGCTCAGGTCACAGACTAATGACAAAGCCAGGTTCATATATACATAAGTAACTGTTGGCTTATGAGTAGCTTCGTTAAAAATACAAAACATGTATATCTGTTTATTCTTAGAAAAGAAGATATATCGCATTACGTCTTTTACCTCCTCTGTAGTCCAGCTGAAGCGATCAGTAATTTCCCGCGTACGATTCGTTCAAAACTTCCGGTCGAGTGGGCTGCACTGATTGGACGTAAACGCGGAAGAGGAGGTGACTTTGGAACTCCTTCCGTAAAAACGTTGTAGATGTCACGCTCTATGATGTTACGTAGAAACAAAAAGCTATCAAAATAAAGGAGGCTGAAGTTGGCTTCCGATTCACAGCTTCTGATTGGAATTTCCCGGTCCACCTTAAAAACGACATAACACCTGTAGATGGCGTGGTTCAGTCATTTTCAAACTAATACATGCACTGAAAAACCTTAACAAAAAAAAATAGGGGGAAGATGAATTGAGAATAAATAGAAATTGTCATTATCTGATGCAATCCTGAATTTTGATCACTTTAATTCTGGCGATTTTATTTCATGTTAAAAACAAAACCTATATTTTATTTGTGAAAACTGAAAAAAGGTCAATTTCCCTGTTTTTTCCCATCCAGACCACATTAGACCAGGTCCAGATTAAAAACCACTATACTTAAACTTGTCAAATCTGGACTAGATTAACAAGGAGACCCTGAAGATTCTTTAAAACACAACTTGTGAGGGAAAGATTTTAAAAATTTAAAAAGGCTATGAAGCTGCTGTGAGGAGTTTGCTGATGTTATAAAACAGACTGAAATTAATTCTGTTACTCTATATGACCTACAAAACCAAACCAGACCATCATCAACAAGATTGATTATTTCTCTATAGTTATTTTTAATGCCTGAAACTGCTGGCGGGGGGTAGGCGTCAGACGAAGAGATTAACTGCACGCTGCCTTTGTTTACATTTTCCAGGGCAAACATTTAAAGTGAGTGACGCATATGATTGTTAAAGAAAGCACGATAAGATTTTTTGTTGAAAACCACCACTACAGCATGTACAGGACAAAATCAGTAAAGAGATAAGAGGTAGCCTACTGCTTTGTCCACAGGAGGTGCCAAAATTGACACAAAGCGAAAGCTCCTCACAGGGAGCTTTAAATTAAAGGAGCAGTTTGCCCCTGGAAAAAGCCAAAAGTCAGTCAAAGCTGGTGTTCTCTGTTGAAATTGCCACTATAGCTGTGGAGAAAGTTGTACAAACAGCTCGTGGTTTCGCCCATTCTACATTACTACAATACCCAGTGTGCATAGTGCCCTTCCCTCTTAAAGTAACTGCCCAGTGAGAGGATTGCATGCATTTTTTTCTACCATTATGGCATTAGCTCCCCATAATAACATGATAGGACTGAGGTTAAAAACCAGTGAACTGGCCCTTTAAGCAACAATTCAAAAAAATCTATTTTTGTTGTTTTAATGAGTAAGGGTAAGTATTTAAAACAACATTTTATTATCATTGCTTATATGAAAGATAACCAAGTTATAGCCTTGACACAGCAGGACTGGTGCAAAGATCGGGACACCAGTGAAGGAGAAGAAAAAGAGGGAGCTAGTAAGAGCCCCAACCCAACAATAATGTAGTAAGAATAGTGAAGACTTTTTCTATTTAACACCAACTCTACAATCAGCTTCTTCTGTGGATAATAATAATAATGATGAGGTGCCTGCATGAGTCCTACGTGTTTATGTTTGGGGTCATGCTGAGAGAGAAGGTGGACCAATTGAAAGATGGTTGAAATGATCTGAGACGTTCACGCCTGATTTGAAAATCTCGGTTGGTGCTCAGTGAGACAGAGAGACAATGAAAGAACAAGAGTAAAAGAGAGCGTGACAGTCAGTGATTCACCTTCTGTTCCATTAAAATAAAACACTGAGTAACATCTGAAATAAAACAAACATTATATTTTATGATCAGACATGAAGGAGTATAAAATGAACGAATGATTTATGTGGCAGTGATTGTAGATGGTTGTTGTTGACTTTGTTAGATCCTCTCTCTGTTAAATGAAGGTAGCTGTCTTTTCACACGAATCACACTCAGCCGTCACCATGGAGACGGATCACCCAGCTGTTGAGTTGTGTTTGGTGCCATTTCTCTGCAAATCCACCACCAATAACAGAGAGAGCTTAGTGAATGTGAGTCTGTACCATTACATTTCAGAACAAAGTTTATATTTTTATTCACTACAAACTCGATGAAGGCGGAAAAATAAAACAGAGGCAAAAGGCATGACCAAAATAACGCGTGACAGATTATTTAACTGTGCATGAGCAAGCAAAGATTAACCTGATGTTTTCATACGGTCTTTACCAGGACAAAAAAGACTCTAAATATTTCTGCGTGTTGAGCTTAAAGCCGGTGTTAAATCCACAGGCATGACTTCATGAAGAGATCTGTACCTTTTGTGGCAGCCTTTGTGCCGTCAGCTTTTTCTGTGAAGGCCACGACTCTGAACAAGCTGAACATCCCTCCAGGTCCTACACTGGCTTCAAACTGGTGTTGTATGAGACAGTATGGACAATGCACGTATCTTTTATTGCACTTGATATAGCTTCAAGCTAACCTGTACCTCTGGTCTATTTGTTGTATTGATGATGCTGATTATCCTCAGAATGACCCCTGACCTTCATTTGCTCCAAGGCAGTGCTGAGTTTTTCCTCACACACTATAAATCACATTTTAAACATCTAGTGATCAGATACAGTCACAGAGAGTATTTTCAAGTATAGAATGCACTTATAAGTATCATCTAACAACACCAATGAAACAGGTAAATATGTGTGTAATGACGACGTGCATCTTTAACCTGCACTCATGACTCAGGCGCTGAATGTTTCCGTTTGCAAACACTGGAATATTTAGCGCATTCCTGCAACAAAAAAACACCAAACAAATATTGAAAATATGTTGTGTTCCAGGATTTGTATCACTATGTACTTTGATTTATTGTTTTATAAAAAATAATTGCAGCTTTAAAGGGCCAGTTCACCGATTTTCAACCTATCATGCTATTATGGGGAGCTAAAGCCATTATGGTAGAAAAAACGCTATCCGCTTCTCCAATGGGCCCTTGAAAACCTCCGCCATACTATGTAAAACGCGTCATCTGGCAGAGGCCAGGGAGCTCGCTAAACTACACTTCCACAATGGCCCACCTCCGATGTCATGCATCATTCAAAATCTTCAGGTTTGAAATGTAGACTGCAGACACTAAGACGATCTCGGTATATTCTTGTTGTATTTCGGATTCTGTTCCGCTCTGAGCCGTTGCCTGCAGCGATCAATGTCCTTGACTGGAAAACGGTAGTATTACACTCCAGCGTCTCTCGCTGGGCCGTTCCTTTCAGAGGGAGTGGCGCAATGCACGCTGGGTGTTGTAGTAAGGTAGAATGAGCGAAACCACCAGCTGTTAGTACAACTTTCTCCACAGCTATGGCGCCAATTTCAAATATTATTGCTTCTATCGATTACAGAGAACACCAGCTTTGACTGACAGTGTTTTTTTCCAGGGGTGAACTGCTCCTTTAACAGGCATTTAGAGATGTATGATACTGAAGCTTCAAAGCTTGCTTCACTTTGGTTAAGCTCACTGTTGTGATTTATTACACTAAATGAAGAATGTCATGTGACTGATGGAGTCTGTAAAAGTCAGTTTTTCTCAAAGCATTTGATTCAGTTTGACGGGTCAAAAGTCAGACAGCTCAGAGGATGGAAAGAGAAAATATTAAAATATTAGAAAAACATGATCATATTCATTCAAGCATTTCAGCGTGACAACAAGAAACAATAATATCTAATAACATCAAACTGCGACTATGAAATACAAGTTAAAACACAAAGTGTCTGAAAATATACTTTAAGCAACGGCTTATTTTACAGCATGAATTTAAAGGTAGCTAACCACGCTAGGTGAATGTGCGTATATGGGTTGAAAGGGATAATTGTTCATGTAGCCAATGGAACTGGTAATTATTTCATCTTCAATTAGACAATTTTGCTTTGATTTAATGATCTACAAATGACTCATTTATGTTCAGCTTTTTCTGTTTCTTTTTCAGATGTGTGATTAAACTGTATGATTATAAATAGAAGTTTTAAAAGGAGCCACCAGAGGTCACTGTGTTTGCAGCACAAACAAAGAAAACAGCACAAAGCTTCATCTGCACAAAAAAGCACTGAATTATTGGTTTGAATTGAAGGAGCCTCAAATGTTTGTGTTTCACATAAAGTACAGAAAGCGTGAAGGAGTGAAACAAGGTGACAGTCTCTCACCTCGCTGCCTTGATGTTTTTATTATCCCTTTTTGGTTATCTGAAATGACCTATAAAAAAACCCATATAAATACAAACAGGAAACATGCAAAGGAGAAATATTACCATACACTCATTCAAACATAGTATTAAACAAGTCATATTTCAACACCAAAGACTGATCATAACCATACATCTCCAGTGTTGTAGGTTTTTTATTGATGTATTTCACCTCAGCTGCTTTTGCAATGTTTGACCATGCCTGCCATCATAGAGCCATATGCCTATTGATGTGCAAGTATATATATATATATGAGTGTGGTTCCCAGTTCTGAAAGAACAATCACCTGAAAAAGACCACTGCATTGAAACGCTGTGATTAACCTATGAATTAAACTTTTTGTGCGCAGGCTTTTATTTTGTCTTGCTGTTTTTTGATTGCCCTGCACCTACATAATATACATATAACCCTTCCTCTGTGAATGCTCACAGCCCAGGGAGGAAGAGGAAGGACCTATTTACCTACAACATGCAAATTCAGTCCTCTATCATGGTTGCCCATTAATTATTTCCCAAGCAAGACCAACCTCTATAAGGACTCAAGTTTCTGTTTGTATCACTCACAAAAATGTAAGCAAGCTGCCAGCTACATAATGTTTGACGTTTCAAGGTTTACAAGGATAGGATGATCACGTGTCACGAAGCATTTAATCACAGAGGCGGAGATATAAAAAATATATTTGGCTAGGATCGTTACAAAACATGCTTGATTACAAAACAAAAGAGAAACAGTCAGCTGTCATTGTGAAGAAACAGAAACAGATGCAGAGAGGACATTTCTAAAATAACCATAAAGTGCCTGAAGTGTGTGAAAACGCAACAAAAGCCAAAACAGAACCGACTGATATTTTGTTAATCAGTTCATAATCAGTTGGATACTAGCATTATACTACCCAGAAAACTAACGAGCATAGGAAATGGCCTTAAACATTTTATGTACCGTGTTATTCAATCATGTACTGTTTCTGCTTAAGACTGAAGAAAGTGTATTTTTGTTTTATATTAGCTGTATATCAATATAAAAACTGTACACATGTACACACATTCATATAAATATTACTCAATTCACCACAATCATTGTAAAACTGCTTATCTGCCTCAATGGCCTTCATATGCAGAATTTGTTTATATATTTATTGATTTGTCGTTCGGCCACACTAGTTCATTGGTCTCCCTCTCGCAGAGCACCTGTTCGAGGATCTCATCGATAACATTACACTCATAATTCACTTGGCCCAGGTCCAGGGCAGGCACGAAGGTGACGAGCAGGCGCCCGATGTTGTGTCGAAGCTCAACCAAACTAATGAGAGGACAAAAACGTAGTAGGTCAGGTAGTTCTGACTGAAATTGTTAGATAGTAATAATAATGCAACATGAAACAAACAGTCATATTAAAAAGAATCCAACCTTCTGGATGTATCTGATCCTGAAGCGCCGCCTCCTGCCTCCTCTGGATCTGTTTGCGCAGTAGAATCAGTGGCTCCGTGAGGAGGTGTTCCTCTCTCTGCTGCGTTTTCGCTCTGCTGCTGCTGCTGCTGCTGCAGGCTCAGCCTGAGCTCTTCACACCGGGCTGCCAGGTTTGCCCTTTCCTCTTCCAGACTGTCCAACTGGTGGCGTCACACACAGTGAAGCCCAGGAGGAAAAAATAAACAGAGTAGGTAAACAACAAACAAAAAACCACACGAGATGGCATATAAAGTGTATATATAGACTAGTTTAAGTGAGTTGTTGGAGGAACTGTGAAGGGTGTAATCTGTAGCAGAAAATAGTCCCAAACTATTCACTATTACCTCTTGCTTCAGTAACATGTTTTCAAAACTACTCGGCATTATGAAGGAAATAATGAAGCACAGGCTGAAAAGTTAGGAAGTATTGAGACTTGTCTTTGGTCTTTTATGGGATTTGTTCTCACTAAGAATAATACAGTGTGGACAGCTCACCTGTGAGCGTAGTTCATCCCTCTGTTTGTTTCTCTCATCCAGATCCCGGAGCAGACCGTCGACCTGCAGCGCTATTTCATCCAGGTCCCTCTCCCCACCTTGGGCAGTACTAGGTTTGGCCTCAGAGGCTGTCAGTAAATCCTCTTTGTCCTTAATCAATTCATCCACTTTCTGTTTGGCCTTCTCAAACAGATTTTTGTAGCACTCTCCCTCCTCGGCTTCCTCCGTCTGGCTGGCCTGGTGAGAGCACTCCTTCTTTACATTGACCTGAGTCAGCTCCTGCAGTCTGCTCTGCATGTCTTGCAGCTGGCAGGTAAGAGCATGGACCTGCTCTTTAAAGGAGTCTCTCTCTTGAGCTGTAGACTGCATGAGTTCTAGGAGCTGGTCTTGTTGTTCCTGTACCTCAAACATACTGGGATACAGAGCCGGAGAAGGTCCAGCATCTTCTTCATTGCCCAGATGATGTGTTTCTGTACTGCAGACATCGACGTCCATATTGTCACTCTGTTCTTTATCCCTCACATTCGATGCACTCTGCTCTGCCCTCCCTTCTGCTTCTGTTTGATTTTGTTCCTTCCCTTCCTCCTTAACTTTGGGTACTTCTGTCTGAGTGGTGCAGCTCGCCACCTCTGCAGGGGGCACGGGGGAGGGGCTGGCCCCCACAGCTGTGGACCCCGCATCGTTGGTCTCTGTTGCAACATCCAGCGCAGCATCATCGCTGCACTCCAATAGCATGCCCATGCTAGCATCACTTTGCGCTTGCTCTGCCTTCACTTTAGCCAAATCAAAGCCTGTATTTTTAGGTTTGGGGGTACTGGCAGTCTCCAAGATGAAAATGTCATCATCAGTTTCATCGCCATCATCATCATCATCATCATCATCATCATCATCATCATCTTTAATGGGCAAAGATGGGGAACTTTGTGGACCAACATCCACTAATGTGGACGTATCAGACATGCGTTTACGGACGCCATTAACTCTCGGTCTTTTGGGCGTTGCCTGGGGACTAGCAGGCTGCGTTCTTTTACCCCTGCAGGCCACACAAAGCACAGATTATCAGCTTCCTTAAGGCATTTTAACTGATAAATGTAAGATCACACATATAGCATACCTCAGGGGGGGCGTTGACAGTGAGCACACGCTAGAAATAACTGGAAGACCACTGCTACTGGGGGAGCTGCACGCTGAAGAGAAAGAAAACATATTTTAATCTGAAAACGTTCTCACAGTCGCAGTCTCTCTGTCTCACCCAGGAGAATTTTTCTTACCAGCTTGTGAAATGTAAGAAGACCTCAGTGAAGAGGATTTAGCCCTTGAAGCTCCCCCTCGTGGCGAATCAGTGTTAAATCTTACCCTCGGGGTGGTAGCGGTGGATGGGGAAGGGTCGGTCTGGCAACAACATACACAGAGAACACGCTTGTATTTGTAACAATTCATATTAATAAACATTACACACACTCTATAAGGTGTTTATTAAGACTGTCATCTGCAAAATGGAGTAAGCTTCAGTCATCCCCCTGAACCCTTCCTTTGTGACAAATGGACACACCATTTCTCGTAGCTGCCGTTGCAGCTCTTCCTTCTGCTTGGTGAGATCAGCCAGACGCTGCGCTTCCTGGCGCTTTCGCTCCTCCTCCTCCTAGAAAAGAAAAAATCCCAAAAGTGCTATTAAACACATGTACACCCCAGGAATCAGATATAGCTCAAATGATACATCTAAATATTGAACAGGTGTTGAAGGTGACGGTAAAGCTGAAACTGGGCGCCGGATAAGCTCAGCGGTTAAATCAGCGACCATATACAGAGGCTATATTCCTCGATGCGGCAGCCCCGGATTCAACTCCCGCCCTTGGCGCTTTGCCGCGTGTCATCCCCACTCTCCTCCCCTGTATCCAACACTATCCACTGTCCTCGCAATAAAGCCATGAAAGGCCAAAAAAATAATCTTAAAAAAAACCAAAAAACTGCAGATTATTTAAGGCAAACACTGTGTCCTCACCTTCTGTCTTCTCTTCTCTTGATTCTTCTTAACATTCCTCTCTCTAAAGGAAAGGACAAAGGACAGAAGGTTTTAGCTTTCTAATGAAGCCTGTCTGACCTGACAGGAGTCTGATGAACATCTGGGGAAAAGAAGGATCAAGCGGGACAAGGCTTTCAATTCACATTGAAACATTTGTTTGGTGTTGTTAGCTAATGTTTGCTTGCTAGCTACCTAACACAGATGGATAGCTAGCTAGCTAATGTAGCAAAACACTGTCTTGGATGGATAACATTAAGTTATTAATCCAGAGTCCTGATAAATTGGCTAGCTTGCTGCTCCAAATAACTTTACTAGCTTGCGTTACAAAGCAAACCAACAGCAGATTCTTACAGCTAGCTGGTTAACCTTAACTTTGTTGCTCGCTAATGTTACTGCTAGCTCATACTGCTTGGATACGTCAGTTGGCCAGCTTGTTAAATGACTTCAGAAAAAACTGGTAATTTGATCATGAGACATGTTGTTTAGCTGTATCATTTACAGTTTATGAGTGTATGAACTGGAGTCCTTACAGTAACAGACAGAGTGACGGCTGTCTTATATAAGTGACATCTCATGTATTATAAAATAATTATGTTGGTATTTATAATTGATTTAAAAAACGATGTGATGCCGGTCAACCTCGTTCAACAGGTGTATGTCACTATGTTTTTGCTGCGACCTGCTTATGCAAATCATGTTGAGTCAACACATTCCATTTACATGCAGAGTTTTAAAGTGACTCACTGTATTTTATACGTCTTGCGGTATGAAGGTTGATCATCATCAGAGTCCTCAGGCTCCTCCTCCACTTGGCAGCTCCTGGGAGAGCAAATCAGAGTGAGGAAAAATGTTTAAATGCCTCGTTCATATCAATAAAATGTTGGTGCTTTTAGTTACTATTACACAGCACATTGGCAGCACATTGGCACCATGCCTCTTCTGTCAAGCGTGAAGAAGGGAGCAGGATGTCTGCTTTATGGCAGCTTTTGGCCACTACAATAAGAGTAGCATTATATCAATTCCACTACAGGGGAGACTTGATGTTCTCTGCAATTAAGTGGTCAAAATAGTCAAAAGTTGGCCACCCTTCTAATATAAGAAGCTTTTAATGAATCTTTGGATTCTGTCTTGAAAAGCTAGGATAGTTTTAATTTGCTCAGGCTGAATAATTATTATATTTATATCACATTAGGTTATGATAGCAGCAGGTTTGTCACTCATGCTCTTCTTACCTGAACTGAGGATCAGGGTTCTGATGGCAGTACCATTTTTCTGGTAGTTTGCTGGGGTCGATCCCATCAGGGAGTTTGCGCCAGCGCAAACACTCGTCACACTGCGCCCAGTTTTGATCTGGTCGTTTTCTAATAGAGACAAGTATGAGAGTACGTCATTGTCAACATGACAAGACAAATATACAGTATGTGTAGAATACACTGCTGAATGTCCTAACATTGTATCTTCTACTGGTATGTTGTTGCTTGGATCCTCCGTTTGTCTCCTGTGGCGAATTTCCTGCCAGTACTCCTCCAGTTTGATCCCCAAGTTGGTCATTGTTTTCCTGTACAAAGAAATGAAGAACTTCAGACTTTCTGGTAGCCATATTCGCTTGCTACTTTAAAATTATTATTGTGAAAATACATCACTTTTACCTGTACTTATCCGTCTCGTTAAAGCTCTGTTTGTTGTGGGTAGGTTCCAGAAAGTCACCACACTCTATCACCCCAATGACCCCAACGCCTTTGTTGTTTGCCTGCAGAAAGGAAAGTTTCATAAGAGATAAACCCTCTGAAATGTGTGTATAAAACAAACACACTCACCAAAACAACAGACACTCACCTTCAGCTGGCAGCCAACACGCTCATAGGCTTTGATGAGCCGATTCTTATGGTACATCATGACGCCATACTGGTCTTTACTTTTGGTGTTGTAGCCAAAAGTGATTGGAATGGCTTTATTGTTCTAATATAACATTTAAGGAACAGATACAAACACTTTCTGACCACATTATTATTTCCAAAGCATGCTCCAAAAGGTAAATAAAAGGCACAACTCAAGAGGATTTACTGTGATGAAAGGATACCAGGAAAGTCGGCTTGTAGCAGTCCTTTCTGACGAAGGCCAGACTCTTTGCAATGAGCTGAGATTTCACCTTCTGACCACGTATGTTGATCTGCAGCCGAGGCTTCAGGTAGAGAATACTGCAGTATGCCTACGGACATTAAAAACACAACCAGATAACCTGCTATTAAATTGATTTTTTTTAAATTACTGGGTTTGAAAGTAATGCAAAAAAATTTAATTATTAATAAAATTATTGTTAGATTTCCCTCAAAACTTGAGGTCATTCATTGTGATGTCTCTGCATAGGTCATAGAGTTCTGGGTGTTGTTGTACAAAAATGATAAGCTTCTTGCTGACCAGATTCTTGGTGTGTGAGGGAGTTACGCAACATACAGTTGTAAATTCCATTGCTGAGAACGGCAACATTGTTTTTAAACTTTGGACGGCAATGCCGTCTACCATTACCGGCGATCTTTGCCGGCCTCATCACATTTCACCGTACTGCTCTTGTTGTGGCAAAAAAGTTCCCCGAACCCTCTTGTCAGCCACATAATTTCAATCTCCAATAGATAATAAAATATGGTTGAAAAACTCTTAAAACTAGGTAATAAACTGGGTTGAAAAACTCTTAAAAATAGGTTACAAAAAACTCAGACAAGCAAACACTAGAGACTGGCAGAATCTGATGCAAAAAGAGTTTATTCCCGTATAAATACAAACAAACAAACCCGAGTCCATCCGGATGAGACTGCCCACGGGTCAGCTGCTCGGGTCTTATATACTCTAAACCCCTCCCTCGCTGGGCTTCAGCTTGCCCCAACACCTGTCCAACACTCTCATCCACTAAAATGATATCCTGTTTGCCGTCTTACCTGAATCCGTGTGAACGCAGCATTAGATATAAAAGAATCAGTCAGAGTAACTTTAACACATCGACGGGCATAGCTTCTTACCCGCAGCGAGTAAGAAGTCACAGGGATGTGTGATGTGACTCTGCCTGGCTCTTGAGCACCGTCATTCATCTCTTCATAGACATCGGATGGAATGCGAATATCGTAACGGTCCGTCTCAAAATCAAACTCTGTTGGTCGAGTAGACGTCCTGTTGAAAAAAAAATCAGATTGGCTTACTGATGGAGAGAAGTGCATTTCTTTACCATCTTAAAAACCAGTCATAAAAAAGTGCGTGTTGACTATATAATGACCTGCGGAGGTTCCAGATGATGATCCGTGTTCCAGTTTTACTTGTGGACCAGTCCGAACTGATGAGATTGATCTCAGTGAGCAGCTCTTTCTGTGTTTTGAAAGGGGAATGAGTCAGGATGTGCTGCAGACTGGCTTGTTGCTCCTCCATCACACTGAGTGCAGCTGAAGTTAAGGACAACTTGTGATTAAAAATGAGGACACAGGTTTATGCCTCCTATGCCAAAACACATGTATACATGATAAGGTGCACCCCAATGTTGTAGATAAAGGATATAGTTGTCCGTTCCACACTGTTCCAAGCAGACAATAGGTACAACTATTTGCTTGGCACCAATCTCTTCCAGGTAGGTCTGAGAGAGCATCCCAACGCAGGAGGCCTTCTTTGACTTGGAGAAGACGATGGCGTCTCTGCCAAGACGCATTGCTCCAGACTTGAAACCGTTGCCATACATACCAATTGGCTTTACACCTTTTAGAGCCGTCTTGTCGCTGTAGCCAAAGCTTGAGGGGGAAAAATGCATGTATTTGTATGTGATGAATGAATCAGGTTATGGTTCAAACACATAAATCATTAAAAATCTCTGTTGAGTGGATAAATATCACTCAACTTTTATGCACACTGTTGCAGAATTTTAACTATGAAGCAGCGGTGTCAGTACCTGAGCATCTTATGCATGGTTTCAAGGTCCAATCCATCTCCACTATCCATAAAGATGAGGCAGTCTTGTCCTTGGGCCACAGTTTTATCAATCCACAACTGTTTGGCACTGACATCCGGATCATAGGCATTGTCTGTCAAAAGAACCAAATATTGAGGCGATAACTTATATAGAAGTGAAAATCTCAACCTCCAGCGTTTACAGTTTTCACATACAGTGATGCAGAGGTTTAGAAAGGATCAGATTGACTCAGGAACTGAGGTGCAGTATAATGAATGTATCCAACCTCATAAGAAAATCTGCAATTTTAATCTGCAGTAGGTAAGACGGAGAAGAGAATGGACTTTGCTTCAAAATTTAAAAGATAACAACCTCCGGGTCTGTTCTGTCTCGGTCCAACTCTTTCTTTTTAGCTTGCTTCTCCTCATTTCTCTTCTTTGGTGTAACGGTCTTTGTAGTGTAAGCTATAGTTAGCAATGGAGGGATGGGCGGTTTTCTATTCCCTGTGCTTGTGATTTGTGATTGGTTGTGTGATTCGGGAGCGTTGGATTCTTACAAATGCCATTAGGAGCAGTAGGAGGAGCCAGAGGAACATGATTTTTTTTCTCTCTGACTACAGCTGACTCTGTTCAGAGAGGTTTTCTACAACTTGCTGTGATGAGCTCTCTCCACTGCGCAGTGAATGAAACTCATCTGAACCAGCCACTGAATCGGACCTGAAGATTATTAATTTCTTCTACAACAGCAATTGCTCTTTGCTGGAATTGTCGAGTCTAAAAAGACCCTAGGCCAAGGGCCAGATGAGGCCTGAGACCTCTCGGAACACTGACAATTAAAGTTCAAAAGTGTCTAAAATTAGGCCTAAAAAAACTTGGTTAAAATTACTTCAAAGTCACTCAATAATAAGAGAAAGCAGTAAGAGAATATGGTTTATTGACTCCAAAACAGAACCACAATACAACCAGAATCTAAGCCCAGGCAATAGAGACTGACTTCACCTTCACAGAGCATGTGCTTATATTTCCTTGGAATGCCTCATGTTGGATTTATTGGTGTCAAATAAAACTGCTTTTCCCAGCCCAGGGCTAACTAATTCCCATTTGTTCACTGACTCGTGACACAGTTTTTTTCCTCAAGGTATCAGTTGGTCTTTTTTTAAAAACACTTAATGACACCCCCAAGGCTGAGCAAACATGCTCCATTGTGTGAGAACCAAACATTTCTCTCTTTCCCTAACGTATGGTCACACATGGTATATCAACCATGCATTGTACAGGTGGAAAACAAACCTTTCCCACAGTCCCAGCAGGTTACACTTTTCACTCTGTTAATATAGTTTAGTTTTCAGAAAATCAAGATGGTCACACAGGCTCCAAGAATCTTTCCAACAGATTATACATTCTAATTTTGTCAGCTAAAACGCTTTTCTACTTGTACAGTGTAACAGACATGGGCTCTGTCATGTTCAGTGTAGTGATGGAGTTATTAAAAGCAGAATGCAGTCCATTGTAAAGGGCTTTATGGGCAGAACTTATTTTTGTAATGTGTGCTCTGAAACACGAAGATGGTAACCCCCTGAGCGTGTGAGGAAGGAGTGAAGTTCCCTCTTTGCTTCAACAAAGTGACAGAGGTCCACTGTTAAATGGTATGGAATCCATTAGGTCAGAGCATAGAGTGTATAATATGGACCTGACAGCTCCCTAAACGTGAAGCCAAAACTTCTCTATCGCCCCCTGCTGACTGGCTGCAGTACAGGTCATAAAGCCCGCCTCCTCCATGTTAACAGATGGGACATGAGTCAAACAATAAAATCAAAATACACGTTAAATACATTTTTCTCAAACGTTGTTTTTGTCATTATAGTTAGTTCGTATCATGCTGATTTATGTCCAAGTGTTCATTTTTCTGACAAGTTTAGTTTTAATTAGTTATTTGATGCTATAAAAAGGATGATTGACAGCTCTGTTGACAAATCCGGCTCCTGCAGCCGATCTGTTCCTGATTAGCAGAGTAGAGGAGGAACGGCGAGTGGAGATGTAACTTAAACAATCACTACAGTCATAGCGCCTATCATGGGGACTATTATGGCATCGCTTTCATACAATGGGAGCAGATGGAGATGCGTCGTCCATCTATAGTCATTGGGTCAGAGGAACACTTTATTTTTGTCAGTGGTTATGAAGTTTGACAAAAAGTTTGTCGTCTCTGCAAATATAACTCAAAGGGCCTTTAGATGGTCTTAGATCATATGCAAATTTAACATTGGTAAAGTGGTGTAATCAATCTTTAAATTGTTCCTTTATGAATATATTTCATACAGGTAAAGCCTGGATAAAGTAACTCTTGCTGCTTATACTGTTAATACCTGATGTTATTGCAAGCAGCCAAGTAACAAGTAACTAGGGATCGACCGGTTATCGGCGCCGATATTTGGCATTTTGACGCATATCGGCATCTGCCTTTTTTTTTTTTGACGGCCAATAAGAGTGCAGAGTGCTCACACACACGGCGGAGAGGAGAAAAAGTTAGTTTCTTTGCAAATTTTATTTAACTTTGTTTTATTTACTTTATAAAACTTCAGGAAGTTATTTATTTATTTATTTAAATTTTCAGTTAACTTTATAAGAGATGCTGCTGACCCTGGGAACTCCCTGTGCTTTTTGTTTGTTTATTTAATAAACATATGCTTAAAGGCATTTAAACAAAGTTAAGTGTTGGAGTTTGTATTATTCAAAATTTTGACGCCAATATTTTCACTTTTACTGCAAATGAATATCGGCTCCAAATATCGGTTATCGGCCTCCTTGACTACTAATAATCGGTATCGGTATCGGCCCTGAAAAAACCATATCGGTCTATCTCTACAAGTAACCAAGTAAATATTATGGTACAAAAACTTAAAAGTAATTTTTCTGTACTATTTTTGTATTTTTAAAATGAGCGGAAACAGGAGTCCCCTCTTAGGAACTGTATCCGGATAGTCCCCTGTCGGTAATAAAGGCGTGTGTGTGGTGCATAAATATTCCCTTCATGGAGGAGCCGAAGCCGTCGTAACACCTGTTGCTGTCTGCTTCCAAACAACTGACTATATTCAAATAGTGAACAGACATTCCTACATCTTAAATTTGTCATTGGTCCTGCGGATGATAGTGGTCATTCTTATGCTCTGATGAAAGTCTGATGAAGTTAAAGTCAGAACCCAACAGTGACATCTATTATAGCATACGTGTATTTACTGGTGACCAAAGATTGTGTGTGTGTGTGGCCTCATTCCTACATCGTAAATTAGCCAGAGGCCACCTTAAAGTATACAATTGTTGTGTACCCACTTTATGGCCAGCTGAAGAGGTAGAGGTCACCAAAGGTCAGACCAAAGGTGATCCATATTACTCTCGTGTGCCATACAGTGTACATCATACTTTATTTCACCTCACACCATACTTTTATCCTTTGAAAAAAACAATATCCTGGTTAAATGCACAACACAGTTAGATTAAATTCAGGGTATAACAGTAAGCAAAGGATAATCATTAAGTCATCCAAGACTCACAAACATGCAGATCAACAGGGGACATCACTAGTATTTAGTAAAATAGCAACTAAACTGCTGAGCTGTTCAAATTGCAGGCATGTGATGATGACTCACCTATGAGCTCAGCTATAGCACTGAAGGGCCAGGTGTGGCTGGTGGAATTCGTATGAAGGAACTTGGGACAAAGCTGCAAGTAAAGCAAATTATGAAGCACACAATAGTTACTTTGGGTTCTCAGAGGAATCTTATTTTCTAATGACTGCATTGCAGGATGAGCACCACTCTATCAGGCTAAATAGTAACAGGAAGCACCAATGTGTCAAAAAGAGAAGTCAACACGCTTTTGTTTTGTTTGGACTGCAGTCAAACCAGTTTCTATGTTTCAATGTTGTTGGATACTGCAAGTAGTTTTCCTACAGGCTGTCAAATTCTGTCTTCTTGGTATACGCCCATTACAAACAGTTGGCACTAATAACAATGCTATGCCATTGGTGTCAAACATACAAACCCCACTGTGGAAAGTGTAACATATAAGAAAAAAAAAGACACATAGTCAATAATAGATTCATAAATTAATACATTTCAAGTATGTACAAAGTATTGACCATGTGCTTGCTATATGGTTTTTTTCCGTTATGCTTGTATCATGAAGAACAAAGCACATGCATAGATGACCTAAATAAAAACTGAAACAAAACATGAGTGCAATACCTCTTTATCACAACCAATTGGCTTTAATGTGTAGTGTACAATATAATTTTGTGTGTTTGATATGTTGATAGTAGTATGGTATTTCAACTCAAAGTGTTTGTATGCTAAAAAAAAATCATGTTAATAGTTTCTGGTTTTCTAAGACGGAGAATGGAGGATATGAGATTAACCTAAGACTGTATTTTCTTAAATTGTAAAAACATTTAAACTCAATGATTCCATAAAATAAGCTTGACAAACATTACAGTTTTATTTGAAAAAAAAAGTTACATACAAATAAATATGGCATTTTGTACATAACCTAAGTTTAAGTAGTTTCCTCATATTGCCCAGTGAATGTGTACATTTTAATAAGCACTGTATGTTATTTCTGCATCTGCCACTACAATGAGAGTAAGCATGATATCAATTCAACTACAGGCGAGACTTGATGTTCTCTGCAATTAGGTGGAAAAAACACACATGCCTAATATATCTGTATCGAAATCGGCAATTGGTAAAAAAAGGGTTGGAAAATATCGGCAACAAATTCAATATCGTGCATCCCTAATTTATATAGATGTGGTTTGCTGAATCTTAAAACGTTTGTTTAAGAATGCCCATTATTCTGTCTACTTATTTTTGTGAGCATGTAACTGACATTTGATAGCAAGTGAGGGAAAAGTGGGGGGGGGAAGAATGAGAGTGGGATGACATGCAACAAAGGTCCACAGTCTGTAGCCTCCCACATACATTTTACTTCATAAATATGAGCCAGTTGTGGTGTTGACACTTTTCCCACAGTGTAATAATTAATGAAAGTAAACAAAGAAACACAAAATGTCTTTGGGGAAATATTTAGCTTTAAATACATTTTAAATTTGTAGTTAAAAAGCAGTTTGACTAACGTGTGTCAGGGGGAAGGCACGTTGCGTGACGGTTAATTAATTGAATACAAACTACGTATTACGTAACATAACTACGTAACATAACGGTGGCATGTGTAGTTGGGACACAGCTTTGGGCAATCATCATATCAGTCAACAGTATGCCTAAATATACAAACATATTTAATTGTTTTTGAATCAGAGAACAAGATAAACATCAGTAACTTTCGTTTATTGGGAAACCGGAAGCTATTGCCATAATAATAAACCCTATGACTAGCTGTTATTCACTAGCAGACAGTGCTGCTAAAAGCAAAGGCTGATTTTATCACATTAGTCTTTCCTTAATGTTAATCACGAACGATTCTCAGCTGACTAAAACGCTGAGAATATGAAGCCCAATAGCTATAGAGTGAGCCTGTATGAACAGTTAGCATGTCATTTCAAAACAAAAACGAGTGGACAATACATTCAACCCAACTGTCCACATTAGTAGATTTTATATGTTTGAAACTATTAAAAACAGCTGACGTCACAGAAAAGCTGAAATTCCCTAAACAAATTGTACTCACTGTACTGAGCGGGACGCCGTTCTCCGCCTGCACCGCCATTTTTCCTGAAGGTTTTTCTTCTCCGGCTTTGGTAAGGCAGACTAGACGCTACAACTGCGTTTTGCTGCCGTCTATTGTCTGTTATTATATATGCGATTTGACAGTTTTTATATTTGATATAGTCCTATAGTTATTCCATCCTCTTCGTTATACAGCCAGTTCTCCAGGTTGAGTAAAGTGCGCAGTGTAAAAGGAAGCACGTATTCTTCTTTATAAGTATTCAAATGATCAATTTGAATACTATCACCCAGCAGGCACTGTCACATATCTGATGGGGAGTGGTTGCCTGACCAAAGATGAAACTCCAACCTCAGGCCAACTAGTTCACGTAAGTTCCACCCTCTTGCATAATTAAACGGTCTCATTTGAAACTAAGCTATACCCAAACAAATTTAACCCCATAGTAGTTGTATTTTTAAATTGATCACTCTAAGCAAAGCAATGAAAAAGACAACTGTTTCACGCATTGTAAATTATGCCATGTTGACAGTACAAACCCACTTCTACCCCCCTTTTTTTTAACAGCTCAGCCCTCCAAATGATTTACAAGCCACCAGAGACCATCTTACACCCACAAGAACGCCCCCACATCTCATGGAGCATGTTAGTCACGCGGCACATGATCTCATAACATGGGGGACACATCCATGATCACTTAAAAGTCACTGTATTACGACAAATGTTATCTGTGCCACTAACACATGCTCCTCACAGCTTTAAATAATCCCACCATCCCACTGCTAATGACCACACAAATAATGTCTACAATACATATAATACATGTGGTATAATGATCATATATTTCGATCTTATGGTCTTGGAAGTATACGGATATACAGAATACATAAAAAAATATATCATACAAGGAAGGCTAACCAATTTCATTGTAAATAAAATTTCCATTATTTTGAAGAGGAACGCTCCATCACTTTGTATGTTCACTGTTGTTTCATTTTCAGTTATGAATCCACTCTCTTTGGTTTCAGTGGGTCTGTGTCTTGGCAGCTGATTAAGCAACATAATCCAAACTTCCTTCCTGGCAGTCACACCCTCCAACTCTTTCTGAGGGATGTTGACTCAAGTTGTTGCAACATGCATTTGTGGAACAGTGAACAACCTTTTTTTAAACAGACATGTTTCATTTTACTTTCCTGTGTTCTTCATTTAAATATGATTGCGTACGTTGTGATGTGACATAACATTTTGATCACCTGCTAATATTGTGTAGGTCCCCCTTTTGCCGCCAAGACAGCCCTGACTTGTCGAGGCATGGACTCCACTAGACCTCTGAAGGTGTGCTGAGGTATCTGGCACCAAGACGTCAGCAGCAGATCCTTTAAGTCCTGTAAGTTGCGAGGTGGGGCCTCCATGGATCAGACTTGTTTGTCAAGCACATCCCACAGATACTCAATTGGACTGAAATCAGGGGAATTTGGAGGCCAAGTCAACACACTGAACTTGCTGTTGTGGTCCTCAAGCCATTCCTGAACCATTTCAGTTCACTGGTTTTCCTTCCTTGGGGAACACCCTACAAGGGCTGCAGTTTTGGAGATGCTCTGACCCAGTCATCTAGCCATCACAAAGTCATTCACTTCCTTAGACGTGCCCATTTTTCCTTCTTCCAACACATCAACTTTGAGGACAAAATGTTCACTTGCAGCCTAACATATCCCACCCACTGCTAGGGTCCATTGTCACAAGATAATCAATGTTATTAACTTCACCTGTCAGTGGTCATAATGTTATGGCTGATTGGTATATTGGGAGGATGATGTGCATGAAACACATAACCTGTTGGTAAAGCCGTTTTATTGATTTCCCTCTCACTCACACTGTCACATACAAACCCTGCAGCTTTTCTTAGTTTTCAGTCTCTTCAGTCTCGCAGAAAAACAAACAACTAAACACAGTTTTAATCTTCATGTTTAATATGAGTCTTCTTTCTGTTAATTCAAAACATGACATGGTCCTTTAAACATCCAAAATAAATTACTCATTCAGCACTGTGGAGAAAAAGACAACGGGCAGTTGTAAAAGCTATCCATGAACAACTACAAAGAAAAGGCAGTTTCCCTTAAACACCAAAAATGGCAAGCATGTATTTAAGCGAGGTACACCCGACACATTTTAAAGGGTTTTCCTGGCAAAGACAAATCACGATCAGGAACTTACTCATAAAACTGTTCACATACATTTTACCCAAAGGCTCGCAAGGTCCCATTATGATGTATCCAATATCAAAACACTGGAAAGTACCTCTACAACAGACATATACTTTAGTCTTTACATTCTCAGTCAGACAGATGCATCAGCAGAGAGTGTGTGTGGTTAACCAGAGGTTATGAAGAAGTCAAAAGAGCACAGAACTTGATGAGGTTCTTCACAGTGAATCTGATATTTGGTGTCAAACTAAAAAAACTTAGTGGAACTACTTTTATTATAAGGTGCATACTCAATAATAACAACAGGTAAGCATTAGAAGTTGGTTTACATAATAACCTTTTTAACATTTTTGGGCCCCATACCATACGAAGCAAACACGACAGACACTTAGACACAATCTCAATGTGTGAATACTTCAGTTTTTTTGCAAAACTTGCGCCTAGAGAGAAAGAATTCTACTGGAATTTGTCATTATTACTTCTTCCTTGTTTTTTCTAAGTTATCCAAAAAGCCCATTATATATATCTACAACAAAGTCCCTTAAATATTCCAATACAGATTCAGTGTGAGAGCACCTCAGAGGTGCATTTATTTAGGAGGTCAGACAAGTTAAAATGTTAAAAAAAAACAATTCCTTTTTTTCCAGTTCACAATACAACATTATCACCAGTTGTGCCAATTTTACATATTCCAATTATACGGCTGCAGGTCAAAGAGCTTAAGAAGAGGACTTAGTCCATGCTTATCCCTCCAAAGAGTCCAGGAACTCTTCTACAGTGATTTCCTCCAGCCTCCTCAGGACTGTGTCCGAACTGGATGCTGGGTAGTCTGCTACTTGGACGTGACGCATGGAGTCGCTGTACGGAGGGGGGCCCTGGAAGGAGCAGCAGAGGATGCGAAGGAAAGGCAACAGCTGGGTGATGGAGGACAGGGAGCGTTGGGTGAGGAGGGGGAACTCCAAACGCTCTGTGGAGGATTCCTCGCTCAGCCCGTTCAGGGTCTGGAATAACAGCACAGGACATGGGAGGGTGAAGTGTGGTCAGTGTGGAGACAGAATTATGGCTGTACTTATAGGGCTTTTTACAAAACATTCAATAGTACAGACTTTTAAATGGGAATGAGTCTCTAAAAGTTTAGTAGTTTAACCCTCGTTGGAGCTTACCCCATATCGCTGTTGAATTCCTTCCAGTATTTTGACAACATGGGGAGTGCATTCCTGCTCGGCCTCCATCAGCGCAGTCTCTACGGGGCCACTGTAGCGCTCCACATCCACCTCAGGGACAAAAGCCCAGCGATACCTAACATGAAAGATGAAACATGAGACTAAATAATGCTAAACCACAACTTATTTAAAGACATGCACTATGTTAAAGTCCTTTTGTTTGCTCACATCTGAAAGAGTGGTATCTTCTCTGGAGGGAAAGCCAGCGAGGTGTCCAGGAACTTGCAGGCTGACAGGTACATGTCCAACTCAGCCTGAGAGAAGTTCACTGGTCCGTTTTTATCAAGGGCTCCCCGCACCACTTTAGCCAGCCTAGTTGGTGTACAGAAACAAAGCAGAGACACCAAGTGAGTGAGAACGTCAACAGTGCATCAATGAAATATGATGGTGTGCATCAACTACTCAACTCACTTTGAGACGTCTTTTTCTGTCTGCAGAGCTTTCTGTAGACGTGCAAATGTGCGGATCTGAAAGAACATACATAAAGATGATTAAAATAGACACTTGACAGTACTCTGTGTATAGCCGGAGTATTACAAGATGGGATCTCACCAGTTCTGTGACCATGATTGGCCAAAGAGACGTGAGGTGCTGGGATGAAATCCGCAACAGGAGAACACGAAACATCAGGAACATCTGGGCTGAGACACCAGGGCTGGGGTTCATCCGCAAAGCCTCAGTGAGACGCTCTGAAAGAAGGAGTCAAGTCTGTTTTCCCTCTGAACTGACATAAAAACCAATTGTAAAAGAAATATCCAGTACAATACCTTGGATGAGGGGCAGATAGAGATGATACTGGTCCAGTTCTCCACTGAACATGGCGAATGCCTGACGCTTCAGCAGCATGGGTTTCTGGTCCACATTAGTAAACAGTTTCAAGGAGCCACTCTGCATGCCTGCAGCACAAATAAATACAGGTTTATAACAGCAAATAAGCAAAAGGGCTCTGTGACTTGAAGGAGTTTTGCTGCACTAGTGTTTATTATGCTAACAAAAATGACGGAAAACGTCAACGATCTTTTTCCATGAGCTAAAAATAGATCATCGATAATAAAAACTTTGACGACACATGTGACGCCTCTTCCGCACAGAAAGGAGCGATCATCGGCTGTCTGCTTCAGTCAGACTGTTTAAATGAGAAGCGATGATGAAATGTAATCTTTAGATTGGTGTCTTCAACCTTTGTTTTCTGTATGGATGATCTGCTGAAATCAGGTATTTCTACCTGAAGCAAACGGGTAAAAACAAGAAGAGGGAGACTGGATAGGGTCATATTTTCTCAAGAAAGAAAACGTTTTCACTTAAATGTGATGACTATTCTTTTTACTAAAACTAGACTAAAACTATAAAGGGTAAAAATGACTAAAATATCACTAAAACTAATAAGCATAATTTGGAATGATGTTCGAGCATCAGATCAGCATCGCACCAGAAAGGGTGTCGACCCAGGTTTTGTGTTCCCATCATTGCCGGTCGGGGCCAAGGCGATAATCACCCTACTGCAGAGTCATTTAACCCCCGGGTCTGAATGCCGATTGTAACCTTTCCCATTAAGCAAAAAAGCCGGGTGTACTGCTGTACTCACTCATGAGGTCTTTAAACATGGTCTTCTCGTGAGTCAGCAGGTGGTCAATGATGGATTTCCAGCTATAGAGAACAAACAGATTGAAGTAGAGGGCATTAGACGTTGGTGATTCACAGTTCTTCAATTTATTTATGTAAGAAAATACTTGGCCCCAGCCTTAATGAAAAAGCAACAAAGGTGAGAGTGTGACAAAGACTGTTAAAAAAGTAAAAATCTCTTCACTGAAACCTGTTTGTCTATTTGTGTAACAGAGAAATTGTAGGTATTGGACAACGTAAATAACAACATGTATCACAAAGAAACCAGTCAGAAAATCCACACTGGTCAGAGTCACATGGTCACTGATATGAAAGGAAGAGAAAGAAGAGCATGAACGGCTTTCAATGAGCCGTGTCAACTTCTACATTTGTTTAGCAAATGAACCAGCTCTGTCACATTTGGACCTTCCCCTCTGCTGTAGCCGCTCCCTCCTCTCCTTCACTGCCATAAGTAACATCTGTTCAACACACTACGGCAATAGGGCGTACCAAGTTGCATATTCTTTGGGTGTTGTTCAATAGTGGTGAATTTTTATGTGTGGATTAATTCCTTTTCAACCAACAACAAACCAACCTGGGAGAGCAGGAAGTATCCATGGTGAAGAAGAGGGGGTCCATGAAGAGCTCAAACACCTCTTTCTTCCAGGCCCTTTTGGTGTAAGCATACCCACTCAAACTGCTCAGCAGCTGAGCGCCTGCTTCAAAGCTCGGCATGTTGTAGGCACTAGAGGATAGAAAAGCCAAAATCAGAGGGAGTCTATTGAGACCAAAGAGACCAAAGCTGCTAGATATGATGGATTTCAGATGCTTACCTGTGGTTCTTCATGTAAGGGAAAACATAGTACATGAGCCGAGAGATGAGAGGCACAGCTCTCTCCTTCTCGTCACTGCGGTAAACCATGTCCAGAAGCGGTGCCAAAACCTAGACAGTGAGAAGGTGAGTTAAACTAAATTCTGAATTCTCGTACTATATATGTATGAAAACTAAAAAAAGAACCTACCTCAGCCAGGAGTACAAGAGCTTGCACGCTGTAAACTGAGGGAGCTGAAGAGGAAACCATGGTGCTGGCTTGAGCCATCGACTCTGAGGAGAACATCGGCGAGAAAGAAGAGTGAGTTAATTTGCAACTTGTCATAACTGTGGGACAGAGTCTCCAAATCTTAATTAATGTCATAACTAAGTGCAAGCAATTTGTACACTCTTTATAAATGAAGCTCCAACATCTTCTTGACATCTGGGACATCTTTACAGCTCGAGGATAACAGTTGAAAATGCATGCTGCTATTTGTCAGAGGTATCTTTAGTAAGCATAATAATAACCTTCAATGTCCGCGTCATCCCCTTCCTCGGCTTCCGTGCGCACCTGAGGCTGAACTTTGACCTCCAGGCTGCGGCTGAGCCAACTGGTCTGCTCAAGAGAGGAACCCGCAATACCGCCCACTGCCTCCAGGATCCGCTGAGTCACCTCCTGCAGGATGTTGCTAGCGTCAGTATCAGCGCAGTACAGTATATCACCTGCAGTGGCTCGCTATCTCAATCACAGCTATAGCTACACGAGTCCTACCTGCAGATCTCTAGAGTCCTTCTTATTGTCCAGGTTGGGGAGCCTGTTTACGAAGTCATTGAGGATTCTGAAAGACAGAAATTGTTAATGAATATCACATTTGAACTTTGACCAGGAAAAATTACTAAAACTACTAAAAAGTACTTATAATCACATAGTCATAATAATAAGTGAGAATATCAGAAGAAGTACTGAATGTGTAAAAAACTGACCCCAGCAGTAGGAAGTGCCCAGGCGGGGCCAGGTTGAGCTGAACAGATTCCCGTAAGAGACCTAAGAGAGGAGCAACGTTTTCCTGCAGAGCCTGAGCTGAAATACTGCAAACACAAACAGAGATGATTAAAAAAAGGGTGCATTTGAACATTGTTCTTATTACACATGAGGAGGGTATTTTCTACGTACCTCTGCATATAGGCGTAGCTGAACTGCAACATGGGAATATCCACCAGGCTTGACTTCTGATGGAGAGAAAAGCAAATAAAATTTTGACTTCAGATGTTCCAGGATATAAGTGTCAAACATCCGAGCATTAATGTTTGTGTACCTGTTCTCCTTTGATCTGATGGGGTTTTTTCACCACCTCCTTGACCAGCTGTAGGATGGTGTCTGTGTGCAAGGTGTGCAGTGATTTCACCAGATCCACAATGGTTAGACGAGACTCGCTGGCCACAGGTAAGACCTGAAGAAGACAGGAGTGTAATGATGCCAACACGTGCTCTGAAGCCTGTGAGTAAGAAGGATGTGGCTGTTTCTAAACAAGCTGCAGTTCTTACTTTGTTTCTATGTCTCCTTTTACTCTTTCTCCTGCTCCACACTGCTCCCAGTGAAGCCATGAGCTGAACCCCATACTGCCCAGTTAGAGGGACGAGGAACTCCAGTATCCTCTGCCGTAGGATCTAAACAAGCACACAAATTGTGACATTTTTTACACACAAACAGGATCAGCAAACACTTGTGCATGTTTAACACAGAGCTGTCATGACATTAGAACAAAACAAGCAGAAACTATGCAACGTGTCACACACCTTGGTGCTTTTAAAGTATACAGAGGTGGAGGAGTGTTTGCTGCTCTGAGCAGAGTCAGACGCACGCCTCTGAAGCTCTTCCCTCATGATCACACCCCACAACAGCGCCATGCTACTGAGCATGTGCGGGAGTTCCTCGATCACAGCATTGCGCGCGTTACGGACATCCACGGGATCGCAGGCAACCAAGGACTGACAGAGGGAAAGAGAGAGAGGATAATAAGCATTAACATTAAGATACAGGAAGTGCACATCTGTGTGTCTGTATATGTGCTTCATTCCTCACCCTCTTGTTGTCCAGCAGACAATGGTGTGTAATGGAGGTCAGGCCTTCTAGCAGAGTCAGAGGGTAGTCAGGGGCAATGTTTTCCCTCCTTCCACTCAAGCTGTATTCAAGACAGAAACATGCACCAAACATTTCATTTAAAATCTCAAATCATCAGTGTGTAAAGTCTGCTCTCTGTATTCATCAGTGCTCAGTGTACCTCTGATTTGTCTTTCCTCCATCGTGCTCATAAAGTTTGACCAGCTCATCCAGGTTCCTGCAGATCTGACTGATGAGAGGAGCCACAATGATGCCTAACGAGCGACCCAAGTACGGCAGAGAGGAGCACAGCAGTGACACCCAGTGGGGGTGCATGGCGTAGCCGTACTGTGGCTGCAGAGCCCTGGCTGCAGCAGAGACAAACATTCCTTGGGCTGTGATGGGGTGGCTTTGGACGTACTGGGCTGCCTTGATGGACTGCTGAAAAAGGACGGCAGTTTGCCACTCACGAGTGAGGGGGGTGCTGGCTGTTGGGGTTTCACGAGGCTCCCCAGGCTGGCCGCCCGACCCGGCTGCTGAGACGGCCCCACCAGGCCACACGTGGTACTCCAGGACTATGAGAGCCTGGAGCAGTTTCAGTAATTCCATTTGTAAGGTGTACTGTTCCTGCCCCCCTCCTGCTCCCAGATTCACCAGACTCTCCTCTGACAGGCCTCCCTGCTCGTCCAGCACCTCCACACCCTTGGGTTGATTCTTGTCTGTTCCCTTTTGGCTCACATACATGGAGGCAGAAAGTGTAAGCAGAGCATATTGCTGCACTTTACATTGCGACAAGAGCTTGCGAATGGGCTCCAGAGTGGCCCCATTGCCCTGTTGTCCGCGCGCCATGCAGCCAAGCTGGTTCACTATCCGAGTCAGCACCTCCACACTCTTCACCTGCACCTCCCTGTTCCCCTGCAGGTCGAGAGGACCCAGGCTCAGGTAGGAGGGGTAATGAGAGCGCAAGAATCGCAGACACAAGGACACCAGCAGTTCAATGAGCAGGGATGGGGGCGTCGAGGGAGAGGAGGAAGGGGAGAGTAGGCCGCCGTAGAAGCCTTTACCATCCTGAGCCTGTTGGTGGCGCTGCAGGAGGTTGGAGACCAGGTTTAAATGTGCAGCAGAGCTTGTGTCCAGAGAGGTGGAGGAGAGAGCATCCACCAGAGGGCACTCAGCGCTGCTCCTCAGAAGGCTGTCGAGCAGTGCCAAGCCTTGGAGCAGATGGCGCCAGCCGCCCGCTGCAGGATACAGCAGAACGTGGCGGAACAGAGAGTCGATGGCCTCCCTCCTCTCACGCTCCTGTTTCAACAGGCGAGACCGTGCGATGGCCTCCAGCTCTAAATCCTCCTCATCCTCACTTGACAGCGAGTCAGACGCCTGTGTGTGCTCGGACTCTGCCCTCCGCAGGCCGTTGACCAAACTTGCTTCTTCAGTGCTGCGGTAGGGGGCGGAGCCTGAGCTGGAGTTCTCAGTGGATACCTGGGCACCACTGGTGTCAGCTGACTCCGTGTGTTCACTCTCGGCCTCCTCCTCTTCCTCCTCTCTATCCTCCTCCTCTGTCTCTTCACTCTCACTCCTAGATACCACTAAAGTGTCCGGTGGTGGCAACGACTCTGCGCCGACGTCTAACTCTGTCCACATGGATTCCCGGTCCACAATGTTCATGAGGTTTAAAGTGGTGACCTCTGTTGCCATGGTATCCGCAGATGTCCCAGATGTTTTGGTGGAGCTTCGACTTCGGTTGCCTAAAACCTTCAGGTCACCTTCAAGAAACAAAAAGGAGCATATATAGTTCATCCAAATAACATATCGACATGTTGTTGACAAATTTACTTACCAGCAGTGAGGTTCTGTCTGACGCTCTGGATGGAGCAGCGCTGAGTGGACGGGTGAAGCAGCAACAGCAGAATAGGCTCCAGGATCCGAATCACGTCATTGAGCGAAAGACCTCTGACCAGCCAGCACTGAGCTGCTGCGCTTATGGAGCCGTCTGTACAGCTCAGACTGTCCACCACAACACACAGAGACCTGAGACAAAGAAACAATCAGATTAAGTAAAGAGTTAAGAAATGAAAGTCTTGAAAAGTGGGTTGACGGTACTTCTTGTTGGGTTTCTAGTTCACTTTTGATTTGGTACTGACCGGTCAAAGGAGCGATTAAGAGACATGGTTCTGTTGCTCTGGATCTCTCGGGTCAGGTGCCACAGCACTGTGAAGCGATGTAGTGCTTCCAGCCTAACAGACTGAGGCAAACAAACAACAGGCGACACATGTAGAAGACGTTTAGAGAGATTTAAATGTGTGAACACATTCTGGTTCATCATGTGTGCAGGAATATTCACCTTGTCTTTGTGCAGTAGCGCCTGGCAGATGATGTCTTCACAAATGGACGCAGATGGAGCCAAACAGTGAAGCCTGTAGAAGAGCTCGACACAGGAAATATGCTGCTCTCTACGATCTGTGTCCAGCTGGCTCCACAGTACCTGGGACACCCTCTGAATCACAGGAAGAAAAAAAACAAATCACATTTATACTCCATCTTTCTTCTACACAAACATTTTCTGTTTCACAAACTAACCTGAAAGAAATCGGTGCCCTCCTCTATGGCATGGAGCAGAGCAGGGTAGATGGGCGGCACAGTGACCATCTGCAGACGCCCACTCAGAGGGTTGGAGTCGGATGTCTGGTAGCGTCTGTGCTTGTCCTCAATGACCAGCGCTAAGGACTGGGAGTGGTTAATGAGCTCCAACAGAGAGGCTACTGCAGTGTGCTGGACGTTGTAGTCTCTAGACAGGCAGCAGAGCGTCATCAGGGACCTCAACCACACAGGCAGGCTGTCCATGTCACTGCCTGTGGAAAGTGAAAATGATTTGATTACATATTTGTGAATAAAAGTGATACTTCACCTGTTTCTATACAGATCTGTTAACTGTGGTTTTGGAGAAGGATTAAGGATTATTTAATCTGAGACATTAACTCTAATAATGTCATCAGGCTAATCTGAGAAACGACTTGAGGCTTGGGCTTGAAAGACCACCAAAAATCAGTTGCAGAATGGGAAATCCTGTTTTTGGCCAAGTCGCAATGCAAGAATAAAACTACTGGTGTAACCCATGTTGCTGAAAAGAGGGGTGCAAATCGAGAGTTTCTACGTGATATATTGACCCTTTGCTAAACCACTCCCTTCAACGGCCACTGTCCTTTCTACGTTAGCAACCATAACTAGGCGCGGGAGGCCTGTCAAGCTTTTCAGAACACGGAGAAATGCCGAAACACTGTGCAAGTCCGACAGCAGGTATCCTCAAAGTTTAGAGTGGGGTGTCATATTTTTTCGCTTTTCCGATGCCAAAAAAAGAGATGTCGGACATGGATTAAAAATCGAGGAAGACAGTCAACTGGTCTCCTCTTGCGATCCTGTCTGGCCTTCACTACCACCACCGATGATATCGTCAGCCTTCATTTTACCACCTCTTGGTTTGTGCCGGTGTTCTGGCAAATGCGTACAGGATTTTGTTCAGCTTTCCTGTTGTGCCTTTAGGACAACTGACGCTTTTTATGACCGTTTATTTTATGATTATTTTATTATTATTATTATGTATTCATTTTTTTATTATATTTATTATTATTTTTCTTTATTATTTCCCTTGGAACATCTCTCACCTCACTGTTATAGTTGCAAATGCCATAATATTTACATGACATACAAAGCTTGACAGGCATAGCAACAGTAACCAAGGGGGGCGGGTGGTAGCAAGGCCCATTTACTATTATTATCTATAATTATAAATATATATGTATCGTTTTTTCGGTCTGCACGTCTTCAAGATGACAATATGGATCAATGTTTATATTTGAAAACCTATTATACTGAATTGATGAATACTGAAGGGAGATATCAACCTATATCTGTATATTGTTTTATATTGATTGTTTCATCCCCAACTGAGAGGTTGGCCACTGTTTTTGTATAAAGATTACAATCCAACTGTGCGCTGACCTGTGGGACCAAACATGTCTGTGTGTAGAGCCAAAGTCTCCTCTTCACTCAGATAAACGGGGAAGGTGGTGCACTCCAGCAGCAGGTGACAGGTGGCGGTGAAAGCCTGCCGAACGGCCTCAGAAATCTCTGCCCTGCCTCGGGGCATGTAGCCAGCCGCCCAGTCCAGACATCCTATATGCCCACGCTTCTTCTTCTCCTCCGTTGGTGCTGCTGTGAGCTGGATGTCAGATGCAGAGCGGACTTTAAGTTTGATTGGAGTGAACAGTTCAGTCAGTTTGTCTTTAATTTCCCGTCCCCCAATGACCGGCAGCAAGGTCTTCTGATCCACAGGAGGAGCAGTGAGGTCAGGCTGGGGTCCTTCCTCCGGTCCACTGACATCCTCCACCTGCACTAGCAAGTACCTGAAACATAGAAGGGGGAAAATACTTAGAAATCACACTTAATAAGAGAGGTCCATGTACAGCAAATTTGATCAAGGTTTACCTCGTGGTTATGAAGGCCAGGATTTCCTGCAGACACTGGGTCATGGTGTCTACACTGCCTCCCCTCCTCCACACTCCCTCGCCTTCTTTGTAAACTCCGTTTTCCTCTGCCGGCGCCCCCACGCCTGGTGGGAAGTGCTGCTCTGACGGTGAGGCGCTGATGCCCAATCCGCTGTCCTCAGACCTGAGAGGTGGGTAATTACCATCTGCAGGCTCTGCCTCATCTCCTCCGTCTCTGTGCAGCTCCTCATCTCCGTGGTGACCATTTACCTCAACTACACCAGCATCTTTCTTGTCCACTTTCTCAGAGTCCTAAAGAGCATGAATGATATGAGTCAAACATAGAAAAACTTTTAAAAAGAAACTGCGTTGGCGCAGACTGCAAAATGCCAAACCTCAGTGTTTTTGCATTCCTCCGCAGGTAACTGTAACTCCATGTCCTCTGCGTGCGTCCCCGCCTCAACGTCCATATAAGCCACAGGCATCTGGATCTTACTCAGGACCTTGAAGCAGGCTCGCAGGCCCTGTGTGACGTCTTCCAGGCTAACAGAGTCCATGTGGCTGTTCAGCGTTTGCAGCATGGTGCCAAGCATCTCAGGGAGGAACTGGGACTGGATGTCAGCATGGAGCTCCTGTGGGCAAAACAAACATGTTGAGCAACCTGTTTGTGTATGGAAATATCATGAGTCAGATGAGTAAGACTGGGGTTAACTAGTGCTGAACAACAGTCAATATTTGTTTAAACCTGACTTAACTGAGCACCTGAGGAAACTGTAATTTTCTTTCTTTTTCTAATCTTTCAAAATAAAAGCAGTTATTTAACAAAAAATGTAGTAATTGTTGGATTTTGCCCAAATTTCACAACTCAACCTTCTGGTTTTCAAGCAAATAGAAACTTTTTAGAATTAAGAGCAAATATTTGTTCTGGGTGTTTACCAGGGGAAGGACGTCAAGCAGGAAGATGATGAGATTCGACATCTCTGTGACAGATGGAGCAGGATGACTGAGGTCCTGATGAGGAGGTGTCGGTGGGTCATCTTTGTTGCTAGGGAATGAAATAAAAACGATGATCCTTGTCGGTTTATATTTGATAGCAGACACACATGTTTACTCTGTTTTTGACATTTTTATTTTGCATATAAAAATACACTCACCAGCCACTTTATTAGGCTGCTCTGAGTATGTCAGAAACTGCTGACCTACTGGGATTTTCACGCACAACAGTCTCTAGAGTTTACAGAGAATGGTCCGAAAAAGCGGAGGGCTCTGGGCGAAGTGTCTTGTTGATGGCAGAGGTCAGAGGAGAACGGCCACATTTGAGCTGATAGAAAAGCAACAGTAACTCAAATAACCGGTCGTTACAACCGAGGTACGCAGAAGAGCATCTCTGAACGCACAACACGTTGAACCTTGAAGCAGATGGGCTACAGCAGCAGAAGACCACACCGGGTGCCACACACAAGAACAGGAAACGGAGGCTACAATTTGCACGGGCTCAACAAATCGGACAATAGAAGATTGGAAAAAAAATTGCCTAGTCGGATGAGTCTCGATTTCTGCTGCGACACTGGATGGTAGGGTCAGAATTTGGCGTAAACAACAGGAAAGCATGAATCCACCCTGCCTTGTATCAACAGTACAGGCTGCTGCTGGTGGTGTTATGGTGTGGGGGCATCGTTTAAATGCCACAGCATACCTGAGTATTGTTTCTGACCATGCCCATCCCTTTATGACCACAGCATGATGCTATGGTGTCCATATGGACCAAAATCTCTTGTTGAATCTATGGCAATAATTAAGGCAGTTCTGAGGGCAAAAGGGGGTTCAACCTGGTACTAGCAAGGTGTACCTAATGAAGTGGCTGGTGAGTGTATATTTAATTCAGCCTAAGCCTTTTTCCATCATTCTGTGTCAGCATCATGCCTGCCCTACCTGAGAGCAGTGCAGAAGCGTCGGGTCATGTACTCCCACAGGTATTCACTGTTCATGGAGCTCACGAGCATATTCATCGTCTTGATGACCTCTGATGAGTTCTTATTCTCTTTTATCTTACTGTAAAAGAAAAGCATCATCTCTATATGTGTTTCATTTACCAGTTGTAATTTTGCTGTTCAGTTAAATATCATCAGTCTCACCTGGCCAGCTGGTTGCCTGAGAGCCCTGAGCTGCTGATGGTTTCCTCACCCAGCATCTCTCGGCAGTAGATGTAGAAGGCTCGGACAACCTCCAACAACACGCTGCTCAGGACCACCGGACCTGTGCGCAAACATTACCGTTACGACCTCAAAGTAAAGCTGAGATGAGACGGGTTTGTGTACCGTACTGCTCCGTGCGGCCTACCTATCTCCGGTTTATCCAGCAGACTCATGATGATGCGAAACGGCCTGAGGCATCCCGTCACATTTTCCGGATCGCTCTTTTGTTTGAGGATGCTAATCAGAGCCTGAGGTCACAGAAACAAACACGTAAATAAGAGACACAGGTGAAAAACATACATTGCTGTACTGTTCAAACACCTGACTTAGATGTATCATGTAAATAAGGCGTCCTCTCATTTACTGTACACCCTGACATGTACGTTGTTTAGCCTTTAAGGTGACTGTAGATCCATTTTGTTAACTTTAATTTTCTTTAGCAAAATTGACAAATTAGGTTAAAGCTGTCTTTGTGCCAACACGATGAGTTACCTGCACAATTAAATCTCTTGAGTAGGTGTGAAAGTAGAAGGTTGTATGATCCTCTGCCGAAGTGGAGAAGGTGGGGTGAGGTGTCACCATTCCTCCTTTTATGTCTGTCCCTGAAAACACACATTCACAGAGGCAAACAACACTGAGTTAATGAGTGACTGAGTAGGTGATTCTATACTGAACTGTATTTGAATGATCAGTACCTAGGAGCCAGGCGTAGAGGCGTCTGTTGAGAGACATGTCTCTGCGGAGTAGTGTAAGAGAGGCTGCAGACACCATTGTGATCATGCTTTCAGGACTCACAGCTATACTGGCCTTCGCTGGGTCCTAAAGCATCAACACAGAGAAGAACAGTTGACTAAGGAACAGTTGGATAGGTGAAAGTAGCTGTGAGAGCCATTGTGTTGTTGTGTTTCCTAAATAACATGAATCTTGTGATGAGGCTCTGTGGGAAAGTGATTTCAGGAGCACAAATAGAGAACACTTTGAACCACAGCAGTAGTCAAACAGGAAGTTGTGTAGTGGGTTTTTTGTGTACTTACCAGGCATGTAGCCAATGGGAAAAAGTAGAGCACAATTTCAAGCATGTTCCTCTGCACCAGGACGTTTGAGTCTTGCAGAGAAAGGCACACCGACTTCACCTGAAGAAGATGAGAAACAAAACATTCAGGTGATGGAGCAGAATGTAGAACTACACTTAAAAGTTAGATCTTCATTATTAAATGTGATTGTGGGCAGTAAGAGATATGCTCAGACTCACCACCAGTCTGTGGTCGTAGCCCAGCATGTGTGTTTGCTGGTGCAGGGACTCCATGCGGTCATAATGTGAGACTAGAAAGATCGTGGCGGGCAGCCGCACCATCGGGCTGACCAGCATGCTGCCCCACAGAGCGCCGTAGAAGACCTGCTGACCCACCAGCAGGGACAACTTGACCATCAATGCATCAGTCCTGGACAGAGAGAGAGAGCGAGAGAGAGAGAGAGGTCAAAACAGAGAGAACACAGCGGCACGTGTTCAACAGAACATCAACCAATAAATCTATATTTTTGAGTGGGAGGGTGGCCTTGTGATAAGTGATGTCATAGCAATCAATTCTAATCTTAATCACCCTTTGTTTCAGTGTAGAAGTAGTGATTAGGAAGCACCTAGACAATCTGTAAATCCAAAGTCTTGTCAAACTGTGTCTCCCTCAAACATTTGTCTGCATGCATTACTTTGTAAATGATTGTAAATGATGAAACAGGGACAGTCGGGAGATTGTGGATGAACCTGACTAAGCAAAGAGAACAAATGTAACCTTTAAATCTTAAAAGAAGGGCTTGATATTATTTCTTTCCTTCTGAGTGCTTCGTACCTGTCATAAACCTCCAGTCCCTCCTCCAGGCCTGGCAGCAGTCCTGTTATGAAGGCCTGAAGACTTGGCAGCAGGGACCTCTGCAGCGGGAGATAGTACCGCTCGTACAGTGTCAGCAGCACAGGCTTCACTGCCATGGCTGCGTGGCCCAACAGCGGGAACAAACCGGAGCTGAAATCCAGTAAAACACACACATTATATCATTAAAAGCTGCACACATACCGGTGATAAGGCCAGCTCTCTCTGGAGGCAGTAAAAGGACAATTTCTTCACCTGTAGATGAACAAATCCTTGGCTAGCCATTTTGTTCCGATGATTTTAAAAATGACCTCGTAGGTCTCTAGAGCCTTAAGGTGTACTCCGCTCGGCAGGGCCGGGTGCAGGCACTGGGCGAGACGCTTCCCTATGATCAGCCTCTTGGGCAGGAGGTTGTAGCGAAGGTTACTCTGCAGGGCCTGAAGGAAAGAGAGAGAAAGTAGGAAGACATTTTTTTTAATTGTTTTTTGGATGAAATTCTACTTTCCCTCACATTTCTGTGTACTTTAATTTTTGTGGATCAACACACAAAGACACTCCAAAGTAATCATCTGCTCTGCAAGTATGAATAAAGGTGACACACTTATTGCCCTAAATAGGCCAGGAGGTTGTATAACAAATTGAGAGTCTCAGTAAGAAACAGCAACTTCCTCAAAAGCACATAGAAGTGAAACCTGCACACACACACACAATGCAGCTGTGAGGCGGACACCCACAAAATATCAACTGCAAAAAAAACCCAGATTAAATAACAGACCACAAGAATTTAGCAATGACTGTATTTATATGACATTGAGTCCACTGTGTGCATCAGATCGTACCTTGTTGAGCTTGCCCAGAGACGAGATGAGATCTGCCCACTCACTCGAAGACTCAAAGTTTCGCAGCGCCTTCTCGATGACCGACGCATAGTTGCGGTAGCGGTAGTCATTCTGCAGTTCTAACTCCTCAGCATCCATGATACATCAGTGTGATCCCAGCATGTCATAGAAATATCTCTGAAAGAAAGTCAAGATTTTTTGTGTTAATGTTTCATGTTTTGATGTTTATTAAACTCACAAGAGCAGTCAATCCTGAGTTTGTCTGTCTGTCTGCAACATGTCAGGTATACCTCTGCCTCTGAGGCTCCTAATACAATTAGCTTATTGGCCGGTCACTGATAAACACAAGCTCTGAGGCTATGGAGACAAATGTCCTCATTCATGACTGGACCGTGTTTGTCTGAATTGACCTGCCTTTCAGCCTGGAGAGGGAGGAGTCCTTCTAACACGAGCTGTGTGGCCCTACATGCACTTACAGAGAAAAACATGTTATGGAGCGGCCCCTAACACACAAAGGGATACAGTCTGCTCAGCTCATGTCTACACAGGGAAATAAAAAGGCGGACTATTGTTTTATGGTGTAATGGGGACAAACTGGTATATGATCACTTTAGGTTGCTGTCGCTGCAAATTTGTTAGCAAACAGCAGCCTTGTAAACATGTTGCAGACATTATAAGTTCCAATTCCTGAGGGAAATGTCCGCTTGCTTTTGCGCCGCTAAGTACTCCACTAGCTTATGCTTACTTTGTCTGTCTGCTGTGAGACTGAACCAAAACAGCACAATTTTAGGCCATAAAGCCAAAACAAATGAGCTGAAAGATGCTAAGAAGCTCAGTAGGGCTGTGGGGAAATACAGAGGCAGGTGACAACTCTCTACGGACTCGTGCAGCCAGTTTCACATCTGTTCTTTTGTTTCTATCAACGTTGATGAGCTGCAGCTTGAAAAAAAAAAGTCCAGAGGAGGAACTGAAATAGAAAAATCGAATTATTTTGGGCTTTATAGGAAAAAGAAACACAAAGAGACAACGCACCAAGCTGATAAAGATACTGTATGCTTTCTTGCTTTCATGCACATGGCATAAGCAGTGGTGTGTGTTTGTGTGTGTGTGCATGTAGTGTATGTGGATGAAGCTAAACAGAGAGAAGGGTGGGGGAGTGGAAAGCGGGATTAGAGGAACACAGACATCTGGACACTGTGTGCATGAGCTGAGACAGGCTTTGCCATCGTGGACAGACCCGACAACACGTGCGCAGAGCGACTCTGTGTTAAGGATAAAACCATCAGACTAAAAAAAAAAAAAAAAAAGATAAACAATGAGAACTGGAATAATATGTTGAGTCATTTCTAAAATACAAATACGCAGATTTTTGTGGGTTTAAGTTTGAATAATATAATAAAAATTGCTGATATCTATAATGTGTTGGACAACTGATTTATGTGGGTTCTTTGTTGCTCAATTTAAAATATTAAGCAAGTTTAAAGACCCTTTTAACTCGGGATTTCGCTTTTTTTTATGTTGTACATTTTTACATTTTGCTAACTGTAATTTTTTTTCAATTCAAATAAAAATAATCAAAGTGTTAAGGTTAATCAACAATGAAAATGATAACAGCATTATACTGCCTACAGCAGATGAGTGCAATTATTGAGGAAAAAGGTAAAAAAAAAAAAAGTGTAACCCTTGTGCATCATGGGAAAGAAAGAACAACAAAAAATGTTATGTTGACAAAGTGAGTAATTTATATATTTACATTCATGGTCACAATTCACTTTAACACAACATATTGCATCTACAACTAACAGAAAATGTACCATTATGACACATTTAATAGCGCGAATAACAATGCTGGAATGTGAATTTAATGAACAGCAAGCATAAGCAACACAAAGAGGTCAGATGATCAAAAAGCCTCTATTAGAAAAAGAATCCCCTTTCTAAACTCTTCATATTCTGTACTTATCCTTACGCTATACTTAGCTATAATAATTTTTACATGAAAAAGTGAGAGATGTGGACAAGTGTATTATTCTAAGATTAAGCTGATTTTTGATCATCAAAGTAGAATCCAAAATCCAATAGTACATCCATTGTTTACATGCAAACATAACTATAGCCCATTATATCAGCAGCTATGATACACCAGTTGGATAATATCGGACAGGCTCACTACCTTGTGCATTATCCTACAGCCCTGATTTTAAGGTGACGTGAAGGTTTCAGCAAAACTTGAACAATGTGAAACTTTTCAATGTGGTGTAAATTAAATTTGGTAAAAGTGTGGACAGGTTCGGTTTTGTGTATGACTAAAGGAAGGTGTCCTGGCCATGCACCAATTTTCACCAGTTACCCATTTTATTGATAAAGGCCTTTGAGCCATTTTTTAGATCGTGTTAAATCATTACACTGACTTATACTATGATAAAAGCCACATACAGCACTTGTGACTGCAATAACTGTAAAATCCTGGCAACAGACCTCCACCAGAGTATCAAACTTTCCATCATTTTCCTCCCCATTCACAGCTTTAATATCATATTTAGTTAGCAGTTAGAAAGTATGCAAAAAAAGTCACATCACAGTTTATTTAATTCTACTCCACACAGCTACTGTTCAAATGCTCCATCCACATAATACTCCCTGAAATTAAACAACTTTACTGTGTGCAACTTACAAACAAATGAGGATCCTGAAAACCCAGCTCATTTACAGGTGACAGTAAGATAATCAAATTGGGCAGGCCATGCAAGAACTCAATGCACATTCTCACTTCCTCATTACATGTATCAGCAACACAGCAAGTGCGACAAAACCATGCATTTCTATAGTCTATTGAGTGTGTGTTTTGAGGGTGGACACACGCACTATGGCACACAACAAGCCCAGCTGTGGACTGTGTCACCTGACTGACACCACCACCACCAGCAGCACCACAGGCTTTAATGTGACGGTGGTTAAACTGTTAAATTGCAAATGAGAAGATAGTGTGTATATAATAAACTGTGGCCAAAAAGCAGTAGGCTGCTGTAGCTTTTGGCCTGTGAATAAACTGTAGCAGCAGTGGAGCCTAATGCCTGGTAACGTTGTATTATGTAACTGCACGAGCACAGACTGGGTGATAATAATGCTGCAACCAAGACAAGAGAGAATGTTTTCGCAGAAGTCAAATATGTCTGTGTACAGCTAGCTTGGGCACATTTTCGGCAATACTATAATTAAACAAGTACAAATTCGAATATAAAGCTAGCTAGCCATTATAAACATAACGCAAACTTAATTTTAAACGGAATGGTTGCTTTTTAAACTGTTAAAGATAATAGATTAATTTAGTTATTGTATTAGTACATGTATACCGTTAAAACAAACGACACAACCGTTAACAGAATTAGCTAGCTATCAGGTGCATCAATGACTCACCAACTGCAAAACAAGCTAAAGATGCGCTCGAGCTCTCTTGTATCAAAAAAAGTCCGACTCAAAGCGACAGCTCGGTCATCATGGTGCATCCTTTTCGCTAACGTAGCTCAAAGAAAAAAGAAGCTGCGAACCTCTTATTTGTCCTGAGGATAAGTGTCCAAATATCTCCAGAGTACCAGTGGCGATAGTCCTGACGGGGCGGGATCCCCGAACTCAGCTGATTCAGGGCTGAACGCAGACGGACGGTTCACTTCCTCACGGAGAAGGGGTGGGGCGGGGACATATTTTTTACAGAAAGTGATATGTTTGTCTTTCAAACCGTCGTCGAAATGTCAACACAGGAAAAAACTTATTCTAAATTCTCGCCCAGAGCAAAAGAAACCAGTTTCTCTTCGTGGAACTTCAATATATACAAGTTAACATCACTGTGAACACACTGCCCTCCGGCTTTGGTACAGTCCAGGATGTGCAGTGTTTACAAACCTCTCACCTCACTGTCAGATATCTGACAGTGCTGCAACCACACAGTATTTGACAGCAATTTAAAACACAAGCAAATTTTTTTTAACTTAATTTAAAAAATACATATTCTTTTAACAGTGACCATATTTGTAGTGGAATTTGTAATAAAGGGTATATTTTCATGTAATTTATACTACATTAAATACAATAATTTGACATAGGCTATACGCAGTCTAATAAGACCCTTTTACATCATACGTTTTAACACGTACGAGCACAACTGAAGAAAAACACAACAGAATTTTTAGACTGATAGTGGTTTCAACATCTGTAATTTCAACAAAATCATAAGCAGCAGAAGTAATCAGATTCTATATAGCCGTAAGTAAAAGCTGTACAACCATATATTCAAAATCTTACTTTTGTAAAAGTAATTATTATTTGACTATTTTTACTAATGTATTATACCATTAAATGTGTCTGTAAAAGCTGAAAAAGGTCTGATTAACTAAGATAATTAAAATAGCATATGCGGTTATTTCTATTAGATTTCTTCCTCTTTTATTTCAAAATAAATAGATTCAGTTTCATCTTTTAATTCATCGTATTACCATCTTTTGTATGAAAATAGATATATTGCTGCTCCTCTGACCTATAACTGGACTATTTGCATCTGTACTCACTCACTATATACATATATTAACATATATTATATGCATAATATGTCCATGTGTATTGTGTTCTGTTCTACAGTCTGAGTTGTAGTTTTTAATAAAGAAATCGAGACAAAATCTTTTGTCTGTCAAATGTAGTGGCTCTGAAAATAACACATTTTCAAATGAGTATGTGCTATGACTTGTTCAGCGCACATGAGAGCTGGTAAATACAGGTTTAGGGCTCTAGATGGAGCTCCTGTATTATGCAAATATTTTTTAACCTGCCTGTACAACATGCAAAGCTCAGATAAGCCGGCAAGTACCAATGCAATGTCCTGACAAGGCTAAAAGAAATACACATACTGTATGTTATAAACTATAGTTTGGAAATATAGTACCAGGTTTTAATATTGTCGTACTAGATTCTTTGGATGTCACCGTTTGGGCCTATTCTCCAGCTCTATCCAAAGTACACACTTTTCTGCTTTCAGACCAACCAGTAGGATGATTTTTAGTGAAATGGCAACGCTGATTTTGGATTCTGATCTTTGGAAGTGCTGTGCACAAACTTTTAAGCAATAACAAAGCTAATGCTAGAGCTAATGCTTTACTTTGACTTCAATTCTTACCTTTAGGAGAGGCTCATCCTGGTGCAAGGGGACGGTTATGTTTCACTGTTGCAAAATTTCAAACCTTTATAGGCTATAAGTATTTGTACAAGGCAGTTATGATGTTTATAACTTAACCCCTTAACCTTAAAGCCCTTTTACAACTCGATTTGCGAGGTTTCTTGTTTATTAGCTGACATCACAGTGTTGCTTTGTCCTTTGTAACAAGTTTGCATGTAATTAAAAGTGACAAGTATTCAATGGGCTTCTGTTAAATAACAAGATGTAGAAAAAGCCTGGTCATAGGGAGACAACCGTTTGCATCAGATATCATCTATGTTTGTAGCAATGTCTTATATGCATATCAGATAAGGCCTCTAACAATCTGAAGTAGCTTTTTTTTTTTTGCCTTTTGAGCTTATTTCATGCATGCAGGCAGATAGACTTAATAACATAATACAGTATATAGAAAGGTATGCATGTTTAATAATAGACAAGCTATAAATAGACTGGGAAAAACACAGTTTTAGAACTGTGTTGCCAATGTGCGACAGTCATAACTCTATCATATCTACATTAATAAAATGGGTACTCTGTCATCATAAATAAATAGAATTACTTTTCAAAGATGAAAAGTTTTATCATCAATTGTCATACCTTTTTATGAAAATGCTTTTCTTTCTATTCTATTTTTTTTCATGTAACTCTCACCTTGGACTGGACTTTAAAAAATGGCATAAAAGTTTAGGACATCAAGGTCATGGACCATAGAAAATCTGTATTCCTCGGATCATCTGGAACATAGACTTTGTGACGTGTTTGTGGAATTAATTAGCATTACAAAATGCTCAGTGGTTATGTGTACGACTCAACTACTGTGTTTCATCCTTGTACAAAGCTCTTTCATTCACATAATTTTGTTTTTTCAAACAGATTGTCTATCACCACTGGTATGCACGCAGGTGCAGATTACAAAATTCTTGACATTTTTTGTTTGAGTGCAGAGCCTTTGTAGCTGGAACCGTCCTACGAGCTTTTATTTCACCTGTGTCATTTAGAGTTAACCTTTAGTTCTCCTGATCTGGACTATTTTTACACCTAACTTCTTAAACAAGCTCATTGCTGTATTGGTTACACACACAGGCACTTAATAACCAGCTGTGCTAGGAGTCTAATTGTTAGCTAGCTCATAGATAGCCGGGCTATGACTAATGTGGCACAAAGACGGAGGTATAGTCATGTATGTATATACAGTATATACTACACATGGAGAGAGCTGTATACCAGTACTCCTGTGTTGCTAATCAGCCACAACCAACAGTGAAACAGTGGGTTTCTTGTTACCACCGCCAAGCAGTTTCCCCTACTTTTTTCTGTCTGTTTATCTGTTAGTTGAAGAGAAACCTCACACAGAAATACACACATTTCAATATTTGGTGGAAAGAAGAAGGAAGAGCCGATCCTTCTCCTGTCTCATATGTCTTATGTGTTTGCACTGACTACAAAATAGTTTGACCTACATCAAACAAGGCAGCAAGGTGCTTTCCTGTAAATAAGCCCTTGTCCTCATGACATGTGTCTGCAAAAACTTTGCAGGGATTCATACTGAATGGTAGTCTCAGTCATAACTCAACCAAAGGAGGCCATACTAAATGTAGTATAACATTCAGAATCAAGCCCTGACCTCTCTGACATTATAATGCAATGGTAATCAGAATCCTACCCTGCATCCCATGTTTCCTTTCTCTCATTTCCTGTTGTGACTCTAGTCCTCCAATGGGGGGACTATGTGCAACTACAATGATGGAGTACTGTGACATGAGAGCAAAAACCTTGTTAGGGAATCTGAATAAGTTTAATCAAATATAGATCATTTGGGACTCAACAACAGTCTATATCAGGAGGGGAGACAGGATGTTAATTCTGCTTCATGGTTTTGTCAAATGTATGTGGTAGATATTTATGTTTAAGAGGGAGTTTTTAATTCATGCATGGACACAGCTGTTGATCCTGGAGTCCTCACCTCCAAAACCACCAAAAATAAAATTCTTCAACATTAAACCCCAATGTTTGCCTCCAGGTGGCTTAATTATAAGCTTAATAGAGGTGATGTTATTTTTCAGTTTTTAGTGTTTGACTGTGTCCCTGTATACGGGTCAGATTTGTGTTATAAAAACTGTATATTCAAGTGAGGACAACTGAGTTACATTGAGGTAATTCTTCCATTCAATTAAGTGACAACTGATCAGAACTAAAAGTGTTGCCACTTCCAAGTAGAAACTACCAAAGGGCTCATTTATAGCTAGGCCTATATTAATAGAAAAAACAGAAGGCTCAAAATAACTGACCAACACTTCATCTCCTGTTCCACTTGGATTCTCATTTTCTGTTTGCATGTTGCAGAGAGCTGAGCTGCTCTGTGATCTTCCACCTTATAAACCTGAATGGGAAAATGATATTGGCACAAAGTGGGCTGTAAACATTAATGCTGACACATAAACAACAAAAGCCCACACATACTAGACGTAATAAATGGCTGAGTAGTAATACTAAAAAGTCTTTGAAGTATACCATACCTTAATCCTTAAAGCACTTTGGATTCATGGTACTGGAAAAAAACAACAACCTTTAAATGTGTGTTCACACGTTTTTACAGGTAGTACAAACTATGGAGCCGCGCTCTGAACATGACAAGACACGAAAAGTCACGTAAAGTACGCAGCACCTTAACATTGTGGAGCTGAAGCCTCGCTTTGTTTTTGTTTTCCCAGCCACTAGCTGTCGCTGATTAACTGCGCAACACAGTCACGCGGTTTGTTGGGAAATGTAGTTTTGCCGAAATGGAAATTTACAAAGATATCTATCTGGAGGAGTGAGTGGAAATTTACTCTGTTTCCTTTCGCTGTAACGTGCAGAGCCTTGTCTGCCGTGCGAAATGTTTTGGTGAAAGTCAACCGTATTAATCTTAATGTCATCTGACAGCTGAGGATGTTGACATTTATAATCATAAGGGTATTATTGGGACTTGCATTGTTTTCATTACTATTGTATTACTGTTATGTTGGTGTATATTTTGTAAGAAAGGTAACAGAGTTAAATTGTTTGTATAATTATGAGTGGTACACTTATTAATAGTCCTAGCAGTAGTAATGGTAATAGCAGTGGCAGTTGTTGCAGAGATGTCAGACCTAGGTTAGGTTGGGAAAAAATATTATGCAGTCTACCTTATAAACACACACACACTAATTTAATTGCAGCGTTTTGGCAATGCAATATGTATATTACTCATGAGTGTGCAGTGTGAAAATAGTAAGATTCAATAATAATGCATATTCAGTTAATACAAGATTCCCACTTTGAATGGGAGGTGTTGCTGCTCGATGAAAATGGGATGTTTCTATGTTCTCCCATATATTTGATATGATAAAAGGCAACAAACTTTAGAAACAGTATTGTGTTGCAACCTGAAATATAATGGCACAATAGCTAGCCTACTGTAGGTCAGCATGGTGATTTCCAATGGATATTTTTATCTTGTGCAATATCAGTTATAAACAAAAAAACGTGTTCTTGCAGCAGCAGTACAAATAACTTTATATGTCTAAAGGGAAAAAATATTGGAACAAAGGTTCAAATTCCAATTTTAGAGAGGTTTCAGAAAAATGACAGCACAAAAAAAAATCCAAGTCAATAAAAAAAAATACATTTGAAAGGTCCTTTAATATTGTTCAAAGAGGTAGCTGTTGGGTGCTTCTAGACTCTTCCAGATTACAAGCCTAACCCTGAAATCTGATTAGAAGTTGGCGGTCAGAGGAGGCGCTTCCAGTAATTTCTACAATTAAAGGACTCTACAACTATGTTGTTTTTTCAGGTCATAGGCACCTTGATATCTGCTTGTTGTGTGGATTGGAGAAGAACCTATACAGGTCCATGTTTTGATAGACATCTGTCAGCAGTGGTATGTGTTTAATATAAACGTTGGTTAACTCTCTTTAGACAATCACCAAATCATATTCAAATAACATCTTCATTTACATACAAGAACTGTGCTGTTTTTACAGGGACATTATTGCTTAATTGCCATCACTTTCACTCAATTTATAGGTGTAATGTTCAGTAAGAAGGCTTTGCCCGCCGGTATTATAACAAGCTGTGCAAGGTTGGTGTGAAAAAAGATTCCGTATGTAATCTTAAAGCTACACAAATATGAAGGTCAGCACAATACTCCCGCAAAATTAGCTTAGGCAATTTCCAGAAGGTGTCTTGGTAGCCAAACGTCACGGGTGTGTTACACGTGTGGGTGGGGCGTTTAGCCGAACCCTTTTCTTAAAACGAAGAAAGGCAGCACTGCCAGACGGGCATCTCGGCTCATGTGATACACAGAGAAGATAAATGACTGCTGTTTGAGAGCTAACGTCAAATCAACGTATTGACAAGAACGAGGAAGCAGCGATCCCGAACGACGGACGTGTCCTCAGGAGGCGGCCACTTCTTCAGTCACATCTGTCTTCTGGGGCGTTCAGTGACGTACTAGCATCATTAGCGCGTCTGCTAACTCTAGATAACAAGGTACTTCTTCAGTGTCCATATGTGTTTATACAGTGGGACAGTTGAGTGTACTGTAACTGTGTACTCAAGGGGCTTTTTTAATCTTTTAAAATGTGCGGTCGTATGTCAGTGTTCAGCACGGAAAGTGGCGTTTCCGTAGAGCCTGTAAAGCTATCATTGATTATCTCTGTCAAACGTACCAACTGACTCCTTTACTGTATTTTATGACGTCAGCAAGGCCGAAATACTCTAAAAACATGAGTAATACTAAATGTCAGACTTGTCTGTAGTGTTAAGTATACGGATATGATCTACATGGCAACCAAGAAAGCTAGTAATAATGAATACGAGCTCGTTGAAGTCGAATGAATGAATGTGTTTTCTGGAAATTTCCTTCCGCTTCATAGGTGCGTGCGCCTCATGCCAGGCTGTGTGGACTGGTGTCGCCTCTCCTTTGTATTGATTCAGACTTACACAGTCTCAGGCTGACAGCCACATCTGGACATTAATTAAAGCAGCATTGTTCTGTTATGTTCATGTATGGTGTCATTACCTCCAGCCTTGATTTGATATCGTATGCATTATTTAATTGCAAGCAAACATGAGGCATTCAGTGTCTCCTTTTAAGCTGGGAGAGAGTGCCATTCATCTAATATTTCATAAATAAGTTTGAATCCTGTTGTTGCTCCTTGATATTTATTGCTATACCTCAGGGTTTATAGTATTAACTTATCCGGGTCCGTTCGTGTCCGGGCTTGTTTACCTTAGCTTGTTTACCTGTCACAGACTTTTGTGTGAAATTTTTCTCATTGTTTTGGTTTACACAAATGAAGGAACCTTGTTAAGCCTGAGTCAATAATCCGTTGCAGTTATGAGAAGTAAAGTAGAATTACACTTGTTTTTGTTTAACCCAATTATTCTGGCTAAAGTTAGTGCCCCTGTGGAATTGGCTCACCATATTTTTATTATTTGGCAGGGGCTTGAGCGAGAGCTCTGTAAGTAGGTCCTGGCATACAAGTTTGCTAGTGATTATGTTTGAACCCCCTGTTTATATAACTTTGCAAGTAAAATGCATTGAATGACATTGCAGTATTTCAATCAGGGTCTCTTGGGACAGTTATGGTGAACACAAGGAGTGAAGCCCTTGATGATGAGATGGTAAAATGAAAACAAAGACTTCTTTTATTGCGATGGATGGTTATGCATAAAGCCCGTTTGTGAAGACGAATGCGTGGGGTTATTTTCTACAACTCATGGTAGTCTGAACCCTCAAGAGAGGCCAGACATCCAAGTAAAAGTCCCTGTGTGTGTAAGATGGACACAAAACAGATGTTACACAGGGATTCTTTTTCTTTTTTTTTTTACAGTTATATCACAAGGAGGTTATGCTTTCAGTGCCATTTGTCTGTCAGCAGAATTGCATAGGACTGGTGCCCCAGTGGTCATGAAACTTGGTCAAGGAGTGTAGCATGGGCTAAGGAAGAATGCATAGAATTTATGAGTCGAGCCAACAAAAAGGCAATTAATAGTGGACGAAAAAAAACTCATATATCGACCGCATGGTATCATAGAAGATTAAGGCTTAAATTTAAGGCTTAAAGTGTAAGAGATTTAGGTGTGTGCATTGAAAAATTGTATGTATCATTTGTTAAAATAAAAAATGATATAATATTTTGAATAAGTCCTAAATTTGTGTGATTGTATCATTTCTTGTTGCTCTTGTACTCTTTATTTATTTATGGTCTGAACTATAAAGTCGAATGTCATAATATTGCTCGAGGTGCCGGCACAGAATAGCTGTCATCAGCATTTTCCAAATTGCTTAAGAAGACAACCTATATCAAGGTTTTTAGTTGTCTAAAAAATTGCAATATATGACCATGATACAAGTAATTACACCTATTAGGTAATGTTTGAACATTATAATCCTTTGCCTCATTATCCTTTTTGACTCTTTTTGATGTCTTACATAATGTCTCTAAGCTTTCTTTGAAGTTTTTACAGTTGCATGGCTTAAGTTTTTTCTGTTAAAAGATTAAGGAGAAAGGTCATAATAAGCTAAACCCAAAGACTGTTGCTCGAAAGATACTGCAGTCTCAGAACAAGATTAACCGAAATCAGTAATCTTTGGTTTTTCGAGTGGTATGTGGCGGTTTTTGATCTTTGATGCTTTATAGATTGGGATATGTTGTTATGTCTAACTTCTCATTTTTAAACCTCACTTCCTGTTTCTGTCCTGTTCTCAGAGAGGCTGTTGTAATCTGTAAGCGTTCAGTGTTTTTCCCTCTCAAATTAAGGCTCTAATGAGGCGTTTTTCTTTGTCTTTGCTGTCTTGCAGGAATGTTAACTCTAGGCTTTTCTAGACCAGAGGCCTACTGCATCCTCCTCTAAAACTAGAACGACCTCAGTGCCGGTGGATAACCCCCCCCGAAGCACACCTAGTGAATTTGAACTGACGGTGGATACTACAGCTTCCATCCAGACAGCAAACCAAAGCAGAGCATTTCCATTGCTCCCCTTTTAAGTAATTCAATCCAAAGCTTTGACTATTTTTGCTCCATTTATTGCAAGGATAGTTGTGAAAGTTCTGTAAAAATGGGTCCCGGGATGGAGGCAGCGGACATAGCTGTGGTAGCACTGTATTTTGTCCTGTTGCTATTCATTGGGTTTCTTGCCATGTGGAAAGCCAACCGCAGCACTGTGAGTGGCTACTTCCTGGCTGGACGGTCAATGACATGGATAGTGATTGGTGCATCACTCTTCGTCAGCAACATTGGCAGTGAACATTTCATAGGCCTGGCTGGGTCAGGAGCAGCAAGTGGCTTTGCAGTCGGAGCATGGGAATTTAATGCACTTCTACTTCTGCAGCTGCTCGGCTGGGTGTTTATCCCTGTGTATATCCACTCAGGAGTCTACACCATGCCTGAGTACCTGTCGAAGCGCTATGGTGGCCACAGGCTAAAAGTTTACTTTGCTTTCTTGTCTTTGCTACTTTATATTTTCACCAAGCTCTCTGTGGACTTGTATGCTGGGGCGCTCTTTATTCAGGAGTCCCTTGGGTGGAACCTATATTTGTCTATCTTCCTGCTCATCAGCATGACAGCTCTGCTCACTGTCACTGGTGGATTGGTGGCTGTACTGTACACTGACGCACTTCAGGCTGTATTGATGATTGGTGGAGCCTTGACCTTAACCATCATCAGCTTGGTCAAAGTTGGTGGGCTAGAAGGTGTCAGAACTAAGTACATGCTGGCAGTACCCAATGTCACTGCTATAGTGGCCTCTGGGAACTTCACCTACTCTCCTTCCTGCCGCATCGAGCCTAAACCAAACTCGCTCAGCATCCTTCGAGGTCCTCTGGATGAAGACATCCCGTGGCCAGGCTTCATTCTTGGTCAGACACCTGCATCTATTTGGTACTGGTGTGCAGACCAGGTCATTGTTCAGAGAGTCCTCGCAGCAAAGAACATCGCTCACGCCAAGGGCTCTACCCTCATGGCTGGATTTCTAAAGGTCCTACCCATGTTCCTAATAGTAATTCCAGGAATGATCTCTCGCATCCTGTTTGCGGACGAGATCGCCTGCATTGGGCCCGAACACTGCATGGCTGTGTGTGGTTCTCAGGCTGGATGCTCAAACATTGCTTACCCACGCCTGGTCATGGCAGTGATGCCTGTGGGACTCAGGGGTCTGATGATGGCTGTCATGATCGCTGCCCTGATGAGTGATCTGGACTCAATATTCAACAGCGCAAGCACCATCTTCACACTGGACATCTACCAAACTTATCGAAGGCAGGCATCTCAGCGTGAGCTGCTGTTTGTGGGCCGCATGTTTGTCGTGGTCATGGTGGCAATCAGTATAACCTGGGTCCCTGTTATTATTGATATGCAAGGTGGACAGACGTACCTCTACATCCAGGAAGTTGCTGGATACCTTACTCCACCAATAGCAGCCCTCTTCCTACTTGGTGTGTTCTGGGGACGGTGCAATGAGAAAGGCGCATTTTGGGGAGGCATGACTGGTTTCATACTCGGCACCCTACGACTGATCCTAGCTTTTATCTATCGCCAGCCTCGATGTGACCAGCCCGATGAAAGACCTGCCTTCATCGTGGATGTTCACTACATGTATTTTGCAGCTGGACTGTTCTGGATTTCAGGTTTGGTGGCTGTGATGGTCAGCCTCTGCACCTCCCCACCAGATGAGGAGCAGATTCGCACCACCACAATCTGGGGTCTTCGCAGTATTGAAAAAGTTCCTACAAAGGACCGTGAGGAAATGCACAGGCTGACTGAGAATAGCCTAAGTAATGGCGATGGTAGCCTCCACAAGGAAATGCCCCCAGATGTCAAAAAAGACAGATGTTTGGATGGGGCAGATATTAAGCTCCTTGTCCCATCCACTGACCATGACCCAGCAACCCCAAGTACAGAAACATCCCCTGCCACCAGCCCAGCAGAACAATTAGGAAATGGTAGACTGGAGATGATCAGGGCAGAGGAAGGATGCAGTGCTAACGGGGAGAGGAGCAGGTGTTTGCGTTTACTGGAATGGTTTTGTGGATATCAAGACGAGTCACAAAGTGCTCAAGCAAAAGCACTGCAGGAGGATGCAAGAGTCATCGCTGAGTTGCTCTATGAACCACCTAGAGTTAAGCTTCTCCTCAACTCGGGTCTGCTGTTGGTCTGCTCTTTGGGCATCTTCATGTTTATTTATTTCTCACTTTAGTGAAACCATGCGCTGAACTAATGTGGGACTGGTGTGAGGGTTTTTTAAGGGTGGAATTTATTGGGAGGGGGTTGTGCCTGTTACACACAAGCAGTTGAATTTTCAGAGATTTGGGAAGCTCTGTAATATTTACAGTTGTATTTTGTAGCTCTCTAACAGGGACTTGTGCTTATTCTAATCATTTTTTAAATGATGAATACCTCTCCACACGAAAGAACAGTACTCCTTTATGACTATGAAGCTCATTAAGAATATGTTTTTTTAAATTGTTGTACTCAATGTGTATTTAATATCTGCCTTACTTTATATAAGCACTTGTCTTCTCTTTGTTTGGTGAAAACAAATGTATTCTGTGATTTAAGCGTTTCCTCCAGTCATACTGACAGTAACAGTAGACTTTGTTGGTTGTGTAGCATAAATGTGTCTGTAGTAACTCAAAACTGATTTAGTTGGTAGCTCATTGCAGTTTTGTGTCTCTGCCGCTGAACACCATATTATTACTGCGATATATGAGCAGAATTTCAAATACGTGATTAATATTTAATTTGATGTTGCACTTGACAGTCTTTTCAAGATAAGTGTCATATTTTTGTTCCAGTGAGGATCATTTAAAAGTTAATCTAACTTTCTGTTTTAATTGCCCATCATGAAATTTGTAAACAAAAGCTAATGTGAAATGCGAAGCAGCATTGCTTCTCTGCTGCTGTTGTATGACCATACTGGAGATAATACATCAGAATTCACCTCTCATCAAGCTTGAAGTTAAAACCTGGTTTGTCAAATATGAAAGTTTTCTGCAGCACAAGACACCAGAAAAGCAGCATCAGATTACAAATTGTTGTTCATTTTAGAATTACTTTCTCCTTTACAGAGAAGAAAAGTAATATAGTATGATGCGTATATAGACATATTCATTTTGATTGACTGTTCAATTGTGTTGCCACTGATAACCAGATTCAAGTTACCTTTAAAGCTTTACTGTTATTTTTCTAATGATTTATATTTTCTACTACTGTGTTTTGTTTTGAAATTATATTTCTGTGGCTGCTAGCTGTGTCATATTTCCAAATCAGCATACAGCTTTTTATGCACTCCAAATGTATCTTAGCAAAAGCCACAAGTACCAATGCTCGTGATTCTGTGTCAGCTTAGAGATTTTTAACTTTACATTTCATAATGTTGAATAGTGTGTTGAGTCTGTTGCATTTTGTTAACATTGTGTACAATACATTTCAGGGCTATTTGAATCACCCCTATATACTCTTCTTCTGTAATTATCTATTGATGTTTGTCGATATACCTTGAGTGCACTGCAGTGCTGAAATGTCATTTAATCCTGTTTTAAGTGCATCTTTATAAACCTCCTACCAAATGTGTCTTAGTGGGCATAAGAGAAAATAGATTTCAGTATGCTCTGACTGTGTGCAGTGATAACATTTTTAGAAGGCATCTGATGAATCAGTTTTGTCATGTTGTAGATTTTAGCTTCATATCATTAAAAAATATTAACGCCAAGCAGAAATGACATTTCAGACGTTTTTTGCAGGATAAGCACACCACTGGATGAGCTTACTGTCAACATTATGATGGGTGTCTCATGCAGGTGCATAAAAACACTGGCCTTCAATGTCACAGTGAAAGTGTCCAAACATTCCCGGGATACAATGAAAATAAAGGAAAATGATCGTGTTTAATCAGTTGAGGTCCAAAACTTCAGGGTCATAATGTGACAGGTCAATCCTTATAAATGTCACAAATGATGCACAATATATTGACGATTGATAAGTGATGTTGCTGTATTGGAAGAACTTTAAGAACTTTTAATTTTGGGAGAGTACACGTTGTTATTTTTATGGATTTCATTTTTAGAGACTGAAAATAAAGTTTCTGTGGAGAAAAAAATAAATGTCTTCTCTTTCTTTATGTTGTGAGATTTAAAAAACGAGAGAAACTGTTGGAGAATATAAATGAACACAGTCAGTTTGGCTCATCAGAAACATCCCTTTGAAATAAAATGTGCTTTCAGTTTTTTTTTAAGTTGGATGATTTATTCATTTGTGGCGAACTTGGGAATGCTGCAACAACAGAGACATTCTCTTTTGACCATGTGACCATCAGCTGGTTCTAAGTAGAAGTGTAGGCATCTGATTAAATGCTCCTGCAAAGTCATATTAATTCAGACCAGAACATTTGGGGACTGCATACATTTTTTGCTTCTGTTAGGCTTACATTAACCCCAGCAAAACCTTATAAATCTGCTCAGAGCCAGCAAGAAGAAAATTGGGTGATTCCAGGGCCTATTTACACAAAATTCAACCAATCAAAGAGCTAGGATCAGTAGCTTACAAATCTCCAACTTCTCACCAGTTTCGCCCCATACATATATGTATCCACTTATGAAAACACACATTATAATGGTTCATAAGGTTGGAAAATGTGCACTGTTCTGTAATATCAACAAATAGATCTCTTTTAGTGATGCATTTAGAGGCCATGAAATGTATCCTGTTTTGACAGTGACCCATCTCACTGATGTCCTGTAACTGCCTATAACCAAGAGTTAAAATGTTTCATGCACATTCCTCAAAGGGGACAGTATGGGTAGCAGTTGTACCTAATAGCACTTTTCTAATTGATACTTTACCTGTGCACAATGACCTGTGCTTGAGTTTACCCTCTAATCATATTAAAGCTGCAGGGCAGGGCAGGACTTCTGCTGTTGTGCATGGTCTAACTTGACATCACTGCTACAAGAGACAACATGTATACTCTGACAGACCTTGCTAACTCCTCCGTCAACCGTTATCCGACGCATACCCCGCCTCTTTCCAGAGAGGAAACTAATGATATTGTCCTTGTGGAAAAGTACTGGCGCGCAGGCCGAGCTTTGTTCATTGTCTATTTCGGATAGTGAAAACAAAAACAACAGTGTGATACAAATGCTTCAAATGGCTTCACAGATTTGGAATGATGATATTATTAGATAGGATTAATTAGGCTGAATGCATTATATTCTGTCAAACTGTATGTCTAACATGCATTTGTAATCATTATTATGTGAAAATCACATAATTTATTATAGTCATATTTCCAGATATGACAGCTGTCTCCAGCATAACAACACATCAGTGTCAGATGAACTCTGCAGAGGATAAGGTAATACTTGACTTAAGGCTTCTGAGAAGTGAAACACTAAAACCTTAACACAACATACAAGTTACAACTTGTTTTTCTGTCAGTGTCAACACTATCAGTGGATTCTCCCTGTATTTTATACCTTGACTTGTTAAAATCTATTCTCTATATATTTTGGGTATGGTTATGGGTAACACTTTTTCTTGGGACAAATAGCATCGATGCTAACAGCTAAATAAAGTAATACCAAAAAAATTCTAAATTTATGGAGAATTTTAAAGAATATTCCACATTTTGGGAAACATGCTTACTTGCTTTTTTTGCTAAGGCTTTGACAAGGGGATTGATTCCACTCTTGTGTCTCTGTGTTAGCAAGCGTCATTAGCTTAGCCTAGCATAACAACTGGAAGCATGGGGAAACTGCTTTTTGAAAGCTGGGAAAGAAAGCAAATAAGTCAAACTAGCAGTCAGTTAGAGTGGTGGAGAAGCAGTGTGGGATTAAAGAAAAGGAAAGTGTTAGCTAAATTGTCTTAAAGTACAGTGTGTTAAACCCTCTGATACTTACAGTAGATTGACTGGTTAAACACCACAAACCACAACGACTTTATAACTGTAAACCTGACAAAGCCTTAAAGTTGGCTACATCCAGGTGTCTCTGTATTGCATCTTTATGGACTTGGGAGTATGTGGCAACTTTGCTGGAAGGGTTTACAAGGTACTTGCCTCAGATGGCCAATAACTCCATATGTTTCTGACAACAGAGGGATAGAACCATTCATTGTAACAGCTGGGTTCAACATGGATAAGTGGCAGCTAAAGGATTGAGAATTGTGGTTTCAGGCTTGCCAAACTCCTGATTGTCCCTGAATCAGGTCCAGCGATGTTGAAACACAAAGCAACAGTCAGCACAGTTTGTAAAATCAAGGCTTACTTTAGAAAAACTTTGGACTAGTTTATTTTCTCGTAAGCCATCTGGCTCCAGACAGTGGCGTCTTAATACTATAGAGTCTGCTCTTGAACGCAGCCTTTTTTTTAAGCCCAAGGAATTTAGGCCCTTAGCGCTCAAAATCTTTTGCTGTTAACTGGGTGCATTTAATTGGATGAAAGTTGAGTTCATACAGCTCTGTATTTAGAGGTCAATTAACCATAAGCACACGGTGGCTTTAGTCACGCTCAGAGTAGGAAATTTAAATGCTGTTACAATGTCTCACAGCTGTGTTCCAGGTTGTAGCTCATTTAAATGTAAGGATACTTCCAAACTACTTTCATTTACTGCTTCTAGATAATTCAGGAACTGAAAACATGATGGTGAACATCTGGAGGGAGATCAGGCTATATTTCAAAGGAAAACAACATATTTGATTACCAATTAGCCTGTCTGAAAACAGCTAATGTTAGCAGTTAGCTAGGAGGTGGCAGCATGCTAACATTACTATGTGATAGTAAACTAAACAACAGGAGCCTAGGAACGGGTTAGCTAGGAAATGGTTGTATGCTAACGTTAGCTGTTGTCTAACTGTAGCTAATGGGTTATCAAATATGTTGTTTTTATGTTAAATTTATGTCCCAATGTCCCTCTAAATTTTCCCGATTCATTTTCTTTTCGGTTGTTGATCAAATGGAAGCGGTGAAAGATTAAAAAAATACCTAAAACCTGAAACATGCATGGTACATTATAACATCATTTGAGCTTCCCACCCTAAGTTTGATGTCACAGGAAATTGGCCGCCATGTGAATATGATGAATATGATGCACAGATGCAATTCGAAGACCATTTATAACACAGAATTATCATGTTAACAATGGTAGCAGAAACTTGTCAACTTTTTTAAGTTGCATGGTAATTCAGAGTTTAACCTGCATTAAGGCATGATGCTCTGTTCACTGACATGTAACTCTACTTACACAAGTCATTCAATGTTTTCTTTACCAGTCATGTGCAGCCATGTTCCAAAACTAGTCAGTGAGAGCATTTGTATCGAATGTGCAGAGGATGCACCATAAATGCTAAAAGTTTTTAAAAGTTAGCTTTTTTTCTTCGATTTCCCATTAAAAGAATATTTTGCACTTATTTTGCCTTTAGGCTATTTTGAAACTAAAAATATGTCATTCATCCTTCCTGTGATCACAGCAAAAGCCGCCATGTAAGGAATGTTGTTTGACCTTTCAGATATACAGCAAACACATAGTGAATGCATTCCTATCATTCCCCATGCACAGCCCTGACTAAGCTACGCAGCATGCCAGATATTCTTGCATTAAATCACGGATTAGGGCTTCAATGGCAAAAGGAAATATTTACCACCCTCAGTGATAACAGTGGGAAGAATAGTGTCTGTAGGGCCACGACATCATGAATGAGAGCCAATGAAGCAGTGAGGCCTTTTCCGCTCACTCTGGGTCAAACTGATCAACAACAAATTTCTGGATTAGTGACAAAGCAACACAGCTGCTAGAGTGTCCAATGGAAACTTCTGATGAATTACAAAAACAGAAATAAAGAGTTATTTATATGATGATCCAAACTTATCAACAGTTCTCATGTACTGAGTCATAACATATTTAGAGTAACATAGCCCTTATCACAGTTGTCGTGCACTCCCTAACATCATGGGACTATGAACTTCTGAAATTAGGTGCGGGTGTCATAAATAGTGTTATGACAGTGTATCGCCGTGGATCTCTGATAAACGTAGGATATTTGTGTTAAAAGCTACAAGATCATGAATGTCTGATTTCAAATGCCCTTAAAAATCTTTAAACCTTGAATGTTTTCTAACTGAAGAACAATAATGTTATGATGCCTCTGTTTCCTATGTCATTGTTTTTAACACATTAGCTTTGGAAAATGTTTGACAAATGCTAGCTATGCCTCATTTCTTGATGACTTTAAAAAGTAAGTCCCATTATTTTAAGGTTCTATTTGATTCTTACTGACCGCCAGAGACGGTATGAAATATTGCTATGAATCACGCGCGAATAAGCATAAGGTCGAGACATTTGTTGTGTTTGAAATACTATACTAGCAGTACGTACTGATTTGGCCAAAATGTAGTATGTAGTATGCAAACCAAAGCAAAATGTGCAGTATGCCAAAAATACCTGGATGTCGTACTGATTCAGAAAAAAACACCCAGTCTGCCTCGCCTACTGTATCCCACAATGCAAAGCACTGGAACGTCACAACGGCAGTTGAAATAGCTAAATACTACATACTACTGCCGAGTGCAGTATGTAGTATGTAGTATAGTATTCAGCATACAGTTTATAGTATGCCATTTCGAACACAGCCATTATTCCAACAAAGTCACGTGTTATCTGGGTAATGGAAGCAACCTAATAAAGGGGCATGCCACTCAGCAGTTGTCTCCTACTGAATCCTCTCGTTATATTTAGGCTGTGTTCGAAATGCCGTACTATATACTATATACTACATACTACGTACTGCATACTGCTTTTGGCGGTAGTATGTAGTATGGAGGAGCTTTTCAAATTCATTTTGCAGTATGCTACGCCAGGCGGAAGTAAACAATAACTGCCGCTTCTTTCGCCATAGCGCCCCCTTCTGCTGGATTGCTGCTGCTGTCCGTCATTTGAGCTGCTGCTGTGACGTTCCAGCGCTTTGCATTTTGTGCGAGAGACTGGTCCGATGCTTACTGAAGATTTTTTCTGTTTGCTTGTTACTGACTGAATTGTTGTCCATCATGTGACGAACTCGTTGAACAGTTTCGTTGGACCTGAGGCAAACATGACTGCTGTTTGTTTGAAGGCAATATGACTGGAACTGAACTGAAGCAACACACAACCTTTTTCTGCTTCTTTTACTACTTTGTTTGTGTTTAAATTTTTTCAGCAGACTTTCTATTTTTTATTATGTACATGTAGAGTATCTGTATGTTTCCATTTATCAGATAACCAGTGTGTTGACAGCCTTTGGTGGCCTGTGTGATCCTGAGCTACCAGCTGGATCAATCAAGTTAATTAACAGTATTGAGAACACCTGGCTGAGGCGGAGTGATACATATAGTTATAAGTCCCAGTGCTGTTGTACTCTATATTAACGCTCATGGAGCAAACAGGAGTCATCTTCACCTGCCTACATGTGCATAAATAAGTAGGCACGGTGTACGGTGTCACTGTGTGTGGATCTGCATTTCAGAGTTTATGTAACGCGTGAGACCAGCAGGGGGTTCATCGCTCAGTGGATACAGTCTCTTTGCCATGTGTCAACCTTGCCTTTAGGTTTCTTGCAGCCGTTCTGGTCTGACTCTGAGCACTGATGTTAAATCCAGCCAGGATGGTGAAAAAGATCAGGTGGCCTGTGGTTGTTTCAGTCCTTACGTCCCAGGGGAGTTGTACTTTCTAACATCTGATGCACATATGGGCCTTTTTACATACTGTCTTTGCTCACATGCTGGTTTTGTACATTGAAATATACTCCTTTAAAGTGATAATCTTGAAGATTTTCATTTAAATAAATGTCTGTTGAGTCACTATCACTGAATTAGGTAACACAATGGTGATTGAGCCTATGGCCCACTGATGAAAGCGACTGGTGCGACTTTCGCGGAAAAAAGCGGCGCCCAGTTAGTGATGCGTTTCCCATCACCAAGCAGTGGTTGGTCTGCCAGAGAGGGTAGGCGGAGCTAAGCGGCTGCTTTTCCGGTCTCTGTAAGTGTTGCAAGTAAACAGTAATCTACTATGGCTGAACAAACAAAGAAAAGATCGATGACTACAGACACAACTTCAAAAATAAGTGTAAATCCAAAGAAAAAGAAACAAATTCGACGCTCAGATGAAGCAAGCAGTCTAAAAAGGAAAGCGACCGTCAGCGAGGAAAATCAAGAGTTACAACTGGAACCAACTGTGGACGTCACACATGCGACACTGTCTGGATATCTGGGAAGTGTGCTCCCGCAATTACCGTATGTTGCCACGGGTGCCGCCAAAGAGAACGAAACTAACTATCTTTGAGATTATCACTTTAATGAAAGTGTCTGTGATTTAAGTTCTCTGTACAATAAAACTACGAATACACAATTAATTGCAAATATAATGATGACGTTTCAAACCAGTCAGAGCAGTTTAACCAAAACAGAATAATAGGTACAACTATTAAATTAAAATAATAGAACATTCTTGTATGTTGCATTGTGGGTAAAGTTGTTCCAGCATAAGGTACCATTTAAAAAGGTTTTAAATCTTGGAACAAATGGTATTAAGTTTTAGAAGCTGACATACTTTTAACCTCAACTATGAGGATGTTGCATAAGGTGCATATTTTGCATTTTAATTTTACCCCCTGCAAAGCTCATCCCTAATTTGGGAAGGACAATGAAACGGTTTATTTTGATGCAGTATCCTGACATTTTATTGTGAAAAACCCCCCCCCATCAAATTGTCTGGTCCCCTGTTGTCCGTTTATTTCAACACACATCGTGTTGTAACATGCTGTAATTATAACGAGCCAACGGAGACATCTTGATTGTTACAGGAAACATTAAGTTGTGAAATATCAGATTTTTGACTGAGATAAGATACTTTCAAGATGTGCCAATGCAGATTACAAGACATATTACAAATTCATGACGATGTGGATGTGCAGGGACATGTGCAGACAAATGCTTTTGCAATGTAGAATACATTACTTTGAAAAATGAATTTATTTTAATTAACAAGATGTGATTCACAACACATTAGGGTCTTTCTCTTCACTCCACCACATCTTTATATTGTGAAGTTCAGCCCCACTTTTCTATACGTGTGTATCTGTTCCTTTGTGCTCCTTGTACACACTGTTCCTTTTTTCTCGTTACACTCTACAGAGCAAAGATTCAACTCAGCATCCAGCCGCTGGCACTGCAGAGAAAACATAAATGATCTGGGAATGATCAGAGGTTGTGGGAGTCGTCCGCTCCCCCAGTGTGGATGCAGGCCCCTTCAAATGCAGGATCTAGTTACAAGCATTCTTGTCTGCAAACAGATGAAGTGTCTTTAAGCAACTCAATGGATTTCTAATGACTGCAGGGTGCTGCTTTGTGGCTGACACTGACCTTCACCAAGAGGGAGAAACTATAAAACGACAATAGGCTAGTAGACAATATTCCCTTGTATGGTGCTCCCTCTTGTGGAAAATTAGGGATTACACGTGAATAAACACACTACCCAGCCACTCTTAGGTCAATATTTGCAGGTTATAACAACCTTCAGCACTCCCCTTTCTTTATCAGGTGGAGGAAATACATCAGCATTCTCTATGCCTGATACTGTCAAGGTCCCACCTCCCTCACCCACGTACACACAAACACATGACCCACTGACCAGCCAGAAAGAAAAGAGAAAAAGCACACTTGCCGTGGTTGACTGAGTTTCTGTCAGTTACTCTTTAATTTGTTGGCTGTAAGGTGTTTTGATTTCATGAAGTGGCCTTGGAGAAACCTTGGTAAAGCTTGGTAGAGGATAGAAAAATTAAGAAATGTTCTTAATGTGGTAGACGTGGCTTGGCTGAGTAGCAGGTGAACAAATAACAAGGTCAGTTTGGGTACTGATGATTTTGTAGTTTTAGAGCTCCAACTTTGTTGCAAGCTGCTTTAAAAGCTCACAAATCTAAGAACTAATCAGCCTGAGCCTCTTTTACAGCTAATTTCATTAATCATTATTCTCAGAATTACAACAGTTTATTTAAAGGCCCCAAAAACCTATTTTTCAATTAGGTTTTTATTAAAGCTGATAATTGCTATAACATGTACATCTTTGTTCAAGTTAAAACAGTTTTGGTTATTTCAGAGATTTTTTATTTAAGTCTTTTTCATGGTTTTCTCACTTGTGCAGTGAGGAGCAACTTTATATATGAACTGATGCAAGAAAATTGTTTTCTTAAATTTAGATGGCATTGTTGCCCATTTACCTATGAGGATATTGTATTGAAGAAAAAGGCTTATTCAGGAGGTTTTATTACTTTTTCCAGTGAAATTAGTACTCAGTATCTTTTCACCTACAGTAAGGAGTTTATTCCTCTTTAACAATGTTGTGTCTATTTAATGGAAAAAAATCTGTAGTTGTATTTATAATGTAAATGTATAATTTAGATAAAATATACTTAATTCACTTCATAGAGAAGTAGAATGTGTCTTTAACTTTGTAGAAATAATCCCTTATTATCCCTGAGTATAGCTGATTGGTCCAACTTGACCTTTCACCTGCAGGAGTCCCTGACCTGTGCTGTGGGCCATTACCTGGAAAACTGTAGGATTATGTTTCTGTATTAACTACAGATCTAAAGCCAAGAGTCAATTAGCCTAGCATTAAGACTGGAAGCAGAGGGAAAACAGCTAGCCCGGTCTATTAAAACTAAAAAATTCACTTTGTTTGTTTAGTGAATTTGTGGACAGAAATAGAATCAACAAGTTAGGCTGCAGCCGCAAATAAGTCTTAGCAAACACAGGTGACCCAGTGACTTCCTGCTAAGCTAAGTCAACCATTGCTAATAAGTTAAACATTTTTCAAATGGATAATGCTTAACCTACCATCCATATATTAAGCATGCTGGATCCCTGTCACATTACTGGGACGAAATAAAGCTTACACTGATGGTCATTGTAACATGTTTTTCCAGGTCAACATGAGGGATTCGCTTTCTACCGATTGTATTCAATATCAATTGCTACTTTATCGCCCCCGAAACTTCCTGAAAACAGCATAAAATACTTGATCTATGAGGATCGAAATCTTTTAGAGCAGTATTACTGTATCCCTTACAATTTAGCATGTGATACACGGTTTTTACCTGCAGGGGGCAGAAGAGGCTCCTTCAACAGCAGCGTCAGAAGTCGTACCTGAGAGTGGAGATGAAGAAGACTGAAGAGGGAGGTAAAAATAGCGGCGGAGCAGCTGCTGCTTTGTCTTTAGTGTAACAATTGTTTCGAGTTTAAATATAAAACGTATGATAAATGATTTGAGTCAAAATGTAGGTTTGTGAAGGAGGGAAAACGGGGACAAACCGTTATAACTTAAGTAGAAACATTCAGTTCAGACAATTTTGTGTAGTAAGGGTAATCTCACCCATCTAAAACCACATTTTGAAACATAAGTATTTTAAGTTCATAGACAGATAACTATTTGCATGTACAAAACTCATGAGACCACATCTGCAGAACAACCACTACACACACATTATTTGAGTTGCCCTTCACACACCTGTTGGCATCATGAGATGTGACTTAAAATACCCCACCATTTTCTATTCCAGCACCAAACCACACATTAACTCATTTTCAGACCTCAAAATACCTCAAAAATAACTTTCCAAATCTCTGGGGCTTAACTTTCGTCACACATCACTAACTTCCTCACAGAGACATCACAGGGAGGACGAGCTGCACTCTCTATTAAACCCCCTCAACCGTCCTCGACTATCTCTCTTTCTCACTTGGAGATTTATTTTTAGCTTTCAAACAACTGGTCTCCTAAAAATGGGCCTGTCCTGCACGAGTAGAGGGAGAGGAGTGCTGCTATGTATGGTATCCAACCCCCTCCGAACCTCACAGGGCCGGCCGTGCTCCTCTTTCGCCTTTGTGTCTGCGGAGAGAAGCATGAAAGAGTGATCACAGAGGGAGAACAAGTTGCCAGGTCCTGAGGATGCTTGTAAAGGTTGGATCTCTCTGCAGAGCTTGGGATGCTTGAAAACTGCAACTGACAGACCACATTTTACCTCTAAAACCTTTAACATTTCCGACATTATCCTACCCTTTCACAGGGCTTCTGTGACCTTTTTGATTGTGCAGTTTAATTCTGCAAAACTAAAACCAAGCTCTGACTTTTTGGGGGTGTGTGTGGTTTGTTTTGGACCATGCTCTCCCTGTGGTTGTTTCTGCTCCCTTGCCTGAGCCTCGTGCCTCTGGCCCCGGCCGAGAAGGGCCTGGAGTTCCCACAGTACGACGGGAAAGACCGCGTCCTAGATGTCAATGACAAGAACTACAAGAAAGCCTTGAAGAAGCACAGCATGCTATGTCTGTACTACCATGGGCCTGTACCAGACAGCAAGGAGCTGCAGAAACAATACCAGATGACTGAGTTGGTGCTGGAGGTAAAGTATTAAAAAGAGGATAAATGTAAACAAATTAAGGGAACAGTAAAGAGGGAGAAGAGGGTAATGAAATGGAAAAAAATCTAAAGGAATAGAAAGAAAGAGAGAAAGACAAGGACAAGGTTTGGTTTGGTGGCAGTGGTGTAAGAGACAGGACACCAACGATTGAGAGTATATTAACACCACCTTAGTGCTCCTATAATCAGAGAGCCAACTGGTGAGCTATAAAGCTCCAGATCTTTCCATTTGTGTTATTCCATTTATGTTCAAATCTGAGAGTTTCATCAAGGTCAGTGATTATCTGTATGCATGTCTATTAGTGCACACAAGTCCAGAGAAATGCATTGCCGTCATTTTGTTCTCATCAGCTTGAATGTCCTTAGAAGTGTTTAAAGGGGGTCATTTGTTTTTGAGTGATACATGGGAAGACCACAAAGACATTTTCCTCCAGTGAAGGTTTTAGAAGACTCTTTTGGTTTGAGCAAAAGTAAAACAGCTAATAAAACAGCTAAGCTAATCACCTGGATTCACTTTTAATTGATAGATTAAGTGAATATCTCAGTTTGAATCCCACAGAGTAGGAAACAGTGTCCACTGTGCCCGGCCTCATGTTACACATGGCTGAGGCCGCGCTGCTCTCTGATCTGTTGAAGGTAATATGAGCCCGGTCCTGATATTAGCTCACTGATTTTACACAGCACAGGTGGGCCAAGGTGCTATAAAGTCTGGCATGGTAACAATGTAGAGAAATGAATTCATTAAACCTGTTCATAGGCTACTAGACGCTATAGTGACTGCTGTGGGCAGTGAGCAGATACAGCATTGATGATAACATACAAAAGATATGATTTAATTGTGCGTTACATCAATGTTTGTTTGCTAGCAGTTCTATTCATTCATTCATCAAGCTGAGAGTTGGAAACTCAAATTCTGGTATAATACAGGCCTACCTTTGTATGTTGTAAGTTCTATACATGTAAGACAGCTGACATTTATTATTCTTTCACCATTTCCAGATTAATGAGCAACTACAAAGACAATTGATATTGAAAATCTGTAAAGAAATCAGGCAGTATTTCAAAGTAGAACAACATATTTGCTCAGACTTTAGCTACCGTTAGACAACAGCTAATGTTAGCAATTAGCCACTTACGAGCTAATATTGTTTTAAATAGAAAGTAAATTTCTTGCTAACATTACGGAAGCTTTACATTTCACTTTCTAAGTATGTCATGTAACAGTACAAAACAGTATTATTAGCTTTGAGCCATTTTCTAGCTAACAGTATTAGTCAGTAAGTGACTGTATGCTAACATTAGCTGTTGTCTGACGTAGCTAATGGGTTAAACATTTTCTTTAAACTTGAAACATGGCCAGGTTTCTATGATTATGATAACACCTGGAACACAGTATCATAAGTCACTTCAAAACTCAAAGATAACTTTAATTTATTTGTCAACAGCTTTTCCCTTAATGTGTAAAGAAGCTTATAAAGAAGCTCAGGAGAGTCTTACTTAGCTCACCTACTGTACTTCACGGATCAATTGCCAGAAAAATTACTCCTCCTTTGGTTATATTTAGATCAAGGCAGTCTGGGTGATTATGTAACCGTGTCTCCGGTGCCCCCGGGCAGCTTAAGCACCTCTGAAATATTGCCAACTTTGGTATTAATTCTTTTCTCAAGACCTTACCTGGCATCACATCCTTTTTTTCCACAAAGTCACCATAAACTGATTTTTTTTTAAACTGAGCTGGGTTTCATGTTTCCATCCATCAGAATCCAAGATGGATATTTTTCTTTGTGTTGTTTCTCTACATTTGATGTGTTCAGTCCTGTTCTGATCATTTAGTCCTGTTTTTGCTTTAGCTTGCGGCTCAGGTTATGGAAGAGAAAGAGATTGGGTTTGGAATGGTCGACTCCCACAAGGATGCAAAGGTGGCAAAGAAGCTGGGTGAGTTTGCAGCTTAACCAACCTACTGTGAGACGATTTACCTAAATTCAACACATTCATGGCGGCCATTTTTCTTTGACGTGACGTGGTGGGTTGGGAGCTCAAACTTTAACATGCTGTGTTCCAGGTTGATAGTCGTATTAAAATGTACTAAATCACACGATGAAAAGAAGTCTTCATCATTTCACAGCATCTTGACTTATAATGAACTGAAAAGACAATGAACTGAAAATCTAATAGCAAGCATTTAACCACAACCCAGCTAGCGCTAGCTAGAAAGTTATATCTTAGCTAACACGATGTTAGCTAGAACTTTAAGCCTTTCATGTAACACAAATAGAAATGTTATCTTTCAGCCTCTTTCTATCATAAGACAACAGCTAAATTAACATTTAAACAGCTAGCATTTAACCACTACCCAGCTAACACTACAAGGAAGTTATTTCTTAGCTAGCACAACGTTAGCTGGAAATGTACGCCTTTCCTATACCCTGTCTTGTAACAAACAGAAATAACTTCTTAGCTAACACTAGTTTTACATGGTACTTAGCTTAATGCTAACATTAACTGTTGTCTAACAGTAGCTTATGAATTCTAAAAAGGTTATTTTGACGTGAAATATGGGCCAATGTCCCTCCAGATTTTCACTGCTTATTGTCTCTTAGTTGCCAATTAATCTAGATGTGGTGAAATGATAATGTGTCAGATTACCTACATTTTATACATGTTACAACCTGCAGTAAACGGCAGTAAAACATAAAAGCATTTAACGTCAGAGGTAATGCTACTGTATGAAGATGGCCAATTACTGATTTAGTTAGGAATAATAACTTAGGCCATATGTATTCTCCCCCCTGAATCACAGGCCTGGAAGAGGAGGGCAGTGTATATGTTTTTAAGGCTGATCGGGTGATCGAGTTTGACGGCTTCCTATCTGCTAACACCCTGGTGGAGTTCTTGTTGGACGTGAGTAAAATCATTTGAGGGCAGATTCCCAGCTGCTTGCTAAAGTAAAAACTTTAACCAGTGCTTTCATCTTTTCTTTCCACCTGTCTTTAGCTGTTGGAGGAGCCAGTAGAGGTGATAGGAAATGCTCTGGAGCTGAGAGCCTTTGATAGGATGGAGGAAGACATCCGCCTCATTGGTTACTTTAAGAGCGAGGACTCTGAGCGTGAGTGTGTGAGGATCTGCTTGTAAAACATACTTGTTTTGTGCTGTCTGAACACAGCACACTACCTTTCTAGATGGGTCGGGGGTGAGCTTTCTGCGGCTCATGCCCTTCATTATAAAGCGAGTGCATTTTAACCCCCTCATCTCCACGGATTTACAGATCCATTTTTACCACTGCTGCTCACCCAGCTGCCACTGCCTTGTTCAATCTCACATGCAGTGGAAGAACTGACTCTAGAGTAGCTCCACAGCCCATCTGACCAACTGTGGGAGGATTAAGTGTGGGTCAAAGTTCAGCTATTTCCGCTCCCTGATGTGCAAATGTCATGTGTACAACAGCCAAAGAAAGCATAAACAGATGTGTGATCAGGAAAACAAGAGCACAGCAAACCCCGGTGCTGTTGTCACAATCATTTTAATATCTCTTCTCTTTCATCCTCAGACTACGACGCATTCAAAGAAGCTGCAGAGCAGTTTCAGCCATACATTAAGTTCTTTGCCACATTTGAGAAATCTGTAAGTAGCAAACAAACACATAAAAACAGACAAATAAAAGCAAATTATTATTGAGTGATCTGTCTTTGTCTCTTCAGGTGGCTAAAGAGCTGACACTGAAGCTGAACGAGGTGGATTTCTACGAGCCCTTCATGGAGGAGCCAGTCACCATCCCAGGCAAGCCTCACTCAGAGGAGGAGCTGGTGGAATTCATAACTGAACACAGACGGTAAACAAAGAGCAATGTTGAACTAAATGCTCCAAAAATGTTTAAATTTAACTCATTTCTTTTACAACTTTTAAGCAATGCATATTTTGACTATATTTTTCTGCATTTTCTCTGCCATTAGACCAACCTTGAGAAAGCTGCGTGCTGAAGATATGTTTGAGACCTGGGTGAGTTATGAGTCATATATAAATGGATTGTTTTCTGACACTTAAACTAACCTGTTATTTATATTTGTCTTCTTCTCAGGAGGATGATATTGAGGGCATCCACATTGTGGCTTTTGCAGAGGAGGAGGACCCTGGTAAGAGGATGATATAGGATACACCTGAGTGAATAGAACGTATATGCTCTGTACAATCATGTTCTGTTCTGATATTCAATAAATGTATTAAACTTATATATGTTTCACCTTTTATAGAGCTTAGAGATGTTTAATTTATAAGACAAATACAAAGTACAAAAAAGTTAGACACTTTGAGGCTAATGCCAGATGTAAAAAAGGAATGATAAAAGTGAAATAAGAATAGACAATAAACCTCAAAAGACCCAATTAAAAAACAGAAAGCAATAAAATCTTTCGGAGCAATGAAAGCATTTAAAAGCAAGAACATTAAGATGTTATGCCATAAAACATTCTTACAAAGGATAAAAAGAAGAATCAAAACAAGAATAGAAAATTAGACTAAAGATTGAAACATTCTCATGTTTCTAGGCCAGAAAGCTGGAGCTAGCGGAAAGTTAGCTTAGCTTACCATAAAGATTGAGAACAGGGGAGAGTTCAGGAAGTCACTGTGCCTTCCCTGCCCACGAATAGAAAACCCCCAGTATTTCAGGATAGTGTTTCATTCTTTATGGATGAAAAAATAAATTTTACAATTTTACAATTTTAGATTTAGAAACCGGATTTTGTCATCTTTGGACAGAGGAACAGTTTCCAGCTTCTTGCTATACTAGATTGCTTGCTGGTAGTTAGCTCCATATTTAAATGTAAAGTGTCAACTTTCTTGTCATGGCTTTCAAAGTTCAAGGTAAGCCTATGGATGCCTAATTCCGGACAGTCTGTTGTTTTCAACGCCCTTAAATATTTGTTTTGACAATGTCACTTACTTGCGGTTGATGGTTGATTGAAGGTCTATGGCTTTGGTCGCAGAAGTGCGAATGAATGAATGAATGTGGTGTGAGTGTTTGCGAGTGGGAAATGCGTTTGCACGTAACAAAATGCAAACATAAAAACCTTTGATACGCGTCAAACCCGCAGCGTAAACAAACTTCAATATTCAAACTCAAAACGTATCTTATCGTTTATCTTGCGAGCGTGTGTATGTGTGTGCTGCATGCGGCGCGGTTGAAAACAATTTCTTTTTAGCGTCCTCCTGTCACTCACCTGTGTCTCATTCGCGCGGTAATTACGTCATCTTGGCTCGACTGACACTTGTAGTTCTTTAACAAAAAAACAACAAAAAATGGCTCATACACTTATCTAACTTATCTACACGTATCTAGCACATATGTTTACCAAAATGTCAAACTAGTTCTTGAGTTTGATGCAGTGTGCTTCCTTCTTTTGTTCCTACTGGGCACTCAATAGCAGAGTTTTGTATCAATGCTTTCAGATGGTTTTGAGTTCTTGGAGATCCTGAAGGAGGTGGCCAGAGACAACACTCACATACCTGACCTCAGCATCGTCTGGATTGACCCTGATGACTTTCCTTTGGTGAGCAATGACACCTCGAGGCTTCTTCAAACACAGAGGCAGGCAGACAAGACAGATCAGTAGATCAGCTGCAGGTCTAACGTGATCTCTTTTCTTTGTCTTGACCCTCTTCAGCTGATTCCTTACTGGGAGAAGACCTTCAAAGTGGACCTGTTCAGACCACAGATTGGAGTCGTCAACGTTACAGATGTACGTCAATGTCTCTGACGTGACATGATTGTGGTGTTCAGTTTTATTTTGACATTATTTGAGCTCTCTGTTTGTGTTGTGATCAGGCCGACAGCGTGTGGATGGAGATGGACGACGAAGAGGATCTGCCCACCGCACAGGAGCTGGAGGACTGGATCGAGGATGTGCTCTCGGGTAAAGTCAACACCGAGGATGATGATGACGAAGAAGATGATGATGATGATGAAGACGACGAAGAAGATGAGGATGACGAAGACAATGATGATGATGACGATAACGATGAGGAGGATGATGGCGACAATGGTGTTGAAGAAGATGAGGAGGAAGATGAAGAAGAGGATGAAGAAGAAGACGAGGATGAGGAGTAACCCACAGCCTGAGAATAGTAGATGTTGACTTTTCAGTTTTCATTCTTCAGGCCTAGTTTGACAAACTGTACAGTAAAATAACTTTTAACTAAGAAATATTTTCAAATTTATACTGAAAATGTGCCGTTAGTAATAATAATAAATCTATTTAAGATCCAAAAGTGCCATTTTTGACGATGTAAATAAGCCTAGAATGGGTTTGGGGATTACAAATAAATAATATATACACTTACTTCTGCTCCAGAGTTGTCCTTATCTATTTTAATCAGGGGAGACAAGTAAGTGAAGTAAGGAATAACATTATTTTACAGTGATGATGTGGTAATGAATCATGTTCAGAAGTCTTTGGCGCTTGGACTCTATGGGGATACATGGTGATTGAAGGGTGTCGGCCCTGAGCAGCAGCAAGATACATCCCCCCATGGAGGCCAGACACTGGTGGTGGAGGTGCCGGCTGGTGATGTCATCTAAGGCTGATGAGATGATGAGCTGATGATGAAGCGGTGGTGGAGGGTCGCGAGTAAGGACGGCATGAATCAACTAGAGGCAGAGACCAGCCATATTTAAAAAGACAGCAACAATATGATAGGCTATTGGACAGATGTTACCAGGTGATAAGAACAGCTGATGAGTGCAGGAAAACAAGAGTGAGCATACGTGAAGGGAGTGTGAGCATATGCAACAATAGAACCAGCATGCAAAATATAGTCTTGCTGACTAACCTACGCTACAGGTTCATAACTTGTGATGTCATTCTGTTGGGGAAAAAATACAAAATTAACACAAATATAAGGACACTTGAAAACGTCCACCTCTGTACAATCAATATAAAACCATCTATTGCACTTACTGTGGGTAAATCTTCCTGATAGATACAGCTCACATTAGACAGTTGGTTGATACTGAATCAGTCCAGAGCGGTAAGCTACAAAAAAAAGGGGACAGCCCTTTATAATTAGCTAAATACCTAAACGACTAAATTAGGATGGCTGGCATGCATTGTTAATTTTGTGTGCATGATTATTGATTAATAGGGTTAATAGCCTCTTTGAAAATCAAGGCTGTAAGATCAATGTGCCACATGATGCCAGTCACACAAATGCACAGTGAAGATTCCAATTATTTTTTACAGCTTTTCCCTTTTATTGTTGAGCACACAGGTCAGGACTTTGTGCAGTATAAGGATGCTGTCCTTCACCCATGTGTCAACATTTTCTACATAGCTTTAACTGCATTGGTTCTTGTGTTCATCTCAGAGACATCAGAGTCTTTTTGAAAATACAAGAATGAGCTGACAGCTCTATGCTTCACATGTGATGAATTGTCAGCTGCAGTAATGTGCAAGTAACCATGACAATGTGTGTAATGTGATTTTCTTTATAAAATTAGTTTAATAAAGTGCTGAGGAGAGCCTTCATTAAACCAACATACAGTGTGCTATTGTGATTAGATAAGACTGTAACAGGTGTGCCGTATTATAAACTCTTTGACTCTCACTGTCGACTCATTGTACTTACTTTACTGAAGGTTTAGATCTCAGACCTTCATCCAGTGACATTTATTCAACTAATATTCCAGGCTACTAAGAACTAATAACCAAACGACTTGAAAATGTCAATACAAATATTTATTTACTGTTTATACAAATGAGACTTTGACACAGCTGCTTTTTTTTACATGTTCTGGTGTATAAAAGAAGACGGGGACACACACGCTTCATGACATGTGGTGAACAATCTCTTATTATGTTCCCTTTCTTTTCTCTCACTCGCTCACACATTCGCGCTTGAAAACTGCACACGTACGCTAAATATGTATAACTGAGGCACATGTGTAGTCTAAAACTATTTACACCCATCAACACTCTAAAAGCCTAAAAAGAACGCAACCATCAGTGACCACGGTAACACTTTTGTAAATGTACATTTACAACATGACAGGCCTCATAAATACAAAGGGGGGGTTAAAAATACAGATCAAATATTCATACAATTAAACAGTTTGACTGTTCCATTAGCTGCAGGTAGGTGGCAGTAGTGTGGCGCTGAGACAGAATACTGACAGCAGGAATACTGACATGGAGATGAGCTGATTTACAGTGAATTATTAATCGTAACAATTGTGTAAACGCTTGCCAGCATGAGATACGTGATTTTGGATAGGGAATTGGAGGGAATGTGTTAAATCTTTGCTGAAATAAATATTCAGAGTATTTTTCACTTGGCTGACAGGCTTTACATTACGCAGAGGGATGCAGTTACCAACCACAGGAACCTCTCAAGCGAAACATTTACTCTCTCTGTTCTGCTCTAGACTACAAAAAGATCAGAGTACAAAGCACACACTTAACGGACAGTTGTGTTTGAACACTATCTATAAGCTAGATCCTCCATACTCGCATCCTGTCCAAGAGACTCCAGTGATTTACTAACATGTCTTCTTCTATTTACAGTCTCCACAAATACAGCGCACACAGACATGGTAAAAAAAAATCATCCAAGCAATGCACAATTCTGATATAAAAAGTCTTGAGGGATAAAGTATATTCACATATAAATACTGTACATACATCTGTAATACAGGACAGGTAAAGAAACTTTGCAAAGACTGAAAAAGGAGCAGATTAGGTGGAAAAGTTCAGGTTATATCAAATGACCTGGTCACTATAGGAGAGACAGGTTGAAACACTTCATACACTCAAATCACACACTCCTCCTATGTAATGAAGTCTCCCACGCAGGCACACACTGGCACATGCAGAGATAAGGAAGAAGAGAGTTTGTGAGGGTGATCTGTCGTGCATAGAGGAATACCTGAACTGTGTTCTGTTCATGTCAGGACAGAGAGATCCAGGCATCTTCCCTCTTTTTTCGTCTTGTTTATCGTCCTTCTCATCAGACAATGACACAAAGATACTCTATGTAAGAAAATTACATAAACAAAAGTACAAAAAACAGTACAAAAAGCTTTTATTTTGAAAAATCCAGTTGGGTAATTGTAACAGTCCTGTGAGTCCAGACCAGCAGCTCTGGTTAAACAGAGGTTTCTGATTGGAGCAGCAGTATAAACTTGTGAGACTTCGGGTCGATGAATTCCTCAGTCAGTCGGATGTAAGGGATGCCCTTGATGGTCACAGCTAAGCTAAAGTCAAGACACTTCAGTAGGAACTCAGTCCCTTCCTTTACGCCGCCGGTGACAGAAGCCTCGCTGACCAGAGTCCACTGGTCGGCCATCCAGCGCTCAGGGCCGTACTGCAGGGTGGGACCGGGGGCCAGGTATGCCTCCAGGAAGGCCTGGACACACAGAAACAACCAATCACACCCCAGTGATCACCAAGAAAATCAGTCCGGCGTAGAGCTGACAGATTTTAAAATACGCCCTGTTTGACTTAAGTCCTGTTTGTGTTGCACCTGGGTGTATCTTTTTCATCTTGGATGGAGCAGGCATCAATTTAGAAAGTCAGACTTATATCCAAGGTAAAACAGACAGTAAAAGTAATGGTCACACAATGGTAGCTTGTTGTATCAGTGCTACATCAAGTTATCACATCACATCGGCATGCCGCAATCCATTACTGATTGCAGCGGTGACCAATTTCTTGTCGAGCTTTTGTTTGTTGTGCGCGTTGTTCAGTTTTACTGTGAGAACATTTTTATGTTCTGCATACAACTCTATGAGTTTCCGTATTTCACAATATGTAACATTTATTTTTCTTTACTTTTGTTTTGTGTTATCCACATCCTCTGTAGATAATTTGATAAGATAAGTTAGAGAGTGGAGACGTGTGTTGCTTGGCAACATTCACCGCTTTGCGAGTGTTCACGTGGACAGGCATCATAAGACTGGGCGCAGCTACGACCGGTGCGAGTTAGGCTGGGTGCACTCGGTGTAAATTCGAATCGAGAAGTCGGGTGTAGCTTCGTCGGACGTAAAAGATAAGACCTATTTATTTGCGTCCAGCTGGTGCATTTGGCTCCTGTTGGTTAGCTAGTTAAAGTTAGCTTGTTAGCTAAATGTTATTATCAAGCTAACTTTTAGTTAAGACACAATTTAACACAGGTGTGCTTCCTTACAGTGAACTAATTTATTGGCTAAAGTAAGAACAACTGTGTGTGACTTCAACAACACAAACACACACAAAAAAAATTATTTCCTCAGTTCAAACAAAAAAGGAGTTCAAGGAGACAAAGTAGTAATCGGATTGAGGCTGAAAAATGAGGCTAATTTGTTAGCTTAAATGCAACCTGTTTGACTGTCAAAACTCAATGACAATCTCACTGACTCCTGTCCCTGATATATGAATAACAAATCTATTACTGTAAAAATGTCATCTAATTTGGAGCTTCAAACTCACCTTTGGGCTCATGTTATTGACGAGGCAGAACCCCAGGTGCTTCTGGATGCTCTCCATGCTGTGGCAGTGCTGCCTCCTGGTGGTGCGGAGGTACTTCTGCAGGGCGCGGGCCATGGAGGGAAATATAGCCAGAGCTGCTTCACGCACGTCCATGATGTCGGACGGCGACGCACGTTCGTCCTCTTTCTTCATCCGCCGGACATGTGTGAAGGCCTCCTCCACGGCCACCACCAGCCTGACAACACAGCAGTTAGCATCCATTCAACTTACTTATGTACCCCTAACACCTGCTCCCTTCACTGACCTGGCTCTGCGTTTCCGGACTCTTCTCTCGTAGTCGGCCTCTTCGTAGTACAGCTCATTGTGTGCGCTGTCTTTGCGTTTGGCTGCAGCTGTTACCATGGCCCGTGACTGATTGCCATTACTGGGTTGTGCTCCTGCTGTGCTCCCCGGGTCTGAGGACAGAGGCAAAGTGGTTACATCAGATTGTGGTTGACGTTGCAGGCGCTGACCCCACCAGACTCTGATTAATGGGCTGTATCTCAATCTGAAGCGTGGACAGCAAAGGTCAGGCGGGACGAGAACTCGGATTTAACACATCACGGGATTCTTTCAGTATCATGTCCACTGACTTTTGTGCAAGATTTGAGAAGAGTGCATGCTAATCTTTGCAACCTATCTGGGGCATCATGTGTCTCAGTCACAGAAGTGTTAATTATAGCGCTGAGAAAAGAGGCTTTCCACTGGAAGCATCCACAGACATTCTGATGCAGAAACCTTTTCATTATAGGGGGTGTGGATTAAATATTCATCGTTTTACACTTCAAAGGCCGTAGCTTATGTCTGATCTGTGAATTTACGGGTTTGTGTGAGAAACACATTAAGCTAATGGAGCTTGTACAGCAGTATATTAGGAGTTCATGGTGTTTCTTATTGTGGGGGAGTCAGATCTGGTCCACGTTCATGAAGATCAGTACAGCTTGGGGGAGGTTATAGAGAGTAAACGCTGCAGGACAGGTAAGGGTATAAATCGTTAATGATGCGATCTGCATATGTGCGCAGGTGAGATATAGAGACGCTGAATCTAGTGCTACGACATGCATGAAAAAGCATCCTGGTGCATGCTGTGGAAAGAAAGCTGCACATTATTTGCACAAAGCGCATTGTAAATATTTTCTTTTGAAAACACCAGCCTCTTTAACTCCCTGGCCTACATATTCCCGCTGTGACAAGAGCGCAAGTGAATGACTTTGAATGGGAGAGAGAGAGGGTGGGGGGTGGCGGGGTGAAGCGAGCAAAAAATGAAATAAAGAAGGGGGAGAATAAAAGAGAGCAAGAGCGAGCCGAGCCGGAGACAAGCTGAGCGGGAGGAAGCAGAGATGTGGGAGTGTGTGAGGAATGAGCGTTACTCTGATGAATTATTTAAGGCTTGAAATTCCACGACCCTCTGGAGGCCTTTCCGCTGCTCTTTGATAGGGAGGGGGGGGTTGGGTGGAAGGGAGGTGCTACAAGGACACCATATCCCATACTGCATCCCTGCCATAGATCTTGAAACCCACAGTGGTGCACAGCAGACGAGGGATTGATGAGTGGCGAGTGAAAGGCCCTTTAAGGAAGAGCGCAGCATGTGGCATTTCAGGATGTGTGTTTGTGGGAGCAGGTAGGAAATGAATCAAGAGCATCGCGGTGCAGCAGTATGTGCGTGTGTAGCAGGAGGATGCAGGATATACATTATGTCTGAGTGCACTAAAGATGGAGTGGACTGAACCGTGAAATTAGCCGCTTCCTGTGACAAAGTGCTGTGCGGAGCGATGCAGAGGACTCTTATCTGTACTTACTGTCCAAAAGGTATGTTCTCAGTTTGTTTTTAAAAGCTGCTTATGGAGGAGATGGAGATGGAGGAAGAAAACATCACAACAAGGAAGCAGAAGGAGGAAGATACCAAGTAAAGCAGGGGAGGAAAAGAAGCAGCAATCCCAATCCCAATTTCACGCCCTTGGCTCTATCCCTAGTTTTGGTGCACCCTTTACTCGGTAGGGGGCCTTAAAGAACATAGCTACACGGGGTGAGGGCTGAAAAGGAGACTGGACACCAAATTTCATACATGCAACAAGGAAATAACTCACAAATCATCACTTACACAAAGTACTATTGACAACGTAATTAGCGTCTTTCTTTCCCCTGCACCTGTAGCCATGTTTCATGTAACACTGCCTCAGTTTGCAAAGCATTATGGGAATTCTCTTATCACTCAGTTTGGATGCAAAACACTGTATTTGGAGGGCAGCTTTGATCACTCTTTCCCCATGAAAAAAGAAACACCCTACCCTCCCTGGGAGCTCTCAAAACGGAGGGGTAGGGTCAAGTGGTACAGCTAAGTGGGAGGATTGAGATACAGCTGCTATATAACACAGGGGGGGGATGAGGAGACTTACCGTCCACGTTATAAACCTTTAACCCGGCCAGGTGTTTGGCAGCCCGGTGCTTTGAGGCAGAGAGAAGCGCTGGGTTATGGAGTGGAAAATCTCTGTAGTAATACTCCAGTACGGACAGAGCAGCTTTCTGAATGCTGTGCAACGAGAGAGAGGAAGAGATCAAATCAGAGACCATCTGCATTATGGCAGACTTGAAGACTTCCTGTTAACCATCCTGTAAACTAATTCTGAATCAAGCCAAGAAGAAGAAATAATACACCCCTTTGGTCACACAGTACTTATCTAATTACCCCTGTTGTCTCCTGTCCTGTGGTAGTCACACATCAGAACGAAAACAAAGTGAGACAGTCGCAGGATGAGCGCCTGCGTCCGCCACTTTCTCATCCCTCCCCCCTTATCTCTGAGAATAGCTCGCCTTGAGCAAACCAGACGAGGAGGCTGATGAGTAACTCAATTACTCCCCGTGCCAGTCTCCCCTGTGGACACAAGCCTCCAATTACACACATACTTCAACCTGATAGAGTGTAATGACTGTGACCGAGTGCCAGTGTGTGTGTCTCACTGTTTTCTGTACAGAAAGGTCATCACATGTAAAACAGTAAAAGGATTGTATCTACAGTATCTTCTTTAATCCTCCTTGTTTATTAGGACTGTAAAATACTAAGAGGAGATTATTACAGTAAAAGAGCGTTCGTACCTTAGCTGTCCAATGTTGTAGTGACACGTCTCTCCGTCAGTGGAGCGCATGACACACACGCTGTAGCACGGCTGGAGGTGACGGAGCTCCAGCAGCACAACGGCCAGGTAATGGACAAACAGCTGCGAGTCCACGAGGGACACGGCAAACTGGACAATACCGTGGTAGTCCTCATCCTGCGTGGGTGTAATCACAGGATCAATAAAAACATTCGCTGTTTATACCATATTTAGCTTTATTGTAGCACACTTGTAACCCACCTGAGCATCAAGGATCCGGACCCCGTAGAAGAGCCAATAAGACATGGTGAGCAGGAGTGTGAGCGTGGTGAGGAAGGCACGGTACACACACACTCTGGGCAGACTGGCGCGCCCCTGTCGGAGGAACAATGCCCAAATGGCCACCAGGAGGATGAGGAGCTTGAAGGAGATGGAGAGGAAGAGGCCCTCGCAGGCCGCGCCACAAGCCTGCAGTCTGTCGGGCCACATGAGGACCGGAAGGAGCAGGAAGACGAGGGGCGTGGCAACGACCAGCAGCCCCACACAGGAGCCCACAGCCAGGGGGAGGTAACGGCGGAAGCCCTGGGTCCGGTCCTGGAGTTCCTTCCCCAGTCCGACCACTTCCTCCTGGGAAATACTCAGCTCGGAGGTGCCCGTCACCGCGGTGGTGGTTTCCCCCCAGTTATCATCCTGAAGGAGGAGAGAGAGAAACGTGAAGGAGGGAATAGTGTGTTGATTCAGCCAAATTACACAAACCTCTTATTTTATAAATGTATTAAAGCTTTTTTAAAAATGTTTTAGCCAATAGGAGACAGTAAAGAAAGCTGTGCAAACAATTATCACCTCATTAGGAGAACAAAGCACTTTCGTATTCATAGATCCAGCAAGCACAGCAAAACATTAAGTCCTGCTGTTACTCTCCTTTTAGCTGAAAGTAATGCTGTGCTATGTTTACCAGCTAGTAACTTTCTAACAGTCTGTCTGCTTCTTTGTGCCGGGCTTTTTTGGGTTTATTAAAGTTGATGACAGCAGAACACACAGTAAAAACACAAATAATGGGCTGAAAGTAGCTCAAATGTGTGAAACCTTTCGGTTCATTAATTCCAGCAGGCTGAGGCTAAAATACTTCTGAACTCGACAACCAATCAGAGCAACAAATGTGTGAGGTTAGGCTAGGAAGGTAAACATCCAAATCATTTAGCTTCCAGTTAATTCACAGACATTTGGCATGACATGATTTAATCCAACTGTTACGATTTGTACAAAACCAACATCCAGTTTGTTTAATATCGACATGTCAGTCGATTGAGAACGTTCCACATCAGGGGCAGCCATCTTTGTTGCCTCACCCGGCACTTAACTAGCCCAATAATTGAAAAACAACTTTGACTGGTCCGACCTGAATCAGGGCGAATAGAAATCTGCCTGAACAGATGCAGATTTTGGTGTTAGCTCTGTGTTGGTTTGTCTCCAAGAGCGACACATTCAATTGAAAATATTAACTATTAGCTAGTGCAGCTTTAAATTTGAACGCTGGAAGCATCACAAGCTCAACCTGCTCACCTCCATTGCATCAGGGTAGAGTAGATCTTTTCCCCCTGCATTGTAAGATACCACAACGGATATGACGGATGTGCTTTTCCATTTAAAATTCATAAGAAACAAATAACCTGATAGATATAAACCTGAATCTGACAGACAACAATGCCTCCATCATCCTAGTTCTCTCTCCCATCTTTGCATGAGCAGCTACGATCGATTTTCTGCTCAGTGCACACTGAACATTCTTCATGCCATTAAAAAATGTTTGATTTTCTTGGAGTTTTTGCCTCATTATGACAGCCCTTCAAAGTCCCATTGAAGTAATATGAGATGACAGGTTGGGAAGCGCAGTAATGTCATGTTGGCAGGAAGACGAACACACACACACACACACTGAATCACAACAACAAAAGCTGAAGCATTCCAGGCCCATCACCACAAATTAGAGTCATTTTTTCTTCGGAGCCTGCAGGGTCATTTAAAGCATAAATCTTGCACACAAAGACAGTATAAATTAACGACAAGCCTGCCAAAAGAGGCATTATTTTATTGTGCGCCTGTCATTAATTCAAGTAATTAGTAATTCATTGTCCCCCAGAGTGTCGCTGCATTGTACATCTCTCAAACGACGACCAATCAGAGGAGGCGCAGCTGCAGGGAGACGGATGAGGGCCAGAAAAATGACAAGCTGAACAAATAAGCCTTCGTGGCTTCACACACGTGTGCACACACATTCACCTAAGCACATCAAACAGCCTGCAAAGCCCCAGACTCGCTCCATATGGGCCTGGGGAAGCTGCTGGAAATCCAGACAGGCTGTGAGCTACACGCACAGAAGACGTCACATACCTGCGTGGAGTGTGTGTCCAGCCTGTGCCGTGCCAGGCTATTAAGAATTCAACTTTCTTAGATTAAGTGAATGCAGCTATTTGTGGATTGTGAAATGTGAAATCAACATTGCATATTTCCAATCATGCAGCATGAATACGATTTCTGCCTCCATTACCGTCCACAGCTAATTAACTGAGCCATGCTGGAGGAGCCGACGCCAACGGGAGCAGGAAGATGAATGAGCCCGATGAGATGAGGAGAAGGAGGGTGGGTGGGATGGGAGTAAATGAGACACGAAATAAGGGAGGTAGGGGGATGCAGAAGGATGCAGCGTTTAATTCTGCCGATGTGTCTCCCAGACTAATTTGTGGAGCCGGGGTCAGCTTTGTAAGTGTGGTGTCAAGTCATTTAGTATGTGATGCCTTTGTATTCCTACCACACCACTCCTCTACTGCTCTTTTTCTTTCTGAAGCCAACTCATTTAAAGGGGCGACGACGAGGGCTGAACGATTTAATCATCATTGTTATGTGGACATGTGAAATGAACACATTGCAAAACACTGCATTGTTTGCAGTCATGGCCGGCCCAAAGCTGTTAGGGGCCCTAAGCTCAGTTCAATTTTGGGGCCCCCTATCGCCTCTGTGGTGGCATGCCAGTGCGAGCGCCCTTTTTGGCAGTAATTTTAACAGTCACACAGTTTTTGTGATATGAAGAGAATCTGATGATGCTGAAGAGCTTCAAGACACTTTTGTATGTCAGTTTGTAAAACCACATCACAACTGCACTGAATCCAAACAAGACCAGGCCAGGCAGGCCTCTCTCTTTTTAACCCGACTCTCTCACGCACACACTCGAACCCGACACACACGCACACACACACACTGTACAACTTTATGCACAGCAGGTCTATCACGATTCAGTCACAACAAGCCCAACTTGATGCCTACTGAGGCCCTAATTTTATCCCAGTGCTGTCGAAGCAGGAAAAATATAGGTCATCTATAATACACATTTGCAACAGTGCCAATGCATGAACGTGACAGGATCAGGATCAATTTAACCAGTAATATTATATTAGCTGCCGTTAACATAATATTGTGTTTTATGTATTATTACCATTGACCAATATATCACACAAAAAACAAACATTTCAAGCTCTCGTGGTGGTTTAAGGCACCGTGTACTCACATCCAGTGGCGTCGTTGGAGAAATTCTCCAGACCTGATCTTACAATATCATCAAGACCCTTTTTGTTATCTGTAGTTTTTGTTATTGTATGAAGCCAATGTGACCGAAATAAAACGATAATACTTTAGATTAGTAATCAAGAACAACACAGTGTTCAAAATAACATGGTTATATTGTTGAATTAATGTATTTAAAGCAGTAAATATGTACAATGCTCAACTGTTTTGCACATTATATGAAATCAAGTGTTTATCCACCCTCGTTTTTCCCTAGGCTTATATGTGAAGGCCGTTCTTATTGTGCTTATCCTCACGTACACACGTATGTGAGTTATCCACGCTCTTATCCTCCTCAAAAATCACATAACTACAGGTACATCGTCGCTACGCCGCCGTGTGCATAGTGATAACACATGCTACGACGCTGCTGCTGCTACGTCATGACGTCACATGTAACTTCATGCAATTGTTGTTAATTGTTTTTAACAGGTTGCATCCTAAAACCTCAGACTGGATAAAAGAAGTGAACATATTCTCTGGCTCCAAAAGTGAAGCCAATGCAGAGAGCCTAAAATCTACATTCTTTCCAATGGCCAACAGGGGGCGACTGCTCTAATTGGAAAAAGATGCCAGATTGTACTGAACCAGAGCAATCACTAGCTCAAAGTCACTTCTAACAAAGCATGGTGTTCATTTAGCAAATAATGGTCCCATTTACAGTGAAATAGACAATAAAGGTGGTTCCCAACCTGGGGTCCGGGCCCCCCTTAGGGTGGCGCCAAAGATCGCGGATGTGCGAGGCTTTGTCTGCACTGAGATTGTCAAGATTAGATTTGCACATGTTAAAAAAAAAATAAAAAAGCACTAACTTGATAATCAAAAGTCTGTTCAACTATTAAAAAATGTGTTTTTTTTGGTCTCATTCAAATATAGTAGCTACTTTGCAGGCCACACCTCTGCCAACCATCGGCTGATTGGTGTTCATTTTTGCCAATAAGGTTTTGGAATTAATCCCTTTATTGTTTTGTTGTATGTGTGTGCGGGCGAGGGGGGCTCAGCCTCTCTTAGATACAAGCAGGGGGAGCTCCAAAGAAAAAAGGTTGGGAACCACTTCTTTAGAACATAGCTACCTGTGATTGACCAGTGACCTTTCAACCAGGAAAGAGACATAACGAAGCCACCATGTCTTACAAATATTTCCAAAAATCAGAACTCAAGGCTTCAAAACAGGAGTTTACAAACCAATGAGTGATGTCATGGTGTTTTATATACAGTGCATGGCCAAGAACAGATCAGTGTTACAGATTGTTTCTTGTGGCTGACAACAGAAGCAGAAAACTTAAAAAAAAAAAGACAGCTTAACTTGTTGATTTTCTGCAGTATTTAAAGACAGTTTTGGTGATAGAGATTAAGAGGGGACAGGGGCTGTGTCTCAATAGAGAAACCAGACAACTGTCATCTGTGTGGCCAAGTTGTATTATTGTCTTGTATTTAGGAGTTCTATAGATCAAACCACAAGTGTGAGCTGGCAAAATAAGTGTGAAACCTTGGACTGTATAAAAAGATGGACGACATAACAGCTCCCTAAAAGTGAAGCTAAATCATCTCTATCGCCCCCTGCTGACTGGCTGCAGTACAGGTCAGAAAGCCCGCCTCCTCCATGTTAACAGATGGGACATGAGCCACACTATAAAATCAAAATACATTTTTGTCAAACATGGTTTCTGCCATTATAGTGTTCCTTTTTCTGACATGTTTATTTTTAATTAGTTATCTGATGCTGTAAAGCGCCTATCACAGGGGCTATTCTGGCATCACTTTCGTACAATGGGAGCAGATGGAGATGTGTCGTCCATCTATATATACAGTCATTGGTGTGGACGCACCTCCTTTTCCTCAAATTAAAGCTGTTTCTTAGTGGTGGAATAAACTAAATATATGGAATAATTAAGGAAGTCATTTTAACAGGTTTCATTTGGACGGCTTAATTCCATTTAGCGGCTTTAGTTTCAGTCCAGGTGATGTTCAGGCTGCCTCACCGTGCTCTTCCTACAATAACAATTCAACATCTGTGGCAGGGAATAGGCTTCTCCGTTGGGGTATATATGGTAAAGTAAATATCAGCCCTAATAATTGTAAATCAGCATGCTTAATCTTAGCATTTAGTATAACAATTTCTATGGCACAACCTTTATACAGACAAGCTTTCACAGTGTATCACTTACTGAGCTAATACACTGTTAAAACCAGCCATTAAGTCTCAACGGATTAATCCCAAAGATTAATGCCACACTAATCAGGCCTGATCTCTATATACTGTAAAGTGAGGAGAACGAGTAAGTAACAGAGAGAGACTGAAAGAGCGCGGGGTTACAGGAAGCACAGAGAGAGAGAGAGAGAGAGAGCTTGGCAGTCTTTTCATCTGGCAGGGGGTGAATAAGGATTACAGTTAGGCCTGTTCCACCGTCACAAAGCACAACAACACAACAACATACTGATTAGCACCGAGGCTATCACATACACACACACGCCAAACAGCAAACAGCCTGCCAGCTACAAAGCACAATGGATAAGCCACGCTGGTCTGGGTGGAGGTTAGAATGACTTTTAAATACATTTGTGTGTTACTGTGTATGAGTCATAGGAGCGATGGGACAATAACAAATGGGATAAGTATAAAATATTTTTCTAGTTTTTCTGTTACACTCCTTAAAAAGCTGTGAGCGTAGTAGCTATGAGAAGGTGTGTGTGTGTTCATCCATGTATCCAATCTAAAGGGCAGGGAAGCAAAGTGTGAAATGCCAAAACACGAATATGCGCTTCTTCCCATACGCTTTGGTGTTGCTACAGCTAACAGTGTGAATAGAAGCTGCTGCCTCCTGGCACAAAGTCACAGCGTCTCACAAAGCAGCACGGACAGTCTCAGTAACAGACTTGGCGCTCCCTCTATGACTCACACACACTCACACACACACACATACACATCCAGAGAAGCTGTGGTCCAAGACCGTATCCTTATGTCATAGGCATGCGTGTAAACATGGAGGATTATTCATATCAGCTTTCCTCAAAGTGGCGTTTGGCTGGATGCTAACGCTAGCTCAGACTGTGAGAATGTCCTCTCTGCTGTCGATCCTGTTAGTGTTACAGCAGCTCTGCTGTCGGACAGAGAGAGAGAGAGGCTCCAAGTAAGCAGTTGGCTGGGGTGGGTTTTGGTCGGTGGTAATGGTGGTGCTGCATCCTGTGCCATTTGGACACGTTCGTCTGGAGGGCTAGTGCAGCACAATGGCAGATTACCTTACACTGCGGACAATGGACGCAAGCTACAAGCTGACAATCACATGACATCAAGGAATGTAGCTGCCCGGCCAGGAGGGGAGACGGCAAAATAGGTCAGAGCTCTCAGGAACCGTCAGAAAGTCTCGCTGAATCACGTGAAATAATACACTCTAATGTACTCCTTTTATCTCTGTGGGGAAGTACCTACTTTTTAAGCTAGCTCACACTCTGCCACTTCACATACACCGTTTAAATCTATAACTTTGTTTTCATCCTTTGGTTTCGTTTCTTCCTCTTACTTAGTTTTCTTTAACTTTCATTGCTATTAACCAACAGCCTGCTTATGTGCTTCCTTGCTAATAATCAGCTGAGAAGGTTGATACCAGGCTCATATCTGTGTGTTAAATATGAAGCTGAAGCTAGGCGACAGTTAGCTTAGCATACAGACTGGGAGCAGCGAGAGTAGCTTTGTAAAAAGGCCTTCTTGCAACTCTAAAGCTCACTCAGCGAGAAACATACATAATATAACACCTTGTAAAACCATGAATTAAACATTTAAGATATAACCTGCGTTTAAGTGAGCTTTTAGGTTGCTAATATGTATAATTTTATCATCTTGGAAAGAGCTAGGCTAGCTCTTTCTCCGTTTTAGGTCTAAGCTAAAGCCCCTTTCCCACTGGTCAAAAAACCTGCTAACATTCGGCTTTTTTGCTTAGTGGGAAATGTTACAATCGGCATTCAGACCCGGGTCAATTGACTGTGCAGTAGACCCGGGTAATTATCGCCTCGGCTCCGATTAATGGGAACACAAAACCCGGGTCGGCAAGCAAATCTCCGCTCCCTTTTTGGCGCGATGCTATGGCGCGCACAGCTACAACAGCTCCGTCCAAGCAGCGCTCAGACATCGTTCCAAATTTGTCGCCGCCGAGTCTGACTGAATGAGTCATAGATACAATAAAGACCTAACCACTGTAACATCTTCACTGTTTAGTAACCCTGTTTCCATTTGTGACATCAGGAGGATACTCCACTCGCAATGGGAACAGAGACAATCGCCATTTATTAGCAGGTCTGAAAAACCTGCACCAACGCGCTAATTTTGGTGGGAAAGGGGTATAGGCTAAGCAGGCTGCTACCAAGTCGTAGCTTCATCCTCAGACAGATGCAAATGTTATCAGTCTTCTTAACTAACTCTGCAAGAAAGGCAGTTAAAACATTTCCCCACGTCTCTAAATAACAATCACAGTGTAAATGCATCATTAATCCCTGCCGAGTTAAACATCCGCTCTGTCTTTGAGCTGCATTATCACAGCACTTCACTTCCCAGTATCTACTTGATGCCCTCAGAGCTCAGCAAAATCAGCTTTATGGAGTGACTTGAACCAATTTGCTTTCAAAGCTATCATGCATGACAGTTATACCCAGTGTCACACACACACACACACACACACACTGTAATGCAGCGCCGTCCGTATAAATCCGGCCAGGCCTACAAGAGGGATGCTAATCCTCTGACCTATTTGATCCCTTGTCACCATTGTTATTTCTGTGTCAGGCGTTGTGCCAATGGGCGGCCAGCTGTGTGAGGATGAGTTTATAAGGTCACCATGCAGAGTTCAAAGATGGATTACGGGGCCTTCTGAATTACTCTAAAGGAATCCACCACTTCTCTAAAAACCATCTGCATTCCTTCACAGTTCACACTTCCTGTTTGTACAGCTCTGTGTTACTCCACTTATGGAAGATACCTGAGCATCGTCTCCATGTTCTCCTGCAGGTGAGGGTTCTCCTGGCAGCGGATCTCCGTTGTGAACGGGGGATTCCTGCGTGGGCGAGTCCGGGGGGTTGATGACGACGGAGCGCTCGGAGCGGACGCTGTCTTTACTGCTGGCTTTGTGACGCTCGCGGCTTCGATCCCTTGAACGGAAACACAACGAACAAGAAGATTGGTAAAATGTAAAATCAGAAGTATATTCTTTCATGCTCACTCTTTACACTCTTTATTGTTGGAGTTTTTTCCTATTAAATGTCAGAGATGAGTTTGCGCCTTTCAAGAACCCCAAGGTTGATTAAAGGGCGGGATCAGGGCATGGAGGGATTTGTAGGTGAGAAGGAGGATTTTATAGGAGATGCGGGACCTGACAGGGGGCCAGTGAAGGTGGATGAGGGTGGGTGTGATGTGTTGCTAGGGCTTGGCACAGTTTTGCACATACTAAATAAAGGCATGTACGGGGGTAAGGGTTAGGGTTAGGGTTAAGGATGACACCCCAGCTGCAGACTTCTGGGGATGGGCGGATGGAGCAGCCGTCAATGCCGACGAGTATATCTCCAACCTTCCCGAGCAGTGCCTCGAGTGCCACAACCATGAGCTCTGTTTTATTGCTAGAAGAAGATGTAGTTGGAGACGCTTTTGTTTGATAGATGACCAAAGAATCAATGTTTGAAATGATAATAAATGTTTTTGTCGACTACAAATATTTTAGCTTTAAACTCGAGTGTTCAAACATGAACTGAACGACTGTAAATCATCATCATCAACTATATTGATCATCTTTTTTTGTCATTTAAATCTATTTTGAAGCAAAAATTCTCGGGTTCCAGCTTCTCAAAATGTCAATAAAAAGCTGAATATCTTTTGGGTTTTAGACTGTTTGCCTGACAATGATTAGAATGACCTGATTCTCCATATAATTAAACACTAAATAGGGTCAACTATTCAATATTAAACATAATGCCCTACATGGCTAAAAGCTGGTCGAGAGGAAGGTTTGTTTTTGAACGTCTTCTTAAAACCCACCTCTTCTCCTCGGCCTTTGACACCTTGTAAGACGTCTCTGCGTCTTTTATTTTATTTTAACTTTTTATTTATTTTTATCTATTTCTATTTACTTATTTGTATCTTATGCCTCGTGTGAGCTGTGTATTTAATGTCTTTTATTCTTCTGTACGGCACTTTGGTCCTCTGCGGTTGTTTTAAGTTGGATTGGATTGGAAATAATTATTCATAAAAGGTCAACTGGACAGGATGTGAATCAAATGATCCTCTCGTTTTCAGAACCGAGCGAGTGAAATAGGTTAGAGCCACTCAACTGTGACGACCCTAATCCACCAGCTCTGCCTGTCTCAATCTCTCGCTTCTCCCCCTGTCGCTCTCATCGGATTCATTTGACTCCCACAAACACATGGCAAGCATACGCTGAAGACAAACACAACAAATCAATGCACACTGAAATACAGCTGTGAAAGTTTCAGGGAAAGATGCATCATGTGATCAAGCAGACATTCATCCCGTGGGAAGGAGGAAGGCAGACAGTCAGGTGGGAAGGCAGACAGACAGGAAACGTACCCATGTCGGTTTGATCTCCCGGAGCGGCTCGAGTGGTACGAGTAGCCGGAGTGGGTCGACTCGGTGTCCATCCCAGCGCGGTCTCAGAGGCGGTGATTGGCCGGCGGGATGAGGAGAGATTTGGCGTGTGCGGCGGAGAGAGGAAGTTGGCAGCAGTACTCAGGAGGAGGAAAGGGTTGCTATAGAGACCAGTCCAGAGAGCTGCTTTAGGAGCCACATTGACCTGAGAGATGGAGAGAGAGAGGATGCGAGGCTTGTAACAAAACCGGCTAACAATGTCTAACAAATAATGCATTAGATACAGTGTGCAGTGTAGCAGGCTGGAACTGATTCATTTACTGTATTTTTAATGAGGTGAGAAAACCCCAAATATATAGTTTAAATCTCTGTACTCAGACTGCAGGCAGGAAGATAAGATAATCTATCATGAATGTACACACCAAACATGTTTACTTCTGTTTACCCCTGTTGGAAGCTTTTCCCTGTAAGATGGATGAATAATAAGTCTCTGCTTTGGGGCTTGGAATTATTTACAAGACAAACTTTATATGGAAACTGCCTGAAAACCGCCACTTAAACGCCACTTATAAAACATGTTTCTTGAAGAATGTAACTGTTTTAAATAGTCACGATCCCTCTTAATTGCTCTCAATCTTTATTTTATGAACCATGTTTAAGCGCTGCCTTTTTGGCCAAGTTTCTCCTCTTAAGAAATAATGCATCTCAGGAGACTTCCTAGTTAAATAAAGATTGAAAACATTTTTATTACTTTATTTTATAAGAGTGAGAAAATATGTGCAACCAGATTTATATGGCATTATAAGAAGATGTGTGTTTAAAAATATCATATTTGCAAAAACAGTGCGATAAATAAACAAATATTAAAGAGTGCATATTAGCTATAACGATTCTATCTAACACCACTTTCCCACCTAAATTTAGCACGTTGACGAGAGTTTTTCAGACCCGGGAAGACCCACTTATAGATGCAGATTGTCTCTTTTCCCATTGACAGTGGAGTGGCAATCTTTTCTGCTGCGTCACCGTCTGATGTCACAAACACGCCCGAAACAGGGTAAGTAAACAGTGAAGATGTTACGGTGGTTAGGTCTTTATTGTATCTATTACTCATTCAGTCTGTTTATTAAACTCAGCGCCGGCCAATTTAGAACGATGTTCGAGCGCCGCTTTGAAGGAGACAGGCGGAATTTTTAGCTGAGATGACAAGGAGTCGCAGAAGTTACCAACGGAGCATAGCATCGCGCCAGAAAGGAGGCGGAGATTAGCGTGTTGACACAGGTTTTGTGTTCCCATCAATGGCGATCAACCCAAGGCGATAATTACCTGGGTCTACTGCAGAGTCATGTGACCTGGTTTTTTTTACAATTAAATTGACACCAATTAACGTGAGTGTAGCTAATAGCTAGCTTAGACTTAATCTAATCGCGTCAGCATGAGCATCTCCAGGCTTTCATCTAGGAGGTACAATTTCTGCATGCTTGGTGAGAAAGCACGACTTGTTTACATAAAATAATTTTCTTATTCATTGCGATAAATTCTGACTTTTGCGATGTCTTTATTGCAAATGCTCAAATTGCGATTCATTGAGCAGAAAATATATAATATAAAATATTATAAAAACCAGAATCCAATTTTAAATAACCTCTTTTGTAATTGTAGAAATTTAAATTTCAACCAGGTTGCTAAAAGGATACAAAAACCTCACAATATATAGAATAATAGATACACAAAACAAGGGATATACCGTGTTGTTATGCTCCAGTTAGAAGACAAAACAATCCAACATGATAATATCAATACTCAGCTGCATGTAAGCAGCCTCTCCATCCTGTAATTTCCCTTTAAGTCATTAAAGTCAGACTCGATGTATCAGCCTCACTTCCTGGCCTCTAATGTATGCCGTTACTGCACGAGGATGTCTCGGCGCTCCACCATGCATGACCGTTCATTTAGAGCTCCATCTCCACCCTGTCTGTCTCCCGGCTGTTGTCCTGACAACTATCCCCAGCCCCGTCTCATTTTACTGACCGGGATTATTCTCCCTCCCGTCATTTGCAGGCTGTTTGTTATCTCTGCAGGCGGTGGTGCATGTAAACAGTAAAAATTCAGCCTGATCAGCGTGTTAGGATGGAGATCATTGTGTGGAAATGATTGTTAGTGAGGAGGCTGTGATGTGGCTGTTCTACGTTAGGATTAAGACGGATGGTTTTCCTTCCTTTTGTTAATCATTATGAAAAAAATATGGCTGCTGCATTAAAAAAAACACAGATTTTCAATTATAATCTTGCAGACCTGTACGTTAAATTATAATCCAGGTGTGAAATGACGCAGCTGTGACAGAAATATGGTTTCTCCGAGGATGAACCAGCCACTATTGCCGTATAAAGCAGGGGGAACATATGTTGAACAAAACAAGAGCTGTATGTTTGCAGGATTTCAATAAATATTTTATAGAAATATACATCTCACTGCATCAAAGCGAATGTTGCAGCATCAAATTTTAAACAAGAAGCAGAGCTTGATCAGGGGAGAGTCACATCTTTCATCTCTAACCCACATCTGCAGCGTCCACTGAGGCAGGAGGCCCCATCTAGCAGCCACGATCAATCACCCCTGCAGAGAGTAAATTTGTGTGATACACTAATATGTGACGGAGGGGTTGGGGGTAGCACAGTGAAGGGGGGGGCACAAAGAGCAAACAATGGCCTCTCTTCACACCCGGCACTCGTGTGGTTAAATGAATGACCCTGTGATTTGAATAAAAGCCGTTAACCCCCTGAGTGCTGATCTATGAGCGCGTGGCAGCGCTATGTGGGCCAAGATGATCCCTCTGAGGGGCCACTCATCCACGAGACGAGCATGAAGAGGCACAGAGAACCAGGCCATGTGGAAAATCGCAGCCGAGGGGTAAGAAAAACTATCAGTTACAAACCAGGGATAACTATGAATAAAGCATGCGGGGGTAACAACGTGCGTTAGAGACGTGGGGCCGCCTGCTCGCTCTGAGGTCCACCCCAAAAAAGAGTCCTCAGAGAGGGAGACTGTGGAGAAACTGGATCGTCCAATGAAGCGTGGATGCTCGGCTGCGGACCGTTCTGCTTGGCTGCACTGGGAAGAGATTCACGAGGGCAGAAAGTGACACTAATGTAAAACAAACACTCATTAGCGTGCTTGTTTAGTGGGTGGGGGCTGCCGCACAGTGGGAGATACTGTAACAACGCATGGTCGGGCACATGTGGTGATTTGGACGCATTTTTATACACAGACTGGACTGTTGCAACAAATATGTCTCTCCGTGGGGAGAGCCGGAACATCTGATAGGTCAGCTTCTTTTTCAGCATTTTTCTCCACTGATCCAACTCATGAATTAATAATGAGGCTGAGAATGAGGGATTCTAGAGAGGAGATTTCAGCCTCCAGTCTGGGAAAAATGAGAGGCGTGGAATGTGAGATTCCAGTAAAATGCCGGATGCACCGCGTTGGCACCCTGAATGGCACAGATCAGTTCTCATAGCTCGTATGAAGCACCGGCCAAGGCCTGGTTACAGTGGCATCTGTGCCCTCGCTCACACCCATCAGCCCTCGTGCCGTCCTCCCTCCATGTGCGCCCTGCTCTGGTGGCATCGTGCCATAATCTGCCAGATGCAGCAGCTGGCAGTCTGCTGGGTGAGTTTATTTCCTCTATCGTTGTTTCACTGTTTCAAAGCAAACTAGAAACCACGATGGGAATAATGAATTCAGTTTTAAACACTGATTCACCCTGCGGCCTAAAGAGTGTAAAATCATAGAAGCCCAAGAAAAACAGTCACACTTGAGGAGCTGGAACCACTAAATATTTGGCATTCATACAAAACTAATGCCAAAAATCAGCCGACAGTCAAACCTTTTGCTGATTTGCTTTCTGATCAACAGAATTAGCGACTGAATGTTTCAGCTAAATATTATTCTAGTGTAAGAAAGTGGGAAATAAACATCTTCAGACAGACGCACACATGCTGATCTGTAAACTGGGTTAGACCGCTCAAATCAAATCAAAGAACGGCTGACACAGACACTGTTATTCACGGTGATAACACTCTCCAATCCCTCCATGGACCCCAGATAACCCAGAGGAACAGCTGCTGATTAACATGATATAAGCTAACGTCGCCGCTGACTGGATAATATCCCTCAAACGGAGCCAAAGATACAAAAACATTAAACGTTCAAACTACCAAATAAATTCCTTTCATTGTTTCTGTGATGCTTTTTCAAAAAGGTGTTTGCAGGGAGCAAACCTGTGACCTTTGGGTGACTGGATCGAGCCTCGGCCACTCCCACCCTGCAGCACACACACCCACACACTCGCCCTGCAGTAAAAGGAGAAAGTTAAGACCTGACACAGTTCTCTGGAATGCAAACTTAGTCCCCCGTCTGATCCGCTCATGTGGAACTAAATAAAAGTACGTAAGAGAGGTGGGAGAAATAGCTCAGCGCATTCCTGCTTTAAGAGCAGAGCTTTTACATCTGTAAATAAACCCCTCTACTATGCATCATGCTTCACACCTTACTATCCAAGCTTCTCAGGATCCTCAGAGGCTCCCCGTAAGGTATCTCCACTTCTCATTACACACGCTGACACGCTGCCCTTCCAGCTAGAAACGTGTTTTAAAAGAGAACAATGACAAACGCGGTGCCAACACCACTTCCTTTGATCAGAATATGCTCCCCTGGAGTGACTCAGTGTCCTTACACGTCTCCGCACAGGACCTTTCAGCGCTTCTCAATAATAAATGTGCTGCACAGTTTCACTGCACCATCATGACTCTGAGGTCCTGAGGGAGAGGAGGCACGTGAAGAGGCTTCAGTCAGAGTGACACCTCTTCCAGATGTGCACTGTAATGATGGCGATACACAGCATCCCCTTTGAAGCAGCGTCTTGGTCTGATAATGCTTTTATTTAATAGGATCCATGGTCTTAGAAAGAGGCAGGGATGTGATGTTGCTCTGCGTTACACAGCTGCAGTTTCGGTTACAATAGATCTCATTTCAGTCTCAACCTGAACACCATGAACCACAGCAGGTTATAAGCTACTATCACCTCAAATACTGCTTGTTTTTACACTTAAGACGTAACGGAACCGTGTCTAAATAAAAGCATAAACACAAGGTTAGCTCACGCATAAATATGGGTTAGGAGGACTAAATTCTGCATCCGCCTAATGTGAAGGAAACCATTTTTCCACGACGGCAGCATTGAACTTCATCAGTAATTCCTGAGAGGGGTTGTGGCTCCGGCTTTTGGCAAAGATACACCCGGTGTAATGAACACAGCATCACCATTTTCCAGTTCATTCACCTACCTTTATGCTCATATGGGTGTCATATTCCTCCGCGAGGGTCTCGGTGAATCCGCCGCCGCTGCTGCTGCTGCTGCTGCGCGTCTGTACGATCTGACAGAGGCAGCTCCTCACACGAGCCTGGCCATTGTGGTTGGTGGTATCAGAGAGGAGAGGGAGGCAGCATGGAGGTACAATACACGTCAAGTGTACTGAAAGGAGGATTGTCAGCTGTAAGCCACAAGAGGGCGCCCTTCACAGCAGATTCAGATCTGATAAAAGCAGGAAGTTTGCTTATTTCCGCCATGAATCAAAGGTTAAAATCACTCTTCATTAAAAATATGCCTTTTCTACGAGGTAAGTCACGTTTACGATGCAAAATGGTTTATGTGCAGAGTTAAAGGGAGAAAGTTTACCTGTACGTACCTTCAAAAGTCAGGTCGGGTGATTCTCAACTATGGAAGCCACTGTGGTCCAAAAAGCATTTTAAACGAGTATAATGTCGAAACTTCCAGCTCACAAACACGGACAATGAAATAGTTGACATATCGAGTATCATATTGATAAAAAATCCGATTTTTTTAATGAGGGAGAAGAAGATTAAAAAACATTTAATCAAACAAATAAACAAACAACAGACAAATGATTAATATAAGCACAATATTCTGCTGTGTTAGGCATGTGTATTGAAAAGTGCCTGGAGCAGGTTTTCCTTAACAACATAATAAGAAAGAAGGAATGACGTTTTAGTGATAATAACTTAAATAATAAAAACCTGATCACCTGCAAGATTGGATCATTAAGTGCATTAGGACCACCAGGTTCAACTGCTTTGTGGTCACTGTAGTTTTTTGGAGTATCGCAGTATATGCAATAATTAAGCCCAGTATATAACATGATAACAGCCTGCTTTTCTACTGATATTGAGGCCTTGTCTTGAAAAGAGGGTCTAACTTAAATAATAGTTAAAGGACCTCCATGATTTAAGCTGATAGCACTTTAAATAGTGAATATTCCACCATCCAATTTCTGTGTCTTAACGCACATAGAATATGAGTGTGTTGTATAACAGCATGATAATACAATATCATAGAAGGTAAGGATGATGGTTTATGTAGGCCTAAGGATGAGTTCTAACCATGAGCACCTAGCACTCACCTAAGTGCCATCCCAGAAATGCAGTCTTATGAAGATCTGATGTCAAGTCTTATTACAGCATTGCATAACTGCTTTGAGCCAGTGACAAAAAAGACACTCTCGCGGTCAAGAGAGGTCACCTCTGGAAATGTTTTCACTTTTATGCAAAGGGTTGCAAAGGTCATTTTTGCACTAAGACCAGGTAGATCATGGCGCTAATATGTGGCAGGTGTTTTTTTCTAAAATACAAACGTCATTAGATTTCCTTACATTATATTAAGAAAAAGCAACATTATATTAGTAAAAGGCACAATAGAAGTGATGAGTTTTAAAGTTTATTCTTAGGCTTAAAAATAACAGTTGATTTAATGTCAGCAGTTCAATTGTCTGTGTTCTTTTTTAAACCTACATTAACAAAATGGGAATTTATCTACAATTTTATAAGGGCGAAAAACACCATCCAGTGTAAGATACCCTTTAAAGTTTTTAATTTAAAAAGCCTAAGCTACCTTTCCCTCAGCGTAGCTCCGTCAGAGGGCAGTGTTGCTCTTTTCACACCAGGCCTGACAAGTCTTAAGAATGATATCTGTGCAGGAAGCGTGACCTTTGAAGAGGGAAGTCCAGAATAACACCAAACCACATCTCAAACCTTTTCACAAACTAAATTTAACTGTGTAACTTTCAGTGTCCGTGGTCAGTGACAGAGCTGTATGCAGACCCTAACAGCCTACAGTTCTAGTTTTAGTATTCGACCCACATTGGCTCAACTAAATAGAATATTATTAATGTACGGGCTTTAGAAGTTCCCCCTGCTCCATTTATCTTAAAATCTGATGTTCTGCCTCTCTCCGCAACTATTGTATCCAGTGTGTAGTCCCAGTGTGCGTTTTGTGCAGTGTGTAGACAAAGGCCTGTCACTCCTGCTGCTGGAGTGGACATGAACAAAAACCTGGAGCCCCTCGGGCCACATTACAGCGCAGAGACGCACATAAAGAGACGAGAGCAGGAGCACAGACGGCTTCTGACTAATGGAGAGGGAAATCAAAAGGGACGAGCTGCGGTTCAGATCTGCTGCCTGATCTCATACGGATATAAAAAAAGCAATGTTTTGGTAATGTGGAAAGCCTGGACAGTGAAAACCCTTCCCATTGGATACTTAGTTATTTTTTCTTCTTTCTTTTTTGTCTTTAAATTATAAATTCATGATATTTGCATTAAAGACTAAAACAACCATGTGCAGTGGAGATTATTCAAAGATGTGTTTTAGGCCCACTCTCACTGTCACTGCTACATTAAAATAAAGCCAGTTAAACTATTTTTTGTCGGCGTGTTTCTTGTGTACTATCACATTAATGCCTCGTTTGTATGTGGGTGCATTTGTGTGCGCGAGTCCCCGGAGAGATGGCAGACTGATGGCCACATTACGGTTGTTTTGGTCTGTCTGGAGAAACACCTGCCCCATCCAGAGGGAGACTTTACCCATGTGCTTAAGAAACAGCTTGTTCCTTAATGGCTCTATTTAGACTAAAAAAAGAGATCAAGGAAAGGAAATGAAAAACTTCAAATGCTTGCAAAATGCTTTTAGAAGACATGATATAAGAAGAGATCTTACAAGGTCTACAAATCTGATATTGCCTTTGCAAAGGCCCTCTGGATTGCTGGAGAACTGGGATCAAAACAGCATCAAACAGGTTTTTTAAACATTTCTTCGCTCTTGCGGTTTAATTTTAACATGTATTTCAAACACCACTTCATCAGAAACTGAATGCTACATGGTAGAAGAAAGCACACAAAGTGTAGTGGACTTTTGGTATATTTGAAAGAAACAGGCTATATTTACAATGTGGTAAAAGGGAGAACAAAGTCACAACAGACGAGCTTTGATGAAGAGAAGGCAGCAAAGTTAAGGTCAGGCTTTGTGTTAGTAGTTTGGCAAACAATAATACACGGCAGCCTTTAAAACATGAGCTCTTACTTTTATAAAGAAAAATCAATGTCTTATCCCCTTAGAAGTCTTAGTAAACACAGAAGTACAGTGTGCCTGTGTAGGGCGACTCTGCACGACCTTTTGACCCTCAAATACAGGGTATTCCTCAAAATTTTAGGCAACATTCATCTCTCATTACTGGCTACAAGAAGTCTTCCTGATTCAGTCAAGACTAAACATCGAGCACGTGCTTGAGGTAGGAGATGTAACAAATCGCGAGCCTCAGTATCTCAATCTTGGACAGCTTCTTGTCTGGTGGCAGCGTAGGGAGCAGTCTTCTCAGCTCAGCGAAGGCCACATTAAAAGCCACTACCCGGATCCGCTCTCTGCTGGCATGCGCAGATCGATACCTAGCTGTCGCGCGCCGCTTCCGCCTCTTCTCCTCCCTGCTGAGGGAATGCGCGTGCACCATGGAGCGCGCTTTGCCCGCTACAACCACGGACCCACACTGCACGTTCAAGGGGGCCTGAAGGGTCACCGTGTTCGGTTGTTCCCAGGAAAGGTCGGGCTCAGGCTGGTCAGGACTTAGCATCACGCTTGCGTCCTCAGGCTGCAGAGTTCCTGAAGAAAACGGTAGAAAATAGACTCTTTGAATAAAGCTGCGTTTAGTTTTTATACCCATGTCATTACGATACTTGTATTGATGCCATTTGTGTTCAATACATCTGCTATATATGTAGTTGGAACTCTTTTAGTAGTACTGCTAGTTTTTGTTGATTACGTTTAAAAACTTGGTCATATTTATGAAATACGAGGGGCTCGTGCTGCCCTCTATTGGCCGATGTACACATTTGCTCCCAGCGGACACCGGCGCTGTCCGAGGTGCTGAAAATGCACACAAACAACATTATACCGTATACGTCTTCTTAATTTGGAGTGGGAGTGGATGGAATTTAACGCTTTTCGTCACTTTTTATTTAAGAAAATGTCTTTTGTTCGCTAAACTTATTGCTTGTTTTGACAGAGCAGGAGCAGTTTAAAGGCTTTCATTTCTTACATTCTCCTTCTTGTGTTTTTTGCTCCTAGTTCCAACGCTTTCTTTTTAAAGGTACACACACAATGAGCCAACAACTAAAACCTAAAACAAATAAAACTGTACAGCAGAACAAAGATGAAGTAAGCGTGATGAGATAAGTAAACAATGTTAAATTTAAACTTACCTCACATAAAAAACGTAGAGAACTGACCCAAGACTCTCACGTGGTAAAGCTGCTTCCCGTCTTCAGTAAAGAGTCAGTGCATGTACCAGCGCATAAAGTTGCCTCTCGATCAGCCTCCATGCTGTGTTAAGTCGAATTAAAGAGCTGGAAAAAAGGTGTGTGATCAGATTTGACTCGCTCGTCCTCCTCTCTGTCCGTCATGGTGCCACGTCCTTCAGAAAGCGACAGCCTGGTGAGTTGCTGTGTGTGTTTCCTCCTTCCAACCTCGCCTTTCCGCGCGCAGCATAAGACCCCCAATCTCTCCATAAAAGTGAAGCGAAGTGACGTCACACGGAGGGATAGTGATTGTTGTCCAAAAAGTCTGCTTTTGCTTTTATTCCCAGCTGACAAAACGTGAAAAACTTTATTAGTTTGATTTTTTTGCAGAAGCAGACTTTTATTCTGAAGGTTGCAACCCTGCGAACGTATTAGCAGCCTTGTTGTCGATGATCATAAAATGATTATAGCCTTATAGACGTGGAGCTACTTTCAGTGACGACATAAAAAGTGTCTAAAAAGAAAGAAACTGAGTTAATTTTCTGCCTCATCGTCAAAACAAAATTGCCTCCAGCTTTGACCAAAGAAAAATCGTTTAAATTTGTGGCGCCTGAGGTATTCATAAAAGTTAATGAAGCCAAATAGACCTTTAATAATTGTAATTTTCTGTTCATTTCACCAGAGCAGATACTGTGCTGTCATTTGATCATTGTAATCTGCCCAGTGCTGCCAAAAATAAAGGGGTAAGGACGATGCAGTATAGAATGAGGGAGAGTAGCGTTATTAGGCCTTAAACATACATAGACGTTTAAAGCCTGTTATCGTGGTTCAGTTTGTGTTGTAGGTGTAGATTTGGTTCCCTGACATTTTACTTTTGCTCATCTCTCTGAGGAAAATGTCAGCGCTAATCATTGCTAACATCATCATTGTGAGTAAAGAGTCTCCACCTTTTGTGCCTGTGGTGGAAAATGTTTCCTCAGAGAAAATGCCACCATAAACGCTCATGTGTGGTTATTGAAAAGGTCCGGACATATGCTTAATATTATTATCGCTGTCTCCAAATAACATGTCGACATTTCTGATCCTTAGATTTAGAAAATGCCAACCTGGAGGCGCCGCTCGACAGGAAGAGCAGACGCTTGAGGATGACTTACCAGGATTGTTTGTTATTCATATTTTACACATGCTTTTCAGAGATGATTCAAGGACAGGAAATGCACCGTTCACATCCTCAGTCTGATAAGACTTATGTAGCTGTTTTGTTGATTTGAATTCGTGTTATATTTTGAGGAATTGGCAGTGTGTATTGCCCTGAGACCATTAGATTAGATTCTGCTACAGTTACTCACTCATAAATCACACACATATTCAAATAGCTGTAATAAAAGAAGCTTGGTTTCCTGCAAGAACAGTAGTGTGGCTATGTTTTAGGCTGACAGAATCTGTTTATGCACAATATTAGGTTAGATAATGAAGTTAATATTCATATGAAGCTTTATGTTGTGAGTACTTTGAACAGTTCCTCTATGTCTCCTCTTTTTACATTAAACATGGATCGGATCGACAACTTCCATTCATATCCTATACAACAGGGTTGGACAAATAGAAACATATACTGTTATATTATGTTTATTCTAAAGCAAATTCCCCTTTATCACCAAGAAACAATGCATATGTTACTGTCCACGTAGAGGGGACAGAAGAAAGTCAGATAATGGACAGCTCCTGGTGCTGAATTTAAATCAAGATCAACAGATTATTAAGTTAAACAAACAACCAAACAACAAACCAAGGCTCAAAAATCAAACTCTTGATTTCATCAGATTCGCCTGTATAAATATTAAAGGAGCTTTTTCAGGTCCTTCGCCCTCAGCTTCATCCTCCTCGCCTCTCTTGTGTCCTCTCCTCCCCCCTTTATACACCAACTCTCCTGGGTTTAACTCCTCGTCTGTCTCGGTCTGGACTCCATCTGTTTAAAGGCCACAGTCCTCACTTTGATCTCCTCCTCCTCCTCCTCTGCTCATGCATGCACATGTGCAACTGTGTGTTAATGAACATGCATGTGCAAATCTTTCACTCACACCCACAGTCAAACACATTTATTTGCAGCACATTTCCTAGTTTAAACTTTTTGTAAAGACAAATCTGTATTTTAGAGGTTAAACAACGTCTCTATTTGTGTTTGCATATTACTTTCTTTAAACTTTCTTCTTTCTTTCACCTCCTGTCGGTCTCTGTAACCTTCATGTGTCACCAACAAACACACTGTAAATGCAAATGAGCTGAAGAAGTTTAATTATAATGTGCTCCCTGTTTCTCCCTCCCCCTCCCTCAGGTCTCCTCTCTGTCTGGAGACCATCTGCTGTCACATATTGGTTCTGCTGATTTGGGATCAGATGACATCTAATCGATCAGCTTTGTCACCATGGATACAGCGATGAGGAGGAACAGGGGAGTGGAGGAGGGCAGGAGAGGTGAGACGTTACAGCAGCTCAGATGCATTTGTGAAGGTTTTTATCGCAACTTTCTGATTTATTTTGGAGGGAGACGAAGTAACTTAATAATGTCATTGAAAAAAGAGCTCATTAGAAATCATAAGAAGATGAATGATGCATATTTTGTGGTTAAAATGAAACAAGTGATGGTTAATAGTGTCAGGGCTGCACAATAGACGGAATAAATAAAGAAGAGGAAGACACTCGTGGTTGGTAAGTTGCTGTTTAAAGGCTTCATTTTTCCCAAATAGATCCCACTACTCTGCTGGGATTGGCTTGTTTGATTTGATGACTATCACCCAGGAGACTGCTGCTTGTGTCCCATACGAAACTAAAGCCACTTTCACACATGCACTCCGGACAGTTTCCAAGACGTAATAAGTGCGCTGAGGAAGTCACAGTTTAATGTTTACGACCTATCCAAGGTGGTGAACGATCGGCGTCGGCCCTCACAGCCAGAAGCTCCCGATTCTCTTCATCTCGTTGTCGTCTTGTAAATAATTCTTCTTCTTCAACCTCTGATGTTTTTAATCATCCTGTTATGTGTCATTCTTCCGGGTTTTGCGGCTGTCATGTAAAAAGCATCATCACCCTGCCCACTAGCTCGCGGTGAATGTTCCTGACTGTTACCTGCTGCGTTCACACATCTGCTCACCCTGACTTCTTGCGGACATTTTACCAGGAGGCTGGCAGGATAAAGTCAGCAAAAAGTCGGGGTGAAATTTTCAGTTGCTTGTGTTCATGCGTGCAGCCAAGCCGGAAAATATTGGGACATTTTCAGGAGTGCAGTGCATGTTTGAAAGGGACTTAAATGCCAACATCTACTTAAAACTCAAACAGAAACAGTTTTTTAAGAGGTCTCAGTCTTGTAGTCATGTATGAATTTGTGCCTCCTGTTTTACATTAGGTTTCATAGTAGGATATGTATCCTGCTTTGTTATGTGTTTTATGGTTGAGTCGACTTTGTACTGTCTCATGTGCGTTTGTGGTTGATTTCATGTATTTTAAAGGCCCATCTAGGGACGGGCATTGCAAATTAGCCAAGGCTATAAATGCTGTAGTGTGTGGCATCAGTTTACTTGCTTCGTACTTGTCCCTATACATCCATCCATCCATCCATTATCCATACCGCTTATCCTGTTCAGGGTCGCGGGGGGCTGGAGCCTATCCCAGCTGTCATTGGGCGAAGGGCGGGGGACACCCTGGACTGGTCGCCAGTCAATCACAGGGCTGACACATAGAGACAGACAACCTTTCGCACTCACACCCACACCTATGAGCAATTTAGAGTTTGTCCCTATACAAATAAACATTAAATAAATAAATAAATAAATAGTTGAACCAAATGATTTACAGTTTGGTTAGGTTTAGGCATCAACACTGCTCGGTTAGTTTTAGGAAAAGATCCATGTTTGGGTTAAAAGGTCAACATGGACTTTTATATTAAAGAGCTTCCTGGCAGAAATATTTAAAGTCAAACTTAGTGTGGTGACTAATGCCAGCCAATCACAGCCCAGCAGTACAAGCCAATCATAGCCCAGTAGGATGGAATTAGACAATTCGTTTCTGTTCTGTACCAGGCTCTAAACATGTTTATTTCTTCTGTCAAGTTGCGACTTTTAACATGAGGCTCTATTGGGATTAACTCACCTTTGGAGTCTGCCTCAAGTGGCCGTTTCAGGAACTGCAGTTTTTGGCACTTCCACGTTGGCTTTGGCTTTTCAGCCCTTGAAGTTGCTGCCTGCAGTTTGGATCAAAACGAGAAGCATTTTATCACAAAAAGAAAAGTTAGAATTACAAACGCACCAACCGGCTCGTGTGAGAGTCCTGTGGCCTGTGCCATAAAAACAAGCCTGCCCTTACCGTTAGTTTGTTGCCCTGTTGGTCTGAAGTGAAGCACATCATCTATTTAGTGAATAACGTTTACAATAATACGGCACATAAATACATTATAACTTGGTTTAACTTGAGGAAGTCTTCGGGGAAATTAAAAGTCGCAGTAACAAGTTTGTGCCATGAACTTTGCAAAAAAAGTGAGGAGCTGTAAGTCGATTCAGTGCAGTTATTCCCTTGTCTTCTGTTTATTGTCAACAAAACAAACTAACTTTCCAACTTAGCAGGCTTTTATACAGTTTTAATTTCAATTTGGCATTCACTTCAGCTTTGCTTTCAAGCCTGGGAATCAAATTCCCACCTGTAAAGCTGGAGAAGACGAACTTAAAGAGGCAGAATGAGGCAAATATAACCATTAAAATGGAGCTTAAACAGAAGAGCTGAGTAGAAGGATGTGTTACACCTGAGAGCATCACTTGGGAATGCCTGTCTGAGGTGTTCAAATTTCTCCTTCAGACTTAAAAGCAGCAACTTCAATATGTTGCTCATTCTAACATCCTAAATAGAGCTTGTGCTCAGCTAATGCAGCGAGACAGACATTACAAAAGACACCTGTTTGTGCCTCCTCAGGGGCGGAGATAAAATGCAGAGATAAAGACGCAGCCTCCGCTTCAGACGGAGAACTCGCTCTAAAAGCAGTGACTCTTATCTCAGTGTGCGTCTGTGCGGTGACATTAAATAAATACGCACAACGTTTGTCTGTCATCCTTCTCTGTTAACAATGTAAGTGTGTGTTTTTGCTGCTAGACGCTGTCACAGTTCAGTGAGCATCGCTTCATCGTGTTGCCTTCGGGGGCTTCGGCTCGGGAAACGCTGCTTGGCTGCCGAGCGTATAATAATATCATGTCGGAGAGAAGAGAAGAGAGGAAACGGAGGAGAAGAAAGGTGAGAGAAAATGGAAGTCTAGCTGAAGTAGAGCAATTAACAAAAATATGTTACGAAACGAAACTACAAAGGCAAAAGTTCAAATCTGCTCTGTTTCCTTTTTTTTGTACCATATAAGATGCTTGAATCTCCTTATTCTGGCAGCTGTCAGTTAAATCAGACCAGTATCATTCTTTTACACTGATCAGCCATAACATTATGACCACCTGCCTAATATGGTGTAGGACCCACTTCTCCCGCCAAAACAGCCCTGACCCGTCGAGGCATGGGCTCCGCTAGACCTCTGAAGGTGTGCTGAGGTATCTGAGGTATCTAAGACGTTAGGAGCAGATCCTTTAAGTCCTGTAAGTTGCGAGGTGGGGCCTCCGTGTATCGGACTTGTTCGTGCAGCACATCCCACAGACGCTCGATTGGACTGAGATCTGGAGAATTTGGCCGAGTCAACACCTTGAACTCATTGTGTTGCTCAAACCATTCCTGCAGTGTGGGGTGCATTATCCTGCTGAAAGAGGGAAACATCAAGGGGTGCACTTAGTCTGCAACAATGTTTAGGTAGGTGGTAAGTGTCAAAGTAACATCCACATGAATGGCAGGACCCGAGGTTTCCCAGCAGAACATTGCCCAAAGCATCACACTGCCTCCGCCGGCTCACCTTCTTCCCATAATGCATCCTGGTGCCATGTCTTCCCCAGGCAAGCGACACACACGCACCCAGCCATCCACATGCGTAGGTCAAAACGTTCACTTGCTGCCTAACATATCCCACCCTCTGCCAGGTGCTACTGTAGTGAGATCATCAATGTTATTCACTTGGCTGATGGCTGATCGGTGTCTGAGCTGAGGCCGGTTTATTCTTCTGTTATCAGCCAGGAATGCAGACGGATTACAGACCCTTTAACAAAGTCATGCAATCGATACAGTAGCAACTTTTTATGAGAAGGATGTTGAAGCTAACCTGACAGCTTCCAGTTAGGAGTAAAACTGATAATCCAGGCACAGCAGACAGGTTTGAACGACGGTATTAAGGAAAGTTTTGTGAGACGCTAACTTTAATCCAAGTGTGTTAGGGACTGAAGATGAGAGGAAGACTTTTCTACCAAACATATCTCAATTGACCCGGTGACCTTTAGAGCTGTTTTCAGTCTTAGTTCCACTATTCCTGGACATCAATAAATGTAATCTGCATTAAGATCAGTACACCCTGAGCCTGCTGTAATAAAGGTGGTGTTCTAACAGCCATTCATTATCTATCAGGGTATAGCGGGGGGAGACTGGAGCCAATCCCAGCTGTGGTTGAGCGAGAGGCGAGGAACATCCCAGACGCATAGAGACTTTCACGCTCACATTCACACCTACGGCCAATTTTAGAGTCATGCATTCACCTAACGAGCATGCCTTTGGTCTGTGGGAGGAAGCCGGAGTACCCGGAGGGAGCCCACGCATGAACGAGGAGAACCAGGAACCTTGTAGCTGTGAGGCGACAGTGCTAACCACTGAGCCACCTTGCAGCCAAGGTTGATTAAGAGACGAAAAGGAGAAGAACAGAAGGACGACTCAGCGCCCTAAAATTAACTCCATAACACCAGACACAAGTTACTGTAACCAGTGAAGTGACAGACACTTGCTTGTCAGCACCAACCCTCTGCATATCTGAGGAAGCAACCAGTGTCAGCATTCACTCAACACAACAGGTAGATTTACAGGAGACACCAGATGTGTCCTCATGTGGCCACTTCTGTTTCATTAGAAAATCAGTGTAACAGCTTCTGGTATTAGGAGAGGAAACCACAGAAGCAGCTGGTTCATATCAAACCGGAGGTGTTGAGATGTTTCTAGTTATAACAAACTTTTATTACATCATCCAGCTCCAAACTTTGGATGAATAATCAGGAGCGGAGCAGCTGCTGCCGTGTGTCGGTCCTGAGAAATGGTGCAATTTGGTGCTTATTGGAGCTCTATACAGGAGTTGTACTTTGTTGTTTCTTATAATTTAATCTCAGTTAGGTATAATTTAGCTTGGGATATGAGAGTAAAACAGGAGCGCAACTGTTTTAGAAGATATTCTGCATGTAAGATGTTTTAAAGGCCCGAGAAACAACTTATAATTTGCGTCCCTGCCCGGCAGAAGTGCAGCGATCGGTCAAAACCATCACAGTTAATCATGCAGCTCTGTAACTTACCGTCTATTCCTTTGATTAGATCAGTGACATTAATCTGTTAAAGCTTGCAGCTTGCTTTACAGTTATTCTCTTCTGCCAGACACAAGTGACGGCTCCCCATCTGGACGGCTATCACTCACTTTAGACCTAACTGCCTCAAGCTCTGGCAGATATTCACAAACTGTGATTAAACCATAAACTGCATCTAATCAATGTGTCTTTGAGGGGAAACTGGGAACTGTCGCCATCTGGTGGGGAAAGGTGGGAGGACAGTTTCTGTATGGATGGGGGGTCATACAAAAACAACATCCTGCCTCTTTTCAGTAACTTTTTTTGCAGGTTATCAAAAAAAGCTTTACTGTCTTGTTACTGCTGAATCTAAGGGGGCGACACCCCTTCCTACAGGCAATATACAAGGAACAAGAGGAAATTATGCAACGTTTGTGACACCCTTACCTCTGCATCTATTCTGTTGTTTTGTTTTGCACGGGACGTTTTCAGGAGGGGCGCTGTCGTGGTTCCCTGAGCCAATCACAGCGTATAGGTGAGTGTGGGAGTGGTTCAAATTAGCAACTGGGCCCAATTCAGACCGGCGAACATGGCGAAAGAGCGATGCAGAGTTCGCCTTCTTTCTGTTGGACAGGTAGGTGCCTCAAACCGGGTAGGGCAAGCTAACCGGCAGTTAGCATGCTAGCGCAAAGGTAACGGTGATGCTGTCGGTAAGCTCGGCGGGGTGGGTGAGTGAGCTTGTGGTGACGAAGAGCCAAGGAGGAGGGACCCAGCTTGTATGTGTTGTTGACAAAAAAATAATTTAATGTAGGCCTTCTGCAACTGAAGTAAATATATATAACATTATAACTTTTAAACTAAACGTAGAGTCTTATTTTGAAAGGACGACAGTTACAGCCTACAGGGCTTTTGGTTTAGGGGCTTTTAAGCCTCTGGTTGGCCAGTTTGATTACCCTCCAATGGGTGAGTAGTAATGTCTTAATACAAAACAATAAATAATATACTCTTGTTCTACTTTTGTTGCATCTGAAAACTCTTACAACTTGCAATCAAATGCAGTAAGTTTGAGCATCTTATTAGACTTGTGGCCAAACTGCTGCAGTTCCCAGCTTTGACCACATGAGGGCACTGTTGGTCACATTTTCTCTTATTATCCAGCATCTATCATAAAGAAAAAACAGCCTCTGTATCCATGTGTGTGTACTTAATTAATGTGACTCTTTAAGTTTTCATTGCATGGTTGTGGTTTTGTGTAAATCAGCTGCTACAGGTGGTCTGCACATGTTCCTTTAAGAAGAAATGCAAATATGGCCTAAAGCTCACACACACACTACCTGACACATGTTGTGAAAGGTATGTAACACACTACAAAGTACATCACGCCGTCTGGGAACATGTATGTCACAAATGATGAAAACGTAGCTCCAAGCAAAACACATGATCCCTTCCCGTCACAACAAAGGGAACGCAGCCAGAGGAGCAGTATGATGAGCTACATGATGAAAAGAGAGGGCCTCATGAAAACCAGAATGCCTTATAATTTTAAATTTAAAGAATGCAAGTTGTGGTTTGACAAATAATCCAACTACCAGCCCTTAAATTAAGTTTAATAAGGGAGAAAAACGAGAGACAATAGGAGGGAAGATGACAAAACGCATCCATATGTCTCACTCATGTGGCGTGCTTATAGTGGTTTTTCATTAACCCTTTCTCCTCCCAGTGGCTGCAAAGATGTGACATAGGGCGGATTTTTAGTCCTACATGTGTGCCCGCTCTCGTCTGCCTTTGATGCTCATAGCTGACATACTTTTTTTTTCTTTTTTTAACAGGGCAATATTCGTGAGCGGGCTCGACCGCAAGCGAGCGTTTGTTCAGAGGAAAGTAACGTAAAGGAAAACAGAGCTGGAGAGCAGTAACCGTAGAGTGAGAGGATCAGCCACATCTGCTTCATGTGGTTCGGAGACATTTAGGAGGGGCATATAGTTTTGTGCACATCTTGGAGGCAGACAGACAAAGAGAGACGTGCATGCTCTCGGATATACACACGGTTAGAGTGTAAGATACACAGAAAGAGACGTAGACAAACATACATTCTGTCTCTGTCTGGGATAAAACGGGAAAAAGAAACATTGCCTTAAAGTAGAAGATTTATTTTGGGTTTAAAACATGCTAAATCTGTAGCTATCGTCCCCTCATAACTTACATATTAAGACGTGTAGACTTGTAGCTGAGAGTCCTGAGGGATAATCCTCCAGCGCGCGATGGGTTAACAACCTTGATTGCTGATTGACAGCAGCTGTGCAGGGTGCAAACGAGCTACAGGGCCAGGTGTATAAAAATGGCAGTGTGAGATTTGCACAGCATGAGTGACTATTTCCAGCAACAGACCATCTTATAGTGACGCTCATCTTCTACAGTTGACATCTTGCTTCAGAATGGGTGAGTTTGCTGTTACCTGAAAGACTTCTAAAATGTGCTAGTTGGAGAGTTTGTTACGTTTGCTAACTCTTAACTGTTCTTTTTTGTTTTAGCGGCAAAGAAAGTGCTCATCGTGTACGCCCACCAGAGCTCCGGCTCATTCAACGCAGCAGCTAAAGACGCTGCTGTGAAAGTTTTAACCGCTCAGGGCTGCACAGTTGAAGTGTCCGATCTTTACGCTATGAAGTTTAAAGCCACTGCCACAGCCGAGGACATCACAGGTATATAAATATCTAATTGGCGTTTAAGTTTGGCTTTGATTGCTGTGCAGAGTTAAAAGCTGTTTTATCGTCCGCAGGAGAGGTTAAAAACGCAAAACACTTCCAATATGCAGAGGAGACCAAACTGGCCTGGGAGGCAGGGAAACTGTCTGCTGACATCACAGAGGAACAGCGCAAACTCACTGAGGCCGACCTTATTATCTTCCAGGTATAAAGAGCTTCTGTGACGGTTATTTAAGTTAACTCCTTGGCATTGAAGTAACCTTAAAACCTCTTTATAGTTCCCCATGTACTGGTTCACTGTTCCTGCGATCATGAAGGGCTGGATGGATCGGGTGCTCACACTGGGCTTCGCCTACTCGCCAGAGAAGCGATACAGCCAGGGAGTATTCAAGGTGAGTGATCAGATTGAGAGGTTTGCATCAGTAGTTCTGAGTGTCTTCTACATTTCATTTGTTTGCTGTCTGCACAGGATAAGAAAGCCATGCTGTCCTTCTCCACTGGAGCTCATGAGTCCATGTTCAGTGCGACCGGCATCAACGGAGACATGAATGTCACACTGTGGCCACTGCAGGTACTTCTCCAGGAAAACTCACTCAACAAGAACTAATATGGCAAATGTACCTCCTTTCAATAAAAGTCTTTCTCTCTGCAGAATGGCATCCTGCACTACTGCGGCTTCCAGGTTCTGGCTCCTCAGATCTTCTGGGCTCCGTCTTTCATTCCCACCGAGGCGCGCGGCACCATGCTGGAGGGCTGGCGTACACGGCTGCAAGGCCTCCTGGGAGAAGCTCCCCTTTCCTTCACTCCCATGGACTGTTTCGACAGGGAGAAGGGCTTCCAGCTGAAACCTGAGGTCTGTGAGAAACACGCCGCCAAGGAGTTTGGACCGACTGTGGGGACCCACCTGGGCAAGCCGCTGCCACCCAACAACCAGATGAAGGCTGGAGTCTGAGGAGGATGGGGCCTCATTTTGTGTCTTAACTATATGAAATAAAATCTATTGTAATATTAAACTCTTGCGTGTTCTATTCAGCTTCAGAGGAGGTAAATGGTATCTATGGCAACCAAGTATTTGAGCATATATATAGTTGTACAAGGATTTTTTTTTTTTTTTTTTTTTGTAGTTATCTGAGAGCGACTTAAAGATGACTCATTTCAAAGTGGTACTTTTCAGCTGTGCTTCAAAAGTTTAATGTTCACTGATGTCTTCACAGTAAATCCTTCTGCAATGCCCTTTCTTAAAGCTTGCTACTACGTCTCAAACAGCTACAAAATACTTCAGTAGGCTTCTTATTTGAACACTCACACCCAGTCGTTTTTACATTTCTTGCTCCATGTGAGTTTAATCAAGCCCTGACCTTGTGCAAATTCCTGCCTCCTCCCTTCTCACCAAATTTACACTCTGCCTTCTCCTGACACTGAAGGCCCTCTGCGTCTATCATGAAAGCGTTTGTGCTTCCATTGCTCTCCTAAAGCACATAATGTCCTATTGATCCCATCCCCAGAGTGGTATCCTGGTTCTGACCCCCTCGGATCTGCCGGGCCTCTTGGGAGTAACGCCCTTTTTACTCTGCCTGCTTTGAAGAGTTTCCAGCTGAAGATCATTTGAAACTTGCTAAACAAGGAGTTTATTCTGACAGTGGGAGCCCACCTGGGGAAACCGCTCCTCCCTAACAACCAGATCAAAGCTGGAGGGTAGTGATGAACGCTGCTCTTTAGGTTGTGCAAATGCACCGAAGCTTAACCTCTTTGCTGATTCAGATGGAAGTTTTGAGTCAAATGTTTGGGTGAGCACTTTGTTTAGGGCTGGCTTAAAGTGCTCTGTACCTTGTAAACACACGACTAAAGAGCTTGTTTGCGAGCAGGTTCGGGCTACACGCAGAAACATGAGTGGCTGAGCGCCTTTCCCAGAGAAGTAGCTTTTGTTTGGGTATGGAGGAAATGAGATTGGGGGGGGGAGGGGTGGCGGTAGTGGTGGTGGAGGGGGGCACACTTAAAGGAAATGGCCTTGCACTCTGAGGTCCAGACCAGAGGCTGTGACATGTAGGAACTGGATCGGTGTGCACATTTCACAGCGGAGGTTTCACAAGGTCACCGAGTGTTTGTTTGTGTCGAGCCCGGGTCCAGTTTCATAATCACCTGTCTCTGCAGCCGGGACGTGCTCGGATCATTTCCTCCTTTGGCTGTGAAAACAAAGCAGAAATTCGGTGATCTTGACCCAAATAATACCTTTAACATGTGTTTAATGTTGTGCTAAGGCTTCAGGCTCTCACTCTCACCACATGGGAGGAGCCATAGATGATGGTGTGGTTGAATCATGTGTGGGTTTTTTTAAATGTGTGATTAATGATACACTAATTTGCTTCTTGCTTATAATTAAAATATACAAACTCTGCATAAGTAGAACACACAGTAACACACACAAATCATACAATCAGATTTAAAGTTCTCTATGCACATTATTGTCCCAGACAGTGTTGGAGTCAGAATGGCATGGGAGTCATTTCATGTTTATGTATGTAAGGTTTGTACCACAGTCTCTGATCTCGTGTCCATCCTGCTCTCCCATTGTCCATCACAGCTCTCCCACCATGGCTGCAGGGGAATGCCATTTTTGGCTGGTTCAATGGGAGGAAGTGGGCACCGTCTTATGTCGGGCATAGAACAGAGCCGCCGGAAAGCTGTCATATTTTACTGACGCTGAAATACACACAATCATTCAGATAGCAATATAATATATTGTAATGTAATGTAAATATAGAATAAATATATACATAAAGACATGATTCCTTACAGCCACTGGCGACCCAAATCCACAACAGCCTTCTTGATATGTATGCTAATTAAGGGTCCTGTTGACACAAAAGTTAGCATTTAAAAGTTTTACAAATGTGTTTCAAATTAGAAATGTGTCATTTAAGTTTCTGTAAACTGATTGATGAATTGATATTTATAATATTTTGCAACAAACTCCACAAACCAATGAAAGGAAAAGTCGCATGGCAGCTATTCGACTGTTTAAACCCACAGTTAGCATTGCTAGCTAGCTCAGCTGAGTACTGACAGCTGCACGTTTTGAGTGACAACCGGGGTTATCTACTTTTGGTTCTGTTGTCGAGGTGAGTTTACACTGCGTTTCCGCCTCAGCGCCGCAACAAAGCTCCGCCGCCATGCAGCCTTTGCCATTTTTCATTGGACCAAGCAATAGCGGCATAAAGCCGACCCAGTGTGTTTTTACGCAGCGTTCCGGCATTGTGGAAGTGAGTTGTAAACAAACGTGCGTGCTTCAAATACACACACACGGAGCTGTTCCACCCTGCCGGCTCTGCAGTTTACACAGACGCCGTTTCGCCTGTTACCTCCGATGCCGCGTCAGAGGTGTATTTTACATAGAAGACGGAACGTAACAGAAGCGTGATAATCCCGCCTTGAACTGGCAGTGTATAAGGGGCTAAAGATACAGCACAAGCTAATGCTACATAGCCATCATTTAGCATTACATTTGTAGCTTTGACAACAAATAAGGGAATCGAAGCTAACCTTTTATGTGTATGCTAACCGCTAACTAGCTAGCAAAGCATTTTGTCGCTAACTTTTCAGTGACTATTGAAAGCAATACATTTCGTTGATAGTCCTTTGTTTGCTCAAACATACTGTTGAGGGCTGCACTACGCTGACTGTCACATTGTCAGCTGTTGTGTGCGGAGCCAGGGAGATGTCAATCAAATGGAGAAGATGCCAAACGAAGCTTGCGCTGCCAAGACCACACAGTCGTTAGTAACAGTCCAATCAGCAAAATTAGCTGTTTTGTTGAACCAGCTTTTCTTGTAGTTCTGAAGTATTCTTATCACTGAGGTTTTATTGAATGCTAAATGAGAATCTTTTTGACTATTTCAAGGCGAACTTCTGTATTTTCCATATAAGTGAGGTAAGATTTGAGTGATTGGTTTTGGAATGCAGTCCTGAGCCAGATGTGATTGATTGTTCTTCGCTGACTTTTAGGTGTTTTGAGGAGGCCGTAAATGGGTCCCTGTGTTTGCGCCAGATGTCATAGGGTTAACAGCAGGCCACCCATTAAACACTATGACCCAAAACAGACAGGGGGAGAGAGAGAGAGAGAGAGCCAGAGTGAGCAATATAGAGAGCAGCAATGAAGTGCTGGAGAAAAAGAGGTCGGCTGAGAAATCTTTCTCTTTCAGGCGGTAAATTAAAATCAAATCAATTACACCTCAGCAAAAACCACAGCTTGTTGAACTTTGTGTGTACGTGTGTTTTTGTGTGCATATACATTTGAGGGCGGTTATATCAAGATTGGCAGCAGGAAAAGTTTGTAACGAAGAACCGCTCTTGCGTTTACTTTTATGCTCTAACTGCCCCCTTTACCTTCGGATCACAGAGTGTCCATTGTGTGTTCCCGGTCAGGATGAAAGTGAGGAATTCACTCTGACATCTGAGCACAATCTTCCCCCGAAGCTGCACCAATCACAGAGGCCTCTTAAATCAACTTTTTCTTGCAGCATACAGACCTGTAAAATAATGAGATTGATAGTCCGACAAAACACCTTTTTGTGTTTCCCTACCGACTGCATACCTGAGACAGGAGATACAATATTTCAGCTTGACCTGCCTGTAAGTGATTTTTATGGTTTGTTTTCTCACAAACTCGAGGCCCAAACTTGCACGAGTATCTGAAAATGTGTGAGTGCATCAAAGTTCAATCTCCCAGGCCTCTATGCCTGTGATCACAGCTGTGTAGAGAAACGATTAAAAAAAAGGTGGGCTATAACAGCTGTGGAGGAACCGGACCACAAATAGAGCCAAGGAGTTTGTTACACGGCCCGAAAAAGGAGAGGAAAACATGGGAGAAAAAATAATAACAATCGCTGCCTCCTTCCTCTTTTCATGAACTGCTGCAGGATGTGTCTTTCATGCCTCGCTCTTTTCATCCTCATCTCCATCCTCCTTTTGTGCTCTCCTCTCACCGGTGAGAAAACACACAGGAAACTTTTACCACAATGGGACTTTTCACACATCTTCTGCTCATTAGGGGATTCGAGTGTTCACCGGAGGAGTCTTCTCAGGGAAACGGAGCATGGTCGTCCGCGTATAAGCAAACACATTCACAAATCAACCTTCTGTCATGCACTTCACTTTGCTGCTTTGGCAGTGATAGGGCCCAGGCCAGCCTGCGCTCTGCAACTTTGAGACTCTTAACACGGACGGCCTGCCAGCGTGGTTTTGATGAATGGACGGACATCAGGCGATTGGCCTTTGATGTATGGAGCGCCTGGTACCGGGAGGCTGACGTGAGGCCGCAAAGATGTTTCGCATTTACAGGCCGAGGTTTGGGGGAAAGCTTTCGGTGGTTTGAGGCGTCAGAGTGTCAGGGTTAAGACTGCATGTGAGCCATTAGGCTCCTTTCTAAATCCCTTTCTATATAATAATGAAAAGCAGATCTCTACAATTTATCAACCACAGCCCAAGGAGTGATGAGAGAAACATGCGTGGTGAACAGAGTACATCCTGCCCCTCACTCCTGCTTGATCCCTCACTCCAACGCTGCCTCCTCTTTCCTTTCTATCTCTAATTCAATCTGTCTTCGGGCTTTGGTTTCATGCATCGGTATTTAACAACAAAAGACTACAAATGGCCTCATATGTTGTTTTTTCTTACAGGAAAAACACTGAGGGTTCGGGATGAGACTATAAAGAGAGACTAGATGATTGGGAGTGCTGGTGCCCCTCACTCGGAGCTCCAGGCGCACTAGGTCCAAATCCAGATGCTGGCTGGGTTGCCACATCCTGGCCGTAATCCCCGTACGATGGGGAGACCACGAATTAAAACCACCTGCGACAGAGAGGAATGGCTTGTGGTCATTTTCCGTCACGTTGCTTTGGTGATTTCGATCAACCATCGTGTGCCACGGGGTCATTTTTAAAGGACATGATATTTACAGCGTCTCACCCTTTAGATCTTTTCCATTTAAGCGAGTCAGGCTTCAATCTACAGGCATGTTTATCTCCAATATTTATTCCATCATCTTGTTTGAGCGCAGTAGAGTCGTGTTTATACCCAATAAAGCCCTCAGTGTTTGGTTTTCCCTCTGTGCAGCTCACGCTCCTAGAAAACTTGGCATTTCTAGTTTGCAATTGGAACCTCTTTTTGTCTATGTTAAATCCGCCTGTTTACCGTTGATGCAACTTAAAAGTTTCAAACTCAAGTAAAACATGAACTTGAAGCCAGTGACAGTACGTCAACACTTAGGCTTGGAAGGCAACACCTTCAAGTAATGCAGCCGGTGAAGCTGTTGCTGCAGGCTTCTCCAAAACACCGGCGCATTCCAGCACAGTGATGGTCCATTTTTCATTCAGCCTGACAGGACAATAGGGGTGAAAGTTAGCCACCTTATCTGCGAACTCCGTGTCAGCAGCAAGGAAAGGCAGCGTGTTGGAAGCATACATGGGGATTGTCGGGATAGGATTACGAGATTAGAGCTTCAGCCCTCAGGGGAGCAGAGTGAGACGGACACCTTCTCGTGCAGCCTGTAGACAGATTCTGTCATTCTCTAATCCAAACTGGACACTCTCCGTCCCCCGGAGCGAGACTTTACTTCAACTTTTACCCATCTTCTGCATGACCCCAATGACCCAGCTCATATTAATGAACTTGGAGTGTATATATGAGTGTGTGTGCCAGAGTGCTGAAAGGGCGGGGGTGAACAGAAACCTGTACGGCTTGGGGGGGGAAAGCAGAACTTGCACTTTGTTTGAGTTACTGCTGCGTGCAGAGATGATAGACATAGTCAATGGACTGTATGAGCCATAGACGGTCATGGTCAACAGCGAGGCATGAAGGCACTGACAGATCCAATGAGGTCAGAGGAAGAGACGGAGAGACGGAGAGAACAAAAGAGAGAGAAAGACAATGTAAAATGTAAGACTTTAAAGAAGCTATAATCAATATCTTTTAACCGTGTGGCTCAAGGGAAGGAATGGTTTTGATGATCGGTCCACCACTTTAATTCAGACTAAACTATTGGACGAATTTCTTTGAAATTTGGTAGAACCATTCAAGTTCTCCGGAGGATGAATGCCACTGACAGTCATGTCATAAACTTTGATTATTTCATGGTGTATCTCTGCATAAACCTGATGGATTTGCTCAGAATTGTGTACGAGCTTTCATGGTTCCCAGACTACAGATCCTCTGATATTCTCTGACTTATTCCTCTAGTGTGGTTGTCTTTTAAATTATTCAAGGATATATCTTGAAAACCATTTGATGACAGCTAGAAGATTCCTTAGTCGAATCCCTGTTCTTTTCCGTGGGCCTTTCTGTGTGGAGCTTGCATGTTCTCCCTGTGTAGGTTCCCTCAAGATACTCCGGCTTCCTCCCAGTCCAAAGACATGCTCGTTAGGTAAACTGTTGACTCTAAATTCAACCATAGTTATGAGTGTGAGCGTGTCTGTCTCTATGTGTCAGCCCTGTGATTGGCTGGCGATCGGTCCAGGGTGTACCCCGCCTCTCGCGCAATGACAGCTAGGATTGGCTCCAGTCCCCCGCGACCCTGAACAGGATAAGTGCTACAGATAATGGATGGATGGTCAAAGTCAAAGTTTCAGTGTTGTTCTGTACGACTTAAAACTTGCTAAAATCATTACAGTCCCATTAGCCTTGGCTATATTTTGTGTTAGCAAATGTTAGCATGCTTACATGGTGAGCTTACACGCTGAACATACAGAAGTAAACACATTTTCCTGACTTTATTTTGCTAACAATGTCACTGTGAGCATGCTGATGTTAGCATTGAGCTCAAGTACAGCCTAGCAGAACTGCTAGCATGGCTTTAGCCTCGTCGTCTTGCTTATTAACAAAGGATAAAAGGATAACTTGCACGTGTAAGGTGTCACAGCTCTTTGTTCTAGTTTTACAGCTCTCAAATATCCTTTTTTGGTTCAGCACTCTCATCTGCGTAACTCTGAACCGCTGCCAGCAGCTGTTTAAGTAAATAAGCTCTAATAAGCCCGCTGTACGCTGCCTGTCGATCACCATTTGGCAGAGAGACACATTTGGCAACAAGCAGATGAACATACTGAATATTTAGCACTTTAAGAGTCAGAACTTTCCCTAAGGAGATGGAATAGAGCAAACAATGCATCTTAACAGGGGATAAATATTGAACTTACACATGCCAGGTGCCCAAAAACTCCATAAGCTCGATGTAAAAGCAACTGCTGGTTTGTGCACCAGATCAACTTAAAAGATGTTGGTAGAGCTTGAGTCTACTTTTCTCTTATTAGCTTATTTCACATTCCCATGAACACAAAGCCTCTTGGTGCATTCCCCTGTTTTTTGCATGTTTGACATACGAGCAGTTCTCAGGTTTCACATCCATGGGCTGGTGTCAGGGATGCTCTGTCAATGTGAGGAATGCCTTGAAAAGCTGCATATCCCAACAGAGACGCTCTCTTTCTGCCAAACACACACCTGCATGAACACATCCCAGAGAGACACAAAAGATCTCCTCATCACAAGCTCGCAGAGCATCAGCGGTGACAAAACACTGGCTCGGAAACCCTCACACAAAGTCCAAGCGAACAAATGGCTGCCAATGTTTTGTCCTTTAAAATTTTAAAAGGCCCCATCGCTCCCTCATGTTCACACGCTCCCGCACAAGCTGCTTTCAGCCGCACTCGCACGGGCCCTTATCCTCCTGAAAGATAACTGCGAATGAATAAGTAATTAAGTGAAAGATGAGTGAGGTTTAGAGGAGCAGGGGATCAGGAGGAATGTGAGGGAGTGGAGGAGCGCGAGGGGGAGGAGGGAGGTCGACAGTTGATGGCAAAGACGTGGTTTAGAGAGAGTTTGAGAGGGACCCTCTGAATGGAGATTTGCACCAAAATAGATTGTGTCTGTCAGACCCCCCAGTGTGACTCAGGCCCGGACTACAATAGAAACAGCAGACACTAGAAATAACTCTCTCGATCTTTCTTCTTTTTTTCCTCTACTTTTTTCTCTCATACCCCCCTTCGCCCACTTTACGTCATCGCCACCCTGTTCCCTCTCTCTGTCGCCAACCCTTTCCCATCTCCTTATCTCACCATCGGTCTGTTTATCCGGTTTGTGTAAATGTGTACAATGAAGTTGGGCTTCACTCAAATACTGCAGGGATAGTTACACTTGTGTTTAAATAGTGGACAAATAAAACTAAAAGACAAACAGAGCTAAACCCCAGATACAAAGTCCATGTCAAAACGTGTACTGGGTGAAGTCAGTTTTAATCTATGAAATAACAATATTTATCCAAGAGGGCTTTGTAATTTGTCCAACAAATTCCACCCTTTTTGATGAGACACTGATACCAGGAAACACGCAGGAAACGCCTGAAACAGAATCTTCAATAGAGGAACAAACAGGGAGAAACCTCAGCAACAGCAACAAGTTTGGGACTGCTCTTGCAGAGCTGGTGGATAAGCAATAGGTGTCATACACCTATTGTGAAACAGAAATACAAGTGGTAGAATAACAGTTTTGAACAATTGAATTACTTTTTAAGAAATATATTGGAGTAATACAGTATTGGATATGAAAGGGAATTTGTTGCAATGCTCAGAAATAGAAGTCTTTTAGCTCTGTTTTTGGTCTCCACCAACCTCCACCTTTAGCTAGGCGTTAGCTCTCACTCTCTGCTGCTAAGTACTGAGCTGGTAGACTACAGTTTGCCTACTAGAGGTTTTTTAATCTGAAAAGAGATACCCGTTGCATCTGTAAATAATGACAGCACTGAGAGTGCACTCATAATGTTGCCATTAAACCAAAACCATTAGCTTAAAGACGCTAAAGAGCCCCAAACTTTTGTCATTAGGAGTAACATTTTTCACCTGCATGTAGTCTCATCAGAAAATGATCGATTAGCGCAGCTTTTAGTGAAAAAAAAGAATCTAATTTCCCTCTAAAAGTAAATATACGTTAAGCTAATCTATGACATATTGCATGTCTAGAGCTGACTGTCCACTTTATGCTAGTTTTTGGCCCAAAAAACACAAGAAAGCTGTTTTGTTGGTATTCTTGATAAAGTTAGCATCCAGTGAAACACTTGAATTCTCATGTCCCTGCCCGAGAACGCACAGAACTTACAAGCTAGCTTGCAGGTTTGGGTCTTTACTGTGTTCTTGTATGGATGCTGTCTCATTCAGTATATTAGCAACAAGTCCCTACCTAGCTTATTGCGTTCAAAGGAAACACAGGGATGTCAAATTCAGACTCTGCTAGCTGTGTCATTGGACCGAAATACAGATGTTTTATTCTATTTTAATTCTTCATGAGAACTTTTTTTTTTTGGTGCATGGTGGTTTGATCGCCTTTCTCAGACAACACACACACACACACACACACACCCCTGCTGTTCCCAGCCCGGCCTCCCTGTGAATGAGGACTGCAGAACAGAGGTTGGCAGCAGTCTGCAGGGCTACGGATGCTTATCAGAAAGGCTTACAAATCCCCCCTGATGCTCCTGATACGGAGGACAATGGGTATGCGTGCGTAGTAGGAGCTCTCTTTAAAGCCTCATTGAAACTGACTTCACTTCTCTGCTCTTTAATGAGGTCAGAGGAGCCTGCTGGCTGTATTTTATCATTGAATACAGGTCATACCGTCATAATAAACGTCAGGAGGGTGACCTGTACGAGTCTGCGATATCTCTTTAATAAGCAAACACACTGGACATAACTTAAGTCAACACTTCAATCAAAAGACATCTACACTTTAGCTCTATCACAGTACTTTATCTTATTTGACAATTCAAACATCATTAGTGTGTATACTTTTATAAATGCCACGTCTTTCTTCCTCTTTTTGTGACGGTGTCCGTATTGAACTTGGGGTTAATTGCCCTGGTGGGAGCAGCTGGGAGGCCACCAGAGTTGCAGGTGAGCTCTCAGCAGCTGTCAGCAAACACATGAGCCTCCCACACGGCTTTGTGCCGCTTCCAAGAGGATGTGCCTGAAATGAGACTGAATACAGCTCAAACGAGCATGGAACAACAAGCAGCTGATGTTGTTGTTCACAGTTTCAGGATAAGCATAAAAAAAAGGGAAAAATATCCTGTTAGCTTTTTAATGTGGCCTCATTGTTCGAACTGATAAGTAAATCACAGATGCAGAGACGGAATAAACTAAACCCTGACTTTGGTTTTTGGCTTTGTTCGTTGTTCACATGGTGTTTTCAGTTTCCTCTGTGGGACTGGATGTTGGGTTGAACCCGTTTGTTGGTTTTGGGTGGAAGCAGAAGACAGAGGACGTGGTTAACTGACTGTCTGCAGCTCTGGTTTCATATTTAGGTAACTGGGGCGGGGCTCTGCAGGGAGCCCCTGCTATACTAATGCAGTTAATGTGTATTGTGCATTACTTGAACCTCATGCTACGTGTTTTAAAAGGTCTTAAAATCTAAATCAAAATGCAATGTTATCTCAGTAGCTGTGATATTTAATTAGAAATGTACAGTTAAGATAAGAATATAATACCCGAGTAGCTTACAGCCCTCCTTATACTGATTTTATACATATGCATTGATAATATAATGTACACTGTAACATGTGATACCATATGATATAAAATATATTGCAGTTAAGATGGGATACTTTACAGGAATTACATGAATATTATGAGTGTAAATATAGCATCACTTAATCAAATAATAACCATGATTTTAATTATATTAAATATAATACTACACATACTTTGAAGGGATAATAACATTTATAAACCTGAGACTTAAGATAATGTGTAGTTTAATGCAGGATGTTGTATGAAATGTTTTATTATGTATTATTATATTATGTATTGGCATAAATGTAGAAGCCAAAAAACATTCAAAAACTCAGTTCTGCATACAAACAGGAAGTAGTGCGTTATTAAAGTTATACAGTCCACGCTTTGTATAGGCCCTACTACAAAATAAGATAGAATATCATCTTATAATACACGTAAGACACGTATAGACCTGCATGTTATACTAAAAACGTATGACACAAATGTCCAGTTCAGCAATGTCAAAGAGTTCAATTATGTTTTGGCTCGTAAGCAGGAAATTCTACGTTTACGTCTTTTTTTTTGTTCTTGGCCGAAACTCGCCGGATTTAGTCTTCTGCTGTTAAATGAGCGCCAGGGGCGATGCCATGTCAATACGCAGAGCTGTTATAGGACCAGCCTTGGAGGCGTAGCTCTTCTCTCTGAGTATCAGCAAGTGCAGAACAAGGGACAGGCTCAGATTTATTTAAGGAGGCGGAGGGCAGCCTGCACAAGTTTCCTGCAAGCGGAGTTGAAGTTTTTCGTCAACACCAGAAGTAAGAGAAAACAAAGCTGAACTTTATTTTGAAAGAGGAGACTTCAGCGACAGAGGAGGAATCAAAAACAGGTAAGCTGCTTGCAAGAGTTTACATGGGGCAGGATAGTGAGTGCACAGGCAGTTTCTAACATGAGTTTAAAAGCTGTATTGATGCTCGATATTGATACCTGCGAATATCTGAGGTTACGCTGCATGAAAATACTCTTTGTTTTAGGAATAATATTCTCATCATTACACACGGGGACAAGTCATATCCCGAAAAATCCTCTTCTTCTCCATCTTCCCATCGCGTTTCAGCGCTGTTTGTTTGCCTCCCCGTTCAAACCCGGAGTCAGGCTACTGTATACTGAGCCGACATCTGATAAGAGAGGTTTGTTTCCAGCCTGATATACATCAACAATGGCAACAGGGACATTGTATGTGTTTCCCTCAACAGCCTGGGACCTTTCGCTTAATTCGGCAACACTTTTGCTAGTTTTCGATGAGACAATCTCTTTTGAATAGCAAATATTTAACCACATTTAAGTAGGGACTGACAGCAGAAACTTCTGACAAACATGCTGCACCTGCACTATTCTCTTGGGCGGCATTAGCACATGAAAATGGTCTTCAATTGCTTTTATTTCATGTGTATTGAGTAACAAAAGACGTTTTCAGCTAATTTGTAACTGGATGCTCGTGGGCTGAAAAGGGGTGAAACAGAGAGAGAGAGAGAAATGCAGAGAGATACGGGAGATGGACAGGCTCGTGCTCTCTCTCTCTTATCAGATGCTGTGGGTGTTAAAAGGTTAATTAGCTTGAAGCCTGTGGGGCTACCTGGCACCTCCAGGTACTTTCCATATAATATAAGGGGAATTAGACAGAGACCATTGTGAGGGATTATCTATGCATATAAAATCCCTCTATTAGGATGAATAGCACTCTCCGGTGTCTTAGAATAATGGAAAGTAAAATTACATGTCAGGTTTCAGACATCTCTTGGAACTTCTTTATCACAGGCAGAGGTGGGAGAAGAATTGGACCAATTACTGAGTAAAAATAGTAATACCAAAAGATCAAAGTGAGATTCCTAATTGGCCCCTGAGGGCTAGCAGACAAGTACAGAAGCTTTTCTCTGCGTTTATGTTACTTTGTATTGCAGGTAACTGTAAATAGGTTAAATAATAAGGTGGAAATATAACTTTTTTTAGACTTTTTGCATTATTATTAATGGAACATGCATTTTGATGTTGCAGCTTGTTAAGATGCAGCTAATTTAAGCTACTTTGCATATTAGGTATTTGAATCTGTGACAATGACAACATTTTACAAGCTGATCATGTGGTTTGTATGTGTAAAACGTAAAATTCAGTAGAAGTACAAGTGTAAAGTAAATTGGAAACATACAAGTGAACTCATAACAGACACCAAATGCAGACATAACGCACACTAGGCAGCAGGACATCCAAATAAGTTCCAGGTGTCCTTGTATGTAATTATATTAACGCTGCCTTTTCTTTCATCATCCCCTCTGTGACTTTGTGCCAATTATCCCGTGTACAGCGCAAGTCTCCTACACACACACAGATGTCTGACACGCTCACATTTCACTGCTTTCCGCCGTGCTGTGTCACGCAGTGGTCAGTGACCCTCGTTTTAACCCCGGTCGGACCATTTTGCAGGCGTCAAGCCTCCTGCTGATCTCTGCACACAATTCACTCTGTGGGCGTACGAGTCAGCCAGGGGCAACAGCGGGGTTAAATCGCTCGTGTTCTGGTTTTGATCTATTACCTTTCACCTCTGATCTTTCACACTGTGGCAGCCTGCCAGTTAGGGAGCTGAAAGAGACATCAGAGCAGAGAAACACTGAATGCAGACAGGGTTGAACTTTTCAGTGACTTTCAAGGCTCTAAAGAATCATTTTGGCGTGCCAAGCTGCTCCAGTTTACTGCCTCTGTGATCTTGCATATCGCTGCAGTCACCTTTCTAGCATTTATGTATCCTGTATGAAAAATTGTGCGCATGTGTTCCTGCGTTATAGGAATCAGATGTTGTAAAATGACGTATTTGAAGTTATGAGCAGCCTTTTCTTTGATCGTGTCGGTGGTGACAGCTCCTCTCTCACCCTCTCCTCTGAGAGCAGAAGAAAAACATGGATTTTTTTTACTATAACAAGCAAAACATTCTTTAAGGGGGCATCAGGTTACAGACCCTGACCTGCGCTTTATCTTGGAATGCCGGGAACGCTCCGGAAATACACCCTGTTTGGATATCTCTATCCCACTTCCTTACGTCTAATCTGCTCTCTTTGCTAGCTGAGCTAATGTAAACATTTATTGTGCTGCCCCCTGACTGCACATCAATCAAAGCGAACCTCTACGTTTGTGACACGGCAACAGAGAGCCTCTATTAACTCATGAAAGCGGTGTTTTAACAAGTTAACCACATTAAGATTCTTTGGGATCTGGTGGCATACCGCAAGTGGCTGTATGTTTTATTAGCTCAGAGCAGTTCAAGTCCACATGGGGAAAATAAGCCATGCTTTATGTGAGAGAAAATTGCTTAGTAAATGTGATACCAGAACATTAAATGTAAAAAGTGGTAGCGTATGTTGTTTGATCTTTATCCAGATGAATGTTTGCCGCAAGTAATGATCAGTTGATGTCTTGTTTTTGCAGGATCTCTAAGGGTCAGAGGTGCTTCGTGTTCCCTCGCAGTGGTCTGTGGTCCTCTACAAGCGCGGAAAAATGAGTATGAGCACCAGTGAGCTGGAGGACCTCTGGGAGACCATTGGGGAACTCAACTTTTCCTTAACCTTCAGCAACATCACAACAAGTGTGGATGCGATGGTGTGTGCTACAGCGTTCAACCGCAACGCTCTGCTCTACTCCATGTGCGTCCTCTACACTTTCATCTTCATCGTCGGCCTGGCTGCGAACGCTTTGGTCCTCTGGGTAAACATCCGAGCGCAAAGAGACTCCACCCCTCGCCACGAGACGCACATGTACATCGCCCACCTGGCAGTCGCAGACCTGTGTGTGTGCGCCACCCTGCCCGTGTGGGTGAGCTCGCTGGCCCAGCATGGCCACTGGCCCTTCGGCGAGGTGGGGTGCAAACTCACACACCTGCTGTTTTCCGTCAACCTCTTCAGCAGCATCTTCTTCCTGGCCTGCATGAGCGTGGACCGCTACCTGAGCGTGACCAAGCACGGGGACAACGAGGGAGGAGCGCGTAGGAAGCTGATCCGCCGTGCAGCATGTGTAGGGGTGTGGCTTCTGGCTCTTGTCGCCTCCCTCCCGGACACCTACTTCCTGCGCACTGTGAAGTCCACCCACGGGGACACCATGCTGTGCAGGCCTGTGTACCCGGAGGACAACCCCAGGGAGTGGATGGTGGGCGTCCAGCTGAGCTTCATCCTGCTGGGCTTTGTTCTCCCCTTCCCTGTCATTGCAGTGTTTTACGCTCTGCTAGCCAGCTCTTTCACCCGCTCCCCTTCTTCTTCGTCATCTTCCACAGTAGAGCAAGAGCGTCGTGTGAGTCGCAGGGTGATCCTGGCCTACATCGTTGTGTTTCTGGGCTGCTGGGGGCCCTACCACGCCGTCCTCCTAGTTGATTCTCTGTCTCAGCTGGGCCTGGTGCCTCTGACCTGCGGCCTGGAGAATGTGATCTACGTGGCCTTACACCTCACCCAGTGCCTGTCTTTGCTCCACTGCTGTTTCAACCCCATCCTCTACAACTTCATCAACAGAAACTACCGCTACGACCTCATGAAGGCCTTCATCTTTAAATACTCGACGAGGACGGGCTTGGCTCGCCTCATCGAGACGTCCAACATGTCTGAGACTGAGTACACTGCTGTCGCTGTGGACAACCCGCCACAGATCTGAAACTCACAGAGCTCAGTTAGCATTTCTTGAACACTGTCTAGATCTAAGTGACTATAATGCAATATCAACGTATGTTACAACCCATTTGTTCTTATCAGACTCGTTCCACTATCTGCACTGTGTTTGACGTTAGATGACAGTAAAAAGAAAGCATCCTTTTTACTTCCTGAATCATGTAGAGAAGCTTGACGACGGACTAATATCAGCACCGACGGACTGATTTAAAAGCACTTAGAAAGCAGTTTTATTATAACAGCTGTATCTGAAATCATATGAATATCGTGACTCATTCGTTAAGCCAAAACAGTGATTGTAAATGTGTAAAATCATTGCCTGTATTGAGTGTGTAGTATCGTATTGTGTGGATGTGTGTGTCTGTGTGAGTGGTGTGTATTATCTGACGGGCATTGAGCGTTGTTAGTAGAGAAATATTGTTAATCTTTTTGTATCACGTTGTATTTATATAATGTACATTTGAACTGTTATGCCTCCTTGTTGTAAGTCAAAGTCTTCACACACTGATGTCCGCTCAGTGCTCCACGTCACGCTACGCTGCCTCTTGATGCTAGTCGAGCAGAGTTCGCTCAGTCCTGCTGTGTTTTGGAATCATTATTCCTAACCTCATTTAAAATCAATTGAATCCTTCAGACAAATAATGTTTAATAAGTTAAATAAGTTTAATGTTACCACTCCTTTGTCTCGTTTATCTTGTATGAAGATACAGCATGCTAGCTTAGTGTTAGCTTAGAGTAAAAGCTAGCCTGGATCTGTTCTAAGGCAAATAATTCTGCCTACTATCACGTCAAATGTTCACTCATCATTTCTTTGCTTTTTTTGTTCAAAACTAAAATGGAAAAACTATTTACAGAGAATAGTGTTGGCTATTTCTTGGCTGGATGCAGCGACTTCCTGGCGTTTCCCAGCATTTTGCTATTAGCTTAGATGCTAACATGCTGGTGTTGCATGAGTATGGTAAGTGTCCCACATATACTTTTAGCAAGAAAGGAAATAAGCTTTCCCCCCTAATGATCCTTCTGTTCCTTTAAAGACAGCTTAATTATGTCTTGGTGGTGGTTATAAATGATTTACGTTGGCGGCTAATTTTTAGCTTGTTAGCTTTCAACGGCTTCTAAACATTGTCTGGAGGATTCAACTGGGACTACTGGGGAGCTAAAAGAGCAGAGAGATGTAGCTTCTGTGTCTTTTTAAATGTACATTATTACATAAAATAGTGTCACTATAGTCGGCATCAGTGTTAATAGTGCGAAAGATGTACATGTCCATGTGGTATCAATCTTGCTGTGTCAGCAGATACGCTGTAGACGGCTAAAAATTTTACGACCAAATAACATCAACCAATAGCTTTATTACTTTAATGCAGTTAGCAGATGTGGGGAGCAACGACCAAGTGTTTAATAGGGACCAAAAAACATCGCTTTAGAGTTATGTATGTGTGTGTGTGTGTGTGAGCCAAGAGATGATGTCTTGTGTGTCACAAACATTGAGTTATACGGTTTACTCACTGTCTGTCGTAGGAAACAACGTATCCTTTTGATATGCTGACATTTTGTCGTGTGATTGGTTACACATGTATGCTTTTACACTGAAAAGATTTCATGTAGCGATTAGAGCAGGCTGGAGACACGAGCATGTGTCGACATGAACAGAGGCATTCCTTTGCTATTGTAATGTGTAACATGTGTTTTGTTATATATTAAAAAAAAGAGAAAATGTTTTGGACCAGTCATTTCTCTGGCTTTTGTCAAAATATTCACATCTTGATTTCCTCCAAGTCTCACTGAAATAATGTGGTTAAACTGGGAGGCTCCAGTGGAATGTGTTTTGGAAATACATTTTCCGGTCTATTTGAGGCATTGAATTCAGTCACAAAAAAACCCCACCTATCCAAACCCATCGCATTGTGTGGTTTATCCCGGCTGCCGTGTGACTTATGTATTGTAATCTGGGCCAGTCTGTTTATGAGACACGTGCTAAACTTAATGTGACAAGAAATACACATTTTTCATTTATTGTCGCTACAATTTTCCTTCAGACGGGAAAAGAAAAACAATTAACCGGCATCTGACTTTTATTTTGCTTTTTGGGCCGGATTCAACTAAGTTACATTTATGATGTGTTTTCTCATTTAATGCGATGTGGTAGATGCAGGGTATTACATGAGTGTTACATTATTGTCAAACACACACTTCTAGCTCCAGTTAATTATGATAGTGACAGCCATAATTTAAAATTCAAGGCTTCAAAACGGCAGTTCACAAACCACTGTGTACAAGTCACAATGGCTACAGCGTCCTTTTATACAGTCTATCGTGTCAACCCGCCAGCCAAGCTCCTTGCAGTTAACTCCAAGGCCCATTTGTGACTATAGCCCCTTTTACACTGCCAGTTTGAGGCGGGATTATTACGCCTGTTACGTTTCAACTTCTATTACCCCTTTTCCACCAAGGCAGTTTCAGGGCCGGTTCCTGGTCGGTGCTCAATTGCGAACCAGTTTTCTGTGTTTCGACTGAAAATGAACCGGCTCCCGGCCAGGAAAACAGGTTCCAGAGCGGCCCCAACTCTTTGCTGGTCTAGAACTGCGAAGGGCTTACGTCAGGGGCGAGGGGCGGGGTTGCCGTGACCAAAGAGACAAACCAAACGATAGTGTCTGTTTTTGTTGGACAGGTTGTCTTTGGGATCTAATTGGATTTCGGAAAGAGGAGCAACAACGATAAACATACCATGTAGTCCGTCATTGTTATTGTGAGAAAAAGTTGCTGCTGGGAAAAGCGGTCACGTATAGAGTGACGTCATGATGTGGCTCTTCCACGGGCTCCAGCGGGTGGAAAAACAAACTGGTTCCGAGTTGGTTTGCAAGTTGAACCAGCTCCGAACCAGCACGAGCACCGGCCCTGAACTAACATCAGGTTCGCGTTGGTGGAAAAGGGATATAGGTAGATCGCACAGAGGCGGAATGGTGGGGCGAAGTCGTTCTGCCTCTGAGCCGTCATCGGAGGTAGTAGCAGAGGCAAAACAGAGACGAGTGTGTATGTGAAGCTCACGCTGTTTCTTCACATGTTGCGCACCTTTTGCTTCTGCAACACCGCAACACACATTGGGGGTGGCTTTACGCTAGCATCGCTTGGTTCAGTCTAAAATGGCAAAGGCGGCGTAACGGCGGAGCTTGGTAATGGCTCTGTGGAGGAACCGCAACCGCAATGTAAAAAGGGTTATTGCTTCAGCTTCCTCAGGAACCAAGAAGACTGTCTTGGTGCCCAAAGACGACACTACTGCGTCTGTTTGGAGGGATGTGGTAATCTCCCTGGGAGGACTCCCTGCCAAGGTCAACCGTCGCTTCTGCCTGAGGAGAGGAGTGTTGACATGCTTCAACTGTTTATTGCAACTGGAGAGTCACTGTTTGTGTCCTCACAAGTCCCCTAGTTTTCCTGTCTTCAATAAAGATATGGTACTTTTTTTCAGCATTGATCCCGATCACCAGCTTTGACAAAGTATGGTCTTGCAGACAGGATGTGTTGAAGGCTCGCATTAGCAAGAGAGGGACAGTCTCTTTACTGAACCTCTCGTGTTGTAGATTACTCCAATGAGGAAGCTGTGAAGGGATTTCCAAAGGTCAAGCCATGTGAGTGAGCTGCTGAATGTACCCTGTTACACTGCCTTGATCTTGCAGAGCTCCCTGTGTGCGATGGTCACCTCTGACACAACCATCGCCAGCCTCTTTTTTTCTTCTGTGAATGATTTTCTCCACACGGGACCTACTCGTCTGACCTGAACCCTGCCAATACCTTCCTGATGTTGCATCCTGCTGATTGCTTGCTCCGGGTCGGCGACCTTCCATCAACTCACTCACTAAAAAAGATGAAATGTGTAAATTAAACAGCTTTGTAGTCGCTGGAATGCAGATTGTTTTGGACCAAGGGAGGGATGGGTTAACCCTAAGAGGAGAGAGGGTGTGGGCCTGTGTTAAGCACCACATGTTTCAAATCTGAGTGTTTTTATACTGTAAGTTCACAAAAAAAAAGTCTGAGTAATTGAGATTGAAATTAAATATATGCCAAAACAAACGCATGCTGCTTGACAAACACTGCATATCCAGTCTGCACAACAAGTCTCCCGGCCTCTAGGGGGAGCACTGAGATGATCAGCTTGATTTTTGACCTAGAAGAGGTGGGAAACTTTATAACTTTAACAAAAAACTACTCACATATTTAATCCTTTACAACTTAATTTACTGATTTCAGTAAAACTTGAGCATATTTTACGGATACATGGTTTCTGATGGACATAGAGCCTTGCTAAAGTAGCCACTGCTGCTAAGTGAAGCTGCTGTTAGCTAGTTTGTTGAGTAAGCAGAGCAGCTACCGGTACTATTAGCTTACTCAGCTGGTTTGGGATCTCTGAGCAATGGGGGAATATTGGTGTTTACAACTCTAACTAGCACAGGAGCTAGCTAAATAAAACAAAAGCCCCTTTTACAGTATAGTAGCGAGCTCTGTTGTCACACTGCCTCTGCCTTTTTACATTGGACAAAGCACCGCTGGCGTAAAGCTGCTCCAGCTTGCTTAGTGTTTGGCCGTTGCGGAAGCAGAACATGCGCGAGGTGTAAACAATCAGCACGTGCTTCACTTACACACACGGTGCTGTTCCGCCCTGCTGGCTTTTCGCTGCTGTTACGCCTCTACGCCTACGCCTACCATTCCCCCTCCGTGTGTTTTACATAAAAGACAAGACGTAACAGAGGCGAAATAACGACAATGAAGTGTTAGTGTAAAAGGGGCTTAAGTGATGTAAGCATCTCTAACTAGCACACTAGCACAGGTTTTGGACCGCTGGGAGATCGAGGTATTAATGTTTTGAGTCGTTGTTGCGCTTTTGACCTTATGAGCCACCCTAAAGGACTTACCCTACATTTAAAGGCCTTAGCTCCACAACTGTTGATCCTTTTCACTTTTTTAATCCTTAGCCCCAACACCGCTGACTCAAGCTACATTGAGGAGCCTTCATGCAACTACTCTTCCAGAGAAGGTTTTATTATACAACTTTTATAACATATAAAGTTCTCAAAAAGCATACCATTTCGAGTTACAATAATCAGAACATAAATTCCAACAAACAAACTGAACCAAGTGGATTTTAGCCCACAAGAGTCTGGAGGGCTTGTTGCTTGCTTTGCCCAGTAGTTTGAGAGATTCTATTATGCTATTGGCTAAAAATGTAATTGTGCTTTCTCCACAGAGACAAGCGAAACTGATCCAGCCAACACTCGGTCCAATAGCTAGAAAGAGTATTTCCCCAAACGCCTGACACACACACACACACAAACACACACGCTGGACATTTATATGAAAGTACATTTAATTATAATTGCAGATAAGGCGCTGTACTGTATTTCTGACCGAACCTCATGGGATTCATCCATCCCGCCCTGCAATAGATGCTCAGGCGCCGTAGTCATGCCTGAATGCACTCAGGGTGAACACAGTGTAACACACACGTCCGCTGCGCCCCGACTGAAGGGCCGCTGTTTTACTTGGCAGGCGTTTACGCTGTGAAGTGTTTTGCTTCCTTTTACAGTTTGCCAGTTATGATTGGCTTTTTAGTCTCCTCTGTTCCCACTATGAGTTGCTTATACAGGATGTGTCAAACACCCAACTGAGCCTGTCTCCTACGCTAACCCAAACACTGTACAGTAAGTACAATGTACAACCGGCAAAGCAGGAGTACTGAGAAACAAGCCTTTATGTACAAGACACATTATTTACTCTCATTTTGTCTCTGGAACGCACACAGTGATGTAAATCTGTCCTCTCCAAACCAAAAGAAAGATTTACACGGCAAACTTCGTGAGATTTAAGAGCTCAGTGGTCCTGATTTTTCTTCTTCCTCTGGTTCACGTATGAGTTACAGCCCAATCTTAATGGGGGCTATCTGTTTTGCTCTGATTGAAAAAGCAGAGGAAACGGGCCAGAGATGAAGTAGATAAGGGACTCCCGCTTGACAGCATGATGATAGTCTATGGTTTTTCTGCGGAGAGATAACGTTCATGAAACATCGGGAGGAGGTGCAGAGGTGAAGAGTAATTCAGAACAACTGGATTTTTTATGCTCTCTCCAAGGCGAGCACACTTTGGGAACGTACAAGGACCACTCATCTTGCCCAGGCTATATTTACACATGCACTTTTAAATGTAACTCACATTATTTCTGGCCCATTTCCAAGCAGTTAGAATAAGTTCAATTCCCAATCAAGTCTGTGCTTGTTCGCTCGGGTTGTCAGGAATTCCTCATGAGGAGTTCTGGTGGGTGAAGGGTCTTGAATTATTAATGAAGTAGACCGGGAAAGCAGCTGTTTGTGCTCACAGGGAGTTTCTTGGTGTGAATATGAAGAAAGTCAGAGGATAGGGTTGGTTTAGCACTTCATGACTCCACTCTTGTCAGGAGAAGATGACAAGTGCTTATGGCCAGATGTTGCACAGATGTGCGGCATGTGAGTCATACAACCATCCAACCTGAATTTGGATCAAACAACACCAATGACACATCAATTTATAAAGTCATGGCTTATTTAACCTTCACGGTGCAGCCCTGATAGCATGAAGTGAGGGCGGATTCTTTGTTGGCTCTGGAAAACATCAACAGAAACTGAGGTCTGCATGTTGTGTAGTGTTCGGGACCACTGACGATACTGGAGGGGTCTGTGAGAGCAGGTGACCCATGCACACTCTATTTTCGTTTTGAGACAAGGAGAAACTGAGCGATAAGTCCAGCTGCTGAGAGACCATAAAGGGGGTTAAAAGAACTTTACAATGGGTTGCATCAACCAAATGAATCAAATTAAGTGTGAATACAGTTGGTTCTGTAAATTGATTGAGATTAAACAGGGATGCGTCTCTGGAAAGAGATTAAAATACTTTTTATGCCTCGAGCAAAACAATTAAAATTCCTCTTGTAGAGGTCGTCGAATTACAATCAGAGCAGAGAAAATGTGATTTTTTAACAACCCAATCACCAAAAGGAGAATTGGAATTCCTTGTGCACAAATAAAAACAGTTTCTTTAAACCTGAAGTAATTGCTTTGTTAACACTTACATGTTTTATATCCCTTTATAAAGTTAATATAGCAAATGTTCTAGTCAACATTTACCCATATACTCATCCAGCAGACATGACATTATCACTCATTACGAGTGTAAGTACGATATTCATTCTGTTTTTAGCTCTGTTTTGGTCTCCTCCAACTCCTGAGCGAAATATGTAGCTCTTTAGCTACTAAATGCTTAGCAATGTTTATCATAGTCGCTAATGTTGTCTGTTTGCTTTTTGTTGCTTGAAGGAAGTCTACAGTGGGTTTTTAGAGATGTTGATGTTCCTGATACTAGTTTTTGATACCAAGACTTGGTCGATACCGAGTACCCCTCTGACACTACTGGGTTAAAATAAAAACATATGGCCTCATATTAGTGGAAAAACCCTTTTTACTGACATTTTGCTAGCTACGGCTAACATTATGTTGTTTGTGATCATTACACGATAATTTACCTGAAACCAGTTAATACTTTTGGGGGCTAATAGGTCACGGTATCGGATTAGTGCATTGACTGGCATACTTGCATATAACCAATACCGAATCTTTTGGAGGCCGTAAAAGATACTGCTATCTGACCAACTCCAGTTTACAGAAGTTTTTTTCCCATAAAAACAGTTGCCTGTGTCACATTCGGAGTATTAACATAAAGATCCGAAAAAAAATCCAAAGGAAAAATACAACAGCAACGGGTGAAACACACAAGGAGCCGGAAGGAAACTAGGAGCAGGGTTGACGGAGGTTGACTAATTGGTATCGCAAAGATAGACGAAGACGGACTGGTACAGAAGGGAAGAAACGCATAGAGACTAAATACACACAGGGTAATCAGACACAGGTGAGACTAACAAGACACACAATTACAAAGGCGAGAAAACACAAAGCCAGGAAGCACAGCAACACGAGGGTAGTGAATGACAAAATAAAACAGGAAGTGATACTTCACAACCAAATATATTACTAAAGGAAGTTCATGCATGACAGCCTGTTGCTGCTGTTAGGAAAAGGTTGATTACGCACTGAGAGTCAACCAGAACAGTGAGCTTTATAGAGCTGTAAAACAATATACTGAAGGACACTAAAACACTCTGTAAAGCTAAGAGGAAAAAACTGAGATGTGAAAATATTTCACTTTAAAATCACACGTCATTTTCCCCATAGATAATATTATTAACACAGCAGGAGAGGAAACGTGGCTTTCATACAAAGGTTTCAGAGCTATTTATCTTGAAATGTAACTGTTATTGTTAAAACAATAAAGGCTAGCTCTATTGTGCTTACAGTCTCAGTCATATTGCTTGGCTAAAATACCCATTGGTCGCCTGTGGACCGCACCTCTCCCTTTTATTTATGGTCCAAACACAGATTAGACGCAGAGTGCTCCAAAATAAGCTTCATGTGTACCATGAGTAATGGCTTGTGATGTCCTCTAATGTTACCTACCACCCGGTGCCTGATAATACTCAACCGCTCATAAACCATCCCCGGGCTTATTGTTAGTGTGAAGGCTCTAATCTCCTCCAGATCCACAATGTAACTGTATAGGGAGGACACACACGGCTGTGAAGGCCTGATGTTTCAGGGGGGGCTGATTTATACCGCACTGCGTGCCCGAGCTACAGATCTGCTGTTTAGACATCACCTAATTCATCCACCGTCCCGCCAGCTTTAAAAGCTCAGAATGATGTGCGACTTTTAAGTTGAGCCTCCACTCGATCAGCTCAGCAGCACGCTCGCGTCAGAGCCGATGATGAAAAACTTCAGAGGCGCGTCGGAGAAGAGAAGGCAGCTGCTTTGCAGCTTTAGGAGGCACGCAAATCCTTACAAACCATTAGCCTGTGCTATTATACAAATATCTGTCATGCATTGAATAAGCACCAGCTTAAGTGTTTGGAGTTGGAGGTGGTTGATTAGAACTTTTCACATATTTACATCAATCTTCTTTTAAAACCTGATGATTTCACAATCTGTCTGTGTTATGAGGTTTGACCTTTAACCTTTATTTATAGAGCTTTCAAGTTACAATGTTCACAAAGGCAGCAAAATAAAACAAACACCCCGTGTTACACGCAAAGAGCTACACAATGCTCTGCTAAAAAAAACTTGTTTCAGTACACAGTTTGGTTGTGTTTATCACAGTGTGTCACTGTCAAATCCCCCTTTTTCCTCCATGGGTAATGAATGACTTACTGTCAGCCCTCTGAGACTGACTGCAGGTAATGATAGCTTAGTTTGGCTGCTGACAGTGAATAAAGGTGCTGACACTCCTTCATCTCAGCTGACAGTGTGTGTTAGCAGTGACAGCCTAAATCAAAATAAGGATTTATGTGGTTCCCCGATGTGACAAAAGAGTACCAATCTTTGGCTGCGTGTGATGTTTTGTCTGTTGGTGTTGGAGCAGACGAATGTCCTCATTTGGTTCGCGTCTGGGGTCAAATTCTGGCGGTCCACTGAACAAACACGCCTGTTTGTTCAGACAAAAGCAGGGCGTCCCAGTCAAGCCAACATGACATCACTGCACCCGATCCCAGTTTAATAAGCTTCATAAACTTAAAAGGCGCCTCCTCTGTGCTTCTTCTTTGTAAGAAATGCCACATTTATGAAACTTTTACTGGAAAACTTTGACACCTAAAAATAGTACACTTAAAAGTAGAAGTTAGCATTCTGACTTACTCTAAACATATCGTTATTTCTGCTGTAGGCGCCTGCCAATCCAAACAATAACAACAGACCTTTGAGGATGTTGTGGAGTAGCATGGGATCATGGGAGCTGTGCCTCATTGTCAAACAGTCAACACTGATGATGAAATTCTATTTAAAGTGACTCAGGCTGAAGTTTAAGTTTTATTCATGTTACTTTTAGGGCCTGTGTCCACTAACAAGGTGTTTTGTCAGTTATGTTTTTTTATGTTGCTGAGCTCACAGCGCTCTCAGCTGAAAATAGTTCAACTTTTGGAACACCGCCGTGCTTATCAGTGTCAATTCTTCCTCACCGACTAATCAAAATCAAGAAGGGGTGGGACTTCTGATATCAACAGGGGAGAAGCTAACCCTTTTCTGTTTTTTTTCGAGGGTTCAATTTCCAGGTGTAGAGCTGCTGCTAACGCCAGGACACGATTTATTACCGTTTTTTTTATGTTTTCTTTGTAAAATTTCCTTGAATAAAATCAAATATTAAGCATACAGAGCAATTTAAAACAGACTTAACAGCCGCTACCAAGGGAAGCGAAAGTTCCGCCAGACAACTTTCGTAACCTAGCAACAGCAAAGCAGTGAGAAGCGCTCTGAAATTGAGGAAGTGCCTTTCTTACATTCATATGCTCATATTGGCTTAGAAAAATATGTAAAAATAAAAAAAGTCTGTGTCCTTTTTATCACAACTCTGAAACTGAAACTTGAAAACTAAAACGTGGAAATCCCCCAAATTATTCAGCACATTTAGCCTTTCTAAAAGAATGCAGCGCACACAATAGCTATTCTGTTTTCTGTATTCTGATATTCTCATTCTCAAACACATGCACATATTCACTTATTTTGCACAGATTAGAAACTTAACAGTGAACACAGTACAGAGTTTTGTCTGGAAGTCATTAAATAGTCATAAGACCACCTGAATCCTAAAATATACTCCTTCTCCGACTCTCTGTCTCCAGGTCTGCAGCCCTGCAGACAGAGCAAAAGCAACAGTAGAGGGGCTGTGACGTAGTTTATATAGCTGCAACAGTAAAAACTTCTCGCAGTATAGGTGTGAGTTTCGACTTTATATTTAACTTTGTGGTTTCATTGCATTCCTGCATTTTAACCCATCAGCGCGTCACATAGTTCATCACAGACTCTCTATTGTATATTCAGAATGTTAGATCAACAATTATTGTCACCGATGACGTGTTTGTGTTTATGTCTGTCTGTCAGTGAAAAGAAAAGAAAAACATACCTGTCTCTCCCTCTCTTCTTCATTTTTCTTCTTCTATGGTTAGAACGACTCTGACTGGTATCAGTTTACAGGGAGTTTCTCTCACAGTGACACACACACACATTTTTCACACCCTAAGGTGAAAACGAATGTCTGCGTGTCATTCAACAAGCACCTCCGAGTGTCTTGGCTTTAAATAGAGGTACTCGTCATCCTCCATGTCACCCCGTTTACTCCCCCCCGCAGGAGTGAAACTTCAACTGCTCCCTGGAACTCATTCAACTCTTCTTCTATTATATTATTATGGTTGCAGGCTCACTATGGCTCAGGACACCTCTGATGCACGCCATGCACCCTGCTGCGATAATGAGCCTTAATGAGCAGACATTAACACACCTATGCAAACAAGATCAACTTAATTCGTCTGTTTTCATTAAAAAACTTTTATTTTGAAACTCAAACTTCTGGTTTGCTGCAGTTGGATAAAATGACCGCAAAACCTTTGATTTCTGTTTCTGTAATCCTCCTCTGTGAATGGAAATGAGCCTTTCCTCACCGCTGTTTTCCTAAGCTTGGTTTCACAGGGCTCAATAAACTTTTGTGTGGCTTGACGGATGAGTTTGCAAAGCGGCTCCTGAGAAATAAAACAAAATCGCAGGGAGATGAATGGGGGAGGAAGTTGTAAGTTTCCGGGTGTGGACGCTGAGAGCTGACACGCCTTAATGTCTGCGTGTGTGACACCAAATCTCACCATTCAGCAGCACAATTGACCAAATAAAAACACACCAGGGATTGTATTTCCCCTCTGGCCTTTAGTTATGAATAGAAGAATTTTAGGAGCTGAACTCAGGGTTTGTCCTCGTCTGTCCCCTTTTCACCCCTGCTGTGGTTTTGAGTCGCCCTCATGTATCTATGACCACTTTTATTTCCTTTAAGTCATCATTGTTGCCACAGCTGCAGCGCTTTCATTGTGCTACAACAAAGAAGTTGAAAGACATACAAAAATAGCTAATGTAGCAATTAGCACCACAATGGAAGCTATTTATCTTAGGCTTACATTTCGGTAAACACAACTCATTCACTTTTCTCTCCATATTGGTTGGATTTGTTGTAATTGCCTGGAACTAAAACAACAAAATCAAGCTACAATTTAGCTGAAGAAGAAGAGAAAATGATTGGCATCTGTATCCCAACACGAGACAGAGATTTACCCAGCATGAAAACACGTAGAAGACAGCCCTTGCAGCATCTCATCTCATTCATTCTCATTTTCTGCATTGTCCAATTAAGTTACCGTCGTGACACGCAACATCAAAGGACCCTAATTTGGAGCTTGGAGCCAAGAAGATGACAGGAAAGACGGAGGGAGTGAGCGTAAGATGAAATGTAAGTGTGATTTATAATTTGAGAGGAAAACCCCTTAATGGAATGAAAACCTCTTTGAAAATCATGAAAGGAAGAACAAGTACAGAGAGACATCATTTATCTTCAGTCTGAGAATGACAAGAAATACGTGAATCTTATCCTTGACTTAAACTGCAAATATCCAAATAAAGTTTCAAACTAAACCTACACCTATATTACACCAGGTTCTTATGTGTTCTCACGCTTGTGTAGTGGCTCAGTGTGTCCACATCACTGGTTCAGACGGATTGTCATTAAACTATGAGCAGACATTCGCGGCCCCCAAAGGAGATGACTTGGGCAATCCTCTTCCAGCGCCACGCTGAGGTTAACATCTGTGATTTTTAGTGATTAATCTGATGAAACATTCAAGCTCCCCTCAGAATAAATAGTTTTTACTTAGTTGAACCCTCAACTTCGATCTTGTGCAATCATTCAGTTTAAAATTGTAATTTCTCAAGTACTTTGGATTATGACCAAATGACAAAAAAAGGAATTAAATTCCAGCCTCAGTTGTTCTTGTTTAGTACTAATTAGCAACTGTTAGCATGCTAACAACAGTTGATCCCTTAACTTTTTTATTTTGTGCCATCATTCGGTTTACTTCATCTTTAGTGCTAATTAATTTGTAAACGTTTGCAGGCTAACTCAATTATCCAAGATTGCGCACAAGGGTAAATTGCATTTTAGCATGCTAATATTAGCATCTAGGGCAAGGCACAGCTTTGCTAACTCATCACACCGATCTGCTAGCATGGTTGTAGACTCTTGAGCAAGTTTTAATAGTAAGTTATTTTTGAGTGAAATTTCGTAAACAACTGCTGAATTAATTGTTATGAGACATTCAAGCTCTCCTCAGAATAAATTGTTTGGACATCCTGTAGTCCTCGACCAAACATCAGAAAAAGAACGACATTCCCATAATCCTCAGCTGCACTTCATATTTTGTGCTAATTAGCTAACGTTTGCAGGCTAACTCGCTTATCCAAGATTGTGAACAAGGGTAAATTACATGTTAGTATGCTAATGATTGCATCTAGGGCAAAGCACGTTAGTATGCTATTAGCATTTAGGGCAAGGCATGGCTTTGCTAAACTCACCACACAGATCTGCTAGTGTGGCTGTAGAGTCTTGAGCTGGGTTTTAACAAGCAAGTTATTAAAAATGACAAAATATGCTTCATAAAGATGGGGAGCTAAAGAACAATGATGAGGTAATGTCACTTGTTTATTCACTTATGCTTATTAAACAAAGGCTCATTGTTCCACTTTAGGTAGACGTATTCTAAACAGACGGACTGGTTTTGACAGGGATGGCATTTTTGCCTTCCATGCATCATACACTTTAAAGTGGCAGAGGTTTTTAGGCTGCTCTGTTAACTCAAACCTGTCTGTGTTGCAGATTGATGGATGAACATTTTCACTGAGGTCGATATGTCACAAGTAAAAGCTGCAACCCAAACTGCGCTCTCCATCCCGGCCTTACACTTGGTATAGAGTCTGTAACCCTATAGGGGAAGTGGGGGGGTTGAACAAACACACGTCTGAGGGAGGAGGCGTGCGTAGGTGTGTGTTTCACCACTCTCTGCTACAGTATTAAATAGCTTTCCTTCACATACCTGTCACCTAGTAATCAATAAAGCTCCAATTACACCTGAAACACAACAACCATCAGTAACCTGTCACTCATTCACACCCAAACCAAAAAGCATCCGTCATCCATAACTTTCTAGAAGCTTCTCAGACATATGAACAGTGCAGCTCCAGAGCTTCCAGGCATCATCCATCACCTCGGCCCACTTTTGGGGGTCCGTGGCTGGGACACACACAGGCAGTGAACCTGATCCACAGCAGGCCGCAGACTGGACCCACCTCTGGGGCTGCACAAATACAAACACACATAAAACACAGGTCACCTACAAGCGCACACAGGTGCCCTTTAACATCGCTCGAAGCTTTAAAAACATTCACCTCCCTCTCTGTCATTACATTGTGTAATTATTTTCCCTACTTAATCCACATTCTTAATTAAGTCTTCGCACATTTTTCCACTACTTTCCGCCCATTCTCACCAGACGCATCCCCTCCTCCTGCTTCTCCCGCTATGAGGATTATGTTTGCAGCTCGGTGTATAAATAGTGCTGAGTAGGTGGCCTTGTAATGGAAACACAGATATACACATATCAAAGGCTCAGCTCCCTTTCTGCAAATCTTACACACATTAATCAGGACTTGTGGTTGGCAGATGTGTGCGGCTGCTTTCTGCATATGTGCGCCAGTAAAAGTGCGGTATGCATCCATGCACGCCTGTCTGGAAATGTGTGCGTATATGTCATGCCAGCGGGTGAGAACATATGGCAAGCACGGTTTGCACTTTCTCACAAGGGCAGGCTCAGTGAAAGCTGCAGGTAGGCTTAAAGATGTTAAAAGGAATAGCTCAATCAACTCCTGGAGCTGTGCTTTCAAGCAACATCTTTGGGTGGTTTCATTCACAAGCTGCGCTGTAAGGACTGAAAGACAAGCACAGAGATAAAGATGAAACATTAGCTTTTCCATTAGCATCAGTCATGAGACGCTTAGTGTACTTTAGTGTACATTTGGTCCTTATACGCTTATCCTTTTCCCATGACCTGGGTCTTCTCATATTGCAGAGTGCACTCTTATCTTGATGAGATTACACCCCGTATTTTTGGTTTTAAGAATCAGATTAAAGCCTTAAGTGGTTGCTAGGCAAGGCCATATTTCCCCCCAAAATGTATTTAACTTGTGTGATTTAATTCAGGGGCTGCATGGTGGTGCAGTGGTTAGCGCTGTCTGTGAAGGTTCTCAGTCATCCAGGTCATGATCATTTGAAGCTTAATCCAAAAGGCAGCTGGACTTGGTTTAAGTTCTTGAAGACGTTTTCACTTCTCCTACGAAGAAAAACAAAATGATGAAGCCTTTCAGACAGGGGTGGCCTGGGCCCCCCTTGAAATCTGATTGGTTCCACCCAAAAATCCTAAACTAGAATTGGCTATTTGCCTGGTCAGAGGTGGGACTTGTGTTTAAATCAACTATTTGGGCTGTGTTGCAACAGGCTGCTAGTCGCTTTCTTTCTTTTTCAGTGTTTCCTTGTAACTCTGACCACACATCTTCTGTTTGAGTTCTTAAAGAATTAGGCTTCGAGGGAAGGGTTAATTAAATGCTATTCATTTGTGTGTGTGTGGACACATACTTCATGCCACCCTGGCATAAGTGAGTGCCCCCCAGTTGGGCCACCCCAGTCAAAAAAGTCTGGATCCGCCCCCGCTTTCAGATGAGAGGTGAAACGTCTTCAAGAACTTCAACCAAGTCCAGTTGCCTTTTGGATTAAGCTTCGACATGGTTTTTGTGTTGCGTCACAGCTAGAAGGTTCCTAGCTCGGATCCCGGTTCGGATTTCTTTTCATGCGTGGGTTCCCTCCTTGGACTCCGGCCTCCTCCCAAAGTCCATGCTCGTTTGGTTGATTGATGACACTGAAATTGCCCATAGGTGTGAGTATGAGCGTGAAAGGTTGTCTGTATCGGTGTCAGCCTTTTGACTGACTGGCGATCGGTCCAGGGTGTACCCCGCTTCTCGTCCAATGACGGCTGGGATTGGATCCAGGCCCCCCCTGTGACCCTGAACAGGACAAGCAGTATAGATAACGGATGGATGGATGTTTCAGCTTGAATACTAGATGCAGTTAGAGATCTTTCTAGGTGCTACAAGTGCCCAACTGCCCTGTCCAGTGCAGAAACTTTAACTTCCCAGGTCGTCTCTTAGATATCAATCAAGTCTTTTATTTTGTAGGGTCTAGTGTCCGATCCTCCAGGGCAAAAATTGTGGTGTAAGACGATTGATGGGGTAAGTGTGTCTCTGTGTCAGCATGATGATGGCAAAATAAAGAGTCTGACAGTTTTGGTTTGGGCACTGCTGTGGCTCAAGCGTTACCTCATTTCGTTCACTGTCAGGGAATCAGAAAGGTCCTGACACAGCCAGCATGTACTGCCTAAAGAAAAGTCTCTTTCCTGAGCAGGAATACTGAGTATCTGATTTTACAAATAAGAAGGAATCACATAAATGTCACGGTGATTAAGTGTTATGTAAAAGTACCGGCTTACATCATGTAATTTTTTGTGATTTAGTCATCGTGTAGTCTTCCAGCATGAGTCAGAATGAAGCCAGGGAGTTGCAGCTTTAAATGTCTTAACTTGCAGGCTGTGGTGATGAAAGTGTCATGGAGCTGCGGTCGCTCTGCTGGGACACAATACTGACTTGTCAAATTGCGTGCACGACCCAGATCAGCCTCTGGAGCGGGATATAGCAGGAGGAAAGGGACACCACTGCAGTCCATGAAGAGTCATAACATCGCTCTCACACATGCAGACCTCAGAGGAGTTCAGATGTCACATGTATGTTTGTTGATTTGGGACGTCTGACAGTAGCTTGACAGACATAAACACACATGAAGTGACTTTGTTGGCTGCTTCAGGGCATCAGAAACAAGACGTCAATACAAAGATGACATTTGATGGCCTTTTAAGCTGGCAAGTGCGTTCTTTCTTTAGCTTTATCTGCTAAAAAAGGCCACCGTGTTCGCCAGCTAGCTCCAACGTCTGTCTTTGCGTGGTGTTTTGTAGCTTTTAAATCCGAAGACAGCTGCTGGAGAAGCTGAAAACGACACTTAGAAGGAACCAAAACAGTAAAGTTGTGGTGAACAGGCGATAAAGCGTTCCAGAGCCGAGGGAAATTGCAGAATCTGGTGATAATTATTGAGCAAACTCTCTCAAATAAAACGGTCATTTGATCCACTGTTATTTAAAGTATTCATTATCACAGCTTTAAAGAGTTTTCTTTTATATATACAGAGATTATTCAATTTGCCTGCGCAAGAGATAGAAGGAAATCTGTCTGGCAAAGAGGGAAGAGTCCACTTTAACCTGCACAAACATCTGGACATGATATACACACGTTTTTCAGGGATGACGCAGAAAGGAAACAGGGAGTCACACCCTTACAAACCCACGTCTCCATCCTCCTGATCCTTGCCATCACTGAAAATGTCAAACCCTCACGGAACATTTCACACAACCTCATGCAGTGGAGGTGATGTGGATTATAGTCTGTGTTTACCCATAAATCACTCGGGGAGCAGAGCGCGGAGAGAGCTCCGGATAGGACGAGGAAAATTGGCCCCTGATGGCAAAGAGGTTTTTTCTTTCCGAGACAGAATATTGAGACGTGTCCAGAACCGTGACATGAACCACTTCTTGTTTTACCGGTTTTATTTGAAGATGCTATTCACAGGTTGCTCCTATTCTCTGCCTGCAGGTAAAGGGATACTCCCACCGGTCAATGCTTTCATCATAGAAACAGTTATCTTAGTCCTTTGGGAGAATGGGTTTGTTGAACATTATATTCTGCTTTTTCTATAGTGCATTGTGAGAAAAGGCCCCACAAAAAACCCCACGTTTTGAATGCGTCATTCAATTTCTGCTCAACAAAAGTGCCAAGAACACTGCGAGAGGGACATGATGTGAAAAGTGGAGATGCTCTTTCAGATTCCACATTTGACGTGGTTGAACTTTGCTTCACCTCCAGAGGCAGGGGCAGGGACGCAGCAAGAAACAACACAGAGCGGGCCGGGGGAAATTCCTGCCCAAGGATCCATGAGTGTCTTAATACCACAGGAATGCACGAGCGAAATGTTGGCGACTGTCATGACGACTGCAGATAAACCCAGGTCGTCCCGAGCGGCATGGTGGTTGTTATTGCTGCTGTTGCTGTTTGTTCTTGTTTGTTAGTGGGAAGCTGCAGACATGTCAACACGCTGTGTTTGTTTTCGGTTTTATCGCACAGTTATGCAAGACTTTCATGTTCAGAAGTATGTTTGCAGTAGTTGAGATTTTAAAGAATCACAGAGCATGTGTGGTCTCATAATGTTGACACAGACAAAAACATCAGAACAAAAATTAATAACTGATAATACACGTCTTTGTAAGACAGCAAACAAGAATCTTTTCCCCCCCAAAAAAACAACATTCCAGTTTGGTTCAAATGAGGACAAAACGTAATATTATACTGTTGCAATCGAGATGATGACATAAGCATGACTCAGAGGCAGAGCAGTTGAAAGAAATCAATTGTTTAATTGATATTAAATCTAAAGCAGAGGTTTGTTTAAGGTTGTTTAACAAACTGTGGGGAGCACATGAGCAGGCACTGGTCAAGAAAAATAAGCAAAAATCAAGAACAAAAGGTGATTGGGTGGAAATCAAATGGTCTGGCAAGAGACTGAGGAAAGAGGGCGAGTGTATATGAAGGAAGCTTCTGAGGTAATGGGGAACTGGTGTGCTGGTGACGGAGGGATCAGCTGACTGTGATTATTGGGAACACACTGAAGGAAACTACAAGAGGAGAGTGGCAGATAAAGATATGACAGGAGAGGATGATGTCTGAAAAAAAAACAGTAGGACCAATTTGTAATGACTTGATATTTGTGCAACATGTCTATTTACTTAGACAATTTGGTAAATAGCCAAGGAGCCCACCTGATAGAGCACGTACCATTTGGGAGTGGGTGCCTCTTGCACTGGGTTTCATTCCAGCCCAGGCCCTTGGCTGCATGTCATGATCCCTCTCTCCCCCCTGCATTTCCTGTCTATGCTCAGCTGTCGGGATCCATTAAAGGCAACAAAAGCCAAAAAACTAAAATCTAAAAAAGGAACTTACACATCCTACAAGGACTTGCAAACCAACAGAAGACAATGTGATAATTATTGAGCTTTGGAGGTGCTGCTGAGCAAAGCAAAGTCTTAACTTTGGAGAGAGAGTAAAGCCGCTTTCCCATTGGTAAAAAAACCCACTCACACTTGTTTTTTTTGCTTAGTGGGAAAGGTTACAATCGGCATTCAGACCCGGGTCAAATGACTCTGCAGTAGACCCGAGCAGCGGACCTCACCACCATAACATCTTCTTTGTTTACTAAGCCTGTCTCTGGCGTGTTTGTGACGTCAGACGGTGATGCAGCAGAAAAGAGACAGAAAGGAGTACACTCCACTGGCAATGGGAACAAAGATCTATCTATGGCGTCTATCAGCAGGTCTTCCCGAGTCTGAAAAACCCGCGTCAATGCACTATTTTGGTGGGAAAGGAGTATAAGGCTAGCAGCTTTCCCCCCTGCTTTCAGTCTTTATGCTAAGTTGAGCTAACGAGCAGCTAGTCGTAGCTTCCTTTTATGTAAACAGATTCATACAGGTAACTTTTCCCTGGTAACTCTTGACAAAAAAAGTAAAAGGCTTATTTCTTTTAATAAACATTCATCCCAGTCCAATTATTTCGGCTCACACAAAGAAGTTACATTATGTTTTGCATTTAAACTTTTGACATTTGCCTAACCCAAATTGTATAAATTTTGAGAACAAAAATAATAAAATTGGGTCGATAAATACAACTTTAATGACACAAGCTGTCATAGCAAACAGAAAACTTAATCCTGGAGCGACATGTTTACTGTAATAATGAGTTACCCCCAGGACTTGTGATTCGACTCAAGGGAAATCCACCCTAATGAACCACTAACAGCTTTCCTTTTCCAGCACGGCACCTTACATAACCCAGAGAGGGAACACCCTGTCAAACACTCTGTAAAAACAACATTGATTTGTTACATTGCTGGGTGGATCTCCTCCAAAACTACCAGTGTTTCCATTCGTCTCTCGGATACTTTCTGCATTAGCGTGAAAAAAGATTTGTCAAGGCTCGTGTGGATTTGTGGGTTGTGCTGAACTACTCCCTATCGTGCCTCCACTCCTGTTGATGGAGGAGCTCGTGAAAAGCGCTGGCAGAGGGCCCGTTGATCCTCATTCCTCAACTGTGATCCATATTTTTATGTGTTCTTTTCTTCTCTTTCAATGCCCTGGGATGTTTCCCGGTAAGGATGAAGGAGGATCTTCCTCTTTGGACCTGTTTTCAAGTGTGTTTTGTTTAGAGAGGCCAGGTTAAAAGCTCTATTAATCTCTGAAACAGTTTGCAACACTTATTTGCCTTTCATGCTTTGCACTATCCAACACTCCAAAACCTTTTTAATGCAAGGCTGTGTATACAACCCAATTTACAGGGGCTTACACCAATATAGCTGTTGCTGCCCACTCCCTCATCTCTCCTCTGATGAGCGCCGTATAGCAGAATCCATTATTAGCCGCTATACATGCTGGCTATCCGCCAGGCCCCTCTGGTTAGCCACTCAAAGAGGCCAGCGCCAGCCAAGGCCTGCAGCGTTCCCATGCTAAACAAAAACACATCAGCAAAGTCAATATTAGCCTTTTGTGCTGCCAACCCACAGCAGGAAAAGAAGCGGAAAATACCTCAAGGATATCTAAAGGCTGAATGAAAACACTCCAACGGAAGTAGGAACGCTGCCACAGTAAAAAAAACCTGGAGTTTGGTGAAGTGCTCCCGCAGGTCTGTGCCTCTCCGGGGGGCTGTAACCCATCACACTCATGCTCTCACTTCCGGCCATTCTCTGTGTGAGGTTAATTGGATAGCGGGACAACACTTCGTCAGGATGCGTGTGTTAAGTCTTACAGTCACTCACATGCTGTTTTTTTCCCCTTAATGGAACGAGTAATTTCCCCAGATAACTGCGCTCGTGTTTCTCTGCCAGGACTGAAGAGTCAGGGAACACAAATACAAGCTCAGATATTTTTACAGAGACAGTGAGGAGACATTTGACTTATTTTTCTGCCCAATGTAAAGAGATCAACAGTGGTATGAACTGGTCCTTTTCTAACTTGATAAAGAACAAGTAAGGCACATTGCAATCATAATGTGTGAAATGTCTCATGCAAGCTCTGGGGCTGGTTTTACGATTAAGATAGGCTTTGACTATAGCTGACAAACAGTCAGACTTCAGATAGACGTCTACATTCATCCGTTTTTAACAAAGCCGTTAAGTTCTTGACCTCAAGCAGGACTATGATGCATTGAATTCTGGGTAAATCAAGACTTTTTTCTAAATAAAAAAATGGCCGACCAAGTAACCGCATCTAACCGCTCGAGTCGGTTTACCCCAGCAGAGTGTATAAAAAATTAAAAGTTAATTCGGCCGTTGAAGGGACCATCAAAGATTTTCAAAATGCAGTACTACTGGTCAGCAGGTGTCACTGATTGTTACCATGGCAACATGGATCTTAGAGGTGAGTTAGCCTTGGGGTAAGGTGTCAAATTTTTTAGCTTAAAATAAGTCAGTCTTTATTTTTGTGAAATGGTCTAACTTGCATTAGACTAATCAATGATCAACATTAAGACTGGCCTAACACAGACCAGTCTAAAACATCTTTGTGAAACCGGCCCCTGGTTATAATGCACCGTGGCGTATTAAAGGTCAGGATAAGACGTGCTGAATTTCACCTTGTATGGTTATGAAACCATTTCTATGCAAGAAAGATCCCACTGAGATTACCTGAAACAATAAAGGTTACAATAACCAAAGATGAATCTAGAGAGAAAGCCCCTGCCCTCTTATTTTGAAAATCTGACATTTACTGTCGATGACTGAAGAGCCTGATTACTAGATGTGACATTCTGTGCACTCGGTGAATCATACATCAATGCAAAGAACAGGAACAGTGAGGACAAAATCACTATCAGACACTTTGACAGCAGATTTTTTGGACGGACTTTTAATGTAGTTTTCCTAAGTTAGCTTTGTGTCTTAGTTTTTAACAATACATCTGTAATCAATCTCTCTCAATGACTCATTCACAGCCCTAGATGCAGAACATTGTGTGACTTTGATTACAAAGCTGCAGGAAGTTTGAGGCTTAGGTTCTATTAAATATCATAACTGCATAGGAATGTTACTTTTATAACTTTTTATTGTAAAACATGTGACTTGATTTGTAGGTTTTGATATCTTGGTGGATTTCTCCCTTTTCCAGGTAATGTTGGCTAACTGGAAAAGGTTAGCTGACATTTGGTTAAAGTTTATAACCTCTCAGTCTAAAGGTTAACCTTGTTGGCAGTCAGCTCGGTTCTCTGACTTTCCTCCCTCGAGACTCATCCAGGTCGAATCCTGTGAGAGGGGCTATTTGACCTCAAAGACACGACGAGAGTATTTCAATGACTTTAAACTCTTCCCAAAAATCAAGTTCCAACAAATTCAACGCCATATGAAATTCATTTGAATTATACCGAACACTACTGTTGTTGGTGTAGAAAGAGGACCACAGCCCTTAGCCCTAGTTATAACCCCCCTTTCAGAAGCACATTATCATTATCATTTGTGTTTTGCACCAAATAATGGAGAGTAGTATTGATATGAATATCAATAAGCAGTATAGGTATCAATAAAATCCTAACGATACCCATCCCCATCTGCTGTGCTTCAATTTTGAATTCAATCTAATCATTAAAGTTCAAACTATTATTTCACCACATTCAAACGATATATCGAATTTCATTTGACAAGTGACAGCCCTACTAAGTGTGTGTGTTTTAACTTGTGTGTGCACTCTAGTTATTTCCCCTAAACAACTCGTCACTACAGTTCAAGGATTTCGGGGAATTTGTTGATGCTAATGGTTCTCGAGCTCGCTCCACAGTGGGTCCAACAGCTGTTGGAAGCACCAGATGGGGTCAGGATTCATAGTCCCACTTGGATCGTGTAATAGTGATGATACTTCTCACTTTTTTTTTCTATTAGAAACTTCAATCCAAAGGCGACGGACGCTCAGTGCCAGAGAGTTTCCTCCGTGTTTTTTTCCCTTTCCCACAGCTGAGTAAAGCTCTGCAGCTGATGTTCCAGTGCATTAAACTATTATGAAACCTCATGATTCACAGTTCAGCCTGCATACCGCGGATACAGGGTGCTTACTGAGGAGTTTGGTCCAATGCTAGTGTAGCCCTCCCACACTACTCATATTTTTGTTTACAATAATTATATTACACCTGGCAGCTCTATGAAACTGTTTAGCATGAGAGATGAGTTGTAAGAGCTCTACTATTATATCAGATATGCACATAACAACATGTGACTCTGAGTGGGGTGCAGAGAGGCCAAGTTAGCTTATAATTTTAGCTAGATTGTTAATGTGAGCACCACACTACAACTCCTTATGCACAATAACCATCAACAAAGAAAACACTACACGACAAGGTTCAAATGTTACAACAAAATAACTCATTTATTTATAACCCAATAAAATAAATAAACCTTTATGCATGGGATTTTATAACTCAGTCTATTGGTACCATACGTTGGCGCGCCTGTTGGAGCTCATTTGAATCCTTTTTTAATGTTTGTCAGTACTCACGGTTCCTTTGACACTCAGAGGTTGTAACAAGTGCAAACCTTATGTCTCGCGTGGGATGGGAAACACTCCTGCTGAGTGTGTGGGTGTGTAGCCAGCCGTCTTCTACCCTGCACAGGCGAGTCCAAAGCACTTCACAGCATCGTCAACGGCAGGGCGGCAGGTCTGAAGCACACTATTCAAAGGCAAGGCAAGGCAAGTTTATTTATAGAGCATGATTTATACATAAAGCAATTCAAAGTGCTTTACACGGTTAAAAACAGAGCATTAAGAACATTAAAAGAAATGACAAAGCAAAAAATATTTGAATAAAACCCCCAAAATATATAAAAAATTTAATTAAATATTTATTAAGCTTAACGAATTAAGTAATAGATTAAGATAAGATCAATTTAAATTAACTAAAGTATGAAATAATTAAGTAAAATTGAATAAAAAAGTTTTAAAAGAGCTAACCGATTGAAAATTCACAGCCAACAGTAAACTGCCTGTTTATCTTCACTTAAATATTCATATAAATATAATTTCAAACTTACTCCGAAACTTGGTGCTAATTAGCGATAGCTCAAAACGTGCTCACAGCATTAGCACCAAAACGTGATTTTACTGACCAAACATGGACTCCAAACAACTCACTCTAAACGTAGTACACACCAAAAAACATTGTGTCAATGCAATACTTCAATAACCGAACTTAAACAAACTTTACGCACTTTATTAGCAACGTTTCCCTTACTTCCGGTCTCCTTGTTTTCGTCGCTGGTGTTCCATCCCACCTCTCTAACTTCTGATAGGTTAGGAAAAGGGCAAGTGACTGGCGCTCCCTCTATGAGTGACACCTGTCTGAACCAATAACGCAAAACTTGAGTGCATGATAGATTCAAGGACTGCTCAAACTGACGGGTTTTCGAATTACTTTTCATCTATTATTCCTTACTGATACAAACTTACAGACATTAAAATAAACACAGTTTGGAACTGGTTTTACACAGAACTAAACATTAATGCAAATTAAAAAACTGTAAACAAACTGCATGTTGACAGATTTAACAGGGTACTACACTATATTACTCTTAAAACAGGGTGCGCGTGTGTGTATACATGTGTGTTAGAATGCTGTAAAGCTTCAGCGAATTTATTTCAGCTTTGAGATTTAGGACGTTTGATAGAAGCTATTTAAAAACACAGCTAGCACATGATAAGAAATACAAGATTAAACCAGATGAAGAAGGGGAAAAACATGAATAAATACATAAAATATAAGAGAGAAAAACATCTAAGTCTAATCTCTGTATGCTGTTTTATTAGAACTGGATTTCCCCGTTTTAATAAACCAAACTCGTGTATTTGAAGAGCGTGTGTTGTGAGAAAATATCAAACCCTGCTGTGTTCTTTCCAGCAGCCCTCCTGCGTCCACAGTCTTCACATATTAAAGATTAAATCAGGCGGATTAGAGTTTATATGAAGTCGGGAGGTAAGCTTTGCTCACACAGACCTACCCTGTGAGCTACTGGTATTAAATCACAAAAAATATTTGAAATAAATCTGTTTTTATTCTTCAAGTACATATTGTCATTTTGAAATGTCACCAGTGCCCTACATGGTCGATTTTCAAGCCTTTTGAAGTGACACTTTGTCCTCATAAAACTCTAAATTATGACTGCTGCGGGTCCATTTCTCCCTGGAGGGGCTTTTCACAGGCAATTACTGTTATGTGCTGGCCACTAGTGCTCTGAAGTGTGCTGTGGTCAGAGTTCATCAGGTTGAGGTCAAGTGAAAGAATACACACCGTGACATTAATTGATTTCATGCTGCCTAAATCATTGACATAAGGCTCATTACTGTGATACAACTACCTGATTGGGAAGCTTCTATATAAGTTTACTTTATGGACTGTCATTGATTTTATATTTTATGTTAATGTTCTCATAATGGTGTGGTGTAATATACAACATGCACTTAAGAAAATCCCAAATCAGGTCAGCCCAAGTCGCACATAAAGAGCACAGCTGTGTAGTTTTCCTGCTTCCACAGTTTCAATTCATTGTGGTTAATGATTACAGGTCTGAGGGGCAACAGTGAGTCATTGTGGCTACCACATTTCCTGTGAGTGCATAATGAAACACCTTTCTACAACATCCAGTAAGCATCTGTAATGGGCAAGGCTGAACACTTTCAGCCCTTAAAAATTAAAATTAAAACATAGATTCTCCTTTGGTGGCCCCTGTGGCCACAAGCAGTAACTGCAGTTGTGTTTTTACTTCTCACATGAACTCACGTCCCAGAGACCCAAATCCTCGATTTGTTTGGGCAGTTATAGAAACACATTTGCTTCATGGATCTTTAAGGAGATTTACAGGAGCAATTCTCCCCTGGAAAAAGCCACTGTCAGTCAAAGCTGTTCTCTGTAATCCATAGAAGCAATAAAATTTGAAATTGGCGCCATAGCTGTGGAGAAAGTTGTACAAACAGCTTGTGGTTTCGCCCATTCTACATTCCTACAACACCCAGCATGCATTGCGCCCCTCCATCAGTAAGGAACGGCCCAGCGAGAGACGCCGGAGTGAAATACTACCGTATTCAAGTCAAGGACATTGATCGCTGCAGGCAATGGCTCAGAGCGGTACAGAATCTGAAATACGACGAGAATATACCGAGATCGTCTTTGTGTCTGCAGTCTACATTTCAAACCTGACGATTTTGAACGAGACATGACATCGGAGGCGGGCGTCCTAGACTGAGGAAGTGTAGTTTACCAAGCTCCCTGGCCTCCGCTAGATGACACATTTCACAGTCTGGTGGAGGTTTTCCAGGGCCCACTGAAGAAGCGGATAGCGTCCTCCAAAGGCACGTAGCCAAACTGCATGTTTCTCTACCATAATGACATTAGCTCCCCATCAAAGCATGATAGGACTGAGGTTGAAAATCGGCGAACTTGCCCTTTAAGTGCAAGCAGAGACCATTAAAAAGCACATGGCACCAAATTCGCAGAGTAAATGTTGCTAACTGTGCAAGTCAACACCCACTCAGTTATATGACATTACAGCAGATGCAAAGGCTTTCACCTGTATAATAACTATCATGTAAAGTCATTCGTCAATCTACAGTGACTTAGCAGACATTCTGTAACAGATTGGACCAGTACTCCGCCAACATATAAAGGGGCAGTTTAAAGGATGTACAGGCATTCCTGTTCCTAATCCTACTCCTCATCTTTAGGGATATCCTGCCATCAAACATGTTCGATGCTGAAGGTACACGTGCTCCCTGTGACCCACAACTAGCAGGAAAACAAACTTGATTGGGAGCATTGACCTGTAGCCGAGAAAGCTAGCACCCCACCCCACCCTTCCCTTTCCCCTTCTGCACCCCGACCACGCTGACATAAAGCCCAGGAAGGGAGAGAGCTGCAGGGACACACACGCTCCGCGCTCTCCTTCCGACCATCAAAAGAAGCCGGTGTAGCGCTATCTGTTTGCTCAGGAGGCTAGAGTCAACTCCTGGAGGGAAGCAGGAGGAAGGTTTTAATCAGGATAATACAACACAAGTTTGGAGGAGGACCAAGTCTTTAATAGTCAACCACTGCACGGGAAAAAGAACGTGCAGTCCCCATTCTTCCTACAGCAGAGGTCAAAGGTCACATAAACCCAACTTATCAAAGGTTACAGATCACATACTGCTGAATGTGCACGTCTTAAGGAGCACTTACACAGGAAATCTTTCCTATAGCCACTGTAATCAACACTGTTTCCCCTGCGGATTAACAATTGTAATGTATGAGGCCGTTTGTGTTCATCGGAGCTGAGATCGCCATTCATAATTAATTCATTGTCTGTAAATGGTGCACTTCAAAGGACGGCAAAACAAGTTCTAACATGTTTAATACCTGCTGCTGCGTAGCTGTTAATTAGCCAACTGTAGAGGCTAAATATAAACCCCCGGGTACACATGTGAAACTGCTGATGAAGCCAACTTAGTGAAAAAATGTGGAAACTGAGATTAAACAAAGACGAGCAAATATTAATTTAAAAGAAAGAAAAATAAGCAGTAATTTGAGTTTGACATCTGAAAACCTCACAAAGCTGCCAGCAGCAAACACACACACACACACACACACACACACACACACTTAGTGATTTAGCAGGCTGGGAATGGGATTGATTAGTCTTCAACTTTTGGGCAAAAAGACATTTTTTAATTGTCTTCACAGATGACTGAGATGCAGGAACGCATGTAACGAGAAATCTTTCATCCACATGCTCATTAGCACAGCGGGCCGTACACACCAGCGAGAAGTGGATGGTACGTTACACACAGTTAAGGATTTCGATCATTGAATTATATTCTGAAAGTATTGGCATTAAATGTAGAGGGGCCCAAAATATACGTCTAGTAAAATGAGAGGCGCAAGATCTAAAACTGAATCCACAGTTTCAGGCCTTGTACTTTTAATTGCTTTATGCAGTACATAAAAATGAGCCATACAACTCAGCATATAACTATATTTATACAACAGTTAGTTTCGACAAAGTATCTGATTGGACAAGAAGCTTCCCTGAGTGCTGATATAGAGAACAACATCACCGGGACTTTTCACTCTACTACTGTACGTCTACATTAATCAAGCCGGTACCTCTGAATCACTCGGCCGACTCTTGATTCACTGGCTGATAACTTAAAACATACAGATAAATGTACATCGTACAAAGTAGCTGCTCTGTGGTAACCTGTAGACACAAGCTGTGTCTCAATTCAGGGGCTGCATCCTTCGCAGGACGCAGGCAACGTAGGATGAGTCATTCGTAGCCTGCATAGACCGTTTAGGCAGAACTGAAATGAGTCTACGGAGGATTTCCTGTTTGCGTCACCAGCTGTTCCCACCCTTACTCTTGCGTCACTACACTCCGTTCCTGACGCCTAGCAACAGGTAGCTATCGCTGGCTAACTAGCTACAATAACTAACCTCCTTTGTTTATTTTTGTTACATTTGTATCACTAGCTCTTCAAACTTTTACAAGTGTATTCCTCAGCCACTTAGAGTCTGCCATCTCATTTAAATTGGCACGCAATGAATCTAGGGAAAAAGTTGGGCCGCAAAGGATGCACCCGATGGATCCTTTGCGGCCCCGGAAAAGGAGGACGGATTTTTCGCATCTAAAGGAGCCTTCAAAATGCTGCTGTGACGCAATCGGCCTTGAAATACATCCCTTGAAGGATGCAGCCCCTGAAATGGGGCACAACTACAGAGTGCAGGAGAATGTTGAGTTGGTGGAGCAAAAAGTAATAATCTGTTGTTCATTATTACTGTTTACTACTATTTGCTGAGTGTTGTATAAAAGCAATATCACACTCAAGGTTGTGATGTTGTACCGAATATCAGCACGGCTGTGATTATCTAACCCTGCGACCGAATCACATCTTTTGCCTGCCCTACATGCCTTTAAAAAACCTCCTCTCATACTGTACAAATGTGACTGCATGTGTCAGCGGTTTTGGAAATGAGAACCCGTCAGCAATGAGCAATCGAGCACAGCTTGACGGCATCCTGAAAATGAGTTTAAGTCACATTCCTGAGCTGGTCTTCCTCCACTAAACTAAAAAAAAGGTGTCTTTAAAGGGGACCTCCGGTGAGCAGAGGCCCGTGGCTGACTCAAATGATGTGCCTGGTGTTGGAGCTGTTTACAGTAAAGGTGAAGAATGTGTCTTAATGTCGGCAGCAGGGAAAAGAATGACCCCTCTTAAAGACAAAACAAAGACGATAAGCCAGGCTGGTGCAATACGTCAACCTTGAGTGTGACCTCTGCAGAAGAAGGCTGTTTAGCACTCCAGAGTGTTTGTTTAGCTCAAAATATTATTTAAACCGGCTAAATTAAGAAGGCGATTGTCCCTGAATCCTCTGCAGTGAATCTTCCTTGGACACACTCATCAACCCTGCTCTTGAGAATCGAAGAGACACCAAGAGGGACAGAAATATAAAGCTTGGCCTCTTGCAGCCATGGCACCGCTCCACAAACTGACTGTCAAAGCCTGAAGCTTTTTTTTTTTTTACTGCCTTCCTCAGAGACTCTGGAGGCCCTATTTCTTTGCGACGCCAACTTACTCTGCCTCAACCCCACTCACAAACCGCATATATCATCCCCCTGTCGGGCCGAGCGCGCCGTGCCACCAGAGTTTCCTTCATTGCCGCAGTAATGCAAAACGCGGGTAAAACTCATAAATGTCAGATGCTGTTTAGCCAGTATGGGTATATGAGTGTGGCTCTGCGGGCTGAGGCTCGGCAGAGCGCTGCAGAGGCTTTTTAAAAAACCTCAGCCATCTGCTTCTTATAAATCACAACAACTTGCACTCGCATCCAAAAAACATTCCTCGCATTTCAGGGGGCTGAGTCCAAGATGATGAAGAGGACAAACAAATCAGACACACATTGATTTTATTGTGTAACGAATGTGAATCTGCAAATTTTATACGTTTGATGCTATAAAAGTATCGGTGCGGGGATTATGAGACATCTGGGATTAACTAAGACTTGCATATCTCTTTATCTGGAAGCTGTCAACACAAACATTAACTAACCTTAGATATCTGTAACAGGGTGTGTTCGGATCCAAACGCAACACATGAAGAAACAGGGATCATTGATTATAATCTTGCTTCAGCAACTGCAGTAGCTCACAGGGATTAATAACAACTCAAGTTCAATATACAAGCCAAGAAGCCGTAAGAGTCTGTGGACTGGGTCGGGGGCTCGGGCTAGGGGAGCCGAACCAGGAGATCATACACAATCACACAACAGCTCAAAACAGGTCGAAGGTACCGTGCAGGAGACGTGGTCGAGGAAACAAAGGGTCGAGAACCAGGATAACACTCAGTTGAAGCCGATGAACCAGGGAGCAGGCAGGAGAAGTGGGGAAAAAGCAGATTAGTGTGACGACACGGTCAGAGTCTCTGAGGCAACGTTAAGCAAGCAGGGAAACTTACACAGCAGTGTCATCACAGGGAAACAGGCAGACAGGAGACGAGGCACAGCTCATGGTGAGGGGACAAAAAGGGTCACCAACGGGGAAGCAGTTTGAGTGCGAGAGCGGGAGAGGCTTATATACCGTCTTGATTACTAACGAGGAGCAGCTGTGTGCCCAGGTGAGCTGAGTGAGCTGATGAGGTGGGCGTGGCCGGCAGGCAGAGTGGAGCAGAGAGATCCAGAGAGCAGAACTGTGACAGATATCACAAACACCACTAATTGGATTATTCAGGATCAAAGAGTGTTGTTAAGCTTTTTATACATGGCTGTTATATGAAAATGTATTTTACTGGAGCTCAGCTGGTTTTGTCTGTTTAGCATGCATTTAATGTGAAATTGGCATTAGGTAAAATGGCATATTAAAGCCTTTTCTAAAGGTCCTGGGTTTTTTTTCTTGTCCCTTTCCTTTAGAGGTTTTCTTTCTTTTAAGGAAATAGATGCATCACAGAGCGTTGGTACACAGAAGTAACCCTGCTGGCTAACCCTAAATCTTTATATCATTATAGGCCTGCATCCTTATAGCACAAAGTTTGAAAGTATTTCCTCTGATGAAACTGTCAGTCTGATCAGATGTAACTTAAATTTGAAGTTCGTTGTCATTGTTAAGTGATGGCACATTCTTATGACAGAGACAGATGGAGGGTAGTTGGCTGAGATATTAAAACATTAAATCAGCAGCCAAATACAGAGAGAAAATAGAAGCAGAGAGCATGCTGCTGGATCATTTGCTTTGAAAAGGATTCAAAGATTTGGAAGCGTCGTGCCTTCTTACACGATGTTGAAAATACCAGTCCACAATACACAGATTGCAAAACAATGTGTCCCATGTTGAAAAAAAGTGTCCTATTACTAAAATCAGCTCAGGAGAAATATGGTTTTTAAGTTGCGTTCACAGGATCGTCAGTTATGACTTCTCAGGTAAAGAAACAGTAGTCTTGCAGTCTGGCTTTGCAGTTCAATTTTGCAGCAAACTTCTCTAAACAGTCAATTAAATATGAATCCCATGTGAGACGAAAGCTCAGTACCCGTAAGAGTTTTGCGTCATCTAGTGTCAAGAAGTTGGCACTGCTTTATTTTGATGGCGGAAGAGAGAGGCCAGAACATGAGCCACTGGAGTTACCGTTGCATCAAGTTACTTACTGACACCTATAGTAAGACCGGATGTGTGAATATTTTGCCTTCAAAATAAAAATTTACTTTTTTGATGCAGCAACAAATAGCTAACATTCATACCATTAAAAGACATTAAATTTTTCCGAGTACAGTTTTAAAGCTTTATCAACGAGGCCTTATTCGTCAGGTGTGTGTACACATAAAACGAATTTGATTCCAGACAAACATTTCTCTTCATACATGGAAGTAGACATGCACAGTCAAGGACAACATGCTTGCGAGTCACGTCAGGATTTAGATCTTATTTTAAATGGAGTACACCCTGCGGTCGTTAAAAAGGTGTTTAATACATGGACAATTATACATGTAGCTATTTATTATCTTTATTTTGAAGGTCTACAGCGGAAGTTGTACTTCATGTTGTGGTTAACTTTAGCTGGCGCTAGCTGCCAGGCTGCAGGCAGGCGGACAGTAACAGCAGTCAGTTACCAGCATGGCTTACATGGCGAGGATCGGTCCGTCCATCCTGAGCAGCAACCTGTCCTGTTTGGGCAGCGAGTGTGTGCGGATGATGGAGTGCGGAGCGGACTACCTGCACCTCGACGTTATGGACGGGTTAGTTTGACTGTAATTAGCTAGCTGGATGGGCTAGCATGTTTACGACTAGCCAACAGATTGGAAGTTCAGTGCTTGAGAGCTAAAGTTGGCTAACATCAACAAGCTAAGCTAGCATGTCAGAAGTTAAGCTTGGGAAGAAAATATTGATTTTTAGTATATTTTAAAGTAAGTAAGGGAAGAAGCCTTGCTAACCTCTAAGTGTCAGCATGAGTCTATTTTAAGTTATTTTTTAACATTCTTCCGCCTACCTGTTAGTTATATCTTCCTTCTTCCTAATTATGCAAGACGTTATTTTGCAGCTGTTTACGCAAGATAAGAATCTTTCATCACTGCAGGAAGTAAAATGTTTGTTTTTGTTTCTACCTGAAGACATTTTGTCCCCAACATCACATTTGGCCATCCCATGGTGGAATGCCTTCGGAAGTCAGTAGGCCAGGACCCTTTCTTTGGTGAGAGAAATCATATGATGCCTAAACATATGCTGCACTTGAGTGGATTCATTAATGCTGCAGCTGTGTGTTGGATTAAGTATTGTGAGTGACGGTGTAAATGTTGCAGACATGCACATGATGGTGTCTCGGCCGGAGCAGTGGGTGAAGCCCATGGCTGCAGCAGGAGCCAACCAGTACACATTCCATCTGGAGGCCACCACCAACCCTGGAAACCTCATCAAGGAGATCAGAGAGAGCGGCATGAAGGTAAGAGTTAAAGCTGCAAAACAACAGGAAGAAAAGCATTAGAGATTTAGTGTGATTAGAGAAGAATTTCTCTCTTATAATACTAAAAATTGTAGAAATAAATGCATACTGGTATTTAAGCCAATTGATATTTATATTTTAAGAACATCAAATATTGGCATCAGCTGCAGAGGTGACTTTTCTACATGTCTTCATGCTAACACCGTGTGTTTTTGTAGGTGGGTTTGGCCATAAAGCCTGGTACTACTGTTGAAGAGCTTGCACCCTGGGCTAACCAGATCGACATGGCCCTGGTCATGACTGTTGAACCTGGCTTTGGAGGACAGAAGTTCATGGAGGACATGATGCCCAAGGTAAAGATGACCAACAGAAGTAGAGGGGAAAAAACTAGATTTCGCGTCTGGCTATGCAGTAAATCAATAATGCTAATACACTGCTCGGTGGTGTTCCAGGTCAGGCTATACAACATATGGTTCTCCTGTTGAGACAACAAGACACATAGTGAGCCATAATGGAGCGCACACAGTCTATGTTTTGACGTTGTTTAGAGGTTGTGCTGCTAATGTTACTGTTCTTGTATGTTGTCCAAATATCTGATCATTTTGTGCGAATGCTTTGGCAGTAAAATTGCATTAAACTGCATCATATAATAATCACCAGGATGACAATATTTAGCCTTTCAGTTCTACATACCAAATTTGGAAATCAGCCAAGATGTGTGAGGGATAGATCAGACCAAACGGCATATAGATATCTCAGTAAGAACATTATTACTTTGTACCACACTCTTATAACACACTTTTGCTGAACTGTAAAAAATACAGGTTACATAAGTGATGTCAGACTCGAGCTTCTGCTAACTTAAAAAAATTAAACTTCATGAAAATCAAATAAAGATGAGTTTCTCTCTCTTCTCGCTCTCTTGCTGCGTTTCTCTTTTTAGCTCCAGCGGGGAAGTTGGTTTGTTATTAAAACGGCTTTAACAAATCGCAGCTCAGAAAGAAGCACTGTGTTTTTTTTTTCCACAGCTCAGTAATTTATCTGAGTAGTATTCACAGGAGATCTGGAGAATGCTTTTAATTTGCGCTGTGTCTCTTTTTGGAGTCCTATTAATGTCTGTAATTGTGCTGTAGAAGTAGCGTTAAGCAGGGCCTGATCTGTGTTTAACTTTTGTGCCTGTAACACAGGTAAGCTGGCTGAGGAGTCAGTTCCCTTCGTTGGACATTGAAGTAGACGGAGGGGTCGGCCCCGACACAATTCACAAGTGTGCAGAGGTACAATAAGCAAACACACACATCCGTCTGGTAGAAGAATCAGGTTTTCCAAGTTTTTCTGACAATAAATGTGTGTTTGTTTTTGCTCCAGGCAGGAGCTAACATGATCGTGTCAGGCAGCGCCGTGGTGAGCAGCAATGACCCTCGCTCTGTCATCGCTCTCCTGCGCACTGTGGTGGCCGAAGCAATCCAGAAACGTTCGCTGGACCGCTGAGATGTGCCCCCACCTGTCCGTCCCAGCAACACGACACAGCAACCAGCGGAACAGATTCAGACATTTCTATATCTGGGGTACAGGTTGAGGTCACGGTCAGAGGAGGGGTCTGAATGGAGACATTAGCTGATGACCAAAATCCAGATCACTTTGATGCGAGTGAAGCTGCACCGTGCCTCTACAGAACTTACTGAACTTCATCCTGTTCTGCCACAGTCTCCTCTCTGAACGGTTAACTCTCATCGCAGCCTGGGAAACACCATGTCAAGGCTGACGCCGAGGTTACAAGATTTAACTTCATTAAACATTCCTGAGTATTGTTTGGTTCACACTGTAAGCTTTAAGTATAAATTAATGATTGAAAAAAAAAAACTGTCCAAGCAGCACTGTGTTCAGTAAATCCTTCTTTGACTTCCATCCAAAATACTTTTTTCACAGTTCACACTTTTGGCTCTTTTGTTGGAGTCGCTGCACGGCTGAGCAAAAATAATGTTCACTTACAAATTTCATGAGATTTGGCTTTTGGAGATTAAAGAGACTCAATTAAAGTCAAGTGTGGATTATGTGCAATCTCACCTCGAGTGTGGTTCTTTGTAGCATACTGTAGCATATTGGAAAACAGTTTGGACAAACCTATTAAATGTACTATTAAAAATACATGGAGAAGTACTGAATGAAGCCCACTGATCTTCTGCCTTTGGGTTGCAGTACACACTCCTGATATTGTGTCTGATCTGGTGGTAGCCCTACCATCCAGCCTTTTTATTTTGAGATGATTTATTCCCATGACAAATATATATTTTGTATTTGATTTTATACATTTCTACATTTGCTAAAATCTAAGCTATTACCCGTAGTGAAACCAGAAAAGATGAAACATATCAATATAAGTAAAAAATATGGGGCAATGGAATCTAACTGGAATTCAGTACATTTACTCAACTATTGAACTTAAAGTAATAATCTCGCAGATTTTCATCTAAATAAATGTCAAGTTAATAAATAATAATTATTATTATATTGTAATAATAATAATAATAATAATAATAAATGTTAAGTCACTATCACCGAATTAGGTAACACAATGGTGATTGAGTCTCTGACCCACTGATGAAAGCCTTTGCATTTGCAGTATACAGCATTATTATGGACTAGTGCTGTGTTCGAAATCTAATACTATATACTACATACTGTATGCTTTTGTTTGTATACTACATACTACATTTTGGCCAAATCAGTACGTACTGCTAGTATAGTATGCCATTTCGAATGGCGGCCATTCGTGGAAAAAATCACAAGCGGCGCCCAGTTAGTGACGCGTTTTCCATCACCCAGCAGTGGTTGGTCTGCCAGAGAGGGTAGGCGGAGCTAAGCGGCTGCTTTTCCGGTCTCTGCAAGTGTTGCGAGTAAACAGTAATCTACTATGGCTGAACAAACAAAGAAAAGATCAATGACTACAGATACAACTTCAAAAATAAGTGAAAATCCAAAGAACAAGAAACTAATTCGACGCTCAGATGAAGACAAACAGTCTAAAAAGGAAAGCGACCGTCAACGAGGAAAATCAAGAGTTACAACCGGAGCCAACGTCTGGTTATCTGGGAAGTATGTGCCCACAACTGCCTTTTATCGCCATTGGGTGCCGCCAAAGAGAATGAAACTGGGAGCTTCGAGATTATAACTTTACATACAATTTGTTGAGTATTTCCAATTTGAATATTTTTACTCGACTACATTTCAGGGGAAATGATATACCTTCAACTCAACTACAATTATCTGACAGCTACAGGAAAAAGTTACCAGGCAGGTTTTTAAAAAGTTTTAAAATGTAATGAACTATAGATAAAACCAAAAACTAAAATAAGCTCCACTTTGACCATTCATCAGTGAAAGGCTATCTAAATATTGTGACGTTAAATACCCAAAGGTAAAAGGCAGCACACACACACACACACACACACACACACACACAGTCCTTGAGGTCAAAAGATGTCTTCTCTCAATCCCACCAATTTATTCTGGCCATGTCAACTGTAGGGCCTCCATGTCACGGAGGATTCCTCCATGTTGTGATTAAGGCCAAATGTTAGCGTGTGAGCTGACATGGCCGGAATGAATTGGTGAAATTGAGGTTAGATGACTTCAGTCCTTACGATCTATGTGTGTGTGTGCGTGTGTTCTACCGTGTTCTACCATTATCAGTAACAATACAATAATGTAATCTGTAAATACAGCATTTCACGACATAAGCACTACTTTTACTTTAAATGTATACATTATTTTCCTTTTAATTGTCTAATAAATTTCTTTGACTTTCAGAGTGTTTTACTGACTTCTCCTGCTGTTCTCTTTTTCAAACACTAGATGGCGAGTTTGGACAAACATCCCTCATAGTTGGGAAAGGTTCCAAGTCAGTATAAGAAATCCAATTATTAAATTGTAAGCATATATTATAAATTAGTAAGCGTGAATGCATTTTAAACAGCTCTGGATTAGAAGCATAGTGTTGTAATCTATGATGCATTTGACATCTGCAATGCGAACAGCGCCACTCACCGTGCAGCAGAGAATGGGCCCCAGAATGAGTGCTACTGTAGTGTGCTACTTTAAACTGTCTATGTGCATGCTCGCGGTACATTCGGAACGTTTGGCCTTTTTCTCTGAAACATTTACCCTCCTGTCAGTTTAAATCAATACATTCATGAACTTGTGCCGTTCAAGTGACTCGTGAAGGATCGGTGCCTCTGACCATTTCGTTAACATTTGAAGGGCTGCACGTTTTGAGTGTGATGCGTTTGCCGGAATCAATATAATATTTATTGAACCAGAGAGAAATGTAGAACCCTTTTTCCTGAGGACACCCAGAAAAGACTAAAGACATGTCTACATTATCTCTCATGTCTTTCTCTACTCAAAGAATTCCCCCTGTCAACGAGAATCACCCATGACATACTTCAAACTGCAAGCAGCTCGCTCTCAATAATGCAGCACATGTCTTGGAGGCAACTCACAGACCTGCTAGAATATTGATGCCAAAAATCTGTATTTTCCTTTTAACGTCACATAATGGCAGATAATGTCATCATTTGTGCTCACCAGATCAGCGTATATGTTTACATAGGGGCCCCTATAGAGCATGTGCATGTGATAAGAGAGTTTGTGTGTAATACACGCGTTTGTACATCATGAGGGAATCTCTTGTGACCGATTTCTGCTCTAATAGATGATGACAGGCGTTTTGTATATCAGTGTCACTGCTGCTGCGCACAGACAGGGACACGATTCAGTGTGAGGGAGTAGTCAGCACCTACACATGCTCCACATTCCTCGAGCCATGTCGCAGGCCCATTATCATCTAATTGACAGCTCCGCTCTCCAGATTATGTTGCTCTGTTAGCACACCATGTGGTGATTTATTAAGAGATTATAAAAGAGCGAGCAGCAGTGAGGTCAACAATAAAAGTGTACGGAGGTTGTTCATTCAGCCAGAGAGACACGCACCTATCTCACATGCTGGGCCCTAACTTATACATCAAAGTCACCCTGGAGAGACTTCACACTGGTGCCATGACAACCACATCCACAGGTGCGATCACTTGTGGTTAAAAGTAGTAATAGATGGGGGATGGTTTCGTGGGATAAAGAAAGAAAAATGGTCAGATATCCATCAGCACTTGACTTTTCCTCCTGATTACATGTGAAATACTGTATGTGCGCATGTACAAAAAAAGCTATTTTCAAACGGCGGCCAATAATGCCCAGGCTCGGAGGCTCCACAGATGTTATAATGTATGTTGTACACCGCTACTCTCTGTGTTTTACGTTTCAAATCATATAGACATAGGAAATCTGACAAATTGCCACCACTTTGCAGCTTCTCAGTAGATCAGCAACTAAAAAGACAATGAGTGGTGAAAATTTGGGGGAACATGGGCCATATTCCAACATACTTGATAACCCCTTAGCATAAGAACACTAACATTAGCATTCAACCACTTCCTTGCTAACATAGTGTTTAATAGTTTCACACAATGTGACAAGAAAATCATAAATTCAGAGCAAAAGGTTAACCAATGGTTATGTAAGCTAGCAATTGGTTTGATAACCTAATAGCTACTTTTTGACAACACTAGCATTATTAATAACACCTTCCTTGTTTGCTAGTGACACAGAATGTCATAGCAAAGTCACAAATTACTAGCAGAAGATTGTGTAAGCTAGCTAACATAATGTTAGCTAGTAATTGGTTTTATGCTAACGTTAGCTGACTTGACTATCTGTAAAGAGTTATCAAATGTTTCAACTGTTACTGTGTCCTGATGTCCCTCCAGATTTTCACAACTGATTCTCTTTTCAGATGCTGAAGAATTGAGATTTCAGTAATTTATAAATCCATTACATCAGTAGAACATTTTAACAGCTTCCCACCCTGAGCATGTCATCAGAGAAAAATGGCCGCCGTGTGAATGTAGTGAATTGAAAGAGCAGAAAGGATTTTACACTGCATATGAGTCAGACAGCCATCATGTGTAGCTTTTGATCTTCAGAGCAGTGCCGTGAGGGAAGGTCTCTGTCCCTGGCAGAGGTGAGTGCAGACTTCAACAGAGTATCACAGGGTGTACAACCACACAGTGAAGGCGGGCAGATTATCAAACAGCAGGTCCCCCCGAAGACCGCCTTCATAGACCACAGGGTCTACCTCTCACTCACTGCATCACAAACTACTACAGGGCTATTCTGAAATTTAATACAAGGATACATAGTGATCCCAGTTCTTTAACTATATTCATCATGAGAGATGATGAAGGAGCCCTTGTATATTATATGCTGTCAAATATTCAATGCGTTCATCCAAATACTGTTTGAAGTAGCTGTTCGTCCCAGGAGAACATATTTTTTACATTTCCTCCCCCTTATTTCTCCTTCTCTTGCACTTTCAGCTGCCATTTATTTTGTACCATCTATTCCCTGCTGTATTTTCTTTGCCTCTGTGACTCACCCTTCCCCCTTTCTGGGATCATTATATAGCTAGTAGAATTATATTTTTCTGCCTCTCATCTTCAGCACTAAAGGCACATTAGTGAACTCGCTTTCCCTGCTCCTACTCATTCATAATTACTCGTCATCCCACAGGAGAACAAGATGCACATTGCTGATTAGCTTGCTGTTGTTACCACCTTTACTTATGCATAAAGGCTTCATCTGATTGAGTGTGCAAAGTCTTATTAACAATTAAAATTACATCTCGCTTGGTACAACATTACAAAATATCTCTGTTTTGCCCTGCAGCAAGGTGGGCTACTGTACAGAAGCCTGTACTGTACTTCTAATGGATAACTGAGCTCTGATTTACAGAGAGGGAGCAGTCACAGGGCAGCTGCTTCTCAGCCCTCGCTATACTGCGTGTCAAATGCTTAAGGGCATAATGTAGTGGTTTTATTATGCAGTAATCTTTTTTTTTTTTTTTTTACAGATGAGAATAATACATTTGCTTTATCTATTCATATATATCCACCACTCTGCCTAGCAGGGCTGGGATTGGATTCAAAGGAGTGAAGGCCATGGCTTTATCTTGTTAGTTGTAAAATATATTTTACCATGCTAACAACGCTTATAACTTTGGTGATCCTTAACTTTTCATCAAGGCCAAATGCCAAGTCAAGTGGTTTATTAAGAAATATGCAAACTTGATTCCATTCACATTAACCAAAGTTGTTGTTGCTATTTGTTTGGGGTTAGTTAGCAAATGTTAGCATTAGTGTCCTACATGCTCTCTCAAGACTTTTTGAAAGTCTAGGTCTCAAAAATAGAGGGGACAGTATGTGACATTATTTCCTTAATAGCATTTTTGCTTTTGGTAATGTCTTATGATGGAACAAGCAACACAAAGCTATGAAGCTACTTTTCTAAACAGTTACATTACGTCAACGTTAGCTAGTGTTAGCTTTGACAGAAATGCTACTGGTCTGGACTTGGTCTCAATCCCTCAGGTCTTTTCTCAATTTAATACACAATAGTCTTGGATATAACTTGATCATGGTTTAGTTGATCTTGACTACACTACTAAGAATGATAAGATACTAAAATAATTTGGTGAACTAGGCAGAGATAATGGCTAAACATTCCACGTTAGCAAGCTGGTTAGCTTTTAGCTTAAAGCTGTGCCTAAGTTATGTCTCACAGCTAGCAGATAGCTGGCTGTTGACTCTCATTAGTCTTGTTTATAAGTGCCTCAGGACTAGTATCTTCTTTTCATCTACTGTGCACTGAAGCTACATGTTTAACTCCCTCTGGTAAATCCACCCTAGGACAGGAGAATATTCTACATTCTCAGACAGAGCTGAAAATTGGCGTAAGCATTAAAAGGTCAAAAGAAAATAGCCTTTGCAAAATTTTCCTTATAAATTATGTATTTAAGCAAAGTCCACACACCTATCAGGTATTTAAACGTTCATTTAAATTCTCAATAAAACAAATAGAAGAATGAAAGCCTGGAACAGTTAATTAGCTCCACATCTGACTGAATCTCCAGACTTGCACAGGGCCTCAGAGAATAGAGACTAAATGCAGGGATCTCAGGGGAACGCCGCCTTAGTAGCAACCGTAGCATCAGTTTACTACATTGTAGGCAGAGCCAGTGGAAGTGCACACACACACACACACACACACACACACACACACACACAAACAGACGATTTAAGTGTTTATCAAATATGGATGAGTGGAGAATATTCCTGTGTGCATGTCAGTTTGTGTGTTTGTAAAATTTGTGCATGTTTCAAATGCATAATAAATGGCGTGGGACCGTCAGTTGTTTTTGTTATTTGGATGTCAGTATGTTTTGTGCTGCACATGAATCATGCGATTCGCTTGCAAGTTGAGGTGATATAAATGCTGCAGATTAAATAAGCAAACTCTTAACATTTCTCCAATAACTAACTGGCCCTTAATATAACTATTGATTCCTTTTTTCCAGCAGAATGTACACAGATCGTACTGCACGAGAGATTACTGAACACTGCTGATACATCAATAACAAACTGCCTTTGCCATTTTCAGCTGTACGAGACTAACATCTGTTCTCCCGCTATTTTTATTACTCACTTACATTTATGTAGAGGGAAACCAGCGCACTGTCCGTGTATAACAAGATTTCTCGCTGTCCTTATCGACTCACACTTACATCACAGTGAGTCATAGCACACAAGGCAGGGTGGTATCATACAAAGGTGAGTGAAACAAGCTGTGCACAGGCCCCAAAAGACCAGTCACGCTCTACAAGCTGTTAATTTTGAATCTCCTTATGTCTTAACCAACATGTCTGTACTGAGTACGCGCTGTGCTTTAATAAGTCGACATATTTTGTATATAAGTTATGATATTCACACCTGTATGCTGCAGATTTATGCTAATCTTCATCGATTTTTTTCTCTGTCCTTGTTATCATGCATCCAAATGTCCCGTCTTTGCATTCTCTTCATCACTTCTTCTCTCACTAGTCATAAATCATAATCTATTTGCCTGAATGCTGCCCTGCTGCTCTGGATCGTTAAGTACTGTCTGCCCATGTGAGCCCTCTGGTGTCTGAATCCTCTGTGACGGCGAGGACTGTGGATTTGTGAGCGTTGCTTACTTTTATGCAAAACAGATCTTTCCTCATAGGGTGTGCGCGAGAGAAAATGGAAACAGAGAACAAAAAATCATGGAGAAAGTGGGACAGAAATATAGCGTTCAAAGCCGGAGGATTCAGTGTTTTTGAATCCTGTGAAGTTGTGACGGAGCCGGCTGACAATAACATCAGCAATATCAGTGTGCCTGCTATCAGCGCCAGCAGCATCAATAGATCTTTGAGTGTGGGGGCTCTTTCAGTCAAGGCGGATTGTTTTGTCAAGAGTCGACCAAAAAGCTCTTCTTGCAGGGGAGCCTGAATGCATCACAGAACCATGGAAACGAGCCAGTGCCTCCACAAGCAAACACCAAACTCGGATTTTTCTTGCAGTGAGTGCTGTTTTCCCCGTGTGTCACCGTGATTTATGGAACGGGTGGCAGTGTTTGTTCTTGGCCTCATTGGTTATGTGTGCATCAATAAGAGTTAATATGAATTCATGGGAGAAGGAGTCTGGGAGAAGTTTATGAAAGGTACGGACTGGTGGAAGTTATATACGAGTGTGTGTGTGTGTGTGTGTGTGTGTGTAAGAGAGAGGGAGGAAGAGAGTCCATCTGCAATGGATGAGTTATGAATGGCGAGATGTGATTTGCTGAGGTTGTCAAAAAAGTGCCTGGTTAACCTGCGGCAGCCCTCGAAGCATCATTTATCCTCCGACATGCTGACCCGCTCCTTCTCTCTCCCTCCCTCACACACACACGCCGACACACTGAACATGCAGAGTAAATAAACCCCTTGAGGTTGTCGAGGGTCTCCGAGGTCAAAAATCCCGTGCAGACTCGACAAGCCCGTGCAGCCTGCAGGGCATTAACCTCGGGTTAAAGCATAACTTAATGGTTGGGAAGCATGAAGGAAGTATTTAGAGAAACATGGCTGTTTTGAGGAAACGGGATCAATATGTTGTTTTAATAATCTCCAAATACTACAAAATGTATGTGGTTGGAAGCAAAACAGGAAGATGCACTGAATGTATTTTATTGCAATTAACTGACAATAGCAAAGTGCCTTTTTAATGGTCACTATGGCAACTATTGGATAAAATAACAAAAGAAAAGAAATGAACAGAAAAACAAACAAAACATGGTCATATAAAAATACAGCACTGAAAATAAAGCATCACTGGCTGAACTGAAAACATCACCACAAACTATTTTACACCTAAATCTGGCGCCAGCACACAGCCAAAAAACATGCAGCCCTCACAACCCAGCTACAACACTGTCAGAAGGACTCTCAGGAGGCAGCTGTGGATGGTCGTCATATTATTTCACCATCGCTGAAGTCTTGACTGTACAGCTCCGATGATGACGGCAGCGCCTTGACGTCACACGCACCGCGACCGAGCCCTGCCTTTCCTGCCTTAAGTCTGGAGAGATGAAATTAATTCTGCACAAATTAAATCGAGGATTTTGATGATTTACACGCCGAAGCTGAAGCAGCTGTTCAATGGCAACCGTCTTCACAACCTGCGTCTCTGGGAATGTTCACGATTCTGTAGAAGGCAATCATTCAACCGACAAACTCCTGCAGGTTTATCTTGCTTGTGAAAAACTGAAATCAGCTCTGCATTAGCGTTTAAAAAGGCATCACCCATCAATTATTCTTAGTGATACCTCCTTCAGTTTTGATATCTAAACACCTTTGACTTGCACTAGCATCACATCAAATAGCAACAGGAGGCTAAAGACTGTTTATAATGGAAAAGAGAGGCTGTGCAAACACTGAATATTGCAACTTAATGAGGCAACATTTCACCCACCAAGATCTTTCGGCAAACAACCCTGTGTGTGATCGAAAATCATTCCTCTCATGTACACAGAAGTGATACTTCTATTTGTACGCACTGCATACTGTACACCATGCATAGGTTCAAGCTAGTTTTAGCTCGTCGGTTTACCTGCAGGCTTATGGTGAGTACTTTTTTTGGCGTATGGGTAACGCAAAAGGTTCCTCTTATTGTAGGTGCATCAAAAGGAGCCAGTTGAGGTGGTTCAGGCATCTGACTAGACTGCCTCCCTGTGGAGGTTTTCCGAGCACGTCCAACTGGGAGCAGACGCCCTGGTAGACCCAGAGCCCCCTGGAGGGAACACCTCAGGATCCCCCAAGAGGAACTTTCTTAGCCTGTTGCCATGGCGACCCAACCGGACCAACCCATAAGCGGAAGAAAATGGGTGTTTTCCTGACGAACGCCTTGGCTATAAAATGTTGCCTCATTCACTATTTGTCAGCTTGCAATATTCAGTATATGTACAACTCGATGTGCTGCTTCAGAATAGACGGTGAGAATCAGTGGGCTTTTTCTTTCAAGACAGTGATCCATTAAGTTGTGCTTGCACTTGCTGCACATGCATCACACTTCTAACTAAATAGCACCAGCGTTGCCCCCCCCTGGATTAGCGTGGTGAAACTGAATAGGATTGGTTACCTTAAAAAACAGTGAAGGAGGTTAACACCTTGGTGGGTCGTGTCAGTATCAGCTACGTACTTTTTGACATAAATCTGTTTAATGAAGTGCTGCATAAAAGCAAAGCATTAAAAAGACATATATGAGCAATAATATCAAACACAATCTCCACAACATCCATTCTTGAAATAGATTACTTCACAGGCTCACGGGGGGGAACTGGAGGTGGCAGTCAAATATTGAAAATGACCAGGGCGGGGGATGGGGGTGGGGGCGGGGCTTCGTGTTGACTCTTGGCTCAGGAAGTCGGGGAGTTTGGGCACTGCTCTGTCACACAAACACAATGCTCAAAGAGTTCAAAGTTTTACAAAACATCAAAATTCCTCCTGCGGTATTGTCATGCAATATACATGTTGACACGATTGAGACAGCGATGTCAAGTTTATCGAGAGTGTTCATGTTCAGTCTGGCAGTGAAAAGGGTTAGGCCCGGGTCAGGTAGAAGGTTTCACACCTCTTGTGGCTTCAGCGAAGGTGACGCAGGTTTTCAAACCCTTCTGCCTTCTAGCAGGGGAGCCGAGGACGACGCCTTCAGGATCCATGATTACAAGACGTTTTTAACAGTTCAGCTCCGGCTGTCTGTGATCAAACATCCTACGTTGGTGTTACATCACATTTCACTAAATAAATGCGACTCAAGCGAAAAGCATTAAGTGAATTGATTTTTGTGACTTGTCTGTTCATCTATTGTACAATTAAAGCCACAGTAATTTCCATTATAGGTATAGATATACAGTGTTTTGACACTGACCAAACTTGACAATCTGGTATGAAATGCTACAGACTGCAGTGCGCAGGACAAAATCTAGCATTTCTACATCTACCACATTGCCAACACACAGGCTATTGACAGTATCTGCTTGGTGCAGTTGCCTGGCAACACAAGCAGGACAGTTCTTAGAGAATTTCAAAGCAAAAGAAAATCTTACAAAGCTATGCAAAGTAGTATAAAACAATAAATAGAAAAATCTTTAAAATAAACACAAAAGTCAAACATGTGCCCGCACCCATTAATTTTGTCTTCTCATCATGTGCAGGTAACATTTTGAGAATGTTTCACAACACGTCGACACATTTTTAATCCTCAGTGGGGCTCTTAACAAGTCATTCTTTAAATTTATGTGCATCTTTAGAGCTTCTGATATCTTTTAAAGACAGGACGGAGTAACTTAAAGTAATGTGCAAGAATTTAATTTCAGTCAACACCCCCCGCTGGGTGTTTTAAGCAGGACAATCCGACTGATTCAACATGACTGCATGTGAAATTGCCCTTTTGCCCACAAGGCCCATAAAGCCACAGCAGGAGGTAAGCAGACATATTTACAATCTGCCTCCAAACCAATCAGCTTCCCCCGTCTCTTTAAAACTTCAAATAGTGGCGGCGGAGGACAGCGTGGAAATCTTGGCACTGAAAAAGAAAAGTCCCTAATGTGAAAGTACGTATAACTTCAGCAGGAGAGCACTGTTCATTTATCCTCCATCATCAGGGACACTCCTCCGTCTCTTCCTCTCGCCATCTCCTTTCAGAGAGGAGGAGGAGGAGAGGAGGAGGAGGAGAGGAGGAGGAGGAGCGGTCTCTCACTAAGGCCAGAGTGTCTGGCAGTGTTTAAGTGGCACACGAGGACCTGTTTCTGTCTGCCAAGGCAAATTCATTGTGGAGGCAGGTGGGCCAACACACACACAAACACACACACATCCTCACTTTAGGACACAGACTTGTGTGTCCTTGCCTTTGTCTCTGTGCAGGCTGGCAACCAAGTCATCAGCTACGGAGTCAGTGGGCGCAGAGAATCACTATGGCAACCAACATAGTGGGCCAGGCTGCGGCTGCTCTTGGATCAGTGCGGAGAGTTTTTTTGGCATCCACTCGGTGCCGGAGTCGATTATAGAGTTCCCTCTCTTAAATGTTCTTCCCGGATCGGCCGATGATCTCATGTGCGCAGTTTTTTTTCTTCTTTTGAAAAATAGACAGATATTCAGAGTAATAAAAACAAATAATGCAGCTATGAGTCTCACAGAAAACAAAAAGGAGAGAGGATCATGAAGCTCTCTGGCCTCTAAAATCACACTCGCTCACTTACAGTGCTAACATGGCACATTCACTCTAGTCCACACACACACCCAAACGCACACACATTTGAAACATAAAACAGGCAGCGACCAGGGTAGGAATTTTAAACTGATCAACTAATTCAACACAGCAGTGAACGACAGTAAAGTCTGAAGGTGGAGTCCAGATCTGCTCCCTGGCATTGTGTTGGCTGGATCCGCGACGCGCGCGAGGCAGAGGTAGGGCCTTCGCTTAGTCGACCGAGCCGGGGTGCAGGCTGAGCGCAGGCGGGTCCAGACAGGTGGGAGAGTAACTGAGGTGCGGTTCTTTAATCCACAGGAGGGGGGCGCCGTTCTTGCCTTCTTGGCTCTTGCTGTTGTTGCGGCTCTTGTAGCGCACGAGCAGCAGGGCGATGAGGAGGATGCCGAAGATGGGGAAGGGGTAGAAGAAGACGAAGTAGAAGAGGGCGTCGTTGGAGCAGACGACAGACTGGAGAGTGGAAACTGTGGACAGAATAAAGCAATCAGAGTTTTCACTGATGCAAGAAAAGTCCTTCAAAAAGCCTTCCCTAATAAGGTCCTGAAGAGAGATACAGACTTTTAGAAAATATATGCAAAGTTAGATCCAAAAACTGCCGTCTACTAGAGCCTGACTGATATTGGATTTTGGAGGCCGATACAGATACCAATTTCACTGTGGGAAATTTGACCGAAGAAGAAGAAGAAGAAGAAGAAGGAGGAAGGTATACTTTTTTAATCCCTGTGGGGAAATTCAATGTTTTCACTCTGTTAATTAACGATATTAATTACTAGGGATAGACCGATTATCGGCCCGGCCGATTATCGGCGCCGATATTCGGCATTTTGACGCATATCGGCATTGGCCTTTTTTAAAAAAATTTTTTTTAAATCAATTTAAAACTGGGTTATTTTGGCTCTGATGCATATGCTTAAAGGCATTTAAAGTTAAGTGTTGGAGTTTGTATTATTCAAAATTTTGACGCCAATATTTTCACTTTTACTGCAAATGAATATCGGCTTCAAATATCGGTTATCGGCCTCCTTGACTACTAATAATCGGTATCGGCCCTGAAAAAACCATATCGGTCTATCTCTATTAATTACCCGATTACCGATATTGCTGCCAATATAGTGAATCTTTTGGATGGAATGAAAATACACTTTTTCTACATGGGTAGGGCACCATTTTTCACTGATATCAGAATGCACTTTGCATAGGCTTCTTTCTTTCGTGCTATTGTTCACCACTGTCTGATTGGTTGTGATGCTCTGCTACATGTGCTGCAGACATTGCTGAGAGGATTGTAGACTGTGGAGTCGGAGCTCGCTCTGCTTGAGAAACTACATGACGACACCAATCTTAAATCAAGCATTTATTTCTACATATGTTCTGTAAAAAAAGTTTACATGACAGAAAACATAAAAGGCCCATATCGGCTGATAATATCAGTCGACTGATATATCTGTCGGGTTTAAAAGCTAATCAGCGAGAGGCGACCTCTCTCTCTGCTTGTTCCTGTCTTCAAAATAAGTGGGGAGGCCAGATCATCCAGAGCAGGGATGACATATAAAGAGTACAGAGAGCCATTTAGTAGGCCTGAAACATTATTACATGGACAGTAATGTAACACAGAGGACATATAAGGATTGGTATTAGCAGCAGTTGAATCCATCTTTTGCTAACTGTTAAGAGCCTCTCTGGTCTTAAATTGGCAGTATGATATAAGAACACAGCCAGTGATAATAGTGTAGTTAATTAAGGACTAACCTTGTTGCAGCACATTGACGATGGTGAACCCAGAGTTGTTAGTGGCCAGGCGGTACCACGCATTGCGGGGGTTAAGTAACCACTCCTCTACATGGCAGTAGTATCGCCCCGCGTCTGTCGGCCGCGCCCCCTGGATGGTCAGGCTGTACTGGTCCGAGGTCATCCTCCCAAACTGCAGCCGCGAATTCGGCCCCGCGTCCTCTCTGGGGCTGCAGTTTCCGTTTCCGAAGACGGCGTCGTGGCCGATGGAGAACACGCATTCGGGGTCTCTCTCTTCGTCACCTGGCTGGCCCACATCGTCCTCATCGTCGTCGTCGTCGTCATCGTCGTCGGAGCGCTCCACGTACCAGGAGACGGAGAAGCGGGAGTCCCGGGAAGACTGGGAAGGGATGCTGCAGCCCAATCGGATGGAGCTGGATTCTTCTACTGTGACGTTTGCCTCCGATTCCTCCACCTGCAGTCGAACCTCTGCAGAAATCCAGGAGCAGAAAGAGAGACAGCGGTTATGTATGAAAGTGTATTGTTGATTGATTTCTTTTTAGGGGTTTAGTTGCATTTTTTAACTTGAGCTCAGATGATTTTGTTTATTTGTGGATTAGTTGATCTATGAAAACAGATTTGGCATTAATTTTCATTAATTAGTTGCATCATTTGTGAAGCAAAAACACCAAATATTTTCTGGTTCAAGCTTTTCAAATGTGATTTGGGATTTCTGACTTTCTTTGTCTGGCATTTGAGCGATCACAATATCTTTGTGTTCTACACTGTTGATCAGACAAAACAAGCAATTGGAAGACGTCAGCTTGGCCTTCGGGAAATTCATCAGGCAATTTTCCCTATTCTGACATTTCATGCACAAAACGATCGAGTAAATAATCAGCATGATTAAATAATCTAAATAAACCCTCAGCCTTCATTAGAACTTCAAATAACACAACAAAACTGTCGATGATTCTGAAAAAACAGGGATAACAAACTTTCCAAATATGCAAACAAAGGGCAAAAATAAACAGCTCCCACGGTGCTGCCCACAGCTATCACCAGTGTTTCAGCTTCCCAGCATGGCTACCCCGGGGCTACTGTTTGTCTGGGAGTGTTACAGTCCTTAAGGGCTGGTACAATGACCCAGTTCTGCTGCGGGTAAAAAAAACACAAAAACTGGGCAGTTAGGAGCTGGCCGGCTCGTTCTCCTCTCACACTCCGTTTGGATCGCTCTTCTTGTTAAAGCAAAATGAGAAGCGGGAATGACAGCAGGAGAACAGGGGGAAAAAGGCGCGAGCTGGCACACGTCTCCCCTCATCTTTTCCTCCCCACAGGAGCAGTTCTGGATGACTTCCTGGGTGGATGCATTTTTTAGCAGCTTAATGAATATCCATGATGTTTGTACAGCATATTCTATTCATTATATGTAGATGTTTTTGTATCATTAAAAGTAAAAACCCATTAACTATATATAACAAAGCTCCCGGAGGGCGTACACGAATGTGTTTGAATCAAAGGTGAAACTTAAGTGTGAAACGAATCAACACCCCGCACAAAAAAAGACAGATTTCTCACTTTGTATGCGTTTTGTAGCTCATTTAATTGTTTGAGCTGTGTCAGGTACCCGGCTACACAGAGTACAAACGTTTTCCTTGCCCTTCTGGCTGATGACCAGACAGTTTGATCCTCACGTTCGAGTTGGGCAGGTGCCATATCGGGGACATCACTCTGCATGATAATCAGGGCACCTGCTCTCAGAGATGTCTGAAAGAAGAAGTCACCTTCAGCTGGTGTGTGGAGTGGATTTATACAAACTAAAGGAATGTAAAGGACGGACGGGTTGTTTTTATTTATTTGGAAATGGCCTTTGGGATTAGTTTTACTGTAGCGGAGGTCTGGGGGGGAATTCAGTCGAGGAGATTTGAAATGGAGGGTACTTAAGGAAACTGTCCCGAGGTGGGATATCAGAGTTTGGGTGGCAGACGGTGCCCGGTCGTTTTGAGCGCTTTGGAAGTTTTTGAGTACTGGACAAGAGGATTGGATTCCCCGGCTCTGCCCTCTGGCGTTGCGTATGACAGGTGGCACTAATTCAACCCATTTCCTGCCACCTGACGCTGCTCCGGGCCGGTGTAAGGTCATGAGAGCGAGACGGCCTTCAGGCCTTTAGCAGATCATGTGGGAGTGCTATCTGTGCTATTTGGATCAGGGTTCGGTTTGTTTAACTGGTGTATAACGGGGGCAGCATGAGGGGCTAAAGTGGCAGCTTCCTGCAGAGAGAATAAATAAGCATTTTGTTACAGGAAACAGCAGCTTTGACCTTTGCTCACCTGGCTGTCTGACGAGAACCTGCGTGAACCCCGAGGACTCCCGGGAGAGTCGATACCAGGCTCCATCTGGGTCGCTCAGCCACTCCTCCACAAGGCAGTAATACGTCCCAGAGTCGCTGTTTTCCGCCCTGTTCAGCGTCAGCACATAGAGGCGAGGTGAAAGCCTCTCCGCCTGCACTCTGCGCCGCAGTCTCTCCTCGTCTGCGTAGGCGCCGTACTCAAAGGCCCCCGATCTTTCGATCCTCAGCAGGAGCTCGTCTGCCTCAGATCCGGTCGCTCGCCTCACATACCAAAGCACAGCATGCTGGGAGTCCTTGCTGGTCTGCGAGGCGATGGAGCAATTGATCCTGACTCGACTGTCCTCCAGGTAAACCTGAGACTGGTTGGTCTTCTGCACTCGCAGCTTGCTCTCTGAGAAAGAAATCAGGAAAGAGAGGAGGGAAGGAAAAGAGAAGACAGTCATTCCTTTGGGTGCGGGGAAATGTGAGCGCCAGTGACAGGTACACAATGCAATTTCTGTTTTGTGACAGACGACCTGTAGCTGGGTTTATTTCTGGTGGCAGCAGGGCAGGAAAAGATAGAGGTGCGTAGGCGGGTAAAGCAGGTGACAAAGAGAAAGAAAGAAGCACGCTGGGAAGGAAAAGGAGGAGAGGATGTCAGGAAAATCAAAGCAGAGAGTATGGGGTGTCTGTTGGAATCAATGCAGAAATGTAAGATACGGTGCAGAACAGAAGAAGAGGCAAGGGTGAGGGAGAGGGCGGTGGATTGTAAAGCAGGGCTTTGGATATAATTAGGTAAGATACAAGACAAACGGGCAAAGAGTCAGAAAGAAACAGAAGGAAAGACACACATTCATAGAATCAAACAGCAGACAGAAGAGGGAGGAGATGCTGGAGAAGTGTGACGGAGATGTCAGGAAGGAGCTGAAGCTGCTCTGAGTGCTGTGACAGGATTCGGTTACAGGGACATCGGTGTTGGGATAGGATTAGCTGCAGGTACATCAGGTGTGACTGCGACCATGGCCCTGCTGCAAAACGCTGGGGGGGGAGGATTAGTTCACTTTTCATGCCATTAGAGCGGCCGTATCCTGCATTCAACACTCTAAGAAACGACTCTGCAAAGACACGACCGAGCGTTAACAGATATTGGAGATTTTTTCCCAGGAAACCATTATCACAGGAGGATTTACTTGCGCCCAAACAAACAGCCCACAGCTTGAATAAAATGAAAAATTTGACTGGAACTGACAGATCCAGCGCACACCATCCCTATCAGCAACAACCTGAACAATAACGGTTTGATTGGTGGCACTTTCCAGTGTTGACACGCTGACAGAGAGCCAAGAGCTGTTTGTTGGCTGAGCCCATATTGGGGAAACAAATTCCCTTAATTGATCTCAGCAGTCGACATGCAACTGCAGAGTGCTGTTTCGCCATTTGAGTGGAACTCGCTATTTTTGGATCAGAGAGCTGATGTGTGTGAGATCTGTCAAAATTACACGTAAATCAGGTGATTTTAAAAGGCACGTGACGGCCAATGAGAACACGGGACACTGTTTTATGTAGAACGGCACAGAACGTTTTTTTGACTGCATATTTTCTGCTGCTTTTGTTTGTTCCACTCTTACAACTTTTCTAAAAGGAAACGAGGCTTTCGTACAAAAATATGTTTGAAGTCCTCAATTGAAGGTATTTGGGCGGCACAGTGGTTAGCGCAACGCCTCACAGCTAGAAGGTTCCTGGTTCGAATCCCGGTTCAAAAGAAGTCAGCCTTTCTGTATGGAGTTAGCATGTTCTCCCTGCAGTCCTAACACAGTCCTTACTTGCTTGTTAGGTTCACTGTTGACCCTAAACTTGTAGGTGTGAGTGGGAGGGTGAAAGGTTGTCTGTCTCTATGTGTCAGCCCTGTGATTGACTGCTGATCAGTCCAGGGAATAGACTGTATAAAAAGATGTGAAGCCAAAACATGTCGGGCGCCCCCTGCTGACTGGCTGCAGTATAGGTCATAAAGCCCGCCTCCTCCATGTAAACAGATGGGACATGAGTCAAACTATAAAATCAAAATACACGCCAAATAAATGTTTCTCAAACATGGTTTCTGTCATTATAGTTAGTTCTTATCGTGCTGATTTACGTCCAAGTCTTCATTTTTCTGACAAGTTTAGTTTTAATGAGTTATTTGATGCTTTAAAAAGGATGATTGACAGCTCTGTTGACAAATACGGCTCCTGCAGCCGATCTGTTCCTGATTAGCAGAGTGGAGGACGAACGGTGAGAGGAGACGTGACTAAAACAATCACTACAGTCATTGAAGTTTCCATATCTGTGAACGTCTGCTTCAGACCAACACAAGAAGCTGTTCTGTTAAATACACCGACTGTTTTTTAAGTGTGTGTTTTGGTTACCAGAAGTGGCTCCACCCGCTGATCTCTACTGCACAGCTCTGGCTCCAAATGATGTCAACTTCGCAAAATGGCAGCGCCCGTCACACAAGCTATTTTGGCTTCAATTTCGTATAAATAGAGCAGATGGAGACGCGTCGTCCATCTATATACACAGTTATCCATCCAGGGTGTACCCCGCCTTTCGCCCAATGACAGCTGGAATTGGTTCCAGCCCCCCCACGGCTCAAACAATTTCAACGATAATCGTTTGTAAAATTTGTTCTCCGACTGATTCACTGACCCACTATAAGTTTCTACTTTGGATTTTGCCCTGCATCTCCATATTCCTGCACCCTCCTTGCTCCTGCTTAGCTGTGCCATGACTGACTGACTGATTGACTGCCTAGGGTCTCAACCATCTGCCCAGAAATCCTCGAACCTCATCCATGGATTACTGTGCTTGCTCAAATGATCACCATTTCTGATCCTGCATATTTGCACTACACTTATACTTATAGTAGGGTTGCGTTGGGAAGACGCACGTCTGCAAGGCAATCGTCAGTCCACCATGTTTGTGCAGCGACATCCCGAGCTAGCATCTCAAATTAGTCATCAGCGTTGCCTCAGTTCCCACTGGAGACTTGGTAGGAAGCCTGACAAAAAATGTCTCCATCCGGAATTACTGTCGAGCCCGGAGGAATCCTGGCAATCTTTTTTTTTTTTTTTTGCAGGAGAATTACCTCTGAACCTCCTGAAGTGGAACCATGCAGGATTGGATTGGCACAGGACAAAGCAATTCTCCGCCGCTTAACATTTGAAGTTTAAAATCTGCAGCCAGGAGAGAAAAAAACCCCTGCGGGCCGAAAGCCTGTTGCCTTACATCAGTGTTTACAGGAAAGTCTTTTCAGAGCTAAAATAGGCTAATTATTCAAGCTTTATTAGGCCGCATCATGAGCTATTACAAGTTATTATAACTCACTCAAGCAGGGATGGAGAGACTAATAAAATGGAAGAGCGATGGGCAGAGAGGAATAAAGGGAAGAGTTATTGTCGTTTTATGTCCCGAAACAACCTTAAAGTCCCTCCAGAACCCCGAGAACAGCCTCTTCACAGACAGGCCTGTCATGTCCTCTGACGAGTGTCCATTCCCGCCGAGAGGGAGGCTTCTTCCTGCAGCTGCAGCACGCAGCCAATCCCACCCCAGTTACATCAATGCATCTGCTGACGCATGCAGTAGAAAAAACTCCATACGATGTTCTTACAGCGTGCAGTGTTTTTCTAAACGTGGTATTGACGAGATTCACTTTTCTGTGGGGAGAGACCCAATCATACATCGCTCACTAGGCTCATCATGTATGTGCAGTAAAAGCAGCTCTGTGTTCCTGTGTGTCGATACCTATTCTAAGAGCGATCACATGTTCTTTACTGTGTTTCTGTAATGAGCCTCAGGGGTGCATCCGCAAAGTAAGACAAACCCGTAATTGGAAACACTTGTTCTCGCTGCTCTGCATTAGTCCACATGCCAGTCAAATCTGGCTTTTGTTTTCACCGACCTTCATCTCCTCTTTTTTTTTCTCCTCTTGGTCAGTTTGTTTCCTCTGAGGGGAAATAGGAGGGGGAAACTGCGCTGCCTTATAATCAGGTAGGAGATAAACACTCGCGCCTAATTTAGAATTTTTGTGGCACAAAAAAGATGACAGCCTTTCACTTGCCTCTGTGGTTTCCAGGGCAACCCTGTCTCCATTATCAGCGCAAAATGGAGGACCTCAACGATCTATGTTTCAGCAAGAAAGAGCAATTAAAAAAAGAGGCTTTTATTTAGAGAGGCGTCATTATAGAAAATTCACTTAAGAGTTCCTACTTACATTATGTATCTTACTCAATAATATGGAGACATAGCTGTGTATGTACTTTAACCAGCATCTTCCTCAGCTGTGCTTTTATTTTGGCGGTTCTCGTGCACTCTAATGACGCCACACACCCAGCAAACATTCACTAATTGGCCCATTGAACCCTCGTCTCGCCCCCTTCTCATGTGCGCACGATTTGTCTCGTTTAATAGCTACAAAAACTGCCGAGCCCCGAGTCTGTTTTTCTTTTATCTATCAGCGGACACACGTAAGTACACAAAGGCTACAAACACCAGTTTTGATAAGGAAGGAAGATTGTTAAGTGCACCCTAAGCCCCTGAAAAGCTGAACTACTACGCAACTGTTTGTGGAGGAAAAAAAGCGCATGAAAACAACTTCGGGTCCGAGGGGAGAGGAGGAGAGTGCAGCTAAAGGATGCTTCAGTGACAAGTTAGACACACCAACCGCAGCTCGCGCACACACGCGCTTGTGCAAAAAAAATGTTAAGGATAACATCAAAGGAAGTAGGAAGCGGCTCGGGCCGAGCGCTGAGAGGAGGAGAATACAGCCTGCGATTGTGAATCAAAGAGTGTCATCCTTTATTCTTTGGCTACAGAGGAAATTCATTTTCCATCTGTGTTTCTGCTCCAGGTGAAGCGTGTTAATACAAGACGGCCTTTAAACGTTAGAATGTCTGCCTCACCACAAGCTTTGTTTTGCCCAATCGTAACCTCTCTCTTCTCTCCTGTGTTGCCATCATCTCCCAGCTCTTGATCACACTAATCACCCGACGCCGACATGAATATTCAGCAGCCTCACCTGTGGGTTTCATGAATATGAATGAGGCCTAAATGAAGTGCGAGCAGCGGCGGCGCTGGTACGTTTTGGTGCTTTTTAAATATCGCCTAATATGTGCTTAATGACCGCTGAGCTGACAACCCGTCCACCAGGCCGTAGATGTAATGCGTCCACTTATTTGAATGAGGCCAGAGTGGGCAAGTAACAGGACAAAAAAAGAGACATAAAGAGATGAGAGGGATGAATAAAAGTAGAAAGATAGACAGAGAAAAAGAGGGGGACAGGGTTTTTTTAAGGAAGAAAGGTAGAGGAGTTAAAGGATATATCACCAATACGGCACCTACCAACAGAGAGCGGGGGAGTGAGAGAGAGTGAGCGTGCGCAGGGAGGGAGGGAAAGAGAGAGAGAGAGAGCGCCTGGAGAAGATGAGAGAGATGTAAAAGACAGAAAGTGAGGACATGCTCCTGGGGGGATTTCGGGAAAAGCAGCAGGCAGTCTCTCAAGCTCCACTCCAGAGGACTTATAGTCTTAAAGGCTGCCTGCTCCGCCTTTAGCGTTAGCATTAGCACGGCCCTGGGCTAATCCAACGGCCCAGGACCCCGAGCGTGTCAGGACCGGAGGCTTTAGGCACGCCCCGATCCCCCCTGCAGAACAGCTCACTTCTGGCTCGCTGATTCTTGGCAAACATCTGCAGCTACAGTACACACACAAACACACACACACACACACACAAGTCGCTGCGCATCCAGGCCCCGGCTGGACCCTCTGTCACGGGGGACGTAGATCAGAGCCGGCTGCTCGTCGGAGGCAATGAAGGATGGGGTTCCCCTGACTGAAAAGTGGCTCCTCTGCCGAAGAGGGAGCCTAATTTCTATGCTAATGACTGTGATGTATCTGTGATCCCATTGTGTCAGAGGGATATTACCACTCCTCATTCCTCCCCTTTGCAACTCCCTTTTTAATATCATTAAGAACAGGCTAATTACGAGGATCTGCGCAGCCTTGACGACGCCACACACACATGCAACCTCCACAAATATAACTCCTATTCTCTGCCATCACTATGAACACACTGATGCACTCACGGCACTTTCCCCTCGTCCCTCTTCCTGCCTGCCTGTCAGAGAGAGTGATTGCTGGACGCAGGCTGCCCCGACGGGATGCACAAGAGAGAGGGGAGGGGGGTGAGACAGGGGGGGGTCAGGGCAGGGGAACTCTGGGAGATTAATGGCCCAAAAAAGACGCTGGCACAGAGTGAGCATAAAGACATATCAGATTTGAAGCGGGCGCCTGTGTGTGTGTTGGAACGAGGGTCTGCCAATAAGCATAAAACACATTATGCTCATTAAAACTCAGAGAACAGTGGTCGTTCACGAGCGCAGGCCAGAGGCTGGTGTGTGTGTGCATCTATGTATTCAGGAGGCGGCACTGCTGAGCCTCCTCCGGCTCTGCTCCTACTATTAGCCCCTGATTTACATGGGGAGCAGCACCACTGTAGCTAGCTCTGACTTACGACTTCAATTACAGCAGCAGCGGGACACACATGCGCGCACACACACAGGTGCTTAAGACAGACAGACGCAGAGACACAACACAGGGAATCTCATTGTGGCTGCAGATTGGGCCGAACGAGGAAATGAGGCCCGGATTTGATTGGATTTGACAGAAGAATGTGCGTGCGTGTTCTTGTGTGGAGAAGTCTTCGTGAGGGAGAAGACACAGGGAGGAAGGAGTGTGACCTTGAATGTCGGACAGCGGCGCGATTAATCAAGAATCTTTGTGAAATTATTTTCTGTCTCAGTGCACCCCTCGGAGGCTCCTCGTTCATCACCCAGCGTGACCCCGCGTGTTCCGACGGCGCGTGCACTCGTATTATTTGTGTGTGCATTGTGTACACCGCAGGAGAGGCAGGTTGTGTTGCAGACACACAGGCAGCCAGAGGTGGAAGTAACGAATTACAATAATCACGTTAGTGTAATTGAGTAGCTTTTTCGTATTCTTGTTTGAGTCAGCAATTTTACTTAAAGGAGCAGTTCTCCCCTGGAAAAAGCCGCTGTCAGTCAAAGCTGGTTCTCTGTAATCAACAGAAGCAATATTTGAAATTGGCGTCATAGCTGTGGAGAAAGTCGTACAAACAGCTTGTGGTTTCGCCCATTCTACATTCCTACAACACCCAGCATGCATTGCGCCCCTCCCTCTGAAAGGAACGGCCCAGTGAGAGACGCTGGAGTGAAATACTACTGTTTCTCAGCGGTACAGAATCCGAAATACGACGAGAATATACCGGTGGATCGTCTAAAAAATAGTCGGGTCTGCAGTCTACATTTCAAACCTGACGATTTTGAACGACACATGACATCGGAGACGGCGTCCTAGACTGAGGAAGTGTAGTTTAGCAAGCTCCCTGGCCTCTGGCGAAGGTCTGAGGTTAGGACTGAGGTTGAAAATCGACAAACTGGCCCTTTAAGTATGTTTTCAATTAAGTAATTATGTAATTTGCTACATTTGTACATCAGTCTGCTACTGAGTAAAATATTAATCTAAGGATAATGTGAACTACAAAGAAAACTGACCTTGACCAGACACCAATCAAATGCATCGCATCAAAAACAGGCCAATCAGATTAAAGTGTCATGCATCGCCTCAAAACAGCGGTGCCGGTTGATTTACACTGACGACGAAGCGAAGAAGGAGAGCTGGGCTGCAACTTCTAACCCGACACATCACGTGAGTGAACCATGAATGAGACTGAAGAGAGTTCGGAGGAAACACCACCTTTGACACGAAGTGAAAGTTTTTTGTTTGACCACAAACAGCCGTTAGAGCGCCCTTTTCAAAGCCACCAGACTCCATTAACAAAAATAGTAATTTTACCTCGCAGAGTAGGGGACGTGCTGGTCTACCGCTGCCTCGTTCCACATCGTAACACACGCTAGTTCGGAAATAAACTAACCATTTAAAACACCACACAACAAAACAAACAAACAAACTGATCGAGGCAGCGGTAGACCATCAGCAACGCCCCCGTGTTCTGTGAGGTAAAATTACTGTTTTTGTGAATGGAGTCTGGTGGCTTTAAAGAGAGCTATATAACTGCTGTTTCTGGTTAAACAAAGGGTTTCACTCTTTGACAAAAGGTCCAGCTGTTCTCATTTTGAAGCCAAAACATGTAAACATGGGGCCCAGGTTTGAAAATAACAAAGTTAATTTGCATAGGATGCATGTGTGAGGTCACTTTGGCAAATGTTGTTGATTATAAAAATCAGCAGGGTGTGAAAGTAACTAAGTAGTTTATTTTAAGAACTTTTTACGTGAGCTACTTTTTACTTTTACTTGAGTAGAATATTTCAGTACTCTTCACACGTCTGCAGGCAGCCCATGCACAGATTGCAGCCTCAGGTGAGCTTGTAGGCAAACCCGAACTGTATCCTAAAACAGGGCACAGGAAACATGTGCAACCCCAACACCAACAACAACAACAACAACAGCGCTGTGATAAAGCGGCTATTGTGTGCGAACGAGCAGAGCCGCAATATCCTAATTATTTATGAAATGCTGACAATGGTGAAGGAGCCGTTTGAAGAAAAATGTAAACATAATGGAGAGAATTATGAGGACGAGGAGGAGGAGGGAAGCAGGGAATTATAAAATATTGAAAAATCACAAGAGTGGAGGAGAAGCTGGGGGCGTGCGGGGAGGGGGGGAGGAACACGCAGCTAAGTGAGAGTGAAGGGGAAAGAAGACATTAAGAGAGACTTATGGGGAGAGTGAGAACAAAATGCGGAAAGAGCAAAGATGGAGCGAGAGAGAGAGAAAGGAGGACGTGAGGGTGATCGGCTGGGCCTTAATGAAGATAGACAGCTCCTATCCATGCCCTGATAAGCAGGAATCTCCCATCACCGCAGCGCTGCCACTGCTATCAATAACGGCTGGGTGGCAAGTACTTCGCTGGCATGAAAGGAGAGCACATGCAGCATCTGCTAGTGCCAGCCCAAATTAAATGGGAAGACACCCTCAAGAGCTATCAGACGGAGAGACAGAGCGGGCACACGAGGAGGGACCAGATTAAGCGGGAAAGTAGGAGGCATATATCCTCTAACTCAAAGCGCAAAAACAAGAGCGAGGATAAGAATAAGCAACATCTATTCCTGCGTCGTGATGTTTGATCATGTGAGCGAAAGGTAGCCGGGCGAGCGTAGGTGTGCGACGAGAGATGAGCTGAAACTCTAAGTGGGACACCCCCCCTTTTCCCCTCCATCATCACCATCATCATTCCAGCTCAGCCAATAACCAGACGGTCTTAATATCCCACTCCTCATGCCAGACACACGCGCGCTCAATGTGCACACGCACACACTCCGATGATGAGAAAAAAACGTATTGAACTCCCAAAACCATCATTAATCTAAACTCCGGTTCCATTAGGGGAAGATTCAGCATAATTAGTTTTTTCTGTGTGTGTGTGTGTGTGTGCTGGAGAGATGATGAAGAGTGTGTTTTTGTGTGTAGTTTGAGTTATGAGTCGATGATATTAGATTGTGTCGTAGAGGCTGAGGCTTCCCTGGTGATCTGCCATGCTGAACATGTGTTTGCCATTATTGCATTTCAGAAACAGACGAAGAGAAAACTCAATCAGGTGGAATCTAATATCACCGCCACTGTATGTGGAACTGTACGCCGTGTGTTTATGCTTTTTTGTGCGCGTGTGGATTCCCTCTGCTGTGAGGGCTAATATTGAATTGTGTTCCAGCATAAGATAATTACACTTTTGCTCTGGGGAGGTAACCCCGCCTCCCTCGCAGTGTGTGTCCATGTGCTGCACGCTCGTCTGTACATGCTTGTGCTCCTGCGTGTGCAGTTAGCTGTTCTCAGCATGAAGCCTGCTGTGGGTAATTCAAACCAAACTGCTGCCCTCACAATGAACATAAAAATATTGGATGTGTGCGCCTCTGATACGACCCGTGGGGGATTTGAACACAGGCAGTGTGCTGCCTAATGCAATCTGGAAACAGGAAGTAGATCCGGGCTGGGCTATAGGCGGCTCGCTCGTTTGACGTCCTGCTGACCGCCTGTCTGCGTCTGAGCGGCGTTCGCTTCTGTTTCATCTACTTCCAGCTTTTAGCTTCTGCTGATCTAAGATGCATGGATGTTGGATCAAGGGCGCTACTTCTGATGCTAGTTTTTCCTCTCCGCTTTTGAAGTTCCACAATAATTTAATGAGGAGCGTCAGACTTTCTTATGTGCAGCACGCACGCACGTCCTTCCTCTGATATAAGGCGGCGGTGTAATGGAGCATCAGGAGAAGCAGGAGGAACAGCGCTGCCTTTGTGTCAGGGGCGAGGTGGTCGCTGTATACATGCACGGTAAGCATACGACAGCTCTCACAGGAACACGTTTGCAGGCGCAGTCATGCGAGGACTTGCACACGCACATGTATGTTCACACGTAATGCTGGGGAGGCGGCTCATACATATTGAGCAGGTACCCTTTGGAAGCACTATTTAAAGTCTCTCAATAATGAATCTGGTCAGATGCTGTGTTTGCGCACACCTCATTACACACACTCGCCTTTATCCAGCTTCTTCTTTGAGAGAGAGGAGCTCCAAATGCCAGGCGCTCATTTAGCCAGGAGTGGTTAACATTTAGGGAAACAGAGAGGGGAAAAGCAGATGGGGAGGAGAGGCACGAGGCGAACAGAGACATCCTACATTCTGACAAATGAATCATCTTTCTAAATGAAGGTCTGCTCTGCACAACCCCCAACAAAAAAAAAGAAGGAGTGGAGGAGTGAGCGGGACTGAGCCGGGGCCTCTGCAACCAATGGGATGAAGGAATTACTCACTCGCTCGCCCGCTCACCCCCGTGAGATAGTGCCCTTACACACAGAGCGATCGCGGCGTTATGGTAACTGATTGGCTTTCGGTCGGCGACTGATCACATCGTCACAGTTACTGATGGCCTCACCAAGGTAACGGATCGCTCTGTCATGGAGACGCCGCTCGAAAAGAGAGTCGGAGGAGGACTTGAGAAGTATTTATTCCACTGCAAAATGTGTGTGTGTGTGTTTTTGTGCGCCCTTAAGACGTCTCTGGTTGAGGATAAACAATGTAAACTGCACACGGGGAGACGGTAAATGAGCATTCAGGATGACAAGTCGATTTCCAAATACGTCCTGAAGGGTCCGGGGACGCTGTGCGTTCTGCGTGATCGGTTAAGGTCAGGGCACAGGCAGTCAAGCAATAAGGAGTGCACTGTCTGATCCGTGCTGCTTCTGTATGCATGTGTGTGTGTGTGTGAGTGTTTTTACATCAGTTAGCATTTGTGTGTTTATCTGAATCAATAACAGCGGGGCATTAGAGACTATCTATACAGTACATGTGACTACATTCTGCTGGCTCGCTTTGATAAAGTTATCGATCAGCGCAGTCTGACTCTGAACTCAATAAAGCCTCTTACTTATCCTCACCTGAACATGGAGGAAGTCTGCAGGGAGGGAAAGAAACACAGAAATCGAGCATGTATCTATTTCTGATTCGCTCGTGATCACAAATAAACCGACAAACATTTTGTCATTTTCAGAACATGAAACGGCACTTTTTTCCCGCCTCCCACGTACTTCTCTCGTGATCCTCCTGCCAAATCCAACAACATCTTGACCGCGTTGGTACTACAGGTCCCACAATGCTTTGCTGGACTGCCTTCAAAGCTTTTTCTTTAACAGCGGGATGAGCGTTTGCCTCAGGCACGTTCACCTGAACAAATGAAGTATCATACTGTTGAGGTGCACCAGACTGGGCTAAATTGGGCCGGTGTGTGTTTGTCTACGTCTGTGTGTGTTTGTTGTCCGTGTTCCGGCTCTAATTGGGCCGTGTTTGACTGGGTTTTTTCTGTGTGTGTATGTGTGGAGCGCGGAGGGCCAATGAGGGCGGCGGAGACAGTTTAATGCCTCCGCTGAGGAAAAAGGTTCAAGGACAGATTGCTCACTCCCTTTATCACTCCCTCACTATCTGCCTCCGCGCTTTGCCTCCCTCTTTTCTACCTCTTTCACTCGGTTTTCCCTTCCTGTGGGATATTTAGCAATCCATTCACCGCGCTCCATTAGGAGACTCCACCCTGCACTGCACACACACACACATACACACACACTCCAATTAGTGGCTAAACCAGAGACTAAGAGCAATTAGAGCTGCCAGAAATCCTCTAAGCTCGGCTGAATTCACTACATGCGAGCGCGTGTGTGAGTGTGACTCTGAATCTGTGTTTATCCTTGTTTGTGTGCTCGTCTGTGTCCACTCCAATTAGGTGTGTGTGTGTCTGGCAAGCAGCCACGCAGCTTTACCTGGCTGTAGGACGCTGATGCCGAGCAGGTTGGAGGTGCGGTTGGCCACTCTGCTCCAGCTGTTGTCGTAATTCCTCCTCCAAAGCACGGCGGTGCACTGGTACTTGCCAGCCTCGCGCCGCCCTGCCCGGGTCACCGACAAACGGAAGTTGGTGTTGGAGTGCGAGCGGTCCACCGTGGTGCGTGTGCCCAGCCCCAGCAGCTGCTCCCCCCACTGCAGCGTGCCCTCGCGGGTGAAAGTCACCAGGTCTTTGAACTCTCCCTGATCCTCCTCGTCGTCGGATTCCGCGCCGGCCGGCATGAAGCGCCAGGTGACGGAGGTGGGGACGCGAGGGTTGTGGCGCGGCTTCACCAGACACAGGAGGTCGAAGGAGTCTCCGAAGGTAACAGACGGCGTTCGGGAGACGGCTGACACCATGAAGGAGGACTCTAGATGGGGGGAAGAAGAGATGAGAGGATGTTAGGAGGACAGATTGTCAAATGGGCTTTTTATTTGACTAATGACGAGCCTTCAAACAGAGTGCTGCTGATTGCTCGTAAAAGCACAACAGAGGCCGGCTGTGTGATCGAGTCGGCTCTCTAAAAGCTCAGCAAATGGTGCGCCGGTTCATATTCTTCTCCAGGAAGTGACTTTCCTTTTAAGCATGGCGACCAAGAGGAACAAAGCCCCCTGCTGGAACAAACACACACTATTTACTGAAAGTGCACCGACTCCTTTGTGAAGCAGCTCTAAATCTCTGCAAGCTTTCCCCTCCGTCATTACGGCCTCTGCGCCATTTAGCTTACGCGTGCGCCTCAGTATGTATGTATATACCTCCCTCCCTGTGTTTGTGTCTCTTACTGTGAGCGAGCCTCAAAATTAATGGGTGATGCAACAAAGAAAGCCCGGGGGGGAGATTTCCTCTAAGCGCCGGTGTTCGATCTCCGCCCAGCTCCCTGCCAAGTCTAAACTATCCTCATTAAGCTAAGAACGTTCACCTAACTCCATATGTTATTGCCAAGAAACATCCACACCGGAAAGCACGGGAGCCGGGAGAGACGGGGGATATAAAACAACCTGGAACGGCTGCAAGTATTTTAAGGCCTTTCAGCGAATATGAATGATTGAGCTGGAGTTTGAAGACGGTCAAGATAAAGACAGAAACAAGGAAGCGGGACTTGACAGAGACTTTCCCTCAGCCTCTCTCTCTCTCTCTCTCTTCCTCTGTCAGCCATCACCTCCCCCCCCCCCGGTGTCCTTCAGGGTGCGTAATCAATGGCTTTCTGTCCGTTCTTGGCTACTGCAGGGACAGCTGCCTGGGACCATAATTCTCTAATAGACAATAACTCTCCCCTCTCACTCTATCTCTCATCTCCTTCTGCCTCTCTTGCACCCATCAATTCCCCGCAATGTTAGCCTGCCTGTGTGATAGGAAGAGGATGTTACTCTGATCCATTTTCCCATACAAGTCTCTCTGTTTGTGGGAATACACGTTAATTTGTCTATCTAGCACTCAAGTGCAACCTCAGACACCTTTGTCGTCACTGCGGCGACCGCATCTCATAGAGGACACCCCTCTCTCATCCCCTCCAGGTCATTTCAGCCCACAGAGTCCATAATGAAGGAGACTGTGAATTAAATGAAGGACCAGTGAGCATATATAAACTTTTCTTTTTTAATTAATTAGCTACAAAGACTGACGAAACCAGGCAAGAGTTGTAGAAACAGAAGGGAAAGTGGTCTGTCCGCATGGCAGCTTTGGATCCAATAAAACTGCAGCTGGAAGCTAAAGTGAGAAAAACGAGCACCATAAGAAAATCTGAGAAGTAGTAAAACACACACATTGACCGTCACACAACAGCGAGCACTTAGCAAACCCTTTGATCAACAAGCGCTGAGGAGAGGAAAGAGGAGACGTCGAGGAGAGTAACTGAAGAGCAGCTCCGGACTTCTTCCCCCTGATTTGCATAATGCGTCCCTTGTTCCTCAAACTAATGTTTCTGTTGTTGCCCGAACTTAACAAATGGCCACTTAAAAACTGACATCTCTTCTCTGCAGCACCGCTGTGTGCTGCTGCGGGGAGCTAATCCGTCGGCCTGTGTGTGTGTGTGTGTGTCAAGCGCGGCTCTCCTGGCCTGCCAGCTCCTCACTGCTCCGCTCCAGTGGCTTCCTCCGCCCGTACGTTGGATGTTCAGCTTAACTCAGCGCTGACAGAGGCGAGCCACAGACTGTGAAACACATTGGCGCCCGCTGCATTTCCATTCTAATAATTCTGCCTAATCCATACGTGTGTGTGTGTGTGTGTGTCTATGATGGGTGTCACTGCTGTTGACGTGTGGCAGGTGGTGTGAGAGTGTGTGTGTCAATATGGCTCCTTCCCTTAAGCGATGCATGAATGAACCACAGAGTATTTCACTATGTGGACTTCATGTGTTACCTGCGCCGCTAATCAGTCTTTAGCAGATCACAAACCATATGTCTCTCTTTGATTTCGGTGTGCATGTGTGCAGACACACTTTGTTGTCAGAGGTTTTACTACACACACACACACACACACACACACACACACACACACACACACACACACACACACGTGGGACGGGACTTACTGGATACGTGCATACGTTAATGTTCAGATTAAACAGCTGACAGATGTAGGACATTTTCTGCCGCTCGATATGAAGCTTTAGTGTAAATAATATTACAGCAGGATAAACAGTGTGATTCATACGATACGTGGTAAATCCTGAGGGTTAAACCTGCGAGAAGCAGCTGCTGACACAGCTCTGCTTATTGTTGTTTTTGGTTGTTTCTAATGACAGCTTCCTGTTGTGTTCAGTGACGGTGTGGGGGTGGAGCTGGAGTCTCTGAGGGCGGTGTCAGAGAGGAAGTTACGTGTCATCTTGGACAATGGCTGTGTCCGAAACCGCATACTAACGTACTGCCTACTACATCCTCAAACAGTATGTACTGCATACTGCCTACTAACCTGACTATTAGGATGCCGGTGGCATCATACTCAGACCCGTCTTCTCTGTATCACGTGACTTAATCGTTTATGTATGTCCGGTCTGATCTCCGGTCCATCTCCGCCATAGTAGAAACTGAATAGCCGCAATGCATTTTGGGGCGGTTGAGTACAACCAGTGAGCTGCCGTCTCATACATCCGGGCCGATCTAGTATACATCCGGGCATTTCTCTCATACACAAAATTGCATACTATGAGATGGGAACGCATGACATACTCAATTTTACTTCACGGTTAGTATGATTAGTATGATAGTATGCGGTTTCGGACACACCCAATGTCTCCCAGCCACTCCATGACGTGCTGGTAAAGCGCAGGAGCACGTTAAGTGAAAGACTCATTCTCCCAAGATGCACCACAGAACGCCACAGAACGCCACAGGAAGTCATTCCTGCCTTTGGCCATCAAACTTTTCAACTCCTCCTATCCAAATTTCTGCCTGGATAGAAATAAAGTGGATCTAGTTCTTGTTCCTGTTTGAGCCGCTTTGGCATGACCATATTTGAATGTGGTTTTTCCAATACAGCCTTTTTTAATTGGATCTTTCTGACTCATCAGAACAGAAAAACTTAAATTATCACATGCAGGTTTATCATGTTCGGCTGTTTACCACATACTTTGTTATGTTTTATGTAAAAAGTTATTAATAAAGCGTCATGTTTCAGATGATTGGATGTCCATCCTGTCTGTTTTAACTCTCTCTGCAAATAATAATTTATCTTCTTACCTCTTCAGGGGGGTATAAGACCACTATGGAGCAGGATTTGAGGTTATCGAGGTCACTTCAGGGTCAACTGAGGGGTTTTCAGTATTACCAAGGTGGTGCTAACTTATGCTGAACACCTAATCTGCTCCGGAGCGCGTTGGAGATAAGAGATCAACCTTAACGAAACACCACCAACTGACCAATCAGGTCTCTTGATTCAGGAGCTCTGTGAGCTGATCGTGAGAGGGAGGAGGGAGAGAGAGCGGTTAAACACTTCCTCTTATACCGTCTGAATGATATTCATTGTGCTTTACTGATATACATCTACAACAGAGACTGATCACAGCACTGAAGCCTTGTACTTGTATTTCTATGAAAGAAAGCTTTAAACTGCTTTAAATTGTGGTTTTATATTTGTTTTATTTGCTCCATAAGTCTGAGAAGTCTAAATCATAAACGCCAAATAAATACATCGGTGCAATGTATTAATTTAATGCATCACATCTAGGGTCTTGATATATATCTAAAATCACAGTTTGTAAATATGCCGATCAGCTGACGGCAGACTATGTGTGATTGGTCATACGCTGCAGACTCCGCCCCTTTTATGTGAACGCGCTCATAGAAACCCCGGGTTGACGACTTAACCGGCGTCGTGTGTTCGCTTAGTGCGATCCCCTTTGTTAGGATTAACCAGAAGATACCCAGGGTATGTGCAGCTCTCTGTGTAGCATAGGCCCCAGGTTGATAACGGGCTTTGTGCACACAGCAAGATCAGGTTTCAACAATATAAGAAAACACTGGATTTACATGATGAAAGCTGCCAGGCAGTGTTAGAAAGACTTCAGACTTACTGCCTATTCTCTAGTTTTGGGACTATTTTAAATTAATGCTGAATCATTTATGTGCTATGGCCAGTTAAGATTATTTTTAGCCCCTCAAAGAAATTTTAGCTGAGGTCATGTCAAGATACTTAATGACACATTTAAACAACAGAAGAAGACAGAAACTACACTAGGGTTGGATTAGTCGGCAGTATCTTACCAACAGTTTTGACGGTGACCGTCTTGCTGGCCGCCTTCTCTCCGATCTTCTCCCAGTTTAGCTCTGGCTCAGTGCCGGTCTGAAGCCACTCGGTGGCCGTGCAGCTGTACTGACCCTCGTCTCCGGGTAAGGCGTTATACAGCGACAGAGAGAACGCGTCGGCCCCCACCTTCTCCACGCGGATCTCCCCGTAGCTGGAGCGCTCCCTGTAGACGGGGCTGTGCCACACCGTGCCGTCCCGATCCACAGAGGCCAGCTCCTGGGCCGGTCCCGTCTCCTCCTTGTCCGTCCACTGCCAGGACACGGAGAGGGGGCCTGTGGTGGTTTGGACCAGGCAGGTCAGCTGGATGACATCGCCCTCCAGGACCTCTGAGGAGTTAGTGGACAACGACACGGTGATGTTGCTCTCTGAAAAGGAAGAGAAAAGAGAGAGACACGGAGGTGAGACAGGACACATAAAAGGCGTCAGAGTTCCTCAAAATCTCGACTCCCAGAGACAACAAGACGCACGCTCTCTGTGTTAAAGAATTCACAGAGTACAGGAGGCCAGGGGCGGTAAAACAAAACGTGGTTCCTGTTCCTGGGTGTATAACCAAGTGTGTGCGTCTGCGTGCGTGTGCATGTATCTGAGCGCTTTTGTAACTGGCCTCAGGCACATCACAGTGAAATCCCAAAGAAGCGGCCCTTGCGAGTTGGTGTGTGCGGGTTTGGATCCTCTTACTGAACCCTGCGCGGCCGTGTTGACCGAGTCTGCGGGCGCAGGGAAGACGTCTCAGATCACAGGGCTCAGCGGCACTTCAGAAGAAGCAGAGGATAAAAGTCTTTACTGGCTCTTCTGCTCTTTATCTCGACTCTCATCACTTCATCGTCCATCAGACATCACCGAGCTCGAGCTTGACCCTCTTTTTTCCCCCGCCCTGTGGGACGAATGCTGCTGCTGCTCTCTCTTGAGGGCGTGGCTTAAATCTTGCTCACTCTTTCCGTCTCTCTCTCCCCTCAGGCCAAGCTCTGCTGCTTCCCTCTCAGCTCGCCGGCCCTCCTAATAAGCGCGAGCTCTCTCTGTGAATATGGAATAAACTCGCTTCTTATTTCTATCACACTCAAATGAACAAAGGGAGAACCCTTCATCCTTTTCCTCCTCGTTTTTGTCTCTCATTGTTACAGCTTCATAGTTTCCTCCACAGCTGAGGACATATTGTATTCCATTACTTTTTCACACCGAGGAGAGAGATTGTCTGCTTTCTGGACAGCTGCGGCTTCCTCAAACTTTCCTCTTTTTCTTCCCCTCAAACTTTTACTTCTAACTTTCGCAATTGCCAACCCGCTGCTCTTTCTTCTTTGTTTTTCAAACTTCAGAATGCATTTCCTCTGGTTTACAGTAAACCCTCCTCTCTTCCTCTTCCTCTCCCTACCCTTGCACTCGTCCTTTTTTATCCGTATGACAGAGATTCAGCTTGGCATGAGAGCTCTCCCTCCCCCCTTCCTCATCGCAAAGGTAAACTCATCTATCAGCATTGATTTGCCACAAGTGTTTACCTCCGTTTTTCCTCTGCTGTCACCCGAGCCTGCCTCTGACTCATCAACTTTAACCCCTGTCTCACCCTATTACCGACTCCCACTCGACTCCCCCAATTAAAGTGATGAAGCACTTCTTGAAAATGTGTGTGCGTGCGAGGAAGCCACCATGAGAGGACAGTTTGCGCAGGAAAAACATGCCGGCTTGACCACAACTGCTGTACTTCTCGGAAGTTCTCCTCTAATAACCATGGCCATTATCCTGTGTAAACCCTATAAACATCCTTTATGGGGCATTAAGGTCTTTTGTTGGAAAAACAAAACCTCCCATACAGAGAGGCTCCCCGGAGACGGCTGCAGGCTCGGGGCCATTGTTTTGGGCTGATTTAGCAGGGGGTGCAGCTCGGTCAGGATAAGGTAGCGCTGGCTGCGCGCGAGGAGATACTACTCTGTGGTTATTATGTTTTATTATGCTGGTAGCAGCTGGCTTCATGCACTGTTCCCGTCCTGAGAGACATGGAGGTAGAGAGAGAGAGAGAGAAGAGGGGATGAACTGGTGAGAGGGGCGCTTTCCAGCTGCCAGTGAAGAAGCAGAATCTCAGGGACGGATGAGACAAGGTTTGTCTGTACATTTGCATCGATCAGCTGCGAGCTTGACACAAAACCCCTGCCCTGCTTAACCCAGCTGAAGTGGTCCGCCTCGGTAAAACACGTAAAATTAGCCCGGGGAACCACTTAGAGGACCCCGGAGAGCAGGGGCGCCTTTCTCTGCTTCTTTTCTCTCTCCACGCTTTAATTTCATGGCTGTTAGCTCGGCCTCCTCGAGTCTTCTGCTCTCCATTATCCTGCTATAGTGTTACCCCCTCCCCTCCTCCTCTTAGCTAAAGCCAAGGAAATTGGAAGGCCCATAATGCTGCATTACCAGTCCTTTGCAGTCCATTCAAACAGAAAATATATTAGGAATAAGAGTGGCATTATCCATTCCCCTCTTACTCACAGTTAACAATAGCGGCTGTGCTGCTATCTCTTAAAGGCCACCTTGGAGAAAGAGTAAGATAGAGGGAGTCTGGAGAGGAGCACAGCATGGCATCCCATACTGCCTACATGAAGATAAAGCTGTTATTATGAAGAGCTCATCATTCTGAGTGTAATTGACAACTAAGGACAGGACAAGCAAGCCGGTGGCCTCGAGGAGCGATGATTACTCACTGAGCGGCTGGACTGTGATCTGGACGTTCCTGGACCTCTTGCTGCGGTCGATGAAGTCTCCCGTGGGCGTCTTCTCTCGCTCCGTCACGCGGCAGATGTACTTCCCGGCGTCCTCGGGGCGTAGGTGCTGCAGCTTGAGCAGGTGCACGTTGGCGCTCTCTTTCCGGACGGTCATGTGACCGGCCGCCTCTCGGGCGACGTACTCGGGGCCCAGGACAGGCACGGCACTGGGGCCCACCACGGCCACCGGTGAGCTGCTGAAGACCCACGACACCGAGAAGAAGCGCTCTGGGACGTTCTGGGCCTCAATGGTGCAGCGAAGCTCCAGCGGCTCACCGGCCGTGAAGGACCGTCGCTCCGTGCTCACCTGGATGCTGAAGTCTCGATCTGAGGGGAAGAAGAGGAGAGGAAACAATGAAGGTTAAAGGATTGTTTTAGGAGAACAAAACTCACTGTGATATGAAACAAAAAAAGAAAATCCTCTTTTGAATGTTGCACAAAATTGCAGCTCAGTAAGATAAGAACAGTGAATGTACAAAACCTTTGAATACGACACTAGATTTTAAATGTAGCAGCAGAAGGAAAGGAGTACAGGTGGGAGGGGATCTCTTCAAGAAGGGGATATTTGTTACACTCCCAAACAACTTGTTTCTGATGTCTTAAACAAGAGTGATGTCTAAATACAGCTGCATTGAAATGCCAAACACGCTGCCTTTTCTTAATATCCACCGTCTGGGAAGCTGAACCTGCATGCTGGCAGAGAGGGAGTGAGACGACGGAGAGCGGCGAGTGGTAGAGGTGGGATTTGAGGTGGTCAGGAATGGATGGGTGCAATTAAAAAGCATCAGTTAAAAAAAGAGAGAAAAGAAACGAGAGAAGCTTGAGAGGTCACGCAGGTCTTTGCTTCTGTAAAACGCTGATCTTTCAGAGCCCGCTGCTCTCGTTCCCCCCTTGGTTTCACCTCTGCAATAAAAAACACATCTAATTAACATTCTCTTCAGCAGTGTGAAACAGAGTCAGGCTCTCTCCTCCTCCTGCACAGTCTCAGACAGAACGGGCAGAGTAAACACAGCGACTGCGAGCTCTCGCCCATATTACGCCTGCTGTCTGCGCATGTGCGGCCGTGTGTCTGTGTGTTTGGTTTTATTTGCTGTATTAATTTCCGGATGATGAGCGTAGTATGTATCAGAGACGGCTGCTTTGCCTCTCAGTGAGGTGGTCGCCCCGAGCTGTAATTACAAAGACTTTAAACAGACTTCCTGAGAGACACACTCATGTGGAGAAGTTCAAAGGCAGAGGCTGCTATAGAGCTTGTTACGCGGGGGCACACGGTGGTGGGAGGGTGAGGGGTATTGTTAGTGTTTACACAAACATGTGAATGTACAGACACACTAAATATTGACATACAGACGTTTAATAAGAGACAAACAGCATGGAGATAATGGTACGGGTTTGGGAATGTGTGCTATAAAGCACTTTTCTAGTCCTCTGACCACTCAGAGTGCTTTGACACACACATTCACACACTGATGGCAGAGGCTGCTATGCTAAGTGTCAATCTTCAATAAGGATCTAGCTAACTACATTCATACATGGATGGTTATTCCTTCAGGAGCAATTCGGGGTTCGGCGTCTTGCCCACGGCATGCAGACTGCTGCAGCTGGGAATCGAACCTCCAACCTTTTCACCGAGAGCGACCGGCTACTCTCGGCCGCCCCACATTAAACAATAAGACAGGACTTAAAGTGATAATCTCAAAGATTTTCATTTAAATAAATGTCTGTTAAGTCTATCACTGAAGGAAGTAACACAATGCTGACTGAGCCAATGGCCCACTGATGAAAACCGCCCAGTTAGTGACGCGTTTTCCATCACCCAGCAGTGGTTGGTCTGCCAGAGAGGGTAGGTGGAGCTAAGCGGCAAGTGTTGAGTAAACAGTAATCTACTATGGCTGAACAAACAAAGAACAGATCGATGGCTACAGATACAACTTCAACAATAAGAGAAAATCCAAAGAAAAAGAAACAAATTTGACGCTCAGATGAAGGCAAACTAAAAGGAAAGCGACCGTCAGCGAGGAAAATCAAGAGTTACAACCGGAGCCAACTGTGGACGTAACACATGCGACACTGTCTGGATATCTGGGAAGTGTGCTCTCACAAGATTACCAAGATCGAGATTAGAACTTTAAAATATAATCATTTGTGACAAGATGTGAAGATTTGCTGTGGGCTGCAAGGTGCTGCAGTGTTTGGAGTCTCACAGCTATAAAGGTTCCTGGTTAGAATCCCAGTTCGGACGTAGGTCTGTGTGGAGATTGCATGTGCACTCTGGGGACTCCGGTTTCCTTCAACAGCCAAAGACGCGCTCATTAGGTTAATTCTTGCTCAAGGTTTTCTGTCTCTATGTTTCAGCCCTGTGATTGACCGGTGATCACCCCGCCTCTCGCCCAATGACAGCTGGGATTGGCTTCAGACCCCCTCGTGACCCTGAACAGGATAGGTGGTATAGTTAATGGACGGATGGATGCTGTTTCTGTGATACTCTAAATTAAATATCTTTCAAATTTAGACTGTTCATCTCTTTTGGATTGCATGTTGAATAAAGAAGAAGTTGAAGATGTTTCTTTGGGCTGTGGGAAATTACGATGAGCATTCTTCACAGATGTCGGGCATTTTATAGACTAAAAGATTAAGATTTATTGTGAATAGGAAGATTAGTACATTAAAGCCCTGATTAACATACGAAATACGAACCTGATTCATTGAAAAAATACCAGTCGGATAAAGAACTACAAAAAGAAACATGACATACAGGCGTAGTGCACACACCCTGAGATGACATGCGGCTGAAGAGATACTACAGCGAAGGAGAGATCTCTTTCTCCGCCGACATTAAAGCAGCGGGACAGCAGGACATCGTATCATGACATTTGATGTGATTCACTCCGAAGGAAGGCGGGAGAAGCTAAAAAACGCCGTGACCTGCTTTGACAAGATTTGGTCACCGCTCAGCGTGAGGCTCTTTTATGATTGTGTTTTACAGGAAGAGATCAGCCGAGAGGATGCGGAGAGTCGGGACGCAAAACAGCCTCGTGTGTTGGTGTTTAGAGATAATATAAAGGGAGAGTTTTAAGGGCATGGAGCAGACGGAGTAAGGAGGCAGTGAAAACTCGGTGTTGAGACATGACTGCAGTAAATGAGGTGATGTGAGAACAAGAGAGAAAGAGAGTGAAAGGTGCATTAAGATTCTGTCCGCCGCTCCTCTCTGATGCCGAGGCTGCTGGTGATTAGCTCGTGACGGCCCTGTCTTGAGATCCACTCCATCTTTTATAATCAGAGCGTAATGGAGGAGCTGCTCCTTCCCCTCTCTAAATTTCCCTCTCCTTCCCTCTGTCAAACACGCACCTGGACAGGTTCGCAGCTTCAAAAGCTCAGCCCACGGGCATGCACGCTCTGAACTCGTTATGCAACAAGTACACAAGGAGAAATCACAATGAATCCACACAAAAGTTGGAGCGCTCACACCCGGAGCCAGGCGCTGCTGTATTCTCTTTGTCACGCAACAACACCTCCATCCATTATAGATTATAGAAGACAGAGTGACGAAGGGCGCTGAGAGGCGAGCTCTTTGCTCCTTTTGTCTCCTCGCTGAAGTCGCAGGAACTCATCTGACAAAGCTGCTTTACATCTGACTTCCCTCCTCAGAGCGCTATCTGGGGCACCATCAAGCTGCATCGGTCCAGAGCGGATCTTAAGCTTAATGGAGAAACGCAAAATGATTCCACTTTGAAATGATTTACTGGCATGAGGCGCTCGCCGCTGCACGCCGGCGAGGTAATTGAGCTAATGTCAAAGCAGTTTATCACCCGTCTCCTCGGATGTTTCTTGGACGCGGACAAAGAGGTTCTTTATGTTTGTGGGATACGGCCGAGGAGTACGGATGGGGTCGAGCCGGGCGGGGGGTTATAAGCACTGTAAAGCCGTCTTTGTTTCTGGCCCATCAACTCCAGAGGTTGACAGCTTATTAGATCATTATCCCACGAGGCCTTCTCCCCCTGAACACGCTCCTTCTGTCTCCCTCATTCTTCCATCACGCACCCCTTGTTACTTCCTCGACCTCGTGTCGCCCTCCCTCCCTTTTTGATTGGTAACTCACTTCCTCCCTTCCATCAGACAATCTCCTCCTTCAGAGCTGGCAACCGCACATAAAAACCGGCTCCGTATCTCCCGCTAATGCGCTCAAGAATGCCGTAATTGTTGGCGAGGAAAGTGATTGAAAAACACATTTCTGGCTTCTGATCTCAGGGCCACTTGTTGCCGGGGAGATTGTGCGCGAGGATGCCAAAGGTCTCCACCTACGCTGTTCGGAGCTGCTTGAATTATTCTCGGATGTGCTTGTAATGTTGCCCGTCAAACAGACACGCATACAAAAAGTGGGGAGCCTGTGGAGGTTTAGTTAAGCCCTTTTTAGTGAGCTAATGAGCTTAGCGTGTGATAGCGATCGACAGTCGGAGGAAGCCGACCCACATGCTCGGCTGTGGAAGAGGACAGGGGCGACCTGAGAGATTCTCCCACCATCGTTGTCACACATACGCTAACATATGAACATTACTTAAGACCTCTAGTGCTCCTGTTTCTCACCTGTGGGCTGAATGCGGAGCTGAGTCTTGTCACTCTGCTTACGCGTCATCGCGAACCAGCTTCCGTCCGTGTCCTGGATCCACTCGGCGGCCTGGCAGTACAGCAGGCCCTGGTCCACCGGCTGCAGCTTGTGAATGGTCAGCCTGTAGGTCGTCGCGCTGGTCTTATCCAGCCTGAGGTCCCCCGCCACCATCCTCTGCCGGTACGGTCCGCCCGAGCGCAGGACGAAGTCCCTCGACAATGTGACGAGCTCCTGAGGCGGGGCGGCCGCGTCCTCGGGGGAGCGCAGGTACCAGCCCACGGAGAGGTGAGTGTGCTGCATCGTGGTCCGGGACACCTCGCAGGTGAGCTGGAGCGTGTCGCCTTCCACCTTGGACAGAGTCTGGGCTGGAGCTGTTACTGTCAGCGAGTCGGCGATGACTGCGGAAAAAGAAAAAAGAGAAGAGAGGAAATGAACACTTAGCACTTAGAGGCCGTTACATGCCGGCTGAACGGTGTTATCTTGTCCTTTAAATACGATATTAACACCTTGTTTTTCTATAACAAACAGCATGTAATGTTAGTGTTAAATGTATAGGACGTCTTCAAGTTAAGCAGGCTCTGTTTGTTTACGCCTTCTATTATGGAAGTGGAAATAAAAGAGCATTGTGCTGTAAGCGATTTAAAATCTGATTGAGTCCCCAGCATGAGGAAAAGGTGTTAATGCTCCCGAGCTTTTGTTGGGGAGGTGACTGCCCTCTATTTCCTGCTCCATATATGACTTTCACATGTCACCGTGTGTTGATAGCATTCTCTCAATCTCATACACCCAGATGCCTCCAGAGGCCCCTCCGGCACTTCATCCACACCGATTACGTCCCATATTGTCTGCTTCAGCAAACACAGCGGCTCCGCAGTGGAACCGTTCAGCCACAGTCCCAGTTTTTGATCACACATGCTAAATATACAAACGGCGAGTTAACAGCGCCGTAATGAATTCATAGGTGCCTTTCTTTCTACAATACAAGCCAGATGGCTTTAAACAGCAGAGATGAGAGAGAGGGACATCCAAGAGCAAGGAAGCAACAGAGACATCAAGACGTGATCGTTTGAAAAAGGAGGCTGGAAGCACTGCACACGGCGACGGATATAAATATGTATAGCTTTTAAAAGAATTATTTTTGGATATGCACAAGGAAGAAAGAGTGATAGAGAGCGCTGGACTGAAGCAAAACATAAAACAAACTAACGGAAACAAAGGTCGTAAGGTCATGAAACAAGTAAAGTAGGTCCATTATGCGTATTCTTAGCTGCATGTGGCTAAACACGGATGCTATCCTGTTTGTCTTCCTGTCATTAATGCAAAGCACGACCTCACTGGTTAAGGCCGCAAGCGTATACATGAGGCAACCACACGCACAAAAAGGCATTGTGTGCATGTGCATATGTGCGCATACAGATGCACACAATGCCCAAGAAATGGAGAATATACAAAGCCGTCAGTTTCCACAATGGACAGCAGTCAAGCATTTAAGCTAGGCTGGGATAAAATGAATTGAGCGAATAATGCCGAGAGGAGCTTTACTGCATTGCCATGTGGTGCCTGAGAGCCCGTCTCAGAAGCCTGAAAATGGAAGTGCTTTGTTTGGGTTTATGCTAGTGGAGTGCTTTGTCAAGATGTTTGGCTATTCAGCCTCTTAAGGGATTGTCATTGTGAAGAGTACAAATCAGCATGTTTGAGGTCTGCGCGTCTCCTCGAGTCACCTGCAAGGACTGAAGATGCTGGAAAAGCAAAAAAACACGACAGGACGAGTCCCACGTGCGTGCGCACGGAGCGAACGCAAGGCTCAGCGTGTGCGAGTGCTCGAGCGTCAGTGTGAGAACATGAGTAAAATTGAGAGATGGGGGATTGCGAGAACAAAAGAACAGACACCACTAATGAAACAAACGGGGGGGAACAAAGGCAGGGAGATGAGAGGAAAGAGATAGAGGAGGCGGGGAGAGGAAGCTTGACATCTGGTTAGCGGAGTTTAACAAGACACTCAAAGAGGGAAACAATGATAAAAACAGAAGTGGCAGGGAGAGAAAGTGAGTAATCAGGTGGGTCAGAGACAGTGGCTCTTTAATGACAAACTGCGGGTACGCACGGCGAGTCCAGGCGAGAGTAAACAGCTTCCTGTCGGAGTTTGAAGCAATCTTGGAAATACTGACGGGGTCTGAGTGAATATGCCCTCTGATCCACTTCCCCATTACCGTGAGTGCTTGATAAACAGCCTGGCAGCGAGGGAGGCAATTGGTAGTCATCTGCTGCTATAAAAATATTCTGCTGATATATTTGTTTGTTGGTTGTGTTGTAAAATGACTAACATGGGAATTTGAGGAGGCCTGTGTTGGTGTTTCAGATGCTTTGTTTTCTGCAGGCTCCGGCAGAGCAATCCTTAAAAACACCATTATTATTTGAAACGCAATTAAGATTTTTACACCGCTCTAAAACTCTTTTGTTCCGTCTGAAGAAGAAAAGATTAAATAAAGGTTCATTTGAATAATAAGCATCGCTAAAGTGTGATTCTGCAGCATTAAGGACCTGCTGTTGCTCAGTCTTCTCCCTCTGACTCTCCCGTCAACAATGAGTGAGCGGCAGCCCTGCATACACATACTGTTACCACAACAACCCACCTACGCTACAACCTGCCATCGCCATGGCAACCCTCCCACATGATGCTCAGGGCCTCCGAGAACAGCCGCGAGTTACAACAACAACCACAACAACACCCCGCCTTTGAACACAAACCCAATAGTGAAAGCGACTCCAGCCCCCCCTCTGTGCGTGGACACACCTGTGGGACGGAACTTCCTGTCATTCAGCTTCATCGCTTCCTATAAAGATATTTAACACGTTGACTTCTTCTTAAGTCCTCTAGACGAATCAGATCCCTTCGCTCGAGTCTCGGCCAATCTCAGCGAGAGTCGGGCCGAGGTTGCAAACACTCCGAGATCCTCCACGAGCCCCACTGACCTCAATCTGAGAGGGATTAGGAGCAGCATGAGACGGCATACTCTGGCACACACACACACACACACACACACACACACACAAACAAACACACACAAACACACTCTTTCATCACTTGTGAGGACACTGTACTGACTTATTCTACCTTAACCACAACAGCTGTGTGCCGAATTACAAACCAACATACTGGTCTTAAAAGACAAATCCCAGGCTTTGCTTGTGGTAAACAAATCCTGCAAAACAAACAACTCATACTTTTAAATATCCTACTTTTAAGTGTAGCCAAAAATTGAAAAAGTGTAGCTTAAAGGGGGGGTATTATGCTGCTTCACATTTTAAGACATATATATAATGTTACAATGTTGGATGTCCAGACTAAACGTGGGTAAAGTTTCAAATCTGTAGGTAAAACTATGTTGGAGTAATCCCCCTGCTAAAAAAAGTCTGCGGGCTGCTGTGGATGCCAGGTTTCAGACAGACTTCTCCAGACGCTTCACTTTGTGATGTCACAATGCAGACAAACTCTATATTTGGGCATCTGCCCGAGACACAGCAGAACTTCCTGCCTCTGCCACAGCTCAAGGACACGACCACCCAGCAGCTCAGTCTGAGTCCGGAAATGTATTTCAGCTCAAACACTGCTTTAGAGAGCTGGCCAATCAGAAGAAAGCGGGCTTGTAGGGGCAGGGTTTCTTAAAGAGACAGAGCTGACTGAGTCGTTTCAGGCAGAGGCTGCATGATTACTATGAGGGAGTTTTTTTAAACTGTTAATGATATGAAGCTTCAAATCAGCATAATACCCCCCCTTTAATTGTTGCCCTTTAATCAAAAGCATATCAGTGAGCGACAGAGGGTGACATGCTTTTTCATTACATTGAAAATGGGCACTGCTATTTATTTAAGTCAGCCTTACATATAGCATCATGCTGCAGTACAGACTCATTAGCACCCCAAATGTGTATTAATCCACGCTGAGCCTTTTTTAATTAACAATTTGAATCAATGTACTGTATTTAAAAGGTTTACTTCTTCAGAACGTAAGGACGGGCTTCAGGCTGAAAGACAGGAGATCCTGAGGATGTCAGCAAGCTGCAAAGGACTTGCACAGTGATAGCATCGCGTCTTTACACGGTATTGTTTGAAATTAACACGTATTTAGAATTTCCCCGACCTGATTCTTCCTCCTGTAACCAATTCTGACTCAAACAGAAACACATGGTTTAAATGTAATTTAATAAAAAAAGATGGTCGGACCAGCTTCTTGTGCCTACATCAAGGCCAGTCACCATAATGTTAACAGACTGTCGTCCCTTCAACGCGATTACACACAAACTGGACTCGGGGTTCATTCTGTTAATAGAACACTCTCGCCGTTTTGCCAAAAGCTGTGCAGCCGAAACATCTTCCCAGCTCCTCTAAGTGTTACCGCAGTGTTACCTCGGAGTGAACGCTGAAATTAAAAACAGTTCCTGAGAGCAAATGCCAGATGTTATTAATATCATTGCAGGTTTTAATAAACCTGCTTAATTTCCCTCAGCAGCTCTGCCATTACTGGAAGAGAAAGTGTGCAAAGGTTGATCAGGACGCCTCATTTGAGTAAATTTTTAAAAACATTTGACACCTTCATTCCACCATTGCAGAAAACATGTGCATGTATTAAGTGTAACCCAGTGAACCTGTCTTTATTACCACAAAATAAATGAGCATTTTAACGCCCGTGTGAGGGATTAAAGGTAATCTTCCTCATTTGAATCACATTCGACTCTTAAATGAACCCTCAAATCTCAAAGTAGTAACGATTCAGACATCTTCCACTGATGGATCAGGTAATTTTTTTTTTTTTTTGATGAAGGTTCTCGTGTGCGGATGTGAAGGAAAAAACATGTCGGTGTTAGTCTGCTTTTGACTGACACAGAAGCTGTCAATCCTTTATAAATCTTTAAAACTACTCTCTTCCTGCTCTACCTCATCTGCAATTTCTGCTTTCATCTCGCTCCATTCCTGATCTTCCACGACTCCCAGCCCTGTGAAGTAAGCGACGGTTGTCATCCCTCAAGCTGGCCTTTTAAGTCCAGTCACACAGGGATAGAAGTGTGGGGGACACGAGGACACAAAAACGGAGGGAGGGAGATTTGGCAAAGTCGACATGAGGAGAGAAAGATAATTTATTGAGTCTGATCTGTACATTTTGCATGCAGCCAAACTTTCAACATCTCGCCGCAGTGTGAGAGCGCGATGGCTATTGAAGTTGCAGAATAGATTCTCTTTTTTTAGAGAAAAAAGAAGCAGCAGGAAGTCAAAAAGCTGTGTTTGTTTGTGTGCACACTGTTCTGACATGTGGAACAAAAACATCAGATAGTGAAGATCCAACCAGGCGACACTTTGCGCTCTCTGTTGTGGTCTTGTCATGGGTGGAGATGATGACAGAGGGAACTGCAGAGACTTACACTGCCCTCTGGATGTTACCGCCGCTACAAATGATCCCGCTCACGTAAACACACACTCTCAACCCAAACACCACATGTACGCACCCACGCAGATGACATCTCATTGTGTATCTCTGCATTTGTCTCTGCATGTATGCGCCCCTTCAAATGTGTTAAGTGCTAGTGTAAGGGAGGCAAGTTTTCAGACTCTGATGGTAGCTTAGCCTCACTTTGGAAGTTATAAACGTTTGTTGCTTCTGGCTGCCGGCCAATCAGAAGAAAGGAGTAAATGTTAGAGGTTGTAACAATGGCAATATCCAAGATGGAGCTCTCCTTAAAAATATATTGAGTTTATTTATGCCTGCAGGCAAATGCTACAACAAACCGAATGAAGCGGCAGTCAACAGGAACTCCTTTGAGAGCTGGTGGGTTGAAGCTCCTAGCTCCACTACATGACCAAAAGTATGTGGACACTTGAGCGTCTACATAGTGATTCTTATACATCTTAGTAGGTTCTGCAAGAATTTGGAAACAGGAAGCTGGGATTTGCTGCACTTCAGCCACAAAGCATTAGTGAAGTCGGGTACTGGGCTTGGGCGATAAGGCCTGGCTTAGAGTTCTTGCAACAATTCATGCCAACGGTCTTTAATGGGGTTTAACTTTTGGCTGTTCAGGCCACAGAAGTTCTTCCACAGCAATCCCTTCAATCTTACGGACGTGTTCAGACCATCGACTGTACATAAGAAGTGGAAGTAGCCACCATGACGTCAACCATTGGTTTGTGAACCTTGTTCTGGAGCCTTGAGGTCGGGATTTTGGATGTCGCCATCTTGGTTTTATTGGAGCCGGAAGGTGACAAATTTAGAAGAGGATAAAGACTATCCTGATTGACAAGTTGCCATGGTAGCTGCTTGTCAATCATAGGTAGCCATGCTCAAGCATACCCTGATTTATCTTCTGATTTACGCAATGGCATTGTATTGGCTTTGAACCAGAAACGGGCCGATCCAAAACTGTTTCCAAAGACATTATTGTCTAGAATGATGGTATGATAAGAACCAAACACAGATGGAAAACAGTCCAAGACCATATAGAGTATATGGACATGCCCACCCATATAGCGTTGACATTCACAATAATACTGCCTAGAAGTGCAGATGTTCAGCCACAGCTGAAGTGGTTAACGCTTTTTTGGTGTGTAATTTCCTTAAGTGTCTGTATTTGTGTGTGTTGCTGCAAAGCAAATGGCCATTTGGCAAAGCCAGTAGGGTAATTATTGTTAATTACTCTGTGAAAGTGAGAGCACTGCTGAGAGGAAAACAGAACGAGTGGGCGATCTTCAGCACCACTTTATGCGAGTCCAGCCCCATCTCTAAGCAGACGTCACTTACTGACCCGGGATGTCTGCGACATATGCAGGCGTACGGGGTCAGGAAGTAATAGAAATAGAGATAAATACAGAAACTGTGCCTCCACCTGTCTAAGCTCATACTTATTATCCATTATCCTGTCCGTCCACATCCTCCACTGCTTTGTTCTTCTCTGTGAGAGCTGTTGATGAGTCAGAATGAGGGATGAAGAGGTTCAACTGGGAAATTGAAAGAGATGAGGGCGAAGTAGGAGGAAGAAGAAAAAAGGTGAGGATGAAGACGAAAACGGAAAGAAAAAAATGTGCAGCAACTGCAAAAACTTCTGCAGCGATTATTATTATTCTGTTTGTAGCCTATATATAGATATGGTACTTGACACTCTTACTTCAATACCCTAAATCGACACACACACACTAACAAAAATCCGCAGAACAATAACATACAGAGCGAGCTCGTTCTCGGGAGACTGAAAAAAATCAAGCAAGTCTTCAAACAAAAACACTGTGAGCAACCAGTAAAGCAAACTCTGACAAACTGAGGTCTACGCAACATCCCCGAGAGCCTGTTAGTGATAATAACGACAGGATCCGGAGTACAACAAGAAAAAAAGGGCAGAGTAAGGATCACGGCTTGGAGCAGGAAAAGAGTCATGTGGGAGCGCTCTTTAACAGAGAAGAAAGGGCTGAGCGGGAAAAGAAGATGACTGGAGGAGATGGCTGCGGTGAGTGATCTGGGTCCACAGCAGGGGGTCCATCCATAATACAACACACACACATGATTAGATGAGGCGGGCACCTTATTGAGTATAACAGAACACATTCCTTTATGTGTCTGTTTCTGCATTTTTTATGTTTTATGTAATAGGGGCATCAAAGATGTTATGTATTGACCCAGGGAACCGGTTGTATTTTTTAAGCTTTTGAGGTAAAATTCTGCGTATTTGTTGAACTATGACGTTCTTCTTTGAAGTCATGGCAACATGTTGCTACAGTGCCGTTATCTGTAAGGCCTGTTTTTTTTAGCCTTTTTTCCACAGGGATTTTATGCTTCCAATTACTTTAAATGTAGTTGTGGTTCCTGCTTAGAGAAGCTACTTACTAAGTCCTGTGATGACTGCAGCTTAGAAAATCCTCCAGGGAAATTTTTTAACAATTAGTTAAAGAGGGGGTGTTATGCTGTTTCACATTTTAAGACATATCTATAATTTTACAATGTTGGATGTCCAGACTAAACGTGGGTGAAGTTTCAAATCTGTAGGTAAAAGCATGTTGGAGTAATGTGAGTGCTGTGAACGCCAGGTTTCACACAGTTTTTTTTTTGTGACATCACAAAGTGCAGCCTCAGCAGGCTTCAGAGAGCTGGCCAATCAGAAGAAAGTGGGCTTGCAGGGACAGGGTTTCTTAAAGGGACAGAGCTGACAGTTTCTTTTAACTTTTGTTTTTTTTAACTGTAAATTATGCTAAGCTACTCCACAGGTACCACAGAGTGAAATATGAAGCTTGAAATTAGCATCATACCCCCCTTTAATCAATTTATCCTCAATTTCAGGAGGTAATAGCTTACTTGTCATTTCTGATTGTCAAGTTGCTGGTAACTGTCTCTACGTATTTTAACAGCTGCAGCTAGCAAGCTAACTCATCAAGCTAACTCATCAAGCCAACGTAAAAAGTCTTAAATATGGATTTGATAGCTACATAGGTGATGAGCTACGTCGTGGAAATGAATAATTTCCTGGTGAGAAACCACATTTCTGGAGACAAAGATTGTCTTTAAGTATTTATTAACAAGTTAAAATTACGGAGTTCATATATTTCAGCTGAAAGGAAAGAGTCTGCTCTCACCACATGATCGCAGAGCCTCATATCAAACAGTTACAACACTTCATTTATAGTATGAAATAATGGAACAAAGAAAAGGAACTTCTTGAGACGCTGTCTGAAAACTGCCAATGTGATTATTAATTCCCTGTCTACAGGGTGCAGCTGTCGGTCAGCAAGAGGGAGAGAATATGCTTACGGTCTTATTTTACAGTATTCTTCCATATATAGAGGATAAGTAAAGGATAAGCAAAATGAGTGACAGAAGGGCAAAAGGTTACAAGATAAAGTTCAAGTCATTAATTTGATATAAAAAGAATAAAATGATAATTTTACACAACAAGCTAAAAGATTTACACGTAAGCTCTTGTGTTTTTGGCTTTGGGAAAGTTAGAGGCATAAAAGAAGTTAACATTGACTCACCATATTCAGCAAAGTCTAATTTACAGTTCAGTCATTTGATCTATACTCAAACGCTGAGGAGGTGTGAAAATGTGTTTTTTCCTGATGCAATTTATCCTCCATGACAGAGAGAAAAATAATAAGCATGCTTCTCATTTCAAGACAACTGTCAACTTGCCGGCCTTAAATGGCATTTGTTACTGGCAGATTTTGTCAGCTGGAGTTAGCTAGCTAATCAAGCTAACGAATCTTGTAAAGGGGTCATAAATATTCATGTGAAGGCCTCAAATATGATAGTTTGCTTAAAGAAACACCATTTTTAATCCTCCTTACACTTTTGCTCTAGTGCTTTTGTTTGGGAAAGTGGAATATAAAGTCCTTTCAAACTCTTTAAATACAGTATTATTCCAAAGCCACGCACAGCCATGGTCTCGGTCAAAGAGCATAAAAGATTTTCTCATTGCTGAATACATTTTGGCATGGTGAATTCAAGTTTTATTAACAGTCAAGTATTCAGGGATTTCATGTTTACATTCACTCTAATGCTGTTTTGGTTCGCTAGTCAAAAGTTTTATTAACTCCTAAAACAATTTATCCTCAATTTCAGAAAGACAAAGAAGTCTATAGCTAACCAATATTGTCAGCTAAAGCTAGCTAGCGAATCAAGCTAGCAAATCTTGTAGAAGAGTCATTAATATGCATATAAACACTTTGAATATGATATTTTGCTTAAAGATTCACACAATGTTTAATCTATTCCTCCTCACACTTTTGCTCTCGTGTTTTTGCTTCGGGAAAGAAAGTCCTTTAACACTGTTGAAATGCATCGCAGCAAAGCGCAGCGGAGGTCTTGGTCAAAGGGCATAAAAGATTTTCTCATTGCTGAATAAACTTTGGCATGCAGAGTTAAAATGTAGTTACAGTCACGTATACAAAAGTTTTATTAATTCCTAAAACAATAAAAGAGAAGCACAAAAGCATTCTGCTCATTTCTAGCTGACTATCAACACCCTAAACAACTATTGCTAACTGCTAGCTAATCAAGCTAACAAATCTAGTGAAGGGGAGCTTCAGTAAATATCTGATATTTATAACACGATGTTTAATCTTTCCCTCCTTACACTTTGACACTTATGTTTTAGGTTTTAAGAAAAGCAGTCTGCCACTCTTTACAGCTCTGACAGCAAAAGGTCTTGGTCAGGCATAAAAGATTTAACATTACTGGATACATTTTGGCATCATGAGTAGAAGTCTCATTGACACATCACAATCCTCAATGCAACCCAATCCAAGACTGTCTCACTCCTGCATAATTACTGTAGGCTATCTCCAGGCCTTGATTACATAAGTTCTTACTCATCAACAGTCAGAGAATTTATCTGAATAAAGTTCCACTGAGACTTTTCTAAAACCTTGTTTTCCCTCTGAAGATGAACGCAGCATGCCGAGGTCAAACTTCTGTGTATATTAAAAGCCCGAAGCAGTGTTTATTCTGGCCTGTGTCGCATGTCAACCCTCGTCTCTCTTTCCGCTCACACTTCCTGTCTGTGTTCCAGTCAACTGTCATATGATGGCAAAAACGCTAAAAAAAAAAAAAAAGGTCAAAGCACATGAGTCATGCCAGATATTTCTCGCTCCTCTATTTTAAAACTGCTACTCAATCTCCATGGGACAAAAAAGTTTTCTATATTAATGTATTATTTAGCTAAAAAAAGTAAAAAATATCACTTTTGGCCAGCACAAATTGGCTCCCTATACATAAATAAATGCATTTGTTATCATCACTATCATGGACTATAAATCATATATAGCCCCACTGCTTAAACGTCTTGATTTTGATGCAACAAATGTCTGTAATTTGCTTTTAAAATAATAGCACGATAAGTTGAATGTCTCCTTCTATCCCGTCTGATCAAAGAGGCCTCCCCACAGTCCTATCATAACACACCACATCCAATCTCCGAAAAATGAGAAGAGAGATAAAATAAAAATGAGGGGGGATAGAGGAAAGGGGTGAGAGGATATGAGAGATCTTACAGATGCTGTTATGAGATTTCCAGTTGGGAGCTGTGAGGTCCCCTGCTAATGGAACACACACTCAGAGAGGGTGTGTGAGAGCAAGTGTGTCCTGCGCTGTAACACAGAGGTCACAGTGACTGAAAGGAAAGGGCCTCTTCATTTAATAAAGGGGTCTCTGAAGCGTTCTCTCCTGTCTCCTCTCACTGTCATTCTTCTCCAGGCTCTGTCCCATTTTTCTCCTCACAATTTTCTCCTCACTCCAGCTTCAATCTACACATCCCCCTCCCCTCCACGCCCCCTCGCTCCACCACATTATCTGGTGAATTTTCTTTTTCGTTAGACTGGTTGCTTGTCAGCACCCAATTATCACTTTATGCTGTTTTTCTCTCCTTCCTCCCCCGGATCGTCCTCCTCATGACTGTCTTAGAACAAAGGCAGGCACGTTTTAGCACGTGCTGATCCCTCTCTAAGTGCTTGAACTCGACATGTCGGTCAGACAATTACCATACTGACCATATCACGCAGCGGCCATTTTCAACTGATGTCATGCTGAGTGCGGTTAGCACAAATGCTGTTATAATGTCATACTGCTGTGTTCAAGGTCGTAAGTTGTATTTGTTTATCTGTAAATCATCAATGCTTCTCTCAGCAACCGAGTAGACATGACACATTTGGAGGGAAATCAGCCAGTTTCAAGTCAACAACATATTAACTATAGCCAGACAACAGCTAACATTAGCATTCAGGCCACTACCTAGAAATTATTAGCATTAGCTAGGAGCTGCCTGAAAGCTATTACTCTTTGGTAGTGTTATACAATACAATAAGAAAGGCATAGCTGGTGTTATAAGCTAGTAAATTCCTCACTAACTTACTGTTAGCTAGTAAATTCCTAGCTAACTTACTGTTAGCTAAGGAGTGTTTGAGTGCTAGATTAGCTGTTTTCTAACAGTAGCTAATAGGTTATAAAATATGCTGTTCTAACTTTAAAATATTGCTCAGTGTGCCTCCAGATTTTAACTATCAATTTGTTTTCAGTTATTGAGGAGAAGTAAAGTAATTACGTGCCTAATGTTAACACAACCTGGAACAATAGCAGCATTCTAGCTTCCCACTCTGAGCGTAACATTAGACAAAAATGGCCGCCGTGCGACTATAGTGAATTGCTTTTTTCATTTTCATCATAGGGGGTCTTAAACTAGTAAAGGAAGTTCCATTTTCTCTATGTGTGAAGGAGACACAAATAGAGCTAATCCCATGTGGCTAATATCCTACAGCGTATTATACCTAAAGCTAGAAGCAAGAGGAAAATCAAAATCGGACAGTCTCAGCCTGTCTGTCTCTCTCTTACACACCCCGCATGAACACACAAGCACACACAGATATTCAAGCCTGGGGGGACAGCTGCTCTCTGACACACACAGTAGCAGTTTAAGTGACTGTGGTGCTCCCCTCTGCTTTTCCTCCCAAACATCTCCTCCAGAGCTGTGGCTCAGCCGTACTGGGTCACAGAATCACACACAGTCCTAAGGGGTGTTCAGCTTATTAAAATTAGTTTGAAGCAACACACACAGTTTGTCTTCACAGATCTGAGTTGCACAGCATATGTGCTCTTTTCTTAGCTGCAAAGTGCATGAAGTCAGAAGGCTAACACTATCTATGATAGCTGTTCAATCCCATCACAGCTTTTCAATTATATAACTACAGCATGTTTTGAAAGTGTTTCATGCAGATTAATTTAAAACTCTTTTTTCATACTGATTTATTTCCTTGGTCTCTTATTTTCCTAATCATTTCCTGGGGATTTTCTGAATAACATAAGCTGAACTTCCTCTGAGGGCGGCAGAGGATTTTTAAGGAGACACAAGCAGAATGACTGAATCTCCCTGCTAATATTGTGCCTGACATTTCAACAAGGAACATAATAAAATGCAACTGAAGACAAAATTGTTCTTACAACACTGGAAGAGGGTTGATAGCTAGAAAGAAAAAGGTTAGCATGTAGGGAAAAAATGCCAGATTAAAGGATGAGGACAGGAGGGGATTTAGCATGTTAACAAGCTAACATTTAGCTAACATTTAGTATGCAACATCCAGCATACTCAGACTAACTAAGTCCTTGTAAATCTAATTCTTAGTATGATAACACGCTAAGCTCTTTATAGCTGCTCTCATCGATATGTTCGGTAACAGGACTGAATTATAATCCACAGCGTGTGCATTTCCCCCCTCAGCTCTACGGATAATTTTACCGTCTTTCAACTCAGTCCTTTGGCTTGACTGCCGGTAAGAAACCGTTTTGGATATGCAGGCATGTGTTTCCACTTAAAAGCTTTGATGAAGCCACTGCATGCTAGCTGCTCAGCATCAAACGGACACAGCTAGCAACTTGCTGTTGAACATAGTGGTGTGTTAAGCAGCTAAGAGCCAGAAAATGTCCTCAGGCGATCATAAACAAATGGGCAAAAGTGAGTGAAAATTAGACTTTCATTCGCCAATTGGCCAAAAACTCGACTCTGAGTGAATGATAATTACCTGCTGGATGTGTGAATGGGCTAACACGCTAGCCTCTATCATCTTTATGAAGGTGGTAATTCAGTATGTGCCTGTGGTGTGTTCCCAACCCACTTGGCTGCCTCGACATGGCCAAAATACAATTAACAGCAATTAATGTAGGTTTAAAAAATATCTGTTGAGAGCACTTTCCAACTTCAAGTGTGTTTCCCCTATAAAAATATATTAATGTGTGTATTACAAGCAATGTCCTAGGAATTGAGAGCAAATATAAAATTAGGCCATCTTTTAATCACCCTGTTTTATTGGAGTTGTACGTATACGTCCAGGTTTTCTCACCGGACGGTAAGCAGAGTGAGAGAGACAACAAAAGCAGAAAGTAGGAGAAGAAAAGGAAAGAGACGGGCAGCAAGTGAAGGAGTGGGCTTTGTTATTGTAGCAGGAGAATAGTGACGTGGCGTTAAAAGGCTGAATGTTGCGATAAGAGAGGGAGCCGCGGTGAGAAGAAGCTTTCAAATATGAGACGCTGTTTACACAAAGGCAGAAGAGGAGGATTTAACACTAACTAAGCAAGCACGCGCACACAAACACACACACACAATATGACACAACCTCTCACTGAGGCCCAGCCAGGAAATGAGCCTGAGTGAGTGTTGGGAAGATGGAGAGTAAGCGGGAGATTAAAAGGCAAGGCGTGAGAGGAGGGGTAGTCTGAAGAGAGGTGGGAGTATGAAAGACAAATCTTACTAAGAGCATTTGAGAAGAGCTGTGTGCAAAGCTATCGTTGACTGAAATCCTTTAGAGCATCAAAGATTTACTCATCATGCCTAAACACATGAAATAGTCCCTCCAACCCCCCCCATTCAGCTTCACGCTCCTTCTCTACGTTCCTCCTCTCATCTCCACTCGCTTCAAACTCGTCATTTCATCTGTCATGTGCTTTTCTTTGTCATTTTCCTCCCTCCGTCCGTCCGCTCGCAAATTACCGCAAACGCTCTGTACTGGGAACAAAAAAAGGAATTCACACAACTCCGAGTGTCTGTTTGTCTTCTCCATCGCCGCCGTCCTGGAGGTTGTTAGCACATGTGCTGGGTTTTGCTCCGTCTGCCAACATCAGCACTAACACACACCCAAGAGTCATTACCACTTGTACACACACACGCACAGACAAACACACAAAAATACCGCCATGCAATAACCCATCCACCTACAGGCACACGTGAATGCACACCATGTGCAATAACTCGCATTCGCACACAAACACACCTTCCCACTTGTACACTATAAACAGCATTTATCAAGAATATTATGATTCAAATATCACTGGAGGTGCAAGTATTAAAACTAATAAGCTCAGTCCCTGCGCTGCACTTACTGTCTCACTCTCTCTCGCCCTGTTTTTTCTCTCTCTTTACACCCCTTACAAGATCTCCCGCCATCTCCCCTCATCCCTCCCTCCATCAGTCGCTCCGGCCCCAGATGGTAAAGCGCTGTGACCAATTAAAGACTTCCCTGAGGATAGGACCAGTTATAGCCCCAGCCATCTGACCACTTCTGCGTGTGCGTGCGTGCATGTGTGTGTAAACCCCACAAAAAACAAATCACTGCGTTTTGATCAGTGTACAAAGCAGCGTCTTTGGGCCGGTTCCACACACCGTCTTCCCTTAGAAAAAAAAAGGTACATTCGCAGGTGAGTCCAAGACTACAGCCACATATAAAGGCTTCTGTATAGTGCGTAAACACACAAGATGTAGAGTATCGCTTTCTTAGAGCACAGTGCAAGGCATAGTGTACGAGCTGGCCAGAGGTGCAGAGAACTAGCAGGTGTGTGTGTGAGTTGTGTTTGTGTGAAAGAAACAGTGTCTTTGAGGGAGAGAGGGAGGAGGGGGAAAAAAAGGGTGGCTTGGGGAGGTGGGCAGCGCTCAATCACCAGGCACCCGTCCAGCAGGGCAGCAGATGAGGGAGCAACTGTCTGTCTGAGCTGCCAACACTGAGGGGAATTAGGCATATGCCAACCAAACCCCACCCCTCTTTTATACACACATACACACACATCTCTCTATCCGCATCCCATGGTGGGCGGCCTGGCACCGGGGCACAGGTGGCAACATATGTCTGTGTCTACCCTTCAGTCAACCGAGAGGAGGGTCTGCTCATGCCTCTCTGTTTGCGAGCACAAAGTCAGAAGTCCTTGCTGAAGCTATTAGATATTTGTGCTCGAGCGTTTTAGATTCTGCTCTACAGATTTAAGATAGCGCCGTGTCCCTGAGATGCAGCGTGAGGGTCATCAGCTCGCTCGCCTCGCTGTTGCTACACCAAAATGAGTTTAGCCTCCCAGGCTCCTCCACTTCTGCTTTTCACTTTTCACCACACCGGCACTCAGAGAGGCCGGCCCGCGGCTACAGCCCTCCAGCCCACACTCGAATTCAATACATCAGACGTTTAAACTAAATCTCGATGTTTCCCATTGCAAATAATGAGGCTGTGATTAGCATACTGATGAGGTGGGTGCGATGCGAATCTTTAATGAAGCTATGAGGAGCATCATTTTTGTCGATTTTTTGGGGCCCCTGTGGACAAAGCGGTACGTCTCATCTATTTGCTGATCCTGTCCTGTACGCGCATTTGTAGTATCCTGCTGTCTTTTAACCTCAACTACTCACTGTGAAACTTTGCAAAGGGAAATGTAAACATAGTCTGCTACTTCCTCTGTCAGCTGTAGGCATTAATTATTACTGTGAAGATATTGTCCTCTTCTGACGGTCCTGTGCGTTTGAAGATCATGTAGAGGAAGCAGTCCTAACTGACGGGTCTTTGCAAAGACAGGAACGAGGAGGTGGTGAAGAATAATCTAATCGTGGTATCGTGGGCAAAAGGCTTACAATGTAATAATATAATTTAGCAGACACTTTTGTCCAAAGCATATGGACATACATCTGAGAGATAATACAACACGAGCGAGGATCAAAACTTCAGATTAGAAAGAAGAAGGCTGAGGCGGTGGAGGCGAAGCATTGCCAGCAGCAGCAGTGTGTGTGCAGCATTAGCAAGGATGAGCAGGAGGTTGCATTTAAAGGGGCCGCCTTGTTGTGAGAAGTGGCTGTGATTGGTGTGTTACTGATTAGAAACAATGATCCAATCAGCAGGCTGACAGCTGATTACAGCTGGGGCGTATGACTTCCGTGTCCTGCATGAACTAGCGCGAAGCTTCATTAAGTGGATGTCCCTGTAAAAGACCAACCAAGGGGTTATATGCTCCAGAGATGAGGAAGTTGTTGATAAAAAAAGACTTTATTTATAACCTGAAACTGTATTATTTATTCTTTTTACTGGGTTTAATTACAAGGTTGATTTTTAAAAAAAATATGTGTCTCCCAGTAAAAGCCAAAAAAAGAACCTTGAGACAAGCTGAGCTAATGTTAGCATCAGCTTGGTTAGCTGTCCTCTCATGCACGGTATTGTTTGCTTAACTAAGTGTTTTACCAATTTTGATTATCTTTACTCTAATTAAAATAATAACAGCCTTAAAAGTGTTTTAAAGACAACTTAGGCGAATGTTTACACACTATATTCTTAAACTTAAATAATGAAACATCTGTTTTTTTTAGGCCTCCCTTATCATATTATGTTTTGTGATAAATATCGATATTGACCATTAAAGAAAAAAATCATGATCTTCCTTTTTGCCATATTATATATATTATATACTACTTGTTTCCTTGTACGTTTCCTGCTCTTTAATCGATAGGATTTCCCTGCTCTTGCTGCTACGTCACGATCAGCATGCTGGCACTGCATAAAGGACTAAAGCTTATGTGCTTATGACCACAGCCAGCTGTGCACAAACAGATATGTCACTGCCAACCACCAGTTGTGTTGCGGTAACTCTTTAACAACGTCTCTCCTCTTCCTCTGCACACGCAGGATAAATCACGGGAGAGAGTGTGCGTCTCAGCAGTGTGTCTGCGAGGGCTCGACTAACCTGCCTCGAGTGAGGTCACGACTGCCAATATCTGTACTTGTTCTTGTACATATGCATGTGGTTAAATCGGTTCTGATGTCCATGTCAAACAAAGGGGTTATCAGATGTGTGGCGTGAACCAGGAAATTCTGCTGCCCCACTTGTGCTCTGACGAGGCTTCAAAGCAGCTGCCAACATCAAACAATGCAGCAGCCGGCTGAGTGTCCTGCTCCACGCTCACAAGTGCCAGTCCCGGAGGCTATTATACGGCAAGTTCCACTGTTTACTAACACAAATTTTAACGACGTGAACACAAGCACTCGTTAGCACATCCATTCACATCCATATTCATGCTGAATTCATATTCAAACTGTGGCTGTGTTGTGTTAATCTCACGGAGGAGAGGCAGCGGGCCCCTGAGGGTTAGCGCTTAGCTAAGCTATCAAATCAACTACAGGAACAGTGGTGCATCTTTATCCCATTATATAAACATTAATAAACGTATACACTCAAACACGCACCAACATATAGGCACACACACACACACTCACATACATATTTGTTAAGTGTTTAACATCTTAAATCCTCTCTCATTAGCCTAGCTCAGTAGCGTGGGCGCTGAGCTAAATGTAGATCCTCCCTGACATCGTTTATGTTTTCATAAGGCTCACAACGAAAATGTGCAGGAAGTGTATGCTTAAAAGTGTATCTGTAGGCTAACGGAGCATTAAGATTCATGTTTAATGGAAACGGTTTCTTAATTGGGCCGTCTTACTCAACAGCATGTAGAGCACGCGGCTCAGAGAGCTGAAGCAGCGTGCGGCCTCACTCGGAGGTCTTCACCGGAGCACTGGGTTCATGGCCTGATCTGGGACCAAATTATATTTAGTCGCATATACTGTAGGAAAGGGTCTGTGTGTGTAATAACTGAGTAAATGCCAGTGTATGCCTGCTAGTAAAATGTGTTTTTTGAGTGTGAACTGAAGTGCAGGAAAAATCAGAAATCTAAGCTTCTTGCTAACTGGTGTTGCACTGATACTGCTGGCAGCATCGATGTCGTCTCTAAATTTGTTAATTTATTTAATTGTTTCGGGGAGGACAGGCCATTTTGGAAAAGGATTAATAATCCTCAGATTTATTTAGACCTTGTCTGACTGTTCTCAGCTCCCACTTGTGAAAACAGGTTTATTAGCGCGAGGTTCCATCCGTCCAAATCTTTGGACCTGTGACCTTTAGCTTCATCGCTTTTATTTTGGAAATATAAACAGTCTCTCCGATATTGAAAGCAGCTGTACTACCTGAGTGAGTCTGTTTAGCCTTTCCAAATCATTGCAACTGACAGGCAGTTGGCAAGACCTAAGAGTCACCTGCTTGCATATCTACAGCCAGGAAGCCGATATGAAACATCTGAAGACTTAAAAATGTTTCATCTTCCTTTTTAATTTGATTCATCGCCCCTAACTTAAAATTCAGCCTTACTGTATGAAGTCCTATGAGGATTAAACATGTCAAACTTTTTTTCCATCCACATTTAAGCCTGTCCCTGCTACACTTGTCCCCACGCTACACATGTACGCGCGGTGTAACACAGCTTGTCCTTTGGGACTACAAAGTATTAAGGTGTCTGTTTGCCCTGTTCAACAGCGCTGTTTTATTCACACAGCTACATGTTTTTTTCAGCAGTCGTATCATCTGCCACAGCGATCCGCCGGGCTGTTAAAGCCCTCTTCACTGATGTTCAGTAGAAAGGATGCCTTCCGATGGGAGCACTACAGCAGCGTCTCTCTCACACTCAATTATGGGTGCGACATCTGTCCTGACTGACAGCTCGCCACACAGTGCGACTGTGTTTGTGCTACTCCGCGTGAGTGTATGCATGAGTGTGTGCACGGTGGGTCCGAGTGGCAGTAATGTTATTGAGCAGAAAGCCCTGTCCGCTGAAGTAGATGCGATGTGCGAGGAAATAGCAGGCCAGACATGGTGATAAAAATCTCTCTCCATTTGGAGTCCGGCCTGGTCCGCAGCTTAGAGCCAGTGTGCCCTTACACACACATACACACAGAGAGAGAGAGAAAGGGGGGGAATGTAATAGTAAATGAAAGTGAGAGGTGATGGTAAGGCCAGAGAAAGGGGGAGCAGAGAAAGCTAGAAGTGTCACAGTGAGAAGAGACGAGGAAGACACAGGCCTCTGCTCCCAATCAGTGCAAACAGACAGAAATACAACTTCCTCTGTCTATTCATCTGCATCCTCTCCTATATTCACTTTTCCCTCTTCTAACTTTATCTTCCTTTCTCCACATAAAACTTAAAAAAAGACGCCCATCTTTTTTACTTCCAATCCTTCCTCATCCGTCTTTATTCAATCACCGCTTCGCTCCGAAAGCGCTTCAATCACGAGTGTGCCTTTCTCCCGTGATGAAGCTCGATGAGCAGCTGTATTGACAAAGCCGTATATACCTGCATGACCGACACCACGGCCGAGGCACGGACCGGGCCGGATGTGCTGTGGAGCTTTTGGATTGATGGAGCGAGCAGGATTCAGATGAGGGCAGAGAGAAAGATAAAGAGAGAGGGGTGTGTGCGTGTGTGTGTGTGTGTGCAGGGTTTCGATGTCACCCCGTGAGGAGATGAAATGAATGTGAGATGACATCTCCACATTCGGTCTATCTCATTAAGTGAAGTAGAGGAGTGCAACTTGGCAGCGTCGGCTCCCTCATGAAAAGAAAAGGCAGGGGAGGGACACAAATCAGACACACGCACACACACACAGTCACAACGCTGAGCTCAGCAGAAGCATGATTCAGCCACTCTCACTCTGTATGTATGTTTAGCTCAGGCTCAGCTATGCTAGGGAAAAATAAACACTCTTGTGCTCGGGCCTCCGCGCACTGAAACACACATTAATTAAATTGCATTTGGACCTGAAGCTTTGCAGGTTTCTCGCGCGCAGGTTCCCAGCTCCACCAGGTGAAATGATTTAATTTCTACAGGAAAAAAAGCAGGAAAATAAAATATAGCCTGGAATATAATGGAAATGTAAAGTGTGACTGGAGAAATGTGGTATTTCGCCGTGGCTTGTTCTGAAAATTACTCGCCCTACAGTCCCCCTCTTCCTTAATTGAAATTCCTGGGTCTCATCTCTAGCCTTTCCTTCTGTCTCCCTCTCTCTCAGCCTCCTCCATTTGTGCAGGCTAATTGCATTTAGAACTTGTATGGCGGTTTGTAACTGCATTAACCTTCCCAGTCACATCAGGCGGAGACTATTTAAAAGGCACCCCTATAGTGCCGCTTGTATTGTGGGTAATGCCTCGGGGAGGTGTAACCAATCACATTGGAGTGGAGAGGAAGAGCTCATCATTTATTGGTCACACGCTCCATTCAGCATCGCCCCGCTACCCATTTCCCAACCCTGCCGCTTCTGTCCCCATTCCTCTCTTTTCCAATTTCCTCATTTCTGCCTTCCCGCACAATCCATCTCGCTGTCTCTCCTTCAAAACCGCTCAATGCCAACCTTAATTTTTCAAGTGTCACACATCTGAAGATCAACGTTTTTTTGCTCCTTTCTCTTCTGCGTTGGCAATGACTAACAGAAAGCCGCGAGAATGCTTTTGTTTGGAGATTCAACAAGGCTTTGGTTCTCCGGCTGTATTACTACACTACTACAGAAACGGGGAGCGGGTGACTGCTGCCAAATGCGGAGGCTGGATTCTGAATATCTGCCAGCGTGGTGACTCCTATGGTGCTTTCTAGGACAGAGAGGGTAGAAGTAAGAGCAGTGTGATACTTGTTGTTCTGCTAGCTGTTGGACTCGCTCGCACACAGGCTGGTGCGTAGGATAAGGACGGCCATGATGGCCATGTCAGGCTGTTGTCCTTTTTCTTCTGCAATCTGATGTGTAGGAGGAAGTCAAACACACACACACAATACATGCCCAAACAAGCACACACGAACACACAATCAACACAGAAGGCTTAGTCAGTCTCTGAGATCAAAGTAGGGAGGTTTGCACAAAGGAACTCCACGTGACCTTTGACCTAAGAGAGCTGTATAACACCCAGGTTAATCGCATCCCTTATGTAACACGTAAGCACTGACAGAGGGGCGCAAACAACACTACAAATACACACAATCTAATTAATAATAATTGCATTAAGTCATTTAAATAAATCCATATTCATTCACCCTTCTCTAAGAGTGAAAGGAAAATCCTGCCGCTGTTATATTATCTTTATTTAAAGACAAAAACAAGGCAGCGTTTATACAAATGTCTCCTGTAGCCAAAGTATAGTTCATGCCTTGAGGCTGCAAAACTCAACTGTCAATCAAAAACGCACAAAATACAGAAAAAGTGCAACAGTGATGCGTTAATGTGGCATTTGACAGACAATTCCTTATTGAGATTAACATGTCAGATTGAGTTTACTCCTCTCAGCCTGTCAATCTAAAGTGGTAAAGCAGTGTAAACAAGGATGCAGAGATCCAAAGAGCTGCTACACAGACCAGACTTCTTATTATAGCACTTTTTTACTGTTGGTTTTGGTATTTGGAGGCAGTTACAAAACACTTGTAGTACACACTACAAGACAATCAGGCCGATCTTTGGGTCCGAGTTGACCCTTCCGACAAAAGTAAGCAAACTCCAGATTTTTTGATGGTTCTAAAGATTATCTGCCAGATGTTCCTGTGGTGTAAGATATGTTAAAGAGTGATTGTACTTCCCCCGATGTGCTCGGAAGAACATCATGGCCACACCGATTCCAAATCGCAACTACTAAACATGTCCAATATCAGTTGGTAGAGCAGGCGCCCCATATACAGAGGCTCTGTCCTCGCAGCACTAATCATCTCCCACTCTCTACTCCCCATATTTCCTGTCTCTCTTCAGCTGTCATATCCAATAAAGGCAAAAACCAAAACAACAAAAAACATGGTCAATATTTAGTATATCCTGTCGTGTGGGGGAAACTCTGTGGAAGGCCGAGCACGCACTCTGTGGATTGTCACGTGGAACGATTGTGCGAGATTACCAGTTGTGAGAGTCGGACTCTGGTTGTTGTGAATGGAATCTGTTAACGCGTGGTGTGCTGTTTTGGTCATACTGTTGCTCTCCACACACTTGAGGAACAAAACTGTTCAATCTGTCATTATGTGTCGTCATGTGTGGGGTCTCTCACATTTTCAACACCTGTTAAGATTTTTAAAATCTTTTAGTGTTGGCCAGCCTTAAGGTACAAAACAAAAAGTTCATTGTTACATTTTCAGCAAAGAGTTTTCTGTTTATTAGTTCGGCAGATACAGACCAAAAATTGAATTTGATGAGAGTACGTCCAAACCATTTTTTGGCTCTATTTTTGGTCTCCTCCAGCTCCGTGGGGAAATATCTTCCTATTTAGGTGCTAAACGCTGTACACCAGCTAGTCACTAACGTGGCCGCCTGCTGTTTTCATGCTGAGCAGGTAGTGTACAGTGGGATTTTAGTGTTACTTTTAACTGCCTGCAGCTGCTGGAAACAAGGTTGATGAGACTGTCGAGACTGAACCAAAACGGTCCAGTTGTGGGCCGTAAAGCCGTGAACTGAGAGGAATTATGAAGCTCTGTACGGCTGAGGGGAATGCAGATTCGGGTGATGATTCTGTGTGGGGCTTTTTAGAAGGAGATCTAACGTTTCATGAAGATTCACTCCTAATATATTCAAATATTAATTGCAGACGCACGGGGGAAAATGCACGCTTGTTTTCCTTCAAAAATTTGGAAGAAAGAAAAACAATGAAATGTCAAATACAAGCATCTCTTTATTACAATATGTGTTTCCTGCATCTCTGTGTCACTGCATGCTTGTGTTGGCCAATTATTCTTTCCTCATGTGTACTATTATTGCACTGCCCGGAGCAGTATTGGCACTGAGGAGAGCTACAGTTTCATTTGATTTATCTAAGTTTAGTATCACAGTGGGTAGGGGGGAAAAAAAGACACAAAAACACTCTCTCTCTGCTCTTTCCGTTAAAAAAAGCGCAGAAGAAAAGCTGATATCATCTTTCCAGGCGATGAACCACATGCCAAGCTAAGGTTTCCGTCAATACAACACGTGAAAACGCAGCGTCACAGTATCAGGGAGAGCAGTGTCCAGGTGCACAGCAGAAACCGCTCTCCTCTTCAGGCGGCAGGTATTAAGTTCCACGTTAAACCCTCCTCTGCTCTTTGTTCTGAGAGGTGACAGTGGATGAAACACATCCCTGTGAGTAAGCCTCCTTAATGCAGCAGTCAGGACACAGATTACTGCATGGCCTTGGAGCCTTACAATTAACCCAAACACCCTACCACACACATCCTTCTGTCTGCCCTTCTATCTCATATCCTTCCTCCTTCTCCTACATTTCCTCCCCGCTTGTGTCCTTCGCATCACGTCTCAAGGTTTCCCTTTTTTTTAATACTACAGCGCGAGAGCAAATTAGAGAAAGAGGCTGCGGCTGATGAATGGAGACAGACAGATGACAGAGTGAAAGGCAGGGGCGAAGAGGGACACGATGAGGGGGGAGGGTGGGGAGAAAAGACGAGGTATTGTTCGGCCACAACGGTCCGAGGAGGCGCGCAGCTGCCGAGGGGATCTGAGAAAAGACGGGCCTGACCCTGCTGCGTACCCCTGACCTCTGAAAACTGGGTTAAGAGGTTAAAGACACAGGAAGGTTCAGATAACAAAGTCCCTCAACACCTCCGCTCTCACACGCATTGCTATAAATACTGAGCGCTATCAGCAGTGCTGTTTTACAGTGTCCTGCGCCTGAGCCTTGACCCACATTCACATAAAACTGCTCTTACTAGGAAATACAACCGCTGAGGTCCTTATGATAACACACATTTAATGAAAAATAAAGCCTATTGATGTGTTAAGTGCACTATAACTTTTGTCTCTGCAGCACGACCCGACAAAGACCCCCCCAAAAAAGGGCGTATTAATATTTCACGTTGTGCAAACACAGGGACAAAAATAAATAGCAACTCAGCGAGCGTTCAGTTCTGCACTTTGACCCCAACAGTAAGGTCGGCGGTGTCAGGCATAGAGGCACGGAGTTATGAAGGGAATGGAATCTCAAACGTAACAGCTGCGCCTTCAGTAGTGCGGCCTGTTGGGTAAATCTGTATACGTCTCTGTATGCGGAGAGAGAGATGGGGTAGGAGGGGAAGACGGTAATTAGCGCTGCTGTTTGAAACACATCGGGTCTGTGATTCAAACAGCTCAGGGCAGGGGAGTGAATATACTAGACGTGGGAAGGAGGTACATGAGTTTGTGTGCGCGTGTGTATGCGTGGCTCTGCGAGTACGATTGACAAAGATGAGGGGAGATAGAGCTTGGGTTTTTTTTTCCCCGCTAAGAACAGCTGGGACTTTGTGTGACACTTCCTCTCACGCTGCTTCAGAAGGATGGAGAGGTCACGGCTAGTTTTTGGACGAGTTGTGGCTGTTTTATTTGATATTTGTCCAACTCAAGCCTTCCTTTTACTCTGGTTTACAACCGCTAACAACACGACCATGAACTGCATTCTTACTTTATTATGAGGCCAGGTCTTGTGTAGGAGACTTTAATATACTTCTTATTTCATTGATACAAAATTACTAAGAATAGAAACTACAGTATCTGACATCATCAGCAGGGTATTATTCCAAAATAGGATTGCTGGTTGTTTTTTGAGCCTATAGGTAAAACATGCTGCCATGTGTAGTAGACTGCCATGTGCTCTGCACCTGACGGGAACGTAAAGGCAACAGGACACAAGCAAGAGTAGGAAAGAGTGTGAGGGGTCAGGTCAGGTCAACTTTTCCCTGGGATCCATCAACAGGTACTGTAAAATCCGGTATATATGTCGCACCGAAATTTGACGCAGTCTGTATTTCAATATATTTTCTTTAAAACACATTACAACATAGTTGAGCTCAGCCTACAACAACGTTGATTGTTGTGAGGGTGGCGGCTGCACTAGCGATCATGACTGCGCATGTCGGTGATGAAGCTTTAGCTAATTTCATCGTCTGGGTAAGATTTCGTAACAAAATAAAATACCTCTCTCCTGCATTTTATACTTGTATATTGGTCGCACCGGTATATAGGACGCAGCTCACTTTTTAGATGAAACATTTTTTATTAAAAGTGCGTCTTATACGCTGAATTTGACGGTAATCAAAAGCTTGAAAATAATGTAAACACCTGCAACCACAAAGGATTTGATACAATCTTGTCCTTCCTGACACTGATCCCCGATGCCTGAACAAGTACGATCCCGATTCCACTGTGGTAAAAGAATATACGTACTATCATTTAATCTCTGTAGGACTACACTGAGAACACTAAAACTGAAGCCAAGCATACTGTACTCGTTTTACTGGTTGGATTTTCCAGTGAAGAATTTGGGCTAAACCAGTATTTTTAGCGGTGGCAGCCATATTACATCCATGGTGGAAGCACAGAGCAACTGGGTGTGTAGGCGACTGTTAGAAGGTGTGAAAGTGATTCATGTTGAAACAAAATGATTTTTTCGAGGCCAATAAATGATGGTTTTGAGTCAGTTCATAGACAAGATGACTCATCAATACCAATCCTTCATTTTAGGCGGTATTGAAGGTATTTCCTAAACTGGGTTTGGTAGTGGAACAACTCTGTTTTGCAGTTAGCTTTGTGTTTTCACCTTCTTTCATTCAACATTAGCACCTGTGCTAACAACATGTGGTTTATCTGATTATAAACAGTGTTTGTTTTTGTTGACTCACCAGTGAGGTTGGTGCGTGCGCTGTAGGATCCAAGGTACCGGCCGTCCGTGTTGGGCGTGTAACACTCAAACAGACCCTGGTCGTTGGCCTGCACTTTGGTGATGTGCAGCACGGCCGAGTCGCGGCTCAGCCTCTCCACGTAGATCTCTTTACTGTTCGCCCTCTGGGCGTACACGGCGTAGGCGTAGTTCGGCTGAGCCGTGCTCACGATGCGGATCTCCCTGTCCGGCACTGACGGCAGGTACATGGACCACTCGAAGTCCTGCTCCACGCCTTCTTTGTAGCCCGTCACGTTGCACCAGACGGTCACGTGGGAGCCCTCGGTCCGAATCAGCGGTCCACTTTGAACAGTTACCACTCTTTGAGCTACGGCGACACCGGCTGCAGAGGGGAGAGGGGTGAGAAAGATGGAGGGAATAAAGAGAGAGAGGGGAGAAGATGAAAGAGAGAACACTGGTTACAAAACTACAGTTTAAATATTTAACATTAGCAGAGTTTATGCACCCCACATCTCCCAGGAAATACACAAACAGTGTGACATGTGCAGCTAAGCATCCTTCAGAGGGCTTACAGAGGTTGAGGTGCGCACACACACACACACACACACACACACACGCACACACAGTTTCTGAACATCACAAACCACTTCAAACAGTCACAACAACTCTTCGTAACAGCCGCCATACAACCACGCTCCCTACTATTACACGCACTCACATGTAAACCCTGAAACACACGGATAGCGCTGCAGCTGTACCGCTCTGAGGTAAGGCAGACATCTGGGAGTGAGGTGGGAGGTCAGCGCGAGCGTGTAAACACGGGTCAGCAGGGCATGTTCAGTGTGTCAGCCTGGACAGAGGGCAGGTTTTTTTTCTCTAATAGTTAATAAATACTGTTTACTGCTTGAGGCGGCCATAATCTTTAGTCCTATCAGCATTTGCTGAAATTAGCATGAAATATTAGAGCCAAAATTACCAAACAGGTTTGAGGTCATTTTAGACAGCGAGCGGGTCATCCACTAATCTGAAGATTCATGGTTCGATCCCCAGTTCCTGCAGTAGACATGTTGTATTGTCCTTGTGCAAGGCACCAAAGTTACTCCCAAATTCAAAGGCATCGGTGTGTAAATGAATGAGTTTCCTGACGGGCAGGTTTGCACCTCGTACAGCAGCGTTCCCCATCAGTGTGTGTGAAAAGGTGAATGAGACAGAAGTGTTTGAAGAAAGAAAGTGCTAAATAAGTACAGTCCATTTACTATTCAATTAAGTTTTATTCAGTGTTTATCTGGGTCACACTTCTTCAAAGGATTGCATTACAAAACTCTTTATTTTATGTCTAAAAAGCCAAATTCTCATTTGTCATTTTTACACTGCCAGTTCAAGGGGGGATTGTTACGCCTCCGTTGCGATCCATCTTCTATGTAAAACGCAGAATGGTGGGGCAAAGTAGTTCCACCTCGGAGCCGGCATCGGAGGTAGTAACAGAGGCGAAAAGGTGTCAGTGTAAACAGCGGAGCAGGCAGGGCGGAAGAGCGCTGCTCGCATGTGTGAGGCACGTGCTGTTTGTTTAGCGCATGTTCGCAACGCTATGTAAAAACACACGCTGGGGCAGTTTAACACAGATGCTGCTTTGTGCAATGTAAAATGACAAAGGCAGCATGAGGGTGGAGCTTCGTGACGGCGCTGTGGCGGAACTGCAATGTAAAAAGCGCTAGTATGAATTAGATAGTAGTAATTATACAGATACACTATGGGGTTTTGTGAATGAAATGCATGACGCTGCAGTTTAATGACCAACATTAACACTAACTGTTGTGTCAGAGGTCAAATACCTGAATAAGTCAACATACTGATTTATGTAATACCTCCCTTTACTTGAGCAGACATAAAAATGTAACACACATTCACACCGTTAGTTCAATGAGGATCGACCTGTACTGTTAGGGGTCTGTTTGTCATTTATGAGTGTTTATATGGAAATGTAAAAGCATAATGAGACTGTAGGACACATTGATTTAGCAGATGTTCTATTTAAGAGGAAGTTAATTACTTAGACTGAACTGTGAACTATGGGTATTGTAGTAAAATGAGAGCTGAGTTTAGAGTTCGACCCCTACAGAATAGCACTGATTGCATCTCTTCTGTATGTTCCCTATGTTCCCCTGCAGCCTATATTTAGGCACACAGCATATGTGAATCTTGCTTTAACCACTTGAATGCACACACACACACATACACACACACCTACACACACACTCCCAGCATTCACCATTCAGCCAACAACGACAAACATCCCTCTCATCGGGGGCCGGAGACAACAGAGCACTAACACATACCCCCTCAAATCCAGACAGAGCGACAAGTACGATGTTTCCTGTCTGCACCGGCAACTGGGGATTGCAGCTGTGTTGGAGTGTGTGCGTGCATGTGAGAGCGCATGTGTGTGTGTGTGTGTGTGTGTGTGTGTGAGAGAGAAAAAGTATGTAAGATGCTGTGTCTTAGGGCACAATGCGTGGCATTAATAATTCACCAGAACAGCTTTTTAACTTCAACATCCTCCCCTCTCTCATAGTAAGTTCGCTTACACTTCCACCCCCGCCTTCCATTCACTGGTATTAGTTTGAGTCCATTTACGCCCGTATGTGTGTGTGTGTGTGTTTTTGGATCATATTCATATTAGTAGTCTCATTTCCTTCCTGCATTTGAAGCCTCAGGTCTTTCGTCTATGCTTACATTTTCAGACACATTTCCACCCTTAAGCTAACAAAATCTTTACAAAACTAAGATTCGCCTGATTTACTTGATTTGAATTCAGCCCAAGCAGCAAACTAAAGTGAAAACTGATTAAAGTAAACATTCCTTATGGTTGAATTTCTCCTTAAAGACACCCACAGGACTAATCAGCACATAAACTCCACTCCTGAAGGCTGCAACTTTCACATTTCAGACCTGGTAACTGAGGGAAAGGGGCTTTTAATGGCTGAGTGGCGTATAGATCTTTAAATCAGTGCTGCTTACTGCTTCTAAGGAGAACACACGTTTTCTCCCTCCTTCATTTCCAATAAAACTTCGTCCACGCAAGCACGGTTATAAAAAAAAAACCTTGTCCAAACGAAAACGTGAAAACACAACAGAAACGCTGCCATGAGAATGCCACACCAACAGGCGGCGATATAACCCGGTCATGCAAAGAAGAAAAAGAAAATCGCGGTCAATCAAAAGTCTGAAAAAACTCTATTGCCGGGAGCAGTGCATCCCGACGCCTCTGTTCCTCAATAAAGTGGACGAGTAACTACGTGTGAACATGTAAAACGTCCTGTTTGCAACGTTAGAAGACTCACTCTTTGTCACGTCCGTCATTTTGCAGGGAACGTCGCCTCATTTGTGACGCCTCACAAAGCAGATAACGGCGCACAGCCTGACGTCACGAGTTTACCCCGTCTAACCGTCTCCGCGGAAACAAGAGTTTCTAAAAGTCTTCACCCTGGCCGAGTTTTACAAAAGATCCGTTTTCAGTGACCTGTGAACCTGTTAAGCTACTGCAGGAAAATCATTAAATATTATATTGAAAGTTAAAAGAAATATATATAAAGTATGTTAGGCTCACTGTCGTGTCACAAACCCCACCAGAGATGTCCCTATAGGAATATTAAAGGAATACTACAAGAGGCTTAAAATGATAAGAGGAGTCAACCAGCGCTCTGAATGCATTTTGAATAATTCTGTACTTATTAATATTTCCAACACTTACATTTTTCATGCAGGCCTGCTGAATAATACAACACATCTCGTAACACAAATGTAACAGAAATAATCAATAACTAATTAACACTTTTTTCCCCCCCTGAAGATGATGCTTGCATATTCTTCCTCGGATTTGATCTAAAAACTGGCAAGAAAACAAATGAAGTTTGGTTGGACTGTGAGGAGGTTCAGTCGACTCTCTGTGCGCACACTGCTGCAAAACTAGAGGCCGTAACCTGCTTAAGATCTGGACCCTGACATTTAAAGTCAGCCAACATAAGAGGCTTCCACAGTGAGCAAGCACAGAACACTCAGGAAGCTGAGATTGACAGAAGAAGTCAAAGGTAAAGTGAGCTGCAAGAAGCCATTGAAGCATGTTATGCATGTGGTAAGAATCTGTCATCTCTTCTGACTCAGGCCTCCGTCCCCTGTTTCTCTTTCCCTGTGATGTCAGTGTGCTAATCTGGCGGCACCCAGTCTACCCACATCCAGCTCAGATCAGGTCATAGCCGTACCGCTGCATCACTGCTTCTCATGTTGCAGCTACTCATCTGGCACTGCTGGAAACATATTACTCATACATCCTTAAAAAAAAAAACCCCACCACTCACACTGTGTTGGTGCGCTAAGAGCTTTCCTCTGCTCGCCTGTCTCCTGTCATCATCCTGAAAACAAGCTGCCTCCTCCTTACTTCTGATTACCCTCCCTTCCTCCGTGTTTCACCCTTCATCAATCCTCTCCGTCGTCCTGCCCCTGCGCTCTCCCTCCCTCGGTATATATTCCTGTCTCTTCTCTGTGCCTCGCGGTTCCCTGCGTCTTTTCAGGCAGGATTTAAGCAGCTCTGTGAAACTTCAAAGTGCCCATCGCTCTGCAGGCTGTTTAGAAAAGGCTGACAATGACATACCAAACCCTGCAGACCTCAAACTGATCGCTCTATTCCACCAACCCTTCTACAATAATCCTTTGCCCGAAACCTCGCCCACTTCCTCACCTCGGGCTGCGCCGCCTCGACCGTCGAGTGCCCATATTTGCTCAACAGGGCCTCGGATTTTCTATTATTAACACTCATCTCCATCTCCGCATACCGCGGATGTCTCCCGCTCTCTTCCTCCCGCCCTCACTCTCTCTCTCTCTCTCTTGCGCTCTCTCTCTCTCTCTCTCTGGCTTGTGTCTCATCTCTCATCTTTGCTGCCGGTTGCTTCTTCCCACACAGATTGATGACCGGACACAGGAAACATGCGTCTCATGTCAGATGATGCTGAATGGCCACAGAAAAACTCCCCAGCTGACCTTACTGTTAGTCAGCCGGTGCCTACAAAGCAATGAGAACGCACACACCCACAAAACACACATACACGTACACACACACACCAGCACGGAAAGCTGTAAAGAGGATTATGCTAAGTGGAAGGGGGGTTAAACACTAATCCAATCATTCGTGGTCAGTGTCTTATTCTCAGAGGCAACAGCAGCGAGGCCACGAGCATTCATGCCCACTCCTCGCATCATCACCGTTTCGTGACACATGATAATTATACACCTAGAAGGTGTATAATAAAAACACTGCAGGGGGGAAGTTATACAGAGGACATCCACAGCGGTAGGAAGAAGTGCTAATGTGGATAATTCCAGCTGCCCATCAACGCTCCTCGCTTTGATTTCAATCCGATTTACACACACAGGAAAAAAAGAAGAAATCTGAGGATGAGCAGATGAGCAGATACCTTCCTCCAATAAGGTAACAACACCTCAGGTATCTTTAATACGTTTTTGTGAATCACTACTGATGAAAATAGGATGAACAGCAAAACATGTATGGTTCTTTTCTCCTTCATTTAAAGCTGATTAACTTTACGAAGCTCCGCCATCATACCGCCTTTGCCATTTTACATTGGACCACGCAACGCCGGCGTGAGGTGTAAACAAACTTGTGCGTGCTTCACATACACACTAGCGGCGCTGTTCCGCCCTGCTGGATGCCATTTCGCCTCTGTTACTACCTGTTGCCCTTTTGACACTGTGGTTCGGCCTCAGCGTCGTAACGAAGCTCCGCCGTCATGCGTCCTTCGCCATTTTACACTGGACCAAGCAACGACAGCAAAACGTGCTTCAAATACACACACACACGGGGCTGTTCCGCCCTGCCGGCTCTGCTGTTTACACCGACGCTGTTTCGCCTCTGTTGCGACCTCCGATGCCAGCTCAGAGGCAGAACGACTTTGCCTTCAAGGCAAGTTTATTTATAGAGCACCATTCATACACAAAGCAATTCAAAGTGCTTTGCACAGTTAAATCCAGAGCATTAAGAACATTAAAATTAATTTGACACAAAGCAAAAAAACAAATATATATAGATACAAGTTCAGGTCCGGTCAGAACACTACAACAGTATACGCTTACTTCCCCAAGGAAGCTTTTTAACACGTTAGGTATTATAAACGCCTTTTTAAGTTTAAACTTGTTTCTCCTGTAAGGGTTCCAAACTCATGGAGTTGTTACAAGCACACATTTTTGAAAGGCAAAAAATAGTTTGTTTATTTAGCCTCTGTGTTAATTTTGGTTCCACTTGTAATAAATGGCTGAAATTGTACATAGAAGACGAAACGTAACAGGCATAAAAACCCCGCCTTGAACCGGCAGTGTCAAAAGGCCTTCAGACGCTTCTTTGTAAAAGCACCGTGTAGTTTTCTGACGATATTCTGTTCATGTATGAAGGGAAAAGTAAAAAGAAATTATTCATGTTATTATTCAGATTATTTGATGGTAATGAACACAAACAGAAGTGGGCGAATAATGACGCATTGCTCTCAGAAAGCACACATTGCTCTTTCAATCAGAACTACGAGACAAAATATTCTGCTAAGATGGGAACAGTTTGATTATTTCACATGAGAGATTTCTGTTTGTTTTTCTCGCTAGTTGGAAGTGCTGGGCACTCGATTGGAAAAAGTTGATGTCACGCTGAATGTAGAAACTAGATTTATCTGTATTTGAATGAATCTGACAGCAGCTGCGGGTTTGCCTGCTAATGTTGGACACTGTCAAAAGAAAACTGAATAAACTAGATGCACACCAGTCCTGTTGAAGCTCATTAGCTGAGAATTCATAATCAATACGTATGGTTAATTTTTTTTTTTTTTTCAATTATTTTAATTGATTTTTTCAGGCTTTTTTTGCCTTTATTGGATAGGATGCCTGAAGAGAGACAGGAAATGTGGGGAGGTGAGAGCTGGGGTCCGGCAGACTGGGAGTTGAACCTGCGCTCAGTGCGTCGAGGACTGCAGCCTCCATACACGGGGCGCCACCTCCACCAACTGAGCCAAAACAAACTTCAAGGAGGTGCTTATAATGAATATCAACATATAGAAATACTTGAGATCTGAAACAAAGTTTTTAAGCGCTTTGACATTAAAACATATCTCTGAGTCTGTCGATACTGTTGATTTGGCCCGGAGGTAACTTCATACCCGAATGTTATGCTCACCCCTGCTGGTGTGCATGAGCAGAAAGTCTTAATCAAACTTTTCTCCAAAAACTTTCGAGGAAAGTTGAGGAGCAGGGAAACCAACAAACCGGTGAAGTATGAATAAATTATGAACATGCTTGCTAACGTAAGATACATGGACCTAGCCAATGTCCCATCTCCCACAGGGAGGTTCAGGCTCATCCCGCAGATCTGAAATCGTGTGAAGATTCTCAGCAGCGAGGTAGCGACGAGGAAACCAAAGGACTGCATGGTGAGAGGAAGAGGAGGGAAGAAAAAGGGAAGAAAGCGGAAGCTTAAGAGAAAACGACAGCTACCTCCAGGGTGCTGAACGCTACAAAAATGTAAAGAACTAAGTGAATATAAAAGTGCTCTTGACTTCTGTGCAGCACATGCTTGTGACAGAGAGAAAGAAACGGCAGGGTAAGATGGAGAACATACGAGCATCTTCGTCTCCGCTCTCCTCAGAGCTGGTTAACCATTCTCCAAAAATCACTCTGCGTCTTTCTCCCTCTAGGCCCCTGAAAGCATTTGACCCTGTTAACATCATTACCAGAGAGAGCACGAGTGCGAGGGAGACAGAGAGATTCCAATATGAGGAAAAACTGGAGGGAGGAAGATGAAAGCTGTGAAAAGAGGAGACATTTTCATGCGGGGGAAACGTTAACATTTAGAGGGGATACGGGCACTGTACAGTACGAATCGGGCCTGTTTCCTAAAATTGTGCAGCAAAATAAACCTGTAAGTGCTGCATGAAATTGCAGGATTTAACATCAGTCATTTCCTTTCATCTTAATCATAAAAATTTGTTATATAACTCATATTACCCTCGAGCAAGAGAGTGAATATTTAGCTTCTTAGCTTCTCATTGCACATGCCACTGGGTTTAGCATGTCACCTTTCTTTCTCATAGCGTTCTCGCATTTGTGCGTCTTTGATTGATGGGCTCCAAGCTGCCTCCAATATTACAATTCAGGCCTCATGCTCTCTGTCTCCTCCTTGTCCTTCCCGCAGTGATAATAATCATCTGTGTGCGAATGTAGAAATCAGTCTAGCCGGGCTGTCATTAACGACCTCTGACCCTTTCGCTAGCTTCAAAACCTTCAACAAATCCAATATCCACTGCCTGATATATCAACGGAAATGTTCTAAGGTCATATGAGGAAGACTGTGTATTACTTCTGTGCTAAAGAAAGAGCTTAATGATTTTCACTGTTCAATGGACGACTTCTCTAGCTGCTGGAAGCCGGTCAGCTGGGAAACAGGTGCGAAACTCTCTTTGTGAGTGTCTTACATGGCGACAAACAGAGAGGAAAGGAGTCTCAGTGTTCTGACTTCCATTAGAGGGCCAGTTAGACAACAGCTGACGTTACAACAACAACTGCCCATTACATCCACGCAACGCTAATCAGAGCAAGAACAAGAGAGAGTTCACAAGTGCTCAGAGAGTGGGAAGATGAAGTGGATATACTGTACATCCCTATTCTATCTTTGTATAGCTCAAGTAAAGAGATCCAAGCGATATCAGTGCTACAGATACAGGGATTACAAGATAAAGACGGTTACATGGAGGGGAAAATTCACCGAGGGAGTTTTTGTAAGCTAGCGGTGTCGAGGAAGACTCCCCATCATGCTTTTCACTGCCTTGGAAAGCAGAAAACTTAGCCAGAGGGCAAAGAAAAAACAAAACATGAAGAAGCAGACATGTACATGTATAGTACAAGAATGTAGAAGACATTCAGGCTCTCGCTAAAACTCCCACTAGCTCAGAGAACAAAGAGCTAACATGTGAGTTCTGTGTCTTGCGTAACTATTCCTTCTCCCGCTCTTTTACAACTGGGACATACAGTAGCTGTTCTAAAAAAGATAGTTCGAGACCTTTTCACTTATTGCCAAGAGATGAGAAAATTGATACAACTCTGACATATGCGCCTGAATAAATAGCTACAACTAGCAAACCGTTAGCAAAGCCTAGCATAAAGAGTTGCAAGTTGGAAACAGCTGCTGTCTCCTTTAAAGCTAATTATGTTACGTAGATTTAAGTGCAGGGTTATTTATTGCTAGCAGTGACTTTCCTAAATCTCATGTGTTTACCTGGAAAGCTAACAGCAAAAAACAACACTACAGTAGTCATTAGCAGGAAGTTGTAGCGTTAGCTTTGGACAGAGACAGCTAGAGTTAGCCGTTTTCCTTTGTTTCCAGTAATTCAAGCAAAGCTAGGCTAACCGTCCGCTATCTGTAGCCATATATTAACTGCAGACTATGATTTTACAATGTTAGCACACAAGATACGAGTGGTCTTTGCTCTCAAGACTAAATTAATTCAGGTCTGTCATGTCAATGTCACATGTCTCCCGTCTTGTGGTTTGAATCCAAGTCTTCAGCTCTGAACACGGTCTCCTGCTTTGTGTCATACCTGGGTCATGCTCTCACTATGCTAACTAGGCCTAATTTATGTCCCCCCCTGGGCTACAACAGTCACGACCCCACCTGCGCTGTTGCTCTTAACAGCTGGTGAAACCAGGAGGGAGGCAATGGGGGTCTTTAAGGCCAATTCCTACATCTGTGTCAAAGTGTTACTGTACAGACGCCTGTGGCCGCTGCTATACTGTTAATGTAAATACAGCAGTACAGCAGTACATGTGATTTTTCAATGTGGGCTGATTCATATTTTATCCGTTTCCGTAGCTGGCAGCGTTTCTCGATAGTGTCAACAACGTGATGCAGATCATAATCTATCCGTTGTTGAACAGCTGCCTCTTCATCCTCCCTCCTACACCCTCAGCTGCTTCGTCTTCCTGTTTGACCACAATGGAGAAACAGCTTTGGAGTTTTATTGTTTCATCCTAAGTGCTCATTTTAAGACGATTATGAGCATGTCGTGTTTCCTCTGATCCTTTTAACGAACATTTTCATCAAAAAAAAAATCTAAAATTCTCCTGTTATGAGAGAAAAAAACTTATTTCCATCCAGCATAGCTTCTGTTTACTGAATGCTATACGTAGCTTTATTGCTCTGTCACTCAACACGAAGGTGTAAACATGATTACTTTGGAACTTAATTAGAGCATGATTATATGACTATGCTACTTAGCTTTACAGCAGTGAAGCAGTAGTCAATAGGGAGGCCTGTGCAGAGCTATAACTGAGTTAGCACACCATAGTCACTTAAGGCACAGCTGCAGAGATATCTTGATGTGTAAATCCAATTAAAGCCCAAATGTTTTATACATTTGAAGACAGCTTCTTCCGAACTCTATTGTGTATAAATAATCCTAAAACAGAAGGACAGTGAGAAAGTGCAGATGGGTAGCCATGTCTCTCCTGCCACTGTTAAGCTTTTATCTAAAATGACACAGTAACAAAGTTAGAGTTTAAGATCAGTCATTTGACTGTACAACGCCTACAGTCATACGAGTGAGCAATGCCAGGCTCAGCCAAGTCACACTCACACAAACAAGCTGTATTCACAAATCAAAGTAAAGCCTTAAAGGGCCAGTTCGCCGATTTTCAACCTCAGTTCTATCAAGCTATTATGGAGAGATAATGCCACAAGGTTAGGAAAAAAATGCAATTTGGCTCTGTGCCTTTGGATGACGCTATCTGCTTCTCCAATGGGCCCAGGAAAACCTCCATCAGCTTGCTAAACTACACTTCCTCAATCCAGGACGCCCGCCTCTGATGTCATGTCTCGTTCAAAATCGTCAGGTTTGAAATGTAGGCTGCAGACCTCAAGATCCACCGGTATATTCTGGTCATACTTGGGATTCTGTACCGCTCTGACCCGTTGCCTGCTGCTAAACGGTAGTATTTCACTCCAGCGTCTCTCGCTGGGGCGTTCCTTTCAGAGGGAGGGGTGCAATGCACGCTGGGTGTTGTATGTAGAATGGGCGAAACCACGAGCTGTTTGTACAACTTCCTCCACAGCTACGGCGCCAATTTCAAATATAAGTTTCTATTGATTACAGAGAACACCAGCTTTGACTGACAGTGGCTTTTTACACTCTTAAATATTATACTATACTATACTAAACCATACAATATGGATACAATCATTTCCCTCAACCCTGCTGTTACAATGCGAGCAATCAATCAAAGCTGCGCATAAAGAAAATCAAATGCACTATACAGGGAGTAATCATACTCTCCATCATTCTCCTCATGATTGGCCCTGACAACGGGCTTTTAAATTCCACCATAGATCACAGAATATACACACGCTGTATTGAGGGCACATGACAAAAGGAGTACATGCTTCTAACTAATAGTTGGACTTGGCATCAAGTCATGACATGAAAATAATCAACAGAAAAATTCAACATTATTGTTAACATGTTGAGTAGAGGCAGTCTTGTCAAATCTACAATTCTATGGGTCATTGAGAGCTTGGTAAACATTTACACTGTGCCAGATGGTAACTGTATGTGATGAACAGAAGATGCGGACAGACCGTGTGTTAGCCACATGGAAGCGCTTTGGTTGGTAGCTAAAATTGACTATTTATTTCATGAGAAAAAAAAGGAGTATTTAACCATCTTCTGTTTCTTTATGGTAACAACAACATGGGAGACAAAGGGGTCGATACAAGGTACAGAGGCAAGCGGTTGAACTGGTTTATTCATATTAGCCTATGCGACACACGCATACACACACGCCTCCAGTACATTAAGGGCCTCAATCCACTCCCACTCCCGACAAATCCATTAACTCCATAAGGACACCTGCTACCCTACTAACCTCATCACCCCAACCCCCAATCCTAACCAACCCTCCTTCAAAACACACACACACATCCCCCACCCTGTCTGCATGACAAAGCACTGTGGTCGCATTTCTACCCGCAACAAAACTTTCACACTGACACAGATTATTCATCAAAAAACAAACTCCTAACATCCTGTCACGAGAAAATGTTAGAACAGACTCGACTGAATGTTTGAGTTAATTGTTGCAAAAGAATGTGAAGCTATAAAAACTCTCAGCTATCTTCGGTCATTATCCATCTTGTGCGTGTGCACAATTAAGCCTGACAGCTGTATCTACTTTATGTACAGTGGTTAGTTTTTGTGTGACTGGCAGCTTTGCTATCAGTTCTCACGTTTGCGCATTAAGCCGCAGATTGGAAAAGAAACTAATTAACTATTAATTAGCCTACTTCAAACAGACTTTTTCTGCCATTGTCAGTCAGTTTGCCTCTCAGGCAATAAAAGACATGCGCTTGTAAATTCATGCATTTATTCATAAGCAATTACACACAAACACACACACATGCATCTCTTTGGTTTTAGGTGTAAAGCGGAAAAGAAGCAGCGCATTAACAGAACATAATGGCAGAGTGAGTGAAGTGCTCTTTATCATTGCATAAGAGGCTTTTTAAAACATGCATGTGCTGCAGACATTTATGTGCGCACACACACACCTATGATTGTGCACACCGAGACGAGTGTGTGTAGCGCTGAATATGGATCAGCGGTGTGCAGGTGGGGAGCACGGTCGCCATAGTTACCACGCCTGGTGTGTATCCTACCAGCGTGGGATCTGCTCGGGTGGAGAATCAAGCAGGGAGCAGGAGAGTGTGGCTGCACCGGAGGACAGCAGCTCGGAGCGCGGTGGGTGCTCATGTGTGTGTGTGTGGAGGAGTAAAGTGGTATTCTCTCGCCGGCCAGTCATCATCACTACCAAGAGCAGCAGCGGGGGGAGGAGCAGACAAAATCCCAAGGGGGAAGGGGGCTGGGGCGGCCTTTTCCCTGAGCAAGGAAGGTGCTCGTAAACACTCATGGGTAGATGTGATCTGACACTGTACGGAAGATGAAAGTATCTGGTTTGGGTCACATTTGAGGGCAGTTTCTAATTAGTGATCTTTGAAGAGGAGGCAGGCTGGGCATAGTACGCTTTAGCAATGAGTGGGGGAGGGAGGTCAGGGGGTATTCACCGCGGGAGGAGGAGTGAGGAGGGGATGAGATACATGCAAATCAGCCTAAAAGAGCACTTTAAACGGTTTACAAACTGAATAGCTACAGGGTTGTTGTGTTGTTATCACAAAACGTGAGATACAATCTCAGGCGTGACGAGCACATGCAGGTCCTGCGATGTGGGAGACAGTCCTGCCGGTTAACCAGAGGCGCTGCTACTGCTGCAGAGTGGACACAAAGCAGACTGTGCATCTGCTCCGGCTCAGGCTCCGACCGCTTTCCTGATTCACTGTGGCAGGCAGGAAGTCTCCCCCGAAGAAGTTTGCTTCACTTCACACAGTCAGTCACTCATCTCCCCGTGTGAACTGGAGAGAGACGGCAGCTCAGATCTGGGTCAGGGAGGAGGATCATCATTAAAAAAAACTAGCTTTCATTATCAACAACTGACGTAAGTTTTTCATTAACTGCTCTGCCGGCAATAAATGTCAGCCAGTCTCTTATTTTCCCTTGATCTTTTCCGAAAGTTGTTTTATTGCTTCACCTTTGAGAGGACAGCAATAGGGGGAAATCTGATAAGAGGACAGTGGGGCTGCCTGTTGTAAAACTGCAGTGGTAGTTAGGTGTGAGCTTCTGTAGCTCACTGTGAAGTCTATATTAAAGGGCCATTACTTACCCTGAGGGAAGTAGACACTAGTAAGCAGTACTTGACTCGACTTTAGGTGCACCTTATGCAACAAGCAGGAAAAACATGCCCATACTTGCAAAATCACACTCCCCTCATGCAGTCTTATTGATCTACGACAAACACGTCGTTTCAGCCCTGACCCAAAGATGGTCTGAGTTTTCATTCCGCCTCACAACTTTAATGAATATTTACTGAAACCAGCCGCAAAGCTGATGGATGATAGCCAAGCTGACAGTCTTTCTTCTCTACTTCTATTGTTTGGTTTTTGTCAGTTGAGTCAACAGTGTTGTGATATGAAAAAAACAATAGCACAAAAGGCGTCTTGTCATGGGTGTACACACAGAGACGTGGGTCTGGTGCTTATGATGCAAACAAGCGTGCATGCAAGTACAGACACAGAAAATAACAAGGGGAGCAAACAGCAGCGTAATCAGACAGCTGCATGCACCCGTATTTCCCCTAACAGGGAGAAAAAGTAGGTCCAGTGGAAGCATAAAATAATGAGTAACACAACTTAGGACGATCACATGCCAAACTTCTCCATAGTATATACATAGCTCTGCATCAGCTAGACAAACAGCTAGACTCTGAGTTATTGCATTTGGTGTCACTGTCTAGACAGCACCCTCTCTAGTGTCAGCTGAGGCTTACAAACATATGGAAGGCATTCCCACTGTGGTAACAGCTGACTCAAGATGCACGGCGAAAAAAGGGGACGCACGGCTTGACCACACACAAGCGAGAATCCCTGTCATTCTGGGGAGGGGGCTTTCAGCTGTCATTCTTATTCGGGAAAGAGGGTCGGTGTCAAGGTGTGGCACTGAAAAGTCAGAATCCCGTGAAAGTTTGAAATGCCTGTGGGCTGACTCCAAACATTCCCGTGAAACATCAAAGACAATATTTATGACACATGTATATATTGTCCTTAAACCTACATCATAATATAAAGAAACTAGCTGGCAATAATTGAAGTTCATACAGTCGTCTAGAGGAGAATTTTAATTCCTTTCAGTGTTAATTATAAACTTGCTTCACGTTGGCAATCGCAGACTTTCTAATGAGTGTCACTGAAATGGAAAATGAGATTGTTGAAGTGTTCAAGCACTCTCAAGCGTTCGCGACAAGTGTCACAACACCGCTTGACAATCAATCTGCACCAAAGTGGCTGTAAGTGCTGGCCTTCTTCTGAAACATAAAAGTTTTGGAGAAAAAAAAAAAACCCCAACACAATAGTTATTCCTGAAATGCAAATGAGCCGTTAAGTACCTTCATGTTGTTTGATCGGGACAATTATGGAGGGCCGGGTTTATTTTCTGTCTGAGTGTGTAAGCACGAAGTTTGATGGTGTTGCTGCAGCTACTTTAAACTCTTCCATCACTGTAAAGAGCCGGGGGTAACGGGCTATTGTTGCAAGAATAGCATCAAGAAATGTTTAAGAATGACTGTAAGGAAACAATCTACCAGACAAAGGGAGACAAAAGAAATGAACCCAGCTGTGAGCGTGATTCTGTGTTATGTCGGCATACTGGTTATTTTCCTTTTGAATAAGAGGCCACGCCCACTGCCACACCCGACTTCTCGCCAAACCTTATGAAATATTCATCACATTTTTCCTACCATCTGACAAAGGATGGTGCAAATTCATTCATTGCATGTTCAAGATAGAGTGTGAACAGGGTGAAAATGGCACCTGTCCGACTGAGCTGGCAGAGCTGATTGGGATAAATATAACGAGTCACATCATGAGAGCGGCGTGAATAACTGCAGGTGGCAGCATGCGCGTCTTGTCAGACATAAGCTTAAGAGATTTTCCTCCATGCAAAAAGGTGAAGCCGAATCTGAGACCAGCTGATAGACCGGCTCATCTGAACCCGGGGTGTCTTCAGGCTGCTCTCCTGTCAGCCCGGGGAAATGGAAACCGCTCAGGCATTTCAGAGTTAAACCAGGCAGCATCGCACATATTACATTTCAATTTAGTTATATAAACTGGGACGTCTTGGGTGCTTTCCGTTTAGGCTCCCTGTTTCAAACGAAATCTTACAAAAACAGACGCACACACAGCCCCCAAAAACAGCACTCTGTGTGGCAGCGCACAAAAGGCATGACATCTTTCTCACTCGCTGTGGGGGAGAGGGAGGCGTCCTGCCTGTAAAGCTAATAAACACTCGTTCCTTCAGGCAACTCTTTTTATATGTTTTAAATCATATACCCCCTGTGCCACAAACACACACACACACACGCCGGTCTATCACACCTGGTTGCAAACTCAGCAACATAAATAACCCAGATATAAGATTTGCCTGCCAGAGAATTGCATAAGTGGCACCTCTGGGTCTCACAATGACTGATACAGTCTCCATCTAACACAGGTGTCATCCACCTTTATTTTATTCTTTATGTTGTTTTTTACAAGCAAACACACATGGCAGCTGACACAGGCTCAGACAGCTGATCATACAGCAGCACAGATGCTCGTACATGCACACTGGGAGAGGGATAAACAAATGATATGGCGCGATGTTGCTATACATCCTGTTGGGATGTGATATTAATACACTAGGAGCAATGTTGCATGACTGGGGAGTAGATTTATCCATACAGGAGACATTTAAACTCCAAAGTGATATAATGGTTAACAGAAGGCACATGGGTATAGTATGTTAGGGATGCACGATATAGGATTTTTTTTGCCGATATCCAATATGCCAATATTTTACAACCCTTTTTGCCGATTTCGATACCGTTAAATTAGCCACATGTTTTTTTCCACCTAATTGCAGAGAACATCAAGTCTCCCCTGTAGTGGAATTGATATCATGCCGACTCTTATTTTAGTGGCCAAAAACTGCCATATCGCAAACATCTTGAACCCTTCTTCACGCTTGACAGAAGAGGCGATGTACAAAAGGTCACGTGCCGGTCACGTTTCTGAGCGCACCTGAATGCAGCATCCCCCCGAAACACGGCAGTGAGGGAGACATGCCCGGACTTGTTTACTGCACCTACTACGGAGACATCAGTGATCGCCGACGGACTCTTTTTATCGTGTGTGCGTCCATGAATATGTAAGTCAGTTTAGCACTGATGTTTATGTTACACTGTTAGCGTCGGCTTTTGCTGCGAGTGTATTTTTTTGGAGTGTTTGATGTTATTAAGTCGGATAAAATGAGGAGAATGTGAGCTAACTGTTAGCTAGTTAATAGTTGTGAAAGTTGTTTAACTTCGAGTCATTGGCTCGAGTTTCTGTGACATTTTAGTCTTTATTTGTATATTGTTGATAACTTTGCGCAGGCAGTACGCGCGCACACTCGCACCGAGTTAATGTCGTAGCATTACATCAATCATTGAGCGTTTAGGCAGAATTAAAGAGTTGTTTTATATGCGGAAAATATCGGCAGAAAATGACATGTCTGCCGCTGCCGATATGTCATATTCAAGCCATTAGCAGATTACGTGCCGATAATATTGTGCATCCCTAGTGTATGTTAAAGGCTGAGATGTTGCATGCTTCATTCAAGATGAACAACCCTTTAAACTTTCAGCCGCATCTTAGATTTCTTGAATGTTTTCCTCTTTTGATATTGTGATGCACAGCTGAGGATTTTTATTTTCAGTATCATTAAATCTTCATATTCGTCGTTTGATCTCGAAAAAGTCCCCGAGCCCAATGTGACATCTTCAGATGTCTGATTTGTCTGACCAACAACTGAACCCCGAAGATGATCCATTTACTGTCAGCAGAAAACACTCACATTTGAAAAATCCAGAGCTGAAGAAGTGGCCGTTTTATGCTTGAAAAAACAACTTATAATAGAATATTGGGAAAATTCTTGCCAATTATTTTTCTGTTGATGAACAAATTTGTCATTTCTGGAGGATTTATTTGCAACATATCACAGAATAACAGTCTAACATCAACAGTGATGCTGGCAACAGAGTCTCCTTCTGATTTGTGCCAATGACACACACACACACACACACACACACACACACACACACACACACACACACACACACACACACACACACACACACACACACACACACACACACAAAACAAAATCTCCTCTTTCCCAACACCTGAAATGTTCTTCAGCACCTCAAACTGCTTCCTATTCAAACATGTGATTCATCATTATTATGTAATCTGAAAAAGCCTCCCTTATTCCATCCTACACTGAAGATATTATGACTGTTAACTCTTTTCTGCTGTATCAGAACACATCTCACATCCTCGTTAGGATTTGTCCTCAACAGCCCCCCATCCCAGTGAAAGTGGCTTCTAAAAAAAGGTGGGGGGGGGGGATGTGAAGCAAAGGCACAGACTGGTAATCCTCTCGGCCAAGTGGGGGCCTCCAACGGGCCGACTTCCACTCCCACTCCTGCACCCCCCTCCTCCTCCCTCCTCTGTCCCCTCAGGCCTCCCCGTCCAGGAACAGAAAAGCCATCTGGTGTTTGTTTGGGACAGTTCACAGGCAGGATGCAGTGTGTGTGTGTGTGTGTGTGTGTGTGTGTGTGTATATGTGTGTGTCAGCAGTCCTCGTCTGCATGAGTGTTTGTATGTATCACCAAGTGTCATCAGGTGAACACGCTTGAACTCGCATGTGTGTGTGAAATCTAATAAACTGCAGGTAGCTGACAAATGTGTGTGTGAGGGTTGAACACACACACACACAGGGATGACTTACTGTACCACAAAGCGAGTGATTGGAGTCTTTTTTACACACTCTGATGACTTCATACCCTGGGGGTGTTGTGGATGTGTGATCCAGGTGTGTCAATGACGTGTGTGTCTATAAAGGCTACTGTATATATACCAGTGTGGTTTAATTACAGACAATAGCAGGGTTCTCTATGACCACAGGACGGCAGAGTGTAAAGGGTTAATCTGTGACTTAAGTCCAAATATCACATTAACCTAGTTGAGCACACACACATCCTCTCTCACACACACACCCAGCTGTTCTCAGGCATCTGTCATTATTGCAGTGATTATCAATGTAGCCTACTTCCACCTGACTCGTGATGACTAGTACTTCCTCTCCAAACTAACCCGTTCAAATAAACGTGTCATACAGGTGTGTCATGACGAACACGCACACATAGATGTTGTTTAAAGCACAAAGGGGGGATTTTTTTAAAAGATGACTTACCGAGCAGCGCACAGGCAAGAAGGAGCGCACCGGTTGCCATTGTGTGTGTTGCCCCGCAGATTCACTTCCAATATTCCCTTCAGATGAGGAGGCGATGTCTGCTCGTGCTCAGGGTTGGACAGTGTGGTTTAAAGCAGCTGGTCCCGAATCAGATAGAAGAAAAGGAAGAGGAGGTGTATGAATCCCAGGCGATAAACGCGGCGTGTCTTTAAGAGTCAAATCCACAGCCGGTGCCTCCCGCGGTTTCCCAGTGTCCGACTCCCCCTCTCCGGCGTCGCTTCCACCCTCACCTATCTGCTTTTATCGCTGACGACGTGTGCGTATGTATGCCAGGCGCCTGGGCGACCCAACCCACTCCCCCGTTTACTACGCATCCAAGACTGCGGAGGCGATTCACACTCGCAGCCTCCTCGGTGGAAAAAGAAAAAACAAAAGTCCAGCGTGACTTGCGCGTAATTTGGAAACCTGGACGGTAAATGTGCACAAGGGGGTCTGGGAATGTGCAGTCAGAGTGAAAAAAAAGTCCTTGATGTTGGCTAATAATTTCCTCCTCTTCACTGATGGGAGAGCGAATCGCAGTCCAAGCAGTGCTCTGGCTTACTCCACGGAAAATCCCGGAGACTATAATCAATCTCCCACTATCGCTCCGCAGAAAGCCCAATGGGCGGGCGCTCTAGATGAAGCAGACAGGGCTTTGTGCTCTGACACAATGCATCAGCTTAATCAATGAATACTTTCACTCCAAACACTGGGGCTCACAATTGAACACCTGATTCACACACTAAACAGCGCCCGGAATGACAGATTGACGCGCGAGTTTAAACACTGCTGCGTAATTATAATCTGTCAATCAAACGCTGTGATCTAGTCCCACAGAGAAACAATCCTCCGCGTTTCTTCTTCTTCTTCTTCCAAGGTTATGTCCCTGCTTCCTGCTCGGAGAGCTACTTTTTTGTTTGCCTGCCTGCTTCCCTGCCTGCCACTTTGAAAACTTACCAGTAGTGTTGTGACGTTCGCTAACGATCCGATTCTTTTGAACGGCTCTATTGTGCGAACGAGAGTAAACGAATCGTAGGTGAGAGCCGTTCTTTTTATAGTTGTGCCCAAATAGCGCCACTCCCCTTTATGCCGAATTAACACATTTTTGCTGAAATCTCATACAGAGTTATATCATAAATTATTGGCAAATCAACAATACTGATTAATTGTTCCTTCATTAATTTGCTGTTTCCTTTTAAATTTTAAAAGTGCAGAATTTTAAATATGCGTGTTTTAACACGGAATGGAGTGCAGGCACTCGGAAGTCCAACCGCTCTCTCACCTTGGATCTTATGGCTCTCTTCCTTTCCGAGAGCCGTTCGAAAGAACCGTTCAGAAGAGCCGTTCGAAAGGGAACGGCTCTCAGAAATGAACAAAGCCGTAAGATCCAGCTCCTTTCAAAGAGCCGTAGTTCCCACCACTACTTACCAGCGTGCAGCCCGTGCCCCCGCCCCTTCTCGCTCTAAAACCACGCCCCGCCCGCGTGGGACACCGTCCGTCCACTGTGGGAGAGGCCAGCACATTTGCATTTCTGAATTTTAATTCTAGGCCATGGACGTTGATGGTTTGAATAGGTTAAGCGAAGTGGAGGGTAATTAAACCTCTAAAGCTACCAATTTTCTCAGCTTTTTTTTATTTAGCAGTTGAGAGTTTAAGCACTTTTTGAGGCTGACACGAATCACATTATGCTGCATATTAAGTGTATAATGATAGGGTCCTTCAGAGGATAAAGAAATAAATCCTGTTTTTAACACTTGACTATTCATTTACAGTGTCAAGTGCTGATCACAAAAGTCACCTTCTCATGCATAATTTACTCAGCAGTCTATGTTTTATCTCTCCAACCCTCCTATGTTCCCCCTACCCCGCACTGTTACAACTTATAATCAGCATAATGATGAGACACTGCAGGTGATATCAGAACAAACACCTTTTTCCTCTATCAAAGGTTGCAAGTCGCAAATTCCATCCATCCTTGATTTAGATCCAAAGTAGCTCAGCCGAGCCGAGCGTCACTTTGACATACGCTCAGATTTATTTATTTGCACGACTTTGCTGCGATATTAGGAGGATCTCAAAATAGACAGGGTGAATGGGAGTTTGCAAGGAAACAGAAAATAGCACAATGAGATAATACGGCTTTGGTGTGTGAAGCCGTGAAGAAGCGTTGCTTTCTGGAAAGGACAGAAATCCAAAAAGCTCTTACTTAGTGAAACCCAATAAAAGATGCCTCTTGTGTATACATAAATAAATGAGCAGGACTTTGCACACAAAAGTAATTGCAACGGACCCATCTGGTATTCTCTTTATCAACTGGGAATTGCAAGTCCCGAACACTGCCTGAATGCAACATGAATACCATTTTTTTTTTTTTTTTGGAAGGAGTTAAAGTGATTTTCTCCCTTTGCTGCGCTCGTGGATTTCAGCTCAGATAAAACTTCCTGAACAATCAGTGAAATGGGTCTGGCTCCCCGAGGCATAGAGGGAGACTTCTACAGAATATAGTATGTTAATAAACCCCAAATCTTAATGAGGGCTAACCAAAATCTGTTTGCCCCTCCTGTTGTTTAAAACTGTTTGATCATGAGGAAAAGGAGACAGCTATGCATGTTTATAAAGAGAAAACAAAGGCTTTAGCTGCCAACAAAAAGTAAGCCAGAATGGGATTAGACACTGGTATGAAGCATGTGGGCTAAAGGTTCAGCTTTGGAGGGTCTTTGCAGGCCCAGTGTGGCTGATATATCACCCAGCTAAACAGTGCTGGCTAGGTAGGCCATGTGCATTACACCTGGTCTACATATTTCTGCGCCTAAATTTAGCTCACTTCTCCACAGACTCCTTATTACCCGGACGAGCGATGGCACAGTTTGCACAGGCAGGCAGGCAGGCAGGCAGGCGGCTAACAGACAGACGTAATGTTGTTTGAGCCAAGCATCGTGTTAGCACTGAAGATGAGATCACCTTTGACCCCCCCACGCCAGCTCTGGCAACTATTCACAAGTATGTTTGCTCTGAAAAAATAAAGAGGAATGTTTGCGAGCATAGTGGGAGCTGGGGATCACAATAAGTCTCCATGGAAACAGAGGAGTCTGCATTGTGTGCACTTCATAGCAGGGTCCAACACCTACAGAAAGTCATATTGTTTTTTTGCCAGCGATGTTTTTTAATTGCTCTGCAGTTTGATATTTGTTTTAAAAATAAATCTTAATATTTCAGAAGCCCCACAGCAGCAAGGTTACTTGAACCGAAAGAGGCTGGATGTTGAGAAAGACAGAGATTTGTTCACTTATTTCATCATACACACATTTTCATAGTACATCCCAAAAGTATATGAATGATTTATTGGATTTCTCTGTGCATTTTCCTCCAGTCTCACATGAATATGTGTAAAGCCAGTGCACACAAGCACACTCTCAATTTCAGATTCAAACATTTAAGTGAAACGTGCACATGCAGATGCTAGAGTCACTTCAAATTACACAAGGAAATTCCTAATTAAAACAGTAAAACTACATGTGAAAACATATGTACCACACAAACATGGAATCACATGAGAGTCCGCTTAGTTGGCGAATCCCAACTGTAAAGTGGGTTGCACAGAGGATGCAATGTTACATAAATGATCTTTGAAACAAATGAGAAAAAATTATAAATAAGTAAACAAAAGCTTTTTGCTCTGATGGAGTCAAAAACAACATATAAAAAAAAAACTTCTGGCCATATTTGTTCTGAGAGGCTTCTCTAAGAGGAGTGGGAGAGCAGGGCAGGGAGAGGATGGGGAAAAATTCCAGATGGAGGTAAGACAAAGAGGAAAGAGAAAGTGTATTTCATTGTCGAACAAAAGTTATGTCTCAATATGTGGTTCACCTGAATAAAACATGAGTACAAGAAGGGTTGTGAGGTAAAAAGGATTGGGTAGTGCTGGGTGGTATGGAAGAAACAACTGTTGGGCAAAATCCATCCACAAAAAAGGAAACAATAACAAGCGGACCTAACATTTCTCCTAATTATAGCCGGCAAATACACTCTGATTTCATAAAGTCTTTGTTATATGGCCATTCACCATGTTCACACAGTGACCATTTTCCTCCGATGTCACGCTCAGTGTCGTCAGCTGAAACGCTGTTATAATGTTGTAGGCATCGACTGTATCAATAAGGCCAAGCTTTGTTTCCAAACCCTGTAAGCTTAGGCAATCTGACAAATCGATATATTTAACTGGTTCCTGATTGATGAACATCTGAAAAGACAATCAGTAGTGATAATCCTGAGGGGAATGGAGCCATATTTTTTATGTAAAACAACGTATTAGCTACAGTAGGACAACAGCCAACATTAGCAGTCAACAACTTCCAAGCTAACATTACTGTTTAATAATGTAACATGATATGAGGGTAAAGGTGTAAATTTATTGCTAACGGTAATGTTAGCTAAAAATTCATACCACTCCTATTATCTATCTTTTTGGTAAACTTACTTGTAGCATAGCCTACCTAAGCAAGTTAATGCGCTTAAACTGTAGTAGCTAATGGCAATGTTAGCTAAAAATTTACACCTTTCCTTTTATCTATCTTTTTGGTAAGCTTACTTGTAGCATAGCCTACCTAAGCAAGCTAATGCCCTTAAACTGTATTGTAGCTAATGGTAATGTTGGCTAGGAATTTACCTCTCCTATTATGTAGCTTTTGGTGAGCTTTTTGTAGCATAGCCTACAAGTAAGCAAACTAATGCGCTTACACTGTAGTAGCTGACGGTAATGTTAGCTAGGAGTTTACGCCTTTCTTGTTGTATTGTTTAACTTTAACAGCAGAGTTAGGAAGGAAGTGGTTGAATGCCAACGTTAGCTAACGTTAGGTTCTCAAACATGTTAACTGTAGCCTATTTATCTTGAAATATGTCCTGCTTTTGCCCTGGACTTTCAGCTATCCATTTTCTTTCAGTGCTGGCCAATCAGACAGGAGTGAAATTATTACGTTTGGTTGGATTCCTTACATTTATACCACTTACAAAGGTGTACATTTGTAGCTAAAGGTGATATAAGCTAGAAATTTACACCTCGATTATCTAGCTTTTTGGTAAGCTTACTTTAAACAAAGCCTACCAAGTAAGCAAGCTAATGTGCTTACACTGTAGTAGCTAACGGTAATGTTAGCTAGCAAACAGCAGAGTTAGGTAGGAAGTGGTTGAATGCCAATGTTAGCTGTTAGCTGTCTAACAGTACGTAAAGGGTTATCAAACATGTTAAAGCTACCTATCTTGAAATATGTCCTGCTATCTCCATAGATTTTCAGCTATCCATTTTCTTTCAGTGACAGTTAATCAGAAAGGAGTGAAATGACGATGTTCTGTTGATTCCTTACATTTCTACAACTTACAACCTGGAACACAGCAGTACAATATTAAAACAGCATTTTAGCCTCACACCCTGAACGCGCTGTAAGAGGAAAATGGCCGTTGTGTGAACATGGTGAATGAGCGCATTGAGAGTGTGTAGTCGCAGGTACCAGTCTGACATATTGTATATACTGTGGGTTTTGACAGCCAAGCAGACTGACAGACAGCAAGCAGACGGCAACAACACTCCAGCTGGGACCATCCAGATTCAAGTGTGCCACTCTCAGGGATTTAATGTGAGCTGAGTCACTACACAGTCACAGCAATGCAGTCCAATTCCTCACGCCACACTTCACATCGGCTCGGAAGATTACACACTGTATTGTCAGATAACCTTTGATTATATGGAGCTGAGGCCGGTGCAGTCAGAGATGTAATTCTGCCTCTATGTCAAGTGTCATGAACATTATGTTTTTTTCTTTCTTAAGCTAAAAATGAAGCGCAGTTATCCAAACTTACATCAAGTTTACTCTGTATGTATTCATAACCACAGTCGCATTGCTTTATTTTACATTGCATTAGCCTGCAGAAGCACAAAACGCTACATTTTCCGGCAGATTAATTATTCATCATTTGTGCTTTTAATGTCGAGTATTAATATGAAATGACTGTCAAGACACCATTTTTTGTCTTTCTTTCTCTCTGTCTTCTTCTCCTTCCCTCACCTCTAATAGCGTTTTCTCTCCCTTTTCTTCATGTCTTTTTCTTTCCTCTTGAAAGCCCTGATTGCTGTGATTGCTTTATAATTATATTTGCCGCTACTTTGTGTCTGAATGCTTCTTCAGTTTTGTGTGTGCGATTGTTTTTCTCCATTCACATTTTTTTTAAAGTAACTTAACAGTAGATGCATGTTTACATTAATGCCAGCATGTGCACAGACTTCTTTGTACGCACGTGTTTTGCAGTAATTACCACAGTGGAGTGAAAGTGCCCACTCTTTTAATTTGCAGGTGGTAGTGATGGCAATAATATATGCTTATTTAAATCTCCCTTTGTTTTGAAATTACAACAAGGATCAAACAATACATGCAATTTTTATAATCGTTACCTGACAGGTGGTTGCAAGAAATAACCTACATTTCTTTAATTGCAAATGATTACTCTAATGTGACAATTAAATGCTTTTGAATGACGTGAACAAGCACTTGAACATCTGAGTAACAATAGATCCTTTTACCCAGCCTGGATTTACTATACAGTACGATAGGTATTATTACACCTTGTTTCACCAGGTGTTAATATTCACATAATGTCAGAAGCAGAGCCAAAAGGCCAACCTGAATAACAGAACAAATACGATCTAATTATGATTCTGGCAGCAGTGTGGATAAAATCCTCCTGTGTCACGAGGAAAGACAACTTTGTACACCTGTTCTAATTTTCATTAAAATAATTTCAGTAAGCTACGTGCCTTTGTTTTGCTTTCATCTCTACTTTTTGCCTCGTCTGTCTGTCTGTTTTTCCCCCCTTATCTTGATTATGTGGGTGTTACCCATCGTGCAGCTGAGTGTCATACATTATTCATTTGCAATGCACTGGACACAAAAGTGACACACACAAACACGCACACACACACACGCACAGTCACTGTTTTCCCTGTGAATAGCTCATGATGGCAAGGGCATCAAGGTGAGCTTAGACACACTGTGAAGATTGTTCGACTTTACGCCCCAAAACACAAAGCACATTACACAACACGCACACATTTCATCATCATCCCTCCTCGCAGGTGCAGGCTTGTCCCGTTTTGCTGTTGGGTAACAACAACAAAGCAGATGCTATCTATCAACTCCAGGCGGAAAAACATCATTTGCTCTTCACGGTCACACTTGCTGGAGATTTTGCATTGTGTGTGCAGGACAAGGTAACTCACTCTCACTACACACCCCTGTAAAACTGACATGAGTCAGTATGTGGGCACAAAAAGGCTTTCTGGAGGCACAGTTAACACACCGGCAGCTTACTGAGTCCCAGCATCACCCAAACTGGGATCAAAGACCTGTAAGACACTGAATGTGAAATTGTATTAGTTTTAAATATCTGATAACGTGTCACACAGCTTAGCGCTTTTTTTGTCTTGTATTCACCAAGCTGAAAAATGAGGCCAACGCCGGAGTCCCAAAAACTGCAGTTCTCCGAGTGGCCACTTGAGGCTGGCTCCAACAGCGAGTCAATCCCCATAAGCCACCATATTAAATTCCCAAACAGCCTGATACAAAAAAAATTTTTTGGCTATAGCTAGTTTCTCTACTTCCTATATAACTGACCAGTTAAGAATATATTAAGCCTTAAGAAATTATGCAATTAGGGGTGTGGCCGCTTTGAGTGACAGATGGCTGCTAGGTTTAACCTTAGCTTCAAGTCACTGAATTTAACCTCTCGACTGTGTTTGTGTTGTTGATTTTTTCACACAAATATCGGACATTTGAAGCAGAGTGGTTTATTGTACCAACACATTGTCTGAGAATTTTTTGCGTCAGTCTTCGCAGAAAGTGAAAATCTAGAGGGCTATCGCATTATTTATATGTCAGCTCAAATTAGCAGGGCGAGCTAGCAGGGATTCCGCAATAGCTCTCTTAGTTTCTGTAGCCTTAACAGCTCCGGTCAGCTACGATCACAAATCAAATCTAATTATGTGAGTAGCTAATTCGCCAGCTAATGAATTAGCCATGGGCAGAGAATGTACAGCTCTGCTAACCCCGCGCTGCTCTTCAGTGGCACCTTCTCGTTCAAATATGGCAACTTCTGGCTCCAGTAAAACAAGATGGCAACGGCCAAAATGCCAAACTTAAGGCTTCGAAAGTGCAGTGAAAAAAACCCTCACGGGGTTTTATATAGTCTATAGTTTTCAACTACAATATATCATTAACTTTACATTTTATGTTTCAGTACATAATTTCGTCAACTTCACCGTTGTCAGAGAAATATAACACAACTATGGATTGTTCTACAGTTCAAGCTCTTTAACCGAGGAGTCAGTGAAGTTTGGAGAAATTACAGTGTAGTTGTATCTGTAATTATAGCAGTTAAAGGGATTTCTGCAACAAGAAAATCTAAGGTCCTGTCCCATGAACATGACTGTTACTCCCACTTCAGACTTAACCAGCACACCCACACATCATCATTATCCACCCTGGGTTCAAAACTGCTCCCGGCCAACATTGAACCAGGTCTGACACTTTGCTTGACTTTGTAGAAAAGGCATTAAACAATAATTACAAGATTACTTTACGCTTGTATTATAGGATTACTTTAACCTCCAGGGTAGAGTTTGGTGTCAACTTCTCGTGCTCTAAACCATTATTTTTCCTGCTTTCTTCGACATCATTATAGCTTGTTGCAGCATAAGATGATTAAACAGAATTCACAACAAAATCTAAATAAATAAGTAAATGAATCCTTTCATATTAAACCATTTTTTCGTGCCGTCTGTTGTTGTTGAATAACTGGTGTTAATTAACTGAAATTGTACAGCTCTGTTGCGCAAATATAGGTCTCATATACTTCAGTAGTTATGTGTCATGAACAACAGCGGCCATTAGACTGTGGTCATTAACCCATGACGGCAGTCTAATTTGTAAATGTGTCAACGTTGTTTAATTTTACCCCGTGTCAGACATGGTGTTTGTGTGTCGTATACAGTAAGAGAAAATGTGTGTCATCTGACAGCAGGAACATTCAATTAATTCAATAATTACAAAAACAAACTGGCACAAGATAAGTGTTTTATTTTCTCCTATTACTTGTCATTCTCTCTCTTCTTTGTTAAGTGCAAGGCTGGAAATTAAACACTTTATGCTAATTCTTGATACAGTAATTCACAATTTTTTGAGTATATTTATTGGCTATCTTGTAGAGAGTTTGTTGAAATGACTGATGCCACATTCTCTGTACAACAGAGTGCATATAAGAAGGAGACGTAGCCTTTGTTTCAAAAGTGAAGCCAATGTTAAAGGGCCAGTTCGCCGATTTTCAACCTCAGTTCTATCATGCTGCAATTGGGAGCTAATGCCATTGTGGTAGAAAATAAGTGCCTTTGGAGGACGCTACCCAGCTTCTCCAATGGGTCCTGGAAAACCTCCACCAGACTACGTAACACGCGTCATCTGGCGGAGGCCAGGGAGCTCGCTAAACTACACTTCCTCAATCTAGGACGCCCGCCTCCGATATCATGTCTCGTTCAAAATCGTCAGGTTTAAAATGTAGACTGTAGATCCTCCGGTATATTCTAGTCGTATTTCGGATTCTGTACCGCTCTGAGCCATTGCCTGCAGCGATCAATATCCTTAACTGGAAAACGGTAGCATTTCACTCCAGCTTCTCTCGCTGGGCTGTTCCTTTCAGAGGGAGGGGCGCAATGCACGCTGGGTGTTGTAGGAATAGGAAACTTTCTCCACAGCTATGGCGCCAACTTCAAATTATTGTGCCTTAAACCTGCATTCTTTCTAATGGCCACCAGGTTTATTACCCCAGTAAACATTTTGAGTTTACAGTCTCAATCAAAAGTTTCAAGTCTTCTTAAATACAGCATGATAATTATTTTGTAAATTAAAATGAAAATTGACAATAAAGCAGGGTATGCTATAGGGCAAGGCTACCTGGGATTTACAAGTTGTTACAGTGGTGGGTTTGGAGAGTCTACATCCACTACTTTTATACAGACTATTCCGTTCGCCAAATACGAAGCTACCGCAAGCAGGAAGTTAGCAATGCTAAGCATAAAGGTGAAACAGCTAGCAGCTACATTCAAAGATAAACCATAAAAAAAATTACTTATTTGATTCATTTAATTGTGAGCTTTGATGAGCTACATATTTCCACCTGCTTACAGTCTTGATTCCAAGCTGACTATCTGCTAGCGTGCTAACACGAAAGTTGTCGAGAGACTTGTTAGCTTTCGTAATAGCTAGAAAGCTAAATCACGCAAAAATGGTGTACCATACTTGTAAGGTAGCGTTGCTGATCACTGAATGAGCCACACTGATTAAACTGAGTTGTAAAAATATGCAATCATAATTTTTTAAAATGCCTGTATATCTCAACTAAGAAACAAAATGTATTAAGACAGCTGAATGCGGTGTGTAACCTTGTGTTTGTCAGTGAGGAGTTATGAAACTGTGTGTCTCTGCAGCAGCGCTGAGAAAACTCTGTGACATCATCATGGACGGTGAAATCTGAGACGGGACAACGGAGAGTGCATCGGTCTCCAGGAAACAAGTATTAAATCCTGTTAAAGGTCACTTTGAGGTATTGATGGCGATGACACACAATAAGTCACACGATGAAATTGGTTTACAGCAGGATGACTAAGATAAGGGCCTGTTGAGGTACAAGCTTATTGCATCTATCCATCTATCCATCTATTTATCTATCTGTCTATCTATCTATCTATCTCTCTATCTATCTGAGCACTTAGAGCAATAGAGGATGATAGTCTTTTATTTTGACATAAATCAAGGTAATCTGTGCTCTGATACTTTATCAAAGCACCCAGACGGGAGTTGAGAGTGAACAGATAAAGATTTCCGTGTGTTGCTGTGCCGAGGTAAAGCCCAGGGTTTTCGTAAATGATCAGGTCAGTCCGATCTTATCTCCGCTGCCTGCCAAGCAGAAGAAACATGAGCTGCCTGCCTACCTCAGGCTGAGTCATGCACTCTACTTGCTTAAACAAACACTCTTGCATATTCATCTGTGCACACACACACACACACACACATACGTGCACTGAGCCAGGACACACTTATACCTGATGAACAACACCGCTTCTGATGCAAACACTCTTGCACGCTAGCACATCCAATGCAAAACACTCCTCCTGACAAGTCTTTTAGCCTGCTCTCCTTTTTCATCTCAGCAGCGATTTATCAGTCACATTTACACAGTGCTGTATCTTAATAGGGAAAAAAAGGCTGCAAAATATCAACATGTAATCAGCATGCGTGGACCTGCAGACGGTCAGGCATGCAGGCTAACATAAGCATGTGTCGAATGTGTGGAAAATCTTGCCCAAACAAATTCTGACACACCTTAAAAACATTTCCCAGCAATTCAAACTGTGAGCACTTGTGCAATAGAGGACCCTCAATCTTATGAATCATAACAAACCACATTTTGCAAGCCTTGACATACAACACTCCCATCATGGAGCCAGGAATAATCCTTGTATTGATTTTTGGGTTCAACCTTTAACACTGAAAGCTGTTGGAGAAAACCGTAATAGAGTTTTTAAACGTTGTTTTACTGGAATGAGACTTTGTTATTATCCTTTAAATCAATAGGATATGTGGATCCAAAAAGTCATGTGATATTAGTTCAATGTTCAAATGGGTATTTGTTCAAGGTCTGGTGAATGCTACAGGAATGAATTATAGTTTTTCTCAATGGCTCTGGCGAAAGAACAGTTCAACGCGTGCAGCAGAATAGTTAAAGGAGCAGTTCCTCCTTGGAAAAAGCCGCTGTCAGTCAAAGCTGTTGTTCTCTGTAGTCTATAGAAGCAATATTGTTAGAAAGTGGCGCCATAGCTGTGGAGAAAGTTGTACAAACAGCTTGTGGTTTCGCCCATTCTACATTCCTACAACACCCAGCGTGCATTGCGCCCCTCCCTCTGAAAGGAACGGCCCAGCGAGAGACGCTGCAGTGAAATACTACCGTTTTCGCTGCAGTCAACGGCTCAGAGCAGTACGGAATCTGAAATATGCCCAGAACATACGGCTGGATCGTCTAAAAAAATCGGGTCTGCTGTCTACATTTCAAAGCTGATGATTTTGGACGAGACATCTGACGCAGGCATCCTAGATTGAGGAAGTGTAGTTTAGCTGGTGGAGGTTTTCCAGGGCCCATTGGAGAAGCAGATAGCATCCTCCAAAGGCACAGAGCAAAATTGCATTTTTCCCCCCTACCTTAACGGCATTAGCTCCCCGTAATAGCATGAAAGGACTGAGGTTGAAAATCAGCGAACTGGCCCTTTAATCTGCAAAAGTATAACTATGAGTAGTGAATAAGTCATTGCAACTAAACATGGCACCTTACCCTGACATTGTGTAAAACCAGGGTGGTAAAATGTTTAGGTGTTCGGTGTTTTTTCACTTACACTGAAACCCTCCTGCAGCAGAAGGTTGTTGTCCTGAAGCTTGCTGGCTGCTTTTGTGTATAAATGTGAAAACTCTCCAGATGGGGATTTCTAGAGTTCACGGTTTCTTCAGCACTGTAAAGAAAGGGAGTCAAGCTGTATTTATTCAGTGTCAAATCACAACATACGTTACACCTCTACATTCTCCTGTTCGCATGTTAAGAGTATTTGCACAGAACAAAAACATGTAGCCTATCAATACCACAATACTTGCTGTAGAAGAAACTTGTGCCTACTTTATGTGACATTGTGACACATGTTACATAATTAAGCTCAGCATAAGTTTATGCAGGAAGACTGTTTCATATCATCTATTCGTTGATTCACATCTCTCTCTCTCTCTTCCTCTCTCTCTCTTCTTGCTTCTCGCATCAACCAATCATCCTGCTGAAGTCAAACATTAAACCTGTTCTCCTCTCTGCTGCTGTCAGTTCGTCACCTCCAATCCATCTCTTCAGATGTCCACCTTCAATCACATCCTGCGTCCTACCTTCACCACCACCACCAGTGTCTAGACTCCTTCAGAGGTTTCCTATCCTGCTCTCGGCCTCACTGCCCCTTTTAGTAGAAGAACAGAAGGCATACTTTATTAATCACAGTGGGAAAAGTCAGTGTTTTCACTCTGTTAGTACAAACATGCTACACACACATAGGCCCAAAATAAACACATGCACAAACAGGACCCTATAAACCCACTGCGGTTACTCATACACATTGAAGACGAAATGTAGCAGAGACATAGTAATAATCCCCCCTTGAACTGGAAGTGTAAAAGGCGCTGTGGATATGCACTAATGGAGAGATGTGAGAGTGAGGCGGCTGCACATGGATATGCGCCTCAAGCTCGCTGGTTTTGGTGCCTTGCTCAAGGATACCTTGAGAGTCCCCAGGAAAGGAACGTCTCCAGCTACCAGCCCTTGGTCTGTACCGGGACTTGAGCCAGCCACCCTCCGGTTCCCAGGCCAAGTCCCTCCAGCCTGAGCGACTGTCTCAATTTTATGTACATGAAGACTTCATGATGGGTTCAAATCTTTAAACTTTAGACATTTCTCATTCTTTTCTAAAGTGTTTCTTAAACTGACGATCTTGAAGATTTCAGCTCCATTCCCTTGAGCACCCCCTAATGGCAATATACTGTAATTGCTGTAAGACACTTTCCAATTTAACCAGACCTCCGCAGTTGGCTCCCTTTGAAATGGTTGTAACTCTTGATTTTCCTCGCTGACGGTTGCTTTCCTTTTTAGACAGTTTGCCTTCATCTGAGCGTCTTATTTTTGAAGTTGTATCTGTAGTCATCGATCTTTTCTTTGTTTGTTCAGCCATAGTAGATAACTGTTTACTTGCAACGCTTGCAGAGATCAGAAACGCAGCCGCTTAGCTCCGCCTACCCTCTCTGGCAGACCAACCACTGCTGGGTGATGGAAAACTTCACCAACGCCTGGATCCCACAGGATCCATGCCCCGGCATGTTCCATCTGTGCCGCAGTTCTGGTCCGTCAGACGGCGCGAGCCCTCGTCCACAGGAAGCGTGTCTGATCCGCAGCGCAGCAGAGCCCGAGCCCAGATGCTGTTTGCTGTTGTGTGACTTCCTGTTTGGAACAATCTGCTCTGTTCAGCTTCACGCGCGCTTGAAGTGGCCTCCGTCAAAAATAGACCCAACGCACATCTTTTGCTGAGCAGAGTGGAGAGACGCGTCTGTGACACACTGGAGACGGACTGCGGCGCGTGCTGTGGAATCACAAGCATTGACTTGAATGGGCGCACACGGAATGCGGAGACGGATCCTGTGGAATTTGAGGGTAACTGGGCGCCGCTTGTGATTTTTTCCGTTAATGTCGCCTCAGACACCCGGTCCATAAAGCTACTTTATACTGCAAATGCAAAGGTTTTTATCAGTGGGCCACAGGCTCAATCACCATTGTGTTACATCAATATCACTTTAAACTCACTCATAGTGAAGTCTCTCCTGATTAAAATAACGTCAGTGCTGGGAATCGCTGCACAACCTGTCACACCTGTCTGTTTAAAACACTTGGCACCTGACTTTTATCAATGCAAATCAATAACAACTTAGATTGACTGTTTTGCATGTGATAACTTACACAATGAAAATTCAACTATATTTGGAGAGTAAAGCTATCCAGATGGGAAGAACCAAAATCTATAAGACATAAGCAACCACTAAATGATTAAATTGTAGATAAGTGCGCTAAACATCAGCAAATAGCAACAAAGAATGAGAAAGGCTCTTTATTGTTGAATCGCATGGCTGCAGAACATTAGCTGAAGCAAGATTCAGACATGAATCAAGCTTTTTTAGTATAAAATCTCTTTACCCTTTTTGGCAGCGGGAAACCGTGCAGATTGGTTTTTAACCCTGCAGCAACAACAGACTCACTGTACATGCAATAAATCCTTCAACATTGCAAATACACTCATGAATTAGTTAAATGCAAACATCTGCACTTAGAGAAAAAAAAGAGCATTGTATCAGCTGCGAACATGTTTTACTGCAAAACTGTTGAGAGCAACACATGAAGTGAAGTCAACGCTGCAGCCGAGCGATGTGAATCCAGGACTTACTGTCGCTCCCTCAGGACTCCATATCTTTGCTCTTCGTGGTCCACATTCTTCAAATGATTGTGTGTGCGTGTGTGTGTGTGTGTGAGAGAGAGAGAGGGAAAGAAGGGGGGTTAGCTTTGCTCGCTCTGAAGCAGGCAGGGCTGTTAGCTAAAGCGTTTTAATTGATTTTGAAGTAGTAGCTGTTGGGAATGCCTCTCACTGTTAAAACACGCTTGACACACAGAAATCAAAACAGCTTATTACCACATCAAAGGGGGCAACCACCCTCTTGCCATTTGTGTAAAATGAACCTCCAATTTTGATGACATGGGCAATTTAGAAAAAATAATTTATAAACATCCCTTAAGCTGCGTTGGGGTCATCTTATTGAATATGCTCACGGTAGCTATTATCCTCTGGGGGCGGGATCGTTGCTTCGTGTTTATCTTACACAGAGGGGTTGTATTTTCACAGAGAGCAAAAACCAAACCAAATCTCTCCCAACAAAGCGTATTATTGAATTGGATCTGTTAAGTATTTGAGCTTGCTCGTCCTTGGAGGTGTTGCGCGGCTCTGATGCGGCTCTGTGCAGGTTCAGTCATGTGTTCTCCGCGGCTCTGATATCAGACAGTCTCCAGCACAGCGTGAGGCTCAGCTCTGGGATGAAAAAGCTGCTTACCAACAGAAACACCAATTACTGCACACTGCATCATGAAGTCTAATGGGCCTGCTGTGGCAGAGAGACTCTCAGGATGAAAGACTTGTACGTTCTCTTAGAGTAAAACCAGTATCTCAGCCCTCAGTTTGTTTTACTGTAACACCACAACAAGTACAGTTTTAAAGGGCCTATAATGCTAACCCTTGTGATAAAGCTTTATCGCCGTGTAGCTGTCTTTGCTCAGAGCCAAATATACTGTATATGGTTCATTAAGAGGACAGCAAGCGCTCTTAAATGAGCGTAAACAAGGATCTAAACTCACATAAGCTACCACCTTTTCACAAGCGAGGGCTAAGCGTGACAAACATGCTAGCGGGCTACACGCTTGTCTCTTGCCCGGGGTTAACTAGGGGTTAGCCTTTCATGTTAGCTGTGTCGGCAACAGATTTGGCTATCTCTCTTGTAAACAGATTATTAAATGCGAAGAAAATATTTGTGTTATTAAGGCTGAATAAAAAAAAAACAAGCAGCATCTCCAGGAGTTGGAAGCGGCAAGCACCAGAATGAACTCTCATTAATTAAGAAAAAAGAGAGAGAGAGAGAGAATTTAAAAGATGAATGCAAATGAACTAAATGATTTGTTGTTTGTGTTTATTTATTTTTAAAGTAATTCTCTTTAGGCTGTATGATTTTTGTCCCCTAGTGACAGAATAAAAAATGCTGCTTTTACTTTGAAAAGGTTTGCTGGTAGGAAAATAAGACAGGGACCATTAAATGTCAGGTGTGTCTTCCAAAATGATGGAAAATACTGTACTTTTTGTTTGTTAAAAGGTGCTACATGTACCTTTCAGAAAACCCTCATCCCTATCGACAGGGTCGGCCATTGAGGGAACTGCAGTCAACCGTCTTGTACTCGTACGCATGAACGAGCATCCAGGTTTTTTGCCAAAGACACACGAAACTGAGCGCGCTCAATTTTGGAACTCATCGGCTCTGTTTACTTTTCACTGACGAGACGTGTTCATTTGCCGGTATCATGTTGACCGGCATCATGTTGTCCAAAATCAACTGTTTGTAATAATACCCAAGTTAAAATCATGTCATGACAACATTGACATCCACACTCGGATAGTATTCTGGTTGTCATAACGTTAGCGAGCATGCTAAGGTTAGCGAACAAGCTCTAACATAACTACACTGCATGGATCTGGCCTTGTGCTTCGTAACCAAACGGCAAATTACTCAATTACCAGCCAGATCAGCCCCGGGAGTCTGCATGAGTTAGCTGATGTTATTCACTCGATGGTGTTTTGCTACGTTGCCTAACTGGCAAATCCTCTGCGATAGCAGACAAGCTAACGGTAGCTTGTTGCCAGCTTACAGTTTACAACTTTAGCCTAGGCAGGTAATGCAATGATATTGGCTAACAGAAAACAATCGGTAGTTATACACATTTGCTTTGTTCTGCTACATAATTTACTAAATCAACACCTGTTATGTTAGCTGGCGAAGTTATTTGTCAAGCTAGACTGACAACACTGACATACACACTCAGATAGTATTTTGGTAGTCATAATGTTAGCGAGCATGCTAAGATTAGCCAACTAGCTGTAACATAAATACCCACAGATACGTCACATCCTCTTGTTTCGCGGAAAAAAAGTCCTGAGTGCTTTACATAAGAATCAGCCCACAGGTTGTTAGAGGCAATGGAAGAAGCTGGTGAAGGTCACAATTTATCAGTACTATCCCTTCACACATTGGCAATACAAAAATGATGAAAATATGTAAAATCTTACATATAGCCCCTTTAAAGTGATAATCTTGAAGATTTTCATGTAAATAAATGTCTGTTAAGACACTATCTATCACCGAATGAGGTAACACAATGGTGATTGAGCCTATGATCCACTGATGAAAGCCTTTGCATTTGCAGTATATAGTATTATTACCGACTGGGTGTCTGTAGCGACATTCGCGGAAAAAATCACACGCAGCGTCCAGTAAGTGACGCTTTTTCCATCACCCAGCAGTGATTGTTCTGCCAGAGAGGGTAGGCGGAGCTAATCGGCTGCTTTTACGCTCTCTGCAAGTGTTGCGAGTAAACAGCAATCTACTATGGCTGAACAAAGAAAGAAAAGATCGATGACTACAGATACAACTTCAAAAATAAGTGAAAATATAAAGAAAAAGAAACAAATTCAACACTCAGATGAAGGCAAACAGTCTAAAAAGGAAAGCGACCGTCAGCGAGGGAAGTCAGGAGTTACAACCGGAGCCAACTGTGGACGTCACACATGCAACACTGTTGGAAATATGGGAAGTGTGCTCCCCTAATTGCCGTTTATCGCCATAGGTGCCGCCAAAGAGAACGAGGCTCAGATCTTCGAGATTAGCACTTTAAAGGATGTGTGATACATTTTGTAAGGATACTAAAGGATGGTAATAATTTATATTTTGTTTTTATTTTTAGGTGTTGTAGTGAGTTCAGTATGTGTGAACATAGTGAACAATGTGAACCATCAGTCGCAGAGTTAGACTGTTATTCAGACGGGGATGCTGTTAGGAAAATTGCTTCGGTAGACAAGTTTTCTGGGTGACTGGCTGTTCTAAAGAATAAAACTTAAAAGGTAAATCAGCAGGAAACTGCAGCTGAATTGCTCTCTATTGGCGTAACTGTCCTCTTGGCCACACCCCAATCAGTGATGTTTTCAGACAGCTGCAAGACAGAAAATCACATGCTTTTACATCTCTGATTGCAACTCTGTGGCTGGAGGTGCAAAGCCATTCGAACCTTCGCTGCAAGGGCAATTTGCTGTGGCATTTCAATCAACGTGGATCATTCCTTTAGAGACATTACACTGTACAGTCATCCCACCAGCACATCATTAGTAGCATGCATTATGCTGCAAAACAGCACCACGTGGGCATATTGTGCTTGCGCCTGCCAAGTTATTTTACGAATTCAAGGTTGCAAATCATAAATGAAATAAAAAGAGCAGCTGATGGCTGCATCTGCACTGCGTGTCATTAGGCAGAGAGTGGCAGATGATTGATAAAAGAAAGTGCCGCGTTAAAGTATCGTGGGACTTCTCATTAACTCCATTAGACTGTCGCTGCGTGCTGGACCGGAAAAGTAATGATACACCTCAACGTAGACGCGGACAAGACCGTTTTATGCGCCCTCGAGGCCTATTGTGTCACACTGTAAGGCCCCGGTGATGTGTGACGAGCCTGTCGGCCTTCAGTGTCACATCAACCAGCTGCTCAGAGAGACAGAAGCTGCATGAATGAAAGAGAGACACACCGACAGATAAAGAATTAAAATGCTCCAGCGTCATATTTCTTACCTGATTGGACCAGAGGGCCAAGATGTGACAGATACAAGTGTCACATTAAATTCACTAATGAAGATCATATATTCGATATAATAGAGATTAATGTCACTCATAACTGGTTCAGTCCCGATTATGAAAACTTCCACTTTTAATGTTAATGCTCTCAAGGAGTCGGTTTCCACGGGAGCCTCAGGGTGATTTGAAAGGGTGGGCGGTGATAACATCCCAACATTATTCCTACAGTGTGTAAAAATATGAGGATTAAATTGATCAGAGAGTTTTACAGATGTCTTTGTTCAAACTGAATATCATGAAATATAGAAGAAAGCACTGAGTTATAAGTGGGCTCAGGACTGATTATGTTTCCGTTTAGTGTGAATGGGTGCACCTCCTTTGGCCTTATGCATACTGTAAAAGGAAGTGCATATTTGTGTGTGTGTGTTTGCAGATGTATACAAACATGAGTGCTGTAAATGTGCCAGCACTTGGTCGAACCGTACAGTGTTTGTCAGCTAATTAGCAACATGAGTTAGTGCGACAGCAGTGTGGGGAGCCTCGCACGCAGAGAGAGGCTGATGGGCGCAGCAGAGCGGCGTTGCTACTGACTGAGGAAGAGGAGGAGGGGGGGGGGGGGGGCGTGACAGCATCAAAACCACTGCTAATGAAGACATCAGCTCACTTGCGCGCGGCTATCTTAGTCACAGGCGAGGCAGCCGTCAAAACTGGCGCTATGCCGTGAATGTATATTGCTCGGCGAGCGCAGACGAAGCGTCAGATGTACAGACATAAAACATTTCCGCCTGTGAACACAAAATTATCTCCCGCCAGTCGGGATGCTGGTGTCCTGTTGGCTTTGCATAGCTAGTCAAATGTGCAGAACTCAACTTAAGGAAACGGCAAACACAGTCAGATTGTCTCTGTTTGTTTGACGGATTCCATCTGATTGGAGCTCGACTTCACCTTCATCTCCTTTACTGTATTTACTCGCTTTATTTTGGTGCGCGGGCAAATACAGTAATCCTCGAAGGCTGGAATAGAGTTGAAGCAGGAGAGGCGACTGAAAGTTTTTATTACTGTAATTTTCTCTTCAGGTTGCTTCCATTGTGCTTATGGTGTTACCATGGCGATATGAAGGTTACAGTATTGGGAAAAGAACAGTTTTTCCATGGGAGAAAAAATCATATATGGTAAAAGAGAAGAAAGATTTAAGATGCTGAAAAGGAGATTCAGAAAATTCAATTAATCAGGCAGACAGGCTGCAAATAAGAGGCACGACACAGTCTGGATTTTCCTCACAGCTAGCTGCAAAACTGTGGCAGCTATCTCTGTTTCCTCTCAAATGTTAAACAGCAAACTGCAGTGTGGTTAAAGTCAAACTGGCCGTGACATTTCTCCCCTCGCTCCCCTCCAGGAAAACATTTGGATGTGAGACCCTGATGGGCACCGGGTGTGAGGAAAGCCTTCAGTGCCAGCGGCTGATGTATTGGCTGATTAGCAGCTAGCATGGCCTCTGCTGATACAGTTCCCTGATAGCCGCAGAGCTATATTTTTTTTGTTGCCCTGCTTGGAGATACCAATGAACAAATGTTTTGGAAGCAGCTGACATTTTCCACCGCTCTTATCCTTCAGCTAAGAGGCCTCTTCTCTGCAGCGGCTCAGTCAGTATCGAAATCAGATAACGCACACAGACAGTGTTGGACCAGCTTAACCGTTGTTTTCCCATTTTCTCACCCAGGAAAGTTCACATCGACAACTTCAGCCAGAAGTCAAAGTTTTTCTGAGACCTGCTCAGGCTGACATCTCAGACTCCATGGTACTTATATATCTCCCTGGTGATGCTTGAATCAGATGCCAAAATGTCATCTGCAAGCAGGAAATGTGGCATGGCATCTCCCGCCGCTTAAGTCGTGTATGTCATCAGTGAATCAGGTTGGGCACATGTTGCTGTCAGTGGCATTTCTTTGATATAAATGCCAAAGGACTTATTAAAAGAGAATTTCTGAATAATGCTAGTATGAATGATGACAGTTCTGACAGTTGTGATAACTACCATGAGAAGCTGTGAGGCTTTCACCACAGCAAAGTTAAAATCTACGGAAGCCCAGAATGGCCATGCTTGTTTATCAATGCAGTGATAATAAGTTAGTTATTTTGTTATCTTGAGAAAGCAAGACAACGGGTTCTTTTCATTCCACTAACGTGAGGGCGGAGGAGACGACTTTGCCCAATGAGAAATCCTTGGGTCAATAGCGTCGCACTTAAGCGACGTCTTTTACTGACGACACTGTCAAACCGATCTTTGGAATGTTCACAGAACCGCTTCTCAATTTGTCGATTTATTGCACCATCATGGCGCATTATGCTGCCATGTCTTCTGTAGATCAGTGCTTTAAGAATAAACTGTGTAAATAAAGAGTCATCTCACCTCATTGGTTAAAAGACCTCAGCGTAGAATACGCATGTGTATCCTCGCTCTGAGCTCCTCCAGGACAGGCTGAACAACACTTTTTCAGATTGGCTGGTTTGAGATGTCACAAACCTAAGGAGCCAATCCCGTTAATGGACGGGGTGACGCTACGCATATCATTATGTGCAACCAATAGCAATCACTTCAGCAATGCATGAGCCAGCTGTAACCGTCATCGTCATTTGATACTAACATTAACATTACTAGCTAGCTAAGTTTCAACAAGTTGCCAACGATGGCAGAGACGTGTTTTGTTTTCAGCTAAAATTTTGCGTTTCTAACGGTAATGTTTTAGCAAGTTAGAGAGCGGTACATAAAATACATTACCATTCTGATACGTCCATTGCATGCGACCCTGTCCAATTTGCTCCTCTTCTTCTTCTGAATCGCTTTCCGGTTCGAACATGTTTGGCTGAATTACCCCCATATCACCACGCACCATCGTGTAGCGTACAGAGGCTAACGTAGCAAAATAGAAAAATCAAAACAAGCATTCAGCTTTCTGAGTTTGAGTTTGTGCAGATTCTGGAATTTTTATTGAGGGAGAAGGAGGAGATGCCTTGGGAGGTTTTGTTTTTTACAAGGTAATTAAACGTATTTTGTAGATAAAACACATCAGACACAGTTATTTCAAGCAGAGCATTTTATGTCTGAAAACATGACTCATCATCATTGCGGCGGGGGAAGAATTTCCTGGTAAGCCGAAGAGAGAGGACAATAAATGAGGATGCGCAAATTCAAGTAATGATAAGCTCGATTGATCCTTTATCATAAGAAACAAAAGGTTCATTTCTCTTACTGTAATGATTTTCGGACATCAGGAGTGCAATGCTAGCCTCCATGGGCAGCGTTTCATCTTTAGCAACTGATTTAAGCTGAAAACATCAGATCAAAGACTACTTACGACATCAGACTTCCTGTTTAGTTACGAATCCTCCCCCACAATCATGAGAGCGATCTTGAAGGCTTAAACCAGAAATAATCATGAGAAACTAATTTTGGACTCCCATGAAATGGAGCAAATAAAAGTCAGTAAAAGTACATTTTTGTTAAAGGAGCAATCCGCCCCTGGATAAAGTCACTGTCAGTCAAAGCTGGTGTTCTCTGTAATCGATAGAAGCAATAATATTTGAAACTGGCAACATAGCTGTGGAGAAAGTTGTACAAACAGCTCGTGGTTTCGCCCATTCTACATTCCTACAACACCCAGCATGCATTGCGCCCCTCCCTCTGAAAGGAACGGCATGAAAGGAAATACTACAGTTTTCGCTGCAGGCAACGGCTCAGAGCGGTACAGAATCCGAAATACCAAGAGAATATATCGGTGGATCGTCTAAAAAATCTGCAGTCAACATTTCAAACCTGACGATTCTGAATGAGACATGACATCGGAGGCGGGTGTCCTAGATTGAGGAAGTGTAGTTTAGCTGGAGGAGGTTTTCCAGGGCCCATTGGATAGCATCCTCCAAAGTCACAGAGCGAAAGTGCCTTTTTTTCCCTGCCATAATAGCATTAGCTCCCCATAATATCATGGTAGGACTAACGTTGGAAAAACGGCGACTGGCCCTTTAAGTATTTTTTCCGAGATAACATAAATTCAAGATAACATAAAATAAATTAACCTGAATTTATTCGTGTGAAAAATAAGCTTTGTTATTCTGAGATAATGAAATAATAAGTCCTGATAAGAAGAAACAGAAATGGGGAGCAGGGCTGTTCTGGGCTTCCGTATAAAGCCCCCTCTAGAGAAGCATCAAGGTGTGTTTGTTCATCACTGTAACAGCTCTGAAAAGTATGTTCTATCTAATCCCAAAACGACGTCTTGTTTGTCAGTGGGATGGAAATGTATTTGCTGTCTTGTTAAATGGAGTGGTCTGTGGAGAAAAGGAGAGACGGAGTGACAAAGGAGAAATCTGCTCAATGAAGAGTCCCTGTTTTATTCATGCGCTTACCGACCCGACAACAAAGAAGCGTGATTGATTTCATTTTGATACGCGAATCAATACATGCTTCATGGTGCTGTTGTTGTGAAATCTGAACTTGTCACAACCCTTTCCATTTTTTGTCCGTGTGCTGTCAGAGGAGATCCACATCGCACTGCAAATATGATTAAAAGGTGCCGCTGACAGCATAGACGAGCACACGAACATGAAAGACATGTAAATTATAATCATACAGGAGGCATAAACACAGAGCATCATTGGGGGTTGTAGTTCCAGTGTGTGCGAGTATTCAGTTAAGAAAGAAAGAATGGGAGCTGTGAGTTTGTTGAGAGCTCCCCTGACAGGAGCAGAACAGGCTATTACTTCATATTGCACCATTTAGGCTGTTTTTATTTTGGACTCTCCAGCTCCTTCTACCAGCCGGCACTGTCTCTGGGGATAACAATCAGGCCCGAAGAAGAGAAGGCAGACAGCTCTTAACAGTTTAGTGAGTTGTACTCAGTTTGTACGTCGATTTATCTGTGTGTCGGGGTGGGGCTGGATGAAATGAGGTAATTCTCTCTCTGCGTTTGCGTTGAGAGACCGCTGCTGTCAGTCATGCTCATGTTCCCTCCAATGCTACTATTTTAGGCGGGATGTTCAGTCTGAGGTGTCGCCTTTGCGTCCTCTGAGAAATCAATGCCGACTCTCCACCTGTGTCTGTCCCAACATTGTGTGTTTTATCTCTCTCGCATGCACACACGCAAGCGCCAAGAGAGCTCGAATCAACGAGTGAAGAGAGAAAGAAACCCGCAGTTTCAAAGTCATCAATACTCTACCTTGACAACTGGAGCACTCTGACTCACCCTTCTCTGTATAAACCTGTTGACTTCTATTTGCCTCTGTCTTTTAGACTAACAACAGCTCCCTCTAGTGTCGACAGGCGATAAGACTGATGTGAACAGACAGGCGGCGACGAACAGAGCAAGATGTAGCTTTTGGTTCAGGCGAGGGACAGAAGGCAGTTCTGTCAGGCCCGTGTCCTCTCCTGGTGAGAAAAGGGAATATCAAAGGCAAGACGGGGTCATGAGGGAGCAGAGGAGAGATGAGGGTATAAGCAAAGGGGATTCAGAGAGCTGAGGTAGAGGGGGCAGAAAGTGCTTCAGAAAAGACTTTCAGACTTCAGGAGAGCTGTTACGTAATTCTTGCAGATGGTAGTTTGAATTTCTCTCTCCCCTGTCGTCGCGCCTACCTCTGGCAGGGGCAGAGATAGACGCACACAAAAGGCACAAAAGAGTCGAGGCTTCAGAGAAATTAACAGGATGCAAAGTAGACCGCAGTATCGCAGAAATCATTTTGACTCCTCATAACAAAACCTATCAAGTCAGCTGCTCACATGCATAACAATGGCAACAAGTTTACCATGTTCACCGTCAAAGTTTCATGTGATGGCATGAAAACACTTAATGGGAATTAGTTCCCTGTAGGTATTTGATTATAATAACCCACAACGAATTGGAACACAGTGGACACCCAACCATGTAGGTGTGTCAGTAACCCAGATAGACATATTACACAATATTAGCATGCTGGGACTGCACCCATTATGAATGTTGTAAACCTCTGATTTACAGGGTCAGGGTCAACAGGAAACTGCTTTCATATTCTTTAAGCCTCATTGAGATTTAAGGTGCTTTTCAACCCAAAAGAACCAGGAACTTTTAATTCCAGGAACTTCAAGGGACTAAATGGTTCCTGTGGCCCACTGTTGTCTGCGTTTCCACAGCGGCCTCAAGTCCCAGGAAGATTATGCAAATCAGGCCAATGACGTACAGAGAAGCAATAAAAGTAGCTGCACTACACCGCCAGTCCACTAGGTGGCGGTAATAATAAAATGAAGGCCATGCAACAAAAATGACGCAATAACGCGACGAACGGGCCTTCAACTTGTCCTGTTTTTGATGGTGCTTATTGCATTGAAAACCGTTGATTGATAACGATGATAACGGCGAGCTTGCAGCTGCAGTCTTTTAAACACGGCGGGTGAAAAAAAACACTGCGAGTACTCGACCAATCAGAAACAATCAGCACTGCAGGCCACGCTCTGTAAGTTCCTGGATGTTTGGAAATTACTAACCCCCGGGCAGAGACTTTTCAGGGGGTAAATCAATTACCCCAGAACTAAATTTAGATCCTGGTTCCTGCTTTTGAAAGGAGAAATGAGTTTGTGGTTCCTGGGGAAAGTTCTTGCTGTCGAAAAGACACTTGAGGTTGTGTCGTTATACTGAATATCAGCACGGCTGTGATACAGTAATAGGCCGAAGATAATCCCAGATGTGCTGATATTAAGTACAAGAGCACAACCTTGAGTGTTTTAGTGCTTTTATACAGTATAACACAACTGTACAAGCAGCATATAGTAGTAAATAGTAATAAGCAACAACAGATTATTATTTTTTTATCATTCAGTTACGTCAACTTCAGCACCTTGACTGGAACTGGTCTCTTGTGTAGCAACACAAACTTTCTGTTTGTGTGCACCGTTACTCATGTTTACTTACATCTGTATGTTTCCATTTATCATGTTACCAGCAAATTAGGAGTCTGTTGACAGTTGCTTTGGCAGCATGTGTGATTCAGAGGAACCAGCTTGATTAATTTTGTCACTTTAATTAAGAGTATTCAGAACAGTTGAAGCAGAATGATACATGTGGTTAATAGTCCCAGCGCTGTTGTACTCTATATCAGCACTTATGGAATTGTCCAATTAAATGACTTGGTTGGAACTGTTGTGTAATACTCTCGGTGGTTTACCTTTAACAGCACTTGTTATAGGTTTGGGCACTTGCAATATTCGCAATCCTGCAGGTCAGGCAGCTGCAGTTGAAGATGTTGTGGAACAATAATTACAGAGTTTTCATGAATGTAGTCCATCACAGACACGGAGCATCAAGTTGCTGCCAAATCAGATCTGGATTGAGATCATAGCTACAGAGATAACTGCCTCAAAGCATCCAGCTGCATCAGGTCAAACTTGCTGCTAAAAACTTGCCTTCCACAGCTTTAGAGTTTTTGATATTTAGAAAGCAGAGGATTATAGATGAAGTCTCATAAATCCCACTTCACGCTTAATGCACTGTATCCAATACCAAAACAAGAGCTGATGATATGCTGTTTAATACGCTGATGCTCACACTTTATAAAGGCACAAAGCATGACGGGGGAGTTCTAGCATGGCCGCTGTTGTGCACGCTGGTTTCTCCCCGTTACATTTAGTCCTTGCTGCATTGATTTGCCTCCCAAATTCAATGTTTCTTTGTTTGCTCTGACAGGCATTGCCATGGAAACACTAGGGAGTGGAATTACAGTAAAGTTAAGAGGGAGGTAGTTCACCAGACTGTGAAGGGCTGGTATAATTCAAGACAAAAGACAGTGCTACATCATCTCCCCCGGGGCGGAGAAAACTACAGCCTGCTTTAAAGTTCCTCTGAGAACTTTTAGTCTCTGGCATTGCTCAGAAAAAAACACTATTAGTTGTTACCCTAAGTTGAACATATCAGGTATGCACTTATCAGACAAGCGCCTTTCACTGCACAGGAGTGTATCTGGTGTCTGGGCACATTTTCTCAAAAGTGACAGCAAGAAATGGATTCTATTCTTGTCTCTCACACAGATGGGGTGTTAAACATTGATAGGACTGATGCAGGGAGAAAGTGTGTGAGAGAGAGAGAGGCACTCAGGTCTTCCTCTTCAGGTTTGATTTGATTGCTCTCCAGCATCCAATTTTGTTGAGTAGGAACATCTGTTTAAAAGCAGCAACTGCGATATAGTGTTCAAGCAGTAAGGTGTTCATGCAATGACAGGGTTCTCAGCTCTTCTCAGCTGAATTTAGGTTTAGGACTTGGTTATCAAAACCTTTCCTCTTGCCCAAATTCACTCTGCTGCATTGTCCTACATTGTATAAAAAAGGTTACATTTCCTATTTTGCTCAATTATAATGGATGTGGCAAACGCAAACAATAAAATAATCATATGAAATTAAAGCCGCAAGTGGCCAAAAATGGGCCCATTGCACGTTGGGGTGTGCCGCATGTTGAGGTGTGTTGGTGCAAGCGCGAAGGATGCATGTCACATGAAGCTTACTACCTCGTGCTAGTAGGTAGCATGAGATCACCTAGCCTAAAAACTTTAAATACATTTCAAGTTGTATTACTCAATTTTGATTTATTTTCTACCGGTCAAAATGAGCGACCCTGGTTGTCCATTTGAGCCACCCTCCCTGTCAGTATGAACTACTCTGCTTTTACATTACATTCAAAGTGGTATTACGAATTTTTCATCCATTTTCTCCCTGTCCATATAAGCTACCCTGCCTGTCCACATGAGCTACTCTACCTGTCAACATGAGCTACCCTGCCTGTCCATATAAGCTACCCTGACTGTCCATATGAGCTCCCTGCCTCAAATGGTTATATATATGGCAACTCTAATGCTTCTATTTAACACCATTTTTATTTAGTATATAAGCGCTACCCTGCCTGTCCACAAGAGATACCCTGCCGGTCCACAAGAGATACCCTGCCTGTCCCTGAAGAAAAACCCCTGCAGGAAGTCTGTCTGACAGGAGGCAGCACGTGAGGCTGGGGAAACGCGTCTCTGACTCCAGGACCATCAGCACCAGCTCCCCTCAAGGTTGCGTTCTTTCCCCTCTGCTCTTCTCCCTGTACACCAACAGCTGCACCTCCAGTCATCAGTCCGTTAAGCTCCTGGAGTTCACGGACGACACCACCCTCATTGGACTCATCTCTGCTGGGGATGGGTCTGCCTTCATGTGGGAGATTCACCATCTGGTGACCTGGTGTGGTGAGAACAACCTGGAGCTTAATGCTCTGAAGACAGTAGAGATGGTTGTGCATTTGAGAAAGACAGCAGCCACACCCGCCCCCATCACCATCAGTGACTCCTCTGTTTCCACTGTGGAGTCTTTCCGCTTACTGGGGTCCATCATCAGCCAGGACCTCATTGGGAGCTGAACATCGGCTCCCTCATCAAAAAGGGACAGCAGAGGATGTACTTCCTGCGGCAGCTGAAGATGTTCAACCTGCCAAAGACAATGATGGTGCACTTCTACACCGCCATCGCTGAGTCCATCCTCACCTGCTCCATCATTCTTCGTTCCTCCCATTCCTCGTTAGCTCATGCTTGTGATAACTTGCTGGTTCACCACCATAATTTGCCGTTTGGTTACGAAGCACAATGCCAGAGTCATGCAGTGTATTGTTGTATGTTCAAGCTAATTGGCTAACCTTAGGATGCTCGCCAACGTTATGACAACCAAAATACTATCTGAGTGTGTATGTCAGTGTTGTCAGTCTAGCTTGACAAATAACTTTGCCAGCTAACATGATATTAACTTGGGTATTATGACAAACAGTGTTGATTTTGGACAACATGATGCCGGTCAATAAACACAACTCGTCAGTAAAAAGTAAACAGAGCCGGTGAGTTCCGAGACTGAGCATGCTCAGTTTGCTGCGTCTTCAGCAAAAACCATGGATGGTCGTTCATGCGAGTGTCCGCGTGATCGCGTACATGAAGGTTGACTGCAGTTCCCTCAACGGCCGACCGTGTCGCTAGGAATGAGGATTTTCTTAAAGTTACATTTAGCTCCTTTAATGTTAGCTAGCATCTAACCGTCTAACGTTCGTAAAATATTGCCATTTAGTTAATAAATGCCTTGATGCCTGATGTAATTTTACACAGAATAAGCTTAACGCTATGACATGAACTTAGAATTGTGTGGGTACATTTTTAATATTAACTTACCGTAAGAATCCTGCCCTCTGTGTCTTGTGCCGAACAGAGAATATTCCGGACATGTCAATGGACAATAGACGAGCGGGGAAAATGAATGAACCAGCAGTTGGGACAAAATGACCCAACCTGCTGTTTGCCCCGAATGAACCCCTTAAATCTCCCATGACCCGTCAGGAACAACCCAACAATGTGTCTAAAGTCACGAAACAACCCAGAATTATGACCCCACATAGATAACCCAATAATGTGTTTACAGAAACAACACAGTACTTTTCTTTGTGTGCCTTGCCTGTTCATATGAGCTACCCTGTCTGTCCATAGCTGCCTTGCCTGTCCATATGACCTACTCAACCTGTCCACATGGGCTGCCCTGTACGGTGGCCCTGAAGTGCAAATCACAACGGCAAAACAGAAAACACAACGGCAAATCAGAAAACACAACGGCATCAACCAAACCAGAAAAGGTAGGTACCCTCGGGCGACATGAAACATCACTGATTGGTCCGTCCTTTGAACCAGAAGGACATGGTTTACATGTTATGAAAAATGAGCGCCGCCAGTGACAACGTACTCGCTGGTATTAAAGTTTACTTTGATGCAGAACATAGATATGACATGATACTGGATATGCTGTCGACAATTTGCGTTTAAAGGAAGCAGGGCTGCATAGAAGACTCAAATATCCAATCAGCGACGATTCATGTCGCTTGAGGGTACCTACATTTTCCGGTTTGGTTAATGCCGTTGTGTTTTCCGTTTTGCCATTGTGATTTGCATTTCAGGGCCACCGTAGGCCCTGCCTTTACACTACACTCAAAGCGGTATTATTCCATTTTCGTCCATAAAAATTTAATGTAAAGTTTTGCATTTACATCTAATTTAATTGCATTTCTGTGCTATGCATAAACATGTTGCTGTAGTCTGGGACTAATATTTATTAGAACAAATATCAATACCAAAAAATTACATATATTTCCATATAGATGTTTTAATAATACAATACCAGAAAGATATTTTTAATGTACATTTTTATTATGTTTAATCAGTGACCCATCTGTACACAAGATTTTTCATCTGTAACTGCAGGACCCCGAGCTGATCTGGCCGCCCAGCACATGGTACCTACAACTGTTTTTCCTGCATCCTCCTGATATATGATTGGTCAATACTACTCAGACTACAAGCATACTATACAAACAGAAACCAGAACACTTGCCATCCCTAAAATCCACGTCCCTGCCTGCAGATTCTACATTTCTGTAAAGAATCTGTAAATAAAAATGAATTGAGTATAGACTCCTTAAAAGGCCCTTGTACACACACACACACACACTAATACACTTTTAATGTTAATGTAGCTGTCCACCTTAGGTTTATTTTCCATTCCAACCACGGTTTCTGCAAGTAATACATAATCCAGAATCCCTGAAACAAGCTTAATACTACACATCAAATAAAAGACCACCAGCTGGATTAATCACAAATAATAAGTCACTTAAAATACAATAAACTACAAAGGAAGGCGGTTAAATACAAATGAACATAACAGGCTTACTGTTTCAGGAACGCATGGCTTGGTGGTGAGCAGAGTGAGCAGATCTGAGTGAGAGCCTTATAGGGGCTGGGAACACACCTGCTGGCAATTTCAATCAATCAAGGGAATAATTGGAGTCACTTGTAGTAAACATCCTGTCCACTAGATGCCACCATTTAGGGAGCAGGAGAGAATTCACAACACTATAATACATACATAATACAATAATAATAATACTTTATTTGTATAGCACTTTTCAAGACAGGAGCACAAAGTGCTTTCCAGAAATTAAAACATGCACCGAACACAAAAACCGCAAAATACAAGCATGCAGTTAAACAACTGTATAAAAGAAAAATTAAAATAAAACAAGCAAAATACAATAAGGTTAAAATATAGAGATACATGTCCGCTAAAAAGGCACGTTTGTAGAAATGTGTCTTCAGACTGGATTTAAAAGCGGAAACAGTGAAGTGAATACAGAGTGGAAGACTGTTCCAGAACTGAGGTGCCATTACAGAAAAATCTCAATCACCTTTTGACCGCAACCTCGACTCCAGTACAGTTAGCAGGCCTAATGTGGCTGATCTAAGGTGCCGTCCTGGGCAATAAGGTGTTAAAAGCTCACTTAAATACCCTGGTGCCAGGCCATGTAAAGCCGCCCCCACAGGAGCTCCGCTGCTGTGTATCCGAACAGAATTATTTGAAGGTTGTCAAGATGACAATGATGGTAACAGGAGAAGGCGTGCGACTGGTCTGGTGTCGGTCCGATCCTGAATCAAGACGTCCGCTGATCTGACCCGATACAAATAAAACATGGTCATCATCCCAAATAATCCGCAACCTTGCAAGAAGAGTAAGTAATTAGTGATATTTTTCACTGATAGGTTACAACTCCCCTGCACTAATGTAACCTTTGTAACAACACTGTCTGTCTGCACAGATGCTTGTCACATTCAACAATCAGCAAATTAGCAGACCACACTGCCTTCCTGTGCTCTTGCAGAACCCACGGAGCACTTCCTGGTTGATTCATGTCTGTGTCTCATGCGGAGAGAAGTTTCAAATCTCACCACATTTTGTGCTTATAGCCGTCGCTGTGCAACTCTTTGACTTCTCCCAATCAAAGACAAGCTGCCTGGTATGTTGTTACATAAAAAAAGTAATCTGACAGCTTTGTAGTTGCACTGTAAAGCAGCAGAGTTGATCTGCCGCCTAGCTCAACTGTCCACTGCAGGCACTTAGAGGCTGTTGATCATTCAAAGAAGTGTTCACTGTAAAATGAAAAGTGCATGTTTAATTTTAAGGGTTTAATGAATTTCATTAATTCATAAAGGCAAAATGATTCCCTGGCTGCACAGAGTTAAAACATTATTTTAAAACATTATCAGCAGACAAATTTAAACAGAAATGATTGGACTTTAAATGAAAATGAATAAAGAATATTTTCAGTGGAACTGTTTGAATTAATGTCATATATTACACGGCAAATTAAAAGCAGGCCTATGAGTGCATTTTCTTATTATCTCCTCTCCTCCTCTGGTCTGTGAGGTTCAGTCCTCTGCACTGGGTTTGGTGTTCAGAGGATGTTGCTCTGCCCACAGAGACTGGCCTGACTTCTTTCCTCCTGAGACTTCGCCCCTGCATATCTTCAGCACCAGCAGAAATATGACCAAAAGTGCGCAGATAATGAAAGCCACCAGAATCCCTATCCAGGTCCCAGAGTTGCACTCAGAAATGCGTCTAGCGTCTCCTGCAAAAAAGAAGACCCCTCATTATGATTTTAAAAGGTGTTTAATAACTGATATTTGTAGAGAGGAACAATATTATGACGTGCTTACCTTCTGCATTAACATTAACAGTCATAAACCCGGACTTTTCCGCTGCAAGCTTCCTCCACCCATGAGTCAGAGAATGGATCCACTCTTCTACCTCACACGAATACAGGCCGCTATCTTCAGGACCGGGCTTCAACACTGTAAGGATGAACTGGGCCGGCAAAGGGTGACTAAATCTCAGCCGATCACCTTTACCAAGCCTGTCTTGCAGGGTGGCGTTTCGGTATGATGTAAATATGGCCGTCTGGTTCTGCCAAAACCACGTGACCTGGAACTCAGATTCATTGCTGGATTGTTTGGTGATCTGGCAGGGGATGGTGAAATCCTCAGAACTGCTCACATTCAACTCCGCTTCTTTCTTTAAAATGGACAGGTTTTTTTCTGTGAAAAAGCACACATTACACTTTAGTTTAACAAGGTTACCAATCAATGAGACCTTAAATTAAATTCTACGTACGCAGACAGACAGGAGTGAAGTCTGGGGAGGAGACGAAAGGGAGATTAGGAGGCTTTGCAAAAGGCAGAATTAAAGAAATAATCTCAAAGATCTCAGTTCTGTCTCTTTCGCGGCACCTTATGGCGATAAAGGGCAATTGTGGGCGCATATGTCCCAGATAACCAGACGTTCACGGTTGGCTCCCTTTGTTACGGTTGTAACTCTCGAGTTTGCCTTCATCTGAGCGTCGAATTTGCCACAGTATCCATAGTAGATTACTGTTTACTCGCAACACTTGCAGAGAGTGGAAAAGCAGCCGCTTAGCTCCGCCTACCCTCTCTGGCAGACCAACCACTGCTGGCTGATGGAGAACACGTCACTAACTGGGCGCCGCTTGTGATTTTTTTCTGCAAAAGTCGCACCAAACAGCCAGTCCATAATAATACTATATACTGCAAATGCAAAGGCTTTCATCAGTGGGCCATAGGCTCAATCACCAGTGTGTTACCTCATTCAGCGATTTATAGTGACTTAACAGACATTTATTAACATCTTCAAGATTATGACTTTAAACACATACACACCTAAAAGCAGAACACGTAAGTTATTACCAACAACAACTACAGCAAAACATATGACGCCACTAATAGAGAAGTGGTTCTTTTGCTGACTAAAGTTCACATATGTGGTTGAGCAACACAAGCCTCCAGACAAAAAGAAAAACACCAGACAAACATACTTGTTGTCATATGATACTTCCACTATCATGTTTCATTGTGCCAAAACCAGAGCTAGACATATGATAGATATCATGTTGTTTTGTTGTAGATTGCTACCACAAGTTGCTGGTTAGCCTTGCTTAGCATAATGACTGGAAACTCTTAGCCTAGCTCAGTCCAAACTAATATAGCTTTAGCTCCAGCAAAAACCAACATGTAAAAGTGGGCTATGTGCTGGGCCGGGTAACTTTCTGAAATCAGGAATTAACTAATTAAAGATATAAAAACTTACCTAGTTCAATAACTGTTAGATTTGTAGTCGTGGACATCTTTGACAGCTCATACCAGTCACCCTGAGGACGTTGAATCCACTCCGCCACCTCACAAGAGTACATGCCGTTGTCTGATATCCAAGCTTGCCGAATACTCAACTCAAAACTGGGGCCTTCAGTGCGCCTCAGGCTGATTCGCCGTCTGTCGCTCGGCTCTAACTGGGACCCGAATGTTACTTGTGCATCCCGGTCGGAGCTCGCAATGGTCTTTTTTTCTGCCTCTCGTTCAACCTGCCAGGTAACGCTGTAGCGAGACGATGCAGAGGTTTCTGACTTGACTGAGCATTTCATCTCTACGTCTGTGTCGATGTTAACAGTCATGGGCGGGGCTGAGGTCAGAATGAGTTTGCTCACTGGGATAGGGAGACAGTGAAGACACAGTTAGTCATCTATTGTGAGACAGAGCATGGGAAGTAGCGTTGCAAATTTGAGCAGTACCTGGGTCTAGCACCTGCACAGCCAGTGGGTTGGATTGCATTGGCCTCTTGTGGGCATTGTTGTCATATGATACTTCCACTATCATGTTTCATTGTGCCAAAACCAGAGCTAGACATATGATAGATATCATGTTGTTGTGTTGTAGATTGCTACCACAATTTGCTGGTTAGCCTAGCTTAGCATAATGACTGGAAACTCTTAGCCTAGCTCAGTCCAAACTAATATAGCTTTAGCTCCAGCAAAAACCAACATGTAAAAGTGGGCTATGTGCTGGGCCGGGTAACTTTCTGAAATCAGGAATTAACAACTGAAAGATATAAAAACTTACCTAGTTCAGTAACTGTTAGATGTGTAATTGTGGACATCTTTGACAGCTCATACCAGTCACCCTGAGGACGTTGAATCCACTCCGCCACCTCACAAGAGTACATCCCGTTGTCTGATATCCAAGCTTGCCGAATACTCAACTCAAAACTGCGGCCTTCAGTGCGCCTCAGGCTGATTCGCTGTCTGTCGCTCGGCTCTAACTGGGACCCGAATGTTACTTGTGCATCCCGGTCGGAGCTCACAATGGTCTTTTTTTCTGCCTCTCGTTCAACCTGCCAGGTAACGCTGTAGCGAGACGATGCAGAGGGTTCTGACTTGACTGAGCATTTCATCTCTACGTCTGTGTCGATGTTAACAGTCATGGGCGGGGGTGAGGTCAGAATGAGTTTGCTCACTGGGATAGGGAGACAGTGAAGACACAGTTAGTCATATATTGTGAGACAGAGCATGGGAAGTAGCGTTGCAAATTTGAGCAGTACCTGGGTCTAGCACCTGCACAGCCAGCGGGTTAGATTGCATTGGCCTCTTGTGGGCATTGTGTGACACGCTACACTGGTATCTTCCTGCCTCCCCGTGGCTCGCAGCATTGATAAGAAGATAATGAATTAACTCCGTCTCGCTCTTGTCTATTTTCAGCTGGTAGCGGTGCTGCTGTTCTCCAGACCAGCTGATGGCACCAGACGAGTACACCATCAGGATGTTATCGATGGAGGCGTCGCGCTGCAGGCTCCAGGCCACTGTCACTGGTACGTGTACGCCTCTGACCAGGCACATCAACTTCACATTTTCTCCTACAGTCACCACACTGTTGCGACTTATCAGCTTCACTTTGACAAACGACTCTGTAACACAAATCGAAAAAAGGGAAGTTGATGTGAATAGAGTCAACAAAGTAAAAAAGAGATGTGAGTAATAGTTTCTCTTCTCTCAGTTTTCCTCCCAAAGCTGCTTTGAAGACTGTTTCTCAATGCCATTTCAAAACACGAAACAGTAAATATTTGAAAAATGATCAAACTATAGTTTATATTTACATATTAGCATTAAGCTGCAAGGTGGTGCAGTGGTTAGCGCTGTTGCCTCACAGCTAGAAGGTTCGGATCTCGGTTCGGACGTAGGGGGCCGTTCTGTGTGTTCTCCCTGTGCATGTGTGGGTTCCCTCCAGGTACTCCGGCAACCTCCCACAGTCTAAACACATGCTTGATGACTCTATATTGCCCTTAGCTGTGACTGCTAGCGTAAATGGTTGTCTGTCTCTGTAGCTGTGTCCCAATCAACAGGCTGCAGCCTTGAAGGAGGCGATCTGAAATGAGACGGTCTTGCGACACCAAACATCGCTCCTGTCGCCTAGCAACAGGTAGCTAACAGGCTAACTAGCTAGCATAACTAACGTTGAGTACGTTAACCTTTTATTTTAAAGATAATTTGTTTCAACTGTTTTCGTTAATATGTGTAAGTTAAAGTGTATTCCTCGACCGCGTGAAAGTCCGCCATTTCGTTTGAATTAGCGCGCAATGCATCTCGGGATAAGTTGGGCCGCGAAGGACGCGCCCGATGGATCCTTCACGGCCCGGGAAACGGAGGACGCATTTGTCGACGCGCTTCTGCGACGCAGTCAGCCTTCAGATACAGCCTTCGAAGGGCTGCATCCCCTGGACTGGGACACAGTTCTGTGTCACCCCTCTGACTGACTGTCACCAGTCCAAGGTGTAACCCTGCCTGTCGCCCAGGATAAGCGGTATAGATAAGGGATGGACATTGGCTTTAAATATCAAGTACTGAATGCTAATAGTAGCAGAGAGAATCTGTAGTCTATTGTTTTGTGTAATTTTTAAAAATGCATGTTAACAAAACTTTAACTCTAAAACCCTGGAAATGCTCCCTGCAATATTCATCTCACTCTAAAACACGAATCTATTCAATAGAAAGGTTCTGGTTTTCTTAACGTGAAGTCGGGCTCAAAGTTAGTGAGCGTTAAAGTCAAAAACGATTCTCATCTTGGAGGCATGCCTGTGCAAATGTCATGGCAATCTGCCTTCTGGGTTTTGAAATGTCCTGAGTGCAAGCTAAAGATTTTGACCCGAGGTGGCTCATAAGGCAAATGGAAATGTAAAAGGTTCATCCTCCCTGGAGCATTCAGGCACTCTTTACGTTTCTTCCAATTAAGGTTTGTGATTTCTTGCATGCTAATGAAAGTGACTTGTGACCAGAAGAGAAGCATCCATCCTCATTTTTAAGCTATCATACCCTTTAGATTTTTAGAATCTGCTGTGTCAGTGGGAATATTTCATTAATCGTCTTGAATTATTTGTAACACACAGACAGATGGAGACGTATCTTACCCGCAGGAGTCACCGTCACAGTGGCAGTCTCTGACCGGCTGTTGGTCTTCCGATTGTTTTCCCACTCAGACACAACACACTGGTAGACACCTGCATCCTCAGGTGTAACTTCATCCATCTCTAAGGTGAACGTGTCGATCGCTGGACGTGTTGCCTTCACTTTGCGGCTTTCAAACTCCTCCACTTTCCCCGTAACACCCTCCTGGCTCAGACTGATGACATTGGTGAAAATGGCCGCTGGTGTGGCTGTCGATTTGCGCTGCCAGTTGACGGAGAGCTGACCTTTGTAGCCGTTGACTTTACAGGTGAGTTTCAGCCCGTCTCCTTCCTTAATGCTTGTATCGTTCAGCGTTTGGAGCGAGAGGCCGCTTTCTGTGACGAGACAAGGACACGGACAGATGGCATGAGCACAATAATAGAAACATAAGGACTTTATTTTTGTCCGCTCCCTTGTTGACTGACCTGTGGCCGAGATGATGACCCTCTGGGAGTTGGAGTCCTGAGCCGCCCCCTGTATAAAAGCACCGTCTTGGCCTCTTTTCTGAGGCCATGCTCGACAAAAATACTCTCCTTGGTCCTCCGCTCTCACAGGCTGCAATCTCACATGGAAATCGTTGTCGCTGATCCGGGCCGCCCTGAGCTCTCCTTCTCGCACGCTGTACTCGTGCCCCACAGATAAAACACCTGTTGGACCGATGCGGGCCAGCTCAACCCCTCCTCTAAGCCAGGCCACAGAGAAGAACCCGTCCTCTAAGTTCTGTGCGTTTATGTTGCAGGTGATGGAAAGCTTCTGCCCGACCTGCAGAGTTGTGGACTGTGCAGAAATTCTCACCACCAGCGACGACGTGTCTGGCACCACCACTGAAAATAAAGTGAGACACACATCCTGTGAAGAAGCCACAGAGGAAACGCAAACACGAATGTGTCAAACCATTTGCATTTTAATAATCGCTGCTGCTTCTCACCTCTGGCTGTGACACGCAGGGTAGTTTCGTCTGTGTCCTTCTGTGCGATGGAGTACCAGGAGCGGTCTGGTTCTTGGATCCATTCCTGAGCCCGGCAGAAGACTCTTCCCCGGTCTGACAGCTTCAGCTGAGCCATCTCTAGCCTGTACGTGGCCTCTCCTATCTTATCTAACTGTATTAGCCCAGCCTGGTAACGCCCTTGAAAGCCCGGGCCGGGGCTCAGTGTGAAATACCTGTCCAGAGAAATGATCGGCTGAGCGTCGTCCTCGCCATCTTTATGGAGATACCAGGCGAGAGACAGATGGGTGTGCTGGATGGTGTTGCTGGAGGCCTGGCATGTTGAAGTGAAAGTGTCGCCCTCATTATAGCTCCGTGAGGTGGAGGCAGGTGATGAAACACTGAGGGAGTTGTCAATCACTTTACAGCCACACCAGAAACAAAGATAAAGACATGAAAATCCAAACATTTTTGCAATCTTAACAAAACAGAACTGTAGCTGAGTTTGTCTTACAATTGTGACTGCTTACCTTTCACTGCTGTGAAAGCGCTGTAGGTTCCATCATATATATACTCTGGATTGATCACACCGCAGTCATATTCCCCTTCATCACTTTTCTGCAGGCGCTTTATCTCAAACAGGACCGAGTTCGCAGACACACGTTCCAGAGTGATGTCCTTGCTGTACACGCGGCGTTGGTACGAGGCGTAGCCGAAGCCGGGGTCATTGGAGCTTATGATGTTCGCCACTCCTGAATTTGCATTCCTCTTAAAGCGGATTTCAAAGTGCTTTTTGATGTCCGCATTCTTGAAGCCACTCACATTGCAGGAGATGGAGAGCGGCGAGTCCTCCACGCGGTACAGAGGACCGGTCGGAGTTTCTGTGTTCACACGTGCTTCTCCTGAGTGAAACAAGCAAAGCGTAGATTTGACAGTCGCTTCAACTTTAAGTGTCAGTCATGTTTCATACGGGTGCTGCATGTCAGGGTCAAACCTTTGTTTCAGTATTTCTGGGTATTTAAAGCAAACTCTGTGTCCCCTAAGTTGGTGGGCAAATATGCAATAAAAATACACTTTTACAGAATATACTTTAAAGGTATAATAAGTAGGATTTTTCCTTAAATTTTGTCAACAACACATTCAAACTGGACTCCTCGTCCTGGGCTCTCAGTCACCAGAAGCTCACTCTCTCGTGCAATAACACGCCCACCCCGCAGAGCTAACACCGACAGCATCACAGTTACCTTTGCGCTAGCATGCTAACGGCCAGTTACCTTTGCACCACTATGCTAACTGCCGATTAGAGGCCCATAAGCGTTGATTTAGATTATATTATATTTGTAAAAGTCTATATGATATTTTTCTAGGAAAATCCGACTTGTTATACCTTTAAAGCTCCTGAGTTTTTCGCTGTTTATGAAACAGACTGAAATTAATTCTGATGACTCTATATGACCTACAAAAGCAAACCAGAGAATCAGCGACAAGATTGATTATTTCTATATAGTTATTTATAAGGCCTGAAACTGCTGGCGGGGGGTCGGTCTCAGACGAAACAATTAACTGCACGCTGCCTTTGTTTACATTTTCAAGGGCAAAAATGGAACAATAGTGATACACATGACTGTTAAAGAAAGCAGGATGAGATTTTTTGTTGTGAACCACCACTTCAGCATGTAGAGGACAAAATCAGCAAAGAGATAAGAGTTACGGCTTTGTCCACAGGGGGCGCCAAAAACTACACAAACAGAAAGTTCCTCACAGGAGCTCTAAATGTGTTCAACATTTACTGCAGTGCCTGCAAACAAGGGGGGGAAGTCTGTTGAAGAACACTGATTACCATCCAAAAGAAAAGTGAAAATGTAACATAATTGCCTGTTATTTGTTTGCACAAACTTTTTAAAGGGTGAGATAATTCGATAAGTGAAACTTCAGTGAAGTCAAAAAGATACTTTAGGAAAATATAAAAAATTAGTTAAAAGGAAACACAGTATTTTCAGATGAATTAAGCTTAATATGTAAATGTCTCAGTGTTTTATCATTTATTTTTGGATCAATAGTGCTGTATTAGAGATGGGCATAATCATCTGGTGCCAAATGAAAATAAATCCACTTAAAATGCGTTCAAGAACGTCCAGGTTCTTCGCTCCATTTATCACCTCCTTACTTAAAGTAATTACTTTCTTTTTTTAATAATTGCACATTTACAAATTGAGCTCTGCGTATTTAACTTCTACTCAGCATGATCATTCACAATCCAATCCATCTGCTGTTATGTATTGTTCCACTTACCACAGTGCAGAAATAGTCCAAGACAAAGGAGCAAACGGACCCTCCACTGCAGGGAGCACCCCATCCTGAACCTGCTTCAGAAATAACACAGTGTTCACACCAGAGAAGATGTGACCAAGCAGGCTGTCAGTCAGTCTGTGTGTGAAAATCTGTCTGTGCCAGACACAAATATCATAGTGGCTGAGGCTTCCTGAAGGTTCACATGAGGAAGTCTGAAATATTTCCTGCATGTACACACAGTTGCATTATGCTGCGCTTGTATTATTGTAATTTAAATTTATTAAAAATAGACAGAAGTTAATAGCAGAGTTTTTAAATCACAAAAAAATAGCTGTTTCCAGATCTGCATTAAATGTGATTTGGTTTATATGCATAGTATATTTGGTATGTAAAATCACATTGTCCTCATGTGGTACAAAATCGATTTGACACAAATCTCACAACAGTTATTGAGAACAAATATCTTCAGAGAAAGGCAGCCTTCCATGTCTCAACGTTTCTGCAGTATAACGAACTAGTATGATAATCTTTTTTTATTTAGCAACAAAATATGTGTAACTTCCGGTTTCACAAACTATGTAAAATGTGGTTGAATTGCATTGCTACGAAACAGCTTGGGTCTAACATTGACGTATTTCTACAAACTGTTACAGGAAATACAGTATGTCTAGACTCCTTTCAATCACGTTAGAACGGGTGTTGCACATCAATGAGGCGACACTGCCATCTAGTGGACAAGGTGCTAGCGTGAACGTCTGCTGCAGCTGTGATTTATATTCACCTTTCAGCATCTGAGCTCCACAGATTGAGTACATGCCAGGAACATTTAATGTATTTGTTCATAAGAGGTAAAAGGTAGATAGAAAATCTGTTTAGTGTATCTTAAAACAAACATGGGTCAAATTGAAGACTTGACTTTTCTTTTTATCATCCTTTTGATCTTTTTTGTTGTTTTTATTTTGAAAGGAATGTTTGGGCAGAAGATAAGATGAGATGAGATAAGACTTTATTGATCCCCGAGGGGAAACTCACGTTACAGCGGCACAGAGGATAAGAGGTGAGGACAAACAGAGAGTGCTTTTGAATTAAATAAATAATAAATTAAAGTTACAAATAAAATAGGAGAGCATGTACAGAAAATAAAACACAGTGATTTAAAAATATTTAAGACTTTATCAGAGAATTGTGAAAATATTTGTGCAGAAGAAATCCAGTTTTGCAACTCCGGCAGCCAAGAAGTGCAGCTATTTATGATATAAGCACAGCTATCGGTGCTACACAAACAATTAACACAATATATATTAAAATTGTGTTTTGTATATTTAATAAATATATGCAGTATGATGTTAACAATGGTAATGGAAGAAAATAATACCATTATATAATTTAATATAGTATGATACAATTTGATGTGAGAATGTGACGTCGTGTAATATACTAAAATATACAACAGTTAGTTCTGACAAAGTAATCTGATTGGATAAGAGGCATTCCATGAGTTCCGATATAGAGAACATCACTCTGCCTCAGCCAGGTCTTCTGAATACTGTTAATTAACATTACAGCAGACCATGTATATCTACATTAATCAAGCTGGTACCTCTGAATCACACAGTAGACTCTTAATTCATTGTTTGAGGATGCATTAAAACCTACAGTTTAATGTACATGACATTAACAACAGCTGATCTGTGGTAACCTGTAGACACAGAGTGCAGGAGAATGTTTGTGTTGCTTGGCAACAAAAGTCCAATTTCAGTTAAGTTGTGGAACTAGATGATTTAGTGGAGCAAAATACAATCGTTGTTGATTGTTACTTTTTACTTCTATTTGCTGCTTGTAAAACTGTTGTATAAAAGCAATATCACACTCGAGGTTGTGATGTTATACTGAATATCATCACAGCTGTGATTATCTAACCCGACGACCGAATCACAGCAGTGATGATATTCAGTACAACATCACGACCTCGAGTGTGATATTGCTTAAAGTAGTGTTTTAAAGTGTTTGTATTTTATTATATATTGTCGTATATAGAAAATATGGAAAGAAAATATCTGCTCAACAACTTGTCCCGTTTTTGCTCGACTAGTTTTACCTCTCCTGTCCTCTAAAAACTGCAAAGTGAGTCACTTTAATTCTATTTCTCACTGCAACCCTTTCAACCTGCGAAAAGGGGTCAGGAGTAGACTCTCCATCACTGTCGTCTCCGATGGACGACACGTCCCGGCCCTTGCAGGAGACCCTAACACTGCTGGGAAGCTCGTTCAGTGACGGGCTCCTTCACCGGCGGGAGAGATACCGCAGGTCTTTTCCTCCTGCCGTGGTCAGACTCTATAATCACACACGGACACAATGTGCAATAACACTCCTGCTATCTCCTTTCTCAACATGTGCAAAACTTCTATTATTATTACATCAGGTGGTCCTTCTGTTCATTCATGCTGTACACATGCTGACTAAGATACATTGTTCACTCATCTTATTAGCTCTGTGAGTGTTCTTTTAGGATACACTTGTTTACCTACTTATTTTTACATGCCCTTTATTGTAATGTTGCACTCTCCACTCTGCTGCTGTAACACTGTAAATGTCCCCGTTGTGGGACGAATTATCTTATCTTACTTTAAAGGCTCACTTGTCATAGCAAAGGGCCTTGCTCAATGGCACCTCAGTTCTGTAACAAGGAACAGGCAGAAGCTGCTATTTCAGCTTTCTCAACCTGAATCAGCCTGCTGGCTCAGGAATTTAGTGGGCCATCTTTAGTCATAGATCACTTCCTCATGATTATCATCAGCTGTATCACACTTAGATGCCAGAATGACTGTGTGATGCAAAAGCAACATGACATCAGTTAATTTTGCTGATTGCAGATTTATAGACTCACAACAACATACAGTGTTTAAAGGAACTTTACAACACTTCAATAACACTTTTACCCCATGCATGAGATGCTGAGTGTTTTCTTCTTGGTGTGATCTTCTGGAGTAGACTTGTGGTTCTGATAAAAGAGGAAAAAATTAGTAACTTACGTAGAAATTAACTCAGCATAAGAAGAGGAAGTGTCTAGAAACGAGTGTTGCTACATACGCAGGTTCCTCTCTGAACAGGAATAGGAAGTATGAAGAGCACAGGAAAAAACAAATCCACATCTCAGAGCGACAGAACTGTTGCGAGTGTAAACCACAGGGAGCCTCGTACTGCTGCAGGTGCACCCAAAGCAGCTGCACGCCGTTCTTCTGCGAAGACTACCTGAAGAGCTTCTGGTGTAAAAGATGAGTGACTCACTGGAGAGGACTACTGACTGTCCCTTGCTGCTTCTTGGAGACGATTCCAGCCCAGAAGAGGACAGAGACAATGTGACCAGCTCGAGTGAGCTACACTGGGAGGATGGAGGCCTCCCTGTGGAGCTGCAGAAAGGCATGGAGACCCTCCGAGTGAACAGAGAGCTGACTGATGTGGTGCTGTGTGTTCAGGGACATGACTTTCCCTGCCACAGAGCCATACTCGCCGCAGCCAGCCAGTACTTCAGGTAGAATGTAGTTTCATCAAAGTTCTTTGTGTTACAATTATTTAGCTTTAAGTGTTATTAAATGAATGTCTTCCTGTGTAGGGCGATGTTTTGCAGCGGTCTGAGGGAGACTTACGAGCAGAGTGTGGAGATAAAGGGGCTGGACAGCGGGACAATGCGCTCTCTCCTGGAGTATACGTACACCAGCAAAGCCCTCCTTACGCACTCAAACGTCCAGAAAATTCTAGAAGCTGCCAGTCAATTTCAGGTAAAATTAATTGTAATATAGAAATGTATTTTGTTTTTAATGTGTGAAAAAAAGTGCTTCACAAAAAGGCTGCATGAAACATGACAGGGTGATGACCAAAGCTACAAGCAAACATGGCAGAGAGATGAGAAGATTACTTTGTATAATCAAGTTCTTTGTAAACTTTGAGCAACAATCAGAGTTTTTAAAGCCTTAAAAATTGATAAAATGTTCTTATTTGATTGATTTGGACTATAATTATCAAAGAATTGGATCTTTTAATTGTTATGTAAAGTCACTAAAAAAACCCCCTCAAAAATATAAAACACAATGTCTTGAAAACATAAATCAGCCAGAAGAAAAAGACTCTGTTAAATGTAGTTAATAATAAACATGTTTTATCACTTACACTTTCTCATTCTGTAAGTGTTACCACATGAAGGATCATGTGATTCTTAAGTGGAAGCAACAAACCACCAGAATAAGGGTGTTATGTTCGATAACATCAGCAAAAGTTTGCTTTTTCGTTGTTTCGTTGAATTATTATCAGTCAGTCGGCACACACGGTGCATCAAAGCATGTTTAAAGCTGCTCTGGTGCAGAATTAGCATAAACAATGAACAGCTGGATTTATTTACACTCGGAACAACACATTCTGTAGGAGTGATTATTTTTATCCGCGCTGTGACGACGCCATCGTGTTGTTAAACTGTATCTATAATCTTCCAACCGTTGTGATCTTTTCACTGTTTTTCCCCGTTACGAGTGGAACAAACATGACACTGAGTGTGAGATGATTCGCTCTTATGAGGAAGTGAAAGTTGCCCAGTTGTTTACACTCAGGATGAGTTTTCCATACGGCTTAAATTAACCTCGCAGCTGTGACACAAGACGAAGGAGGCAGGTGTTTGGGCTGTTGCACTTCTATTTCTGTGACAAACAGTTAATGGTTTAGATTTGGAGGTTTTTAAATGTTCAAGCTGTCTGGTACGCACTGCTTCGACTGCTTTAAGGTTAGGTCAGAGCTACGATCACATCACGATAAATGGTACAGTCTGAGGAAACGCAGCTAAACTTATGTATAAAGGACTTTCCAAGGGGAGTTACAAAGTGCTTACTGCCTGAACTTATAACACAAATGTTAACAGAATATTATTAAAAATGCAACTCTAGTTATTGTCGACAATTAGGCCAAGAATTTTAAACTTGTTTTGGCCCTTGGCACCTATTTCCAGTTCTTTTTCACTTCATGCTACTGGCACTAATATTGACCATTAACCGCCAAAGGGAAAAACACAAATGCTAACTTTGCTCGTTGTAGAGAACGCTGCAATCAAAGATTCTGGGTGCCTACAAACAGCTACATTGAATTTGTCCTCCATTTTTCTCCCCCGTGAAGTCAGGACAAACTCAAAACTGACAGGCTTTCCCGACACAACGTCTTGCGATATTTTTGCTCAATTTTAAACATTTCTACTCATGTGGTTGAGCGTAATTGGGACTATTCACAACTCTGCATTGACTTGTAAAATTTGCTTGAGTTTGGTTCACATGTCGAACAAAAATGTTATGTCTTGTTAATTATAGTTTTGCATCCTTTTGAAATTCCGGTAGTCTTATTAAAGTGATAACCTTGAAGATTGTCATTTAAATAAATGTCTGTTAAGTCACTATCTGTCGCCGAATGAGGTAACACAATGGTGACTGAGGCCATGGCCCACTGATGAAAGCCTTTGCATTTGCAGTATTACAGACAAAAGAACAAAGAAAAGATCGATGACTACAGATACAACTTCAAAAATAAGTGAAAATCCAAAGAAAAAGAAATTAATTTGTCGCACAGATGAAGGCAAACAGTCTAAAAAGGAAAGCGACCGTCAGCGAGGAAAATCAAGAATTTCAACCTGAGCTGACCGTGGGCGTCACACATGCGACACTATGTGGGAAGTGCGCTCCTGCAATTACCGTTTATCGCCATAGATGCAGCCAAAGAGAACGAAACTGAGATCTTCGTAAACAATTCAGTCTACTAAGTCTTATTCTGTAGCTTTATCTGATTAACAACACATCCTGTATGTGTGCATAAAAGTGCAAACTCGTTGTAATGCAAATGCTGGTCTTGTCTCTAATAGTTCCTGCGTGTTGTGGATGCATGTGCTGGCTTTCTGAGCAAGTCTCTTCACCTGGAGAGCTGCATCGGGATCCTGAATCTCGCTGAAAGCCACGCCCTGCCGGCCCTGAGGACCAGGGCTCAGGACTACATCACCTCTCAGTTCTCCCAGGTGGTCCAGCAGCAGGACTTCCTGGAGCTGCCGGCAGAGTCTCTGGAGGTCGTCCTGCAGAGGGACGACCTGGACGTGGAGTGTGAGGAGTGTGTGTTCGAGGCCCTCATGCGCTGGGTGAGAGCCCGGCAGGATGAACGCGCTCCTTTACTGGCCAGGTTGCTTACACACGTACGACTGCCGCTGTTGGAGCCTGCTTACTTTGTACAAAAAGTGGAGTCGGATGAGCTGATTCGTGGCTGCAGTGAGGCTTTTCATTTGCTGCAAGAGGCCCGCACTTATCACCTGTGTGGCAGGGAGGTCAGTGTATTTAGTACCTTTTAAAAACACTCTACAGCACACAGAACAATTATTAATGTGTTATTATTGTAGTATAATTTGTGTTGTATGTGTTTACAGGTGGTCTCTGAACGCACAAAACCCCGGGTACGGCACTTTCTATCAGAGGTATTTCTGATCATTGGAGGCTGCACGAAAGACGAACGCTTCATATCCACTGTCACCTGTTTGGACCCCCTCAGGCGCAGCAGGCTGGAGGTCGCCCGGCTGCCAATGACAGAAATGGAGGATGAATCCCAACACAAAAAATGGGTGGAGTTTGCCTGCATCACCTTCCGCAATGAAGTGTACATATCAGGTGAGAGAAGTCACATATTTTCTGGTGAAAGGCAGGGCTGTGCACAGACATTTTTGGGGGCAGGGGCTCAAGCCAAAGAAAAGGGCACTTGCCCCACCAGAAACACTAATCCCCACCCTGATGTTGTCACACCGCTGCCATCCTGTGCAGATTAAAACCACACAAAACGTTACTACCTGCTTCAGAAATTAATTTGTAATGCATTTGCCCTGCATGAATATTAGACTAGCTTGATTGCTAGCGAGTACGGACTAAAGAGGCTAAGTCCTACTGACCTACTCAATTGTTTTTATTTAATGGATAACATAAAAAGTGTTGTTTTGGTTGCTTTCATAATTAAAACAGTGCCTACCTTAGTGATATCATTCACTGTAACCGAGCGGGGTGGGACTGGAGTGATGCATGCTTTTCATGGCAAGTCAAGACACGTTGAAAAGTTAATTAATTGACTGCGACAAAATCATTTCAGAGGGGGTGGGGTGAGGAATGGGGAGTACTTCCTGAATTGGCATATTTTTCGTGGATACTTCTTTACATTTCTGTCTTTATATTGGATAGAATTTTTAAAAAGATCACTTTTGGGGGGCACAAGAGCAGGGGCTCAAGCCCCCTTTGGGTCCTATCTGTGCATGTGCGTGGTGAAAAGTGAAAGTAAAAATGTTTACTGATCAGCCGAGTTATCAAGTTATATTTATCTTGTATCCACATGTAAACAGGTATTTGTACATGTTTTATTTGTTAAATGTTGTTTTCATCAGTGAATCCATAGTGTGGGCTACAGCTTAACCAAGCAAAGGAGACGTGACATCATCTGCAGCAACGGTTGCTGTGGTTTTAGGTGTTTCCCAACTCAGGAACTGCAACTGACACTTTAGCTTCATAGTTACTTTTACAGTTCTGTGACATATTAACTACAGTGTGAAAGTTCAGACCAGTTCATGAGAATTTACAGAATGATGGTGTAGACATAACATTCATGTTTGGGATGAAATAAACATGTGTAACATGTGACAGTTACATGTTCCTGTTGTTGTAGGAGGTAAAGAGACACAACATGATGTTTGGAAATATAACGGCGCCCTTGACAAGTGGATCCAGATCGAGCCCCTGGCGACTGGGCGGTGGAGACACAAGATGGCTGTTCATGGGGGGAAGGTGTACGTGCTCGGTGGATTTGACGGAGTTCAGAGACTCGCTAGTGTAGAGGCCTATGATCCGTTTCACAATCGCTGGACACAGGTAAACATGTGAGACTTTTAAATGATAGTGGCGCTAATGAGTTCCTTTACACCGTAATGCTCCTTAAAGAGAGAGCTATTGATAAAATCAGTGACTATATACTGTATGGGAAAGTTGTTTGTCATAGTGAAGATTCCCCCTCAGTCTTTCAGTTCCGTGTTTCAGTATTATGCTTGAAACTTATTAGTTTGCTTCCCACTGCTCTCACCAGCATCATCTCCAATCACAGCAGGCCGCTATTTTCAATTTAAAAGCTCTTAAAATGACTGTAAACCACCTGTCCAGCATCTGACGACAGATAGACAACCTTAGCTGGTGAACATGTTGGGTAAAGAGCAGCTCAAGGTACTTCCCTCAGAAGCTGGTGAAGACTAAAACAGAGCTAAAAGTATGAATACTAAACTTTAAGTTTTCAAAAGGCCAGAGAGACACATTCATATTAATCCTACGTACAGTATCAACTTTAAAAGGTGATAGATTAAAATTTGCTACTTTTTTCTGCCCACAATTAGCGGATAAAAAACCTTATCCAGGTTCAAAGATATCACTCTATCCTCGTAGACCATATTCCCAGTCTTAAAAGTGGGAATGAGTTCCTATGGACATTCTTGATTGGGATCATTGAACTCTTAAAATGTTGAATGTTTAACTAATAAAAATAAATTAGGAAATAAATACTAAATAAATAAATTATGTTAAATAAATGGTCAAAACATTTCTGAAACATTTAAAGAATTTTTAAAAACTCAACTCATGATTAACTCATTCATTCTAACAACAACAGTGGGTTCAATTTTCATGAAGTAGCGCAGTCATTGCCCTCTTACGTTACAGGTAACCATGTAGCCTCTTTTAAGCTAGCAAACTGACAAACTGCTACCGGTTAGCTCTTGTTATCTAGCTCCTGTTGGCTTGAGTAAAAAAGAAACTCTGGGTTTTACAGATGTTTTTCAGAATAAGATCAAAGACACAAACAAACACTGGAGAGGCTAACTCTGTGTTAGCTAGCCAGTTGCTCTATCGTCAATTTGATAGTTATAAACCAAGCGCTATGTATATCCTTGTTAAAATTAAGAAATAAAATATATCAGTGTCTGTGTCCTCTCTTTCTATATTTACTATTTACAGAAGTAGCTAGTTCATTTAGAATGACTTTGACATTGATGTTGCTCTAGCTAACAGGTGCTAACTGACTCTGGTTGGAGTTGTTGAGCTTGCTAGCTTAAGAGAGGAGGGGACCTGAGACTGAAAGCTAAGGGGGAACCCTGGTCATGAAAGTGAAATAAAATGTGATATAATGAAAAAAGAGGACTTTTGAGAAGGGGCATTTAGAAATTAAAACGTGGAGCTCCTTAACGTTGTTATTTTTGTGTACAAAAGGTGTTAAAACTGTACATCTGACACCTTGACACTGATAAATGTAACTGCTTTTAAACACTATATGAAACATTTACTTCTGTGCCGTTCTCTTTGTATTCCGTTACATTTACTACATTAGAAACCCTTTTGTCTCTACTTGCAGGTGACCCCTCTTGCAATAGGCGTTAGCTCCTTTGCCGCTGCGAGCTTTGACAGATGGATCTATGTGATTGGTGGCGGGCCGAATGGAAAGCTGGCGACTGATCAGGTCCAGTGCTGGGAACCTGGAAAAGACTGCTGGGAACTGCGGGCGCCCATTCCCATAGAAACCAAATGCACTAATGCAGTCACATTCAAGAGCTGCATCTATATAGTTGGTAAGTTAGCATTATCTCAACTCAAGTACTGTACAAAGTATTTGTGCTAAATTTGATTGCTGTCATTAAATGCTCCTCTATTCCTTTACTACACTACAATTAACGGATATTATTGTGTGTCAAATTTCACTACATTGGTACTTCACAGATTTAGATATTACATGCTTACCGTAAATTGCTCTGCTTGCTCCCAGGTGGTGCCATGCACGCCATGTACTGCTACTCACCGCTGTCTGACTCATGGTCCCTCGTGACACGTATGGGGGAGAGGGCAAGCTGCGCCATCGCTGCCTGTAACAACAAACTTTTCATCACTGGGGGACGGGACAACAAAAACTTGGTCATCTCAACAGTCATGTGTTGGGACGTTGAAAGAGGGCTGCTCACAGAAGAGTGTGTTCTACCTATGGGAGTGTCGCACCACGGCAGTGTGACCCTCATGAAGTCTTACACACACATACACAGAGTAACACCAACCTCAGAGTGCCAGTGACACAGGCTTCTGCGAACAGGACTGAAATGATGCATGGAGAACGACTGAAAACGAAATGTGAAGGAAAGTCATAAATGTTTTGTGTGTGTGATGTTTTCATTTTATGTCACTTTATGCACATTTTCAAATAGTCAATCGCCTTTAAACTACAACCTGATTTATACTGATAAAAAAATGTTAATTAAAACAATAATAGAACTTTCAAGAACGATAAATACATTGTTTCATGAACATTACAGATATAAAATAGTCCACATACATATTGCAATAACGTGCTGACCAGTGAAACATTGCTGACAGATTGGAAAAATATCTAAATTAAATAATATGCATATAAAGAATATGCACACAAACACTATGTGTGACTGAACTGATTAGTTTTTGTGATAGGCCTACAGTATGTGTTCAACTTCCTGTCAACACTGCCATCAAGTGGTAATCAATGTATTACAGTCACACTCACCAAGAATATGTTGCCTCTTAATACACCACAGATATTGGGAGTTTTGGTACGTCTATTTTTATAGTTTGGGGAGAGAAAATTCTTTGTGTGTGAATATGTTATGTTTATTTCTGCATTTGAACTCTACTAAATCAAATGCTTTAATTATTTTAATAAACATCAATGAATTTAATACAGAGGTTTGCTTCTTTCTGCAGAATTTTAGCACACAGATTTTGCATCTCTGTGTTTTTTTCTCTGAGGCCTGAATCAGAGCAGTGCACATATTCAGTACATCACTCCCTCTCATGTGATATTGCTTAAATATTGAATCCTAATCCTGAAACAGACTTCAGTAGGCTTTCTATTAAGCTTTTTCTAATGTTGTTTCCATCACTTTTTTCAGAATGAAAAGACACAGTAATGAATATGACAATGCCAGAGTTATAGATGCATTTAAACAATGTTATATACAGTATTAACAACTATCATAACAGCCATGTACTGAGAGAATGATCTTTGTCCCTCAGAAGGAAATAGATGTATTCTGCCTTTTGGCCTGCAGACCTCAGAAATATGAACATTTCCCCACCAGAGTTGACCAAAGCACAGAGCAGACATGTTGGTATTGAAACCAAGTTAGATTGGTTGAAAGCATATTCAGTACCAATCTCGGATCGACTATAGTCTGAGACGATATAGCCTCTGGGGACACTGGTGAAGGTGCCGGGAGCAATGACTGTATCTATAATATATATATATTTTTGTACAGTCTATGGCCGGGAGACTTTCAGTCAAGACTTTCTTTTCCGCGTGCTGCATTGTTACAGAAAGAGAAACCGTTTTCTTGTGATTCACTTGTTATAAACGGGTCTTACCTTTGCCGAAATTTCAACATCGTGATGCAGATTTGTAAGAAGAAGGAGAAAGACAATGTAAACACAAAAGAGCAAAATATTCTAGATACATTGGCCAGATAATAAGAGCTTTAACAGGACATGTTAAAGAAAAATCGATGTAGTGGAAGAGGATGCAACAAATAAAAGATTTTCAGGTAGAAAATAAATTCAGTTTGTTTGTGATGTTGCAGATTCCCAGTTACCATTTCACATGTCAACATATTACAGTTATTCCTTCCAACCTTCTGTGCACTCACACTTATAGTACTCTTAGAGTGGTCATAGAGGAACAGATTTTACAGTAACACAAAGTGGCCACAAGATGGTGCTGTTCCTCAGGTAGCATCTTTGAGCTTTGAGGCCAATCTTACCTCAAGTATTCCTCTAGTTGTGTTACCAATGTGCACCTTTTGTCAAATCTTTAAGTATTTTTTTATTAAGTCAAATTAAAAAGCACACTCTGGGTTTGAACAAGGACACTTAAAAAATGGATTGATTTCTGAGGCACTGATGAAGGCCATCCATCATTGCTCAACTCAACTTACATTAACCATAACACAAGAAGGACAATTGTATCAGACAATCCCCCTAAAACTGGCCTTTAACATTATACAACATGAAGAACTGCAGATGAACATGCGCACACTGCTCTGAACTGTTCATATCTATGATTCAATCGGCATTCTGAAGTTACAAATTACTTTTTTTGGTTTACCTTTTGAGTACAATCTTTGCAACTTGCTTGCAAGTTTCAGCTCTTATAGAGAGCACGGAAAAAATAATTTTCTTCCATCTGTTACTTTGTTCATTAATAGTTCAAGTTTTTATAACAGTTGTATTTTAAATTGATGCTACTTTGCATCCTTGATTATGAAGTAAAACACAACAAATACCATGATCATAAAATTTAACAAAATCACAGTACATATATTTTGTATTTTAAACTTCTGATTTGGCCATGTAAAAAATTGATTTAAAGTTTTCATGAAACAACTGCAAAGTGTTTTTCACCTGCAATTGAACACACAGAGCATATGAAAATACACCTCACGAACAAGAGGTTAAGGGGGTCAGGGGAGGTCAGTATCTTCAGCCTTTCTCTTCAGAAAGCAAGGGCCTTCCTTCCGCGTTTGAAGACTGGTGCGAGCCTACTAACCATAGTCAAGTGCGACATCTACTGGACATAAAAGTCACATTTGACATTTTATGTGCCGATGACCTTTGGATTAATAAAACGTCATCGTCCTATCTGCACATCGCGTACGTGTTTTAAAGCAAATTGCAAACCATTGAATAAAAAGACAAACACAAACTGGTTTCATAGATGAGAGACACAATTACGGCACATAGCTTGTTTCCAGTTATCCGTGAACTCCATGCACACATCTCTTGCATACAATAACCCTCACACAACCGTCGTAAACATTTGGCATTGATACCAAACTGTCAAAGGCGAGCTTCCGGTATAATTTCAAACTAAAACGCTGTGTTCGAAAGTTATAACAATGCGAGGAAAACTTACTTTGAAAGGGGTTTGAGTTCAAACGCGTTGGCCTCTGACGTTGAGACACACATTTTAGATAATACAAGAACATCTTTCATCCTGTCTGGGAAGGATCCCAGGATTTGCTAATGGGCTAGCTATAAAAAAAAAAAACATTTAAAAAAAACAAACTGTATGCCTTCTGTGCTTGAAAATAAGAATTACATTTCTTCCATATTTTCAAGATTTTGCACTGAAATTTGTTGTTAAATTTATAAGCTCCCAAATTCACTTTTCCCATTGGTATCTTCGAATTTAGGCAATGGGCATAAACAATGGTCAGGCGTAAGTCTTATTGTGAAGGTCAGATAAATCAAGACGCCGGAAACTCAGGTGCTACACCTGGGCAAAATACTTTCTCTTGGACTCGTTTCTCTACCCCGCAGGCACACCCCTTGCGTTACCTGCGCTTCAACTCCATTATTTTTGTATTAGCCAAAACCTGTCCGAACTTGCTCGAGGAAAAAGAACAACCCATTAGCTGCTCGAGTTCCTAAATCGGGAACGACGACTGTTAGTTTATTCCTGCACCTGCGAGCAAGTCCTGCGAAGACAAAGTGAAAGTAAATGTTCGACGGCGGCTGTGTAGCATACCTGTGACTTTTCTACTTCTCTAAAATGTCTCGTTACTATTTCCTGGTCTATTTCATCTTTACCTCCTGCCCAGGTGAGTTTGTCTGCAGATTACGTCGGTGCTAATGTTTTAAGCTTTGCACTTCTATGTGCACATGGAAACTGCAGGTTGTCGCAGGCCTGATAGCGTGCAGATTTAATCATTTACCCAAAGTTGAGTTCAATAGTTCATATAAGGTAGGATACATTTTATGTCCCTGGTCATTTAGTATGAACAGTTTTTCAAAAACAGGCTTATGATAAGCGTATTGTGTAGTTATTAGATACGTCATTATTATTAGACTTATTCATATGAACATAGCATTACTTTTGAATATGAACAAAAAATCAAGAAATACACCCGATGATGTTAGCCTGTTTATGTCTGCTTTTATTTGTTTTAACTAGGTAAACAAATGTTTAACAGATGCTTTACACCTGTAATTACACCTGCACGGTCTAGTATAACAACCGCAGTTACAACTCTCTACTTAGCCAATTTGTTTGTTGTTCATACTTTGGCAATAGTAGAGCGTTCCAGCACAGTGTTTGCAAAGATTTGACACATATTTAACATTATAAGATTCATGTGTATAGAATTTTAAACCAGAGTTATTTGCATGGGATTGTATTAGACTGTACAGGTGTAGCAGAATCCAGGTGTATATTACTGAGGTCTTGAGTTGTTATTATAATTTTCAATGTTAAAAATGTACTTTATTCTTCCATACATAGGCTAATGCATTTATCTGTACCTATCTATCCTTTGTGTCCAGTTGCAGGACAGTCTCCAAAATATGTCCTCAAGGGGACGGGGCACCTCTTGAGGCCGGACATCTCCGGGCAACCAAATTCAATTCTGTGGAAACATAATGGAAACAAAGTGGTGGAGTTTGATGGCAGCGAGCAGCATGTGTACAGCCCGTTTGAAGACAGGGTCACTCTGGGTTGGGTCACTGCAGAGCTTGAAATCACTGGCCTCAGATTTGAAGACAGCGGCGTCTATGAATATGAACTAGACATAAACAACAATTTACATAGTTCAGAATTTAAATTGGAGGTCATAGGTAAGTCTTTTACGAACAAAATGAAACAATTAATCCATTAGCATTGGTACCTGCCTTTAATAAGTGGAAATAGATTTAAGCAATATCACACTCTAAGTTGTGCTGTTGTTCTGAATATCAGCACGCCTGTGATTATACTTCGCTCTCTGTCTACAGACTTGTGCCTACGACCAGATCACAGCCGTGCTGATGTTCAGTACAACAGCACAACGTAGAGTGTGATGTTGCTTTTATTCAGTTCTACAAAAGATGATTCGTTTTTGGTTATTTAATCATTAATTTGGCTCCACCAACACAACTATGTCACAACCATTTTCCCGCACTCTGCTCCTCTGTGTGTGTCTACAAGCTTCAGATACTTCCGCAGTTGCTTTGGCGGCTTTTGAGAGTCAGAGGTACTCGCTTGATTAATCTAGACAAAGATTGTCTGCTGCAATGCCAACACTATTCAGAACACCTGGCTGAGGCGGAGTGATACTCATAGTAAAAAGTCACAGTGCTATTGTTCTCTATATCAGCACTCATGGAATGACTCTTGTCCGATCAGATTACTTGAGCGATAACTGCATAAGTTTCGTTATAACAACTCTATGCCATGTAAAAACAAACAAGATTCCTCAGACTGACTCACTGCCAGTAGGAAAAAAGATCTCTATAAACTTTTGTGTTTTATTTTTCTTATCTTTTATCACAGTGACATTTTGAATGTATTTTCTAAAACTGATAAACAGAAAATTGCAAATGACTGTTGCACCTGTGGGTTGTGAGCCACTATAATAGACATCAAGAGCATGATTATCTTTTGATACGTAACCTATAAATGATATTTTATAGGTGGTTTATTGACATTGCTTTTTATGATGGCCTTGGTATAAGTTAACAGTCGGTGCCCTGCTTACTTTGTACAGTATTAGTCATAAAAGTATCTGAAGATAATCAATGTTTAGTAGGAGTACTAAGTAGGATGTACTGTGACTTTCTTTTATTACAGTACAAAGTCAGAGTTATAGACATCAATGTCATATCATATGCAGCTTGTCAGTGTCAGTCTCCTTTAACTATGACAGCATTCTATCCTCTAAGTGTTTTAGTCACTGCTTAATCACTCGTATACCATTATGTAATACATCAGTCCAAATAGTTTGTTACTTAAACTTATAACATTATATAATTATTTACTAAAATATGTATTAATTTACATGTTCATTTATTTATGTATTCATTAAGACAAGGTTGCCATGCCGACCATATCCTGTGAGACGAATGAAGGCAGCAGCTCCGACGTCTCTGGAATCCAGGCGACGCTGCTGTGCTCTGCAGAGCCCAGACCGCCTCAGTCCTCACTGAAGTTTGAGTGGAGATCACAGGGAAAACTACACTCAGGACAAAAGTTAACAATATCACTGGGAGATAAACACGATGAGGAAGTGTACAGCTGTTCAGTGAGCAACCCTCTGAGCAGTGTAACAGCTACATTCACGGCAAAGCAATGCTACCCTGGTACGACTTTACATAGACACTATATGTTCTTTTAAAGCACATGCACTTTCAGAAAATACTAAGCTTAATGTAAGGTTAAGTCTTTGTCTCAAGAGTGAGAACGTGACTTTATATTGAAAATCTAGACAAAATGTCCTGTGTTACAGAACTATATGGAGTTGTTGTTTTGCATGTAATATAATTAGAAATGTCTCTAACTTCTGTGTTTCTGTGCAGACAAAAGTTCATCTGTAGCTCTGATTGTCGGTTTGGTCATCACGGGTTTAGTAATTTGTCTACTGGTTTTGGGCATAGTGTGCTGCAAACGAAAACAAAAAGGTACAGTAAAAATAAAAACTCTAATCCAAATTGAAGTGAAAAATAATGTAATTCACTAAGGAGTCCCAGCTGATATTCATAGTATAGATTGACAGATGTCCATGTATTCTCAAAGCTATGTGTAACTCAGTATCTGAGGTTTTCAGTGGGGCAGAAGAAGAGGTTCCTCCATGATTACAGACAGAATATGTCTTCAAAGCTTTTTATGTTCAGTATTATTAAACAAGCAGCTGTTATTATTGACTCTAATGTTCACAATTTAAAAAAACATGCTTTATTTTTTTCCTCTTTCTCTCCTCACTCTTATTTTCAGCATGTTTTGCAAAAGGAGATGAGGAAAAACAGTCATCAACCAGAGGTACGATACATTTTCAGTCTTTTATCAAATATTTTGTTGACAATTTTTAGGAATGAATTGATTGACTTGATAAAGATCTTGAACCAGAGTATTGCTGCTCAGAATAATAACATGTCTTTCAATAGGCTGATCATGTCAAACACTAGTTTCAGACCTACTCAGATGAAAGAACAAAGTGGAGTGGAAATTGTAGAGAAATCGGACATTTTGAGAGTTTTATGGATTGTTGTTTTCATTATAAAGAAGTCACTGACAAGTAAAGAAAGCGTCCAAGACTGACATTGAACACAGTTTATTAAAAACTGACCTTTTATGTTCTGGACCGCTGAGCTCTCCTGAGTCTTTTTTTCTTTCTCTCTTGTAATTCCTATAATTATACGGAAAATGTATGTTTAGACACTGAGCAAGTTTCGTCACCAGATGTGTTCGTGCATTTTCACTTTGTTAGTTGTTGTGCTAAAAATGCAGCGTGTAGCAGCTTTATCAGACTGGTGTGAAGTGCTCATTGTGTACAGGGGGCGTTGCAGCAGAGAGCTACGGCTACAATCCTTTCAATTACAAATAGATAAATAACATAATAATATAGCATGTTTTTGATTTTTAACGATATGCATAATTGCCTGGGTCAGAGCTGGTTAAGTGACTTTGATACAAAACAGATGGATGAGGGACTGAACCACGCAGCATCCACTGCTAAGTCTCAATCCACAGCTGCCATGTGATAAAGTTGGTCCATTGCTCCTGAGTGAGCTGCAATGTGTGCAATTAAACTATATTTTGTGTTTCAAATCTGTTTCAGGGTCAGCTCAGGGTGATGAAGACCAGCCTCTGATTGAAGCACACACACACAGCCCTAATGACCCTGCTAACAAGAAACAAGAAAACAGTGATTCAGGCTACGACACTGGAAAAGGTAAACACTGCGTGAACTTTGTGCTTTTATTTTTACTTAGGGATCATTTTGTATAAAGTACAGAATGCAGGGATAAGACTGAGATCATTTCAGGGACTTGCACGTGTCAGAAAATAATATTTATTGATTTATGTGTTGTTTTTTTTTCTCTCCCAGCAGCTAATGTGGATGAGACGCCACAAGAAGGTAACATATAAACAAATGTTATTAATTGTATCTTAAACTCAAGTGCTACGACTAAGTTTGCTGGTTGTGACTGTTCACTCTTATCAGGGCATGTCAAAGAGAAGGTAGAAAAGATAAACCAAAAGGAAAACGAAGATGGACAGACTCCGATCAAAAGAGGACCAGGTAATCATTATTAGTTGTCAAAATTGATTGTTAGCCAACAGCTGCAGCTAATGCTTATTTTTAGTTAATGTTTAGTTTTTATTTAAAGTTATTGTTGATAAATTTTCTATCAATCAGCAAATTCTTTATCAGTGTATTGTTTTAGTATTACACTTTATTAGAATCACACATCGTTCTTAACTGGATCTGAGTCCTATCTTAACATAGACAAACATGATGCAGGTGCACCAGAGATCAAAGGACCTGCAGAGAAAGACGTCCGACTGTCAGACACTAAGAAGGAGTTTACATCAGACCCAGCTGGTGTTTCGGACGGATTTACTGAGGACAAACAGTCTGATGAGGAATCTGTGAACGCACAGCCTGATCAGGAATCTTCCACTGAACAGACAGGTTTGGAAAATAAATTATCTGAACTCGATGCAGAATAATCACAGGGATAAACAAACACTCAGGCAAATTGAAAAACAGGAATAGGACACAGGTGACATTTTACTGTAAGTCCCCCTCGTAGCATTTACAAGCAATAAACAAACAGCTGATATATGGATAGAATATATTAGCGTTACATCATAGTGTTTACATCATAAAAGTTACATTACAGAATTCACAGTTCAGTTCATTTGAATTTTGTTGAATATAGTTTGTTATTACATTATTTATAATCAAGTTACTTTTTAAGTGGGATTACTTTGAAATATTATTATTATTATTTCTAATCTCAAAATAGTCCAATTATTGTTGTTTTGGAAAATGTTTTGGTGTTGACCTTCAGGGCCACCATATTGTTCCAGACTGAAATATTTTGGATGGATTCTAATGAATGTGGTTCAGACAGTCGTGTTCCTCTCGGGATGAATTGTAGTAACTTTTATTGTGTGACTTTTCAGGGGTGGATAAGAAGACGGCTCAGGGTGAGAAAAACAAACTTCCTGAGGGAGAATCCACGACTCCCTCTCCTCCGGCTAACATGAGCCTTAATGACCCTGATAGCAATCACACAGAAGACAAGGATTCAGACTTGGGCGCTGGAAAAGGTAAAAGCTGCTTGAGTTATCACTTTTTACAGTTGCTAAGTGTTTGTTTGCTACAACTGTTCAAAAATGTGGGTTAAAAAACAAATCTAAGAAAATATAAATAAATATAATATCACAAAATGTATATTTTTTATGACATTCATCCTTCTGCTGTCAGTATGTACAAAACAGTCATTTTATGGCTCAGTGAAATGATGGAGCCCTGACAAGATTAAGAAACAAACTTTGTACTGAAACAATTTAATATAATATTAACATTACTAAAACATCTTTTACCATATGGATATATTTCATATTCTCACTTTGCCTTTTAGGGCTCATGACTTGTGTGCTTTTATTTTTATTTTAGGGATCATTTTGTATAAAGTACAGAATGCAGGGGTAAAATTCAGGCAATTACATGTGTCATAATATTTAATTTATTAAAAGTTTTTTTTCTCCCAGCAGCTGATGAGGATGAGACGCTACAAAAAGGTAACACCAAAACAAATGTTATTTATTGTATCTTAAACTCAGGTGCTCACTCTTATCAGGGTTTGTCAAAAAGGAGGTAGAAAAGTTAAAGCAAAAACCAAACAATTGTGGACAGCTTATTGATGAAGTGTTTCAGCCATATATGCAGCACAACACCATCGAGAGAACGGGTGTCTCCTTTATTTTCCGCAGGCCGTCTGCTGTTCTCGGGGAAAAAAATGGTCCATAAAAATGTTCTGTGGATAATTTATTTACACAAAAACAGTGTAACAGTAGTATAACAAAATTCATATTTAATCTAATCATGTCTGTCTTCCTTCTGCTAATATTTACTAAACACTGTCATTTAATGCTTTTATTTTTATTTTGGGGGTCATTTATATGAAGGACAGAATGCGAAGGATAAAACTGAGATCATTTCAGGGAATAGCATGTATCATGAAATTTAATTTATTGATTTTTTTTCTCCTAGCAGCTTATGTGGATGGGACACCCGGAAAAGGTAACATATAAACAAATGTTATTAATTGTATCTTAAACTCAGGTGCTACAAATTAAGTTGCTGGTTGTGTCTGTTCACTCTTATCAGGGTTTGTCAATAAGGAGGTAGAAAAGTTCAACCAAAAACCCAACATTGGTGGACAGACTCCGATCAAAAGAGGACCAGGTACGTTTTGTTAGTTTAAGAATTAATATTTTGCAGCTGCTGCTTGTGCTTAGTTTCTTGATCCTAATCACAGAAGCAACATATCATCACATTAAAGAACCAGAGAAGAAAGACAATATTTGTTGTTTTTCCTAAAAGGTGACTTTAAATAATTATTTATCAATAAAATTAATGTTAATTCATTTTCTGTCAATCAGCTTATTCCCTAATCAATGTGGTACTCTTTATTAACATCACAGATTGCTCTTAACTTGATTGTTTGACTCCCCGTTACTAAGACTGCTTCTGTTTGCAGGCGGGTATGTGGGAACTCTTCCTTCCTCTCCGTGTGATAAGTCACCTCCTCCACAGGAGCAGAGTCATCATCTTAACATCCACAAACGTGATGCAGCTGCAGAGCAGCAAGAAGAACGTGTAACGAAAAAGGTCTCACAGTCTGAGCCCCCAGACCCTGAGGAGGAAAATAAGTCAGACCCAGCTGGTGAGTTTGGCAAATGTACTGAGGACGCGCAGCCTGAGCAGGAATCAGCCAGGTTTGGAAAATACACTCTCTGAGCTCGATGCAGAATAATCACAGGAGGAAAACACTCAGTAAAATCTTACATTCATTCACTTACATGTATATAAATTGAATTTGCGTGAGTATTCCCTCCATCTTACAGCATGTCTGTAGCTTGTTCCTTTTTCAGTAATGTTGTTTAACCCCTAAATTTGACTTTCCCTCATTCATTATGTTCATCATTTTCTTTTGAAGTTTAAAAATGGAGGATATCTTATTGAAATAACTGGGAAACTTGTTCTGATAACTATGGATCAGGTATTAAATTGTCAAAATATAGCTTATTGATGAAGTGTTTCAGCCATATATGCAGCACAACACCATCGAGAGAACAGGTGTCTCTATATTTTCTGCAGGCCGTCTGCTGTTCTCGGGGAAAAAACATAGTCCATAAAAATGTTCTGTGGATAATTTATTTACACATAACAGTGTAACAGTAGTTTAACAGAATTCATATTTAATCTAATCATGTCTGTCTTCCTTCTGCTAATATTTACTAAACACTATGTCATTGAATGCTTCAGTGAAACACTCTGACACAATAGCAAAAGCAAAATGAGTACTTAAAGAATTTAAATAAATATTAACTTTAAAACATGTTTTAAGAAATGAATATATATATATGCTCACTTTGCCTTTTAGGGCTTTTATATCCATGACCTGTGTGCTTTTATTTTTATTATGGGGTCATTTATATGAAGGACAGAATGCGAAGGATAAAACTGAGATCATTTCAGGGAATTGCATGTATCATGAAATTTAATTTATCGATTTTTTTTGTCTCCTAACAGCTGATGAAGATGGGACACCAAAAGAAGGTAACACCAAAACAAATTAGTATAATAAGTTATTAATTGTATCTTAAACTCAGGTGCTACAAATGAAGTTGCTGGTTGTGACTGTTCACTCTTATCAGGGTTTGTCAAAGAGAAGGTAGATGAGATACACCAAAGGGAAATCAAAGATGGACAGACTCCGATCAAAAGATCAGGTAACTTTTGTTGGTGTAAAACTTGATAATTTGCCTACAGCTGCAGCTTGTGCTTAATTTCATGATAATAATCTCAAAATCAACAAATCCTCACTTTTAAGAACCAGAGAAATATTTGTAGTTTCTGCTAAAAGTTGACTTTAAAAAATGACTCAATCAATAAAATTCATTTTGATTCATTTTCTGTCAATCAGTTTATTCCTGAATCAATGTATTTTTTTTTGTATTAAGTATTTGTTTTCTTTCATTTATTTTTATCTGTTTCAGGTTTATTCAGTAGAATGTGGAACTTTGTGACAACTCCTCCTTCCTCTCCAAATTGTGAGTCACCTTCTTTGACAGGATGCAACTCATCATCTTAAAATCTCAACAGATTTTTGCATTTCACTACTTTGAGAAGATTATTTACCTATTACGGCTACCAGTCACCCAGTCTGTAAGCAGTCACTGCTTAGCCTTTGAGCTTCTGGATTGACTTAAAGATTTGACTGATTATTCCCTCCAGCTTAATCTTGCAGCATTTCTATACTTACTTCCTGTACTTTGTATTTCTTGTTATTTAATGATCATTCATTATATTAATTACTTTCTATTTAAGTTTAGAAATGTACAGTATCTCATTCAGGTGACTTTGAATCTTGTTTGTAAAACATTTGATAAAATACTTGAATAATAGTGATTATTGGCAATACAAAAATGTTGTACCTATTCAGTAGTTGTGCTTGATGAGCTGTTTTGTAGTGTTTAATATGCAGCGCAGCACCATCAACAGAACAGACGTCTCTACTATTATTTCTGAGAGCTGTGTGTCGTTCTCAGCAGAAATATACAGTGAAAATGTTTCCTTTTTACATCATAACTATAATATTACACCTTTGACACTTTAATTCAATTGAGTTTTATTGAATATAATCTGAATTATATTTTTATAATCAGGTTACTTTTTAAATCAGATAACTCATCATCACATGACTTTAAAATTACAGTCAGATGTTGTTTTGACCCTCATGGGCCACCATGAAAGAAAGGGAAAGAGATATCGGTTTGAATTAAAAGATTTTGGATGAATTGTGATGAAATGTAGTTCAGCCCGGCATGCTCCTTTCAGGATGAATTGTGATAACTTTGGTGATCGTCTGACTTTTCAGGGGTGGATCAGAAGACAGATCAGGACGAGGGAAACAGCCATCCTGTCGAAGCATCCACACCTCCCTCTACTCCAACACATGACGGTACTGTGCCAGGTCATTCATTATATGAGCCCTAATGAGTGTTTTTCTAGCACTTGATCCACAACATGAGAGGCCACCAAAAGGTCACATTAATACATGTTTTTATTATAACATACACACAACATTATTGTTGATAGATCTATCAATCAGCTGGTTATTTAATAGTTTCAGTACTGCTCTTTATCAACATCACAGATTGCTCTTAACTGCATCGTTTGACTCCCAGTTACAAAGACAGCTTCTGTATGGTTTAAAAACATAAAGAATTCATGTTTTTTAATTTCTTTTTTTCTGTTTCCGGTTCAGAAAGTATCACAGGCGAGCATAAGGGAGCTGCATCTCCTCCTAACATCTCAGCTGTTCAAATTTCTGCTACATGGTTTTACTTAAAAACAATCATGACAGACTAGAAATGTATAGAAATGAAAGGTTATGTTTGTTACACTTCACTTTAATACTCAGGTAATGGCTTCTTAGCTTTACTAACAACCTCCATGGAGTAAGACTGATTGATTTTTAACCAAGACGGCCTTTTGAACAATTTAATCCTTCTGCAATTCCTGAGCAGACAGGTGCACTTTTTAACTGTTTTTATTCTTTCTACTGTGTTTCAGACCCAGAGAAGAAGCCAGATGAGGTTAAGGAAGCACCACCTGCTCCAGCCGGTCCTGAAACCTCTCCTCCTGCTCATCCAAGTTCACCTCAGACAAAAAGCAGTTCAGGTATTGACCCAAACGACATTACAGGTGAAACTGTGGGAGAAACTGATTTATCGGGCATTCAACAGGAAATAAGAGGAACAGGTGAGTCTTCAGCGATTTCAGTTTTGTGCTCTTGAACGCCACCCACTGGCGGTAATTGGTAATTATGGGAGCACACTTCCCAATTTAACCAGGCGTCCATGGTTGGCTCCCTTCACCGTTGTAACTCTTGATTTCCTCGCTGATGGTCGCTTTCCTTTTTAGACTGTTTGCCTTCATCTGAGCGTCCAATGTGTTTGTTTTTCTTTGGATTTTCACTTATTTCTGAAGTTGTATCTGTAGTCATCGATCTTTTCTTTGTTTGTTCAGCCATAGTAGATTACTGTTTACTCGCAACACTTAGAGAAACCTTAAAGTGCACCCGCTTAGCTCCGCCTACCCTCTCTGGCAGACCAACCGCTGCTGGGTGATGGAAAACGTCACTAACTGGGTGCAAGCTTGTGATTTTTTTGCGTGAAATCGCACCCGACACCCAGTCCATAATAATACTATATACTGCAAATGCAAAGCCTTTTCATCAGTGGGCTTAGCCTTTGAGCTTTTGTATTGACTTAAAGATTTTACTGATTACTCCCTTCATTTTAATCTTACAGCATTTGTATAATTACTTCCTGTACTTTGTATTTCTTGTTATTTAATGATAATCATGTTTAACCCTTTTTATGATTCATTATGTTCATTATTTTCTATTTAAGTTTAGAAATGTACAGTATCTCATTCAGGTGACTTTGAATCTTGTTTGGAAAACATTTGATAAACTACTTGAATAATAGTGATTATTGGCAATACTAAAATGTTGTACCTATTCAGTAGTTGTGCTTGATGAGCTGTTTTGTAGTGTTTAATATGCAGCGCAGCACCATCAACAGAACAGACGTCTCTACTATTATTTCTGAGAGCTGTGTGTCGTTCAAAAATATACAGTGAAATGTTTTTACATCATAACTATAATATTACACCTTTGACACTTTAATTCAATTGAATTTTATTGAATATATATCTATATATTTATATCTGTAATTATATTTTTATAATCAGGTTACTTTTTAAATCAGATAACTCATCATCACATGACTTTAAAATCACAGTCAGATGTTGTTTTGACCTTTTGGATGAATTGTGATGAAATGTAGTTCAGCCCGGCATGCTCCTTTCAGGATGACTTGTGATAACTTTGGTGATCGTCTGACTTTTCAGGGGTGGATCAGAAGACAGATCAGGACGAGGGAAACAGGCATCCTGTCGCAGCATCCACACCTCCCTCTACTCCAACACAGGAAGGTACTGTGCCAGGTAATTCATTATATGAGCCCTAATGAGTGTTTTTCTAGCACTTGATCCACAACATGAGAGGCCACCAAAAGGTCACATTAATACATGTTTTTATTATAACATTCACATAACATTATTGTTGATAGATCAATAAATCAGCTGGTTATTTAATAGTTTCAGTACTGCTCTTTATCAACATCACAGATTGCTCTTAACTGCATCGTTTGACTCCCAGTTACAAAGACAGCTTCTGTTTGGTTTAAAATCTTAAAGAATTCATGTTTTTGAATTTCTTTTTTTCTGTTTCGGGTTCAGAAAGTATCACAGGCGAGCATAAGGGAGCTACATCTCCTCCTAACATCTCAGCTGTTCAAATTTCTGCTACATGGTTTTACTTAAAAACAATCATGACAGACTAGAAATGTATAGAAATGAAAGGTTATGTTTGTTACACTTCACTTTAATACTCAGGTAATGGCTTCTTAGCTTTACTAACAACCACCATGGAGTAAGACTGATTGATTTTTAACCAAGACGGCCTTTTGAACAATTTAATCCTTCTGCAAACCCTGAGCAGACAGGTGCACTTTTTAACTGTTTTTTTTCTTTCTACTGTCTGTTTCAGACCCAGAGAAGAAGCCAGGTGAGAGTAAGAAAGTATCACCTGCTCCAGCCGGTCCTGAAACCTCTCCTCCTGCTCATCCAAGTTCACCTCAGACAAAAAGCAGTTCAGGTATTGACCCAAATGACATTACAGGTGAAACTGGGGGAGAAACTGATTTATCGGGCATTCAACAGGAAATAAAAGGAACAGGTGAGTCTTCAGCGATTTCAGTTTTGTGCTCTTGAACGCCACCCACTGGCGGTAATTGGTAATTATGGGAGCACACTTCCCAATTTAACCAGGCTTCCATGGTTGGCTCCCTTCACCGTTGTAACTCTTGATTTCCTCGCTGATGGTCGCTTTCCTTTTTAGACTGTTTGCTTCATCTGAGCGTCGAATGTGTTTGTTTTTCTTTGGATTGTCACTTATTTCTGAAGTTGTATCTGTAGTCATCGATCTTTTCTTTGTTTGTTCAGCCATAGTAGATTACTGTTTACTCGCAACACTTAGAGAAACCTTAAAGTGCACCCGCTTAGCTCCGCCTACCCTCTCTGGCAGACCAACCGCTGCTGGGTGATGGAAAACGTCACTAACTGGGTGCAAGCTTGTGATTTTTTTGCGTGAAATCGCACCCGACACCCAGTCCATAATAATACTATATACTGCAAATGCAAAGCCTTTTCATCAGTGGGCTTAGCCTTTGAGCTTTTGTATTGACTTAAAGATTTTACTGATTACTCCCTCCATTTTAATCTTACAGCATTTGTATAATTACTTCCTGTACTTTGTATTTCTTGTTATTTAATGATAATCATGTTTAACCCTTTTTATGATTCATTATGATCATTATTTTCTATTTACGTTTAGAAATGTACAGTATCTCATTCAGGTGACTTTGAATCTTGTTTGGAAACATTTGATAAACTACTTGAATAATAGTGATTATTGGCAAAACAAAAATGTTGTACCTATTCAGTAGTTGTGCTTGATGAGCTGTTTTGTAGTGTTTAATATGCAGCGCAGCAACATCAACAGAACAGACGTCTCTACTATTATTTCTGAGAGCTGTGTGTCGTTCAAACATATACAGTGAAAATGTTTTTACATCATAACTATAATATTACACCTTTGACACTTTAATTCAACTGAGTTTTATTGAATATAATCTGAATTATATTTTTATAATCAGGTTACTTTTTAAATCAGATAACTTATCATCACATGACTTTAAAATCACAGTCAGATGTTGTTTTGACCTTTTGGATGAATTGTGATGAAATGTAGTTCAGCCCGGCATGCTCCTTTCAGGATGACTTGTGATAACTTTGGTGATCGTCTGACTTTTCAGGGGTGGATCCTGTCGCAGCATCCACACCTCCCTCTACTCCAACACATGATGGTACTGTGCCAGGTAATTCAATATATGAGCCCTAATGAGTGTTTTTCTAGCACTTGATCCACAACATGAGAGGCCACCAAAAGGTCACATTAATACATGTTTTATTATAACATACACATAACATTATTGTTGATAGATCTATAAATCAGCTGGTTATTTAATAGTTTCAGTACTGCTCTTTATCAACATCACAGATTGTTCTTAACTGGATAGTTTGACTCCCAGTTACAAAGACAGCTTCTGTATGGTTTAAAAACTTAAAGAATTCATGTTTTTTAATTTCTTTTTTTCTGTTTCAGGTTCAGAAAGTATCACAGGCGAGCATAAGGGAGCTGCATCTCATCCTTCCTCTCCATGTGCTGCGTCACCTGCTCCACAGGGACATGCCAACATGAAGGACAGTAATGCAGAGCCAGGCAAGCCTGAAGATCCTCCAAAGGAAACGGTCCCACAGTCTGAGTCCTCAAACTCTGAGGAGGGACATAAACCAGCATGTGTGTCAGATGGATCTGATGAAGATGGACATGGATCTGCTCCTGAAGAGTCAGGTCTGTAAACTACACTAACTGAGCTTGATGCAGGATAGTCTTAAAAACACATTTAGGCAAAAACAAAAGCAGCTGCATTTATAAGCAGTATGAAAATAAATACATTGTTTATTACACATTGTATGTACTACATATATTTTAGAAATGTTTTGCTGAATATTTTTAAGTCACTGTCCTGCATGATGGCTGTAATGTGGCAGTGTGTAACTTTGAGTTTCAGGTTTGACAGCTTCCTCATCCATTTTTTCCTGCTGTGTTCAAAGTGTTTCCTACCTCATGTCATCCTGACTACATCACTCCAACTATTTATTCTGGGATCATTCAAAACACCATCTCAGCTGTTCAAATTTCTGCTACATGGTTTAACTTCAAAACAATCATGACAGACTAGAAATGTATAGAAATTAATGGTTATGTTTGTTACACTTCACTTTAATACTCAGGTAATGGCTTCTTAGCTTTACTAACAACCACCGTGGAGTAAGACTGATTGATTTTTAACCAAGATGGCCTTTTGTACAATTTAATCCTTCTGCAAATCCTGAGCAGACAGGTGCACTTTTTTAACTGTTTTTATTCTTTCTACTGTCTGTTTCAGAGTCAGGGAAGAAGCCAGATGAGGGTAAGAAAGCATCACCTGCTCCAGCCGGTCCTGATTCCTCTTCTACTGATCAGCTACTTTCCTCTCCTACAAAAAGCCCTCCAGATTTGGACCTCAAGAACACTGATGGTGAACATAAGGAAGAGTCTGGATGAGGATAAAAATGCAGCATCTGCTCCAGCCAGTCCTGAATCCTGTGCTGCTGCTCATCCAAGTTCACCTCTGACAAAAAGCACTCCACATATTGACCCTAAGGACAATGTAAAGGAAACTGTCAAAGAATCTCATTCATCGGGCCCTCGACAGGAAATAAAAGGAACAGGTGACTCTCCTGCACCCAGCGTTCCTGAACAGACAGTGCTTGCAGTTCAGAATCAACACCACAAGAGCAAGAGACCAACTTGCCACAGGTAGCAACACACACAGAAGGAGATGACCAGCCAAAAACGGAACAACTGGTTTCTGCAGCTGAAAATAGACCAGATAGCGGCAGTGATGGTGAAAAAACAGATAAGGAACAAAGTTTAACCAACTCCCAGCAGCCTCAGAGCTCTACACCAACAACACAAGGCACCAGCAACACCAGCAACTTTCAAAGATCCCCAGAAGCTGCACACACAGATTCACATCAAGAAAAAGAGGGCAAAAGTGGACAAGACTCAGGTGAGAGTGAGGAGCAGTCAGACAGCAGACCTGCAGTGGCAAATAAAGGTGATGGTGACACTAATGAAGATAATAAAGAGGTCTAGTTTGGCCAAAAATTACAAAAGCCAAGTGAGGATAAAGAAGGACAACAGGAAGGTGAAGTTGTTGTTTAGGCTTTAATACAAACTTTGCAAACTGAAATGAGAAAGGGAAAAAGATAAGCTCATTAAAAAGATCAGACAGACGTACAGAAAGAGCCTTTGAGAGGAGAATTAGACGAGTGTATTTTACACATTTTAAAATGTCTAACTTTTCAAAAGGGCAGATGTGAGTTGAACACCTACAGCATGTTAAAAGCAGACTGGTGCTCAGTCTTTATTAAGATTCAGAGAGATCATCTTCTTATACGGACTGTGAGAAACAGTCAGTAGTTAAACTCAGAGTACAGAATGAAATAAATTTGTTCAAACCTTTCACTAAGAAAAATACTACTAAGGTACTTTTCCTTTTAACTATCTTTAATGTTATTCATGTGACCTGTCTGACAGATGAAGAAGAAACAGACGTAAACATAACACAGACCCTGCTCAAAACAAGACAAGAAATAACAGCAGGAACATAAAGAATAAAAAAGATCAAGTGTTGCTGTTTTGTATAGTTACATTTTTTTTTGTTATTTAGTATCTACTAATCATTTGTATGTGTGTTATTTTTTTATCTAACAAATGTAAGTTATTTTAGTGTAACCAATTAAGCAACACTAATTTTATGAATGTCATGCTAGGACCTTTGATTGTTTATATACGGGAGCCACTACAGTACAACAGAATGAGTGATGAGAATATTATGTGCTTAGCTGGACATCCAGTGACTTAAAACAACAGATATTTGGCATTTTTAAAAGCTGATTTTCTTTTTTTGCTAATGTTTTGAAGTTGCTTGAGGAGGTCAGGGTAAATTTGTCACTAACTATTGGTGCTTTTCATCCGTAGATGTTTTTGCTATAGTGAATAGCAGTAGTAGTTGTGATGATGAATGTTTTGTAAATGTAATTGCACTGATCATTAAAAGCTAATTTATTTCCAGTTTCTTCCCTCTCTGTTAATGATCAAAGCTCAGACTCTGTTCACTTTTATTCATTGCATTTATTCATTTAACATACATTTTAAAGTTTAGTAAAGGTGCCAAAAAACTTTACTGGATCAACAGATCGACTACTCTCATACTGACACTGCATCAGGGCTATAAGTGAGTAACTGTAAGGACGTTAATGTGTCAGATTTCTGGAGATAATACACACTGATCAGCCATAACATTATGGTCACCAGCCCTGACTCCACTGTCAGTGTGCTGAGGTATTTGGCCCCAAGACGTTAGCAGCAGATCCTTTAAAGCAGGGGTTCCCAACCCCCGGTCCGCGGACCGGTACCAGGCCGCGAAACCCAATAAGTGTCTGTGACATTCCAAACATTCGCGGAGTCAGAACCGTCAAATGGGCTGTGTGAAGTGTGCAACCACACAGGGCCTCGCGCCTCTAAAGACACTTCAAAAGTCGCCCAATTCAGCTGGAAAAACCGCGGACCTGGCAACCCTGGCATCGCATCCCATGAAACTTTGATCAAGAAGCCTGATGCCCCTCTAAATACTGTGTTGTACTACTACAACAGACTCTTAGGGCTGCCTTAAAGGGAAAAAAAATCTGAGATAATGAGATAACAGTTGTAATTTTAGGCTATGGCCTATATGCTATTTGAAGGGGAATATCAGAAGAGCAGACAGCCGTCTCGAGAGGTTCATGTATGTTATGCTTCCATGCGACCAGGTGTATTCAATCAATGTGACCCTGGCTAAAGTGGTATTAAACCTCCTGTGCAATCATTCACAAGTCTAGCTTCATAAGATGGTTTATGGTCCTCATTGTAACGCAGGCAGCTGGCTGCTCTCCTGATATTCCCCTTCATAAAAACAGATAGGCTAACAATAGCCTAAAATTATGACTTTATTCTCGACTCGTAATATTACGATTTTCTCTTATGACTTTTTTCTCATAAAATTATGACATTATTTTCGTAATCTCAGATTTTTTTTTCTTTAACGCGGCCCTCATACTGGCGTGTACAGAAAATACAAGAAAGTCTTTCAGCGCTAATGGGCTAGCTATAGCACCGAAGAAAAACAGCTTATTGACTTTAAGCACATGAAAATAAGTTAACATTTTTACCCATAGTCTTAAGATTTTGGACTGACATGAGTAGTTTAATTCACATCCCATTTATTTTACCCATTGTTAGCCTAGCATGTAGGCTATGGGCATAAACAATGGTCAGGTATCCATCTTATTATTAGTAGTATTATTCACTTACTTACTTCAGTTAGACTGTAGAAAAAGACTTACTTTCACTTTGACGTTTGCCCAGCATCTCTCCCCTCCCCTTCTTAAAGGATCAGGTATTAATACATTTAGATTATTATTATGTTGGACCCTCCATGCCAAATCATCAATTTTTTACTGCTAACTCAAGTAGTTCCACAACTTAACTGAAGCTCATACAGTATATATATGTATATATATGTATACACACACACACACACACACGTATACATAGGCCTATACATATATATACAAATCAAATACTGTCTACTGTTATGCATTACAAGATTCCTTAATTTAAAATGTACTTAAAATAATAATAATAATAATAATAACTTTAATTTTTATAGCGCCTTTCATGGGATTCAAGGTCGCTTTACAAAGAGGAACACAGAAACACTCACAAACAGACTAGACACAGTACATTAAATGACTGGAGTTAAAGGCTGTAGGCTGTGTTGAAAAGATGGGTTTTGAGGAGTTTTTTGAAAGAGTCCAGTGTGGGAGCATTGCGGAGGTCGGGAGGGAGAGCGTTCCAGAGGGTGGGGGCTGCTACACTGAACGCTCTATCCCCGAAGGTCCGCAACCTGGTGTGAGGAATGGAAAGCTGGCCGGAGAAAGATGAACGGAGGGTCCTTGACTGGGTGTAGGGATGGAGGAGGTCAGTGAGGTACTGGGGTGCCAGACCATGGAGGGATTTGTATGTGAGGAGGAGTGTTTTGTAGGTGATGCGGGTCTTGACAGGGAGCCAGTGAAGGTGGATGAGGGTGGGGGTGATGTGCTGCCAGGGTTTGGTGCGGGTAAGAACCCTGGCAGCTGAATTAAGTACAAACTGGAGCCTGTCCAGGGTTTTGTTGGGAACCCCGGACAGGACTCCATTACAATAGTCCAGACGGGAGGTGATGAAGGAGTGAATGAGGGTCTCAGCTGTGGAGTCGGAGAGTGATGAACGGAGGCGGGATATATTTTTGAGGTGGAAGAAGGCGGATTTTGTGACAGATTTGATGTGGGATTGGTAGGAGAGGGTGGAGTCCAGAATGACACCCAGGTTGCGGACTGTTGGGGATGGGCAGATGGAGCAGCCGTCGATGTTGAGACATAGATCTCCAACCTTCCGGAGTAGGGCCAAAATGATGTATGTATTTATCTCCATGTAGATTCAGTGTGAAACCTGTTGAAGATGGTTCCACATGCATTGCCTTGGAATGACACCCGCACAAATACCAAACAAAGATACCCCTTGGCATTGTGTATTGTGCAACAACTCTAACTAGAGAGGCTACAGGTGAGTTTGGCTTACTGTTACCAGAGATTTAAAGGTTAATGTCTGAAGAATGTAGGGAATCAAAATGTTTGCAAGTGCAAGAATCCTCTTTTTAAAATCTTAATGGGAACTTTGTGATTTTATGTGCCATAATGGTAGTTGTTTACTTATAAACTGCATGTCCATAAATCTTGTTCAACACAAATTGACACGAACCAAGTAAAGGACCCAGGCACGACTCAAAAGTTCAACAAAAAAGACTCTTTATTTGAGTAAAAAACATGCCAAAGTATTAACCAAAAATCACAGTATGAAACTGGCATAAAAAGCAAAAGTAACAAAACAAAATCACAGCAAGGCTGGAAAAATCAGTAAAGGAAGACTAACTACAAATCTCAAAGATAAACTGGTCTTTTCCAAAAAAAATCCTAACAAACAACCTGACTGATCTGAAATCTCTTAACATGACAAGATGAACACGCACAGGACAAAGGGAGACACAGACTATATATACACACACCAGGTAATGGGACACAGGTGGAAACAATGAGGGCGGGGACGACAATCACAAAGGCGGGAAACACATCAGGACAGGAAGTGAAGTTTTCTGAAACGAGAGGAGAGACATTACTACAAAATAAAACAGGATGGGAAACACAAAAGACAGGACTGAACTGAAAGGTGTGAACTTAACATAGATGACGAGACATGACACAAATGATGTCGAACGTGCAAAAAAACAAAAACTGTGCTGCAATTGATGTTTAACTGAAATATTCTAGATAAAAGGTTTTAGCTGTTTAAGCTCTTTATTTTGCCACACATACATGCTTTGTCACAACTCATTAAAATGTTTAAACGGCTGTTCATAAAGTATATGAGTATATATTTTTATGCTACACAAGTATACAATTCAAAACACATCATAAAAGGTCCATGGTTGCATGAGGTTGACTCATTAAATTGGTACTTTATATCACTGTAACTTAGACTTACTGTAACTGAATGGATAACACCTGTCAAATGTGACTGTGTATCTTTTCATTTAGTGGCGATACAAACTGATTGCAATTGAAGGAATAGAATTTAATCAATCAACTACTTTAAACAAAGTGGTTTTGTATCAACATCCATTGGGATCTATTTAAATCATAGATATTTAGTTTTCATTGGTTTCACAATATACAAGACATTGCATATTTGTATTATGTGAAGTCATTTTTGCAGCACTACAATGGTTTATAATGTGAGTTATTGTGTATTTTATTCTTTTAAAAAAATTCTAGAAATTGTATAAAAGCACAATGTCCCAAACTGAGTGTTGTAGAGTATCCAGCAGGAGACAAATAATACCTAATGGACATGTGATTTATAGGAGAACTTGGTAAACTGTGGCGATTGTGATGCACTCACTGATATAGTAATCACAGGGCCGGATCAAAGCATAGGCGATATAGGTGGTTGTCTAGGGCGCCACGTTCTGGGGGGTGGCTCAAACTTTTTTAATGAAGCCCCAATGTTAAATTCAAGCCTACTGCCAGAGTGACACCTTCACTCCTAACCTTTCTCTCTGCTCCGCTCGCATTAACCGTCACTCTGCCGCTCTCTCTCTTAGCCTACTTTCTCGACCACTCACTCAGTGGCAGTGCGCACTTCATGACACAAGCTACAAGATAGGAGAGGAGAGGAGAGATGCGTTCAGGTCCAGTTGGAAAAACTCAAACTCGGGGGAGAGGGGAGGGTAAGAGGTGTTCTTTTGTCGAACGCTGTGTTGTTTAATTAGCTCGCCCTACTCGTCTAATCACAGGTGATACAGACAGACACAACGACAGACAACATATAATAGAAATGTTAAATAATAACAGTTCAGGTACACATTTTTACATTTTCAATGATTACTTTGACTGTAAATAAAGAGTGCGTAAAATTGCATCAATATAGAGGTTGTTATAAAAAAGATTCATGTGGAGAATCCCCCAGACCCTCCTACTGGGGTCTAAGGCCTCTCAACGTCCTCATATCCCAACACATTGTAGTAAGCTTAATCGATCTTTATCACAATATCACATCTAATAATCAGGGTGTGATGAACCTTGTGACAGAAGCAGGTAAAATCTGGTCTAAACACAAACGTTTAATCAAAGTCATCAAATAGATGTCTACTGATTTTTCACAGCCCACATTTTGCTGTGTTTTAGCCCAGACGCCACGTATTGATGGCTATTAGCCTTCTATTAGCCGCAAAATTGCTTGCTGGGTCTGTATACCTCATTTTAGCGCAGGCGGCTGGCTGCTGGCTTTATTCTCGTAATCTCAGATTGTTTTTCTTTAACGCACCCCTCATACTCAGACGTAGGCCTCTGACGTTCAGACAAACATTTTAGAAAATACAAGAAAGTCTTTTAGCTGTATGGGCTTTAAAAAAAAATGTTTGGACTGACATGAGTACGTAGTTTAATTTACATCCTAAATTCATTTTATCCAATGTTAGCCTAGCATGTAGGCTCTGGGCATAAACAATGGTCAGGTATCAGTCTTATTGTGAAGGTCTGAAAACCACCTGGACTTTCACTTGGATGTTTGCCTATCATCTTTAACTACAGGACCACACCCCTTGCTTTACGAGTGCTTCTACTTCAAGGAGTTTTGTATTAAGCCTATCCTCACTTGACCTGCACCTGCAATGACAAAGTGAAAGTTAATGTACGGCGGCGGCTGTGTAGCATACCTGTGATTTTTCTGCTTCTCTGAAATGGCTCGTTACTTTTTCCTGGCCTATTTCATCTTTACCTCCTGCCTAGGTGAGTTTGTCTGCAGATTATGAAAATGCTAATGCTTAAAGCTTTGCACTTCTATGTGGACATCAAAAGTACAGATTGTCGCAGGCCTGACAGGGCGTGCAGAGTTAATCATTTACCCAAACTTGAGTCCAATAGTTCATAGATCGTTGGTAAAAACTGTGTCTCTTTACATTATTTAGTATGAACTGTTTTTCTCATTTCTAATAATAAGTTTACAGCTCAATTATAGACTTAAAGGGGACACAGCATTCATTCTGTATATTGCTTACCAAGAAATAAACCTGATGATATTAGCTTATTATGTTTACTTGTATTTATGTATTCAACTTGTACGCTGTAATTGCACATTTGCAACTCTGAAGACTGTATGGCACATTAACACCTTTACTTTTACATTGTAGATATATGTTGTTGTTGTTTAGATTTACTATAGTTGAGGTTATTTATTAGTGTTGGTAGAATTCTTGGATGTATATATTTCTCTTCAGGTTTTACAGTTATTTTACTGTGTTTTTATTCAGATGCTTTATTTTGCTTTGATAATCTGATGCTGTAACACCACAATTTCCCAGTCTGTCTGTCTGATCACACTCTCGATGTTTAAAATGTACTTAATTCTTCTACATTTAATGCTGCATATTTTCATACCTCTCTTTGTGTCTAGTTGCAGGACAGTCTCCAAAATATGCCCTCGAGGGAACGGAGGTACACTTTAGGCCAGACGTCTCTGGACAACCAAATTCAATTCTGTGGAAACATAAAGGAAACAAAGTGGTAGAGTTTGACGACAAGGAGCAGCGTGTGTACAGCCTATTTAAAGACAGGGTCACTCTCAACTGGATCTCTGCTGAACTTGAAATCACTGGACTCAGATTTGAAGACAGTGGAGAATATGAATTGGATATAGACATAAACAAAAATTTATATAGATGGAATTATGAATTGGAGGTCATAGGTAAGTTTTTTGGAAAAGTGTTTTGGACAAACTGGTGTTATACAAAAAATCGATCATGGTGAATTCGATAGCTGGGAGTTGATGGTTTGCCATGATATAAACTCAAAGGATTCCTTAGTAGACGATAGCACTGCCAATAAGACCCAACAAGATCTTCTGGATCTTTTCCATGTTTTATCGTTTAACAACTTGGCATCGCAAAAACAGTGTTTATACACTGATCAACAGAAAGCTTGGATGGGTGACAGTGTGCAGCCACACAGACTGTTGCTTTGTTTATTTACCAAGAGCAACATTATAGCGGAGTGACAAAATGATTCTGCTAACCCGTGGACTGGTGCTTGTCAGAAGTTATTGAAGACATAGAAACAAATGGAGAGAGCCTCTTAACCCAGAAGCTTAATTTACCAGTAATCAATACAAGACATTTGAGACAGTCAGCTGTGAGAAATGGGGGAACTTGCAGTTGTCAGATGTGTAAGATACAGACATACAGAGTCACTGCTGTAATGCTTCTAAAAGGTGCTTCTACCAAATGGGTGGTGGGGTGGAGAGTCTTATTATCGATTCAGTTTACATCACTTTGTAGGGATTTGTTTCACTTTAAGGTGATTTTTTCCACCGATCAACTTCAGACTCACAAGTGACATTTGTATTTGAAGTTGGCAATCAGGAAAACCTTTACTGTAAACAAAGTAGCATTATGAGACATGTTTACCTGCTGTTCTGGTCAGAAAAATCTTCTCACCTGAAATCCTTCAACACCCTCACTTAACACAGTACAGAACTGTTATTTGCATCGTACATTTGTTGAAGGGGCATCTTTGTTCTTTCAATAGTTTCTGTGTCCGAGTGCTACGTAGATTTTATTTGACCTCCATTTTGTGAGCAGCTTGTGAAAGTCCCACAGAGAATTGACACATTGCCCTCCAGCTAATATGAACATATTCAGCCAGGACTTTACTCCCTCACCCAATAGTGTAGTGAGAAGATTAAGATATCAAAAGCAGACTTATCTTTTGATATGTAACCTATAAATTATATTTTATAGTTAGTATATTGGCTTTGCTTTTTATGACTTAGAAATACGAGCCTTATTCACACTGAAACCATAATAAATCTGTCATGTACCATCATGTTTATCTTAGACCAAGAAGTATTGTTACTTAACATTTTCTGATCAGCAATTTATGCCCCGTATTAGGTTTAAGTTTTGAAATTATTTAGGTATCTACTGCTTATGTTTTCATTCAGACAAGGTTGCCATGCCAACCATATCCTGTGAGATGAATGATGCATCTGGAATCCAGGCGACGCTGCTGTGCTCTGCAGAGCCCAGACCACTTCAGTCCCCACTGAAGTTTGAGTGGAGTTCACAGGGAAAACCACACCCAGGACAAAATTACACAATATCCCTGGGAGATAAACACGATGAGGAAGTGTACAGCTGTTCAGTGAGAAACCCTCTGAGCAGTGAAACAGCTACATTCACTGCAAAGGAATGCTACCCTGGTACGACTTTACGTAGACACTATATGTTGTTTACAAGCACATGCACTTTCAGAAATTGCTAAGCTGTTAAGTTAGAGCTTTAATTTTTACAAGGCCTGACAGAAATAAATGTATGAATAGATATCAAAGTTATTAACTAAATGAATATATCCGTTAGTTTTTTCTCAAGAGAGACAGCATGACTTCATATTCACATTCTAGACAAAATGTCCCGTGTTACAGAACTATATGGAGTTGTTTTTGTTTTGCATGTAATATAATTAGAAATGTGTCTAACTTTGACTTCTGTGTTTCTGTGCAGACAAAAGTTCATCTGTAGCTCTGATTGTCGGTTTGGTCATCACAGGTTTAGTAATTATTCTACTGGTTGTGGGCATAGTGTGCTGCAGACGAAAACAAAAAGGTACAGTTAAACACAATTACACTTTAATAAAAACAAAAATGTCATGAACTGACTTTATTTATAGTATAGATTGACAGATGTCCATGTATTCCCAAAGCTTTGTGTAACTCAGTATCTGAGGTTTTCAGTGGGGCAGAGGAAGAGGTTCCTCCATGATTACAGACAGAATATGTCTTTAAAGCTTTTTATGTTCAGTATTATTAAACAAGCGAAAAACTCTTTCTCTCTTTCTTTATTTTTTTCTCTTTCTCTCCTCTCACCCCTTTTTTCAGCATGTTTTGCAAAAGGAGATGTGGAAAAACAGTCACCAACCAGAGGTACGATACATTTTCAGTCTTTTATTGGATATTTTGTTGACAATTTTTAGGAATTAATTGATTGATTTATATGATTAATTAATGATTCACTTGATAAAGATCTTGAACCAGCATATTGCTGCTCAGAATAATTAAATGACTTTCAATAGGCTGATCATGTCAAACACTAGTTTCAGACCTACTCAGATGAAAGAACAAAGTGAAGTGGAAAAATGCATTTAGTGTTCGGCTTAAATTGTAGAGAAGTCGGACATTTTGAGAGTTTTATGGATTGTTGTTTTCATTATAAAGAAGTCACTGACAAGTAAAGAAAGCGTCCAAGACTGACATTGAACACAGTTTATTAAAAACTGACCTTTTATGTTCTGGACCGCTGAGCTCTCCTGAGTCTTTTTTTCTTTCTCTCTTGTTGTCTTGTAATTCCTATAATTTTACGGAAAATGTATGTTAATAATAATAATAATAATAAAAAAATTTATTTGAAGGCGCCTTTCTCGACACTCAAGGACACCGTACATATATATATATATATATATATATATATATATATGTATACACATTAAAAGAGAGAGAAAAAACAATAAAAGTGACAGAGCAATTAGCGTCATGTGGAATAGGCAGGAGTTGTGATTTAAAATCGGGGAATGAATCGATGTTTCTGAGTTGGGCTGGTAATGAATTCCAGAGAAGGGTGGGGAGACGGGCGAAGGGAACAGACAGGTGTAAGGAGGAAGAGGATCTGAGGGAGCGGGAGGGAGTGGGAACATGGAGGAGGTTGGACAGATATGGGGGGTGAGGTTGTGGATGGCCTTGAATGTTAACAGGAGGACTTTGAATTGAATACGGAACTGAACCGGGAGCCAGTGGAGCTGTTGGAGGACAGGAGTGATGTGGTGGACGGAGGGGGTTCGAGTAATGATACGGGCAGCTGAATTCTTGACCAGTTGAAGTTTATGGATGGATTGTGAGGGAGGCCGAAGAGGAGGGAGCTACAGTAATCCAGACGGGAAGTGACGAGACTGTGGACAAGGATGGCGGCAGTGTGGGGGTGTGGGAGGGGCGGAGACGATTGATGTTTCGTAGGAGGAAGTAGGCAGACTGGGTAATGTTATTGATGTGGGATTGAAAGGATAGTGTGCTGTCAAGGATGACACCCAGACTCTTAACCTGGGTGGAGGGTGAAACGGAGGAGTTATCAATAGTGAGGGTTAGACACTGAGCAAGCTTCGTCACCAGATGAAACACCTGTGTTTGTGCATTTTCACTTTGTTACTTGTTGTGCTAAAAATGCAGCATGTAGCAGCTTTATCAGACTGGTGTGAACTGCACATTGTGTACAGGGAGTGTTGCAGCAGAGAGCTACGGTTACAATCCTTTCAATTACAAATAGATAAATAACATAATAATATAGCATGTTTTTGATTTTTGACGATATGCATAATTGCCTGGATCAGAGCTGGTTAAGTGACTTTGATACAAAACAGATGGATGAGGGACTGAACCACGCAGCATCCACTGCTAAGTCTCAATCCATAGCTGCCATGTGATAAAGTTGGTCCATTGCTCCTGAATGAACTCTTTTATTCAAAGGTAAAATCTTTTGTCTCTGTTGAATTAAACTATATTTTGTGTTTCAAATCTGTTTCAGGGTCAGCTCAGGGTGATGAAGGCCAGCCTCTGATTGAAGCACACACACTTCCCTCTCCACAGAGACTCAGCTGTGTGACCCACGTTAATAATGGCAGCCCTAATGACCCTGCTAAGAAGAAACAAGAAAACAGTGATTCAGGCTACGACACTGGAAAAGGTAAACACTGCGTGACCTGTGTGCTTTTATTTTTACTTAGGGATCATTTTGTATAAAGTCCAGAATGCAGGGATAAAACTGAGATCATTTCAGGGACTTGCACGTGACAGAAAATAATATTTATTGATTTATGTATTGTTTTTTTCTCTCCCAGCAGCTAATGTGGATGAGACGCCACAAAGAGGTAACACCTGAACAAATGTTATTAACTGACTCGTAAACTCAGGTGCTACAAATAAGTTTGCTGGTTGTGTCTGTTCACTCTTATCAGGGCATGTCAAAGAGAAGGTAGAAAAGATAAGCCAAAAGGAAAACGAAGATGGACAGACTCCGATCAACAGAGGACCAGGTAATCATTATTAGTTGTAAAAAGTGATTGTTAGCCAACAGCTGCAGCTAATGCTTATTTTATTATCATAATCACAAAAGCAAAAGCAGTTATTGTTGATTAATTTTCTGTCAATCAGCAAATTCTTTATCAGTGTATTGTTTTAGTATTACACTTTATTAGAATCACACATCGTTCTTAACTGGATCTGAGTCCCATCTTAACATAGACAAACATGATGCAGGTGCACCAGAGATCAAAGGACCTGCAGAGAAAGACGTCCGACTGTCAGACACTAAGAAGGAGTTTACATCAGACCCAGCTGGTGTTTCGGACAGATTCACTGAGGACGCACAGCCTGATCAGGAATCTGAGGACGCACAGCCTGATCAGGAATCTGTGAACGCACAGCCTGATAAGGAATATGAGTATGGACGGCCTGATCAGGAATATGAGGACACACAGCCTGATCAGGAATCTGTGAACGCACAGCCTGATCAGGAATCTGTGAACGCACAGCCTGATCAGGAATCTGAGGACGCACAGCCTGATCAGGAATATGAGTATGGACGGCCTGATCAGGAATATGAGTATGGAAGGCCTGATTATGAATCTATGAATGCACAGCCTGATCAGGAATCTGTGAACGCACAGTCTGATAAGGAATATGAGTACGCACAGCCTGATCAGGAATCTGTGAACGCACAGCCTGATCAGGAATATGAGTATGGACGGCCTGATAAGGAATCTGTGAACGCACAGCCTGATCAGGAATATGAGTATGGACGGCCTGATAAGGAATATGAGTACGCACAGCCTGATCAGGAATCTGTGAACGCACAGCCTGATAAGGAATATGAGTATGGACGGCCTGATCAGGAATCTGAGGATGCACAGCCTGATCAGGAATATGAGTATGGAAGGCCTGATAAGGAATATGAGTACGCACAGCCTGATCAGGAATATGAGTATGGACGGCCTGATAAGGAATCTGTGAACGCACAGCCTGATCAGGAATATGAGTATGGACGGCCTGATAAGGAATCTGTGAACGCACAGCCTGATCAGGAATATGAGTATGGACGGCCTGATAAGGAATATGAGTACGCACAGCCTGATCAGGAATCTGAGGATGCACAGCCTGATCAGGAATATGAGTATGGAAGGCCTGATAAGGAATATGAGTACGCACAGCCTGATCAGGAATCTGTGAACGCACAGTCTGATAAGGAATATGAGTACGCACAGCCTGATCAGGAATCTGTGAACGCACAGCCTGATCAGGAATATGAGTATGGACGGCCTGATAAGGAATATGAGTACGCACAGCCTGATCAGGAATCTGTGAACGCACAGCCTGATAAGGAATATGAGTATGGACGGCCTGATCAGCAATCTGAGGATGCACAGCCTGATCAGGAATATGAGTATGGACGGCCTGATCAGCAATCTGAGGATGCACAGCCTGATCAGGAATATGAGGATGCACAGCCTGATCAGGAATCTGTGAACGCACAGCCTGATCAGGAATATGAGTATGGACGGCCTGATTATGAATCTGTGAACGCACAGCCTGATCAGGAATATGAGTATGGACGGCCTGATTATGAATATGAGGACGCACAGCCTGATCAGGAATCTGAGGATGCACAGCCTGATCCGAAATCTTCCACTCAACAGACAGGTTTGGAAAATGTACTATCTGAGCTCGATGCAGAATAATCACAGGGGAAAAACAAACACACAGTCAAAGTGAAAAACAGGAATAGGACACAGGTGACACTTTAAGTCCCCTTCGTAGCATTTCTAAGCAATAAACAAACAGCTGATATATGGATAGAATATATTAGCGTTACATCATAGTGTTTACATCATAAAAGGTAAAAGCTGCTTGAGTTATCACAACTTTTTACAGTTGCTAAGTGTTTGTTTGCTACAACTGTTCAAAAATGTGGGTTAAAAAAACAAGTTTAAGAAAATATAAATAGACATAATATCACAAAATGACATTCATCCTTCTGCTGTCAGTATTTACAAAACACTGTCATTTAATGCTTCAGTGAAACGATGGAGCTCTGACAAGATTAAGAAACAAACTTTGTACTGAAACAATTTAATATAATATTAACATTACTAAAACATCTTTTTCCATATGGATGTATTTCATTGCTTGTGTAAAAAATGATAATTTGCAAACAGCTGCACTTTGTGCTTAATTTCATGATCATAATGTCAAAATCAACAAATCCTCACATCTAAGAACCAGAGAATATTTGTAGTTTTTTAAGTTGACCTAAAAAAATTACTCATTTCATTTATTTGTTTAATGTTTAGGAAGTAAAACAGGGAAGCACGTGAAAACTCCTCCTTCCTCTCCAAATGGTGAGTCACCTTCTTTGACAGGATGCAACTCATCATCTTAAAATCCCAACAGATTTTTGCATTTCACTACTTTGAGAGGATTATTTACCTATCACGGCTACTAGTCACCCAGTCTGTAAGCAGTCACTGCTTAGCCTTTGAGCTTTTGGATTGACTTAAAGATTTTACTGATTACTCCCTCCAGCTTAATCTTGCAGCATTTTTATACTTACTTCCTGTACTTTGTATTTCTTGGATTTTGGCGCCCCCCTGTGGACAAAGCTGTACCTCTTATCTCTTTGCTGATATTGTCCTGTAGATGCTTAAGTGGCGGTGTTTAAAAAAAATCTCATCCTGCTTTCTCTAACAGTCATATGCATCACTCACTTTAAATTTCTGCCCTGAAAAATGTAAACAAAGGCAACGTGCAGTTAATCGCTTCGTCTGACACCTACCCCCCACCAGCGGTTTCAAGCATTGAAAATAACTATATAGAAATAATCAATCATGGTCGGGTTTGCTTTTGTAGGTCATATTGAATAATTAGAATTTATTTCAGTCTGTTTCATAACCAGTGAAAAACTCCTCACAGGAGCTTTAAGTGTAGAAATGTACAGTATCTCATTCAAGTGACCTGGAATCTTGCATGGACAACATTGAATAAACTACTTTAATAATAATAATAGTATTGATGATATAAATAGTAATGATCTGTATTAGCAAAACAAAAATGTTGTACCTATTCAGTAGTTGTGCTTGATGAGCTGTTTTGTAGTGTTTTACATGCAGCGCAGCACCATCAACAGAACAGACGTCTCTACTATTATTTCTGAGAGCTGTGTGTCGTTCAAAAACATACAGTGAAAATGTTTTTACATCATAACTATAATATTACACCTTTAACAGTTTGATTAAATTAAGTTTTATTGAATATAGTCTGTAATTTTATTTTTATAATGAGGTTACTCTTTAAATCCGATAACTTATCATCACATGACTTTAAAATTACAGTCAGATGTTTTGACCCTCATGGGCCACCATTAAAGAAAGGGAAAGAGATATCGGTTTGAACTGTGTACTGTGCAAGGTAATTCATTATATGAGCCCTAATGACTCTGCTACATATGATAAAGAAGACAGAGATTCAGACACAGACACTGTAAAAGGTAAGGTCTATTTCTCTGTCAGTCTTCTGCTGTTGTTTTTTTAATAAAACAATATGTCATTGTAATACATCAGCCAAATGACTTCAAGTCAGAAGCCCAGACAGCAAAGAGATAAAACATATGTACTGAAGCAATTTAATATAACAGTAAAGATATAAAACACATCCACATGTTGTTAGGATTTCTTTCTTCCTCTCACTTTGCCTTTTAGTGCTTACATACATATGTGTAATCTTTGCTGTCACTAATGTTATTATTCTAAGCTGTTGAGGACTGAACCAGTCTCTGTGGTTAATTTGTTTTCCCAGCACTTGATCCACAACATGAGAGGCCACCAAAAGGTCACATTAATACATGTTTTTATTATAACATACACATAACATTATTGTTGATAGATCTATAAATCAGCTGGTTATTTAATAGTTTCAGTACTGCTCTTTATCAACATCACAGATTGCTCTTAACTGGATCGTTTGACTCCCAGTTACAAAGACAGCTTCTGTATGGTTTAAAATCTTAAAGATTAAATGTTTTTTAATTTCTTTTTTTCTGTTTCAGGTTCAGAAAGTACCACCTGGAACCAATAAGTGACAAACCGATTTTTGCAGCTGAAAATAGATCAGATAGCGGCGATGATGGTGAAAAAACAGATAAGAAACAATGTTAAACCAACTCCTCAGAGCCTCAGAGCTCAATACCAACAACAGAAGACACCAGCAACACCAGCACTCCACAGAAGCTGCACAGACAGTTTCAGATCAAGAAAAAGAGGGTGAAAAGGGACAAGACTCGGGTGAGAGTGAGGGGCCGTCAGACAGCAGACCTGCAGATGAAGATACAGCTAAGGGTCAGACTGTTAAAGATAATAAAGAGGTCAAGGTTTGCCCAAAAGAAGAAAAGCCAGGTGAGGATAAAGAAGGACAACAGGAAGGTGAAGTAGTTGTTTAGGCTTTAACACAAACTCTGCAAACTGAAATGAGAAAGGGAAAAAGATAAGCTCATTAAAAAGATCAGACAGACGTACAGAAAGAGCCATTGAGAGGAGAATTAGACGAGTGTATTTTACACATTTTAAAATGTCTAACTTTTCAAAAGGGCAGATCTGAGTTGAACACCTACGGCATGTTAAAAGCAGACTGGTGCTCAGTCTTTATTAAGATTCAAAGAGATCATCTTCTTATACCGACTGTGAGAAACAGTCAGTAGTTAAACTCAGAGTACAGAATGAAATAAATTTGTTCAAACCTTTCACTAAGAAAAATACTACTAAGGTACTTTTCCTTTTAACTATTTTTAATGTTATTCATGTGACCTGTCTGACAGATGAAGAAGAAACAGACGTAAACATAACACAGACCCTGCTCAAAACAAGACAAGAAATAACAGCAGGAACATAAAGAATAAAAAAGATCAAGTGTTGCTGTTTTGTATAGTTACATTTTTTTTTTTAATATTTAGTATCTACTAATCATTTGTATGTGTGTTATTTTTTAATCTAACAAATGTAAGTTATTTTAGTGTAACTAATTAAGCAGCACTAATTTTATGAATGTCATGCTAGGACCTTTGATTGTTTATATACGGGAGCCACTACAGTACAACAGAATGAGTGATGAGAATATTATGTGCTTAGCTGGACATCCAGTGACTTAAAACAACAGATATTTGGCATTTTTAAAAGCTGATTTTCTTTTTTTGCTAATTTTTTGAAGTTGCTTGAGGAGGTCAGGGTAAATTTGTCACTAACTATTGGTGCTTTTCATCCGTAGATGTTTTTGCTATAGTGAATAGCAGTAGTAGTTGTGATGATGAATGTTTTGTAAATGTAATTGCACTGATCATTAAAAGCTAATTTATTTCTAGTTTCTTCCCTCTCTGTTAATGATCAAAGCTCAGACTCTGTTCACTTTTATTCATTTTATCTATTCATTTAACATACATTTTAAAGTTTAGTAAAGGTGTGATCAACAGATCGACTACTCTCATACTGACACTGCATCAGGGCTATAAGTGAGTAACTATAAGGACCTTAATGTGTCAGTAGTGTCAGCTCTTGCCTCTAGTTATGCACCGATTTCTGGAGATAATACACACTGATCAGCCATAACATTATGGTCACCAGCCCTGACCCGTCGAGGCACGGACCACACTTGACCTCTGAAGGTGTGCTGAGGTATCTGGCACCATCTTATCTTGGGAATATCGTTTCCATGAACGGGTATACTTGGTCTCCAACAATGTTTAGGTAGGTGGTACATGTCAAAGTAACATCAGCATGAATGGCAGGACCCAAGGTTTCCCAGCAGAACATTGTCCAATGTGAGGTAGGTGATTGGCGATCCTGTGGTTTTCTAGGGACTGTTTTTACACACGACCAGTGCATTAATGTCATATCTACTGTACTGGCTGAGAATGTCCCGAGGATTACAGCAGCCTGCTCTATTAACCTACATTACATGATCGTGTGAACACAGACTGTGTGAGGTGGATAGACAGAAAGGTATTGTATACAAGTATTTAGTATATTTATATCAAGATTTAATATAAATTGCACAGCGTATACTTAATATAAATGTGTTTTTTGACGACAATTGTCTGTCTGTGGTCTAGCGATCCAAATCTCGCGTTGTAGCTTAAAGTCTCGCGCTGTGGCTGGCAGCCAATCAGAGAAGCCGCTGAGCGCTTAATCAGGAAGTATCTATGCATAAGAGCAGCCAATCGCAGGTATCTGTTGTTGCCGCTGTAGAGATCCCACTAAACTGCTGAAAACTGCTTTTGAAGTTACCAAATGTTTGTTAAATTCATTCGCTGTGCTGTTGATGAAGCAGTTGACTATGTGTTAAAACCCTTGTGTTGAACGAACGCCGAATTGGCCGGGTTTTTTTTTTAAAATCCCTGTCATGGAAAGAGATGAGTGATGGCGAGCTGGAAGAACTGATAAACTGGGAGCCGCATTCCAACAAACCTCAAGGGAGAGGACAGCAACAATCATCAGCTTATAGAAATCATCAACCGATCCGAAGTCATCCAACTCTGACCTGTGCGGTAGGAAAGGACTCTCGGACTCTTTATTTAGTTTTTGGACCTTTGTGCCTGAAATGTTTTTTTGATTTAAAGGACAATTCTAAATGAACTTTTGAAAAGAAAATTCCATATAATTTGAGTTTAAAATATTATATGAATGTTTTGAACTGTCTGGTCGACAAAAAAGAGAATTTAATTTGTGAATTGTTATTTATTTTATTTTTTATTTTTCATTTTCCTTAATATAAGGCATTTTGCTTAAACCCATTTCAAGTCTCCTGAGTTATTAAATATTGCCATCAGTTTCATTTTCCTTCTCTTTCCGAGTTTAAAATCTTCTAGTTTAATTTCTCTAGTCCAACACTTGATGTTTAGCAATCATATTATTATCATAACAGATAAATTATAGTAAATATATGTATTATGTGCTACATATTGCTCATGTATATCGTGAAAGTAGCGCCGTGGAGACCTGGCATTGTCTGGTACATGGTAAGCACTGGAGAAGTTGCCGTGTGGAAATCCCCACTCTGTTGACTGTTACTCTCTGAGCTAACCAGCTATCTCGGGGCTTCTGCTAATTGCTACATGTCGCTAGCCCTCTCGACCTGTACCAGAAACGTTACAACACACAGGCATCACAATGTTACGCGTCCATTTGACTGAAAGTAAATGAGTTTAACGAGATAATTAACGGAGAATGATTGGCGCAAAAATAATAGCCATTTTGAATTTTTACAAAATGCTTCGATTACGTGACGCCCCAGTTCACCCAGGCATACAGTAGAAGTGGTACCCCCTGAATGCGTCAGTACTCAAGTACCTACCCGAGCTAGACCTGACACCTGTAAGGTTTATGGGTCTCAGGTTGCTGCATCAGAATGATCTCCACTGAAGAGGCTTGGACTGTCTCAGCGGACAGAGAGACATTCTAGAGACACCAAGCACCATCATACCTGAGAGGAGTCAGTCTAGTAGTGAGAGGCATGATCTTCTTCCTCTTGCTCCCTGCTCGACTGTAGATCAGCACTCTTCTGTCCCTGTGACTGAGCCAGCCTGGGAAACTCTTTACCGAGACATGACCCGTGGCTATATGACTGCTTCTTCGTGTCATTTTCAGCGCATAGAAATTTTTGTCTTTCGTATGCCTAACATTGCAGGAGAGGCAATGAATAGAAGGCGCTGCTGCAGAGGCTTGGTCCACTTCAGTGAGAGGCATGAACTTCCTCTTCTCGCTCTCGGCTCATCTTCAGATCAGCCGCCTTCTTTCCCTGTTGATGAGCCAGCCTGTGACAACAGCGAAACTCTTGGTGGCTCAGACACACCGCAGCCTGCTGGCAGCGGACCAGGAGAAATTAGGTGTAAGATCACAGCTGGAACTCCAACTCTTCCCAACAACAAAGTGGAAGACGGGATAAATAGGCAGAAGATGAGTCAGAAGAACGAGCAGACGAAGACTAAGAAGAACAGGCAGATGAAGACTCAGAAGCTGAGGCAGATGAACAAGCAGGATAGCATCCAGCTGATCAAGCAGGAGAAAAGTCAGAACGATCAGGAGAACAGTCAGAAGATCAGCAAGAAGAAGAAGAAGGAGAAGAGGTATCAGCTGGAGTGTGACAGGAGTGGGTACAGGAAAAGATAAAGAGTGTCACGCTCTCTCCTCTTTTTTCTTCTTTTTCCACTTTTCTTTCAGGGTTTACTCCGGGTGCTCCGGTTTCTTCCCACATTTTTAATTCGGCCATTAAAATAAAATACAATTTAGAAAAAATAAAATAAGCATTTCAAAAGTATTTATTCTGATGTAATGGTGTTGATTCAGTGCAATTAGGAAAGTTGAGGACCGCAGTTCTGGGACCACATATCCAGTACCCTTGTGTTTATGCGACAGTGCCACCTTTTGCACGGATGTAAAATAGCAACTAAGGAAGTGTTCTGCCGAAATACAACTTTTTGTCATACAACTTCTAGTTTTAAAGGTTTATTACACTTAAATACAAATTCTACAAAACGTTTAAAGGTTTATTACACTTAAATACTAAGTTCTACAAACAGTAGGTTTATTTACTTTAATGTGTAAAATTTTACTTTAACAGTGCCTGATGTAATGCATGAGAGGAAGAGGACAGCCATCTTTTAACTGAAGAACTCCACTAAATTGTTATTGTATGTTTGAACTTTTAAAAGTGGATCAAATGCAGTGTATGCAAGATGGTATTATAGGACACGATACTGAAAGGGAACACAGGCCACACAAACCAAGAGGCGACATACTACAAGATCCCAATGCTTAATATAAATAAGATGTAGAGTATCTGATTGCATTCAGTCAGGTGCTTGTTTGACAGTGTTTAAAATATATCTCTGTTTCTTCTTTTATGTTTATATTACTCAGAGGTTCAGCATGTTGACTCACACACTGACATGGAGTGTTTATACTCTCTGGCAATCCTTAATACATTCTCAACGACATGGTTCCAGTGAATGGTTAAATAACAGCATTTTAATAGAGCAAAAATAAATACAATTTTTATTCTAGTAGACATTTCAACGTTTTCTAAGATGTCAAATATGTCTGGCTTAATCACTGGCATGACACCTAGAATTTTGTATTTGATGAAATGGTACAGCAATAGAACTAATGCATTTTAATAATTCAGTCGCTGGACATCATCGAGTTTGAATGAAGGGCTGAAATAAGCCAACAGAGAAAATATATGAAACTGTCAGGCAGTGTGGAGGAAGATAATTGTTCTGGCCTAAAGCTACTCAGTGGCGAAAGTGAAAGCTGCTTGTTAAGTAGTTTTACTGTAACTTTGTAACATAATAGATTTTGTCAGTAATTTAGCACAGTCATACGATGCATACACTAATGGAGGCGACCAAAAGAATACATTTTATTTATTACATTTTATTACATTTACCATGAAGTTTTAGGACTATTACAATTTATGAGTAGATCCCCAATGGTATCTCAAACTAAATCTCATGGGGAGATTTATCAGATGATTAAACATGTGTTTTCAGATTTAATTTGGCTATCAATTATTGACATTATTGATTATTGACATAATTCACTAACAAAAAGGAAAAGTAAAGGAGAAAATTAAAATGATTTTAAATGATTTATTCTTAAATTACAATTATTAATTACAATCTGACAACATTTTAAAAGACTAATGATTTTTTGCCAATTTATGTTTTTTTTGTTTTAGGCTATAAATAGTAAACTCATTTTTAGATCGGTATTTTGATATAAAATATGAATAAATAAAATACATAAAATATAAAATAAAGGTAATATAATAACCCAAATGTGGATGTTATGTTTTGTTTGAATAATAATGAAGATAAAAGCTATGGGAACAAGCAAAAATTCAAAACATATCATAAAAGGTCCATGGTTGCATGAGGTTGACTCATTAAATTGGTACTTTATATCACTGTAACTTAGACTTACTGTAACTGAATGGATAACACCTGTCAAATGTGACTGTGTATCTTTTCATTTAGTGGCAATACAAACTGATTGCAATTGAAGGAATAGAATTTAATCAATCAACTACTTTAAACAAAGTGGTTTTGTATCAACATCCATTGGGATCTATTTAAATCATAGATATTTAGTTTTCATTGGTTTCACACTTTATAAGACATTGCATGTTTTTATCTATATTTATTTTTATAATGGAGTTATTGTGTATTTTATTCTTTTTTTAAATCCTAGAAAAGCACAACGTCCCAAACTGAGTGTTGTAGAGTATCCAGCAGGAGACCATTTATGTATAAAACATTTTCCTGACACTACAAAGGTTTATAATGAAGTTATTGTGTATTGTTATTATAAAAACAACCCTAATATATAAAAGCACAGTTCCCCCCAAATCATTGCTGTAGTATAAGCAAAATGACATTATTTAGGTGTCACGTCATTTTATTGACACTACACCTAACCAGGGCGAAGTTATTGAATATTGTTGTAGTGTCCTTTTTCGGCATTGCAATTTGCAGATGGTCCCTGCGCACTCTTCTGACAGCAGTTTGTGCATCACCGCCAAAACAGCCCGGAGGACGGCTCATTCTGTTGAAGATGGGCTTGTAGCGTACTGTCTGCCTTACTGCGGTGCGTGTCGTTTTAATAAAAGCAATGTTTCGCTGCAGAGTTATCGATCCAAGAAAGCCGAATCTGTGAATATGTTTCCAACTTTACTCCTCCTGGGCTGGCGATGAAAAAGTGAAAGTAAAGTTCCGACTGCGGTCGTCGTGTGTCGGATTCCTGGGATTTTCCAGCTTCCCTGAAATGGCTCGTTACTATTTCCTGGCCTGTTTCATCTGGTGAAACCTGTTCTGGCCTAAAGCTACTCAGTGGCGAAAGTGAAAGCTGCTTGTTAAGTAGTTTTACTTTGTAACATAATAGATTTTGTCAGTAATTTAGCACAGTCATACGATGCATACGCTAATGGCGGCGACCAATAGAATACATTTTATTTATTACATTTTATTACATTTACCATGAAGTTTTAGGACTATTACAATTTATGAGTAGATCCCCAATGGTATCTCAAACTAAATCTCATGGGGAGATTTATCAGATGATTAAACATGCGTTTTCAGATTGAATTTGGCTATCAATTATTGACATTATTGATTATTGACATAATTCACTAACAAAAAGGAAAAGTAAAGGAGAAAATTAAAATGATTTTAAATGATTTATTCTTAAATTACAATTATTAATTACAATCTGACAACATTTTAAAAGACTAATGATTTTTTGCCAATTTATGTTTTTTTTGTTTTAGGCTATAAATAGTAAACAAATTTTAAGATCGGTATTTTGATATAAAATATGAATATATAAAATACATAAAATATAAAATACAGGTAATATAATAACCCAAATGTGGATGTTATGTTTTGTTTGAATAATAATGAAGATAAAAGCTATGGGAACAAGCGTTTTTTCTATATCGCTTATTGTTCCCTCAGCCACCGCTAGATGGTGCTGTTGTTCTGTGCCGCTGAGAAGGTGGAGGTTGACGGTTCAGTGTTTTTCCTTCTTTGGACCACTTTTGGCACTGACAATAGCAGCCCTAATACTCTGTTGTACTACTACAACAGAGTATTAGGGCTGCCTTAAAGGGAAAAAAATCTGAGATAATGAGATAACAGTTGTAATTTTAGGCTATGGCCTATATGCTATTTGAAGGGGAATATCAGAAGAGCAGACAGCCGTCTCGAGAGGTTCATGTATGTTTTGCTTCCATGCTACCAGGTGTGTTCAATCAATGTGACCCTGGCTAAAGTGGTATTAAACCTCCTGTGCAATCATTCACAAGTCTATCTTCATAAGATGGTTTATGGTCCTCATTGTAACGCAGGCAGCTGGCTGCTCTCCTGATATTCCCCTTCATAAAAACAGATAGGCTAACAATAGCCTAAAATTATGACTTTATTCTCGACTCGTAATATTACGATTTTCTCTAATTACTTTTTTCTCGTAAAATTATGACATCATTTTCGTAATCTCAGATTTTTTTTACTTTAACCCGGCCCTCATACTGGCGTGTATAGAAAATACAAGAAAGTCTTTCAGCGCTAATGGGCTAGCTATAGCACCGAAGAAAAACAGCTTATTGACTTTAAGCACATGAAAATAAGTTAACATTTTTACCCATAGTCTTAAGATTTTGGACTGACATGAGTAGTTTAATTCACATCCCATTTATTTTACCCATTGTCAGCCTAGCATGTAGGCTATGGGCATAAACAATGGTCAGGTATCCATCTTATTATTATTAGTATTATTCACTTACTTACTTCAGTTAGACTGTAGAAAAAGACTTACTTTCACGTTGACGTTTGCCTAGCATCTCTCCCCTCCCCTTCCCTCCGGGCTGTGTTGGCGTTGACGCTCAAACTGCTGGGAAGAGTGCGCAGGGACCGTCTGCAAATTGCAATGCCGAAAAAGGACATTATAAAAATATTCAATAAATTCATCCTGGTTAGGTATAGTGTCAACAAAATGACTTCACACCTAAATAATGTCATTTTGCTTATACTACAGCAATGATTTTGGAGGAAATGTGCTTTTATATATTAGGGTTGTTTTACAATAACAATACACAATAACTTCATTATAAACCATTGTAGTGTCAGGAAAATGTTTATATACATAAATGGTCTCCTGCTGGATACTCTACAACACTCAATTTGGGAAATTGTGCTTTTATACAATTTCTAGGATTTTTTAAAAGAATAAAATACACAATAACTCCATTATAAAGCAATGTAGTGTCACCAAACCACAGACATTTCACATTGAATCATCAAAGCGATCTCTTCAAAGAAGAAGAGACATGGCTGAAGAAATTCTTAAAGGATCAGGTATTAGTACACTTAGATTATTAATTAATTAATAGATTATTATTTTGTTGGACTCTCCATGCCAAATCAACAGGTTTTTTTTTTACCACTAACTCAACTAGTTCCACAACTTAACTGAAGCTGTATATACAGTATATGTATGTGTGTATATATATATATATATATATACACACACACCCACACACACACACACACACACACGTATACATAGGCCTATACATTTTTTAAAATTACGAATCAATTATTGTCTACTGTTATGCTTTACAGGTTTCCTTAATTTAAAATGTACTTAAAATGATGTATGTATTTATCTCCATGTATATTCAGTGTGAAACCTGTCGAAGATGGTTCCACATGCATTGCCTTTGAATGACGCCAGCACAAATACCAAACAAAGATACCCCTTGGCATTGTGTATTGTGCAACAACTCTAACTAGAGAGGCTACAGGTGAGTTTGGCTTACTGTTACCAGAGCTTTAAAGGTTAATGTCTGAAGAATGTAGGGAATCAAAATGTTTGCAAGTGCAAGAATCCTCTTTTTAAAATCTTAATGGGAACTTTGTGATTTTACCTGGTGCCATAATGGTAGTTGTTTACTTATAAACTGCATGTCCATAAATCTTGTTCAGCACAAATAATGTCGAACGTGCAAAAAAACAAAAACTGTGCTGCAATTGATGTGTAACTGAAATATTCTTGATAAAAGGTTATAGCTGTGTAAGCTGTTTATTTTGCCACATATACACGCTAATTTTGTCTTTCAGTTTGTTGAACATGTTAAAAGGGAGCCTGTTTAAACGGCTGTTCATAAAGTATATGAGTATATATTTTTATGCTACACAAGTATACAATTCAAAACATATCATAAAAGGTCCATGGTTGCATGAGGTTGACTCATTAAATTGGTACTTTATATCACTGTAACTTAGACTTACTGTAACTGAATGGATAACACCTGTCAAATGTGACTGTGTATCTTTTCATTTAGTGGCAATACAAACTGATTGATTAAATTCTATTCCTTCAATTGCAATCAACTACTTTAAACAAAGTGGTTTTGTATCAACATCCATTGGGATCTATTTAAATCATAGATATTTAGTTTTCATTGGTTTCACACTATTCAAGACATTGCATATTTTTTATCTATATTTATTTTTATAATGGAGTTATTGTGTATTTTATTCTTTAAAAAAAAAAAATCCTAGAAAAGCACAACGTCCCAAACTGAGTGTTGTAGAGTATCCAGCAGGAGACCATTTATGTATAAAACATTTTCCTGACACTACAAAGGTTTATAATGAAGTTATTGTGTATTGTTATTATAAAAACAACCTTAATATATAAAAGCACAGTTCCCCCCAAATCATTGCTGTAGTATAAGCAAAATGACATTATTTAGGTGTCACGTCATTTTATTGACACTACACCTAACCAGGGCGAAGTTATTGAATATTGTTGTAGTGTCCTTTTTCGGCATTGCAATTTGCAGACGGTCCCTGCGCTTCTGACAGCAGTTTCTGCATCAACGCTAACGTCAGTTATACAGCCCGGCTCGTTCCGTTGAAGATGGGCTTGTAGCGTACTGTCTGACTTACTGCGGTGCGTGTCGTTTTAATAAAAGCAATGTTTCGCTGCAGAGTTATCGATCCAAGAAAGCCGAATCTGTGAATATGTTTCCAACTTTACTCCTCCTGGGCTAGCGATGAAAAAGTGAAAGTGAAGTTCCGACTGTGGTCGTCGTGTGTCGGATTCCTGGGATTTTCAAGCTTCTCTGAAATGGCTCGTTACTATTTCCTGGCCTGTTTCATCTTCACCTCCTGTCTGGGTGAGTTTGTCTGCAGATCATGCCTGTGGTGATGTTTAAAGCTTTGCACTTCTGCGTTGACATGAAAAGTACAGATTAGGTAATCATTTACCCAAAGTTGAGTTCAATAGTTAAGAAAGTAGGTAAAATTGTGTCTCTTTACATTATTTAGTGTGAACTGTCATATGAAAAAAACAAAAAACATAAAAAAGCCACTCTTTGCTCAGCCTTCTTGCTCATACAGTGACCATGTCAGAAAGGTGTGGCCCAAGGCAGATGAGACAATGTTCAGACATATTGAATATTTCCACAGATCTTAATCTGTTGTTTTCATACTTTCTTTTTCTGCTGTTTGCTACTGCAAGCGTTCAGCCTTCTATTGAAATGTGTTTCTAATATATTGGAAACAGCTGACTTGGCTTAACACTATTAACTTGTCTCAAAACATATCTTACATTTGTATCAGTAGCTCTCCAGTGTTACCAAAAACTGAACATTATAAGCTTCATGCAAAAAGAAATGATTGCATATTTGCTTTTTATTTTCATTTAAAGAGCAGGTCTATATTATATCTAAATCTAAATGTTGTATGTGTGAAGTGATGTCGTAATACTCACGTGTAAATGGTTGCAAGTAACTGTGAATTAACATTCCTTAATTGATGATCTAACATTATCTATCATTAAGTGTATACTAATCACATACAGTCACAGTGACTTCATCATTTCTTAATGGTGAGCAACAGGAATACATGATGCAGCCTGCAGTAGTTCATGCGCTAGTTAAGCATTACTTAAGTATCTAAAGTGTTACCATTCTCTGAAGCAGCTGAGATCCTTCAAACTGAACTCTGCACTTTGGTGTGCTCATGCTGAAGTGGTTGCACAAGATTCATCTTGCACATTCAATAACACGTAATCAGTGTATTTGCACATTACGTCTCTGTACACTGTATTTGCAAAATTATAACTCTGTACACTGTACTCTAGTTAGTTAGTTAGTTATTAGTTTATTTCATCGTGTCATGCACAAAAATGTGCCCAGCCCACATGGGCTTACAAGACACTACAGTCAAAACAAGCAAGAGCAAAGGCTGAAGGAGAAGTAAAGAACAGTTACACCTCAAAATACATCAAACACTGTCTAATAAAGTATGAGAAACAAAACAAACAACAAAACAGAAACATCAAACATAAAGTGTTCTACTACGCTGTTGGAGAGCCTTAAACACAAATTCAGCCAACTGAAATACTTCATGTGTGAATAGAAACTGAAGTCTGCATTCTTCAGACATAGATAACAAATCAGGACAATCTGCAGGCATTTTGCCAGAAAGATGACATCTGAGATTGTGATACAGAGGACAGCAAAACAAAAAATGACAGACCTCTGTGCTCGAGTTAGGTTCAGGGTGACATAAAGCTCTGTATGGTAATATCTTTAAGCAAACAAAGAAAGATGTTCTTAGTTAGTCTGTTATGCGGCATGTTGATTATCTGTTCCACAGTCGCAATATGTCACCCTTATGCCGCACCTCACATGGTTCCCAGCCCATGTCACCATAAATAGCATGTTTTGGGGCGTTTTTATGCACACCCAGACTTGGTTTGCTTACGGTAACCCCAGACCCCTGCACCATAATCTAGAATGGGACAAACACAAGATTTATAAAGCTGTGTGTAGGTTTTATAACCAAGATCCCTACATAACTTCGCCTTATTAAGGACAGCTCCCAGTGTTCTACCTACAGAGTCTGATAACACTTTTATTCCCTCTTCAAATGTAAGGTGGTCATCAACAGTAAGTCATAGGTATTTGTATTTCTTCGTGAATGCCAGAGGCGCTGTGCCAAAAGAAAATCTAAACTCAGTCTGTAACTCTCCCTTCTTCCTGAAATGCATAAACTGAGTTTTGTCTCTGTTTATCTTTAACCTCCAGTTAGTGCACCAACAGTACACAATATTCAACAAACTCTGAAGGTCATCTTCATTCTCAGCAAGTATGAATATTCAATTCAATACATGTCTGTAACCAACAGATTATAAAACTGAACCAGCAGGTGATTATACAGCCCATACTGATCCTTCAGGAGGAAGATAGCAGGAGAATATTATAAAACAATACTCGGACACCAGATGCTTCAACTGTAAAAACAAAAGTACCATCTACTGATTAATCAATTAAACGTACACTGAATGAACTGAAAATGTCATTTCTCACCAAAATCCCCACACCACCTGTGTACTGTACCAACTGTACAAACTGTATTTTAGATTTTAGATTTACTAGATGAGCTTATTTGCTGTAGCATTCTTGGATGTGTATATTTCTTTCTTCTAGTGTTAGGGTTGTTTTAACTGTGTATTTATTCTGGTGCTGTACACCACAATTTCCCTGTCTGTCTGTCTGTTCAGCTGGCTGATTACTCTTCAATTCAAAATTCCACACTTCAACCATTCAACACTCTTCCACACTTAATGCTGCATATTTTCATACCTCTCTTTGTGTCTAGTTGCAGGGCAGTCTACAAAATATGCCCTCAAGGGGGCTGTGGTACACTTCAGGCCAGACGTCTCTGGACAACCGAATACAATTCTGTGGAAACATAAAGGAAACAAGGTGGTAGAGCTGGACGATGAGAAGCAGGTTACAATGTACAGCCTGTTTGAAGGCAGAGTCACTCTCAACTCTACCTCTGCAGAACTTCAAATCACAGGACTCAGATTTGAAGACAGCGGAGAATATGAATGTGAAGTAGAGATAAACAAAAAATTAGATAGACGGAATTATGCATTGGAGGTCATAGGTAAGTTTTTTTAGTAACTTTTGTGGTTTTATACAATAAATCGATTGTTGGTACCTAAAGTGTATCGCTGGGAGTAGATGGGTTGCTTTAACAAATGATATAAACAAAATTAAATGGATTTTTAGGCAAAATTTTGCCTAAGTATCTCAAAATAATAACTTAGTATATGAATATTTAAACTTAGTATCTCAATATTATCTCAAAATTTTGACATGCTAAGTCATTATTTTGAGAAATAAAGTTTCTCAATATAATGACTTACACGTCTTACCATCCAAGTGGCAGAAACAGGCTTCCATACGAGCCTTATTCATACTGAAACCATAATCAATCTGTCATGTACCATCATGTTTATCTCAAACCAAGAAGTATTGTTACTTAACATTTTCTGATCAGCAATTTATTCCCCTTATACTCTATACTAGGTTTTACATTTTGCCAAAGTTTTGTTTGGTTTAATTGTTTAATAATTTAGCTATGTACTGCTTATGTTTTCATTAAGACAAGGTTGCCATGCCGACCATATCCTGTGAGATGAATGATGCATCTGGAATCCAGGCGACGCTGGTGTGCTCTGCAGAGCCCAGACCGCCTCAGTGCCAACTGAAGTTTGAGTGGAGTTCACAGGGAAAACCACACCCAGGACCAAATTACACAATATCCCTGGGAGATAAACACGATGAGGAAGTGTACAGCTGTTCAGTGAGAAACCCTCTGAGCAGTGAAACAGCTACATTCACAGCAAAGGAATGCTACCCTGGTACGACTTTACATAGACACTATATAGTATGTTTATGTTGTGTAATGTTTCTTTCCAAGCACATGCACTTTCAGAAAATGCTGAACTTAGTTGAGCTTTAGTTTTTACAAGGCCTGACCGGAATAAATGTATGAATAGATATCAAAGTGATTTACAAGATTAATATATCCTTTAGTTTTTGTCTCAAGAGAGAAGACGTGACCTCATATTCATATTCTAGACAAAGTGTCCCGTGTTACAGAACTATATGGAGTTGTTTTTGTTTTGCATGTAATATAATTAGAAATGTGTCTAACTTTGACTTCTGTGTTTCTGTGCAGACAGCAGTTCATCTGTAGCTCTGATTGTCAGTTTGGTCATCACAGGTTTAGTAATTGTTACAATTTTGGGCATAGTGTACTTCAAACGACAACAAAAAGGTACAGTAAGAAAAAAAACACTTTAATCCAAAAGAAATTTTTTTTTTTTTTTTCTTTTATTATTGACTCAAACATGCTTTATTTCTTTTCTCTTCCTCTCCTCTCACTCTTATTTTCAGCATGTTTTGCCGAAGGTGGTGTCAAAAAACAGTCACCAACCAGAGGTACGCTACATTTTCAGTCTCATATGTTGGGTTGTGACTGTAATTCTTTTATCAGATATTTTGTCGACAATTTTAAGGAATTAATTGATTGATTTAAAAAATCAACTGGTCATTTATAAAGTTTCAAAAAGACCCAAAGCTCAAAACATCTTGGATTTGCAATGCAAACTGTGTTTACAGTTTACTATGAGGCAAAGCCATGAAGAGCTTGAACCAGCGAATCAAGCAGGTTCATCAGGCAGGTGTCGTCTGCTCCTTGTGTACAGAGAGTGTTGCAGAGCAGACCGAGCACAAAGCTCCAAAGCACCACAATCCTTTAAATGTGGATAAATAAATTAGGGTTAGGGTCACAGCTGAAACTCTTCTTATATTTGTACTGATGATACATAATGATAGATATTGGTGCATGCTGTGGTTGCTTAGACGGCGGCTCTCATGTGAAAAAAGTTGTTCTCAAATTTCTCTGAAATATTTTGTGTTAAAATCAGTTTCAGGCTCCGAGGAGGAGACGGCTCAGGGTGATGAAAAAAAGGCTCTTATTTACAGAGCACCCATACTTCCCTCTGATAAGCCACTTAGCCCACGGGGCTCCGTACAAGGTAATAACATGAGTCCTAATGACCCTGCCAGCTATCACTTTTATATTTGTTTTGTGGGATATTTTGTATAAAACACAGATTAGAGTAATGAGATTGACATAATTTTAGGGAGTGAGTGTCACAAGTTAAAATTAATTAAAACATTAAAGGACTAGAAATCATTTTCCCTTCATCTTCTGTTCCACAGCTCCTGTTTCACAAGATAAGGGTTCACCAAAATGTCTTTTTTATAACTTAGACACATGATAACGGGCTGCTAAATAAGTTTGCTGGTTTTGACTGTTCACTCTTTCCAGAGTTCATTGCAAAGAACATAGACAATCTAAACAAATGCAAGGATGAATGGACTCCGCTCATAAAAGGCCCAGGTAATTTCTGTTCTTGTAAAAAGCTGCAGCTGATGCTTATTTTCATGATCATCGTCACAAAGCAACAAGTCCTCACATTTAAGAAGCTGTGACCAGACAATATGTGTGTGTCAATCAATAAATGTATTGTTTTAGTTATGCTTTTTATTAAAATATTGTTTGACTCTTATCACTATCATTCATTTTTATTTGTGTTTTAGGTTTCAAAGGTAACAAAGGCGAGCATGAGGAAACTTTCACTCCTCCTTCCTCTTCACTTTGTAAGTCACCTTCTGGACAGGATCCGAGGCATCACGCTAACATCAACAATGAGGATGAAGATCCAGACCAGCAAGAAGAACCTGCAGAGAAACATGTCCCACAGTCTGACCCCTCTGACCCTAAGGAGGTTAATGAACACGACCCAGCTGGTGTTTTGGATGACTTTACTGATCGGGGATCTGCTTCTGCTTCAGGTTTGGAAAGTACACTGTCCTACTAGATGCAGAGTGATCACAGGATTTTTCTTTTTTATTATTATTTCCTTTACTTTATATTTTTAACTCTTATGTTTTTCTCCTACATCTTTATGTTCTTATATAATTCATAATGTTTTTTATTTGTTTTGAAAATTTAGAGAGTATGATATGTCCTTCAAGTGGTTTGGAATATATTCATTAGTTGTGCTTATTGACAAAATGTGTTATTGCATGCAGTGTAACACCATCATAAAAAAGGTGGAGCTGTGGGCTGTTCCTGGCAAGAATTGACCATGAAAATGTTCTGTGGATAGTTTAATGACATCATACCAGCTATATTACAACGTTCACACTTTAATTAAATTGGATTGTATTGAATATAATCTGTAATTAAATTATGTATAATCAGGTTGCACTTTAAATCTAATCCCAAAATATTCCAATTGTTGTGTTTTGGAAAATGTGGTGTTTTGACCTTTAGGGCCACCATATCAGTTTAAATTGAAATATGTCATTTCAGGATAAATTATCATAACTTTTGGGATCCTCTGACTTACAGGGTTGGATAAGGCAGCTTAGGGTGAGGAAGACAGGCCTCCTGACAGAGATTAGTTTATTTAAAACTAATTTTAGAAAAAAGTATGGTATCACAAAATGTCTTTATTTAATGTCTGTTATTTTCTGTCTTCCTTCTTCTGTTAATATTTACTAAACACTCTGTCATTTTATGCCTCAATGACAGAGCCCTCCCAGCTACAAATGTTTTGTTCTAAGAACGTTCTGAGAATGTTACGTGCAATGTTCTGGTAATGTTTTGAGCGGGAAGTTTTTATGTGGTTCCCAGAATGTTCCTTATAATAGCAGGAGAACGTTCTCTGAAAACATTTTCAGAAAGTTGCAGTGAGAATTCTCAAATCACATTTCAAGAACGTTTTATAAATCACATTCTGATAGTTCAGGCCGTACTAACATCCTGAAAAGATCCTCAGAATGTTGCAGTTAAAATGTTTTGTCTTAGTTTAAGTTTTAACGTTACAAGAACTTTATTTGTAATGATAAACATCCTTACAACATTCTTTTAGTGCTTTTATATCCATGACCTGCGTAAAATACAGAATGCAGGAATACAAATGAGATCATTTCAGGGTATTGTCACAAAATATAATTTATTGTTTTTTTCTCCCCAGCAGCTGATGAAGATGAGAGCCCAAGAGAAGGTAACACCACAGCAAATGTTATTCATTACATCTTTAACTCGGGTGCTACAAATGTAGTTGCTGATTATCACTGTTCACTCTCAGCAGGGGATGTCAAAAGGAAGATAGAGAAGTTAAACCGAAGCCTCAACAAAGATGGACGGACTCCGCTCAGAAGAGGATCTGCTCCTGAAGAGTCAGGTCTGTAAACTACACTAACGGAGCTTGATGCAGGATATATGATCTTTTTTTAAGTCACTGCCCTGCATGATGGCTGTAATGTGTAATGTGTAATGTTTTCCTGCTGTGTTCAAAGTGTTTCCTACCTCATGTCATCCTGACTACATTACTCCAACCATTTTTTCAGGAATCATTCAAAACACCATGTCAGCCGTTCAAATTTCTGCTACATGGTTTAACTGATTACTCGAAATGTTACTAGAAAAATGTTTTAATTAATCTTGAAAATAATTAGGACAGACTCAAAGTATAGAAATGTAAGGTTTAAATATATTTGTTACAACCTCCATGGAGTAACACTGATTGATTTTTAACCCAGACGGCCTTTTGAACAATTTAATCCTTCTGCAATTCCTGAGCAGACAGGTGCACTTTTTAACTGTTTTTTTATTCTTTCTACTGTTTTGCAGAGCCAGAGAAGAAGCCAGATGAGGGTAAGGAAGCATCACCTGCTCCAGCCGGTCCTGATTCCTCTTCAACTGATCAGCCACCTTCCTCTGCGACAACAAGCCCTCCAGATTTGGACCTCAAGAACACTGATGGTGAACACAGGGAAGAGTCTGTATCAGAGCCAGAGAAGAAGCCGGATGAGGATACAAATGCATCATCTGCTCCAGCCGGTCCTGAAACCTCTGCTGCTCATCCAAGTTAGACAAAAAGCGGTTCAGATATTGACCCTAAGAACATTGCAGATGTTCAGAATCAACACACGAGCAAGACACCAACTTAGCACAGGTAGTAACAAGCACAAAAGATAACAAACAAGAAACTGACAAACCTGTTTCTGCAGCTAAAAATAGATCAGATATCAGCGGTGATGTTGAAAAAACAACTAAGACACAATGTTTAACCAACTCCCGGCAGCCTGAGAGCTCTATACCAACAACAGAAGACACCAGCACTGCAGAAGCTGCACACACGGACTCAAATAAAAAAGAAGAGGACACAATCAGACAGGACTCAGGTGAGAGTGAGGGGCAGTCAGACAGCCCTGCAGAGGCAGATTAAGATGAGGGTCAAACTGTTGAAGATAATAAAGAGGTCTAGTTTGGCCAAAAATGTAAAAAGGCTTTGATACAAACTTTGCAAACTGAAATGAGAAAGAGAAAAAGATAAGCTCGTTAAAAAGATGTGATGGAAGAGTTAAAGAGAAGAGGACTTTCAGACGGACGTACAGAAAGAGCCAGAGTACAGAATGAAATACATTTGTTAAAACCTTTCATTAAGAAAAATCACAAGTACGTTTTCTTCTATTTTTAATGTTATTCATGTGACCTGTATGACTAACAGTTGAATTGTACAGTTATTTTTTGTTATTTTAATGTTACACTTTCATTTAGCAGACTCTTTTGTCCAAAGCAACGGACATCTGAGAGTTACTGATCTATGCATTCATACCCGATGGCTATGCCGCTAGTTACTTCGTTACTTAACATTTGTATCTTAATATGAAATATGTCACATCTCCTCTGTGAAGCCAGCCCCAAAACAGGGCCAAGTGAGGTTACACCTCCCAAAACACATGACCACATGCCTTTACCTAATTTTCATATTTTGCACAAGGAACATCTTTAAAAATCGTTTTCCCTGCTGTTCTGTTACATAAAAGTTAATTGGAGCTAGAATCATGTTTTGATTAGAGTACCTCTTTTCATTCCTTAATTATGCAATATAATACTGATACCACCAAAAGGGAGGGAAAAACGGATACAAATTTTAGGTCATATCACCCACTCCATTGTTGAGTTGTGTTTCATGTTTAAGAACTTTGCATCCAGAATTTAAAATAAATATTTTTGAGGAAAATACTGGATCTGTTGCATTTATTGATGTAGATGAGCATCATTGGTTACCTTTTATCACCATTTTCTGTAGGGTCTGCTCGGGTCAATTTGAGATGTTTCATTTGAATTTCACGAATCTGCTTCCCTCTGAGTGTTGATTGATGCATCTCCTTGGATCATAGGGTTGAGCCCCCCATCGTAGTTTGACAAAGAAGGGGGCCCCAAACAGAATCTTGCATAGGGCCCCCAAAAAGCTAGAAATAGCCCCTTGGTCAAATCAGCCGCACCTTTTTTTCCTCTGCGCAAATGCACTAACATTTACGGTAATCGTAATGAAACGGGTCTGAAGAGCTGCTGGTAGTGAATTTGGGGCAGACTGCGGTCTCACAATCAGACCCATGAAACATACGATACTTTTACAGTAATTATTCCCGGTAATAAACTGAAGGTATCACGAAGGTATCCTTCCGGATTTCAAAGTAAAGGACGACGTGAGAAAAAAACCAAAAAAACATATACATATACAAGATACATATACTCCTGAACTAAGTACCTCCTAGACTACTTGTATAACTACTGTGAAGTACGTTTACTGTGTACTGTGTTCATATTATGCATGCGAGTAGTCTAGTAAGTACTAAGTTCAGCAGTATATGAATCTTGGACTACTTGTGGAAAATAAGGTTTTTATTCCACATCAAAGTTGGGCGAAATATCCTTATTCTTGCTCTCTGTTAAGGATTTTGACAAGGTATTACTCGAAAAGTACACAGTAAAAGTACTTCACAGTAGTTATACAAGTAGTCTAGGAAGTACTTAGTTCAGCAGTATATGTATCTTGAGCTACTTATGGAAACAATGTTTTTTTGTTTTTTTCTCACGTCGTCCTTTACTTGTACCTTCGTGATACCTTCAGTTTATTACCGGGAATAATTACTGTAAAAGTATCGTATGTTTCATGGGTCTGATCATAGACGTGTATATATGTCTATGGGTCTGATCATGAGACCGCAGTCTGCCCCAAATTCACTACCAGCAGCTCTTCAGATCGGTTTCATTACGATTACCGTAAACGTTAGGTCATTTGCGCACAGGAAAAAAAGGTGCGGCTGATTCGACCAAGGAAACGCAACCCACGGGTGGCTTTTTTTATCCCTTTCATGGAAAGAGATGAGTGATGGCGAGCTGGAAGAACTGATAAGCTGGGAGCCGCATTCCAACAAACCTCAAGGGAGAGGACAGCAACAATCATCAGCTTATAGAAATCATCATAAACCGATCAGCAACAACTCTTTATTTAGTTTTTGGACCTGTACGCCTGAATTGTTTTTTTGATTTAAAGGACAATTCTAAATGAACTTTTGAAAAGAAAATTGCATATATTTTGAGTTTAGAATATTATATGAATGTTTTGAACTGCCTGGTCGACAAAAGAGAATTTGTGAATTGTTATATATTTTATATATTTTTCATTTTCCTTAATATAAGGTATTTTGCTTAAACCCATTTCAAGTCTCCTCGGCTATTAAATATTGACATCAGTTTCATTTTACTTCTCTTTCCGAGTTTCTTCTGGTTTAATTTCTCTAGTCCAACACTTAATGTTTAGCAATCATATTATTATTATAACAGATAAATGATAGTAAATGTATATGTGCTACATATTGCTCATGTATATAGTGAAAGTAGCGCCGTGGAGACCTGGCATTGTCTGGTACATGGTAAGTACTGTAGAATAAAGTTGCCGTGTGGAAATTCCCACTCTGTTGACTGTTACTGTCTGAGCTAACCAGCTATCTCGGGGCTTCTGCTAATTGCTACATGTCGCTAGCCCTTTCGACCTGTACCAGAAACGTTACAACACACAGGCATCGAAATGTTACGCGTCCATTTGACTGAAACTAAATGAGTTTAACGAGATAATTAATAATAGCCATTTTGAATTTTTAAAAAATGCTTCGATTACGTGACGTTACTTCTTCGACGTAATCGCCCCAGTTCACCCAGGCATACAGTAGAAGTGGTACCCCCTGAATGCGTCAGTACTCAAGTACCTACCCGAGCAGCGATAGACCTGACACCTGTAAGGTTTATGAGTCTCAGGTTGCTGCATCAGAATAATCTCCACTGCAGAGGCTTGGACTGTCTCAGCGGACAGAGAGACATTCTAGCGGCAGCAAGCACCATTATACCTGAGAGGAGTCAGTCTCGTAGTGAGAGGTATGAGCTTCTTCCTCTTGCTCCCTGCTCGACTGTAGATCAGCACTCTTCTGTCCCTGTGACTGAGCCAGCCTGGGAAACTCTTTACCGAGACATGACCCGTGGCTATATGACTGCTTCTTCGTGTCATATTCAGCGCTTAGAAGTTTTTGTCTTTCGTATGCCTAACATCGCAGGAGAGGCAATAAATAGAAGGCGCCGCTGCAGAGGCTTGGTCCGCTTCAGTGAGAGGCATGAACTTCCTCTTCTCGCTCTCGGCTCATCTTTAGATCAGCCGCCTTCTTTCCCTGTTGATGAGCCAGCCTGTGACAACAGCGAAACTTTTGGTGGCTCAGACACACCGCAGCCTGCTGGCAGCGGACCAGGAGAAATTAGGTGTAAGATCACAGCTGGAACTCCAACTCTTCCCAACAACAAAGTGGAAGACGGGATAAATAGGCAGAAGATGAGTCAGAAGAACGAGCAGACCAAGAATCAGAAGAACAGGCAGATGAAGATTCAGAAGCTGAGGCAGATGAACAAGCAGGATAGCATCCAGCTGATCAAGCAGGAGAAAAGTCAGAACAATCAGGAGAACGATCAGGAGAACAGTCAGAAGATCAGCAAGAAGAAGAAGAAGAAGAGGTATCAGTTGGAGTGTGACAGGAGTGGGTACAGGAATAGACAAAGAGTGTCACGCTCTCTCCTCTTTTTTTTTCTTCTTTTTCCACTTTTCTTTCAGGGTTTACTCCGGGTGCTCCGGTTTCTTCCCACATTTTTAATTCGGCCATTAAAATAAAATAAAATTTAGAAAAAATAAAATAAGCATTTCAAAAGTATTTATTCTGATGTAATGGTGTATGTTGATTCAATGCAGTTAGGAAAATTGAGGACCGCAGTTCTGGGACCACATATCTCGTACCCTTTTGTGTATGCAACAGTGCCACCTTTTGCACGGATGTAAAATAGCAACTAAGGCAGTGTTCTGCCGAAATACCACTTTTTGTCTTCTAGTTTTAAAGGTTTATTACACCCAAATACAAACTCTATAAAACATTAAAAGGTTTATTACACCCAAATACTAACTCTATAAAACATTAAAAGGTTTATTACACCCAAATACTAACTCTATTAAACGTTTAAAGGTTTATTACACCCAAATACAAACTCTATAAAACATTAAAAGGTTTATTACACCCAAATACTAACTCTATTAAACGTTTAAAGGTTTATTACACCCAAATACAAACTCTATAAAACATTAAAAGGTTTATTACACCCAAATACTAACTCTATTAAACGTTTAAAGGTTTATTACACCCAAATATAAATTCTATAAAACGTTTAAAGGTTTATTACACCCAAATACAAATTCTATAAAACGTTTCAAGGTTTATTACACCCAAATACAAATTCTATAAAACGTTTCAAGGTTTATTACACTTAAATACTAAGTTCTACAAACAGTAGGTTTATTACACACAAATAGTAACTTCTATGATACGAGATAACTTTTGTTTGGGGACTTTAATGTGTAAAATTTTACTTTAACAGTGCCTGATGTAATGCATGAGAGGAAGAGGACAGCCATCTTTTAACTGAAGAACTCCACTAAATTGTTATTGTATGTTTGAATTTTAAAAGTGGATCAAATGCAGTGTATGCAAGATGGTATTACAGGACACGATACTGACAGGGAACACAGGCCACACAAACCAGGAGGCGACATACTACAGGATCCCAATGCTTATTATAAATAAGATGTAGAGTATCTGATTGCATTCAGTCAGGTGCTTGTTTGACAGTGTTTAAAATATATATCTGTCTTCTTTTATGTTTATATTACTCAGAGGTTCAGCATGTTGACTCACACACTGACATGGAGTGTTTATACTCTCTGGCAATCCTAAATACATTCTCAACGACATGGTTCCAGTGAATAGTTAAATAACAGCATTTTAATAGAGCAAAAATAAATACAATTTTTATTCTAGTAGACATTTCAACGTTTTCTAAGATGTCAAATATGTCTGGCTTAATCACTGGCATGACACCTAGAATTTTGTATTTGATGAAATGGTACAGCATTAGAACAATAGAACTAACGCTAATGGCGGCGACCAATAGAATACATTTTATTTATTACATTTTATTACATTTACCATGAAGTGTTAGGACTATTACAATTTATGAGTAGATCCCCAATGGTATCTCAAACTAAATCTCATGGGGAGATTTATCAGATGATTAAACATGTGTTTTCAGATTTAATTTGGCTATCAATTATTGACATTATTGATTATTGACATAATTCACTAACAAAAAGGAAAAGTAAAGGAGAAAATTAAAATGATTTTAAATGATTTATTCTTAAATTACAATTATTAATTACAGTCTGACAACATTTTAAAAGACTAATGATTTTTTGCCAATTTATGTTTTTTTTGTTTTAGGCTATAAATAGTAAACAAATTTTTAGATCGGTATTTTGATATAAAATATGAATAAATAAAATACATAAAATATAAAATAAAGGTAATATAATAACCCAAATGTGGATGTTATGTTTTGTTTGAATAATAATGAAGATAAAAGCTATGGGAACAAGCAAAAATTCAAAACATATCATAAAAGGTCCATGGTTGCATGAGGTTGACTCATTAAATTGGTACTTTATATCACTGTAACTTAGACTTACTGTAACTGAATGGATAACACCTGTCAAATGTGACTGTGTATCTTTTCATTTAGTGGCGATACAAACTGATTGCAATTGAAGGAACAGAATTTAATCAATCAACTACTTTAAACAAAGTGGTTTTGTATCAACATCCATTGGGATCTATTTAAATCATAGATATTTATTTTTCATTGGTTTCACACTTTATAAGACATTGCATATTTTTATCTATATTTATTTTTATAATGGAGTTATTGTGTATTTTATTCTTTTTTTAAATCCTAGAAAAGCACAACGTCCCAAACTGAGTGTTGTAGAGTATCCAGCAGGAGACCATTTATGTATAAAACATTTTCCTGACACTACAAAGGTTTATAATGAAGTTATTGTGTATTGTTATTATAAAAACAACCCTAATATATAAAAGCACAGTTCCCCCCAAATCATTGCTGTAGTGTAAGCAAAATGACATTATTTAGGTGTCACGTCATTTTATTGACACTACACCTAACCAGGGCGAAGTTATTGAATATTGTTGTAGTGTCCTTTTTCGGCATTGCAATTTGCAGATGGTCCCTGCGCACTCTTCTGACAGCAGTTTGTGCATCACCGCCAACACAGCCCGGAGGACGGCTCATTCTGTTGAAGATGGGCTTGTAGCGTACTGTCTGCCTTACTGCGGTGCGTGTCGTTTTAATAAAAGCAATGTTTCGCTGCAGAGTTATCGATCCAAGAAAGCCGAATCTGTGAATATGTTTCCAACTTTACTCCTCCTGGGCTAGCGATGAAAAAGTGAAAGTAAAGTTCCGACTGCGGTCGTCGTGTGTCGGATTCCTGGGATTTTCCAGCTTCCCTGAAATGGCTCGTTACTATTTCCTGGCCTGTTTCATCTGGTGAAACCTGTTCTGGCCTAAAGCTACTCAGTGGCGAAAGTGAAAGCTGCTTGTTAAGTAGTTTTACTGTAACTTTGTAACATAATAGATTTTGTCAGTAATTTAGCACAGTCATACGATGCATACGCTAATGGAGGTGACCAATAGAATACATTTTATTTATTACATTTTATTACATTTACCATGAAGTTTTAGGACTATTACAATTTATGAGTAGATCCCAATGGTATCTCAAACTAAATCTCATGGGGAGATTTATCAGATGATTAAACATGCGTTTTCAGATTTAATTTGGCTATCAATTATTGACATTATTGATTATTGACATAATTCACTAACAAAAAGGAAAAGTAAAGGAGAAAATTAAAATGATTTTAAATGATTTATTCTTAAATTACAATTATTAATTACAATCTGACAACATTTTAAAAGACTAATGATTTTTTGCCAATTTATGTTTTTTTTGTTTTAGGCTATAAATAGTAAACAAATTTTTAGATCGGTATTTTGATATAAAATATGAATATATAAAATACATAAAATATAAAATACAGGTAATATAATAACCCAAATGTGGATGTTATGTTTTGTTTGAATAATAATGAAGATAAAAGCTATGGGAACAAGCGTTTTTTCTATATCGCTTATTGTTCCCTCAGCCACCGCTAGATAGTGCTGTTGTTCTGTGCCGCTGAGAAGGTGGAGGTTGACGGTTCAGTGTTTTTCCTTCTTTGGACCACTTTTGGCACTGACAATAGCAGCCCTAATACTCTGTTGTACTACTACAACAGAGTATTAGGGCTGCCTTAAAGGGAAAAAAATCTGAGATAATGAGATAACAGTTGTAATTTTAGGCTATGGCCTATATGCTATTTGAAGGGGAATATCAGAAGAGCAGACAGCCGTCTCGAGAGGTTCATGTATGTTTTGCTTCCATGCTACCAGGTGTGTTCAATCAATGTGACCCTGGCTAAAGTGGTATTAAACCTCCTGTGCAATCATTCACAAGTCTATCTTCATAAGATGGTTTATGGTCCTCATTGTAACGCAGGCAGCTGGCTGCTCTCCTGATATTCCCCTTCATAAAAACAGATAGGCTAACAATAGCCTAAAATTATGACTTTATTCTCGACTCGTAATATTACGATTTTCTCTAATTACTTTTTTCTCGTAAAATTATGACATCATTTTCGTAATCTCAGGTTTTTTTTTCTTTAACCCGGCCCTCATACTGGCGTGTATAGAAAATACAAGAAAGTCTTTCAGCGCTAATGGGCTAGCTATAGCACCGAAGAAAAACAGCTTATTGACTTTAAGCACATGAAAATAAGTTAACATTTTTACCCATAGTCTTAAGATTTTGGACTGACATGAGTAGTTTAATTCACATCCCATTTATTTTACCCATTGTCAGCCTAGCATGTAGGCTATGGGCATAAACAATGGTCAGGTATCCATCTTATTATTATTAGTATTATTCACTTACTTACTTCAGTTAGACTGTAGAAAAAGACTTACTTTCACGTTGACGTTTGCCTAGCATCTCTCCCCTCCCCTTCCCTCCGGGCTGTGTTGACGTTGACGCTCAAACTGCTGGGAAGAGTGCGCAGGGACCGTCTGCAAATTGCAATGCCGAAAAAGGACATTATAAAAATATTCAATAAATTCATCCTGGTTAGGTATAGTGTCAACAAAATGACTTCACACCTAAATAATGTAATTTTGCTTATACTACAGCAATGATTTTGGAGGAAATGTGCTTTTATATATTAGGGTTGTTTTACAATAACAATACACAATAACTTCATTATAAACCATTGTAGTGTCAGGAAAATGTTTATATACATAAATGGTCTCCTGCTGGATACTCTACAACACTCAATTTGGGAAATTGTGCTTTTATACAATTTCTAGGATTTTTTAAAAGAATAAAATACACAATAACTCCATTATAAAGCAATGTAGTGTCACCAAACCACAGACATTTCACATTGAATCATCAAAGCGATCTCTTCAAAGAAGAAGAGACATGGCTGAAGAAATTCTTAAAGGATCAGGTATTAGTACACTTAGATTATTAATTAATTAATAGATTATTATTATGTTGGACCCTCCATGCCAAATCAACAGGTTTTTTTTTTACCACTAACTCAACTAGTTCCACAACTTAACTGAAGCTGTATATACAGTATATGTATGTATGTATATATATATATATACACACACACCCACACCCACACACACACACACACGTATACATAGGCCTATACATTTTTTAAAATTACGAATCAATTATTGTCTACTGTTATGCTTTACAGGTTTCCTTAATTTAAAATGTACTTAAAATGATGTATGTATTTATCTCCATGTATATTCAGTGTGAAACCTGTTGAAGATGGTTCCACATGCATTGCCTTTGAATGATGCCAGCACAAATACCAAACAAAGATACCCCTTGGCATTGTGTATTGTGCAACAACTCTAACTAGAGAGGCTACGGGTGAGTTTGGCTTACTGTTACCAGAGCTTTAAAGGTTAATGTCTGAAGAATGTAGGGAATCAAAATGTTTGCAAGTGCAAGAATCCTCTTTTTAAAATCTTAATGGGAACTTTGTGATTTTACCTGGTGCCATAATGGTAGTTGTTTACTTATAAACTGCATGTCCATAAATCTTGTTCAGCACAAATAATGTCGAACGTGCAAAAAAACAAAAACTGTACTGCAATTGATGTGTAACTGAAATATTCTTGATAAAACGTTAAAGCTGTGTAAGCTGTTTATTTTGCCACATATACACGCTAATTTTGTCTTTCAGTTTGTTGAACATGTTAAAAGGGAGCCTGTTTAAACGGCTATTCATAAAGTATATGAGTATATATTTTTATGCTACACAAGTATACAATTCAAAACATATCATAAAAGGTCCATGGTTGCATGAGGTTGACTCACTAAATTGGTACTTTATATCACTGTAACTTAGACTTACTGTAACTGAATGGATAACACCTGTCAAATGTGACTGTGTATCTTTTCATTTAGTGGCAATACAAACTGATTGATTAAATTCTATTCCTTCAATTGCAATCAACTACTTTAAACAAAGTGGTTTTGTATCAACATCCATTGGGATCTATTTAAATCATAGATATTTAGTTTTCATTGGTTTCACACTATTCAAGACATTGCATATTTTTTATCTATATTTATTTTTATAATGGAGTTATTGTGTATTTTATTCTTTAAAAAAAAAAGAATCCTAGAATAGCACAACGTCCCAAACTGAGTGTTGTAGAGTATCCAGCAGGAGACCATTTATGTATAAAACATTTTCCTGACACTACAAAGGTTTATAATGAAGTTATTGTGTATTGTTATTATAAAAACAACCCTAATATATAAAAGCACAGTTCCCCCCAAATCATTGCTGTAGTATAAGCAAAATGACATTATTTAGGTGTCACGTCATTTTATTGACACTACACCTAACCAGGGCGAAGTTATTGCATATTGTTGTAGTGTCCTTTTTCGGCATTGCAATTTGCAGACGGTCCCTGCGCTTCTGACAGCAGTTTCTGCATCAACGCTAACGTCAGTTATACAGCCCGGCTCGTTCCGTTGAAGATGGGCTTGTAGCGTACTGTCTGACTTACTGCGGTGCGTGTCGTTTTAATAAAAGCAATGTTTCGCTGCAGAGTTATCGATCCAAGAAAGCCGAATCTGTGAATATGTTTCCAACTTTACTCCTCCTGGGCTAGCGATGAAAAAGTGAAAGTGAAGTTCCGACTGCGGTCGTCGTGTGTCGGATTCCTGGGATTTTCAAGCTTCTCTGAAATGGCTCGTTACTATTTCCTGGCCTGTTTCATCTTCACCTCCTGTCTGGGTGAGTTTGTCTGCAGATCATGCCTGTGGTGATGTTTAAAGCTTTGCACTTCTGCGTTGACATGAAAAGTACAGATTAGGTAATCATTTACCCAAAGTTGAGTTCAATAGTTAAGAAAGTAGGTAAAATTGTGTCTCTTTACATTATTTAGTGTGAACTGTCATATGAAAAAAACAAAAAACATAAAAAAGCCACTCTTTGCTCAGCCTTCTTGCTCATACAGTGACCATGTCAGAAAGGTGTGGCCCAAGGCAGATGAGACAATGTTCAGACATATTGAATATTTCCACAGATCTTAATCTGTTGTTTTCATACTTTCTTTTTCTGCTGTTTGCTACTGCAAGCGTTCAGCCTTCTATTGAAATGTGTTTCTAATATATTGGAAACAGCTGACTTGGCTTAACACTATTAACTTGTCTCAAAACATATCTTACATTTGTATCAGTAGCTCTCCAGTGTTACCAAAAACTGAACATTATAAGCTTCATGCAAAAAGAAATGATTGCATATTTGCTTTATTTTCATTTAAAGAGCAGGTCTATATTATATCTAAATCTAAATGTTATATGTGTGAAGTGATGTCGTAATACTCATGTGTAAATGGTTGCAAGTAACTGTGAATTAACATTCCTTAATTGATGATCTAACATTATCTATCATTAAGTGTATACTAATCACATACAGTCACAGTGACTTCATCATTTCTTAATGGTGAGCAACAGCAATACATGATGCAGCCTGCATTAGTTCATGCGCTGGGTAAGCATTACTTAAGTATCTAAAGTGTTACCATTCTCTGAAGCAGCTGAGATCCTTCAAACTGAACTCTGCACTTTGGTGTGCTCATGCTGAAGTGGTTGCACAAGATTCATCTTGCACATTCAATAACACGTAATCAGTGTATTTGCACATTACGTCTCTGTACACTGTATTTGCAAAATTATAACTCTGTACACTGTACTCTAGTTAGTTAGTTAGTTATTAGTTTATTTCATCGTGTCATGCACAAAAATGTGCCCAGCCCACATGGGCTTACAAGACACTACAGTCAAAACAAGCAAGAGCAAAGGCTGAAGGAGAAGTAAAGAACAGTTACACCTCAAAATACATCAAACACTGTCTAATAAAGTATGAGAAACAAAACAAACAACAAAACAGAAACATCAAACATAAAGTGTTCTACTACGCTGTTGGAGAGCCTTAAACACAAATTCAGCCAACTGAAATACTTCATGTGTGAATAGACACTGAAGTCTGCATTCTTCAGACATAGATAACAAATCAGGACAATCTGCAGGCATTTTGCCAGAAAGATGACATCTGAGATTGTGATACAGAGGACAGCAAAACAAAAAATGACAGACCTCTGTGCTCGAGTTAGGTTCAGGGTGACATAAAGCTCTGTATGGTAATATCTTTAAGCAAACAAAGAAAGATGTTCTTAGTTAGTCTGTTATCCGGCATGTTGATTATCTGTTCCACAGTCGCAATATGTCACCCTTATGCCGCACCTCACATGGTTCCCAGCCCATGTCACCATAAATAGCATGTTTTGGGGCGTTTTTATGCACACCCAAACTTGGTTTGCTTACTGTAACCCCAGACCCCTGCACCATAATCTAGAATGGGACAAACACAAGATTTATAAAGCTGTGTGTAGGTTTTATAACCAAGATCCCTACATAACTTCACCTTATTAAGGACAGCTCCCAGTGTTCTACCTACAGAGTCTGATAACACTTTTATTCCCTCTTCAAATGTAAGGTGGTCATCAACAGTAAGTCCTAGGTATTTGTATTTCTTCGTGAATGCCAGAGGCGCTGTGCCAAAAGAAAATCTAAACTCAGTCTGTAACTCTCCCTTCTTCCTGAAATGCATAAACTGAGTTTTGTCTCTGTTTATCTTTAACCTCCAGTTAGTGCACCAACAGTACACAATATTCAACAAACTCTGAAGGTCATCTTCATTCTCAGCAAGTATGAATATTCAATTCAATACATGTCTGTAACCAACAGATTATAAAACTGAACCAGCAGGTGATTATACAGCCCATACTGATCCTTCAGGAGGAAGATAGCAGGAGAATATTATAAAACAATACTCGGACACCAGATGCTTCAACTGTAAACCAAAAATACCATCTACTGATCTATCAATTAAACATACTGTTACGCCGCACCCTAAGGCGGCCCTATGGGGCTAACAACTATACACATTTGACCCAACAAACTCACAGGAAACACCTTAAAACAGTCAAAACCAAGGGATTTATTATAGACAATACTAACAACCACATTAACTGAAGGCTAACAAAAGCAGCTAGAACACAACAACACAAAATCCCAGTCTGAGAGGCCGAACCACAGCAGTCCCCACTCCAGAAGCCTCACCCCTTCAGATGCCATGTCTGGGGTTTTTAAGCATCCAAGACCAGGTGAACCTCATTGTGCAATCAGCAGGGAAGAGCTGGGAAGACAACAGAAAGGCAAAAGGGACAAACAGTGCAGGGAACACATACAGCATTAACAGTACACTGAATGAACTGAAAATGTAATTTCTCACCAAAATCCCCACACCAACTGAGTTTTTTCTGTTGTGTCCAAACCAAGTATATCCCTCTATATTAATGTTATTTAGTCCGGTTAAATGCGTCTCATTGAGGGAGATGAAGTCCGGGTTGAAACTCCTTAATTAGGAGCCTGAGCTCAAAGTTCATATCTGTCCACCCATTTATATTCCAGTGTACAAGAGTAAATTGTTCAGGACTTACGAGCTGGGCAGACGGTCTTCTGGTGTCGGCCCTCCGTCTCCGCTCCTCGTTTCCGCCGTCATCCACACCTGTTGGCCGCCGTAGTATATTTGCACATTAACAACTTGTACACTGTAATTGCACATTTACAACTCTAAAGACTGTATTTTAGATTTTAGATTTACTAGATGAGCTTATTTGTATAATTGTTTGTAGCATTCTTGGATGTGTATATTTCTTTCTTCTAGTGTTAGGGTTGTTTTTACTGTGTATTTATTCTGGTGCTGTACACCACAATTTCCCTGTCTGTCTGTCTGTCTGTCTGTTCAGCTGGCTGATCATACTCTTAATGTTTAAAATTCCACACTTCAACCATTCAACACTCTTCCACACTTAATGCTGCATATTTTCATACCTCTCTTTGTGTCTAGTTGCAGGGCAGTCTACAAAATATGCCCTCAAGGGGGCTGTGGTACACTTCAGGCCAGACGTCTCTGGACAACCGAATACAATTCTGTGGAAACATAAAGGAAACAAGGTGGTAGAGCTGGACAGCAAGAAGCAGGTTACAATGTACAGCCCGTTTGAAGGCAGAGTCACTCTCAACTCGACCTCTGCAGAACTTCAAATCACTGGACTCAGATTTGAAGACAGCGGAGAATATGAATGTGAAGTAGAGATAAACAAAAAATTAGATAGACGGAATTATGCATTGGAGGTCATAGGTAAGTTTTCTTAGTAACTTTTGTGGTTTTATACAATAAATCGATTGTTGGTACCTAAAGTGTATCGCTGGGAGTAGATGGGTTGCTTTAACAAATGATATAAACCCAACACAAAATAAAATGGATTTTTAGGCAAAATTTTGCCTAAGTATCTCAAAATAATGGCCTAGTATCTCAATGTTTCGACTTAGTATCTCAAAATAATAACTTAGTATATGAATATTTAAACTTAGTATCTCAATATTATCTCAAAATTTTTACATGCTAAGTCATTCTTTTGAGAAATAAAGTTTCTCAATATAATGACTTACACGTTTTACCATCCAAGTGGCAGAAACAGGCTTCCATACGAGCCTTATTCATACTGAAACCATAATCAATCTGTCATGTACCATCATGTTTATCTCAAACCAAGAAGTATTGTTACTTAACATTTTCTGATCAGCAATTTATTCCCCTTATACTCTATACTAGGTTTTACATTTTGCCAAAGTTTTGTTTGGTTTAATTGTTTAATAATTTAGCTATGTACTGCTTATGTTTTCATTAAGACAAGGTTGCCATGCCGACCATATCCTGTGAGATGAATGATGCATCTGGAATCCAGGCGACGCTGGTGTGCTCTGCAGAGCCCAGACCGCCTCAGTCCCCACTGAAGTTTGAGTGGAGATCACGGGGAAAACCACACCCACGACCAAATTACACAATATCCCTGGGAGATAAACACGATGAGGAAGTGTACAGCTGTTCAGTGAGCAACCCTCTGAGCAATGAAACAGCTACATTCACTGCAAAGGAATGCTACCCTGGTACGACTTTACATAGACACTATATAGTATGTTTATGTTGTGTAATGTTTCTTTCCAAGCACATGCACTTTCAGAAAATGCTGAACTTAGTTGAGCTTTAGTTTTTACAAGGCCTGACCGGAATAAATGTATGAATAGATATCAAAGTGATTTACAAGATTAATATATCCTTTAGTTTTTGTCTCAAGAGAGAAGACGTGACCTCATATTCATATTCTAGACAAAATGTCCCGTGTTACAGAACTATATGGAGTTGTTTTTGTTTTGCATGTAATATAATTAGAAATGTGTCTAACTTTGACTTCTGTGTTTCTGTGCAGACAGCAGTTCATCTGTAGCTCTGATTGTCAGTTTGGTCATCACAGGTTTAGTAATTATTCCACTGGTTGTGGGCGGCATAGTGTACCGCAAACGAAAACAAAAAGGTACAGTAAGAAAAAAAACACTTGAATCCAAAAGAAATTATATTTTTTTTTTCTGTTATTATTGACTCAAACATGCTTTATTTATTTATTTATTTATTATTTTCTCTTCTCTCACTCTTATTTTCAGCATGTTTTGCCGAAGGTGGTGTCAAAAAACAGTCACCAACCAGAGGTACGATACATTTTCAGTCTCATATGTTGGGTTGTGACTGTAATTCTTTTATCAGATATTTTGTCGACAATTTTAAGGAATTAATTGATTGATTTAAAAAATCAACTGGTCATTTATAAAGTTTCAAAAAGACCCAAAGCTCAAAACATCTTGGATTTGCAATGCAAACTGTGTTTACAGTTTACTATGAGGCAAAGCCATGAAGAGCTTGAACCAGCGAATCAAGCAGGTTCATCAGGCAGGTGTCGTCTGCTCCTTGTGTACAGAGAGTGTTGCAGAGCAGACCGAGCACAAAGCTCCAAAGCACCACAATCCTTTAAATGTGGATAAATAAATTAGGGTTAGGGTCACAGCTGAAACTCTTCTTATATTTGTACTGATGATACATAATGATAGATATTGGTGCATGCTGTGGTTGCCTAGACAGCGGCTCTCATGTGAAAAAAGTTGGTCACAAATTTCTCTGAAATATTTTGTGTTAAAATCAGTTTCAGGCTCCGAGGAGGAGACGGCTCAGGGTGATGAAAAAAAGGCTCTTATTTACAGAGCACCCATACTTCCCTCTGATCAGCCACTTAGCCCACGGGGCTCCGTACAAGGTAATAACATGAGTCCTAATGACCCTGCCAGCTATCACTTTTATATTTGTTTTGTGGGATATTTTGTATAAAACACAGATTAGAGTAATGAGATTGACATAATTTTAGGGAGTGAGTGTCACAAGTTAAAATTAATTAAAACATTAAAGGACTAGAAATCATTTTCCCTTCATCTTCTGTTCCACAGCTCCTGTTTCACAAGATAAGGGTTCACCAAAATGTATTTTTTATAACTTAGACACATGATAACGGGCTGCTAAATAAGTTTGCTGGTTTTGACTGTTCACTCTTTCCAGGGCAAATCAAAGACAGGATAGACAATCTAAACAAATGCAAGGATGCACGGACTCCGCTCAAAAAAGGCCCAGGTAATTTCTGTTCTTGTAAAAAGCTGCAGCCGATGCTTATTTTCATGATCATCGTCACAAAGCAACAAGTCCTCACATTTAAGAAGCTGTGACCAGACAATATGTGTGTGTCAATCAATAAATGTATTGTTTTAGTTATGCTTTTTATTAAAATATTGTTTGACTCTTATCACTATCATTCATTTTTATTTGTGTTTTAGGTTTCAAAGGTAACAAAGGCGAGCATGAGGAAACTTTCACTCCTCCTTCCTCTTCACTTTCCGATCCGAGGCATCACGCTAACATCAACAATGAGGATGAAGATCCAGACCAGCAAGAAGAACCTGCAGAGAAGCATGTCCCACAGTCTGACCCCTGTGACCCTAAGGAGGTTAATGAACACGACCCAGCTGAATCTACTGATCGGGGATCTGCTTCTGCTTCAGGTTTGGAAAATATACTGTCCTAACTAGATGCAGAGTGATCACAGGATTTCTCTTTTTTATTATTATTTCCTTTACTTTATATTTTTAACTCTTATGTTTTTCTCCTACATCTTTATGTTCTTATATAATTCATTTGTTTTGAAAATTTAGAGAGTATGATATGTCCTTCAAGTGGTTTGGAATATATTCATTAGTTGTGCTTATTGATAAAATGTGTTATTGCATGCAGTTTAACTCCATCAAGAAAAAAGGTGTCTCTCCTATTTTTCTGAGAGCCGTGTGCTGTTCTTGGCAAGAATTGACCATGAAAATGTTCTGTGGATAGTTTAATGACATCATACCAGCTATATTACAACGTTCACACTTTAATTAAATTGGATTGTATTGAATATAATCTGTAATTGAATTATGTATAATCAGGTTGCACTTTAAATCAGATTCTGCTTTTTCTAATCCCAAAATATTCCAATTGTTGTGTTTTGGGAAATGTGGTGTTTTGACCTTCAGGGCCACCATATCGGTTTAAATTGAAAAAAAAAAAAATCAAAAAACTTTTAATGTCTTTCTTCTGCTGTTAATATTTACTAAACACTCTCCCAGCTACAAATGTATTGTTCTAAGAACATTCTGAGTAATGTTACATGCGATGTTCTGGTAATGATTTGAGCGGGAAGTTTTTATGTGGTTCCTAGAATGTTCCTTATAATAGCAGGAGAACGTTCTCTTGAAAACATTTTCAGAAAGTTGCAGTGAGAATGCTCAAATCACATTTAAGGAACGTTTTATAAATCATGTTCTGATAGTTCAGGCCGTACTAACATCCTGAAAAGATCCTCAGAATGTTGCAGTTAAAACGTTTTGTCTTAGTTTAAGTTTTAACGTTACAACATCCTTACAACGTTCTTTTAGGGCTTTTATATTCATGACCTGCGTGCTTTTATTTTAATTTGGAGTCATTTTGTATAAAGTACAGAATGCAGGGATAAAAATGAGATCATTTCAGGGTATTGTCACAAAATATAATTTATTGTTTTTTTCTCCCCAGCAGCTGATGAAGATGAGAGGCCAAAAGAAGGTAACACCACAGCAAATGTTATTCATTACATCTTAAATTCTAAAAAAAAATAAAGGGAACACTTAAACAACACATCCTAGATCTCGATGAATGAAATATTCCAGTTGAAAATCTTTATTCATTACATAGTGGAATGCGTTAAATAAATAACATTAGAATGGTCAATGGAAATCAAAATCATCAACCCATGGAGGTCTGGATTCAGAATCATACTCAAAATAAAAGTGGAAAAATCAGATCACAGGCTGAAGACTCAAGACAATTCAAAATGAGGCTCAGTAGTGTGTGTGGCCTCCACGTGCCTGTATGCACTCCCTACAACGTCTGGGCATGCTCCCGATGAGACGACGGATGTTCTCCTGAGGGATCTCCTCCCAGACCTGGATCAGGGCATCAGTCAACTCCTGGACAGTCTGTGGTGCGACGTGGTGTCGGTAGATGGAACGAGACATGATGTCCCGGAGGTGCTCGATTGGATTCAGGTCTGAGGAACGGGCAGGTCAGTCCATAGCATCAATGCCCTCATCATGCAGGAACTGCTGACACACTCCAGCCACATGAGGCCGAGCATTGTCATGCATCAGAAAAAAACCAGGGCCCACTGCACCAGCATATGGTCTGACAATGGGTCTGAGGATCTCATCCTGGTACCTAATGGCAGTCAGGGTACCTCTGGCTAGCACATGGAGGTCTGTGCGGCCCTCCAAGGAAATGCCTCCCCAAACCATCGCTGACCCATGGTCATGCTGAAGGATGTTGCAGGCAGCAGAACGTTTCCACGGCGTCTCCAGACTCTTTCACGTCTGTGACATGTTCTCAGTGTGAACCTGCTCTCATCCGTGAAGAGCACAGGGCGCCAATGGCGAATCTGCCAATCCTGGTGTTCTCTGGCAAATGCCAATCGGGCTGCACGGTGCTGGGCTGTGAGCACAGGCCCCACTTGTGGACGTCGGGCCCTCATGCCACCTGCATGGAGTCTGTTTCTGACAGTTTGAGCAGAAACATGCACATTAGTGGCCTGCTGGAGGTCATTTTGTAGGGCTCTGGCTGTGCTCCTCCTGTTCCTCCTTGCTCAAAGGAGCAGATAGCAGTCCTGCTGCTGGGTTGTTGTCCTCCTACGGCCCCTTCCACGTCTCCTGGTGTACTGGTCTGTCTCCTGGTATCTCCTCCATGCTCGTGACACTGTGCTGGGAGACACAGCAAACCTTCTTGCCACAGCGCGCATTGATGCGCCATCCTTGATGAGTTGCACTACCTGAGCAACTTCTGTGGGTTGCAGACACTGCCTCATGCTACCTCTAGTGGCGAGGGCACTGGCAAAATGCAAAAGTGACCAAAAATCAGCCAGAAAGGACGAGGACAGGGAAATGGTCTGTGGCCACCACCTGCAGAACCATTCCTTTATAGGGGTTGTCTTGCTAATTGCCTCTCATTTCCACCTGTTGTATGTTCCATTTGCACAACAGCAGGTGAAATCAATTCACAATCAGTGTTGCTTCCTAACTGGACAGGTTGATATCCAAGAAGTGTGATTGACCTGCAGTTACATTGTAATGTTTATGTGTTCCCTTTATTTTTTTGTTGCTGATTATCACTGTTCACTTTCAGCAGGGGATGTCAAAAGGAAGATAGACAAGTTAAACCGAAGTCTCAAGAAAGATGGACCGACTCCGCTCAGAAGAGGACCAGGTAATTATCATTTGTTGTATGTATTGTTAGCCAACAGCTGCAGCTGTACCCAGACATATTTGTTGTTGTCGCTAAAAGTGTTAAGAACACTGAATGACTGAACCCAGAATGCAGACGATGTGGATTTATTGAAAAAAAGGCAACCAGAGAGCTTTCAGAAAAGTCTCTTAAAAAGGTAAGCAGGGAGCGGACAGGTTCCAAGACGAGCAGCAGGTGAGTTTGTTAGGGAGACAGAGTGTTTGCAGGGCGCGGGTAGCTCAGGGGTTGTTGCAGTGGGATCAAGGAAGATGAATGTTCTTGAGAGTGGAGCAGAGCAGTGCAGAGCAGGAGTGGAAATGACGGAGTACAAAAAGGCAGGTGGAGCTGGCGGCTGATCCCAGGAGGTCTAAACACGGAGACAAAAAGGTAAATAAGAGAGTCAAAAAGCACGAAAAAACTAGCCCAAAACAGGAGCCTGACAGTTTACCACAGTAGGGTAACAGACGATCAGGCGAGGAGTAGATGACTGAGCCGCTCTTTTATCCTGCAGCAGTGTAGGTGGCTTGATTGCATGATGAGGAACAGGTGCGTGATTACAGCAGGTGTGCAGACTGATCAGTGTAGACAGACATCCTTGACCACGCCCCAGCTCCAGACAAACATGAACACAGACAAGGGGAACACAGACACGTCCACATGAGGAGAGGGAACAAAGGAAACAAAGGGAGAAAAAAACACAGGATTAATCATTTCCTGTTCTTTAAATTTTTTGTATCATCAGGTTACTTTATAAATCAGATAACTTATCATCACATGACTTTAAAATTACAGTCAGATGTTTTGACCTTTATGGGCCACCATATCGGTTTAAATTACAATACTTTGGATGAATTGTGATGAAATGTAGTTCAGCCCAGCATGCTCCTTTCAGGATGAATTGTGATAACTTTGGTGATCGTCTGATTTTTCAGGGGAGGATCAGAAGACAGATCAGGACGAGGGAAACAGGCGTCCTGTCGCAGCATCCATAACTCCCTCTACTCCAACACATGACGGTACTGTGCCAGGTAATTCATTATATGAGCCCTAATGAGTGTTTTTCTAGCACTTGATCCACAACATGAGAGGCCACCAAAAGGTCACATATGTTTTTATTATAACGTACACATAACATTATTGTTGATAGATCTATAAGTCAGCTGGTTATTTAATAGTTTCAGTACTGCTCTTAGAATCACAGATTGTTCTTAACTGGATCGTTTGACTCCCAGTTACAAAGACAGCTTCTGTATGGTTTAAAAACTTAAAGAATTCATGTTTTTTAATTTTTTTTTTCTGTTCATTTTCAGAAAGTATCACAGGCGAGCATAAGGGAGCTACATCTCCTCCTTCCCCTCCACGTGCTGCGTCACCTCCTCCACAGGTACATCATGCTAACATGAACGACAGTGATGCAGAGCCAGGCCAGCCTGAAGATCCTACAAAGGCAACGGTCCCACAGTCTGAGCCCTCAAACTCTGAGGAGGGAAATGAACAAGATCCAGCATGTGTGTCAGATGGATCTGATGAAGATGGACATGGATCTGCTCCTGAAGAGTCAGGTCTGTAAACTACACTAACTGAGCTTGATGCAGGATATATGATCTTTTTTTAAGTCACTGCCCTGCATGATGGCTGTCATGTGTAATGTTTTCCTGCTGTGTTCAAAGTGTTTCCTACCTCATATCATCCTGACTACATTACTCCAACTATTTTTTCAGGGATCATTCAAAACACCATCTCAGCTGTTCAGATTTCTGCTACATGGTTTTACTGATTACTCGAAATGTTACAAGAAAAATGTTTTAATTAATCTTGAAAATAAATAGGACAGACTCAAAGTATAGAAATGTAAGGTTTAAATATATTTGTTACAACCTCCATGGAGTAACACTGATTGATTTTTAACCAAGACTGCCTTTTGAACAATTTAATCCTTCTGCAATTCCTGAGCAGACAGGTGCACTTTTTAACTGTTTTTTTATTCTTTCTACTGTTTTTCGGAGCCAGAGAAGAAGTCAGATGAGGGTCAGGAAGCATCACCTGCTCCAGCCGGTCCTGATTCCTCTTCAACTGATCAGCCACCTTCCTCTGCGACAACAAGCCCTCCAGATTTGGACCTCAAGAACACTGATGGTGAACACAGGGAAGAGTCTGTATCAGAGCCAGAGAAGAAGCCGGATGAGGATACAAATGCATCATCTGCTCCAGCCGGTCCTGAAACCTCTGCTGCTCATCCAAGTTAGACAAAAAGCGGTTCAGATATTGACCCTAAGAACATTGCAGATGTTCAGAATCAACACACGAGCAAGACACCAACTTAGCACAGGTAGTAACAAGCACAAAAGATAACAAACAAGAAACTGACAAACCTGTTTCTGCAGCTAAAAATAGATCAGATATCAGCGGTGATGTTGAAAAAACAACTAAGAAACACCAACTCCCGGCAGCCTGAGAGCTCTATACCAACAACAGAAGACACCAGCAACACCAGCACTGCAGAAGCTGCACACACGGACTCAAATAAAAAAGAAGAGGACACAATCAGACAGGACTCAGGTGAGAGTGAGGGGCAGTCAGACAGCCCTGCAGAGGCAGATTAAGATGAGGGTCAAACTGTTGAAGATAATAAAGAGGTCTAGTTTGGCCAAAAATGTAAAAAGGCTTTGATACAAACTTTGCAAACTGAAATGAGAAAGAGAAAAAGATAAGCTCGTTAAAAAGATGTGATGGAAGAGTTAAAGAGAAGAGGACTTTCAGACGGACGTACAGAAAGAGCCAGAGTACAGAATGAAATACATTTGTTAAAACCTTTCATTAAGAAAAATCACAAGTACGTTTTCTTCTATTTTTAATGTTATTCATGTGACCTGTATGACTAACAGTTGAATTGTACAGTTATTTTTTGTTATTTTAATGTTACACTTTCATTTAGCAGACTCTTTTGTCCAAAGCAACGGACATCTGAGAGTTACTGATCTATGCATTCATACCCGATGGCTATGCCGCTAGTTACTTCGTTACTTAACATTTGTATCTTAATATGAAATATGTCACATCTCCTCTGTGAAGCCAGCCCCAAAACAGGGCCAAGTGAGGTTACACCTCCCAAAACACATGACCACATGCCTTTACCTAATTTTCATATTTTGCACAAGGAACATCTTTAAAAATCGTTTTCCCTGCTGTTCTGTTACATAAAAGTTAATTGGAGCTAGAATCATGTTTTGATTAGAGTACCTCTTTTCATTCCTTAATTATGCACTATAATACTGATACCACCAAAAGGGAGGGAAAAACGGATACAAATTTTAGGTCAGAATCTTGCATAGGGCCCCCAAAAAGCTAGAAATAGCCCCTTGGTCAAATCAGCCGCACCTTTTTTTCCACTGCGCAAATGCACTAACATTTACGGTAATCGTAATGAAACGGGTCTGAAGAGCTGCTGGTAGTGAATTTGGGGCAGACTGCGGTCTCACAATCAGACCCATGAAACATACGATACTTTTACAGTAATTATTCCCGGTAATAAACTGAAGGTATCACGAAGGTATCCTTCCGGATTTCAAAGTAAAGGACGACGTGAGAAAAAAAACAAAAAAACATATACATATACAAGATACATATACTCCTGAACTAAGTACCTCCTAGACTACTTGTATAACTACTGTGAAGTACGTTTACTGTGTACTTCATATTATGCATGCAAGTAGTCTAGTAAGTACTAAGTTCAGCAGTATATGAATCTTGGACTACTTGTGGAAAATAAGGTTTTTCTTCCACATCAAAGTTGGGCGAAATATCCTTATTCTTGCTCTCTGTTAAGGATTTTGACAAGGTATTACTCGAAAAGTACACAGTAAAAGTACTTCACAGTAGTTATACAAGTAGTCTAGGAAGTACTTAGTTCAGCAGTATATGTATCTTGAGCTACTTATGGAAACAATGTTTTTTTGTTTTTTTCTCACGTCGTCCTTTACTTGTACCTTCGTGATACCTTCAGTTTATTACCGGGAATAATTACTGTAAAAGTATCGTATGTTTCATGGGTCTGATCATAGACGTGTATATATGTCTATGGGTCTGATCATAGACGTGTATATATGTCTATGGGTCTGATCATAGACGTGTATATATGTCTATGGGTCTGATCATAGACGTGTATATATGTCTATGGGTCTGATCATGAGACCGCAGTCTGCCCCAAATTCACTACCAGCAGCTCTTCAGATCGGTTTCATTACGATTACCGTAAACGTTAGGTCATTTGCGCACAGGAAAAAAAGGTGCGGCTGATTCGACCAAGGAAACGCAACCCACGGGTGGCTTTTTTTATCCCTTTCATGGAAAGAGATGAGTGATGGCGAGCTGGAAGAACTGATAAGCTGGGAGCCGCATTCCAACAAACCTCAAGGGAGAGGACAGCAACAATCATCAGCTTATAGAAATCATCATAAACCGATCAGCAACAACTCTTTATTTAGTTTTTGGACCTTTACACCTGAATTGTTTTTTTGATTTAAAGGACAATTCTAAATGAACTTTTGAAAAGAAAATTGCATATATTTTGAGTTTAGAATATTATATGAATGTTTTGAACTGCCTGGTCGACAAAAGAGAATTTGTGAATTGTTATATATTTTATATATTTTTCATTTTCCTTAACATAAGGTATTTTGCTTAAACCCATTTCAAGTCTCCTCAGCTATTAAATATTGACATCAGTTTCATTTTACTTCTCTTTCCGAGTTTCTTCTGGTTTAATTTCTCTAGTCCAACACTTAATGTTTAGCAATCATATTATTATTATAACAGATAAATGATAGTAAATGTATATGTGCTACATATTGCTCATGTATATAGTGAAAGTAGCGCCGTGGAGACCTGGCATTGTCTGGTACATGGTAAGTACTGTAGAATAAAGTTGCCGTGTGGAAATTCCCACTCTGTTGACCGTTACTCTCTGAGCTAACCAGCTATCTCGGGGCTTCTGCTAATTGCTACATGCCGCTAGCCCTCTCGACCTATACCAGAAACGTTACAAGACACAGGCATCACAATGTTACGCGTCCATTTGACCGAAACTAAATGAGTTTAACGAGATAATTAACGGAGAATGATTGGTGCAAAAATAATAGCCATTTTGAATTTTTTAAAAATGCTTCGATTACGTGACGTTACTTCTTCGACGTAATCGCCCCAGTTCACCCAGGCATACAGTAGAAGTGGTACCCCCTGAATGCGTCAGTACTCAAGTACCTACCTGAGCAGAGATAGACCTGACACCTGTAAGGTTTATGGGTCTCAGGTTGCTGCATCAGAATGATCTCCACTGCAGAGGCTTGGACTGTCTCAGCGGACAGAGAGACAATCTAGAGGCAGCATGCACCATTATACCTGAGAGGAGTCAGTCTAGTAGTGAGAGGTATGAGCTTCTTCCTCTTGCTCCCTGCTCGACTGTAGATCAGCACTCTTCTGTCCCTGTGACTGAGCCAGCCTGGGAAACTCTTTAGGACATGACCCGTGGCTATATGACTGCTTCTTCGTGTCATATTCAGCGCTTAGAAGTTTTTGTCTTTCGTATGCCTAACATGGCAGGAGAGGCAATAAATAGAAGGCGCCGCTGCAGAGGCTTGGTCCGCTTCAGTGAGAGGCATGAACTTCCTCTTCTCGCTCTCGGCTCATCTTCAGATCAGCCGCCTTCTTTCCCTGTTAATGAGCCAGCCTGTGACAACAGCGAAACTCTTGGTGGCTCAGACACACCGCAGCCTGCTGGCAGCGGACCAGGAGAAATTAGGTGTAAGATCACAGCTGGAACTCCAACTCTTCCCAACAACAAAGTGGAAGACGGGATAAATAGGCAGAAGATGAGTCAGAAGAACGAGCAGGATAGCATCCAGCTGATCAAGCAGGAGAAAAGTCAGAACAATCAGGAGAACGATCAGGAGAACAGTCAGAAGATCAGCAAGAAGAAGAAGAAGAAGAAGAAGAAGAAGAAGAGGTATCAGTTGGAGTGTGACAGGAGTGGGTACAGGAATAGATAAAGAGTGTCACGCTCTCTCCTCTTTTTTTTCTTCTTTTTCCACTTTTCTTTCAGGGTTTACTCCGGGTGCTCCGGTTTCTTCCCACATTTTTAATTCGGCCATTAAAATAAAATAAAATTTAGAAAAAATAAAATAAGCATTTCAAAAGTATTTATTCTGATGTAATGGTGTATGTTGATTCAATGCAGTTAGGAAAATTGAGGACCGCAGTTCTGGGACCACATATCTCGTACCCTTTTGTTTTGGCAACAGTGCCACCTTTTGCACGGATGTAAAATAGCAACTAAGGCAGTGTTCTGCCGAAATACCACTTTTTGTCTTCTAGTTTTAAAGGTTTATTACACCCAAATACAAACTCTATAAAACATTAAAAGGTTTATTACACCCAAATACTAACTCTATTAAACGTTTAAAGGTTTATTACACCCAAATATAAATTCTATAAAACGTTTAAAGGTTTATTACACCCAAATACAAATTCTATAAAACGTTTCAAGGTTTATTACACTTAAATACTAAGTTCTACAAACAGTAGGTTTATTACACACAAATAGTAACTTCTATGATACGAGATAACTTTTGTTTGGGGACTTTAATGTGTAAAATTTTACTTTAACAGTGCCTGATGTAATGCATGAGAGGAAGAGGACAGCCATCTTTTAACTGAAGAACTCCACTAAATTGTTATTGTATGTTTGAACTTCTAAAAGTGGATCAAATGCAGTGTATGCAAGATGGTCTTACAGGACACGATACTGACAGGGAACACAGGCCACACAAACCAAGAGGCGACATACTACAAGATCCCAATGCTTAATATAAATAAGATGTAGAGTATCTGATTGCATTCAGTCAGGTGCTTGTTTGACAGTGTTTAAAATATATCTCTGTTTCTTCTTTTATGTTTATATTACTCAGAGGTTCAGCATGTTGACTCACACACTGACATGGAGTGTTTATACTCTCTGGCAATCCTTAATACATTCTCAACGACATGGTTCCAGTGAATAGTTAAATAACAGCATTTTAATAGAGCAAAAATAAATACAATTTTTATTCTAGTAGACATTTCAACGTTTTCTAAGATGTCAAATATGTCTGGCTTAATCACTGGCATGACACCTAGAATTTTGTATTTGATGAAATGGTACAGCAATAGAACTAATGCATTTTAATAATTCAGTCGCTGGACATCATCGAGTTTGAATGAAGGGCTGAAATAAGCCAACAGAGAAAATATATGAAACTGTCAGGCAGTGTGGAGGAAGATAATTGTTCTGGCCTAAAGCTACTCAGTGGCAAAAGTGAAAGCTGCTTGTTAAGTAGTTTTACTGTAACTTTGTAACATAATAGATTTTGTCAGTAATTTAGCACAGTCATACGATGCATACGCTAATGGCGGCGACCAAAAGAATACATTTTATTTATTACATTTTATCACATTTACCATGAAGTTTTAGGACTATTACAATTTATGAGTAGATCCCCAATGGTATCTCAAACTAAATCTCATGGGGAGATTTATCAGATGATTAAACATGTGTTTTCAGATTTAATTTGGCTATCAATTATTGACATTATTGATTATTGACATAATTCACTAACAAAAAGGAAAAGTAAAGGAGAAAATTAAAATGATTTTAAATGATTCATTCTTAAATTACAATTATTAATTACAATATGACAACATTTTAAAAGTCTAATGATTTTTTGCCAATTTATGTTTTTTTTTGTTTTAGGCTATAAATAGTAAACTCATTTTTAGATCGGTATTTTGATATAAAATATGAATATATAAAATACATAAAATATAAAATAAAGGTAATATAATAACCCAAATGTGGATGTTATGTTTTGTTTGAATAATAATGAAGATAAAAGCTATGGGAACAAGCGTTTTTTCTATATCGCTTATTGTTCCCTCAGCCACCGCTAGATGGTGCTGTTGTTCTGTGCCGCTGAGAAGGTGGAGGTTGACGGTTCAGTGTTTTTCCTTCTTTGGACCACTTTTGGCACTGACCATAGCAGCCCTAATACTCTGTTGTACTACTACAACAGAGTATTAGGGCTGCCTTAAAGGGAAAAAAATCTGAGATAACGAGATAACAGTTGTAATTTTAGGCTATGGCCTATATGCTATTTGAAGGGGAATATCAGAAGAGCAGACAGCCGTCTCGAGAGGTTCATGTATGTTTTGCTTCCATGCTACCAGGTGTGTTCAATCAATGTGACCCTGGCTAAAGTGGTATTAAACCTCCTGTGCAATCATTCACAAGTCTAGCTTCATAAGATGGTTTATGGTCCTCATTGTAACGCAGGCAGCTGGCTGCTCTCCTGATATTCCCCTTCATAAAAACAGATAGGCTAACAATAGCCTAAAATTATGACTTTATTCTCGACTCGTAATATTACGATTTTCTCTAATTACTTTTTTCTCGTAAAATTATGACATCATTTTCGTAATCTCAGATTTTTTTTACTTTAACCCGGCCCTCATACTGGCGTGTATAGAAAATACAAGAAAGTCTTTCAGCGCTAATGGGCTAGCTATAGCACCGAAGAAAAACAGCTTATTGACTTTAAGCACATGAAAATAAGTTAACATTTTTACCCATAGTCTTAAGATTTTGGACTGACATGAGTAGTTTAATTCACATCCCATTTATTTTACCCATTGTTAGCCTAGCATGTAGGCTATGGGCATAAACAATGGTCAGGTATCCATCTTATTATTATTAGTATTATTCACTTACTCACACGTTAGACTGTAGAAAAAGACTTACTTTCACTTTGACGTTTGCCTAGCATCTCTCCCCTCCCCTTCCCTCCGGGCTGTGTTGGCGTTGACGCTCAAACTGCTGGGAAGAGTGCGCAGGGACCGTCTGCAAATTGCAATGCCGAAAAAGGACATTATAAAAATATTCAATAAATTCATCCTGGTTAGGTATAGTGTCAACAAAATGACTTCACACCTAAATAATGTCATTTTGCTTATACTACAGCAATGATTTTGGAGGAAATGTGCTTTTATATATTAGGGTTGTTTTACAATAACAATACACAATAACTTCATTATAAACCATTGTAGTGTCAGGAAAATGTTTATATACATAAATGGTCTCCTGCTGGATACTCTACAACACTCAATTTGGGAAATTGTGCTTTTATACAATTTCTAGGATTTTTTAAAAGAATAAAATACACAATAACTCCATTATAAAGCAATGTAGTGTCACCAAACCACAGACATTTCACATTGAATCATCAAAGCGATCTCTTCAAAGACGAAGAGACATGGCTGAAGAAATTCTTAAAGGATCAGGTATTAGTACACTTAGATTATTAATTAATTAATAGATTATTATTATGTTGGACCCTCCATGCCAAATCAACAGGTTTTTTTTTTACCACTAACTCAACTAGTTCCACAACTTAACTGAAGCTGTATATACAGTATATGTATGTGTGTATATATATATATATATATACACACACACCCACACACACACACACACACACGTATACATAGGCCTATACATTTTTTTAAATTACGAATCAATTATTGTCTACTGTTATGCTTTACAGGTTTCCTTAATTTAAAATGTACTTAAAATGATGTATGTATTTATCTCCATGTATATTCAGTGTGAAACCTGTCGAAGATGGTTCCACATGCATTGCCTTTGAATGACACCAGCACAAATACCAAACAAAGATACCCCTTGGCATTGTGTATTGTGCAACAACTCTAACTAGAGAGGCTACGGGTGAGTTTGGCTTACTGTTACCAGAGCTTTAAAGGTTAATGTCTGAAGAATGTAGGGAATCAAAATGTTTGCAAGTGCAAGAATCCTCTTTTTAAAATCTTAATGGGAACTTTGTGATTTTACCTGGTGCCATAATGGTAGTTGTTTACTTATAAACTGCATGTCCATAAATCTTGTTCAGCACAAATAATGTCGAACGTGCAAAAAAACAAAAACTGTACTGCAATTGATGTGTAACTGAAATATTCTTGATAAAACGTTAAAGCTGTGTAAGCTGTTTATTTTGCCACATATACACGCTAATTTTGTCTTTCAGTTTGTTGAACATGTTAAAAGGGAGCCTGTTTAAACGGCTGTTCATAAAGTATATGAGTATATATTTTTATGCTACACAAGTATACAATTCAAAACATATCATAAAAGGTCCATGGTTGCATGAGGTTGACTCATTAAATTGGTACTTTATATCACTGTAACTTAGACTTACTGTAACTGAATGGATAACACCTGTCAAATGTGACTGTGTATCTTTTCATTTAGTGGCAATACAAACTGATTGATTAAATTCTATTCCTTCAATTGCAATCAACTACTTTAAACAAAGTGGTTTTGTATCAACATCCATTGGGATCTATTTAAATCATAGATATTTAGTTTTCATTGGTTTCACACTATTCAAGACATTGCATATTTTTTATCTATATTTATTTTTATAATGGAGTTATTGTGTATTTTATTCTTTAAAAAAAAAAAATCCTAGAAAAGCACAACGTCCCAAACTGAGTGTTGTAGAGTATCCAGCAGGAGACCATTTATGTATAAAACATTTTCCTGACACTACAAAGGTTTATAATGAAGTTATTGTGTATTGTTATTATAAAAAACAACCCTAATATATAAAAGCACAGTTCCCCCCAAATCATTGCTGTAGTATAAGCAAAATGACATAATTTTGGTGTCACGTCATTTTATTGACACTACACCTAACCAGGGCGAAGTTATTGAATATTGTTGTAGTGTCCTTTTTCGGCATTGCAATTTGCAGACGGTCCCTGTGCACTCCTCTGACAGCAGTTTCTGCATCAACGCTAACGTCAGTTATACAGCCCGGCTCGTTCCGTTGAAGATGGGCTTGTAGCGTACTGTCTGACTTACTGCGGTGCGTGTCGTTTTAATAAAAGCAATGTTTCGCTGCAGAGTTATCGATCCAAGAAAGCCGAATCTGTGAATATGTTTCCAACTTTACTCCTCCTGGGCTAGCGATGAAAAAGTGAAAGTGAAGTTCCGACTGTGGTCGTCGTGTGTCGGATTCCTGGGATTTTCAAGCTTCTCTGAAATGGCTCGTTACTATTTCCTGGCCTGTTTCATCTTCACCTCCTGTCTGGGTGAGTTTGTCTGCAGATCATGCCTGTGGTGATGTTTAAAGCTTTGCACTTCTGCGTTGACATGAAAAGTACAGATTAGGTAATCATTTACCCAAAGTTGAGTTCAATAGTTAAGAAAGTAGGTAAAATTGTGTCTCTTTACATTATTTAGTGTGAACTGTCATATGAAAAAAACAAAAAACATAAAAAAGCCACTCTTTGCTCAGCCTTCTTGCTCATACAGTGACCATGTCAGAAAGGTGTGGCCCAAGGCAGATGAGACAATGTTCAGACATATTGAATATTTCCACAGATCTTAATCTGTTGTTTTCATACTTTCTTTTTCTGCTGTTTGCTACTGCAAGCGTTCAGCCTTCTATTGAAATGTGTTTCTAATATATTGGAAACAGCTGACTTGGCTTAACACTATTAACTTGTCTCAAAACATATCTTACATTTGTATCAGTAGCTCTCCAGTGTTACCAAAAACTGAACATTATAAGCTTCATGCAAAAAGAAATGATTGCATATTTGCTTTTTATTTTCATTTAAAGAGCAGGTCTATATTATATCTAAATCTAAATGTTATATGTGTGAAGTGATGTCGTAATACTCATGTGTAAATGGTTGCAAGTAACTGTGAATTAACATTCCTTAATTGATGATCTAACATTATCTATCATTAAGTGTATACTAATCACATACAGTCACAGTGACTTCATCATTTCTTAATGGTGAGCAACAGCAATACATGATGCAGCCTGCATTAGTTCATGCGCTGGGTAAGCATTACTTAAGTATCTAAAGTGTTACCATTCTCTGAAGCAGCTGAGATCCTTCAAACTGAACTCTGCACTTTGGTGTGCTCATGCTGAAGTGGTTGCACAAGATTCATCTTGCACATTCAATAACACGTAATCAGTGTATTTGCACATTACGTCTCTGTACACTGTATTTGCAAAATTATAACTCGGTACACTGTACTCTAGTTAGTTAGTTAGTTATTAGTTTATTTCATCGTGTCATGCACAAAAATGTGCCCAGCCCACATGGGCTTACAAGACACTACAGTCAAAACAAGCAAGAGCAAAGGCTGAAGGAGAACTAAAGAACAGTTACACCTCAAAATACATCAAACACTGTCTAATAAAGTATGAGAAACAAAACAAACAACAAAACAGAAACATCAAACATAAAGTGTTCTACTACGCTGTTGGAGAGCCTTAAACACAAATTCAGCCAACTGAAATACTTCATGTGTGAATAGACACTGAAGTCTGCATTCTTCAGACATAGATAACAAGTCAGGACAATCTGCAGACATTTTGCCAGAAAGATGACATCTGAGATTGTGATACAGAGGACAGCAAAACAAAAAATGACAGACCTCTGTGCTCGAGTTAGGTTCAGGGTGACATAAAGCTCTGTATGGTAATATCTTTAAGCAAACAAAGAAAGATGTTCTTAGTTAGTCTGTTATCCGGCATGTTGATTATCTGTTCCACAGTCGCAATATGTCACCCTTATGCCGCACCTCACATGGTTCCCAGCCCATGTCACCATAAATAGCATGTTTTGGGGCGTTTTTATGCACACCCAAACTTGGTTTGCTTACGGTAACCCCAGACCCCTGCACCATAATCTAGAATGGGACAAACACAAGATTTATAAAGCTGTGTGTAGGTTTTATAACCAAGATCCCTACATAACTTCACCTTATTAAGGACAGCTCCCAGTGTTCTACCTACAGAGTCTGATAACACTTTTATTCCCTCTTCAAATGTAAGGTGGTCATCAACAGTAAGTCCTAGGTATTTGTATTTCTTCGTGAATGCCAGAGGCGCTGTGCCAAAAGAAAATCTAAACTCAGTCTGTAACTCTCCCTTCTTCCTGAAATGCATAAACTGAGTTTTGTCTCTGTTTATCTTTAACCTCCAGTTAGTGCACCAACAGTACACAATATTCAACAAACTCTGAAGGTCATCTTCATTCTCAGCAAGTATGAATATTCAATTCAATACATGTCTGTAACCAACAGATTATAAAACTGAACCAGCAGGTGATTATACAGCCCATACTGATCCTTCAGGAGGAAGATAGCAGGAGAATATTATAAAACAATACTCGGACACCAGATGCTTCAACTGTAAACCAAAAATACCATCTACTGATCTATCAATTAAACATACTGTTACGCCGCACCCTAAGGCGGCCCTATGGGGCTAACAACTATACACATTTGACCCAACAAACTCACAGGAAACACCTTAAAACAGTCAAAACCAAGGGATTTATTATAGACAATACTAACAACCACATTAACTGAAGGCTAACAAAAGCAGCTAGAACACAACAACACAAAATCCCAGTCTGAGAGGCCGAACCACAGCAGTCCCCACTCCAGAAGCCTCACCCCTTCAGATGCCATGTCTGGGGTTTTTAAGCATCCAAGACCAGGTGAACCTCATTGTGCAATCAGCAGGGAAGAGCTGGGAAGACAACAGAAAGGCAAAAGGGACAAACAGTGCAGGGAACACATACAGCATTAACAGTACACTGAATGAACTGAAAATGTAATTTCTCACCAAAATCCCCACACCAACTGAGTTTTTTCTGTTGTGTCCAAACCAAGTATATCCCTCTATATTAATGTTATTTAGTCCGGTTAAATGCGTCTCATTGAGGGAGATGAAGTCCGGGTTGAAACTCCTTAATTAGGAGCCTGAGCTCAAAGTTCATATCTGTCCACCCATTTATATTCCAGTGTACAAGAGTAAATTGTTCAGGACTTACGAGCTGGGCAGACGGTCTTCTGGTGTCGGCCCTCCGTCTCCGCTCCTCGTTTCCGCCGTCATCCACACCTGTTGGCCGCCGTAGTATATTTGCACATTAACAACTTGTACACTGTAATTGCACATTTACAACTCTAAAGACTGTATTTTAGATTTTAGATTTACTAGATGAGCTTATTTGTATAATTGTTTGTAGCATTCTTGGATGTGTATATTTCTTTCTTCTAGTGTTAGGGTTGTTTTTACTGTGTATTTATTCTGGTGCTGTACACCACAATTTCCCTGTCTGTCTGTCTGTCTGTTCAGCTGGCTGATCATACTCTTAATGTTTAAAATTCCACACTTCAACCATTCAACACTCTTCCACACTTAATGCTGCATATTTTCATACCTCTCTTTGTGTCTAGTTGCAGGGCAGTCTACAAAATATGCCCTCAAGGGGGCTGTGGTACACTTCAGGCCAGACGTCTCTGGACAACCGAATACAATTCTGTGGAAACATAAAGGGAACAAGGTGGTAGAGCTGGACAGCAAGAAGCAGGTTACAATGTACAGCCCGTTTGAAGGCAGAGTCACTCTCAACTCTACCTCTGCAGAACTTCAAATCACTGGACTCAGATTTGAAGACAGCGGAGAATATGAATGTGAAGTAGAGATAAACAAAAAATTAGATAGACGGAATTATGCATTGGAGGTCATAGGTAAGTTTTCTTAGTAACTTTTGTGGTTTTATACAATAAATCGATTGTTGGTACCTAAAGTGTATCGCTGGGAGTAGATGGGTTGCTTTAACAAATGATATAAACCCAACACAAAATAAAATGGATTTTTAGGCAAAATTTTGCCTAAGTATCTCAAAATAATGGCCTAGTATCTCAATGTTTCGACTTAGTATCTCAAAATAATAACTTAGTATATGAATATTTAAACTTAGTATCTCAATATTATCTCAAAATTTTTACATGCTAAGTCATTCTTTTGAGAAATAAAGTTTCTCAATATAATGACTTACACGTCTTACCATCCAAGTGGCAGAAACAGGCTTCCATACGAGCCTTATTCATACTGAAACCATAATCAATCTGTCATGTACCATCATGTTTATCTCAAACCAAGAAGTATTGTTACTTAACATTTTCTGATCAGCAATTTATTCCCCTTATACTCTATACTAGGTTTTACATTTTGCCAAAGTTTTGTTTGGTTTAATTGTTTAATAATTTAGCTATGTACTGCTTATGTTTTCATTAAGACAAGGTTGCCATGCCGACCATATCCTGTGAGATGAATGATGCATCTGGAATCCAGGCGACGCTGGTGTGCTCTGCAGAGCCCAGACCGCCTCAGTCCCCACTGAAGTTTGAGTGGAGATCACGGGGAAAACCACACCCACGACCAAATTACACAATATCCCTGGGAGATAAACACGATGAGGAAGTGTACAGCTGTTCAGTGAGCAACCCTCTGAGCAATGAAACAGCTACATTCACTGCAAAGGAATGCTACCCTGGTACGACTTTACATAGACACTATATAGTATGTTTATGTTGTGTAATGTTTCTTTCCAAGCACATGCACTTTCAGAAAATGCTGAACTTAGTTGAGCTTTAGTTTTTACAAGGCCTGACCGGAATAAATGTATGAATAGATATCAAAGTGATTTACAAGATTAATATATCCTTTAGTTTTTGTCTCAAGAGAGAAGACGTGACCTCATATTCATATTCTAGACAAAATGTCCCGTGTTACAGAACTATATGGAGTTGTTTTTGTTTTGCATGTAATATAATTAGAAATGTGTCTAACTTTGACTTCTGTGTTTCTGTGCAGACAGCAGTTCATCTGTAGCTCTGATTGTCAGTTTGGTCATCACAGGTTTAGTAATTATTCCACTGGTTGTGGGCGGCATAGTGTACCGCAAACGAAAACAAAAAGGTACAGTAAGAAAAAAAACACTTGAATCCAAAAGAAATTATATATTTTTTTTCTGTTATTATTGACTCAAACATGCTTTATTTATTTATTTATTTATTATTTTCTCTTCTCTCACTCTTATTTTCAGCATGTTTTGCCGAAGGTGGTGTCAAAAAACAGTCACCAACCAGAGGTACGATACATTTTCAGTCTCAGATGTTGGGTTGTGACTGTAATTCTTTTATCAGATATTTTGTCGACAATTTTAAGGAATTAATTGATTGATTTAAAAAATCAACTGGTCATTTATAAAGTTTCAAAAAGACCCAAAGCTCAAAACATCTTGGATTTGCAATACAAACTGTGTTTACAGTTTACTATGAGGCAAAGCCATGAAGAGCTTGAACCAGCGAATCAAGCAGGTTCATCAGGCAGGTGTCGTCTGCTCCTTGTGTACAGAGAGTGTTGCAGAGCAGACCGAGCACAAAGCTCCAAAGCACCACAATCCTTTAAATGTGGATAAATAAATTAGGGTTAGGGTCACAGCTGAAACTCTTCTTATATTTGTACTGATGATACATAATGATAGATATTGGTGCATGCTGTGGTTGCCTAGACAGCGGCTCTCATGTGAAAAAAGTTGGTCACAAATTTCTCTGAAATATTTTGTGTTAAAATCAGTTTCAGGCTCCGAGGAGGAGACGGCTCAGGGTGATGAAAAAAAGGCTCTTATTTACAGAGCACCCATACTTCCCTCTGATCAGCCACTTAGCCCACGGGGCTCCGTACAAGGTAATAACATGAGTCCTAATGACCCTGCCAGCTATCACTTTTATATTTGTTTTGTGGGATATTTTGTATAAAACACAGATTAGAGTAATGAGATTGACATAATTTTAGGGAGTGAGTGTCACAAGTTAAAATTAATTAAAACATTAAAGGACTAGAAATCATTTTCCCTTCATCTTCTGTTCCACAGCTCCTGTTTCACAAGATAAGGGTTCACCAAAATGTCTTTTTTATAACTTAGACACATGATAACGGGCTGCTAAATAAGTTTGCTGGTTTTGACTGTTCACTCTTTCCAGGGCAAATCAAAGACAGGATAGACAATCTAAACAAATGCAAGGATGCACGGACTCCGCTCAAAAAAGGCCCAGGTGATTTCTGTTCTTGTAAAAAGCTGCAGCCGATGCTTATTTTTATGATCATCGTCACAAAGCAACAAGTCCTCACATTTAAGAAGCTGTAACCAGACAATATGTGTGTGTCAATCAATAAATGTATTGTTTTAGTTATGCTTTTTATTAAAATATTGTTTGACTCTTATCACTATCATTCATTTTTATTTGTGTTTTAGGTTTCAAAGGTAACAAAGGCGAGCATGAGGAAACTTTCACTCCTCCTTCCTCTTCACTTTCCGATCCGAGGCATCACGCTAACATCAACAATGAGGATGAAGATCCAGACCAGCAAGAAGAACCTGCAGAGAAGCATGTCCCACAGTCTGACCCCTGTGACCCTAAGGAGGTTAATGAACACGACCCAGCTGAATCTACTGATCGGGGATCTGCTTCTGCTTCAGGTTTGGAAAATATACTGTCCTAACTAGATGCAGAGTGATCACAGGATTTCTCTTTTTTATTATTATTTCCTTTACTTTATATTTTTAACTCTTATGTTTTTCTCCTACATCTTTATGTTCTTATATAATTCATTTGTTTTGAAAATTTAGAGAGTATGATATGTCCTTCAAGTGGTTTGGAATATATTCATTAGTTGTGCTTATTGATAAAATGTGTTATTGCATGCAGTTTAACTCCATCAAGAAAAAAGGTGTCTCTCCTATTTTTCTGAGAGCCGTGTGCTGTTCTTGGCAAGAATTGACCATGAAAATGTTCTGTGGATAGTTTAATGACATCATACCAGCTATATTACAACGTTCACACTTTAATTAAATTGGATTGTATTGAATATAATCTGTAATTGAATTATGTATAATCAGGTTGCACTTTAAATCAGATTCTGCTTTTTCTAATCCCAAAATATTCCAATTGTTGTGTTTTGGGAAATGTGGTGTTTTGACCTTCAGGGCCACCATATCGGTTTAAATTGAAAAAAAAAAAAATCAAAAAACTTTTAATGTCTTTCTTCTGCTGTTAATATTTACTAAACACTCTCCCAGCTACAAATGTATTGTTCTAAGAACATTCTGAGTAATGTTACATGCGATGTTCTGGTAATGATTTGAGCGGGAAGTTTTTATGTGGTTCCTAGAATGTTCCTTATAATAGCAGGAGAACGTTCTCTTGAAAACATTTTCAGAAAGTTGCAGTGAGAATGCTCAAATCACATTTAAGGAACGTTTTATAAATCATGTTCTGATAGTTCAGGCCGTACTAACATCCTGAAAAGATCCTCAGAATGTTGCAGTTAAAACGTTTTGTCTTAGTTTAAGTTTTAACGTTACAACATCCTTACAACGTTCTTTTAGGGCTTTTATATTCATGACCTGCGTGCTTTTATTTTAATTTGGAGTCATTTTGTATAAAGTACAGAATGCAGGGATAAAAATGAGATCATTTCAGGGTATTGTCACAAAATATAATTTATTGTTTTTTTCTCCCCAGCAGCTGATGAAGATGAGAGGCCAAAAGAAGGTAACACCACAGCAAATGTTATTCATTACATCTTAAATTCTAAAAAAAAATAAAGGGAACACTTAAACAACACATCCTAGATCTCGATGAATGAAATATTCCAGTTGAAAATCTTTATTCATTACATAGTGGAATGCGTTAAATAAATAACATTAGAATGGTCAATGGAAATCAAAATCATCAACCCATGGAGGTCTGGATTCAGAATCATACTCAAAATAAAAGTGGAAAAATCAGATCACAGGCTGAAGACTCAAGACAATTCAAAATGAGGCTCAGTAGTGTGTGTGGCCTCCACGTGCCTGTATGCACTCCCTACAACGTCTGGGCATGCTCCCGATGAGACGACGGATGTTCTCCTGAGGGATCTCCTCCCAGACCTGGATCAGGGCATCAGTCAACTCCTGGACAGTCTGTGGTGCGACGTGGTGTCGGTAGATGGAACGAGACATGATGTCCCGGAGGTGCTCGATTGGATTCAGGTCTGAGGAACGGGCAGGTCAGTCCATAGCATCAATGCCCTCATCATGCAGGAACTGCTGACACACTCCAGCCACATGAGGCCGAGCATTGTCATGCATCAGAAAAAAACCAGGGCCCACTGCACCAGCATATGGTCTGACAATGGGTCTGAGGATCTCATCCTGGTACCTAATGGCAGTCAGGGTACCTCTGGCTAGCACATGGAGGTCTGTGCGGCCCTCCAAGGAAATGCCTCCCCAAACCATCGCTGACCCATGGTCATGCTGAAGGATGTTGCAGGCAGCAGAACGTTTCCACGGCGTCTCCAGACTCTTTCACGTCTGTGACATGTTCTCAGTGTGAACCTGCTCTCATCCGTGAAGAGCACAGGGCGCCAATGGCGAATCTGCCAATCCTGGTGTTCTCTGGCAAATGCCAATCGGGCTGCACGGTGCTGGGCTGTGAGCACAGGCCCCACTTGTGGACGTCGGGCCCTCATGCCACCTGCATGGAGTCTGTTTCTGACAGTTTGAGCAGAAACATGCACATTAGTGGCCTGCTGGAGGTCATTTTGTAGGGCTCTGGCTGTGCTCCTCCTGTTCCTCCTTGCTCAAAGGAGCAGATAGCAGTCCTGCTGCTGGGTTGTTGTCCTCCTACGGCCCCTTCCACGTCTCCTGGTGTACTGGTCTGTCTCCTGGTATCTCCTCCATGCTCGTGACACTGTGCTGGGAGACACAGCAAACCTTCTTGCCACAGCGCGCATTGATGCGCCATCCTTGATGAGTTGCACTACCTGAGCAACTTCTGTGGGTTGCAGACACTGCCTCATGCTACCTCTAGTGGTGAGAGCACTGGCAAAGTGCAAAAGTGACCAAAAATCAGCCAGAAAGGACGAGGACAGGGAAATGGTCTGTGGCCACCACCTGCAGAACCATTCCTTTATAGGGGTTGTCTTGCTAATTGCCTCTCATTTCCACCTGTTGTATGTTCCATTTGCACAACAGCAGGTGAAATCAATTCACAATCAGTGTTGCTTCCTAACTGGACAGGTTGATATCCAAGAAGTGTGATTGACCTGCAGTTACATTGTAATGTTTATGTGTTCCCTTTATTTTTTTGTTGCTGATTATCACTGTTCACTTTCAGCAGGGGATGTCAAAAGGAAGATAGACAAGTTAAACCGAAGTCTCAAGAAAGATGGACCGACTCCGCTCAGAAGAGGACCAGGTAATTATCATTTGTTGTATGTATTGTTAGTCAACAGCTGCAGCTGTACCCAGACATATTTGTTGTTGTCGCTAAAAGTGTTAAGAACACTGAATGACTGAACCCAGAATGCAGACGATGTGGATTTATTGAAAAAAAGGCAACCAGAGAGCTTTCAGAAAAGTCTCTTAAAAAGGTAAGCAGGGAGCGGACAGGTTCCAAGACGAGCAGCAGGTGAGTTTGTTAGGGAGACAGAGTGTTTGCAGGGCGCGGGTAGCTCAGGGGTTGTTGCAGTGGGATCAAGGAAGATGAATGTTCTTGAGAGTGGAGCAGAGCAGTGCAGAGCAGGAGTGGAAATGACGGAGTACAAAAAGGCAGGTGGAGCTGGCGGCTGATCCCAGGAGGTCTAAACACGGAGACAAAAAGGTAAATAAGAGAGTCAAAAAGCACGAAAAAACTAGCCCAAAACAGGAGCCTGACAGTTTACCACAGTAGGGTAACAGACGATCAGGCGAGGAGTAGATGACTGAGCCGCTCTTTTATCCTGCAGCAGTGTAGGTGGCTTGATTGCATGATGAGGAACAGGTGCGTGATTACAGCAGGTGTGCAGACTGATCAGTGTAGACAGACATCCTTGACCACGCCCCAGCTCCAGACAAACATGAACACAGACAAGGGGAACACAGACACGTCTACATGAGGAGAGGGAACAAAGGAAACAAAGGGAGAAAAAAACACAGGATTAATCATTTCCTGTTCTTTAAATTTTTTGTATCATCAGGTTACTTTATAAATCAGATAACTTATCATCACATGACTTTAAAATTACAGTCAGATGTTTTGACCTTTATGGGCCACCATATCGGTTTAAATTACAATACTTTGGATGAATTGTGATGAAATGTAGTTCAGCCCAGCATGCTCCTTTCAGGATGAATTGTGATAACTTTGGTGATCGTCTGATTTTTCAGGGGAGGATCAGAAGACAGATCAGGACGAGGGAAACAGGCGTCCTGTCGCAGCATCCATAACTCCCTCTACTCCAACACATGACGGTACTGTGCCAGGTAATTCATTATATGAGCCCTAATGAGTGTTTTTCTAGCACTTGATCCACAACATGAGAGGCCACCAAAAGGTCACATATGTTTTTATTATAACGTACACATAACATTATTGTTGATAGATCTATAAGTCAGCTGGTTATTTAATAGTTTCAGTACTGCTCTTAGAATCACAGATTGTTCTTAACTGGATCGTTTGACTCCCAGTTACAAAGACGGCTTCTGTATGGTTTAAAAACTTAAAGAATTCATGTTTTTTAATTTTTTTTTTCTGTTCATTTTCAGAAAGTATCACAGGCGAGCATAAGGGAGCTACATCTCCTCCTTCCCCTCCACGTGCTGCGTCACCTCCTCCACAGGTACATCATGCTAACATGAACGACAGTGATGCAGAGCCAGGCCAGCCTGAAGATCCTACAAAGGCAACGGTCCCACAGTCTGAGCCCTCAAACTCTGAGGAGGGAAATGAACAAGATCCAGCATGTGTGTCAGATGGATCTGATGAAGATGGACATGGATCTGCTCCTGAAGAGTCAGGTCTGTAAACTACACTAACTGAGCTTGATGCAGGATATATGATCTTTTTTTAAGTCACTGCCCTGCATGATGGCTGTCATGTGTAATGTTTTCCTGCTGTGTTCAAAGTGTTTCCTACCTCATATCATCCTGACTACATTACTCCAACTATTTTTTCAGGGATCATTCAAAACACCATCTCAGCTGTTCAGATTTCTGCTACATGGTTTTACTGATTACTCGAAATGTTACAAGAAAAATGTTTTAATTAATCTTGAAAATAAATAGGACAGACTCAAAGTATAGAAATGTAAGGTTTAAATATATTTGTTACAACCTCCATGGAGTAACACTGATTGATTTTTAACCAAGACTGCCTTTTGAACAATTTAATCCTTCTGCAATTCCTGAGCAGACAGGTGCACTTTTTAACTGTTTTTTTATTCTTTCTACTGTTTTTCGGAGCCAGAGAAGAAGTCAGATGAGGGTCAGGAAGCATCACCTGCTCCAGCCGGTCCTGATTCCTCTTCAACTGATCAGCCACCTTCCTCTGCGACAACAAGCCCTCCAGATTTGGACCTCAAGAACACTGATGGTGAACACAGGGAAGAGTCTGTATCAGAGCCAGAGAAGAAGCCGGATGAGGATACAAATGCATCATCTGCTCCAGCCGGTCCTGAAACCTCTGCTGCTCATCCAAGTTAGACAAAAAGCGGTTCAGATATTGACCCTAAGAACATTGCAGATGTTCAGAATCAACACACGAGCAAGACACCAACTTAGCACAGGTAGTAACAAGCACAAAAGATAACAAACAAGAAACTGACAAACCTGTTTCTGCAGCTAAAAATAGATCAGATATCAGCGGTGATGTTGAAAAAACAACTAAGAAACACCAACTCCCGGCAGCCTGAGAGCTCTATACCAACAACAGAAGACACCAGCAACACCAGCACTGCAGAAGCTGCACACACGGACTCAAATAAAAAAGAAGAGGACACAATCAGACAGGACTCAGGTGAGAGTGAGGGGCAGTCAGACAGCCCTGCAGAGGCAGATTAAGATGAGGGTCAAACTGTTGAAGATAATAAAGAGGTCTAGTTTGGCCAAAAATGTAAAAAGGCTTTGATACAAACTTTGCAAACTGAAATGAGAAAGAGAAAAAGATAAGCTCGTTAAAAAGATGTGATGGAAGAGTTAAAGAGAAGAGGACTTTCAGACGGACGTACAGAAAGAGCCAGAGTACAGAATGAAATACATTTGTAAAAACCTTTCATTAAGAAAAATCACAAGTACGTTTTCTTCTATTTTTAATGTTATTCATGTGACCTGTATGACTAACAGTTGAATTGTACAGTTATTTTTTGTTATTTTAATGTTACACTTTCATTTAGCAGACTCTTTTGTCCAAAGCAACGGACATCTGAGAGTTACTGATCTATGCATTCATACCCGATGGCTATGCCGCTAGTTACTTCGTTACTTAACATTTGTATCTTAATATGAAATATGTCACATCTCCTCTGTGAAGCCAGCCCCAAAACAGGGCCAAGTGAGGTTACACCTCCCAAAACACATGACCACATGCCTTTACCTAATTTTCATATTTTGCACAAGGAACATGTTTAAAAATCGTTTTCCCTGCTGTTCTGTTACATAAAAGTTAATTGGAGCTAGAATCATGTTTTGATTAGAGTACCTCTTTTCATTCCTTAATTATGCAATATAATACTGATACCACCAAAAGGGAGGGAAAAACGGATACAAATTTTAGGTCATATCACCCACTCCATTGTTGAGTTGTGTTTCATGTTTAAGAACTTTGCATCCAGAATTTAAAATAAATATTTTTGAGGAAAATACTGGATCTGTTGCATTTATTGATGTAGATGAGCATCATTGGTTACCTTTTATCACCATTTACTGTAGGGTCTGCTCGGGTCAATTTGAGATGTTTCATTTGAATTTCACGAATCTGCTTCCCTCTGTGTGTTGATTGATGCAGCTCCTCAGTTCATAGGGTTAATCCCCCCATCGTAGTTTGACAAAGAAGGGGCCCCCAACAGCATCTTGCATAGGGCCCCCACAAAGCTAGAAATAGCCCTGTTTCCAGTTATCTTTGAACTCCATACATCTCTGACAGTCCAAAAATAGCCGTAAAAAAATTAGCATGGATACCAAACTGTCTTAGCCGAGCTTCCGGTATAATTTCAAACTAAAACGCACCGAAATAGAGGCAACAAGTTCTGATGTTTATTAAAATTGCGAGGAAAGGTTTTCAGTTAAAAACAGGTTAGCCTCTGACGTTAAGACACACGTTTAAGGAAATACAAGAAAGCCTGTCAGCTCTAGTCTGCTATAGCACATAAGTTAAATGTATGAAAATAAGTCATACATTTGGACCCATGTTGTTAAGATTTTGGACTGACATGATTTACAAGCTCCAGAGTCATTTTACCCTTTGTTAGTCTAGCATGTAGGCTATGGGCATAAACAATGGTTAGGTATCGAACTTATTGTGAAGGTCGGAGAAATCAAGACGCCGGAAACTGACGTGCTACACCTGGCCAAAGTACTTTCGCTTGGACGTTTGCATCTCATTGGTCCACTACCCCACATGTGCACCTCTTGCTTTGCCTGCGCTTCTACTCCATTGAGTTTAAATCCTGTCCGAACTTCTTCGAGGAAAAATAACAGCCCAAGAGCTGTTTGAGTTTCTAAACCGGGAATGACGACTGTTTGTATCTGCACCTGCAATGACAAGTGATAGTAAATGTAAGACGGAGCATGCGCAGCATGTGATATTTCTGCATCTCTGTAATGGCACGTTTTTCCTGGCCTGTTACTTCTTTACCTCCTGCCTAGGTGAGTTTGTCTGTAGATTATATACTGATGTTTTTAGCCAGGGGCTTTTGTGTGAGCATGAAAACTACAGTTGAGACCTCAGCTGACTCGGTGTGCACAGTTAATCATTTACCAAAAGTTGAGTTCACCTACCCCACTCTTTGCTGAGCCATGTCATTTTTTCTGACACATTGACAATTTCAGAGAGGTGTTATATAGTGTAAGACAGTTTTTGTACATTTTTCTGAAATATAAAGCAGGATTAAACAGTGTAATATTAATCTGTTGCATGTTCACTTGATTTTTCTGGAGTTTGCCACTGCAAGTCAGTCTTCATCAGTAGCCGATAACCTGAAACCTTCAAATAAAGATAATCAACTTTCAGCACTATTTTATGTAGTGTTTCTAATACTTTTCAGCCTCCATCAACATTTTACTAGTATACAATATTAGAAACAGCACTCTACAATAATGTTGTCAAGTACAACACCCCAATTTACATCTCAATAATTGTCATAGCTTTGTATCAAAGCTCCGCTCACATTGTTACCAAAACCTTAACATTTTATGCTAGATTGTACATGTTTATTAAACCAGAGGTTAGAAGTATATTACTGAGGACATGAGTTGTCAGCACACTCTCAGTGTTTAAAATGTAATTAACTCTTCCACACTTAATGCTGCATATTTTCATTCCTCTCCATTCTGTGTCCAGTTGCAGGGCAGTCTACAAAATATGCCCTCAAGGGAACGGTGGTACACTTTAGGCCAGACGTCTCTGGACAACCAAATTCAATTCTGTGGAAACATAATGGAAACAAAGTGGTAGAGTTGGACGGCAAGAAGCAGCGTGTGAACAGCCCATTTAAAGACAGGGTCACTCTCAACTGGATCTCTGCTGAACTTGAAATCACTGGACTCGGATTTGAAGACAGCGGAGAATATGAATTGGATATATACATGAACAAAAATTTATATAGATGGAATTATGAATTGGAGGTCATAGGTAAGTTTTTTAGCAATAGCTATTTTATTTATAAAGCACATTTCATTACAGGTAAGGTCACTAAAATAGTGTTTTTGACAGTGATCAACAGAAAGCTTGGATGGGTGACAGTGTGCAGCCACACAGACTGTTGCTTTGTTTATTTACCAAGAGCAACATTATAGCAGAGTGACAAAATGATTCTGCTAACCCATGGACTGGTGCTTGTCAGAAGTTATTGAAGACATAGAAACAAATGGAGTGAGCCTCTTAATCCAGAAGCTTAATTTACCAGTAATCAATACAAGACATTTGAGGCATCCTGTAAGTCATTACAAAATATTGAGATGTCTTAGTATCTCAATATTTTGACTGAGTATATTGAGATACTCAGTCAAAATATTGAGATACTAAGTCATTATTTTGAGATGCTAAGTCGTTATTTTGAGATACTAAGTCGCACTATTGAGATGCTAAGTCATTATTTTGAGATACTAAGTCGCACTATTGAGATGCTAAGTCATTATTTTGAGATACTAAGTCGCACTATTGAGATGCTAAGTCATTATTTTGAGATACTAAGTCGCACTATTGAGATGCTAAGTCATTATTTTGAGATACTAAGTCGCACTATTGAGATGCTAAGTCATTATTTTGAGATACTAAGTCGCACTATTGAGATGCTAAGTCATTATTTTGAGATACTAAGTCGCACTATTGAGATGCTAAGTCATTATTTTGAGATACTAAGTCGCACTATTGAGATGCTAAGTCATTATTTTGAGATACTAAGTCGCACTATTGAGATGCAAAGTCGCACTATTGAGATACTAAGTCATTATTTTGAGATACTAAGTCAATAGTTTGAGATGCTTAGTCATTATTTTGAGATACTAAGTCGCACAATTGAGATGCTAAGTCATTATTTTGAGATACTAAGTCGCACTATTGAGATGCTAAGTCATTATTTTGAGATACTAAGTCATTATTTTGAGATACTAAGTCGTTATTTTGAGATAGTAAGTCAATATTTTGAGATGCTTAGTCATTATTTTGAGATACTAAGTCGTTATTTTGAGATAGTAAGTCAATATTTTGAGATGCTTAGTCATTATTTTGAGATACTAAGTCGTTATTTTGAGATAGTAAGTCAATATTTTGAGATACTAAGTCATTATTTTGAGACACTAAGTCAATATTTTGAGATACTAAGTCATTATTTTGAGATACTAAGTCTTACTATTGAGATACTAAGTCATTATTTTGAGATACTAAGTCACACAATTGAGATGCTAAGTCATTATTTTGAAATACTAAGTCGTTATTTTGAGATACTAAGTCGTTATTTTGAGATACTAAGTCGCACTATTGAGATGCAAAGTCACACAATTGAGATACTAAGTCATTATTTTGAGATACTAAGTCGCACTATTGAGATGCTATGTCATTATTTTGAGATACTAAGTCAATATTTTGAGATGCTAAGTCATTATTTTGAGAAACTAAGTCAATATTTTGAGATACTAAGTCGTTATTTTGAGAAACTAAGTCAATATTTTGAGATACTAAGTCGTTATTTTGAGATACTAAGTCGTTATTTTGAGATACTAAGTCAATATTTTGAGATACTAAGTCATTATTTTGAGATACTAAGTCACACTAGTGAGATGCTAAGTCGTTATTTTGAGATGTCATGTACCATCAAGTTTATCTTAAACCAAGAAGTATTGTTACTTAACATTTTCTGATAAGCAATTTATTCCCTGTAAACTCTATACTAGGTTTTGAATTTTGTTTTGTTTCGTTAAATTTTTTAATTATTTAGCTACTGCTTGTGTTTTCATTAAGACAAGGTTGCCATGCCAACCATATCCTGTGAGATGAATGAAGGCAGCAGCTCCGACGTATCTGGAATCCAGGCGACGCTGCTGTGCTCTGCAGAGCCCAGACCACCTCAGTCCTCACTGATGTTTGAGTGGAGATCACAGGGAAAACCCCACCCGGGACAAAATTACACAATATCACTGGGAGATAAACACAATGAGGAAGTGTACAACTGTTCAGTGAGCAACCCTCTGAGCAGTGAAACGGCTACATTCACTGCAAAGCAATGCTACCCTGGTACGACTTTACATAGACACAATATGTTGTTTAAAAGCACATGCACTTTCAGAAATTGCTGAGCTTAATAAAAAGGTTAAGCTTTAATTTTTACAAGGCCTGACAGAAATAAATGTATGAATAGATATCAAAGTGATTTACAAAATGAATATATCCTTTAGTCTTTGTATCAAGAGTGCGACTTCATATTGAAAATCTAGACAAAAATGTCCCGTGTTACTGAACTATACGGAGTTGTTTTTGTTTTGCATGTAATATAATTAGAAATGTGTCTAACTTTGACTTCTGTGTTTCTGTGCAGACAGCAGTTCATCTGTAGCTCTGATTGCTGGTTTGGTCAGAATCACAGGTTTAGCATTTATTCTACTGGTTGTGGGCATAGTGTACTGCAGACAAAAAAAGAAAGGTACAGTAAGAAAACAAACAAACAAATAAACACTATAATCAAAAAAGAAATGATAAAAATATATATTTTTCATTAACTAAGGAGTCCCAGCTGATATTTACAGTATAGATTGACAGATTGACAGTCCATGTATTCTCAAAGATATGTGTAACGAGGTATCTGAGGTTTTCAGTGGGGCAGAAGTAGAATGTCCTCCACGATTACTGACAGAATCTAGAAAGCTTTTTATGTTCAGTTTTATTGAACAAAAGCAGCTGTTATTATTGACTCTTACATGAATGTTCACAATTAAAAAAATTAAAACATTCTTTATTTTTTTGTGTTTCTCTCCTCTCACTCTTATTTTCAGCATGTTTTGCAAAAGGAGATGTGGAAAAACAGTCACCAACCACAGGTATGATACATTTTCAGTGGGTGGTTTATGGGAGAGAAAATGGGAGAGGGGCGGGGGGTGTATTTAATTCCAGCACTGACCAGCTGCTTCATCTGTCTCTTGTCGTTGGCGTTGAGGACTGATGGTTGACGCACGGAGTAAATTAGGTTAGAGGTGAACAGTCATACACCTGAGTTGTTGAGGAAAATTCCATCGGATTTAAAAAGAATGCGCTCCTAGAAAATGTTGAAATTGTCAATAAAGTGCACTGAATAAACAATACGTGCAGATGAAAGCCACTGATTCAGTGCACGCAACCTGCTGAATCTCTCATCTGCTTTTCTGACCAAACAAAAAAGTGAAAAGAAATTATACTGAGTGGAATTGTGTATTTTGTGTTCTGCTTGAATTGAAGAGGAGTTACTTGTAGCGTTAAAAATGCAGCTTTATCAGACTGGTGTGAAGTGCTCATTGTGTACAGGGGGCGATGCAGCAGAGAGCTACGGCTACAATCCTTTCAATTACAAATAGATAAATAACATAATAATATAGCATGTTTTTGATTTTTAACGATATGCATAATTGCCTGGATCAGAGCTGGTTAAGTGACTTTGATACAAAACAGATGGATGAGGGACTGAACCACGCAGCATCCACTGCTAAGTCTCAATCCATAGCTGCCATGTGATAAAGTTGGTCCATTGCTCCTAAATGAGCTCTTTTACTCAAAGGTAAAACTTTTTTAATCTTTTGTCTCTGTTGAATTAACCTACATTTTGTGTTTCAAATCTGTTTCAGGGTCAGCTCAGGGTGATAAAGACCAGCCTCTGATTGAAGCACACACACTTCCCTCTCCACAGAGACTCAGCTGTGTGACCCACGGTAATAATGGCAGCCCTAATGACCCTGCTAACAATCACAAAGAAAACTGTGATTCAGGCTACGACACTGGAAAAGGTAAACACTGCATGACCTGTGTGCTTTTATTTTTACTTAGGGATCATTTTGTATAAAGTACAGAATGCAGGTATAAGTCAGATCTGATCTGAGTCCTATCTTAACATAGACAAACATGATGCAGGTGCACCCGAGATCAAAGGACCTGCAGAGAAAGAAAGACTTTCTGACCTCTCAGACTTTGATTTGTGTTTCAGACGGATTTACTGTGGATGTACATTCTGATCAGAAATCTGTGAACGCACAGCCTGATCAGCAATCTGAGGACTCACAGTCTGATGAGGAATATGAGGACGCAGTCTAATCAGGAATCTTCCACTGAACAGACAGGTTTGGAAAATACACTATCTAAGCTCGATGCAGAATAATGATGATTTTTAACCAAGACTGCCTGTCAACAATTGAATCCTTCTGCAAATCCTGAGCAGACAGGTGAACTTTAAACTGTTTTTTACTCTTTCTAATGTCTGTTTCAGAGGAAACCAACTTGCCAAAGGAAGCAACACACACAGAAGGAGATAACCAGCAAGAAATGGGAAAAAACAGAAACTGCACTCTTTTATAACATTCAAGAGATACTCTTCTTAAATGGACTGTGAGAAACAACATGAAGTGTAACAGCACTAATGTTATGCATGTCATGCTGGGACCTTTGATTGTTTGTATACGGGAGCCGCTACAGTACAAGTGATTGAGTGATGAGAATATTATGTGCTAATTGAAAATACTTCAAAGTAACACCAATAACCACTTAAAAAGGATTTAAAATAATGTTCATTTTCAGATATTTGTTCTTTCCAGTGGTGGACAAAGTACTCAACTTCATTACTTGAGTCAAAGTATAGATACTCCTCATGAAATATTACTCCAATACAAGTGAAAGTTGCTCAGTCAAATGATTACTTGCGTTAAAGTACTGTTGTACTTGCTTTTAAAAATACTTCAGTGTTCAAACTACTTTTTTTGTAGGTTGCGATAAAGTTTGTGTGATCAAACAATTGAAACGATACGAACCATTCTTCATTTCAAAAACCTCACATGGGGGTAAGAGAAGATATGGCCTGGGGTGCTCAGGTGGAGAATCGTCATCCTTCTCTGCTGTAGCCATCATTAGGCTACCACCGCTAAATGAGCTTGCTCTATATGTTCAACCGTGGTGACGCGCGAGGTAGCTACAGGGACGACAAACCAGAACGCAGAACTACACGAACACAGTTTATTGTCTTTCGGGTTTTAGAAAAGAAAAGACAATTCACCTGCTGACTTCAGAGCGAAAGGTGCGAGTAACAGGAAACATTCCTAGAAATGTAGTGGCGTTAAAAGTATCACCAAAAGTTAACACTCAAGTAAAGTAGAGATACTCAAAAAATTTACTTCATTACTGTCCACCCCTGGTTCTTTCACATATTTTAAGAAAGTTTTCTACTCTCATTATTAATTTAATCTGTTTAGAGCAGCTTTTTAATGATAATAATTGATATTTAAAAGCCAGTTTATTACCAGTTTCTTCCCTCTTTGTTAATGATCAAAGCTCAGACTCTGTCCACTTCTAGGAAATATTGTAAAAATAGTACCAGTTTAATTGAGGATATATTTTAAAGCTTAGTAAGGGTGCCTAAACCTTTACATTACAGTATCGACTGATTTTTGAAATCAAATGCAGAGAAATGAGAGAAAAATAAGGTCATAAACAGAGACACTACACTCACACTGACACAGCATCAGGGCTGTAGCTGAGTAATGACATGTATGTGTCAGTAGGGGGCAGTGTTTATCAGCTCTTGCCTCTTGTTGTGCACTGATTTCTAGAGATGATAAATGTTTCTAATGGATCTGAATACTGAAGTGGTTGAAGGACATCCTGCAACAAACACACAGCTGACAATGTGGCTTTACATGAGTTATGGCAGAAGATGTATCTTAAGTCTAAACCCTACAGAAAATATATGTGAGTTCAGGGCAGGGTGTTGATGAAGAGTTGTTTGAATGCATTCAAATGTACCATTCAGCGAGGTTTAAAGAGAGCTGGCTGCTGTTCAAAGAAATGTCTCTAAAGGGCCGGTACATCACTCTGGTTATTGATGTCTGTCATTAAAGGTGAATTTTGTGTGATGTAAGTGCCTGAAAAGCAGGTTCACCCGCTGCAGGAATGACAGTCTGCTGTGGATTTCTGAAGGTAGTGGTCGGGGCCATGTGAGAAAGTCATGCATGATTAGTTTAACCTCTGAGTCACAGAGAAGTCTGTGATCTGCTACCACCTGACCTGTGGGTTCAGGGCACAAGCAGGGAATGAACACTATCGTATTTCTGCGGTCGCAACAAATACCAAGGGGATATTAGAGTATTGAATTATTCGCGGGGATCGGGGCAGTGCCTCCTCAGACGAGGGTCACAATGTGGTTCCACTGAGACGTTTTGTTGATGTGTTGATGGCGGCGGGAAGCTCACGTCTTGGCTCGGAGTCTTCCAATAAAGCAAGTCTCTTTCTCCATGGGAACATGTTTTTATACAAGCATCTTTCTTTGGGATGATTGTTACCCTCTTTAGTTTTTTTTTTTACAGGATTTCAACATAAAACAAGACAATGGCGTGCCAGCCTAACAGGCCAGGGACTGCCTTTTAAAGTAAGAGTACTTGTTCCCTTTTCCAGATCATATAGTTACATTACTCCGGAGTATAGTGTTCTTTCAGATACCGGCCCAATTACACTTTCCTCCTCAGATTGTTAATGTCCTTTTTGGCCTTGTTGCAATAGTAGAGAGAAAAACAGAAGAATGGGCCACCCTCCAGAACTGCCTTTTATACCCGCTTGATTAGCATGCTGGGTTGTTTAAATTGCCTCCTGGAGGGCTGACGTGAAATCGAACAATATCCTCTGGCTTTAGAGACTGGCCCCATAGCTTCTCATTTATTTTTATGCAGAGTTAGGACAGACCTTGGCACTGCTCCGCTGAGGAAGCTGAGCCCCGGGGAGGCCAGGTCTGGGTAGGTCAGGACAAATCAATTAATATCAGCTCAATAAAAGTTCCTGGCGCTTTCTGGGCCGTGCTTTACTGTGTCAGTGCAACCTGGGCGCCCACCGTAATTATGTGGATAAATTGTTAAGTGTTGTGGAGACATTATAATGAAGTTATATCCATTTCCTATCACAATAAAAGACCTCTATTAAGGCCTGATTTGTCTTTGGACCCTGCTTTTATGGGAAGTGATAGTAGAGCATTGTTTGTCATAGTTATTATAATACTATATTAAACCAGGTTTCCCTGTTGGGCGATGATGTTTATGACTGTGTATTCGGGTCCAAGTCAACCTCTATGCTCTTATTTTTCTGCTAACATTTGGTCATCATGTAAAATTCAAGTGTGCCCAAGGCAACAGGATTATTGTACCCATGGCTGCAGCGATCACAGTGGAAACATGTCTTAATTTACTACTTATATACCTATAAATGCTGCAAACGGGACAGATAAACTAGGTGTACAGTAGGAGACAGAAAGTTGTTCGACTGTCCTCTCTGAACCACAAATGATGTCAGGAGTCAGAAATAGTTGAAGTAACTACAGATACACCTTAGCTCCTTTGTGATCTTAATGACAGAGGCCTCGCTCTGTGAGGAAAAAAACAGATTAGATCATAATAAAGATTTATACGGCAATCATGTTGTCATAACTCAACTAATAAGGAACTTAATTTCAGGATGTTATCTCCTGTCTTGTTATGTTTGAACAATGCAGGCTCTATCAAACACACCACTGTTGCCATGTTCTTATTCAGCGACCACAATATAAACACTGTTTATAAGAGCTTCAGGCTGAATGACGATGTGCACAGTGGCAGCCATGTTTGTTTGAGTCTCACAGTGGATTCAAAAATGTCCTCACGGCCTGACTGGAATATCGGTCATGTCTTAGTGTGTGCACACTTTTCCTGTCACACAATGTCCTCAAATCATTCCCCTGTGAAACTTCCATTGTTAAGTCAATAAGTAAATATTTTCTTCTGTATGGTTCGGAAAAAATCTTTGAGAATCTAAGTGTTTTCGTTATGGTTTCTCTTGGGCATTTACTTTGGAGACGGCTTTCATCTTTGTGGCGGGGGAAACCGAAACTGGCCTGATTTGTGTATTTTATCTAAACAGTATGGGCAGACAGCTAGACATGAAACAGAGACAAACAATACTTAGATTTCTCCTCCTATTATAAAGTGTGAGTAACAATGGGTAACTATTAACTATTGGATGAGGTTCAGCAATTCAGCTACATCTTCCATAGCTACTTAAGAGGCTAATTACATTCCCAGCAGCCTACTATGTCTATAGTGCTAATTAGCAATTGTTTACATGCTAACATGCTAAAATAGGACGGTGAAAATGGGAACATTCCACCTGTAAAACATCAGCATGTTATCATTGTCATGGTAGCATGTTGGTATGTTAGTGTAAGCTGAACTTTGTTTTTAGCGCTAATAGCAATTTTTAACATGCTAACATGCCAAACTAGGGTGGTGAACATGGGAAAATTCCACCTGTAAAACATCAGCATGTTGTCATGGTAGCATGTAAGCTGTACTTTGTTTTTAGCACTAATAGCAATTTTTAACAAGCTAACATGCTAGACTAAGATGGAGAACATGGGAAAATTACACCTGCAAAACAGCAAGATGTTAGCATTGTCATAGTAAGCATGTTGGTGTATTGGTATAAGTGTTAGCTGTACTTTGTTTTTAGCGCTAATTAGCTATCTTTAAAATGCCAACATGCTACACCAAGATGGAGAACATGGGAAAATTCCACCTGTAAAACGCATGTTATCATTGTAATGATTAGCACGTTAGCATACTGGTATTTGCATTAGCTGTACTTTGTTTTTAGCACTAATAAGCAATTGGTAACATGCTAACCTGCCAAACTGAGCTGGTGAACATGGTAAAATTACACCTGCGAAACAACAGCATGTTAGCATTGTCATCATAAGCATGTTGGCATACCGATATATTAGCATTAGCTTTATTTTGTTTTCAGCTCTAATTAGCAATTTTTTAAGATTCCAACATGCTAGACTAAGACGGTGAACATGAGAAAATTCCACCTTCCACCTCAAACAAATACATATTAGCATTGTCATAGTACACTGATAGCGCACTGGTATTAGCATTTAGCTTAAAAAAACCCCCACAACTTTGCTCACGTACTGCCTCACAAAAATGTGAGCCTGCATTCTGTTATTTGTCAGGAATATCAATCTTTTCCAATTGCTAAAGATCCTTAAGAGATCGGGTTCTTCTGAGGCAAAAACAATAAATGGAGAACACATTTGTATGTTTGATTTACATATTCTCTTACAATAAGCACCAATCATCATCTGGTTTCATGCTCTTCGTCTAAAACAACCAGCACCATATGAGGCCATTAGTCAAAGATTAACTCCACACAAGTTTTAGTGCACTCTTGACTCTGCAAAGACAAAGCTGTCTGAAAAGCTTATGTTTCCCATTTGCTCACATTTCTAAACTACTCTGTAACCGTTTTTAATTTACTTTGGAGTAAGAAAAGAATGCATAGCTCTCTCAACAATCGGAGATGTATTCTTTCAGCACCACGGATAGACAGTTTCTGAGAACCACGCACTACAGGGAATCACTTTGTTTTTGTTTTCTGTTGTCATGTGCATGTGTTTCTGTAAATACTTCTCTCCACAGCCGAGCCGCTCCGTTCAGAGCTTTGTCAGTTCTTTATTTGAAAAAGCTGCCTGTCAACGTGCCACACTGACGCATGTGTGCTTGTGCACTTGCAGAACCTGACACAATTCTCTTGTGGCAGAAAAAAAATGGAAAACACTTGCAGCGTACCGCCTGCCTCGTATTGTCTGATGGGAAGATTAAAGCCAATCCAAACAAAATTCACTCTCTTCAACTCTCGAGCTGGTCGATGGTGAGACCACCAGAGGGGAACCGCTTGCTCAACTATGTCATCAGATCACATTATCATTGATCTCAATCTCCCACTCTGCTCCTCTGTCTGTCTTTGCCTTCCTGAGTCTGCCCCGCGCGTTCACTGACATTTCTCATGGCTCACTGTTGCCTCTCATCTCTGGAGTGTGATAAGAAATCACGGTGACTTCAACAGAATAATACGTTGCATTTCAGTGCGAAGAGATGCACTTTGTACTGTTTTTGTCTCAAGTGTATGAATACCGACTTTCTTGGGCTAATAGTGGGAGTTAAAAATGAGTTGGGACTGCAGATGTAGTTGATTACTGCCAGTATGGCGGTTTATTTCTGGCTGTTTTGTCTTCATACCACAGAGATAGTATTGCTTCCTACCTATCATAGGAGACCTTGTAAAGTACATTGTTCACAGCAATTAAATCAATTCTGAGAGAAGTTGGAACACCTTCACACAATAATGTTTGACAACATTTAGCTCCGCAATCAGGAAATTGGAAGACCTAGAGCATCCGTCTGACATGGAGGTCACCCACATTTAAATTGTGCCTTAAAGGGCCAGTTTGCCGATTCTCAACCTCAGTCCTATCATGCTATTATTGGGAGCTAATGTCATTATGGTAGGAAAAAAAATGCAATTTGGCTCTGTGCCTTTAGAGGACGCTATCCGCTTCTCCAATGGGCCCTGGAAAACCTCCGCCAGACTACGTAAAAACGCAACATCTAACAGAGGCCAGGGAGCTTGCTAAACTACACTTCCTCAATCCAGGACGCCCGCCTCCGATGTCATGTCTCGTTCAAAATCGTCAGGTTTGAAATGTAGACTGCAGACCTTAAGATTTTGTAGACGATCCACCGGTATATTCTTGTCGTATTTTTGATTCTGTACCGCTCTGAGCCGTTGCCGGTAGTATTTCACTCCAGCGTCTCTCACTGGTCCGTTCCTTTCAGAGGGAGGGGCGCAATGCACGCTGGGTATTGTAGGAATGTAGAATGGGCGAAACCACAAGCTGTTTGTACAACTTTCTCATCAGCTATGACGCCAATTTCAAATATTATTGCTTCTATCGATTACAGAGAACACCAGCTTTGACTGACAGTGGCTTTTTCCAGGGGAGAATTGCTCCTTTAATTGCTTTATCGCCGTCCTTACTTACTGAATAAAGTTCTTTTGTACAATTAAAATCCGACTCCAAAGACAGAAATCCCATTTTGAATTTCAAAATTTGCTCAGGGCAAGTATCAGAGTGATGTGCTTTTCAGTTAAAGCACATGTCCACATGACAAATAAATTGAATCACGATGAATTTCAGTCCTTAGTGAAAAAATATTGAAAATATCAGATGAATAATCGAGTTAAATGAGTTTCTTTTTGAAAATGGATCCAGATTTTTTGGGGGGACAATTGTGGCTATTTAAGATTTTTATGAAAATTAGTTGTTACCAAAACAAGATGTACAACACTCCGTTGCACTGTGTTGTGGTCGTCGCCGAGTCTGAACGTGTCCAAATGTTCTCCATATGTCTGGCAACTCCGCTGACCCCTCTTACTTAAACATTGCCAGCGTGGATGTGTTCCACGCTGAGCCAATGTGCGGGCGATTATTTCTTTTCTTTACATAAATATCAAAGCGGTAAACATTCCAGGGGAACCTACCAATGAGAGATAGATATTCTGCTATGGCACGTCTAAATTTAGAGGGGGAAGCTTGCCACTGAGCCTTTAATGTCCTTAGTGCTGCATAGGTGCATGGAAAAAAAAAAGACTCCTGCTGTTACAGCTCACTCGATGAGACAGAGGGTTACTGTATGTGAAAGCTTGGTTACAGCCAAACGTTATAATTGTTTATTTGTGTCTGTTCGGCTCTATGGCAGCGTGTCACTTCTGCCTCTCTCGGTCGGGAAATGATTCATGTGGACAGCAGCGCAGATTGTGTCGATGATTACCCAAAATAGCTCTGGCATGCAGCGTCGTACATGCGTAGAGAAATGCATCAATGTCAATGCACGTGCATAAATGTTTGTTAATGCGTCCGTGTGCACATGAAACATGTCTGCTTGTGTGTGTGTGTGTGTGCATTCCTGCCTTCGTGTGCATGTAGTGTGGGATCTGGCGAGTTCCTCTCCACCCATGGTGGGCCTCTCTCAGCCAGATGGATGGTCTCAGCCAGTGTCAGAGAGGTGACAGCTGGCGGGCCTGGCCTCTCCTGGTCGAGGGTCTGGATCCTGTCCTCTGACAGCTCCTGACAGCTCCTGATGGTTGACACCTCTACCTCTCTCTCCCCCCCCCCACACCCATGAGCTTGCATCATGGAAACTCCTGCCTCACTGAGGAATCAATGATGTCGCTCAGCGTGCTTTAATGAAATGTAAATGATATGAGCCACACCCCGGTGAGAAGACGCCTGAACTCGTAAGCGCTGGAAAGGAAGTAGCCACCCTACTGATGATTGAGTAATTAGGCCTTTTCAATGGTTGTAAAACATGTTTTACAGGGGAAAGAGTAATAGCTGCTCCACTTTAAACTGAAATAAGACAACAGGTCATGCTTCATGCTGGAAGGCTATAAGAACTCATGTACCGTGTCAAAGACCTGATTAGGTAAGCTACACAAGCTGTCACAAAATCTCCCGTGAAAGTCATAAATTAGACTAAGCAAGTGCTACTTCTAGTACCTCATGTAACACCCCGCTCCCCCTCCCGGCTCTCTTGTTCTCTCGCTTTAAGTCCTGAGTGGCCTCAACGTTACAGTCGGCTCGTTAGAGAGGCTGGGGGTCCGGGTAAGCTGGGGGGACCCGGGGAGCGGTACTGGAACTCGGGACCGTGTTGGGGGACTGTGTAATGCGTGTGTGAGTCATTATTTTCAGCTTCCATGCAGCAGGACAGAGATGTGGCTATGTTGGAGCAAACCTGCTGCTCTGTGTGTTAATGAGACAGCTCTGCGGGGATGAGAAGAACACACACAGAGCGACTCGGGAGACGTCTGCTGGCCTCCCGAAGGTAATTCCCTTAAATGAAAAGCAGACTGCATGCTAGTCATTGTTGCATCAAGGGGGTGAGGATGAATAGTGACGGGGGTTGTGTTTCAACACACCTCCCCATGCTCTTATTACGGGCCCGAGATGAGTGGAGGCAGGGGTACCTTGTTCAGACACTCCCCGCCGATGCTCTTTCTTACCCAATTATCCTTGAGTAGGATGACTTGTGCAACGCTGGCCGTGTCACGCAGCTTTGGAAATGGATGTTTTATCCTATCAAGGCCTTTTCATTTTTCAGATTAAGAGCCTCTCTCTCGCTTCCAACCAAGGACGCCAACAGGCCTGAAGTATTCTACATCTGGGAGGCATTAGGGACACATGGAAGAGGCTCATTTAAGGCTCTTGTTAGCTCACCTGGCGCTTTAAGTAGGACCATTAATATTGATCTACTTAAAATATGAACAACCGGGGTTCACGCACGTCTGTTCGATGAGAAAGACACAGCGTCCCTCGGCGTGCACTAGCATGTCAATTCGAGGCTCGCAACAGCTATCACTATCAAACTGGCAAAGGCAGAGATTCTGAGCTAATAGGCTTTCCAGATGTTCTCCCTTGTATTTCATTGAATCCAACACCTCTGCAGGCCACTGTCCAGCTATAAATCACAGGCTGCGTGCTGCATGAGGGGATGTGGCTTGATGCATAAGTCACATGCTTGATTCATGAGCTCACTGCGAATATCTTCAGGACACAAGCGAAACAATTAACTGTTACCTTAACCCCGAGGCCACAAAGTCTCTTAAAGGGGTTTAGTATCCCCTTTATAAGCTCTGAAGCCCCAGCTCAAAGCCGCGGGGACAGCAGGGCTTTATAAGAATGATTCGGTTTTATGTGGTATTCTTGGATGACGGTCCACCGCGAGTCACTGTGCAGTGTTAGCAACAGTTCACCGCTTTATTCGGTTCTGCAAGCGAGCCTCGGGTTCCAAGTGTCTGAGATTAGAGCAGATGTCTGATAAAATGTTCTGCTCTCATCCATCTAATGCAAATGTACTGTGTTACCGAGGTTGTTATTAATCTCTGTAAAGCTCCAGGCAATGTTTTTCCTTCCGATAACTGAGCCAGAAAAAGGTCCTGGTAAGAATTACGTCCTTACTAATATTCAACATGAACGCACATGCAACCATCCTTTCGCACCTAATTGAATTCCACATTGTGTAATTTGTTGATCCTCCTCAGCCGTGCTCTCTAATGAGCATATTAACCTTGAGCTGCATCGAGTTTTATGACACAGACTGTTCATCCATCTAAAATTCATGAATCCACATACAGAACAAATCCAACCAACTCAAGATGGTTATATTTCACTCCAACCGACTTTTGGTTACTGAGGCCTTGGGAATATCGCGCCATTTTAAATCTCTCTCCCTCCTGTAAGGATGTCGCCTCCATCCCACTTTCTTAGCTTTTATAAATGTCCATTGGCGCTTCTGAAGTCTTTTAATGTGCAATCCATCTGCTCGTTGGCTCGAGCAGAGGAAATGAACTGATCCGGAATCTGTACCTGCAGTGGCGGGTTGATCGGACCCGGTGACGACAATGATGGATCTGGTGTTAAGGTTTATCTATCCAGGAGACTTTCTTCGGTATCTCTGTGGAATCACTGGGAGAAAGGAAACATGAATAAAGCTGTTTGCGTCGGATATCCCAGCTTCCCAATATCGTGAATCATCAAACATTTGAAAAGGGGAAAAAAAATGCGGCCACAAACACCAAAGTTTATGATCCGTTACTCGCACGCTGTTAGACATTTCCCAAAAAGTTCCCCACCCTCCATATGTGATGGTGTGTGAATTTGAAGTCATGTTTAAGTGAGAGTATTTTCACGCCCAGATGTTGGATCATACTTTTCTTATAGCTCAGGTCTACAAACACTATTTTGTTGACAACTTTACTTTTGTGGGAACCAATCACTCACTGAAACACTTATCATACAGAGTTTAAAAGGAAAGCCTGTAAAAACTCCTGAAGTTCTGATATATAGACATTTTTGTATGTTTCTTTATGTGTCCCTAAAGCCCTGATGTCTCACAGGTTTCACAAAGTGCTTTGCTCTTTGTAAGAAAATATAGCTAGCTTAATAGTTAGCTTCAAAAGTAGTGATGTACTTGATCCGGTAGCCCCATTCAAACTTTAGAAGTGTCTTTGTTAGTGAATCAAAACCAATTAACTGTGTAGACAGAAGGCTATTGTAGCCTCACACACTCTAGTTTAATCTCCAAAAAAGGCTTTCAGATAATGGTAGCTAGCATAAAAGCTGATGTTATAAAGGTCAACCATTGTCCATATAACCTCTTTTATCCCATATTCCAAACAAGTCTTATTCTAACAAGGCTTTGCAGCATTCAAACCTGTTAGCAACAGTGTAAGCTGTAAAGCAGCCATTGCACCAAACCGTTGTGGTGAACAGTGAGTTGATAGAAAGATAAAAGCTGTGCCTTCGAAGGCTGTATTTGAAGGCTGATTGCGTCACAGCTGCGCGTTGAAGGCTGTCCCAATTCGAAGGCTCCTTCAGATGCATCGGAAAAAAAGTGTCCTCTATTTCCCGGCCCGCGAAAGATCCATCGGGTGCATCCTTCGCGGCCCAACATATCCCGAGATGCATTGTGCGTCAATTCAAATGAGATGGCGGACTCTGAAGTGGCCAAAAGAAGAAACTTTTGAATGTAGAAGTTTTTGGTTTCAACTCAGTTGAATAGCTAGTGTTACATGTTTAAGAAAACGAAAAGGCCTTTGAAACAAATAGTCTTTAAAATAATAGGTTAAGTTATGTGACGTTAGTTAGCCTAGCTAGTTAGCCCCCTCGCTACCTGTTGCTAGGCAACAGGAGCGGCGTTTGGTGACACAAGGGTAACAGTGGGAACAGCTGGTGACGCAAACAGGAAATGCTCCGGAGACCAGACTGTCTAATTTCAGTTCAGCGGTCTACGCAGGCTACGAATGGAGCATCCTCCGTAGACCGCCTCCCTCGAAGGCTGCAGCCCCTGGATTGGGTCGCATCTAAAGCCTTGATTTACCACTCGATCGACTCCAAGCCATCGCCTATGGTCATGAGCAAAAGAATGGGATCATGGATGAAAGTGGCTGAGTTTAGTGTCCTCTGCAGGGTGGCTTGGCTCAGCCTTACAGATGAAGCTCAAACATCCAGGGGAGCTCAGAGTTAAGCAGCTTCTCCTTTGCAATAAAAGGGGCCAGTTGAGGTGGCAGTTGAGCGCCTTTCTTTGGAGGTTTTCTGGGCATGTCAAACTGGGAGGAGACCCCCTGGGCAGAACAGAACCACTGGAGTGATTACATATCTCATCTGGCCTGAAAAAGCCTTGAAATCTCCCAGAAGGAGCTGGAAACTGTGGCTTCAGAAACATACTTGCTTTGCTTGCTGCCACCGTAACCTGGCTCCGGGTACATGGAATAAATGATGGATGTTAGCTTTGTCAGTTGGCTCAGGTAGCTACTCTGACAGTGGCTCAGCTAATCACAGATTAAGAGCTAGTTTAGATGATGAAACTTGTTTCAATATAGTGAGGTACAATCTCCTATTCATAAACATACTTATAAATAGGTTTGAACAAACAAAAAGTCAGCTCCAGCTCTCTGCAGTCATAGCTTGAAGCCTGGCACTGCTGCCTCCAGAGAGCTGCTTCTTCTACGCCAACAACAAAGCCCAGAGCAGCTGCACTGACTGTCATAGGATCATCCTGTTATTTATTCTATACAAATTACTTGCATATGTTCAGCGCTGACTTGCCCTCAAGGTTAAGGCTCTCATCCGAGCTCGGTGAGGGATGTGGAGAGGACAGTTGGCGGGGAGATAGAACTTCTCTCAGCTGTAGCCACTACAACACTCCTCTCGTCTCTCTTCCACACCTCGCAGCACGGCCCAGACACTGACAGAAATGAGTTCCAGAGATATTCATGTGAAATGCTCGGCCTGGTTGTGATCACACCTTTAGATTCTGATTAAAGTCAAATCAGAACTAACTCGACGGAGCACCTTCACATGGCAAACCATTACAATCAATGTCTCTTGTCCGAGCCGAGCTGCCTTGTGCGATGGGAAGCGGGGAAGGTGACGAATTGTTTTGCTCCCATATCAAAGGGCTGGCTCTTAGTTTCAGGATCGCCGTACAGCAACGCCATGCGGTGAAGGGTCTGACTGATAAATGAAAAAACTAATTAGAGGAAGTAGTCCTGCGGTTCTACAAGGCGGCTGGAGCTCGAGGTCTGGATGTCATGTCACCAGGGTTTGCAACAAAGACCTGTCAGGATGCTCTGTGGGGGCAAAGCGCTGGACAGGCTGACATTACGCCCTACCAGCACCCTTCAAGTGAGAAGCCGGCTACAGCTACTCACATTTATCACAAGCCTTGTAAATGTCAGCGCCGAAACTGCGGTAGACATGACATGCAAACGAAGGTGAATCTAAACAAAAATAGGTCATAATCTGGATTCCATTACAGAACATACTGTGGCCTCCTGCCTCAGCTGGTCTGGCCCGCGCTGCTGTTCCACTTGGCTGAACTGGAAGATCAGCCTTTAAATATTCAACTCTCAGGTCGTATGCAGGAAATAAGTCATAATCATAACTATCGTTGGGTACCAATTCAAAGGTAGCAAATGTTAATGACACCGTGAACAATAGCAGTGACTCAGAACGGGGAATAACAAACACTCTTTTATTTCACTTCCGAGTTGTGCTCCAGGAAAATTTTATGCGATTTCAGGTCACTGGCGCAGATTGTTAGTGAACTTTTCATGTTTAATAAAACATATTGATAGCCAAAGCCATTCAAGGGGGAAAAAACTGGTGCAGATTTCTCTCTTAAAGTCTTGGCTGCTCCTCTGGGAATGGTATATCCACGTGTTCCTTTCCTTGACATTCTCCTTTGCCTTTTAACAAGCTCGCAGAGACGCATAAAGCCCTCTGCGTCTTTCCACAGAACGAGGTTGATGCAACTCTTCTGAGCAGATTCTCGGAGGAATTCTCCCCCCCTCCAAATGCAAATCAGACGAGAAGAATAATAAATCATAACCATCTCATCGTGTACAGTGAGCTTAAAACACAGTATTAAATGTCCGAAAGCTGTGTGTGTGTTCAGACAAGCCAGACATACTTGTCATTATATGAATCAACTATCCTCTAAATGGATGCTAATTCATATTCTGCGTTATCGGGTTTCACTAAATCCCAACTTTCTTTTGTTCTTTCATGTTTTCAGGCTCGTTTCCTCATTCTAATGTAATTCAGAACGGCTGCACTGACGAGGATGTAATGATTAAGACAAACACTTTGATGGTTCGCTTTTGTTTTGAAATATGGATCTATTATAAATGGGCTCCTGACAAACAAACACATGGCTGGCTTCCCCCAGCCGTCCTCAGAGGCTCGCAGAGCTTAGACAGAAACAATGCCACAGCAATCATGAAAGGGAATAGCAAATCCTCTGCATGTCATGTGCTCTCGGCGTATCCATCAGCTTGAAAGGGCTGCTTTAAAATGGGTGGACAAGATATACACATCCCTGGATTTGACATGGAGTTATTTGAACCTCAGCTGGGGCATAAACCCACCCAATCCTAATCCTGCGGTAACTTGTGAACAGTCTACTGCTCACATGACACACCTCGTACGAGTCTTTCTTGTCTTGCAATTTGTCACGCTTTTAAAATCTAGCTACACGTAATTCATATATGAAGTCAGAATCATGTGGTTTTTCTTCCTCACAACTGTGCTGTTCTGCCGCCTCTCACAGGGGCGGTGCCAGAGGGGTGGCACCATTTACACAACATGAAAAAGCGCGATAGAGGCGACGTTCTTTTAAGAAGTGACTGTCAACAGAAAAGAAGACACAAGACGACTTAAGAGATGCAAAACGTCAAAAAAAGTGACATGAAACGACTTTGATGCGCAATCTCCCCACTGTGAATGAGATATAAGACACCTCAAGAAACACAAACAACTAAAGGAAACAAAAAAAAGGAACAATAAAAGATACCACAGACATTAAATCATTACAAATATGTAGCTAATTATTGCCAAGAACCTGGGGATTCGAGTCTTAACACTCATTTTACAAATATGCTAGCTTGGAAACCAAATGAATGTGCTGGATTAGTTTCATTTGCTCTGGCAGATGTGTCTGGTTCCCCTCAGGTTCAGCCAGTTTCCAGCAGACGTGGCCCCTGTTGGGTCAGTAACAACCAGTTTTCTAACAGGTGGAAGGTTTTACAAGATGACTGATTAGCACCGTTAGAGCATTGTAGTAAATGACCAAGATGGCTGCCACTGAAATTATTCTGAATCATCTATTGTGTCAGTATTCAACGAAGTGGACAGCAGTTCACTTAAAGTTCTGTTGGCTTCTTAATCGCGCCAAACTTGTGTTTTGTCTGTTTTGTTAAACTAGAAGCTGTAAGAATATTCTAGCTAGCTAGATAGCTAAGCTCCCTAGCTAGCTGCCAAGAACCTGTGGATTTAAGTCTTAACCCACATTCACTTTCAGGTGTGTGTTTTGTTGAACTACAAGGCGTAGAAATTGGATATTCAAACTAGCTACCTAGCTAAGCTACCTAGCTAGCTGCCAAGAACCTGTGGATACAAGTTTTAACACACATTCCCTTTCACTTGTGTTTTACAAGGCGTAGAAATTGCATATTCAAACTAAGAACCTTCAGACAATATTCAAACTAGCTACCAAGCTAGCTAGCTAGCAGCCAAGAACCTGTGGATTTCAGTCTTAACACACATTTACTCATTTTACAAATATGCTAGCCGTGATACCAGATGAATGTGCTGGATTAGTTTTATTTGCTCCGGCAGATGTGTCTGGTTTCCTTCAGGTTCAGCCAGTTTCCAGCAGACATCTCCCTGGTTGAGTCAGTCACAACCAGTTATCTAGCAGATGGCAGGTCCACTGTTAAGGCGTTATCATAAACCACCAAGATGGCTGCTGCTGATCTAAGGGTTCTGAGCCCGCCACTGTGTCAGTAGGGCTACTAAACAAGCTGGACAGTAGTTCATATTATATCTGAATAGTAACTATTGGCTTCTGAAGCACGGCTGTGTATTATGTTGAACTAGAAGACAGGCATTGGCAATTCAAACTAGCTACCTAGCTTAGCAGCCTACTGCTCCATCACCTCTTTCATTGCTCTGTTTGGTAGTTTGGTCCATCCAATTGCATCAAGAGACATTTTCAACTGAGTTCCAGGATAAGGAAATTGAAAACTAGCAAAGAAGCTTTAAATAGGTTTGGCATGTCTTTAAAACTGTGCCCCAGTCTGGCCACCCCATTCCAAAGCTTCTGAGACCGCCCCTGGTCTCTCACAAAAACATGTCAGTGCTGCTTTGAGAGGCGATTGCATGCTGCTTGGTGTCCAGACTCTTTGGCCCCGACCTTGGCTCCTTTCATTCGTATCAGAAAGAGCTTTTCATTGGATGGTGTTGTAGTCCCACAGGAGCTGGACTCAACTCTCCTCTCTCCTCTTTTCTTGGACTTTACAATAACTCTGTGCCAAGGGACAAATATCTTTTTTTTACTGCAAGCCTTATATAAGCTTGTGCTTGGATAAATGATTTTCTCGCAGAAGTTAACGTATGCCTGACTTTTATGATTTGATCTGAAGCACATGTGGAGAACACCTACGATTTTTAAAGCTGTACTTGTAAAGTGAAACAATGCTTGATGTTTTTTGATCTGTCATCTTTTCAAGACTTGCTGAGATAATTTCGCACTCAGCTCTGTTTAATTCCAAACGTCTCCGTCTCCATGATGAGCTCCCAAAAGAAAACGTCGTTCAGAGATGACGAAAGCAAAATGTCACTGTTTTCCGGAGGCTCTGATTAGCTGCATCGTGCGCTCCTTCCTCGGCATATCTTTCAGACGTCACAGCGCAGGCCCCTGCCCTCATAAACACATCCAGGAGGGAGTAATTATTTCTCAAGATGTGGAGATGGAGGACTTGCCAGTTCATGCCTTTTTATAAGTGTTTTGGCATGACGGCCGGTTCCGCTTCGCAATGCTTTTTGTTCGTCTTGTTATAGAAGAGATGTTTAACCCAGCCACCCTGTGGGCCGTGTGTCTCTGTCACCTTTAGGCGGAGATACACAACGCTGTGGGTTTCTGTGTTTGCATCCCCTTCGCCCAAGTGTCGCCCAAATTAGCAACAGTATTGCAGGTCATAAAGCATAGCATCTCCTTTAATCCGCAGTGACACCACCACGCCGGCATTCTCTCATGCTGCAACATCAGGAATGCATTTCCATCTAATATGAGGCTTCTCAGCCGTGTTCGTGCATTTTTCGAGGAGACCAATTTGTCCCCAGATTGTGAAATTTGAAGATGTAATAAATCAGGACGTTTAGTGGGGATATAATGAGTGGTTGAAGTGTGGGCTTTGGAGGGGGATTAAAAAAATATGTGCTCTGTCATAAGAAAGATGTTTCTGTCTTGGAAAGGACCTCTGCCAAGAAGCAAGTTTGTCATTAAAAAAAAGGCCCCGATAAGCTTTGATGAGTCACTGCTGAAAGCATAACTGTGTCTAACTTCATCTTCTCCCCTTCAGATCTGCATTTAGTGATAAAACATAATTATCCCAGTGCTTCCTACCCAACACAGGACAAGTCGTATCTTTTTATGATATATTATTCCTGATTTTTCCTCCAAACGCACCTCTGATCCAATTATATTCTAATGTAATGTGAGCAGCTGCATTGCAAAACAGCTGGGCAGACTGTTCGCTGCTGAAGGTGATGCAACTGAAAGCTCCAAAAAAGCTTTTAAACGCACCGTGGGGTCTTAAATTCTGCTAATTTTAGAATAGCAGAAGGGAATGTATCAACTTTATTCTTGAATATGAGAGTGGCTTTCTGTTGCCCATTCATAAAATTGAAGAAAAACACAGCCAACCGATACTTCAATCTGAGTGGCATTACAAACTGCACTGTGGCATTACAGTCTTTCTGCTCTCTAGAGTTAACTGACTAATGAAATCATCACTCCTCCTCAAAGAGCACCTCCTGTGTACCTACCGTTTTAATTATGTAGTAGAAATACCACTGGCTCTTTTCCCAGACCTATACGTACAGAATCAGTCACACAAGATCGGGCTTGGCAAATGTTTATTTTCTCAAATACCAATAGGACCCCGGGGATATTATGCTTCATTCCACTTTGTCTCTCACTTCAAAAGGCCCTGCTGGGAATCCACTGACATATTTCACCCCGCGTACTTGTCCTACGAAGAACTGCTTGCATCAGAAAATTACATATTATATAACATATTTGTCAGATTATTACTGGATAATTTTCAAGGAGCGTTCTTTCGCAAAATGAGACGGATAAAATCCCGGCAACCCAACAAGCAATAAAGACATAATTCTGAATCTCTTATTTCCCATGGCCGAGCATTTTCCCTCCGCATCAACATCAGGGAGGAATGTGCTGGCTTCGTACCTCCAGAACTCGTAAATTAAAACGTGTAGACAAATTACGCACGACGGCAAAGACATTCAGATGACAGAAATGTGAGCTGTGTATTTAGCAGCATGCTGCTGGACTCTCCGGCTCTGCAGCACAGCTTTTTTATTGCTGTGCTGCTTCTCCGTACGCCTCAAACAAACTCTCACACTCTCTTAATTAAATCCTCCATCGAAAATGTGTTTGTGGAAAGAAAGGAGATATTCCGTGCAGAAAACACTTCTGCACACAATTCATCGCCCTTTGTTTTCCCACAGATGGCGGCCTGCGCTCGCTCCAACCCAGATTGTGTCTGTGTTTGTTGGCCTCTAAGTGGCTGAATTTATTTCCAATGGCTCTTTTTTTTCTTTTCATTGCAAGGCTGTGGTGGATTTTTCACACTGCTGAAAGCTGACAGCCAGACACACACACACACAAACACACACACACACACACAGCCTTACATGCAATTAAAATACTCAAGGTGTCCAGGATTCCTTGCCTGACATTGCGGTTGGATTTCATGACACTAATGACTAAGACGCCCTTCTTACTCCGGGCAGGAGATGTTTATAAGATTGCATTCTTGGTGTGATGGCACCTCTGATGATTCAAATCTTCAGGATGACTTCTATTCTCAAAGCTTGTAATTTAACCTTTGGTCATTTCTACTTGCGATGACAAGTTTACTGATGAACCATCTTCAACTAGCATCTTCTTTTGAAGGACACTTGCTGGACGTAACTATCTGCTCTCTTTATGTAGCCCCTTCCTTTTACACAGCCAGTTCAAGGCTGTACTGCTACACCTTGCCTTTAATGTAAGACACGGGGAGGGGGAATGGTGGGGAGAAGTCGAGTTTTCTCTTCCTTTACAATTCGCTTCCAAAAAGCTGTTAAAGTCCTCATGAAACGGCTAGCAAAGTGCTGGTTGATTTCCACGTATTAATGCGTTTCCTGTAAAAACTGACACCAGAAGGGCACTTGTTGCAGATATTGATTGGCGAATGAAGTAGCCAATTGCGCGTTACCACTCCCACCTGACCATCCCCCATAAACTTTCAATCAAAAAACACAGCAACACAGCTGAGCGTTACTGCTAGCTTGTTAAAATCACAGAGAAATGTGCCTGTCAACATACCCATGGGGAGGGACGTAACAATCAGGGGCGGATCCAGAGGGGTGGCCAGGGTTGGCCTGGGCCCCCCTTGAAATCTGATTGGCCACCCCAAAATCCTAAACTAGGATTGGCTATTTGCTTTATCAGAGGCGGGACTCGTATTCAAATCAACTATTTGAGCTGTGTTGCTACAGGCTGCTAGTAGCTTTCTTTCCATTTCAATGTGGCACATTTCCTTTAGTACTTTACATTGTTACTCTGAACACACATCTTCTGTTTGAGTCCTTAAAGATTAAGCTTAGAAGGAAGGGTTAATTAAATGCTATTCAATTGCGTGTGTGTGTGGACACATATTTCATGCCACCCCTGCATAATCAAATTTCACAGGATCCGTCTCTGGCGCGTTCCGTGTGAGCCGCGACCTCCGGAGTCGATCGAGCCCATTCAAGTCAATGCTTGTGATTCCACAGCATGCGCCCGAGTTGTCTCTGGTACGTCCCAGAAGCGTCTCTCCGCTCTGCTCCGCTAAAGATACGCGCCGGGTCTATTTTTGACGGAGGCCACTTCAAACACGCGTCATGCCGAACAGAGCAGATCGTTCCAAACAGGAAGTCACACATGAAAACAGCATACAGCATCCGGTCATTTCTAAATAAAACACCATGTAAAGACCGGTACAGACTCTTGAAAAAAGAACACTATTAATTAAGTAGTGGACTCAGCCATGGTAGAAGCACAATGAGCAGATAATCAACCTCGTAGGTGCAAACTGAACTGTTGTTTGTGTGTTGCTCTGTTTAACATTGATGTTATCACGTGATTTCGCAATTCCTCGCACAATAACATAGTTCTCCCGCGACACGGACACGGATGTTTCCTGTGAGATACAGACGCAAGCCAGTGGCCTTATTCCCTTGTTCCAAGAGTAAAAAGCCAAAGACTAAATGAATGCTGTTTTCTTGTTTCATGCTTTGGGGTATTCCTGACCGTCTGTGATGTAGCAGCGTCGGGCCTGTTGTGATTGACACATTTCAGGTGGGACTTGGCGGGACTGAAACACCAGGAGTGCACACGGAGTGGAGACAGGACGCCAAAGGCAACACCTGTAACATGAGTTGCATGTTTCAAACAAAGTAGCATTACAGTCACTTTCAATCTGTCCTCTGCAAGAAAGTGAAGCTAATGGGTAGTTTAAACCAAAGCACTGCTTTCCAAGGACTTGACTTGTTATTTATTCCTCAAAACGAGTTGATGTGAAATTTGTCTTTCCGTCCCATGCATTTAGGCTTGGTTATGTGGAGCCCAGCAGAGCAGGAATGCAGGATTGATGGTAGCTGCTTGAGTGTATTTACTGTAATGAGAAGCAGACAGCAGGAACTCTGAGCTGCTATTGTTGTGCACAGGTTTGCTTTGGATTCCCGGCTAACCCCTGCAGGCTACAGACCCATGAATATTTAAATAGGAAAGGGACTTCCTCTAAGCATCAATCAAAACCCTATCTATTCAATTACTGGCCTCAGATCTGAGATGTTCAACCAACAGCAGCTTCTGATGAGAGGAAATTCAGCCCGTGGCGAGCGCCTGCGAATACATCGACCATGTGGACAACGAGTCAATTAAAAACAGGCCGTCTATAGCTGGCAGACCTTCAAGATAGGAAAGTCACTGGATATGTATTCAGTGACACAGCACTTGGAAGAAACTCATAAGGAGTTTAAATCATTTAAAAGAGGATCAAAATACAGGAGAAAAGTTGCAGTAAAGAAACATAATCCCCCTTTTTTTTATAAGAAAAATGAACCCGCTCTGAAAGTTTAACTCAATTCAATATTTTCTCATAAAGCATGTTGAATAAGCTGAAATTCAAAGGCACTTTCTCTCTCTGAACACATTTCATCCTTGATAAATGCCAGAGGCTTACACTTTTTCTTTTGTATGAAAAGAGCTAGAGAAAAGCAATAGAAAGCGAGTGTGTGGGTGTGTGTGAGAGAGTGGGAGGGGTGAACCGAGATGGGATCAGATACACAAACAGTAAAAGAGTGATGAGAGCGAGAAACAACAGCTTTGGACACCTGTTCAAAGGAGTTCTGCCCGGCCTCTGCCATGAAAAATGACTCACGCTGGCAGAGGATCAGTAGATTGGAGGTGTGTCATTTTGCAGCCCCGACATCTCTGTCAGCGAGTGATTGCACACACACACACACACACACACACACACACACACACACACACACACACACACACACACACACACACACACACACACACACACACACACACACACACACACACAACAGCCCCGTGATCTTTTTCAACCACAACAACAACACGGCTCAGCCTGCAGAGAAGCTGTGCCTGACACAAACCTATCCTCTGCTAACAAGAGCCAGACACATCAGCCAGAGTGCTATTCTTGGCAGTCGGTCGGCCGTCTATGAAAGACAGATCGTACAGAGAGGCCAGAGGACTACTAGAGGGATTTTGCAACAACCACTACAGCGGTTAGTTAATACAAAGTTTGCTCTTTGTGTTATCTTGTGGCTTCCTTGTCTTGACTTGGTCATAATAATCACATTAATTAAGGATCAGAGTGTTGTGCACTGTGGTGGTTTAAATGGACTGATATGGCGCCTTTCTAGTTGTCTGGCCACTGAAGGTTTGGAGTTCGGTATCTTGCCTGCTTCGGCATGTAGACTGGAGGAGCTGGAGATCGAACCACCAACCACGACCCACTCTACCTCTGAGCCACAAACGGCCCCCTTAGTCTTATGAACATAGGAAAGTCACGGGTAAGCCAGTAAGTGCTGAATTATTTCGGACTCACCTTTGGAGGATAATAACTGTACTTATGTAAGCTAAATTAAGCTGAAGCTAGGAGATGGTTAGCTTAGCCTAGCTTATTTTGAGGCAAATACTGAGAAAATGTTGAAGCAGCTAGCCAGGCTCTAGCAAAATCTGCCAATAGCAAAACATGATTTTGTATGTTATTTTCTTGATCATTGTTTAAAGATGTTAGATTTCAGTTTCACTCTCTTCGGCGCCTCTAATGGCGAGAAATGGTAAGTGTAGGAGCACACCTCCCAATTTAACCTACAGTCGGCTCCCTTTGTTACGGTTGTAACTCTTGATTTTCCTCGCTGAAGGTCGCTTTGCCTTCATCTGAGCATCGAATTTGTTTCTTTTTCTTTGGATTTTCAGTTCTTTTTGAAGTTGTATCTGTAGTCATCGATCTTTTCTTTGTTTGTTCAGCCATAGTAGATTACTGTTTACTCGCAATGCTTACAGAAATCGGAAAGGCAGCCACTTAGCTCCACCTACCCTCTCTGGCAGACCAACCACTGCTGGGTGATGGAAAACGCGTCACTGTCTGCAAATGTCGCCACAGACAGCCAGTCTGTAATATTGCAAATGCAAAGGCTTTCATCAGTGGGCAATAGGATCAATCACCATTGTGTTACCTCATTTGACTTAACAGACATTTATTTACATGAAAACCTTCAAGTTTATTACTATAATCCTCACAAAAATGAACATTTGTGGTTTTCTGGGAAGTTATATTTTACCCTCTTCATGCTAAGCTAATCAGCCGTTAGCTTCTAACAGCTCACAGGCAGAAGAATGGTATCAATCTTCTCATCTTACTCTCTGCAAGAGTGTAAACATTTCCACAAACTTTTGGAACGATTCCTTCACTTTGTTTATGAGGTTATAAAATGTATTTATGGAGCTTTATATTTACAGGCTTTTCGTCACTATAGTCTTGTGTGTGATTGGAGTTAAAGTAATGTAGAAGATGATCTGATTCATGTCATTACTTTTATTTGAGTGTGAGCCATCCAAGATCAAACATTATGTTGACTGTTTGAAATGAAGTGTAAAAAGTTTTTCCTTTACAAAAGATTAATTGAAAGGCAGCGCAGAAAGCCACTAAAAAGAAGATGGTAAAATATTGTGGGAGCTGAAAAGAGTCTGCAAAGCATTAGGAGCCTTGCTCGGAGGAGCAGATGAAAGGCGCTGCCCTTATATTAAAAGAACTGCCGGGGAGGTGAAGGATTCTCCTCAGGAGAAATCAAAAACACTCTTTTCCCACTGGCGCGCTGACAATAACTCATCGGGCTGTCAATCCATTTTAATCAAATTACCGTGATGTTTCAAACAGTCTATTTTAAAACTGGAATGACACAAGACTGAGAGTTTCACGTTATGAAAGCTGTTTTAAATCAGATGTGCACAATATCTCATTGTCTTTGGCGCTTTACTTTGAAGGGCTGTGAATCTGAGAGGAGATGAGCACAGAGATGAGCTGAGTTTGGAAACGTTATACGCTCACAGATGTGAGAAAAGAGAGAGTGCGGGTTTCACGGCACAAATCATATGATGTAGTACATTTTTTCTGAACTGAAAAAGAGGAATATTTAGCACATATGAATCTTGCGGGAAATGTGAGGTTTTCCAGGAATTCTGCTTCAGCCAAATGACAGATAATGTTTCATAAGAGTCTCTTGTGTCGAGAAATTAAACATCAATTGATTAAAAAACACCAAAATATGCTCCTGCAGTCGTGAGATGTCAGTATAAAAGATTGGGGAGTGAACTGCGCCTGGAAAATATGCTCTAGTGTTCTGTCACAAGTGATGAAAAGCAGATTGTCCCAAAACGTATCAGATAAGTAGCTGATAATGTCATCCATCCCGAAGGTGGGACGTGGTTAGCGGCCACTCACCATCAAAGCGTGGAAAAAGAGAGATCATCCCTGGTTCAGCCATGCAGTGAAACCCCTCCTAACATGTAAACCATCTGTTTTTTTTTCTCCTCTCGAGTGTCATAAACGTGTTACAGGCCGTACAGGCACAGTGGCCCGTCCTGACACTGAATCACACGATTCCCTCGGCTCACCTAAATCTCGGCTCCACTCAACACCTCAACACAAACGGAACTGTTTATGTAGCAAACAGGCTCAAAAAGCAGACACACTTTAGACAGGCGGATTTATGGCCGAGATTTTGCTGTTTTATTCTGAAAATCTGATCCACCCAGTGCAGCTTTTCGCACTGCTTAAGACAGCCCTTTTCCCCCCTCTATTATCCCTGAATTAATCTCTAACTTGGTTTAAAATGTGGTCACTTACATATGCTTCAGTGGTGTGACAGATCTATACCATCATGCTCTGCTTCACATCGTCCTCACCCTCTGAGACAAACTCGACCCGGCTGTGCCTGGAAGCACACGGAGGCCCAGGAAGCAGTCAGCCATCACTGAGGTCATAAATACAAGTCTTGAAGTCTTAAGATGTTGCCTGTATGCATTATTCTTTTCTATCTTTATTATAATCAAAATAACAGGTTTTATTTTAGGACCTTTTAACACCATTAATGACATGATTTGTTATCTATATAGCAGGATTTAATGATTCATAAAAGCAACATTATGTGACTTTTGTACCTTGATAAGCAGCTTTAATGTAAGTTAAAAGTACACTGACTTGTAATAGGAACAATGGTCGATCTGTCATTCTGTACTCTGCGTTATTCTTGCCATATGTAACTCAGGTAGAGGGGGCACAATGTGCTTTGTAAGTGAGACCCCTGAAGGCCTGTACCTCGTGTTATCGGACTTCCCTTGGTGTTCTCGGTGCCCAGATGATCTGATAATGGGGTTTTTTTGGCCTTTGCTTTTATTAGATAACAGAGTCTGAAATGTGGGAAGAGATAGAGTGGATGACATGCAGCAAAGGGCCATGGGTTGAAGTCGAACCCGGAGCTGCTTCATTGAGGACTGAGCCTCTACACACGGGAATCACGTTTAAATTATTTTTTAAGTTATTTCTTGAGTCATTTTTTTTGGCCTTTATTTACAAGACAGCTGAAGTGAGACAAGAAATATGGGAAGAAGAGAGAGTGCCGAAGGCGGGAGCAGAACCTGCAGCAGCTGCGTCGAGGACTGTAGCCTCTGTATACAATACGCCTCCTCTAGCTAGCTAAACCAGTGCCCCAATGTGACCTTTTTTCACATTCAAGATTCAAAGTCTTGATATCAACGTCAGTACTTCCCAAACGGTACCACGATAGCCTATGAGAGACAAGTCTACAAAAAGATAGAGCTGCTGCTGATGAAGCCAGACAACTGTAAACATGCTAGCTGTTGATGCTATACCTTAGCTAGCTTACTAGCTACAGCTTCTGTTAAAAGATATCAAAATCAACAGGTAAAATTTTACGTTGACGCTTCACTGAAGCATGGACAAGCAGTGTTGACGACGTCTCATCAAAATCCTCATTTGGACTCTTTAAACCTGCTGCTTTTCTTTTTTGTTCGCACTGCAAAGAAATGCCAACTTGTTGCTCCACGTCAAACTCCATCTGCTTTCAGATGAGATCAGGTGAGGTGGTGCATTGCTCCCTTTAGCACTATAGACAAACTGTATGACGCGTTTTAATCTTTAGAATGTTATAAATTTATATTCATAGGTTTATTTAAGTAATAAAATGTTTCAGGACATGACTGACCACAGCCAGAGTACGAGGTCCAGCAGGTTGAACAGCTGTCTGGCTGGCAAACGGTGAGAGACGCAGACGACCAGAGAGCGGTTTACGTTCACCAGCCAGGCCCTCTGTTTGACATCAGGTTTTTTTTTTTAATAATAAGAGCCAGCTGCCCGCAACATCAGCATTCAGCTTCATACCAGCGTAAAAAAAAAACACATGAAAGTTAGTGCTTTAAACAGGTCCAGATTCTTTTCGTACGCCACGGGCAGAACCAGCCTGCTCGTCAGTATTACAATCAATGGTGCCTGTGATCATCTACGGTGGAAATGAGCTCTTAGCCTTGGAGCGCACACAGAGAGAGCAAGAGAGAGGGAGAGAGAACCAGGACAAAATACTGCATATTCATTATATAAACATTGTGGTTGGCTGAGCCGTGCGCCGGCTTTGTTTTTAATGGATTTAAATCAACTCCTTCATACAACATAAAAACAAAACATCAAGTTATCCTGGTGTTAATTTATTTGTGAAGTCAATTGCAGTTTCTTTTCCTTTTTTGCCTCTATACGCAGTGATTGCACAAATAAACTGTTATTTTACTGTGCAATCAGTGTCGGGCGACCCTTTTCAGCTCCTGCTTCGTCCTGATTTCCTCAGGACACAAATGGATTCAACCAAAATGTTGCCAAATATCCCATCGCCTCATTGTGGGTGATTATTTATTTCTGTATGTATTTATTATTTAGGATATGAACAATATATGGACATACATTTTTGCCAAAGTGGAACGATTAAGATTGACATGGAGTAGATTTTTCTGTGTATTTCAGCTGAAGTTGTTTTAAAAGCATTTCCTGTTTACTCCCTTGTGATGTTCCACTTCCTGCCTTTGTGTGTTTTCCCGCCTGTTTGATTATGTGCCCGGCCCTTATTGTTTTCACCTGCCCCTTGATTGTCTCACCTGTGTCTGATTGCCTCACCTCCCCGGTGTATTCAGTCTTCCCACGTCTCTGTGCTAGTTTGTTGTCGTGTCAAATTGTCCGTCAAGTCTCTCTTGCTTTTTCCCTGTGGACTCGTGTTGATTTTTCCTTGTTACAGTTGAATTTTAAGTTGGACCTTTTGGATTTATAGACTTTAGAATTAAGCTTTTGTTTTTGCACTGCCTTTTTGCATTTACCTTGTTTTGTATTTTATTTAATAAATCTCATAGTCTGCGTCTGGGTCCTCTCCTTTTTAGTTTGAACCCTGAAAGTCCTCCATGCATCGATTGCGGGGCTCGACTTCGACTCACGGCCCCTTGGTTCATGTCTACCCCGCTCTCTTCTCCCCACATTTACTGTGAATCTTCATTGTCCTATCAAAGCAAGACTAAAATAAATAAATAAGAGCAAAATAAGAGCAAAATAAGAGCATGAATTTTAATCTGTAAACAGCCTTCTGAACACATTTTTTCCACTGCTATTTTTTCTCTCACGCAAGTTTATTTTGACATTGAGAGGAAGCGGAGGTGTTGAAGCGCGGTGTTTACACATCACATCATGCCTGTCATACTTCCCATTTTTGCTGTAACCGCCACTCTGGATGGATGGCAGATGCTTCATCTTATTAACACCTCTGAATTAGCTCTCAGACTCCGAGATGTTGTTTACAGTCTCCGATTCTGTACCTCTGCCTTGTGGAGTCTTTAGCGGCAGGAAAAAGCAGAGGAAGCTCCCCTGACAATATCCATTTCTACATCCTCTGTGTGGTTCCCGTCTGAACTCAACCCTTGACCCCTCTTCTTGTCCTTGGGCCTGGGTCCTGCCCTCCCGCTCCTCCTGGGTACATGCTGACCTGTGAACTCTGCCTCGCCTCTGAGGCCCGGCTACCGACCCCGCGCGCTGACTTCACAGGAGAAAAGAACACAAGACGGAAAGTTGCCCCTCATCGCTAGTCACGCCTGGGGGTGTATTTTATTGTGAAAGGACCCACACCAGCCAGAGATCCCGATTCTAAAAGGTCAGCTTTTGTATTTTGAGATATCACCTATAAATCACACCGTTAAGCGCACATTTTGCTTCATGTAACACTGGATCGCGCATGGCGAATAGACGATAGCATACTGAACTTCCTAACTTCATTAATCAGGAGAGGGTCACTCAGGTCAACATGTGTTTATTCTCAGGAAGGAGCATTAAGGGGATTAACACTAATCAGAGGGGATTATACACAACTATTACCCAGCTGGATGGTACTTTCCTGTCTGATCTCTTCACTTTGTACGCCTGTGGTGGAGGATGTTTGGTTTGGAGTGAGGGGATCTGGATAATGACTCCTCTGGTGGCGTTTTCTCTGTAAACACAAACACACTGGACCTCTCGCTTACCTTTGACCCAACGTCCAAAGAATGTAAAGTCCTTTGAACAAAGTGGGTTTCAGTTTAGAGAGAGGGGGAATGCATGCTAAACGTTTCATACTGCAGGTTAAGTGGTTTTAAGGCTCAAAGGAAGACGTGTGGGAATTATTGTGCTTGTTTGTGAACTCATAATATTCAGATTTGAGTTTCATTTCAAATGTAATGTCACTTTTTTATATTTCACTATATAAGAAATTGCGTATTTTCAAGCATTAGACCTACGTACAGTTTTGAGATGCACGGTTCCAGATACTTTTCCTTTTTAATAGCACTTTAAACATTAAATCCACAACATTTCAGAGAGACATTTTATAGTATATATTTTTTATAATACTGTTATACTTAAAAGCAGGTGAAGACCCAGGGGTGTCTCAAAGTTATCCCAGAGGGACAACCACAAAATTGCAGTAGCGATAGATTGGAAAGGGGAGGGAAAAGACAACGAAACTGTATAGAGCCGCTACAGGCTTCCTTAATGAAATAAAGCACTAAAATGATTAACTGAATCACCGCTGCCAAGCAGCTGACTCAAAACCAAAATTGTCCGGGAGACCCAGAAAACTCGAAGCTGAAGGCAAAGGCTGCCAGGGAGGCCTTTGATAACTCAAAAGGCTGGAGTCACACAAACTCTCCAGTACCCCAAATTATTCCCTGGGAAACAGGCAATTGACCACAAATACACACAAAGTTCTGAGTTGGTGTTTGCAGATACACCGACAACTAGAGAAGCCACATGGAGAACCTCTCACTACCTCTGAAGGTGAGATAATGAGTCAGGGCAGTGCACTGGAGACTCAGGGTATATGAAGACTCCCCACACCTGGGCTTAATCAAAGCCAATCAGTGCCACACACACCTGATTGCAGCGAGTTGATTCTTTCACCACTCTCACAGGGCCGAAAGGTTGAGTGCCCTCACACCTCCAGAACAAGAGCAGCAAGGTAAAGATCTTTACGACACTAAGCTTGCCACCTTTGTCAAGGTTTCACAGATACCAACCAGAAGCAATAAAAAATATTAATACTTGAGAAAAAAAATGACAATTTCCTAGAGTATACAACTAAAATTCTGGTTACTGAATGAAGAATGCAAGCAAAATTAACTCTGTACAATAGGCTACCATTGAACAAAACAAATGCGTACAAAAAGTATACAGCAACATCACAAACAATCATAATCCAAATCAAAGTTACCACAAAAGTATCTGTGGCTTCACAAAAAAAATTCAGCTGTAAGCAGAACCAACAGTAGTTGAAGCTGTGCTTGGATTGATTGATGCTAAGCAGATTCATCTTCCATCACTATGGAACAGCAATACACAAATCCTGCTAGCTACCAGGTACTAGCCAGCTGTAGCTACCATTAGCCCGGGGCACACAGCACACGACACAGTAGTGTATTTTAAGCTAATGAAGCTAACTTACAGTATTAATGCCTCATCCCTCCACTGTACTCTTCATCTTTCATATTATTCTCTATATTTGGTATCACAATATCTCCACCATGTTAGCAATTAGCATCCTTATTGCTGGAATTAGCATTCTGTGACCGTCGCCATGGCATCTGCCGTTCCCCCTCATAACCAGCTGATTAACACGAACATATTGTGTTTCACCGAATCGATTCAACACTTGTAACGACTCCAAGACTAGAACTGTTAGAGTAACGTTTGTTTATGTTAGCCCACAAGTGCTGTCTGACTTGCAATAAGATTAACCAACCAAAAGCAGCAAAGGTCAAAGGTCGTCATCACTCAAGCCACTGTGTGTTATTGATGCTTTTACAACAGTTAGTTCCAACCAAGCAGTCTGACTGGACAAGAGGCAGTCCATGAGTGCTGATGTGGAGAACATTACTGGGACTTTTCACTCTGTGTATCACTCCGCCTCAGTTCTGAATACTGTTAATGAACGTTACAGCTGGCCGTCTGTGTCTACATTGATCAAGCTGGTGCCTCGGAATCACACAGCAGACTCTTATTTCACTGATGGATGACAAATTAAAACAAATAGATAAATGTACATGATAAAAAATTTGATCTGTGGTTACCTGTAGACACAGAGTGCAGGAGAATGTTTGGGTTGCTTGGCAACAAAAGTCTGTTTTTTGTAGTTGTGGAACTAGTTGAGTTGGTGGAACAAAAAAATAATCTGCTGATCATTACTACTTTTACTCCTATTAACTGCTTGTGTAACTGTTGTATTAAAGCAATATCACACTCGAGGTAGTGATGTTATACCGAATATCAGCACTGCTGTGATTATGTAACCCCACGACCGAATCATGGCAGTGCTGATATTGAGTACAACATCACTCCCTCTTGTGTGATATTGCTAATTTTACTTTAAAAATCCCAATACTTATCCAACTATTGATTATATTGAAAGGTGATTTGACATTTTTCCTCCGGCAATACATCTCTCCAACATATCAGTCCAATATTTCAACTCTCCAACTGCCACAGAATTACAATAGCGCTGAATCAACAGCTCTCTGACAAGCTGTCAACAATAATGAGCCACTGGAGAAGCCTTGTACTGGACTCCATTTGATTGCACAGGTGTACCTTATAAGCTGGTAACCTTTTCTATATGAAAGAATGTTGCTGTGGTGTTATTACAGCAGCTCAGCCGTGTACAATCCAGGATGGCACTTCTTTTAATTTCATCCAAAATACACACGGGGGAAACTTTTCCAGGCACAGAGACAAGGAAATCAAATTTACCACATGGGTAAAGAAACTGTTACTGAAATGAAAAACAGAAAACAAACATATTATCTGCCTGTCTTTGCTCGTGGTGATGTTTTTACTTCTGGTTCTGCTTTTTTGTAATCACAGCAGACACATGTGCTTATCAGGTTATTCACTCTGTCAACAGGAGACGCGTACTCAGCTTGTCGGCAGCGTTGTACAGCAGCAGTGCTCGTTTAATGTGTGGCATGCATGTTCTCAGGTCTGTCCGTGTGTTCTGGTCTTCATTAGACTTAGACTGAACATCTTTGCGGCCTGACAGCCGGATCCTTTCATGTGTCCCCTGCCTGGTCCCACTCGCCGGAGCCTAACCAGAAACATGCCACTGCCCAGGGCAAGGTCACATCTCTCACCATACCGCAGCATTAAAGCAACATCGCCTTTTCCTAATGGAGGGGGAGGAAACACTCTGGTTATTTTTCATCAATCTCACAGACAACATATTCCAACTCATCATATCGGAGGAGAAATGGATGTGGTCCATGTGGTTGTAATCTGCCGCCCTTGATGATCTCACTGACCCGAACCTCACACGAGAGGAGGATTGGCTTTCAGGTTACGATCGGTGCCATCTGAAAATAAAGTCTATCCATTTGATTTTTCCTGCTGCGTACTTCAAAGTGATGCCAGGATTGTAGCTATCATCAAAACTTAAATTCCGCCCATGCTTTCAGGAGTAATGTTACACTCGGCTCTTGTATGATGACCCATAAAAGTGGCTTAAATTTGATAAATAGAGACGCATGGCTCATTGCAATGTTAATCTGCAGAACGGGTGCTAAGAGGTCAGAGGAAATGTGTGGGAGAAACAGCCTATCTTTGTTGCACTCCGCTGAATGGACTCACTGTGTTTCCTCATTTGTGATAAAAAAAAACGAGGGCCAGAAGACGGGTAAATATTTAACTGACCGGGATTACTCAGAGAGGCGAATGAATAATATTGTATGCAGAAATATGTGTCTAAATGTGAAAGCAGTATCCGCTGCCTGACTTTCACAATAAGGATGTAATGTCATGCAAAGTGAATAAGCCCTCACTGGCCTTGTACCATCAGAGACGAAGCTTTTGTACCGACGACTGGCCTATTATTTAGTTGTTGCATTTTTTCCTCTTTCTTTTATCTCCTCCGAGACTTGGACGTCTCGCAACACGCCTCAAAAGGAGCTAGAGGCCCTTTTGTTTTGAGGTTTTCACACTTGAGGGCCATGGTATTCGGTGTGTGTAGAGAGGGGCTGTGACAGGCTGAAAGGGAGAGGGGCTGGGCTGGCTCGCACAGAAAAGGAGCCTTGGCTCGACACTGGCCCGGCTCCTGGAAAAGAGAGAGGGATTAGCGTGCACAGACCGGGAGGAACTAATCTCCTGTGACATAATAGAACTGTACATAAACAACGTCCCTGAGAAGTGAGTGGCGAAGCATTGACTGGCTGAAGAGGCTGAGTGTGTGAAAACAAGAGCGCTGAATTATTTGTGGCTCGCTGCAGAGAAATGGTGATGAGAAGTGACTCCAAATGTAAACATCTGGACGGCCATGTCTGCTCAGAAAAATACACTTATGAAAACAAACACTCGCGAAGAATATGCAAACACAGAACACAGTGCATTTTGTTGTTCTTTCTTTTGACATGTTTGAAGTGACACTGATAACCTCCAGCAGCAGAAAGGACGCTATGGCTTTGCTGGTAGCACACTGGAAGTATATTTGTATAATTTCACATTAGGGACCCCGGGCCCGGATCAAGTACACTTGACCCCAAAGTGCGGTTCGTTTGATTAGTGTGCAGTGTTATGACCAAGGCCATGTCCACACGGAGACGGGTTTAGGAGTAAACGCCAAAGTTTTTTGTCGTATGGTCGTTTCGTCCACACGGAACCAGCGTTTCAGGAGCCCGTATACGCTAATTTTTGAAACCGCCTCCCAGAGTGGATAAATCCCTAAACGCCACCCTGACGTTTCCGTGTGTACAGCCTATACGGATCTTTCTTGAATCGCGCCGCCTCCGTACGTCGCGCATGCGCTAACCCCACCACCAACAACAACAACAACAACTACTATGGCGGACTACAGTGTCACGCTCGTTCTGCAGACCCGAAGCAGAAGTTCAACCTCGTCGTCAGTCCACACAAAGGTCTCTTTTCTAGTTCCACTCATATTTTGCGCCATCGTCTTCTGCTTGTGTTTCTTCTTTGTTGTTACACTTACACGCATGCTCTATTTCTTCTTCTCCGGTTTGTTGTATTTGTGTGGCTGCGTTACAGCGCCACCCACAGGCCGGTTGTATATATAACAGCGTTTCAGCTGTTTCGTGGGGACGCAAACATTTCCTGAGACGGCTTCGTGTTTACGGAAAACTTTTTCAAAACGAAGTCGGCTCCGTCTCCGTGTGGACATGGCCCAAGTCATCTTTGCTCAAGTCTCAAGCAAGTCTCGAGTCATTTTTTCTTGGGCAAGTCAAGTCACAGGTTAAGTCAAGTCAAGTTAAGTCGAGTCCTTAGTTAAAGCAAGTCAAGTCCCGAGTCAAGTCACTTTTTCCACCCAAGATAGAGCACTGTCACCTGTAGTACCCGGTCTTTATTAAGAGAACACAAGGTATTAGCAGCTCGTCTAGTAATGCCCCAGTGCCCCCTTTGACCCTGAAGAGGATAAGCGGCATAGATAATGGACGGATGGAGAATTAAATCAATGCTTAAAGATACAAACAACTTAGCATTTCCTGTATGTTGCAGTAACTCTCCTAAAGTACCTCCTAATCCAAAGTCCCAGCTTTGGATGTCGAGCACAAATGAGGCAAAAGCAAGGGTTTGGATACTCCGATGAACTAGTTGGGGGGGGGGGGGGGGGAGAATGAGCAAACCATCAACTGATGATGCTGTGGCTCAGAGATAGAACGGGTCGTCCACATATCAAAGGTAGTTGGTTCGATCCTTGTCTCTTCAAGTTTCGCTTGCCTAAGCATGCTTGGGAAAGACACTGAACCCAAAGTTAACACAAAGGGTGGGTGAGCGCATGTGAATGTATTAGGAGATGATGCCTTGCATGGCGTCCTCATAAGTGTATCATTGTGAACTGGTGAATGCTGATATGAAGTGCTTTGAGTGTTTGAAAGACAAGAAAGTCTCCTTAGAAGTGCACTCATTTACCACATCAAAGACAGTGACATTCATCAGCGCAGACAGCATGGAGGACGAATGACCTCCTTGATAGTCAGACAAGGGCAAGTCTAATTCCCTGAAGAAGAATCTAATGCATATAACTTCCCCGTCTCAACAAGATAAGATATATTGAAGGTATGCACTATTAAACTCTATTCCTCACAGGATTATTGTCTGTGAGCTGAAGTAGGCTCTCATCCGACATGCACAAATAACTCAAAAATCATTCCCTCCATGCATAAGCTGGACTCTCAGTGTCACTCTTAGCTTTATTTTCTTGTAAACATTTCCACTTTTCATTTTATGAGGTGGGGGGAAAGGCGGCTGAGCAGAGGAGGGATTTAATGCTTCTCAAACACACACATGCTCGGAGAAGCGGAGCATTATGTCGAGGGGAGGCCGACCTCGGCGATGCTTAAACTCACTCGGGCTGTTGAGCTGGATGACCTGTTTATTTGGACTTGCAGAGCGCATGTCTCGGGCTCCTGGGCCGATCAGTGAATATTCTGTCCACGCTCTGCCACGCTGGGTTTTACGGCCAAAATAAGCAACACTAAGTGCCAAATGGCCGAGCGCTGCGAGGAGAGGCACGTCTATTTACTGCTCACAGCAGCTTCAATTAAACACACAGCGAAGGGGACTGGTTAAGGATTATTTTATTACTTAGCATTTTGTACAGTTTCTACCATGGAAAAATAACATGTAACATAAGACTGTATTTACAATTCCATTTTTACAAAATGTCTTTACAAGATTTTTTGCCGGTTTCAAAAACTTGAGACTAAAACACACACGCGAAAAAAAAAACATCCACATTCACACACATCCAAACCAAACTTTGTAATACACACATAAATAAATATAGACATTCACTGACTGTTCCACGACAAATATTTCTACAGCCAAGAACATGTACAATTCATCGTTTCCACACGAGTTATAATTTCATTAATAAACATGACATATTACTCCCAATATAGTTCTTTGTTAATCTGTTAATGAAATATTGCTAACATACTGAAAAGAGGTAACACAGACATTATTTCATGCCAACAGAACGCTAATGCTTGTCATGCAAAACCATTACAAGCTCTCAATTTGAAGCAAGTAATTCATTTACAGGTCAAAAATCAAATGTACTACATGCAACATACTATGCGAAATATTCTGGGTTAGACAACGATGACTTTAGTTACATTATCCATCAGTACGACTGTTTGCCTAAGCGCCTCTTTAATGGGTAACACAAAATAAATAGAGGAATTTCTACGTTTCTTTCTTCATGAATAAACAATTGTTTTTCAGATCTGCCGTTTCCCACCCTCCGTGTTTAACCAATCCTCAATCAAGTCTCCAAATCAATTTCTTTTAACAGTTGCTTCTCATTTACGGCTGATCAAACTGAAATATCTGGTTGCAGCATACGGCGACGGCGACAACTGTAGGGGTTCCTGTGTTTTACTTACATGACATAACTGCCGGGTGAGTCGGGGATCGTGTTAGGGAGCTGTGTACTACTAACCAACGCAAAAAAATATGAGACCTTGCAGTAGAAATGTCACTGTACAGACCAACCCGTCAGGTGACACGCATCAGTCAGAAGAGAGGGGTTCAGAAGGAATAGCTGATGTATTGTGGAGCCCGGAGAGGTATGGACCCTTGTTTGACGAGCAGGGGGGTCAGTTCATGGTCTGGTGCGCTGTGTTTCTGTTTGGTTCCACACATTCCTTCCCTGACAAGACAGGAGCAGAGAGCCACTTGGTTCTTCTCCCCATTGGGTTTGCCTCCACGTGGAGCTCAGTGCCTCTCTACCGATGGCTTCTGGTGGTGGGAGTGGTGCTTCCGGAGTCTGGGCCCTGCAAAACACACATCGCAGAGATCCATCAGATAATAATAACTGACTTTTTTTTCAGGCTGTATTTCTTGCTTGTTTTGCAGCTTGCTGATATAAAGAAGTGTTAAACCTGTTTTCTAGGTCATGAATACTTTAAATATACTGTATCCTCCACTTTTGCTGAGCTAAGGATCCTTCAGTGTCTCTCATGCTGCCTAAGAGGAAAAATGTGGCGGAAGAACAGCATGTTTTCTTGCTGATTTTGGGGCGACTTAAAAGCAGCAGAAACAAACTGTAAACACAACATTAAAAATGATCCCCTTATAAAATTGCCATGGTGAACCTGTTTGCAAGCAGTTATCTAAACCTCGAGAACACTGGTTCTCAACTGGTCTGGCCTCGGGACCCACCACCACCTCCTTAATGAAAAATCGTGACCAAAATGTCTGAAATGTTTCAAATACTTTTCCGATTGCCAATTTCAATACCAATATATTTGGCACATGTGTTTTTCCACCTAATTTCAAAGAACATCAAGTCTCCTTTATAGTGGAATTGATATCATGCCTACTCTTAATGTAGTGGCCAAAAACTGCCATACCGCAGACATCTTGACCCCTTCTTCACGCTTGATGGTAGAGGCGTTGTACAAAAGGTCACTCACGTTTCTGAGCGCACCTGAATGCAGCATCCCCCCCTAAACACGGCAGTGAGGGAGACATGCCCGGACTTGTTTACTGCACCTACTACAGAGCAATCAGTGATCGCTGACGGACTCTTTTTATCGTGTGTGCGTCCATGAATATGTAAGTTAGTTTTGCACTGATGCTTGTGTTACTCTCTGTAAGCGTCGGCTTTGGCTGCGAGTGTATTTTTGTTTAATGTTGTTAAGTCCGGTAAAATGAGGAGAATGTGAGCTAACTGTTAGCTAGTTAAGAGTTGTGAAAGTTGTTTAACTTCGAGTCATTGGCTCGAGTTTCTGTGACTTTTTAGTCTTTATTTGTATATTGTTGATAACTTTGCGCAGGCAGTGCGTGCTCACACTCGCGCCAAGTTAATATCGTAGCATTAAGTCAAGCTCTTTCAGGGAATCATCGAGCGCTTAGGCAGAATTAAAGAGTTGTTTTATCGGCGGAAAATATCGGCAGAAAAATCACATATCTGCCAATGCGTCATTTTCAAGCCATAATCTGCAGATACCGTGCCGATAATATCGTGCATCCCTACTTAAATCTTAAAACTAAAGGGTTAAAAAACAACAAACTGCTGTAGTACAAAAGGTCATGCACCAGTCTATGTCTTGGTTTCGAGCAATTGCCAGGTAACGTGCGAATTAATCCCCTGTAGAGGTGGGGATAGGCAGATGTTGTCACCATTGGACAGAGGCAGGCTAATTGTTTTTCCCTGTAACCAGTTTTTGTGCTAAACGAATCAATTGTAGTCTTATATTTATTGCACGGTCGTGAGAGTGGTATCGATCTTCTCAACTCTCTACAGGAACCAAATAAACACATTAACTTTAATGTCAAAGTATTGCTTTAAAGATAAACGGAGGATCTGCAGTATGCTACAGATGAACAGCTCCTGAATAAAACAATAGCCCCCACACAAACTTTAACAAACCAAATCACTCTGTGGACACGATATAACAATAGAATTATAAAACCAAGCACTTAAACTGATTTAATTAAGGTTCAGGTCATAGATTCCTCAGGTGCTTTCACATGCTAACATCTGACAGCGACTTACGGTGTTGAATGACTGGTAATATGTTCGGGGTCTGGAAGGTCTTGACAGTGGCGGGACCTTCTCCTCCAGTTGTTATGACCTGCACCTCCAGCCTGTAGTAGGTGGACGCCCGCAGGTTGGACACCACAAGCAAGTTATGATCCTGCCAAGAGAGGAAGGAGACATGCAATCAGCTGAAACACAACAGAGCGTGCGTTTGAATACGACATGGCTTGAATGAGAATGGGCTGTAAACCAGGGCAGTGTCAGCTGCGTAGCTGCCTTTGCACAAGCCGCAGACAAAAACAAAGACTTTGTTTTCATAAGGCTTTCTGTCTCTCTTTCTCGCTGCCAGCTTGATAAAGTGTGCAGTGGGTGGTTTTATTTATAGACAAGCTCCAGAGGCTGGGAGGTGCAGATAGGCGGAACGTGTTGTTGATGGAGCAGATTATGTCAAAGAGCGGCTTTTTCAGAGCTCTCAGGGAGGATGAAAGAGGAAGATGTAAAAGCAGATGAAAAGGTAGAGGAGGAGAGCTTCCAGCAGGACACAACACTTCCTCAAATCTCTCCCGGTGTCTGTCTACACACCGGCGCTTATCACAAGATTCATGCAAAGCGGCCGCAACAATCTTATCCTCACATCCTCCTCACCTCTGACAGGTGCTGTGAAATGAAATGCAGAAGATGGAACATACTTTCCTGCTGCAAGAGATAATTTATTGACTCTAAATGGCCCCCGTGGTAGACGGGAACATTATCAATCTGCAACATTTGATAAACGATTTGCTCTATAGCTATTGCAGCCGACAGAACAGAAAAACACTTTTCCTTTTTTAATGAAAACAGACTTACCGGAGGCAGGATCTGGGACTGGGAGATGATGCTGTTAGGGAGGCTGTTTTGCCGGCTTTCAGTGGTGATCTCGGCCCAGGTGACCTGGAAGCCTGTGATCCGCTGATGGGGAGCCACCCTGGACACACGCCACAGGAAGTTGCCCGTTATGTTTCCGTCGTTGATGGTGAAAGAGGCCGTCAGGTTCTCGGGTTTAGCCAAAACTTTTGGAAGCGCTGGAGCTGTAAGAAGAAAGATGGATTCAGCTGGAGTGTTGATATTAAAGAAACAGTTCAACATTTTGGGAAATGGACTTCTTTGCTTTGTTTGCCAAGTTCGATGTGAGGATTAATACCACTCTCATTGTCTTTAAAGAGCGGGTGTTATGCTGTTTCACATTTTAAGGCATATATATAATGTTACAATGTTGGATGTCCAGACTAAACGTGGGTGAAGTTTCAAATCTGTAGGTGAAAGTCTGTTGGAGTAATCCCCAGGCTTCTCCGCTCAGTCTACAGGCTGCTGTGAACGGCAGGTTTCACACAGGCTGCACTTTGTGACGGCTTCCCAGAGCTGGCCAATCAGAAGAAAGCGGGCTTGTAGGGGCGGGGTTTCTTAAAGGGACAGAGCTGACTGAGCCGTTTCAGGCAGAGGCTGTATGAGGGCCTGCACAGAGCACCAGTGTGAGAAAAATTAGGAGTTTTTTTAACTGTAAGTTATGCTAAGCTACTCCACAGGTATCACAGAGTGAAAAATGAAGCTTGAAAGTTGCATAATACCCCACCTTTAAGATTACTACGTAGCTAAACGTAGCTAAGCAGCTGGTTAGCTAACCTTAGCGTTTGATTTGGGTGCACGCTAGCGGTGATCACAGCAAAAACAAAACAAAACTCTGGCACCCACAAACAAATTAAGGCAGAGTTTATTGCTGCTCGTTAATTTTACACACAATAATAATAAGAGTTTTGCTCTGTTTTAGCTAACCTTTAGCACAAACAGGATGAAACAGCTAGCTTGGCTTTGTCCAAAGAACACAAAATCTACCCTTTAAAGCTCACTTAGTATTAACTGGTTACATGTTTCCAATTTTATTTAGAGTAAAACAACACTGTGTGGATTTTTAAAGGTTATGTGTGGGACTTTTTCTAAGCGGGGTGCAATAACAGACCAGAGTCTCTGCAAGCAGCCTGGAAAGGTAATGGTGACTAATACGCTGAGCAAGTGTAACAAATTGACTAGTGAATTTTAGAGCATCTTGTATGCGTATTTTCTCAGGTCAGAGCTGTGTTACTTAATTACAATCTTTTTTGCTAAGCTAAGCTACACTACGCTTACCAGCTGCTTGTTAATATTCACTGCACAGGGGAGTTGTATGCATGTTTTCCTCCAACTCTTTGCAAGAAAGCAAATGAGTCTATTTTCCTGAAATGATGAACTACTCCAGAGCGTATTGATTTTTCCCCATCATGATGATAATAATATGCCGCAGTGTCTGATTACTGTGTCTGCACTAACGCGCATCCAACAGCTCAATACTCACCTCCCTCGCCCGGGCAGGGGATGTGTTTGTGAGTCTTGCTCCGGATTGTGGCGCAGGATGGGGTGAGGAAGGTGGTGCTCTCGTCCTTGGAGCGTCTCTTCGACTTCAGCATGTGCACGGTGACTTTGTACTTGCAGGAGAACAGCAGGCCGGGGAGGTTGATGTAGTTCTCCTGAGCCAAGAAACACATTATTCAGCCATGATGACTTTGACATGTCACCCAGGTCAGGTCCCATGGAGCTTCAGAGATAATTAAATACACAGCGCCGGGGCGGATCACATTCCCACTGTGGACTCGGGGAACATGCCCCACATTACAGGATACTTTGAACACTCACATGGTCGGGGTTACGCCACTATCCTTACAATGTAATGATAATATTATAGCTTCCATATGCAGCATAAAGACAAGACGACCTTAATTAAGACGCAGTATGTTAATAAATTCATTCCACTTATTTCAAACTCTAATCATCTATTGATCTTAACATAAAATGGCTTTCTCATCTCTTCTCGCAGAAACAAAAAAAATCCAGCTGACTGGTGGATTCAGATCTTGCATTTGTAATAAAGAGCTTCTACATTAATAGGCGGCCCCTTGAGAGAGGGTGTGTGTATATTCTCGCTGATATGAAACAGCTTTGATTAAAAGTGAATGAGGCGCTGTGCTCACATAAAAGCACAGGCCTGGACTGCTTCCCAGTGATCTATAGAAAAAGGATGTATATTTCCTAGCAACCGGAGCGCCGGTCCCTGAAGAATGTGTTGATTGCCAAGCCTCTGCCATGCTGCATCAGCCTGAGACTCCCCCCCCCCTCCAACCCCGCCAAGACTCTCACATCCCCTACACAGACCAGACTGCACCCTAACAGAAAAGCCCCACGCAGGAGCAGTGCAGGGGCCGTTGGAGGTGACTGATCCGCCATTCCGGGAAACATTGTTGAAGTAAATGCGTTTTATTGGCCGACACGCCACATGGCTGACCACACGACTGACTCATAATATTCAAAACAACAGCCAGCGAAGTGAAAATCAGACGCAACAGCACTCCGGCTCGCTCAGAGGAGCTGTTTTCTTTAGCGGAGCTGTCCTTTCCTGAGCGTCAGACAAAAGGTTAGGCGCGTGCTTTGCATAGCACAGAGCTGCTGATCAAGCCATCGCTCTCTTTCTCTCTCTCTGTCTGCTCTGCACCCTGTGAGCAGACTCTCAGGAGGGAGAGGTGTGAAACGGCTGTGTGGGGACTGACCTGTGTGACAGATTTCTCCGGTCCTCGGGTCTCGTTGTGGCTGCAGTACTCGGGCATCCACTGGACGTGGTAGCGGCTCACAGCGGGATCTGAAACAAACAGAGGAGAGAGAAAACACTTGTTTACATTACACCGTAAAAGTGTATTAATCCGAGGATTTCATTCATGAAGCAAAAGTGTCGTTTTTCAAGGTTCTGAAGTGTACTGATGTCTTTACAGTTTTCCCTAAATTTAACCAGCTGCTGTAATTACAGATGAATCTCAGTGCGAGGGGCAACATAATGTTTCAGCAGATCAAAGTACAAAGTAACAGGTGGATGTAGCTCATTAGAAACATCCATCCATCCATTATCTATAGCGCTTATCCTGTATAGCCACGGTTCTCAACTGGTGGGTCGGGACCGAAAAGTGGGTCGCAGAGCTGTTTTCAGTGGATGTGAGTTTGAAAAAAAAAAGTTGTGGCAAAAAGTTGCTCCTGCGCTTTTATTTTGAAGGGCATGGGTTTCCTATGACATCGGCCAGTGTAGTTTATTCACTCTTCATGTATTCACTGATTGGATAATCCCAGCTACAATTACAATTACATTCTTGGAAGTAGATGTATTTTAATTATTCTATTTTATTGAATCATTTTTTAAATTAATTTATCTTTTATTCATGTTACTGATCAAATCTCTTCCTCTGATATGATGTCGTCTTTCTAGAACCTTCTATGGTCTTTCATTGCTTTTTTATTTATCTCTTTATTTGTGTTGCTTATCGCTTTAACTGCCTTTGTTTCTGTTTTATCACTTTTATTCCTTTTATTTGCACTTATTCATGTTGACCGTTTGTGTCTGCATCGAGTTCTCGCCTTTTGTTTGGCCTTATTGTTGAACGTTCTGTAACCTGCTTTGTCTTCTGTAAAGAGTTCCTGCCTCTGCTTCGTCTGTCAAAGCACTTTGTGAACATCTGTTTTTAAAGGTGCTGTATCACTTAAGTCCTTATTATTTATGTTGCACTTTTTAAGTTTGTTTCTGTTGAAAAGAGGCCAGACCAGTTGAGAGGCACTGCTGTACGGGGTCGCAGGGGTCGCTGGGGCCTATCCAAGCTGTCGTTGGGCAAGAGGCGGGGTACACCCTGGACTGGTGACAGCCAGTCAATGACAGGGCTGACACATAGAGACAGACAACCTTTCACGCCCACACTCACACAATCTAAAGGGTCACCTATGAACCTAACAAGCATGTCTTTGGACTGTGGGAGGAAGCCGGAGTACCGGGAGGAAACCCGGATGCAAACTCCACACAGAAAGGCCCCCTACGTCCAAAAAAACGTGCAGCCTCATTAGAAACAGAAAGTCAGATAAACCCTGAACTTCTCCTCCTCATGTGTCCTTTCGCAAGAAACTGAAGTCCACGGCTCTTAGTGTATGTGTCTGCATGAAGCTGAACTTGTTCAAACAAAAGAATCTGGTAGTCAAATACATGCAGTCAGGTTTAAAAGGCACTTCTGTCTCTCTGAAATGTCGTGGGTTTGAAGTATGAAGTAGCCCTCGATCTATTTAAACTGTAACTTACAGTACTTGTGTAAATGTATTGAGTTATGTTACACAACTGCACCCGCTGAACCTGGATCAGATATGAAAACACAGTCTGACAGGCCGAAATGATTAACTGATGAGTATCTCACAAATTACAACAGCCCCTATCCGACATCTGATATCACTATTTCCATTATTGATGATCAGGATAAGTTACGTCTCTGAAAATAAAGAGACTTGAAAGCACTTCCTTCTTTATCTTTGCATTCGTTTATTAACATGATTTCCCTGCTCCCTAAACCTTTCCGTTTCTGCGCTGAAGGCTCTCAAACTTTTCTGCTTCAACTTTAAGGATTTGCATTCTCATGAGCGGAGCGGAGCGGCCGCCCTGGTCATGCTGGGACACACGCGCTCTCTCTCGTCCTCCGACTGGAGCTGCAACATTCACTTCATTACTGTACAGTAGCTCCTCATCAGCAGTGTTTATCTGCCCATCGCCCTCATGTTATGTTGCTGGATTTATAATTCATTCAACTGTGTCTCTTGGATATGTGAAATACTCCGATTAATAATTGAGTTATGCTATGTTGGCCCCTCGGCGGGGGCCTGGGTTGTAGTGGGGAGATAAAAGGGGTCCTTTGAAGGCTTAGACACAGATCTGGCAACTCGGAGCCCCTGAGCTCTTTGGAAGCAGAAGAGAGGAATTGCAGGGAAGCGGGGAAAAAATAAACAAGATACGCTGAGCCGGGTCTGTCGGAGAGGAGGAAGCGGTATGTAAAACATGAAATGGGACATGAAAATCAGGTAGAGAACAGAACCTCAGCGGCGTTCGATAAATCATGGCTGGAAGCGAGCCTCAGAAGTGCCGCCGGACTGCTGTCTATTGTCCGGGTGTTGGGCAGACAGTGATATATTATCTGGGCTGGCGTACAGTACAGTCTTTCGTCTGCCGGAGAGAACGCAGAGGCCCGGCTGCTTTGGATCACAGAGACAATGAGCGAGAGTTAAATCAGGGTTCAGTTAACCTGTCCCCGTTCTGTCTGTCACACAAACCAGATGTCCAGGGACTCCAGCTCTCCTGGCCATCTGTATGAGTGCATGTTTGTAGCGGTGGATGTCAGAGTCAAAGTCAGGGTCATCCCTCAGACTAATGAGCGACAGCAGCGCACACACACACACACACACACAAACTGCACACCAGCGCCGCAAACAAGACCAGGACCTGGATTAACTCTGCTCCGCAACACTACGATTCCCCAGCCGTGCTTGATCCTCGTCAGCATCACTCAGCTCTCTGAGAGCAGGCCAAGCTCGCTAACAGCTCTGGGCCAACTCTATCTTCCCCTTCTCTCTGTCTCTCTCTGATTCAGCATTTGGTGTCTCACCAGGCCTCTCCTCCAGCCAGCGTTTGCATTCTTGACTCTAAGATGTGGAGTTTGGCGGAGGCGATGACATATATTAGTAACATAACATAGACCAGTGAATGGGACTTGACAGGTTACCCTGAGAGCATGGCTTTCAAGGTTTCCATATTTCCACTCTGGTATTCAGAGGAGCGGGGTTGGGGAATGGACGCCGCTGGGACAGGCATTCCTATAGGCTTTAACCCCTTGCGGTGCTGCAACCGAAGACGGTTCTTGTTCCGAATGACATCAGGTCTTGTAAAACAAAATGGACTGCTTCGACGCTAATGCGAGGGCAGGATCTATTAAATACAGCTGTCAATAAACCTCATCGCACTGCTCCGACTCTGTGTGTTTATTGTTCTTTTCTGCACGGTGGCTCTGCTCTACCAGAACATGTGCAGGTTTACACTCACATTACTCAGCCCTCACAATGACACACTGTTTCATTTTTCATTTATTCCATCTGATAGCACTTTATAAAAAAAGGAATCTTGCCTTTTGTGAGTAACTGAGAATCAGTCATAACACTTTATTACAGTGCACATGAGTCATGGTGATTGATGGGTATAATGGAGTGCTAATTTGATTTTAACAAAGCTATAAATCAATACAGTAGAGCGCATACCTCCCCGGTTCTTCCAGTAGACGCGGACCTGGAGCTGGCCATCCTGGTAGAAGGGTGTGCCCACCTCCAGAGGGCCAGACGGGCGTTTGGCCAGGGTCGAACCAAGAGGGGATATCTCCTCCTTCTTTGACTTGAGCACCGACTTTGCTGAGGAAGAGAAATGGGAAATGTTTGCTGCTGTAGCTAAGACACAAACGTGGCTGTGTTGTGGTAAACTCTTCAGCCTGGAAACAGAAACACACAATTATGTCTTTGTAAGATCACAGCAGTTACAACACGTTCTTTATGCATAAATGTGGTGTAACTGGATGGGTACACACGGCTCGAACACTGCCAAGGTTAGAGGTTCAATTCCCTCAGGATACACACACATGCCTGAAATGTACACATGCACACCACTGAGGGTAGCTCTGTATTTCCCCAAAACACACAGGAATGAATGCAGCTGGCTGTCAGCGCGCCTTCGCTATTTCTGCTTTTCGCAATTCTCATGATGATTGTTTGCAAGAAAACTGTAATTTAGGAACCCTCAAGAAAACAAACAAACAAATGAATCAAAAATATGACTGAATTCTTTTAGGTTGTTCAGAAAATCCAAAATGGATCTGCAAAAAAAAACGCAGCTTCATCCAGTTTTTTGTTTTAATCCAGATAACGCATGAGTCAGCATGTGACCCTTTGTTGCACCTATTTTGATGCCACCAAACCGCTGTCAGTTTCCGAGTGGACCCTTTTAACTTCAAATGTTGCACAATGTATTTAGTTTTTTCTACTAGTCTTTGTATTTGTATATGTTAACTTCCATCCATTGTAAAGGATGTAAATTAGCCTGCTAACATCGGTGTTAGCAAGTGATGTTAGCAAGCTAATTTATCATCTGTTGTTACATCTGTTGTAGCTGTTTGTGAGGCTGCACTCAGGCTAACAGGGATTTGAGCTAAACGCTGGCATGGTCACGTTACAAAGCTTACATGCTAACTTTATCACATTCACCATCTTAATTTAGTGTGATGGCATGCTAATTTGTACTAAACACATACAGAGGAAGTTAGCAATGCCATAAGCTTGTTGTGGCATGAGTCTCCCATTAAACACTGGTGTTAGCAAGCGCTGTTAAATGTTTACATTCCGTACTTTATGTTCGTTATTGGTTCCATCCCTATCAAATAAAAAATGAAATACATAACACAACACTTAGGTGTTCTGGCTTAAAGTATTCACCAAATGGCTGAGAGTAAAAACAAATCTAGCTAGCTAGCAGCTGTGAGGCTGCACTCAGGCTAACAGGGATTTCAACTAAAAGCTAGCATGGTCACAGAACAAAGCTAACATGCCACGTTTATCACATTCACCATCTTAATTTAGCGTAATGGCCTGCTAATTTGTACTAAACACGTACAAAGGAAGTTAGCAATGCCATGGGCTTGTTTTGGCATAACTCTACCAGTAAACACCGGTGTTAGCAAGCTGTGTTAAATGTTATCCCGTACTTGATGTTTGTTAATTTCTCAATTCCTATCAAAAAAAAGAATGTGAAATAATACCATACTAATGTGTGTTGTGGCAGAAAGTAAAAGCAAATATTCAGCCAGTTAGCAGCTTTGAGGCTGCACTCAGGCAAAAAGGGATTTGAGCTAAATGCTAGCATGCACCTAACAAGGCTTACAGGCTACGTTTATCATATCCACCATCTTAATTTAGTGTGATGGCATGCTAATTTGTACTAAACACATACAGAGGAAGTTAGCAATGCCATAAGTTGCCATGACTCTTCTGGTAAATTGGAAATAATTTTGAACAGATGATGGCACGTAATGAAAACTCAGAGGATCACCAAAGTGCTTACTATTCATAATGGAAAGAACATGAATGCCGTACCAAATTGAATCAACAGTAACAACCTATCAGAAAGTGGAAAGACATTTTCCTCTAAAGCCACACATGTCAATCTCATGGAAAAGTCAGTGGATCAGCAAATTCATTAGGATTCATCTCCTGAAAAATGTTACGGTAATCAATCCAAAGATGCTGAGATATTTCTGTCTGCACCACATTTCCATTCCCAGAGGTTAAAATATGTCTAAGTCTAACAGCTGAAAGACCCCTATGAATTAGCACCAATTCTTACCTGACTCATTATTCTGGTTGGTACTGAAATGCAGGGAAGCCTTGGAGCTCTTCAGGCGCACCTGTCCCCAGTACGTGACAGCCTGCAGCTCCACGGTGTAGCTGCTGTTCTGTTGCAGCCCCTCCAGGTCCACCCAGGTCTGAGCCTGCGTCAACACAAAACACATGCTCGTTGGCATTTCGTACGTTACCGCACTGTCACTCGAGGCTCCTTTCAAAGCCTTGTCATTGTCCCGGTCATGGTTCCAGCTTAGCTCAGCCCGGGCCAACACGGGCCTGTGGGAAAGCCCTGCTTATTAAGAACACATGTGGCGCTGTGGAAGGTATCGTGGCGAGGAGATAGCCTTCAGGGCCCGGTGAGGGAGCCGTGTTATCAGAACCTCCCAGGGCTTCCTCACTGTGTTTGACTTGCAGCATTCCTCCATCAGCAGGAGCTTGATGAGTTCTTGTTATTGACTGTGCGTGTTTTGACATTCCTCTACCAGCAGGCTGCTTTCAAAGCCCTGAGGTGCCAAAGTGGAAACCAGTAGTACATGTGTCAATAGGTGTCTGGTGTCTCCCACCTCTATCTCCTCTGTGCCACATCTGCTACGCGTTTCATAAACTAATTCAGGAGAAGACTTTGTGGAGGTGAGAGAGGACTGTCTAGACTATCTGTCTTTCTGCTTGAATCTCTAATGAAATCCTCTTCAGAGATACGGAGCCGCAGGTTCGTAATAAAAGGTCACATTTTAATAAAAAATGTGTGCAAATGGATCACAAAACTATGACAAATGTATTCTGTTATGCATAATATGAGAGTGAGGTTTATGAGGACGGGCGAGGCTCTTGTCATATGATTTATCCACGCATTCAATTCAGTGCATATGTCCTTATGGATCAAAGCTGTGACAGTCCAACAATGCCTGCATACATTAACGAGTCTTTTTTATGTAGAGGCAAGAAAAACTTCTTTGTAATACTAACAAAATAAAAGTCTGCGGCTTTCTGAATGTGTCCAAGTCAGGAAGTTTTGTGAGCTTTGCGTGTTTGTTTAAACTTTAATAACCAAAGTGTATTTATCCTCTCTTTGTGATCAGAAGTGTGGGTTTCTGTGTATCCGAGAGCGCAGACAAAAGGCTGTGAAAACTCTTCTTTCTGGCCGGACTAAATGGTTGAAAATGCTCCAGTATGCAAATTAAACTGTTCCACAGCATTAACAGTAAAAAATCAATGTGGTTATTTTTCAAATATGTCATTTTTTGAGAATGTTTCTTTGTGTTTTTACCCGCCTTTAGTTTTAGAAATACGCAGTGGTGTGGAGATAATAAAAGAAGAGGTATTGTGAGTAACGTTAAATAACCACTAGACCTTGAAGCTACTGAAATCTGTTACTGTTGAATAACACGAATAAATATATAAAGCCTTCAAGATATTCAGAAAGAGCGTAAAAATAAAAGCTCCAAAATACCAGCTGCATAAAAAACACTTGAATGGCACAAATAGAGATATTTAAGAAACACAGATGTGATTTGTCCCTATAAATAGGGCTACTTATCGCAGTTTAACTGTGCGTTTAAGGGTTCTTTCATCAGTATAAGGAATGAGAACCACAGAGAACACATTGTACCAATCTGTGTGTGATTAATAGCCGTGCAAGTGTATGTAAATAAATGCAACTCATGTTTATCCTCTTTTCTCCTGCGGGCCTGCGAGGATATTTACAGTGATGTGTTGCTGCCAGAGAAGAAGATGCTGAGATAATCCTGGAAGAGACCCTGTAGTCTTTAAGAAAGGAGACAGAACACATCACAGAGACAGGGTGAGGAGATTACCCCGTTGGTGGTCTTTCTCCTTTTCTTCTTGGATGGCACCATGGACTTGGTGGGCACGGTCCAGCTCCAGAACACTTTGTAGTGATGCACGGGGATGTCGGGCTCCTCTGGCAGGGTCCAGTTGAGGCGGGCTGTCATCAGGCCTTCCTCGCCCTGCGTCACGTTGGTGACACGCAGGCTGGCCGGGGTGGGAGGGGCGGAGGGATCTGAAGATGTAGAAACTAGATTTAAATACATCTGCAGACATTTAAAGGAGCTTTTGGTGCTCATGTGTGACAAGCGCGAGTTTTCCTGCAAGTATAAAATCAGGTTTAATTCAAGGAAAGCAAAGACACCTTTCATCACTGCACCGAGAACGAGGAGGGGGACTAGTATGACACTGTGTAAAGTAATTAGTCCACCTCTGACAATCTGCCATGAGATGTTATGACAGGTGTCATGTCACGTCCATGACAGCGTTCAGCAGGACTGAGAGCTCGGGTCAGGGGTTAACAAACACATGCTGCTCACTTTGGCTGCACACGAAACATTCCTGTACTCTAAAGTGTGTGTGTGTGTGTGTGTGTGTGTGTCCACGCTGAAATCGTATGTGCTGTGACCCAGAACACCGCCGATGCCAGACGCCAAAAAACATGAGGGAATCGCCCTTTAATGAGAAAATGATCCACGTCACAGCCTCTTTCCTGCCCTCTCCCACCTGAAACACATTTAATCCAACCCTGAAAGCACACGATTGAACACATCGCTGTTCCAAACCAGCTGATGCAAGATAAATAAGCAGTCAGTTCCGACAAATTGCCCTAACAAAGTGTAGTAGTGCAAAATTGCAATCAGATGATACGGCCAGGCTGTGTAAATAACAATGGCATGACAGAGCAGCCAGGAGCTCATCAAATCCATGACAGCTCCCATCAATCTATCACCGTTCTGGCACTGATTGGCCTGATTGGAGATCGCTTTCCATCCCTGCAGCAGAGTCCTTTTTCCCACCTGGTGTCTGGCTCTGGCTGACAGGCGTCCAGAACGCTCAGGGGAGCGAATGTACGACGGAGGATTGACAGGACAGGTCAAAACACACACCAGCGAGCACTTTGATACTTTTTAGATTTGGCACGGGTTTGTCAGGATTTGGCAGAGCGCGGGAAGCAGTTAGGACGTCTGCCAGTTCTCCTCTGCTGAAGAACCTCATAAACATTAAGGAATAAATAACACAAGTTTGCGTGTAGGAAAAAAAAAACTGCGCTATTTAAATCTACAGACGGCTGCATCAGAGTAAACTCTCGTGGCTCTGCCTCCACATGTCAAGCAAACACACTGTATCTGATCTGGATCACTTTCAATCTAGACACAATATTACAGCCGCAAACCTTTAATCCCTGGGAACCGCACAACAATTGGCTGTGGCTTTAACAAATGCCATCTGCAGCACAACACTGTGATTTAGTGTCATTCAACGTTGAAAGCTCAGGGCAGGGGAGAAAAGTAGCAACTCGGGATGCCTTCAGAGCTCGTTCCGCTAATCTGTGGCAAAGATCTGAAGCGCGCCGAGGCTACGTCAGCCGCCCGGGAAGCAAGACAACACTTGCATTCATTTGAAACCTGCAATATCCTGACTAATTCAGACATATTACATTTTATGTGGCTGTAAAGACGGGGAAGCCCCGGCTTTGAAGGCATAAATGAAGATCTGGTTGCAACACAGACGAGAAAGGTTCTGTGCACACAGTCCGTCCTCATTACGTGCATACTACTGAGCATGGGCATGAATTAGCCTGCCACTTAGCTTGCTGCGTAAATGTGTAAACTTCTTCTTCAGGTCTCATTGAAATAAGATGGAGATGGATTTAAAGATTTTTTTTAGTTGGTCTTACGAAAAGTTTGGCGAACATACAAAGAATATTCAGCACACACCCACTCTGTATGGTCAGATAAGATGTCAAATTAGGTTCTTTCCCAAACTCTCCACCTGTTCCAAGGTCTTAACCAGAACAAATGGAGGGCTGCGGGTGTCAAACAGGAACTTAGTCACAAAGCAAGGCCACACACATACACACACACACATACACACACACACACACACACACACCGACCTCTGGAGGAGCGGAAGTGTTTGCTGGGCGCAGTGAAGCCGCGGGTCCCGTGGACGTTGACTGCAGCCACTCTGAACTGGTACCATCTGCTGGCTCTGATGTCGGCCAGTTGGACTCGCTCCTCTGCAGTCTAAAGGGACAGATGGGGGGGGTGGGGGGAGCAAACCACAGGGGGTCAGGGTTCATGTGGGGTCAGAGCCTCGTGTGAGCTTGCTGCCACATCAGTCATCTGTGTGTTGTCTCTTTGCCAAACTTTCAAAGACACTGCGACTGCGAGGAATGTGCAACCGTGTGCAAGAGTCTGTCAGCACTTTCACAGATGTAGCATGTGGCGCGCCGGGACATGTGAAGCGTCTCAGTGATGCAAATCCCAAATGTCTGATCAAAAGAATCACTCACATAACTTTTGACGGGATGTAAAGACAGAAACTTCCATCTCACCGACATGCTTTATTAGTGCCATGTGGATTCATACCTGCGCCACAGTCTGCCACTCGGTCGCATCGTCCTCGCTCGGGTGGATGCCGTAGTTCCAGCGCCGCTGCACCACGTAGAGGACGGGCTCCACGGAGATGTTGAACTTGGATGACCAGCGGATCTCCAGCTGCCCCGACGGCTGCTCCAGAAACACCAGCTCCTTCCTCGGCTTCAGAGGGACTCCTAAAAGTACAAGAGGATGCCGTGACCGGAGTTAATATCACAGCTATTAATTTCAACATCACATTTTTTTTCCTTTTCTTCTAGTGGAAAGATAAACGAGTCCATCAGATCTGGACAGATAGATTTTAAAATGAGACATGACCTCACCACAACAGATTTAATACATGCTGTGGATCAACAGCCTCATCTCTCTGCCGTGACACATCGTGAGATTTCCTGGCCGGAGTGGTGTGTTTTGGTAGCTGCGCTTCTTAGCGATGATACACATAGTTTGCATCAAGCTATGTGGGATGACTCACATCTCTTTCTCTTTCAGACACAAAAACATGCACACAATATGGACAGTTCATTTGCATGGTTGCACTTTGCATCCCGATGCGGCCATGTGCAATAAATTAGAGATTTATTAAGTGCAGGACTGGGCCAAACGCTCAGCCAACTCAGACGGACTCTCTCAAGTGAATTTATTGCAGCCGAGACGTAGTGAGCTGTTGATTGAGCGTTGGGCACAGTGATAATGAGATGGAGATTGGAAAAGCAAGTTTGGAAGTACAGGAGAAGGCTGAATACATCCCGCAGTTCTCCATAAATCACGCAGCACTCCAGACCATTATGTCGGACCTCTGTCGCTGCCGAGCGGCCCACAACTGCTCCGCGTTCATAAGAAGCATCAGCGCACGCTCAAGGCTGCCGCGCCTCGTGTCGGTAAACAACATAATCAAGAGTGTGTTTTGTATGCAGAGCGCTTTATCTACTTATATTTCTATTCAGCCTTCATGCAGGGCGCGTAAAAGTGATTGACTGATGCATATAAAACGTAGACGATGGAGGAGGGTCCCTGAGCAACGCGCATATGGAGTCTGTACTTTGTTTTGTGTCCCTGATAACAGCTTTCTGCATGCTAACAGCTGGGGGTCATTGCGCTGTGGTTTCACAGCTCCACAGCCAAGTGTGTGCGCCTGTGTGCGAACTAATGTGTCACATTTCCTGCGCAACAACGAACACCAACGGAACCGCAGCATTCCTCCTCTCCCTCTGCCTTCGCTCATCTGCAAACCGCACATGCACACAAACACACACACACACACACACACACAACTCTCTTTTCCGCAATATGTAGGAGGGCACCGAATACTCTCGGCGCGTTCCTTCCAAAGATAACTTTCGGGTCACGTTCGGTCCAAGAATCACACAGCGCTCGGTTTTTCAATGGCCACACATGCACTCGGCGCTGTGATGTAACTTCTGCTGAAGGACGATCAAGAGTGCGGCGTCCATTCATGTCGTAATCATGCCAACGATTACGCTCCAGGAGTATAATTCTCAACACTCACGCACATACCATCATAATGACAGCTGTGATTACAGGGGCTGAGGGGAGCACTACAAATATTAGGACTTACTGTAAACTGAGGATGAGCCGTTGGTCCGATTCTGTGACTGGCTTGTTTTGACAGAATGAAGACGACTCTCGCTGGATTTTAGTTTCATTCTCACACATACATCTCTCACATATTCTCTGTAGTTAACCACCCTCCAGGTCCATTTTTAGATCGCTGCTTTTGATCAGAACAAGTTTGGTTTCTTCCAAGAATGAAGAGAATAAAACCAGAGAGAAACACAAGACAAAGACAGCAAAGGAAGAGCCTAATAAAATGCCTATTTTTATACGTGCACGGCGTGTTTTATCAGAGGCGCGCCTCCACATTTCATCTTTTACACGACACTACAGAGCAGGAACAGCATCAGACTCTTGTGATGTAAAAAAAGAAGAAGGTTTGAGGCGCATCAAAAGCCCAGCGGGGGTCCAGTTTCTCAGAGACCCTGAAGACTGAAAGTTCCTCTCTATCAGGGACCATAACCTGACGACACACACACGTCTGAGAGTGATCTCAGTGGGGGAAACGCTCCATTTCTCGCTTGTGTTTGCTAATGGCTTCCAGCATCACGGCGAGGACTGCATGCACACTTGTGCACACACAGAAACAATTACGCTCTCCAAGCCATGAGCAGCTAATTAGACCTTTAACACCGAGCACCGGGACAGGAATCCCATCGGACTCTCGCCAAACTGCTGAGTGTAATTCGGGGTAAACGCAGCGCTGATGGCGTCCCGTCATGAGCTCAGTGTTTGGACTGAATCAGCGGGTAGTCCGCTTGATTTGAAGGTCTCAGGGTGCGGCGAATGGTTCTCATTGACTTGCTCGCTGTGTTGAAATTTCAAGGTTACGCCTGCTTTCATCTTTCCCTCCGATTAACGTGCGGTTCACCTTCTAGGCGTGACATCCACCATGAAGTCCCTAAAGATCTTTCCAAATCAAATGTAAGCACAAACTCAGACTCAATGTGACATACAGTACGCACAGCACAACATGCTTACGCTGTCTGCACGCAGCTATCACCGCTGCCGTTCAAAGCTTGATTTAGGCTCATCTTCCTCCTCTGCTCTCAATTCAACATCTCCTCAAACTTTGTTATGGCCCCAGGCTGCCAGAAATTGCTCTCTGATAGTGTATATAATAGTAGTTCCAGCTCCCGTCTCCAAGTTCAGAGGCTCTTGGTTCGCTCACATAACGACTCAGCACCCTCAGATCATCGGGTCGCCCTGGGCAGCGCTATTAAAGTGTTTTACTGGTGCAAAGATTCTTGGGTGCATGTGTGTCTGTGAAAGCCTCAAGCTGATCCAGCCAATTTAAGACTGAGGATGTGTTCCAGTTCACAGAGGGAGAAACCCGAAACAGCATGAGGGATGTGAGGGATGTGAAGTTCAATACGCGGGGATGAAATAAAGATTTATGATTCTAAGCAATCTGCCAAAAATAATTCAAGATAATCTGCCGCTTGCGTCACTGAGATTTAAAATTAATGTCTGACAGAAAGGGATTAATAGATTCAATGTAATTATTGAAAATTATGCAAACTGCGACAGTTAATCACGTTAAGACATGACGTCAAGAAACGTCACTGATCGAGCAGGATAAACAGACACGGAGGAAGTGTTTGTGTTGTTGAGGAAACTGGCGATTAGGAACATTTTCATTGCACATAATCTAAACACTTTGTCCTAGTTTGTTCTGGCTCGCTACAAACTCCTGTCTTCCTCTAATAATTATTATTTGATGTGTTTCATCATCATACTTTAATTCAGTTTAACCTGCGTTGATAACAAGTTACGGGGGCGTAGAAACACGCTGTGAACACAAGGTGCACATATCATCACATTTCAAGCTAATATAGCTAACCTGTTAGCAAACAGTTGTTCTTCAGGCAGTTACAAAGCAACATTATCATTTATTAGGAGTTTGTTTCTGACCGCCTGGTGATTGTAAGTTTATTAATCGCTCTCCTTTTCAGCTCTGCTTTCGTCTCCATCTATTCCTTTGCCCTTTAACCGCTAAGTGCTGCAGCGAGCTAAACGAGACAGTTGCTAACCACGTCTGTCTCCTGTTTGGTGCTGCAAGGGTAGTTGTTTTTTAGAGTTTTTTTTGCTGATTAAAGCTGTAGCCAAAAACAAGGCTATCTGAGTATTAAGGGTGAATGAAAACTCACTATAAAGATCCATAAAGCCTGGAGTGCTGGTTTAGCTCAGCAGTTAAATCGCACGTCCTATGTACAGAGGCCACGGTCGATGCGGCGGCCCCGTGCTCGACTCCCACCCTCGGCGCCTTGCCCTGTGCCCATTCCCCACTCTCTCTTCCCTTGTTTCCCACACTATCCACTGTACTTTCACTATTTTTAAAGGCCAAAAAAATACATTAGGAAAAAAAACATCCATAAAGATAAGAAGGCTGAAAGTGACAATTATCGTCAAACAAAAGTAGTTGCAATTCAAATCGTTGAAGTTGTTATCCTCAAGTTTTTTAGAAATCAAACAGTTCTTATGGTTAGAATCCGTTTTCAGGAACTTTCATTTAATCCTTTTAAATTCTGAAATTACTTCACACTCACAAGGGACAATATGTATATATATTAACACAACAGTTAGTTGTAAACCAAGTAATCTGATTGGATAACAGACATTCCATGAGTGCTGATATAGAGAACAACATCACTGGGACTTTTCACTCTGTGTATCACTCCGCCTCAGCCACATGTTCTGAATACTGTTAATCAACATTACAGCAGACCGTGTCTGTCTACATTGATCAAGCTGGTACCTCTGAATCACACAGCAGACTCTTACTTCACTGGTTGATGATAAATTAAAACAATAAATGTACATGATGAAAAACAGCTGATCTGCGGTCACCTGTAGACACAGAGTACAGGAGAGTGTTTGGGTTGCTTGGCAACAAAAGTCCAGTGCCAGTTAAGTTGTGGAACCGCAGGTCGTGATGTGCTGAATATCATCACGACTGTAATCATCTGCGGCCTCGCGCCTACGACTACAGCTGTGATGATATTCAGTGCAACATCACAACCTGCAGTGTGATATTGCTTTAACAGTCTCTGTCCTCTTAAACTAAAACTACTTCACATTTATAGCAATCAACTTGTGAAATATGAGGCTTTTATTGTGAAGGAGACACACAGCAGCACAGTGTCCTGCAGCTGTACAATCAAAATGAGTTTGTTTAGTTCCTACCTGAGCTGACATGTTAAGGCTTATAACTTTTAAGAACAATATGTTGTGGCTAAATCATCTTATTGAAATACAATATGGTGCCAGCTTAAGCTTGAGTATTACCTTTGTAGAGGTTCTTAGGCAGCTGGCAGGTGTGGCCGCAGCCGTTAGAGCAGCACTTCTTCACAGCTGAACACTCCCCATCCTCCTCGCAGCTCTCCACGCAGGCTGCTGCGAAGCCGCTGGCCTTCTCCGGGGCCGGACAGTCGCCTTGCTTCACTCCTTCTACAGACTTCAGGAACTCACAGCTGGTGAGACACTCGTAGTGCTTCTTAGGGAAGAGGGGCTAAGCAGGAGAAGCAGGAGGAGGAGGAGGAGGAGGAGGAGGAGGAGGAGGAGAGGAAAAATATATGTCAGGTCACTTTTTTTAAGACCAACCTGCCTGGCTCAAACAGGCCGCTCTGTGAGCTAACAGGGATTGTCCTGTTTACATTTCAGCTTATGACTCAGTGGAGCACTCAGCACATTAAACTTAAGCTTTGATTCACCGTCGTTACGCTGCAGAAAGACTTACTTCACACTCCCCTCAAACTTTCCCCTCATTGAATTTTCCCATTAAGCAAGAACAACTCACACACTTGAATCTGAGGCGACCTCGGTATTTGTGGTAGTGACATACCTCGCATAAATCCTGGCACTGGTTTTCCTTCAGGTCCCAGGATTCCTTGCAGGGCTCCAGGCACTGTGAAAAGGAGAAGGGTGTCAGTTTTCTTCAAAGAGGTAGCCACATCAAAGGGCCGCCGCTGCTGAGGAGATGGTTCTTTCTGAGCTGGAGCTCTGGCTGCATGACAGGCCCCTCATTCAGCCACTTCCCCTGCACGTTCACAACAAGCAGTCACACCTCCCTTTGTTAGAGATGCCCCGCACGGCTTCAAAGATCTTGCACAATCTTCCACAAAAGCAAACAAAGCTCAAAAGGGGATGTCCGTGGAGAATAGACGGACACGCCCTTGCACTGAGTCGAAGAATCTACTGATGCTTGGGTTTTGGTTCGCCCTGGCAGATTTCTTCTTCATGCCTCAACACTGCGAGCCTCCTGTTCTGTCCACGCCTCACTATCATCCAGCTCACGTCTGGGCCCGATACGCTCTGGCACTGGCACCAAACTCCCCCTCACATAGAGCGCTAAATAAATGATACACTTGGTTTAATGTTCTTGGGATTCCCTATTTATAACACGTGGAACTAATTTACTGAATGTTTGGCATGGGCTTCGGATGAAAGAGAAACCTCAGCAGCTCAAAGTCATCCTGCCAAACATAACGGGATGATAACATTTGAAATGAAAGTTTACCAATGTAGTCAAACTCCTTTTGCTTAAAGCACAACAACTCCCCCTGAAAGAATCAAATTCAATAAAAGCCAACGTAATGTAACAGAAAAGCTCATGCATGTCCAATAGAATCAGGCAGATGCTGCCGCAGGAGAAGGGAACGTGTTCAGATGGGCCGAGAGGAGCAAGGGTCTTATAACTGGTGTGATGGAGGAGAGCATGCGTAGCTCTGCCAGGCTGCTTCTGTGCTGCACTGGGAGCAGCCCAAACCACACCGACCAGAGACCTGCCAAAGTCACTCATTCAACTCCATTTAATTTAGACTCCTGCACGAGCGTCAGCATTAAGACAAGGCACGGGAGTACATTTTCAACACGTCGGTCTGCATTCTTCATCTGGGAAAGCCCGATATGTTGGTCAGTGGGAGAGGGGGTTACGATAGGGCTGATGTGGAGATCTGCCATCAGCAGAGGTCCTCTTCGGGCCAGAATAAGAGAGAAATTATCTGTAATGTTATGTAAGGAACAGGAGAGTGCCTGAAAGCTGTATTTGTTCTAATAGTCAGCAGGGGGAGAAGATGATTGCATAAAACCAGAAGGGGAAATTTGCCTACTTCAAAGCTGATTTACTTAAGTAAACTTTTTACGACTGAGTTTATGGTCTTGATCCCTAATTCCAAGTCTTCTTCGATAAAGCATGATGTTCATTTGGGAAATTATTGTCCCCTCTAGATTAAAATAGATGATAAAGCAGGGTATGCTTCAGGGCGTGGCTTTTAAGCTACGATACGCAATACGATATACGATACACGATGCGATACGCATTACAATACACGTTACGATACGCATTACAATACACGCTACGATACGCGATACGATACGCGATACAATACGCGATATGATACACGCTACGATACGCGATACGATACGCGATGCGATACGCGATGCGATACAATACGCGATATGATACACGATACGATACGCATTACAATACGCAATACGATACGTGTTACGATGCACAGTTCGATACGCGACACATGGCCCACGATAACGATTATATCCCGATAAAGTGATTCTGCGATACTTCATATATTGCAAGACAGTCATATAATGATACATCGCAATATCTGATTAACTTCTTTAGCAAATTAATTTCCATACACATTACCCTCCTTCTTGTCATAGGTGCCACCGCGAGGAATCATGAAAGAGTGATGCGGGAGTTAAAATAGCCATATATATATACATAATTGTATTGCATGACTCTTGTCCAAATAAGGTCACTTCTGGCTCCAAAAACCAAGATGGCGACTGCCAAAATGCTGAACTTGAGGGTTCAAAAGGGACGTCCGCAAGTGTGTAACATCACAGCGGCTACACCCACTTCTTCTGTACAGACTGTGCAGGGGCACCTACTGAAGCGAGTGAGTTGATGTAAGAATTCTCACATCTCAGTCAGGGGCGAGGATTGGATTTATGACTTTAATTCGCTCATTAGCCCACTCTGTCATTATTATGCCATTGCCAGTGAAACGTTTATTTGCTTTTTATGGAGTGCGGTGAACGGGCGCACGATGAAACATAAACCTTGCTTCTGGAGGAGCATGCTGCAATCAGGGCCGCGCACACACGCCAGCCAGCGCTCAATTACACTCGTCTCGGGCAAGCGAGAAGCCCTGTGTGGACACTGCGTCGAGTGTTACACAGCTGGCTCCAGAGGATGGAGGAGGAAGGTATTTTCTTAATTACTTCATAGTAATATAGACATCTCTCCAGCGATGATATAAAATATAGAGCGCCAGAAGGAAAATTGGACACCTTGCAGGGAAAGCGCAGAGTTATGACAGCTGAGAGCTCCAAGAGAAACTAATGTGGTTTCTACAGAGCTGATCAGGTGAAACCGCTGCAACACCTCGGAGATTTAAGATGACATACGAGCTCAATTGCGCCGTCCAAGTAATGCCTCACCGCCCGTCCAGAGTGTCTACGCATTTTTATCATCATCTGCTATTAATAATGTGGTGACCTTATATCATTAATTCTCTTCTCAATTGTGTCCTCGGAGAGAGCAGCAGTAGCAGCAACCTCAGCATCCTCGCACAGGCCCCCCGCTGGAACAATGAGGAGTTGAGGCAATAACTGTGTGCTGCACCGGCGTCTAAAGGCCGTTCTGCCAGTAGACGCACATGTTAAAGCCCCAAATCCCTTCTACAAATCACTGAACATACACACATAAGCCAGGGGATCAAGCTCATTTTACTCATTCAAAGATCTTGTGTGCACCGACTGAATGCATTCCTTTGGCTTTTCTTAAGGATGAATCTGTTTTTGCTTTCCGGTTCACCAGAATCACAGCTACACAAGTGAAAATAAGAGTCATCGTTACCTCGAGATGCTCGGGCTTGCATGCCAAGCAGCATGAATTAACACAGCACATTGCGTTCTGAAAGATATTGCAACACAGATCAGAATGCTGGCTGTGTGTTTAGTGTTGTCTCGCCCTCCGAGTCCCAGTTCTTTTCTTGAGCTCAGCAGGGTGAAAGATCCCAACGAAGAAAAACTTCTGAATTCTAACAGTAAGTTTAAAAGTATCAGGTTTTTTTTTGTCCTGAATGAGCAGATACATCAATAACAGGAGCCGTAAAAGAGATAAGTATTTGTGTGGAGGCAGTGAGAGCTCCCTGCAGGTGTGCTGAAAACTGACAATCTGTCAGCGATTCTCCGCAGCCACACCCACAACCTGACATTTAAGCAGGGAAAAGGAGGGCTGACGACAGATGTCTTGCCAAAGCAAATAGGACGGCTGGATTTAATTACAAAGGTGCTCTCATCAATCAAGAGCTCTGATTCTTATTTACACAGTTTGGTGATCAATCTAAACCATCGCACTGATGTTAGGGCATAAAATCCTGCTTGGGAGAAAGCCATGACTTATTTTATGTAAGCTCTTGTGCAGGTGCAGATACACGTGTGTTGAAATTTTTAACATTTGTTGCATGGACCTCTGCAGGGAAAGAGAAGCTTCCAAACCATAGGTACAACTTTAATAGTGATGTTCTGATACTACTTCTCTTACCTGATACCTAGAATTGAATATCAGCCGATATCGAGTGACCCCCGGATTTAGCTAGGTTTGACTAACATTACATTTCTGCTATCACTGCACAATTGGTATGTGTTATCATCACATGATCATTTCCCTAAAAACCTGTGATTTTCAGGGGTGTGAACAATTCATGGTATCAGATTGGTGCATTTACTTGCATACTCGCCGATACTTGATTAGTCTCAGAGACAGATCCAAATAATGTTATCGGCTTCTGTATCGATACTGGTATCTGTATCAGAACAACGCTAAATTGCTAATTACAACTCCCCAAAAAATGCTACCAAAAACCAGTAAGACTTTTCCTAAACATGAGCAAATAAAAGGGAAGCTATGCTATTATTGGGTCACATCAGGAGCTATCGTAAAAATCGGAATATAAGACGCACTTTTTATAAAAAAAATGTCATCTGTATTTTATTGTGTTATGGTATTCTACCCAGGTGATAGTGCTAAAATCTAGCTAAAGCTTTCGTCATGAACATGCGCCCGTCATGATCGGCAGTGCAGCCGCCACCCTCACAACAATCAATATTAGGCTGAGCTCAACCACCACACCCGGTAGCTAGCAGGATTGCAAACTCGATAAGGCGACAACAGATGGTAGGCTTCAATTTGTGTGTTTTGAATGTGTTTCAAATTAAAATAAATTGAATTACTGTTTAAATAACCTTTTTATTTTTATTTTTAGACCCCAAAACAGACTGCATCTTAATTCCAGTGGGATTTATATTCCAGATTTTACGGTATCTGTAGTCCAACGGTTAGTATTAGCTGGTCCCTTAGAGAATTGAAAGCCTCAAACTTTTGCACATCTCCCCCCCGTCAATAGCAGTTCTTGAGTTTGACTTTGAGATATAATCTGTGAAAACACACCATGGAACTGGAGTAGGGAACATAATTGAGCTGGACATAGTGTATCTGCAGGGTTTGGGTGCCAACGGCTTTGTCTCCCTCGAGCAAATCTCTCCACTTGGCAACCCAACGACCATCTGTTTGAATGGAATAAGGAATGCATGTTATTATCCTATGTGATGTTAACATATTTCGGGACAAATTTCTCCCCAAAAGACACAAATGGTTTTACTCTGAGATGTAAACAAGAGCATGTGCGTGTTTCTATGGACTTGAGCTGGTAGTCTTAACAAAAGAACTTGAGCGGCTGATTTCCCCTTTGTCCCCTTATCTTCCTACCCAACAGTGACACATTCTGCATGGCTAAGTAGGAACATCCATAGCGCTCTTTCACTCCACATTTCACGCTGTAATAAAACGCAGCAGTTGTTACTCTGGGGGACCCTGAAAGGCATTCTGTGGGGCCGATGAGAGAGTCAGGCTGAATGGCAGCCAATGCCACAGCCCATCTTCACTTTGTCATGGCTGGGACAAGGCAGGGAGGAGGTGGAGGGAGTGAGGAGGGGGAAGAGGGAGAGATTGGGGGTTGGTTGGTTAGTCTGCTTTTCTCCATCATTGGAGCATGGTTCATCAACATCTCCACCCATCGTAAAAATGCTTACTGGCCCGAGTGAGGGACTGGAATAACATATACAATGAAAAAAAGTGTTTAGCTTTTGCTAATGAAGCATGAACTGCTACCACTCTAGGGTGCGCCAGGCTTAACAAAACACAGTGTATACAAAATATAACATGGGCGGCAATTCATAGCGATGGAGATGACCTTTCACATTTGTAGTCATATTCACAAGGCGACCGTTTTCCTCAGACGTCACTCAGGTTGGGAAGCTCCAATGCTAGCATAATGATTTAGTGCGGTGTTCCCGTTTGTCGAGTTTCAGACAACCGTTATCATTTCACAGTTTCACGCTAACACAGCAACTGGAAAGACAACTGATAGTGAAAATTCAGAGGGAAATGAGGCCATATTTCAAAGTAAAAACAGCTAATGTTAGCGTTTAACTACTTTCATTATGTTAGCATGGATTTAAAACCTCCAGTGTTGCCAACTTAGCTACTTTCTCGCTAGATTCGGCGACTTCTCAGACCCCCTCTGTGACTGTTTTTTTGAAAAGCAACTAAGGACAAATTTAGTGACTTTTTCAGCCCAGTGAAATATATTATATCGTAATTCATTCCCATGTATGCTGCACAAAGTAATCGCAGTTCACAGCTCCGAGTTGCTCTCTCACCTCTCTCCTCTTTTCCCGTGCACAGCAGCACTGCGCAGGCAAATACACCGAGCAACTGGGCATGGCTGGCCTGGGGCAGCCTCACAAACACTAAGAGTTATGCAAATGAATATTTGATGACATCACCAATATGCAAATTAGAGTCATCATCTGGCGACTTCTAGCTACTTTTGGAGCTATTGCTAGCTACTTTCATTGGAAAACAGTTGACTCTCTCACATGCTAGCTAATATTACTGTTAGCTAGGAAGTGGCTGAAAGCTAATATTACTTTGGTAGTGTTACACAACACAGTAATATTAGCTTTCAGCCACTGTTAGCAATGATATTAAACCATCCCTACCGTATTGTGACACTACCAAAGTAATATTAGCTTTCAGTCACTTCCTAGCTAACAGTAATCTTAGCTAGCAAAAGGCTGAATGCTAATGTAAACTGTTGTCTGATGTAGCTAATGAGTCATCAAATTTATGTTGTTTTGACTTCAAATGCGGCCAGATTTCCCTCCAATTTTCACTGTTGACTTTCTTTTCAGTTGCTAAACTATCAAGGCACATTAAGATGACAGCGATGTGTCAGATACATTTGTACAACTAACAACCTGGAACACAGCAATAAAACATTTCAGCTTCCCAACCTGAGCGTGACACCATTGGCTGCTGTGTGATTATGGTCTTTGGTGAGCTGAGTGAAAAAGCAATAACAGTTCCTATTATTTTTAAATTACCTCAGCAGACATGAAATCATGCACAAATACTTGTTGGTAGCTGCGCTGCCCCTGCTTTTAAGTATGTGGCTTACATATGGACTCCCCAGTGACTTTTCTGTCTGTTATCCCGAAGGTTTAGATATGACATCTGGCACCTGAACGCATCGATCGCAGCGCTGGCGGTCAGTGTGAAGCTCGAGCGGTGGCAGCGTTTATTTACAAGGTGCCTTTGCGGCCCCTCGGGACGGAGCAGCTGCTTCTCTGGGAGACTCAGATATGGAGGAATCTCTGTTGTTGATCATACACACTGTAAATCTCACCTCCAATCTCATTGAGTTATGGCTGTTTTCTGCTGCCCCAGCGCTTTTCACACTCCCCATGACCGGACTCAATTATTCCGGCAGCTTTCTGCTCTCTGCTCATATCTATCGACCCATCCAGGAGCAAGCTGCCGGGCTGTGCTCTCTCCTCTATCGAAACGGGCACTTACTCCACGTATTCACTCACTTCTCACTCTATTTCACTTTTATTTGGCTGTCGTCTCCCCTCGACTTCCCCTGGTTCTTCTCAGTTTTTATCAGCCTCTCAGTCTCCCTCCCTCTCAGACCATGTCCGCTCTAATCCAGATAAATTTGAAAACTCATCTTTCCTCCGTGTTTCGGCCTTCCATCACGCACTAAGCCAGAGCGATCTTACTCAGAAAATGGATGTTTTCCAAAGCTCTCCCCAAAGTAGATAAATGTGAAAACACCAGGCTTATGTTGCAGTGCAGACAAAGAATGAGCTTTGTATCATGTGATATATCTTTCGCAAACATGGCCAATGCACTCTCATTTGCCAGCAATGTTATGAGGCCATGTTTCTGGAGCCTCCAACTTCTTTACTGGGGATTGTGCGTTTTCCAAGCCTATAGCCAAGCACACAGCACAGGTGATGTCACTGACACATGTTTTGTGTCTGTTGTAAGACAATTGCACAAGTACCAAAAAATCATGTCATGAAATATGCCAATCGCAGACAGGAGAAGAAAGAAGAACAGCTTCTCAGGAGACATTTTGCAGCCCAGAGTTGAGTTTTGTGAAATCTTGGCTGTTGTAGGATCCAGATTTGGTCGAAGCGGAGGAAGGATTGAGCATAGCTGACACACCAGCAGCAACACCCGCTCTCATACCTTTGACATTTTATCAAAGAACTGTTTTTGCTCAGTGACTGATGGTGGCTGGGAGAGTTTCATTCCCTTTCAAAGTGCCCCACAGGGAGTTACCATTACCGTCCAAGCATAAAGCAGCGCATGCCCACAATAAGTACCACTTTCACAATTAGCCTTGGAAAACAGAAAAGGATGTCACCTGCGTCGAGCAACCACAACCACAGAGGGAGTTGGAAGTGACTAAACTAAGCTTTAAAGTAAAAACTACTGAATTCTCACTTTTGGGGAAAAACATTTGCAAGTAAACTCTTGACACCGTCTAACTTGCAGAAAATAGATTTATTTGCTTGCAACATTTCGGTGCTCGACTTTCATCAGGCAAAAGTTTCTGCAAGTTAGACAGTCTGCAGGAGTTTGCTTGTATTCTTGATGGATTTTTTTCCTCTCCTACGCACCTGTAGTGCGTAGCTGAGGTAGTATTTCTCTACTGGGAATACAAATAAAAATACCACAAAGCCCTGACCAAACACCCAAGACCAAAAGATATTCAGCTGACTGTAATTATCACAAAAGAAAGCAATCGATTAATTGATTAATTGATTTATTGTTGTGTGTTGCTACAGTCTAAACAGCAAATTCAACCCCAATCTTTCCAAATTAAAGACGGTTTTCAAACAATAAAATGGTGCAAATCCACCACAGACACCAAAGAAGAAGAAAAATAACAGAATTTGTTGTTTTTCAACTCATTTGGAGAAAAATCTAAAACACCAAGATTGGCGTTCAACTTATTAAAGAGGGGGTGTTATGCTGTTTCACATTTTAAGTAAATATACATAAATATAATGTTATAATGTTGGATGTCCAGACTAAACGTGGGTGAAGTTTCAAATCCGTTGGTAAAAGTATGTTGGATTAATCCTTCTCAGCTCAGTGTGCAGGCTGCTGTGAACGCCAGCTTTCACACAGTTTGTTCTACTCGCTGCACTTTGTGACGTCACAAGGTGGGCTTTCTTAAAGGGACGGAGCTGATTGAGTCGTGTGAGGCAGAGGCTGTATGAGGGCCTGCACAGAGCACCAGTGTGAGAAAAATGACGTGTTTTTTTTTTACTGTAAATTATGCTAAGCTACTCCACAGGTATCACAGAGTGAAATATGAAGCTTGAAATTAGCATAATACCCCCCCTTTAAAAATCATTTCTTATTCATAAACGACAAAATGGACTTTGCGCTCTCACTCTGTCACTCACTCCCCATTCTCACCCTCATTTTCAGTGGAAACCACAGTGAAGCCATTAACCTTAATTGTTTTCCTGTTTTCTTACCCTGAGTCATGGCACAGGCCCGACTTCAAACTGCCTCAGAATTCACATTTAGCCTGATTTCAGCCAATCCTCCAAAACAAAAAGTGATTAGCATGTCGAAAATGTATTATCCTTGTTGATAATGCTCGCAGAGACTAAAATTACAGGTTAACCAGGCTGGAACACATTTCATCAGCTGCTTCTGAATGAGTGTAAAGTCATCTGCTAGAGACTCTCCAATGCGTCTCTGACGTGCCATTAAGTTTGAAAGGACTGTAAAAATACAAAATCAGGAAGCAGATATCTCCGTGCTGAGTTGTTATGAAGTCTAGACACACTATTTCCTCAGCCTCACTCAGCCTCATGTCCTGCTAAGTCCAGGAGATATTGCGGATTTAGTTTCTGCTCTGCTGTAAATCAGCGCAGGTGTGCGCCGAGCAGACAGACAGGTAGATCGCAGAGATTAACAGACTTGAGATGCGAGTCTGCAACTTTATACGCAGCCAGCTCACATGGCTGCTGATAAATATGAAATGAGGTTTTTTTCCAATGAGCAGACGGCTGCTTATCTAACTGCCACACTTATCAGGAAGAAAAACGGGTGAAATTTTAATTATATTAGAGCTGTTGGACTCGTTCCCAGCCAATGTTGATGTTCTTTTTCTGCAACTTTAACTCCGTCTGTGCAGTGAGACGGCATCTTAAATATTCATGCAAAGTTTTGCTGTGATATTTCTTTGGGGTGGGCTGGGATAAAATTATACAGCAGTGATTGCAGGGGTGGGGGGGGGGGGGGTCTATTCTGTGATTACATAAGCTTCAAACTAACAGGAAAGTAGCACGGCTCACGGCGACACAGGAGGACAGCTGAAGGTGGCAGAGACAACAACTACACAGGTTGGTGCTTCACTTGCTCTTACAGGTAACGTCTTAGAGGTGGTTAGCCTCCTCTAAAAGTGCAGGAAACCAAACTGTGTGGATATTTGGCATCTGCTCGACTCCCACTGCTACAATTATTATGATGAGTCATACCAACAGTATCATTATGGTAGTTGTTAATGCTAACATTAGTCATATTGTTTACTGTAATTACTGGCATTGCTTCTACAAGTCTGAATTACCTGCCTCCTCCTCTGTCAGTCAGTCTCTATCCATCTCACTCTTTCTCTCTCTCCTTACAGCCCCTGTCACACATGCACCGCATGCCAGAAAATTTACACACGTCGTCCGGCTGGGCTGCACGTGTGAACGAATATTTTACCCCAACTTCATGCAGAGTTTGTCCCGCCAGCCGCCTAGCTGGAAAGGAACTTCCGGCAAGAAGCCAGGGTTAGCTGACGTTTGTATGTGCACCTGCTGCAAAACCAGAAGCGTGACACGTAACAGGGTGATTGAAAACATCCGAGGTCGAAGAAGAAGGTTCATTTACAAGACGACAAGCGGTTAAGGGCAGCGCAGAATACTTTTTTAAGAGAGAGAGGACAGTGGATAGTGTTGGAAGAGAGTGGGGACGACATGCGGCAAAGGGCCGAGGGTGGGAGTCGAGCCTGGGGGCGCCGCATCGAGGACTGTAGCCTCTGGGACGCAAAACATTTACTGCTTAGCTAAACCGGCGCCCCGTGCAGCATACTTTTTACATCATGTCCTGCCTCATGAGAGGCAGTCCGACAGGGAAAATCTCCCACTGTGAGGGACATGTGTGGAAGAGCAAATTTGGAATATTTCAGGGGCAGACTGTCTTGAAATTTTCTGGACATTGCATGTGTGAAAGGCGGCTTATGTCCCACGATCTTGGGCAGGCCAGTCGAGGCAGATGGCTGCTCACCAATGAGTCTGCTCGACGTTTCTGCCTGTTATAAGTGAAAGTAAAACAAAGTGTACAGTCTACTTGTTCTTCTTTATTGCTATATAAACAGAAATGGATTGATTGATTGATTGAGAATAGATGCTGGATCCGTGTCTCACCTCTGTCATGGCGGCTCTGAGGGAGCAGCACCCTGCAGCACCTCAGAGCGTGGTTGTGGTTTTGAACACGTCTTGCTCGAAATTATCTTCTAAAAATTTAATGACACAGACTTCTTCTTTGAATTACTCTTACATGAGTAATGACACGTTTTCCAAATCTCTCAGAGTTTTACGCACGCTGCGATCGCTGCCAGCGTCATAACTCCTCCGTTTTTACAACCAGCTGAAACGCTGCGTGCGCTCCAGCTCTGCTGGGGTGAGCTGAAACCTATACGCCTCGAGCCTCTCTGTTTTGTTTCTCGAAGCAAGGCTCGGGGAGACGGTGAGTAACCTAGCAGGTGGTGTCACAGACTTTCTTTGAGCATCACTTTAATTATTAATTTAAATGCAGTTGAGGGCACAGACAACAAAGAGGCTGAAAAAGGAAGAGGTTGGCAGAAAGTGAGGAGAAAAAAGAGGAGGAGCAGGAGGGGCAGTGCATGAATTATACATTTAGCCCACAATCAGAGGTGCCTGCCTTATTTATGAGCAAAAAGCCCACACAGCTTAGCTTAGAAGTGCGCTTTGTCTGCGGTGGAATGCAATCGCAGTTCACTTAATAGTTAATGACTCTGAAGTTTCACCCAGACACACACACACACACACTCCTCCTTCTCTTACAGGTCCTTTGCCATCTCATGTTGTTCCGCAGCGACAAGAGTCAGACTTACAGTGGCTGTAACCGGAGCCGCAGTTATCACCTACCTCTGGGCTCGGCTTACATTTCGTGACAATTAGACTCAACAGGATGTATCCATCATGTGGGGTCAGATTGGTGATAAAGAGGCCGGGCGCTGACGTGGCATGGGAAAGCCAAAACCTTCTGCAATGTTCTCGGGAAAACCACGTCAGACAGATGATTTACAGTATTTACTCAATCGTAGTGAATTCCGTCTGATGAGAGACGAACGGGATCGAATGATAAAAGCACTTCCGCAGCGCCAAAGCCATTTATTTAAACTGTCTATCGAGCTGATGTCCAGCAGCGATAACAAACTCCCGGCAGATTTTAAAGAAAGCACTTCTGTCAGATTGAAGATCCCAAAATGGGATAAAAGGGATGCCGCCCCCGCCTGCCCGACCGCCCGCTCGTCCTTTCAGTGACCACTCCAGCCGTCTCAATCCCAATCATCATCATCCCAGAAATGAGACCTGCAGATTGTGCCTCAATGTAGGCCAACAACATGTAAAACATGACACGTCGTCCAAGGGGAGTAAAGCCGCCTTAATCCCATGCTGCAGTCACATTCCAGCACTATCTCCACTTGTTTATTTGAGTCCCTGAAACACTTGAAATTCACTAATCCTACTTGGCCCTCTCCAGCCTCCACTAACAGCTCCTCTACCCCACGAGCGCTGGGGTCTTATCAACAACTTGGACTTGTGGCACACACAAGCTAAAAGGAATAACGTGCTTAGCTCGATAATTGCGTCATAACTCGTTCTATCTGCTCGGAGCGATGATTGATTTGTCTTTTATTTGGATTTCAAAAGCGGAGAACAAAGACTCGACAAAGAGAGGGCAGATCCGGGCAAGCTGGGCAGGGAGGACTTTTGGATTGAACAAAAGAGGCAAAACAAGGCGGCCCTCTTCATCCGTGATACATGTACAGTCTGGAAAATCCTTCAAGTCGAAGGCTGAAAGAAGCTGTCGATCTCGCACTCGTCCTGAATCTGTCGCGCACACAATCAGCAGGAATTATCTGCAGCTTTGACTGAAGCTGGAATAAATTGATAAGCCCACATCTACTCAGTCCATCAGCTTTAAGATTCTGACGTTCTAATCTTCCCGCCGTCAATCTGACTCTCGGCACGCTCGCCTCAGTAACCGTATATTAACAGAAATAAAGCTTCCTACTTTAGCGCCTCTCAGCGCGCAAGAAAGGTCGCCTGTAATCTATGATATTCTGCCAATCCATCCTCCGAACGGGAGTAAACACTTGGATGACGGCAGATTGTCTCAGTGTGACTGGTCATTATTGCAAAAAGAGGATTTCACAGCAGCTTTGATTACATTAATCCTTCAAGAGAATGAAATCCCTCATGACAGCGAGAATCGGGCGACGTGCGAACGCTTGATATCTAAGAAAACAAACGGCTGCAATCTAAAAGGCCTGGATGCTCCGCAGGATCAATAAAAACACGTCGGTATGAGAAAAGTGAGGATTTCCTGGGAGTGCTCATCACTCAGATATTGAAGAGAGCAGCTCTAGACAGATGTGAACTTTGACTGAGGGAGTCTGCAGATCCGCAGCCTCCTCTCTCTCGCTCTCTTCTGTGGCCACGTCTTTGCTCCTCTGCTGTGGGGGGTTTTTCTTTCTCTGCCACCCACCATGTGAATAATGAGCTCTACAGATAGCAAGCCAATGAAGCGACCCCCCCTCCCTTCAGCCAATGAAACTTAACAACCATGTCCAGATCAGGTCCTTCCTGCTGGGACTGACCAGCCCTGCTTCACACTCCTCCGCCACCCACACACCGCCTCAAACAAGAGGACAGAAACTACAACGTTGTCTCTTTATGAGACAATGAATTCGTCCACATACATTTGGACTTAAAGAATAAACTCATCTCAAAGAGAAGGTCTTGAATTTAAGAGGCAATCCAGACGCTGCCCTCTTGACAGATTGATTTCCAGTCCGGCTTGCTTTGAGGTGTCAGTGCTGGTAATGTGGCTGACGCAGGGAGGTGAGACCAACGTCTGGCCTCAACATGACCAAAAGGTGCTTTGAAGTCTGCCTAAGCAGCTAACAATCCCGGCCATAAACTACCAGCCAGCAGCCACTTTATCACGTCTTTTCAGTGCGCCTCGAATATACTGCCCACCGCCACAGAAGAGATGACCACACAAAGGACTTGTAAATGCTTTGACACACTCTAAAAGAGAAAGTGATACCAGTCCAAAGTACGTGCTTTTATTTTCTTAAAAAAAAGAGGCTGGCTGCTGATTTAAACTTTTAGGTTCAACTGACCCAGAAAGAGGAACAATCAAAGGGAAGTTTGAGAGTTTTATTTTGGCGTGAGAAAATGTGGGGGTTGGTAGGACGGGCTTTTCAACGAGACATAGTAGCATTCCAGGGATTGTTCATTCAAACGTCTACCAAAAGGCGTCCAACATGTGAAGACGAAGGCGCGTGTAATCCAACAGAGTAAACACTTCTTGTTCTCCGGCTGGTATGTGCAGCTCGGGGTGCGATTGGGAGAGAAGACGAGCGTTCCAAAGAGCCCACCTGGGACGCGCGCGACTCGAACGGCGACCAGACAATGTCGCAAAGAGGTTTTAGAGGAAAGTAGGGCCGAGTCAACAATCCCTGCTGGTGGATGTTTTATTACAAGGCTGTTGCTTTACTGCTCCTCGGCTCAGTAATCACCACTCAATCTAATTCATTGAGAGATCCGTCTCAGGGGAGGGAAAAGAACACTGGTTTTAAAGAATGTTCAGGATATTCGGTGTTTAGAGGAAAAATATGACACTTTCTCCTGCAGGATTTATAAGCCATGGCCACGTTCCAATGACTCACCGCAGGGAAACTTATCCAGGCATAATGCACATGTCCTTTCTTCTCTCCCCTCCCTGAGAGGAGTTTGAGTAATGAAGCGCACTGCTTTGTTGCAGGCCGACATTTAGTTGCCTTAAAGTCAGTCCTAGCATTTGATTTGGAGCCTGGATCACACCCATGGGGGAAAGCAAACCCGTTGCTAATATCAGCCCTGCTCTGAATGTGGAAAAGCTCCTTGGCTGGCTCCGCATGCTCTCACAAAATCTATTTTCTCTGCAGCAGCAGAAAAAAAAGAAGAACACCCTGGAGTTTTGGAAACTTTCAGGGAACACATCCAAACTTCTCAAGTTGGGGGGGAGCTCGAACAGTAGGGTGGCAAAATGACAATAGCTCATAGAAATGCTGCTGTTGTCTGTTCTCCTGGCGTCCCCCAGCTGAATGTCTGCCGGTCCACTGTTATGGCATTATAATGACTCCAAGGCTCTCCAAATGCCACCTCGCTCCGCTCTGGAGAGAGGGCAAGCAGGTTAATTACCATCACAATGGGGACACTGAAAGCCGGGACGACTCTGGTCATTGCAAACGCAACGACCGGGTTGACTTTCTCTCCGCAAATGGCAACAGGAGGCTTTGATTTCCTAAAACGCAGACAGATGGACGGGGTCACAGCATCTTTGTCTGAATTATTAGGCAGTCCGTCCTCGCATTTTCCCTCACAGGCGGGGGATCTCTTTGACGGAGCTCTGGGTGGACAGGCCTTCTGCCCTAACGCTCTCCCCTGGAGCCACCGCCTTTGTCTCTCTGTTTGAGTGCGCGCTGTTCATGAAGTGAAGAGGCTAATCAGCGGCTGTAGAGCTATTCACAGGGAACCACTGTACAGCATGGGCCCATTTGGTACAATTGTTCGAGTGGCCACAATAGCTCCGTGTTTTGACACACTACAAACAGGCCTCAAGTGTGCGCTGGAGTCATTCACGAGGACGTGAAGTGTGGGGATGTTTGCTACCAAAATATTGACTTCTGCCCGCAAATGAGACTCCAGCGCCGAGGCATGGCCACCGTCCTGAATGGCTTGACCAAAACTGAGGATACAATTAAGTTAATTAAACTCAAAGAGCTCTTGAACGTATTTGGAGAGGCAGAGCGGCAGAGCCCGAGAGTAACACAGCGCTAACACAAACATATCATTATTTTTAAGGGCTTACATCAAATCCAGACTCATTTATTTACAGCTTACAAGCAGGATAAAGACGTGCTAAGTGACATGCTTGTTAAAGCGAGAAGAACAAGAGCCGCATTACACAGTTTTTGGACATTTGAAGGGTTTCAGCTGCGTTATTATGAAACCAGTGTGCTGTGCCTGAACTCACAGCCAGCGAGAAAGCCTTTTTCAAAACATAAAACTCTGCTGAAAGACGGCGGGGACGGCCGGTGCCAAGAGTCAGCGTTGGCCATCGCAGTGGAAAGGAGAGAAACAAGTTTGAGAGCATTATGAGGGGAAACAAAGGAGGTTCGCCTTCGTAAGCACCTCTAATGCACTTTAAAGTTGCCACAGACGGTTTGTGACGTTTAAAGGACAGATTCTTGGCTTTTTTTAGAAACGTGCTTTGCCTTCAGATGCATAAATCACCACTTAGAGGTCAATAACGGCTCCTAATTAGAAGCTATTTAGCACGTTAGGACGCACTCAGGGAACATGTAAGTAGTAAACAATTGCCAGGCGGGGCACAGGAAGTAACCTTTACATTGGCAGATGTAGTCAAGAGCACAATAGCTCGGCTGTATCCCGGGAAAATGCAAATAGCCGAGGAAACAATTTGAAATTCAAAGAGGGGTCATTTTGCTGCAAGACACTGATTGTGATTAATACGTACACGCGAACGTGAGGCCGTGTTGAGTAAGCATGAGAAAAACATGCAACCGTTCTTTCCTGAATTTGCAATTAATCACTGCAGCGCTGTGATTGGCTCAATTTGTCTGCTGGGTATGATTTCAGGGGGGAGAAACTACAAATACACAAGGACTACATGCTTCCTGTATTTATTTAATCAGGAAATGTGTTTTCTGCATCCTGTTTTGACTCCTAGAAGGCTCACACTCAATCCTGGTTTCACAGTCGGCGTGTGAAGAGATGAGAGCCTTTGTCAGCTACAGGGAGCATTGTCCACTCGGACCCGGCTCCTCCAGCGGTATCATCCTTCTTATGGGAGCGTCCCTGTCTGCAGCCTACACAGCTCATCTCCGAGGGTGCCTTGTCAACAGCTCCGGGAGAGTCTGATAGACGGTGTCAGCGCCATCTTTTCAGGGGAGCTGTCAGCACTAGCTTTGTATCAACCTTCATCAGGACAGGGCACGAGGAACACAAACAAGCCCCGCGGGAGACGTGTCGAAATGCATCCGAGCGAAATTCCAAATGACAGGAGAGGGAAAAACAATCATGTTCTGCTTTCATGAATCGACAGGCGTTTAACCCCTTCGAATGTATTTAATTGTGTCCCTTTTACAAATGAGTACCAGAGAAGGGCGTTTTTTTTTTGCTCGTGCTGGTTTGTGTCAACTGCTTTCGAAGAGATTCCTGCGGGCGTGACAAAACTAGTCCTGTCGTGACTCGTGCACCTTATGTTAGATTATCCGCTGATAATGAGGCATGTATGTGGCGTGCGTCTCATTCATGGAGGAAGTGAAACCACATTACCTTGGAGCACTGCTTGTGATTCTGGCACCACACCAAGGATCCATTATTCTGTGAAAAGAGACGGAGAAATCAAGACGCTGTTAAAAACACATGAACAACAGTACACACATTTCAAAGACAGAACTCGAGTCAGCTTTGCGTGCTGAGTGCGTGTAACCCAAGCAGGAAAGTGGGGTCAACGCCACCAGGGCCTCGGCAAACCTCTGGTCAGTTTCAGCCGAGCGTGGTGACCTCAGCGTTTTCTGAGGACCTGTTTGATCTTTCAACAGACGTCCCCAAGGTCACCGAGGCGGGAACTGATGTCAGCACTCCTGTGCAGACTGCAGATACTGCCAACCTCCTCTAATTGCAAGGGAAGTGCCACCTTCTGTGCTCCAACGAGGCAAACATTTGGTCCCGATAGCGCTGTGTAATTCCAAAGCCTCTGTGTGTAAGCACGGAGAGTTGTCGAGCGAAGGACCAGCGGGGGTAAATGGCTTGTGCAAGTGGTCATTTCCTGAATTCTAATAGGGCGAAGAATTATGCTGTCGTCCTCTGCGCACATAATTGTGTTTGGACGGCAAGTGCAAGGCTAGTGCTTTCGAATAAATGACCGGCTGATCAACGTGAAAGAGGGTGAAGTGTTTGGGTGTGATGTGCATAACAAAAAGGGTCACTGAGGTCAATGTTTGAAACCTGCAAAAACAGAGTGCTTGGACATCTGCAGGCAGAACACTTATATGTTAGTTTTATGGCTGAACATTTTAGCGAACCTTTTTACACACATAAAGCAACATTTCGTGCCATATGATGAGAAAAGTCCAATATTCACTTTTCTTTTAGCTTGTGTTTGGTCTCCTCCAGCACAGCTTGCTATCTCGCTCTTTAACGGGTCAATTTGGCACTATTTTCACCAGCTAACGGCTCAGTTTATAATCAGCTGATTGGTGGACTTAAGAGCACCAATATTTGTTTTTACGTGTTGCCAATATTTATAGGACAGCTGAAGAGAGGCAGGAAGTATTGGGAGAAGAGAGTTAGCGATGACATGCAGCAAAGGGTTGAGTCGAGCCTGCGTCGAGAACTGTAGCCTCTGTATATGAGACGCCTGCTCTACCAACTGAGCTAAACCACCGCCCCAAATTCTATTTTCTATTTAAGGGAGCAATCGGCCCCTGTAAAAAGCCACTGTCAGTCAAAGCTGGTGTTCTCTGTAATCGATAGAAGCAATCATATTTGAAATTGGCGCCATAGCTGTGGAGAAAGTTGTACAAACAGCTCGTGGTTTCGCCCATTCTACATTCCTACAACACCCAGCATGCATTGCGCCCGTTCCTCTGAAAGGAAAGGCCGCTCAAAGCTGCTTTTTCCATCCATGTCACATTCACCCATTCACACACACATTCACACACTGATGGCAGAGGCTGCTACCTCAAGTGTCCAACTGTCAATCAGTTAAAACATTCATACCCGATGGCTATGCCACCAGGAGCAATTTGGGGTTCAGTGTCTTGCCCAAGGACACTTCGACATGTATACTGAGGGAGCTGGGGATCGAGCCTCCGACCTTCCAATTGAAAGACAACCGACTCTACCACTGAGTCCAAAATACGACGCAAATATACCGGTGGATCGTTTAAATAATCTGCGGGTCTGCAGTCTACATTTCAAAACAGACGATTTTGAACGAGACATGACATCGGAGGTGGGCGTCCTAGATTGAGGAAGTGTCGTTAAGCGAGCTCCCTGGCCTCCTAGATGACGCGTTTTACGTAGTCTGGTGCCTTAAAACAATGCTACGAGAGCCGTGAGAGTGAACCAAAATAGTTGATTTGTGGGCCATCACACCAAAATAATTAGCTATATAAAACCAAAAAAGCTACGTCGATGGTAGCTACATTTTTGAGGATTGAGTACAGCAGCTTTAAGTTCTACTGCCCCTTTGTCGACTATGTTCCCAATACATCTGGATAAGTGATACCAAGTTAAAAGTTAAAGAAGTTCAGAGTTTCATTAATGAATTTGACCTGAATCTGAGCCTCACTTCTGGACGTCCCTGCGCTTCTTAATAAAAGTAATGAAGCAGTTGGACACAGCCAAACTTTAGGGGTCTGAAGGCAAAAAAGTCTGCTTAAGTTCAATGTCAAGTTCAAAGCCTTTTCCTACAATGTAATCCAGAAGAAATTTCCCATGAGACCTTGGGAGAGAACTTATCATTAAAGGGTTTAATTTGACATCCAGTACCAGTAAGTGCTGTGCTTTTAGTGTCAAGGATAATGGTCGAACGGCTTCAAAGGAGTCTGTGATTGTTTGGTCATGTCTTAAGAGAATCACCTCGACAAAAAAAAAGCGCAGATAAGGATGAAAAATACACGAGTCTGAGCGCCAAGGAGACTTATAGTTGTTTCATTTGGTACCAAATGAAAGTGGAAAAGAGCGCTAACTTGGCCGAGGACTTTGGTGAGCATCAGCAGGTTTTCTGACCTTTTCTGTGTAATAGAATAGCTTCACAGTGTTCGGCCAAATTTTGATTAAAATATGATTTTATCCTCATGAGTGCATCGTTTTGTACTGTATCAGATGATTAAATCCTTTGTTGTGTTTGCTTAGTAACTTATTAAACCAATCAAACCAGGCCAAACCTCATGTTGTAAATAAAACCTTGACATTTACACTGGCAGCTATCGCCTCAGGATAATTTATACTAATTGTCACAACTCTAGACCGTGTCCTAAATCATCAATCGTGCTTTTTTGACACCTTTCCTCGCCCATCCATCAGCGGCGACAGGCCCGGATCCACAGAGGAGCTAATTTTGCTATGTGACAGCATCCCCTGTAGCGGAGAAGCTCAGCAGGATGTTGCCCCAGCTGTCCAGGCTTGACCCCACCATGTCAGGGACCAACAGGGGAATAATTATAGGTCAGGACTTCATCCCTCTGACTCACCGTGACATTCCTCTGCAGGCTGAACATTATGCAGCGCTGAGGACTGTCAAGGACTCCTCGGAATGAACGCTTTCCAGATATCTTCCGGTGTGACCGGGGTCGAGGAGACGAAGCCAGACGGCGGTCTGCGAAAAGGTGAACTCGCTGCTTTGTTGGTGACAGCGGTGGAGTCGTGTAAACAGGGGGGTTTATCACAGAGATGCATTATGGCGGCTGTCAGCTGAGAAGGCAGAGCAGGTGGCCAGGGGCGTGTTGTATTGTCTAGACAACTGAAGGGAACATGGACAAAACCCCTTTTATCTCCGAGGATAGCGTTCCACCTTTTGAAAGTGGAAATCTTTTGTTTCCTGCGAGGCTCTGATTTGGATTAAATAGATCTCGGTTTACACTCGTGAATAGTTTCTGAACTGCATTCAGTCTTGTCGACAATTTTTCCAGCATTCAACTGCTGGAAAATCCTGCTAGCGTAAGAGGCCGTGTTCATTTCTAACAGGATACAGGACTTCAAAGGACAGACGGGTGTCTCTACGCGTCCTTTGACAGCCGACGGGTCCTCAGGCGACACCAAAATAACTGATCCTTCAGGGCACACATGCAGCGCTAAAATAAAGGGCCTCAAGATTTAGGCTCTTACTTGAGTGGGCGCGACTGTGTGGTCACTCTGCTCATCAATTATTCACTTTATATGAATTATTTGACAGGGGCTCTGAAAGTGAGCTAATGTGTTCAGCGCACATCCAATGTTAACATAAAAGGGTGTTTGAGAGATCTGAAACAGCGCTGGTGTAAAGTTGTCCCCACTCAGGAATGAAGGCTATTTGTCAAACGAGGGCGTAGCAGCAGCGGCGGCGGCGGCGGAGGGCTGAGATTTACACACAAGACTGTCATGGTTTAAAAGCATTTACAGGGGAGGTGAGGCCAAGCTACATAGACCCCTATTCATCCGCTGTCTTCACTAATGAAAAAGTCCACACATGAGACGAGCGCTGGCTGCGGTTTGATTCCACCGCAGGTTATTTAATATCAAAGGCGAAAAACAAGGGGACACGGAAAAACTCCTTTCCAATGTTTTTTCTTCCCTTCGCTCAAAAGCACAAATCTCTCCGTTAAGATGCTCAGACGTTACAGCAGAAGAAATGAATGAGTGGATTTAAAGATGTTGGCTTTTTATTGCTTTGACTGTAATAACAAGACCTCATGGACACACCTTGTTTTTGGCTTCACGCGTCCCCACATAAATAATCCACTACAAGGCTGATGCTTTCAGAATACATGATTGCACAGGGCTCCCAGCCCGCTCTTAATATTTTAGAGTGTCCGAGGCTAATATTTACGGTTGGGTGTTGCCCTCTGTCTATCGTAGCGGGGTGACAAGTTCCCCAAATGTGGAGTAAAATGTCAATAAATCTCTATTTGGAAACGCTTTTGCGACGATAAATCCACAGTTGCAATAAATCTGACAACTAATGGACGACCCATGGGTGTCCTCACTCTGAGCCTGCACGCTTGTTTCCATTTCACACTTATTCATAATTGCGTCAATTAAAATAAAGTCTCTGATTTGCCCTCTTGATTCAGCCGCACTAAAAAAGGAGAGACGCGTGGGTGTTCACAACATCTGCAAGCGCTAAATTCGTCAAGTTTGATTCCAGTTTTCACACGATGATCGTATTAACGCCGATATGAAAAACAGGGGTTTAGATTCCAGACAATTTGTCTCTTGTATCGCGACCAAAATAAGTAGAGGTCCATATAGATTACGAGATATCAAGTCGACACAATAAAGTATTAAAAAATAGCAGCCAAGGCGTTTCTTTCCCACTGACATGGAAAGTTTTTTACGTCCTGGTTTCCCTATCGAGGATTAAACGACCCCTGAAGGATGTCCGAGTTGAATTAAGAGGTCTGTCGTCTCGATCGCTGGAGTGGAGCTCGGAGCTGTAATAAGATCTGGCGGAGGAAGGAAGCAGATCCACCTGTAGGTTGTGCTGACTGAGCATGCTCCGGTGTTGTGGCAACAGCACATTAGAGCTTATCACATTTAGCACAATTGGGCGCCGGCGTTTAGCAGGAAGGTGACCTCTGCGGAGCACGGCCTCGGTAGCTCGGGTGCGCGTATCCTCTGCATGCCTATGAGGTGTGATGCTGGCATTTATTGGCAGGGCCAGGGGGTAGAGGGCAGGAGGGGGGGGGGAGGATGGGGCCATATGTTTTTGCAGCTGACCAGACCCCCCATTTTCACATGAAAGGACTGTTGACAACACAATGCATAAGACAGTGCTTGCAGATTATCAACAATTGCCTTCTATTCTTAGACGCACACGCTCGCTCAAGCAACCTTTGCTTATCACTTACCACAAAAATGCTTCTCTCTTTAGACAAACACCTCCCCTCCAGGCTGCCCCAGACTCTCAGGCTCTGCACTCAATTATATCGACTATTAGCTGTTCATTAGAGGTGAGACTTCCATCACTTATTCGCCTTCTCAGTCAGCTTGTGACTAATTTAATTCACCAAGTTTGCAACCCAAGGCAGCAATATACTGTTGGAATCCTTTCAAAATAAAGCCCCGACGCTGCTCGCCAAGTTGTGAATTAAGAAACACTGTTTTCAATCTGTGTCCTCTGGATGCACGGTGCTGCTATTCTCTATCTGTTTGTTGTTAACAGCACTCATCCCTCAGCACATTTGCGTCGTCTCTCTTAGCAAAACAGCCTGAATCAACAACAGTAGGTGCATTTAGAGCTGCTCCACACAATCAATAAGTGCTTTCAAAGTAAAGTTAATTGGTGACAAATAAACACACAAAGCACTCCTTTGATTAATTACACCCATTTACAATTTTTAACCTGCCCCACAGTGTTTCCTCGCAATTAGGGATTCATTAATGCACCTTGGGGGGAAGAGGAGCCTTGCAAATGCAAATGCAGTGAGTCTAAAGGCGGTCACCGGATAGATAGCTGGTGAAAGGGAGCAGAGGGGAGAGGGATCAGTGACCAGACCTTTTTTATTCTGGAGTCCTGGGAGGGGAACAGTGTGTCCAGTGGAGGGTGAAAAACAACTTCTGACACCACATGCCAAATCACAGGAAGAATACAGCTAATTTATAGAGGCTTAAAATGAGATCTGCAACATGTTTCAGGGGACACTGCTTACTTTGAATGTATAGGGGTGTGTATAGATGCCTTAAAAATGAATGAACGACTTAATTTCATCACATAACAGAAAGGGTGTCTCATTTTTACTGTATAGCGAGTAATGAATGGAAACTCTGAGAGGCGTCCATCATCTTTTAGTCTTAAAAACACTGCACTGCATTAGGGACCATACTGTATGAAGCAACTTTACAAGCAACTCAAACCTTCGTGTAGGTGCTTATATCCGCAACTGGTGCTTTTATTTTGGCGACTCGTTCCGTTTAAACAGGTCTAATGTCTTGTCAGTGATTTATCCTGACAGAAAACACAACGGAGAAAGTATTTCAGCACCATTAGTGACCTGCTCCTGTCGCCTCAGAATGGACAAACAGGTTTGAATCAGGAGGTAAAATAACCGACTGGCACATGTTTATTCATTAATAACACGACACTACGTGTATTTCTCATTTTCACCACGTTTCCAGAAGTTTCTGAGTGTGCGCCCACATGCTCTTCCTACCTGAGAGTGCTTGAAGAAAGCAGAGATGCGAGTGATGTGCAGACTGAGGCATCTCGAGGCGCATCTTGCTCGGTAAATACTGGCAGTGAAGAAAGAGTCGTCCTGCTTCCTCGCGGACACACTTCCCGGGCTCGTTAGCGCTGTAATCCACAAACACAGGCTCACACACACGTTCAGGCTCCGGCAAAACATGGTCCCGCGGTTGTGTATTTAATCCCTCCACGGTTAGGACAATACTGCGTGCAGGCTCCGCCGGAGAAACTAAAGAAACTTCAATTATACACTGGGGAGGAGTCACGGGCTCACGTGCGCTGCGATTGGACGGTCGCTTGGTGACTGACAGACACGAGGAGCGTTGGAGCAGGTAGACTGCTGCATAGTCCAGCACCCTATTCAAAACAAGAGCAGGTTGTTCAGCATAACTTGTAATGTACTCATAACTTATAATGGAATGAGCCGTTATATAAATAGAAACAGACACATGATTCAGCACCATAATGGAGAGTGCACAACAATATCTATCTATCTATCTATCCATTAAGTTAAACAGAGCAATCACTTATTGCTGATTCTATGCTGGAAGAATATAATTCAAAGTAAATAATACAGAAACGCAATTAAAGAGTCCCTGCACTGATTTGGTATTCCATATCCATAATGTTTGGGGAATCACAAGAGACAGATGAAAGAACAAACTGTCAAAATCGAAGCAACAGAGGCCAAGATATCCAGACTTTTAGTCCCCTAGAGTGGAAATCCTACAAGTCCCATAATGCAACTTGACAGCATCTTTCATTAGAGCCCTTTGCCTCAAAAAGGTCAATCTACGCCTCTCTTTTGCAATACTTTATCCTATTAAATCAAAGTCCAATTAGAAGAAATACTGATGACATCATCAGTGTGACATCACTGGCAGAGTAGCACCCCTCGTAAAATCAGTGGAGCATAACAATAAAAATACTTCTGCCTTAAGAAACATGGAAAAACAAAAGATGTATTACCATTAATCATATTTTCTTTTATTCATGACATGTTTTTCTGCTCTCTACCACCATTTGTCTTCATAAAATGCCCCAACAACACACTCAAACATCACACACAATAGAAAGCTAGCTACACACCTGCCTACTCTAATACAAGCAGGAGGGTTAGACCTACTGCCACCTACTGATGACACAACCCGTCAGAAATGTGGACGAGCCAGGTTCTCTGCGTCAACCCCTCACATATGGCCTCGGCGCGGCTTGCCAACATCCCAGGGAAGCCCTCTCCATTTAGCTCTCGCCTCCCAGTTTAACAGTAGCTTGGAAAAACAATTCCACTCGGAAAACTATTAAAACCATCCTGACTAAATTCCTCAGGATGGACTCCCAACTTCTGGCATCATTCCGTAGCCTGAGGTGTGGAGAAAATATGACATGTAGGAAAAGCTTGAAATCCTCGCTATTTATTGGAGTGAGTGTGTAATTAGAAAGTTCCCTCAAGGGGTTAACAAGACACTCCTGCTTTTGTCAGCTCATGGAGTACTTCCCTGAACCCCATTACAGCAGCAGCATAATGAAGTTTTATAGGTGTTGCTCTTAAACTGCGCGCAGAGTGGGAGTGAACACACACTTACACAGCATCATTAGATTTGGCTTGAGTCGCCATCTTGCCTTCAGCCAATTCGACATTGTGCCAAACAGTTTGACTCTAATATGCCCATATTAGGACATCCTGAACCGCAGACACTGTCTTTATGATGGGGATCATGAAATCAAACAATAAATTCCCATCAAGCACACATTCCCATGTCACTCTGCTCAGTGAGAGTGTGCAGGCCCCTCTAATGAGAGCTCTGGCTTGTTATAGTTTCGCAAAAAGTCCGGCCATGTATCATACAAATCATCCCACAGCTCTCTAATGATAAGATGGATGTGCGCGTATTTCCCTGGTGGTCTCAGACACACAATGTAACTCAGAGTGAGAGATCCCCTGCTACTCTTAAAATATTTAAGCACGGATGTCTGTGTACCTTAAAAACAGCATAATGGCTTAATTTGTTGCCTTATTACAGCCATGTGTGGTGGGTGGGTTTTTTATAGTGTGCAGTGAAGGAAACACACTGTCTGTGTGCGGTCCTGATGTCTCCTGCAGCCTGTGGGACACGGATCCCTCCGACGCCATGCTTTCATTGACTGGGATAAGCCTCTGCCAATTGTGAACTCAGGCTATAAAGATAAATCCAGAGAGGGGAATGTTTGTATGACGGGATTTTATCTACAACTCACGTCACTGCATTCGTTCACACCTATGTCTGCAGTGAGTCACTGTTAACAACATGTGTTTACCTAAACAAACAGACCTGCGCATGCACAAAGTGACTCATGATGCAGGAGACAATTTGCATAAGAAAGCGTGCAATTCTTTCCCTGTATGGTGCACCATGTATTTATGAATGACTGTGATTGGTTTAAATGATTCTCCTTAATGTTTGCAGACTAATTTCAAAATAAAAGCCTTTCCGGTTGATCCCTATGCGCTAATGTCAAGCTAAGAAATAACAAACTAACACTCCCAATCGTATTCAAGATCCCCTTTGCTTACACTGCGCCCTCTTTTCTCCCTCTTTACTTGGCGAAGTGATGGATAACTGGATACACTGCTGTGGTGAGGGACCGGCTGCAATCCCAGGGCTGCAAAAAAATGTGTCTTTCTATCACATGACCTGACAAAAGGCATCCGAAAGACTACACACACCAGTATCAGTTTTCAGCCTGCATGCTCCCAGAAGAAAGGAGAAGGAGCCTGGCGATCAAACACTTGGGTATCTTTGATCCTTAAAGGTGCAGGTGGACTTGATGGATCGCAACTTTGATGAGAGGCAAACCTGGATCAGAGGAGACAACCGGCTTCTGTTGTGAACACTAGCAAACAAAAGAGGGGATTAGTTTAGATGGAGGCAGTATTCCATAGAGGTAATTGAAGTTTTATGAACAGGAAGTGGAAACAAATGTAGATTTAAGAGTGTGTTTAGATATTTTGTTGTATTTCTGAGCTAAAAAGTGCCTCATTCGTCCACTTTTTTAGTTGCAGAAAGAAGCAGTATGTCAAGAAGTGTAGTAGAATAACTGGGCATGTAGGTCATTCTAATGGGGTTGCATATGTAAATATTACAGCACTGCTTTCAGGATCTAATCACCCCCAACAGAACAGGTTGATACCCGCTAATAGATTAGACAGATCAAAGATCTTCCTTTTGATTACAGCAAACACTGTGAGTCTGTAATTCCACCTCACCTGACATTATCAGAGCTTAATCTGCCCAGGCTGTGATTTAATATAAATCAAATTTCCTGACTGATACTAATACAACCAAAACACCCCGAGGAAAAACCCAGCAGCCAACGCTATATAGAAAACATGAGGTCTAACCGTGTGAGCGTGCTACAACAATGACATCATCGCAAAGGATATCTGCTACAGAGTCATCGAGCAGGCAGAGGCTGCAAACGCTGAAATGCTGTCCAAGTTAATATGTGACGGTTGATTAGACACCTTTCATCACATGCCAAGTTAAGAAATGAACGCAGCGCACGCGCACAAATACACACACGCTGTTTATCCTCTTCTAAGTCGAATAACATGTTATGGCAAGACACAGTTCCTCTAAATGAAGGCAGTTTATTAAAAAGTCAGTCTGACATTTTATCTGATATAACTGGAGCAAGATGATTTGCATTGCAAGCATTTTAATTATTCCCTTCCATTAGCAGATTTTATTCAGCGCTGAGTATTGATATGTGAGCCACAGGGAGAATATGATATGGGAAATGTTGTGTGCATCTCTTGCAGAGAGGCATATATTGATTTGCATCTCTGCTTATTTGATGTTACGCTTTTATTTTGAAATGTGTCTTTAGGCCTGTCAATTCAGGTCAAATATAAGTGAATGGTTATGTCTTAAACTAACAAAACACTGTACATGGGGAAAAATGTCTCCTGATAAAACCCTTCAGACTTGTACAGTCAAGCTTTTGTCTATTCATAATTTCAAGTGTGTTCTCGAGAATTTCCCTGTGAAAATATTTGTCCTCTATATGAGGTTGGAAAAACCTTCTAAATTGATGCCTGCATGCAACATTTCCCGTCTTTCACCACGTCTCAAAAACAATGTGGCGTTGTCCAACACAAGCTGTTATACAAGTACAAACCACCCACTCAGAGGTGAGGTTACATTTTGGTCTCAGTTTAGACAGTGACGGTTGACTGACAGCTGAGTGTCCCTCGGCGGCTGTTAGCAGGCCGGATGACTGCACCTTTTTGTGAAGTGTTTATTTTCAGATTGGGTAAATAGACAGAGGAGGAGAGGAGAATGGGGTTATGAAAAACACTCATTTTCCCTGAACAAAAACAGAGAAAATGCAATCCAAATGAGGATAATCCGAGTGCTTATTAATAGGCGTTGTACCGTCTTGCGCCACTAGATGGCAATGTGTCCACATACAAACTTCAGGTCCAGACATGTGCTTTGACACCACTCTCTTTCCCTCTCCCTCTCTTTCTTTTTCTCACAATATTTTCCAGGAGATGATCCAGCATTAATACCCAACAATGGGGAATTTATCAGGAGGATTTTGTTCTCTCGTCTGAGGCAAACAATTACCAGATATGATGGAAAGTAGAACACATTTTGAAACTCAATGTAATCTCTTTTTCTCTGAGCCTGTCACACACACATTCACGCACACACAGATAAACACACACAGCCCTCACAGTGAAGCCGGATTTAACCATGTTTTATAACCTAATTTGGTAGGGAAATGTTAACAGATGCTCCCTGAATCATTTTATTTCATGTATCAGATCAGGGAGTGCTTGACATCTCCATGTGAATGACTTTTATCACGATGTGTGATATCACAGTTTGTTCTTTCCTCTCTGTTATACAATCCCAATCCTCAGACACATGTTAATCTCCATTGCTTTTCATCATCACAAATATTCAGCAGGAACAACAAGAACCATTACAGCCGTGCTCAAATGTCGTGTCGTCTGTCAGGAGGTCAGGAGGAGAGTGATTATGAAAAGTGACATGTCACATGTTGTGTTGGGTGCCTGGCTGAGTGGAGGCCCATTACACAGCATTATGTTGCTATGACAAAGCAGGAGGCTGAAACCAGTGATCCACTGCACAGCAGACATGCCCATCCCCCAGCCTCTGAGCTAACAATACAATGTCACTAGGAGATCAGAGCTCCTGTGAGATCTTCCTGGCTACAAATCATACAGGAGGAATGTGTTAAAAAACGCCCTCGGGTTGTACACTAACGCTAACCCCACCCTATATTTCCAGTAAAGCTCCCCAGCATGGCTTCCATAGGTCTGTTATCATGTAGCTCACTGACTACCATGGATGCAGAAAGATATATCAGAGACATAAGATTTAATGTCAGGTAAACAAACAACATGAAGCTTTAGGTACATAATTTTTGAATACATTGGAAGATAGCATCATGCATAACTCAAGATAACAACTCGTACAATAGTCTCAACGGAAATTCATCTGTGACGTAGACAACAGTTTAACTTTAATATCAGCATTAACCATTTTAACACCCGTCGTGATATGTTGGAATTGTATGATGCTAAGGACATAGCACTGATGATAGTTTCGGTTTTAGCTATATGTAGCTGTAACTGACTAACATGGCAACAAACATGCTCACTCGGAAAAAAGATTAGTTTGACGGTTTAGGTCTTGCTGACAGTACAAAGATTTTTACCACACTCATATCTATCTTTGAGGTAAATATGTAGCAGCCGGTTAGCTTACATTAGCGTAAGGCTGGAAACAGCTAGCCTGGTTTTCTCTGAAGCTAATAATATCTGCCTACCAGCAACATTACAGTTAATAAATCAAAGTAACAATCCCAAAGATCTCTGTTTTATTCTTTTCGGCCAGACCAATGGCAATAAGCGGCAATTCCCTGAAAGTGTAGTTTCAACTAAACAATTTGGCTAAATGCTAGCAGAGCAGAGGGAAGAGTGGGATCAAGTGCCTTTATTGTGCCTTAGCTCGGCTAACCCTGAGGACTTGTGATTTTTTAGGCTAGTTTCATACCTTTGGACAAAGTAAGGCTAGCTGTTTCCCCAGCTGTAAAGCTAAGTTAAGCTAGGCAAAATTGGTAGCTGGATTCAGCTACTTCCTGTTTTTACTGCAGATACGAGAGTGGTATCAAGCTTGTTATTGTAACTTTCAGCAATAGGGCAAATAAGTATATTAAAGCGGACTAACTGTGATGCACTATTCTACCTATGTTATCCCTCTTCATGTAAAGCAGCTAGTATTTTAACATCTCATAACTAAAGGAGAAAACATACTGAAAAAAAACCAAGTAGCTTCTGAGCAATCTACAGCTCAAGAGGGACATTCACAACTGTATAACTTAAATGTCACTGTATGGAGAAAGCATTGTAAAGTCAATGACTGCCATTGTGCTGGAGGCGGAGGAAAGGGAAGGCGAGTCTGTTGGATGCCCAGGTCACCAACCCTTGACCTCTGTCCTCGACCCTTGAATCTCTGACATCTGTCTGCTTTTTCCCGCCTTCACCCCTCCCCCAATTCTGTCAAAGGAATTTGATTATGGTAAGGGCAGGAATGTGGCATCCCAAAGTAACCTAATTTTAAAACTCAAATGTTTATAAAACAACCACCAGCCTGTGGAAAACATACTGTATAGTTAACTGTAGCTCTACTTTGTCAATTAATACATATACTTTGTAGAAACCAGAGCATTTACACTTGGTAATAAAGGCTTTAGGTTATTTTATTATGAGTTCCTTTGTCTGAAAAATAGGTCTGTATGCTATGACATAACAGTGTACATAGAAAGCCTGCGTAGAAAGCCAGTGTAGATGATTGCAGTGGGGGAGGGGAGGAAGATAGTGGGGGTGGTGTTGTACAGTGAGTACACAAGGGTTGCTTTTTCCCTCTTACGCCACAAGCTTGAGTGCACACACACACACACACATAAAGAGAAACACACGCACACAAATAGTGAAGCCTTTTCCTCCAGACTGCTCCTGACAGCCCGGCCCCAATGCTCCTATTCTCTTTACAGTGTAAATAAAGCAGCAGGGCTTAGGGAGCTAAATCCAATATGTCAATGGACACCAGAGCACAATGAGGAATAGATACCCAACTGGATATTCCCCTGCTACAGACCAAGCTTTCCACGCGCTTCCCTGGCCTAATAACGACACAACAAGAGTCGTGTGACTCGCTGCACCCTTCCCCCACCCGTACATATTACCATTGCTCCTCAGTGCTGTCTAGAAAGGTCATGTGACCCTCATCAGCTTCCCGGGTTGGGGGAGGGGAGGCAGATTGAACCTGTTCTTTGTTAGGAGGTCAGCCCCAGCTCTATGGCAGGAAACGCTCCTACCGTACAGCATGTAATAGAAGTGCAGAAGGCGCAGAAAGCAGTGGAGAGGGATTAGAGGCGACTGACTTGAGTTTGAGCATTCAGGCAGTAGAGAGGAAGCAAGCACGGCTCACGTAGCGCAGCACTTAGAATTACAAGTGGTTTTAAAAATGGCACGAGGTATGATGTAAACGAAAGAAATATAAGAGGACCAATTTTAGATCTGATGTCTGTTTTTATTAGCACGGGTTCAAATGTCTGGGTGTAGTTAATATAAGCATGGCTTTCCCGCTATTTATAGCTGGAGAGGGAAAAAAGTCAAGCAGGAATATTTGGATATTTAAATTAATGGAAATAAGTATGGAGGGGGAGTATTCCTTTGGGGGGAACCAGCTACAAAACTTCAGAATTTCAGTGCATTCCTACTATTTGCAGATGATGTTGTCCTTCTTGCTTCATCAGACCGTAACTTCAGGCAGTTTGCACTGAAGTGTGACAGGGTTTGGATGAGGATCAACACTTGGAAAATCCCAAGGGAAGGTTGCTTTGAGGAAAAAGTGGAATATATATACTGTACATTGGGTGGAGGCTGAGAGAGCAGCTATATTGAGAGGGGAAGGTTTGTATTTGAGAATGATTGTAAGGTAGTGTGTCGAGGCCGGGACTCGCTCATGTCACGGCTTTGACACCTTGATTATTGCTGTGAGCACAACATATTTATTTAACAAGGGTGGATTCTACGTACATTAGTTAAACACCAGATCATACTGTGTGTGTGCTCTACCACAACACAAGTATGTTCGCTTTAAAGATTATGCTCCTCATTGACGTGTGAACTAAAATATTAATATAGATCTTAACCAGGATTAGACTTGTGTGCATCCGTGCATCGTAAACCTGCAACTCGTACACTGGAACGCATCACAGCAAAATAGGGACATTATCTTCAGTACCCTTTGTAGAAAGGAGTAACTACACTAGCTCAAGACTCAGCTTTTTCATGAACTTAATGATACTGGTGCTATCGATGATGACATGGAGGATGTTGCTGATGTTGATTAGGATGATGATGATGACTATATTGACCTCGTTTAGTGTCACTTACTGACATTGTTCCCTCCTGTCTTGATCGTTGCTCGTGTTGTGTTAACTCTCAGATGTACGTCACTTTGGACAAAAGCGTCTGCTAAATGAAATTGAAACTTATGAGTGTTAAATATCTTTCAAACACCTTGGTATGCAACACTCAAAAGGCGTAAGACTGATAGAGGAACATACAGTGTGTTTGAAAATTTAAGTGGGTCTGTTTCAGTAAAAGAACGGATGTAGGAAATCTCTAATATGTCATTTTCTGGAAATGAGACGCCTCATATCCTCTTTGAAATCTATATAACACATTCGCTGTCAAAGCGCTCTGAAACTGTTATTTGGCAGAGTGGAGCGCTGTATCCATTTATCTGCTCTCATCAAATATAGATTGCTCTGGAGAACATCTCTGACAGGGCTCGCTCTGTAGCATATGGCTCTGATACCTACATGTGCACATCAGAGGGCTGACTGACATCCGCATGCTCTCTGTGAACTGCGTGTTTAGTTTCATTGTCTCGTTCTGAATATTATAGCTCCGGTGGTAAGCTTTCCTAAATGTGCTTCCTGTGATGATTATGAACCGCATAAAAATACGGAGATAAAGAAATGTGGCAGCAATTCCCTGCAATAAAAACAGGTGCAGCCCAACTCTTAAGACCTACATTGTTGCAAAACTAATGAGATAACATCATGGTTGCACAATGAGACATTCCTTTATTACTATGAACACCGTCACTGTAGGTTCATTATGATGCCTGTCCAGTAACAAAAAGTCTAGTTTGCTTTAGTCTCATTGCTGCAACATTAAACAGGGTGCAGGGAATCACAAAGAAAGACACACATTCATTTAGAGATTATTGCGCAACCTGTTAGTTTATTGCATAACTCACGCTTAGTGATGAGTGTGTGGGGTGGGTTGGGTGTGTGTGGGGGTCACTCGCTTTACAGCTCGTTGGAGAAAACGGTTCTTTAGTTCATACTGAGTTATTCCGCAATACACCATCTCAGTGTCATAAATGCCCAAAAGAGAGAACATTGATATCAATACACGGAAAATCTTCCCCCCACAAAAACTATGCTTGCAGAAAATTGTAGTATACTTTGTATAGTATACTTTGCCTTAAAAAAAATGTCGATATTTGTCATTAGGAGACATATTCCCTTATGTGATAGATTAAAAAAAATAAAAGTAGTCTTGCCCTTTAAGTAGCGGGACATAAAAACCTTTTCTAAACACTAATGCCATCTTCTATTTTCTGCAGTGGTAGTAGTGCAAGAACTGCCTCCAGCTCAATGCAAACAACACAAAAGAGATTGTGGAGGATTTTCAAAGAGGAAAGTACCCCCCGCCCCCCAACCCAGTTAACATAAGACTGTCTAAGCTTTACTGGATACATACTGCATACTTACATTTACAACATAGCTGAACTGATTCTAGCCCTATAGAACTGCTGTCATATGTATCAGCTTTATCTCTGTGATACCTCTATTGGCACAAATACTGCTCCTTAATGTAATGCGAATACAATATGCATGTTCAGATTGCAGCAAGAGAGTATATTACATTTTAAAAATTGACATTAGTGCCAAATATCACATCTACCAACTGCTACGACATATTAAGTACAAGCTTAGCCCCGTGCCTGCAGTGATACAACAGCCAGAGGCTGTTAGATAATGACCATGGCCCTTAATATACTGTAAGAAAAAGGGAGATCCTTAGTCCACAGAGAGAGTTTATCAGCTGTTAGCTTATACTTCTTCAAATGAATCATCTCTGCAGTAACCCTGTCATATTCCAACAGAGACCTGCCTCATGTTCTACTCATTATTGACTTCGAAGACGTCATTACATCTTCAAATACCTGTTATCTCCCTCCTGAAGTTGAGCCAAGATTTGAGAAATATTGAAATCCCACCAAAGCAAGAAATATCATAACACAAAAAAATAGAATCTTTCTTCTTCTGAATGTCTAGATGCTGCCTTAAAGCCTTCTCCAGGAAATAAAATATTGATAATAAGGAATCCTATAATTCTTTGTTTTTGTCCACCTGAAAGTCAACAAAGCAATCTGAGTGTACAAAAGTACAACAGTGCTCCTGTATAATACACATAACGTGTAAATTTTTCACTGAAGAAAATAAACTCCCTCCCTAGGCGGTAAAACCCCTGCATATCCCTATAATATTACAGCTGGCATGACCCCAGTGGCCTAATTAGCCATACAGCCTTTTCTACAAGCAATTACTTTGCTGTCAGTTTGTCACCTAACTCTGTTTTTAATACATTCTTTACCTTGGATACAACATTATATGCCCATTTTCTTATACTTATACCCCAAGGCTGTGTAGCTCAAAACACAACACTGCAGTTAAATGCTGAAACAGTAGTCATTTTAACATTGAATACGTCATGCGCAAATATTGCCGTGTGTACGGTAACCAAAGGAATGTGTCACACCAGTGTAGAGCCGTAATGATGTCAACTTGTTATTTACTTTCCAAATCTGAATGACTGAGCAAGGCGAAAGGAGAATTAATCAACCGCTGTGTGACCAGGCAGGCGAAAAATAGTGGAGTGTGGGGGAGGGGAAGCAGCTCCCAGGCCAGCAGATAGGCAACATGCTAGACTGTAGCCTGTGAAACTCAGCCCCACTACCTATATTGAGGCAAAATATCAAAGTATATATATAATTGAGCGTGTTTTTTTTTTGAGTTTGTGCTATTTTAACGGCATAAGTTAGCAACCAAATGTGTATTTTGGGGCAAATTATAGCCATGCTCAGCTCGATTTTAGGTACACATTTAAGCTATAGCAAACATACAGTAGCTATAACCGTTGGAGTGTATGCTGTGTTTCCGTCCGTTTTTAGCTTAAACGTATGCAGCATACGTTTATCTAAACATACAGTAGCTATAACCGTTGGAAACACAACATACGGTGTGCTTTGTTTCCAACGGTTATAGCTACTGTATGTTTGCTGAAACGTGCCAACATACAGTAGCTATATCCGTTGGAAACACAGCGTCTGATGAACGTATGCTGCATATGTTTATCTCAATGTAAGATGAACTCTGCCTGTAGAGATAGCGAGCTGGTGGGTGTTTATAAACTGATATTTTAGCATGTAATCTTGCTAATTAGGGCAGTGAGATAATATAATCATTAGTGAATTATTTGATAAAACTATACATTAGTCGTGTTTCCATTATTCAGGTTTAAGGTCAGTTAGCCTTCACCCCCCACCACCCCTCTCTCTCCTGCTCTCTGTCTACGTCTCTCTCCCGCTGCCGCTCAGCGCCTGCTGCTGTCTCTTTATGTTCCTGTTCTCAGTGAACGCTGAAACTCCACACAAGAGTAGCCTGCAGCCTCCTCAGCCACAGCAACTCGGGTTTATTCCAACTTTTACCGCCAGTTGTGAGTGTGCGCGAGCGAATTACGCTTCGTAAGCACACCGAATTAGCCGATAGTGAGTCACACGACGTTACAGCAGCGGTCGGAACTTGAAATATGACGATAAGCAAAATGGGAGGAAAGTCGTTGCTCGCGCACTGAAGTTGGAGGTTCTCCTTGTGGAAGAGGAAGAGGTGGCGGCGGACACCACGAGTTCACTCTCACAATAAAAGGTAAGCCAGTAAAAGTCGAGTGGCATGGTTTAGGTTGCACTGCAATTTAAGGCTGCTTCTGTGTTTGTGTGTGTATGGGAAGAGGATAATGACTTTCATAAATTGGTGATTATGGCGTTGATTATGAGGTTGCCGGCTCACATAGCTTAGTCACCCCTTGACTCTACACGTGTGTTGAAATTCTTTCTTGTGTCTTTAAATGTCCTCTCTTTCGGTGTTTTTTAACCAAATAACCTACTTTTCTGATAGTGTGTGTTTGTGTGAGAGCTGTGGACTACTTCACAAAAATACACTAAGTTTTAGAGGTTGAAGGCTGTCCCATTTTGGTGAATTATTAGGATCTATTTTGCCCTTAATAGCACAGTAGCAAAACCTCCTCCACTTTAAGTTGCATCAGTGCTGTTTCATTTTGTTCAATCTGAAATATGAATTATACATATTTATATTGTCATGCAGAATTGGGAAGACATTCAACTGTACTAGACATTGCCACCAGGTTCAAAAGGGACAGTTCATGTTACTGTACAACTCCTATGTTAAGCTGCTTCCTGGCTCTGTCACTTGTAATGTTAGCTTTCTTAAAGCATAATATAGGCAAGAATATATCAAAAGAAACCCTGCTAAACACATGAAACAAAGACCTTGTGATTTGACATGTCCAGCGAACACTTTATACTTTAATAAAGAAATGAAGACATGTTGTGTAACCTTAAGTTCTCTATATTTTCCAGCAAGTAGCCCTGGCTTTTTCAGTACTTCATGGAATAATGAGAAACAGCATGTACAGGCACAGTTAAGATGTCTCGCCTTGTTTCTGAGCATCAAAGCGTTCATTATCTCTTTTAAAGCAAGACATGAGAGGGATTAGTATGAAAATACACTGCTTTTGAATGCGGTCTGAACTTGATTCTACTTCAGTGGTCCAAATAATTAATGCCAAATTGATGCCCCCATTTTCTTGTGGCTGTTTCTCTACAGCATCACTCAGTGATGTTTAGCTCCTGAAATCAGATGGGGACATCTTAACAAAAGAGTTGCATTGGAGGGAACCCTATTGTGGATAAAAATGATGACCAGACGTAATTTGATAATTTTGCTGTTTTGGCTACCATTTTGGGTTCTTTGAATAGTAAGACACTGGTCATATGCTAGATGACACCTACTACTATTTACAGATGTCATCACAAGAGAGGCCAACGTAACCTAAGCCTAAATTACGTTGTCAAAACAACGTGCCAAGGCTACGTCCACACTGTTACGTAAGTATTTCAAACACATAACTTTTGTTTCGTTTACGCTTAGGGTGGACAGACAGAAACAGATTTTTGGAAACAAAAACATTGGCTTGTCTTGTCGGTCACATTTGCTCCTTGTCTTATTCGTCACACAAATACCCCATTAACCATTTCTGAAAGACAACAAACGCCAACAGACTTCATGAGCAGCGGCTAATAACAGGCACTGATGACCTCGTTGTCTATGCTAGCTGCTGTTGAATTCATCTTTTCACAATGCTACTACCGCTTACATGGAAACGAAGAAAGCTATTACTCTTACGATTCCCATTTCAAGAGGCACGACATGGAGCGAACCATTGCCTCTTTATTCCAGCATGCCTGTGCAAATTCAACATAAAGTGTTAGTATGGACTGAGATCTCTTTTGAAATGGTGCTAAATACTCACTTGAACAAAGATGAAACATTAGTGTGGATGTAAACTGGGGCCACAGGGCTTGCTATAGATTAGAGCCCCGATCGAGTACAGGCACCTCTTGTTGCACTCTACCCATGTATAATTAGCATTTTAGCTTTCGGTTATATCCTTTGAAGATTCTTGTGCGTTTGTTGTCAAATTTAACATAATACTATAGAGTGATCCCCCCCCACACACGTTTGTACACTGGTTAACATTATTAATAGTTTCAGCTTTAAGCGAACTATATGTGTGTGTAACTTTTGTCTTCCTTGTTTTTGTATGAGTTTTTTGGTACATTCTAATACAGCTTTCAACCCTACTGCCTTTGCCTTCCAGTGTGTTTACCAGTTTTGTCACGAGAGTCAACGACGTGCAGCCAACCCTTAATTGCGGTGGTTACAGAAACAGGTTTAGTGCCACCCATTTAAAGAACAATAGAAGTTTTATGGCCTTAATTACATGTTTCAGGCCACTTTACGTTTTCCATTAAATGATCCCTAAATATGTTAAGAGTTAGTGCCTGGTACCTCATGACTACCTCTCATTTATAGCTCTTGAAAAATGTTTGAATTTTAACAGAGTAGTGTAATTTTTTCCCCAAAGCTTTATAGACGCAACCAGTTAAGATTTTGTTTACTTGCTGTTTGGGTTGGTGGACACGGTTACCTTTGTTTTGAATCCTCAGAGGACATTAATGAACAATGTTGTAGGTCTACAGGTGACTGTTTTTCATATGAGGCGTATTGTATTTGCAGTCTCAGGTCAGAAAAGAAACGGCCGGACTACAATATGTGAAAGAATCATGAGTCATTCATTATTTTGCCCTGAATAGATTTTTGATAAGTCCTTCAAATGTAACTACTGAGGACTCAGTGAAGTGAGGCGCAGGAGACAAGTGCAAACCCAAGGTACATTGTGTTTAGACTGAGTGTTCAAAACTGAAACGTATTCTCTGCTCATAAGTAGGGCAAGGAAGTCCCTGAGAAAGCCCATGTCAGGCTTGTGATGCAGTAAAGCTCTGTATCAGGCTGTCCAAATATTTCTGTAGCAGTATTTATTTATGATAGGCCAGGGGGGGAGGTGAGCCATTCTCTCCAACTAAAAGAGACATACAGCGTGCATGGCTGCCATCCAACTGGCAGACTAGTGGTCACTCTAAAAAAAACCGCCCATACAAGTACCGGCTAGTTCGAGGCTATAGTTATTTATTTGGATTAATTTGGGACTCAGGGCGGCTCTGTTTATCATGGAGTAAATTTGCGTCTGATGTGCCTCGAGTCCGTCTTTGTCTGTGTATTTAAATTAAAACAAGTGGGAGGAAGCTGCATGCCTTTAAGGGTGTGTTGAATGTTCAGCTATTTCACTGTCTAGCAGCTTATCAGTTTCTGTTTCTATTGTGTCTGCACCCATCACAGCTAATGATTCACTTTCCCTCTTTAAAGCATTCATTGGAAATGGCACATGTTCACTTTCTGGCACACACATGTCTGTGTGAGCTCAGACGATAGACACAAACATTGTCTTTCCAATGTGGGTCTATAAGTGAAAACAGGTGATCTTATTTCTTACCATTTATAACATCTTACGTAGAAAAAGATTATATTCTATGTATTATTATATTCTTCTTTGCCTCTATAGTTGGACAATGATTTTGAAACACCTTTTCAGAGGCTGCTCTTTGCCGTACTATCACTGCGAGTGGATGACTGTTAAGGAAGTTGTGCAAGCTCATGCATGCCAGAGTGAGAGACTATTGAACTATAAGGAATATTGTCTTTTCACTCAGATCGTCTATTCACTCCCCTCTGAGTCAGCCGTTAAATCTGATCTTGTCAGCCTCTTTGTCTATTGTGAAGCCGTACAGTTAAAGTATGTACTCACAAAAAACATTGAGAGATCATCATCTTAAAAATGTCTGGTGATATGTAGTTGCGTCAGAGCTATGAACCACTGGGATACAGCTTTTAGTAGTGAATTTTGCGCAGAGTAATGAAGGTTAGGTAAGGAGTAAGGATGTCAACTACATGGAATACTTTGCTTTAGCATTGGACTTTGGTTGTCAAAATTATCTTTACTCTGTTACTTTGTCAATAACACAAGTTTAAAACAAAACAATCTAGGTTAATTTTACATTCGTAGCACCAAAAGTATCACTAAGAGGTTCCTACTAGGGGTGGGGCAAAATATCGATAAGGCAATATATTGCCATCCTGACTCATACAATTATCAATAGGCTAGCGCCAGTTATCACTCAGATAACACTCTCAACAAATTTCCCTGCCAATTTGACTCACTGCATCACCACGTCATTGTTTCGTTTCAGTTTGTGTCAAATTCTGTGAAACTGACACCAAATTGCAGTGAAAATATGAATTCTGCACTTAAAGATATCATCTCCAAGATTTTCATGTAAATAAATGTCTGTTAAGTCTCTATCGCCGAATGAGGAAACACAATGGTGATTCAGCCTATGGCCCACTGATGAAAGCCTTTGCATTTGCAGTATATAGTGTCCTTAAGGACTGGGTGTCTGTGGTGTCATTCGCAGAAAACAGCAAAATCATACAAAAAAATAAGGAATTTCACGTAGATGGGTTGAAATCAAAATATCCGCCCACGGATATATGGATCCGTCCAAACCTGATATGGGCTTATAACAGATAGGCTACTTAAATTACATTTTTTTGATGCACAACAACGCTTTTGTAATTAAATAATGGTGTCTAGCTTTGACTCCACAGTTTACAATACTCCCATCACCGTCTACAGCACCATGAGACGGCTGTGCACACTAGAATAAGCTGATGATGTACAGTAAATGGGCTGCACAATAACACCTTTTTAGTCCTCTGACCACTCAAGGCGCTTTACACTACACGACAGCATTCAACCTTTCACACACACGTTCATACACTCATGAAGTGCCATACAAATGTTTTTGATTAATGAAGTCATTTCTTTAGCTTCCTGCGTACCTTTGCTAAACCATATCAGTGTAAAATCCTATCACATAAAAGGTCGATTTTCATTCTCACTTTGTCGACCATAGCGGTCGGTTGGTGCTCGTTGAGTTTTCCCGTATCAGTAGTGCTCTTTCCAAGTACACATCTGGAGTTGTGATTAATTTTGTCTCCTACATTTTCTATTCTTTGTCTTTGGTCTTTTTTTTATAAAAGAAACTGATGCAGTTGTTATTTTGCAGTGATGTATCATCAGAGAGTTTCATGACTATACAAGCTATGAATATATGCTTCTACTATCCTTCTCCTTAACTGTAGGACAGATGTTCCTTTAATTTCTTGCCATGATACTTAAATACTTGTAAATATTATAAAATGTATATTTAAACCGGGATAGTCACTGTTACCACACCTCTTCTGTGTAGTTTGTGATAAGGTTGGGTCATAAGATTATATATAAACCTATGCTGATAAGGAATCTGTAACACGGAAGGACAAGGACGTTGGCGATATTCACCCTACAGATATTTGCTTATCACACAATTAGATTAACAGGATTCTGAAAGTGTACCTTTATTTGTCAGGTACTTTACTCACTTGGTTCGCACTGGTTTTCAACGGCAGTTTCACATACGCATGGAAGTCATTTAAAGTTCTTTCAAAAGACAAGGGCAGGGAGTTTATTTGCCGAGTTCTGTTCTTGGTGTTACAAAAGGTTGTCTGTGTACGTGGCCTTGGCCAGACAGACAGTCATAGGTGTCTGTTGTTTCAGGAAACCAGTGAATTGCGGCTTCGACCAAACTGTAACGAAACGAAACGACCATCTGTAGATTGGAAGTGAAAGTTTCAGGTTTGCTGCGAGATAGATTGTAATTTCCTCCCCTTTGATGTTTGGAACTTGTCAAGGTCATTCCAGGTCTGGCTGTACCAATGGTGCACACGTACAAAGAGGTGCAGAATCTAATTCAGCTAGTAAAGACTCTACCTTCGACTCTAGCTGCATATACTCGAACAAGGCCTATAAATCATTTCGTGAAATGATGCGTGCGGTCTTTCTTCACTCGGGACCTTCAGATATTACATGCTGAATTTTAATCAGGTTTGTGTATTTATTGCCTCTCAAGGAGACAATATTTTAGGTGTCATTTTGTGATAGCAGCAGAGTGCCTTTAAAAACCACATTTCAATTTCAATTTGTCGGTGCCAGAGTTCTTTGTCGTAACAAACTGAAAACACTTCCAAACTTTAATTTCAAGCAGGATAGACGCTGTTTGTAAAGCGCACACACATGACGGAGGGGAATCTTGCGGGCGTCGTGCTGTGTAAATGCTGGGTAAATAAACAGCAGAGGGACGGCTCAGAATGAAGATCAGTATTTTAGCTCACTTGTCTGCCTTGTTTGTTTGACCCTGATGTCAGATGGATGGGAAGCTCAAGGAGAGTGGTGGTGGTGGGGGGGTATTTAGGGTGGCATGAGCAGCTGTTGACAGAGAAGCAGGATCTTCTGTTCACCATAGCAACACTTGTATTGCCCTGTGTGTGCGTTTGCTGCATTTCTCATCTCGCTGTAAAGAGAATTACCAGGCTGTGGCCTCTGTGTTGACTATTACAACCTCCATAACACTTGCTGTTGAACTATATATTTACTCCAAAATCTTTAGTGTTACTTCTCTTAGTGAAACAAAGCAAAGCTGGTTACCGTACAATGGAAAAGTTTTAGTTCCTGTCGTTTGATCGTCATATCTACATTATGTCAATGCAGCAACACACAGGAACACATGGCTCCTTATCATACCATGCAACATTGAAGATCAAAGCATGCACTGGCCTAGATTTGAAGCCAGTTTTTGTACAGTGGAGCAATAAACTATCTGGTGCAAATTGATTGACTGTCTAAATATGAAGTAACAAATCACATCCAAAAGGCTTATTAAGCTGTTTTTCCTGCTTTAAAGAGCGTTAGCATTAGATGGAGATTCTATTCTGCGTACATGTGAGCAGCGCTGAGCATCAAAAGAGCTCGCTGTGTCCCACAATCTCCTCCACACATTTATTTACCAGCTCCCCACCCCCACACAGCAATACATGCATGCATGCCCTAAAGCGACCGGTTCCGTTTGTGCCTACATGAACATGTGATACCAGACGAATGCAGAAAATCAAACGCAACATGCCCTGCGATAACCTGCTGATTGTTACAGCTGTCTTTACATAATGCTGGTCAGTAATATGTATCTTTAGGTAGATTACTTGAACGCCCTCAGATTGAAGGTAGTGCTACTGCGTATGTAAAAAGAAAATGGTATGCAGCCTGTTATATTGTGAGGGAGCTGCGCCAAGTCTTGTAAATGGCCTCAAATGATGCAACTTGAGTAGACGTTAGCAAGCCTTTGTTGCTTGCAAAATGTTCTCTGTTTGAAGCTATTAGCTTAAGGCTAGTAGTATAATGTCGTCGTTTAAAATTAGCCTATTTGAGATCGTAGCTGATGTGGGCAAGTTTCATTGTGGCTAATGCGGGCGCTATGTTTTGAAAAGGAAGAGATAACATCTCTGCTTCTGCTACTTTGATTTGGATCAATTTTGATTTTGGTCAGTTGCTCGTTCGACAACTTTGTAGGAGTGCAGTGCTGCTGTGGAGTATTTTTTCCAAGCTTATGGAAAATGGTAAAAATAAATGATGTCTTTGATGTACGGCTGGGCGATATGGCCAAAATCCTATATCACTATATAGGATTTTTCATATCTCGATAACAATCACGATGTATCGTGTTTTCTAGTAATTTAACAAATAATGAGTCTACATGAAATTACCATGTTAAAGCCTATTTTTGGATGATCGTGTGTAAATAAAATACTTGACAAATAAAAAGTACTGCGTTTCCGTTTTCACATGTTAATGTCCATGTTAATAAACAGCGCTTCCCTCTATTGCTCGCAGCCAGGTTCACTCCCGCGTGCAATGATTGGAACGTAAAGCGTTGTCAAAATGACGTAAATATTTCCATAAAGCAATCCAGCTGCTGTTTTTGTGACATCACGAGAGAGATGATATAGAAAAACGCATACGATAGACATTGTCATATTGTTTTAACAATATACATTGTCTTTTCAGCCATGATCTAGACTGTTGAATTTCTGTATTTGTACAACGGAATGTACCGCTGCATGCCATTGGTCTGGATTTCCCACATTTTACAATTATCACTATTATCGTTTGCAATGTCTCGTTCCTTTTGTCTTCATAATGCATTGTCCACATCAGAAGGAGTTGGATAGGGGCGTCTCCTCTTTGAGCAATGCATGGCTGATGATATCATTTAGTTTGTATAAAGAACGCTAAATGACGCCAATTCATTTTTATTTGAAGCTAATGGGTTTAGCAGGAGGAGAGATCTCAGGTCCTGATGCTGCCGATTAAAAGCCATCACGATGAATCCTGTCAGTGATCCTCGCTGTCTGTCACCATCCCCCATTCAGTCTTCTAATACTCTAATAGTGCTTCAAATCTATGAAGGGTTTTTATCAATGATTTGGCCCATTTGTTGTTGCATGTTTGCTGTATCAGTGGCTAAAGCTACACTAAATACCCCCATTAATGTAACCCTGATGACCTTTGGCCTGCAGAGCTTTCCTTCTTTCTGATCACCTCAGCAAATAATCTCACACTTCTACCCTCTTCTTGAAAGTGTGTCCATCAGTCGAGAGAGTCTTTGGTTGTAATAAAAAACCTGCAGCCGGCTGTCTCTCTGTACACACGGTCGGCCACCCCTGGTAAACATTAAAAGTGTTGCCACCCATAGGAAGCGTGGGAGAAGTGTTTCCCCTGGAGACTGAAGGCTCCCATCCCCCACCGCTCGCCGACCTACATTGGCTGTCGCTAAGTGACTCATTGAGAGAGGCAAAGAATAATGCACAAATGGTTGTTGTGATTACCTGTGTGGGAATCATTATTTATCACCCCGCCTGCTCCCTATTCCCCACCCCCCAGCCCCCCATCTCCGATTCCCCCTCCCCCACTCTCCCTCTCTCTCCCTCCCCTCCCCCCATCTAGACTGCAGCCCAACCAGCAGCTTCAAAGGCGGGTTTTTACTCAGCAGAGCAGTTCAAGAGAAAATGGCTGCTGTTTCCAGGTCTTGTTTGCACATCTGTCAGGAGGTGACCGTGCAGGAGAAAATGGGGTCCCCTGGCGTGTCGGTTTTCAACATCATTCTTCTCCAAACCTGCATGTGCGGGAGACGGCTGGTTGTGTAGTTCTCATTGCTCTGTTATTTTTGCATCCAAATGTTTATTTTCAGAAAGAATTTATTTTATGTCAGTGATGGATGGAGGCTGTGCGCATTGGGCCTTATTTATAGGGCGGTTTAAGGAATCATTTGCAGTGGTATGTTTGTTTTAACCATGTTGGCTGAAATCTTACAAATGGTGTTTTAATTCGCTATCGGCCCTCATAAAAAGGATTGCTTTTTGCTTATGATCGATGGGATGATGTTAAATCTGCAAAGGGCTCTGTTATTTAACATTTACTTTTAACATCTTTTTTAAAAACCCACATAATCCTTCGATTTTATAATCGACAAATGAAACAATCGTTAAACTTTCACGCCTCAGACACTCTTCCCATTCTTTAACACTAATCAAAGCCATATTTGCACACTGTCTGAATACGCTGTCGAGACACCGTTGGAATGTGCACACACCTGTGAAATGTATAACTTGGCTTCCATTCAAATATTTTATAAGAGAACAATCCTTACTTCTTATCTCACACATATGAACAGGTTTAATTAATACGCCTGCTCGAAGGCCTTCAGTAGTCATGTGGTCACACTGGAAACAAACAAACTGCAACAAAGCATGTTAATAGGTGATGCTGTGTTCTCAGTACTGACAGTGTTTATAGCCCAATACACAATCCTCAATTTACTTACACTATTAATTTAGAAGCAAACATGACATAAAACTCACTTTGGGTTGCACTCGTGTGGGTGAAGTGTGAGCCTTTACATAGCACGTGTTGACAGACTTGATTAACATTTAAACGTCTGATTGACAGGCGTGCTTAAAATGGAAGAAGGACAAATGCAGCCGAAATGTGTCCAGCGTAGACGGGGTGTAGAAGTATGAAGGTCTTTTTGACAACAGCTATAGAGATGAAGGTCTGGCAGGCTTGTGGTGAAGTTTACTTTGTAAAGTAGTTGACACAAGAGAGCAATAAACAACCTAAAGTAACCACAGTGAGGCCGATGACCAAAGCAGGGCTTCTCATCATCGTTTCTATTTGTCTATTCTTTATAGTGTCCGTCAATTTGGCCGCTGTACATTACATCATTAGGTTGGCTATAACATGTATTCAAACAATTGTTTCTAACTTGGAATTCAGAGCACATAATAAAATATCTGAAGCTCATAAAACTGTAAATTTGTTGCCAAATACATGTTAGCTGAATTGCTTCTGTTGCACTTGAATGTCTTTGTTTCTGGTTTTAAAGATTTGGTCTGTTCCAACAGTGTTTTGACACACCAAGAACAATTGCTAATTTCTGTGAGTTAACGCTGTTATGAGGAAGTTTCTGTTTGTATTGATTTTGGCGACCCCTGTGGCCAAAGTAGTACCTCTTATCTCTTTGCTGATCTTGTCCTGTACATGTTCAAGAAGTATTTTTAACTAAAAATCTCATCCTGCTTCATTTCAACATTCAAACGTATCAATCGCTGTGAATCTTTGCTGTGGAAAGTATCGGAAAAAGGCTCATTTTGTGGCGCAGAGTTAATCGCCTTGTCTGACGCCTACCCCCTGGCAGTGGTTACAGGCGTTAAAAATAACTATCTAGAAATAATCAATCTTGTCGCTGATGGTCCCGTTTGCTTCTGTAGCTCTCATAGAGGCATCTGTACTAATTTCAGTCCGTTTCATTACAAGCTAAAAACTCCTCACAGGAGCTTTAAGAGTTCATACAAATGTCATTCAACAGAAACCTTTGGAGGAATTGAAGAAGGGAAACAGAGTGGTTTGTATTCAGTGCTAACCTCAGTCAGAACTGCATCGTAAACAAACCTGCCTGCTGAACAACATGTAGTGCAGAGCGTGGTGTGGTTGCTCCACTGTTGCAGTTTTGCGGGCGAGTTTCTTCCAAATTAATTATGAATTGACACATTTAAGTGTTGCAGCTGCAGCACTGGACCGTTGTGTAACATGTTAGATTAAAGCCTCCCCAGTCACCTCAAATAAACTCCGAGTAAGATTAACGCCTTGTTTACTGAGAGGATTGAATCGGTTTGGGGCATGTAGAAATGGTGCATGTGACACATAATCTAGTCCTTGAGGTGTCTTGAGGTTTGGTTGTGGCACATCTGGCTCAGACATACAGGTAATGGCTGTGGGATTTCTTTGTTACATTTACGTTGTGTGGGGTGAGTCTTATTGCAATAGCAACCAAGGCCACGTGGAATAGTAGTTGTTGGCTCCTGTGGGTTTTATTTGAGTTTTACTGAAGTGCCCTCCTGTACCATCTGTGTGTCTGGTCTTCTGCAAGAGTGTGACAGAAGATGTGTGCACAGACAATCACGTGCTGGCCAGTTCACGTAGTCCTACAGAGACACAGAGATGTTCAAATATAACCCTGTAACATCAGATCACTACAAGAACCATAACTAAGGATGTGTCAATATTGTGTCTCTCTCTTCTACCTCCCTGTGGTACAACTGTGCTGTGTAAACAACGTGTTTTGTAGTAGCAGCCTCATGAGTATTTTCCCTTTTGATGTCTTTTTTTCAAAGGGATCATATCCTCAGACTTTGACTCCACTTATAACTTCAGTGCATAAACCCCCTCGAGTCTCAGCAGAGGTTAGCATTTTGTCTGGTTTTCTGTAAGGCGCATTGTTCGGTCAAAATAGGCTCGGATGCCCAGGGAGTTGTGTAATGGATGGTGGCATTACGGGCTCATCTGATTTGAGGGATTATTGCTGCTGTCCTGCACCGATGGGACCTGAGCCCCTCCAGGCTGCCTGTTAATTACGTTTCTAGTTGTTTGGTATGTGGCTGCAGCTGTCTGGGGAGCAGTGGCTGCCTGGCTTTGATGTGGCTACCCCCTTCCTGGTCGTATATGTAAGCTGGAGAGGGATCAGAGTGGTCAGATCGGGGCACGGCGGCCCAGTTAGACAAGCTCTGAGTTGTTGTGTTTTGCAGGAGAACAGAGCATCGAGCGTTTGCTGGGACATTTGTTATTAGTGAAACCAGTGTTTGTTGAGCAGTAGACAGTAGGTTATGTTTAGTGTTTCAGACGGATGTTCTGTTTTTTTGCAGTTGTTGCAGGACTTTTTTCTAGAGCCCGACTGATACTGGATTTTTGGGGCCGATTTCCAATTTCCCATCATGCCTCCCACCTAATTTTGACTGAGTACTTTGCTGTTTTATGTTCCAAAATGCAAATCCTATTTTTTGTTAGTGTCTGTAATGTGTCGGTCCAGAACATATGTTCTGCATATGGCATATGTTGGTAATTGTCATATCTGTTATAGTTGTAACCATGAGTGAGGTGGCTGTTACCTTTCTTGACTCCAGCTGTATTTGGTGTGAAGAGCTCTGGCTCTGGCCCACGTGTTGAAAAATATCAGTCATATAGTTATCATGATGCTGCCTTACACGTGTCCAGGTATCTTTTTACACTTTGTATTCTGTAAAAATTCATCTATTAATGTCTGAGAATATTGGAGGATATAATTTGCCGATATATCTGCCATATGCTAATATCGGCCGATAAAATCGGCTGACTCATAAATCGGTCGGGCTCTACTTTTTTCTGTAGGTGTAACTTTAAGGTATAATAAGTAGGATTTTTCTTGTCAACAAAGTCAAACTGGGCCCCTCATCCTGGGCTCTTCGTCTGGGCTTTGCGCTAGCATGCTAACCGCCGGTTAGCTTGTCCTACCCGGTTCGAGGCATCTACCTGAGCAACAGAAAGAAGGCCAACTCTGCATCGCTCTTTCGCCATGTTCGCCGGTCTGAACGGGGCCTAGTTGCTAATTTGAACCACTCCCACTCTCACCTTTACGCTGTGATTGGCTCAGGGAACCACAACAGCGCCCCTCCTGAAAACGTCCCGTGCAAAGCAAAACAACAGACGCAGAGAGAAGGGTCTCACAAGGGTCTGCACACACACTCACCAACACACACGTATAGAGGCCCATAAGTGATGATTTATATTATATTAGATTTGTAAATGTCTATTTTATTTTTCTAGTAAAATCCTACTTATTATTATACCTTTTAAAGGTTACTTGTGGTACCTAATAGTGCTGTGTGTGTTTATTTGAGTTGGCCTCTGTTTGTTTGTCTCGCGCTTGCACGCTCAGGCGCACATGGGCGGTGCCATACGCAGCCCTTTAGCAACAGAACCACAGAAGAAGAACACTAAAAGCTGGTAAACAAGTTTAAATGGGCAAACGCTTTTGAGGAAGGAAGTGCATTCTGTTTGACCTCGGAAGTACACACTGTCAGTAACTGTAAACATAACTTTTGTTTGTTTATTTAAAAATATTGCACCTTTAATAATACCTCTGTGCTGAAAAATATAAAAGAGTGCATTTTTGTGGCTGCACTAGTCGCCCTCAGCACGTCTGCTGTTATACAATAAAGGCAGACTCCATCTGAAAGAATATACCAAGGTGAAAGAGTGAATAATTCATGTTGAGTAACATGTTCAAGCCCTCTGGCTGCGTGCCCGCTGGTAATTGGGACAACACCATTCTCTGTCTATTTTGCTCGATCTCTCTTGTTGCTACGCTACCAAAGGGGAACTTGAGTGGGCCTGGACAGTGTTTGGAGCGAGAGTTGGCTGGCCGCGCGGTCTTCATACCTGACACCACCCCCTTCGTTTCTCTTTGTGCTCTCAGCAAAATGTCTGTCCCTTTATCTCCAGTGGGAGAGGAGGGAATAATAGTAATATGTGTGGTTTATCATGACTCACTCTCAGGGTGCCGTCTGTTTCTTTTAGCATTTTCCCAACCTTAACCTGCTTATAAACCCTTCTATTCTCTTCCTTCTATACATACTGGATATATCTATATGTTTACACTGAGTGCGTGGGTGTGTAAGCAATGTTCTGCCAGTTCTATTTACCTTGCCCTCTGAAAGCAAATGTGTGAGCCATAGGGAAATTATAAACTCTACAGTATTCTTTCGGTGTTCATCAGCCTGAGGACAAAAACAAGATGGAATTAAAAAACCATAATTGCCTCTGTTTCCTCAGCTCCCTCCAGTTTCAACACAATCTCAATTGATACGTTAACACAAGCTCTGTTAAACACAACTATTTGTTAAAAGTAAAGGGAAGGTCAGGATGTGAGTAACTCGCTTCTTGCTCTCTTCTGTAATTCACCAGACGGGCAGTAGACAGGCTTTTAATATCCTTACTGCTTTATCAGGGCTCTCTCCATCGAGATGGTTGGCCGGGTCACTAATGGGAAGCACCGGTGGGTTCTCAGTGAGAGCCAAATAGATATAGACACTCCCATTAAGCCGGAGAGGAGAGGCTGGAGATAGTTACATTCGGTACTAGACATGGATTCACGGGTTAAGTGACCCAGTCATTGACACTGTCAAAGGAAGGAATCATGACACGGGAAGATGAAAGTGAGCAGATACTAACAGACGCTGGACGTCAGGGCTGCTGTGTGTTTATTAAAACATGTCAGCATGTATCTGCATCAGTAGAGGACTGGTGTAAAGGATTTTTTTGACAGGATTGTGATAAAGATACTGTTGGTTTCATTCAGGATAAAAGACCTAAATATTATTCTTCCATTTGTGATATCTTTTCAGGAGTGAGCCCAGCCTTCCAACATACCTCTTCCCTTTCATCGGGCTAAGATGAGTATTACCAGTGACGAAGTGAACTTCTTGGTCTACAGATACCTCCAAGAATCAGGTTTGTCTCTTTGGTAAACACACTGATACTGTTCTATGTTAAAAGTACAATCTGCTTGTACTTGATAAATACATTGCTGATTAGGGGTGGGAATCGCAATGTACCGTAAAATGCGGTGTGTAAGCACTTTTAATACATTTTTTTTCATCTAAAAAGTGGGCTGCGTCCTTTATACTGGTGCAACCAATATACCAGTATAAGATGCAGAGAGGTGTGTTATTGTGTTACGTTATATTACCAAGACGATGGCGCTATCTGGTTGTTAAGTGGTGACATCACGTCTCCGAATTAAACTGTTTCCGGGTCCAAGCAACTAAACCGTCACCGTCTCGCAGTGCTGTTTTCCTCGCTGTTTCAAGAGAAGGAAAGTAACTTAATTGTTGCTAAAGCTTCATCACGGACATGCACCGTCATGATCGCCATTACAGCCAGCACCCTCACAACAATCGACGTTACCGTAGGCTGCCAGCTGCAGCACCGGTAGCTAGCAGGGATACAAACTCGACAAAGCGAAAACAGATGGTGGGCTGTAATTTTTGTGTTTTTAAATGAAAATAAATAGTGTTGAAATAAGTTGTATACACCTTTTTATTTAATAAATAGCTTTAGAAAATCTTTTTCCCTCTGGGATACCCTCAAAAACAGACTACGTCTTATATTCCGGTGGGACATATATTCTGGGTTTTACGGTAACTCAGGATACGATACGATACATGTCCTACGATAACGATAATATAACGATACAGCGATTCTGCAGTAATTGATATATTGCAAGACAATCGTATAATGAGACATAACTATATCCGATTACCTTCTTCGGCCAATTAATTTCCGGTCTCGTTACCCTCATTGATGTCGTAAGCGCCACCTCGAGGAGTCATGACGTAGTGACGATCTGTTCAGAGCACTAGATGTTTGTAAATTAAAAAATGTAATATAATTGGCGCCAGGCTATCGATAATCCCACCCCTATTTCTGATATAGATGCTAGCTGTGCAATTCTTATCCAACTATTTTGTTAAAAGCATTCATCATGCATAAATACTTCCTAAAGATGCTGGTGTTTTTCATCTTATGCATGGTCAGACACTGCATGCTCAATAACGTGCTGTATTGTTCCGAGCTTGTAGAGCATGGGAATAAAAAGGCCATTCATGCCCTGTGATGTGGCTACACAGAAAATGTCAATATGCTCCTCATTGTTTGATAAGATTTGGATCAGTGATTAAAATCCTGGCTCCTGTGTTTTCATTCCTGTTTACTGAGGCTGCTTCTAAATCCAAGTGGCAGAATGCGAGCTATTAGTAGCCAAGGCGGATCAACATTGACTCTGGCCTGCTTTATTATCCCCTCAAATGTCACGCTTGTTATGCCTTTCACTTTCTGTATTTGATTACTGTTCGCTTTGTTTGGATCCGACTTTTTCTCTCAATATTTGTGTTGTGTTTGTGCACATCTTGTGCTTGGCATTCTCCTGTTAATGAATGTGAATGGTGTTTTTGTTTTCAGGTTTCTCCCACTCAGCATTCACCTTTGGCATTGAGAGCCACATCAGCCAGTCTAACATCAATGGAACACTAGTGCCCCCTGCAGCCCTCATCTCCATCCTGCAGAAAGGGCTCCAATATGTGGAGGCAGAAATCAGCATCAATGAGGTGAGACAGGGACCTGCTGCTCATAACTCCCACTCGTGTTACATTGCTTTATGATGCACAGATAAACTTAAGGTTAGCTGCAAATGCTGATTAACGCTAATTATTGATTTTATCAGAAAATACGATTCAGTACGTTTCAAGCTACATCACCTCATGTCGCATTACTCACGGCTGTTGTCACTACAGGATGGTACAGTGTTCGATGGTCGGCCGATCGAGTCGCTGTCGCTCATCGACGCGGTGATGCCAGATGTGGTGCAGACGCGGCAGCAGGCCTTCCGCGACAAGTTAGCCCAGCAGCAGGTGGCCTGCGCTATGGCAGCTTCGACATCCGGAAACCAGTCCAACGCACCAAAGAACGGAGAAGCCACCGTCAACGGGGAGGAGAACGGCACGCACAACATGAGTGAGTTCAATCGCCTAAATAAAAAAAAAGAAGAAACAGACACAAGTACAAAAACAAAGTCTGCCTTCCACGTTAGTTTATAACTTCCAGCTTTTAATGACTCTTTTATTTTCAATGAAATATAAGACAATATTAAAAAGTTCCTGGGCCAAAGAAGTCAACAATCAACCTTGCAATGTAAGAAGCTTCAAAATAAAATAGCTGGTTTCATTGCAGAATTCTTATAAGTCACTTTTTTTTATTAATTATTTTTTAATTATTTTATTTAAGATAATAGAACAAAAACTTCTGGGCAACAAGAGTCAACAGTTTAGCTAGAAAGAGTGGCCCTGAATTTTCAAAATAAAATGGCTTCTAACGCTTGGTAATGCTTTATATCAATGTCCCTGTAATAAGCGTTAATGAAGTTAACTACAAGTGTTAATATTATCATAATCATGTTTATTGTTGGATTATAACACATTTATAAGCGCTTATAAGAAACTTATAACAATTTATAGACAGCATTAGATTCTGTTACATCTACATGATTATATAAATCTGTACGTGGAACAGGAACAACAATCCAAAAGCAGGAGCTGCTCTCCCCGCACCGTGTCTTGGCTCTGTGCTGTCAAATCATCAGTTTTCCTATGACAGATGGCACGTCAGAATTATCGCACGGCTTTGACAAAAACAGCCTCGTGTTGTTGTTTTTTTAACAGAATGTGATATCGTCAGCAGGTGCGTAGCTTCCTCTGTGAGTGAAACCAGAGAGGTGTAGATCAGGTGGAGCCTCTAAACAAAGGAGGGGGGAGAGGGGGAGATGTTTGTCGGAACATCCCAGAGGAGTTTAATTAAAAGGTGTAGATTGCAACAGGTAGAGACGGGTGTGAGGAAGGTTTCACTGTCTGAAGATACAAGGAAGCTTTCAATTCAGATTATCCTTTTGTGTGCATTTCAAGTGGGTCAGTATTTTTAGAGCACTGGCTTATAGCAGCAGAAACACATTATTGGTTTCTTTGATATCTTCCAGTAAATTAAAGGCGCCCTGCACTTCCATTAACATTTATTATTCACCAGAGGTGGAGTTATCAGGTTATTTCTACTGCTCACAAGCTGAATCGCTGACAAGTCGGGGTATATGTGTGTTTGTATGTATGTGATGATGCATATATTAAAAATGAATGTGTTTGTGTGTGTATCTTTCCCCCGTGTGTGCGCCCACTCTCCTCAGATAACCACAGTGAGCCCATGGATGTGGACGGAGACGTGGAGATACCAGCCAACAAAGCCACGGTGCTCCGAGGCCACGAGTCCGAGGTGTTCATCTGCGCCTGGAACCCCGTCAGCGATCTGCTGGCCTCGGGGTGAGTCTCCGTCTGTGCTGAAACTGATCTTAATGCATGCTGAGTGACTCACGCCATATTGTATTCAGACTCTGGCCTTTTGTTTTGTAAGATATATGGCTTCATAAGATCCATCACTGACAGCTTATATTCCAACAATCCTTTAACCCCCCCTCTTCCTGCTGCGTTGGTATTCTGTTCAGCTCCGGGGACTCGACCGCCAGGATCTGGAACCTGAACGAGAATAATAACTCCAACTCCACCCAGCTGGTGCTGCGCCACTGTATCCGAGAGGGTGGCCAGGACGTCCCCAGCAACAAGGACGTCACGTCGCTAGACTGGAATGTAGGTTACTGATCATCCGTCCACATCCTTTTCTTTTCTACTTTTAAGAACCAGACAAGCAGCTGAGGACAGATTACGTAACTTTTCTGTCATCTTCCTCCCAACAGAGCGACGGGACTCTCCTGGCGACGGGCTCGTACGATGGATTTGCCAGGATATGGACAAAGGATGGTATGTCCTCCATCATTCCAGCACCATGTTGTTTTCATGGTCATCAGGTTTATGCTGAAGTTAGTGTGAATAATGCAACATCTGGTGACTTTTTCGAAGGATCTTTTCTAAAGGAAATGGATTTCACTTTCATCCATTAGGAAATCTGGCAAGCACCTTGGGGCAGCACAAAGGGCCCATATTTGCACTCAAGTGGAACAAGAAGGGGAACTCGATTCTCAGTGCTGGTGTGGATAAGGTAAGTCCAAGCATCCATTTGTGTCTTTCAATGAGCAAATCATTATTTATTTATTTTAATAGGCGTGAAATTAACTTTCACCAGCTTAAGTGGAAATCTGAATGTAAAGATGCTTTTCGACAGCAGGAACTAGGAACCTTATGAGGAACTGTGCGTTTCGATAGCAGGAACCAGGGTCTAAATTTAGTTCCGGGGTAATTGATTTACCCCCTGAAAAGTCCCTGCTAAGGGGATAGTACTTTTCAATGGTCTAGGAACTATCAGGGCGGGGCCTGCAGTGCTGATCGCTTCTGATTGGTCGAGTACGTGCAGCTTTTTATTTCACTCGCCATGTTCAAAAGACTGCAGCTGCAAGCTCACCGTTATCACCGTGCTTTGAGCTAGATGCTAACAGGCTAACTATGGTGTCGCACAAATGATGATACCGGCCCGTTCGTTGCATTTTATGGTGTCATCTTCGTTGTATGGCCTTCATCATCTTCTTACCTCCACCTAGTGGACTGGCGGTGTAGTGCAGCTACTTTTATTGCTTTACATCATTGGCCTGATTTGCATAATCTTTAGGTCTTTCGGCTGCTGTGAAAACGCAAACAGCAATGGGCCACAGGAACCATTTAGTTCCTTGAAGAGAAGTTCCTGTTACCTTTGCGCGAAAAGCACCTTTTCATAGTCATTCTAGTATTCATAAGGGAGAGAGAACTCAGAAATGAATATATTTGACATATAATTCAGTAATTCACATTATTTCTTCATCATCTTTGTAGCGTGGTACCAAATCTAATTGAACAAAACTTAAAAATTAAACTTTTTAACAGAAGTGGAACCGAAAAATTAAATTAAAATTCAATTAAGAAAGGCACATATTAAGGACAATGACACTATACATCAGTTATTTTTTCACTTATTTGGTGGTATAATGGGTTTTTATTTCGGGCCCTGTCAGTCTTTAAATATACAATTTAAAGAACTATCAATGTGTCGTATTGCTTTTTAATGATGCATTCAGAAATGTTGCATTCATGGTTTAATTTAATTTTCCAGACGACAATCATTTGGGACGCACACACAGGAGAAGCCAAACAGCAGTTTCCCTTCCACTCAGGTGAAGAGCGCTCACTTTGTAGAAGAGCAATAAAAGCTTCTACTGAAGATAATTAATTGGATGCACTCAGTTGTGGTTGTATTGTTGCGTTAATAAAAGCCCACTTGTGCTTTGTAATATATCCACAGCTCCAGCGCTGGATGTGGACTGGCAGAACAACACCACCTTTGCCTCCTGCAGCACAGACATGTGCATCCACGTGTGTCGCCTTGGCAGCGACCGGCCCCTCAAGACCTTCCAGGGCCACACGGTAAACAGCTTAGTCTGTGCTGCTCTTCATACTGCGCTAACTCCCTCGACTCGTGCTAACAACTGTTATGTTTTGCAGAATGAAGTTAACGCCATTAAGTGGGATCCATCGGGGATGCTGCTGGCCTCCTGCTCGGATGACATGACCTTAAAGGTAAGATTAGCCCTAAATTGTAAAGCTTAAAGATGACAATTTGAGTCGTGATATTGAGTCATATTTTGCTCTTGCTGTTTCCTTCACACACAGATTTGGAGTATGAAGCAGGAGTCCTGTGTCCACGACCTCCAGGCTCATAGTAAAGAGATCTACACCATCAAGTGGAGCCCCACAGGCCCCGGCACGAGCAACCCCAACTCCAACATCATGCTCGCCAGGTGGGATACGGCTCACACACAGCGCGCATATAGTTCTGTAATAGGCTCTGTGTGTATGGAAAGGGAAAACTGTTTCCATGTTCCAGACATAATCCCAGGAATAGTCGGTGGTCATCAGCCCCACACTCTGACCCACATGTGCATGCATGTGTGAAAGTTCTGGTTCAAATACCACAGGAATGTAAAGCACATACGGACTGCCTGTCATTCACACTGAAGATTATTGCTACTGCTGAGACGAAACTTCATAATCTTATGTAAATGCCACTGTTGAAAAGTGTGCATGCAATGCATTTTTAATTAGCTTCAGGTTCGCTCCCTCCATTATATCCTCCTAGTTAGCTTTCATTTGTTGCCAAGGGCACCCATCGGGGATTAGCTCTGACTATTTATACCTGGGTGAAGATGTGTTAATTAACATCAGCCTCGTTTTTAGTCATCATTTGTTCTCGACATTGTCAGATTCTTACAGTTCTTGCAGTTTTAATCTTAGTCTTTATGTTATTAATGTTTTCAAGTTGATTCATAAGGAGTATGTAGCCTAAAAAGATGTGTTATTAGCCCCTTTGTTTGTGTTTATGAACCTTTTGGATGTATTTCCTGCGTCAGAAATCCATGAACATTTTAAAAAGTGCTATAGAAATGTATCCTTGGTGTCGCTCCTTATCTTATCTGTGCATCCTCTATCTCGTCTTCTCCCACAGCGCCTCTTTCGACTCGACAGTTCGACTTTGGGATGTCGAGCGAGGTGTCTGCATTCACACGCTGACTAAGCACCAGGAGCCTGTGTACAGTGTGGCCTTCAGCCCCGACGGAAAGCACCTGGCCAGCGGCTCCTTTGATAAGTGTGTCCACATTTGGAACACCACGGTAACCGTCTGATTTATACCGCTCCTGACAAACAGGGAAGATTCATTGTGGTTTCTAAATCTTAAGGGAGCTGGTCATTTATTCGTTTGCTCTGCTGTTTCAGACTGGAGCCTTGGTGCACAGCTACAGGGGCACTGGTGGGATTTTCGAGGTTTGCTGGAACAGCACCGGGGACAAAGTTGGTGCCAGCGCGTCAGACGGATCGGTAAGCTACGGCCATTTACATGAAGAAGAAGAAATTATTAAAGAGGGGGTGTTATGCTGTTTCACATTTAAAGACATATATATAATGTTACAATGTTGGATGTCCAGACTAAACGTGGGTGAAGTTTTAAAACTGTAGGTAAAAGTATGTTTAGGCTTCTCAGCTCAGTCTGCAGGCTGCTGTGAATGCCAGGTTTCACACAGTTTTTTCTACATGCTGCACTTTGTGACGTCACAAGCCTCAGAAGGCTTCGGAGAGCTGGCCAATCAGAAGGAAGTAGGCTTGTAGGGGCGGGGTTTCTTAAAGGGACAGAGCTGACTGTGCAGGCCTTCATACAGCCTCTGCCTGAAACGACTCAGAACACCAGTGTGAACTGTAAATGATTCTAAGCGACTTCACAGGTATCACAGAGTGAAATATGAAGCTTGAAATTAGCATAATACCCCACCTTTAACGTTTTTTACTTTGGTTCCTGTAGTAATAGCTTTTAAAACATATTATTACTACTTTGAGAGCCGTAAATAAAAGTATGTGTCGATTAAAACGTGTTTTTAAATCTACCCTTCCAGGTATGTGTTCTTGATCTCCGAAAATAGCTGCCTTGAGACTTTGATGATGAATCCTGGAATGTGCAGCACATTGCCTTCTTCTGCCATCAGCACACAAACTGTCACCGCTCGAGAAGAGCTGTGAGGTGAAGTGAAACTAAAACCAGATTACTGCAGCAGCTTCTGAGGAGCCAACACCGACAGACTTCAGTGCACCTTACAGTTTGTTGTTGTGTTTTATGAAACACTTCAAATCAGTTAAGAGATCCCCAAGACTGGACCGAATCCAACTCCCTGGGTGCATCCGTGTTTTAGAAGGTTTCTAATGAGGACGTGCTGCGATCCCCGCGGGCTCCGGTCCAGCTGTTATCGGGGTGTGAGGGTGGAAACACAAAGATGAGTTTATAAAGAGAGAAGTGTTAATGAGACACACGTGTTTGGCTGTGAAAGGCAACAGATTATAAAAGGCAGGTTGCGGTTTTAGAATTCCTTTGAGGAAATGTGCGAATGAGCTTACCTGAGGACGTGATGAGAGTAACATCCATACTGAAGCGCCGGTACTGTCTCTGACGGGGTGCTCAGCTTCATCTCAGTGGCGAATAGTTTGTTTCAAGAGTACGTCTCGCTGTTTTCGGTCTTTATTCCACAGATGGACTTGTGAAAGTCAAAATTGAATGTGCCGCTAAAAGATAGCTCACGTTTGACGCCGGGTCAGCGAGAGGAAAAACCTGCCAAGAAAACAACCAGCTCAATTCACCCGAGATTAGATCATCGTCATTAGATGGACAGGATGTGAGAAGTGTGGTTTACAAAGAGAATTTTCTCCCTTTTTGGATGTAAATTTAAGAATGTAAAGATATGTAAATTAGATTAATACACAGACTTATATACTGTGTATATGTTTATATACAGTACACTTTATCGCAATCCTGTAGGGGCTCATTTATGGCTAGAGCTGTCACATCTTTGCTGATAACACGTGACGAGACCTCTTTTTAAACCAGGTGCATGTCTCATCGGCTTCTTTTAATAGTCTTTTTCAACTCAGCCAATCATACGACCAACAAGTTCTGTTGTTTCTCTGTGAGTCACAAAGCGCATGGACACAGATCTGATCCCTGTAAAGTGGAAGAAAGGTTCTAATTACCAGCATTCAGGGAAAAATCAGGTCAACAGTATGGGAGAGAACAGCCATCACAGTCGTACTGCAGCTTTATTAGCATTATCCCTGGATTATGGCACTTTCCTCTTAAACAGTCTGCTGTACGTTCAGAGCGAAGCATCAGTCCGGCTGTTAAGGAAAAAAAGAACGCTTGGATTGGTCTTAAGCTCGGTCGTGTGGCGCCAGCTGATCAGATCTGGTCACATTTTAAACGCCCGTGTTGTGTTGTGGGCGGAGCTTCAACAGCGTGCAGTAAGTCTGCCTCCCTCTGCTCACTGGGATCTCTTGTAAACGTTTCAAACTAACTCACCACCTTTTTTGATTTGCCTTTTTTTTTTTTCTGGTCCCTTTCCCTTTCAGTCTGCTCGAGCAACATGAAGTGCACTTTTTGTAACAGTGGATTCAGCAGATTTCTCTGAAAGTGAAGGGCCGTGTTTTATTTTTGTCTTTTTCCCCCTCTTTTCTTTTTTTTAAAATGTCACAATTGGATGTTAATGGGTGGTTCATTGTTTTCTGACTTTGTTTCATTCGAGAGCCATTATTGTCTGTGTCAGACTGAGAATTGGGCTGTGGGGTCTGTGGCCGTTGTCGGCATGCTGAGGAGCCCAGTATGAAATACGTGCTGTGACGGCTACTATCTCTCTCTCGCCCTGGTCCAGGGTTCGGTCACCTGTTTCCAAGACTAAAACGTTGAAGTCATTCAGTGTCTCAAATAAATCACTCTATTTTGATATCAGAAACCACGCAGACTGTGTCTTTGATTGAGTGTTTTTCTTCCTTCAGGAGTTTGAAATTGAGGGGAAAAGGTCGCTAACCACTCAGAGGACAATAAGAAAGTGTCACCAACAAAACCTTAAGAATATTTTTCATATTTAATATAGTATAAAATAAATGTGCAAAATACAAGATGGACAGTTGGAGATACAGCAACTTTGTTTAAAAAAAATGAGCTTATTACCCTCTGTTGGGAATCGTATCACAAAACCAGTGCACATCTAATACAGTGAATCTGCCCTCAAACATTTGTAAAGGTCAGCCTGTGAGTTATTAATAAGAAAACGTCACATTTCTTCTGTTCAATGAAGCTTTGGGACTGTTCAGCTGCTACTGTTGATAGGTCTGTAATGTAGCACTACAGATTAAAACAGCCTAAGAAGAAATATAACACTTCAAATCAAGAATTACAGCTAATGAAATCTCTGGGAGCACAGAGGCTAAGAGGAGACAGTCTACAACATCAGCAGCTAAAAGAACGATGTCACACAGGGAAAGTGGAGCGAGGCGGGCTGTTGATCCCCCTCAGCTAGTGCTTCACAGAGTTCTCCAAGGATTCTCCGTCAGCGTCTACATCCTCATAGTCTCGCAGCTCGCCGGAAATGTGGATTTCAACTGTACTAGACTCTGAACCTAGCAAGACAAAATGAGGGGTAGATTACTGCACATGACACCATTAAGATGTTCAGACTGAAATCATATATCTTTTCATATATGTGCATTGTTCCAATGTATTTTGGGAATTTTAATAATGCATCTCCTGCCATGCAATCGTTAATTTCAGCATTTATAATCTATTGCATTTCAAATGTTTTGTCTATATCTGCATTTGACCGCTACAAAATGAATGAAAAACATGAATCCTTTTAAAGATTAACTTTATTTTGAAAGACTTGTCATTTCAGACACACTGACTGGTTACACAAAATACCGAATTAAAGCCTTTCAGCATGATCTCATGGTACAAAACCAACAAAGAAATGTATAAAAATGGTATCAAGAGCTTTACAAAATCATCCCAAAATACATTTAATGGAGTCAGAAGTGTGTTTTCACAGCAGACAATTTGAGATGTCACAGTACGAAAAGCAAAGGGTTACAGTAATCATGAATGTATGACTGAGGCAGCAACAACACAACATCAGGAGCCTGAAACTGAAGCAGCTAATTGGAATTCAGCCATTATTAATTTGATTATTTACAGCTGTGCTTTGCCTGAGGTGACATGTCAAAATACCTGCTGTGAAAAAAGCTACGCGTCACTATCATTTAGTGTTATGAATAAGAAATACTGACATTTATAGACGGTTTTTGTCCTTAAGTAAGACGGCGTGTTAGAGCACATTAAAGAAAAAAAACAGACATTACGAGAAGAAAGTCGTAACAGAAGTAAGTTGTAATATTAAGAGAATAAAGTTGCAATATTTTGAGAAAAATGTCATTAAGAGAAGAAGGTCGTAATATTAGGGGAAGGAAGTCGTAATATTAAGAGAAAAAAGTTGCAATATTATGAGAAAAAAGTCGTAATATTAAGAGAAAAAAGTCGTAATATTAAGAGAATAAAGTCGCAATATTATGAGAAAAAGTCGTAATATTAAGAGAAGGAAGTCGTAATATTAAGAGAAAAATTTCGAAATATTAAGAAAATAAAGTCGCAATATCACGAGAAAAAAGTCGTAATATTAAGAGAATAAAGTCGCAATATTACGAGAAAAAAGTCTTAATCTTAAGAGGATAAAGTCGTAATATTATGAGAAAAAAGTCGTAATATTAAGAGAAGGAAGTCGTTATATTAAGAGACAAATTTCGCAATATTAAGAGAATAAAGTCGCAATATTACGAGAAAAAAGTTGTAATATTAAGAGAAGAAAGACGTTATTCTATGTTATTATGAAGGGGAATATCAGAAGAGCAGCTCACTGCCTGCGCTAAAATGAGCAACATGTGAAGTATCCGGTTGTTATAAGTGGTGACATCACACCTCTGCATTAAACTGTTTCCGGGTCCAGGCAGCTACAACGTCTCCTATTTACAATATGCCGCAGTGCTGTTTTCCTCGCTGTTTTAATCGTTCTGAGTCAAAAAAATATCCTCAATTGTCTTCTATTGATCTTCAAGTGTTGAACCAAAAAGATGAACCATAACAGGACATTGTAAACGTTTGGCTTTTACCAGTGGATGCTACCGTCAGCTAACTTGAGCTTAAAAGCATAGAAATTGTTGTCTAAAAAAAGTAAAAAAAAAAAAAACCCAACGTGGTTTAATAACAAGAACTAAACTCAATAAACGCCATGACATTTTCTGATAAGACTGCATTACTTTTAGCTAACTGGCATCTAAGTCCTTGCTTTATCTATATATCAAACAGTGCTTCCATTGCTGTCTACATAGCAATGATGACATTTAAAGCTAAAGAAATGTGGTAACTTGGCACCAGAGCAGCACCCGCAACAACAGAGGTCAGAGTCTTCCCTCTATATCAAGCTGCACAGAAAAAAAAGTCCTACCACGCTGAACAAATAGCCAAACTGTAACTGTTAAAAAAATGTGACTTTTTGTGCGGTGCAATTTCACGCCGCTGTGGTATTCACACCATCAAAACATAATTCTGCAGGGTTTTGCTTTACACGACACGCTTCATCATTGCATCAAGCACCGGTTTAAAGGAGTGTTTTTGTTATTAAAAATTCATCACAGTGAGCTTTAACTTTGGTCTTATTTTATCACACTACAGTACAAAAACAATCTCAGCTGCATAAAAACATCTTTGGACAGTTGGAGCATATTCCTCAGGGTATGATATCATCTCATATTGGTCTCATTCAGAAGTAAACACTTCATTTAAAGCCGATACAGTCCACATTTTCAGCCTCACCAGCCCAGATAAACAGGTGAGCTGTTACTGCCACCCACAACCGGATTACCTTCTGAGAGGACACTGATGGCGTCCGAGTTGTGCTGTCCGTTCAGGCTTTTCTTGGCTTCCTGGATGTGACTCTGGTAGAGCAGAGTAGTTCCCACCATGGGGTTATGACCTGCTGCGTTAGGCGCTGAAGTAGACACCGAGTCCCAGGCGAGCTCCCTCCTCCGCTGCAGGCTGAGGTCCACGTCGAAGCCCGTCCAGCCGTGGAAGGCGAGAGTGTTGAGGAAAGCTTGCATGGGATTCAGGATGCCCTAAAAGAGAGAAATCAGAAGAATTAAAAGTTTAGACATTGATAAAACCTTTTTTCTGTATCCTGATGTTTTTAACCCACCATGATAAACCAGGTGATGAGGGCTGCGTTTCTGATATTCCTGAAACCGTTGTCGTTGATGTCCGCCTGCACCTCCAGGTAGAAGAGGAGGCACTCGTTAATGATGTTAGGAACCCAGCTGAAAAACAATATTACTCATCAAGACTTAACAAATGCACCATGAATTAATGTGTAGAACTAACAGAGGGAAACAATCGTTCATTCATTTGATTTCTATTGAGAAGCAGCACGTATGAGTTTTCATGAGTTTGTCTTGTGAGAGTCACATTACTGCAGACATGACATCACAGCACGAGTGACCATTTAAAAATCAAAACGCCCAAAGAACTTTATTTATGTGGTGCAAGCTCTATTTTCTTTTTTTGAAAGAATGTTTTTGGACATTGACTTCAAGTCAGACATCACTATACCTCACAGCTAATCATTAACAATCATTCTGCTGTGAATTTCTAGAACTATCTTTTCTTTCTAGTCCAAGTATCTATTGGTGATTATTTATTTCCATCCAATATTAATTATTTTCCAGACTTGAGTTCGTGTAATCCATCAAACTGAATACCATGTCTTAGCACTGCTATTAAATTGGTATCATGCAAGATTCCCACTCTTTTCACCTGGGCTCAATTCCCAGGCAGTGCACGCTTTATTCAGCAAGTCTGGAACATAACCCCAGTAAAACTAATTAGTGTTATCTAACAACAGAGAAGACATAACATGGTAATAAGGGAGCTTTAAAAGTGCTTGTAGGTTTTTTTTGTTAACTTTGGACAGAGCTTAGCTAGCTGTTTCCAGACTTTATGCTAAGCTAAGCTAACTAGCTGCTCGTTTTAGCTCCATATTTTCTCTACAGACATAGCATGTATAGTATCAATCTTCTCGCCTAACTCTCGGGAAGAAATCAGAATACTTAGAAAACGTGAAACTATTAATATAAGTGTACCATAGTTAAAAAAGGTAACTTACCAAATAAAGAAAACCAGCATTATTTTAAAGAAGCGTATTGTGATCTCATTGGCCAGCCGTCTCTCGTTCTCTGTGTAGATTCCTTGTCGTCCTTTTAGTAAAGATGTCACTGGATCAGAAGAATAAGAGAGGTGGTAATTTCAGCCTTTGTGCATTAGGGAATAATTTCACATAGAGAGATCTAAGAGCAAGAAACTGACCTGCGGATATGGTCCGGTTAAAGAAGATAGGGTTGGCTACCAGGACGAGCACCATGGGGGCATATGTGGTGACATAGTGAGGGATGGCGTGCTCGAGGCCTTGCTCACAACTGCAAAAAAAATGCAACAAATAGGAAATTAGCATTGAAAATCACAGCTTTACAGTGTTAAACAGATTTGCTACCAATCTCGTTTATCTCCTAACAACCAGCAGATGCTAAAAAGGTGCTTGTTGGTGTTTCTACAGGGACGTCAAACAGTCTTACTCAGATATAGATGGGTAGTAGAGCATGGCCACTCCTTCAACACACAGCAGCACAGCCAGACCCCACGTAATCATGTGGTAGAGGATAATGGTGCTGATGGGGAAAAGAAACAAGTCATGAGACTGAGCTCACAACACATGCTGCTCCATATCTTTTTTTTCTGGGCAGGACACAAAGGCACTACACAGACGTATTGTGAGGCCTTTGAAGCAGAGAGGGCGTATTAAAAAATCTGACTTATAAAGAAATCTCAGACCACTCAGTGCAGCCAAAGTTCATGCTTACCAGTTTAAGTATGTTTGCAATTGTAAGGAAAGAAGAAGCTTTAAATCTACAGTAGATTCACAATTTGCTTGTTGTAAATGGCAAATTCACACAGCTTTCATAAACAGTGTAATAGAACTGATGTAAATAAGGGTGCTACGTTCAAAGCACCTGATTCCTGCAGACGTTTTCACCACCAGGAAGACGTCAACAGCATAACAAAAGGTCCACCAAAAAGAAGCGCTGAAAAATAACTGGATCCACACCTGTAACACACACAAAAAAAACAACAATATTTTCACAATAAAGGTCTTATTTATAATAAATGTGATGGTAGGAAGTAACTGTGCCTTGTTTTTAGAGGTAATCTGTTATCTGTGTCGGCTGTGCTTGTTCGTCATGCATTAAAACAATTATTTTACCCAAGGAATCAGGATTTTCCAGCATCACGCATGATTTGACCTAACAGGATATGTTTTACTCACACACATAAAAGTGTATTGTGGAACAAGGTGAAGCTTTGTCAAAGAGCATCATACGTACCGCACTGCCAACACAGAAGACCTCTGGCCAGACGTCAGTGTTGTTTGTTACGGAGATTTCTTTAATGATGTTTGGCAGGCCCAGCCAGACTGATGACCTTACAATGATACCTGCAGGGGGAAAACAACACGTGGTCTTTAATGAGCAAATCGAACAATTGCTAATATAAACGGAGACACAATTAAGGCCAAAAAATGAGCACGGGATGTTAAATTTAAAATAAATGGAGGCATTAAGTGTGTCAATTAATTAGATTTAGTCATGGAAATACAAATGGCCTCCAGGTGTGTTTTATAAGACGGTTTAATTTCCTGCAAGAAACGTTTCAACCTCACTGTGAAATAGGAAAATTAACACAATCCTGATGTGATTCGGACACATGCTGTTGTTTATTTTATTTTAAACAGTTTGAAGCTGTTAGTTTGCGCGGATGGAGGACTCTTACCGGGATATAAGTACACAGAAAAACTGAAGAAAGAAAAGCAGAAGAAAAGTGATGAATGAAGAGTTCAAGTGCATCAGTAATTCACAGCTATTTTGTGTGCTTTTAGAAAAGTGCTGCATTCAAGTTTTGCAGTTGGTGTGAGTCATGTTACTACTGACAGCAACATGACTCATCTTTAGTTTGGTAATAAGCAGCTCCAGTAATGAAGACCTCGAATGCACCATTTTTGTACAAACTTTATTGACAAATTTTAGTCTCAAGTTACCAATTGAAAAAGAGACATTTAACAATTTACTGTTGACTCAAAACTCTTCTCAGATGGATTTATACAGAAAAAATGTCCCTTTCAGCTGTAAAAAAGTTACGTTAAATGTTATCTCTGTTAAAATATAGCGGTTCAAAGACGCAAGAAACGGATTAAAGCCTCAACAGTCGCGTACATAATTGAGCTTACATCCAGCGACACCACGTTGTCTGCACCTCCAAAGTTATAGACTTTGACCGGCATGTTTCCCCTCACCTGCACATCCCAGTATGTCACATATGCTGACGATGAGGAGGATCCGAGAGGAAGACGCTGGTCTCGGCAGAGGATACTGTCCAAGTCTTCTGTATCCTTTCCGTTTAGGCAAAATTTGTAAAATAGCAAAAATAAGGCTGAGGCTCGCGCTGCCCAGACTCAGAGCCCCGAACAAGGTGGGCTGGAAAGTGACCACAAACTCGGACGCTGCGTCTCTGTTGGGGCAGCAGAAAGTCTCCAGCCGCGGGGATGCCATGACAGACTGGAGACAAGAGAGAAGAGGAAGAAAAGGAGAGAGGAAGAGAAGTGAGCTACGGTGTCAAGGAGAGAAAAAAGAGAAAAAGAGAAGAAAGGGGAGAGGAAATGACTGGATACATGCCCCAAGTCTGTGAGAGATCACGGGGCTGAATCATCATGTGCTTCCATTTAATCCCTGCAGTTGTAGCTTAACGGAGCCACAATGCAAGAAAGCCACTAAGCACTGTTGTGTGATAGAGAGTGAGTATGGGCTTAAGTTATGTGAAATCAGCATGCTACTGTATATTTAAATTGTGTGATTAATGTACAGTATTTAGCTGCATTTGGCGTGTTCAGCCTCACAGGAAAATACACATATTATTATTATGTTTTAGAGGCCTGTTTTATTCTAGTAGGAAAACTGTCGTAGGCTCCTTAAAGTTCTCCTGATTTATTAACTACAAATCATGATATAGAGATAATATATATTATTATATATATTCTAATTAGATTTGAATGTAATTTTCCCCCTACATGATTTATTTTAAAGACCGTAGAAGGAATTTAAAAGTTTTAAAATCCGTTGTTTTGGCTCAGGCTTTAACCAAAGTCATACCAGGTGAAGCAGTGATGTATCTCAGATCCACCATGATGCATATCTGATCTCCTATAAGAGACGTTCAAAGCTTGGCCCACCCATGTGTCCCAAATTAGCCTCGGTGTGTGTGTGTGTGGTTGTAATCTGTTGTTGTGGAGCCTTCTGGAGGTGATGTGAGCTGAACTCTGTGAAACATCAGCAGTGTATGTGGGCTCACACCTACAGTTAGATGACCTATCACAAGTGTGACCATCCTGTGTCATGTATTGATAAATGTATGAAACCCCATAAGGAATGAAAAGTATCTGATTTGCACATAAACACAAAATCCAACTTAAAGTTTTGACAACAGTAGAGGAACAAAGTCCTGTTTTGTCTCCAACACGGGGTCGAATCTGTGCCACAGACTTCACAGTAAATGTTTCGTGCAGGATTAGGAAGCCTACAACTAAATGAGCCCCACCCTCTGATAAGACAAGTGACATTTGCTGCTCTTTGCATATGCTAGCTGAGCTTCGCACAGGGATCAAGAGCCTGCACTTGAAATAATTTCCTCCCCCATTATGCATGCAGCAGACGTCCACCATGTCCAGATACGGAGAGGTCACTGCAGCTGCTGGGTCCGCCTGTGGACCGAGATGTGGGCAAACGACCGGGCATTTGAATGCGATTTATTTTGCAAACAAATCATCAAGGGCGTTTTATAATTCAGCACCACAGAGCGGGCATTCATTGAGTTTCTAATCCATGTGCACCTTCTCTGACAAGGCACAAAGTCAATTGTTTGGACGCGTGTAGCCTGCCGCCACAGATTAACAGCTCCCCGAGGAATACAGTCTGTATTGACTCGCTGTTTGATCGTCTGCTCTCTGCTGCTGCCCTCTGCTGGAGTGATTGTTATTCTATTATAGCTCTCAAAACACAATAGATCAGGCTGGTTGTTTACATGTGGGAATAGCAGTGTGAGACTTCTCCAGCACATTATTAAGCGCTGCTTGTAGCTTAAATCAATAATCACAGAGGTGTTTCCTGTAAGACAGCTGTTAGTTTAGAGGTGAACTAGTGGTCGTGTGTGAGCGCTGTAAGGAAATTATCCGTCAGGTTGTTCCCTCCAGGGAGGTCAGAGGTCGGGTTAGATCTGTCGGTTATAGGCCACACATCCACTCTCTGTAAAGTCAGTGGATTTCCTGTTTTCTTTTTTACAAAGCAAGTCTGAGACTCGTAACTAAGATCACTTTTGGCTACTTGAAATAAAGAGATATAAAGGGAGGGTAGGTGTCAGACGAAGCAATTAACTGCATGCTGCCTTTGTTTACATTTTCCAGGGCAAAAATTTAAAGTGAGTGATACATATGACAGTTAAAGAAACCACCACCTACACATGTACAGGACAAAATCAGCAAAGAGATAAGAGGCTTTGTCCACAGGGGGCGCCAAAATCAACACAAACCAAAAGTTCCTCACAGCAGCTTTAAATAATTATTTGTCATATATTAAAGTAATAATCGCGAAGATTTTCATTTAAATAAATATTAAATCACTACCTATCACCGAATGAGGTAACACAATGGTGATTGAGCCTATGGCCCACTGATGAAAGCCTTTGCATTTGCTGTATTACAGACTGGGTGTCACCCAGCAGTGGTTGGTCTGCCAGAGAGGGTAGGCGGAGCTCAGCGGCTGCTTTTCCGGTCTCTCAACAGTAATCTACTTTGGCTGAACAAAGAAAAGATCGATGACTTTAGGTACAACTTCAAAAATAAGTGAAAATCCAAAGAAAAAGAAAAAAATTTGTTGCTCAGATGAAGGCAAACTGTCTAAAAAGGAAAGCGACCGCCAGCGAGGAAAATCGAGTTACAACTGGAGCCAATGTGGACGTCACACATGTGACACTGTCTGGATATCTGGGAAGTGTGCTACCGCAATTACTCTTAATCACCATAGGTGCCACCAAAGAGAACGAAACTGAGGTCTTCGAGATTTAATCTATCTTTAATATAAAGTTAAAAATACTTGAAAGCATATTTAATCGTTACGCCTCTTCAATAACCTCACAGTATGTAAATTGTTTGCTTCTAATCTCTTACAATAAGACACAATGCATTGTAATAAAAAGAAGTTTCCAGCTTTCTCATCACACTTGTGTAAATTGTATATTTAACTATGATTGGCTCAAAACTTGTAGTGATGTCACAATAGCATTAAAATAAACCTAGAACTGAGGGTTCGCACAGAGAAACTTTAGCATATGAAGGTCAAGTCATGGCTTTCAGTTCAAAATGCACATATATGATTTTCTGTCGTTTGATTTTTCTACAGCGTCTGATATGTTAATATCATAGCTGAGGCACATTAAAAGCTGTTTATATCTTTTAATTAATATTAAAGCAACTCTATCAGTGAAAAAAGCACGGCTGCGTCGCCCTTTACCCGGCACAAAGGGAAGTGTGTTAACCAGATGTTGTGTTTTTAAATATAGGAACTCATTATAAGTCCACAAACTTCCTCTCTGACACCGCCCACCTCCTGCCTGAGAGGATGGGTGTGGGTGTACAGTGTCAGATTACACACAGACCTGCTCGACGGGCCGCTCTCTGCCGCCCTCCCCACTGCACCTTCATTGGCTGAGAGCAAACGGCTGCACTCCACCAGCCTGTTTTCCTGCATGGCAGAGACTTTGTCTGAGGGGAAGTGACATCACAGCACCCAGACCTGCCAAAAACACAGTGGAAACAGATGAGGACCAAAATGTTTTTCAGATGAATTCTGACTCATTTCAGCTTCTAGTGCACAGACAGAAAGAAACAAGCGGGCGTTAAAACAACTTTTTGATGCCACAGTGAAGGAGCATGTCTGCTGGACACTCAGACACTCAGCGAGACTCAACATGTCAAAGTGGATCTGCTGTGTTTTTCTCCAACCCTTTGATGAGTGGTGAGTAGCTGCTGGCTGCGTGTGCTCACATGCAAGCTGGAGTGTATATACTGCTGCGCACAGAAAGTTTGAAAATGTACTTCTAATGCATACTCACGTTTGTTTTTAATGTGTACACCTAGAGGTTGAATCAGACTGGTCCCCGATTCATGACGCTGCCTTTAACGGACGCCTGCTCGCCCTGCAAAGACTCATTGCTCAGGTAAAGTTTTAAGGAACTTTGTCGGTAAATTAAGGGAATATTTTACTGTATTAAAAGATTATAATCATATGCAATTTATCAAACGCTACACTGTATGTTCTGTTCAAAGGGTTCATGCGTAAACCTGAGCACTCTGGACCAGGTGTCTCCCCTCCATGGAGCCTGTATGCAAGGGAACCTGGCATGTGCCAAGCTTCTCATGGAAAATGGGGCAAATGTAAGTAAGGCATCAACGTCTACTTAACCAAAGGAAAGTTAGTCCCAAATGAAGGATGCATGTTTATGTTCATGTTTATGTTTATTTTGAAGAAATCCTGATGTTGTGTTTTCACAACCTTGTGAATGATTGCTGGGTTAAGTTTGCGTTGGTGTAGAAAAGTAAGAGATTAACTACAAACACTTACAAACAAGCATGCATGCACAATAACACACTCACAAACAGGTGCAAAGTCTGAAATGTCAAATATGGTGGATAATCTGAAATATATATACTCACCCATGTCAGGTGAACATTTCCACGCTGGATGGACAAACCGCCCTGTCAGAGGCCTGTTCCAGGGGTCATGTGACCTGCGTATCGCTGCTCCTTAAACACGGAGCGACTCCCGTGGGGACCAGCCGGACCAGCTCTCCGATCCACAGGGCTGCAGCTAAAGGTCAGAGGTCAAATTCAGCTGCTCGAATAATCTATGCTGATTCTGTTTGTTCACTCACTAAAACTGCAACAACAGCGCCAAAACAACAGAATGTATCTGGTAAATGTTTAATGTATTAAGAAACAGTCTGCGTTGTCGTAGCCTTCAAAGTAAAATTAATGCACATTCTTCCCAGGCGAGCAGATTTCAAAGCCTTTCAAGTGCATCGCTTCTCAATGTGATGATTCCGGTAACTCTGTGCAGGTCACTCAGAGTGCATCGAGCCGCTCGTTCAGCACGGTGCAGATGTGGATCAGAATATCGACCAATCGGGTTCCCCTCTCCACGTCGCCTGCTCCAATCAGCGTGTGGGTGCTGTGAGGAAGCTGCTTCAACTTGGTGAGAGTGCTTTTAATGTCGACGTTTAAACTCTCAGATAAATGAGGTCTGTTAGGTTCAGGAGGGGACCATCAGAACATCTGTGGGGTCTAATACCACCTTTTATTAGTTACCTCACTCTGGAGGAAGAATGCTGTAAATTCTTCTTTGTCCTTTATAATTTATATTTCTCAAATAGTGTTCTATAAAACATTTTAAACCTGACAAATTTCCTTATTTTGTGTAATAAGATGCTCCGGCTCCCACCTTCCAAACACATGCTCGTTGGTGACTCTAAATTGCCCGTAGGTGTGAGAGTGAGCGTGAAATTTTGTCTGTCTCTGTGTGTCAGCCCTGTGATTGACTAGCGATCACTTCAGGATGTACCCCGCCTCTCGCCCAATGACAGCTGGGATCGGCTCCAGCCCCCGCTGTGACCCTGAACAGGATAAGCGGTATAGATAATGGATGGATGGTTTAAAAAGGCCCAGAAGAAAAGTTCATTTTAGTCTCCGAGCAATAAGAAATGAAATCCACAACAAATAAAGTCTAAGTAATGTTGCTACTTGAAACCAGCATAACTTGTTTCCAGTCGTAAAAGAACAACTTGTATATTTTACTTTCTTATAGCAGTGAAGAAAAAAAACTGTTACAATAAAATTCCTGCTTTCAGAAGATTTTTTAAGTAAAGGAACATAAAATTAATTTTGCAAAACTTGAGAATTGTATTATTACACTTATATTATAGTATAAGAGCTCTGTTGTAAATGTAAAAATGGGTACACATCAGTTTATAGTGAGCTTTTTAATACTTCATTACAACTGCTGTTTGGTTTAATGTATACAGACGCACAGTACTGGAATGTTGAATTTACTGACGTTCTTGTACCTCACGTATTCGTACTTAACTGAATTATTTTCGTTTCATACAACTCTTTAGACTCTCCAATAAATGTAATTATATTACATTTATTTATAGGAGTGAATAATAATATAACATTTATTGGAGGTTTTTATGTACAAAATTATATTGCACCTTACATTATACTATATCTTATACCTCATATCAAACTGTTAAAATGTTGCTGCTATTAATCATACCAGGTCACTTTATCCCACAACTGTCACTTTAACTTGTCACTTGTCAGTAACTCCGCCTTGTATCCAAATTGTATATACCTCGTATTTTAGTCTATTTATTTGATCTATTCTCATTTTTATTTGTATTTACTACTTGGTATTTTGTCTTTATGTTGCTGTGACAACCAAATTCCCCCTCTTCCTTATCTTAAAACACATAACCACTTTAAGTATATTTTTCTGCTTATACTGCCATAATACTACTTTATTGACATTTCCAATACAGACATTTCATTACTTTATTAAAGGCAGTCTAGCAAAGTGTTTTATTTAGGCGATTAAGAGGGAATGTGGGGCTCTGTGCTCTGCTGAGAAAGGAGGAAAACTGTCAGAGAGTCTCCTCCCCTCCAGTTATGTAATGTGAGAACATCATACCTCATTAGTCTGTGCTCTCCTTCAGGCGCTGCTGTGAACACCTGTGCGTCTGGTGATTCTCCGCTGCACATCGCTGCCCGTCTGTCCAGCCCTGACTTGGTGTCTGTCCTGCTCGACCACGGGGCCAACGGCTCCCAGAGGAACTCGGAGGGCAAACGGCCGCTGGACCTCGCAGCTCCGAACAGCCTGGTGGAGAAGCTGCTGAGACAGGCAGGAGGTATTCAATACAAACTAACCAAGTAGTGTGCTTTACATTAGTGCTGGTGCCTTCTATTAATAACAACTCTCTATCATGGTCCCTACTTCCCCCCTCATGCCAACCAGGAGTGTCCCTTCTTAAGCAGCTGTGTCGGCTGCACATCAGGAAAACTGTGGGTAAGCAGAGACTGAGTGGGATTCAAGACCTCCACCTTCCCACAGAAGTGAAACTGTATCTTCTCTACCAATCACAGCCAGAATTCACAAGGAACATCAGCCTTTGTGAAGTCTGAACGATTGTAAGCATTTCCCTCCTCGGCCAGCAGGGGGAGTACTTACACAATCTGGCAGTGACACAGCTCCAGTAGATGGTCATTAACTGTAATCCTCCTGTGTGACAGGCCGCTGTAAACAAACCGATCCTGGAGATCAGTCTGGACTTTACTGTGAGAACTTTAAAGTTTTTATCATTAAATATTCAGAGGATATACATATTTAAAGTGTTAATGTAAAATATACAGAAGCAATATCTTTTTTATTACAGAAATGTCCACATTCAGCAGATATTGGAGTTTTTATTTGATGTTGATGCTGCTGTGTAAAGATTTTCCTTATTACATTAAACTTACTCTCATATGAAATCTCCGTGTCCGCTACATGTGGTCCTGACGGAATTCCTGGAAACGGTTTATTGCCTTTGATCCTTTGCAGAACACATAGATCATGTCTGTGCGAAAACACAGATAAGTTATCTCCTGTTTTTCCAAATTGTGTCTGAAAACATGCCAGGACATAATGAAAGCAGGACATGATCAGTAACACGTATATGTTTCAGTATTTTTAGTGAGAAGTTTGGTGCTTGATTGAGTCCTGAAACCAGAGGACCTTTTGTTTTGTGCCCTGATAACGACAAGGACTAGAAGGACTATCTCCTTATTTATTTTGGATTAAAAACCAGCAATAAAACTTGAACACGGAACATCTACTGACGCCGCCTGGGCCGGCCACTCGTGGAGCGCTCTTGGTTTAAGCTAGCCACTGTTGCTGAGCGGAGGTAAGCCCCACGCCTCCCACTGCAACCCAGCCTGTTCTCTTCTATACAGTTAGGTCCATAAACATTTGGACATTTGGGCTCTGTACACTGAAATTAAGATGTGCTTTAAGTGCAGACTTTCAGCTTTAATTATTAACATCCAAATCAGGTGAATGGTGTAGGAATTACAACACATTTTATACGTGGTACCCTTTTTAAGGAACCAAAAGTAATTGGACAAAGTGACACAATCATAAATCAAATTGTTCCTTTTAATATTTGGTTACTAATCTTTTGCAGTCAATGACAGCCTGAAGTGTAGAACCTACAGGCATCACCAGACGCTGGGTTTGGTCCCTGGTGATGCTCTGCCAGGCCTCTGCTGTTACTGTCTTCTGTCACTCTCGTAACAAGCACCCACAACATACACACCCAGCTACTGTTTCCTTACTGTTTTTGTGCTTTTCATTACTGAATCCTTATATAAAATGATACGTATCCAGTGTTATGTATGTTTAAGTCATGCACTAAAAATTAGGTTTTAAAAGAGACAAATGTATATCATTATGTGCATACAAACTGAAGAAATAAGCTTGTCAAAGTTGTTTTTCAGTCACGAGAAACAAAGACTGTGATGTTTTGGCTTTGTGGTAGTAAACAGGACGCGTTGACATATTTCCCCAGAGTCTACAGAGTATATTTATAAAAACCAGCACAGCAAAATCATCGAGACAAAACATCACATGAACACCGGATGCATAAGAAAAAGGAAGACAAGTTTCATCATATTTTAAAACAGCAACTGAATGGATGAATGTGTAATCACTGAGTCACACGGAGCTGAGGAGGTGATCTCTATTTATCCAGATGATAGAAACCAAACGATGCCGTGTTCTATGTAGGTCATCGGCCCTCCATTGCTCAAATCGAGTATTTTGGATGTCCTGCCTGATTTCATGGTAATCATTTGTTTTTCCACTGCCTGAAGCAGGGGACATGAAATGCAAAGTAATGCTACTTTTCCTTCTGATTCTCCCAACAGTTTTCTCCGCACAGGTTGCATAAATATTGAGTGTGAGGGTGCATCATGTAGGTGTTTTTAAAGCTCTGAGCAGCCTGTTCGCTGTCAACACTTTCGCCTGAAACTTTAAAAGGGCTCAGTGACCTTTGACCTGAGTGTTCGCGCGTGCATACAGCCAATCAGAGGGGCCGAGGGACCCCCGGAGGAGAGGAAGAAGAGAACAGGGTTTTGGTTTGGAAGGTTCCTAACTGAGTGAAACGACCCGGAAGTGTCAGCCGTGATAAGAGCGGTTCGAATTCTGTAAGCGATAAGGAAATCATTATCTCCTTTAGGAAACACTGGACCATCTTTTACAAAGGAGAGGAAAAAATAATGACCCACAATTCCTTGTGGCAGCAACATTTAAAGTGACGCACCTCTCTGCGGTCATGAATACACGCATTAACATGACAGAAGATAGTAGGCTAGGTAGTAGATTTGGATGCCAGCTTGACTGGATTAAACGGTTATTTCCATACAATTAAAGTTATGATTCATGATTTAATTCCCAAAACCAGTTAATCAATCAAGCTAATGTAGATTAGTGCCGTTTAAAACTCAACCCACGTGTCTGACTTGTTATTTTTTTCTGTATTGATGACATTGATGAAGCTTATATCTAAAGTGCGACTCTTATTTTGCCTGTAATAAATATGATAAATAAATAAATGAAGTGAAGTGTGTTAGTTTGCAGTTTTGTGTGCTTCACACATTACAAGCTCATAGTGAGACAGAACAAGTGTAGACTACTGCTGCTGCTGCCTCGTCCTGACGGGCCATACTGGTTCGTAAACTTCTAAATGAGGTCGGATTTTTCACGTTTCACGTCCACGTTTTTACGACTGAAACAACACCGGCCGATTGTGCTCTTTGTAGTCTGTCATCGGTAAATTGTATTTTTTTTACACGGCAGAACCATGTGACATCAGTCACATCCGCCCAGCTTAAGTGCAGTCGGATTCTCTGAGCACTGTGGTCGTCTCCTCACACCTTTCCTTGACCTCATGACGTTTTCCATCGAGGTCAAGGAAAGTGGTTAGAAAAGGACAGGAGGCGTCGTTTTTTACTTTTCGACCGCAGCCCCCGGTTTAGGGAAGAAAGACAGCGATGGAGAATAAGGTTTTCTGTATGGTATATACTGACTATCATCAAAGCAACAGTTGCTCCACTCACTCACACCCTTCATGCACTCATTAACTTTCCATCAGTCCCTCCTGTACCAATTTCCCTCTTGAACTAAATCATCGTCCCCTCAAACGTCGCATGAGTGCCTCGGGGGGGGGCGTCCAAATTGAACGAGGTTTCGATTTAACTGGCGTTTCATGTGAAATCAATACGGTGGAGGAGCTTCTGAAGCTGCTGTGGAACACCTACAGTATCCTCCGCCTGTAATTACTGACATAAAGACAATTAGGTGAGACGAGTCTTTCTGGTAATCAGTGTCAAACGACCGCCCAAATTATTTTCCACTACAGCAAGAGTGGCGTCACTGATGGTGCTGTGCAGCGCAGCGTGTCTGAACAACTTCCCGGGTTCAGTCAGGTGCTGCGTGGCACTCAGATGCACTTAAAAATCTACCAACCTATGTGTGATGCCAAAGCTTTTACTTTGATTCTCCAGAGGGAAACACTCCATTAACTCACATCCTATTTCTTTTTTTTTACTGCAAAGGCACTTACTAGCAAAACGGCGCAAAATGCATTTTTAACTGAAGGTTGAAGTGAAACAAGTTATGCAAGTTTTACATGCAGCAAACAAAAAGCAAAAGCGTCAGGCTCCTTCTACAAACAGCTATTTTTAGGAACCACTATAATAAAAAGAGTTACAGGAAAAGCAACACAATGCAATCTTAAGGGAATAAACACTCTGCATGTGTTTATAATCAACACAGGAGTAGTTTAGCCGTTGCATGAGTCATCCCAATCATCCCGAGCAGCTACCACCCACTGCGAAAGAAGCTGCACATGTTTACGCCACACAACCCTAACGCGCACACATCTAATAACCCAACTGTGATCGTTCCTCGCGCCCGCGTCCTGATTGCTCCGAGCCGGATCTTGTTTTAGATATCAGCAGCTCTCGCTAAGCTACAAGTGGGTTGCGCCGTGTGTCCTTGCACTCGCCAGTAATTGCTTTGGTATTTTTAGTTTGCTGGTGTCGGGGTAATTAAAACAAATAGGAGAGATAGCGGAGACAGGGCTCTCCTGTGGCCTCTTGGTCTGAGCGCGGAGGGGTTTAGTTAGGTCATATACTGCAATGTTTTCAATTAGACACCCTTGTGCTAATGAGGGTTTATAAAAGAGTGGGAATACTTACGCAAAGCAGGACTACTGTGTGACTAAGACATCTGAATGTAAGCATAAAGGCGAGGGTGTAGATGACATGAACGTGCTCTTTTATCTTCTGCCGGAGTAAACGAGGACAAAAAGCATCATAATGTGGAACAAATGGGATAAATTGACAAAAGGTGTTTATTTTATAATCTGTATCTTTTATACATTATAAAAAATTGTACAATATAATCAAAAATAACAAATTTGCCCTACATATTTTGCAATAAATACACATTTATTTTTTCATGTTGTCTTAAAAAATACATTATTGATTCGATGTCACATTGTTAAAAGTCATATTAACTCTTAAGTGCCTGAAAAGAGACGAGTACAATCTCTTCGGTTAGTAACTTCGAATCAACTCACATGTTCCCAAAAGTCGGCACTCCTCGCTGACATGTAGCCTGTGAGGAGTGCGGGGGGGAGGGGAGGGGGGGAGGAACAGAACCACAGTCTCTCAGGTGCAACCGTCTGTGCGTCCGCGGGCGGAGGGAGCTGTGGCGGGTCAAGAGGTACCCAGCAGGTAGAGACACTGCAGGTTCAGCACCACGAGGACCAGCACCAACGCGACGAGGACCTTCTGCACCCACACGCACGTGTTCAGCTTCTGCTCCAGACGTGAGTTGCAGGCCATCATTCGCATGAGCTGGTGAGATAAGAACTGGTTCACTGACCCGGTTTATCAATCTAACACACTCGCAATTACAAGTCGTGGAAATAAATTAGATACACAGTAAGTTCAAGGATTAGAACGACAGTTTGGGAATATGTCTAATCTGTTTTTCGCCAGGAGTCGGATGAGACGGTTGATACAACTCATGTCTGTGTGATAAGTACGGACCTGGAGGAGGGAGGCAATTAGCTTCTTTAACATTCAGAGTGGAAGCAAGAGGAAACAACAATCAGGGCTTTCTTCAGACTTCACAAATACACCTACCAGCACCTCTAAATCCATAAACACAACTGTTATAAAACATTATGGGTTTAAGGGGAGTTAAGTGCTGTCACTTGTTGCTGGTGAACGACGGTTGAGTGACTTCCAATCTTGTCGTCACTTACGGATTATGAGTCAATCAGCAGGATACACAAAACACTGGGCAGGCACTTAAAGTGTTGACAGTCAAGAAATACTCCCAGCACATGATTTCCCTAAAACCACAAATTGACATTTAATTGCTCGAGGTGATGGGGAGCTGTTTTTAAACAATGAAAAGAGCCATGCCAACTGTTTCCCTGTTTTTAGTCTTTATGCTAAGCTAGGCTAACAGCTCGGTTCCAGCTCCATAGTTAACACACAGACATGAACTCTTTCAAAATATTCCCCTGAATGTTAAAATAGGTGTTTGAGTATGAAATAAAAATAAAAACGTATCTGTTTCATCTTAATTGGTGTGTTTCAACTTTCCATGTCCTTGATCTTAAAATAGATTGTAAACAAGGCCCCGTGTTAACAGAAGCGCTGGCGAGTGCTGGGATGAAGCACTTGTGCGGTGAGAGAAAAAAACGCTGCATGTGGGTTTTGTGTCTATGACAACAATAAGCTCCTGTGAGGAGTTTTTCACTGGTTATGAAACAGACTGATATTAACTGTGATTACTCTATATGACCTACAAAAGCAAACCAGGTCATCAGTAACAAGACTGATTATTTCTATATAGTTATTTTGAATGCCTGAAACTGTTGGCTGGGGGGGTAGGTGTCAGACGAAGCGATTAACTGCACGCTGCCTTTGTTTACATGTTACAGGGCAAAAATTGAGTGATACATATGACTGTTGAAGAAAGCAGGATGAGATTTTTTGTCAAAAAACACCACTTAGGGAACGATCAGACAGGACGCGTTTTAGCAGCTGGAGGCAGCTTTTTTTGTCATTGTTTTCAATTTGCTTTGCAGAGCGCCACGCTTTTTTCCGCTCTGTGCGCCTCGCGTTCTTGAGAAAACGCTCCGAGCGCCTCGAGTTGAAAAAACTTCAACTCAAAGAAGTTAAGCGCCCGACGTCATGGGCGTTTTTTCTCATTGTCCAATCGGATGAAAGGAGAGGCGAGCCTTCTGTCAGTTTAAAATGTAACGGTTAGGTTAATGACAGCTAATGATTCGGTGGTTGCCTTAACAACAGTAGGGAAAAAAAGCCGCCCCCAGCTGCTAAAACGCGCTCTGTCTGATCGGGTGTTTACTTTCACAAAAAGGCAGTGCGGTGCACCTCGCGTTTTACGCCTGCAATACACGTTTTGTTTGTTCGGGCCCTTAAGCAGGACAAAAAAATCAGCAAAGAGATACGAGGTACAGCTTTGTCCACAGGGGGCGCCAAAATCAACACAAATCAAAAGTTCCTCACAGGAGCTTTAACTTAATACAACAAGCTTACAACACTTACCAGCAACATTTAGTGTCCGGCCTTTCGGGACTTTTTGGTCTCTATTGTGATACTGTCTGTTTGTCATATCGTACATCTCCAGGTAGACGGAAACGGCCAAAACAAGTTGCTCCTCCATGTTTGGTGGTAATCAGGGTGACAAGTGCCCCATCTGATTGGTTGTCTGAAAAAAGTGGCGGTGTCGACACCAGCGCCTTTCTGAAAAGTTCAGAGATTTTCAACTCACAGCGCTCGGAGTGGCTGCATAAAAAAAGCGGAGCTGAAAAAAGACTCCTGCATGCGCTCTGTCCTCATTGGACAATTGAAAAAAGACGCTGGTGCTCAGAAAAAGGCGCTATGTGAACACGGGGCCTTATGGTTCAATTCATACAGTATGTAGTATGTGGAAGTATAAGGTTTCATGTCGTCTCCATATAAATAAAACTATATTGTAACTAAGTGATAATAAGTATTCTGCAGGAACAAGGCTTCTCTTTCAACAGAACTCACTGTCGTGTTGAATTCCTGCTGTCCGCTGGTCCCCGTCTCCATCAGACTGTTGTTGAGAGGACTCACTGTTGGTTTAGCGCTCTCCAGAACATGACAGCGCAACCTGTTGGAGAGTCGAGAGTCTAATAAGCAGAGACCTTCAGTGTGATACAGAGCCTACAAGTTCACTGTCAACACTATGATGAGAAGTGTGTGTGGCAAACACTGTAACACACAGTATATCTTGACATGACTAAAATAAGGAGTACAGATCCGTACCTGTGTTCCATGATCTTAGTTTTCGGTACTTCTTTCCAGAACTGTGCAAGCTCTTGTGATCCAGCATTGTCCATCTCTGCAGCCATAACCAAAAATCTGTCCTGTGGGGAGGCCTGAGAACCTGCACGGAAATATTCAGAGCAAGATTAAACCAAAACATTCATGTAGGCAGATACAATTTAAAAAGTTAAAAAGGAGCCGCATCATAAAAGTCAGGGAATCAGAAAATAGGTAGCGGTGATTCCTCCGAGGTTAATGCAGCACATCATGACCTTCAGCTGATGCACAGCGCTGTCAGTCATCTGATTTGTTTTCGGGGGATGATTCTTTTATCACTCTTCAAATATGTATGTCAGGCAAAGGAAAGGAAAAGTGGCACTTTGAGAAGGTAAGAGACTCAAACTGGACTCTTTTGATTATTCTGAAGTTCAGCATCAGGAAGCTGCTGTGAGTGCGGCAGAGTGCAGAGCGTAAGTGCTGTACCTCCATGCAGAGACACCACTATGTCTACAGAAGCTCCTGCTTCACAGCTGCTGCTGCTCGGCTTCACTCTGTACTTCTCAGGCGCTGTGGTCCGTACCTGAAGAAAACATGATGTAATGGTTAACGGTAACATGAGAGGTCACTTCTGACGCATATGAAACATCAACAAATTGACATGAGCAAGAGCTAATAAAAGCGAGGCCCTGCTTAGTCATCTGGTAGAGGTCTGATCCCGCCTCGAGCAAACAGCTCTCAACTAAAGAGTTTTTCTAAAGTGTGTGGTGACTTCCCCTGCACTAATATCAGATCCCATCGGCTGTAGTCTGAGGACGATAGAGCCTCTGGGAACAATGGAGAACATGTTGGGCATGTCCGGTTTAGCCACCAGTTAGTGATAAACGACATCCAGTCAAGACTTGACCTTTTCTACATGCTGTTTTGTTTACAGCAAAAGAAAATATTCTTGTGATGTACTTTAATTAACGGGTCTTACCTTTGCCGAAATTTCAACATCATGATGCAGATTCGTAAAACGTAAAAATGAAGCTTCGTCAGGTCTACTTTTAAAAGGTTTGTTAAACGGAGGTCAGATCGATTGTTTCTGATGCATTCGAGGAAGTCGGGAAATCTAAACGCTGAACGGCTTTCGTGACACAGCATCAGGGGAATTTATCTTAAGTTGAATTTCAGATCTAGAACAGGTTGTTAGCTGAACTTGCTGCAGATTAATAAGAAGCTAAGTTGCTGTCAGATGACGCTGATGGGAGCCGGGAGGACATTACGCCGGACACATACACATGGACTGTTTGTCCTGCATACGCCGCAGCCTGCCGATACGTGATCGGTCAATATTACGCGGACTACAAGTGTAGTTCAAACAGAAACCTGAACACTTACCTTCCCTAAAATCCACGTCCCTGCCTACAGATTCTACTTTCTAAGTACAATCTGTAAATGGAGATTACCCCAGCACTAATACATTACATTATATTAAACAGAGGCACGCAGGCCGGTGGGATAAATGTACTTTGTAACTTTTCTGTTGATAAACTTACTGATTTATAGATTTAATTAAAAATTGTATTAGCATTACTTTATTGTAGCAGTGCAAAGCAGTTGTTCTGTCAACTAACGCTGTGAGAAACTAGAACACGCATGTATACGAGCGCCTTTGCACTCACCTTGAAGGCGACTTGATTCTTGGTCACATTGCTCAGGATAATGAGGCTCCTTTTCTCCGTCTCGCCGGAGCCGAAGCTGAGCTCCTCTGCGGGGCTGTGGGGAGAGAGAAACACACACATGATGAAACAGGGGCAACATTAGAAAACTGTCTGGGTGGAAACTAGAGGCTTAAAAATACAGTCAATTTGTGAACTCCGATACAGATCCGATTCCCATTCGGTTCACAGCATGCTTTGTTGTTTCTCTCCAACGTAGCTTATCAATACAAATTGGTCTGCTACTTGTTCTTGTGCCTTGCTGTCTGTGTGGTAGGATTTTCCAGGGACTTGTAGCTTTTCCTACAACACATAACCTTAACTTCTCTACTTAGTAAGTCTTTTTTAAAGGATGATATACAGGTGATATTTTGCAGCTTAAAAAAACTCATTCAGGAGATGCCTTAATGCCCTATCATTTATTCCGATTTTAAAAGAGTCTTCACAGATTCTTCTACACCTCCTGACAACTTTTCTTTAACCTTTACAAAAGACTCTTACATGGAGCTCATTCATGACTCATATGGATTTCTCTCATGTGTTTCTGTGTCCTTGAAAAGCCACATCTTGGCAGCAGGAGAATATAAACTGAACTATTTTAAGGTTTAGGTCCAACCGAAATCACATGTAGCTATTCCCTTTTTCAGTTAAAAAGAGGAAGAGTTTTTTTTTATTGTTTAAAGAAAGGGAAAAGGGCCTTTGGGGAAATATCAGCAATACTTCCTCTCTGTCGAAGTGACTGGATGGTGTTTGATTGACAGCAGCTGGCAGGCTGAGCCCTGGCAGACGAAGGAGACAAAAAGCTCAAAAACCTATTTTATAAATTACAGGCAGATGGTGCATCGTTTGCAGCTGATGATTGACAGCAAATTTACACTGGTGTTGCTCTATACATCTATTCAATGATCATCAATACACTTCGATACTGAAGATCTTATCTTTGCAGTCCTTGTGGCAGCAGCAAATATTATATTGTTGTCTACAGAATGAATTTAACACCACATAACGATGAAACTTCTGATTAATATCCTCACTCTGTTCCCTGATCAGGCCTAATGATTGGTTGTTGGCTCGTTCAACATGTTGGTGCAGGACAAGACGTAAGCAGAGTTAAGCTAGTGTGGGTTGCTGTTCAAAGTCTGTGAATGTGTCTGGCTGTAAGTCGGTTTGACCGTTATCCAAATGTTACCGCTTTATGCAAATAAGGGTTCACATGAAGCGATTTGATTGGCTGTGAGGAAACAAGTTCTGTGTAGACAGGTACCAAGCTGCTGAGAAAAGAACGCCAAAAACTACGGGGGCGTTGTCCTCATACGGGTGAAACAAGAATTAGGTTAACAGAGAAAATATGCTAGTATTAACTTGGTTACAGTTGCACGTTAACTGGAAGAGCTCTGATCATGCTGTGATATCCAGAGCGGATATGTGACCTAAAAGTCAGCAATGGAACACTTTCCCTGCAGGTCTGACCCTTGATTTTAAACTCGATGCTCCTTCTAACAAAGTTTGCAACAGTTCAACTTCACTATTAATAGTAGATTAGACTTCAACCTCAGCGAACAGTGAACGCATTGGGGACATCCACGTCACCGAGAAGAAACTCACAAACAGATTACAATATCATCCTCATGTGGAGAAAGCCGCTCATTGATGCAGCTAAAAGTGCTACGAACAAAGATCAGTTTTTTCTCTGCATGTCTTCGTGCGTTCTTTTACCCAGTAAAACAGCTGTATAGTCTGGAGCTCGCTTGATCTCAGAGTGAGTCTTCAGGCTCTGGGAACCTTCGGCAAACACAAGATCAAAGCCCCCCAACTCCCCTCTAAAGCCCACAGCCCCGAATTAAGGCTAACGCAGCTCAGAAATATAATTGCGTTTAAGGCTCATTTAAATCTGTTTATCACTATAATTCACAGCCCAGAGCTGTCAAAATCCTCACATCAAAGCTGTTTCACTGTGAAAACACAACTCAGCGGACATTATTCATGAAAACGACGAGTGAAATCACACAGTGTGTGAAAGCATGGCCAAGTATTTACCCGGAAAAAAAACAACCAGATTACTGTGATTTCTTGACTCCTCTGCAGCGCCGAAATCGACACAACCCTTGCAACTCACTCAATGATCAATTAAAACATATGATGTGATTGACTACATGTGAAAGAGGTGTGACCTGCGCTATTGATCAATGGCCAGTGTCTCTCACTGAACTATTGATCGGTAGCATGCTTAATTCCTGCCCACGTGTGGCCAGATCAATCGGGCTATAAAGGAACAAACACATCAATAATGACTTTAGGCGTTGAGTCGATACGTGAAGAGAACATTTTGTCAATATGTACAAGGCAATTCAAATTCAGGCAAGTCATACACATAGTTTGGGGTGTATTTGGCGCACCTATCTAAAACTATTCAGTCTCAACAGCTCTACAGAAATGCTTGCCTGCTTGAAGGATTTGATGTTCTGCTGTTTCTAAGTGTACAAAGCAGAAGTGCACTGTGAAATCAACCACAGAGCAACATGTGGTTGTGGTGACTGGCAGAATGTTTTTGGACAGAGGACAAGCTAGTTAATGGATACAGCATCAGCTCTGAGCATCAATCCAGAAATCCTCCGATGGCCGGTCGAGCTCTCTGGGTTCAGGCCCTTCTGTCTTCAAAACACAAATGATGTCTAATCGCAGGACAAAGAATCTGGACTGTGTGCAAATACAACCTGGGAAGAGGTGAAGGACAACTAGACCGGGTGATTTCACACAGAACTGGTCTGCCTCTGATGCATGTGTGAATGTGAATTGAACTCTGGTACGGACACGAATCAAAGTTTGTCGACTCCTCAAACAATGAGTAACAGGTGCTTTCCCTGGGCACATTCTTCTTCTGTCTCTATTTCCAGCAGTGACTGTAGTTCAAGCTGCCTTCGTCAAGTGGATTTCTAACGCCTTGACATGTCGTGCCCCATTGAGCAGGACCATGGTCGGAGTAAAGTCATTATGCACAGTACATTAGTTTAATTTGTACACCAATTTGTAAATGTTTAACCAGCTGTGGCTAGATTCCTATGTCCAGTAGTGTAGTACTCATACTTAATGTTCTTGTAATAAATATACAAATGTCAATAAGTTGTTGTCTGGAAGATAAAAGAAAAAGTAGAAACCAGCTTTTGATGATCAATTCGATCAATTAAATAAAGATGGTACTCATGAACCGCTGCATTGGACAAATTAAAAATCTGACTTGATTGGGGGGAGAGAAGAAGAATCAGGGGATCACAAAAACTATAACAATTTATCCTGAATGGGGACCCTTATGTTGAATTTAATGGTAATTTGTTCAGTAAAAAACCTGTTATATGATGGTTGCTAGAACAGAGGTCTAAGGCCTCTTCAGTTGCGCAAAAATAGAGCTAGCAAACACTACGGGGGTGTGACTACGGTCAAAGCATCACAGAGGCTGAGCTTTCGTTTGCATTATTTTATCAAAGAAGAATGTGGTATATCTAGCAGAGACACACAACTTCCTTGAAGTACAGAAGACAACCTGCAGCTCAACAGCCATCAGACAGACTGAGATCGACTTGCTACAGTCCCTTGGAAAGTCACGTTTCTCTTAAAGGGCCAGCGACCCACCAACCAACTTTGGCAAATGCACAACACCAGCAATCCAAGGTTGGAACATGTTACAATAACAAACAATAATGTTGCCAGTAACATATTCTACCAAAGATAAGAAATTATATTAATCTGGGAGGCAGAGACAATTAACACACTTACCTCCACCTACAACAAGGGGCTTTCCTACAGTCGCACTACAGGGAAAGTGGTTCACAAAAGTTGGTAGAAGTTGGAATGTAGATTACTCAAGATTGTCAAGACATTTTACTAAAAGCCAAACATGCTCACCTGCTCGTGGCATTGCAGTAAAGTCAAGGAATCACCAAAGTAAGTAGCATTTATCCTCTGGAGGGCTGAACAGTTCATGGCTGTCCATTAAGTAGTTGTTGAGATATTTTAGTCCGGGCCTAAGTGGTCGAACTACTGACCCACCCAGACTAAAAAATGCCATCCCAAGAGCCAACCTGCTAGTGGGGCTAAAAGCACCATTTAGAAGGAAAAGCTTTGGTGGTCTGAACACTGAAGGGTTTTTTTTTGCTCTAAAAGAACGAAACATTCGAAACACATGTACAGGACAAACTAAAAGACAGCTCCACCAACAGTTAGAAGATTTTTTTCCCCAAACAATTATCTATGGAAACAAGAAACGTATTAGGTCCAAAGAAGGGTCGGTAGTAAACATGTGTCTCATGAAACATTGCCTCAATGGAGTTATTGGAACCTAGCAAGACAACCTCTTCTTGGAGCAATGTGTTCGTCATCATCTGTAAGTGTAGTACCGACATTCCGGTGATGGAGAAGCACGAGAAGGACGACCTACCTAACATCCAGCAGAATGCCTTTGAAGGTGGTCAGTGGCTTCCTGGCTCCTTTGGTCCTTGAGCTCGTTTCTCCTTTGTCATTGTCCTCTGACCTCAAACTGTCTTCCAGGAAGTTCACCTGAAACACAAAAAAGCGCTTAATTAGAAAATAGGGCTAAAAAAGTGAGTGTGTAATCATGTGACCCTTATCTGGATCCTTTAAAATGAAATGTTTGACCCTTGCCCTTCATGCAGAGAAAGCTATCAGTTAATGAAGCTTTCCACAGTCATCTGTCATGATTAATACGTGTTTCTTGTGAAATAATGGTTAAAGGTTAGTCATCGTCAGAACCCCCCCATGATGACCCTTGTTCCAATTTCTCTCCAGATGGAGCAAAGAAAACGCAGCATGTCCATCTGATAAATGCAGAACCAAAAAAACCTTTGACATTTAGCCAAATAATAGTTCAACCCAGCCTGAAGTCATATCACGCACTCATGCACACTTTCACTTCAGCAAAACATCCACTATTCCGCAGATCACAAGACCACACAACAGCTGACGGGATTGTGAAACTCCGTGAACGTGTGGGATGTTATACATATAGTAGTTGAGTTGGGGAAATGGATGCTTTCACAGTGTTGCTGACACAGCATATTGTGTAAAACAGATGGGAGAGTGAGCACATCGCCGGGCAGGGGAGAGGGGGGGGGGGGGGTCAAAGGTGAATGAACTCTGTATGTAATGGAACACTTGTGACTCAGAGGGGAAGTGTGTCATTTGCTGCAGTTAAGCAGCTAAACATGTCGTCTGAATTTAATGGCTGACTGCCGTACATACTGCCACAAGAAAGACATCGAGAGATAATCATCATCATGTCTTTGTTTATTCATCATTTTAAAGAGCAGGATTCACACAGTTAGGTAGTAATGTGAAAAACAACCTTAATTAATTTAATTAAAATCAAACACTGAAGCAGATTTATGAATTAACAGTACAGTTTCGGTTAGTGTCATCAGCAAATTTCATAAAGATCATACAAAATTACATTAAAGATCAACAAAGGCAATTATTTTGAAATACAATTTTTTGTAAAAAAAAAAACTAATAATCATTTACAAAGAAATAAAACAGACAACAATAAAATTAGAGAACTTGATTGACTTCTACACATTATGTGTAACATATGAAATTCAAAGACAAATAAATCACTGAAGAGATAAAATTATCCCTAACTTAAGGATTAGTGAAATGCTTATAATAAGGCATGTCTATGGATTATACAGTACATATTAAAACAAGATAATCTATATGATTAGCACCCTCCAGAATCACAGACCTGGTGAAGGGTACTATTAGAGGACAAGGCACGGACGGCTTTTGTTTAAAAGTTGCCTCAAAGGCAAGCAGTGTTAAGATTTAGTGCGAAGGGTTAATAGCTTGGTCTAACGTAATAAGAGTAATTATCTGAGAAGCAATTACTTAGTGTCTGAGCTTAGAAGATAATGTTAAATTGTTAATGGGCAGCAGTGATTGTGCTACATGTTCTCTTGGAGTGTCTTGCTTGGTTGAGTGTTGAGATGAAATTGTGCAAACGGTAGGCTACATTCAGCCTACATCCCTTGATGACAAAGTCAGAAGTGTTGTGGTTTTAAAACAGTGCAATAAAATCTAGAGGGTCCAATTGAAATGTGAGGTCCAGGACGGGTCAAAGGGGGTGGTGACGGCATCAGTCAACTGTGAGGGAGGTGCACACGCAATTAAGTCCCGAATCACGTGAGTGCACCTGCCCTTGCAGCTTGTAGAAATCTTCCGGACTCTGAGCTCCTTAGTGGGTGAGATGCTACACTCTGTTACCATCTCCAGCCCTTGTTTCAAAACAGAGAGAGAGGCAATTAGCTTCCTGAAGCCATCGAGCGTACCTGGAAGCCAGAAGACGTCAGGTGTGGGTGGATGGTGGCAGCTGGACGGGGAGAGGCTCCTATTTATTGAAGATCGATCAGGTGCAGAGAGGTGAGCACAAGCGCTGTGGAATGTGCTCAAACAGGCCTTAGACAGACTGTTATCTTAACACTGTGGTTTGGTTAACTAGTTAAGTTCCTAATACTTCACTGTGTGCAAACATAAGTGTGTAAAGAAACAGTTCTTACTGGTAATTAACCTGTTATAACAAACTTGCATATCTCATCACCGCTCCTATCATCAACTTAACCTTGCCTTTATTTATATTGTCTTTGCTTACTGACTTTGTAAACCTCCAAGACTATGGATAAGGAAGACTCTTAGAATGATAATGGTCCTATCTACTACATAACACTTCAGCTATGACTGAAGGAGTTTCTGGCCAAAGGGTGGACTTTGAATAGTTTCTGGACTTCAGTTACGATTGGCATGTAACCTTAAGCCTTTCAATCACTTAAGGCTGTTTGATTGCAGTCAGTCATATCCATAAACCTCCAAGTATTATAATATTCTCAGTGTGCAGAGTCACCGCAGAGTAGTTGAGTAACTAGGTTACATCTTCCCCTTTCCCACAGAGCTGACTCAAACATTTTAATATCTAGTCTGACACTCGAGGGGCTGCAGCGCTTTTTAAAATACAGTTATTCTGTTTGGTATCCTGAGATGAAATTAAGCCTCTAATAAAAGGCCATGCACCTTTCTTTCAGAGTTATGCAGGCTTTCACCGATGATTCCACGTTCAGTAGGAGCCTTAAACTCCAAATTGGTGCTTGTAGATTATTGTTGGGAACAATTGACTGTTTTTTTTATCTCAGCTTTGTAAATCTAAATCTGTTGAGCATGACCAATGTGTTATTTATTAACAGTGGGAACACTGTTTTGTTTATCACGGCTTAGGAGGCTCATGGGAGTAGCTGTGGGTGATGCAGCACCAGCAGGTTTCTCCGGCAGATACAGTTTGTGTCCTATGGGCAACAGGCTACGAAAAGCACCATCAGCCGCAATAAACATCACAACAGTCACGTCCTTGTCTTCACACCAAATGTAGGTTAACCCCGAGTCTGCTGCTCTCAGACTGTGACGCAAAACAAGAAGTTATCTGTAAATAACAGCTGCAATGCTACATCAAAACAAAGCAACCAAAACAACATGCATCAAGATCATGTAAATGCACAACAAGTCTCCCCTGAAAGCGGGGAAAATCCTGAGATGACCCCCTTTAAAGTCCTCCATCTATTTTCATGCAGGCTTTCTTTGCCTGCTGGTAGGCAGAAAAGACGCTAAACAGATTAAGAAGCGAGGGGCTGAATTGTCCTGTAGGGGGAATGAGCAGAATATGGGGCATAAGCTGCAGTCTCCACTGCAAGTAGATCAACTTTCGGAGACACCGGAGGGAGAGGAAGGTTGACAGTGGCTGCAGACATATTCAAGATATAGCCTGCGGGGCGTCTCACTGCGTCCGGGTGCTGGTGTTAGACGGGAATAGGAATCTAGCTATAGCAGGGAAGAGCTTATGTTACTGACTCGACAACCTCTGCGGACCAAATGGGAAGCTGAGAGGATGAGAGAAGCAGAGCGCTGGCTGCGATGCACGGGCTTTGTTGGCAGGATTTAATTGCAGCCTCAGACACTAGGAGTCACCTTCACAGAGACAATGAGCAAGAGCTTACAGTCTCCCGAATCGAGGCGTTACTTGCCACTTGATTCACAGTTGTCTCGGCAGAGCGGTCTGATTACATGCTGTAATCTCAGGCTCAGATTAAAGAAAGTGAGTGAAAGATGAAACAGGAGGAATCTCTGAACATAGGGTGTCTAATTTGACATGCAGCAGAAAGATGCAGTACTGTCTGAAATGGCAGAATCAGAATATGTCCTGGCTCAATCAGCTCTTGTTATACATTCCAGCAGCTTGACTGATTTCAACAGAAACACTGATCCTGCTAACTGAATTTGGTTTCTAATATTATTCAGAAATATAACATTTATTCATCCATATTCAGACAATAAAAGGTGAAGGCAGCAGCCAAGCAGCAGTCCTGCCTTATATTCTAGAGAATTGAAACTGCCTACAAAGGGTGAAGACATCTTTTATTCTGAAAGGACTGGAAATAGAGAAAAATATAAACCTGAGAGAAAATACCTTTTTGGGCTTTACCGCAACCTCAGAGTTGAAGCTGGACTCGAGGTTATCTTTGCTCTCCATTTCACCCTCTTTGCTCTCCGTCTCGTCCTCGCTCACAATGGGCCCGTTGTCACCGATGGGCGTTTGGAAGTCGTCATCAGGCAGAGGCGGGTAGCTGTACTTGAAGGGGTCCTGGAACGTAGCCAGATAAGTCACATCACCGCATGCATGGTTTTTAAAGCTTTACATTATCAATTAAAACGAAGTTATACAGAAGGTTATTGACAAGTCTAGAAAGTCCCGTGGCTCGCATATGGACGCATATCATGAAATGGATTAAGAGAGGGAAACAATCAAACAGATGTTATCATTTACTGAAGTGATGAATTTAGATTTCAGGGTCATTTTCAGGTTGTGACCTGACAAAGCTGAACAACATTTCGAAGAAGAAAGATGGAGACGTCAAAGACCGAACACAGCCAAATTGTTCATCATTACAACACGATCCCACAGAAGGATTTTAAACTTGCAGCTTCTGTTACTATCTAATAAACATGAATCAATGCAGAATATCAGAAATACATGATAACGTACCATTCCACCCATGTGAGGTGGCAGGTACTCGAGGCCTATGTATGACTGAATCTCAGATTTGGATGCAAACTTGAGCTTGCTGATTGCCTCGGGACCCAGCCACGACTTCACAATCTTCCACGCAGCTGAAACACAGACACGTTTATGATCAGGATGTCAGAGTCTGGTTATCATTTAGAGAAGTTACAGAAGGACATAAAACTATATGAGGTTATTTGAACTGCGAAGAAATGGCAGGCTCATTCTCACCATTCATGATCCAAGGCATATCCACGATGATCATTTTGGCTGAGAGGACAAAGATTGTTCATGAGAATTAAGTTTGTCAAAGTTTTGATGAGAAAGAAGATGGCGGTTGTAACATACGTGAATGTGGATAAAGTTTTGTTACTTACATAAAAACTTTGGATAGTATACTTTGAAGCAGTTGATAATGTACCTCACAAAGTCCATGTCCTGAAACACAAAAGGGAAAAAGATATCAACGCTGAGCGACAAAGAGGCTGTGGACAACAGAAGACGCTCTTCGGATTTCTCACAGGAAAAATGTTTTGCCACTTTTACCCACCACTGAATCTGTGGCGAGTGACCCACTTAACAGAAAATGAAAATTATTCACAGGCTCCTCTGAATGATCCCCTGCTCACTCCCTCTGAAATACTTTTGAGGAGAACTTGAGGATGTTATTTCGCCAAGGTTTTGGATTGTGTTACACTATTCTTAAATTATGTTATATGCCGTTTTGTCAACATTTCACACCTAATAATTTTGTGCTTTTAAGGTGCCAATAAATGCATTTTCTCCTCATAAATAATAGGGCTCTGATTCAAACATAATTAGATACAACTATAAAAATGTAACGATGGCTAACAGATTAAAAACATAAAATAAAAGGTGATTGATTGGCTGGGCAAAATCTTCTTTTTATAGGTGAGCATAATTGCTAATCTTAATGTTCCATTTTAATCACAGTCATCAGACAAACAGCCGATATGTCAATAGATACAGCCCCCTTTATCCCTGCTAGGCTCCATAATAGGCTAGAAGCCTCATTACTATGCAGGTGAGTCACTCCAGAGCTTTAACGAGATCATACAGGCTACCCTTGTGGTTCAACAAGCCTCAATAAGGCTGCTTTCTAAACTGATCCTTCTAATCAAAGCATTTCATATATGGGTTGCATAACTATTTATCCTTTATGCCTTGCCTGCATCAGTTTATTTGTACTTAATTGAGTCATTTCTTCAGGATAGAGCCCGGCCAATAAGACACAGTCGTTGACAGAGAGCTGCATCAAGGAGCTAACGCTTGCGACACTGCGAGTCGGAGGATTAGACAGTCCTCTCGAATTGACCAACGGGATTTAAAGGTTACTTTAATCTCTGAAGTGTAAAACCATTGAAGAGCATCAGTCCCGGCAAGATGCCAGCTCAAACAACAAGAAATATGAGGACACCCGACCGCCTTTCAATGACAGTCACAGCAAGGAAATTGTGTCTTTCTCATATAAAAATTAAGCTTATTTAATAGGAATGAAAATGTCTAATCGTTTGTCTGGAAGATCATGATATAACTTCAAGAAAAGAAGCTAAATGAAAACTTGGAATAGAGCACCAAAGTTAATAATATTATAAGTTACTGATACAATACAAAAAACCCGTCACCACAGACTTACTATATTGCTGAGGCCAGATTCTGCCATGTCAAACACGACAGTGAGGGGCATCCCAGGCTCTTTTTTAGCATACCGCTCCAGCCAGAAGGCAACATACTTCTTCTTATCCAAGATTGTTTTTGTATCCTTGACGTGTAACTTCACCTTGAACCAGACTACACAAAGTAAACAGAGATAAAAAAAAAAATCAAAGACAATTCATAGATTTCAGTGAGGCGCACAGTTTAAACTGTGCTCATATCTTGTTTTACATTTGGAGAAAGACTTAATTGTAAGAGTATATTATTATTATTATTATGGTTTTAATGTTAGGAGGGCTGTAAGAGAACCAGTACATACAGAGCTTGTTGCCCTCTTTGTCATAGCCGTGGAGGTAGACAGCACCAGTCTCGAACATCCATCTGGGAATGATGCTCTCATTGAGATCTGAAATACACAGGCAGATAACACAGCACAGTGTTTGTGTGTTGTTGTGCCATATAGAACATGGAATTGTGGGCAAAGTGTTGGGGTTTCTTTGGAAGTGTTAACAGATGCTCTACAGTGTTTGAATCAAATATTTAACATACTCAATTTTGAATTTTGTATTGTTTCTTATCATTTTAATCATGGCAGCAAAGCCATGTACTGGAAACTGCTTGAGTTGACATAAAACACTTGTTACAAGCCTATACAAAGGATTTAAGACTTTAAGGCCCCTGATGCCCCTGGATACTAATGACCCTAATAGATCAAATTTCCCTGTTACAACTTTTGACAAATTGGATTTGTTGGATTTAAGACAAACAAACAACAAGTCTGGGAAATTCCTCAGAAAACAGATACATTGGGGATTGTTCTCTGGGTTTGTCCATGCATATGGGGTTTTTTTTAAACACACAATGACACTCTGTCTGGATTCATCCTAGAGCAACACAAAGACAACCACTGATCTGTGTTGCAAGCTTGCAAACATCTAAATTTAGAGATGTCAACATTTCTACCAAAGTAGGACTGGATAAGAAACAGCAATGCTTATTTTGGCAAGCATTTAAGGACAGATTCATTATCTTGTTTACTCGCTTATGACTTTGGTCCTGATTTTAAAAAAAAGTTTTAACAGTTTTAGATAATTTTACACAGGCAAAGTTCTTTGTTAACTGCTTTCTATTTGACATTTAACACTTGAAAACTTAAGAGGGAAAAGAGGGTTTTAAAGACACATTTTGTCATAGAAAGATATTGATTGAAATAAATATTTTTGGTGTCTGAACTTGAATGTTACTATGTATGAAACATCATAACATGACTTCTTACCATTGACTCCAAACTCTTTTCTCCACTGAAAACTTTCATCAATCATTTTCAAGGCATCATCGACCACATATATTCTCCATGTGAGGTAGCCCTCCACCAGAGCATCATCTTTTTGAAGCCTGTCCACATCTCTGGAGTCATATTTCTCTGCTGAATCTGTAAACATGACACAACGCTAGTATCACATGACATGAATTCAAAGGAGCACAAGCACAATGTTCTACTTTCAACCACACTCACTTTCCTACGTAAAATCCTGTTGAAGCCATAATGACCCTACTGTGCTGTGAACTTCAAGTAAGTCCTCTTGCAGGCCATGACGTTATACCCTCAGGCTGTATGAGTCTAAACTACTACATGTGGCAACACAGAGCTAACGTTAGCTAGTTATCTGTTGGAGCTTATCAAGGATGAACATTAAGGTCATGATAGTATCGCACTGACAAGGTAAACAAACAGCCAACGACTTGACATTAACACCCACATTATTTGTACGTAAATAACGTTGGCTAGCCCACAATAAACCTAAACTTCCGCAAAAGAAGTGACGAGTCAAGGAGCACATTACAGTGAGCTTATCCTTAATAACTCTGCTTACCTTGGAGGTACTCGGTCTTGAATCTCTGTCTCGTCTCCTCAACTTTCTTGTCCAGGTTCTGTCAAATAAGTTCGTACAGGTTAGAAATATCTTTGCTTGCGACAGATTAAATTGTAAAATAGCTCATATGTGTTCTAACGGTACCTGTTCTCCTTCGTGTTGTTCAAGTTCAGCCATATTCAACTGTCCCCGAGTTCCCTTCTCTGTGGTAGTTCTTTGCTCAGCTAGCAAGTTAAGCTAGCTAACGTCAGATGAATCAGTGCGAAGTGAGAAACTGACGTCCCGTCCTTTCCATTTTGGCTCCAGCCGTGGCCACACCTCTCCGCTTTGTTGTTTGTTTGGGTTGACGGGGTAGAGGGAGTGTCCAATTTCTTTGAATATCACAAGAAAAGCGTTAATCTAATCATACATACAATTTAGCCGTTAAATAGGTTCAATGAGCTAAACACTTTAGCTAAATGTCGTGAACTCACTTCTGTTTACCAACTTTTACCCACAATGCACTTCGAGTGTCAGGAAACGTTTGATTTCAATTGGCGCGTACGCCCGTCACAACTAGTAGTCCATTTTTACAACTACAGACTTCTATCATACAAGCGACATCTCCAAATATAGCAATATCCTCGACTCTAGCTGTCAATAAGGAAGGATCGAACCTGGTAGGAACCCGAAGCTTCTCTTTCGCATAATGGAGAGACTGCTCCTGGGAGATTTGTATCGAAATCCCCATCGGCTTTCCCTCTGTGGAAAGATAATCTTATTTGACTGTAAACGCACGTCAGACACAAATGAGGGCGAAAGAAGCGAGTTAATATTCTGCAGCCTTTCATTTGAACGGGAAGGCAGCAGGTTCGTGAAGGCAGCTGATGGAGCGGCTGTCATCAGCGCGAGGAGATCCGCGCGTGCGGATATTGTTAAATGTAAATGCGTCATAAACGTTCAGCAAAGAGTCTCCACGCCGTGTGTTTTAGTGACGAAGAGGAGTGAGAAAGGAGAGAGCTTCCATTATAGCCTGCTCACACTGAGCAGTCTGAACCGCCTGGAGCCATGCATTGAGTTTAAACTCCCTTATCAAATGATGGAAAACGTGTCTATCCTCCATGGTCCCACTGTGCTGTGGAGACATGCTGGTAATGTCTTCTATACATCTCCACAGGCTGGAGAAGTGAGAGAGATACCTATTCAGTTGTCCCAAAGTGTTTTTGGAGAGCTCCCCTTTTATAAAGAACAAGTTTTTGTTCTTGGACTGCAAAACATTTTAGAAAAATCCTTGAATAAACAGCCCACAAGCCAAACCCTGGGCTATTTTGTTGAGGATGGGCATGTTTTTGACGGCACAGTGATTCTGCCTCATCCCTACATCTGCATCACAAGGTGCATCCTGGTGCTTTCAGCTGAAAAAGAGGACAATGTACTGAAATCTGCTGTTGTTGCAGCAACTTCTAATCAGCAACTGGTTTACTTTGAGAATGGGATTGTTAAAGAGACATGTCCGCTCCCCTTTGAACAACCTGAAGATATCCAGGTGGTCAACACAGGAAGAAATGGCTGCCTGTTTGTTATAACCTTTCACCAGGGTCATGTAAGTGCTGTGTGGAAGGAAACATTTCAGGTTAGTAACAATAGAGTTTCAGTACTAATGCACTTTGGGATTTTCCATAGCTGTACTTTCAGTCAGTTGATAACCCTACTTTTTCAAACTCCCCTTCCAGATAGCGTCACACTGGGCTGATGTCAGCGCTGTCCTCGTGGATGATTTTGTGGGATGTGGAACAGACCAGATGCTGTTGGTTTTTAAAGATCAGGGCATGTCAGGACAGCACTTAGAAAATTTCCTCCTCACTGACCTTTGTGGCATTTCACATGCTGTAAGACATAATTTGTCATCACATTTGCTAATTTGTTATGCTTCTTCACAGTTATATTTGCTTATGACTGCGTGTACTTGTGTTAAAGAATTGTCAGGACAACAGAGCTCCAAGGACATCTCCTCAAGAGAATAATCTCCTCACTCTGCAAGCTCTAGAGTCCAGACTACAGGTGAGCTATTTTTATTTGTGTATATTCTGGAGGGAAGTATTTTCATGTTTTTGTCTTTTTGTGGAATGCAGATGATGTGATCACATCATAATCTGATTTAATCTATATTGGACAGCCATCCTCTGCTGATGGCGTTTGCAATATATTACAACCTATTTTAAATACACTCAAAAATATTTTTCAACATATACCGTCAATCATCTTCTGATCTGTCTTTCAGAGCGGATTGACGGTGCTGCAGGAGCTCCAGAGAGAAGAGAGAGTGAAGGAAAGGGTGCTACAGCAGTCGCTCCGAGCCCTCACTGATGTTGTCTCAGACAGAGAACCTGTCGTCATGCAGCCCGAGCAGGTACTGTTTGTGTCAGAATATATACAACAGTGACTTTCTGCAAAAAAGAAAAATAGCCTGTTGCATTATTAAGCAAGTTTTGGGTGGGTGGGTGCATGTTAATAACAAGAATATGTCTGATATTAGATAATTAAATGTCATAATTAAATGTCTTAAACACTTAAATGCATTTAAGTTCTATTTAAAAATACAGCCCCATTGATATCGGATTTTTGAAGTAGAAAGGGATACTGACTTATAAAAAAAAAACATTTAAAGGTAACTAATAGTAAGTTATATTGAATTCTTTGAACTGGAATAAAAATAATCACAAGTAGGACTTTGCAAAGATACCCAAGAAGGCTGCTTTCTTACACTTATAATTCCTAAAAGAGGGTGTTCATATTGCTGCATATTGAAAAACATATACACAAATATCTATATATCTGTGACAGGCCCATTTCCGCTCGATTGTATTGGCCGACCAATTATCCCTATTTAAAAGTTATATTATCCCGGATGCCCTGGTAGCTCACCCGATAAAACATGCACACAATGTATAGAGGCTAAGTCCTTGCTGCAGCAGCGCCTGTTGGATTCCAACCCTCACCTTTCACTGCATGTCATCTATTCTCTACATTTCCTGTTTCTCTTCAGCTTAACCATTCCCTATCTATAAAGGCAAAAACCGGGGCTGGTTTAGCTCAGTTGGTAGAGCTTGTGCCCCATGTACAGGGGCCATAGTCCTCGACGCACTGATCACAGGCTCGACTCCCAGTCTGCCGATCATTTGGTGCATGTCATCCCCTACTCTCTACTCCCCATATTTCCTGTCTCTGTCAAATAAAGGCAAAAGCCAAAAAGATAATCTTTAAAAAATAAAGGCAGAAATAAAATAAAAAATCTAAAAGCTATATCATCCCTCGCCCCACCTTCCTTCCCCTGAGTTGTTTAGGTTTTTGTTCCAACACTTGTCACTCATGTTGGTGAGTTGTCATATTCAAAATGTCATCTCCCATGAGGCTGAGGCAGTCAGCGTTCCTCATGCTGTCACTGTCTGTGAGAAAGCACGACAAACGCACTGAAAACAATTTCCACAAATAATCCCCGATCTGCTGCTGTGTTGCTCATGGTGTCATTACAATTTATTAAATGCCTTTTGTGGCTCTTTTGTTTCTTACCTTTATCACCTCACGATCTAACTGGTGGCCTGCCCTCGCTGATTGTTCTGTGTTTTGACAGAAAGTACCACTGCGACTCTCTGTTCTTTAATAGCCTTTAAAAAAGTCCACTACATGGGTACCTAATGGGCTGTTGTTCAAATTGAAATGCCTGACGTAAACTGCTATTGCTGTCAATGCTGTCACACACTTGTCATTGCTGATTATAGTCTTTGCACTCCCCGTCCAGGAAGGCCTGGTCGCTCTGTGGGACTGTGACGATGAGTCAAGGGATGAAGGCTTGGATGACAAGATGCAAGACATGCCAGCAGTGTCTTCAAAACCTCAAGTTGACAAGCTGTGGCATCGCATCGCTGAGGAGCGAATGGTTGTGGGAGTGATACTAACGACTGACAGCTCCATGTAAACATGATTCTGTTTATTAATTGTTTTCTGTGTGTGGACCAAAGTTTCAGCAAATATTCCCCACTGAACATGACTTTATCTAAACGCTTGGTCGTGATTTTTCCTAAATGCTCGTCTACTTGATGTCTCATCTCGCATAATGAGTTCATCTGGTTGAGTGGATCCATGCTTATGGTAATGATACTGACAATATTAATACGGCACTCCATGTTTTAATCAAGTAGCGCTGTCCAGCTGTCAGACAGTATCATTGCTGCCTGGTTTGATCTGTCAGAACTAAAACATTATGGTACAATTTGTTGAGGTGGATAAATCAGGTACAGAGGTTAAAAAAATTCACTTATCCTCAAAGAATCGATGCACGATTTTAGAGAAAATGAAAAACCTGATCTCTGAGTAATGTGCCTGGCCCACCAAAAGATTTTTCAAATCTTAATAGATGCTGAAAATGTGAGAGACCCCGCACCTGACGATACATAATCATAGATTTAACAGTTTTGCTCCTATAGTGTGTGGAGAGCAATGATTACCGACAACCAGAGTCCGACTCTCACAACTGGAAATCTCGCAAATCTCTCGCACTTAAACGAGACTTTAGAGTAAACACACATTGCGGACGACAGGCAGGAAGAATTGGCGATGATAGTTTTTTGGACTTTTTACTGACAATTCAGGAAGAAAAAAAGAACAAACTGTGGATGAAGTGGTGGAGACGGCGTGAACACGGGCTGTACATGTTACTTTATGCTCCCCGTTTGCTATTGTCGCCATGGCTGCGGTTGTTGTGCCTCCTTCTTCAGTCAGCTTGCTTCCCCATTGGCTTTCGTTCCACGTGCTCGGCTGTCATCAGGTTCCCCCCACACAACAGGATAACGGATCATAAATAGTGAAGGAACATCTGGCAAGATAATCTTTAGAACATCAAAAAACCGGGACTTTGCTTACGATCAAAATCGGCCCGATTATCTTGTCGTGTGTATCCCTCTTAAGGATGTTTTTTTTTGGCCCCAGACTTTACAGATGCAGAGTGAAAAAGTTGTTACTAAAGCAACAGTTTCTTTAATGACTCTCCAAGCTCCTTTTGTAGAAGCAGGAGGCCATCAGATTCCTCCCTGCACCTGTTTTCTGATTTGAGAACATGGAGAAAAAATACTTGTGGAATAATTGTCTCAAGAGCGTGTGATTTGATTGCTGCTCTTGTACAGTCGATGTAATTCCACCAGCTGGAGATATCGGTCCACAAGCAGTCACACTCAAACTGCATTCTTATTACCTACCATCCACTTTCTTCCTGATTCTAAGTGATGTGTTATTTTTTGTTACAGACCAGTGGCCAGTGTGAGCTTATCCATCCTGACAGAGACGGGCCAAAGCTCAACGCCTGCAGTCATCCAAACCCAGAGCCAAGTCTTCTGGCTCCCCGCTCCCTGCTCCTCATCCTCCTCCTCCTCCTCCTCTTCTGCCTGCACGTTCCCAGAGCCCGCAGCCAAAAGAAGCAGGCAGCACAATGCCGGCAGACCCAATGATCTCAACACACGCAGACTGGCTGTGACTGCTGCGACCAGGCTGACACCTTTGCTGAACTCTGGCTGTGTCAAGTGTCGTGTCATGCTCCATTACGTGCAGGGACGAGATGCTTTTGCCCTTCTGTGCGACCAAACGCCGGCTGTCCTGCATTGCGGTGAAGTTTCTTTGGACATCCGCTGTGATTTCCAAACCCAACTCTTAAAAAACCCTGAACTCATAACAGGTAAAATCAGAAATACCTACAACCTAACATTAAATTTGACACATGGATGTTCATCATTGTCTTCTTTCTGTGCCCAGATGAGGTTAGGGAGGACTTGCTGAGTCTGATGGCGGTGCTGGATCGCTGGGTCTTCCACATAGACTCTCCTGATCACAGCTTAGGTGATATAGAAGGCTGGATTCAGAAGAGAGTGGGTTGTAGGAGGATAGAAGTGAGTCCTCAGTATCTACTGTTGAATTCAGCAGGAACATCTGCTCTCATGCTGCTGCGCTGGCATCAGATAAGCCCTTTCCAGGGAGAACTGTCTGTCCACTCCAGGTAAATCATTTTTATTTACTGATACCAGCAAGATGGCTTTATCGCTGACCTCACAGCTGTCGTTGTTGATGGTTTGGACAGCATTGAGTTTCTAATTAAAGGTGCTAATTTGTCATTTAAAGCCTGAAAAATGTGTTAAGGAATTTCTCTTCCTGTACAGGGTATGCTATTTGTGCTCTGTGTGTTGGTTCTATCCCAACTACCTGCTACTCTCCTGAATTATTCAATTTATTCTAAAGGAGCTAAAGAAGGTAGCTTGGCAAGTAGAAGTGGGCACTGCTCAATTTATTTTAATGGATTCAAAGTTGACAAGGCTTTGAAGTTGACTGGGATGCACGTCGGTGTGATATTCCACTGAATATCAAAGCGATTAGGATTCTCTGGCAAGCAGAGCGCTTAAAATGACAATTTCTGCAAATAGACTCTGAACAGGTAGGTGGGTGAGAAGCAGCTGACGAGTGACAGAAATGACACCTGGAAACGCCAAAAATCAAATGTTCATTAATTAAAATATTAACATTTTTGTCTCTTGTGTTTCTTTGCAGCCAGATACAGATGCTGCACTTCCTGGACTCTCTCTTGGCTTACCTCCCTGCTTCCTGCTCCATCCAGCCCGTCAGAGGCACAACAGGACAGGAAGCAGCTCAAACACTTTCTTTGGCATTGGAGAAAGAAGTGGCGTCACTCAGGGAGTGTGTGTCATCGCTGCTTTCTGGAGAAGAGGATGAATGGAAGGAAAAGAGGAAGCACCTTGGAAAGGAGGCGAGCCCTGATCCAGGTTCTGTGGAGGGGTTACAGAAGGTCAGAGAGATGTGGCAGCAGGACTCGGAGAGGAGCAAGATGAGGTTGAGCCCCCTGGTGGATGTGGGGCGCTATCGTAAGCTGACCCAAAATATGTCCAAAGTCCAGCTCGATGCTGATTTGGCAGCTCTTTTAGACACTCAGAGGACTTTGTTCAGCTAATATGCAGCAGACAGGGTTAAAAACACGTCACTAGAATGTTTTTTCCTGGAAATGAACGGCAAAAAAACAACCCAAATCACCTGCACACAGAGCTGCCTCTGTGCTGGCTCGGTTATGTCTGTGCTGATCTTTATGTGTCTGCTCTCTCAGACAGCCTCTTGGGGTCTCACAGCCTTAATGACACTGATGTGGTACTGCTCACTGCGCAGTTTATTCCTCTGTTCGTGCCTCTATAGACCCTCTGTGTTTAAAACCCTCTTAAATGTTTGCTGCTGCTGTGTGCAGTTCAGTCCGAGACAGAGAGAGCTGCTTTCATCCTGGAGTTTGCGTTCTGAATGAAGACAACAGATGATGTAGAGCAGAGGGGTTATACATCTGCGTGGCTGGACTTGACTGAAAGCTTTTAGTGTTTCTTTCCCCCTCATGGTTCAGTTATTTTCCTGTGAAATGATGTAAATAAAAACAATCCTTCGATGTGTTTTCTCCTATGATGCTGCACAGGCTGTCACCACTGCTAGTTTAAATGCCATGCGTTCAAGTAAACATCAAACCCGCCTTAAAAGGACCTCGGCTTTACTGGATACATAAAGTCTGAGGCAGCTTGAGCAGTAGTGTTTTGCTAAAAAGGCTGGTAAGGGTTTTTTTCCCTCCCAGTGGGGGTTGAAAAAGGAGGATGTGCATTTTGTTTGCTCTGAAAGCTTCTCCCTTTGTTGCACTAGTTGTTTGAGGCGAGAAAAACTCCCCCTCTTTTGCACCTTTAATGTCTCTGCTTCATTGCAAGTAGCAGCCTCAACTAGCCTAACTGCCAAAGGACTCCCCTAAACATAACAGAAACATAATTACCTCAACGTTTTCTCTCAACACACACATTAGAACCTATCCTCTCCCCCACCCTTTTTTTTCAGCTGCAAGACAAACACCTGTCACCTCCAGCAACAAAGAGCAATTGTGAGTTCTGCACAGTAAATAACCTCAGTAAACGGCCTGAGAGAAATAGATCAAACGTGAAAATGATAACCGGTTTTACTGATGCTCTCTCAAAGCCCCGACTGCCACCTGGAGCAACATATCTGGTTTGTCATCCCGTTATTGCCTGTTAACTTCTATTGACTCTGAGTGGTGGGAGAAGGCTGCAGGGTTTCTACCCAGCGCCATCACTTTAATGGGGAATGAAAAGGTGGTAGATAAATATCACTGCTGCTGTTATAAAACAAATCTGACATGGAGACAGTAAAATCTACACGCTGATTTATTTGCAGGTAAACTGACACATACTGTTGTGCAACTGAGTGCATCTCAGGACACCTTTGTAGATCTAAGCAATATTCTGGCACTTTTGTACGGAAGTCCGTTTCTGCCAGGGAAAAAATTGAAGTTACTAAAGATTTAAAAAATTAATTAAAATATGTCAAATAAAAATCAAAGTTTTCTTCCTTTGCTGATATTTTTGACTCAATATTTCCTATTTTTTTACTCTTGACTAACACAGGTGTTTGTATTTACATCATGACTAACTTTTCCTTCTTGTTTTTTTATTCATTTTTATTTTTACTTTTGTATTTAATTGGAATATTTAAGACTCAGCCCTTATTTTATTGTTCACATACAGTGAGTGGGTTTTAGATTGAAACTCAGTGTTCTAACAGGGTATGTACATATTGGTTTCATTGCTCTATTTCAAACATGACTGAGCACATAATTAATCATTATTAAGTTAAATTTAGTTCTCTTAATCGGTGTAATAATTTATTTGAGAGTGACAGCAGCATTAAGTATGTCGTCATTACCTTTAATCTGGTGGGTTGACCTTTTTCTTAACATTTGAATCACAGATTGCACCTTTGGTAATATCATGTTAAGACCTCCATAATGATGAATGGTGTAGCTAAGCCAGGTCTAAATCAATGCTGTGTGATGAGGGCTGACTGGTCTGGTCTAAGCCTGCAGTCGACTGTTATTGATCGGGGTCGGAGGGTTTTCTCTCCTCTGGACTGTGCGGGTCAAACAAACATAGACAGAGGCAGCTTATTAGATCAACTATGTAATGCACAGCCCACATACTGTACTGTAGGGTACATGATCTTGTATGCAGAGAGGTCTTATGTTAGGGAGCCTTTGGCCACATATAGTCGTCAGTTGTTTTTCAGATGCTGTATGATGTTTTTAACAGCTCTCAGTGTGAATTAACACACACTGACTTCTCAGTAATACCTTGTAGAGATCAATACCCACAGCTTAAATATGATCTCACGACAACCAACAATATCTTCATCCATGTTGTCTCATGTGTGCACAGCATTTGAATGCATATATCTCATACATAACAAGGACTCTCCTCCGCAGACTCACAGTGCTGTTTTTGAGGTTTAAAGATTGCCATGGAAGCATAATCCTCTGAATAAACCCCCACAGAAAATAGCAGAATTTGCAGCTGCTTTTATTATTTCTTTAACGCTCTAAAAATGGATGTTTAATTTAGTGTCATATTTAGCATTAGGAGACGCAATTTTGGCAACAAAAAAAAAAATCATGCACCAGTGTTGTATTAATTTCCCGCTTTTCTCTCACACCGGCCTTCTCAATTGCTGTGCAGTTGCTATGGCAACCCTCATTTCTCGCCTCTCTCAGACCTCACAAAGCAGCCGGCATAAACCTTAATGAACGGCGGAAAGTTGTTTCCCTCCTAAACACAATTATAAGCTGCAAATAATTTTCCTTTCATAAGCCCCAATCTGAACTTGATTGCATGAAGGCTGTTGCTGCCTCGCATATTCAAATAATGGCTGATGATGTAAGGCAAGCGTCGGTGAAATGGATGGTACTTCCATGTGGGGATTAGTATAATTGATTAGTTTGTAATCCCTGTGCAATGAGCATTAAAAAAGTAGTTGGATGATTCATGCAGCCTCAACAATAAAACTACCACGGGGCATGTTTTTAAAATTGGCCCATAAATCTGAGGATCCATCTATAATAATTTTACTTATATAGCACCTTTAAAAACAAGATTCACAGAGAGCTTTGACAAACAAAACAAGAACAGGATTCTCAGAGGGCCAAACAGCAAGGCCGACAGCGAGACAATACGAAGGTACAGTCAATATGAAGTTAAAGCAAGAGGACAAACGATGTAAAAACACAGCAGAGAGGAGACAGAGGGATGATGAAAGATGACGACGTAAAAGGCACTTTTAACAAAAGAAAAAGCATTTGAAAAATATATCTAAAAGGAGTTAAAGCAATAACAATCAATAAAAATAAAAAGATGATCATATAAAAGCAAGTCTATAAAAATAGCTCTAAAGAAGTGATTTAAAAGACCAATTTTGCAAGCCTTATTTTCTCAGACAGGTCGTTCCAAATGTATCAATCCAGATGTAATAGCTCCTGTCGCTTTATGATAGATTAGATATTGACCATATATACACAGCGGCAAATTACCTCTGACAGCATATCATTACACTGCTGTATTTCAGGTTGTAAGCCATATAAGCTACGAAATCGTGATTATTTTACTGCTCTCCTATTGATTATCAACTGAAAGACAATAGTCTAGAAAATCTAGAGGGTCATTGGGCCAAATTTCAAGTTCAAACAACATATTTGATAACCCATTAGCTACCGCTAGTCAGACAGCCATTGTTAGTTTTCAGCTACTAGCTTATATTTTGTTTAGCCAGGAAGTAAAGTGGCTAAATGCTAATATTACTATTAGTGTTGTAAAATATGATAAGAAAGGTGTTAATACCTAGCTAGGAAAATGTAGCCAACTAGCTAACTGTAATGTTAGCTAGGAAATCTGGTTTACTAGCTAACTGTAATGTTAGCTAGGAAAATCTGGCTAACTAACTAACTGTAATGTTCGCTAGGAAAATCTGGCTAACTAGCTAACTGTAATGTTAGCTAGGAAGTAGTCATGCTTATATTAGCTGGGTCTAACAATAGCTGGTGAGCTGTTGGTTTATCTCGATCTATAGACGCGATGCCCCTCAAGATTATCATTGTCCGTGGTCTTTTCAGTTGCTTATCAGTGAAATGGTGATTATCTGTCAGATTCCTTATATTTGCAACCTGTAACGCAGCACTACGACATCATAACAGAGGAAAACGGCCACCATGTGAATATGGTCAATTGTCTCATTTATCTGAGCCACATCGGTTACCAGTACCAGTACAAGAGGAACCAGTTTAAAAAGCATTATTACAAGCCACTATGTAATTCAGTTTTCCTCTTTTTCTGTGAACACCATCCCAGTATTTTTCATTCAGCTGGTAGCAAAGACCCAGCTGATCAAATCTGTACGCTACAGTGTGAAGTCCATTATCATGCATTAATGGAAACCCACTGTCAGATCATATCTGTGTCACCCCAGGCCACCCAGCGATCCATGCCGTGTGTCATCACCCTGGCTTATGGGCTCGCTGAGGAGCAGAGACTGTGTTAGTCCGTTTCTTTGATCTGATCTGAGACCGGGCGCGAAAAGCATTTTTATGTGTTATTTTTTTCTTGAAAGGCATCCATCCCTTCATGTCTTTTATGTGAGGAAATCAATATGAGTCAACAAATGCATAAAAGTATAGAACAAAGCCAAATCTTCCACCTTAAGCACGACAGGAGAAGCTGAAATAAAGTAAATATAGTGCACAGTCAATTTTATTGATGTACAGACCAGTAAATAACCTTTTTTATCAGTTATAGCATTCAAAAAGGAGTTCTTCACCACAGTATATCAGCAGTGCAAGGACCTCATCTGCTCTGTAGCACGACTGTTATGCAGACCTGTCCTTCACTTATGAATCCATCCAACAACAAACACGCCAAGTGAAAGGAAACAGTCCATAGCGAAGGTTGAAGAAGAATACAGAAACTTTTCATAAACATAACCTTCCCTCCATTACGATAAATATTTCATCAGACTAAATCTACAAAAACATAGTCTCAAATTCTAAAACCATAGCTAAGATACCTGGAGTATTTACCTGGAATATAAATGAATTCATGGGCGAATGACAACACTGAGTAATGCAGTGCATGTTCACAGTTTGGAGGCTCGCCTTACACTTTTACATCAGAGTAAATTTAATAAATAATTTTTTGAATGTTAAGGAAAAGTAGTGACTTTATAACATCTGAATAAAACATTGATTTTAAGTGACATCAGTTAACCATGAATATGATCTATATAATACACTTATAAACAACAGGAAGTACCTTTGGATGTCTGGCCACAGGTAGAAAAAGCTCAAACTGTTCATTCGGCTCTGATAGACCTCAGAAGAAGAGGAGACGCTTGCAAAAATAGAGAAGCCCAGCACTTCATCTCACCAAATCTTTGATATCTAAGGCCTCCGGTATTTCAGAAAAATGCAGTATCCAATTCCTGATTCCAGATTTACATCACACTCATGCCTGAAACGTACGTGTGCTGCTTTCTAATGTCTGAAGGATGCATCTGTGTGTGCTTTCTGACTGTATATCTTGTAGAAACAGAGAGGAAGTGCCATGACAATAGTACAATATAAAACAGTCCTAAACATCCTGGATAAGAAATACCCTTTTAGCCATGACAAAAGGTTTTTCGAGGGTCCGGCTAAGCTACCTAACACTTACAAATCCGTGGAATGTGTCTTTGTTCCTTGGTTGTACAGACGCCAAGGCAGAATTGATTTAAAAAATGTTGGTCCGTCTTCTCCAGCATGTTACTAAGCCTTGAGTTAAAACTGTTTTTCCAGATTTAGTCAGGAAATATTATGCAGCAATACAACAACAACAAAAATCATCTGTGTCCCACGAGCTGTCCGTGTAATCTGAGCATGAGCATTACCGTTTAATGCATGAACCTTATACATTATCCCTGAAAGAGCACCACCATTATCACCATGGTGCCTCTCAATGCACAGCTTCTTATCTCACTGTGCTTTCCCAGCATTTCTCAATCTGAGAAATGAGAAATAAATGTTGTTAGTCCTGCTATAAAGTCTTTACTTTTGGTGGATGTCCTCATGCCTGATGATCTTATAGGTAACCCAGTAGAAGACGTTAAAGATGAGGAATGCCAGAGGGAAAGCAGCCCTGGAGATAGTGTCTATCCTCTTGGCTCGGTCCACAAACTTCTTCTTCATGGTGTCGATGTCCTTGGGGACTGATGGTTGAGGGTTCGGAGCTGGAGCAGCGTTCTTAACAGCTGAGCCGTCCTTCGTTGGCAGACACTGTGTCATGTTGTAGCCAGCAAAATTAAAGCGGCCCTCACGCATGTCTTCGTCCTGAAAAAACACACATGCACATGTGGAACAGAATGAACATGCAGCTCCAATATGTGCTTTAATTCTGAATGGCCACTGGCTAGGTGAACTTAGATGAACATTAATCACAAGGCATAAATAAACAAACAAAATCCACAAGATAGCATGCTGCCCTGAAGTGATAAACTACTTATTCATCATTTAGATCTGATGACGCTGTTTGAGGTTGAGGTACAATTAATCAGTTAGTCTCATTTTCCACATTGCTAGCCAAACATTTACTGCATGTCCATCCATACAGAAAGAATAATTTCTTCATTGATACACTCTCAAAGGCTCCTACCCTGCCAAAGGGGAGTTTTTCCTTTCAAAATAAAGGTCTTAAAGACCAGCTACAGTCATGTTTTAAGGCAGATTAAATGCTCTGCTTGAAATAATAACTTGTGTCCGATATATATTTTCTGCAAAATACATTTAATTACCTTGTAAAAATCCTCCCAAGGCTTCTCCTCCTTCTCCCTCATTAAAAATTCCTGAATCTGAAGTTCCTAACCAGCCCCTCCGTCAAAACAAAACACGTCTCTGCCATCGTTTATTAGCAACTTGTTGAAACTTAGCTAGCTTGAAATGTAGTAATTAGTTGTTGTAACAATAACGTTAGTAGTCAGTAGTGAGTTTGCAAAAAGTTACGATGGCGGTTACAGCTGGCTGGCGCATCGCCGAAGTGGTTGCTATAGGTTACACATAATGAAATGCATAGCGTCACCCCGTCCATTAACGGGATTGGCTCCTTAGGTTTGTGACGTCTCAAACCTGCCAATGTGAAAACGTGTTGTTCAGCCTGTCCTTGGTACACTGCAGTTTAAAAGCAGACAGGCCCAGCCATGGAGATGACTGCTTATGTTGTCCCTGATATCTGATATGTCTTGTAGCACATGAAAAACACCACATCGAGATGTTTAGAAGGTTAAAACCTGATTTTCACTGGAGGGGGTCTTTCAGAAAGACATTGAATGCCGTACAGATTATAAAGCTATTTATGGCAAATTCAGGAGTTGGGCTATATAAATCAAATTTAATTGAATTGGCAATTTTATCCTGAGCGGTCCACGAATATTTGTATCAAATTGTCATGTCAGTTGATCCAATAAATTGTGATACATTTCACTGAAAAACACTTCATGGTGTCCAGAAGATATTGAAAGTTTGAAGGATTCAGGGCTCTGGTTTAGCTCAGTTGGTAGAGCCCCATGTACAGAGGCTGTAGTCCTCATTGCACTGATCGCAGGTTCAACTCCTGGTCTGCCAATCATTTGGTGCATGTCACCCCCCCGCCCCCCCCCTCTACTCCCAACATTTCCTGTCTATCTTCAGCTGTCCTATGAATAAAGGCAAAAGCCACAAAAATAATCTTTAAAAAAAGAAATTTAAAGGATTCATCATACGGGAACAAAGAAAGTCTTGAGAGATTTTGTGCCAATTGACTCAGTAGATATTGAGATACAGCACTTCAATGCCTAAGTGAAAACCTACAAGAAAAGTAAGAAGATGGCCAAAGTCACTTTCCTCTGGCTACCATGAATGTCCGTATTAAACTAAACAGAAATCCATTCAATAGTCGCTGAGATGACAGTGAAGGCAAGAATGTGGTGCAGCTGACCCACTGACATTACCGTCCCTAAAGCTACACTGCTTGTATGGCTGAAAGTTTGATAACCAAACAGCAACCTTGTAAACTTTGAAAGCCTACCTTGTGATTCCTCCTTTGTCTTCGCCTCAGGCGGAGAAACTCTTTCTGTTGCCTGGAGACAAAATTAACCCCGGCATATTCTAGCAATGCAGCAAATACAAAGAGCAGACACACAGCCATCCAGATATCAATGGCTTTCACGTAAGAGACCTGGGAGAGAAAACAGATTTCTTTGTTAGATCCCCAAGGTGACAGCATCAGCTAACAGTTCAAATGCAGTATGAAGATGTGCTTTGACTTGAAATGTTGGTTTAAACCTTTCTGTATTCATTTTGAGCGCTGGATCTGTTAGATCTACTTGCACCTGTTTTTTTCAAATCTTGCTCTTTATGTCGGCTAACGAGGGCTTCTAAAATACTGTGATTATAATTAGTGTTTTCTAAGAAGAATATCAGAGCTGCCAGTAAAGCCACAACTGCAAGGACATACACAGTGGGAAATAATTGCTGCCTTAATTACTCGTAGAAAGAGGACCGTAGCATTGGTTTGTACCTTTAGCTCTGGGTTTGATCTGTTTCCTTTGAGAAAGTGAGGAGGAAGTTGAAAGCCTTTGCTGCTCATCAGTGCGACTGGCTAACGTCATGACAGCTGATTAGCATGTGAAGAAAACAACTCAGCTTTTTCAGGGCACATAAAGCGTTGAGTTATAGTTGTCTTGTATCGAGGCTCTCAAAGGCTTCTCTTTAAATATTCATCAGCGTACCTGACTATTATAAGAGAATCTCTGACATGGCCGAGGCATTCGCTGCTGATGTGCAGACTGATGCGTTGAGAGTGATTGATCATCAAGATCTGCTCTCACTGCCTGTAGTACCCTTAACAATATGTGCACGGCAATTTACCCTGATTGAAAATAAGCTACCACAGACTATCAATGCTGTCGGTAATGTACACCAACAGGGTCTTTCGATGACAGCATCGTTACTCCTGTGACGAAAAATGTTTAATGCAGTGAACATTTATGGTGTAATCATCTCTGAAATAATGTGTTGCTTATCTACTCAATGGAATATGGATGCTTTCATATATCAGAGACATAAATGTTTCTATTTCTGAGTACTTCAAACAGTCAGGGGTTAACCACCCTATGAATTATTTCTAATTTCTGGTCAGCCAAATATTGCTGGCATGTGATACAGATTAAGAGAAATAACGACCATGAAAACACCTTCGGGCAGAGCAACTTCTACAGTCCTAATTACTATAACACTTTGCTAAGGGAACATTATACCAGGTGTAGTCCCTATATCTTGCTGTCACGAATCCTTTCTGATCCTTCATTCATTCATTTATTCTGCCTGGTTTTCCATCTTCCTGCCAGGTTCATCACCTGCTCCCCAGTCCCGCTGAAAACTGCAGTAGTATTTACACTGGCCCACTTCCTCTAGTGTCCTGCCAGTTTGGCTCATGCATTTTGTTAAGCCTGAACCCCTGTCTGATCGCCTGACTTTGCTTCTTCGCCCGCCCCTAGCCTGGTTTGGTTTACTCTCTTTTTTTATTTATTTATTTTAAAACCTAAGCCAAATGTCTAACTGCAACAGTAACATTGATGGACGTTGCAGACAAGCCTGTACCTACATGTCTCTGTTCATCTTTTCAATTAATTAACAAAATACTGTGGCCTGTCCTCTTTTTTAAATTGTCACATTATTGATTTTTTTTTAAAAAAAAAAGGTATTTTTGAAAACAAGACTTGTCTAGTCTCAGTTGGGTTGGTTGATATAACAACATCTCTATAAATTTGTATTTTAATAAAATATGATTATTTGCAGCATCAGTTAAGAACTACAGAATTGTAGGAAGAAATGTCCCCCTCAGAACACCATGCATAATTATTTATTCTGCTACTGTAAATATTGGATGTGCAATTGATGCCACATGGCTTAGTGTTTTCCTTCTATTCATTCAATTTATCGAGGTATAGTTCACAGTTTTTATACAGAGTTTAAACTGTAGTTTTCTAGTCAGAATCTAAAGTTTTATTACTTTTTTATTTTGTTATTATTGCTTTCTTTTAAACCCTGACCTGAATACTATTTTTCGTGTCTGTTGTGTTCTAGAATGACAATCTTTGAATCCTGCTTTACACGCAAAACATCATCTTTTATAGCATAATTTAGATAGTAAAACTGTTTGATCTCAACATGTAAGCAAAAAAACATGCATAGTCCTTTCATTTCTAAACATCTGAGTAGCCAAACATGCAATTACAAAAGGCCATGATTAATATTCTTTGCTTATTCTGATTCCCCAAAATTTCCTCTTAGTTCTTTACAAATGCATGCAATCACTGGTGCATGCCTTTATAACCATTTCTTTGCAATATGTTGCACCAGGAGAGGTTTGTATATGATGTGACATGATTCACACTAAAAGATTTGACATTAGCGCAACATTTTGAATCTGAAAACTTTCTGCTTAATGAGCTTTACCTTTGGCAGAGAAGCTCTGGAGCCGGAGCTTTGTGTGGTCATGGTAAGCACAGTGGTGATGCCCAGTGCCACTCTGGCAGGAGCAGCGTCCATATTAATCCAAAAAGACACCCAGGAGAGGATGACGATGAGGAGGGAAGGGATGTACATCTGGATCAGGTAGTATCCCATTTGTCGCTCCAGGTGAAATTTAACTTCTATACAGGTGAATTTACCTGTTCAACAGAACACATTTTAATTCACCTTCCAATACAGGGAAGTGTCAGCAGTGTGAATTGTAGACATTTATGTGTCAACTGACCTGTGTTATAGTGCTTTGTGCAGTAGCCCAGCTCCTTCTCTTCCCTCATAATAAACTGTGGCAGTGTGAGCCCGTCTGACACCTGCACTGCACCGTTCTCCAGCCACTCGAAGACCAAGTCATTCATGGTGTAGCCAACTAGAAGCAGAAATAAATCAATCAAAATTTAGATACACAGCAGAGACTTGGCCTACTTTAGAATTTGAGATATATAGTCAATGCTTATATGATGTGTTTAAAGATAATCCACTCAATGTAGATCAGTTGTAATCATAAAAAAACATAAAAAGAGTTACAAACCGTTAAGATGCTTAAAAGGTGTCTATTTTACAATGTTTACTTCGGCCTTCATTGCTTGGTTTAGACTGCAGTTGAGTTGTGATCTGTGTGTTCTGTGATCTGCAAAGTGGTCTTATCCTGATAGCCTGAGCTCGATTGCTTCTGGCTTCACCAGCGTACCTGGGGATATCGCGGTATTTTCGTCATAAACGAAGCGAGTGTTGTCGCTGAGAAAATGTCACTAAATTACTCTCGTAATTATTTGTCCCTTCTATTTTTCAGGTATGTTGTCGTTTGTTAACACAGTAACATGTTTTTAACACCATGCTAACATGTCAACAATGTTAAGAGCGTTGAGATAACGTGTTTAAGAAGTGACGTAAAGTAGGGAGAATAGGAAGTGTGTGTGTGCGAGCAGAGCCCCTGCTGGTCACAGAGGAAACCCCGTGGCTGTGTCGTACTTTGAGTATTTTTCTAAGTTTCGTGTGTGTAGGCTACTTTGTGCGTCACAGTTATATTGGAAAACTTTACATGTATGTAAATTCTGGATATATTATTTTAGCTGACATGGGTTATATACTTACTACTCTCTATCTTTCTGTACATTATTTCTCTGTAAATAGTTATGTGCTTGTAAAAAAAAAAAAGAAAAAAAAAGTAGACTAAAGTTGTGGCTGAGAAAGCATCGCTATAACCTGATTATTTCCCATTCTTTCAGGGGTGTAACACTCACAACTTTCCAGTTGCATGGTACAAGTTTGGACATCCATCGGAAAGTTCTTCAGATCCATCGGGCAGGACAGAATGAGAGTCAACCTACGATGCAAGACAAATTCATACAGTAAGATAAAGAGTGTGGACTACACCAATTTGAATTTGAAGTAAATGTATTTTTTAAAACTTTTGTCTAGCGGGTCGACACATAGAATGAAAAATATATACTCAAAATAATTAAATCACATTTGGTCCTTTTTCTTTGGCAATCTCTGTATTTTGTGCTCCTTTCTCCTGTGTGATACCCTCTGACATATCATGTAAGATTCCCTTCAGCAGGTTCCTATCAAACTTTCATTACTGAAACTTATTGTGTCTTTGATGCATTGTGGGCCGCGGTCCTCTCTCTCTGTCTTTTCTCCTGTGAATGGAGAGAGTGGCTAACCACCTTTCATCTCTCCCGTTGACCCACTCTGCCTCCACACCTGAGCACCGCTCGGCCTCGAGCTGCTCTCCAAATGGACTCAAAATTGATCTGCTTCATGTCGCATCACAGCAGAGAAAATTGAATGCTGGGTGAGATTGAAGTTGTATTGAAATGAAATGAAACATATTTTCATATCTTGTACTGAGTTTTGCTCAAATTTTGGGCCTTTAAAATATCATCCATCCAGACTGGGTTGCAAGTTTTACAGTCTTCAGCACTGCTTTCATACAGGACCCATATTCAGCATGCGGAGAGACTAACATTCGAGGACTCCCATTTTGCTTTGGATTCTTAACAATGCCCCTGAGATTAGCTCGCCCTATTGCAATCAGTGTTCCTTTATTAAAAATCTACATTGCACATGGGGACGTTCTGTAGTTCAGTGAATTATGCCATTTCAAAGGGCTGATCATAATGAGATAAATCCATTTAAAACTGTATCTTTTACATTGCAAGTCTTTGATGTTTGAGAGGAAATGTAAGAAAAGCAATGAGTGAACATGTCCTGGGGTGATCCATGCATCAGAGCCGTTTGGTTCTCTCCTTTCTCATCTTCAGAGCTTCAATGCCAAATGGTGTTAACCAGGACTTGACTTACATTTATTTTTAATATCTTAAATCTTTTTCTGACTGAAGAAATTGGGTTTTGCTTTCGTTTATTATAATAAAAACAAAGCAAACTTGGATAAATTGACCAGATTTTTGCTTAAATTTATTTCATAACCGATTTACTAATTAACAGAACAGTTGCAGTTAAATTCTCTGTCCGTCTACTTACCGAATAACCAACTTAATGGTTCAGCTCATGTGTTCAGCTCTATCTTTAACTCGAGTCTTTTTTTTTAATGCCTTTTTTCTAACATCATGTCCGTCGCTTCACCTGATACTGTAGAGGACCGTTCCGTCTTTGAAGATCCGCAGCAGCTTGTTATCCGTGGTGACATCGTGGAAGTTGGCTCCTTTCTCGTTGGCGAAGAAGAGGTCGGGCTTCCATATGGAGTCCAACATGGACGGGTCCAGGTCGAGGGAGGAATCTGGGTATTTACTATACGCCAGCCGGGGGTCATTCCACTTCTGCCGCAGGAAGATGTTCACTCTGTAATCCTGCAGAGACGACAAGCGGATTTGCATATTTTGTAGTGTAGTGATTGGGGTAATGAGAAAGCATGCAGCCTGTTATCGATATCGGTTTGTAATATTATATATCTTCCTTTTGATGAGGTAAACAGGAAAAGTGCATCCATAATCTAAATTGATTTATTTAATGCACAAAATTAAATTTATCATAGATTAAATAACAAATAAGCATTTACACTGAATATTAAGCAGTCAAATACCCTGAACTTCATTTATATTGTCTTGTAAGTTATGATTCAACAACACTTACTCTGATGCCCTACACTATTATAATTCAGAGATATTTGTACTGTACTTCACTATTTCCATTTAATAATAATAATAATAATAATAATGCTTCTAATTCCTCAAATTACAGAAGAATATGTTGTTTACCGCCTTAAAAATATTCTTTTTTTAAAATAAAAAATCAGAACAAATTATTGCAAAGTTGACCAACTTCAACATTATAATGTGTACGTTGATATCCATGTAATGGTAATACAATAACACAATATTCTAGAAGGTGCCATTCTGCATAATAAGTAGTTTTACTTTTATTTTGGTAAAGGATTTGACTACTTCTTCCTGCATTGAGTTTCCTGTCACATCCATATTGACACGTTCAGTTAACAGCAACTGTCATGATACATAAAACATTGTCAAACAGTCCTGTAATATGAAGAACAACACATGACAAAGATAACATGGGTGATGAGCAAAAAAAAAAAGAATTCCAATGAACACTTCATGAACAAAATTCCCATTCAGTTCACATGGCCAGTTTGATGATTATCTAATGTTGCAAGTTGCCAAAAAACTGACCTCAGAATAACTTTTCTTGTTAATCACAGTTATGTAAGATCCATTACAGAAGCTAATGATGGATTTATAAGATGTTGATGCTGATGAGGAAAACTCTCGCAGTGCAGTTAGTAGTAAACCGAACGCCACAAAGCCCAGTCGCTCGCTGTAATTGATATGTCATGATGAAGAGAGAGTCTTATGTCGTTTGGCATTTCATCAGCATATTGGCGGTTCCAAATATTTGCTTGCATGTCTAAAGCCGTGTAATTCCCTGGCAATCTTATGAGCTGCAGCTCCTGCGCAAATTAACATCCTTCATTCATGATCTAAGTGGTTATTATCACTCATTATGAATCCTTTGATCGTGATGGGTTTCAATGTAGACTCGCAGGTTTTTATGTTTTTACCCCTCAGGCAGTTTGACGCCTTCACACATCACATACTGTGGCTCAGTTTGTTTAAACGCCCCGGCCCCCTTTTCACTGTTACAGGCTGCTTACTGGTTAGGATTTACTGTTTGAATTATTAAAAGAAGACTAATACATGTGTAAGGAGCATCATGGGAGTGCTTTGTTATACTTATTTGGTATTATTTTGTCCTGAATGGAACTCCTTTATGGCACAAACAAAGTTTTTATGTGGAAAATGATAAATGTTTATGTAGGTAAATAAAAAAAGAGGCTTTAAAACGCGTCCAACGCAACGCTCAACTCACCATTGTAGTTTCAGCTATAGAACCAAAGCTGTTGATAAATATGTTGCAGGTAACATTAACAGGTGGACCTGCAGGTTGAGGGATAGATAACACATGGACACATTGTAGAAAATCAGCCAAAATTCCAAAAAGGAGGAACTCACCATAGTAGTCTCTGTGACAGAGCCGAAACTGTTGATAAAAATATTGCATGTAACGTTTACGGGGACACCTGTGAAATGGAATGACAGCGACATGAGAGGAAAAAGCCTTAAGCCACATCATCGAGGGCGGTGGGGTTCAGAGCAGTGGAGGTGTTTGATCAGGTGGTGCCGGTTCACTGTTTGTGTCAACATGCAATAATACACACAAGCTCTATTCTCCTTATTTTGTAGGAGCTCCAGGAGTGGATGTGTATGTTTAACATGCTTTGTTAAACCAGCGTAAAAAAGATCACAGAGAGGACCCATGTTCCGTTTTGGTAGGGTTAAGTTAAGTTAGCTTGTTAGCTTGTTATAATCCTGTAATTATGTTACAGCCTCTTGTATAATGATCTTTTGTGGTTAACGTGATCACGCACACATTTTTTCTGCATCCTGCCGTTTGCAATTCAGCAGAGAATGCATGCACACATAGACAACTGCATGCAAGCACACACACACACAGTCATTTAGAGATGCAATGATTAACTGAGTAATCGATTAACCACAAGTAATTTTGAAAGACATATATGCATGATATATGATTAAATGATTGATCATAAATACAGATTTTTCAATAGCAGTAATTTTCAGTTGCAGCTCGATAGTGATTCGTTAATTATAGTTTCAAATCAGAGCATTTTCTGTCCAGCAGTGTGAGTGAAAAGTACCCAGCATGCTCTAATTAGTAGTATAATTTTCGACTCCACAGTGCGGCCTGAACTGCAAGGCAATTTGGCAAGTTATGCCATTTAAAGTCATAGCAAATCTCCCTTTTTTTTTGCTCCATCTGATCTGTGTAAACCTTGTAAGCCCTTCCCAGTGCCCTTCCCCTGTGCTTTCCTCATCAATATTGCATGGCTTTTGGTATTAATATTTGCCTCCGTTTGTCGTCAGGTAGCTACATTTAACAGCAGAAGCAGAAAAAAATAAAGCAGCACCTCCTCACAACAAACTCAGCAAGGAAATCTAGGTCACCCTTCAGAAAATACAGTTCAACACTCTCCTCAAAGAATGACGAGCAGGTTCGCAGCCGAAATCGTCTGTTTACTTCGCAGTGGGTTCATGCAGAAGTGTTTGTTTTCTAGCTATAAGATGCTAGCTGGAGCTTTATCAGAGAGAATACAAATGTAACCAGCAACATTATGCTGAATGCCTTTAATCCATGTGCGCTCGTGCTCTCATTATTAGCTAGAAACAGTTGCTTTCCTGTCATCCCTCCCCTGAAAATGCCAGCCGGTGCTAAACAGCCCGTCCTCCTCCCATCTCCAGTCCGTTCCAGCAATCTTGTCTCCCAGATGGAGAGGAAGGATCTGGGCCATGTGTTTGCTGAAATCCTGCTGCCCGCTCCCTGCGCTACACTGGCTGGCTGCTTCGACAACTGGAGTCCCCAAACCCCCCGACAAATCCCAGCCCCACCTGACCCAGGCTGGAGTGGGTTCTGGCCCGAGCCCCAGCAGGCTTGGCCGGCCTTTCTCCTCGCTCTGTTCCAGTGACAGATGCTGTGTGTGTGTCCCCAGCTTCACAGCAGCAACAACACAGTAAGTCAGTAGCCTGCAGCCTTGCCACGGGGGCACCATCCATCATTCGGCCTGTCACGGTGGCATCCCTGTGATATTTACACGCCTTCTCTTTTGTTTCCTAATGATAATTGAGTGGAGATATGGATTCTTCCTGATATAATCCTCTCGAATAAAAAGCATGCAATGTCACAATGAGAAGTTAGTTTATGATTTAAAGCAAGGATAACCATGTTACTGTCACCTGAAGTGATTGATTGTTCTTATCAAAGCTGGCAGCTCAGTATCTTGGCATCAGATAACAGCAAATGGATCTCCAGATAATGTCAAAGTCTTACACTTGTAACTGTTTGTGGGGGGATGGAGACAGGATTTAGCATGCAAGAGGTGTTTGGGGTAAAGTTAGGACTCGGTGTAAAGAGAGGCAAAGACAAACCTTTAAAATTGGGTCTGATTCGTGCGTCATACCCGGACGTGCGACCCATAAGTGAGTCCAGAAAGTCTGATGGAGACATGTTGGAGGATGATCTGGAATCGTGCTCCTTGGCATCCACAACTCTGGAACATACACACACACACACACACACACAGTGAGGAGAGGGAAAAAATCACTTTATCAGGCTGAAGTCGCGGCTGAAAAACAGGATTTAAACCTTATCTGTCGCCTAGCAGCTGCCCGGGAGTGATGGGCAAGCACGGGGAGGCTGGAAAATGCGTTAGAGCGCACACATGAATCAGACGAATCCGGTGTGATTTTGACGTCGTTCGTATCTCTTTTTCAAGAAAGAGCTTTTTTTCTGCCCCATCATGCAAGATTATGACACAAATTTTACATGAAACACCGTAGGGATGTTGCTATAACGCCATAAGATGATAAAAAACGATGCCATTACGTGCGTAAATGTCACTACGATGTCATTGTGATACAGGCAAGCTTTTGATTTATGTATGTTATATATTGTGTAGTAGTTTAAGCACTCAATCATTACAAACGCTTTAAAATACAGAATAACATAATTGAAATCAGCACTAAAGCAATAACTAACTTATTCTCTTCTGTGCAGAAAAAAACTGCCAATTTCATATTGTTTCTCTAATCAAGCCTGCAGTTTTATTCTTAAAGTTTATAAGGGAGGAAGGATAAGTTTTACAGGTATAAAATCCGTTTGGTAAATATATTGGCCTACCTGAAGTTGTTCGTCTCCATGAAATACGTCAATAAAGCTGCAAAAACCTTAAGAAAGCAGCGATTCATTCCCGGTGGTTTTCCCATGTGCTCACTTTTTTATTTCTTCCATATGTTGACATTGGTCAAACACATAATCCAAATCGGGGTTCCGCTTTCTTCCTCACCAAGTCGTGGGCGTTTGGGTGTTCTTGTGTCAAACAAAAATATAGAAGACATTCCTCAACGCAGCCACAGATCATAGTTTAGTTTCACGAAACTCCCAAAGACAGATTTCTCGAAGCCTTACTGAGGAGAAACATCAGAGCGGTGGACAGACGCCGAGAAGGTAAAACTCCAAAAACGCGTCAGCTGGAAGCTCCCTGCTCTGGATCAGACCGTAAAGCTCGCTCTCTGAAGACCAACCCGTCGGCCGGTGTTGTTACTTATGAAGTGAAACGTTTCGCAGGTGGAGGACACGTCCTCTGTTGAGGAATGGGAGTGGAACGCCTTTTTTTTTTTTTCATTTCAGCACTTGGACAGCTCCCGGCTCTGTTACGCGCAAGCGCACGGATTAAAAGTGGCGGACGTGAGTTGGTTTTCAATAAATCCAGTAAACGAGGGAGGTAATAATCAGAAGCACATTCAAAAATTGTGTTCAGTGGTTGTTACATAACGAAAGGTGTCAGTTTAAAATGTTATGTCTTTTTTCTCACGAGAGGGCGCGCGGCTGCGCAGCAGGATCATCTGGCTTTAGAGATGTTTGATGTTTTTCCACTGGCTTAATTAAGGTTGTCCGGATACTGTGGGGAGTCTAATGTAAATCTACATCCTCTTGTGAAAATTTGACTCGAAACCCCACAAGTAGTTAATTATTCAGGGATGCTTTTCAGCTGGAGTCAGAAATAAACAGATTTGTACTGTTGGTGTACAACATAAGATTGACAACTCTGACATCATCACTGGATTTATTTTTCAGGCTCTTTTTGGGTTCCCATCCATGTCTGTTTAAAGCCACCTCCCTACACAGATATGAAAAGTGTAAACAAAGGACGCACCAGCCAGAAGCCTCTGGGAGAGTATTTGGTACCCCGGTTGCCCTGGAAACAGATTTCCGAGGCACATCATTGGAGATGCTGAAAGGTTGGCCTCCCAGAGCGAGACGGAAGAGAGCTGACTGACTGACACAGACGGCAGGAAATGTACTACAAGTTGGCTGAAGCCCAAGGGTGGAGGAACGGCAGGTTTAGTAGGCCACCACGCAGAAGTAGTAATTATTATTCAATATATATGTATATCAGCTGCTGGTATTGATACAGTAGCTGCACGAGGAGCCTGGCAGTGTGAGGATGTGAGTGGGCTGAGAAGCTTCATGGCGTCAATGAGTCATTCCACATGAACACACAGGCATGTGCTAAACTTAGTGAGAGAGAGCAAAAGTATTTCATTCACATCACACCAACCTGCAGGCACACGGTGGGGTTGTGAGCTTACTTTAAGAACATCACATGCCTCAATGCTGCGACACGCTGGGGGCAATATTACACCTGAGTGGGACACTTGGTTAGTGACCAGGTTCCAGATCGTGCTAGTCTGTCTCAGTCCGAGGAAGAGTCACCATCCTGTAGGCTTCCTTTTTTAATGCAGATGATCGAATTATGAGTGTCATGTTGTTACTCATGGGCAGGAATATATGGCTGGCAATGGTGTGGCCGTTTAATACAGCATGTTTAATTCCATAAATACTGAATGCATTGCTTAAATTATTTACCAACAGTCACGTGTTTACATATATTTTTATTAAAGAAGGAATTTAACAAATTAGCTTTTTCTTGCAGCACATCAACATCTCGGATGTCATGGCCCTGAAGTCAAATCTTTTCATAAGTTGCTTTAATGACTACATTTTCTCACCTGTAAGAGCGAAAAATCCTCTTTGCACTCATGCCGCTTTTTCCTCATCTCTGAGACAGCTCCAGTCGGCTTGTCTGTGTAATGACAACCTACCAGACCTTCAATTGGCCATTAGCTTCCATAAGGAAAGACTCTGGGCCAGGTGGGTCGCATAATTAAAGGAGAACAAGTGTCATTAAGGGGAGAGTGAGCTGTACAGTCCTCTTCTCTCTCTCTCTCTCTTTTTCTCTCTGTGTGTGAAAGGAGAGAATAAAACAGAACAATCCTTTTTGACTAGAACAGTCTGTCTGTCTCATTTATCCGGCAGCTTCCAAAGAGCCGTTCAAATTACAGGCTCAAGACGGGCCAAGGCGTTATTTTAAAGCTGCCCACACAGAAACAAAGATTGGTGGTTTTCCACGGCCTGTTATTCTACGAGGAATTAAGGGTTTTACATCATAAGGTTTATTGTGTTGTCTAAAAGGATTTGCGGCACAATTTATAACATTGAAATGAAATCAAAAGGTTTCCTCTTTTGTGATCTGTTTGAATTGAACACCCCAAAATATGACACACTAGTTAAGCATTAGCATCTAAATCTGTACGCGGAAGAAGAAAGCAGTAACAAGCTGGAAGCCGAGGCTGTTTTCATTGATTCCCGCCAATAACTGAGGAGTTGTGGACTAGCTGAGGAGCTCACCTGGAAACAACAAGCAGGCTTTACCTCCCTGATGCTCATGTGCACTGGACTGGAGACAATTGAGAGCTGCAGAGTATCTATTGCTCCATCGATTCCTTGTATCTTTATCCCACTTAATGACTTTTTCGCTCTATAATTCAACTCATGGAGCTGATCCCGAAGCCTAGCAGGGGATACAGAGGGAGTAAGTTGTGGTGGGAGCTATTTTTGATGAGACAAAGCAACATGCAGCCGGAGGAAGCACGCAAAAAAAAAAGAAAAGGATTTAATGAGTGGATTCTTGAAGAGAAGGAAGGATTTGTGAATTCTCTAGTGCCACAACAGGCAACACACTTACCATAATCTCTCTGTCGTTACAAAATGAAGCTATTTTGAGGCCTATATGTGGCACACAGGAGAATGATAGAAATGTTAAGATTATGCACACATCCTTGCTGCAACACAGGCTCATGGATGTTATGTGCCTGTTAAGTGGGGAGAAATAATCACAAGAGAATGTTGTGGTGTTTCCTCAGTTATTACTGGAGTCATATTTATTTATATTTGCAAATAACCACATTTGCAGATGATATCAAATTATTTACCTGAAACCTAAATCTCACCTCTCTCATGTTACTATTATGCAAGTAGCTTAAAGTCAGTAAATCCTCATAACACTTATCAATAAACTCTAACATTAGTACAACATACTTTGAAGATAATTGTGCAGAATACAGTATATCACAATAAAAGTAATTTCAATCAACTTAAACTATGGTCGCACTTGCCATAGCTGCAGGGGCAGGGGCTCTGCTAGCATACACGCTACTCTCCGCTAATCTTAACCTAAACTTCCCTAAAATGTGACCTAAACACTCTCTTGACATCTGAGCAAGTTATTACAGCCAAGTTTCTCTCTTTGTTTGAAACTACAACAGACCTGAAAAATGGGGCTGCAGCCTTTGAAGGAGGCGGTCTATGGAGGATGCGCCATTCATAGCCTGCATAGACCGTTCAAGCCGAACTGAAGTGAGACGGTCTGGTCTACGGAGAATTTCCTGTTGGTGTCACCAGCTGTTCCTGCCCTTACCCTTGTGTCACCAAACGCTGCTCCTGTCACCTAGCGACAGGTAGCTTGTGGGCTAACTAGCTAGCACAACTAACGTCCCGTAGCTTAGACGATTATTTTAAAGATAATTTGGGCCCTTTCATTCTTTTTAAAAAAATGCGTAACGCTAGCTTTTCAACTGAGTTGAAACCAAAAACTTTTACATTCAAAAGCTTACACTTCGGCCGTGTAAGAGTCCGCCATCTCGTTTGAATAGGCACGCAATGAATCTTGGGATACGTTGGGCCGCGAAGGATGCACCCGATTGTCGTATTTGTCGGCCGCATCTGAAGGAGGCTTTGCATTGGGACAGTCTTTGACGCAATCGGCCTTCAAATACGGCCTTCGAAGGATGCAGCCCCTGGATTGGGGCACAGCTAAATGGGTGATGTTACCTTGACGATAACTGTAATAGAATGAGGAAGATACCGCGATCTTCCTCAGTATGAAGGCAAATTAAGACCACTTTTCAGATCGATAATCAATGAATTAAAATAGACACCTTGCCAGCACTCTAGCTATTTTTAATGTAACTGGTTTTAACAGCTTATTGAGATTTGAATCAGACCCCATAAATTAATCATCTTTTTATCCTTTTGACATCATTACAGACCATCAATTTACAATGCTTTTTAATCTGTAATTTAGTATGAGTTCATTATCTCTTAACTTGTCCAAGACACAAGTTGGAAGTACTCCTATGGGAGTTATAGACCCATGTGAACCACGGGTGAATGGACAGCCTAAACGCCCACAAGGATGCTGCTCCTTAGGTCATGTTTTCCCTCAGGCCAATTGACGGGAGCAACACTGGTCTTCACTAAGGCTCACCTGTCAATCACAGCTCTCCTTCATCAGTGGGAGAGAGCCACAGAGCCTTTCTCCATCACTGAGCACTGAAAACCTGCTGATCCCCCAGTCTCGACCCCCGTCCACGCTCTGCGGTCGCTCTAACTCTGCACATCCAAATAAAATGCCACGGCCCTTTTACAGGAAACGTACATCATATCGAACGTTTATGTTCACTTTGTTAAGCAATTCCTCTTCAAGCGACAGCGAATCCATCATGTTCTCACTCAGATCTGCATGTCAGGATGTCTCCCCTGAGTTCCAGTTTTTCTTGTGCAGTCACCCGAGCCAGAACAGCACACATACACATACTTCTCCCTGGCCAATGTCTGCTCCATGTTGACACTGGCTCACAATCTATTTCTAGCTTGCAGGCTTGTCTCGCTGAGCGCTGTCACCGGAGCTGTGCAGCTGTCAAAGTGATGCAAGAATAGATTGAAGATTGAATGCAATTACAATTGCCGAACCGGTTTACATCAGTTTTCGCTTTCAGCGGAGCTTAGATGTATGTTAGGGGACCAATTACCCACGAGAGGGACACTGGCAGAGCGACAGTGCTTACTCCCTGGCTTTTTTAGATATTTATGGGGAAACTAATCTCTTATATGCAGAGTGTCGTCTTGAATATGAATGTGTGTTGAAATTCCACCACGACTATTTTGAAACTGTGGTTGAAAAATTCCCTTCGCCTCAAATGTAGCTGTTTGCTTCATTTCTCCAAGCCTGTAAGAAGGAACTACCCTTGTTATAATGTGCAGGTGTACAGTTACAGACATGATGTTCTTGCACAGTCATGGCTTCCTCAAAGTGACTAGCATGCAGCCTGTCAAATAGAAGAACACATTAAAGATGACTGACACTGTCACACACAAAATGAATCCAGTTCTACAGTGTGTATGTCAGCAGCATACTGTGATGTGTAGGCTCCCCGGTGTTGTGCATTTAAACTTAATAACATCTACAGGTCAAGTTCGTTTTATTTCCGCTTACGAGCGGCTGTGTGTTAGCCTGAAGTAAACTATCACTGGCAGTCTGAAGAAACACTGTACTCAAGCATCAGCTTCTTCTTGAATGGACACCTGACACTGTTTCCATCATCAATCTGACGTGTTGCTGGCATGTCAGTTGTTTTTCTCGAGTTAATCATCAACACCTTCAAGGCCTGCTTTAAATATTCTTTTTATTTGCTTTGTTTCTCAGAGTTCAGTTATAGATGATTGATGAGACGTCGTGTATGCATTGCTACGCCTTCTACCTGATTGACAGGTAGCAGTGCTAGCGATTCAGCAATCACAAGACAGCCATGCTGACCTGCTAAAATCTGATTTACTCAGAATTTACAGATGAAGACGGTGCTATATCGAGGAAGGCTTAAATGTAGTGACCAAAACCATAATCTTATAAGGAAAATATTACAGAGAGAATAAATAGGGAAAGAAGTGAGGTCCTTTTCTCATAGACTTCTACACAACCAGTGCAGCTGCCCCCTGCTGGTAATTAAAAATGCAGGATTGAAGCAATTCTGTATTTGCTGCACATTTGGTGCCCTGAGGAACTGGTTTCTTGAATTAATGTTAACATAATAATGAGGGCAGTAGTTAGCGCTGTCGCCTCACAGCTAGAATGTGTCTGGTTTGAATCCCTGTTTGGATGTAGTGGGCCTCTCTGTGTGGAGTTTGCATTTTCTCCCTGTGCAATGTGTGAGTTCCCTCCAGGTACTCCGTCTTCCTCCCACTGTCCAAAGACATGCTTGTTAGGTTAATTGGTGACTCTTAAATTGCCTGTAGGTGTGAATGTGAGCGTGAAAGGTGGTCTGTCTCGGTGTGTCAGCCGTGTGATTGACTTGCGACCTGTCCAGGGTGTACCCTTCCTCTCGCCCAATGACGGCTGGCATACAGCCCCCCCTGACTGACTTGAAAATGTAAAGACATTTGTGTTGGGATAATATCTTCATCCACATATCACTTAGGCATTTAACGTAGCATTTAAAGCTCCTGTGAGGAGTTTTTTTCGCTGATTATGAAACAGACTGAAATTAATTATGATGACTCTATATGAGCTACAAAAGCAAACCAGACCATCGGCAACAAGATTGGTTATTTCTATATAGTTATTTTTAATGTCTGAAACTGCTGGCGGGGGGGTAGGTGTCAGACAAAGTGATTAACTGCACACTGCCTTTGTTTACATTTTCCAGGGCACGAATTTAAAGTGAGTGATACATATGACTGTTAAAGAAAGCAGGATGAGTTTCTTGTTAAAAACCACCACTTAAGCATGTACAGGACAAAATCAGCAAAGAGATAAGAGGTACGGCTTTGTCCACAGGGGGCGCCAAAATCAACACAAACTGAAAGTTCCTCACAGGAGCTTTAAGTTGAAAAAAATATTAAATGCGCCATCTTTACTAAAAATGTTTCTCTTGCCACTCATTGAAGATGTATGTTGGACGTGTTTCTCCTACTGTTAGCAAAACATTTTATCCCAGAATGCATGATTTATGTTGGAATAAAATACTAAGCTACCACTTTCCAATATTCCATCCATCATAAAATGTTTATATGTATTAAGTAATCGCTTAATTAATAATTAAAAATCTAAAGAGTATCTTATTAATGTTTTATAACTGACTTAATATTATAAATTACTTATTAACAATTAATGAAGCCGTCGATTTCAAATGGTGCAGAGTGATTGATGTCAAAGGGATCATCATTTTGGATGGTGCGACTGTACAACAAAAAGTCCTTTTGAGGTGGAGTTTGATCCTCGCTTCATCAGAGTGTCGCATATTTTAGAGCGAAATGGTGCCGCTCTCATTTTGAATTTAAAAGTCTTTGGCTCTAGTTAGGAGGTCGACGTGATGCGGAGCTGTCACATCTTCCAGTTATGAGAAGAATCTGACAGCTTCTGGTCTAATATGCGTCTTTGGAAGTTCTCTGCTTTCATTAAGTCAAAGGTCGACTAAATTCACTCTCTGACCAGTTAGTGGTCTGAACTTATGAATAATTTAATACCAACTATCACAGTCGCTTCTTTTATTCATATAAGAAGTTCTGCTTTGTGTCAAGTTAAATGTTTTTTCTTTTCACAGGAAGAGAAAAGTAAAACTGGATCACAGATTCGGCAGAACAATTAGACACAGAGCGCGCTAATGAATTTCATAATCACATAGCTCACTAAAGGGAAAAAATGGCCGCCATTAAGATCTTACACAGCGCACACACTAAGTTTTAGGAACTCTGATTAAATAAAACTTCCTTCACACTGATCAAACCAAAATGATTAAAGCAAATATCAGAGCTTTACTGAAACCCAACTCCTCCCCTGTGATTGTAAAATCCTGCTTTAAACTTGATGAATGCAAAGTTATTTCCTCCCAGCTGATTACCGAGGGAGCAGGGCTGAAACTGTCTCCTCCATCTAAGACGGCTGATAATTGTCTTCTTCAAAAGACATCGAACAGCATTCGCACTGCGAGGGGGGGTGGGGGGGGGGAATACAAGAGAATTAGATACGCAAATTTGCTTTAAAATTTCAATCATGTCCTTCACCTTCAAGAGAATGAGGTTGAAATGAGGAGTCACAGCTGTAGAAAGAGACACACAATCAGCCTCACAAAGGATCTCATCGTTGCATTAAAAGGAAATATCTCGAGGTGTTCAGATTCGTGCCAACAAAAAAAAATTTATTAGGAGAAGAAAGAGACATAATGACATTAGCTAGGCCTTTTCATTTCACTATTCTGGCTTCACACTGAGCGTAGATTGCAATAAGGTCAACCTCAATTTCTATTTGGCCTCCATTAAAAAAATAGTGCTCATCAGCTAACACACAAACACATACAAGGATTCTGACTCTGGTTAACACTGTTCTCAGTCTACAGACACAAAAGGACGCAGGTATAAAACAATACAACTATTTACAGATTGTAAAGGATATAAATATAGATACATTTTATGATATAAAAGAACAATAACCAGTCCCTCCAGGAGGTTGGATTCCCGCAAATTTAACCAATTGCCACAATTTTTTCTCGAGCTTGCAATTTTGGCCAGTTGCCACAACTTTTCCGCAAATTCCAAAGTCACGTCTTTGATATTCAAAATATTGATCCCCTGAAGTCTGCAATGTTTTACTGTATCTTTAATATCTTTGTAACGATGCATGCTAAAGCACTGTGCTAACGAGGCTCTGTTGTGATCGTCTCTCTTTCATGGGCTTCCTCATCCCAACCAGAGGCTCCATTACTGATGTTTGTGTCAGCACTGACTTTAAATAGTCATTGTACAGTGAGATAGTAATCCCCCTGTCTTTTATCAGTTGTTTCATACTGCAGCAGCAGTCAAAATAACAAGTAGAGCAGCGTAAATGTAGTAAATACCATTTAGATTCTCCTTCTCACCCATAGATAGCGTTGAATGTGCACCTGCAGCGCAAAATGATCATGTCATAGCTGCTGATTTTAGTTGGCATCTTGACACGGAAAATGACCAGACAGACGACAAAAAGCTCGCTCAGCCAAAAGATGACTTTATTGGAGCGTTTGTCCCACTCGCTCACAGTGCATTTGTAATGTGTTACACAGGAAAATAAAGCCTTTAAACCCTGCAACTTGCATTACTACCATGAAATCCATCATTTTTGGGGCGCAACAAGAACAGAAAATGCCTGCGAAATTCCTGGAGGGACTGAATAACACTCAAAGACAGTCAGACAATAATTCAGTGGTGAGTAGTGCAAAGGATGATGAAATAGATATAACATATTCTGCACCTCTGCAGCCGCCAGAAAGATTGAGGAGGAGTGGTTGAATAAAAAAGGAATGTACAGCGAAAAGAGGGGGAAAGAGACACGAGGGGAGAGATATTTTTAATGCACCTTTTTCTCAGCACTCAGTGGGGCTCGAATAAGAGAGGCCGACAAATTTGACACCTCAGAATGTAAAGTATTTCTTTAAGCAGCATATGAAGAGCTTCTGCAATAGTTTTTTATGTATAAATTTAAATTGTCAATCATTGTCCCTGGCTGTCACATCTCCGCTGCGCTCTCTCCAGTCTGGCTCCGTTATCACTTCGGAACCATTTTTAGAACACTGTGGGGCAGTAAACACAGTTTCCATGGAAACATCGGCGAGACACACATTGATAAGCGGATTGGAGCGGCTGCATTTCTCTGATGACGAATGAAACCTCAAAAGCTGAGAGGGTTTTCAGCTGGAGAACACAATTAAACGCTGCCAATATATACGGGAAGAGGGATCCACACGCGCAGAGGAATCTGTTTGATTTGTCATTATGAGGCTGATAACAAACCTCTCTTATCTGTGGGGGGTTTTTTATGCCCAAAGCACCTCCTTACTCTGCTCTGCCTGCAGGTTTTTACATCTGAGTGCAGCCGCAAATGGGCAACAATTTCCAATTAGATTTGACTTTACAAATTGATATATTGATCCGCTGGCAGCTGGACTCATCACGATGCAGAGAACCAATCAGGCACAGTTTAATTTAGCATCAGTCAATATGCTTAAGAGGATGAAACAGAAGACACTTAAAGGTGAAAGACACATTTTAAAGAATGATTATCCAAATGTAATGATTTTCAAAGTATTGAATTCAATTTGTTGCATAAAGCGTTTGTTTTTACTCACTTGAAAGAAAAATGGTGTAATATTGTTCTGTAACAGGTATCAAAAGATAACTTCATTTGGATGTGTGCAGAATGATTTATGTGTACATTTGTAATCCTTGAGATATCCTGTATTTAGAAGTAACGCTTTTGGCCTCCAATTTCCCCAGATCTCAATCCAATCGAGCATCTGTGGGATGTGCTGGACAAACAAGTCCAATCCATCGAGGCCCCACCTCGCAACTTAAAGGATCTGCTGCTAACTTCTTGTTGCCGGATACCTCAGCACACCTTCAGAGGTCTAGTGGAGTCCATGCATTGACGGGTTAGGGCTGTTTTGGTGGCTGAAGGGGGACCTACGCAGTATTAGGCAGGTGATCATAATGTTATGGTTATGGCTAAGGTGTATATGTCACCCCCACTGCCCAGTTCTTTCACAATTAAAGCATCAATAAATAGCAAAATATTCTAAATATAGCTTGAACAAATATGGTTCCTGAATTTTAATAAAGTAGAAGGAGTAGATGCATTTTTCAGAGGGGGGTTGTTGTTCTTGTGTGGAAAAAACATCTTAAAACCATACTTATTATTTCACCTAGAGTACTCAATTAATCTGCGAGGAGGTCTTTAATGTTGTACACTAAGTCCCAAGTCTTGTGGGGGAATGTGCTGAGACTCAGCTGTTGGGAAAACAACTTGATCACAGTGGATCTGATGGTGTCGTGAGAGAAGCTTTGCCTGAGAGCTGCACGTCTCCCCTCTGTGGCCTTCATGGTCCTAAAAGGCCTGCGCTGAAAGTCAGAGAGAACTGACCCCAAAAAAAACAGACTTTTCCCCACAGAACTCACAGAGAATAATACTGCTATGTTAGTAATTATGCTTACTGGTGCACAGGTGAAGTATGCCCCCACCATTTAATCCTAACGCGGATCCTGTTTGTGTCTGAGAAGCTTCAATAAAACGCACACATACCTCGGAGGTTTACATTCCTCATTCTGCTGCTGTACTGAGTGCGGATCAATGTGGGTGAGGCTCAGTGATGAACTCATTCCCCGCTGGCTGTCTGATGGGTCTGTTTTCTAATGAAATGGGGCCTCCGGAGGAAATAATGACACTTTCCTTGCTTCCGTCAGTGAGTAGAGCCCAGTTAGAACACCTCTCTTTCATCAATGGGTCCTGTGAGAAGAAAATACAGCAATATTTAACAGGTGGAAACATCACAAAAAGTCATTTCATGCTGCACAAGAAATGAGACAAGGATGAGAATGAGAAATAAATGAGACAATTTGCTCTTTTGAAAGGTCCTTTACTAAATTGTGATATCTTAAGCAAAGAAATTTGGGTCAAATGTGCCAGGCAGTAAAATCAACGCTTCAGTGACTCATTGGTAAAATAATTGAACATAGTAATAAATGCCTGCTATTACCAGGTCAGGAAAAGACAATCTACCATTATGCTCACACTATAAAAGCCCAATTTCCCTTGATACAGAGGAGCTGCAGGCAAAAATCTATAACCAGTGACATAAACAGCATATTATTGCAAAAAAATTGCCGAGCATGTTGTGGCACATGGTGGCAAACAGATTTAATGTGGTCATAAAGAAGAAGAAGAGCTTTCTAATGTAACAGGTTTGTCTGTGTCACACTGACATTCTCACCCTGCTGTCCCCCTCATTTGCGCCTTCAAAACAAGCAACAATAACTGACAGCGCCACAGGAGAGCCTGTAGATAAAATCCATCTGGCAAATAAGTAATTACTCAGAACAATGACAAGTAGCTCACAATCTGCGGTGTATTAACGCGCGACTTAGAGTACTAATGGCTTCTCCCAGAGTCATGGCCTGTTTACTGGAGTAAATGCAAAGCCACATTAAAACGACACCAGTTCGGAGGTCACCAAACCTGTAAATGAATAAGATATGAGAAGAGGCATTTATCTCTAATCAGTATTGACATTGTGTTTGGGAAAGACACGGCAGGGAAATTATGTTCAAGGCTGGTGGAGGGTAATCAGCCTGCAAATGGAGCCTATGATGCATTACTTCAATACCAAAGTTGAGTGATGCAACTATTCAATTTGACATGATTGCTTCGGGGAATGGTAATAGTTTCAATGTTAACAAATGTTTTGAAGTGTTGAAGGTCACCCATCGACAGGTTGTTCAATATATTGATTTGGGGACTATATGTATGAACACCTCCATAAAGTTTCTCAAATCCATTTCAATCGCAGAAGTAAAAGAAAGAAAAGAATCTCCAGTGATGAAAAAAGACGTTAATTTTATAACCAGAGGGGAATAAAGTAAATGCTCTATTTTAGGCAACTGAATCCTGTCAAAACTATCACACTAGATTTTAAGTGATTATTGATGCTAGCTTCATCATGCTACGCTAATAAGAGAATTCAGTCTGCCTTCATTTTTTTCATTAGCTAGCTGTTAGTAACATTTCTGTGAATAACTAATTTTATATTGTCACTTTGTAGCCAACATTTGTATTAACTATTATTATTTAAAAGGTTACAGCGGATACTTTGAGGTTATGCTGAGCTACAGGCTAAAGCTACAGGCTAACATGCTCAAAAGGACAAAGTTAAGATGTTTGGTGCAACGTTCGGGTTCACCATGTTAGTTTAGCACGTTAGCCTACTGAAATATGATTTATTTTGTGTATGTTTTCTGATATTTCACTAATAGTTGTAATTTTGGATTTTTTTGTATTTGAAAATACTTTCGGAGCACCCATTTTGTGCTTTTTTTCATATTTTTGTCAATATACTGTTTTTATATAGATATTCAGACATTCACACATTTTTTCAATATAAGGGACATATTCTATATATAGATATATATTGGTAAATATCAGAAAAAATTAAAAACATTACAAATATATCACCTAAATTTCAAACCACTATCCAGTAATTGAGCTGTTTTCCTTGAATTCTGGTTTGAAAAAAATTTAATCTTAAGAGTTCAAAAGGGACGCATGTTGAGCACACACACATGCACACACAGGACTTAAAGCTTTCATTTGAGACTCCGGAGAGTCAACAGGAGAGCAGCTGCTGGGATGTGATACCATTCAAACAACATGAGTCTCCTGTCATCCAGTGAGATGATAATTTCCCTCAGGTAAACTCGCTACTTTCTTAATCTATCAAGTAACATAACAGGCATCCTCTGGAGAAATGTGACTTTCAATATGTGTGATATGAAGAAAAATCGTATTAATGACACTTTTTAATTGAAAACACCACCTAATGTGTAAACAGACTAACAATATGGGCTGTATGAGCCATCTATTTGTATCAAGGTCGATCCAAAGAAAACAATGAAAGACACTGACAGAGAGTGGGTTGTACTAATGTGACTAATTTTGGTCTAAATAAGCTTTTTATTAATTTGCGAATTAACACATTTCTTCCAACCTTGGCATTTAGTCTTAATTGTTACTGTTTTTCTCTTGTCCCCTTTGTGGTGATGAAAAAATAATACATTCTGAGTCATCAAGTGATAACAAAATGTCACAACACTTACAACAGGAATAATACAGTGGCCTTGATGATGAAAGCAGAGTATCGCTGGACATAACAAATCACAGAACACTGCTATTTTCTGATAGATTAATAGAGAGCCTAGACATAAAGCCTAGACATAAACACTAAAACTATTTAACATTTCTATCATGAAGCTCTTCATCTGATCAGGGTTAAACTAGGTGTTAGGTGGGCCCCATCTGGGCAACATACACAGGACTCATCTTGGTCCCAGCTTCAAGTTCTATGTGGGTACTACACTGGAACAACATGGGCTGAAATATGGGTTGTAAGTGGGTTTGTCCACGGGTTCCATGGTGGCCCCATGGCAATTGCCCATGTGGGTTTCATACAGGATTACACTTGATGTTAGGTCGGCCCCAACTGTGCAACATCCGTAAGACCTACATGAGCCCCAGTTTTGAGGTCAGTGTGGGTAAAACATTGGGACTACATGGGCTGTAAGTAGGTTTGTCCAAGAGTTCCATATTGGCTCCATGCAGATTGCCCACAAGGGTTTCATGTAGTATTACACTGGGGCCCAACTACACAAAATAAGCAAGAACCATCTGTTTCCCATCTTCAAGCTTTATGTGTGTGCTACATGGGAACTACGTGAGATAAAATATGAGTTGCAAGTGGGTTTGTCCACGGGTTACATAATGAGCCCAAGCCAATTGCCCAAATGGATTTCAAGATAAATTACACTTTAAGACCCATCTAGCCCCCATGACTTTAACGACCTTAAACATGGTCAGAATCTTTTTTAGTGTAAACCTACATGAAATCCATGTAGGCCAAATGTTGGCTGGGTAATAGCTAGTGTTAAACAACAGCTTACATAAGCATTAAACCACTTCCAAGCTAAAATTTCCATTAGTTAGCTAACGCAAAGCTAAAAGGACATTCCTTAGGAAGTAAATCTGTAACCTACATAATATTAGCTAGTAAATTTATAGCTTACACGTTAGCTAGTAAGTAAATTTGTAACCTACATAATATTAGCTAGAAAGTAAATTTGTAGCTTACATTACGTTAGCTTTCATGTTATTTACTGCGTAACATTAGCCAGGAAGTACATTTGTGGCTTACATTACCTTAGCAAAGAGGTACATACCTAGCTTTCGTAACATCAGCTAGGAAGTAAATTCGTAGCTTACATTACCTTAGCTAGGCGGTAAATATCAAGTAAATACCTAGCTTACATAACATTAGCTAGGAAGTAAATTCGTTTCTCACGTTACATTAGCTAGGAAGTAAATTTGTATCTTAGCTAGGAGGCAAATACCTAGCTTACATGCCATTAGCTAGGAAGTAAATGCGTGGCTTACATAACGTTAGCTGGTAGATAACTTCATTGTCGCCCAGTACTCACAACACAAGGACCCTGAAACTAAAGCAGCTAAATGGAATCAGCCATCACAGATTTTATTGTTTACACATGCGATTTTTCCTGCTTTGGTGGTCAAAATTTCAGCTGCTCCTCTCTCTTTTCTTCCTTTGGTTTGACACAATATTCTGCAAACTGCTTTGATATGAAAAAACAACCTTAAGTCAATCAATAACCAGGGTCATGAATATATCTTAAGGTTTTATCATTTTTGCTTTGTTTAGAATTGGCAGAAGTTCATATGAGCAAGAAAAAGTTTTGTTCACTCTGGAGCATGAAACGGTCCACTAGATGGCAGCAAAGTATAAACTAGTGTTCTAACTGTTTTCAGTGTTGACATCAATCAGTTCAGTTACTGCAACAATAAATCTAAAGGGCTCTTTCCAACATAAATGTATTCATACACCACATTTAACATGTAAACATGAGCCTAATCCATTTTGATTAGACCGGATTATTTACTGTAATGTGTTCCCTGCCCATGGCCACTCCTGCCAGCCAACAAATGATGGGAGTGGTGGAGGAATTCAGCAGTAGTTTACATCAGCATTAGGGTGATGTTTGCTTAAAAAAAGTATTGAGTAACACTTTTCCAGGGTCTATTTCAACTTCCTGTTGAACTTGTACAGTAATGTGTTGTCCCGGCAGAGCTGATGGTTTCGTCAAAATGCATCCTGTATAGCGTTGAGAGTAAGAGTTGCAGTGACCCAATTATCTCTGGAGGCAGAGTCACGGGGGTGTGCATAGTTGCTCTTTGTTTTTCCATTCCCGGAGTTAAGTCTGTCTGTTGAGTCCTCTAAATCTGGACACTCCCATCTCTTTTCACTCTTAACACCAGCATAAATGCAGGGAAGCAGATGCAACACCATTTGTAAAGCTGTTTTTTTCTTTTGCTCCATTTCACACTTTGAGCATGTTCATCCACAGGGGTCAAAACAAGCTCTCTTTTTACACTTGAGAAGATAACTAGCCTCGATGCAACTTCCTGCCCTGCCCCCAGCTGTGCACGGAGCTGTTTTGCGACTGCCCTCTCTGCCTGGAGCCTCAGGGGTAATAAATTACATGAGCTGAAAGCTGCTTATATGATCATCACTCCTCCTGACCTGCTGAAATCGGGCCTCCGCAACTTTTTGTGTGTTATGACTCACTGGTGATGTTTGCAGAACCTCCAGCGGAGACAACACCCATCCAAGACATGACTTTTATTTTGTTAAACTCCTTCAAGGACTTTTTAAAAGATTCAGTAAAGATGACATCATCAGAAATACTCACAAAACACAGTGGGATGAAGTAGACAGACACAAACATGCTGTCCCTAAGTGGCATGTGTTTTCAACTCTTAAGCAGGGTTTGGTTTTATAGGCGAGCTGAATAGATTGAAGTATTTTGATAGGCCTTTGTGGGTAGTGGTAAACAATATATTTCCTCTGCTCTAAGATGGCAATGAAACATTATTTTCCATTTCTTCTCAAATGCTAAACCAGATGTTGATTCCACACTCAACCTCACATGTTTTTCACTTCACTATAAGGTTTCAGGCAGAGCTGAAGTCTCTGAATTCGCTTGTAGTTATAGTTAAACATACATCTGCCTTTGATGTTTATTGAGTCCGTTGGCTTATGTTAAAATGAGCAGTATTTTGGTGGGTTTTAAAAGGGGTCATTGAGGTGAGAGTTTCTCAAATAGTTGAGGAGCAACTTGCCCAAATGTGAAAATGTGTTGCTTGAAGAGAGAAAAATCAGATTCCACTGCAGCCTGTCTTTATTTCTAAGCAGTCAAGTGACAGAATATCTCTGTGACAAAGAATAAAGAAACAAAAACCTCCAAGAGAGATATATGGGACTTTTCTATCTGCTGAACCATGAGGGAAAAAAACAAATAATGTGTTTGTGTCCACATTTAAGGAGCAGCAACAGATTTAGCCACAAACATTCGAGCTGGAACCTCACTGAAACTTTTCAGTAACTGTCTGCAGCAATTGAATATTGGCGTTTCCCAACCTCTGTTTACCCACTGAGAGAGATTTGGAAAAACTGAAGTAATCCTTTTAATTATCTTCAGCAAAGATGCAACACTGCATTGCACATCTCCTGTTAAAGAAATCTTTTGTAACGTCTTATCTTGAAACTCCTTGTTTGTTATTTCATCACTAATAATTTCTGTAATGCAGCATTATGTTACGAACAGACACATGAAGCAACGCCTTGCAGTCATGTAACGTTCGATCTGATGCCAGCCTCGCTCCGAGCGCTCTTTACACCGCCTCTCATTTTGAGCCCTTTCACGCTGTCTGCCATTTTCTCAGTGGCTTGTAACCATGGTGGCTGTTGTGTTTAGCACAGCCCTCCATGAGCCTTTCTTTATTTGCAATTAGGCGCTGCAGGGTTACCTCAATTTGCCTTTAAAGCCTTACTTCAACCCTGTTTCTCTGTGCTTATTCCTAATGAGAAACATAAAGTAAATTAGAGGAGGAAAAATAGCTTCAAGGAATATTCGGCCTTCAGCTCCATATGATCTCTATATGTGGTCGGAAAACTGCTGAAGAAAGACAGTAATACTGTGTCTCATGCTTTGCCCATTGGATATATTTAAGATATTACTTTACACCAATCGAACAATAGATAAATCAGCAGGCTGACATCTCCAAAAGGCACTGCAAATCCTGCTAAGTGCACACTTCCCCTACACTGTTTTCAAGAGTGTAATTTAACGGAGTATTGGGTGTATTGCTGTATGAGTGACAGGGCCATATGTACCGTCTAATGTCAGATAAAAAGTCTTTGTCTGACGTGTTTTGTTTTGCTTTGGTCCTCCCTCATAACAGTTGCATGCCTGCCTGCTGTCTGCCAGCTGCTGTGCCTGCTGTAACAGCCAGCTCAGTGCTGGAATGTTCCCATGCAGATCCTCTATTCACACACGCCGACATGCAGCTCGTGTACACACACCAAGAGAAAGCCAAAATGCATAGGAGAGTAGAGACAGAGGTGCAGGTGAGTCTCGCAGAAAGTCTCATGCATTGTGTACGTTAGACCTGCTTTTTAATGTGCAGAATATGGCACATACGGAAGATGAGGTTCGCACCCACACAAGTAGAAATGCAGGTGGAAGAAACACACGTGGGAACTCGCTTAAAAAGACGGCTAACTTTTGGACACAAGGCCTCCACAGCCCAGAAATGTCTCGGAAAGCAAACAAAGAAGAATAAATAAACGTGCAAAGTGAATAAAAAAATAAATATTTTTAGGGGGAAAATGATAATATTGTCTTTGTCACGCTGAAGTTGACCAGTTAAATATTTGCCTTTTGGAGGCTTTTGTGTTTGCCATGTTGGGCAGATGCCCTGTTTGGCCATGAAACAGCCCATTGAGAGCTGCCACTTGGCCACCAGTGAAAGGACTGGACTGGATGAGGGGGTGCTCAGGACTCCTTGGATACCGGATACCAGCACGATGGATGGAGGGTGATTGGCATTGTTTCTGTGGAGGCCTCATCTTTGTGAAAGAGGGGAGTTTATTCCTGTGCTCAGAAGTGATGTCAAAGATGAGGGATGGACACCTTATGCACAGATGCATCCGTGGGTCTGCTTGCAAGTGCATGTGCAAAAAGAGGACAGAGACACTTTTCATAATAATGCATGCATGTATAAGTGTTGATTTGAGTTATTCGTGCATATTTGCATGCGTTTAAATGGACATTCGGATCAGTATACAGGAAGCTGGAAAGGGATGTTTACAAATAGAGAAGTGGAAAAGTTTGTATTTAGGCTTTAAATGTATTTTTATTGGGTAAAATCAAGTAAAAGTTAAAAAAAAGTCTGTTCTGTCATTTTGGGTAAGAGAACACCAGAAATATTCCAGCCCCAGTTTGTCCTTCTTATTTATAACCACTACATCCCAGTCACAGAGCCAAGCATCTGTTTGTCCAGTTGAATAAATCAAAGTTATCTTTGAAAATCCAGGAAGGTTTGTGGCAGTTCTGAAGGTATTTGAAGAACTCTTTAAATCTCCTCGAACCATCCAGATTAAAATGATTCCCATCTGTTGGGCAATAAAAATTTTTTTTGACCCATTTCCCAGCTGGAACTTTTGCACATTTCCAGGAAGCTGGAATTGTGCTCAAGTTGTGTCAAGTGAAACTCGGAAAAACGAAACTAAGGTTAAAAAGCTATTATCAGTCTTATCTTACACTGTATTAGTTTTTTATTTTATCCAAGATAATATGGTATATTTCTCCTGTGTTGGCAAGGGGTTAGGACATTTCTGGCAACCTTGATTGAGAGATATAGTTTCTACATGCTCAAAACCTTTTCTACGGAAGCCCTAAGCGGACATGCATACTCGGTTTTCCTGTGATACCGAGTAATTTCATGTTTGTTTTTTGAGGTTTTGACTTATTCATCTCGTTATCTCGAACAATTTTAGTTTTGCCATGATAACAAGTTAATTTCAAATGTTTTCTCGACATCTTGACTAATTTATCTCATTTTCTTGAGATAACAGCGCTGTTTTTTCCCCACAATAAGTTAATTTCAGTTGTTTTCTCAAGATCACGACTTATGTATCTTGTTGTCTCAAAATAACAGAGATTGTTTTCTCTTGATAACTAGATAATATTTGGTTGTTTTCTCGAGATCTCAACTTATTTATCTCATGTCAGGATAAAAAAAGTTGATTACAGTTGTGCTCTCGAGATCTTGACTCATTTATCTCATTATGTCGCGATAAAAACACTGGTTTTCCTTTTAAACAAGTTAATTTCAGTTGTTTTCTCGAGATCTCGACTCATTTTTCTTGCTATCTCAGGATAACAAAGCTGGTTTTCCCATTATAACGGATTACTTTATCTCATTCTCTCAAGATAAGACAGCCTGTTTTCTCGTGATAACGGGATAATTTTCCGGTGATGTAGAAAACAAAACGAGCAGCCGATCACTGATATTACGGACCAGACATGCCGTGCTGTCATTGCCCACACTGATGAGGTAAGTTAAGCATAGTTTTATGTTTGTTTTGTGCTTTTGCAACTCTGGGGAGTTATGATCATGTGATGTTACAGTGGTGTAGAGTTGTTATCTTGACATAACGAGATAAATAAGTCAAAATCTCAAGAAAACAACCCGGAATGACTTGTCATCATGGGAAAGGCAGTATTTAAAATGAATGGATGTGTGTCCGCTAAGGTCTTCTGTATTTTTCAGGAGATTGTAGGTCATTTATATTCCTGTTAAAACAAAAGATCCGCTCAGTGAAATAGTTATACATGAGAGGCACAAATCCTGACCCTGCAGTTACATGTTGGTCTGTGATAATACTTTATCTGTCTGCTGTCAGTCAGACCTGATAACATTACACATACCTTCACCATTGACTGCTGTGTGTTGGTGTTGAACAATAGTAGAGACACACCTTGCTTGAGTGGCACGGTTTAATCCTGATTGTAATCCTGTAATTTGATCAACCTCCTGGTAACGTTCATGCTAATCCAGCTATCAGTCTTACCGAGGCCCTTTGTTGCAGGAATGTGCCTCATGATAAAGTGATGAGTTGAGTGACCGGTGAAACTTCCTGCTGATGAGGTTCTGAGGAGGCGAGAGGAGGAGGTGCAAAGGGGGAAGCAGCCTGAGCGAGCTCCGTCCTCCCTCCCATCAGTAATCCCCCCCCCTCTCTGCGGTGACGTCACGCAGGCTGTCTCCAAAGGGGACGCGGCGTCGCGCGTGTGAGCAGCCAGGCGGGTAGTGTGCATCCCAGGACGCAACATCAGTGTAGCCGGGGCTCAACTTCCAGCTGATCGATTCACTTCGGACTGTGTGGGAAACTTACAAAAATGGGTGAGTTTGACTTAAAAATGCTCCAGTAAACTTTAAAGACGGATGTAAACATTTGCGTGACGACAAGCACGCTTTTTTGCACTTTGTTTTTGTCGCTCTAACTTTTGGGGCGCGCCGATTGTTTCAACGCGACACTAAAGTGATTTTAAACTCGTGCTGCAGAAGTAGGTCTGTTTACCTGACCCGGATCCATGAGAATCGGTATTAGAGCAGCCTGCTGAAGAAAGCGATTAGAGAGATTAAGTCCATCGGGATTCCTGCAGTCACTCTGTGCAAGTGTGCGGAGGTGTTAAGACCAGATCAACTAGTGCCTCTCTACTGTCTCTGTTATCTTGCTTTTAGAGCTGAACTATTGAAACGAACTATTTATCTTAAAGTAGCCTTTCATTATCAATCCTTATTGATCAGCAGTGATTGATCGCGCAGTGTTTAGTTGTTGTCATAGAGATGAAAGGTTGTTTTTCTGGTAAAGAATGACTAAAAGTTACTGGAAGAATACCTAACAAGCAACACATTGCATTAATCAGATGCTTCATAGCTGACGCATGCATGCGGTGTTTTATACCCGAGTTTGTAATTGCTATCTGAAGGGCAGAGCTGACACTGTCCCATGTTTAACTCAGCCCCAAGTGTTGGCCATCTGTGCTCCCAAACCTGGGCTGGATGCACAGGGAGGAGTGAGGCGCTCATGCCATGGATGTTTAGCAACTTTAAGACTTTTAAACAAGGGTAAACTGTGTACCAGATGGGATGATAAACACTCCAAACTGGAGATTTTGCACCAACATGACTCAGAACGGAGCCAGCGATTGTAACTCTTCTAATTTCAGTTGGTTTGTTGAGTTTCGGGCAGCGTTTCTTAAGTTGTGTTGTTTGCTCGGAGCAGCTGAGGCCAGGGAAGAACACTGTGTGCGAATGTGTATCAATGCTCATTAAGTCGCTTCTGAAGCTCGCACAGAGGCGTCTTTGTGCTCCTAATTTGGAGCCGCTCCTTTGTGCGACTTCAGTGGCTCTTAATGTAGAGAGAGAAAGTTCACTGAATTGCAGGTTTCAGAGCGGATACCCTGTGAACCGATTCCCCACAGACCCTCATTCACTGTCTCACTGAGGATACAACTCTGCGTGCACTGCATTCGAGCTTTGTGCATTGTCCACTTGGTGAAGCTCCTATTTTACATGCAAAGATCCTCCAAGGCCCCTTGTTTTGGGGTTCCCGTAAACGTTTTTCTGTGCTGTGATTTGTGGAAAAGCTTTGAAAACAGAAAACGGATTAACTGTGTTCATGACTCCCAAAATAAACAGGATGTCTCGCAGCTGATTGTGTTTTCAGCATCATCCGAGTTAAGATGTCACTCAGAGGTTGTGTAACTGATGTGCGAGGTGAATTTGCGGTGACCTCTGCGATTCTGAACGCTTTAGCAGTGCGCTGGCCTCCTGTGACGTACGTGGGAGGATAACTTGGCCCGAGCCGAGGCGACAGCAAGTCATTTTCCGCAAATATCTTGTTATACTCCCGTGACAATTTATGCCCCATTTCTTGATAAGTAAACACATGGGAGAAAAATGCGTTTTTAATTCTACGTAGATGCTTAAAAACCGAGCCAAACATCTGAGGAGAAAATGTTGGCCTGGAGTTACAGCTGTTCCTCTTAGCAGGGAAAGTATGACATCGGAAGCTTAATAATCTCTCATGCAGATTGTCGCCCTCGAGCTGTGGAGGAAGAATCTGTCAAACATAAGCAAAATAACTTTAATTTTCTTTCTCTAAACCTGCTGGCAGTGTCAGAGACACATGGAAAACAGCTTAGAAGATCCCCGCCTGATACAGTCTGCAAAATCCACCATCTTTTCACTGTTTTTACAGACACAATTGAGTTACGTGCTCGACATTAAAAAAACTGTCCCATGACAGGACATTCGGCTAATCAGATGCAGCGAATTATGGACACGACTGCGAACACAGCGTCTGTTGTTCTTCTTAGAGCCAGATCCTGATCGCGAAAAGGAGGGGGGGCGGGGGAGAAAGAAGGAAAGATTGCTTTTCCTCATGGAAACTCCTGAACCTTCCAGTCGGAGTGTTTTGTATTCAGCGTGGTGGTCTTGTGGAAAAGGCCGTGAAGCCTGGATGCAAAGCAGATCCAAATGTTACATCATCGTTTTTGAGCTTTTCAAGAAAGGAGAGTTAATCGCCGCTGACAGATTTGAATGTTTTTAATTAAACATGTTTCTGTTATAGGGGAGAGGACTCAACCTGGTGTCAGATGTTAAGAGTCTCTTGATTATATTTAAAGACTGATCCAAACACTCATAATGATTTTTACATGTGTGCCTCTGAAGTGTCGACTGTTTTCTGCACTCTATTCCTCTCCTATCTGAACTAGGATGTCTGGAAAGTGTCCGATTATTTCTCTCACACATCAGCAGGGATCACTGTCACACACACATGCGGTGGACGGCCTTGCATGGGTTGTGACCCCCTCGCATCCTGACTCTGAGGGGAGGAAAGGAAAGACCCCTGACTGCTGATGCTGCGCCAGCGGAGGTGTTTTCGCCCTTTGGAATCAACACGTTGTCAGCTAATGAAAGAGATATAACAGAGAGTGTGACAGTTTTTCCTCCTGCTTTTTCGTTGACTCATGGCGATGTTATCCTCGGAGGCAAACGCCGGGTCAGGCGCATGCTTCTGCGTCCGTGTTGTGCGGAGAAAAACACAGGAATGTGAGAGTGAGTCACGGCAGAGATGGTCCTATTTCGGTTTGTGCGTTCGAATCAAAAGATGCTTCCCATGAATTCCCTGACTCCTTAAAATGCGGTTCAGTCCAAATAAAGTAAGCGCTAACCTTTGAGAACGGATCCCACATTTTCATGTCACCATCAATAACTCCTAAACTGCTTTTCGTCTTCAGATTCAGCCATTAATTACACAGAATATCCTCCATAATGAGGTAGTCGCTGTCAGAGTTACATGATTTCTGGGCTTCTTTCCATTTGGCATAGGATGTGACCGAGCATCTTTCGTAATTATGCAGCAGATGAGGCCCATACAGAACTTTCTGCAACCGTGTAGCTGGAAAAAAAAAATAGACCCTCTTTTTTCGTGGTTTAATCAAGACTTCATTCATCTCCTGCTTCCTTCCCTGCTCTACTTTGTTCCTTCTCCCTCATCTCTCGCTCTCCCTCGGCCCTCCTTCCCTCTCTCATCTTCCCTGCTTCTCTCTGCAGGTCTGCCAGAGCACTCATGTTAATTTGTTGAGCTTAATAACTCCTCAGACAACAAAGAGAGCCATTGAGTATTGTGACTTGAAATGATAGGAATAGAAGTTCCTGAGCGGGGGGGGGGACGCTTGTTCAAGCATGCGCCTCGGCCGTCACTTCCATTAAAAGCCCATTCACAGTTGAAACAGAAGGGATGCAAGTGTGTGTGTGTGTGTGTGTGTGTGTGGTGGAGATGGGATGACATTTAAATGTCTGAAAATACCCTATATGCAAAAGAGCACAGGGTCTTTAGAAACGCACAGGAAGCCAGAAAATATGCCAACGATACAATCTGGCCTTTATCGTATCTGCGAGACTTCAGAAAAACACCCGCGATTTTCAAGGTTAAACTGCCAAATTCATGCATAATAAGCTCTGTTTTTTTCACCACTTGTACAATATGTTGGCATGAATGCATGTACATTGAGTGCAGAGGGGATATTTGCCATCTGTATCAGTGTTTTGTTCACAGTTGGACGATTGTTCCAGAAGGCCTGTGGGAAATAAAAGCAACGTTCACTCACTCATTCAACAGGCATTCAGCCCCACTGCAGGATTTTCTGCTATCTACTGTAAACTGCTGCATGACCCCTTTGATACAGTACGAAATGTGCCGCATATGAGATGGTGACATTGATTTAATAGTCAATAATGTTTCCCGGAGTGACCTATTTACTCTTGCTACTCTTTTGTAAGCAAGTAAATAGATCACAGGGCAGTCAGCGGACAGTGCGATCGCTCTGCGCAGAAAAGTAAAGATGCCAGTGGCCCTACTCTGTGAGGGCCGGAGGATTGGACACATGACGTGACTACAGGGGTTAAAGATGCAGCAGTTGAACTCTTAAGTCTAAAAATGGTCTGTTACTTTAACTGGACTTCCTTGATTTTTATTTCTAGTAAGTGGAGCAACGACTTCCCGACAGTGCAGGCCCTTTCTTTGATTCAATGCAGAGCTGTTTTTGGTCCCTGGCGTTGTCTTCAGGCTACAGACAAAGAGCTTGACTGATGGCCCAACACCATCTAAAACCATTGCTTCTTACAAGCCAATAAATTCAGGCAGAAATGGGCTTTGAATGTGTCTCTTATACCCCTTTACCACCAAAATTAGCGAGTTGACGCAGGTTTTTCAGACCCGGGAAGACCCGCTTATAGATGCCGATTGTCTGTGTTCCTATTGCCAGTGGAGTATACTCCTGTCTGTCTCTTTTCTGCTGCGTCACCGTCCGACATCACAAACGCGCCACAGACCGGGTTAGGAAACGGTGACGATGTTACGATGGTTAGGTCTTTACCGTGTCGACCTGTGTTTTGTGTGGGTTTTGAGGCGATAACTACACAGGTCTACTGCAGGGTCATTTGACCCAGGTCTGACTGCTGATTGTAGCCTTTCCTACTAAGCAAAAGAGCCGGGTGTTAGTGGGTTTTCTGACCAGTGGAAAAGGGGCTTTTAGGTTCTTTTCTATTGGATTCCTTAGTCCAATCCTTACTTACAAATACTGTGAGGAAACACTGTCCAATAATTGGAGGGTTAATTCTAATTTGGGGGATTATGACACGTCCCTGCTTTCTGTGATAGGGGGCTTTTCACCTTTGTCCCCAATTGTTATCAGGCGACACATCAAACAAACGGGTTTGTTTCAAGCGACCGAAGTTAACTTCAAAAGTAGTTTTACTCAACATCCATCCGTTATCTATACCGCCTATCCTGTGCAGGGTCGCGGGGAAGCTGGAGCCTTTCCCAGCTGTCATTGGGCGAGAGGCGGGGTACACCCTGGACTGATCGCCAGTCAATCACAGGGCTTTGAATCACTTTCATTGGAGGCCCTTAAAAAAGGATCTCATATTGGACACTAGGTAGGATGTATGGTTAAATTAAGCAAACGGTATTTTAAATGACTGAATGCGCACCTGACTATGGTTTGGACAGGTGTTCAGGATTGTTTCAGTCTCATATTCTCAGTTAGCCCCCTTGGGCTCGCCCCTCGCTTGTCATACCTCAGTTTCAGGCTTCAGCTCCTTTGTTTGGCTCAAAATCTTTGGCTTGATTGTCTGAAATGTAGGAAACCACACCTAAGCCAGCCCAAATCCAGGCATCCGACTATCGCTTTAAGAACCTGTTAAAGTCAAAGACACGTTCGTGGTCAGAGACGAGGCTGAGGAGGTGTGTCAGCTAAGATGGTTGGAAAGGAAGTACACAAGTGCAAGCATTGTGTCTAAGACCTCCTTAAAGAGAATCATTTAGGAGCTTGATGTGACCACAGTTCAGATGTGAGGCTGGTCAGGTTAAAATGAGAATCAATAATAAGGCCTCCAGCTAATTTCCCTGTAAGATCATGTGTGAGGAGCGAGAGCAGAATGCATTAGTCTGCCTTTCAGCGGTGGGAGCCTGCAGGATTGAGCTGTTGGCTGTGTGCCCACTGAGTGTATTCAACCCTCCACAGATAGCTCTTTGTCCACGCAGCTGCTAAACAACCGTAAGACAAAAGCATCTGGGGTACCCCGGCACACCAGTGAGAAATGTTCACCATATGAAGAGCCGTGGCAGACAGCCTGAGACCATTTGGACGCAGCCAAATGCTACGCTTGGGATGAATCAAGCAGGAATTTAAATGAATACCCATGTATGACTTTTTCTTCGCCTTTTTATATTCAGGATTACGTGCGAAATCCCAGTTGTGCAGACTTCTTTCTTCTCAGCTTGTTGTGTTGCTCATTAAAGATGTGTCAGGAGATGCACATGACTCCTCTGTGCTCATGCTGTCGTGATGTGGCGCTTGCATGTGACACAGTGGAACCAGAGCTAGAGGCCACTGGACACAAACACTCTCCCTCCCCGGCCAGAGAATCACTTTCCTGCGCAAGAAACAAAAAAAGCTTTCCAAGTGAGAGTTTTCATTGTCTGCTTATTATCCTCCGGAGAAAGGCTCCATCGGCAGGAAGAGGTACTTCTGCCAAGCAGATGAAAATCTGCATAGCTGCGCTTTAATAAAGCGACAGCTGCAGGAAACCCAATAGCTGAGGGAGGTGTTTTTGGGTTTGGGGTTGGACTGTTTGGGGTTTGAGAAGATCAAGTGGACAAAAAAAACCCTGCAATCTTCTTTATTGTGTGATGCTGTTACCATTTGCACACGTTTCTAAGGCCTTCTGTGAACCTTCTGTACCTTTTGCTTCGGAGGGAAAGGTTACCAGGTTCCAGCAGCTTCAGGGGAGAGGAAATCCCACATGTTCCTGTCTGAAAAACACATTGACCCCGTAACCACACGCAGACCGGAGCAGTTAGCAGAGGTAATATTACAGCTACACCACCGAGAGGTCTCGCAAGTCATCTTAGCTTCTGACCCCTACTCTATGGGAAAACAGTACTGTAACAATAGAGCGAGCACAGCTGTAAATGGAAACGTTCTGGAGTGAAGGAATGTGCGGAGTGGTGTGTGAAAGCTCGGAGATGTGTGACTTGAGTCTATGGATTATTGTGTGGCAGGTGTTTTAACACTTAAAACCACATTTCTTTAAAAAACAACATAGTAAATAATGTTTTATACTAATTCCCCTAAAAGTTTTGACTTTAAAAAATCATTTTCATCCTCTTTTAAACATTTTTAACGGCATAAATTGCATACATTTCCAGAGTAGCAACAACATGATGAGTTGTGTATACACCCCGCATCACATATTTCCATTCACGCAAACATCCGCATCATTTAAAAGACGGCGTGTGCACAGAATACATTCCTGACCGTGTAAATGTTTAGACGCCGATAATGATGGAGAGACTGCAGTGCCTCGGATGGTGCCATAAATGGGTTCCGCTTCGCGCAGTTGATGCTCCATAACATCCAGGTTGATGGACAAAATGTCATTACAGTGTGTGCTGTTGGAAAACCGCCCATCAGTGCTTAAAGCAATAAAGTAATGGATTGACCCACTCTGGCAGAGGTCAGATAGGGAGAGTATACACCAGCCACTAGAGAGATTAGCTTCCGTGTTTCTCACTGTATTTGCGACTTATGGTTTAGCACTTAGTCTTCGTGTTTTCCTCCTTAATCTGAGGACAAAAGCATCTCCGCGGGGCGGGGGTGTCAGGTTCAGGGTCCTGCCGACGCTCCGGCCTTCCAGGATCCAGGACTTGGAGACACGAGAGGAGAAAATAGTGGAACAATGGCGTTAAAGTGATCTATCTCCGTGTCATCTGCTCTGTTGTCATAGAAGCTGACACGACGGGGTCTGACTGGCTAAGAGGAGGAGGTTTCAGATCCTTCTAATGAGGGGGGTGGGGGGGGTTTGAAAAGGGTAAAGTCTTGGGTCAGGGGTGAGAGGTTGGCAGCATGAGGAGGGGGAGGACAATAGGAGCGACGGGGGCGACGCAGAGAAAGAAATCCCAGCAGCTGGGGGAGACACAGAGGAGGGTGGGGGGCTGTTCTTCATGGGAAGCAACTAAGATTAGCTGGAGAGTCTCGTCTGATGTCTCCATGTCTGTGTGCTTCATTATGTCTCTATTGTGTGTGTGTGTGTGTGTGTGTTCACATGCCTGTGCCCTGTGCAACAGGTGGGGAAATGAAAGTCTGTGTTATTTGCCATTACAGCAGCCGGAGTGTGAGAACATACACAATGTAGAGTTGTGGAGATGCTCCTTAGAGTAAGACTGAAATATGTGACAAACCCTCGCTTTACATTATTTTTAGGCCTCCCACCATTAATCTTTACATTTACATTTTGAAAATTGGTATAGATTTATTTCTTGATGTGCTTCAGAATTTTGCACCTATACATCTTAAACGATAAGTCATATGTGATTTATAACTTGTTAAATTGAAGGTAAGCATTGTTTCCTTATAACTGCTTTGGTCACTAAAGTATGGTGTCAAGCGTCCTAGTGGGATAACATATAAATGCTTATGGTTAAAGGTAATGCATTTAAAGGATTAACACCACTAGGGGAAGACCCCTTGGGATTTATTAGTGCTCTCAGTGCAGTATAATGGGGTGTTATATATTTAAAATGGCCCTCAGAGGTGCTTAAGGTGTCAAACTACAGCAGAATGAGTGCAGTTTGCTGTTAATGTGCACAGAGAAAGATAGATTTATAAAGACGAGATGGTTAAATTAGATCAGAAGAAGTGGTAACATTGACACAATGGAGTTTGTAAGTGCCGTTGATGATTGTTTCGTTAAGAATAGATCTCATGACTACTAGGATGTGAAATATATGTTATGCAGGTGAAACCAGAGGAAAATAGCTGACTTAGTAGTTCTTCTTTCCTGTAAAACATCTTTCACTTCCTTGTTCTCGTATCATTTTCAGCTAGTTTCAGCAAAACACTTCCTCCACCTGTACAACAGGAACTGACAGACTTTGAGCTAGTCAGCTTCTAGCTAGTGATCATAGCGGAAAAATTAGCACCGGAACAGCCAGTTTTTCCTAAGGCGACCAAAAAATAGCTAAAATGAGAATTGATTTATTCCATACATTAATCTGCTGGCCAAAAACAAGACTATGCTAGTATGCTAACACTAGTATTGCCTGGTAACTGCTAGCGTGTAAATGGGAACCTTTTTGCTGATATGTGCACCATAAACTTAAAAGGAAATATGTCAGTGACACCACTTGTCCAACACCAACTGACATATTATGCTAGTTAGCGTCTAGCTAGTGTCCATCGCGGAATATTTAGCATCTGAACAGGCAATCTTTTCAAAGGCGACCAAAACAGAGCTACAGTTTAAATGAATAAATGCCCTACATTAATCAGGTGGCCAAAAACAAGACAAGGCTAGTATGCGAATGCTAATATTGCCTGGTAACTGCTAGCCCGTACAGAAGAAACTTTTTGCTAACATGATCACAATATTAACTTAAAAGGAAATGATATGTCAGTGATGTGTTTGGCCAAAAAAAGGCTATGCTAGTATGCTAATGCTATTATAGCCTGGTAGCTGCTAGCGTGTGGTAAACTGAAATGAAAAGTATGGAAAGATTAGCATGTCATTAGCATGTTAACTCAATAGGGAGTGCCACAGCAATAGACATGCTTTCTGAATAGTGTCCTTTGAGGCTTACTTGAGAGAAACTACTAGATGATACTTGGATGAATATTCAAAGGTAGCTGCAGATCTCATTATCATCTGCTTCTTGGCAAAGTATCATCACAATATGGATTGAAAGAGACAAGAGGTCGTGATGTAGCATTATTCCAACAGGATAATGGAGAGGTGTTTGCTTTCAGCAATTTTGACTGCTTCATCGGCTCCACCACAAATACAGCCAGGCCAGTTCCAGACCAGAAGCAGCATTCAAATATTTAGTGCTCACTAAAAGAAAAACTAACAATCGAACAAAACTGTTACTTTTCTCTGGAACAGCAGAAGTTCATGGCCTGTATGTTTCTCTTCCTCTTTACTCTCCTTTCCGTCTCGTCCAGGTTTCTGTTTGGCTTTGATTTTGCCCTTTTGACTCCAGACTGAAATTACGAAATTCTTCGTCTTTGAATTGATATCACATTGGTGTCTATCCGGCCAAGCCATGGTGGCCGTTTCCAAGGTACTGTAAGCTAGGAGACCACGATAAACTGAAGCATCTGTGTCTCTCACTTACTGCAACCGCAGTGGCTGCAGAGGTGCCAGAGAGTCAGGGCTGTGAAGTCATTATTGGAGGAGAAACATGGCTTGAGTGAGTGTTGTTCCACTTCCAGACCTAACACGATAGTAACACTAACATGCAATTAGAGAAGTGCTGAGTCAGATACCATGGGCATTGTTTGGTCAAACGCTTGTAATTACACTCGAGAAAAAGTAAATATGGAAACTGTGCAAGGGAAGAGACGCCAAGACATAAAGTATGTCTCTGCTAGAAATGGCTGAGATGGAGTTATCAGGCTGAATGGAGAACAATGTGTTGGTGAATATTTGCACCACAAAGTAATGTAGGGGTTTGTTTTTAGATTTTATTTCCGAGGTTGGGTTATACGGATGAGATCTTTGGTTAAAAAAGGTCCCCAAGTAGATATCTGGATAAACTTTCATCTGTGAGAACAATCTTCTACCCAAGTCTAGATGATCTTTGTTTCCAATGAGATTACACTGTGTCTTTGATTATTTGATTGTGGGTAAAAGCCAATGAGGTTTTATTTTCTTTTATTGTAAACCATCCAAAGGAAACTGAAGGCATTCTTCACAGTTTGCTGAACTTTTGGAGACAAGATGTTGAATTGTGAAAATACCCCGAAGATACGTGACAATAAAAGTATTCTATTTAAAGTGAATAGGGGAACTCCAGCAACTATGCACGTCAATGTGTCTGGGGATGTACTGAATAAGCGGGGAAAAAAGTTGTGTAAAGTCTTTTGTGGCTTCAAAGGGAGTTGGGTGAACTCCAATAAATTGCCTCAAACGATGTCACTTGAGTCAACGTTGGTTCGGGCTGAAGAGCACAAGTCTGGAAAAGACACAAGAATGGGAAAAGTCAGGTGTACAGGAGAGAAGTGAGCTTACCAAACCTTGGTAACAGTCAACTCAACCACTCCCAAATCTTTGACTGAAATGTCGAGTTGCATTGTGGGTAATGAAGTTTCTAGGTTTAGCCTAGGCACTTGGTTTGGTACTTTTTGTATTAACTGTTTATTGTTAGTCTGGTAATGGGCTGTACAGTGGTGCAGTGGTTCCTGGTTCGGTTCCCAGTGCGGACATAGGGGGCCTTTCTGTGCAAGTTCTCCTTGTGCATGCGTGGGTTCCCTCAAGGTACTCTGACTCTCTGGCAGTTACTCTGGCTTCCTCACAAAGTCCAAAGAAATGCTCTTTGGTTCATCGGTGACTCTAAATTGCCCGTAGTTGTGAATGCGAGCGTGAAAGGTTGTCTCTGACACACAGAGACAGACCCTGTAGTTGTCTGGCGATCAGTCCAAGGTGTACCCCGCCATATTAGAATCCAGTAGCTTTTTACCCTTTGCTGTGAGTGTATTTGAGGTTCCTTTTGTTCCCTTTTTTCCGCTCTCTAAAGCCGAAGAAAAAGAGATTTTTCTTCTTTCTAATCTTCTGACAGAGCCCAAAGGAAAGCACAGGGCTCATTATAAGTCAGCCCATTGTGGTTTCCCCTCTCACTGTCCACATGTTTTTCTTTAATGAACAAGGACAGTTAGCAGATTCATTTTTTCCACTGTTGGGAGAGCTTTTATTTCTTAGGAAACAGGACTCAAAGGCTTATAATAGCTGCACTGGTTCCCTCGAACATTACATGGAAGTAACAACTTTTGGTACAGGGGGAGTTTGAGACAAGTTATTTAGCAGAAGTCATATAGAACTTGTAATGCTTTTGTTGTTCGGTACACTCGCAGGGGAAAATGGGTCAGCGAACAACTGAATGGATCGGAATAATGGGTTTGTAGTGCGGAGCTCATGTAAACCAATCAATGACTTGGCTTCGGTGCACCAAACATGAAAGCAGACATACTGAGCGGATTGACCTACGAAGATGTCCTGCATTTAAATCTAGGCCACCACAGTACACAGGAATGCTACTCACTGAAATCACCCAGACCATGTTTACAAGAACCTCGGCCTCAGATGTTGTAATATGCTATGAATCACTGTCAAATACAAGAGGAGGAATGTTGCAGCCTTTTTCCATGAGAGCCGGGAAGTATTTAAGGATATTTGGACGATCTATTTGGCCCTCACAATCGGTCATACCTCATGTGTGCAACTTCACACACCCATTTGGCTGCGATTTTCTTCTTTATGTTGGTGTGGCAGCCCTGGTTTCTCTTCTTCCTCTGGTTCTAAGTGGTGCTTGGGCCTGGCCACAGACCCGCCATCCCTGAGAACTCCCTCCTCAGTGTGAATCCATCGCGGTGCAGGTCTTCACGGGTGACTGAACACTGAGGAGCATTCAGGGCCCCCAGTCTCACAGCGTGAAAGGTTGACCCACAATGAAGCCTCCTCCATTTGTATGAGCTTCATCATCATTCAGATTGTGTCCTGGAGTAGGGGAGTGGCGCTGTCTAGCATGCAGCACTCGGAGTCTGCCTCCTACGTTCACAGGCGTATTCCCACAGCCACTCAGCCTGTCACAGGATTTGTGGTAAAGCCGAGGCCAATCAGTCCTTTGCTCTTTATGTGGCTAACAATACCTTGTTAAGCACATAACAATACCTTGTTAGCTTAATTAATTTGGTACCACTTTACAAGAGATTTTGTCAGTTAATGTGCATTAAAGTTTATAATCAATTTAGACTACATCCAACGTAAAGGAGGGGAACCCACACAACACTATCGGCCACCGCTGCAGTGTTACATGACATTAAAGCTCTGTTAAGCTCAGTGTTTTAATACAGTGTAAAACCAGTACATTTAAGATCTTTGTAGGTTTATCTACCCAAAATCAAACAGGTTGCCACCAGCAGGCAGCTGTTTCCTGCTGAAAAAGCTCTGATAAACACAAAGTATCCTGAACATCTAACAGAAGGATGAAGAAATGTTACTTACGAGTTGGTGGAGACCAAAATTGAGCTCAAAGTGAAAATTGGACTTGTCAGGTGGCCAGAAACATTTGATGAATGCTAATGTTGAGATTTGTTTCTGCTCAATGATTTCCACACATATTATTGTCAAAATACAGATGAATACTCTGCTGCCTTTGGAATAATGTGTAACTGAACAGAGCTACATTTGATTATACTGATATATCGTACAGCACGACATTAATAATTTGGCATTACAGCTGCTTAAAACAAACCGCTTTAAAGCTGCTGTGAGGAGTTTTTCCGCTGGTTAAGAAACAGACTGAAATTAATTCTGATGACTCTATATGACCTACAGAAGCAAACGAGACCATAAGCGACAGGATTGATTATTTCTATATAGTTATTTTTAATGCCTGAAACTGGGGTAGGTGTCAGACGAAGCGATTAACTGCACGTTGCCTGAGCTTTTTGTCTAAAAAACACCACTAAAGCATGAACAGGACAAAATCAGCAAAGAGATAAGAGGTACGGCTTTGTCCACAGGGGGCGCCAAAATCAACACAAACTGAAAGTTCCTCACAGGAGCTTTAAGGTATTTTTGACATATTTTAAAAATCTTTTTGAACTGTAAATACACTTGATTATCTTTTGTAGATGATTTATTATTGCGGTACCATCACATAAGGGCACTTTCCAAGCCTGTGAGAAGTAACCATAATGTTATACATTGACCATTAGGGAAATTGCCCTTACATTAGCTGATTGGAATCTCTTTTATGATTGACAGTCTTTGGCTCAGTCATCAGCTGCTTGACTACACGTTGACGAGTAATGTCTGATAATGTAGTTGTACTTTGCAGCATGGTCATTATAACCTGACACTTTGTGCTAGTGCCATTTGTTGCAACATCTTCTACACCGACTTTCTTCCCATGCACAATTATGGTATTATTGATTAATTTAAAATCTCATGCTTATTAAAGTTGGGTACATTAATCATTTTTCCAATGCAAAGCCAACATTTCTAGCCCGAAACTCACTTTGAAAAGGCCACATGTTTTGAATTTCATTTTACATGTGTGCAATAAACTGAAACATTTTTTTGTCCGTGCACTTTTAAAAGGCTGCAGATGGAGTTCGGTCTGTTTTGATTTTGTTGTTCTCAGTAACTCGGAGCCAATTCTGTGTGATTACGTGTGGTACATTCAGTCTTGTGTCTCAAGTTCACTTCTTTTGAAGCTCCTTTAGTGCACTTACTGGTTAAATCACAAGCACAGCTACCTCTAAATCAGCTGTACCCTTGTATATAGAGAGTTCAAACAACCATCGGGCTCAGGAGTCTGGGGCTTGAGTCTCCGTCCGTCCTCCTGGAGTTTTACAGAGCTGACGGTGAAAAAAGCTTAAAGATTAGCGCCGCATTTGTTGTTGTGGGATCCCCGCTAAGTTCACTTCCCTGACCCCTGAGGCTCCCCACCCCTGCTGATCCCCCTCCTCTCTGAGGTCTGCTATCCGTGAGAAGACCCCACTCCAGCGGCCCCCCCTCACACTGCTGAAAGGCCTCTTGCTCATTAGCATGCCCCTGGGGCTCCTCGGCCTGCTGTTGCCAAACAAACACAGCCAAGATCTTCTTCCCCTGTCTCCATCTCCGCCTGTCTCTCTGGTCATCTAACGCTATCCCACTTCTTCCATCCAATTTTTATCAAATAATTTCTCACATATCCTGTTACTTATTCCTCCTTTATCAGTTCCTTACTCACGTTTCTGCCCCCCTGACTCTCCCCCATTTTTGTTGTTTCCTGTCTTATTTGTATCAGCCCTGAGGACGTCGTGACTCCTTGTTTAGGAAATCTCCTGTGTCTTTTTTATGTGAGTTAGAGGCCACCAGATGGGAGGGAAAGTCAGCGGTCAGAGGTTGCTAATGTATGCTGCAGGAGCAGAGGGCATATGGTGCAAATCAGAAGATGAAGGGCACACATTCCCCCCTTTCTTGGAAGTGTGGTCAGACAAGAAGTAGAGTAAGTTTACACCCACTCTGTCAAATAAAGTAAGGGTCCCTCTTTAGCCCATATGCAAGCCCCTCTCTGATATGGCAAATCTCTTCCCATAAAGCATCTCTTTTCAGGGGTCTGAGTTCGTTTCGAAGGTAGGGACGCCAAATTGCCAAAATTGTAACAGAAGTTGTCTTATGACACTTTGCATATAGAGCAGGTCTGACTCTATGCTGATGTTTCTGCCCTTCAACAGGCAGAAACATCAAGCAGAACTAGAATCATTGGTAGACAGCCATCTGTTGCGACTGGATGGGTCGAGAAAGTGGGATAGAGGGAGAGACAGAGGGAGACTTATTGTAGCAGTACCAACTAAAATGGCCAAAATATGACTGATATTAGCAATAACAACTATATTAATGGTTATAACATTCACTAGAACCAGAATAGATGCACATTTTGCCACCTTTAAATCTGGATTTAAAGTGATTTAGTCCCTTCTGACACGACTTGCAAAAACTGCGATGCACAGTGAAGCCGTGGAGACGAAAAGAGCGAAACGTTGAGACGGCAAGAGCAGGAGAGAGAGAGAGAGAGAGAGTATAAACGTGCAGGGAAGTGAAAGACGGAGCGAGAGAGGAGAGTGTTAAGGGGGGAGAAAAGGAAGAGAGAATTCGCTGAAAGGAAGCATTTTTGTCGGATGGGAGAAAAACAACCATGGAAACTCCATCAGAAGAAAACCAAGACCAGGGGCAGGACAAAAGAGGTACCAACGAGCGCTCACAAAGAGCCGCTTCACTTCTTTCTTCTCACTGCGTGTGTTTACTGGAGCTCTAACCTACTCCAGCCTGCTCGGTTTCACTTCACACAACAGTTGGGGAGATTTTACTCAGACTTGTTTCAGTGTTTGCATGCAGGTTATTGTTGATATTCCAGTCCTATCACTGCATCTGGAAAACAGCCCTCTCTGTCATGCTTCATGTGTTTTTTTTTCTCCTGTATTTATGATCTAATTAGTTTAAGCATGTGTGATGTTTTCAGCAGATGTCACTTCTGGAGGGATGCTGTGATGCCGCTGGTCATCATCATGCTACCGTCACTTTAAAGGACAATGAAACTGTTGCAGAATCAACAGCGCATCCATCAAACCTCAGGGTGCATTTCAGTTGTCCTTTCAGAGGGGGGTGAGGGCGGGGGGCAGTGATGATTAATGGGCTGGATGAGGGGCTGGCAAGGACAAAGATAAATGGACCAGACATTACCAGTCGCACACAGCCGTGAGGAGTGTGTACTCTAAAGAGAGAAAGAGAGTCATTAACTTGCTCGCCACCTTCTTGTAGGAATCAGCAGGAATCATTGATTTTGCTGTGTGCTCTTTGGTCTGAACATTTAGTCCAGGTGAAATATTGAACTCTTAGACAGGAACTTCCCCCACACAAAGGCTGTGCTGTCTCTTGGGATGCTTGATAGTGTAATATTCTGCAAATCTTTTCTGAAGTTAAATTGAATTATCTCTAGTCTGGCTTTTTAGTCAGAAATTTAAATATCTGATAAATAATTGCACCTTGGAAAATGTTATAAAAGCTACGTTAGACCACTAGGGGTGGGAATCAGGGAGGGGTCACTCAACATACGATACGATATGTTACGATACAAAAAGATACGATACAAAAAGATACGATATGATACGATACTCGATACGATACACGATACGATACACGATATGATACACGATACGATTAGATATGATACGATACAAAAAGACAAGATATGATACGATACAAGATACGATACACAATATGATACACGATACGACAAGATATGATACGATAAAAAAATATATGATACAAAAAGAAACCATAAGATATGATATGATACACGATACGATAAGATATGATACAATACAAAAAGATAGGATACGATATAAGACGATTCACGATACGATACACGATAAGATATGATACGATACAAAAAGATACAATAAGATACACGATACACGATAAGATATGATACGTATCCAAAACATAAATAAGAAAAACGATACGCGATACACGATACGCTAAGATATGATACGATACAAAAAGATAATATCATGATTCAGCGATTCTGTGATAATTGATAAATTACAAGACAATCATATGATGATACATACATATCTGATTGACTGAAGAACTCAAAATGCCCCTAAAAAGGTGTAAATTAATATGTTCACTATAATTTGGTGTCAGTTTCACCGAGTTGGACACAAACTGAGATGAAACGGTGAGCGTGTCTTCAGTCTGTAAATTACATTTACAGAACTATAGAAAAATGTAGGACTTTGGATGACTGACGCATCTCTTAACTTCCTTTCACCGCTGTCCGACATGTCTTTTCTAATTTTTCAAATTTTGTCCTTCTGGCCAATAGAAGCGTCACTGCGAGGAGTCATGAAGTAGAGATGCAGTGAGTCAAAATCCCAGGGAACTCTGTTTCGACCACCATATTTTGGTAAATAAAAATATCGATATTTGGTGCCAGCCTGTTGATAATTGTCTTGCACGATTCAGGACGACGATATATGGCTGTATCGATATTTTGTCCCACCCCTGCTAGTCACATTTTTCTAGGGCTGTACTTAAAATATAATTTAAAAAAAAAAAAATCTTATTTAGGTTTGGTAAAAATAAAGATCCCCATGTAATGATCGTGACAGCAAATGCTGCTTTAAATGACCTTTTAAGCTAGCATCACCACTGTTGGCACCATTACAGAGTGGAGCAGTATGCATATGTACAAATAATTTCATACTGGAACCTCACAATAAAGGGCTCAGGAAAAATAGGCATCACCAAACTTTACTTTATTTATTGGATTTCCATTATTTCAAGAGCTGTTATAATCTCACTGATGGACCTAACAGCTCTGATAGCTCCAAGCTTTGTGTTCTGAAAAAGACACTTCCTTTGGGCCTGTAAAGCACCCTGAGAATCTGTATGGGATCTTGACTTGACTCTCACATCATTAACTTACCCATCACAAGGCTCATAATCACACATTTACTCCTCTACTGTACCCAAACACACACTTCACGAGCCATTACCGCCATCATTGCCTATTACTGTCACTGAACACATACACACATCTCCCTCAGCTCCTTTCACACACATCCATGCGTGTGCTGCAGTCAACAGCTATTAGCCGACAGAGTATAAGTTTCCGTTGTTAGAAAGGTAAACAATGAGACCACTTTCGATAAATTAGCAGGCTAAGATCTCTGCTGCCCCTCGAGAGTGGCCATTACAGCCATTATGGCATTTTTAAGTATCGCTCGACTCAAAGTGAAGAGTGGAAAATGAGACTGTTTCTCATAAATGGTGTTTTGGCAGCTCGCCCCAATGAAGCAACAAACAACAACACTTTAGCATTAGCTGTAAACACACACATCTGTTAGCAATGAGGCTAGATGTTAGATTAAAACTGGATGGCGGTGAAATGGAGCTGGAAGCCAGTTTGTCGTTTAGGATTCAGGGAGGAGTGGCAGTGTCTTCATCATCAATGCGTGTGTCCAAATATGTGTTTATTTATGTTTGTGGACTTAGTTTGTATACGATACACATACTTTTGCCAAGAGCATATAATTATGTGGTGCTTAAATGTGTTTGTCTTGCGTGTTATTCTGCGTAGGAGTGGGCGTGTCTGTGTTTTTGTGTCTGGTATTGACACCAAATTAAACAGTGTTTTTCAAAATGTCTGCTGCTCTCTTCATCACATCTGGCTGGTATTTCTCTGCATTGTTTTTTTTTGGTCCCAGCTGTTGGAAGACTTCATCTTTGCTGTGTCGACAGGCTGTGTTCACGTGAAGGGTGGAGGGCGGTGATGAAGCTGAACCAGCTGCTGGGGTTAGTGTGACGAGTGTGAGCTAGGGGAAACTGCAGGGCTGGATTAACCTTTTTTGGAGGCCTGGGGGCAAAAATTTACTGATGGGCACCCCGGTCCCACCCTATAGTCCTCAAGTATGGCAGCCAAGTCAGAGGCCCAGCGTGTCAAAAATTGACACTATAGGTACCCCTGAAGCTTAATTTCTAGATGCTGTCCACTAGCTTATTGTTTTGATGTGGCGTTTAAATCATGTGACGTAATATGAAGTGCGCCAAAATACACTTGTAGCGGCAGTGGGGGGCAATGGATGGGTCAAACAAACACTTTCATCCAGGAGGCCTGGGTTTGATTCCCTTTTGAAACAAAAAGTCAACATTGAGTTCTTGACAAACTTTTTTTCACCTGTTTTTATTAAGATACATAACGCACGTTAGTTGCGCAACGTTCATATGTTAGTAATGTCAAGTATGGTGCGATAATAACGTTTAGTACATAACTAATATAAGCAATGTATGTAAGTTATGGTTATTTAAACCCAACCACGATTTTTTTCCGAAACCTACCATGTGGTGTTGGTGCGTGATCATTAACAAACTGCAAACTTTTCATTACTCTAAATGTTTTTCTTGGAATTTTTTTTTAAATATTAAAACGGATAACAACGATCATTATAACTCAACAGAAAATCGATCGACGGAAAATTAATTGACTAATCGTCGCGCATATTACTCTTGGAATTTTACCTGGTCCAGGTTGTTTTGATGGAACAGCTTTTGTCTGTCATTAAAGGGTAGATAGGGTCAAAGGTCATCAAATTACATAAATCTGGGGGCCCCTTGTGGCCTGGAGGATAAGGCTTTAACAAAGAACTGCAACGCCAGTCTGACTGGGGACTTCTTTTTTCATTCTGTTTCTCTCTCTTGTTTGTAAAAACAAACAAACATGGACTCACTATAAACCTAGCGGTCTTGGGGTCTCTGGACGTCAGGTTTCCAGCAATGTGTTCATTAAACAAAAAGCCAAGATCCACTGTAATTTTCTTTGCCCCTCCATCCAGCTGTGCCTCTGTCTGTTTGTCTCATGTCGGTCTTAATGAGCCATCTCATTCACACATTTGATGACTTGAGTTGCTCTGACAAACAGGATCCCCCTGGAGAGTGAAGTGGCTGCTGTGGCCCTTTTGTGGCTGAGCTATGTGCAGAGCTGGAGGGGCGCACAGGATGGAGCTCAGCGGTGGGCTTGTCCTGGGCCTCGAGCCTGCGGGGCCGGAAGAGCGGGGCCGTGGTTCACTGCCACTGTGAATGGCCCCTGAGAGTCCAGTGTGATGGACAGTCTCGGGCTGCACACACTGCCTCTTTGTATCCGGGCTTCTTGGACTCTCTCTCTGTGTCTCTATTTTTTCTCCTCGTGATCCCACAGTGGCAAAAGTAGCTCTGCTGTAAGGCCTCACATTGTCATCACAACAGTCGCTAACTTGTCTGTGTTTCTCTCTCTCTCTCACTTTATGTCTCATCCTGTCCGTCCTCCTCTCGTTCATGTACTGTAGCGCTGAGTTGGAGAGTCTTGAAGTGGTTAGAGGTCTAACCAGGAGTATTACTCAGGGAGCATGTGAATGTCATCAGAGGGCCATCGTGATTCTCATTTATGGTGCTCCACTCAGAACAAGGCAGCAGGATCCATTTAGTACAAGCTTGTTGTTTGGAGAGTCTTTGCTGTTATCCCCTGTGGAGGAGGAAGATTTGAGCTAAAGTCTGGCCTGCAATATCCTGTGTGCAATGAAATCCCACATAGTGCACTCAAAGAAAACAATCTGCACACTGCTGCGTGGTAGGTTTACTGATACTGGCTTTTTGTAACTCTCAAATACACATTACAACACCATCTGCAAACTTCTGTGCTATCCATCAGTCTAATCATATTTAACTAGACTTTGTCGTTTAAACAGATGCAACAAAAATCAATAGTTCTGTATTTTAAGAAATACACTAACTTGTCTTCTTGCCGAGAGATCTACTACTCTAATATCTGTCTGACAAATAAATTATGAAGCGGCGACTCCAGGAAGTCACCAGGCCTGCCCGAGAAATAGTCCCACACACACAACTTTTACATTTCATTGTCTGTACAGATTATTCAGACAAGATCTAATGTGTTAGTATAGTAGTTGTAAAAGTGTATTTAAGGAATCTAATAATTGAGTTGTTTTTAGCTTTAGAGAGGGCCAAGCTGGCTGTAAATGACCCTTACTAAAAGGACAAAAAAAGGTGAAATGTTCACCCTTAATTGTTAATTTTCACAATAAGATTCGGTCTGTTGTTTCTGCGATATTTGTTAAATGGTTCTTGGAACTTTTATTTTGAAAGCTAGTTTTCTTTTACCTGCCACCGAACCGGAAATCAAACGCCGGTCATAAGACGGTGACGGTGTGTATGGCTATGGAAGTGTTTTATTGATCCTCAACCTCTTACTAGACGTATTAGCAAACCAGCTGGAAGGCGTACAAGCTCTTGAGGTGCGTTTTGTGGAATTACGGCTTCATAAACCAGCAGTCACAAGAGTCTGATCATTGCTCTGGCTGGGGATGCTACACTAGATAGTTCCATTGTTTTCAAGGCTAAATGCTAGCTGATGCTAACTGTCTGCTTTAACTCAACAGTGCAGGCCAACCTTCCTAAAAAAAAAGGAAGACATAGAAAGTTTTTGTCAAGAGCTGAACGTGCAAACCTTTTATAAATATGGAGATTTAATGCTAGAATGCAACACACACACCCTGTGATTACGCACACTATCCCCTCTGCTTTAATTGATTTAACTTTGGTGCAGACTTCTGTCCACACGGTACTTTGTGCAGGACTGCTTTAAAGTGATTCTGAGCTTTGAAGTCATTCTGCCTCCCCTGATGTCTAATACCAAGACTAAAGCTTTCACAGAGGCCCTTTGTGCACAGCGTAGTATTCCTGAGTTCGCTCATAGCTGAACCTTGTCAGTATGCCTGTCCTTGTGCCAGTGTTTTTCCAGTGGGCCAGAACAGAGTTACACTAACCTGCCAACATGTCCGAACCAGCTGTGAAAACACCACCGTGGATTTATTGGGTTATTAAGCATAACAACCTGTAAGTGACACGAGGTTTCTCCGTTGAGAGGGTATCCTCGGCCTGGGTGGATGGATGCTTCCAAAGCAAACCGCTCCTTTGGAATGAGCACTAATCAAACAGATGGTTTATCGATCGGATTGGCGGCTTTCAAACATAAAGTGCGTTTTTCTGTCTAAGTGCTCAATGTTAGACGAGCGTGGCAGACGCAGACATGTAAGTCTGACCTTCTCCACGACAGGCTCCAGGGGAGGGCGGTTACATGGTCGACGTGAGGTTTTAAACCCTTTAAGTTATTTCATACATTCAGTATAGACGTCCCCAGAGACGGTTTTGTTTTTAGAGGTTTCGACTGACTTTTTTCCCATATCAGATCAAGTCAAATTCAGGCAATCAAGGCAGACGGGCTGTCATCATGATATCATGGATCTAGCAGGGTGCTGTCAGCCTGTAGACAGTTGATCTAATGGGGAAAGTGACGCATTTTGAGGCAGGGTTTAAAATCAAGCCGACACATAACGTGTTTGGCAGGCATGGTGATTTCATCTGTGACATGTCACAATTGATTGCAGTCAAATTAATTCGTAGTTACCAAGTGAGACTGTTGTTTTTGCCCCAGTCATTCAATGCAAATGCAGCCACTTCATACGATGGAAACATTACTGGTCTTAAGGTGGCTGAACAGTCACAGGAAGTTGATTTATAACAAAGATAAAGTCTGCTACTGGATCATAACTTCCCGATAGTGTCATCCTCTACAAGAGTCCTTTTAAATGGACTGTATTTACTTTACATCTGGGCTCAATATCCTGTGGAGCTCTCGACTCCCAGCAGCCCCCACTCGCCCTCCCCTCCGTGTTCATCAGGGAAATGTGGGCTGCGGTGGAAGTTAGCGACTCTGCTGTGGGCACACTCATTGAGTTGTGGTGAGCATGCTGCCATGGCAACTCCTATTCACCCAGCATGGGACAAAAATGTTTTTATCTCCCTGTACTACACAAACAGACAGGACGAGGCGTTTGAGTACCGAAGTGTTTGCCCAGCAGCGGCAGTATATCTGTTTGAATTTGCTTTGTCACGGCAAAGAGCGCAAACACAGATGAACTTTAAGTATTCTCACTTTGTGGACGCTTTTTGCCGGTTCTCTTCGAGATAAACACATATATGTGATGAACTATGTCATTGTTAGTAACTTAAATGCATAATTTGTTGGCCTCAACTGACCCTGTTATATATTAGACTGCATTGTTTACTGCCAACAGCAAAAACATCACAAATTATGCATCAAATGGTTTCTTATCCTGGAACAAATTGTGCACAGATTTGTATGGGAACATTTGTCTGATAATTTCAACCACATTGGAATTGCACCATCTTTTTCCTATTACTTAGTCGGTGCTTGTGTAATGATAATGCCATTTGCATGATCTGTTCTTCGGTTGGTACATTTCTATCAAAGCCAGAAAAATGTAAGCAAACTTTTTCAAACGGCAATAATTGTTTCCCAGTGAGCATGTTTCCGTTGAAAAGATAACTGGCTCAAAAGTGAAAGTTTTTTTCACCGACTACTTGAAGATTGATTCAATGTTTATGTTTAGACCAGATTTCACCTGATTCATCACACGTCACACAAACTCACGACACTTCCAGCATCCAGCATCCGGGGGGCGTTCTGCCTCGTAGTCAGAGCTGCACAGTACCTGGGCATGCGCATTGAAGTTAACAGGATTTAACCCACTGCTGCAAAAATCTCATCACCCTTCCAACGCTAAAACAAACAAATTATAAAACAAAAATGTGTTTCTGTCTGGCACATTGATGTTGTAACTGTAAGTTAGCTGGTTGAAAAATGGTTGAATTAGTTCACCCTGTTTTCAACCAAATTTAAACGTTGAAACCCCGATTGGTGCTCACCGGGTTTGGCCACTTCGGAGCAGTGCAGCTAGCTGAAATGTTGAGCTTGTTAAAGAGTTATTAGCTGTATATTTATTAATCCAGCAGATGCTGAGCATCATTAGCATCCATCTGAAGATATGTTTGCTTGCACCTCATATATGTCCAGTACATGGACTGTATAAAAGAAGTGAAAGCCAATGGGAAAGTGCCTTAAACCTGCATTCCTTCTACTGACCAGCAGGGGGAGACTCATCTTATTGTATAAACAGAAGATCGGAAAATGTGCCTATTTCTCAGTTGATTTATTACGCAAGTAAACATTTTACTGCACGATTTTCATTTTGTAAGCTTTGATCAATGGGCGACAAAGCCGGCTATGCTCTAAGGTGTGGCTACCCGTGATTCATAAGTTGCTACCCGTTGCAACCTGTCAACCAGGATAGAGATGCCCCAAATGCATATCCTCCGAGCGACCAAATATGATCACCTCTTGTTCCGAACAACCAAGATGACGATGGCCGATGGTTGATGCAGAGTTCTTACATACAGCGTAGTCCAATATTCGCTCTCGGTTTTGGTCTCCACCGACTCCTGTGAGAAATATCTAGCTCATTAGCTGCTAGATGCTCCTCTAAGTTCAGAGCAGGTTGTTAACTTTGCCAGTCCTTCCTGCTTGATGCTGCGTACACAATGAAACAGGTATTTGTCAGAGAACATTGTGAGCCCGGAAACCAAAACAATGAGCTTGAAGAGGCTGAAAGGCCCTGTAATGTTGAGGGAGCTACAGAGTTGCTGATGTTTCTCTGTACATGTAGGGCCCTCACTACTATCTAAATTATTTGATCCCTCTGCAATGTAAAATATTGATCATAGCAGCTTTAAGTTCTGTTACGTGAGGGCTTTAAAACGTTACCAGCCATCGACCTGGTTGTCCTGTGACTCTACAACGTCCTGTCAGACACATGTGGATCTGATTGGAGGCACACTGTGGTTTGTTTGCATGCATACATAGATGGCGCATTGTTGTGACTGACTCTGTATCACAGGGCATAGAAACACATTGGATGAGGCAAATCCATCTGGGTCACTTCATTCCCTCATTTTGAGCTGCCATTGATTTCCATTCCAGCTTGGCAGGCGGACGCCCATCTCTCTGACCTGCTGGATGGCCATTAGTGCCCTTTAAGTGTCGTGATGAATTGTCAGATGAAACATCAAAGGCAGCAAAGACTGTGAAACCTCAGCCTCCTCACATAGAAATCTGCACTGTTTCCGCTGGTATTTGAGATCGCAGAAGTCCGGAAAGGAAGCACGCCGCATCAAGCGTGACCACAGTCGAATTATGTGGGATATATTTTGAACAGAATTGTCTGTATCTCTTCCTCTGCAGCAGCGAGGATGAGACTTTTTTGATCTCACGTCATTTGGAGTAATTAGTTGGATATGGCCCTGTGATAGACTGCTGATCTGTACTTGTGTAACCCCGCCTGGATGCTTAACACTTCATTCCCCTATATCACAAGAAAAACCTGACTCCTTATATGGACATTTCCTTCCTGCTACCTGTTGCAATAACTAGACTCGAGTATCATCCAATATAGTATCCCTCTGATACCAGCAGGATTAAAAAGCACATATTATTGGAGGAAAGTCACAGATTGTTGACATTTAGCTTTGATTGGCTTTAACATTACACTCTTTACTAGCAAGGTGCTGTTGTTGGTTATCGTCACCAATGACTGTATGTAAGACGTGTCTCCATTTGGTCTTATTGTACGAAATTAAAGCCAAAATAGCCCTGTGATGGGCGCTGCCAACTTGCGCTGGTGATGCTTTTTTGAGCCAGAGCTGTGCAGTAGAAATCGGCGAGTGGAGCCACCGTAGCCACATCCGCTAACCAAAACACACACTTAACTTACTGAAAAAAACTTGGCAAAGATCCCGCATGTTGCCGTGTTTAACAGCAGAACAGCTTCTGGTGTTGGTGTCTGGAAACTTCAGTGACTGTAGTGATCGGACCAGAACAGATCGGCTGCAACAGAGCTGTCAATCATCATTTTGACAGCATCAAATAACTAATTAAAAATAAACTTGTCAGAAAAATGAACACTTGGACATAAATCAGCATGATAAGAACTCATTATAATGACAGAAAACATGTTACGGTTGGAGCCACCGTAGCTACTTCCGTTAACCAAAACACACACTTAACTCACTGAAAACCTCCCCCCGTCAAAGATCTCGCATGTCGTTGTGTTTAACAGCAGAACAGCTTCTTGTGTTGGTCTGAAGCAGGCGTTCACAGACATGGAAACTTCAATGACTGTAGTGATTGTTTTAGTTACGCCCCCTCTCGTCGTTCCTCCTCCACTCTGCTTATCCGGAACAGATCGGCTGCAGGAGCCGTATTTGTCAACAGAGCTGTCAATCATCCTTTTTACAGCATCAAATAACTAATTACAAATAAACTTACCAGAAAAATGAACACTTGGACGTAAATCAGCATGATATGAACTAACTAAAATGACAGAAACCACGTTTGAGAAACATTTATTTGGCGTGTATTTTGATTTTATAGTTTGACTCAAGTCCCATCTGTTAACATGGAGGAGGCGGGCTTTATGACCTATACTGCAGCCAGTCAGCAGGGGGCACCCGAACTGTTTTGGCTTCACTTCTAGGGCATTCCGGTATCGGATCGGTGTATTTACTGTAGCAGTATCAGAAGCTGATACTGATATCAGAACATCTCTTCTGTTGTTGACTTAGCATTTACTTTATTGCATTTTAAAGTGAAAAGATTTGTTATAAAACACTGCCCTAAGGTCTCAAATGACCCTTGTCACTTATACAACTCTTTCTGTTTCTTCTACAGGGTGCTTCGAGTGCTGCATCAAATGTTTAGGCGGGGTGCCGTATGCGTCGCTGGTGGCTACAATCCTCTGCTTCTCTGGTGTCGCCCTGTTCTGCGGATGTGGCCATGTGGCTCTCACTGGCACCGTGACCATCCTGGAAACCCACTTCTCCAAGGTGACCAGCGACCACGCCATGCTGACTGACATGTAAGTGACCTCATACTCTGCAGTATGTACGTTAGTATGTAAAAAGAAGGATTACGACATCCTGGTTAACTCTGAGATCTTTTAAACATTGTGTCAGTAGGATCCACAATACGCTCAACGTGAAGATGTTTTTATTACATAACCATCACAAAAAGAGAGGCCTGAATGTAAGATAGATAACTTTTAATGAGGTTAGTTTTATGTAGCCTATTTTTAGCGTTATCCAGGAGAACAGTCCTTATATGGACCTTTGTGTTTTTACAGTGCATCCATTAGTCCGCACAATAAAAGGGGAATGACGGAGACAGGGCTGCACATATGTTTTATGTTGGAGCAGATTTAAAGTGCACTGTTTAATTTAAGATGTCTACAGGGGCAGTCTGTCTGTTGGCGGATGGTTTCCAGAGACATGCATCACCTGTTATCTCCACATTTGGGCTTTGTGTCTCTCCTCAGGTCTTAGGAAAGCTGGAGCCCTGTCTCATTCATCTGTTTATGATTAAACAGCAAACCCTCATGTTCTAAAGGTTGCAGGCGAAAAATTATAGATGATTGTAAGCAGCAGACGGTGCTACGTCATGCTTTTACTTTACCTGACATTTTTAGAGGGTCCCTGCAGGTGTAACGTTCAGAGGCTAAAAACACGTTGGTGTTTGATTTGTGCTTTCTGTTTTTGCAGCTCTACTGGCACAGCTAATCTGATGTGTGACATTGCTCTTTAACAGAATACAGCTGATGCAGTATGTCATCTATGGTATCGCCTCCTTCTTCTTCCTGTACGGGATCATTCTGCTGGCTGAGGGCTTCTACACAACCAGTGCCGTCAAGGAGCTGCACAGCGAGTTCAAGACCACCATCTGTGGACGCTGCATCAGTGGAATGGTATGTTAACGCGACCACTGAGCTGTGGGTGAAGATGATTCTTTAACGCAGAGTATTTAAATACAATACAAATTTAAACATATTGAAAGATGGAGATGTTATATGTTGCTAATGTTATTTCTTTGTCTTTAGTTTGTGTTCCTCACATACATCCTGGGTGTGGCCTGGCTCGGCGTGTTCGGCTTCTCTGCCGTGCCAGTGTTCCTCTTCTACAACATGTGGTCCACCTGTGCCACCATGAGGTCCCCCATGGCCAACCTCACCAACATTGACTCCATCTGTGTGGATGTTCGTCAGTATGGTGAGAGTGAAACTTTTTGCCTGAGAATATTTCTTATTTATTGTCATTAACTTCTAATCAAGAAAGAGTTTTATTAGGGCACACACTGAGAGAGTTTATCAGCAATTTTGAATGAGACCCCATTTGAATTTAAGGATGGACAACGTGTCTCCATCTACTCTCATTGTACAAAATTTAAGCCAAGGCGGCCGCTGCCATCTTGTGATAGTGACATCATTTGGAGCCAGAGCAGTGCAGTAGAAATCGGCGGGTGGAGCTGCCGTAGCCACTTCTGCTAACCAAAACACACACTTAACTCACTGAAAACCTCCCCCCGTCAAAGATCCCACATGTTGTCGTGTTTAACAGCAGAACAGCTTCTTGTGTTGGTCTGAAGCAGACGTTCACAGATATGGAAACTTCAATGACTGTAGTGATTGTTTTAGTTACGCCCCCTCTCGTCGTTCCTCCTCCACTCTGCTTATCCGGAACAGATCGGCTGCAGGAGCCGTATTTGTCAACAGAGCTGTCAATCATCATTTTTACAGCATCAAATAACTCATTACAAATTAACTTGCCAGAAAAATGAACACTTGGACGTAAATCAGCATGATAAGAACTAACTATAATGACAGAAACCATGTTTGAGAAACATGCATTTGACGTGTATTTTGATTTTATAGTTTGATTCATGTCCCATCTGTTAACATGGAGGAGGCGGGCTTTATGACCTATGCTGCAGCCAGTCAGCAGGGGGCGATAAAGATGTTTTGGCATTTTATTCCATAACTACAACGCCTGTTATCTTTTTTTCTCCAGCAAAACACTTAATATAAAATTGGTGGACTCATGAGGAACAGATTAAAATGAAAGAATGCTTCAAATTGACGCTGCAGAGGGCAAGATATCTTGGGTCAGGCTATAAAAACTCATTTGTAGGATTTTCCTTGAGTTCTGTAAGAAAAGCATGCTTCCAGTTATCAGTTAACACCTCATATGTTAACTGTTCCTCATGTGTAAATGGGTGGAGTGCCCCTTTACATTCTTAGTGTCTAAGACATTAAAGCAAAGAAAACTTTTTACTCAGTGGACATGAACTCAGATTTGCTAGTTTTCTTTTGTAAGAAACCATTGAATTTTCCCGCTGCAGGAATCATCCCCTGGAATGCCACACCAGGAAAGGCCTGTGGATCTACGCTAGGAGACATCTGCAACACCAGTGAGGTAAGAGGCTGTCTTACTGTCTGTAAGAGAGTAAAGGACTCTGGCATGGAAATCACTTATTTTTCAACCTGAAATATAATCACTGTTGCTTTTCCGTTTTCCTAGTTCTACCTGTCCTATCACCTGTACATCGTAGCGTGCGCCGGTGCAGGAGCCACTGTGATCGCTCTGGTAAGCCTCCCTCCCTCCCTCCCTCCCTCCTCTCTCTCCATCCTCTCCTTTAGTCCATCTTTGCACGGTTTGTATCAGCAGATCATGAGTCAAGTGCTCCTCTTGTCATGCCCATATGGTTTATGTAACCACACCGAGGAAGATTACACTTCTTCAGCTCTGATTCATTTGCACTTAAACCATCTGCTTAGATGCACATGGCCATGTTTTAATTCTCGGATGGATGGAGGAGAGTCTCGTTGAGTGATTTTTGAGTGTTGAGTGAAGTTTGCAATTTCTTAAGTCATTTTTAACTTTTAATGATTGGTCACTTTACTAACTGGTCACAGGAGGAAGTCACCGGCATGTTCTCTTACAACCTTCTCTGTTCTCTTCCACCAGCTGATCTACATGATGGCTACCACTTATAACTTTGCTGTTTTGAAGTTTAAGAGTCGAGAAGACTGCTGCACTAAGTTTTAAACTGTTTTAAAGAGCGCAGTGCGGCTTTTATAGCTGCACTGAGTAGAGAAAGTTGCCACTGACAACAAATGAACTAAAAAAAAAATGAGAATAGGAAAACCAACATCTCTTGATTAGTGTAAATAGCTGATTATATGCTTCCTTTAGCATTTGGTATCCAGGGATTTCGCTTGTCTGAGGACACCTGATGAGAGTTGTCTTCAGATTGGGGTGGTGTTTGGTTTGTTCTGCTTTCCTTCGCACTCACTTTTAGAAATGTGTCACCATCAGATTTTAGAGAAATGTGCACTGCTACAAATCCACAACAGTGTTATTTATATTTGTAATGCGTGAGGCAGAGTTTAAACTGCACAAAAGCATAAACTGCATGAGTATTTCAGATTAAAAGACAGTATTGAGCATGCAGGACTTCACTGGACGAGCTTCAGTCAGAGCAGAAATGAGCATTTGTGCAGGTTGTAACACACTCCTTTTAAATTGGAAATAAGGATATTCTGACATCAATCAAAACATACCCTTTTTGATTGACAGATTAGCAGCTTTGGTGAGGATGAATTATACTGATACATTCGATAAAAAAGGACTAGCTTAAGTGGCTAAGTGCCTTGACCTTCATATTTCTTCTTGCCTTAAAATTTTGGTGCCGACCCGTAAAACCACAAAGTGTTACACAGAAAATATTCAGTATTACATCTTTTGTCACACGTTACACTCTAAACTGAACTAAAAGCCTTTCATCCACACTGTATTATGCTGACGAGTATTACGGTGAGCAGTGTTTAATTGTAGATTTCAGAGTAACTGCACAAACCTAGCAGAGCACACTATAAAGGGTTAGGCCAGTATCAGGGGTTTACTTCTGCATGAGGCCCTAAGGCTCACTTTAATTTCATGTATATTATAAAAAAATAAGACGTTCTCCTCTTCTAGTGTAGAATAAATGTATTTTTTTCTATGAGGGCTGATGCTGCTATAGCCTCAGCTATGAAGTTGTTTTGTTTCATACCTTTTATTCTTTCTCAAAGTGCCATTAAAGAGCCATTTGTTGTTATCTTAACACTGAGCCTGCATGCTTACATTTCTCAGATTCTCTGATCTGTTTATAGTTACTTATACTCCATATTTCATATATTTAATTTTCTTCTAAGTTTTTCAAGACTGTAGCTTTTACTTTCTATATAAAATAAACAATCTTTGTTTAAAAAAAGTATCCCTACTTGGTCTATTTCTTATATAACTGTCTACAGAAAAGGGTCATATCACAAAATCGCTTGCTTTGCACTAACAACAAGCTTTTAAGGCTGCATTAACTTGCACGCATGACTTCTGGCTCTTTCTCTTCTAATTCTCACACCTTTAAAATGTCATTTCTGTAGTATTATGCACAGAACAATAGTTAACTCCAGTATTAATGATCATTGTAACAGTAATGTTACAATAATTTAAAGTCTTTTTTTCAGTTAGGGCCTGTGTCCACTGATGGCGCTTTTTGCGCTGGCAGCGCCTATTTTCTATACAAAAGTTTTGCGGTTTAGCGTTTTCAGTGCTCATAGTCAACTTTTAGCACCGCCGCGCTCGTTAATATCAATCCTATTCAATTCAAAAGAGCTTTATTGGCATGGGAAACATTGCCAAAGCAAGTGTCAAAATAAAACTACAAATTAAGTACAATAAAAGAAGATAAAGACAAAATGTGCAAAGTGAAGTGAAATTTCACTTTGTCCTCACCGACCAATCAAAATCAAGAAGGGGCGGGACTTCTGATATTAACTTTGTCAACAACAATGGCGGAGGAGAAGCGGAACCTTTCGTTTTTTCGAGTGAACAATTTCCAGGTCTTGAGCTGCTGCTAATACCGCGACCCGATTCCTTTCCATCTTTTTTATGATTTGTTTGTATAATTTCTTTGAGTAAAACTACAGTAAGCATACAGAGCTATTTAAAACAGACTTCACTGTCACTACCGAGGAAAGTGGAAGTGCCGCGAGACAACTTTCGTAACCTAGCAACAGTAAGCCCCGGTGAAAAGCGCTCTGAAATTGAGGTAGTGGACGCTGCCATCGCAAAAAACGGCGTTATTGGACACAGGCCCGTATGTCTTTTGTGTGTTAAGTCTTTTTTAAAAGCTTAACTTTATGTTTGTTTTACTACGTACTGTAGCTCTGACTCCTGTAGCTTGCTTTGCATCTCTGACATGCTCACCGGCCATCCACCTCACCCTTCTCTTCCAGATCCACTTCCTCATGATTCTCTCAGCAAACTGGGCCTACCTTAAGGACGCCAGTCACATGCATGCCTACCAAGACATCAAAATGAAGGAAGAGCGGGAGCTGCAGGACATCACCTCACGCTCAAAGGAATGCCTCAATTCCTACACATAAGGATCAAACACACTTACAGTCCACACAAACACACACACACATACATGTAAAAGACACGCAGACACTGTGGCCAAACACTGCGGCCCTCTTTGGACCAAGACAATGCTCATCTAAAATAACCTGCCAACTGCCTTGACACTGTGCAGTACTAACCAGGCTCCTAACAAACTAATGCATTAGTGTTGCTTTTGCACTAACTTTGAACTGCTTCTCAAAATTTCATTTATGTTGGTTTTTTTCTATGTTTCTGAAAAAAAGCTGTTTTGAATTCTGATATGTTCATGTAGCGTTTCATTTTCTCCAGCCCTTTTACAGCCAGTTACTGCTGGTGAAGCTTGAGACATTGCACTATTCTTATTATACACCGCATAACGATGATAAGTTTGTTTTACAGTCTTGCTCTGTCCTTCTTTGAGCTTTTGAGTTTTCAACAAAGGGAATGTGACATTTTACTTGTTTTCCAATCAAACACAGATGAGTTATACACAACATGAAAGGCCTTACAGTCAATCTGAGTTAATCGTCAATCACTTCTATATCTGTTTATAATGCGCTGATACAAGATGTTTTGGCTTTACAGTGAGGACAGAAGTAAAATATAAAATGTGGAACAAATTCAAGAAATCCTAGTGATAATCCAAGTGTTAATAATTGGTTGTAGATTCTACTTTTGATCGTACATCTCTTTAAAAGTCACTCAGAGCATTCATGGCCTACATTAACACTACCTCAGATGTGCACCAGAGCCTACGGGACAATTTAACCAGTTCAAAACGACACTTCTTCCTGTTTGGTTCGGAAAAATATACTCTAATTGTTAAAGATGCCTCAGGCACACGATATGCATTAGCATCACTGCAAAGTAAACAGACGGGAGCTCCGCTACATGACAGTATTAGTATTATAGGATTTAATTTCCATGCACAATGCCATAAGATTAAGTTGCTTGCTAAATGTGGACTGCTGCCAATTCTGAAACAGAAGGTATTTAAGATCTTTTCATTCATGTAAATGACAAAAAGCTCTGATCCTAGCCCATTATCTATTGTAATATCTGATCATATAATGTAATATATGATCAAAATGCACTTATAAAAAAAGTGTAATTATGTCCCATGTGCAATGGTACTACGGAGAACCCGACAGAGCTAAGTGTGAAAAACTTGTTACAAGTCACGATTTTAAGTGTTTTGTTACTTTGAAGATAAAAAACACTAAATTTTTTCTTAATTTTCTATAATTGCACCTGTTTTTATGTGCAATGTTATAATGCTGAAATAATTACTCGTGTAATCTTTTGTTACTGTTAGTTGAGTTACAGGGATAACTTGATGTTTGTTGCATGAAGACAGCTGTTTCTGCAGTGACACACGTGATGTGCAGTCGTGTATGCTGACATCAGTAGTAGGCAGTGTTTGCCTCTTTCCTTTTTTTTTCTAACTGAATACAGATTAATCCTTTTTATGTAGCTGATTAGTTCTAGCTGGTTTTTTTAGGTTCTTTTATTCAAGTCAGACCTATATGAGTCGTATATTACAGTATTTTGTTGCCTGATAGTTGACCTGTATTTTCTATGAATGTCAAGGGCTTCCCTGTGAGTTACTGATGCCTAACTTTTAATTCAACTTTCCAATAACACATAGATGCAACACCAGTCATGTATAAAATTGTGTGGCAATCTAAATGGTAAATTTAGCCAAAGTATGAATGCCATTGTGACACTCGGTGTGGGAGATACTGTGGTACAAAAACCTGCACAGGTTTCTGCAGGACAAAGAAGATAGACATCATCTTATCTTTGTATGCTGTGGTTTCTGCTGAATGAACCAAAAACTAAAGAATTAAAGCTACCTATAATCACCAGGAGGACAACAATCTAGCATCCTGTCTGACTGGATCCCCTTTACAACATTATCCAACCGGCCTGTTGACTGTTTTTATGAAAATAAAAAGTGAAAAAAACTTCTGTGTGTTGTCTTTTTTTCCCCTTTGTGTGAACTTATTTGTTGGTATAAAGTCAATCCAATTAAAAAAAGGCAACATGTTTTATTCAGACACAAATGTTTAAACAAATATACAAGAAATGCTTCACATTTATTCATTTATTTATTACAGGCTTGTGTAGCTCATGAGTTTATGAAAGCACTCTGGGACGACGAGCTCACCAATCAAAATCATCACCATCATCATCTTCATCCGCGTGTGAAATTGTAATGCTGGGAAAACACAATAAAGTTAATTAGTGAAAGCCTCAAGGAACAGAAAAGAAGCTGCACTAAAAATAGCAAAGTATTTCTCATCCCTCAGACAACATCATTCCAGAACGAATAAGACAAAACAAAGGCGAGGAGATGAGAAACCACGGGAGAAATTAAATGTTTTGGGAAGAGGATTATAAAGGCTTACATGTTTATTAAAGTTTCCTGCAGTAACAGAAGAACAGAGTGTTTTTAGTTACCTGCGAACTTTCTCCTCAGACAGACTCATTTGTCCTTCATCTTCACTTTTAGGGCTCTGAACAACAAACAGCAAGTTTAACAGACGTCAGGTGCTAAAGTCACACAACTAAAGCAAAGTTCTAACAGTCTGAGGCAAATGTGTGTGTAACTAACCTCTGCATACAGCCTGTCTCTTTCTTTCTGTACGTGTTCGTCCAGTCGGCTTGCAGCTTTAGGCTCCTCCTTGTCCTCATTATCCACCTCTTGCTTCTTCTCTTCATTTCCTTCTTTCTTACTTTCACTTTCTTCTTCTTCTTTGTGTCCTAGTTGCTCCACCTCTTGCAAAAGCTGGTTAGACAGACACAGTCAATATTCATTTCTTTAGAATGCCTTTTCTTGGTATTAAAATATGCAAAGATCAGAAAGAGGAGCCAAAACTTCTCTTTCTGATTTCCATCCTTACCATCTCTTTCTCCAGTCTGTCCAGCTCTTGCAGCTCCCTCTCTCTGGCTTCCTCTTGCTCCCTTTGCCTCCTTTCTTGTCTTTCCTTTCGCTCTCTTGCCAACCTCTGCTCCTCATCCTCTTCCACTCCTTTCCTTGCAGATTCAATTGAGCTTTGCAGGACTTCTACATAACTCACAGATTGAGAAAAACTGTCACTTTATTTTGGCTTCAGAATGGGGCTACAATTAAAGTGAGATATGAGAGATTCATAGAGTCAGAGTGTACAGTAGAAGGTTGCCAGGTCAATCAAGATAAAGCGTCAGTGAATAGTGTGGGGGGGGGACTAACGGCTCACCCGCTTGGCCCTGCAAGTCGTTCAGGTCTTCTGGGAGGTCCTGTGGGCGGGGGACAGCGGGGCCGTCAGGGGCCTCCTCGGAGTGAGGGACGGCAGTGTCCGGGAGAAGCTCTGGAATGTGGCCGGGCTCTGGAGGGAGACGCGCACAAAGAGATCTTTTATTCCTCGCCATAATGCAACAGGGCCACAGGACCGGCACAGAATACATAATCAGCTGCCCTTCATCTTCACCATTGTGCGGGGCCACTGAGAGGACACTTTGGAGGCCGGTCACACACTCATTAAAAAACAGCCATTCTGAAATCCGAAAGCTGCAAACCGGATATACTCATTTTGTGTTGTGCAGAGGTTTTGATTAAATAAATAACAATGGAAACTGAAAAAAGAAGAAATTTGCACAAAAATTAACAGAACTGTAAAGAGAACTTTATGTGCCTTTAACTTCCGTTGTTGTTGTTGCAAACAGGAGAAGATCTAAACCGGGTTTCACTTCCCGAGAAGAAGGCTGCAGTGCATAACATACAGTGGAGTGACTCAGTGGGTGCATGATTGGAATAAACAGTCATAATGTAGCATGCTATAACAACAGTTTAGAGTACCTGACAGAATCCCTGTGAGATCTTCCAGGCTTATTCTCTCCGGCTGTGGAGAAGACTCCAAGCTGGAGGTCACAGGCTGCAGCTCTGGCAGACTGACAGAAACAAACATGCCAGACATGAGGGCATTAGTATTCATGGTCTGCATGTGAAAGAGTATTAAAATGATGTCACGTCCTTGCCAAAGCGATGCCAGATGATACCTGGTCTGGTCTCGTGCTGTGCTTCTGAGCTGAGGGCTGCGGGGTGGACTGAGCTCAGAGGAAAAGTCACCTGAGGTCGCCGCCTCGTCGCGGGGGGCGCGAGGGGGCTGTCTGTCAGAGGACAGCTCGGGGAACATTATCGGAGACTCGACTGCTTCTGTTGGGGGCAAAGAGTAAGACAGAGAGAGTATAATCCAAAAGGCCTGATAATAAAATATATACAGGGAGTGTAAAATGTGCAGTGGGTGCAACTAATCCCCTTTGAATTGCTTTCACAGGATAAAGTATTTTTGGAAGGTACCTTCTGGGATCTCTATCTGAAGCCTTATCCTGGAAGAGGAGCGAGGTGTCGAGGATAAACGTCTGGATGGAGAGCTGCTTCCCTCCTGAGTGTGTCCCTCCCTCAGAAACAGAGGTTCACTCAGTGAGTGGAGACTGTGGTCAGGGAAAATTGGGGACTGGGGTCGGTTGTGGTCTTCTGAGAAGGTCACTCGTGGTTGTACAGGGGGGATAGTGTTTCTGTTATCATAGGGTGCTGAGGAGGAGGTTCTGGTAGTTTGTGGTGACAGTGGTCTGTGTGCGACCTTTGACCTGTGTGGTGTGCGGGCGTGTGAATGATGGGAGATTCGTTCAGGGCGATGTGAGGGACGTGCTTGTTGTGGGGAAAGAGCTCTTGGGGGAATTATGTGCGAGACGGTGGAGAACACCGCCCTCTGCTGGTAGTTCCTGTAAGCTTCCTCCAGGATGTCAGCCTCCTTCTCCAGCTCCTGGATCCGAGCCTTGGCCTCAGCCACCATCTCCACGTCGGGGTTTGGGGAGTCGCTCCGAGGCAACTTGTGACCACCTGTTTTACAGACACCATCATAACCCACCCTGGCTCTCAGCAGAGCTCTGTCCACGTAGATGTCAGGAGGGACCAGCTTGTCAGCGCTGAGCTCGAGTACAGAGCGATCGACAAGCGAGGGCTTTGGGTTGCGCAGCACTTCATTTTCAAGAGCTGGCATTGTTAAAAGAAATGGACAGAAAAGGAAGAGCAAACAAGAGGAGATTTGAACACTAATACAGAAGACCAACCACCATTAAAGAGTACAGATCTGGAAATAACTACGACTACTACTGTCACATAAAGAAAGGTAGTATAGGAAAAGCAGAAATAAAGTTATCTACACAAGTTATGTATTAATGATTGAAACATACATAACTGACATGATCTAAAGAGACTAATCCCTCTAAGACTAACACACATTCATGCCAGGTCAGGTACCTTGCTGAGTTTGACGAAGCTGCATCTTAATATCCTCAATGTGGTTATTCCTCCACTGTGACTTCTCCTCGCTCTCTATCAACTGAGCTTTGAGCTGAGCGCTGCGCTCCACCTGCAGAAAACAGGACATCACCTGAGGAGTTATTGTATTCATGCAGGACAGTGTTCTCTGAGGAGAGTATAGCGAATGTATAGGTCACCGGAAATCTGGATTTAAGCAAACAGCCCAAGAAATTCCCCAAGGTGAGACAAAAAAAAAAAAAGCAGATCACATTGTTTCCCACACTCAGTGACTGACCTCACTCTGGAGCTGCGCCTGCAGCACCTGTTTCTGGTTATCAAACTCTTCCTCATCCAGCCTGCGAGCGCTCTGCAGCCTCCGTAGCTCCATCTGCAAGGCCAGCTGCTCTTTGGACGGCTTACTTAGATCTGACAGACAGGTTATCAGAGTCGTAATCTTAAAGTACTACATATTTGCCCTGTCTAATATCCATTACACGTTCAGTTCATGATTTATGGATCTGACTTGGGCCCTGTTTTTTGACAAATTTGGGTGTCAAAACGTTTGGAATCGGTCCAGTAGGTAGCCTCCGCCGTATCAGGTAAATATTCAGCCATGGCTTTGGAAACATATTCCTGCAGGCAGTCCGCCACGTAAAAAAATCCCCTCCCCAACTCTAACTCACGTTTCCATTCGTCCTGTTCAGGTGACACCTCACCACCCGCGTGATTTCAGAGCGAGACTTCTTGAGCGAGACTTCTGTTTCTGGTTACACAAAAAGGATCTTACGCTTTATAAAAAGGACGATCTTTGTAGGGATCATTTCTGTAATGTTGTCGGACACCTGGAGTAACAACCTGAGCCTGTCAGTGGCAAACACAAGCACTTTTAGTGGACGGACTTTGATCGGGCACTTTTTCCCCAGTCTGTATCGCAGCTACGGCGGAGGCTACCTACTGGACTAATTCCAAATGTTTTTGTTCCTAAGAGTCATTTCAACACACAAATTTGTAAAAAATAGGGCCCAGGTTTACCAAACTTCTCCTTTAACACCATGTTGCTGCCTTTTGTCAGCTCCCTCGTCATCCGCACAGAGGAAGAATACTGTATCCCTCCGAGAGAGGCAAAGCTTTGGTTTTCTGCCATGGGTAAAGGGAGCCCTCTGTCTCTGCTCACAGCTCTCTCTGCTCCCCTTCACTCTCATCCCTCACTGGTTCCCTTTTAGAGAGAGTTGTCTGCAGAGCCACAGACACAGCACAGAGGCCCCACATTGGCAGGCAAGACGCATTCAAAAAAGACCAAACTGAGCCAGAAGCAGTGGGACAGACTAACATGAATGCTTCACAGTACACTGCATCTCCCACAGCTCACAATGAGCCCGGACTCTGAATGCCAAGGAGGCACTATCTATCTCAATTATGAAAACAACTACAAGACTTCTAAAAAGGTACTGATTTTCTAGGTTAGTATTTATAAGCAATAACCCTCAGACATCAAACTTCCAAGCGAACAAGAAATCAGTCGCACATGAGGAAGTTGCAGAATGCTACGGCCCCTGGGAGGCACTTGGGAACAGCAGTCACAGCTTACCTGCATGGAGACGCCGGTTCTCCTCCTGGGTTTCCTCCAGCTGTTCCTTAAGCAGGCGCAGCTGCCGCTGCAGCTCCGCTTTCTCTCTTTTCAAGCTGGGGTAGTCACTCATGGTCTCCAGCCTTTCCCTTACCAACTCCTTCTGTTGAGTCAGCAGGGAGATCTGCTGCTGTGCTGTGTCTACCTCAGCCTGGAGAACGACAAAAGGGACGTGAAAAGAGCAGGAAAATAACAGAATCACAAAACACTGATGTCATGAAAGTTTGTCTGAATACAAGTGTTCCAAATAAAGAGCTCATCCCCAATTGAAGAGGGTGGCGTTAATGCTGCCGGATGATCTGTGTTGCGTTGTTTACCTGCAGCCGTCTCAGCTCCGAACAGGCTCGACTGTGCTCCTGCAGTTGGGAATTGATGACAGTGGATTCCTTTTGGATACGAGCTGTTTCCACTGAGAAATTAAAAGAATATAAACATGATCAAAGCCAGGTGCGTAGTTTTCTACTGTAACAGTGGTGGGGATAACAACTCTCCCTGCCTTATGAGGGAGTTATGAATTCACAAAAAAATAACTAATATCAGGTGATTATTATTTCATCACTGCTTGAGACTGAAAAGAAATTAGTATATGAACTCTGATCTCTGGTTCTTTCTCTGTTCTCAAAGTGGCGCGTCTCGTGGCAGGTTGTAACGTTTGATACCACACGCTTCCATGATGAGATGTTTCCATTTCAAATGTCACGCTGTACCCAAAGCTGTTACAGCAGCGATATTAATTCAAATTATTATTTATGATATTTACACAAACTGCACTCACCCAGGGAGGGAGAGAGACGGGGACAGAGAGTGTGCATGCACAGGACAGCGCAGATGCGACGGAAAAACTGGTCATTTGATTATGTTCAGCTGTATAAAGTTCAGTTCTTTTCGAGCGCCCCCTGCTGACTGGCTGCAGTATAGCTCATAAAGCCCGCCTCCTCCATGTTAACAGTTGGGACGAGTCAAAACTAGACACGCCAAATAAATGTTTCTCAAACATGGTTTCTGTCATTATAGTTAGTTCTTATCATGCTTATTTACGTCCAAGTGCTTTTTTTCTGACAAGTTTAGTTTTAATGAGTTATTTGAGGCTGTAAAAAGGATGATTGACAGCTCTGTTGACAAATCCGGCTCCTACAGCCGATCTGTTTCTGATTAGCAGAGTAGAGGAGGAACGGTGAGTGGAGATGTAACTAAAACAATCACTACAGTCATTGACATATCTGTGAACGTCTGCTTCAGACCAACACAAGAAGCTGCTCTGCTGTTAAACCCGTCGGCGTGCGGGATCCTTGCTGTTTTTTCGGTAAGTTAAGTGTGTGTTTTGGTTAGTGGAAGTGGCTACAGCAGCTTCACCCACCGATCTCTACTTTCATCACTTCTATACAATGAGAGCAGCTGGAGACGTGTCGTCCATCTATATATACAGTCATTAACAGTGACAGACAGAGTGACAGCTGTCTCATATAAACGACTCCTCTGCTGGTTGTCAGGACAACAAGAGCAATTTGGACAAAATTATTGGTTGAGACAATTCAGTCATTTCTGGATATTGGTAGGGACATGACCATCCCTACCCAGTTGTACGCCCTTGATCAAAGCACTGGCAACAGGAAACCAGTCAGTGACATTGTATTGAAACACTCACCTTTGTTTCGGCTTTCATTCTCAGTTAGTTGTTCTGTTCTCTTGATAAATTCTTCCTTTAACTCAAGCTGATACCTAAGTATAAAAAGACGTAAGAACAACAATCAAAAAGTGTTTCTCAACTAAAATAACAACAAATATATTTAATTTTTTTGAAACTAAAACAGCTGCCATCTAAAGAGTTTTTAAAAAAGCAAATAGCAACATTTTAGTTTTATTTTTTATAAATAATATTAAGCCTTATATTAAGAGTTTGGTATCAATTCATTACATATGGACTCTTTTATTTTTACATTCATCAAGAAAACAATTGACTCTTTTGTCTCACTGACGGCCTTCAAACACCAAAAATATTTTAATGTACAATAGAATAAATCTCTAACTAAAGATGTATTTTTAGAACACTGTTTCTACTTGAAACGCACAAAACAGTGACATCCTCTGGTAACAAAATGACAATTTCCCTCAGAAGGACACCTTTTATACGAGTGGTCAAGTAAACTAAAAGAACAGAGAGGATAAACATCCAATGAGACAAAGTGAAGATTTTAAAATACCTGAAAATGTCATTCTTCAGCTTTTGGTCGTATGTGTCCTCGATAGTCTTCACTGCCAGCTCTCTCCTCCTCAGCAGCTCTTCAGTGGTTTTAACCTTCTCCTCGTGAATTTGACATGTCCTGTTACCATACAAACAAAGAGTCACTCTCTATCAAACACTAAAAAATATATAGATCATGGCACCCTTTTACACAACACAAAACTGAAAACGCTCTTACTTTTCAAAAGCCTCCAGTTTCATCCTCTGCTCATTTTCTCTGTTCCGCACTGCTTCAATTTCTTTCAGGACTGATTGTCGCTGCATGTACGCGTTCTTCTCTTCAATCTAAAGAGAAGAGAAATAAATAAGAGCACTGGTAACAGCCTCTAAGGTTTAAGCAATTTGACTTAATTACTGTGGTGTTGAGAGCCTGTTGTAATTTCTCATAACAAAATATAATTTGCTAATCTCATATAGCATAACAACTTATTAGTAATGTACCTCTTGTTGCTTTTGTAACCGATCAATGGCGTTTTTCTCCCGCTCCATCAACGCCATGGCCTTCATTTCATAATTCCTTTGCAGCTCTTGCTTCAGCTTCTCAAATTCTTTATGAAATATTGCTTTTTCTTCCATCCTCACCTTGGCGATTTCAACGCCTTTAAAATGTTCCAACTTCAGAAAAACAATAGAAACAATGTTAACCAGCAGGAAAACTCTACATGGCATATGAGCTACGTGTGCTGTGGTGCTCATAACATTTTTAAACTCATTACTGAGTAGAAAATATATGTACCTTTGTGTTCATTTCTGCTTGCATCTGTGCTTCAGTCTGTTTTCTATATGCCGACAGTTTTGATTCGAATGAAACAATTTGTCCCCTCTGAAAACTGAAGCCCTCATATTCCTTATCAATCATCTTCATCTTCTCAACTGTGTATGGAAAAAGAAAGTTGTTATGAACTGTGTGTCGAAAGGCATTTGTGAGGAATATTAAGTATTTTTTTCATCATACCGAGAGACTCTCCATAAGTTCCTGTGCTGGTTGTCTGAGTGTCAGCATCACGGCACAGGGCGCTTGTATAAGGGTGATTTAGCTGTGTTAGAAGGCTGATCAGGAACCCTGCAAGACAAAGATATATTTTCTTAAAGCACAGGCATTAAGGGCAGAAACAGTTTTATTAATAACAAACAGGCTGCACATACCTTTATCACTGTTCTCTTGGTTTAAAGACTGTAAAAAAATAACAAACAATAACACTGTTATTACTATAATACTAGACTATTTTAGATTTATTTGCATATTTTAACGGCAATATTCCCCATACTTATTTATAACTTACCAGGGACCTGTAAAGTGCTGATTCAGGGTTTATTTTAAGAAGCTGAAGAAGGTCTACTCTTGAGGAAATCTGCCAAAATAGATAATATACAAAAATCTTCATTTTTGCAAAGATTGACGTGACCTTGACTCTTATAGCAAAGCTACAAAATATTAAACAAATATTCATGATGTCATCCTCACCTTGTCTTTGCTTAAGCCACTTTCAGGGTAGAATACAGAACGGGTGTACTCATACCCAGAGGTGCGGAGATGATCAGCCACTATGCTGTTACAGGCTGAAACCAAATGGGGTTCAGCATTTATAGGTACTGGTCTTGGAAATTGTTCTCCTCCCGTCAAAGGCGGGTGTTTTAACCCCTGGATGATCTGATACCTCAGCTGGGCCTGAATCAGAAGAGAGAAAGACAAGAAGAAGAATAAAGATCAAACTATTTCTAACGCTTAGGTTATAGCATTGAAGACTTGGGGTAAGAACCAACAGCAACCCTATTACTGTGACTTACTTGAAGTGTATCAAGGACTCCTCTATCTTTAAAAGTTTGATAGAGTTTTTTTCTCATCTCGTCTGCGGATAACATCTTTTCCTCGGTTGAGGACATAACTGTTGAATGTTATTTTGTTGCTCCTGTCAGCAGAGAAACAAAAGTGACGTTAGCTACAAAACAAAACCTCAGTTTTCGACAACCTTCAAAGTATTCGTACTTGGTATTATACTATCATCACTCTGTTTTCTTAACCCTGTATATATTTCAAGAAAGAGAATTATATCTTTAGTTACCACAAAGATAGAAAACAGAAAGCGTCTCGGCGTCCCTTCCAGCCGTTGACGGATTTAAAAGCCGTTTTTTTTGCGGCGCGTCGCGCAGTTAATGACGTGTTTAGATAATCAGCTAGATTAATTCCATTCCATCATTTATCATATATCTAATGCTGTAAATGTGCCTGCGAAGATAATAAAAACTACTGGCGTTAAACTGTTTTTGCAGCAGATAGTTGCTCTATTAAAATAAAATCTTTTGTCGATAGATGTTTATTTACTTGGCTATGACGTCATCTTTTTGCGACTGCTCTCACTTCTCTCCAGGAAGCAAAATTTAAAGGTAAACCAAAGCAGATTGTAGCTTAGAAATGTTCTTTTTTTCTTGTGCGTACATTGCATTCATATTTTATTTAAAGTCGTAGTATGTCTAGTATTGTCACACAATAATCACTTGAAGAATTAAACGACACGAAGCGTCTGTTCAGCACTGCGGCTAACGTTAGCTTGTTAGCTTATGTTTAAGAATCATTGGTTGATATTGACACTATTATTTCAGGACACTTTGGCTCTGCTAAGAAGAAGGGGAAACAATGTCGGGAAGTTTTTACTTTGTGATGGTCGGTCATCAGGACAACCCTGTGTTTGAGATGGAATTCTTGCCAGCTGGGAAGCCAGAATCAAAGGTAACATGGCTTTATTATTTTAAACACCAGCATTTATTTCCAGTACTTCTTCTCTTGTCAAATTACAATGGCAAAGAAAAATGTTAAATGTTACTTAGGTAAGGCTCGCAGAATCAGTGACACCTTTTAAATCACTTCTTAAAACTCACTTTTATAGACTTTGCTTTTATGTGATGTCCTGGGATGTAATGTTTGTGTTTGTTTTGTTTTATTTCTTCCTATTTAATTTCTTTTATTTTACTGATTTTAATTCCTTTACCCTTTATGCTCTGTTTCCCCTCTGCTGTGTTTTTACATGTTTACATCTTTTGTCCTACTGCTTTGACTTCATATTGTCTCTAACTTTGTATTATCTTGCTGTATCAGCCATGTTGTTTGGGTTCTTTTGTTACCCACCGTGTTCATGATTGCTGGCTTGTCAGAGCACTTTGTAAACTGCTGTTTTTAAAGGTGCTATATAAATTAAATTATTATTATTATTAGCCAAACCTTGGACTATGGTATAACTGTCAGGATATACCATTGACAGTCTTGTGTACAATCATTGGGATATACCTAATGTATGAAGCATAAGACACAAGACTTTTAGAGTAGTCTGTTTATGTGTTCTCCTGTGTGATAATTTTTGTGTTATTGATCACAGGATGACCATCGTCACCTGAACCAGTTCATTGCACATGCAGCTCTGGATTTGGTGGATGAAAACATGTGGCTGTCCAACAATATGTACCTGAAAACCGTGGACAAGTTCAACGAGTGGTTTGTTTCTGCCTTTGTCACTGCAGGACATATCCTTTTTTCTGCTCTATTTAATTCCTCCCTTTGAAACCCTCAGAGAATGTGTATCTGTATTGTTGCAGATTAAATGTATCTATTACAACAGACAAAAAAGTCAACATGGCAAGTAAAAGTAAGTCATTTCAGGTGCACCTCTGTAATTTGGATACAGCAATGCAATAACAAAAGGATTAATCAAATCAAATTATTTATTGACAATGAAAATGGTTAGCTGTATTCCTACTCTTACATCCAATATTTAAGCGATACAATTGGAATATTCTTTACAAGAAAATCACACAGTTGTCATTCTGCATTCAAGAATTTTAATTGTGAGGACTTTATTCTCCTTAATTATTTGCCGCACATATAAGATTCATCATGCTGCATGATGTGCGACATGAGGATGGAATCAAAAACTTCTTTAATGATGTATATGATTTATACATTAAGGTAAGTTGTCTTTCATGTTGTAAGAAAATTTGCCATGAGGTGACATTTGTGGATTTCCCCCCCTGCAGTGTTTGATTAAATCATTTCTGTTTTTCAGTTTGCAATGAATCCCTTCTATGAAATCAACGCACCAATCCGCTCAACAGCTTTTGAGAGGAAAGTACAGTTTCTCGGAAAGAAACATCTCATGAATTAATTGCTCCACATGCACAAAATTTTGAATGCATTTCGTCTGTCTGTTGAGTTTATAACATTACCGACTTGTTTAATGTCTATATGTTTGTCTTTACTGTTTGAGAAATCCTATATGTATTTAACACAGATGTGAATTTTCTATAAAATCTTGATCTCTAAAAATGTTTTTTTCTTGATTTATATCATGGGGTTCCTGTATGTTGATCATCAACATTAGACTTAAAATCAATCTTTGCCTCATGTTAGTTAGGCTCATTGTTTTATAAGCTTATTCATGAATTCTATTATTGCAGTGGTTTGAAAGAACAGCAGAACGGTAACATTCAGTTCGAACTTTGGGATAATAACGTGAGTTTTCAGGCTACAAAACACTTTAAGAGACATTTCTCAGGGTTTATTTATCATTTTGCATACCAGCAGTACAACTTTGAATAGATATGAAATTTGAATGAGAAGCAGTAAAGGTAAATACATGGTTCACCATGTTAAATATTTAGCTGTGGGGAAAGTCTGTTACCTGTTATTTAAAAAATGTTAATAGAGTGCTATAAAGATCAAAATCATCTAACTAAAACAAACCCAACAATTAAGAAAACGCTTACTCAATCATGACTGTTATTTCATGTGTTCATTCTGTGAGTCTTTTGGTAAAAACAGTTTACAAAATATAAAAGTTCCCAGAAACTTAAGTACACCATATGCCATGCATTTTATGTTTGCTTTAATATTTATCTTCCGTTAGGGTTCTTGTCCCTCAGTGCTTCCAGCATAAAGCCATTATCTATTCGCTATGCAGAATGTGCACAAACAAGACCTAAAAGTGCAACAATCACAACAAGCTTTGATTTGTTAGTTACACAAAGTAGTGCCTTGGTTACTTCATTATTCTCAGACATGTAGAAATTAATTATGTAGTTCTCTTCTGAATGGAAACACTCCACCTGCATTATTATATTTAGGAGTGAAGTTCAGATGCCCTCTGATTATTGCACTCCAAAGGTAGTACACATATTGACATATTTAAAGAGTCACAATATAATTTGCCTTCATGACAGAATGGAACATTTAACCATTTAAGAGGGAAGGAACCGTTTTCAAACATGTTCCCTCTTTTCCCCCATGATACATTTTTAGTAATCAATACGTAATCTTCATCAAACACAAAATGTAGTTTGTGTTTCTGTCCACACCTCCAACGACAAACCTTTGAAATGTGGCAGAGCTGAGCAAAGGATTCATTGATTTTGTTTATTGGTCAGACCAGGATTAATTTAGTGTTTCCCACGTCTTCAAACGAAAGTCCAACTATTAGCAATATCCAACCTTCATCACTATAGCAAATCATAAAGCCAGTAGCAGAATGTGTTTAAATAAGATGTTAAGACAGCATTGTACACCTACAGCTTCTTCACATAACAGGCAGGAACAGCAAAATAATGTTAGTGATAACTCCTGGATGTTATGAGCAGCAGGCACCAGCAGAGCGAGGCTTTCTGTGGAGCTTGACTGTGTCCGTGGGGATGAGGTGGTCCGTTCTTTCATCCAATGCCAAAACTCTTCGCACTGCCTCCTCAAATGCTATCGCTACATTGGTAGAATCCTTGGCACTGGTCTCGTAATAGGGGTAGTCGCCGTTCTCCTGGCACCATTGCTGAGCCTCCTCAGTAGACACCTGCCTCTCTGTCACGTCCAGTTTGTTGCCCAAGACCACGAACGGGAACTTCTCTGGCTCCTTGACATCTGCGTAGTAGATGAACTCCTTCTTCCAGTTGCCTAAGTTGAGAAAGCTCTGGTTGTCGTCTACACTGAAGGTGAGCAAACAGCAGTCAGAGCCTCGATAGAAAGGAGTCCTCAGGCTGCGGAAGCGCTCCTGGCCAGCAGTGTCCCAGATCTGTAGGGTAACCTGGTGACCGTCTACCTCCAGTTCCTTGTTGAGAAACTCCACCCCAATAGTGTGGAAAAGGTGTGCGTCAAACTTGTTGGTGACATAACGATTCATGAGAGAGCTTTTTCCTACGCCACCATCACCCAGCAGGATGACTTTCAGCAGGGATGTCTTTGATGACATGGCTATTCACTCCCGATGGACCACTTTGAAATAATTTTCCTAATGGAGAGATGCAACATGCAAAAGATATTTTCATAGTCTGTGCAGCACCAAAATATCCATTTGAAAGGAAATAATGTTAATAATAACCACTGTATCTACTACATAAACATTTCTTGATGTTTTGTGCCCTTTCGTCTCACCGCTGATTGACTTAGGCCTCCTCCACTTGTGGAGATCATGTGTTGTAGACGCTGGTCATTGGTCACATGCTCGTTTGTATAATGTTGATGTGAGCAGCCATGTAGATAACGTTTAACCAGCTGTTAGACAGTAAGAAGCTATCAGTTTCCTCATTAACTAGTGGCCTGTGACAGCTGTTACAGTAGAGAAGCACTATGTTATATCCTACTTACTGCTTACAAACGTTCAATACTATGTGAGCACTCTAAATAGCTATAACGACAAAATATAAAACGAATAGCTGCAACATGCTAGCCCGCTGGTAGTGAGAGTCGATATTGTGGGTCCATCAGCTAGCTAGCTCTTAGCCAAGCTGGGCTAACATAAAAAGAAAACCAAGGGAACACAGCTGGAGTTAGCTTATTTTATAATGTGCTAGCTCATGTTTATTTGCAGGCATGGTGCTAACGTACCTTACATTTAGCCAGACCGCAGCAGGGCCAGCGAGGAAGGAATCCCGAAAGAATTGATGCAGTATTGATGCATATGTTTGACAGCTCCTTGCCTCGGTGTGGCTCGAGATAACGTCAGGTCGCACCGCTTCCTGGTGAGCTCCAGAGGCTTGGTGCTAACGCTGCTAGCTGCTAACAAGCTAGCTAAGGATGCACGGACAGTCTCGGATCATGTGATCCTGTCAGACAGCAACAACAAACGAGCACGGAGGTAACGTTGCACGCGCTTACAGCTTATTCATTAAATTATATTACAATTAATATTTTATAAAGTAATTCAACATACAATTTTAAACCACGCCGGACTCTACTGAGCGTTTATTTAGCCGTCTCCATCGTTAGTTAACACATCAGTTTCTTCTGTGTACTGGTCACGCTGAGTCAGCAGAGGGCGACATTTAGCTTTCATCGGCACACGAAGTTAACAGCTCGACTTCATCGAGAGAAAAAACGTCACAACCTACTGTTGTGCTGAGATGTCCACTGAAGTCAAAGGAATATAACAGCACATAACACCACAATGTAAGGTTTACCCGTTTTCATTTATCTTCCTTTTTGACTCCACATGTTGAAAAAGGACTGTACACTTGTGGAAATGCAGTTCCAATTTCATCAACAACTGTATTTCTGATCTGTCCGATATATCTAAACTAAACCGGCAATTGGCATCCATGGAGCCTCCCATGCCCCTCCAGCTGATCAATGGGAAACGTCACAACCTCCAGAGCTTTGGACTCATTCTTAGTTCTGTGAAGCCCCATGCATTTTAAAATCCTTGTAAGTGTATGCATACTTATCACAATATCACACACCATGCTCATTAACAGAAGATTCTTGCCATTTCTCAACCCAAGCATGAAGTAGAACATAATCAAATCATGTAAATGAGCTATATTTTTCAATTTGTCCACAGTGAGGAGCTTTCTAATGTTGTTAATTGTAGTGGACTAAAAAGGTCAATATGTCCTGCTGAAAAGTTTTGGAGTATGTCTACGAGAAAGCAAGAGTTAATAAGTATGAATCAATTAAAGCCACAGTACCTCAACGTGAACATGCACATATACTAAAGTTGTCAAAGAAAGCAATATTGTTGAGGTTATAAACCCCACAAACAGTCCAGCTGTGTCTTTGGTGGTCAGACAAAACAAGCCTCATTTTGCTTTTTTCAATATGGGTAGCTCTATCATCGCTGAAGCATACTTTCTCTCTCAAAATGGATGTAATTTGACTACCTCTTGTCAACAGAATACCGGCTCTGGTATCCATGAATTCATACTTCCCCATTTCTTAAGTCAGTGTTCTGAATTTCCTAAAATTACCCTGTAATTTTGGTAAATTACCTTTTTTGCCCGCCCTCTCTAACACTGGCTTTTACCACTAAATTCACCTCCATCAGCATATTAGTCAGACAGTCATACAATATGTGGAGGGGAAAATGAAGGGCAGACGAAGTTAGAAAAAAACAGATTTATTGTCATAGTACAGGGTAATATGAAAGCAAAATTTACAGCAGTTATGCACTGATACTCATTTTAACTAACCAGCCTTCAAAAGAGTTATTCATCTAGGACGTAGTTTCAGATATAATTCAACAAAGAATTCACATTACATGTTATTTTTTATTAACTTCAGCAACAAAACAAAGGACTACACACAATACTGTTAAACCTAACTAGCAGACACCTATTCCTGAGATCTGAGTTATCTGTGTTGTAAGAGGCTGTTTTTTTAACAGGATTTATTGATGTAGCAGCACGCTCCATAAAGTAAACACGCGTGCTCTGAGGAACATAATCATCCCTGTAGATGGATGCCCAAGGGCTCAGAGAAGAGACCGTAATGCAAACAGGAAACTGGAATCTTTGACGTGTGTCAGTTGTAGCGGATTATCTAATCGTGAATCTGGGACGGAGATTCTTAAAAGATGGGGCTGACATCCTCTTGACAGGGCCCTGAGGTCAGCACAACATTGTCCAGGCCAATCTCTCCTCCGACACCTTTCCCACGCTGAGCTTCAAAGACGATCTGAAAGACATTTATTGCATCTTTAGGTTGTAGATTTCACCAGTAAATGAGCAAAAATAATCCTTATATCTCCTTAAGATAGTACGTTTGTATTACTGGTATTAATGTTATCATCAATTTGAGCACCAGTTTGTATACATCTAGTGCTAAAAAATGTCCTTTAAAACAGGAAAATGACTTACAGATTCTGGGGCCACCTCTTTCCAGGTCACCGTGAGGAGCTCTGTCTGCCAGGCCTGGTCTCTGCTTTGACTCTGCTCCCAAACCGGGTAAGCGATGTTATCCAGCAGCACCCTGAGAGTCCCCACGTCATGGCCCACCACACGATAGTCAAAGGTGAGGCAGAAGCTGCCCTGCTGGGTGCGGTCGCTGAGGAGCAACTTCAGCTTGGCTACATCGTCCCGCTCCCCTACGAGCCCGCTCATGGTCATGTAGTACTCGGCACCGGCACCTGAGAGTTAGCAGCACTTACAGGTGAATACATCTACATTTTTGAGTCTTAAACACCCTATAAAAACAGTGTTGATAAATCCTGTACCTTCATTATGGTAGGCGACACTCCAGTCCATGTCATCAGCCTTGTCTTGGACCCACTCACATGCTCCCTGATCAAAGTTGCAATCCATGATGAACTCTAGAGAGTAAAAAGATTGGAATACATTAGCAAATTACATCAACAGTTATTATGTTACAATAGTAAAGGCAGATATTGAATTACCTTCCTGAACTGGTGTTAGTTCAATTTCTTTGACTTCGGTGGCCGGGCCGAACACGGATTCAAAGTCCTCTGAAACTGTTTAGAGGATTAAAGAGGGGAAAAAGTAAATTCATTACTGGTATTTCTAGCGAAACAAACACTTGCTGAGCAGTATGTAAGGTACACCTAGCTTAAACTGCTGTAATCTAATATGACAGACCTGCAATAGATTCAACTTTCATGGAGGTTGTAATGTTAAGTATAACAGAAAATGAAGCTAGGGTTTATTTATAGGAGCTGTATTAGACTGCATTCGATTAAGCAACTGAGCATGTAATATTTCACCTTAAAACTCCTGTGGTTGTTAAAAACCACCACTTAAACATGTACAGGACAAAATCAGCAAAGAGATAAGAGGTACAGCTTTGTCCACAGGGGGCGCCAAAATCAACACAAACCATTAGGACCTCACAAGAGCTTTAATGGAGCAATTCTCCCCTGGAAAAAGCCACTGTCAGTCAAAGCTGGTGTTTTCTGTAATCGATAGAAAGTCGTACAAACAGCTCGTGGTTTCGCCTATTCTACATTCCTACAACACCCAGCGTGCATTGCGCCTCTCCCTCTGAAAGGTACGGCCCAACGAGAGACGCTGGAGTGAAATACTACCGTTTCACCGCAGGTATTGGCTCAGAGCGGTACAGAATCCAAAATACGACGAGAATGTACCGGTGGTCTAAAGCATTTTCAGGTCTGCGGTCTACATTTCAAACCTGACGATTTTGAGCTCCCTGGCCTCCGCCTGATGACGTGTGTTATGTTGTATGGTTGAGGTTTTCCAGGGCCCATTGGAGAAGCGGATAGCGTCCTCCAGAGGCACAGAGTGAAATTGCATTTTTTGTCCTACCATAACGACATTAGCTCTCCATAATAGCATGAAAGGACTGAGGTTGATAATCGGCGAACTGGCCCTTTAATGTAATAAAGGGTGAATGAGTTAAACCTGTATCAAAGTTTAACTCTTACAAAATCACATTAAATCCAACCATTACATTTTGGCTCATGAAAATGATAAAGAACTTTTTTTCTATAAATATTTCTAAAATGATCCGCTCTTAAAAACATTCCAAAATAATGCCCCAAAGAGTTTTTCCCAATGAAACAAAGCCAGAAAGAGCCTTTTAACCGACAGGTGTGGACCTGCCCCGCTGTCACTCATGTCTCGGGATGCAACTACAACTTAAGGCTGCAACCCCCACAAGTATTTTAAAGCTCTTGCAGCAAACAAGCAGCCAGAGGAGTGACAGCTGTAGGTTATTGAACCTGCCCGGCTGCAGTGGGCTGGTGTTAGAGGGGTCTGGAGTGCTGATGACAGACTTTCCTACTAGGAGTCAAGTCTGTTTGCACAACAGCTGTTTTGGGGAAAACATAATAAAAGGCTTGCAGGCTTTGTAACCTCCCACCCTTCCTCACCCCCCCCTTGCCAGGAGGTGGGAAGCGGACCTGGGATGAGTTGTATCCCTGGGCTCTCACATGCCGACAGAGTAAAATTCCTTCCCCGAGGTGATGGATGTCTCGGGGCCTGTCTCCTCTTGCTATCCGAGTTCTTACACAGACTCGGGTGTTTCCATAAAGATCAAGATTAGTGGTGAAAGGTCTCCTCATTTATGGGGTTTTCTCAATGAGCTGCATACCTCTGCTCGACTGTACCTTTCTCTTTATATCTGATGAAAGGGCCAGAATTGGTTGCCAGAATGTACATACTGTATAAACAACTCAGAGACGAAAGACATGAGCTACAAGCCATCATGTCTTATAATCGATAGATGAATTGACTAATCAGATTTAATGTGTCTTAGCGTTTTGTGCACTAAAAGAGTGATATATCTAAGCACAACAAATGTTTCTCCATTGTTAGTAACATAAAACCTTCCAAGATGAGTTATGCAGGTCTCAGAGGGGCTTGAGGTCGACAGAGGACATGTAGCAACAAGCTTCCTTTCTTCTCTGGTCAAGGTCTTTGACCTGACCTGCTATTCTAAACTTCTGTAGTGCTGCAGGAGCAAGTCATAAAACCCTGAAATGAGTTCACATGTCAAAGTGGCTCAGTGGTAGAGTCGGTCGTCTTTCAATTGGAAGGTCGGAGGTTCGATCCCCAGCTCCTTCAGGCTACATGTCGAAGTATGGGGTATGAATGTGATAACTGATTGACAGTTGGGCATATGAATGTGTGTGTGAATAGTGAATAGTGTAAAAGCAGCTTTCAGTGGTTGCAAAGACTAGAAAAGCACGATATAAGTACAGCTCATTTATCATTTACCATAAGTCACTATCTATCGCCAAATGAGGTAACACAATGGTGACAGAGCCTATGGCCCACTGATGAAAGCCTTTGCATTTGCAGTATTATGGACTTGATGTCTGTGGCGACTTTCAGATTAAAAAATCACAAGCAGCGCCCAGTTAGTGACGCGCTTTCCATCAGCCAGCAGTGGTTGGTCTGCCAGAGAGGGTAGGCGGATCTAAGCGGCTGCTTTTCCAGCCTCTGCAAGTGTTGCAAGTAAACAGTGATCTGCTGTGGCTGAACAAACAAAGAAGAGATCGATGACTACAGATACAACTTCAAAAAGAAGTGAAAATCCAGACAGTCTAAAAAGTAAAGCGAGGAAAATCAAGAGTTACTACCGGAGCCACACGTCTGACAAGCGACACTGTCTGGGTATCTGGGAAGTGTGCTCCCGCAGTTACCATTTATCGCCATAGGTGCCGCCAAAGAGAACAAAAAATCAGTGTTGATGTTTTGTTTTACAACTAAAAATGCATTAATACACCACTTTTAAGACACTACTTGTCTTTAAAAAGTGGCTAAATGAGACTACAGAGGTTGGCAGGGAGATGAAAGGTCAGAAAATCTTAGTGTTGTTGGTTTTGGAGTCATGTGACTGTGGTGTAGTTTGTTTATTGGCTGCATTGTGTTTTTCATTTGTCATTATTTTAGTGAACAATACACGTAAACATAATCAGCCTTTGTTTGCCACAGAGTTTATATTCTGTATGTGATTGCTTTTTGTCCAGAGAGCCCAGGCGCTGCTTACTTCCTGGTTTGCCTCCAAAAACATGGCATCTCTGTAGCAGTCTACTTCAGCAGCCTGCTGTAATGTCACTAGTTGTATTCAGATGCTGTTTACTCTGTGTATGGTTAATACATTGTGGACCACCCAGAATGCCAGAAACAGACCTAAACGGGAGTACACTCACTGAAAACATCTCCTCTTGGGTTCAGCTGGTTGTCTTCCGCTTCCTCCTCCTCCTCCTCTTCTTCCTCAGGAAATTCATCCTCCGGTTTCTCAGTCTGGGCGCCAATGTAGACCTCTCCATCATAGTCGAAGGGCTGCTGACGGACCCTAGGAGGCAGCGTGGCGACTGGTTCTGGGATTACATTTTTGATGTCCTCGATGTCCAGCTTGGACCTCACTTGGGAGTCTGGGATGGCTGCGGGCAGGAAGAGGAGTCAGAGAGGACACGTGGCAACGCAATCACGAGCAGGAAGTACAGTATTATAGCAGGATGCGCTTGTGGTTTGTTGTCATGTATTCTGCAGCTGCTGATCTCGTTCTACTCCATGCAGATGAAGCATTCATTCATCGCGACTTCATCAGTGTCTATAAAGCACGGGCATCTTATCACATACATTCTGCATATAAGGGGTCATGCTGAGGATTCCAGGTCTCATACGAAGCTGCGTGTGCTGTGGACGTACAACATTTCCAGCCATAAGCATTGGGAGAGAGTTTGAGGAGTTGGGGTTGCAGGGCAGGGAGCGAAGAGCGGAAGCAGAGTCTCGGATTCCACACAATCTCACCATTGAGGAAATCATCGGCACTGCCTTTGTCTCCGTCCCACGACCTCTGATAAAACGGCTTGACTACAGGAAAATAAAGGCATCTTCATTCACGCTGAAAGCCCTTTCCTCTTTATGTCATTTGGCTACGTGAAGCTTCACCTGTTATTATCTGGGCCCGGTTCAAAGAGTACACTACAACCTGTCTTTTTACGACTTCTTCAGATTGCTGGCTAACATACAGCGTCATATTTACACAGGTGCGTTTTCAATCTGTGGATCCCTCTCGCTAACATCTGCGAAAAGAAGGGGAGTCTAAAGGCAGGAAACTAGCTCTGGCAGGAGAGTCCACATGAAATATGTGGCTGTTAAACTGCTCCTGACTTTCACCTGGAGAAAGGCCCAAACATCAGTATTTATTGTGAAGGTGTTACTTGACACGTGTTATTACATTTTAAAAGGCATCCCTAACACTAGTTAATATTTCTGTGTTGCAGTGCTTGGATCTCACCAGAGCATTCAAAGCCATTGCCTCTGAAGCCAGACTTGCACCTGCACTTGTGGGATCCAGGAGTGTTCAGACAGACAGCGTGGTGACTGCACTTGTGGGTGCCACTTGCACACTCATCAAGGTCTGGAATTGGAAGAAGCCTATTTGTACCTTCAGGAGCAACAAGGATCACAGACGTTTCCCCCCGTAGTAAACAGGTATACCTTACCTACACAGTCATATTTGCCGTTTACGTATTTCAGATCGTAGCCGTCCTGGCACTTGCAGTAGTAGCTGCCGAAGGTGTTCACACACTGTCGGTTGTAGGGGCAGAGGTTCTTCCCGGTTACACATTCATCAATATCTAAAGGGAAACAAAACAAGGACAAATTAAAGGCCTAGGATTGTATATGTCTAAGTTTGAATAAATCACACAAGAAAACGCAAGCATTAAACTTTCTTGCTGGGGTGCTACCTCAGCATTAAGCTTTAATACTTTACATATTTTATAATGGCTCATTTCCAGCGCTTGCCACTTCCAACTCACTATTTTTCAGTAGCAGCAGTTTTTCACATCAGCAAGGAGCTTCATCATCTTTGATGTACTGAGAGCTGTACTTCATCTTGCACATGACCCCTCACTGGCTTTCCACCAGCCATCGCATCGTCTGTTTTTAAACAAGACTGGGTCACAACCTAGTATGTGGCTGACCGCATCAGGTCAATGTGCGCTTTTGTGGGCAATGTGTTACAAGGACTGTCCTTATGAGGCCGATGGCAACGTGTTTGAAAGCAGGTGAGCGCTGCGGACGTAAGTGAGGACAGCGGACGAGCAGCCCCACCTACTCCCTGAACAAAGTATCCAGAGCCGTATAGACAGAGAGTCGCGTCAGTGGAGGTCCAATATGCTCCATGAGCCGCCGTTACGATGTCACAACTCTCTCTCTCTAGGGCTGTTAAAGTACCGTCACTCAGTCAGTCAGTCAGTCAGTCAGTCAGTTACTCAGTCAGTCACATACAGACCCATGTGCAGGTCCAGTAGACGCCATTTCTCTGTCTTTTTACACTGTTAATGCTTCAAAAATGATGCAGTGCCAAAAAGGCATCCCATTGCTGTTAAAAATGATTTAAAATAGCTAATTCACCTTTATATCACCTGTATTTAGCCATATCATTCTGTTATTATGGTTAGCGCTGTCGCCTCACAGCTAGAAGGTTACTAGTTCGAACCTCGGTTGGGACGAAGTGGGCCTTTCTGTGTGGAGTCGGCATGTTCTCCACCTGCATGCGTGGGGGCTTCGGCTTCCTCCCGCAGTCCAAAGACATGCTCGTGAGGTTAATTGGTGACTCTAAAATTGCCCCTGGGTGTGAGTGTGCGCGTGAATGGTGGTCTGTCTCTGTGTGTCAGCCCAGTGATTGACTGGCGATCAGTCCAGGGTGTACCCCACCTCTCGACTAATAACAGCTGGAATAGGCTCCAGCCCCCCTGCGACCCCCCCTGCGACCCTGAACAGGACAAGCAGTATAGATAATGGATGGATTATGTTATGTTATTTCACTTATTTGTCTTTTCAGTATGCATGTTTTCAAGTGTCTATTTATTGCAGGGACTTAAAGTCTGGGCCTGCAGCCTGTCAGGACTCTCTGTATGCAGACTTAAAGATCTCTTCTCTATCTTTAGCGCTGGTTCAATATTAGACCCGACTTCATACTATCATGGTGGAAATAGTAGATGTGTCTGTCTGCAGCAGGCTCATTTTATGTCTTAAAGGTTCCTCTGCTGTAACTCTTTTTTAACGTGTTGGATCTTTCTCAACCCCCGAGTTTAATGCTCCAGAACTATAATATTACTTCCCCTGTGTGATCATTATGTCAGACTGGCTGCCAGAGCTCAAGCAGTTTTGTGGGAGGTAATATAACTTAATTGCATCCCATCTAAATTTCAAGCCAGGCATGTAAAAGCCGCATAATAGAGTGATTACAGAATTTTTCGGCCATGCAGAAACTTCAAATCCAAGAGACGGAAACAAACCAGAGGTGATCTTTTTTCAGTCTGTCCTACTTTTTCTCTTTAAAGGTTATTTTTTTGGCCTTTGCCTTAATGGATAGGACAGTGGACAGAGTTGGAAATGAGGGAAGAGAGAGAAGGGATGACCTGCAGCAAAGGGTCGGAGTTGAACCTGGGGCGGCTGCATCGACACTGTGCCTCTACACACGGGGCGCAAGCTCTAACCACTGAGCCAAACCGGCGCCCCTCCATCTGATTTTTCACTCTGTTAGGCCTGTCTCTTATCCGGTTTTATATCTGACATATGTTTTCTTTGCAGGACTGTATATGCTTAATCCATTCTGTTGTGTTCTGTTGTGTGATTGCAGTTGCTCACCTACACATGTCCTCTCATCTTGCCCCAGTTGCAGCCCCGCAGACGGGCAGAGGCAGCGGATCTCCCCCTGGACCTCCTCACAGCCGTACTGACAGTGAGCAAGAGAGCACGTCCTGGAATCTACATGAACACAGAAAGCACACATTTATAAAGATGCAAAGCTGACACTAAGGTATACATATGAATTAATAGTAGCAGGATATTACTCACTGGCACAGGATCCATCAGGCATTAAGGTGTAACCATTGAGGCAGTAGCACTTGTAGCTTCCAAAGCTGTTCATGCAGCGATGCTCACAGGGACGAGGTTTCAGGCCGCACTCGTTCAGATCTAGAAATAACACTTATTTTATCACCCACAACTTAAACTGCTTTTTAAGACACATTAAAGCCAGATTTGCTTCATGTAAAGCCCCCAAAAAACTAGCTGATGAAGTGACCTATCAGCTTCAGATCACCCTGCAACCAGTTCATGTTTTTCAGACCCTCTGCCCTGACCCCAAACACCCACCTTGATTGCACGTCTTTCCGGCGTATCCTGGGAAGCACTTGCATTTGTTGGGGCCAACACACTCTCCGTGCTTGCAGCCGTGGTCGCACTGAGCTGGTAAAACATTTAACAGGAAGAAAATAACCACCAGACATATCAGTGGTTTTAGAGTGATGGATTGCAGTCTAACCACACAGTCATTTCCTCCACAGTTTCACGGTCAGAGGAGAATCTCTTTCATGAAGAGAATAACAATTGCTCGGCCGTTGTGGCCGTAAATCTCTGAATGTGGACGTCTCTTACCCTCACACTGTCCTTTGCTGTTCTTCTTCCAGCCGTAGCAGCACTCCAGTCTCCTGCCGTAGCGGCACACACCTGCTTGGTTTCCAGTAGGGACTTGTCGGTAGTGCCTTTGTAAAGAGAAGCAGAAGGTAAGATGTGTAATTTCACTGTCGAAGCAAAATTTATAGCTCATACCAGTTAATGCAATTAGCCTTTAAGTCATTGCAAATTAAAATCTATATTTAGATCCTAAAAGTTGCCCTAACACATCTACAGCTTCTTGCGTTGTTCTCAATGGTGTAAAAAGAGCAAACAGCCTAAATAAAGCGTCCTCCCTGTGGAGCAGCAGCCAGCTGACAGGATGTAAGCTACAGATGGAGAAAACACACTAATCAGACACTTCCTGCGCTGCACAACCATATGTCCTCCCTTTTTTTTTTTAACTTCACCTTGATCTTCACCTGACTCACATTTCTCGAGTCAGATTAATATCCTGTGTAAAGTTATTCTCAGTCGTGGTCGGCGAGGCCGCCTTGCATTCAGAATAACCCACAGGACGTATAGATAATGTTGCACGTGTGTATTTTTAACCTGTAAATTAGATTAGAAAGTTAAGAGCTGGTTGCCTTTTAATCTGTAAAATCATCACATATCCAATTTTTACAGATTCCACCGTTATTATTATCTTTACTTTGAAGCTGAATGCAAAACTTTAATATCCCAGATGTTTACGCGTAAAGGAGCAGCATCCTACACGCAGCCTCGGCTCCAGCGGGACCGCAGGAATCTGAGACTTGATAGAAATCAACCAGAATAGCTCACACGAGAGGGGCTCTTAAGTGTGACAGGTGCTCCCCCCGGTTATTAACAGTTGCCGGGGCCACATTTAGCTGACACACTGCCAGAGCTTTCTGTGTGTACATGCCAGCTAAAACAACAGCGTTCCCTGTGAAGGTTTAAAGCACATAATCCTGTGCAAAATACAGGGGTTCACGTTGCTCATTAAGCTACACATAAAGTACAAGCATGTAGAGGAAGTAGTGGTTAAAAATGGGGGTAATCTGCTGGTTCTGGCTACAGGAAGTGGGCTAAATTGAAAACCAGGGAATACTTGAGGTGACACAATGTGATAGACACTACATAAAAAAGTATCTGACATAGTCCCGGACGATCTGTTTCTTTCTTCACTGTGTAAATACACCTTTTAACATCAAACGCTCTGTTGCTCCAGCATGAACTCACCTATGGGTTTCTGTGCTGCCGGAGGAGATGTGCAGCAGGAGGAAAAGCGCACCGACCAAGGTGAAGGGCTGCATGTCTGCGTGCAGCCGGAGAGCTTTGTTTCCCACGGGGTTGGCTTCGGTTGCAGCGAGTCACTCCCGACTATTCCTCCCAGGGCTTTACGCTCATTAAAGTGCTCAGACAGGAACAGGTCTTAGTTGAGCCTTTGCACAAGGCACGCCGAATTTCATGTATTTCCAGAGCACAAAATCCCTGCAGGGGAAAAAGAAATCTCTCTCTCTCTTCAATGTTGCTGCAGCTTTACTCTATGTCCCATAATATGCCTCCTCTTCTTCCTCTCTGAAATTCCAGAGGTGGGTTGACACTGTGAAATGACACCGGGAGGGATAGGTTGTGACTTTTGGAGGTAGGAGTGGGTTTGTAAGGGGGGTGGGGATTAGGTTTAGGGGTGCTCCTGTCTTCACTGAAACCCTAGCTCTTCCTGTGGATCACCAGTAGGAAAAAATCATGCTGCTACAAACTCGAAATGATCTTATTTTGTGTCTTTTCTGAGACAAACACGATCTTTACATGCAGCAGTTGCTCGATGCAGGGGGGATAATAAGTCTTATAGGCTAATTGTGGAAGTCAGACATGCAGAGGCCTGTCATTAGCCGCTCCAGTGCTCTTTGATGTCTCGCTCACAGGTAGCACATAAAGTTTTTCCCACTCACACACATACTTATTCCAAGTTCAGCCATAAACATGTTTAATGAGCTTTCACGCTTTCAAAGTCAGCACAGACATCTGGTCCCGGACAGGTGATGTCTCTGTGGTGGCTTCTGGGGTTAGTTTACTTTTGTTGTTGTTGTTTTCTTTAGCTTCTTCTTCTTGTGCTTTCCTCTGCCATATTGTCGAGAGAGGCTTTAAAATGAACATTCAAAAACTACAATGTAAATGAGATTCAGATGAGAAGGAAGTCTGCAGCTAAACCAGTGACTCTATATATAGATGGATGACGTATCTCCATCTCCTGCCATCTCAACCTCTCAACGCTGCCATCTTGCGATGGTGACGTCATTTGGAGCCAGAGCTGCGCAGTAGAGATCGGCGGGTGGAGCCGCTGTAGCCACTTCCGCTAACCAAAACACACACTTAACCTAAAAAACAGCAAGGATCCAGCATGTCGGCGTGTTTAACAGCAGCACAGCTTCTTTGTTTTGGTCTGAAGCAGACGTTCACAGATATGGAAACTTTAATGACTGTAGTGATTGTTTTAGTTACGTCTCCTCTCGCCGATCGTCCTCGACTCTGCGAATCGAGAACAGATTGGCTGTAGGAGTCAACAGAGCTGTCAATCATCCTTTTTACAGCATCAAATAACTAATTACAAATAAACTTGTCAGAAAAATGAACACTTGGACGTAAATCACCAGGATAATAACTAACTATAATGAGAGAACCCATGTTTGAGAAACATTTATTTGCCGTGTATTTTGATTTTAACATGGAGGAGGCGGGCTTTGTGACCTATACTGCAGCCGGTCAGCAGGGGGCGCTCAAAATGTTTTGGCTTCACTTTAAGGGAGCTGTCATGTCGTCCATCTTTTTATACAGTCTATGAGTTAAACACTAGTTGAGCTCAACAGGACAAGTCTGTGATTATTTTGCAGCTTGTTAAATGTTGGTCTTGTTTCTAAAGCAAATTTAGTTCGGACACTCCCATTTATTCTAAAGATTATACGAGTGGCTCAGAAGTGACTCTGAGTTCACTGAGATCCTTGTTGAACTTTAACTCATATTGCTGAATCCACATGGAGCAAGTCCTAAATGGTTCTCCAGGAGAACACATGGGAAGTGGAGGACGTTTGGTTGCTGGGAAGCATGCAGTGGATGCCGCAAATATGCAATATTCAGCACTAAGTAGTGCTGTTGGCAGAGAGTATGTAATATCTGCCAATAACGGAGCAAATATTTAGACAAACCCCCTGGAAAGTAACAATTACAATGCTATTTTTTACCTCAATCAAAGTATCTAGTTCGACATGTATCGTTAAGTTGTCCTCACCACAATCCAAGAAATATTTGGTGCTTGCTTCGGCATAACCGTACTTCACCTTTGGGGACAAAGTTAGTACATGTGGTTGGTCGCTGAGGACCACCTAGTTGTTTGACTTAGGTTGTGGTTAAATGCGGTGTAATTGAAGGGTGTTTGGAGCTTGTGACACTAAATCAATTTTGTGTTGCCAGAGTCCACTCGGAGTAGACTCAAGTTACCACATGTGGTGAATAATCTGGGTTTAATGAAGGCTTTGGGTATGGAAGAACCAACCAGCCTTAACAGGCCTTTTTTACAACACACATTTAGAAACACACGCATTACTTATAACATTGACAATGGCTTTACTCTATTCAAGCGTCCCAGTAAGTCCTGACAATGTGACAATGAGCCATTTCCAATAACAGGACATTGAGACTAAAGCAGCTAAATGGAATTCAGCCATCATTTATTTTATTACTTACACATTATGTCAAATAGTCTGCTATGAAAAGGAACTATCTTAGCAGAACCGCCATGTATTTTTTAGTAATTTGATATCTATATTAGCTATTTAAATTAGCATTTCATTGTATTTTTGGAGGGATAGTTTTACAAAAACAAGGTTGTTCTCCAGTTATGTCAGTGGGGAAAGCACAACTGAATTGTCACCTGACAAATAATGTATTGATTTAGGTTTACTAAAAAACACATGGAATGTGTAATTGACAGATAATGACATAAGATCTGTCTACTTGCAAAACAAAGGCTTGTTGTGTTGTTGTTATCTGTTCAGTGTCAGGCTCCAGACTGTGTAACTGCACTGAACAAGACAGTAGTTGTTTGCGTAGAGTACAGTGCATGACATTATGTACTGCGCAGTAGTTTTCCTCTAGCGTCACATATTCTGGAATCGTTAGTCTTTGTTTTATTTGATGCTAGTTTCTTTTTTTACCACCTTTGGCACCCCCAGGAAGAGCACACACATCTTTCAAAGCTCCTGTGAGGAAATTTTGGTTTGTGTTGACTTTGGTGCCCCCTGTGGACAAAGCCGTACCTCATGTCTCTTTGCTGATTTTGTCCTGTACATGCTTAAGTGGTGTTTTTTAACAAAAAATCATGTATCATATGTATCACTCACTTTACATTTTGGCCCTCGAAAACATAAACAAAGGCAATGTTTGGTTAATCACTTCCTGTGACACCTACCCCCTCGCCAGCAGTTTCAGGCATTAAAAATAACAATATAGAAATAATCAATCTTGTCGCTGATGGTCTGGTTTGCTTTTGTAGCTCATATAGAGACATCAAAATTAATTTCAGTCTGTTTAATAAACAGTGAAAAAATCCTCACAGTAGCTTTAATATCTCCGTGTGTCTTATTCTACAACCTGCAACCTGACTCTATATGTCTGACATGTCAAGCATGTGGGTGATGCATACTATACATTAGAGCTGTTTCCTTGGTGCTGCTACTGTATGTCAGTTATGTGGCCTCTAGAAGCTATTGATAGCCATTACTTTCAGGACAACAGCACCATCTTCTGTGCAGGAGAAAGCTCTCCAAATTCAACTTTGACTTCTAACTTTCATCAACCAGGATTTTTCGCACAGCTTAGCGGCTTTTAGTAGAGATAGACCGATATGGTTTTTTCAGGGTCCGATACCGATACCGAGCATTAGTAGTCAAGGAGGCTGATAACCGATATTTGGAGCCGATATTCATTAGCAGTAAAAGTGCAAAATTTTGAATAATACAAACTCCAACACTTAAATAAATAAATAAATAAATAACTTCCTGAAGTTTTATTAAGTAAATAAAACAAAGTTAAATACAATTTGCAAAGAAATGAACATTTTCTCCTCTCCGCCGTGTGTGTGAGCACTCTGCATGCACAGCTTTCACTGCTGATTGGCTGTTACCCGTGCCATGGCTCTGCGTGTAACCAATCAGTGCTGTGGGTGGGACAATGCTGGAGACAGAGTAGTGACTGCAGACAGAGAGGCGCGGCTGCATCAGAGCCAAAATAACCCAGTTTTAAATTGATCTCTTATCGGCCGTCGGAATTTAAAAAAAAGGCCAATGCCGATATGCGTCAAAATGCCGAATATCGGCACCGATAATCGGTCCATCCCTAGCTTTTAGTCAGCAGGTATGGACTTAATAATGAAGACATGAGAATTCTGTTGGTTGTACATAATTTAGAAAGTCATACAAAAGAATGATAAATTAAGCTCTGTTTTTAGTGTTATAATTAAAAATGTCTTCTCATGATCTATCTATTCTGCAAAGAACTGAACTGGAATTTTACCAGCCGTGGAGACTTATGTGCTGTGTCTCTTTTCTGCCAGCAGAGGTCGCTGTCTGTCTGCACACATTCTGTGTGGTCAGTGGTCTACTTCTCTGCTTCCTGTAGCAGGTTGTGAACAGGAAAGGTTCATTTTGTCTTTATTTAAGAGGTTTATAATATTGTCATGTGTGGACGTTGCTCTTGTTCCTTTATCTCCTTATGTTTTAAAACCATCTGCCAGTGGTGCAGCACTTTGTTGACGCATCGCTAATCTCCAGGAAGTGTGCCTCCCCACTTCCTGGAATTCACTCAGGCCAATCCTCATGCTCTTGCTTAAATGGGCTCCAAGCTTCCAGACATGAGTCGATAAAGTTATAATTTGATAATGCAGCTGATACTGGGATTACCAGACTTTCAGTACCAGACCCTGTTAGATGCCCCCTTTCTTTTTTTAATTCGGAAAAGAGCGTCCCCGACGTGGACGACAAATACTCGTCCACTCAGTGTCCCTCACCGTGGCCCTTGGCACAAAGAGCAAGGCTTTGACTATAAAAGGAGACACAAGGCTGTTGAGTAGTTATTTTGAAAGTGATGTGTGTACACAACCACATCCTGCCCTGAGTGGGAGATGCAATGAGCAATGAATGCTCTGCAGAGAATACTGAGCACTGTGAAAATGGGACACTGCTCATCAAAGAGCTTATGTTTGAGGTTTTGTGTTTAAAGACATCGAAGTAGACCTGACCAAAGTTTGTTGGAGCAGGGAAATTTGGAATTCAAATTAAGATCAACATTAGACATAAAGAAAATAATTAAAATGTTTGCTTTAAAGCTACAAAATAAAACATTTTCCGTTTATAAGCAGATATATTCTTTCTAAAAATGCACTAAAACTGATCAGTCGTGTTACTCTGGGAGATGTGTGCAACAGTGCAAAGAGGTAGCTGTAACTTCCTCCTGCAATGATAGACGTGCCCTTGAGAAATCTTATTGGGTGTGTACGGCTCTGACTGGTGCATCACTCATACCCACGTTTGTAGCGTTACATTTGCAGTGGACGAAAAAGTGATTATTCAGTGAAAGTAACTCAGATTTTAGGGCAGAAAAAGTAGGAAGGAACTGCGTCTGTTCAATTGCAATCAAAAAGAAACTCTTGATACTGTTTTCCCACATTAAGTGTCGGTTTCATTTCTGTGCTTAACTTGTAATACAACATCTTTGTCCTCTCCATGACCCAACACAAACCTCCTGTAATTCAGACCCATCAGTCCAGGTGCTCCCCCCCCTTGAACATCTGCTGCCCACAGATTACACAATGACAGGCTGCTGCTAAGTGAGGTTGAACCCAGTGCAGCAAAACAGACAGAACCTTTGGGGGATTCAGGCTGTCTGCCAGATCACACGGACACTTTTACGCCCTCGACGTGATGGCTGTGACAGTCTAAACGCAGGCTTTCGGCCTCAGCTGGACACCTCCCCACTCTCCTCTCATTAATAATGCAGCAGCAGATATGGTCGTGCCATGCTGGGAGGGGTGGCTCGATGGGGCAAGCACCAGACATCTCAAGAGGGTTGATGCGTGGCTCGACATTATTTATTAATGGGCTCGCCTGGTCAGAGACATCACAGTGGCTTGTTAAGTCTCAAACACAGCTTTTATGCTGCAGAGCTGATGATACAACTGTGACGAGTTCTCACGAGGTGTTTTGCTTAAATTGCACCGCAGTCTTCCTGTATCAGAGCAGACGAGCTTCTGCTGCAATAATGCTGACTTTTCAATTATCAAAACACAGTGTGTCTGGATGATTCATTCTCGTTTGTGGATCCTGAAGGCACCACACACCGTCACATATACTACGTTTATTTTACAGATGATACAGAGCGTTTTTTTGATGTCCATTTCTTCAAATCGGTGGCTACTTAAAGGGGAACTTCCCCTTTGCACTTCCTGCCACATGACTATATCTAAACCCATTTCCCTTTATACAGCCTCTGTTATGACGACGAGACAAACTTTACAACTTTTAAACGTTTTCTAACATCCTAATCTTTTCTCTTTTTCTCACTAATGCTTGCAGTTAATAAGCTTTTAACTCGTTCTTTGATACCTGGCAGCCTTTGTATGTTTTGTACTTCGAAACAAACTTTTAAATGCTGCTCAAATTAGAGGAACACACTGCGATACTGAAGCCTCTGGTCACAGTGATACATTTCATACTGCAGCTACAATTTGCATTGTTCTTTCATGTCTGCAGGGGTTCAATCTGCCTTTTAACCTTTGGTTCAAGAAGCAAGACCCCACAGGTCAGAGGTGAAACCTCGCCTTTATTCCTCTTAACTGGGGCGGTGCATGCTGGGTATAATTACACAACTATGTACCCCAAGAAGAGAACCAACTTCACCTTAGCGCAGTGATCCTGTAAAGTGCATGCCTAACAGGATAAGACATGCTGCAGTATCACGTCTAACTCGTGTGTGCGCGTGAGTTTTAATGTACCTGCACTATTGTGGGGATTACAGGATCATGGCATTACGTATAAAAATGGCTGTGCTGTTATTACAGACTTGTGTGGGTATCAGTGCAATGAAAACAACCAGACTTCATTTCCTGTTTCGGGTTAGTTTGAGCTTTGTTGCTGTTGCTGCAGGGACACACAAAAGATAACAAGCAAACTGCACAGGCATGCTATTTCAAACCGTTTGGGGTTGTACACAATGTATTATTAAACTGTCAGGTATGACTGGTTTATTTTCAATACATTTTTTGTGTAGGTAAGATTTATTCCCCGACAATTATGTAACTTCTGCTCTGTTCAAACTTGCATAATGTTCAGGCCTCTCTGCAAACAGGAATGAAGCTCGTATGTCACACCGACAAGTTCCTCTACAGCGGTGCGCAGCATGAAGTGGAAACAGGCCGCCACAAAAAAGGAAGAGAGAAAATGTCATAAATAGCAGAAGTCAGAAGTAACAGTTGAAAGACTTTGAGCCAGGTTTTGTCTCGACTGCCTTCAGCGACCCAATTCTTTGCTGCACACACACAGACATCTCTTTCTCGAGTGCTTATCCACATTAATTAAAGAGAGATCAAACCTTTCTCAGACCTAATCTGAATGCCACGGCTTTAGTCACCCTGTTTCACAACAACTTCCAGACTGAACCTGGGCGCAGAAAAACATCTGCTGAATCTGAGCGCTTTTGTGATACTGTCAACGTAGCTGCAAACGTACACAAACGATCAACATGTGAAAACCTGCACAGCCTATATGCTGCTCCGGCTGAGACATGCTGAATCCTGCAGGACTATTGAAGCACTTCAAGCTGAGCACATTCCTCAGACGGTTTTCATCACGCTGTCTGTGAACACTGCAACATGCTGCAAACTCATTTAATACAGCCATTAAGCAGGCTTTATACATGCGTGTTCAATATAACACACAAACTAAACACACGCTTGATGCACAATCACGTGTCAGGCAAACATTGGAAAAGCCTCGAGTGAAACTTGCGCAGCTTTTAGAGGATTTCCACATTAACATGACACATTAATCATGCTGCTCTGAACTGTACATGCAACTCGCACAAAATGTTCCTTGCTGCTTCCTGACATTTAAAACGAGCAGTGTAAAAAGTTGGCTCGCACAATAACATTGTGATGACATCAGTGTAGGCCACTTTATGTCTCTGCACTCCTCTTTTTATACACGCACATTATGTGAACGGACTAGAGAGGGCTTTTTTCGCAGACATGAATAGTTTTTTAACGCTTTTGTAACTTAAATTGAAGCTTGATTTTTGATGATGCAAACTGATGTTCCACTTCTTTTCCTGCATGTTTTACTGACAAGTACTGCAGATTTAGCTGTGAGAAGTCTGGTCAGCAAAAGCTTATTTAAACACTAGTTCACCAGCATTAGTGAACTTTTGCTTCTCCCTTCTGCAGTACTGCACTGAAGTTCTTTAACCACATCCTGTTACACACCTTTGAAACTTCTGTTTTCAGATACTTCAACTCCTGTAACAGTCAGTGCATGATAACACGTTTGTACTAACACAAGCGTCCTAAGCAGTGATAATAACCTTTTAATGTATTTTCTTGCAATCTTAAAGGAGCAGTTTGCCCCTGGAAAAAGCCAGTCAAAGCTGGTGTTCTCTGTAATCGATAGAAGCAATAATATTTGAAATTGGCGCCATAGCTGTGGAGAAAGTTGTACAAACAGCTCGTACTTTCGCCCGTTCTACATTCCTTCAATACCCAGCATGCATTGCGCCCCTCCCTCTGAAAGGAACGGCTCAGCAAGAAACGCTGGAGTGAAATACTACCGTTTCACTGCAGGCAATGGCTCAGAGCGGTACGATAGTTACCCGTGGATCGTCTAAAACATCTTCAGGTCTGCAGTCTACATTTCAAACCTGACGATATTGAACGAGACACGACATCGGAGGCGGGCGTACGAGATTGAGGAAGTGTAGTTTAGCAAGCTCCCTGGCCTCCGCCAGATGCCACGTTTTACGTAGTCTGGTTGAGGTTTTCCAGGGCCCATTGAAGAAGCGGACAGCGTCCTCAAAGGCACAGAGCCAAATTGCATTTTTCCCCCTACCATAATGGCATTAGCTCCCCGTAATAGCATGATAGGACTGAGGTTGAAAATCGGCGAACTGGCCCTTTAAGTGCTGTTGCATGACCAGTATTTAAGCACTAAAATAAACATTTAAAGGCAGATTATAAGTGAGTGTCTCTCAGGTTGATGCTTATCCTGGACAGACAGTGTAATAACTCGTCTAGAAAGCCAACTTGTAAGTAAGAGAAACATCAGTGTGACTGTACGAGTGGGAGGAGGAGAAGCTGGCACATTGTGGAGCTCTGAGGATTTGTCAAGAGCATTTACATGCTCTGGTTTGATGATGTATACAAACCAAACTGACATAACTAGAGGGCAACATCATCAGTGGAAGTTTGGTTCTTTTGCATACCACACGACCCACCACAACAATCATGTTTCCTGTCCTATAATTCAAAAGACTAAGAAAACTAAGACACTATCTGACAGTTTTAGTTTAGTGATCGGAGATGTGCTTAATGGTTTTCTGGTCACTGCTTCACACTCAACTTAAGTCTGCACTTTGGACAAGTAGAGGCATTTCTCAGAATGACTCTGTTTCCTGTTGCATTTGACCACTTAGACTAAACTTGTCACTGTGACAAAGCATTAACCACATCAGCTCATGTGCTGAACACAATTCTGGTGATAAAAAAAAAAGAGGCGACTGCAGTAGAAAAAATCTCTGGCTTCACTCCTGATTCATCGGGCAATTGCCTTAATAACTGCGCGTCCCTTTAGAGGTCATATTCATTCTCTTGTACGGGGGGGACGTGCGGCCTGCATTGCCAAGTGATAGGACCACTTACTCAGCATCTGAGACACAAGGACAAACCATGAATGTGCCAAAATTTCTGCAGCAGTGTTTGCATTTTTATGGAGCCCTAAAAACGTACCCAGACATGAATTAGTCACTCAAAGGTTCATTTCAACACGTCTATTTCTCTCTAAATCTCTCCTGACGCTCTGTAGAGGTCGCATTTTTTGCTCGACTGACACCTTTTGAGACAGCTTGTTGGAGCTTTGCATTACGTCGACCTTAAACACTCACTTCCAGCGCTCTTCATCACATGCTTACTGCCACGCTGCCTTTGGGAAAACCTGCACAGTGTCGTCTCACTTCACTCTTATTTCTCTCACTTCCTGCCTCTTTGTCACACACGATCACTGTTAGCAAGCTAGCTAAAACCCTCACCTTGTTCGCTGCATTCTGCGTGCAGTGTCTGAGCTGTAGCAGGAAAAAGGTGCGAATTCCTCCCTCTGATATAAACTGTACATGCATGAGAACAAAGACGCTAAAAGGGAGGCTTCTTTGTTGTCACGCTCGCAGCTGGTGAGCTACTGGGCTCACCAGGGTGACTCTTGCAGCTGAAAGGTTGCATGCACATGTCACATTGAATCACAGTCGTCTGCGTCTCGGCCTGTGCACCCGCGTCACATCTGCACAGCTAATAAGATTGAAAAAAAAAAATAAAGTAGTTCAGAAAATCAAAGAAGAAGTAAGCTCTTCTTCCTGGAATTAGGGTTCTTATGTTTAATTAGTCTTGTAACTTTTCTCACTTCCTTGTTTTGTTGTTGGGCTAAGCTTCCCTGTGTTCTATAGCTGTGTGTTCATGTCACAGCTTTTTGGGTAAAAAGTAGGTCTTGAAATGTTCTGAAATTCAATGTTTGTGAACATTTTTGCTGCGATGCTTCACATTTATTTCAGGATATAGGTACTTGCAGCATAGACAAATCGACCGTAACATAATGACCACTGACAGGTCGAGTGAATAACATTGATTATCTCGTTACAATAGCACCTGTGTTAGGCTGCATTGAACATTTTGTCATTGAAGTTGATTGATGAAGCAGGAAAAACAGGAAAGTGCAAGGATGTGAGTGACAAGACTGGGTCAGAGCATCTCCACAACTGAAGCTCTTGTGGGGTGTTCCCGGTCTGCAGCGGTCAGGACCTACCGAAAGTGGGCCAAGGAAGGAAAACTGGCGACAGGGTCATGGACGGCCGGGGGTCACTGATGCACTTGGGGAGCCAAGGCCAGCCCGTGTGGTACGATCCCACTGAAGAACTACTGTGGCTCAAATTGCTGAAAAAGTAAATGCTGGTTCTGGTAGAAAGGTGCACACAGTGCATGGCAGTTTGTTGTGTATGGGGCTGCGTAGCCGCAGACCCGTCAGGAAGACAAATAAGGGAGATAAAAGCTGTTCAATGAACCATTACACTTTTAATTGTTATGATTTAAGTTTTGTTACATAACCAAAATGTCTTAAAGAGGTTTTGCTCAGAGAATTTGGACTCATGACCTCAGCGTTTCTAAGATCCTGGCTACTTTCCTGCCTGTGGGTTAGTTTCCATAGCTTTGGTTTTTCCTCTTTTTTAAGTGCAGTTTGTCTGCGTTTTGCATATGTTGTCATATTGTTTCTTTTTTTATCTCTATCTATATATATATCTATATATATCATTTTTGGGACCTTTTTTGTCTTAAAGGAAAGCTGAAGAGAGACAGGAAATATTAGAAGAGAGTGGGGAGAAGACATGCAGCAAAGGGCCGAGGGCGGGAGTCAAACCTGCGGGCGCTGTGTTGAGTACCGTAGCCTCTGTACACCTGCTCTACCTGGACTGGTTTACAGCTGGAACACCCTGTTAATCTGATATCTTGTGTGAGGTATTCACATAATTACATCTGACTTTTACAAACATTTTGCTACTCACATGATTCGGTTCATGAAATATCAGTTTCCTTTTAGATAACAATCTGTCCTTCGGTGCTTTTAAACTGCTCTGAGAAACTGGGATGCAGATTTCTAACTCACATTTCTACTCTACGTCTACTTTTCTTTATGCAGGTACTTCCTCTGTTTCACACCATCCCCCATAAGCCCTTTGGGTCGCCTCCTTTACTATGTAATTCTACAGGCCTGACACCATAAATGCAAGGTGTTCATTTCCTTTACTAAAGGTAAGCAGCCCTCAGAGAATAAGAAACAGGTCAGGCAGCTTTGCCTTGTTATTTACTCTGCTGTTGTATTTGTTCTGTTTTTGAGTTTCAAATATTAGATTCATTACAGCGGCTTCACTTTTCCAAAGATTTCTGTCAGAATCCGCACATACGTGAATAATTTACTATCTTTGCTAAGAGATCAGTTCGTCAGTAAGATAGATAAATATCTCCCATCTGAAACAGATCTCAAGGCCGGTCCCCGGGTGTTTCTTTGTCACACATAGCAACCATTATGGTGCGTCGCTGGATTGGCCGGCTCACACCCTCAGCTTTTGTGTCTACCTATCACACAATAGCTGCGCTGCTTTTTCCCACCGTGGGTATGATAATGCAGACAAAGATGGATTGTCCTTTCCTTGGTGCACTCTGAATTGAGAACATAAAGACGCTGAGCCTCCCCACACAGATGAATGAACACATTTAGTCTCAGCTACAGCTTTTTTAAATCACACCTATAACCATCACGCTGACACGTTATGTGATCTTAATGATACTTAACACAATGAAAGTTTGTATCTGATAAACTTATTTTTTGCCTGATTTATTTTATTTTCGTACCAATGACGATGAGTTTAAAGGGTGACAGTAATCATAATGTCTATTTCCTATTAATGTATCGAATTATATTTGTGATTATTCTGCTTTTAATCTCTCTGTTCTTCTATGCCATATGATTGTGTAAATGAAGAACGCTCTTCTCTTTGGTCGGTGCTGACAAAAGAAATAAGAACCTCTCCAATGCAAAACGACAGAGATGGAAACTATTCTTCAAATAACCTTTGACCTGCCAAACTATTAACTGCTGGCATCCTGGAGCTGTGATTTATTCACAAAAAATCACTATATTCACACACTGAACAATGCAGAGCATGCCGAAGCATGCTTGGACAGGTAAACTATTTAAACAATTTCCCTTTAGGTTTTGTGACCTGCAGTTTCAAACCAACCCAGCAGAAAAATAGTTTAGTTTTACTTCAACTATCAGCTATTCCCGACAGACAACCTCCATCTCTTTATTTTTACAGTTGATGATATGTTTCCCACAACAACATCCTTAATTGATACCACACCTAGATCAAATCATAAGGAGAGCTGGAGTCCTTTTAGCATCTTGGAAAGAGATAAAAGAACAGGCTTTTTTGACAGAAGACGCCTTAGTATTGTGGAGGAGCCTTAATGACAATGTGAGGAAAAAATACCTACAGCAAAGCCACTATATTCTGTCACAGAGAAGTGGATGCTCAGTTTAATTGCTTCACTATTTGCACCAATGTAGTGATCAAAAATAGCTTTTTTTAGATATCAGTAAGCAAATGAAAGGATTCGGAGCTCTGAACAATGCAGACTCTTTGATCATGTGAAAACCTGTGGAAATCTCCTGTCTGCTGCCATGGAAACAGAGCACAAGAAAGATGGAGCGGGCATTCAGCTTTTAGCACGAGGAAGGAGCCCAGACACAGAGATGAGATTCACCGTGTTGCTGTTTTGCAGCTGTGAGACCGTGTCACTTCCTCCAGCGTGTAAAAATAATAACCTGCAGGAACAAGCCTTTTTTTTCCCCCCCCGAAGCATTTCCTGCTAAAAAAGACAATGTCCTTTTGGTATGGTACTACATGGACTTGCAGCTATTGTGTTTTCTTCTTTAGTTTTTTAATGTATTTAATGTTTTGGTTTTTAATTTTGAGGGACAAAACTTCATCATGCCTTCCTCCCACGATGCATTGCGCCGTTTCAGACATGGACTCATTGTTTTTAACTCTATACAAAAAACAAAACAAAAAAACGAAGGAAGTGACACACGTCTGACTAAAACATGAGGTGAAATCTGTGCGCTAAAGACAAGCGGTTCACCATCAAACTTCTCTGCCAGAACACATTAATGTCATGTTTGTTTACCGTCCCACAGATCGACTTACATCTTTTTTTCTAAGCCAATATGACAGTACAATGTGGTTGTTGATATACAGTATAGGCCATTTATTAAGGAGCAGCATTCCCAGTGTGGTTTCATTCATGCAGCACATTACGTATGTAGCCATAGGCCGTCTCAGAGGCATCTGTGTTCTTCGTATCGAGCTGCAGTCAGTCCGAGCCACGCAGCCTGACCAGAGGGTTCCCGTCACAACACTGGCAGATGGCCTTTTGGTGCCTTGAGCCAAGTTTTACCACAATCAGCCCTTAGTGTCATTTCAGTGTCATTTGCATCCCTTTTCAAGGGCAGTTATCAGGTCCTGGCTGGGCAGAAGGATATAAGCAGAATTAGTAAAAGAGACAAAGCTTTATATTAATTCTCTGCCTCCCCCCCCTGTGTTTCAGGTTTAATCCTCCCAACATGTCTTGGGATAAATGTGTCTGAGGCTGATTACCTCATCTATCAGTTTAACAAAATGTGTAACAGGAGCTAGCAGTGTCTTTTGCTACTGTTTTCCCCAAAGTACCACATTGTTATCGTACACTGAGGAGCTCTTGTGTGACCAGATGATGGGAGAGGACTTAAATGGAGAGGGGAGGGGGTCATCACAGATGTGTGTAAACTTAGTGCCCTTTTGTTGCTTCTGAAAAGGGAAAATAAAAGTAAACAAATGTCCCTTTTTTCCCATACTAAAAATGACTCGAGATTAAAAGCGGCCTCATGGGAAAGAGGATAGATGTGAATTTTTGCCAATCCCTCAACTGAGCCTATTGTTGTTGTTGTTACAGCACAGCTGTTACAGTCTACAGCCCCATCGCAGTTACATAATCTGTCTCTCCCTCCACATGAGATACAGCCGTCGTCCCCGAGCAGCAGAATGGGGTAGAACAGGTTCTCTCTTTTTTTTCTTGGTAACAGCCTCCAAGTAGAGCAGCCATATCAATGCTGTGGTTGACACAATCACTGAGGTCACCAAACCAAAGCTTTAGTTCACCCAAAGCACGCTCTTACAGTGTTACTGCTACAGTATTCTGCAGTTTGTCTTTTGAGACAATAAACTTGTTTCACCCAACAGCTAAAGCTTTTGTGTATTTTATTATGCGTATATGGGAACATATGAGCTCAGCATATAACAATCAGCCCCAAGCTAGTTAAAGTACAGGCTGTTCAGTGTGTACCTGAAATAGCTTGGGTCATAAGGGGGCACTCAGTTGACAGCAGATGCACATTATTCACACTGCAGTTTAAACCTATCAGGTCTATACCAAGTACTTGTTTTAAACTTTAGACTGACGCAGCGGCTGATTAAAATCTAACAAGATGTCAAAAAAGGCACTGAATTGATTGATTTCCAAATCGTCATCCAACACCTGAGGCACTTTTGACGTGATGTGACCCGTCTCGTCAGGCAGGAGAGATTCTCCACAACCGCCTGTTAGCAGTTTCACAGTGGGAAGCAGCTGTAGCTACAGCTGGAGGCAGAGTGGGGAGGGACGGTGGATGTGCTCCTGCTCAGGCTTGGTGCAGCTGCAGGGAAGGAACTTTTGAGTGCAGCGCACAGGATCAAACATGACCGCAAGGTTTTGTGTCAGTAAGTTGTTTGAACTGACAGGCACAACTTTAGTCATTTCAGGGTGTGAGGAAACACTTTGGCCGTGTCATGCGTCTATTGAAAGACTAGTTTAATATTGCAGGACTTAAAATGGCAACCATTTTCTGAATCCTTTGCACTATTTGATGGACATATCCAAGATTGCAGTTTAACACTGAAGTGCACAAGCAGTCAAATCCAGATGTTCATGAGATTTAGGAATACAGTAATTTACTCAGCTAAAACCTTAGGCTTTCACTGAATCTTTTCCCCAAATACAGCAAGCTGCTCAAGCTTTAGCTGTGAAGATTGTCAGCGCTTTTTAGGTCACTTGTGAACTTCAGTGTGCCAGCATTAAAGACAGATGCACTGCCTTCGGAGTGCTCCCATGCTGACAGAGCTGCTTGAGATTAAAATGCTAAATTAATGGCCAATTTGCAAAGGATGTGCATCACACAAAAAAGGTGTCTGATTTAGTATAAAAGCACAAGGACACATTAAAGTAGATTTACATTTTTTTTTATTTTGCATATTTAACAAATTTGCACATTCCAGATTTATTTTTTTACAAAAAAACACTTGCTTTGTTAGCATTCACAAGTGGCACAAGCAGGGCTACAAATCACAAATTGTAGGTCCCTCAGTGGTGGCATGACATGCCTGCTCTTCAGCACCACAGCAACAGATGACCAGGAACCCATGCCGACATCAGCCACACTTCCTTACTGCACAGAGGGACATTTGGCAAGTGAGTGGTGTTGGGGCCATTGTTTTGTCAATTAGTAAGTACTTTAACTTGTATACATGTTGGTTGAAAAAGGCAAGGCTTGTGGAATGTGCAAAGCATAGGAGGACCAGTCTTCCATTATGACGCCTTCTCCTGTTCGATGGCTGCAGAAAAGAAAAGAAAAAAAAAAAAAAAAAAAAAAGTTTGAATCATTAGTTTCAGGAGTTATTGACCAACTAAATATTTTGGATTAAGGTCATTCGGTCGAGCACTCACTTTCTTTAGTTGGCAATGTGTTCTTCTCAGTAGTCTCCGTCTTCTTCAGCTTGGTCTTGTCAAATGTTGTGACTTCCTGGATGTCGGGTTTGTCAGCCATGTCTGCAGAGGCTCTAAAAGACAAGAAAACCAGACACTTAAATAATGCCCTTTTTTAATTGAGTTAAATCAACACACACCTGAGCACTCGAACGGGTAATTATTAGTCTGAATTATAAAGATAAAAGATCCAAGGATTATTTACATGGATATTTTATGCAGAAATCTTTAAAAAAAAAAAAAAGAAGAAAAAAAGAAAGGGGGCGGAGAACGAAAAATAAATTTACTGAAGCATACGCCGGAAGTGTATGTTTTCAGCGCCTGACTTGAGAAAAGCTTTGTGTCAGTTAATGAGAGCGTGCAGTTGAGACCACCGCCCTTTTAAGGAATCGAGATGAACAGACTGCTTTCAACTGTGTTTGAACAACCCTCTAAACATATAACACGACTTAAAAAAAGGCAGAGCTCAAGTACTGGGCGTTATTAGCGTGTCGAGTCAGAAGAATAAATATGAAACTACATTTCGGATTATTTCCTTAGTTTCACAGGTTAAACCTGAAGCAACAACGTGTCACTGACGGACGGGTATGTTTAAAGCACATTTGGCGAAACGCAACAGTTCTACAATGGTCAGACTTTCGGTAGCCTAAAGTCATTTTATCTCTAGTAGCTTTATTCACATCCTGCGCAGCTAAGTTTGATGTAGAAAGAGGACATTGTGAGGCGAAACGTTACAGAATTAAAAGCCGTGACTAAACCGTTTAACTGTAAGGCAGCGATAAAAGCAGGCTCAAATTATATTCAATTTTGTCCCATAAACATTGAAACACTCACCAGGATTTGAGTCAGAGAAATAACAGGTTGCACGTCTCGCTGGAGCAGGGGCAGAGTGATGTCTCGAGCGTCAATCTCACATTAAATACTGCGCAGTATGCAAATAACCCTTTGACGTCACGCCCACTTCTCCAAAGCATGCGTTTTGGCAAAAATGTTTTAACTTTATGGTCGACAATAACAATAAGGTGCCTTTAACGTAACCACATTTTAAGTTAAGCGAAGTGTGTGCATTTATTTGATGATATAAACATCAAATGTGACCACCTGCATCAGATTAGGTGAGTAAAATCAATTTTCTGCTCCTGTCTCAACCAAAGGCGACTTAAACATCATGGCGACTCCGGGTACTGTTCATACCACAAAGCGAACAAAATGTAGGCTACAGGGTAATTTATTAGTTAGAAAATGTGTTTACTGGTTAAGGTTTAACTTTGAGGCATTAACTGACAAAACTGTATGAGAGACGACTCCCTGTGGGCAAACAATGTAATAACCAGGATGTAATGCAATGGAGAAACTCAAGCAGAAGACATGGGACCTGTAGGCTTAGTATATCAGAGGGAGGAGTGTATTCAGAGTGTGGCTGTGCAAATGTCTACAGCTTTTGTTTTGTTTTAAGGAGTTTGGACGAACAAACTTCAAATACTTTAAGTAAAAGAGATGGACTTGTCAAATATTTTCTTGTTAGATGTTGTGACGGCCCCTGCTTAGGCTATGATATAGGTACTAAAGTGTATATTTCTTCTTTGAAGTGCCAGAGGTGCTGATTGTTGTGTTCTCCCAGATCTGGAGCACCTGGGCCCTTTGCTCCAGAGGATATAAAATCTCAGCTTCCTGCTAGACATCTCTCTCTCTTAACCTGACCAGCATATGCACCTGTTTAGTTTGGTTTAGTCTTTAATGTTCTGCCACTCCTCAACACCCTACACTACATTAAACTCACACACCCACATGCACATTACTGATGAGACTGACTTCAGACACCTCACAATCATTGTTATCATTCAGTTTATTTACTTTTAAGATTGTAATAACTTACTAATTTCTTCGGGGCCGGGTTATGACAAATTGGGGGCTCATCAAGGATGGAGACCAGATAACAGGCTAAAATAATACACGCATCAAAGTGAAGAGGGCACAGAATTGTAATTGATTACTTTATTCACGTTTGCACACAAATTACATGAGATTCTGTATAATTGTATCCACAAACAATCATGAAACAATGTTGACAAAAGAGTTACTGCATTTCAAGCAGATATGATTGTCCACACATATAGGTTATAAATCAGTCAGACAGTTGGTCTTCATCCCTGCTTCAGTTGCTGGTGAGGTACTTTGAATAAGTCTCGTTGTACATCACCTGATTGTCTACTCTCAATACACTCCTCAGGTTTTGCCAAAACCAAGGCTCCGCGGCAGCCGTTCTCGGCCACTCCAACACGCTTTTCCCACACAGCCGCCTCCTCAAGCGCAGGAAGTGAGAGTGCTGCAGGACGGGCTCCAGCATCAGCAGCACGATCACATCCACATTTTCATCAAGCAGTCTCTGGTGGGCCAGATACATCGCCAGTTTGAAAACCCCAGTCTTCACGTAGTCCTCTGTTAAGACAAAGAGGGTCTTGCGGCTGTATTGGATGCTCTGTGTGAGGTTGTCGAGCAGCGGGACACCAGGGGGCCAATCCCTTTCCTCCAGACACAGAGGAAGATGCTTCTCTCCTTCCTCTTCTAGTTTCACTCGCAGGTTCCTAATCACCCACTCAGACACGTATGGATCTCTGGTGTCATAAGTCACAAAGACATCATACGCACTGTGTGGTGAGTTCAGGGACCTGTATCCCTTAATCTTAGCCTTCATATAGTGTAGGACATAGGAGGCATCCCAGTAAAATAAGTGAGCAACTGTTGCAACAAACATAAAAACAATAATGAAAGAATGTGTCAGAATGTAGATCAGAAACGCCTGACTGTCATCCACACACTGGTTAATGTTGAAGTTTATCAGAGCTTGACCCCTTCGATTCGCCGGTGTGCTACACGTCACTTCAGTGGTCAGTCTAGGGATCTTTACTTTTGAGCTTTCAATCCACAGAATGAAATCTAACGAATCGCAGGTACATTGGAACGGGTTTCCCTGCAAGAACAAAGTCTTAATCTGATTTTCAGGCCACGGTTGGAAGGTGGATTGATTGATGATGGTCAGTTTGTTGGAGCTAAGGCTAAGAGTCGTAAGGCTTTTTGCAATTCTTAGTAATCCATTGTCCATTTGGAAAATTTGATTATGACTCAAATCAAGGAAAGTCAAAGTTTGAGAGACATCTGAGTTTATACCCATGACATTAGTTAAAGAATTGAAGCTCAGATCCAAAGTTTTAAGTTGAGGGAAATATTTGAGTTTGTCCCAGACAAAGTCAGAAAGTTTGTTGTGACTTATGAGTAGTATGGTGAGGTTATGTGGCAAATATTCATAAACATTGTCTGGAATCTTTGAAATGCTGTTGTGGGTTATGTCTAAAATCGTCAAATTAGTAAGATGAGTAAAAAGGGTCTCATATGAGCCGTCATTTTCCCCCCAAAGTTTTCCCAGATTGTTATTACTAAACCGAAGTTCTGCTAATGATTTGCTGTACAAGCGTTTTGTTGTTAATGTGTCAATAGAGTTATAGCTCATATTCAGCACTCTCAGGGCAGGCAGGTTTTGTGTGAAATTCAAATTGTGTGTGACCCCAAATGCTTTAAAGTAGTGAGCATTGTAACTGAGATCTAATACTTCTAGTTTCTTTAGTTCATTGAAGGCGTTGTCGTAGGCCAGATCAATCTTATTGAATGACAAGTCTAGGTATGTCAGGTTAGGCAGCGAGGTGAACTCTGTTCCTTTTAGTGCTCCAGAAAATCCATTTCTTGAGAGGTTGAGACACGCGATATTACCGTAGTCCTTGAACTGCTCTGGAGAAATGAAAAAGAGATTATTTGAGCTGAGGATTAGCACTCGCCCAGCTCTAAAGCACTCGTCTTTAATGAGGCCGTGTGTGAAGTCATAAACACGATCTTTTGTGTATTGTGTTGTGAGCGGTGAGATGGAAAGGTCTGACCCCTGATTGTACCCGTCACACGAAGGTGGGGAACGTGTCACAGGCTTTGGATACAGCCTGTTTTCTGCGAGGTAAATCAATTTCAAGTTGGAGAATTTGCTGAAGATGTTGGTCTCGGAGTTAATAATGAAGTTAGTCCCTAAGTTCAATGCAGACAGATTTTTGAGCTCGTACAGAGGTCTGAGCGTGCCCGACTGGATATTCTGGAAGACTAAACCATCCAAATGCAAAGTTTTAAGTGACGTCAGATTTGAAAACTCCTCGGAAAGGTTTATGGTTTTAGGATATTTGTCAAGATCAAAGTTAAATGAGAGATCAATTTTTTCCACTTTTTGAAGGTATCTTAAAAATGTCGCCTCCTTAGTTATTGCATTCACTAAGAAGTTAAATGACAGGTGCAATTGTTTAAGTTCCCTCAACCTCTCAAACCAGGTGGCATTCAGGTACTTCAGTGAGTTGCCTCCCAGGTTCAGGATCTCAAGCTGTGTTAAACTGTGAAAAGCATTAGGATGGATGTCAATAGAAATGTTTTTGCATGGAACACAAGGATATGGAGCATTGCGACATCTTGGACAGTTGCCTTGTATATGTAGGATTTCTAAATTTGGTAACCCAACTAGATCGTCTTCCGATATGTACTGAATTCGGTTAGAGGCCAGTTTTAACTCTTTTAATGATTGGGGCAATCCTTTGGGAACTTTAGTTAGGTTATTATAGGATAAGTCCAGAGCCTGAAGTTTGGTCATAACTGCGAAACTGTCGTCATCAACTGTGAAATATTTCCAACAAGGATTCCCGAAGTAGCAGTTATGGGATAACCATAAGTGTGTCACGTTTGTTAAGCCAGCTAGGCTCCGCTTATCCAACCTCGTAATGTTGTTATTTCCTAGTTCAAGGATTTCCACACTGGGAGGGAGATTTACGGGAATTTCTGTCAGACAATTTCCAGCCAGTTTCAACTCTTGTAGTTTTGTCAGATTCTTGAAAGCACCCGCAGCAATGATCAGTCCTTTCTTCTCGTTTGCCCAGCTGAGATCAAGTAGAGTCAGGTTTGGCAGGTCGGGAAATGATTTAGCATTTATATTCTTGATGTAGTTTTCTGACAAGTTGAGCTCAGTTGCGTTACTTGTTATCCCAAGAGGTACTTCAATCAGGCGACGTCTTTTGCAGTCAAACCGAACACTAGAGGAGTTATAGGGTGTGACATCACATGGGAACTGCGGTAACATCCATGCAGGTTTACATGCAGTGGGCTGGATCTCATAATGGCAACTCAGCCAGAGCAGCAGCAAGTGCATCCAGTATTTGAAGGTCTGTAGATAAACAATAACATAAGTCAAATGAAGTAGCTTATGGTTTACATATCAAACAGCCCACCATACAGTTTGTGCTAAACAATAGGTTCATACATTTTCAAGTATGTTACAAAATTGATGTACAAATTTACTACAGATTTTTTTATAGATAGCAAAACCTGTTTCATTGTTCAAATCGGCACCTGTCTTGTTTTAAGACAGACTTGACAATTTACACACCGACCCTTTGAGTATTAGAATCTGCTTTTCAGAAAGATACCACCTGAATCCAGCAGGTGGCAGTAACTATCAGTCACCTGGAACTGCTCTTGGTTTATAGTCAGAACCTTGAATTCTGATAACCCCCTACAGATAGACTGTTACTTTTGCACATCAACAACTTTTATGACCACAAGTGACGATTGTGAGGTAATGGTATGTTCTCAGAGTGGTTATGGTTGCTGTTTTCTTTATTTGTTTTATTTTGTGTTCATATGCATATTTTTTTTATCTTGTAGGCTTATGTATTTTTGTGTGCTTATGAATTCTTCCTCATAAAGGTGTTACTTTATATTTTATACTGTTATTTAATGTATGGTACTTTCAAGCCTGTGTTCAAAAACTGATATATAATTATAATTTACTGACTTAATAACTTACACAAGCAGAGAAAAATCATAAAATCCACATAATGCTTATATTAACTAAGATTAGTTAGCATAAATATTCCAGTTATACCAAACCAAACTAAGATTGTAGCAGAAAAAAAGAGGTTACTGACTATACAATGGTGTGCATAATTTCATATTATATCGACCATTATGTTATAAAAGATATTTCTTCCTCCATAAGCTTTGCAGTCTTAATTCAACATCGAATCTCACATGTATTTTCCCCATTAGCTCTACAATGAAGCTGTTTGATCTTTACAGTGAGTAAAATGTCTCTGCAGCTTTACATCAGAGAAAAATATTCTCCATTTCTCCCAAAACATAAACCTGACATATGTAATTTGTAATTACTGGACAACAAAGGGACTGCTTCTTGTTAAGGGGTTCACTGTTAGCCCCTAAAATGTTAAGAAACACTGAAAGAATAAAGATGACATTATATGGTTTTTCTACAGAGAGTTCTGCCCTATACTACAATCCATTATCCCAGATGCAAAACAGTTCTGAATAGAGGTCGACCGATAGTGGATTTTTAAAGGCCGATATAATAATGATAGTTTGTAGCAAGGCGATAGCCAATTAATCGGCTGATATCTCCCTACCCTAGAAAACAAAAATGAAACCGATGTAAATGAACAATCTTTATCATAACTGTTGAACTGAAAGTCTATGTGATGGGGGTCATGAATCTCAAAGAGTAATTAATACCTAAATAAATAAACTAAGTAGTAAAGAAAATATGATCTGGAAATGAACATCAAACTCAAATTGTTGTGCCCACATTGTGCCTTTCCTCAACAAAATGGTCCCATAAAGGGACTCAGTTCCCTCCAGCTGCCATCTTATGTAAGAAACAAGAATATATATATATAACTTTATTAATTATTTTTTTTAAATATTTAATATTTATTTAAATCTAAATGAATGATTTAAGCTGCACTTTATTAATCATTTTTAAATTGAAATGATACTGCAGTTGTTTTCTTAAAGTTGCTGGTTTAATAAAACCTTTCGGATAAAGTAAGGTTTTACTAAAGTTACACATTAATGGTTATTATCATCACGGAAGCTTTCTGGCATATATCTGGGAGAGAAAAACACTAGTTCAGACACAACTCAAGAAGCATCAAAGAAATGACCATAAGATTATTATTTAAAAAGCGAATGTATCGCCCCTGCGTCAGTCTCTCTCACTTTTCCTTTAACTTTATCTACACGTTGTTGTTCACAACAGTTTGTGTTGACGTCGTGACGTGCTTTACTCCTACAGCAGCCTTATGCAAACGCTGTTTTTTAATAAACCCTTCCTGAAGTGTGATCTGCTGGATTACATCGTTGGAAACATGTTGGATTTATTTACATGTCGATGCTCTCTTCTGTGGCGTATATCAGGCCAAATGCTGCGCGTCCCGTTACATTTTTAAATACCACTCTTACAAAGTATAAGTGTTTGTGCAAATTACCGGAGTGAGGAGGAGGATCATAAAAAGTTTGATTTCATTTCATGAATGGACAGTTGACGTGGTTGGATTAATTAGACGAGAGAATGCCAAATTGGTAAGTAATTTAAGTAACAGTTAAATGATTTATTTTCCTCCCTGTCTGCCTGTCTTGTATCGTGGAGAGCTGATATTGTTGCGTTATATTCCAGAGCTAAACGAAACGAGTCACAATATGAATCATGTACCACTTGTCAGCTGTTCTCTGGTACAGCAAAGGTGTAGCCCCCACCCACCCCTCTCACGGTCTTCAAGTACGAGTGGCATTTCATGGTCTTCTCTAGAGTATCCCCGGGAGTTGCACACGGAAACTTAAATTTTCAGCAAAAGTGCCGCTCAAATGATCAGATATGATCCCATAAGTTGTGCTAGGTTTGCACTCACTGCTAGCTAAACAGAGACTGCAGCATGAGATCAACAGAAAAGCAGTTAAAGTTAACGATAGTCTAATTCATTAAGAACGCAGTACTATAAACAACAACCTTATCATGATCATAATTTTTGAACAAAACTATGTTACAAAGTTAACTTTCATTAATTATCCCAGGTACCTGTATGTCACGTATTGAGACTACATTAAAAAGGCGAATGCACGCGATGTACGTCCCCGCCTGAGGCTGCACAGCCATCGGCCTCTATCGGAGCCCATATACGCCGCTGAGGATAGTTTTTAATAAGTCCTATCGGAGCCGATTAATCGGCCAAAACGATCAATCAGTCGACCTCTAGTTCTCAATGAGTCTTAGCTTTTAAAAGTAATAATGTATACACAATCTGACAAAGTCTTAACTAGTATTGTAAAGTTAAAAACACAGAAGCACAAAATAATTCAAGATTACATGAAAGAAACAAGTAGTGTAAATCCATAACAAATGCCGAAGAAATCTGATAAGTAAAATGTCTAGTGGGTTTAGAGCAGATACATGTATTCTCTGGTATACATCAAAGCTTATAAAGTACATGGAACACGTAACAATAAAACTTACCATTGTGCTTGTACTGTGTTGGTTTGTTATCATCCTTGAATAAAAGCCTTAAAAATAGGTGACTTTTTGGAACTGCTGACAATCCTTTAGCGAAAACTGAAAATAATGCCTGTCATGTGCGACACCAAGTCACCACAAGTTAAATTATGCTGCCTAATCCCTGCGTTCTTCATCTTTTAATATACAAGACACATTCCACAAAAGCCCCATGTTGCTGAAGTCCATCATAATCAATGAACTGGCTTTTTCTCACACCAGGGTTCTGATACATAAGTGTCATGTGAACTGAGGAAGTGAATCACTTTCACTTCTCTGTTTTGTAATGTGTGTGTAGTTTAAGTGAACACTCAAACAGGATTAAAAGTCTAATCATCTACAGAGATGGCAGAGAGTGCCAGCCACTTCTCTAACGACTGAGGGTGAACAGAGAACAGAAAATTTGACCCAATTAGTCATTAATATTCAGTTCATTTTCTTCCATTGAGGTGATATCTTCTACCACTCTTATTAATTATAGAAGTACATTCGGAGCATTTAAAAAAGGAGAAAGTATTAAAGAGACATAAAGACATTACATACAAGTCCTGTGTTTACGTGTGGTGCACTTGGGTCTCCATACTATGCTTCACTGTACAATCTAGCCAGACATGGACCCAGTGCACAAGGGATCACCGCAGGGGCATCTCAAGAGGGTCGAGAATGCTCTCCAGCAGCATGACGAAGTACTGGCTTCCAAGCAGAGGGAGATACGTTAGGCGGCTGCAGTTCAGGTACAGGCATTAACAGTGTTACCTGCACAAGTGCAATAGTGAGCAGCAGCCATTAGACAGCCCCTCCAGCATATCCGTGGCCCTGCCAGTTCCCATTCCTGCTCCCCTGAGTCACTATGCCATAGACTTTTATATCAAGTCAGAGTGACTGGAATACTGCAGCCCAGTATTACGCTTTTCTTCTGGGCCTTGGAGATCAAATCAAGGAAGAATTGGTTTCTTATGACCTACTTACAACCTGGTCCGGATCCAAGAGAGGGCGCAGAATGGAAGACGGCCTTCAACGCCCCCGCTGGACACTACGAGTACCTGGTAAGGCCCTTTGGCCTCGCTAATGCATGAAAGACATGACTGAAACATTTGTATTCTTTTACTTGGATGACATTCTGATATTTTCCAAGACCAAAGAGGAGTATGTGCACCACGTGCAGGCAATTCTTCAACCCCTTCTGGAGAACTCAATTTTCGTCAAGGCAGAGAAGTGTTCCACTCCTCATCTATCTCCCTCCTGGGGTACATCGTTGGATAAGGCAGCATGCAGAAGGACCTCACCAAGGTGTCTGTGTTTACAGATTGGCTCTTCCCTGACTCCTGTCAGCAGCTCCAACGGTTCCTGGGGTTTGCCAACCTTTATCGGAGGTATATTTGGGGTTACAGCACTGTAGCTACCCTACTCACGGCCCTGACCTCTTTCAAGGTGCCGTTCAGACAGTTTGTGGCGGAGGTGAACACCTCCGACCTGGGGATGGGGGCTGTCCCCTACAGATGGCCACCAGTGATCAGAAGCTACACCCTTGCATCTCCCTTTCCAGAAGGCTTTTCCTGGCTGAGAGGAACTATGACATAGGGAACTGGGAAATGCTAGCTTTTAAATTGGCCCTCGAAGAGTGGCACCACTGGCTCGAGGGGCCCAAGCTGCCCTTCTTGGTCTGGACTGATCAAAAAAACTTGGAATATATGCAGTCTGTCAAAAGACTAAACACCCAACAAGCCAGGTGGTCTCTGTTTTTCACAAGATTTAACTTCTCCCTCTCCTACCGCCCCGATTTCCGCAACGTCAAACCTGACGCCCTGTCCTGCCAGTACATGGAGAAAAAGGACCTTGCTCCAGACTGTGACACCATCCTCCCTCCTCCCTACCTGTCCTGCAGTGGGCCCACAACTCCAAGCTCTCCTACCACCCTGAGATCCAGCGAACCAAGAAAGTCTTGCAGCAGAGGTTCTGGTGGGTAACCCTGGAGGAGGAGACCCGATAGTATGTGAATGCTTGTCTGTTCTGCAACCAGCACAAGCCTTCCCACTGGGCTCCCTCTGGACTCCTACAACCTCTTTCTGTGCCCCACCATCCCTGGTCCCACATCTCCCTGGACTTTGTTACTGGTCTGCCGCAGTCCAACAGGCACACCACCATCCTGGCAGTGATAGACATATTCAGAATGACGGCCCACTCAAGCTTGTGTCAGCCAAGGAGACAGCGGAGTTGGTCATTAACCATGTTTTCCGGTTCCACGATCTCCCCACTGACGTGCCCGCTGATCAAGGTCCACAGTTTACTTCTGTGTCCAGGAGGGAATTCTGTTCACTTCTCGGTGCCACCATCAGTCTGTTCTTTGGGTTCCATCCCCAGTCCAATGACCAGAAAGAACACAAGAACCAGGACATGGAGAAAGCGCTTCAGTGTATTGTCTTGAAGCGCCAAGTCTTACCTGTGGATCCCAGTGGTTCTGTGACTCCTCCAGTATTGCCAAGCTTGCTACAGAATGTGTTTCCCTACCTGCGGGCTGTCTGACCTTCTGCCTGGTTCCAACCTCTCTTCCACCTCCCGCTGTTGAATTATTTCCTTGTACTTGCTTACCTGGTGCCAAACCCGCTGTCTCTTCAACCACGTCCCGTGCCTGCTGCCCCATGGTACAGTTGTCCTGTTTTGAACAGCTTCAAGCCTACAAGTGGAACTGGGCCATATTGATAACTACCTGTGTTCATCTGTATCTGTTAAAGACCCTGTAAAAGACATTACATACAAATCCTGTGTTTTCATGAGCTGCACTTGGGTCTCCACACTGTGCGTCACACCTTAAGACTTGTCGGGAGTTGAGGTGAAATAAGCAGAAGACATGGGACCTTTAGGCTGAGTGTATCAGAGTGAGGAGTTTGGACAAATAAGCTTGAAATACTTGGAGTAAATGAGAATTAATTTTTTTGGACGAATGTGAGACATTTGCCAGATAGCAGGCTGAAATATTACACACATCAAAGTGACACAGAATTGTAATTGATTTATTTATTCATATACTGTAATATTTGCAAACAAATTACATGAGATTCTGTATAATTGCATCAGTGTTGATATAGAATCAGAGTTTCTAACAGATATGATTGTCCACACATATAGGTTATAAATCAGTCAGACAGTTGGTCTTCATCCCTGCTTCAGTTGCTGGTGAGGTACTTTGAATAAGTCTCGTTGTACATCACCTGATTGTCTACTCTCACCACATTTCTCAGGTTTTGCCAAAACCAAGGCTCCGCGGCAGCCGCTCTCGGCCACTCCAACACGCTTTTCCCACATAGCCGCCTCCTCAACCGCAGGAAGTGAGAGTGCTGCAGGACGGGCTCCAGCATCAGCAGCACGATCACATCCACATTTTCATCAAGCAGTCTCTGGTGGGCCAGATACATCGCCAGTTTGAAAACCCCAGTCTTAACGTAGTCCTTTGTTAAGACAAAGAGGGTCTTGCGACTGTATTGGATGCTCTGTGTGAGGTTGTCGAGCAGCGGGACACCAGGGGGCCAATCCCTTTCCTCCAGACACAGAGGAAGATGCTTCTCTCCTTCCTCTTCTAGTTTCACTCGCAGGTTCCTAATCACCCACTCAGACACGTATGGATCTCTGGTGTCATAAGTCACAAAGACATCATACGCACTGTGTGGTGAGTTCAGGGACCTGTATCCCTTAATCTTAGCCTTCATATAGTGTAGGACATAGGAGGCATCCCAGTAAAATAAGTGAGCAACTGTTGCAACAAACATAAAAACAATAATGAAAGAATGTGTCAGAATGTAGATCAGAAACGCCTGACTGTCATCCACACACTGGTTAATGTTGAAGTTTATCAGAGCTTGATCCCTTCGATTCGCCGGTGTGCTACACGTCACTTCAGTGGTCAGTCTAGGGATCTTTACTTTTGAGCTTTCAATCCACAGAATGAAATCTAACGAATCGCAGGTACATTGGAACGGGTTTCCCTGCAAGAACAAAGTCTTAATCTGATTTTCAGGCCACGGTTGGAAGGTGGATTGATTGATGATGGTCAGTTTGTTGGAGCTAAGGCTAAGAGTCGTAAGGCTTTTTGCAATTCTTAGTAATCCATTGTCCATTTGGAAAATTTGATTATGACTCAAATCAAGGAAAGTCAAAGTTTGAGAGACATCTGAGTTTATACCCATGACATTAGTTAAAGAATTGAAGCTCAGATCCAAAGTTTTAAGTTGAGGGAAATATTTGAGTTTGTCCCAGACAAAGTCAGAAAGTTTGTTGTGACGTATGAGTAGTATGGTGAGGTTATGTGGCAAATATTCATAAACATTGTCTGGAATCTTTGAAATGCTGTTGTGGGTTATGTCTAAAATCGTCAAATTAGTAAGATGAGTAAAAAGGGTCTCATATGAGCCGTCATTTTCCCCCCAAAGTTTTCCCAGATTGTTATTACTAAACCGAAGTTCTGCTAATGATTTGCTGTACAAGCGTTTTGTTGTTAATGTGTCAATAGAGTTATAGCTCATATTCAGCACTCTCAGGGCAGGCAGGTTTTGTGTGAAATTCAAATTGTGTGTGACCCCAAATGCTTTAAAGTAGTGATCATTGTAACTGAGATCTAATACTTCTAGTTTCTTTAGTTCATTGAAGGCGTTGTCGTAGGCCAGATCAATCTTATTGAATGACAAGTCTAGGTATGTCAGGTTAGGCAGCGAGGTGAACTCTGTTCCTTTTAGTGCTCCAGAAAATCCATTTCTTGAGAGGTTGAGACACGCGATATTACCGTAGTCCTTGAACTGCTCTGGAGAAATGAAAAAGAGATTATTTGAGCTGAGGATTAGCACTCGCCCAGCTCTAAAGCACTCGTCTTTAATGAGGCCGTGTGTGAAGTCATAAACACGATCTTTTGTGTATTGTGTTGTGAGCGGTGAGATGGAAAGGTCTGACCCCTGATTGTACCCGTCACACGAAGGTGGGGAACGTGTCACAGGCTTTGGATACAGCCTGTTTTCTGCGAGGTAAATCAATTTCAAGTTGGAGAATTTGCTGAAGATGTTGGTCTCGGAGTTAATAATGAAGTTAGTCCCTAAGTTCAATGCAGACAGATTTTTGAGCTCGTACAGAGGTCTGAGAGTGCCCGACTGGATATTCTGGAAGACTAAACCATCCAAATGCAAAGTTTTAAGTGACGTCAGATTTGAAAACTCATCGGAAAGGTTTATGGTTTTAGGATATTTGTTAAGATCAAAGTTAAATGAGAGATCAATTTTTTCCACTTTTTGAAGGTATCTTAAAAATGTCGCCTCCTTAGTTATTGCATTCACTAAGAAGTTAAATGACAGGAGCAATTGTTTAAGTTCCCTCAACCTCTCAAACCAGGTGGCATTCAGGTACTTCAGTGAGTTGCCTCCCAGGTTCAGGGTCTCAAGCTGTGTTAAACTGTGAAAAGCATTAGGATGGATGTCAATAGAAATGTTTTTGCATGGAACACAAGGATATGGAGCATTGCGACATCTTGGACAGTTCCCTTGTATATGTAGGATTTTTAAATTTGGTAACCCAACTAGATTGTCTTCGGATATGTACTGAATTCGGTTAGTGGCCAGTTTTAACTCTTTTAAAGAGTGGGGCAATCCTTTGGGAACTTTAGTTAAGTTATTAAAGGATAAGTCCAGAGCCTGAAGTTTGGTCATAACTGCGAAACTGTCGTCATCAACTGTGAAATATTTCCCACAAGGATTCCCGAAGTAGCAGTTATGGGATAACCATAAGTGTGTCACGTTTGTTAAACCAGCTAGGCTCCGCTTATCCAACCTCGTAATGTTGTTAGTTCCTAGTTCAAGGATTTCCACACTGGGAGGGAGATTTGTGGGAATTTCTGTCAGACGATTTCCAGCCAGTTTCAACTCTTGTAGTTTTGTCAGATTCTTGAAAGCACCCACAGCAATGATCAGTCCTTTCTTCTCGTTTGCCCAGCTGAGATCAAGTAGAGTCAGGTTTGGCAGGTCGGGAAATGATTTAGCATTTATATTCTTGATGTGGTTTTCTGACAAGTTGAGCTCAGTTGCGTTACTTGTTATCCCAAGAGGTACTTCAATCAGGCGACGTCTTTTGCAGTCAAACCGGACTCTAGAGGAGTTATAGGGTGTGACATCACATGGGAACTGCGGTAACATCCATGCAGGTTTACATGCAGCGGGCTGGATCTCATAATGGCAACTCAGACAGAGCAGCAGCAAGTGCATCCAGTATTTGAAGGTCTGTAGATAAACAATAATATTAGTCAAATTTAGTAGCTTATGGTTTAAATATCAAACAGCCCAACATACATTTTGTGCTAAACAATAGGTTCATACATTTTCAAGTATGTTGAAAAATGCCCGGGTGCCTGTATGGACATTGAAACAGCTTTTATTCATTCTTTCCCTACGCAGTTCCTCCAAAGTCATTGTTCTGTGTCTATTAGAATCCTGATCTGTTCTGCTAATGATGCAAGTTTGCACATGGTTCATTTTTGCACACTCATTAACAAAATAACACCTCTATCTCCCTGTGTAGTATGTTTATATTTTTATTACATTATTTTACTGTAGTTTAGCATAATTTCTTGATGTACATGTTTAGTACAGTATCATCTCTCGATGTACATATTTATTACAGATTTTATTCTAGATAGCAAAACCTGTTTCATTGTTCATATGGGCACCTGTCTTGTTTAAATGTTTATGTTCTTAATTGTCTGTATTTAACTTAAAGCTCTTGAATTGCTTTATGTACTCACAGTGCTCTATAAATAAACTAGCCTTAAAGATAGACTTGACAATTTGCACACCGACCCTTTAAGTATTAGAATCTGCTTTTCAGAAAGATACCACCTGAATCCAGCAGGTGGCAGTAACTATCAGTCACCTGGAACTGCTCTTGGTTTATAGTCAGAACTTTGAATTCTGATAACCCCCTACAGACAGACTGTTACTTTTGCACATCAACAACTTTTATGACCACAAGTGACGATTGTGAGGTAATGGTATGTTCTCAGAGTGGTTATGGTTGCTATATTCTTTATTTGTTTTTTTTGTTTATATGCATATTTTTATCTTTGTAGGCTCATGTATTTTTGTGTGCTTATGAATTCTTAATCATAAAGGTGTTACACACTTTGAAGCCTGTGTTCAAAAGGTGATATAAATTATAGTTTTATGTAGGTTTACTTAGGTCTAACCCTAACCCTAAACCCTACTTACATAACAGAGAAAAATCATAAAATCCAAATAATGCTTACTAACATTAGTTACCATCATATTCCAGTTATACCAAACCGAACTAAGATTGTAGCAGAAAAAAAGAGGTTACTAACTATACAATGGTGTGCTTTATTTTTCATTATTTCGACCATTCAACATCGAATCTCACATGTATTTTCCCCATTAGCTCTACAATGAAGCTGTTTGATCTTTACAGTGAGTAAAATGTCTCTGCAGCTTTACATCAGAGAAAAATATTCTCCATTTCTCCCAAAACATAAACCTGACACATGTAATTTGTAATTACTGGACAACAAAGGGACTGCTTCTTGTTAAGGGGTTCACTGTTAGCCCCTAAAATGTTAAGAAACACTGAAAGAACAAAGATGACTACATGATTATATCGTTTTTCTACACACTTTAATTCACTGCATTCATTGTACTACAATCCATTATCCCAGATGCAAAACAGTTCTGAATGAGTCTTCGATTTTAAAAGTAAAATTCATACACAAACGGTCAAAATTTTAACTAGTATTGCAAAGTTAAAATAATAAAAAATAATTCAAGATTACATTAAAGAAACATTCATTTAAAAGGCGTGCGCTGGGGTGCTGCTTTAGCTCAGTAGAGCAGGTGCCCCATATACAGAAGCTCTGTCCTCGTCGCATTAATCGCAGGCTCGACTCCAGGTCTGCCGGTCATTTGGTGCATGTCATCCCCCACTCTCTACCTCCCATATTTCCTGTCAATCTTCAGCTACCCTATCTAATAAAAGCAAAAGCTAAACAAAAAGAAAAGTCTGGAAGCACCTGGAACACGTAACAATAAAACTTACCATCATGCTTGTACTGAATTGGGTCCTTATCATCCTTGAATGTCACCACAAATTAAATTATGCTGCCTAATCCCTGCGTTCTTCACCTTTTAATATACAAAACACATTCCACAAAAGCCCCATGTTGCTGAAGTCCTTCATAAAACCAACAAACTGGATGTTTCTCACAACAGGGTTCTGACACAGAAGTGAAAAGAGGAAGTACATCAGTTTCACTTCTCTGTTCGTTATTTGTTGGCATTTATACTGAACACTCAAAAGGATTAAAATTATAATCATCCACGGAGGTGACAAGGTGCCAGCCACTTCTCTAACGACTGACAAATGATATGTTCTACCGTTGTTATTAATAACAGAAGTACATTCAGAGCATTTAGAAAAGGAGGAGGTAATGATGACAGCCCATTGTTCAATTCACAATGTCTCTTTGAAGAAATTGTTGTATTGTTTGTGACCCTCCGTCGCTAATACACTCCTCAGGGTGAACCAGAAGTATGGCTGAGCTTGCGGGTTCGTTGGCCACTCCAGCACTGACCGCTTGTACAGTCTCCTCCTTAATCTCAAGTACTTTGAATTGCGATGCACTTTCTCCAGGAAGATCAGTACGATGACATCATCCTTCTCATCCATAAGCCTCTGGTGGGCCATGTAGAAAGCCGTCTTGAAGTTGCCACTCTCCATGTATCTGCTGGTGAGAATGAACACGGTCCTCTTGCTCCTGTGGATGCTTTGAGAGAGGTTGTCAATCAGAGGACATCCAGGGATCCAGTCGCGGTCCTCCAGACACAGCGTCAGAGGACGGTCTCCGCGGTCCTCCAGATTGACACACATTTCCTTCATCACCCACTCTGACACGGCAGGATCCTCTTTGTCGTACATTACGAAAGCATCATAGACGGAGCTTTGGGAGTACAGGCGCATGTAGCCTTTGAGCTTGGCCCTGCAGAAGTGGTAGATGTACCAAACGTCCCACAGGAAGAGGTGGCTGGAGACGGACAGGGTGAGGAAGCTGAGGACGAGGGAAGTCATGAGGATGTAGAGGATGATTGACAGGTAGTGGTGCTGGCAGGCTAGCAGATCCACTGAGATGACTGAATTACCTCTTTGTGCCCCTGGGCTGTCGCAGGTGACATCCGTTGCCAGTCGGGGGATGGTCACTGTAGTCTTGTTGAGCCATGTGACGAACCAAGTAGCACTGCATGTGCACAGGAATTTGTTGTGGTCCAACAGCAGCATGGACATCTTCTCGACAACATCATCCGGAAAGCTAGATTTGTCAATGTGCTGAATGCTGTTAAAACTAAGATCCAGGTATGTTAGGTTGTAAGCACCCTTGAGGAAATCTGGCGTGAGTACTACGATTTGATTCTTTCGTAAAACTAGCTTCTTGAGAGATTGGCTACAGTTTGACAGCATGCGTGGAACAGTAGTTAAGCTGTTCCCGCTGAGATCCAGAACTTGCAAAGAATAAAGAAGTTGTAGATTTCCCCAATTAAACTCTCTCAGTATGTTGTTTCTGATGAAGAGCTCAGACAGTTTATCTGGCAGACCGCTGAACACTTGGTCTGGAATGAAATTGAGATTGTTATGAGATATGTCGAGGACGGTCAGATTACTTAATTTCTTGAAATAGTTGCAATATCTGATGTCTCCATCTCTCCACATAATATCTAAGCGGTTATCTCTGAACTCTAACCTCTCTAGAGATTGACTCTCTAGCTCTGTGTTAGTGGACATCGAGATTTTGTTGTGGTTCATCAGCAGTACCTTCAGATTTTTCAAGTTTTTGGTGAAATTAAGCATGTGAGTCAAGCCCTCTGACTCAAAATAATGGTTGTTGTTACTTATATCTAAGATGACCAGACTTTGGAGCTCTTGAAATGCAGTGGAGTAGAGCAGGTCCAGGCGATTTGCTGAGAAGTCCAGGTATTTTAAATTAGTCAGATGGGTGAATTCAGAGCCATTCAGACTTTGGCTCATTGCATTTCCAGACAAATTGAGGCATCTCAGCTCTTTAAGATCTAAAAATCTTGATTGCAAGAAGAATATGTTGTTTCTGCTCACATCCAGAGTTTTGCCAAACTGACGGCATTCCCTCTTGACAAATGATGTGACAACGCCAACTTCTTTGTCTTTGTATTTGCAGCTGCGCGCGTATTCATCATATCTGAAGTAATGAATCTCTCTCACTTCCTTACTCTGGTACTCAGCACCAGCCAGCATGGGAGACCAGTGCAAGGGGTCTTCCCCAGAGAAACCAGCAACATCCATGCCGTCAGAGGGGGAAGATATTTTGTTGTCAGACAGACTGATTATTCTAAAGCTTTTTAATTCCATCAGAATACTAAGGTTTGCCATTTTAATGAAGTTTGTACCCAGATCTACAACCTCCAAGTTTTCGAGATGTTTCAAGGGAGCAATACTCTCTGGCTTCAGCTGCTGAAACACAAAACCCTTAAGCCTGAGAACTCTGAGGGATTTGAGGGCGGAGAAGCTGCAGCTCAGTCTCAGTGTTTGGGGGTACTTCTGAAGCTCATAGTTAAATGAAAGGTCAAGTTCTTCTAGTTTGCCCAGGAAAAGTGGGAATGTGGTGAATCCGATCTCTATCGCTAAAAAGTTTGAAGAGAGATCAAGCTCTCTCAGCTCGGTTGTGTTGGCGAACCACTCGGATTTCACGCATGTCAGGGAGTTACTGTGCAACCGGAGCGTCTTAAGCTTTGTTAACATTTTAAAAGCAGAGCCGCTGATTTTAAGCGGGGAATTATCTGGACAAGGGGTGCATGGGAAAGGAGCATTGTAACATCGAGGACAGTTTCCACTAATATCTAGAATCTCAAGGTTAGTTAAGTTTTTGAAATCCTCATCGGTGACGTTGTGAATGTTATTGTTGTAGAGATACAGCTCCTTGAGACTTGTGGGCAGTTGAGGTGGAATAAAGGATAAATTATTTGACTTCAGACAAAGCAATGTTAAACTGTTAAGCTGTAAAAATGCACCGTCCTCTATTTTATAGGAATCGTTACATGGGTTACGAAAATAGCAGTTTTGACTGAGGTAAAGCATCTGAACATTTCTGATCTCAGAGAGGTTTGCTTTAGAGATCTCAACAATGTGATTCACTTCCAAACTCAGCAGGATAAGATTAGAAGGCAGGCCTTTGGGTATACTGGAGAGCTGATTTCCATCCAGATACAGCGCTTGCAGATTCCTCAGGTTGGTAAAAGTATCTTCCTCTATTGTCACACTCTCTGTACACACACGGTCCTTGGGGCCGATTTTGATAGGCACACAGTTGCACCTCATGTCGATCTCCGTCAGGTTCTCCAGGCCACGAAAGGAGGAGGAGTTTAAATTGGGAATATGGTTGATGGTGAGCGTCAAATTGGTGGTTTCTCTGGGGATGCCCAAGGGGATGAATTTGAGGCTTCTCTCAGTGCAGTCCACCTTCACCATACTCCCGTTGTCGGTCTCACTGACATCACATGGCAGAGTTTTTGGGTAAGTAACGTTAGCAGACGAAATGGAGTGAGAACGCCACAGGCCCAGCAGTGCCACACACATCTGTACACAAACACAGGCGAGTTACTGAGAAACTGTGTACACATGAATGCCAATAATACACTTGTATCACTAAGAAAACACTCAACATGAATCAAAACACTTTCAGTAGAGTAACTACAGGATGTGCAACTCCATAATACAACTGAAAACTGGTACAAGACCCCCCCTCCATCCCCATTCATGATAAACACCTTTGTAATACTAGCAAAAATAACGAATGCTTACCAGATGGAAGAACATTGTTCACAGAGAGAGATGATACGAGGTCCTGATATGTCTTCTGAGTTGAATCGAGTGCTGAAAGAAGTGCAACATTGATGACAGGCTCCAAGTTGATGAGATGAAAGTAACAGGTGGTTGGGTAAGCCAATGTATGTATAATTAGCCAGAATCACTTCCCTCTTGTCACCAACCACAAATCTTCCATCCTTTATAATGTCTGGTTGATAACAGTTGAGTATTGCTTTTTGTTATGAATTGCGACAAATGTGACTTATGCTAAGCTAGCTATGAAAAGGTTTGCATTAGAATAAAAGGATAATAGTCTGCTTCTTTTGTAGCACGATTTACAGCACAGCTGGAGGAGTTGTGGGTTATTCAGTGGACTGTAGAAATGGAACGAGCAGTTTCATTTCTGATGAGCCTGAAGGGGAAAGTGAGACATGTGCTCGGGCTGAGGTTTACCAGCTCTACATGGTAAACATGCTATTCTGGCGACTCTTTTTCCGTTGTCTGTGGATAATGGCTTTACAGCTGAGTAAACTAAACTCTCTCTCATGATCTGTCCAGACAGTATGTATGCATGTTTGGCCTTCTCATAGACAGACCTAAACCAGGTAGAAGAAGCACCTGCTCGATCTGCTTCTTAACAGTAAAACATACAAGATGAAAAGGTAGCTTTTTAGCTATAGCAGCTTCAAGGATGTCAACATTCCACTACATGGTCCTGACGGGGTGCTACGCATATCATTATGTGCAACCTATGGCAACTACTTCGGCGATGCGCAAGCCAGCTGTAACCGTCATTTTTGCAAACTCACAACTGACTTCTAACGCTAACGTTACTACTACTAATTACTACATTTTAAGCTAGCTAAGTTTCAACAAGTTGCCACTAAATGATGGCAGAGATGTGTTTTGTTTTCGCGATTGAGGAGGTGGTTGGAAATTTGACTATGCAGATTGAGGAATTTTTAATGAGGGAGAAGGAGGAGATGCTTTGGGAGGATTTTTACAAGGTAATTAAACGTGTTTAAACATATCCGACACAATTTATTATTTCAAGCAGAGCATTTTATACGTCTTAAAACATGACTGGAGCTGGTCTTTAAAATTGTCCAAATGCCTGCAAAATTACCGATAATCTCATTACCCTCAGCTGTACCTTATATGTTGTGCTAATTAGTCAATACTAGCATGCTAACAAGCTGAACTAAGATGGCGACTATAGCTAACATTACCCGCTAAACATCAGCATGTTAGCACCGTCACTGTTAGCATGATAGTATCAGCACTTAGCTAAAAGACCTGCCTCACAGAGCAGCTAGCATGGCTGTAGACTCACATGCGTAAGCACCATGCAGCATTGTGCTTTACTCCTTTCACACATAACACGGTGCAAGCACACTCTCCAGTCCCCCAAGTGAAATAAGCCATCATCATCATCATTAATGCAAAAAGCATTACCTCCACTCAGGCTTGAGTAAATTGTAAAAGCATGAATTATTAAACAGTTATAAAACTAAACATGGGTCAAGCAATGTTTATGTATGAATAATGCAAATTTAGGAGCAAACTTGTATCCTTGAAAAGTTAATTCTCCCGCCTCAGTTTTCTGCCTTTAATGATTCAGAGGTCAACTGCAAAGGGAATAAGTGATTATGAATTTGTATTCACAACAGCAACAATAAAACATGCATGTTTATTAAAACACAGACTGACAAAAAATATTTGAGAAAAGCCTTTTTTTAAAAGTTTTAGTCTTTTAATGATGTTGACAAAAAATAACAGGAAAGTACTCAGTGTTCATGTGTAAAGTATTCATTAAATTAAGGTGAATCCAGCAAATGAAAAGGTCATATTTAATCACTTGTTTTCCTGTGCAATGATTTGTCTAGCGCTGTATACAGTGTGTGTTTTTTCTTCAACATAATGTATTTTTTTTACAATATAAACAAGGATCTTTTGAGCTTGTAAATGTTAAGTCCCTAATATATCCAATAAATCCTTAAAATAATCCCTATGATATATTAGATAATATACTAGAGGAGTGATTTATTCTTCTTCATAAAGGCCTTTATATAATCTATTTAAAACTTTACTTATCCATATAATTTCATTTTAACTTTACATATTAAAATATTGTATACACAAGGCAAGTTTTTCTTTTTTTCACAGCAGTTCACATTGGTTGTTGAACCCATGTCTCTTATGTATGGCTTTAAAATCAATAATCAGGACAAAATAACGACAGTTTACTTTTTGAGCAGTGTTTGCAGTGAGTGAGTTAGTGCGTTTATAATAGCAGACATGGTGGCAGAGTGATGTGTCAACGTATTCACACTTTGGTCGCCGGGGGAGCCTCCTGAAGCCATCTCAGCAGCTTTCAGCAGACACACGTAGTTCATGACAACCTCGTCCACCTTGGCTACCAGCTCGCGCCGCTCGCTCTCCCTGCTCAAACCTTCCACCAGCGACATGCAGGCTTGTGTTAAGCAGCAGAGCGTGTGAAAGCTGTGCGTCAGAGTGAGCAGTAACTCCTCTGGGCTGCGGTACTCCTCGGCCATCTGAGTGCAGGCGCTGCCCAGCACTTTTGCCTGCATTAAAAGCAGCTGGGAGTGCGTATCCATGTCGGCCTCGTCCACTTCTGGCTTCTCACCTCTGGGAATGTGGCCGAGGCTGGAACGCAACACGCTGACCATATCTAAGGCATCCTTCCGAGCAAGTGCAAACCCTGTGTGAAGGCTGTAGGTTTTCCCCTTCATTGAATTTACACTAGCTAGCCTTGCTTTTAGGCTCGTGTCATTCATAGCTGTGGCCGCACTACTCATCTCAGCTTTCAAGACTGTGTTTTCTTTGCGACTGAAAGAAACAGAGCTGACGGAGAACAGAGCATGTAAGGGCATCTCTCTGTTTTCATTATGACGGTCAGCGTTTGCCTTTCTCCGCAGGAAGCAGTGACTAAGCGGCCCGCGACACCTCCACGTACCTGCATTCAGCCTTGGTGCTGTAGACTTTGGCAGCGACAGAGAGGCTCCTCTCATCAACCTTCTACCCGACTGATTGGATGCGACTGAACCCTGGGACAAGCTCTTGGGCAAGGTATTGGCAGAGAATAGCCTCTGTATTTTTGGGGGATCTTGAGACTGGGAACTCTGACCGCCATTCTTTCCTTTAAGAGAGGTTTTTGTCTTCTCGAACAGCGCTTCTAAACTCCTGGATCCTGGCATTATGGTGCTCAAGCTCCTCCTGAGCATCCGAACCCTGCGTGGCTTCCTGAGGCTGCCTGTGGGGGGGTCACATGAAGATCCGCTTGAGGGGAAAGCCACGATGTGTGGGTCGAGCTCGGGGATGGCCTGTGTTAGCCCGCTGGGCTCTGTGCTACTTCTTAATGATGATGGTGACACGTTTGTGGTGGTGGTTCTGGTCACATAGAGAGCTAAAGATGACTCTTCCCCAACCTTCTTCAGCTGTGTGCAAGCTACACTAGGGGTAGTAGGGAGACAAAGAGAACTGTTAAGCATCGTCCTTAAAGCACACATTAATACATAATTTTAAAAATGTATTTCGATATTTCATAGAACAAAGATAAAGAAAATTCATGCAAAAGTTGAATTATGTTTAACAGAAACATGCATAGACTTTCGATCATCTTGTGACCCTTCATATTTATCTTGGGGCCCCTAGGTTGGGTTTATAGGATCAGTCCACAAAAATTACAAGTGGTATATAGTTATGCAGAAATGTTTGCATGCTTTTCACTATTAATTTTTCGATCTATCTATGAGATATCCACACCAAGCAGCAACCTCCTGGGCTGAAAAATGAAGCCAACGCTAAGGTGCCAAAACTGCAGTTCCTCCGTTGGCCTCTCGAGGCTGGCTCGAAAAGCAAGTCCATGAACATAAGGCCCCATATTAAAATGCTCAACCTTACAGCAGAGTTTATAGATATAATCTCGAAGATTTTCATCTAAGTAAATGTCTGTTAAGTCTCTATCTATCGCCGAATGAAGTAACACAATGGTGACTGAGCCTATGGCCCACTGATGAAAGCCTTTGCATTTGCAGTATATAGTATTATTACAGACTGGGTGTCAGTGGCGACATTTACGAAAAAAAATCACAAGCGACGCCCAGTTAGTGACACGTTTTCCATCACACAGCAGTGGTTGGTCTGCCAGAGAGGGTAGGCGGAGCTAAGCAGCTGCTTTTCTGGTCAGTGTGCGAGTAAACAGTAATCTACTATGGCTGAACAAACAAAGAAAAGAGGGATGACTACAGATACAACTTCAAAAAGAAGTGAAAATCCAACGAACAAGAAACAAATTGGACGCTCAGATGAAGGCAAACAGTCACAACGCAGAAGGTGGCGCCAAAGAGAAGGAAGCTGAAATCTTCAAGATTATATCTTTAACATGTTTACAGCCTGATATGAAAGTGTTTTGGTCTCTATAGCTAATTCCTCTAATAATGACAATTGTACAGGGGTGGATTTTTATATAACGTTATTCAATTTCAATTATATTAAAGCCTAAGTTATGCAATTAGGGGCCTGGTCACTTTGAGTGACAGATTAGTTGTAGGTGCTGCTAGCTGCCTGCTAGGTTTCCCCTTAGCTAGACACTGAACAGTGTTTTTGATGTCGGGGCCTTTTGGATATTTTTTCATGCAAATATTGGACAAATAAAAGAGCTTGCTGTGCAGTTTAACAACAGATGATCAAAGAAGCCTGTTTGAATGTTTTTGGTAAGTAATTTTCATTAATTTATTTCCACATTAATATGAATAAGCAGCTCATTGTGTCTGAGGCTTGTTAGCTTGTTCAGTGTTTGTCATACATTCCATGTCCATGCGAGTCAGGATTGTTGTTATTTTTCCCTGCAGAGAAGACAGCAGGCTGTAGTGATGATTATCTAATTAGCCAGCCAGTGAACTAGCCATGGGCAGAGACTGTGCGGCTTTGATAAAAAAACAACAACATGGAGTTGGCCTTAATGCCACACACACAATCCACAAACTATAGCTGACAGCACAGTGGCCACTTCCATGTCATGTGTGTCATACCAAAACAGTTTCAGTGAACGAAATTCACTTTTGGTACCGACAGCAAAAAGTATTTCCAATGGAAACTGTTAATTAAGGTCTGCACTTTGTGTGGAGCATGTTTGTGGTTGCAGTTGGGTTATTAAAATGTAATAATTTTTTGCTGTGAGCACAAGTGAAATTTAATTCGCCTCTATTTTGTAAGATTGAGGCAGCAATCTCAGAGACATATATTCCAAACATGGACAAACAAACTGAACTCTCTCCATGGCTAGATACTGCTGTGTTTATGTAGGCGATGAGTGACTGAAATAATGGTGTCTTAGACTTTTACGTACAAGGGCGTGAGCACCCTCCTGTTTAGTTTTACCTGTGGTTTCTTTTATCTTGGGCATCCTGTGACTGCCATCCCCCGTCACCCTGAACCCCGGCTCTGCGCTGGTCGCTGCATGGATCTTCCTCAGCAGGGTGGGGTCTATGGGATGACCCACCTTCCCCTGCCCTGGGGGCCCGTATGCTCTCTCCTCAGCACTTGCATAACTCAGCCCCCTGAGCGAGGACTCTGACAGGACATGCATATTGTCTGTGGCACAAAGGGGAGAATCCATGGGAGTGACGCAGCTGCTGCTGCCTGTGCTACAACCGGCGTCTATAGAGGAACATTGTGAGCTTTGGAGTGAATGAACGCCTTCACTCTGTATCGATGACATGCGCTTGCTCAAGTGATATTCGTGTAACCGCGTGACGTCTTGCTCTGATGGCTGTATCTTAACTTGCTGCTGCTCATTATCCTGTGAAGCAGCTTCTCCCTCTGCAGGGCCGGGCCCTCTGGACGGGGAGCGGACATGTGCATCTAACTGTTGGCTTCTTTCATCTGAGTCTTGTTTCTCTCCCTTTACTGTCAACCTTTCTGCGTGGGAAGCCTGTGAGTCATTCACACTTTCTGGATTTTCTGCCATTTTGTTTCCAGGCGCTCTCTGCTGCCATTTTTGATGCCTGTCTTTGAAGTGAGTTCGCCCCAGATCAAGTTGATTCATGTAATAGGAATCTCTCACAGTGAAAGCGTTGTACTTCCCAACAAGATGAGGGGGCTCCTCTTTAGCGGCCTCCTGAGGCATCGCGTGAGGCCTGTCGGAGGACTCGCAGGTTTCTCCTTGGATTCTGCCGTCTGCCTCCCTCTGTTTTCCCCTCTGTCTGCTCATTACGGAGCCCATGTGCATCTTGGTGAAGTATTCACTGACCGATTTGATTTCCATTGTCTCTGGCTCCATCTCGCCTCCATCTGAGTGAAAAATCTGAGAGGAGGCGACAGCAGATGATTTAGCCTCCTCCTCCTGATGCTCCTGGGGATTGTACTGCATAGCTCCTGCACCACCACCACCACCACTAGCCGCAGCGCTGTCTCTCTTCTCATCGTTCATGGCATGGTATCCCTCCGTCATGGCCACATGCAGCCTCAGGTGGCTCTCAGAGTGTCTCTGAGCGGTGGCCAGCTCGGAGCTCTCTGTCATCTCAGAAGAATTTGTCTCGTTGCCAGAATCTGAGGAGTCAGGACTAAACGCTCGTGATATTTCGACACCTGTGTACCACAGAGAGACAAACACCTCATTAACAACTTCATTCATGGCACATTATGCTATCAAAGATGAGAGTTAATGGTAATGACAAGGTTATTTAGCATGTGGAGAAGAAAAGGAGTGAATCATGACTGTGGAATAACCGGAACAATAATTATAAATCAATATGTGATTATATTTCAGTTAAAATAAATGACTTTTTTAATTACAATGATGGAATCCATTAAATATTAAGAGTTTTTTTAGTCAGACATTGTTCAGTGTGTAATTGAGAAAACAAACAAAAACATGCACAAAACAAATCTTGACAAAACGAACTGAAATGAACAGTTTGAGCGCTGAAATGAATGAAATACTCACACAAATGGAAACATAGAACAAAATGGGCTTTATTGAAAAAAAAATAAACAAGAACAAATGAAAAGTGAATGGCTGGAACATGTGTGATGTTAATGGATGAACGTTACAATAGTGTAAGGAGAACCTGTGCTACTCTCGGACTGTGCCGGACTCTGTTCCTCAGACGCTGCGAGGGCCTCGAGGGCCTGTAAGGTGGACACCACCGCATCGTTCAGAGGCTCCCCGTGGCCCTCTCCTCTGTGGGTGGGCACTGAATCTATAAGAGACACCGGGATATCATTGCAGGCCCCCTTGGCCCGAGACCCGGCCCCCTGCTGCTCCTCCTCGTCTGAGCTGTCCCTGAAGCCGGGAGGAGGAGCAGCGATGGCCAGGTTAAGAGAGTGCAGCAGCACGTCATTGTCCTCCTCGTCGTTACCCTCCGGTGGAGGAGGCAGGGACGTCAAGTCGATGATGTCATCGCTGGACCCTGAGAGCGACAGTAACATGGGCTTGTCAATGTCACTCATCACCATGTCCTCCTCGCAGCTGATGTCATCCTCGTCCTCTGCGTCATCTGTTGTCTCCGCGTAGCAGATATCGTGCAGCAGCGGCTCCTCGATGCATTCAGTGGTGCCGAAGATTTTGGTGGAGTAGTGATACCCATCCCCCTCCTCTATGGCATCCATCATCTTATAGTCCTCCTCGAGCCGCCTGTACATGGGGCTGTGATTGTCTAGAATCTCTGGGCTCTCATCCATCAGTCTCTGGTAGCCCAGGTTCTGGGGGTTTACACTGTCTAAAGGAGGATCTCCAAATATGAAGGAGACCTTTGCACCCCTGGAAGAGTCTTGGGGTTTGGGCCTGGGGAAGTTGAGGTAAGTTTGGGAGCAGGGGATTCTGCAGCACTCGGCTCTTTCTGCCATGTGCATCGAGTGCTGGGGCTGGTGGATCTCAGTTACGTAAACTGGTTGGCTTTCACACCTCCCGTGGTCGAGGTATTCAAACTCGTGGTCAGAATAATCTTGGCTGCACCGCTGGTTGTTCCTGTCTTCACATGCTTTGTGGGGCGTGCTGTATGTGCACTCGATGGCCTGGTAGTTCTGCTTTATTCTCGCCGCATGGCCTGCAAAGAGGAACCAGAAAATGAAACCTATCTATTTTAACACACAAGTTCTTGTGAGTCATCTTGCGATGATTTGAAATGTCTCCATACCGTCTGTGTTTTTGGCCACATTGAAGATGGAGCGACGAGAGTCCACCAGTAATCTGTAGTAGCCAGCAGTCAAACAGGCCAGATTCATTGCATCAACAGACTCCATTAAGAGAGTGATGGGCTGCGAAAGAGGGAGATAAGAAGACAATGAGCAGAAAATAAATGGGAGAGGGAGGCTGTAGAATGAGTTTATAATGACCTGTTCGAAACTACAGAAAATAAGAACAGAAACAGTCAGCACATGATTTTATTTTCAAAGTGTTTGTTAACCTTCACATCCAGAACATGTAGCTCCACTCTGACCCTGTTCTCATCCTCTGTATACATCTCAATCCTGTTGACGTGACTGAAATCAGCCAGAAGCGCCACCAGGTTTGTTTTGGTGTTGATCACATGGCTGATGCCATATTTGGGCCCCACCAGCAGCGTCACCTCTGTGTGCTTCTCGCCTTGCTGCGGAAGGAAGAGCGAGTCAGGGCATACACCACTTTGAGCAAACAAATGAGTATGTGAGCCATCATATTTTTCTGGCATACACTCTAGCTGCGTATAATGTGAGATAGTTAAGACGGTTTCACTTACAACAAGTGTAGATTTAAACACCCGTCCTCCATAAAGCCTCAAATCACTGAGATACTTCAGATAATGGACTTTTGCCTGCAGGGCCGTCAGCTGGAAGGAGGAGGAAACAAGAGACGGAGGATGAGATGAAAGTTTAAAATCACTTAAAGGGGCCATATCTGTTGAATGGATATTCTCATATTTTGCATGGGTTTCACACAAGGTCGCCTCTGAAATGGACCGTTCAGAACAGCTGCAGGTTTCTACATAGATCCTTGCTTTGGCTGAAATCGACCAATCGTCATTCACCGTCATTCACCTCAGGCTGCCTTCTTGCACTAGCTTGTAGTCAAGTCTTTAAGATTTCAGCTTACAATACTGATACCTTGCGATTCTAGCTCGTACATATAAGGCCGAATAACGGATCCTAGAGCGACCATGTTTTCCACAACTTTGGAGTGTCTGGGATACTGTCAACCAATCGTGGCTAAGATCTGACCTTTGAATGGCAAACCGGCTTGTTCGTTTCAGGAGGAAGGAGAGGCTCCGGAGAATAATTTAAAATAATACGTTTTTTAACCGAAACACACTTTACCAACGTGATTGAAAAACACATTGGAATAATAGAAAATTGATTGCATATCTACAATGTCCCTTTAAATTAGGAATTCACAGCAACTGAAATGCAGCCAGCACAGTTGTTTTGAAAGCTAACAGTCCACTAGGTGGTAGTCAAGAGTTTTTTCAGATATAGTGCAAGAAGAAAGAGAGACACACAGAGAGAGATGGTCATAAAGATACAGAGACATGAAGAGAAAAAAGAAGGAGGTAGAGCTCTCTACCTTTTTACCAGGCGGCACCAGGTTCTGGTTGGTTTTGAGGATGTGAGTGAGAGCTTTTTTGATGTTCTTCTCTTTCATGCTCGACAGCACCGCAGGAGGCAGGAACAATGCCAGACCCCACTCCTTCCTGCAGACGCACAATTCATACAGATTAGAGAAGGTCACTCGATCAGTATGAAAAACGCTCAAGTCATCATTCTTGACCGGTGATCGATTTCCTTCACCCAGAGGTGCTGCATTGATTAACTGACAGGATGCGCTCAGAATCATTAACTAACCAGCTGGGATGTATCTCCTGGCACCGCAGCAGAACACTACTCGTGATCCCTTTGTTGTTTTAACATGTAACAGCCTTCAGGACTGTTTAGTGTCCTCTATATATGGAGACACGACAAAATATTCAATAGTGAGATTCCAGCCCGCACGGCTCAGTGTGAAATCGAGTCTACTTACTCAATATACTTGAGGGAAACTTTCTGCGACTGCTTGGTATTGATGGTTAGAATATACATTTGCAGGGCAGCCAGATGGAGGGCTGTGTCGTATTTCAGCTCTGACCCAAATCTCTCCAACACCACATCGTTACAGCTCTGGAGGAGCCGGAGAGAGGACAGGAGGAGGTTACACTTCAGTTACTCTTCTTATCATGACACGCAAAACAACTTCACACCTACAGCAACCGTGCGTTGGCCAAGGCTGTTATGAAAAAAAGTCTCGCTCTGAGATGTTTAACATACTGTGATTTCTGCTGTTTCATCTGCTGATATTCACCTGAACATAAAGGTACTCAAATGCTACTGCGTCTCTCCTGAGCAGGTCCACAGGATCCTTTGGGACAAAAGTGATTCGAAAGAAGCATTTCATCTTGTGTGACCCTGGCCTCTGCGTCACCTAGAGCACAGGTCAGAAGATAGGGAGGCTGCTGTTAGCTCTTGTTTCAGATGAACTGGGACATTTAGATTTGACTTTTACAAAATCATGATTAATGTAACATTTTGGGAAATGAGCTTATTTGTTTTCTTTCGATAAAACTGAGAAACAGAGAAACAGCTTTTCTAGCGCTGTACAAAAGTAAAACAAAATTCACCTACCAGCGTCTTCAAGACGAACAAGCATGTTTTATCTCTTTGGTTTAAGCTGAACACAAACTGAAGAGCAGAATCAAGCAGTAGTGGTTTTCTTGAGGGATTATTTTAGAGATGTATCGATCTTCTCTCACTCTTGGCAAGAGAGTGGATAAGCACACTTCCCAAAATGTCAAACTATGCCCTCACATTTATCATGCAGTTAGAATACAAAAATACTTGACTGTACACTGAACTCAAAGGCGGCATCCTGCCTCTCTTTTACCACCAAGTATTACTATCATTATATAATAATTATATTTTATTTTGCTTCCTATCTCCTGATAAGGAGCGCCGTCCCACCTGAGTTAGCATCTCCTGCTCATGCAGGAGCATGAGTTTGCTGGCAGATCCCTCCGCTCTTTGTTCCAGCATCAGAGAGAAGTGCTCGATGCTCTTAATGGATAGCTTTTCTTGCAGGGTCAAGATGACATCCTTCATAAAGACAAAGTCATAGTTAATACAACAGGAGAAAATGTGCAGATGCAGCATCCTGCTCGTGCTCAGCTCAATGCCATAACGCTAAATTGCTGAACACACAAAAGCGTGAACACGACTGAAGATACAATCAGAATTTGCACTGCACAGAACAAATGATGTGTTTTAGATTCAGATAAGGTGGTGATGTCACACTTAATAATGTACAGTCAGTAATATTCATTTAAACTCAGCATCACTGTTATGCAGCTGCGTGTCATAGGGAAAGCAAGGTACTTTCCAGCACCTACCTTAATGGACGTGTTGCTGTCAAACTTGAATGATTTAGTCTGCCCGTTCTCCAGGTACACCTTCAGCACATTTGGCATAAAAAGAAGGGAGTTGTCCTTCACCGTTTCCTGACATGGAACAACAATCACTTGATTAATAAGCAGCTGAAAGTTGCTTTTATACTGGAGTTTAAGTGCGTGGGAGTTGGGTTTGAATTTATGTTATGAGAAGATTGATACTATTCTTTTTTCTGTATGTTTATTTAGCTATGTGATGGTTAGCATATACCCCTTTTCCACCAAAATTAGCGCGTTGGCGCAGGTTTTTTAGACCCGTGAAGACCCGCTAATAAATGCAGATTGTCTCTTTTCCCATTGCCAGTGAAGTATGCTCCTTTCGGTCTCTTTTCTGCTGCGTTTGTCTGATGTCAAAAACGCACCGGAAACAGGGAATAGTACGCACAAAGAACTTCCATTAAACTGTTTGGTAAGCAGTATGGAAACACATGAACATGTTACGGTGGTTAGATCTTTATTGTATCAATACTCATTCAGTCTATGTATCAAACTCAGCGCAGACACATTTGGAACAATGTTCGAGCGCTGCTTGGACGCCGGAAAGGGGGCGGAGATTAGCGCGTCGACCCGGGTTTTGTGTTCCCATCAATGCCAATCAGAGCCGAGGCGATAATTACCCAGGAATACTTTCCCACTAAGCAAAAAAGCCGTGTGTTAACTGGTTTTTTGACCAGTGGGAAAGCGGCTTTAGAGACATGTAGCAGGGGTCAAATAGCTAACCTGGCTGGCTAACAAAATATGGCACCTCTAAAGCTAATTGAAAGTTAAATAAAGTTATTGAGCCAGGTCAAGAAATAGTCTGGCAAACTGTGCAGCATGTTAAACCACAACAGCATATTACATGTTAGCTGTAATAGCTTTAAAAGGTGCTGGTAGGTGAGTAACTTTAAGTCTTTGGACAAGTGGAGGAGTTTCCCCAAGCTTTCACTCTAAATGCTAAGCTAATCTATCCTGGCTGTAGCTTCATGTTACAAAGATACAGACACTATATGAGGATGGTATCGATTTTCTCATCAAACTCTCAGCAAAGCCAGTGTTTTGTTCCCTCAGTAATCACCGTCTTGTTCTACAGTCTGTACGATGCGGTCTTTTCTGCTCTCTGGATAAGGCTGCCTGAAAGTCTCCCTACTTTGTGACTGCTCTTTTTAAAATCCTCTTCTCTGTGTGACACATCCAACAAATCAGGGAAGCTCTCTGCGAGAGAGTCCCCCTTTTTTCTGCCAATCATACCCACACTCTATTACATCCCAGCAATTTAAGAGAGACATAAGAGGTGGAGGTGAATTACTTGCTGTTGTGTGTCATCATGTTTCAGGAAACGATTTCAGATTTTTGATATTTTCACTTTGCTTTGTGCCGGCCGCTGTGATGCTCGCCTTGATGTGTACAGAATGAATCAGAGTGCGGTGTGACTTACGGGGACCTGGCCATTGATGATGACCTCTTCAGCGAAGCGGACCTTAACAGGATTAGTCTTTAACTTGGCCTTTTTGGCTGCGCTGATGAATGCTGATTTGGGTGACTTTTGGAGGGAAAGAAAGAAAAGAAAAACAGATTTAAAGGACAATGGGTTTGTTAGGAAATGGTTGTGTATTTTTTTTTCAGCTGCACACAATTCAAGGACATGTTCCCCTCTTGAAAAAATGACAACCTCCCATCTCCCCACTCAGTGCTGGGACAATTAAGGTGGCTCAGAGCAAGAGCATAAGAGGGCGCACACCCTCACTGCTGCTGTGTCACTGAGGCTTTGGTAAACGGAGGCAATTAGAGGCTGCATCATGAGAGCGGCTTAGTCCCTCTTTGTGTCGTGGAATACAACACCTTTATTTTCTGGGATCTAAACCTTATTCAAGTTTGCCTGCTAAGTGGCCTTCTTTTTAAAGACACAACATTCATCATGCAGAGCCCCTGAAACACTGTGCAATGATAAACTGCAAAGCACGATGAACAGGTGCGTTTTTTTTATGTTATAGAGACAATTATCAGATTTCATGCCACATATTTTTGCTAAATTATTATGTAAGCTGGATATAAAGGCCAAATATAGGCTCCTGTCGCTGTGTATCTATCACAATCTGATGCTCCGTGACTCCAAATGTTCATGTGGCAGGTTCATCTGAGGTCTTGCGAGGATCTGACGCCGCACCATGAGAAGCCTTGGAAGGACTGCAGCATGAGCTCCCTTTGAGTTAGCGGGGCGCTAACACTCAGCTAAGGCATTGCCGAGACGGTGCCAGCACAAACATATGGCATGATTAATGACTTGCTTTCGTGGAGTCAACAAAATAATCCCCTCAAAACACACAAGCAGCCTATTGGAGTTTACTTGCTTTCATTCATTGAGGACGGAGGAACTTACTGGGTATGGCTGAACAACAGTCAACAATATGGACTCCTTGCAGCTCCTGCAAAGCAAGAACACACATTTAATGACGGATTTATTTCCTATGAAAGATGTAAACAAAACAAAACACTGTGGTTAAAGTAATTTTATTTTTGAGGCATCGTGGTGTACTGTAGCAGGAGGAACATTGTGTCCCATCGATGCTCCTGGCAGCCCCGTCCTGCCTCCGTAATGCAGAGTTTTTACTGCAGAGCCCGTTCAAGGCCACAGGAAGCGGTGAAGGAGTAGCCACATGGGCACTTTTCCCTCTGCTAATGTACTGTTTACAGACTCTTACACGGGTCATTCGAGGACAAGATCGCAGCCAGCCACTCAGCTGTGTCACTGATATTAATCTAATGAGACGCATGGAGAAACATCAACACGGCATGCAGCTAAACCACAGCGAGCGGAGCAGGTGGCGACAATGAGGAACCAGACCCAACCAGAGGAAGTGTTTGGTTTTAAAGCACTTCAAAATAAAATACCAAAAGAAAATACACTGTAGACTAAGCCCAGTGTATTAATATGTCCAACAACTGTGAGAACAAATAGTGTGATTATAATATTCATCTCACTTGTGAGTTTTAATGTCTTATTGTTTTACATTATAGAATCTGTGTGGTGTGGTGTCCATTAAGAAATGATGTGACATCTGAAGCTACTGGACTGCGTCATTGATGATTTAGGGTTTTTCTATTATATACTATTCAAAAAATGTAAAGAAACAGATTTATTTTATAGTTATATCATAAGTTATAGTCTCAAAAATCTCAGTTTCTCATTCTCTTTGGCGGCACCTATGGCGATAAACTGTAATTGCAGGAGCACACTTCCCAATTTAATCAGCCGTCTTCGGTTAGCTCCCTTTGTCACGGTTACGGAATCTCGAAGATTCTCAGTTTCGTTGTCTTTGGCTGCACCTATGGCGATAAACAGTAATTGTGGGAGCACACTTCCCAGATATCCAGACAGTGTTGCATGTGTGACGTCCACAGTTAGCTCTGATTGTAACTCTTATCTCACTTATTTTTGAAGTTGTATCTGTAGTCATCGATCTTTTCTTTGTTTGTTCAGCCATAGTAGATTACTTTTTACTCGCAACACTTGCAGAGACCAGAAAAACAGCTGCATAGCTCCGCCTACCCTCTCTGGCAGACCAACCATTGCTGGGTGATTGAAAAGGCGTCACTAACTGGGCACCGCTTTTGATTTTTTCCACGAAAGTCGCCACAGACACCCAGTCTGTAATACTGCAAATGCAAAGGCTTTCATCAGTGGGCCATAGACTCAATCGCCATTGTGTTACCTCACTCGGCGATAGATAGAGACTTAACAGACATTTATTTACATGAAAATCTTCAAGATTATCACTTTAAAGGAACAGATTTAATGTAGGTATATTTCTTTTTATACCAAAATGGTATGGCAAAAATAACAGTGAATTTGTTCAATATTAGACACGAGACATCCAGCATTCACAATGCAAACCTCATGACTAACTAATATGGTAGAACAATTAGGTTACTAGAACTATAAAAGTAGAGTATATACTGTTATACTAATGCAAACATGTGTACGCGTTTTGTATTTAATCACAGTAGTTTTGTAGGAGACATGAAGTCTTTTTCTGTTGATCAGATTCAAAAAAGCAAACATAAATCTACTCAATATCCAAAAACCTCCAACAGGGTGAATAATTATCACTGTGTAATTATCAACAACAGGAGTAACAGCAGGCAAATGGCATCTCACCTTAGTGTGTTGTCATACCTGACAAGGTCGATAACCCTCTCCCTGGGTGCTGAACTGACTGCCTCATCATTAATCATGATGATCTCGTCCCCTGGGATCAGCTTCCCCTCTGATGGACCCCCTGCCAACACACACCAAATATGTGTTAAGTGCTACAGTGCACAGTCGTGCCACTTCTCTCGATTGTCTTAATCCCTGTCTTATGGCTCGAGGCTCTAATGAACGCTTACTCATTGAGGCTGTTAAAATCAATGAATCATCGACGTAAACTGCAGCCTGAGTGGGTTTTCATCTCTCCTTACTCGCTACATTTTAGGAGGATTACATCTCCTTGTGGGGAATGTGTTGATAATGGCCATGGATCGGATGAGTCACTGTTGTATTAGAGCTTGTGTGCGGCTGAGGGCACTTTACCTGGTGTGACTGAGCGGACCACAACAGGTTTCTCACTGCCTGCCACAAATCCAAAGCCAAGCACTGGGTCTCGTCTCATCTCCACCTTCCGGGGCGCTGGCGGCACAAACTTGTCCCCGTCCAGGCGAACCTCCTCCAGGGAGCTGCTCTGGGAGACGTGGCTGTGGAGAAAAGGTAAACAAAAACAAGTATTAAAATGGAAATGTGAGACATTTTCTGTGACCTGCTAATGTCTCAAGTACAAAGTAAACTGATGTGTTGAATGCTTTTAAAAGCATCTGAGCGTTGAATTCTTTTTGGTTTTTCACTTATTTTTGAAGTTGTATCTGTAGTCATCCATCTTTTCTTTGTTTGTTCAGCCATAGTAGATTACTGTTTACTCGCAACACTTGCAGAGACCGGAATAGCAGCCGCTTAGCTCCGCCTACCCTCTCTGGCAGACCAACCACTGCTGAGTGATGGAAAACGCGTCACTAACTGGGCACCAGTCCATAATAATACTATATACTGCAAATGCAAAGGCTTTCATCAGTGGACCATAGGCTCTAGCACCATTGTGTTACCTCATTCTGCGATAGATAGAGACTTAACAGAGACTTTATTTAAATGAAAATCTTCCAATTTCAGGTAGCAACTTCATTAAACCTGGGTGAAGCTTCTCTACTCTAGGAATTTGCTGCTTCTCTCTGTTTTATTGTTTCGGTGGCATCATTGTGCTAAAATGCGTTTTGGTGCTGGACTCTTGGTCGGACAAATCCATTGAACCCATCACACTTGGCTCGGGGATGTTCTGGTCTCTATTTTTAAACATTGTATAACCTAAATGAGTTACTGTATTATACAGATATTACCAGGTAAAATAATCACTGATAAAAACACTAATTGCAGCTGTAATTTCTATACATGCATGCTGCACTTATATAACCACTAAAAATACATTTTTAGAAACAATGACAACTGACACCGACCTGAGAAAGCCGAACAGACAGTCAAATAAAGGGGACAGGAATAGACATAACTGTGCAGTAAAGGGTTGTTTACCTTGCGTCTAAATCCCGAAATGTTTAAATACATGATGCCAGTTATTGTTTCGCAATGAGGAACTAGTGCAACGCTGCAAAAATAGAACATGTGGGCGACAGTAAAAAGCTCAAATGTTGTACTATTCTCTCATTGCAGAAACTCGCTGTGTGCTTTGCTAAGAAGCAGTTACAGTTTTCAGTAGTACTCACACTCTCGTGTGTTCAGAGCAGACTTTAGACTCGACACACTGATTAAAATACTGGACGCATATGTTTTCTTGTTAACTGAAAGAATCCTGACATCAATAGCTGCCTCAAAGACTGTCCTTTGAACCTTCCTCACCCTGATCAATACCCTTTTCTTCATCCATCGTTTATTCCTTTCGCTCTTTAAGCTGAACGTAGCTTTTCTAAGTAGCTTTGCGTGTTCAGAGTTGTACACTGTTTTCTCCACTCTCTCTGGCTGCAAACGCAGAAGCAGCAGCAGCTCCGTATGGTGCCAACAATGTTGGTTAATTAAAGCTGTGGGCAGGCAGTGTGTAATTCACAGTTATTCCTGACACATGTACTGTTCAACACTAAATACTAACAATTTATCCTCCACAAAGACGCAGTGAGATCTGTCAATCGCAGGCCCATTGCTATGAAAAAAAACAAGATGTTTGAAGCAAAGTGACAGTCAACTGATATGTTGGAGGAGGATTCGACGATTCTTTCCCAGAGCTAAAAGCAGAAGAAAAAACATGTGATCTGTCACAGGGATGTAAAGTGCAGCTGCTGAACAGACGGGATGAAAGATGACAGGAGGGGGAAAGGATGATTACATCGTTTGTTTTCAGCTTTTATTCTTTTGTCAAATATAAATCAGAAACTAGAAGTGAACCCGGTCTCTCCAGCGATCTCTCATTCACCTGTACAGAGACCTGAGACTTCAAATACAGAGTGAATATGTATGTATTAAGCGCTCAGCCCTTAAGCAACCATGACCCTGAAAGAAAAGATAATAAGACAAAGAAAGACAAATATTACTTCACTTTGACTTCTGTATTGACAAGCCAGTTCTCGTGGGGGTTAGGCGGCCTACGGCACAAAGCTACAGAGAGGAACAGACTCTGCTCAGCCTTAAAAATAACCATGTAAATCTCTTTGGAAAACTTTTGTCCAACAGAACAAAGACGTACCCCCTGAGAAGCAGAAATATTTATGTTGAAAAAATAGCCTTTATAAAGAGACACAGTCTTACAACATCAGACTGAACCTTGTTACTGATAAATGCTTCATAAGGTGCACCGGCTTCATGCAACTGTTGGCTAATTTCCATCCACAAACAAAGCCTGAGGAGGGTTCAAAATATGCACAAAAACAAGTTGCTCCTGATACCGCTGGTATTTAGAAGGCTCTGTTTTTGCTTGCTGCTGCTTCTAACTACAAATCCATTTTCAAATTTTCTTCATATGTTTAATATGAAAGCTGGTGGTTCACAGCAGTTAATGTTTGCATTGACAATAGGAATATTGCATGACTTAATATAGAAGAAAAAAAATCATTTTTCATCATCAAAATTATTACCCCAATTGGACAAACCTAGCTTTTAGCCACTGCTTTTTACTTAAAGGAGCAATTTGCCCCTGGAAAAAGCCGCTGTCAGTCAAAGCTGGTGTTCTCTGTAATCGATAGAAGCAATAATATTTGAATTTGGCGCCGTAGCTGTGGAGAAAGTTGTAGAAACAGCTTGTGGTTTTACCGAGTCTACATTCCTACAACACCCAGCGTGCATTGCAGCCCTCCCTCTGACAGGAACGGCCCAGCGAGAGACTCTGGAGTGAAATACTACCGTTTTCCAGTCAAGGACATTGATTGCTGCAGGCAACAGAATCCGAAATACGTCGAGAATATACCGGTGGATCGTCTACAAAATCTTCAGGTCTGCAGTCTACATTTCAAACCTGACGATTTTTAACGAAACATGACATCGGAGGCGGGCGGCCCAGATTGAGGAAGTGTAGTTTAGCAAGCTCCTTGGCCTCCGCCAGATGACGTGTTTTACGCCGTCTGGCCCATTAGAGAAGCTCAAAGGCACAGAGCGAAATTATACTTTTTCCTACCATAATGGCATTAGCTCCCCATAATAGCATGATAGGACTGAGGTTGAAAATCAGCGAACTGGCCCTTTAAGCTGAGTCTGATGTTAGATAAACTGCAGGATCTACAATAATTTAAAGACGATAAAACAACATGATTCTCCTCCCATCAGCTGACGATAAAACACATTTTTAGAAGCTTTTATTCGACCTGCTTCGTGAAGGTTTCTCAAACTGAAGACTTAAATCCGACTACTTCACATCACAAGGACGATGTTCTTAACCCTCCTCCCCCTCCCTTCTTCCGCTCTGCGTGCTTCTGTCAGAGAGCAGGAAGAAACCTCTCTAACAATAACAAAAGGTAAATTGTAATAAGGCTAAAGTTGTGTTTTATTTAAAACATGATTGTGAAAGCTTTTTTTTTTACACAGTAAGAAATGTGTGTGTGTGTGTGTGTGTGTGTGTGTGTTATTAGAGAATCCAGCAGATATCGTGCTCAGCTGGCAGCGGCTCCTGGTGATTAAATAAAATGCCTCTATAGCAATGTGCTGCTGATTCAATACAAACAATAATACAAGCTTATTTCATTTGTATTATTCACAGGCCACAATGCTGTATATGCAATTAAGATCGTATCCTCTCTATTCCTATTAAAAATAACAAAGCCCCCAGCCGTTCATTGGTGAGGTTAGTAACACATCTGCATCAAGGTGTAACAAAAAGATTTAAACAGCATCCTGCTGAAGTGGAATTCAATGAGGCTGTTTTTCACTTTATATTTATATTTGTGGGAGGAACAATCTTCTTGAATTTACAAACTCAAAAAAGATAAGGGTTCTCGATATGCTGAGTCATGCAGTGCATTCACTGTGTGTAAAGCCACCTCACTACTCTACGCCAATATCGTAAGAGTCAGTAAAGAAGGCTTTAAAAATGGCGTCCAAGAAGATTAATGGCAACACATTTAAGCCTGAGCCAGATGATGTCATGTGTTTTTAATCGCAGGATCTACAATTATGCAAACTGTAGATTTGCCCCAATTACACATCATATCATCCCAACAACAGCTCACAAATGTGCCCTTGTTAGAATTTATATTAAAGGGAGACTCTTTTGTTAAATGAAGTAACAAAGAGTTACATTTAGAAGCTGTGAAGCAACTTTTTTGGAGTATTAGTTTATCGGTCAAGTCTCTATTTTCACAGTGTTGCTGTACAATAGTATAGGCAGGCAGGAAGACTAAGTAATGTATGTGCAAACCCTGCGCCACATCTATCTGAAGTCATCTGAAGTCATCTGAGGAGAAACGTTCAACACCCTATAATAAGAAATGTGTGTATATTTCTCAGGGGAAGTGTTATAATGGGACTGCATACAAGCACATGCACACTCTGTGCACATGCACAGACTTGATGCATAAATGAAACCAAAGCGCTACTTTTTCTGACTTCAGTATAATAGTACAGGAAGTTTTTAACTTTGTTTCATGCTTCAATGCTTTTCAGATCATGCTGGAGAGTAGGCAACATACTCAGGTCCTACACGCCGAGCGCAGTGCCTACAGGTGGGTTATTATTAGTCAATAATAATCTGGAAGATTTTCATGTAAACAAATGTCTGTTAAGTCTCTATCCATCGCCGAATGAGGTAACACAATGGAGATGATGAAAGCCGTTGGATTTGCAGTATATCGTATTATTATGGGTGTCTGTGGCGACTTTCGTGGAAAACATCACGAGCGGTGCCCAGTTAGTCACGCGTTTTCCATTTTGCCAGAGAGGGTAGGCGGAGCTAAGCGGTCTCTGCAAGTGTTGCGAGTAAACAGTAATCTACTATGGCTGAACAAACAAAGAAAAGATCGATGACTACAGATACAACTTCAAAAATAAGTGAAAATACAAAGAAAAAGAAACAAATTGGACGCTCAGATGAAGGCAAACAGTCAAATCAAGAGTAACAACCGGAGTCAACCGTAGACGTCACACATGCGATACTGTCTGGATATCTGGGAAGTGTGCTCCTGCAATTACTGTTCATCACCATAGGTGCCGCCAAAGAGAACAAAACTGAAATGTTTGAGATTAGCACTTTAATGTTGAAAGCAACAAGAATTTTAATTCAATTTTTTTTTTTATAGAAGTAGCAGCTGCAGTAATTGGCTGATTCTAATTTACCAGCACAAGTTCAGGGGCGTAACCAGGAAGTGGCCTGTGGTGGCTGAAATCTGATTGGCCAATCCAATTCAAGCCAATCAGTGCTAAAACTTCCTGCCAAGTCGGTGCCCTACTTAGGCCACCCAAGCGAAGAAAAAGCCTGCACACGCCACTTCTCAAGTCGTGATTATTTCAGTGGCACACTCAAGCCGCCATCCATCTTTGTGCATCTGTTTATATAATGTTCTTTTCTAAAATGTCTCTTAAAGTGGCTCATTTTATCCTCACCATTTCCACACCGACTCTAACACAGGGAATGTGTTTCATACTGACTGAACACCGCACAGGCATTTTGACTTTCATTATATGCCGACTCATAATAACAGTTAGTGAGCAGTGAACTTCTGAGACGCATTCAGTTTGGTTAGTTTTTATCTCTGAAATGACATAACCAACAGATTGTGCACAAATCTAAACCATATGGACCTGTGCATCCAGGAAGAGCGCTGTCTCCTCCCCTGCACGGCCACCTGCTAAACATGGCTCGTTTCCCATTGTGCAGACAGCCATGCATCTAATGGTCCCTAATCATACTCATTAGCTGCTAGCGTAGCTCCACATTGCTCTATACAGCAATCAGATGCTGCACTTTGAGCTGTGCAGTTAACAAGATGAAGTAAAACGAGTGGAAAGAGATGCTTGTCTGACTGTGGACGGACTGTCTTGTTTTTTGATAAAACATTATGTGGACAAAGTGGAGTAAGCTCATTAGCAAAAGCATTATTCTGGTACTCTTATTCTGAAAGGTCGCTTTGACGTGGCTCACATTATGTTGGTACTACAGAGGCGGTTATATTTGTCCTGCGTGGAACAGCTTTTTGGGCAAATTATGCAACCACAGCCAGTTTGTATTGCCTCTTTTTTTTGCTGTGTCACTCCTGTGATTTTTCCCCCCCTAATAATTGTGGTACATTTTTTGATGAAGTCAATTTAAGTACTAATAAAACCACTGTTCACATTAGTATCTTTGTGATCTTTGTTTACTGTGGGAAGAAAGGAGCCGTTCTGCCATCTCATGCTCAGAAAGTCTGCGCTAATCATCTCTGCAACGATAACATCTACCCTGTCCTCCTGAATATACTCACAGCAGTCCCCAGTGCATCACATCTCTGTTAAAAACCTTGTGTCACACTGTAAATATTAAATGGCTCCTGCTTTATTCATGTGCTCCTGTCACGCTGACTAGACATGTGTTCCTCTGAGAAACACAACATTTAGTGAAAGCGCCCTGAAGCCTCGACAAAGTCACGTGACTGCGAACGGTCAAAGGCACGGACGTTCGATTGTTCGCGAGTCTTTGTCATATTTAGAGGAGCTGAAGCTCGAGCCAAAACAGCCTCCGTGATGTGCCTCGTCCAGGCACGCTCTGCATCCAGCACTTTCACTGCTCCTTACTTCTTATATAACTCCTCTGACATCACGCTTCTCATGCTATAACCCGTGTGTGACAAGTGCTCACCTCCTATTCCCCTGCAAATATACAGATATTGTGCACAATACAGAGATGCAACAAAGCTACTGTGCACTGAATTTCATTAGAATTGAAATTAAGAGAGCAGATGGAAGAATAGTGTGAACAAATGAAAGGTGCAAACATTCAGCGAATGACTCTTGTTCTGCACAGGGTTCATAAACACAGCAGTATTTTTAGATCTAGTGTGAATGCATATTGCACATCTCAAGTGTGAACAAATAAAGGGAAACCCAGCCAAATTAGCAGAACAAACAACAAGCAAACACTCACTTGTTACATTAGAATATGTGCACACAAACAGACAGTATAAAGAGAGTTCCTTTTACCTGCCTGCACGGATATCCAGAAGTGCCAATTACAAAGGATCAATTACGCTGCTAACACTGTAACCCCACATCCTCTGAGCACGGCGCAGACGCTCACATCAAAACACAGGTGAATTTCTTTCATCAGCAGCAGCGCACACACTCTCCCAAAAGCCCTCTTCTGCATTTGGGAGACTGCATGAGGAGTACTGTGGGTGTGTGAGAGTGAGTGAGAGAGTGAGAGAGTGAGAGAGAGAGAGAGAAGGCAGGGGCAGAGTGTGCGCAGCAGCAGAGGGAACAGACAATCAGTATTCTGAACGCACAGATGGAGACAGTGTGGAGGCAGTGACGTGGCTGGAATAATCACAGGTTGGCAAAGCGTCTGAAACATCTGGGACGGAGAAAGCCTCCCCCTCTGTTTTCTTTAAACACAGGGCACTTACTTGATGTAGCAGTCACGCCCCTCTCTATTGGTGCCCATGTCCCATCCATTGGGGGGTCCTTGTGACGAGCTCCAGGTCCCTGAAGGGGGCGGCCAGCCTGACGATTTGGTCCTGTGGCTTCAGAGGGAGAAAGGGAGGAGAAATTTAGTAGGGATGCATGATGTTGGATTTTTTGCCGAAATCTGATATGCCAATATTTTCCAGCCAATTGCCGATTTCGATACAGATATATTTGACACATTTTCTTCCACCTAATTTCAAAGAACATCAAGTCTCCTCTGTAGTGGAATTGATATCATGCCTACTCTTATTGTAGTGGCCAAAAGCTGCCATACCATAGACATCTTGCACCCTTTTCACGCTTGACGGAAGAGGCGTTGTACAAAAGGTCACGTGCCGGATCACTCACGTTTCTGAGCGCACCTGAATGCAGCATCCCCCCTGAAACACGGCAGTGAGGGAGACATGCCCGGACTTGTTTACTGCACCTACTACGGAGACATCAGTGACCGCTGACAGACTCTTTTTATCGTGTGTGCGTCCATGAATATTTTAAGTTAAGTTAAGTTAGTTTTGCACTGATGTTTATGTTACTCTCTGTTAGCGACGGCTTTGGCCGCAAGTGTATTTTCGGCGTGTTTGATGTTGTTAAGTCCGGTAAAATGACGAGAATGTGAGCTAACTGTTAGCTAGTTAAGAGTTGTGAAAGTTGTTTAATTTGTATTCATTGGCTCGAGTTTCTTTTTTGTCTTTATTTGATATAGTTGAGAACTTTGCGCAGGCAGTGCCTGCACACTCGCGGCAAGAATATCGTAGCATTATGTAAAGCGTTTTTAGGGAATTATCGAGTATTTAGGCAGAATTAAAGCGGTGTTTTATCTCCCAATGCCGATATGTCATTTTCAAGCCATTATCTGCAGATACCGATAACGTGCCGATAATATCGTGCATCCCTACTTCATATTATAATATGTAGTTTCATTTAAACCAACTAAAAGACCTAAGTTATGTAATTTCAAGAGACTATTGTAATAATATATGTCAGGGAGATATTTAAATCATAATAGATATAAAAGAGTTGAGAGATGATGTGAAGTGATTCCACTCAAGTGATGAGATTGCAGCGTGATAAACAATGTCCCATAGCTACAGTTCACTCAGTGAATACAAATCAAATTAATTACATAAGCTCAACACACAGGCGGCGTTGTCATGCTTCACTCTTGTGCTTTGAGAGGCATGAAATTGGTTTTATTTCTAGATGTCAGCACATTCTTTATAAAAGAAGCCCGGAAGGAATTTCCTTATAAAGTGCTAATTTGATTTGCTCAATGCCAAGACGACGTGATAAAGTTTATCAGAGGACCCAACCGGCGTTAACCATCAGTCACACAACAATTAATCGCAGTCTATTGTGTGAAATCTCAATTTCAGCTGATTTTAGCAACAAAACTCAGACTTTTCCTTTACACTCTGCCAAGTTGGAAGGTGCAGGTATTCACAGGAGCAGTAATTGGTTAAAATGTTTTGATCTGTCTCTTTGTCTGCAGCGTCCCCCCCCTCCTCGCCTTCCCTGTATCTCCGTCTTTGTGTCGGCACACTGGTGATGCTATGCAAGCGGTGGCAGTAAGTTATGTCACTTCAAAGGCTTGTCTGCCGTGTAACAGGGCTCTTCGCATTCATTATTCAAAGCTCCTCTTTCTTTCCCTCTAAATGTTTCCCCAGTTACTGTACCGGTGATAATAAATTGTGCGCACTGTGCTTGTATCACCCTGACAGTGTGTGTGTGTGTGTGTTAGTGTGGTGGGTGTGCCTGCGTCTGCATGGACCCACGTGTCCGTTGCATGAGACATTAATAAAATATTGCCGACTTATCATCAGAATGTATAAGCTGGGAGAAAGGTGAGGCACGTGGCGGCAGAATAATGCAACCTAAGCTGAAGTATACTCACGTCAATTGATCAACAAAACACAGCTAAGTGCTGCTGCTTACATTAAATCATATTTAATTCATAAAACAGCAGCTGAGAATGTTGTTTTTCTGTTTTGTGCGACATTCGGAAGTCGGTCTATGAACACAGGAAGCAGCGTGAATCCTTTCCCAATACGGCGCCGTGTTTGGGGGATATTAGTGTTTCCACATAGATATGGATTTATCTGACCTGCAGTACATTAGCTGGGAGCTGGCCTCCATGGTGTATATTTAGAACACATTTCCTGCAGCTCAAATGATGTGTGTGGACACAACTGGATACTGTCTGACACTGTTGGAGCCATGTTCACCCCATTGATGAGACCTACTTGTGCACTCCATTTCAGCCTCTGGGAAGCAGCCGTGTTAACATGATCAGCGTTTGATGCTAACTCAAATAAGTCAAGAGATGTTACAAATAAAAGGCCAAAGAACACAAGACTATGAATATTTTGTTTTTGATGGGAGCATTTTCTTTTCGGCAAAGATATGTTTGACACCTCTCAAAGTCTACAACACAACAAAGCATTTTGTACTCACAGTTTCACACGCTATGCCTTCAAAATATGTTTCAAATTGTTCCACAAAATCCATTTCCTGTCCCTGAGCCACGGAGTTTCTGTATTAACAGCACAGTCATAGATAATGTGATCTTTGATTTCTTTTGTCTGCAGGCGGGAGGTTGCGTTCTGCCATTGAGTCGAGGCACTCTCCGGCTTTCAGAGAGGCTGAAAAGGTTGAGCCGATGGTGGACAGTGAAACTGATCTTCCACAGCTAACATTAATAAATGATGCCTGCACGGTCACATCGGACTAAGTAATCGAGCGCCAAGTGGGCAAGCCACGCTGCACAATTCATGAACAGGTTACCCAAGAGTCACAGGGAGGACAATAAGAACACAAAGCTGGACGCATATTCCCAAAGGAATCCTCCCAGGACAAGCTGTACTAAAACTACAAAAGACACAGCAACTTTTTTGTGTTTCTTTGTAGTAAGGAAACAATCATCTCTAACAGATAAGAACAATTACAACAAAAGGAAAAGAATAAAATGATTTATCATGAGTTGAAATCAGTGTTCATAAAAGTCTGCAGCCACAGCAGCTAACATCAGAGTTTTATCATCTTTATTTGAAGACTACAAACTATTTTAATAAAAACTTCATTCTCTCTATCCATCTTGGTATCTTTATTAAGATGAACAGTTAAGTTATCACTCATCCAACCCTGTCAGTGACTATAATTTGAAAGTTATTAGTTTAATTGTCTCCGAGATGGGAAAAAGATCACTTTTCAGCCCCTTCATAAAAATTGCATGAACAATGTGATCCTTGCTTTATCACAGTCGTTCACTTTCCCTCTCATCTCTCTCCGAACACAGGCGAGTTCATCAGACGTGTTATGGTGTGTGTCGTGCAGGCTGTAAATGCAGTGAGGAACTTTGCATTATGGACAAGCCGCAGCTAAGGAGAGGACGTTCCAGCACAGACACTCAAGTTGGTTGAATAATTTACACGGACAGTCTCCGTGAGGGTCGGCTATATGAAACCACAGTGTGGTGCCACAGCCCTGCAATTGCACATATGGACAATTAAAGGAGTGTTATTTCTCCATGAGGCATTCTGAAAGTTATTTCCTGTGAGAAGTGTTTGCATCAATGAGTCCTGTGTTGACGTAGCAGCAAAGTTGTACAGACTTTTATGTACTAATTACCAGAGGATCAAACTCTGCATTTTATTATCAGTTTGTTAATGCTTTATATTAAGGTCCTTGTAATAAGTGTGAGTTAATGGGTGATAAGACCCTTATAAGATGCTTATTAACATTAAATATATGTATATAAGACATTCATAAGCACATACAACAACACACACAAGAAACTTGTAAACAACGTATAGACAACTTAAGAGCGTTAATAAAGCTTTATAAGTTTCTTATAATTGTTTATAATAGCATTACAAACTCATTCGTTGAGGCTCACTCACTTATCTATTATGCCATTGTTAAGCCTTTACTAAGATTTACAGTTGCTTTATTAAGATTTATGCGTATTTTATTATGCAGTAAGTAGCAATAAACTATGCAACTATTAACAGTTAATTATGCTTTTTTTGCAGCTACTGGATCTAAAGAGAGAACAATGCCCTATTAAGGTAAATAAATCCTTTATTACAACTTATTAACAGTTAATTATGCTTCTTTGCAATTTCTGGATCTAAAGTGAGAACAGTCCCTTATTAAGGTTAATAAATCCTTTATTATGCGCTCCATTCAGTCTGCAGAGTCCCTTTCCACCTTTAGGAAAAACCTAAAGACCCAGCTCTTTCTCCTCTGTACTTAATGATATTGAGGCTACTGATGATGATGACAGTGAGGATGTTGTTGATGTTGATTAGGATATTCATGATGATGATGACTATATTAACCTTGTTGATGTTGTTGATAATGATGATAAAAGAAAAAAGAAAAAAAGAAAACGCCCTGTGCACTGCCTGTCGGTACCTGTGTCTGATCGCACTTGAAGCTGCTTGTTGGCACTGACTGACGTTGTTCCCTCCTGTCTTGACCGTTGCTTGTGTTGTATTAACTCTCAGATGTGCGTCGCTTTGGACAAAAGCGTCTGCTAAATGAAATTGTAACATTGTACAGTTAATAATGCTTTTTTGCAGCTACTGCACTGTTCTCACTTTAGATTCAGAAGCTGCAAAAAAGCATATTGAACTGTTACTAGGCGCATAGTTAATTCCTAATTACTGCATAATAAAGTATGCATTAACCTTAATAAAGCAACTGTAAAGTTTAGTAGGCTTAACAATGGCATAATAAATGACTCAAGACTCAATGAATGAGTTTGTAATGCTATTATGAACAATGATGATGAGAAAGGTTTACGTTTATACGCTTATATAGTCTTATTAACATATATTTAATGTTAAAAAGCATTTTATAAGGACTTATAAGGGTCTTATTAATATACCTTTGAACTAAAAGGACCTTAATATAAAGCCTAACCATTGTCTTTTTAGCTTTTCTCAGCATGCACTGGGCAAGAGACAAGGAAGTGTTCCTACGCAGACTAAACTAAACACTCTTCTCTCTCAGTGTAGCCACTTCAATGTGTGTATGATTGAGTATGGGATCCAGTCTCATAGGAGCTGCTGTATGAACAAGCTGCTCCCTTCTGTTTGAGCAATATTTAGCTGCATTACAAAGAAATTTAAAGATATAATTATTCAAATCTTTATGAGTTTGTTGAATCGACTGTTTAATGAGGATCAGAAACCTGGGATGATCTTCACCAATCTCCAAACATGAGCCAAACTCCACACAAAGTTAAACCAGGATAAACAGATTTGTTCCCTCTCCGTATGAGACACAGAGTGAGGTGTTTCAAGTATGACTTGGAGGCAGTGACGCGGCTTTCTCGGCGCTCTCGAATTAAACAGAGACATTTATGCAGAGCTAGACCGCTAATGTGATTCTGTTTGGATATGAAATCTGCGGAGGGACAGCAGATGAGATGCCCAGCTCCCGGGAGGAGGCTGGGGAGTGCAGCGGAGAAGAGGCTCAGACTGAGAGGAACCGCTCTGATTAGAGGCCCGATTCCTCCTCTCGTTTTTCAGACGGCCTCCGTCCTGTTTAATCCTTTTGTTTCAGACCACATCTGCCCTCTGCTTGACTTCTCCAGCCACCACCTTGGCTCTAATCCTTGGGTCAATATGGCCGCGTAATAGAACATAGCCCAGTCTGCTTTTTATACAGTGCACTGCTATTTATACATAAGCTATGAGTGATTTCAAAATAGTGCTGAGCTTGTAGCGACTCATGCTGCTGTTCTGAACCATTCTATAACTTATACATGTTTGATTTCTACAGCACTAAACATTGTGTTTACTTGACATCAGAGAGAAAATCACAGGAAACACTTACATATGAATAAAAGAATCGGAAACAACGTCAAGTCGGCCCAATCAGGCGGCCCCGCTCGCTACAGTTCTGTTCATTACTGAGTCTTATTGAAATGTTCTACATAATAACTCTTCAGAATATGAGCGCCTATTTCCCCCCATTATTCCAACTGAATATTGCATTTCTGTGTTTGTCTTTGGAAGCACTGATATTGTTGCCATGGGCAACCGCACTATCCTGAGCAGCTCTCTGGTGCCTCGATATAGAAAGGTTTTTGGTTAGTTAATCTCCTTTGGGTAGGAATAATACTGCATCTGGGAAGCAGCCCACCCACTACGATCCTCCTGCTATTTCACAGAGAGTAAGTGAGCCTCGCAGCCCCCCCGCCTCTGGTTTACCTGTTTAACTGTGAAACAATTATCCCACTGAAGAGCTGTTTGAAACCTGGATAGTCTGCTGCAGCACTTACAACACAGGAAACAGTGGATAAATCACACATTTCTCATTAGACCATAATATCTTCTCTCCCTGTATTGAGACTGAATTCATCATTTTACATCAGCTGTAAAAAAAAAAAACCCAAGTAGGCTTAAATACAAAAGGAGGATGTCTGGGTGTTCAGATTTTCATCCTTATGTCATTATTCCTCCGCGTTCTCCTGAGGCCTCCTTCGCTCCACATCTCTTTATGTAAAACATTAACCAAATATAGTGATGAACCAAACCCGTGGGCACTGAACTAGACTCGCATTCTCCTTCACCTCATTGTGCTTCTCGCTGCTTTTATGCTTAAAAGCTCTAAAAAGGACAGAACGAAACAAATGGCTGCCCGGGACCTCGTGGTCGAGCCAGCTGGCTCCCGCTCCTGACCCCCCCCCTCCGAGCCGTTTGTGATCCGCCTCCTCCCCGAGAGCTTCTGATGTGAACGGCTAAGAGTGACGGATCTTTTGCTCTTTGTGTACTCTGATGAACATTTAGGCTAATCAATTAGCGTCTGGACCAGTGATTTCCTGTGTTAAAAAAAAAAGATAAAAGTTTGCAGGCTAAACATAACGGACATAATGGATTTTGTGTAATAAACGCGGACAGGAGCGAAGTAACGCGCTCCAGCTGGATTTTCTTTAACTGTGGAGAACTCTGTGTGCGACTCTGAAGACGAATCTCTCCATCCAGAAAATCATTTCCACTCATGCATTTAATGAACGCATCTATCTCTTATATAAGGACGACTAAAAATAGTTGCATTCAGAAACATATAATAGAGACGTATTTTAATGCATGCGCTGCAATCGCCTACACAAACAGTTTAGCAACACTTCTGGGTCAGGCAATCATTGCAAATTGATTGACACTTTCTCGTTAAATACATGATGTTCATGCTCATTATGGCCACAGTGATGTTACTGAATAAACATTTAAAAACACCCACAGCATGTATTAAAAGTGTTATGCTAAGTTGAGCCAAAGTTCTGCATGGAAAGCTTAAAACAGAGCTCAAACTACTTTGGTCAAACTTGTTTCTTGCAGACACGAGATGACAGAGTGAGTAATTTATCGTCACTAAAAGATCATCAAACATGCGGGAATGTTTGCTTGATTTAAACACGACAGCAGGAGCTGAATTTCGCTTCCTACATGAGACACATCTGGGGGCGTCGCGAGGCAGCAGGAAGGGACAATGAAGGATAATGTTCCCTTTCTTGTGCATCTCTAAATACATACAAGTGGGCTTCTCTGCAAAGTGGAACATCAACCTTAACGAAAGCAGCATCCTGCTGACTGAAATTCTTGCTGGCAGCCGAGAGGAAGAAAACAAAACATAAAAAAGAAAAAAAGCCTGTGTAGCAGTGGTAACTCATAATCAGGGAGAGCGCTGTGTGGCGTTATTAACAGTGACAGCATGCAGTGACGTCGGGGGTCCGCTGGGAGACGCGTCAGAAACGCTGCCGTGGAGGGATGCTAAGTGGGAAACAAGGGTCTTATCATCTGATGGAAAATCCCTGCTACCTGCCGGCCTTAAAGGGAAGCTGGGATTTAGCTTCAGCAGGAAAAAAAATGCAATGTTTCAAAGCTGGACGAATTTAAAGTCCATTAAAATAAACTAAGGAAAATGTCAGCGCAGTCTGCTGATGACTCATGAGTGAAACAAAAGTGTGCGTTCTTGTGACAGCGTCTAATTTAATGATTCCCTCTTATGATCAGCTGTTCCCACCAGCAGTGGTCTGTGGTGCTTCTGATGGAGCCAAATCCCCAAGAGGATTACTGTCCACTGGGGCAGATCAACTCAATCTAGCAGACCCACGGGTGCATGAGGTGAGGAGTCTGCCCTGGAAATGAGCAAATTCCTGGGGAGTTTGACATGTTTATCGTACACTTCCCACAGTCGACATTACTTTTATTCTCTTAGAATAAAATCTGCCCAATAGAGGAAATAAGAAGAAGAATAAAACTTACATTTTATGGGGGTTTTGTTCGCCCAAATTTTATGTACACAACCAAAAATGGTTGAACTGCTACAGCAGCTATAGTAGTTCATTCTCCAGTTCTGGTTGTAGGTGTGTGAACTTGATCACTCATCAAATGACCGCTGATATTTAATGATGAAAGGCAGATCATGCTCAATAACTTATGTAGATTTCATATTATTCTTCCAAAATATGCTGCTTGATAATGAGTTACAACTCTGCTGTTGGTACATCATTATCCATGGACCCTTTAAGTGAAGTGATTTATAATCTGACACAAACGCAGCGGCTTTTTGCAGCACTTCAGGACATGTATGGTTTCATAACATCACTAAACACATGAAGCAACAAACACAGCCGCCGTCTGCACTATAAGAAATGTATGAACTTAGATTGAGACAGTTTAAATACATGAACCGCATCAGCTCCTGCATCCACCCCCACTCCCATCTCCCCCCACTCGCTCTTTCATTTCACATCATACATGACTGCACAACTTGTTCTCCCGAGCAATCGATAACTCAGCATTTTTAATCAACATGTGTCGCCCTCTGAGTCGTGCCTGTGCGAACATACAAAGCGGCACCTACGAGAGAGCGAGCAGGCACATACACAGGCACGGCGGCATCCGTCGGACTCACCCTGACAGCTTTGGCATCTTCACAAAGCTGAACACATCCATGTGTGCTGCAGACTGCAGTCAAGGCTACAAATCTACCTGCTACTTCACTCCGGCTCCATTGTCCCAACACTCTTTGGCAGCGAGGAATAAATAATTCAGAAAGAAAAAAAAAAGTGGAGCTTCCACAAGTCAGGTGGAGAGATTAGTCCTGTTGTCTGGGCTTCTGCATGGCTGAGTGATTGCTGTGTCCTCGCCTCGGCAGCGCAAATCCACAGCCCGTGGAAAAGGATCTGGCAGAGCAGCTTCCCCCCCTGGTTACATGCCTCTGTTAGCAGCGTTAAGCCACCTTCATTTAATTTCCATCGCGGTGGAATGATGTGCGGGAGCCGCGCAGTAACAACAGCTTTGGAGAGAGGCAGAGAAGAGCCGGAGCCAGGGGCAGTGGGAGAGAGAGAGGGAGGGACAGGGGTGGCGGTGGGAGATGAGAGTGGAGGAGAGAGGAATGCGAGAGGATGTGTGTGTGTGTGTGTGTGTGGCAACAAGGGCCACAAGAATTACTACAGAAGGATGCAGCCCGCTTTCAAGAATTCCCCAAAGGCAGCCCTCATCAATCATCAAGGTGGGTTTCCAGAAAGCAGGAGGAGGTTTGAAAAGGATGCGAGGGGCGATATGACAGAGGCACACTGCATGATGGGCTCATAATGTGAGTGCAGAGGAGCAGCTGGAGAGACAGGAGGACCTAATGTGTCCCCCCCTCCCCAGCTGAGTTCTCTGCCTCACAGCAGCTGCACATTAGGATGCCCATACTGTATTCTACATTTGTTTCGACCTCGCGGAACAGTTCAGCTGCCGAAGTGCTTCATCTCAATGAGGCCATTCATGAGAGGCCTCCAAACGATTTAGAAATCCCCGCATCACAAGCAAACATGGTCTCAGAAGAAGATCGGGACTGTTAGACGGCCACGTGAACAATGGAAGCACATGAAAAGGAGTGGGTTTGTGTGATTAATCGAAGCCTGGAGGGAGAGGATGAGAAGACGCTGCTCTGTTGCTTTGGCGCTCACATGATGTGATTCATCGTGCTGCAAGTCGTCGGCTGCATGTCAACAGATGCTTTGATGCTGAGATAATTCGTTGGTTTGAAATACATCTCCATACATCCTCACATACATCTTCAATAGGTAGGGAGATTCAGGTATTTTACACTGTATTCAAATGACGAGTCAAGTAATAACTCCAGCAACATCACATTTCCGCTTAATCTCTACAAGTCTGTCTGTTCCCTAAATACGAAGACTCATTAATCAAACACCACTGTTGGTACTTCTGACGAAAACCCCCAAGAGACAATTAGCTCCGTCTGTGATGTGAGGCAGTTTGATACTTCTTCATGTGCCTCAGACAGTTTTGATGAAAAGAAATTGCCACAGTAAAACAGACAATTTACACTCTTCTCCTGATCGGTGACGTGCCTTCAGGAAGCACACAGAAAGCTAGCATCTCTTATATCCGATAATGGCATCTGCACTTTTTAAAGAATGCATTTAAATACGTCAACAATGTAGCTGCATGTAGCAACAGTATAGCTAAAATAATACAAATTAAAGGGGGGGTATTATGCTAATTTGAAGCTTCATATTTCACTCTGTGATACCTGTGGAGTAGCTTAGCATAATTTACAGCTAAAAAAACACCTACTTTTTCTCACACTGGTGCTCTGTGCAGGCCCTCATACAGCCTCGGCCTGAAACGAGTCAGTCGGCGCTGTCCCTTTAAGAAACCACGCCCCTACAAGCCCCCTTTCTTCTGATTAGCCAGCTCTCCGAAGCCTGCACTTTGTGACGTCACAAAGTGCATTGTGTAGAAAAACCTGTCTGAAACCTGGTGTTCACAGCAGCCTGGAGACTGAGCTGAGAAGCCTGGGGATTACTCCAACATACTTTTACTTACAGATTTGAGACTTGTATGGACATCCAACATTGTAAAATTATATATATCTCTTAAAATGTGATACAGCATACCTCCTCATTCAAGTGCTAATCTCGAAGATCTCAGTTTCGTTCTCTTTGGCGGCACCTATGGCAATAAACGGTAATTGCGGGAGCACACTTCCTAGATATCCAGACAGCGTCGCATGTGTGACGTCCACGGTTGGCTCCGGTTGTACCTCTTGATTTTCCTCGCTGACGGTCGCTTTCCTTTTTAGACTGTTTGCCTTCATCTGAGCGTGGATTTTTATTTTTGGGGATTTTCACTTATTTTTGAAGTTGTATCTGTAGTCATCCATCTTTTCTTTGTTTGTTCTGCCATAGTAGATCACTGTTTACTCGCAACGCTTGCAGAGACCGGAAAAGCAGCCGCTTAACTCCGCCTACCCTCTCTGGCAGACCAACCACTACTGGCTGATGGAAAACGCGTCACTAACTGGGCGCTGCTTGTCATTTTTTTTATGCGATAATCCGTAATACTGCACATGTAAAGGCTTTCATCAGTGGGTCATAGGCTCAATCACCATTGTGTTGCCTCATTCGGCGATAGATAGTGACTTAACAGACATTTATTAAAGTTAAAATCTTCGAGATGATCACTTTAAAGGCTTAAAGGAGATACCTTGTTAGATTCAGGGTGAATCTCTGCTGAGACCATGACAGAATAATAAACACTCTAATCAATAAAGAATGTCAGGTGCTAATGGATAAATAAATAACAAATGCACAGAATACAAATACTAGTTGAGGAATTTCAAGCAACAATTTGTTATTGCGTCCGCAGAGCAGCAGCAGCCATCCTATATTAAAATGCCACAACTTATAAGGCTCTGCAGGGTGAGTCAATGTGCCTTTGCTGAGAGTGATACATGCAATAAAGAATGTTGTCACTTCCACTCAGGCTCAGGTCTGTTTGCTGCTGCAGAAAAGATGCAGCTAGATGGATAAAAAGGTGGAGCTCCTAAATGTCCCCTGACGGATTTTGAATTTTGGCCGGTGAGAAATTGTTTTGAAAAACTGGAGTGAATCATTATGCTAATCGCATTCTGAAAAACAACAGTTTTAGCTGATGACACATCTCTGGGAGGGAACAGGCGGTCTGTTTTTGTGGAGTACACACACCAGACATCGAGGATGCGCTGATGAGCGAGGAGAACATGTCTGACAAATTGCTTCAAATGCAGCCGCGGAGTCCTGTGGCGGGAGGATTGAGAGACTCAGCGTATTCTGGACAGTTATGTTTGTCCATTTGGGCTTGGGGCCCAGAGGCCGACGTGAGTGGCACAGGATATTAGGGTCAGACAGGAGCGTGATCTAAGGAGACTATGGCAGAAGCTTTGACCGATAAAACCCTGCTGCCCTGCTGATCCCTGACTCTCCGCTCTCTGAGTCCCTTTTAAAACAGCTGATTTCACCCGTTCTGGCACACTTGGCCACTTAAAACCCAGCAGTGCTCAAATTTTTTGCAAGTCCTGGCTTTGGATCACGTTGCACGCCTTAAAAGCTAAAATAAGCAGAGCGAGACCACTTTGCATAAATTGCTAACCATGCTAGATAGCAAGGGCATACATGCATGATGCTAAAAAGCATCAAAACAGTGGATTTAATCAGGAAATGAACTGAGAAAGGGACTGTGAGATTTTCATATGAAGTGTTGTTTTGCAGATTGAGCAGCATTATGGACGGTAGCGTGCAGTGACGTGTAGCTTTTACTGCCCTCTGACCCCAACTTAGCTTTAATGGCCCCTGGACCTCAACCAGCTGAGTGTCAGCAACCACAACAGCAACAACAACAACAGTCTCATCTGCAGTGTTTTGTTTGTTCTGTGTGTTTGTCTGTGGCCTATGAGCAACCTCACTACTCTAACTTTCCCAAATTGTTAGCGCGGCTGATTTATTCAGTGAATTAAACAGCTTTTAGGAGGGAGTTTACAGATCTGAACTCAGTTTAGCCATGAATATTCAGCGGTGTGACTAATTGGGATAAGAAGTGAAGTGTTACCTGGCACAGTTACGCTACGCTTTAAACAGATTACAGATTTGGTTTGCCAGTTTCACTACACCTGCTGATAAGGTTCAAAGTAATCCTGGGAGGCTGTAGCCTATTTTGCGTGGAGTGAATGATTCAACATAAAGAGGATTCTGCAAAGATGCTCTAAACCTACAGACTGTGTGTGCATGGTTTTGGTTAAGGTTATAGCACACGCTCCTGTGGGTCATTGGCAGGTCACGTTTGATAAAACCATCCATCCATTCATCTTCGACAGCCTTTCAAATCCTGTTCAGGGATCTCTGCAGGCCTCTTCAAGCTTTCACCGGGCAGGACGCCGGATACATCAGAGATATTCAACAGTCTGTCTGCAGCCTGTTTACCCTGGGAAGCACACAGACCTGTGAGGTCATGTTTTATTTGCTCTGGCAGATGCATCTGGTCTCCTCCTGTTCAGTCTGATTTCCAACTAGCCTGATTCAGTCGGGCCAATCACAGCCGTTCATCCCATTTAGGGTGGGTTTAAGCGTCATTGAGGCGTTTTCGTAATCAACCAAGATAGGTTCCTCTGATGTGGAACGTTCTGAATCTGCTGTTGCATCAGTGTAAAAGATGCTGGTTAGTTGTTCACGTTGGCTACAAATGGTTTTGAGATAATGCCAAATATCTGCGTATTAATTGAACTACAACCCAATATGAAGTATATCAAAGAGCTAGCTAACTAGCGTAGCAGCCTGCAATTAAGGTTGGTTGCTCGGATTGGTTGTAGCACCCAGAGCCATTGTGGTCAGTGGCCATTGATAAAACACTTGGAAACCATAACGAACTGAGAGGTTCAAGATCAGAAACTGTAATTTTCTTTTAAATTGCCATAAACATTCTTCTTAGTACACACCATAGACTGTATAAAAAGATGGACGACATGACAGCTCCCTAAAAGTGAAGCCAAAACATTTTGAGCCCCCCCTGCTGACCGGCTGCAGTATAGCTCATAAAGCCCGCCTCCTCCATGTTAACAGATGGGACATGAGTCAAACTATAAAATCAAAATACACGTTAAAAATGTTTTTCTCAAACATGGTTTCTGTCATTATAGTTTGTTCTTATCATGCTGATTTACGTCCAAGTGTTCATTTTTCTGACAAGTTTATTTTTAATTAGTTATTTGATGCTGTAATATCAGGCTCCTGCAGCCGATCTGTTCCGGATTAGCAGAGTGGAGGAGGAACAGTGAGGGGAAACGTAACTAAAACAATCACTACAGTCATTGAAGTTTACATATCTGTGAATGTCTGCTTCAGACCAACACAAGAAGCTGCTCTGCTGTTAAACACACCGACATGCGGGATCTTTGTCATTCTTTCCCCCCGGTAGTTTAGGTGTGTGTTTTGGTTTGTGCAAGTGGCTGCGGGGGCTCCACCCGCCGATCTCTACTGCGCAGCTCTGGCTCCAAATGACGTCACCATCGCAAGATGGTCGCACCTGTCACAGGGGCTATTTTGGCTTCAACTTCGTAAAATGAGAGCAGATGGAGACACGCCATCCATCTTTATATACATTCATTGCTACTTACTCACAAGCTGTCAAGCTCTAGCTGTCTAAATCTAACTGAATTTAGCATTTGTTTGTCTGTTAGACTGTTTTAACAGCTGATATTTTGAGTTGTCGCTTTATGGTGGGTAACGTTTCAGACCAAATTATACTTATGCATTGATCCTGCACTGTAGCCTACATCACTGGGGTTAGGGTTTCCAGTTTACTGTGTTGAGCTTCTTTCTGCCTCTTTGAAGCTAATAAAAGTCAGCTACTTTCACTGAAAATATGCACACAATACAGACAATGAGAAGGGCAATCATCACCCGAGTTTTAGTTGCATTTGGAGGCCAAAATGCTTTAGCAGCTAGCCACATGCCAGCAGTGAGTGAGCATGCTCAATAACTTGACCCTTGAACTTGTAAATCTAAATGGAATGCAGCCAACAACTGAGATTATCCTACTATGGCATGTTAAAATCTATTTCCCTAAACAGGGAATGCAATGCTATGAATATCTCGTTCCATCCAGCATCTACAGTACAATCTACAGCCCTGCAAGTGACAGTTTAAGTGACTACTCTGTACAATGCATGTGTTTCTGCACGCTGCGGTGTCCCTCAGGTGTACGATACAAAAGAAAGAGTTAAACGACACTTATTTTCAAGATGGCTTTGAATGCTGAATCTTAAACCTTTCCATACAATACATCTATACTTCAATGCAGCTGCAAAGAATAGGATGAGTAATCCACGACCACCAGTCTGCATCACAAAAAAAGAACACAAGCAAAACCGACTCTTTGTTACGAAAGCATTGACTGAATCACAAGCTGTACCTTTCACACATAGAAGGTCCTAACATTCAAAACTCTTTGTACAATAACAACCACCGGTGCTCTCACAGATATGACGAGTAATCAGCTCTGACTGAATAATAAAGTAAGCACAGCACACTACTCACTGAATGACAGTGAAGATGCCGAGTTCATTGTCGTCTGGGTCCATTGCTGACGACAAGTCTTTAATGCAGTGCTTGTTTCTGTTTTCCCCTGTCCAGGCCTTTCAGGACTCATTCACTGATGCGTGCTCCCGTCCTACCTCCTGCCTCCAAACTTTCACCCTGCTTGATTTGGACTTTCCATAGGCAACTGAACTTGTCTGACTAAGCCATTCAGTTATGATTACATACAGCTCCCCTGCCCAAGTGAGTGGATGGTGCCCTGGGGGAGGAGACCGAGCCCGTCGCTTCTGCCTCAGTAATGAAACAACATCACATTCCGGGCCAGTGCATCAGAAAACACAGAGGGATCAATGCCGAACAGCTGGACTCCAATGAGTCGCTGTGGTGGTAAAGGCTGCCTCAATGAGTGAGGCCCTCATGAAAAACACGCTCTGTTTGGGTGAAGTTCACCTGTGGCTTTTTTTATATTTCAACTCGATGCGACGGGTAAAAGCAGGAGTTAAACACATCTGAGTGCTTTTTCTTGATGGTATCATTAACGTCATTGCAGCACACAACTAAATTGCAGTATCTGAAATATTAATCTGATCCCTGTACGAGCATTTGGAAATGGCATGTGTTTTATCATCCATGAGGGCTTAAAAATTAAGCTTCTACCGTAATCCAAACTCTATTACTATCTGCTTGCCAACTGTCACCCTTAACGGAGCCAAACCTAAATCCTATATAAACCAGAGAATTAAATGTTAACCTAAATGTTGCAGGGTGGAATCAGGTTTTACATTATTATTGAATGTTTTACACATCTATTGTCAAAGAATGCAGCTGGTCACCTAATGAATGCAGTCCAATAGTATTTCTATCAAGCGCACATTTTTGGATTTTTAGGGCATTCTCGCAGAAAGCCACGGCACTTTAACATCATGATAGTTCACGCTGGATTATGCCATGCAGACTCCCTCATGCATGAATGGCATACAAAGTCTTCCATTAGTTATGAACTGAGGCACGTGTCTTTGCCTCTGCAAGCAAATAGAACCGCTTGCATAACACATCTCCTGCCATGTACACACAGCGGTCTATGACAAGTGAAGTTTAGCTTATATTTAGCAACAACACAGTGGAACACAAAGTCTGATTATGAAAAGATGTCTTGCAACATATTTACATTACTATGCTAGTGTTGCATTATTATGTGCACTGTGCAAATAGAGCACACTGCTTCTCTTCATGCATGTAGCTGAGCATGGCCATATGGCCACAATGGAGCTCTGCGTGAGGTTAAAGCAGACAAAAGCAGACCTTTCTGTGAGATAAATACAGCGCATGAATCCATCCAATCATGTGGCCTGACACCCGCCCCTGGGCCACAGCGCGCTGCATCAGTGGCCTGTTTTTTCCGTGACACACAGGGCGCATCACTTAGAGCGGGGCTGCTCAGAGTGCAATAACCCCGCGCAGTGTGCACGACCGAGGATCACGTTTAGCATGTTGTCTCGGGGTCACAACAGAGATGATTTGAGATGGTGATGATAGGCCGTGTGTGCTCTGAGACTCATTTGATTTAATGTGCTGTTCACTGTGCGTGGGGGGGGATTGCTCATTCGTTTCCTTAGAACAATGTGAAGCTGCATGCTCCTTTGCAAATAGCTCTGACAGATAATAAGATAGCAACACACAGTTCAGTTTGTGATTAGCATAATACACTTAGGGCACATGAAACCAAAACATCCAATCTTTAACAATAATTAATGGTGGGTAAAACTGAAGCAAAAGGTGCTGCAATGTAACGTGCATGTGGAAAAAGACACAATTAAGTGATTCAGTCTATCAGGCAGATTTGTGCCTCACACACAAAAAGGAAACGACTGTTTCATTACTTTAAGGAGCACAACAAACAGAAGATGCAGTCATTTGCATAAAATGATGAGTGTCGCTCCATGCAGAACAGGAACACTCATATTAATATAATAAGAGCGTCTGCTTGGCCCTGACGTAGTATTTGTCGAAGCCTTTGACTGCATTCATTCCAATAATGCAATTTGGCTACCAATCTGAATTGGGGTAGTGATCTATTTTGCCATCACAGAACAATGGCAAATAGGTCATTAATCATAATTAATTAAACTAATTAGAAACCCATTAACGACGTTGGAAAAGCAATTGCTCTGATTAAAGTCTGAAAGGTGTTCCCGCTGTTTAAATCAAACATTACCATCAAAGTGCATTATTTAATGAAACTGCTTTTTCAGTGTATCTTTCCTCATTACTTTTTCTGGGGCACAATTAACCGTCAGTAAAGTAGAGCACCAACACGCCCGACAGGCAGAAAAACAACTGTCCTAATAAACCAGTAAATATACTTATAGCAGAGACAGGAAGTACACAGAAGTCAATCGCAGTCAATGAGATCCCAGGATATCACATTCCTCAAATCAGATAGCTACTCTCGTGTCAACACACTACAGAAGCTCCACCCCCACTGGCCTGGGAGGATAGGATTCACAGCATCCAGCAATTATCTGTAATGTGGGAGAAAAATCAATGTGCCCATGGAAAGCTGCTAAGGTCACCAAGCCGACGCTGTCGCTTGAATCAGAGGCACTGCGTCGCTGCGGGCTGAGCTCCGAGCCTATCGGCCGGCATCTGTGAGAACACGCATCGCTTGTAATGCTGTGGATTACGATGATTATTAGACAATGACGATATGGAAGATAATTGGTTTTTGCATTTGTGGGAAAGAAACTCATAAAGGATTTCAGTCATTTATTAATTAGGATGTAAATAATCTAATCATTTAACAGAATGTAGTTCCTTTAGCAGTTGGCACAATTTGACACATAATGTTTTTATACTTGAATTGGACGTTAGAACACACTGTCCACTTTCTACACTAATGCAGCAAGAACTCCGCCAACTTCTAAACTAAATGGCTCATCATTGAACATCTCTGTTGTCTAAATTTAAAAACAAGTGAAACAGACTTAGACTCACCTCTGTTGCTCTTCATTTGTATCCAAACTGGCACCAACACAAACTTCATGTTTGTCCATGTAGTCAATTTCCATGTCTTCTCTCTCAGGTAGAAACTGGAGCTAATGGACGGCAAGCTTCAAGTGTACCCTCTTTGTGGGTTAGAAGATCCTTGGCAGTGCCGTGAGGGGAGGGGAGGCCTCCTTGCAGCACTGATAGTCTGGTGTAAATTCTATTAACGGCAAAGGGATATTCAGAAGAAAGAAAAATCAATACCTTGTGGCCAGTAATGTTTGAAGGATCGGGGCTGAGTGGAAATGTGAGATGGCACGGCCTGGCCCTGACGCAGAGGCTGCCTCTGTAAGTGGTTAATCAAGTGCTTATCTGACATCTAGATTGCATTTTCCTCCTCACCATTACTCCCATTTTCCCCTTCACTGTAGAGAAGATGCGCTATCAAATGTAAGAGATGGTAATCAGAGTAATAATAGCAGAAACCAATCTGATAAAGCTGCACTCTAATGAAGGGACCTGAAATAGTGTTTTGTCTGAATATCTCAGTTTCCTTAAAAGACATTTGTTTTCACATCTGCACTGGGAGCCACACACATGTTTGATTCTGTGCAGTCTCCTGGAAATGATGGGGTGTCTGCGATGACTCACAGAGTTCAAATCTGGCATCTCCGCTGTGTTAAAGTGAACCTCACCATTTCGTTGAGACGTTAAATAAAGACATACAGCAACATGATGCAATCAAAAAATATCTCCCGCCTACACGACAGGCTTTTTAAATTCCTCCCATATAGCTCTGAGACTGAACCCAGCCATATATTTAAGCTTATTGGCGTTGCTTTCTCAATATCTGCACACTAATGGGAGAGGAATAGATGCCACAAACAGAATGGCATATGTAACACTTCCAAAAGTGCTCGTTCACTCTCTTCTGCTGGCCCACAAGGACAGATTCTCTTTTAAATGTGAATAATTAAAGGTTTTTAACACCAGGATGCCATTGCCTGCTTGCACCGACTCTGTGCTGAGCAGCACACCAGCACAGACAAGTGACAGAGACGAGGCACTGCATTTGTTTAGGGCTAAAATAAGATGGACTGTTATGTATGATGCAGAGAGCTCCTTATACAAGCAGAACTCACTGATGGTTTGTTTGACCTCAAGAGTCCTTACTTAATTTTAGAATGGTTGCAGAATGATTCAATACCATGAAATATCTATTTTTGAAAATGATGAAAAATCCCAGTTTAATTAAGAATTTACAGGGTGAGTAAAATCAGATCAAATGTGATGCCTGTAGTCAAAATCATGCTTGTGAAGTGTCGACTGTTTATATTTCCTGTCAGATCATTTTGATGTGCACATTACTAGAATCGTTACTTCTTATTTCTCTATTTTGTGCAGTTGCGTTGTATTGTGTTTAGGATTCATGCATCTTAACAACAATGCAGACCAGGGCCTAAATGTATCCAAACAGTCACTAAATTAAAAAGTTAAAGCTCTTTTTAGCTGGTAACAAAACAGTCCGATGCCTCTACATGAGCTGCAAAAGCGAAAACATTGCATCCTCTATGTAGTTCTCTTTATTAATGCCTGTAACCGCTGCCACCGGGTCTGTGTCAGACGAGGCGATTAAGAGCACGCTGCAGAAAAATGTGAGCGAGGTCGACAAAAAGTGAAGGTACAGCAGCTTTCAGATAAAGTGAGCATTGCAAAGCTGAAATATGCTGGTATTGCACAGGTATTGCTTTCATTATGTCTAAGTTATGCATCTGTAATAGAGGAGCAACTCCCCTAGGCCCCCATATCCTCAGGGGCCCAAAAAACCCCAGGCTCACTGTGTGGTAATATGATACAGTGATTTTGTTTGGGTTTATAGAACCATCAGCTCTAAAGCACGTAGGCTGGGTCCTGCTAGATTTGATCCTACTTTTAATTATACATACACGCTTCTGTTGAGCATACTACTAATTTAATTTCTTTATCAAATAACCACACAGTAAACCTGTGGCTGTAATATTCTTGTATAGAAACACTGTACATTAGGAAAGGGTCGAATGAGGCTTGCTAATAAGAGCAAAAACACACTAAGTCTGCACAGGACAACTCAGGTATCATCCTGCTTTAATCTGTTCATGCTTAAAAAAAGAAATCAATGCACGTGTACTACCGCCATCTAGTGGCCTGTTGTCTAGTGGCTCTTTTTTCACATAGGGAGGTGCTCAGCTCATGCCATGCTGACTCATACAAACAGCCTGTCAAACACGCACGTTTGCCCCACAGTTAACGTTCACGAATGACCAGTAAATAAAAGTATAACCTGTCATAGGTGTTATACCTGATGTAGCCAGTCCTTGGTGTCTTCAAAATTAAGTATTGATTTTAACATTAGGATTCTTTATAATACACTTTAACCTTGTTGAACTGCTGCAGACTAACCATGTGACCATCATGTCTCAGCCTCATATAAAGAAGAATCTAAAAGCTATAGAGGAGCCTGTTTTGCTTTCATGTGAGATCCCCCTCAAATCTAATGGCACCGCTAGAGAATTGACCTAATAAAGTTTTAAGAAATTACCTCCCACATATATCCGCAGAAACCTGCAAGGTTCCAGAGAGACTGATTTCTTCACAGCATCTCTGCAAGCAGGCTGCACATACTGCTCATTAAAATCCAAGCTGTATAAATCAGCAAATCCGAGTTCCTTTTTATCAAAAAACATCAAATTTGAAAGTATCTGAAACTAAACTTTAATCTACAAATGATTCCAAAAGCCCAAATACATGACCTGCATGGGCCGAACGTTTATTCTGACATCTTTTACAAGGTTGGGGGATGTAAGCTCCCAGCCAGGGCCGCACTTATCCCGCTGAGGAATGACATAACGGGAAGTCTGATGAGAATCTGCTCGGAGTCGCACTCCAAACCTCGCCACCACCAAAAAAAATAAGTGGATCAAACGCAAAACCGCCCTCTTATCACCACTTCCCCTGTCTGTTTGGTGGACTCTGGTATCTGATGAATGCTTATCGTGGCCATACAGTGCTGGTTCACATGTCATGTTATCACACAGGTCCCTTCCCCAGGGCTCCCACAGGAAGAGTCTGTTCCCAGGGCACCACATGCCAAGTATCTACACTGCCTTACGGTGAGGGGAAAAATGCAGAGTGGTCAAGAGAAGCCTGTGAATGGAGGCAATGTTTGTCCAATGTTTCTGTCTCTATGAGACGTAACACAAGTGCTAAGAGTTTGTTTTTTACCCCTTTTCCACTGAAATTAGCGCGTTGCGGGTTTTTCAGACCCGGGGAGATCTGCTAATAAATGACGATTGTCTCATTTCCCATTGCCAGTGGAGCAGACAGTAAACAGTGAAGATGTTACGGTGGTTAGGTCTTTATTGTATCTATAACTCATTCAGTCTGTGTATCAAACTTGGCGCCGACAAATTTGGATCGATGTTCAAGTGCTGCTTGGACCTTAGAAGGGCGGAATTTGTAGCTGAGATGACGAGGAGTTTCAGAAGTTAGCGACGGATCATAGCATCGCCGGAAAGGGGGCGGAGATTAGCGTGTCGACCCGGGTTTTGTGTTCCCATCAGTGCCGATCGTAGCTGAGGCGATAATTACCCGGATCTACTGCAGAGCCGTCTGACCCGGGTCTGAATGCCGACTGTAACCTTTCACACTGAACAAAAAAGCAGTGTTTTTTTGACCAGTGGGAAAGGGGCTTTAATGTAGTGTGGTTCTGAAAGAGCCCCTCTAGCAATCCTGATGCTGTGAATGCTTGTGATATTACACTCTGAATATCAGTTTAAATGGCTCAGTTACCAAAAACTAACAAAGTCATATAACCAGATAAAAATACAAAAACGTATTATATATTCAGTACACTTGGTGCTGAAACAATACGCTCCCTCCTCGCATTATTCACTCTAAGGTTTGTGTATTAAACAGTTTAAATAACTGGGATACAAACAAGTGTAATAATGGAATTTCCAGTTTTTTATTTGCATTTTAATGAATAAATACAACAGCTGTTAACCGACTAGGACTTTTAATTTACTTAAAGTGGGTCATTTTTTAACAGTGTTATTTTTTTCCAAACAGCACAAGTCATTAAAAAGCTTAATTACCTTGGTGTTTACTCTGACTGCTGTGTACAATAATGTTTTTGGTTAACAGCACTAACACAAATAGACGCACACTTATGTTTATTTAGGGAAATAAGCGTTCTGTGTTAAAATGATGAAGGGTGTAGTACTGAGTTAGAGTATGTGGGCGGCGGAGGAGGGGACCAGGGACTCCACGCGCGTATTTCATAATATCATAGTGACGCGCTGGGGACCTGCTGCTGCTGCTGTGAGACGGAGCTGCTCCTTCGCTGCGTTTGGACTTGTTGCGAAGATATGAATGTCATTTACGTTACTTTTATCGATAAATTGACCAGTTAAATTAGACATGTCCGCTCAAGGATTGTTAAGCAGTGTTTTCTCGTGCTCGCTGAGCCCCAAGATCATCGCCAAGCGGAGACTGAGGCAGACCAGGAGTTTGGACACAGCGCTGATGCGACATTATGGGACCGAAGTTGAGGAGACGCCGTACAAGGTGGGCGACCTGATAGCTTCACGGTGCAGGGGATTAATGCTGTTGTCAGGTTTTATTGCCTGTAATGTCAGACCGTTTTCAGAGAGCAAAGACGCTAATGTTTGATTTGGAGCCATATGGAAACTAGTACACGATGTTTGCGTTTAATGATTTTAATGAGGATTTTCAAAATATGAGCGGGGGCGCGTTTCCAAAAAACTTTTTTTTACTTATATAGCCTAGCTTTTGAATTTATGTTTTATTTTCCAAATGCAAACACGACTAACTACTTATTAGACGCTATAGAACAGGACATGAGCGCACAGCTCAGCGCTGTAGAAACAGTATATCCAAATTCCGGAAGTGGCTGGAATTCCCTAAAGGATGATGAAGCCCAGCACAGGACTGTCGGCACTTACCTTTGATCTTAAATTAACACATTTTGAAACTTTCTTGTTGTACATAACATGCAATTATTATTTTAATTACTGAGATTGGAAAGGAGTAAAAACTAAATTGTCTTAGACCCAAGTATTGCAACATCACCGAGTTTATGACTAACAGGACTTAGAGATTGGCAAAACGTGTGATCCATTTAGCTCTATACTTTCAAAGCTGCGTCACTGGACACCGCAAGTGATTCAAGTCATTCCTTTCTATGAAATGATGCAAGCAGAAACCTTTGCTTGTTCTAACTTGCAGATGTTTGTTAAAGAGGTGTTACTGGAAAATTTTGTCACATTTGGCAATTGTATAGACATCAGGATAAAAACCTTTGGGTGGAAGAGGCTGCGATGATGAGGGTGAAATTGTCTGTGCAGTTAAGCTTCCAGTCTGATAATAGTACAGATACATTTGTCCATTTTATCTTTGCAAACCCCAAAGAACAAGACCATTACTAGCCTGAAGACACTCTTTTTATATCCAGACTAGGTTGTTAAAAAAAGTCTTTCTGTCATGTTGTTTCTATTTAAAGCATGCCTTTTATCATGTAGACATGCAAATAGCAAATAAACTCTGCACTAGAAAGTAAGGAAAGTGAATTTTCTAGATTTATTGCTGTTTTATTTTATTAGCAACCTCGATGATGGATGTTTTGCTGTTATAAAAGCATTTCTATACAACTAAAGGAAACAAGGCACCTGACTTATTACGGCTTATTAGGGCTTAGACACATGGAAAAAGATTACTGTACAGGGTGTTCATTAAAGTGAGGAGGCGTGACATGTAACTAGGAGAAAGGGGAAGGATAAAATCCATTAAAAACAGCCATTTGCATCTCTTGTACTATAAATCTGGTTTAGATTTATAGTATTCAGCAGTGAACCATGTTCTTCATTTCAGTCTGGACTGCTGTGTATAAATGGGTCCTCATGGTAACACTGTTTGTTTAGTATAATGGAAACGTGTTGAAGACGTGACATTATAATAGGCTTGTAATGAATACCAGGTACCTTGTCTCTCTTACAACAACAAGAAGCCAGCTCCAACAGCCAGAGCTCTTTGAAATGTAATCACAGTGAATCTAATTGAAGTTGATTAATATTGGAGACAGCTCTGTGTCAGAGAGAATTATAATGTGATTTATTACTTTGGGGATTGCCTGTGCGCTGCTAACACTTTAATGCTCAAAGAGCTGCTGTACAGCTTAACGCCACGCGTTGTAAACTGAAAATAGTACTTCCACTGCAGACACAGTGTGAAAAGGTACTTGTTTTAGATCATTTCTAAGGTATTTGTAGACAGTTCATCATTTTTAAAGGCACTGAGATAGACTCCAGCAGAGGTCGGAGGTATAAGATCCTTCCTAAAGATCCTTCCTAAAGACACACATGACCTTGGTTTAAACAGACAGTAAGTACGTTTCTTGAATGCTACTCTGTTATGAAAGCCACATTTTCTGGGTGTGCTTATATCTAACCAGTAGTTCATTTGGGGACAACAGTATCTAAGATACCATTGAACAACATTGGTGAAGTCAGGCTGACAATGTTTCCCCCTTTGCACAAAACGCAGCTGCACCTCCGCCCAATAAAAGCCTGACTCCACAAGACTCTCTTTTTATGAGAAGTACAGTCAAGGCCTCTTGTAAAAGTTACTGTACTGAGTTTATTAAAAGCCATCCAGATTGTATTTATCTAGTAAGAAAAGAGGGAAACTGTGGCCAGCACTGTCGCCTCACAGCTATAGGAGTTTGAATCCTGGTTTGATTCCCAGCTCGGCCTTTCTGTGTGTTGCTTGTATGCTCTCCCCTCGTTGTGCAGGTTCTCCCTGGTTACTCCGGCTTCCTCCCGCAGTCCAAAGACATGCTCATTAGGTTAATTGGTGCCTTGAATTGCCCGTAGGTTTGAATGTGAGCGTGACTGGTTGCCTGTCTCAGCCCTATGATTGACTGGGGGCCTGTCCAGGGTGTACCCCGCCTCTTGACCAATGACAGCTGGGATCTGCTCCAGCTCCCCTTCCGCAACCCTGAACAAGCTTACAGGCATAGGTACAAGGTGCTAAGGCTTGTTTATGAAGAGTCTATAATCAATGGAAATCAATTATTGCAATGTCTTTGGTCCTTGTGTTTGTAGCCTAGCGTATGCTTTGTTAAAGGGCCAGTTCACCGATTTTCAACACCAGTCCTATCATGCTATTATGGGGAGCTGACGCCATTATGGTGAAAAGAAAAATGCAATGTGGCTCTGTGCCTTTGGAGGATGCTATCCGCTTCTCCAATGGGCCCTGGAAAACCTCCGCCAGACTACGTAAAATGCGTCATCTGGCGGAGGCCAGGGAGCTTGCTAAACTACACGTCCCCAATCTAGGACGTCCGCCTCCGCTGTCATGTCTCGTTCAAAATTGTCAGGTTTGAAATGTAGACCTGAAGATTTTTTAGACGATCCACCGGTATATTCTCGACACATTTTGGATTCTGTACTGCGCTAAGCTTTGACTGACAGTGGCTTTTTCCAGGGGCGAAATTCTCCTTAAAGAACACAATGTGTATATTTCAAGAGATCACCTAACAGTAAGTCACTGTAGCACGATTCTGGCATGGACACACATCCTTTCACTTGTTTAAAAAATCATGTCAGAGTGGTAATTTTTATTTGTGCTATAAATGACCTTATATTTTCCATAGGTTAAATATCACTTGGCTCTGTTAGAGGTGTACTCAGGTTCTGAGATGTTAAGCAGAGACATCTGTTTTACATGAAGAAAGCCTCCACTTGTATTTCTCACAGTAGAGCAGCATGACCTGATCCTTGGCTAGAGTCCCTCAGGCACATATTTCTCCCCACGGGACACTGTCCGTTTGCATAGCATGGAGCGAAGACTGCGGGCGTGACACTGCACCACCGCGACATCCAGTTTGTGTCTGATACGAGGGAAATAAACAGTGGGTTACATGTACACAGAGATGCTCAATGATCGTCTGACACCATGTAGCTTTGAAGTACCTTTGTGTGGTTACATTGCTGATATATACAAGCCTCAGATGTCTTGGGTTTAGATGTTCTCAAGTCAGAGTTTCTGGTTTTACTCTTCCACAGTTCTCCTTTGTGTGTCACACTCAACAGTGCAACATGCTGTCAATATGTTTACAGGAGAGCATTGTTTCAGGCTGGAAACACACATGGACACACTCAAATAATTGTGCAAGAGGAAACAGAACATCAAGCAGGGAACGTTTTATGAGATTAGATCATTATGGATTCTTTTGGTTTGGACATGAAAAAAGAAAAGAGTTTTCAAACTTGCTTATAAGACAACTAAAAATATGTAGGCAATACAAGTGTTAATTTTAGGGTTTTTCCAAGTAGTACATTTGTTGGCACTGACCTCCTGTGTGCATCTGCCTCGCACATTTCACTGTAGAACTGATATTGTGGGTTTTAGACGTCTGTGACTGGCCCACTGTTTATACTTTGGCGGATCTCATTCCTGATCCACATATGCGCCTATCATTGGTTTCAGCAACGTTAGGTTCATTTAAACTGATTTTAAATTTCATTTTGGGATGTTCTTGGACTAGTTTCTGGCTATAAAGCCGTCCTGAGATATTGGAAAATATTTCCTTTTGATTAAATATTCTAACTTAATAACTGTACCTCAATAATGTCTTCTTTTTGTAGATTTCTTGTCTGTTGAAGAGGGTGATTTTGAAAAGGACCCCTAGCAGCGTGTGTTGTAATCTTCATTCATTTCGATATAATGCACAAGCCTTTAGGGAAATTCCTTCAGAAGTCACTACACAGCCAGATAAGACATGCAACTCGACAATAAATCTTGTTTGCTCAGCTTTCTCTAAGGAAGCTATTACATTGCTGGGACTTATAAAGCCTTTAGAGGGAGCCATTCGTCATTCTGTTGTAGTAATGTAGTGACGAAATGAGAACATTCATCACTGGGACAAAGATAAAGGGTTGACAGCAGGTAGCATCCAAATAAAAAAGCAAAGAATCAAAAAAGATTTGTGCATTAACCTTGGATGAAGCCTACATGACTATCCTGTTACTGATGCTGTTATTTAAACAAGCCCTGCAGTTTATGATGATACATATGTCACCTTACTTCAGCATATGGGTTTTGTTGCACAGACTTTGAGCCACATATGTATTCCCTCTTTGTCTGTGGCAGAATTTTTGCCATATTACATTTCAAAATGAAAGAGCATGATGAGTCATAATAACACACAAAGTGAGCATGGCTGCTTGGATATAATGGTGGAAAAATGTGATGCTGCAGAGAGAGAAGTACTGTAGTGTCGGACTGCTTAGATGGAATGCCAGGCTGCATTCCTCTGAGCACCACGGAGGAGAGTCGGCCTAAAGGAGAGAAAGACAATGACAAAGCATCACAATATATCAGTAACAAGACCCTTGAATCTCATTAAGGATTTTAAGTTTGTTAATGAGGGACGGATGATATTGTAATTAAAATCCAACTTCTTTCTGGAAAATGTTGCTTTTGGAGCCACATCAAATTTGGCAGTTTCCCCTCTTTTTCTATCCTCCTCTTAAAAATGGAAACGTTCAAATGAAACAACTGTGCCTTGTTTGTGACTTGCCAAAATGTATTATTTGTCTGTGTGCTCTCAGGCTTTGTTTTTTTCAGTACTACAGAAAAGTAAACAATTAAGAGACATTAAACCTTTTCATTGAAATCCATGTGAGTGAATTCCTAAATTGCTCCTAAAATGAAAAAGGATTTATGAAATATGCTGTCTGAAATGCTGATTTCTGTCTATAACCAGACAACATCCCATTAACAACCTCATTTCACCACTCCAGGAGGCAAAAACCACTTGAGGCTACTTTAGAATAGAGACTGTACATTTGTCTGTAGTCTTGCACAAATGAAAGGAAATTTGATTTTTGTTTAAGTTATTCCCAGTTAAGTATAGAGGTCATTTTATAAGGCTGCATGCATGGGTTCTCAAACTTTAACCAGAGGACTGCCATTCTAGCGCTGACCTTCCTGTATTCTACATATTAATATCTCTGCTGCCGTTGCTGACTGCCAATAACCTCCCAAAATGTCCCAAACTTACTAAAGCCAAATAAAACAATTTCTCACTTATAGCCTACTACCACTATTGGTTTCTGGTAATGCAGTAGTTATGGGTTTATTTACCTTGTCTTTGAATTGCCTGCCATCAACAATTGTAACTTCCTCCAGTCAAAAAAGTTGACTAGCAAGCTAACGTTACGACGCCCAAAATGCATCTGTTTTGCGGCCCGAGCAAGAGGGTTTTTTTCCTCAGAAAATCAAATTAATTCTTAAATCTGTTAATCTCAGTTTCTTCTACTGTGTTTTCTGTCGTTCCGAACGTACTATCAATGCTATACTGTGAAGTACTCTAAAGTTGTGGGGTTTGTTTGTTTATTGTATATTTCGCTGTAATACTTAAATTCGTGCCATTGACTTGTTTTCCATAGCAACGGCAGCTGAGGCATATGGGTATTGTAGTATTTAACGTGGTCTGCCCTTTCAACTGGTCGAAATGTTGTTAGCAACCTTATAGCCGGCGATAGCGATAGCCTACTCTAAAAGGCACTGGTCAGTTTATTCATCATCACAATTCAGCAAGTCAATAATTTAATTACTTTCAGCGTAAACATACTTTTCGTCAGTCCCAGTCAATAAATTACTGCATGAATAAACCACCAAATACTATTCGTGGTTGTGATGTGTAACGTTACCCAAAATCTACAGGTAAGGAGCTCGGTCACTTTCGCTCCACAGACATGTTTTTGTTTTTTTTACTTCCGACCCGAGCAGCGACCCCTCCCAGTCAAACCCTCCCAAATTATTTGGCAGTAGTCATTTTATTCAGGGGCTGCGTCTATAACCATACTGATGTCAACCAGTCGCTAAACTATACGTTGTGCAACCGTGGACTATTTTTACTTGGAGGATTTCGTCTGGATTCAAATGGCGCGGTTTTTTTCGACATTAAGTTGTTGCCCGCTTAACTTTTGAGTGGTCACCTCTTATTTTAGGCGACCCGACTCTCTGTTATGGGGGACCCTGCACTTTTCGAGGGAAGCTTCACCTATCTTGTGAGTAACTGCTGTTGGTTTGTGTCAGTGCAGCAACGTGAAAGCTTCAAAGGTCTTAACTGCATCAAAAAGACTCACCATCAATATTGAAATAAACAGACAGAAACTTACGTTAACACAGGACATTAAGGCTATAACTTGTAGAGAACTCAAACGCACCATACATTATAGTGCTTTATTATAATGAATATCATTTTTCAGTGATTTTGAAGATGGTATTGACAGCCCTTCCAGGTCAGCTCAGCATAATCTCCCCATGCATCAATCATCAACTAAATATATAGCTATAATACGTTTTTGCATTGGCTACTAGTTAGATTCCCATGCATCTGTTCTGCATTCTTTCACTCCTTAGCACCAGTAGCTTATTATTAGTCCAGTCCTCCGAGGATATTTGTTAATAACAGATATGTGTTATTGTTCTATGACATTACCTTGAGAGCAGAAAGGGAAAATGATTGATATCTGCCCTTGCATTTTAAACCATGTTCTCTGTAGAGCACATGGGTTTATTTATTAATTTATCTCAACAATGACAGGATGTGAGTAATTGAATGAGTTTTTGTGATTGGGTAGTTTTTGAAGGACACCCTAAGTTATTTATGTTTCGTCAACACAATACTTACAATGAAGGTAAAATGTCTCCAATCAAATGCATGTTTTCAACATTAAAATTAAAAATGTAATGTAGAACTAAAATAATGTAGAGAGAGTGTAATATTGTGAAAAACTCTTCCCACAATGCACCATTGAACTGCTTCCTGAGTACTGGGAAATATTCATCACTTCAGTGGATCTAGTTCCAGTGTGTTTGATTGTTGTAATCTGAGTTTTCAATCTCTCTATATTGGAGGAACTACCTTGCACGTTTCCTCTCATTGTATTCCAGGGAGCGCGAGCACAAGCTTTGTGTTCGACAAGGACTTCAATTAACTTAGCTACTGCACAGCCAAGGAAAGTGCACCCGAAATGATCTGTTGTGACAAAAGTTAGGAAAGGTTTAAAGCAGTACCAGGCCTCTTTCTGTAAAGTTAGTTCATGATGTCCTAGAGAAGCAGCTGGAAACAATGTGGTGCTTTGATGAATGGTTTTAAAGTTCTGGTATTCATCAGTGACTCTTGAAATTATGAGCTAAGAGTGACAAGAAGCAGAGACTTTGACAATGGCTGCTTCTCTATCAACTGGGAGCAGCTGTTTGAGTAAAAGTTTTTGTTGGGAAAAAAAGCCAAAGACAAAAAGATTAATATTTGTTATATTTAATAATGATATTTTTTCTGAGAAGTAGAATAAAAATGAATAGCACGTGTGAGTTTCAAAACTGCACCCGAGTGAATCTGCACTCAATACGTCATGTTTGAGCTAAAGGGCTATTGCGTCATATTCTTGGACTTGCATAATCAAAGAAAATAGCGTTGACTTGATGACGTCACTTCACTGACTGAGAGAAACTGTGGGAACCCGGCTTACCCTCACATCAGATAATGAGAATGTTTCCACTCCCATATAGTCACACAAGAGGAATGTCTGCACAAAATGACTGGATAAATGCAAACTCGACTCTCCCGATCATCCGCTGCCTTCCCTACATTATGCAACCGAGGCACACAAAAAAGGAATAACAGAACACAGTACACCCCATCTATCAGACTTGTAATATACAGTATGCTACCACTGTGATACACTCAGCTCAGTGATACGAGTTTAACTCAGAGATTGCTTGCTTACCCTCTAATCCTGCTGTGTGGTACAGGCTGCAGGTCTTTGGCGGACAGGATATCATAAGCAATTATTGCTAAATTGTTGGAGCTTCCTGCTTTTTTTTATCTCTCATATGTGACTGAGTATGTTTTGGTTTTGGACTGTACATCAGACAAAACAAGCAGCTTAATGATGCCATCCTGTGCTTGGGAAATTGTCTCATTTTGTATGCTAAACATCAATCAATCAAGAAAACAATCAGCAGATTACTCTTTAATGAAATAATTACCGCAATAGGTGAAGCCCTGCTACATTTCATTGAAGTTGATTTAGATTAAGTGGAATGAAAAGTGTCCATGCTGTTTATTCTGTGATCAGTGAAATAACAAGATGTGCTGTAAAGTTACACTTTTAAAGAGACGTGTTGTTGTCCCTTGTTGCCTATTTTATGCTAACAACTATAATTAACTCTTCCTAATAATGCAGTGCAGCTGCATCGTATTGCAGTTAAGGCTTTATTCACTTGCTTACAGCTCTGATTTTCTCCTTTTACTACAGAAATATAGACATAGACAAAATGCTTGTCATATCACATTCTCCGTACATGTTTACACTGTACTCTGCCATACTGTGTGTAGCGCCGTCTGAGCTCTCATTTAATGGAAGTGAGTCACTTTAGTGTAAGCCTGATCCTGATAATGAGTTATTAAGCCTCTTTAGGACACGGCTCGTATGATTGACTTTGTCTGTACTGGATCAAAGCTCCTTAATCTCCTGCAGAAAGATGCTCGGAGGTTGCAGATTATTTGCCCTGTTATTAATACAGTACTTAAACTTCAGAGTGGCTCTTTAATAGCAATGTTTGCTTACGACTGATGATTGATGAAAGCTTATTCAAAGATCAGTGGAGTATGCACTCAAATTTTATGCAGCATCATGCCTTTATTGTGTAGAGTAGGGACAGAATAAAGATGAGTTATTGCGCATTTAAAGGTTACGGTGATGTTCTTGATTTATTTATCAGCATATTTTTGCTGCTTATAAAATAGGACACATTCTTGCTGCTTTGTCAGGTAAGAAATCAGATCAAATTCAGCTTTGGGTTCTGCACACTGCCTCTAAAACATCCTGTCCTCTTAACACCGTTAGCTGTCACTTTCCGTCATGGGAAACAGCAGAAGATTAATGTTGTCATCATTTTCAGGTGACAAGTGAAGCGAAGGTGTCTGTCGGCTCATGCAAACGCAGGATCCGTGGAGGGGTTGACTGGTCGTGAACTCGGAAAGTGACAGCGGTGATAGATGAATCTGATGCATTGTGTGAATAACTGTGTGTGTGTCTGCAGGGTGACTTCACCTGGAACAGCGTGTCAGGACGCAGCGTAGGCCTGAAGCCCGTCCCCTTGCAGAGCCTTTCAGAGTTGGAGAGAGTCCGTCTCCAGGATGTGGCCTTCAGGCGATTGCTTCAGGATAGAGACCTGGGCTGCCAAATCAGCATCCCTAAATGTATTAAAACACACTAACGCACACAACCAAATAGTCCCCTTCCTTTTTAACCTAGCTGCTATTCTTTCCAAGGCAGAGCTTGTCACAGCACGTCCTCTGAAACACACCCAGGATTATCTTCTTTCATTTAATATACCTATAATTGTTTTGTATTTATTTATTGCACTTTAAACATACTGTAATGGGCTGTTTAAGTCATTGCATATAACCTAGAGTTCTTCCTCTGCTTCTTCTCTCAGATGGCCACAAGCACAAGAAGTCCCTCAGGAGGAAGTTGGACTCATTATCCAAAGAGAAGAGTAAAGATAAAGGTAATGTTCGATGAAGTGAAAATGCTCTGTAGTTTCGAGCTTGGTCAGCCTCTGACACTTGATTAATTCCTCTGCTGGAGCTACAGTATATAGACTCAGTGAAGCAGTCGTTCTCAGCTGTTTATACCCGCGGAGCACCGACTGATCAGAATCTACAGCACAATAAAGAAGCCTCAGAGGGAGCTGTGATCTTCCACTGCTGCCTGCTGCAACAATCCGGCAGGAAAGTGATGTTCCCTGTCGGAGAGGCAGTCGAGGGAAATAACAAAAACAATCTTAAGTGGAGGCTCATTCATTACAGCCTGCCCTCCGGCATGGCCAGCCCTCTCTTTCCTCTTTCTCCGTCTGTTTACAGAGGCACTTCAGAAACTATGTGCTCCCTGACTCTGAATATTGAGTGCGCACTGCAGAGCGCTGCGCACACTCAATATTGGTATTTATTTTAAAGTTCAAGTTAGAATAGAAAGAATGGATGCAGGAAACACAAGATCCAGAAGGTGAAATATATAAGACGACTTACAAATCTAATTCAACATGTCCCGTTTGACTCGGAGCCAACGAGATGATCTTTAAGTCTCCCTGTCTCACCCTTCCCCCTCACACAGAGACTGCGCCCCAGGCGTTTGGCATACCGCTGTCTCAGGTCATTTCCAACGACTGCGCACACAAGCAGAGGCAGGACCCCCCGCGGGAGGAGCACAGCGACCCCACTGAATTAATGCTATCCTTCCTCCAACTCACCTCCAGCTTTAAGAGGGCCAACAAGGAGCTCTCCAGCAGCAACTCGTCCCTAAGCTCCACTTCTGAGACGCCTAATGAATCGCCACTGCCCAGCACACCAGACACAGCCCCGCGGACACACAGGAGGGTAAGCTTCTCTGTCGATAAACCTGACCCGCTGTAAAGCAACAGGAAATGTCTGATTACACGTGCACACTAGATTTCTCTGGGAGTTTGTGACCTTTTTGGATATTAACTCAGTGGGTGTATGAAGCAGCCGTTATAGGACTGCACAGCATTTTATCATGGTTGTCACATATCTGCTTGACAGGGTGGGGTATCTGTGGATTGCATCACAGACCTTGATGATAACCAGTCTCGCCTGTTGGAGGCCCTCCAGCTCTCCCTGCCCGCAGAGGCAGCCGGCAACAGAAAGAAGAGGCATGACAAGAAGCTCAGCCTCAACCCAATTTACAGACAGGTGCCCAGGGTAGTGGATACCTGCTGCCAGTACCTGGAAAATTATGGTACACATTATCAAACACTAACAATATATTGTGCAGAATATAGAATATATAGAGAAACATATTGGGTCAGTGAATATTTGGCCCAATATAAGCACTAATAGGGTATCATCCTCTTTTCTCAGGTCTACAGACAGTTGGAATTTTCCGTGTCGGGAGCTCCAAGAAGAGAGTCCGACAGGTACGGTTATAGCTTCTTAGATTTAACACACCTTTCTGCACCCTGCTACATTGTAGTTGAAACAGTCTTCACAATCTTTTATCCAGCTTCGGGAGGAGTTTGACCAGGGATGGGAGGTGCATTTGGACGAGGAGCACAGCGTCCACGAAGTAGCTGCATTGTTGAAGGAATTCCTCAGAGACATGCCTGAGTCACTGCTGACGAGAGACCTCTACACGGCCTTCGTCAACACAATGTGTAAGGAGCCGAACTCAAACACAAATGCATGCTTCGGTGAAGTTGTTTGGTGTTTTTAATTGACCTCAATGTAATGTCCTTTTTTCCCTGCAGCGCTGGATAATTCAGACCAAGAGAGCGCCATCCAGCTCCTGACGTTTCTGCTTCCTCCCTGCAACAGCGACACGCTGCAGCGCCTCCTCTGCTTGTTGTCCACAGTGGCCGCACAAGCTGAGGACAGCCTGGACAATGAGGGACGGGAGGTAAAGAAACTAGATTCACTTACACATAAAAGTAGCACATGACAAGCTGTTGCTGTTTTGATTGATGAACGATTCTCCCTTCAGGTGCAGCAAATGAGCAACTATCACAAAGTTATGCTGCATAACATAAACAGTTTACAAGTTTAATGAGATTGTGATGAATCCAAACAGCCATCAGAGGGCAGTAAGACAGATGTTTGTAACATCTGCGGCCTCTAATTTGTCGGAAAGCGCTGAGCTGAAGCGCAGCACATTATGCATGATGACCCTTTGTGGGTATCTTGATTAAATGATGCACAACCAGCATCAAGCACCCAGCTGCAGAATAACCACACAAACGCTGTGCTGCTACATCAGTCATATGGTCGATCGTAATTTATCTCCCCAGTTTATGCGTTGTAGACAACAAGAGGTGTATTGAATTGTGACATAGTGGCAAAACTGCACATTTCCACCTGCAGGCCAAAAATCTGTCCATTTTAGGATTGGACTGCGTGGTTAAAGGATGTAAGTAAGATGACCTTGCATTTTTCCCTAGCTGTGCAGTTTTGCTTTTTAAAATTAATCCTGAACTCCCTTTTTTTTTGTTAGTTAATCTTTTTATGTTAATCTCACTTTTTGACTTCTAATCCTCAAAATGGAGATTAATTGTTTCCCACGGATATAAAACCGGTTTATTCTTGGCTGCAGGCCTGAGTATACATACTGTAAGGGTGAACGAGAGGTCTGCTTGAAAAAAAAAGGGGAGAGCCAGCCTTATTAATTGTGGCAGGGCTGTTTTAGGTACACATTCCAGACATTTCCTGGGTGCCAAAGAAGGTCTGTCGACAGCACAAGAGTCTGACATGCATAGTTACTGTTCACTGTGCGCGTTGGCAGATAAAAATAAAATCTAGGGTAATTGGCTCCTTTGCAAACTTTCTTATGAATCATTTCAGTCTAAAAAACATTTTTTGTAATAGCTGAGGTCAAATTGGGGTTATCGCAGATAATACCTTGGCTGTTATGAGAGGTTGCCTAGGAAACCTGCCAAAAAAGAAACCGATGATTATTCATTTTTTAGTCACAGAAGTATAATGCTGTTTCACATTTTAAGACATTTAATACAATGTTGGATGTCCATACTAAAAGTTTCAAATCTGTAGGTAAAAGTATGTTGGAGTAATTCGCAGGTTTCTAAGCTCAGTCTGCAGCAGGCTTCAGAGAGCTGGCCAATCAGAAGAAAGCAGGCTTGTAGGGGCGGGGTTTCTTAAAGAGACAGAGCTGACTGAGTCGTTTCAGGCAGAGGCTGTATGAGGGCCCGCACAGATCACCAGTGTTAGAAAAATGATGAGTTTTTTAAACTGTAAATTATGCTAAGCTACTCCACAGGTGTCACAGAGTCAAACATGAAGCTTGAAATTAGCATAATACCCCCCCTTTAATGTAGCTTAAGAACTGCTGTCAAGTGTCTGTGTTTGAACAAGCTCCATGTTCAATAGATTATCGAGACAAATAATATCTGTACACTGTTTTTTTTTATTCTTAGATCACAGGAAACAAGATGACATCGCTCAATTTAGCGACCGTCTTCGGACCCAACCTCTTACACAAGCAGAAAAACTCGGACAAAGAGTTTGCGGTGGAGAGTTTCGCCCGTGCAGAGGAGAGCTCAGCCATTATCAGCGTGGTCCAAAGGATGATCAGCACATACGATACACTGTTTATGGTAAGCCAGCCGTCCTTACTGCAAACCAAAACAGATCCTTCTACTAAAAAGTGTTTGTGGGGAGTTCTTAAACTTAATGGAGTCGAGTCATGTAATAAAATGTAAACATTAGCTTTATAGCTTTTAAGAAGGCTTAAGATTTTACAGTCAGTCGTAAAACTTAGTAGCATCGCAGTAAAACACAGAAATTCATCTTATTTTCTCTCCTGAAACGGGTGAAATAAAGTCCTCATTACTGCTTGGCAAAGGAGAAACCTTACTGCCGAGGTTAACACATATCATTACAGCCTTTTTATATAGACAGTGATTGGGAGCGAGGGCATCTGCATCATGTTTTCTGCTCTTATTTTGAAAATCAGAGCTGTTTACGAAGCCAGAGGGCACAAAAAGCCAATCTGACATTTGCTCTGCATCATAACGTCTGCTTTTCTTACTACTGCTGTTAATTATTCTCACCCTATAACAGACAGAGCACATGCTGTTTCCTTTCAGTATTAGGGCACAGTGAAATTAACATAAAGTATATATTTCTTTTGATCCTCTCAGGTGCCTGCTGACCTGCAGAATGAGGTGCTGATGAGTGTGCTGGAAACTGATCCTGATGTTGTGGATTACTTACTGCGAAGGAAGGCCTCTCAGTACTCGTGAGCCTCCAGATTCCTAAATTATAGAATGCATCACTCTCATGATTACTCCTTATCTATATACTCACTGTATTTAGACTATTAATTACCTCCTCTTTGTGTCTGCAGAGAGCCAGGCCTTCTCAGAGCAGAGGAGTCCTTCCCTCTGACTGACAGATGCTTATCCAACGACTCCATCAAAGCATCTAGTGGAGAGGTGTCTCCCTATGACAACAACTCGCCTGTCCCGTCAGATCGGCTGCTCTGTAAACACCCGGAGGACAGCAGTCCACTCTCAAACAGAATCGCCCGACCTTCAGGGCAGAACAAACTCAGCAGCCGTTCTAAAGACGGATCTGGCAGCACCTCCCCTACACTTTCTACAGACAAAGGTGAACAATGATACCATTCTTATGTCTGTTCAGTAGGTATGTTGTTGGAGCTGGCAGACAGTTAGCTTAGACTAGCATGAATTTAAAAGGGGAGACAGTTAGCCTTGCTCTGTCTATAAGTTACAAGTTAATTTAAATACATATGAGTAAGTACACATGCATTTCTAATTATTTTGTAGTTTTAATTACCTTTGGAAAAGCTGTTTTCCCCTGTTTCCAGTTGTTGAAGTTAAGCTAACCGACTGCTGGCATGAGTTTCATATACTGTATACCACTTAGACATTAGAGTTCCCTTTCAGTCGGTATAGCAAATATAGTAGGGGACATCACGCCCTTACTGTATGTGTTGTACCTCGTTCCTCTCCTTCAGGGAACAGACATTATAGTCACAAGATTTTGGTCCTCTCCTTTTGATTCACTCGGTGCAACACTTATAGTATAGGATATCATGCCCTGACTCCCTCTTCTACAGGGAACAGAAGTTATAGTCAAAACATTTCGCCCTTTCAGTCGATTCACTCGGTACAACACATATAGTATGGGCGTGATATCCCATACTATATGTGCCTGGTTCCTCTCCTTCGGGGAACAGAAGTTATAGTCATAACATTTCCTTCCCTCTTAGTCGATTCACTTGGTACAACACATATAGTATAGAATATCATGCTCTGTCATGTGTTGTACCTCGTTCTTCTCCTTCAGGGAACAGAAGTTATAGTCATAACATTACGTTTTATTGATTTTCTTATCGTCCTCCTGGAAAGATAAAGCAAAAAAATGTTGAACTATTTCCTCAATTTTTGTCGATAATGGTCTTAAAGACAAATAAAACTTTAAAGTTTTGTGCCTTTTGCTGTTAGTATAATGTAATGATGATATAACAGATGGGCTTTAATACACTGTCTAGCCGTCGGTATGGGAACATAAGCTTGCCTAAAATTTGAGCAGGATATATTTTATATTGACAGAATGAGCAATTAAATCTAAGTTCTAATCTTCTTGATGTTTTTCTTCCTCTCAGAGGCCTCATCTGAGACTTTCTGGGACACCTGGCATGAGCTGTTCAGCAAAGATTTCACCGGTCATCATGTCACTGGTAATAAACTCCTCTCTACATGTTGCTGCAGATGGTCTTGAGATATGTAATGAATGCTGGATGTTAATTAATGCTTTCTCCCAGGCTCCCTCGGAGACATGTCGGAGTGTGAGTCGTACGGATCGTCGGAGGGGCTGAGCAGTCACCAGGGCAACAACAAGCCTGACAGAGCAACACAAACCTCATTGGGCGTGCTGGAAATCAGGCCACACCTCCCAGTGACTCGCAGCAGCAGTGGTCCTCATGACCAGAGAGGACAGAGACAACAGCAATCATCATTGCATCAGGGTCTGAGTGGCCAATCAGCAGCCATCAGCTCGGACAACTTAGCAGGAAGGACAGGACACCCTGCATGCCCGTTATTAAAGGTCAGGAAGGATAGTTTGTCTCCTTTTCACTACTCAGGACAGCTGAGGGAGACGCACATTTCTCACTCCACACCCTCCCTTTTCACGAGTAAACCAGACCCCCAAACCCCACAGCAGTCCCAGCAAAGTGCTTCCCCACACACAGACACAGACAAGGGCCCTGGTGCATCGAACGGGCCGTCGGAGCGGTGGCATATATGGCAGATACTGTCAAAGGAAAATGCAGACACCCTGCCTGAAACCTTGGTGTGATGCACACTCTCACTTTGAACTGTAATGAGACGAGTCACATCATCACTTTCTGAACTTGGTGCCAACTGTTTCTCAGATGTGTTTGTTTAACTGTAAATATATCCGTTTTGTTGCATATATAAATATAAAACACAATGATTGTTTTTAATTCAGTAGTTCTGTTTTAGTCGTTAAATTCATCACACACATATTTTAAGCATTTGACATAAACGTTATACTAAGACTTGAATGATATTAATGCTTAAATTGAAGCCTTGAATGTTATTTTTAATGCTGAATGTGAAAACATAAACTCTGTTTTGTTGTAGGGTCTGCTTTGAATATGTAAGTAGTTATATTTTTATGAACTGTTGCATTTAAACACTCTTTTTCTGCCGAAACACACCTGTTGAATTTGTATTTTAAATGCGTTTATCACGGTTAAGCAGGATGACTTACAGGCATATACTGTATAATATTTGTAAATTTAATATAAAAAAAGTATAAAATATTTTATATTAACTTTGTGTTGTGACAAGAGACAATCAAAACTAAAATAGCATATTTGAGGAAATGCAGTAATTGATCTTTTTTGTTCAGTTGACACTTAGGTCTTTTATTTTGAAATTCAGTCAGACTGATCTCTACCTCCTGCTTTAAACAGGGTAAATTGTTACCACAGTTATAAGTGCCATGAACGTAACAAGATGTGGAGCTTGAATAACCTTAGGCTACGTTCACCCTGCAGGCAAATGTGGCCCAAATATGTGACTCAGGTCTGTTTTTTCATGACATAGTGACCCACACAAATCACATGGATTCTGATCTTTTCAAATCTGATTTGGTCCACCTTCTTATGTTCTCCTAAATCAGATACAGGTCAGATTTTTTGCAATGCGACCCGATATGAACTGTCATATCGGAATTCATGCGACTTTCAGGTCACTCTCTATCGTCACAAATCTGCGCTGGCGGGAGTCAAACTGTAAATATAAACATGCGCCCACACACACCTCCGTACTGAAGTAGCAGCCATTGCTCCACAAAAAGCCATAATTAAAAATTTGGCTCTCTTTCTCCTCATCCTTGTTATCATCTGCTGTCGAATTCGCTGACTTCCACAGCACATCAATTTATTCATAAAAAATGTCAACGCCGACTTTCATGGCACCCTTGTTTGTTTATGTATGACGTGTAGCCTTTGTGATTGTTCTTTTACGCATGTTGGTCAGATCAGGACCGTGACCAGTTCAAACTGCAATCTGACATTTTAAAAATAACGTGAACGGCGGATCTGAGCGATGAATCAGAATTGAGCACTAAGACTTGCAGTGTGAACGTAGCAAATTGGACAATGACGTATGCAAAACAATATGTACTGCATATCCAATCTAAGTTACAGCAAAGAACGTGTACAAATTGATTACCAAAAACATGAAACTCATGAGTGTTTTGGGATAAATGTATGTGTCCATTATCTGTTTATTCTTTTAAATTCATCCTGGAACGCTAAGGGGGCACTCTGGACATAATACTCTTTAAAAGTGACCACAGCTTAAACATTAGTGCGCAAGTCAGTAGACATGTCTGAGTCCAGGTAGCAATCTAACATTACCCTTTCCTCTTGCTGTTCAGATATAGACAGCATCACATTTAATAGTTGTTACCTGCTTGAGTTGGCAGCACATATTCTGCTTATGAAGTAAGTTTCAACAGTAATCAGAAGACAATGAAACAGTTACCTGAACTGGCCACAAGAGGGAAGTATAAGACCAGGGTATAGTTTTTGGATTTGTTGCCTCCTCAAACATCAGAGACAAAGAGTTGATTTTAAACAAGTCATTAGACATTGAACAGCTATTAGGCACGTGTAATTTCCTTCTTTGTGTGTAAAGGTCTGATTTTACACTCAATTTCTGGCTGTCTTTGAAGAGTACGTTTTCTTTTATTAGCTGTAATCTTGCTTATTATTATTAGTTGCCCTAAAATTACTGAAGCTGTTGAGGTTTTGTGCAATCCTGTAATTTGATAGATTGTAATATAAATGTGGGTTTTCAAGGAAGTAATCAGATATATACACATCCTCGCCCTGGTTATAAACTCCTTGATTGCAAAGCAAACAGAGGGAATCTCCTCAACACAAAGATTGTGGTTAAACTTCTAGCCATATTGGTCTCTGCAGCTGTGTGAGCCAAGCTGTCTTTGGCCATCTTGCAGTCTCATTCAGACCAGACCAAAGAGACAGAACAGGATATCTGGATGTGTTTTACAGAGAATTACAGCCGCTTGACTTTTCTTTTCTATCTGCAGTCTGCCTCAACCCAATCCTCGTCAATGTCCTAACCACAAGCAGGCCGAGCTCTGGGGGAAAAAAAACCAGCCTGGAGTTTGTTTTTTTTCCTTCCTATGTGACCTGCCTCCTGAAAGCAAGCAATCGAGATCAAATATTTAATTTCACATCTTATCTCTGCAGCACTGATGGATGTAAGTTGATCCTCTGGCAGAGAGCTGCAACTGTTCCCAGCAGGGGGTCCATCCTGTCTGCGTCTGTCCGCTCGCTGGCATCAGGAGCAGCTGCGGGGAGGACGGACGAAGGTCACCACCAAAAATGAGGCTGAGTGTCCAGAAACCAGAGAGCCCCGGTCCTGGTGTTTCAAGGTCGAGATTGATATACGAATCCCTGCAGAGGTAAAAATAAAGCTCAGTGGATCTCATTAAGGTGTCGGTTATGGCACCAAACGTTATGCTACAAAGCCTCAGTCCATTTTCAGTCATTTTAGACGCCATCTGTGGACTCTAAATGCTGCCATATCGACTGCTTTCCATCTTAAGGATTTGCTCCTTTAAGTGTGTGGTTGATCTGTTTCATTTAGAAAAACAGGGACTGTACCTTTCAGTCAAATGCAATTATTGCATCAACGTTTAAGTGCTGCATTTAAAGATATAATCTCAAAGATTTTCATTTAAATAAATGTCTGTTAAGTCACTATCTATCGCCGAATGAGGTAACACAATGGTAATTGAGCCCAATGCATTTGCAGTATATAGTATTATTACAGACTGGGTGTCTGTGGCGACATTCGTGCAAAAAATCACAAGCAGCGCCCAGTTAGTGACGCGTTTCCCATCATCCAGCAGTGATTGGTCTGCCAGAGATGGTTGGCGGAGCAGTAATCTACTATGGCTGAACAAACAAAGAAAAGATGGATGACTACAGATACAACTTCAAAAATAAGTGAAAAGAAACAAATTGGACGCTCAGATGAAGGCAAACAGTCTAAAAAGGAAAGCGACCGTCAGCGAGGAAAAACAAGAGTTACAACCGTAACAAAGGGAGCCAACTATAGACGTGTACTCCCGCAGCAACTGTTTCTCGCCAAAGGGGCTGCCAAAGAGAACGAAACTGAAATGTTCGGAATTGAAACAAGTCAAAAATTGAAGTCAAAATACAATTCTTGCATCAATTTTTATGTGCTGCATCAAAAATTTCAAGAAGCTATATTTTACTTATTATTGATTCCACTTGTCCATTATGACTGAAAAAAAGCCTTTTTGCTTCATGGTCGTGACTGAAGTTTTTTCTAGAATTCTAAAATGTTAAACGAGTGCTGACATTTCTCCTCTCAGCTTTGTCCTTAATAAACAAAATGTTGAACCGCTAGATTCCCAAATGTTTCATTTATGACACAACTTTAACCAATTTGCTGCGATTTTCAATATGAATTTGGATTCTGAGCAACACGTCCCCTCTCATCAATGGAGTTATGTTTTTGAAGCAGCGCTTTCTTGTTAGTTACTTAAATTTTTAATTAACTTTGAAGGCTTTTCAAATCGATGTATTTATGCCTGTTTGGTTAGTTTATAAGAGAGACACTTTTATCTCTCTCCCTCTCTCTCTCTCTGCTGTTTGCTAAAATCTCAGCTAAGCAACACCAGAGCCCAAAAAAAAAATCTAATTTCATTCACAACATCTGCTCCGCCTCCTGCTCCAGTTGGAATAAATCTAACAAATATTTCTCATTTGGAAACAAGGCCCACATTGTTCCCAGGAAAGGGTTAAAAATACATGTTGTTCATTCTGATGTCTGTGTGCTATTGATCAGTGTACACGTATGCTATAAAATACAGTTTGTTAGTGGGCGCACATGTGGCTGTGCCGTCTCAAACACACCATGTTTCTTAGTGCGCATATCGCCTGCACTGTTTTCCTCTTCTCCCTCCTTGATCCCGCATGATACAGCACTGCAGTTCATTTGGGATGCAGGCTGTGTATCAAGTGGGACGGGGGGGAGATCAAGTGTGGGTCAACCTTAATATGCCGGCCCATTGGCAGGCAGGCGGTGAAGGATTTGCTGGTTAAACTGTGTTAGCAGCACACTTCGAGACAAGCCACCAAAAGGCAGATTGCAACAGGCAGTGTTATTCAGGCTTCAATCTTGCGCAACAAACACAGAATTATGTGGCTGAAACAGTGACTCCCATGTAACATCAGGGATTAGAGGATCCAGATGTTTCCCTCGAAAGGAAGCTGGCTGTTATAGAGAAGTTTTATGGGACAGCTATGAACTACCACTTGTTTTATCTCACTTGATATCATTATTTTTTTTGTATCTAGTCTTTTTAGGAAGTCATGCAGCAGTCACTTTTCTGAGCTGCCTTTGAAGTATGTGTTGTATTTTGTGTTGGGATAAGGCTGCCATTTTTTAAACATGTCCCTTTTGCAGCACTTCCATGTAATAGTTAAATATTAAGACAAAATAATGGAAGATAATAACACCAGTGCCTGTGCATGTCCCTGTTGTGTTATATTTTGTTGCAGAATACAAATTCTCATTACCAGAAAATATTCAAGTTGTTCCGGTTCTTGGAGAAAACCTGACAGTTCCCGGCACGCTGCAGGCTGAATTCCATGTAATTCCCCCATGTGCACTGATTGCAAGAGAGACTGCTGCTTAGAGACAGTAAAAGACACATAACATTAAATCAAGCCTCAAACATATAATCAGGCGTTTTGCACATCAAACACAGTGCCAGCAGTTAATAATTAAGCAGAGGCTCGACCTAGGTAATTATCACAGAGTGACTTCAAAAATGAAACATGTTCAATAGTTATATTTCTGACACACAAACACTTCGGATACATGGCTGTTTCCATGAGAAAAGAAGGGCTCTTTCTAAGCACTTTAAAGATTTTACACTATGATCAATACCCCTCTGAACCTTCTCCCCAATGTGTCCTCCCCAACACCCTGTTAGCATATTTCTCCTTTGAGCTAGCTTTGAAAAAGGTGATCTCATACTTATCATCCTTTCTTCCTTCCTAGTTTTTCTTGTCCCGCCTAGTAACCCACAGTTTCCCCACAATGAAAATATGATACAGACGTACAGCGCTCTGACATGCAGGTCACTGCGGAGAAATATGTTATTAGTTTGATGTTTGAAAAAATGCTGTAGCAACCACCCTGAGAAACAACAAATAACAACCCAGCAACAACTGAGAAAAGATACCAGCCACTTAGAACAACAACAAGTAAAACCAAGCAGCTAACGTAGAAGTGCCAAAAACTGCACCTCCTCTGGTAGCCACTTGAGGCTGGCTCCAAAAGCGAGTCAACCACTATTCGGCGCCATGTTAAAGTGACCAACTTTGTACACAAGGGGTTGATTTATAATATAACTCAGCCATATAAATTATATGAAGGCATAGACTTTTGCATAATTAAAGTTTTGGCCATTTTAAGTGACAAGTTGATTCTGCTAGCTAAAGTGTCACCTCGGCTAATTCAGTCATTGAACCTAACCTCTCCAGGTTTGGGTGTTGAGAAATCTAGTTAGCAATAATTAGCATGCATAGATATCCGCATTCACCAGACCTAGCTTGTTTGCTCGTTCAGGCTTTCTCATACATGGATATATTTGTGGCTGCCGGTCCGTGGTTGTCAGGATTGTTGATTGAGTGCTTTTCTACAGATAAGACGGTGGGCTGTAGCGATGGGAAGACCTTTTGTTTGAAGTTACCCAGTTCATTTTGTTCACCCTCAGCTCTGTCTCCCACCAGTCTGCTCTGTTCCAAAGGCTCCCTTTAAAGAACTCCTGTCAGCTACCACCACAAAAAGAACCTCATTCTCCGGGAAACTCAATTGCTTACAAGCTAATTAGCCAGCTAATGAATTAGCCTTGGACATAGTCTAAGAGAACATACAAAAAAAAAAGCAACTAGTATCACCAGCTCTAAAAAGTGCAATGAAGAGCAACCTAACTGGGCTATATTTTCAGGTAGTTATACGTTAGTCTGAACTGGAAACAAAGTAAAAGGTTTAATAGTACCACACAATTTTAAAATCCTTCGAAGTTTATTTCAGGTTTAAGGAGCACAGGATTTAAAAGCTGTCTTTCTTTGGTCTGAGCGAACCTTATCAAATGTAAGCTGTTACTGAGCAGGCATTAATGAGAATTGACTTCCCAGTGCAACAGAGAGTTCAAGCATGACGGCAAATTATTAATGTATTACAAAGAAAGCCCAACCTTTAAAAACGTGTAAACCAAGACAAAATACAGCTTTAAGGGGTTTATATAAATGACAGGCAAATCAGCAAGTGTTTCATTATTCTTTCATATTGCATTAATAGCGTCATTATTTACATTTCAGACACCAAAAGCAGAAAACAATTCTTTGTTCAGAGTTTAGTGCATTCTCCTGATTTAGAAGTGAGTTGTGGAGGTGCTGCTGAAGATGTCTTTTCTCCCATGAAGTGTCAAAATGTCTTCCGTGTAGTCCCAGCAGCACATTTGTTGAGATCGTCATAGTAAATGATCTGAAAATGTTCCTTTGTTTTGCCAGTCTAGGCAGTGACAGCTTCTATTTAGGAGAAAACAAAATGTCATGTGAAATACTGTCTGTATCAGCCTGGATCTTTCTCATCTAAGTCTCATATTGTTTTCTTGTAATAAATACTAATAACTCTCTTAAACACATGTTTTGAGACTTGTTGCCCATATGGCACATTTCATGTTGTAAATAGTAGCTGTAGATCTGTCAAACCGCTGCTCCGACAAACATTTCAGCTAAGCTAACCTTAGACGTCTTCTGAGTTTGATGGTTGGGATTGGCTTTGTTGGAAATTTGCTGCAGTCATCAAACTCTATATACTTAAATGAATCATACCGTAAAGGTGTAATCATCCCACTTTTCCAGGTAAAAAGTCCCTCTAATTCCCAACTTTTTTTCCCACCTGGCCTCCTGATTCTTAGGCAGAGCCAAAGTCTGAAACAAAACAGCAGGCAGGCTGCGTGTGGGTGCCACAATCTCCACTGAATAAATTAGAGTATATGAAGTCTCAAACTACAACCCAATCTACCCTTAAATTAAAATAATGGAACCAAATTCATTTCAATCAGTGCTGCTCCGTCTTAATAGACAAGTTCATTGTTATTCTTGGGGCTGGTAACCACTCTGAATGGCAGCCTATCTAGTTTCCCTTCAGTCTTTGAAGTGTTTCCAACTCAATGGATAGACTCAATTCAATCTGAAACATTTTGTTATGCAGCACCAATAACTTCTCCTCAACCTCAATCTTCAGCAAGATTCAAACACAATTGTCTCAAGCTGAAAAGAACTCAAGGAGTTTCAATTCCAGCCCAGCAATTTCTAATAATTTCTTCTTTCAAGCAGGAAAGGTGAAAAATAAGAGCAATAGTGGCCATTCAGGAGATGGAGGCTATAAAAAAGAGGTTTAAGTAAACTCTCAGGCTCTCAGTGAATACATAAAACCCTAAGAATAAATCTACTTTATCCAGCTCTGTTCACAGATCAGCTTTTTTTAATCCTGATTCATCCTCAACATCATTATCCTTTTTGTCATAACCATCCTCATGATCACGATCATCATCCTCCACCTCATCCTCCTCTTTATTATCCTCCTCTTCATCATCAGCATCCTCATCCTAAGCATAATTATCATCCTCAACATCATTATCCTTATACTCATCATCAGCATCCTAATCATCATCAGCATCCTCATCATAACCATCATCTTCCTCATCATCAGCATCCTCATCCTTATCATCATCCTTGTCATCATCCTCATCAGCATCCTCATCCTAATCCTAATCATCATCCTCGTCATCATCCTCATCTTGCTCATCATCATCAGCATCCTCATCCAAATCATAAACATCATCCTTGTCATCATCCTCATCTTGCTCATCAGCATCCTCATCCTAATCATCATCCTCGTCTTGCTAATCATCAGCATCCTCATCCTTATCGTAATCATCATCATCCTCATCAGCAGCAGCAGCAGCAGCATCCTCCTCCTTATCATAATTGTTATCTTCGTCGTCATCGACATCCTAATCACCCTCCTCATTATAATCATCATCACCATGATCCTAATCATTATCCTCATCATCCTCGCCATCATCCTCATTCTTACCATCATTATCATCATCCTTATCACCATCCTCATCATTGTCATCATCATCGTCAGTGTCCTCATCAGCCTCATCATCATCATCATCATTATTCTCATTGCTGTCTTCATCATCATTATCATCATCATCCGCAACAGCTTCCTCTTCCTCTACTTCTATTTCTACTACTCCTGCCTGCCTATGTTCCTGCCTCCGTCAAAAAAAGGCGAGAAGAAAAACCTGGAATCAAAAAGGGGAAGTTGCAGTTTTGTGGTGTCAAAAGTGTCAAGGTTTCTGCCATGGTAGAAACACAATGAATTTGAAGAAATTGAGTGCTGCAACTGGATCCAATAACATGACAAGAGCCTGAATCTGGCTTGGATTGGCGGCAAAATGTTCCTTTTGCTCATGATGCTGATATCTCAGCTCACCTGTGTACCTTCAGCAGCTTTCTCTTTGTTTTTATCAATGCAACTTCTCTGAAGACGTGACCTTTGACTAAATGACCTTTTCTTACAAGTATTCACCGTGAATGTTAAAATGAATCAATTTTACTTTATCAGGAGTCGAAAAGGGGAAAGTCCTCGAGGTAAGACTATATCTCGCTGAAGTCTTTCGGTAACCTTGACTTTTTTTCTCCTCTTGAGGGATGTACACCCAATTCCTCAAATATGATCTCATTATTGCAAGTGTGGAATTGTGTTGTCAGACTGACTCATCTATCTCGCAGGATGAATTCTCATTAGGGTGGAGGAAACCAATTCTCTCTTGCTTAATAACAAGTGTTTTTTTCTGTGCTGCTGCCTCTCTGCCTGCTGCTTTGTCTCCTTTAGCTTGAGCCTTATTTTTCTCTACTTGGTCGCTCAACTCAGCTGCCTTACATGCCTATTATCTGACGCTGACTTTCAGCATACCGGGTTCAGCCTTAGACACACATTTTTTCTTTTCTTTTTGCACAAAATAGATCTTAAAGTACCATTTCCTGCGCCAGCGATCCTTAAGAAAAGTGACTCAACAACATCTTAGATTTTTCTGATAACGCCTGCAGATAATGAATATCTTCCACTCAATGCCAGCTTGCGCAAGGGTTAAGCACTCTTCTCAGCAGCTTTGCATGCTCCTGTGTGAACCTGCTGGGCAGATGAGAAGCAGAGTTTATGTCAGAGAGGTATGTGTTCATACATACACACCCCGATGAAGGGGAGTGTACGTGCAGACAGAAACACCTTCCACCTCCTGTCTCCTGTCTGTTTAACCTCAGGGGAAGTACCAGCTGCCTAACAGTCAGACTCTGTATTAGCCTGGTATTTATTCACAGAGAGGAGACACATAGCAGCCGCAGCCATGGGGAAGCAGGTAAGATCTGATAAAGAAACGTTTACTGGCATCAGGTTCAGGGAGTTTCATTAGGTGCTAAATTGTTACTTGTGCGCTGAGGAGGAATCGTCTAAGTGCCTTTTAAACTTGAAAAACTTTTGGGTCGAGTCAGAAATCCGAGGCCTGAAGTTCTGCAGAAGTTAGTACGGCAGGTTATCTGTAACACTTGTTTCTCTGACATGTGAATCAACAAACTGCAGTCTGCACAGTCAGGAAAGCATTAGTGGCACATGCATGGATGCACAGAGGTAAACAACCAGGTTCGCACAAGAAGGAGCACTGCACTGCTGCATTATACTGTGCACAAGAGAGGTGTCGGATATGGTGTCTTAACAACACGTTCCTTCTTGTTTGCACATGCATCACATCTGCAGACAGTTAAATATTCTGATATCATGAAACAACAGCTGGAAGATTGTGGATTTGGCAGACATTTCCTGCGCACTGGGAATGATTTCTTTTCATACTTTTTGTTGTCCAAAATGTTCTGTTTTTTACATGAAAGCTTATGATTTAAAAAGTAGGGCATTTTCCTCCTGACTCTTGTTTTGGTGAGAGCTAAACCAATTCCATGCTGCTCTGAAAGAGAACAGGATGTGTTATTGCGCCAAATAACCACAGATCGGGAACTCTGGTGAATTCATTTTGGTTTCGAGTTCTTTGTGGCAGCATCTGGTTCTGCTATTCCTCTGAAACGCCCCCTGTGTTCTGCTTGAAGAGACTGAAAGTATTCTTCATAGTACGTCCATTCAACTGCCCTTTCTCTTATTCTAAACCGGAGTGTGTTTTCTTGAGTGCTTTCAATGCGTGCTGATATTTTCCAATCTATTTTTAAAATCTCCCTCTTGCTGTCGTTACACTCGGCTCTGTTCCTCCGTTCCAAATATCCGAGTGATAAACACAACTGTCTCCATCGGGCCGGCAGTGCCAGCTCCATCAGCAGCTGTGAGTTCTCTGGGCCCCGCTTGTTGTGACAGGACGAGAGCGGACGCTGCTTCAGTCTCCCTGTCAGAGTCAATAACTGTGGATGGTAATGGGGCGCTTGTGTGTGTGTGTGTGTGTGTGTGTGTGTGTGTGGCTGAAGGACGCTCTACTTTCAGCGATATCGCTGCCGGAGAATGAAAGTTTAATCCACTTTAAACTCTGGAGAATGTGCGTCAGAGGCCAAGCCGGAGGAATGTGTCCTACACCGTCTTGAGGGAATGCTTTGTTGACACATGGATGAAGTGAGGATATTTTGTAAGGCCACACTGAGCCAAGCTTTTAGAAACTGATCAGTTTAATTCCCTTTTAACCTTTAGAGCATCTGCAACGCAGCTGGCCTGCTGAATCTCCTCGCCTTACAAACTCTTAGTTATCCGTGAAGCGCTAAAAGTGACAACACTGTCAAAGGTGCTTTTTGAAAACATCCCTCGGCCCCGGATGTGGCCGACCCAGATTCTGACAGCTGGGGCTTCTGCCTTTGGCTCTGACTTTGTCTCCTTGGACACATGAACACAGCACACCACAACAGATGTTCAGACCTCCTCCAGCACTTCTGGGTGTAGGAGGTCTGAGCGAGTCAGTTTCTCCAACTGCTGGATGGAAGAACAGTGTAGGTGTTGAAATAAAGCTTAATGTGTCCCATATAAATGCTATTGCTGCTTGTTAAAAAAAAGCGTATATATTCAGGGGCTAGGAAGAGTTAGTAGCAGGGTTAGTAGCGCTTCAACAGCTCCATCTCTGATAAGATAAGTTCAGCGTTAAAGGAAAATACTCGATAAAGACGTGACACTACTTTTCTACAGTAGATCCCTCAGAAGCTGGAAGCAATTACAGACCTCTCGGAGCAGCAAAGAATGCAGCAGGCGTTCACCGCACCCTTTCAGAAAGAGACTTTTTTTTTTCAGGAAAAAATAAAAGCCAAGACTTTCAGGCAACAGCTCTGTGGTGTGTGGACTAAACATAACACATGACCTGACTTTCCCAAAACTCATATACTGTTTCATTTCAGTGAGAAAAGGCCAGACATTACTGAAGTCATTGTCCTGCTTTTAAGCCACAGAGTTTAACTGGTTTTATGGAGGATGTTTGAATGTTTCTGTTGGCCTTCACTGTCTTTTGTTAAAATTTCATATAGTAACTTAATCCAATAGTAATAGCAGATGGTATACCTTCAATAAAAATCTAATCTCCATTTACAGATTCTTCATAGAAATGTAGAATCTGTAAGCAGGGACGTGGACTTTAAGAATGGCAAGTCTTCTGGTTTCTGTTTGTCCGTGTGGAGAGCAAAAGCAGGCGGAATGTAAAGCACCGTAATGACATCCCGGCTCCCATCAGCGGCTATCGGACAATGATTTAGCTTCTTATTAATCTCTATAAACAGACACCTGCAGCAAGTTCAGCTAATAATCTGCTCTACTTAAAAAATCGGCGAGTGAAGCAGCCGTAGCCACTTCCGCTAACCCAAACACACGCTTAACCTACCGAAAAAACAGCAAGGATCTCACATGCCGGCGTGTTTAACAGCAGAACAGCTTTTCCCTGTTGGTCTGAGGTTAACGGTCACAGGTATGGAAACTTCAATGACTGTAGTGATTGTTTAAGTTACGTTTCCCCTCGCCGATCATCCTCCTCTCTGCTCACCCGGAACTGATCGGCTGCAGGAGCCGAATTTGTCAACAGAGCTGTCAATCATCATTTTGACAGCATCAAATAACTAATTTAAAATAAACTTGTCAGAAAAATGAACACTTGGATGTAAATCAGCATGATAAGAACTAACTATAATGACAGAAACATGTTTGAGAAACATTTATTTGACATGTATTTTGATTTTATAGTTTGACTCATGTCCCATCTGATAACATGGAGGAGGCGGGCTTTATGACCTATACTGCAGCCAGGCAGCAGGGGGCACCCGAAATGTTTTGTCTTCACTTTTAGGGAGCTGTCATGTCATCCATCTTTTTATACAGTCTTTGGTATGAACACATGGTCGCTTCTCAATTTGCTAACTGGACTGTAAACAAAGCAGCACACGGAAAAGGAAGTCTTGACAGGAAGCTGTTTAGCGCTAACCGCCGGCTAAACTGGACACGCCTGACATGTTCACCATCGTTCCCAGAGGCTATATCGTCTAAGACGATAGCTGATGGGTACCTAGATTGATAGAAATCAGTCGTACAGTATAATCGCACTTCGATTCGACGTCAACTTATAGGTGTTGCTCCAGACTTTAACTCAGGAGTTTTCTTAGTCTACATTCCAAAAACTGTTAACAGAAATAGTATTATAAGTCCTTTGTACTAAGATTGTAGCTCTTATTTGTTTGCAACACTAAATAAGAGAGCAGAACAAGGTTGAAAATTGATTCTGTTGTTGGCAAAATGAACACAGCACCAATAAAGCTGCCGCGTGCTGAAGAAAAAAATCAATTCCAGGTCAATGCTCTCAGCAGTCCTATATGTTTACCACGATGAATGTATGTACACATCGGCTGTTGTGACATGTCGACAAGACAGTTTAAACTGTTTATTTTCCACCCAGCATGCTTAGCTTTAACAAGTCTTCTTTAGGATAATACCTGGAATTAACACCTCTGCTGAAAGTCAAAGATAAACTGCAGTAAGCGTTAATTGGCTTGCGACTAACGCGTTCACTTATTGGGTCGATGTTTGGATTGATTGCGTGTTGCTTAGTTATGGGCAGCGTGCCTCGGGAATGGAGGCAATTAAAATGTTGAACCCTTGCCATGATGAGGGCACGTGCAGGCTCCACTTTCATCTTACTGTTTATGGGCAAGACGAGGAGTTGCTGTCCTCGTTAGAGAAAACAGTCATCGCGGCTTATATCAGTGTTTTCACTCTAACAGACAATCTGGATGCCAGAGCGTGCGCTAACTCAATTAGCATGCGCCCTCAGACTTTAATTACAGACGTTTTCTGAGGGCTTAATGGCCGACATAACGCGATAAAGATATTCTGTTTGGTGTTGTTTTGCGCTTGTATGTGGCCTATGAGCAAAACAACATTTATTGTGAGGATGTATGGAGCTGTGTATTAAATGCAACGATGCAGCTGAGCCCCGGAGACTGATCCCATCTGTTCGGGGCCTGGTCGCGTAGTCGGAAACTCATCAAAAATGGGGTCCCCAAGGTTTATTCACCCCCCTTTTGTCTCTCCATTTGCTACATCTTTGTCTTTTTTTTTTTTTTGTCAGGAGGGGCAAAAGGGGAGGAGGGGAGTTGGGGGGTTGATGGGGGCAGAGCATTAATGGAGACAGTATCCATGAAATGACCCAGTGGAAGTGACGCTTCCTGGCCACGTTTTACGCCTGCATGAGCATACGGCTGAGGCTGGGGCTGGGGCAGGGTGTGGGTGTGGGGAGCCGTGGCAATAAGGGAGGGAGTGTGGAACGAGACTAGCCGGGATGCTACTGTGTGTTTTGTTTAGTCTGTCATCCATGTGCCACTGAAAAAGAGCCATCACTGGGAGTTGCACCTGCATTTTAAAGGATCACCCTGGACGACAGCATGTAAGTCAGGCTAAGTGCCTTTTTTCTGCTGCATGTAATAGAAAAATTGTGACTTTAGTGAGCAATTAAGTTGATGATATAGACAATATGGCTCTTGTCCATTATGAAAGTCTTTCCTGTTGTACATTTTGTGCTCTGAGTTTGAACCTCTGAGCACCAAAGTACAGTGAGGATGTAGCTTACAAATGTTCCTCCAATCGCCCCGGAAGCAACTATCAGTTTCCCCATCAAACTTTGTGTAACATCAGATTTCACAGCCTATTTTGTTCACACTTATCTGCTCCTTCAGGACAGCTTTTCTGGACCTTTTCAGGTCTTTTCCCCAATTAAAACAGCCTCATGTGCCAACAGCCACCCCGAGGAGCACCTCAGGCAGCGAGCGGCCTTATTTAGCGGCGGATGAATATTCATTTGTTTTGAGTAATTATTCCGGCAGTGCTGTTACTTACTGATAAGGGAATATACGTACAGTATAATGCATCATATTTTTCCGGAAGTAATTCGACAAGGATTACAGCATCAACATCTTGATTGCAGCTTATACAAATGCTTGAATTTAAATATACAATGGTTATTGTGAGCGTCCCAACCTCTGCGCTGGATTACACTGCGGCTTTGAGACCGTATTTCATAAATTGGCTGTGATGGAACAGTCAGTTTCTCTTTTGTCAGAGTTGATACATCATGAAATAGTAGACGTCCAATATTTGGTTTTAAATAATATCACATTTGTTTTGATTCCTGGAAGTTTAATTGCTTCTGAGGCGCAGGAAAACTGAGAAATACATGTTTTTCATGCATTTTTCCGAACTGAAAGCCGCAGAAACTTTTGTCTTTTAGCCTGGAACAAGGATCAGGTTTGGTTTCCACTGGTTGAGGTGGGCGCAGCTGCTGAAACCACGGCCGAGACAAGTTTTCTTTCTTTTATTGGAATGGCTAAAACAGAAACAGACATTTTTCCGCTTATTCTTTATTACAGTCCGGAAAGTGGAGTGACTTTTGATCTACCCTGGAGTGGCAAACCATTGTCACCTTTTAGAAAGTCCTGGCCTCAGATATCAGCCTAGCTACTCGATCCATGTAAATGTCATGAGTTTTATGGCCTTTTATTGCCTTGAAATGCACCTTAGTGTGAGAGAAGAAAGCAGAGCCGTCTTTATTTCACAGACAGTTTATGGATATATTGCATGTGTGGCCTTGGGCAGTGGAAAGAGATTTTCTTGCTGTTGTAATTTGCTGTAGAGGCGGCATACATCTGAGGAGTAATGAGAGAATTGTGTAGCATTTCTTTGGGTTTTTCTGCATGTTTTACACAGGAAATGGATGTGCTGTTTACAATCCATTAGCGTGTGTGTAATGTGTGCAGAACGAGCCATGCAGACGGAGGCATCACAGCGGAAGTCATGCTTAACTCGCCCATTGTCTCCCCTCGCTTGTCAGCCCATAAGCGTTTAGTCGTGGTCACTGGGAGCCGAGTGACCCGTCTCAGGTATTGTTCCCCCCGCTAACACTGTCTTTACACGTTTTCCTCTCCTTACAAAACGCAGCAGACTTCGCATTGGCACGGCATGTTGGGAGGAACTGGAGAGTGACAGGCAGCGGTAAGCTTGACTGAGAAACAAACAAGCTGTGAAGAGAGAGCTGAAGGTTTGCCAGTGAAAAGATTAGAGTGGCATTTGGCTGGAGCGCCAAGATGCATCGCTGGTCTCGCCACACCGCCATGGCAACAGAAGCTTTATGCTTTCCTCCCTGCACCCCCCCTGCTGAGCGTCCAGACTGTACCAAAGAGTCATTTAAAGATCTTGTGATTCTTCTTGACCCTTTTATTCAAGTACAGCATAAATTACACCTTCTTGAATTCAGCGGTGTTAAATAGACATTTGCAATGTCAACTTTGATTACTCACTCATTTCCATGGCTTTATCTCCCCTTTTGAATGACATGTAAATGAGTGAGAGTCTATTATAAACGTGCACATAACCTCAGCTGAGCATCTCTGCAGGCCCATTTGTCATGCAGGGCACCTCTGTTCCCCGGTGACCAATCAGGAGTGCCTCCCCGGCGGCTAAAAGCAACCCCCCCTCCTCCTTTGCCATCTCATCATCAGTTGTGATTGACAGCCTCCCACAGGAAGGAGGGGGGTTATTTACCTCCTTATGTTCTCATGGGACTAAGTTAATGATCCCAGCCAACAAAATAATACAAAGAGGGGAAAAAAGCCTGAGAAGTCGGCGCCTGGTTGAACCATTTGGAGCAGTTTGGGCTTCCTTTAGAGAGGATTAGAGAAGAAGAGGCTGTGTGAGGAGAATTTCAGAGATAGTGGGGGAGACAGACGAAGCAGCAGACTGAAAGTAGGAGCTAAAGGGAGGCTTCAGAGGAAAGCCAGTGTTTATAGAGAAATCTCTTCCCGGGCTTTATTTCTGTATTCATCTGCCACCAGGACTATGGGCTCTCTGGTTGACTGACTAACAGACTGCGAGGTAAGGGATCATGTGTATTTCCAATGGGTGACTCTTTTAGACTCCTCAGTCAGGCTTTGAGAAAGTTTTGCGGTGCTGAAATAAACATGCTCTGCAGTGTTCTGGATGCTTTTTTTGGTCTGAAAGTTTGAAATATTTAGCAGGTGATTCTTTGACTTGCAGAAAAGGATGGTGACGTAAAGCAAAATATGACGTTGCAGCTTTTTTCCAATGAATTTTCCCTGCAACTGAATTAAATAGTATTTTTCAAGCTTCACTGATATTACTGCACATTAAGTTCATACTGCGGTGACCTTTGCATCCCCGTTTGGCGTTATACAATCACCATGTTGGTTAATGGGTTTATGTCACTATCTGCCGTGAACCAGTGGAAACCTAAATCCCTATTAGCTTTGTAACTCGCTAATCTGTTGTTTTATGTGCAAAACAGTCAGCATCTAAAAGTATTAGAAATGTCAACCCAAATTAAAAAATAACGCAAGTTCCTGTAAACTTTCCAGGTTTAGCTCGTGTATTTATTGAAAAAATTACTCAATTAATTCTGTGAACCAATCACAGGAAAAAACGGCAGCTATTCAGCTATTTAGCTACATTTTGAGTTAGCATGACAAGCTAGCCAAGTACCGATAGCTGCTAATTGTAACTGACAAAAGCAGTTGTTGAGTGTCGACAGTAGTTTCAGGAGTTTAGTGCGGGTTGTTAAGCATCTATTTTTGGCAATGAGTGTTAAGTACGCTGGTGATTTAGTTTAGTCATGTAATGTAACCGAGCACCCTGGGTTCTCCTAGCTTAACAAAATAATACAGGGCGATAGTCGATGTAACAGTCAGCAATGAGCGCTGCCCTTTTTAATAACACTTGGCTACTTTGAAAACAACAGTAGAAGAAGAACAATTGTATTACACCCTACGGCAACACCGAGGGACACAGTACCTTACCAACAGGATCTTATATCTTATCAAATATATCTGTTACAGTTTTAATACGCTAGCGCTACAAAGCTACCATTTAGCATTGCATTCATAGCTTTAAGCACAAATGGGGCATAAGCTAACGTTGCATATATGCACTAAAATACGCTAACTGCTTAATATGGTATGAGGTATATGCTTTTTGTAACTAACAGTCAGACAGTAAACAACTGACATAAATAATTTTCTGCTCTATGCTGATTGTCTCATGCGCCATTGTTTTGTGCAGAGCCAGGCAGATCAATCAATACATGACCTGCCACACCCACACAGTGTTGAGATATGGTCTAAACAGCATAATGAGCTATTTTTTTAACCAGGTTTTGAACATGTATGCTCTCTCAGATTTATGTTGATGCTTAATGAGGCTCTCGCGTTCATATAATATAGGCATTGTTACTATTTCAAGCAAAAATTGAGGCTTCAGCATGCCTTTAAATCTAAGTCATTTTCAGTGCTCTCACATTTCCTTTCACACTTCATTAGACCCTGCAGGCTAAACTGAACACACAGAGAGCTGTCAAAGGGCTTTATGTTACTTCTAACCTAAGTCAGTCAATGCCTCATGTGCTGCGGTTTCTCCACACAACCTAAACATTTGCTTTACTCTGAGATAGGTATCAAAAACACGGATTTGATGCTGCTGACAAGGTCGTCCGAGGTAACGGCCTGTAACTAAACACCCCAAACCTCATAGTCAAACAGTTGACCGTGAGCTGAGAAAGTGATCAAACTTTATAAGACGAGCTTCACTCTTTGGATGCCAGCCTTGTCAGCGAGCACATGTTTATGCTGGAGACGTTTAGCCGAAGAGTGGCGAACAGATGCCAACAACTTTCAACACTATCTAAGTCAACTGTCGCAACCACAGTGCATTCCTGTGTGTTTCCATTTCAGCGTGTTCGCATGAAAAACAAAAGGGTGTTTCAGAAATAAGGTTGCTGAGTGTAAGTTCCTGACTTTATGTGGATTGTTTGAACGCCATCTGTGCGAATGAACAAGTCAATGACTCGCACACAAAGCATCCGTCTTCCACTGTCCCGTATGCTCATCATTGATTACTGTGTTTGCTCATGCACTATTTCATCCGGCTGTATTGAATCGTATCGAATGTGCTGTGTTAAATGTCAGGCATGAAACACATTTCCTGCTACAGTTAACCAGACTTAAAACATAGCAGCGCAGATTGTGGTTGAGTATGATTGATACTTGTAAATGCCATCATTCCAATTATGCAAAAATGTGTTATAAAAGCACTCAGTGTTTTTTTTTATGGTGTGCAGCTCAGCTATGTGGATGATGTTTATTTGAGGATGACAAAAAAAGCTTTGTTGGGAGTTATGGCAGCACTCCATGCTCTGATAGCCCTGAGTGATAGAGCAAACCAGCACAAGTCCTTCCCCTTCCACGCGATTGGGCAATGCAACAATTTGCAGCCCACTATGTCTGCGTGGGATAGGTAGAGTCCTCTGTGAGAGGAGAGAAAAGGGTGGAAAGTTTCGATCCTCCTACTGCTTTTCAATAGGCTTAGAGGACAGGGTTAGAGGGTCAGAAACTCACAGGGAGCAAGAGAGACGAGTCACTCCACTCAAAGTCAAAGACCACTGCACTGGATCAGCTTTGCAGAGCCCAAATATCAACTCTGACTGACTCTAAAGGCGGCTATTTCCACCCTTGTCTGTTTTATGGATGTAATCATGTGGCGGGTAAGTCAGAAGGTCATTCCTAACTCGGTATGTATTTTCTGTTACTGCGCCTCTGTGTTTTTCTACCAAAACATTGAGTCACGATTATGTTTCCACGCCTGCAGGCAGAGCTCTGTGCAAGTGTTGAGGTTGTTTGGCCTTGTTGTGCTCACAGATGCCTTCATGTTGTGATCCGTGGATAATACTCCAGAGCTAGGATGACTAAGTTAGAAGGCCGAGGGGAATTTAGTGATTAAGAAGTGTCGAAGACAGTCTGAGCTGCCAAAGTAGATTTCCAGTCAAATCACTCTATTCACTCTACGCTGAGGCATCATATAAAAGAAAATATAAAGAATTTGTTACAGCAATAACAAGACCGGACCTTGCAATATTATTTTTGTAGGTAGGCTTTTCTTCTCCTTCCCTCAGTGTCATCTTTCCCCAGTCATCATAAAAGTTTTTTATTACCTTAAGTCAAACAGAGAAAGCCTCTGTAGCCCAGAGGGAGATAAACCCAGCCCTTCATCCATAATCTGGTAGCCTCCTGACCTACAAAATACCATTTACTCCCCAGATAAGATAAAGGATACACACTTCTCTCCCCTGCCACATCCGTAGACGCTCGGGCGATACATCTGGCCACAGTTTGTGACAGGCCTGCATACACACAGGAAGCTAATGAAGGGTGAAACTGGGACATCGCAGTCGGGCCCGTGGTTTCCCTTATTAATTAGTAACTTATCTTGTTCCTGTGAGGAGGAATGTTAGACATCTTCCCGCCAGAGTGCGCTGCCTTTGATCCCCCGTGTGACAAATAGATATAAAGATGTCACCGTGGCAGCACACGTGGAGGACTTTTTAAAGACATCATGGCTTATGTATTAAGTGAAGCTTAACAATTACAGCAAACTACAAGATGTTCTCAGGCAATGCCCAAACAAATATACATTTAAAATATTGCATAAATAAAGATCTAATTAGCATCTGAGATGTAAAATGATGAAGTATCATGAAAAGTAACACTGGTGTAGTCAGGTTTATAGTATGAATAGCAGAAGTTTGCAATATTATTGAAATAAATAAACAATAAACTGTAATATAATTGTATAATAACTGTAATAATAGTATAATTAGACTTAATTAAACGTGCAAATCCTTTTAAGTAGTTACTTTCAATTCTAGTGTGCAATTCTAGTATTCTTTGTGTTAGGAAAAATGTTCCTCGAGTTACATTATGCTGCATTTCATAAATCCACCACTAGATGTCGCTCTTTGACCGTTCCCCCTGCTTAAACGGTGTTGTTGTATGACGTTTACAAACTGCTTGTACACACGAGGTTGACGTATAAACACGTTTGGAAGCGGTTGTACATTGTAATGTAGTCGAAACAAGCAGTCTTCACGGTAGTTTTGAACCCAGTTAAAGATTTCTCGTCCAAACGGACCTCTGAGAAGCAGCAGGCTACATGCCTGGAAAGTCACAAGTTCCTGTGGTTGTGGAAAGGATACGGTGTTTTCCCGCGGATGCCACCTGCCAAGCCGCGCGCGGGGAGGAAATGAGAGTTTGGTGCAACTTCTGAAGTTGGCCTCGATGACCTGTACAGCTCAGACAGTAAGCTAAATTAAAAGAAAGTAAGAAAGTAGACTGGTAGCTGACATTAAGACCTCTATTTCCAGTCTTCAGTCTGTAAGAAACTCATTAGCCAAAAACATTAGGTGCATTATCGATTTTTGGGGCTGTTTCCTCATTATGAAACATCCTGTTCACTCTGGAAGGAAGCTCGAGCCTCTTAATGGAAAGTCATATGTTACTGTTAGCATCAGAGAGCACAGCAAAAACTCATAACTTTTACAGATGAGTTATAAATTCAGTAGCCTAAATGTTTAGATTTGTAATTAACTTGCCCTCCACTATCAGTTAAATAACATTAATAATGGATGCCAGCCAGGGCCAGGCCTCTTGCAGCTAATCTCAGTAATGTGTGCAGCTGCAGGTCAGGTAGATTTGTCAGTGTAATCAGCTGGCTCGTGCTGCTCCAGCTGTAAATCACATTAGGCCTGAGTGGGCCGCTGCTGAGCAGGCTGCTTTAGGGAGCAGCAACAGGCCACGCATTGGTCACAGCCACGCTGTGGAGACAGGATTACAGATAAATATGTTAGGTGTCTGCCCCAGGAAAGAAGACAAGAGCAATCACACTCCCTCAGTGGCTGAATACATGGTGAAAGAGCTATCATTAAAGGTGATAAAAGAGCATAACAAAAAGGATTAGGACAATTCTGGAGCAGGTAATTGTCTTCATATGTGAGACATTGTAATTGTTTCCTCTCTTAATGACCCATTACTACTAAATCAAATAAACTCTGTAAGTTAAGATGATGGTTCAGTTCATTATTTGACAAGCAGCACACAGTTAAGTGCATTCTCACCCCGTATTCAGCAGCAAGAATCTGCAATCATAACTGTGCCTTATGCTACAATTAAATGTAAATGCATCTTCTTACTAGGAGGGAATTTATGCCGATTTGTCCTTGAACCTTTTGCACAACAAATGCATTTAAATGCAATGCAGTAGACACAATTGGGACTTCGACTAACAGTTACTCTGTTTGTCAATTCATTTGTGGATTATTTTCAAAGCCCTGTGATTGACTGGCGATCAGTCCAGAGTGTACCCCGCCTCTCGCCCAATGACAGCTGGGATAGGCTCCAGCCCCCCTGCGACCCTGAACAGGATAAGCGGTATAGATAATGGATGGATGGAAGGGTGGATTATTTTCAGTTGATGGATTAGTTATTGGTCTATGACATGTCAAAAAGTGGTAAAAAATGTTGATAAGTAGTTTCCCATTGTCCGAAAGCCAGTGATTTTCAGTTTACTGTCATAAAGGAGCAAAGTAACCAGAATATATCCACATTTATCTATTTTTACCTTAAAAACTGTACTCAGAATAATTTCAAAGTAGGTGGGGAATAATTAAATAGTCGACAACTAAACTATTACGGTTGCAGCTCTAGTCAGTTTTGATGTATGCTCGTGGTTTTGATACCTGTAATAGCCTAAAATAGCATGACCATAAAGGTTATAAGACTTAACATGCTAAAATTGCACGACCTATGAAAATGCCCCAGACTTTAAATTCTAGTTTTTGTTATCTCAAGTTCCTAAAAGTCCGTCTGCTCATGATCATAAATTCCATCCCAGCTGGAGTCTCTATTGAGGAAACCTGGGGAATTCCTGTCACATTCCCATGTGCATCTCCCGAGCAGTGTAGCCCACACCCACCGCTTTGTCTGAACTTTAGCTCGTCTTTAATATTTACAGAGTGTGCCTTCCTCTCGGAGACGATAGCCGCTCTGGGGACTCCCTGTGAATGACAGGAGAATTGAAACGGCGCACAGTGGGGGTGTGTCTGCGGATAGAGGCACATGGTTAGCAGATGGTACCTCGGTGATTCCCACATGAGGGGCCAACTGGGACGAACGTGAAGGTAGCAGGTGATGTTTCCAAGTGTCTGTCTTCATTTGTAGTCCTGTCTGTCTGAGATGATGTTTAGTGTCTTTCAATGTTTGCTGTCAGGAAGAGGAATGGATTTTTAGCCCTTGAGGCGTGTTACACATCACTGGCCTCTGGAGACTGTGAGGTAATTCCTTTTTTCCACGTCACCTTGTTTTTTTTGGGATGCTGCTGAAACCGCAGACCTCTGTCCCACGTTGCAGCTGAGTCCTGCAGCCTCTCAGGTGGCCTCTCATCGTTGTCTCCAGCCTTTCTCTTTGAATCCCTGGTGGCAGAGAAAGCAAAGAAAAAGTTCCAATCCGCAGCTTTGTGCGGAGGGATGGCCACACAAGGAAACCTGAACCTGATCCCGATGCTTTGAATGTCTGAATGGGCAGGGCCGAGAGGACACTAACCTGCCTGTAAGGGCATGGGCTGGGGCTCCGCACAATCCTCTGCCTCCGCTTGTTTTCTCTCTCTCTCTCTCTCTCTCACACACACACACACACTCTCTACACTCCCTCTTCTCCCAGTTACTGGCCAGCGCTCCAGCTGTAGGTGGAGCTGGCTTTCCTGGAATTGTCGGGCAACTTTTCCTGTTGTGCTTGCTACCTCTTGCTCAATCTTTCGCTTAATGACAGCTCTGCAGCAGGATTACTGGGGCTGTGAAGACTTGTGCCATCTGGATGCCTGTCTCTACAGCCATGTCCGGGTTTATATGGCTGCCTGGTGCAATTGTTATAAATATGTTTCCATGATTTAGGTCAGAAGTTTTTTTTTTTCCTTCAGCAGAAATGTCTCGGCAGTGCAAAGTGGGGCGAAATCCATCGGTGGGTAAAGTAAACTGTGCATGAATGGGAGAGCTTTCAGGAGTGCGTAGTGTACTTGGGGCTGTAGCAGCAGTTTGTAGTGGCTCTCTGCCTCAGTGTTGTTTCTGTGTAACTTTAACACCATAGGCGATGACATCAGAGGATCAGCGTCTTTGCATTGTGCTTGTTAACAAAGATCTTTCTTCATCTTGTATTTAAGAATCTAACCTGTTTGACAAGACCTGTAACTGCTATAACGTAGCCGTAAGGTTAGCTTAAAATGATATCATGTTTGGTGGCTTAATAAAGCAAAAATATGGCCAACAAACCGATCAAATGTTTGCAAGTAATTCGGTTTTTTTTGTGCCAAAGTTTATTGAGATTAGTGTGGTGTTAAGCTACTTACATATGCGTGCATTAGTTATGATTCGTGGCCTTAAACGTGGTGTAAACAACTGATAAAGTGTGTAGAAGCTTTAAAGATATGTTCTTTAAAACTTTAAATGGCGATGCCTGTGCCAGAATGTTTGGTGTTTTATTGTCAGCGTAAAGAGGCCGTCTTTGCTCCTCTGTAACATTTTATAGACGACTTCTTCTGCCGCTTTGTCTGTCAAGAACCAAATATCAAAAGAAACAAAGGCCCACAGAAGCATCACCGTCACTGGAGACAAGTGCAACAATCGCCTCTTGTCTCGTACAGTGCAGCGGGACAGCCGAGTGTGTGTGAAGATCTGAATAGAATAGAAAAGAACAAACCCAGGTCTGTAGCTCAGAGGTAATTGCTGTATCCTCGCAACTTCAAAAGGGGCTACTTGTGGCCCCGACCGTCCTCGTAACGAGCTTTTGCCTTCTTCACACATAATGAGTGGAGGTAGAGAGTTCACATCGAGAGACGCTGTGAGCACAGTGTGTCCACTCGCAGCTGGGGTGTCTGACTGGCCGGGAACAAAGGCTTAGTGTCTGTGATAGTGTGGAGCCCCAGCCATCAGCAAGCAGGCCAATAGACTTCTGCTTGGCTGAGCTGTCAGTCCTCGCTGGCCTGCTGACTACAGTACAGAGCGGAACACATGGGGACAGGCTAGACTTTTCCTGTGCCAAATTAAAATGAGCCGCGGCTGCATTCTTTCGAGTTGTAAGTCGAGCCAAACAAACCACACAGAAGTCTGATATATGTGTAATATACAGGGACGTGTTTGTGTTGCAGCTCTCCTGTTAGCTTGTTTTATTTTTACAGTTAGCTTCATTTTCATAATCACATATTCCTTACAAGAATTAACATAAAGTTATATTTATATTTGAACATTCACTTTGCAATGGAAATCAACATGGGGATGAATAATTCTGCTTTTATTATCATAAGTGCTTTATAATAGGGGCAGAATATGCATGATGTCTGTATTAATCAATGTTTATTTTCCGCTCTACGTCTAATCCAGAACATTAGGGCTGACACTTACAATTATCTTTATCATCTGCTGATTATTTTCCTCTTTATTCATTTTGTCTGTTTAATTTCTGTCACATTTATGCTTGTTAAAACTTCCTAAAGACAAAAGTGATGTCTACAAGTAGCTTGTTTTGTCTGACAAGCACTGGACGTAATGCAAGGCAACTTCCTACCTCCTGTTCAAGGACTGTTTACAACCTCCAATAGTTCCTAGCGATCAATATTTTAGAAGTCTTTTTTTGTCTTTGCAGATAGCTGATCAGCTTCCCTGGATTTCGCACACGACCCCGCTTTGTTTCGCCTGAAAATGGAAACACTGGAGTCGGAGCTGACCTGCCCAATCTGCCTGGAGCTCTTCGAGGACCCGCTGCTCTTGCCCTGCGCTCACAGCCTTTGTTTCAACTGTGCCCATCGCATCCTGGTCTCACACTGCACCCCCACCGAGCCAATTCAGTCCATCAGCGCCTTCCAGTGCCCGACCTGTCGCTATGTCATCACTCTCAACCAGAGGGGCCTAGAGGGACTTAAACGCAACGTGACATTACAGAACATCATTGACCGCTACCAGAAGGCTTCTCTGAGCGGACCTAACTCTCCTAACGAGACCCGGCGCGAGCGAGCCGCCCCCGAGAGCAGAGCCATGACTTCTCCCACTGACCGGGTGCAGTGCCAGTTCTGCGAGCAGGACCCTCCGCAGGACGCAGTGAAGACCTGCGTCACCTGTGAGGTGTCATACTGCGACGAGTGCTTGAAGGCCACCCACCCCAACAAAAAGCCTTTCACGGGCCACCGTCTAATCGAGCCGCTGCTGGACTCCCATCTGCGGGGGCTCATGTGTCTGGAGCACGAGGACGAGAAGGTCAACATGTACTGTGTGACAGATGAACAGTTGATCTGTGCTTTGTGTAAGCTGGTTGGCCGACACAGGGACCACCAAGTGGCAGCGCTCGGTGACCGGTTTGACAAACTGAAGGTAAGAAATGATCTATAGCAGTGAGAGGAATGCTTGGAGATTTATGATGCACTGCACAAAACACTTTCCTCTGTTTTCAACCCCTTTGATTCAAAGCTGACTTCTGCATTTCTTCACCTCTCTTCAGCCTGTATAGTATCACAGTAAGGCAGGTACACAAGATGTCAAGATGAATTTAATTTATTATATAAAATGTGCAGCATCAGGAGCAGTATAATACATATAAACTTTTTATATCTTCACGTATATTTGAGTTGTTTTGCATTACCCTAATTTGTACTGTATTTTTGGAGCTACTTGGCACTATTATTTCCTTCGGAATTAATAAAGTTCTATCTTATCTTATCTTATCTTAAATTAGTTTATCTTATCTTATCTTATTTTATCTTATAAAAAATGCCATAAAAAAGCTATTTCGTGCCGCCTGATTTTCCTAATGTAGAAATGTGGACAGACACTGAGATAAACAATAGTTTTTCCCAAAAAGTTTGATGTTTATGTTCAAAACTTGTAGCAACACGAACTTATAATACAGAAAATTACATATTTTATATACATATTTTTAATCAGCCAAGTTCAAGGATTGTTAATTAGAATTATTTAAAGGATACCAATAAAAGTTTTGTACTTCCCGCTTAACAATAGCCATCATTTTTGAATTCCAGTTTTTATTACTTACAGATAATTAAGGAGAAACTTGTACATTTTAATAAGTGGATACATACTGGACTTAATGCTGTCGGTCTACAAACATGAGATTTTTAGTTATTAACAGCCGTTATGTTTCGTACAAGTAAAAAAAACGTACAAAACTACATGTTAAGCCGAGTGAGATGCATCCCTGTTTATTGTTCTAAGACGTGATGTGAACGTAACATACAGCAGGCCTACACTCTGAATCAGAATCAGTTTTATAGGCCAAGTATATGGGCACATACAAGGAATTTGACTCCATTTGTTTCTTTACTCTCAGTGTGCAGACACACAAACTGACATACTACACTTAAAACAAGGACAGGTTGGAGACACTGAGGCACTAAAAGTTAAAAACTAAAACTACTATTAACACTACCGAGGCTGCCATCCGCGGCGCCATCTTGGCTGTACCTCAAAGTACCTAGAATAACTAAAGCTACAAAATTAATTCTAACTAACGCTTGTGTGATATTCTATCATCTATAACCTTTCTAAAATAAAAAAAATCCTGCGTCAAGAGCGCCCAAAACCGAGCACCCTGTGTCTCCTAAGCCTGATTGATCTAGCTTATTCCCCTCTGCGTTAGGGTTCTATTGTTGCCCAAAAACACATCAATGGGCGAAACCTTTACACTGGGCGACATGTTCTGAAATTACGTTGCGCATTCGCACTTTAATTTAATTTGAGACCACCCTAAATAAACTGCCCATTCAAAAAATAATCGCGAACGCACCAGATCTCCGGCGCAAAATATTCCCAGACGAAGACACTATTTACTTATAGAATTGTCTATTTTTGAAAACCAGACTTTATGTTTAGTATATGTTTACTTTAATGCGGGCTTCACGCTTGATTTTGGTCTTGTCATGGGATTTATTTATAATAAAAATAAAGAATACTGCCAGCCTTACTGCATCCAGACCAAATTAATCATAAGCCTTAAATAGACACGTAGAAAAAAAGAAGTGAGTAGCTCCCTCTGTGCCAGTCTAAAATGTAATCGCAGACCCTGCCAGAGACCGCTTTCACAGTTTTAGGAGGAAGAGGAACTGCTCATGTTCAGAGATATCAATAAGGCATGAGAAGATGCTGTTAGATGGAGCGCATGAAAAGGTGGCTCTGCTTTCTTCCCTTTATAGACTTGAATCAGCTTCTTTCATAAGAGTGACTTAGCAGGGCAGTATTTGGCCGGTACAGTGAGGGTCAGCCTCACGGGATCATATGATAGTCCACATAAAGGGAAAGTTCTGAGCGCATCCTTAAGTGTACCCTAACAATAGCATGGCATCCACTGCATGAAATAAAAATGAGGCTCTGCTTTGTCTTCTCTCACGGTGTCCATGCATGACTCACAAAAGGGGGGGGTGGCAGTGGTGGGGGGGGGGGGGGGGCACTGCATCGCAAGTAACACTCGAAACCCTTTTGTGCCCGCTCCTCTTCTTACACAATGCTCGGTCACAGTGGAACTGGGATGCAACATTTTGGGCGAGATAGGCCAGAGGACCAAGTCTTAACCTGTCTCCCTTTGTTTGATCATGCTGTCATTGTGCAGAAATCTCCTGGCCGCTTTCTCTGTGTGGGGCGTGATCGTTCACACCAGGAGGCCGACCAGGTGATCAGAATCATTTCTTTTAAGTTACACATTCAGGGACAGATTTACTTTACTTAAAAAACTAAACCTGAATGTTGCTTTTCAAGGGTTTCATCCTGTGAAAAGCAACAGAATGAAGCACATTCCCTGCTTACACACAGACATGGCTATAGCCTTGGTGTTGTCTTCATTCATTCTTCTAGTTAATTGTTCCTCTCTTTAAATAAACACATCCTCACAGTGGTTATTGACTGTAGCGTGTTTGACTTGAGCTGAATAGAGTCCTTGATCCTTTATCTTCTTTAAGCCGCACTAACAATGATCTGTTCTCTCTGCTGTATTACATCCTCAGCTGCCTGATGTCATTTAACAATGGGCTGTATTCTTCCGATTCATGTTTTCATTTGTTTCCCTATCTTGTTGACCACACATTACATGCACTTAGCTGCGTTGTTAGAAGCCTCATAGGAAACAGCAGTTCCCATCTCAGAGAGAAATTGTTTTGTTCTCGTGGCACGCAGGACAGCACCCAGGTGGCATGCAGCTGAGCTTGTTCAGAGTCGCTGTATTTCCCAAACACGTGTTTACACTACCAAACACATCTCAGACTTTCGCACACAAAGGAACATTGTAAATGTGTGCATGTAAGCGTGTATAATTTCTTCAGGCTGGTTCTAGCATTACGTGACATGATCCTGGTCTGGTATCAGATTATCCATCCTTATATGTATTCCCATATTCAGAGTCAAGGGAATGGATATCCCATCATGCAATGTTTAGAAGGGAAAAGAGCATTTTACACATAGGATGTTCAGGAAAAACTTGGGTTGCCAGTTTGTCAGTCAATAAGCACTCGAGGGCATTATAAGTTTCGACTGACTTTAAGTTGCAGGTTATTGAGCTGTGGGAAGAGACTCGTGAAAACAGAGAGAAATGTACGCTTAAAAAAGAAACGCTAGGAGTAAAATCTAGAGCCAGGACCTTCTTATATGCTTCTTATATGCTAGGGTACAACACGGTGCTGATATATCAGTTGTTGCAAAAATATAATTATAGTAATGTCTGATAATAATAACCTGCCTTGAAACCATTTTAAAGACTGTATTTGTAACTCTATCATGTGTAGTTATAACCTTATTAGTGACACCTCTCAAATGCATTGACTGATTTCATATAAATTTGACTTTCATATGACTTTACATTATATTTATGCAAAATGAGTCTACACAGTAGTGATGGGAAACGCAGGGTAACTCACGATACGATACAATCTGTTACGTTACGATAGGATACGATACATGATACAATGTGATACGATGTATTAGGATACGATACGATACAATACGTCAAGGTAAGATATGATACGATATGAAACGGGATACAATACAATGCGATATACGATACGCGATACGTGGCCCACGATAACGATAATATCATGATACAGCAATTCTGCGATAATTGACATATTGCAAGACAATAATATAATGATACATCACGATATCTGCTTAAATGAAGAGCACAAAACAGCCCTAAAAAGGTTAAGAGCAGGGTTCATGTATTTATTCACTGCAATTTGGTGTCAGTTGACACAAACGGAGATGAAACCATGTTTCAGTCTGTAAATTAAATTTAGAGAACATTTTAGTAGAACAACTGTCAACAAACAAATGAGCACTTTGGATTTGAAAGTGGCTGGCGCATCTCTTCTTTTCACCTCTGTCTTCTTCTTCTTTTATCCTGCTTCTTGTCAACTTCTTCGGCCAATTTATTTCCTTTCACGTCACCCTCATTGATGTCATAAGTGCCACCGCAAGGAGTCATGAAGTAGTGACGCGGTGAGTCGAAATCGCAGGGAAATCTGTTTAGAGCGCCATTTATTCCTACATTAAAATATTGATATTTGGCGCCTGCATCGATAATTGTATTGCACGAGTCAGGGCGACGATATATTAAATATCGTATCAATATTTTATCCCACCTCTAGTACACAGTTTGGATAGCCCCCACAGTGTTTAAAACGTTGCAGACACCCTCTGAGCTGCACCTTTGTCCTGCAGAATCAGTGCACTTCGGGGCTTTTCTGAGCTATAAATAAAGCATTGAATAGAATGAAACACTGTGGTGTTTTTTTAGGCACCTGAAGTTAAAACAGGTTTGGAACTTGCTTCCACTCCCACCTTGACTGACAGGCCTTTAAGCAGGCCTATTCCAGAGCCTGTCACAGCAGGAAGAGCACAGGTGTTATTTTAAGGAGGCTCTGCTCTATTTAAGTATCCCAGTAAGACATGACATTACAACGTGAGGGTGCATCAACCTCCAAATTGTTGAGTTAAGGGATAGTTGATCATTTGTAACTTTCATATGTGTTTCTATGAAAGCCTAAACAGCCCAGCAGCAAAGTGAAACTCACAGATGAGCAACAGGGTATTTAGTGCAGAATAAAATGACAAACTCTGACAGCGGATCCGATTTCTAATGTTGACACAGGAGAAAACTCCAGAGTCCTGACAGTGACCCGTCAGGACTGTGAGAGGAAGGAAGGGAGCCTGGCCAAAGCAAAGGTGTGGAACCAGAAGCATTCACACACAAAAAGGAAGCTGCTTTTCTTTCCTCTCATCAGCTTTAAAAGAATCTAGGAAAGAGGCGTCCATTAGAGAGAGAGCTGTCTAAACACGCAGAGAGTGTTAATGTTGCAGGAGAAGCAGTATTTTAGGCACTGTGAGAAACACAGAACACCGAAATGTTCTCAGAGATGAACTCGCCTTGTCTCTCACATTTTCCGTCTTTTCCATTTGCTCTCCCGCTCTCTGTTTGGCTTTAGGTGGTTCCTCAAATAACAGAAATTTTGACAGTGTTATAAGCTCATACACTTGGCTATATCCAACATCAGTTTGATGAATATGTTATGTTTCATGTGCCCATTTTAAAAGGTTTGCACCCCCCCCCACCTGTACCTGCAGCTCAGCATCTGAAATGGCTTTCACCACATTCTCTTCCATATAAATTAATCATTCTTGTGAGAGTGGTGATATAAAGCCTCTGCTATTTTAGCACACAATGACGCAACCCCCCTTATAAAATCACAATGTGAAACATCTTAAAAAGGTCTGGAAGAGGTCTACGCACTGTGTGCTACAAGACTTGGATCTTTACGGACCCTTTGTTCTCCGTTTGTTCTCTTCTTTGGACTATTTTCAGGATGTTGTTTTTGATCAAGTGAAGAATCTTGCATGATGCAAACAATTACACTTTTGGAGTTTGTGAACATTTTTAAAAGGGAAAGTTTAGGTAGATGAATTGAATATAAAACCTTAAAGAGGGGGTATTGTGCTGTTTCACATTTTAAGACTTAAACGTGGGTGTTTGAAATCTGTAGGTGAAAGTATGTTGGAGTAATCCCCTGCTAAAAAAGTCTCAGTCTACAGTCTGCTGTGAACGCTTGCTTTCAGACAGACTTCTCCAGACACTTCACTGTGATGTCACAAAGTGGAGGAACTCTATATTTGGGCATCTGCCCGAGATACAGCAGAACTTCCTGCCCCTGGCACAGTTCAAGGACACGCCCACCCAGCAGCTCAGTCTGCCTGAGACATTTTTTTCACTCCACTACTCAGCTCAACGGCTCTGCTCATCGAGTTGGTTAAGAATTTCTTGGAGAAAGTTTCTTTGGCTGTGAAGGAAAGACATCAGTGTTTACTTTTCCAAAGGACAAGAGCTCCAGATATTTATTTCAAATCTAAAAAGTGAAGTTTAGTCTGACGACACCTCTGTAACAAAGGGCAGGAGGGTAGGAGTTCTGCCCCTCAGCAGGTTTTTGAGAGCTGGCCAATCAGAAGAAAGCAGGCTTGTAGGGGCGGGGTTTCTTAAAGAGACAGAGCTGAGTGAGTCGTTATAGGCAGAGGCTGTATGAGGGTATCCACAGGTATCACAGAGTAAAATATGAGGCTTGAAATAAGCATAATACCCCACCTTTAATTTAGATGCCAAATACAACATGGATGTCTCAGAGATCAAATCATCAACTTTGTTTTTTAAAACAACGTAGAGACGTTTAAATTTGGATGTGACTGCACTTTTGTTTCCCTTTAAATAATCGACAGCACGCTTACATGTAATTACGCATTAATAATCTTTAAGAATAATAGTTTATATCAAAAGATATTTTGCACTATGATGTTAAACAGTCATCTTCCTACCCAATTACAGCGAGAGATTACGTTTGAAACATAAGCCTTTGATCTGAGTCAGTGATTAACACAGCCGGGGTTTAGTCGTCCAAATCGCTGGCAGATGCTCTGCTAAGCTCCGCGGCCTCAGCAGGCAGTATGATGGGATCTCTGGCTCACAGGGAGGACCTGGGGGCTCTGTACAGATCAGAGCCCAAATGTGGACAGTCATATCCAGAGGCGGCCTTGTGTGTCCTCTCCTGTGCCCATTACACTGAAGCCAGATATGATCCTTATGTTCCCATCCACCTTACTCTCCTCCAGGATTTATTCGGCTGTTTACAGCTTGTTGTTGGGTCTCTGGGGAGGTCTTACTGTGTAATGTTATACTCATTTTCATTTTTTTTTTCTCCGCAGCAAGCTTTGGATTCCAACCTCAGCAGTCTAATCAAGAGGACCAGTGAGTTGGAAAGTCTGATGGGCAAACTTATCCAAACCTGCCAACATGTGGAGGTGAGGTTGTTTATCTGTCTGGTTTCAGGTGCATGCTGCTCGCTGCTGCTGCTGCTGTGGCGTTTCATGGGCAACAACTCATTAAAATATTAACGCAGTGATAAATGACTGTATGTGAGGGTGGCTATTCATCATGTCAACAAGATTAAGCACTCATTAGGATATAGATCAATCATTTCTGTGATGTGCATGAACTTAAATGCTAATTTTCAGGGCAAATATGTATGCATTAACTTAACATTATCTGTCTCCTTTAAAAGAACATCGAGCAAAGCAAGGTTTGGTTTATAATCCCACCTCAGCATGCCCCTGTAACTCAAACTTCCCTAGCATAGATTTAAAAAAGTGAGAAGCAACCTTATTTTGGTAAATATATTCTCACTAGAATAAAGACATCAAAACAGGGTGCCACACGTTCAATACAACGTCTGCTATGATTTGTGTGTCTGGGATGAAAAAAACAAGCTGTGAACAAGGTCAGATGACTTCCTCTGTGTCCTCCCCGACATAAAAAGGCAGATTTATCCTCTAATGTTGTCCATGTGTTGCATGGGGGTTTTGCATAATATAAATGATGCTGTAAATAAATTACAAAACGCTCCCACTGACTGATCGTCTCTTATCTATACTTCTTCTTCTGTCCCGTCTAGGTTAATGCATCGCGACAAGAAAACAAGCTGCTGGAGGAGTGCGACCTGCTGATTAATATCATACAGCAGAGAAGACAAATCATAGCTACCAAGATAAAGGAGGGGAAGGTACAGTTTATCACCTTCTGTGTCTTGATAACCTTTGTTTGTATGTTTATCACCTTGTGCATGTTGATAACCTTGCCTCCCGGCACAGCTGACAAGATAACTTACATCTCAACACCCGAGCATGCGGCTCTTGTTAGAGTGCAACAGTAACAAGTCGGTGCTGCTGGGTGAAAACCATGTATCCTGAAAATGGTTCTTTTACAAGGTGATCAGAGGAGATAAACATAGACATATTCTGTATACAAGAAGAGGAAAAGATACAAAAAATCTAATAAATGTAGAGGTACGGATTTAATTTAAAACTGAAGTAAAAGTGAAAAAGTACAGGCTCTGAAATGAGGTGTGTATAAAAGTAAAATGTACATCTGCTGTTTCTGTGCTAAGCTAGCTGAGCAAATTAAAAAAACCTTTATATTAGAAATTATAAAGTTTAAATTTGCGTCAGTGTGCAAATCCATGTGGCTAGTTTTCCTTGTATGTCTGGACTTCTTAATATTTTGTCTCACAGACCAGCTCCAGTCATGTTTTAAGACATGAAATGCTCTGCTTGAAATACAAAATTGCGTCCGATGTTTTTTTCCTGCAAAATAAGTTTTATTACCTTGTAAAAATCCTCCCAAGGCTTCTCCTCCTTCTCCCTCATTAAAAAATACTGAATCTGCATAGTCCCCGCCCACTATGCACACTTCCAACCGCCATCTCCGTCGCAAAAACAAAACACATCTCTGCCATCGTTTAGTGGCAACTTGTTGAAACTTAGCTAGCTTGAAATGTAGTAATTAGTAATAGTAACATTAACGTTAGTAGTCAGTAGTGAGTTTGCAAAAATTACGATGACAGTTACAGCTGGCTCACGCATCACCGAGCGGTTGCCATAGGTTACACATAATAATATGCATAGCATCGCCCCGTCCATTAACGGGATTGGCTCCTTAGGTTTGTGACATCTCAAACCTGCCAATCTGAAAACGTGTCGTTCAGCCTGTCCTTGGCACACTGCAGTTTAAAAGCAGACAGGCCCAGCCGTGGAGATGACTGCTCATGTTGTCCCTGATATGTCTTGTAGCACATGAAAAACACCACATGGAGATGTTTACAAGGTTAAAACCTTGATTTTCACTGGAGGGGGTCTTTAAAGTGTTTTTTCTCTTATTATGTTGCATCTATCATGCATGATATGCACTGATGGATACGCCAAGGTATCATCTTTTTATGTATTATTGTTCCATCCGTGTAGGTTGAAATCAATCCTGATTTTAGGAAGGTGATGCGCAGTGATTCAAAATTAAAGTAATTGATGACTCCCCCAAAACTGCATAAAAACCACATAACAATAGCAGGCCTGTTTTTTAATACAAGGAGAGATGGTAAAGAAATGTGTGTTAAAGCGTGGGGGGGGTTGGGGCTGGCTCAGTGGTTAAATCAGCGGCCCATGTAGAGAGGCTACAGTCCTCGATGCTGCTTGACTCCCACCCTCGGCCCTTCGCCAAACGTCATCCCCCATTCTCTCTTTCCCTGTTTATAACACTATCTACTGTCCTCTCTATCAATAAAGGCATAAAAAGGCCAAATAAAATAAACATTTGTCAGAAAAATAAATACTAAAGAAAAGTAGATACCTGGAAAATTCTACTTAAGAACTGTGACAAAGTATTTGTAGTTTAACACTTCCAAACAATAACAACAAACCAATTTAACAAGTTCAATCCATTAGAAATACTGGGCCCATACATCGGATTTGCATTTAAACTGTGTCTCTTGAATCGCTTCCTTTCCTTTCCCCCTGTTAGATGCCTGTATAGAGGCAGGTATGCTGTCCCACGCTCAGTGTCAGAGAAAGATCAGATCTGCTTCCTGTGAGGGCTCTCTGTGGAGGAGGACTCTTTCCTTCCTCACCCCGTGCCTCGTGTCAGGTTCTGGTTTCAGCTGCTAAACCAATGAGGCACAGATGTGGGATAAGAGGCTCATGTTACTGATGCAGTGTTGTAATGGATGTTTCATAAACACATTTCTCATGCCAGTTGCTTTTTGAACAGGTTGAAGCCACGGTTTTTGGTATTACACTACTCAAAAATCCAATTGTCAAAGGTGTAAATCAGATTTTTTCCAGTAGGATTTTCTAATAGGCGAGTTCAGATCAGATGTAGCATATGGCAGGTTGCTGCCTCATACAGTAGCTAGTACATCATTGTATTATTTACCCGACCTTTCATCGATCATCATGTCTTTTTTTCCCTGTCCAGTCAGTGCGTCTGAGGAAACTAGCCCAGCAGATCGGCAGCTGCAAGCAGTGCATCGAGAGGTCCTCGTCCCTCATCTCTCAGGCCGACCAAACCCTAAAAGAGACGGATCACACTCGCTTCCTCCAGACGGCTAAAAGCATCTGTGAGAGGTGATGCAGCAAAGAAAAACAACAATAACATAGATCTGATGTATAAAACTGTCACCATCTGATAGAGTGCTTCTTTATTACAGAGTTTCAATGGCAACAGCGTCCTCCCAAATCCTGTTACCTGAAATAAACCTGAACGACACCTTCGATACTTTCGCTCTGGACTTCTCAAGGGAGAAGAAGATGCTGGAAAGCTTGGATTACCTCACAGGTGAGGAAATAACACCGGGAACAGAAGCAGTCATTTCTATTTTTGGCTCAGCCCTACACATGAAGGACTGCATGAGTGAGTGAACTGTGACTTTCACAGCCGTAGAGAGAGAGACTCGTGACATCGCAATGGCGGATCATGGAGCATATTGCACCTCCACTGACGCGACTCTCTGTCTATACGGCTCTGGATACTTTGTTCGGGGAGTGGGCGGGGCTGCTCTTCCGCTGTCGTCACCTATGCCTGCAGTGCGCTCCTGCTTTCAAACACGTTGTCATCGGCCTCATAAGGACAATCCTTGTAACACATTGCCCATAAAAGCGCACATTGACCTGAAGCGGTCAGCCACATACTAGGTTTTGACCTAGTCTTGTTATGAAGGGAATGGCTCCGTTAATTAACCACCTAATGCTCACTCAGTATAAACAATAGATTATTAGAGTGCCAGAAGAGATTAGCAACACAACAACTTTGTCTTGGTCAGGTTTTCACTCACAAAATACGATTCTATAAACTGATTATATTACCAATTTTGTTTGGCTCCTTTAGCCAAACTTATCCTCAACGTATTCTTCAATCATAGGTTCAATTTTCGCTTTGGCATGGCTAGAAGCGGGGACTTTATTTTTCAACTAGACAGTGATAGAAAACTAAAAACCTCACAGATGTAGGCTACAGTGAAGCTTTATTTTCCTCCGAATGAACCAGGTTTGATTGTTTATTCTCAGCGCCTGTTGTGAGCGTGAATTAAACCCTGCATGGGGGCTGTAGCTCTAATAGCTGTAGGAACTGCTCCCAGGCTTAATTACACTCGTCCGAATAGAAACACAAAAGGATGATGCTTTTTTTGTTTTTGTGGTCTCTGCGACATATTGTGAATTTTTTGTTTGTTATTTTGTTGTTTTTGTGAGCAGAATTGAATCTCCTCAGCTTTTCATTACCGACTTGGAACAACATTTCTCTTTTGTTTTCCAATTGCAGCACCAAATCCACCAGTAATCCGCGAGGAATTATGCACAGCTTCGTATGACACAATCACAGTCCACTGGACATCAGAAGATGAATTCTCCGTCGTATCGTATGAACTTCAGTACGCCATCTTCACCAGCCACTCCAATGTTGTCAGTAAGTGTATATGCGGCTCTCTGGCGGCAAATTGTTTGTGGTGGGAAACATGACAATGACAGAGGGATTTGAGGGGGATTTCGCTGAAGGACTTAAAATTGTTTGGGGGCTGTGTTACAATATCCAAACATCATATTGTATTGTAGCAGCAGGAGAAGGGGGGCTTTGTCCAGGCTCTTATGGGTAATGAGATGTTACCAAAATACACTGCAATTTTCACAGTGACTAGGAGGGGGATCAGGGAAAAAACAAGCTCAGTCAGACTGGATGTACATCCAGATGCACATCATGAGCTCGATATTGTCTTGGGGTTGGAATGAGCAGCAGACTGCTGGAATTGATTGCTCTAACAAGGTCACAACATGCTCAATCAAGCAATTTATTCTCATCTGCCTCAGTGCTGGAGCACGTTGGGATGAGTGGTAATGAAGCTGTATTTCAGGAGTCAAAAGAGTGGTTCTGGATTGAAACACCTCATGCAATTCTGCTGTTTTGTCTCATTTTTTGGTGTCAAACTCTGACTGAGGGCCTAACGCAACATGAGTGTTGATGCTGTACTGCTTTGTTCTCTGTCTGACTCTGTCTATCTGGGCTGAAGGTTTGTGTAACTCTGCTGATAGCTGGATGATTGTACCAAACATCAAACAGAATCACTACACTGTGCACGGCCTCCAGTGTGGCACCAAGTACATTTTCATAGTGAAGGCCATAAACCAGGCTGGAAGCCGCAGCAGTGAACCAGGGAAGCTCAAGACCAACAGTATGTCCACTTTAACCACATATGTGCATAATTTATTCTGAAATACGTTATTCTTGGCATGCATTGCAGACACCAGCATATCTTGTGGCTCTTTTTCTTTAAGGTCAACCCTTCAAGCTGGACCCAAAGTCAGCTCACAGGAAGCTGAGGGTGTCACATGACAACCTGACCGTGGAGAGGGACGAGACATCGTCCAAGAAGAGCCACAGCCAGGACCGCTTCTCCAGCCACAGCAGCTACGGCGTGACAGGAAACGTCTACATTGACAGCGGCCGCCATTACTGGGAGGCTCTGATAGGAGGAAGCACATGGTAAAAACATTGACCTGTTTGTAGCCGGGGTTAGGGGCGTGGCTCCTTTGATTGCAATGTTTGTCAGTCGTTAATTCTGCTACTGTGATCCAGACCAGACATCCCAATTGATTATCATAGATTATATGTATGAAATATAACAGGAGGCAGTTCTTTTGCCATAGATTCCCTGTATGGTGTAGCTTTTGTATAGGATTTTGGGGGATGTACTTTTTCACTGTTGTTTAAGACAGTGTTTCAGGTGTACAATGCTTTGAGTCTTCTTTGACATCTTTGAGTATCCATGAACTCTCGCTGTTTTTTTCCATTGTTCATGCAGGTTTGCAGTGGGCATCGCATACAAATCAGCACCAAAACACGAGTGGGTCGGCAAGAACTCTGCCTCCTGGGTACTCTCTCGATGCAACAACTCGTGGGTGGTGCGACACAACTGTAAGGAGATGCCGATCGAGCCTTCACCCCACCTGCGCAGACTCGGGGTCTTGTTGGACTACGACTCTGGATCCCTGTCTTTCTACGACGCCGTCGGCTCTCAGCACTTGTACACATTTGACATCGCCTTCGCTCAGCCCGTGTGCCCCGTGTTCAACGTGTGGAACAGGTGTTTAACAATCCTCACCGGATTGCCAATCCCGGATCACTTAGAGGGGAGGGACTACCACGACTGAAAAAACCTGCCCGGCAGGAATTTCACTGTTTACCCAAAAAGACACCTGACTGCTTGCGCCTCATTGACTGTGATAGTATTGACAGAATAAAAACAGTAACCCAACGAGATGCACTTAATAACCCAGGATTACATTCCTAATCAAGCCTTTTGTTGTAATGAATTGGAATTATTTAAGATATTATTTTCAAGCATCTGCAGATGTTTTCTTTGCTTTGCACATTTATGTACATTACACTGCTGGGTGGTTTTAAGGGTTTGCTTACACATTGAAATATTGTCGAAATAGACTCCAGATTGTTTTATTTTTCAGTTTTTCCATTCATGTGTTCCCGAGGGTGATCGGTGCAAGGAATAAGTGAACTCTGACTATTTTTGGAAGGTTGTTTTATAGGATATTTTTAATGCAATGTTTTGGGAAGATTTTTTAAGTAAATGCACTTTGAGAAGATGTCACTATAAAATGTAAACTAAACCACTCAACACGTACCATAAGGAAAAGTGTCCTTGTCATTGTTTTGTATGATAAAAACACTTAAATAGGTCAGATTACAGTAGTTAACAACAGCTTCACTTTTAATGTGAAATCAGTCAATCCAGAAAATTTCCAAATATTTATTTCTGTAAATACTCCAGTAGATTTCAGCGTTATCATTCCACTTCTCAATGTAGCAATTAAAAAAATGTTTTTACATTTATGTTTCTGTCTGACAAAATAAAAGTGACTTCCTTTGATCCTCTGTGTCATTTGTCCTAATTTCTTACACACGCTGCATGCTAAAAACGTGCATCAGTATAATAATAATTGAACACAATGTGCACTTGTTTACACTCATTTATACTTGATGTCTAATTACAGCTCGAACAAGCTCTCACAACGCCGTGGTGAAAAGAAAACACGACCTCCATAGAGAAAAGTGTCAGTCCTGCTTTACAGGACAGACTCCGACCCACTAAGAGCCAAAATACAACTCCTGACAAGATTTGCTCTGACATCTCTTTTTGTTCGGGAGTAACGCGGCTTGAATTCTGCAGCATCTCCTTTCAACTAAAGTAGACGTGAGCAAAAAGAAAAAAAAAACTGAACTCTGCGTGACCTTCCCAACGAGACACCCTGCAGATACAGCTGTAATACGTGAAGTCTACCTCCTCGGTGTACTGACACCGGGCCTTTGAAGGATTTTGAGATGTGTACGTGTTTGTTTGTAAAGGGAGTAGTGGCAGCCATTTGTATACTTTTATTATACTTGTATAATCTCTGAATCTGGTTTTGTAAATAGATTTAAACTAAAATTGTATTCATATCCAGGTAATTAAGTATTTTTCTAATGTGGGGATAAGGTTGTGTGCACTAACGAATATTTCAGTTAATAAAACATGCTTTAAGACTACAGAATCATTATGCAAAACAAGATTGAACTCCTGTTTTGTATAATTTCATCACGTTACATGCTGTAGAAAATATTTCAAATATAAATATTTTTCTCAAGACAATACACCACTTATGTGAGGCGTTTGCAATTATTTCAACACTGACAGTACGTTGAAACAAACAAAAAAAAACCTATAAATATATTTTTACTCTGTCTTACTTTATGAGACATGAGACAAAACGCAGTGGCAAAGAAAAAATCTTGTCAAACACGCATAAGGCATAATGAAGTGAGCAGACAATAAAGTTAAGGCAATAAATTTAAGGCTCTTTTTGTTGAAGGATGAGACACATTATTGTGGATATGTGAATGCAACACTTTAAATAAGTATGATTAATGCTTTACTCTAAGTGGATACTTAAAGAAGAGAAACTAAACTGCAAGAATAATAAAAAAAGAAAAGAAAATCTCAATTTGAAGTATAAAAAAATGTACCCCTGGGCTCCACCTGCTGGTTTTTTATTTATATGATAAATGATTAAACTGCCTGAGGCCATATCTACCCCACCCACAAATTCCATCTATCAGGCTGGTCTATTTGTCTTGTGGTGTTAGCTTTATATAAATTACATTATGGGCACAGCTGTTATCCAGGAGGCAAATTCAGCTCAAGGCAAATAAAGAATAAATAGCACTTGGTCAGGAACAGTCACAATAAGACTAATGTGAGGTGTCACATTAAGCGATTACTTTATAAAATAATGATAAATAAGGATTCTATATATTATACATTTTATTAGAGCACTTTTATATCTTTTATTAATGTGTTTAATTGTTACCATTTTAATTTGCTCAATATATGTATGCATAAGTATGTAATTAAGAAGTGATTTGATTTGCACATAAGAAAAAAAGAGACACACACACATTAAAAACTAAAACAAAGTTCATCTACCACGAGTAGGCTATAAAACAAAAAAATGACATGCACTTAAATAAAATAAATTAATAATAGTATGAAGCCAAACGATGTGTTGCACATAAAGTTGACAAAAGAGACACCAGATAAAACCCTAAACGTGTGTGTTTAAAGGTTTATATTGTTGGTTTCTTTATGGGCAGGCCAGAACTACTATAAAAAGCAGTCATGTTAAAATATATTTGAGTAAATATTATTGAGCTGCGACTGAACTCACCACTGTAGCTGGACCAGCAGCTTCCACAAGCCCCGCCCACACTCCCGGAACAGGAAGTACCTGAGCGTTGCTGCTGCTGCTGACGTTGGTGCTATACAAAGTGACGATGGCGTTCACAGAGCAGTCACTCCTGGACCTAACAGATAAAGAAACCAGGGAGAAACTATCGTTATGGGATCGCCGCACCGATGCCATGGCTCCGCTAACGGAGAAACAAATGGACTCTGTCCTGGAGATCCGAGCAGCAGCTGAAACTATCTCTATCCCGTCAGAGGTGAGGTGTTCCTCCGGAGCAAGCTAGCAAGCTAACAGGGCTGCTAACTTACTTTCTTAACGTCAGTGAAGTTAACTAAACATAGCAAATGCCTTTGCATGAGCTTAGTTCACCTTTTTGACTTGTAAATATTATATTTAAGCGAATTTAGCACGTAACGTTAGCTTGTTGGCTACCTAGCGAGCTCGCACTTACACTCCGCCACGTCAATCCTCCTAGCTAGCTTCACTAGAAGGCATGTTGTGTTTTTAGAAACTAGAGAGCCCTGCTTTGTTTTTCAGTTGCCCATTGAAGACTTGTGCAGCCTTTCGTCACGGTCCTTGCAGTCTCCTTTTACAGCGACTGTGCCCGCTTCAACAGAGGACGTCCTGCTGAAGGGTTTCCAGACGCTCGAGATGGAGAATGACAGGATAGAGACTGCACAACAGGTGAGCCTCTTTGCCACCAGGAAACGGTGATGCAGCCAGGCTTACATACTGTGTCGTAATAAGAAGCATGAGTGTAATACAATGACAATTTGTGTTGCAGTTTTTTGCCTGGTTTGCCAAGTTACAGGCAAACATGGACCAGGATGAGAGCGAAAAATACAGGTGAATTAATTTCATAGTGCTTTACACTACACTGTGATCATACGGATTGTATTGGCCATGTGCCTATATGGAGGAGGGCTGGCTTAGAGTAAAGCAGCTTCAAATATGAATTATTATTTTTTATAGCAAATCACTGTTATTTACAATTTATAGCATCTTCGCGTGAACATTAAGCTCTGTGTGCTTTAAATTAAAATGCTTGTTGATCACCCACAAACCCACTAAAATACGTTAATTACCCCACATGGAGTCTACCCATTATAAACAAGCTCTGAATGGCTGCCCATATATGATATTTGTTTTGCAATTCAAATGGGTTAAGTTGAACCAGGTTAGCTAGACATAAACCTGTGACACAAGCATGCTTAGTTAGAGACACACGGAAGCTAATCATCAGTCAACACAGTAGTGTCAAGTTTGCTTTGAAAAGTTGCCATGGGTATACTGGATCTCATGTGATCAGATCAGAGTGTTCCACAGAGGTGGACGAAAGGAAAGGAAAGGAAAGCAGGGCAGGATCCACCGCTGTGTTGCTCTACTGGCTAAACTCGTCTGCTGCACTTCTGGCCATGACCCAGTTTGTGATGTCACAGCTGGTGTCTGAGAGTTTCCACTAGAAGAAGTGTATTACGTTTCTGCTGCTATGTGTTTAAAACATTGTGGTAAACCAAAATCACCTTTCAAAACATTATGTAGCATCCCTGCATCATGCTGTTAATATGTCTGTTCTCCCCTCAGGAAAACCAGAGATGCTCTAAACTGCTACCAGGAGCAATGTGATGCTATTCTGAAAGACGTGTGTGCTGCTCTGGAGCACTTAGAGTCCCTTCAGAAACAGTATCTGTTTGTGTCCAATAAGACGGGCACCTTGCATGAGGCCTGTGAACAGCTCCTTAAAGAGCAGGTAAGCTGCACCCTATTAACCTAAGCCACATAATATGCGGATCTCTGAGACTTGATCAGCGGAAAAAAGTTTAAATTATGATTTCACAGAAAATATTTTTCTTATTGTCTAGTTTAGGTGTTTATATTTGCAAACATGAACCCAAAAGCTGCAGATATATCTGTAATGTCTGTTCCGCTTGTCTCTGGAGCTGCTTTGAATAGGGAATTTTTCTAAAAGAAAAAAAAATGTGGTAACCAAAGATGACTAGATATATCGTACACGATCTAGTTCAGGACAGCATGACATAGATAAAAGCCTGTGTGAATAGAATATCACTAGCATGTATTATGCAGGTCAAAAAAATCCCACTGCTCCTCATTCTTTCCATGGCGTGTTTAATATCTTATTGACGCAGCATTTTTCATTCCGTCTCTTCTCACAGTTTGCTGCTTATGTTCACAAATGTATGTAGATTGGACCGTTCGAGGGAACTTGGACTGAACTTGAACTGATGTGAAATTAAACTGTCATGACGTGTCGTGTCAACTGAGGTTTGTTGTTTTGTCTCTTTGCAGTCGGAGCTGGTTGACCTGGCAGAGAGCATACAGCAGAAACTGTCATATTTTAATGAGCTGGAGAACATAAACACGGTAGGCTGTTTTTATTTGTTCTTTATATCTTATAACTTTTAATAACTATATTCATGCATTAAACATGTTTAGCACTAATTTTAACTTATTATTATATTATGTCCTAGATTAAAACATTATTCTGAAGCGTTTGGAAGCCAGCTACATGTCATACATAATTATGTCTTTAAAAAGTTTCACAGAGTATAATCAGGACATTTTGTCTCACTTCCTAAATGTTAAAAAGTGAAATCTGTGAAACTAGTTCAACAGATTTTACTTTGGTCTGGTTTCAAAGTACACATCTCCTGGAGTTATGACTTTATAAGTTAAAATAATTTTCTGACTTTAAAGACAGAGAGCCGGAGGATTATAATTCTTGGAAGTCCTTCAAGCTTTTTTCTTTTCTTTGCCTTTGCAGAGACTGAACTCACCAACCTTGTCTGTAAATAGCGAAGGCTTTATACCAATGCTGTCCAAGCTGGATGACTGCGTTGAATACGTTTCTTCACATGTAAGTAGCTCGCACTCTCCAGAGTTTTGTCTGTGCAGATCTAAATTATTAGCAAAGAAAGAATTAAACATCATATTTGTGTTTGAATGTTTGCAATGTCATATTTATACCCAACCTACTTTACAGTTTTGTTTGTTTGTTTTCAAGTGAGAATTTCAAGACAAATGCCTGAATAATAACTTTCATAACAACTGCAGAGCTGATATCTTTGCAGTATAATGTCTGCATTTCAACATTTTCTTATCTCTGTTCATTGCAGCCCAATTTCAAGGACTATCCCGTTTATTTAGCCAAGTTTAAACAATGTCTATCTAAAGCTATGCACTTCATGAAGATCTACATTGTCAACACTATGCAGACTCTCACAAACCAGTTAACGAAAAGGGTAAGAAAAGTCAAATCTCCTCCTTCTAGACAATCACATGGTATAAAGATGCATTAATACTGTTTGTGTTCTAATATCACCACATGATTTTCATGTTTTCTCCCCCCTAGGATCCAATGGGCTTGACCAACGCTGACAATGCCTTTACACTTTACTATGTAAAGTTTAGGGCAGCTGCACCAAAAGTTAGAGTGAGTATAATGTTTTAATTATGCACTGAAATTATGCATGGATAAAATCCCCCTTTTAAAATAGTTTTCTTTTCCTTTCAGTCTCTGATTGAGCAGATTGAACAGCGAGCAGAGAAGATTCCAGAGTGAGTTTTAGATTTTTTCCAATATAAAACCGAGGTGCTGTGTTGGTCTGAATATAAGACTTTTTGAAGACCAAATCTTATATTCTCTTATATATCTTATATATCTTTATATCTTATATAAATCTCATATTTTCTATATCATTTAGATTAAAGCTCCTGTGAGGAACTTTCCGTTTGTGTTGATTTTGGCGCCCCCTGTGGACAAAGCCGTAGCTCTTATCTCTTTGCTGATTTTGTCCTGTACATGCTTAAGTGGTGTTTTTTTAACAAATCATCCTGCTTTCTTTAACTGTCATACATATCACTCACTTTAAATTTCTGCCCTGGAAAATGTAAACAAAGGCAGCGTGCAGTTAATCGCTGCGTCTGACACCTACCCTTCACCAGCAGTTTCAGGCATTAAAACTAACTATATAGAAATAATCAATCTTATCGCTCAGTTTCATAAACATCAAAAAACTCCTCACAGGAGTTTTAAATTGTCCCATTTAAATTAAATTAAATGGCTTTCAAATTTCCAATAAATCATTAACAATCGAAGTGAGGTCTATTTATAGAGCAGTCTTGAAACAGCTGGATGACAGCTCTAGTAATGTGCATACATTCGTTCCGTTTTTCAGTAACATACTCGCACACTCTCCTGTTGATCTCTTAAAAGCGACCGCTTTATGGACCACGGTACGATCTTCTCTGTCTCTGTTAGGTAAGACTGTTAGCATTTTTAAGACGTGGCGGCCCATTGCGGCTTTTTCCGGGCCTGCCCTCCCCGGACCGGTCCTGGGGGACTCCCAGAAGCTTGACCAAAGGTATGGAGGGCCGAGCTAAGTCCACTGAGAGCGCAGGAGGACGGGGCACGGCCGGCCCCTGATCTTTTTGGGACATTACACTCTGTCCGGAAATGGCAGACAGAGCAATTATCTTAAAATTTACATCATTGCTCCGCCTCAATTGTTGGTTAACTTGGCGCACTTTTAAGCCATTAGTTCTGGACAATCACCGTGTCGCTCCATCTTTCATCCCCCTGGCGCTGTAGCTGTGAGTGACGGCTGGCCTCTGTCATGAGGGGTACGCTCGCTTTACAGATGACTGGCGCCGTCTACTGTTGTGAGCGTATGTTGGCCTTTAAAAGTCGAATATAACACGACCCCACTTTTTCAGATGTATGTCAAGGGAAAAAACCTGTCTTATATTCAGACCAATACGGTATTCGCATTCCTAATCGATCTTTTCCACCCTTCTTGAGCCAAATTAATTCCTCCGACCTTGTAATTATGTGAGCAGATACCATCAGCTCTTAGATGAAGTCCATCAGTGCTACCTGGACCAGAGAGAGCAGCTCCTCAGTCCCAGCATTACATCCACCATTACTGACCTGACCAACCAAAACAGCAAAGACCACTGCGCTCTGGTAAGCTCTTCAAAGCACAACTTCCCTTTAGATATTGTAAGGTGACATTTCAGCCTGTGAAAAATGCACAGTTGGGTCCCTGTGGGATTTTTTTTGTGTTGCAGGCACAAACGTGTGCACATGATAAATGAGTCTAACCTGGGCGTACTGCAGGCGTCTGAAGTGAATTTCTGTGCCGAGTGTTGCTTGTGTGAATCTTTTGGCATGTTCCTCAAGTGTATAAAAATGAAACTGACCCAAAGGTCGGCGAAGCAATTCATGTAAAATATTTTTAATCTAATTTGATGCTTCAGAAATCACTGATCTAATTTTGGAACCTGGACAGACTTTGTTGTTTGATGCTCTTGTGATATTTAAAAATACTTCACTAATTGGCTTGATGGGGATACTGTAATTAAAGGTCAGAATATCATACAAGTGTCATAAAAGCTGCCCCCCCTATCTGAGATGTTTCTTTTAATAAAGGTTACGCGTCTCGTTAATGATTGCTTTAATGAATGCCTGCATCATTTATGTGGGAGGATGTTTGCTTGTTTAATAGGAGTCAAAGCAAAGTGTTGGTAGCCCATGCAGCGGGTGATAATTCTTGTTTGTTGTACAGGTTCGCAGTGGCTGTGCCTTCATGGTTCACGTCTGCCAGGATGAACACCAGCTGTACAACGAGTTCTTTACCAAACCTACAGCCAAACTAGAGTGAGTAGCAACTTCCTCATTGGTAAAACTGAACGCACACACAGCCATCGATTTGAGGCACACATGCGAACGAACCAAAATGCATGATTTTTCTTGATGTGTTAGTTACAACTATTTAAGTGCTAAAATATTTCTTGCATACTTATTTTTAGTCTTTGCTTTAATTTTAAACTTGAAGCAAAACTCAAACCTTTAACCGTAAGTGTTATTTTAGACTACAAAGTAATTAACTGGTGTTTAATCTCCGACAGCGAGCTTCTAGAGAAGTTATGTTTGTCCCTGTATGACGTCCTCCGGCCTCTAATCATCCACATCATCCATCTGGAGACGCTGTCTGAGCTCTGCAGCATCCTCAAGAACGAGATGCTTGAAGACCACGTTCATAACAATGGTAAGTTGGAGCTTCTGTTCTCCTAAAAGCGTATCACTTGTCTCTTTTGGTGTTAAATATGGACTTTGGGGTTTGTTAGATCACATTAAAAAAACTTTAACCAGTACTTGATCTTTTGGTAAATTTAGCTCTGTTAGAAAATTATCTAAAGAATAGAATTGTTTAAACTTTTAGAGCAGAAATCAATATCACAAAATATATATAAAACATACAAAAAACAAAGTCTAAAAACTTGAAATCAATCTTTTACAGTGGGTTATATTCCTGCCGAACTCTTAGTGGAGTCTATACAATATAACGTTTCCGCTCTTTGTGCTAAGCTAAGTTAGCTGGCTGCTGTTAGCCACATTTTTACTGGCGGCCTTGAGAGTGGTATCACTCATCTTCTAATCTAACTCTTAGCAAGAAGTCAATTCAGTGTAGCTTCTAGATTTCAAACCTTTCTTTAAAGCTTATCAACAATAACACAAGAGTTTTGTGAAGTTGGAAGTCAAACAAAGCGCTGTTGGACTAGAGGGCAGGGAGTGCTGTGCTTTTTATATGGGTTCAGCTGTGCACTGACCTCTGTGTGCTTTTGTGTAGCTACACAGCTGGGGGCCTTTGATGCGGTAGTGAAGCAGATGCTGGAGGATGTCCAGGAGAGGCTGGTCTACAGGACTCACATTTACATCCAGACGGATATCACGGGCTACAAACCGGCTCCAGGGGATCTGGCCTATCCTGAGAAATTGGAGATGATGGAGGTAAGTCTTTTTATAAATTCTTTTTTGTTTTTAGCATCGTCAGAATCCAAACTTTCATTAATTATAGTCAGTACAGTTTGTTCTCAACCAGCTTTATACAACCTGGATGTAATTACGACTGCAACAAATTAATATTTTCATGGCCATCAAAAATATCTCGAGCTTAAGATAATGACTTTCAAACAACTGACATAACTGGCATGACTGTATGTCTGTATGTATGTATCTATAATAAATAAATATTAAATTAATATAAATGATGAATATATTGTTCACTAGTTAACTAGTTAAATAAATATAAAAAATAAATATAAAAAATAGTAAAGTTTAATTTATACAAATAAATAAATAGCTAACTAAAAAATAGTTAACTAGTTAAATAAATATAAATAATAAATAGTTCACTAGTTAACTACTTATAAATAAATAAATAAATAAATAAATAAATAGTTAACAAGTTAACTAAATATATAATATATATTTATATAAATATAATTTTATTAATATAAATAAACAACTAAATAGTTGACTAAAAATAAAATATATGTAAAAATAAATAGTTAACTAGTTGGATAAATATTAATTATTAAATAGTTCACAAGTTCACTAGATAGAAATAAATATGAATAATTAGTTCACTACTTAACTATACAGACATAAATCGTTAACTAATTAGATAAATATAAATAATCCTTAAAATATGATGACATCAGATCTGTATCTGCTCATGTTAAGTGGACAAGGAAAAATACATGTTAATGCAGGTGTAAATGGGTTATCAGTCTGTGACAGTCTGGCTCACATTGTCTTTGAATCTTATGTAGATCCAAACTCGATCATACAGGTGTTTGTTTGTGTTTGGTCCACTGCATTGTCAAAGCAGAGTTGCTAAGATAAGGTTTGGATGGCATTTTTTTGCTGATATGTTTTGATGCAAATGGAGAAACATAAAACATTATGAAATATCCCTGATGCTCTTGCCCTGATGCTCTTGCTTTTTTTTTTTTTTACATGTAGATTCCATTATCGGTCATCAAGACTTTTCTTGGTAGCTGAGCCACCTGTCTGTTAATTTGCCCTTTAAAAACATGTTGTTGAAGCAAATGGAAAAACGTGACTATCCTTCTATTAAGTCTTTCCTCACTTCGTCATCAACAGAAAATTGCTCAGAGCTTGAAGGAAGAGCAGATGAAGCAGATGTCACAGGAGTCCATGTTTTCTGATGTTCAGCTTGAGGATCCTGATGCTAAAAGAAACAGTAATGCTGGTGTGTGTTTCCAGATTGTTACACTTGCTTTTCGACAACCTTTTTTTTTTGTTATTGTTATAACCTGATGGCTTTTGCTTCTTTTGTACAAAAAATACAGGGAATGTAGAAGCATCAAGCCTGCAGGCGTCAATCTCTCCTGCTGATCTGCACGGCATGTGGTACCCTACTGTCAGACGAACACTTGTTTGTCTCTCCAAGCTCTACAGATGTATAGATGTGAGTCGAACATTTTCTATACAAATATATGGTTGAATGTCTGCTGTATAGTTCCTCCACTTATGCATATATTATTCCAATGTTTCTTACTGTGTCTTGGTCTTTTTCCAGAGAGCAGTCTTCCAGGGTTTATCTCAAGAAGCCTTATCTGCCTGCATCCAGTCCCTGCTTAAAGCGTCAGATATCATCCTTAAAAACAAGGTTGGCACACATGTCTAACAGTACAGTTTTGTTGTCTATTGTTAGAGAACTTTTCAGACTTATTATTATCAAACAAGTTGGAAATGTGCCTTTCTTTTGACATAGTAAACAAGATTATTTCCCTCTTAGATAAAATGTGATCTGTTATTCAAAATTCCTTCCGGCTGCAGGATCCTTAACGAAAGCAGCTGGGATGTCATTGCGAGTTTATTTTAATGAGCGCTTTATTATGCTCTACAGAGTGTTCAGCAGACCATCCGTTATTTATGGGCTTCTCTCACCTTCAAATTTGCTGTCTATCTGTGCTAACTGGCCCGTTTCAACCTAACACTTCAAATTAAAGCAGCAGCATCAATCTCAGAGGACGTGTTCCCACCCTGTGTTGATGATGTCTTTCTCCAATGTTTCAGTCGCTAGCTGAGCAATAAATGATTTCAGCTGCCTTTTTTTTCTTTTTTTTTCTGTGTCACAGTAATGCGTCCCTTTCCAGCCGTGGTTAATCAGCAGTTATTAATTAGACATATTCCCTTATCTTCTCCAAAGCTGGTGCTTTTATGTTCTGTGAAGCTTGGATAGTCAGCAGATGCCCTTTTGTGCTGGCAGCCTGCAGTGTGGATTTAACAGTGTGCTATCACTTTCCGCAGACGCAAATAGATGGGCAACTTTTCCTGATCAAGCACCTGCTGATAATGCGCGAACAGATTGCCCCGTTTCACACCGATTTTGCCATCAAGGAAATCTCACTGGACCTGAAGAAAACGCGAGGTAAGATAATTAAAGGTGGAGGGAACATTGGTGTTCAGCTCCATAAAGCCAGTCATTACATTCTCATGCTCATTAAGCAACTTGTGCCTATCACATGCACCAGTGGCAACAATTAATGTGGAAATTACAGTGTAATCCAACACCATAATGTACATTAACTGATGGCTCACAGGGCAGGCTCGCTCCTCCTATCACCCTCATCTCAGTCAAGGTCATATTAAATTTGCAGCACTAGAGGGCACTGTAATTCTACACCAGTCCAGATTACATCTCTGCTTTGTGTTAAGATGCTGCCTTCAAAATCCTCAACCCCAAGGCTGTTCCCAAATTCTTCCGACTTAACAGCCACAACGCCATACTTGAATTCCTGTTGGAGGTGCAGTGCTTTTATTTTTTGTTTCCTTTTCTTTCATTAAACATACTATAAGTACTTTGATAGCACCCTGCCTTTAGGACACGGCACTTGATAGTGCTAAAGCCTTTGTCTCTGTGGCCCTCAGGGAACTCCAGAGATAAAGGAGCACTACATCGACTCAAAGAAGGACGTGGACCGACACCTGAAGTTCAGCTGCGAGCAGTTCATCCAGCAGCAGACTCAGATCTTTGTGGGGAACCTTGAGGAGTTTCTCACCAAGGTAACTGTTCCAGCGCAGGTAGACTTCGCCTCAGGCGGCTACGGATCATCCTGACCTTCACTTTTTCAGCGTTTACCTCTTTAAAACTAAAAAGTGCTTTACTGACATCTGTTTTTTCATCCAAGATGTCTAAGTCATTTGCTGGTGTGTGTCTGTGTGTGCATGTGTTGTCACTTTATTTTGTGAAATCTTTCAGTGCAATTATTGTGCTGCCATAATTAGTCGCCTGTCTTGTTGTCTACCTCCCTCCCTCAGTTTTCTGTTATTATTAAGTGAATTCTTTGTCTAACTCAAGATTGCCAAATTAGCAGCGCTGCTTTTTTGTGCTTGTTTTCACACACACAAGTGAAGCCTTTTCAAATTGTAATGTTTTGTTTTGACTGCCTGCACTCAGGTTGCAGCTCTGAAAACGATGGCTATCCAAGGTGGTCCCACGTACAGCCTGTCTCAGCAACCTTGGGCACAGCCAGGTAAGATTTGTCTCAGGGAACGCCACTGGCATCATACCGTAATTCATCAAAACTTGTAAAGCCAATGCTAGAGGGCATGTCAGTGTTTTTTCTCAGTGCTTTTTTTTTTCTCTTTTCAGCTAAGATCAACGATATAGTGATGACTACCTACCGGGTGATGAAGAGCAAGCTGCCAAGCACTTTACAAAGCATGTCCTTGTACTTAGCCAATAGAGACACAGAGTTCATCCTTTTCAAGCCTGTCCGGGTGGGTGGCAGACACACTCGGGTGCAGCGTTGTACCGCATGAGTCAATTTCTTTTCAAACCATTGTTTAAGCTCGAAGAATCCTTCATAAAGTGTTCACACAGCAGGAATGCCATGCGCTTGAGCTTGAAGGTCCAATCAGTAGCGATTAATGATCTGAATTAGAGGTTATCCACATGTGTTAGCGAAGAGTTCAACTCACAGACAGAAAGGCAGGTTTGTTTATCTCTCCACATGGATATTAAAATGAGTTATTGTGCAGAGATTAGCATGTCAACAAACCTCTGACTGCATCAGAAATCATTGACTTACATTTATTCATTAGCGAGAATTAGTCACTGTAGTAAAAGGCCTGTCAATCAATTTAGGAGACAATCCTGTGGTTGAAATCTCGTCCTGGCTTTGTCTTTTTTTCTTTAAATGTGGCGCGGATGTTGTGCCCTCAGCTATAAATTATCAGCGTGATTGAACTCCTAATAGAGAAATCTCTGTGCGCCGCTCATCAAGGTGCCAGGTTAAGCCGAAAGAGAGAGAAACAAAACACTCCAGTTGACATGGAAACAAGATAGTGAGGGGACGTAGGCCAGATGGAAATGTAGTATTAATTTCCCTCCAGCTCCCAGTAATAGGATGGCTTTTTTTCCCCCCCCTCCACAGAATAACATCCAGCAGGTATTCCAAAGACTGCACGCCTTGCTTCAGGAGGAATACAGCGGAGAAGACCTTCAAATCATCGCCTGTCCATCTCTGGAGCAGGTACAGTACTGCCGGATTAGCACAGCCCAAAGGCACCTGACATAGTTTTAATAATGCAACATCCAAAACTGCTGAGAGCCACTTCAGTGGAGAAACGCTAGATAACGAACGCCGGCTAAGTCACGGTGAGCACTCATCGCTTTTTTTTCCCTGCGCCTCTTTTCCAGATTAACCTGCTGCTGTCTGTGAATAAGTAATGTGCAAGTTCGACGTACATTCTATGCTGGTGTGCATCGTCTGGATACAGCAATTGGATGTTGCAACCCCAGCCATAACCGGGAGCTGTGAGGCTGAGTAGGCGAGATGACCGGAGAACTGCACCCGAGCTGCAAGCGTGGACCGCAAGCGCTGAACTGATGGCGATTTAAAAAAAGATCCCACACAAGGCCAAAGACTCTCTGACAGAGGCTCAAGTAGCTGCTGGTATGTTCAGGCTCAGGTATTCATCTTGAAGTCCGAAGCGGAGGGTGTTATTTTGGGTACTGAGGTCATTTTGTTCAAAGGTGGTGTCGTGGTGAGGGTTGTTTCCATGTAGGAGAAATCCATTTTCAAGGGTGGATTAAGCGCATCTCTCTTAACACCAAATTGGTTTGAATTAAAAGAATTTGCACACTATGTGAGGACGAGGGGGGTGAGTAATATGAAGGGTGTTCAGACAAGGACACTTTGGGTGTGCAAAATAGACGCACTAAAGGGTTGTTCATCAGCCAGGTAGCTAATGGCCAGTAAAAGGGGGCCTGCATTCAGATTCCTAGAATAGATTCCCCTCAGTGGGTTTGAAGGATAACAAGAGAAAAAAATGCTGCAAAATATTTTATTCCTCTATTTTAAAATGTAACACTCTTTGTAACGTTTAGTAGAAAACTCCATGGTGGCTTGATGCTCGACAGGACGCTCAGGTCCAACAGGTTTTCCTCTGTGATCATAACAAAAATCATCTTGTTTCCTTGTCTGAAAAATGTTCTTTTGTTATTCTGCTGCAAATATGTAAAAAAAGTCAAATTAAATCTTATGTTTTATACTTTTTTTATAACTAGGCTGATTAAAGCTACTCTACTTTTACTCTGGCTAAATAATGGACGTTTGACCTTGACAGTTTTGCACTGTAGACTTTATGATTTATGGGTTTCCTAGCGGTCCTCTCAGAGTAACACAAAGTAACAGGACACTGTCTGTGTAATATTTGCTTTGGTGTGTCCCATGTAAAATGACGTGTACAGTTATATTATTTATGAACATTCTGATTAAAAAAAACGGTTAATGATGTCCTTTGGTTTTATTTCTAGAGGCACTCTGTCATTGAATTCAAATTCTCGGGACACTTCAGCACGAGTCACTTCACACAAATGAGAAACTGCCATTCAAGGACATCATTGGCTTTAGGGGGTCTTTTTGGCAGACTGTTGCTGCTTCATTGGCAGCCGCTGCCTTTCCATCTGTGAGATGAGGCTTTGCTGGGGCTTGACCTTCCGTGGACTGACAGCCTTTTGATAGGTGATGAGGGACTGGATGTTCTGGAGCAAGACATTGATCTCTGCACTCTTCTGCTGCGGAGACCTCTGAAGCATGTCGGGCCCCGGCAGCGTTAGACCTTTGCCTTGATTTAGCTGCGACAGCGAGGAAATATAAAGCAAAGCAGAATCAATGATTTGGCCTGAAATTGGGTCTACACTTCACATGTCTTGTATTTCTGCTTTTGGCTACAAATGAATATTGATATCACACTCACTTACTTTCAATTTTGCCTCTACATTTAGCCGTAAACAGTGTTCAGCAGAGGTGAAAGCCATGCAGATGTGCTCCTGGGATTGGTTGGGGAAGCTGAGGTGAGGGCTCGGTGTAAGCCACAGGAGCGGGGCCGGGCTTTATCATGATTCTTCCCATCCAGCCTGCTCCACCGCTTCTGCAAAGCTCCTGTGTCACTGCAGCAGGTGCTTCCCCATGGAGTCACATTCACCTTAATAAGGTGAAGCAGCTTGAGAACAAAAAGCCCCTCTGAGGTTTTACCTAGACGAGTCCTCATTTCTACCTGCTGCCAATTCTATTAATCATTAAGATACAGTCAATTAGAAGTGCTTCTGCAGAGAACTGCTGAAAAAGATTCTTAATAACAAAATAATAAATGTACTACTATATTATTTAGGGTTTCAAATCAAGTATTAGGAATGATTAAACAACCAATCCTACTAAATAGAGACTTTGCTGCGATCACTGGTTCCCTCTTGCTCTCCCCTGGTGCTGAAACTGCCTGAATATGAGGTTTTTAAAGACGAATATCTGAAGCCTAAGTCAGTAAAAGTACGTCAGTAAATGTCACCTACCCACTTCCAAATTAAAACATTTGAGTAAATGCTAGATATCACATATCTTGTATAATGTAGGATGTGAGGGAGTTCTACACGTTGCAAACCTTAACTATAAAAAGCTACTGTGATTTCAACCTGTGAAAAAGCAGCTTTTTCTGGTACTAAATGTTTTCTAGTCGATGTATTTTATTTCGGTGAATGAAACTTGGTCCTTTGCAGTCAAAGCAGCAGCCAAGAGTCAAATCTGTAGGGTGGCAGATGCTTGTTTTTCCTGTCCTGTAATGCAGTTAAAGTCATCAGGCCATGCAAAGATAAGTAAATGTAATCTTCCCGAGTTAGGCCTATCTGTCCGGGCTGGATGGAGCGTGTGTGTAACCTGCTTTAGGGGTCTTGACGATCTGAGCTCCTTTCAAATTTCAAACCTTTCAACCTGCGCTGTATCATGGAAAATGTAGCATCAGAGATTCAATGGCATAGAAATTTAATTTGAAAAACCATTTAATGGTGGGAGCCAATAATGGTCCGAGAGCGGTTCTGACCTTTGATCTTTCTGCATTGCCGGGCCGCCATCAGTCACGCTCTCGTCTGCGATAACTGCTGCACCCTTCAGCAAAATCTCTGATAACTTCCATGACTTCTCACTGCAGAAAAGCTGACACAAAGAAAGAAAGAGGGGGAGAAGAGGAGTTCGTGTAGGAATGCTACTACAATCTAACTTCAGATTTTAAGCAAAATTGCAATAATTATTTAATCATATTTATTATTAGAAGCCCTGCTCATGTCTTTTGGAAGCAAATTATCACCAATTCCAGAATTGTTGGCATAATTAAATATTTCATACTTTCATACCAAAATACTTTTTTACTTTGAAAACCATCTGTCTGACAAAATTCCAGTTCACAAATTCAGACAGAAACTTCAAGTGCCCAAATATGTAAGGGATAATGTATAGTGAGCAGGTTGTTATCACGGCGATAACAACCTGCTCACTATACATTATCCGGCTTATTACACGGCTACCTACTTACAAAATATTTGACACAAAATATTGATTTGGAAATTATATTTATTAAATTAAAAATGATTATATTTCCGTAGTCCATTTAATAATAGTCAGTTACACTCATAGTGAGAGCTGGGTCTATAGCAACGGTGTAGCCTTCACAAAATGAGGCAACCAAGCTAATATTACCTTAAAATTAGCTAACCAAGCTGTTATTTCTCACATTAAATGGAAAAATTTCCAAGACACAGTGAACCGGACCGCAGGAATCAGCGCAGCACCTGATTGAGGTTTTCTGTCTCGTCACTGTCAAGAGTCTGTTGACATTTTTCCCCCCCCATTCACCGTCTTTAAACACCGCCGTATCCTGTGATATGTTCTGTTTAATGTTTACTTCATGTGCCGTCTTCAGTTTTTGTAGATCTCTCTGTCGTAGCCTCCCCTCTGTTAAGAGGCCTACGTTAAATTTACCGGACTTCTTTCGACGGATTGATATGATTACACTTAGTCCTCCGGATTGTGTGATTAGAGCCGCATCCCTGGTAACGGTCTGTTCTTCATAGCAACGGTGTGTTATCGAGAGATAACTGCTGTAATCAGAATTAAGTATTTAACACAGCCGTGTATTAATCAACTTTAAATGCTCAAGTTGCCCGATGATTCAAATTCTGATCAAATTATCTAAGTAAAAAAAAAGCAGCTTGAAATTCAGAACAACATTATTACTTTTTGTTCTCATTTTTTAGGCAGGTCAGAGTCATTATTATACAGTTTGATTAAAAGAACATCCTGATCCATTATATCCAGGGTTGATTGCTTATCCTGAAGCTGCTTAATAAAGAAAACCACATCAGTCTAATGACATGCTAGAAGCTCATAAACTGTACCTTAAATCCTTACAATGACAATGCAAGCATACTAATATTTAGCACATTCACCATCTTCATCCAGTCTCTAAACGTAGCTCTTTAGGTATTTGGTCACAAACCAAAATATGGGGAAGAGGGAAGGTCAGAAGCTCATTAAAGTCATTAGTGTTTAACTTCTCTGCAGCATGGATATTTGTACCACATTTTATCACAATCCAGCCAGTAGTTGTCAAGATATTTCCCTCTGAACCATAAATGCCAACCCCATAAAGGCACTACAAAGGGAAAGTCAGCAGATCACCAAAGTCAGTGGGCTTCCTCCTCTGGGGATCATGAATGTCTGAACAGAATTTTCCTGGCAGTCGTTCAGGAGTCGTCGAGGCGTTTCAGTCTGGACCAAAGCGGTTGACAAACACTCTGCCGTCCCTCGAGCCGCGCGGTTAATGTGGCCAAAAATACTTAATGAAGGCTTTGGAAATTACTACCTGTAAATGTCACCTCTTAAAATCCAGATCGTCTTTATTGTTTAATAGTTAAATGTAATAAAATTAGTGGCATTTCAAATTCTCCACATTAAGTATTCGGTGGTGTTTAAATGTCATTGTCGGTGTTAGATTGCTTATAATTCAATTTTTATGGCTTTTTCTGTTTCATCTCTTAGCTGCACAATTTGTAAGTGAATGAAGCTGAAAAATGAGCAAAATCACACTTTATTTAATTTCCCCCAACATGAGCGAGTCACCGTATCAACGGTAGTGTTACATGCACTCTCACTCTCTCACCTCTTTTGGGTCATTGCTGTTGGCTATCTGATCATTGGTCACATGGGGTTCCTTCGGCTGCTGGCAGTGCTTAAAGCGAATGTTCGACACATCATGCAGTCACTGCTCCGACGAGGTTGGGATCTAAAAATGTTCATAAAAAAAAAATTCACCCTTTCCTTCTTAAAAAAGACAAATATATAGCATCAAAATATGCTACTTAATGAGGTATTCAAAGCGTGTTTCGGTTTGGCAGCAGCAGAGACAGAGGAGTATGAAACGAGACAACACAGACTAATTGCATATTCTATAAGTGGATTCGTATTATTTATAGAAAAGAGGAAGCAGAGCAGCTTAAAAGTGGCATTTGCCTCCATACCTTGTCCAGATTAGTTAAAGACTCTTCAGTTTCTCCTTGGCAGGCTGCTGGGAGTTCGGGGAGTTTCCATACTGTGCGAATCCAACACTTCATTATCTGGGGATATCTCCAACTCCGACTTCATGTTTTTAGGAACGCTCTGAGGAGAAAAAACAAAGACTCTTCATAATTTATTAAATTCTTTGAGGTCTTTAACTTGTGCTTCATGAATAAATCAAACCCATGTCCCTGGATACCATGTCATATCATCTCTCACAAGATAAAACCCACTCTGTGACAAGGATAGACAAGGCTCTGAAAAGTTAAATTCACTGCTGCTTCTCCGTTCTCTAAAACACACACAAAGAAGTCATATATGCTAATTGCATGTGTTCACCGTTTGTCTGAGGTTTCTCCACAAAGAGCATTTTCAAATGTTGGTTTAATAACATAAAAAAATACTCAGACAACAGAGGATTCCTATCCTACTCCAGATGTCATTGCAGCGCTTTTATTTTGTCAAGGACATCGTGACTGCGGTTAAGTGACGGGGGGATTTTACAAGCTAGAGTAGCAGATCTTCTGGGTATTTACCCCACCTTAACACTCTCATCTGCTCTGATTTCAACCCCACATTCTCTGTGGGAGCTTTAATGTGTCTCGGGTTGGGTATTGATAGTCTGCAAATGAAAAAATAAATTAATATTTAATAATCTTATCTTAGGAATTCACAGCCGTTTGCCAACCAAGGTCAGGGATTCATAATGATCATGAAATGTGAAGAAGCGGCACCATGGCTGCTGCACTCCTCTTTGAATCTCTATTCAGTCTGCGAACCCACTCTGATTCTGGTTACAGCTCCCCTGTTAAATGTGTCACATATTTACGTTAGCTTTCACTGGAATCAGTCCTTCATTAAGAGTGTAATGAGCCAAAACATGAAGTACAATCAAATCCAAATGCCCTGCGATAAGTACAACCTGCTGCAATACAGTATAATGTTAGGATACGATTTTATTCATTGTCTTGCTTGAAGTTGAATGTTTGACTGTTTAAACTGAAACTAAAAATACATTTATTTATCACGTTTATCTTATGAAAGCTTACAACAGATAACTACAACTTTTTTGCATCCTGTTAAAGCTCAAACTTTCGGTTTGTGTCGCCCCCTGTGGACAAAGCCGTACCTCTTATTTCTTTGCTGATCGTGTCCTGTATATGTACGACAAGTGTTTTAACAAAAAATCTCATCCTGTTTCATTTTAACATTCAAATGTAGAACTTGCTGTGTATCTTTGCCTTGTAAAGTAAATAAAAAAAGGCTGATTGGCAGCGCAAAGTTAATCCCTGTCTAACGCCTAACCCCCCAGCAGTGGTTACAGGCGTTAAAATGAAGTATAAAGATATAATCAATCTTGTAGCTGATGGTCTTGTTTGCTTTTGAATGAGGGAACACAATGGGCCCAGTTAGTGACGCGTTTTCCATCAGCCAGCAGTGGTTGGTCTGACAGAGAGGGTAGGCGGAGCTAAGCGGCTGCTTTTCCAGTCTCTGCAAGTGTTGCAAGTAAGCAGTAATCTACTATGGCTGAACAAACAAAGAGAAGATCGATGACTACGATACAACTTCAAAAATAATTGAAAATCCAAAGAAAAAGCCACAAATTGGACGCTCACATGAAGGCAAAAAGGAAAGCGACCGTCAGCGAGGAAAATCAAGAGTTACAACCGGAGCCAACCATGGACGTCACACATGCTGCTTTCATCCATAGAACATGCAAGCCAGATTCTTCTATGTGTGTGTGCACGCACATGAGTGAGTTTCTGTGCGTAAGGAGTTGACTTTGAGTTGACTTTAGGTAGGAGAATAGGTTACCCTTCCATGATGTAGGTAGAAAGTACGATTTTTTAAAAAGTAAATAATGAACCTAAACAAAAAATAATATGTTTCATATATAGCACCTTTCCATCATAGTTATTTACAATGAGTCCTAAATTTCACCAGGTGGAACAGTGAGGCATGCTGTACCAGAGTTCCATAAGGTGAAAAACCTGAAGTGGCAAACAAAGACAACAATTCCACCAGTGCCACAATGGAAAGGCTCTCTACCAGAGTCAACTGGAGTATCAGAACCAGTAAATTACTTTCGCCGCCTTTTCCACAGAGAAGTAATTGATGTCGTCAGGCAAACTAATCTCTATGCTCTACAGTGCGACGTCACTAGACCCCTCAATGTTACTGTTGCAGACATGGAGCAGTTCATTGCACGTGTTGATGATGACTAAATGAAATGAATGATATTGAATGAGAATGATTAAATGAAATTAAACAGGAAATAAATTTGATTTTGATAAAAAAAATGAGGTCCCCGTGTCTTATTACAGGTGTGTGTAACTTTCTTATTACGATGTTATTATTAACATATATTCCAAATAACAATTAAGATTATATTAATTTAAGTGTGTAAATATTGAGTTATACATTTCACTAAGTGTAAGTTGGATTTGTTCAGTCTTGATTTCAATAAAGGGATGTTTTTAGAGAAAAATAAGATTTTATGGTACTTTCCATTATTGCGAATTGTTGCCACAATTTACCAACTACCCCCCTATAAAAATATTTCCATGATTTCAGTCATTTTAAGTGATAAAAACACATTAAAACATTTTTTTTCATGTTTAAGTATTAATTCATGCAACAGAGGGGGCCTGGTAATTGAAGGCTCTACCTCCCACACTACTCCTAGAGACTTTAGGTACCACAAGAAGGCCTGCATCCTGGGAGCGCAATGTTCTAGAGGGGTAATATGGCACTATGAGCTCTTTAAGATATGATGGTGCCTGACCATTAAGAGCTTTGTAAGTAAGAAGAAGTATTTTAAATTCTATTCTAGATTTTACAAGAAGACTGTGCAGAGAGGCTAAGACATGAGAGCTCTTCCTAGTTCTTGTCAGCACACGTGCTGCAGCATTTTGTACCAGCTGAAGAGTTTTTAGTGACTTATTAGGGATGCCTGATAGTAACGAGTTACAATAATCCAGCCTGGAAGTAACGAATGCATGGACTAGTTTTCCTGCATCGTTTTGAGACAAGATGTGTCTGATTTTTGCTGTGTTACGAACGTGTTAAATAATTGATTTTACTTCTATCAAATACTTCATTATTATGTGCCTATTTGTGGTATTATTCCTCTCTGAATGATTGCTCTGACATTGCACATTTTGTGTTAAAGGAATGCTTTACTTAATTATCCTCCTGCCAATAAAACAAATGTAAATTCGAGTCTGGGAGAAAACGAAAGAAAAATAGGATAAGAAAAAAATCCATATCTCCAGCGCTCAATAATTAAGAGGTTTCAGAATTGCTAATTAACAGTCCTCCAGTGGGCCATTTATAGTAACTTATAATGAAAACTATTAGTCTGCAGTTGACCAGAAGATACAAATAATGTTGCCGTCAGCTACAAGTGAAGAGAAAAAGCTTCAAAGTGAAGATAGAGCTGATCTTTCGAAACCTTGTGCTTGTTTCCAGTGCACACACGCTGTAGGTACCTTTAAACTCAGCATGAATATGGTGATGGAAATCGCTGTGTGATGTACACAATGATGCATCTGCTTTATTTAGACAAGGGATGCTGCTAACATGGTTTATTAATCACAAGTGTCCTGGGGTTCATTTTGATGTAGTGTGTACCACAACAACATAAGCAGTGCAGCTTTTGTCATATGTTATTCCTCTCTGTCTATCTCAGCCTTTACGTCCTCTTGAACGTCTGTTAAAATAATGGCAGTGATTTAGAACGCGTTACCCAGAGTTATGCCTGCAATATGAGGAGAAGAAGCGATACATGGAGAGCGTTAGCAGCCAATAAAATGTGCTTCAGGCTTCATCATACAGTATGTATCAGTAAACTTTCCACCACACGGCATTGTTATATAATGCATGCAATGTTGGATTTGCAAATACGTTATGCTCTGTTTGCTTCCTGAATAAGTTAGAAATAATCTGAACGTCCAATTGGAAAAAAAAAGATTTGATCTTGTGCCATTTTACTCAAGAGACCCATAGAAAGCCTTGCTTTCAGCTGGCGTAAACCTCAGTAATGCATTTCTGAATGTATCAGAATTAGTATTGGGGAAAATGTCTGGCTTGTGAGAGACTTCATTTTGCAATACAGAAACATAACATGCAGAGACAGACGAGGGGCAGATGGGCACTTATTTTGTGTAGTGTGGTGCATATAAAGTAGGGGTTATACATGTACATATACTGTATAAGTGTATCTAATTGGAAAACCAAGGACAAGAAGTCTCTGCAATACCAAGTCAGGTGTTTGATATGTTCCCTTGGTTGTAGGTCTTATTCAAGCCGTTGAGAGGCATTACACTGAGTCATAAAACGATACATTCAGCATTGAATCCATCACAGCAGATATTATGAAAAGTATCACAACGTTCAGAGGAATACATTTGTTCCCAGTGATCTCTGTAAGTACAGTTTATGCAGCCCCGAACTCAGGCAACCTTGGCTTCTTCTATAACAAATTATTACTTTATTCTCTCTAAATCTTAACGGTGATTAAGTCTATGGCCCACTGATGAAAGCCTTTGCATTTGCAGTATTACAGACTGGGTGTCTGTGGCGACTTTAACGGAAAAAAATCACAAGCGGCGCCCAGTTAACGACGTGTTTTCCATCAGCCAGCAGTGGTTGGTCTGCCAGAGAGGGTAGGCGGAGCTAAGCGGCTGCTTTTCGGGTCTCTGCAAGTGTTGCGAGTGAACAGTAATCTACTATGGCTGAACAAACAAAGAAAAGATGGATGACGACAGATATAACTTCAAAAATAAGTGAGAATCCGTCAGCGAGGAAAATCAAGAGTTACAACCGTAAAAAAGGGAGCCAACCATGGATGTCTGGTTACATTGGGAAGTGTACTCCTTCAATTACTATATGTCATTTAAGGTGCTGCCAAAGAGAACAAAACTGAGATCTTTTAGAATACTTCTTTGACGGGATATTTTAACGCTAAAATGACCTTAATGTTTTCAGAAATGTCTGCATTGCCAAAACAATTGACCCTATCTTCAATAAATGTTCTATAAAGCTGAGGCTAGTGAATGACTATAAGCAGCAAATACTAAAGAGGCTTTAAATATTAAAGGCTGTGAACTGTAACATAAATGATATCAGCTCCTGCCAATTCTGTATCTCTCTCTTAGTTTACACAGGCCTTTATCTTCTCCTGTAACTTCCCCCTCTCCATTTGTCTGCTTAGCTGCTGCGTACGGACAATAAAGCTGTAATGTGGTTTAATGTTGTTCAGATTTGCAGAGCGGTGGGACATGCAGGTCTGCATCCGGCCGAGCAGAGAGAGTAAATCTCTGAGCTCTTCATTGGGTTATGTCTCTCCAGCGAGACTTGTCCCGGCTTGTCATGGCTCTCTGGATAAATGAGCTGCATTAAAGGGGGGGAAAAAAAATAACGTGTCCTTTTTCAAAAATCCATTATGTTTTTTGCGTTAATTGCAAATCATTCATCACTGCTGTAATTTGCTTCACACAGCTTGAAATGGAAGCTCGTTTTTGTATTCATTATAGAGAAACACAAGTAAATAGTAGGTAAATCACTGCATCCATAGTGCATTTATCATTCCGTACCTTAGCTTTGAATTGACTCTGAAGCCAAACTGTTTCTCTGCTGTGCAAAGGTGGTGTACATGCTGTCTTGTATTCACATTGATGTTCGGGCCCAGGGCAAAGATTAGAAGCTTGAATGGAAGGTTATGCACATGTGGGTCAAAATACAACCACTTCTTGCGCCTCCTCAAATTCCCCGTCTCACTGAAGCAGAGACCTCCAACTGGCATCAGAATCAGCCTTCAGACACACCACAGAGATTAGCTAAACACTCATCCTGACCTTTAGCATGAGAGCAGCAGGTCAATCATAAGAAGCTATTTCTGGTCAAAAAGTCAGACACCTGGGAGGTCTTAATCTTTCTGTGTCCAAGATACAAAAGATACAGCTACGATCCAATAACAGCAATTATTACTTCCTGAATGTGTCAGTTAATTAAAGGAATAGTGGGACATTTTTTACTTACTTTCACAAACATCTTCATGATGCTACGCTAGCAAGATGTTTATGAAAGTAATGTCCCATCTGTTAACATGATGGAGGCAGGCTTCCTGACCTATACTGCAGCCAGTCAGCAGGGGGCGCTCTAAATATTTTGGCTTCACTTTTAGGAAGCTGTTGTATCATCTGTCTTTTTATACAGGCTATAGCTGTGTCCCAATCCAGGATCTACAGCCTTTGAAGGACGTATTTGTAGGCCGATTGTGTCACAGCGGCACATCAAAGGCTGTCCCACTTCGAAGGCTCCTTCAGATGCGACCAATGTGTCCGCCATTTCCCGGGCCATGAAGGATCCATCAGGTGCATCCTTTGCGGCCCAACTTATCCTGAGATTCATTGCGCACCAATTCAAACGAGATGGCGGACTCTTATGTGGCTGAGGAATAAACTTTTCAACTCAATCGAAGCGTTACACATGTTAAAGCTCCTGTGAGGAACTTTCAGTTTGTGTTGATTTTGGCGCCCCCTGTGGACCAAAGCCGTACCTCTTATCTCTTTGCTGATTTTGTCCTGTACATGCTGAAGTGGTGGTTTTTAACAAAAGATCTCATCCTGCTTTCTTTAACAGTCATATGTATCACTCACTTTAAATGTTTGCCCTGGAAAATGTAAACAAAGGCAGCGTGCAGTTAATCACTTCGTCCGACACCTACCCCCCTGCCAGCAGTTTCAGGCATTAAACATAACTATATAGAAATAATCAATATTTTCCCTGAGGGTCTGGTTTACTTTTGAAGGTCATATAGAGTCATCAGAATTAATTTCAGTCTGTTTCATAAAAACGAAAGGGCCCTTGAAACAAATTATCTTTAAAGTAATAGGTTAAATTACGTGGCGTTAGTTATGCTAGCTAGTTAGTCGGCTAGCTACCTGTTGCTAGGCAACAGGAGCAGCGTTTGGTGACGCAAACAGGATATTCTCCGTAGAACAGACCGTCTCATTTCATTTTGGCTTTAGCGGTCTACGCAGTTACCAATGACGGTGTCTTTCTAGACCGCCTCCTTCGAAGGCTGCAGCCCCTGGATTTGGACACAGCTACTGTCCCAGTCCATGTTTGTGTCTGAGACCTGTTACTTCCTCGTACATCCACTGGTTACATGACAACCACTGCACGCCTAGAAACCTTGCACAAAACCTCTGATAAAATAGCAAATTAATGTTTTTACTCAAACTACACAAACAAGATATAACTATATTTTGCTACCTTCAGACACAGCTCAGCTAACTGTTTCACCTTCTTTCCAGTCTTAATGCTAGGCTAGGCTATCCAGCTGCTAGCTATAACTTAATCTGTACTGTGCAGACATGAGAGTAGTAATGATGTTCTCATCTAACTCTGCCAGAAATTGAATAAAAATACTTAAATGTAAGCCCTTAGTAAAGTAAGAACATTGTTCAAATTATTATAATTAACACTTATTGTGGAGCTACAATTAGCATATCCTTCCACTGGGAGGGTAGCTTGTGCACTGGCTTTTTATTTGTGCAAACGCCTTTGATCCTGGGCTCTGTGTCCTTGTCCTCAAGGATTATGTAAGTGAAGTCAGCCGCTTCTGCGCAGGATGTTATAATGGCTGCTTTCCCAGAGGGACAACTTTGTCTATTAAGGATCATTAACACTGTACAAACCGTTTATCAAAGGGAACAAATGCGCACCCTCTCATTAAGTCCTATGACCTAGTCCTTGATCCTCCACTTTGTGCGCGGCTTAAAAGGATACAAAACATTACCCGTTCAATCAGGACACAAGGTGAGAAAACAGTTCCAACTCTTGTAGAACTTCTTAATTAATTCCTTTAGCTGTGACACAAAATAGTTGTTATTTACGACATGTCTGGTACAAGCACTGATGATAAAACGTTGGTGCAGGAGTGGCTACTGCAACAGGAATGTCATTAAGAAAACATACCTTCAAACGTACCTTCGGCTCACCATCTGTCTCTTCCTGCAGTGTAAACATGTCAGGAGTATTTTTGATGTCTATCTCAGGGATGCGAGTCTCATCATTGATGTGGGAAATCTCTTTTGACAGCCTTTAGAGGCTTTTACGTTTGATCTCAATGCGGCCTGAACAGGCAAAGGAGAAAATCTATTTATTGATATTTTGTCAATGAGAGGGATGAAAGACTGCACTTCTCATATCTTCATAATTTACAGTAATCTGTCTAGACTAGGGCCCAAGGTTGAAAACTTCTTTAAGTCCCTATGTAAGTTGTCTTTTTTAGGTTTTCCATGAAGTAGCAAACGTCTCAACCAACATTAGACACTGCCCAAGAAGTGGAATATATGTCCTTGAGAGACACGTTGAAAATTAAATTCAGTGCCCACCTCAACGTTCCTGCTAGAGCAAACAGAGAAAATTAGCTTTTTTGTGGAATTCAGTGTATTATCATTAGTTTCCATATATATGCCATAAAAAAGTACTTGTCCTTAGCAACCTTCCACACAATCCTGAACCCGTATATAATGAAAGCAGACGGGTCAGGACCTGCACGTTACTCACCTCTCCCGTGCCCCCTCTTGAGCAGCTTCCCTCTCACTCGTGACGGGTGTATGAGAGTCAACATCTGTCTTTCCGTTTAACTCATTCTGTGCCAATTTGTTTCTCTTCCAGGATCATTCGATTCTGCACGTACGCAACAAAAGAACAGATAAAAAAAAACATTTCAAAATACACACATCTTTACTTCCACTTTTTATGCACAGTGCCCCCCTCATTAACCACTTTAAACCTGATGTGGTTTTGCCTGAACTGTCATTATTCCTAATTAATTCATTTCCAGCACTCACCCTCTCAAAGACTGTTCCCTTTCCAAACAGTTCACTGTCACAGAGCTTCTGGCAATAGGCACACTAAGCGAGATTCTCATCCCTTTTGGATTCAACCTGTCTAACCTACAGTGCAGAAAAAAAACAGATTCTTTATCACCTCTCCACCTCTGATATTATAGCCTCCCCTCACTGATATTACTGTGGGAAAATGAAAAAGGCCATCACTGTCATTCTCAGATACTATGTGCAATATATAGAGATACAGGGCTAAGTCGGCGGTGCCTTTCAACACTAGGAGTTTGTTTTAGCTGTGGTTTGTGTTGTATGAGACGAGATGGACATACACACTCTATCTTGTTTATCATCTTCTGTCTTATGAGATAGAAATAAGAAAGGAAGGGGCTTGTATATATTGTTGGATGTAAGCTACATATATAGCCCACAAAATGATCTTGCTAAATTGTTTTTTACAGACAGAATTTAAAGCTCAGAGAAAAATTAGTGATCTTGGAATTGGTTGTACTCCAGTTCAATCTTTACTCAGGTAGTAGCAATACCACAATGTAAAAATACTCTTTACTGTTACAAGTAAAGTTATTCATTTAAATTCTTTCTTCAGTACAGTACATTTAAGATATATCGTCAAAATATGCTCGGACTACCAAAACTTAAGGTCCTTCAATGCTACAGCTAATAGTAAAGGTGTAGCTAAATTTCCCTTTTTTAGCTAGCTAGCTAATTTTAATGCTGCTTGGTCGCAAAACACATCATAATTTGCTCATATATTGTATTTTTTATGAACTTTAAAATCTGCTGTCACTGTTTACCAAAGCTGTCAAAAAATGTAGTTGAAAATAAAGTATTCGCCTCTGAAAGGTATCGGGGAAGAAGTATAACTAGTATAAAATTGAAGTATGCATAGCTCTGTACTTGAGTAGCATTCAGTACTTAGACAAATGTACCAAGTTCCTTTCTACTACACAACAACTTTATCCAACTTGACAATATAAGTAAAACACTTTTTGCCATGAGCATGCTACCTCTGAAGAATCAGGGTTCATGCTCACAACCTCCGCCTGCAACAACTGAGGATCTTCAATTTCCTTTTGAACTGCACAAGAGAGAAAATAATTGGGAATTTGACAGATGTCTAAGTCATGAGAGGCAAGAAGGGGCAGGAACAGGTGACCCATTCGCACCCAAGCTGATGACATGGCTTACCTAGACAGCTGATAGAGAGGCTCTACTCCACCCACACCCAATCTGTCTGGGTCTGAGTGCTCACCAAAGTAATGAGTCTTCCAGCATGTGTAACGTTACCTCCGTGAACTCGGGTGAGTCTGGACTCTTTAGAAGAACAGAGACAAAAGATTTAAAGAAATGCATTACTAGAAAAACTCTTATCCCCTGAGAGCTAGGCTAACTGATTTTTGTTATCTTGGGGCAGAGGAACTCCTCAACAAGCTAACATCTTATTGAGCTACTTTGGCTAACTTGTTTGCAAACTGTCAACTCTTTTCGCATTCAGCAGACTTGAAGCAACACCAGCTATTCAAAGATCATTTGAAAAACTATTCCTGTTCACTAACAACTCCAATGCTCCCTCTCATTTTGGCATTGTTCATCTTAAATCTTAAAATATTTTCTTTGTGTTTTAACTAGTTCTTGTTGACTTCTTCACCAGCTAGAAAGTCACTGACTTTATCCCTCTGTCACTTGTTGCTAGGTAGGTAGAATACAGCTGTTTCAATTTCACTTTTGGTGAAGAACACCTGCCTAAAAGTAGCTAATGGGGTAAGAAACTAAAGATATCCAGACAGTGTCACATGTGTGACGTCCACGGTTGGCTCCGGTTGTAACTCTTGATTTTCCTCGCTGACGGTCGCTTTCCTTTTTAGACTGTTTGCCTTCATCTGAGCGTCGAATTTGTTTCTTTTTCTTTGTATTTTCACTTGTTTTTTTTAAAGTTGTATCTGTAGTCATCGATCTTTTCTTTGTTTGTTCAGCCATAGTAGATTACTGTTTACTCGCAACGCTTGCAAAGACCGGAAAATCTATGTATCGCCTCCGGAACGCCGGCATGCTGTCTCAAACACACACTTCTTTGCTTCAGTACAAAATAAGGCGGTTTAACAGCAGACCTCTTTTTATGCCAATATCCTGTTCACTGCAACATTAAAACAACCACTGGAGATAGCAGCCTGAGGGGGCCTGAACTTCGAAGGCAACAAACACAGTGCATTTTTTAAATTTGTTTTGTAGGATGTCTACCTTTTGAGCAAAAGAGAATACCACAATACCAATACCTTTATTTCTGTTTTCTCTGGCTATGTAGCAGGAAGATGGATCTGGCAAACCTCGCATGTGCTTATATGCATAACCTTAAAGTTGTACATTCGTCAAAACAAATCAAAGCTCTTAATTAAAAATATTTATATTCAACAATGTATAGATAAAAAAAAGCATAACTTAAAGAAATAAAACTAATAATGTTAAATTGAATGGATGGACAATTATCAGTTGCATGAAGTACAGCTGGAAAATCTTTTTTCAGGCTCAATCAGAGACCAGTCGCAGTGTTTCAGATGTATTTTCTTTGAAGGGCTGAACATTTTTTTCACTACTTTGACCACTTTAACCAGCAAACCGTCATCAAATGCTATCTTTTCAAGAGATATTTACGATTCTTAAGCGAATATTTAAAGGTTTATGGTGATGCTACTGTGCATTAAGAATGGCTCCTGGTTTATAGGAGATGTACTGAAGCTTTTTGGTTCTCTCTTTTTGCCTATATGGGAGGAAAAAAATAGAAACGTATAGACAGCCTGATTATGAAAGGTTGTCATACATTTTCATTTCCAACTCACTCTTCTTAATCGGTTGCTCTTCTTTTGGAAGCATGCCAGCACACAGTTTCCCAAGGTCATTTGACGCTAGCGAAAGCACGGATTCCAACGTTCAAAAGAAAAGCTGGAGAAGTTGTCAGGTACGATATTAACAATGGCATCTCTCTGGTCGTCACATGTCTCGTGCTCCTCCAGGCTCTCTGGGTTGTCACAAAGCTGTCGTGGGGAGAAGTCACCTTCTTCAGGACTCTCAGGAGATGCAGAGGCAGTATCTCTCTGGTAAGATTGAGACTGACTCATCTTTTAAAGAACGTGATTTGTCAACTGAAGCGAAATCTCAGTTGCCCGGCAGTAGTTTTGCCTAAGGATCATGTACATCCGAACTGTCATATAGATGCAGAATAGTTTTCCTGTTTCCATTGTGGTCACTAATGAAAACTTAAAGCTCCTGTGAGGAGTATTTCACTGGTTATGAAACAGACTGAAATTAATTAAGAGGACTCTATATGAGCTACAAAAGCAAACCAGACCATCAGCAACAAGATTGATTATTTCTATATAGTTATTTTTTAAGGCCTGAAACTGCTGGCGGGGGGGTAGGTGTCAGAAAAAGAGATTAACTTCACGCTGCCTTTGTTTACATTTTCCAGGGCCAACATTTAAAGTGAGTGACACATATGACTGTTAAAGAAAGCAGGATAAGATTTATTGTTAAAAACCACCACTTAAGCATGTACAGGAGAAAATTAGCAAAGAGATAAGAGATACGGCTTTGGTCCACAGGGGGCGCCAACACAATCCAAAAGTTCCTCACAGCAGCTTTAAAGGTTTAATAATATAGAGGTTCTGTGGCTTTAAGCACAATCTCATCACTAAAATAGACATTTTCTACATTTAGATTTTGTGTTCAACTTTGATGCCAAACAAGATAACGTCCAGCTTTTTAGTGAGATAAACAACCATGGATTAGTATCCCTGCTAAAGCCTGTAAAATGATCTCACTGCGATAACAGACAATACACTTCAATGCCATCCTTTCATTGAGGATGATGCATCAAGGGGAGTAATTACAGTCACTACTGACAGATCCATGACTAATGCCGACAACAATACCTTAGTCTATAAAACCCTGTTTTCCCTCTGCTGCATTCAAACACTTACAGCAGGCACACTATCATAGTAGTAGTAGTAGTAGTCCTTTGTGTTTTCATACAGCTTATTTTGTAGGTATTACAGGGACTCATTTCCTGCAGGATCTGTATGTGTTCATCTACAGGTAAGCTGGCATGAATCCTTGTATCATAATGTATCAATGCTTTTTATTCCTTGTTGCATTCTAATAGGTAAATTAAATGATCTTTTCCCAACGTGCCTTGCTCTAAATCTCAAGGCGAAGATGTTGTGCTAATTATTTCCACTCTTATTTCCATTCCAGCAGACAACATAGTCTTTGAAAGCCTTACAAGGAATTCATCAACAATGTGGACCCTGGCTCTCCTTCTTTGTTTGGGAAATATTTTCATCGGAGGCGAGGCCACTGATCAGCATTCAGAGCCATCCCCCGTAATCCCGCTCTCAGAAACGGCCTCCCCTGGTCTTTTAATACTGGAAAAACAGAAATCCAACAGCTCAATTCATCCACCCCAAGTAGCAGGACCAAAAACACAGCACCCTCCTATGTGCCTGCAGCCGGCTGGAATCAGAGCCGCCTTCAAATATGTCAATACCGTGGTGTCTCTTGTTGTGTTTGTGGTTGGAATCGTGGGGAATTCAGCCTTACTGAGGATCATATACGTAAACAAATGCATGAGGAGCGGACCCAACATTCTCATTGCGAGCCTTGCTTTGGGCGATCTGCTCCACATTGTGATAGACATTCCAATCAATGCGTACAGGGTGAGTTTCTCACCACATGCTGTGCAATTACAATGAGAAAACAATGTTGCACCATCTCTTGCTCTTTTGATCCATTTTAAAACTCCAATCTCGCTTTGAATTGATTGTTAGTGCTGTTTTTTCTTTACTTCAAATTGCTCTTTGTTGTTGTTTCAGCTCATGGCAGAAGATTGGCCGTTCGGCTTGTTACTGTGCAAACTCGTCCCCTTCATACAGAAAACCTCTGTTGGAATTACAGTGCTGAGCTTATGTGCGTTAAGTGTTGACAGGTAAGAAGATAAGCAGCGCTGTCCTGCGCCTTACAAGAAAATAGCCTTGGTTGGCCTCTATCTATATTTCATCAGGCAGACAGATTTGTTTAGCATTAGCCCTTGAAATGTTCTTTAACTGAAAAATGTATCATTATTACAGACATAAAAGTCCCCCAAGCTGTAACATTTCCTGATCGATTTTGCAGATACCGAGCTGTTGTATCCTGGAATCGAATCAAAGGCATCGGGGTCTCAGTGTGGACGGCAATCGAAATAACTCTGATATGGGTTATTTCTGTCCTGCTGGCTGTGCCTGAAGTTGTCGGCTTTGATATGATAACAATGGACTATAAAGACAAGCAACTGAGAATCTGTCTGCTTCATCCCATGCAAACCTCACAATTCATGCAGGTACGGTTAAAAATAAAATCTCCAGCTAATGCAACAGGATAAAACAAACAGATCAACATGTGTTTGATTTCCATTTGTTGAGTGGAAATGAGCAAATAATGCTTCCAATATTATTTCTCCTCGCAGATTCCCCACACGTTCTTTTAAACCTACACATGTACATCTCAAATATTGTTTTTTAGCACGCTGTAGCGTAGTAACCGCCGTCTGACTGTGGGCCTCTGTCATGTTTAATCAACAGTTTTATAAATCAGTAAAGGACTGGTGGCTCTTTGGCTTCTACTTCTGCATGCCGCTGGCTTGGACCGCCGTCTTCTACGCACTCATGACGAGGAAAATGCTGAAGAATACTGAGAACACACTCAGCGACCACACCAAGCAGGTTAGCACTTTTAAGGATGCTTTTGCACTATTGTTTTTTTGCACATTTGGGTGAAACATCGACTTTTGATATTGATTATATCTCTCCTTTTTTTTTTAGAGACGCGAAGTGGCGAAGACTGTCTTCTGCCTGGTGATTGTGTTTGCACTTTGTTGGCTGCCTTTATATTTAAGCAGAATCTTGAAACGAACCATGTATGATGAGAAAGATCCAAACAGGTGTCAGCTTCTGAGGTGAGCATGAAAAATCAGTCCTTTTTTCATTTCCGGATCTGTGTTTTTGTCTGATTATAATATTTATCCTCTTTTTTCAGTGCCTTTCTCGTCTTGGACTATTTCGGCATTAACATGGCATCACTCAACTCGTGCATCAACCCCATTGCGCTGTACATAGTCAGCAAAAGATTTAAAAGATGTTTCAAGGTAAGATATACCACCATGCATATTTTGTTTCCCCAGTTATGTAGGGCACTACATTCAATTTTAACCAAAAGCTGGTGGGGGGGGGGGTGAAAACACTGTGATCCACATTGGGTGAGCTATGTGTCATCAAGGACATATGGAGTCATGTCTGTAAAGTGGCCAGACTGGAGCGAGCAATGACCCGAGGGGGTAATAAGTGAAAATGGTCTGGAAAAACATCGTCGGGGAGAAAGAAGGAGAGAAAATAAAAAAACAGACACTTGGCAATCCACCAGACAGTTTGTCACTGAATCAGAGTGATGTGTGGTGAGGGAGAAGAAAACATAGCTTCAAGGCAATTTTCAAGGGAAATTTCTTTTAAAAGCCTTTATTGTATTACGAGCTCAGAAGGACATATCTGAAACATACTTTGATTTGGTTTGGCTGTCATCACGCCAGAGTGCTTTGATTTGATTTGGCTTTTTGCACACCACAGAGAAGGAAGAACTACTTCCTGTGCAATACATGTTATATATTTCATGTATTTCTCCTTATGAATTATCCCCTTTTTTCAAAATAAAACCACCTAAATTAAAAGCGTTCTACAAATGTCTTTACAATTAGACCCTGTTCTATCACACCATCACTCAATTAGCAATTCTGCTCTAAAGCGACAAGGCTGCTACTGTAGGTGATTATTCAAAGACATGCAAATATCCCTCCACTCACATCGCTCCGCACATAAATAAACTACATAATGTGCCATTTTCAGGCGTCTTTATTGTGTGTTGTTCCCTAACCAAAACCTTCTTTGTGAATTCGTGTGTGTGTGGTCCTTCAGGCTTGTCTGTGCACTCGGTGTCTCCCTCTTCAAGCTGTTACCCATGACGAGGTGCAGTCTGTTTTGAAGTCCAGAATGCAGGATCACGCCTCAGAGCAGAGCTGCAACATCAAAGCTCCCAAGCAGACTTCCACACCTCCACCTGAGCAGGAGAACGCCTTACTGTGTTAGCAAAACTCATGTGGAACTGTGAAAATCACTTCTAAGGTCTAAAATATTTCTTTATTAAATATATATAGGGCTATCAAAGCAGCTGGCGTAGCGGCTCTATCGGTAGCGGAACAACCTTGACATGCCTTCCTAATGACATAAAATACCTCTTGAATAACACGTCCTTTGTACTGCTGTCGTCAGCTGAACATCTGCTTTGGCATGAGCAACCTGGAGTCAGACTGTTCAGACTATTTGCCCCCGGGGGCTTGACTCACTCCCAAACATTACATCAGATACCTCGTACCTATCCTGTATCATGCATCACAGTAGTCAAATCACTGTTTTGGGCACGATGTTAACCTGGCACCCATCAACAGATATCTTGTCACGGCTTACCGCCTGCATGTGTATCATTTTGATTCTGTTTCTGGATCCTGGCGCCGTAGGAAATCAACCAAATGGGAATTCAGAATTATTACGGTGGGTTTTTAAGGGTGTACGGTGTATTATTAGCGCATAAACGTGTGTTTTCATCTCTGTTAAGTTCCACAGACGCCTAAGACTTTACAGCGTTCCTTTCTCTCTTGAACCTTGAGAAACATATCAAATCGGTGCCACAAGTAGATTCTGTCGCCGCCGCTGAATGACTGATTGATGGTGGCCTATTTTTAATGCATTGTTAAATGTGTAATGCATGGAGACACTTTATAAAAGACCTGAGAGTGGGGAAGAAGGAAAACGAAGATGACAGAATGAGGTCAGGAGGAGAGAGGGGATGGGAGGGGAGGGGGGTGTAGAGATGAGCACCTGATAGGTCTTCCTGTCACAGGACAAGGCAAGCACAAATAGAAAGCGCTGTTCTTCTCACTAATGCCGTATCAGTCTGCAAAACTGTCTCGATGCGGCGCGCTGGAATGCCTATTAAAAGTTTATCTTGTCTATGCAAAGAGCATAACCCCGCGACTGTTTGTTCAGAAGTTTGTTTGAATAAAAGTGTGTGAATTCTTGTGATGCCTCTATAGAAAACGATGTGTATAAGGACATGGATTCATTCTATTTATCTGAAGCTATTTTTCCCCACAAAGAACTGCAGATTGTTCTGATTAAACTTTCAGTGTTTTCCATCATTTTCAATCACGTGGAAAGATGTTTCTTTATACCTCAGAGAATTGAAATCCTACACTTTTGACATCCCTTTCTTTAGTTTCTATTCAATAATTCTCATACAAGTACAGTCGTATGATGAAATGAAAGCATCTATACTGCCTTTAAAGAAAGTACATCCTAGATACATGTAGACTGAACCTTTAGATAAAGATGATAAAACTACAACAATGTTCCTTTTCAATCATTTATTCAACAACAAATATGAACAGATGTAACACAGGACAAAGGGACACTTACAGCTTTCATTGCCTCCTTCAGCAGAGGTTAAACGTTTTGTATGCTTGTCTACGGTTCCTGACTTGAACTGGTTGAAATGTTTAACCCCTCGGTGCAGAAATCCTTCAGCTGCGAGATGTTTGAGGTTTTTCTTGCAGTTACAGCACATTTCAAATCCTCAATCAACATTTGAACCTGATCAGATCTGATCTGGGCTTTGGCTTGATTATTCCATAAGCCTGAATTACTTCCTGATTAAACATTCCTTGGTGGATTTACTGGGATCATGATTCAGTTTAAAGATCCATCTCTATTTTAGATTCAACATTTGAACAGGTGGCCTCAAAAACTCCTCACACACTCTCTGGTATGATACAGAATTTATAGTTGAATCTATGATTGTAAGTTTACCTGGTCATGAGGCAGCAAAGCAACCCCAAACCGTAACGTTTCCACCACCATGTTTTCAGTGTTGTGTTACCCACTGAGAAAAGTAATGCGTTAGATTACTTTTGCGTTACCAAAAATTAGCCCCCCTTTGCGACTCGTTACATATGTCGTTTATGTTGTCAGGACAACTTGTAGCCGACTGTACGTCTGCCTTTTAATGTATTGACTCTACTGTCATTGCATAGCCTCGTTTAGGGCCCATAAACTATGACTCTGCAACCTAATAACAGGACTGACAGATATAACCTTTACAGCTCTTTGTTGTGCTAACAATGGTATGCTAACAACAGCTAACTAGCCAGAAGCTCTTAGTGGCCACCAGTGTAGCGTAGCTGTGTTTAGCTAGCAGATGCTCCTTCAAATTTGAAGTAGGACTCTTTCCAGCTGACAAGTACTTATCCTCCAGGCACAGCTTACATTTCACCGTCATGTTGTTCTTGTCCCTTACGCCCAAAAATTCAGAATAATGGGTACCTCGCTAAATAAATAAACGCTAACGCTAAACGCTAAATAACGGATTACTTGAATTGCAGAACTAACAGGCTACGTTACACTACGTTATGTTGCGTTACTCTATGATACGTTATGCTATGCTACGTTACATTACGCTACGTTACATTACTTCACGTTACTCTACGGTACAATACGTTATGTTAGGTTACGTTACGCTACGTTACGTTACACACTATAACAGATTACTTTGAAACATGTTACCCCCCCCACACTGCATGGTTTACAGTAGAGCGTCTGAATTGAAATGAAAATGTCTTCTTCTACCTCATCCAAACAACTCTTATCTTTGACTCATCCATCCAGAGCACATTGTTCTAGATGTCCGTGGCCATGCGTGCCGTGCGGATATTTAATGCCATACTTCAGTCATACTCTGATGTTCTTTTTTAACAGAAAAGGCTTCCCTCTGGCATACATCCCAGGCATATTTGAGCAGTCTCTTTATGATTGTAGTCAACACATTCACTTCTTCAAGGCTCCTTTTGGCATCATACGGTCTGCTCTTTGGCTGACTTAGCCATCCTGCTTAAATTGGCTGTAGTTTGAAATTTTCTCTACTTGTAGTCCAAACATTTTTTAACCACTTCCAAGACGGAATTCTATTTCTGAAGGCCTGATAGAGCTCTTTTGATCGAAACCGCATCCCAGATTTTCAAGGTTTAATAAAGACAGGTCTCTGGTTTCTCTATAAGCACAGAAAGAGGAAGGTCAATTGCTGAATGAAAAAATATGTTGAAAAAAATCTTTCATGTGGTGGAACTACTTTTTGTAATAATGTAATAACAGCAATCTTGATTAATATTATGACTTTTATATCAGTATCATTCTATAAAGTGTTTGTTGCTCTAATAGCTCTTGGCACATCCAATAGAGAGCATACAGAGATGCTGGTTCCACATCACATCACATCACACCAGCAGGCTGCCATCTTTATGTACCTAATCGATTATCCTCGCTCTCCCTGACGCACAAACACTAGATTAAACAAACAACAGTTCGCCTAGAATCACGTTTACATTTGTTAATTCGACTAGATTAGCAGGAATGCTGTCAATTTTTCATTATACATTCCAGTCGTAAATTGTATGACAGTTTTGTGAAGACAAATTTGAGCCATCTGACTCAAAATGTGTTTGTTTGTGATTAGCGATGCCAAAAATATGTTTGAAGAGAACAGAGAAAGTAACATGCGTGCTTCAGCCCACACAGTCATATTGCACGCTGGGCTACACACTTGTGCACCTCTCTGTGTACTGACATGAGAGAGCCGGTGTCTCTGAGGCTTTGACTGTTGGATTCATCAGTGTTGGACAGGATATTAGAGTTCAATATGCTCATTTATGCTGGAGCCAATTTGATTAATTCTTTATGCAGTACAACATGCATTTTATGTGCTTATGTATATGTATGCACATATGTGAGATGCTTCTGTGTAATTTTTATCTTATATTCCTTTTACATGGTGCTTAAGATGTATTTCATTTATTTTAATGTACTGACTCTCTGAACGTACAAATTTAAATATTACAGCAACACAATTTATTTGCTTCTGTAGAATATCTAATCGTGTCAAAAGCTGTCACATGCACTAGTCGCCTTTGTTAATGTAAATGCCAACAGCTAATGACAAATGGTCAGGGGTGTGTCAAGGGGTGGACTGGGTGCCCTCCCAACCAAAAACCTAATGACAATAAATAACAAATAAAGACACATATATAAGTGAGATTTCTAAATATATCATGAACATTTCTAAATCATCATCATTGGCCACCCCAGTTGCCTCAAAATGATTGGCTCTCTGCCCGATAAGAGGCGGGACTTATTGGGCTACGTGGCAACAGGCTGCTAGTACCTTCTGCGACATTCCAATGTAGCACAATTGATTTAGTTTTAACTTTGTACCTTTGTTGAACCTGATACTGATTTTTAACATCTTCTTGGAAGATTTACAGATCTTTTTTTAGCATTAAAGACCAGCTCCAGTCATGTTTTAAGACATATAAAATGCTCTGCTTGAAATAATAAATTGTAAAATATGATTAATTACCTTGTAAAAATTCTCCCAAGACATCTTCTCATTCTTTCACGGTTTAGGGTTTAAACAAATGGTTGAGTACCCAGATGCAGACTGAAATAAGAATTTATTTAAACAAAAAGGCAGAAGGCGAAACAAAAGACTCATATGAGGAATCCAAGGGGGGGCAGGCAAATAAAATCCAATGGTAAAAAGGTCCAACAAAACAGGCAATAAGTAATCCCAAATAAAACAGAAGGTGAAAAATCCAGGGAACACTGAGATTACTGAGAATAACAGGATGCATGGACATGGACAGACGACAACGAACTAGCACATGGACAAGGGAAGACAAAGACTAAATACACTGGGGAGATGAAACTAATTGGGCACAGGTGAGACAATCAAGGGAGCAGGTGAAAACAATAAGGGCAGGGCACATAATCCAACAAGCGGGAAAACACACAAAGGCAGGAAGTAAAACAAGACAAAACATACATAGGGCAAGAACTACAAAATAAAACAGGAAACACTAAAAACCAAACTCAGGACTGTGATAGCAGAAGAATTACATAACTAAACAAGACTTAATCAAGACAAGAACACAATATATTAAATACAAAATTAAACAATAAGAACTCATGACACCTTCTCCCTCATTAAGAATCCCAAATCTGCATAGTCCCTACACTATATGCACATTTTAAACCGGCCCCTCTTTTGTGAAAACAAAACACGTCTCTGCCATCGTTTAGTGGCAAGTTGTTTAAACTTAGCGAGCTTCAAATGTAGTACTGTAATTAGTAGTAGTAACATTAACGTTAGTAGTCAATAGTGAGTTTGCAAAAATTACGTTGACGGTTACAGCTGGCTCTTCATCGCCGAAGTGGTTGGCATAGGTTACACATAATGATATGCACAGCGTCACCCCGTCCATTAACGAGATTGGCTCCTTAGGTTTGTGACATCACAAACCATCCAATCTGAAAACGTGTTGTTCAGCCTGTCCTTGGTACACTGCAGTTTAAAAGCAGACAGGCCCAGCCATGGAGATGACTGCTGATGTTGTCCCTGATATGTCTTGTAGCACATGAAGAACACCACATGGAGATGTTTACAAGGTTAAACACTTGATTTTCACCAGACGGGGTCTTTAAAATACATACACAGGAATTTAACATCTGTATGATTCCTTAAAGCGTAGTTAAAGTAAATGTGATCATTGGAGACGGATATGGTAAATGATTGTTATTTGGACATGTGCGTGTGTGCCCACACACTTGCATTAGTCGGTGCCCCAGTTGGGCCATCACAGTCATAAGTCTGGACACGCCCCTGCAAATGGTAAAGTGCTATCATGTCCCCAGCGGTAAGAGCTCACAAATGCCACATGAAATTGACACAATCATGCCCAGTTATTCAGAGAGGGGTGACGTCAGCGCCGACACCGGCGAGAGAGCGGGTGTCTGAGCCCTTCTTTAGTAATCTGTGTACACACAGGACTCACATCGGGCTCCCCACGGTGCTGCCCAGGCTCCCCAGACTGTGGATTTAATTAAACACTGTGAAATTAATTAATCAGTGGGGTGGCAGGTAGAAGGACTTCTCACTGGAACCGCTCACACAACCAAGACAAGCATTTCATGTGCGCTGACAGTTATTAATTTGCTGTATGTTTTATTATAGTGCCTCTATATAGAGATGCTGAAAATTCAGGGAGATTAAAAGGCCTGGCGTGCGAAAAGAGCCATGCAAATTATCAAAATAACAGCTCCCCAAAATCAAAGTGTAAACCTGTGTTTGATCTGTTCTATCAATTAATTAAAAATTTCACTTCTGTATAATAATATGGTGCAAATTAGATGGAAATGAGATAAAATATTCATTTAGTTATCTGGGGAATCTGCCTGGAGGGCTTTTTAGTCTTCAGTCTGGCTCAAAATGCTGTCCATATGGCAATTATGTACAGTAGTGTTGCAGGAGGATTGGTCTGATGCCTACTGGCAGAGAGGAGCCTGCCTGTGACAAACTGCTGCTCGGATCTGATGTGAGTTGAGGGAGATAATGAGGCTGTTGTAAGCCTTAAGTATAGAGCCTGGCCCCGGGGTGGCATATCTAAAGGCTCAGGCTCCCTCATTGTTGCACGTGCTGCTGAGGATTAAAAAACACATTGACTTTTTTTCCTCATAAACTTTGTCAGTACTTCCCACAACTCTTTGGACAACTTCTGCTTTCATGTGGCAAGCCTCTTGACATTGCTTTGTGGAGGAGCCGGGTTTCTTTTTTTACGGTTTGTAGATGTGAAGTCTTGATTTGATTTGGCTTTGAGCTATCTATAGCTCTTTTTTAAGCACCCCACCAGAGGATGTGTACGTTCTGGGGTACATCCTGCGGTGACTGAAGCTTTGATGGATGCCACATTTGAGAGAGTATTGTGACTTTTTTTTTTTAATATGGATCTTATTGGCCTGGATTTTATTTCACTCACAGGGTTAAAAAATGATGATGTGTTGTTGTGTTGTTGGTTTCCCAGCATCCTCTGAGAGAGCCCGTGCCTGCTGTGTTATAAAGATAACTGCCCACCTCTTGTGAGGAACTCTTGACATCCACTGCCTCCATCACGCTAACTGTCACATATACAGTGTGGAAAAAACAATGGTGCAAACCCCAGCTCTGTGTCCAATTTAGACCTGCACCATACTACAGGTTTCCTATTTGAGTGCAGCAAGGACACCATGCAACCTAGTGCAATACACAGAAAAAAAATCCCTGTAGTGTGAGCAGAGTAATTGAGTCCCCTGGGGGAATTGCTATAATGTTTCACGGCATCGAAAGTGTAATTCACTGAATGCAGGTAGGCCTGTGGACCGTATTTACAGCTTTAACTTAGCGAAATAAACAAGGCAGGCTTCCTAATACAATACCGGCAGGCATATAATTAATGGCCATTTGGGGTTTGCATACTAAATAGGAGGGTGAGAGAGCGAGAGAGAGAGAGAGTCACGCAGGCTCCAGCCAATGGCGAGGAAACTTCAGAGGGACCTGCGAATGGCAGGCAGAGTTAGACTACTGGGCAGAGCTGCAAGTGGTCACTCAACCATGGGATTAAAAAGCATTTAAGCCTTGTACCAGAGGCCCCCGCTCCCTCCTCCCTCTCGTCCAGCTATGTTATTTCAGGAGAGAAGAAAAGACAAATTCTCGCTGCCTGCATGGGTTGTTATTGCCGATGCAAAACTGTGGGTTACAGGTCTTTCACCACGCCAGCATCCATAAACGTATTGCAGTGCTTTCTAGCAGAAAAACATAATGAGCTAAACCTAAAAGGGTTTCTGTGTTCGGGTTAAGGTGCAAAATGGACTGTCACTCCTGTTTATTTCATTCATGTCTGGATGTAATGGAAAACATGCAATCAAATGTAGGACAGCGTTTGCTAGAGTGGTTCACTTCACACTTGTGTTCACACTTCTAATGCCTCCTGGGCAACAGCAGGCAAATTTATGACAGTGGGGTATTGACGTATTTATAGTGCTCGTGTAGTGAGTGCACAAGCTTGATTAGCGCAAATCCATGCAGCCAAATAATCTGAAGCGAGGCTTCCTGGATGTACCGCGCCGGCTGGATGTTGGTGAAAAGGCTTTTGATTTGGCGGTCACCAGAGCACCGCAGCACCCTGCCTCACTGTGCTTGTTTTGATGGGCGATGATGAAAGCGCAGGTGGATGCGAGAAAGCTGCTGCGGACTTCTCTGCTGTGGTTTTTCCTATTAGCACAGGAGTGGAGGTTTGCAGTCTGGCCGCTGGGCACAGTGGGTCAGTGCTCACAAAGCTCTGTTTGTTCCCCGGCCTGCAGGGCTCCCAGGGTAAGCCCGGCTCCAGAGGGGAGACAAACAAAAAGGCACCACTGTCTCACACACACCGAATCTGCTCCCCAACACATTCGTCTTTTCTCCTCAATGGGGTACATTTCTCTTCTTTAGGGGAGGAATGGCAAAAGGAAACAAGTTTTTTAGAAACAGGGCCTCGGGATAACAAAACTGCTGTTGTTCTGAGCTATGTGTTTTTTCTCACTTTAAATGCCATTTTGAGTTGTTGCTTGTGGTGATGTGTTTTTTCCCCCCCTTTTTTTTCCTGCTTTGTGTTTTTCATCTCCTTTTGTCTAGCTCAGACTCAGAGCTCTTTGTCTTGTGCTGCTGTATCAACACATTCTGAGTGAAACCCGAGGAAGCCGCCGCCAGCAACAGGCACATAACACATCATATTTAAATTTTCCGCAGCTAACTTTAGAGATTACATATAGTCCTGTTGCATCAAAGCCAGCGCGAGAAAGAAACATAAAGTTCCCCAAATTAATGAATAATTCCAAGGTGTCTCTTGTGTGCCTGTGATTTCTCAAGATGAAGTAATGCGCATGGTTCCCGCACAGCTGCTGTCAGGTCAGACGTTCACTGTTGTGCTGCAATCTGCAGTCCAAGTATAACTCCATTATTGAGGGGACTTTAAAATGTGAGCCGTGTGACACACAGCGGGATGATTTAGTTTAATGACCATGGCAGTGACAGTGCTGTGATGGAAATTGGACTCCCCCCTGCAAATTTACATCACTTGAGGGTACTCGGGGTTCTTTTAGCGGCTGCACTCCGGAGCACGAGCCATCAGGAGGTCCTGGATATGTCATGCTTGTCACCTTCCTTTAAGTGCATCTGCAGACGTGGGAGAGGGATTAATATTATATAGCCTACGGAAGCACAGAGGCCGTCTTATCAGCACCGCAGATGTGATAAGCACCTCTACCCCCGTGAAAACCAGGAAAGATCTCCAAGCAAAGAGACAAGCATCTCTTTGTGTTGTTTCCTCACACTGCTGCAGAGTTTCAATGCGGCTTTAGTGGCAGATATGGTGCAATTTCACATCTGTTGTAATTTGATGTGCCCGGATCACCCTCTGTGAAATCGGCTTGATCGCAACATGGCTCCTTTCAATTATTTAGAAAGTTGGCATATGGCTTTAGCGATAGTAATCTGATTTCTTTTGATTTTGAGGTGTTCATAATAGCCTACAACACGAGCCCTAATAACAGATGTGATCAAATAAAAGCCTGTCTGTGATCATGTTATTTTGCATCCAAGCATCAACACATCTCCCTCTTTCATAGAGGGGAAAAAAATACTTATTTATTTAATAAAAATGTCACTTTTATGGAAATGTTTTCCATCACTGCCATGACACTCATCTCGCATTAGTCCACATCAATGCAGATGTCAGTGTGCACAAATTGCAATGCCCTCAAAGTGATTCTGAGCTGTGAATGGAAGTTATGGCAACCATTGCTGTCACTTCAGTTTTATCAGAAAAGCACCCAGTGGAACCATGGAAACAAGATGTGACACAAAAAAACATCCACATCAAAGCCTGCATATACTGTAATTAGAATTTATTGAAGCCTACTCAGTCAGAAAAGGTACATGATCTGCTGAGCCTCTGGATTCAGTCCCATACCTTCCATTAAACATAGTAGCGTGCATTAAGCCGTGGCTCTGCATGATGAAAAAAAAAAGCTCATTTGTGGGGTTTGTTGCTGTAAATAGAAATATGGCATTCCGTATATGTGAAGAAGAAATGTCTGCCTATAAAGAGAAAGCACCAGTTTATATGCAAATTCAACTGTCTTTAGTGTTAAATTGAGGATAATTATACATCATGGTGTGCATTTCATGCTAACAGGCGCAGCTTTCTGGCTGTATTCACAGTCCAACACAAAGGAAATAAATATCTGGACAGAAGCTGAAAGTTTAGAGACCTCGAGGGTCTTTAAAAAAAGATTTGTTTCCTCACGAGTGTTGCGTGCGTTCTTACACAATACCCAATATGCGTGCGACCCACCAGCGACAGGGCATAATGACTCGGCAGGCTACCTGGCACCCTCTGTAGTTATACGGCCAGGGCCAGTAGCCACGCAGGGGCTCGCAGACTCTCTGACAGTGAGTGTAGCTGCGTTGGCATTCTGAGCAGCAGATCCCCTGGTGGTCCAGCATGGTGTCAAAGGTCACGGCAGCTTCCTCCCTGGCGCCTCCGCTGCTGATGCTGCTGCTGCTGCGCTGCAGTTTTTTAAAAGCAGTGTTAATTTTAAAAAAAGGCTTCTTTTTCTTAATTCATGCTCATTTGCAATTCAAATGTTTTCAAAAACTTCTCATCCTCCCAAACATGTGACTGCACCTCCCTCTCTGAGGCGGCATGAATTTTTATAACCGGTGGGAATTTTCCGCTTTAGTTCGGAAGTTCATTGACTTGAATTGGCAGCTGTTACCCCGGTGACCTGTGATTACAGCCGCTAATATGACACCTGCTCCACAGCATTAGCAGCGTAGCATCCAGTTTAGCACTTTTCCACAACATTTACATCTAGTTCTGTGAGAGTCTAAACACGGCTGCAGTTATGAAGTCTTATGTTAAAGTGTTGACAAAACAGAGAAGCTTAAATTCATAATGCTCCTGTAAGGCGTGCTGCAGGGCACATAAAGCGCCTCTTGATAGTTAATCACCAGCCTTGTTTATCATAAACAGTGCTGTTGATGAAGTCGGTACCCACGTGATAGGGGTTTTCAGGATTGTACCCGGACCCCGCAGTCGACTGCGCCCCCTCCTCCTCCTCTTCTTCCTCCTTCACCACTCTGGAGATGTCATCCTCTGCGTGACTCACGGGGTCCCTCTCCTCAGCAGCTGCCTCCGACTCCTCCATGTTAAACTGCCGCTTGGCTCGCTGTGTGTCTCTCTTGCTCCTCTCCCCATCTGTTACAGCAGGCCACAGGAGGCGAGAGTATTGGGTCAACATCCACAAGATGCCATACATGTCCTCAGAGCTCAATCCTACATAGCCGGGGCTGTCTCGGATGTCCTGAATAATTCAATTAGCAGCCGTGATTTCAAGCAGTCTTGCATATTTCAGCATCATTCTTTTTTGATACAAGACTGGAGACTCTTTTTTTTTTTTAAGTGTCGGCTCTAAATGTAGTTTGTGTTCAAGATGTTCAAGTGTTTCACCAACTTTGTAGACAAGATTATAAATTGAACAAGTGTGTCAACAGAGAAGCAGGGCAGCCGCGGACTAAAGTTGGAAAACTAAGAAAGGATGTCCAGTAATCGGGCCAATTTTACGGCTCCTATGAATCAAAAATAGAGTGATTTTGTACATAATAGCAAAAGAAAAGAAGAAGTTAACCTTTTGGATAGATAGGTTGGAGCCAGTAGACGGGAAGCTCCCCACAAAGATTCAGAATCTTGTTGCTCAGAAAGGCGGTGTCCTTCAGCGGCTGCTCGGCAGCAACCCAAATAAGGAACTCCTCATCAAACCTCACTGGCATGATTTCATCTGTCTGTCAGGAGAAATACAATAATGCCCTTGAAACACTAAGCAAGAAAAAAGAAATGACAATGTTAAAAGCAAGCAGAACACCCTTTTCTCTCTTTCCAATTTGCTGCAAGTATTGTATATGTACCAGGTCAAACATCAGCGCCTCTTTGTTGTGAGCTCCCATGTGTGGAAGGCTGGCTTTGATTTGGGATTTTATATAGCACTTGTCTCCTCCAAAGAAGCGGATTCCGGTTATTCCCTGCACCAAAAAAAAAATCACAGAAATGCAATGTTTACACTCACGGCTTTGCTACTTTTGCTAAGCACACAGAAAGTCTCCGCTGAACCACCTCAGGAAGAAGACGAAAGAAGAAGGAGGACAAACTCGCTCACAATTTGAAAGTCATGAATCTCTACAGCTTCCTCTGCTCCGATCCCAGTTTTAAATCGCTCCAGGTTGTTGTCAGAATCGATTTCCACGGATCCCTCCCGTACCTCGCCGTTGATGTTCATACTGTAGCGAACGTTATAAACCTGGCAGGGAAAGTGGGACGTTAAAGTGACTGATTAGTTATGTAAATCTCACTTTAGCAGACACAATAGAAGTGAAGAAAAAACAAGCCTCGTGTTGCTCATTGCAGGTGTTGCTTCTCTCACAGAAATCCCGCAAGACGTGAGGGGCTTTTGCAGACCTTGATGGGAATGTTTGCCCTAAAGGTGAGCTTAACAGGATGCAAATACATGTTGCACTATTACTTCTAAGATGCAATAAAGTAACATGACCAATTCATGTAGTTTGCATGTATTGTAGAGGAAATAAAAGATGATTTATTCCTTTAATAAAGAGGTTTTTCTATAATCTACTTCCATGCAATCACATTTATATATCTGTCATTGATGTAATAACTGCAGCATAATCCTCCCTCGACACTTACATTTTTATCGCTGACTTTCCACAGGTACAGAGCAGCCGTGGATGCACACAACATGAACACGGCGCCAACAATGAGAGCCACAGCTCCACATCTCAGGAGGCGGCTGACTGCAGCAGAGGCCGGTGCGCTGGGCGCGCTTTGTTCCTTCACAAGATGCAAAAGCAAGAAGTCACTCACCGAGGACGGCTGATTACATCCCTGGAAACCTTAAAAAGTTTGCAGAGACTAAAGTTTCCCTCGCATGTCATGGATGTCATTTACGTTTCCAATCAAAAAACTTATTAAGCCGCTCTTACCGGAGGCATGCAGTGTTCAAAACAAGCAGATCCATGAGTGCTGTTTTGGACTTTTTCCATATTCTCCCTCATGTTGTCCTCTAAAACTCCTCCGCGGATACTGATGCTGCTCTGTGGAGAATCAGGATATCCACCGGGAGGCTTTTTTTGACGTTTGAGTGTGAATGACGTACAGTTGATATAAATTCTTGCAGCCAAATTCTTCGTCTGAATGTTACCTGTATGTGAAGGTCGCCTAAAGTGTGGAGGACATCCTGTGGAGCCACACTAATACTGGACTTTAGAAGCAGGGTTAGCTGGTGTCATGTGATACAGGACGTGATGTAATGGTTGGCTAAAAGGCTGTTAACTGGCCTTCAAAGGAGAAGTTTGATATTTTTAAACCTGGGCCCTATTTTTATACATTTGTGTGTTGAAATGACTCAAGATCAAAAACTTTTGGAATCGGTCCTGTAGGTAGCCTCCGCCGTAGCTGCGATACGGACTGGGGCAATTGCGCTCGATCAAAGTACGTCCATTAAAAGTGCTTGTTTGGGCCTCTGAAAGGCTCAGATTGTTACCCCAGGTGTCCGACAACATTACAGAAATGATCCCTACAAAGATTGTCCTTTTCTAAAAGAGTAAGGTCCTTTGTGTAACCAGAATCAGAAGTCTCGCTCAAGGAGAAGTCTCGCTCTGAAATCTCACGGGTGGTGAGATGTTACCTGAACAGGACGGTGGTTCAAATGCCTCATCTTCATCGTCGAAATCATGTCAATATTCAGCCATGGCTTTTAAAACATTTTCCTGCTGGCAGTCGTCTACGTAAACAAATCCTCTCTCCAAATAAAACTCGCATTTCCACCGTCCTGTTCACATCTCACCAGCCACGTGATTTCAGAGCGAGACTTCTCCTTGAGCGAGACTTCTGTTTCTGGTTACACAAAAAGGATATTACTCTTTAAACAAGGACGATCTTTGTAGGGATAATTTCTGTACTGTTGTGGGACACCTGGGGTAACAATCTGAGCCTGTCAGAGGCAAAAACAAGCACTTTTAGTGGACGTACTTTGATCGAGCGCAATTGCCCCAGGGGATTATGTTGCAGCCATTGCAGCTGTATCGCGGCTACGGCAGAGGACATCTACTGGACCGATTCCAAAAGTCTTTGTTCCTATGAGTCATTTCAACACCCAAATTTGTACAAATAGAGCCCAGGTTTAAAAATACCGAACTTCTCCTTTAAGGCAGTGTTAGGAGGGAAACATTAAAGTGATTTCAGGGAATATTTCAATGCAGCTAGAAGGTTCATAGTGTGAACCCCGGTGCGGACATAGTGGGCCTTTCTGTGCTTCCTCCTACAGTCCAAAGACATGCTTGTTAGGTTCATTGGTGACTCTGAAATTACCTGAAGGTGTGAGTGAGCGTGAAAGGTTGTCTGTCTCTATGTGTCAGTGCTGTGGTTGACCGTCTATCAGTCCGGGGTTTTTCCCCCGCCTCTCGCCCAATGAAAGCTTGGATAGGCCCCAACTGCCCTGCCATGACCCTGAACAGGATAAGCAGTATAGATAAAAGATAGATTGCCTTCTTTGCCTTTCATTTAACCACCTGTCTCTTATAGTTAGATGTCAATTATGATTTCCTTCACTTCCGTGTGGCATTCAGGTGTCAGTGGGAATGAACAGATTGCACTTGTAGTTAAACTTTTATGCAGAAATCCTTTTAGGTCTTTATAATATTTATAATGTGCCTCAAAACAGCACTTTCATACACAGTGGCAGACACACACAAACATCTTTCCTTCATTATGAATGTTCTGACTTGTCAGAAGGAGAAAGGTAGTTTTGTGTCAAAGGTTACTGTGGCTTTTAAAAAAAGCCATAGGAAGAATAATGGGTGCAAACATGCGGTGCTGCTGTTGCTTGAAAACCAGTTGAACCCCCTTTTTTTTTTGGGATGATTAGTTAAGCCGGGAGGCAATCAGGAAAGGTGAAGGGATTCTTTGACCTTTGAAAAACATGTAATTATAGCAGCATTTGATTAGCAATGCAGTATTTGCATGCAATTTGAGGCAGCAGTGAAGCTACATTGTGCTCCATGAATAGAATATGACATTTGCTTATCAATTTAGCTCTGATCGTTTGAGGAGAACATTTTATTTACTGCAGCCTTTAAGGCAAATGAAATGCATTCAGCTGGCTAATTGAGGTGATGTGTATATTTTCTGATTATTTCCTCTGGACAATAGGTTGTTCCTTCTCCTATATTGAGTCACGTGAGCTGAGATATCTCCATTTTTAACAGCAAGAAATCTTTAAACTGTTTATTTGTGCAACAATGTGACAAAATCTACCACAAACATGGTATCCTTTCATATTGATTGTTTCCGTTCCAGGCGAAATGTCCATGGGTCATGCCCTTTAAATAGTAACACATGCTCTTGAAAAGTCATAATAAAATTCTTTACACTGAATCATTATGAAAAATATATTATCAATGTACAAAATCTTGCATATTACACATGATACAATGAACAGTCTTATATGAGCCAAAAGACACGACGTACTACAAAACACTGCAACAATCCAACATAGTAGAGTCAGGGAACATAAAAGCACTGTACAGTAGAAAGACAGAATCCTCCCTTTAAAGGGTCTTTAAGAGTTTGTGTACTCTGGGATGGATATCTCATCCGTCTCCTGTATCCTGGCCGGCGTGGGCGGACCGACCAGGATGTAATCAAACTCCTGGTGTTGCACTTTTTCGTACACGCTCTGCAGGCCGTTGGTTTTGGGTAGGTGAGCTGGGTAGTAGTTTTCTCTTCTGCTGTCCCGGGGAAGTGAAGCAGTCTTGGAGAACGTGGACAGATGCGGCGCACAGGCCATGCTGGTGTTGGGCCTTGTGGCTGAGGGGCTCCAGCAGCGGTCTGAGTGTCCCAACACTTTGCACTCGCTCGTGCACGCCCAGAGACCTGCAGAATCAGATAATCATACTTATTATGTTTCAAGTTGGTTAGAAAATGCATTCGTCTAAATGTCTACTATCTGCATATTACATTAGATTGAAATGTAACCCTCCTAATTCCTCTTTACAATCAATTTTCTATTTACTTTTTCTTCTGCTTATCGACACTTACTGTTCGTCGGAGGTGACTCCTTCTTGTGCACATCCCCACTTATATCCGAGTCACTGTCATTGAAGTCGCTGTCTCCCTTCCCACTGTCCTTGCCGCTGATGTGTGGATCCCTCGCTGAGATTGTCGTGAATGAATTACCCTTCCATATCGTTATCGGCCTCACTGTTTCCTTCCCGTATCCCGGCAGCGTGGAATAACCCTGCAATGATAAAAAGAAAACGCATCCGACATGAAATGTGAGTCTCGATGCAAAGGACGAGTGGAACAAACTTGAAGTATCTGTGAAAAATAACGACTTTACCTTTAATTTCCCCTCCATGGTTCTGCTGTTGGACTCAAAGATGCCTGCTGTCGGCCTGCCATCCTCACAGCTTGCCTCTGCTGTGTTGCTGCTGGCCAATGGAGGTTTCTCTGGAAATGGATGGGCATCAAACACTTTGCCTTTGTGGTTGGCAATCAATGAATCAATGTGACCGCTCTCCACTTTCTCCACATTTGGTGTGTCTTCTTTCTCCTCGTACCCCCCCTCCCTGGTCTCCTTTTTCCGCCGGCTGCAAATGGTTGTGATGAGAATGATCGCCAGCAGAAGGAGGGAGCAGCTCCCCGCCAGGACGATGATGATGGCTATGGACGTGTCCCATTCAAAAGGCTCCTCGCTGCCATCTTGAGCCAAGGAAGGCATGCTGGGTAGAGCTCCTTCTATGAAGCTGAAGTGTATAATGGCTGTGGAGGTGAGCGCGGGGGATCCATTGTCGCTGACCGCCACTGTCACTTTGACATTATCTGTGAGATCATACGTCAGCTGTCGGCTCACGTGCACCTTCCCTGTGTCCTTGTTGACGGAGAAGCCCAGGTGTCCCCCCTCTGTGATTTTATAGGACAGCTGCGCGTTAACACCCTCATCAGCATCTGTGGCCTTGATCTGTGTCACCACGTAACCTGCAGGTGCGTCTTTAGGCAGGAAAACCTCTGCAGATCCTTTGTAAAGCGGCGGCTGTATGATCGAAGGCTGGTTGTCATTCTGATCGACTATTTTGAGCCTGATGACAGCTGTGCTCTGCAGCTGTGGTGACCCCCCATCGCTCGCTTGGACGTGTATGTCTAGCAGTTTCATCACTTCGTAATTAAAACTTCTCAGTGCATAAATAGAGCCTGAAACTGAGTTTAAAGACACAAAGGTGTTCACAGGAGAGCCCATTATAACCCCATCCACCAGCCTGTATGTGATTTTCCCATTGTTGCCTAAATCTGCGTCCTTTGCCTCTACGGTGGTGATATAAGCTCCAGGGGGGTTATTTTCCACCACTGAAACTTCATACACAGATTTAGAAAAGTGAGGGGCGTTGTCATTCTCATCGGTGAGTCTGATGGTGAACTGGGTGATCTTTCTCAGCGGAGGTGACCCGAAATCCTCAGCCATGACTGTCAGGTTGTACTCACTAATCCTCTCCCTGTCTAAGGCTGCAGCCGTGACTATCATGTAGCTGTCCTCGTAAGCTTGCCGTAGCTTGAAGTGATCGTGTCCGTATAGCGTGCAGTGGACCTGGCTGTTCACACCCGCGTCTCTGTCCATGGTGCTGATCAGCGCCACCAGACTGTCCTTGTCTGCCGCCTCGCTGATGTGCGCAACGCCCGTCGCGATGGAGGTCATCGGGGTGATGCTGATTTCTGGGGCATTGTCATTAACGTCTGACACGTGAATGATGATTTTACACACGGAGGGGGTCGGGTTCGGTCCCAGATCTGTCGCCTGCACGTCTAGCTCGTAGGTGCTTTTGTCCTCGAAATCCACGGGGCTCTTGAGCGTCAAGCGCCCTGATTTATTATCCACTTGGAAAAGTTCTCTGATCTCATGAGAAACCTGCTTTCCAAACCCGTACACGACCTCTCCGTTTGAACCCTCGTCTGCATCCACTGCGTTTAGGTCCAGGATCACTGTGCCAACCTGTGCGTCCTCGGGCAAACTGACAGAGAAACTATTCTGGTCAAAAACGGGACTATTGTCGTTAAAGTCAGTCACTCTGATGGTTATTTTTGTTGACCCGGATCTGTACGGGTTCCCTCCGTCTGTGGCGACCAGCTCCACTGTGTATAACGACTGAGTCTCCCTGTCTAGCTCCTTCATTAGCACCAATTCCGCATATTTAACCCCATCCGCTCTCAGGAGCACATCAATGGTGAAGTGACTGTTGACAGATATTTGGTAGCTTTGGATGTAGTTAGACCCCACGTCCGCGTCCACAGCCGGGTCCAAAGGGATGCGGGAGCCCACGGCTGCGTTCTCCGAGATTTCCACTATAGATTCCTTGTTTGGAAACTCCGGAGAGTTGTCATTAATGTCCTTTATCTCCACTTGCACGTGGATCAATTTGTAGCGATCTTTGGAGAAATTAACCACGTCAAAAGTGATGAGACACTGAAGAGTGTGTCTGCAGATTCTCTCTCTGTCAATTCGTTCCCCGACGGAGAGCTGCCCGTCGCTTTCTCGCACCCTGATGAATGAGTCGTTGAATTGTTTCATCATCCTGAAATTGGTCTTGGAGGAGTGAGACAGACTCAAGGACATGTCCTTGGCGAGGTTTCCGATGACTGTACCTGGCGCGTCCTCCTCATTGGTCTGGTATCGAACAGTATTTCCCTCGGTCCGAGCCGGTGACGCAAATAAAAACTGAAAAACGAAGAATATAAAAATCCACCGGTGCCAATAAGTTATAAACCTTCCGCGTAGCATCTTCTCCCCCTCCGTAAGCAGCCTCATTGCGCGCCGAACAGACCGGTTTCACCTCTGGAGTGAGCTCTCCATACAAGCTCGCGCGCTTATGAGCTGAACTGTGCTGGAAGTGAAAGTTACTCCTCAGCTCCTCGCGCGCAGCCAGCCAGTCAGACACGCTTGTTGCCTCGCCTTCAACACAGCTCAAAATTCTGCAGTGGCGGGGTTTATACAGCTCCTCATGCTAATGAGACGAAGTGTGACCAATCCCTCGCTTAAGAATTAAAAATACCCCCTTATGCAGGGAAAAAAGGAGCTCTAAGCCTGTTTGGAGAGTGACGGAAGTTGCAAAATAAAGAAAAAAGGGGCAGAAAGATATGCCATTGCAGATAGTTGCTGCTCTGTTTATCGTCTTTTTACAGCCATTACAGTGATGGTTGTGTTCAGCAGAAGCCTGTGTCGTCTTCTTTTGATGTGTAGTTTTATTGTCTAGAGTAGGAGTGGGTGCGCGCGCGCGCGCGTGTGCACGCACCAATTGTTTTATTTTGGTAAGCTGAGCAAGGTTTTCGTGAGGGTGCAGCTCATTTAAAACAGCTTCATTATCTGGAGACACACTCTTTGGTTATCTTTCACCTAAAAAGGATGTTCATGTTTTCCTATTTGTTAACAAAGTTGTAATTTTTCCGGTCTTCTTATCTGTGCCTGGAACTTAACATTCTCCTGTAATGGAAACATACATGTGTCTGCTAATTATACATGTTTATCTCCTGGGTGTTCACTACAACCCCTCACTCTTTAAAACAACAACAACAATAACAAGTGTTATGAATTTAAAATCACATTACACTCAACTAACTTTCGAAACACCATGATAAGGGTGAGCCTTTTTAATTTTGCGCCTTTACATGTACAATAAATCAGGAACTTCCATATATGGTCAAAAGTATGTGGACAACCCTTTCCACATAATTACAATACAAACAGCAGTTGTGTGCACTTCTGGTTTGGGACTCTTTAATGCTGAGCTCTTTAGTTCCACTTGAGGAAGATCTTAATGCCATAGCATGAAATTATAGGCTACTTAACATTTCTGTGAAATCAAACCGTTTTAATCATCAGATTATCACATGCACCAGTAACCTGCACAGCAAAGACGAAACCTTATTTTGTAGTGTAGGTATTCCTAATGATCAGGGGCGGATCCAGAGGGGCGGCCAGGGGTGGCCTGGGCTCCCCTTGAAATCTGATTGGCCACCCCAAGTGCCACTCCAAAATCTAGGATTCTCCTTGTCAGAGGTGGGACTCGTGTTAAAATCAACTATTTGGGCTGTGTTGCAACAGGCTGCAAGTAGCTTTCTTTCCATTTCAATGTGGCACATTTCCTTTTAGTACTTTAAATTTTTTACACATCTTCTGTTTGAGTCCTTAAAGAATTAAGATTAGAAGGATGGGTTAATTAAAGGCTATTCATATGCGTGTGTGTGGATACATACTTCATGCCCCCCCTGCATAAGTCAGTGCCCCAGTTGGGCCACCCCGATCAAAAAAGCCTGGATCCGCCCCTGCTAATAATAATGATACAGTGAGTTATTTCCTGGTGAACAGGCTGTTTAAACTGTTGATCACTCATCCTGCACTAGGTGGAGTATACTTACTTCATCTCCAATGAAAAGCAATCTAATTTTTTTTATATCCCGCCCCCAGAAAGCTAGCACAGCCAGCTAGCATTTACAGGTAGTCACTGTGTTTGTGAATTAATGTTCTTGCATCCAGCTCTATTAGATACCGTAAATGCCAAACAATCTGTGACATCTCCCTCCAAAGCTTTTTTGGTTGTTCAGGTGTCCACATACTCTTGGCCATAGGCTATAATGAACTCTGTAGGGGAGAGGGGGGTAAGATTAACCACTGTTTACTTATATTGTCTTCTAGGCAAGGTAAACTGATGAAAACATCAAGCCTTATTTAATGATGCCATTCATTAAACAGTCCCTCCAGGAAGTTGCGATTCAGCGAATTCACGCAAATTCAGCCAATCCCCGTAACTTTATTGTGACCTTGCAATTTTGGCCACAGTGGATGTGTCATGTGTGCCTGAAACATCGCAACTTTTCCAAAAATCTGCTGTAGAATCAGCCAAATCCTGGAGGGACTGATTAAAGGTTAAGTTGATCAGAGTTACTAAATAAGTTGAGTCGACGAGTGGGTGTTAATTGACCGTCTGACTTTTAAAAAATTTATATTATTAAAAGGTTTTTGACCTCATTTTTGACCTATTTAAAAAAACAAAACAATTAACTTTCCTTTTCACTAGCTAACATAAAACCACCAAAATAAAGATTAGTTTGAATGTTTGCCAGTGATGCCAAAGTTTAAAGAATTTCTGTTAAATGAGGCTGTGCATCAAATTAAAAGGGCAGCCAGTGTAATTATTTTAGAAGCAAATAAATAAATATATAAATGAATAAATGAAAACCAGATGTGATATGCAAAAAGAACTCCTGTCAAGGTTAGTCAAATAGATTGTTTGGAGGGAAAAAAAAAAGATTCCCTTAAGCAGTTTCACTTGAAGCCTAAAAAGCCTAGAACATTTGACTGTAATGATATTGCAACTCTACTCCTCTTTTCTTGTTGTGGTTGTGCAGTGTTGGCGCAGGTTTATGCCATGCTCGTAAAGATAATTCGCCATATTTTTGAGTTGTGATGGCTGGAGCTGCCTAGTGTAAATTGAAGAGTATTATTAAAAAGAAATCTGTATCTTTACAAAGGACCTGATTCTGTTTACACCAAATATGTGTGCATGTCGACCCTCTGGTGGAGCTTATAGATTTAATTGAGTGATTTTTATTTGCTGCTATGGAGACATGATTATTGAGAAACCCAGAGTATACCCAGCATCTGAGTCTTTTCTTTGAAGCTTCTGCTCGCAATCTATCTCCGACTATTTACTCCGAACATCGACCATACACTGTATATCTTAAAAGGGCGTGGAGGTGAGAGATGAAAACATTGTGTGTAGTTTGCTCAGAGCAGTTTATTAGTCTTCCACACAGAGTGCAAAATGTGCTGCTGCTGAAGCACCAACAATAATCTGAAACAATAATGCTAACAATGGCTCTAATGATCCCAAACACTGTGAAAGGCCCACAGAGGCACATTGAAAGGGAAAGGCTGCGGTAAACAACAAAGGTATGTGAGATATTTGACGGTAAAACCTGCCCAACTAGTGAGAACAACTGTGACAGATGTGTTTCTTTAAAGCAGTCGTCATTGCATTTTGGAATAAACAATGTCTATTAATGTTTGGAGTAAGAATATTGAAATTGCTCTCACTAAAGACCAGAATTGACTTTCCTAATCACCCAATTAGATTCACACAAGGCTGCCAACATTTCTTGAAGCACATTATTAAAAGTAGTTTTCAATTAAAAGTATACAAACAGACTTTAAACCCTTGTTCTAAACAACAATACACAATTTAAAATGTGTTATTCTTTCAGGCTTCAAATGCATGAAAATTCATCTCATCCTGAAATTGATTCCCTCTAATGCAACGCTACACTTTTAATGTGCAGCGTAAAATACAATCATTCTAAGTAGTAAGAATAAAAGCATTCACTCCCTGGGTTTCTTTGCTGTGTTTCTGCAAAGGTCCCCAACTCACACCTGGGTCCATTTGCACGTTTGATGTTTTCTTTATCTTGTGCTGTCATTCAGAGGCTAAATTTGGCGGTGCTCCAAAATGGCTGAGTTAACTGGACACTCTGGGGAATTATGTGAGAACAAAGCACAGTATTTTCATAGTAACAGCGGATCAAATGACCATGTGCAATATAATCAGTGTTGCTAGAGCCCACATTGGACCATCACCTGAATCTCCTGTTCCAACAGCTTCATGGAGAGTTTTGGCATTTTTAAGCTCATTGTTTTTTGGTGTTTTGGCCCACAGTGGTTTTGACTCACTGTTTTCATCTGTGTTACTTCCAGCTGGGCAGCTGCTGAGGCAACACATTTAGAGCACATACAGCATACAGTTGAATGAATCGTGAATGCAATGGAGCATTTAGCAGCGAAAGAGTAAAATCATTTGGTCAGGGGCTGGTGGAGACCAAAACAGAGCAAAACGAAAAACAATATTTGACTTCCATTCATCAGTTGGTCACAAATGCTACTAGAAATTAAGTTAAATGTTGCTTCATTATTATCACTGTTCTGGTATTTTGGCCCACAATGGTTTTGAGTCACAGTATTCATCTGTGTTACTTTCACTTGGGCAACTGCTGAGGCAACACATTAGAGTAAACAGGGCAGACACAGTTAGCAAGCTAGCTTGTGAACCTAGCGGAGCATTTAGCAGCTAAATAACCACATAATTTTGTCAGGAAGTAGTGAAGATCAAAACAGAGCTTAAAAATATTTGACTTACATTGACTCAGGTGAATAAGCTACAAGAAATAAATTAAAATGCTGCTTCATTATTAGCTGCGTAAGCAACTCAACAAGTACAGCAAAATACAGCAAACTAACGCAGTTAGCAACTAGCTGGTGAACTTAACGGATCATTTAGCAGCTAAAGAGTAAGATATTTTGGTCAGGATGTGGTGGAGACCAAAACAGAACAAAAAGAAAGGAGAATATTTGACTTACATTCATCAGGAGGACACAAAGGCTACAAATGAAGTTGAATGCTGCATCCTTATTACCTGGATGACTAAGCAACAGTCAAAAAAAGTGTTGCCAAAACATGTTAGCCGTGTCAAAATTGTTCCGTGATAATATGCTGATTTAGTGAGGTGTTTACAGCTTAATACACTAAACAATAAAATACATCTAATCTCATAGTTGCTATAATCCTCTTACAAACAACGAGAAGATAATTATGTACATTTTTACTACAGGGGTCAGAGTTATAATGCTGAGTTAAACATCATCAAATGACCATGTGCAATATAAACAGTAGTGCCACAACTATCACCTGTACTTTCAGTACAGTCTTATGGTATATTGGCCTACAGTGGTTTTGAGTCACTGTTTTCATCTGTGTCATTTCCAGCTGGGTAGCTTACAACAGCAAACTGATGCAGTTAGCAATTAGCCGGTGAAGCTAGCAGAGCATTGAGCAGCTAAAGAGCCATGTGATTTTGGCAGGAAGTAGTGGAGATCAAAACAGAGCTAAAAAACAAAAACATATTTGACTTGTATTCATCAGGTGGACACACATGCTACTAGAAATTCAGTAAAATGTTGCTTCATAATTAGCTGCATGTTGTGTAAGCAGCACAAGCAAAGCAATATAAAGGAAGCTAACGTAGCAACTAGCTGGTGAACTGAGCTCTGCATTTAGAAGCTATTTTGGTCAGGAGCTTTTAGAGACCAAAACAGAGCAAAAAGGAAAAAGTTAAATTCATCAGGTGGACACAGAGCTACTGCAAATGAAGTTTTATGCTGCTTCATTATTAGCCGGATGTGTTAGCAACACAACAAGTGGTGCTAATTCATAAGCCATGTCAGTTTTATTTGGTGATAATGTGGCAGTTCAGTATTTACAGCTTAATCCACAAAAGAATGGAGTAAAAAAGATCTCTTATCGTACTTGCTCCAATCCTCTTAAGAACAATGAAAAGGGGAGATAATTGTGTACATTTTTACTACGAGGGTCAGAGTTTAGTGCTGAAGTGGCAAAATAACAGCATAATGTACTTTTAATGCAGCAAAGGAACGAGCGGAAACCATCGAGGACGGTTCATTAAACAGTTTGATAAACAGTTGTTTCTTCTTTCCGCTCAATTTAGAGCCACATGTTACGTAGGCTGATTTACACTTTAATGAGAACAGAGGTGATCATAGATTCAGTGTGGGCGATTCTCTTTGGATTACATTAAACCAGGTCAAATGGCTGCGCTCATAGATGGATTATTGCGGTACAATACGGCATTAATTTGAACTGGGGCGTGGAGGAGTTTATGATAAGTAAATGGTTGTTTATGGTTGGGGAAGGTTATTTAGCAGATGGTTGTTTTTTTCATTGTGGTGTGCGAATTCAGTTTGTGGTAGCTTCATTTGCATATTACATTTAATTGTATTATGTGGTGATCGTGGACATAAAATATATTAAATGGTTTTTTTCCCCGCTCATTATGACCTTGCAGCAATTCAAGCTGTGTGAATATCCTAGTTTCAGAAAAGCAGTGCTCTACATTTTAAAAGCATAATAACACAGAGTGCAGAATATGATACTGCAAAAAAAATATTCTAATGCATGAGCTCAAGGTCACTTCCACAGAGGGACTTTATTCTGCATCCCAGACTCTGAATTCAGGCTACGTTTTATATTAATATTTGATTTTTATATCTTTGTAGCAATTTAAATAGCTGTTTTTCATCCACACTGAAAGCAAGCAACTGTCAGATTCCTCCGTAATAAAAAATGTCTGCATGATGCTGATGGAAAGCCATGATAGCATTTTCATGATTAATGTTATATAATTGCATCGAGTGTAACTGTTTCCATGGAAGTTACCAGCAAATTATTCACAGCCTCAAACAGATTCACAGAGCGAGTGAAGGAAGCAAGCGCAGAATGTATGAGAAAAAGAAACTGTTGCGGGGAAAGATATTTCAAATTTACTGTTGGCCCACAGACACAATTCCATATTTAATGGGATTGTAAATGCATTCAGTTTCAAGGGATGCCTTTTGCATTTTTAGTTCTCTAATCACTCTGGTCCATAATGTGCCTGAAGAAATGCCATGATAGTCTGCATTTGTGGAAGGCACTTAGGCTCACATTCTTTTACAAAAATTAGAAATCAGAGGCAAATTATACTTTGGTGGAGCTCAGCCCAACAGAATATTGCTCTGGTGGGAGATCGCTCGCCTTAAAGAACTCAATATCCCAAGTCTTTGAGAAGCCAGATGCTCTTCCTTCTCTCTCTCTCTCTCTCTCTCTCTCTCTCTCTCCAACCCTTTGTATTTCACGTCAGTTATTCTGCCCATGTTCAACCTGACATTCAAATATGACATTTGAGTTATACTTTATAGCTTAAGAACTTAATCTGCTCATAGCTATGGAAAATGTCTAATTAGTTGTTATGTTACAGATCAATCACGTGTATTCTCACAGGGAAAAGTTATAAGAATAGCTTCACACCTTTGCTCTCTTGCTGAGAGTAAGATGAGAAATATATGAGCTAACCACCATGCAGCAGCTCGTTAGCTTAGCGAAGCGCAAAGACTGGAAACGGGAGGAAACAGGTAGCCTTGCTCTGAACCCCAAAGCAGCGAAAGTTTTTAACTAATTAACTAAGTAAAAAAATTACATTTTAATTAGTACAAGTTTGAGGTGCTGGAAGTGGATTTTGTAACCACTGGATGGAGATGGTGTAAGGAGCCATGTATGTGTTGTGTTTGTATTATGTCCAACCACCAGGGGGCGCCTGTTGGAGTACAAACTGTCACAGGTTACTTAAGTTCATGCCCTCTAAACACAGGCGTTGCTGAATTGGCAAACAGTTTTTGACCGTGGTTGGACATGTCACCGTTGTGTGTATTTTTGTTTTACTTTACTGGCTCTATTAGCTGTCAGGGTTTCAATGTTCACAAAAAGGTGAGGACCAAGATGCAGACTTAGATTTATATATATATTTACATATATGATTTAATTAACAAAAGGCAATAACAAAGTAATAACACCAACAAAAGATAAAAGGGAAACCAAAGGGCAGAGCAAAAAGCTTACTTACACAAAACCCGGGAAAACAAAAGTCCAACTGAAAAATCCAACAAAAACAGGAGAAAACACAAGGAGCGGGGTAATCCAAAATCCAAAATAATACACAGGCAAACACGGGGATCCAAACTGAAGACGTACCTAGGGTTTTACAGACAAAGACAAAGACAATAGACTGGCAACGAGACCCGGGAGCACAAAGACTAAATAAACTTGAGGTGAGGCTAATCAGACACAGGTGAGACAATCAAGGGCAGGTGAAAACAATCAGGGCAGGGCACATAATCAAACAAGCTGGAAACACAAAGGCAGGAAGTGGATCAACACAAGAGTCAAGGTGACAAAGTAAAACAAGAAATGATCTAACCAATGAGACACAAATAAAATACTTAACAAGACTAAATTGTGACCCGAACATGGAATACACTAAACATAAAACTAAACAATGACAACTCATGACAAGGAGACAAAGTGACAAAGTAAAACAAGAAATAATATCTGAACCCCGAAATACAAATCAAAAACATAACTAAACTAGAATAACTCATTAGCACAGACATAGACATTAGCAGCCAGTAGTGGCTAAGTGTGCGATTTACTCACCACAGATGGGCTAGCTGTCTAATCAAATGAGTTGGTTCTAAGCTAAGCTAACCAGCTGCTTGATTTAGCTTCATGTGTGAGTGGTATTGATTTTTTCATCTAGCTCTTATGGCAATAAAGCGGGTGGAGTGTCCTGCTCTGGGGTGGCACGGGTCACCCCTGGAATTTAATTGGCTCCCCTTCAGGTGCCACCCCATTTTCCTAAAGTACAATTGGCAAACCAGCCTGGGCAGGGGCGGGACGTTTACAAAGGTATGTTATGGTTTTTAGAAGAGTTGCAAATGTCAATGTTTTAAACGTTGTTGATTAGTGAATATGTGATAGAGTTTGCATTTTGGTTTATGTCCTAAAAAAACACTGAGAACATTAAGATCTAATGCTCCTCTACAAAACTTAAAGAGCAGCTGTGGCTAATCAGGAGCTTAGGGGTTCTACCTATAGAGGTTGGCAGCCTCTGCCATCAGTGTGTGAATGTGTGTGAAAGGGTGAATGTGACATGTAATACAGTATAAAAGTGCTTTGAGTGGTATATAAGTACAGTCCATTCATTTCAAGATATTTCTTTAAGTGAAATGATCCTCATGATTTCCCTTACATCCTGTGGTCTGAACAAAAAAAAAAATCACTGTAATTTTACATTAAATGAATGACAACTAGTTGTGTTACCACAGCAACTCACTGGGCCATGTTCACAGTGAATACCAGTGAAAATATGAATATGCACTGAACTGTTCAAGTAAGGAAGCAACTCGTAGCCTGTTATTTACAGTAGGGTTGGTAATAATTTACATTAAGTTAAGGGGATAATATGTTAGTGAATTATAAGGTAATAATCAGACAAAAAGTAGTACTAGTTACTAACAAGTGAGAGATAAATCAGATATCAACCTGATAGTTAATGAATCATTAATGATTATTTCCTGAATGAGCGGGAGCACACTTCCCAGATATCCAGACAGTGTTGCATGTGTGTCAGTTGGCTCCGGTTCTAACTCTTGATTTTCCTTGCTGACGGTCACTTTCCTACCAACCACTGCTGACTGATGGAAAACGCGTCACTAACTGGGCAATGCTTGTGATTATTTCCACTAAAGTCGCCACAGACACCCAGTCTGTAATTCTGCAAATGCAAAGGCTTTCATCAGTGGGCCATAGGCTCAATCACCATTGTGTTACCTCATTCAGCGATCGATAACAGACATTTATTTACATGAAAATCTTGGAGATCATTACTTTAATCATGAAGGAATAAGGGAATACAAAGTACCTAGTCAGTATAATCTACTATTTTCTTTTTGAGGCGTAAAATCAATAATTAATGATCAAATCATTAATGAATGAGAAGTCACTAGTTTGTGCCAAAGCGGCTGCTTAAATCAGGAACGACAATCTTCTCTAGTAACTCATCATTATAGTCATCGATTGCGAGTTCTCCAGGAAGCGCTCATTAACTCTTTGATTATCAGGTCCTCACTGATTAAATCCTCTGTCATTCCTTAATTCAATATATGCTGTACAAGTAAGAAGAAATACTGCATAACCTTAATATTATTAATTGACACTCTAGGACAATTTACTGCTTAAATTTGTCAAACTATTCCTTTAACACTGTGTGATCACGGCCTTTCAAAATAAAAGTAACCATTTCTGCAGTTGGACAAAGCCAACTGTTATTTTTAGAGTCTGAGCTAACGTGGTAACGAGGTCACAGTCCCCTCCTCTTTATCCGTGTCCTTTGTATTCCATTGGTATCTACATATGTTGACCCGGTCCGCATAATTGCCCCATTGTGTTGCCACAAGTGACACACTTCACATGGGGTTTAACCTTCACATGAAAGACGTGTTTACACGTACTTTGCAGTGGGGGGATTTGAGTCAACACTTATTTTCAACACGACTCTTTGAAGTCAATTCTCCTCACCGAGGGGATAGATTAGGATGTTAGAAATCAGTGGTATATGAGGAGGGGGGGGGGAGAGTTTTGTAGACCAGATATAAGAGGCACTATGGATCGTCTGAGCTTATTATGGGCTGTTGAAATGCATTCTTCAAAAACACGCTTTTAAATACAGGCTGTGAAATCTCAGATGGCCACAGATCCCACAGGCAACATCAGATCTTTTTGTTCTGAAGATGCTCTCCGCTGATTAATTCAAACATCAAAATAAAACTCTGGTGTTTTCATATGCGAGAGTAAAGCCCTCCGACGTCACATGGGGCCTTCAAACCCCACAGGAAGTCTTACTTGCAGAAAGAAGCCAATGTTATGTTTTATTGATTCTTCTCCTGGAGTTCGGAGACAATCAGGCGGATGAATTTCTCATTTCGCTCGTAATGTTTGGACTGAGAGCTGCATCCCAGTGTTCAAGGTGTCTCTCCAGACGTGTCCCACAGCAGATATAAACAAAGTTATTAGATGAGCAAGGCGAGATTCAGAGGGAAAGTCAGTGCTGGGAGCTTCGGAGGAGCCCTCTGACAGTACGTTCTGGCAATTCAGACTGTCATGCTTCATTGTTCTTCGGGGGAAGCAGGGTGTTGTTTGACTTTGAATGTTACCACGGAGCTTATACACTCACCACTGGTGCGTCTCGTTTTGCATTATTGTGCATGTAAATGAGAATTTATGTTTTGAAAAGAGGCGGTTCACTGTGGGTTTTGCATATTGAAGGCAGATCAACTTAAATATGTACAGTAAGTGCAAAGCATTGTAGAAATATAGGTCATCTTTCTCAGGCGGTGAGATTTTCTCTCTTTGTGTGTGAGAGGAGGAGGTGTTATGAGCGTGTGTGCACAAATGGGGGGGTTGGGGGTCATATCTGTAATACACCGAGACCATCATGTCTCCTACAATGCAGATGGAGCAGGCGGCGGCTTCGCCGTTTAGTGTTTTCTTGCCACGAGCGTTAATATGGCTGTTTCTGCTCGTGCTGTTTTGCTGCGAGCGACGCCGCGTTTGAGGCGTGTGCTTCACAGGGCCGGATGAGGTATAATTATGTAAATTGCATTCAAAGGAATCAGCAATAGCTCATGTGGAATGGATGTGTCAACAAGGTGTCCACATTCGCTGGGAGAATTTGCTAATTAAACATGACACCGTTTCTCTCTCGACACATGGGCAGAGGGAGACACGGTGGTGTAGATTGTATTTGTGGATGCAAAATAAGCTTGTTGGGAAGGAAAATGGGCGTTCGAGTGTAAAAAATTTGCCCTCCAGTTCACTGCAGGACCATTAAACTTTGTACATGATGTTGGCATGTGTGTAATGGAAGTGCCTAAACTTCAAACAGCCCGTCCACACCGCGGCCTCTCTTCTGCCCTGCTACACAAAAAGAGATGATTTATTACACTGCTTATTTGTCCGGGCCCGCTAAATGCTTGAATTCCATTTGACAGCAGGCACAGATAAACGCTCCGTACCTGAAACGCAGAGATTAATCCAATCCATCAGGAAACATAAACACATTTTCCCCCCCTTTTTTTGTGTGCGCAGACAATTCCTTATCGTTTGTGAACTTATCAACCCGCAGAACAAGGCCGGGGGGAATAACCAAGTTAAATTCTGCTCGGTTTTGGTTGCAGTCGGTGCGCACGACCTGGGTTAAGCAGCGAGACAATTAATGAAGGAGAGACAAAATGCTTAGAGAGCTGCTGAATGACACTCGAGCACTGGAAACGGGCGGAAAAAATGAGTTTTGAAGTTTTCCTTTACTCCCTCCTCCTCTTGCCCGAGATGAATTGGCTTTTCAGATTTAAGAAAGTGCACGGCTGAAATACAAAGAGAGGCTCATCTATCAGCCCCCTGAATAGTGAGAGAAAATCCGGTGCTTGTGTGGAGGAAGGGGAGGAAGAGGAGAAAGAGAAGGCGAGGGGAGGAGGGGGGGGTGTTGTTGGTCTCTGATTAGACCCTGGGCCAGTTCTACTCGGGGACTCACAGCGCAAACATCAACCCTCTTCTTCTACTTCAAATCCTTTGAACCACTTGAGACAATTTCTTCACTGTAAGCCCCCATTTTTAAAGACTGTCTTTATCAAACGTGCCAGCATATGTGTCAATGAGCGCTCATTGCTGCTCGCTTGTTTATTATGTAAAATTCTAACTCGACAAAAGGAAGCTCCGGGCATCAGTAATGGAAGCAAAAAAACAACAACAACAGCCAGTCTGCTCTTCAATCATTCAAAGTGTCCACGCTCCATCCAGTGTGTGAGCGAGTGAAGCTGCAGAAAAACATTTGGAAATGGCTCTACAGTATGTGCGGATGTGTCAGTCAGACTGAAAACAGAATAGAGAGAAAAAAGATCAAATTTAAAACGCCTGCCATCCTCTTACACACACACACACACACAAAGAGCATAAGCAATTACACACAGAGCGGCATTATGGAAAGCTTTTATAATGTTTCCAGGGCGTCGAGATCTTAATTTTTGATGCCGCTTTATGTGCATCCAGAGTGAGAAAAAATTGGCCTTCCCCAGTTTTCTGAAGTGATAAGAGGTAAACACCAAAAACCAATAACTGTCAGCTCAACATTAAATCAAACTGACAAGTCTCTTAAAAGGTACAGCCATGAAAAATTAACTGCAGGATTTTGGAGGAGACTTAAAATGTGGAGTATTTTTTCCTCATCTTTGGAGCTGCTGTGGTCCACATTTTTCACACTTTGGAGCTCGAATACAAACCGTTTGGATGACTAATTCAAAGTGAATTACAAAGTCTTTATTTCAGGACAATTATTTTTCTCTTGCTCTCTTTCTTCACGGAAGCAAGCCACATGAGGTGAGCTTGAAACGAATGACTCGGGACGAAACGGTCACCTTGACTTCCTGCTTTACATCCTCTCTCTGCACGGCTGAATCTGTGACCTATGGGGGGGGGACTTTAGGGATTTTCTGGGCTCAGTCAATCTCAGCTGTGTCCTGGGTTCAGGAAAAACTGAGAGAGAATCACGCCCAAACCCCGACAGAGTGCGAGTGACATTAAATCCTTAATAGTTATTGGTAAGATATTAAGGGATTACAGCACACAACCGGAAAACTATCTGTCAAACATCCCCCCTCAGATTACCACGTTACATGCTGATGTGTCTCACAGGGCTTCGGTATGTACCATAAATCTCATCAAAATGTGCGTATATGGCAGTTCTGGGGATGCAGACTCAAAATTAGAGAGGGGGGAACTTCATTGCCCTGACACATGTAGGTCTTGAGTCACTTGGGTTTGCACGGTTTCCAGAGAGAGCAATCACAGTACGATTGAGCAAAAGGTGCACAAACTTAAACATGTCAGCCAATTTTTCGATGTGTGAAGCAACAGAGTGCTTCGGCAGCGCTGGCGGCTCATGGCCTTGGGCCTTGGGCTGTCGGAATCTGAAATTCTCGGTTCAGAGCACACACCCGGAGATGGAGCCGTAGAAATCCTTGATGCCCCGCACAATGAGGCCATTTCAGAGCAGATCACGGGAGTCTCTTGCTGGTGTTGAACGGAGGGGAAAAGCATTTTGACAGGCCAATGAAGAATTTATTTGAAGTGTCTTTTGGTGTTGAGAAGATTTGCATGCTATTCAAAAAAAAAAAAAGCTACAAGGGAAAACATCGGAGGGCAGACAGATATGAGTTTGTACAGCCATTCTTCTAGCCTGATAAGAGTGTTTGATCAACACCAACTAGTACTAAAGATAATCAGCTCTTCATCCATACATTCTCAGGGGATTTTGTTTTCATTCGCCTGGATTGTCAGTTTGATTTAGCACATCACTTCTGACAGTTTGTCCAAATTGCCTAAGCAAGCTGCACGGATTCCACGGTGTCTAGCTGTGCACTGCAGTTTGTACGCAAACATGCGACCAAAGAGAGAGACGCAGAACATGAGGGAGAATCATAGAACATGATTTAGGCTGACAAGAGAGTCCTCCGCTTGATTTTGGTGGTGACAGGCTGTGACAGTGCTCAGAGTCTTCAGGTAGGGAAAAAATGTGGGGAAATTTACCTTAAATTTTTGTGCAAAATATCAATCCAGTCCAGATGTGAGTTTCTTACACAAGTGGCTCTGGAATGTTTTATGTAAGAGTCATAATATAATGGTATATGCCCTGTCTAAAATGATGTATATGATGTTATGGACATGCACAGTGAGAAGAGGACCATTCCTTATAAGTTGATGTATCAGGTTCCTCTCGGCCTGAAAGAAAAGGGGGTCTCCGTCCTAATATGGTAAAAGAAACATGAACTCACCTCGATCATATATAAGTGTATATTGAACTCTGATTCGATGAGACACTATTTGGCTGAAGGTGTTCTCCCAGATATTGTAGAAGCCTGATCGATGCTGACACTTCGTAATAAACCTACTCTTATGCAAACAAGTCGGTGTCAACAGAGGTTCTTTCATCACCTGCACATCATTGATGGCTGAGAAACAACACTCCATTTCAGATTTAATAATCACATTTTATACCACTTAGAAATCACATCCAGATATATACATTGGGCACACACATTAGGCCTACAAGCTCTCTGATGCCAGGTCTGGTTAACCATCTACATCGCCCTAGGTGCTAAACATCCACAAAACAATCATTCAATTAAAAAATGTAGGAAATAAGAGAAAATACAATATAATTATTTCACAATATACATCACTACATTCTCCTAACATTACACATAAATGCATACAGCAATCCACATCCACAGTTGAGGACCAGAAAGAAAAACTGTTTCCTGCATAACAGAGAGGATTGTGTGACACTTTAAAGGCTCTTTTCACCCAAATTATAGAACAGAAGAATATCAGGTTTTTTCTCACAAAGGATAAGGCTTATTATATTTTTGGTATAGCGCACAAATTCAATGAAATCATCAAAAACCAGCATGCGTTAGTCCGCCTCTCAACTCTCTGCAGCTCTCAGCACATGGCCAATTCTTTATAAAAAGGTCAACTCAAAAGGCTAAATATATTTCCTTAAAAAGATTAGCACTTTGGTCTTTATTGAAATTTGTTCAAACCACAGTAAATTGTAGAATAATTTCGGAACTATTTTCATCAGTGTCTTTGGTACACCAGCAAGAATTTATAGCACCAGCGCAGTGAATGCAGGATTTACTCTAAATAAGTGCCCATGCTCATTGTAATAAGGTAACATGTCATCCAGTGCAACAGTATGGTTAGAAAACATATGATAACCATGCGTAGTCTCTATCCTTCAGTGATTCTGGCCATGCAGACAGTTTTGGCTTTATTTGCCAAGTTTTTGAAAAATCCTTCCCTTGAATTTCTGCCTCTGCACTTCAATGAAGGAACATTCAAAGACATCGCCTGTGCTACTCTGGATTATTCATATGCCTGTCTCTAAAGGCAAAAAAACTATCTGCATGGCTGAATTTCACTGTTGGTACAAAATATGATCTTTTTAATTTAGTTACTACAGGGTCAAGTGTGTAATACAGGAGCGAGCGCAGTATAAGCCTACATAAGCATGAAGTAAACCTGTTTTCATACAGTTGGAACAATTTGTGAAGGACACTTAGTGTGTGAGGGGAAACGCTTTGCTATCACATAAAACTAAAAGAAAGAACCGATTCACTTACAGCATGGGTACATCATTGTTTAATGGTGATCACTGTGTATGTTAGCTCTGAGAGCTTAATGCTATCACTGTGCACTTTGAAGAAAAGACATGGAAATATAAAACACAGCAAAGTTAAGAAAACATCTTCATCCATCTGACAACACGTTAGTACAGACAACACAACCATCATGAAAATACGACCATGATTACAGGTAGGCAGTCAGACGACGTATCAAAACGACAGGTATAACGACGCAGTCAGACGACGCATCAAAACGACAGGTATAATGACGCAATCAGACGACACATCAAGACAACAGGAATAAGGACGCAGTCAGACGACGCATCAAGACCACAGGGATGACGCCACAGTCAGACGACACAAAAGCACGGAGCTATAACGATGCAGTCAGACAACATATCAGTATAATGCCACAACAGGATGACAGGTATAACGATGGAGTCAGGCGAGGAATCGGGACAACAGGTATAATGACACAGTAAGCTGACACAACAGTATGACAGCTATACCGTCAGGTCAGGATGATAGTTATAACAACGCAGTCAGAAGAAACATTAAGACAACACATCAGGACGACAGGTATAACGGCGCAGTCAGACGACACATCAGGACGACAGGTATAGCGACACAGTCAGGGTGACAAGAATAATGACACAGTCAGGAAACACAACAGGACGACAGGTATAACGACGCAGTCAGAAGACACATCAGGATGACAGGTATAATGACGCAGTAAGACGACACATCAGGAAGACATATATAATGACGCAGTAAGATGACACATCAGGACAACAGGTATAATGACGCAGTAAGATGACACATCAGGATAACACGTATAATGACGCAGTAAGATGACAACCAGGATGACAGGTATAATGACGCAGTAAGATGACATATTGGGATAACAGATATAATGACGCAGTAAGATGACAACCAGGATGACAGGTATAATGACGCAGTAAGATGACAACCAGGATAACAGGTATAATGACACAGTAAGATGACACATCAGGACAACAGGTATAATGACGCAGTAAGATGACACATCAGGATAACACGTATAATGACGCAGTAAGATGACACATCAGGAAGACAGGTATAATGACGCACTAGGATGACACATCAGGACAACAGGTATAATGACGCAGTAAGATGACACATCAGGATAACACGTATAATGACGCAGTAAGATGACATATTGGGATGACAGGTATAATGACGCAGTAAGATGACACATCAGGATAACACGTATAATGACACAGTAAGATGACACATCAGGATAACACGTATAATGACGCAGTAAGATGACAACCAGGATGACAGGTATAATGACGCAGTAAGATGACAACCAGGATAACAGGTATAATGACACAGTAAGATGACACATCAGGACAACAGGTATAATGACGCAGTAAGACAACACATCAGGATGACAGGTATAATGACGCAGTAGGTTGACACATCAGGACAACAGGTATAATGACGCAGTAAGATGACACATCAGGATAACACGTATAATGACACAGTAAGATGACATATTGGGATGACAGGTATAATGACGCAGTAAGATGACAACCAGGATAACAGGTATAATGAGGAAGTAGGATGACACATCAGGACAACTGGTATAATGATTCAATAAGATGACACATCAGGAAGACAGATATAATGACGCAGTAGGATGACACATCAGGACAACAGGTATAATGACGCAGTAAGGTGACATATTGGGATGACAGGTATAATGACGCAGTAAGATGACACATCAGGATAACACGTATAATGACGCAGTAAGATGACATATTGGGATGACAGGTATAATGACGCAGTAAGATGACAACCAGGATAACAGGTATAATGATGCAGTAAGATGACACATCAAGACAACAGGTATAATGACGCAGTAAGATGACATATTGGGATGACAGGTATAATGACGCAGTAAGATGACAACCAGGATGACAGGTATAATGACGCAGTAAGATGACACATCAGGAAGACAGGTATAATGACGCAGTAGGATGACACACCAGGATGACAGGTATAATGACGCAGTAAGATGACACATCAGGACAACACGTATAATGACGCAGGAAGATGACATATTGGGATGACAGGTATAATGACGCAGTAAGATGACAACCAGGATGACAGGTATAATGACGCAGTAAGATGACACATCAGGATAACACGTATAATGACGCAGTAAGATGACACATCAGGATAACACGTATAATGACGCAGTAAGATGACAACCAGGATGACAGGTATAATGACGCAGTAAGATGACACATCAGGAAGACAGATATAATGACGCAGTAAGATGACACATCAGGATAACACGTATAATGACGCAGTAAGATGACATATTGGGATGACAGGTATAATGACGCAGTAAGATGACACATCAGGATAACACGTATAATGATGCAGTAAGATGACATATTGGGATGACAGGTATAATGACGCAGTAAGATGACAACCAGGATCACAGGCATAATGACGCAGTAAGATGACAACCAGGATAACAGGTATAATGACGCAGTAAGTTGACACATCAGGAAGACAGGTATAATGACGCAGTAGGATGACACATCAGGACAACAGGCATAATGACGCAATAAGATGACACATCAGGATAACACGTATAATGACGCAGTAAGATGACACATCAGGATAACACGTGTAATGACGCAGTAAGATGACAACCAGGATGACAGGTATAATGACGCAGTAAGATGACAACCAGGATAACAGGTATAATGACACAGTAAGATGACACATCAGGACAACAGGTATAATGACGCAGTAAGATGACACATCAGGATAACACGTATAATGATGCAGTAAGATGACATATTGGGATGACAGGTATAATGACGCAGTAAGATGACAACCAGGATGACAGGTATAATGACGCAGTAACATGACACATCAGGATAACACGTATTATGACGCAGTAAGATGACATATTGGGATGACAGGTATAATGACGCAGTTAGAAGACAACCAGGATGACAGGTATAATGACGCAGTAAGATGACACATCAGGAAGACAGGTATAATGACGCAGTAGGATGACACACCAGGATGACAGGTATAATGACGCAGTAAGATGACACATCAGGAAGACAGGTATAATGACACAGTAAGATGACATATTGGGATGACAGGTATAATGACGCAGTAAGATGACAACCAGGACAACAGGTATAATGACGCAGTAGGATGACACATCAGGATAACATGTATAATGATGCAGTAAGATGACAACCAGGATGACAGGTATAATGATGCAGTAAGATGACAACCAGGATAACAGGTATAATTACGCAGTAGGATGACACATCAGGACAACTGGTATAATGATTCAATAATATGACACATCAGGAAGACAGATATAATGACGCAGTAGGATGACACATCAGGACAACAGGTATAATGACGCAGTAAGGTGACATATTGGGATGACAGGTATAATGACGCAGTAAGATGACACATCAGGATGACACGTATAATGACGCAGTAAGATGACATATTGGGATGACAGGTATAATGACGCAGTAAGATGACAACCAGGATGACAGGTATAATGACGCAGTAAGATGACACATCAGGATAACACGTATAATGACGCAGTAAGATGACATATTGGGATGACAGGTATAATGACGCAGTTAGAAGACAACCAGGATGACAGGCATAATAACGCAGTAAGATGACAACCAGGATAACAGGTATAATGACACAGTAAGATGACACATCAGGACAACAGGTATAATGACGCAGTAAGACGACACATCAGGAAGACAGATATAATGACGCAGTAAGATGACACATCAGGACAACAGGTATAATGACGCAGTAAGATGACACATCAGGATAACACGTATAATGACGCAGAAAGATGTCATATTGGGTTGACAGGTATAATGACGCAGTAAGATGACAACCAGGATAACAGGTATAATGACGCAGTAAGATGACATATTGGGATGACAGGTATAATGACGCAGTAAGATGACATATTGGGATGACAGGTATAATGACGCAGTAAGATGACAACCAGGATAACAGGTATAATGATGCAGTAAGATGACACACCAGGATGACAGGTATAATGACGCAGTAAGATGACACATCAGGAAGACAGGTATAATGACACAGTAAGATGACATATTGGGATGACAGGTATAATGACGCAGTAAGATGACAACCAGGATAACAGGTATAATGACGCAGTAGGATGACACATCAGGACAACTGGTATGATGATTCAATAAGATGACACATCAGGAAGACATATATAATGACGCAGTAAGATGACACATCAGGACAACAGGTATAATGACGCAGTAAGATGACACATCAGGATAACACGTATAATGATGCAGTAAGATGACACATCAGGACAACAGGTATAATGACGCAGTAAGATGACACATCAAGACAACAGGTATAATGACGCAGTAAGATGACACATCAGGATAACACGTATAATGACGCAGTAAGACGACACATCAGGAAGACAGGTATAATGACGCAGTAAGATGACACATCAGGATGACACGTATAATGACGCAGTAAGATGACATATATGGATGACAGGTATAATGACGCAGTAAAATGACAACCAGGATAACAGGTATAATGACGCAGTAAGGAGACATATTGGGATGACAGGTATAATGACGCAGTAAGATGACAACCAGGATGACAGGTATAATGACGCAGTAAGATGACATATTGGGATGACAGGTATAATGACGCAGTAAGATGACAACCAGGATGACAGGTATAATGACGCAGTAAGATGACACATCAGGACAACAGGTATAATGACGCAGTAAGATGACACATCAGGATAACACGTATAATGACGCAGTAAGATGACAACCAGGATGACAGGTATAATGACGCAGTAAGATGACAACCAGGATGACAGGTATAATGACGCAGTAAGATGACACATCAGGATAACACGTATAATGACGCAGTGAGATGACATATTGGGATGACAGGTATAATGACGCAGTAAGATGACAACCAGGATGACAGGTATAATGACGCAGTAAGATGACAACCAGGATAACAGGTATAATGACACAGTAAGATGACACATCAGGACAACAGGTATAATGACGCAGTAAGATGACACATCAGGATAACACGTATAATGACGCAGTAAGATGACATATTGGGATGACAGGTATAATGACGCAGTAAGATGACAACCAGGATGACAGGTATAATGACGCAGTAACATGACACATCAGGATAACACGTATTATGACGCAGTAAGATGACATATTGGGATGACAGGTATAATGACGCAGTTAGAAGACAACCAGGATGACAGGTATAATGACGCAGTAAGATGACAACCAGGATAACAGGTATAATGACACAGTAAGATGACACATCAGGACAACAGGTATAATGACGCAGTAAGACGACACATCAGGAAGACAGATATAATGACGCAGTAAGATGACACATCAGGACAACAGGTATAATGACGCAGTAAGATGACACATCAGGATAACACGTATAATGACGCAGTAAGATGACAACCAGGATGACAGGTATAATGACGCAGTAAGATGACAACCAGGATAACAGGTATAATGATGCAGTAAGATGACATATTGGGATGACAGGTATAATGACACAGTAAGATGACATATTGGGATGACAGGTATAATGACGCAGTAAGATGACAACCAGGCTAACAGGTATAATGAAGCAGTAAGTTGACACATCAAGACAACAGGTATAATGACGCAGTAAGATGACAACCAGGATGACAGGTATAATGACGCAGTAAGATGACACATCAGGATAACACGTATAATGACGCAGTAAGATGACATATTGGGATGACAGGTATAATGACGCAGTAAGATGACACATCAGGATAACACGTATAATGATGCATTAAGATGACAGGTATAATGACGCAGTAAGATTACAACCAGGATGACAGGTATAATGACGCAGTAAGATGACACATCAGGATGACAGGTATAATGACGCAGTAAGATGACACATCAGGACAACACGTATAATGACGCAGTAAGATGACATATTGGGATGACAGGTATAATGACGCAGTAAGATGACAACCAGGATGACATGTATAATGACGCAGTAAGATGACACATCAGGATAACACGTCTAATGACGCAGTAAGATGAGAACCAGGATGACAGGTATAATGACGCAGTAAGATGACACATCAGGAAGACAGGTATAATGACGCACTAGGATGACACATCAGGACAACAGGTATAATGACGCAGTAAGATGACACATCAGGATAACACGTATAATGACGCAGTAAGATGACATATTGGGATGACAGGTATAATGACGCAGTAAGATGACACATCAGGATAACACGTATAATGACGCAGTAAGATGACACATCAGGATAACACGTATAATGACGCAGTAAGATGACAACCTGGATGACAGGTATAATGACGCAGTAAGATGACAACCAGGATGACAGGTATAATGACACAGTAAGATGACACATCAGGACAACAGGTATAATGACGCAGTAAGACAACACATCAGGATGACAGGTATAATGACGCAGTAAGATGACACATCAGGACAACACGTATAATGACGCAGTAAGATGACATATTGGGATGACAGGTATAATGACGCAGTAAGATGACAACCAGGATGACAGGTATAATAACGCAGTAAGATGACACATCAGGAAGACAGGTATAATGACGCACTAGGATGACACATCAGGACAACAGGTATAATGACGCAGTAAGATGACACATCAGGATAACACGTATAATGACGCAGTAAGATGACATATTGGGATGACAGGTATAATGACGCAGTAAGATGACACATCAGGATAACACGTATAATGATGCAGTAAGATGACACATCAGGACAACACGTATAATGACGCAGTAAGATGACATATTGGGATGACAGGTATAATGACGCAGTAAGATGACAACCAGGATGACAGGTATAATGACGCAGTAAGATGACACATCAGGATAACACGTATAATGACGCAGTTAGATGACAACCAGGATGACAGGTATAATGACGCAGTAAGATGACAACCAGGATGACAGGTATAATGACGCAGTAGGATGACACATCAGGACAACAGGTATAATGACGCAGTAAGGTGACATATTGGGATGACAGATATAATGACGCAGTAAGATGACACATCAGGATAACACGTATAATGACGCAGTAAGATGACATATTGGGATGACAGGCATAATGACGCAGTAAGATGACAACCAGGATAACAGGTATAATGACGCAGTAAGATGACACATCAAGACAACAGGTATAATGACGCAGTAAGACGACATATTGGGATGACAGGTATAATAACGCAGTAAGATGACAACCAGGATGACAGGTATAATGACGCAGTAAGATGACACATCAGGAAGACAGGTATAATGACGCAGTAGGATGACACACCAGGACAACAGGTATAATGACGCAGTAAGATGACACATCAGGATAACACGTATAATGACGCAGTAAGATGACATTTTGGGATGACAGGTATAATGACGCAGTAAGATGACAACCAGGATGACAGGTATAATGACGCAGTAAGATGAGACATCAGGATAACACGTATAATGACGCAGTGAGATGACATATTGGGATGAAAGGTATAATGACGCAGTAAGATGACAACCAGGATGACAGGTATAATGACGCAGTAAGATGACAACCAGGATAACAGGTATAATGACACAGTAAGATGACACATCAGGACAACAGGTATAATGACACAGTAAGATGACACATCAGGACAACAGGTATAATGACGCAGTAAGACGACACATCAGGAAGACAGATATAATGACGCAGTAAGATGACACATCAGGACAACAGGTATAATGACGCAGTAAGATGACAACCAGGATGACAGGTATAATGACGCAGTAAGATGACACATCAGGATAACACGTATAATGACGCAGTGAGATGACATATTGGGATAACAGGTATAATGACGCAGTAAGATGACAACCAGGATGACAGGTATAATGACGCAGTAAGATGACAACCAGGATAACAGGTATAATGACGCAGTAAGATGACATATTGGGATGACAGGTATAATGACCCAGTAAGATGACACATCAGGATAACACGTATAATGACGCAGTAAGAAAACATATTGGGATGACAAGTATAATGACGCAGTAGGATGACACACCAGGATGACAGGTATAATGACGCAGTAAGATGACACATCAGGATAACACGTATAATGACGCAGTAAGATGACATATTGGGATGAGAGGTATAATGACGCAGTAAGATGACATATTGGGATGACAGGTATAATGACGCAGTAAGATGACAACCAGGATGACAGGTATAATGACGCAGTAGGATGACACATCAGGACAACACGTATAATGATGCAGTAAGATGACATATTGGGATGACAGGTATAATGACACAGTAAGATGACAACCAGGATGACAGGTATAATGACGCAGTAACATGACACATCAGGATAACACGTATTATGACGCAGTAAGATGACATATTGGGATGACAGGTATAATGACGCAGTTAGAAGACAACCAGTATGACAGGTATAATGACGCAGTAAGATGACAACCAGGATAACAGGTATAATGACACAGTAAGATGACACATCAGGACAACAGGTATAATGACGCAGTATGACGACACATCAGGAAGACAGATATAATGACGCAGTAAGATGACACATCAGGACAACAGGTATAATGACGCAGTAAGATGACACATCAGGATAACAGGTATAATGACACAGTAAGACGACATATTGGGATGACAGGTATAATGACGCAGTAAGATGACAACCAGGATGACAGTTATAATGACGCAGTAAGATGACATATTGGGATGACAGGTATAATGACGCAGTAAGATGACAACCAGGATGACAGGTATAATGACGCAGTAAGATGACACATCAGGATAACACGTATAATGACGCAGTAAGACGACATATTGGGATGACAGGTATAATGACGCAGTAAGATGACAACCAGGATGACAGGTATAATGACGTAGTAAGGTGACATATTGGGATGACAGATATAATGACGCAGTAAGATGACACATCAGGATAACACGTATAATGACGCAGTAAGATGACATATTGGGATGACAGGTATAATGACGCAGTAAGATGACAACCAGGATAACACGTATAATGAAGCAGTAAGTTGACACATCAAGACAACAGGTATAATGACGCAGTAAGACGACATATTGGGATGACAGGTATAATGACGCAGTAAGATGACAACCAGGATGACACGTATAATGACGCAGTAAGATGACATATTGGGATGACAGGTATAATGACGCAGTAAGATGACAACCAGGATAACAGGTATAATGATGCAGTAAGATGACACATCAAGACAACAGGTATAATGACGCAGTAAGATGACACATCAGGAAGACAGGTATAATGACGCAGTAGGATGACACACCAGGATGACAGGTATAATGACGCAGAAAGATGACACATCAGGAAGACAGGTATAATGACGCAGTAAGATGACATATTGGGATGACAGGTATAATGACGCAGTAAGATGACAACCAGGATGACAGGTATAATGACGCAGTAAGATGACATATTGGGATAACAGATATAATGACGCAGTAAGATGACAACCAGGATGACAGGTATAATGACGCAGTAAGATGACAACCAGGATAACAGGTATAATGACACAGTAAGATGACACATCAGGACAACAGGTATAATGACGCAGTAAGATGACACATCAGGATAACACGTATAATGACGCAGTAAGATGACAACCAGGATGACAGGTATAATGACGCAGTAAGATGACATATTGGGATAACAGATATAATGACGCACTAAGATGACAACCAGGATGACAGGTATAATGACGCAGTAAGATGACATATTGGGATAACAGATATAATGACGCAGTAAGATGACATATTGGGATGACAGGTATAATGACGCAGTAAGATGACAACCAGGATAACAGGTATAATGATGCAGTAAGATGACACATCAGGATAACACGTATAATGATGCATTAAGATGACATATTGGGATGACAGGTATAATGACGCAGTAAGATGACAACCAGGATGACAGGTATAATGACGCAGTAAGATGACACATCAGGATAACAGGTATAATGACGCAGTAAGATGACATATTGGGATGACAGGTATAATGACGCAGTAAGATGACAACCAGGATAACAGGTATAATGACGCAGTAAGAAGACATATTGGGATGACAGGTATAATGACGCAGTAAGATGACAACCAGGATGACAGGTATAATGACGCAGTAAGATGACACATCAGGAAGACAGGTATAATGACGCAGTAGGATGACACATCAGGACAACAGGTATTATGACGCAGTAAGATGACACATCAGGATAACACGTATAATAAGGCAGTAAGATGACATATTGGGATGACAGGTATAATGACGCAGTAAGATGACAACCAGGCTAACAGGTATAATGAAGCAGTAAGTTGACACATCAAGACAACAGGTATAATGACGCAGTAAGATGACAACCAGGATGACAGGTATAATGACGCAGTAAGATGACACATCAGGATAACACGTATAATGACGCAGTAAGATGACATATTGGGATGACAGGTATAATGACGCAGTAAGATGACACATCAGGATAACACGTATAATGATGCATTAAGATGACAGGTATAATGACGCAGTAAGATTACAACCAGGATGACAGGTATAATGACGCAGTAAGATGACACATCAGGATGACAGGTATAATGACGCAGTAAGATGACACATCAGGACAACACGTATAATGACGCAGTAAGATGACATATTGGGATGACAGGTATAATGACGCAGTAAGATGACAACCAGGATGACATGTATAATGACGCAGTAAGATGACACATCAGGATAACACGTCTAATGACGCAGTAAGATGACAACCAGGATGACAGGTATAATGACGCAGTAAGATGACACATCAGGAAGACAGGTATAATGACGCACTAGGATGACACATCAGGACAACAGGTATAATGACGCAGTAAGATGACACATCAGGATAACACGTATAATGACGCAGTAAGATGACATATTGGGATGACAGGTATAATGACGCAGTAAGATGACACATCAGGATAACACGTATAATGACGCAGTAAGATGACACATCAGGATAACACGTATAATGACGCAGTAAGATGACAACCTGGATGACAGGTATAATGACGCAGTAAGATGACAACCAGGATGACAGGTATAATGACACAGTAAGATGACACATCAGGACAACAGGTATAATGACGCAGTAAGACAACACATCAGGATGACAGGTATAATGACGCAGTAAGATGACACATCAGGACAACACGTATAATGACGCAGTAAGATGACATATTGGGATGACAGGTATAATGACGCAGTAAGATGACAACCAGGATGACAGGTATAATAACGCAGTAAGATGACACATCAGGAAGACAGGTATAATGACGCACTAGGATGACACATCAGGACAACAGGTATAATGACGCAGTAAGATGACACATCAGGATAACACGTATAATGACGCAGTAAGATGACATATTGGGATGACAGGTATAATGACGCAGTAAGATGACACATCAGGATAACACGTATAATGATGCAGTAAGATGACACATCAGGACAACACGTATAATGACGCAGTAAGATGACATATTGGGATGACAGGTATAATGACGCAGTAAGATGACAACCAGGATGACAGGTATAATGACGCAGTAAGATGACACATCAGGATAACACGTATAATGACGCAGTTAGATGACAACCAGGATGACAGGTATAATGACGCAGTAAGATGACAACCAGGATGACAGGTATAATGACGCAGTAGGATGACACATCAGGACAACAGGTATAATGACGCAGTAAGGTGACATATTGGGATGACAGATATAATGACGCAGTAAGATGACACATCAGGATAACACGTATAATGACGCAGTAAGATGACATATTGGGATGACAGGTATAATGACGCAGTAAGATGACAACCAGGATAACAGGTATAATGACGCAGTAAGATGACACATCAAGACAACAGGTATAATGACGCAGTAAGACGACATATTGGGATGACAGGTATAATAACGCAGTAAGATGACAACCAGGATGACAGGTATAATGATGCAGTAAGATGACAACCGGGATGACAGGCATAATGACGCAGTAAGATGACATATTGGGATGACAGGTATAATGACGCTGTAAGATGACAACCAGGATAACAGGTATAATGACACAGTAGGATGACACATCAGGACAACTGGTATAATGATTCAATTAGATGACACATCAGGAAGACAGATATAATGACGCAGTAAGGTGACATATTGGGATGACAGATATAATGACGCAGTAAGATGTCACATCAGGATAACACGTATAATGACGCAGTAAGATGACATTTTGGGATGACAGGTATAATGACGCAGTAAGATGACAACCAGGATGACAGGTATAATGACGCAGTAAGATGACACATCAGGATAACACGTATAATGACGCAGTGAGATGACATATTGGGATAACAGGTATAATGACGCAGTAAGATGACAACCAGGATGACAGGTATAATGACGCAGTAAGATGACAACCAGGATAACAGGTATAATGACGCAGTAAGATGACATATTGGGATGACAGGTATAATGACCCAGTAAGATGACACATCAGGATAACACGTATAATGACGCAGTAAGAAAACATATTGGGATGACAAGTATAATGACGCAGTAGGATGACACACCAGGATGACAGGTATAATGACGCAGTAAGATGACACATCAGGATAACACGTATAATGACGCAGTAAGATGACATATTGGGATGAGAGGTATAATGACGCAGTAAGATGACATATTGGGATGACAGGTATAATGACGCAGTAAGATGACAACCAGGATGACAGGTATAATGACGCAGTAGGATGACACATCAGGACAACACGTATAATGATGCAGTAAGATGACATATTGGGATGACAGGTATAATGACACAGTAAGATGACAACCAGGATGACAGGTATAATGACGCAGTAACATGACACATCAGGATAACACGTATTATGACGCAGTAAGATGACATATTGGGATGACAGGTATAATGACGCAGTTAGAAGACAACCAGGATGACAGGTATAATGACGCAGTAAGATGACAACCAGGATAACAGGTATAATGACACAGTAAGATGACACATCAGGACAACAGGTATAATGACGCAGTAAGACGACACATCAGGAAGACAGATATAATGACGCAGTAAGATGACACATCAGGACAACAGGTATAATGACGCAGTAAGATGACACATCAGGATAACAGGTATAATGACACAGTAAGACGACATATTGGGATGACAGGTATAATGACGCAGTAAGATGACAACCAGGATGACAGTTATAATGACGCAGTAAGATGACATATTGGGATGACAGGTATAATGACGCAGTAAGATGACAACCAGGATGACAGGTATAATGACGCAGTAAGATGACACATCAGGATAACACGTATAATGACGCAGTAAGACGACATATTGGGATGACAGGTATAATGACGCAGTAAGATGACAACCAGGATGACAGGTATAATGACGTAGTAAGGTGACATATTGGGATGACAGATATAATGACGCAGTAAGATGACACATCAGGATAACACGTATAATGACGCAGTAAGATGACATATTGGGATGACAGGTATAATGACGCAGTAAGATGACAACCAGGATAACACGTATAATGAAGCAGTAAGTTGACACATCAAGACAACAGGTATAATGACGCAGTAAGACGACATATTGGGATGACAGGTATAATGACGCAGTAAGATGACAACCAGGATGACACGTATAATGACGCAGTAAGATGACATATTGGGATGACAGGTATAATGACGCAGTAAGATGACAACCAGGATAACAGGTATAATGATGCAGTAAGATGACACATCAAGACAACAGGTATAATGACGCAGTAAGATGACACATCAGGAAGACAGGTATAATGACGCAGTAGGATGACACACCAGGATGACAGGTATAATGACGCAGAAAGATGACACATCAGGAAGACAGGTATAATGACGCAGTAAGATGACATATTGGGATGACAGGTATAATGACGCAGTAAGATGACAACCAGGATGACAGGTATAATGACGCAGTAAGATGACATATTGGGATAACAGATATAATGACGCAGTAAGATGACAACCAGGATGACAGGTATAATGACGCAGTAAGATGACAACCAGGATAACAGGTATAATGACACAGTAAGATGACACATCAGGACAACAGGTATAATGACGCAGTAAGATGACACATCAGGATAACACGTATAATGACGCAGTAAGATGACAACCAGGATGACAGGTATAATGACGCAGTAAGATGACATATTGGGATAACAGATATAATGACGCACTAAGATGACAACCAGGATGACAGGTATAATGACGCAGTAAGATGACATATTGGGATAACAGATATAATGACGCAGTAAGATGACATATTGGGATGACAGGTATAATGACGCAGTAAGATGACAACCAGGATAACAGGTATAATGATGCAGTAAGATGACACATCAGGATAACACGTATAATGATGCATTAAGATGACATATTGGGATGACAGGTATAATGACGCAGTAAGATGACAACCAGGATGACAGGTATAATGACGCAGTAAGATGACACATCAGGATAACAGGTATAATGACGCAGTAAGATGACATATTGGGATGACAGGTATAATGACGCAGTAAGATGACAACCAGGATAACAGGTATAATGACGCAGTAAGAAGACATATTGGGATGACAGGTATAATGACGCAGTAAGATGACAACCAGGATGACAGGTATAATGACGCAGTAAGATGACACATCAGGAAGACAGGTATAATGACGCAGTAGGATGACACATCAGGACAACAGGTATTATGACGCAGTAAGATGACACATCAGGATAACACGTATAATGACGCAGTAAGATGACATATTGGGATGACAGGTATAATGACGCAGTAAGATGACAACCAGGATGACAGGTATAATGACGCAGTAAGATGACAACCAGGATGACAGGTATAATGACGCAGTAAGATGACACATCAGGAAGACAGGTATAATGACGCACTAGGATGACACATCAGGACAACAGGTATAATGACGCAGTAAGATGACACATCAGGATAACACGTGTAATGACGCAGTAAGATGACATATTGGGATGACAGGTATAATGACGCAGTAAGATGACACATCAGGATAACACGTATAATGACGCAGTAAGATGACACATCAGGATAACACGTCTAATGACGCAGTAAGATGACAACCTGGATGACAGGTATAATGACGCAGTAAGATGACAACCAGGATGACAGGTATAATGACACAGTAAGATGACACATCAGGACAACAGGTATAATGACGCAGTAAGACAACACATCAGGATGACAGGTATAATGACGCAGTAAGATGACACATCAGGACAACACGTATAATGACGCAGTTAGATGACATATTGGGATGACAGGTATAATGACGCAGTAAGATGACACATCAGGAAGAAAGGTATAATGACGCACTAGGATGACACATCAGGACAACAGGTATAATGACGCAGTAAGATGACACATCAGGATAACACGTATAATGACGCAGTAAGATGACATATTGGGATGACAGGTATAATGACGCAGTAAGATGACACATCAGGATAACACGTATAATGATGCAGTAAGATGACACATCAGGACAACACGTATAATGACGCAGTAAGATGACATATTGGGATGACAGGTATAATGACGCAGTAAGATGACAACCAGGATGACAGGTATAATGACGCAGTAAGATGACACATCAGGATAACACGTATAATGACGCAGTAAGATGACATATTGGGATGACAGGTATAATGACGCAGTTAGAAGACAACCAGGATGACAGGTATAATGATGCAGTAAGATGACAACCAGGATGACAGGTATAATGACGCAGTAAGATGACAACCAGGATAACAGGTATAATGACGCAGTAAGATGACACATCAGGATAACACGTATAATGATGCAGTAAGATGACATATTGGGATGACAGGTATAATGACGCAGTAAGATGACAACCAGGATGACAGGTATAATGACGCAGTAGCATGACACATCAGGATAACACGTATTATGACGCAGTAAGATGACATATTGGGATGACAGGTATAATGACGCAATTAGAAGACAACCAGGATGACAGGTATAATGACGCAGTAAGATGACAACCAGGATAACAGGTATAATGACACAGTAAGATGACACATCAGGACAACAGGTATAATGACGCAGTAAGATGACACATCAGGATAACACGTATAATGACGCAGTAAGACGACAACCAGGATGACAGGTATAATGACGCAGTGAGATGACAACCAGGATGACAGGTATAATGACGGAGTAAGATGACAACCAGGATAACAGGTATAATGACACAGTAAGATGACAAATCAGGACAACAGGTATAATGACACAGTAAGATGACACATCAGGAAAACAGGTATAATGACGCAGTAAGACGACACATCAGGAAGACAGATATAATGAAGCAGTAAGATGACACATCAGGACAACAGGTATAATGACGCAGTAAGATGACACATCAGGATAACACGTATAATGACGCAGTAAGACGACACATCAGGAAGACAGGTATTATGACGCAGTAGGATGACACATCAGGACAACTGGTATAATGATTCAATAAGATGACACATCAGGAAGACAGATATAATGACGCAGTAGGATGACACATCAGGACAACAGGTATAATGACGCAGTAAGGTGACATATTGGGATGATAGGTATAATGACGCAGTAAGATGACACATCAGGATAACATGTATAATGACGCAGTAAGATGACATATTGGGATGACAGGTATAATGACGCAGTAAGATGACAACCAGGATAACAGGTATAATGATGCAGTAAGATGACACATCAAGACAACAGGTATAATGACGCAGTAAGACGACATATTGGGATGACAGGTAAAATGATGCACTAAGATGACAACCAGGATGAGAGGTATAATGACGCAGTAAGATGACATATTGGGATGACAGGTATAATGACGCAGTAGGATGACACATCAGGACAACAGGTATAATGACGCAGTAAGATGACACATCAGGATAACACGTATAATGACACGGTAAGATGACATATTGGGATGACAGGTATAATGACGCAGTAAGATGACACATCAGGATAACACGTATAATGACACAGTAAGATGACATATTGGGATGACAGGTATAATGACGCAGTAAGATGACAACCAGGATGACAGGTATAATGACGCAGTAAGATGACAACCAGGATAACAGGTATAATGACACAGTAAGATGACACATCAGGACAACAGGTATAATGACGCAGTCAGACGACACATCAGGAAGACATATATAATGACGCAGTAAGATGACACATCAGGACAACAGGTATCATGACGCAGTAAGATGACAACAAGGATGACAGGTATAATGACGCAGTAAGATGAGACATCAGGATAACACGTATAATGACGCAGTGAGATGACATATTGGGATGACAGGTATAATGACGCAGTAAGACGACATACTGGGATGACAGGTATAATGACGCAGTAAGATGACAACCAGGATGACAGGTATAATGACGCAGTAAGATGACACATCAGGATAACACGTATAATGACGCAGTAAGATGACAACCAGGATGACAGGTATAATGACGCAGTAAGATGACAACCAGGATGACAGGTATAATGATGCAGTAAGATGACATATTGGGTTGACAGGTATAATGACGCAGTAAGATGACACATCAGGATAACATGTATAATGACGCAGTAAGATGACATATTGGGATGACAGGTATAATGACGAAGTAAGATGACAACCAGGATAACAGGTATAATGATGCAGTAAGATGACACATCAAGACAACAGGTATAATGACGCAGTAAGACGACATATTGGGATGACAGATAAAATGACGCAGTAAGATGACAACCAGGATGACAGGTATAATGACGCAGTAAGATGACACATCAGGAAGACAGGTATAATGACGCAGTAGGATGACGCATCAGGACAACAGGTATAATGACGCAGTAAGATGACACATCAGGATAACACGTATAATGACGCAGAAAGATGACATATTGGGATGACAGGTATAATGACGCAGTAAGATGACAACCAGGATGACAGGTATAATGACACAGTAAGATGACACATCAGGAAGACAGGTATAATGACGCAGTAGGATGACACATCAGGACAACAGGTATAATGATGCAGTAAGATGACACATCAGGATAACACGTATAATGACACGGTAAGATGACATATTGGGATGACAGGTATAATGACGCAGTAAGATGACACATCAGGATAACACGTATAATGACACAGGAAGTTGACATATTGGGATGACAGGTATAATGACGCAGTAAGATGACATCCAGGATAACAGGTATAATGACAAAGTAGGATGACACATCAGGACAACTGGTATAATGATTCAATAAGATGACACATCAGGAAGACAGATATAATGACGCAGTAGGATGACACATCAGGACAACAGGTATAATGACGCAGTAAGGTGACATATTGGGATGACAGGTATAATGACGCAGTAAGATGACACATCAGGATAACACGTATAATGACGCAGTTAGATGACATTTTGGGATGACAGGTATAATAATGCAGTAAGATGACACATCAAGACAAAAGGTAAAATGACGCAGTAAGACGACATATTGGGATGACAGGTATAATGACGCAGTAAGATGACAACCAGGATGACAGGTATAATGACGCAGTAAGATGACACATCAGGAAGACAGGTATAATGACGCAGTAGGATGACACATCAGGACAACAGGTATAATGACGCAGTAAGATGACACATCAGGATAACACGTATAATGACGCAGTAAGATGACATATTGGGATGACAGGTATAATGACGCAGTAAGATGACATTGGGATGACAGGTATAATGACGCAGTAAGATGACAACCAGGATGACAGGTATAATGACGCAGTAAGATGACAACCAGGATAACAGGTATAATGACGCAGTAAGACGACACATCAGGAAGACATATATAATGACGCAGTAAGATGACAACCAGGATGACAGGTATAATGACAAAGTAAGATTACATATTGGGATGACAGGTATAATGACGCAGTAAGGTGACAACCAGGATGACAGGTATAATGACGCAGTAAGATGACAACCAGGATAACAGGTATAATGACACAGTAAGATGACACATCAGGACAACAGGTATAATGACGCAGTAAGACAACACATCAGGATGACAGGTATAATGACGCAGAAAAATGACACATCGGGATAACACGTATAATGACGCAGTAAGATGACATATTGGGATGACAGGTATAATGACGCAGTAAGATGACATATTGGGATGACAGGTATAATGACGCAGTAAGATGACAACCAGGCTAACAGGTATAATGAAGCAGTAAGTTGACACATCAAGACAACAGGTATAATGACGCAGTAAGACGACACATCAGGAAGACAGATATAATGACGCAGTAAGATGACACATCAGGACAACACGTATAATGACGCAGTAAGACGACACATCAGGAAGACAGGTATAATGACGCAGTAGGATGACACATCAGGACAACTGGTATAATGACGCAGTAAGATGACACATCAGGATAACAGGTATAATGACGCAGTAAGTTGACATATATGGATGACAGGTAAAATGACGCAGTAAGATGACAACCAGGATAACAGGTATAATGACGCAGGAAGAAGACATATTGGGATGACAGGTATAATGACGCAGTAAGGTGACATATTGGGATGACAGGTATAATGACGCAGTAAGATGACACATCAGCATAACACGTATAATGACGCAGTAAGATGACATTTTGGGATGACAGGTATAATAATGCAGTAAGATGACACATCAAGACAACAGGTAAAATGACGCAGTAAGACGACATATTGGGATGACAGGTATAATGACGCAGTAAGATGACACATCAGGACAACAGGTATAATGACGCAGTAAGACGACACATCAGGAAGACAGATATAATGATGCAGTAAGATGACACATCAGGACAACAGGTATAATGACGCAGTAAGATGACACAGCAGGATAACACGTATAATGACGCAGAAAGATGTCATATTGGGTTGACAGGTATAATGACGCAGTAAGATGACAACCAGGATAACAGGTATAATGACGCAGTAAGATGACATATTGGGATGACAGGTATAATGACGCAGTGAGATGACATATTGGGATGACAGGTATAATGACACAGTAAGATGACATATTGGGATGACAGGTATAATGACGCAGTAAGATGACAACCAGGATAACAGGTATAATGACGCAGTAGGATGACACATCAGGACAACTGGTATAATGATTCAATAAGATGACACATCAGGAAGACATATATAATGACGCAGTAAGATGACACATCAGGACAACAGGTATAATGACGCAGTAAGATGACACATCAGGAAGACAGGTATAATGACACAGTAAGATGACATATTGGGATGACAGGTATAATGACGCAGTAAGATGACATATTGGGATGACAGGTATAATGACGCAGTAAGATGACAACCAGGACAACAGGTATAATGACGCAGTAGGATGACACATCAGGATAACATGTATAATGATGCAGTAAGATGACAACCAGGATGACAGGTATAATGACGCAGTAAGATGACAACCAGGATAACAGTTATAATCACGCAGTAGGATGACACATCAGGACAACTGGTATAATGATTCAATAATATGACACATCAGGAAGACAGATATAATGACGCAGTAGGATGACACATCAGGACAACAGGTATAATGACGCAGTAAGGTGACATATTGGGATGACAGGTATAATGACGCAGTAAGATGACAACCAGGGTGACAGGTATAATGACGCAGTAAGATGACATATTGGGATGACAGGTATAATGACGCAGTAAGATGACACATCAGGACAATAGGTATAATGACACAGTAAGATGACACATCAGGACAACAGGTATAATGACGCAGTAAGATGACACATCAGGATAACACGTGTAATGACGCAGTAAGATGACAACCAGGATAACAGGTATAATGACGCAGTAAGATGACACATCAGGAAGACAGGTATAATGACGCAGTAGGATGACACACCAGGATGACAGGTATAATGACGCAGTTAGAAGACAACCAGGATGACAGGCATAATGACGCAGTAAGATGACAACCAGGATAACACGTATAATGACACAGTAAGATGACACATCAGGACAACAGGTATAATGACGCAGTAAGACGACACATCAGGAAGACAGATATAATGATGCAGTAAGATGACACATCAGGACAACAGGTATAATGACGCAGTAAGATGACACAGCAGGATAACACGTATAATGACGCAGAAAGATGTCATATTGGGTTGACAGGTATAATGACGCAGTAAGATGACAACCAGGATAACAGGTATGATGACGCAGTAAGATGACATATTGGGATGACAGGTATAATGACGCAGTAAGATGACATATTGGGATGACAGTTATAATGACGCAGTAAGATGACAACCAGGATAAAAGGTATAATGATGCAGTAAGATGACACACCAGGATGACAGGGATAATGACGCAGTAAGATGACACATCAGGATAACACGTATAATGACGCAGTAAGATGACACATCAGGATAACACGTATAATGACACGATAAGATGACATATTGGGATGACAGGTATAATGACGCAGTAAGATGACAACCAGGATGACAGGTATAATGACGCAGTAAGATGACACATCAGGATAACACGTATAATGATGCAGTGAGATGACATATTGGGATGACAGGTATAATGACGCAGTAAGATGACAACCAGGATGACAGGTATAATGACGCAGTAAGATGACAACCAGGATAACAGGTAAAATGACACAGTAAGATGACACATCAGGACAACAGGTATAATGACGCAGTAAGACAACACATCAAGATGACAGGTATAATGACGCAGTAAGATGACAAATCAGGATAACACGTATAATGACACAGAAAGATGACATATTGGGATAACAGGTATAATGACGCAGTAAGATGACACATCAGGACAACTGGTATAATGACGCAGTAAGGTGACATATTGGGATGACAGATATAATGACGCAGTAAGATGACACATCAGGATAACACGTATAATGACGCAGTAAGATGACATATTGGGATGACAGGTATAATGACGCAGTAAGATGACAACCAGGATAACAGGTATAATGACGCAGTAAGATGACATATTGGGATGACAGGTATAATGACGCAGTAGGATGACACATCAGGACAACAGGTATAATGACGCAGTAAGATGACACATCAGGATAACACGTATAATGACACGGTAAGATGACATATTGGGATGACAGATATAATGACGCAGTAAGATGACACATCAGGATAACACGTATAATGACACAGGAAGTTGACATATTGGGATGACAGGTATAATGACGCAGTAAGATGACAACCAGGATAACAGGTATAATGACAAAGTAGGATGACACATCAGGACAACTGGTATAATGATTCAATAAGATGACACATCAGGAAGACAGATATAATGACGCAGTAGGATGACACATCACGACAACAGGTATAATGACGCAGTAAGGTGACATATTGGGATGACAGGTATAATGACGCAGAAAGATGACACATCAGGATAACACGTATAATGACGCAGTAAGATGACATTTTGGGATGACAGGTATAATAATGCAGTAAGATGACACATCAAGACAACAGGTAAAATGACGCAGTAAGACGACATATTGGGATGACAGGTATAATGACGCAGTAACATGACAACCAGGATGACAGGTATAATGACGCAGTAAGATGACACATCAGGAAGACAGGTATAATGACGCAGTAGGATGACACATCAGGACAACAGGCATAATGACGCAGTAAGATGACACATCAGGATAACACGTAAATTGACGCAGTGAGATGACATATTGGGATGACAGGTATAATGACGCAGTAAGATGACATTGGGATGACAGGTATAATGACGCAGTAAGATGACAACCAGGATGACAGGTATAATGACGCAGTAAGATGACAACCAGGATAACAGGTATAATGACGCAGTAAGACGACACATCAGGAAGACATATATAATGACGCAGTAAGATGACAACCAGGATGACAGGTATAATGACAAAGTAAGATTACATATTGGGATGACAGGTATAATGACGCAGTAAGGTGACAACCAGGATGACAGGCATAATGACGCAGTAAGATGACAACCAGGATAACAGGTATAATGACACAGTAAGATGACACATCAGAACAACAGGTATAATGACGCAGTAAGACAACACATCAGGATGACAGGAATAATGACGCAGTAAGATGACATATTGGGATGACAGGTATAATGACGCAGTAAGATCACAACCAGGCTAACAGGTATAATGAAGCAGTAAGTTGACACATCAAGACAACAGGTATAATGACGCAGTAAGACGACACATCAGGAAGACAGATATAATGACGCAGTAAGATGACACATCAGGACAACTGGTATAATGACGCAGTAAGATGACACATCAGGATAACAGGTATAATGACGCAGTAAGATGACATATATGGATGACAGGTAAAATGACGCAGTAAGATGACAACCAGGATAACAGGTATAATGACGCAGGAAGAAGACATATTGGGATGACAGGTATAATGACGCAGTAAGATGACAACCAGGATGACAGGTATAATGACGCAGTAAGATGACATATTGGGATGACAGGTATAATGACGCAGTAAGATGACACATCAGGACAACAGGTATAATGACGCAGTAAGATGACAACAAGGATAAAAGGTATAATGATGCAGAAAGATGACACACCAGGATGACAGGGATAATGACGCAGTAAGATGACACATCAGGAAGACAGGTATAATGACACAGTAAGATGACATATTGGGATGACAGGTATAATGACGCAGTAAGATGACAACCAGGATAACAGGTATAATGACGCAGTAGGATGACACATCAGGACAACTGGTATAATGATTCAAAAAGATGACACATCAGGAAGACATATATAATGACGCAGTAAGATGACACATCAGGACAACAGGTATAATGACGCAGTAAGATGACACATCAGGACAACAGGTATAATGACGCAGTAAGACGACACATCAGGAAGACAGATATAATGATGCAGTAAGATGACACATCAGGACAACAGGTATAATGACGCAGTAAGATGACACAGCAGGATAACACGTATAATGACGCAGAAAGATGTCATATTGGGTTGACAGGTATAATGACGCAGTAAGATGACAACCAGGATAACAGGTATAATGACGCAGTAAGATGACATATTGGGATGACAGGATATAATGACGCAGTGAGATGACATATTGGGATGACAGTTATAATGACGCAGTAAGATGACAACCAGGATAACAGGTATAATGATGCAGTAAGATGACACACCAGGATGACAGCTATAATGACGCAGTAAGATGACACATCAGGAAGACAGGTATAATGACACAGTAAGATGACATATTGGGATGACAGGTATAATGACGCAGTAAGATGACAACCAGGATAACAGGTATAATGACGCAGTAGGATGACACATCAGGACAACTGGTATAATGATTCAATAAGATGACACATCAGGAAGACATATATAATGACGCAGTAAGATGACACATCAGGACAACAGGTATAATGACGCAGTAAGATGACACATCAGGAAGACAGGTATAATGACACAGTAAGATGACATATTGGGATGACAGGTATAATGACGCAGTAAGATGACAACCAGGACAACAGGTATAATGACGCAGTAGGATGACACATCAGGATAACATGTATAATGATGCAGTAAGATGACAACCAGGATGACAGGTATAATGACGCAGTAAGATGACAACCAGGATAACAGGTATAATGACGCAGTTGGATGACACATCAGGACAACTGGTATAATGATTCAATAATATGACACATCAGGAAGACAGATATAATGACGCAGTAGGATGACACATCAGGACAACAGGTATAATGACGCAGTAAGGTGACATATTGGGATGACAGGTATAATGACGCAGTAAGATGACAACCAGGGTGACAGGTATAATGACGCAGTAAGGTGACATATTGGGATGACAGGTATAATGACGCAGTAAGATGACAACCAGGATAACAGGTATAATGACACAGTAAGATGACACATCAGGACAACAGGTATAATGACGCAGTAAGACGACACATCAGGAAGACAGATATAATGACGCAGTAAGATGACACATCAGGATAACACGTATAATGACGCAGTAAGATGACATATTGGGATGACAGGCATAATGACGCAATAAGATGACACATCAGGATAACACGTATAATGACGCAGTAAGATGACACATCAGGATAACAGGTATAATGACGCAGTAAGATGACAACCAGGATAACAGGTATAATGATGCAGGAAGATGACATATTGCGATGACAGGTATAATGACGCAGTAAGATGACATATTGGGATGACAGGTATAATGACGCAGTAAGATGACAACCAGGCTAACAGGTATAATGAAGCAGTAAGTTGACACATCAAGACAACAGGTATAATGACGCAGTAAGACGACATATTGGGATGACAGGTATAATGACGCAGTTAGAAGACAACCAGGATGACAGGTATAATGACGCAGTAAGATGACAACCAGGATAACAGGTATAATGACACAGTAAGATGACACATCAGGACAACAGGTATAATGACGCAGTAAGACGACACATCAGGAAGACAGATATAATGACGCAGTAGGATGACACATCAGGACAACAGGTATAATGACGCAGTAAGGTGACACATCAGGATAACACGTATAATGACGCAGTAAGATGACATATTGGGATGACAGGTATAATGACGCAGTAAGATGACACATCAGGATAACACGTATAATGACGCAGTAAGATGACATATTGGGATGACAGGTATAATGACGCAGTAAGATGACAACCAGGATGACAGGTATAATGACGCAGTAAGATGACACATCAGGATAACACGTATAATGACGCAGTGAGATGACATATTGGGATGACAGGTATAATGACGCAGTAAGATGACAACCAGGATGACAGGAATAATGACGCAGTAAGATGACATATTGGGATGACAGGTATAATGACGCAGTAAGATGACAACCAGGATAACAGGTATAATGACACAGTAGGATGACACATCAGGACAACTGGTATAATGATTCAATTAGATGACACATCAGGAAGACAGATATAATGACGCAGTAAGATGACACATCAGGATAACACGTATAATGACGCAGTAAGATGACATATTGGGATGACAGCTATAATGACGCAGTAAGATGACAACCAGGATAACAGGTATAATGACGCAGTAAGATGACATATTGGGATGACAGGTATAATGACACAGTAAGATGACACATCAGGACAACAGGTATAATGACGCAGTAAGATGACACATCAGGATAACACGTATAATGACACAGTAAGATGACATAGTGGGATGACAGGTATAATGACGCAGTAAGATGAAAACCAGGATGACAGGTATAATGATGCAGTAAGATGACACATCAGGACAACAGGTATAATGACGCAGTAAGACGACACATCAGGAAGACAGATATAATGACGCAGTAAGATGACACATCAGGATAACACGTATAATGACGCAGTAAGATGACAACCAGGATGACAGGTATAATGACGCAGTAAGATGACATATTGGGATGACAGGTATAATGACGCAGTAAGATGACAACCAGGCTAACAGGTATAATGAAGCAGTAAGATGACATATGGGGATGACCGGTATAATGACGCAGTAAGATGACAATCAGGCTAACAGGTATAATGAAGCAGTAAGACGACATATTGGGATGACAGGTATAATGACGCAGTAAGATGACAACCAGGATGACAGGTATAATGACGCAGTAAGATGACACATCAGGATAACACGTATAATGATGCAGTAAGATGACATATTGGGATGACAGGTATAATGACGCAGTAAGATGACAACCAGGATGACAGGTATAATGACGCAGTAAGATGACACATCAGGATAACACGTATAATGACGTAGTAAGATGACAACCAGGATGACAGGTATAATGACGCAGTAAGATGACACATCAGGAAGACAGGTATAATGACGCAGTAGGATGACACACCAGGATGACAGGTATAATGACGCAGTTAGAAGACAACCAGGATGACAGGCATAATGACGCAGTAAGATGACAACCAGGACAACAGGTATAATGACGCAGTAAGATGACACAACAAGGAAGACAGGTATAATGACGCAGTAGGATGACACATCAGGACAACAGGTATAATGACGCAGTAAGATGACACATCAGGATAACAGGTATAATGTCACAGTAAGATGACATATTGGGATGACAGGTATAATGACGCAGTAAGATGACAACCAGGATAACAGGTATAATGACGCAGTAGGATGACACATCAGGACAACTGGTATAATGATTCAATAAGATGACACATCAGGACAACAGGTATAATGACGCAGTAAGATGACACATCAGGATGACATGTATAATGACGCAGTAAGATGACATATTGGGATGACAGGTATAATGACGCAGTAAGATGACAACCAGGATAACAGGTATAATGATGGAGTAAGATGACACATCAAGACAACAGGTATAATGACGCAGTAAGACGACATATTGGGATGACAGGTAAAATGACGCAGTAAGATGACAAACAGGATGACAGGTATAATGACGCAGTAAGATGACACATCAGGATAACACGTATAATGACGCAGTAAGATGACATATTGTGATGACAGGTATAATGACGCAGTAAGATGACAACCAGGATGACAGGTATAATGATGCAGTAAGATGACACATCAGGATAATACGTATAATGACACAGTAAGATGACATATTGTGATGACAGGTATAATGACGCAGTAAGATGACAACCAGGATGACAGGCATAATGACGCAGTAAGATGACACATCAAGACAACAGGTATAATGACGCAGTAAGACGACATATTGGGATGACAGGTAAAATGACGCAGTAAGATGACAACCAGGATGACAGGTATAATGACACAGTAGGATGACACATCAGGACAACTGGTATAATGATTCAATTAGATGACACATCAGGAAGACAGATATAATGACGCAGTAGGATGACACATCAGGACAACAGGTATAATGACGCAGTAAGGTGACACATCAGGATAACACGTATAATGACGCAGTAAGATGACATATTGGGATGACAGGTATAATGACGCAGTAAGATGACACATCAGGATAACACGTATAATGACGCAGTAAGATGACATATTGGGATGACAGGTATAATGACGCAGTAAGATGACAACCAGGATGACAGGTATAATGACGCAGTAAGATGACACATCAGGATAACACGTATAATGACGCAGTGAGATGACATATTGGGATGACAGGTATAATGACGCAGTAAGATGACAACCAGGATGACAGGAATAATGACGCAGTAAGATGACATATTGGGATGACAGGTATAATGACGCAGTAAGATGACAACCAGGATAACAGGTATAATGACACAGTAGGATGACACATCAGGACAACTGGTATAATGATTCAATTAGATGACACATCAGGAAGACAGATATAATGACGCAGTAAGATGACACATCAGGATAACACGTATAATGACGCAGTAAGATGACATATTGGGATGACAGCTATAATGACGCAGTAAGATGACAACCAGGATAACAGGTATAATGACGCAGTAAGATGACATATTGGGATGACAGGTATAATGACACAGTAAGATGACACATCAGGACAACAGGTATAATGACGCAGTAAGATGACACATCAGGATAACACGTATAATGACACAGTAAGATGACATAGTGGGATGACAGGTATAATGACGCAGTAAGATGACAACCAGGATGACAGGTATAATGATGCAGTAAGATGACACATCAGGACAACAGGTATAATGACGCAGTAAGACGACACATCAGGAAGACAGATATAATGACGCAGTAAGATGACACATCAGGATAACACGTATAATGACGCAGTAAGATGACAACCAGGATGACAGGTATAATGACGCAGTAAGATGACATATTGGGATGACAGGTATAATGACGCAGTAAGATGACAACCAGGCTAACAGGTATAATGAAGCAGTAAGATGACATATGGGGATGACCGGTATAATGACGCAGTAAGATGACAATCAGGCTAACAGGTATAATGAAGCAGTAAGACGACATATTGGGATGACAGGTATAATGACGCAGTAAGATGACAACCAGGATGACAGGTATAATGACGCAGTAAGATGACACATCAGGATAACACGTATAATGATGCAGTAAGATGACATATTGGGATGACAGGTATAATGACGCAGTAAGATGACAACCAGGATGACAGGTATAATGACGCAGTAAGATGACACATCAGGATAACACGTATAATGACGTAGTAAGATGACAACCAGGATGACAGGTATAATGACGCAGTAAGATGACAACCAGGATAACAGGTATAATGACGCAGTAGGATGACACATCAGGGCAACTGGTATAATGATTCAATAAGATGACACATCAGGAAGACAGATATAATGACGCAGTGGGATGACACATCAGGACAACAGGTATAATGACGCAATAAGATGACCAATCAGGAAGACATATATAATGACGCAGTAAGATGACACATCTGTACAACTGGTATAATGATTCAATAATATGACACATCAGGAAGACAGATATAATGACGCAGTAGGATGACACATCAGGACAACAGGTATAATGACGCAGTAAGGTGACATATTGGGATGACAGGTATAATGACGCAGTAAGATGACACATCAGGATAACACGTATAATGACGCAGTAAGATGACATATTGGGATGACAGGTATAATGAAGCAGTTAAATGACACATCAGGATAACACGTATAATGACACAGTAAGATGACACATCAGGACAACAGGTATAATGACGCAGTAAGACGACACATCAGGAAGAGAGATATTATGACGCAGTAAGATGACACATCAGGACAACAGGTATAATGACGCAGTAAGATGACACAACAAGGAAGACAGGTATAATGACGCAGTAGGATGACACATCAGGACAACAGGTATAATGACGCAGTAAGATGACACATCAGGATAATACGTATAATGTCACAGTAAGATGACATATTGGGATGACAGGTATAATGACGCAGTAAGATGACAACCAGGATAACAGGTATAATGACGCAGTAGGATGACACATCAGGACAACTGGTATAATGATTCAATAAGATGACACATCAGGACAACAGGTATAATGACGCAGTAAGATGACACATCAGGATGACATGTATAATGACGCAGTAAGATGACATATTGGGATGACAGGTATAATGACGCAGTAAGATGACAACCAGGATAACAGGTATAATGATGGAGTAAGATGACACATCAAGACAACAGGTATAATGACGCAGTAAGACGACATATTGGGATGACAGGTAAAATGACGCAGTAAGATGACAACCAGGATGACAGGTATAATGACGCAGTAAGATGACACATCAGGATAACACGTATAATGACGCAGTAAGATGACATATTGTGATGACAGGTATAATGACGCAGTAAGATGACAACCAGGATGACAGGTATAATGATGCAGTAAGATGACACATCAGGATAACACGTATAATGACACAGTAAGATGACACATCAGGACAACAGGTATAATGACGCAGTAAGACGACACATCAGGAAGAGAGATATTTTGACGCAGTAAGATGACACATCAGGACAACAGGTATAATGACGCAGTAAGATGACACATCAGGAAGACAGGTATAATGACGCAGTAGGATGACACATCAGGACAACAGGTATAATGACGCAGTAAGATGACACATCAGGATAACACGTATAATGTCACAGTAAGATGACATATTGGGATGACAGGTATAATGACGCAGTAAGATGACAACCAGGATAACAGGTATAATGACGCAGTAGGATGACACATCAGGACAACGGGTATAATGATTCAATAAGATGACACATCAGGACAACAGGTATAATGACGCAGTAAGATGACACATCAGGATGACATGTATAATGACGCAGTAAGATGACATATTGGGATGACAGGTATAATGACGCAGTAAGATGACAACCAGGATAACAGGTATAATGATGGAGTAAGATGACACATCAAGACAACAGGTATAATGACGCAGTAAGACGACATATTGGGATGACAGGTAAAATGACGCAGTAAGATGACAACCAGGATGACAGGTATAATGACGCAGTAAGATGACACATCAGGATAACACGTATAATGACGCAGTAAGATGACATATTGTGATGACAGGTATAATGACGCAGTAAGATGACAACCAGGATGACAGGCATAATGACGCAGTAAGATGACACATCAAGACAACAGGTATAATGACGCAGTAAGACGACATATTGGGATGACAGGTAAAATGACGCAGTAAGATGACAACCAGGATGACAGGTATAATGACGCAGTAAGATGACACATCAGGATAACACGTATAATGACGCAGTAAGATGACATATTGGGATGACAGGTATAATGACGCAGTAAGATGACAACCAGGATGACAGGTATAATGACACAGTAGGATGACACATCAGGACAACTGGTATAATGATTCAATTAGATGACACATCAGGAAGACAGATATAATGACGCAGTAGGATGACACATCAGGACAACAGGTATAATGACGCAGTAAGGTGACACATCAGGATAACACGTATAATGACGCAGTAAGATGACATATTGGGATGACAGGTATAATGACGCAGTAAGATGACACATCAGGATAACACGTATAATGACGCAGTAAGATGACATATTGGGATGACAGGTATAATGACGCAGTAAGATGACAACCAGGATGACAGGTATAATGACGCAGTAAGATGACACATCAGGATAACACGTATAATGACGCAGTGAGATGACATATTGGGATGACAGGTATAATGACGCAGTAAGATGACAACCAGGATGACAGGAATAATGACGCAGTAAGATGACATATTGGGATGACAGGTATAATGACGCAGTAAGATGACAACCAGGATAACAGGTATAATGACACAGTAGGATGACACATCAGGACAACTGGTATAATGATTCAATTAGATGACACATCAGGAAGACAGATATAATGACGCAGTAAGATGACACATCAGGATAACACGTATAATGACGCAGTAAGATGACATATTGGGATGACAGCTATAATGACGCAGTAAGATGACAACCAGGATAACAGGTATAATGACGCAGTAAGATGACATATTGGGATGACAGGTATAATGACACAGTAAGATGACACATCAGGAAGACAGGTATAATGACGCAGTAAGATGACAACCAGGATGACAGGTATAATGACGCAGTAAGATGACATATTGGGATGACAGGTATAATGACGCAGTAAGATGTGTTACGGCTGACTAGAACCCAGGTGCAGAAACAGAGGCAGGAGGCAGAGAGTAGGGCAAGGATGTTTGTTTTATTCTGAGTTAGAGCTGCAGGGGTCCAGTGAAGGGGAAGCCAGAGTTGGAGCTGCAGGGGTCCAGTGCAGGGGAAGCCAGGGGAAGGAGCAGAGGACGAGGGCAGCAGGAGTTCTGGAGACGGATGCAGGGGGTCGGCTGGAAAACTGCAGGGACAGGAAACAGGAGTTAGGGTAAGGCATATACTGGCAAAAAGTCTACTATCACAAAAAGGCTTGAAGGTGACTGACTGCATAAACAGAGTCTACGATCTGGCAGGTTGGAGGAGTCAGGACTGGATCTTTATAGTAGGTTGATTGAGATGGACTGCAGCTGCCAGCCTGGCTCCCGCACACCTGCTTCCACTCCTGCAATTAACCACACACACACACACACACAGGAGGGGGAGGGAGAGAGAACCTGCAGGCCATGTAGGAGACCATGACAGTACCCCCTCCTCTACGGGCGCCTCCTGGCGCACGTCTGGGGTACCCTGGATGCTCCCGATGGAAATCTCTGATGAGGGATGGGTCCAAGATCTGCCTGCGGAGAACCCAGCAGCGCTCCTCAGGTCCATAACCCTCCCAGTCCACCAAATATTGTAAGCCACGACCCCGGCGGCGCACGTCCAGCAGCCGCCGGACTGTGTAGGCAGGGTGATCGTCAACCATCCTAGGTGGGGGGGGAGCAGGTGCTGGGGTGGACAGAGGACTGGTGGAGACAGGTTTGATTTGGGACACATGGAAGGTGGGATGTATGCGAAGAGTAGCAGGTAGTTTAAGTCGAACAGCACAGGGATTAATGATGCGATCTATCTCAAAAGGACCAACATAGCGAGGAGACAGTTTCTTAGATTCCACTTTGAGAGGAAGATCTTTGGACAGGAGCCATACCTTTTGACCCGGAGAGTACTTAGGTGCCGGGGTGCGACGGCGGTTGGCCTGACTCCGAGCTCTAGTGGCAGCCTGTGAGAGTGCAGCACGGGCACGCCTCCAGATCTCTCGGCAGCGATGCATGTGAGTTTGGACAGAAGGCACTGCTAACTCCTCCTCCTGAGCAGGGAATAGGGGAGGCTGGTAACCGAGAGAGCAAAGAAAAGGGGACATACCTGAGGAGGCGTTGGGCAGGGAGTTATGTGCATATTCCACCCAGGGCAGCTGGGAGCTCCAGGTGGAAGGGTTGGAGGAAGAGAGACAGCGGAGGGCAGTCTCCATCTCCTGATTGGCCCGCTCCGTTTGGCCATTGGTTTGGGGGTGGTATCCCGAGGAGAGGCTGGTAGTGGCTCCTAAGGCAGTACAGAATGCCTTCCAAACTTGAGAGGTGAACTGAGGGCCCCTGTCCGACACAATGTCCGAAGGGATGCCATGCAACCGGAAGACATGCTCAACCAAAAGATCAGCGGTCTCCCTAGCTGAGGGAAGTTTAGACAGGGCGAGAAAATGGGCAGCCTTGGAAAAACGATCTATGATGGTAAGAATGACCGTTTTACCTTGAGATGGAGGGAGACCTGTGACGAAGTCCACTGCGATATGGGACCAAGGACGACTGGGGATTGGCAGGGGACGAAGGAGTCCAGAGCTGGGTCTAGTTGATGACTTGTTTTGAGCACAGACGGAACAGGCAGACACAAAGGACCTGGTGTCAGAATTCATAGTAGGCCACCAAAACCGTTGTCGGAGAAAGGCGAGAGTCCGGTGGATCCCAGGATGGCAGGTCAGGCGTGTAGAGTGAGCCCACTCAAGAACCTGGGAGCGCACAGAGTCTGGGACAAACAAGCAGTTAGGGGGTCCGTTACCTGGGTCCGGTTGTTGACTGTGAGCCTGTCTCACCAGTGATTCAATCTCCCATGTGAGTGAGGCGATAAAGCAGGTAGGTGGCAGGATGGGATCAGGAATGGACACAGTCTCCTCCACAGTGAACTGACGTGATAAGGCGTCCGGCTTGATGTTACGGGAACCTGGACGATAAGTCAGAGAAAAATTAAATCTGCCAAAAAACAAAGCCCACCTTGCTTGACGTGAATTTAATCGCTTGGCTGACTGGATGAAGGACAGGTTCTTATGGTCCGTCCAAACGACAAATGGGTGGACTGCTCCCTCCAGCCAGTGGCGCCACTCCTCCAAGGCCAACTTCACGGCGAGGAGTTCCCTGTTGCCTATGTCATAATTTCTCTCCGCTGGAGAAAGTCTTCGAGAGAAAAAGGCACAGGGATGCAGTTTGTTATCAGCAGAGGAGCGTTGAGAGAGTACAGCACCTACCCCAGTGTCCGAGGCATCGACCTCCACGATGAACTGCAAGGCTGGATCTGGTTGAATGAGAATTGGGGCGGAGACAAAACGACCCTTGAGCTCGTTGAAGGCAGTCTCTGCCCCATGTGTCCAGTGGAATGGGGTGGAGGTAGAGGTGAGGGCCGTGAGGGGAGCAGCAATGCGGCTGTAGTTGCGTATAAATCTTCGGTAAAAATTAGCAAATCCAAGGAAGCGTTGTAGCTGTTTCAGGTTGGAAGGTGCCGGCCACTCTGACACAGCCGTGACCTTGGTTTGGTCCATCTGCACCTGACCCTGTGCAATCACGTAACCAAGGAAGGATACTTTGGAAACATGAAACTCGCACTTCTCAGCTTTCACATATAACTTGTTCTCAAGGAGACGCTGGAGTACCTGGCATACATGCTGTTCATGTTCTTGAGGGGACTGGGAGAAAATCAGGATATCATCCAAGTAAACAAAAACAAAGCGGTTGATCATGTCTCTAAGGATGTCGTTAACTAAGGCCTGAAAAACAGCGGGTGCGTTAGTTAATCCAAAGGGCATTACCAGATACTCGAAGTGTCCGAGAGGAGTGTTGAAGGCGGTTTTCCACTCGTCCCCTTCACGGATGCGGACAAGGTGGTAAGCGTTGCGCAGGTCCAGCTTAGAGAAGATGGTGGCGCCATGGAGGGGGGCAAGAGCAGAACTTATTAGAGGCAGAGGGTACTTGTTTTTCACTGTTATGTTATTAAGTCCACGGTAATCAATGCAAGGTCTCAAAGTACCATCCTTCTTGCCAACAAAGAAAAAACCTGCACCCACCGGTGAAGATGATGGTCGAATAATGCCAGCAGCCAGGGAATCCCGTATATACCTTTCCATCGCCTCTCGCTCAGGTCGGGAGAGGTTGTAAAGCCGACTGCTGGGAAAAGGAGCACCAGGCAGGAGGTTGATGGCGCAGTCATATGGACGATGAGGTGGCAGAGACATAGCTTGGTCTTTGCTGAAGACTGGGGCGAGGTCATGATAAATCTCTGGGACAGAGCACAGGTCTGGCGGCTCTGGCTGAAGGAGTGATTCGGAGGTAGGAGGGGCTAGGGCAGAAAGCAAACAATTAGTGTGACAGAATGTACTCCAGGATGTTATTCTATCAGAGCTCCAGTTGATGTGTGGATTGTGGATCTTTAGCCATGGATACCCAAGCACTAGTGGAGTATGAGGACTGTCAATTACATGTAAACTGATTGTCTCTCTGTGGTTACCAGACAGCAACAGGGTTACAGGAACAGTCTTTTGCTCAATCCGAGTTAACAATAAACCATTTAGTGCAGTAGCTTCCAGGGGGGATTTGAGCTGCTCAAGCTCAATGCCTAATTGCATGACCACTTTACGATCTATAAAGCTTTCATCTGCACCAGAGTCTATTAGGGCAGAAATGGAAAATACCTCAGAGCGCCACAAGAGGGAGGCCTCGAGTAAGCTTCGAGAGAGAGGGGAACTGGCTGCTCGGCTCATCAGTATCCCTCCAGCTACTGAAGAGCCGACCCTTTTAACGGGCGGGACGGGCATGAAGAAATGAAGTGACCGGCTTGGCCACAGTACAGGCAGGATTTGGAATTAATACGGCGAGCCCTCTCCTCCGGGGTCAAACTGGCTCGCCCAAGTTGCATGGGTTCAGGATCGGGATGACTCGGGGTCTCACGGCGAGGTTCCAAAACAGCCTGCGCAGAGACACGGGGAGGGACTGACGGAACATGGGACAACAGCTGTGACTTGGAAATCCTCTCCCTACGACGCTCGCGGAGCCGATTATCCACCCGGATTGCCAGGGAAATCAGCTGGTCGAGGTCTGAAGACTCCTCACGGGAAGCTAGCTCATCTTTCAGATTGTCATTCAGAGAGTTTTGGAACGCACCTTGAAGAGCCTCGTCATTCCAGCCACTCTCTGCAGCGAGCGTCCGGAATTCGATGGCTAATTCAGCCACGCTGCGTGAGCCCTGGCGGAGAGAGAGAAGACGCTTAGCCGCGTCCTTTCCCCGAACAGGATGATCGAAAACCTTTCTCATCTCCCTGGTGAAGTCATCATATGAAAAACAGATTGCTGATTGTGTCTCCCACACAGCTGAGCCCCAAGCGAGCGCTGCTCCTTTTAGTGAGCCAATCAGGTAAGCGATTCGGGAACGGTCAGAGGTGTATGTATTGGGCTGCTGCTCAAAAACCAGGGAACACTGTACTAAAAAGGCTCGGCAGGAACCCAGGTCTCCATCATAGCGCTCCGGCGCGGGGACGAAAGGCTCACGGTGAGGGGTGGGGAGGGGGCTTGAGGCCCGGCTAGGAGCTACAGGTGTGGCATGAGGCGTAATTTGCTCTCGAACAGAGTTGAGACTGGCAGTGAGGTCTTTTAAACAGTTCATAATGTCCTTAAGTGCCTGTTCATGTTGTCCGATCAATGAGCCTTGGTTGGTCAGAGCGTGGTGGAACCTCTCTGCATCTGCTGGGTCCATCTCCACTGGCCAGATCGTACTGTTACGGCTGACTAGAACCCAGGTGCAGAAACAGAGGCAGGAGGCAGAGAGTAGGGCAAGGATGTTTGTTTTATTCTGAGTTAGAGCTGCAGGGGTCCAGTGAAGGGGAAGCCAGAGTTGGAGCTGCAGGGGTCCAGTGCAGGGGAAGCCAGGGGAAGGAGCAGAGGACGAGGGCAGCAGGAGTTCTGGAGACGGATGCAGGGGGTCGGCTGGAAAACTGCAGGGACAGGAAACAGGAGTTAGGGTAAGGCATATACTGGCAAAAAGTCTACTATCACAAAAAGGCTTGAAGGTGACTGACTGCATAAACAGAGTCTACGATCTGGCAGGTTGGAGGAGTCAGGACTGGATCTTTATAGTAGGTTGATTGAGATGGACTGCAGCTGCCAGCCTGGCTCCCGCACACCTGCTTCCACTCCTGCAATTAACCACACACACACACACACACAGGAGGGGGAGGGAGAGAGAACCTGCAGGCCATGTAGGAGACCATGACAAGATGACAACCAGGCTAACAGGTATAATGAAGCAGTAAGATGACATATGGGGATGACCGGTATAATGACGCAGTAAGATGACAATCAGGCAAACAGGTATAATGACGCAGTAAGACGACATATTGGGATGACAGGTAAAATGACGCAGTAAGATGACAACCAGGATGACAGGTATAATGACGCAGTAAGATGACACATCAGGATAACACGTATAATGACGCAGTAAGATGACATATTGTGATGACAGGTATAATGACGCAGTAAGATGACAACCAGGATGACAGGTATAATGATGCAGTAAGATGACACATCAGGATAACACGTATAATGACACAGTAAGATGACACATCAGGACAACAGGTATAATGACGCAGTAAGACGACACATCAGGAAGAGAGATATTTTGACGCAGTAAGATGACACATCAGGACAACAGGTATAATGACGCAGTAAGATGACACATCAGGAAGACAGGTATAATGACGCAGTAGGATGACACATCAGGACAACAGGTATAATGACGCAGTAAGATGACACATCAGGATAACACGTATAATGTCACAGTAAGATGACATATTGGGATGACAGGTATAATGACGCAGTAAGATGACAACCAGGATAACAGGTATAATGACGCAGTAGGATGACACATCAGGACAACTGGTATAATGATTCAATAAGATGACACATCAGGACAACAGGTATAATGACGCAGTGAGATGACACATCAGGAAGAAAGATATAATGACACAGTAAGATGACATTGGGATGACAGGTATAATGATGCAGTAAGAAGACATATTGGGATGACAGGTATAATGACGCAGTAAGATGACAACCAGGATAACAGGTATAATGATTCAATAAGATGACACATCAAGACAACAGGTATAATGACGCAGTAAGATGACATATTGGGATGACAGGTATAATGACGCAGTAAGATGACAACCAGGATGACAGGTATAATGACGCAGTAAGATGACATATTGGGATGACAGGTATAATGACGCAGTAAGATGACAACCAGGATGACAGGTATAATGACGCAGTAAGATGACACATCAGGATAACACGTATAATGACGCAGTAAGATGACATATTAGGATGACAGGTATAATGACGCAGTAAGATGACAACCAGGATAACAGGTATAATGACGCAGTAAGATGACACATCAAGACAACAGGTATAATGACGCAGTACGACGACATATTGGGATGACAGGTATAATGACGCAGTAAGATGACAACCAGGATGACAGGTATAATGACGCAGTAAGATGACACATCAGGAAGACAGGTATAATGACGCAGTAGGATGACACACCAGGACAACAGGTATAATGACGCAGTAAGATGACACATCAGGATAACACGTATAATGACGCAGTAAGATGACATTTTGGGATGACAGGTATAATGACGCAGTAAGATGACAACCAGGATGACAGGTATAATGACGCAGTATGATGAGACATCAGGATAACACGTATAATGACGCAGTGAGATGATATATTGGGATGACAGGTATAATGACGCAGTAAGATGACAACCAGGATGACAGGTATAATGACGCAGTAAGATGACAACCAGGATAACAGGTATAATGACACAGTAGGATGACACATCAGGACAACTGGTATAATGATTCAATTAGATGACACATCAGGAAGACAGATACAATGACGCAGTAAGATGACACATCAGGAAAACACGTATAATGACGAAGTAAGATGACATATTGGGATGACAGCTATAATGACGCAGTAAGATGACAACCAGGATAACAGGTATAATGACGCAGTAAGATGACATATTGGGATGACAGGTATAATGACCCAGTAAGATGACAACCAGGATAACAGGTATAATGACGCAGTAAGATGACAACCAGGATGACAGGTATAATGACGCAGTAAGATGACAACCAGGATAACAGGTATAATGACGCAGTAAGATGACATATTGGGATGACAGGTATAATGACGCAGTAAGATGACAACCAGGATGACAGGTATAATGACGCAGTAAGATGACACATCAGGAAGACAGGTATAATGACGCAGTAGGATGACACATCAGGACAACAGGTATAATGACGCAGTAAGATGACATATTCGGATGACAGGTATAATGACGCAGTAAGATGACAACCAGGATGACAGGTATAATGACGCAGTAAGATGACACATCAGGATAACACGTATAATGACGCAGTGAGATGACATATTGGGATGACAGGTATAATGACGCAGTAAGATGACAACCAGGATGACAGGTATAATGACGCAGTGAGATAACACATCAGGACAACAGGTATAATGACGCAGTAAGATGACACATCAGGATAACACGTATAATGACGCAGTAAGATGACACATCAGGACAACAGGTATAATGACGCAGTAAGATGACACAACAAGGAAGACAGGTATAATGACGCAGTAGGATGACACATCAGGACAACAGGTATAATGACGCAGTAAGATGACACATCAGGATAACACGTATAATGTCACAGTAAGATGACATATTGGGATGACAGGTATAATGACGCAGTAAGATGACAACCAGGATAACAGGTATAATGACGCAGTAGGATGACACATCAGGACAACTGGTATAATGATTCAATAAGATGACACATCAGGACAACAGGTATAATGACGCAGTAAGATGACACATCAGGATGACATGTATAATGACGCAGTAAGATGACATATTGGGATGACAGGTATAATGACGCACTAAGATGACAACCAGGATAACAGGTATAATGATGGAGTAAGATGACACATCAAGACAACAGGTATAATGACGCAGTAAGACGACATATTGGGATGACAGGTAAAATGACGCAGTAAGATGACAACCAGGATGACAGGTATAATGACGCAGTAAGATGACACATCAGGATAACACGTATAATGACGCAGTAAGATGACATATTGTGATGACAGGTATAATGACGCAGTAAGATGACAACCAGGATGACAGGTATAATGATGCAGTAAGATGACACATCAGGATAACACGTATAATGACACAGTAAGATGACACATCAGGACAACAGGTATAATGACGCAGTAAGACGACACATCAGGAAGAGAGATATTTTGACGCAGTAAGATGACACATCAGGACAACAGGTATAATGACGCAGTAAGATGACACATCAGGAAGACAGGTATAATGACGCAGTAGGATGACACATCAGGACAACAGGTATAATGACGCAGTAAGATGACACATCAGGATAACACGTATAATGTCACAGTAAGATGACATATTGGGATGACAGGTATAATGACGCAGTAAGATGACAACCAGGATAACAGGTATAATGACGCAGTAGGATGACACATCAGGACAACGGGTATAATGATTCAATAAGATGACACATCAGGACAACAGGTATAATGACGCAGTAAGATGACATATTGGGATGACAGGTATAATGACGCAGTAAGATGACAACCAGGATGACAGGTATAATGACGCAGTAAGATGACACATCAGGATAACACGTATAATGACGCAGTGAGATGACATATTGGGATGACAGGTATAATGACGCAGTAAGATGACAACCAGGATGACAGGAATAATGACGCAGTAAGATGACATATTGGGATGACAGGTATAATGACGCAGTAAGATGACAACCAGGATAACAGGTATAATGACACAGTAGGATGACACATCAGGACAACTGGTATAATGATTCAATTAGATGACACATCAGGAAGACAGATATAATGACGCAGTAAGATGACACATCAGGATAACACGTATAATGACGCAGTAAGATGACATATTGGGATGACAGCTATAATGACGCAGTAAGATGACAACCAGGATAACAGGTATAATGACGCAGTAAGATGACATATTGGGATGACAGGTATAATGACACAGTAAGATGACACATCAGGAAGACAGGTATAATGACGCAGTAAGATGACAACCAGGATGACAGGTATAATGACGCAGTAAGATGACATATTGGGATGACAGGTATAATGACGCAGTAAGATGACAACCAGGCTAACAGGTATAATGAAGCAGTAAGATGACATATGGGGATGACCGGTATAATGACGCAGTAAGATGACAATCAGGCAAACAGGTATAATGACGCAGTAAGACGACATATTGGGATGACAGGTAAAATGACGCAGTAAGATGACAACCAGGATGACAGGTATAATGACGCAGTAAGATGACACATCAGGATAACACGTATAATGACGCAGTAAGATGACATATTGTGATGACAGGTATAATGACGCAGTAAGATGACAACCAGGATGACAGGTATAATGATGCAGTAAGATGACACATCAGGATAACACGTATAATGACACAGTAAGATGACACATCAGGACAACAGGTATAATGACGCAGTAAGACGACACATCAGGAAGAGAGATATTTTGACGCAGTAAGATGACACATCAGGACAACAGGTATAATGACGCAGTAAGATGACACATCAGGAAGACAGGTATAATGACGCAGTAGGATGACACATCAGGACAACAGGTATAATGACGCAGTAAGATGACACATCAGGATAACACGTATAATGTCACAGTAAGATGACATATTGGGATGACAGGTATAATGACGCAGTAAGATGACAACCAGGATAACAGGTATAATGACGCAGTAGGATGACACATCAGGACAACGGGTATAATGATTCAATAAGATGACACATCAGGACAACAGGTATAATGACGCAGTAAGATGACATATTGGGATGACAGGTATAATGACGCAGTAAGATGACAACCAGGATGACAGGTATAATGACGCAGTAAGATGACACATCAGGATAACACGTATAATGACGCAGTGAGATGACATATTGGGATGACAGGTATAATGACGCAGTAAGATGACAACCAGGATGACAGGAATAATGACGCAGTAAGATGACAACCAGGATGACAGGTATAATGACGCAGTATGATGAGACATCAGGATAACACGTATAATGACGCAGTGAGATGATATATTGGGATGACAGGTATAATGACGCAGTAAGATGACAACCAGGATGACAGGTATAATGACGCAGTAAGATGACAACCAGGATAACAGGTATAATGACACAGTAGGATGACACATCAGGACAACTGGTATAATGATTCAATTAGATGACACATCAGGAAGACAGATACAATGACGCAGTAAGATGACACATCAGGAAAACACGTATAATGACGAAGTAAGATGACATATTGGGATGACAGCTATAATGACGCAGTAAGATGACAACCAGGATAACAGGTATAATGACGCAGTAAGATGACATATTGGGATGACAGGTATAATGACCCAGTAAGATGACAACCAGGATAACAGGTATAATGACGCAGTAAGATGACACATCAGGATAACACGTATAATGTCACAGTAAGATGACATATTGGGATGACAGGTATAATGACGCAGTAAGATGACAACCAGGATAACAGGTATAATGACGCAGTAGGATGACACATCAGGACAACTGGTATAATGATTCAATAAGATGACACATCAGGACAACAGGTATAATGACGCAGTGAGATGACACATCAGGAAGAAAGATATAATGACACAGTAAGATGACATTGGGATGACAGGTATAATGATGCAGTAAGATGACATATTGGGATGACAGGTATAATGACGCAGTAAGATGACAACCAGGATAACAGGTATAATGATTCAATAAGATGACACATCAAGACAACAGGTATAATGACGCAGTAAGATGACATATTGGGATGACAGGTATAATGACGCAGTAAGATGACAACCAGGATGACAGGTATAATGACGCAGTAAGATGACATATTGGGATGACAGGTATAATGACGCAGTAAGATGACAACCAGGATGACAGGTATAATGACGCAGTAAGATGACACATCAGGATAACACGTATAATGACGCAGTAAGATGACATATTGGGATGACAGGTATAATGACGCAGTAAGATGACAACCAGGATAACAGGTATAATGACGCAGTAAGATGACACATCAAGACAACAGGTATAATGACGCAGTACGACGACATATTGGGATGACAGGTATAATGACGCAGTAAGATGACAACCAGGATGACAGGTATAATGACGCAGTAAGATGACACATCAGGAAGACAGGTATAATGACGCAGTAGGATGACACACCAGGACAACAGGTATAATGACGCAGTAAGATGACACATCAGGATAACACGTATAATGACGCAGTAAGATGACATTTTGGGATGACAGGTATAATGACGCAGTAAGATGACAACCAGGATGACAGGTATAATGACGCAGTATGATGAGACATCAGGATAACACGTATAATGACGCAGTGAGATGATATATTGGGATGACAGGTATAATGACGCAGTAAGATGACAACCAGGATGACAGGTATAATGACGCAGTAAGATGACAACCAGGATAACAGGTATAATGACACAGTAGGATGACACATCAGGACAACTGGTATAATGATTCAATTAGATGACACATCAGGAAGACAGATACAATGACGCAGTAAGATGACACATCAGGAAAACACGTATAATGACGAAGTAAGATGACATATTGGGATGACAGCTATAATGACGCAGTAAGATGACAACCAGGATAACAGGTATAATGACGCAGTAAGATGACATATTGGGATGACAGGTATAATGACCCAGTAAGATGACAACCAGGATAACAGGTATAATGACGCAGTAAGATGACAACCAGGATGACAGGTATAATGACGCAGTAAGATGACAACCAGGATAACAGGTATAATGACGCAGTAAGATGACATATTGGGATGACAGGTATAATGACGCAGTAAGATGACAACCAGGATGACAGGTATAATGACGCAGTAAGATGACACATCAGGAAAACAGGTATAATGACGCAGTAGGATGACACATCAGGACAACAGGTATAATGACGCAGTAAGATGACATATTGGGATGACAGCTATAATGACGCAGTAAGATGACAACCAGGATAACAGGTATAATGACACAGTAAGATGACAACCAGGATGACAGGTATAATGACAAAGTAAGATGACATATTGGGATGACAGGTATAATGACGCAATAAGATGACAACCAGGCTAACAGGTATAATGAAGCAGTAAGTTGACACATCAAGACAACAGGTATAATGACGCAGTAAGACGACATATTGGGATGACAGGTATAAGGACGCAGTAAGATGACATATTGGGATGACAGGTATAATGACGCAGTAAGATGACAACCAGGATGACAGGTATAATGACGCAGTAAGATGACACATCAGGATAACACGTATAATGACGCAGTAGGATGACACATCAGGACAACAGGTATAATGACGCAGTAAGATGACACATCAGGATAACACGTATAATGACGCAGTAAGATGACAACCAGGATGACAGGTATAATGACGCAGTAAGATGACATATTGGGATGACAGGTATAATGACGCAGTAAGATGACAACCAGGATAACAGGTATAATGATTCAATAAGATGACACATCAAGACAACAGGTATAATGACGCAGTAAGATGACATATTGGGATGACAGGTATAATGACGCAGTAAGATGACAACCAGGATGACAGGTATAATGACGCAGTAAGATGACATATTGGGATGACAGGCATAATGACGCAGTAAGATGACAACCAGGATGACAGGTATAATGACGCAGTAAGATGACACATCAGGATAACACGTATAATGACGCAGTAAGATGAAATATTGGGATGACAGGTATAATCACGCAGTAAGATGACAACCAGGATGACAGGTATAATGACGCAGTAAGATGACACATCAAGACAACAGGTATAATGACGCAGTAAGATGAAATATTGGGATGACAGGTATAATGACGCAGTAAGATGACAACCAGGATAACAGGTATAATGACGCAGTAAGATGACACATCAAGACAACAGGTATAATGACGCAGTAAGATGACACATCAGGACAACAGGTATAATGACGCAGTAAGATGACAACCAGGATGACAGGTATAATGACGCAGTAAGATGACACATCAGGACAACAGGTATAATGACGCAGTAAGATGACACATCAGGATAACACGTATAATGATGCAGTAAGATGACATATTGGGATGACAGGTATAATGACGCAGAAAGATGACAACCAGGATGACAGGTATAATGACGCAGTAAGATGACACATCAGGATAACACGTATAATGACGCAGTAAGATGACAACCAGGATGACAGGTATAATGACGCAGTAAGATGACAACCAGGATGACAGGTATAATGACGCAGTGAGATGACATATCAGGACAACAGGTATAATGACGCAGTAAGATGACACATCAGGATAACACGTATAATGACGCAGTGAGATGACACATCAGGAAGACAGATATAATGACACAGTAAGATGACATTGGGATGACAGGTATAATGATGCAGTAAGATGACATATTGGGATGACAGGTATAATGACGCAGTTAGATGACAACCAGGATAACAGGTATAATGATTCAATAAAATGACACATCAAGACAACAGGTATAATGACGCAGTAAGATGACATATTGGGATGACAGGTATAATGACGCAGTAAGATGACAACCAGGACAACAGGTATAATGACGCAGTAAGGTGACACATCAGGATAACACGTATAATGACGCAGTAAGATGACATATTGGGATGACAGGTATAATGACGCAGTAAGATGACACATCAGGATAACACGTATAATGACGCAGTAAGATGACATATTGGGATGACAGGTATAATGACGCAGTAAGATGACAACCAGGATGACAGGTATAATGACGCAGTAAGATGACACATCAGGATAACACGTATAATGACGCAGTGAGATGACATATTGGGATGACAGGTATAATGACGCAGTAAGATGACAACCAGGATGACAGGAATAATGACGCAGTAAGATGACATATTGGGATGACAGGTATAATGACGCAGTAAGATGACAACCAGGATGACAGGTATAATGACGCAGTAAGATAACACATCAGGATAACACGTATAATGACGCAGTAAGATGACATATTGGGATGACAGATATAATGACGCAGTAAGATGACAACCGGGATGACAGGCATAATGACGCAGTAAGATGACAACCAGGATAACAGGTATAATGACACAGTAGGATGACACATCAGGAGAACTGGTATAATGATTCAATTAGATGACACATCAGGAAGACAGATATAATGACGCAGTAGGATGACACATCAGGACAACAGGTATAATGACGCAGTAAGGTGACATATTGGGATGACAGATATAATGACGCAGAAAGATGACAACCAGGATGACAGGTATAATGACGCAGTAAGATGACACATCAGGATAACACGTATAATGACGCAGTAAGATGACAACCAGGATGACAGGTATAAGGACGCAGTAAGATGACAACCAGGATGACAGGTATAATGACGCAGTGAGATGACATATCAGGACAACAGGTATAATGACGCAGTAAGATGACACATCAGGATAACACGTATAATGACGCAGTGAGATGACACATCAGGAAGACAGATATAATGACACAGTAAGATGACATTGGGATGACAGGTATAATGATGCAGTAAGATGACATATTGGGATGACAGGTATAATGACGCAAGTTAGATGACAACCAGGATAACAGGTATAATGATTCAATAAGTTGACACATCAAGACAACAGGTATAATGACGCAGTAAGATGACATATTGGGATGACAGGTATAATGACGCAGTAAGATGACAACCAGGACAACAGGTATAATGACGCAGTAAGGTGACACATCAGGATAACACGTATAATGACGCAGTAAGATGACATATTGGGATGACAGGTATAATGACGCAGTAAGATGACACATCAGGACAACAGGTATAATGACGCAGTAAGGTGACATATTGGGATGACAGATATAATGACGCAGTAAGATGACAACCAGGATGACAGGTATAATGACGCAGTAAGATGACACATCAGGATAACACGTATAATGACGCAGTAAGATGACATATTGCGATGACAGATATAATGACGCAGTAAGATGACAACCAGGATGACAGGTATAATGACGCAGTAAGATGACACATCAGGATAACACCTATAATGACGCAGTGAGATGACAACCAGGATGACAGGTATAATGACGCAGTAAGATGACAACCAGGATGACAGGTATAATGACGCAGTAAGATGACATATTGGGATGACAGGTATAATGACGCAGTAAGATGACAACCAGGATAACAGGTATAATGACACAGTAGGATGACACATCAGGACAACTGGTATAATGATTCAATTAGATGACACATCAGGAAGACAGATATAATGACGCAGTAAGTTGACACATCAGGAAAACACGTATAATGATGCAGTAAGATGACATATTGAGATGACAGGTATAATGACGGAGTAAGATGACAACCAGGATAACAGGTATAATGACGCAGTAAGATGACATATTGGGATGACAGGTATAATGACCCAGTAAGATGACAACCAGGATAACAGGTACAATGACGCAGTAAGATGACAACCAGGATAACAGGTATAATGACACAGTAAGATGACACATCAGGACAACAGGTATAATGACGCAGTAAGATGACAACCAGGATGACAGGTATAATGACGCAGTAAGATGACACATCAGGACAACAGGTATAATGACGCAGTAAGATGACACATCAGGATAACACGTATAATGATGCAGTAAGATGACATATTGGGATGACAGGTATAATGACGCAGTAAGATGACAACCAGGATAACACGTATAATGATGCAGTAAGATGACATATTGGGATGACAGGTATAATGACGCAGAAAGATGACAACCAGGATGACAGGTATAATGACGCAGTAAGATGACACATCAGGATAACAAGTATAATGACGCAGTAAGATGACAACCAGGATGACAGGTATAATGACGCAGTAAGATGACAACCAGGATGACAGGTATAATGACGCAGTGAGATGACATATCAGGACAATAGGTATAATGACGCAGTAAGATGACACATCAGGATAACACGTATAATGACGCAGTGAGATGACACATCAGGAAGACAGATATAATGACACAGTAAGATGACATTGGGATGACAGGTATAATGATGCAGTAAGATGACATATTGGGATGACAGGTATAATGACGCAGTTAGATGACAACCAGGATAACAGGTATAATGATTCAATAAGATGACACATCAGGATAACACGTATAATGACGCAGTGAGATGACATATTGGGATGACAGGTATAATGACGCAGTAAGATGACAACCAGGATGACAGGAATAATGACGCAGTAAGATGACATATTGGGATGACAGGTATAATGACGCAGTAAGATGACAACCAGGATAACAGGTATAATGACACAGTAGGATGACACATCAGGACAACTGGTATAATGATTCAATTAGATGACACATCAGGAAGACAGATATAATGACGCAGTAAGGTGACACATCAGGATAACACGTATAATGACGCAGTAAGATGACATATTGGGATGACAGCTATAATGACGCAGTAAGATGACAACCAGGATAACAGGTATAATTACGCAGTAAGATGACATATTGGGATGACAGGTATAATGACCCAGTAAGATGACAACCAGGATAACAGGTATAATGACGCAGTAAGATCACAATCAGGATAACAGGTATAATGACGCAGTAAGATCACAACCAGGATAACAGGTATAATGACGCAGTAAGATGACAACCAGGATGACAGGTATAATGACACAGTAAGATGACACATCAGGACAACAGGTATAATGACGCAGTAAGACGACACATCAGGAAGACAGATATAATGACGCAGTAAGATGACACATCAGGACAACAGGTATATTGACGCAGTAAGATGACACATCAGGATAACACGTATAATGACGCAGTAAGACGACACATCAGGAAGACAGGTATAATGACGCAGTAAGATGACAACCAGGATGACAGGTATAATGACGCAGTATGATGAGACATCAGGATAACACGTATAATGACGCAGTAAGATGACATATTCGGATGACAGGTATAATGACGCAGTAAGATGACATATTGGGATGACAGGTATAATGACGCAGTAAGATGACAACCAGGATGACAGTTATAATGACGCAGTAAGATGACACATCAGGATAACACGTATAATGACGCAGTGAGATGACATATTGGGATGACAGGTATAATGACGCAGTAAGATGACAACCAGGATGACAGGTATAATGACGCAGTAAGATGACAACCAGGATAACAGGTATAATGACGCAGTAAGATGACAACCAGGATGACAGGTATAATGACGCAGTAAGATGACAACCAGGATAACAGGTATAATGACACAGTAAGATGACACATCAGGACAACAGGTATAATGACACAGTAAGATGACACATCAGGACAACAGGTATAATGACGCAGTAAGACGACACATCAGGAAGACAGATATAATGACGCAGTAAGATGACACATCAGGACAACAGGTATAATGACGCAGTAAGATGACACATCAGGATAACACGTATAATGACGCAGTAAGACGACACATCAGGAAGACAGGTATAATGACGCAGTAAGATGACACATCAGGATAACACGTTTAATGACGCAGTAAGATGACATATATGGATGACAGGTATAATGACGCAGTAAGATGACAACCAGGATAACAGGTATAATGACGCAGTAAGAAGACATATTGGGATGACAGGTATAATGACGCAGTAAGATGACAACCAGGATGACGGGTATAATGACGCAGTAAGATGACATATTGGGATGACAGGTATAATGACGCAGTAAGATGACAACCAGGATGACAGGTATAATGACGCAGTAAGATGACACATCAGGATAACACGTATAATGACGCAGTAAGATGACATATAGGGATGACAGGTATAATGACGCAGTAAGATGACAACCAGGATAACAGGTATAATGACGCAGAAAGATGACAACCAGGATGACAGATATAATGACGCAGTAAGATGACATATTGGGGTGACAGGTATAATGACGCAGTAAGATGACAACCAGGATGACAGGTATAATGACGCAGTAAGATGACACATCAGGATAACACGTATAATGACGCAGTAAGATAACATATTGGGATGACAGGTATAATGACGCAGTAAGATGACAACCGGGATGACAGGCATAATGACGCAGTAAGATGACAACCAGGATAACAGGTATAATGACACAGTAGGATGACACATCAGGACAACTGGTATAATGATTCAATTAGATGACACATCAGGAAGACAGATATAATGACGCAGTAGGATGACACATCAGGACAACAGGTATAATGACGCAGTAAGGTGACATATTGGGATGACAGATATAATGACGCAGTAAGATGACACATCAGGACAAAAGGTATAATGACGCAGTAAGACGACACATCAGGAAGACAGATATAATGACGCAGTAAGATGACACATCAGGATAACACGTATAATGACGCAGTAAGATGACATATTGGGATGACAGCTATAATGACGCAGTAAGATGACAACCAGGATAACAGGTATAATGACGCAGTAAGATGACATATTGGGATGACAGGTATAATGACCCAGTAAGATGACAACCAGGATAACAGGTATAATGACGCAGTAAGAGGACAACCAGGATAACAGGTATAATGACACAGTAAGATGACACATCAGGACAACAGGTATAATGACGCAGTAAGACAACACATCAGGATGACAGGTATAATGACGCAGTAAGATGACACATCAGTATAACACGTATAATGACGCAGTAAGATGACATATTGCGATGACAGGTATAATGACGCAGTAAGATGACAACCAGGATGACAGGTATAATGACGCAGTAAGGGATGACAGGTATAATGACGTTGGGATGACAGGTATAATGACGCAGTAAGATGACAACCAGGATAACAGGTATAATGACACAGTAGGATGACACATCAGGACAACTGGTATAATGATTCAATTAGATGACACATCAGGAAGACAGATATAATGACGCAGTAAGGTGACACATCAGGAAAACACGTATAATGACGCAGTAAGATGACATATTGGGATGACAGGTATAATGACGCAGTAAGATGACAACCAGGATAACAGGTATAATGACGCAGTAAGATGACATATTGGGATGACAGGTATAATGACCCAGTAAGATGACAACCAGGATAACAGGTATAATGACGCAGTAAGATGACACATCAGGACAACAGGTATAATGACGCAGTAAGATGACACATCAGGATAACACGTATAATGATGCAGTAAGATGACATATTGGGATGACAGGTATAATGACGCAGTAAGATGACAACCAGGATAACACGTATAATGATGCAGTAAGATGACATATTGGGATGACAGGTATAATGACGCAGAAAGATGACAACCAGGATGACGGGTATAATGACGCAGTAAGATGACATATTGGGATGACAGGTATAATGACGCAGAAAGATGACAACCAGGATGACAGGTATAATGACGCAGTAAGATGACACATCAGGATAACACGTATAATGACGCAGTAAGATGACAACCAGGATGACAGGTATAATGACGCAGTATGATGACAACCAGGATGACAGGTATAATGACGCAGTGAGATGACATATCAGGACAACAGGTATAATGACGCAGTAAGATGACACATCAGGATAACACGTATAATGACGCAGTGAGATGACACATCAGGAAGACAGATATAATGACACAGTAAGATGACATTGGGATGACAGGTATAATGATGCAGTAAGATGACATATTGGGATGACAGGTATAATGACGCAGTTAGATGACAACCAGGATAACAGGTATAATGATTCAATTAGATGACACATCAAGACAACAGGTATAATGACGCAGTAAGATGACATATTGGGATGACAGGTATAATGACGCAGTAAGATGACAACCAGGACAACAGGTATAATGACGCAGTAAGGTGACACATCAGGATAACACGTATAATGACGCAGTAAGATGACATATTGGGATGACAGGTATAATGACGCAGTAAGATGACACATCAGGATAACACGTATAATGACGCAGTAAGATGACATATTGGGATGACAGGTATAATGACGCAGTAAGATGACAACCAGGATGACAGGTATAATGACGCAGTAAGATGACACATCAGGATAACACGTATAATGACGCAGTGAGATGACATATTGGGATGACAGGTATAATGACACAGTAAGATGACAACCAGGATGACAGGAATAATGACGCAGTAAGATGACATATTGGGATGACAGGTATCATGACGCAGTAAGATGACAACCAGGATGACAGGTACAATGACGCAGTAAGATGACACATCAGGATAACACGTATAATGACGCAGTAAGATGACATATTGGGATGACAGATATAATGACGCAGTAAGATGACAACCGGGATGACAGGCATAATGACGCAGTAAGATGACAACCAGGATAACAGGTATAATGACACAGTAGGATGACACATCAGGACAACTGGTATAATGATTCAATTAGATGACACATCAGGAAGACAGATATAATGACGCAGTAGGATGACTCATCAGGACAACAGGTATAATGACGCAGTAAGGTGACATATTGGGATGACAGATATAATGACGCAGTAAGATGACAACCAGGATGACAGGTATAATGACGCAGTAAGATGACACATCAGGATAACACGTATAATGACGCAGTAAGATGACATATTGCGATGACAGGTATAATGACGCAGTAAGATGACAACCAGGATGACAGGTATGATGACGCAGTAAGATGACACATCAGGATAACACGTATAATGACGCAGTGAGATGACAACCAGGATGACAGGTATAATGACGCAGTAAGATGACAACCAGGATGACAGGTATAATGACGCAGTAAGATGACATATTGGGATGACAGGTATAATGACGCAGTAAGATGACAACCAGGATAACAGGTATAATGACACAGTAGGATGACACATCAGGACAACTGGTATAATGATTCAATTAGATGACACATCAGGAAGACAGATATAATGACGCAGTAAGTTGACACATCAGGAAAACACGTATAATGACGCAGTAAGATGACATATTGGGATGACAGGTATAATGACGCAGTAAGATGACAACCAGGATAACAGGTATAATGACGCAGTAAGATGACATATTGGGATGACAGGTATAATGACCCAGTAAGATGACAACCAGGATAACAGGTATAATGACGCAGTAAGATGACAACCAGGATAACAGGTATAATGACACAGTAAGATGACACATCAGGACAACAGGTATAATGACGCAGTAAGATGACAACCAGGATGACAGGTATAATGACGCAGTAAGATGACACATCAGGACAACAGGTATAATGACGCAGTAAGATGACACATCAGGATAACACGTATAATGATGCAGTAAGATGACATATTGGGATGACAGGTATAATGACGCAGTAAGATGACAACCAGGATAACACGTATAATGATGCAGTAAGATGACATATTGGGATGACAGGTATAATGACGCAGAAAGATGACAACCAGGATGACAGGTATAATGACGCAGTAAGATGACACATCAGGATAACACGTATAATGACGCAGTAAGATGACAACCAGGATGACAGGTATAATGACGCAGAAAGATGACAACCAGGATGACAGGTATAATGACGCAGTGAGATGACATATCAGGACAACAGGTATAATGACGCAGTAAGATGACACATCAGGATAACACGTATAATGACGCAGTGAGATGACACATCAGGAAGACAGATATAATGACACAGAAAGATGACATTGGGATGACAGGTATAATGATGCAGTAAGATGACATATTGGGATGACAGGTATAATGACGCAGTTAGATGACAACCAGGATAACAGGTATAATGATTCAATAAGATGACACATCAAGACAACAGGTATAATGACGCAGTAAGATGACATATTGGGATGACAGGTATAATGACGCAGTAAGATGACAACCAGGACAACAGGTATAATGACGCAGTAAGGTGACACATCAGGATAACACGTATAATGACGCAGTAAGATGACATATTGGGATGACAGGTATAATGACGCAGTAAGATGACACATCAGGATAACACGTATAATGACGCAGTAAGATGACATATTGGGATGACAGCTATAATGACGCAGTAAGATGACAACCAGGATGACAGGTATAATGACGCAGTAAGATGACACATCAGGATAACACGTATAATGACGCAGTGAGATGACATATTGGGATGACAGGTATAATGACGCAGTAAGATGACAACCAGGATGACAGGAATAATGACGCAGTAAGATGACATATTGGGATGACAGGTATAATGACGCAGTAAGATGACAACCAGGATAACAGGTATAATGACACAGTAGGATGACACATCAGGACAACTGGTATAATGATTCAATTAGATGACACATCAGGAAGACAGATATAATGACGCAGTAAGGTGACACATCAGGATAACACGTATAATGACGCAGTAAGATGACATATTGGGATGACAGCTATAATGACGCAGTAAGATGACAACCAGGATAACAGGTATAATGACGCAGTAAGATGACATATTGGGATGACAGGTATAATGACCCAGTAAGATGACAACCAGGATAACAGGTATAATGACGCAGTAAGATCACAACCAGGATAACAGGTATAATGACGCAGTAAGATGACAACCAGGATGACAGGTATAATGACGCAGTAAGATGACAACCAGGATGACAGGTATAATGACACAGTAAGATGACACATCAGGACAACAGGTATAATGACGCAGTAAGGTGACATATTGGGATGACAGATATAATGACGCAGTAAGATGACACATCAGGACAACAGGTATAATGACGCAGTAAGACGACACATCAGGAAGACAGATATAATGACGCAGTAAGATGACACATCAGGACAACAGGTATAATGACGCAGTAAGATGACACATCAGGAAAACACGTATAATGACGCAGTAAGATGACATATTGGGATGACAGGTATAATGACGCAGTAAGATGACAACCAGGATAACAGGTATAATGACGCAGTAAGATGACATATTGGGATGACAGGTATAATGACCCAGTAAGATGACAACCAGGATAACAGGTATAATGACGCAGTAAGATGACAACCAGGATAACAGGTATAATGACACAGTAAGATGACACATCAGGACAACAGGTATAATGACGCAGTAAGACAACACATCAGGATGACAGGTATAATGACGCAGTAAGATGACACATCAGTATAACACGTATAATGACGCAGTAAGATGACATATTGCGATGACAGGTATAATGACGCAGTAAGATGACAACCAGGATGACAGGTATAATGACGCAGTAAGATGACACATCAGGATAACACGTATAATGACGCAGTGAGATGACAACCAGGATGACAGGTATAATGACGCAGTAAGATGACAACCAGGATGACAGGTATAATGACGCAGTAAGATGACATATTGGGATGACAGGTATAATGACGCAGTGAGATGACAACCAGGATAACAGGTATAATGACACAGTAGGATGACACATCAGGACAACTGGTATAATGATTCAATTAGATGACACATCAGGAAGACAGATATAATGACGCAGTAAGTTGACACATCAGGAAAACACGTATAATGACGCAGTAAGATGACATATTGGGATGACAGGTATAATGACGCAGTAAGATGACATATTGGGATGACAGGTATAATGACGCAGTAAGATGACAACCAGGATAACAGGTATAATGACGCAGTAAGATGACACATCAAGACAACAGGTATAATGACGCAGTAAGACGACATATTGGGATGACAGGTATAATGACGCAGTAAGATGACAACCAGGATGACAGGAATAATGACGCAGTAAGATGACACATCAGGAAGACAGGTATAATGACGCAGTAGGATGACACACCAGGACAACAGGTATAATGACGCAGTAAGATGACACATCAGGATAACACGTATAATGACGCAGTAAGATGACATTTTGGGATGACAGGTATAATGACGCAGTAAGATGACAACCAGGATGACAGGTATAATGACGCAGTATGATGAGACATCAGGATAACACGTATAATGACGCAGTGAGATGATATATTGGGATGACAGGTATAATGACGCAGTAAGATGACAACCAGGATGACAGGTATAATGACGCAGTAAGATGACAACCAGGATAACAGGTATAATGACACAGTAAGATGACACATCAGGACAACAGGTATAATGACACAGTAAGATGACACATCAGGACAACAGGTATAATGACGCAGTAAGACGACACATCAGGAAGACAGATATAATGACGCAGTAAGATGACACATCAGGACAACAGGTATAATGACGCAGTAAGATGACACATCAGGATAACACGTATAATGACGCAGTAAGACGACACATCAGGAAGACAGGTATAATGACGCAGTAAGATGACACATCAGGATAACACGTATAATGACGCAGTAAGATGACATATATGGATGACAGGTATAATGACGCAGTAAGATGACATATAGGGATGACAGGTATAATGACGCAGTAAGATGACATATAGGGATGACAGGTATAATGACGCAGTAAGATGACACATCAGGACAACAGGTATAATGACGCAGTAAGGTGACATATTGGGATGACAGATATAATGACGCAGTAAGATGACAACCAGGATGACAGGTATAATGACGCAGTAAGATGACACATCAGGATAACACGTATAATGACGCAGTAAGATGACATATTGCGATGACAGGTATAATGACGCAGAAAGATGACACATCAGGATAACACGTATAATGACGCAGTGAGATGACAACCAGGATGACAGGTATAATGACGCAGTAAGATGACAACCAGGATGACAGGTATAATGACGCAGTAAGATGACATATTGGGATGACAGGTATAATGACGCAGTAAGATGACAACCAGGATAACAGGTATAATGACACAGTAGGATGACACATCAGGACAACTGGTATAATGATTCAATTAGATGACACATCAGGAAGACAGATACAATGACGCAGTAAGATGACACATCAGGAAAACACGTATAATGACGCAGTAAGATGACATATTGGGATGACAGCTATAATGACGCAGTAAGATGACAACCAGGATAACAGGTATAATGACGCAGTAAGATGACATATTGGGATGACAGGTATAATGACCCAATAAGATGACAACCAGGATAACAGGTATAATGACGCAGTAAGATGACAACCAGTATGACAGGTATAATGACGCAGTAAGATGACAACCAGGATAACAGGTATAATGACGCAGTAAGATGACATATTGGGATGACAGGTATAATGACGCAGTAAGATGACAACCAGGATGACAGGTATAATGACGCAGTAAGATGACACATCAGGAAGACAGGTATAATGACGCAGTAGGATGACACATCAGGACAACAGGTATAATGACGCAGTAAGATGACATATTCGGATGACAGGTATAATGACGCAGTAAGATGACAACCAGGATGACAGGTATAATGACGCAGTAAGATGACACATCAGGATAACACGTATAATGACGCAGTGAGATGACATATTGGGATGACAGGTATAATGACGCAGTAAGATGACAACCAGGATGACAGGTATAATGACGCAGTGAGATAACACATCAGGACAACAGGTATAATGACGCAGTAAGATGACACATCAGGATAACACGTATAATGATGCAGTAAGATGACATATTGGGATAACAGGTATAATGACGCAGTAAGATGACATATTGGGATGACAGGTATAATGACGCAGTAAGATGACATTGGGATGACAGGTATAATGACGCAGTAAGATGACAACCAGGATGACAGGTATAATGACGCAGTAAGATGACAACCAGGATAACAGGTATAATGACACAGTAAGATGACAACCAGGATGACAGGTATAATGACAAAGTAAGATGACATATTGGGATGACAGGTATAATGACGCAGTAAGATGACATATTGGGATGACAGGCATAATGACGCAGTAAGATGACAACCAGGATGACAGGTATAATGACGCAGTAAGATGACACATCAGGATAACACGTATAATGACGCAGTAAGATGAAATATTGGGATGACAGGTATAATGACGCAGTAAGATGACAACCAGGATAACAGGTATAATGATGCAGTAAGATGACACATCAAGACAACAGGTATAATGACGCAGTAAGACGACATATTGGGATGACAGGTATAATGACGCAGTAAGATGACAACCAGGATGACAGGTATAATGACGCAGTAAGATGACACATCAGGAAGACAGGTATAATGACGCAGTAGGATGACACATCAGGACAACAGGTATAATGACGCAGTAAGATGACATATTGGGATGACAGGTATAATGACGCAGTAAGATGACAACCAGGATGACAGGTATAATGACGCAGTAAGATGACACATCAGGAAGACAGGTATAATGACGCAGTAGGATGACACATCAGGACAACAGGTATAATGACGCAGTAAGATGACATATTGGGATGACAGGTATAATGACGCAGTAAGATGACAACCAGGATGACAGGTATAATGACGCAGTAAGATGACACATCAGGATAACACGTATAATGACGCAGTGAGATGACATATTGGGATGACAGGTATAATGACGCAGTAAGATGACAACCAGGATGACAGGTATAATGACGCAGTGAGATGACACATCAGGACAACAGGTATAATGACGCAGTAAGATGACAACCAGGATAACACGTATAATGATGCAGTAAGATGACATATTGGGATGACAGGTATAATGACGCAGTAAGATGAGATATTGGGATGACAGGTATAATGACGCAGTAAGATGACAACCAGGCTAACAGGTATAATGAAGCAGTAAGTTAACACATCAAGACAACAGGTATAATGACGCAGTAAGATGACAACCAGGATGACTGGTATAATGACGCAGTAAGATGACATATTGGGATGACAGGTATAATGACGCAGTATGATGACATATTGGGATGACAGGTATAATGACGCAATAAGATGACAACCAGGATAACAGGTATAATGAAGCATTAAGATGACACATCAAGACAACAGGTATAATGACGCAGTAAGACGACATATTGGGATGACAGGTATAATGACGCAGTAAGATGACATTGGGATGACAGGTATAATGACGCAGTAAGATGACAACCAGGATGACAGGTATAATGACGCAGTAAGATGACAACCAGGATAACAGGTATAATGACACAGTAAGATGACAACCAGGATGACAGGTATAATGACAAAGTAAGATGACATATTGGGATGACAGGTATAATGACGCAATAAGATGACAACCAGGCTAACAGGTATAATGAAGCAGTAAGTTGACACATCAAGACAACAGGTATAATGACGCAGTAAGACGACATATTGGGATGACAGGTATAATGACTCAGTAAGATGACGACCAGGATGACAGGTATAATGACGCAGTAAGATGACATATTGGGATGACAGGTACAATGACGCAGTAAGATGACAACCAGGATGACAGGTATAATGACGCAGTAAGATGACACATCAGGATAACACGTATAATGACGCAGTAGGATGACACATCAGGACAACAGGTATAATGACGCAGTAAGATGACACATCAGGATAACACGTATAATGACGCAGTAAGATGACAACCAGTATGACAGGTATAATGACGCAGTAAGATGACAACCAGGATGACAGGTATAATGACGCAGTATGATGAGACATCAGGATTACACGTATAATGACGCAGTGAGATGATATATTGGGATGACAGGTATAATGACGCAGTAAGATGACAACCAGGATGACAGGTATAATGACGCAGTAAGATGACAACCAGGATAACAGGTATAATGACACAGTAAGATGACACATCATGACAACAGGTATAATGACACAGTAAGATGACACATCAGGACAAAAGGTATAATGACGCAGTAAGACGACACATCAGGATGACAGATATAATGACGCAGTAAGATGACACATCAGGACAACAGGTATAATGACGCAGTAAGATGACACATCAGGATAACACGTATAATGACGCAGTGAGATGACACATCAGGAAGACAGATATAATGACACAGTAAGATGACATTGGGATGACAGGTATAATGATGCAGTAAGATGACATATTGGGATGACAGGTATAATGACGCAGTAAGATGACAACCAGGATAACAGGTATAATGATTCAATAAGATGACACATCAAGACAACAGGTATAATGACGCAGTAAGAAGACATATTGGGATGACAGGTATAATGACGCAGTAAGATGACAACCAGGATGACAGGTATAATGACGCAGTAAGATGACATATTGGGATGACAGGCATAATGACGCAGTAAGATGACAACCAGGATGACAGGTATAATGACGCAGTAAGATGACACATCAGGATAACACGTATAATGACGCAGTAAGATGAAATATTGGGATGACAGGTATAATGACGCAGTAAGATGACAACCAGGATAACAGGTATAATGATGCAGTAAGATGACACATCAAGACAACAGGTATAATGACGCAGTAAGACGACATATTGGGATGACAGGTATAATGACGCAGTAAGACGACACATCAGGAAGACAGATATAATGATGCAGTAAGATGACACATCAGGACAACAGGTATAATGACGCAGTAAGATGACACAGCAGGATAACACATATAATGACGCAGAAAGATGTCATATTGGGTTGACAGGTATAATGACGCAGTAAGATGACAACCAGGATAACAGGTATGATGACGCAGTAAGATGACATATTGGGATGACAGTTATAATGACGCAGTAAGATGACAACCAGGATAAAAGGTATAATGATGCAGTAAGATGACACACCAGGATGACAGGGATAATGACGCAGTAAGATGACACATCAGGATAACACGTATAATGACGCAGTAAGATGACACATCAGGATAACACGTATAATGACACGATAAGATGACATATTGGGATGACAGGTATAATGACGCAGTAAGATGACAACCAGGATGACAGGTATAATGACGCAGTAAGATGACATATTGGGATGACAGGTATAATGACGCAGTAAGATGACAACCAGGATAACAGGTATAATGACGCAGTAAGATGACATATTGGGATGACAGGTATAATGACGCAGTAAGATGACATATTGGGATGACAGGTATAATGACGCAGTAGGATGACACATCAGGACAACAGGTATAATGACGCAGTAAGATGACACATCAGGATAACACGTATAATGACACGGTAAGATGACATATTGGGATGACAGGTATAATGACGCAGTAAGATGACACATCAGGATAACACGTATAATGACACAGTAAGATGACATATTGGGATGACAGGTATAATGACGCAGTAAGATGACAACCAGGATGACAGGTATAATGACGCAGTAAGATGACAAACAGGATAACAGGTATAATGACACAGTAAGATGACACATCAGGACAACAGGTATAATGACGCAGTCAGACGACACATCAGGAAGACATATATAATGACGCAGTAAGATGACACATCAGGACAACAGGTATCATGACGCAGTAAGATGACAACAAGGATGACAGGTATAATGACGCAGTAAGATGAGACATCAGGATAACACGTATAATGACGCAGTGAGATGACATATTGGGATGACAGGTATAATGACGCAGTAAGATGACAACCAGGATAACAGGTATAATGACGCAGTAGGATGACACATCAGGACAACTGGTATAATGATTCAATAAGATGACACATCAGGAAGACATATATAATGACGCAGTAAGATGACACATCAGGACAACAAGTATAATGACGCAGTAAGATGACAACCAGGATAACAGGTATAATGACGCAGTAAGATGACATATTGGGATGACATGTATAATGACGCAGTAAGATGACATATTGGGATGACAGGTATAATGACGCAGTAGGATGACACATCAGGACAACAGGTATAATGACGCAGTAAGATGACACATCAGGATAACACGTATAATGACACGGTAAGATGACATATTGGGATGACAGGTATAATGACGCAGTAAGATGACACATCAGGATAACACGTATAATGACACAGTAAGATGACATATTGGGATGACAGGTATAATGACGCAGTAAGATGACAACCAGGATGACAGGTATAATGACGCAGTAAGATGACAAACAGGATAACAGGTATAATGACGCAGTCAGACGACACATCAGGAAGACATATATAATGACGCAGTAAGATGACACATCAGGACAACAGGTATCATGACGCAGTAAGATGACAACAAGGATGACAGGTATAATGACGCAGTAAGATGAGACATCAGGATAACACGTATAATGACGCAGTGAGATGACATATTGGGATGACAGGTATAATGACGCAGTAAGACGACATACTGGGATGACAGGTATAATGACGCAGTAAGATGACAACCAGGATGACAGGTATAATGACGCAGTAAGATGACACATCAGGATAACACGTATAATGACGCAGTAAGATGACAACCAGGATGACAGGTATAATGACGCAGTAAGATGACAACCAGGATGACAGGTATAATGATGCAGTAAGATGACATATTGGGTTGACAGGTATAATGACGCAGTAAGATGACACATCAGGATAACATGTATAATGACGCAGTAAGACGACATATTGGGATGACAGGTATAATGACGCAGTAAGATGACAACCAGGATAACAGGTATAATGATGCAGTAAGATGACACATCAAGACAACAGGTATAATGACGCAGTAAGACGACATATTGGGATGACAGGTAAAATGACGCAGTAAGATGACAACCAGGATGACAGGTATAATGACGCAGTAAGATGACACATCAGGAAGACAGGTATAATGACGCAGTAGGATGACGCATCAGGACAAAAGGTATAATGACGCAGTAAGATGACACATCAGGATAACACGTATAATGACGCAGTAAGATGACATATTGGGATGACAGGTATAATGACGCAGAAAGATGACAACCAGGATGACAGGTATAATGACACAGTAAGATGACACATCAGGAAGACAGGTATAATGACGCAGTAAGACGACACATCAGGAAGACAGATATAATGATGCAGTAAGATGACACATCAGGACAACAGGTATAATGACGCAGTAAGATGACACAGCAGGATAACACGTATAATGACGCAGAAAGATGTCATATTGGGTTGACAGGTATAATGACGCAGTAAGATGACAACCAGGATAACAGGTATAATGACGCAGTAAGATGACATATTGGGATGACAGGTATAATGACGCAGTGAGATGACACATCAGGACAACAGGTATAATGACGCAGTAAGATGACACATCAGGAAGACAGGTATAATGACACAGTAAGATGACATATTGGGATGACAGGTATAATGACGCAGTAAGATGACAACCAGGACAACAGGTATAATGACGCAGTAGGATGACACATCAGGATAACATGTATAATGATGCAGTAAGATGACAACCAGGATGACAGGTATAATGACGCAGTAAGATGACAACCAGGATAACAGGTATAATGACGCAGTAGGATGACACATCAGGACAACTGGTATAATGATTCAATAATATGACACATCAGGAAGACAGATATAATGACGCAGTAGGATGACACATCAGGACAACAGGTATAATGACGCAGTAAGGTGACATATTGGGATGACAGGTATAATGACGCAGTAAGATGACAACCAGGGTGACAGGTATAATGACGCAGTAAGATGACATATTGGGATGACAGGTATAATGACGCAGTAAGATGACAACCAGGATGACAGGAATAATGACACAGTAAGATGACACATCAGGAAGACAGGTATAATGAAGCAGTAGGATGACACATCAGGACAACAGGTATAATGACGCAGTAAGATGACACATCAGGATAACACGTGTAATGACGCAGTAAGATGACAACCAGGATAACAGGTATAATGACGCAGTAAGATGACACATCAGGAAGACAGGTATAATGACGCAGTAGGATGACACACCAGGATGACAGGTATAATGACGCAGTTAGAAGACAACCAGGATGACAGGCATAATGACGCAGTAAGATGACAACCAGGATAACAGGTATAATGACACAGTAAGATGACACATCAGGACAACAGGTATAATGACGCAGTAAGACGACACATCAGGAAGACAGATATAATGATGCAGTAAGATGACACATCAGGACAACAGGTATAATGACGCAGTAAGATGACACAGCAGGATAACACATATAATGACGCAGAAAGATGTCATATTGGGTTGACAGGTATAATGACGCAGTAAGATGACAACCAGGATAACAGGTATGATGACGCAGTAAGATGACATATTGGGATGACAGTTATAATGACGCAGTAAGATGACAACCAGGATAAAAGGTATAATGATGCAGTAAGATGACACACCAGGATGACAGGGATAATGACGCAGTAAGATGACACATCAGGATAACACGTATAATGACGCAGTAAGATGACACATCAGGATAACACGTATAATGACACGATAAGATGACATATTGGGATGACAGGTATAATGACGCAGTAAGATGACAACCAGGATGACAGGTATAATGACGCAGTAAGATGACATATTGGGATGACAGGTATAATGACGCAGTAAGATGACAACCAGGATAACAGGTATAATGACGCAGTAAGATGACATATTGGGATGACAGGTATAATGACGCAGTAAGATGACATATTGGGATGACAGGTATAATGGCGCAGTAGGATGACACATCAGGACAACAGGTATAATGACGCAGTAAGATGACACATCAGGATAACACGTATAATGACACGGTAAGATGACATATTGGGATGACAGGTATAATGACGCAGTAAGATGACACATCAGGATAACACGTATAATGACACAGTAAGATGACATATTGGGATGACAGGTATAATGACGCAGTAAGATGACAACCAGGATGACAGGTATAATGACGCAGTAAGATGACAAACAGGATAACAGGTATAATGACACAGTAAGATGACACATCAGGACAACAGGTATAATGACGCAGTCAGACGACACATCAGGAAGACATATATAATGACGCAGTAAGATGACACATCAGGACAACAGGTATCATGACGCAGTAAGATGACAACAAGGATGACAGGTATAATGACGCAGTAAGATGAGACATCAGGATAACACGTATAATGACGCAGTGAGATGACATATTGGGATGACAGGTATAATGACGCAGTAAGACGACATACTGGGATGACAGGTATAATGACGCAGTAACATGACAACCAGGATGACAGGTATAATGACGCAGTAAGATGACACATCAGGATAACACGTATAATGACGCAGTAAGATGACAACCAGGATGACAGGTATAATGACGCAGTAAGATGACAACCAGGATGACAGGTATAATGATGCAGTAAGATGACATATTGGGTTGACAGGTATAATGACGCAGTAAGATGACACATCAGGATAACATGTATAATGACGCAGTAAGACGACATATTGGGATGACAGGTATAATGACGCAGTAAGATGACAACCAGGATAACAGGTATAATGATGCAGTAAGATGACACATCAAGACAACAGGTATAATGACGCAGTAAGACGACATATTGGGATGACAGGTATAATGACGCAGAAAGATGACAACCAGGATGACAGGTATAATGACACAGTAAGATGACACATCAGGAAGACAGGTATAATGACGCAGTAAGACGACACATCAGGAAGACAGATATAATGATGCTGTAAGATGACACATCAGGACAACAGGTATAATGACGCAGTAAGATGACACAGCAGGATAACACGTATAATGACGCAGAAAGATGTCATATTGGGTTGACAGGTATAATGACGCAGTAAGATGACAACCAGGATAACAGGTATAATGACGCAGTAAGATGACATATTGGGATGACAGGTATAATGACGCAGTGAGATGACACATCAGGACAACAGGTATAATGACGCAGTAAGATGACACATCAGGAAGACAGGTATAATGACACAGTAAGATGACATATTGGGATGACAGGTATAATGACGCAGTAAGATGACAACCAGGACAACAGGTATAATGACGCAGTAGGATGACACATCAGGATAACATGTATAATGATGCAGTAAGATGACAACCAGGATGACAGGTATAATGACGCAGTAAGATGACAACCAGGATAACAGGTATAATGACGCAGTAGGATGACACATCAGGACAACTGGTATAATGATTCAATAATATGACACATCAGGAAGACAGATATAATGACGCAGTAGGATGACACATCAGGACAACAGGTATAATGACGCAGTAAGGTGACATATTGGGATGACAGGTATAATGACGCAGTAAGATGACAACCAGGGTGACAGGTATAATGACGCAGTAAGATGACATATTGGGATGACAGGTATAATGACGCAGTAAGATGACAACCAGGATGACAGGAATAATGACACAGTAAGATGACACATCAGGAAGACAGGTATAATGAAGCAGTAGGATGACACATCAGGACAACAGGTATAATGACGCAGTAAGATGACACATCAGGATAACACGTGTAATGACGCAGTAAGATGACAACCAGGATAACAGGTATAATGACGCAGTAAGATGACACATCAGGAAGACAGGTATAATGACGCAGTAGGATGACACACCAGGATGACAGGTATAATGACGCAGTTAGAAGACAACCAGGATGACAGGCATAATGACGCAGTAAGATGACAACCAGGATAACAGGTATAATGACACAGTAAGATGACACATCAGGACAACAGGTATAATGACGCAGTAAGACGACACATCAGGAAGACAGATATAATGATGCAGTAAGATGACACATCAGGACAACAGGTATAATGACGCAGTAAGATGACACAGCAGGATAACACATATAATGACGCAGAAAGATGTCATATTGGGTTGACAGGTATAATGACGCAGTAAGATGACAACCAGGATAACAGGTATGATGACGCAGTAAGATGACATATTGGGATGACAGTTATAATGACGCAGTAAGATGACAACCAGGATAAAAGGTATAATGATGCAGTAAGATGACACACCAGGATGACAGGGATAATGACGCAGTAAGATGACACATCAGGATAACACGTATAATGACGCAGTAAGATGACACATCAGGATAACACGTATAATGACACGATAAGATGACATATTGGGATGACAGGTATAATGACGCAGTAAGATGACAACCAGGATGACAGGTATAATGACGCAGTAAGATGACATATTGGGATGACAGGTATAATGACGCAGTAAGATGACAACCAGGATAACAGGTATAATGACGCAGTAAGATGACATATTGGGATGACAGGTATAATGACGCAGTAAGATGACATATTGGGATGACAGGTATAATGACGCAGTAGGATGACACATCAGGACAACAGGTATAATGACGCAGTAAGATGACACATCAGGATAACACGTATAATGACACGGTAAGATGACATATTGGGATGACAGGTATAATGACGCAGTAAGATGACACATCAGGATAACACGTATAATCACACAGTAAGATGACATATTGGGATGACAGGTATAATGACGCAGTAAGATGACAACCAGGATGACAGGTATAATGACGCAGTAAGATGACAAACAGGATAACAGGTATAATGACACAGTAAGATGACACATCAGGACAACAGGTATAATGACGCAGTCAGACGACACATCAGGAAGACATATATAATGACGCAGTAAGATGACACATCAGGACAACAGGTATCATGACGCAGTAAGATGACAACAAGGATGACAGGTATAATGACGCAGTAAGATGACATATTGGGTTGACAGGTATAATGACGCAGTAAGATGACACATCAGGATAACATGTATAATGACGCAGTAAGACGACATATTGGGATGACAGGTATAATGACGCAGTAAGATGACAACCAGGATAACAGGTATAATGATGCAGTAAGATGACACATCAAGACAACAGGTATAATGACGCAGTAAGACGACATATTGGGATGACAGGTAAAATGACGCAGTAAGATGACAACCAGGATGACAGGTATAATGATGCAGTAAGATGACACATCAGGAAGACAGGTATAATGACGCAGTAGGATGACGCATCAGGACAACAGGTATAATGACGCAGTAAGATGACACATCAGGATAACACGTATAATGACGCAGTAAGATGACATATTGGGATGACAGGTATAATGACGCAGTAAGATGACAACCAGGATGACAGGTATAATGACACAGTAAGATGACACATCAGGAAGACAGGTATAATGACGCAGTGAGACGACACATCAGGAAGACAGATATAATGATGCAGTAAGATGACACATCAGGACAACAGGTATAATGACGCAGTAAGATGACACAGCAGGATAACACGTATAATGACGCAGAAAGATGTCATATTGGGTTGACAGGTATAATGACGCAGTAAGATGACAACCAGGATAACAGGTATGATGACGCAGTAAGATGACATATTGGGATGACAGGTATAATGACGCAGTAAGATGACATATTGGGATGACAGTTATAATGACGCAGTAAGATGACAACCAGGATAAAAGGTATAATGATGCAGTAAGATGACACACCAGGATGACAGGGATAATGACGCAGTAAGATGACACATCAGGAAGACAGGTATAATGACACAGTAAGATGACATATTGGGATGACAGGTATAATGACGCAGTAAGATGACAACCAGGATAACAGGTATAATGACGCAGTAGGATGACACATCAGGACAACTGGTATAATGATTCAATAAGATGACACATCAGGAAGACATATATAATGACGCAGTAAGATGACACATCAGGACAACAAGTATAATGACGCAGTAAGATGACAACCAGGATAACAGGTATAATGACGCAGTAAGATGACATATTGGGATGACAGGTATAATGACGCAGTAAGATGACATATTGGGATGACAGGTATAATGACGCAGTAGGATGACACATCAGGACAACAGGTATAATGACGCAGTAAGATGACACATCAGGATAACACGTATAATGACACGGTAAGATGACATATTGGGATGACAGGTATAATGACGCAGTAAGATGACACATCAGGATAACACGTATAATGACACAGTAAGATGACATATTGGGATGACAGGTATAATGACGCAGTAAGATGACAACCAGGATGACAGGTATAATGACGCAGTAAGATGACAAACAGGATAACAGGTATAATGACGCAGTCAGACGACACATCAGGAAGACATATATAATGACGCAGTAAGATGACACATCAGGACAACAGGTATCATGACGCAGTAAGATGACAACAAGGATGACAGGTATAATGACGCAGTAAGATGAGACATCAGGATAACACGTATAATGACGCAGTGAGATGACATATTGGGATGACAGGTATAATGACGCAGTAAGACGACATACTGGGATGACAGGTATAATGACGCAGTAAGATGACAACCAGGATGACAGGTATAATGACGCAGTAAGATGACACATCAGGATAACACGTATAATGACGCAGTAAGATGACAACCAGGATGACAGGTATAATGACGCAGTAAGATGACAACCAGGATGACAGGTATAATGATGCAGTAAGATGACATATTGGGTTGACAGGTATAATGACGCAGTAAGATGACACATCAGGATAACATGTATAATGACGCAGTAAGACGACATATTGGGATGACAGGTATAATGACGCAGTAAGATGACAACCAGGATAACAGGTATAATGATGCAGTAAGATGACACATCAAGACAACAGGTATAATGACGCAGTAAGACGACATATTGGGATGACAGGTAAAATGACGCAGTAAGATGACAACCAGGATGACAGGTATAATGACGCAGTAAGATGACACATCAGGAAGACAGGTATAATGACGCAGTAGGATGACGCATCAGGACAACAGGTATAATGACGCAGTAAGATGACACATCAGGATAACACGTATAATGACGCAGTAAGATGACATATTGGGATGACAGGTATAATGACGCAGAAAGATGACAACCAGGATGACAGGTATAATGACACAGTAAGATGACACATCAGGAAGACAGGTATAATGACGCAGTAAGACGACACATCAGGAAGACAGATATAATGATGCAGTAAGATGACACATCAGGACAACAGGTATAATGACGCAGTAAGATGACACAGCAGGATAACACGTATAATGACGCAGAAAGATGTCATATTGGGTTGACAGGTATAATGACGCAGTAAGATGACATATTGGGATGACAGTTATAATGACGCAGTAAGATGACAACCAGGATAAAAGGTATAATGATGCAGTAAGATGACACACCAGGATGACAGGGATAATGACGCAGTAAGATGACACATCAGGAAGACAGGTATAATGACACAGTAAGATGACATATTGGGATGACAGGTATAATGACGCAGTAAGATGACAACCAGGATAACAGGTATAATGACGCAGTAGGATGACACATCAGGACAACTGGTACAATGATTCAATAAGATGACACATCAGGAAGACATATATAATGACGCAGTAAGATGACACATCAGGACAACAGGTATAATGACGCAGTAAGATGACACATCAGGACAACAGGTATAATGACGCAGTAAGACGACACATCAGGAAGACAGATATAATGATGCAGTAAGATGACACATCAGGACAACAGGTATAATGACGCAGTAAGATGACACAGCAGGATAACACGTATAATGACGCAGAAAGATGTCATATTGGGTTGACAGGTATAATGACGCAGTAAGATGACAACCAGGATAACAGGTATAATGACGCAGTAAGATGACATATTGGGATGACAGGTATAATGACGCAGTGAGATGACATATTGGGATGACAGTTATAATGACGCAGTAAGATGACAACCAGGATAACAGGTATAATGATGCAGTAAGATGACACACCAGGATGACAGCTATAATGACGCAGTAAGATGACACATCAGGAAGACAGGTATAATGACACAGTAAGATGACATATTGGGATGACAGGTATAATGACGCAGTAAGATGACAACCAGGATAACAGGTATAATGACGCAGTAGGATGACACATCAGGACAACTGGTATAATGATTCAATAAGATGACACATCAGGAAGACATATATAATGACGCAGTAAGATGACACATCAGGACAACAGGTATAATGACGCAGTAAGATGACACATCAGGAAGACAGGTATAATGACACAGTAAGATGACATATTGGGATGACAGGTATAATGACGCAGTAAGATGACAACCAGGACAACAGGTATAATGACGCAGTAGGATGACACATCAGGATAACATGTATAATGATGCAGTAAGATGACAACCAGGATGACAGGTATAATGACGCAGAAAGATGACAACCAGGATAACAGGTATAATGACGCAGTAGGATGACACATCAGGACAACTGGTATAATGATTCAATAATATGACACATCAGGAAGACAGATATAATGACGCAGTAGGATGACACATCAGGACAACAGGTATAATGACGCAGTAAGGTGACATATTGGGATGACAGGTATAATGACGCAGTAAGATGACAACCAGGGTGACAGGTATAATGACGCAGTAAGATGACATATTGGGATGACAGGTATAATGACGCAGTAAGATGACAACCAGGATGACAGGAATAATGACACAGTAAGATGACACATCAGGAAGACAGGTATAATGACGCAGTAGGATGACACATCAGGACAACAGGTATAATGACACAGTAAGATGACACATCAGGAAGACAGATATAATGACGCAGTAAGATGACAACCAGGATAACAGGTATAATGACGCAGTAAGATGACACATCAGGAAGACAGGTATAATGACGCAGTAGGATGACACACCAGGATGACAGGTATAATGACGCAGTTAGAAGACAACCAGGATGACAGGCATAATGACGCAGTAAGATGACAACCAGGATAACAGGTATAATGACACAGTAAGATGACACATCAGGACAACAGGTATAATGACGCAGTAAGACGACACATCAGGAAGACAGATATAATGATGCAGTAAGATGACACATCAGGACAACAGGTATAATGACGCAGTAAGATGACACAGCAGGATAACACGTATAATGACGCAGAAAGATGTCATATTGGGTTGACAGGTATAATGACGCAGTAAGATGACAACCAGGATAACAGGTATGATGACGCAGTAAGATGACATATTGGGATGACAGGTATAATGACGCAGTAAGATGACATATTGGGATGACAGTTATAATGACGCAGTAAGATGACAACCAGGATAAAAGGTATAATGATGCAGTAAGATGACACACCAGGATGACAGGGATAATGACGCAGTAAGATGACACATCAGGATAACACGTATAATGACGCAGTAAGATGACACATCAGGATAACACGTATAATGACACGATAAGATGACATATTGGGATGACAGGTATAATGACGCAGTAAGATGACAACCAGGATGACAGGTATAATGACGCAGTAAGATGACACATCAGGATAACACGTATAATGACGCAGTGAGATGACATATTGGGATGACAGGTATAATGACGCAGTAAGATGACAACCAGGATGACAGGTATAATGACGCAGTAAGATGACAACCAGGATAACAGGTAAAATGACACAGTAAGATGACACATCAGGACAACAGGTATAATGACGCAGTAAGACAACACATCAAGATGACAGGTATAATGACGCAGTAAGATGACAAATCAGGATAACACGTATAATGACACAGAAAGATGACATATTGGGATAACAGGTATAATGACGCAGTAAGATGACACATCAGGACAACTGGTATAATGACGCAGTAAGGTGACATATTGGGATGACAGGTATAATGACGCAGTAAGATGACAACCAGGATGACAGGGATAATGACGCAGTAAGATGACACATCAGGATAACACGTATAATGACGCAGTAAGATGACACATCAGGATAACACGTATAATGACACGATAAGATGACATATTGGGATGACAGGTATAATGACGCAGTAAGATGACAACCAGGATGACAGGTATAATGACGCAGTAAGATGACACATCAGGATAACACGTATAATGACGCAGTGAGATGACATATTGGGATGACAGGTATAATGACGCAGTAAGATGACAACCAGGATGACAGGTATAATGACGCAGTAAGATGACAACCAGGATAACAGGTAAAATGACACAGTAAGATGACACATCAGGACAACAGGTATAATGACGCAGTAAGACAACACATCAAGATGACAGGTATAATGACGCAGTAAGATGACAAATCAGGATAACACGTATAATGACACAGAAAGATGACATATTGGGATAACAGGTATAATGACGCAGTAAGATGACACATCAGGACAACTGGTATAATGACGCAGTAAGGTGACATATTGGGATGACAGATATAATGACGCAGTAAGATGACACATCAGGATAACACGTATAATGACGCAGTAAGATGACATATTGGGATGACAGGTATAATGACGCAGTAAGATGACAACCAGGATAACAGGTATAATGACGCAGTAAGATGACATATTGGGATGACAGGTATAATGACGCAGTAAGATGACATATTGGGATGACAGGTATAATGACGCAGTAGGATGACACATCAGGACAACAGGTATAATGACGCAGTAAGATGACACATCAGGATAACACGTATAATGACACGGTAAGATGACATATTGGGATGACAGATATAATGACGCAGTAAGATGACACATCAGGATAACACGTATAATGACACAGGAAGTTGACATATTGGGATGACAGGTATAATGACGCAGTAAGATGACAACCAGGATAACAGGTATAATGACAAAGTAGGATGACACATCAGGACAACTGGTATAATGATTCAATAAGATGACACATCAGGAAGACAGATATAATGACGCAGTAGGATGACACATCACGACAACAGGTATAATGACGCAGTAAGGTGACATATTGGGATGACAGGTATAATGACGCAGTAAGATGACACATCAGGATAACACGTATAATGACGCAGTAAGATGACATTTTGGGATGACAGGTATAATAATGCAGTAAGATGACACATCAAGACAACAGGTAAAATGACGCAGTAAGACGACATATTGGGATGACAGGTATAATGACGCAGTAACATGACAACCAGGATGACAGGTATAATGACGCAGTAAGATGACACATCAGGAAGACAGGTATAATGACGCAGTAGGATGACACATCAGGACAACAGGTATAATGACGCAGTAAGATCACACATCAGGATAACACGTAAATTGACGCAGTAAGATGACATATTGGGATGACAGGTATAATGACGCAGTAAGATGACATTGGGATGACAGGTATAATGACGCAGTAAGATGACAACCAGGATGACAGGTATAATGACGCAGTAAGATGACAACCAGGATAACAGGTATAATGACGCAGTAAGACGACACATCAGGAAGACATATATAATGACGCAGTAAGATGACAACCAGGATGACAGGTATAATGACAAAGTAAGATTACATATTGGGATGACAGGTATAATGACTCAGTAAGGTGACAACCAGGATGACAGGCATAATGACGCAGTAAGATGACAACCAGGATAACAGGTATAATGACACAGTAAGATGACACATCAGGACAACAGGTATAATGACGCAGTAAGACAACACATCAGGATGACAGGAATAATGACGCAGTAAGATGACATATTGGGATGACAGGTATAATGACGCAGTAAGATGACAACCAGGCTAACAGGTATAATGAAGCAGTAAGTTGACACATCAAGACAACAGGTATAATGACGCAGTAAGACGACACATCAGGAAGACAGATATAATGACGCAGTAAGATGACACATCAGGACAACACGTATAATGACGCAGTAAGACGACACATCAGGAAGACAGGTATAATGACGCAGTAGGATGACACATCAGGACAACTGGTATAATGACGCAGTAAGATGACACATCAGGATAACAGGTATAATGACGCAGTAAGATGACATATATGGATGACAGGTAAAATGACGCAGTAAGATGACAACCAGGATAACAGGTATAATGACGCAGGAAGAAGACATATTGGGATGACAGGTATAATGACGCAGTAAGATGACAACCAGGATGACAGGTATAATGACGCAGTAAGATGACATATTGGGATGACAGGTATAATGACGCAGTAAGATGACACATCAGGACAACAGGTATAATGACGCAGTAAGACAACACATCAGGATGACAGGTATAATGACGTAGTAGGATGACACATCAGGACAAAAGTTATAATGACGCCGTAAGATGACACATCAGGATAACACGTATAATGACGCAGTAAGATGACACATCAGGATAACACGTGTAATGACGCAGTAAGATGACAACCAGGATAACAGGTATAATGACGCAGTAAGATGACACATCAGGAAGACAGGTATAATGACGCAGTAGGATGACACACCAGGATGACAGGTATAATGACGCAGTTAGAAGACAACCAGGATGACAGGCATAATGACGCAGTAAGATGACAACCAGGATAACAGGTATAATGACACAGTAAGATGACACATCAGGACAACATGTATAATGATGCAGTAAGATGACAACCAGGATGACAGGTATAATGACGCAGTAAGATGACAACCAGGATAACAGGTATAATGACGCAGTAGGATGACACATCAGGACAACTGGTATAATGATTCAATAATATGACACATCAGGAAGACAGATATAATGACGCAGTAGGATGACACATCAGGACAACAGGTATAATGACGCAGTAAGGTGACATATTGGGATGACAGGTATAATGACGCAGTAAGATGACAACCAGGATAACAGGTATAATGATGGAGTAAGATGACACATCAAGACAACAGGTATAATGACGCAGTAAGACGACATATTGGGATGACAGGTAAAATGACGCAGTAAGATGACAACCAGGATGACAGGTATAATGACGCAGTAAGATGACACATCAGGATAACACGTATAATGACGCAGTAAGATGACATATTGTGATGACAGGTATAATGACGCAGTAAGATGACAACCAGGATGACAGGCATAATGACGCAGTAAGATGACACATCAAGACAACAGGTATAATGACGCAGTAAGACGACATATTGGGATGACAGGTAAAATGACGCAGTAAGATGACAACCAGGATGACAGGTATAATGACGCAGTAAGATGACACATCAGGATAACACGTATAATGACGCAGTAAGATGACATATTGGGATGACAGGTATAATGACGCAGTAAGATGACAACCAGGATGACAGGTATAATGACACAGTAGGATGACACATCAGGACAACTGGTATAATGATTCAATTAGATGACACATCAGGAAGACAGATATAATGACGCAGTAGGATGACACATCAGGACAACAGGTATAATGACGCAGTAAGGTGACACATCAGGATAACACGTATAATGACGCAGTAAGATGACATATTGGGATGACAGGAATAATGACGCAGTAAGATGACAACCAGGATGACAGGTATAATGACGCAGTAAGATGACACATCAGGATAACACGTATAATGACGCAGTGAGATGACATATTGGGATGACAGGTATAATGACGCAGTAAGATGACAACCAGGATGACAGGAATAATGACGCAGTAAGATGACATATTGGGATGACAGGTATAATGACGCAGTAAGATGACAACCAGGATAACAGGTATAATGACACAGTAGGATGACACATCAGGACAACTGGTATAATGATTCAATTAGATGACACATCAGGAAGACAGATATAATGACGCAGTAAGATGACACATCAGGATAACACGTATAATGACGCAGTAAGATGACATATTGGGATGACAGCTATAATGACGCAGTAAGATGACAACCAGGATAACAGGTATAATGACGCAGTAAGATGACATATTGGGATGACAGGTATAATGACCCAGTAAGATGACAACCAGGATAACATGTATAATGATGCAGTAAGATGACAACCAGGATGACAGGTATAATGACGCAGTAAGATGACAACCAGGATAACAGGTATAATGACGCAGTAGGATGACACATCAGGACAACTGGTATAATGATTCAATAATATGACACATCAGGAAGACAGATATAATGACGCAGTAGGATGACACATCAGGACAACAGGTATAATGACGCAGTAAGGTGACATATTGGGATGACAGGTATAATGACGCAGTAAGATGACAACCAGGATAACAGGTATAATGATGGAGTAAGATGACACATCAAGACAACAGGTATAATGACGCAGTAAGACGACATATTGGGATGACAGGTAAAATGACGCAGTAAGATGACAACCAGGATGACAGGTATAATGACGCAGTAAGATGACACATCAGGATAACACGTATAATGACGCAGTAAGATGACATATTGTGATGACAGGTATAATGACGCAGTAAGATGACAACCAGGATGACAGGCATAATGACGCAGTAAGATGACACATCAAGACAACAGGTATAATGACGCAGTAAGACGACATATTGGGATGACAGGTAAAATGACGCAGTAAGATGACAACCAGGATGACAGGTATAATGACGCAGTAAGATGACACATCAGGATAACACGTATAATGACGCAGTAAGATGACATATTGGGATGACAGGTATAATGACGCAGTAAGATGACAACCAGGATGACAGGTATAATGACACAGTAGGATGACACATCAGGACAACTGGTATAATGATTCAATTAGATGACACATCAGGAAGACAGATATAATGACGCAGTAGGATGACACATCAGGACAACAGGTATAATGACGCAGTAAGGTGACACATCAGGATAACACGTATAATGACGCAGTAAGATGACATATTGGGATGACAGGAATAATGACGCAGTAAGATGACACATCAGGATAACACGTATAATGACGCAGTAAGATGACATATTGGGATGACAGGTATAATGACGCAGTAAGATGACAACCAGGATGACAGGTATAATGACGCAGTAAGATGACACATCAGGATAACACGTATAATGACGCAGTGAGATGACATATTGGGATGACAGGTATAATGACGCAGTAAGATGACAACCAGGATGACAGGAATAATGACGCAGTAAGATGACATATTGGGATGACAGGTATAATGACGCAGTAAGATGACAACCAGGATAACAGGTATAATGACACAGTAGGATGACACATCAGGACAACTGGTATAATGATTCAATTAGATGACACATCAGGAAGACAGATATAATGACGCAGTAAGATGACACATCAGGATAACACGTATAATGACGCAGTAAGATGACATATTGGGATGACAGCTATAATGACGCAGTAAGATGACAACCAGGATAACAGGTATAATGACGCAGTAAGATGACATATTGGGATGACAGGTATAATGACCCAGTAAGATGACAACCAGGATAACAGGTATAATGACGCAGTAAGATGACAACCAGGATGACAGGTATAATGACGCAGTAAGATGACAACCAGGATAACAGGTATAATGACGCAGTAAGATGACATATCAGGACAACAGGTATAATGACGCAGTAAGGTGACATATTGGGATGACAGGTATAACGACGCAGTAAGATGACATATTCGGATGACAGGTCTAATGACGCAGTAAGATGACAACCAGGATGACAGGTATGATGACGCAGTAAGATGACACATCAGGATAACACGTATAATGACGCAGTGAGATGACATATTGGGATGACAGGTATAATGACGCAGTAAGATGACAACCAGGATGACAGGTATAATGACGCAGTGAGATGACACATCAGGACAACAGGTATAATGACGCAGTAAGATGACACATCAGGATAACACGTATAATGATGCAGTAAGATGACATATTGGGATAACAGGTATAATGACGCAGTAAGATGACATATTGGGATGACAGGTATAATGACGCAGTAAGATGACAACCAGGATGACAGGTATAATGACGCAGTAAGATGACACATCAGGAAGACAGGTATAATGACGCAGTAGGATGACACATCAGGACAACAGGTATAATGACGCAGTAAGATGACATATTGGGATGACAGGTATAATGACGCAGTAAGATGACAACCAGGATGACAGGTATAATGACGCAGTAAGATGACACATCAGGAAGACAGGTATAATGACGCAGTAGGATGACACATCAGGACAACAGGTATACTGACGCAGTAAGATGACATATTGGGATGACAGGTATAATGACGCAGTAAGATGACAACCAGGATGACAGGTATAATGACGCAGTAAGATGACACATCAGGATAACACGTATAATGACGCAGTGAGATGACATATTGGGATGACAGGTATAATGACGCAGTAAGATGACAACCAGGATGACAGGTATAATGACGCAGTGAGATGACACATCAGGACAACAGGTATAATGACGCAGTAAGATGACACATCAGGATAACACGTATAATGATGCAGTAAGATGACATATTGGGATGACAGGTATAATGACGCAGTAAGATGACAACCAGGATAACAGGTATAATGACGCAGTAAGATGACATATTGGGATGACAGGTATAATGACGCAGTAAGATGAGATATTGGGATGACAGGTATAATGACGCAGTAAGATGACAACCAGGCTAACAGGTATAATGAAGCAGTAAGTTGACACATCAAGACAACAGGTATAATGACGCAGTAAGATGACAACCAGGATGACATGTATAATGACAAAGTAAGATGACATATTGGGATGACAGGTATAATGACGCAATAAGATGACAACCAGGCTAAGAGGTATAATGAAGCAGTAAGTTGACACATCAAGACAACAGGTATAATGACGCAGTAAGACGACATATTGGGATGACAGGTATAATGACTCAGTAAGATGACGACCAGGATGACAGGTATAATGACGCAGTAAGATGACATATTGGGATGACAGGTATAATGACGCAGTAAGATGACAACCAGGATGACAGGTATAATGACGCAGTAAGATGACACATCAGGATAACACGTATAATGACGCAGTAGGATGACACATCAGGACAACAGGTATAATGACGCAGTAAGATGACACATCAGGATAACACGTATAATGACGCAGTAAGATGACAACCAGGATGACAGGTATAATGACGCAGTAAGATGACAACCAGGATGACAGGTATAATGACGCAGTATGATGAGACATCAGGATAACACGTATAATGACGCAGTGAGATGATATATTGGGATGACAGGTATAATGACGCAGTAAGATGACAACCAGGATGACAGGTATAATGACGCAGTAAGATGACAACCAGGATAACAGGTATAATGACACAGTAAGATGACACATCAGGACAACAGGTATAATGACACAGTAAGATGACACATCAGGACAACAGGTATAATGACGCAGTAAGACGACACATCAGGATGACAGATATAATGACGCAGTAAGATGACACATCAGGACAACAGGTATAATGACGCAGTAAGATGACACATCAGGATAACACGTATAATGACGCAGTGAGATGACACATCAGGAAGACAGATATAATGACACAGTAAGATGACATTTGGATGACAGGTATAATGATGCAGTAAGATGACATATTGGGATGACAGGTATAATGACGCAGTAAGATGACAACCAGGATAACAGGTACAATGATTCAATAAGATGACACATCAAGACAACAGGTATAATGACGCAGTAAGATGACATATTGGGATGACAGGTATAATGACGCAGTAAGATGACAACCAGGATGACAGGTATAATGACGCAGTAAGATGACATATTGGGATGACAGGCATAATGACGCAGTAAGATGACAACCAGGATGACAGGTATAATGACGCAGTAAGATGACACATCAGGATAACACGTATAATGACGCAGTAAGATGACATATTGGGATGACAGGTATAATGACGCAGTAAGATGACAACCAGGATAACAGGTATAATGACACAGTAAGATGACACATCAGGACAACAGGTATAATGACGCAGTAAGACAACACATCAGGATGACAGGTATTATGACGCAGTAAGATGACACATCAGTATAACACGTATAATGACGCAGTGAGATGACATATTGTGATGACAGGTATAATAACGCAGTAAGATGACAACCAGGATGACAGGTATAATGACGCAGTAAGATGACACATCAGGACAACAGGTATAATGACGCAGTAAGATGACACATCAGGATAACACGTATAATGATGCAGTAAGATGACATATTGGGATGACAGGTATAATGACGCAGTAAGATGACAACCAGGATGACAGGTATAATGACGCAGTAAGATGACATATTGGGATGACAGGTATAATGACGCAGTAAGATGACAACCAGGATAACACGTATAATGATGCAGTAAGATGACATATTGGGATGACAGGTATAATGACGCAGTAAGATGACAACCAGGATGACAGGTATAATGACGCAGTAAGATGACACATCAGGATAACACGTATAATGACGCAGTAAGATGACAACCAGGATGACAGGTATAATGACGCAGTAAGATGACAACCAGGATAACACGTATAATGACGCAGTGAGATGACACATCAGGAAGACAGATATAATGACACAGTAAGATGACATTGGGATGACAGGTATAATGATGCAGTAAGATGACATATTGGGATGACAGGTATAATGACGCAGTAAGATGACAACCAGGATAACAGGTATAATGATTCAATAAGATGACACATCAAGACAACAGGTATAATGACGCAGTAAGATGACATATTGGGATGACAGGTATAATGACGCAGAAAGATGACAACCAGGATGACAGGTATAATGACGCAGTAAGATGACATATTAGGATGACAGGTATAATGACGCAGTAAGATGACAACCAGGATGACAGGTATAATGACGCAGTAAGATGACACATCAGGATAACACGTATAATGACGCAGTAAGATGACATATTGGGATGACAGGTATAATGACGCAGTAAGATGACAACCAGGATAACAGGTATAATGACGCAGTAAGATGACACATCAAGACAACAGGTATAATGACGCAGTACGACGACATATTGGGATGACAGGTATAATGACGCAGTAAGATGACAACCAGGATGACAGGTATAATGACGCAGTAAGATGACACATCAGGAAGACAGGTATAATGACGCAGTAGGATGACACACCAGGACAACAGGTATAATGACGCAGTAAGATGACACATCAGGATAACACGTATAATGACGCAGTAAGATGACATTTTGGGATGACAGGTATAATGACGCAGTAAGATGACAACCAGGATGACAGGTATAATGACGCAGTATGATGAGACATCAGGATAACACGTATAATGACGCAGTGAGATGATATATTGGGATGACAGGTATAATGACGCAGTAACATGACAACCAGGATGACAGGTATAATGACGCAGTAATATGACAACCAGGATAACAGGTATAATGACGCAGTAAGATGACACATCAGGACAACAGGTATAATGACACAGTAAGATGACACATCAGGACAACAGGTATAATGACGCAGTAAGACGACACATCAGGAAGACAGATATAATGACGCAGTAAGATGACACATCAGGACAACAGGTATAATGACGCAGTAAGATGACACATCAGGATAACACGTATAATGACGCAGTAAGACGACACATCAGGAAGACAGGTATAATGACGCAGTAAGATGACACATCAGGATAACACGTATAATGACGCAGTAAGATGACATATATGGATGACAGGTATAATGACGCAGTAAGATGACAACCAGGATAACAGGTATAATGACGCAGTAAGAAGACATATTGGGATGACAGGTATAATGACGCAGTAAGATGACAACCAGGATGACGGGTATAATGACGCAGTAAGATGACATATTGGGATGACAGGTACAATGACGCAGTAAGATGACAACCAGGATGACAGGTATAATGACGCAGTAAGATGACACATCAGGATAACACGTATAATGACGCAGTAAGATGACATATAGGGATGACAGGTATAATGACGCAGTAAGATGACACATCAGGACAACAGGTATAATGACGCAGTAAGGTGACATATTGGGATGACAGATATAATGACGCAGTAAGATGACAACCAGGATGACAGGTATAATGACGCAGTAAGATGACACATCAGGATAACACGTATAATGACGCAGTAAGATGACATATTGGGATGACAGGTATAATGACGCAGAAAGATGACAACCAGGATGACAGGTATAATGACGCAGTAAGATGACACATCAGGATAACACGTATAATGACGCAGTGAGATGACAACCAGGATGACAGGTATAATGACGCAGTAAGATGACAACCAGGATGACAGGTATAATGACGCAGTAAGATGACATATTGGGATGACAGGTATAATGACGCAGTAAGATGACAACCAGGATAACAGGTATAATGACACAGTAGGATGACACATCAGGACAACTGGTATAATGATTCAATTAGATGACACATCAGGAAGACAGATACAATGACGCAGTAAGATGACACATCAGGAAAACACGTATAATGACGAAGTAAGATGACATATTGGGATGACAGCTATAATGACGCAGTAAGATGACAACCAGGATAACAGGTATAATGACGCAGTAAGATGACATATTGGGATGACAGGTATAATGACCCAGTAAGATGACAACCAGGATAACAGGTATAATGACGCAGTAAGATGACAACCAGGATGACAGGTATAATGACGCAGTAAGATGACAACCAGGATAACAGGTATAATGACGCAGTAAGATGACATATTGGGATGACAGGTATAATGACGCAGTAAGATGACAACCAGGATGACAGGTATAATGACGCAGTAAGATGACACATCAGGAAGACAGGTATAATGACGCAGTAGGATGACACATCAGGACAACAGGTATAATGACGCAGTAAGATGACATATTCGGATGACAGGTATAATGACGCAGTAAGATGACAACCAGGATGACAGGTATAATGACGCAGTAAGATGACACATCAGGATAACACGTATAATGACGCAGTGAGATGACATATTGGGATGACAGGTATAATGACGCAGTAAGATGACAACCAGGATGACAGGTATAATGACGCAGTGAGATAACACATCAGGACAACAGGTATAATGACGCAGTAAGATGACACATCAGGATAACACGTATAATGATGCAGTAAGATGACATATTGGGATAACAGGTATAATGACGCAGTAAGATGACATATTGGGATGACAGGTATAATGACGCAGTAAGATGACAACCAGGATGACAGGTATAATGACGCAGTAAGATGACACATCAGGAAGACAGGTATAATGACGCAGTAGGATGACACATCAGGACAACAGGTATAATGACGCAGTAAGATGACATATTGGGATGACAGGTATAATGACGCAGTAAGATGACACATCAGGAAGACAGGTATAATGACGCAGTAGGATGACACATCAGGACAACAGGTATAATGACGCAGTAAGATGACATATTGGGATGACAGCTATAATGATGCAGTAAGATGACAACCAGGATAACAGGTATAATGACACAGTAAGATGACAACCAGGATGACAGGTATAATGACAAAGTAAGATGACATATTGGGATGACAGGTATAATGACGCAATAAGATGACAACCAGGCTAACAGGTATAATGAAGCAGTAAGTTGACACATCAAGACAACAGGTATAATGACGCAGTAAGACGACATATTGGGATGACAGGTATAATGACTCAGTAAGATGATGACCAGGATGACAGGTATAATGACGCAGTAAGATGACATATTGGGATGACAGGTATAATGACGCAGTAAGATGACAACCAGGATGACAGGTATAATGACGCAGTAAGATGACACATCAGGATAACACGTATATTGACGCAGTAGGATGACACATCAGGACAACAGGTATAATGACGCAGTAAGATGACACATCAGGATAACACGTATAATGACGCAGTAAGATGACAACCAGGATGACAGGTATAATGACGCAGTAAGATGACAACCAGGATGACAGGTATAATGACGCAGTATGATGAGACATCAGGATAACACGTATAATGACGCAGTGAGATGATATATTGGGATGACAGGTATAATGACGCAGTAAGATGACAACCAGGATGACAGGAATAATGACGCAGTAAGATGACATATTGGGATGACAGGTATAATGACGCAGTAAGATGACAACCAGGATGAAAGGTATAATGACGCAGTAAGATAACACATCAGGATAACACGTATAATGATGCAGTAAGATGACATATTGGGATGACAGATATAATGACGCAGTAAGATGACAACCGGGATGACAGGCATTGACGCAGTAACATGACAACCAGGATAACAGGTATAATGACAAAGTAGGATGACACATCAGGACAACTGGTATAATGAAGCATTAAGATGACACATCAAGACAACAGGTATAATGACGCAGTAAGATAACACATCAGGATAACACGTATAATGATGCAGTAAGAAGACATATTGGGATGACAGGTATAATGACGCAGTGAGATGACAACCAGGATGACAGGTATAATGACGCAGTAAGATGACACATCAGGATAACACGTATAATGACGCAGTAAGATGACAACCAGGATGACAGGTATAATGACGCAGTAAGATGACAACCAGGATAACAGGTATAATGATTCAATAAGATGACACATCAAGACAACAGGTATAATGACGCAGTAAGATGACACATCAGGACAACAGGTATAATGATGCAGTAAGATGACATATTGGGATGACAGGTATAATGATGCAGTAAGATGACATATTGGGATGACAGGTATAATGACGCAGTAAGATGACAACCAGGATAACAGGTATAATGATTCAATAAGATGACACATCAAGACAACAGGTATAATGACGCAGTAAGATGACATATTGGGATGACAGGTATAATGACGCAGAAAGATGACAACCAGGATGACAGTTATAATGACGCAGTAAGATGACATAGTAGGATGACAGGTATAATGACGCAGTAAGATGACAACCAGGATGACAGGTATAATGACGCAGTAAGATGACACATCAGGATAACACGTATAATGACGCAGTAAGATGACATATAGGGATGACAGGTATAATGACGCAGTAAGATGACAACCAGGATAACAGGTATAATGACGCAGTAAGATGACATATTGGGATGACAGGTATAATGACGCAGTAAGATGACAACCAGGATGACAGGTATAATGACGCAGTAAGATGACACATCAGGATAACACGTATAATGACGCAGTAAGATGACATATTGGGATGACAGGTATAATGACGCAGTAAGATGACAACCAGGATGACAGGTATAATGACGCAGTAAGATGACAACCAGGATGACAGGTATAATGACGTAGTAAGATGACACATCAGGACAACAGGTATAATGATGCAGTAAGATGACACATCAGGATAACACGTATAATGATGCAGTAAGATGACATATTGGGATGACAGGTATAATGACGCAGTAAGATGACAACCAGGATTACAGGTATAATGATGCAGTAAGATGACACTTCAAGACAACAGGTATAATGATGCAGTAAGATGACATATTGGGATGACAGGTAAAATGACGCAGTAAGATGACAACCAGGATGACAGGTATAATGACGCAGTAAGATGACACATCAGGAAGACAGGTATAATGACGCAGTGAGATGACACATCAGGAAGACAGATATAATGACGCAGTAAGATGACATATTGGGATGACAGGTATAATGACACAGTAAGATGACAACCAGGATGACAGGTATAATGACGCAGTAAGATGACACATCAGGAAGACAGGTATAATGACGCAGTAGGATGACACACCAGGACAACAGGTATAATGACGCAGTAAGATGACACAACAGGATAACACGTATAATGACGCAGTAAGATGACATTTTGGGATGACAGGTATAATGACGCAGTAAGATGACAACCAGGATGACAGGTATAATGACGCAGTATGATGAGACATCAGGATAACACGTATAATGACGCAGTGAGATGATATATTGGGATGACAGGTACAATGACGCAGTAAGATGACAACCAGGATGACAGGTATAATGACGCAGTAAGATGACAACCAGGATAACAGGTATAATGACACAGTAAGACGACACATCAGGAAGACAGATATAATGACGCAGTAAGATGACACATCAGGACAACAGGTATAATGACGCAGTAAGATGACACATCAGGATAACACGTATAATGACGCAGTAAGACGACACATCAGGAAGACAGGTATAATGACGCAGTGAGATGACACATCAGGATAACACGTATAATGACGAAGTAAGATGACATATATGGATGACAGGTATAATGACGCAGTAAGATGACAACCAGGATGACGGGTATAATGACGCAGTAAGATGACATATTGGGATGACAGGTATAATGACGCAGTAATATGACAACCAGGATGACAGGTATAATGACGCAGTAAGATGACACATCAGGATAACACGTATAATGACGCAGTAAGATGACATATAGGGATGACAGGTATAATGACGCAGTAAGATGACAACCAGGATAACAGGTATAATGACGCAGTAAGATGACAACCAGGATTACAGATATAATGACGCAGTAAGATGACATATTGGGATGACAGGTATAATGACGCAGTAAGATGACAACCAGGATGACAGGTATAATGACGCAGTAAGATGACACATCAGGATAACACGTATAATGACGCAGTAAGATGACATATTGGGATGACAGCTATAATGACGCAGTAAGATGACAACCGGGATGACAGGCATAATGACGCAGTAAGATGACAACCAGGATAACAGGTATAATGACACAGTAGGATGACACATCAGGACAACTGGTATAATGATTCAATTAGATGACACATCAGGAAGACAGATATAATGACGCAGTAAGATGACACATCAGGAAAACACGTATAATGACGCAGTAAGATGACATATTGGGATGACAGGTATAATGACGCAGTAAGATGACAACCAGGATAACAGGTATAATGACGCAGTAAGATGACATATTGGGATGACAGGTATAATGACCCAGAAAGATGACAACCAGGATAACAGGTATAATGACGCAGTAAGATGACAACCAGGATAACAGGTATAATGACACAGTAAGATGACACATCAGGACAACAGGTATAATGACGCAGTAAGACAACACATCAGGATGACAGGTATAATGACGCAGTAAGATGACACATCAGTATAACACGTATAATGACGCAGTGAGATGACATATTGTGATGACAGGTATAATGACGCAATAAGATGACAACCAGGATGACAGGTATAATGACGCAGTAAGATGACACATCAGGACAACAGGTATAATGACGCAGTAAGATGACACATCAGGATAACACGTATAATGATGCAGTAAGATGACATATTGGGATGACAGGTATAATGACGCAGTAAGATGACAACCAGGATGACAGGTATAATGACGCAGTAAGATGACAACCAGGATAACAGGTATAATGACGCAGTAGGATGACACATCAGGACAACTGGTATAATGATTCAATAAGATGACACATCAGGACAACAGGTATAATGACGCAGTAAGATGACACATCAGGATAACACGTATAATGATGCAGTAAGATGACATATTGGGATGACAGGTATAATGACGCAGTAAGATGACAACCAGGATGACAGGTATAATGACGCAGTAAGGTGACACATCAGGACAACAGGTATAATGACGCAGTAAGATGACACATCAGGATAACACGTATAATGATGCAGTAAGATGACATATTGGGATGACAGGTATAATGACGCAGTAAGATGACAACCAGGATGACAGGTATAATGACGCAGTAAGATGACAACCAGGATAACAGGTATAATGACGCTGTAGGATGACACATCAGGACAACTGGTATAATGATTCAATAAGATGACACATCAGGACAACAGGTATAATGACGCAGTAAGATGACACATCAGGATAACACGTATAATGATGCAGTAAGATGACATATTGGGATGACAGGTATAATGACGCAGTAAGATGACAACCAGGATGACAGGTATAATGACGCAGTAAGATGACAACCAGGATAACAGGTATAATGACGCAGTAGGATGACACATCAGGACAACTGGTATAATGATTCAATAAGATGACACATCAGGACAACAGGTATAATGACGCAGTAAGATGACACATCAGGATAACACGTATAATGACGCAGTAAGATGACAACCAGGATGACAGGTATAATGACGCAGTAGGATGACACATCAGGACAACAGGTATAATGACGCAGTAAGGTGACAACCGGGATGACAGGCATAATGACGCAGTAAGATGACAACCAGGATAACAGATATAATGACGCAGTAAGATGACATATTGGGATGACAGGTATAATGACACAGTAAGATGACAACCAGGATGACAGGTATAATGACGCAGTAAGATGACACATCAGGAAGACAGGTATAATGACGCAGTAGGATGACACACCAGGACAACAGGTATAATGACGCAGTAAGATGACACAACAGGATAACACGTATAATGACGCAGTAAGATGACATTTTGGGATGACAGGTATAATGACGCAGTAAGATGACAACCAGGATGACAGGTATAATGACGCAGTATGATGAGACATCAGGATAACACGTATAATGACGCAGTGAGATGATATATTGGGATGACAGGTACAATGACGCAGTAAGATGACAACCAGGATGACAGGTATAATGACGCAGTAAGATGACAACCAGGATAACAGGTATAATGACACAGTAAGACGACACATCAGGAAGACAGATATAATGACGCAGTAAGATGACACATCAGGACAACAGGTATAATGACGCAGTAAGATGACACATCAGGATAACACGTATAATGACGCAGTAAGACGACACATCAGGAAGACAGGTATAATGACGCAGTGAGATGACACATCAGGATAACACGTATAATGACGAAGTAAGATGACATATATGGATGACAGGTATAATGACGCAGTAAGATGACAACCAGGATGACGGGTATAATGACGCAGTAAGATGACATATTGGGATGACAGGTATAATGACGCAGTAATATGACAACCAGGATGACAGGTATAATGACGCAGTAAGATGACACATCAGGATAACACGTATAATGACGCAGAAAGATGACATATAGGGATGACAGGTATAATGACGCAGTAAGATGACAACCAGGATAACAGGTATAATGACGCAGTAAGATGACAACCAGGATTACAGATATAATGACGCAGTAAGATGACATATTGGGATGACAGGTATAATGACGCAGTAAGATGACAACCAGGATGACAGGTATAATGACGCAGTAAGATGACACATCAGGATAACACGTATAATGACGCAGTAAGATGACATATTGGGATGACAGCTATAATGACGCAGTAAGATGACAACCGGGATGACAGGCATAATGACGCAGTAAGATGACAACCAGGATAACAGGTATAATGACACAGTAGGATGACACATCAGGACAGCTGGTATAATGATTCAATTAGATGACACATCAGGAAGACAGATATAATGACGCAGTAAGATGACACATCAGGAAAACACGTATAATGACGCAGTAAGATGACATATTGGGATGACAGGTATAATGACGCAGTAAGATGACAACCAGGATAACAGGTATAATGATGCAGTAAGATGACATATTGGGATGACAGGTATAATGACCCAGAAAGATGACAACCAGGATAACAGGTATAATGACGCAGTAAGATGACAACCAGGATAACAGGTATAATGACACAGTAAGATGACACATCAGGACAACAGGTATAATGACGCAGTAAGACAACACATCAGGATGACAGGTATAATGACGCAGTAAGATGACACATCAGTATAACACGTATAATGACGCAGTGAGATGACATATTGTGATGACAGGTATAATGACGCAATAAGATGACAACCAGGATGACAGGTATAATGACGCAGTAAGATGACACATCAGGACAACAGGTATAATGACGCAGTAAGATGACACATCAGGATAACACGTATAATGATGCAGTAAGATGACATATTGGGATGACAGGTATAATGACGCAGTAAGATGACAACCAGGATGACAGGTATAATGACGCAGTAAGATGACAACCAGGATAACAGGTATAATGACGCAGTAGGATGACACATCAGGACAACTGGTATAATGATTCAATAAGATGACACATCAGGACAACAGGTATAATGACGCAGTAAGATGACACATCAGGATAACACGTATAATGACGCAGTAAGATGACAACCAGGATGACAGGTATAATGACGCAGTAGGATGACACATCAGGACAACAGGTATAATGACGCAGTAAGGTGACATATTGGGATGACAGATATAATGACGCAGTAAGATGACACATCAGGATAACACGTATAATGACGCAGTAAGATGACATATTGGGATGACAGGTATAATGACGCAGTAAGATGACAACCAGGATGACAGGTATAATGACACAGTAGGATGACACATCAGGACAACAGGTATAATGATGCAGTAAGATGACATATTGGGATGACAGGTATAATGACGCAGTAAGATGACATATTGGGATGACAGGTATAATGACGCAGTAAGATGACAACCAGGCTAACAGGTATAATGAAGCAGTAAGTTGACACATCAAGACAACAGGTATAATGACTCAGTAAGACGACACATCAGGAAGACACATATAATGACGCAGTAAGATGACACATCAGGACAACAGGTATAATGACGCAGTAAGATGACACATCAGGATAACACGTATAATGACGCAGTAAGATGACAACCAGGATGACAGGTATAATGACGCAGTAAGATGACAACCAGGATAACAGGTATAATGACGCAGTAAGATGACATATTGGGATGACAGGTATAATGACGCAGTATGATGACATATTGGGATGACAGGTATAATGACGCAATAAGATGACAACCAGGATAACAGGTATAATGAAGCATTAAGATGACACATCAAGACAACAGGTATAATGACGCAGTAAGATAACACATCAGGATAACACGTATAATGATGCAGTAAGATGACATATTGGGATGACAGGTATAATGACGCAGTGAGATGACAACCAGGATGACAGGTATAATGACGCAGTAAGATGACACATCAGGATAACACGTATAATGACGCAGTAAGATGACAACCAGGATGACAGGTATAATGACGCAGTAAGATGACAACCAGGATAACAGGTATAATGATTCAATAAGATGACACATCAAGACAACAGGTATAATGACGCAGTAAGATGACACATCAGGACAACAGGTATAATGATGCAGTAAGATGACATATTGGGATGACAGGTATAATGATGCAGTAAGATGACATATTGGGATGACAGGTATAATGACGCAGTAAGATGACAACCAGGATAACAGGTATAATGATTCAATAAGATGACACATCAAGACAACAGGTATAATGACGCAGTAAGATGACATATTGGGATGACAGGTATAATGACGGCGAAAGATGACAACCAGGATGACAGTTATAATGACGCAGTAAGATGACATAGTAGGATGACAGGTATAATGACGCAGTAAGATGACAACCAGGATGACAGGTATAATGACGCAGTAAGATGACACATCAGGATAACACGTATAATGACGCAGTAAGATGACATATAGGGATGACAGGTATAATGACGCAGTAAGATGACAACCAGGATAACAGGTATAATGACGCAGTAAGATGACATATTGGGATGACAGGTATAATGACGCAGTAAGATGACAACCAGGATGACAGGTATAATGACGCAGTAAGATGACACATCAGGATAACACGTATAATGACGCAGTAAGATGACATATTGGGATGACAGGTATAATGACGCAGTTAGAAGACAACCAGGATGACAGGCATAATGACGCAGTAAGATGACAACCAGGATAACAGGTATAATGACACAGTAAGATGACACATCAGGACAACAGGTATAATGACGCAGTAAGACGACACATCAGGAAGAGAGATATAATGACGCAGTAAGATGACACATCAGGACAACAGGTATAATGACGCAGTAAGATGACACATCAGGAAGACAGGTATAATGACGCAGTAGGATGACACATCAGGACAACAGGTATAATGACGCAGTAAGATGACACATCAGGATAACACGTATAATGACACAGTAAGATGACATATTGGGATGACAGGTATAATGACGCAGTAAGATGACAACCAGGATAACAGGTATAATGACGCAGTAGGATGACACATCAGGACAACTGGTATAATGATTCAATAAGATGACACATCAGGACAACAGGTATAATGACGCAGTAAGATGACACATCAGGATAACACGTATAATGACGCAGTAAGATGACAACCAGGATGACAGGTATAATGACGCAGTAGGATGACACATCAGGACAACAGGTATAATGACGCAGTAAGGTGACATATTGGGATGACAGATATAATGACGCAGTAAGATGACACATCAGGATAACACGTATAATGACGCAGTAAGATGACATATTGGGATGACAGGTATAATGACGCAGTAAGATGACAACCAGGATGACAGGTATAATGACACAGTAGGATGACACATCAGGACAACAGGTATAATGATGCAGTAAGATGACATATTGGGATGACAGGTATAATGACGCAGTAAGATGACATATTGGGATGACAGGTATAATGACGCAGTAAGATGACAACCAGGCTAACAGGTATAATGAAGCAGTAAGTTGACACATCAAGACAACAGGTATAATGACTCAGTAAGACGACACATCAGGAAGACACATATAATGACGCAGTAAGATGACACATCAGGACAACAGGTATAATGACGCAGTAAGATGACACATCAGGATAACACGTATAATGACGCAGTAAGATGACAACCAGGATGACAGGTATAATGACGCAGTAAGATGACAACCAGGATAACAGGTATAATGACGCAGTAAGATGACATATTGGGATGACAGGTATAATGACGCAGTATGATGACATATTGGGATGACAGGTATAATGACGCAATAAGATGACAACCAGGATAACAGGTATAATGAAGCATTAAGATGACACATCAAGACAACAGGTATAATGACGCAGTAAGATAACACATCAGGATAACACGTATAATGATGCAGTAAGATGACATATTGGGATGACAGGTATAATGACGCAGTGAGATGACAACCAGGATGACAGGTATAATGACGCAGTAAGATGACAACCAGGATGACAGGTATAATGACGCAGTAAGATGACAACCAGGATAACAGGTATAATGATTCAATAAGATGACACATCAAGACAACAGGTATAATGACGCAGTAAGATGACACATCAGGACAACAGGTATAATGATGCAGTAAGATGACATATTGGGATGACAGGTATAATGATGCAGTAAGATGACATATTGGGATGACAGGTATAATGACGCAGTAAGATGACAACCAGGATAACAGGTATAATGATTCAATAAGATGACACATCAAGACAACAGGTATAATGACGCAGTAAGATGACATATTGGGATGACAGGTATAATGACGCAGAAAGATGACAACCAGGATGACAGTTATAATGACGCAGTAAGATGACATAGTAGGATGACAGGTATAATGACGCAGTAAGATGACAACCAGGATGACAGGTATAATGACGCAGTAAGATGACACATCAGGATAACACGTATAATGACGCAGTAAGATGACATATTGGGATGACAGGTATAATGACGGCGAAAGATGACAACCAGGATGACAGTTATAATGACGCAGTAAGATGACATAGTAGGATGACAGGTATAATGACGCAGTAAGATGACAACCAGGATGACAGGTATAATGACGCAGTAAGATGACACATCAGGATAACACGTATAATGACGCAGTAAGATGACATATAGGGATGACAGGTATAATGACGCAGTAAGATGACAACCAGGATAACAGGTATAATGACGCAGTAAGATGACATATTGGGATGACAGGTATAATGACGCAGTAAGATGACAACCAGGATGACAGGTATAATGACGCAGTAAGATGACACATCAGGATAACACGTATAATGACGCAGTAAGATGACATATTGGGATGACAGGTATAATGACGCAGTTAGAAGACAACCAGGATGACAGGCATAATGACGCAGTAAGATGACAACCAGGATAACAGGTATAATGACACAGTAAGATGACACATCAGGACAACAGGTATAATGACGCAGTAAGACGACACATCAGGAAGAGAGATATAATGACGCAGTAAGATGACACATCAGGACAACAGGTATAATGACGCAGTAAGATGACACATCAGGAAGACAGGTATAATGACGCAGTAGGATGACACATCAGGACAACAGGTATAATGACGCAGTAAGATGACACATCAGGATAACACGTATAATGACACAGTAAGATGACATATTGGGATGACAGGTATAATGACGCAGTAAGATGACAACCAGGATAACAGGTATAATGACGCAGTAGGATGACACATCAGGACAACTGGTATAATGATTCAATAAGATGACACATCAGGACAACAGGTATAATGACGCAGTAAGATGACACATCAGGATAACACGTATAATGACGCAGTAAGATGACAACCAGGATGACAGGTATAATGACGCAGTAGGATGACACATCAGGACAACAGGTATAATGACGCAGTAAGGTGACATATTGGGATGACAGATATAATGACGCAGTAAGATGACACATCAGGATAACACGTATAATGACGCAGTAAGATGACATATTGGGATGACAGGTATAATGACGCAGTAAGATGACAACCAGGATGACAGGTATAATGACACAGTAGGATGACACATCAGGACAACAGGTATAATGATGCAGTAAGATGACATATTGGGATGACAGGTATAATGACGCAGTAAGATGACATATTGGGATGACAGGTATAATGACGCAGTAAGATGACAACCAGGCTAACAGGTATAATGAAGCAGTAAGTTGACACATCAAGACAACAGGTATAATGACTCAGTAAGACGACACATCAGGAAGACACATATAATGACGCAGTAAGATGACACATCAGGACAACAGGTATAATGACGCAGTAAGATGACACATCAGGATAACACGTATAATGACGCAGTAAGATGACAACCAGGATGACAGGTATAATGACGCAGTAAGATGACAACCAGGATAACAGGTATAATGACGCAGTAAGATGACATATTGGGATGACAGGTATAATGACGCAGTATGATGACATATTGGGATGACAGGTATAATGACGCAATAAGATGACAACCAGGATAACAGGTATAATGAAGCATTAAGATGACACATCAAGACAACAGGTATAATGACGCAGTAAGATAACACATCAGGATAACACGTATAATGATGCAGTAAGATGACATATTGGGATGACAGGTATAATGACGCAGTGAGATGACAACCAGGATGACAGGTATAATGACGCAGTAAGATGACAACCAGGATGACAGGTATAATGACGCAGTAAGATGACAACCAGGATAACAGGTATAATGATTCAATAAGATGACACATCAAGACAACAGGTATAATGACGCAGTAAGATGACACATCAGGACAACAGGTATAATGATGCAGTAAGATGACATATTGGGATGACAGGTATAATGATGCAGTAAGATGACATATTGGGATGACAGGTATAATGACGCAGTAAGATGACAACCAGGATAACAGGTATAATGATTCAATAAGATGACACATCAAGACAACAGGTATAATGACGCAGTAAGATGACATATTGGGATGACAGGTATAATGACGCAGAAAGATGACAACCAGGATGACAGTTATAATGACGCAGTAAGATGACATAGTAGGATGACAGGTATAATGACGCAGTAAGATGACAACCAGGATGACAGGTATAATGACGCAGTAAGATGACACATCAGGATAACACGTATAATGACGCAGTAAGATGACATATAGGGATGACAGGTATAATGACGCAGTAAGATGACAACCAGGATAACAGGTATAATGACGCAGTAAGATGACATATTGGGATGACAGGTATAATGACGCAGTAAGATGACAACCAGGATGACAGGTATAATGACGCAGTAAGATGACACATCAGGATAACACGTATAATGACGCAGTAAGATGACATATTGGGATGACAGGTATAATGACGCAGTAAGATGACAACCAGGATGACAGGTATAATGACGCAGTAAGATGACAACCAGGATGACAGGTATAATGACGTAGTAAGATGACACATCAGGACAACAGGTATAATGATGCAGTAAGATGACACATCAGGATAACACGTATAATGATGCAGTAAGATGACATATTGGGATGACAGGTATAATGACGCAGTAAGATGACAACCAGGATTACAGGTATAATGATGCAGTAAGATGACACTTCAAGACAACAGGTATAATGATGCAGTAAGATGACATATTGGGATGACAGGTAAAATGACGCAGTAAGATGACAACCAGGATGACAGGTATAATGACGCAGTAAGATGACACATCAGGAAGACAGGTATAATGACGCAGTGAGATGACACATCAGGAAGACAGATATAATGACGCAGTAAGATGACATATTGGGATGACAGGTATAATGACACAGTAAGATGACAACCAGGATGACAGGTATAATGACGCAGTAAGATGACACATCAGGAAGACAGGTATAATGACGCAGTAGGATGACACACCAGGACAGCAGGTATAATGACGCAGTAAGATGACACAACAGGATAACACGTATAATGACGCAGTAAGATGACATTTTGGGATGACAGGTATAATGACGCAGTAAGATGACAACCAGGATGACAGGTATAATGACGCAGTATGATGAGACATCAGGATAACACGTATAATGACGCAGTGAGATGATATATTGGGATGACAGGTACAATGACGCAGTAAGATGACAACCAGGATGACAGGTATAATGACGCAGTAAGATGACAACCAGGATAACAGGTATAATGACACAGTAAGATGACACATCAGGACAACAGGTATAATGACACAGTAAGATGACACATCAGGACAACAGGTATAATGACGCAGTAAGACGACACATCAGGAAGACAGATATAATGACGCAGTAAGATGACACATCAGGACAACAGGTATAATGACGCAGTAAGATGACACATCAGGATAACACGTATAATGACGCAGTAAGACGACACATCAGGAAGACAGGTATAATGACGCAGTGAGATGACACATCAGGATAACACGTATAATGACGAAGTAAGATGACATATATGGATGACAGGTATAATGACGCAGTAAGATGACAACCAGGATGACGGGTATAATGACGCAGTAAGATGACATATTGGGATGACAGGTATAATGACGCAGTAATATGACAACCAGGATGACAGGTATAATGACGCAGTAAGATGACACATCAGGATAACACGTATAATGACGCAGTAAGATGACATATAGGGATGACAGGTATAATGACGCAGTAAGATGACAACCAGGATAACAGGTATAATGACGCAGTAAGATGACAACCAGGATTACAGATATAATGACGCAGTAAGATGACATATTGGGATGACAGGTATAATGACGCAGTAAGATGACAACCAGGATGACAGGTATAATGACGCAGTAAGATGACACATCAGGATAACACGTATAATGACGCAGTAAGATGACATATTGGGATGACAGCTATAATGACGCAGTAAGATGACAACCGGGATGACAGGCATAATGACGCAGTAAGATGACAACCAGGATAACAGGTATAATGACACAGTAGGATGACACATCAGGACAACTGGTATAATGATTCAATTAGATGACACATCAGGAAGACAGATATAATGACGCAGTAAGATGACACATCAGGATAACACGTATAATGACGCAGTAAGATGACATATTGGGATGACAGGTATAATGACGCAGTAAGATGACAACCAGGATAACAGGTATAATGACGCAGTAAGATGACACATCAGGATAACACGTATAATGACGCAGTAAGATGACAACCAGGATGACAGGTATAATGACGCAGTAAGATGACAACCAGGATGACAGGTATAATGACGCAGTAAGATGACACATCAGGACAACAGGTATAATGACGCAGTAAGATGACACATCAGGATAACACGTATAATGACGCAGTGAGATGACACATCAGGAAGACAGATATAATGACACAGTAAGATGACATTGGGATGACAGGTATAATGATGCAGTAAGATGACATATTGGGATGACAGGTATAATGACGCAGTAAGATGACAACCAGGATAACAGGTATAATGATTCAATAAGATGACACATCAAGACAACAGGTATAATGACGCAGTAAGATGACATATTGGGATGACAGGTATAATGACGCAGTAAGATGACAACCAGGATGACAGGTATAATGACGCAGTAAGATGACATATTGGGATGACAGGTATAATGACGCAGTAAGATGACAACCAGGATGACAGGTATAATGACGCAGTAAGATGACACATCAGGATAACACGTATAATGACGCAGTAAGATGACATATAGGGATGACAGGTATAATGACGCAGTAAGATGACAACCAGGCTAACAGGTATAATGAAGCAGTAAGATGACATCCAGGATGACAGGTATAATGATGCAGTAAGATGACAACCAGGAAAACAGTTATAATGACGCAGTAAGATGACACATCAGGACAACAGGTATAATGACGCAGTAAGAAAACACATCAGGATGACAGGTATAATGACGTAGTAGGATGACACATCAGGACAAAAGGTATAATGACGCAGTAAGATGACAACCAGGATAACAGGTATAATGACGCAGTAAGATGACATATTGGGATGACAGGTATAATGACGCAGTAAGATGACAACCAGGATGACAGGTATAATGACGCAGTAAGATGACACATCAGGATAACACGTATAATGACGCAGTAAGATGACATATTGGGATGACAGGTATAATGACGCAGTAAGATGACAACCAGGATGACAGGTATAATGACGCAGTAAGATGACAACCAGGATGACAGGTATAATGACGTAGTAAGATGACACATCAGGACAACAGGTATAATGATGCAGTAAGATGACACATCAGGATAACACGTATAATGATGCAGTAAGATGAGATATTGGGATGACAGGTATAATGACGCAGTAAGATGACAACCAGGATAACAGGTATAATGACGCAGTAAGATGACAACCAGGATAACAGGTATAATGACGCAGTAAGATGACATATTGGGATGACAGGTATAATGACCCAGTAAGATGACAACCAGGATAACAGGTATAATGACGCAGTAAGATGACATATTGGGATGACAGGCATAATGACGCAGTAAGATGACAACCAGGATAACAGGTATAATGACACAGTAGGATGACACATCAGGACAACTGGTATAATGATTCAATTAGATGACACATCAGGAAGACAGATATAATGACGCAGTAGGATGACACATCAGGACAACAGGTATAATGACGCAGTAAGATGACATATATGGATGACAGGTATAATGACGCAGTAAGATGACAACCAGGATAATAGGTATAATGACGCAGTAAGAAGACATATTGGGATGACAGGTATAATGACGCAGTAAGATGACAACCAGGATGACAGGTATAATGACGCAGTAAGATGATACATCAGGATAACACGTATAATGACGCAGTAAGATGACATATAGGGATGACAGGTATAATGTCATCAGGTATAACACGTATAATGACGCAGTGAGATGACATATTGTGATGACAGGTATAATGACGCAGTAAGATGACAACCAGGATGACAGGTATAATGACGCAGTAAGATGACACATCAGGACAACACGTATAATGACGCAGTAAGATGACAACCAGGATGACAGGTATAATGACGCAGTAAGATGACAACCAGGATGACAGGTATAATGACGCAGTAAGATGACACATCAGGATAACACGTATAATGACGCAGTAAGATGACATATAGGGATGACAGGTATAATGACGCAGTAAGATGACAACCAGGCTAACAGGTATAATGAAGCAGTAAGATGACATCCAGGATGACAGGTATAATGATGCAGTAAGATGACAACCAGGAAAACAGTTATAATGACGCAGTAAGATGACACATCAGGACAACAGGTATAATGACGCAGTAAGAAAACACATCAGGATGACAGGTATAATGACGTAGTAGGATGACACATCAGGACAAAAGGTATAATGACGCAGTAAGATGACAACCAGGATAACAGGTATAATGACGCAGTAAGATGACATATTGGGATGACAGGTATAATGACGCAGTAAGATGACAACCAGGATGACAGGTATAATGACGCAGTAAGATGACACATCAGGATAACACGTATAATGACGCAGTAAGATGACATATTGGGATGACAGGTATAATGACGCAGTAAGATGACAACCAGGATGACAGGTATAATGACGCAGTAAGATGACAACCAGGATGACAGGTATAATGACGTAGTAAGATGACACATCAGGACAACAGGTATAATGATGCAGTAAGATGACACATCAGGATAACACGTATAATGATGCAGTAAGATGACATATTGGGATGACAGGTATAATGACGCAGTAAGATGACAACCAGGATAACAGGTATAATGACGCAGTAAGATGACAACCAGGATAACAGGTATAATGACGCAGTAAGATGACATATTGGGATGACAGGTATAATGACCCAGTAAGATGACAACCAGGATAACAGGTATAATGACGCAGTAAGATGACATATTGGGATGACAGGCATAATGACGCAGTAAGATGACAACCAGGATAACAGGTATAATGACACAGTAGGATGACACATCAGGACAACTGGTATAATGATTCAATTAGATGACACATCAGGAAGACAGATATAATGACGCAGTAGGATGACACATCAGGATAACAGGTATAATGACGCAGTAAGATGACATATATGGATGACAGGTATAATGACGCAGTAAGATGACAACCAGGATAATAGGTATAATGACGCAGTAAGAAGACATATTGGGATGACAGGTATAATGACGCAGTAAGATGACAACCAGGATGACAGGTATAATGACGCAGTAAGATGATACATCAGGATAACACGTATAATGACGCAGTAAGATGACATATAGGGATGACAGGTATAATGTCATCAGGTATAACACGTATAATGACGCAGTGAGATGACATATTGTGATGACAGGTATAATGACGCAGTAAGATGACAACCAGGATGACAGGTATAATGACGCAGTAAGATGACACATCAGGACAACAGGTATAATGACGCAGTAAGATGACACATCAGGATAACACGTATAATGATGCAGTAAGATGACATATTGGGATGACAGGTATAATGACGCAGTAAGATGACAACCAGGATGACAGGTATAATGACGCAGTAAGATGACATATTGGGATGACAGGTATAATGACGCAGTAAGATGACAACCAGGATAACACGTATAATGAAGCAGTAAGATGACATATTGGGATGACAGGTATAATGACGCAGTAAGATGACAACCAGGATGACAGGTATAATGACGCAGTAAGATGACACATCAGGATAACACGTATAATGACGCAGTAAGATGACAACCAGGATGACAGGTATAATGACGCAGTAAGATGACATATAGGGATGACAGGTATAATGACGCAGTAAGATGACAACCAGGATAACAGGTATAATGACGCAGTAAGATGACAACCAGGATGACAGATATAATGACGCAGTAAGATGACATATTGGGATGACAGGTATAATGACGCAGTAAGATGACATATTGGGATGACAGGTATAATGACGCAGTAAGATGACAACCAGGATAACACGTATAATGACGCAGTAAGATGACATATTGGGATGACAGGTATAATGACGCAGTAAGATGACAACCAGGATGACAGGTATAATGACACAGTAAGATGACACATCAGGAAGACAGGTATAATGACGCAGTAGGATGACACATCAGGACAACAGGTATAATGATGCAGTAAGATGACACATCAGGAAGACAGGTATAATGACGCAGTAGGATGACACATCAGGACAACAGGTATAATGACGCAGTAAGATGACATATTGGGATGACAGGTATAATGACGCAGTAAGATGACATATTGGGATGACAGGTATAATGACGCAGTAAGATGACAACCAGGATGACAGGTATAATGACGCAGTAAGATGACACATCCGGATAACACGTATAATGACGCAGTGAGATGACATATTGGGATGACAGGTATAATGACGCAGTAAGATGACAACCAGGATGACAGGTATAATGACGCAGTGAGATGACACATCAGGACAACAGGTATAATGACGCAGTAAGATGACACATCAGGATAACAGGTATAATGACGCAGAAAGATGACAACCAGGATAACAGGTATAATGATGCAGTAAGATGACATATTGCGATGACAGGTACAATGACGCAGTAAGATGACATATTGGGATGACAGGTATAATGACGCAGTAGGATGACAACCAGGATGACAGGTATAATGACACAGTAAGATGACACATCAGGACAACAGGTATAATGACACAGTAAGATGACACATCAGGACAACAGGTATAATGACGCAGTAAGACGACACATCAGGAAGACAGATATAATGACGCAGTAAGATGACACATCAGGACAACAGGTATAATGACGCAGTAAGATGACACATCAGGATAACACGTATAATGACGCAGTAAGACGACACATTAGGAAGACAGGTATAATGACGCAGTGAGATGACACATCAGGATAACACGTATAATGACGCAGTAAGATGACATATATGGATGACAGGTATAATGACGCAGTAAGATGACAACCAGGATGACGGGTATAATGACGCAGTAAGATGACATATTGGGATGACAGGTATAATGACGCAGTAAGATGACAACCAGGATGACAGGTATAATGACGCAGTAAGATGACACATCAGGATAACACGTATAATGACGCAGTAAGATGACATATAGGGATGACAGGTATAATGACGCAGTAAGATGACAACCAGGATAACAGGTATAATGACGCAGTAAGATGACAACCAGGATGACAGATATAATGACGCAGTAAGATGACATATTGGGATGACAGGTATAATGACGCAGTAAGATGACAACCAGGATGACAGGTATAATGACGCAGTAAGATGACACATCAGGATAACACGTATAATGACGCAGTAAGATGACATATTGGGATGACAGCTATAATGACGCAGTAAGATGACAACCGGGATGACAGGCATAATGACGTAGTAAGATGACAACCAGGATAACAGGTATAATGACACAGTAGGATGACACATCAGGACAACTGGTATAATGATTCAATTAGATGACACATCAGGAAGACAGATATAATGACGCAGTAAGATGACACATCAGGAAAACACGTATAATGACGCAGTAAGATGACATATTGGGATGACAGGTATAATGACGCAGTAAGATGACAACCAGGATAACAGGTATAATGACGCAGTAAGATGACATATTGGGATGACAGGTATAATGACCCAGAAAGATGACAACCAGGATAACAGGTATAATGACGCAGTAAGATGACAACCAGGATAACAGGTATAATGACACAGTAAGATGACACATCAGGACAACAGGTATAATGACGCAGTAAGACAACACATCAGGATGACAGGTATAATGACGCAGTAAGATGACACATCAGTATAACACGTATAATGACGCAGTGAGATGACATATTGTGATGACAGGTATAATGACGCAGTAAGATGACAACCAGGATGACAGGTATAATGACGCAGTAAGATGACACATCAGGACAACAGGTATAATGACGCAGTAAGATGACACATCAGGATAACACGTATAATGATGCAGTAAGATGACATATTGGGATGACAGGTATAATGACGCAGTAAGATGACAACCAGGATGACAGGTATAATGACGCAGTAAGATGACATATTGGGATGACAGGTATAATGACGCAGTAAGATGACAACCAGGATAACACGTATAATGAAGCAGTAAGATGACATATTGGGATGACAGGTATAATGACGCAGTAAGATGACAACCAGGATGACAGGTATAATGACGCAGTAAGATGACACATCAGGATAACACGTATAATGACGCAGTAAGATGACAACCAGGATGACAGGTATAATGACGCAGTAAGATGACAACCAGGATAACAGGTATAATGATTCAATAAAATGACACATCAAGACAACAGGTATAATGACGCAGTAAGATGACATATTGGGATGACAGGTATAATGACGCAGTAAGATGACAACCAGGATGACAGGTATAATGACGCAGTAAGATGACATATTGGGATGACAGGTATAATGACGCAGTAAGATGACATATTCGGATGACAGGTATAATGACGCAGTAAGATGACATATTGGGATGACAGGTATAATGACGCAGTAAGATGACAACCAGGATGACAGGTATTATGACGCAGTAAGATGACACATCAGGATAACACGTATAATGACGCAGTGAGATGACATATTGGGATGACAGGTATAATGACGCAGTAAGATGACAACCAGGATGACAGGTATAATGACGCAGTGAGATGACACATCAGGACAACAGGTATAATGACGCAGTAAGATGACACATCAGGATAACACGTATAATGATGCAGTAAGATGACATATTGGGATGACAGGTATAATGACGCAGTAAGATGACAACCAGGATAACAGGTATAATGATGCAGTAAGATGACATATTGGGATGACAGGTATAATGACGCAGTAAGATGAGATATTGGGATGACAGGTATAATGACGCAGTAAGATGACAACCAGGCTAACAGGTATAATGAAGCAGTAAGTTGACACATCAAGACAACAGGTATAATGACGCAGTAAGACGACATATTGGGATGACAGTTATAATGACGCAGTTAGAAGACAAACAGGATGACAGGTATAATGACGCAGTAAGATGACAACCAGGATAACAGGTATAATGACACAGTAAGATGACACATCAGGACAACAGGTATAATGATGCAGTAAGATGACATATTGGGATGACAGGTATAATGACGCAGTAAGATGACATATTGGGATGACAGGTATAATGACGCAGTAAGATGACAACCAGGCTAACAGGTATAATGAAGCAGTAAGTTGACACATCAAGACAACAGGTATAATGACGCAGTAAGACGACACATCAGGAAGACAGATATAATGACGCAGTAAGATGACACATCAGGACAACAGGTATAATGACGCAGTAAGATGACACATCAGGATAACACGTATAATGACGCAGTAAGATGACAACCAGGATGACAGGTATAATGAAGCAGTAAGATGACAACCAGGATAACAGGTATAATGAAGCATTAAGATGACACATCAAGACAACAGGTATAATGACGCAGTAAGACGACATATTGGGATGACAGGTATAATGACGCAGTAAGATGACAACCAGGATGACAGGTATAATGACGCAGTAAGATAACACATCAGGATAACACGTATAATGATGCAGTAAGATGACATATTGGGATGACAGGTATAATGACGCAGTAAGATGACAACCATGATGACAGGTATAATGACGCAGTAAGATGACACATCAGGATAACACGTATAATGACGCAGTAAGATGACAACCAGGATGACAGGTATAATGACGCAGTAAGATGACAACCAGGATGACAGGTATAATGACGCAGTAAGATGACACATCAGGACAACAGGTATAATGACGCAGTAAGATGACACATCAGGATAACACGTATAATGACGCAGTGAGATGACACATCAGGAAGACAGATATAATGACACAGTAAGATGACATTGGGATGACAGGTATAATGATGCAGTAAGATGACATATTGGGATGACAGGTATAATGACGCAGTAAGATGACAACCAGGATAACAGGTATAATGATTCAATAAGATGACACATCAAGACAACAGGTATAATGACGCAGTAAGATGACATATTGGGATGACAGGTATAATGACGCAGTAAGATGACAACCAGGATGACAGGTATAATGACGCAGTAAGATGACATATTGGGATGACAGGTATAATGACGCAGTAAGATGACAACCAGGATGACAGGTATAATGACGCAGTAAGATGACACATCAGGATAACACGTATAATGACGCAGTAAGATGACATATAGGGATGACAGGTATAATGACGCAGTAAGATGACAACCAGGCTAACAGGTATAATGAAGCAGTAAGATGACATCCAGGATGACAGGTATAATGATGCAGTAAGATGACAACCAGGAAAACAGTTATAATGACGCAGTAAGATGACACATCAGGACAACAGGTATAATGACGCAGTAAGAAAACACATCAGGATGACAGGTATAATGACGTAGTAGGATGACACATCAGGACAAAAGGTATAATGACGCAGTAAGATGACAACCAGGATAACAGGTATAATGACGCAGTAAGATGACATATTGGGATGACAGGTATAATGACGCAGTAAGATGACAACCAGGATGACAGGTATAATGACGCAGTAAGATGACACATCAGGATAACACGTATAATGACGCAGTAAGATGACATATTGGGATGACAGGTATAATGACGCAGTAAGATGACAACCAGGATGACAGGTATAATGACGCAGTAAGATGACAACCAGGATGACAGGTATAATGACGTAGTAAGATGACACATCAGGACAACAGGTATAATGATGCAGTAAGATGACACATCAGGATAACACGTATAATGATGCAGTAAGATGACATATTGGGATGACAGGTATAATGATGCAGTAAGATGACAACCAGGATTACAGGTATAATGATGCAGTAAGATGACACTTCAAGACAACAGGTATAATGATGCAGTAAGATGACATATTGGGATGACAGGTAAAATGACGCAGTAAGATGACAACCAGGATGACAGGTATAATGACGCAGTAAGATGACACATCAGGAAGACAGGTATAATGACGCAGTGAGATGACACATCAGGAAGACAGATATAATGACGCAGTAAGATGACATATTGGGATGACAGGTATAATGACACAGTAAGATGACAACCAGGATGACAGGTATAATGACGCAGTAAGATGACACATCAGGAAGACAGGTATAATGACGCAGTAGGATGACACACCAGGACAACAGGTATAATGACGCAGTAAGATGACACAACAGGATAACACGTATAATGACGCAGTAAGATGACATTTTGGGATGACAGGTATAATGACGCAGTAAGATGACAACCAGGATGACAGGTATAATGACGCAGTATGATGAGACATCAGGATAACACGTATAATGACGCAGTGAGATGATATATTGGGATGACAGGTACAATGACGCAGTAAGATGACAACCAGGATGACAGGTATAATGACGCAGTAAGATGACAACCAGGATAACAGGTATAATGACACAGTAAGATGACACATCAGGACAACAGGTATAATGACACAGTAAGATGACACATCAGGACAACAGGTATAATGACGCAGTAAGACGACACATCAGGATAACACGTATAATGACGCAGTAAGACGACACATCAGGAAGACAGGTATAATGACGCAGTATGATGACATATTGGGATGACAGGTATAATGACGCAGTAAGATGACAACCAGGCTAACAGGTATAATGAAGCAGTAAGTTGACACATCAAGACAACAGGTATAATGACGCAGTAAGACGACACATCAGGAAGACAGATATAATGACGCAGTAAGATGACACATCAGGATAACACGTATAATGACGCAGTAAGATGACAACCAGGATGACAGGTATAATGACGCAGTAAGATGACAACCAGGATAACAGGTATAATGACGCAGTAAGATGACATATTGGGATGACAGGTATAATGACGCAGTATGATGACATATTGGGATGACAGGTATAATGACGCAATAAGATGACAACCAGGATAACAGGTATAATGAAGCATTAAGATGACACATCAAGACAACAGGTATAATGACGCAGTAAGACGACATATTGGGATGACAGGTATAATGACGCAGTAAGATGACAACCAGGATGACAGGTATAATGACGCAGTAAGATAACACATCAGGATAACACGTATAATGATGCAGTAAGATGACATATTGGGATGACAGGTATAATGACGCAGTAAGATGACAACCAGGATGACAGGTATAATGACGCAGTAAGATGACACATCAGGATAACACGTATAATGACGCAGTAAGATGACAACCAGGATGACAGGTATAATGACGCAGTAAGATGACAACCAGGATGACAGGTATAATGACGCAGTAAGATGACACATCAGGACAACAGGTATAATGACGCAGTAAGATGACACATCAGGATAACACGTATAATGACGCAGTGAGATGACACATCAGGAAGACAGATATAATGACACAGTAAGATGACATTGGGATGACAGGTATAATGATGCAGTAAGATGACATATTGGGATGACAGGTATAATGACGCAGTAAGATGACAACCAGGATAACAGGTATAATGATTCAATAAGATGACACATCAAGACAACAGGTATAATGACGCAGTAAGATGACATATTGGGATGACAGGTATAATGACGCAGTAAGATGACAACCAGGATGACAGGTATAATGACGCAGTAAGATGACATATTGGGATGACAGGTATAATGACGCAGTAAGATGACAACCAGGATGACAGGTATAATGACGCAGTAAGATGACACATCAGGATAACACGTATAATGACGCAGTAAGATGACATATAGGGATGACAGGTATAATGACGCAGTAAGATGACAACCAGGCTAACAGGTATAATGAAGCAGTAAGATGACATCCAGGATGACAGGTATAATGATGCAGTAAGATGACAACCAGGAAAACAGTTATAATGACGCAGTAAGATGACACATCAGGACAACAGGTATAATGACGCAGTAAGAAAACACATCAGGATGACAGGTATAATGACGTAGTAGGATGACACATCAGGACAAAAGGTATAATGACGCAGTAAGATGACAACCAGGATAACAGGTATAATGACGCAGTAAGATGACATATTGGGATGACAGGTATAATGACGCAGTAAGATGACAACCAGGATGACAGGTATAATGACGCAGTAAGATGACACATCAGGATAACACGTATAATGACGCAGTAAGATGACATATTGGGATGACAGGTATAATGACGCAGTAAGATGACAACCAGGATGACAGGTATAATGACGCAGTAAGATGACAACCAGGATGACAGGTATAATGACGTAGTAAGATGACACATCAGGACAACAGGTATAATGATGCAGTAAGATGACACATCAGGATAACACGTATAATGATGCAGTAAGATGACATATTGGGATGACAGGTATAATGACGCATTAAGATGACAACCAGGATAACAGGTATAATGACGCAGTAAGATGACAACCAGGATAACAGGTATAATGACGCAGTAAGATGACATATTGGGATGACAGGTATAATGACCCAGTAAGATGACAACCAGGATAACAGGTATAATGACGCAGTAAGATGACATATTGGGATGACAGGCATAATGACGCAGTAAGATGACAACCAGGATAACAGGTATAATGACAGAGTAGGATGACACATCAGGACAACTGGTATAATGATTCAATTAGATGACACATCAGGAAGACAGATATAATGACGCAGTAGGATGACACATCAGGACAACAGGTATAATGACGCAGTAAGATGACATATATGGATGACAGGTATAATGACGCAGTAAGATGACAACCAGGATAATAGGTATAATGACGCAGTAAGAAGACATATTGGGATGACAGGTATAATGACGCAGTAAGATGACAACCAGGATGACAGGTATAATGACGCAGTAAGATGATACATCAGGATAACACGTATAATGACGCAGTAAGATGACATATAGGGATGACAGGTATAATGTCATCAGGTATAACACGTATAATGACGCAGTGAGATGACATATTGTGATGACAGGTATAATGACGCAGTAAGATGACAACCAGGATGACAGGTATAATGACGCAGTAAGATGACACATCAGGACAACAGGTATAATGACGCAGTAAGATGACACATCAGGATAACACGTATAATGATGCAGTAAGATGACATATTGGGATGACAGGTATAATGACGCAGTAAGATGACAACCAGGATGACAGGTATAATGACGCAGTAAGATGACATATTGGGATGACAGGTATAATGACGCAGTAAGATGACAACCAGGATAACACGTATAATGAAGCAGTAAGATGACATATTGGGATGACAGGTATAATGACGCAGTAAGATGACAACCAGGATGACAGGTATAATGACGCAGTAAGATGACACATCAGGATAACACGTATAATGACGCAGTAAGATGACAACCAGGATGACAGGTATAATGACGCAGTAAGATGACATATAGGGATGACAGGTATAATGACGCAGTAAGATGACATATTGGGATGACAGGTATAATGACGCAGTAAGATGACATATTGGGATGACAGGTATAATGACGCAGTAAGATGACAACCAGGATAACACGTATAATGATGCAGTAAGATGACATATTGGGATGACAGGTATAATGACGCAGTAAGATGACAACCAGGATGACAGGTATAATGACCCAGTAAGATGACACATCAGGATAACACGTATAATGACGCAGTAAGATGACAACCAGGATGACAGGTATAATGACGCAGTAAGATGACAACCAGGATGACAGGAATAATGACGCAGTGAAATGACATATCAGGACAACAGGTATAATGACGCAGTAAGATGACACATCAGGATAACACGTATAATGACGCAGTGAGATGACACATCAGGAAGACAGATATAATGACACAGTAAGATGACATTGGGATGACAGGTATAATGATGCAGTAAGATGACATATTGGGATGACAGGTATAATGACGCAGTAAGATGACAACCAGGATAACAGGTATAATGACACAGTAAGATGACACATCAGGACAACAGGTATAATGATGCAGTAAGATGACATATTGGGATGACAGGTATAATGACGCAGTAAGATGACATATTGGGATGACAGGTATAATGACGCAGTAAGATGACAACCAGGCTAACAGGTATAATGAAGCAGTAAGTTGACACATCAAGACAACAGGTATAATGACGCAGTAAGACGACACATCAGGAAGACAGATATAATGACGCAGTAAGATGACACATCAGGACAACAGGTATAATGACGCAGTAAGATGACACATCAGGATAACACGTATAATGACGCAGTAAGATGACAACCAGGATGACAGGTATAATGAAGCAGTAAGATGACAACCAGGATAACAGGTATAATGAAGCATTAAGATGACACATCAAGACAACAGGTATAATGACGCAGTAAGACGACATATTGGGATGACAGGTATAATGACGCAGTAAGATGACAACCAGGATGACAGGTATAATGACGCAGTAAGATAACACATCAGGATAACACGTATAATGATGCAGTAAGATGACATATTGGGATGACAGGTATAATGACGCAGTAAGATGACAACCATGATGACAGGTATAATGACGCAGTAAGATGACACATCAGGATAACACGTATAATGACGCAGTAAGATGACAACCAGGATGACAGGTATAATGACGCAGTAAGATGACAACCAGGATGACAGGTATAATGACGCAGTAAGATGACACATCAGGACAACAGGTATAATGACGCAGTAAGATGACACATCAGGATAACACGTATAATGACGCAGTGAGATGACACATCAGGAAGACAGATATAATGACACAGTAAGATGACATTGGGATGACAGGTATAATGATGCAGTAAGATGACATATTGGGATGACAGGTATAATGACGCAGTAAGATGACAACCAGGATAACAGGTATAATGATTCAATAAGATGACACATCAAGACAACAGGTATAATGACGCAGTAAGATGACATATTGGGATGACAGGTATAATGACGCAGTAAGATGACAACCAGGATGACAGGTATAATGACGCAGTAAGATGACATATTGGGATGACAGGTATAATGACGCAGTAAGATGACAACCAGGATGACAGGTATAATGACGCAGTAAGATGACACATCAGGATAACACGTATAATGACGCAGTAAGATGACATATAGGGATGACAGGTATAATGACGCAGTAAGATGACAACCAGGCTAACAGGTATAATGAAGCAGTAAGATGACATCCAGGATGACAGGTATAATGATGCAGTAAGATGACAACCAGGAAAACAGTTATAATGACGCAGTAAGATGACACATCAGGACAACAGGTATAATGACGCAGTAAGAAAACACATCAGGATGACAGGTATAATGACGTAGTAGGATGACACATCAGGACAAAAGGTATAATGACGCAGTAAGATGACAACCAGGATAACAGGTATAATGACGCAGTAAGATGACATATTGGGATGACAGGTATAATGACGCAGTAAGATGACAACCAGGATGACAGGTATAATGACGCAGTAAGATGACACATCAGGATAACACGTATAATGACGCAGTAAGATGACATATTGGGATGACAGGTATAATGACGCAGTAAGATGACAACCAGGATGACAGGTATAATGACGCAGTAAGATGACAACCAGGATGACAGGTATAATGACGTAGTAAGATGACACATCAGGACAACAGGTATAATGATGCAGTAAGATGACACATCAGGATAACACGTATAATGATGCAGTAAGATGACATATTGGGATGACAGGTATAATGATGCAGTAAGATGACAACCAGGATTACAGGTATAATGATGCAGTAAGATGACACTTCAAGACAACAGGTATAATGATGCAGTAAGATGACATATTGGGATGACAGGTAAAATGACGCAGTAAGATGACAACCAGGATGACAGGTATAATGACGCAGTAAGATGACACATCAGGAAGACAGGTATAATGACGCAGTGAGATGACACATCAGGAAGACAGATATAATGACGCAGTAAGATGACATATTGGGATGACAGGTATAATGACACAGTAAGATGACAACCAGGATGACAGGTATAATGACGCAGTAAGATGACACATCAGGAAGACAGGTATAATGACGCAGTAGGATGACACACCAGGACAACAGGTATAATGACGCAGTAAGATGACACAACAGGATAACACGTATAATGACGCAGTAAGATGACATTTTGGGATGACAGGTATAATGACGCAGTAAGATGACAACCAGGATGACAGGTATAATGACGCAGTATGATGAGACATCAGGATAACACGTATAATGACGCAGTGAGATGATATATTGGGATGACAGGTACAATGACGCAGTAAGATGACAACCAGGATGACAGGTATAATGACGCAGTAAGATGACAACCAGGATAACAGGTATAATGACACAGTAAGATGACACATCAGGACAACAGGTATAATGACACAGTAAGATGACACATCAGGACAACAGGTATAATGACGCAGTAAGACGACACATCAGGAAGACAGATATAATGACGCAGTAAGATGACACATCAGGACAACAGGTATAATGACGCAGTAAGATGACACATCAGGATAACACGTATAATGACGCAGTAAGACGACACATCAGGAAGACAGGTATAATGACGCAGTATGATGACATATTGGGATGACAGGTATAATGACGCAGTAAGATGACAACCAGGCTAACAGGTATAATGAAGCAGTAAGTTGACACATCAAGACAACAGGTATAATGACGCAGTAAGACGACACATCAGGAAGACAGATATAATGACGCAGTAAGATGACACATCAGGATAACACGTATAATGACGCAGTAAGATGACAACCAGGATGACAGGTATAATGACGCAGTAAGATGACAACCAGGATAACAGGTATAATGACGCAGTAAGATGACATATTGGGATGACAGGTATAATGACGCAGTATGATGACATATTGGGATGACAGGTATAATGACGCAATAAGATGACAACCAGGATAACAGGTATAATGAAGCATTAAGATGACACATCAAGACAACAGGTATAATGACGCAGTAAGACGACATATTGGGATGACAGGTATAATGACGCAGTAAGATGACAACCAGGATGACAGGTATAATGACGCAGTAAGATAACACATCAGGATAACACGTATAATGATGCAGTAAGATGACATATTGGGATGACAGGTATAATGACGCAGTAAGATGACAACCAGGATGACAGGTATAATGACGCAGTAAGATGACACATCAGGATAACACGTATAATGACGCAGTAAGATGACAACCAGGATGACAGGTATAATGACGCAGTAAGATGACAACCAGGATGACAGGTATAATGACGCAGTAAGATGACACATCAGGACAACAGGTATAATGACGCAGTAAGATGACACATCAGGATAACACGTATAATGACGCAGTGAGATGACACATCAGGAAGACAGATATAATGACACAGTAAGATGACATTGGGATGACAGGTATAATGATGCAGTAAGATGACATATTGGGATGACAGGTATAATGACGCAGTAAGATGACAACCAGGATAACAGGTATAATGATTCAATAAGATGACACATCAAGACAACAGGTATAATGACGCAGTAAGATGACATATTGGGATGACAGGTATAATGACGCAGTAAGATGACAACCAGGATGACAGGTATAATGACGCAGTAAGATGACATATTGGGATGACAGGTATAATGACGCAGTAAGATGACAACCAGGATGACAGGTATAATGACGCAGTAAGATGACACATCAGGATAACACGTATAATGACGCAGTAAGATGACATATAGGGATGACAGGTATAATGACGCAGTAAGATGACAACCAGGCTAACAGGTATAATGAAGCAGTAAGATGACATCCAGGATGACAGGTATAATGATGCAGTAAGATGACAACCAGGAAAACAGTTATAATGACGCAGTAAGATGACACATCAGGACAACAGGTATAATGACGCAGTAAGAAAACACATCAGGATGACAGGTATAATGACGTAGTAGGATGACACATCAGGACAAAAGGTATAATGACGCAGTAAGATGACAACCAGGATAACAGGTATAATGACGCAGTAAGATGACATATTGGGATGACAGGTATAATGACGCAGTAAGATGACAACCAGGATGACAGGTATAATGACGCAGTAAGATGACACATCAGGATAACACGTATAATGACGCAGTAAGATGACATATTGGGATGACAGGTATAATGACGCAGTAAGATGACAACCAGGATGACAGGTATAATGACGCAGTAAGATGACAACCAGGATGACAGGTATAATGACGTAGTAAGATGACACATCAGGACAACAGGTATAATGATGCAGTAAGATGACACATCAGGATAACACGTATAATGATGCAGTAAGATGACATATTGGGATGACAGGTATAATGACGCATTAAGATGACAACCAGGATAACAGGTATAATGACGCAGTAAGATGACAACCAGGATAACAGGTATAATGACGCAGTAAGATGACATATTGGGATGACAGGTATAATGACCCAGTAAGATGACAACCAGGATAACAGGTATAATGACGCAGTAAGATGACATATTGGGATGACAGGCATAATGACGCAGTAAGATGACAACCAGGATAACAGGTATAATGACACAGTAGGATGACACATCAGGACAACTGGTATAATGATTCAATTAGATGACACATCAGGAAGACAGATATAATGACGCAGTAGGATGACACATCAGGACAACAGGTATAATGACGCAGTAAGATGACATATATGGATGACAGGTATAATGACGCAGTAAGATGACAACCAGGATAATAGGTATAATGACGCAGTAAGAAGACATATTGGGATGACAGGTATAATGACGCAGTAAGATGACAACCAGGATGACAGGTATAATGACGCAGTAAGATGATACATCAGGATAACACGTATAATGACGCAGTAAGATGACATATAGGGATGACAGGTATAATGTCATCAGGTATAACACGTATAATGACGCAGTGAGATGACATATTGTGATGACAGGTATAATGACGCAGTAAGATGACAACCAGGATGACAGGTATAATGACGCAGTAAGATGACACATCAGGACAACAGGTATAATGACGCAGTAAGATGACACATCAGGATAACACGTATAATGATGCAGTAAGATGACATATTGGGATGACAGGTATAATGACGCAGTAAGATGACAACCAGGATGACAGGTATAATGACGCAGTAAGATGACATATTGGGATGACAGGTATAATGACGCAGTAAGATGACAACCAGGATAACACGTATAATGAAGCAGTAAGATGACATATTGGGATGACAGGTATAATGACGCAGTAAGATGACAACCAGGATGACAGGTATAATGACGCAGTAAGATGACACATCAGGATAACACGTATAATGACGCAGTAAGATGACAACCAGGATGACAGGTATAATGACGCAGTAAGATGACATATAGGGATGACAGGTATAATGACGCAGTAAGATGACATATTGGGATGACAGGTATAATGACGCAGTAAGATGACATATTGGGATGACAGGTATAATGACGCAGTAAGATGACAACCAGGATAACACGTATAATGATGCAGTAAGATGACATATTGGGATGACAGGTATAATGACGCAGTAAGATGACAACCAGGATGACAGGTATAATGACCCAGTAAGATGACACATCAGGATAACACGTATAATGACGCAGTAAGATGACAACCAGGATGACAGGTATAATGACGCAGTAAGATGACAACCAGGATGACAGGAATAATGACGCAGTGAAATGACATATCAGGACAACAGGTATAATGACGCAGTAAGATGACACATCAGGATAACACGTATAATGACGCAGTGAGATGACACATCAGGAAGACAGATATAATGACACAGTAAGATGACATTGGGATGACAGGTATAATGATGCAGTAAGATGACATATTGGGATGACAGGTATAATGACGCAGTAAGATGACAACCAGGATAACAGGTATAATGATTCAATAAGATGACACATCAAGACAACAGGTATAATGACGCAGTAAGATGACAACCAGGATGACAGGTATAATGACGCAGTAAGATGACACATCAGGATAACACGTATAATGATGCAGTAAGATGACAACCAGGATGACACGTATAATGACGCAGTAAGATGACAACCAGGATGACAGGTATAATGACGCAGTAAGATGACATATTGGGATGACAGGTATAATGACGCAGTAAGATGACAACCAGGATGACAGGTATAATGACGCAGTAAGATGACAACCAGGATGACAGGTATAATGACGCAGTAAGATGACACATCAGGATAACACGTATAATGACGCAGTAAGATGACAACCAGGATAACAGGTATAATGACGCAGTAAGATGACAACCAGGATGACAGATATAATGACGCAGTAAGATGACATATTGGGATGACAGGTATAATGACGCAGTAAGATGACAACCAGGATGACAGGTATAATGACGCAGTAAGATGACACATCAGGATAACACGTATAATGACGCAGTAAGATGACATATTGGGATGACAGCTATAATGACGCAGTAAGATGACAACCAGGATAACAGGTATAATGACACAGTAGGATGACACATCAGGACAACTGGTATAATGATTCAATTAGATGACACATCAGGAAGACAGATATAATGACGCAGTAAGATGACACATCAGGAAAACACGTATAATGACGCAGTAAGATGACATATTGGGATGACAGGTATAATGACGCAGTAAGATGACAACCAGGATAACAGGTATAATGACGCAGTAAGATGACATATTGGGATGACAGGTATAATGACCCAGAAAGATGACAACCAGGATAACAGGTATAATGACGCAGTAAGATGACAACCAGGATAACAGGTATAATGACACAGTAAGATGACACATCAGGACAACAGGTATAATGACGCAGTAAGACAACACATCAGGATGACAGGTATAATGACGCAGTAAGATGACACATCAGTATAACACGTATAATGACGCAGTGAGATGACATATTGTGATGACAGGTATAATGACGCAGTAAGATGACAACCAGGATGACAGGTATAATGACGCAGTAAGATGACACATCAGGACAACAGGTATAATGACGCAGTAAGATGACACATCAGGATAACACGTATAATGATGCAGTAAGATGACATATTGGGATGACAGGTATAATGACGCAGTAAGATGACAACCAGGATGACAGGTATAATGACGCAGTAAGATGACATATTGGGATGACAGGTATAATGACGCAGTAAGATGACAACCAGGATAACACGTATAATGAAGCAGTAAGATGACATATTGGGATGACAGGTATAATGACGCAGTAAGATGACAACCAGGATGACAGGTATAATGACGCAGTAAGATGACACATCAGGATAACACGTATAATGACGCAGTAAGATGACAACCAGGATGACAGGTATAATGACGCAGTAAGATGACATATAGGGATGACAGGTATAATGACGCAGTAAGATGACAACCAGGATAACAGGTATAATGACGCAGTAAGATGACAACCAGGATGACAGATATAATGACGCAGTAAGATGACATATTGGGATGACAGGTATAATGACGCAGTAAGATGACATATTGGGATGACAGGTATAATGACGCAGTAAGATGACAACCAGGATAACACGTATAATGATGCAGTAAGATGACATATTGGGATGACAGGTATAATGACGCAGTAAGATGACAACCAGGATGACAGGTATAATGACCCAGTAAGATGACACATCAGGATAACACGTATAATGACGCAGTAAGATGACAACCAGGATGACAGGTATAATGACGCAGTAAGATGACAAACAGGATGACAGGAATAATGACGCAGTGAAATGACATATCAGGACAACAGGTATAATGACGCAGTAAGATGACACATCAGGATAACACGTATAATGACGCAGTGAGATGACACATCAGGAAGACAGATATAATGACACAGTAAGATGACATTGGGATGACAGGTATAATGATGCAGTAAGATGACATATTGGGATGACAGGTATAATGACGCAGAAAGATAACAACCAGGATAACAGGTATAATGACGCAGTAGGATGACACATCAGGATGACAGGTATAATGACGCAGTAAGATGACATATTGGGATGACAGGTATAATGACGCAGTAAGATGACAACCAGGATGACAGGTATAATGATGCATTAAGATGACATATTGTGATGACAGGTATAATGACGCAGTAGGATGACACATCAGGACAACAGGTATAATGACGCAGTAAGATGACATATTGGGATGACAGGTATAATGACGCAGTAAGATGACATATTGGGATGACAGGTATAATGACGCAGTAAGATGACAACCAGGATGACAGGTATAATGACGCAGTAAGATGACACATCCGGATAACACGTATAATGACGCAGTGAGATGACATATTGGGATGACAGGTATAATGACGCAGTAAGATGACAACCAGGATGACAGGTATAATGACGCAGTGAGATGACACATCAGGACAACAGGTATAATGACGCAGTAAGATGACACATCAGGATAACAGGTATAATGACGCAGAAAGATGACAACCAGGATAACAGGTATAATGATGCAGTAAGATGACATATTGCGATGACAGGTACAATGACGCAGTAAGATGACATATTGGGATGACAGGTATAATGACGCAGTAGGATGACAACCAGGATGACAGGTATAATGACACAGTAAGATGACACATCAGGACAACAGGTATAATGACACAGTAAGATGACACATCAGGACAACAGGTATAATGACGCAGTAAGACGACACATCAGGAAGACAGATATAATGACGCAGTAAGATGACACATCAGGACAACAGGTATAATGACGCAGTAAGATGACACATCAGGATAACACGTATAATGACGCAGTAAGACGACACATCAGGAAGACAGGTATAATGACGCAGTGAGATGACACATCAGGATAACACGTATAATGACGCAGTAAGATGACATATATGGATGACAGGTATAATGACGCAGTAAGATGACAACCAGGATGACGGGTATAATGACGCAGTAAGATGACATATTGGGATGACAGGTATAATGACGCAGTAAGATGACAACCAGGATGACAGGTATAATGACGCAGTAAGATGACACATCAGGATAACACGTATAATGACGCAGTAAGATGACATATAGGGATGACAGGTATAATGACGCAGTAAGATGACAACCAGGATAACAGGTATAATGACGCAGTAAGATGACAACCGGGATGACAGGCATAATGACGTAGTAAGATGACAACCAGGATAACAGGTATAATGACACAGTAGGATGACACATCAGGACAACTGGTATAATGATTCAATTAGATGACACATCAGAAAGACAGATATAATGACGCAGTAAGATGACACATCAGGAAAACACGTATAATGACGCAGTAAGATGACATATTGGGATGACAGGTATAATGACGCAGTAAGATGACAACCAGGATAACAGGTATAATGACGCAGTAAGATGACATATTGGGATGACAGGTATAATGACCCAGAAAGATGACAACCAGGATAACAGGTATAATGACGCAGTAAGATGACAACCAGGATAACAGGTATAATGACACAGTAAGATGACACATCAGGACAACAGGTATAATGACGCAGTAAGACAACACATCAGGATGACAGGTATAATGACGCAGTAAGATGACACATCAGTATAACACGTATAATGACGCAGTGAGATGACATATTGTGATGACAGGTATAATGACGCAGTAAGATGACAACCAGGATGACAGGTATAATGACGCAGTAAGATGACACATCAGGACAACAGGTATAATGACGCAGTAAGATGACACATCAGGATAACACGTATAATGATGCAGTAAGATGACATATTGGGATGACAGGTATAATGACGCAGTAAGATGACAACCAGGATGACAGGTATAATGACTCAGTAAGATGACATATTGGGATGACAGGTATAATGACGCAGTAAGATGACAACCAGGATAACACGTATAATGAAGCAGTAAGATGACATATTGGGATGACAGGTATAATGACGCAGTAAGATGACAACCAGGATGACAGGTATAATGACGCAGTAAGATGACACATCAGGATAACACGTATAATGACGCAGTAAGATGACAACCAGGATGACAGGTATAATGACGCAGTAAGATGACATATAGGGATGACAGGTATAATGACGCAGTAAGATGACAACCAGGATAACAGGTATAATGACGCAGTAAGATGACAACCAGGATGACAGATATAATGACGCAGTAAGATGACATATTGGGATGACAGGTATAATGACGCAGTAAGATGACATATTGGGATGACAGGTATAATGACGCAGTAAGATGACAACCAGGATAACACGTATAATGATGCAGTAAGATGACATATTGGGATGACAGGTATAATGACGCAGTAAGATGACAACCAGGATGACAGGTATAATGACCCAGTAAGATGACACATCAGGATAACACGTATAATGACGCAGTAAGATGACAACCAGGATGACAGGTATAATGACGCAGTAAGATGACAAACAGGATGACAGGAATAATGACGCAGTGAAATGACATATCAGGACAACAGGTATAATGACGCAGTAAGATGACACATCAGGATAACACGTATAATGACGCAGTGAGATGACACATCAGGAAGACAGATATAATGACACAGTAAGATGACATTGGGATGACAGGTATAATGATGCAGTAAGATGACATATTGGGATGACAGGTATAATGACGCAGTAAGATGACAACCAGGATAACAGGTATAATGATTCAATAAGATGACACATCAAGACAACAGGTATAATGACGCAGTAAGATGACAACCAGGATGACAGGTATAATGACGCAGTAAGATGACACATCAGGATAACACGTATAATGATGCAGTAAGATGACAACCAGGATGACACGTATAATGACGCAGTAAGATGACACATCAGGACAACAGGTATAATGACGCAGTAAGACAACACATCAGGATGACAGGTATAATGATGTAGTAGGATGACACATCAGGACAAAAGGTATAATGACGCCGTAAGATGACACATCAGGATAACACGTATAATGACGCAGTAAGATGACATATTGGGATGACAGGTATAATGACGCAGAAAGATAACAACCAGGATAACAGGTATAATGACGCAGTAGGATGACACATCAGGATGACAGGTATAATGACGCAGTAAGATGACATATTGGGATGACAGGTATAATGACGCAGTAAGATGACAACCAGGATGACAGGTATAATGATGCATTAAGATGACATATTGTGATGACAGGTATAATGACGCAGTAGGATGACACATCAGGACAACAGGTATAATGACGCAGTAAGATGACATATTGGGATGACAGGTATAATGACGCAGTAAGATGACATATTGGGATGACAGGTATAATGACGCAGTAAGATGACAACCAGGATGACAGGTATAATGACGCAGTAAGATGACACATCCGGATAACACGTATAATGACGCAGTGAGATGACATATTGGGATGACAGGTATAATGACGCAGTAAGATGACAACCAGGATGACAGGTATAATGACGCAGTGAGATGACACATCAGGACAACAGGTATAATGACGCAGTAAGATGACACATCAGGATAACAGGTATAATGACGCAGAAAGATGACAACCAGGATAACAGGTATAATGATGCAGTAAGATGACATATTGCGATGACAGGTACAATGACGCAGTAAGATGACATATTGGGATGACAGGTATAATGACGCAGTAGGATGACAACCAGGATGACAGGTATAATGACACAGTAAGATGACACATCAGGACAACAGGTATAATGACACAGTAAGATGACACATCAGGACAACAGGTATAATGACGCAGTAAGACGACACATCAGGAAGACAGATATAATGACGCAGTAAGATGACACATCAGGACAACAGGTATAATGACGCAGTAAGATGACACATCAGGATAACACGTATAATGACGCAGTAAGATGACAACCAGGATGACAGGTATAATGACGCAGTAAGATGACAACCAGGATAACAGGTATAATGATTCAATAAGATGACACATCAAGACAACAGGTATAATGACGCAGTAAGATGACATATTGGGATGACAGGTATAATGACGCAGTAAGATGACAACCAGGATGACAGGTATAATGACGCAGTAAGATGACATATTGGGATGACAGGTATAATGACGCAGTAAGATGACAACCAGGATGACAGGTATAATGACGCAGTAAGATGACACATCAGGATAACACGTATAATGACGCAGTAAGATGACATATTGGGATGACAGGTATAATGACGCAGTAAGATGACATATTCGGATGACAGGTATAATGACGCAGTAAGATGACATATTGGGATGACAGGTATAATGACGCAGTAAGATGACAACCAGGATGACAGGTATTATGACGCAGTAAGATGACACATCAGGATAACACGTATAATGACGCAGTGAGATGACATATTGGGATGACAGGTATAATGACGCAGTAAGATGACAACCAGGATGACAGGTATAATGACGCAGTGAGATGACACATCAGGACAACAGGTATAATGACGCAGTAAGATGACACATCAGGATAACACGTATAATGATGCAGTAAGATGACATATTGGGATGACAGGTATAATGACGCAGTAAGATGACAACCAGGATAACAGGTATAATGATGCAGTAAGATGACATATTGGGATGACAGGTATAATGACGCAGTAAGATGAGATATTGGGATGACAGGTATAATGACGCAGTAAGATGACAACCAGGCTAACAGGTATAATGAAGCAGTAAGTTGACACATCAAGACAACAGGTATAATGACGCAGTAAGACGACATATTGGGATGACAGTTATAATGACGCAGTTAGAAGACAAACAGGATGACAGGTATAATGACGCAGTAAGATGACAACCAGGATAACAGGTATAATGACACAGTAAGATGACACATCAGGACAACAGGTATAATGATGCAGTAAGATGACATATTGGGATGACAGGTATAATGACGCAATAAGATGACAACCAGGATAACAGGTATAATGAAGCATTAAGATGACACATCAAGACAACAGGTATAATGACGCAGTAAGACGACATATTGGGATGACAGGTATAATGACGCAGTAAGATGACAACCAGGATGACAGGTATAATGACGCAGTAAGATAACACATCAGGATAACACGTATAATGATGCAGTAAGATGACATATTGGGATGACAGGTATAATGACGCAGTAAGATGACAACCAGGATGACAGGTATAATGACGCAGTAAGATGACACATCAGGATAACACGTATAATGACGCAGTAAGATGACAACCAGGATGACAGGTATAATGACGCAGTAAGATGACAACCAGGATAACAGGTATAATGATTCAATAAGATGACACATCAAGACAACAGGTATAATGACGCAGTAAGATGACATATTGGGATGACAGGTATAATGACGCAGTAAGATGACAACCAGGATGACAGGTATAATGACGCAGTAAGATGACATATTGGGATGACAGGTATAATGACGCAGTAAGATGACAACCAGGATGACAGGTATAATGACGCAGTAAGATGACACATCAGGATAACACGTATAATGACGCAGTAAGATGACATATAGGGATGACAGGTATAATGACGCAGTAAGATGACAACCAGGCTAACAGGTATAATGAAGCAGTAAGATGACATCCAGGATGACAGGTATAATGATGCAGTAAGATGACAACCAGGAAAACAGTTATAATGACGCAGTAAGATGACACATCAGGACAACAGGTATAATGACGCAGTAAGAAAACACATCAGGATGACAGGTATAATGACGTAGTAGGATGACACATCAGGACAAAAGGTATAATGACGCAGTAAGATGACAACCAGGATAACAGGTATAATGACGCAGTAAGATGACATATTGGGATGACAGGTATAATGACGCAGTAAGATGACAACCAGGATGACAGGTATAATGACGCAGTAAGATGACACATCAGGATAACACGTATAATGACGCAGTAAGATGACATATTGGGATGACAGGTATAATGACGCAGTAAGATGACAACCAGGATGACAGGTATAATGACGCAGTAAGATGACAACCAGGATGACAGGTATAATGACGTAGTAAGATGACACATCAGGACAACAGGTATAATGATGCAGTAAGATGACACATCAGGATAACACGTATAATGATGCAGTAAGATGACAACCAGGATAACAGGTATAATGACGCAGTAAGATGACATATTGGGATGACAGGTATAATGACCCAGTAAGATGACAACCAGGATAACAGGTATAATGACGCAGTAAGATGACATATTGGGATGACAGGCATAATGACGCAGTAAGATGACAACCAGGATAACAGGTATAATGACACAGTAGGATGACACATCAGGACAACTGGTATAATGATTCAATTAGATGACACATCAGGAAGACAGATATAATGACGCAGTAGGATGACACATCAGGACAACAGGTATAATGACGCAGTAAGATGACATATATGGATGACAGGTATAATGACGCAGTAAGATGACATATTGGGATGACAGGTATAATGACGCAGTAAGATGACAACCAGGATGACAGGTATAATGACGCAGTAAGATGACACATCAGGATAACACGTATAATGACGCAGTAAGATGACATATAGGGATGACAGGTATAATGACGCAGTAAGATGACAACCAGGCTAACAGGTATAATGACGCAGTAAGATGACATCCAGGATGACAGGTATAATGATGCAGTAAGATGACAACCAGGAAAACAGTTATAATGACGCAGTAAGATGACACATCAGGACAACAGGTATAATGACGCAGTAAGAAAACACATCAGGATGACAGGTATAATGACGTAGTAGGATGACACATCAGGACAAAAGGTATAATGACGCAGTAAGATGACAACCAGGATAACAGGTATAATGACGCAGTAAGATGACATATTGGGATGACAGGTATAATGACGCAGTAAGATGACAACCAGGATGACAGGTATAATGACGCAGTAAGATGACACATCAGGATAACACGTATAATGACGCAGTAAGATGACATATTGGGATGACAGGTATAATGACGCAGTAAGATGACAACCAGGATGACAGGTATAATGACGCAGTAAGATGACAACCAGGATGACAGGTATAATGACGTAGTAAGATGACACATCAGGACAACAGGTATAATGATGCAGTAAGATGACACATCAGGATAACACGTATAATGATGCAGTAAGATGACAACCAGGATAACAGGTATAATGACGCAGTAAGATGACATATTGGGATGACAGGTATAATGACCCAGTAAGATGACAACCAGGATAACAGGTATAATGACGCAGTAAGATGACATATTGGGATGACAGGCATAATGACGCAGTAAGATGACAACCAGGATAACAGGTATAATGACACAGTAGGATGACACATCAGGACAACTGGTATAATGATTCAATTAGATGACACATCAGGAAGACAGATATAATGACGCAGTAGGATGACACATCAGGACAACAGGTATAATGACGCAGTAAGATGACATATATGGATGACAGGTATAATGACGCAGTAAGATGACAACCAGGATAATAGGTATAATGACGCAGTAAGAAGACATATTGGGATGACAGGTATAATGACGCAGTAAGATGACAACCAGGATGACAGGTATAATGACGCAGTAAGATGATACATCAGGATAACACGTATAATGACGCAGTAAGATGACATATAGGGATGACAGGTATAATGATGCAGTAAGATGACAACCAGGATAACAGGTATAATGACGCAGTAAGATGACAACCAGGATGACAGATATAATGACGCAGTAAGATGACATATTGGGATGACAGTCATATTGACGCAGTAAGATGACATATTGGGATGACAGGTATAATGACGCAGTAAGATGACAACCAGGATAACACGTATAATGATGCAGTAAGATGACATATTGGGATGACAGGTATAATGACGCAGGAAGATGACAACCAGGATGACAGGTATAATGACCCAGTAAGATGACACATCAGGATAACACGTATAATGACGCAGTAAGATGACAACCAGGATGACAGGTATAATGACGCAGTAAGATGACAACCAGGATGACAGGAATAATGACGCAGTGAAATGACATATCAGGACAACAGGTATAATGACGCAGTAAGTTGACACATCAGGATAACACGTATAATGACGCAGTGAGATGACACATCAGGAAGACAGATATAATGACACAGTAAGATGACATTGGGATGACAGGTATAATGATGCAGTAAGATGACATATTGGGATGACAGGTATAATGACGCAGTAAGATGACAACCAGGATAACAGGTATAATGATTCAATAAGATGACACATCAAGACAACAGGTATAATGACGCAGTAAGATGACAACCAGGATGACAGGTATAATGACGCAGTAAGATGACATATTGGGATGACAGGTATAATGACGCAGTAAGATGACAACCAGGATGACAGGTATAATGACGCAGTAAGATGACACATCAGGATAACACGTATAATGACGCAGTGAGATGACATATTGGGATGACAGGTATAATGACGCAGTAAGATGACAACCAGGATGACAGGTATAATGACGCAGTGAGATGACACATCAGGACAACAGGTATAATGACGCAGTAAGATGACAACCAGGATAACAGGTATAATGATGCAGTAAGATGACATATTGCGATGACAGGTATAATGACGCAGTAAGATGACATATTGGGATGACAGGTATAATGACGCAGTAAGATGACACATCAGGATAACACGTATAATGACGCAGTGAGATGACACATCAGGAAGACAGATATAATGACACAATGAGATGACATTGGGATGACAGGTATAATGATGCAGTAAGATGACATATTGGGATGACAGGTATAATGACGCAGTAAGATGACAACCAGGATAACAGGTATAATGATTCAATAAGATGACACATCAAGACAACAGGTATAATGACGCAGTAAGATGACATATTGGGATGACAGGTATAATGACGCAGTAAGATGACAACCAGGATGACAGGTATAATGACGCAGTAAGATGACACATCAGGATAACACGTATAATGACGCAGTAAGATGACATATTGGGATGACAGGTATAATGACGCAGTAAGATGACACATCAGGATAACACGTATAATGACGCAGTGAGATGACACATCAGGAAGACAGATATAATGACACAGTAAGATGACATTGGGATGACAGGTATAATGATGCAGTAAGATGACATATTGGGATGACAGGTATAATGACGCAGTTAGATGACAACCAGGATAACAGGTATAATTACGCAGTAAGATGACACATCAGGACAACAGGTATAATGACGCAGTAAGACAACACATCAGGATGACAGGTATAATGACGTAGTAGGATGACACATCAGGACAAAAGGTATAATGACGCCGTAAGATGACACATCAGGATAACACGTATAATGACGCAGTAAGATGACATATTGGGATGACAGGTATAATGACGCATTAAGATAACAACCAGGATAACAGGTATAATGACGCAGTAGGATGACACATCAGGATGACAGGTATAATGACGCAGTAAGATGACATATTGGGATGACAGGTATAATGACGCAGTAAGATGACAACCAGGATAACAGGTATAATGACGCAGTAAGATGACATATTGGGATGACAGGTATAATGACGCAGTAAGATGACAACCAGGATGACAGGTATAATGACGCAGTAAGATGACAACCAGGATAACAGGTATAATGACGCAGTAAGATGACATATTGGGATGACAGGTATAATGACGCAGTAAGATGACAACCAGGATGACAGGTATAATGACGCAGTAAGATGACACATCAGGAAGACAGGTATAATGACGCAGTAGGATGACACATCAGGACAACAGGTATAATGACGCAGTAAGATGACATATTGGGATGACAGGTATAATGACGCAGTAAGATGACATATTGGGATTACAGGTATAATGACGCAGTAAGATGACAACCAGGATGACAGGTATAATGACGCAGTAAGATGACATATTGGGATGACAGGTATAATGACGCAGTAAGATGACAACCAGGATGACAGGTATAATGACGCAGTGAGATGACACATCAGGACAACAGGTATAATGACGCAGTAAGATGACACATCAGGATAACACGTATTATTATGCAGTAAGATGACATATTGGGATGACAGGTATAATGACGCAGTAAGATGACAACCAGGATAATAGGTATAATGATGCAGTAAGATGACATATTGGGATGACAGGTATAATGACACAGTAAGATGACATATTGGGATGACAGGTATAATGACGCAGTAAGATGACAACCAGGCTAACAGGTATAATGAAGCAGTAAGTTGACACATCAAGACAACAGGTATAATGACGCAGTAAGACGACATATTGGGATGACAGGTATAATGACGCAGTTAGAAGACAACCAGGATGACAGGTATAATGACGCAGTAAGATGACAACCAGTATAACAGGTATAATGACACAGTAAGATGACACATCAGGACAACAGGTATAATGATGCAGTAAGATGACATATTGGGATGACAGGTATAATGACGCAGTAAGATGACATATTGGGATGACAGGTATAATGACGCAGTGAGATGACAACCAGGATGACAGGTATAATGACGCAGTAAGATGACACATCAGGATAACACGTATAATGACGCAGTAAGATGACAACCAGGATGACAGGTATAATGACGCAGTAAGATGACAACCAGGATAACAGGTATAATGATTCAATAAGATGACACATCAAGACAACAGGTATAATGACGCAGTAAGATGACACATCAGGACAACAGGTATAATGATGCAGTAAGATGACATATTGGGATGACAGGTATAATGATGCAGTAAGATGACATATTGGGATGACAGGTATAATGACGCAGTAAGATGACAACCAGGATAACAGGTATAATGATTCAATAAGATGACACATCAAGACAACAGGTATAATGACGCAGTAAGATGACATATTGGGATGACAGGTATAATGACGCAGTAAGATGACAACCAGGATGACAGGTATAATGACGCAGTAAGATGACACATCAGGATAACACGTATAATGACGCAGTAAGATGACATATAGGGATGACAGGTATAATGACGCAGTAAGATGACAACCAGGATAACAGGTATAATGACGCAGTAAGATGACATCCAGGATGACAGGTATAATGATGCAGTAAGATGACAACCAGGATAACAGGTATAATGACGCAGTAAGATGACACATCAGGACAACAGGTATAATGACGCAGTAAGACAACACATCAGGATGACAGGTATAATGACGTAGTAGGATGACACATCAGGACAAAAGGTATAATGACGCCGAAAGATGACACATCAGGATAACACGTATAATGACGCAGTAAGATGACATATATGGATGACAGGTATAATGACGCAGTAAGATGACAACCAGGATAACAGGTATAATGACGCAGTAAGATGACATATTGGGATGACAGGTATAATGACGCAGTAAGATGACAACCAGGATGACAGGTATAATGACGCAGTAAGATGACACATCAGGATAACACGTATAATGACGCAGTGAGATGACATATATGGATGACAGGTATAATGACGCAGTAAGATGACAACCAGGATAACAGGTATAATGACGCAGTAAGAAGACATATTGGGATGACAGGTATAATGACGCAGTAAGATGACAACCAGGATGACGGGTATAATGACACAGTAAGATGACATATTGGGATGACAGGTATAATGACGCAGAAAGATGACAACCAGGATGACAGGTATAATGACGCAGTAAGATGACACATCAGGATAACACGTATAATGACGCAGTAAGATGACATATAAGGATGACAGGTATAATGACGCAGTAAGATGACAACCAGGATAACAGGTATAATGACGCAGTAAGATGACAACCAGGATGACAGATATAATGACGCAGTAAGATGACATATTGGGATGACAGGTATAATGACGCAGTAAGATGACAACCAGGATGACAGGTATAATGACGCAGTATGATGAGACATCAGGATAACACGTATAATGACGCAGTGAGATGATATATTGGGATGACAGGTATAATGACGCAGTAAGATGACAACCAGGATGACAGGTATAATGACGCAGTAAGATGACAACCAGGATAACAGGTATAATGACACAGTAAGATGACACATCAGGACAACAGGTATAATGACACAGTAAGATGACACATCAGGACAACAGGTATAATGACGCAGTAAGACGACACATCAGGAAGACAGATATAATGACGCAGTAAGATGACACATCAGGACAACAGGTATAATGACGCAGTAAGATGACACATCAGGATAACACGTATAATGACGCAGTAAGACGACACATCAGGAAGACAGGTATAATGACGCAGTAAGATGACACATCAGGATAACACGTATAATGACGCAGTAAGATGACATATATGGATGACAGGTATAATGACGCAGTAAGATGACAACCAGGATAACAGGTATAATGACGCAGTAAGAAGACATATTGGGATGACAGGTATAATGACGCAGTAAGATGACAACCAGGATGACGGGTATAATGACGCAGTAAGATGACATATTGGGATGACAGGTATAATGACGCAGTAAGATGACAACCAGGATGACAGGTATAATGACGCAGTAAGATGACACATCAGGATAACACGTATAATGACGCAGTAAGATGACATATAGGGATGACAGGTATAATGACGCAGTAAGATGACAACCAGGATGACAGATATAATGACGCAGTAAGATGACAAATTGGGATGACAGGTATAATGACGCAGTAAGATGACAACCAGGATGACAGGTATAATGACGCAGTAAGATGACACATCAGGATAACACGTATAATGACGCAGTAAGATGACAAATTGGGATGACAGGTATAATGACGCAGTAAGATGACAACCGGGATGACAGGCATAATGACGCAGTAAGATGACAACCAGGATAACAGGTATAATGACGCAGTAAGATGACAACCAGGATAACAGGTATAATGACACAGTAAGATGACACATCAGGACAACAGGTATAATGACGCAGTAAGACAACACATCAGGATGACAGGTATAATGACGCAGTAAGATGACACATCAGTATAACACGTATAATGACGCAGTGAGATGACATATTGTGATGACGGGTATAATGACGCAGTAAGATGACAACCAGGATGACAGGTATAATGACGCAGTAAGATGACACATCAGGAAAACAGGTATAATGACGCAGTAAGATGACACATCAGGATAACACGTATAATGATGCAGTAAGATGACATATTGGGATGACAGGTATAATGACGCAGTAAGATGACAACCAGGATGACAGGTATAATGACGCAGTAAGATGACATATTGGGATGACAGGTATAATGACGCAGTAAGATGACAACCAGGATAACACGTATAATGATGCAGTAAGATGACATATTGGGATGACAGGTATAATGACGCAGTAAGATGACAACCAGGATGACAGGTATAATGACGCAGTAAGATGACACATCAGGATAACACGTATAATGACGCAGTAAGATGACAACCAGGATGACAGGTATAATGACGCAGTAAGATGACAACCAGGATGACAGGTATAATGACGCAGTGAGATGACATATCAGGACAACAGGTATAATGACGCAGTAAGATGACACATCAGGATAACACGTATAATGACGCAGTGAGATGACACATCAGGAAGACAGATATAATGACACAGTAAGATGACATTGGGATGACAGGTATAATGATGCAGTAAGATGACATATTGGGATGACAGGTATAATGACGCAGTTAGATGACAACCAGGATAACAGGCATAATGATTCAATAAGATGACACATCAAGACAACAGGTATAATGACGCAGTAAGATGACATATTGGGATGACAGGTATAATGACGCAGTAAGATGACAACCAGGATGACAGGTATAATGATGCAGTAAGATGACATATTGGGATGACAGGTATAATGACGCAGTAAGATGACAACCAGGATGACAGGTATAATGACGCAGTAAGATGACACATCAGGATAACACGTATAATGACGCAGTAAGATGACAACCAGGATAACAGGTATAATGACGCAGTAAGATGACAACCAGGATAACAGGTATAATGACGCAGTAAGATGACATCCAGGATGACAGGTATAATGATGCAGTAAGATGACAACCAGGATAACAGGTATAATGACGCAGTAAGATGACACACCAGGACAACAGGTATAATGACGCAGTAAGACAACACATCAGGATGACAGGTATAATGACGTAGTAGGATGACACATCAGGACAAAAGGTATAATGACGCCGTAAGATGACACATCAGGATAACACGTATAATGACGCAGTAAGATGACATATTGGGATGACAGGTATAATGACGCATTAAGATAACAACCAGGATAACAGGTATAATGACGCAGTAGGATGACACATCAGGATGATAGGTATAATGACGCAGTAAGATGACATATTGGGATGACAGGTATAATGACGCAGTAAGATGACAACCAGGATAACAGGTATAATGACGCAGTAAGATGACATATTGGGATGACAGGTATAATGACGCAGTAAGATGACAACCAGGATGACAGGTATAATGACGCAGTAAGATGACAACCAGGATAACAGGTATAATGACGCAGTAAGATGACATATTGGGATGACAGGTATAATGACGCAGTAAGATGACAACCAGGATGACAGGTATAATGACGCAGTAAGATGACACATCAGGAAGACAGGTATAATGACGCAGTAGGATGACACATCAGGACAACAGGTATAATGACGCAGTAAGATGACATATTGGGATGACAGGTATAATGACGCAGTAAGATGACATATTGGGATTACAGGTATAATGACGCAGTAAGATGACAACCAGGATGACAGGTATAATGACGCAGTAAGATGACATATTGGGATGACAGGTATAATGACGCAGTAAGATGACAACCAGGATGACAGGTATAATGACGCAGTGAGATGACACATCAGGACAACAGGTATAATGACGCAGTAAGATGACACATCAGGATAACACGTATTATTATGCAGTAAGATGACATATTGGGATGACAGGGATAATGACGCAGTAAGATGACAACCAGGATAATAGGTATAATGATGCAGTAAGATGACATATTGGGATGACAGGTATAATGACGCAGTAAGATGACATATTGGGATGACAGGTATAATGACGCAGTAAGATGACAACCAGGCTAACAGGTATAATGAAGCAGTAAGTTGACACATCAAGACAACAGGTATAATGACGCAGTAAGACGACACATCAGGAAGACAGATATAATGACGCAGTAAGATGACACATCAGGACAACAGTTATAATGACGCAGTAAGATAACACATCAGGATAACACGTATAATGATGCAGTAAGATGACATATTGGGATGACAGGTATAATGACGCAGTGAGATGACAACCAGGATGACAGGTATAATGACGCAGTAAGATGACACATCAGGATAACACGTATAATGACGCAGTAAGATGACAACCAGGATGACAGGTATAATGACGCAGTAAGATGACAACCAGGATAACAGGTATAATGATTCAATAAGATGACACATCAAGACAACAGGTATAATGACGCAGTAAGATGACATATCAGGACAACATGTATAATGATGCAGTAAGATGACATATTGGGATGACAGGTATAATGATGCAGTAAGATGACATATTGGGATGACAGGTATAATGACGCAGTAAGATGACAACCAGGATAACAGGTATAATGATTCAATAAGATGACACATCAAGACAACAGGTATAATGACGCAGTAAGATGACATATTGGGATGACAGGTATAATGACGCAGAAAGATGACAACCAGGATGACAGGTATAATGACGCAGTAAGATGACATATTGGGATGACAGGTATAATGACGCAGTAAGATGACAACCAGGATGACAGGTATAATGACGCAGTAAGATGACACATCAGGATAACACGTATAATGACGCAGTAAGATGACATATAGGGATGACAGGTATAATGACGCAGTAAGATGACAACCAGGATAACAGGTATAATGACGCAGTAAGATGACATCCAGGATGACAGGTATAATGATGCAGTAAGATGACAACCAGGATAACAGGTATAATGACGCAGTAAGATGACACATCAGGACAACAGGTATAATGACGCAGTAAGACAACACATCAGGATGACAGGTATAATGACGTAGTAGGATGACACATCAGGACAAAAGGTATAATGACGCCGAAAGATGACACATCAGGATAACACGTATAATGACGCAGTAAGATGACATATTGGGATGACAGGTATAATGACGCAGTAAGATAACAACCAGGATAACAGGTATAATGACGCAGTAGGATGACACATCAGGATGACAGGTATAATGACGCAGTAAGATGACATATTGGGATGACAGGTATAATGAGGCAGTAAGATGACAACCAGGATGACAGGTATAATGACGCAGTAAGATGACACATCAGGATAACACGTATAATGACGCAGTAAGATGACATATATGGATGACAGGTATAATGACGCAGTAAGATGACAACCAGGATAACAGGTATAATGACGCAGTAAGATGACATATTGGGATGACAGGTATAATGACGCAGTAAGATGACAACCAGGATGACAGGTATAATGACGCAGTAAGATGACACATCAGGATAACACGTATAATGACGCAGTGAGATGACATATAGGGATGACAGGTATAATGACGCAGTAAGATGACAACCAGGATGACAGGTATAATGACGCAGTAAGATGACAACCAGGAGAACAGGTATAATGACACAGTAAGATGACACATCAGGAAGACAGGTATAATGACGCAGTAGGATGACACACCAGGACAACAGGTATAATGACGCAGTAAGATGACACATCAGGATAACACGTATAATGACGCAGTAAGATGACATTTTGGGATGACAGGTATAATGACGCAGTAAGATGACAACCAGGATGACAGGTATAATGACGCAGTATGATGAGACATCAGGATAACACGTATAATGACGCAGTGAGATGATATATTGGGATGACAGGTATAATGACGCAGTAAGATGACAACCAGGATGACAGGTATAATGACGCAGTAAGATGACAACCAGGATAACAGGTATAATGACACAGTAAGATGACACATCAGGACAACAGGTATAATGACACAGTAAGATGACACATCAGGACAACAGGTATAATGACGCAGTAAGATGACATATTGGGATGACAGGTATAATGACGCAGTAAGATGACAACCAGGATGACAGGTATAATGATGCATTAAGATGACACATCAGGAAGACAGATATAATGACACAGTAAGATGACATTGGGATGACAGGTATAATAATGCAGTAAGATGACATATTGGGATGACAGGTATAATGACGCAGTAAGATGACAACCAGGATAACAGGTATAATGATTCAATAAGATGACACATCAAGACAACAGGTATAATGACGCAGTAAGATGACAACCAGGATGACAGGTATAATGACGCAGTATGATGAGACATCAGGATAACACGTATAATGACGCAGTGAGATGATATATTGGGATGACAGGTATAATGACGCAGTAAGATGACAACCAGGATGACAGGTATAATGACGCAGTAAGATGACAACCAGGATAACAGGTATAATGACACAGTAAGATGACACATCAGGACAACAGGTATAATGACACAGTAAGATGACACATCAGGACAACAGGTATAATGACGCAGTAAGACGACACATCAGGAAGACAGATATAATGACGCAGTAAGATGACACATCAGGACAACAGGTATAATGACGCAGTAAGATGACACATCAGGATAACACGTATAATGACGCAGTAAGACGACACATCAGGAAGACAGGTATAATGACGCAGTAAGATGACACATCAGGATAACACGTATAATGACGCAGTAAGATGACATATATGGATGACAGGTATAATGACGCAGTAAGATGACAACCAGGATAACAGGTATAATGACGCAGTAAGAAGACATATTGGGATGACAGGTATAATGACGCAGTAAGATGACAACCAGGATGACGGGTATAATGACGCAGTAAGATGACATATTGGGATGACAGGTATAATGACGCAGTAAGATGACAACCAGGATGACAGGTATAATGACGCAGTAAGATGACACATCAGGATAACACGTATAATGACGCAGTAAGATGACATATAGGGATGACAGGTATAATGACGCAGTAAGATGACAACCAGGATAACAGGTATAATGACGCAATAAGATGACAACCAGGATGACAGATATAATGACGCAGTAAGATGACAAATTGGGATGACAGGTATAATGACGCAGTAAGATGACAACCAGGATGACAGGTATAATGACGCAGTAAGATGACACATCAGGATAACACGTATAATGACGCAGTAAGATGACAAATTGGGATGACAGGTATAATGACGCAGTAAGATGACAACCGGGATGACAGGCATAATGACGCAGTAAGATGACAACCAGGATAACAGGTATAATGACGCAGTAAGATGACAACCAGGATAACAGGTATAATGACACAGTAAGATGACACATCAGGACAACAGGTATAATGACGCAGTAAGACAACACATCAGGATGACAGGTATAATGACGCAGTAAGATGACACATCAGTATAACACGTATAATGACGCAGTGAGATGACATATTGTGATGACGGGTATAATGACGCAGTAAGATGACAACCAGGATGACAGGTATAATGACGCAGTAAGATGACACATCAGGAAAACAGGTATAATGACGCAGTAAGATGACACATCAGGATAACACGTATAATGATGCAGTAAGATGACATATTGGGATGACAGGTATAATGACGCAGTAAGATGACAACCAGGATGACAGGTATAATGACGCAGTAAGATGACATATTGGGATGACAGGTATAATGACGCAGTAAGATGACAACCAGGATAACACGTATAATGATGCAGTAAGATGACATATTGGGATGACAGGTATAATGACGCAGTAAGATGACAACCAGGATGACAGGTATAATGACGCAGTAAGATGACACATCAGGATAACACGTATAATGACGCAGTAAGATGACAACCAGGATGACAGGTATAATGACGCAGTAAGATGACAACCAGGATGACAGGTATAATGACGCAGTAAGATGACATATTGGGATGACAGGTATAATGACGCAGTTAGATGACAACCAGGATAACAGGTATAATGATTCAATAAGATGACACATCAAGACAACAGGTATAATGACGCAGTAAGATGACATATTGGGATGACAGGTATAATGACGCAGTAAGATGACAACCAGGATGACAGGTATAATGATGCAGTAAGATGACATATTGGGATGACAGGTATAATGACGCAGTAAGATGACAACCAGGATGACAGGTATAATGACGCAGTAAGATGACACATCAGGATAACACGTATAATGACGCAGTAAGATGACAACCAGGATAACAGGTATAATGACGCAGTAAGATGACAACCAGGATAACAGGTATAATGACGCAGTAAGATGACATACAGGATGACAGGTATAATGATGCAGTAAGATGACAACCAGGATAACAGGTATAATGACGCAGTAAGATGACACATCAGGACAACAGGTATAATGACGCAGTAAGACAACACATCAGGATGACAGGTATAATGACGTAGTAGGATGACACATCAGGACAAAAGGTATAATGACGCCGTAAGATGACACATCAGGATAACACGTATAATGACGCAGTAAGATGACATATTGGGATGACAGGTATAATGACGCATTAAGATAACAACCAGGATAACAGGTATAATGACGCAGTAGGATGACACATCAGGATGACAGGTATAATGACGCAGTAAGATGACATATTGGGATGACAGGTATAATGACGCAGTAAGATGACAACCAGGATAACAGGTATAATGACGCAGTAAGATGACATATTGGGATGACAGGTATAATGACGCAGTAAGATGACAACCAGGATGACAGGTATAATGACGCAGTAAGATGACAACCAGGATAACAGGTATAATGACGCAGTAAGATGACATATTGGGATGACAGGTATAATGACGCAGTAAGATGACAACCAGGATGACAGGTATAATGACGCAGTAAGATGACACATCAGGAAGACAGGTATAATGACGCAGTAGGATGACACATCAGGACAACAGGTATAATGACGCAGTAAGATGACATATTGGGATGACAGGTATAATGACGCAGTAAGATGACATATTGGGATTACAGGTATAATGACGCAGTAAGATGACAACCAGGATGACAGGTATAATGACGCAGTAAGATGACAACCAGGATGACAGGTATAATGACGCAGTGAGATGACACATCAGGACAACAGGTATAATGACGCAGTAAGATGACACATCAGGATAACACGTATTATTATGCAGTAAGATGACATATTGGGATGACAGGTATAATGACGCAGTAAGATGACAACCAGGATAATAGGTATAATGATGCAGTAAGATGACATATTGGGATGACAGGTATAATGACGCAGTAAGATGACATATTGGGATGACAGGTATAATGACGCAGTAAGATGACAACCAGGCTAACAGGCATAATGAAGCAGTAAGTTGACACATCAAGACAACAGGTATAATGACGCAGTAAGACGACATATTGGGATGACAGGTATAATGACGCAGTTAGAAGACAACCAGGATGACAGGTATAATGACGCAGTAAGATGACAACCAGGATAACAGGTATAATGACACAGTAAGATGACACATCAGGACAACAGGTATAATGATGCAGTAAGATGACATATTGGGATGACAGGTATAATGACGCAGTAAGATGACATATTGGGATGACAGGTATAATGACGCAGTAAGATGACAACCAGGCTAACAGGTATAATGAAGCAGTAAGTTGACACATCAAGACAACAGGTATAATGACGCAGTAAGACGACACATCAGGAAGACAGATATAATGACGCAGTAAGATGACACATCAGGACAACAGTTATAATGACGCAGTAAGATAACACATCAGGATAACAGGTATAATGATGCAGTAAGATGACATATTGGGATGACAGGTATAATGACGCAGTGAGATGACAACCAGGATGACAGGTATAATGACGCAGTAAGATGACACATCAGGATAACACGTATAATGACGCAGTAAGATGACAACCAGGATGACAGGTATAATGACGCAGTAAGATGACAACCAGGATAACAGGTATAATGATTCAATAAGATGACACATCAAGACAACAGGTATAATGACGCAGTAAGATGACATATCAGGACAACAGGTATAATGATGCAGTAAGATGACATATTGGGATGACAGGTATAATGATGCAGTAAGATGACATATTGGGATGACAGGTATAATGACGCAGTAAGATGACAACCAGGATAACAGGTATAATGATTCAATAAGATGACACATCAAGACAACAGGTATAATGACGCAGTAAGATGACATATTGGGATGACAGGTATAATGACGCAGAAAGATGACAACCAGGATGACAGGTATAATGACGCAGTAAGATGACATATTGGGATGACAGGTATAATGACGCAGTAAGATGACAACCAGGATGACAGGTATAATGACGCAGTAAGATGACACATCAGGATAACACGTATAATGACGCAGTAAGATGACATATAGGGATGACAGGTATAATGACGCAGTAAGATGACAACCAGGATAACAGGTATAATGACGCAGTAAGATGACATCCAGGATGACAGGTATAATGATGCAGTAAGATGACAACCAGGATAACAGGTATAATGACGCAGTAAGATGACACATCAGGACAACAGGTATAATGACGCAGTAAGACAACACATCAGGATGACAGGTATAATGACGTAGTAGGATGACACATCAGGACAAAAGGTATAATGACGCCGAAAGATGACACATCAGGATAACACGTATAATGACGCAGTAAGATGACATATTGGGATGACAGGTATAATGACGCAGTAAGATAACAACCAGGATAACAGGTATAATGACGCAGTAGGATGACACATCAGGATGACAGGTATAATGACGCAGTAAGATGACATATTGGGATGACAGGTATAATGAGGCAGTAAGATGACAACCAGGATGACAGGTATAATGACGCAGTAAGATGACACATCAGGATAACACGTATAATGACGCAGTAAGATGACATATATGGATGACAGGTATAATGACGCAGTAAGATGACAACCAGGATAACAGGTATAATGACGCAGTAAGATGACATATTGGGATGACAGGTATAATGACGCAGTAAGATGACAACCAGGATGACAGGTATAATGACGCAGTAAGATGACACATCAGGATAACACGTATAATGACGCAGTGAGATGACATATAGGGATGACAGGTATAATGACGCAGTAAGATGACAACCAGGATGACAGGTATAATGACGCAGTAAGATGACAACCAGGAGAACAGGTATAATGACACAGTAAGATGACACATCAGGAAGACAGGTATAATGACGCAGTAGGATGACACACCAGGACAACAGGTATAATGACGCAGTAAGATGACACATCAGGATAACACGTATAATGACGCAGTAAGATGACATTTTGGGATGACAGGTATAATGACGCAGTAAGATGACAACCAGGATGACAGGTATAATGACGCAGTATGATGAGACATCAGGATAACACGTATAATGACGCAGTGAGATGATATATTGGGATGACAGGTATAATGACGCAGTAAGATGACAACCAGGATGACAGGTATAATGACGCAGTAAGATGACAACCAGGATAACAGGTATAATGACACAGTAAGATGACACATCAGGACAACAGGTATAATGACGCAGTAAGATGACATATTGGGATGACAGGTATAATGACGCAGTAAGATGACATATTGGGATTACAGGTATAATGACGCAGTAAGATGACAACCAGGATGACAGGTATAATGACGCAGTAAGATGACAACCAGGATGACAGGTATAATGACGCAGTGAGATGACACATCAGGACAACAGGTATAATGACGCAGTAAGATGACACATCAGGATAACACGTATTATTATGCAGTAAGATGACATATTGGGATGACAGGTATAATGACGCAGTAAGATGACAACCAGGATAATAGGTATAATGATGCAGTAAGATGACATATTGGGATGACAGGTATAATGACGCAGTAAGATGACATATTGGGATGACAGGTATAATGACGCAGTAAGATGACAACCAGGCTAACAGGCATAATGAAGCAGTAAGTTGACACATCAAGACAACAGGTATAATGACGCAGTAAGACGACATATTGGGATGACAGGTATAATGACGCAGTTAGAAGACAACCAGGATGACAGGTATAATGACGCAGTAAGATGACAACCAGGATAACAGGTATAATGACACAGTAAGATGACACATCAGGACAACAGGTATAATGATGCAGTAAGATGACATATTGGGATGACAGGTATAATGACGCAGTAAGATGACATATTGGGATGACAGGTATAATGACGCAGTAAGATGACAACCAGGCTAACAGGTATAATGAAGCAGTAAGTTGACACATCAAGACAACAGGTATAATGACGCAGTAAGACGACACATCAGGAAGACAGATATAATGACGCAGTAAGATGACACATCAGGACAACAGTTATAATGACGCAGTAAGATAACACATCAGGATAACAGGTATAATGATGCAGTAAGATGACATATTGGGATGACAGGTATAATGACGCAGTGAGATGACAACCAGGATGACAGGTATAATGACGCAGTAAGATGACACATCAGGATAACACGTATAATGACGCAGTAAGATGACAACCAGGATGACAGGTATAATGACGCAGTAAGATGACAACCAGGATAACAGGTATAATGATTCAATAAGATGACACATCAAGACAACAGGTATAATGACGCAGTAAGATGACATATCAGGACAACAGGTATAATGATGCAGTAAGATGACATATTGGGATGACAGGTATAATGATGCAGTAAGATGACATATTGGGATGACAGGTATAATGACGCAGTAAGATGACAACCAGGATAACAGGTATAATGATTCAATAAGATGACACATCAAGACAACAGGTATAATGACGCAGTAAGATGACATATTGGGATGACAGGTATAATGACGCAGAAAGATGACAACCAGGATGACAGGTATAATGACGCAGTAAGATGACATATTGGGATGACAGGTATAATGACGCAGTAAGATGACAACCAGGATGACAGGTATAATGACGCAGTAAGATGACACATCAGGATAACACGTATAATGACGCAGTAAGATGACATATAGGGATGACAGGTATAATGACGCAGTAAGATGACAACCAGGATAACAGGTATAATGACGCAGTAAGATGACATCCAGGATGACAGGTATAATGATGCAGTAAGATGACAACCAGGATAACAGGTATAATGACGCAGTAAGATGACACATCAGGACAACAGGTATAATGACGCAGTAAGACAACACATCAGGATGACAGGTATAATGACGTAGTAGGATGACACATCAGGACAAAAGGTATAATGACGCCGAAAGATGACACATCAGGATAACACGTATAATGACGCAGTAAGATGACATATTGGGATGACAGGTATAATGACGCAGTAAGATAACAACCAGGATAACAGGTATAATGACGCAGTAGGATGACACATCAGGATGACAGGTATAATGACGCAGTAAGATGACATATTGGGATGACAGGTATAATGAGGCAGTAAGATGACAACCAGGATGACAGGTATAATGACGCAGTAAGATGACACATCAGGATAACACGTATAATGACGCAGTAAGATGACATATATGGATGACAGGTATAATGACGCAGTAAGATGACAACCAGGATAACAGGTATAATGACGCAGTAAGATGACATATTGGGATGACAGGTATAATGACGCAGTAAGATGACAACCAGGATGACAGGTATAATGACGCAGTAAGATGACACATCAGGATAACACGTATAATGACGCAGTGAGATGACATATAGGGATGACAGGTATAATGACGCAGTAAGATGACAACCAGGATGACAGGTATAATGACGCAGTAAGATGACAACCAGGAGAACAGGTATAATGACACAGTAAGATGACACATCAGGAAGACAGGTATAATGACGCAGTAGGATGACACACCAGGACAACAGGTATAATGACGCAGTAAGATGACACATCAGGATAACACGTATAATGACGCAGTAAGATGACATTTTGGGATGACAGGTATAATGACGCAGTAAGATGACAACCAGGATGACAGGTATAATGACGCAGTATGATGAGACATCAGGATAACACGTATAATGACGCAGTGAGATGATATATTGGGATGACAGGTATAATGACGCAGTAAGATGACAACCAGGATGACAGGTATAATGACGCAGTAAGATGACAACCAGGATAACAGGTATAATGACACAGTAAGATGACACATCAGGACAACAGGTATAATGACACAGTAAGATGACACATCAGGACAACAGGTATAATGACGCAGTAAGATGACATATTGGGATGACAGGTATAATGACGCAGTAAGATGACAACCAGGATGACAGGTATAATGATGCATTAAGATGACACATCAGGAAGACAGATATAATGACACAGTAAGATGACATTGGGATGACAGGTATAATGATGCAGTAAGATGACATATTGGGATGACAGGTATAATGACGCAGTAAGATGACAACCAGGATAACAGGTATAATGATTCAATAAGATGACACATCAAGACAACAGGTATAATGACGCAGTAAGATGACAACCAGGATGACAGGTATAATGACGCAGTATGATGAGACATCAGGATAACACGTATAATGACGCAGTGAGATGATATATTGGGATGACAGGTATAATGACGCAGTAAGATGACAACCAGGATGACAGGTATAATGACGCAGTAAGATGACAACCAGGATAACAGGTATAATGACACAGTAATATGACACATCAGGACAACAGGTATAATGACACAGTAAGATGACACATCAGGACAACAGGTATAATGACGCAGTAAGACGACACATCAGGAAGACAGATATAATGACGCAGTAAGATGACACATCAGGACAACAGGTATAATGACGCAGTAAGATGACACATCAGGATAACACGTATAATGACGCAGTAAGACGACACATCAGGAAGACAGGTATAATGACGCAGTAAGATGACACATCAGGATAACACGTATAATGACGCAGTAAGATGACATATATGGATGACAGGTATAATGACGCAGTAAGATGACAACCAGGATAACAGGTATAATGACGCAGTAAGAAGACATATTGGGATGACAGGTATAATGACGCAGTAAGATGACAACCAGGATGACGGGTATAATGACGCAGTAAGATGACATATTGGGATGACAGGTATAATGACGCAGTAAGATGACAACCAGGATGACAGGTATAATGACGCAGTAAGATGACACATCAGGATAACACGTATAATGACGCAGTAAGATGACATATAGGGATGACAGGTATAATGACGCAGTAAGATGACAACCAGGATAACAGGTATAATGACGCAGTAAGATGACAACCAGGATGACAGATATAATGACGCAGTAAGATGACAAATTGGGATGACAGGTATAATGACGCAGTAAGATGACAACCAGGATGACAGGTATAATGACGCAGTAAGATGACACATCAGGATAACACGTATAATGACGCAGTAAGATGACAAATTGGGATGACAGGTATAATGACGCAGTAAGATGACAACCGGGATGACAGGCATAATGACGCAGTAAGATGACAACCAGGATAACAGGTATAATGACGCAGTAAGATGACAACCAGGATAACAGGTATAATGACACAGTAAGATGACACATCAGGACAACAGGTATAATGACGCAGTAAGACAACACATCAGGATGACAGGTATAATGACGCAGTAAGATGACACATCAGTATAACACGTATAATGACGCAGTGAGATGACATATTGTGATGACGGGTATAATGACGCAGTAAGATGACAACCAGGATGACAGGTATAATGACGCAGTAAGATGACACATCAGGATAACAGGTATAATGACGCAGTAAGATGACACATCAGGATAACACGTATAATGATGCAGTAAGATGACATATTGGGATGACAGGTATAATGACGCAGTAAGATGACAACCAGGATGACAGGTATAATGACGCAGTAAGATGACATATTGGGATGACAGGTATAATGACGCAGTAAGATGACAACCAGGATAACACGTATAATGATGCAGTAAGATGACATATTGGGATGACAGGTATAATGACGCAGTAAGATGACAACCAGGATGACAGGTATAATGACGCAGTAAGATGACACATCAGGATAACACGTATAATGACGCAGTAAGATGACAACCAGGATGACAGGATTAATGACGCAGTAAGATGACAACCAGGATGACAGGTATAATGACGCAGTGAGATGACATATCAGGACAACAGGTATAATGACGCAGTAAGATGACACATCAGGATAACACGTATAATGACGCAGTGAGATGACACATCAGGAAGACAGATATAATGACACAGTAAGATGACATTGGGATGACAGGTATAATGATGCAGTAAGATGACATATTGGGATGACAGGTATAATGACGCAGTTAGATGACAACCAGGATAACAGGTATAATGATTCAATAAGATGACACATCAAGACAACAGGTATAATGACGCAGTAAGATGACATATTGGGATGACAGGTATAATGACGCAGTAAGATGACAACCAGGATGACAGGTATAATGATGCAGTAAGATGACATATTGGGATGACAGGTATAATGACGCAGTAAGATGACAACCAGGATGACAGGTATAATGACGCAGTAAGATGACACATCAGGATAACACGTATAATGACGCAGTAAGATGACAACCAGGATAACAGGTATAATGACGCAGTAAGATGACAACCAGGATAACAGGTATAATGACGCAGTAAGATGACATCCAGGATGACAGGTATAATGATGCAGTAAGATGACAACCAGGATAACAGGTATAATGACGCAGTAAGATGACACATCAGGACAACAGGTATAATGACGCAGTAAGACAACACATCAGGATGACAGGTATAATGACGTAGTAGGATGACACATCAGGACAAAAGGTATAATGACGCCGTAAGATGACACATCAGGATAACACGTATAATGACGCAGTAAGATGACATATTGGGATGACAGGTATAATGACGCATTAAGATAACAACCAGGATAACAGGTATAATGACGCAGTAGGATGACACATCAGGATGACAGGTATAATGACGCAGTAAGATGACATATTGGGATGACAGGTATAATGACGCAGTAAGATGACAACCAGGATAACAGGTATAATGACGCAGTAAGATGACATATTGGGATGACAGGTATAATGACGCAGTAAGATGACAACCAGGATGACAGGTATAATGACGCAGTAAGATGACAACCAGGATAACAGGTATAATGACGCAGTAAGATGACATATTGGGATGACAGGTATAATGACGCAGTAAGATGACAACCAGGATGACAGGTATAATGACGCAGTAAGATGACACATCAGGAAGACAGGTATAATGACGCAGTAGGATGACACATCAGGACAACAGGTATAATGACGCAGTAAGATGACATATTGGGATGACAGGTATAATGACGCAGTAAGATGACATATTGGGATTACAGGTATAATGACGCAGTAAGATGACAACCAGGATGACAGGTATAATGACGCAGTAAGATGACATATTGGGATGACAGGTATAATGACGCAGTAAGATGACAACCAGGATGACAGGTATAATGACGCAGTGAGATGACACATCAGGACAACAGGTATAATGACGCAGTAAGATGACACATCAGGCTAACACGTATTATTATGCAGTAAGATGACATATTGGGATGACAGGTATAATGACGCAGTAAGATGACAACCAGGATAATAGGTATAATGATGCAGTAAGATGACATATTGGGATGACAGGTATAATGACGCAGTAAGATGACATATTGGGATGACAGGTATAATGACGCAGTAAGATGACAACCAGGCTAACAGGTATAATGAAGCAGTAAGTTGACACATCAAGACAACAGGTATAATGACGCAGTAAGACGACATATTGGGATGACAGGTATAATGACGCAGTTAGAAGACAACCAGGATGACAGGTATAATGACGCAGTAAGATGACAACCAGGATAACAGGTATAATGACACAGTAAGATGACACATCAGGACAACAGGTATAATGATGCAGTAAGATGACATATTGGGATGACAGGTATAATGACGCAGTAAGATGACATATTGGGATGACAGGTATAATGACGCAGTAAGATGACAACCAGGCTAACAGGTATAATGAAGCAGTAAGTTGACACATCAAGACAACAGGTATAATGACGCAGTAAGACGACACATCAGGAAGACAGATATAATGACGCAGTAAGATGACACATCAGGACAACAGTTATAATGACGCAGTAAGATAACACATCAGGATAACACGTATAATGATGCAGTAAGATGACATATTGGGATGACAGGTATAATGACGCAGTGAGATGACAACCAGGATGACAGGTATAATGACGCAGTAAGATGACACATCAGGATAACACGTATAATGACGCAGTAAGATGACAACCAGGATGACATGTATAATGACGCAGTAAGATGACAACCAGGATAACAGGTATAATGATTCAATAAGATGACACATCAAGACAACAGGTATAATGACGCAGTAAGATGACATATCAGGACAACAGGTATAATGATGCAGTAAGATGACATATTGGGATGACAGGTATAATGATGCAGTAAGATGACATATTGGGATGACAGGTATAATGACGCAGTAAGATGACAACCAGGATAACAGGTATAATGATTCAATAAGATGACACATCAAGACAACAGGTATAATGACGCAGTAAGATGACATATTGGGATGACAGGTATAATGACGCAGAAAGATGACAACCAGGATGACAGGTATAATGACGCAGTAAGATGACATATTGGGATGACAGGTATAATGACGCAGTAAGATGACAACCAGGATGACAGGTATAATGACGCAGTAAGATGACACATCAGGATAACACGTATAATGACGCAGTAAGATGACATATAGGGATGACAGGTATAATGACGCAGTAAGATGACAACCAGGATAACAGGTATAATGACGCAGTAAGATGACATCCAGGATGACAGGTATAATGATGCAGTAAGATGACAACCAGGATAACAGGTATAATGACGCAGTAAGATGACACATCAGGACAACAGGTATAATGACGCAGTAAGACAACACATCAGGATGACAGGTATAATGACGTAGTAGGATGACACATCAGGACAAAAGGTATAATGACGCCGAAAGATGACACATCAGGATAACACGTATAATGACGCAGTAAGATGACATATTGGGATGACAGGTATAATGACGCAGTAAGATAACAACCAGGATAACAGGTATAATGACGCAGTAGGATGACACATCAGGATGACAGGTATAATGACGCAGTAAGATGACATATTGGGATGACAGGTATAATGAGGCAGTAAGATGACAACCAGGATGACAGGTATAATGACGCAGTAAGATGACACATCAGGATAACACGTATAATGACGCAGTAAGATGACATATATGGATGACAGGTATAATGACGCAGTAAGATGACAACCAGGATAACAGGTATAATGACGCAGTAAGATGACATATTGGGATGACAGGTATAATGACGCAGTAAGATGACAACCAGGATGACAGGTATAATGACGCAGTAAGATGACACATCAGGATAACACGTATAATGACGCAGTGAGATGACATATAGGGATGACAGGTATAATGACGCAGTAAGATGACAACCAGGATGACAGGTATAATGACGCAGTAAGATGACAACCAGGAGAACAGGTATAATGACACAGTAAGATGACACATCAGGAAGACAGGTATAATGACGCAGTAGGATGACACACCAGGACAACAGGTATAATGACGCAGTAAGATGACACATCAGGATAACACGTATAATGACGCAGTAAGATGACATTTTGGGATGACAGGTATAATGACGCAGTAAGATGACAACCAGGATGACAGGTATAATGACGCAGTATGATGAGACATCAGGATAACACGTATAATGACGCAGTGAGATGATATATTGGGATGACAGGTATAATGACGCAGTAAGATGACAACCAGGATGACAGGTATAATGACGCAGTAAGATGACAACCAGGATAACAGGTATAATGACACAGTAAGATGACACATCAGGACAACAGGTATAATGACACAGTAAGATGACACATCAGGACAACAGGTATAATGACGCAGTAAGATGACATATTGGGATGACAGGTATAATGACGCAGTAAGATGACAACCAGGATGACAGGTATAATGATGCATTAAGATGACACATCAGGAAGACAGATATAATGACACAGTAAGATGACATTGGGATAACAGGTATAATGATGCAGTAAGATGACATATTTGGATGACAGGTATAATGACGCAGTAAGATGACAACCAGGATAACAGGTATAATGATTCAATAAGATGACACATCAAGACAACAGGTATAATGACGCAGTAAGATGACAACCAGGATGACAGGTATAATGACGCAGTATGATGAGACATCAGGATAACACGTATAATGACGCAGTGAGATGATATATTGGGATGACAGGTATAATGACGCAGTAATATGACAACCAGGATGACAGGTATAATGACGCAGTAAGATGACAACCAGGATAACAGGTATAATGACACAGTATGATGACACATCAGGACAACAGGTATAATGACACAGTAAGATGACACATCAGGACAACAGGTATAATGACGCAGTAAGACGACACATCAGGAAGACAGATATAATGACGCAGTAAGATGACACATCAGGACAACAGGTATAATGACGCAGTAAGATGACACATCAGGATAACACGTATAATGACGCAGTAAGACGACACATCAGGAAGACAGGTATAATGACGCAGTAAGATGACATATCAGGATAACACGTATAATGACGCAGTAAGATGACATATATGGATGACAGGTATAATGACGCAGTAAGATGACAACCAGGATAACAGGTATAATGACGCAGTAAGAAGACATATTGGGATGACAGGTATAATGACGCAGTAAGATGACAACCAGGATGACGGGTATAATGACACAGTAAGATGACATATTGGGATGACAGGTATAATGACGCAGAAAGATGACAACCAGGATGACAGGTATAATGACGCAGTAAGATGACACATCAGGATAACACGTATAATGACGCAGTAAGATGACATATAAGGATGACAGGTATAATGACGCAGTAAGATGACAACCAGGATAACAGGTATAATGACGCAGTAAGATGACAACCAGGATGACAGATATAATGACGCAGTAAGATGACATATTGGGATGACAGGTATAATGACGCAGTAAGATGACAACCAGGATGACAGGTATAATGACGCAGTATGATGAGACATCAGGATAACACGTATAATGACGCAGTGAGATGATATATTGGGATGACAGGTATAATGACGCAGTAAGATGACAACCAGGATGACAGGTATAATGACGCAGTAAGATGACAACCAGGATAACAGGTATAATGACACAGTAAGATGACACATCAGGACAACAGGTATAATGACACAGTAAGATGACACATCAGGACAACAGGTATAATGACGCAGTAAGACGACACATCAGGAAGACAGATATAATGACGCAGTAAGATGACACATCAGGACAACAGGTATAATGACGCAGTAAGATGACACATCAGGATAACACGTATAATGACGCAGTAAGACGACACATCAGGAAGACAGGTATAATGACGCAGTAAGATGACACATCAGGATAACACGTATAATGACGCAGTAAGATGACATATATGGATGACAGGTATAATGACGCAGTAAGATGACAACCAGGATAACAGGTATAATGACGCAGTAAGAAGACATATTGGGATGACAGGTATAATGACGCAGTAAGATGACAACCAGGATGACGGGTATAATGACGCAGTAAGATGACATATATGGATGACAGGTATAATGACGCAGTAAGATGACAACCAGGATAACAGGTATAATGACGCAGTAAGATGACATATTGTGATGACAGGTATAATGACGCAGTAAGATGACAACCAGGATGACAGGTATAATGACGCAGTAAGATGACACATCAGGATAACACGTATAATGACGCAGTGAGATGACATATAGGGATGACAGGTATAATGACGCAGTAAGATGACAACCAGGATGACAGGTATAATGACGCAGTAAGATGACAACCAGGAGAACAGGTATAATGACACAGTAAGATGACACATCAGGAAGACAGGTATAATGACGCAGTAGGATGACACACCAGGACAACAGGTATAATGACGCAGTAAGATGACACATCAGGATAACACGTATAATGACGCAGTAAGATGACATTTTGGGATGACAGGTATAATGACGCAGTAAGATGACAACCAGGATGACAGGTATAATGACGCAGTATGATGAGACATCAGGATAACACGTATAATGACGCAGTGAGATGATATATTGGGATGACAGGTATAATGACGCAGTAAGATGACAACCAGGATGACAGGTATAATGACGCAGTAAGATGACAACCAGGATAACAGGTATAATGACACAGTAAGATGACACATCAGGACAACAGGTATAATGACACAGTAAGATGACACATCAGGACAACAGGTATAATGACGCAGTAAGATGACATATTGGGATGACAGGTATAATGACGCAGTAAGATGACAACCAGGATGACAGGTATAATGATGCATTAAGATGACACATCAGGAAGACAGATATAATGACACAGTAAGATGACATTGGGATGACAGGTATAATGATGCAGTAAGATGACATATTGGGATGACAGGTATAATGACGCAGTAAGATGACAACCAGGATTACAGGTATAATGATTCAATAAGATGACACATCAAGACAACAGGTATAATGACGCAGTAAGATGACAACCAGGATGACAGGTATAATGACGCAGTATGATGAGACATCAGGATAACACGTATAATGACGCAGTGAGATGATATATTGGGATGACAGGTATAATGACGCAGTAATATGACAACCAGGATGACAGGTATAATGACGCAGTAAGATGACAACCAGGATAACAGGTATAATGACACAGTATGATGACACATCAGGACAACAGGTATAATGACACAGTAAGATGACACATCAGGACAACAGGTATAATGACGCAGTAAGACGACACATCAGGAAGACAGATATAATGACGCAGTAAGATGACACATCAGGACAACAGGTATAATGACGCAGTAAGATGACACATCAGGATAACACGTATAATGACGCAGTAAGACGACACATCAGGAAGACAGGTATAATGACGCAGTAAGATGACATATCAGGATAACACGTATAATGACGCAGTAAGATGACATATATGGATGACAGGTATAATGACGCAGTAAGATGACAACCAGGATAACAGGTATAATGACGCAGTAAGAAGACATATTGGGATGACAGGTATAATGACGCAGTAGGATGACAACCAGGATGACGGGTATAATGACACAGTAAGATGACATATTGGGATGACAGGTATAATGACGCAGAAAGATGACAACCAGGATGACAGGTATAATGACGCAGTAAGATGACACATCAGGATAACACGTATAATGACGCAGTAAGATGACATATAAGGATGACAGGTATAATGACGCAGTAAGATGACAACCAGGATAACAGGTATAATGACGCAGTAAGATGACAACCAGGATGACAGATATAATGACGCAGTAAGATGACATATTGGGATGACAGGTATAATGACGCAGTAAGATGACAACCAGGATGACAGGTATAATGACGCAGTATGATGAGACATCAGGATAACACGTATAATGACGCAGTGAGATGATATATTGGGATGACAGGTATAATGACGCAGTAAGATGACAACCAGGATGACAGGTATAATGACGCAGTAAGATGACAACCAGGATAACAGGTATAATGACACAGTAAGATGACACATCAGGACAACAGGTATAATGACACAGTAAGATGACACATCAGGACAACAGGTATAATGACGCAGTAAGACGACACATCAGGAAGACAGATATAATGACGCAGTAAGATGACACATCAGGACAACAGGTATAATGACGCAGTAAGATGACACATCAGGATAACACGTATAATGACGCAGTAAGACGACACATCAGGAAGACAGGTATAATGACGCAGTAAGATGACACATCAGGATAACACGTATAATGACGCAGTAAGATGACATATATGGATGACAGGTATAATGACGCAGTAAGATGACAACCAGGATAACAGGTATAATGACGCAGTAAGAAGACATATTGGGATGACAGGTATAATGACGCAGTAAGATGACAACCAGGATGACGGGTATAATGACGCAGTAAGATGACATATTGGGATGACAGGTATAATGACGCAGTAAGATGACAACCAGGATGACAGGTATAATGACGCAGTAAGATGACACATCAGGATAACACGTATAATGACGCAGTAAGATGACATATAGGGATGACAGGTATAATGACGCAGTAAGATGACAACAAGGATAACAGGTATAATGACGCAGTAAGATGACAACCAGGATGACAGATATAATGACGCAGTAAGATGACAAATTGGGATGACAGGTATAATGACGCAGTAAGATGACAACCAGGATGACAGGTATAATGACGCAGTAAGATGACACATCAGGATAACACGTATAATGACGCAGTAAGATGACATATTGGGATGACAGGTATAATGACGCAGTAAGATGACAACCAGGATGACAGGCATAATGACGCAGTAAGATGACAACCAGGATGACAGGTATAATGACGCAGTAAGATGACAACCAGGATAACAGGTATAATGACACAGTAAGATGACACATCAGGACAACAGGTATAATGACGCAGTAAGACAACACATCAGGATGACAGGTATAATGACGCAGTAAGATGACACATCAGTATAACACGTATAATGACGCAGTGAGATGACATATTGTGATGACGGGTATAATGACGCAGTAAGATGACAACCAGGATGACAGGTATAATGACGCAGTAAGATGACACATCAGGACAACAGGTATAATGACGCAGTAAGATGACACATCAGGATAACACGTATAATGATGCAGTAAGATGACATATTGGGATGACAGGTATAATGACGCAGTAAGATGACAACCAGGATGACAGGTATAATGACGCAGTAAGATGACATATTGGGATGACAGGTATAATGACGCAGTAAGATGACAACCAGGATAACACGTATAATGATGCAGTAAGATGACATATTGGGATGACAGGTATAATGACGCAGTAAGATGACAACCAGGATGACAGGTATAATGACGCAGTAAGATGACACATCAGGATAACACGTATAATGACGCAGTAAGATGACAACCAGGATGACAGGTATAATGACGCAGTAAGATGACAACCAGGATGACAGGTATAATGACGCAGTGAGATGACATATCAGGACAACAGGTATAATGACGCAGTAAGATGACACATCAGGATAACACGTATAATGACGCAGTGAGATGACACATCAGGAAGACAGATATAATGACACAGTAAGATGACATTGGGATGACAGGTATAATGATGCAGTAAGATGACATATTGGGATGACAGGTATAATGACGCAGTTAGATGACAACCAGGATAACAGGTATAATGATTCAATAAGATGACACATCAAGACAACAGGTATAATGACGCAGTAAGATGACATATTGGGATGACAGGTATAATGACGCAGTAAGATGACAACCAGGATGACAGGTATAATGATGCAGTAAGATGACATATTGGGATGACAGGTATAATGACGCAGTAAGATGACAACCAGGATGACAGGTATAATGACGCAGTAAGATGACACATCAGGATAACACGTATAATGACGCAGTAAGATGACAACCAGGATAACAGGTATAATGACGCAGTAAGATGACATATTGGGATGACAGGTATAAAGACGCAGAAAGATGACAACCAGGATGACAGGTATAATGACGCAGTAAGATGACACATCAGGAAGACAGGTATAATGACGCAGTAGGATGACACATCAGGACAACAGGTATAATGACGCAGTAAGATGACATATTGGGATGACAGGTATAATGACGCAGTAAGATGACATATTGGGATTACAGGTATAATGACGCAGTAAGATGACAACCAGGATGACAGGTATAATGACGCAGTAAGATGACATATTGGGATGACAGGTATAATGACGCAGTAAGATGACAACCAGGATGACAGGTATAATGACGCAGTGAGATGACACATCAGGACAACAGGTATAATGACGCAGTAAGATGACACATCAGGATAACACGTATTATTATGCAGTAAGATGACATATTGGGATGACAGGTATAATGACGCAGTAAGATGACAACCAGGATAATAGGTATAATGATGCAGTAAGATGACATATTGGGATGACAGGTATAATGACGCAGTAAGATGACATATTGGGATGACAGGTATAATGACGCAGTGAGATGACAACCAGGATGACAGGTATAATGACGCAGTAAGATGACACATCAGGATAACACGTATAATGACGCAGTAAGATGACAACCAGGATGACAGGTATAATGACGCAGTAAGATGACAACCAGGATAACAGGTATAATGATTCAATAAGATGACACATCAAGACAACAGGTATAATGACGCAGTAAGATGACACATCAGGACAACAGGTATAATGATGCAGTAAGATGACATATTGGGATGACAGGTATAATGATGCAGTAAGATGACATATTGGGATGACAGGTATAATGACGCAGTAAGATGACAACCAGGATAACAGGTATAATGATTCAATAAGATGACACATCAAGACAACAGGTATAATGACGCAGTAAGATGACATATTGGGATGACAGGTATAATGACGCAGAAAGATGACAACCAGGATGACAGGTATAATGACGCAGTAAGATGACATATTGGGATGACAGGTATAATGACGCAGTAAGATGACAACCAGGATGACAGGTATAATGACGCAGTAAGATGACACATCAGGATAACACGTATAATGACGCAGTAAGATGACATATAGGGATGACAGGTATAATGACGCAGTAAGATGACAACCAGGATAACAGGTATAATGACGCAGTAAGATGACATCCAGGATGACAGGTATAATGATGCAGTAAGATGACAACCAGGATAACAGGTATAATGACGCAGTAAGATGACACATCAGGACAACAGGTATAATGACGCAGTAAGACAACACATCAGGATGACAGGTATAATGACGTAGTAGGATGACACATCAGGACAAAAGGTATAATGACGCCGAAAGATGACACATCAGGATAACACGTATAATGACGCAGTAAGATGACATATTGGGATGACAGGTATAATGACGCAGTAAGATAACAACCAGGATAACAGGTATAATGACGCAGTAGGATGACACATCAGGATGACAGGTATAATGACGCAGTAAGATGACATATTGGGATGACAGGTATAATGAGGCAGTAAGATGACAACCAGGATGACAGGTATAATGACGCAGTAAGATGACACATCAGGATAACACGTATAATGACGCAGTAAGATGACATATATGGATGACAGGTATAATGACGCAGTAAGATGACAACCAGGATAACAGGTATAATGACGCAGTAAGATGACATATTGGGATGACAGGTATAATGACGCAGTAAGATGACAACCAGGATGACAGGTATAATGACGCAGTAAGATGACACATCAGGATAACACGTATAATGACGCAGTGAGATGACATATAGGGATGACAGGTATAATGACGCAGTAAGATGACAACCAGGATGACAGGTATAATGACGCAGTAAGATGACAACCAGGAGAACAGGTATAATGACACAGTAAGATGACACATCAGGAAGACAGGTATAATGACGCAGTAGGATGACACACCAGGACAACAGGTATAATGACGCAGTAAGATGACACATCAGGATAACACGTATAATGACGCAGTAAGATGACATTTTGGGATGACAGGTATAATGACGCAGTAAGATGACAACCAGGATGACAGGTATAATGACGCAGTATGATGAGACATCAGGATAACACGTATAATGACGCAGTGAGATGATATATTGGGATGACAGGTATAATGACGCAGTAAGATGACAACCAGGATGACAGGTATAATGACGCAGTAAGATGACAACCAGGATAACAGGTATAATGACACAGTAAGATGACACATCAGGACAACAGGTATAATGACACAGTAAGATGACACATCAGGACAACAGGTATAATGACGCAGTAAGATGACATATTGGGATGACAGGTATAATGACGCAGTAAGATGACAACCAGGATGACAGGTATAATGATGCATTAAGATGACACATCAGGAAGACAGATATAATGACACAGTAAGATGACATTGGGATGACAGGTATAATGATGCAGTAAGATGACATATTGGGATGACAGGTATAATGACGCAGTAAGATGACAACCAGGATAACAGGTATAATGATTCAATAAGATGACACATCAAGACAACAGGTATAATGACGCAGTAAGATGACAACCAGGATGACAGGTATAATGACGCAGTAAGATGACACATCAGGATAACACGTATAATGATGCAGTAAGATGACAACCAGGATGACACGTATAATGACGCAGTAAGATGACAACCAGGATGACAGGTATAATGACGCAGTAAGATGACATATTGGGATGACAGGTATAATGACGCAGTAAGATGACAACCAGGATGACAGGTATAATGACACAGTAAGATGACACATCAGGAAGACAGGTATAATGACGCAGTAGGATGACACATCAGGACAACAGGTATAATGATGCAGTAAGATGACACATCAGGATAACACGTATAATGACACGGTAAGATGACACATCAGGACAACAGGTATAATGACGCAGTAAGATGACACATCAGGATAACACTTATAATGACGCAGTAAGACGACACATCAGGACGACAGATATAATGACGCAGTAAGATGACACATCAGGACAACAGGTATAATGACGCAGTAAGATGACACATCAGGATAACACGTATAATGACGCAGTAAGACGACACATCAGGAAGACAGGTATAATGACGCAGTAAGATGACACATCAGGATAACATGTATAATGACGCAGTAAGATGACATATATGGATGACAGGTATAATGACGCAGTAAGATGACAACCAGGATAACAGGTATAATGACGCAGTAAGAAGACATATTGGGATGACAGGTATAATGACGCAGTAAGATGACAACCAGGATGACGGGTATAATGACGCAGTAAGATGACATATTGGGATGACAGGTATAATGACGCAGTAAGATGACAACCAGGATGACAGGTATAATGACGCAGTAAGATGACACATCAGGATAACACGTATAATGACGCAGAAAGATGACATATAGGGATGACAGGTATAATGACGCAGTAAGATGACAACCAGGATAACAGGTATAATGACGCAGTAAGATGACAACCAGGATGACAGATATAATGACGCAGTAAGATGACATATTGGGATGACAGGTATAATGACGCAGTAAGATGACAACCAGGATGACAGGTATAATGACGCAGTAAGATGACACATCAGGATAACACGTATAATGACGCAGTAAGATGACATATTGGGATGACAGGTATAATGACGCAGTAAGATGACAACCGGCATGACAGGCATAATGACGCAGTAAGATGACAACCAGGATAACAGGTATAATGACGCAGTAAGATGACAACCAGGATAACAGGTATAATGACGCAGTAAGATGACAACCAGGATAACAGGTATAATGACGCAGTAGGATGACACATCAGGATGACAGGTATAATGACGCAGTAAGATGACAACCAGGATGACAGGTATAATGACGCAGTAAGATGACAACCAGGATAACAGGTATAATGACGCCGTAAGATGACATATTGGGATGACAGGTATAATGACGCAGTAAGATGACAACCAGGATGACAGGTATAATGACGCAGTAAGATGACACATCAGGAAGACAGGTATAATGACGCAGTAGGATGACACATCAGGACAACAGGTATAATGACGCAGTAAGATGACATATTGGGATGACAGGTATAATGACGCAGTAAGATGACATATTGGGATTACAGGTATAATGACGCAGTAAGATGACAACCAGGATGACAGGTATAATGACGCAGTAAGATGACATATTGGGATGACAGGTATAATGACGCAGTAAGATGACAACCAGGATGACAGGTATAATGACGCAGTGAGATGACACATCAGGACAACAGGTATAATGACGCAGTAAGATGACACATCAGGATAACACGTATAATGATGCAGTAAGATGACATATTGGGATGACAGGTATAATGATGCAGTAAGATGACAACCAGGATAACAGGTATAATGATGCAGTAAGATGACATATTGGGATGACAGGTATAATGACGCAGTAAGATGACATATTGGGATGACAGGTATAATGACGCAGTAAGATGACAACCAGGCTAACAGGTATAATGAAGCAGTAAGTTGACACATCAAGACAACAGGTATAATGACGCAGTAAGACGACATATTGGGATGACAGGTATAATGACGCAGTTAGAAGACAACCAGGATGACAGGTATAATGACGCAGTAAGATGACAACCAGGATAACAGGTATAATGACACAGTAAGATGACACATCAGGACAACAGGTATAATGATGCAGTAAGATGACATATTGGGATGACAGGTATAATGACGCAGTAAGATGACATATTGGGATGACAGGTATAATGACGCAGTAAGATGACAACCAGGCTAACAGGTATAATGAAGCAGTAAGTTGACACATCAAGACAACAGGTATAATGACGCAGTAAGACGACACATCAGGAAGACAGATATAATGACGCAGTAAGATGACACATCAGGACAACAGGTATAATGACGCAGTAAGATAACACATCAGGATAACACGTATAATGATGCAGTAAGATGACATATTGGGATGACAGGTATAATGACGCAGTGAGATGACAACCAGGATGACAGGTATAATGACGCAGTAAGATGACACATCAGGATAACACGTATAATGACGCAGTAAGATGACAACCAGGATGACAGGTATAATGACGCAGTAAGATGACAACCAGGATAACAGGTATAATGATTCAATAAGATGACACATCAAGACAACAGGTATAATGACGCAGTAAGATGACACATCAGGACAACAGGTATAATGATGCAGTAAGATGACATATTGGGATGACAGGTATAATGATGCAGTAAGATGACATATTGGGATGACAGGTATAATGACGCAGTAAGATGACAACCAGGATAACAGGTATAATGATTCAATAAGATGACACATCAAGACAACAGGTATAATGACGCAGTAAGATGACATATTGGGATGACAGGTATAATGACGCAGAAAGATGACAACCAGGATGACAGGTATAATGACGCAGTAAGATGACATATTGGGATGACAGGTATAATGACGCAGTAAGATGACAACCAGGATGACAGGTATAATGACGCAGTAAGATGACACATCATGATAACACGTATAATGACGCAGTAAGATGACATATAGGGATGACAGGTATAATGACGCAGTAAGATGACAACCAGGATAACAGGTATAATGACGCAGTAAGATGACATCCAGGATGACAGGTATAATGATGCAGTAAGATGAAAACCAGGATAACAGGTATAATGACGCAGAAAGATGACACATCAGGACAACAGGTATAATGACGCAGTAAGACAACACATCAGGATGACAGGTATAATGACGTAGTAGGATGACACATCAGGACAAAAGGTATAATGACGCCGAAAGATGACACATCAGGATAACACGTATAATGACGCAGTAAGATGACATTTTGGGATGACAGGTATAATGACGCAGTAAGATAACAACCAGGATAACAGGTATAATGACGCAGTAGGATGACACATCAGGATGACAGGTATAATGACGCAGTAAGATGACATATTGGGATGACAGGTATAATGACGCAGTAAGATGACAACCAGGATAACAGGTATAATGACGCAGTAAGATGACATATTGGGATGACAGGTATAATGACGCAGTAAGATGACACATCAGGACAACAGGTATAATGACGCAGTAAGATAACACATCAGGATAACACGTATAATGATGCAGTAAGATGACATATTGGGATGACAGGTATAATGACGCAGTGAGATGACAACCAGGATGACAGGTATAATGACGCAGTAAGATGACACATCAGGATAACACGTATAATGACGCAGTAAGATGACAACCAGGATGACAGGTATAATGACGCAGTAAGATGACAACCAGGATAACAGGTATAATGATTCAATAAGATGACACATCAAGACAACAGGTATAATGACGCAGTAAGATGACACATCAGGACAACAGGTATAATGATGCAGTAAGATGACATATTGGGATGACAGGTTTAATGATGCAGTAAGATGACATATTGGGATGACAGGTATAATGACGCAGTAAGATGACAACCAGGATAACAGGTATAATGATTCAATAAGATGACACATCAAGACAACAGGTATAATGACGCAGTAAGATGACATATTGGGATGACAGGTATAATGACGCAGAAAGATGACAACCAGGATGACAGGTATAATGACGCAGTAAGATGACATATTGGGATGACAGGTATAATGACGCAGTAAGATGACAACCAGGATGACAGGTATAATGACGCAGTAAGATGACACATCATGATAACACGTATAATGACGCAGTAAGATGACATATAGGGATGACAGGTATAATGACGCAGTAAGATGACAACCAGGATAACAGGTATAATGACGCAGTAAGATGACATCCAGGATGACAGGTATAATGATGCAGTAAGATGAAAACCAGGATAACAGGTATAATGACGCAGAAAGATGACACATCAGGACAACAGGTATAATGACGCAGTAAGACAACACATCAGGATGACAGGTATAATGACGTAGTAGGATGACACATCAGGACAAAAGGTATAATGACGCCGAAAGATGACACATCAGGATAACACGTATAATGACGCAGTAAGATGACATTTTGGGATGACAGGTATAATGACGCAGTAAGATAACAACCAGGATAACAGGTATAATGACGCAGTAGGATGACACATCAGGATGACAGGTATAATGACGCAGTAAGATGACATATTGGGATGACAGGTATAATGACGCAGTAAGATGACAACCAGGATAACAGGTATAATGACGCAGTAAGATGACATATTGGGATGACAGGTATAATGACGCAGTAAGATGACAACCAGGATAACAGGTATAATGACGCAGTAAGATGACATATTGGGATGACAGGTATAATGACGCAGTAAGATGACAACCAGGATGACAGGTATAATGACGCAGTAAGATGACAACCAGGATAACAGGTATAATGACGCAGTAAGATGACATATTGGGATGACAGGTATAATGACGCAGTAAGATGACAACCACGATGACAGGTAAAATGACGCAGTAAGATGACACATCAGGATAACAGGTATAATGACGCAGTAGGATGACACATCAGGACAACAGGTATAATGATGCAGTAAGATGACACATCAGGATAACACGTATAATGAAGCAGTAAGATGACATATGGGGATGACAGGTATAATGACGCAGTAAGATGACAACCAGGCTAACAGGTATAATGAAGCAGTAAGTTGACACATCAAGACAACAGGTATAATGACGCAGTAAGACGACACATCAGGAAGACAGATATAATGACGCAGTAAGATGACACATCAGGACAACAGGTATAATGACGCAGTAAGATAACACATCAGGATAACACGTATAATGATGCAGTAAGATGACATATTGGGATGACAGGTATAATGACGCAGTGAGATGACAACCAGGATGACAGGTATAATGACGCAGTAAGATGACACATCAGGATAACACGTATAATGACGCAGTAAGATGACAACCAGGATGACAGGTATAATGACGCAGTAAGATGACAACCAGGATAACAGGTATAATGATTCAATAAGATGACACATCAAGACAACAGGTATAATGACGCAGTAAGATGACACATCAGGACAACAGGTATAATGATGCAGTAAGATGACATATTGGGATGACAGGTATAATGATGCAGTAAGATGACATATTGGGATGACAGGTATAATGACGCAGTAAGATGACAACCAGGATAACAGGTATAATGATTCAATAAGATGACACATCAAGACAACAGGTATAATGACGCAGTAAGATGACATATTGGGATGACAGGTATAATGACGCAGAAAGATGACAACCAGGATGACAGGTATAATGACGCAGTAAGATGACATATTGGGATGACAGGTATAATGACGCAGTAAGATGACAACCAGGATGACAGGTATAATGACGCAGTAAGATGACACATCATGATAACACGTATAATGACGCAGTAAGATGACATATAGGGATGACAGGTATAATGACGCAGTAAGATGACAACCAGGATAACAGGTATAATGACGCAGTAAGATGACATCCAGGATGACAGGTATAATGATGCAGTAAGATGAAAACCAGGATAACAGGTATAATGACGCAGTAAGATGACACATCAGGACAACAGGTATAATGACGCAGTAAGACAACACATCAGGATGACAGGTATAATGACGTAGTAGGATGACACATCAGGACAAAAGGTATAATGACGCCGAAAGATGACACATCAGGATAACACGTATAATGACGCAGTAAGATGACATTTTGGGATGACAGGTATAATGACGCAGTAAGATAACAACCTGGATAACAGGTATAATGACGCAGTAGGATGACACATCAGGATGACAGGTATAATGACGCAGTAAGATGACATATTGGGATGACAGGTATAATGACGCAGTAAGATGACAACCAGGATAACAGGTATAATGACGCAGTAAGATGACATATTGGGATGACAGGTATAATGACGCAGTAAGATGACAACCACGATGACAGGTAAAATGACGCAGTAAGATGACACATCAGGATAACAGGTATAATGACGCAGTAGGATGACACATCAGGACAACAGGTATAATGATGCAGTAAGATGACACATCAGGATAACACGTATAATGAAGCAGTAAGATGACATATGGGGATGACAGGTATAATGACGCAGTAAGATGACAACCAGGCTAACAGGTATAATGAAGCAGTAAGACGACATATTGGGATGACAGGTATAATGACGCAGTAAGATGACAACTAGGATGACAGGTATAATGACGCAGTAAGATGACACATCAGGATAACACGTATAATGATGCAGTAAGATGACATATTGGGATGACAGGTATAATGACGCAGTAAGATGACAACCAGGATGACAGGTATAATGACGCAGTAAGATGACACATCAGGATAACACGTATAATGACGCAGTAAGATGACAACCAGGATGACAGGTATAATGACGCAGTAAGATGACAACCAGGATAACAGGTATAATGACGCAGTAAGATGACAACCAGGATAACAGGTATAATGACACAGTAAGATGACACATCAGGACAACAGGTATAATGACGCAGTAAGACAACACATCAGGATGACAGGTATAATGACGCAGTAAGATGACACATCAGTATAACACGTATAATGACGCAGTGAGATGACATATTGTGATGACGGGTATAATGACGCAGTAAGATGACAACCAGGATGACAGGTATAATGACGCAGTAAGATGACACATCAGGACAACAGGTATAATGACGCAGTAAGATGACACATCAGGATAACACGTATAATGATGCAGTAAGATGACATATTGGGATGACAGGTATAATGACGCAGTAAGATGACAACCAGGATGACAGGTATAATGACGCAGTAAGATGACAACCAGGATGACAGGTATAATGACGCAGTGAGATGACATATCAGGACAACAGGTATAATGACGCAGTAAGATGACACATCAGGATAACACGTATAATGACGCAGTGAGATGACACATCAGGAAGACAGATATAATGACACAGTAAGATGACATTGGGATGACAGGTATAATGATGCAGTAAGATGACATATTGGGATGACAGGTATAATGACGCAGTTAGATGACAACCAGGATAACAGGTATAATGATTCAATAAGATGACACATCAAGACAACAGGTATAATGACGCAGTAAGATGACATATTGGGATGACAGGTATAATGACGCAGTAAGATGACAACCAGGATGACAGGTATAATGATGCAGTAAGATGACATATTGGGATGACAGGTATAATGACGCAGTAAGATGACAACCAGGATGACAGGTATAATGACGCAGTAAGATGACACATCAGGATAACACGTATAATGACGCAGTAAGATGACAACCAGGATAACAGGTATAATGACGCAGTAAGATGACATATTGGGATGACAGGTATAAAGACGCAGAAAGATGACAACCAGGATGACAGGTATAATGACGCAGTAAGATGACACATCAGGAAGACAGGTATAATGACGCAGTAGGATGACACATCAGGACAACAGGTATAATGACGCAGTAAGATGACATATTGGGATGACAGGTATAATGACGCAGTAAGATGACATATTGGGATTACAGGTATAATGACGCAGTAAGATGACAACCAGGATGACAGGTATAATGACGCAGTAAGATGACATATTGGGATGACAGGTATAATGACGCAGTAAGATGACAACCAGGATGACAGGTATAATGACGCAGTGAGATGACACATCAGGACAACAGGTATAATGACGCAGTAAGATGACACATCAGGATAACACGTATTATTATGCAGTAAGATGACATATTGGGATGACAGGTATAATGACGCAGTAAGATGACAACCAGGATAATAGGTATAATGATGCAGTAAGATGACATATTGGGATGACAGGTATAATGACGCAGTAAGATGACATATTGGGATGACAGGTATAATGACGCAGTAAGATGACAACCAGGCTAACAGGTATAATGAAGCAGTAAGTTGACACATCAAGACAACAGGTATAATGACGCAGTAAGACGACATATTGGGATGACAGGTATAATGACGCAGTTAGAAGACAACCAGGATGACAGGTATAATGACGCAGTAAGATGACAACCAGGATAACAGGTATAATGACACAGTAAGATGACACATCAGGACAACAGGTATAATGATGCAGTAAGATGACATATTGGGATGACAGGTATAATGACGCAGTAAGATGACATATTGGGATGACAGGTATAATGACGCAGTAAGATGACAACCAGGCTAACAGGTATAATGAAGCAGTAAGTTGACACATCAAGACAACAGGTATAATGACGCAGTAAGACGACACATCAGGAAGACAGATATAATGACGCAGTAAGATGACACATCAGGACAACAGTTATAATGACGCAGTAAGATAACACATCAGGATAACACGTATAATGATGCAGTAAGATGACATATTGGGATGACAGGTATAATGACGCAGTGAGATGACAACCAGGATGACAGGTATAATGACGCAGTAAGATGACAACCAGGATGACAGGTATAATGACGCAGTAAGATGACAACCAGGATAACAGGTATAATGATTCAATAAGATGACACATCAAGACAACAGGTATAATGACGCAGTAAGATGACACATCAGGACAACAGGTATAATGATGCAGTAAGATGACATATTGGGATGACAGGTATAATGATGCAGTAAGATGACATATTGGGATGACAGGTATAATGACGCAGTAAGATGACAACCAGGATAACAGGTATAATGATTCAATAAGATGACACATCAAGACAACAGGTATAATGACGCAGTAAGATGACATATTGGGATGACAGGTATAATGACGCAGAAAGATGACAACCAGGATGACAGGTATAATGACGCAGTAAGATGACATATTGGGATGACAGGTATAATGACGCAGTAAGATGACAACCAGGATGACAGGTATAATGACGCAGTAAGATGACACATCAGGATAACACGTATAATGACGCAGTAAGATGACATATAGGGATGACAGGTATAATGACGCAGTAAGATGACAACCAGGATAACAGGTATAATGACGCAGTAAGATGACATCCAGGATGACAGGTATAATGATGCAGTAAGATGACAACCAGGATAACAGGTATAATGACGCAGTAAGATGACACATCAGGACAACAGGTATAATGACGCAGTAAGACAACACATCAGGATGACAGGTATAATGACGTAGTAGGATGACACATCAGGACAAAAGGTATAATGACGCCGAAAGATGACACATCAGGATAACACGTATAATGACGCAGTAAGATGACATATTGGGATGACAGGTATAATGACGCAGTAAGATAACAACCAGGATAACAGGTATAATGACGCAGTAGGATGACACATCAGGATGACAGGTATAATGACGCAGTAAGATGACATATTGGGATGACAGGTATAATGAGGCAGTAAGATGACAACCAGGATGACAGGTATAATGACGCAGTAAGATGACACATCAGGATAACACGTATAATGACGCAGTAAGATGACATATATGGATGACAGGTATAATGACGCAGTAAGATGACAACCAGGATAACAGGTATAATGACGCAGTAAGATGACATATTGGGATGACAGGTATAATGACGCAGTAAGATGACAACCAGGATGACAGGTATAATGACGCAGTAAGATGACACATCAGGATAACACGTATAATGACGCAGTGAGATGACATATAGGGATGACAGGTATAATGACGCAGTAAGATGACAACCAGGATGACAGGTATAATGACGCAGTAAGATGACAACCAGGAGAACAGGTATAATGACACAGTAAGATGACACATCAGGAAGACAGGTATAATGACGCAGTAGGATGACACACCAGGACAACAGGTATAATGACGCAGTAAGATGACACATCAGGATAACACGTATAATGACGCAGTAAGATGACATTTTGGGATGACAGGTATAATGACGCAGTAAGATGACAACCAGGATGACAGGTATAATGACGCAGTATGATGAGACATCAGGATAACACGTATAATGACGCAGTGAGATGATATATTGGGATGACAGGTATAATGACGCAGTAAGATGACAACCAGGATGACAGGTATAATGACGCAGTAAGATGACAACCAGGATAACAGGTATAATGACACAGTAAGATGACACATCAGGACAACAGGTATAATGACACAGTAAGATGACACATCAGGACAACAGGTATAATGACGCAGTAAGATGACATATTGGGATGACAGGTATAATGACGCAGTAAGATGACAACCAGGATGACAGGTATAATGATGCATTAAGATGACACATCAGGAAGACAGATATAATGACACAGTAAGATGACATTGGGATGACAGGTATAATGATGCAGTAAGATGACATATTGGGATGACAGGTATAATGACGCAGTAAGATGACAACCAGGATAACAGGTATAATGATTCAATAAGATGACACATCAAGACAACAGGTATAATGACGCAGTAAGATGACAACCAGGATGACAGGTATAATGACGCAGTAAGATGACACATCAGGATAACACGTATAATGATGCAGTAAGATGACAACCAGGATGACACGTATAATGACGCAGTAAGATGACAACCAGGATGACAGGTATAATGACGCAGTAAGATGACATATTGGGATGACAGGTATAATGACGCAGTAAGATGACAACCAGGATGACAGGTATAATGACACAGTAAGATGACACATCAGGAAGACAGGTATAATGACGCAGTAGGATGACACATCAGGACAACAGGTATAATGATGCAGTAAGATGACACATCAGGATAACACGTATAATGACACGGTAAGATGACACATCAGTACAACAGGTATAATGACGCAGTAAGATGACACATCAGGATAACACTTATAATGACGCAGTAAGACGACACATCAGGACGACAGATATAATGACGCAGTAAGATGACACATCAGGACAACAGGTATAATGACGCAGTAAGATGACACATCAGGATAACACGTATAATGACGCAGTAAGACGACACATCAGGAAGACAGGTATAATGACGCAGTAAGATGACACATCAGGATAACACGTATAATGACGCAGTAAGATGACATATATGGATGACAGGTATAATGACGCAGTAAGATGACAACCAGGATAACAGGTATAATGACGCAGTAAGAAGACATATTGGGATGACAGGTATAATGACGCAGTAAGATGACAACCAGGATGACGGGTATAATGACGCAGTAAGATGACATATTGGGATGACAGGTATAATGACGCAGTAAGATGACAACCAGGATGACAGGTATAATGACGCAGTAAGATGACACATCAGGATAACACGTATAATGACGCAGAAAGATGACATATAGGGATGACAGGTATAATGACGCAGTAAGATGACAACCAGGATAACAGGTATAATGACGCAGTAAGATGACAACCAGGATGACAGATATAATGACGCAGTAAGATGACATATTGGGATGACAGGTATAATGACGCAGTAAGATGACAACCAGGATAACAGGTATAATGACGCAGTAAGATGACAACCAGGATAACAGGTATAATGACGCAGTAGGATGACACATCAGGATGACAGGTATAATGACGCAGTAAGATGACAACCAGGATGACAGGTATAATGACGCAGTAAGATGACAACCAGGATAACAGGTATAATGACGCCGTAAGATGACATATTGGGATGACAGGTATAATGACGCAGTAAGATGACAACCAGGATGACAGGTATAATGACGCAGTAAGATGACACATCAGGAAGACAGGTATAATGACGCAGTAGGATGACACATCAGGACAACAGGTATAATGACGCAGTAAGATGACATATTGGGATGACAGGTATAATGACGCAGTAAGATGACATATTGGGATTACAGGTATAATGACGCAGTAAGATGACAACCAGGATGACAGGTATAATGACGCAGTAAGATGACATATTGGGATGACAGGTATAATGACGCAGTAAGATGACAACCAGGATGACAGGTATAATGACGCAGTGAGATGACACATCAGGACAACAGGTATAATGACGCAGTAAGATGACACATCAGGATAACACGTATAATGATGCAGTAAGATGACATATTGGGATGACAGGTATAATGACGCAGTAAGATGACAACCAGGATAACAGGTATAATGATGCAGTAAGATGACATATTGGGATGACAGGTATAATGACGCAGTAAGATGACATATTGGGATGACAGGTATAATGACGCAGTAAGATGACAACCAGGCTAACAGGTATAATGAAGCAGTAAGTTGACACATCAAGACAACAGGTATAATGACGCAGTAAGACGACATATTGGGATGACAGGTATAATGACGCAGTTAGAAGACAACCAGGATGACAGGTATAATGACGCAGTAAGATGACAACCAGGATAACAGGTATAATGACACAGTAAGATGACACATCAGGACAACAGGTATAATGATGCAGTAAGATGACATATTGGGATGACAGGTATAATGACGCAGTAAGATGACATATTGGGATGACATGTATAATGACGCAGTAAGATGACAACCAGGCTAACAGGTATAATGAAGCAGTAAGTTGACACATCAAGACAACAGGTATAATGACGCAGTAAGACGACACATCAGGAAGACAGATATAATGACGCAGTAAGATGACACATCAGGACAACAGGTATAATGACGCAGTAAGATAACACATCAGGATAACACGTATAATGATGCAGTAAGATGACATATTGGGATGACAGGTATAATGACGCAGTGAGATGACAACCAGGATGACAGGTATAATGACGCAGTAAGATGACACATCAGGATAACACGTATAATGACGCAGTAAGATGACAACCAGGATGACAGGTATAATGACGCAGTAAGATGACAACCAGGATAACAGGTATAATGATTCAATAAGATGACACATCAAGACAAGAGGTATAATGACGCAGTAAGATGACACATCAGGACAACAGGTATAATGATGCAGTAAGATGACATATTGGGATGACAGGTATAATGATGCAGTAAGATGACATATTGGGATGACAGGTATAATGACGCAGTAAGATGACAACCAGGATAACAGGTATAATGATTCAATAAGATGACACATCAAGACAACAGGTATAATGACGCAGTAAGATGACATATTGGGATGACAGGTATAATGACGCAGAAAGATGACAACCAGGATGACAGGTATAATGACGCAGTAAGATGACATATTGGGATGACAGGTATAATGACGCAGTAAGATGACAACCAGGATGACAGGTATAATGACGCAGTAAGATGACACATCATGATAACACGTATAATGACGCAGTAAGATGACATATAGGGATGACAGGTATAATGACGCAGTAAGATGACAACCAGGATAACAGGTATAATGACGCAGTAAGATGACATCCAGGATGACAGGTATAATGATGCAGTAAGATGAAAACCAGGATAACAGGTATAATGACGCAGTAAGATGACACATCAGGACAACAGGTATAATGACGCAGTAAGACAACACATCAGGATGACAGGTATAATGACGTAGTAGGATGACACATCAGGACAAAAGGTATAATGACGCCGAAAGATGACACATCAGGATAACACGTATAATGACGCAGAAAGATGACATTTTGGGATGACAGGTATAATGACGCAGTAAGATAACAACCAGGATAACAGGTATAATGACGCAGTAGGATGACACATCAGGATGACAGGTATAATGACGCAGTAAGATGACATATTGGGATGACAGGTATAATGACGCAGTAAGATGACAACCAGGATAACAGGTATAATGACGCAGTAAGATGACATATTGGGATGACAGGTATAATGACGCAGTAAGATGACAACCAGGATGACAGGTATAATGACGCAGTAAGATGACAACCAGGATAACAGGTATAATGACACAGTAAGATGACATATTGGGATGACAGGTATAATGACGCAGTAAGATGACAACCACGATGACAGGTAAAATGACGCAGTAAGATGACACATCAGGATAACAGGTATAATGACGCAGTAGGATGACACATCAGGACAACAGGTATAATGATGCAGTAAGATGACACATCAGGATAACACGTATAATGAAGCAGTAAGATGACATATGGGGATGACAGGTATAATGACGCAGTAAGATGACAACCAGGCTAACAGGTATAATGAAGCAGTAAGTTGACACATCAAGACAACAGGTATAATGACGCAGTAAGACGACACATCAGGAAGACAGATATAATGACGCAGTAAGATGACACATCAGGACAACAGGTATAATGACGCAGTAAGATAACACATCAGGATAACACGTATAATGATGCAGTAAGATGACATATTGGGATGACAGGTATAATGACGCAGTGAGATGACAACCAGGATGACAGGTATAATGACGCAGTAAGATGACACATCAGGATAACACGTATAATGACGCAGTAAGATGACAACCAGGATGACAGGTATAATGACGCAGTAAGATGACAACCAGGATAACAGGTATAATGATTCAATAAGATGACACATCAAGACAGCAGGTATAATGACGCAGTAAGATGACACATCAGGACAACAGGTATAATGATGCAGTAAGATGACATATTGGGATGACAGGTATAATGACGCAGTAAGATGACATATTGGGATGACAGGTATAATGACGCAGTAAGATGACAACCAGGATAACAGGTATAATGATTCAATAAGATGACACATCAAGACAACAGGTATAATGACGCAGTAAGATGACATATTGGGATGACAGGTATAATGACGCAGAAAGATGACAACCAGGATGACAGGTATAATGACGCAGTAAGATGACATATTGGGATGACAGGTATAATGACGCAGTAAGATGACAACCAGGATGACAGGTATAATGACGCAGTAAGATGACACATCATGATAACACGTATAATGACGCAGTAAGATGACATATAGGGATGACAGGTATAATGACGCAGTAAGATGCCAACCAGGATAACAGGTATAATGACGCAGTAAGATGACATCCAGGATGACAGGTATAATGATGCAGTAAGATGAAAACCAGGATAACAGGTATAATGACGCAGTAAGATGACACATCAGGACAACAGGTATAATGACGCAGTAAGACAACACATCAGGATGACAGGTATAATGACGTAGTAGGATGACACATCAGGACAAAAGGTATAATGACGCCGAAAGATGACACATCAGGATAACACGTATAATGACGCAGTAAGATGACATTTTGGGATGACAGGTATAATGACGCAGTAAGATAACAACCAGGATAACAGGTATAATGACGCAGTAGGATGACACATCAGGATGACAGGTATAATGACGCAGTAAGATGACATATTGGGATGACAGGTATAATGGCGCAGTAAGATGACAACCAGGATAACAGGTATAATGACGCAGTAAGATGACATATTGGGATGACAGGTATAATGACGCAGTAAGATGACAACCAGGATGACAGGTATAATGACGCAGTAAGATGACAACCAGGATAACAGGTATAATGACGCAGTAAGATGACATATTGGGATGACAGGTATAATGACGCAGTAAGATGACAACCACGATGACAGGTAAAATGACGCAGTAAGATGACACATCAGGATAACAGGTATAATGACGCAGTAGGATGACACATCAGGACAACAGGTATAATGATGCAGTAAGATGACACATCAGGATAACACGTATAATGAAGCAGTAAGATGACATATGGGGATGACAGGTATAATGACGCAGTAAGATGACAACCAGGCTAACAGGTATAATGAAGCAGTAAGACGACATATTGGGATGACAGGTATAATGACGCAGTAAGATGACAACCAGGATGACAGGTATAATGACGCAGTAAGATGACACATCAGGATAACACGTATAATGATGCAGTAAGATGACATATTGGGATGACAGGTATAATGACGCAGTAAGATGACAACCAGGATGACAAGTATAATGACGCAGTAAGATGACACATCAGGATAACACGTATAATGACGCAGTAAGATGACAACCAGGATGACAGGTATAATGACGCAGTAAGATGACAACCAGGATAACAGGTATAATGATGCAGTAAGATGACATATTGGGATGACAGGTATAATGACGCAGTAAGATGACATATTGGGATGACAGGTATAATGACGCAGTAAGATGACAACCAGGCTAACAGGTATAATGAAGCAGTAAGTTGACACATCAAGACAACAGGTATAATGACGCAGTAAGACGACATATTGGGATGACAGGTATAATGACGCAGTAAGATGACACATCAGGATAACACGTATAATGACACAGTAAGATGACAAATTGGGATGACAGGTATAATGACGCAGTAAGATGACAACCAGGATAACAGGTATAATGACGCAGTAAGATGACACATCAGGACAACTGGTATAATGATTCAATAAGATGACACATCAGGAAGACAGATATAATGACGCAGTGGGATGACACATCAGGACAACAGGTATAATGACGCAGTAAGATGACCAATCAGGAAGACATATATAATGACGCAGTAAGATGACACATCAGGAAGACAGGTATAATGACGCAGTAGGATGACACACCAGGACAACAGGTATAATGACGCAGTAAGATGACACAACAGGATAACACGTATAATGACGCAGTAAGATGACATTTTGGGATGACAGGTATAATGACGCAGTAAGATGACAACCAGGATGACAGGTATAATGACGCAGTATGATGAGACATCAGGATAACACGTATAATGACGCAGTGAGATGATATATTGGGATGACAGGTACAATGACGCAGTAAGATGACAACCAGGATGACAGGTATAATGACGCAGTAAGATGACAACCAGGATAACAGGTATAATGACACAGTAAGATGACACATCAGGACAACAGGTATAATGACACAGTAAGATGACACATCAGGACAACAGGTATAATGACGCAGTAAGACGACACATCAGGAAGACAGATATAATGACGCAGTAAGATGACACATCAGGACAACAGGTATAATGACGCAGTAAGATGACACATCAGGATAACACGTATAATGACGCAGTAAGACGACACATCAGGAAGACAGGTATAATGACGCAGTGAGATGACACATCAGGATAACACGTATAATGACGCAGTAAGATGACATATATGGATGACAGGTATAATGACGCAGTAAGATGACAACCAGGATGACGGGTATAATGACGCAGTAAGATGACATATTGGGATGACAGGTATAATGACGCAGTAAGATGACAACCAGGATGACAGGTATAATGACGCAGTAAGATGACACATCAGGATAACACGTATAATGACGCAGTAAGATGACATATAGGGATGACAGGTATAATGACGCAGTAAGATGACAACCAGGATAACAGGTATAATGACGCAGTAAGATGACAACCAGGATGACAGATATAATGACGCAGTAAGATGACATATTGGGATGACAGGTATAATGACGCAGTAAGATGACAACCAGGATGACAGGTATAATGACGCAGTAAGATGACACATCAGGATAACACGTATAATGACGCAGTAAGATGACATATTGGGATGACAGCTATAATGACGCAGTAAGATGACAACCGGGATGACAGGCATAATGACGCAGTAAGATGACAACCAGGATAACAGGTATAATGACACAGTAGGATGACACATCAGGACAACTGGTATAATGATTCAATTAGATGACACATCAGGAAGACAGATATAATGACGCAGTAAGATGACACATCAGGAAAACACGTATAATGACGCAGTAAGATGACATATTGGGATGACAGGTATAATGACGCAGTAAGATGACAACCAGGATAACAGGTATAATGACGCAGTAAGATGACATATTGGGATGACAGGTATAATGACCCAGAAAGATGACAACCAGGATAACAGGTATAATGACGCAGTAAGATGACAACCAGGATAACAGGTATAATGACAAAGTAAGATGACACATCAGGACAACAGGTATAATGACGCAGTAAGATGACACATCAGGATAACACGTATAATGACGCAGTAAGATGACAACCAGGATGACAGGTATAATGACGCAGTAAGATGACAACCAGGATAACAGGTATAATGACGCAGTAAGATGACATATTGGGATGACAGGTATAATGACGCAGTATGATGACATATTGGGATGACAGGTATAATGACGCAGTAAGATGACAACCAGGACAACAGGTATAATGACGCAGTAAGGTGACACATCAGGATAACACGTATAATGACGCAGTAAGATGACATATTGGGATGACAGGTATAATGACGCAGTAAGATGACACATCAGGATAACACGTATAATGACGCAGTAAGATGACATATTGGGATGACAGGTATAATGACGCAGTAAGATGACAACCAGGATGACAGGTATAATGACGCAGTAAGATGACACATCAGGATAACACGTATAATGACGCAGTGAGATGACATATTGGGATGACAGGTATAATGACGCAGTAAGATGACAACCAGGATGACAGGAATAATGACGCAGTAAGATGACATATTGGGATGACAGGTATAATGACGCAGTAAGATGACAACCAGGATAACAGGTATAATGACACAGTAGGATGACACATCAGGACAACTGGTATAATGATTCAATTAGATGACACATCAGGAAGACAGATATAATGACGCAGTAAGATGACACATCAGGATAACACGTATAATGACGCAGTAAGATGACATATTGGGATGACAGCTATAATGACGCAGTAAGATGACAACCAGGATAACAGGTATAATGACGCAGTAAGATGACATATTGGGATGACAGGTATAATGACGCAGTAAGACAACACATCAGGATGACAGGTATAATGACGTAGTAGGATGACACATCAGGACAAAAGGTATAATGACGCCGTAAGATGACACATCAGGATAACACGTATAATGACGCAGTAAGATGACATATTGGGATGACAGGTATAATGACGCATTAAGATAACAACCAGGATAACAGGTATAATGACGCAGTAGGATGACACATCAGGATGACAGGTATAATGACGCAGTAAGATGACATATTGGGATGACAGGTATAATGACGCAGTAAGATGACAACCAGGATAACAGGTATAATGACGCAGTAAGATGACATATTGGGATGACAGGTATAATGACGCAGTAAGATGACAACCAGGATGACAGGTATAATGACGCAGTAAGATGACAACCAGGATAACAGGTATAATGACGCCGTAAGATGACATATTGGGATGACAGGTATAATGACGCAGTAAGATGACAACCAGGATGACAGGTATAATGACGCAGTAAGATGACACATCAGGAAGACAGGTATAATGACGCAGTAGGATGACACATCAGGACAACAGGTATAATGACGCAGTAAGATGACATATTGGGATGACAGGTATAATGACGCAGTAAGATGACATATTGGGATTACAGGTATAATGACGCAGTAAGATGACAACCAGGATGACAGGTATAATGACGCAGTAAGATGACATATTGGGATGACAGGTATAATGACGCAGTAAGATGACAACCAGGATGACAGGTATAATGACGCAGTGAGATGACACATCAGGACAACAGGTATAATGACGCAGTAAGATGACACATCAGGATAACACGTATAATGATGCAGTAAGATGACATATTGGGATGACAGGTATAATGACGCAGTAAGATGACAACCAGGATAACAGGTATAATGATGCAGTAAGATGACATATTGGGATGACAGGTATAATGACGCAGTAAGATGACATATTGGGATGACAGGTATAATGACGCAGTAAGATGACAACCAGGCTAACAGGTATAATGAAGCAGTCAGTTGACACATCAAGACAACAGGTATAATGACGCAGTAAGACGACATATTGGGATGACAGGTATAATGACGCAGTTAGAAGACAACCAGGATGACAGGTATAATGACGCAGTAAGATGACAACCAGGATAACAGGTATAATGACACAGTAAGATGACACATCAGGACAACAGGTATAATGATGCAGTAAGATGACATATTGGGATGACAGGTATAATGACGCAGTAAGATGACATATTGGGATGACAGGTATAATGACGCAGTAAGATGACAACCAGGCTAACAGGTATAATGAAGCAGTAAGTTGACACATCAAGACAACAGGTATAATGACGCAGTAAGACGACACATCAGGAAGACAGATATAATGACGCAGTAAGATGACACATCAGGACAACAGGTATAATGACGCAGTAAGATAACACATCAGGATAACACGTATAATGATGCAGTAAGATGACATATTGGGATGACAGGTATAATGACGCAGTGAGATGACAACCAGGATGACAGGTATAATGACGCAGTAAGATGACACATCAGGATAACACGTATAATGACGCAGTAAGATGACAACCAGGATGACAGGTATAATGACGCAGTAAGATGACAACCAGGATAACAGGTATAATGATTCAATAAGATGACACATCAAGACAACAGGTATAATGACGCAGTAAGATGACACATCAGGACAACAGGTATAATGATGCAGTAAGATGACATATTGGGATGACAGGTATAATGATGCAGTAAGATGACATATTGGGATGACAGGTATAATGACGCAGTAAGATGACAACCAGGATAACAGGTATAATGATTCAATAAGATGACACATCAAGACAACAGGTATAATGACGCAGTAAGATGACATATTGGGATGACAGGTATAATGACGCAGAAAGATGACAACCAGGATGACAGGTATAATGACGCAGTAAGATGACATATTGGGATGACAGGTATAATGACGCAGTAAGATGACAACCAGGATGACAGGTATAATGACGCAGTAAGATGACACATCATGATAACACGTATAATGACGCAGTAAGATGACATATAGGGATGACAGGTATAATGACGCAGTAAGATGACAACCAGGATAACAGGTATAATGACGCAGTAAGATGACATATTGGGATGACAGGTATAATGACGCAGTAAGATGACAACCAGGATGACAGGTATAATGACGCAGTAAGATGACAACCAGGATAACAGGTATAATGACGCAGTAAGATGACATATTGGGATGACAGGTATAATGACGCAGTAAGATGACAACCACGATGACAGGTATAATGACGCAGTAAGATGACACATCAGGATAACAGGTATAATGACGCAGTAAGATGACACATCAGGATAACACGTATAATGACGCAGTAAGATGACAACCAGGATGACAGGTATAATGACGCAGTAAGATGACATATTGGGATGACAGGTATAATGACGCAGTAAGATGACAACCAGGATGACAGGTATAATGACACAGTAAGATGACACATCAGGAAGACAGGTATAATGACGCAGTAGGATGACACATCAGGACAACAGGTATAATGATGCAGTAAGATGACACATCAGGATAACACGTATAATGAAGCATTAAGATGACATATGGGGATGACAGGTATAATGATGCAGTAAGATGACAACCAGGCTAACAGGTATAATGAAGCAGTAAGACGACATATTGGGATGACAGGTATAATGACGCAGTAAGATGACAACCAGGATGACAGGTATAATGACGCAGTAAGATGACACATCAGGATAACACGTATAATGATGCAGTAAGATGACATATTGGGATGACAGGTATAATGACGCAGTAAGATGACAACCAGGATGACAGGTATAATGACGCAGTAAGATGACACATCAGGATAACACGTATAATGACGCAGTAAGATGACAACCAGGATGACAGGTATAATGACGCAGTAAGATGACAACCAGGATAACAGGTATAATGATGCAGTAAGATGACATATTGGGATGACAGGTATAATGACGCAGTAAGATGACATATTGGGATGACAGGTATAATGACGCAGTAAGATGACAACCAGGCTAACAGGTATAATGAAGCAGTAAGTTGACACATCAAGACAACAGGTATAATGACGCAGTAAGACGACATATTGGGATGACAGGTATAATGACGCAGTAAGATGACACATCAGGATAACACGTATAATGACACAGTAAGATGACAAATTGGGATGACAGGTATAATGACGCAGTAAGATGACAACCAGGATAACAGGTATAATGACGCAGTAAGATGACACATCAGGACAACTGGTATAATGATTCAATAAGATGACACATCAGGAAGACAGATATAATGACGCAGTGGGATGACACATCAGGACAACAGGTATAATGACGCAGTAAGATGACCAATCAGGAAGACATATATAATGACGCAGTAAGATGACACATCAGGAAGACAGGTATAATGACGCAGTAGGATGACACACCAGGACAACAGGTATAATGACGCAGTAAGATGACACAACAGGATAACACGTATAATGACGCAGTAAGATGACATTTTGGGATGACAGGTATAATGACGCGGTAAGATGACAACCAGGATGACAGGTATAATGACGCAGTATGATGAGACATCAGGATAACACGTATAATGACGCAGTGAGATGATATATTGGGATGACAGGTACAATGACGCAGTAAGATGACAACCAGGATGACAGGTATAATGACGCAGTAAGATGACAACCAGGATAACAGGTATAATGACACAGTAAGATGACACATCAGGACAACAGGTATAATGACACAGTAAGATGACACATCAGGACAACAGGTATAATGACGCAGTAAGACGACACATCAGGAAGACAGATATAATGACGCAGTAAGATGACACATCAGGACAACAGGTATAATGACGCAGTAAGATGACACATCAGGATAACACGTATAATGACGCAGTAAGACGACACATCAGGAAGACAGGTATAATGACTCAGTGAGATGACACATCAGGATAACACGTATAATGACGCAGTAAGATGACATATTGGGATGACAGGTATAATGACGCAGTAAGATGACAACCAGGATGACAGGTATAATGACGCAGTAAGATGACACATCAGGATAACACGTATAATGACGCAGTAAGATGACATATAGGGATGACAGGTATAATGACGCAGTAAGATGACAACCAGGATAACAGGTATAATGACGCAGTAAGATGACAACCAGGATGACAGATATAATGACGCAGTAAGATGACATATTGGGATGACAGGTATAATGACGCAGTAAGATGACAACCAGGATGACAGGTATAATGACGCAGTAAGATGACACATCAGGATAACACGTATAATGACGCAGTAAGATGACATATTGGGATGACAGCTATAATGACGCAGTAAGATGACAACCGGGATGACAGGCATAATGACGCAGTAAGATGACAACCAGGATAACAGGTATAATGACACAGTAGGATGACACATCAGGACAACTGGTATAATGATTCAATTAGATGACACATCAGGAAGACAGATATAATGACGCAGTAAGATGACACATCAGGAAAACACGTATAATGACGCAGTAAGATGACATATTGGGATGACAGGTATAATGACGCAGTAAGATGACAACCAGGATAACAGGTATAATGACGCAGTAAGATGACATATTGGGATGACAGGTATAATGACCCAGAAAGATGACAACCAGGATAACAGGTATAATGACGCAGTAAGATGACAACCAGGATAACAGGTATAATGACAAAGTAAGATGACACATCAGGACAACAGGTATAATGACGCAGTAAGATGACACATCAGGATAACACGTATAATGACGCAGTAAGATGACAACCAGGATGACAGGTATAATGACGCAGTATGATGACAACCAGGATAACAGGTATAATGACGCAGTAAGATGACATATTGGGATGACAGGTATAATGACGCAGTATGATGACATATTGGGATGACAGGTATAATGACGCAGTAAGATGACAACCAGGACAACAGGTATAATGACGCAGTAAGGTGACACATCAGGATAACACGTATAATGACGCAGTAAGATGACATATTGGGATGACAGGTATAATGACGCAGTAAGATGACACATCAGGATAACACGTATAATGACGCAGTAAGATGACATATTGGGATGACAGGTATAATGACGCAGTAAGATGACAACCAGGATGACAGGTATAATGACGCAGTAAGATGACACATCAGGATAACACGTATAATGACGCAGTGAGATGACATATTGGGATGACAGGTATAATGACGCAGTAAGATGACAACCAGGATGACAGGAATAATGACGCAGTAAGATGACATATTGGGATGACAGGTATAATGACGCAGTAAGATGACAACCAGGATAACAGGTATAATGACACAGTAGGATGACACATCAGGACAACTGGTATAATGATTCAATTAGATGACACATCAGGAAGACAGATATAATGACGCAGTAAGATGACACATCAGGATAACACGTATAATGACGCAGTAAGATGACATATTGGGATGACAGCTATAATGACGCAGTAAGATGACAACCAGGATAACAGGTATAATGACGCAGTAAGATGACATATTGGGATGACAGGTATAATGACCCAGTAAGATGACAACCAGGATAACAGGTATAATGACGCAGTAAGATGACAACCAGGATGACAGGTATAATGACGCAGTAAGATGACAACCAGGATAACACGTATAATGACGCAGAAAGATGACATATCAGGACAACAGGTATAATGACGCAGTAAGGTGACATATTGGGATGACAGGTATAACGACGCAGTAAGATGACACATCAGGATAACATGTATAATGACGCAGTAAGATGACATATTGGGATGACAGGTATAATGACGCAGTAAGATGACAACCAGGATAACAGGTATAATGATGGAGTAAGATGACACATCAAGACAACAGGTATAATGACGCAGTAAGACGACATATTGGGATGACAGGTAAAATGACGCAGTAAGATGACAACCAGGATGACAGGTATAATGACGCAGTAAGATGACATATTGGGACAACAGGTATAATGACGCAGTAAGATGACAACCAGGATGACAGGTATAATGACGCAGTAAGATGACACATCAGGATAACACGTATAATGACGCAGTAAGATGACATATTGGGATGACAGGTATAATGACGCAGTAAGATGACACATCAGGATAACACGTATAATGACGCAGTAAGATGACATATTGGGATGACAGGTATAATGACGCAGTAAGATGACACATCAGGATAACACGTATAATGACGCAGTAAGATGACATATTGGGATGACAGGTATAATGACGCAGTAAGATGACAACCAGGATGACAGGTATAATGACGCAGTAAGATGACATATTGGGATGACAGGTATAATGACGCAGTAAGATGACAACCAGGATAACACGTATAATGATGCAGTAAGATGACATATTGGGATGACAGGTATAATGACGCAGTAAGATGACAACCAGGATGACAGGTATAATGACGCAGTAAGATGACACATCAGGATAACACGTATAATGACGCGGTAAGATGACAACCAGGATGACAGGTATAATGACGCAGTAAGATGACAACCAGGATGACAGGTATAATGACGCAGTGAGATGACATATCAGGACAACAGGTATAATGACGCAGTAAGATGACACATCAGGATAACACGTATAATGACGCAGTGAGATGACACATCAGGAAGACAGATATAATGACACAGTAAGATGACATTGGGATGACAGGTATAATGATGCAGTAAGATGACATATTGGGATGACAGGTATAATGACGCAGTTAGATGACAACCAGGATAACAGGTATAATGATTCAATAAGATGACTAATCAAGACAACAGGTATAATGACGCAGTAAGATGACATATTGGGATGACAGGTATAATGACGCAGTAAGATGACAACCAGGATGACAGGTATAATGATGCAGTAAGATGACATATTGGGATGACAGGTATAATGACGCAGTAAGATGACAACCAGGATGACAGGTATAATGACGCAGTAAGATGACACATCAGGATAACACGTATAATGACGCACTAAGATGACAACCAGGATAACAGGTATAATGACGCAGTAAGATGACAACCAGGATAACAGGTATAATGACGCAGTAAGATGACATCCAGGATGACAGGTATAATGATGCAGTAAGATGACAACCAGGATAACAGGTATAATGACGCAGTAAGATGACACATCAGGACAACAGGTATAATGACGCAGTAAGACAACACATCAGGATGACAGGTATAATGACGTAGTAGGATGACACATCAGGACAAAAGGTATAATGACGCCGTAAGATGACACATCAGGATAACACGTATAATGACGCAGTAAGATGACAACCAGGATGACAGGTATAATGACGCAGTAAGATGACAACTAAGATGACAGGTATAATGACGCAGTAAGATGACACATCAGGATAACACGTATAATGACGCAGTAAGATGACATATTGGGATGACAGGTATAATGACGCAGTAAGATGACAACCAGGATGACAGGTATAATGACGTAGTAAGATGACACATCAGGATAACACGTATAATGACGCAGTGAGATGACATATTGGGATGACAGATATAATGACGCAGTAAGATGACAACCAGGATGACAGGTATAATGACGCAGTAAGATGACAACCAGGAGAACAGGTATAATGACACAGTAAGATGACACATCAGGACAACAGGTATAATTAAGCAGTAAGTTGACACATCAAGACAACAGGTATAATGACGCAGTAAGACGACATATTGGGATGACAGGTATAATGACGCAGTAAGATGACAACGAGGATGACAGGTATGATGACGCAGTAAGATGACACATCAGGATAACACGTAAAATGATGCAGTAAGATGACATATTGGGATGACAGGTATAATGACGCAGTAAGATGACAACCAGGATGACAGGTATAATGACGCAGTAAGATGACACATCAGGATAACACGTATAATGACGCAGTTAGATGACAACCAGGATGACAGGTATAATGACGCAGTAAGATGACAACCAGGATGACAGGTATAATGACGCAGTAGGATGACACATCAGGATGACAGGTATAATGACGCAGTAAGATGACATATTGGGATGACAGGTATAATGACGCAGTAAGATGACACATCAGGACAACAGGTATAATGACGCAGTAAGACAACACATCAGGATGACAGGTATAATGACGTAGTAGGATGACACATCAGGACAAAAGGTATAATGACGCCGTAAGATGACACATCAGGATAACACGTATAATGACGCAGTAAGATGACAACCAGGATGACAGGTATAATGACGCAGTAAGATGACAACCAGGATAACAGGTATAATGACGCAGTAAGATGACATATTGGGATGACAGGTATAATGACGCAGTAAGATGACAACCAGGATGACAGGTATAATGACGCAGTAAGATGACACATCAGGAAGACAGGTATAATGACGCAGTAGGATGACACATCAGGACAACAGGTATAATGACGCAGTAAGATGACATATTGGGATGACAGGTATAATGACGCAGTAAGATGACATATTGGGATTACAGGTATAATGACGCAGTAAGATGACAACCAGGATGACAGGTATAATGACGCAGTAAGATGACATATTGGGATGACAGGTATAATGACGCAGTAAGATGACAACCAGGATGACAGGTATAATGACGCAGTGAGATGACACATCAGGACAACAGGTATAATGACGCAGTAAGATGACACATCAGGATAACACGTAAAATGATGCAGTAAGATGACATATTGGGATGACAGGTATAATGACGCAGTAAGATGACAACCAGGACAACAGGTATAATGACGCAGTAAGATGACACATCAGGATAACACGTATAATTACGCAGTGAGATGACACATCAGGAAGACAGATATAATGACACAGTAAGATGACATTGGGATGACAGGTATAATGATGCAGTAAGATGACATATTGGGATGACAGGTATAATGAGGCAGTAAGATGACAACCAGGATGACAGGTATAATGACGCAGTAAGATGACACATCAGGATAACACGTATAATGACGCAGTAAGATGACAACCAGGATAACAGGTATAATGACGCAGTAAGATGACAACCAGGATAACAGGTATAATGACGCAGTAAGATGACATCCAGGATGACAGGTATAATGATGCAGTAAGATGACAACCAGGATAACAGGTATAATGACGCAGTAAGATGACACATCAGGACAACAGGTATAATGACGCAGTAAGACAACACATCAGGATGACAGGTATAATGACGTAGTAGGATGACACATCAGGACAAAAGGTATAATGACGCCGTAAGATGACACATCAGGATAACACGTATAATGACGCAGTAAGATGACAACCAGGATGACAGGTATAATGACGCAGTAAGATGACAACTAAGATGACAGGTATAATGACGCAGTAAGATGACACATCAGGATAACACGTATACTGACGCAGTAAGATGACATATTGGGATGACAGGTATAATGACGCAGTAAGATGACAACCAGGATGACAGGTATAATGACGTAGTAAGATGACACATCAGGATAACACGTATAATGATGCAGTGAGATGACATATTGGGATGACAGATATAATGACGCAGTAAGATGACAACCAGGATGACAGGTATAATGACGCAGTGAGATGACAACCAGGAGAACAGGTATAATGACACAGTAAGATGACACATCAGGACAACAGGTATAATGACGCAGTAAGATGACACATCAGGATAACACGTATAATGATGCAGTAAGATGACATATTGGGATGACAGGTATAATGACGCAGTAAGATGACAACCAGGATAACACGTATAATGATGCAGTAAGATGACATATTGGGATGACAGGTATAATGACGCAGTAAGATGACAACCAGGATGACAGGTATAATGACGCAGTAAGATGACACATCAGGATAACACGTATAATGACGCAGTAAGATGACAACCAGGATGACAGGTATAATGACGCAGTAAGATGACAACCAGGATGACAGGTATAATGACGCAGTGAGATGACATATCAGGACAACAGGTATAATGACGCAGTAAGATGACACATCAGGATAAAACGTATAATGACGCAGTGAGATGACACATCAGGAAGACAGATATAATGACGCAGTAAGATGACAACCAGGATAACAGGTATAATGACACAGTAAGATGACACATCAGGACAACAGGTATAATGACACAGTAAGATGACACATCAGGATAACACGTATAATGACGCAGTAAGACGACACATCAGGAAGACAGGTATAATGACGCAGTAAGATGACACATCAGGATAACACGTATAATGACGCAGTAAGATGACATATATGGATATCAGGTATAATGACGCAGTAAGATGACAACCAGGATGACAGATATAATGACGCAGTAAGATGACATATTGGGATGACAGGTATAATGACGCAGTAAGATGACAACCAGGATGACAGGTATAATGACGCAGTAAGATGACACATCAGGATAACACGTATAATGACGCAGTAAGATGACATATTGGGATGACAGGTATAATGACGCAGTAAGATGACAACCGGGATGACAGGCATAATGACGCAGTAAGATGACAACCAGGATAACAGGTATAATGACACAGTAGGATGACACATCAGGACAACTGGTATAATGATTCAATTAGATGACACATCAGGAAGACAGATATAATGACGCAGAAGGATGACACATCAGGACAACAGGTATAATGACGCAGTAAGGTGACATAATGGGATGACAGATATAATGACGCAGTAAGATGACAACCAGGATGACAGGTATAATGACGCAGTAAGATGACACATCAGGATAACACGTATAATGACGCAGTAAGATGACATATTGCGATGACAGGTATAATGACGCAGTAAGATGACATATTGGGATGACAGGTATAATGACGCAGTAAGATGACATATTGGGATGACAGGTATAATGACGCAGTAAGATGACAACCAGGATGACAGGTATAATGACACAGTAAGATGACACATCAGGAAGACAGGTATAATGACGCAGTAGGATGACACATCAGGACAACAGGTATAATGATGCAGTAAGATGACACATCAGGATAACACGTATAATGACACGGTAAGATGACATATTGGGATGACAGGTATAATGACGCAGTAAGATGACACATCAGGATCACACGTATAATGACACAGTAAGATGACATAGTGGGATGACAGGTATAATGACGCAGTAAGATGACAACCAGGCTAACAGGTATAATGAAGCAGTAAGTTGACACATCAAGACAACAGGTATAATGACGCAGTAAGACGACATATTGGGATGACAGGTATAATGACGCAGTAAGATGACACATCAGGATAACACGTATAATGACACAGTAAGATGACATATTGGGATGACAGGTATAATGACGCAGTAAGATGACAACCAGGATAACAGGTATAATGACGCAGTAGGATGACACATCAGGACAACTGGTATAATGATTCAATAAGATGACACATCAGGAAGACAGGTATTATGATGCAGTGGGATGACACATCAGGACAACAGGTATAATGACGCAGTAAGATGACCAATCAGGAAGACATATATAATGACGCAGTAAGATGACACATCAGGACAACTGGTATAATGATTCAATAATATGACACATCAGGAAGACAGATATAATGACGCAGTAGGATGACACATCAAGACAACAGGTATAATGACGCAGTAAGGTAACATATTGGGATGACAGGTATAATGACGCAGTAAGATGACACATCAGGATAACACGTATAATGACGCAGTAAGATGACATATTGGGATGACAGGTATAATGACGCAGTAAGATGACAACCAGGATAACAGGTATAATGATGGAGTAAGATGACACATCAAGACAACAGGTATAATGACGCAGTAAGACGACATATTGGGATGACAGGTATAATGACGCAGTAAGATGACAACCAGGATGACAGGTATAATGACGCAGTAAGATGACATATTGGGACAACAGGTATAATGACGCAGTAAGATGACAACCAGGATGACAGGTATAATGACGCAGTAAGATGACACATCAGGATAACACGTATAATGACGCAGTAAGATGACATATTGTGATGACAGGTATAATGACGCAGTAAGATGACAACCAGGATGACAGGCATAATGACACAGTAGGATGACACATCAGGACAACTGGTATAATGATTCAATTAGATGACACATCAGGAAGACAGATATAATGACGCAGTAGGATGACACATCAGGACAACAGGTATAATGACGCAGTAAGGTGACACATCAGGATAACACGTATAATGACGCAGTAAGATGACATATTGGGATGACAGGTATAATGACGCAGTAAGATGACACATCAGGATAACACGTATAATGACGCAGTAAGATGACATATTGGGATGACAGGTATAATGACGCAGTAAGATGACACATCAGGATAACACGTATAATGACGCAGTAAGATGACAACCAGGATAACAGGTATAATGACACAGTAGGATGACACATCAGGACAACTGGTATAATGATTCAATTAGATGACACATCAGGAAGACAGATATAATGACGCAGTAAGATGACACATCAGGATAACACGTATAATGACGCAGTAAGATGACATATTGGGATGACAGCTATAATGACGCAGTAAGATGACAACCAGGATAACAGGTATAATGACGCAGTAAGATGACATATTGGGATGACAGGTATAATGACCCAGTAAGATGACAACCAGGATAACAGGTATAATGACGCAGTACGATGACAACCAGGATGACAGGTATAATGACGCAGTAAGATGACAACCAGGATAACAGGTATAATGACGCAGTAAGATGACATATCAGGACAACAGGTATAATGACGCAGTAAGGTGACATATTGGGATGACAGGTATAACGACGCAGTAAGATGACACATCAGGATAACATGTATAATGACGCAGTAAGATGACATATGGGATGACAGGTATAATGACGCAGTAAGATGACAACCAGGATCACAGGTATAATGATGGAGTAAGATGACACATCAAGACAACAGGTATAATGACGCAGTAAGACGACATATTGGGATGACAGGTAAAATGACGCAGTAAGATGACAACCAGGATGACAGGTATAATGACGCAGTAAGATGACATATTGGGACAACAGGTATAATGACGCAGTAAGATGACAACCAGGATGACAGGTATAATGACGCAGTAAGATGACACATCAGGATAACACGTATAATGACGCAGTAAGATGACATATTGGGATGACAGGTATAATGACGCAGTAAGATGACAACCAGGATGACAGGTATAATGACACAGTAGGATGACACATCAGGACAACTGGTATAATGATTCAATTAGATGACACATCAGGAAGACAGATATAATGACGCAGTAGGATGACACATCAGGACAACAGGTATAATGACGCAGTAAGGTGACACATCAGGATAACACGTATAATGACGCAGTAAGATGACATATTGGGATGACAGGTATAATGACGCAGTAAGATGACACATCAGGATAACACGTATAATGACGCAGTAAGATGACATATTGGGATGACAGGTATAATGACGCAGTAAGATGACAACCAGGATGACAGGTATAATGACGCAGTAAGATGACACATCAGGATAACACGTATAATGACGCAGTGAGATGACATATTGGGATGACAGGTATAATGACGCAGTAAGATGACAACCAGGATGACAGGAATGATGACGCAGTAAGATGACATATTGGGATGACAGGTATAATGACGCAGTAAGATGACAACCAGGATAACAGGTATAATGACACAGTAGGATGACACATCAGGACAACTGGTATAATGACGCAGTAAGATGACAACCAGGATAACAGGTATAATGACGCAGTAAGATGACACATCAGGATAACACGTATAATGACGCAGTAAGATGACATATTGGGATGACAGGTATAATGACGCAGTAAGATGACAACCAGGATGACAGGTATAATGACGCAGTAAGATGACAACCAGGATGACAGGTATAATGACGTAGTAAGATGACACATCAGGACAACAGGTATAATGATGCAGTAAGATGACACATCAGGATAACACGTATAATGACGCAGTAAGATGACATATAGGGATGACAGGTATAATGACGCAGTAAGATGACAACCAGGATAACAGGTATAATGACGCAGTAAGATGACAACCAGGATGACAGATATAATGACGCAGTAAGATGACATATTGGGATGACAGGTATAATGACGCAGTAAGATGACAACCAGGATGACAGGTATAATGACGCAGTAAGATGACACATCAGGATAACACGTATAATGACGCAGTAAGATGACATATTGGGATGACAGGTATAATGACGCAGTAAGATGACAACCGGGATGACAGGCATAATGACGCAGTAAGATGACAACCAGGATAACAGGTATAATGACGCAGTAAGATGACAACCAGGATAACAGGTATAATGACACAGTAAGATGACACATCAGGACAACAGGTATAATGACGCAGTAAGACAACACATCAGGATGGCAGGTATAATGACGCAGTAAGATGACACATCAGTATAACACGTATAATGACGCAGTGAGATGACATATTGTGATGACAGGTATAATGACGCAGTAAGATGACAACCAGGATGACAGGTATAATGACGCAGTAAGTTGACACATCAGGATAACACGTATAATGACGCAGTAAGATGACATATAGGGATGACAGGTATAATGACGCAGTAAGATGACAACCAGGATAACAGGTATAATGACGCAGTAAGATGACATCCAGGATGACAGGTATAATGATGCAGTAAGATGACAACCAGGAAAACAGTTATAATGACGCAGTAAGATGACACATCAGGACAACAGGTATAATGACGCAGTAAGACAACACATCAGGATGACAGGTATAATGACGTAGTAGGATGACACATCAGGACAAAAGGTATAATGACGCAATAAGATGACAACCAGGATAACAGGTATAATGACGCAGTAAGATGACATATTGGGATGACAGGTATAATGACGCAGTAAGATGACAACCAGGATGACAGGTATAATGACGCAGTAAGATGACACATCAGGATAACACGTATAATGACGCAGTAAGATGACATATTGGGATGACAGGTATAATGACGCAGTAAGATGACAACCAGGATGACAGGTATAATGACGCAGTAAGATGACAACCAGGATGACAGGTATAATGACGTAGTAAGATGACACATCAGGACAACAGGTATAATGATGCAGTAAGATGACACATCAGGATAACACGTATAATGATGCAGAAAGATGACATATTGGGATGACAGGTATAATGACGCAGTAAGATGACAACCAGGATAACAGGTATAATGATGCAGTAAGATGACACATCAAGACAACAGGTATAATGATGCAGTAAGATGACATATTGGGATGACAGGTAAAATGACGCATTAAGATGACAACCAGGATGACAGGTATAATGACGCAGTAAGATGACACATCAGGAAGACAGGTATAATGACGCAGTGAGATGACACATCAGGAAGACAGATATAATGACGCAGTAAGATGACATATTGGGATGACAGGTATTATGACAAAGTAAGATGACAACCAGGATGACAGGTATAATGACGCAGTAAGATGACACATCAGGAAGACAGGTATAATGACGCAGTAGGATGACACACCAGGACAACAGGTATAATGACGCAGTAAGATGACACATCAGGATAACACGTATAATGACGCAGTAAGATGACATTTTGGGATGACAGGTATAATGACGCAGTAAGATGACAACCAGGATGACAGGTATAATGACGCAGTATGATGAGACATCAGGATAACACGTATAATGACGCAGTGAGATGATATATTGGGATGACAGGTATAATGACGCAGTAAGATGACAACCAGGATGACAGGTATAATGACGCAGTAAGATGACAACCAGGATAACAGGTATAATGACACAGTAAGATGACACATCAGGACAACAGGTATAATGACACAGTAAGATGACACATCAGGACAACAGGTATAATGACGCAGTAAGACGACACATCAGGAAGACAGATATAATGACGCAGTAAGATGACACATCAGGACAACAGGTATAATGACGTAGTAAGATGACACATCAGGATAACACGTATAATGACGCAGTAAGACGACACATCAGGAAGACAGGTATAATGACGCAGTAAGATGACACATCAGGATAACACGTATAATGACGCAGTAAGATGACATATATGGATGACAGGTATAATGACGCAGTAAGATGACAACCAGGATAACAGGTATAATGACGCAGTAAGAAGACATATTGGGATGACAGGTATAATGACGCAGTAAGATGACAACCAGGATGACGGGTATAATGACGCAGTAAGATGACATATTGGGATGACAGGTATAATGACGCAGTAAGATGACAACCAGGATGACAGGTATAATGACGCAGTAAGATGACACATCAGGATAACACGTATAATGACGCAGTAAGATGACATATAGGGATGACAGGTATAATGACGCAGTAAGATGACAACCAGGATAACAGGTATAATGACGCAGTAAGATGACAACCAGGATGACAGATATAATGACGCAGTAAGATGACATATTGGGATGACAGGTATAATGACGCAGTAAGATGACAACCAGGATGACAGGTATAATGACGCAGTAAGATGACACATCAGGATAACAAGTATAATGACGCAGTAAGATGACATATTGGGATGACAGGTATAATGACGTAGTAAGATGACAACCGGGATGACAGGCATAATGACGCAGTAAGATGACAACCAGGATAACAGGTATAATGACACAGTAGGATGACACATCAGGACAACTGGTATAATGATTCAATTAGATGACACATCAGGAAGACAGATATAATGACGCAGTAAGATGACACATCAGGAAAAGACGTATAATGACGCAGTAAGATGACATATTGGGATGACAGGTATAATGACGCAGTAAGATGACAACCAGGATAACAGGTATAATGACGCAGTAAGATGACAACCAGGATAACAGGTATAATGACGCAGTAAGATGACATATTGGGATGACAGGTATAATGACCCAGTAAGATGACAACCATGATAACAGGTATAATGACGCAGTAAGATGACATATTGGGATGACAGGCATAATGACGCAGTAAGATGACAACCAGGATAACAGGTGTAATGACACAGTAGGATGACACATCAGGACAACTGGTATAATGATTCAATTAGATTACACATCAGGAAGACAGATATAATGACGCAGTAGGATGACACATCAGGACAACAGATATAATGACGCAGTAAGATGACATATATGGATGACAGGTATAATGACGCAGTAAGATGACAACCAGGATAATAGGTATAATGACGCAGTAGGAAGACATATTGGGATGACAGGTATAATGACGCAATAAGATGACAACCAGGATGACGGGTATAATGACGCAGTAAGATGACATATTGGGATGACAGGTATAATGACGCAGTAAGATGACAACCAGGATGACAGGTATAATGACGCAGTAAGATGATACATCAGGATAACAGGTATAATGACGCAGTAAGATGACATATTGGGATGACAGGCATAATGACGCCGTAAGATGACAACCAGGATAACAGGTGTAATGACACAGTAGGATGACACATCAGGACAACTGGTATAATGATTCAATTAGATGACACATCAGGAAGACAGATATAATGACGCAGTAGGATGACACATCAGGACAACAGGTATAATGACGCAGTAAGATGACATATATGGATGACAGGTATAATGACGCAGTAAGATGACAACCAGGATAATAGGTATAATGACGCAGTAGGAAGACATATTGGGATGACAGGTATAATGACGCAATAAGATGACAACCAGGATGACGGGTATAATGACGCAGTAAGATGACATATTGGGATGACAGTTATAATGACGCAGTAAGATGACAACCAGGATGACAGGTATAATGACGCAGTAAGATGATACATCAGGATAACACGTATAATGACGCAGTAAGATGACATATAGGGATGACAGGTATAATGACGCAGTAAGATGACAACCAGGATAACAGGTATAATGACGCAGTAAGATGACAACCAGGATGACAGATATAATGACGCAGTAAGATGACATATTGGGATGACAGGTATAATGACGCAGTAAGATGACATATTGGGATGACAGGTATAATGACGCAGTAAGATGACAACCAGGATAACACGTATAATGATGCAGTAAGATGACATATTGGGATGACAGGTATAATGACGCAGTAAGATGACAACCAGGATGACAGGTATAATGACCCAGTAAGATGACACATCAGGATAACACGTATAATGACGCAGTAAGATGACAACCAGGATGACAGGTATAATGACGCAGTAAGATGACAACCAGGATGACAGGAATAATGACGCAGTGAAATGACATATCAGGACAACAGGTATAATGACGCAGTAAGATGACACATCAGGATAACACGTATAATGACGCAGTGAGATGACACATCAGGAAGACAGATATAATGACACAGTAAGATGACATTGAGATGACAGGTATAATGATGCAGTAAGATGACATATTGGGATGACAGGTATAATGACGCAGTAAGATGACAACCAGGATAACAGGTATAATGATTCAATAAGATGACACATCAAGACAACAGGTATAATGACGCAGTAAGATGACATATTGGGATGACAGGTATAATGACGCAGTAAGATGACAACCAGGATGACAGGTATAATGACGCAGTAAGATGACACATCAGGATAACACGTATAATGATGCAGTAAGATGACAACCAGGATGACACGTATAATGACGCAGTAAGATGACAACCAGGATGACAGGTATAATGACGCAGTAAGATGACATATTGGGATGACAGGTATAATGACGCAGTAAGATGACAACCAGGATGACAGGTATAATGACACAGTAAGATGACACATCAGGAAGACAGGTATAATGACGCAGTAGGATGACACATCAGGACAACAGGTATAATGATGCAGTAAGATGACACATCAGGATAACACGTATAATGACACGGTAAGATGACATATGGGGATGACAGGTATAATGACGCAGTAAGATGACACATCAGGATAACACGTATAATGACGCAGTAAGATGACACATTGTGATGACAGGTATAATGACGCAGTAAGATGACAACCAGGATGACAGGCATAATGACGCAGTAAGATGACACATCAAGACAACAGGTATAATGACGCAGTAAGATGACACATCAGGATAACACGTATAATGACGCAGTAAGATGACATATTGGGATGACAGGTATAATGACGCAGTAAGATGACAACCAGGATGACAGGTATAATGATTCAATAAGATGACACATCAAGACAACAGGTATAATGACGCAGTAAGATGACATATTGGGATGACAGGTATAATGACGCAGTAAGATGACAACCAGGATGACAGGTATAATGACGCAGTAAGATGACACATCAGGATAACACGTATAATGATGCAGTAAGATGACAACCAGGATGACACGTATAATGACGCAGTAAGATGACAACCAGGATGACAGGTATAATGACGAAGTAAGATGACATATTGGGATGACAGGTATAATGACGCAGTAAGATGACAACCAGGATGACAGGTATAATGACACAGTAAGATGACACATCAGGAAGACAGGTATAATGACGCAGTAGGATGACACATCAGGACAACAGGTATAATGATGCAGTAAGATGACACATCAGGATAACACGTATAATGACACGGTAAGATGACATATGGGGATGACAGGTATAATGACGCAGTAAGATGACACATCAGGATAACACGTATAATGACGCAGTAAGATGACATATTGTGATGACAGGTATAATGACGCAGTAAGATGACAACCAGGATGACAGGCATAATGACGCAGTAAGATGACACATCAAGACAACAGGTATAATGACGCAGTAAGATGACACATCAGGATAACACGTATAATGACGCAGTAAGATGACATATTGGGATGACAGGTATAATGAGGCAGTAAGATGACAACCAGGATGACAGGTATAATTACACAGTAGGATGACACATCAGGACAACTGGTATAATGATTCAATTAGATGACACATCAGGAAGACAGATATAATGACGCAGTAGGATGACACATCAGGACAACAGGTATAATGACGCAGTAAGATGACATATATGGATGACAGGTATAATGACGCAGTAAGATGACAACCAGGATAACAGGTATAATGACGCAGTAAGAAGACATATTGGGATGACAGGTATAATGACGCAGTAAGATGACAACCAGGATGACGGGTATAATGACGCAGTAAGATGACATATTGGGATGACAGGTATAATGACGCAGTAAGATGACAACCAGGATGACAGGTATAATGACGCAGTAAGATGACACATCAGGATAACACGTATAATGACGCAGTAAGATGACATATAGGGATGACAGGTATAATGACGCAGTAAGATGACAACCAGGATTACAGGTATAATGACGCAGTAAGATGACAACCAGGATGACAGATATAATGACGCAGTAAGATGACATATTGGGATGACAGGTATAATGACGCAGTAAGATGACAACCAGGATGACAGGTATAATGACGCAGTAAGATGACACATCAGGATAACAGGTATAATGACGCAGTAAGATGACATATTGGGATGACAGGTATAATGACGCAGTAAGATGACAACCGGCATGACAGGCATAATGACGCAGTAAGATGACAACCAGGATAACAGGTATAATGACGCAGTAAGATGACAACCAGGATAACAGGTATAATGACACAGTAAGATGACACATCAGGACAACAGGTATAATGACGCAGTAAGACAACACATCAGGATGACAGGTATAATGACGCAGTAAGATGACACATCAGTATTACACGTATAATGACGCAGTGAGATGAAATATTTTGATGACAGGTATAATGACGCAGTAAGATGACATATTGGGATAACAGGTATAATGACGCAGTAAGATGACATATTGGGATGACAGGTATAATGACGCAGTGAGATGACAACCAGGATAACACGTATAATGATGCAGTAAGATGACATATTGGGATGACAGGTATAATGACGCAGTAAGATGACAACCAGGATGACAGGTATAATGACGCAGTAAGATGACACATCAGGATAGCACGTATAATGACGCAGTAAGATGACTACCAGGATGACAGGTATAATGACGCAGTAAGATGACAACCAGGATGACAGGTATAATGACGCAGTGAGATGACATATCAGGACAACAGGTATAATGACGCAGTAAGATGACACATCAGGATAACACGTATAATGACGCAGTGAGATGACACATCAGGAAGACAGATATAATGACACAGTAAGATGACATTGGGATGACAGGTATAATGATGCAGTAAGATGACATATTGGGATGACAGGTATAATGACGCAGTAAGATGACAACCAGGATAAAAGGTATAATGATTCAATAAGATGACACATCAAGACAACAGGTATAATGACGCAGTAAGATGACATATTGGGATGACAGGTATAATGACGCAGTAAGATGACAACCAGGATGACAGGTATAATGACGCAGTAAGATGACATATTGGGATGACAGGTATAATGACGCAGTAGGATGACAACCAGGATGACAGGTATAATGACGCAGTAAGATGACACATCAGGATAACACGTATAATGACGCAGTAAGATGACATATTGGGATGACAGGTATAATGACGCAGTAAGATGACAACCAGGATAACAGGTATAATGACGCAGTAAGATGACACATCAAGACAACAGGTATAATGACGCAGTAAGACGACATATTGGGATGACAGGTATAATGACGCAGTAAGATGACAACCAGGATGACAGGTGTAATGACGCAGTAAGATGACACATCAGGAAGACAGGTATAATAACGCAGTAGGATGACACACCAGGACAACAGGTATAATGACGCAGTAAGATGACACATCAGGATAACACGTATAATGACGCAGTAAGATGACATTTTGGGATGACAGGTATAATGACGCAGTAAGATGACAACCAGGATGACAGGTATAATGACGCAGTATGATGAGACATCAGGATAACACGTATAATGACGCAGTGAGATGATATATTGGGATGACAGGTATAATGACGCAGTAAGATGACAACCAGGATGACAGGTATAATGACGCAGTAAGATGACAACCAGGATAACAGGTATAATGACACAGTAAGATGACACATCAGGACAACAGGTATAATGACACAGTAAGATGACACATTAGGACAACAGGTATAATGACGCAGTAAGACGACACATCAGGAAGATAGATATAATGACGCAGTAAGATGACACATCAGGACAACAGGTATAATGACGCAGTAAGATGACACATCAGGATAACACGTATAATGACGCAGTAAGACGACACATCAGGAAGACAGGTATAATGACGCAGTAAGATGACACATCAGGATAACACGTATAATGACGCAGTAAGATGACATATATGGATGACAGGTATAATGACGCAGTAAGATGACAACCAGGATAACAGGTATAATGACGCAGTAAGAAGACATATTGGGATGACAGGTATAATGACGCAGTAAGATGACAACCAGGATGACGGGTATAATGACGCAGTAAGATGACATATTGGGATGACAGGTATAATGACGCAGTAAGATGACAACCAGGATGACAGGTATAATGACGCAGTAAGATGACACATCAGGATAACACGTATAATGACGCAGTAAGATGACATATAAGGATGACAGGTATAATGACGCAGTAAGATGACATATTGGGATGACAGGTATAATGACGCAGTAAGATGACATATAGGGATGACAGGTATAATGACGCAGTAAGATGACATCCAGGATGACAGGTATAATGATGCAGTAAGATGACAACCAGGATAACAGGTATAATGACGCAGTATGATGACACATCAGGACAACAGGTATAATGACGCAGTAAGACAACACATCAGGATGACAGGTATAATGACGTAGTAGGATGACACATCAGGACAAAAGGTATAATGACGCCGTAAGATGACACATCAGGATAACACGTATAATGACGCAGTAGGATGACACATCAGGATGACAGGTATAATGACGCAGTAAGATGACATATTGGGATGACAGGTATAATGACGCAGTAAGATGACAACCAGGATAACAGGTATAATGACGCAGTAAGATGACATATTGGGATGACAGGTATAATGACGCAGTAAGATGACAACCAGGATGACAGGTATAATGACGCAGTAAGATGACAACCAGGATAACAGGTATAATGACGCCGTAAGATGACATATTGGGATGACAGGTATAATGACGCAATAAGATGACAACCAGGATGACAGGTATAATGACGAAGTAAGATGACACATCAGGAAGACAGGTATAATGACGCAGTAGGATGACACATCAGGACAACAGGTATAATGACGCAGTAAGATGACATATTGGGATGACAGGTATAATGACGCAGTAAGATGACATATTGGGATGACAGGTATAATGACGCAGTAAGATGACAACCAGGATGACAGGTATAATGACGCAGTAAGATGACACATCAGGATAACACGTATAATGACGCAGTGAGATGACATATTGGGATGACAGGTATAATGACGCAGTAAGATGACAACCAGGATGACAGGTATAATGACGCAGTGAGATGACACATCAGGACAACAGGTATAATGACGCAGTAAGACAACACATCAGGATGACAGGTATAATGACGTAGTAGGATGACACATCAGGACAAAAGGTATAATGACGCCGTAAGATGACACATCAGGATAACACGTATAATGACGCAGTAAGATGACATATTGGGATGACAGGTATAATGACGCAGTAAGATGACAACCAGGATGACAGGTATAATGACGCAGTAAGATGACATATTGGGATGACAGGTATAATGACGCAGTAAGATGACATATTGGGATGACAGGTATAATGACGCAGTAAGATGACAACCAGGATGACAGGTATAATGATGCAGTAAGATGACACATCAAGACAACACGTATAATGACGCAGTAAGACGACATATTGGGATGGCAGGTACAATGACGCAGTAAGATGACAACCAGGATGACAGGTATAATGACGCAGTAAGATGACACATCAGGATAACACGTATAATGACGCAGTAAGATGACAACCAGGATGACAGGTATAATGACGCAGTAAGATGACAACCAGGATAACAGGTATAATGATGCAGTAAGATGACATATTGGGATGACAGGTATAATGACGCAGTAAGATGACATATTGGGATGACAGGTATAATGACGCAGTAAGATGACAACCAGGCTAACAGGTATAATGAAGCAGTAAGTTGACACATCAAGACAACAGGTATAATGACGCAGTAAGACGACATATTGGGATGACAGGTATAATGACGCAGTAAGATGACACATCAGGATAACACGTATAATGACACAGTAAGATGACATATTGGGATGACAGGTATAATGACGCAGTAAGATGACAACCAGGATAACAGGTATAATGACGCAGTAGGATGACACATCAGGACAACTGGTATAATGATTCAATAAGATGACACATCAGGAAGACAGATATAATGACGCAGTAGGATGACACATCAGGACAACAGGTATAATGACGCAGTAAGATGACCAATCAGGAAGACATATATAATGACGCAGTAAGATGACACATCAGGACAACTGGTATAATGATTGAATAATATGACACATCAGGAAGACAGATATGATGACGCAGTAGGATGACACATCAGGACAACAGGTATAATGACGCAGTAAGGTGACATATTGGGATGACAGGTATAATGACGCAGTAAGATGACACATCAGGATAACACGTATAATGACGCAGTAAGATGACATATTGGGATGTCAGGTATAATGACGCAGTTAAATGACAACCAGGATGACAGGTATAATGATGCAGTAAGATGACACATCAGGATAACACGTATAATGACGCAGTAAGATGACATATTGGGATGACAGGTATAATGACGCAGTTAGAAGACAACCAGGATGACAGGCATAATGACGCAGTAAGATGACAACCAGGATAACAGGTATAATGACACAGTAAGATGACACATCAGGACAACAGGTATAATGACGCAGTAAGACGACACATCAGGAAGAGAGATATAATGACGCAGTAAGATGACACATCAGGACAACAGGTATAATGACGCAGTAAGATGACACATCAGGAAGACAGGTATTATGACGCAGTAGGATGACACATCAGGACAACAGGTATAATGACGCAGTAAGATGACACATCAGGATAACACGTATAATGACACAGTAAGATGACATATTGGGATGACAGGTATAATGACGCAGTAAGATGACATATTGGGATGACAGGTATAATGACGCAGTAAGATGACAACCAGGATAACAGGTATAATGACGCAGTAAGATGACATATTGGGATGACAGGTATAATGACGCAGTAAGATGACAACCAGGATGACAGGTATAATGACGCAGTAAGATGACAACCAGGATAACAGGTATAATGACGCAGTAAGATGACATATTGCGATGACAGGTATAATGACGCAGTAAGATGACAACCAGGATGACAGGTATAATGACGCAGTAAGATGACATATTGGGATGACAGGTATAATGACGCAGTAAGATGACATATTGGGATGACAGGTATAATGACGCAGTAAGATGACAACCAGGATGACAGGTATAATGACGCAGTAAGATGACACATCAGGATAACACGTATAATGACGCAGTGAGATGACATATTGGGATGACAGGTATAATGACGCAGTAAGATGACAACCAGGATGACAGGTATAATGACGCAGTGAGATGACACATCAGGACAACAGGTATAATGACGCAGTAAGATGACACATCAGGATAACACGTATAATGATGCAGTAAGATGACATATTGGGATAATAGGTATAATGACGCAGTAAGATGACAACCAGGATAACAGGTATAATGATGCAGTAAGATGACATATTGGGATGACAGGTATAATGACGCAGTAAGATGACATATTGGGATGACAGGTATAATGACGCAGTAAGATGACAACCAGGCTAACAGGTATAATGAAGCAGTAAGTTGACACATCAAGACAACAGGTATAATGACGCAGTAAGACGACATATTGGGATGACAGGTATAATGACGCAGTTAGAAGACAACCAGGATGACAGGTATAATGACGCAGTAAGATGACAACCAGGATAACACGTATAATGACACAGTAAGATGACACATCAGGACAACAGGTATAATGATGCAGTAAGATGACATATTGGGATGACAGGTATAATGACGCAGTAAGATGACATATTGGGATGACAGGTATAATGACGCAGTAAGATGACAACCAGGCTAACAGGTATAATGAAGCAGTAAGTTGACACATCAAGACAACAGGTATAATGACGCAGTAAGACGACACATCAGGAAGACAGATATAATGACGCAGTAAGATGACACATCAGGACAACAGGTATAATGACGCAGTAAGATGACACATCAGGATAACACGTATAATGACGCAGTAAGATGACAACCAGGATGACAGGTATAATGACGCAGTAAGATGACAACCAGGATAACAGGTATAATGACGCAGTAAGATGACATATTGGGATGACAGGTATAATGACGCAGTATGATGACATATTGGGATGACAGGTATAATGACGCAATAAGATGACAACCAGGATAACAGGTATAATGAAGCATTCAGATGACACATCAAGACAACAGGTATAATGACGCAGTAAGACGACATATTGGGATGACAGGTATAATGACGCAGTAAGATGACAACCAGGATGACAGGTATAATGACGCAGTAAGATAACACATCAGGATAACACGTATAATGATGCAGTAAGATGACATATTGGGATGACAGGTATAATGACGCAGTAAGATGACAACCAGGACAACAGGTATAATGATTCAATAAGATGACACATATAATGACGCAGTAAGATGACAACCAGGATGACAGGTAAAATGACGCAGTAAGATGACAACCAGGATGACAGGTATAATGACGCAGTAAGATGACACATCAGGATAACACGTATAATGACGCAGTAAGATGACATATAGGGATGACAGGTATAATGACGCAGTAAGATGACAACCAGGATAACAGGTATAATGACGCAGTAAGATGACATCCAGGATGACAGGTATAATGATGCAGTAAGATGACAACCAGGATAACAGGTATAATGATGCAGTAAGATGACACATCAGGACAACAGGTATAATGACGCAGTAAGACAACACATCAGGATGACAGGTATAATGACGTAGTAGGATGACACATCAGGACAAAAGGTATAATGACGCCGTAAGATGACACATCAGGATAACACGTATAATGACGCAGTAAGATGACATATTGGGATGACAGGTATAATGACGCAGTAAGATAACAACCAGGATAACAGGTATAATGACGCAGTAGGATGACACATCAGGATGACAGGTATAATGACGCAGTAAGATGACATATTGGGATGACAGGTATAATGACGCAGTATAATGACAACCAGGATAACAGGTATAATGACGCAGTAAGATGACATATTGGGATGACAGGTATAATGACGCAGTAAGATGACAACCAGGATGACAGGTATAATGACGCAGTAAGATGACAACCAGGATAACAGGTATAATGACGCAGTAAGATGACATATTGGGATGACAGGTATAATGACGCAGTAAGATGACAACCAGGATGACAGGTATAATGACGCAGTAAGATGACACATCAGGAAGACAGGTATAATGACGCAGTAAGATGACACATCAGGACAACAGGTATAATGACGCAGTAAGATGACATATTGGGATGACAGGTATAATGACGCAGTAAGATGACATATTGGGATGACAGATATAATGACGCAGTAAGATGACAACCAGGATGACAGGTATAATGACGCAGTAAGATGACACATCAGGATAACACGTATAATGACGCAGTGAGATGACATATTGGGATGACAGGTATAATGACGCAGTAAGATAACAACCAGGATAACAGGTATAATGACGCAGTAGGATGACACATCAGGATGACAGGTATAATGACGCAGTAAGAAGACATATTGGGATGACAGGTATAATGACGCAGTAAGATGACAACCAGGATGACAGGTATAATGACGCAGTAAGATGACATATTGGGATGACAGGTATAATGACGCAGTAAGATGACAACCAGGATGACAGGTATAATGACGCAGTAAGATGACACATCAGGATAACACGTATAATGACGCAGTAAGATGACATATAGGGATGACAGGTATAATGACGCAGTAAGATGACAACCAGGATAACAGGTATAATGACGCAGTAAGATGACATCCAGGATGACAGGTATAATGATGCAGTAAGATGACAACCAGGATAACAGGTATAATGACGCAGTAAGATGACACATCAGGACAACAGGTATAATGACGCAGTAAGACAACACATCAGGATGACAGGTATAATGACGTAGTAGGATGACACATCAGGACAAAAGGTATAATGACGCCGTAAGATGACACATCAGGATAACACGTATAATGACGCAGTAAGATGACATATTGGGATGACAGGTATAATGACGCAGTAAGATGACAACCAGGATGACAGGTATAATGACGCAGTAAGATGACATATTGGGATGACACGTATAATGACGCAGTAAGATGACATATTGGGATGACAGGTATAATGACGCAGTAAGATGACACATCAGGATAACACGTAAAATGACGCATTAAGATGACAACCAGGATGACAGGTATAATGACGCAGTAAAATGACAACCAGCATAACAGGTATAATGACACAGTAAGATGACACATCAGTACAACAGGTATAATGACGCAGTAAGACGACACATCAGGATGACAGGTATAATGACGCAGTAGGATGACACATCAGGACAACAGGTATAATGACGCAGTAAGATGACACATCAGGATAACAGGTATAATGACACAGTAAGATGACAACCAGGATAACAGGTATAATGACGCAGTAAGATGACAACCAGGATGACAGATATAATGACGCAGTAAGATGACATATTGTGATGACAGGTATAATGACGCAGTAAGATGACAACCAGGATGACAGGTATAATGACGCAGTAAGATGACACATCAGGATAACACGTATAATGACGCAGTAAGATGACATATTGGGATGACAGGTATAATGACGCAGTAAGATGACAACCGGGATGACAGGCATAATGACGCAGTAAGATGTCATATTGGGATGACAGGTATAATGACGCAGTAAGATGACAACCAGGATAACAGGTATAATGACACAGTAGGATGACATATTGGGATGACAGGTATAATGATGCAGTAAGATGATATATCGGGATGACAGGTATAATGACGCAGTAAGATGACAACCAGGATAACAGGTATAATGATTCAATAAGATGACACATCAAGACAACAGGTATAATGACGCAGTAAGACGACATATTGGGATGACAGGTAAAATGACGCAGTAAGATGACAACCAGGATGACAGGTATAATGACGCAGTAAGATGACAACCAGGATGACAGGTATAATGACGCAGTAAGATGACACATCAGGATAACACGTATAATGACGCAGTAAGATGACATATTGGGATGAAAGGTATAATGACGCAGTTAGAAGACAACCAGGATGACAGGCATAATGACGCAGTAAGATGACACATCAGGACAACAGGTATAATGACGCAGTAAGGTGACACATCAGGATAACACGTATAATGACGCAGTAAGATGACATATTGGGATGACAGGTATAATGACGCAGTAAGATGACACATCAGGATAACACGTATAATGACGCAGTAAGATGACATATTGGGATGACAGGTATAATGACGCAGTAAGATGACAACCAGGATGACAGGTATAATGACGCAGTAAGATGACACATCAGGATAACACGTATAATGACGCAGTGAGATGACATATTGGGATGACAGGTATAATGACGCAGTAAGATGACAACCAGGATGACAGGAATAATGACGCAGTAAGATGACATATTGGGATGACAGGTATAATGACGCAGTAAGATGACAACCAGGATAACAGGTATAATGACACAGTAGGATGACACATCAGGACAACAGGTATAATGACTCAATAAGATGACTCATCAGGATGACAGGTATAATGACTCAGTAAGATGACACATCAGGATAACAGGTATAATGACGCAATAAGACGACACATCAGGACAACAGGTATAATGACGCAGTAAGACGAAACATCAGGAAGACAGTTATAATGACGCAGTAAGGCGACAAATCAGGACAACATGTATAATTTAGCAGTCAGATGACACATCAGGATAACAGGTATAATTAACGCAGTAAGACAACACATCAGGATGACAGGTATAATGACACAGTAAGACGACACATCAGGAAGACAGGTATAATGATGCAGTTAGATGACACAGCAGGACAACAGGTATAATGCATCATCAGGACGACAGGTGTAATGACGCAGAAAGACGACACATCAGGAAGACGGTTATAATGACGCAGAAAGACGACACATCAGGACAACAGGTATCATGATGCAGTAATATGACACATCTGGACAACAGGTATAATGACGCAGTAAGACAACACATCCGGATGACAGGTATAATGACGCAGTAAGACGACACATCAGGAAGACAGGTATAATGATGCAATTAGATGACACAGCAGGACAACAGGTATAATGCATCATCAGGACGACAGGTATAATGACACGGTAAGGCCACACATCAGGACGACAGGTATAATGACTCAGAAAGACAACACAACAGAACGAGAGGTATAACGACACAGTCAGACAACACAACCGAACGTATAATGACGCAGTTAGAATACACATCGGCGTCGACGAAAGGTATGACGATGCGTTCAGACAACACAACAAGATAACAGGTATGACGATCCAGTCAGACGACACATCAAGATGTCAGGTATAACAACACAGTCAGTTGACACAACAGGACAACAGGTGTAACGACACATGCAGATAACAGGGACCAAAATAAAACTACAGACGTGTAATATAAAGCTTAATTGACACAGAAATGTGTCAGTTAATATGACAATATAACACCACCAAGTAGACAAAACAACTTAAATGACAACACATCTTAATACTGAAAAACAACTAAACAGACAATTTAAACAAATATGACAACATAACAAAATAGCCTACAGTAAACACAACCAAATATGACAACAGACTCTAATGACAACACAATCAAATACAAACACAATAAAATATGACAACAAAACCAAAAATGACAACACAACTGAATATACGACATCAGAACGAAATATGCGCGCAACCAAAAATAGTCAATACAACTGTGACGGCCTTTTGTGTTTCTGTGTCTTACTTTTCTGTGTTGCATGTCCCTGGTAGGCGGGGCTTCCATTCACCTGGGAGTACCTGGCCAATCTCCCCAGATGCATTTAAGATTTAACTCTGGGCACCATGTTTTTGTTTGGTTGGCTCCGGCTGTCTTTGTAGTTTTTGTTTCACACCATACAACACACATCATTCGCTCACCCATCAGCCAACACCCTTATAACACTGATTAACACACCCCATAACCTTTGTATATTCTTAATCTGGTATTTTTGCAATAAACAGTTAACATAGTTAAGTTAAAACCAAACGTGTATTATAACAGTATTTTGTATGTATAACCGTGTATTTCCTCACCCTATAGGAAACAAAAATTCTAACAAGACTATCAGCTTATGAATCAGATTGTGAGCGTTATTCCCAGGGAAATTCCTCTGCCTCTTCATCTAACATCCCCCTTCTCCTATGATAAGATGATTATCCAAATTAAAAAGTGATTGACAACTGGTTGAGACGGAGCGTAATACTCTGAAAACCACACCCACCATAGGGGAAAGCAATTGATGCAACAATATGCAACCAAGGGCTAAAATAAAAGCCTGTCGCTAGCTAGAAATATTCCATTTCAGCATGTCAGATGATAAATTAAGTGTCCCTTATTTTACCAGAGAGGAAATATTATACTGACCAACTAAACAGTGTCAGTCTTACCAAGTCTCCCTTCTCCTTACCTAGTGTCAGTATTCAACAATTTTACCATTTTTCCTGCTCATGCCTCACTCCATACTCCCTTTGTCTAATTTTGTCTTATTAAATGCTTAGTTTTTTCAGTTTGGATGCTTACATAAACTTAGCTCTCTGCTAAGTGCTAACACACTGCTAAGTAAGTGCTGGTAGGTAGCGGTAACTTATCTCTTCCAACCAGCGCTAAGTTAGCACTACCTGGTTGGTCGTGCATCCAAACGAACAGCAGCATTCAGGCACTTTTCTGTTGTTTGCTTGCAGAACAAAGTGACAAGGAGTCGAGTCGCACAATACAAAATCAATGAACAGCAATGACCTGTATTTTTTGGACACTCTACCCCTGACGGAGAGATGACTTCAATAACTTCACGAGTCACAAAGCATGGAAAACACAACAGCAGTATTTATCTGTTTTAGTGCCTCCTGCAAACAGTACGGTTGTTGTCCATGACACTTATATTGTCACAGTTTGGTTGTGTTGTGTTTGTATTCAGTTATGTTCTGGATTTCTTTGTGTTTTTTTTTTTTAAATGCTACAGTGTTTTGAGCTCTCAGGGCCACCCTACATGTTACATTGCTTGCATGTCTTTAACACTTATGATTGATTTTTGGGAGGCTTTTAGGGACATTTTAAACGCAGGGATAAAGCTGAACTGTGTCTCAGTCATGGGGTATTTTGTGTCATGAAATGTTATTATATATGCTACAAATGTAAAGCATTCGTCGGCCAGTCGTTTAATTTGTTTGTAGTGAATTTGTGAGGACCAGAGCTGTGCCTGGAGGACACACAGACTGCAGGACCTGTGGCTTCCCGTGCTGGCTGAATATCTGTAAAACAGCCAGTATGTACAAGCCAGAAGGCATGAGAAATAATTTACGTTTATGCTGTTCTCCTGTCTAACTGTCACTGTCCTTTATTTCCAGTCAAGCGCAGATTATTAGCTCCTAGATTGTTTTTTAGCACTGTGGGTTTAAATATTTGAAGACAGGTTCTTCTGTTGGGTTTCCTGGCGGCTGACTGCTGAGGTGAGCAGGGCGGGTTTCCTTTTAGGTGTGGCGCCTGGCATTTACAGAGGAGAGGTGTTAAATTTGGGTCATGTGGAAGAGTGTTATTATGGTTGAAAGCCTCCTGTCAGCTTCTGTCTTCTCTTTGTTGCCCTTTTTTGCAGCTTTATCCTTTTCCAATAATCAATAATACAGCTTGTAAAGACATTTAAATCACAACTCCTTTACTTACGTTGACTTAAATCTCTTAAACTCCTTATGTGTACAATTTGTCATTGCATCCTTTTGTGCAGGCATATGTCCTCAGCTTGGCCTTCAGCCTCGTCTCACACACCATTGCAGACACACACAGGTTAATTAGACACAGGTGTGCTTCCATGACCTGCTGGATTGCTCGTGGCTGTTTCTGTAGCTCTGGTTGTGCCCTGCTGGCTGTGCAGCTTTAACCAGAGACACCATCTCCCAGCAAAGATCGGGGCAGCCAATGAAATCACTCCAAATACAACCAGAGTCTTTCACCACAGCACTTCAGAATTAAAACATAAACTTTACATACTTTTATTATTTCATGCATGCTGCTTCATCCCCATCGGTGGTCGTACAATCTGCTCTGTGTCTGTTGCAGATCCTATCATGCATTTATTCCATTTCTAGTCTAAAACACTGGATAATTGAAACAGAATTGAAATGCATTATGTATGGAAAGTCCATCGCCTTTCTCATCCGTGCTTTACATGTCCGCGCAATTGATTGTCGTGTCATGGCCATTCAACCCACTGGGCACCATTGCTCTGTTAACACGAGGAGTACAAGAAGGGGATTGACAAGTCACACAGAGTAGCGTGTACTCAAAGCTCCAGACTGCGGAGTAGACGGTTTAAATATTAAAGTACAATTCCGGCTGTACTCAAAACATTAAAACAGATCTCCCTCTGTTCGCTCTGCCTGTGTGTTCTTGAATATATTCATATGGGCTGGCTGTGCTGATAGCAGGTGCATTAAAAATCTAAAGTTTATAAATGATAGATTGAGGAGAAGGGAGCTGTTTCGGATTTTCCTTTTATAGGGCGAACAGAATCGACTCTCGCTCCGGTTATTGTTCCCTCCCTTGAACTAATATCTTCAGGGCTCAGCTTATACGGTCAAGGACAAAACAGTCTGGGATAGTCTATTCTTCGCCTTTAATTAAATATTTATTCTGTTTTGTGAGAAGGGTCATTTCAATTTTGCTCCTGCAGGCTCCTCCGGTCGTTCGGTTGCATAACTCACAATGGAAACGCTAACAATAGTTCATTTCCTGCTCCTGAAGCACCAAAATGTACTCCGCTGTTACCTGGGTTTCAACATGAAAGTTGATCGAATTCTTGCAGACAGACTGACCTCTTGCTCTTCGTCCATACTCTCCTCTTATAGTTACTCCTATAACTCATACCCCAGAGGAACACAGGAGACCTTGCATTGCAAATTCAGCCTCGCTATGGCAAAGAAATAGACGGTGTGGAGGAAAAAATAATGTGATGCATTGCACATTTGTACGTCTCTGGTGCAGCGATGGCTCGCATTTGAAATGTAAACATGTCCGTCGTTTAAAGCAGATTTCAGAAAACAAATCATGAATATACCTACATTTCCACATTTGTTAAACAGTGTGTTTTTTGGCAGAAGACTCAACATACTAATTAGCCCCTAGGAGATCCATCTAGCAGTTTGTGATTTTTTTCCTGATTTTTAATCAGTCTAATTTCTCTCTCCAGCACACAGACACGTTCAGCGCCACACACACAAAGCCTCTGTTTGCATAATGTGCTCACTGTCTGCTCCGCTGAGACTAAGCACTGTTTGTGCATCCCTGTGTACCTACTGCTGTGTGTGTGTGTGCGTGTGTGTGTGTGCAAGCATGAGATTGTTCAAGTTCATTTGTATGTGTTTTGGGAACGAGGGCTCAACCCCAACCCCCTCCCTCCCTCCCTCCTTCCCTCCCAACCCCCCCCTACTCCTTTTAGTCTGCTGCCCTGGCTGTGGCTCGGCCATGATTGCTCTGACAATTCAACAGGAAAAAAAAAAAGAAAACACCTTCTGCCAGACTGTTTTCCCTGTTCTGTTATGGAAATGAGATTTTCCATCTCACTTCATCTTCAGTACTTAAATACCTCTTTGCTGAGAATAGGACTGTCTAGCCTGTTAACACATTTCCCATTTATAAGTGTTCTGTTGTTCTGCATAGCTTAGTTGAATTTGAGCTTTTGTGCCTTCACAAAGAAAAAGCATTTTCTACAAACCGTGTGAAATGTGAACCGTCCTATTAGGCGCATGTTTATTGCTCTCTATATCACAGTTAGCTAATATCGTCTTGATAGCAGAATGCTAAATCTCCTGTTTGCACGTCTTATTGTCGTCTTCATTCACTGACATGCTACGTTTTCAGCTGGATTATGATTCACTGGTCATATTTCCAATCTTAAAAGCGCCGTTATAATGCTGTTTTTTATAGCACCCTCTTTACCACATTAATGAAATGAAATGAGCACAACATTTATAAGTCTGACATCTTTCTTTGTGCCAAATATCATTGGGAAAATCAATAGTTCCAACCCTCAGATGATTAGCATACAGGACAGCAGGTACACTCTAAGACTGTATGAATAATGGACATAGCCACCATGTTGTCACACATTGGTTTGTTGACTGTCCTTTTAAAGCCTCGAATTTGGCTTTTTGTCAGCCACCATGTTTGTTTTCTGGAGCCAGAACTAACTGTGTGCGATTAAGAGGGCGGAGCTGGAAAAGAGCAAGGGGTTGGCAAATGCAAAGTTACCTTGTGGCTCATTTATTAGCTAGCAAATTAGCCTGTTATCATGTTTCCCACTGAATGAGATTCCTCTGCTGGTTGCTAACAGAGTAGTTAATGTATAAGACCAAAGAAGCTACGAGAGCTTCTGGAACGTAGCTGACTCGCCCGCTCGCACGCAAACATGAACTGGCTAATTTGAAATAACCAGTCTAATGTTTAACATGGCTAGCCTTAATTCTTGAGGGAAAAATCCTGACTCCAATGCACAACTGCCACAAATACATCAATGTATGAGAAGCACCGAACAAGCTTACAAGCCAGGCATTGTGATCGAGACACTGACACCCTCTAATTAGTGCAAACATATAAGTAGTGTAATACTAGATTTCCACTCACCGAAAAAAACACATACTCCATTGTACCTGTTTGTTCAATAAAACACATAGCAAAGCGTAATATTTCTGCTATATTTGCATTAAAAAATATCCAAAAGGCACAAACACCACAAACACGGCTCAATGACAGAATTAGCTGACAGCTAGCATCATCCACCTCTCACTCAAAGCAACCACGCCCCTAATTATGCGTAACTTTAATTTAAATGAGTGAGTTAGTTAGAAACGAATCCACATACAGCTGTCATGAATAGAGACATGAGCTATAGAGACCAAACTGTTTAGTTTTGCCGTTTTTGAACTTTTGAAAGTTTGGCATTTTAAAATGCGACCTGATGGGGACTGACTCGCTTTGGGAGCCACCCTCTTGTGGCCACTCTAGAAACTGCACTTAAAAGTAATCATGAAACACTGGGCCTGGGTTCAAACTTGGGTCCCGCTACTGAAAGACTATTATTTGAGCGATTTAGACACAAAAGCCAGAATAGAGCAGCTAATTCATAAAAAAGTAATTAGCTAAAACAAAAGAAATCCTAAAAAGTATGATAAGTAAGTATTTGTGCATGCAGATGTCATTAACTCGCAATATGAAATTAATTTAATACCACAAAAATCAATTAAGATAATCTGCCCTTAACAGCAAACAAAGCCGATGCTGGAAACATCGCTGCAGAGCTGCAGAGAGAATGTTTTTAATCTCTGATAATTAATAACTAGGCCCACATAAAAACACTTTTTTGGTTTGGCTCTAGAGACCGTGGAATCTCTACTAAAGTACACCAACACTATTCTTTATCAGGCCTTGTTCTGTGAAAGCAAAGAGCCCAGATTCCTTTTTACGAGAGCTTACAGTATTCTATTCATAGAGCCCTTTAGAAATAGCAAGCATTCATAATGGAGCCGGGATCTGATTAACCTCCACGCTTGCCGACACAATGGCAGGCTACCCTGAGACCCAGCCCCGTAATGGAGTCCGCTATCACCAAGCACACTCTAAACATTCTTCGCACCGCAGGACTCGACGACCAGATTGGAATCCCTTAACTCCCCTCTGCACTCGCACACAGTAGGGAAACAAAACATCCCCTAAGCTGATGCCCCTCCACATTAATCTATCTCTCTGCTCCGCTCGTGCATTTTTGCGCATGCACGCACGCAAACACATTATACACCACAGGCATCCTCTTCAGTGCCTTAATGCAATTTTGCATTTCTAATTGTAAAGTCTTATGAATAAAGGCAGAGGAATAAGGGAGTGCCAGCTCTGTTCTGCATCTTCAACCATTTCTAGAAGCTTTTGCTTATGAGTATGTATTCTTAATATAAACATTTATAACGTTACATTTTTGAATTGTTGTTAAATATCTTTTTATGTAATTTTTACTGTATAAGTGTGTGGAGAATAAACCTATAGGGTTATTTAAAGAAAAAAAGGTTCTTAAAGCAGCTTTACATTTAAATAAATGTTGCTCTAACAGCAGTAAATTAGTCTGGGACTATTTTCAGCTGCGGATTAATACACATTTGGTGTAGGTTATGGCAGCTAGTTGGTGGAATTGCCTAAATTACTGCTGACCCCATGTTCATATTAATGCACATAATACACCGTGCTTGTGTCCTGCCATTATTAAATACACAGCAACAGGCTTCATACTATATTTGTGAAGCTTAGAGTGTCATGTTTACCTATTGCAGTCATTTTTGGATGATGTTTTCTGATGTCACTGCATCATGTTTTATTTTATATGTTGTTCCTGTGAACAAAATAACAACCCACACACCATTTCCCCCAGAAGTTAAACTACATTACATCTACTACAGTAACATATAAAGCATTTTGATTGGACTACCCCCTCTCTTGTGTTGGATGAAGTGGGTTATTTCCTAGGGTTTCCATGACTCTTCAATCCTTCCTTATCTTAACACTCTTAGACTACATAAAGCATCACAGGGCGGAAGCGTTTCCAATGTGTATCTCCCACCTCAATGTTGCCATCTCCTGGCCTAACAGGATTAAGCAAGCCTCTGATACAGGCCTCGCTGTTGCAAATGGAAAGCTCTTGTGCCAAATATGTCAGAGGGAGTGATTACACCCCTCAGTGGCCAGTTGGCCCAACAGTCCGCCCCCAGTGGCCAGCCCTGTGGGGGCTGTCAGGACCGGGCAGACTGGAGCTTGGTAAGGAGCCAGTCCCACGTTTAACAGCCAGCTCCTGCCCGGCCCAAGTGTCTCCTGCACCTGCCAATGGGAAGCAGTTCTCACCCATCAGATAATGTCTGAGAGGAAATTGCTTCAAGGAGGCGACATTCTAGGATGGCAATATGGAGATGTGAAATATATTCAAGGAGCAGGAGGAGTGGGACCTGGTCCTTGAAAAGGCACAAATTAGCATTGACACACACACATCTAAATATACTAACACACATTTTTACATGTGCACACACGCAATGAAGGCTATACTTAATCTTCCCTGCTTTGAATAATATAACCGTCTGAATTTATTCACAGCCTGGACGACCAACCACGCTCTTATTTACCTTACCTGATATAGCAACAAGGACACGCTTTGCAAGTGTGCACATCCTCGCTGCAGACGCACTGAAACAAGGGGGATTTCCAGTCCTGTATTATCTACAATGACCAGTTCAGCTGTGATGTGGAAAATGAAAATCAAAGTGAAAGTTGGATAGGGATATGTCAAGTCAAATACGAGCCTGCAATCGTCACACGCACAATATCACTGGAGGTTAATGTGCAGGCCTGCTGATCTTTTGGAGCCCTCGTTTGTGTAGCTTAAGGCGGTGGGATTCAATATGAAGCATGAAATGTGATGTAGTCGCGATAATTGGCCTGAAACCCATGGTGGATCCTTTACCAGCACATACCAGGGCCACTCTTTACACTGAGAAGAAGGGAGAGGATGTGTAGTGGTGTATTTTGGTGCACTATTTTAAGGTTAAGTCTCTGCTTTAATTAGCCTGTTGGATCATCTGGCAGGACTACATTTCCCATCTAACATGTAGTTCTAGTATAGATTTATGATTTGTTAATGAATGTTAACGATCTAAAAAGTATTTGGTGAATAAAGCACTTGTGTTTTCAGGATTTCTCACTGCTTTCAAGCCATTTCCTGCCAACATAGCAGAGCATCAACCTGTAGATGGCACTCTCATCCCTGGTTTCAATCCAAACCTTCAGGGTCGACTCCCCATTTTCACATATCTGGCTTAAATTTCCAAAACCTGTTTTGTTTGTCATTCAGATTCTTCAGCAGCAATTTTGTTAACAGCACCAAGAGAGGATTTTTCCTTTCTCACTCATCCCTGAAATCATAATAACAAATATATCTGTGTGCACTCTTAGCATACCTGTTTGTACATATGGTCAGAGCTGGTTCAAAAATGCTTATGCATAATGAAGTGCGGCTAGCAACTGTTGTTCCGATGGTTTTCAGGCAGCGAGCATTAGTTACACAGTGGGGAATGGTTGGAGTTGAGTGGGGGGAGAGGAACCTCAGCCAAACATGGTTTGTCTCTGAATACTAATGCCTCTTTTGATCTGCCTCGGCTTTTAGGAGATTTAAACAACAAAATCTGTCTTTCCAAATTTCTTAATAGACTCAGCCTTTTGTGGCCAACATGAAAAAATCCTGGAAACATGTTTACACGTCATCCATATTAATGTTCTGGATTTGTTTAAAACATGTCGAGTCCACTGAGATCTTATTATAAGGAAGCGCTGTATTATTCATGCTAGGCCCCTAATAGACTAATTAATCTATCATAAATAGTAAGGAATTTTTATAATTTTCTTATGTTTTGCATTTATTTACATAATTGATCTTTGTTTTACAAATATATCTTTTAAGTTGCCCCTCACATGTCCTGAATTCTGCAAGTGCAGAGGAGACTTCCTCCCTGCTGGAATGATGTGAATGCATTAGTTACAGAGCAAGAAAAGCAACAGGAAGTAGAAACAATTAGACCTAATAACATCAAGGCTACAAGCACCGTTGTGATTTACACGGCCCTAAAAGCTATTTAGGTGCACATTGTGACAGAATGTTAAGTGTGATTAGGGACAGTATGTTAAACATTTGGCCAGTTGTAATCAGTTGGAGAGCTGTGAGGATGAGCTGTGGTTGGGGGGTTATCTGCGCACGAAACGCCGCAGGAGGTGCCAAAAGCAACAGAGACCACTAGCCAGTCTGAGTATTTGGCACCTCCACAGCTGCTGCTCACATGCTTCCACCCTCTCGTCTCACCAAAGGGCCAATACCAAGCAAAGGATAATCTTGTTTTATCTGCCTTTCAGACAGCCCAAATGGCCCAGATTAAACCCAGCACATGACCCTCCTGGCCCGGGCTCTGACATGTATACCCCCAGTTTACTGGAGCACCTAAGGTTAAAGTGAGATGAGGAAACTGATAAGGGTCATGGCCTGGTTCGGCTTCAGGCCTCAGCTAAAAGTCTGCGCCTATCTTAATTTAATAAAGTCTGAATACAAGTCTATCTCTTTTCAAGGTTGGATTGTTAACAAAAGAACCCATTTAGATGTTTAGCACCCGGCCATTATAGCAAAATGTTCACTCATTTCCTCTCCAAATATAAAACAAGAGCGGTTAATTATAATTTCAGTAAAGATACAGTTAATTTGCACATCAGGTAAAAAGAAGAAATGTGGAAATCTGTCTGTTACATCTGTTTCTGTCTCCTTTAAAATGACTGACAGATTGCCCCCACACTCCCCCTCACACTGTGTGACACTTTAAATTAGGTCACAGAGCAAACATGAACTCAATAAATTGTTCCATCTATTAAAACTGTTTGGCAGAATCAAGTGATTTTGAACGGGTGCCTCAGGAACCCGATACATGTGTGGTTTTGAAACACATTTATTCAAACAGAAATAAAAGCAATGGTATAAAATTATGAGGAAGAAATGATCAATAATACAATGAATAATATGATGAACAAGTATACCTCTGTGGTCTGCAGGAACCTTATTCAGTGCGGTTAAAGTAGAACATACCACAGAGCAGCAAAAGTGTGATAGTATTTCAAATTGTGTCTATAGTGCTTTGTGTATTAGAACCAAGTTTGGGAACAGTTAGTAGCATGATATGACTGTTTTTGGATCGGAGTGTAAAAACCTTTTATCATGCAAATGGACCGACCTGAGATAAGTGTATCTCTTTAATATTAAAATCACAGTTGCAGCATGCAGCACCAGAACTTGCATGCCACAGCTGTTATATAGGTAGATGGTGTAACATGTAACACATCAGTGTCTGTTGTTGTTCCAAACTCAGGCCAGAACAACTATGAAAACAGCATACTTTTGTGTCAAGCACAATAGCTTATTTATTTGAAAGCAAATGTTGCTGTTGGGACTATTTTCAGCTGCGGATGAATACAGATTTGGTATAGGGTATGGTAGCTAGATGTTGGGATTGGCTGAAAATATGCAGCTGCACCCATCTTCATATCAATATATATAATACACATTATTTGTGTACTTTTGCATCAAGTGTAATAGCTTATTTAAGTTAAAGCAAATGTTGTTAGGGACTATTTTCAGCTGCGGATTAGTACAGATTTGGTATAAATTATGGCAGCTAGATGTTGGGATTGACTGACAATAAGCTGCTGCACCTATTGTCATATTTATATACATAATGCACAGTATTTGTGTCCTGCCATTGCTGAATATAATGCACTTAGATGTTATAGCCCTGCAACATATATTTTCGAAGCATAATAGGTGTCATGTTTACCTATTGCTGTAATTTTTGGAACATGTTATGTGATGCCACTGCATACATTTTTATTGCCTATTTGCATACCTGAGTATGTGGTGCCACTCAGCTTTGCGGTGTATTTGTCGGTTTATGATTTATATAGTTGTGTAGTAGAATGAGCTCAACAAACCAAAAGTCATACATAAAACTATTGTGTTCCCATTTTGGTGATCACTGTTTCTCAAAACTACTTTCTTCTACAAATCCCCACAGTGAAAATGACACTATAAAATGCAATAAACAAATGAAAAAAGATTTTTTTATATAATTTTTCTAGCATTCTTCCACAACTCAAAATATTTTACTGACAGCTGGGAACCTGGGATCTTTGAGAAAGAGTAAAAAAAAAAAGGAGGGGGGGTTTTCTAGCACTGGGTGACATGCAAGGTGTTACCCAAAAGGAAGGCCTTTGACACATTTGTTCCCAGAGGCATCTGCCAGGATTACTGCTCCTGGTGTCACCAAATGCTCCTCCTGCCTTCTACCTGGTGGCCTGTGAGATGATGCAGAGGATCTTCAAATGGCCTTCAAAACACGTCAAAGGCTGCAGCTCAGACTAATTTCTGACCATCATTGTGCATACTGCGCTGTTGACCGCTAAAGCGAGATTTTCAATATTCTTACCATTAATTAAAATCACCTCGGTGAGAGAAACAGATGGCCGAACCCATTAATCTGCTGTAATGCTCTTACTGTCACCACACACGTCTTATTCAAGCCGTGATCTGCGTTAATCACCTGACTTAAGTGACAAACAAGTATCAGTCCTGTGTTAGCCTGGCTTTGTTTGTGGCCAGACCTCTGCTGACCTTGTAGCGACAAATCGATTGAAAAAAAAAAAAGACCCACTTCAGTCGTGAGGTAGTTAACTCAAACACAACGTGGTCGCAAGAACACCACAAATTAACATTTAATCATTATGTTTGTGCTTTTATTCTGAACTACTGTCACCCACAGCTGCTCAGTTGTTGCCTGTAAACCGTTGAACACAAAGTGGTAAGTGCGTGAGACATTTGATAAGATTAAAGCGTAATCCTCTTAGAGGCAAACAACTAATTTGGCTAATAATTCTGCATTACCTCCTGACTCTTCATAGCCATAAAACCCGGGATTTTAACACTCAGCCAGCATGGGACTGTTGTGATGGAGGCTTTGTGTGTCTGGTAATGGCAGAAAAGTATCTTACGTTTGATCCCCCTGTGGCTCAGTGTTCCTAAGTTCAGCGTGATCTTGTTTTTAATAAAGGTTGACAAAAGGGATGAAGAGTGAGTAAAAATAACCAAAGAAAAGACTGTGAACAGGCAACATTTTATGTTTGCACTCAAATCATCATTATCATATTACTCTTTCAGTATTTATTATTACAAGTGATGATGCAATGCTGGTGCACTTCCAACATTAATAATTGAAGTTAGGTTTTGTATTTGGCTGCCTAAACATACAGCCTGAAATAACACTCACTTTAATGATTAGTGGCGTACTACGAGGGGAAACCACTTGTTGGTTTGGTGCCTTGTGGATTTGAGAACAATCTCATTGGCTTCTGCTATAATGGGATTTGACTGAAGCATGTTCCAAATTCAATATGTAAATACTGCAGCCTTCAATAGCATGCATTATAAATTGGCCTACTCTGCCAGAATGTGTTTCAACAGTTTGTTTTTGTTCACAGTGTCTGGTATTGATACCAAGAATAGCAGCATTATACAAACATTGAATTTCACAAATACAGATAATATGGCTGCTTGATCTGAACCTGAGTGGTTGATTTGTTATTAGGCTTCTGTGCTCAGCTGGGATCGGCCATAAAAACACCATGTAGGGTGACACAGGGTGATTCGTAAGTGTCAGCCACAGATTGACGATACATACTCAAAGTCTTGTGTGTGGGTGATTCAAAACACATTTATTTTCCATGTTTCCACGTGATCATATGTTGCAAAGTGTGTTGGACATATGGATAATTAGAATTTGCTGGAGCTTTACACATGAAAATGTTCCAAAATGTGTTTCAAAACTACAAAGTTAACGTTTCCCATGTGCAAATACACATGTGCATCATATTTCACATGTGCTCATATCTTTTTTGCACATGTGAAATTCAAGTTGAGAGGAGGTAGATAGAAGAAGAAAAAGAAGAAGGGGAAGAAGACAAACTTTTGTCATCCCTGAGGGGAAATTCACTTTTAACACACACATATATAGGCCAGAAATACACACATGCACAAACAGAACCCTATGGACATGCATTAAAGTAGAGATGTCAGAGGGGGATGCACATGGACTTGTGCCGTGAGCAGTTGGGGAATTCACTGCCTTGCTCAAGGGCACCTCTCCAGCAACCAGCCCCAATGCCATGGTTACTCCGTAGCCTGCCAGGACTTGAACCAGCCACCCTCCGGTTCCCAAGGCAAGTCCCTACAGACTGAGCTACCGTCTAACCCCACATAGCTCGGTAAACCTTGTAAAAACTTGTTGTTATGGTGAACCGGGAAGGTCAGGCTTGGGTAACCACCTACAAGGTCTTTCGCTCTCATCTCCTGAAGAATTTCCCACATATCCAGGGGGACAATTGGGACACGGAATTGTGATAGACCGTTTATAAAGGCTCCATTGTGGAGGCAGCAGCTCTTCCTGTTTTTAAAATGCGGGCAAACAGAAAAAGTTTGATTGGTCTTTCTGGGCTGGGAATGAGTGGCTGCACAAAGGTCAAGCATCTCCTGGTTTTGTTCACCATTAAAGGTTAAAAGGAGAATGACAGGCTGTTTGGTGCATCCTCAGCAGTTCTGCAGGCATTTTAATTGACAATTGCGGGGGAAAGGAGGGTAAGCTGGAAGCCAAAACTTTCAATATAACAGTCAATCTTTGTTTCAACCCTCACATATGCTGATGAGTTATCAGTAGTGACTGTATTGCAGATACAGGGGGCCGTAAAGTGTCTTGGTTCACCCTTAGCGATATCTATAGAGAGATAGGGATAACTGCTCCCTCACATCAAATAAGGGCCAGTTCAGGCTGTTGGGGCATCTGATCAGAATGCCTCGGGCGCCTTCCTTTGAAGGTTTTCTGGGCACGTTAAACTGAGAAGAGACTCTTGGGTGGACCCAGAACACACTGGGGAGATTATATATCTCATCTGGCTTGGGAACACATCAAGATCCCCCAGAAGGAGCCGAAACTGTTGCAGCTGAGAGGGGCATCTGGACTACCTCGCTGCATTGATCCGGCCCAATATAATTGGCAAAAAAAGTGGATAGTTGGATGAGCTTTTAATATATAAGCAAAATAGGGATTGATAAAACTTAACAAAGCAGCACATGGCTCCTTTCCCCCTCTTGCTGCACCCTTAGTTTGTGTGTCTGTTCACTGTGTGATTTTTAACACCTCCCTATATGTGCCCTCTTGGGGGCTCAGACAGATTTAACCCAAACTTTTGTGACGTGTCAAGAGGCCTTTGAAGGGCCCAGAGACGCCTTTTAATCAGCAGAAGCTAATCACCCATATGGTTGACAAAGGTCTGCTTGCTGCATGCTCTTTTGTTATCACTATGGGAGCTGTTGCTAGTGTGTGTGCGTGTGTGTTTGTGTGTGTCTGAGGTGGGAGGGGGAATCATTCAGGTTAGTTTATTCTCCTGACTTCTTTATCCTTTGAGTTCTGAGGCTTTTATTTTGGAAGTGTTGTTAAAAAAGGGTCAATTAAGTGCGTTTTATTGTTTATTACAACACAGACGATCTTGATAATGCGGGGAGGTTTTTCCTCTCACACCGAGCCGCAATACTATTCTTTGTGTAATTAACATTGTGGGTGTCCAAAACACAACATTAATCAAATGACACTTGTCTGGCTTTGTGGGTTTTTCTTTGCCGCGTTACATTGAAATTCCTCCTCTGCTGTTTGAACAGATGAGACGGCTGCACAGCAGAAAGGGAGATTTCTGCGGCTTCTTTATTATGCAGATTATTTACCGGCAATGTTTACATAGATAGATGTGATTGAAAGAAAAAAAAGAGTGCTAAAGTAATAAATATTTATGGATAATAGTCTAGGTTTTATTAATCCTAAATGTCAGGGTAAGGGCTGTGTGATTATAGGTGTATATGAATAACAATGGTAATCATCAGGCTTTGAAATCCTCCATTATTAGATGTTTTTCATGTCTCCCGCTTTGTGTATTCTACTGCTTTTACCAAATGATGGAAGCTAATTAAGAATATTCATTTAGATCTGACTGAAGTATATATATTTTTTAGCACACTACTGTGTGTACTAAACTCACAGGGAGGTGTTTTTCACTCATTTACCTCACATTACCTGTAGCTATTTAGATGACAAACATAAAATGCAATGCATTAAAGGTGAAATGACTCAAACCTAGCTCCAAATTGCAAACTACAACATCACAATTCTGCACAAAAAGAAATACTCTAAAAGCACTCATCCTGCCTCCCTCGTGTTTTTATTTTGATACTTTAAGTACATTTCACTGCTCTTGAACTTTGACCCGCAAGAAAACTTTTGAATGCACAACTTTTACAACGGAATATTTTTACATCTTGAAGTGTCAACACAGAGACAAACTCAGAAAAGCAGCAGGAGTCTACAGAGAAGCATAACTAGCTCAATAGAAAACCAGCGTTGCTGACTTACGTTTCGTATGTTGTGAGTATTTGTTAACTTTTGCATCAGTTACCAGCTTTTATAATTACAGTGAAATGTGTAGCATCTTGCATTTGAAAAAGGAATATATTTCCGCCCTAGCCTTCTGCATCATTTCCTTTAATGGTTTAACTCCCCCCATCAATCTTCAACAGGTTGACTTCAACTTCCTCTGATTTGTACTCTTATTAAAACAATCATCTAAGTGATTTAGTTAGTTAATTAATTACCATGTGCATATTTATTTTAAGTAACACTATTATAAGCCAGATTAAACTTCACAATCAGTTTATCTAATAAACCGTTTGCACACACAAACGTGAACAACAGTTTGCTGCAGAGCCAAATGTTGCCCTGTTGGTGGACCACTGGATGGCCATTCATTGGTCGATGGGTGCAGCCTATTTGCATAGACAGGGGCTTAAAGTCCCACCGCAAAGTGAGTTTGACACAGTTGTGATCCGACCTGACATTGCACGAGAGCTGGATTGATTGCATCATTTATGACTTTTCCGTGCAGCCTTTTTTAACCCCTCAGCATGGGATTTTGCAGGATTGCACGAGTTGCACTTTGCATGGTGCTGGCTTTATTTTGCACAGTTCAGAGTACAACTACAAGGTATTTCACCTATGAAGAGGACGCACCGGGGACTGAGATAGGAAACTTGTCCCAAGATTTAAAGATTGATCCGGCCGATGACCCTGACACGTCGTTCCGCTTCATGCAAGAAAACAACTCGTCTTTGATTCAAATGAGGGAGGCTGACGGACTTCTGAGTGTGGCGGAAATCATAGATCGAGAGCAGCTCTGCCCCAGGTCTCCACGTTGCTTCATCACCTTCGACATTGTGGCCTTCTCCAAAGAAAAGTTCCAACTCATCCACGTGGAGATCGAGGTAAAAGACATTAATGATCACTCTCCTCATTTTACGCGCAATCAGACAAACTTGGAGATTGTGGAAAATGTCCCACTTGGATCAAGATTCCCATTGCAGATCGCTTTAGACCAGGATGTGGGTGAAAATTATATTCAGAGCTACAACATCTCCTCCTGTAGTCACTTTGCCATTGAAGTGCGCGATCGGGAGGATGGAGTGAAGTTTGCAGAGCTGGTGCTGGTGCGCGAGCTGGACAGGGAGGTGGAGGACTCCTACACGATCGAAGTTACTGCAACTGACGGAGGCGTGCTTGCAAAGTCTGGATCAATGCTTGTAAACATCAAAGTGCTGGACTTTAATGACAACAGCCCCACGTTTGACCGCAGCTCCCTGAAAGTTGAGCTGAATGAAGACTCTCCTGTGGGGCACCGAGTGCTCAAAGTGCATGCGTTTGACCCGGATGACGGCGTAAACGGTGAGGTCATTTACGCGTTTGAAGACGGGCTGTCACAGGAAGCTGCGCGTGTTTTCCACATCGACCCTTACTCCGGGGACGTGACCTTGAATACTCTTGTTGATTTTGAGAAAAGGAGGTCATATGAGCTGAACATCAAAGCATCAGATTTGGGCGCTAACTCTGTGCCATCCAGCTGCAAAGTTGTGATAGATATCGTGGATGTGAACGACAATGCACCTGAAATCAGCATCAAACCCATGACCTCCAGCAGTGATGGAGTCGCTTACATCACAGAGGCTGCAGCTGCAGACAGTTTTGTAGCTCTGATCAGCACCTCGGACAGAGACTCTGGCTCCAACGGGTACGTGCGCATCAGCCTCCTCGGGCACGAGCATTTCACTCTGCAGCAGGCATATGGAGACTCTTTTATGATCATCACCAGCACTACGTTAGACAGAGAGAAGATTCCAGAGTATAACCTGACTGTGGTTGCAGAAGATGTTGGAACCCCACCCTTCAAAACTGTCAGGCAGTACACCATCCGTGTCACAGACGAGAATGACAACCCTCCTCTCTTCAGTAAGTCTCTCTATGAAGTCTCAGTCTTGGAGAATAACATTCCAGGCTCATATGTAACCACAGTTGTCGCAAGAGATCCTGATGTGGGAAAGAATGCCAAAGTCTCCTACAAACTCATAGACTCAGAGGTGCCAGGAGGATCCATGTTGTCCACTTATGTCTCTGTTGACTCTCACTCAGGGTCTCTGTACACTTTGAGGTCTTTTGATTATGAGATTCTGCAGCAGATTGAGCTCGTCATCCAAGCTGAGGACAGAGGTTCCCCCTCCCTTTCCAGCACCTCAACAATCAGGATCAAAGTAGTGGATCTGAACGACAACTACCCATACTTCACCTTCCCTGTCCTTGTGAATGACTCTGCTGACATCCCCCTGCCTTTCAACGCACCTTCCGGCTATCTGGCCTTAAGAGTCTCCGCTGAGGACGAAGACGAGGGAGTGAACGGCAAGCTCTCCTACCAAATCGTACAAGGTGACCCGAAGCTGTTCACAATGAACAAAGACACGGGAGAAATTGCTTTAAAACAATGGCTGACAGCTGAAATTGGAGACGTGCTGGAACTAAAAATCGCAGTGAGTGACAATGCCAGGTCCCCGCTCTCTAGCAGTGCCAGTATTCGATTTGTCGTCTCAGACACGGAGCCCTCTGAAGACCAGGTCGTCATCGTGCTGAGGTCAAGTGATGAAGAAGGCCCCAGCTTGGATGGCTCACTAATTGTCATCATTATGCTCGGCGGGGGTTGTGCTTTGTTGCTGATTGCAATAGTGGTCGTCGTCGTGACGTGCAAACTCAGCCGAGGAGGAAGAAGCCAAGGCTCCAAGAGGGAAGTGTGTCACAACCTGTTTGACAGAAGGCCCGTCCCCATGCTGGGCCTACCCGAGCCCAACATTTACACCGGCCAGAGAGGCTTCTACCACGAGAGAACATCCTCATCTCTGGATGATTCGTGCCTGTACGAGGAGAGGAGCGGGGACTCAGAGACAAAGGTGAGGCAACAACACAAGTATTATTTTCATCTTTTTATTTCACATGCATACCATGTTTTCCCGAGTGCCGCCTTGATCTTTGTGCCAGAAATGGAAACTAAGCTCTCTTGCTGTCATTTTGTTTGTTCTCTTTAGATGTTCCTGCCCTCCAAGCATTTCCAGGCAGCATCTGTGTGGCAAGGTGACAAATACTGCTTGCAAGTTAGGTAAGACAACTAAATAGAATTTATTTTCTCAGATAGGATGTGCTTTATTCACAGTCAAAATCTGGCTGGGTACTTAACATTCACCCTGCATACATTTTGTTGCTTGTGGCATTCCTGTGGAATGAGGTTAGATGGGGAGGATAGAGGCAGGCCTTGTATGTGGAAAAAAAAGACATCAATAATCAAGCTAATGTGGTGCGGTGGTGGCTCATACTGTATCTGTTGATTGTATTTGCAGCGGCATTGGGAACACGGACCAGCTGAGCGTGAAGGACAGCGGCAAAGGGGACAGTGACTTTAACGACAGCGACTCTGATATCAGCGGAGAAGGAGGCAGGAAGAACTTCAGCACCTTCCAGCCGAGGCTAAAAAGTGAGTTTTATGCTCAAAGTTTGACATCAGAATTAATCATAAATATTCACGAGAATGGCATAAATGATAAATGATGCCATATATTTTTTTAATATCTGCATCCACCATTTCTCATCCTTATTTTTCCATCTCTTTCATTTTTACTTCAGGTTTATCCAGCGCGTCTAATAGCTTGTCTGGGGATTGCCAAGGCGCCTACTGTGCAGTACAACCGCAGAGCTTCAGAGCCCCCAGAGACAATGCATACACAATTGGCTTCTCCCCAGTGCCAGTCTTCAACAATCCTCATGGCTATCCCCTCTCTTGGAAGGACTCCGCTTATGGCACAAACCGCCCAAAATCGAGGAGCAGCATGCAGAGCTTCTCCAGGACCGGTACCCTCCCTTCTTACTTCCCTCCTCAGCAGTGTGAAGCTTCTGTCGGAGGACCTGAAGTCCTGCGGGAGAGTCCGAACTTTGTAACGGTTGCTACCGCACTAGAGGTTGCAACTATCTTCTAAAAACTGTCTATAAACTAATTGAGATGGAAGATGTAAAGATTGTAAAACTGTGTACAGGTGACAGGTGTATATATTGTTGAAAGGAATTATATGTTAGTTCATGTGTCATTATTTGATTTTACAGTATTATGGTGCACAAAAGTGTCTCTTTTTCCAATAAAACTGTTATTTAAATCATGAAAAATATAATTAACGCATCATTTTTCGACCATTTTCTGCAATGTGATGATCCGAGTAAATTAATGCAATCAGACAATACGTCAATTTAATTGAAAATTATTGGATTTTTGAAGATTAAATATTCCCTCGTCAGTTAAAAAGAAACTCCAGGCTGAATTTGTAAACATGCAGAAGTCTTTCCCCCCAGTTTGAATCTACATGATCAAGACTCCAGTCAGTGATGATCAGATGTAAAATCTCAAGCTGCTCCATTACCTGGGAGACTGGCTTTGAAGACTCCTGGTAGCTCCGTGGAGTTTTGTGCATGCAAATGAGCGAGCGGAGCTGGAACTCAAGTGGAAAAATAAACCATAAACCATTATTTCTACAAAATCACGCTGGCTGCTGTCACACCTGCGTCAACTCTTCTAAATAATTTACATCATTGTACACAGTGCAACACTGTTGTCTGACAAATTCCTGACTGTCATTAGTGTCTATGAGGGGCTCTTGTTTTGAAACTTCACTTGCCAAAGGAAATAGGACAGAATATGCACAGGATGAAATAAAGTCTCCGCTTGTACCTCTTCCTCTGAACGCTTGCTTGCCTAGCTTTAACAGTCATATTTACGGAACTGGTGTCTATTATTAAGTTTGATTCAACCACGAATATGTAGGGCAAGTGCACACTGTCTCTGGCCCAGAATAATTTATCGATGCGACATTGATGAGTTTAAATCCATAACTAAGTGTGACAAACATCAGCATGAATGCTGGCCATTAACTGTCGAGCTTTTATATGCAGCTGTAACATACACAGGCGCATTACGTTCTCACTTACATCTCCCGAAATAGAGCAGCAACATGCTTCTATGGAAACAAAGTTGTAACTAAAATATGCAACACAAAATTAATCATGTGGGAATGTGTGTGTTACCATCAACAACTTCACAAAAAAGGCCTGATTTTAATATTGTGTTTCATCATTATTTTAGAATAGGCTCTGGAGTTCAGAGAGAAAAAGTCTGTCTGAAAATATACTTTTAAAATGATATTAAAAACCTGCCGATTTTAATCTCCTCCTGCACGCGTTTGTCACAGTTTTCCGTCCTCATTATCTTTAAGGTCAATTTAAATGAGCCGGTGATGAATAAAAGCAAATGAGACAAGAGTAAAGGGTTAGTTACAAACTGCATAATAGCTATCAGAGGGCCGGTCCTGAAGAGAAAATAAATAGTTTCCAAAACTGCTGCCAAGAAAGAGCTATCAGTGGAAACTGATGGCAGACTGAGACATTATTTATTTATTTTTTTCTCTGTTCATCTGCAGCAAAGAGGGGCTGAGAGCAGTGCTCATTTGCATAAACATAAATACCTGCTTCTTTGGCTTTTGATAGCTGTGATAAAAGCTGGAATAGAGTGGATTAGATGCCTTTTTACATAACTGCAAAGCACTAAAAAGAGTTCTCACACGTTACCACAATATGCCTCATGAATAGACGACCATGTTCAAAAACTATATTCCCTATTTGAGTTGTGCTGATAACTTTCTTTTTTAATTCAATACTTCTTTTCTGCAAAGTCACTCCCATTTGGAAATTGCAAAGTTAATAACTTTATTTTAGGCATGGAGTCCACGGAGAATTCAAGGCCATGCGGTACAAAAGCCAAGCAATAAGAAAGAAGGTCATATTTGTGCCCTCAGTGATGTGCTCTGGTCTGACAGATAGCCAATTGTACACAGAGGGAAAATGCATTTATCAATCAATACAATATGAATCTCCTCATCGGGGCTTTATATGCTCCTTGTAGGTCAAATACTTGTGCAATGACCTGAGAATTTGTGCCACTAAGTATGTTCATCTGCAGAGTTTGGTGCAAAATGTGTGGCTGTTGGCTGGAAGACTGTGAGTGTGTGTGTTGATATTTCCAAATGGACTTCACATTAATGTCCTGCAGCAGCTCTTGCAGCACATTCGAAACCTCCCCAGGTAATAGAAAATGAGTGTTTTAGAGCCACTTTTCAGCTCATCAGTAGTCCACTGACAAATGTGTCAGATCTGCACACGTCACTTCTAGCCTCCGCATCTGCTGGTGTTTGGTTTATTTTTGACAAATGGTTGCCTGTATGACTGTGATTATGTTGTTATAGCCTCTTAGCATCTCATCTTTAAGACACAAGTCCCCAGTCTACCCAGTGTGTAAAAAGATGAAGCCTTTCTCAATCGATGTCATTTGGTGCTTCAGGCCTGTCCCACAATGCAATGTTTTTTGTACCACTCGCACCTCATCTTCATCTTTGTCTCAACTGCCAAGTGTGGTTATTGACTTTTGGATGCTTTGAATTGTGGGGCTGGTGTGTGAAAAATAAACACCATTTGTTCTGCACTTGACAGTTTGTCTGGAAGGAGAAGCCGTGTCTGTGTTCATTTGCCATTAAGATGTTGTCTGCATCATTTACAATAAGTTCTGTCCAGCCAAGTTCACTCCCACATCAATGTCTGATATTTTAGGAAGGTTGAAAAAAAATGAGACATCTGGGAGGCAAAAGGCAACATTTATACTAAATTATGGGATGTTATCATTCTGGTCGCTGTCATCCCTCTGTAATTACTGTCAATCTGTGATTACTTTAGTCTTTTGCCACCTCAATTTATGAATGTATTGTGAGGGGAAACGTACAAACACTAATTTACATTTTGGGAGCTGCTGCTGTGCTTTATCAGACAGAGACCTTCATATTTGTTATGCTAGTAGATGCTAGCGGTAATTTGAAAGAATAGTCTGACATTTAGGGAAAGACGCCTATTGGCTCTCTGGCTGAGAGTTAGATGACAAGATTGATACCACTTTCATTTCTGTCCATTTAATATGAAGCTATTGAGTGAGCCGCCTGTTAACTAGGCTTAGCTTAGCATAGGCCGTAAGGAGAAAGAAAAAGCTAGCCTGGCTCTCGAGTTCTCCGAGGTTGCCTGGCAACCAGCTGAGTCTACAGGAAGTAATAGCGTGTGCCTTCGCATTACCCCTCGTAAAACGTTTTATTGTTCTTTTCACGAGTTTGTCTTTATTTAAATCAAACCAAAAGGATGTGTTAAGTGAGATATTGAGGTGCAGGTTTGTTGACTTTTTTGAATTTATTACTTTTATTTCTTGAACAAAGTCAGGCTAGTTGTTTCCCTGTGTTTCTATCTTTATGCTAGTGTTAGCTAATTAGCTGATAGCTCCGACTTTATTGAAGGACAGACATGAGTGCAGTATGAATGTTATTATCTTACTCTTGGCAAGAGTTATTCCTTTTACCTGAAATTAACCTATCAAGGACATACTTTCCTCTGTTTTCTTGCTAACTAAATTCATTGGATACATATTTGAGTCCTTAGAGAGCATAGTTTTCTCCCTTATGCTAAATTCAGCCTTTAGCAGTAAAAAGCTGTTCAAGTGGCAGTCTGGCTCCATTGTTTGGATCTTAACCACAAAGCTGCCCACTGTATCAGACGTGTCAGTGCATCAGACAGCCTGTCAGCTGCACTGCCTCTTTACAATTTGATTTGAATTAATTGAAGTCACTAATTTAAGCCTGAATTGTTTTGTTTTATCTACAGTGGCTTCAGTTAATCGTTATGTTACAGACTCGATGTGGTTAGTTTGAAGGCTTTCGATTCTTCACATTCATTTGTAAATATACTATTGTAGTTTGATATCAACTAGGAATGCACGATATTGGATTTTTTGCCGATATCAGATATGCCGATATTTTCCAACCATTTATGCCAATTGCCGATTTTGATACCGATATATTAGGCCCGTTTTTTCCCACCTAATTGCAGAGAACATCAAGTCTCCCCTGTAGGGGAGTTGATATTGTGCCTACTCTTATTGTAGTTGCCCACTGGCAGATGCAGAAATAACATAGGCCTAATACAGTCCTTTTTAAAAATGTACACATTCACTGGGCAATATGAGAAAACTACCTAAACTTAGGTTGTGTACAAAATGCCATATTTATTTGTATGTAATATTGTCTTTCTTTTTTAGGGAATCAGAGCATTAAGGCATAATTAAAGCGTTGTTTTATTGGCAGAAAATATCGGCGGAAAAATGACATATCCGCCGATGCCAATATGTCATTTTCAAGCCATAATCTGCAGATACCGATAATGTGCCGATAATATTGTGCATCTCTAATATCAACTATTGTTTGAATTGCAACTTTGAAGAGATGATTGCAAGAATTTACTTGTAGTAGTCTAGTCATGTCTGTCCGCTTAGTTCAAAATCTGGCTGTAATTTCAGAAAGGAATAGAGATTTGAAATAAAATCGCAGACAATTCTCTTCATCTTTTCAGAATCAGCTAATAGAGGCCCTCAGAGCATACAAGGACAAGAGTACGATTTAAATAAAGAAATGAACAATGAAATGCTTTGTGACATTATCTCCAGACATCTGTGGTGAGTAATATGATCTTGATTGATTTGAAATATTCACTGCTTTAATATCTCTCCGCTCTGTATCTCAGTCAGATGCTGATAATGAAGTGAGAGAGAAGTAGTTAGACACTACTATCAGAACTAATTTCATAGAATATATTGTCAGACGATTTCAGGCAGAAGTCAGCTGCCTCTTCAAGCTTTACTGCCTTTACATTATAATTGTATTTATTACTTATTCTTATAAGTTATAGGCTACACATTCCAAACAGTTTGAGGGTATTCTTTGATTAATTTAACTTCATTCTCCAGGTGATCGGCTATATATAAGTATAAAATCATTATAAAATCACAATTTACAGAATATTAGAACATTGACTCATATTAAGGAAGTAAAGTTACATTAACCAGAGCTTCTTTTCTAAGAAAGTATGACTCTGCTTATTTCCTTTATGTCTCTTCTCTTTAAGTTTTTCCACCACTAGGGGGAAACATGCAACCTCCAAAAAATGCCTGGCAACCCAAACATCATTTACACTTATATGGGCCACCGTTTTATATACAGCAACCTGGTTAGGCTGTGATAAGAACAATGTAATTTAACAGAATAAATAGCATATATAATTTATTGCTTTTCTGATTAGTTCATTAAAACTTGAAAAAAAAAGTGTCTCTGCAAAAGGATGGAGGTGTAATTCATGAGCGGCTGCAGCTGTATGCTATTACAAAATGTCAGTTTTTAATGGAGTGTCAGAGGAAGTCTGTGCTCAACCGTAACACCATGTAATGTGTTGGTTCTTTTACACTCCCGCTGCTGTTTCAGATGCGTTCTTTCATTGTGTGGATAGTGCTGACAGTGATGCAGTTCACACAAGTTCACCTGTTTACATAAATTCATTTATGGCTAACGCTGATTCTTATTTTCTATATCCAGGGCAGCATCAGCCGGACGTTTAAGGACATGTTGCGTTCAAGTCGGTGAAAAAACAAAGGGTGAGTACACTCTGAGGGGTTTCAGCACTCAGACCATCAAGTGCTCATTTTCAGCTGAAACGTATGACTCATTCAATGCCATGAATCCCATATTCTGCTCTTTTATCTTTATCTGGAGGGAACCGGGAACCAAACCCACACACGCAGCACGGAAACAGAATTGACGTTCTAGTTTTTGCCTTCGCTGTATCATAGAAACACGGGGGATAACTCATTCAAACACTGAGCATATTTACAATATTATACAACAAAAGCTCCAGTCCCGATTGGGCTAATAATCAGGATTAGCTGTTATTATGCATCTTTTTAAATAACAAATATCACTGCATGCGTGAGTGAACAGGGTGTTCTGACATCACTGACAGAAGATGCAACAAAAATGCACAATAAACATAAATGATGCATCTCTCTTTAAGCCTCTTTATTATGATATGGCGTCTACATAAACCGAATGAAAGTGATTCATCTCATCAGACTGACAACCATAGGAATATTAATTTATCTCTCCACAGCATAAATACACACACATGGAGTGATTGCCGCCTGGTTGACCTCTGTCTTAAACAGTAATGGCAGTGCCTGCAGTTCTCTATCTGCAGAGTGTGTCAGCTCCCACGTAGAGCTTTGGTCCTGAGCTGATGATGATAAATCTGTGCCAGTTGTTCACCAGTTGATTGTGGTTTACTGCTGAGCTGAGAGACTGTCTCATTGTGTCAGTGTGGGATGTCATGGAGACAGCTGCCAAAGGAGACGCAGCCTTTATGCTGTTCTCTGGTATATGGGAGTGAAAATTAGGGAGAGAGAGAGAGAGAGAGAATATTGTGTTGCATCAATCAGTCTAAATGACTTGCTTATGTAATTAGCTAACAATGTTTTGTTTCTCCGCTTCCCTGAAGTTATTAGCAGTTCACAGTTAACCTTGAAGTAATTGGAAAGGCTCTGCTGATGTTTCCCGATCTGTATAGGACTGACAGTTTATTTTTCCTCTCTGGATGGCTTCCCTCCTCTTTCATGTTGCTACAGTATTTATGAATTAGTTTCCTGTCACTTTACAGTACAGCCTAATACTAATTGGTGGTGAGATATATGGGTTATTCACATCCCACTAGGTGGCACGCTGCCTTCCTTCCTCCCCGACATTAACATGACTGAGAATTGTCAAAACTAATAACATGGTGTTGCTCTGGTAATACCGCCGCACAAATTACACCTTCCTTGAAAATGGTGTAATCTTCAACATAAATTCAAACCCCAACTCTGCAGCCACTGCGTCTCCGACTAGTCCCTGACATTTTAATTTGATGCCTCATCTGCAATTAGACATGCGCTGCATGGCCATTGGCTTATTTTTATTTAGTAGGAATCAAACATTCACTTTGGACTCCTTTTAATTTGAAAGGAGAGACTGACTCAGACTCAGTGTGGTGTTTTTTTTCCCTCAGATCTCATGAAGTATTAATAAGTTGGACAGTGTTTCACTGAAAAATGAATTTAGCTGTCACGGCTTTGATGACTAGCGCATCAGCGGCATGCTATAGGACGCAATCACAACACTGCTGGTCCGGTTGTCGATGGAGAGACAGAATGTGTTGTCACAACGATGATGTGAGAAAAAGTCTGCTCCTCCTGGTTTGAGTCTATGAAAAGAAAAACATCCAAAGACAAAAAAAAATCAATCTGTTATGGAACATCTTGGCATGTTTGCGTAGCTGAAGCTTTGCTCAGTTTTTTTCATTTCCATTTCACACACAAAAAATGTTATGGCCTTTTTAATTTTCTGATAGTCCCTTGCTTCTGTCGGCCACTTTTCTGGATAGATATCTGCCCGAGAAGTTAATTTAAATGACTTTTTGAGGATGGTGATTGATCCATTGCATACTAAATAACTCTCCCGGCCCTGAGATAAAGTGCCAGTGCACAAAGAATAAGGAAAAGTCATGAGCTCTCCTAAATCACGCTGCCATTGTTACTATCTATCATCACTGTCTCCATCTAATTATGTAAGCGCTGTTCGTTCTGCGGCTTTCACCTTCATGTAACTCCACACAGAATACAGATATGTAGTCAACATCACAAAGTGCATAATGAATTTATTGTACTGTTTTATTTGATTCTCTAACACCCTGCAATTTTAAAGGCATTTCAAGGCCTCTGACTCCTGATATCTAAAATATATAAAAACAAAAGTGGGCTTTGTTTTTTGTTTTCTCCTGGATTGTCAGGGATCGCGGAGGCTGAGGCAGGTTTTCTGCTGTTTTCTCAGGAAGATCACAGCCTGGGTCATATTAGAAATGTTTACTCCACCTGTCAAAGGATAAGTTGTAAATTTTAGCTCACAGGAAATGAAAGATGTAGTGGCGTGCTGAGTACAGACACCAAAGTAATGTCACCTTGAGTGAGCGTTTCCCTTGTCTGGACTGGCAGGTGATATCAGAGGATAAACTCCATTTTGACCTTGTGTTCACTCATCACAACAAAAACACAAGAGAAGAACAGAAAAAAAAGGAAGAAAAAAAAACACCCGTCACATCTCAAATATTATTGCTTCAGTCAGCTGATATCACCCGGCACGGCTGCAGATAACCGCGCTTCATTCCGTCTGCAGCGATGGATGGCTAGGTTTGATGTTAACACAGTTATTAAAAATGCAAAAAACAACTAAACACATCTTCATTAACATTCAGTGCCATGGAGGTGTGATTGATTCCATCATCAACCAAGTCATTTTCGTGGCCAGCATAGGAACATCAAACACCATGACCTCCATTATTTCCCCTTTGAAATTGCATTCACTTTACTCGCCTCTCTGGCTCTCCAATACCTTGAATCATTTCTCTCGGGAGGTGTTTTTTTCTAACCTGCTGCTTCTCTGCCGGTCCTAAGAGCAGTGTAACCAGCAATTCTCTCACACTGTATGTGGGACACTTGAGCTAAGAGTGAGACGAGCCATCTAGCACAACCTTCATGAGACCGCGCGCTAGATTCAGCTCAGTGAAATTTAGACAGAGGCCCCCCAAAAATAAAGTGGCACACATGTTATATTTATCTTGATTAGATATGGATCTATTGTGGCTAAAATCAAATGCGATATCCGATACAGAACAGAGAGATTTAGAACACAGATTAAATCATTTATGTGTCTTTGTTAGGTTTATGCGGAGCTTGTTTACTCCCTAAGCCCCAATAAATAAACACTTAGGTTTTATACTCTACTTTTTATGATTCTCAAAGGAAGTCTTTAACAGTTTGAGACAGGCCCTTTACTTTTTTTTGGCGACTCTGATGTTTATGCTTTAAGTGTAGAGCTGAAGCCCGGAGGAAGAGCCTAGCTTAGCATAAAGACCGAAAATAGGGGGAATCTGCTAGCCTAGATTTACTCAAAGCTCAAAATATGTTTGCTGGCACCAATGACTGTATATATAGATGGGCTATGCGTCATTGTAGCCAAAGTAGCCCCTGTGACGGGCGCTGGTATCTTGCGATGGTGACATAATTTTGGAGCCAGAGCTGAGCCACTTCCGCTAACCAAAACACACACTTAACTTACCGAAAAAAAAATCAGGAAGGATCCCGCACGTCAGCGTGTTTAACAGCAGGACAGCTTCTTTGTGTTGGTCTGAAGCAGACGTTCACAGATATGTAAACTTCAATGACTGTTGTGATTGTTTTAGTTACGTCTCCTCTCTTCGTTCCTCCTCTACTCTGCTAATCGAGAACAGATCGGCTGCAGGAGCCGGATTTGTCAACTGAGCTGTCAATCATCCTTTTTACAGCATCAAATAACTAATTATAAATAAACTTGGATGTAAAACTAGAACTAACTATAATGACAGAAACCATGTTTGAGAAACATTTATTTGGCGTGTATTATGATTTTATAATTTGACTCATGTCCCATCTGTTAACATGGAGGAGGCGGGCTTTATGAGCTATACTGCAGCCAGTCAGCAGGGGGCGCTCGAAATGTTTTGGCTTCACTTTTAGGGAGCGGTCATGTCGTCCATCTTTTTTCCGCTGTCTATGGCTGGCACTCATTCGCACCATGTCTTTCTTTCTTTAATGCTCACACAAATAAAAATATGAAAGCAACAATTAGCGGAAATATATGCGGTCACTCCTCCTGGTCACCTGGAACCTTGTTGTTGTTGCAGGGAAGACGCTGCATAGAATCGCCGGGTGGCCAGTTCAAGAAACTCCTATATCCTGGCTCTTTATTAAACAGCAAATTGTCATTTTTACTCAAGAGTATTGTTGAACTTTGAACAGTAATCATTTCATTCTTCACATTTAAGTGCTGCATATTCATTATCATCATTATTATATTGTTTCAAGGGTGCTTGTAGCCCTCAAAAAATCTTCATAAACATAGTTTGACTAAATATTTTTAACTCTAGGACTACTCTTGTTCTAATTCTCCTGATCTTTCATTTACATCTGTCTTTATGAGCACATAAAGCTCTCTAATTTGCCATGGATTTGGCTCATCATGTGACTGAAGTATAAAGCACATCTCAACCCCTGTCTCTGTTAAAGGATGGCGTCTGATGTCAGATCTTCCTCCAGCCATGTGCTCACTCCTGGTCGATGACCTTTGACCCCTTCCCTGTCGATGCTGCGGCCGCTTTGTCTGGCGCTCGCAGACAGATGAAGTCTGGGGTTCATTCGGTGTCTTGTCCAGGATTCTTGCCATTTAATCAGCTGCCACATGGGATGTCATACACCACTCCGGCTCCTCCCTGCAGGGGGGCCCGGCAAAGATCTTAAGGTGTTGAGTGGTTTGTGGTAAGTGCTGACTCCCTCTGACTTGAAGACTTTGACTGCATGTTCTGACATTACAATAGGCTTGTCAAACAGCGAAAAAAAAAAACTTCAACTCAGCTGCCAACCTTTTGTTGAAAGGCAGGACCAGAGTTTCACTCTTAAAAATATTGCATGATATTCCTATGATCATCAAAGACCCTCAGTAATTATGCCTGTGCGTTTGAGCAGCAAATTGTAAGTGTAGCCTGTGAAGCCACGTGGGTTGTAGAGTACTGAAGTCTAACAAGTTGCGACATGAGGTCATTACTGAGATGAATAATCAATGTATTTCTGGGAGGGTGATTCTTCATGACTCCTGCAATACTGTGCTCTTTGAGTCCAGCTCAGGCTATTTACAATTACCTGACTAATTTGTAATACAAATTCAGATTCTTTAATAAAGCCTACCTGATTAAATGGTAAACAGTATTGATTGGCTGAAATATTCACGATGCACGTGTGTTTTTTTCTCACTGCTACAATATTGCAGTCATTTCGTATTTGCTACTCTTCAAGATACACATACAAATATTAGACTGTGAGTAATTGCATTTTAATACTGCGTAAATTAGTTTGACTTAAACATCTACTTAATACAAAGGTTGTAATTTGTGTTGTGAATGACAAAACCAGCAACACGCTTCGTGTTGAACCAATTAGAAGCTCTTCTTCCTGTAAAGCTGACCCCTCAACATCCCTGTATATTCACTGTCTGTCTTTTATTCATTTTCAGTGCAGCAACTCAAAGGAAGGCCTGTAAATGTTTCACAGGTTATGGTTTTTGTGTTCTTGTTTCTCATAATTATATTCATGATTCCATTCTCAGATGTTTGATGTGAACTGAATGTGAATACTCTTCCAGAAAGTAGCCATTATTTTTACAATCCTAATGTGTTTTGCGTTTGGATCAGAGCAGCATATTACACGCTTGTTTTCCAGAGTGATTGATGAGCAGGTAATTTGAGAGTTTTTAGGTGCATATTTGCATAAACCCTTTAAAAGGCACATTCTCAACAGGCAGTCACACTCTTAGCTCCTTCCCCCACAAATGCAGATTAGGTTGAGAATTTATTAAACCCATCTTACCGACCACCAACTGAAACTCCACTGGATGCTATAAGGAATTCAAAATGCTTTCAAGTCGGACTTTGAGTTTGAGAATTTGGCAGAAGGTTGACCTAGCTCTCGCAGCCCCAGAGAGTTTCTTAAAAAATCAAATGCAAAAACATCAACTCCTTAACCCGTACTTTCTGGAGAGAAAAGCTCGACTCCCGAGTTTCAATTCACAATTGAAATGTTGGAGAATTGGCACGCTGACCCTTGAGGATTTGCATTCACATGCAAATCCACAGCTGGTGTGTAACAGAAAATAATTTATTCAACATGTATCATGATAACAAGGCTTGTGAGACGTCTGAAGCTCCTTTTGTTGCAACCACAGGCAGACCAGCAGCTCTGTCTGTGAAGGTGTTTGTGGAAGAGAGGAAGACCCACACGACAAGTGTCAACATACAGGAGTAATAGCCTCTTGTGGAAGTCCAAGGTAAAGAAAAGCAGTGATGAAAAGCACATATCTGTGTCCTAGATCTATATTTAGTCTCACAACCACACACTACTGTTTTTTTCTTGTGTCATGTGTTGCCGGTTAAGTGTGATTCAAATTCTCCGACATGTCAGTGCAGGTGTTGTGAAAACACAGATAACACAAATCAGGCTACCCCTATACTGGTGGCAACAAACTTAAAGGATAAGGCTGCTGATATTCTATATCTTGTCATTCACAAAAGCTCACCGACAAACCACGCAAATATACACTTTGAACTCTGAACTGTTGCTTTTTATTCTTGTTTTTACTGTAATTATTATTAGCCTTTTTAGCTTAGCCTCAATAGCAACTCTGGATAAAATATCCGCTCGTGGAAGTTTTTTCAGTTATGTTTTGGCAGTGCCAGCTGTTAGGTCAGGTAAGGTTGGTTCAAGATTGTGATCTGGTTTAATACAGAAAAAATGTGAGGCTACTTTAGACACAATGTGCCTATTAACATATCACCAAAAACTACAGTACCCACAGGAAATGTTTCATCTCAACCACCAACCTGCAAGTCTGTTCCAGTACGTGGGTAGCTGAGAGGGTAGTACTGTAGACACATAATATTTAAGACAGTGGTTCTCAGCTGGGCCCTCCACCACTTCCTTAATGACAATTCATCACCTGAATGTCTGTTTTTCAACCACTCAAATTTATTTAATGGAAAATGGTGCAGTTTGGACCTGAGACAGAACAACACATCACAGTATGTCATCATCACAAAACACAACAGTATAATGGGCAACCAAAATGACCAGCAGGGGTCAAAAATTCACTCAATTCAAAGTGTTTTTTCCACAAAAATGAGATAAAAACTATTGTAGGGCTCAAAAATGTAACGGTAAATGTAGGCAGGATTACCCAATCAGTGGATTCATGGAATGTGAATAAACTACACAACTACTGCACGCAAGTCATTGGAAAGCCCTCTCATTCAAAATAAAAGCGCAGCACATATCCACGACCCAATGAAATCAGCTCCACGACCCACTTTTGGGTCCCGACCCACCAGTTGAGAACCACGGATATAAGACAAAGGGCAGTGTAGCTCGTGGACACGTTTGTCGTAGGTTTTGGTCATCAGCGGAAATCAGAGGAATAACATTTCTATTTAAATGGTCAGTTTAAAAAACAGAATTGTTCCTACTTGTCCCCGGTGACAAAGAGCTATGTGTCAAGTCTTATCTGCTGCCATTTCAACATGTCCCATTTTGCCAACATTCACAGCATGGAAGATAATTGAATTTTGTTTAGGTGCTGAAAGTATTGGAAAATTCTTCGCAATAGAAAAACATCTTTGTAGAAAACAATGATGTGGTCACTCACAGGCTCCCAATGAAAGAGGGGGAGCGTACGCTGGAATGTGGACCATCCAGACTAAATGTTTTTTCAATTTGTTTTTTCTTCAATTATCAAAGCTGCAGAAATGAAACTCCATTTAACTCCATTGTGCTCGGCTGGCTGCAGAAGTTTAAAAGGTGGATTTCTGAAGACCTCGACACGTGTGAATGTGTGAACTTAAATTGGGTTCTCTGCTCAGAAGTCATGACACAGGGATTAAACAGGGATCAGGATCATTATTAGCAGGTAGGAGACACATGATAGTGGGCAATAAGAACTACAGGGAGATGTATTTATAGTTGTAGTAAAGTGATGGTTGCAGTTGTAGTAAGATTAGTCAGTTGAATGATTTTTATTCGTGTTTACTTTGACAATCCTACACTTATGCTGCTGTTGTTTAACCATTTAATGTTTGTCTCTGCGACTGATTAAGAAAATGTCTTTAAAACCCCTCCTGCATCTGTTCTTTTACCTGCAAAATGAACATGTTTACACTCTGTCCCATAGAGACCTTCATTCCAAACACAACTTGTTCTCTCATGCATTTACTCCGCTGAAAAATTCAACAACTTGTGTTGATCACTATTCCCACTCCCCACCATCAGTATTCTGTTGTGCAGCTTGAGGTGTGGTGCAACCAGCGACGGGCACAAAAACAGAATGATAAACAACTTAATCTCACCTCTAATCACGCTTGTGCGGAGTGGTAGGTGAGTCACATGAAAGAGATGCCAAGATAGTGTGCGTAAATGCTTAAATAAGCGTGGCTACCGTTTGTCATTGCAACCTCTGTGGAATTACAACAGGTATGATTTTACAGCAGCAGTATAATGTGCTTTCAAGTAAAAATCAATTCGTCATGAAACAACTGATGCATCCGTGTGCTTTTTACTGCTAACAAAGCAGCAGAGAATGAGGTTCATTCCAGGGCGGGAGCAATGGTCTCATTAGAGAAAGTTATCCATGACAAAGTCGTCAGCTTCAACAAAAACAAGGCAGCCAAAGCCACACATTGAGATGTGGCCTATTTATTATGGATATGAGCCTCCCTCTCATTCCGAGTTCAGATCATATTAAATGGTATGACTGTGACAATGCCGACACAATTGTCAATAGCGGTCCTTTCCTGAGGTTTTAACATAGACTGAATGATAATTAGTTTCCCTTTGTTGTCCTTATCTCTTACCTGCAGAAATGGCCAATTTATGCAGGCTGCACCCTGGCCAGGCGAAGTTGATGCTCCCCAGAGGAGGAAAGCAGCCATGTTTCAGACAATTGAAATGAACTCGGGGAGAACTCAAGGTTGATTTAGATCCTGGGCAACATGGAATTAAATGAGGAACCGGGCCATGCTGATGTTGACACAGCTTCCTCTCGGAATTACTCTCGTAGGGCACCTGCATCGCCACGCCGCCCCTGAGATCTGGTCAAGTGAGAATAAAAATGCAAATGTCATATTGTTGAAATGCTGAGTGAACTAAATGTCAGTCCATCTTTTTCGATATGAGATATGAGATTGATGTGGATAGGCTATTGAAGGCAAGTGTGATAGCTGCAGAAGGCAGGTTATACCAACAGCTGTGATATTTGAGCTGTGAAATAAGCCTTGTTTTTTTCACAAGCACAAGTAATTCTCTTATGTCCTTTGCGGAGATTATCCTGAAAACACCCACAGTCTGTTTTTTATTCTATCTATGTGGATGGATTTCCTCTAAACTAATGATAAAAATGAACAATACAGGACACAGGTGGGACTGTTTTCAATTATTGATAAGGATCTTCTAGCGCTGAATATCCAAAGGGCTTCATTGATACTGAGAACACTCCTCTCTGAGGGGATGGAACCCAGTTAACCTTTAAAGAATTTGTCATCTTTAATTTTACATTTCTCACCCATCTGATCCACTTCTCCCTTATAGAATGACCACTTGTCAGGTCCCCAATGCTTCTACTACATCCCAGCCAAACACATTTCATCGATCTATTCATAATCCCTAGTTCACATCCACATGTATTAGGAGCAACATCCAGCAGCAGCACGTTCCCCCCCCTCTGATGCTGCTGCTTCTGTGCGCGCACATCAGTAAATGAATCACGTAGCACTAGAACAGCCCTTCTTCATGCGATCTTGCCAGACCTATTGGAGAAAACCCCCCCAAGGCAAGATCTGTCACTGTTCACTCATTTGCTGGAAGACGATCAGAAACTATGTTAAATGCACCAAGAAATACACTGGAGTGTGTTAGAAAGGCGTCGCGAGGATTCCGGTCAGATCTCACTGCGAAGAAGGGAGCAGGTTTCAACAGTTGACGCGGAGAGAACTGAGCGCAGGAAAAAAAGCGATTAATTTTGATTATCCGAAATCTTCCAGCTTCCTTTTTTTGGCGTTTTTTGGCAACGTTCACGGGGACAGTGCAGATGAGCGTTGTCCGAATGAAGGATGCAAGAGCACTGGGTCCAATTGGACTGGATTATGGGATTACTGGACTGATTATAGGACAATCATCGGGCAAAAGTCGCAGCCGTGCTATAGATGCTCTTGAATGACGGGAACACAAAAGGTTGGACAGGATTAACAGCTCTATATCCCGCTTTTATTCCACTTTGTGGCATGGGCACGCTGTGTGTGCTGCACGAGCAGAGCCCATATGCAACAGTGTGCCGCACAGGAGGAAAAGTAAATGCACGGTGAATGGTAACATCGGACAATGCTGCATTTTGAACGGGCATGTCAGTATTTGCTGTAGCCTAGGTGTAGATGTCGCATGGGGGCAATGCGCTTTTGTGAGCTCCGGTCTAACCTTCACCACAGAGACTCAAACGCTTTAACCTTGGATGCAGGAGGGAATATTAATACTTTATAGTCATCGATTATTCATTAAGTCTCGCCGTGAGGGAAAACAAAGCATTTTTTTAGTACACTATGTTGAATTTGATGTTTAATTCATGCACAAGGTGTCGTCGGGCGGTCATCTTTGTTTACAGAAAGAGTTCATCTTAGCCGAACGGCATGTGAAAGAGGTTAAAATAGCGATTAAAAAGGCAATAACGATTCACAAATCGATTTAATACTCAATTAGAGAGGGATCGGCGTCAACCACATGCCTTGTGTGGGTTCAGTCCTCTAGGTTTGCCGTAATCAACAGGTTGAAAGTCAACGAGGATTTTTTTTTTCTGTCTGCCACTACCGCATATCCAGTAGAAGGGATGCGTCTCTCTGTACCCATTTTCTTTCTTCTGTGGGTTAAAGCCCTGACATTGAAAAATCTCAATTATTCCGTCCCAGAGGAGCAAGGACCTGGCACTGTTATAGGTAATATAGCAAAAGAAGCCGGATATGGGACTATGGAGAGAGGGAAGAAATCCAACTTCAGAGTGCTGGAGAATTCTGCACCACATCTGGTGGATGTTGACCCGGAGAGTGGACTTATCTTCACCAAACAAAGGATTGACAGGGAGACATTATGCAGGCGCAACCCAAAGTGCCAGCTCTCCATGGAGGTGTTTGCCAATGACAAGGAAATATGTATGATCAAGATTGATATACAGGACATAAATGACAACTCGCCCAGTTTCCCCTCAGATCATGTTAATATTGATATTTCTGAAAACGCAGCTGCTGGGACTCGCTTTCCTCTGACTATTGCACATGACTCAGATTCTGGGGAAAATGGGATAAAGACCTATCAGGTCACAAGAGACGATTACAACACATTCTCTCTGGATTTAAAAGTGAGGGGTGATGGGACTATATATCCAGAGCTGGTGGTTCAGAGACCTCTGGATAGGGAGGATCAGAGTCATCACACCCTTCTGCTCACAGCCATAGATGGAGGGGAGTATCCGAGATCGGGCTCCATGCAAATTAACGTCAGAGTGACTGATTCGAATGACAACAGCCCGGTTTTTGAAAAATCCTCCTATGTGATTGAGATTGCGGAGAATTCACCTCCTGGAAAAGTGCTCATAGATTTAAACGCCACTGATCAAGATGAGGGAAGCAACGGGCAAGTGATTTATTCCTTTACTGGATATGCATCTGAAAGAATCCAAGATCTGTTCTCCATTGACCCCAATACTGGCGTCATCAAGGTCCAGGGAGAGATTGACTTTGAAGAGAATCCGATCATAGAGTTTGACGTACAAGCTAAGGATCTTGGACCCAACCCGATACCAGGCCACTGTAAAATAACTGTGAAAGTGCTGGACAAAAATGACAACTCGCCAGTAATAAGTTTTGTTTCTGTGCGGCAGGGAGCCATCAGCGAGGCCGCACCTCCTGAATCCGTCATAGCGCTTGTCAGAGTGACGGACAAAGATTCTGGGCGAAACGGTCAGCTCCAGTGCAGGGTGCTGGGAAACGTACCCTTCAGACTGCAGGAGAACAATGATAATTTCTACACGCTGCTCACAGACAGGCCTCTGGACAGGGAAATGAAGGATGAGTACAATGTAACAATCGTGGCGAGAGATAATGGTATCCCGTCTTTGAACTACACGAAGTCGTTTACTGTGAAGATTTTAGACGAGAACGACAATGCACCACGCTTTACAAAGACAGTGTACGTGCTACAGGTGCCTGAGAACAACATCCCAGGGGAGTACTTGGGCTCCGTTCTGGCCCATGACCCAGATGTGGGCAGAAATGGAACAGTTTCTTACTCCATTCTGCCGTCACATATTGGAGATGTTTCAGTGTACACCTACGTTTCCGTTAACCCCACAAATGGAGCCATATACGCCTCAAGGTCTTTTAATTACGAGCAGACGAAATCCTTCGAGTTCAAAGTTCAAGCAAAAGATGGAGGATCCCCACACATGGAAAGCACTTCTACAGTCAGGGTTAATGTCCTTGACGTCAACGACAATCTCCCAGTTATCATCCTACCCCTCCTGCTGAATGATACAGCTGAAATCCCAGTGCCTCGAAACGTAGGTATTGGATACATCGTGGCTACAGTGAAAGCGGTGGACCACGACCATGGAGAGAGTGGCCACCTGACCTACGAGATCACAGAAGGAAATGACGACCACCTGTTCGAGATGGATCCGGTGGGAGGGGAGGTCAGAACTGCCCACGCTCTTTGGGAAGAGGTCGCCCCGGTGGTTGAGCTGGTGGTGAAGGTAACTGACCATGGCAAGCCCCCCTTATCTGCCGTGGCTAAGCTGATCATTAAGGCGAACACGGAGACAGCGGCAGGAGGGGGTTCCAGCACAGGCGGGGAGCAGCAGCACTGGGATGTATCCCTGCCCCTCATAGTTACCCTCTGCATTATCTCTGTCATGCTCTTAGCAGTCATGACCGCCATCGCTGTCAAGTCCAAGCATCAAGATAAGGAGGCTGGGAATTATAACTGCCGCATGGCTGAGTACTCCAATCCTCCAGTGGGGAAAGGCAAAAAGAAAAGGATCAACAAGAGTGACATCATGCTGGTGCAGAGTGAGATGGAGGAGAGAGATTCTGCCAGCCGGATGAACGTGGTGAGCAGCCCTTCGCTCATCACATCACCAATATGTTTTGACTACCAGAGCCCTCTGCCACTCACGCTGCCCAGGTCAGAGGTCATGTACCTGAAAACCACCCCAAACAGCCTGACAGTCCCCAGAGCAGGCTGCCACTCCAGCTTTGCCGGGCTTAGCACAGACACTCCAGCGAATAGGATGTCAGTGATACAGGTAAGGAGGATGCTGCACTATATTCTTTATCTGCCCTTTATTCTGGCTTATCTGCGCCCGCTGCTTTGCCATACAAATCTGACAAAAGCAAAGTAATCGACTGAAAAAGGGAAACTCTGTCTCTGTGGGCAGACATCATTATTATCACTTATTCTTTCTCCGTTATGACACTATAATATATTCTCTGGACGATATGGCAACTTAGTATTTAAATATACTCATTTGTTTTAATGGCATTAGCTCTTTCTGTCTTCATTTGAGAAACAAGAATCCTTTTAGAAATGGCTCCATAGTAAGTGTTCTTCTCTTGCAAAATGGTACAGGTGGTGTGCATAATGAGAGAGTCCTCTCAGTTAGACATGCAAACAGTGTGAGTCTTGAACAAGGCTGCTGTGACCCTGCCAGATCCACTGCTATAGAGTGAAAACAAAACCCTGCCTGAAATGTGGGATTGGACAGGTGTTTGAGCAGCTTGTCCGATCACATTACTGAACCAATGTGCACCAGACAGCTAGATGCACACAGCATAACCTCACAATCGCATTTTTCGCTCCCCACAAATATGGGCCAGATCCACCCATCCGCATCCAAAGTTGGCACGATAAGGCCATTAATAGGGTCCAGCCTCGCCGTGTAGAGATAGCAGGGTTGTATACACGCGCCAGCTAACATGCTAATTTGACAGCATGGGCTTGTAGTGCTGTTTAGCACGGCAGAATTATCTGTTGTAAACGATGTAAATAAATAGGACAGTCGCACAGACAGTCTCATTTGGAGATGATAACACAGATGACAAGGCCTGGCACTGTCACCAGTCACTAGGGTATGTGGGTGTGATCAACACAAACACACATTATTTTCAAGATAGGGGAAAAAGGAAGCTGATGACAGTGGCTAATGCTTTACTCCTTTGCCTTGCCAAGGAGGCGCATATGGTCACAATGGAGATTTGCTCTTATCATGCCGTTATCACTGGCAGGTGCTCCCTGGCTTTTGTGAAATATTTCAGGTGCTGCAATAAAGGTCTGAAAGCCAGACAAGAACACACATTTTTCTGTCTGCTTGAATCTTATGTTACTCAAGCTAAATGTTGAACATTGCATGACAATTTTAACAATGCAAAATGTAATTTTCCTTTCATTTTCTAGACCGAAAATTTCCCCTCAGAACCCAATTATGCTGGCAGCAGGCAGCCATTTGTTCAAAGGTAAGAGCTTCTATCCAAAAGCTTCCTGACCAGTGCATTTAGCTTCTTCATCTTTGTATCAAGGCAGCTGACTGTGGCTATCAAACAGGAGCACTCACGCAGAGGTAATGGCAAGTCATGTTTTTTTTTCTCCCCTTCCTTCTATTCTGCTGCAGCTCAACATTTAAGGATGCAGAACGAGCGAGCCTCCGAGACAGTGGCCATGGTGATAGTGACCAGGCTGATAGTGACCAGGATACTAATAAAGGCTCACACTGCGACACGTCTGCAAGGGAGGCCCTCAAGATGAAAGCAACAGCAGTTAATGGGCAGCCTTTTGAGCAGGGTGAGTGGATGCACTCTCTTCCTGACATTCTGAAGATGCCTACAACTAACTCTTGTGCCACACATTGTTCACACTCTTTGCACATAGAACATAAAACGCAGCTCGCTTGTGTTTAAGTAAAGGTCCAACAACCCCTGGTTAAAGCAAACACAGACAAATATTTATCATGGAACAGGTAAACTCTAGCTGTTATTACATGTAAGTAGTGTTATCTTGCACCGCTTTACATTGCAGACAGCCTGAGCTGTGTTGCAAAAGATGACATGAAGGCACCAGAGTGGAAGGTAGATGGTAGTTTAAAAGGATAAAAGAGTCCATTGGCTGAAGGTAAAATGTTCAAACATCTTCTGTCTGACTTTGCCATCAAACAAACTCATATGCATGGCAAAGTGCACCCCAGTCTGTGTCTCTTTTGATCACGTCATTATTTGAACACAGATTCACTGCATGCATGTCTTGAATAAAACGACAGAGACAAGAAAGCATGATAGACACTTGCGGTGCAAAATGACAGGTATTTCTGGTTCAACATGACAGAATGTTTCCACCTTATGCTGGGAAAGGGTTTCTCAGTTATTATCGGTTTTGCCGCGGTTACACTGTTTTCAGTGGAGCTTCTGCCTTACAACTGAAAATAGAAATGTTAAATTTTATTTCACAAATCTGAAACGATGTGCGCTGCCAGGAGTGTAATCATAGATGATTGTCAGACTGTTGCAACCTGACTGACCTGATAGGAGCCGATATATTTAGCTATTGTGGACATAAACTGGAAATATGAAAGCAACTCTCCCTGGTAAGATAAAAGGAAATGGGGGACTCGAGTGAAGTAGTGATGTTTCTCATTTCCTTGTGTGAGGTTTGGAGGAGAACGTCTCTGGTCATAAGGTCCCTATGCAGTACTTTCCACACCATTTACATTGCTCTGAACTGTTTGTTTGAGGCATGCTCAGGAGGGCAGAGATAGAAACACTCTTGAGTCTGCCAGTAGGATGTGCGAATCTCTCCCTCTCTATCTGTCTCACTTTTGTGTGTCTGTGTGTGCGTGTTTTTTGCCCGAGTGTGCTATGAGAAATTATGGCAGACCAAACTTGACTCCGTGGGAGGTGTAAATTCAATCACAATTTTTTTTTCTGCAGCACATTTCTTGAATCTGATTCAGGGAAAGTTCTAAGGCCAATCAAATGGACGGATATTGAAAGCAATGTTTTGTACATGCGAGACAGAATATTTACATGTGCACCGCTGACGCTCACTTTGACAGTTAATTTATAGACCTGCATTTGTAAGATAAGAGAAATGCAAAGAAGTGAGGCACTGCTTTTAATATTAATCGTTTTTTTCCCTGCTAATGCTTTTCCTGTTTGCACGTGGGAAATGTAGTTAAAAAGCCAAGGTGGTTACGTTAAATGGTTTTCTCTCTCGGGGTTGGTCAGTTGAGCATTAAATGGTGTCACTGCCTGCTCACTACAAGATGGAAGATCTACATTATGCACAATGCCTCAGACCTGATCACACAAAAACATCACCCTGCAACCCACACACTCCTCTGTCTCTCGCTCACACACACACACACACACACACACACAGGTACATTTATTGAACAACAAAGCCACTGTTTTGCAGATTCCGACACGATAGCGATATTATCCAAAATGGAGCCACCACAGAATTTTCTGTTCCAAATGCACCAACACAAAAGCTTGTGGGTTAAGTAGTAATGCTTTTATGTCTTTACCTTTACCATCCCTCTAGTCTCCCGGCTGCTTTGATACAGGTAATATATGCACCTGTGCAGCTTCCACTATCATGCACACTGAATATTTATTCGCTCTCACAGACACCAGATGCACAGTGGGTATGTTGCTAGGCTTTCTCTGATTCTATTTATAATGGGCAGGCAGTCTCTTTGTTTTTTTGAGAACATGTTATTGTTCCATTCACAGATGCCCGTAAGATCACAGCTACTCTGTCACTTTGTCATGATTCTATTATGTGACTATGTAAATGCACCGGACTATAGAACACCATTGTGTAACTCGGTAATTTTACAGCAATTATTTAACAGTTTTTATTCAGTGATGAAATGGAGAATGGGAATGGAAAGCCAATGGCAGGCACAATAGATGAAAGCAGCCTCACTTCCTCATCCTCCTCCTCCTGCATATTATTTTGAAATAATATGAATTATAAAGCCACTAAAAGCAGCGTGACACCTTTATTTGTTTAAATTGGTGCATGTAGTTACAACCGTTTAATATACATTTTGTAAAAAACTACCTTGTGTTCATAATTATAACAGGAAAAGGACTACAAATGTTCATTTCCTGTATGCACTAAGAATTAAATGTTACAAAAAGCTGCAGACATGCTCCTCAAATTGCTTCTGATTCATACCGAGACAAAAAACAAAACGACAAAAATACCTTTCTGTGTTTTCGCTGAACCTTCTAAGCACATACATCTCTTTGCATCAGCATCATCTGCTGGCTCCTCTGCAGTGATAGGTACCATGGAAATGAATCCAGCATCTCCCTGCTTCTCCCTGCTTATGCTTATTGTTCTGGCCTCATGTATCCGTGTCTCACAAAATACTTTTCTCTGTGGCGCCAGCAGAAAGACGGAGTAACACGAATGCATGGGCCGCACAACCGTAATCTTTGGGTGTAGATGCTTCAAAGCGTATGACTTGTAATGTGCAGGGTCTGTGTTGCAGTTTTGCCGTATCAAAGACGTCATTTAGCGCTCCCTTTTGATGTAGAATGCATTTTGAACCCAAATGTGTATTTTCTCTTGATCTTCGCCCTGACAAAGACAGCAGCAGAAAGACTTGAGCTTTGAATGTAACATTGAAAGTTCACATAAGTTCAAATAGTTAAAATGGCTTTTTACCAACATCTGGAGATGGACACAGTTACATTTTATTGCACCATAAACTTAATACTGAGTGAGCAGCCGATCGGTTATTACATTGCAGTCTTTAACTTGAGTCTTTAACTATCACCATACTTCTCTGTTGGTGACATAGCACCTGACCTGCTCAATATAACACTAAAAGCGTGATAGATCTAATTTTGATCATAATTACAATCTTATTTAGTTTTAAACCCTTTAAAAAACGTCATGTTTGCTTTGAGACATGTTTCTTTTTTTACTTGAATCTCTTTGATGTAAGATAAAAGTCCTCGCGAGAGACCTCGCCAAGAGTGCAACAGAAAAACAGCATAAAAAGACTTACACAACCGGCACACACTACAAATGAGCTTACAAAGTCTTGAAAATGTCCAGACAAGATGCGATAAAAGAGTATAGACCAATGACTGTATGTATAGTTGGATTCCATTTGCTCTCATTGTATGGAATTGATGCCAAAATACCCCCCGTGATAGACGCTGCCATCTTGCGATGGTGATGTCATTTTAAGCCAGAGTCTACGTTTTAGAGATCGGCGGGTGGAGTCGCCGTAGCCACTTCCGCTTACCAAAACACACACTTAACTCACCGAAAAAACAGCAAAGATCGCGCACGCCAGCATGTTTAACAGCTTCTTTGTGTTGGTCTGAAGCAGACGTTCACAGATGTGGAAACTTCTGTAGTGATTGTTTTAGTAACGTCCCCTCTCGCCGTTCCTCCTCTACTCTGCTAACTCGGAACAGATCGGCTGCAGGAGTCAACAGAGCTGTCAATCATCCTTTTGACAGCATCAAATAACTAATTAAAAATAAACTTGTCAGAAAAATGAACACTTGGACATAAATCAGCATAATAAGAACTAACTATAATGACAGAAACTATGTTTGAGAATATTTTATTTGACGTGTATTTTGATTTTATAGTTTGCCTAATGTCCCATCTGTTAACATGGAGGAGGCGGGCTTTATGACCTATACTGCAACCGGTCAGCAGGGGGCACTTGAAATGTTTTGGCTTCACTTTTAGGGAGCTGTCATGTCATCTATCTTTTTATACAATCTATGGCATAGACTAATCCAGCGACCGATTTGTGCATGCTGCCATCTTGTGGAGCCGCCATTACTGCCTGACTAAGGGGCTTGTGATGGCAGCATTTAGTTGGATTGAAGATGTTAGACAGCTGCCTCTCGTTACTAATGAATGTACCTTAGTCTGGCGATCTTAACATTATTTAGATTAAACATATTAGACATCGGTTACAACAACAGCCTGATTACATAATGGAGAAACAGAGAAAAATCGACCATCTGCCACATATTTGTGATGAAGTGCTGTGTAATGTAAAATTATTCTGCTAGCTAGTTAAAGGTAAAAGGTAAATATCTGTTAAGTCACTATCTATCACCGAATGAGGTAACACAATGGTGATTGAGCCTATGGCCCACTGATGAAAGCCTTTGCATTTGCAGTATATAGTGTTATTACAGACTAGGTGTCTGTGGCGACATTCGCGGAAAGAAAAGGAAACAAATTCAACTCTCAGATGAAAAAGGAAAGTGAGGACAATCAAGAGTTAGAACCATGACAAAGGGAGCCAGCCGTAGACGTCTGGTTAAATTGTGAAATGTGCTCCTGTAATTACTGCTTATTGCCAGTGGGTGGCGCTCAAGTAACTGAAATGTTTGAGATTGTATCTTTAACTTGAGCAACTAACAGCTGCACTTAATCTTCACAAACTGCACTGGCAAATATGTTTTTAATAGATATTCATTCAGCGCGTATTTTCTATTTTTCTGCTGATGCAGCTGCTCTGTATGATTACATGCAGCTCTTACTTGATTATGCTAACTATCTAGTAGAGGAACGTTATACGAGATCATTTTAATAAGCGCCTGGCGATTAACAACAACATACATCTACAGGTCACTCAGAGAGGAACGAAATATATTAATTATAATATTCTCAATTCACTTGTGAAAAATATCTTAGTCCTCTGTGCAGCCAGTGGATATGTAAAGTGTCCGGTCTCATACAGTGGGACTCTTCATGACGTTAATGCTTGTGTATTGTGCAAGTTAAAGTTTGTCATGACTGTTAGAGCAGCTGTTTAACTCCACAGGTTCTTCCTGATGTCCGTTGTATGGTTGTTGAAAGTACAGTTACATAGAAAGTAAAAGTAAATGTAGAAAATTGTTCACTTCTGAGGACAGCTTGCATTCGAATGTACAGATGTTGTAGGGAGACGCCACCGCAGTAATGTCTGTCAACTTCCGGTGATTCCCCGGATGAGTGCATAGACACTATCTGATTGGAATGTGTAAGCAGATATGATGTTTCAAACTAACTATAATGAAGTACAAGCTGTAAATGCAGAGGTAAAAATATCGACTTGTAGCATCATTTTCCAGTGCTCGAAACTAAAATTGATAAATTTAGAGCAGATTACTGAATGAATTATTCATAAGTCTTTAATTTGAGAGTTTTTAAAGGAGCAATACGCCCCTAGAAAAGCCACTGTCAGTCAAACAGTGTTCTCTGTAATCGATAGAAGCAATAATATTTGAAATTGGTGCCATAGCTGTGGAGAAAGTCGTAAAAAATACAACACCCAGCGTGCATTGCGCTTCTCCCTCTGAAAGGAACGGCCCAGCGAGAGGCGCTGGAGTGAAATACTACAGTTTTGCTGCAGGCAACGGCTCAGAGCAGTACAGAACCCGAAATACAACAAGAATATACCGGTGGATCGTAGTCAGGTCTGCAGTCTACATTTCAAACCTGACGATTTTGATGACATTGATTGAGGAAGTGTAGTTTAGCAAGCTCCCTGGCCTTCGCCAGATGACGTGTTTAATGTAGTCTGGCAGAGGTTTTCCAGGGTCCACAGGAGAAGCGGATAGCAAAGAAGTGAGGCGCAGAGCGAAATTGCATTTTTTCCTACCCTAATGGCATTATCTCCCCATGATACAGCATGATAGGACTGATGTTGAAAATCAGCGAACTGGCCCTTTAACACAGCATTCATAATAAGCCTCCCCCTCCGGTGCAATGACACCAGTTGCTTCCTCTTGGATGCATGTTTACGATCTTACACCTAGTCGCTCTGTCTTTACACACAGTCCTGTCCTCACACCCTGCATGCTGTTATTTACCCAAAGTTTGACACCCAGAGTTTCCCAGAGCACAGAAAAATAAGAAAAGAGAGGCATGGGGCAGATAAAAACACAGCCACGTGTTTCTTTTGCCTCATAAGTGATGATTCAGAGGGACTACTTTAGTCTATATGTTGTTCTTTAGGAAAAATGTCCCCTTTAACATAAGAATTCTTTGCTATAAAACCTCTAAAACAGTTACATCAGATTAACAGCCCCGTTAAACATGTTAAATATCCTTCCAGTCAAAGAATAATTAACACTTCCATTTTGTCCTCAGACTGCATGTGTGTGTGTGGGTGTGTTGGTGGGCGTTCATGGACTTGAGCAGCAGTGTGTGATGGTGGTGGCGGCGTGTACTTTGCAAAACGCGTTGCATGTGTGGTGCTAGTTCTCAAATGTCTTTGGGGCTGAGGAGCCAGAGACGGTATCTTGTGTTTTTCTTCTTCTTCTTCTTCTTCTTCTTCTTCTTCCTTTGTCTGAAACCTCCCCCTTGGATTCGTGCATCCTCCAGCAAACTTGGCGAGGCTGGTGCACGGAGAAAGAGGCTGCGTTTCCTTTGAACGCGAGGATCTCCCCACCTCTTCGAGGAAAGAATCACGTCTCGTGGAGCTCCCCCTTGTTCCAGGCTAATATTCTCATCCTCATCAGGGCCAAGTTTCAAAACAAGATCAAGTGCCTCATTCACAGTTAGTCACTCTTTGATATCACTGAATGGCTTCTGAGCAAACACAGAGGCCTTATTAATAGAACAAAGTTATGAGAGCTGATTAGTGAAGTATTGAGCCATATTGTGATTGGAAGAAATGTTGTGTTCATTTCCAGAAGCAAGTTTCGGTTGGACTTTTTGGTTCCCGTTGGAGAAGGTGATGGATTTACGAGAGAGGAGGATTGTATCCCGAATTTTTTATATTTTTCTGCTGTAATATTTCACTGCGATGGGAGACACGCACGTAGAGGAGGAGATGTGTGTATCCGACTTTGAGTGCTTTCCCCGGCTCATTCTTCATTTCTAGTTTGTCAACCATAGCTTGTCAGAAATACCCAACTCTGATTCCATTCAGGGGGCGTTATTTCAATATGTTTGCTTATCTATAGTAAAGGATTACATTGGGACCCTGTGGCAGTGGCGGCAAAGAAAACACATTTATTATATTAAAGTTAAATCAGTCGTCAGAACATCACCAAGATTAAATTTATACTTCAACAAATGACATCGCTGTTTGGCTTTCATGTATAACAAATGAACGAAAACTGTCATTTACCCCCAATTTACAAGGACATGTTTGACATTTCGCTTCATGCCACTGCATGCAAAATACCTCCATGCATCAGTGTCAAATTAATTTTGTTAGCGGAGTGTAATGGCTGCAGAAAAAAAAGGAGAAACCTTCTGCATCATAACACCATAAAAAATTGGCCCATTCTGCGTGTCGCTCCCAGTGTGCTTACTTCATGTCCAGGGTGGATGTGGTGTGAAATGTAAAAGACTGAGTAACGGTGCAAAAGATAGATCCTTTTCCCATTGCTCCACTTTTTTTGTGACTGACACTAATACACAGTCACTCGCACATGTTGTACAGTCCTGTGGCGTTTGGCTCTGTGTTCGGCATCAACTCATTCAGCTGCAGATACAACAGTCATGAAATAATCAGACAACAACTTGAGCCCGGAATATGCTGTCAGGAAAAAGAGGTTGCATTTTTTATTGCATCATGGGACGTAAACAACCGATCCTTCCATAGCATCTAAAGCTCACTGTTCATCACTCTTGCCAATTTTTTTCACCTAAGCATTTATGTTTCAACAGATCCCGGAGTAGTTGTTTATTTCCTTCCTGCATGAAGAAACAGTTGACCAGCAATTACAGTCAACAAGGTCCTCTTGTGGCAAGGGCAGGTCACAATATACGTCCCCTAATAAGAAGTGAAATGCAAAATTGGCCGCATGCAAATGAGCTGCTGAGAAAGCACCAGACTGCTTTAAAGTAATTAGAAAAATTACTAAAGGTCAAACTAAAGAGTTTGTGCTGCGAAAGGTCCAATTTCACCTTCATTCTTTACTTTTCACACGTCTTATAGTTTCTTTTTTAGATACTTTCCATGTAGGAAATCGACACCCATGCATTGACAACAATAATGAGCTCTAACTATTGTCCAACTATAGAATTTCTCACCACTTTCTGATTACAAATGATAAATATATGACATGCAAATTCCACAGATGTTTTTCTGTGTGGTCCGCACAAACTGCTGGAAATGACAAACGCATCACTTCCTCTGCACCAGATGATGTTTTCCAGGAAACTCCTACACAGGTTGTTTCGCCGAGCAGAGGTTTCATGGAGAGGATTAATTAGTCGTTGGCTATATGTGTTGACAAGCACGAAGCAAAATGAACATTATTGCATGTTAATTATTGTGTGACGTTGTTGTTTCAGGTTGCATTGTGGAGGTATTTTCCACAGTAACTTGCATAATTTGAACCTTCAAACAAGCTGTTGCAGCAGGCTGCTGGTCCTGGTTTTAATTTGAAAGATTCCAGTGAAGCATACTTAAAAACTTCTATCACATATGATGTATTCGTTGGTTGTAAGATTTTAAGAATAGTACTTGAATTTGTGTTTGTTGGAGTGTTTTATTATTGTTGCTCATCCTTCAAAATGCCATCTACATTGTCTTCTGGCTTGTTTATTCTTACCCCAGCAGGGTCCAATAACAAATGTTTAACTGTTTTTGCAGAGCAAGACAAATCAGTCCACTGCACCGATGAATGTCGTGCACTGGGACATTCTGACAGATGCTGGATGCCAAAGTTACGGGTAGGAAGCCAAGCAGACAGCGCCGATAATCGCACCAACCTTTTCATCCCTGTGGGAATGGATGCCATGGTAGAGACAGAGATTTATGGCACCATCAGCTGCAGCAGCAGAAAAACGCTCAGCACGTTTGGAAAGGAACAGCGGGACAGTACAATCCTCGTGGCCAATGTCAAACCTTACTTAAAATCGCAGCGTGCGCTGAGCCCACCGCTACAGGAGAGTCCATCTGCGTCCAGTAGTCCCACCAAGAGTAGTTTGCCCCTGGACTTGGCCAGCCAAGAGTCCAAAGAGGAGAGGGAGGGGGGCTCAGACAGCAGTGCCTATGGCCCTCCAGATGGCCAGTGCTCCCCGCTGCACACCGAATTGGAGGAGCCCTCCTACCTGACCTGCGAGCTCAGACCGAAGTCCCTGTCGAGCAGCCTCATTCACAGCTCCGTCATCAGCCAGGAGTGCGGGGGGTCAGAGTGTGCCCTCGACCCGCGGGACTCTGGCAACTGACAGGTCACATGATCCCCGCTCGCTCGCTCGCTCTCACCTGCCAGAGGTGTGATGATGATATCACAGAATAATGACCAGGAGGAGGTTTCTTTTTCACCCACAGAGGTATTCAGACACGCATTGTATAACCAAAAACCATCTGCTTTGTATGTTTTTTTTTTTGAGTTTGTGACTTGTTGTGTTTCGGTGAAATATGTGTCCTTGACTGCTGTGAAGGTTTGGGGGGGAAATCAATGCTTACCTGACTTCAAGTGTTTCCATGGTGTACTGTACCTGTCAATTTAGATGTCTGTATTTTACACATTTCAAGCTCCAATTTTGTGAGGCTGTTGAAGAAATTGCTACTGTTAAGCTATTGAGTCCTGTCTGCTTTTGTACAGTGAAGCTCTCTGTCTCCATTTAGTGTATAAGGAACATCTCTTTGAATATCACAGGAAACTGAAATACATATCAGTGACGTTAAATACAAAAAGTGAAGTGTCTTAGGAACTGTGAAAATGGTGGTGCGACAGGGAACGTCCCTTTTCATAAAACCATCGAAGGTTCCTCTAAAAACAGTTTTTTAAGAATGTATTTGTAATTTTATTGTCGTCCTCTGCAGTTTATGTGAAAATAAGCTGAGCTTACACGTGAATGTGGGCTACTGTACTTGTTGTGTATTTTATTAAATTTGTATACACTGTGCTCATGGAAGGCAATTCTTTTTGAGTGGTGACAACTGCAACTAAAGCTGTCATGTGTCTATGTCGGAGAAGTGCATTAATGTGTACAAGGTGCTTAATACGTGTTAATGACAAAAGCCACTAGCGACTCATCAACTGTGCCAACGTTAGCTGTAACCTGTATACCAGCACATGTAATCTAGCTGTAGTCTAGATCCTTCTATAGGGGAACTTCAGAAGAGAGTCACTATCCACGTTTTACACAGCTATTTCTATTTAAAAACGCAAATAAAATCAGGCACTGTGTGTTAGTGCACCCAACAGAAGATGACTTCCTCTGCTCAATGCTTACATATATATTATAAATAACTCATGCTTCTCGCTCTCTCAAATTCACAGTCCTCACAGCGGCTGTCAGCTGATGTCTACTTGTGATTGTAGGAATATTCATGAATGTGTCCGACAAATGACGGGACATGAAAAAAGGGAAACGTTAACATTCAGCTTGCAACAAGCGAGGACTTTTGGCAATGAATTCTTTGATTAGTTAAATGAAATTTTAATGATCCCTGTGGGGCGAAGTGGGTCACTGGAGCAGCAAACGATTGAACAAATAGTGCATTGAAGGTTACAACAAATAAAGAGAAAAAAGGGAATATTACAACAGATACAAATACAGTATCCTCTCTGAAGATATTCCAAGGTTAGGAGATATTGGTGTTTAATCTGTGGGAATTCATTGCCTCTTCACAGAGGGGTAAAAGTGTCAATCATTTACTCTTTCCATAATGAGATATAGAGAAGTGCATGTGCAAATCTCCTCTTTATATGCACAGTGTGGTATTTACTGTTCATTCAAATGCAGAAAGGGTAGGTGTAGTTACAGAAGGCCACGGTCCAGAGACATATTAGAGCAGCCTTAACCGCTGCAACACATCCATTTTCTTATTTCTTTGCAAACGTAATCACTTTCTTTAAACCTGGCTGCTTTTTATGTGTGCAGGCAGAAAGACAGGAACATAAATGACGCCGTGACCACTGTAACACTACTTATAAAACCGGGAGCATATCCACTGCATCTGCTTGGCATTGTCTATATAGAAAGATTAAGTACAAACATGGGTGTATGTTTACAGAGATAGATCACTAAAGCTAGGAATCCTGCATATGTAGAAGTGCTTTCTGTTTTTCATCTGTAAAACAATCACAAAAAAGTCTCCCGTTTCTTTTTGCTTAGTTTAGTTTAGTTTCTCCATCTGGAGACGCTGACTTTTGTACCCCAGCTCGGTGAGCGGTTTGAGAACGCCTTGTTTTTCATGCGCTCTGGATAACAGAATCCTGTCATCTACTGAGAGCTGACTATAAGTACGACTCAGTTTCTCCTCGGGGAAAACACATTAATTTGGATTTTGATTTGCATTTGTTTTGGTGCTGGTATTGACACAATTCCAGACCTAGATGTCTCATCTCAGCAGGCAGCTCTGATGAGCTCATCTGCATAAGTTGAAATACTCTTTGAGAGGGAGATTGCGTGGGTCACAGCAACTCATCCCATTGAAATACAGACAGAAACATCACATCATTTTATCTGTATCAGTCCCAGGGTTTCAGAACACGGGGGATGAAGACAGGTGAGCAGAATGTCAAGTAGAAAAGGGTTGAACCGTTTGCTGCGACACTTACGCTGCCAATTTCTTAACACTATATCATTGTTTTACATCACACGGATATAAAACAGGTTAAACTTCCACTTCTGCCATAATTATGCAACATTTGCTTTGAAGCAAACCCTTTCTTAATTAACACTGTACTACTGTACAGCTGCTCGACAAAAAAAGTGCAATGTTGTGGAGGGGAGCTGCATGCAGATTAAGGACTAGCATGCCGTGTTGGATGAATATGACTTGTCTCTCAAAATGATTACAGTCACACTGAAAGGGAATTACAGACAATGAAAGTGATCTGTGTAATACCTCCATTCTTCTACATTTTACATACACAAATGATCTATTCAGATGAAAATGGAATGAGCAGTGTACCATTCAGTTGTGAAAAATTGACATGCTCACCCTGAGTACTTAAGCTTTTAATTCAATAATTCAATAACACAGCCGATTAAGAGCTTGTCTTCCACCTCCACCAAATGCTATAAGAGATGGTTCCACTTGGCTGAGAACTGTTGGTGGGGAAACAATAGTGAACACAACACACAAACAATATTGAGAGTGCAGTTTTCATTTGAACTGAGCGATGTCATTGAACACAGCATGCGTGCCTTAAGGGCAACAATATTAAAATGCTGCTGCTCGGTTTATTTGCATATTTGTTTAAAACGTAGAAAACAAACTTGCACATTAAAAGCTAAAACTGTACCCAATTAGGTAATGTAAATGTGACGCCTCTGAATTTAATGTTGAAGAGGTGACACTGAGAATGACTTTGTATAATACACTCTGTGAATTAATTCATGCAGTAATGAATTAATGCAAACATTCCTTTTTTAATGAAAGAATTTAAAGTGTGCTAGAAACACTTATAGTCGTGTGAACCTTTGCCATTCTCCCTTTTCACACAATTGTCACACAAAGTTATCAGGTGTCTTGATAGAACACGATCCAAAAGATGACACAAATGAAATGTGAATAACAGTTTATTAATTAATTGATTTGAAACTTGATTAAAAGAATGTTTGTTTTTTCACTTTCCTGGCAGGAGTAGCAGGAGAAGATTGACACCACTCTCATATCTGTACGTTAGCTAAATTGGCTATGAAGCCCCAAGGAGCTTCATGCTAGCTTAGGTTGTCACAAATACTGTTAACAGGGAGAAAAACGTTTCTAACACTGCTCACCAATTATCACAGCATATTTTATTTGTTTAAAAGTGTCAAAAAGAGTTGTGGGTGTCACATTTTGTGTAAACAGAGCCAGCTGTTTGTGTTTCTAGCCTGTGCTTAACAAAGCTAATTGGGCGCTAGCTTTAAATGAGCATATAGACATAGAGTGGTATCAATCTAAAGCTCGGCAAGAAGGCAGAGTGACACAGTTTCTAAAATGTCAAACTATTATTTAAGAGATTAAATAGAGGTAGTTAATCGTTTGTTAGCTCATATAGCACATTTGTGTATCGGATTTTATTGGGCAAAAGCTTTTAAGACACTATTGGCCTATTAGACGTTGGAAGCTAACTAGTCAACTATCAATCTTTTCATCTAAAACTCAGAAAGATGGCAAATAAACACATTCCAAAACATTCCAAAATGTCAAACTATTATTTAAGATATTAAAACCGTTTTTTTTTGTTACAGTTTTAGCCCACTGCATAGAGGTATTAATAGAGGCCAATCGTTTATTAGCTCATACAGCGCATTGTTTTATCAGATTTTATAAGGCGAATTATAAGCTTTAAGACAATATTAACCTATTAGACGCTGGAAGCTAGCTAGCTTTAAATTAGCATACAGATAAGAGTGGTATCAATCTTTGCTCAGCAAGAAAGCAGATTAACACATTTTCAAAAATGTCAAACTATTATTTAAGATATTAAAACCTCTTTTACAGTTTTAGACCACAGCATACAGGTAGCTAACCGTTTATTAGCTCATATAGCACACTGGTTTATCAGATTTAATGAAGCAACTTACAAGCTTTTAAGACAATATAAGCCTATTAGCCACATGTTAAGCATGCCAGATCTTACCAACCCTTATAGGTTAAAGTACTGGAGAAATACTGAGCATTGTGTTATATTAAGACACAGCTATTTTGCACTGTCTCTTTGTTGTAGCCATTTATCTTGGTTGCATTGGTGATGGATTATAAAAGAATTTCTTTTCACTAAGAAAATGGAGCTGTCAAATGACTAAACTAAGAGCACACTGGTCAAAGGACAGGATTGCGAAAGCCTCCTGAAAACACACAGAAAAATAAGTTAACCAAATTGATTAATGTGCTGTTAAATTTCTACTGAGCACAGTGGCAAGGAAATAAATCTAAATGCCATCTTTCACTTTTTGGTAATGATTTCCTTAATTTGGATTCAAAGTAGCGCTGTAAGATATTCATGTGCTGAAGCCAGTGCACTTTCACAATTTATTTTCCCTTTGTGTCTGTAGACAGACTTGACAGGGCAGTCTGGGAGCCTTTTGCAAAACACTGTCCTTTTAAACATTGTTCTGCTCTCTTTTTCAAAGCCGTGTGACAATGCTGACTGCATTTAGTTTTATTTAGACCCACAGGAATTAACACTCCTTTTATTGACCCCGGTTGACAGAAAAAATCCAGACAACACAGACATTTTATTTTGAGTGCTTGTTAAAAAGGTGTTACTTATGGCATTCTCCTGTGGGAGCAGTTCAAATGCGCGGCAATCTGTCAATCATGATTGATGTTTCACGCCAGGAGAGGGATATAGCATGAGGGACTGATCCGGCAGGACTTCACACAGGTTTCGCTATGTGTTACTGGGTCATGACACACTTTCCACACTTTGAATCAGGCAAAAATAGTCCTCTACACGCCTTTTTAGTGACAAAGTGGGCCAGTATCTGCATAAAGTGGAAAAGCTAATGCGCTCTGTCATACGCTCAAAAGTCCTGCGTCTAAAAAGCTTCACCCTTTAAGTGCTTTTGTCTGCCATCACAAATAAGATGGAATATTTAAAGGGGAGACAGAGAGCGAGACGACACTAGACAGTATAAAAACATGGCCGGCCTTTTAGAATCGATAGACAGTTTATTGAATCAATACACAGTGAAACCTGTCTGTCTGACAAAAACGCTAGATGTTGAATAGGATGGCCGATTAAGTGTCATGCACCATCCTTGGGCTTTTCAGACACAACAGGCCTCCGCACTATTCAGCTGGTCACGCTGTGAAGGGAACAGTACAGGTAAGGCTGTGAGAAAGCTTCTGTATGCAGCACACTGAATGGTACATTTTGTATAGCTGTTAAGAGGAGATTTCTCATTAACATTTACTGTATGTTATCTCCACAGCTAATAATACAGCCACCCTGGTTGGAGGCGGTTTCCAGTGTGGGTTCGTTTTTGAAAGTTTGCATGACTTAACTACATAAGCATTGACCTGAACAAGTAGTTTGCATATTTTTCTGCAGGCGGCCGCAAATTTCCCATCAAATTAACTTCATTTTCTAAATCAACTTTCTTAGAATTCTTGATGTACAATGTCACAGCTCACAGGGAGTTACTCATCATTGTGCTGCATTGTGACTGTACAAAACCTCTCTATTTTGCATCTCCAAAACACTCTAAAATCCTTGATTTGAGACGCTGAAAATGCTTTCATGACAAATGTCAGAATCCCACAAGACAAAAAAATAAGCCAGAAAAACCATCAGGTGTTTTTTTAGATTTTCAAAGTTTGCAGCAGCTTCCCTGACATTAAAGCCCTTACATACCCCCAGTCCACCCAGGTGTTTTCACATTCGCATTTTGGCTGATTAAACACTCGCCGGAGGACTGTGTGGGTGTGTGCAGAGACGAGTGCTCAGCTGACATCTCTCTCACTCTGCTGTCAGCTTTATTGCACCTGTTAGGGTCAGTCAATTTACACCTTTATGAATATTAGCGCACCCAGTTTGGGGACCTTGGATAATTCCCAGAAAAGGTCCAAGCCCAACAGAGGTCTGCTGCACCGAAATAACTGGAAACGCCTGTGCAGAGCCTTTCAGAGTAAGATGTCGGAGCCTCTGAAACTGAAATGTATGCAAAAGAGATTTAACCTCGTTTGAACCTATCTCACGCAAGTTTATAGTTTTCTCACTTCTGTTATTATAACGCACTAATAATTCATCATATTGATCGTTCTGTTATTACGTTTCCAACCTCCAAATTAGCACTGGATCCTAAATAATTCCTGCCTTTTCTTGTACCGTCCTAAACAAAACAAGCAGCGTCCTGCAGAAGAGCAGTGTTTTGCAATAATTGGCTATTTTGATGTTTTTATTGTTTGTCTGTTTAAACATGCTACGTATGGATTTTTCCATTTCATTGTTTGCCACATTTTCTGCTCCTCTGAAATGCTTGAGGAAGAATGTTTATTAAGGTAGGGATGACTAAGCCGGCGGTTTTATCATTGTATTACGCAGATCGATCGATAAATGTTGAATGCAGCCTCATCGTGACTGAAAATGAAGTGTCAGACATCTGTTGGTTACAAATCAGCAGCAGACGTTTCAGGTTCACTGGTTGCTCCTTTTCTTTTGGTGCATGCTAATCTTTAATCTTGGCTCGGGTACATAGGTTAAGCTGTTTCAATGAAACTTTCATACCCCCTTTCAAATGAGACGCAGTGTCGTCATCAATAAAGCATTTAAGAGAATATCTTTATCCACCTATCGTGGTGTTTCCCCCACGGATAGATCCGTCCGTTGGCATACAAGTAAGAAAAGCAGCTGCCAGCCACCCCCCTCTTCCCTCCCTCCTTGAATGAGGAAAAGTAGGTTAACCATAAAGCTGTGAGAGTCGGGTAAATATGACAGCAAGCCAAGCCTCTTAACCTCATAATGAGAGCTTTGTCTATATGAACAGTTATAGACGAGGTACAGCGATATGTTGACCCAGCAGCCGGGTCATTCGATGGCACCGCTCATATATTAGTTTATCATTATAATGACACAAAATAAACACTTGACTTTATGCACGAGTGTGTGTGTGAATGTTCCAGTGTTTTCATTACACCTGCAGCCACCTGATGAAGCCGTCTTGCGAGATGAATTTATCAACTACAATGCAATTTTGAAACCCACCGACTTGACACGGACGTCCCACGGCGCCGTTGTTCCTCGATCGCAGAGCGTTTATAGATGTGCGATGGATCCATTATGAAAGCCCAGTTGAGGTACACTTCAGGCCAGAACAGACTATAATGCTTTAAGAAGTAATGCCAACTCTAATAATTTTGGCAGCGGCAGATATGCATGTAAATAGCATGACCTTACGCCAAGATAAAAATACGATTTGTTTAAAGAAGTGCATGACAAGGTGCCATGGCACTTGAGTGGATTAGCACAACCCCCTGGGAAATCATCCATTTTCAGCTCTTGCATGGGTCTGAATCTAATTGCATGCAGTGGTATTATATCTCTCTTCACAATCCTGTTCATCATCACTATACCTCCTGAAAGGCAAACCAAAACGATGAGGACGGATGAGCGTTCTGTTAAAAGCCTACATGCCCTTGCATGTATCTATAAATGGACAGTAAACGTCCTTTCATTCAGGGTTTTCTGCTCCGTTCCATTCTTTTTTTTCTCCCCCACAACTTTAAACCGTACACACTGTTGAGCTGTGAGTGCACGCAGATAATTGTAAATTGTAAGATTGAAAGATGCTTCGCTCTGCGTAACCTCATGAAGAACATTACTCTAAGCTGAGAACAAAGGGAGAACTGCAAGGGCCAATTTGCGGAGATTTAGTGACCTCTGTGTTCATCCCACAATGATAATAATAGTCCATAATTAAAGTCAGAAACCTCAGCCCGTGCATGGCGATACATCTATGCTGATTAGAGGTTAAAAAGGTCTCAAAGTTGACCTGAATGTTAAGTACATGTCAGCAGGGGCACTGAATGAAAGCAATAAAACACAATCAAAAAGCGAGATAACAGACAGACGTGTCAAACGTTAAGTCATCAATCATCTGGCACATCTTTCAACAGCATCCACACTCTGCTGGGCAAAGGCCTACTTTGTCTTTTCAGGCAATAACTGCAAGTAAATCTGGATGAGTAAATGTTTGGATCAGTGGGAGCCCTCGGATCAAAACTGTTTGTGTTGGAGACGAAACACTGTTTGCAATATTGACCCCAGAGCTGCGCCACTACAGTGAGATCCATCTCTGACAGCTCTGCTTCTTGTCCATCTGGCTGCTCTCCTGCCCAGAATTTGTCGCGCTAAAATGCAACATTCTTCAATTAAGTTTCGCAAATATTCAGTTTGGGGAAATAATTACGCTGTCAGGCTTCCAGAAGACAGATCATGTGAGGTCTGTTTTCTGTTTATCTAAAAGTTTGAGCAAAGCCAAGAAAAACAGAGGCAGCGAGAGTTAAACGAAGAGCATCTCCATTTCAAACCTGCATGCTTTAACTGGCACAGACTGTAGACTCCACATTAGACTCTGATGCAATGCCGCCCCGTCCAATCCACTCTCATTTCAATTCTCATTGCGGCCTGTCTGCAACAAGGACGCGGTATCTGACCCAGAAAGGAAAAAAACAAAAACACACCATGACTCTAATTGTTCTGACTGTAATAACCTCATCTACCTCCTCAAAGTCATTTATTTTACTGCAGATAAAACAAGTTTTAATGGCATCAAGCGAAAGCCTCCCCGACAGACTGCGCGCCTCTCTCCAAGCCCTGAATCCTTATCACCAAATCCCTGGCAGGATTTCATGCAATTTATGAAGGCAAATGTGTTCTTTTCACTCTTCCCTTTCCTGAAAACTCCACGTGTGGCTGAAAATGGCAGCCAAAGTGGAGTTTCATTCTGGCTTAGATGAGGTGAGGGAGCATTTACATTCCCTTGATCCCTTATTTTTTCTCCCTTTAGTGAGGGATATGAAACGTAACCATCCAGCATGACGTTTAAATCTCGCAATCCAGCCGCTCTATGAACCTCCCCGCTGATCCAAACAAACAAATCATGTCGCTGATTAAACCCAAATCAAATTAATTTAATATTCACTTAATTTAATGTATAATTTATCTGTGTTAAATAAACTGGAAGGCATGTCAGAGGGGTTGGAAATTATTACAGCCATGGCAGAGGCAGCAAACCCGCTTCCAGGATTTCTGATTGGTCGACATGCTACCACAGCGCTCGGCTGGATATGCACCCGAGGTACAATAAATGAGAAACTGAACACATTTTGAGCAGCCTTGAACAAACTGAATGTTTATGAGGAGTTTCCTTTGGGGATTTAGTTCTTGCACCAGAGGGTGGAGTGATTGCGTGGGCTCTCGTCATCTTTTTTTCCCTCTCTCCTCCAATCCATTATAAAGACTTTTCCGTCATGTGCGATCCTTTTCCTCCGTCATCTTGAGAAGGGAGATTAGAGACGGATGTGAATGCTCTAAAGTACTACTTTGTTGCTTCCCCCCCCCCTCCTCCTTCTCATAAACGTTTCTCTTTGACCTTGACGGGAAACGCGTCATGAGGTCAAATAAATGTGTAGCACAGGAATAGTAAGTGAGGAAGGAGAGGAAACCACGGCGGCGGAATAATCGAGCTAAAAGAAAACTTGGCATAAAATAGAGCGACAATGGTTGGAAGTGACACCTGAATTGAGTGTCATCTTTAAAATACAGCAGGAGAAAGGACTTGTGGGGACAGCGATATCTCCTCACTTTCAGGACGGCGCTGTTTTTCTCAGGCTGAAGGAAATAAAAGGGAGCAGAGAAGACCCTTACAGCATGTGGGAGTTTCACTCCTGACTCCTGACAGACACTGTAAGAACTTTATCTTAGGGCAGTTTTGCATAGAGTGCAGATGTCTCAACCCTTCATCCACGCCGGCCTTTGTTCTCCCGGCCTCGGCTCCACAACACTGGAGCTGTAATATGATAATGTTTTCTCTCTCCAATATGCTAAGCTAAATTTAGCATTGCACTTTCCGCTGAGGCTTGATCACCTCCCCTTCCCAGAACTTTTATAAAAAGGCAAATTATTTTGTCGACATTCAACAACTGCTTCTCTGCAAAGGCTTTGATAGCACGCTGATGCCAGAAACTCTTGCCTTACTTCACCTTCCCCGGGCTGAAAACTGATAGGAATCAGCTCTGCAGTGCAAGGGGAAATTGGCCATTTCAGAGGAAGAAAACTACAGTAATAACGCTGTATCTTCTGACAAACAGTGTAGAGCTGAATTATAGAGAATTTAAAGGAATATCAAAACAGGAAGTGGACAGGGACTGAAGCCTCGAGCTACAATGAACTCATAGAAAGACATCATATAGTTTTTAGCTTCCCATTCCATTCACGCATAATGGCACCGACATGTTAATACACCTGACAGACAAATATGCAAAATAATACACAAAACACCTTCCTCCACATCTAATTCATCCTCTCATCCGCCCACACCACCTCGCTCACGACTCTCACCGCTTCTCAACCTCACAATTATCACATACGAGCAGTATCGGCCTATCGCTCTCACACAACATATACATTTATGATAACATGGTAATCCTCTGTGTTGTTGTGTAACGAATTAGGAGGAAACTTCATTTGGTTTGCATTTCCAACCCCGTGTGGAGAGGAGGAAGGGAAAAAAACACAGAGGGAACAGAAGGAGAATAAATTATCTGACGTGTGAGACGAGTTTTATTTTATTTATCTGTCGTGCTACTTGTGGGAATTTTTGGAGATCCCCCCCCCCGTCGATTCAAAGGAGGACGACATCCATCGGAGAGTGTTTTACATGAATGAAACACAGAACTGCTGGTAGAGGGAGAGAGTAACTGATCATCAGGAAACTCATATGACCGTGATGAGAAAGTGTCGAGGGAAATAGATTCATTGTCTTTGATGAGATTGATGCTGAGGAGGAAGAGTTTGATGCTTTCATTTGAGTGTTTTTGTCACACACTATATATATGACGTGGATATGTAGGTGTAGGATATATGCAGGTTTCAAAAGGGAAGCAAATATGGTAGTGCCTTAAACCTGCATTCCTCTTAACGGCCAGCAGGGGGGGGGCTCCACTTGTTGATATTTTGTAAATCTAAAAGGAGGTGTTATGCTGCTCCACATATTAAGACATATATATAATGTTACAATGTTGGATGTCCAGACTAAAGTGGGTGAAGTTTCAAATCTGTCGGTAAAAGTATGTTGGTGTAATCCTCAGGCTTCTCAGCTCAGTCTGCAGGCTGCTGTGAACGCCAGGTTGCACACAGTTTTTTCTGCACACTGCACTTTGAGACGTCACAAAGAGCTGGCCAATCAGAAGAAAGCAGGCTTGTAGGGGCGGGGTTTCTTAAAGGGACAGAGCTGACGTCGTTTCTGGCAGAGGCTGTATGAGGGCCTGCACAGAGCACCAGAGTGATTTTTTTAACTGGAGATTGTGCTAAGCTACTCCACAGGTATCACAGAGTGAAATATGAAGCTTAAAATTTGCATAATAACCCCACCCCCAATTTGACAAAAATCGATGATAAAGCTTGGTTTGCTTGGGGCGGGGCTACCTGTGATTGACAAGTAGCTTGCACTGTGACCTCTGACCCAGGACAGAAACTAAACAACGCGTTTCCACCCTGTCGTCCAAATAAGGTCACTTCTGGTTCCAAAGAAACAAGATGGCGAGGGTCACATAGCCAAACTCGGGCTTAAAAAGCCGGATTCACAAACAATCAGTGACATCACTGTGGCCACGCCCACTTTTATATACAGTCTATGGTTTCAGTGCAGCCTTTCTGTCAAAGCTCCTCCTGTTCGACAGCAGTAAATGAGCCAAGATGCACCCTCACTCAGGTTCTGTCAACTTTATGTGCACTGGAAATTATAATTAAGGGTCAGGATGATCAAAAGTCCAGGTTTTTGTGTGCCTGCGTCTGTGTGTGCACCTGCTGTCTATCATTTGCCTAAATCATGCTCCAGTGCATCGCCACGCTTACTCAGGAAGTCAAAAAGTTAACAAGCGACACAGAGACCGCATCTCCAGTGTGTGACCTTGCTGTGTCAGAACAACCTTTTGCTGACAAACCTGATGTGACATTTGGAGTGTCTTGGGTTATTCTGTGAATGAGAGTTCAATCATGGCATCATTAATGGGTTTGGAGTGGGGCCAGTCATTCATGACACTGCGCTTTTATAGCTTTGCCAGAAATCTCTGCGCTGAAATGAGAAGGTTTCAGATATTTTCTATGGGGCTTTTTTCCTGACCAGAGGGTGCCTTTGATTAATGGCTTTTTCTCTGCAAAGCCATTTAGGTAATCCAAAAGAATAATCTTCTCATGTCTTTGAAACCTTAAACTGAGCAGGTTGACGGTGCCCTCCTGGTCAATTACTGCGCTAATTAGTATTTATGGCTTTTGTCAGCTGGAACATTTTAACTCAATTGCTTTGTCATTTTGCTCTTTATTTGTTTTGCGCACACGTTGTTTTTTTTGTTACAGTGAAATGTGAGTTTATGTTTGCTCCTGCACAGAGGAAGCACACATATGGAGCTCCTAGAAAGCCAACAGACATAGAGAGGCTATTTTGCATGATTGTATTTACTCGGGTCGAGTGGCGCCTTACCCAACAAAAGCAATTCACAGGCATTATTGATCATAGGCTGTTTTATTAGTCAACAAAATCACTTTTTATCAGCGGAGGATTCCTCCGGCTCAGGAGAGCGGCAGTGTTGACTGATTCTGATTTGTGTGGACTCAATATATTGTTTTCTGTTTTTATTTCTTTTGAACTTCATGCCTCCCAAACCCTCTCCAGACACTTGTACGGCTTTATAAAAAAAAATACCCCCAAATCCATCTCAGTAAGTAAATATAACTGCTTCCTTTCAAAGCCTGTTGGGTGCTTCTCTTGACTCGCATTGACTGGGCATCGCCGCCGAGACTCAGCCCGGCGCTCTACACCACCAGTGTTAACGCCAATTAAACCCCTGGCACCCCCCCCTGTCATTCCTCACATTCTGTGACATATGAGTGATAACACAGACCCTTACCTTCAGCTCTCATCTGACGCACATTAAATGGCACTAGACCCTGGCGTTTCCTGACATTTTGCAGAAATCGATTGCAATTTAATCAGTGTGAGCATGCTTCTGTCAGCCACGCTTGCACCAGCTGTTTTCTGTGTTACCTGGCCTGAGCGCTGCATAGTGGGGGGTGGGAGGGGGGGACATTAACAGCAATTTCAAAAGGGAACAGTGTGAGGGGAAAAAATAAGACAGAATCACAGCATCAGAGTTGACTATAATAATCATAGACTTGATGTTCCTGTGGAAGCATATTTCCATTCAATTTGCACGGTGTTAGATTTATTGTCTGTTCATAACACTCATTACTTCCTCCCTCCCTCTCTCTCTCTGTCCGTCTCAGTGTCTCTCTCTCTCTTCCCCTCTGGTCGTAAGAGCAATAATTATCCCATTATTCTTTGAAGTCTTGGTAAAATCCAAGGCCCCTAAACAATCCCCAAACATATGAATACATGGTCCTTTTAAGTATGTGGGGTCCTATGAGGTGGCCCACAGCTAGAATATTCTCTCTTTGAATTTCCAACAGGTCAAAACAAACCCTAAAAAGAACAATGTTTAAAGGAAAGAAGGAGTGTCATTTCCAGGAGCTTAAGCGATACACAGACATTCTCCTTTGAGCAAAGGTGTACCGAGGCCACAACTCAACTTCCAATCATTATCTCTGAACTTGAAGCATTGTGTGCCTATTGAATCCTCATAACACTGCCGCCGATTGCTGTAGGAAGTCTTTAAGCGGCCGCACAAACACACACAGATGCCTCAAGGTAACCATAAATAAAGTCTGTAGAGCTCAGCGCTCACATGAACAGACCGGGGGATTCGAGAGAGTGCCAGGCACCCGTTTCTAAATGAATTAATAGGGTGATAATGTGTTAAAATGAAAATTTGTCTCTATTTTAAGAAGACTTCGAGGAGTTGAATAGCCGTCTTCCAGATTCTCACACATTCACACATGTGCAGGCGCACGCAGACACAAGTTATTACCCCCTTATCCTTTGAATAAGCAATTAAGTATGCAGCAGACTGTCATCTTGTACAGAGAACACCGGCGAAATGAACACACCGGCATGTGTTCCTATTCCTATGCATATCCAGATGAAATATTGATTATGAATGGCAGCAAGAAACCTGGGCTATTAGGTGGAATAACATTTCGCAAACATGCACTCTCACCTTAATTGAGTAGAGACATTAATACGTCAGTGATGTACAACGCTGTGAGTGCTGGCTGCCACTAGGTATTACTCTGGGTTACTGCCTAAGGCTATACAAATATGAGGTGAAAATGAAAGCAACTCCATAACAGTTTGGATGGTGGATGGTCTGATGAACGTGATAGCAATACTGGAGCTGTTTATGTCGTCTTCCTTCGCTTCATTGCTAAATCTGCACGGGAGCAGGAGGAGAGGAAGTGATGGTCAGCCGAGTGATCACAACCGGTGCAGAACAGGGGCGCGACACATGTTGATGCATGCATGCAAACGCTCACAAACACACGCACGCACGTTAATTATCACAATGCACGCTAAATGAGTCAAACACACGCAGCCCTACAACTTATTTAAGCCAAAGAATCCGAGTGAGTGGGATGCTATCGTGGCTGCAAATGATCACCCAAAAGATGTGAGCAGAGGGTGTCATTAAAGGCACAATGTGTGTTACCGTGGCAACATCATAGAGGCCTCCATTTTTTTTAATGCTCTGGTTGTGAACAATCAACGTTGCACCCAGTCCCCCCTGAGAATTAAAGGCACACAGCTAAATAAAGCTCGAGTACCCTGCCGCCGCACTTTTTCAATCCCACTGTTTGCCTCTTCTCTGTGGGGAATTCTGTAACAACCTGTTTCTGTGGGGGAAAGTATCAACACTCCACAATCAAAGTGGCTCCAGTGTTAGCCAGAATTTAAATTTTAAAACAATTAGACCAAAGACAAAATGGCTAAACTGTTAAATTTGGATTGCAGCACATGTAGGTCACTGTAAATGAATGAGGACAAACTGCTGCTGTGTCCCTGCTCGCTCTTTCACCATGCGCTAACATATTCTTTCTTTGTATGCTATTTCTTTTAGCGTCCTTGCTCCAGTTTGGTTAAATGTAACCAAGTTGAACTCCCCGCACAGTTCCTTTTCCATTATGTTCCACAATGACCTCTCTGACCAAGGTAATTACCTCTGCTCTTGAGTCATCGGGAGTTAAAGATAAAACCCGCAGAGATCGCTCTGCATCAGATTAGTGGTGTGGTTTTTGCAATCCTCAGAGAGCTAACGGCTAACGGTTGTTAGTCCTGGATGTACGCGGTGATCTCGCCTTGTTTGTTTGTTCATTAGCATTTGATCTGTCAGACAAAGAAAAGATGTCTTTAGTTTTGCAGGAGAGTCTTGTCAGCATGAGGAACTGAGATAAGGTGAATGTAGTATTTAATTAAGAAGGGAAGGAAGCCCGCCCGGTATCTGGGAACATACAGACACCTCACAGCAATTGACCTTAGTGAACATGTCAAGACTTTATCTTGCTCCCATCAGCCCCGAGCAGGAGTTGTGAAGACAGTAAATAGCTTTCAGACAGCCTTCTGATTTCAACAAGCGGAGCGTGCAGCTTTTTCAAGTGGTTGCTCATGTTGTTTTCGATATTATTCCTCAGCCAAGTGAGGCTACGTGATTTATAGTGTTTCTAAAACACTTTAAACGCTAATTAATTTGTGTCGTGTTTTTTTCCCCCCTGCAAAAGCAAATGAACTTTTTTTTTTGGGCGGTTTTGTCTTCAAGATTGCTCAGAATTGTATCAACAAATTAACAGAGAATATTTCCCCGAGCTGTGCTGCTAGCGTTCGACAGACTTAAAGGGGAGATGCACTCTAAAAACAGAAGCTACAACCTGCTGCGATTGAACAATAAGGCTGGTAAAAATCAAAGAAAAACTGTCATGCTTAGCTGCTAAATCAGAGGATCAGAATTTGCATTGAGGATTAAATCACAGGACGGCTTGATGGTACATTTGTGGGGTTTTTTGTTTGACATTTTCAGCCTGAATTATTTGTGTATTTACTCCTGCTGTGAGTCATTTAACGTCCCCGTGTCATAGTGGGAGAGAGGAACAAAGGAAGGCAAATTTGAGGTGAGCCAAGAGGATTCTTTCGCAGGTCAGGAGTGACACCTAGAGGTTTGAGGTAGAATTACATCATATTTTCTGTAGTGGTTCAGGTTTGTTAAGATAATTGCAGGTAAAAAAAACGTTTATTAAAATACATTTTTACTTTAGATATTTTGTTGTAAACGTGCAGCTGTTGGAGTTAAAAATTCTCTTCACTGGCTTCCTGTCAAAGATCAAATTGAAGCAATTTCACTCCAGTCCCCTCTCACTGCACGCCGCAGAAATGAAACTGTCAAAGCAAAGGATAAACCAATAGCTTCTTCCATTTTGTCCATGACTGCAGGTGATAATTGTTTCTTAGTTCTTGTTGACCCCACACAACAAGCGGCAGCCTGCGTGACTCACCCTCAGATGTATGCTCACCTCTGCAGTCACACCTCGGGCCGCTAACGAGGTTTATCAACTTTAAAGCCATCCAGTGTTTTCCTTTGTCGCTTTCTAACCTCTTGAAAACAGGAAGCGCAATCTCCTTTGACCTGACCTGAGAAGAAAAGTAATGATTTTTTCTCTGCTTGTTCTTCTCTTTACATCCAATTACGCAGAAATTCAGCTCAAGCGCGGGCTGACTTTTCATCGCACACTGCCATGTCCTTGTCATCTGCACGGCTCAGATATAGCATAAACAAGTCAGTGATTTGAATTCAGAGAGAGATTAAAGTATTCATGACAGTTCTACTTGTATCTTTCACAACTCTGAACCATGTGTACCAGTTTTATTCCACATCTGAAGGCTTGCGTCATTAACCAAACATCACAATTCCTCACTTTGTCTTTAATCTTCAGCTCCCTTATTTGCTTTTATCTCCTCTGTCTCGTGTTGTATTTCACATATTTGACCAACAGGTGGTGCCATAGCAGCTAGCATAGAAAAACAAAGGCCTGCTTTTGTGTCTTGTTAGGAGCAGTGGTATCCACACTTGGGTTCATGGACCACAGGCGGTCCCTGAAACCTTTCAAAGAGGTCTCACTTTTTTATTTTTTCTGAAGTATCACCAACAGGGAGGAATGAATGACTTCAAAGACGGCATTGCAATCCATCTCATAACCAGACACTTCAAAGGCCTTAAAACGGTGCCCACAGTTAGATCAGGGATCCATTGGAGGACCTTTATATAAAAAATGATATGATCTTTGAGCATGTGAAATTCTGATTTCTATAAAACAAGAAAAAGGGAAAAAGTACTTCAAACAACTATAAATATCGTAGTTCATAAATGATATATGTGTATACAGCAAGAAAAACATACAGGAAGTTGTATTCAAATAAAGAAATCTCACATTAGATCCTATTAAACTCTTAACAGGACATGAAAACATCCTAACAAAAAGGTTTTGGACTCAGGAAAAATAAATCCAAGAGACCACAGGAGCTGGTTCAAACAGAGATCCTCCCCCGCAGGTTGCTGAAGGTGTGACAGCAGCTGCAGTCGGGCAAATGTCAATTCTAACACTGGGAAGTCTTCTGAAGGTCAAATGGACTGAGCCCGACAGAAGAGTTCAATATCAGTTCAGGGTGCCCGGTTGGTGGTGTTAGAGGACGTGTCTGAGGTCAGGCCAGATTTGGATGAAAAGCGTGCAGTTGGGTGGACTCACGGTGGGTGAGGAGGGTTGCAGGGGAGGGTTTGAAAGATGAAGAAGCTGCACATGCTCCTGAAGAAGCAAGAGGAGAAGGGCGGCCATATTGGGTGTAGGAAAGGTAACAAAATGACAGTTTTAAGATTTTAAGCAAGTTTGTGTCACACAATGTTACATACAGAGTGTAAACATGAACATAAATGAGGTAGCACTAACGTTAAAAGGAAAAAACAGATATTATTATGAAGTCACAAGGTGTCAAAATAATCCAAAAACGTCTCTCCAACTTGGAAACTTCACAAACCAAAGAGAGTGTTGGCTTAGTGGTCAAAATCTTTCTGTTTGTTCCTGTACTGCATGTCAATTTGTGGATGTGACGACCCCACCTTGTGGTTGCTTGGTAGCTCTTTACAGTTTGTGTTTCAGATGCCAGTGGGTGTGGTCGTGTCATCAAGATTGGGAACACCTGGGCCCGGTGTTCCCAACCCTATTTAAGCGTCCCTCAATCTGTCTTGGACGGGAGTTGGAGAACTGTCTGCTCCCCACTAGGCCACGCTCCTTAATCTTATGTTTTGTCATGTTTCCACACAACACCCCACACCGCATAACCTCACTCATGCACACACACTAGCACCACTGATTTACTGACTCCCACACCTCATATTGTTGGTTCATTTGATCATTTTTGTGTTAAGTCACAATAAATTAATTATTGTTTTGAAGAAACTCCTGTTTACCTCCTGTTCTTTGTCATCGGTTCTGAGCCGACCATGACAGTGGATCATTTTTAATTTGTAATGGGTGTTAGCTTGTTAGCATTAGTTGCTAATTACTGCAAAATCCAGAATATAAGCTGTTTTTGGGGGTATCCCAGAGGGAAAAAGGTTTATATAGCTGTGATAAAATGTTATAGTTATTGTGATTAGTTATTTCAACAGTATTTCAAGTTATTTTGATTTGAAACGCATTTAAATAACACAAATGATAGCCTACCATTTGATTTTACCATGTCGAGTTCATATTCCTGCTAGCTACCGGTTCAGTCGTTGAGCTCAGCCTACGGTAACATTAGCTGTGTCCCAATTTGAAGGCTCCCCCCGACGTGGCCGATGCTGATGATAATACAGGCATGTAAAATTACATGAAATTGTCCTGGGATTATAAGTGAGGGGCCTTATGGCAGCAGAGATGAAAACCATGTTGTTCTGTGTCTTTATGTATGGAGCTGCATGCTGTGCAGGAAGCTGCCCTGGGCACTCCACGTGGGGGGTGTGAAGTGTCCTCCATGATGGCCAATAATGTGGCCATCATCTTTTCCTCCCCCCCGCCTCCTCAAAGGGGAGCAGAGATACCCAGGGAGGCATGTTCTCAGACTGCCCGCTGTTAGATTTCTTGTATCTAAAGATGTTTTTCATGCTCCTACAAACTCACTCACATTCCTCTGCTGCAGCCCGTCCTCAGTCTTCCTCTTGTTACAGTTTTTTTTTAACCTCCCTGATCTTCCTCTTGTGCCGATGCTCTTACAGTCCCTGACATAAAGTACCTCTTTTTGTCAGCCTACAGTGCAGGGGGATCCAGGACTTGTTGGAAAAACACAGCACCTCCCTTGTGGACGCTGCGTTTTTTAAAGATTATGCATGATGCAGTGTGTGTGTGGCTGTCTGCAGTGCTGTCCCTTTCTTTTTCCTGAGTAAATTCTTGAAAGTGGCTGCTCAAAGTCTTATTTGACCTTCTCTCGCTGTCAGTACAGAGACTTGTACACAGGCATGCAAATACATTTTTAATTCCTCTGCAAGGTACAAGCAGAAAATTAAGGGACTATTTTCTTTCTTTTCTTCTATTCATATTGCACAGAAAGCTTTAGATTTTTAGAGACTAAAATTATGCTTTTAAAATAAAATGCATAATGTTCTGACATGATAGTCTTAAAAGGCTCTGTGTTGTCTTGTTGTGTGCTGTGTAACATCCCGTCTGATGCAACAAAGGCTTGTGGGAGCCCTGACAGCAATGTTCCTGCCAGACTATGGCAGAACAGTTCACTTGGATGCCGAGTGTTCTTGTAAGCTCCAGCTGGACACGGCTGACAAAGTGAGGACGCACCATCTGTAAGGAACATATATCAGAGGCACTACCCATCATCCACTGTGGCACGGCTCCAACTCCATTTGTGCGCCCCTGACCTCGGAGCACATAATTGTTAGTCATCATCATTTTCTTGCAGTCGTTTGTTATGCTGATTCCTCAGGTGCACGTGCGTGAGTGTCATCCACTGCTCCCAGTTGGTGAAGATTATGTTCAGTGTCATGGAAGACTCGGAGAGACATTAAATGAGGCTCGTATCATGCATCGCCTGCGTGTGCCTCATGGTCCCTCTGCTCATTGTGACCAGGGACGAACATGGATTCTCATCCTGCAGAGATGCAAACATAATGTGAGAACATACAGAAAATGCAAACACTCCAAATTCCAAGAGACATCTCTGGCGGCGACAGCAAATTTAGTCAAACTAAGATATAAGCCAGCTGCACACTTTGCTCATCATATTGCAGCAAACATAATGCTAATTTATGCAGACATATTGGTGTAATGATGGGGTTCAACTAATGCCGAAGCTCTTTCCCAATATGCAGCACAAAAGCTCTGAAGGCAGAGGAAACAGAAGCACAAATGAGTTGCATGCAGCATGAATACAGCCTTCATACTCTTTAATACGAGCCACAGGCAGTGTCCCTGATGTGCCTGCTCGCGTCCCATGTGAGCAAGAGCCAAGTGGAGAGGATGATGGATACGGCTCCACGAGGACACGGCCGTATACAATGATACTTGACATGCTTCCACATGACTGATGGCACATCAGGTTGAGACGGGACATGACGGGTCCCGTTCCTTTACCTTCCTGCTCCATCACTACACAATGTTTTGTATGCAAAGTGTGATTGTACATGTGATAAATTAAAATTGAGAGCGCTGCATAATTCACTCTAATTATCCCTCTGTGAACTCATAACAGGGATGTTTGATTTTCATTAAAAGCAGGTGGAAGCGCACTCTGTGTGACTCCTGTCTCGCTCGTTAATTTAAATGAAACAACAGGAAAATACTCCCGCGTTTCAAGAGCTTTTATTCCGGTATTTCCTGCTTGAAGAGTTGATCAATAAACATCCTACCTTGGGAAATTCCTGGTGGGTTCAAGCAGTGGAGACGTTATTATTAAAGCTGTGCTGCACAGGACATATTAGCACTGACAGGCTGCTTCTGATGAGCAGAAATGGGATCAGTGTGACAGTTCACTCAAGGGTTTCCTGTCACCTGGATTCTGACTTAAGAGCCTGACTGGGCCGTTAAAAACATCTCTGACATTTGACCTGCAGAGTTTATAAACAAAGTGACCAGATTAAAGGTTTTTCCTTTTTCCCCCACTCCTTTTTTTCTTTTTTTGTTTGTAGGTGGGATGTCCAAAAATAGCACTAATGTTGTCTTCCAAACTGCACCCCCAGCGTGATGTTGCACAGATGTAATGAGTTCAGGTTAGGTCAAACCACAGACTCATTGTCACCCACGTTTGAGTCTGAATCTCTCCCTCCCTAGCAGCCTAACATCACAGGATAGATTATTTTCACTCTCACACACAGGATGAATAACATGATAAGCGGTTTAACAATCCGCGTGAGATGCGCACGCCTACCCCGTGAATTATTGATATTTTTTTCGGGACATGTTTCCTGTAGGTAGGTCAACATCTTTTGGGGGGATGTATCTCTGTATGATGCTCCAGTGAGCTGATTCTTTGTGCATGAAATGACTTGACAACCTCCCGACCACCGAGTGTTGCGTGCGTGCGTGCCTACGTGCGTGTGTGAGAGAGAGAGGGAGAGCGAGCGTCCGAGCAGGGAGAGAGAAAGAGACAGAGAGAGAGGGGGGAGTAAGCAACTTTGTTACCAGGCATAGCTGTGTCTCCTCCGGCACAGCGTGGCTAAAAGAGAAGCATTTGGCAGTTATGGTTGATCAGCGTTTCCTGCATCCTCTCCGGTGCGTTAGAGACATATGCGAACGTGCTCGCGTTCAATAGATCCGGTTTCCCATTTCGCTTTCACGGATTAAAAAAATGAAAGACGCGCGGAAACACCTAACGAGCCTACATCTTCATCAATGTGCGTGAGGTATGTATTTGTACTAGGAGTTAGACAGAAATTATGCAGGCTGTCTTGTGTCTGACAAGGCGTGCACAGTGATGCACAATCCCCAGCTAACATTCAGTAATTTACATAGCTTTAAATTCAAACCAGTGTCTAATTGCATTTTTCATGTCTTAACAAGCAAGCGAGATATGGCTTCCCTTCCCCTCACAGCAGATTTAGAGCATTGTTTCGTGCTTATGTCTCGCTTTGACCTTGCTTTTTGTTATTTACATAGCTTGAAGGAGTTGCTTTCTACCCGGCTTTGTTTGAGCCATTTTCTATCAGCAGCCAACAAAGCCAGAAGTTACCTCTGGGTAACAGCAAATGAAGCTTTGACTCATGCAGGCTGCAGATTGTGTGTGTGTGTGGAAGTTGCTTTCACTGCCTGTTTGACATCACCATGTGTATCTTTTATTTCTAGATGACATTGAGGATATCTTAGCGGGACTGTGAGCTTGGCCATCATTGTGCAGGAAAATGCATCTTTGGATTTCGTATGTTTTGCTAAGTGCAACATCAATGTGCACTGTTGAGGTGTTTGGCAGTTACGGAGAGATTTGTCAAAGACTGTGTGCCTGTGAGGAGAGAGAGGGGATACTGACAGTGAGCTGTGAAAACAGAGGAATTGAAAGTGTCTCAGACATAAGCCCAGTGTACTTCCCCCAGTATCATCTGCTGCTTACAGGCAACGGTTTGAAAAAGCTGTCTGCCAATGATTTTGTCGACCACAAAGGACTTACAATACTACATCTTGGAAATAATGACATATCTGAAGTTGAAGCAGGAGCTTTTAATGGACTTCAGGGATTAAAACGATTACATCTCAACAACAACAAAATCGATGCCTTGAAGGAAGAGTTTTTCTTTGGCCTTGAAAGTTTGGAGTATCTGCAAATTGATTATAATTCCATCACTCATGTGGCGCCGAACGCCTTCAGCAGACTTCGACAACTGGAGGTCCTGATTCTAAATGACAACTTAATATCAACTCTGCCTGTGAACATATTCCAGTATGTACCGTTGACTCATTTGGACCTGCGGGGGAATCAGCTCAAAGTGCTTCCCTACTCAGGTCTGCTGGAGCACATGAACAGTGTCGTGGAGCTGCAGCTGGAGGAGAACCCGTGGAACTGCTCCTGCGAGTTGATCGCTCTGAAAACTTGGCTCGAGAGCATCTCTTACATGGCCTTGGTGGGCGATGTTGTTTGCGAGTTCCCTTTCCGGCTCCATGGGAGAGATCTTGACGAGGTTTCAAAACAAGAGTTGTGCCCGAGGAGAGCCATCGCTGAATATGAGATGCCACCACTGCCACATTTGAGCACCGATGCATACTATAGGACACCGCCATCTTTAGTCACGGCTTCCTTAACCTCATCTGGGATTGCACGGTCCTCATCAAGACCCACTAAGGGACCACGCCAGTCAGGAAAATTAAAATCAAGACCGACTGTTCGCAGCCCATCAAATAAACCACAAAATTATGGCCAGATCATCTCCTATCAAACCAAATCCCCTGTGCCTTTAGATTGCCCTGCTGCCTGTACCTGCAATCTTCAAATTTCAGACCTCGGCTTGAATGTGAACTGTCAGGAGAGGAAGATTGAGCATATCTCTGATTTACATCCCAAACCTTACAATCCCAAAAAGATGTATCTCACAGGGAATTATATCCCTGTGGTGCGTCGATCAGACTTCGTCGAGGCAACTGGATTGGATTTGCTTCACCTTGGTAACAATCGAATTTCCCGCATACATGACAAAGCCTTTGGTGACTTGACACATCTAAGGAGACTGTACCTTAATGGCAATTTGATTGACCATCTTACAGCTGAAATGTTCTTTGGATTGGAGAGCCTGCAGTTCCTATATTTAGAATACAACGTCATTAAAGAAGTCGCTCCGGACACCTTTCAGAACGTTCCCAAACTCCAGCTTCTTTTTCTGAACAACAACCTCTTAAAAACTCTACCTGTGGGATCATTTATTGGCCTTACATTAGCCAGACTTAATCTCCGCAACAACCATCTGCGATATCTGCCTGTTAGTGGCGTGTTGGATCAGCTTACAGCGCTGGTGCAGGTCGACTTGTTTGAGAATCCCTGGGATTGCTCCTGCAGCATACTGGAGTTAAAGATGTGGCTGGAGCAGCTTAGCACAGGCACAGTTGTAAACAATGTCATCTGCGGCTCGCCTAAGAAGCTAGCAGGGGAGGATATGAGATACATAAAGACGACTAATTTCTGCCCTAATAACTCTGATGTACTTGCCTCCATGATCCCACCCTCGGAGGAATCCTTTCCTGGCAGCACTATCACCATAGAAACATCCTTGGACTCGGATACACAATACAGTGCTATTCCTTTATCTGTTATGATTCTTGCCCTTCTCCTCATGTTCATTGTGTCCGTGTTTGTAGCTGCAGGAATGTTTGTGGCGATGAAAAAGAGACGTCAGAAGAGTCAAAACAAGCAGAATAGCTCGATGAACGCTTGCATCAGCTCTCTTAACATGGAGTACGGTCTTTACAAAAAGGGAGCCATCCCCAAAGTCAGGACATCTGCCGGGCACGTATACGAGTACATCCCTCCTGCCACTGAATCCACATGTAGAACTTCTGCCCAAACCCCGACGGACAGCAAATCAGGGGATCGACTTAGAGACTTCGACGAGTTGAGCGGCCCCTTTCTGGGTAACTCGGATGAAGAAGCAGCCAGTAATGTAATAAGCTCAGAATACAGTGCTGCTACTCCAGAGCCTCTTAACAAGCCCTCCACCCCCCACCAAGATGATCTGTGTTACTACAGAGACGTCCTCGAGCCTGACAAGCACACACGCTACAGCAATACGCTACCATGCAAGCACACGGCGCACTCGTCGAGTCAGTATACCTCAGACTTTGATGCAAGGCATCAGTACGTGCCCCCAGACAGAGTGCAACAGACGATACTCTACTGTACAGCACCAAGTACTGTTTACGTGGAGCCCAACCGGAGCGAGTACTGGGAACTGAAAGCAAAGCTCCACATTGATCCGGACTATCTTGAGGTTCTTGAAAAACGAACAACATTTACACAGTTTTAAGGGACTGGGCCACTGGACGGCCAGTGTGGATGCACCGATGCAATGTGTCCATTTTAATCAGGAATCAGACCATGTTTCAGAGACAAGCTAACTTAATTTATCTCTTTTATTGGAAGAATGCATTAAGAGCAGTATGCATTTCTAATAATCATGCTTTACAGGATGGTAGAAAAAAAACACTACTCATCAAAGAATCACTTAACCCTTGATCCTTGTGGTGTTTAACAGTTTGTTTTAAATCTGTAAATACGAAGAAGCAACCAGAGATTCCAGGCTCTCATGACTCACCCCGCCATAAAACACACCCTGAAGCTGCGCCATAGACAATAATGTGAGACTGAGCTTTCACCTCACATTAGCTGCAGTTCATGAGTGTTAATGAACCGAGCATATAATCTGTTCTTGTCCAAAAATAACCAGGTCTTTGTTACAGTTGTATTTATGCCCCCCACCCCACTTCTGTCTTTTCAGATTTTTTCCAAAACAAACTCATACATGAGACTAAATTCAATTATTTCCGCAAGTTGGACCTGTGTTTGGGTGCTGAAAAAACATCACATGGCCTACACATCTGTTTGTGCTCCTGTGAAAACCGACACATTTAGCGAGGTCCTCCTGAATGCACTGGGAGGATCATATTAAATGCGTTTGCTTATAAATTCCAATGTAATACCTCAAATCACAGATTATGAGGCCTGTAAATCTCTGCTCTCTTGTTTGCAGATTTGGGGGGGGATGATTCATGTATCCAACAACTAAACTGACCTAGTGCACATGGTGTAATCTGTGAGAGTCGTGGCGAACCCGAAGAGCCTCCCCATCTCCCAAACCACTTCACTTGTGGATTGTGGACACGTGTTGCACTTTTATTGAGTTAAATATTTATGTATGAAACTGTACTCAGAAATGTAACTGAAATGTTATAGTCACAACTGTATTCAGATGTACTGCAACTGAAACAGGAGCTTTAACTGCAAGTCATATGTCACTAATATGATCTTAATGTATTATCTGGCCTGCACATACAGCCTAAAAACACCTAGTACCAGAACCAAAGCGCTTAAAATGTATGCAGAATTTGACCCTTAGAGTTACATAAAAGCACCATCCTGTGTTTATTGTCTTTTTTATTACACCTACACTATTTGTTCCAGTTGCAATACACCTGAGTAGATTTGGACTACAATAAGAGTTTATATTGTATCTCCATATACTGAAAATCTGTCCATATAATACGTTTTAAATTGCTATTTTTATACAAATATTTCTTTTATTTATGTTCTTTTACAAAAAAAAAATGCACTATTGACTTCAACAGGTCAACAATGATGTCACTTTCTGAAATGCACACTATGGTAACACATGCATATAGCCATAAAAGTAGGTTTGATAACTGCGTACTTCAAAGTTACACATGTTAAAAAATCTTGCACTATGCATAGATAAAGAGATTACGTAGACAATCTGTACTAAAAGCCAACAGCTCAACCCTTCAGTCACCACCTAATACTCATAAACATGACGATGTGATCCAATCAAAGTGTAATATTCAGAGGTACTTCTGAACCACAGTTTGAATAAGTATCTTTTCCTAAAGCTTCATATGTTTTTAATAACGTGTTTTAGTGGAAACAGAAAGGGTTTGTGTTTATTACATAACACTGGCTGTTTGTATCATGTGTTGGTGCAGGGACGTATTTAATCTGGCAATTTGACTGCAATTAGCAGTCTCAGTTTCTCTCTTTAAAGCGGGTTGTTGGGCGGTGTTACGAAAGTGTAAAGGTCTTTAAGAGCTTTAGCTATCAGAGGAAAAGCACAACAAATGAATGCAGTAGCTGAATGGATACAAGAGTCGTCTTTATGCATAATAATGTCTTATGGTCTGAAGTAAACGAAGCACATCATGCAGTCGTAACAGTTTCAGGGTCAACAGTGTAGGCCCCGAGATCTGCCTCTCCCTCAGAGTTTAATACACAGAGTAAATTCACATCATGTGCAGTATTATGCACTAAACTTGTCATCTTAAGTCAGCTAATTAGACGATATGGTGCATCTGGATCCTGTCTGCATGTCACCACATATTACACTGCAGCGTTAGTCATGCTTCTTACCCAGTATAAAGCCCTGGTTTGTTGCCTTTCACATGTTCAGAGTCGTTCTGTGATTATTTTGTCACTTGACCTTTGACTGCTCTTTGGAAAATCTGAACATATTAAATGATATCTGCAGATTGAAGCACAGTTTTTTGCTTTGTTACATATTTTATCTTTATTTAAATGAGTATATTTCTGTGATGTTATTGGTTAAACAGTGTAAACCTGCAAACATGCACAGACGGATACAAAATGTTCTCATGTGAACTGTGGCCGACATTTGGTTCAGTGTTTTAGCTCTCAATTTAATCATTCTTATATTAAACCTGTGGTAGATTTTGTACAGCCAAATAGCACATCACAATAAGGCAAACACTTTAGTTTGCCGTTGGAGGAAAAGCCTACACTTTGAACATTTTATTTGTCATGATGAGTTTCTATTTCTACCAATCTCGCAGAGGCAACTGTGTTCTGAGACACAGTTTTATTGTATATAACAGAAGTTTATAAGATGTTTTTCTCTTTTTGTAATCAATGACCAAATGCAGACTTTCTTCACGTGTGAGAATACAAGTAATCCAAAAATGTGTTAAACTGAAATGTGACTGTCCTGTGTATTTGTGCGAATGTTTTATTTGCAGAAGAGAACAAGAGGTCCAGTCAGTGTCTTATTCCTATTCTCATGTTTGCTTTTGATTTTCATATAAAACAGTGTTTTTCTATGTCAACCCTCTGATTTGTAAATAGAACACTTCATCAGCATTTCCGGCTCTGAAAAGCAAAAACCTGGTCTCTTATTGCAACAACACAGTGCAAGTACGACTATGTGGGATGAATATATCAACAATGTGCTGTTTCTTTAGTCGTTAGCTGATGAATAAAAGATATGCATTCATTTGGTATAACCTTGTTTCTGTGTTCCCTTCTGAAACATGGCGTGTGCAGCAAATGTCAGAGTGCACCGGGAGAACTGTTTTAAATGTTCCACCAAACCCCATTGGCGCTTTTCAGAACATAACTAAAATTACAATATCCCATTCAAATGTTCAGATAAAAACCCGTAGTCATGGTTCCAATTAGGCCAATGGGAAATAACAGAAAGGGGGCTGTGTTTTTATAATCAACATTTACTACTTAACGATGCCTTAGCTTTAGTCAGAATCACCCACAGACATTTTGACTAAGAGCTTAAACAATCAATTCTCTGTGAACAAACGAGCTGATTATCCGAGGCCCAAAGTGTTCAAACAGCTGCACAAATAGCTGCTTCAGTACAGGCCCGGGGCGCTATTGCTAAACTGCTTAACCAAATCTGAGTTTCTTGTACATTTTTGAACTCCGAATGTTTGATCTCGAGCTTCACAATGTGCTAGGGTTGATGTGCTTAAAGCTGGAATAAGGATAACTGACTCTTAATTTAACTGTGCAATATGGACGCATTTGCATGCAGCCGACCTAGCTGTACGGAAACACACAGTTACCTGACGCAGACAACAATTCCAGAGCAGGAGACACTGAAAAAGACGGTGATCTAATTCCTTCTTGACCCTCTTGTTATCACTGTATGTTCCACGTGTCTAAATAACACATTGTATATAAAAGGCCTACAACAAAGGCTGACTAACGTACAACAGAATCAGTGTCTGGAAATTGTCCATTCACATAAAAATAACCACAACAACAATCCGGCGACTAACCCCCGTTAATCACCTTTGACTCATGTGTTTGTCAGACTGATGGTGTTATGTTGTTTAGAGGCTTGAAGACCCCGATTCTGCTGAGAGGAGAGGGGAAATTAGGCCAGATCTACATTATGTAAGCTTGAAGAGACGTGTCAGGCCGTGTGAAGACAGCATATGACTGTAAGCATTCAGCAAAGGAAAAACCTTTACTATCTGCTTACATCAGGCGAGCAAACGCATTAGAAATACCACTGACTCAAACCTTCTTGATACGTCTCCCTTTCTCTCGCAGCGCGGAGCAGAATAGAATCTCACATCTGCCGACGTGCGTATGGCTTCCAGTTGTTCGTCTCAGACTGTGTGTGTCTTTCCCTGAAGCTTTTTCTGTCTTCTGTTTCCCTGTATGGCAATTCCTCGTTTCTCTCTTTCTCACTTTGTGTGTGTGTGTCTAAGTGCATAAATTATTGACTCAGAGTGTTTTCACTCCTGCCTCAAGACTTCAGCCACCCAGTGTAGCAGGACCTTTATCTGCTCTGCTCGACTTCCAACATTTTTGATTGAAAAACGTTCACTCACCAGCAAAGGCTTCAGCAATAATTAATGCTCTACATCCTGAACATAAACTGTCATTTATCTGTTTCCAGTGTGCCTGTGTGTGTGTATAATGTAAGGGGTGATAACCTACAAGGTGTATTCACATGGCAGCCATTTTCCTCTTATGTCACACTTAGGGTGTGACGCTCTAATTCTGTTGGTTTCTTACTGATATTATTTCATTGCATTTGCTCAAACAGTTGTTAGGATCCAAACACTCTTTGCTAGCATTAGCATTAGCGACAAAGCTATGCCGTTTTTATCATATCATGTAAAACAAGTAAAGTTAGGGACTGGTCAGATTTTCTACGTTTCCACTTACAAACTGGAACATCAAGGACAACAATGACATCATAAGAATAATTAAGCTCAGCATGACAACAGAGGAAAATAGCTGCCTCATGAATAAGGTCACTTATCAGTGTGTGTGGATTAATTCCAGCCTCCGTGTTGTCAATAAAGTCCTGATTATAGCCACCGTGAAGAACGTAATCCCACTTATACCATGGTGGAGGAAAAAATTTGAGCGTGACATTATGTTTTAATGCGTTTTGCAATCAAAATGCATTTTAAAAAGCCTAAACTCGATAAGATGGAACTTTATTAATCCCCAAGGAAATTAGATAGCTCCAGAAATGCAGTACAAATTAAAGAAATGCAAAAAAACAACTCAAATATAAGTGAAAAATAAATTTTATAAATTATAAAGTGTATTTTCATTTCCCTAGAAATGCCTGACTAATACCTGTAAAAATCATTGCCATCAGGTTTCACTGCAATGGAAATGTTGCTCACTACTCCAGTAAACAGAACAAGTCTTAGCCACGGCTTAGCAACAGGAGGTATTTACTCTAGTCTTGTCTAGTAGGGCAGCTCAACAAGCGCTTCAGCTCAGCTATTAGCCAGAGAGCTAACGGTAAGCTAGCAAGATTCAGAGTCAGTCATTTTGCGTACGGTTGAAATTCAGTAAATATAATATGACAGTATTGTAACGCTGGGTATAAGTTCCTGTTTGCTGTTGTTTTGCAGTGGTTAAATGAGGAAGGGGTCAACCACAGTGGGTAATTGGCTGAGACATAAGCTGTGTCCCAATCCATGGGCTGCAGTCTTCGGAGGCCGAATGTCATGACAGCATGCGGCCGACAAATGCGTCCTCCCCCTTGGCCGCGAAGGATGCACCCGATGGCCCACCGTATCCTGAGATGCATTGCACGCCAATTCAAACGAAATGACGGACTTTAAAACGGCCGAGGAATGAGCTTAAAAATGTAAAAGGTTTTGGTTTCAACTCAATCGAATAGCCAGTGTTACACATGTTTAAGAAAAGGAAAGTTAGATAAACTTTAAAATAATAGGTTAACTTGCGCATCGTTAGTTATGCTAGCTAGTTAGCCTGCTAGCTACCTGTTGCTAGGTGACAGGAGCTGTGTGACGCAAAGGTAGACCAGAGCGTCTCATTTCGGTCTATGCAGGCTATGAATGGAGCATCCTCCGTAGGCCGCCTCCTTCGAAGGCTGCAGCCCGTGGATTGGGACACACCTCTAGTTCCAGAGGAGGGAAGATGGAGTTATTGTTAAAAAGCTACTTTTTAGCGGGAGTTCACCGTTCTGGAGAAGAGTAGACGCATGCTGAGCGAGCAAGAGCTAAGCGAGAAAAGCAGTTAGCCAATCTGTTTGTTGTTGTTTTTTCAGGGATGCCTCAACCTTGGGTTAGCTGTTGCTGCGACAAGGAAATCAATCTGTGCTCTGTTAAGCTAGCAAGGCAAATCACCTCTTCCTCGATCTTCCTCCATCCATCTAAGTATCTCGCAATGCTACAGTATGTTTAACAAGACTAGCTAGCTAACCAGCCGTGTCATCGTCCCAAAGTCACCATCAAGATTTTCACAAATGTTTTCTGTCGGACGCAGCCTCTTGAAAAGAGTTGAAAGTTGAGTTGCAGTCCTTAATTGTTGTACTTGCGTGTTAGCTTGTGATAGATTTGCGTATATAGTAAATGGAGACTGTGTTCTTGTTGCTATGTTTACTCATTTTAGATACAGGCTTATATGTAGCCAGCACATTAATCTAGATTGGTAAACAGAGTTCCATCTGACCTACTTCATAGGTGTTCTATTATCAGATATATCATCACCCTGCAGCCAATTAGAAGCAAGTATCCACCCAGACCGTGGTATAAGTGAGCATAATGCACATTGTCTTAGATTGATTTCAAAAGACATCGAGTGGCATTTCCACACCCAGAGAGGAGGATTCGGATTCGGGATGTGCTAAACTTTGCCAGTATATTTGCAACAACTGGAAACAGTGTGTGTGAGAAGCACTAATATTTATAAGGGCTTATCCAGGCTTATGACTGCCAACCTGAGAAAAAGTGGCAAAATCCTTCTTCATCCTCCCATTTATAGTTCTCTCTACACTAAACACGAGAATGATATTTTCCATCGAGAAAAAAAAAAAGAGAAAAGCTTTGGCAAAAAAATAAGATGTTGTGTTTTGAATACAGTGAATTGATGTTTATAAGAGGCTTTCACAGCTCTTGAGTGTGCCGCATTACAATGTCATGCATAATATCATTCTCTGAGATTTCCTGCCAGTGCGCAGACAAATTAACAATATTCCTCAATTCAAACGATCCACTCTGAATATCATGTTTTCCCTCCTGCAGTCACCAGCATACTGCGCAGCTTTTCTGCTGCCCTGAGTCGCATTAACCTTAGTGCATGACCGATATCCGCCCTCTTTTTATCAGCCACTTTTTCCTCATGGCTCTTCAGCACATCAAGGGCATGTCCTTCTCTGTATTGTAGCCTGAAGTTTCACCATTACAGGCTGCTGGGCTTTGGTCTGTAATTCATACTGAAAACAAACAGGCCTGAACGTACAATACACCATATATTTTATCTTTTATGTTGAAATACCAAACCTGTTTTTTGTCTCATGTTGGATTTCTTTCCGACCCCACCAGTGTGATTCACTGCAGCAGTGTCAGCTTCTTATTTGAAATAGATGTGACCTGAAAGGGCCCTGTCCGTGTCTTCTTCATTCACTTCCTCATTCAGTGATGAAGCAGCCTTTCCTTAACAATAACGTTGCACTCAAGATCAGACAAGAATAAGAAGAGCATTACTCTCCGCAGAAGCAATGGCTGCTGACAATCTGGGAAAGACGATGAAGTTTAAAGTAGTAAAGCAATAATACCAGCACACTTTACTTTAAAATGTAAAGCTTTTACGTCAAATTGTGTCTTATTTCATACAGTCTTTGTTTAGTGGCGCAGTCACTTCACACAAAGAGTTAATTCCACTGTGCCTGAGAAGCTTTTGAATCAAGTGCCGTGATGTGTGAGTGGACTCGTACAGATTGCCCGTGTACTTCTGCAGCCTGAATTTCAATGCAGCTACTGCTGCACATTCCCTCCTTCTCTTTCCTGACCATTTCATAAAACCAAACCGACAGCTGGAGGAAGGCAGCTCACCGCTCGCTGCTGTTGAAATGTTTGTTCATTCTGACGTGTAGCAGTTAATCTCACCGTACCTTTCTGTAGCTGGAGAGACTATGATGATTATTTCTTCAAAAGTAAAAGTACAAATGTCACTAAATGGCTTATATGTGACATACCTCTATACACGCCATCTCTTGGGATAATATTCAATGCATAATCTCATATTTTGTGTCACTTTTAGTTTCATTTTACACCAGATTAATAGTCATCACCTCATATCATGACGTATTAGCATCATGTCTTATTTATCTGAGGGGATTCCTTAATTTATTAACGAGGTGTTGATATGGTTGAATTATCCGCAAACCACACGTAGTCAAGCAAAAGCCTCCCATAGGTCAACCTAAGAGTGCAAGTTTTTACCCTCGCACAGTGTCAGTTTAATAATGCGACACTTCTGAGCTGATAAGGTTGCGGTACCTTGCTCAAGGACACAGCAGAAGAATAAACACTTGAGGTGACAAGGAGACCTGCTCTGACCCTCATCATCGCGAGCACACATGTTTTTGGCCTCTGGATGAGTAACTTCACGGCACAGGACTCGGTTTATAAAAGTGCAACCCCTAAGTGCAATACCGCACACAGGCTACTGTCATCTTAAATCAATGTTTTCTTTTAGCTGTCTCATACAAAACTGTAAATAACTTCTAGTGATTATTTTGTTTCTGCCCTTTTCCTTATTCCTGTGTCGTCTTCCTTTTCCCGCAGCAGGAGTTTCTTGGTACAAGATAAAGAGAGAGTATGTCTCTATAATAGAAACCTGTGAGGTTTAATTGGTCGTCAAATTTAATTTCACTGAAGATAGTTCCAACCAGGTAATTTGATTGGACATGAGGCATTCAGTGAGTGCTCATATTGAGTATAACAGCACCGGGACTTTTAATTGTGTATCACTCTGCTGCAGGTGTTCTGAACACAATCAATTAACATGACATTAAACATTCCTTGTTGAATCAATCACATGCCACCAAAGTAACTGCAAACACACTCTTATTTCACTCACGTTAAATGGAGACATACAGATACATGTACATGATACAGATTATCTACATGACGTGCAGATATACACAAGGTGAGTGTGCAGGAACATTTCAGTTCAGGCCAAGTTGCTGAACTATTTGTGTTGACTGACCCAAGAGATTAATTAGATAATCAAAAGGTAATAATCTGTTGTTGGTTTTCATTGTTTACTACAATAGAACTGTTGTGTATGAGCAATATTACACTCCTGGTCGGGCTGTTATACTGAATATCAGCACAGCTGTGATTATCTCTGATTTTTTTACTACTTTTAATGACTATAATTGTCATGTATCTAGCTTAACTGCTTCCAGATTTAGAGTTCCCACTAATTTATAATCAAACTTTTAAATTAAGACTCTATGAGCGAATCACAGTTGTGCTGGTATTCAGTACAACAGCACCCTTTCTTATGCGATATCGCTAAAGCATTTCAGTACATCTCTGAATTCTCACAAAGAGACATTTACGGAGCTTAACCCCAAAAAGAAAAACTCTCCTCTCGCTTTGGGTTGATGGAAACTCCGACGCTATTATATTTTAACTTGAAGATAACTTTTCACACAGTCTGTAGTTGAAGGCTTAGCAAGACTCATGTCATACTCAGCTGTCATGACAGGCTGAGCGTGTGCCACGGTTCCTAAAAGCACTTTTCTGTGTTTCTGTCTCTCTTGAGTATCCTTGTGGGATTTTCTACAAGCTACAATGGATCCAGACAGATGGCAAGGTGGGGGTGTTGGGTAAGCATCTTCTGAACCCAAGGGAGGGCTGCCATATACAAGCTGTCAAACAAATGTCTTCACCCAGACTTTTATTTGTTTCAATATAATGAGATCCTGACTTTGATTTTAATTTACCCTGTTGTTCAGACGCCCGAAAGAAACTGCGAATGCAGCGTTAAAGCCAAATTCTTGGATCTTGTTAAGAACTTTATGCCTACACTCGCTTATTAATTATATTGTTGTTGTGCCAAAAGCTTCTTCATCTCCTCTATGAATGTATCAGGGCAACAAGGCCATCAGGAATTAACATAAAGTGAAGTAGCAAATAGGTCATGAATATCATTAATATTCAAAAAGCTGCACTTCAAAGAGTGCTAACTCAATGCCTCAGCATTAACTACATTTGACCATTCATGTATTTCCTCATTAAGCACACTAGGAAGCATTATTTGCTGAAGGCTGTGTACTGTGTGCTGGTAGCAACAGCATCAAAACACTTCTTTTAAGTCCCTCCTTGTGTTAAGTATCGTGCAGCTACACAGCTCCTAACAAGCCAAAAGACTAAGAAGAGCCGCCAGTATGTGTCAGCTCTCATAATGCTGATGAAGCTCACATCGGTTTATGTAAGACAGCACTTCAGTCGTTCACTCTTGACTGGATAATTGACAAGCTATTGTTGGTCGACTGCCAACATTTCCCAGATCTCCCAAAAGATGTGTCAAATTTGTCCAGCCAACCACTAAAAGACTTCGGCAGTTTTGACAAGGATTGTTTCTTTTTTGTGCAAACAAAAATGTATGCCTTTGGAATAATTTGAAAGACGTCTGAGGAGATTTCAAAAAAATCTACAAAAAGCAGCTTTTAGGCGTGCCGACTTCTTATGAATACCTCACAATGTAACATAACCTAAACCTACATTAACCATTACAACATGTCATTGTGAATTTTGCAGGACTACAGGAAAAGCAATTAACATACTTTCATTTTACATTTGATAGAAGTCAAATGGAAAAATGTAGCAGATAATATGTGGATTCCTTTCATTAGTTTAAGACAGGTAAACACTATTGTCAGGGGAATTTTAAATTAAAGTGATTCAGAAACTGACAAAATACCAATTTCATCCAAGGTTAAAGCATAACACAGTTTTGTCTGTGTTTAAGTCCACTTTTTACTGCTTCTATTGATGTTCATAGACTGAAATATCTCAGTTGCTGAAAGACTTTGATTTAATGCTGTACAGACACATTAATGACTTTGTTAATCCCCCTGATTTTCCTCTTGTACCAACACCAGGTCAAACTTTTTATATTTATGCAGCCAATATTTCAGCATGTACTCAGTGGATTGGAACAGAAATTTAAGCAGACTTTTATGGTTCCCAGACTATGAATCTTAATGATTTTTGTGGCATAAAATTTGTCGACATTTATTGGATGGACTGCAGTATATATTTTGGACAGCTATTTTCCCCAAAGAATGAGTTTTAAAGACTTTGCAATTGCATTTATGCATAACCTTTAGCTTATCTGTAAACTCTAAACCAAAATGGTGAAAATTATTATTACAGCCCACCTGTTAAGTTAGCATTGTTATTGTGATCATCCAGCCCAAAGACTGTTTAAAGAGAAGGACGATGTGACAGCTCCATAAAAGTGAAGCCAAAACATTTTGAGCGCCCCCTGCTGACTGGCTGCAGTATAGCTCATAAAGCCCGCCTCCTCCATGTTAACAGATGGGACATGAGTCAAACTATAAACTTGAAATACACGCCAAATAAATCTTTCTCAAACATGGTTTCAGTCATTATAGTTACTTCTTATCATGCTGATTTGTGTCCAAGTGTTCATTTTTCTGACAGGTTTATTTTTAATTAGTTATTTGATGCTGCAAAAAGGATGATTGACAGCTTTGTTGATAAATACGGCTCCTGCAGCCGATCTGTTCCGGATTAGCAGAGTAGAGGAGGAACAGCGAGAGGAGACGTAACTAAAACAATCACTACAGTCATTGAAGTTTACATATCTGTGAACGTCTGCTTTGGACCAACAGGAATCTCTGTTTTTTCGGTAAGTTAAGTGTGTGTTATGGTTAGCGGAAGTGGCTACGGCAGCTCCGCCCGCCGATCTCTACTGCGCAGACTATGGCTCCAAATGATGTCACCAGCGCAAGATGGCAGCGCCCGTCATGGGGGGTATTTTGGCTTCAATTTTGTACAATGAGAGCAGATGGAGACGCGTCGTCCATCTTTATATACAGTCATTAGTCTAGTCCAGGCGGCAACCTCAAGGGCTGAGATATGAAGCCAATTTGTTAGTGCAAAATACTTCAGTTCCTTGGGTGTCCACTTGAGGCTAGCTCCAAAAGAAACTCCATCCCTGTTAGGTCATTTTAAAATGCCAAACTTTGGGCGCCTGTGTAGCTCATTGGTCTCATGTATAGAGGCCTAGTCTTCAATGCATCGTCCCTGGGTTTGTTGCATGTCCTCCCCACTCTCTCTTAGCACATTTCTGACTCTATCCACTGTCCTATCTAATAAAGGCAATAGGCCAAAAAAATGCCCAACTATATAGCTAGCTTATTAGCTCGTTCAGTCGTTCAGTGTTGTCATACATTGATTTATTTATCACGGTCAGTGCATAGGAGTCAGGATTGTTTTCAGAGAAGACAGCGGACAGTGATGATGAGATTGTTTTAGGTTACCCTGTTTTGAATCGTCCACATGCTGTGGCTCTCCCTACAGAGAGATTCAGGCGAGCTAGCGGTGAGTCAGCTATGTTCCACAAGCTCACTTAGCTTCTTGAGTCTAATAAATAAAAAACTCGATGTGCTACCACCACAAATGGAATCTCATTCTGTGGGGGAAATGAGGGTAAAATAGCTCAGTCACCAGCTATTGAATTAGCTTTAAATAGGACGTCGAGAAACCTGTGGTTGACGTCACAGTGGCTACGTTCCATTATTAATAAAGTCTTTGGTACAGCCTTAGAGAGCCACTAGCATCGCTGTCGACTCTTGAATGCTTAATGATATTGTTACCTGTTATCCAAAAAGAGTCCTATCATTGTCAAACTAGAGCACAGCAACACATCTCAAACCTTTATTGAGCTATCTAGGAGAAAAAAATATCAAACGCTGGCATAAGTTCAAAGAGAAAAACAAGCAAAACAAGGACTCTGCTTTTACTAAACACCAAAGTGTCATATCGCTGAGCTTAGCACTAAAATGCTTCAGCACACATCCAAAGAGAACGCTGACAATCCCCGATGAACCCTGAACACAGCTGCAGCTACTACTGCAGCATCAGCTCCTGCGATTTAAGTGACTGCAGGCCTGACACACTCCACACAGATCCCTTAACACGACGTTCACACCGAGAGAAAAACGTGTAGGTAAGTTGAAACACTGCAACTGTGACTGCCTTTATATAGGGGAAAAAAGAGATCCCCCTGTAATGACCGAAAGTTAATCGGGTTGCAGGTTTGTTTTGTTTACCGTCACAGAGCTTATCACTACAGGCGCAGAGGTCCTTTAAAAATACAGCACATTCTTCAGGCAGCACACTCAGGTGTAAACTCGGTGATCACCCTGCTTGAAAGCGTGAAAAAAAGATATTTGCATGTACTTTGTAGCGGCAAGCAAAGCCACCTGCTGCAGCTGAGCTCAGTGAATCTGCTCCGAGCTGTTAGCAGGCGACAGCTTGCCGGCACAGCACACGAATTAAAAGGTAATAGATTTAAAGTGATGATAAAATTATTACAAATTCTTTAATGTGATAACAAATCCGTCTCCGAGGTGGTTTCCAATATGCAACTCATAAGAATGTAAGATGAATTATTCAAAGACACTATTTTAGATTTCACAATGTCCGTTAATAATTCATCACATATCCTGCATATTTGAGAATACCTGGGTTTGTGGGAGGTTTACATGCATATTTATGGTATCTTTTAATTCTAAGACTCAGAACTCAACACCTAACCCTCCGCCTAACAAAGCAATCCTGCACAAAATAAAAACATGTTTTAAAACTAAACCTTTTTTTTTTTTTATCTGTGTCCTTTAAAAAGTCATGCGCTGAAATACGGCAGACCTTTAAAAGCTCGCCATCGATTCCTGGAAGATTATAAACTCATACGAGGAGATTACAACATATTTCCTCCCCTTTAATCCCAGTGTTGATTGCAATCTTGATGGGTTCTTTCTCCCCACGGGGAGAGTTCTCCCGCCGGTTACAGCACAGTTAAACTCCTCACCTAGCCACTGGCTAGCAGATCAAAGCAACATCCACTCAGAGGAAAACAGTCGAGCAGGAAAAAAAGGTGGGTTGCTATGGCAACTTAAACCACTTCTTGTATGGTCTCTGAGTACATTTTTATTATTAGGACAGGAGCATATTAAGTACATTAATCAGGCCCTTGTTTTTACTGCAACAACACCTGCTGAGACGCCTGCAGATGGCACGAGCAGGCTCTGTTTATGGACTCTTATTTACAGATTACAAACAGTATAGTGCACACTTTTATATTCAGTTCACAGTATATTAACATGCCGAAATTATTCTGCAGTCTATACCTACTGTGATCTAGGTCAGATTATCTGTAAACACAAGATTTCCCCATGCATGTATGTATGACTCACATTCACTCTGCATGTATGTCCCCCTGGCCCTCCCAGGAGACATCATTTCTATGGCACACATGGATGGCAACATCAAATATTCACTCTTGGATTTACCACACTCGGAATAAGAGCGTCCTTGGAAGTCTGACATCTCCTGTATAATTAAGTTGTCCGGATTAAAGCAGGAATGCAACCTAATCAGCGGCAGGAGATGCTGATAAGCATTAAGCCACGGAGGCAGAAATTATTAAGAGCTTCCTTCTGATCGGGGGGTCCCATAATGCATCAATCGTGGAGAATGAGGTCAACCACGTCGGGTTTCCATACAGTCAGATCCATTAAATATGTGCTTTTGACAGCTGCAGGAATATGCATTGGCTTAGAGCGGTGAGGAAGCGTTAGAGGAGGGAGACAGACAATAAAAATGTCCTTCAAACCAATGCGTCTTCATTGATTTTCTTTGAAATGTAAAAGAATACGTCTGTGTGATACAAGTCAGCTTTGGAGCTGCAGCTTCTAAAAGATTTGACATTTCCAGGTGGCTTAAAATAGCTCCTATTTTCCACTCTCTATTTTGAATGTGAAGCTCCCTTACTATGTTTTTGTTACCGTGCCCTGACATTTGTCCTGTCCCTTTTGGCTCTTACTTACAGTCCACTTTGTCCATTTGATAACTGAGAACCAATCTTACATGTTTCTCTCGGTCTGATGGCGGCACTTTGCCACCCTCTGTAGCACAGAAAAATGTCCCTCCCGCAACACCACTTCTATCAGAATGGCTATTAGTCATTATTTGTCATGAGGTGGGTATGACTCAGGAAGGTGGTATGAGTCTCCTCTGTAAGTGAACTATACGGACACTACAATACACAGGCGCTATTTCCATCGTCTTTCTTCTCCTGCCCTCGCCACGGTCATGAAATGCAAATGTTCGACAATAATGTGCAGCGGAGCACAATGTTTTGCAATGTCAAAGCAATGTGAATGTACTGTAAGATCCATCAATTATGTATAAAAGGAAGTCGGAACATTGGAAAGATTTTAAATTTCTCCGGCTCTTTCATGCACTGTCTTTCCCAGCATGCCTCCTGATGACATAATGTTGTAAGGACAGAATTCATTTACAAACAGCAGCGTGGGGGAGTGCTCCAGACACGTGTGTGCGTCTGTCTCCGTGTTTACTCCCCTCGCACGGCTTAATACCTGATCTGTGCGCGGTGGAGATAATGGAATTAATCATTATGTAATCGCTAACACAGGCAAAGCTTTCGAGGGTCTAATTACAGAGTAAAATATAGATTCCCATTAAGCAGAAGATGGTTTTCGTGCGCTTAAAGACGATTGATGTGGATGGGTTTAATTCATGCTCAGGGGTTCGCCGTGCGTCACCATTAAAGTTTAACACTTCTTGAATGAAAGAGATGATCCTGATGATGCTATTTACGTAATTTTTAACTCTAATTTCCATTAAATATACGTTTAAAACCAACAAGCTGAAGCTGATTATATAAAATATACAAACACCAGTTTTTACGTCAGACTAATGTCGGATTAAACTTTGATGTTTGCTGTTCGTTCCCACTCCTGATGTTGCAATTGCTGCATCACTTCTTCTTCTATTTATGATAGCACTCTAAATGACGCTCACGCATTACATAAATACACAATACGTTTGTCAAACAGACGAACCGCATGTCCTAAATCGGCCTAATTTAAGTCGCATCTCAAATGCCAACATTAAACATAGTCGCATATTGATGTCAACCTGGAGGCTACATGTCTGTTTGCTTGATGAGCTAGTGTGGGAGATGGAGAAGAAGAAAATAAAGACTAGAGGAAGGATAAACAGAAGCAGGAGGAGAAGAGCAGCTCAGTGCTTCACTTCCTGCTGTGGGAACCCTTAGAATATAAGACAAAGTACCTTTAGTATTTCAGGCCTTCCTCGATGGAGATTTATTGGGAATTAAGTTCCCAAAGGCCTCGCATTTGAATATATACATGTATTTAAAACAAGTGCTCTGTTTCCTTAAATACATGCATCTGGTGCACTGAGCTTAATGTGCCCAAATAAGGACGTCAATGATCCATGAAATAACTGAAACTCCTGGTCTGTCGGCTGCGGTTGTTTCTCATCTTCGCTCATCCTGCAGAGTAAGCAACCTAAATCCCGATATGTGTCACACTGAGGTTACAGAGCGGTGACTCAACTGCTGCTCGGTGTTTTTTAAGGTCCCAATAATTAAAAGGAGGATGTACCATGCCGCTGAATAACCGTGGACAGATGAATTAAGCTTCCGTTTATTGTCTGTACCGCTTATCCTGTTCAGGGCCGCAGGGGGGGCTGGAGCCTATCCCAGCTGTCATTGGGGCGAGAAGCGGGGTACACCCTGGACTGATCGCCAGTCAATCACAGGGGACATTCACAATTAAGAGCAACTTACAGGCATGTTTAGAGTCACCACTGAACCTAACGAGTGGACTGTGGGAGGAATCAGGAGTACCCGGAGGGAGCCCACACATGCACTGGGAGAACATGCAAACTCCACACAGAAAGACCCACTTTGTCCAAACCAGGAACTGAACCAGGAACCTTTCAGCTGTGAGGCGACAGCACTAACCACTGCACTGTATTTTACCGTCTTTTAGCTCATTGTTTTGGTGTTGGCTTCACTAGAAACAACACCTCGTTTCCAGCACCAGCAGGCCGCAGTGCACTCCCCGTCCTGTGCAGCAGACAGACACTAGCCCTTTTATTAAGCTCCGCCGTCACACAGGCTTTGGCATTTTACATTGGACCAAGCAACGCCGGTGTTAAACCGCCCCAGTGTGTGTTGCAGAAGCAAAACGTGCGCAAGGTGTAAACAAACTGCGCATGCTTCAAATACACACACACGGCGCTGTTCCGCCCCAAAGACAGAACGTAACAGAGGCGTAATAATCCCGCCTTGAACTGGCGGTGTGTGAGGGGCTACAGTTAGCAACAAGCTGGTAAACACTGTGGTATATTCAACAGCTAAAGAGGAATATATGGTGGTTGGTGGAGACCAAAACGGAGCGCAAAACAGTTCCCAATTGCTGATGCTGCCTTGTGTTTGCCTGATCAAACCTATACGGTGCTTTAATGTGAACGTTATAGCTCAGTATGCTAAGCTAAATGACCAAAACATGCATAAATGCAGGTTGTCAAAGCAAGTGTGATATTACAACCAGTTTGAGAAGGAATACGAATCAACAAGGCAGAAAGCACACGCTCAGTGTAACTGCCAGAAATGTGACAAAAGTTGTGCATCTGACAGCACAGCCATTAAAATTGCGAGCTGTGCCTCATTATTTTAAGAAAGAAGACAGTTAAAAGTGTCCCCTGACGCCCGCTTTGTCTTCCTCGTCACGTCCAAACTTCATGTCCATCATCTCCCGTGAATTCATTTTGCTTGGGCTGCAAATTTGAAACCAGCAGGAGGGCAAACTCAGGCAATTACAGCAGGGAAAACACAGAATGGCTTCTTGTTAAAAATGACAAGCAGATATATGTAAGAAAAAAATGCATAAAAAGATGGATTTAATTCAATCACAAACCTTTATATCTGATACATCGCAGCACAACCAGGCAACGCACCTACACTGACCTTGAAACACCTCCATATACCTGCATGATGATGGAGTTTAGACGCCCCTGCACAAGCTTTGTTAGCACTGTAATACAGTGTCTCTGCTGTACACTTCCACTCTGTTTAGCGAGCTCACATCAATCCCGCTTTGAGCTGTACTGATCTGTGTCACCGAGTGATGAGTGTGGAGGGACAGCAGCGCCGTTATGCAACACAATACAGCCTGCACAAGTGTCATCTTGAACTTGGGGGACACGAAATGTTAATTAGCTGGAAAACACACAACTTTTTCTTTTCAATAGCTTTTATCTTTTACAAGCCTGCTGGAAAAAAATAGTCCCCGCAGTGTGATCGGGGGGATATTTTAATTACCAAAGTATATGCTGTAATTACTGGAATTTCTGCTTTGCAAATGTTTATCTGTGCTGAACTTTTGAACTGAGTAATCAAGCTGCATGTTATTAATATTTCTGTTGTTTGTGTGCAGCCTTTTTTCTTTAATGTGCCTCGAGGTTTGGATGGATCTCTTCATGGGCCATTTAGTAATGTTTCTAAGGATGGACCGACTAAGAGAAGCAAGACTGTTTCAGTCTCTAATGGAATATAAATGTCCCGGGTTAGAGGTCATATCATATGTTCATCTATATATGAGGGAGTATTAGTGCATAACATTCTTCACAAACACTTACTTTGTCTCGTTTTAGGAGGACAAAAATACTGCTCTAATAATCCAAATGCAGCCAAATGCTCTGTGTTCTCGAGGTGAAAAGGTTTATCCCCTTAATAAACGTGAAACCAGGCGAATCTTGAACCTGGTTAAGTTAATAAAGGTCTATCAATTGCAGCCACGACAGGCCCTGAATGCAAACGCTCCCTATCAGCCGTGTCCCTGCAGCAGTTGGTTTAGCAGCGAGCGTGTGTTCGGAATCTTAAAGGCGGGGATCCAGGCGCGTTATTGAATGCCACTGAAGGGGTCAGAGAGGAAGGTGCACTGGGAGGGAAGCGATACAGACGCATTGAGCACACGATCATCCTGCAGAAGTGTGATTGGGATCATTCGCCATCACTCTCCAGGGAAATTTGCATGAATCTGGTTAATCCGCACCTGTTTCCTGAACTTGTTAACATCGAGAGTCCAAGTCTGTAAGTGGCGTTTTCTGTGACAAGTGCTAGTAGGCCTGTTGCATCATGCTTAAAGAATATGAGACATAAGGATTTGTCTGCGACATACAATAAGCTTTATTAAGGATTTAGAGCAGACAGACAGTAATATCTCTATGATGAGATAACTTAAGAAATGTTGATTCAAGTTTAGCCTACATTCACGACGCGCTGGATTAGCTCCCCGGCTGAGAAAGGCACAAGAATTGAAATGCAAATAAGATGGGGATTACTGAGAGAGCATTCAGTCTACCAGAGCCTCCTCCATTAACGGGTGAAGTGCTGGTCACGTCTGAAAATAGCGCTTTGGCCTAATAATTATTCTCTGGTTATTTATTTTGTTTATAGCGAGTTAATAACTTGTGTCACCAGTGATGAAGAGAGAAATAAGAGAGCGTTTAGCACCTTGCTCAGTCCTCTGAAAACAATATAACAACAGCATAATGATCCGATCTAAGCTGATAATCATTCCCATTACTCTACACGCGCTAATAAAACTGCTGCTCTGCAGCAGCCAGTCCCTATTCCCTAAACATGTTAGCCCTTGTTAGCGTCCACCTGATAATAAAGCTGACACAACCTGAGTGAGTTGGGTAACTTTCTCTCCCTCGCACGGTTCTGGGATTTATTTTGCAAGCCAAAGAGTTGCATCTGACTCGAAAGAAAATGGAGCTAAATGAGAAACTGAATCATCTCAACTTCAAAAGCGTGCTTCCTGCACACCGAGAAGTGTGAAATTTGTAGCTGCAGGGGTGGCACTGACTTGAAAGTAACCAAATATGAATTCTCTTTTGTAGTTTTTCAGATCTGAGAAGAATAAGAAGTGTTTATTGACTCTTGTGTGTCATATCAAAATGTAATAACTAACCTTGATTGCTCTTTTTGGCTCTTTTGTTGGCTCTGCAGATTAATTACTTACACATTGTGGAAAATATTATGTTACATTGTCAAAATCTGAGCCTCATTTTCCTTTAATATGTTTTCTCAAAACTTGTTAAAACTATTTATGTGAACATATTGATGCCCACCTTGTGTTTAATTTAATAGAAGTAAAAAAGTGAGGAGTCATGGGACTATTTCATTATGTCAGTCAGACTAAGTGTGGAGTTTCTAAAGTCAAGAGTGCCCTCTGCTGGAAGAAAGTGAGCATAGCCCAACATCTCTGTCTCTTTTTTTCACCCTGATTGAGAAGCGATGGCAACAGAGCAACATGAGTGTCCCCCTTTTCCGGCAGCTTCCTCCAACTCCTCCTGGGGGAACATCAAGCTCTCCCACGCACACTGGCAGACATCGTGTTGTTGACTGAATTTGTCTTTCCCTCTGCTCATTTTATGCCTCTAGTCTCACTTCAGGAAGTGAATTCAAGGAAGTAAGGGAAGGGGAGCACAGTGAAGTAATGATGTGAAGATAAAAATGTCCTCTAGTGAGGTGATCCTAACTTAAGTCTTCAGTCCAATAACAATTATATAATCAGCTGTTCAAAATTCTGCCTGCCTTTGTGTGAAGTGTTTGGGTTTGAATTTATCCTGTTTCCTGGAGGACATTTTTAATTCTCTGATCTGATCGAATCAGATATTCATCTCGGCTTGGCATTAACTGACCTCTTTAAATATCCCCGTAGGATTATCTTGCCTTTCCTTCAGACAAATCTCTCCCAATAGGACACCTTGAAGCTGTTTTTGTTTCTGACAGCGCTAACATCAGTTTCTGGGTCACAAAGAGGAAATAGGGAGGGAAAGGAGAAACATCTTAAGGGAAACATAACACACCTGAAGTCTCTCCTGCGTGTCCTTATCACAAGGTCTCATCCCGGCCTCGTCTTCAAGGAGAACAGAGGATATCCTGTGTACGGATGTTCCACGACCTGCACGTAGAGGTCAACAAAACACAAACAATCTATTTTTAATACTTTGTTGTTCTCTGCAAATTTGGTCAATTAATGAATAAGAAAAAGCTCCATTACATTCCAATACATCATGAATATCAACCTCTATCAAAGATCGACTTGCATAATGCTTGTAATAAGTCTCAGCTGAGCAATGCTTCACGGAGCAGTCACCGCTTGGAGAAAAATGTACCTGACTTACGGTAAGCATCGATCAGGGGCATGTCAGACCTTGGGCTGTCGACCTGCAACGCATTGAACAAGCTGTCTGAAAAATAAAACCCCAACACACGTACAACAAACAGACACAGTGTGAGTGTGACAGCTCCTTACAGTGCCATTCTTACACTACTTTGTTGAATATCCTAACAAAAACAGTCAAAGAAAGAAGTCTGACACTTAGAATATAAATACAAACAGTGAAATCTGTAGACAATTACCCTGCAGCTGGAGCGAATGAGAGACGGACAGATGACCTCCACAGCAAAGTCAGCTTGCAGGAGTGAAACATGACACAATCAAGTCCAACCCAATGTGAAAAGGTTGATTTCCCAGAGTCAGTGAGGCTGCGATCAGTTCCTCATATGCTCAGAAAGGTTTAAAAGGTCAGATAAATCAAGTTTTGCATTAAAGTGACAGTGGGATGCTCTTTTTTATCATTTTAATTCCTTCAACATGTTAGATTGTTTGAGCCTTTCAAAGGGCCATTTTCACAACAGTAAGTGTTAGTAGTAGTATTGCATTTCTAGCACACAAGATCCTGTTATTTTGCGCACTCAGTGAATAGCGAACAACTCATGCCGTACACTAGTGATGTACATTCAATCAAATATATATTTGATTCAAAGAATCCAGACAATGTTTCTTCTTCAGCCAATTGTTTTTTAAATGCTGCCTCTTTGATCATTTTTTGAAAACATTAAGTCGATTTTTAATTTGTATAAAAAAATGTCTATTTACATCTGCAGCAAAGGGTTTTTCTTTTCAGATGCAGACAACATTAATAATCCCAAAAGGCAATTAACGCCAAACCAAACTTTGTTGGATGACAAATGCATTGTGGAAATAATGTATTTGCCTCAACTGAAGTGCTGTAGCTTCCTGTATCAAACATAGCCTGCAGGAATACAGCAGAGGAGTCTGTGAAAGATAAGTTGTGCGTTGGCTAATGGTATGGACCACTTATTCACCGTTTCCCCTTTGATATTAAATTGTAAAAGAGGATTTTAAAGCCTTTTAAAAAGATTGGACTTTTCAAGAGCACCGACAACAGCAAAGACATACAGACTAATAGAAGTCTGTTTTGGTCAAGATTCAGTTGAAAAGATTAAGTCTGACCTTTGATGTGCAAAAGGGATGCACTGAGCTCTGAGAAGGCCATCGTGCATGAGTGAATAATGGAGTATGATGTAAAACATTGTTTATCTACAAAAAGCTCAAGCTAATTCTTGCAGAAAGACTAAAATCGAAATGCACATCATAAAGACTTTTTTTTTTTTCAAATATCTCCTTCATGTTTTAATACAGTATAATACAACAACTCCGACCAAGACAGTGATGAGTTAAATACTTTTTAATTTGTTTTTTTTACAAAAATGTCCTGAAATGTCACATTTTGAAAAGATTTCTTTTATTTTAAACTCAACATACAAAAAATGAAATGTGATGAATGAAACCGTCCGTCTCCTTAACAGAGCTTTTTCTGTGCTTTGCACATTCTCATAAGAAACCTAAAGATTGTCCAGAAGCCAAAGTGCCTCAGTGTTTGCATTGCATATTTCTTCTGGCTCCTGCAGGTCAGCGATCATGACAGACTGTTGTAGACTTTGCAGTGCAGGTATGCCAGCTTCTCAGCCCTGCTTTTCCTCAGCATGGGAAACCACTCGTGATGGCTGAGCTCTACAACGCTGTAACCTGCCAACTTCAACTGCCTTCTCTTCATCACATGAAGCCCCAACAACTGCTGGGACTGGTAGCAGTACTGGTTCCTGCTGGGGACCTGGATAGCAAGTTTTACTATTTTCTTCTTGTCCTGCAGCGCTGAACCAGGGCGACTGGGTTTGCAAAGAGCTTGTGCAATGTCTGTGGTCAGGTGTAGCCTTGTATCAAACAGTCTCTCACCTTCATCTGGCTCTACTCTGTGAACACATGTAGGCTGAACAGTAGGAGATGGGGTTAAAGGTTCTGTGGTCTTTTTGGTATTTATTAGCTGTGCTAATAGATCATCACTTAAAGTCACTCCTACATTCATTTTTCCCCAACCCTTGTTTGGAAATTTGGATGAACTTCTCTCTGGTGTTGATGTATATAAGTGAGATTCTGGGTTCACAGGTACAGGCTGTCCAGTGGAGTCCAGATGTACTTCCAGGTCGATGGAGCGAGTGTGTGGCAGAATCATTCTCTTGTGGACGTACATCTCTCCTCCAAGCAGGTCCTGCAGAGCAGCTTCTGCCTCCTGGATTTCTGGTTTCTGGCAAACATCTGACTGAGCAAAGTTCCATAGCACTTTCACCACATCCTCTCTCAGTTCACTGCTTAGCCGTGGGCCAGTCCAATGAGGCAACTCAAGAGCCACAGTTCCATCTATAGTGAACAAGTCCTTTTTCAGGTCTATCTTTGTGGATTTTAGTGCTAGGTTGACAAAGTCAGGACTCAAAGCTAATTCAATCAGGTCCTCTGGAAACTGAGAGACAAAGGCCAGGCCAAGAAGACCAGTGAGCAGAAGCTCTGGGTATCGCTGGAATTCGTCTTTCTTCTGTCTCAGGGCTTCTGTAAGGCTCGGATAGAAGCTCGGGCTCTGACCTGGAGGAAACCCTAATGTCCCAAAGGCCCACAGCAGTTTGCTCGAGTCTTTACTCCGGCAGTGTGGCACAAGAGAGGGAACTCTCTCAGCAATTGCCTTTAGAATGTTTTCGTTGTAACAATGCAGTGCTGAACAAGTGAGTGCCACATGCATCAGACCCTGGACGCCCATCCTGTGTGCCCGTCGAGGAACTTCCCATGCCATGGCCTCCATCCACAACCTGTGATACAGGTAGTTAAAACGCAGGAATTTCAGCACATTGGCCATGGCAAAGTCACTCATCTCCACCAGAGAAGAGTGAGCCTTATCGACAAGGCGAGTCACTGCACTCTCAGACATTGAGGTCTGGGATTTAAAGAGCCCCAAGCATACAATACCAACCTCCTCTGGGTGCAGTTGCTGTAAATTACGCATGAGAAGCTGCTCTACAGGACGGATCAAGTCTGCTGGGCACTTCCTACCTTCTCCCATTATATACAACAGTTGCACCAGCTCAGGGGCCCCTATCTGCTCCAGATTCAGAAGCGCTGAATCGTACAGGTGCGTTAGGAACTGGGGGGCCGACCTTCCAATGCAGCGCCACAAGTCAGCAGCAAACAACAGCTGGTGAAAAGTCATCTGGTAGGCCCGACGGCTCAGCTCGGACTCATACAGACCAAGCACAGTGTGTGTTGTGGGCATGTCCAGCCACACAAACGACTGCAACAGCTCCAGCAGCTGAAGTTCCGTAAAGAGGCGCAGGTGTTCAACAGAATACCGGAGGAGTATGATGAAGCGTTGGTCGCTCCTTACTAATGACATATTGTCTGGATGCAAGCGGCTGAGCTCCTTAAAAAACTGAGACACATCTGATGGTTTCATGCTGCCCTTCAAAACAGCCACTTTCTTCAGCAGCAGCACGGCCTCTTCCCATGTGATCGGGGGAGGCCGCTGGGTAAGGTCAAGAGTCACTGAGGCATAAGCTGACCTACATTTGAGGAAGGCACGTTGATCTACTACAACATCCGGCGGTATGGGTTTTTTGTGGGTTAGTGACACCATTGGAATCTCTGGTTCAGGGCTCTTGTTGAAAGCTAAGTCAAGAAGTGTGTTTTTTGAGCTTGAGAGATGCCGCGAGCAACTCACACTGTAGCGGTTGCTCTGTTGCCAGAAGGAAGGTGCAAAAGTGGAGACACACTGTTCATCCTCCTCATTATATCTATTTCTCCGGGAGGTTGCAGAGTTCCACACAGAGTGATTATATGAGGCAGGGTTGTAATGCAGCCGGTATCCATCGTGGACGGAGGCATCCTGGTGTTGCAATACTCCTTCCTTTCCCTCATGATCATCAGTCTCATCTACTTGTTTGACATGCACGTGCTGAGCCTGGATAAAGTCCTTTCTCAAGCCCGGGAGGCTGCGTAGCCTGGGCACCCGTCGACACAGCACGCAGGCAGCCATCAATCAGCCGGACTAAAAAGACAAAACATGATTTTAAAAGACAGCTAGCGAATGTCAAAAAAAGAATTCCAAGACAACCACACGGCCTAATTGGGTCTTAATTTTTCCTATCACATAGACGTTTAAGTTTACATGTTGGATTTTTTTGGGTCCAAACTTGTGTATATTCTATTTTGGCAAAAATTAAAATATAGTAAAATATTCTGGCTGAACTTTGAGAACTGCATAATTCTTGCCACTGGGAAAGTCTTTATTTGCCCCCTAAAAGACGTCTCAGACTGGAAGCCATCTCATGGTTAAATATCTCTAGACATATAAATCCTAAAGCCCTAGCAATCTGGCAGTAGCAGAGACAAAACAGTTTAAAGCAGATGCAAATTACTGAAAGGCAACAGCTGATGTCCTTTTTATTTTTAAATCAATTATGGCCTTTAAAATAGAAACAAATTGCAGAATGAGTGGCTTTGAGGCCCAAGGCAGTGCCCCGAAAATACATGTAAATTTTGATACCTTTGGCTAAATATACACAATATGGGTGATAGTACAACTCAAGGTTACCATGTGTTAACTATTTGAGATGAGAAAATGGTCATATTGACCATGAAAACTTATGAATGAAATGAGGTATGAAAGAGGTCTATGAGTGTTTTTACACCAACAGTGATAACTGTCACTGTACCTTTTTAATTTTAAATCTATCCTACATGGCCATGCCTGGCGTATATAGATGGTAATAGTAACATCTTTTCAAGCACAATTAAATATTCCCTTTACTACTTATATAGTTTTAAATGTATAGCATCACTTATATATATATTATGTATTTATATTCTCAGCTTGAAACTCAGAATCCTAGATGTCTGACTAAAGTGGTATTTAGGTATATTGCACAGGGTTGAAAACAAAGATCCAGGTTAAACAGGTAAGTAAACTTCATCATTTTGCCTCTTTAAAATGTTAAGTCTGTTGTTCTCCTGTACCTTTAATTTATTGTTTTCTCCCTTGCACTTGAATTCCCTTTGTTGCATTTTAGGGTAACTTTCAGTCTCTTACTGCACTGTTATTATGTAATAAACGCACAGTGCTCATTTCTTTCTCTTTTAAAATATTTCACTTTATTCTATCCTAATTCATGTTCTTTCTGTCTTTATTTGTCCATTGCTTTATTTAGAATTGTATTATTTATCGATCTTAAAATGTCATGCGAGGCTTTTCTTTGGTTTTTATTTAAAAAAAACTGAACTGCGTGTGTTTGACATGTTATTTCAACTGCCTTGTCCTCAGTTTACAACATGAGCAAAGATATTCCTGCAATTTCAAACAATCACTCTGAAGTACACATATCTGTAACTAGTGTCTAGCCCAAAGTCTGGCATGTAGCTTGCCATGCTGGTCGAAAAGGTGACTTGCACCTCATCTTTTGAAGAAGATAAACTTCTTTGCATATTTGTTCAGAGTTATGCACTCACAGACATGTTAAAATAGTTTGACTTTAAGTACAAAACAGGGGAACAGTCATATTTCAGAATGTCAATGTGGTATTAGACAGCATGCAACGCTAACGGTCATGTAGGCACAGGTTGCTAGGTGTTCAGTACAATAAATAGTCAAATAAATCACATTAAACACGTAACATTCTGAAGCCGGTAAGTTTAACTCACCTTTAACTCTCCGGCACCACCATGGCCGTTATATTAAAGGCCAGGACACGTATAAAACACAGAAAGTTAAAAAGAGAGTAGTCATTAGGCAGGCAGACATGCTGCAATCACACCGGAAACCGAGTATCTCAACCTTCAAAATAATGAAACCGTGGTATCTCTTGCTAGACAATGTAACCACCGACGTACTAAAAACGACTTTACACATGGTGCTTTGATGTACAAGTTGTAATACGTATTAGAATAATAAGTGTTACGATAATTTTCTACTTAAATGATTGTTTAAAAAAATCGTGTCAGAAATGTTGTATTTTATTATGGTGGCAAGTTGATGTAGCTTCCGTTGAGTGAAGCCATAGCTGAACAGGATATGACCTACGGCGCCTGGATAGGCTCAAAAGTCACAACGACGACGAAACGCAATATATTGCTTATCTATACAGTCTATGCGGTATATTTTATAAAGAAACAACCGTTAACAAAAAGTGAGCACAGCGCCACAAGTAACAGCATATAAGCAAAATACGTATAAACCCTATTGGTGTTTTTTTCCCGATCTACAGCCCTGTAAAAGGCAAGTTTTCCTCTTTTTTCTTTGCCCCCACCCCAAATAAGCACAAGAAGTCAACATTTTTACACCACATTTTTCCCCCCATGTTTTTAGACTTATTTCAAAAACAATTACTTAAACCAAAACAAATTACTATTTGAAAGAGCAGGAATATATAACCCTTTATCATTTATTTTTCATGAATGCCAAACAATTAGTTTTACTTCCCATGTATTCTGGTAATGAAGTCTATTAAAGACCCTGATTTTTGTTACCTTTTTACTGTTCTATTTTGACTGATCTTTTTTTATCCTAAAAGCTAAGTTTCAAAGCTGAATACTGAAGACAGTCCTTGAACGTTTTAGTTGAAAAGTTGTTAAGCCTGTTTGAGTTCACCCACCTGTGAAGACAGTTCGATTTACCTTAGTGCCGGCTTAATTTGTGGTTTCCTAACAAACACTAATTAATCTGTTTTAAGTTCAGATTTTACATGTTTGAGAAACTGATTTGCATTTCTATGCAAAAATGATTAACTTTTAAAATTAGTTTATGATAATGCTACAGTCAAAGTTATATCTATGGTGAATATTGAATACATGTCAGGCTCTGTGTTACAGGAGATCAAGAATTCAGTTTTGGTACTTGATGTGGATTTATTGTGAGCACACAGATGTCCTAGTAGCCTACCGGTGTTTTTACCTACACTCAAACAAAGTTTCAATAGTAAAACGCCAGTAAAAACCTATTAATATAATAAAAGTTGATGTTGAATTTTTGTCCTTGTTTTAACACTAATAAATTGCTCATCAAATTACTTCAGAAACAGCATGCATCAACACTGTGACAATGTAAATTAATCTATTAGCAGTGAGCATAGAAATTATTTAATTACTTTTCTTTTACAGTAACACTTCTGTAAGTTGTTTCAAACTGCATTAGGAAGCAGCAGCCGAGCTGGCCTGCACTGTTTTGAACCTATATCTGCTTCTGTTTTTCATTTCCTTTTGGTCTGAGCTTGTCACAAAACTTCCCAAAGTTGGGCTTCTTTTGTTTTAAAATGATGGGAACGGAAATCTTGCCAAACAAACTGTCTTGGCATTATTATTTCTCCAGAATTAATCTTAGTTATAGCCCGCACATTTAGGAACAATATCTTTAATTTGTTGAAAGATATGTACACTCTTTCCAGAAGTTAGTTTTCAGCTTCGGCTTCCCTCCCTGTGGATAAACACATGTCTCCGGGCCCTCCACAGTTAAAGTGAAAGTTATTTTTTTGATTATAAAACTTAGATTTGTCTCTAAACTAAAAAAAGAGTATCACATTGTATTTACATGGCCAAACTAATACATTTCAATAACAACAACTTTTTGTGATTAAGTTCAGCTCCTGTACAAAAACTGTTTGTTAAGGAAAGGCATTTTACCTCTTTGGAAAAACATGTTGAATATTAATTATATTTGTATTTAAAGTTTGTTTTGATTAAGCAGTCACTTCAAACAGTAAACAAAACACAAAATAACAATAGATATAAATATAAAGAAGCATTACTTTTATATATTCTAGTACTTTCCATCCGTGTGAAATGGGAGGGCAACTTCGAATTCTGTGCCTCCATTGTTTGACTTCACACATGACTGAATCTGAGGTGAAAGGTGAACTAGTCGGATCCATGGTCCTAAGAAAGACAATTCCCCGCATTTCTTCTTAAAGGAGGAACATTCCTCACATCCATTCAGGGGGAGGAGTCTTGGCAACAGACACTTTAAACTGCGTTGGTGGTAGTTAAATTCATTTATTCTCAAGTCCTTGCTTAGAGCATTCAGTAAGTACTCCTATCCACATGTGCATCCAGATATTGAATTAAGTGATGTTTGATACTGATGCTAAATATAAAAATGTGGCCTTTGTAGTCAGAGAGTAATTTGTGGTTTGAAAGCAACACAAAAGCTGGAACCAGGAAAAAACAGTACTTGTAGTACTTTTGTTCTTTAAAATTAAAAAAAGAAAAATCACTTTATGCTAATACAATGCAGAAATGTATTTTGAAAGAGGATGTAGCAAATTTAGTTTGTGTGTGAAATCAAAAATCATACAGAAATACTATAAGTTAATTCAATTCAATTGATATCTGTAATAGGGTATGTTTCTTGCAATTTGTAAGCAAAGTTCAAAGACTTTGTATTGCAATTTTTATATGTCATTTTGTATAACTAGCCTCTAATAATATTACCTAGTTTAATGTGTTAAACATCCATAAATATCAAAAACATTAATTCACAGATATTCACTTTATTTTTTTGAATGTTCAATGCAATTGGATTCAGGAAAAGGAGTCCTCTTTCAAGGTGCTTTTTAAATATTCACGACCTCTTGCATTATTGGCAGTGTCTACACTTCTGGTGCGTATTAACTTATATTAGCGCTGGTATCATTTATGATCTACAATTCTCCATAGTATCAAATGGCTGAAGATATCCTCAAAAGCAAGTTAGACAAGCAAACAGTCGGTCAAAATGCTATAAATATGCTGCAGTTTATTATTTTTATTCAGACCTATCAAGCCACATTTATGTTTTATTATTAAGGCATTGATGTAACCTTCACCTTACAAAAAAAGGTTTTGATAATTAATTGAAAGATTAAATTTGGTTTGTTTTTACAGTACAAATATCTGAAATATCCTGCACATACTACAAACAAAAATAGTCATTACAGACATTCCTGGGGGAAAGATTTATAAGTTTAAATTTGTAAACAGAATTTACAGAGTGAATGCTTTAACAAGTTGTTTTGAGTAAGTTACTTTTCGTTAAAATAAAACGGCATATTTATTTTTAGTATTTATTATATTAAAAAAACACTACACTAACTTTAAAGATAAACATAATCAAAGTAATGCCATACAACTTTGCATTGTGTTGGTGTTGCCTATTGTAGCCTATTTGTTTCCTTGTTTTTTAATTTTGCTATGTTGTTTGTTCGGTTTTTTTTGTTTCTAATGAGAAGCAAGTTCGTATTTTATGTTTTGTTTTTTACTACCTCTGCATGTTTATCAACAGTCTAAATCAAGTGTTGAAACTTGAGAGTCTCACTTGGAGAGGAAGTAGTTGATTTATGCTAATGAAGGAGTTGGGGTTTAGCTACGCTGGCTGGGAGCCGCCCTTCATTCACCACATGGTTGAACCCAGACTCTACTCGCGCCACTTTCGCAATCTTACTACGATTCACAAACTCCTTGCAAATCATAATAGGAGCACATGGTTGTGTTTTTTGGATTATACGACCTCTCTTTTACTCAATTTGTAGAGTCTTTTTTATTTTCTCAGTTCTGCAGATACCCCTGCAACAGTGTGAGTAAACGGTAAGTCTGTACAAGTGAGTGAAGATGGTGGATTTTTTAGAAGCTAGTGTCTTATTACGCGCGTGTTATTGGCAAGAAACCTGTTGTTAGCCTTTTCGGGAGATGCGCTAAACGTCAGGAAAGTAAAATGATCTGCACTGTTTGCGACACCGGAGCCTCGCTTTCACGTTTTCTTTAGGGAAAAACGTTTAAATCGTCAGTTTCCGCATTTGAAAACAATGTTGTAAGGGGCGCATGGCAACCTCTCCTCCATGGTTGGTGAATGAGGGAGATTTGAAAAGCATGTGTTGCTGCTGCACCTCAAGTCCGCACGTCGGGGAAGTGAAAATTATACCTTACACACTTTAATAGTGGCTTCAAGTTACAGACTCTTGTACCCCTGTTGTCGGCCATTTGTTGTTAAAATTGTTAAGGTTTCTGTCGGTTTGTGCGATTCGGTGTACACTTAAAAGTGCCTGTAGAACAAAGCAGCAGCACATGGGGTTGATGCAGGCCGCGCGCCTTTGCTATCCCGCGAGCTGCTGAGTTAGCTAGCTGCTAATGCTAACACACCGACGAGAAGATAACTATTTACGTTAACATTGTTGGCATTGGCTTGACTGATCATATTGTGTGCTTGAGTCAAGTCGAAGTGTCGTTGTTTATAAGCACGCTGTTATATACACTGTGTACTATGGGTTAGCTTGGATAAGAGAGCTGTAGCAAAGCAGCTAACGTGGCTAACATATGAGAATGCTCCGAAGTGGATAGAAGGTGTGAGTCTGCGGATATAGTGTGACTTTTAAATAATTTCCCTTGAATAGCATGATTTATATAACTGATAACTGCCATTGTTATCTTTTGAGTTATAATATGTCTCAAAGCTCCCCGTACTCACAGGCTACACGCGCTAGCCTCTTTAGCTAGCACATGCTCTCATTGGACTGTTTTGATGGAGCCCTCGGGTTCTACTAGCTTGTTGTGTTCTGGATTCTTACTTAAGTTTGCAGTTGCTCGTATCAACGCTTGGTGCGCGTGGTCACAATGAGCGCACACTTCACATGCACCTGATATTGGTGTTAGTGCACAAGAGATTATTGCGTCTCAATGTTAGTTACACATGTGTCGTATTGTCCAGTCGGTGGAAGTAGGTTTATAAAACGCTCAAAATGCGGACTGCTGGGCGCCATGTTAGCGCGTGCGTGGGGGAGGGGTGTAGCAATGTGACTGGAGCGCAAGTGTTGCCATCCCTGAACCTTACAAGTCCTGGTGCAGATTTCTAATTGAACTTTGACAATATATTTCGTCTGTTGCGCATTTATCCCAATAATGCACCAGCGACGAGGGTTTTCTTGTTTGTCATCTTGACCATCTACATCAATATACACAGTGATAATCAATTAGGCGAGTTGGAGGATGCCTCGTTTCTCGGTGCATCAGGGCTTTGTGCAAATACTACAACAGTGAAATTGTCTCATGATCACTGACACAACTGTAGAAAACCTTCCTTTTGCGGTAGTACCACTTTGTAGTGAAATCCCAACAAATTTAGCAGGATTTCCAAAAGTTGTTGCGTCATCTAAATGTTGGACCAGAATTTATATTTTAATATATATTTATATATAGTTTTGCTTTGTCACATTTCTTTTCATGTTTTTAATGTTCTGTTTTTAACTGTGTAAAGCACGTAAAATTGTTTATGTATTTTCACTTTTGTTTATAATGTGTAACCTTGCTTTTGTTACCTTGTGTAAAGCACTTTGAATTGCCTTGTTTCTGAAATGTTCTATATAAATAAACTTGCCTTGCCTAAATGTAATAATCCAAATTATTAAAAAAATAATATATACAGAAGAGTTGAATAATGGCACATAGGGATAGGTGACTTAAAAAATAGTACAATGTTATTTGCTGTGCACACAGTTTTAATTATCAGCAACCAATACATCACTTTTTGTATGATACAACTTACTGATGAAAGTATGTGAAACAGTTGTTTTGCTAGCTAAAAGACAAACCGGACTGTAAACATGGCCTTGGTGGTGGTTGTAATCAATGTCTAACATAACAGGGTTCATTCTTAGTTGACTGAACTGCTAAACCATACAGCACACTCACTGCTAAATAACACTCTGCCAATTTGAAGTGACACTAAAGTGAGTACAGTAATTCTCATGTTTTTTTTATCAGAAGAAATACTTGTATACTCTTGTTCCAGTTAACTCAAATTGAATGCCTGTGAGGTTTAAACAATAAATCCAGCAAAACAACCACATTTGAGTCTTCACCTAGCAATCTCAAACTTGCAACTAGCATTTATCCCACATTTTGTAGACTACAGGATAAATTATATATCAAACACCTGTTTAGGTTGATAATGAAAAGTCATGACATGTGATTTTAGCTGTGAACTAAGATTGCTGACATACTGTTAATGCTGTGTCTTCTTTATGCTTGCAGACCCCTGTGCACATCTGTATCTCCTGGAAATCCCCCTCATTGTGGATTTAAAGGCATCCTTATTCAGTCTGGAAATAAAAACCCAGAGGGGAACAGCGTGAAGTCACGGTAGTGTCAAAGTGCTTACAGTGCAGGTAGTTTTATAATATCTACTGCAGTGAAGGCACTTTCAGCACTATTTTGATAATGGTAACTAAAGAAGCCACTTTATTCACAGACACGTCTGGCTTATCCAGGATAGACTGAATCAGAATACACATCTCGGAGGACCCTGTCTCCATCCTGCTGTTAGGTTCAGTGCCCCGCTGTTCCTGAGGCAACAAACAGCGTCTGGAGGGAGGCCACTCTAAGCAGACATGTTTGATTTTTGTGAGGCATCAAGAAACCATGTTACTGTTGAAAATAACATTTCACATTTCAGCACTTCTAATTTAGTAAATAACTGGTGTGAAATACAAACCAGTTTACTTCAACTAGTGCTTATGCTAAGGTGCATCTAGTGCAGATAGTGAAGTAGACTAGCACCTACTGCCCTAAGTGCTCCTTCTGGCATAAGGAGCTGGGACTCTCATCTCTATTTCTGTGTGTTTATACAGGTTGTGTGTATTTATACACAAAATACTGTAATTGTGGCAGTTCTCTGTTAGTTTTGCATAGTTGCGCTGCGAGAAGAAATAAGTTGTGCAAATCTATGCAAAACTGATGGTGGCCTGTGTTTTCATCTTGATGTTCTTTGTGAATAATCTCTCTTCCTCCATGATGGTCGGTAAGGTTTCTTCAACAGTTGTTTTTCAACTCAAAGTTGTCCAGTAGTATTAAAGTGCTTATAGTGCAGGTAGTTCTATGAAATTCTACTGCAGTGTGAGCACTTAAAGTACTCCTAGACGTGTTTTCATCCCTAAAAACTGCAGAGGTAGCTTATGCACATGGGTCTCTGGTTAGTTTTGCTGGTTTGCTTTCAGCTTTTCACTGTACTGCTGTGCAAATCCATGCAAAACTGATCATAGAACTGAAATGAATCTCTCAGAGGTGATCCCTTTCTGTGCAGGTTGGGAGAGGTAGCAATGCTCTGTAGCTGTGCGGTATTGCACTTGTCCCGGCCTGTTGAGGAAATGGGGAAATGTTCTGCATTAAGATCTGCTGTGAAATTGCCCACTAATCCATCATGGGTTGGCATGTCCTAGATGCCCATATGTCCAAGATGGTGACATACTGCTGATAATCCATACGGATAACGATCCATATGTCACCATCTTTTGTTGTGTGCTTATTTCTGGAACAATGAAACTGCTTAATGTAAGTTGCTTCAGGTTTAAGCCAACTCATATCTAAAATTTCAATTAAATGTGGATTTGTTAAATGTTACAAAAAGTGTAAATATTGTTATGTGTTGTGGTTTTTGTTCAATATTAAAAATAAATGTTCATTGGCTCAATGAAGTATGCGTTTCTTTCTCACCAGATACACAACCATTTAGTAAGTGTTGCTAGCTGGATGTAAATGTTTTAAGGTAATAGAAATTTCCACTTAAGATTGTCACCATTTGATATTTTATTTGATCACTACCTTTAAAATTGATTTATTGGTGCAATATACTCATGTTCTTCACCACATCTCATGACTATTTTTCTCAAATAAGGGTTTAACTTTGTTTTTTGTTGAGCTTAGATGAAGTACTGGTTCTTGTCAGAATGATATTATGGAGACACCAGCCTGTAGACCTGTTTTCCACACATCCTGTGTGCAGAGGTGGGAGTATTATAAGGGAAAACCTTAAAATTAAAGTCAACAGAATATATTTGTAAGGGGTATAACAATTTTTAGCACTGATGATGTTATTGGTGATGTTAAACATACTTAGATAATACATTAAGCACGTGTTTACATTTAAAAGTCACCTGCTGATTATCATAAAGCTATTGGTATCTCAGCTTGAATCACTTGCATGCACTTCAGTAGGTATTTTGCAAATAATGAATAAGGTTGAGCCAGGAGACAATTATTAACTATTTGGCCGTTTGGTGTTTTTGTTTCGTTAAAAGGTGACAAGCTTGTGTTTGCAATATTTGTAATGGGGATCGTTTTTTCTTAATTAGGATTTTTCAATTCAATTTACTTTTCAGTCAGATGAGTGCAGTAACGCCTTCCTCCAGCAGAGGGAGCTACCTGTATACTCAATGAAGTGTCTGCCTATTTTAGGGCAAGTGCTGCATCTCATGAATGTACTGTGTGATGAATGAAATGCGAGTTTAAGCTGTCTGCAATTACAATATTGCAACTTCGTACTCATTTTGTGTGAAAGATTGCAGAGTGAGTTGTGTTTTGAGATATAACTTGAGTCATTGATGAAGGAAAAATAAAGACTGCAACAGTATCACCAAATGTTGACCTTTTTTATTATAAAAGCAAGACAAGCTTGGTGTTTTTTTCTCATTCTAAATATAAAAGCTGTTGTGTTTTAAAATGTCTTATTGTACAAACTGAGAGATTGTTTTCTGTTCTTCCTAGCTAAATTCCATCCTCACAAGCACAGATGTGTAACAGATATAACTAGATGAACGCTCCACCTATCCTACGCACCACACACTTACGCTTTCACATCCAGCACCCAGTCAACCTCTGTCCACTGAGCAGCGTTTTCATTATTGGGCATTGTATGGTAGGCTGGCAGAGAGAGAGACGTTCACTGGAGTGTTCACCTTTCATTATCATGTTCTCTTTACTTGACAGTCAAGATAAATGGGAAGCATCCAGAAAGGACATGAACTCAAAGATGCATTTCTGTGTGTCAGCCAATGCTGATTGCACTAGCAACCCCTATTTACTCTGATGTCTAGAAAATCGTATGCCTTTATTAGACAGAGTGCTGGGTGATTGTGGGTTGACAGGTAAATGGCACCTGTTTTTTTAAAGTGGTTTAGCAAGTGTGCCTTAACTGTGTCAAGTAATGTAGCCTTATTCCTTGATTAAAATACACAATACTTTAATAAACCAACAAGAACAAAGCTCTAGTGAAGCTCTAGAAGCTTCACGCATTTTGGAGCTGCACATTAAAACTCTGCACTGGTTTTTAGCTATGCTACTTATAAACATAGCTATAGCTATGCTAGCGGCGTGGCTAGTGTTTGTCCACGTTTTTGGAAGTCTTCAACTTACTACAGTGCTGTGAAACAGACCAAATTTCCAGAGGATGAATCCTAATGAATTAGTTGATCTCTTGACTTTTTCTCTATCGTACCCTGAGGTTGATTTTTTTGGTTTGTGAGATCTCAGAAACTATTGGACGGAGTGCCGTGAAAAATAGGGTGGCTTGTAATTTGGCTAATACTTGTGGTTTATGACCAAATACAAAATGTATGACATTCCCATACGTCTCAGCAGTAGGCGACTTTGTTTAGTGCTTTTAAATGAATGTTGAACACGCTAACCTAAAATGGCAGAAATAGACATAACAATAACATTGTTATGTTAGCACTGTCATTGTAAGCATGTTAGCATGGTGAAGTTAGCATTTTCCTCTAATCACCACTGTGTGGCTTCAGCCTCTATGGCTGTAGACTGACAGCCTTGTTACATCAATACTATGACTTGTTTTTTACCTAAAAGGAAAGTGAATATGAGACTCTTCATTCAGTTATTAAAAAATATGGTAATGGTTGAAATTGTAGTCGTTTTAGTTAATAATAGTCTCATTTGATTGCCTTTCTTTTATTACAAATCATACATGATTCCTCCACAAGTGGGGAATTGTACTAAAAAGATGATGGCGCACACAGGTTATTAAATATTTCATCATATGATATGTAGTTTGGGACATGTGATCGTAAAACACTTGGTATGAGGTGGTGATAAGAGAATATCTGATTGGCTTTTAGTTGTAGCCATGGGAAATGAACACCTGTCTGTCTGCAGATGTCAGTTGTCTCAAGTCATTCAAAGGCAGACTCTAATTAAGACACAATCCTCTCAGCACAAAAGTGCTCTTTGCTGGATGTGTCGGACGCTCTGCCTTCTGCCTGATTGTGCTGTTCATCTCGTGGTTGTAGTCCCCTAATCTGTATTCAGAGCCCAGCCTCTCTCTCACTCCCTCTCTCTTCATCCAGGGATAGAAATGATAGAAATTTTTACTAGCCCCTTAACCCGTGGCTGGTGTTTTTCAGCTCAGGCTTATGCAAAACTGACCTTTTATTGTGAACAGTTATTGCCCTCAGTCTGCCTGGATTAGAGGAGATGATATAGTGCACTCTCGCCAAATAAACAAGGCTGCTCGTTCACCGTCTGGTTGCAAAGTGCTCTCTTTTCTTCTGAGTAAGAGCCAATATCTAACATACAAAAAATATAGTCATCTATAGTGTTTCTTCAATAATAGGACTGATGGGAATCTGTTTGTGCACACTTAAACTTTGTTGGGTTCTTTGGTGCAGGTGTTGTTGTGACTTTATCAAAGAAAGTGGGTGTTTGATTTTGAGTGTGAGTCATTCTTCATAAAAGTTTGATCAACATTTAATAATTAAGTTTCCATGCAGACGGCCTCAAACACTTAATCAGCGTAAGTCCTGATACTTGTCATGATAGTAATTATCCCACACCAACTGTGTCTGCTTATAAAGTAATACCAAGCACTCATGATGGTCACAATTAAGCCGCCACCAATTTACTTGTCCCACTTGAGGAGTCTTTAACCCAGAGAGCACTAAATATACAAGTACTTTCATGGTTAACAGGGTGTGACTGATTTAAGACAAACCTGGTTAGCTCCTCTTAGCACTTGTAGGCCTGATTAAATATTCAGAGGGGACCTTGTGTGTGTTGATGTTATGTCTCAGGGGATTGTTTAATTCTGCTAACAGACACAAAAAAGGCCCTGTGTCAGCCGGGCTGCTGAGGCTGCGTTTCACTGCTGGCATTCACTCTGATGGGGGTCTGATCCTTCAGCCGACCTCTGCGAGTTAACCGGGCCTCCATCTCCAGGATCGTGCCCGACCGTAGAGTGAACTCCGATTTTACGTATGCATATGGCACAGCGCAGCTGTCAATTTATGCTAATGCACTTTTGAATTAGCCATGAAAAACAATTAATTTTCCGAGCAGGTTGATGAGGAGTTTTCACAAGGAGCTTAATCACAATCTTTTGTGCTCCGACACTTGCTGACTGTGTGGCTTGTGGAGCGAGACACGGGCAGAATTCAAAGAATGTCCACTCGAGATTAGGAAACAATCTCTCGCCTGCTTAATATACTGTTCACACACACTGGATGTGTTGTGATGTCAAGCTGGACCCTTGTGATTTATTTGCATTACTAATAATTTTATCAGTAATTCTAAGCTGCTTATACAGACTTACATTTCGAAATAAATTATCTCCCACAAGTTACAATATATTTGACAACAGCACCAAATATTAACATATTAAAGAACCCAAGCTGCTTTAAGACCTTGAATGGACTAATGTAATATTTATGGTATAATATTGCAGTAAAACTTAGAAAACAGACATTTTGCCATTTAGTGCTCTGTGCTCACAAGATATAAAGATGTTTCAACTATATAACATGTTTCAAGAAATGCTATTAGCATGAATTAGCATGAATTAAAGGGCAATAATCAATCCGTTCAAGTTATATGTGGCTCTTCGTGAGAACTCCCAAAAAACGTCCTTGTAAAATATAGGCCAGTTAGGGGATAATTGTGGGAAGCTGCAGGGCCCCAAAGGCACAGTGCACTGCTGTGGTTATGTACTGTCCTGCTAAATCACACAAAACGTCTTTAACCACACTTCTTCACAGCTACCAATCTGTGTCCTATTTTTCCACTCAGCCCCACTGTCACCTGTCTCTCATTTCCAATCCTTGGGGAGTCAAAGTTCCCTTTGGCTCCAAAACCTCCTCAATCTTTTTTCATCTGCTCGACTCATTTGCAGCAAGGCCAGGCAGCGAGATGGCACCGGCAGAGGTTCCAGCACTGCAGATGTTGAAGCATTGACCGCTCCCCCGTTTTCAGGCCCTGCAGTTAAAGAGACTATTTCAGGGTTGTAACTGAAATGAAAGCAGACTCCAGTCTATTGTTTTACTGTATTTGTGGTTGTACACTTGCTAAGTAAACAAATCAATTGATGCTGCTCAGGATATACTTTTAGCGCAGCAGCTGTCTCTTATTTTTTTCTGGTTTCTGTCCAAATTACAGTACATAGGAACACAATGAAAGTACTTCTTTGGTTTGTGTTGTCAAAAGGCAGCACAGGGGAGATGACAGTGAAACATCTGTGAGTGTTCCATCATTATTATATGGTGGAGAACTGTTTAAAGTGTACCATCTGTGCTTTTGGTCCCATTCATAATCAGTGGCACTACAACACTCTTTTCTGCTATCCAGTATTTGTTTGTATGTCCCAATTTTGTGTGTATTATCCTAAAGCCCAAAACATATGTGATGAAAATATTAATGGAATACATTTTTTTTAAATATACATATGGATATATCAATACGCCTTATATTTATACATATAAAAATCTGAATAGAGTTTCATTTTTAATTTATTTTCATTGATGCAATTGAAAACGACCTTTGACCTTCGCTGCAGCTGTTTCCAGTTGATTGGTTGGTTCGTATCATTCCAAGTCTGATTTCATGTGTTGGACAACAATTAATTAAAGTGTTGACTTGATTCATGAAAATACATGAAGTTCTTGCTATTCAGCTAATAATGGGCCATGTCACTTTTGTAATCAATAAGTCACACAGACCACGCAGTCATGGCACAAAGTAAGAAAAAAAATCAGGCTTTTTATTTATAAAAAGAGTTTTAAAAATGCAAATAAATAAATCAGTCAAATAATAGAAGTTATAGGGGCCCTTTAAAATAGGTCAGCACAACAACTCTAACAAAACATAATGCTAAAAAAGAATATGTGAAGTTACAGACCTGACAAAATGTTGGGACTGGATTTGAATTACATTTAGGCTACATCCTTCTTACTACTTTAAATTTACACTGAATATAATGAGAACTGAGAGGGATATTTATACCAGCTGACCAAACCAAGACTATACACACAGGGGAGGACAACATACAAAATAGTTAAAGCCAAACACAAAGGAACCCTGATCCCCCCCATGCTGTCAGAGTACTTGGTAGGGTCCTTCTCCATAAAGCCAGGCTCCACCCTCTTACTCATGTTTTGGCAAACCAGGAAGAGGTCACAGCAGCCAGGTCACACAAATGAAAAGACAAATAAATGTATTTAACTTCATTAAACTAATCCTAACAAACTTTGTTTGTAATGTTAAGGGAATGCAAATGAAAGTAACTATAATTCCAGCAATGAGGATGCTACTTGCTAATGCTGTTGAAACATTGTGTTGCCCCAGATGGAGGATAATAAGGACAACGGAGAAGGAGAGGACTGGCTGTCCAAGACGCATTAATACTGTAAGTTAGCACTTGGGCTGAAAGTAAGCTACTTGTGTTATGTGTTGTGTGCTGCAAGCTAATGTTAGTTACAGTTGCCAGGTAGCTTTGGGTAACCTTGGCTACAGTTGCCAGGTAGCTCTGGGTAACGTTAGCTAGTTTCCAGGTAGCTGGAAGTTAGCAGGAGTTGTGTGTTTCTGTTTCATAGTAATGTTAGATAAGTCTTCTTACCAGCGTCTAAATCTAACTGAAGCATTTTGTTATTCCACTTGTGTTTTTTGTGGTGACTATAACTACTTGCGTTTTACATTTAGTAACAGACATTTCAGTTATATACCCTATATAATTAAACCTGGTTTTATTGAATTACATTATTTGTTATACTGTAGTACCTGCTATTAAAAGATCCACTACCCCATAGCTCCTCAATTACAATTCCCTGGCACAACTACAGATCAGAACTAGCCTGCTTAAGCCTATGTATTAGCATTTTGCTAATACTAGGAAGGTTGCGTAGCCTTCTTCAACTTCTGTAGTTAAAACAGCTGCTTGCATTGAGACTGAACCAAAACAGTGAATTTGTGGGCTGTTAAACAAGTACTGTGATGAATGTAAGTGCACAAAATCAAGTCATTTTTTAAACTAAAACATTATGCTTCCCTTTCCTTAAAGATGTATTCTGTGGCTAACTTTAGCAGAACCTTTACCATTGTGGCAGATGACAAAATAGCCATTTTGTAGCAGTAAATGCTAGCAGTTTTAGAAGGCACTGAAAACACTTTGTTCTGTTAGACGAAACATTAAAGCCTATTAGTGGATTAAATTTGGATATAATGAATCTCCATGTTGGTAGCAGTAACCTTTGTAGTGAATTTAAGCTAGTTGATTTTCCGCTCAGTAACAGGGGGGAAGCACAGCTGGTGGTTCAACTTTCACAGATCACAGCCATTACTGTGAAATGCAGCTATACCTCACTACACAGTAAAATGTAGCATTGAACAACCTCCAATGCACAGCAGCTTCCAGGCTGTTCTCAGTGGGGGGAATCTGCTTGATTACTATATAACACAAAACAGGAAGCAGGATGATTTCAGAGCAAATCCAGTGACTGTACTCAGAAGGTTTCTGAATGACAGATGGCGGATCAAGTGAGAATCAATAAAGAAATCCTTTTGATGTATGTCCTCTTTAGAACAGAGACGGCAAACTTTGATGTGAGGATCTTAATTAGGTAAATAGCTTTACGGTAAGGTGGTGTTATATCTGACAGACTGACGATGATGAGATGGAGTCTATCATCTACCCCCGTCTGTGTTTCATATATACTTACCTGCAAAACCTCGGTGTCATTAATACATCATGAAATATCCCATTTTCTGTTCCATTTTCACTTCAGTGAGCCAGCCGAGGGCTTATTCACACATTTACAAGAATAGCACACATACTGACACAGCCTCATGCATGGTGTCTCATGTTTCTGTCACCTTAACGCTTTGTCCTCAGTCGCACCGCTTGTCATGGCCAACAGCAACATAGAAATGTTGGAGAAAAATGACAGAAACATTCGTGCCACCGTGGCAGTGTGTCTGCGAGACATGCAGAACATTCTTAGAGAGATCTGTTTATTTTCCATCAGACAAAGAGCAGAAGAGGGTCTTTTTCAGCTCATCTTATGTTTTATAAGGGCGACATGAAGCATTGGCTTAGCCTTATCTCACTTAAGGCATTCCACAGCGAGAGTTATGTTCAATCGAAGAGAGGCAAAGCTTTCTTTTTAGTCCTGAGCATAACTCTTTTCCCCTCAAAGAGCATCTTCTCTTCCAGCACGTACGGCGTGACGTCCGCTTGAAGAAAAACTCCTTTAGGTATTAAATCTTTTAAGTTCTGCATTCATGGAAGATAATCTATCCGTTTTAATGTCAAATTGACAACAAATCAACAAAGAATGCGTCACTGATTTCATTGTCGACTGCAGGAATAAATAAATAGTGTAAATGTAGTTAGCTTACAGTGGTTATAGCTGCGTATTTAGCCTCCCTCTCTGGCTCTTTTGCTGAGCGCTGCCGGCTGAGGCTTTGCAGGAATGTGGCGCAGCCAGGTCACCCGAGGTAACATGCATTGACCTATTGTCAGGCTGGGCTTTGTCTGCCTTAATGAGCGCTGACAGATGTTGCACCACGCACCATAAATGTTGCTCGACCCATTAAGGGATAAAGTTGAAAGCTGCATATTAACTAGCATGCAAAGCGGTTGAGAGTTCTTTGACACATGTGCCCATGATCCCGGGACCATCTGCGCGGGGATGTTGACTCACTTGCGCCTGACTTTTTCTCTTTTGTCTCCCTGCACACCCACCGTATGAAATGTGTGATCCAGAGGTCTCTGGGAAATCAAACCTCGAGGTAGGAGAGATTTATTGATGGCTCAAATGGCACATTGATTTTCTCTGAGGAAACCGACTGAGAGGAGAAAGACACGAGCTTCTTAGCGTGTCTCATTAATTAATAATTAGTCTCAGAGGGGAGGAGAAGTGGTCTTGTAACACTGCTTCTTATGGACTGTTGCGGGCACTGTGGGTGAGAGGCTGGATTCCTCTGTGATTTATAATACAGCTGTCTAATTGTCAGGTATAGGTGGGCAACATTTTGATGAAGCAGTCTGCTTCTTTTTCATTGCATGTGGTAAAAAGCAACAATAGGCCACCATTTTTCTGTCATTAATAAAAAACACTGTCCCTTATCTTCCATATTCTGCATGCATATCACTTAAGACAAGTTTGCAATCCTCCCCCCGTCTCACCCGCAGTGAAAACATGTTTACAGATCCACTGTGGCCGATGAATTATTTAATTTGTCATCACACAGCGATTCCCCTCTGAGCTACTATTAGATTACTGTGTTTCCTAATTACTCAGCCTGTATTAGCATCTTATTTCCACATCCTCTGAAAGTTTTTACACAGTAAAGCTGCGAGCGATTATCTGTCACCATCTCCCGTCTGGAGAATTGACGGTTTGACCCCACTTGTCTGAAAATTACACTTGACACTTGTACTCCTGCAGGCAATGTCAAATGAGACAGCTGGGGCCGACTCTGGATGACACGCGCCACTGACAGCTGCTAAAGATGTACCATTTGTCGGATATAAACTAATATTTCCTTTCAGCAACAGCTCCCTGTTTCGCTACATTTCATGATTGCTGCGGGGCAGACCTGATGCGCGCTGCATTGGAAAGATCTCCTGTGGTACACTGTGGTACTGACGTGCCCTTTGTCCTAGATGTGAGAAGCGGCTTTTTCTGCTAATGCGAGTCTGCATTAGAATAACTGCTTTTAGGCAATAATAACAAGAAACCTGGCGATGCTGCAAGGCTCAATTCAGCAAAGGGCATAAGTGGTTTGCTCACCAGAGAGACAGCCATCACAGTGCACCGGGCCAGACATTGTAAAGACAGTAAAGTTTACGATGGCTTGCCTCGCTGGCCAAAAACCTGCGCCCTTTTCACGACATACCAGACAGTATACTAGACCATCCACACGATTTACTCCACAATATACGGCCTGTCAGTGTAAGGATCCAAATTGCTCGGTGCATTTCATTGTAAAAGATGAGAGGAATTCAAAGAACTCCAACAATAGACATGCGTGGGTTTACAAGAAAACAGGGCGCTTTAGGAGCTTATTGATGAATTAGTGGGTGGTTTGTATTCCAGGCATTTCTAAACCTGAGGTGCATCTATAATGTTTTGTTTCAGGGTGTTTTTTTATCAAGACACAAAAGGCATCATTTCTGTGTAAATTCACCAATAATAATTATGGACTCTTATGAGGCCTATCTGTTGTTCTGCATTTGAAGAGCCTTTGTCCTAACCGCCATCATCTGCAGTAAAAGTAATACAGGCTTTGAATTAATGAGCTGTAACCTCCGCGGCAGCGCCATCTTGGTAATGGAGCGTGGACGGAGCAAGTTCACATCATCTCACTGTGACTGAGCAAAAGGCCCAAAGAAACCAGCTCAGTTTGTAAATGAAGACTGATGTGGACTTTAGTTCAGGATGGGTAATGTATCACTAAGTCAGGCTTTGTAAAAAGACCCTTACTGAGAATTATCAAATCCTGGCTTCCTTAAACTGTTTAAGTAAAGTGTGTATTTATTACACTGTTATTACAGAGGATAAAAAGAAATAAATGATACTATAAATTAAATCCAATCAAAATTGTTTACCACCTTGTAACAAATTGTCCAACATAATTTCCCTGTAATACTGCGCCTGTTGCCTATAATTATTGAACACATACTGTTTATGTAAATTAACACATTTCTTATCCCCTGTTTTCCCATCACCCTTTCTGTCTTCCATCCTTACACTTACACAGCCTATTTGTTGGTACAAGTACAAAATATGTAAGTAACCCAGTTTTGTTTAACTCTGTAGATGAGATTGCCTCATTGAATTGTTCTTTGTGATGCTTTTATTTAGCCTTTTCAATGTCTTATAGAATTTTTCCTTGCATTTTGTCGACAACACATTCAGACTGGGCCCCTCCTCCTGGGCTCTTCGTCACCAGAAGCTCACGCTTACTCTCTCGTGCAAGAACACGCCCACCCCCCCCCGAGCTTACACCGACAACACCGCCGGTTACCGTTGCACTAGTATGCTAACCGCCGATTACCTTTGCGCTAGCATGCTAAACGCCGGTTAGCTTGTTCTACCCGGTTTGAGGCACCTGTCCAACAGAAAGAAGGCCAACTCTGCATTGCTCTTTCACTATGTTCGCCGGTCTGAATGGGACCCAGTTGCTAATTTGAATTACTCCCACACTCACCTATACGCTGTGATTGACTCAGGGAACCACAACTTTATTTTTGTTTTGATAATGGAAGCTTTATTTTGAAAGGACGAAAAGAAACTTCCTGCGGTCCGCAAAAATAATGTGAGTGAGGTGAAATGGTGGAGAGAAAGGTCAAGGAGTTACATTTTTTATGTTGTATGACCCACCGAAGAAGCATAAGGTTGGTTTGACAGAAATATTGCATTGCATAATTATGTTTAAATAAGTTTTGAAATAAGTAACTCATTTTAACAAAGTTTCATAGAGTTAAGAGGCTAAGCTAGTTTTGCTCCAATTAATATTCTTTTGTAGCCTAATCTGCAGGCTGTTATCTAAAGCATCACCAAATCCTACAAAGTTAGCCAACATGTTACTTCGGGTCACTGCTAGTATTACATAAAAAGTAAAAAATAACCTTAATGGACTATAAAATCTGGAATCCACCAGATGGACCTTGTGGTTACCTCGGGCCAGGGAAAGCGGAAGCCGGAAGACCACCACACTTATGTACACACATGTGCAGCAAACCACACGCACCCACCACCAAGTGTAGGGGAGAGAAGGGCCACACATAATTGCACCCAGTGACATCTGCCTAAAAACACCCTTAAATGAAAAGCACTTTATTTTATAAAGGGTTTGACAAGAATTTAATAGGAAAATCTGACTCTGACAAAAAAGGATAAAACAAAGACATTTGAGCTAAAATCAAGACAGAGATCCATCTCTAGAGTTAAATATTAATATTTAAATAGAGTCAAAGGCTTTGGGAAAAGTTGCAGAGTAAAAGTCTTATCATAAAAGCAGAAGTCAAGTTGATTAAAGCCAAAGTAACAGCTCACAAAATGACTCATTTACCTCACTGCAGTAAAGTATGGTTTGTGGTTATCGACGCAGGACTGACCTCACTGCTCTCACAGAGTTGCATAAAAGACCATAAAAAACATTTTTATGAAGTTGTGTGTCACGCTAAGTGATGAGATAAAGCTAATACCATGTCAGATACAGTGGAAATATTTTACAACAACATAAAAAAAATCATTTATAAGCATTAATGTCTGCTTAGTGAACTCCAAGGACTACCTCAGAATGTGGCTCTAGCTTTTATTACATTCTCTCAAAGTGTCTGCAGGCGAGATAGCAAGTTCAAAGGTCAGGAGGAGGAGCTGTGTGGTCGAGCTTTTTGAGCTATTACAAAACTGTGCTTCAAAATAACAAAAATCCAAATTTCTGTTTTGTAATTAAGAGGTGACTGAATTTTCTGAAAGTCATTCAACCTGAATTTCCTCCTAATCTCTATTAAAGGATGTGATACCCAGTATACCCACATTACCCTTAAGTGTAATTAGTATAGGTTGATTGTCCTTCAATTTCCCAAACGCTCAAGCCTGATACTGTCAGAAATTTCTCCCAAGATGTACATGTCTTCTTCATTAGACCTCTGCTCTGATCCATTGATCCCCCTCTTTAATTAGCTGGTTTACTGGCTGCCTTATTTATTGTAATTACGGGCCAATGGAAAGTGCCAGAAACCTGTCGATTGCTGAATCAACTTTCTTGGCAACAGATAAAAGTCGATCAGTGGACCATTTATTTTTTAATTCAATTTTCCTCTTGTCCTTGAGTTACGAAATGTCGTGTCTTTGACTGCGGCAGCATTGATTTCACCGACAGTATGGAAGGATCAGCTTCTACAGGAAGTTACAATAAATCTGCGAGAACGGTCGCCTTATATGTTAGAAAAAGTCACATTTGATATTTTTTTAATCACATAATCAAGACGATAATTAACCAATAGAAAAGTAACTTTTACCTCATTACCAAGATGTTTCACAAACCCTTAAACACGAGCTTAAAGTTGCCTAAACATAACCGAAAGGCTTGCTACAAGATGTGAAACTAAAATGGAGCCTTGTGAGCCACCGTAGAGGACTTTTAAATTTAATTCTGTGGCTTCTAGAAGTTTGCCAGTTTGAACACATGTAACACTGCAGCAAACACTCACAAAGAGTCCATTCACTGCTCGGCCTCCGCTCAGTGAAGGATTGTGGGAAGTGACAAGGTCAGAGCCTTTCTACCAACCCATATCTCTGCACTTGCTCTGTATTCACACACACACAACCTTTTGTGTGACTACATGGATTTAAGATTGTCTCTTACCATCCTTATGATCTAAATTAATGTAATAAGGGGGCAAGGACAAATTCTGTTTATGTAGGCTTTATAATATGTCCTCCTGCTCCACAATGCATAAAATTTACTCTGAAATAAGAATGTAATTTCCTGGATACATATTCCGTAAATTCACAGTACTGAAACTTTCGCTTTGATGGTGGAGTCAAAGGAACTGTCAGTCAGAAGCACGACAGCGCACGGCGACAGCTGCACGTTTGAGCCCAATGTCACATTTCACTTTAATACCCGGATAAAGAGTTCTGATTATGAACTTCCTGTTTGAAAAGTTTGTGACTTTCAAATTAAAGTCATCTGATTAAAAACGTGGACCCTCTGCTGAGAACATTGGGGCTGATAGTGTTTCTTACTTGTCAGTTATATCAAGGAGTCCTTAAAGTTTCTTCCCCCCACTACATCCAACTTTCCTTCATTCAAAGGGTTTTCCATTTTTGTTGCGAGCAGTTTGATGTTTGAAATTGAATGTATTCTTGATGAGGGGAGCTGGGAATTGGCTGGCTGTCAGATCAGCACTATTATCTGCCTTTTAGGTTTGAAGCAAATTAGACTTGGGGTCCCCAAGGTGCCCGGACCCTTGCATACTGGCAGTGTTGAATTCTCAGAGCGTGTCACTTCCTTGATGGAAATTCACTTTAATCTGAAGAAGATTCGTGCCCCCCTCTGGACTTGTTCACAGCCTTTTTGATTTGTTTTCAGGCCATGTCAGATAGCGCTTTTTTTTTTCTTCTCCACCTGCAGCTAAGAAATGCTCGAGTGTATCAATTAAAAAGCCTTTGACATTTTTGTATTAATCTGGTGCAAGCACACAACAATTAAGAGCTTTATTTAGCTGTCATGCTAAATGAAACACTCAACACTCATGTGGCAATACTTTGATGTTGCAACATGAACCAGGAGCATGACAGGAAGTAGAATTAAGATCAGAAACATGCTAAATATAGGATAAGGATAACTCTAGGGTAGGTATGCATCTGCATTTCCATGAAAACAAATGGGTGCGATTCACACAGCAATAAAGACTCCTCTCGGTACATAAATTGAGAACACTACATCCGTAATGTGTAGCTTCAGCGGGCATTGAAACTGATTTGTTTAAATTGTGTTTATCTTAAGAGGTGTGCCAAAACAATTAGGTGCAGCGCCTCAGGTAGTGACGAGTATGCAAAATTCTCTTGCTGCTAAATCTGTGAAATGCACAAGCGAGCTGTCTGTGGTGGCCCAGCACAGAAAAAAGCAGCATTTTTTTTCTCGCTTAGGAGAGGGGGAAATCTCTCATCTGAGACAATACGCGGAGAAAATCCACGGTGAAAATGTAAGTTTATCTTTGGAGCTGATTTTTCTCACTGAAGCACATGCTGTTATTTGACTAAAGAATAAAAAGTACTTAGGTGTCTTTTTGATTAGTTGTCCACAAAGAAGCAACAGATTCGAGCGCTCGGCTCAGGTTCATTTACAAGAAACCAATGCTGACATCAGAGGAAAGCGAATGCTTCAACAGGCCGACTGATTGTTGTGTTATTTTTGTGATTTTTAAGTGCAGTGAAGTGATTTTTATTTCAGAATCTGCCTCTTGGACCTTGATGGGAAGAAGGAACCCCACTCCCATTACACATACATGCTCACACACGTCCTCACACACAGTTTGTACATGCGTCTGCATTTCAAAAACATGCCTCTGCACACACATGAAACACGCTTCCAAGCGCGCCGGCTCGGACGTTTCAGGAGCAGCACAGCTCCGATCTCATCGCTCTTCCTCCGCTCCCATCCATCTCGTCTTATCTGTGTTTATAAGCCATCAGGTGCGTTGTGTCTCGCCCATTCCCACAGGTAATTTGACTTGCAATATATTTTCAGAACATCTTCCAGGCGCCCAGAATAGTCCAAATCATTACGCTTTCTGGCAGTGAGAGCGGAGGATTAAACCAGAGAGGAGCCAAGGAGTGTCAGGATTTGGTTTGTTTGTCCCAGCTGTGTTGTTTACAGGCCCCACTGCTACAGTCTGCAGACAGCAGAGAGGGCTCCAGGAGCCTATCTCCCCTCACGCTTATTTGCAGGCTGCATGTGTCCACCATCGGAGAGTGATTGACCACTAGCCTTAGATTGAAATTGATTGCATAAGGGCTGTAACAATGAGAGGCTGTTGATATTCTGGAGGTGGCGGCGCAGCAGTGTCACAGGACGGGACGCCGCTGTCACCAGAACATCTGGGTTCTATATTAACGTATTGTCTGGTAGTCAGATCCCTAAGATCAGACTAGGCCTTTGATCCCACAGATACTGTGTTTCTAATTGGGTTGTATTGATCCGTACTGCGCCTGCTCATGACTGCAGCGTCATGATGAATGTCAGTCTGCTGAGCGGAATGAAAAGCTGAAGAAAGCAGCCGAATGCAGCCTCCAGTTCAGCTCGGCACGTTTGGTGTCAGGTTCCAGACGGTTTGAAGAGAATGAAACTTAAGTGGCAGAAAAGATGTCAGAAACAATCTGCTTTAAGATCTGGATTATTGTTGTAAGATTTTACACCAAGTCAGAGTCCTGAATGAGTCATCACCAATGATTCATTATTAATCATCATGGAATTTATTTTTAAAATGACCATTGTAAAATCAAAATATTCCTTGAAACACCTTGTACTACTACAAACAAGACAAGGTCAAATGCTTCAATGTGCGCTTTTGTGGGCAATGTGTTACAAGGACTGTCCTTATGAGGCCGATGACAACGTGTTTGAAAGCAGGTGCGCGCTGCGGATGTAGGTAAAGACAGTGGGCAAGCAGCAGAGAAGCAGCCCCGCCTACTCCCCAAACAAAGTATCCAAAGCTGTATAGACACATCAGTCGCATCAGTGGAGGTCCAATATGCTCCATGATCCACCATTGCGATGTGGCAACTCTCTCTCTTTAGGGATGTAAAAGTACTGTCACTCACTCAGTCACATACAGACCCGTGTGTAGGGCTGACCCTGGCGGTCATTAAAAAAAAAAACGTTTTTAAAATTTTTTGCAACATGTTTAGGACACAAAATCCTGTGGCAGAACATATCATCCACACGTAAATGTACAGGAATAAAGCAAAGAAAGTAAAAGAGAAAATATAAACTCTGCTGCTGTCAAAAAAAAAAGGGAACATCCATATGGATGACATGAAGGCCCCCTAAAAGTGAAGCCAAAACATCACTATCGCCCCCTGCTGAATGGCTGCAGTATAGGTCATAAAGCCCGCCTCCTCCATGTTAACAGATGGGACATGAGTCAAACTATAAAATCAAAATACACGTCAAATAAATGTTTCTCAGACATGGTTTCTGTCATTACAGTTAGCTCTTATCATGCTGATTTATGTCCAAGTGTTAATTTTTCTGACAAGTTTAGTTTAAATTAGTTATTTGATGCTGTAAAAAGGATGATTGACAGCTCTGTTGACAAATACGGTTCCTGCAGCCGATCTGCCCCAGATAAGCAGAGTAGAGGAGGAACGGCGAGAGGAGGCGTAACTAAAACAATCACTACAGTCAGTGAAGTTTACATTTCAGCTTTTCCTTTAATAGATGCATTTCTGTCTCTGCATTTCTTTCCTCATAATTTAAAGCCCCTGTTGTATAATACATGGTGTTTATGAACAGTTGAATAAGTGTGTGTAAAAATAAAGGATAAACGTAATCTGGCCCTGGAGCGTATTGATTTTACATCGCATTTCTGATTTGACATTTGTGTACGACCATAGAAACACACACCCCTCATTCTTCTGACATGTTGTGTGACATTATTCATTGTTGCTGTAAGCAATTGACATCAGCTAATTACTCACCTCATAGCGTGCCTTTGAAAATTCGTCTGACATTTACAACGAGCACCGCTGTAGTACATAACCGCACGGCATGTTTGGGATCATTCCTGAAAGTTGCGTAGATCTGTAGCACTGACGCTGACACACAGGCTCCGTCTGAGAGTGTGTGCCACTGATTCATTATGCTGCATTAGATGCCCCAGGAGGAGGGAAGGGGCAAAGCTTGAAGGATTGCACAGCATATTAAATGTGTCTCGCTGAACATCAGTAGAATGAAGCATTCCCATGAAGATGCAAATGCAGATATAAAATAGCAAGTGGCTTCTTTTAACTCGCATGCAATCCAGGGTTATGCAGGGTTGAATAAATTACAGGCAGTGATATGAAATATAAAAACGCGGGTTAACGTAATGCAGATTTTTGCAGGAATGGATCATTTTTGTTGCTTTGCGAGTCATCGTCTTGCACGTTGGAAGCAGAGAATAAACATATTGACTCGTCATTAAACTCAATTATGCACACGTTTTAAAGTAATCAATCTTCTCATATTTGCAGATTCTGCAGAAACACAATGAAAAGTCCTTAATTACCTCCGGCTAAGTGTTTGCACTTGAAACAAACCGCGCTCTTGAAACATCCCGCCCATAAAAGAGTCCAGACTAGACAGGGGCAGCCGAGGCCATTAGACGGCAGATAAATCATTGAAATGGTCCGGTTTAATGACGGCACACTTATCTTTATGTGCTAATCTGCACAGCTTTATTGCTCTGGCCTGGCTGTTTGCTGGTGTTTGCAGGTTCTGTCTCCTCTCGGTGCTCCACGTTCAGATTAGACTGCAATCTGGTGTTGAGAGAAAGAATGCATTCTCTCAATCAGCAGGAGGAGGAGTTTCTGCTTTGGTTAATACAATGAAGCTGGCCATTTTAAATGTTTAAAGGGGGGGTATTATGCTAATTTCAAGCTTCATATTTCACTCTGTGATACCTGTGGATTAGCATAGCAAAATTTATAGTTCATATTTTTTCTCACGCTGGTGCTGTGTGCAGGCCGTCATACAGCCTCTGCCTGAAACGACTCTGTCAGCTCTGTCCCTTTAAGCCCCTTCCCCACTGGTCAAAAAACCCGCTAACACCCACTAACACCCGGCTTTTTTGCTCAGTGGGAAAGGTTACAATCGGCATTCAGACCCGTGTCAAATGACTCTGCAGTAGACCCATTTAATTATCGCCTCTGCTCCGATCTGCAATGATGGGAACACAAAACCCGGGTCAACACGCTAATCTCCGCCCCCTTTCTAGCTCGATGCTATGCTCCGTTGGTAATTTGTGTCATCTCAGCTACAAATTCCTCCCGCCTCCGTCCAAGCAGCGCTCGAACATCATTCCAAATTTGTCAACACCAAGTTTGATAAACAGACTGAATGAGTAATAGATGCAATAAAGACCTAACCACCGTAACATCTTCACTGTTTTCTAACCCTGTCTCCTGCGCGTTTGTGACGTCAGACGGTGACGCAGCAGAAAAGAGACAGACAGGAGTATACTCCACTGGTCCACTTAGTGGGTCTTCCCAGGTCTGAAAAACGCGCTACTTTCGGTGGGAAAGGGGTATAAGAAACCCCGCCCCTACAAGCCCACTTTCTTATGATTGGCCAGCTCTTGTGATGTCACAAAGTGCAGCGTGTAGAAAAAACTGTGTGAAACCTGGTGTTCACAGCTGCTGAGTTGAATATTCTTTTACCTACAGATTTGAAACTTCACCCACATTTAGTCTGGACATCCAACATGGTAGAATTATATTTATGTCTTAAAATGTGAAACAGCATAATACCCCCTCTTTAACTTTTCCTTTTGAGATTTTTAGATTAAAGCATATTTGTATCCTTTGGATGGTACTTCCTTAAAAAGGCTCTGCCGCTGACGATGAGCTGACGCAGGATTTATCACGGAGAAATCTGTTTTGCTGTTTGCTGTATTTGCATACTGTAACTGTTTATCGTTCTTCATTATATAATGGATCCATTCCTCACAGTCAGCCAAAGACATGCCCGGCAGACATGTTTGTTTCTAACGCAATGAAAAATCGCTGAAGTGATGAAGACTGAGTAATGAAAATTCAGTCTTTCTTTGCCCCCAGGCGTGTTCAGAGAATGTGAGGGACCTCTCCGGCCGTGCAAACTTTGTTGGTGAACCACATCAGCAGAGGTGTGCTGACGTGGGCTCAGACGCACGATTTTAACACACGACTTATTCTTCACACCTTGCCATGTGTCTTAAAGGTTCTGGTTGAAACCTGACATTTAATTGATGTCAAAAGTCGTGAAAATAATCGACATTATAGGAATTAATTAACACCTGAAAGCTCACAAGTGTCATTCTTGTGCCATGATGGTGCATGTCTTTATATATCAAATACTAGGAAGTACAATATGTATTATTATAGAGCTTGAATATATTTCCTACCATATTAACTGCTTTATATGCATATTTAACTTTCTATTGGATAAGCCATGAATGAAGAATAGAAGCGTCCATCATGAAGGAAATGATCAAGGGTCTCTTTAATATCTTTGTATAATTAAGGTACATTAACGATCTTAACTTCTTTGGCCTAATCATAACCTTTTTGAAATTAGATCCCAAACATCACATTGTTAATAATAGCAAGCAGCACATTATAACTGTTGACTCTGCACACTAAACTATGCACAGTGAACACGGCGAAACTGGAGTGCCAGCTGATTTAATTAGAATCACTTGATGTGATTTCAGGTGGCAGCAATTAGTTTTGTTCATTTGTTGAATGTGATTAGCGTTTTCTAAACATAATTATGGACTGCTGTTAAAAGAAGTGAAGTGTTTTTGTTTTGAGTTTTTTTTCCCTTAGTCATGTTATCCCTACCAGAGCGCTTTTCAAACTGATATTGCAATATAATGTAATGCAATTTGCATGATCTGCATCATCAGCGTTTCATCCTGTTAAAACATCTTGTTATTGCAGCGTCCTCTTAGAATTGAGACTCATGAAACATGGACTTTAATTAGTCAGTTTACATTGGTCAGTGACACTTTCATTTCTTGCTTATCTAGTTAGACTTTTAACTACTTTTACCTCATAAACTGACAACCTCATTGCACTCATCTTTTAGTATCGAAATCGACAATTTAACTCTTTCTCCTAACGCCTGACATTCTTTCAGTGATTACACTTTAACTAATATTTCAACTGCTTTTATCCAATGATACAAACCTGAAGCCAAAATACCTCCCATGATGGGCGCTGCCATCTTGTACTGGTGATGTCATTTGGAGCCAGAGCTGTGCAGATCGGCGGTTTGAGCCGTCATAGCTACTTCTACTAACCAAAAAACACACTTAGCTTACTGAAAAAAAAAGCCTGCTTCTTTGTGTTGGTCTGAAGCAGACGCTCACAGATATGTAAACTTCAATGACTGTAGGGATTGTTTTAGTTTCCTCTCGCCGTTCCTCCTCTACTCTGCTAATCCAGGACAGATCGGCTGCAGGAGCCGGATTTGTCAACAGAGCTGTCAATCATCCTTTTTACAGCATCATTTAACTAATTAAAAATAAACTTGTCAGAAAAATAAACACTTGGATGTGAATCAGCATGATAAGAACTAACTATAATGCCAGAAACCATGTTTGAGAAAGAATTATTTGGCGTGTATTTAGATTTTAGAGTTTGCCTCATGTCCCATCTGTTAACATGGAGGAGGCGGGCTTTATGACCCATGCTGCAGCCATTCAGCAGGGGGCGACAGAGATGGTTTGGCTTCACTTTTATGGAGCTGTCATGTCGTTTGCTTTTGGGACATCATACAAAACTGACACTTCAACATGGTTTAGCGCTTACATTAAACTGAAACATCTTTCAATATTTCCATTGTTTTGGCTTCTGAGGTTCTCCCAGTATTTGTCTGCAATTTTCACTTTTATTATTTCAGTAGTCTAAAATATTTCCTTTGCAAACTTGAAGCAACGAATCTGTGTAGATTTTCAGATATTGTGGGCTTTTGAAGTTCTTTTTTTGAAATAGTATTTGTTTGGCCTTTTGCCTTTTATTGATAGCTGAGTGAAGATTGACAAGAAATGGGAAGAGGCTGATGCGGCGAGGACTTTGCCTCTGTATACGGGGCACCTGCACTATTGATCGAGCTAATAATGGACCCTGCTTTTTCAAGTCCAAGAGTTTTTTCCTCCATTTTCTTTCGAAAATTAACCCATTTTGCATTGTAACATCATTATCAATGGCCATGTTAACCACTTCACAGATGGTAGGTTTCATTATGTTGTATTTTAACCCATGACCAGACTTGAAAAAGAACAAACAATTGCCTATGACAGATTTGTATTTATGTGGCATACTACATCTGAAATTGCCAATTTATTGTGGTGAGGGTGTTTGTGAGCTTCAGCAAACCACAAAGTTGTGCTGAACCTCATGCTCTTAAGACACCCAGGGTGAAGTGGTCTCAGCTGGAGGTCTAAGCAATAGCAATTCAAGAAGAGCTCCGTATGTGATTGAATAAATCTGAGCAAACCTCACCCAGTGTTGCAAACAGTGAAGGGTTTGGTGATGAGGTGGCCTGTTAGGCTGAAGGACTGTCTAATTGTTTTGATGAGTAATTTAGCTTTGTGGAAGCCTGTGTTTGTTTACTCTTCTCTCAGTGGGTCCTCTGTCTCTCTGCTGAAACACAGCAGCTCATTTCATTGGGAGTGTATTAAGTGTCGCTGTCCTCTGAGCATCTGTTCGGTGCAGCAGGAGATGTTGTCTTCCCACAGCTCCAGACTACTCATGCAGAAGCCTGTTTTTACATCACAGAGAAATCTGAATGGGGACACAGTTGCAGAAGCAATAAACTTATACAGCAGCCCATACAGACAATTTCTCACAGGAAGCATTTCAATTTTTCAATGCCAGAAAAAAAACTAAAAATAGACATCAAATAAGAATTTCAAGACACAAACCCCAAAACTTTTTTCATATGCACTTATTTCCCAGTTTGTAAATGTTCCGAGTCCCCCAGTGAAGGATGGGCTGGTTTGGCAGGTTTAGAAGTTCACTGAATAAAATAGTTGAAAGCAGATGATTTATAAGTGACTCTTCAGAGGCTCTCAGTTTGAAGAGGGATGGTTTGTGGTGACTTTCTTTCACTTGAAGTGCTTCTGAGTAAGGATAAAAAACAGATTTAGACTTTTTAAAAGTATTTTTGTTTGAAATGTATTGTTTAATGTACTCCGATGGGGAGTTTAGGATGTTTATGCTGTTCACTGAGGTACAAAATCTTTAGTTCGGAGGTTATTAATATATTAAAAAAACATTTTGAGAGAGCTGTTCCGATGCAACCACCTAACTTTATATGTGTGAATTTTTTTTGAACGATTTCAGACAACCTTATTACATTGTACATCACAGAACTGAATCTGCACTTGGAAAATAGTATTCATCTTAGTAGTGATTCAGAAAAAACATCAGTTTTGCTGCTCCTTGATCTAAGTGCAGCCTTTAAAATAGTGGACCATAAAATACCTCTTGAAGAACTGGAACACGGGGTGGGATAATCTGGCACAGTCCTCGGTTGGTTCAGATAATATCTCGAAAGTAGAGGGTATGTTGTGTCCTCTGGTGTCCAATAAATCTGAACAGTTCGCATTGACATGTGGAGTCCCACAGGGTTCAATTCCCGGGCCACTATGAATCAACCTGCATGGTGAAGGTCAAATCACATAAGACAGTAATGTTTTTTTTCACAGCTACACAAACGACACCCAGATTTATTTCACTCTTTCACCAAAAGAATACGGCCCCTAAAAATCTCTCCAACAATGATTAGAGCAAGTGGATTACTGGATGCCGTAAAACTGCCTTTACCTTAAGAGAGACAATACAGAAACCATTGTATTTGGCAACAAGGGGAAAAGACTGGAAGTTATTGCTCAGCTTGATTCCAGAGTTATAAAGAAGAAAACCAAAGTAAGAAATCTGGGTGTTTGAATAGACTCAGATCTGAGCCTCAGCAGCCACATAAAGGCAAAACCTAAATCAGCATTTTATCATCCCAAACAAATAGCATGAATAAGAGGACTCATGTCCAGGCAAGATTTAAAGAAACTCAATCATGGCTTCATTTCCAACAGGGTGGAGTACTGTGAATTCCTGAAACAAAATAAACAGAAGTTAATCTTGTGAATTTTTACGTCACAGTGCGGTGTATAAAAATGCAGTTTTGCGATATTCAGAGGAGATTTTATACACTGAATTTTATCCAGATGATCTGACATGATAACTGGCAGAAATGAAAGAGCTTATTACAGGCAGGAAGTTCACCCTAAATGGCTCTAAAGGTTTATGAACTATCCTCTCTATTATCAGTGCAGTCATTACAGTTAACATGAATTACAGTGATGAGTATGATTTAACATATGAGTGATTTAATTGATTAAAGGTTGATGGGACCAACTTGCACAATTTTCACTGTGATACTATACCTTGAATGTAGGATCACTCATGAAACCGCCCTATAAGTAACCAGTTCACATCCTAAGTTGACTAATGCCTTGCTCTGATTGCTATTAATTATATGAGCCTATAAAGAAGACATCTGCACTGGTGGTTCTTAAGATTTATTATTATCACTGACTAAAGTATGTCTTTTATTTAGTAATGGCAATGATTACATAGAGAGAGAGAGAGAGATTGAAGGCTAAACTATACCATTCATAAACTTAGAATGACTTTCCCCTAACATTTCTGTGACCCTCGACCCATTACAGCTTGTTTACTGTTCTGGTAGATCTGCACAATAATTTACTTCACCTTCAAGAAGAACACGTACACATTATGCAAGAATGATTTGATTTTCAGGCACACTGTAGGCTGAAAATAGGTAAAACATTCACAATCAAAAATAACTCTCAAAAATGGCGAGCCACAAGGATGCTTACTGGGTCCCCTGCTGTGCCTCCAAATATAACAGCCATAATGTTGCTTTAATGATAACGCCACAGTAATTGGAATGACAAGTCAGCTTGAGAAGACCTTTAGAAGCAAAGTGATGATTTAGCCCTGAGTGTTTTATCACAACAATCTCTTTCTTAATGTCAAAAAGACTAAAGGAATCATTGTTGGCTTTAGAAGGACCAGAAGAATTTTACTCTTAGTCTTTTCTCCATCAACCCATCATGGTAGTGGATGAAAATGAGCAATCAGCGCCGGGGAGAGATGAATCATATCATGTGATATGTATTAACACATTGTCAAACAACAACAACAGGAGTTTGGAGTCAGTTTTAGCAGACGACGGTGTCTGTCCGGTTTTATTAGATCATAGTGTCAGCTCTAGGATCTCTTCACCTCCTTGTCTGACACCTTTGTTGTTGCCTGGAATAAACAAGATTTACCTTCTTTATATGAGGAGAGAGCAGCTGCCTAAAGCTCATTTCATTCATAGGTATTGAGGTAAATTAAAACACATATTTATAAGGTCATATTTATAATGTTCACATTTAGAAATTAGGCCAAATGAGTATAACAGTTTATGAACATTATTCAGAACGTTATTAAGTAACGATCTCAAACTTTTTCATTTAAATAAATGTCTGTTAAGTCACTATCTATCACCGAATGAGGTAACACAATGGTGATTGCCCATGGCCCACTGATGAAAGCTTTGCATTTGCAGTATATCGTATTTTTATGGACTGGGTGTCTGTGGTGACATTCGCGGGAAAAAATCGCAAGCGGCGCCCAGTAAGGGACGTGTTTTCCATCAGCCAGCAGTGGTTGGTCTGCCAGAGAGGGTAGGCGGAGCTAAGCAGCTGCTTTTCCGGTCTCTGCAAGTGTTGCAAGTAAGCTGAGCTGAACAAACAAAGAAAAGATCGATGACTACAGATACAACTTCAAAAATAAGTGAAAATCCAAAGAAAAAGAAACAAATTCGAAGCTCAGATTAAGTCAGTCTACAAACGAAAGCGAGGAAAATCAAGAGTTAGAACCATGAAAAAGGGAGCCAGTCGTAATTACCGATTATCGCCAGCGGGTGCCGCTCAAGCGCACGAAATGGAAATATTCGAGACTGGAACTTAAAATTTCCATCCAAAAACAGATATCATTTCAATATGAGAACACTTTTCTATATCTCCCATCTATACAGTGAAGCTGTGTACAACCATCTTAACAACCTTATTGAACCCCCAGAGAATTGAATTAATAAAACTTCACAAGCCTTTGAAAAGCGTTTGCCAGAAGCCCTTACACGACCTCTCACAAAACAATGTACATCAGCACAACTTATAACCTGGCATACATCCAGCTAACATTACCTCATCCAGTCATCAGTTATTACAACAACATCACCATCCTCACCCTATGGAAGATTGTTCATGGGCTGACTCATCCAGAGCATTTATAGAAGTCTAAACTGCAGTGATTGCTGCTTGCTGAATCCTGTTGAAAAAGCCAAATATCAAACTGCTTTATTTAAATTTGATTATGGCCACTGCAAGCCGATTACACAATAGGAATGACCAAATAAGGAGCCTCCACAGGTAGCTGGTCTCTGCAATCTCAGACAAAAGCTGCCTCCGATATGAGCCAGAGTTAGACGAGGTTGTTCTGGTAAGGATGTGACGCTATCTAAGGTGCTGATTAAGCAGCTGTTGGCTGGAAAGGAAGTGTCAGGTACTCTGCAGGTTATTTCATGTACCAGGTGTAATAGATACTGCCAGAAGGAAGATGCCAGACAAAATACTGAGCATACTTTTTTCATCATCATCTTTGATGCAAAGTCTTAAGAAGCTGTTCCTGATATACCTGATGTAGTCTGTTAAAGTGGGACAGTTTGGAGTCCGTCCTGTTTGTTGCTTCTTGCTCTGCCAAAGTTATAGTTTAGTCATCTCGGTGGCTGCTGTGTTTACTCTTCGGCCATGATGTATTTGTGCTTTTGCCAAGATAATAAAACTCTATTTTTAAATTATCCTCACCCTCCTGCTTTTTAACTGCACTTGAGTTTCCAATTCACTATTTTTTACGCCTTCTTTTGGAGCAGAATGGGATATATGACCAGCTGGAATGAGACGCTCAGATAAACTCATAACACACAGGGGGAGACAGCATATCTAGCCGGTCCGGGAGTGCCTGGGAATCCTTTAAGAGCTGGAATAACCTGCTGGAGAAAAACATGCTTTGGCAAGCCAATGTATCTGAAAATAGAAAATACATTCATCACAAAAGGCATGCACAGGCAGCACTGAAGGCAGCCCATATCCCCGCTCACACGCACACATTCATATAGCAAGCCTTCCTGCAGCGCCTCACGGTCTTGTTAGGCGACTTGACAGTTATCTTAGCCAAGAATTTCCCATGAAATTAATTTTTCATTGTATTAAAAGTTTTCATTTGGATGAAACCGTCCCCCGTGTTTCAAAGTTGGATACATTAATTAGCTGAGACATGTCCAGGTCAAAAAGTCTCATTATAGAAGGAGAGTGGAGAATTCATGACGGGAGCTGTTGGATGTCTTAGACCAACTACTGCCAGAATATAAGGCTACAATTGGGCCTTGGATTGTGTGGGAAAAAGTATTAAACTAGAATTACATTCAACAATGACCCCTTTTTTTTTTTTACCTTAGTGTTAAAGACTGGTGTCTTAAAGCTTGGGGAATTTTGCCATTGGCTCTTCTACCAAAGATTACAGTGCAAACAATGCTTTGTAGGACTTATATGTATGTTTTGGGCTCCAAAAAGCAATCCAATGTGATATTATTAAAAGCAGAATAACCTGATCCACTATTCATTACCTAGATTTGCACATCTGGATTTGGATATCTAATCCAAAATATTCCAGTGCAGCATCTCTCCCTCTGAAACAAGCCAATGTCACTTCAAAGAACCTCTCAAAATGCTGTGTCCCATACCAATAGGAAGCCTTTGAACAGTGATGGCAGCCATGTTAATCCACTGTTGATCTACCCTTGGATCAAGCTGTTCCAAAATCAATAAAGCCATGAAAGCTGGCCTTCTGGTCTCCATCACAGCATTTACATCCTCTAGTTAATTCAGTGGAATACCGTGCGGGATGTGAAAAAAAAAAAAACCTGTCAGCATTTACATGATCTGAATTCAGTAATCTTCTTCACTGGACACAGTGGGCTACACACACTGTGTGGTTAAGTAAGGATTTTTAAGTGATTCTTATTCTATTCAGAAACAGCAAAAACAAGACGACACACCAAAGTTTACAATTTACACGTATTGAAATGTGGTATATACTTTCTGGTTACTTTATTATATATACATCAACGGATACAGTCTAGTAGCTAAATAAAGGATAGTTTAGAGTTTTAAATCACAACATAAAATAACGACATGTAACGACTACTTACATATCAAAAAAAAGCACTCAAAAGTTATATAAAATATGACAAAGATTTGCGCTAAAGAATTCAGGCTATGTTAGACATGTCGTTTACGGTTGCCTTCTTATGTCAGTGGACAAAGTAGAGGCTAAATAAAGAATTGGCAGCAGGCATGGTTATTACAATATAATTATGCATTTCTAATAAGGTTAAAGAAATATATGTCAAACTTTTGTACAAAATATATCCAACAAACCTTTATCTCTCCAAATAGATATCATAGATAAATATCAGATATTGATAGCAAATGTACTTTCTGCAATGACGAAACAGAATCTTTACCACACTTGTTTTACCACTGCACACATTTGGACTAAAATGATGGAATACATGTAAATGTAAAATTAACATTGAATGTAAAAACATCATTATGTATTTCAAACATGATATTGAATTCATTGTTAACTTAATGATATTATATGGTAAATTTTATATTCAGAAATTTAGGATCACAAAAGGGTTAGAGTTGTTTTATATGAATTAAAACAATATATCAAAACTCTCAAGCTAATAGATAGTAAAAAAAAAAAGAAGGATAACTTATTTGTTATTATGTGTTTAAATTTGAAGATGTATTACTCGTTTAGCATTTTATGAGCACTTGTCTGTACTGTCTGTATTATAATTGTTCAATAAAGTTTATTTAAAAAAAAGGATGTAAGAGTTCTAAATAATATTCAGAAACAGAAAAAAACAAGGGGATAAACCACATTTAAATAGTCAAATTTGCTAAAAACACTTAAATATTAGGCTATATTAAATATAACAAAGCTATACCTAAACTGCTTTATGCTAGCGATATGTAGTTTCCGGTTGCCTTATTGCGTACTAGTTTTCCCAAATATCCCTACAAGCTTGTCGTGACTAGCTTGAAGTTCGTGTAAAGTTGCAGGGCTGTGTTTCGTAGCTTGCTGTTGGTGTTAAAACATCACAGAAATAAGTTATTTTAAACGTGACTGATTTTTTTTTAAATCATATTCTTTAGTTAATATATTTACTTATTTATTATTTTTCCTACTACATCTTTGTTGGGAGGTGTCAGCGTGCAGCCCCCGCTGACACGGATGAGGCTTTAATTCCACTCCATATTTTGTGTCCTGCTCTGCCTCGCCTGTATATCTGATCTGAACAGCGCGCTCCTCTCCACACTGCATTTCTACTCCAACACAGCGACCAGGAGCTTCGTCTGACAGAAGTTGAGTCAACACGCTGAGAAACGCGCTGCCTGGATTTATGTGGCACCTCCATACTCACTGTCGTTTTTTCTGCTGCACCGGGGGACTTTCCCTTCTTACTGTCGCTTGCATTAGACCCACGTCTTGCTTTTGGAAATGTGTTGGTAGACTCTAATAGTTGAGTTGCAACCATTAACCGCCCGGTCTTTAAGTACCTGCAGATCTGCTGCAGGGGAGTTTCAGCAGCACGCGGGATCCTGCAGAGAATCAGGATATTTTCACACGTGAACAATGCTCAGACTACAGACTATCATTTGCACTTTTTCTGTGCTGTCTGTTGCAGCCAGGGCTGATTTTAAAGCGCGGAATTGCAGCGAGGTGAGGGAGGCTTGCACCGGGAGAGGCTTCAGCTTCGCACATGTTCCTCTACAGGAGATCCCAGGTAAGGTTTGACTCAATGACACCTGTCAGTCACACTCACGAGAATTGTGATTAGAGTCGTGAATATAGACTGACTTTTGTGATAGAAGCACGTCTGGGTTTAATGCTAAGCTAAGGGTGGAAAAGTTAAAAATCCTAAAATATTCACTTGCATGTTATATTTAAAGAGATTCATATAGGAATGACTTTGCATCAAATATACGTACTTAGATACAGCAGGTGCACCTTGTACTGCGTCAGATATAACCACCTGTAAAAGTTGCTTTCAGTCAACTAGATAAAGTTTACACACAAGGGATTTACTCCATTACTAAAATAATCCTTAGGACCTGGCTGTGTGTGCAGCCTCCTACATCCCACAGCTTGCCTCAGTGAAGTGACAGACTAATTTACAACGCCATAGCACACAATCTGGAGGCTATCAGTTTACAAGAGCCCAATTCACGCTGTGATAACAATATATCCCCTCAGCCGGCATTAATAACTTCGTGATTGTGCAAAGAGTCCCCCAGGCAGCAGCAGCAGCAGCAGCAGCTGTGGTGAGATGTGTCTGCATGTGTCCAGTAGAGGTCTCAGGCTGTGCTAACCAAGCAGAGATAATGAATGGTCCACTGTGCAGGTTTAAAGAGAAAAAGGAGGTGATAAGGTGAAGTGGAGCTGCTTCAGTTGCGGTTCATAGGCAGGATGAGTCACGTATTCTGCATAATTACAACCCTTTCCCTTTGGAGCAATTAGTTCAAATACCTTATTTAATAACTTAATTAATAGAGTCATGCCTGTATGCTCTTGGGTCATGTGACTAAAGCCTATAAAAAGACACGAGCTTATAACAGGTACAGGGATAATAATGTTTAGATGGATTACCTGCTTGCTTACATGAAAACCAAAGCAAAAGTTATGAATGTATATAAGTTTAATATATTAATTTATGCTAATTAGATGTCAAGAAACATGTTTTTTAATAGAGACTAATTTAAAGTTAAGTAATTAAAGTGTTAAATCTTAAGGAATTTCTGTGTGAATATGATCTTACAAAAGTTGTATTCTGTGATTTCACATGAGCAGTGAGTAGTCTTTATCTTATATTTGCTTATTATGTAAGTATCTTTGCATCTAAACAGGACTGAAATGTGTTATACCCAGCCGAGTTGTCTCTCCAGGCCGTCATTGTTCTGCTCCCGGGCCAGCAGTTCCCCTTTATAAACCCTGGAATCTGGCACAAAGTAAAAGGCTGCATATTTGATAACAGGCGCACCTGTTCAGAACGGGGTTGAATAACTAACTGATTAAATCCTTTGGATCCATGTCCCTGACATCACAACTCGTCTCCCAAATGAGAGCAAAATTCAATCTCTCTCATCTCCGGATGATGTCACCCTGAATGAGCGTCTTTTTGATCTGCTCTTTGAATGAGTCATAACCTTCCATGTCTGCTGGATAGACAAGGCATTATCAACACCTCAGCAAATTCACACGCTGATGGGCATGCCCTTCAAGGCTCGCCACTTATTGCCTCTCGCTCATGCAAACAACATTCGAGCTGAGACAAACGGTGGCTGAAGTTAGAGAGGCTATACCTTTAATTAAAAGTTAATTAAAAAGGATGCCACCTTTGAAAAAAGTTACCAACACAAAAAATACATATTTACTGCTTAAAATGTATTATTTCATAGCAGGGATGTTTACTTTTATGAACTATTTCCTTTTTTTATTAGTAATATTTAATCACATAAGCTACAATCATAATGAAATGTAGTGTAATCTTCCATTGAGACCATTGAAACCAGCATATATTCTCTAATAAAGTCCACTCTGTCGGTTAAGTCCCCAATCAAAAAAGAATTACCGTACAGTTACCGCCTTTGTGCAGCCTTTTTATTAATCATTTCCATGCAGCAGGTTTGTACTACAAGCTGTCAAGGAGGCGGCACTGCAGGGGTTAAGAGCATCCATGTGGCAGCCCGAGAGCATCTCCAGCGATGACATTACTTTGCAGTTAATATTCCACTACTTGTGGATTAGTCGGTCCTTGTGGGACTCGGTGCAGAGTGGCTCTTAAGCTCCTTGTGTAGCTTATTGTTTCTGTCAGCCTCGCAGCTGCCGTCACTCTATTAACTCTGATGATTTACAGAAAACGTCAGCCTTCATGTTAGCGGTCAGAATCTACAAAGGCGCTCCGGCTGCTTCCGCATACTGTGTGTTCGTGTTAGATTACTGCGCTTTGCTGGGAGAATTCTTGATATCTGATGTATGCAGAGCGTTAAGACATCAAGTTGCAGAGACAGACGTGTGTGCGCTTGCTTGCTTTTGATGTTAGACGCCTTTAGAGACAGTGTTAGACATCGAATGAGACAGAAAACACAGAAATCCTCCTATCAAGTTGCATATATAACATTTTTTTTAATTAAGTTGTCTCTTTAAAGTCAATCCAATACGACTACTATTACATTATTAATCACACTTCTGTTTATTGAGATTTAATTTTGTTACCGGTCACAATAAGATCATTCTGCATGTTTTTAGGATGATATTAAGCACTTTACAAGAGATTGTATGGTGCTCAGTGTTACCGCTCAACCACTGCAAAAGCTTAGTATCTTTTCCTGCTGTGTGGTCAAACAGAAAGAACCAGGTCAGGTGAAATGACTGCAGGGTTATGACAGAAATGTTGTTATGATCCGCAGCCTGAATGCTCAGTCGGTGCAGTAATTCCACAAGACTAAGCCGATGCTTCTGCCCGCTGACCAGGCCGGGTTTGAAGCTGTCAACAGCTACAAGGTGGAGGCATTTAGAGCACGGGAGCATGAACTTGCGGATTGCTCTACAGGTCCTTTGAGTGTTTGCACATCTAAAAGCACCCGGAGCATCTCCCCGCACTCCACAGCAGAAATCAACTGTAAACAAATTCATTACATTTACCTTTTTTCACTTCTTCCTCCTGTTGCTCTGATTAATTAAAGATGAAACCTGCGCTCAGTGTTGTCTCAGTTTCACTCTGGGCTGGGAAGATATGGAAAGTGAGTCATAGAGCAGACTCAATGGAACTTCTTAGCATGTCAGACTATCGTTTGACGTCCGGCTCTGTTTACTCCCTGCCAGGAGATGCAGATGGAGATGGGACAGAAATAACGGTGGTGATATTTTATGTGATCCACAGCCGCCTGCACGGCAAAGCAAATGATCTCTGCCGAAGCGTGTGATGTGCACAGGTTCTGTGCTGTCATGTAATGGGATGGAGAGGATTAAAAAGGCTAAATGGGAGTGCATTCAGAGGGAATGGCCGGGCGACTCTGTTAGCCCCTGCAGCATACGCAGGTATTACTGTGATGCATTGTCAGATTATCGTGACCTTCCTGTCTGTGTGGAGATAAATATGAGAATGGAGTTTCGAGCGGGGCTTTTGATTACATTTTATCTGCAACAAACATCAACATTTTTGTGATAAAATTCCAAATAATTGCACTTTGGGGATTTATTGTTTACTATATGTTAGCACTAGTATTTTAGGCTGCATTCTGCTGTGAAATTTAATGTGAATGTTCCCCACTGAGCAGCGGGGGAGGGAGGGAAGGGGGGCACCATCAGGGGAGAATCATCCAAACAATCATCGTTTTCTCTCGCTGCAGAGGGGATTTCTCAAACGCTGCCTCCATCTCTGTGTCATCAATCATGCTCATGAATGCCAAAATGGCCTCGTGATGGCTCCTCTCTGCGGGTGTTCCCTCTGAGAGCTGCAGGAAACATCGTGTCCTGCAAATGGTTTCAGGGCTGCCTCGGAAGCAGCAACAACACAGCAGTCAAAGCATGTTAAAAAGTTTGAAGAAGAATGTGTGATCACTTAAATTACTTATTTTACTTTTTTTGGTTCTGTTTTTAAATTGCATGGACACTTTCTGCATTAACGTTATATATACTTTTATAGTGTTTAGCTTGCAGAGGTGTAACAGGTGCACATGCCTTTTTAATGCTAGCCATCACAATAGCATCAAAGGCCTTTTGATGGCGAACATTTCTACAGTCACTTTTTTCCATGAGTTTTTTTTTTACTTCACATGTGTAGGTTCAGGCTGACTGAAGGGCAGAAGTCAAAAAGAAAACACCAGCTGCGTGTGGTTTGGCACCAGCCCACAGAACTTTCTCAAGGGTGTAAATGATAGGCAGCCTGTAGATTATCCTATGTTAGACAGTTAGATAAAAGGGCACTTTATTGTCATTGCATAGTAAGACGAAACTTTGTTTGGCTGCAATCCTGTTCAGCAGCAACAAAAAATCTAAATATATATATGCAGCTCCAGAAAAAAATAAGACACAACTGCAAGAATATGTTTTTTAATGGTTCTGCTATTTATAGGTTTGTGTTTATGTTAAAGTAACTTTTTTTTTATTGTAAAAAACATTTCTCCCTACATCCAAATAAAATATTCTCAATTACGTAGGTATTTTATTTGCATTGCACTTTTTCCACATTTTTAGATATAATGTTACAATGTTGGATGTCCAGACAAAACGTGGGTGAAGTTTCAAATCTGTAGGTAAAAGTATGTTGGAGTAATCACCAGGCTTCTCAGCTCAGTCTGCAGGCTGCTGTGAAAGCCAGGTTTCAGTTTTTTTCTACATGCTGCACTTTGTGACGTCACAAAGTGCTGGCCAATCAGACGAAAGTGGGCTTGTAGGGGCGAGGTTTCTTAAAGGGACAGAGCTGACTGAGTCGTTTCAGGCAGAGGCTGTATGAGGGCCTGCACAGAGCACCAGTGTGAGAAAAAGTTTTTTTTGCTGTAAATTATGCTAAGCTACTCCACAGGTATCACAGAGTGAAATATGTAGCTTGAAATTAGCATAATACCTCCCCCCCCACAATATTTGGTAGAATAATCCTTGTTTTTAATTACAGCTTTCATGCATTTCGGAAAACTGTCACATTGCTGTTAGGTGACGTTATGCCTCTTTGCACAAGAATTCAAGCAGCTCCTCTTTGTTCGATGGCTTGTTAACATCCATCTTTCTTTTGATTACATTCAGGGGGTTGTCAATGGGGTTCAGATCTGGATTGGTCTGGTCATGAGAGAGAGATGCTGATTTAAGGAAAATTTGGAGTGGTTTCTTAATTTTTTTCCGGAGCTGTTTATATCTCTAGCTATAGGCATATAAAAATAAAGTTGTGTTTGATTGGGGCGCTGGTTTAGCTCAGTTGGTGGAGCAAGTGCCCCATGTACAGAGGCTTCAGTCCCGACACACTGATCGCAGGTTTGACTCCCGGTCTGCCGATCGTATGGTACATGTCATCCCCCACTCTTTCCTCCCCAAATTTCCTATCTCCTCACAGCTGTCCTGCAAAAAAGTTGTGCTAGCTTTGAATAAATAGATAAATTACTTGTAAACAGAAGAGAGTTATAAACTGCAATGAAGCCGTCCAGCTTAGCAGCCTAAGTGGATGAGTAAGTTAACAGTTATTGCACTGTATCTTGTTTTTCTCCACTGGAAGGGCACCGTACTGGGCCCCCTTTATTTGGTTACTATCTTTTTTAAGGGCACCCTGGAGGGCACGTAATTACCTTTTTTACACTAACTCTGGGTCCACTTTGCCATTGTCATTACACTTTCATTGTTTGATTTTCAAATGTTTTACTTGCCTTTTATCCGTTTTTTGTTCCATTTTAAGTGGTCTATTATTAGTTTTAGTATTTCACTTTTATCTCTTCGAGCTTACACTTGGTATTAGCCTCAAAGTTTCTTCCTGTTTCTGTGTCTGGTCTTATTATTAATCACTTGCCACTAACTCGTATGAAAGTTTGTATACCTATATACAAAGTTAGATGATTTATTGAATCTCAGCCACACAAGGGTTAGCAATCCAGTGTCTCTCTCTCTACTAGGCTCCTCCTCCTCCACCCTGCCAGTGCACGTGAGGTTTCTGTATTTTCTTTCCTGATGCCAGTAACTCCCAAGCTCCAGTCAGACTTGTAGCAATATTTAAATCAAAATCTAAAGACAGCTGAGGTTGTTTGCTCATATTGTCAGCACTGTCAATCAAATCTAATGACATCTACACCCACACAGTCGTGATAAAGCAGATAAACTCTAAATAAATAATACCACACTTTAACTTCACTCCCAGTATGCAGTCATGAATATTTCATGTTATTGAGAACTAAGCCTTCAGTGGATTAAACTTCATTATATTTCCCTATAAATATGATGGAAACAGTTGTATTTAATAAACAATTGGTGAATTGTTTACCACTATGTATTTGTTAAGTACAGCACGATATCGCGGATGAAGGTTTATCTCATCATCTGCGACGCACACCGTGTGTCTGTCACCGCAGCAACGCTCTGCTTCAGCTCCCAAAAGGAAGATAATGTTTGGGTTTCTTTAGAAAGGGGAGAGAAATTTCTTCAGGGTAACTGTTTTTTTTAAACTCCAAAAGTAGCTTCTGGGTAATATTTTCTAAACCTTAATCCTGTCTGTGACCCAAACTTTCTATTTATTCTGTTTGTGGCCTTCAGCGGGGTTTATGTCCGACTCTGTGCTGCTCATAACTCTGCCGGTTGCTGAAATGTGAATACAGCCTAAACAATTTAAAACCTGCAGGGACTTCGGTTGGCAGCTGAGCCGTTATTAGCAATGCTGTTTGCTCTGCTAATTCACAGTGCATGTAATGTGAATAACCGAATCATTATTCAGCTATTTTTAGTTTATTCTGTTTTATTTTCATATTAAAAGCCTGCTTCTGACTCTTAATTCCTGAATACATAATAACTGGAAACAAAAGCACATGAAAGAGTCACAGGTTTATTGAAGCTTGACCAAATTAAGTTATCCTGACGCGCTTTAATTACACAGTTCACAAGCGGCGTCTGTCACGCAGGTTACTGAAGGAACGCTGCTGCAAACAGCCATGAAGAATGAATGTTTGTCAAACTCATTTGAGATAGACCCACTGTTAAAAACAAGGATGTGGATTGAAGCCATTCCCCCGAGACGACGTGGCAATAGCTGTTTAATGGTTTGAGAATCATTTGAATGTCAAAGAATGAGCGCTCCTGCTGTCAACAAGAGATTGAATAGATGTTATTTCGATCTATTAGTTTCTGTCAACAACTGAATTAAATTCCAACCTGGAGCCACTGAGAAACAGCTTTTTATCCCTCATTTAAGACACTGGCATAAACACATGCCTGAGTTGTTACAAAAATAGAACCCCTTATAGAGCTGTGCAATATGTTGCAATTTCATTGTTATTAGAGCGCTGGTTGTTAATATAACACTGGATTGTCTTAGTGTTAACTATAAATTTAATATACCTTCGGGATGTGCGTAAAGTAAAAGCACGGGGACAACTTCTTCTGCGTCTGTTGATAAACCTTTAAGGTCCGTCTCCAACGTAGGACAACTAAACACTCACCACAAATGGGGTGACCGAGTTCAGGCAGACAACTCGAGCTGCACTTCATAATTGACATGCGTCACTTCCACAGTCACCTGACAACACTTCCCGGTTGGCGCTCTATTTAAGCTGCCAGATTTCCGGTCTCTCCCTCTGCTCTGTCGTTGCCGTCGCTGCCCTGCACCAGTACCGCGCTCTTACTTTCAGCCCCACCACAACCCCCCCAGCATCCACCTGCAGGCTCCGGCTAGATATTATCTCATCACTCCTCAAATTTCTGCATGTAGAATGAATGTGCGAGGAGTGATGAGGTCGGAGCCCAGACGCCAAACACAAGCTGTGTTCTGCTGCTGCAATAAGCATTTCAAACTATAACAACGCGAGTTGTCTGAATCAGCTGTGATGCATCACTTCACCATTTTAAAACAATATCACTCAGCCAGTCTTACTCATCAGTAACCTTGCAGGCAGGGTGCACCATGTCAAATAGTTACCTTTCAGAGTAAAAGGAACAGAATACCATCATCTTACATTATCGCAAAAGCCAGAATTTTTCACAATGATAAAAATCAGAGAGAAAAACTATTTAAAGTAATGATCCTTTCTCACACAGCATGCAAAAAATGTACCTATTGGATGGGGCCCTGGGTATAATGGCCATGCTTTCACACTGTTGAAGCCTAAGCTAGCTATAAGCTACCCTTAGATTAATTGGTTTCAATTAAGACTGCTTTTTGGATTGTAGACGTACATGCTTCATACGCCGCTATAGTGTAAAACATGCAAAACAAAGAGTTATAGCTGATATGACCACTTCAATATGTCTTTAATTATCGCACTTAATATCATTATCGCAACATTGAACAATATACAACAGTTATTTTCGACCAAGTAATCTGATTGGATAGAAGGCATTTTTATGAGTGCCGATACAGAGAACAACATTGGGACTTTTCACTCCTTGTATCACTCCACCTCAGCCACATATTCTGAACACTGTTCATTAACATTACAGCAGACCGTGTATGTCTACATTGATCAAGCTGGTTCCTCTGAATCACACAGCAGACTCTTATTTCACTGCTGTGACCGAATCACAGCAGACTGCTGATATTCAGTGTAACATCGCTCCCTCTCTCGTGTGATATCGCTTAAATGTAACCGCACATCATAGAGGTTTCTCATATCATGCAGGTCGAACCCCTTTATATGTTTCATCTTATTATCATCTCTTTCAACCAGCCATTCATGTATTATCTACACCGCTTATCCTGTTCAGGGCCCACAGGGGGGCTGCAGACATACCGCAGGGGTGACTCAGAGACACACAACCAGTCACGCTCACATTCACACCTACAGGCAATTTCAGAGTCACCAATCAACCAATAGATAATGACTTTAGACTGTGGGAGGAAGCCCCCAAGAGAACCCACACATACGGACGCGGAGAACATGCAAACTCCACACAGAAAGGCCCACTACGTCAAAACCAGGAACCTTCTAGCTGCTAACCACTGCAGCCCCTCTCTCAACCAAATCCAGTTACAGCACTGGCCATTATTCTGTTCATTTGCAAGCTCCAAATTGACTTCTTTATTCCCTAAAATGTAATTAAAAGGTAGTTTAATGGTGTTACTCTAAAGGTTTGTCATACTTTATCTCGCCTGCAAAATCAGAGTCCTGTTTGTATGTGTGAAACAGTCACACAGACGTATTTGGCACATGCCTCTTACTTTATATCTGTCTTTTATATTTTATTTATTTATCAGAATTGTTTACTGCCTGACAATATTTCACTGTCTCTCTTCCATCCGCCCGCGGATCATCACTGTCTTTCACACAAACAATCCTCAGGATCAATGTGCTTTCCTTCATCGACACCAGGATCAAAATTGTGGCTTTTGGTCTGTGACGCTTATCTGCTACTTTTCCCCGACCCCTCATCTGCCTGTCAAAACTCAGCCCATCGTGAAACAAAGCCCCCATGAATGCCTCTCTGCTGTCGTTGGATCTATCTTTAGCTCTGCGTCTGCAACTCCTGTCTTGTTGACAACGTCTGACTAGACGTGATGTGCAACTGGAGAGGATGTTTGCCTTCGCAGAGGACGGTTCAGTGTTTCAGCAGCTGAGTGTTGTGTCCTCTCAGTTAAGCAGCCTTCCAGCTAGAGGACAGTGTAAGAAAGGATCAGGGCTGATAATGTCCAGTGTCGGTAAACTGAACTGTAAATACTGCCTGAAAGGTAATGATCGGTTCAAGTCTCCAGGCCCTGCAGGTCTCCACACAGCCACCAGCTGCTACCTGTAGTGCTTTCTCTGCCATGCTCCACTTAGCAACTTGTCGCAGAGGAGAGTGGCTCGCCCGCTCTCGTCTCGGTCTCGGGGGCTTCCAGGCGTGCTGCCCACGTGGATCGAATATCCACACTAGTCTCCTCATGCCTCCACCGGGCCTTTTTATTACATGCTCCTCCAATAAATATCAAAGGCAGACATAGTGCTACATGTGCTGATTATGTGCTGCTTGTCATTCCGAAATGTGCTGCACATGGTGTTAGGGGAGAGCCATACATTAATCTCAGCTGTAGTGCTTCTGGTGCACTTTGCAGAAGGGTATGTATGGCACATGAATATTCCACAGCTATTACCCTGGAGGTCAAACTTATTGTACTTTTTGGTCGGGTATTTATCTTGTTGGCAAAGATTTATTCAGGGATTAGACTGGTCTTTGTGTATTCTCTTACATGGGGGATCAGCGCATTGTACATTGTGATAAAGGGTGAAACAAATGATGTGCTTGATTGAAATTGATTGGTCCGTAAAATGCAAATCACAACTTCCTGGAGCCTGAGGTCAAATATTCAAATATTATATGTAACCAACCATCCAAATTAGAAAAGTAGTCACTGTATTGTCACATATGACAAAAAAAACAGCAATTCGTCACGTATGAGAAGCTGTAGGTTGAGAATATACGGCATTTTTCCTTTTTGAAAAACTTTACTGCAACAATTTAATTCAAAATATAAATACAATTCTCTGAACTTGTCAGAAATATTAAAATACTTAATGATAAACCAATATTTTTGGGGCTTCTGCTGCTCTGGATAAAGGATATCCGACTCGCAGCTTAAGATGTGAGAATGGAGTCGGAGTAGAGAGACAACATCTCTACAAACATATAGTTATTTGAAATCATATGCAAATATCAGTTAATGGTGATTTAATATAAGCTAAATGATTGTCAGATGCTACACTTACTAAGTCATAGTAAATAATAATTCATTGTCAGTTTAAGTACAAGTCAGTGGAAATGCTAATGCATCTAAACTAATAAAGTTTTCCGACAAAAAATATTCAATTCAAATGAAGTATATGTGTCAAAAGTATGAGCAAATAATAGTTTCTGTCTTTAGCCAAACATAAATATATGATCAAGTAGACGTGACATGAAGTGGCTGCGTGGTGCAGTAGTTAGCGCTGTAGCCTCACAGCTAGAAATGGTTGACATCTGGGCTTGTGTACTGATGAAAAGTTAGTAAACTAAAGGATTTAAGTAGAACTTAATTTAAGTACAAGTTAATTTGACAAGGAAAGTTTATTTGTTTTCAATCCATACAAATTAATCTCAACTTATCCTATCAATTTCAGTCATATTCAACAGAAGAGCTGCTGTAGCTTAAAAAAGGTGAACAAGTTAATGCTGGTTGTGATAGAAAGGTGTAAGATAACACACTGCAGCGCAGTTTGTTGTATATGGGGCTGTGTAGCCGCAGACTGGTCAGAGTGCCCAAGCTGACCACTGTTCTCCGCTGAAAGCGCCTACAAAGGGCATGTGAGCATCAGAACTGGACGGAGCAATGGAAGAAGGCGGCCTGGTCTGATGAATCACGTTTTCTTTTACATCATGTGGATGGTCAGGTACGTGTGCATCACTTACCTGGGGAATGCATGGTACCAAGATGCACTATGGGAAGAAGGCAAGCCGGCGGAGGCAGTGTGATGCTGGGAAACCTTGGGTGCTGCCATTCATATGGATGTTACTTTGACACATACCACCTAACTAAACATTGTTGCAGACCAAGTACACCCGTTCATGGAAACGATATTCCCTCAATCCGATCTCAATCCGATCGAGCATCTGCGGGATGTGCTGGACAAACAAGTCCGATCCATGGAGGCCCCACTTCGAAACTTTCAGGACTTAAAGGATCTGCTGCTAAGGTCTCGGTACCAGATACGTCAGCGCACCTTCAGAGGTCTAGTGGAGTCCATGCCTCGACTGGTCAGGGATGTTTTGGCGGCTAAAGGGGGACCTACATGATATTAGGCAGGTAGTCATAATGTTATGGCTGATCGGTGTATATCCTCATATAGGTTTCTTGTGGATTAGAATACCCCGAATTTCCATCTTTAAACCCAAAGAAGATGGTGTCATTTGCAGCTTCAGGCACAGTTTTGTAATCAAATGCTCCCAAAAGCCCAGTTTAGGGGATATTAAACTTGAAAACAGAATGTATTGTGCAGAAAACCCATCCCTCCAAAACTGCTCCTTCAAAGCCTCTTTAAACACCTTCCTGTGCGGGCGACGGAGGCCAGTTCTGCATTTATATTTCTCCCTTCAAAGGCATGTTTTTAATCTTCCATTTGAAAATATTTCAATATGAAACGGTGCGCCGTTGAGTCAACACTTGGCTATTTTATCATGCATACAGCCTCGCGCATGATATGTTGCAGGGAATATTTTGACACATTGAGAAAAAAAAAAAGAATTACTGACACATTTGCGAGGAGTATGAAACCGTTCCAACATCTTTATTCCTGTCCTTTTTCCCTTCACGCTGACTCTCCTGAGGATGAAGAATACCATCATACCATTGTACCGCGCTGCTTTTATTGTCGACTGTTTTATGTCAGTGAGAATTCATTTCCTCTTGAACCTGTCCTCATTCACCCAAGGACATACGCTCCTCTGTATCAGCTTCCCCCAGTTGTTTAAAACACGAGCGGGCCTTTCATTATGACTTCTGACATGACCCAAAATGTGATAGGAATAATGTCATTCACTTTTTGATTGATGCCAGTTCTCACTTGAGCTGGGAACTTAGCAATTCTGTACACAAAAAAAGCCTCTAGAGACATTATTAAAAGTGTGAAGAAGAGACTGTGTGGATACACAGATTGAAGGATCCGTGCTGATGTTCATATGCACTGAATTCCCTTCTTATGTACTGTAGTTCCTCTGGATATTATCTCTTTTTTTACATATAGTTCTCATGTCAAAGTGTGACAATCCATCAGTCATGTATCATCGTGCTGTAGAGTCAAGGGTGAAACAGAGCGGGAGAATACCTTCTACATTGAAACCATTTAAATGCCTCGGATCTGTAAAAGCATGTGAACACGATGAGTGTGATTCACAGCGACCTCTGCTTAACATCCTCTTTAACAAGCAGCAGAACCAAGTGAGAAAAAGTAGTGTGTTTACAGTCTGATATAATGAGATCCTTACAGTGTTTTATTCTGAGACATGGTGCTCATGAGGCCTGAAAATAACCTGCATATTAATGTATTAATACAGTACATCCTCCCACTTTGTCAGAGTCGGACTAGACTGTTTATTTGGTTGTGCATTTTCTTCCCTCGCTTATAGTGTGCCTGATGATGCTAACATCTCGAGGCAACTGTCCCAGCATCGTTGATTTGTGCAATGTATCCTGCTGTGTGTTTGTGTCAATACTATGGTTTCAATCATGTCTTTTGGCTCCAGTCGCCATTAAAGCAGGCACTAAATCTCTTTAGCTAAGATTTTGCAACAGCATCTGTATCATGGCAAACATACAGTGAGAATCGCTTAAGCCAAAGAGCTAGAGGCTTTGAAAAGCTTGTGTAGAAGCTGTCTATTTCAATACAAAAAATGAGCAACGCTGTGTTTTAGATTTCAAATGAGCTCAATATGTTGGTGGAGGTCGGATTGGTTGAAAGCCGAGCCTGTTGCCCATCTGGCGAGGCAGGAAATTAGCTTAACCTTGGATATGCTTGGATAGTCTTTATTCTGTGCTCGACTAATCAACCTGTTTTCCTTCCCCAACCATCAAACACCAATGCTTTATCATCAGGCCGAAGGTTCCCTTAAGCGTCTGCACCAGCTTTTAAAGCAAATCCATCCGCAGCATTTGAGACATTAGCTCAGAGCAACTGCTGTTAGTGAAGTGGTAGATACAAATAATGTCTGGATGGGTAGTACGGCCGTGGGATGGTGCATTTTTTTGGTGCAAAGGGGTACAAAGCGTCTGTATTGACGCTGTATTGACAGTGTTGTGACCAAGTCATCTTTGCTCAAGTTCAAAGTAAGTCTCGAGTCATCTGGTCCAAGTCTCAAGTAAGTCTCGAGTCATTTTTTCTTGGGCGAGTCAAATCGAGTCCTTAACTGTAGTATGTTATATCTTACCTGTTATTCCGTCTATTAGACGGGCTACTAACAGTTGTTCAATGTTCAATAAACAATCAGTAAAATGGATGTTAGACTAGCAACTAACAAAGCCAACAAATCCATCAATGCTACAGTCAATGAAATTCAGTCTGCCCACAAACCATCGCTGGCTAACGTTAGTTGACAGATTGTATCTGACTAATGTTAGCTAACATCAGCCCTCACACTTAGCGATCCGAATGAGTCTTCAAATGACAAACAAAGTTTGATGTTGTAGTCTGGCTGTCAGAAACCTTCGATGAGCAGGTCGTACATTCAGCAGTTTGATTTTTTCCTTCACATGTGACATTTTTTTAATCCAACAGTGATGACTCCTGGCACAGACGCCATGATGGTCTGGTCTGACACTGTAGTGAGTAGTAATGAGAACGACTGATGAGGCTTCTTAATGGGGAAAAAACATCAGGTAGCAGCGGTCTTTGACTGTCATCCAATCATGACAGTCACATACCAGGGAGCTTTTTGAGTCGTCCAATCATGATTCCCAGTTTGAGCTGCATACATGCTTGATAGTTAGACAGAAACTTGATTACATTGAATTTTATATTTTTTTATTGAACAGCTAACATTCAAACTTGAACACGCACAAGTCACAAGTCATCAAAGCAGTGACTCGAGTCGACTCGAGTCCAAGTCACCATGACTCGAGTCCACATCTCTGGTATTAGATGGCTTGCAATAAGAATGTGTTGAACGTACCTAAGCAACCTTAATCAAGCCTTTTAAGAACACAGAGTGGAGTTTTATTGAATAAACTTGGTATTAAATGGCTTTTTTGCACTAATTTGTAGGTTGCTTTGCTGAAATAGGTAGATAAATCCCAAATCATCGAGATGACTGATGAAAATAAGCGGTTAAAACAGCACTGAATCCTGTAAATGACCACATGAAGGTAGTTAATTGGTCAAAAACATCTTTGCTATCAATTGTCATCACACAAATAAGGCAGTACATTAGAACAGTATCATACCTTGGCTAAGGTGACTTAAATGTTCAAATACTTGGACTCACTTCACTTTAAATATTCTAGAGAGAGAGCATGTTTTATAGTAGGAAGAGAAGCTACAGCTCAGTTAACAAGACGTCTGACTAACTTATTTATGGCTTAATGGGCCTCAGCTGTCCCGAGGTTTTGTTTCTGAAGAACTGTCAAAAAATATGATGGAATTGGAAAAAAAAACATGGATTTAATTTCAGAAGTTAGACTTTGCAGTTGCCTTTTGCTACCGAAGTGACTCAGTGAAACTGTGCGAGTGTTGCTTCAAGTGCAAAAAAAGTTCATCAGGGGGAAACTGTGGGACACGGCAGATGGCAGAGCACATATGCTGAGGGGTTCTTTGGCCAGGTACACTGATGAACTCTTCTGGGAGTTGGACTACCTCCGCTGGCATGCACAGGAACTCAAATACACCGGCCATGGTGTGGACTTATGGACGCTTCACAGAGCATATTACGGACTTATAAAGTCGTGTGAGAAGTTTATTTGAAGGGTGATGAGAGTGTTAACTTGGTGGTTGCATCCTCCCGACATACTAGATGATTTAGTCACATTTAAGCTGCTTTACTCTGCAAAAATATGAAGAAAATATAATTGCTGTCTAATGTTGTCTTCCAGTTGTGTCTGAATTGTAACAGAAAAGTGGAAAAACTTGCAATAAAGTTGAGTTTTGTGGCTGTTCTTACAGGCGGACTCTGCCAGGGCCGGGCTTTGGTGCAGGGCTGACAGCTAGATGTAGTTTTAAACTGTGATTTGATTGGCTGAGGGCTGGTGGGAGCGACTTCGGGACCCCCTCAAAAGAACTGGTTTTAAAAGGAACAGGTTGATTTCATTGAATGTTCATAACACTTAACAATCCCAGCTGATCATATTCATATTGTATTCACAGTCATGCTAATATTAATGCTGAAATACTACTATTAAACGGCAGGTACGCATTATAAAATGTGAGCGCTTCCAGCAATAAAACGGCAGAATTCAAATAAGTTTCGCAGCAGCTTCATCAGCGAGGATAACAAGCCGGCTGATTTGATTGACACTCCATTTGATTACAGGGATGGGAGGGACGTGAAGTAATTGCGACTTACGATGACAGCTTGTACAGTAGAGGCATTAATAAATCACCGAGTGCACGCATAATAAACCTCCTTCATTAAAGCTTTACAGTTCTCACAGTGTTGCTGAATGGTTTACACTACTGATATAACATTAGTATGTATTGAATCCGCGGCTTGTTTTGTTATTAATATGTTAATGTGAGTAGGAGCTGCTGCTTTGTATGCATGTCCAACATGAGTGGGTGCTATTGCTAGATGTAAATTGAGGTTATAGATCTTTTTTTTGACAGAAATAAGGACACGGTGCGGGTTAACACATGCAGGCAGGTTAGGCTGGGACAACTCTATGCATCAACATCATAGTTTCTTAATGATACGAGGCGATTAGAGGGCGATGACTCCCCCTCTGCGGCTGAAGTATAGGCTTGCTTAGGATCTATGACAACATCAGGCGGAGATCAAACTTGGTTACACGCCAGCAAAAAGACCGAACACATCTGCATAAGACTCAAACAGATCAAACACGCGCAGAAACAAGCTGTCCCACACCTGTGCTATAAGACACTTACTTGGAAAACACTTTATTTTTTTCTGCTTCCACAAACTCTCCAGAGTCACACTCACACTGCTCTGTTTTCCACTTTAAAAGCTGAGATATGGGGTGTTGGAAAAGCTGCTAAAATCTTGCACTTATACCAAGCGTCATCATAGGAAACATTTTTTAAGTATGTTTACAGTTATTCAAAGTACAGTGCAGCTACAGAAAAACATGCCCTGTATCTCTGCTCGAGTGTCTGACAGAGGGAGAGACTTTTGACGAGCTTGAAACCACAACAAGCTGTTAAATGTCTCACCTCCACTCACAGCTACAGTAGATAGTGTTTATGTGTTGCAGACAGTTGTACAAAAAACATAGATGGAAGAAAAAAAAGAACAGCATCAGTGCCAATTTACAGTTTATTTAGAGAAACTTGCTGAGGTTCAGAGAAATGCAAACAATGGAGCTGGTGGCAGACTCGGCATCTCCAAGGCAGAAGTTTCATATGTTAATGATGTTAATATAGCAGACGAGAAAAAGAGAGGAGTGTGGTGCCGACTTTTTGACTGTTATGAAAATTGGCAGAGAAGTCAAATATGCCGCAGAAAGTTTCTGTTTCATTGTGTACTTTTATTCTTCGGTGGTGAGTCGAAGTTTCAATCGCACTGTAAGCACCAACAGCAACTGCAAGGAAAGGTGTTATTAGTGAAATGTGATGAATGCTGAATGTGAATAATTAAAACAAGTGTTTGGTCAATTTAAAGCTGCAGGCAGAAGCTTATAGTACTAAAAGAGCCTGTCTCTAGTTGGTAATATTGGCTGAAAAGAGTGTAGAGGCTCAGCCTGTGTTACGCTAAAAACAAGCAGTTCATGCATTGTGCTATTTGACTGCGTCAGAAATCACAAGAGTTTTGTTGGAGGGCTCTCCTAAGAAGTCACTTAATATTATATTCGGTAATATTATTTTAATGTTAATAAAAACAGTACAAAAAAAATCCTTCTGAAAAACCAGACAAGTTTTAATCTTTTATGCCTCGTATAATATGATTGTAATATTCCTCTAATATCTCTGTCAAGACTTAAAACTGTAAGACTGCTATCGTACCACTTATTACATTTTTTTGCCCTTAAAATATAAAAGATTCATAAAATAACTTAAATTATCCTCATGGTTTACCCTCAGTGATCTTAGTATAAATATATATAATACAATATAAAATATATAATAAAATAAAAATATAATATCACATTTTATAGTAGGAAATATGATGTTAGTTTATTAACTGCCTGTCCAGAGTCTTTTCAGATAACTGCAAGGTGCTGCTGCAACAACAAATGTACACAGAGTTTGCAGAATATTCATGTGAAGCCCACGTCAGGATCGCTACACCCGGCCTGGAGTTACTGGCCTTTACTGCCGGTTTACCACAGAGAGCCCGTAAGGCTATAAACATGCTATCACCTGCCAACTAGCAACAAAATCAACATCATGTCAGCACCAACAAGAGTGCACAACAAGAATCTGACTTAGTCAATAATTTTACTCTTTAAAACTAGTAAAAAAACGAAACAAAATACATCTTACGGTCAACAACACAACCTCAGAATGAGTACAGGATGGGACGATTGATTTTATTGAGATAAGCAGAAGTTTGAAGCCACAATTCAAAGTATTACAAAGTAAGTATGACCCAAAGAGCAGAGCAGACAGATACAACAAAGGAACACCACAGTGTCACTGCAATAGAGGAAAAAAGCAGTAGACGCAAAGGCCACTTTATATTGAATCTTCCTTAGTGTTGCACTCGGTCTTTTATATGAAGTGTGACCAACAAAGACAGAAAAGCTGGCCAATCTTTGCTTTGGTGGGAGTAAATATCAGATCGTCACAAAAATGGTCAAATGCATACCCCCTTTTCAGTTGACACTGGAAAGGTGTGGTGGGAGTTGAGGAGGTGTGAAAAGCTGTTTGACCATCCAAAGACACTCGACAAGCACTTGTGACTGAGTAAGTAGCACTTACACTGTTACAGCAATTAAAAGCACACTGTAACAGTACATGTGCTAAATCATGTCACATTAAATCACAACCTTTTGGGGTAAAGAAATCTATTGTTTAAAGTTTTAACCTTTAAAAAGGAAGAAAATGCGTTTTTGGTGAAATATCAGAAATGCTCCTGTTGTCTCAGCAGGCGGAGCTGGAGGGGCGTGTCCTCCTCGGTGTTTGATTGACAGCAGATTTAGCTACTTTCTTTTCATCAGCAGGGAAATTAACCAGCTAGCTAACAAAGTAAAAAAAAATCATCATGGACAGAAAGTCTGTTGTAAGCACTGAAACGAGTCAGGGCCATAGCAGCATCTATATGGACCGAAGTAAGATTTGCAAGTAAGCTAGCTAATTAGCCATTTAGCCTTATACCCCTTTCCCACCAAAATTAGCACGTATACGCAGGTTTTTCAGACCCAGCAAGTCCCGCTAATAAATGGCGATTGTCTTTTTTCCCATTGCAAGTGGAGTATACTCCTGTCGGTCTCTTTTCTGCTGCGTCATCATTGTAGCCTTTCCCACTAAGCAAAAAAGCCGGGTGTTAGCGGGTGTTTATAAAGGGGGCTTTATATTGCGTCGAGCTTTAGCAGCGCTCTTTTACCTGGTGACGTTACATGTATGTTTGGTGGCTCGTTCAAAGTAAAGTAAAAGATAAGATTTGTGTTCACGTTTGTAGATAAAAGCGAGGTTTCAGGAAAGCTAAGCAGGGTTGTGGCTGTAGCTTTGAAGTAAAAGAAAAATAAACACCTACGTCCTTATTTCTGTTATAACTCTGTTGCTAGGCTCGTCAGAGTTTTTGTAAGTTGGTTTCAAGGTTTTCCAGTTGGTTTCTATGGCGTATGTGATTATAAAACGTTGTGACAGCTATTTTGACTCCTAGGTGGTTGCAGGGTTGTTTATATCTATGGTTTCTGGTGTGTCCCTGTGGTTGCCAACATGTGTTTTCATGCAAGGCAGAGGGATAAACTTCTCCCAAACGGTCCATGGCAGACTTAAGTTGTCGCAGATAGAGCAGAACATTTTGATTTATATTACTCTAAAATAGTTATTTGGTTGATTCTCAACTATGTTAATTTAACTTTTGGATGACTCAAAATAACATACAGCGCCCTTCATCATAAGGATCGTACAATATTCGTACAGTGCAACATTGTAGCCTTCTAATGTGCTTTTAATTTGAGAGTAATGGTCGTCCACAGCAAATAGACGTTGCTATATCAGGGTTTTTTTTGTAGTCAGTGCTTGTAAGTCACAGCTAAAATTTAAGATGCATGGTTTTTCCTCTGCTGTACAGAACTGTCTGGTCCTCGCCCCCCTCCTGTCTCTTGCTAATGTGTGGTCTGTGCTCCAGTAGATAGATTATGTGTGAGGCCACAGTGCTGTTTTAACCTTGGCGAGGGAGGTCACGGCACTTTGCTGAGTGGCGAAGTCCCCAGAAAGCACCTTCCCATATGTTGATGTATGACAGGCTTTTATTTTAAAGTGATGTTTGGCTCTGTTGAGGCCGCCGCAGCACACAGTAGGTTTGTTGTGTCAGGATTGATTTTTCTTTTCCTTCTCTTGTCATGTCTGATGAAAGGTCTGCTCTCAAATTGTATAGCCTGAGGGACTATCCAGGAGACAGTGTGTGATATTGATAAAGCCTCTGCGTCCATGTTTTTTATACCGTTGCTTTTTAAATAAGTGTTTTCTTTTCGTACAGATTTCACCTGCTCTGATGCTGGAAAGTTAGCAGATGTTTTGTTATTGAACACACGTCCACCTGAGGTCTGCCTGAATCCTTAAATCTCTATTTTTCCTTTTAGATAAATGCTTTTATTGTGGAGGGGCACACCACATATTTAAGTGTATAAATATCCTTTAATTTTACAGTATAGACTTTTATTTCCGACAATTTCACAGACCATATTCTTGTTCATCAGAACCATTAAAAAGGCTCATTTACTGTGGGTGTTGAATACTTAAAATAACATTAAGTACATTGACTGTAGTTAGGTCACAAAATCTTTATACATAGGCTGTTTATTTAATTGATTCCTTATTTAAATGCTATTTATCTTCCACTGCATATTGCAAAATGAAATACAACATAAATGGTACATTTTCAAACTTTGATAAACACTTACTTCGGTATTTGAATTCCATACAAGTGGAACAAATACATTTTTATGGAGGAAATTAAACATTTTAAAGAGAAATTTCAGACCATATTGGTCTCCCTTTAGCATAACGCCATTTGTTTCATTCTATGCTAACAAAGATGTTACCTTGTTATGTACTGTTTATACAGTGTCTGTAGTATTGTAGGAAAAATGTGTTTCTCTAGCCAGCAACCAAAGCATTGTTTTCTGCATCACTCCCTGCCCTGTGGTGCGTAACACACTCACACAACCTGCCCTGTTCTACATTAGGAGAATCTCCACCTTAACAAGATGATACGAGTGTTAAACCTTCTTTAAACAAAAATACATTTACAATAATTGTACTGTATTTTTTCCCCTTATGGAAGAAACATACACTTTCCACATGGGATTACATGTCGAATGTTACTAAAGCAGATGTTTCCCATGTATAAAGTACATGTTTTACCTTAAGTATTACCTTTGTATAGCTAGTATATGCAACAAAATAATCTCAACTCGAGGCTGACTTCTCTTCCACATTCAGCCACATCTTTGTCTTTAACAGCTTGTGAAAGTTGCTCAAGTGTCATCCTGAATACTTGCAGTCACATGAGCTGAATTACGCTCTTCATGCAGTGGTACCTGAGCTACTTCCATAGCTTTACTAAAGCCTCTTTTACACTGCCAGTTCAAGGCGGGATTATTACGCCTCTTTTACGTTCCGTCTTCTATGTAGAACGCATCGGAGGTAGTAACAGAGATGAAACGGAGTCAGTGTAAACAGCAGCGCGGGCAGGGCGGAACAGCGCTGTGTGTGTATATTTGAAGTACACGCTTTTTGTTGACACATTGCGCACATTTTGCTTCTGCGACTTTGCTTGGTCCAATGGAAAATGGAAAAGGCTACATGAAGGCCGAGCTTCGTTACGGCGCTGAGGCGGAACCACAGTGTAAAAAGGGCTTATCCAGTCTAGGCAGATGACTGTTCAACATGAGTCTGGTTCTGCTCGAGGTTAAAAGTTTTTCCTTGCCAATGTGCCGAATATTGCTAAGTGCTACTCATGGTGATTCATGTTGGGCCTCTCTTTAAATAACATAACAAAGAGTTGGTCTAGACCTGCTCTTTTTGTAAAGTGTCTCGAGTTAACTCTGGTTATGATTTGGCGCCGTACAAATAAAATTTGATTGATTGATGGCCAGATGCCACCAAAGCTCTGTAAAGTGGACCTTCAGGTTGTCACACACTGTGGTCCCCATGTATGTTTCTTATTCTGCTCTCATCGGCAAGACCCAGGCAGCACTCTGGTTTATTTCCTCAAGTCATCAAAAGAGCAACAGACTGCAGTTGTAAACGCCAGATTTCTGCATCATCAGATAGAGCTTAGCCAAACCCATGATACATATTAATAATGGAAGCCTGCCTTATTAAACATGCACACCTGTCTAAACTACCTTTCAGACATGAATGTGATTGAATTGATAATTTAACATGTCAGATTCCTGTGTGAGAAGAAGGCAGTATGTAATAGGTTGCTGTAGACACAGACGCCCATATTCATCTGTTATCTAAAAAACCCACACATTATCTCAGTTTACCTTGAGAAGCTGAATTAAATTATTATGAGTTCAGTCATTTGCTGACACGCTTGGTCCAAAGAAAGGCGCCGTCACCTGTGTTTCTGAGCTTGTATCTCTCAGAAGAAAGGCTGCTCGCTGTTAAAAATACTACGCTTATGCCATTTAACATACATTCTGGATGTTTAAAATGTTCCCTGCTGTTACCATTCGTAGACTCTGGCGTGCAACAACGATCTTGTGCTCATGTCATATTAGTGCTCACACAGTATGGTGCTCGCTAAGTGAAATCCATGTCTTGTTCTGCTGCTGTGCAATCTATCTGTAGCTGCATGCAGGGAGAATTTCACAGTTGCCGTCTGCTTACAGCTGCTTGTCTGATTGGAAACTCATTGCTGATGATGTACATTAGATCTGCATTTTCTGAGGGGACATTGGTTTCACGGCTTTGTGTGGGGAAGAGGAATGTGATTTGAACACGGGTGCTGGGGAAACAATTGAAATCCGAATGAAATCACAGATATGGAAAAATATAGGGAACTTCGTGTCTCATTAAAATGTGCCGCAGCCAACAACAACTCAGATGTAAATTGCATCACCTTCATTTCTTTCGAGCAGAATCTGATATGAGCATACAATCCTGAACATATGCATCTCGCATGTCTGAGTCAGTTCTTTCAATTTTCTCTCATCGGAGTTCTTGAAATTGAGTTCTTGGCGGTCGCCTGAAAAACATTTTTGACAAACAAGCTGCAACAGGTCTCACATTGTCTCCACACGTCAGGGTCGGGTCTTTTATTCTTAAGTCTACATAAGGAAGAAAGTCACACTTTTTAATTTATAAATACTTTGAAAGAAGCATTTGGCAACAATGATTGTGAAGGACAACGTGTAATTTCCATATTTTAAGCCTATAGTAAATGGAGCTGCTGTTACACTACATGTCACATTCACCCATTCACACACTCATTCATACACTGATGGCAGAGGCTGCTAACCTCATACCCATCGGCTGTGCCACCAGGAGCAATTTGGGGTTCAGTGTCACTTCTACATGTAGACTGAGTGAGCTGGGGATCGAACCTCCGACTCTACCACTGAGCCACAGCCGCCCCCATATATATACCGTATCTAAAATTACAATTTTTGTAGATCTCTACTTGAGATTAAATTCTGCCAAATCCTAGTAACTCATTTTAATTCATTACATTCCAAGAATAACCCTCGCATAATGGCTAAAAACCTAGATTAGCCTGTTTGCTAACATATTAAATGTGATTTTAGCCATTTATTGTCAGTACATTTAGATTTTAAAAATAATTCAGGCATGAAATACTCCTCTTTTGAAAGTCTAAAAAAGGGTCTTACCTCCAAGTCAGTTCCACAGGTGATACTCGGGTAGTTCAGACATGAGGGGTTCTGGTAGCTCAACCTGTTGCCGGCTCCAATAGTTACACAATTCCTCTTGCATGCTCAAATCAACGTGCTACAGTCTTGTTAAATTACTTTTGCTTATTCCTCAAGCTCAAACCTAATTAGCCTCTCCATATCCCTGCCTGTGCAACCTCAAAGGTTAAAGTGCACACCGAGTGCAGCCTGAAATGGACTTTTTGTAGTTTTAGACTGTGAAATGACGAAATTGATGAGACCGAGTCTGCTTCATCTGTGGCTCTTTTAAAATGGAGATTGGAATGATGTAGACCATTAACTTTTGATTCACTTCAGTATTTCCCCAATGTCATCAATAATTTACTGTGCCAGAGAATATTTTATCAGCTCTCTCCACTGATTTCACTGTGATAACTCCTTGTCATCCATACTTTCTATTGTCAGACCAACTGAGGAACACCACCACTGTTGCTCTTCTACACATATCACAATAAACACTGCACTGCTTTACCCTGTCCACTTCTGAAATAAGGAACTTTTTCTATTAAAATTACAGTGAGAGTACACACTGTTTCCCCATGGCGATAAATGCCCCCTAACAGTTTCATGGTGGTGATACTTCAAAGCCAGTGGGGTTTTTTGACCTGCCCAGAAACCGGGGGCTACTGGTATGAATAAGAGTGACCATAAATAAGCTACTTGGCATGTGGTTTATGCAAAATTTCTCTCACTTCCTCATTTCCCTGTGTTTTGTTTTTAAAGTTGTTGTTTTTTTTTTAGCCTTTTTGCCTTTATTGGATAAGATGACTAAAAAGATAGACAGGAAATGTGGGGAGGAGAGAGTGAGGTGTGAGGAAGTGGAACCTGCTGCTTTACCAACTGAGCTTATCCAGCGCCCCCTCATTTCTCTGTATTGCAGAAAAAGCTTTAATATTTTTAAAGATGACTTTACAAACTGAAGTTCCCCCAAAGTCAAGTAAGGGATTATCAGGAATCATTGGACGACGTGGAGGCTTATACCATGGTCACCTCGCTAAAGGAAAAAATAAGACCATTAATTTATGTTTTCAAGCGGCTTGCTATCAAAATCCAGTTTTTAACATGCCGTAACTGTTTCCCATTTAACGCCTAAATTGTATAGCTAATACTTACCAAATCATTACCAACCAACCTTTAGGCATGGGGTTCTACTGGAATGAAAACTGTGTTCAGTTCTCAGGTAAATAGAAGCGACTTTAGATACAACTTGGCAACAGGCAACTCATAGAGCACTCTGGCTCAGCGATTAGCCAGAAAGCTAACGGTATGCTAGCAAGATTAAAAGTAAATAACATTGAAGCTTACATAAAGTATGTTTAACAAAAAGACTAGCTTGTTATTCACATGTCATTTTCCCCAAATTGTCATGAACAATTGTTATCATGTCATACAAAGAATCAGTAAATATATGGGGCAATGTACTTCTTGCAGCCTGTTTGGCACAGACGTTAGCCGTTGATGCCGCTCTGAAGACTGAAACTCACTGTAGTGAAGAACATTCAACAGTTTCACCTTCTATTTCATTTGATTACTCTAGTGTTTACTCATCATAGTGTTGTTCCTCTTTTCCTTCACAATTTATTTTTGTTTGGCTCTGTCTTAGTCATCAAAGTTTTTATATTCTCCAAATAGTTTAAAGAAATGTTGAAGTCACTCAAGGTTGTAAATACATGTTAGCTTGTTAACATGTTCCTGTTCCTCATTTCATGGTACAGACTAATTATATGTAGCCAGGGTATTAAATTAGAGCAGTGAGGGAGTCCATTGTCAAGAATTAATGGACACCCTGCAGCCAATCAGAATTCCCTTCAGACCATGCTATGAGCACATTGAAATCATATACACTGCAACCTTTGACACCCCACAATGGATGTGGAAAAAAATCACATTCTTCAAGGCCAAGGGTTTACATGTCATTAGCGAGCTACATTATGTGGGGTTACAGATCACGAAGAAGGCCTATTCACACACATGCATGTAGCTTAGCACACATGTTCATTGCACAGGACCAATTCAGATAAACTCTCCCAATGGCTACCATGCAAACATACATTACTACATTCTTTGGCTCAGTGCTACAGTACAAGGACAACACTGTTTATTCATGGGTGAGGATGCTGACTTTAGGAGTCATTAGCTAGAAATTAAAAGCATGTTTGAACCCTTTGTTTCAAACATTACGATACATTTTGAGTTATAAACCTGCCACGGTTTTAAACTGCAAAACCTGCCATGAAAGAAAGAAAGTTTGACACTAACGACAGGATGGGGAGGTTTAGCAAATTGGCAATTTTTTTACTGCTGAATGCACTGCTGATTAATGCCGGATGCTGGGGTTTTTGAACCACACACTTGTCTTGTTATATAAGGGAGCATAAAAGTTAAATACTGTTATCAGTTAAAATGATTATGTGTCCAAATTGTCACCTGTTGCCTTTTTTTATCATGGAGTCATTTTAAGCACTTCCCCTGCCGGAGTGTGAGCTCTGACTTCCTTTGATTTTGTATAGAAGGGACCAATTTTGTCATATAACTACGAAAAGGAAACTCTAAAACCGTTCTCAACTGGTGGGTCGGGACCCAAAAGTGGGTTGCGGAGCTGTTTTCAGTGGGTCGCGGAAGTGTGCTCGGAAAAAAAAAAGTCTGCTGCTCTTGAACAGTTACATTAAATCAATTTAGGTGGTTGAGACATTTCCAAAATCTGGGTCGCGATTTGTGGGTCCCGAGGCCAGACCAGTTGAGAACCACAGCTCTAAAACACATAAACATACCGACATCTTTGTTTATACAGACAGTTTCACTTTTTGTATGCCGACTGAGACACTCTTTTTCTTCTATTTTGCAGGTGAACATCTTCGTGTTTGTCCTCAGGGAAACACATGTTGCACCCAGGAAATGGAGGACACATTTGGCCAGCAGAGTAAACAGGACTTTGAGAATCTGGTGGATGAAACGAGTCACGAGTTGAGAAGCACGTTTGTTTCCAGACATAAAAAATTCGATGGTAAGTCTATTACTATCTGTAAAAGCTTTTTTTTCTTCAGTTTTCATGGTCGGACACTGTTGAAGAAAACGCTGCAATAAGGAAAATCAAAGGATGGAGAGTGAATGTGTTAATTTAAAAAGGTTCGCTGTTTGTAGTTCTGAAGCTGTCCTCCCTCAAGAGGAGGCGAGATGTGAAAATCTCATTACTCTGCCTCGGAGGAGTGGAGGACCCTCTTGTTGGATTAGACAAACATGGCGTCTTGCACAGCAGATTGGCAGCGTGAGCAGCCGCACAGAGCCAAACTCTGCATTATTAAGGTTGTTTGTTGGTCTTGTGCTGCTGTTGATCTTCGCCCCTTTTCTGACCCTCTTGACCACCGCACATTCGCTGAGCTCCCACCGAGGGAGGATAGGGGCCGACGTGCTCGTTACCGCGCCGATCCTCTCTCTACCTCTCCACTTCTCCCTCTTGGTATCCTCCTCTATGGAGTCTGCTCCGTCTAGTTACAGTTTAATGAGAAATAATAATCCCTCCAGCTCCAGACATTATACTGTGTGGGAAGCAGCAGCTTATCACTGTGGACAATGGTGAAGGGTTATGGAGGTGGAAATTGTCAAGCATGGCCACCTGTCAGCATTGTTGAACAATTAAGTAGGAATGCAGCATGAGACCTTTAAGTACTTATTATTTAACAACCATTTATAGAGAGCTGTGCCTGAATTGTCTTTCTCTCCAACCGACTGTCAGGACAAAACTTAACTTAATGTCCCTCAAGAGTGATGAGACTTATATAATACAAACATATGTATATGTATATGTAGTTGATATATGTGTAGTGTCCCGACGACAAAGCTGCCTCCAACCATCGAACTTTGCCGACCTCGACTGAAATCATGAGCAAACTTTATGTAATACAATACTCTCCAAAGCAGCGAACACAAAGCGCTTTACAGACAGAAAAGAGAAGCTGCAAACAATAAAGTTATGAAATCTAAAAAAGCCCAAGGAGAAAAAAAAAGAGACTTTAAAGTTTGAAGAAGCTTTTTCAAAGTGTGCAGAGACTTTGCAGGAGGCTTTTCTATAGTCTGTTCAAAGAAAATCAAACCGTGAGCTGATTCACCGGAATAAAGGAGGGTATTGTATGCCCGACATGCTGCACTCTACAAGTACTGTACCACTGAGGTTGGTTAAAGTTTAAACTCATTCTACAGTACTCCACAGTATATGGATCTTATTTAGTACTATTCATACATTTAATCATAACTTTTCTGCCGGTTTTTATGGAGGGAAACTTGCACATAAATGTCATGATCTGAAAAAGTTGTATTAGCATATCAAGTATCTTATAACTCCTGCTGACACTTCTGCTCTTTATTTTTAGATCTATTAGCTCGCTTGTCATATGTGGAATTTAAATTGCAAAACACAATCTCTCTGTGAAATGAAGGAGAGGAGTAGGAGTCATGAATCTTGTATCTGTATTCAAACTTTGTATTGAGTAGTAATTGTACTGCTGGTGCAGAGCCAAGGATAAACAGATGGTGCACAGCACCAGACTAAGAACAAGACAATAACATCATTGACGGGTTATAACAGATGTCTAACAAAACAAAACTTTTTTTTAACCTGAATGGTTGTGGTCCAGTAGGCCGCAGTGCTAATTTAGTTAACGAAAATAATGACGAAAAATGTTCGTGACGAAGACGAGACGTTGACGAGCTAAAATATTTTCTCAGAACATTTTGACTAAAAGTAATGACTAATATGTGAGGACTTTTTATTGACTAAAACTGGTCTAAAATGTTTTGAGTTTTCGTCCACTAAAACTAGACTCAAAGGGTAAAAGTGAAAAGACAGGACTTAAAGCTCCTGTGAGGAGTTTTTTGTTGGTTATGAAACAGACTGAAATTAATTCTGATGTCTCTATATGAGCTATAAAAGCAAACCAGACCATCAGTGACAAGATTGATTATTTCTATATAGTTATTTTTAATGCCTGAAACTGCTGGTGGGGGGTAGGTGTCAGACAAAGCGATTAACTGCACGCTGCGTTTGTTCACATTTTCCAGGGCAAACATTTATATTGAGTGATACATATGACTGTTAAAGAAAGCTGGGTAAGATTTCTTGTTAAAAACCACCACTTAAGCATGAACAGGACAAAATCAGCAAAGAGATAAGAGGTACGGCTTTGTCCACAGGGGGCGCCAAAATCAACACAAACTGAAAGTTCCTCACAGGAGCTTTAATCTAAACTAACTGCTTAAATTAACACTGGTAGGCCACGATATTTTCATTGTTTATTATTTTCTAGGTTTTTTTTTCGTTTACATTTTTTTGGGCCAACATTTTTTTTTTAGAAAATGGTAAAAACACATCTTTTAGAGTTCCCCAAAGCCCAAAAGGACTTGTTCTGTCCACAACACAAAGAAATTCAGGGTGATGTCATAGAGCAAAAAGAAACCAGATATATTCACCAAGAATTTTACACAATATCACCAAAAAAATCGAATTGGATACCCAAAAGGTCAAAGGTCAACTTTATCATGACATCATAAGGTCCTTGAAACAGTTTTCCATTATTCCCCTCCCGTCCTTGTGAGTGCAATATCTCCGGAACGCCTGCAGGGAATACTTTCACATTTGGCACAAACGTCCACATGGACTGAAGAATGTAATTATTAGATCTTGGGGGGTCAAAGGTCACTGTGGCCTCACCTCCACCCCCGTCTTGTGTCATCATCCCCACACAGCCACAGATACGCAGTCACTCTTGGGGAAACAAATGGGCGGATACACGCTGAACAACGACAAAGCTGTAATTCTATGTTTTTTAAAGATTACTCAAACTGGTTTATTGATTATCAAAGTAGTTGGCGATTGGTTAATACGCTGAAAACTGTTTATTTATATATAAGAGGTAAGCTATATTTGTAATCATGAATACACCCTTTTTATTGAACATTTCCAAAGATTCAGTTTATTCAAAAGTAGTTCTGAACTTTGTCCTAAAGCAGAAGGTGGAAGCATAGATCTTTAAATTGGGCTGACTGAACATGATAAATAGCACAATTTAATACACACCAGTCAATGTCCTGGCTTTCAACGCCATCTTTTTCAAACTAACCCACATATGATATGAAACGAACACTATTCAGTTACAGCATCCAACTCTCAGATGATTGCACACTGCCCAGAAACTCAATGTCACATCGCCTGCTTGATGTCTGTCTGTTTCCTTATTTTTCCTGGAATCCTTCTTAAGCTCACATGTGATTCCTGGAAGCGTGCATAAATAAATAAGTGTTATTTTGATCAGCTGCTGTCAGGATAGTGAATGTCAGAAGGAGGACTCCAGCGAGGGAGGAAATGGTGGATTGTGCAGCAGCACTTAGAGATGCATGACTCCAGGCACCCCTTCTTTCCTCTTGGGGCTTGCTGCCACTCTCCATAATTTCATCACTGTCAAAGCAGAGGCCAGATGCAGGATTCAGCCCTCAGCTGAGTAGAGACTCGGTGTCTGCTGAGGGGCTCGACTGACCACCAGCCCGGGAAATCTGAGATATTGATCGCAAGATTTGAATTTCAACCTCATCTTCAAGTGTCGTTAAATAAATCTTAGTGTTTAAAGTTGTGTGGTTTTTAGTTTTCAGCTGAGATTTAACCAGCGAATGAATATTAGACAATAATGCATCTTTAAGTATTTTAAGCATAATGTGTATTTTATAAGATTCTGCATAAAACTTCAAATTTCCTGCTTTAAAAGCAGCATACCAAAATAATCCTGTTGGTCTTCATGCTGAATCCAAGCACAAAGATTCCAACAATACAGAGCTATTAGTTCCTTGAGATGCACTTTACCACCTATTTAGCACCTGGCTCTTGAGTCCCTCCTACACGGAGTCAGTGTATGTGTATATTTTCTTCTCTTTATGCAGAGTTTGTGCTGAATGTTGCTGGAGCTGACAGTAGCTGGCCAGCCCACGCATACCTGACACTACAGCCTGCGTGTCACAGTGAGAGGGCACAGTCTCAACTATGCCAAGACCGGCCGAGCAGAAATACAGAAATATCCACAACAACCTGTGTTACACGGCACAGCTGTGTGGATGTAAGGCAGGAGCAGCATTGTATGGAAATTCAATGCCAAACTTGCAGACACATCTACAACAATTCTTTTGTCTTTTTGCTAACTTGTGTGTAACATATCATCATAAGACTGTGCATTTATAATGTATTAATACTGATCCTCAGTCCTAACTGCTCAAACAAATTCGACCAAAGTCTAGTAAAGGGGTCTAAATTTCTAGTCAGTTGTTGGCCCCCCTGACCGTGAACACCATGGTGCTGAATATTAATGTGGTCCATCCTACACTATTGATCTTTGGATTTACTGACTCACATGTTGTTATTGCTGGTCTAAAATCTCCTGGCAGCCTGTTAAAACGTTTAGCAACTGGCCTAAAATTGGAAAATTAGATGTATTCTTTTAAAGCACAAAATGAGTCATGATTAATGACAGTGTAATACTCATGTGTGGAAAAACAGAAGAAAGTATTGTTACTTTTTGTTGCTGTCGGGTTGTTTATATAAACTAATATTCAATATTCATATCATTTAACAATTTTTAAATGTCACATGTATTTGTTTTGTTTTAAAGGTTGAATTTCAGCTTGTAATGTCTGAGTCACGCTGAGTCATACTTTGGGTCTGGGTCCGTTTTTACCCTGTCATGTTTAGTATGTGGCAGGTGGCAAATTATTATTATGCTAATTTCAAGCTTCAGATTTCACCTTGTGATACCTGTGGAGTAGCTTCGCATAATTTACAGTTTAAAGAACTCATCATTTTTCTCACACTGGTTCTCTGTGCAGGCCCTCATACAGCCTCTGCCTGAAACGACTCAATCAGCCCTGTACCTCTTTCCCACCAAAATAAGCGCATTGACGCGGGTTTTTCAGACACAGGAAGACACGCTAATAAATGGCCATTGTCTCTTTTCCCATTGCCAGTGGAGTGTACTCCTTTTAGTTTCTTTTCTGCTGCGTCACCATCTGATGTCACAACCGCGCCGGAAACAGGGGGCGAACAACAAACTTCCCCCCAGATCAGAAGAAGCTTTTTCACCTTGCTGTCTTGCCAGTGTTGCTACATCTTGCATGAAACAAAGAACAAATTTGCATCGCGCCGGAAAGGGGGCGGAGATTGGCGTGTCGACACGATCGTTGCCGATCGGAGCCGAGGCAATAATTACCCTACTGCAGAGTCATTTGACCCCTGTCTGAATGCCAATTGCAACCTTTCCCAATAAGCAAAAAAGCCAGGTGTTAACAGGTTTTTTGACCAGTGAGAAAGGGGCTTAAGAAACCTTGCCCCTACAAACCCACTTTCTTCTGATTGGCCAGCTCTCTGAAGCCTCCTAAGCCTGCACTTTGTGATGTCAGAAAGTGCAGAAGTGTAGAAACCTGGTGTCACAGCAGCCTGCAGACTGAGCTGAGAAACGTGGGGATTACTCCAACATACTTTTACCTACAGATGTGAAACTTCACCCACGTTTAGTCTGGACATCCAACATTGTAACATTATATATTTGTCTTAAAATATGAACAGCATAACAGCCCCTCTTTAAACAAGAGCCTAAACTGTGAATGAGAAATGATCTCCTCCCTAAGCAGCCTTTGTCGAGGTGCCCTTGAGCAAAGCACTTAAAAAGAAAGTAGTGCCATTCACAGAGGGCTGCACTGTGCTGGCCAGCGACCAGGTGAGGGTGTGTGTGTGTGACTAGATGAATGGGCAGCTGGGTGGTGCTGAAAAGGGCATGCTTGCTCAGCACCTCTGTTGGGAAGTCCTTTTGGAAAATCCAGTTGGAGAATAGACGAGTAGATAGGGGTGGAAATGCCGGAGTATCTCTGTACACACGGTGTTAGTGTGGAAATAGCTGTAAGCGTAGTAATCTTTCTCGGTAGGTTTCTAAAGGAGCAGCTTCCAAGTCTTTTCCAAAACTTACCATTTTTCCAAATGCTCTGTCTTGTTTTCACAATAGGCCCTCATACAAGTAAATAAAACTGGAGAACTTTGATAAAAAGTCAGATATGGTAACTTACATAAAAGAGAATGTCAGTAGACAACATTAGATTAAGCCTTTTTTTTGGCTATCATTGTCTTGGCTCCATTACGGTTTACTCTGATATTCTTTATACTGCTTTTAACTGACACTAAGTGACTCACAATAGGCCGAGCACAGGAATTATCACCAGAAAATTGAGACATAAAAGGTCAGCCTGTCATGTTCTCTATTGTAGCAGGCCTCTGTGGACCGGCACTTCCTGTCAGACCAATCAATGACCCAGCGTTTGATTGACATGCAAAATGAGAAGTGTTCTTCTTGGCAGCAAAATTACCACTTTCATGTACAGGCAGCGGAGTTCAACGAGTCTGCATGCCAAGCTGTGAGCTTTATGCAGTTTTGATAATCATTAAGTAAGAGATGGGCTCCCTCTTTGATTGGATGTAGTCCTTGAGGAGAAGACGCCGAGTGGCTCTGCTGGAGATAACAGGCTGTTAACTCTGCTTTGTGAGGCCCAAACAAGTAACTTATGCAGTTTACTCAGTGTACTTTCTGATAAGTTACAGATAGTTTTGGCAATGTGTTGCTGGCAGGAAGGTGTTTCACAAGAAAACATCTGATAAACATCAGTAAAGCTTTCTGTTAGAGTATTTGTCTCATTGGGTACCCTTATTGATGTTTGGCCTTGAAACCAAATGCAGAACTCAGAGTAATTAAATCAGCAGCCAAATGTCATTGCACAGAAGCTACAAAACACAGTCCTTACAAGCAGAGCATTTCATCACATCACAGCAGAAAGCCCGCTATCTATCCATCGCTTTCCTTTGAGCCAGATATCACAAGAACGACTTGAGAAAGTATCTTGAAATTTGGTACAAACGTCCAACTGGACTTAAGGATGAGCTCATTAGATTTTGATGGTCAACGGTCAAAATTTGTTTGGCCCTACACCAATTATTTGTTGCTAATTATGACACAAATGTGTAATATGTTAAAGTAATGCATGCAGCCCTACACACGGGTCTGTATGTGACTGACTGACTGACTGAGTGACGGTACTTTCAGAGCCGTAGAGAGAGAGAGTTGAGACATCGCAATGGTGGACACAGAGCATATCTGACCTCCACTGACCCGACTCTCTGTCTATATGGCTCTGGATACTTTGTTCGGGGAAAAGGCGGGGCTGCTCGTCCGCAGCGCGCACCTGCTTTCCAACATGTTGTCATCGGCCTCATAAGGACAGTCCTTGTAACACATTGCCCAACAAGCGTACGTTGACCTGATGTGGTGAGCCACATACTAGGTTTTGACCTAGTCTTGTTTCCTGAAAGGTCAAATTCACTGTGAATTCATCATGTCCTGGAAAAATCTCTTTTAAGACCATTATTCCCGTCCCATTCTTGTTCACGTAATCTCATGAATGCATGAAGAGAAACTACTGCACGACATCCCATCAGACTACAGGATAAACTGATTAGTTTTGGGTGGTTCAAGGCGAACACAATATCACAGCAATGCTTAGAATTGATTGTTTTTTTATCCAACCAATTCGTAGCCTGTTCATTCTGAAGTCTTGAGAAGGACCTACTGATAGAAGTCACATACACACAGACAAACAGGTTTTATGTCCCTCCTGTAAATTATGGCCCTGTCCTGTTTCAAGTAATAATCTTGAAGATATTCATTTAAATAAATGTCTGTTAAGTCACTATCGTTCGCTGAATGAGGTAACACACTGAATGGTGATTGAGCCTATGGCCCACTGATGAAAGCCTTTGCATTTGCAGTATGTAGTATTATTATGGACTGGGTGTCTGGTGCGGTAGTTTAGTGACGCGTTTTCCATCACCCAGAAGTGGTAGGTCTGCCAGAGAGGGTAGGCGGAGCTAAGCTGCTGCTTTTCCGGTCTCTGCAAGTGTTGCAAGTAAACAGTAATCTACTATGGCTGAACAGACAAAGAAAAGATCGATGACTACAGATACAACTTCAAAAATAAGTGAAAAAGAAAAAGAAACAAATTTGACGCGCAGAAAATCAACATCCGTAACAAAGGGAGCCAACTGTTGACGTCTGGTTATCTGGGACGTATGCGTCATGAGGTGCTGCCAAATATAACAAACTGAGAACTTCGAGATTACATCTTTGATGTTGTGCCTACGTATACCTTTGTTTCCCTTTCAGGGTAATGTATTCTTTCAAACACTTCTCATTTGGTGGGAAACGTGTTTGGATGTGCACTGTACCTTGACTGGTCGGCGAATCATCCAGCCACAAGGTTGTAATTCGAGTTTTATATGCAGCATTTTAGCATTGGCCGGTCCCTCAAGGAATTTCACATTTTATATTCACAGGAGTTAATGCAAATGCAGCCACTTTCTTGAATTTTTGAGCAGTTCCAAAATATTGCAGCAAAAGTGGAAAAATGCTTACAAATGCATAACACCGTCCAATTCAGAGCCAATATTACAAGCCCAGGTCTGACAAAGTCCAATCTGGACCTCTACAAACCAAACACTTGCTAATCTGCATTTGTCCACAGGGCATTATTTCCCCCCAAAAGTTGTCTTCTCAGGCAGTTTCTCCTTGTTTGCATACTGATACGGATTTCTGCATGCACAGATGTCAAATGTGGTCCAGGAAGCTAATGCCACAATTTCCTGACCACACTTTTTATTGTTAAATTATAGATTGGTAATACCAAAATGAGGAAGAGGAAACTGTGGTGAAAACCCAGTCGTGTTTATTTTCATAGTTTATGGCTTGTACAGATCAGAAGACTTTGCATGAATTAATCCTGCTGGCGGCCGCTTCCCCACGAGGCTCCTCCGTAGTCGATGCTATCCCATCCGAAGCTGTCTCAATCTGTCATGTCCACCACCAATCAAGTCCTATCAAATCAAGACTTCAGAGTCTCCACTGCCTCCAAAAAACTGTGCTCGGCCTATGACTGAAAAGCTTGCCTCCTTTCAGCACAAAGATTTAAAATAGGAGCATCTCTGACATCTAGGAGAGCTTCTCTCAGTAGGTTTCTTTGAAAGCTTTGGAAACAAAGAAACACAGAGAACGTCTCTTTATAACCTCTGCAGAAAATATGTGCACACATTTCGGAAACGGAGCCAAACTGAGCTTTACTAGTGAAATGTCTTCCACTCTCTGCACGTGGGGACTATTAGAATCACCCTTGTCAAGCATTTTAGCATCTTAATCCTCCTGTTTGCAGCTCTTGTGCATCAACCTTGTTATTACTTAAATTGTGTGAAGGATTTATGTATGCTTTCCTGATCATTCCTGGCTCCTGACGTTTCATTTTAAATCTGCTTTTGTAGATTATGTCCCCTCATGAATTTGCTCTAATGTGATTAAGTTGTCTCTTTTAAACAGTCACTGAATTTACTGTGGTCATCCATTAAGTCATTATTCATCATAATCACACCAAAACACAGAGCTCAGAGTGATATCTAATACAAACAGTTCACATTAACAGGGAATTCTGCCTTAATTACACTGATTATATTCAATTATTTACAGCCGAGGCATTAGCCGGAGAACTAAGATTATATATTTTTTAAATGCAATTAGTTTTGAAGCTGTCATTAATCAGTGTGTGAATCGCTCGGCTCCGCTGACCACTCAGAACATGTCGCTGAAGCACAAATCCTGCCTGCAGCTTTGCATATTTAAATATCTGCTCAGTGTAGTCTGTCACTGACACAACAATAGGGAAACAAAACTCCCCTTATGTGGGCAAACATCACAAGTCGTGCACACTATATAAAGAAAGAGTCCTATGCTTTAAAGATGGCAGAAAAAAACGTGTGAAAGTGAAGCTAATTTTATCAGATCCCCAGAGGAAGCCTCACAGTTAGCGCTCAGCGCTACCTGATAAGACGTGCTAATGAATGATAATTAATTGTGATAAGAATAGAGTGAGGCAGACTTAAACAAGCATGAAGCTTATGAGGAATCAAAAGCGCTTTATGTCTGAATAGATTAACGCGAGATTGGGATCTAGCATTTCTTCTGTTGCAAATGTGACCTTTACCCTCCGCGCTAACATCAAGTGAGTTATACTATCTGCTGGTTGCAGCTAAAAATACATTTTTCTCAATCAGATAGTAACATAAAAAAACACTGTGTGTCCGACCACCTTGCAGATAAGACGTTTATTTATATATTACTCTTCTCTTGGTGCAACAGCTCTTAATCACATGTGATTTGCTGTAGTATCACGGCGAGTCGTGCCGTTTTGTTTCTTTGATGCTGTAATAAGTAATATTACCTTCATTGCTGAGCACTAATGACCACTTCAAATCCATTACAGTTTGGGCCAGGGCCATTCTGATGACTGATTGTAATGTGCATGGCTCCGAGAGAGGGATCAGAACATGTCATGTGACCCAGCTACATGAAGCGCTGTCCTGATACAAACACAGTGTGAGATATACAAGGTGGAAACTGCAATTATGTCCACATTGTCTTAATAGCCTGCTAGTATTAACATGATATCAACAGCTGACGTGCCGTTGCAAGGACAGTCATGCTGCTCATTATTTTTAATTATCTCCACCTTTCTGGAGTTTTCCTTCCGGCTTTATTCGCTGTGTCGCTGCTCTTTCCAGCAGTCCGTACCTGCTTGACACGAGAGGGCTTAAAGCTGCGCTAATCAATTTTTATATTAACAATGGGTCAAATGTTAAAGTTGGTGAACCCATGCAGAGTTATCCTCCAACTCTGTACTTTCCATTAACTCTGTATATGCAGCATAAGGCAGTAGGGTTGTCACGATACCAGAATTTTAATATTAGATATGATGGTGTTTAGCTCACAGCCAACAGACCAGGTGACATGGCTGTCTCTCTGCTCTGCTCTATGTCTGTCTGCCACAGACGCTTGTAACTTGGCATCTATATGAGATGACAAAACGTCGGTATTTGCAGACAGTCTTTTGTGTCGTTTGTATGATAGAGCAGCGGGTGACGGAGGGCACAGCATACAAACTAAACCCTGTACCTTCCTGTGGGGTTGTAGGTGTAGGCGTGTTAGATATGACACAGATCTGTGTGTTTCTCACGCCTCAATAAGGTCGCAATCTGCCCGTCTTTCCGCACACAGTTACTATAAAGTATACGTCTCCACATGTGAATGGCATGAGCAGGAGCCGGCGAGCAGTTCACCATAGTTTATAATAACGCATCGCAGGGAGGAGATAGACATTTAATAATGTCGATCTGCGTGTCTGTCACTGTTAACAGACTCCAGTCTGCTGTAGTTCATATATTACACAGATAAACAGGAGCATCAGGCTTCATGATCATACAAAAAGTTTTATATCGTGATCAGCCGCTCCTTTCCTCTTCGCTCGTACTCTCCTCCTCTCAGCGCTGCGAGTCTGCATCACAGTTTTTTATTATATGATGTTTTTGAAGGTCTAATGAAGGTAAATGAGGCTCCTTGTACATTAATATAAATGCATTTGGGACAGCCCTAGTACTTATATCAGCCAAATGTAAGTACTTGGTCTGAAAAAAGTGGTATCGATGCATCCCGAGAAAATAATGTCTCTGTTTCACTGCTTTATTTACATTCACAGCGATCGCTCTCTCGCTCGTGACAGATTTGGGTTGAATCGTAGATGTGTTTTTTTTTAAGCTTCGGTACATGTTGGTACAATCGAACATAAACGTAATGGAGATTGTATCGTTTTGAAACATGTGAAAAGTATCGTCGTAAATGTTGACGACCTTATTAGGCAGTGAGGTGTGCCTGTCAGGAGTTGGCGGAGAACTCAAAGGACTTAAATATGTGTGGTGGACAGAAAATACAGCAGAAGTATGCAACTGTGATATCAACTTTATGAGGTGTTAATAAGTCAATATGGTGTTTACAGCTCTTTTCAAATGGCCCCAAAAAAAAATCAATGAATGCTGCTTTAAAGCTATGGATCAGGCATATTACCATATAAAGGATAATAACTGCAGATTATTAACTGCTTGTAATGTCATTTGCGAGCTCCATTATTGGACTGGAGTCTGCTCCGACTAGGCGTGAACTATTTCACTCTGCAGTTAAATTCTCTCCGAGTTCTGGAGCCCATTTAAATTTTAATATTGGTCCTTGAAAGCCAGCGCTGTCATTATTGGAGAGCAGATGGTCAGAATTATTAGCATCTCATCCTAATTTCTGGGGGAGTCACAGAGGTCATGAGGCAAACAACAAGTGGCGCCTAAAAGGGAGAATGCAAACCGTACTGTTGAATGAATCATATGGAAAGATAATCTACCCGATGGTGCAAAACACAAGTATTAATCTTTATATAAGGAATCATCCGGTGATATATCTTTCTGTCAAGGTGCAGGGATGTATTTTTGGGCCTACAGATGAGAAAATTGACAATGCAGACCTCATACACAGCAAACAAAGACCTTATTGCTTTCAGGGACTGTATGAGGAAGGCTCCCGTTGTCATCTCAAAGAATCAACAAAGCTGTGAAGTCTCGTCATCAGAAGCCTAAATTCATTTACTATTTTAGTATTTTTCCGTCTTTGCTGTTGGCTTCTTTTTTAAGTTGCGATCCATCCTCAGATATTCAATTTCATTCCAAATTTCCAGAAGCTGCATGTCATGAATGTTTCAGAAAAATCAGACATTAAGTATCTTCTTCCCTTCTTCACCCAGAGTTCTTCCTGGAGCTGCTGGAGAACACCGAGAGGTCCCTGAACGAGATGTTTGTGCGGACGTACGGCAAGCCTTACATGCAGAACTCGGAGGTCTTCGAGAACCTGTTCGCCGAGCTGAAGCGCTACTACACGGGGGGGAACGTCAACCTGGAGGAAATGCTCAACGACTTCTGGTCGCGGCTGCTGGAGCGCATGTTCACGCTGCTCAACTCCCAGTATGACATCACCGAGGACTATCTGGAGTGTATCAGCAAGTACACGGACCAGCTCAAGCCCTTTGGAGACGTGCCCAGGAAGCTCAAGGCTCAGGTTACCCGGGCATTCATCGCTGCACGCACATTCGTCCAGGGGCTCTCTGTTGGCCGGGAGGTTGCCCAGAGAGTGTCTACGGTAAAAATGCTCACAGCTTTAGCAGAACTCAAATCTCACTGGATAAAAACACTACTGCTTTCTGTTATAGAACTAAACTACATTTGATTTGACTGGCTTTTCTATTGGAAAATGACCTCAGCTGAGATTAAGACTTGCTTCTTTTAACAAGCACAAGGTCTTACTTGGCGATTCTGCAGAAACCTCACATTCCCCCCTTGGTTTTTCCACTGCGAACAAGTTTAACTTTTCAGCTTAATATATGCTCTCACAGTGCATGTCTTCAGGAAGTTTGGGGCTCGAGGCGGTTCAGGTGCTGTCTAGAAATCAGCGTTGAAGGCTATGTGTGTTGTGCTCAGGAGGAAAGGCCAGACAATAAAACAGGAGCAAGAAGAAACTGTTTATTTCTCTATTGCTTAGTATTTGTTCTCAGAGCGTAGAGGATCCATTAATCATGCTGTAGCCTTAGTATTCTGTTTGATGCGATGTAATCTTAATGCAGCCTTTGCAGTATAACATACTGCCCTGGGAGTGTGTGTAGTTTTGATCATGTACAAAGCGGGAAACATTAAAGGGAACGCAAAAGGCTAAAGCTCGGGTTTAGTCACACTCAGCAGCAACAGGGCTGCTTTTACACCACGAGAGGAGCACTGATACACACTGTGAAGCAAATCCCCAGCCTTCTTCTACTGTACTGACATAGATCAGATTATCAACACTGTTAGAAACATTATAGACCTACTCTACAGTATAAAAACATCAGGCAATACAAGTATAAAAACTGTCAATCATCAGAGACTAAAGCCACTTTGCTACTGGTCAAAAAAACCTGCTAACACCCAGCTTTTTTGCTCAGTGGGAAAGTTTACAATCGGCATTCAGACCCGGGTCAAATGACTCAGGTAATTATCGCCTCGGCTCCGATCGGCATTGATGGGAACCATGTCGACACACTAATCTCCACCCCCTTTCCAGTGTGACGCTATGCTCCGTCGCTAACTTCTGTGACTCCTCGTCATCTCAGCTACAGCAGCGCTCGAACATCGTTCCAAATTTTTCGGTTCTTTCTGGTGCGTTTGTGACGTCAGACGCTGAGGCAGGAGAAAGGAGACTGAAGTATACTTCACTGGCAATGGGAAAAGAGACATTCGGTGTTTATTGGCAGGTCTTCCTGGGTCTGAAAAACCTGCGTCAGCACGCTAATAAGGGTGGGAAAGGGGTATAAGAGGAAGATCTCCAACATTAATTTCCTTGCAGTCCCCCCATGGTGCACTCAGTGAACTCCAAACATGCCCCCACCCCTCCTTCACCAGTTGTAATGCCGAGGCTCATTTACAAGCAGCCGCGGAGGATGTGTTGTTAGTATGCGTTTACTCAGTTACACTCCGCGTTTCTTACAAGCCAGCATGTCCCAGCTTCACCTCTTGACATTTCAGTGAGACTTGAGAACCAGGTCATGTGTCTGGGACTGCAGCCCTTTGATCCCCAGGGTATAAACTCATCATGAGGGATTGGGTGTAAGCATAATGGAATAAGACACCCCGCTGGAGGTGTCTGTTGCTCGGCTCCTCTTAGATGTGACATCCATGTTTATTGCTGCTGGGATATATATTGAATTAAAGGAGATGATGTAGGACTTTATTGCTTTTCACAGCTTAAGAGACAAAACAGAAAACCCGGCGGAGCTTCGACGAGACAGTAACTCCTGTCTGAAGTCTGCAACTTACAAAGTTTATCTCAGTTCATTACCCGCCAGCATATCTGCTTGGGTTTACTTGAAGTGATTAAAAACGTCTTATCATCTGTCTTCTTAATAGATATTAAAATATTCTAAATTCAGGTGGGGGTAACTTAATAAACTTTTAAGTTATACCGACCAGACTTAGTTAGACTTAGTTATCTTGTCACTTCTTGTCATCTTCAGCGTCCCGACCGTAGTCAGAAAGCACAGGGGAGACTTATTGTTGTTCTGCTCCAGGGCCAAAGCCGTAGCTAGCTTCAAGGCTACCTCCTGCCACTTTAATAAGCCAGCAGCATGCAGCAAGCAAGACACGGGAGAGCAGCTTGAGTCTTGAGGAGTCGTAGACTTCATTATGCACAAACACAGCCTAAACTGTACATCAGTTCTGTTGTTTATAAAGCTACCGGTCACTCCTTTCTCTGCTCTTCCGCTGCTCCGGTCACACAGCTCGTGCTTTGTATTTTTTTCACCTGCGATATCGCTTCCACAGCCGTGCATTACGTGTCAAAGCGCTCAAAACCGACTAATGAGACCGAACCCAGAATTATGATCCAGAATGCGAGGGGCGAGTGGATGACAATCTTTTTGACAGATAAAATAGAAACATGCACGCACCTGCCCCCTCCTCGTCCGACAGGGAAAAATCTCCCACTATGAGGGACATGTGTGAAAGGGTAATTCTAGAAAATGTCGGGGTCAGACGGTCCTAAATATTCAGGAAGATGTCAGGAGTGCATGTGTGAGAGGGGCTAGAGACAGATCCAAACAAGGTTGTGACATTGGGCACTATCGAAATTCAAATTTCTAATTGCTTCTGATTTCATAGAAACAGAATGGGAGAAAAAAATGTGCATTTACTTTTATTGTTACTACTCAAAATTTTGCAATACTCAAAATGTAAGACGTGGATTCACCACACCACCGCTGTTTTTGTGTAGTTATTAGGGACAAACAAATTTTGTAATTTGCCTCATCACACAGTACACTGCTTTTACAAGAGGCAACAGCCATTATTTACACGTTTTTGCAGGAGCGCCTCAATTTAAAAACTTGTCGCAGAATTGCCTGCAATGTCATTTGCGTTTTTTTTGTCTTTCTACTATCATCCTATCAGAGGATTTTTAGGGCCTTTTGTGCTGGCAATGAGGTTTAGAGTTGCTTGGAAATAGTGATGAATAATGAGCATGGAGGAAAAACTAGCGCTAATCCCTGCAGCTATATGATGTTACCAAACAAACAGCAGGGCTGGAGGCAATGTTGTACAGTTGCAAGTGATTCCATGGTTGGTCAGAGACGATAACACAACACAAAAAGCTGCTTTTTTAATTGTAGTCTTATACAAAAAAGTCAGGGCGGTTCACTTCACTTCATTTGGCAATCTGCAAAAAGCACTGCTCAGGGTCTAACGCTGCCCTACACCTGTGTCAGGTACAAGTGTGATGGATGTTGGCACAAGCATTTATAGAATATTCAGTGTCAAGTTTGTAAGTAAGAAGTAAAAGCAGCACTCTGTAAGGTGATTTTTTTTTGAGAGCTGCATGTTAGCTAGGTCATGTGTATTTGAGTCTCCTTGGAGCCTGACTCTGCGGGGCGACACAAACACCTCCGCTCGTCTCTTTATGATACTCGACCCGCTCTGCTGAAAGAGGTAGAGGCCCAGGCACATCAAACATCATCACATATCAGCTAGACCGTGTCATTTCTCTGCTTTGCAGACCTGGAAAAGGTCATCCATGTTTTCTCTCCTCCAGGCTTGTCTACTATAACTCACTTTATCCTGGTGTTAGCAGACGTAATATCTACCAACTACAGCTAAGACAAAATGTTGCTGCCAGACTTCTATCACATTCTGACAAAATTGACCATAATACACCAATCTGTGCTGCACTGCACTTTCCTGTCTGGGTCTTAATTGACTTTAAGACTGTATTGCTTGTTTTTAAAAGCTTCGCTTGGTCGGGCTGCTGCTCTGTGATCAGTTAATTCTCCACAAGTCTGATTGCTTCTTGAGATCTTTTGGCAGGAGCTCCTTTTAGCCTTTCAGTTTGTCACAAAGATTGGCTGGACTTCTACAGTCCCTTTAGGCAGCCAAAGTTGACTTCTTTTAAACCTTAAAACTTTCTTCCCGTTGGGATTGTTTGTTAATTGTTATCTTGCGCTGTTTATGTGTCATCCTATACTACATATAGATAATTAAAAGCAAAGGGTTGATGTTTGTCTATCATGCAACAGCAGTTACAATACCTTAAAGAGGGGGTATTATGCTGTATATACAATATCACAATGTTGGATGTCCAGACTAAACGTGGGTGAAGTTTCAAATCTGTCAGTAAAAATATGTTGGAGTAATCCCCTGTTAAATCAGTCTCAGCAGGCTGCTGTGAATGCCAGGTTTTCAGACTTCTCCAGACACTTCACTTTGTGATGTCACAAAGTGGAGGGACTCTATATTTGGGCGTCTGCCCGAGACACAGCAGAACTTCCTGCCCCTGCCACAGTTCAAGGACACGCCCACACCCAGCAGCTCAGTCAGCCTCGGAAATTGTTTTCACTCCACCACTCTGCTCAACGGCTCTGGTTGTAAAAGTGGCCAATCAGAAGAAAGCGGGCTTGTAGGGGCGGGGTTTCTTAAAGAGACAGAGCTGACAGAGTCGTTTCAGGCTGTATGAGGGCCTGCACAGAGCACAACAATTATTAGTGTTTTTAATTGTAAATCATGCTAAGCTCCTCTACAGATATCACAGAGTGAAATATGAAGCTTGACATTAGCATAATACCTCCCCTTTAACTATCATACAAGAGCCCATGACGTTCTTTGTCCATCAAGTATAGGGCGACTAAAACATCTTCTCTTCAGGATCTTTGCGTCATTTTTTAAGGAAACTTTTGTCCAAACCGACAATAGACGCATTCATCCGTAAAACAAGAGTGAGATGTTGTCAATGACTGTTGTCCATTCCAGCTAAAATTACTTCAGTTTAAGTGCTTAAATTCAATTTCTTATGAAGGAAATATGACATTATTAAGTGCTTGCATGCCGCGTCTCTGTATCCTGAAAGCGTGTTTTTTCTAAAGATCCTTAATTAGATCCTCGTCGGTGCTTCATGTAACACAGGAAAAAGTCCATTAGCGGCGACCCTGGAGCCTTGGCTTCAAACATCTTGACAGGCCTCCAGAGAGCGAGCGTTTCAGTGTTGAGGATAAGAGTGTCGAGTGCGGCTCGCTCTTTAGGAATCCTCGAATAAAATCAGTTTTAGTGGGTCACGCAGTCAAGTTTGTATTTGTTATCTGTCCTGTCACTATACGAGCTCACGCATTGCAGAACAGTCAATCACTGATAAGATGTTGCAATTTGGCTCGCACACTGGCTGTACATGTGGCCTGAATGTAAGCAGGAACAGCTGATTCAGCTGGTTCACTCACTATCACAGGACATCCTGAATGAGAGAGATAAAGCATTTATAGTTTGTGCGCGCTGTTGGCCAACAGTCTGTTCCAGTCACACCGCTCAAAATAAAGAATAAATAGACAAATTAGTGATTCTATCATTACAGGGCTTACAACACTCTCTTTCACTTGACAATAACCTATTTAACCCATTTGAGAAGAACAGGAATGCTTGGTTTGATTCGGCTTCTCCCCCGAAAGACTAAAGAGTATCATCAATCCGTCAGAAATAACAATGTGTTTTTAAACCCTTTGTTTTCAGCCAGTTGTAATATGAGGTGCGTACTTCTTAATTTCTATCAAAGGAATTCAAATAGTCAATTAGTGCCGCAATTGATTGTTAAACTGACTCATTATGTTTTTGTTTTTTTCCAACCTCTTTTAAAGCACAATGAATATAATTATGGATAAATTAATGAGTGAGATTTTAACCAGGTGCCAGCGGCTCTGACCAAAACCATTTGATTGTTACTGCAGTGAGATGCTTCTGTAAAAGGAGCTTTAATCAAGACATGAATGAGACATTTGTTTTAGTCTTTAAATCATATTCATAAGTTATAAATGTTAAATCAGCTTTTTTGTGAAAAAACACTTACACTAATCTTAAACTGTAAAGTGCGACTGGATTTTAGTGCAGGAAGTGTTCTGGTTTCCGTTTGTAGTCGACCAATCATGTATCAGCAGGCTGCGGTGTATGCAGGTAAAAGTGTGTGGAGAGCAAAAGCAGGCGAGACGTTATCCTCAAGTTGCTACTGGGACTGTAAACATAGCACAGAGAAAAGGAAGTCTGGGCTGGAAGTCCTTGTCACTAAACAACTGCTAAACTGGATTTCCCACACTTCCCAAAGTGTTCACCGTTGCTATATGGTCGTCAGACAATAGCGGATGGGTTCAGAGATTGCACATAACAGAGGCCCCTTTTTTATTCAGCATTTCCATGGCATACGGCACTGCAAATTTCATACACCTACATTTTTGTAGGTGTTATAAATATCTGTAATAGAAGTTTTTTGACAAAGGCAAGCGCTGGCTCGAATAAACAGTTTGAGATATCAGCATGTGAAGGAAGTGCACAGAGCTGCCTCTTCTCTTCTTCACTGTCTATACATTAATCCAGTTACTACAGTGCAGTGATACTTTCTGTGTTGTTGAAAAGTCATGGTATTCTTATTTTAATTTAATAAATCGTCAAAAGACCCCAGGATTTGTTTTTACCGCCATGCACATTAGAAGGACTGTTTTGACCCTAAAGGGGGCGGGGCTGCGACTTTTGGGCAAAGTCTGGGTTGCTCTCACGTACTGCTTCTCTCGGCTCTCTTTGTGCGAGATTAATGAGTATTTTGAGTTGGATTGAAGTGCTAAACACGATTTATCACATGCTGTTGTCATGGAGTGATAATCTGTGAAAACACATTTTAAAATATTATGTCAGTTATATTTATGCATGCCATGTTTGTTGTTATTTATGAGATGGAGCTTTGTATCTCCTGATGTGTTAATGACTTGATGACATGAACATTTACGTCCCTCTTCAAACTGCACTTGTCACACAACATCATCACATCCTTTTTCTGTGTGAAGTCACTGAAATACACAACAAAAACATGGATGATGTGAATAATGAAAATATGAAATGCTTGACAGCAAATAAATATTTGTCTTTCTTTGATATTTGATATTTAAATGCAGGTTAAACATGCGTGACAATGATGAGACACACTGGTTCACAATATTCACAAGCTTCTGTAGCATTTCTAAACTTGCATACAAATATAAATCTTGTTTTTGAAAAATATTAAAATGACTAACAGGTTATGATAAAAACTGTATTTTTTCTGGACGCTCGTTTTAAATAACCCTGTTAAACAATGAAATGACACAATGTGATGAAAGTTATGATGGATTTTGAAGCTGCCGTGCAGGTGCTAATGACCGCTGTCACACTGTTCTTGCAGGTAAGCAGCACTCCAGCATGCATCAGAGCACTGACAAAGATGCTCTACTGCCCCTTTTGTCAGGGCATGCCTGCAGCTAAAGCCTGTAAGAACTACTGCCTGAACGTCATGAAGGGCTGCCTGGCCAATCAAGCTGACCTGGATCCGGAGTGGAACCTGTACATCGGTAAGTCTTTTCAAAGCAACACTCCGACCATCTTTCGCCTGTGATGGTGGCTCTATGTGGTTTTATTGATGTGTTTGTGGATACGGGAGAAAAGCACAGAAAGCTTGTTGCATAATAGCGCTCACGATAATGACACATATTTGTACAGTCATTTCCTCTTAACAGCTACTATTATTTTGTGTTGCATGATGAGAACAGACTAAAGCAAACATTTATTATGCAGTAAACTAAATCCTGTTTCTGTAATCTGAAGATAATGAGTTAAATTATCTTTTATGCAGCAAATTACAGTATAACAGCATAAAGCTGCAGACTGCAGTGTTGATGATCAGTGACTGTATATATAGATGGATGACGCATCTCCATCTGCTCTCATTGTACGAAGTTGAAGCCAAAATATCTTGCGATAGTGATGTCTTTTCGGCGTGTTTAACAGCAGAACAGCTTCTTTGTGTTGGTCTGAAGTAGACGTCAATGACTGTAGTGATTGTTTTAGTTACGTCTCCTCACGCCGTTCCTCATCTACTCTGCTAATCCGGAACAGATCGGCTACAGGAGCCGGATTTGTCAACAGAGCTGTCAATCATCATTTTCACAGCATCAAATAACTAATTAGAAATAAACTTGTGAGAAAAATGAACCCTTTGACGTAAATCAGCATGATAAGAACTAACTATAATGACAGAAACCATGTTTGAGAAACATTTATTTGGTGTGTATTTTGATTTTATAGTTTGCCTCATGTCCCATCTGTTAACATGGAGGAGGCGGGCTTTATGAGCTATACTGCAGCCAGTCAGCAGGGGGTTATAGAGATGTTTTGGCTTCACTTTTAGGGAGCTGTCACTTGTCATTTCTTTATATGTTCATGAAAGGAGAAGACCCTTAATGTTCATGCATGGATGCAAACACCGGCAATATAAAGAAACTGTAAGCCCGAATGATGTACTAAAGCCCACTGAATACTTACAGTAATGTTTGAAGTTAGATACCATTGAAAGGTTTTTACTTATGAAACCATCCATCTGAATTAATGTAGATTAAGTTTCCTGCTCTGTAATTTGTAAGAGTTAATAAGGCATTGAGTTGCTTACAGCATACAATTTATTACAACCATTCATTGCTTCCATAATGTTGAGTGTTTATTTTGGCCCGAGCGAGCTGCCTGTATGTAAAAAGGTTTTATTCAAAACAGGCTGATGTGTTAGATAAAAAGTAAAAAGCTGTCTCAGGTCAAATGTTTACCTTGTAAGTCTGCAGGATTACAGAAATAGGTGTGTTACGTCGTCGAGCTCGACTTTCTATTTTCGGAGAGGTTACAGCTGCTGCTGTGTTTTTTTTTACATGACTTGACAACTTCAGTTCCATTGACACACACTGGGCCCCTCAGATAAGAAGGTGCTTTATTTGTCATTCTTCTATCAACGTTTTCCTGCATAAAAAGAAAGAATTTATTCATGGGATTCTGCTCCCCTGCTGGGCTAAATGGGGACTTGTAATAGGGCAGAAGTGCACCACAGGGAGTGTCAAGTTTTGTGAAGAGAAGTTCAATGGGAACTTGTTCTTCTCTGAGAAAAAAGAACAAACAGGAATTTAATATTTATATTTATATTGAATATTTTATAGAATGCCGAATAGAGATGGTTTCTGCTGCCATGAAGATGTGCTTTAGAATCATGTTGTACGATTGAACTAATGCAGTGACAGTTAAAGATCCCAACACTTGGACTTCAAATTACGTAGATTAGATTGTTTTGTTACCTCTTGTTAAATGACCTATGACATATGACCAAAATGAGCATTTTTGTTCATTTATATTTTATAGAATGAATCATCAAATACATGAAATCAAATATGATTTGGGGAACAATCCAAGCCCTCCCATCATATTACACAACGTTAAGTATTAGTCAGGTGTAATCTCTGTTTACAGATACTACATAGAAATGTAGAACCTGTAGGCCGGAACGTGGATTTAAGGGGTTGGCAAGTCTTCAGGTTTCCGTTTGTAGTAGGCTTGTAGTCCCAGCAGGCTGCGGCTAATGCAGGACAAAAAGTCTGTGTGGAGAGCAGAAGCAAAACGTAGTCCGGCGTAATGACATCCCGGCTCCCATCAGCGTCATCTGACAACGATTTACCTTCTTATTTATCTCTATATACAGGTGATGATGTAATTTTAGCTAACAATCCGTTCTACATCAAAAATTCAACTTGAGATAAATTCCCTTGACGCTGTGTCATGAAAGCCGTTTAGATTTCCCGACTTCCTCAAATGCATCAGAAATGATCAATCCGACCTCCATTCAACAAACGAGCATTTTAAAAGTAGTTTTCTTCTCCTCTTGAGGACAGACCTGACGAAGCATTATTTTTACTCTTTACAAATCTGCATCATGATGTTGTAATTTCAGCAAACTTAAGACCCGTTAATTAAAGTAAATCACAAGAAAATCTTTTTCCTTCGGGATTCATACCGCAGTCTCAGAGCAGCCTCTGTGTAACTTACTATTTACAGTGAAACTGAGACTCACCAGAAGCACTCCTCTCCTCCGGGGGATTTAATAAACCAATAAATGATGGCGTTTATTGTGCTGACATATCGAAAGGGGCGAATTTCGCTTCACTTTTGATCTGAACACGCGGTCGCTTCTCAAGTTGCTAATTGGACTGTAAACAATGCAGCGCACGGAAAAGGAAGTCTTGGCAGGAAGTTGTTTATAGCTAATTGCAGGCTAAACTGAGCACGCCCGACATGTTTGACGTTGTCCCCATCTGCTATGTGGTCTCAGACGATAACCGATGGGTTCCGAGATTGGGTCAGGTGTGAAGCTTGTTGGTCATAATTACTGGAAGGAATTGTCGTGTGTTTAAAAGTATAGTTCTTAATTTCCTCTCATCCCCACCTCCTGGTCTAACATGTCATTCTGCTTCTGGGCCTTGTAACATTAAGGCTTAAAAGTGATCACTTTTGATTTCACACACCTTACGTACTGTGTTTCTCCTGGACATATCATGACAATGGCTAAGGATGCTCTGACTGCATTTACACCTGCTGCGACTCAGTGGTCGTCTTTCACTTGGAAGGTCGGCGGTTCTTTGGGCAAGATACTGAACCCCAAATTGCTCCCTAAGGCACAGCCATCCGTGTGTGACTGTGTGTGAATATTTAGACCCTAATTGGAGAATTGCACTTTGCATAGCAGCCTCTGCCATCAGTGTGTGAATATGTGTGTGTGAAAGAGCGAATGTGACATGTAGTGTAAAAGTGCTCTGAGTGGTCTGAAGACGAGAGAAGTTTTATGAAAGTGCAGTTCATTTACCACTCACTGGGATTAAAGCTTATATTTAAATTCTATAAGGGAAGCATGTGTGTGATTCAGAGCAGCTGCCTGTGTGACTGAATGTACCTCCAGTCAGCACTCACCTTTTACGTCTTGTTTGGGGCTCCATTTGCTGTTTTTTTCCCCCCCTGTTTGATGTACGGTCCTCCTCAGCAGGCCCTCTTTATCTTTGGCACTTGGCCACTACACCGGGCATGTAGTGTGCAACCTGCTTCTGTAAGCTTGTGACCTTGGAGTGGATACACAAAGTTTTGTGCCAGTCTTTGTGAGAGCCACTGGGACTCTGTGGAGCAGCAAACAAAAACAATGAGGGTGAAAGCTGCAAAGAGCTTCAGGAAGTTGACTCTCAGTGGGATCAGCTGCACTACCAACAATAAGATCTGGGACTGTAAAAATGAAGTGACCGCGTGACATTCTCTGTGTCAGTCGTCTGCTCTCTGTCTGTGTTTTAGATGAATGCAGAGTGCGAGTGTGTGCCTGTTTGACCGAGGGCCGGGCTGAGCTAACGTTACAGCTGCAAAAGGAGATACAGGGACAATATTAAATCAGAATATAACAAAATTAAAAGGGATAGTCCACTCAAAAAAATATTCTGCCTCTTTCATGTCTGCAGTTCAAGGGAACAAAGCTTAAGAAAGAAAGGTTTACGTTTAGACAAAATTGAGGTGATGGTTGGTTCCAAAAAGGAGAGCAGAGTTTCCCCACATAGACTTTACTTGGGCGGGGCTGCTCAGGTATATCAACGGCCGCCCAGGTATATTTGGCAACCCATTTGTAGCTTCGTTTTTTTTTCCATCCAAGAGAACTACGGCACCCGTGCTCGATCGTACTGAGGTTTTCACCCACTGAAAGTCACACGTGCTCTGTAAAGAAACAGAGAGAGAGTCGCACACCCGTATTTCGTTGAAAACCCACAAATGGTGGATTGTATTTAGGGCAAGCTTTGACCCGCATGCTTTGAAGCTTCAAAGCTTCAGTTGTTGCCATGGTAATCGATGGCAAAATCAGGATTCCATTTTTTTTTTGTTCCTTTTTAACCACAGACCCAAGAAGACGAGTGGATGTAACTCATATCTGTGTGTTTCTCATGCTCTGTACCCGGCTCAATAAGGTCGCGATCTGTCCGTATTTCCGCACAGTTCGGCTGCTTTAAAGTATTAAACTACGTCCCCATATGCTGTGAATGACAGGAGCGGTAGATGTAACCCACGCGAGCAGTTCATCATTGTTCTTCATAACGCAGCGCTGGGAGGAGACAGGCAGTTTAATAACATGGATCTGTGTGTTCATCACGCAGATCTCTCTGTCTGACTGTCGCTGTTAACTCCAGTCTGCTGTGCAGTTCGTATGTTTCACACAGAGCTGTAGAGGAGCATCGGGCTTCATGATCAAACTTCACTTCAGTCTGCGATCACCCGCTCCCTCCCTCTGTGCCAGTGCATCCCCCCCTGATTTGTAGACCTATCCTTGTTTTGGCAGCAGTCGCCTTCCTCATGAAAGCATTATCAGTGAATTAAATGTGTTTATGATATAGTCACAAGTTTTTACAAGATGACACAGACTTATTGCCTGTATTGCAGACCGATCATGCTTCCTGTTGTGCAACACCTCCAAAGAGAGATTTTGAACCGGGAAAAACCCTGAAGCAACCAGTTCAATCAGATCACTGCAATGATGTAATACAATATGTACTCTACCTCCATCCGTGGTGTCTGACAGTTTATTTCTGTGACTTTACATTGCACGACAGGCTGGACAGAGCAGCATTTGTGGCTGTTTGCTGTGGATACACAAATTCACTGATGTCAATGTGGAAGCAGATCTGTTTCAAGATTGATATATGGTGGCCTGGATGTCTCTATGTGTCAACAAGCACAGGGCAGAGCAGCTGCACTGCGGCAGGCTAAAGGACAGGACTGACAGATGCCAGAGCGGGTCATGTTGGGGAAATTTCTGCTCGCAGCGGGGGTGAAGTGGAGTGTAAACGCTGATTAACGAACCTCTTTAAAGCATTAAATAGCATATGCAGATTGCAGCGTCCAAAGTGCATGCTTTTGCACTGAGAGCATACGGAAAGGTATTCTCACATGAGCATGGAGCAAAACACCCAACGGCTGCAGATTCCAAGGTAACACAAGATATTAGCAGTTTGGATTTACATCTGATTATATTTGAAACATGCAGTGATTGTTTGTTGAATGCAAAAATCACAAAGATGCTTTCACTTATTCTTGCTTTGCTGTGTTTTCTAGAACTGTAATTACAAACTCAGTTTTGTTTGAGTTGACAAAGTTGACAAAAACTGTTTGAGGCTTTATGTAGGTGTAGCTCTAAACTCCATATATGCCACAATGCAGTTCTTGATCTATGAGGGTGTATTTGTCATATACTCATTTGGACTATTAGGGTCTGTGTCCACTAACAGCATTTTTTGCGCTGGCAGGGACTATTTTCTGTACAAAACCAATGCAGTTCAGCTGTCGCTGCGCTCTTAGTTGAAAATAGTTCAGTAGTTCACTTCTCCCTCACCAATCAATCAAAATCAAGAAGGGGATGGACTTATGATCAACTTTGTCAACAACAATGGTGGAGGAGAAGCGAATCCTTTTTTTCCAGGTGTAGAGCTGCTGCTGACGACAGGACACGATTCCTTTCCTCTACTTTTTCTTTGTAAAATGTTCTTGAATCAAAGCAAATGTTCAGCATACAGAGCTATTTAAAACAGACCTAACAGTCACTACCGAGGGAAGCGGAAGTGCTGCCAGACAACTTTCGTAACCTAGCAACAGTAAGCGCCGGGGAGAAGCACTCTGAAATTGAGGTCATGCTAGCGCAAATAATGCCATTAGTGGACACAGGCCCTTAAGTTTCACCAACTCCAGCAACTCCAGATCAGCATTATTATAATTAATTGTAATCATAATTTTTTATTTAGTTTGTTCATTCCAACTTGTTGCAAAATAATATGCACCATATTTTTCGGTATTATTCATAATTGAGCATCCTCCAGGTATTTAAACACATATTTTCAAAGACTAATTTATCTCGACATTTTATTTCCCAGATGATTCATCGATAAGTGTATATATAACAGTCTCCATATAACCACAGCAGGTCCATTATCACTGTTGCTTCTGTTGCTTTTAAGGTCAACTATTTGTATGACATTTAGCTGAGAAACACCTGCGACATCTCACATATAAACACGGCAGAAGCTGCATTAATGTCCACTAATGACAGTTCCAACAGGAAAAACAACATATTCATCTCAGCTGTCAATCTCTTTGTTTATGTCTATGGCAATGTTAATCCCCAGCCATCAATTTAAAAGCCACTTACGCTGCTGAGGGTTGTGTGGGTTGCTTGAGGAGCACCTTGAAGTGCTTGAGAGAGACAACACAAATAAACATATATTCACACTTATATTGGCACCTACAGACGAGCGAGAGAGACACCATTTCACTCCACTCAGAAACGGGAAACACAAGCACCCTTTGTGTCTACTAAAACATGCAAATATATTGTATATTATTGTCTGTCAAATTGAAACACTTAAACAGACCGACCAAGTGTATTCAGGACCAGAAATTTCTGCATCTACTCGACTAAGAAAGAATAAGATTAAGACACGACTCGAATTTGAAAACTTTCCATTTCTGCTATTAAACGCGGAGCTACCTCCGTTTTGTCTTCATCAGGACTCTTGTCAATTGGAATATTGTTCCTCTGTGTAGATTAAATGCCATTTCAATATCTTGTGGCTCTGACATTTCATGCTAATTATAGGATGAAAGATTTTCATTTAGCTTAAGGTCTAACCACAAAAAGGTATTGACTTTGCTCTCTGTGTTAAATTGTCAGAAAGGCTCTTTCATGTTCAGCACAGACAGACAGATTAGTGTAATATGTTATGGCAAATAGACGAGGCGTACGGTAATATGACTCATGCCAAGTCGTTTTGTCTTTATTTACGTGGTCCAGTTAACTAAAAATGGGTTATATCAGCTCGCTGAAATCGAATAAGAAGCTTTGGCTTTAGGGCTCAGAGAGAAAATGGAACAAACACCTGAGATGCCTGACACAGAGCCGCTACAGACCCGAAGCTAAGATATTCATCTTGATTCCTGCGGCGTCCGTTCAGACCAGCAGCATACACCTGCTCCACTGACCAGCGAAGACAAGATATTGGAGAGGCGAAAAACTAATCCAACCAAAGACCGAGAAATCCTTAAAACCTAGAAGCTATGCGGGTGATAGCAATGATTTTCCCCTGCGACACCTTCTCACTGAACCAATCCACTAGCGAGAATAACACCCAGTGATGAAAAGAAATCATACTTGTGACAGACAAAAGCAGGAAAAAAAAACGTGCCGCTTCACATTAACCGAGGCCCTAACCTTCATTTATCCATGAGTGTGAGGCAGGAAGTGACTGTTGTGGCACCACCTGAGGCAAGCAAAAACAGATGCTATATATTCCCCAGAAATATTTCAGGAAGTCTCTGAATTTATTTGCAGTTTTCTGCTTCAGTGCTGCACTTTTAGAGTGCAAGAAAAATAAGTAGTTTAAGGTTTCTTATTTTTGGATCTTTGTTGATCTTGGTAAGACAAAAACACCATCCAAACTGGTCCATCCTTTGTATTGATGCGATACACTGATCAGCCATAACATTATGACCGCTGACAGGTCGAGTGAATAACCTTGATTATCTCGTTACAATGGCACCTGTCAGTGGGTGGGATAATGGAAGAAGGCGGCCTGTTCTGATGAATCACGTGTTCTTCTACATCATGTGGATGGCTGGGTGCGTGTGCTTCGCTTACCTGGGGAAGACATGGCACCAGGATGCACTATGGGAAGAAGGCTAGCCGACGGAGGCAGTGTGATGCTTTGGGCAATGTTCTGCTGGGGAACCTTGGGTCCTGCCATTCATGCTGATGTTACTTTGACGCTTACCACCTACCTAAAGATTGTTGCAGACCAAGTACATCCAGTCATGGAAGGGTTATTCCCTAATGGCAGTGGTCCAAAGAAGGATAACTGGTAAACCGGCGACAGAGTAATGGGCGGCCACGGCTCAATGATGCACATAGGAAGTGAAGGCTGGCCCGTGTGGTCCAATCCAACAGAAGAGCTACCGTAGCTCAAATTACTGGAAAAGTTAACGCTGGTTCTGATAGAAAGGTGTCAGAACACACAGTGCATCGCAGTTTGTTGTGTATGGGACCTCAAAGCTGCCGGCTTGTCAGGGTGCTCAAGCTGACCCTTGTCCATCGCCAACAATATTCCTACAGTATTCCCGACTGGCAGTGGCCTCTTTCAGCAGGATAATGCGCCCTGCCACACTGCAAACATGGTTCAGGAACGGTTTGAGGAACACGACGACTTCAAGGTGTTGACTCGGCCTCCAAATTCCCCAGATCTCAATCCAACCGAGCATCTGTGGGATGTGCTGGACAAACAAGTCCGATCCATGGAGGCCCCACCTCACAACTTACAGGACTGCTGCGAACGTCTTGGTGCCAGATACCTCAGCACACCTTCAGAGGTCTAGTGGAGTCCATGCCTTGACTGGTTAGGGATGTTTTGGCGGCGAAAGGGATTCCTACGCAATATTAGGCAGGTGGTCATAATGTTATAGCTGATCAGTGTAAAGTAGACATGCTTCTCAATGAGGATATCTGTATGAGTTTCCAGTAAGATTGAATGTCCCTGCACCTATTCTCGTTTGCCCCCTAAGCTGGAGATGAATTAAGCAAGCTCATAAAATCTGACTAACATGTCGTGGGAAACACAAGCTGACTGTAGGCGCCCAAATGTTTTTTTGAACACGCTGGTCTTCCATTGACATTTCAGATGAAATGGTAAAGGTGCCATTCCTGGAACTAATATAGCTTTAGCTCCAGAGACTCATCTCTTTATTAGTATTGCTATGAAAGGTGACAAATACTTGCTCATGCAGAAGCTAAGTGATGCCTACTACATAGCTTCCCTTGGTCTGTAATTTGTATTTCTTCCTTAATGTTACACTGAATAAATTAAATCAGAATAAATCATACAGTAGATTAAACTCTACCGAGTTGCCAGTCTTTAATCCATTTGGTCCCACTGGAGGACAAATCCTTGCTGACCTCTTCCCAAGACTAATATTGAAACAGATGCTAATTACAGCATATTTTTAACAGTGTATTACACGCTGTCTTGTTATAATTCCAATGATAATACCAGAATCCTATTCACATGATGAGCTTTTGTTTTAATGATTATAAACGTTAAAAATAGAAGTCTGTGTGTTATATGACGTTGTTTAATGATGGGATTAGTTTTTAATTACATGAATTAGCTGAAGCATGGAGCGACACATGAACAGCTGTCAGTCTGCTTACAGCACCTGAGAACTCAACACTGATCGTAATCAGGACTCGCACCATAAGTCCCCTGGGATTTTTTAACAGAGCGTGACGCTCTCTGCATAAATCAGCAGATATCTGTTTTAAGATGACAATGTTTACCTGCCTTTGTGTTCTTTAAAGTTCTTTCATTCTGTTATTGTGTAAATGTTGTGAAGCAGGCTGTTTCATGACGACAGGCTGTGTGCTTTAATGTCTTTTTCCTCATAGGTCGTTTGAGTACCAGTCACGCGCTGCGTTGATGAATACCGTCCACTGCAGTTTACACCCCACGTGTCATTATCATTTTTTGTGTTGACAGGTACTTGACACCTGTGATGGAGCTTTCCCTCCTGCACCTTCACAGTATTCACTGTGAGACTTCCTGTTGGCTTTAAGTAATTGAACTGTTTGACTCTGCCCCAGCTTTATATGCAATCTTGCGGCATTGGTTTTTAACAGGCGGTTGGTGTTCTCTCTGGAGAGACACGCCACAACATTGGAAGTGATGTGCATTGATTGTTTCTGCTCATTTCTTTTTAATTAGGCGATTTGTTTCACTCGGTAACCGGAGCCAGCCGCAACCTCGCTGTTTACGAAATGTCAAGCCTGCAACATATCCGTTTCTTTGTTCAAAAGTCCTCATGAATAAGAAATATTAAGTGGAAAAACCTTCCCTGACAAAATGTGAGTGTGCAGCGCAGAGCCAAATATTTAGTGCTCACAAAGATGCTTGAGGTCTGTGCTTTTACCAGCATGAATTCAAGCACGTTCAAACCGTTAAAACAAGTAAGAACTCCTTTCACACCTACGCAGTGACACGGGTTAAACATGCATTTTGCGCTCAATCTGAATGGGTCGATGCACACCATCTTAAGCATCATTCTCCTTCAAACCATTTGCCTCAGACAACACTCCACTTCAGTGACCAGACGTTCCTAATAAGCATGGGAATATAATTTAGTGTTATTAGTGTTTAGAATAGATTCAACAGACTCTCCAGCTGAACGGACAAAAGGAGAGAGAGCACATGAGTGGGCGAGTGAAAGAGCAAGTGCACTGAAAGAGCGAAAAACTTATCTGCTTGGTACTTACAGGATGTAATGTCATTAGTACATGGAACAGGTGCAGACTTGAGTCTCTGTGAACTGTGACAGGCAGCAATTAACCTGTGACAGCCGTCTCTAACGAGTCACTGACGGAGGAAGTATTAAGGCTCTTTGCATAAGTAAAAGTACTAATTCAACACTGTAAAAAACACGCCATGTCAATTTAGTCCAGCTTGGAAAATATTCAAGTATGATCAGAAACTATGGTCGCTGGTTTGGCTCGGTTGGTAGAGCGGGCGCCCCGTGTATAGAGGTCCTCGATGCACTGATCACAGGTTCAACTCCTGGCCTGCTGATAATTTGGTGCGCATCAACCCCCACTCTCTACTCTCCACGTTTCCGGTCTCTCTACAGCTGTCCTGTCCTAGTGATTAAAGAGGAAAAACTTTTATATTTGAGGAAGCTGGAAACATTAAATTAGATTAGATTTACTTTATTGTCCCTGAGGGGAAATTTGCCCAGTGCAATAGTGCATACAGCTCAGTGCAGATTGATACCATATAAACAAACAACATCACAAGTAGCAACTATACAAACAGGCTCGTGTGCTCTGTAGGCACAAGAAGAGAGCATTAAAAGATACAATGAATAAGATTCATAAAATGCATTGTGATGATGAAAACTAAAGGGCTAAAAAACACTTAAATTATATGAAATACAATGCAGAGAAATCTGCACTGGGTTCACTGTGCATGGGTCTAGTTCAGTAAGGATCAGATTGAGCTAGTTGTTTGTTCAGCAGTGCGGCTGACAGGAAGAAAAAACAGCTTAAAGCGGTTTCTCTTACACTTCTGGTTCTGTGTTGTCCGCCTGAAGTTAAAAGCTTGTACTCTGAGAAAAGAGTGTGAAAGGGGTCCTTAGTGATTGTATGTGCTTTTCTCATCACTGTCTATTAATAAATGTTCATAAATATGAAGCATTTTTTGCAAGAAAAATGATGTGTAGTTAATTTCCTGTCAAGTTACTTACTATATTAATAAACTTATCATTCCAGCTCTACTTGAATTTAATATTGGGTAGTTTAATTAATAATATTTGAAATCACTTTTCAAATATATCAAAGCATAATATTTTAAAATAGTGTAATAGTGTAAATTTCCTACATTATGAGGGGTTGCAGAGAGCAAGTCAGTGGTGCTAGCGTGTTTTTATGAAGGAAAAAGCGACTGCTACTTCTCAGTCTTGATCCTTTTCTGGCTTGTAATAGCACACGGTGACTGATTTCTATCACTGTGTTCAGATTTCCTGATGAGCCTCTGCGTTGCTCATCCTGCATTCTGCATCATCAAGGATTTATCAGATGACCCCAAAAATAAAGGGAGAAAGAAGGCCTCCTCTCTTCTGATGTGTGCCACAATAACACTTGTGATTGTGCAATCAGAGCTACAGAGGGTTTGAAATCAGAGAGCCTGAACCCTCACGAGCCGCAACATTCAGCCACAGGTCTTTTTATTGAGTTCACCCCCCTAAACAGTTCAACTCCGACAGCTTAAAGAATGAAGTTACATTGACGTAATGTCAAAGGAACTTTGATAAATTACAAGTGTGTCTGGAAACAAGCCGCGTCCTTCGTTCTATTAGTGTTTTACCTGTGTGAGGTCTGAATTTTCATTCAGAGGATAGCTGTGTTTGAAAAGCGGGGATTTAGAACAGTGGTGTCCAAAAGCCATTACAACTAAACTCAAAGTTAAATGGATTTATAATAGTTGTTTGCACTGTCTAATCGTTGTGGTTGGTTTCGCCACCCGTTGCCTTCAAGATTACCTGCTTACTTTGGTATTGAATTTCTGCATTCAAGACTGTGCCTTTAATTTTCACCACATTATGTGTGGATGTCCAAATAATAGTGATGGTAAATATAGTATATTGAAGCAGAAAATTCCTGATTGGTATACTCATGTGGGCGGCTGAGGATCAGTGGTAGAGTGAGTCATCTTTCACCTGGAAGTTTGGCAGTCTTCATCCTCAGCTCCTGCAGTCGTGATGTCCGAGTGTCCTTCGGCAAGACACTGAACCCTGAATTGCTCCCGAAAGCGTAGCCGATTAATTAATCAATCAGTCAATCAATCTTTATTAATGTAGCGTCAAATCATAACCAAAGTTATCTCAAGACACTTTACCAAAACAAGCAGGTCTAGACAGTACTCTTTATTATATGAATGGACCGAGTACAGAGCCTTGTGAAACTCTATTGGTGTATTGATGTATGAATTTGCGAGAAAGTCATTAGTTAGATCCTGATGGGCAGATAGGCACTTTCAGTGATCGTATGACTAGAAAACAGCCCATTTACCAATTATCACAAATGAGTATACCAATATGCTCACTCAAACATCCCATGTGCTCACATTTTGGGATGCCTTTTTTGCAGTTTGTGGCGGACTTACCTAGCTAGTTACAACACAAGCCAATGCGGAAAAAAACAAAGTGAAAGTGCCTGTACTTCTTAGAAGCAGCTAACTGACGCCACTAGTTGCAGGAAGGACTATAGATTTTGAAGCTGCACTGAGATGCACCCCAGAGACCCAGATAATATCTGCATAGGTTTTACGCATTTTTGACGCAACGTACCTGACTCGGATGGATAGAGAAAGGGTTGCTCAAATGTACCTTTAACCCAGATAAATGGGGGGAAAATAGTTGTGTTTTCACATAAACACAATATTGCACAAGACTTAAATGTCATGACATCCTTAAATATGATAAATGTTTTAAATTGTCCTTTTTGCAGTGTACCTGTAATATATTGAACTTGTATTAAACTTTAAGTGTGCAATTTCTGCTCCTATAGCTGCTGAGAACAGAACATAAAGAGCTGATAAAACGACTACATTATTCGTTATACCTTCCACACACCCACACTTATTTCTGGCCCCACTGCTACAAATATTGTCGAACATATTGAGCTCCTACATCAGGGCACAAAGAGTAATCATTGTGCCCTCACTCTGTTTCTTGTGCAGGCATCTGACGCAACAATATTAATTTCCATTTTGTTCTAGTTGTTGTCTAATCACTCACAGTTACTTGAAGATGTGGTTGAGTGGATCTTATTACAGATTCTCTTCCCACCTGTGCAATTACCTCGTCGTACCAACTCTCTCTATGAGCAGGAAGTCTGTCTTTGTCTTTGTGTTGCTTTTACAAAGTTCAAACAAGGATACTGACAGGGGGAAAGAACGTCTTCAACATATTTGTGGACATTTCAAACCCCATTAGTAACAAGATCAGCTTGTGAATGGCTCATTATTGGATTATGCTGCTTTGTTTCATTAGCAGAGCAGTATCAGCGCTTTCACATCAGTAGCCTTGCATACAGTGTGGAGTGCTGTTATCACTCCAGTGCAAATAGAGTAATAACAGAAAGTGATAGTGATAAGTGTGTCATGGTTTATTTTTAAACAAGACTGAGAGTCTACGGCCATGCTAGCAGCTCTCTGAGGGTGAACTTGGGAAAAATTCAGCTGTGAGCTTCATGCTAGCTTTGGCATGCTAGCAGCGGCAATGCTAACATGCCAAAGTTCAGCAGGTGAGTTTACAAGTTTATCAGGTAGCACAAAGTGTACAGCTGAGGCTGATTGGAATTTTATTCGCAGGTATTAGTATTAAAAAAAGTGATTAATGAGAGAGCTTTTGATGGTGCTACAGGCTTCACATGTTTATTCCAAAGTCATCCATACAGCAGCTTGGTCAGGGGCCCCGAGTTCTGCTCGTGCAGATATTCACTGTTAAGTTAGCAATAATATCCAGCTATCGATTACAATCTCAGAATGAAGCGAGCTGAGAAACATCTCACTTTTTTATGTATTTTGCAGAAGTCAGGTAACTGTCATTGTAATGGTAACAAAAGTCAAATGATAAGATAAGAACTTTACAGATCATGAAGGAATTTCTAGTGCTAGATTGCTCCAAAAGTACAGTACAAAATATGAGTAATACGAAAATAACAACTCAAATTTAAGTGAAATACAAAAAAGTGTATTAGAGTTCAAGGCAAAAGAGACGGGGCCTAATAGAATAACAAGAGGACAATAAGTTATTTACAAAAGTAAGCTGAAAGTAGTGACCGCAATTACATTGACTGTGATAATATGAAGTAGTAAAAACTTGTACTGCACCAGATGATGACTGTAAACATAGCAGATGATATTAAACGTGTTTGTACATGATAGTGATAAAAAGTAATATTGCACATAATACTATTAAGCTGTTATTGCACATGATAATGCACACTATAAATATAAATATAGCCCCTGAAATTGAAAAGTAATATTGCAAATGGTAGTAAACGTAATAAAGCCTGGAAGCCTTAACGTATAATTGCAAACTTATATCTAGTTAAAGTAAAACAGTCTCCATTTAAGGTTTAGGCAGCAAAACTTTTTTTTTTTTTAGATTTACTGTAGGAAAAGATATTGGGTTTGATATTTGGCATTATATAACTTGTTTCATAAGTTCAAAAGGTTTCACACAAGAAACAAACCCTTGTCTCTATAGTGATAGTCCTTTGACCAATCAAACCTACCCCAGTCCCTAAGCAGGGTTTTCTCGCTCATTATGCTTGACAAACATGACAGTAAAAAGGCGTCTTCAGAATTTAAGCTAGATGGCTAACAACAGAGTCCAAGTTTGAAGTGTAAGGCCACTAACCGAGCTGCTGTATTTGACGCTTGAATGCACGTACATGGAGATATTTCCGTGTGGACCACAGCGGTTTAACCGACCACCATCCATAGAGCCAAGCCACTGTGAAAAAAAAACTCATATAGGCCGGACTTTGTACAAGCCAAGTAAAACTGCCTTCATCTAAATACATTATTTTTACAGTGAAGAGCTCCATTGTTAAAGCTCCTTGGCAACTCCTCTCTGACATGATCCAACATACATCTTGCACACGTTCTTGTTGTCATATGGAACGTTTTATTGGGATTCTTTTAGTTAAATATTTATGAGTGTGTTAAAGGTAAGGCTTTCTCACAGCAGAGCTGTGTAGCTCTGTCAGAACGACGCTGGTTCTCCATGTTCAGCTGTGATCAAGCTGGCAGCAGCTGCTGAGCACACAACACTGCAGATCCATATCACAGTGTGTCCCAGAATTTACACTCTGCTTCTTGTATCTGTCTTGTGTATTATTTTCTGTAATCATGATATGCTCTTTGTAATCCTCGTATGAGCGGAGCATACTCTGATATGTTGTCCTTTCTGTGACTGCCCTTAACAAGTCACTGGAGGTTTAAGAGGAAGAGGAGCATTATCATCAGCTTGTCGGTAGAAGCCACGCAGGAATTCAGCCTCTATATGAGGTTTTATAAGAGAAGGAGTTGTTATTATTTCATTCAATCTTTCGAGGTTTGGTTGGAAAGAATAGTGCCGTCTCTGTTTTATTGCTAATAAAGGTGAAAGACTGCTTTTAACGGGATGTGGACATGTGTACAAATGCACCTGTTTGTGTGCCAATATGTGTACGTTCAAGGACTTTTTCCATCAGGGCAGACTGTGACCAACAAACAACATGCGTTTCTTTTTTCTTCCCCACTTTCATGCCATTTCATATCGCACCATTAGTTGGTTGACTGAACCACAGATGAGCTATGCTTTACAGAATCCAAATTACACCGGGGCCATTTTTCATCCTGTGGAGCTCTTCACAGGCAAAGAGCCGTAGATGGGCCTGTTCACTTTCCTTATTTGTCCTTGTCTGCTGGAGGTTGCCTCTGGCTGACATAGCCTGAATTTAAGTGGACATCAATCTCGATAAGGAGCCCAGAGTAATATTACCTCCTCTGAGTTTTTTTTCTTTAACCAGAGAGCACAAATAAGCATGTTTCACAGCACAAACGGACGCATTAACCTCTTTTATGAAACAAATCATTTTGATCAGGCTGTGGTTCACAGCGTGGCGGCTTGTAGTCTAACATGTCCGTATCCAATAAGGCACAGTCTCAATTCCTGGTAAATCCCTCAGTGCAGAATCAAATAAATGCATGTATTTGCACGGCTGTGTTGTGATGATAAAAAGATTTCCTCCGGCTGGCCAGTGGCCTATCTTAGCAGCACAAAAGTGATGCAGGGAGAATTTGGCTCGGAGTGGCGGCCGTGTCACAGCGGACCGGACTTTATGCGCTCCTCATAAATGAGAGTCATTAATTCTCCATGTAGGCATGGAGTTTTTTCCACATGCGACGAAGGAGCCGCTCCTCCTCTGGGAAACAGCCGTACCCTTGCCTGATTCAACCCAATCAGCACCACCTCTCCTCTTCTCTCCGTCTGCCGTATCCGGTTGTGTGCGATGACAAAGTTCCCGGCTGCCTCTGTTTGTTGAGCCCATCTGATAAGTTGCAGATAAGTCACCATTGTTGGGAAAGATTGCCATCGTCTGTGATGCTGTAGGCAGTCTTCCTGGCTCTTATTATGAAATATGAGTTGTTCCCAGTTGGCTGTCTTTGACCTAAATTCAGTATTTGCACTTGACAGCTTTTTAAGCTAACACTTGAATTTAGATTTGCGTGTGCGTGTGTGCGTTTGTTATAAAGTGAGGAGACATACCTGAGGCAGTTGAATGAATTTACATCATAATCAGATTAAACAGTACGCTATGTGGCAACTAAATATTCAAAATATTTTCAAGAAATACAAGAAAGAAAGCATCTACCTAAGAGTTAAGTAACAAGAAGGACGTTATAAGCACTGATTGTAATCAATGCTTATAGACGGTTACAATGTTTATTCTGTGTGATTTTTCTGCTTGAACTGGTGTCATCTCCACCATATGGTTTCAGGTGCGATTGAAGCGCTACCGGAGAAAATCATTTGGCTCCGACGCAGCGCGTGTATATTAAAATCTCAGCGAGCATCACAGGCTATTTGTAATCCACAGCGTAAACAAACACAAGAGCTCTTCAAAGGCTCAGACCTCGACATAATTGGAAAGGAAATGGAGCCGGAGCAGAGCTAATGTTTCGCAGCTCTTTTCCTCTTCCATTAGCGATCTCAGGTCCCAGAAGAATGAAGGGCTGGACGGACCTGATATCAAAGCAGTGGGGAGTCATTTGGATTTAAGTACAATACGTGTCCCTTATTTCCTCTCTCAGTCTTTGTTTGGCTACTTTTACACGGTATGAGTTATTTATTTTCTATAAAGCTCATTGCTAATTACAAAGTGTAAGTCACCGCTTTCGGACTGTTCTCTGGAATATTATCTTCACAGCTTGGGAATAATTCTACCTCTCTCATGTGATGGGTGTGATTGTGGGAACAGAAGCCAAAAGATATACGTTCTCATAAAGGACAAGCAGAGCACTATTATTACTTCCTTTAAAATGCTTGTTAGGAATTGCCACGAGCACTGATTGGTGTATGCGGTAGCCAGTAGAAAAAAAATCGAAATACTATAAAGAATACCTAACTACTTTTGTATCTCTCTATTAATAAAAAAAATAAACTTAAATTTAAAGTGCACTCTCGTCTGTTCTGTTCAGACTTTGCACATTCAGAAGCTTTGCACACAGTATTTCCACATCAACACCTCTACCTCCCTGAATATGTTTTAGGGGTGGGACAAAATACAGCATTGATACAGCAATTTGTCATCCTGACCCATGCAATATAGTTAGGTTATTTCATTGTGTTATGCACAAAAAGGTGCCCAGCTACCATGAGCTTACAAGACACAAAACAAGCAAGAGCAAAGACAGAATCAAAAACACTTTATTAATCCCCGGGGAGAAATGAGAACAAAAGAACAGACACACCTCCAAATATGTCGCGCAGTGTCAAATAAAGTATGAAAAACAATCCTTTTCCTTAAATATAAAAGCTTCAGCACTACTTATGAACAGACTGTACCTTTTAATAAATCAAACATAAAGCGTCCTACTATGCTGCTGAAAAGCATTTAACACAAACTCAGCCAAGCTGAAATACTTTGTGTGAAGAGCTACTGAACTCTGCAATCATCAGACACAGGAGACAAATCAGGACAATCTGCAGACAGTTTACTGAAAAGGTGACGTACGAAGGACAGCAAAACAAAACGCAGTCATGATGGCACTTACGACATGAATGAGTGTGACGTCGACAGAGATGAATTGGCCGAAGAAGATTTTGTGATGTATCAATATTTGATTGTCTTGCAATATATCAATTATAGCAGAATCGCTGTATCATGATGTTATCGTTATCGTGGGCCACATATTGCGTGTCGCATTGCGAGTTACCCTGCGATTCCCAGCCCTAGTGTGTTTATATTTTATATTATTTATTCATAGATTAGTGTAGTATCTTCATGAACATATTAAGTATAGTGTAATAACTTGATGTACATATTTCTGTCTCCTAGTAGTAGGGTATATCTACTATATATTTACTGTGTATTATTTTGAACTGGTGCTTTATTTTTTGCTTGCTGACTTACTGCTGTAACGTTACAGTTTCCCAGTTCTGGATCAATAAAGTACATCTATTCTCCTGTCCACCTCTTCACCTATCCACCTTTTCACCTACCCAACAAGGTTTTTTGGCATTGTTGTGCCTTTCACTGGCATATAAGTGGCAATAGATGCAGGACATATGCAATAAAAATAACTTCAACATCTATTTTAATTTCTGAGGAACTTTCTTAAAGAAAGCGAAAGGCTGCTCACTGCAATTTAGAACAGAAACCTTAAAGCAGTCACCAGAATGTAAGAATCATTGTTTCTATGGACTGAAAATGACAGGTTAACCGTCTTTCATAAGGACGTAATTGAAGAGTCATTACGACAGTGAGCTGAAGGTGCAGTCCTGGGAGGTCTGTGGATGGAGAAACGTCTCCGGACAGTCTGCATAAGTGCGGCCTCCGGATCCGTCTCCAGATCTGGGACTTACTCATTTATGAGTTAGTGGTTTGGTAACGTCCGACTCCCCGTGGCAGGCCGTTCAAATACAGCACCGCCATTATAGAGACTGTGACACATTAGTATAGGAACCCTTCAGCACTGTTTCATGGCCGTGTCAATTAACCCACTTAGCTTAAAGGGCAACAGCAGCTGTTTGAGTTAAATGAGTTTTTGAAATGATAAATGTTTTGAATGGGATATCTTTTTTTTTAAGCGATCAGATGAGTTAATTGAAAGCACACTCTGTGGATATGTTAAGTGTCTCATGTTCAACAAGGCCTTCTGGCTTGTGTCCACACATATTAATGAATCACTGACCTTATAGCATTCATGGCCTGCAGCCGATCTAAATAAGTGCTTAGCTTTGAAAAGTTCTATTAAATCAATGACTCATGATCAGCGCTTTTTGTTGCATGCAGTGTAACAAAATTTTGTTGACGTGATTGAGTTGATCTACATAAAAATTGAATTTGAACCCGATGAGCTTTCATGCTTCATAAGTGGGTTTCAGTGGACTGTGATGAGGAGGCGGAGGCTGCTGTTTGGTAATCAGAAGGCAAGACACAACAGTCTGCTGTTTAAAACTGTGACCTTTGGTGAAATGATGCATTCAAAGCCAACAGTTTTTTTGATTATAGATTTTTTTCTTTGCATTGGAAATGTAGTCTTTTACATTCTAAAGAGTAGCAAAGCAAATTCTCAACACTGAAATAAAAAAAAGTATACAGATATAAAGAAGAGAAAATTGCTAACTGCCTACACATTAGGACAAATGTTGGTGTTTTTACAGGATAAATGAATGCAACATTTATGAAGGTAGTTGGCAATATTTTTTTCTATACACAGACACACGATTTCTTTAGTTGTCTGCAGAATCAAACTGCTTCCTCTTCCTTTCTTTTTTTCTCTCTGCAAGCTGACAGAGCCTGACACACGGCAACTTAAGAAAACACAAACAGCTTGAGAAAACACAAACGGATGAAGAAAACATTTCCACCAGTTCGACAAGTTATGCATTACATTTTCCAGAACACTTCAAATACAGAGGACAGGAACAAATACAGAAAACCCACATAAACAAAATGCATTATGCAAAACAACAGCAGACAGAAAATACAAGCAAATATAGCAACAGTGCAAATGCAGGCATCTGAAGTGAGCTGCAACACAACAGATCCTCTGGAGATGAATGGGAACCTTGACGTGATTATTTTTCTTGCATTTGCGGTAAACTTCTGAACTTTTGAACATGCATATACTTAAAATTCTAATAAAATATGTTGCAATATTTTGTTCACAAGGTTTTTAACTGCAAATTTTGTACACAAGGGAACAGTTTGTCAACATCTGTTTTTTGTGTTTTTGTCATAAAAACATGCCATAAATGTTGTATGCACCTGACAAAGAGAACCCATATTAAGGGTTACATGGTCCCAGAACTGAAGTCCCTTAGTGCCATAACAAAGTCCCATAACTGAAGTCCCTTGGTGCCATAACATAGTCCCATAATTTGAGACCCGTAGTGCCATAACGTAGTCCCATAACTGAAGTCCCTTAGTGCCATAACATAGTCCCATAACTGAAGTCCCATAGTCCCATAACATAGTCCCTAACTGAAGCCCCATAGTCCCCTTAGTGCCATAACATAGTCCCTAACTGAAGCCCCATAGTCCCCTTAGTGCCATAACATAGTCCCTAACTTAAGTCCCATAGTCAACCGCAGTGCCATAACAATCCCATAACTGAAGTCCCTTAGTCCCATAACTGTAATATTTAAGGTAGCTAAATATTGCGATAATAAATCACTGTTAACTGAAATCCAACGATGTCTCCATCTTTGTTATAATCAACTTTTTTCCAATTGTTTTCACCATGCTGGCACCAAAATGTTACATTTGCGTTTAATTATTTCATTATTTTATAAAGAAAAAATACAATATCCATACTTGGCATGTGTGTATCAGTGTATATAAAGATGGACGACACCTCTCTATCTGCTCTTATTGTACAAAATTGAAGCCAATATACCCCCAAGGTGGGCGCTGCCATCTTGCAGGAGGGGGGCGCTCGAAATGTTTTGGCTTCACTTTTAGGGAGCTGTCATGTCATCCATCTTTTCATACAGTCTATGGTGTGTATCTATACAAAATATTTCCTCATAATGTACTGTATCAATATTTTCCCCAACCCGAGCTATACAGTGATATTAGACCCTGTCATGTTAGACTTAAACAAGACCTCATCGTACATCTTATTAAAATACTGACTGAAAATAGAGGTGGTTGGTTATATTCCACTGTAATTTCCCAAGTAGATTTAACATTAATGCATGAAGTGTTTGACCACTTTGAAATGTGTTTATCTGCTGGATGTGTCTGTCTGCACCTCTGCCCTCCTCCCTCTCACACTGCACCTCCTTTTTTTTTTTACCTCTGTTTTGACAGATGCCATGCTGCTGGTGGCTCAGAGACTGGAGGGACCGTTCAACATTGAATCTGTCATGGAGCCTATTGATGTCAAGATATCAGAGGCCATCATGAATATGCAAGATAACAGTGCCCAGGTCTCCTACAGGGTATGTCAATTACTTTTAAACCCCAGAGAACTAAAGTAACACCTCAGACAGGCTGTTGAAGTCCAACTTTTGTCCAAGTGTCAAGAAAATGAGAGGAGCTCACTTCGAGTCCCACTGAGCTGTGTGTAAGGCTGTCTAAGGTGTGTAGTACAACACGTTCTAATTATGTCCAAGTTTAGGTCTTGTATTTGAATTATATGTTTCAATTTGGTCAGTTAATCTTAGTTCAACTAACAGTAGTTAATGTGTTTCCTGTGTTTTACTGCATTTTTCTTTGCCCACAAAATTGTAGTCAGAACGAGAAAAAAAATGTAGGTGGTTGTGAAGCATTTTTTCAGCCTACACAGTTTCCGATGCCAGCTCTCATTCAGAAGCGAAATGCTCTGTTGGCGTTCCCATGCAGCAGATGCAGGTTTGTTTATGGTTTAAGTATATGTGGTATTTTCCCAAAAGCCCGTAAAAACGTTACTCTGTCATCTGAAATAGCATTGGTCACAGCTCGTAGCTGAATCACCTATCAACGTGGTCACCTCAGCTTGATGAAGAGCACTGTCACGCTGGTGCTGTGGGGGGAATTCGTCATAAGACCTTTACAACAACAGCGTTTTCCCCCTATTTTCTGCAACCGATGTAATTTAAAACCCCTGACAATTGGGTGCCCCGTGTTTTTTGTAATTGCAGGTTTTTCAAGGCTGCGGCCAGCCAAAACCCGCAGAAATGACTCGGACTACCCGCGGTGTTTCGGATGTGTTCAACGCTCGCTTCAAGCCGTACAGCCCAGAGGAGCGGCCGACCACTGCAGCTGGCACAAGCCTGGACAGACTGGTAAGCAAACAGAGCCCAAGCTGCAGTTTGCAGGCGAGACACTGGTTCCCTGTAAACATCATTTGTCTTTCTGACTTGACACTGTTGATTAAAGCTGGTGATTTGCCATCGTAAGCCCCCGGAGCCGGAAATTAATTCTTTGTACTTGTCCTCCATTCAAGCCCCTTTTATCGATTTGTGTTTGTTAACGAATCAACAGCTTTACCCCGAGAGGGCAGCGGGAAGGTGCGGCGCTCTGTGCTCAGTGCCCTTCTCCTTCTCTGTGTACCTGGCAAACAGAGAAGAAAGGGATGAAAGAATTGATGGATAGATTTTGTGAGGCTGACCATATCAATTGTTTGCTGTAAAGCACACCTTTATTTTCTATCAGATTAGCCGTATGTTTGTTGGATTGGATCTTGATACATGGATTTCCATCTCAAACAACCTTGAAACCTAAAATGCCTCCTCAGGGTAAAGGTCAACACGGAGCTGACAGACCAATTCGGCTGAGAGACAGTTCTCATCATGGATTACCTTTGCAGCCACAGTGCCCTTCCTCCCTCCCCTCTAGCCCTGTTCAAAGTGAATCTCTTTAAATTGTGTCTCAGTCATTTTTCTGTGGAGCTATTTTTAACACAACCCAAAGAAAATGTTGCATTATTGACCCTTAAAAAGTACCAAACATTCGGGCTGCACAATTAATCAAATATTAATCCTTCTCACCATTTTGGCTTCCCACGATTAAATAAAAATGATTGACAGCGATATTGATGTCAAAATGCCTGCACCGCCTGTGCAAAACTCTGCTGCGTCTCAAATCAAGTGCTCTTTAAACTAACAGTCACTCCCCCAGGGGGCCATCGACTTTTAGGGGAGCTAGCATCTCATGTGGAAAAGTAAACAACAGAGACGGTCAGGAGAAACAAAAGTCAAATATCTGGAACAGAAGACGAAGAGCTGGTCCCCTGAAACGGCTCGTGATCAGTTGTTTGGAGGTGTTTCAGGTTCAAGTGATGTTAAAGATATAATCTTAAAGATTTTCTTCTAAAGAGTTGCGAGTAAACAGTAATCTACTACGGCTGAACAAACAAAGAAAAGATCGATGACTACAGATACAACTTCAACCAGTAAGTGAAAATCCAAAGAAACAAATTTGACGCTCAGATGAAGGCAAACAGTCTAAAAAGGAAAGCGACCGTCAGCGAGGAAAATCGTAACAAAGAGAGCTAACCGTGGACGTCTGTTTATCTGGGACGTATGCACCCATAAGTTGCCAACAAATAGAACGAAACTGAGATCATCGAGATCATATCTTTAAGCAAGAAAAAGTAATATGCAATGAGTGCATGGAACCTGCCCCTGCGCCGCAAAGCGACACCTGTTCAACAACCTGAAAAAAACCTCAGAGTGCAGTATGATGAGAGTATGAATTATATTTATTTTTTTCATCTAGGAGATGCACTGAATTAATGTAAAGAAGCTAATTTTAAGTCTTAGTTTGATGCAAAATGTGTACATGAGTTAAAAGGGTTGCTCGGTTTATTTAAAGAGCAGCTCCAGTCGTGTTTTAAGACATATACAATGCTCTCCTTGAAATGATAAATTGTGTCTGATATGTTTTTTCAGCAAATACGTTTAATAAACTATGCACTTCCAACCGCCCCCTCTGTCACAAAAACAAAACACGTCTCTGCCATCGTTCAGTGGCAACTAGTTGAAACTTAGCTAGCTTGAAATGTAGTAATAAGTAGTAGTAACGTTAACGTTAGTAGTCTGTAGTGAGTTTGCAAAAATTACAATGACGGTTACAGCTGGCTCGCGCAACGCCGAAGTGGTTGCCATAGGCTACACATAATGATATGTGGAGCGTCACCCTGTCCATTAACGGGATTGGCTCCTTAGGTTTGTGACGTCTCAAACCTGCCAATCTGAACACGTGTTGTTTAGCCTGTCCTTGGTACACTGCAGTTTAAAAGCAGACAGGCCCAGCCATGGAGATGACTGCTTATGTTGTCCCTGATGTGTCTTGTAGCTCATGAAAAACACCACATGGAGATGTTTACAAGGTGAAACGCTTGATTTTCACTGGAGGGGGTCTTTAAATGTGAAAAATGTTGTCCCGAAAATTAATTAATAATCCTGATCTCAATATTGACGTATTTGGCCATAATGGTGCAGCCCTACCTAACATATATAAAAGCAGGTATCTGTAAACGCAGTCTCTCCTCAGTGTTTAAAACATGCTCAATGAAATGTTTGTCAGGTTAATCATTTACTTAATGAATACTTAATTTGAAAAGCAGCCGTTTGGTTGCCAGCAGGCTCCTGAAATCCCACAACAATAAGTGATATATTTGCTCCATTCAATACTAATTATGTTTTTGCAGAATCTCATTCATTCGCCACGCGTTTCTTGATGTCTTATATACAGCGGTTGCTTTTTTCTTTTTTTTTGCTTTGTGTGCTCATCAACGATTTCTTCCACCTACACTGGAATAATTAAGCCTTTCTGTCTCCCTGCCTTTATGCTGCAAACCAGAGGATTGTTTGGAATGCGATGCAACACAGTGTAAGGTTCAAACATTTCATACTAATTTCATGTGTTTTCCCTGGAAGTAACTGTTGAATGCATTATGACTGGAAGCACATAATGTGTTGTATTATTCTGTGGTTGTGGGTGCATAGGAATGGGCTCAGAGCATTAAAGATTTACAGTAAACAAGCACTGTGACCTGTTAATCCCAGCGGTATGCAGCACTTGGTGTGCTAAGTGTCAGTCATAGTGTCATTTTCCTGTCACATGGGAGTCGGTGTCAACCAGTCTCATTGAATCAGCAATGAAGTTGCAGTTCGGCTGTGGCGTATTAGACTTTCTAAAACAGGAGCTCTTCAGACCTCGGTAATGGCCTCTGTGGTGTCGAAATATCTGCTGATAAACATGCAAATTTTAAGTTTCCAACACCACAAGGGTTGTTGAACAAATGCCACGCTGTTCTCCGCCAGCGAGATCCAACATGAGCCTTCGGCAACCTTTGCATCTATTCCAGACACTTCCCAGTCCGAGACCCTCGCTGCCTCGTAGCTAATAGAGTCAATTCAACGCGAGGAAGGTGACCAATCAGCAGGTGACACTGCTCCGTCAGAGCTGGCAGAGGGCAGAGCTGTGGAGAGATGGTGGGGGGGGGGGGGGGGGGGGGGGTGTTGCAGCCAGCATCTGCTCTAATGGTACGCTGAAGTGGGGGCTCCAGACTGCTCATGAATAACCGGGCAATTAGCCTGCTGGGAGGATCTCACAAGATCGAGCTCAGTGACAGGAGCTTGTTTTTGACTTGCGATAACTAGACTGGTTTACATGCACATTTTTTATCCTTATTTACAAATAAAAAATAAAAAGTTGCACTATATTTAAACGGGAATGTGAAGGAGAATTGCAGGAAAATCCCTCCAGGGGCTTGTAAAGTGGCTTTCTCCAGGCGGGGAAACCATTATCAATGACTGTGTGCCAGAGGAATCCATACTGATTATTGTGACCACAGGAAGCTGCAAATTGTGACATGTGCTGTAACTAGGGTGACTGGGTTCATAGGGGAGACATTGGGACTTGCTTGGTTTGTCTTCTGGCACATTACAGCATGGTACAAATCTATATTTTTATACATTAAATCTGCAGAAACTGATTTTGGCCACTTGGAGGAGTCACAACAATCCGTAAACTCACTGACATTTAAAGTCACATGGCAAACCTTTCTCAGATGCAGCAGATACAGAGCAACATTAGCATCCACTCAACTTTCAGCTCTGTTTTTGTCTCCACTAATTCCTGAGGGAAATATTCGACTCTTTAGCCCCTAAATGCTCCACCACGTCCACCGCCCAGTCGTTAACTTGGTCCGCCTGCTGTTTGGTGCTGAGCAAAGAGCGTCTGCTCGCTTTATTGGAGCTTTTCCCCTGCAAACAGCTGCCTGCTGCGTCTGCAGAAACCAAAGTGAACCCAAACAGCAAAGTTGCAGGCCTGAACACCAAAACAAAGAGCTGAAACATGCTGTAAAGCTCAGCAGAGCGGAGAGGAAGTGCAGAATCAGGTGATGCTCATCAGTGGGGTTCTCACTTTCAAAGAACCCTTTCACATCTAAGTTGTTGTGTGATCCAGTGTCAGGTTTTGAATACAGAAATAATATACCTTTATAGGTTAAACACTGTAGTTATTACCAAACTAAAGCAGTGCAGCTTCTGTAAAAATGAGCAGACACGCCTCACCGAGCTAAAGCTGGATGAAATAATCAGTGTAGGTCAGAGGCGTCCTGGTTGAGTGCTGAAGACACAACTGCAACGTTCTGGGTTAAACTCAAGTTTTGAACCTTTGTTGCACATTATCATCTTCTTCGATCTCCCATAATTCCTGTCTGCCACCTCTCTCATAATATCATATAAAAATGCAATAAAAGTGTGTAAAAGGAGACTAAAGAGCGTCGCGTCCGATGGCTTAATGATCTATGCAACTAAAATAATCCTGTCAAACAGGGCACCGGTTTAGCTCAGTAGGTGGAGGTCCTCGTTGCAGCCGCTGCGGGCTCGACTCCGGCCCCTCGGCCCTTTGCTCTCCCAGTATTTCCTGTCTCTCTTCAGCTGTCCTATCAATTAAGTCATCAAGAAATAATCTTTGGTCAAATATTTGGTTCAGCTTCATGAATGTAAGGATGTGTCTTTTTCTCATGAAAGTTTAAAGAAGTTGTGGTTTGTTGGCCGGACAGCAGATTGAATTTCAACGAGTATGTTGCACTTTTGCCGCACAAAACAGATTAGAAACTGGCAAGTACATTTTAAGAGTAATAAAGGAATAGCAAACTATTTAATTTCTTATTAAAAAATAGTAGAGAGTAGAGTATTTTTTACCTAAAGATGTGAAAGTTAAACTCAGTGAACCCAAACCTTCGTGTGATGAGTCATGTCGTGGAAACACTGAACTAATGTAATGGTAGCGCTGGTTTGTTCAGCCGACATTGAATTATATATGTCGGTTGAGGTCATATGTTTTTGATACCACACACATCTGCTGTGGACTCCCTCCTGCAGCTTCACTCCACCTCTCAGCAGTGTAACACTGGTTATTGACATCCAGCAGGAAAGCAAAGGCACTGAAAGAACACGCAGTAATATGTCCAGACAATGCATGAAAGGTCTTTTCATGACCATTAACAGCATATTATTATTCTTCTATGAGGTAACAGCCAACATATTGGTATGCAGAATCTATGCTATTTGCTGTCTTGCAGCATTAAGATGCAGCATTGCGACTGTTGATGTACCTATAGCTCACATGTGATAATCTTGGGACATTTCCACTCTACCAGACAATAAAAAAAATGAACAAATGGAAGAAGGATTTGTTAAAGAATAATGGCTTTTGATCTCAAAAGGTAATTCCTTAACAGATAGGCGCCCCATGTACAGAGGCTACAGTCCTCCTCGCACTGATTGAAGGCTCGTCTCCTGATCTGCCGATCATTTGGTGCATGTCATCCCCCCCACTCTCTACTCCGGCGAGTGAAGCGGCCGTAGCCACTTCCGCTAACCAAAACACACTCTTAACTTACCGAAAAAACAGCAAGGATCCCGCTGTGTGTCCTGCAGCGTGTTTAACAGCAGAACAGCTTCTTGTGTTGGTCTGAAGCAGACGTTCGTAAACTTCAATGATTGTAGTGATTGTTTTAGTTACGTCTCCTCTTGCGGATCGTCCTCTACTCTGCTAATCCGGAACAGATTGGCTACAGCATCAAATAACTAATTAAAAAGTAAACTTGTCAGAAAAATGAACACTTTGACATAAATCAGCATGATAAGAACTAACTATAATGACAGAAACCATGTTTGAGATGTCCCATCTGTTAACATGGAGGAGGCGGGCTTTATGAAATATACTGCAGCCAGTCAGCAGGGGGCGATAGAGATGTTTTGGCTTCACTTTTAGGGAGCTGTCATGTCGTCCATCTTTTTATACAGTCTATGAGCTGTCCTATCAAATAAAGGCAAAAGCCAAAAATATAATGTTAAAAAATATAAATAAAAAAGCAAGAACTGGAGCAAGGTGAGCAGATTATATCCACACAAACATATCCTGACTTCCTGCTTGACTCATCTCTCTGCGCAGAAGAAGAACACATCTCCAGATGAAAGACAATGATGCTGTATTTGGTGGATGTGTAAAGTACGATATTGTTTGCGTAAAATGTTTGAGATAACTTTTTAAAGTGACAATATGTCAGATATATTTTGTCAGAACTTGTTCTGCTGCCCCGAAAAGGCCAGAGCATGAACATACACGTGAGATAATTGCAGCTTAAGTAATATCGCTATTAATACATTATAATATTGTGATATAACAAATAACCTACAGGAAACAGGGTTATGCATTCTTTAAAATATCTATGCTGCACCTTCCAATATGAACTTTTCACAGGCAATTTACAGAAAAAATTTACATTAGCCAAGTTTCAGCAAACAAGCAGCTTCAAAATGGACCCTTCTTCGTCTGCTCTAACAAACAATAAAGCCAGATATTTATAGTTTATTTATAATTCAATCGAAAAGGAACATTGCATGACTAGTTTATTCCATTATAATTGAAATCTATAAACATTATACTGTAAATGCAGGAGCTATTTATTGACAAAATGTTCTGTGTGGTCCTTGAACCCCCTGTGATTACCCTATGTGGCCCACTTACTGTTGTAGTTGATTAGCCCTGGTGTACGTGCTTGTTGCTGATGCATGAAGGTATATGCAATCATTTGTGTGGTATATAAACTATTACTTAATACATTACTTGTATTTTCGCTCACTTGACATTGTATCTCTGTGAATCCTCAGGCCTGAGGTGAGAGAGGAGGTGAGTGGGTAGCTTTCATCAAAAGCAATTAATAAGCAGCAGTGCTGCATTTTCAAAAGGGTCTGGTGTATTAAACAAACATGTTCAGTATCTGTGAACTCCCTTTTCGCACAGCTCGTTGGAGCGCTGGTACGCTTGAGAAATATCACAACACGGAAAAGAATAGTTAGTTTTTGCCTGAAGCCTTCTGTCAGTGCACGTCTTAAATGAAGCTGCTGCCTGCTAGTTATTTCCTCTGTACGCTGTACACTATGAATAGGTGTGAAGGTGTTAGTCTTGCCTTCAGCTGCTCTGTGCCGTCATTAATGCAGCACCCTTTACTGTATGTGTTCACGACTGGGATCCCTGCGAGAGAACATCTTTGTTGTCCCACACACTGTCCCCGTTTACATTGCAGCACGGCATAATTAGCCGTGACAGTGACACTGCTCCGCCTTGTGAAAGTTGACAATAGTTTAAAGTGTCCTTTGATGAGAACTTCTCGTCTTAAGTTTACGAGGCAAAGAATGTATAAAAAAGGATGGTATAAGGAGGGCCTGCGTTCAATTCTTGTGAAGCCTGGAGGAGCGGGCCCACCTCCGGCTCAATGAGCCATGACTGTTTAATTGCCTGACATTCTGTCAGAGCACACACCCTCAAAGCTCTGCGAGAAATGGAGATTTGAAAGTCCAAAGAGGGGATAAAGGCAAAACAGACTGTCAAGGCTCAGAGGCGCATTATAGATAAGAGGTGGAGCTTTTAATTTGACATTTGTTACAAGTTTGGTGCAGTTCAATTTAGCGTTGTTTCCTTTTGTCTCCCTTGTGTAAAACACGGCTCACTTTTTATCAGTTTGGCAGTAAAACAATAAAAAATAAGACACAAACAAGACTAGACTGTAGAATGAGCCTTTAGGGAGCAATAGTTTCAAAATAAAAACCTTCATCCATAACTTTATGTACATTTATTAAACCCCCTCTTTTAGGAGCCTCCTGGAGACGTGGCTCGGAAGTCGATCGCATGTTTCAGTTACGTTTTAACTCATTAAACATCACCAGAAACTACAATGTTATTCATGCACACGCAGGATTATTAATAAATGAAACCAGAGTCGTTAGTGTCCTGCTCTAACATCCTCAATGAATTCAGGAAGCTCTCTGCACAGAGAGGCAGCCAGGTCAGTTCATTTAGTATAATTAAAGAGTTTTCACTGATTTAAAAGAAAAATAGCTGGAATTTTCTGAAACTTTTAATTTTATTTTCACTATTTTCAATGTATGTATCACTGCCACAGTAACACACTGTCCTCCTGACCACATTTATTGTCACCTCTATAAACAATACAATAGATTGAGCACTATAGTACCTTTTTCACTACGCATGTTTCCATATATTTTGTTCCTTAAGATTTATATCTGATTGTCGTGCAAACACAGACGCTTGATGATTGTGGCTTCACATCAAATGGCAAAGCTATAATTCTAAACAAATTGCAGCTCCCCTTTCATCTGCGCAGATATAATTTACTCCCCACGTTCTCCTCTCCTCTCCTCTCCGTCTGTCTCCGTCTGTCTCCGTCAAAGCCAAACATTGTTTGAATTGTTGGACAAAGTAAATCTCTCTGAAAAAACCACAGTCACAAATTCATTCACAAACATTCAGGCGCACACCCCAAGGTTAGTCGAGACTTGCCACTGCAATTCCCGACTCCTGCTCCGGACTGCGAAATAAATAAAGTAGAAAATGGTCTTCATGGAAACTGCGATACACTTTAGAAAACACTCACAGATGGTTTCCAACATGGGGTCGAGGAATACATATTTGGGGTCAAATAAGAGTAAACAACAAAAGATTGTGTTTATTTCCCAAGTTTTTTCCAACCTTTTCTATTTTCCTATAAAATTCTGCTCTGACAGATATTCAGAACACATCCTGACAGCAAACAAAAGATCCCTCCTGGGCTGTGCTGCTTACTCTTTTTATAAACGGACACCTGCTGCTATGTGATTGCCAGATAAGTTATGACACTGTATTTCCTTCACCAAACTCACTTCTTTGATATTCAGAACATTGATCCCCTTAGCTCTGTAATGTTGTACAAACTTCAGAGGGTATGTTTTCTTTCATATCTTTGACGCTGCATGCATACTTTTTTTGCTGTGAAGCAGACAGCTGGGACGTTCCAACAAGAGCTACATTGTGATTGTCTCTCTTTCATGAGCTACCTCATCCGTCCTTGACCTATACAGTGTCTTTAAGGAGACTCTATACAGCAAATCCATGATGATAAATCCAACACTCAGTTTCTTCTTGTGATTATTTATCCATGTTTCCGTGCTGAAACCTGTTAGCTGTCCACTTCCACTTCCTGACACCTGGTGAGTCTATTGACCAATCAGAGACTGTAGCCCCTTAAACACTGCCAGTTCAAGGAGGGATTATTACACCTCTGTTACGTTCTGCCTTCTATGTAAAGCGCACGGAGACGGCATCGGAGGTTGTATCAGAGGCGAAATGGCGTCTGTAAACTGCAAAGCCGGCATGTCGGAGCAGCGCCATGTGTGTATTTGAAGCATGCACTGTTTGTTTACACCTCGTGCACGTTTTGCTTCCGCAAAGCCGGAACGCTGTGTAAAAACACACATTGGGAGCGTTGCTTGGTTCCTAACTTTCCACCAACCAGAGGCTCTGTTACTGCTGTGTGTGTCACATCAAAGAGTGTGTGTACAGTGAGATAGTAATCCCCCTGTCTCTAATCAATTGTTTTATACCAGAATAAGAACTGTAAGTTGTAGCTAATATGCTTGTTTTAATAGTAATCGTATGTCACAACGTCATCGCAATGTTAAACAATATTAAACACATGTGATGGAGTTGGAATCCCCCATCGTCATCGGCGTAACAGTGAAAGGGGACATTGTGCTTGCGGAAGATGGAGCCTAAGGGGACCATACACAGAGCAAATAAAATGGGCCCTAAGATGGAACCTTGAGGTACACCACAGGTTATATGGGCAGCAGAGAAGGAGAGGCTGCCAATCTTAACGGAGAAAGTCCTGTCAGTTAAATAGGAGGCAAACCACTTGAGGGCGGAGCCCTGGGTGCCAACCTGGTCCTTAAGAAGCTTCAATAAAATACAATGATCCACTGTATCAAAGGCCGCACTGAGCTCTAAAAGAATTATATGCACAGTAAGGATATTGTGCATTCTTACCAAATAACATGTAATACATAACCTGTAGATTCTCCTGTAGTGCATATTGATAGCGTTGTAATGCACATGTGCCGTAAGACACGAGCATTTCATGGCAGTTTACTTTAGTTTACACATTCTTTCGGCATCTTGTCACAAAAATCGACCAAAGTAATGTCAGATGACAAACAGCTTGCTCTCAGTTGTTCACAGTGGATGTGTGATTTGTCACACAGAAAATAAAAGCCTTGCATTGCAGCTTTGTTAGCTTCATGCCTTGGAAATGTATCTTTTGGTTGATAAAAAAAATCCTAGACCTCTGGGTTTTGTTTGTAAAAGGTTTATGAAATGGGAATTTCATTCCATTAAAATTGTATACATTATATTCGCCATTATGCCATTTTATTAGGCGCTGAATACGAGTAGCTCTCTCAGCAAATATATGGCTTTATTGGAGCGTCTCCCTCAGTTACTCACAGTGGATGTGTAATGTGTTAAAGCCATTGCAACATTGCAACTTTTTTTAAAAACCTGTTGTGAAATTCCAGCATTTAAGGCCACAACAACCTCAGAAAAAGCCCACTAAATCCTGCAGGCGCTGTTAAGAGTAAAACTCTGCTCATACACTTTTATCCACAGTAGTGGCGAAACATCAGAGCGAGTAAAGCGCATTCATTACTGGACCCTCCAAAAGCCACTTCTTCACTGTGACAGCACACGGACAGTTGGTGTGCGATATCGTCAGGTCTGCTATATGCATAATTGTGCTTATGTGCATTTCAATAGTCGGGAGACATTGAGGTCCAAAAAGGAACAATCACTCTTGTCCTATTGGCGAGCTTTCTCACTAAGAAAAGGTGACAGCCTGGTGGATCAATGCTCAGAATTGCTTCACAGCAAGAAAGTAAGTTCAGAACTATTTTTTTTTTCCCCCCATAAGGCACTCTAGTTTCTTGGATCCGTCCCATACAGGTCAATAAACTGCTGATAGGTGTAGCTGTGTGATTGTCTGTCTGTGTTTGTTAGCATTGTGAGAGAGCAGTGATGTGCCCGGGGTTTTTTCCTCTCCTTTAGCCAATACATGAGCTCCAGCCATCCATGACTCTGATAAGGAGTAAGAGTGTGAATGAATAAAAGGTAGTTTTTCGGTGAGGTGGCTGAGATCTGACGGGATTGCCCTTAGAAGAGTCTGTCGAGCTGCAAACTGGATCTATTTCATGTATGGAGGCTGGGTTTGAAACGGTGATATTACTTTTATCCTCAGCTCGCTTTCATGTTAGGATGAATTATTCACTCTTACAGTTAGAAATGGATAACTTGTAACAGTATAGCATTCAGTGAAGCTGAATATTCATGCTCAAAGTAGGAAACACTGAGTAAAACATCCGTGTGGTTTGTGAAGTCAGTTGTCAGGGGGAAAAAAAGAGAAACCGCTCCTCTCCCAAAATCTTGACCCTGACATTATATTTCTGTCGTCCAGGAACACGTCGAACCGCTGAAACCGTCTTGTTTTGGATACAGCTTAATGGAAGCAAAGTGGCCTTATCCACAGCTACATTCTCCGAGTTGTTGTATCTACTGACCTCTGCCCGAGCCGTGCAATTATGTAGATTCCTCAGATTCTAACATAACTTCGACGTACTGGTTCTTTCGAAGACCACGGAAAAGTAAATAGTCTAGAAGTGCATATGTGGCATGATTGTTTAGGGAATTGTTTGACTGTAAAATAAAGAGTTCCAGCGCTAAGAGGTGGCACTTGAACCCACCTGTTTTTGATGATTTATTAATGGAGAAAGGTGAATAAACTAACATGAATTGAAAAGCATCTTAATTCAGCTCCCTTTTCCAGCTAGCCACCCGTGCAGTACACAGTAGTCGAAGCTCGGTCCTGGTTAGTGGTCACACATGAAGGCAAGGCATTTTGTCACACAGCTGTGTTTATTGTTGGTGAAGTCAGACAGAAAGTACCTTCCATTTCTGAGCATTGCACTCTGCTCTGATTGCAAATACGACCCTTTCACCACATGCACACTATATACATCTCACAACAGGCAGACGCCTGAAGCCTCCGACATCCTTGCGTCTGCATTGTTTGTTCCAGCCCCGCAGTGACCGTACAGTATGTTCTGTCTGTCGAGCGTTTACATTAAGGTCTAAAAAAGACGCAACATGCAGGAGAAGTATATATTTCAGTCTACTGACTCAGTGTCCAGAATCCACAGGTCTTTGAAGAGACATTTTTTTTTTAAGCTTTATGTTTGTGTTTTAGGTTTACAGCTCGTCACCAGATCGGGAAAAAGGGGAAGGCTGGGTGGAGCTGATGTGGGACAGGGTTGGATGCCAGGAATTGGGATCCTGGGATTTCCCAAAAATGCCTGCAAGAGCTCAGGATTTTTAGCATCTTGGCAGAGAATTGTCGTCTTTATTAGACATATAAATCTTCTGCCCCTGTGACACAATCACTCAGAATTAAATGGTAATTGGATTGTCTCACAGTTTAAGTAAATGGTTTTTTCTGGTCTTAAAACAAATTGCTCCTAACACCACAACCAATTGAATAAACATCATTATGCTGTACATTTTCTGCAGTTCTGTGGGTAAAATAAAATGTGATTTATTGCAAGCAATCCCAGGAAAAGAATGATGTATTCACAAAACGTTTTATTTTGAAATGTCCAACATCTCATTTTATTATCCCTGATTCTGATTGGATAATTATGGCATTCAAAAGTCTGCTATTTGTCAATAACAGACCGTTGCTATGAAGAACAGACCGTTGCTAGGGGTTCGGCTCTAATCAGACAACACGGAGGCCTGACCGCAATCATATCAATCCGCTGAAAGAAGTCAAGTAAATCTGACGTCGGTTTATTGTTTCTGTAAGTATTAGCCGTGTAACCTTCAGGGTGAGACAAGACCGGACAAGACCCTGTCTGGGGTTCCATTCTGCTCTACCGACCTGCTCACTGTACATTAGCCCTTACTTAACAATAGCAACACATGGACTCTCAATCAGCCCAATTTCTTCTGGTATGTGTTGAGGCTTTTAAAGGAACTGCAATTTAATAACTTCTGCCCCCTCTTAAGCTTTTAGCCGTGTTGCTAATGGCACATCTGTCTAAAAACGGATTAGATGTTGGGCCAAAGAATTAGGACTATATTGTCTGAATCCTAATTGTGCTAATAGACAGTATTAATGTGTGGTAGAGCTTTAGCCCCCCTCAGAGGAAGAGCCTGCATTATTTATGTTTGTTAATGATGTGAGTTCAGATTTAGGTCTGTGCTGCCAACGAGTTTGTACTTGTACATTTAGAAGATTTAAAATACTGTACTTTTAATGGACAATATAGAAGGTGATGGCATTGCTACTTTAATCTTGTCAAAGTAAAGGATCTTAATAATCCATCTAGAACATAGACTTGCTTTTTAACCTTGTGTTCGCGCACACAACCATCTGCATCATGAACGTAATTGTTCACATACTTGTCTATGCGCTATGTGTGTTACTGGAGGATACCTCTAGAGGGCACAGGCCATATGCCACTACTGTACGTGCAGGATGTAAACAACAGACATGGCGACACTCGAGGAGGTTACTATTATGTTAATTCTGAAATCAAGGCAGAAACAGTGACAGCTTTTGCGTGTTCGGAGGATAGAGCGCACCATCGGCACCGCCCCCACTCTGTTTCTCCAACATTTTCCTCCGTGCACGGACGAAACAGCTCCGGGTTTGTTTCTGTTTAGTTTTGCAGGTTTCTATGACAACTTCTATAATGGAACTTATCTGTCTCCAGGTATTTTGACAGGCATGTTTGTCGCTGTGACACAATAACACATTGTACAGATGTGGATATTGCGAGCTTGGTTTATCAGCTTGTCTTCAGAACTTTCTGCCATTGTTGTCCCTGCTGTCACATCCCGTCTGCCCCTACCGTTCATCTGCATACTGCATCCCGACGCACGTAGTGCCAATGCTTCAGACACGCACATGAACACGTAGTTAAAAGCAAGTACATCTCTTGCCTTAATCCTTATGTTTCTTTATGGTTGCTGGCAATGTCAGACAGTTATCAGTAATGCTCAAGAATATAGATAAAGATGCACATAGTGTCCATTTTGGATTCATACATGGAGAGCTGCTGGCTTTTAATTGCTTCATCTCTCAAAAAAGTCAGTATAAATAATTTTGAATAAAACACAGATCCACTGTTCACTTCCACTGTACTGTAAAAGCCTTAACTGCATCTTCTCTGTGGTAAACAGGTCATTGTACTTCCAGTTCTCACCGTGTGTAATTGAGGAGGATTCAATCTCTCCGAATGAACATAAAGGTTCAAAAAAGGCCAGTTTGTGTGGGTGTGTAACCATGCAGATGAGTGTCTATTTTTACACACTACAAACTGTCTGTTGTACAATCAAGACTGCACACTCAGGAGTGAGTACTATGTTCAAAGCCATTTAAAGTGACCATTGACAAAAGTAACAACAACTCACCACACGCCAGCCAAAGCAGAAGAAGTGCATGACATCTGCATACAGACAGTGGTGGCTCTAAGAAGTCTCACCTTAAGAGAAGAGCTGTGTTGGTAGATGAGAGCCCTCCCTCGTTACACAGCCAACACTTTGTGTCAGATTGAAGGTCATAATTAAATAACGTGTCTGACGAACATGCAAGCAGACGTCTCCCATAGCAGCACTTCCTGACATCATCAGGCGATCAGAGAGCTGAGGTTACAGCTGCTCAGTACGCCAAAGCTTTGTGACCTTGGTCCCGTCATGATAAAGACATCACACGTGCTGTATTAAGCCAAAAGGTGCGACAACAATAGAATACTTATCACGCACGGTTCACTGTTGTCATTCACAAAGGAACGTCAGAGGAGTTGTCAAGGAGACAGACAGGATTAGTCAGCTGTGAACTTACAGGCGTCTATAATATATGAAGACTTATAAGAGAGGAGATATATAAGACGTGTATTAAAAAATGACCTGATTGATTTTTTTCTGAAACCGGATGAATGTGTGTCTTTGTATTGTGCAACGAAGGATAACATCTCCGATAGTCACACTTTGGACACCATTTCCGAAGCCACCTCGAGGTGGTTGAAAGTGAACTTAAAAAGAAAAACCAAGGCCATATCACAAGTTCTGTAAATCACATTTAAAGGGCCAGTTCGCTGATTTTCAACCTCAGTCCTATCATGCTATTATTGGGAGCTGCTGGCATTATGATCGCCCTATGCCTTTGCCTCTCCAAACGGCCCTGGAAAACCTCCACCTGACTACGTAAAATGCATCATCTGGTGGAGGCCTGGGAGCTTGCTAAACTACACTACCTCAATCTAGGACGCCTCCGATGTCATGTCTCATTCAAAATCGTCAGGTTTGAAGGATTTTTTAGACGATCCACCGGTATATTCTCTCTCTGAGCCATTGCCTGCAGCGAAACGGTTGTATTTAACTCCCGCGTCTCTCGCTGGGCCGTTCCTTTCAGAGGAAGGGGCGCAATGCACGCTGGGTGTTGTAGGAATGTAGAATGGGCGAAACCACAAGCTGTTTGTCAAATATCTTTGCTTCTATCGATTACAGAGAACACCAGCTTTGACTGACAGTGGCTTTTTCCAGGGGCGAACTGCTCCTTTAAGAAAACAATTTCAGGAAAAATAAAAGTCACTTTTTACACAAAAAGATGAGAGAACGAGACATTTGGAAACAAACAGCACTAACAGCATGTGTAGCAGTAACATTCAAAATCCTAAAAGCCATCGCCTGATAATCACTTTACAAAAGATTACCTGATGAACGAAACATTGGGATTATTAAATGTTTTTGTGGCAAGGCTTTCCCTCTGCTGCTGTTCTTTGATTGCCCTGCACCTATATGTGATGCGATAACTTCTCTCCCTCATTTCTACAAATAGCCATCAAACATGCTCATTTCACATACACTATATACACTTCTGCTCTGTGTTCCAAAAAATACTTGCAAATGGCAATATAATGACATTTAAATTTCATTTAATTTTAGTAGACTTAGATATATATGAAGGAAATTATAAAATAAAGTCGCCAAAATGTATTCTCAGTGTGATACTTATGGCTCTGTATGTGTCACATCTATGTATATGTACGTATATCTGTATATAAAAGTTATAGAAATCTGAATGGCCTCACACTTCAAGCAGCCTGTATAAATATTTAGAATCTTGTATTTTCCCTGGTGCATTCACATGTCATTTCCACCTGATACAAAAAATGTGTTAGTATCTCGAAAAGAACATCTGGAGGTGCTGAGCCAGATGCCCGGTTAGTTTTGCCATCTTTTTACAGAAATATACCCAACAGGGAAGTTCACCTAACGCTACCTCCTCCTGCAGTCTGAAGCAAACCTGGCAGACGGCCACAGATGACCCACCGTCTAGACTGAAGGAGCGCAACGCTGATTTACATCTTCCCACGGGAGAAAAACAGGACAGATGCAGTCACATCTGTGATCACAGTTATGAAGACACACACATTTGTTTTTAAGAGTAAACAAACACTTCTTTATGGATATAGGCACTAAAGATGACAACTGTGAGTGCACTCTAGGTTTGTGGAGTTATAGACTCCAGACTGAATGCTGAAGTTGCATAGATCTGCTCCAGGCGTAGCAGTTGCAAGTTAATTTTAATAAACCATAAATATGTTTTATTAAAGTCTTAACTGGTAATGAAACAGTCTGAAATATTAGTGATGCCTCTATATGAGCTACAGAAGCAAACAAGATCAAGATAGTTCTATATTTATGCCTGACCCACAGCCGATGAAGCAGTTTAAAGCGTGCACACAGGAAGTGCCTTTGTTGACAATTTCCACAAAGAAAGATTCACAATGAGTGATACGATTGACTGTCAATAGACAGCAGGGCGTTTTTTTTTTCATTAGAGAACACTACTTACACACAAAATCAGCAAAGAGATAGGACTGCTTTGTCCACAGGGGGCGCCAAATCAACACAAACAAAACAGTTCCTCAGTAGCTTTAAATTAAAGCAAATATTCTCGCAGAGGGGGATGCCTGTAGTCCACCAGCAGTTAAAATGCCAACACTATAATCTTTCTCAAAAGAAGGTTGGTGATTTAAAAAAAATCACCTCATAAATGGTCTTTCCCTACCACTAATGCTGGTGCCATAGAGACCCTGCTACTCTTCATATCTGTCAATACATTAATGAGGCACATTGGCCCCATTGCACTCTGGGCTGCGCGTGTCTCTGGGGAGCTCGGGCAGCAGGGAGAGAGCGGGCCTGCTCATGATTGCTCTGTTCTCCACAGTGCATAGCTTCCCTTTAATCATCCCCCTTTTTCAAACTTCTCTTGTTGTAGCCTCGGGCCAATCACAAGCGCAAACTCGCTGCTGCTTCATCAATATTCTGTCATTTCTCTCACTGTGGGATCATAGTGTGATAAATTTCGCTCACCGGGATGCACCGTATTGCCCCGTTGTGTAGATACCATGGGACTGAGCAAATGGTTGGAGGCGGTATTATGTAAAATGGGTCCTATTGTGCGTTGACAGTATGTAAATACTACATGAACTACAATAACATGCAGCCATTTTTCATTTAGAGAAAAGACCATCATGTTGTGTGAAACAGGCCAGCTAACGTTGGGTTGTAACAGAAAATGTGCATTGACTTATGTGTGAAGCATCATTTTAACCATGAATATCCCCGAAATAACAAAAGAATACTACGTCTTGTTTTAACTTTACAATATAATACGTTTTTGTGTGCTTTCTTTATATAAATTGAACTGATCAAACCTGAGTAAACCAGCCTAAAGAGACCAAAGTTGTTGCTTTGTCATTGTGCATCCCTATTTTTAGAACCTGCATTATATTTCTTCTCTTTGTGTTTCTTCAAGGTACACAGAAATCCAGTCACATTATATTCAAGGCGTGATGAATAACTTCTTCTGTAACAATTATGAAGACTGTTGAATGTTGAAAACAAACCTCCATGATGTCAAAGATCACATATAAACTCAGTGCGGAATCAAAACTTACTTTGATAAGAAAGTCACAGAATAGCAGCAGATTTAGCAATAACACACTCAAGGTCGTGATGTTCTACTGCATATCATCACAGCTGTGATCCGGTTGTAGATAATCACAACCTCGAGTGTGATATTTCTTTTATTCAACAGTTGTACAAACTAGAGCCTGACCCGTTTATCGGGCAGCCGATTTTATCGGCCGATATTAGCATATCACAGATACATCGCATCGGTAAATATATTCTCTGATATGCTCCGATATTAACATATGAAGTTCAGCAAAATATAAAACATAAAAAGATTTCTGGATGAGTTTAAAGCTGTGTAATTATGTTTATTGCCGAACAGAGGATGCTGTATTTAGGGTTAGGGTTAGGGTTAGTTGTTATTTGTCGATACATGGGACTCATAGCTCTCCCTACAGCTGGAGTCAAGAAATGCAACAGCCTCCTCACTCGTGGTTACAACTATAAACCAGCACAAAAATGACAATTACCAACATATGCCTTATGCAGAATATGTTCCTAACAGACACATTACAAACACTAACAAAAATTATTTGCATTTTGGAACATAAAACAGCAAACTTAACATCTTAACAAACTACTCAGTCAGCACTAAGGCCTCAGGCATGATGTTAAATGAGGACTGTCCGAATCGCACCGTCCACTATATATATGTGTACATATACATACACATATATATATATATATCCTTAATATCCAAATCGTTATCGGGCCCATAAATCCAGTATCGGTCAGGCTCTAATACAAACAACAAAAAGTAGTAGAGAGTAACAATCAACAACAGATTATTTTTTTGCTCCACCAACTCAGCTTGTTCCACAACTTAACTTAAACTGGACTTTTGTTGCCAAGCAACCCAAACACTCTCCTGCACTCTGTGTCTACAGGTTACCACTGATCTGCGGTTTTTATCATGTACATTCATCTGTATGTTTTAATTCATCATCAACCAGTGAAATTTGAAATTAGTCTAGACATACAAGGTCTGCTGTAATGTTAATTAAACAGTATTCAGAATAGTAGCTGAGGCGGAGTGATACACAGAGTGAAAAGTCCCAGTGATATTGTATTCTATATTAGCTCTCATGGAATGCCTCTTATCTGATCAGATTACTTGGTCGGAACAAACCGTTGTATAATCCAGTTTAATGTACTTGTGCAATTCCATCAACACACTGTATAGTGCTTTTAAATCTTACAGTATGTGCTACACTGATAAGAGATAAATATTCATAACTACAGTTTGTTCTCTCAGTAGTTTCTCTATCTTTCTCTCTGTTCCTGTCAGATCAGATATATCATTAATATGGATCTCTCAACACCACTGTTCAAAACTCAGGCTGCCGAATCAAAACAAATACAAAATAAAAGCCTTTTTGAATAACAATAGCATTTCACTTTATGTCAAGTATCCATTCCCAGGAAGCAGCATAATAACAATCTCACAGAGCTGTCCCTGACAGAGCTGTCAGCGGGAGATATAGGGAGAGATATACGCACTGCCCGGGCTCAGGCTTTGTTGAGATGTCATGTTAAATCATGTTTTAGTATTCTGCTGTGGCAGCTTTATGCGAGGACATAATCAGTTGTAATCAAGGAAAACAAGGAGGGCGGCTCCAGCTGAGGGTTGGAAAAAGCTGGCCGGCCTGAAGAATGATGCTAAAAATGGGTTTATCGTGAAGACATGGGCGTGTGGGCCGGCGGGGGGAGGACAGAACCCACCGCCTGCAGTGTCATATCAAAGCACATTTAAGTTTTCAAAGTGGTTGTGCTGTTTTTCTTTGCTTTGGTGTTCCATTCCCATCTGTAAGATAAACAGCTGCCTTTCTCGTCTCATCTATTGTGAAGCCACAGAGGGGAAACATATTTGCTTTGGAACCTCTGCTGATGGATATTGATTGGACGAAAACAGCCCACATCTATATGCACTCGGGTAGTTACCTGCTCTGACAGTCACCTTTTGAGGTGAATGCTTCCAGACAAGGACAAAAGACACCCGACAAAGGGGCGACAAGTGCTACTCAAAACATTATCACAGGGGTCGTTTACGTGCCATGCTTTGGGAAAGCCAATGTTATTTCTACTCTGTTGATTTTTTTAATGCGCTAAAAATGCTTCCGAGCCAGATGGCACGTCTTGGTTGAGAGAATCGGCTGTTTATGTGTAGTCCTGAACCAATGAGCAGTGCTTTATGACGTGTTAGACAGCAGATTAAGTAGCCGTGTCCGGGGACAAACACCCACAGGGCCTCAGCACCCTGATACTCGACACTTTAGCAGTCTATTTTTTGGCTGCATTACCGCATAGTGCGCCCAAACTTAGAGAGCAGCTTGTATTAGTCTTTAGGACTGCCTCGGTCAACAATATAACTTGATGAAGAATGTGATGAAGAGGCAGTGCTATTCTTAACGTGGCCTTCCTCCTTGTGAGAAACTATTCTGCCCGTCCTCATAGCGGTCACTGGTCAGGGAGAGATTTAACGGCACGGCCAAGGTCTTTGGTATGAGCAGAACCGACTCCCTGACCTCTGTAATTGAGATGCAGGAAGAATACTGCATTCGTATCAAATGAAAAACTATTTTGATGCAGACAGGACGAGCAGTTGCCAGGGAAAATAAGTTGATCGAGGAGTTGTCTGCCCCTTGTGGTTTAGTGGCGAGACCTGCTGCTGCCGAGTCTATGATTAGATTGAACATGCACTCATTTAGCTCAAAGTTGCAGCCGAGGAATACGCTCTGTGTCAAGCGACAATTTCATCCCGAGATAGTTGCTTGAAAAGAGACTAATTGTTAATTTAGCAAGATGGAGGTTTTTTAGGGAGCATGAGACAGAAAGAGAGAGAAAGGGGGAGATTTACCAGCTGACAGAGCAGCCAGGGGAGAGGCTGAACGCTGTAGGTCAGCTTTGGCAGCAATGTCAGCGTGATATGTTTGCAAAGGAAAAGTTGGAGTCTGTTCACATGTTTCCTTTTTTATTTATTGAAAGGCAGATAGCACGTCCGGGCATTATCCCACAGCCAGATAAGAGCTTAAGGCCCCTGACATTGTGCTGTCGCCAGGAGTGCGACTGCAGCTTCAAAGCCAGTGACACGTCAGCTTTTGATCGGAGAATAGGCAAGGGCATCTGCAAACCAGTGGTCGAGGTACAGTTCAGTCACATTTCTGTGCAGAGCTGGAAGGTAGCACACAGCTGCCGACTTGTTAACATGCAAACAGAAAAACTCATGTTCTGCCTTTGTGCGCACAGTCAGCTGCATGCACACAGAAGAGACTGATGATAATAAATAATGCAAGAAATACTTTGAGTATCTGTAAACACACAGACTTTAAGCCGGCTAACACCATTATCTCACTGATGCATGCTGTTGTTTTTGGAAATAATCATATTCTGTAAACACTTCCTCGTGTTTGTCCGTTCAAGCTAGCCAATTACATCTTACAGCAGGTAAACACCGTACTGTATGTCCTGTCAGAATGTTGGGATGGGTTTTATTTATGGTGAGCGGATAGAAAATATTAAAGGTGAGGTTATGTTGGATCAGAAGCTTCCAGGCTGCTTCTCAGAGCTGTTTGCTGCTGAATTCATCTCCAGTATTGTGCTTTAGCCGCTCGGTAAACTTCCTGTCTTCCTGTTGCAGAGGAGACAGAAATAGCAGGAAAAAACAGATTTATTTGATTATATCCGTGATTCAATTATTATGTATTAAAAGAGGAAATTCATACGCACATGCCTGGATGTTCTACAGTACAGAGAACAGGCACAACGCTCATGGTTATATCACTGTTAGGAAAGAGATGAGGGTTTTTATTCACAAAGATCCTTAGAATAGGAGTCCAGTTTAAGATCACTGGTCAGCAGTGACGGACTGGACCTGACATTTCAAACAGACAGGCCATAATTTTCAAACCCAACACCAACCCAGCCAAAATGTTAACAAAATAAAGTGAGAGAAGAAACTACACAGCCTGACTAGAATCTAGAAATTTGCAGACACATTTATCACTACAGCCGCTGACGAATGCCAGAACTTCTTTCAGACAATCTGAATAGCAGCATTCAAGTCGAGGTGAAATGAAAAATGTAATTTCAATCCTTTTAGATCACATCCCCGGTAATATTGTGCATCTATTTGACAATATAGGCCAAAAAAAATACAGAAAAATAAATGTCTTCTTATTCTTATATCAAAATCCAATCTTTTTTTCTTCCGGTAAAACTAAATTTCACGCGTGCTTACTGCACCAAACAATTTTAACCAATCAATCTGCAACATTTAGCCATAGAGCACCAAGAACGCTCGGTCAGTTAGCTAGCTACTGTGCTGTGGAGAACGCCTGTCTACACCCACTACTCAACGATCAAATCAAATCCCTCTATTGATATGTCCCGCCTGCACGTCCTGTTCCACTCGGAAATACGTCACGATACGGAAGCTAGATATTCGAAATGCCGTTTCAGCTCGACTTTAAGGCACAGAACAATAAGATACAACAGCCAAAGTATATAAGAACAATTATTACACAGCTGTGTTAAAAACTTGATTCTGGTTGGTTAATTACAGCCTTCTGTTATTTCTCGATAACAGACCGTTGCTATGAAGAACAGACCGTTGTTAGGGATTCTGCTCTAATCATACAATCAGGACTAACTGTAAACATATCAATCTGCCGGTAAATTTGACAGCGGTCTGTTTACAGAGGGAAACAAAGAGAAGAGCGGGAAACAGTGAAGAGCAAGCAGTAAAGGTTAAATGATGCAAAAACTTTAGGCTACAACAGAGAGATCTGCAAATCTGAATATGGCACATAAAGTACCTAAACATTTATAAGCAACACGTACGGGATGCGGCGGTGTTTAAAGACGATGAATAGAAAAGAAAATGTCAACAGACTCAATCATTAAAAACTGACGTTAGCTCATGGTGATATGAGTAAAAATGGCTAGGTCAGCTCATTTTAATGCAAGTAAAAATGGCTAGGTTTGCTCATTTTAACGTGAGTATAAACGGCTAGGTTAGCTCATTTTACTGCTCATAAAAACGGCTAGGTTAGTTCATTTTAATGTGAGTAAAAACAGCTAGGTTAGCTCATTTAAAGAAGGCTAGAGTTAACCGTTGCTATGGATGCAGCTCTCACTGTGAGTGTAACAGACTATTTTTAAACAGAAAGTGGAAATAAAATCATGTTTCAATTAATAAAATCATTTCTAAATCCATATTAAATTATTGATTTCGTAAGTAGGTAGCCGCATATTAAGCGGGATAATGTATAGTTAGCTGGTTATTATAGGACAATTTTGTAGGGTGAGACAAAACCTGTCTTACCCTACAAACTTACATTATCCCTTAAATATATGCGTCGTATCTTTTTATGTATGTAACAAGCTGATGTAAGTGCTAACTTAAGCACTGCTAACTAAAACACTGCCGTCATTGACACCAATAGCTACACATACGCGGCCTTGTTGATGACAGCTTTCAGAATAAATCTGTTACCTGTGCACAATTTTCACTTTGAGACACAGAGTTTTATTTGTTTTCTACACACACTTTTTCTCTCTCTGGATCGGTCAGAGGCCCTATTCTTCCTTCCTTCCTTCTAGTTTGGCAGTGCTGAAGAATCCTCTCGGGACTTCCCATGTTTCTGCCCTCACTTTCCCTTTTCACTGGCTAAAAGAAGGGTGGCATGTGTGTTTGTATATTTAGTCATTTAAAAAACAATCTCAAATGTTTTGGGCTATTATTATAATTATCATTAATGCAATGATGATCCATTCAATAGGCCATGTTCAGGTTACCCTTCTGGCACTTACCCTGTTTCCAGATGGCCAATCTGTCACTGACTCATCCGGCAATGAAACCTTTAATTTCACTTACTGTCAATGTTGTAGACTGTGATAAAAGAGAGAAAGACCAAAGACAACAGAGTCACATCAGGGGAACAGCAGGGGTCAGAGAGAGAGAGACACAGTGACGTAGTGTATTACTCATGACAGGAAGCATTGTGACTGAGGGGATAAAGAGAGAAATAGCCTCGCCTTGCTGTAGCTTTCTTTCCTGAAGGTTTAAATCAATGCTTAATCAGGAACTCTGTTCTTTCTTTTGAGTCAGTCCGACAGTCAGCAACCTGCTGTTAGGCCACCAAATGTGTATAAATCTGCTGCTGAAAATAGTCCCTCAGAAAGGCACTATTTACTACTCTTTGAGTAAACTTCAGAGCACAGCGTAATGGAAAATTTTCCCTTGCAAACAAATACATTTTTTGTCGTAAAACTCACAAAGATAAACGTCTCTCTTATAGCGTTGTTATGTATTAAGATTTTACCACACAACATTTTATTTTTTAGATCTTTAGCAATCCATCCATATATTAATTATCTATACCGCTTATCTCAGGGGTTACACACAGAGACAACCTTTCCCACTCACGCTTAATTTTAGAGTTACCAATGAACCTAACGAGCATGTTTTTGGACTGTGGGATGAAGCCGGAGTACCCGGAGAGAACCCACGCATGCACGGGGAGAACATGCAAACTCCACACAGAAAGGCCCCCTACGTCTGAATCGGGATTCGAACCAGGAACCTTCTAGCTGTGAGGCTTCAACACCAAACACTGTGCAGCCCATCTTTATCAATGACATTGTAAGACTTATACATTCAGTCTAAACCAGCAGATTTGGGCCACAGAAAGTCAAAGTATATAAAGAGTTAGTTTTGGTCTTTAAAGGGGTTTTTATTGACTTGTAGATAAATAAAGAATCACATAATATGTGTAATTTTCTTTTTCAAATGGTTTTTCTTTCGTAATATATTGCAAAAGTAAGACAACTCTCTAGATATTCCAGCTGAACCGCTCCGAAAGCTAAATCCTTAAAGTGAGTGTCTAACAGTACTGATGTAATCGCATTAAAAACGTATTACACTAAAGCTACAAATACAGTTACCATTGAGTCTCTAAATATCTCACTACTATACATCGATGACTGAGAGCCTTCAATCCGCAATGTGAAGTAGAATATTCCATCACAGCTCTTTGGTTAAACATCTCTAGGATTCCCTTCTTACATAATTACAGGCGACGTTATATGAAATGCCTTTAAGAAACATAGAATAGAGATGATGTGATGCATAAAACGGAGCCAGAGCAAGGCCACGTACCGCCGTGTATGACGATCAATCCTCCTAAAGACCTTGGAGAAGTAAAAAAAAAAATCTGTTCTTTTTTGTCTTAAAGTGCAAAACAGTATAAGCAAGACACTGACGAGCTGCGATTCTACAAAAATATGATAATACAATTAAAAAATAATGAGAAGATTTGGCAAAAAGGAAAGAATTAGGTGTTATAAAAGTCTGGAAATGTCCTTGAGCGTGTTGCTCCTGAAGATCAGCACATTTGAATGACAGTGCCTCCTGCGTGTTGTGTGACGGCATGTGTGCGTGGGCGGGTGATTAAAAGGCAAAATTGTTAAGCTCTTTGTCCATTAAGGTTGAAAAGTGCTGTTAAAAAGCAGTCAGCTTAGCATAACCACATAAATAACAGGTTCTTTTTCATAAGCAGTATATTCACATTTAATAAGCAGTTGATAACACACTATAATTAAAATGCAAGCAGACATAGGTGTTTATTAATATAGATTGGAGCAGCTGTAACTCTTGTGTTATCTGTCCTTATAGCTGCATACAACTACATAGTGTTAAATTACCCTTAAGTGAATGTACGTTAATACTTATGAATGCAGGAAAGCGGGGACTCATATTAAAAACATTATTTCACATCAGTGTCTGACAAACATCTGTACAGTTAATGCACATAGAAGCCGAGCCTGTCATTTCCCAGCACTCTTTGCAACAAACGTTTCCCCTGCTTTACGAGCTCGTGAAGTCACATGAAGGAAGAATTACGATGTAAACGATGATGGTGTGCACATCCAATGCCTCCATCAGCTGCCTTGTCAGCCCTCATTACAGAACCGTAGGTATCACGCTCTAATAACACCTTTAATGTCAACAGGAATTGCAATAGCTATCACGCACCGTGATTACAATCATCTTTTAGGGTGACGATGAAAACAAATACAATGCAATATCCTGATGTGAGGCGGGGGAGCCGGGGGGGGCCGGGGAGGGGAGGCGTTTGGTCTGTGATCTTCATTGTGATTTTTTAATGAGAATATCAGGCCTGTCAGTAATAGGCAGCTGATTATAATGAGGATCTCTGCTTGACATACACTTCCTCTCTCCTACCCATCATACTATTACCACACTGGAATGATAATGTGGGCTTGACTTTCCTGTTGTGACAGTAACTATTTCATTAGTATTACATCTGTTTGACCTATATGTTAGGCCACAAAGAGATGCATGTGGAGTCTAATGTAAAAGGAAATCATAATTTAACATAATTTATTTCTATTTAAATGCTGTTTTTCTCTCTCTGTTTGCTCCCTGGTTGCTTTCATCTCCTCCTTTCTTAAAGGCACAGTGCCATCTAGTGTGCAGTGCAGCTGCTTGCATGCAGGGGCTGCTTGTTGCAGTCGTATTATTTATTCATGGGCAATGCGCAATGAAGTGACAGATGGATTCTTCCAAGGGTAATACTGATTATTGTGTGAACTTTTCCTGTACTTTTGAATTGTTTCACCCTTAAAGCATCAGATATTTTAGGTGTTTTAGTATCATAGAGGAGTTTTATTTTGTTAACAGGGCATTTGTCCCAATAGGGAGTTGTTAAGGACTGATAGGACCATGTTTTGGTTGTTTTTTGGGTTCATAAAGGTTACGTTCGACATCCATTAATGGCTCCTTTAAGGCTGCACAGTAAAAAATATTGTAAAATGTCGTCTCAGCCTAAAAAATAAGTTGTAAAAGTAAGCTGTTGATCTATTTTCATCCGCATAAATCATGGCAGCACTATGTTTCGTGCAGGTGCTAATTAAATATTTGCATTTGTAAAACATGAATATGTATTTACAAGTTTAATTCACGCTTTTACAGGCCTGCTTCTGCCAGCTGATCCCGAGAAGAACTGTGAATCTCCCACTCGTTAAAGCAAACTTAATATGTGAGCTTTAGTCAAACATTGCCAGTCAATCTCTCGCATTGAGCGCAGCCTTGACCCTCTGGGCAGTATCAGAGCCGCTGAAGTGCTTTGGCATCAGTGTGACAGGATTAACACATCAAAAGCAGAGTCGGGGCCTACAGCAGCGTCACACAGGCAGTACAGCACCTTTCATGTTCTGCTCAGGTTCACTACAATTTCACGTAAGCCAACAGCAAGTCAGACGGAAAAAGATAATGGGGCCAACCTGCTGCTATCAGGCTCTCCCTCAGCCTCACTCAAATATGTCAAATTCTGTGTTTGATGAAAGATTGGGAGTTCAACAGGCTCAAGTCGGGGAGCGATATCTGACTGTGTCACATGGCCGGGATGCAAAGGAGCATTTACGTTTGACACTGGAGCTGAAATTATTGCTGCGAGCCTGCATGGTCCTACTTTTCGTGATGCAAACATTAGATAGTCGACGCGGAGGAGGGGAAATTAAACCCCCGTCATTTTTAAGGAGTCTCAGGGTTAAATCCCAAGTTTTCTAATCCTTTTGATAAGGTGTGGTGAGAAGTGAAGGCGGGGCAGGTTTATAATGAGGCTACAAATGAGATGTATCATGGGTAACAGAGTTTTAAAAGAGATAAAAGCTCAGTTGGAGCCGAGTTTGAGCAACATAAAAGATTTATATACGTACATTTTTCATATTGTGTTTTGTATTCCTATCACAAGAATATATGACAGTATGTAATATTAATGTAAGGCTTTGAAGTAAAGGAATTGTGTTTTATTTCCTTCCTCAGGAAATAGAATTTCTTATTAAATTAATTCCAAGTTTGCTACAAATGTGCAACAATTTAATTATTTCCTTTATTGCCGCCCATATTTTTATCTACTGTACTTTAATTTAAGGCTTTATTGCTGAAGCGTCAGTAAAAGAAAAAGACAATTGGTGTAAAACATTGTTCTGTTTATGTGTGTTTATGAATGACTGCCTGCTTTATAGCGTTTGTAAGTGTCCAAGTGTGCTTGTGTCTGTGTTTAAAGTTGCTGTTGTATTTTATGCGTGTGTTTGTTGTTTCTCAGCTTCCATTAAAATGAATGAAATTTGCTCCTACAGTTTCTCCATGTCTCTTAGTATGTTTCCGATTCAGGGTGTATTTTTGATATTTGGCAGAGTCTGGTATTTGGGGCATGAGGTGAGGAAGTGTAGCTCTGACTCTACCTCTTGTGTGTCACATTGGGAGCAGAGTCTCTCCTCCTCTGGCAGCCTGCTCTTTCTGTGCCGACCCTTCTCTGTATCCAGGCTCTTCCCACTCATATTCAGGGCTTGTCTTGATGTAGGATTTTTTTCACAAAGGTGTGGTAACATTCTAATGTGAATTTAGAGTCAAATATCTTTTTAATTACTCTGTGTCGTAACTCTTCCAGCTGCTGTACTTAAACCCAGACTTGATTTGTTTATCCAGGTATCTTTCTCCCTTGTAATGACCCCCTGTCTTTGCTCAGGTGGTTGACATAAAAGAGAAACTGAAGCTGTCAAAGAAATTCTGGTCCAACCTGCCCGAGGCGATGTGCGTGGAGGACAGAGTGACCGCTGGAAATGCCAGCGATGAGGACTGCTGGAACGGACACACTAAGGGCAGGTAAGTGCACCAGAGCCCGGGGGCTAATGCAGGCCAGCACAAAGGTTACTTTAAAGTCCAAAGTGTGCTCGACTCCACTGATGTTCATCTGTGTAATCCTAGAATAAAGGTCCTGACTGTTTAGTGTCACTGACTGAAATGAGGCTGTCAGAGCTTGGCCTGCTTTTTCTTTGATTCTTGTAAATGTGGTCTCTTAGATGCAGATTTGGATTCACACTTTACAGTGTAGTGTAATTAACTCAGATGCACTCTTCAATTTTTGTCTAGACTTGTGTGTTTTCATTCATTTTTACAATCTAAATCCAGCATGGTGCGACCCTTAATATTAATTTTCAATAAATATTTGCACGAGCGCTCGGAATGCCTCCAGCAACGGCTGAGGTCACACTTAACTCATCCATGCTGCTTCCATTTACACCATCAAGTGTGTGATCAAAAGATGTTCACCATTCATTACATTCAAATTCTTCAAATAACCCTTAAAGCTAATAATTTGACCCTATAATTTGACGGCATCGGGTGTGGAATCTATGTGCAAAAGGAGAAGAGTCAATCAAGGACGTCAGATAAAAACCTCGCCCTCGTTTCAGGGGTCTATATGACGCGGAGTGACGTGAGCTGACGGGAAACAAACGCCGTTGTGTGAGACGATTTGTGGAATGCCCTCACATGACGGCTCGCTGCTTATTTATCAAACAGGAATGCAGGCAGCTGACGTGTTATCCCAGGAGAAATATCTCACAAGTATGTCAGAATGTTACCCGACATGATGAGGTCAAATGTGGAAGCACCGTTATAACCTGGAAGTGCTACTTTCAAGTGCTCTATGAGACAACACAAAAACAGCTTTTAGCAGGTTTATAGCAGTTTTTATTGAGTTTTTTTTTTAATATTTGCAAATAAGAGTTTAGTAATTGTGTTATTCCTCAAAAGGTACTTCCCTGAAGTTCAGAAGGATGGACTTACAAACCAGGTGAATAACCCCGAGGTGGCTGTGGACATCACCCGACCAGACACCCTCATCCGCCAGCAGATCATGGCTCTGAGGGTGATGACCAACAAGTTGAAAAATGCCTACAACGGCAACGATATCTACTTTCAAGACTCAAGTAAGCATTTTTTTCTTTCCCCCCGTGAAAACGTGACAACATTTTTCGAAGCAGGAAATCTATTTCTAGTCTTGCCCTCGCCGCCCTGGTTGGTCGAGTTCACGCTGCGGCTTGTCACTCATCTTGATGAGCTGTCTAGTTTGAAATGCTACCTAACCTTGTGGCAGAGCTAATCAGCGTCAGTGAAAAGGCACTGAAGGAGCAAATAACCACCACGGGCTGTGTGCAGTTAGAAACAATGACAACACAGTTATGGGGGCAATTTGGAGGCAGTGCATTTTATGTGCAGTCTCCTTGTTCATCTTTAACCCTACAAAATAAAAGCACAGGAAATATAGTTGTTTTAACAGTAACAAATGTGGTATTTTGTTGCTTAATCTTTATTTACTGTTTGTCACTAGGGGGAGTGAAAATAAAATGTAAGTTTGATGAATGTAGTTCTACGGAAGCCCGGAGCGGACATGCATCCTTACATTTTATTTACTTCTTTTTTCCCATATGGCAGCATGACATGTCCTGGTCTGTGATATCACAGTGAGCAGCCGGTTGTTTTGTTTTCTAGGTCGCAGGAAAATTATTATCACGATAATGGGCCAAATTAACTCGTTATAATGGGAAAACCAGCTGTGTTATCCCTGAGATAACAGGTAAAATAAGTCAAGATCTCCAGAAAACAACCAGCAATAACTCGTTATCACAGGAAATTCGGAGTTAATAAAATGTATGGATGCATGTCCACTAAGGGCTTTCGCATAGGTCCAACTTATTAGCTCTGTTTTGGGTCTCCGCCCACTGGTTGAATTCTTCACTGTGCTCTACAACTATGTCTGCCAGCCACCTGCTGGTGTCCATTGGGTTTTTCGGGGCTGCGTCTACCGTCAAGCTAAAAGGCTTTAAAATGCTCTTTATAGCTGAGGGAAAGTTAAAAGTCACATACACACAACATACACATACACATCTAAGTTATAGCAGCTGTAACTTTAAAGTGAAAAAAGATGCACACTGTATCTTAAAGCAACAGTTTGGCGTCTTGACTGATGTTGAATTTTCAGCGATGTGCTCAGTCTGGCTCGTGCTCTGTTATGTTGTTTCAGGCGATGAAGGCAGCGGCTCGGGCAGCGGCAGCGGCTGCACAGACGTCTGCCCCACAGACACGGACGACGTTGCCACTGAAGCCCCGGTGGTGGAAGCCGACCGGAGCGGGCCTGTGGGTCATTCTGCCCCGCTCCATGCTCCCTCTGTAGCCCTGCCAACCATGCTGGCCCTCTCAGCCCTGGCACTCCACCGACAATGGAGATAATGCTGGAGGAACCAGCTAAACATGGACAGCAGGGTTCTTTTTTTCTTTTTTTGCAGTTTTTGTATTCAGGCAGATTGAAGCTACAGTCGAGCAGACAGTCTCCAGGCTGCCCGCCTCGCGGTTAGAGGAGTCTGCTCTGAAAAAGAGAGCAGTGATGCATCATGATTTCCCACTTTTCCCAAAGATCGTGCAGTGCCATCCTTAGACTTGATATTTTACGGCATCCCCTCACCGTCTATCCCCGATGCCGACCCGACAAACTCTGCTGCAGAGATTTCTTGCACATATGGCAGGTATTAATGTAGGTCTCCATGTGGAAAAATATAAAACGCACTTTGATTGTTTTGATTTTTTTAATGCAAAAAAATTGTTCGTGTGTTGAAAAATGTTGAGAATGTGGTTGTTGGATGCATCTAAAAGAGGCACTTAATAACTTTTAATATATGTTTAACATTGAAAATATACAAAGGATCTTAATGGGGGAAAATTCAGGAACATGTGGTTACATTTCATTTTAATTGAATCCTTCTTCCATTATCATTAAAACATGTGCCAATTTAGATTTCTGATTAGAAAAGAACATTATTATATTCTGATATTGATCAGAGTTGTCATAAATCCATGTGGGTTTACAACATGTTGCTTCCTCTCATGTTTCAAACATATAATTTCAACCATAGCTACATCAAAGGTGAAGTATTTTAAGGGTCTGCTCATAGCTATCCACATAAACTGTTTAACAGTGAACTCATATTTTGTAAAAAGGGATTAGACTGGCTTTTTTTTTTTATTACGCATTTGCCTTGCAACAAAATTTATAATCTGCAGAATATTTGTATATCATGCTGGTTTCTCAGGCTTGGCTTCAGGAGCAGACAGAATTATTGAAGGGAAGGCGGCACCGAATGGCAGCGATGCTGGTTCTGTAGTGTTTTGGGCTGCAGGTCCTTGTGTGTAGTCAGATAATTTGTCAGAGACAGCTTAAGAAAATTCTTACTAATATTTAATAACTGATCAATAATACATTTATTTACTGTTTATATTAGTAGGGTAGTTTCCATCAAACCCCTTTATTGCATCTGCTACATGTATGCAAAGCCACTAAATAAGATGATAAGACTATCTGTTAAAGACATTCAAATCTATCCTCAAATATTCTCTGCTGACGTTATAAAGGTCCCACTACATGTGTCCTGACCTGTTCTGTATATCTTTGTATGTAGATGCACATTACAGAATGAAAGGCACCAATTCAATACAGAACCATCATCACTGTAGGACGTCTTGTGCTGCTGTAATCTTTACATTAGTTTACAGTTAGTGGGTCCTTTAAATTTTTCTGATGTATTTTCTGAAATGTCTCTCCACTAACTTTTTTAGGACGTTCAAGGTCGCCTGGATCTGCTTGTAAAGGGGCAACAAAAAGCTGCCCCTTTTGCATACATGATTAAATAGACATCCTGTAACTACATCCACAGTTTGGATAAAATAATCTTTAAAAGCTACAAAACTCAAATACTGGTACAGTATTAAAGTTCAATATGAAAATTAATTACCACGCTTGTGTATATGCTGAAGGAATGATTAAAAGAAAAAGTAGCAAACAGCACACAGTGGTTACTGGAAATGCAAAGAAAAGGTCCCTAAATTTATCTGTAAAGCTTGAATGGTTGTGTCTGCAGCACAGACAGGCTTGAAGCCGACCACAGTCACCTGTGAAATGAGAATCTGTGGAGACCGGACAGGCCTGAATGCTCCGCTGAAGCTCCTCAGTAGAGCGTACTTACAGAGAATGTGAGAGGCCTGGCACTGCTGAGGGGGGCGGACAAAAACCAGCCGGTTCGACGTCCACTGTTCTCTAAAAGAGCCCGTCAGCTCCTTAACCACCAGGCCAGCTCAGCTTACATATCCCAGGAATTAGCCAGTGTTACGCCCTTAGCAGTATATCGATGACTATATGTTGAGCTTTTTTTCATTATTTCACTAACAACAGCGTTTCCATCAACATTACAAGAACAAACATATGGAGAAAATATGTCATTTAAAAGGATTCTTTATTATGAATATTGATCTTACAGGATGCCCTTTTTATGTTTTGTATCATTGAACTTTTCATGGTAATATTTTTGCAATAAAATATTGAAAATGGACGTCTGGTCAGACAATTAATCTGAAAAATAGAAGTAGCAAGAAACGCTGTAAGACAACATTTTTTACAATCAATGCATTGCTGTATGAAGTCAAATCCTAAAGAGTTTGGAGTTTGAATCTTTGTTCAAACCAAGAGGGCGGAGGAACTAGTTGAGAAAATATGCCTTATTGTTTTTCAGTGCAATTAAGAGGATTGCATTTGTGTTTTGTTACTGTTCTTGACAATAAATATTTATTAAAAACATTCCAATAGATTTGTATCTGTGATTTTGTAAAATAATGTCACCAAACCAGTTTAAGTGTACATTCATTCTGATTGGCCCCACTTGAAACCTGTATTAAGTTTCTACTCTTATTCTCAGTGATTACTACATGATTCACATCATTATTCTTCTATGAAATTAGAGTGAAAATCTAGTTACAAATTTTAGTTTGTTTACAGGATTATTATTTTCCTCTTGTCCACTGAGCATTGAAGATCAGCTGCTCCGTCTCTCTTAGGTATGTATAAGGACTGAAGTGTGTTTCAGAACAACAGGTGAACATCTAGGCTTCCTCTGTGTACTTTCTATTTGTGAAGTCTGCTTTTATCAGAGGTTCAAAGCCTCTGTTTCTCCGCTGACGCAGCCACAGCACAAAGATAAGGAGAAGCACCAGGAGACCGATGAAGATTCCCCCCAGAGTGGAGCCCAGCACAAACACACTCGGCCCTCCATCTTCATCTGTAAAGATGAAGCACAGGTAGGGGGTTTCAGAAGCCTCTTTGCAGCAGAATAAACAAATGTAAAGGTCATTCATCGTGTTAAAAATTATAATGAAGAGGGATTTGACAGATTTGATACAGCTTCTACATCAGTGACTTGGCATTAATCACAACACTTCACAGCTAACTTTTCTATTGTTTACACCTACATTCCCCATCCGTGCCACTTGTTAAACACTAACATGAGTGTGATGCTATTAGCAAGCATTTATATTTAAACATGTGGGGAAAAAACATGATGTAATGCCTTCACAAGACTTAGATGTCTACTTTACTTACTACTGCTCATGTGGAAAGAGAATTGAAGTCGGTATAAAAGAAGAAACTTTTAAATTACAAAACTTAAAAGCTGTAACTTTTAGGATTTTGTTAGCATTGAAAAAATGGGCTAGCCGTTTCCCCTCCTTCCAGGATTTATGCTAAGCTAAGCTTACAGGCTGCTGGGTCTAGCCTTATATTGACCAAACTGATATGGGAGTGATATAAATATTAGTGAACTTTAAAGGCTTTGATAACTTTGAACAGAGCCAGGCTAGCTGTTTGCCCCTGTTTCCAGTATTTATCCTAAGCTAAGCTAACAGGCTTCTAGCTCAAGCCTCATGTTTACAGCACCAATAAGAGAGTGGTGTCAATGTACGTAAACATTAAAGGCTGAACGTTGGATGTTTTGTTAGCTTTGAACAGAGCCAGGCTAGCTGTTTGCACCTGTTTCCAGTCTTTGTGCTAAGCTAAGCTAACGGGCTGCTGGCTCTAGCCTCATTTATCCCACACCAATATGAGAGTGATTTCCATGTTAGTACACTTAAACGATTTAACTTTGGATTTGGACATAGCCAAGCTAGCCGTTTGCCCCCGTTTCCTGCCTCTGTGCTAAGCTAACAGGCTGCTCACTCTAGCCTCATATTTACCGCACCATTAAAAGAGCAGTATCAATTTAAGTAAACTTTAAAGGTTTAACTTATTAGCTTCTGACAGAGCTAGGCTAGTTTTTTCCCCCTTGATTCAAGTCTCTATGCTAAGCTAAGCTAACAGGCTTCATGCTGTAGCCTGTTGTTTCCTGCATCAGTAAGAAAGTGGTGTCAATGTTAGTAAACTTTAAAGAATTTAAAGTTCTTTTAAAGAACTTTGGACAAAGTCAGGCTTGCTGTTCGCCCCCGTTTCCAGTCTTGATGCTAAGCTAACTGGCTGCAGGATCTAGCCTCATATTTACCTGACTTTAAATGAGGCAATGAAGTTCTCATTTAACTCTCTGCAAATAATTGTATTTGCTTAAATGTCAAACTATTCCTTCAGTTTCTAGTTTTAACAGCTGCTCACCATCAAGGACGACAGAGTAGGAATATCCCAGCTGATCAGATGGAATGTAAATGTCCTGGTTAGCAGTCGGCGGGAAGAAAGGAACCATGTTGTAGTCCCTGTTGTGACCAATGGGGGCCATCTCATCAGGGTAGGTGACGTTGGAGGGAGCAAACCTTTTCATCCACTCCTCAAAAATGGCGTCTGTGAAAGCATGGAGCACCTGCGAGACAAATCAAACCAGAAATGGCTTAATGATTTAAGAAACAACCACTCTAGCCTGTCTTTTCAGAGGAAACCATGAGATCAGATTCTGACCACAAAGATGGGGTCGTTGGCTGCAGAGTGAGGCAGGGAGCTGGTTCCACTGAGCACGTCGTGGACGAGGTTGTGAAGGTTAGTGACTGATTCATCCAGTTGTCCGTTTGGCATTTCGTAGCCTTCAAGAGCGTTTCTGTTGGTTAGAAACACAAAGTTAGCTTCTTCAAATGTAAGTTTTGCTAGCACGTAGACAATTGCTAGCTAAAGTGAAATAGCAGGTACAGCTGTGAACTTGCTATCAATGCTGAGCAGGTGAGTTATACCTAAAACTAGAGGAGGAGTTGGTGTAGTATGGAGGGTTGTCGAAGTCTCTAAGTCCAAGACAGCTTCTGACGTCATTCATGGTGGGCAGCGACATGTTACCTCTCTCCATCATGCCTCTCTGAATGGAGCCCTCATTGGTGCCATTACAAAGGGTAACCAGGCGATTGTAGTCATCCAAACTGGAAGAGAAAACCATTTAGATGCTAAAATGTTCAACTGATTTCTACCATCAGCCATGAATTATTGTTTTTTTTTCCATCCCATCAGTGTTTGTGCTGACCTGTTACATATCACCCCCCAGTTGGAGAATCTGGACTGGCTGCTGATAAAGGACGGGTTGTTGGGGTCTCTTCCTCCCAGCATGGAGTCGGTACACACATCACACTCTCTCTGCCCCGTGGCAAAGTTCCAGTAAGGGATCGCAAAGTTTGGATTGCCTGTCAATCTCTGTGGGGAACAGATTCATTACATTGTTATATTACATCAGTATTAACTTAACTTACTAAACTTACATAAATGTTACATTTGGTCATCAGCATGAGCATTTGACCAGTGGCATGTCCAAGGGGTGGCATGGGGTGGCATAGATTCCCCTTAAAATGTGATTGGCCACCCCCAGATGTCAGAGATTGGCTCTCTGCATTTTCAGTTAAAACCCCCTTTATAGTTGCAACAGGCTGCTAGTAGTTTTGTAGTTGTTTTATCTTGTTGGTACTTTCTACTGTTACTTTAAGAGATAAGTGCTTAAAGAACTAATTATGGCAAATTTATATGTTGCCACTCTTTTTTTCTTATTTATAAAAAACCTACACAGGATATGTAAAAATAATATGATACCTTAATGTACGTAGTTAAAGTAGACATGATTAGTGGATACAGAGATAGTAAATAAATGGTCATCAGACATGTGATTGCACTACATTATTACTATCTCCCCCCTGTGTAAGTCAGTAAGGCCGCCCCAGTCATAAAGTTTGGACACGCCCCTGCTTTTGATGAGTCCAGATTGCTTTACTTTGTCTGCGACTGATCTGATGATTTTCTCAATTTCTTATCCTTAAGTTTCCCTGTTTCTATCAGCAGCATGTGACATACAAAAACATTTATGTAGAGGCTTTTTCTTTATTCTAAATAAAACAATAACAGGATTTTAACAATAGCCAAATTCAGGTTTCTAAATTACTTGAACAAGTAAATATTATGTATAAGGTGATTACAGAAAGAAAAGCTAATCACCCCAAATGAAACATTTTACAGCTACAATAGCCTGCTTATAAAATCCTAACTAACTATTCGGTATAATCTAATACAAACTGTTGTACTGTTACTGATCCTGTCTAATCATGCCAAAAAAGAATGAGTTGAATAGCACGTCTTCAGACGATAACACACCTGTAGCTCTCTCTCCAAGGTGAGGAGGTGATACCTGTGCCAGGTGATGAATGCAGGTCCTTTGTGTGAGAAATCGATGGCTTTGAACGGACGACCCGGACCTGCAGGGAAACATGAGTTAATCTATGGGATCACATGGCATTCATGTGCACATTCCACAACATTAGCTGTGAGAGAAATATTAATACTTTATAATCCATGTGTGAGTAACCAAATTACTTCTGATCTCTCACCAAAAAAAAAACAATGAAGTCATTACAGAAAAAAGAAATCAAAACACAACCTGCGTTCCCTTTTACATTTAGATCAACTCACATTAACTTACATTTTTAGACTTTACTTTACTTAACTTTACACACTTTTAGATTAAACTCATTGATAATAATCAGAATGTGCATCAAATGTATATGCTCAATAAATTATTGATTAAAGCACCATTTTATCTCATATTATTTGGAAATGTCTGGAACAACCTTTAATATGGCTAAAGTAAAAAAAAAAAAGACATGACAATGTTCCTTATTTCTCTAATTGTATATTCCATATAATGTTTATGATAATATAACTGTCATATTCCCAGAGTCAACCACACGAACCAACCATTTCCAACAGTTTTATGTTAATAATTTTTAAAAAATCTCTTATTTTGGTAATTGACGACGTTCCTATTAATATATCCCATTTACCCATATTTCTGATCATTGTTTTGATGATATAACTGTCATAATCCACACAAACCAACCCCTTCCAATAGTTTTATGTCAATCTATTTTAAAGAATCAACTCTTATTTTGGTAATTGGCAATGTTCCTAGTAATACATTTTTAAGATCAGGCGTTATCGTACTAAACAGAATCAACCACACAGTAGTGTTGGGACCATTTACCGAGCAGAGTGTCTCGAACTGAGTAGTAATGCTGCCAGACGAAAAAGTCGTACACGGAGATGTTGGTAACTTGGGGTTCATTGCCGTTTGGTCCAAGGAGTCCCAACCAGTGCTCGGTGGCGATGACATAGTCTGGGTGGATGCTGGTCTTAGCCATGTCCAGAGCATCCAGGAACTCCTGGAGCTCCTCAGGGGTCAGAGAGTGGATGTTCTTCCGTACTACAGGGGTTTTCCTCTGGTCACAGTTTGCTCCAATCCAGCCAAACTTACACTGACCGCAGTCAAACCCTGAAAAGTTACCTGCAACACAGAACGCAAACTTAACCTGTCAGATCATTTCTATGCAGATGATGTTCTACCTTTGACATTATCGTTATTAAAGGGTGTACATGGCTCACCATTACATCTGCAGGTCTGGTTGAAGAATTTGGTCGGCCACCTCTCTCTGTCATCCACATTCCTCAGACTGTACGGTCCCCCCCAAGGTTTCTCGTCCACTTGGACAGTCACGCAGCTTCCTCTCCCCGACAAAACGCCGCACACGTCGGCAGGATCTGATCCCAGAGCGGGGCAGCACTGCTTGGACTGGATCCCCTGCACTGTGCAGCAAACGCGAGGAAACTGACCCTTCGTAGGCTCGAGCCAGACAAGAAAACAAAGAAAACCAAGACCCAGAGCGTTCTTCATGTTTCACCTGCTTGTTTCCTCCAGTCAAATCAGCGTGTACATCAACTTTCCACAGCAATGCGGTCAATTAGTTCCCCCAGAAGAGTGTGGAATCTCAGTCTGCTACGGTCCACAGTTGTGTATCTTCAAATTCGATTCAGTGATAGTTTTTAATAGCTGCGGAAACAACACTGAAAGCCGAATCATGTAGTGTTCCAGCTGGTTTCATGCTCATTAAAAGAGCCTCTAATTTCTGGTCTTGCTTTTGTAGAGCTTTAGGAGGATTAAACCACCAGTCTTGTGATGATCACCTGACGGTAGAGCTGGGAGCCGGACTGAGATCTGGGTGAATAGCGAGGAGCTGCCTGGGGGGACTATAAAGTGTTGTAAAGCCACTTTGTTCCAAAGACTGAACTGTGTCTGATTTGATGCTTTGAGGAAAAAAGAACAAACATCACATTTGTTTCAGAGAGAGCACATTGTAGAGTCGGATGTACTGACATCTGCGTAAATTTATATAAATGTGTGAAAATATACCATTAAGGGATGATGCTGATAAAATACGTTTTTTTTAAACTTTTTCTCGCAACATATACATTCATGTGTCGAGTCATTCTCAGTTATTAGGATGAAAGAATTGACCTAAACTGAACTACAAAAGTCAGCTTTGAAACCAGCTTCCTACTGTACGACTGTTGTTGTAAATCTTCGTGGGGGTCTAATCACTTTAATCCAGCCTCAATTTACAGTCTCTGAAGTTTTTGGAGCTTGTCATTGAGGCGGGTCTTCTCATTGTCAGCAAACTTTCCACCCGAGGTCTCAGCTGACACCCTTTGCTGTGCATGTGAGCTGAGAAAAAAAAACAACTGTTAGGATTATGGGATGTGCAAGTACAATAAGACAAGTATGTTTACTCAAGGACTGTTTTTAAGTATGATGATGAGGGACTTTGATGCTACATTGTTCATATCAGTGTCGGATATTGTACATTTTACTCCAATACATTTATGTGGCAGCTAAGTACATTTTTTAGATTTTATATTAATACAAACTCAAAACACAAAGTAATGTCAAAGATTAAATCCACTGGTTTCCAAAGGCAGCATCTAATCTGGGCCCTAAAAAGACCTTTCCCCTCTAAGCTTATCTGATGGTCTCATTGAAATACCGGTTAAAAGGGGTAACAGTATCCATAATCAAGATAATAAAGCAATGAACATAAAAGTGCTGGTGCAGAACTGTGTGTTTTTCTTCATTCCGCCTCCATGACTCGTCTCATAATGCCCCAGATTTATCCAGTGACCCTTTGGAGGGAGCCCAACCAGGTTAGGAACTAATGGATTAGTGTTTAAAAATACAAAGTAGCACAATGCTCCACACGTGGTTATGCATCTCTATGAACAGTCAAATAATGACATATAAAAACATGTTTCCTTCATAGAAGAAAACTAACTGCAGATCCAGTTTGATCTCATACAGCATGTTTGCTGATATGACTTTTGTACTTTTACTTAATAAGAATAAACAGTAAATAATGGATGAAGGAACTGTAAGCAGATACGGTGTTCCCATTTTGTCTTTAAATTTTACCAATTGGCTATTTTTGTTAAGATAACAGAGCTTTTGTTTAGAGTTTAGTTTCATTCAAAGAGTCTGGACCGCAAAAAGTTCCCAGAGGCGTGCACAATACTGTTCATCTGGTCTAATGACAGATAAAACACTGGATCTAACTACGTCAAACAGCCTATAAAACTGAGCAGATGATACTTTGATTACATGACTGGATTTCATGTGACCAAGTGTAACCCGGAAGGTCGGACTATCAGTGTCTTGAGCCTGGTAGCTCCGTAGCTCATTAAAAGGCTGAGCGCCTCCCTCTTAGCTCCCCTCCCCTTTGAGAATATGTATCAAATTAAAATGTAATAACTACATAAGGAGAAATAAATCTGGCTTATTTTTGTATATAATATACCTATAATTATTATTTTCATTCACACAATTACGTGCCAATGACAAAGAGTGATTATGACTGCTGACCTTTGCTGCTTGTTGTGCAATTTAATTACTTTGTTTGTATCATTCCAAGCCTGATAGCCGGTGTGGGCAAACATTAACTTAAAATAATGGAGCTGTTACTTGTCTATCAGTTACTACAAGTGTCGATTTAATTCAGTGAAACACAATAAGTTTGTCTGCACTAGTATTTTGAAGCTAATCGCTGTTTATGGACTGCATTACGACGACTCACAGACTGCTAATTCTAGCTTGAGGATGCTAATCGCTAATGTGGTGGATGACATTGTGATGCTGAAAAGGGGGGAAAATGAAGAGGACAAAGAAGAGGACTGTCAGATTGAGCTGCATTTATATGGTAAGTTAGCGCTTTATGCTGAAGGTAAGCTACTTCTCTATGCGCCGTGTGCCTTGGGCTAACGTAACTACAGCTAGCAGGTAGCTGCAAGCTAGCAAGAGTTGTGTTGTGCTGTTATAGTAAGGTAAGAGGAGTTTTATTTACTATATTTAACTCTAGCCGGGCTACATTTGTTTTTGGTCATAAATTAAGTATTTTGTAACTCCACAGATGCTTTTTGATGGTTTTAGATTGTTGTTGTGTTTTGGTTGCATGTGTTTTGTTCTGTATCGAGGTAATTGAAAACGCGATATAGATTTAGTAACCTGCATCTCAACTATATACCGGGAATAATTCTAGGTCAATTTTCTGTTGTAGCCTAATATTTGTTTTTTTTTGTTGCTGCCCAAAAATCATTAGCACCTAGTTTTTGTTGTAGTTTTCACCTAAGAAAGCCAAACATAGCTTGAACTGAACTCCTTATCCACACACTCACACTTGATCCATGAGGTTGCACTTGTGACTACAATGGAGAGAATCACTTGCTCTGTCTTCAGCAGCAGTCAGCACAGATGGTGGTATGAGGTGATCTTATCATGTGGGAAATATATGATTCAGGGAAAGTAGCCTTGTTCTCTATCAGGAGCTTCACAACAATCAAAGAGGCTTTGTTAAGAGAGAAACTCCTGATGGTTACATTTTTCTCTCTGACCCCGGCCCTGATGCATTCCAGGGGCCCGGCATGTGACTGCTGACAGTATAAGTACATGTAGTATTAAGAGTTAAGAGCAGTCTTTATCCCACCACATCAAAGAGAACGTATGGGTTTTTTTTCTTATATGTATTAACATACATATTATAATTGAGATCAAATCAACACAATTTAAAATTTTAAAATATGTCCAATTTCGTCATAACTACTACCCTTCAACTGTACTCATAATTTCATGAGTCTTGTTATCACAGATGGAGGTGTGTTCAATCATATCAAAGTAGTGTTTTTTTCAAGTATTTCCATGGTAAAATTTCCTGCTTACATCCTTTATATCATAAGATTACTGTAAAAGAGAAAAAAAAGTGCTACTGAAGTTTCCAATTTCATGTCAGTATGGTTCCATTACAAAAATTTGTTTGGGCTCTGAATTTAAACGCAACAATTTTTTAATAAGATCATTGACCATCTAATTCCCCTTTTTTGTTTTGTTTTTTTGTTGTAAAACTAAAAACAAAATTAGTCCTTAACATGCTCAAAGTGTCAAGAGTCTTAACAATAATAAAAAAAATTATATTATTTACCATTTTATTCCCTTATTTTGTTTTTTATTGAATGAGTAAAATATCTCAGTAAAATTTATATGTATTTTTTAAAGTAAAACTAATAAAAAAAATAATCAGTGTCTAAGTCCTAAAGCCCTAAAGTGTAAATGATCAGATAGACATGAGAGTTTTTTTCTACATGGAGCAGACATAAACATGGCCCCCTGAGAGAGCTCATGTGTGACCGCTGAGTCTTTTACACAAGCGACCCTGTGAGGTTCACTGCACTCGAGAGGATTAGCGAGCCGGATTCCAGGAAAGAGTCAGATGGAATGTCTGTCCAGAAATAATTTCTCATAAGTTTCAGCAAACACGTCAGCGAGAGTGTAAAAGCAGGGCGAAACGAACCATCAGGGTGTTTTTTTCTATTCTGATGAATTTTACAAAAGACTTGATTGTTTTTCATCACAGACACGGATTGTCATGTGGAGGAAAATCTGATGTTTGGCGGGCAAAAAGCTGAATCCTTTTCACTGTAGCACACACAAACATGAATTGAATTAAAGACGAGATACAATCAGATGTTTGCAAATTTAAAAATGATCTGCAAACTATTTTAGGGAAATCTAAAAGATAGGAACGCATACTGTTTACACCGACAAGAATGACCCCTTTCAATTCAAATTGCATATATGCAATTCATATGCATTGAAACTTGAACATCCTGAAATATGTTTTTATAGGGCTGAACGTTACTGGTTTAAAGAAATATTCCTTGATTTGGCTACTAAGTACCTTCTAGTCGTACTAGTAGTTTGCAGCTGGAATTATTTGTTTCAAAATACTAAAAAAATTGCAGCAAAATGGTTAGAAATGATGCTGAATACTAGTTAATATATACTGATAAATTGATATAGAGAGATATGCCATCTACAAATATATTTTTTTTATATTTTTTTTTATCCAATTGTTTGAGCTTTTAAAGATTCTGTTTTGTTTTTAGCAGTTTATCGATGTAGTCCTTTTTGTAAAAATTGTTCCAATAACTGAATCGTGTGATTGACCCTCATTAAAAGTTGCTCTGTCAAATTAGCTGAACTAAATTATTGTTCTTCTTTCAGATATTCTGTTTCCATTACTTTAACTGGTATCTGGAGGTTTCTTCACATAGCCTAAAAAAAAAAGTGTAAATAAGCAGAATCCATTATTCCCTCTGAAACACAGGATGGTGCCAGAGAGCCACGGAGAAACAAGCTGCTCCTTACAACCGCATACAAGACCTGACTGAGTCTGGGTGAGTAGAATATATTTTCAATGAATAAGATTTTCAGCCTTTATAATCAAAAATAATAAGTAAGATTAGAATAATATTAAATATTTCTGTGATGATCGGAGGAGAGTTTGAGGCGACAGCATGGAAAGATATTTATAACACAAAAGACAAGGTTCTCATTTACATATCACTTATTAAACTCTTTGCATCTATTCACATGGAGTTCCTCTTCAACATTAAGATGTGCATAATAGTCCATAATGCATCTTTAAAGCGAGACAAAAGGAATCAATCTGTTCGCAGTGTCTCAAAGAGAATCGCAGGAGGATGAGATGAGTCATTTGTGAAATGATCCACCTGTTACCATGTGGATGGAGAAATGCAGCCACAGCTGTCTGAATACTGCACTTACCACCTGACCCACTCTGCATACGTTCAATAGGGATATGTGTTGGCTCAATAATAGGAGACCTTTTACGTTTTTAATAGAGGGCCCTTCAGGTGCATTTCGAACAGAACTCAGTGTGCTACTAACTGGTGAACATGTCATCATCTTTATTATAGTATTGTGCCAGTAGTAATAGTATTATTTAATTAATTAATTAATTGATGTTTAATGTGAGGAGCCACTTCAGAATCTCTGATGAGCTGAAGGCTTCCTTCTCTGTAATCTTATTTTATTTTACATTATATTTGAAAATACAGGTATATTTTTTATATTTAAAGTCTTTTATTTTGAAAATCTCATGAACACAACTTTTAAAAAGGAAGATAAAAGAGGTCAATAGGTCAAATTTAGATTTTTAGTCATTATAAAGAAGGGAAAACACAAAATGATGCACGTTGACTTTCAAAATAAAAGCTGCCTATGTTGATTCTGGTTTTAAAATATTGCACTCTCAAAATACTTATTGTAATAAGTCCACTAAATACCTCTGAATTACCAATGTTTCTAATCAGTCCAACACCAAGATACAAATATTGAATGCGTGATCAAATTTTATGCTTCATTCTTAAGAACCCGCCAAAATAAAATCCTTTTTCACCACTCAAAATTACTCTATCCTGCCAGAGACAACAAATCCACTTTGTGTATTGTAGCATCTTTATCTGTTTGTCTTCCATAACAGGATAAATGTGTCTCTTTTGGGAATTTCAACTGTTTATTTTATATTAGGTGAAAATTTGGGGCATTGCTACATCAAGACTTTCGTCCCTTTTTGTGCATGAATGAACCACAAATGTCAAAAAGCAGGTCTTTAAATAGGAGCGATGGAAAACGAACAGTAGTTTTGGTAGCTGTGTTAGTTTGACTCCTCTGTGCCAGAATATATTCCACTGTGAGAGAAGGAGTGATGCTGTTCAGTCAGAGGGGGAGATGCAGTATCTGCAGACAATAGCAGGGGGGCAGTGTTGCTGTTTCTGGTGGCCCCGGTTCACTGGAATAAACTGGCCCTAACAGTTTGCATTTCCTTCAGGATGCTCCACGAAATACGCCATGAAATAGTCTAGGATTGGACATCTTTGTACTTTAACTGTCACCATTTCAAATTTCGACCATGCCGAGCGGTGACTGACAGAATATACAGCGGACTGGGTGGTATGCAGTCGTATGAAATGACTAGCCTGCATAGAGTTTTAATCCTCTTTAAGACTCCTATCCATCTCCAAATTAATATCTAGGGGCCACATATTCCTCTGCACTAGTTTGTACTCCGTGTAACCCACTTCTCCTGCAAACTGATCAAATTATCCACTGGAAAATAAGATTAATGGTGATGCTGCGAAACACGCTCGGGGTCAATTATTTGGGAGATTCCAGCGATATCCTCATTACGCTATAATGCCGATTCAAGGACGAGCGGCATGAAGAACAGTGTTGTAGATTAATTGGCATTAAAGGTCAACATGCGTTCAAATTGGTGAAGATGCTATCCACTTTCATCCGTATGAAGTGCACAGTATATGGGAAACCTATAATGCTCATTACATGCATTTAAATGAGTCTGTCCTAATTACTAATCAGTCTCTTGTACCATTAGAGATGGAAATTAGAAATACAAAACAGACCTCTGGGCATCTTTCACTCAGAATATATTACACTTTCTTTCAGTGTTGGCATTTAGAAAGAGAAGAAAAAAGTCCAAACTTTGTCGAATATTCGGATATTTCAAGGCGAGAGTGTCACTTTTTATCACTCAAGCTTAAATCTGTAGAAGTGTGTGACACTAAAGAGCACTTGTTAGTGAATATAACAGAGCAGTGTGATATATTTTGTTCATCGGGCTTCTTAAAAAACAAAACTATACTGTTTATTTTGCTATGCCCCAATCAGAATATTGGCTAGACCCTTCAGTGATTCTTTCTTCAGTGATTCCCGCCCACCTCTCTGGCAGCTTACCGATTTACATTTGAGCATAATGCAGGCATTAGAGGAGGCACAAGGCAGCCCTGATAAGTTACAAAGTGCTCCAGGGGTAAACCTCGTAAGAGAGGGTTTGGAGTTATTTACAGCGTTCAAATCCTTCAAAAATTCATGTCTGGAGGATGAGATTGGTTTTGCAGTTGATGCTTTGCACACAAAGCAAACACAATACACACGGAGGGTGTTTAGCTCCAAATGACCAGATGACATTAATTCTAATTGACTGATCTCATCCCATGCTTAGGACCAGTGTGTGTGATACCGCTCAGGACACAAGGGCCCTGTCAAGGCACAATGTTCCGCACAAAGCAGCAAAACACAAACACTGACGATTGGCTTAAGAAATGAGGAACACACAGGACTAAAAAATGATTTTTAAATGCAATTTAATTTTCAATGAAGCAATACTTAAGTTGTATGGCATTTTCTATTCACAGATATGTTTTGATTGTGCAATTCTCATAATAAGAGTGCTCGGAAATTGCAGAGCCTTTACAAAGGAGGTTAAAGGCAATGGAATTCCGTCTTATCAGAAATGCTCTCTGTACAGTTGTTCCATTTGAAATGCATTTAATTGCAAATAGAAAAGAGGAGAGAGAAAGGCAACAATGCGAGGGTCTGAAGCATTTTTCTCGTCTGCTTTGAGTGAGCGTATTCAAATCTTTGCGGGGCAGACAATGAAGGAAAGGAATCGTGCTCTGAATAGCCTCTCTCTCTCTCTCTCTTTCCTTTTCATTCCCGAGCCAATTCACAGCCTTCTTCTTCTTCTCTGCTTTTAGGGGCGGGATTTCCACTCGCAGCTCAAACTTCCTCGCCAGCGTAGAACAACACAATCCACCTGATAGCCCACATATGTAGTCCCTATGTCGCCAAGAGAGACCTGGGTGTCATCTGCATATTGTTATACACGGCTATCTCCAGGAGGCCGTGTTTGGTTTTCACCCACTTGTTTGAACCAGGATGACGCGCCACAGTCGCATCAGGCTTTTTTCCAGGCCTCTTTCCTCTAAAGCCACGGCCAAGCCTTGACCCGGGATCCCGCTCCCCGCTCGCTCCACAGAGGGGAGGAGTATCTGGGGGATCATGGGACACAAAAGTGCTCGGAGCCTGCGCCTTTGTTGGGGGCAGAGCTCGGTGAGAGAGAACACCCCCCAACAGATCTGCTGACAGTCTCACGGGAGCAAGAAGAAGAAGTTGAAGCAAGAAAAGTGCACCCTTCAAACTTTCCAGTGCAGTGCTAGGAATTCTATTTTTTCTCAACAAAGATTTATACATATTTATACAAGCCCAAATACTGATAGGAAGGTGGTAGAAAAAAAAAATCTTGGAATTGCAGAGGTAAACTATATGTAAATGCCATAAAGTAATAGACTTGTAGTGCAAATCACACCATTTTATCTTTAATTTTGCTTTCGTACCCTCCCCACTCCCCCCCATCCTCTTTCCTCTGGCTTAAAGGTGCATCAGAGATATGCATTTAAGCATATTCAGAACACGGGGCGTGAAATTAAATGTGTGGCAGAGTGAGAAAAATATACAGACGCTGGAGATGCCTTAAAAATAGTCATTTATGCAGATGGAGAGGAGTGAAATCATTTGCAATGGGATGACCCTCTCTCCAAGCATTTCTCCCCTCACTGTTCTTCCCTAATCTCGCACTGTATCTTCATTTTTCATTGAACTCGCCAGTTTGCTGCTAAGCAGCCTTGTAGATAAGGCAAAGTGCTAAAAGGAGACGACAGAAGGAGCTCAGTGGGCCCGTTTCTATTGCACTTTCACCCAAGGCAATGGGCAGAATTTAACGGATTCCTTCCAACATATGTTTTTGCCAGATAAGTAAACAGTGTGTGTCGGAAATGAAAAAAAAGCATTTGCAATTTAATGACATTACAGCTCCCAGCTTAGCCCGCCGTGCTGCGAGGCGAGGAGCAGAGAAAGGGGAGAGCGGAAGAATGGAACCGGGTGTCATCAATGTTTTTTTTTTTTCTTTTGCCTTGCAAGAAGCAGCACTGAATTCTTCTTATTCTTTTCAAACCTCTTCCCTTCTCCATCCCTTCCTGCTATTTTGTTCTCCTGCCCATAGTTTCCTCGCCTTTGTCGCAATGAAATTATCTATTATTTTATTCAGCAAACTTGCCTTCCTCCTGCCATTCTACCCTCTCCAGCATCTGATTCCCTCAGATTCTCTGAGCTAAAAACACATCAACCCTGGCCGAGGGTGCTCTCTCTCTCTCTCTCTCTCTCTCTCTCTCTCTCCCTCCCTCCCTCGCTCCCCCTTCACCCTCCTTTGTCTGGCTTCATCAAAGTGCAATAGATGCTTGGCACAATAAAGAAGAGCAAGCCTCCATGTTGTCATAACGCTGGGACCATCAGTAGGTGATGAGTTGGAGACTCTCTATATGAGCGGCAGTAAACGACCCATCCATCCTATGTGAGACTCACTGATTTTCCTCTCTGCTCCCTGCCGGCTGTCAGGCGGCTGCCTTATTATAGAAGGCTAATTGTGCAGGAAAGCAGATTATGAGAGTGGTAGGATGTACTCCTTGACCATGTGCTAATGTGATGACAAGTTTGGGGACCCTCTAAGCAAAAGGCGTCGCACGCCAGGGCACTTTTGGCACCGGCTATAATCTGCCTTTGGTATTAACTCAGCAAACCGGCTTGTTTGAGTATGGATCAATCGCTCGCTCATTATTTTTACAAGAAAGCTTTATATTCAAGGCGCTTTCCTGGTGTTGATCTCTCATTAACCATGCTATGTAAATGCACTGGCAATCCCTGTGTAAGGGATACGTCACCCCAGGGCCCGGGCTTGCAGAAGCATGTTAAGGAGAAGAAGAAGGGGCAGGAAATTTGGGTCAGTCGCCTTCGCCAAAACTTGAATTTCAGGTTTTCGCTTAAAGCCCCCCTGCTCAGCTTTTCTCTTTTAATGTGTTTTTGTTTGGTGATGTTATGTTTTAAATGTCAGCCCCGGAGCTGTCCAGCAATTTAGGAGGCACAAAAAGCCCTGTCTCAGTGTCGCTTCCAAGTGTTCGTGTTACCTCTGTAATCGCTGCTGGCTGCAACATTACACACACTCCATTCACTCCCGCTCTTTTATCACCTGCGAGTGTATTCACTTTACAGGTAAAAGGTGAGATAGGGTCAGAATCAGGTGATAATATTACAGGAGCAGTACAAACGCATGGTTAGCCACCTCGAGGTATTAGCCGCCTGCTGTTAAGCTAGCTTATGTCTCGGAGCAGAAAGGCCCCGACATGTGACACTGGGTCTCCAATCTGCATGAATTGAACTGGCTGTCAAGATGCATTGTGCATCAAATTAAGGAGGAAATATTTCAACTTGTTTACTCATTTCTTACAAACACGCTGCTCAGACATCTGTTCGCCTGACAAGAGATCATGTTGCACGTTGTAGGAGAAATCCGGGATCCTGCCATATTTGGCTCCTCTGTGCGCCGGCATGGTGAATGACGCAACAGGAAAGTGAACCTGACAGCACCAGGCATCGGCTCGGTGTTTCTTTAGCGCCCTACATACATAAATCTCTTATTATTGCTGTGTGTTAGCGATGTATATTTTTACACCTGTCTGCGCTAATATCAAAGTGCAGAGGTGTGCTTTTAGACATTCAACTTCATTTGTGTCTCCTGTGTGAGTTTGTATGGGTGTCATCTCTTTGAGGAGCGAAAAAAAACCCATACGGCTGCTATTCCCAGGTTTCGTTTTATTTTGAAAAGGCCTGTCAGAGGGCACTGTTCCTCTTGACCCATTTTCATCTTCATGCAAACATGAATAAAAACGCTGAAAGTTCCAGACTCGTCCATAAAGCTGCCAACATACGTAGCAGCGGTTCAATGCTCCTCATATTTTAATTGCGAGTGGTAACTTAGATATTTGCGGCGCAGAGGCTGAATAAAAGCGTGTATCTTTCATGTGGAATAATAAAGAAGAACATTTGGAGAGGAGGACCTCTCAGTGGTTCAAAAGCGATAGAGACAGATGTCTCTCTGTCTGCAGGTACTTCAGCGGCTCCTAGCCTTGTCACATACTTGTTAGCAGCACAGTCGGAGTGAAGGCCACACTTTTGATTGCTTCCCCCTGTTTCACATCCTTTTATAGATCCCTTTTCTTCAGGCACACACAAGCAAACAAAGCCAGAATAAATACAATGTTCGAAAGCCATTTACCTTCAAAGTAACCCTTTGTGCGCTAACAAAGAACATGGAGAATTTTCCACAACACAATGCGACTTGGCACAGCGCGATGATGCGGCTGAAGAGTACACGGGGCTGTCTGAAGGACCAATGCGTGTGATGTCTGGTAGGACCATTCATAATAGATTTGCTCTGAGGACCTTCACATTGCCTCCCAATTAAGGTATGAAGTCATGCTCCTTCATCAGTATAACTAATGGCACGTTTCATGAGGCGGCCATGTTTGGAGATTAAAGACGCGTTCTGCACGTGTTGGATTTTCTGCTGAATATGATAAGGTGTCCGTACGAATTATTGCTCTGCTGTCAGTGCCGTACGTACACTTGTGTTCTTTATATCGTCATCACTGAGGATCTATATGCTTGTTCTGGTGCATTAAAGCCTGGCTGCAGGAGCGTGTGGGAAAAAATGTGACAGCTGCAGGCGCGAGATCGATGGCAGCCCCGCACCTGATGCTACGGCTACAAAATGGAAACAAAAATTGCATTTTTAGACGTGAGATTCTGCAGTGATAGAGACAAAACTTTCAGTGTTTTTCAGAACACAAAGATGAGCGACGGAGAGACGCATCATTTGGCGAAGATCTATTCCACCGCTGTTAATTACAACAAGACTGCAAAATTTGACTGCTAAAGCACGATATCACAATGCAGGATGTGAATCCCAAATCAAGCATTGCACCCCGTAATCCTGTTAAAATGTAATAAATAATCCCTGTGAATTAATGTTGGCAATATTTCATTTTAATAAGTTCGAGAGAGAGGGAGAGAGAGAGAGAGAGAGATGGGGGGGAATTGATGGCATTACAGCTCACTCACTTCAAGTGTGGCTGTGAGTGTGCAGGCAGCAGGAAATCATTCCTTCTCATTAAAGGTGCAATCTTCGAGCCCCGCAGATCTTTGTTGTAATAACTGGGGAGAAATAATCTCTTTTATTGATAGGCACATGTAGCAGAAAGTATGCCAAGTGACAGGTACTTATCTTTTTTGCCTGTGTCCTGTGTTAAAGGAAGATATAATTCTTTGTGACTGCTCCTCGGGGCATCGGCTCTTCAACTTCATTATTTCGACTCATGATAGATATATTTTTCCTTAAAAACCTGAGAATTAATAGGAGAGCCGGCAATCTCTGCCAGCGGTCATTTGGAAATGGAACAAAAAATGTCACGTCAGTTTAAAGAACATTTTTTAAGGCTGCTCGCTTACATTATTCTAATTTATTGATGGATTCACAGAGTAATCCTATGCCTCATGTTTTAGGTTATTAACGTAATGATTTCAGGGACTACCTGGCAGCTATAGGATCTTTAGAAGTCGTCTAATCTTGTCAAAGTACAATCGTGTCACTTCAAAACATCTGCACTTCTTTTTTTCCTTAAGTTCAGCGCGCTTGTGTACAGAGCTCTTATATTAAGCAGCCTTTATAATGTCTGTTTAAAACTAACGCTCCTGCTTATGATTGTGAATGTGAGTCATTAGTGCAGTGAGTTCCTTTAGACAGCAGTGGGAGCTTTAGAGTCAGACAGGCTGATGAGAGTCTGTGTCTCACTTTCACTTCACATTGTTTTAAACACAACATCCTCATTGTGCTCTTTGTGGCTCGCATCAACACTGTGTGACTGCAGTGTGTTACAGATGGTAACAATCTGTCAGGAACTGAATTGTTCATTTTTTATCATTATTAAAAATTTTTGGTTGTTTTTTTTTTTCTGGGGGGGGGGGGTTGTATCCGCTTTTCATTCATTTCATGTAAACTTGGAAATTCCAATGACAAAGTTGATAAAGCGTCTCACCTGCCAAACAACGCCTACACCCTCAGCGCCCCCTGACCCAACATGAAAGGTACGGGTTGTGTATGATTTTTTTTTTTTTCTTCTGGATCCATTTTTTTTATCTATTTCACATGAACTTACAAATTCTGCTGATAAAGTTGACCATTGTTTTTGGACTCTTTTTTTGCCCTATACTTATATATTTTTTTATTTCTTCTAATTTTCTTCGGCCTTTCATAAACCCGATATGTAGAAGATTAAATGATGGCGACCAAAATACAGAGCTCTCCATGAAGCGGCTCACCTGCAAATCTCATCATGAACTCAACGCCCCCCCGACCCAACATGAAAAGTACGGCTTATGTATGATTTTTTTTTTATTTTTGTGGGCTGGGTCCAATTTTGATTACTTTCACATAAACTTACAATTCTAATGACAAAGTTAACCATTGCTTTTAGCCTTTTTTTTTTTTGCCTTGCTTCCTTATATTTCACATCTCACACATGTACATGTTTTCTACACGTTTTAAAGGTTTTTTCTCACCTTATTAAAAGTCTCAAAGTGATGATTTAATGGTGGTGACACAATGACTCCATAAAGCGGCTCACCTGCAAAAGTCGTGATGAACTCAACGCCTCCTGGCCCAACGTGAATGCTTATGTATGATTTGTTTTTGGGTGGTGGTGGTGGTGGTATCCATTTTTCAATTATTTCACCTAAACTGAGAAATTCTAATGACAAAGTTGACCACTGTTTTTTTTTTGGCTCACCAGCAAAACTCATGAACTAAACGCCCCCCAACCCAAAGTGAATATTTTGGGTTATGTGTGACGACAAAGAGGCTTTCACAGACAAAGAACAGTGCAGTATGTTTGGTTGAATTAAACGTAAGACCTCTCTTGTACTTTGCATATCGCAGCCTTTAATCCAGTGCTAGCTACATAGCTCATCTCCATCATGCCGTCCCTGGGCAAGGCCCCTTTTACATGTCCCAAACGGAACACGTTTAATTGAACCATGTTTAACAGCTAAGATAACTAACATACTCTTCTTTTGCAGACTTGTTAAACAATAATAATTTCTCACTAAATTATGTTATGTATGTTTGTTGGGCTGTTACAAAGGGTCTGAGACAGAACGATAGAGGGAGGGAATAGTCCCACCAATGTGGCCTGTACTGTTTGTTTCCACATGTGGATCTTTAAAGAGGGCTCAGTCATGTAGCCGTGTAAGATTTACTTCCTGTTTTACAGTGTTTCATCGTATAATCATTTCTAACTTGTATTGGGTTTTTTTTTTTTAAGGCTCATCTAGAGACGGGCATTGCAAATGAGCTTAGGCTATAAGTGCTGTAGTGCGTGGCATTGGTCTACATGTACCTATACATATAAACATAAATGAGCTAAATTAAGGCTATAAAAAATAAATGAATATTCCACTGCCTTAAATGGATTTTAAATATAATCATAGGCCTGAGATATTGTTGCTAACGTTGTCTCTAAGAGTCTGTCTGAGGGCCGTTCACTCGTCTCACCTGCAAACCTCACGATTAACTCACCTACAGCACCCCCCCTAACCCATCACCCCACCTCCCCTCCACCTAATCCAAGCGTTCACTGCCTGAGCTCCGGCGGGGGTCCTCTGACTTATTGCATTATGTACTATTAAACAAACTTGGACTTCTTAGAGGCAGAGGCAGACTTCAGAGGCTGTGTGCCATGTTTGTAGGGATGGTCTGTACAGTACACAGAGATTTCTCATTTCTCCAGGTGACCTTGGGCACAGCGACACGTACGGTTTTCAGGCTTTGATTTGCCACGTCGAGGTGTTGCGGAAAAGGTGCAATGCAAGATAATTTTGGGCATTTTTTCCCTCCTGGGAGCATAGAGAAGTAAGAAATGCAGCAGGAGATTACAGGTAATATGGCACACAGCCTTCATAGACATTCTTGACCTGACCTGATGATGGGGAGATTGCTCGAGGAGAGACTTTTCACACTTTGATTTGCCTAAAATGAGATGGAGAAGTCAGTGATCACACTCTTTGAGGTTCTGGCTGCGTATCTCTCAGCGTTGCGCGCAAATGCAGCGACATCCCAGGTGAGCAAGAAGAGCAGGACTCCTGCAAACAAATAGGGAAAAAATATCCTCAAAGAGATGATATTGATGTATTATTCATGTCAGAGAAAAAAAATACTAAAATGATCCATCTCCAGCCATTGAAGCCAGCTGATAATCCACACGCTGGTGGGGCAGCCCGGGGCGAATTAGGGATGAGGAAGCCATTGTACATCCCTCTGAGGTCAACATGGTTGAACCGGTGATACATATGTATGTTAATTTGCCTAATCTCACTTCTACAAATGTCTTACAGGCACATAAAGGGTTTAACACTAAGACATAATGATATCAGGGCATCAGGCGGGGGAGCTTATGGAAACATGAGGCAGACACAGCTTTAAATCTGCTGTTGAGACCTTTGTGTCGGCTGTCAGTTTAAGTACAGCAAAACACCAAGGAGAGGTTTCATTTTAATATTCATTTCTTATAAAACATTTTTCACTCTTTATTTATAATAGCAGACATGCTAATCTAAGCTAACTGCTTTAAACTGATATTTTTAGGCCTTTTTTGCACGTTGTATTCTTGAAACTATATTTAAAAGGTGTAATAAACAGTGTTATCATTTTACAACATAAGCGCCTGTTTGTTCTGAATTAAAGAGACACTAAAATAAAAACACAGAGTGTGCAGAAGGACATTTTTATCTCATGCAAACACGCAATAAATCGAGATGTTTTACCTTTAAAGCTCTCCTAATATGAGAGACATATGCCTGCTATTATAAATTGCCTTAAATAGTTTGGAGTGTGTTAAATTAAAGTTTTGTTGAATGCAAAACATTATTCAGTGCTTAATTTTTTTAAAGCTGCTATTAATATCATGACCAAATGCAGCCACTCATACATAGATCTATTCAGGCATTTAAGACTGATTCTCGTGCTTTTATTTTGTAGTTTAAATAGATTTTGTCCTTTTATTTTTTAAGCATTAATTACAAAGTCAGAGGATGCAACCTGAACACCTTTTTTTAATGCTGTCCTTTAGTTTAGTCAAATATTTTCTATGATGATCATCATTTTAAATTACTCTAGAAATCTGATTTTCTTGCTCCTGACGATCTTTGAATCAAAAGTGAGACACGTTTTCAAAGAAAAACTTTCCTCCCCACACTTTTTTTTTTTCCATTCTTGCATCTCCACCTTTCACATTCAGTTCCCGTCTTGGACAGAGGAAAAAAAAAAACATAGGCTATCTATTCAAAAGGCATTTAGTCCATTTCTTTCTTGGCCGGTAAACCCATTCATCAATTGTTCTGGCTTGTAGATTGCATTCTAATGCTAATCTAGCGTGTTAAATATCTTTTTGTTCCCCTTTCACCGTTTTGTCATTCAGTTTATCCAGTTTTGGCCACCCATTTTATTTATTTATGCGCCTGCTTCTATTCATGCGCTCATGTATTTTTTATTATGTTGTTTCACTGTCATGCAGTGTCAACTCACTCCATTCAATGTGGGCTACTTGAAGGGCTTGCAGGGACAAAGCGTGTACACATTGCACTGCTATTCACTCCGGCCAGCTGGATCGGCTGAAAAAAAAAAAAGCTTGTGAAAAGAAATCCTCCACAACGGACACAGAAGAAGTGCACAATGCTAACAGTTTTCCAAATACCACTGATTGCTTTCATCACAATGAGGGAAAGCAGCCGCTTTTGCTGAGCTCCACTTCAACAAACAACACCCTCACAAAACCTCCCAACCCACGTTTTGTTCCCACACAAAACCTCCTCGACCGTCTAAACGCTCCCAGAGCTGGAAAAAAAAAGTTCTTTCAGCTTTCTTCCCCCCTTTTTCTTTAAGAAAAAATATAATAAAAAGGCCAAAGAAAGAGGAGACATGGCCTCTGAACTCATAATGCACGCTCTTTCACTGACTTGACGACCTTCTCTGGTTTATTTTTAATCTTTAGGTTACTTTAAAAAAAAACAACCTCCAACTATTATATCATTTTATTTTATTAAAACCTCTTGAAGTTTGTGGGATACAAAATAAAATAACCACAAAAGAAATCCGGCCTCACACAGCGCCTTTAACTTCCGGTGCCTAATAATTTTCCACATGAAGTGTAAATGTCACCTCTTCTGACACTTTCCTGCTTTTTCCCCCGGACTGTAAACGCAACACAAGGTCACTCCGCGCGTTATTTTCGGGGCCAAGAAGGAAGTTTCCGTGGAGAGGAGTGATCGGGGTGTCACAATGGAGAACAGAGTGCTGAAAGGGTTTAATTAACCGTGACGGAGATAATTATCCCTGGACTGTCCAAATTAGTTTTGCATAATCGCTCTGATCCTTATGAATTAATCTCTCAGTGCAAGCTAGCAGGGCCGGTTAGCTGAAATAACGTACTTTAAACGTTTTGGGTGTTAAAAATGTGAATCTTGCGCGCGCACGCACCTGCCACAGACACACGCGCGAGCTCAGGTGCACGAGCGAGCTAATCGCTTTAAAACAGGTTATGCTTTTATTTTGTATTTTTCCTGCTCTGGTTGTTTAAGTGGCTAAAAAAACGAGCTCGTTGTGCAGCCTGTGTTTTCTCTCCTTCATGGGAAAATAAAAGCCCGGAGTTCCTCACAGTTTTATCTTCCTCCCTGTTCACGATTAAAATTGTGATAAATAAGGTTTTGGCATTTGATTACAATGGGTTGATTTAGATTCTCCCCCCCAAACACACCCCCACCCCCAAGTAATGCCTTTCAAAGCGCGGACAAAAGCGGCCTTTGGAGGATACCTTACACTTCACCTGGACTGCAGGAGGAAAAGAAAAGATAACAATCTTGTTCATCTCATCAAGAACTACAGCCGCGATTCCCCTTCCGTTTCATCCGAATACGCTTTATTGTAGTCCTTTTTGCTCAACAAGTGAACAGTAGCAATAGGCTGAAGTACAGAACGGAGGTTAAAGAAAACACAAAACATACAAATTCCATAAGAGTTAGTTAAAAATGCTTTTTTTTTCTTCTGCTGCACATGATACGAGGAGTGGGAGGGTGAGGCATCAGGAGAAGATCTTTGAATAAACTTCCATGTGCGATTAAATTGGAGCTTTTCTTTTTTTTTTTTTTACTGTTTGCAGGGAGGGGGGGAAAAAACCCGAAAAGTTGGAATGCACAGGAAATGAAAATCACCTTCAAAATAAATTACATCCTCTACGTTTCATGTGCAAATATTACAGAACTAGTCGTGTCCTTTTTAAAATTGTCCGGGTCACCATAGATTCCACTAAACAATAAATATTACAGACATCTATAAAACGGTTTAAAAACTCAAAATATACACCGGGTTTCTAGTGAAATACGTAGGTCAGCTGGCCCTATATCTCAAACACTAAGCCTATAACGGCAAATAAACTAGAGTCATTTTTATCTGTACACATTTACAGTCACTGAAGAGGGCAGAAGTGTTATGACAATCCTCCTTGATCCGTGGATTATAACCCATTGAGGAGCAGTTGTGATCCTGTGATTGTTGTGTGTGCTGCCCTTCAGTCCAACAGGTTAGTCAAGCAGGTGCAACTTGCAAAAAGATAGAAATGGAGACGTGTACCTTTGAAAAAAAAATGGGGTTTCACATAAAAGGGCGAGCCTTTTCCTCTTAATGAGTGCCATCGTTTAGTCCTTTTCCTCTGAGATGGCTGAGGAATAATAGATTAGAGAGTTCTCTAAATAAGCATTACCTTTGATAAAGGCAGTAATCAATATACATACACATGTGATATCTGAGACGACGAGCACTTCATCACATGTACAAGTTTGTGCATGCATAATAAAACTCTTGCATGATAGCTTTTTTTTGTTTCTTTCACATTGTGTGTTTTCTTGTAGAAGTCCGGTGTGGGCCTATCATAACGCTGCAGCATACGCAGGGTACGGTTCAAGCTGAGGTTTGCCCATCCCGGGCAGCAGGATGTATGCTAAGGGCGGCTGGAGTCCCGCAGAGGGCCAGCCCGTACAGTTACAAGGGATCATGTAGCCTGGGTTTCCCGGGGAAGGGTGCGAGTGAGTGTGGGCGTGCGTCCCGCCACCTACACTGCCAGTCCCGGTGGTGAAAGCCGTGGCGCCTCCAGGAGGGTAACCCAGCGGGGACGCGTACGGAAACGAAGGCGGGGAAAGCTCTGTCATCTTGGATCCCAGGTCGAAAAAGGAGTATGGGTTCGTGGACATGGCCGGGTTGAAGAATACCCTCGCTGCTGCGGCAGCTGCAGCCGCCGCCGCCTTGTCCGGGTTCCCAAGCATGGACTCGGAAAGAGCTCCAGCGGAAAGGCCGCTAACTTTGAGCGCGTCGTGCTCCCCGAGGTTATAGGGCACCGGGAAGGAAAACTTATCTTTCTTCATGAGAGTCTTGGGCTTCCGCCTCGGTCTGTATTTATAGTCTGGGTGTTCCTTCATGTGCATCGCGCGCAGTCTTTTGGCTTCGTCGATGAATGGCCTCTTCTCAGACTCGGTGAGAAGTTTCCACTCCGCTCCTAGTCTCTTGCTGATCTCGGAGTTGTGCATTTTCGGGTTCTCCTGAGCCATTTTTCTGCGCTGGGCTCTGGACCAGACCATGAAAGCGTTCATCGGGCGTTTTACGTGATCCATTGGTTTAGACATGTCGGTACAAACACTCTATGGAAAAATCATAAATATGAAAAAAATAAGCTCAAATCAGAACAAATCACACACAAGGCTCCTTTAAAACGTCTACAATTACAGCTATATTCATCACAGGTTCACAACAAGTGCAGCTCATGCTTTCGTTACTTACTTAAGACTTTAATTCTTCATCCCACCGTTGATTATCTTCTGTAAAGTACAAGTGGCAGCGTCCTTACGAGTGCTCAACTTTATGTTTTCTGCTCCATGGTGGCATCCATCAGTGATACGCCTTTAGCAAAGAGGAGGAGGAGGAGGAAGGAGAAAAAAAAGCCGCTGTCTTGTTTTCCTCTTGTCGCCTGAGACTGTCAACCACCACTCAGCAGCAGCATTTACGCAAGTGGATGATAACTCCCGCTTGCCCCATGTGAAATACAGGGTTGTGTGGCAGGTAGTGAAAGTGCCGCTGGCGCATGCGCAGTTGCGCCACCACGGCGCGCAGACGACAGCTGAAACGAGGTTTGAAAAATCCCACCCTGTTTGAAGAGGAAAGGCAGCTCGTATTATATATCTTTATTTATACTTTAAGAGGCTTTTTTCCCTCATATATTAGAGCAGTGACCTCGCTGTTGTTTGGCCTTATTAGCTTCATATTCTGATTTATATCTATATAATGAGCAGCGTATAGCGGGATTGTTTAGCTCAATTAAAGTAATTAACTCTTTACTTCAGCACCTGAAATACCTGCACGTGAAACCTCTCACTAACACTCTTACAGACTTGGTGAAAGCTGTAGCAGACAGGTATACAGGCCTATTGTAGGAGTTAAGTCTCAACTTGCATCAATTTAAGCTAGCATGTTGTTAAAAAAGCACGCGCACGCACTCCCCCCTTTTTAAACCATGTATCATTACACGTCTAATCGCCTCTTGCTCTCTCCCTTTCTTCCTCATTTGTTTCATTGACAGTCAAACTAGCTTAAATATGCCGGTGTCACCCACTTTCTCACCTTGGTGTCTCCCTGCCTGCCCCCTCTCCCCATGGGTGCCCCCCTTGCCATTGAAGAGTAATGTGTAACAGACGACAAGAGAGGTAAAAGAACGTCTTCTTTAATTTTCTGATATTGTTGCATTTGTCCGTAAATACGCAGAATACCGAGGAGGTCTGAAGTGTTTCTAATCGCGCGCGGTGAAATTAATTACTTTCCTGAAATCCCCCCTTTTCACTTTCACTTCAAAGGACTTTCCCAAGGGCAGCGAGTCGACAACTGAAATTAGGTTGTCGAATATTCAACTAAGCAATTACAGTTATCTGCGGGACTTGTTGAGTAAATTGTAGGTTTAAGTGGTTTGTTCTCGCACCTTCCACCGTTGTACGTAATTATATATGTACAAAAAAGGGGAATAGAGAGGGGAGGTATCGAACAATATTATAAATGACGAATTAGGCTGTAGGTCGAGCGTTTAAATTAGGATATAAATGGATGTCAAATTCAATTCAACGTGCTGTTGTTCTGTTTTTAACGGTTTAGCTTAATCTGAGGGCAGTTTACACAATAAATAATGTGGGATTCTTCCTCTTATTATTATTCTTATTTTTTATTAAAAACAAATAACAAATACAGGAATATAATTTTTTTTACTTTAATTATTTATCGGCATATTAAAGACTGCATGAAAGTTGAGTGATGACGTAAGCCTAACCGAAAGGAAACAGCGCCCTTTTTTTTCATACCTGCACGATGAGCCTGTGATTGTTTAAATATTTCTGTTAACAAGGATTAAGTTTGTGTTAAATTGCACCTCACTGAGAGTTCGCTTTTTTTTTTTTATGTCCTTAAGGACAGAAACCTGACAAGGTGACGATGATCCGCGCGCCAGGAGGACCAGATGAGAGACAAACCTGCTGCCTCAAACTGAGGCGCAGCATCTCTCAACAGCGCGCGCTCCTTTTGTCGGCTTGTCAGTCACCTCGATAACACTACTCCAGTCACTCCGCACGAGCGTGTGCCTCTTGTGACACCAACGGGGAAAAAATGCAGTGAATTATATGAAGAAGTATCGGTGGAAAAGTTGTTACAGGGAGTTGACAGTTGCAGGTGTGCATGCTCACATTCATGCTTTTAACTGGCCACTATTAGACTTCATATATTTATATCTATCTCTACAGTTTTAATTTCTTTATTTTGTTTATTTTTGTTAAAGAAAAACATCCCCTCCTCCTTCTTCTTCCTCTGTTTTTTATAATTACATGTATTGCAGGATTTCCCGGGCCTGTAGTGAAGCCTGATTTAACTGCAGCAGCATGTTTTCTGCTGATCAAAACCTTAAGATTCGTTGTATTTATTCCACTAAACAGCTTATTTTTATGCAGAATGAGAAAACATTATTTTTTTTTATTTGCTAATTAAATGAATATCTGATAAATACCCCAAAAAAACATCTGCAACAATCCCGTCTGTGTCTTTCCCCCCTCTTTTACCTCCGCCTGGGTGCTGGAAATAACACTTAAATAATTCAAGATGAGTTAGTGAGAGTGGGAGAATTACCTGCCGATAAAGCCCGGGTCCAGCCTCTGAGACGGCGCCAGCACTCCCACCTCACAGCACACTGATGATAAGACTGAATAGAAAAATATCATGCAAATATAGAAGGCAGACAGCAGCAAGCAGCAGCAGCAGCAGCAGCAACAACAAGCCCATGGGGACATTTTTTCCTTACCGGGAGAGATCGCACACAGTTCACTCTAAAGTGCTAAAGCCATCACTCTGAAATATAGGAGCCCCCGGAGGTGCAGGGATCTTCATGATAGCAGGAAGCAGTTTATTCTGCTCAACACTCCACTAACTCTGGGAGAAAGCACAACAAATTATAGAGAGAGTTGATGAGGATAATCCCAGTTTGCATAAAAAGCCCTCATGTGTAAAGAATACTGTAGGATGTCTGTTTCTTTTTAAAAGCGTGCACGTTGATTCTCCAAAGGTGGCACCGTAGAGGTGAAAGGGAGGGGAATCAAGTCGTAAATAAATCTATTTCCAGTTGACCTCTTGCTATCAGATTGATTTTGCTTAAACTGGAGGAAAAGGAGCGAAGCAGAGTAAACAACAATATCTCGTGTTTGCCACTTCAAACACAACGGAGTTTACAGCCACATGAAAGTTTCCTCATTATCGGGGAGGTTTGAAGAAAAGCAGGAGGGAGGGGTTCCTGATTGTGTACCTGATGTGGTTTTTCTTTCTGCTTGTCTGATCACAGCTCAGCCTGGATCTTCCCCCTTTTATTCCTCTCTCTGCCACACATATATATATATATCCGCTCCCATGCAGGCCGAGCTAAGCCGAGGAAGCAGCAAGCGCACGTCACATTAAGAGCTTTCATTTCCATTAATCCTTATATGAAGACGCCAATTGCTCCACTTTTTACAGCTGATTTTCAGATTAAGGGTTTACACTGCAGATAAATGGCACAAATCTGGAGCAAAATATTTCATTAGTTTTGCTGAAAAGCCGTCTAAAAGCATGACTGATGTTAGAACAGTGGCGCTTTAAGCAGAGGGAATCTGATATTGTTTTAAACATAATTACTGAATATTTTCAGTTAACTCTTTTCAGCGCGCGGGACTATTTTTAAAGGCTGCAATGAAATCCAATCGCAGAAAGGTATTCACATGAAAGAATTACAGAATATGGGAACAAAATGTTTAATAAAATTCTTGACACATTTTCCAGCAAAGCAAACGTGCTAACGCACATGACAGGACGAGCGCTTCCTGCATGATGTGGCGAGAATTGAAAGTCAATTTGTCCCCATCACACGCCATTAGCTGCAGAATCTTATCTAAAGTGAGCCTTTGATAAAGTGTTAATGACAAACAGTTTAGTGTTGTGAGGGATCCAATTGATTACTATTTAAAGATGATTGCATTTAGATTAGAAGTCATTTTGTCTAATGAGGTTCCTTTACAGCCGCTACAATACGGAGAAAACGCGCTTAAGTGCAAGGCGACATAATGATCGGATTGGTTCGGAGACAATGGCGACTTCAGCCTCACTCCCAATGAGTCACACAGAACGTCTGAATAAATGCATAATTAATGTGAATAAAGTTAATATTTTGACCTATTTTGAACGTTGTGTTCTCTAAATATATTCAATAAGTGCCAAATTAGTTGTGCACTTCTTTAATCATTCTAATTATACAGTCTTTATTGCTCCTTAGGGCAGACTTTCGTCTCTTTGTCTCAGTGGGAATTATTCTGGTGAAGAACCAAAATATTTACTCAACCACAACCTAAATATTACGCATATCAAGAGGAATTGAGAAATAATCCTCTCATAGAGTATTAAGTTAATCACATTAGTGGAAATACTATTGATAGTGGTCATGATCCCCGGCGAGGGAATCTGCAATTCACAATAAAACAGCCGTACAAGATGGAAAACACACTGCAGAGAGTGTTAAAGACCGGGGAGAGGAACAGGCAAATGGCCCTGAGCATGGAGTGTGTGTGTGAGTGTTTGAATGATGGTAAAGAGGGAGGAAGAAGAGGAGTGATTGTCAGTTCAATCTTCGAGGACCTGAACTGACAGATACAACAAAGTTTGAAAGCACATTATGGAAGGAGAAAAGCTTCCACAGAAGGACGAGGAGTCCGCCGGGGTGATAAGACCTTCATCTTTAAACCGCCGCTTGTCAAAGTATTATGTGTAATCTCACACTGCAGAATATCTCTCCGACACCCTGAGGGGCAAACAAAAAAAAAAAAGCAGCGGCAATCAAACGACTTCCTGGATCATTAAAAAAAAAAAATTCCACCTTTTCTAAAAGAAGTCAGATTTCTGAACCCTGATTGGTGTTACCTCCTGCAGGGCGCGTGTGCTTAGCTAACACGCGCTCTCTGTCGCATCACCCTGTGGTTCAAATCTACACATTCTCGTTCCCCTCCGGGTTCGGAGATGACTTTTCCCATGATAGACTATTTTGAACCATTTAGCGGATACATTATCGCTGGCCTTTCTTCCTCATTATATTCCCCTTATCGCCGCAGCATCACTGCAAAGCCCCCAAATAGAGAGTTGTAATTACCCAGACTGCCACCTGATAGCAGCCCCCTTCTATCAGCTTTATCACTGCAGGTCCTGCTAACTCATCATAGGGACAGAGGGAAGAAAAGGCCCTGCTTGTGGCACAGATAGCTCATCTCTCGGATACATTTATAGTTCCAGTTGGGATCAGAGAAAACTGATGCACCAAGGCAATTTTTTTATCCAACCCCTTCCCTTCAACCCCACAAAGACTGCTCTCTCTCAGTCCCTCTCCGAGTCTCTCGCTCTTTATGTGGAAGCTGAATTGAGGCCGCTGCGCAAACAAAAAGTGATCCAATCTCCTTGAACCCGTGGCAGCGCAGTAACACGCTATTTGGGCTTTCATAGTGCGCGTCGTCCTTCAGAGCAAGGGGAGAAGAATAAAAAAAATAAAAAAAGAGGGTGACTTCATCTTTAACACTGCACACAGCGACAAACACACTTTTATAAAAATCTGACAGTATAGCGCTTCCAGCTTTTTTAACGACCTTTGACCCGTATTGCAAGTTTCCATGGTGTTTGTGAATAGGAAAATGAAGAAGAGAAAGCGAGGATTTGTTGAACAGAACAGAAGGTGGAAACACACAAAAAAAGTTGCGGTTAAAAGGTCAAGATTTATTCGCATTCACAGCCTTTTTTCAAAGCGCGGGTCTACAAAAACTAAAAGTTAAATGTAATCAAATCCAACTGCAAAAACTGTTCAAAAACTAATCTGCAATTAAAGAGGAACTTTTGCGATTTGTGTTTTCTCCTGTGGAAATCACTGCCTATTGTCTGCGAGACCTCATAGCAAGGTTTGAAAAGCAGGTGAAATAAAATTACACCAAAGAAATAAAAAAGATAAAAAACCCAGATAATTAAATTAAACTTGCCCCCGGAACGCTGACCTCGACATTGGGACCAAAATGATGCTGTGAATGAATGTGTCTCTGAACATAAAAAGTCAATTTTAAGTGTTTTGCAAAATTTTTTAAGGGGGGCTTGGGTAATTTAGTAGACTTCTATTAACATTACTTTTTTACTAAAGCAAAGGGAAGCCAACAGCGTGAAGTTTCACTGAGTTATCTCAGGTAGAAGAGTCCACACAATCCTCTGTCACAGAAGTTAAAATATGGTGGCCGTGCTCGTATTATTGTCTTTGTTTGCTTCATTGTATCTTAATGTCGACATAAAGACAAAGACAGAAAAGAATGATCCCACCATTCTCATCCCAGTCTATAATTATCTGCCCATTCAGCCTCTGTATTGCATTTGTATGACACATTCACACCTCCCGCATCCCTTCCTGTCGCGCTTTGTGCGTGAAGCCGTCCTCTTCTCTATTACTTGTAACAATGAAAGAGCCTTTGTGCGTCTGCTCATCAGTGTGTCAAAGAAGCAGCCGGAGTGACTGTGACCTCCATCAAATGGGAAAATTGTGAGGATGCATTGGACCTCCATGGTTCCCATGGCCCGAGCTCCTCCCGACAGAGGCTCTCTAACGCAGCCTGAAAGGACAAATCAATCTTATTGGAGGAGATTAAGTGACGAGGATAATAACCATGTCATTGAGAGGGAGAGAGGAGTCCAACAGGAGGGAAATGTACAAGTTCCTGCAGATGGCTCATTGTCACGTCTCGCTAGGTGTGTAGCGGCGTTGTCTGACAAACCTCAAGGGCAAAACATGTGGCCGATCGAACTGCTGGAGTCGTGGAAACGGCCACATGTTGGAGGAGTTCATTACACATGACACAGAGCACAAGAGGAGATTAGTGATAAAGAGTACTCACATGCTCCTCGGATTGTCCGTATTCCCAAATTTTGACGTTGTTCTCCGGACTTTGGTGTGTTCACGAGCTTTAAAGTATAGCGTGGAAAACATGGACTGTTTAAAAGAACACATATTATAACTGGGAAGGTTTAAGTCTCTGTATTATATTTAGGAAGTCGTTCTTCAGACCTTCAGGTGTTCCCAAGCTTTAAAGAATTTAAGGTATTATTTTGTTTCACATTTTAAGACATACATATACTGTTACAATGTTGCATGTCCAGACGAAACGTTTCAATTCTGTAGGTAAAAGTATGTTGGCGTAATCCCCAGGCTCCTCAGCTCAGTCTGCTGTGAATGCCAGGTTTCACACAGTTTTTTCTACACGCTGCACTTTGTGACATCACTCTGATGAGAAGAAAGCAGGCTTGTAGGGGCGGGGTTTCTTAAAGGGACAGAGTTGACTGAGTCATTTCAGGCTGTATGAGGGCCTGCACAGAGCACCCGTGTGAGAAATGATACTCCACAGGTATCACAGAGTGAAATATGAAGCTTGAAATTAGCATAATACCCCCCTTTAAATCGTAATGGAAACAGCGGCAAAGGAATGAAGGGAAGATGATTGTATGTTCTTGATCAGAAATAAACTATGAAATTGTACATTGACAGCAACTAACGGTTAAAACCTTGATCCATAGTACATTTGAGCCAAAAAGTTAATTTGGAATGCATGAATAAGTTTTCAGCTTCAAGCCAACACAACATCACTTCTGGTAGTTCAGTAAGTCTGACGCCAACATTTTCTCCAACTTTCCCGGTTGTACTTGCGACTTGACCTTCGGGCCCGATCAGACAGAATGTGTTTTAGCAGCTGGGGGCGGCTTTTATGTAGTTGTTTTTAATGAGAGGGACGCTTTTTGCGCTCTGTGCGCCTTACGTTTTTGAGGAAGCGCTCTGAGCATCTTTTCCAAAGCAGAAAAGCGCCCAACGTCATTGCTGTTTTTTCTCATCGTCCAATTGGATGAATGTACAGGCGGGCCTTCTGTCAGTTAAGAAAATAATGGTTAGGTTAATGACAGCTGATTCAGTGGTTGCCTTAACAACAGTAAAAAAAAAAAAAAGAGCAGCTCGCTGCGCCTCGCGTTTTACAGCCTGCAAAACGTGTTCTGTCTGAATTTTTTGCGTGAAACTCTTTTTTCAGATTATTCTGACAGCACCTGAAAGCATCAATAATCTTTTGTCTTTTATAATAGGTTTCGTAATTCTGTAATCTGACTTGATATTTCTGCCAGAATGACAGGAGATTCAAGGATATTAAAGATCTATTGGGTTGAAAGAGAAGGACAGAAAGTCAAATTTTATAATTTTTCAGGGCTAAAAATTTATATCAAGTTATATTTTTAAATATTATTTTATGCCTTTATTGAGCGATAGGACAGTGGATAGTGTCGGAAACATGGGAAGAGAGAATGGGGGATGACATGCGGCAAAGGGCCGAGGGTGGGAGTCAAATCCAGCGGCTGCCGCACCGAGGACTGTTGTGTCTGTACATGGGCCCCTGATTTAACCTATGAACTAAACTGGCGCCTTTAATGTCAATTTTAGCTGGAAGACTAAGAGAGAGAATCAAGTTAGTGTGAAAATATTGAGAGTCAAAGTGCGACCTATAATGTTTTATGATAGTGACAGAAGGACTGATATCTCCTATCAGAGTCATTGCTATGCAGGAATATGCATTTCATGTGTGTTTAAATGTGTACATGTTTCCTATAAGCACTGGCTTGAATGACAATATGATCAATGGGGGGTCAAGTGTCCTGTCAGCACGTCCTGTTCATGGGGGTGGGTGCAGGGGGGGGTGACGGTGGCTGTCTCAGGTGATCTCATTATTTGATGGACACAGCAGTGGAGAGGCCGCATTCATACTGGCCTCTCTCGTGTTGCTCGCTCAATCACGCCATTACTCATGCGGAGCAGCGGAGGCACTTATGGCAAATATCGATCATATTTTGACGGAGTATTCTCCCACCTCTCCATAATCAGCAGCACATTACTGCCACACAGCACACGTTACAGCCTCATTAGATGCCATTGCAGAGGGGTTGCACTTATCAGCATTCTAAAGCAGGCAGCCTGTGTTTGAGCGTTAAGATGTCTGCCTAATGATTTTAACTAATCTGTTTATTTGCAATGTTTATCTAAACACTCGACGAGGGGAGGGATAGTAAAGCAAGGAAGCACGGCTTTTCTAAATCAAAGACTTCAAAGCGCTAATCGCCTGCGTGAAGATTAATGAATTACTCTTGCAAACGCTCCTCTCACTTTTCACTCGTGCTGTTTTTTTGTTTTTTTTATGTTTGGCTGAAGTCAATCCCCGTGCAGCGCTACATTCTGAATAGATAACTAACCCCCGAAAAGGCCGGGACCCTGTGCGAGTCAGATCACCGTCCCGTGGGACATCTCGCTAAAGACGCTGTGACACGCCTAAAGAGCGGAGCTGCGGCGGGAGGGCCCTGAGGGATGTTTGCATTTGGCAGCACAAGCCAGAAGTCTCCTCTCGCTCCAAATTAAGCCTCACCGAGGGTCAAGTGAAATCAATATGTTAATCCATAAATTGTCCAGAGTGATAATTACTAAGAGGAACAGTAATTACAAAAGACATTAATTTACTTCTTAGATTTTGTGCCAGGGGAGAGTTTCACCGGGGTTTGATTCATCCGGAGGCGAACAATTCACAGAGGAAGCGTCCCTTTTTTTAAAGCAGCGGTCGATTCTTTTAAGGAACAGTCGGCGCACACAAGCGCTCAAGTCAAAGCACTTTTGGATATGCTGAGGGTTTGTTTGAAGGTTTCTGAACCCCTGTGTAGTCAGCTCCAGGGTTCCTACACTGGTCAGTCAGTGATGACAAAGGTTTCACAAAATACACGACAATGTCTCCCGGACATTAGCATAATAATAATATAAAATCCATACGGGCTGTTAGGGGATAAAACCTTGATATCCTCAGCTAAAGACGCATGGAGCGCCACACAAAAGCCACCCTGCTTTAATAGGGCGACAACCTGTATACATTTTGATCTTTTTCTTCCCGGCCACTTTGAGTCATGGCACAAACATTGCACAGGCATTCTTCTCTTAAACCCCAGGTTGCAGCTGGTCTGCCACTCGCTGTGCACTGCCAAGTGCAAGAAATGGGTCTCTTTTATCAGGATGGAGCAAATCTGGGCTAATGTGTCTGCTAGAGAGTGTCCCAGGGAGCCCCGCTCTCCATTCTTTGGCCATTCTTTCCACTTTTCTCCTCTCCTGCTCTTGGGATAATTGCAGTTTAATTGGGTGACAAGAAATGAAAACTGTGTCCACATTATCTAGGATTATCTCTTTTTCCTCCAGCCTGCCATCAATTCAAAGAAGCCCATTTATCAGCGCAGGAAAGCTGATGCTTGGTCAGCGGAGGAGAAGCTTTGAGCACCAGTTAGCAAAATGAAGAGAGAAAGGGGCTGAGAGCAACGGGAGGGGGCCTGACAGCTAAGAAAAATACTCTTTGTATCTTATTGTTGCTGTACATTCATCTCCAAGATGCATATCTTCTGCACACTCTGAATCGATAGAAATACAATAATACTTTTCTTACGAATATATGAAATACAAGCGTATCAGCTCTGCCTGCAGTACTTTGCAGCTCCTAATGTTTGAGTTTTATTATCCGGGAACATTTCACAATTGCTACAACATCACTTTAGCGACCTGGACAAAACACATCAATGAATACCAATAAGTCTCCAGCATTGTGGCTTGGAAGTGCTTCATAGCCGGCTTCATTCATTTCATCAGCATTCTTGAATTCTGCACAGCAAGGTTATAAACATTGAGTCATACTCAGGCCAGCCGTGGCTCACAGCCTGTTTTGTTTGAGCTGTTCTCAACCTTAAAAGCCTCTTTCAGGGTGCGTGAATGCATTTCATTTTCTCTCTGAAAACTTTGCTCCGATAGCCAAAAAAAGGGGAAGGTTGTTTAGAGAAGGAAGGAGAGACAATGAGGGAAAAATGAAAGCTTTCAGGTTCCATTATGAGCATTGCCCTCCATTCTTTGCAGCTATTTACAGTGTACCTTTTTCTTTACAATAAGTCCTCTCTGCCTAAATATGCCTCCCAGTCGCTGGAGCACAATTGTAAATGGGACCTGCATCAGGGTTATGGTAATACAGCAAATAGCAGAGAAACGATGAAGGCACATTCTGAGGGGGGATCAGGGTAAAGGGAGCAGATTAGAAAATGGCTTTATTAATACTTTGCTAGCCTCTGCACACAAGTAGATGAAAGAAGGAGACGCTGCCAATGCACCACATATGTACCTATTCAGTCTCAGGTGCAACATTTAAGACGGCCTGATCATTTGGTGGAAAAGAGTGGGCTTTGTGTAGCACTAAAGCATGAAAATCTGCTGTACAATGGCCGAGCTGGAGTGCCTTCCACTCTGAATGCAACAGGGGAACTAAATACAACACAATGCGTTTGAAGGTTGCAGGATGTATCGTGTGCGAGTGTGTGTGTGTGCAAGGGCATTGATTGCACATGTGGGGGAAGACAAAACGAGACAAACACAGCAATAAATGACATCAATATTAAAAAGGAATATTGCTGGGTGTGTAGAAAATGTACGGTCATAAACATTTTAATAAAGTTGTGTCAGGTCGGCATGAATGCGAGTGAAACCCCAGATCAGTCATTGGTTTTGCAAACTATTCTCTTTCTGCATCAAACAATAAGGAGCGCTGCTTTAAATTTGGGCTTCGGATGTCGTTTCTAAAGCTCTTTGTAAGTTGTGTACAGGTTGCTTTGAATACCCAAAGTGCTATATATTAGCAGGGCCTCTATTCTAGTGAACGGATTCTGTACTTTGAGGCAAAGGCTACAGCAGGCATTCTTTGGTCTTTCTCCTGAACCATTGTGGAAGTTGGGACGTCGTTCTTCAGACTCCCTTGTAATTACAAGTATATGGAAATTGCACTGATGCAATTAAAAGAAGACATATTCAATTTTACTGTTTGGGAATAAACAAGGTAATTCTACATCAAGAGCATCCAATGATTACATCCTGGTGGGAATCTCAGGGTAACTCACGATACGCGATACGTGGCCCACGATAACGATAATATCACGATACAGCGATTCTGCAATAATTGATATTTTGCAAGACAATCATATAATGATACATCATGATATCTGTATAACACAAAATGCCCCTAAAAAGGTGAAGTGCAGAATTAATGTATTTATTCACTGCAATTTAGTGTAAGTTTCACTTAATTGGACCCAAACTGACAAGAAACGATGTTCATGTTTTCAGCCCGCACATTAAATGTACTCAACTATCGAACACATTATTATTATTATTATTTTTTTTTTTACAAATTAGCGTAAAATTCAGTGTATAAGACGCACTTTTAATACATTTTTTCATCTAAAAAGTGGGCTGCGTCCTATATACTGGTGCGACCAATATACCAGTATAAAATGCAGAGAGAGGCATGTTATTGTGTTACGCTATATTACCCAGACGCTACGATCTAGCTAAAGTGGTCGGTCGCTGAGTCATGATGCCACACCTCCGCCGGGTCCAAGCCGCTACAATGTCTCCAATTTACAATATGCAGTGCTGTTTTCTTTACTGTTTTAAGGGAAGGAAAACTAGCTTGATTGTTGCGCTAACGCTTCATCACAGACATGCATCATCATGATCCCCATTGCAGCTATTAGCTATAGAAAACCTAGCTAGCGCACCGGTAGCTAGCAGGATTGCAAACTCGACATGGGGAAAACAGATGGTAGGCTGTCACTTGTGTGTGTTTTGAATAAACATAAATTGAAATAGAAATGAATTAAGTTGTATACATGTTTTATATTGATTTTACAATAGTTAATTAGTTACTTTGGATTCAAGAGGAGTCATCAAGTACTGAAGTGCTGAGTCAAAGTTAGAGCGCCATGTATTTGTAAATTAGGATATTGATATTTGGCGGTGATAAGGACGACGATATGTTGCCGTAGCGATATTTTGTCCCTCCCCTTCATAATACGGTTGACAAATGAGCTAAAAAATGTCATTTTCAATACATGAATAATGAAAAGTTTGTGACAATTAATTTTGCCATGTTTTTGCGTGATATAACGTCAACTCAGCAAGTTGGGTACAAACATTTCTGCAACTTTCCCAGTCGTTCTTGTGACACTGGGGAGGATTAATGTGTCACATTATTCATGTGAAAACTGGGTTCATGTCTTCTATTATGTTTTAGAATTTTTTTAGTTTCAGATATTATATTTCTGCCAGGATGACTTATTCAATTTTATTCTTATTACAATACCAGAAATGTATATATGGTCTGTTTTTCAGGCTAAAATTCACAACAATTTCAGCTGGAAAACTAAGAGGTACGATCAAGTTGCCTTAAAGACACTGAGATATGAAAAAGGGGGACACAGATTGTGATGCCTCACAATGTTTAAATAAATATGAAGCACTTTAGATTACAGCAGCAGGACTGATACCTGCTTTAGACTGAGGCAGAGCAGGAATATGTCTGTGCTGAACGTCTGCCACATTCATCCAGCCAGTGTTAATCATTTTTTACGCAGGGCAGCAGTATCAAATTGCTAAAGGAGAATTGCTTCAGCCCGGTCAGTGCGGGGAGCAGTTTGTCTAATCAGAGTGCAAATAAGGTTTGATCACTGTCCAGCGTAATCTGGCCCACAAGCAGCATTTACGGCACTAAATCAAGCGTCGGGGAAGCTGCAGGTGCTGCCTCACAGACAGGCCTCCCCCTGGGGGCCCTGTGCTGGGGAATAAACAGCAAATAAATGGCAGTGCTGGGAGAGCGATGAGCTGATTAACTCACTGCGGGGCAGTTTCTCATTATCCCCTTAACCCAGACGGAGACCTTCCCAATCTTACACCCTGTCTCACTTACAGTAGGGCGCTGTCCTGCGTCAGCCCCGCTGACATTGTCTGGGTTATACTTTCAGTGAGATAGGGGCTGTGTAAGATGATGTAGGAAAGAAGTGAGAATATATGTGTGCGCGTGTGTGTGTGCTGTGTGGTCCATCTCTGGGGAGACTGCTAATGTGTCAGCTCCATGGCTCATTTCTTTCAATTACAGCGGGCTGGACTAGCAGAGCCCACCAGCGGTCCACTGACAGCTCCATATGGGTCCCATCAGCGCTTATCACGGGGCCACTCGTGGATAATTCATTTACCCTTCATTGGATGTGACATATTAGCACCAACAAAAGCAGTTCTATATCACACTATTCACACATTGTTCATTAAGAGCAGGTCGTCCGGACGCTTTATTTTAGATGCTAAATTATTCTATTCAAACGGAGAATAAAACTATTTTGAAAAAACGGGATGCATTTTATTTTGAAACGGCTTTTTAGTTTGCAAATGTGCAACTTACTAAATTAAATGAGCTGCATTGAAATGAAGGAAAATACTGTGTAAGTGTGATTTTCTATAGTAAAATGTTGATTTAGCACGTCACCTGCATATAAAGCATCCTCCTCACACTCTGAAATGAGCTGCTCTGTTTTCCTTTGTGCCCTCCCCTCGTGGTTTCAAAGCGAATTAATTAACATGATACAGAAATAGGTAGAATGCAAATGTTGGAGCCCTCACTTTCTGCCTGGGTATCCTTTTGTTCCCCTTTATTGTACCAAATTATTTAATTGGGTCTCTCTGATTGTGCGCAGACACAGGAAGGAACACAGGCCATTGTTAGCTCCCATACAAGCCACAATACGGTATCAAATTCAATTCCCATCAAAACGGCAGGCTGCTGTAGAGCCCACAGCGGCCCCGGAGATTAATGAAGATCTGCATCAAGGCAAAGCGCTGGTCTGAGATGGGAGATTTCTCCCAAATAAAAGACCCCTTCACCAAGAACAAAGGGGGCCCTGAAAAGCAACGGGATGTTCTGAGAGGATGAAATAAATCAAAACAAAGACGAGAGTTTGGGCTGCGGAGGGGAGGGCGAGGAGGGGGCGCTTCACACAATTTTTTTCTTTACTTAATTCAGTCAACAGGTTGAAATTTGAATAAATAATGAGATGAAACAAATATTAATACTTTTCAATTACTGTTACACGTGTTAACAGAGCGATGCATCGTATTTAAATCTACAAACAGCACAAAAAGGGATCTTCATTTTAGAGCACACTTTCTAAAATCATAACGCACTTTTAAGCGCCTTTGTGCCGCCGTGAATGGCTGCCGAAGAAAAACATGTCACTCACTGCCTTAAAGAATCAAACAAGTCACGGTTCACCTTGATTGCCGTGTGCTCATCAAAGCGTGAGGGACAAACCGCCGAGTGAAAGGAATAACTGACGGCGTCTGAACCAAATTAATACGCGGGCTCTCTCCGCTTTTGTTCTTTCAATTAACAGTCATCTGAGGAGAGACACACTCCAACTGTATTCAGAGTGTGTGAATGGATTTCTTCTCTTCACTCGCTTTGTATGAACTGCAACAACTGGCTGACTTGTTCTCTGAATGCGCCGTGTCGACAGGTGGGCTCTTTCAACTCGACTCTGCACAACACTTGTTTTGTTTTTGCCTGAGAGATTCCAGACTCCAGAGTTGGACTCTCGACAGCTTTTGAGAGGCCTGAAAACCACAAATGGGAGACATTTTTTTTAAGATGGTACATCTTCAATTTTCCAGTTCTTAACACGAGAGATATTTATCAGCAGTATGCGCTCAAAGCACTTAAAATCTAACTGCTGTAATCACTGATTCAGCAGCACTAAAATACAGCCACAAAAGGACATACGTGAAGTTCTTGGTCAGTGCCACCTAAACGCAGCCCTCCACTCTTTCACATTCAGCACATGCCGTGTCCCAGCCCGCCATATTTACTTCATTTCCCCCGATTCATAGATGCTGCTCGCTGGACCAGAACATTCCAGCTGCCACCTCAACATCTCATTATTTTTCTGAAATATCAAGCTTGTATCTTCTCGATAAATAATTCGCAGTAGTATAATGTATCGGACTAAAACATATTTTCAGGGGGGCACCGAGGTTAAAGTGCCAATCTCACCTTTTTAATTTTTTTCCGCCCTGAAGACAGAGATTTCCATATATAGAGTGACCACGGTTTGTGTTGTACACGAGCAATCGGGATGAAGCGCGCGGCGACACATATTGCTGTCAGAGATTGGAAATGAGGCCTGCTAACCTGTAGGCAGCCTCCCCAGACCAATCAGCTTTACACATTTCCAATGCATTCGCCGCCCGGGAAAAAGAATTGTGACTGTGAAGTTTTTATCGGAGTAGTTGACAAACATTACTCTTTAATGCAGTTTTGTAGAAATGCATTCTTATCCCTCTTGGAAGGCATTTATCTACTTGAAACCTGCAAAACGGTTGCCACAGGGAAGGATTTCTTTTAATAGACTACAATAGGCTCAGTATGGGACACATTCGGATTTTTGTGATAGATAGGGGGGCCCCGGCCATATATTCATGGGAAATTGTTTATCTTCAAGCAGGGAGGAGTGAAAGGGCCATTTTACAATAGCATTTCAACTTTCATCTGAAATGATTCTTTTGACTCGGATAAATTGTCGGGTGGAATTTCAGACAGGTGCCTTTCAGGGAAAATATCAATCTGCGGAAAGGAGATGTCACAAAACATGAATACAAACCACCCTGAAGAGGAAAAAAGGTGTGTATAAATACATTGAAAAAAATGTGTTCACATTTTGCTCTTAATTTGTGTATTTTGCATGTTAATATTTACACATAAATTCTGTTAAATGTCTTATTTTGAAAAATACGCAGCGAAATGCAGAAGAAAACAAGCCCTCAGTGGGAGGCAAAGGTCCCACGAGGTCTGCTATTCACATGCATCCACATTGTGTTACCGTGCCGTCTCTCAGGCCTTCGCACGGCTCAGGCTTTTTTTTTTTTTTTTCTTTCCTTGTGAGGTCCTTGTGCAGCTCGAGCAGGGCCTTTCCCCGGCCCCGTCTACTGAAACAGAAGCTAGCAACCAGGCAACAACAATGCGAGAGCAGGGCCTGAAGACGGGGGGGCCTTGTGCGCTCTCAACGCCACTCTCAGGAAGCGCGCGGGGAGGGAGGGGCGGGGGCAATAAATCAATAGACTGTCCCTCTCCAGTAGGGGCCAAATGTAAACAAATTGAAAAGGACGGAGAACAAAACAGATTGGTGACTGAAACAGACAAACTCAATAGGGGCACTGCTACAAATGAAATGCCTTTGTGGTCGTTTCCTTCCAGCCTGCAGCGTGATGCGCGCCGTTCTCGGCAGCATGACGACGAGCAATAGAAAGTTCAAAATGTGTCTAAAAAAAAAAACAGCAGGTGCAAAAAAAAAAATCCTGCAGAATTCTTTAAGATTTAAGTAGATGTATAAAAATGAACATCGGCAATGCAACGGGATGAATTCGGCGTCGCAGGTGCTCTTAATTTGTCGGCGCACTTCCTCTCGAAAGACCTGTGTCGACGAGCCAAAGCAACATCTTGCACCGTGTAACATACGGCGCTCAAGGGCACACGCACAGAACCCCGTGTGCATGTCAGAGCTTGCATGCCACAAGTTAAATTAATGAATCTTTAAAAGGTTTAGGTTTTTTTTTTTTTTTTAATGAGAGAATCTGTTGTAGCTTTTTTATCAAACCTCTTCATATTTCACTGAGGTGGAATGGTGCACCACATTTGCGAGGCAGAACTAATGCTATATAAATCTCAAGTAATAAGCAGGCCCCGGGGACATCATCTAAATGAAGATTTTACACCAATTTAAACCTGCCTGCAATTTGATTCCTGCCTTAAGTGCATTTGTTTAACAGGTGCTGGAGATGCGAGCGCTTCCCTCCAAAGTGTCGCTATGTCTCCTTTATTAATTTCTGGATTGCGAGTGGGCGGGGGAGTATGAAGAGAAAGGGGAGTTGACAAACACTAATCAAAGGTTGAGAGTGGGTTGATTCTACCATACAAGCAATGTACTTTTGCTTCATTTGCAAACTAATGATTTTAAACCCCCACAATCTGTTTGAGGTCAGCTCCTGTGTATTTTGGATACGCTTGACTATTAGCATCACTGAAAGCTTCAGATGTGTCAAGCCCGCTCCCCCTCCAGTGATAGTCACCTACTTTAATTTCCCTGCAGGCCTCAGAGGGGGATGAATTCAACTAAAATCACAAGCTGTTTTGTTGGCAATCCTTTGTGGCCTATAATGAATCTAATGAATATAAAGAGAGGGGAAGGGAGGGAGGGGGGAGAAAGGGATGGAGGCGAATACATTTCAACCACGCTGTGTTGCTTTTACTTGACGATTTGTGACCCTCAACAATGGGACAATGGCGAGTGTTTTTGTACCCTTAATTTGCCTTTGTGTTTCAGCTTCATCTCTTTCACCGCCAGTCGTCAGTTGAAGAATAACTGCTGACTCCACGGTCCGGCAAACAAAGGGGAGGTTTTAAAGATGAATCCCTAACTATCGGCCGGCCAGAGGAGCAGAAAGGGAAAGGGGCTCAGGGACAACAACAGGCGAGTCAAAGGTAGAATTAGCCGAGGGAGGGAGGGAGGGAGGGGGGGGGTTCCCAAACAGGCCCGGAGCACTTCCTCTCCTCCTCTCCTTAAAAGCTGCTGAACATTTGTATCCGCGGCTCAGAGAGGTGTTTGGCACATGAATTAAAGTGGCTCATCTGATAAGAGCGGAGGCTAGCGCAAGGTAGAGGCCCTGGTGGAGAAGTGGCGCTGCTGTTAAATAAAGCTGGCATGCTTCTGATTTCACAGGCCCCTCAGGTGGCAGGATCGTATTCACAGCCTTGTTGTTCTCACATCCAACCCCCGGATTCAGGTCGGGACTTAAACTTAGAGGTACTAATGTTTCTTAAACACTCGCATCTATTCAGGAAGCACAACAAAAAGCACTCATAAAAACACGGAGAAAAAGTAAAAATGTCAGCACATGAACTTTTAAGAGCTGTAGCGCACGTTTGGAAGACGATAAAAAAGTTCTGTGTCACTGGTCCATGCCGGTATGCTCCCCAGTCCCTGTAATGATTTCTATTCATAAACATGCAGTGTGCTATCCTCCACCTGGCAGCTGCCTCTGTGCATATGAGATTACTATTATGCATCTTCCAATCCCAGGGATAAACATCTCTCCACTTTTGAAGTTTGCAAGCATGAGGCATATTTTAGCGCCATACTTCTTAAGCATCCCTTCAGGTATCACTTGCAATCTTTTCTCATTCTATATACATTGTTCAACTTTAATGGGTATCTAATTTGTGTTATCAGCTTACAGGGCAGTAAGTAATAATTTGCATGGCTGCCCTAAGCAAATATGCTTCCATAAGCATCCCATAGTATAGACACTAGAATGGATTAACCTCCATATTGGCTATGCCCCGGCGGTCAATGCTTTTTTTTTTTTTTTTTAAAGAAATAAGTAGAACAGATAGTTTAGTTTGGTGGCAATCGTGCTGTAAAAATAAACGTGTGGATTTAACACTTCTACGTTCAGATGCTGCGATGGATCAAATCTGTGGAGCCGTAGCAACAAGAAAATTACATCTGTGGATCTGTACTTCCAGCAATGTCAGCGACCCCTTAGTGGAACAAGCGCATAAAAGAGGTTTGTGTGCTTCAGTTACTTTCTTTCCTCCGCTGACACACAGAAGTGGCCTCTTGTGAATCCAGTTGTCCCCTTACCTTATCTATATTTCCGTCTCTGCGAGTGTTGGCGCATTCTTACGCTATTTTTCTTGCAAAAAGCGGGGAATGAGAAGCCGGCGCGAAGGTCAAGTGTTTTTAACAGGTCAGCCGAACGCGCGGCGGTGATCGCTGACGATAATTTCAGCAGATTCACAAGCAAGACTCGGAAGACGCCGAAAAGAAAAGCCTTCTTGAGTCTGCCTGAGAGCTCTTTAGCCCCCCGACAAGGTCTCACCAGCCTGACAGCTCTTCTCTGCTTCTATTGGATTTCAGAAGCAAGTTAGACTCCGAGGTAAACCCAGTATCGATACACGTGGGAGTAAACACCCTCAGCCGCGGCTCGATCGACATCTGAATGTCTCCCGCACACGTGTGCCGCACGCTCACAGTGGCACTACAGGGTAAAACGGGGATACATCCAGGAGCTTGATATTCTACTGGCTTGCATCAGGCATGTGTGTTCCGCTTGTTAGCTTAGTAGACAGTTAATTGCCATGGTGGGTGGTTAGAGTGCTAGGAGCCTGATCTTAGGAATATGTCATATTTGTTAATCGGACATGCAGATGCAAATAATGTGTGACAGACTGTGACCAACGCTACCGGAACATAAATACTGTTAACTTCAGAAATGTTCTTGGCTGGGGAATATTACGACATAAAGGCTATAAAGACAACCCACTGTTTATCTATTTATTTATTTTGTTTAGCTATTTCTGTGCACGGGCCAATGTGACAAAAGATGTGTGATAACATAAATAAAAAAAAAAGCAGCTGGAGTAGCGGCGTGCCAGATTAGGCTTTGTTGTGGGGCTCTGTTTACTACAATCCCACGCTAGTTGGGAATTGTTGGCCTGATTTCATTATCTGGTGCTGCGAATTCATGTTAAACCGAGTGAAATCTGAGGCGGCGTCGCGCGAGGAGCCAGCCTAATTCATATTCCTAGACGGGTTTGTAATTTGCAAAACACATCAGATATCTGACAGGAGGGCACAGCCTCTTTAAAAGTGCGCTATTCAAACTTGCGTACAGTTTGAAAAGCTTGTCCGTAAAGATTGATTCAAGCTGTAAAGATTTTGCATCAGAAGGAGGTTCTGATTAAAGCGGCTCTTTTGCATCCGGGGCTGTAATCTCTCTCACTTGCTGGAATTGTTGTTAATGCAGAAATAATATCAATGCAAGCTGTATTAATAACCATGGTGTGAGGAGATGCGGGGAATGTCACTTAATCAATGGGAACAAATCATGCACACCTCGACCGTGATTATCCGGAGGAGTGTGAATATTAATGTCTCAGCGTGAATCAATGTTAGGGTTGCATATATTGCCTCCTGTGTTTACTCACGGTTAAGACATTTCTGCCTTTTATTTCTCTCCTGCTACCCCACGCCCCCGAGAGAGATCGATGCAATGCTAAATAGAGATATGATACCAGCTATTATAGTAATTCAAACAACAGCAACACAACACAAGCGATTGTGTTATTGTGAACTGTAAAGATGGGACGTTCAAATTTCAATTAACTGCGGTTTGTATTTGTGGATATTAATTAAGAGGGCTTGCAGAGGGACACAAAAGAGACAGGTTTATTGTCTCAGATTATTCTCATGAAAGTAGCATTAGTATGTAGCACGACGCTAACTAATTAACAGGCATGGGAGGCAAGGCATTACACTGGGAAACCTTTTGATTTGTGGGAGGTAATAGCACTGGGCAAGAAACAGATTCTTTATTTCATTATTTGATAAGAAGGCCTTTAATGAAAATATCAGCCCAGGAGCAACGCGAGTCAAAATGTGGCGTAGAAAAAGCAGATCCTTCAAGGAGTGTAGTTACAGGCGATGAATTACCTCATGACTACAGTTCATTAAATAAAATGTGAAACACACCTGGTGGGCTAATGGAGGTCAAACGTACAAGCAGCAGCGTGAGCGCGAGGGGACGCGGCAATCAAAGACAAAGCAGCATCTCGCCTCTCTCTGCGGGTTAATGAAACGCCTGCTGCTAAAGTGTTACAGAGGAGCGAGGCGAGGCTCCGGCACAGCCCATGTGACGGTGTTGTATCAGTGTCACCGAGAGCAATCATAACATTCCTCTCCGACGACTCCAAAAAAGGTTGGTTGAAATTCCCCTCGGCAGCAGAATGCTTCAGGGGGTCAAACACAACCAAATTCTCCCGACGATAATGGCCCGACTATCAGTTACATCACTCACCTGTAATCACCGGCCGCCATTAAAAGCATCTTTTTTTCCCGCTCCTGCATACTTGACTGTGAATGCTTTTGAAACAGGGATAATGTAATCTGTGCCGCAGATATCTTCTGCTTTTGTGCATCTATCAGAGAAGTGAATGGTCGGGCCTATCGGTTACTCTCTGGAGGTGATGTACGCTCTTCTAGAACAATGCCACAAACAGATGAAGGCTATAGTGTGCTGCCCATTCCCGCTCGATCAATTTTCAGGGTTATTTTGTCGTCTTCTGGAAAAACATTTAAGGTCGTGCCAACTTTTTTTTTCTTCTCTCCCTGGAGGAGGAGGGGGATGCTTGGCTTTGGAAACTGAAGTCAGTGTAGGAACGTTTGGAAGTGCTCTGACAGCAACCTCAAAAAGAAAAGGGACTACTTTTTGAGACCAGATGGACTGCAAACACTGGCTCAATCAATAAAGTTGTGATTCAAACACAGAAATCCACATTAAAGTAACAGACAAGACGTAAAAATTGCCATTACAGACGTTATCTTTAAGATGTTAAAGTTTTCATTATTCGGCCGGGATGTGTGTCAGATTATCCGCCCGGCTGTCTGTCTGTTTTACCCCGTTCGTTTTCACACCGACATGCTGAAGTATAAAGACACAGGCTTTAAATACATCTCCCCACTGAAAGGGAATTCTTCAGCAGATGTGCAGCTGATAGTGTCAGGCTAATCTTTCAAAGCAACAGTATCAACTTTACTATGTTTTTATTAGAAAAAAAAGGATGATCGTCACAGATTATGTTTTAAAATCGGCTTTAGGTGAGGTTAAACTCTCTTTTCCTAACTTTATTTTATTCTACTTCCATGTTTAAAAAACAGGAAGTTATCTAAATTTAATTAGAGAGGTGTAAGATTTTTAAAGATGGAGCTGTAAAGTGTAAAACAGACACGTACAAAGCAGAGGAAGAAGCTGTTGAAATGGGCCAGTTAGTAAACTCTGTCCCACTTTATCACAGCATCTCCAGCATTGTCCACTGGGAGTTAACTTTTAGACTGTTTACTGGCTCAAAGGCCAGGCATGCATCTGAAGCCACATAGGCAAGATAATGTATCCCAGGCTACTAAAGCGGCCAAATCACTGTGCATTAAGACCGGACACACAATAGACAACAATGGCTTGCATAAACACTATTTAGAACTATTCACATGGCATTGAAGAGATGGGCGTCGACTCACTATTGCGGCAAAGCCGGCGCATTGTGCCGAGGTGAAAAGAAGTCTAATGAACAGGAAGCCTTATTTGAGAGAGCTGACAGTAACCATACAACAGCGGCATTGTGCGCTTGCCACCAACCCTGTGGGTCTCTACATTAGGAGAAATGATGAGAAAGTAACCCGAAAAGACACAGTGGGCCCTTGGACCCACGTAAATGCAAGCAGACAATAATGGGGGGACACAAGCTGTCCCCACCTTTACCCAAAGCTGCACGTTTACATGCACAGAACATCAACCGCTCTCATGGCCGAGGATAAAAGCCCCCTGGCCAGGAGGAACTTTGAAGTGCATTTGGGTTCGTTTACCACCAAAGACTGCAATTTTAGTGCAGCTGCACTTAAAATATATGTCATACATTTTAAATTATATCAAACTCTGCAGGGGAAGTTTGAAATTCTGGAGTTTGGTGAAGTAGGCCTCCTCCTCCTCCTCCTCCTCCTCCTCCTCCTCCTCTTCACACACATTCACACTCACATTATGCCCCCTGCCTCAAGCTTCATCAATCTTCCACAAAGGGGTGACATCACCAATAAGCACAGGCCTTTTGTAGCTTTAAGCAATAAGCCTTATTTACTGATGAGATAAGCCCTCTGCTATTGTCTCGCCCTGCACTTTTCTTCTTTCTCCCGCAGCTGAAGAATCAAACAGCACTTTTGGAAGGTGACAGAGCATGCCCGGGATTTAAGGGCTGAAGCATGCAGAGAGGTTTCCTATTTGGTGGCCTTTCAAAAGGGACATATTAGCAGGTTTAGTTCAAAGACGCAGAGGCAGGTAGAATTAGAAAAACAAGGGGGACAATTGTTTCTTTTAGTTTTGTTTTTATCAAATAAATTCCTCTTTTCTGCGCACGAGGACCTGATTTATCTAAGTGAATTCATCCGGTGGATGTTAAAAATACTCAGACAGGACAGAGCTCGAAACAAACCACAGCCTGGAGAGTTTACGAAGCTCAATCATCCATAACATGTGACCTGTAATTACTGTTTGTAGCAGTATTAGTCGACCAGTCGGAGGTGGTCACTAAACTGCTGAGGCACCGTGATACATTGCGGCTTATTAAGCCTCACATGTGCATGCTGGGAAGCTGGGAAGACCTTTCTGTTGTTTTTCCACAAGTTGCACGACGTCTAATAAAGTTGGAAATGTTGCACTTCTACTTTTGCAAACAGGGAGAAGTCGCTCTAACTAGGTTGTTGCGACGATACAGAAAATATAGCGTCAACACATTCCGAATGAGGACCTATTTTTACCGAGATAAAAAGCCATTTTCTAACACAGTACATCCAGTGTCACCACATGTATCTTAAAAAACGTGCCATTTGTTGTTTGTTTTTCTGAGCTGCACACACAGTCGTGTCAGGCCTTGGGAACTTGTCAGATATTCAGTTTGTAGTCACTTTAGAAAAAGGCTGAGCGCAGAGTCTCTGGGGAATCACTCCACTCCTCCTCCTCCTCCTCCCCCCCTCCACCCCACACACACACCTCATGTCACCAGCCAGGAACAAAGCCGCCATAGTCAATTCTCCTAATTTCACTGCAGCCTGTCGAAATCCCGTTCTCCCTTTTCTCCGTCTCTTCAACAAGTACTTTATGCCGGGATCAGTCAGGTCTGAGTCGCCCACAAAAACCTGAGGCTCTCGCTTCATCGTCTTTCAGCGCCGAGTTTGACACTCCCCAACTCCCTGCCATTCAGGCGCCTGCACCGTGCAATTTGTTTCCATTTGTCAAACAGCAGTATCCGTCACAAAAGAAAATGCTGGCACAACAGAAAGTTTGCGGAGAACATTGTCTCCTCCACCCAGAACGGCCTTCAGACTACTTATTTATCGGCCTGTAACAAAACCACCTTAAACAATTTACCCCACTTTCACTTGTTGTGGATACTTGTTACATTATTCTTCTCTCAACTGACAATAAAACATCTTTAACTGGATACAACATGTATCACACGCACGAATCAGCTTCCCTCTCAAAGTGCGGATGCTACAGTGTGAATCATTTCATTCTCCGCCTGCACATTGTGCTGACTCTTATTTTGTGTTTTATTTCTTTAGGATTAAACTTCATTGTGTGCGCAGGCAGGTTTCTCACACATTTATTTATTAAAGCTATATCAGCACTATGTTGACAGCATTTTGTATTCGCACACCTATTCAGATATGTCTAAAAATGCCGCCATTATTCGGCGACGTCGGAAGGTATCCGCTTAATAATACTTATTGTGCAAACTTTGTTGTCGCCATTCTTGCGCTGGCTGTTATCGAGGGGGGAGCAGAGAGGATATATGCTGACTCTGATGTAGATAGCGCCGTGAGTATTGCTATTGTGGCAGCTGCCGTGTGGTGCAGTCCCTGATAGGGTTGGGGATGCTGTCAATGCTGTGTCAGGTGCATTAGCACCTCAGAGACCCGTGATGCTCCAGCTGCTATGAGCCCCGTGTCTCCCCGGGCCCCTGGCCGCCAGCCTGACACCCGACACAAAGTAATCACAGATCACAGCGTTTAATCACTGAAACAAGCACTCCAGAGGACCCCACTGTCAATATCCCACTCTCTCATTATCTGTTTGGATTGCACATCCACACTGTCAGATAAACAGAGTGGAAAATTAAGATTAAAAATATGGTAATTTCATTTCAGGCAGCCGGCTCCTCTCACTGGCCCATTATGCTATTGATTACCTCTGAATTCAATTTCTCTTTTCAATGTAAACTTTAATCTATTCGCGAGCCAACAATTCAGCTCCCCAGGGGCTATTTGAGAGTAAGTAACCATTTAATATGACGCTGGCTGAAGATTCACTGGCTTTAATGAATTGTGTAAATCACTCGGCTTTTAAAGGAGCCGGTGTCCCCCAGTTCACGACCCAAATCTGGCCCTGGTTAAACACCGCCTTTTATACCCGGCTAAGTGTTTTTACTGACAGCCATCTATGAATGTGTAATCTGCTCTCGCCTGTAAGAAGGCAAATTAAACAGCTCATTTCTAATTGAGCTGCTGATGACAAAATTACGTTTTAATTAGGACTTAATCGCCATATTGCGCCACCAACACGCGGAAAATTATAGAGTGAAGAGCCACACTGATTTAGCAGCATGAGACTGAATGTAAAAAATCACTTGAGTCAACAAAATAATCACCGGGTTGTTTTCCTTAACCACGTAGCAATTTGTAGCGCGGCGGTTGTGACCACTGACCTGAAGCAAACACACCATTCAGACGTTTGAACGTAGGATGAGCAACAGCGGGAGGAAGTGGGTGTGAGTCAGTGTGATGTGAGACAGGAAGTCGAAATGAAGACAGAAACATTTTATCAATAAACATCTTTTATTTTATTTATTGTGTTCTAAGTCTAAGAAATCTACAAAGTGCAAAATCAATGAAGTACTTTTATTCTGAAATCACAGCCCATTTATCAGGAGCCATTTTACATTGAAGGAAGATTTTAAGAGGCAAACTTGCTGTTTCTCATCATCATTGCCCGTACATGTTGGATTTAAACAAGGGATGCACAATATTTGGATTTTTTGCCGATATTTTCCAACCTTTTTTGCCGATTGCAATACCGATATATTAGGCTCATGTTTTTTTCCACCTAATAGCAGAGAGCATCAAGTCTCCCCTGTAACGGAACTGATATCATGCCTACTCTTATTGTGGTGGTCAAAAACTCCCAGACATCTTGCACCCTTATTCACTCACATTTCTGAACGCACCTGAATGCAGCATCCCCCACGACACAGTGAGGGGGACATGCCCGGACTTGTTTACTGCACCTACTACGGAGACATCAGTGATCGCCGACGGACTCTTTTCATCGTGTGTGCGTCCATGAATATGTAAGTTAGTTTCGAGCTGATGTTTGTGTTACTCTCTGTTAGCATCGACTTTTCGGCGTGTTTGATGTTGTTAAGTCCGGTAAAATGAGAGGATGCGAGCTAACTGTTGTACCCCGCTTATCGATTGTCTCTGTTCCCATTGCCAGTGGAGTATACTCCTGTCTGTCTCTTTTCTGCTGCGTCACCGCCTGACTTCACAAACGCGCCGGATACAGGGTTAGTAAACAGTGAAGCTGTTCAGGTGGTTAGGTCTTTTATGTATCTATCACTCATTCAGTCTGTTTATTAAACTCGGCGCCGACAAATTTGGAACAATGTTCGAGCGCTGCTCGGACGGAGACGGGTCGAATTTGTCGCAGAAGTTAGCGACGGAGCATAGCATCGTGCTGGAGAGGGGTAGGAGATTAGTGTGTCGACACGGGTTTTGTGTTCCTATCAATGCCGATTGGAGCCGAGGCGATAATTACCCGGGTAATTATTTGGCCCGGGTCTGAATGCCGATTGTAACCTTTCCCACTGAGCAAAAAAGCCGGGTGTTAGCGGGTTTTTTGACCAGCGGGAAAACGGCTTTAGCTAGTTAAGAGTTGTGAAAGTTGTTTAACTTCTATTCATTGGCTGGAGTTTCTGTGACTTTTTAGTCTTTTCTTGTATGTTGTTGACGACTTTGCGCAGGCAGTGTGCATGCACACTCGTGCCAAGGTAATGTCGTAGCATAACGTCAAGCTTTTTTAGGGAATCGTCGAGCATTTAGGCGTAATTAAATTAAAAGCGTTCGGAAAATATCGGCAGAAAAATGCCGATGCCGATATTTTCAAGCCATTATCTGCAGATACCGATAACGTGCCGACAATATCGTGCATCCTTAATTTAATCCCTACTGCTCAATCCCTACAAGAGCTGAGGTAGACATAAAACCACTACAGTCAAAGGGCTGGAAGACTACTCAATAAAAACAGTGCAATTACAAAAATCAATGGTCTGATTAAGGCACAATAATTGCTGAAAACATGCCGTCTCCTCTAAACTTCTTGTCTTTCTCCATGTAATAAAAAGCCCAAAGTCCTACTCGGGAACAATGTTTGCCGTAAAAGAAGAATTTAAGCCACTGATAATTGATCGCACCAGGATTAACACGTCCAGTATGTGCACTCTTTTGAGCACCAGTGCAGGATTGAAGCTACCCAAGAGGCCAGAGCGCTCATACATAAACATAGCAGGGTGTAATCAATAAACAGCTCTGCAGTAATATGCTGTCAATGAAGGCACATCCTGCCTGGCCTCTTTTCTGTTCCAGACTATGCCAATCAAACTCACACTACACTCGGCCTGCTGGGAGTCTAAAGACACTTTAATACACAGAGAGGAATCTAAGTACATGTGGTAAAAGATTTGGTCAGCGAGGGGGCCGCGGCGACGCTCCACAGCGTCAAAGAGACGTCTCAAAGATGACACAGATGTCCTTGGCACGGCGCGCGTCTGTCGCCGGCTTTTTGTTCGTGTAAACCTGGAAGCGCATCAGGGAAGCAGTGTCACAGAAGCACAAAGTCCAAATCTACGCTACGATCTGCTAAGGTGTGATTTATGACACATCCAGGCAGAGCTGGCAGGAGGGATTTGTCAGTCGCTCAAGCATGCAAAAGTGGCTTATTTAGCTGTATAAACAAGTGTGAAAATATTGGAGATAATCAGTTTTATTTGAGTTGTTTTTCTCAAAGTGTCGACAAAAAGATGGATTTCTTAACACAAAGAGGCTGTGACAGACCGACGATTTCAATGAGAGAAAGTTGGTGGAAAACAGGTGAAAACAGGTCGGCCTCAGCGTGAGATACACTGTCTACTCCGGGATTCTCTTTCAACACGTACAAAGGAGCGACGGGTTGATATCAGATTATTGAATGTATTTAAACCTTGACTGACAACTATAGAAACTTGACACACAACATGCGGACCATCTCAGTATTTAATAAGTGGTGCTAGACAGTTATGGATGCTGCAGTAATCTGATCTAAGGAGAGCAGCCTACAATAAAGAAAGGAGAAACGTAAAGGGCTTGAACAATGTCGCCAGCAATCCGCCAGTGTGCGGGGTAAGACGATACCAAATAATACCACAGTGTGCTGAGTCTTTGAAATCAGTATTTTACTCATTTCACTCCTCTGGCGGAGGAGATACAGTTCCGCTGATAAATTTGTGCGAGGGACAGAAAGAAAATGAAATGATGCCTACTTTTTCTTATTTCACAAAGACCTGTTTGAAGTTGCAACGTGGTATCTGTAGTCCCAGACAGATGCACATAAAATGGAATTGAACAATGAATAGCCGGCTCTTATCTGCTCAGTGTCTGAAGGGGGAATACATCACAAATGAATTTCACAGGGAAAAAATATGGACATTCTCTATTACAGTAATCCCCATAGAAAGTTTATCCCAAATCGCGATGAAGTTAAACCCAATATTTCCAAATAGATACAGCGCAAAGAAAGCTGCTTTTCTGGAATCATCTGCAAAATGATCTCAAAATTACATTAGGAGAAAAAGATTATACGGAGGGCTTCACTGATAAAATCAGAGGATGTAAATCTACAAAGGGACAATTTCTCTCTCTTGAAATTAATGTTACGCTGTTGCAAAGCTCCAAGTAGGCACTTTAAATTAAAATGGTAATCAAGTGTGTTTGCATTGTCAGGGTTATGCACATCTCCCCTCGCTTTACTGTGTCATTTTGGAGGTGAGCAATGAAGTCTGGAGTTAAAGGGAGAGTCTGGGATTAGTCTGGGCTCCCTTTAGTGACAGCCCCCGTCCTGGGACAAAGGTGGGTGTGGTTACCTGTTTGGCTGTGTGCAGCAACGAGGCGGCCTCCGCTCTGCCTGTCTGTTGGACCATCTGGTAAAAGAGCCCATCCTGGTTCTGCAGCAGCGCGTACGGCTGGTCGTACTCCTGGATCCTCCCAGCAGCCAGAACCTGCAATCACACATACAATGCAGGGTGTGTGTGTGTGCGTGTGTGTTTGTGTGCACCTGTATTTTACTGTGGGGAAAACTGACATTTCAGCTGTTTCCCTGCTGAGTGATGCATGCAGACTGTGCAAGAAGAATGGGGGAAACAGTAGTTCTGCGCACACAGGAACCATCCATTTGACGTGACTCATGCAACAGCAAACACAGGTGCCTGTTTTCTGCTCGACAGGTTAAAGGACAATGAGCGTAACCTGTTAGCGCTGTGAGAGTCAAGTACGCTGACTCTGACAGACTGAAGACGAGGGATTTATCCGTGTATTTATCCTGGCATTTCAGCGGCTCAGGGGTGGTCCTCAAGTCAAATCCAACAATCACACCTTTAAAACACTCGAGAAAATTACCGTCATTTCTGTATCATCACATGCTGTGTAAACCGCACAAAGAATAGTGCCAATTCAAGCAGTTTGGAAAAGACTGCAATTATATCACAGACAAATTTTAACAAGCTCCATCCCCTTACAGCGGTAATGAGCAGTTTGTCAGCGCTAAAGCCCAGTTTCAGCGAGTGTTTAGCGTGAAAGGGAGCAGCAGTTTGGGAGCAGAATACGAGGAAAACATTCTGCATCTAAATATTGCGCAGCTTAAGATTTGGAAAGGCAACTCAGGTGGGGCCCGATTTAGTTCTCCTGGAGTGCGCAACAATCTGGGGGCATTTAACAAGAGCGTAGGTGTGAAACAGTCCCCGCTGCGTGATATTTGGCTTCTCTCCACAGCCCCCTCGGTGACCGAGCAGCCACCAGGTCGTGCCCTGCCCTCCGCAGACGCCGAACAAATGCCGCCACAAATGGCACTAATTGGCACCTCTGCAGGCAGTTGCAGGAAGGGGCCAAAGATCAAGTAGCACGAGCGCACGCTCAATGAGAGGGATGCTGTGAGGGAGAAATCAGGCCAGCTGTTGTAAAATAGGGCAAGTGAATTAAAAGTCTGTTAAGATTGTGCAGTAAGCTCCGTGAAGAGAAAGGAGGGGGCGTTTGTAGGTGATCTCAGGTGTGTTTCAAGTACAGCAAGAACAAGACGGGTTATTCAAAGTTTATGAAGGGATTTTTTTTTGTTAGTTTTAACCCCTTTTTCTCTTAATTCTTATTAATAACTTCTGATCACAGAAGGATAGAGGTCTCTGCTCGACGATGGAAATTTACTGCGTTCCCACTTACCAGTATTCTGTCACAGTCGATGATCGTGTTGAGCCTGTGAGCAATGGTGAGGACGGTACACTCTTGAAACTTGTCCCGGATCGTCTGCTGGATGAGGCTGTCAGTTCTAAAAGGAACGGGGAACACAACACCTCAGCACAGAACACTCCTTTCCTAAAGACCCTTGGGCAGGGATTTTACTGTGCACAGAACAACGGCTCATCAGCGCAGAGGTATGTGCAGCAGCAGGAATGAGAAATGAGATAGGTGCAATTATAATGAATTTATTATGAAATAGTAATTAGATCTATATGTGAACAATACTTTCTAATCTTTTCTTAAAAAGTGTAACAGTTGAACATTCGGCTCTTTTTGATCAATGCACCTCTCTGCTGTTGGTCTGTCTACAGTTAAGCTTCTACATGTGGAAGTACGGCTCAAATATTCATGCTCAACTTGAAGGCTCAAGTGTCCCTGACCTGGGGTCCACATTGGCTGTGGCCTCATCAATGATGAGGATGCGGTTTTTCCGGAGGACGGCCCTGGCCAGGCACACCAGCTGCCTCTGGCCCACACTGAAGTTGGAGCCCGACTCGGTCAGCACCGTCTCCAGCTTATTGGGCAGGTCCTCCACCACGGCCTTCATCTGCACCTGCGGAGAGGGAGAGCAGAGCCCCAACCCTTCATTACTCCTGCATAAAGGCTTCCTGTGGGGATGTCTTTAAAGAGCTATCCAAACACACCCATTAACCGCCTGGCACAATGCAGGGCCAGGTCCACTGATGACCTTGGCCAGTGCTCTCTTGTGGCCAGCCTCTAGCTTTAATCCAGGCCACCAAACCCATTCAGAGGCAGGACCAGGAGCTGAAGCCCTTCACTGTGGGGGGAGCCTTCATCCTGGTTGGCCTGACTGCCCAAACACATCTCCCCCAGCACTTTCAATGGTTCCCAGTTACAAGCCGCACATTGAGCTGGGCCCCATGGCCCTAATGGGATTTCCCCCCATGACTTGTGGCGAGCAGGGAGGCTGAATGGCAGCATTGTACAGGGGGACAGAGGGATCCCCCCCTGGGCCGGCGAGGGGGAATCATTCAGAGCCACGCTGGAGTACCTCTTGGAGTGCATTCCACAGGTCCTCATCTGTGTGCTGCCTGAAAGGGTCCAGATTCTTCCTCACGGTGCCCGTGAAGAGAACTGGGTCCTGTGGATAGATGGATATAGAAAGAGAAGGCCGTGGCCAGTTAAGATAATGACAAGGGGGACGATGTATGAAAGGGTTAAGACAAGCTTTGCAGAGCGCCGCTAGCCTATGTTTGTGGGGAAGATGTTCACAAAGGGCTTTCTCCACTCAGGAGCTCTATTGAACGTTCAACCCAACGATGCTTCAATAAGTTGATCTTTTTACTTCGAAAACCAGAGGATGTCTGAATATATGACACAAGAAAAAGAGCCATCCAGTACAGTAGATGTATCTAAAAATGTCAAGAAGTAATAGCTTCACTAGCCGACTGCGCTCATGAATGAACCGTCTCAGATCGCAGACAGCTAGGACGTCCAAGACATGTATTTATGGTGAGCCACACGCCTGTATCAAGGCTCAGCCGCACAGCCATCTTTAAGAGAGTAAATAAAGCTCTTTATTACAGTGCAGAGGAACGAGCCCGCAAGTCCTCCAACATGCCACTCTGTTTGCGGTTAACCTGATAAACAGGAGGAAGCCGGCTTCTCCTCGTGTCAGGTCAGATATTTATTCATAAATCCAGCTCCTGTGTGAAACCAAACACTTACTGGAGCTCTTCCAGGCCGTCACAAAGACACCGTCTTGCCTCTTATGGGTACAGAGCCGCTGTAGATAAGGCTTTTATACGTCTGCTTTGTTTTATCAGAGGACAAATACAGCTGCGCTTTTATTTTGAAAGCCTGAATTTATGATTCTTAAATGGTTGTAATGAACGTTTTAAAAGATCTTTAAGAGGAGCAACAGTTTTCCATCCTCATTGCAGGATGGAGCTTACTACAGATATGAATTTGACCTCAAATTGAGATACCTAGCAACTTTGGAGCAGGAATAAGAGTAAAATACACAATGTTACAGAACAACTCATCTGAATGTGCCTCACCGTCCACGCCTTTATCTCTGCTCTCTTATAAGTCAGCCTCAAAGCCGGTGCTGTGAAAGCAACACAGTAAAAACAATCCAGCCTGCACTCATGTGTGTAAGCACGTAGATTTCTGCAGTGTACACACACACAGAGCACACACCCCTCCAACACAAAATCATGTCTCAACAAACCTTCATGTAGGTCACAAGACTCGGGACTAACTGCTTAATATTCTTTCATAAAACTAAAGCTTTGAGGAATTCATCCCTGCTACCTGGACCTGAGGAAACGTTCCACCTCCTTACTTCCAATGAGCTTTTTCCTTCTGTCACAGAAAAATACCGTCTTGTCATTAAGCCAGCTGAAGTCCCAATTCAAACTAGTTTTGTGACACACTTTAATTGAGGATTCAATGTTAGGTTGGAAAAACTGCTTTCAAGCACAGCTTTCCATAGACCGATTATGTGCTCCAGCAATTCTAAGCCCTCTGTTTGCCGCAGAATTCATTTCTGACTAAGTCATTCCTGAGAATTCAATAGAAGCGGAAATGGATCCTTTTTTTAATGCCATATGCTAATAAAAGCTTATCGTAATCAAATCTGTGGGTGGCAAATAATGAAACTCCTCACTGGCAATGTATGGTATGCATATCACACTCTCGAATATCATGTAAAATGTACGGCAAGCTGCAATTTATATCAAGGTTTTCTTTCCGAGTGAAAGGCCGACTGAACATCACTTTATCTCCGACGTCTCGCAGGAGAATAAAAAGGCGTTCAGATTCATTTGTGTGAGTGTGTAAGTTTGTAAAACTAAGGTGTTGATACAGAGAAGCTCTGAATGTTGGTACAACTTCATGTCATGAAAATGGCATACAGTAGGGCCGCGCGATATATCGTGGAAAAATCGCAATTGCGATGTGCGCACGTGCAATAGTCACATCGCAGGGCGCGCGATAGTGCAGCAAATTAAGTGAAATTCGTCAAGCTCAGAAAACTCACGTATCCTGCTTTCTGTTGGCACACACAGCTTCACGCCGTGTGTGTGCTGCAGGTGTAGCTGCAAATAGAAAACACTCCGCGGCACGTCTGCAACAACTGCAGCCCAGGAGTCTTTTGTAGGCTATTTATTAGGGATGCACGATATTGGATTTTCTGCTGATATCAGATTAGGGATAGACCGATTATCGCCGCCGATATTCAGCATTTTGACGCATATCGGCATCGGCCTTTTTTTGTTTTGTTTTTATCTGACGGCTGATAAGAGATCAATTTAAAACTGGGTTATTTTGGCTCTGATGCATATGCTTAAAGGCATTTAAACAAAGTTAAGTGTTGGAGTTTGTATTATTCAAAATTGTGACGCCAATATTTTCACTTTTACTGCAAATGAATATCGGCTTCAAATATCGGTTATCGGCCTCCTTGACTACTAATAATCGGTATCGGTATCGGCCCTGAAAAAAACATATCGGTCTATCTCTATATCGGATATGCCGATATTTTCAAACCCTTTTTGCAGATTGCAGATTTCGATACCGATATATTAGACACGTTTTTTTCTCCGGAATTAATATCATGCCTACTCTTATTGTCGTGGCCCACTGGCAGATGCAGAAATAACACATTACAGTGCTTTTTAAAATGTACACATACACTGGGCAAAATAAGAAAAGTACTTAAACTTAGGTTATGTACAAAATGCCATACATATTTGTATGTAACATTTTCTTTCAAATAAAACTGTAATATTCCTACAACTTAAAACAGGCTTGGATGATGCTCTCCCTGAGACAATCCTGACAATCGCCACAACTAGAGCAATTTTATCAACTGCACAGAACAAATACATAAAATGAAATCAGCCTTGATGATCATCATGTACCCTTCTTCACGCTTGACGGAAGAGACGTGCTGCAGGCAGTGCGCGCACACTCACACAGAGTTAATGTTGTAGCATTCTGTCAAGCTTTTTTAAGGAATCATCGAGCATTTAGGCAGAATTTGGCCGATAAACATATGTCATTTTCAAGCAATTATCTGCAGATACCGATAACGTGCCGATAATATCGTGCATCCCTACTATTTATTTAATAAAGAAACGTGTCGCTCCGCCTGAACTCTCTCTACTTTTTCATGCGGGTGTCAGAGTCTGAACCAAGAGTAAAAGTAGGAGAGGTGTTTTATTTTGTTTGAAGACTTAAAAGACCCAAATAATAAAAAGAATAGTTGTTAATTGTTTATATGAACATGAAAACACACTGTGTTTATCTGGTGCAACTTCCTGTAATTTTTAAAATTGCAGAACAAAAAGATATCGCAATGAATGTTTTTTCCAACGTGGTGCAGCCCTCTCATACAGTATGGGACACGGCTGCACGTGCGGTTAAGGTTCTGACTCGTAACCTTCTACTTTGTGCAAGGCTCTCCCTCCAGGAGGCACACAGAGTAAACAAAATCACATCAAACACACATCACATCCATCTCAAACTAGTTTGGACTTGGAAGTAAAACTTTATCTGAAGAAGTGGTGATGCCAGAAAGCTATCAAATCCACGCAAAAGCATTAATGAAAGTGTTTTTGGGCATCTTGGCTGCACCCTAGAAATGTTTGAGACTTGGGCAAAGTGACGGTGTACAAGGGGACTCTGACTGTGAGGATGGGGGAGACTTCTCCTAAGCAGCTTTCCCATGTTTGGGGGGTAGAGGGCTAATCCTCTGTCAGGGATGGGGAACTGCTCTCTTCACAGCACAGGCCGTGGGAGTCTTCTCCCCTCCCTCCACTCCGCTGACACTCACCCGCAGGCTGGCATTTTCTTAATGCCGTATCAGTTTCAACAAGCGGAAATAAAGTTAAACTGTCTCAAGGCATCCGTTTGTCTCACTTTCAGAAATCCCCTCGGAGACGACTGTAATTCTCCTCACTTGTTTCAGCTTTTTAAAAGCCAGGCGTGTAAAAAAGGGGCAAAAGCACGAAGGTGTCTGTTAGCAGTGTTCATCTGACGTTTCTTTAATCAGGAGGAATCTTCAGTCAGAACGAGTCCAACAGATTTAGAAAATTCAAAGAGTGCAACGTTAAACATATACGAGGAAATGCTGTCCTTAAGTTGTAATATATTATGTCTGATATTTTAGTTAATTTAATTCATATTATTACAGAAGTTGTTTCAGTGCCAGGACAAAAAAGCTCAGATTGTGAGCAATTAAAAAGCAGCACCTGTGGGATGATGGATATTTTCTGGCGCAGGGTGTGCAGGCCGATCTCAGAAGTCAGGAAGCCGTCAATCATTATTCTTCCCTCAGGTTCCGCCAGTCGGAACAAGGCAGATATCAGGGAGCTTTTACCAGCACCAGTGCGCCCAACGATGCCAACCTAGAGTGAAGAGTGAAGGGAAATATTCTTTATTACTTCATAAAAACATAAAATATGATCACGCTTCGTCAGGCTATTAATCATAAGAGAGCTCATTGTGTCCGTGTCCCTGAGGGAGCATGTCATATGGCTAACGACAATGGAACCACTTGTATGGTGTGGAGATAAAAAGAGATTGATGGGGAACATTGTAGTCTACAACAAGCAGGAAGAACACATCTTTTTGGTGGATATGGACAAATTACTTTTCAAAGAATGTTTTAAGCCTCTGATATAAAAAACTAAATATGTTCTCTTATTTTGGCGGTATCCTTCAGAATAAATCTGCGTTTTGCATGTTTCTAATTCAAGTCAGAAATGTAAAGTCTACTTTATTTTATAAACTGCTCATTTCATAGTCCAACATCTTTACACACTGCAAATGTCAACAGGTTGGACATGTGTAGTTACTTATTGTAACTCTAGTTCTATGATAACAGGTGAAGTCACTTAATAAGGCTCTGTACTCTTTTTAGGTTTAACCATCTTATTGTATCTGTGTATGTACTGTACAGCAATTGCTATTCAATCAGTATGTAAGGTTCAAAGGTTCACACTGATAAGAAAAAAAGTATGTTATCAAAGTTGTACAGTAATCCCCAAGGCTGTTTTATTAGCTGGCTTATCAGTTAGCTAAGAAGCTAAGCTAACAGGTACGGCCAGGTCCCACACCGATACTTGCTAACTAGTGCTAATATATAAATAAAATATTAATATTAAACTTGCCAAAACATTGGAGCACAGACCTCTTAAAGGCTTAATATGCGACTTTTATGTCCAACTAAAACAAACGCTCTGTTTGGCCACACCTCCGCCAACCTACAACCTGCGACCTGCAACTTTTTCCGCCCGGCCTCTTCTACTGTACCGTTTCGGAGACATTTCTAAGTGTTATGTTCTGCTACGTAGCAGCAATTGACCATAATTATAACAGAGCAAACAATCAAAATTGGTATGTAGGCCTGTACAGGCTCATGTTACAGCTCGAGCTGCAATAGACCGCAGCCAGCATTATACTGTTGCAGGCTAACGTTAGCACACTTAGGTTTACTATGCATGTTGCTACAGCCCCCCACTAGCCTGGTTAATTACACAGAATGGCCGTGATATGATTACGCTACAGAAAAGTAAGCAAGCACGCGTAACATTCAAATAAACAGTGCGTTAGCTATCATCCTTAATGTTACTCTAGAACGCGTACATGACCTCGCATGAAACGGGAACGCAGAGCCGTTCACTCTCTTTTTAGGAAGTTATTTTTCCAGGATCAATTTCATACTCGGATATATTAAGGTGTAAAATGTTGCATATTAAGCCTTTAAAGGGACTGGGCCATTTTATTTGTCAAAAATTTGTAGGCTATGAAAAACCTCAACAGGCAACAACTCCACAAATACCGCCGAGAGGTCAAGTTTAGTCGTTCGTGGCTGAGGTGACATCTAACATAAAGCTGATTTCAGTCTGAATGCCTGCCTACAGCGATGTTAGCGGCTGTGTCAGGTGCTTCCAGCTAAATTCTAATGTCAGTATGCTAACATGCTCACAGTAACTATGTTAACAGGCTGCTTTAAGAGGGCATAATATTTACGATGTTAGCCCTCTTATTTCAGCATGTTAGCATGCTAATAGTTGTAAAATAGGGCTACAGTTGAGACTGATGGTATCAAAGTTACATGCACATGCACTGCTTTGTTATCTTAAATGCACAGACCAAAAGAGCACCAACACAGAACAGATTATTATTATTTTTTGGTTGTATTTTTTTGAATTTTTTCCAGGGTGAAAATCCAAACAAAACTGGTGAAAACGATGGCACCTCAGGGCAAATCATCCCGTGTCCCTCTGCACAGGGCTGCTGATGCCACACGCTGCTGCCTGCCAACACATAGGCCTGTTATATGGAATTACATAGCCAAGTGGCAACCTTTTGTTTCGCCCTGGGTTTACCAACAATGCTGCTGCCATAACAAAGAACCGCTGTGTGCGCCTCATAACATGCCAACACACAGAGAAGATGTAATTCCGCCATTATTCTCCCCTCTTTGCCCATGTAGGTGGAGCGTAGATCGGATCAAGCTCAATGATCCAGGATCTAAATTAACTCTAAATATGATTAAACGCAAAGGGCAGGGTCGATCTCTCCCTGTAAGCACGACGCTCGGCTGCACTGGGCACGTAGTAACTTTCTCTCGCTCTCTCTGAGCCGAAGTAAAGGCAAACAGTAAAGTTATCTTAATTGACAAAAACACAGAGAGCTGTCCAGTGGGCTGAAACAGTCCAACTAAAAGAGCCCCAAAATGCTCCGGCTTATCTCAAGAGAAACACAGGAACGCACTGCTGGATGCCTTCACCTGGTTTCTTTGTAGGAAACATTTCAGAAGAGCAGACAATCTTTCCTGAAACCTCTTGTGACCTCATGTCATGACACTTTTATTGTGACAGTATAATATGACAGACCCGTCTTATGGAGGAGCTGCAGCAAAAGGTGCGCAGGTACGATTGAACTGCTCACAGAATCAGGTCCCTCCTTTAAAACAGAAATGAGGAACTTTGGATGCAGACTTTGAGAAGATATCAGAGCTAACACATCTTAGCTTAAGTAACCAATTTTCTCTCAAGATTAAAGGAGGAAGACACATTGCATCATACCATGAATCTGTACTGGGATAACACAGGTACTTTTATGTAAGAGCCACCTGGTCAAGAGACTATTTATTTGTAAGAGAGACAAAGGTTGCTCATGTGGGACCAAGGGGTGAGGAAAGGCAGAAGGAGTACAATAGTTGCCTGGCCCCATCACAGCTTACCAACCAAGAGTTCTGTTCTTTCATCAGACAATGTCAAAGTCCTGTCTTAACAAACAGATGCTGAGAAGACATTTGCAGATATTGCTAGAAAAGCAACTTCTGCTAATGAATATGCTTTAAATAGTAGTGCATGCTGACAGCAGTATGTCCTTCACCTGAAGGAAAAATAAATTGTTTGTCATTGACAACTCAGCTTGCAGCGAGAACAATCTTTAGTCGTACCGTTGATCAAAAAAAGTGGATCAAGACTAAGGTCACCTCTGCCCTTTTTGAAGGGCCAGCCCCCATGGTCTTTGACAGGCAGTTATCCCAAACTGACCCACCCGATACAAACACATTTTTAGAGTGAGGAAACACAAGGGAGCCAACGGACAGACTTAGCACAGGTCTATGTTTTATAAGGCAAATATTCCATCCTTTCACAATAAAGGTACTTTATAGGCCCCTCCTACAACAATTGATGTTTAAAAAACGACTTGTTTAAGTGTTGGTGCTGATGGCCCATCAAGTAAGTGATAGTCATAGAAAGGAAAAGATGTTGATGATTGGATCGACTATTTATGTTCAGGAGAGAATGACTTTTAATTTGAGGGGCCAGAGGGAAACTTTTGATGAGAACTGGACTAAATGTAGAGAATACGTCAAGAACTTTAGACAATATTAAAAATAAAGGAACACTTCCCAAGATTGTGTATTAAAGTTTTGTAAACTGAAGTTTTTTATTTATTTTTTCTATTATTATTAACTTCATTTGTTTTAATGTATCTATTTATCATTATTCTTATTATCATTTTTATACTTGAAAGGTGTTCGTGTTCATGTGGTGTCAAAGTTGTTTCATGTATTTTCGGTCAATTCTGTCTTTTAAAACCTATAAAAAGAGAATTAAAAAAAAAGGAAAAGTTTTTTTTATTTTTATAGACCTAATCGACCTCATCTTTTGATGATTTAAAGAATCTCGAATATTTTAGTTTCGTGCTCTTGAGCGCCACCCACTGGCCATAATCAGTGGTTACTGGAGTACATTTCCCAATTTAACCAGACGTCTATAGCTGGCTCCCTTTGTCATAGTTGTAACTGTTGATTTTCCACACTTTCCTTTTTAGACTGTTTGCCTTCATCTGAGCGTCGAATTTGTTTCTTTTTCTTTGGACCTTCACTTATTCTTGAAGTTGTATCCGTATTCATCGATCTTTTCTTTGTTTGTTCAGCCGTAGTAGATTACTGTTTACTTGCAACACTTGCAGAGACTGGAAAAGCAGCCGCTTAGCTCTGCCTACCCTCTCTGGCAGACCACTGCTGGCTGATGGAAAAGGCGTCACTAACTGGGCGCCAGTCCACAATAATACTACATACTGCAAATGCAAAGGCTTTCATCAGTGGGCCATAAGCTCAATCACCATTGTGTTAACTCATTAGGTGATTTATAGCGACTTAACAGACATTTATTTACATGAAAAAGATTGAGATTATACCTTTAACCTCTTGCTTCTGGTGCAGCCAGTAAATATCCAGTTAACAGATAACAGACATCCTTCTCTGTGTACCGGTCATTGTTTATAGTCAGACTTGTAACTTGGAGATAAAGTGAAAACATCACATCTAAAACCAGATAGTTATGTCATTTTTTATAGAGGTTAATAAAATGCTAAATTGTAGTTGACAATAGCCAATTAGCTCCAGGATTTTATTTCAGCCAACGCGTTCCGCCTCTTTCGCTCTCCACACAGACCGTTTCCTGCATGCAACAAAGCCCTGCTCAAACACCATCAGTCTATACTACTGGAACTACAACGGACAACAAACAGAAACCAGAGCGCTTGCCCAAAATCTTGTCCCTCGCCTACAGATTCGGCATTCATATGCAGATCTCTGTTTATAGAGACTAGCTAGAAGGAGACAAGATGTGAACCCGAGGCTTTGTGTACCTGTCCATCCATCTCAAGCTGCCCTAAAAGAACATCACCCTTCTTCCAGATTGGCGTGGATGTAAACAAACGTCATCTCGAGCTATTTGAAGAATTTGATGGCTGTAGTTTCTCTTTTAAAGAACAGTTTCTTGACGCATTTCAAACAGTGTTCAGCACGGATCAGTCACACTTTCTCTGGCTTTCATCAATCAAACTGTAAGAAAAAAGCTCAGCATCACGCTTATCGTGTCACCTTTCCGTCTTATAGCAGACAAACGGTACATAAGAGAGTCAAAGTTCATTTAAGAAGCCACGTTACGCAATCAGAGTTTATCTATAGCTAAATGAAGAAGAGATGTCTGCTGTGTTTTTATTTAATTCTAGGAGAATTAATAAGCCCTCAGGTCTCTATACAATGATGGTCAGCTTCTGTGTTGTAGTGAGAGGTGTGTTTTTGTATGATTAAGTACAGTACATGTGAGTGAGAGGCAGAGTGAATGGTACTGTAGGTGGTAGGTGCAGGGCTCCTTGTGAAAGGGCGTCAGGGGAACTGTCAGGATGCACAAAGCCTTTCACCCCCATGGCATGTGGCAGAGATCCCTCCCATGGGCTGACAGAGCCAGGGCCTCTGCACTTATCAACCCATCCATTGTGAAATCAGCCGCCCTGGCCAACCATAGCCATGCAAAATACACCCCCTGCATTAAACACAATTTCAATCATCCTCAACCATCTCCCTCTGCCTCCCCCTCCCTCACCCCTCTCCCTCGGCCTCTCCTCTCTCTTACAGTGAATAAACAGTTGTCACCGTCAGGTAGCTCAAAATGCAAATAGGGAACAAATGGATCCACTTGAACAGTCTTAATTACATGATATGTATTCCATGAATCACAAATGGTATAGTAGTGAAGATTCAGCAGCACAATGCGGTGTCCCTTTAATAATTGATTTCAGAATAAAGCCACATAAAAAGGAATCACACCACACCCTCTACACTGGCTGCATATCAAGCTACGTCACAGGCGGTGCACACCAGCGAGCATGCAAAGGTGGGAATAAAGACAAGCACCTTTTCTCTGGGCGTGAAGACGACACTCAGGTTCTTTAGGACCAGAGGCTCACTGGCACTGTAGGAGAAGTTGACTCTGTCGAAGGTGATGGAGCCTGTCTTTGGCCACTCAGGCGGAGGCTGTTTGTCGGTCTCCCAAGGTGCTTCACTCTCGAGCTCTGCATACTCAACCACTCTCTCCACTGATGTCATCTACGTCAAATAAGGAACATTTATTTAGATATACAGTACTGTGCAAAAGTTTTATATGCATGAACACGATTGCACAGGAGGTTTAATACCACTTTAGCAGGTGCTATATTTATTGAACACACCCGTTAGCATGGAAGCATAGCGTGCATGCTCTTTAATGTGGCCCTAAAACTCCATCGCAGAAACTAAACTTCGTGTGTACAATCTTTAACCTGCTCTCATTAACACTGTTGGACGCAGCCGGTGGAGTTGTACATTTATTCTTCCCATAATTTTCTTGTTATGATAAAAAATTTAAAATTAAAAGTCATGCAAAAAGGTTCAATGATGTCCAAACAAAACATAACCTGCTTTGAGTGTTCTCACCATGTTCTCAATTTCTGCACTCTGCCTGACGCCCCATTGGAACATGCCTGTCAGAGTCACAGCATAAGACAGAGCCAGACCCACTGCACCTGGCTCCAGTCCTGTAAGATCAGAATAAAGCAAACCCCCTTCATGCCTTTATCATCCTGGTTTCACTAATAATGTCTCACGTGTGTATAATATTTAATGCATACTGTACCGTCTCTGAGGTAAAGGCAGCCGAAAGCTGTAATGGTGACAAAAACGGAGCAAATTCCATCGAGACGAACGGCGAACCAGCGAGAGGTCGTCAGGAACAAGAACCAGGCCTCTGTTAATAAACACACACACAGTAGATAATATATAACAACTTAAAAAGTTAATATAACCAAAGTATGTTGTTTTATTCTCACCTGAGTGAAGATCTTGATATTCATCAAACATTTGCTGAAACCTCTGCTGAACCTTGAAGGCACGGATGGTGCTCAGGCCTTGGAGAGAGGAGGAAAGGTGGGAGAATACGGGACTCCGAGCTAAAAGACAGATATACATAGTAAGCATATCTGTTTACAGTTCGACAAACATGCATCAGTTATATAAGCTCTTTATGCATTCAACACCCCGGTGATGTTTAACAACACAAATGCATCCCTAATACTGAACTAGGGGCAGTTTTGAAGGTGTGCTGCGTCACACGACATTTAATATTCCGCTGATGCCGAACAGTTCTGATTCAGAGAAAGGTTGCAATTGAGTGGTCTTTTGTTTCTCTATTTGTCAGGCTCACAAAACCAGAGACAAAACCTAAATGTTTCCTCTGAGCTTTTTAACGGCACTTTTGTTCTTTAAGATGATGGAACCTGTCGGCCAGTGTGCATTCGGGCTCTCAGCCCAGAATAAAATAGATGAACTCAAGCCTGCAATGGCCCAGTCATGCCCACTTGGCATTTTTCCCATTGTATGTGATGTCATGAACTCCCGTCTCTTGAGGAAACTGCGTGTGGCCGAGCCATAGGCCACCGCCACCTTTAGCCTTTATGCTAATGACCATGGCTTCCTTCAATGGTCTATTAGCATTCCTGTGGTCTGCTTTTGTCTCTCTCCACAAACGGACATGCCCACCCCAACCATCCACAAAAAAAATTACTGGTAGACTCGAGGCGCTTGATGTCCCTGGAAGTCTTCAGGAAGTAGCAACGCAGGAATAGGAAGACAGCAAGAAGGGGAACAACGGGAATAAGGATCCAGGGAATGATTATGGCAGCCACTGCGATCACTCCGATGACCTGGAGAAACACCTGGAGAGAAGGAGACATGTGAGCACAATATTTACCCAGAGTGCAAAGCTCTGCTACTGCAGTGTGGTCTACCACCGGGGCAGTGAGGCCTATTTCTAAAAGCTCAACAAGAGAAACTCTGTCAGTCGTATTTGTGTGAAACCATCATGGACACACAGCAAGGTAACAGCAGGTTGTGGGACTGAGGTTATGTGACTCACAGTGTGAAAGGAAAACGATCACAGTGCTAATTCTCACTTAGTAGCAGGTGAGAATTTACCACTTGGCCACTGCGGCTCATATCCCCACTCTCCTGGGCTTTCCCTTCAACACTTCTGGCCTGTAAGCCTCCCTGGCAGAGCAGCCAGCCAACAGGCAGGGCCACAGTGACTGGCAGAGGGCTCTGGGAACCACACTGTGGGTGTCTGATACATCACGCTGCAGCCGCACAGCCCTCAACAACACAGTGACTCATCACCCGTGTTAATGGCTCTGTGACACATCGAGACCAGGATACCAGAGCTGCCTAAACAGGATTGGAGAGAATGAGTGTGATGACAACAAAACAGCAACACACCCACTTTGTTTAGCAACTGAAGTGAGCAACTGGTGCGTTAGTATTATGATCATTAATATATAGAGATAAATGAATTGCACCAGAGCTCAGTGAGGTGACAGTTTTCAAGTACTTCATTGTTGTATCTTTCTTCAGTGTACTGACACACCTGCACTTAACCTGAGCATTTCTATTCAAAGCAATCTAACACAAGTGTATGCAATAGACTTATGAGTGCAACTGTTGCACTCCTTACTGCACTACATTCATCTGATAGTTTCATATGATTAGCCTTTTAAATATGACGTTTCTTATAGTCTAAACTGCCAAACAGCATATTAAGTATGAGCTCTAACTTCACCTACTACAATATCAAAATGCTGCTTATGTGCCCAAGGACACTTCGACATGTGACCGTAGCAGTCAGGGATCGAACCCTCAACCTTCCGATAAAGAGTCGACCCGCTCTGCCACTGAGCCACAGCCGCCCCAAGCTACCTTCATTTTAATTCAACATTATTTGTAGATGATAACATGAATTTTGAGAGTCTGTAAATAATCTTTATTAACTTTTGGCCAATTCCTGTCATAAATACGTCCAGTGGTGGAAAGTTACAAAGTACGTTTATTCTAGAAAATATATTTAAAGTGGTAATCTCGAAGATCTCAGTTTCGTTCTCTTTGGCAGCACCTATGGTGATTAACGGTAATTGCGGGAGCACACTTCCCAATTTGACCAGACTTCTCTGGTTGGTTGAACTCTTGATTTTCCTCGCTGACGGTCGATTTCCTTTGTAGACTGTTTGCCTTCATCTGAGCGTCAAAAATCTTTTTCTTTGGATTTTCACCTATTTTTGAAGTTGTATCTGTAGTCATTAATCTTTTCTTTGTTTGTTCAGCCATAGTAGATTACTGTTTACTCGCAACACTTGCAGAGACCGGAAAAAAGCAGCCGCTTAGCTCCGCCTACCCTCTCTGGCAGACCAACCACTGCTGGGTGATGGAAAACGCGTCACTAACTGGGCGCTGCTTGTGATTTTTTCCACTAAAATCACTACAGACAACCAGTCTATAATTCTGCAAATGCAAAGGCTTTCATCAGTGGGCCATAGGCTCAATAGATAGTGACTTAACAGACATTAATTCACATGAAAATCTTCGAGATTATTTTTACAGTTTTTCTGATTTAAACTACTTTAGTTTTGTTCTTAACTGCACTCCAGGGGGACACAGTATTTGACAGCTCTAGTTACTACTTTTCTTTTCTCTGAAGAATGATTTGAAGACTTGAAAATAAAACACCTAAAGATTTAAGAGGTAGTTCTTTTAGGTGTGACCCTTCAGAAAAAGGCGAGAGTTCCTGGTCATGTTTCTGGGCTCTGTGAGTTGTCTGGGAGCCGCTACGTTACATATACAGTAGATTAAAAATAATACGTGTTTCACAGGGGCTGTTCTTGTTAAGGTCTACTTTTGAATGCATGACTTGGACTTGTTATATGTGGGTGTAATATACTTAATTAAATATACTAAATAAATCCACCACTGAATATGTAAGAGAGCGTTTCTTCTTAACTGAAAGGTATACCGTCTTACATATTTCATATTCGATCGAAAGATGATAAAATTGAAACCTCACACCCTGAAATTAGACCCATCTTAAGAGACGAATCCTCAGACGTGGAGATTAGGATCGTGCTGTTACCTTCAGTGGTCTCAGACTGGCCCGGAGAGATGAAAATTTAATTTAGCACCTTAATTACGGATGTTATCTGCCACTTAAGCACACGTTTAAGCATGATCACTTTCAGTGTAGTTTTAGGATGAAAAGCTACTCGATTCCATTTGCAGCTCTGATAAGAGGGTATTACTAGCCTTGCCATTGCTGTAGTGGAGCCCGCACAATCAAACAGTGAGTGGAAGCTACTGAGCACAACTGATCCTGAGAATTTCACAGTACATAAGTTTCAATCTTAGCCTTGATGGAAGGCTAACCTGACTGCAGAGTGAGATGGTGGCGCATGAGCCATTGCTGCGCGTTATCCCGGCGTCTCTCGAGGGGATCAAATATTAACTGAACAAACGTCTTATCGTATAAACTGTTTGTCTTGGTGACGCAGTGACGCCGCTCATTCCTGTTTGCTGACTTGCTCATTTAAATTCTAATTGGGCCCCGTTTTCGGTCGCAGGGGTCCGAGCAGGTTTATCTTGACAGCGAGGTCGTCTGAGGGGACGGAGGGAGGAAAAGGAAGCATTAGATAGGAGTCTTGCCTCCTCCTGCTCCCCGGGGCCCGCCGTCGCCAGGGCCATGTTTGATGTGATCCATTTGCGTGGTCTGCCGCTTATCGTGTCAGCATCGGGAACACCGTGGCCCCCACCCACACTACACACAGATGCCTCAGATAAGTGATCCTACAAGCATACACCTCGCACCCCCCCCTGGTTGGACCCACTTCCATATCTCTTCTGAAGCCACACAGGAACCGAAAACTCCCAAAGCCACATCCCGCTGCACATAAAAGTGGAGAAAAGGATGAAAGGTTTTGTATACAAACAGTTTAAATAAAGAATTACCACTAATTGGTCTTTAGCAAGAAAAGAAAGCTACCGCACGCATGTGATTCAGTCATTCAAGCAGACTGGGCACACTGCTGCGCCCAAAGACCATTGAGATCCATGCTGACCCTAATTGCTTTATTTTCTCAATGATGCTATCGGCTCTTTGATGTCCAAATAAATGTAGAAAATTGAAGTTAATTGCTATATTTGTGTTCGGCGGTGATAGCGACGGTTGTTCCGCAGCAGAAAATAAACACTTTTCTTTAATTAAACATCCCTCCGGACACAAGGAATCAGTACGCCTTTTTACAACCTCTTTTTCATCCTCCCTTTATTTACTGACAGCGTGCAATATTTGCCAATGGGAAAAAAAAAAACGTGCAAACAAAACAGGAAGTGAGGGAAGAGGGAAAATTCCTCAAAAGGAGGACTCTGTCATCGCTGGAATTTCTCTCTTTCTTTAACCCCACACTTTTTCCTGACAGAGCGGCACAATACGTCGCAAGGGTCAGCGGCACTGAAACAAAACAGGGCTGTTCCACTCGGGCTCCGGGACAATGGAAGTGACCCGATCCTTTCTGGCCTGTCTGTGGGCTTTATTTTAGCGATAAATACCCAGATGCTGTGGCCCTTTTCTTTGAGAGAAATGACTGTGGACACCTCCTTCACATTTTCCCTTTCTGGGCCGTTTTCACTTCATAAAGCTGCAGTCAATGTGTTTTGTGTGTGCTGAGGAGGGTCTGACACATACTGTGGTGGTCTCAGTCGCTGTCTACATTGGTGGCTCAAGTAGTCCTAGGATTAGGCCTTTGTGTGCTGTGAAAAGGTAAAAGAAGTCACTTATTTGGGCTCAGTCAAGCTGCTGATTTCCAACCCCATTTTGGAAATAAGAGAAAGGCTTTGAAATGCTCGCTCTCCCTCTCTCTCTCTCTCTCTCTCTCTCTCTCTCTACTATAAATCACTTGTGTCCAGAAAATTCATTCATTCAGCCGCAGCTCTTTCTGTTGAAAACAACACAAAAACTGCTTCACATGAGAAGAAAACAAATTCAAAAGTCGACCACAGAAAGCAGAGAATTCATTTTATTTTAGCGTATTGACACGAGGTGCGATTGTAGATTAGATTAGGACTTTGTTACGTAACTTCCCCGGGCTTGTATGACTCAGTCGGAGCAGCTGAGGTGCTGGACCGCGGCATCATGGGAGACCACACATACACAAACACACGGGAAGCTTTTGCTGGCCGATGCCCGCCATCAAATGACCGTGTGTGGTATTGCCGAGTGGCCTGTTGAGCGCGCACACACACACACACACTGTTTTCTTCTGTTTATTTGTTCCTAATGTTGATTATAAGTTAGCGTCGTTAATCTTCTCACCTTTCTGTGTCACTTGTGTTCCTTCACCTTGCGCAGGGAGACAATAGCGCTGTCATAAAACAATGCTCACAGGGGGGGATTTACGGCGCGGCCTATATAGTTGCACACAAGCCCATCTCCTGTGTTTCTCAGGATAACCTGTGTAACGCCCCGAGCCAGAGCATTCTTCCCTTCTTGTGTCACCGGCGTGGTAAAGGAGCCGAGAAAGCCGGTGAAATCCCATCCTACAGCTCTGGCGGTTACGTCAGCAGTTCTCATATCCCACAAAGCCGGTGAAAAGGCCTGACACACAATGTGCCACAATGTACAGACTCGCACAAACGATCCACCCGCCAGTGTTTTTACACAAAAGCCTGCTTTTTGTGTTTGTGCGCGTCTTGGGTGCTTCTGTGCTGCGTCTGCATAAATGCTCTCATTTTCTCCGCATGCAATTTATTCTCTCTCTCCGGATGACTGTGGGCTTTCCTGCTGTAAATTATAATTCGTAAGCTTATGCATGTTTACGTGCCGTTAACATGAGTGGGACCAGGCTGAGGTAAATGACTGTCTTTGCATACATTTAAGAAGACCTATAGATGTAGCTGTGGACCCCACAGTTAGCGGTGTGACTTGGTCAAGAGCCTTCACACAAAATCCTCCACTGAAAGACCCCTGAACTCACCCCGTATTGTCTTGGCCTCCTCCTCTGCCCCCTCTGCGAAAATAGAGGCAACCCAGGATTTAAAGGTCAAGGCTACACAAAAGCCGACAGTCCCAGAAGCCTGAGGTGTTTTTAATTGACATTTCTGTCATTGTCCCCCGACCATAAAGAGGGAAGAGAAAAGAGCCTATTTTCCAATACACTAAATTACTACTAAATGAGACCTGTGAAAAAAAACAGGGCTGTGGGGTGTAACCAGGTTCTCCCGGCTTGAGGGAATCCCCTTGTTAGGCGGGTTTGGGGGGTTAGCGCTGAGGGGCTGTGAAGTGCTTACTCCACCATAAAGAGGGGGGGGTGGCTCTGGTGCAAATCCCCACACAGAAGCGGCCTCTCCCCATAGAGAGAGATAAACCAGTTAGGCCTTTGTTTATGAAGTTTCACTTTATTCCCCCCTGACAACCATTTAAACAATGACTATGGGGAAATGTCCCTCCACGAATGAGCAACAATAGTCGGGATCAGCAGCTTTTCTGCGGCGCTAATACCGCGATAAAAAGAGTGAGGATGGTCCTTCCTGAAAGCATTAAAGAGTGCTGCATGAAAGACACCTGCAAACAAGAGCAGAGAGCAGCACAAACAAAAGTGTTTTGTGGAAAGGATGCCACCTTTGTCCGGCACCGCCATCACTTCCCACTTTCTCCTGCAGAAGTTCACGGTGTGTACGGATTCATATTTAGTTATTAAGTGCTTTTCTTTTACTGCAAAACTTACGCAAAGTTCAAACTGGCTGCAGGAGAAGTCATATGTGAAGTACAGTATGTGCAACACAAGTCCTGACCTAGTCTACTTTCACTGCTTTCAGTTGGACCGATGGGCCTTCTACAAAGTTATTATTTCACTCCGGCCATTATTCACCTTATTATCAAAATGAGGGAAACTATAGCAGACAAAAAGCTTTTGTGCGTATGATCTTTTGTGCTTTCAGCATTTAAGATGGCTTTTGTCTACTGTGAGATGGGTATCTGCCACAAACATCACTCAGGCATTGTGGAGGGGGGATTCGTTTTCAGTGCGCCTTTGTTCTATTCTTTGGCCCGAACCAAAGAGCCACGCCTGCTCCTCTACCTCGAATTGTGCGGCGAACATTCCCTTCTTTGTGGCGCTAGGTGCATGAGCTGGCTCATCTCCGCAGGCTTTCGTGGGAGATGGCTGTCACGGTGGCAGGGTGGCATTCGGTAACCCAACCTGGCTATGCACCAGGGTGGCCCTTGGCTACCTTGGCTAAGACTGTGGAGCATTAGGTGAATTGCGCTGAAAGGGGCAAGTCCCCGCTCTGGATGTGTTCCAACTGACCTGTCCCCTTCCCCCCTCTACCACGCTCCCAGCTCTTCTCCTGCAAACACATCGTACGCCTGCTGCTCACACTTTCTCTCTTTGCCACCCAACACATCATCCACGTCTACTCGCCGCCCCCCTTCCTCCCCATCGCACCCATCATCCACTCGCCTTTTTTTTCCCCTCTTTGGTACCTTTTTACTCTCCCAATAACTCGCTTAGTCTCCATACACATTCTCTGAAGATGCCGCTTCTGTTGTGTCACACTGAGGGAGCCACGCCCTCAGCCTGTGTGCACACTTTTATTAAATCTGTGCAGGCGCTGGGCTGCGCTGGCGGGTAATCCTACAGTAATTGTTTCCAGATTAGGGGACCCGGACCACAAAGCAGGTTTAGCCAGGCATGAAATGGCCTTCCCATGCTGCAGCGCCAGCGACCAAACCTGCCGAGGTGAGACTCACCTGGATAAAGTCCACAAACGTCCACGGGAGCAGAGAGTCCAGGTAACCGATGTCCTTCGAGAACCTGTTGAGGATTCTTCCTGGGAAACAACACAAAAGGAACAGATTAGAAGACGTTAGAGGAGATGTGTGTGAGAAAGGACGACATAATTCACATTAAGTATTAAGATGTCAAATGTTTTATAGGTGCAATCACAATTTAAAAGTGTTTGCAGATCTAAGTTAAAACTGTGCTATTAAAGAAAGAAATGTCTTTATCTATCTGCAGCCGTAATTTCTTTCCAACCTTCTTCCCTTTATTCTCACTTTACTACGAAGAAACTATTACAAAAGTCCGCTCCGATTGAGCAGAAAGAAGCTTACGTTTGAGCGTGATATCAGAGGAACAACACAGGCCCATCCAGATTCAACAATGAATCATTATTTGTCTAGCATTTCATAAAGACTACCCTGCTCTTGGCTGAATACGCGAGGGAACCCTTTGTTCGTAAACAAAAGGGCAACAGAAGCCGCGTACCTGCCTTTATGTTCTGACTGGCAGTGTCGGTGACGTTAATTGAGTTGCATCCAATCTGCTCAGGTGTTCATTATTTCGGCCGGTGCTCTGCAGGTGCTGTAGCAACCCCCCCTTTTATTGTGACTCTTTTAGTAACTTTGCTCCCCCCCCCCACACACTATTCTGATCCCACAGCACATAAGATTACACTCCAGCTGCTTTCACACACTGTTTACTGCAGGGTCAGTGATAGCAAATCCCCACACTACACTAGCTAAAGGCAGGCAAGACAGAAAAGGCATTCTCTATCTGTGTCCCTGAAGGAAGCCCTCAGACTCTCAGAGGCAGACAAAAAGTAGCAGAGGGGTGCCAGCGGTGGCACAACAAGAGCCGGGCTCAAGTTAAAAGAGTCGAACAAGCGGCGGTTCTGTTGTGGACAGTTTATAGTGGATTTTCCCAGTCCTTAAAAATACTGTTGTACCCCTTTCCCACCTACATTTTGCGCGTTGATGTGGGTTTTTCCAGACCTGGGAAGACCCACTTATAAATGCAGATTGTCTCTGTTCCCATTGCCAGTGAAGTATCCTCCTGTCGGTCTCTTTTCTGCTGCGTCACCGTCACCAACGGGGTTAGTAAACAGTGAAGATGTTACCGTGGTTAGGTCTTTATTGTATCTATCACTCATTCAGTGTGTTTATTAAAGGCGGCGCCGACAAATGTGGAACAATGTTCGAGCACTGCTTGGAATTTGTAGCTGAGACGACAAGGTGTCGTAGAAGTTACAGACGGAGCATAGCGTTGTGCCGGAAAGGGGGCGGAGACTAACGTGTCGACCCGGGTTTTGCGTTCCCATCAACGCCGATCGAAACCGAGGCGATAATTACCCGGGTCTGCTGCAGAGTCACTTGACCCGGGTTTGAATGCTGATTGTATTCCCATTAAGCAAAAAAGCCGGGTGTTAGCGGGTATAAGCTGTTTTATACTGTACTTTAGGAACCCATTGTGTCTCATGGTGACGCACCAAAAAGCAAACAATCTGTTTAAAGAGAATGCATAAAGCCAAACTCAAATATTAAAAGGTACAAGCCCTGATAAAGAAACCACTTGAACATGCAGATGAGTTTATCTAGGCACGCAGTAAAAGGGCCGTGAATCAGGTTGGGACTTGCTACGGGGCCGAGAGAGGAAACGGCTGAGCGCCGTACTGGCACAATGTGACGGCGTGGCACTGAGGAGGCGTGGCGGAGCCATGGCACCACTGACCTAAAAGTTGCCTCCCAGCTTCCCAGTCAGTCCTACGGAGGAGGGCCCTGTAATCACCTCTCTCCACGGCCGTAAGCAGCTTACAGCTTTATCCAAAATGCCGCTGCTGCCTAAAAACATGCATGCAGACGAGGCCGGGCTCCCCATAACAGCCATTGCATAAAACCCAGCCAAAGCATTATTCCCCGCAACAACCCAGCAATGCTCCAAATCAGTACTGATTCAAAGTCAAGTGGCGTAAGCATGTTGTACACTTGGAGGCAGACTAATCTTGTTCACAGTGTGAGTGCCCCTTTAGCATACAGACATCCCGAGGGGAGGGTTCATGCAAGGGGGTAGAGCTGCTACACTAGTGGAGAATATTGCTGCTTTAGTCTGGGAGCGGGGGGGAGTACTTGTCAAAGTGTGTTTGCGGAAGATCCAATAATATTTTTATGTAATTTTACTGTCTAAGCCATAGATGACCTAAATTCATGCATATCTGACAAACAATGGCAATAAGAAAAGGCTAGGTTTCTCTGGGTTACATCATCCCATGGTTAGAGGGTGTTAGAGCACAGAACATCAGTCAGCTATCAGCTGTTTGACAAGCGGCTCAGTTAACACAGAGTTTCAGAGGGGATGGAGTAAAAGACCCTTCTCCATCCCGCACAGACTATAGAGGGGATACATTACAGTGATGCAGTTACACAAAGACAGCCACTGCATGGAAATGCCTATGAGGTAAGATCGGCGTGGGACAATGGCTTCAATCACTATGGGTGGTTGTCAACAATATCACCTATTGTGTGAGGAGGGGGATAGATGTTTCAGGATATAAGCAGCATTAGTATCAAACAATTTCTCATGCTTTAAGACTCCAGGGGTGATTTGCACCACTTTTTCAGGCTCAGGAAATATCAAGCCCTCCCAACTAAGGTGGCCCCTTAGGTGGAGATATTAGGTGAGCAGGGCCCCCAATCACACTTAAAGAAACGGGAACAGTGGGGTCCGGCTAGAGAAGGGCGTGTGGCAAATCGCTGTTCCCTGTAAACATCAAGATAAGGGGACGACTCAGAGCCGCTCCATGTGTGGGCCCCAGTGCAGACGGAAGGGGCCTTTCAGTGAGGCAAGTGCGATAATGAAGGAATACCGGGGAGGGGGCTGCCAAGGCTGGAGGTGGCACAGCTCACCTGCACTTCCATGAAGGGCCCACGGGCCTTGGGGCAGCCTCCCACCGCCGGCGCCTTGCTGCCAATACTAATACATTCTAAATCCATTCTCTTCGCTCACACCGCCAGGCTCCTGCAATCTCCTCTCCTTCCCTTTCATGCAATTAAATAGTGGAAGTGCCGAGCGAGGGGGAGCCCTATCAGCCGCGCTGCACACACACACACGGCTCCATCTCCACATTCAATTTACACACCTCGATATCATCATCCTCTCTGCAGTACTTCCTCCACTTCGCTCTTAACACTCTTGCATCCCCAGACCTGAAATACAGACATTAAAAACACTGCCTCTGTAGACACAATTAGAATCTCACATCACCGACTACAGACGATCTAATGTTCCCTGCGTCAACAGCAAACTGAGTGACACCCAGCGCCGAGATGGCCCACTATGGCGAAGTGAAAAGGGGGGACGGCAGAGGCGCATGTGTGTGTGTGCGTGTTGACTGAAACTCCACTCCTCGACTGTGCTGATGAGCTGAAGCCCTGGCCTGCAGTCTCTGAGGGGATTAGCCCACTCAATGACACTAAATTACAGGGATCAACATCAGCTCAACACATCCACCGCTGTCTGTGCTGCTCTAACTGGATTACATTTGGATGAACAGCTGTAATAAGACTGTACATATTGCTAAAATCAAGCAACATGAATATATTAAGTTATGCATATAAAAGAGGACGAGAAGCAGTCTGCGGTTTTATCGTTACATCTAGATATCATCAAAAAGGATTGTAAGGAAATATAAAAGTTTTAATCACAAAAGTATTCGGCACGCCGCAGAAGATAAGACAGAAATACCACAGAGGCATTCAGCGGGCGATACAGAGGAGCTACAAAGCCTCTCCATCAATCATAATTCGCCACTGCTGTTCTCTTTTGTTACAACCCGCATTCACAGAATAACAAATAAGACCTTTGTGCAGCGGCGCTTGAAATGGTAACCTTTAACTCTGCGGCCTGTTCGGCGGCAGCGCACCTATCGCTTACACGTGTAAACTGTTGTCAAAAAATCCTTCACAACTCACAGCTACACATCACTCAGTCGCACTGTAAGACAGAGGTGGATGAAGGAGCAGCTGTTGTAGTTGCGACGGTTATTGTGCGAAGAGAAGAAAATCTTTTGACAGAAAGAAAACATTAAGGGAGGAAGAAGAGAGAGAGGGCACCGGCAGAGCTGACACCGGCTGCTACGTTTCACTCAAGTGAATGAAAAATACAGAGCAGAAGAAAACAGTGCATTTGAGTGAAATTGGAGTTATATTAAACAGATAAAAAAGGTCATGTTCACGCATAATCTACTGCCGTGTGGATAAGGACAAAAGACACTCTCTGGGACGGTCGTGTATAAATCCAGCCGCTGTTGTTTGCCAGCCTGGAGGCCGAGCTGTAATGACTGGACTGGTCATACAATGGTTACTGATAGCAGCACAACAGCAATCAGATAGCAGTGTCTGTTAAGCCTCTCCTTTGCTGCGCTATTAAACAGATTATTACATTATTCAAAGTGTTTGTCCTCTTCTCGTGCGATTACCAAAGCCAGGCACACCCAGATAAGCTGTCAGGTAGTCCGAAACGCAACACAGCGGCAGCAGAAAAAACAAAAGCCAAAGATTATAAGACCTGTGGTGTTTGCTCCAAACACAGCTCTGCAAAGGCAAGCTTTGTCGCTACACCCACTTCTAATGCCAGGAGAAACCGCGAGCTCCTGAACAACCCTCAAATCATATTTAGACTTGTGTTAACAGCTTATTATGACTCATTATACAGATACAAGTTCCCTTCTTGTAGAGAATTCCCACCCGGGCTGATTGTGTTGTACATGCGTGTCACTATGAAGAGATTAGGCTGAGTAATTATCTGCTGACAGGTGAACAATGCCCTAGAAAAATTAAAGTTATCAAAGTGGGCCACTTGACAGTTGACTTTGGATGTGAATGACAGATAGTAGTGACATTACTTTGCCTAATTAAAAAGAGGGCTTTAATTAAAAACACAAAAAAATGCAGAAGAAGAAAAATAACAAGAACATCTTGAACAAATCTTGAAATACGCGTGGGTTCTGTCGGCTTCTATCTTTAAAGATGCCGCTTAAACCAGCCCTCCACGAGTAAAGTCAAACATATTTGAAGTGTTGGCTGACTTTTAATATCGTGTCCATCTGCACACTTTATTGAGCAAACAGCTACGGCACACAGAGATAATGAATTAATCGAAGATTTCTGATACACGAACGACACGCAAACGTGTATATTTACACAGCTCGACAATCCAAACAGAACACTGTCCAAGATCCAGAGCAAACACTGTTTATCTAATAGGGTTGTTTGCTTGTCGTTCAGGCTCCATAAAAAAGATAGCAGCGTCTTTACTCATTTTAAATATGTTATTGTTTTATATAAAGTCATTTATAAGCTTTTTGACTGAAGGGGCCTTTTGGTTTCACAGGCTTTGCTCTGTTATTATTTATGATTCCAGTTTATCCCCTCTTCATTTTAAATTCACATAATGATACAGAAAACTATATTTAATCTTGTTTAATTAAAAATATATATTTAGTATTACAGTTTAAATTACATCATATGATTTATAATGATCATTTTTTTGCCTATTTAAAGAGGATTTACATTAAAATGTTCATAATTTGCGGATATGAAATCTTTGAATAAAGAAAATATTGATGAGTTTTAAATACAAATTTAAACATATTAAAATGTAAGCTCTCATCTGACAAACTCTGGAGTTGATGTGCAAGCACATGCATGTCTGTAAAGTGGATGTTTCCATGATGAAGTCAGTAACAGTCTGCTCTCTAGTGGTGACATGTTAGAATAATAGCTCCCACAGCAGCTCCCTCTGGATGTTAACTCCTCAGAATCATCCTTTTCATTCCTGCACAAGTTATTATTTATTAGTTATTTAAACGGGAACTTGAGGAGGGGATGACTTACCGATTGGGTTGACGTCAAAAAAGTGTACCGGGGTCCGGAGGATGGCGTTAAACATGCGGTTGTGTAGGGTTTGAGCTGAGCTCACCAGGATATTAAAGAAGAGCAGGGTGCGGAGGAAGCCAAACACTACTGAAGTGGCTGTTAAACCTGACAAAAGCACAGAAAAAATCCATCAGCACACTACAAAGCTATCCTTGTGCCTGTTCCAAGGTCAGCTATGCATTTAGGGCAACTATTAAGGATGCTGAATCACACAACAAAGCAGATATATTCCACTTAAGTTTTTCTTTCTATGGTGTTTTTTTTTTTGTCTTGAATGTGGATCTTTCACTGTGAATACAAAGTGTGAACGAGTGCAGAGGTTGGGAGTCACAGGGAGACAATCAGAACAATCCAGCAGCAGACAACAAGAAAGGCACTGCTATCTCTCTGTACAGCTGAGGCCCGTGTACACATACACTGGGCCTTGAAGGCCTTGGGCCACAGCCAAAGAACTGTGGATCTGTTCATTGAATGCCTGGCGTATTCAGAGACTCAACGGTACACAAAGAGCAATGTGCGCTCAGTGAGCTTCACCTGCGTAAACACCTAGGTACAGGTCAAGGTCCAGCTGTCGAGGGAAGCTGCCATTGAGGTGCTCTGTCACATTGATGTGCTTCTGTTCAGAGGCCCTGCAAGTCAGCCACAAAAGAACCAAAAGTCTACAAGGACAAATAAACACAACAAAGAAATAAAGCTGCAACCTGAGGAGGCTTTACAAAATATGTTTTTCTTATCCTGAAACACAAGGTCAGCTTCAACAAGTAAAAGACAATGCCAAAAATACAGTTTAGTTCAGTCTTCTTCTGTTAAAGCATCATTCCTGCTCGGAGAAAACACGTCCCTGCGGCTTGCAAAACCTGCTACTCTCCTCTTGTTAACCACTATTCTTTTTTTCACAGGGTTTAAAAGAAACACAATCTCACCAACAAGCGAGCCACCAGTCCTGCAGAACAAATGTGACCTAAAAAAAAGACACAGAAAATATTAACTGTTAACTTCATGTCACAAATAAACACTAAAAACAAATTATAACATTATTTATTTCTGAATAAATCTCCCATAAGATAAATCATGTGCGCAATTTTCCCAAGCATTGATAGAAGACGGATAAAACGAATTAAAGGAATGAACTCACATGTGCTAGAGCATTGAGTAAAATGAGGACCAAGAGAACCAGGAAGTTAGCGCCTGCCCTGAAATACTTCACATACATACGCAGGCCGATGTTTCCTTCTGAGCGGTGCTCTTCCTCGGCAGGTTGCACTACCTACAGACAGACACTAGTGTAAATATCAGCCAGAAACACTTCAGATAAGGCTGTAATAAGCAGCAGGGAAAAAGGGTGAGCACCTTCTGCCCTCTAGTGGCTGTCAGGCTGCACAACACTCTTTTTTTCCCCACAATAAGATGGCTCTACATGTATGCATAAAACTTGCTACAAATGCTTTTTTACCAATTATAGTCAAGTGAGATATACCTACCGCTTCAAGTGGCTCTGCTCCCTCAATCAAAGAGTGCTGAGAGGTGGAGAGGGAGGACATAGAGGACTTTGAGTAGTCAGAGAGCGAACGGGCACAGCGAGAGACAGTCCCCGGGATTGGGGTCGTGCCCTGCCTCTCCTCCTCCTTGTCCTCGTCCTCTTTAAGCAGGGAGGTGAAATCTAGTCCAGAGCCCTGCAACTCGCTGTAGGTCCCACGTGCGACCATCTGACCCTGATGATGACGGAAAGAGACGCAGTTAAATGCACAAAAACATACAAACATACACATGGAAAATTCCAGCATCTGTTGGGGACACAATAGTTACGCGGTAGAACATGAATCATACAATCTCTGCAGTTTTGTCTCTACATATAACTTTAACTTTCACATGATATTCTTATATTATATGTTTTTCAATGTTGGAAGAGGAGGCCAGACCTGTGCAAACCACTGCTGTTATAATATCTATATAGCAGTATTGTAATGTTTGAATATACGAAAATTGCAGTAAAGTCAAACTGACATATTTTTGGCTGACCGCCAGGGTCATAGAGAGAGAGAGAGTTGCGACCTCTTTTGACGCGACTCTCTGTCTATATGGCTGTGGAAACTTTGTTCGGGATACTTGTTGGCATATATTTAAACACATCACACTCAAGGTTGTGATGTTATTCTGAATACCATCACTGCTGTGATTCGGTCGTAGGCACAATCCGACCTTGAGTGTGATATTGCTTTTATACGACAGTTATATAAGCGGCAAATAGTAGAAAAAAGTACGAATCAACAACAGATTATTTTTTTCCTCCACTAGTTCCTCAACTTAACTGAAACTGGACTTTTGTTGCCAAGCAACCCAAACGTTCTCCTGCACTCTGTGTCTACAGGTCACCACAGATCAGCTGTTTTTTATCATGTACATTTGTCTGTAGGTTTTAAGTTATCATCAACCAGTGAAATAAGAGTCTGCTGTGTGATTCAGAGGTACCAGCTTGATCAATGTTAGACATACACGGTCTGCTGTAATGTTATTTAACAGTATTCAGAGGAACTGGCTGAGGTGAAGTGATACGCAGAGTGAAAAGTCCCAGTGATGTTGTTCTCTGTATCTTCACTTACGGAATGTCTCTCGTCCAATCAGATTGGTTGGAACTAACTGTTGTATAAATAAATATTATAAAACAGCCTTTTACGATGTTCTTCCTGCACCATCACTGTTCAGAAATCACTGTTCTATGAATAAGTTAAAGATCAAAGCTGTGGTAAAAGCTGCTAATCAATATTGTTATTTCATTTTATGTCAACACCGACCAAAATGAGAAGGTGTAATGACATACAATGTGAAAGACATAAGTGAAACAAAGACGTATATAAACACAAACATGCATACACACCTCCTTTAAGACAACTATTTGATCTGCAGCCTTCAGATACTGTAGCTGATGAGTAACCAGGATACGAGGCTTCTTCTTCAAAAGTCCACAGATGCACCTGGAGAAAAAAAAAAATATTTAGCAGACATTATTCACATAATATACACCACCTGATTTACTGTTGTGCACACACCGCTGGATTATTCACAGAACAACAATGGGTTTGATGTTGGTTAGACTCACTCTTCAAAGAGGTGCCTTCCCACCTCAGCGTCCACAGCACTGAGTGGGTCGTCCAGCAGGTAGATGTCTGCATCCTGATACACCGCTCTAAAAATTCACACATATGGCTGTTATCTCTGTCACGGACACCAAAGAGAAAAGCGCAGTAATGTGTAGTTATCTAGCACACCTTGCTAGGCTGACTCTTGCCTTCTGTCCTCCACTGAGGTTGGCCCCTCTGTCCCCGACCATCGCCAGGTCACCACCTGGCAACAGTTCCATGTCCTGAACACAGTTCAAACATAACCAGTCATGAACTCTACTTGAAGCCAGGTGTCCTAATAACTACAAAGCGAAAAAATAACTTGATATGAAGTTATTCTCACTCTTTTGAGGGCACAGGCTCCCAGAACTCTGTCGTACTTCTTGGGGTTGAGCTCTTTTCCGAAAAGGATGTTGCTTCGAATGGTACCAGGTAAAATCCAGGGCTGCTGGGACGTGTACGTCAGCTCACCTTTGACCTTAACCAGACCACTTTCCTGGCTCAGTTCTCCCAGGATGGCACTGAGGAGCGACGACTGACATGCACAAATTAACACAAACACAGAACAAAAATGAATATTCAAGAGTTGGATCAGAAAAAAAAAAGGCTACCAGCAGGACTTAGTATGGAACTGAAGCCAGGAGGCAGTTAGCGTAGCATTGAGACTGTCTTTCATAAAGAAATAGTTACAGCACATAACTACTAATGAACCTAAACACATGGATTTTCATTTAGGCTGTGTATGAAATACACAAACAAAACAGCATGTTAATTAGTAGCTGTTAGAGGTGATGGTGTATCTACCAACTTTAGAGAGAACCAAGCTAGCCGTTTCCATCTGCTTCCAGTCTTTATGCTAAGCTAAGCTAATTATGTGTAAGGAACAAATAAGCATGTTTATAATAATAATAATAATAATTGATGTTATGTTATTTAACCAAAAATGTATAAAAGATCTATTCTGCTGTCTAAATTCAAGCTAACTAGCTGGCAGCTTATTTCTATTCACAGATTCTACATAGAAATGTTTGTGGTACGCTTGTAGTAATATTGACCAATCACGTATCAGCAGGCTGCCTCCCGGCTCCCATCAGCGGTCATGTGATGATGATTTAGCTTCTTGTGCATGCTAACAGCTAACAATCTGTTTTAGATCAAAAATGAACTTGACATAAATTCCCTGACGCTGTGTCAGGAAAGCCGCTCAGCAATCAGATTTCCCGACTTCATTGAATGCATCACATCGATCCGACTTCCGTTCAACAAACGAGCATTTTAAAAGTAGTTTTCTCCTCTTGAGGACGGACCTGACAAAGGTTTTACTTTTTAGAAATCTGCATCATGATGGTGAAATTTCGGTAAAGGTAAGACCGGTTAATTAAAGCCAATCACAAGAAAAACTGGTTATTTTTCTGTAAGCAATGCAGCAAGGTATTTGCACTACATGAGTCTCCATTGTGTCAGTCAAATTTAATGGTGACAGGTTCATTTTATAGGATATTAAACTGCTTGTAGTAAAGCAATCCTCAGCGCTGACTCAACGTTGCAGCCTAATACTATTGATAACTTTATATTAAAACCTCTGTGGGTCATAGAGCATTTCTGAGGGTTTCAACGTGACTCTAAACCTGGTTTAAAGAACAGACCTGACCTTTCCAGCTCCAACAGGTCCAATTACCGCCAGGAGCTGCTCCGTCTTCACTGTGAACGTCAGGTTGTGTAAAGTTGGAGAATCTAGCATCTGTAAGAAAAAGTGTTATGAGTGTAATGTTGCTATTAAGTCTGCAAGGTTCACTTGTATAGCAAAATCTTAAGTAAAGTGTGTGGTTCGCAGCTTAGAAATCTTACTTACACCCTCAAGGGGCCTAAGGATTGTTGTATGCGAGCAAAATAGAAATAGAAAGGAGACATGGCACCCACCTTATCCCAGTAGCAGATTAAATCCTGAATCTTCACCATACACTCCTTTTCTGCCACAGGGAGCCCCAGATGCTGAGGAGCAACTTCATCCAGCAGGAGGAAAGTCTTAGAAGAAGAATAACATTCAAAGTTTTCATTGATAGTAATCGACACACACTGGTTATAAATATGTCTTACTACTTACTTTAATCCTTCTGATACTGATGAGAGACTCAGAGACCTTCTCTATAGCGAAGGGAAAGAAGAGCGTGATGGTGAGCCTGACCGCCCCGTAGAGAGATACAGCCATGAACACTCTGCTAGCAGACAACGTGTTGCCGGACAGTACGTAGACGAGGACGGTGATGAAGATGATGATCTTGCTGCCCACGAAGAAAGACGCCATGTTCAGGCCGCGCAGGTACGAGCTTTGCATGATCTTTGAGATTTCCATTCTGTACAGTAACAGGAGAAGTCAGGAAATGTTGTTTAACGTATGTTATTATTCCCAATTCGGCAACTTTTTTTCATTAAATTTGATTTGATGCATCAGAAAAGCATGATCATACTCTGGTTGTTACTGTAGTTTGTAGATGGGATTAAAATAAAAATACCTAAGTAGGAATCGACCTACCTTCTGACCTCATCCACCAAAGCAGCAAAAGGCTTCTCCCACCCGTACATCTTTATAACTCGGATCCCAGAGATGACTTCATTCATTGTGCGTATTCTGTCATCTGTTAACACTGCAGTTTCTGCCCTATAAACAGCAGATACAAATCGCAGCACTGAACAACAGCATAGAGACAATTGTTTTCTACTTTTCATAAATCTAGTGAGTGACGACAAACCTGAGAGTAGAGAAAAAGCGCCCAAACATGGTCTGCACTGGCATCAGGATGCAGAAGACAGCCATTCCCGCAAGGCATGATGGGCCGATTGCATACATCAACAATAATATCACAGTCGCTGCTTGTAGAGGACCAAGCCATAAAAAGTGCAAATATAAGGTCACCTGTAGTTGAATGAAGAGAAAAAAATAATTGCCATGTGGTCTGTCTTATTGATAGACCAAGTCGCATGTTTCAGCTGAAACAACTTTCAGATAATTACCTCGTCAAATTTGTTGACATCGTTGGATAAGAGGTTCACAATTTGTCCTGTGGTCGTTTTGGCCAATGCTTTGCTGTTAAGAAAAAGAGCCTTTGCAGAACAAAGGTGTTAAATCAAACAAAAATATGACAGGTGACTAAATTTACCGTAAAATCTGGAATATTAGTCGCACCGGATTATAAAACGCAATCTGTTTTTGGGGGTAAAAAGGTTTTCTAGAGCTATTTATCAATAAAAACGTCTATACATGTTATTTCAACACTATTTCAATTTATTTTCATTTAAAAACATTCAAAAGACAAATTATCGGTGTGCTAGTTGAGCTACAGGATTATTGATTGTTGTGACGGTAGCGGCTGCACTGGCGATAATGGGAAGCTTTAGCTAGATTATAGCTCCATCGTCTGGGTAAAATACCGTAACACAATAAAAAACTCTTTGCATTATATACTAGTATAATGGTCGCACATGTATATAGGATGCAGCCCACTTTTTTAATGAAAAAGTGTCGGCCGATATTGGCTTAAAAATGAACTAGATATCCGCCAATATAATTAACCGATAAAATAATGGGCTGCTGCATACTTGATTAAATGCCCGACCTCGGCGCAATGTCCCCGGCGCGAAGAAGACCTGTGCGGCGCGGCGTGATGACGTCACATGTGTCTACCTGCAGCATGAGAGAGCTACTAGCCAAAATGTCCGTGGTGTGGAAGTGTCTGAAATAGATAGCAAAACTGCTATTTGCAATGACTGCTCAGCTTCGGTGATGCGAGGAGGAGCCAAGGCAAAGTCTTTCAACACTACAAACTTGATAAACCATCTCAAGACCCGTCACCCCGACCGTTGTAACAAATGTGATAAGAGTATCACCATTATACTGTACGCTAATTCCAATACAGAAGAGAGCTGATGATCTCTGCAATTAGGGGTGCGGGAAAAAATATCGGTAATCGGCTAAATGAGTTGTAAAATATCGGCATATCGGATATCGGCAAAAAATCCAATATCGTGCATCCCTATTATACATCAAAGTTTATGGTACATAGATGGTTAATAATGACTGACCTTCCTGTAGATCATGTGGCACATGGCAACACGAATCTTCATGCCCGCTCGCTGGACGTGGTAGAAGTAGAGATGATGAAGGACGGTCAAAGCGAGGGTGGTCAGGGAGATGCCCGCAGCGTACATGTAGGCCTCGTGGACTGCAGCTGTGTCGGTGGGGTCATAATTCTCAAAGTACTCAATAATTTTCCCAAGTAGCACTGGCTGAATGACTTTGATAACTTCCTGAAAAAAAATATAGATATAATGCAGATATGTGAGTATGTATAAAACAAAACTGTAATTCTTCAACCTGGGTCCTATTTTCATATTTAAAGGCGTGTCAATGCCTAGCAGGTTCAAACTGCCACAATAGATTGCTTTAGCTCCCTCTCACGACACAGCTGTAGTGGCTGCAATGTAATCCTTTGGGGCAATTACAGAAGAGCAAGTGAAGACCACTAAAAGATCTTGTTTTTGCAACTGACAGGCTCTGAATTTAATCCTAGTGTCTGACAACAAGATGGAAGGATTCCTACAGTATTTTAATGGAAAAGTAACTCGCAGTAAGGCGACTTATTGAAATAAGAGTTGTTAAAAAAAATGAATCAGAGAGTAGGATCCTTTCTGTCTTGTTGCGGACACTTCCAAAACCAATCTGAGCATGGCAGTGGAAAAACAAGCAATTTTTCTGATGTTAAAGCTGCTGTGAGGAACTTTCGGTTTGTGTTGATGTTGGTGACCCCCTTGGACGAAGCCACCTGCATCCTGTAAATGCTTAAGTGGTGGTTTGTAACAAAAAAATCCCAGCAGTTTCAGCCATTAAAAATAACTAATAGAAATAATCAATCTTGTTGCTGATGCTCTGGTTTGCTTTTGTAGCTCATATAGTGATATAGAGTCAGTAATCAGAGCTAATTTTGATAACCAGCGAAAAACTCCTCACAGGAGCTTTTACTTGCTCACCTGTAATTGCCCCAAAGGATTATGTTGCTGCCATTACAGTTATGTTGTAATCAACTGGGGCAACTCCAAAACAGTTGGACACTGAGACACTAACACATAAAAATAGGACCTGGGTCTCCTTTTATGCAGCATCACTGTACCTCTATAAAGATGTATACTCCAATGAGGGAGTATGACCTCCAAAAGCACTGAACAAGAGCTTTAGTAAGACTGGGTGCACGCAGGTCCTTTGTTGCCCGTTGAACCTCTCTGTTCCAGTACCTTTGATAAGTGAAAAGAAAAGCAGAGGTAATTACGCTATAGAACGCATAATAATGCACTGTTGCATTACTGAAGTCTTCTCAAAGGAAACCACAAGAAGCAGAATAATCCATGATTAAAATATCTCGCTTGTATGGAAATTAACTGAGTTAAGTATGCATCTAACACTACTACAGAATTTAGTGCGAGGCTGTCTGCATACACGTCTCTACATGATAGAGTATTTACTGAGGCGCTGTAGTCAATTATTTGTAGCACTGCATCATAATGACAAAATAATTAATGAGATTTTCTAATTTGGACTTTAGCGCTGGAATGAATTCTAATTGGATGTGATTAATAAGGAAACAGCTTTGCTTTGTTGCTCGCACTCGCTGCATCATCTTAACACAAGTGTTACATAACCGCAGCTGCAGTATCTAACTATTGGTAAGTGCCATCATCCATGATTGGCCTTAATAGGCCACGTCTTTTGGGGAGAGAAGCCGCCCTTGGATTTAGGAGGTAGTAACATTTTGTATACATCACACAGAGCTGTAAACTGCTCCAGTAGGCGACAACGGTTATAAATGAGTAAAGACAGAAGATGTTCCGATACCATTTTTTTCCTTCCCGATACTGATTCGATACCTAGACTTAGGTACTGGCCGATATTGAATATCCATCTGATACTAGCTTGATAAAATAGACATAATATTGGTGTGAAAACACTGATAGTTGACATCCTGCTAGCTTTTTCACTCTCTGCTAGTGCCAAACTGTTTTTGATCAGTTAATTTTTTTAGGGTTTTGCTCCGTGCACTGACTGGCATACTCACCAATAACCAATAACACATTTTAGGCAGTATCAGTGGCCAATACAGATGCTCGTATTGGTATCACAACAACTAGACGAAAGTCAGTCCAGCCATCAGAAGAGACTCCAACATTTGTCACCCCCGCATTACCTTATATCCTGTCCACTAAGTTACAAACAGTAGTGGGACACAGGTATATTATTGTCATGTTCCTGTTAAGAGTCACACTGAAGAAAGCTGACCTTTACACCAAACAAGAAAACCGAGCTTTCAACTCAATGGACTTCTATGAGCAAGAGCCCCTTGAGGATTAGTGTCTACTCATGCTTACGGTCTATAATTAGATGGCCTCACCTTTTAGTCAACTCTGACAAACTTGTCGGGGGGTGGTCTGTCCTCAATTTAGAAAATGTCCCAGCTGAGAGGTGCCAGGCCGTGGTGGGTACATTCTTGAGTAAGTGGTTGGTTACAACACAATTAGATTTTCTCCCAGTGAAGAAGGAGTTAAATTCAATATGAATGCTGCTTATTTTGCGACCATTGCTTACACGGTGTGAGTAGTAGACCTTAGCGTAACATAACTTTTACCAGTACCCTTCAGGGAGACTTCAACTGCAATGATTGTAAACTTTGAACGTGCATAGATGTCAAGCAGTGGATAAGTGGACACTTGTGCAAGGCAGAAAGTGACAAACAACATCTATTAACATCAGACCACCTTGTCGTAATAGGTAAAAGGTCACATGTTCTGTACGCTTGGCATGAACCATTGTCAACTGAAAATATTAATAGATGGATATTTCTGCCAGGTGCTGCTACCAGAAGCTGCTCTGTGTCCTGTTAAAACCCAGAAAATTGGCAAATGGCAGCTAGCAAGGCAGGGGGCAGGCGATCAAAGCTTAAGAGGTCTTAAGGGTGTTCCTTGTTCCCAACTCCAGTTGGCAGCAGTCTAATACCTGAAGGTTGAATTTTTGGAAAATACTAACCAGACCACTGCAGCATCTGAGATCTATAGAATCTAAACCTATTTACAGTATTATAGTCCTAAACTGTGAATCAGTCTTGACAATAATCAAAGGTAATGAACATAATTGATCAAAGTCTTACCATTGTAGCTCCTCCCCAAGTCTATCTGATGCATCCTCTGGGAGAACTTTGTACATGTCATCTTCCTCCAACTTCTTCTTGTAGCCGATTTTGAACAAGGGATTCAGCCAGCTAGTGACGAAGAAATAATTAGTGAAAATATTGGTGCATCTTCAAAAGGGGCCACTTTTAAGAAACTTTAAAAACTTAGTTTTAAGGTTTTAACCTGAAGATAGTGATGCACTGCACTGTACATTATGGAAGTATAATTCACCTGTATGAGTGTTGAACCTTCTTTTGATACCACAAGTACAACTGCCCAACCCTCAATATATTATTTTCCTACTGTAGTTAATCAGTACTTCATTGTTCATTACCTTATTTATGTATTTTACTTCAGTACTTTGTCTTTGTAAGAAAAGTGCCATACAAATAAAGTTATCATAGTTTCATATCAATAAAAATGTGAATACTTTAAGTGTATTTTTTCCACCACTCCCAGCTGAATAACTGTACAATACGTCGCCTGTTGTGATTTAAGATAATATAATTAAACTCACACCAAAGAGCCTGAGCTTTCACCTTCATTTTACAACAAAGTTTTTCTATATTTATGCACGGACGATGCTAGACTACCTGCTATCACAGCCTGTCCTGAGTGGCCACAAACTGTCACACAGGAGAGCTCTGAGTTCAATTAATGTCAAACACGGCTGTCACTTCGAGCCGGTTTTTCTTACCAGAAGAAAATCTTGGAAAAGAGATTAGCTGAAGCCGACGGATTATCCTTCCCCTCCTTCCGCAGAGGCTCCATGCCCCCCAAACAGTGAAAGCAACCTGAAGACTTTCCCTGCAGGCTGTGTGTCAGAGGGAAGTCGATAAAGACTCAGAGGAGGAGACACTGAGAGAGAAGCTGCTGTAAACTCCAACGTCTGTCAATATTACACTATCCGACATGCACGAGTGGATTACTACACGAGACGCACAGCCGGTTTAGTCGTCAGGTGAGCGGGGCGCTGCTTAACCCCGCCCACTACCCGGTGATTGGCTGACAGAGATCTCCATCACTTTCTACTTTGTGTCATGAACTTTAATCCTTCGCACCCGAACAATTAACAATTGCACACACTGTAATCCCCATTTATTGCGGGGAATTAATCAGATCTTACCAGCAATAATGAGAAATACGTCACTGTCATATCAAGTAATGTGACAGAAAGACATAAAGATACACATATTTAAGTACCAGAATTAAAAATAATAGACCCTTGTAATATTTAATACATGATTTTTTTATTTTTAATCACCTGTCATTTTTAATTCATTCATTAAAATGTTACTGGGCAAGGGAAATTTATATTTTATTCTTGAAATGATGAAATGTCATAGTTGTTTTTAATCTGTTGAGTACTCTCTAAAAAAAAAGTGGACATAATTTGCCAGTCTAGTAATCTAGACGAACGTGCCAATAAAAGCATATAAACATTAAGCTTTACATGATATTTCTTGTATTTTTTCCTCCTTGATTATTGAGATATGGAACCATTTAATTCTGTGATAACAGTACTAACTCGTGGCCACACTGAGTCAACTGTCACCTGAGATGTGGAAATATGTTAATTATCAACAGAATGAAATCACATTGCAAAATGTTATACATTTCTCTTCTTGTCCTTGTTTTTCTTCTCGGCCTGCATAATTAACCTGCCTTTAGTTTTATATCAAAAAAGGTATGGCAGGTTTGAGACGTCACATCCCGTTAATGGACGGGGTGACGCTATGCAGATCATTATGTGTGACCTATGGCAACCACTCGGCAATGCTGTAACCATCATCGCTATTTTTAAACTCAATACTGACTACTAACGTTAACGTTACTACTAATTACTACATTTCAAGCTTGCTAAGTTTCAGCAAGTTGCCACTAAACGGCAGAGACATGTTTTGTTTTCACAACAGAGGGGGCGGTTGTAAATGTGCATTGTGGGCGGGGCTTATGAAGATTTGGGAATTTTTAATAAGGGAGAAGGAGGAGATTTTTACAAGATAATTAAACTTATTTTGCAGAAAAAACATAACAGACACAATTTATTATTTCAAGCAGAGCATTTTATATGTGTTTAAACATGACTGGAGCTGGTCTTTTATTATAGATAAGGTAATTGTAAATATTTGATGTTCTTTGTTCTTAAAAATTACATCATCATACTCCCATGGTATGCCGCCCTTATACATTATGTTAAAAAAATAACAAATAAACATCATGATACATTGTTCTTATCTGTTTATTTGCATCCACCTATTTTGTAATAAAACACAAAAAAAAAAAAAAAAGAGTCAACACATTTGCAACCTTTCAAACATGTTTTTAGATTCAGTAATGTTTTCACTAGATCTTCACTTGACGTGATTTAGTTTAGATGCCATCCTTTCTTATAAACGTAACTTTTTTTCCTTCTATCTTTAATAAAAACTCTTCATATTCTCTGAGAACAGTAAAAAAAAAACACTAAAAACAACATCCACGTTCACATATGAGCTGGCAATCATTAGTCTTTTGCTAAATATTTTGCACAGAAATAGATGAACCAGTAGCTGGACTTTGTCACATAGTTTCTGTTTTTAGGATTATTGATTACTCGTCTTTATGTTAATATGAAACTCGGCCTAATTATGAGACCGAAACGTGAAGCATTTCAGATGCTGCTTTTCTTAATTTAATGACTAACCGGCAGCTTATGCTCCTTTTTCTTCTTACCTTGAGACACATGTGTCCGTCACCACTAGAGACGCAGGCTGGAGGTCCTGTCTGTAAATCATCTCAGTGAAACATATGTCCACAGTGTAATTTAACTGCCTGGAGCGATTTTATTTCTTCTCTTTTTCTGGAATCTGCTAAAAGATTAGAAAGATACGTATCTTAAATCTCCAAATGTCAGGCCGTCAGATTCTGGCTTTCCTCAGCGGCCTGGCCGGGCTGGGAGCCACCATCGCTGCCACGGTATCCAATGAATGGAGGGCCACGAGCCGGGCATCCTCGGTCATCACAGCGACCTGGGTGCTGCAGGGTCTGTGGAACAACTGTGCGGGAAATGCAATCGGAGCTGTTCACTGCAGACCTCATCACACTATTCTCCAGTTGGAAGGTAAGCAAAGTTTCAAGAGTCAGAGTTTCAAGGCAACCACATTCAGGATTGTTGTGTTGCGATTGAATAACGCATTTGTGTCTGACAACAACTTCCACGATGTAATGAGCGGAAATTATGTTGGAAATAAATTTAATGTGTGAACACAGCCTACAAACTAACTTACGGCAAGGTATGATATGTATATTGTGGAGGTACTCCACGCTCAGCATGACCAAAACATTCTTAACTAACTTAAAACAAATGCATTACCTTTCAAAAGCATGTATCTGTGATTCAACAAAAAACACTTCACTACCAGGACCAGTAAAAAAAATTTGCAAACAAAATTTTGTGCAAAAATTTTAAGTACTCAATGTTTCCTGTAGCACAAACACTTTGTGTTTAATTGATAAAGCAGTCTGAAAATGCTAAAGCAAGTTTCAAGGAAGTAAAATGTTATGAAACATGTAGGTCTTTTTCAGAAGCTTGAAGTGTATCCTTACCTGGATAAAAATGACTGGTTTCTTTACCTTGTGGAGTCTTAGTTTAGATCAGATATCAGACATTTGGTTTATGGAGTTTTTTCCCCAACATTTTGGCCAAATTACATTTTACCAATATTATTTTTTGCTGTTGAGATCTGACAAATGACTTACACTGGCAAATGTTTGTTTCATATTATGAACAAAATTCGATCAAAAATAACGATCACTTCAGGTTGAAAATATAACAAAGGAATAATTACCTCCAGATTAAGACTCACGTGTTACATTTGGCAAATGTGTAATCATTTGTTGGAAATGTCAAACTGAGAGTGTTTGAGTTACAGAAGTTCTGCAGGGGGGCGGGGAAGTAATCAAAGAATTGTTGTAGACAGTAATGGGAAGAAATAACAGTGAGATGCGTTCAATTCCAATCATCTTAATGAACTCTTTTCCACCCCTATGTTATGTGCTGTTTTTGTTTTTTTCTCTCTTATTGTCTAAAATTTGATATTATTTATTATGCAATATTTTTTAGTGCTGTTTTCATAATGTGTTGATTATTTTTATCGCTAGGGTTCTAATTATGTTTGTTAATACCTTGATTTTGGGTGTTTTTCAATATGTTAAACATACTTCAAATCATTTGCTTTAGTTTTGTTGAATACATTCTCTGTAATTGCACCTTATTCAGAAACAAGTTGTCATATGTTTATGTTTGTTTAAAAAAAAACTATTGCTTTAAGTGCTTTAAGAGTCTCAGCTCCATCTGATGGCGGCAGCAGTGTGATACAGTCGAAATACTGCATGTGCAGCCACCAGATGGGGCTCTAATTCACACTATAAACGCTTTATGAACTACCTGTTGAGGTGTAATTCTCTCCATGTTTCACTTTGTCTTTTAATTAATCCCAAGTGTATTTTTTAAGTACAATTTTCTAACCTAATTAACCTGTTACTAGGTTACCTTATTCCTCTGTTCTGCAATGTAACTGACATTTAGTTTCTCTTTTCTTGCCGACACGTCAGAGTTAGTGACATGCTGTTAATGAGTGATTTAAATCCTGCTATTTTTGGTCGCCGGGGAAGTTCAAGCACTCTTGTTGTGTATTAATCATGCGTGGGAGTTTAAGGTGAGAGGTAGAACGTGACACATCGCTGTACTGTCATGTCTTAAATATCTGCTCTATATCTGTTTTCTTACCTCATATATAAATGAAACGACGTGAAATAACCAGAAATGTTTACAGACGTTATGTTCGATAAAATAAATGCAACTTTTAGTTGTATTAATGTTAAGGCTTTCTAAATGGTGCAGGCGCCTTACATGTTCCATTTTGCACAATTTGCGGCCATTAACTGATTAAACAAAGCCTTCCAATTTACCTTTGGTTCTTAAAGCCACATACATGTGAAGTCCTGTGTGAAGAACTGTTAGTTTAACCTACCCTGGAGTATGAAACGTTAGGCGACTGACACCATTAACTTTCAACAGGTTTATTCATTGATAATGCCTTTTGTTGCAAAAACCTTTGCTTTTGACTCGATTCTTTTTCCTTTATTGGGATATCATTTTACTTTTCACCAAATCATTTGAGTGTTGGACACTTGCTTTAATTTTAAACGTCATTACTGATGTAACACGTCTCTTTCAGTCCCCATCCTCTCCGACTTTGAGTCACAGTGACGTGTACCGTGTGAGGGGGTGGAAGACACTATGATCGTACATTGGCCACTTGTTGATGTTTAAGGTCAAACTCCTCCCTGCTGCATATAAGAATCCACAAAACATTAACAATCAATCACAGCCTATCCATTGAACTGAGTCTAGCTACATTTTCAACAAGCTTAACTAACCAGGGAACCGTTCAGGAAAAGGTCTCACCAACTTATTTAGTCATCACACAGCAGTGTGGGGGAGTCCTCTCTGCAGCATGTTTCAGGAGATCTTGGCGTTTATTTTAAGTACCTCCGGGTGGGTGCTCGTTTCTTCCACCTTGCCGACAGACTACTGGAAGGTGTCTTCACTTGATGGAACGGTCATCACCACAGCTACCTACTGGTCCAACCTTTGGAAGACCTGTGTCACTGATTCAACTGGAGTCTCCAACTGCAAAGACTTTGCCTCAATGCTGGCACTGGATGGTCAGCTCTTTTCCCCTTCTTGGCTCCTTGTTTCTCGACCTTTTGAACAGTTTTTGTCAATTAACTTATTTTGTGTTGTTTGCTGCTAAGGTAAAGAGCACATGTTAATGCCTTAAAATGTTGTATTTTTCCTTTGAGCCAATGTCAGTGCTTAAAGGTTCTTAAACCTTGTATAATTCTTAACTCTCTGCTCCTTCTCTCTCTTAATTTTGCTAGAAAGTTCAAGGTAAATCTCACAACTACTCAGGACTCATAGACATCCTATAGCGTGATGCAAGCCTTCAAGCAACGACCTCTGAGTACTGTCAATGTTTAGCCTTTGTTCTCATAGCTTGAAAGGTATATAAAGGTGATTCACTGAGACCCTCAGGCGTTTCCCTCCACGGCTCACTCGTTTCAGGGGTTGACTTCCTCGGTTAATATTTGCCCCCAAATCACATTTGAATGTGAAGTTTCATACCAATATGGTCTTCACATGACCGCTAAGTGCCTGGAAACAATTAGGTTAACACCTGTCAAATTGGTTTTCTTGCCTTTTGTGTAAATTGGTCGCAAGGTCAATAACTCATTGACCTTGCGGTATGCAGAGGTGAGGGTACAGGGACTGCAAAGAAGCACAGAATGGGGCCTCTGATCATCGCAGTCCTTTGAGTGCACACAAGTTGACTTCAATTTTATGTTTGCAGGATACATCCAAGCATGCAGGGGACTGATGATTTCAGCCGTCTGTCTTGGGTTTTTTGGCTCGATATTTTCGCTTGTTGGAATGAAATGCACCAAAATTGGAGGAACCGACAAAAACAAAGCCCGCATCGCCTGCTTCGCTGGTGTGAACTTTATTCTGAGCGGTAAGTACAGCAGATTTTTACGTTTGAAAGAATGAGTGGGATTTAATAACGTTCCCCATTTCTTGTTCTTCTCAGGCCTGTGCTCACTGTCAGCGTGCTCCCTCTACGCACACAGGATAACGTCAGAATTTTTCGACCCCATGTTCGTGGCCCAAAAGTAAGAACCGTGGTACACTTCAGTATTTTAATGTAACTCCGCCGATTAAGACAAATATGTTCTCTGTAGGTATGAGCTGGGAGCTGCTCTTTTTATCGGCTGGGCAGGTTCCATCCTCTGTATCCTCGGAGGCAGCTTGTTCTGCTTTTCCATCACAGATTCTTTCACCAAAAGGTTTGTATGAGTAACACATACTATGTTTACATTATACGTAAGATACATGTTGTAAATAGGCCAACCTAATGTATGAATCAATTTTGTGAGTCACGTCAGTGTTTGATTTGTGGAGTTGAATCTGTTTTCTGTCTCTTTACAGCCACAGTCAGGCAAACTATATCTACAAAGGTGCTGCCTCACATTCTCATATCTCCTCCTACCCGAGAGGGCAGGCAAAGTCTATAAACCAGAGGCCGCCTCCAGACTACAGCAGCTCCTCCAGGACGCAGCACTTTGATAAGAATGTATATGTGTGAGGGATGTGAATATAAAACACTTTTAGTTGTTGCCACTCTTGAGTCTTAAAAGATATACTCTATATTAAAGGATAAAACATACAGCACAACATATGAAACATTCAGCACAACAGCATCAGAGTTGGCTGATATTTTCTTGTGGCTCAGCAAGAACTAAGATTAAATTATTTACATGTATTTGAGATACGATTTTAAAGTTGTATGATACGGTTTACACTGTGATATTGGGGAATTTCTAATAACAGTACAGCAGAACACTTCTGCACTGGGCAGTTTTGCATATTATTGAGCACTGAATGTTAAGGATTATATACAGTATGTGTTAAACTGCAAAATCAAGAACATTCAGTTCAAAATAGGTCTTTCTAATCTAATTTTGGCATCATTTTCTATCTTTTGTTTTATGTCAGCATAAAATATTTTGTAAGATATTTTCTTTTTTTAGTTAAATTTTTAACTTCATGTAACCTGCACATGCTGTAAATCGGTAATGACAATGTTTAAAACGGTGCCAAACATAGATTCTGTTGTACATGGTATAACCATTAACTCATTTGTAACAAGAAAACTTGAAGATGGTTCAAACAGGACATCTTGTCATTGTCTTTGAAAGTAGTTGAATTTGCGAAGGATCAGTTTTTGAAAAGTAAATAAAAAGAAATAAAACAGACAAAACTAAATTGAGTTTCAGCAGACTATTTTGTGTTTTGGTTGTTGTCTCAACAGATTATTTCCTATCTGCTCTTCAGGGATTAAGACAGGACTGAAGAGGGCAGCAGTTTTTGTCATGCTCTCTTAGGAGAGTCAACCATTTCACTCTATTTGTACTTAATCCGTATCATATGTTACATGCATAACATTTTAATGCAGCCACAAGCCTGGGCTTTTTACTGTAAATACATGTGATGCTACACACTAGTGGAGACAAAAGGGTTGTAAACCTAATAAATAGTGAGAGGTGGTATCATCTCAAGTAAGAGGCACACTCCAGAGAGTTTACAGTAAACACCAACTGTTGTGAGTTGTGTAATGCCCAAAGCACCTGTCAGCATTTAACCCGGGGTTGTTTGGTGATCAGCAGTGTCAATCACTGCTTCTCAATGACATCATTATGTTTTTTCATCAAGAGATCAGCTGTTTGCAACATGTTATCTCTAGCGGGAAGTTTTCTACAGACCCTGCGAATATTGAGGCGGTGGCCAAGTGGCAGAGATGTCCTCCTTTTGGGGGGTTTAACCAACTATTACAGGCACTTTCAAGAGGGTTTGCCAAGCCAACAGGCCCCATGCATAAGTCGGTGGCGTAATCAAAGGCACTAGGTCAAGGAGAGGGTCAGGAAAGGTCTAGCACTGACGACACAGCTGAACAAGGTTCAATGTCTTTAAGGCTTTAAGGTCTCACTCCAGCCAGGATCTCCTGCCCATTGAAGGATACATAGCCAACTAAAGTTCCATGAAGCTGGAACTTCTGGTAATCAAGTGGGCAATGGCAAGTGGGCAACCAACCTGAACTCGATGGTGCCGGTATCTCAGTCCCTGGTATCTGTCCTTTCGTGCCAATCTCTTTCTGAGACTTACTTCCTTTAGGAGTCTAGTCCGCTCCTTAAGGATGTGTTGGTGTTTTTGTGGTGGCAGGTGTGGCCTACCAAAGAAGAAAAATGATCAGCTTTCACACTCTGCGCCTATCAGGACGACTAATGGAAAGGGTGATCTGCTATACCACCAGGGTTTTGTCCAAATTGGGGCGAGGGGGAATATCCATCTAGTCTTGTCCACAGTCCTTAAACAGAAGGCACTAAACACAGCTCCACCAAGAACACAGCCACCAGGTCTTTGAACAGATCTTTGCCATAGATTCCACAGAGTTTGAGCCCACCTGGACCCTGCACTTTCTTAAATTTCAGACTGCAGATCAGCAGGCTTCTTCCAGGGTCCAGAGCCCAGGTCTTGCTGATGGAATGCCCCATTCATTCAAGTCAACACAGGAGCTTCGAAAGGTCCTTAATTCATGAGCCCTGTTGCTTGTACAAGGAAGCAAAGTCTAACAAATATCACCCCTCAGGCAACTGTCAGTGTGAACGTGAACCATTCAATCAAATACCCACACTACCAGCATCATGACACCAGGACTGGGCCTCCTGTCTCCCCTTCAGGGCACAGGTTAGGAACTTGTACCAGGGGAAGTACAGGACTGGGTGGTCAGGCACGAGGCCAGACTAAAGGAGGTTTTCCATGAGTGGGTGATTGCTGCTGCTGGCTGCAGGAATGAGGGCCTTCAGCAGGTCCACAATGCATCTCTGTATGAGAGGCAGTTGGTTTACCCGTGGGACTGTAGGAGAACCTTATGATCCAGAGAGTTTGGTAGTCTACCAGGTACTGAGAGCTCCTCTTCGTAAAGGTGCAGAAGATGAGTCACAACTTGTTGAAGGCCCAAGTCAGACAAGGGTCCTCCGGTCATCCTCCCATTACGACTTCTCCCAGTTATAGTACCTTATTATGATTATTCCAGTGTCTCTCGTCAAGTGTTTTCAAGCTTGTGTGACCTCTTTAAGTCCCTAACTTGTTAAGTTCCCAAAGAATTTTCTTGTGGTGGAATCCCCTTGGTGGTGTTGTCGACAATACTATAAATCAACCACAGTTCCAGCCCCTGAAAAGGTAGTTGGAGGTGGCGTTTACCTGAAAAGGTAACTAGAGGTGGTGTCAATTATCTCAAGTGGGCGGCACAGTGCAGAAAGTTTACAGTAAACATTTCAGACAAGCGCACAAAGCCCTCATCAACTTCGCAGGCACATGGCACAGACACACGGTCATCCTGTCTTGAAACAACTCAGCTGCCTCTTTGCCACTGTATTTTGTGCTTTGATGCAGTTTCGTGGACCCTTATTGGTTTAATTAAGTGATTTGCAATATGAGAAAACGTCTGATCCAAATATTTGGCTTTTTGATTTCATCACTGGGATGGCTGTTTGTGCTATGTACCATGGCCATGGATTTTTGGAGGATCGCACAAATAGGTGGACAAGGAGGCTCCTTTATCATCAAAGTGGCCTGGTACTGGTCCAACCTGTGGAAGGATTGTTTCACTGATTCCACAGCTGTGACCAACTGTAGAGACTTCCCTGTGCTCTGGAGTGTCACCGATAAGTCTTGATGGTTCTAGTACTGTTAGAATTTCACTCTGAATGAATAAGAAATGCAGTCCTGTAGTTCCAGGTCGAGACTATGTGACTTTTGAAAGAAGAAATAAATTTATCTTTGTGTTAGGAACGAAAAGTTTGAACTTGAAAGCAATACAATTTTCCATTATCCTAGTATTGCCACCTGCTGACCCAGCGTTCCCTGTTAGAGAAAAGGTCATGTAGACTAACTTTGATGTGAGAGTTAACACAGGACAGGTATTGATTCAACTTTAGGGTTATTTTTGATTATTCAACTTCTAACAAAATTATTATACGATAGCACAAGTCCCATTTGATACATTTTTAAACATTTAACAATCTACCATTAGATAACATGACTTGGTCTGACTCTGTACCAAGGAATCCATAACATATTCTGAACACAACTGATAAATACTGACATGGACTGGCTTGAACATATCAATTTTCTTTAAATGTAAAAGGTACTTTAATTCACATTTAAGAGGAAATGTTCCCTTTAACCCTCAATATTATTGCTTTGGGTAATTTGAAATGCATCTGAAGGTTTTCCACTCTGAATGAACAGAAAAATGTGAACATATGAACCTTTTTGTGAACTCTTTCTTTCCGATTCTCACAGTTTACGTCCAAGCTGTGCGAGGATTGCTAATGTGCGGGTTAACTCTCGGATTCTTTGCTGTAGTACTTTGCTTTCTTGGGATGGAGTGCACTTTCATTGGTGGAGATGATAAAACCAAGGACAAAATGCTCTTTGCAGGAGCGGTGTTTCACGTTGCTGGAAGTAAGTGCAAAAACACAAACTCCTTTTGTCTCTGTAAATGACAGGAATGTTTTGCCCTCATTTATTCTTAGTATCAACGAAACTTCTGTACACAGGTGTGTCAGACATTACTGCCTACTGCTTATACATCAACAGGATTGCCAGAACAACCTTTGCTGCCAATCTAGGGCCAGGAGTCTTACGGTACATTTCATTTACAATTAATTCCACAGTGAATCTTGTGTATTTTATATGTATAATGTGACTTCTTTTTATAATTGTAACTAATTCCAGGTATGACCTAGGACCTCCCATATTTCTAGGACTGGTTGGTTGCTTTCTCATCATTTTAGGGGCTGTGTTTTACGCTGTGACGGTCATCAGAGTAATCTGCCCTAAAAGGTATTTGATTTCATCCAGCTACCTCCTTTTTCTTGTGACTGCTAAGTTCATACTCCAACACTGAACCAATTTTTTGTTTTGGTCTTACAGTACAGTGGTATATGCCTATGGAGGGGGCACATACATGGACCCTCGCTCCAGAGGAAGAACCCTGTATACTGGATACTACAGACCTTCCAGGCAGTATGGATCTTACATGGGCTCAGGACGAACCAGCAGCTCCAAGATCTCAAAGCTCTCTCAGACAACACCGACGAGAGGCTCAGAAAGAGATGCATTTGTGTAGTAACTCAAAGCTCTTTTATGAGGCATATCTCATATTGTAGATAGGAAGAAAACATTCTCTGCCTTTAGTGCACCATGTACACTCGTAATTTTTTGTGTAATATACTGTGTATGAAGTGTGTTTGCTTGTGTATACTCAACCTTTTTTATCTTTGTTGTCATTTAATGAATGCCACTGGAATATCTATGAATTGATGTAAATAATAAAACCTTTGTACCAATAATGGGTTTTTTTGTCTCTACAAATCCTATTATTCATGACAGTCCTTTTTTTATTGCAGTATACCCTTAATTCAAACCTTTTTCACAAATGTAAGTGTATTATTCTTCTGTTATTATCATCAGTGCATAACAAAATAACAGAGAAAGACATAGTACTAAAGAATCGTCATCTAGTTAAAGTCCTGTTAGTTTTAATACATTTAGTCTCGTAGAATTATTTGACTTTAACAGAAATGATAAGTGGGTAAAAAAAATGTACTGTGTTAAACATTGCTGCGAGGGGAATAGTTGGCCTGACTTTCACAGTAAGTCAGGCCAACTATATCTACAAAGTTGCTGCCTCACATTTCTATATTTCTTTTTACCCAAGAGGGCAGGCAAAGCCTATAAACCAAAGGTCGCCTTCAGACTACAGCAGCTCCTCCAGGATGCAGCACTTCAACAATGAATCATATGTGCGTGTTATGTGAATAAAACACTATGCCGCAGTCATTGGTAAATCCTGAAATATAATTACTGTATATCAAGTTTAAAACATACAGGAGAGAAGCACAGTGCATCATTCTCATTATTAACTGCATCAATCTAGTGCACAGGCTAAGTGTACGCAGGCATGCAGGGGGACAAACCAAAGGGGGAGGGAGAGAGGAAGCTAAGATACAAAGTGTATTCGAAAAAATCAGCTACCCAACCTTAAATCTTTTTTTCTTTCTCACCCTCATTAATTGACAAACCAAAACACTACTACTTATAAAACCTTAAAAGTTCAAATAAAATCACAATCATAAAGTAATAAAAACATTAAATAAAATGAGTGCACTAAAAAGTCCTACCTCATTTTACAATGACTGCTCAACAAGATGGTCCAAAGTGAAGGCTGTGATGTTTGAAGGGTTAAGATGCAGTGCTGGCAACTTGGATGGAGACGCTGGCAGTCGATAATTATGTTGATATTGATGACAGCAGATGAGATGGAAAACAATAAGCTCTACAATGAACCAGCCAACACACAAACACAAAAGTTATTTTTCTTGTAAACACAGATGAGATGGAAAACAATAAGCTCTACAATGAACCAGCCAACACACAAACACAAAAGTTATTTTTCTTGTAAACATAATAGCCTGCTTAATAAGACATATGTAAACATAATATTTAACTCTTAATAAACCTAAAGTTACATGAATTCAACACACACATCTAAAAATCTAAATATGTTTATAGGCTTAGCAGTTGCTAGCAGGGCTACATTATTACCACTTACACTGGTATTAGCAGCATACAACATTATGCTAACACAACATGTGACACCTAGCTGGCCTGAAAGTTAAATGGTTATCAATCGTATCACACACACAGTTCCCTTTTCCCATTAACACTGCATATGACTCAAAACCCCCTTAGGAGTATCCCGGCCAGTTTTGATACAAGTGCAGGGCCTATCTTTGCCTAATGATGTAAGCTAAAGTAACAGTTATTAGCTACAGCCACTCACCTGGACAACAAACGCTCCGTAGTTGTAGTCCTGTATAGGCGAAGTCGCGGCTCCTCAAATGGACATGTTGTTCGGTGTTTCACTTCAACTCAACAAGTCGACAAAAAGATTATCCACAAAAGGTAATTACCTAGCGATTTGTGCGCACACTAATACAGGAAAAGATTGTTTACAAAAAGAAAGGTGCCACTCCTACTATTTTTTTGCGCGCAAAACCGAGCGTAAAAACGAGCATTCTCTTTAAAGGGACAGTAACATCATGCTAGATTAGGGTTAATCCACCCTGCTATGTGAAGGGGTTTTTTTTCAGTCGATAAACGCCATTACTTACCCCCATGACCGAAGGCAATAGACACCTCTATTCATACCATGAAGGCAAATGAATATACTGATGTACTGTATATTGGACCCCTTCTGCACATGTAGCTCAATGGTCATCCTCACTTGAGTTTAGCATCACTAATAACACTTTTATCAAGTAAGGCCATCTAGATACAACTTTTTAGCTCTGATCTTCATTAAGCTACTGTCAGCTCCAAGTTAGATTAATGTGCCCTGTTGGATTTTTACATTCACCAGAAGCAACAATGTTCAAGTTTCCAGACTTTGTTTTTGTTAACTTCCTCAGACAGAGTGGTTTCTGCTTTGGAGGCAAACTAAAAGCCAAAGAGTTTGTGTGCATATTTCTGCCTGCATGCTCAATAGTTGTTTCATAACAACCTTTAAAATGACAATTTTATAGTTTGTTCTTCTTCATTATTGCTGAGTGATTATACTAACCATTTGGAAATTGCAGGACATTCTACCACAGGCTGTGCTAGGCCATATACTGTATTAAAAGTGGACATCTCCACCTTGACATCAACCACTGTTTTTTTTGACTAGGTGCTTGATGCCTTAAGCTTTGTATTGTGTCTGTAGCCAGCTTGGTTGTTTTGACCAAGTGACCATATCTAGATGAGAAGGCGAAGCTGAAGAGGAGCAAGGGCTTGGCAAAAGCTAAGTTGTCAGTGTTGAACAGGTTATAAGCTAGGCTAATACATTAGCTGGAGGTGTTCTATTTGTGGATGTAGCCAATCAGAGTAAAATGATCTTTTTCCCATTTTTCACACGTGCCACTGCCTTGATCACGTTTTAATCTTTAACACATTATTTAAAGTAATACGTAGGCTAAATGGAAGCTGCTGGTAGTCTCATGTGTATCATACAAACAACAAACACATCACCAAAGTGACCTTTGGGAAACAGCAGAATCTCAGTTCAGGGCAAAACATGTAATGATGTAAACAAAGCACCTTCAGCGTCCTGTGTGTTTGTCGGTGTCTGATTCAGTCTGCAAACAGAGACCGAGGAGGCACACGGGACAAGAGACGTTACTTGGATTAACCTTCATCTGTCTCAAGGCTCATATTCAGGGCAAGCATGAGTTACAGGACTGTGGTGATGTACATGGAGATCGGCTGCTTTGTGGTTTGTGTGTGTGGGTGGATTCTGGTTTGTTCCACTATGCCCACTGAGATCTGGACTTGGTCTGAGGTTGACAGCATTGTCTTGACCACTTCGAACTATTTCTCCAACCTGTGGAAGGATTGTATATCTGACTCCACCGGAGTATCTGACTGCAAGGGAATCCCATCGATGCTGGCACTGCACTGTAAGTGGAATGTATCTAAGCACTAAACAAGTAAGCCTTTTAATAGTTGCTTAATATTGTTATTCTCTTACAGGGGAAATTCACTTTTGCCGTGCTCTCATCATCATCTCAATCATACTGTCTTTCTTTGGATCCATTCTGGTCTTAGTGGGAATGAAGTGCACAAAGATTGGGGGCACAGAGTTAGCTAATGCAAGAGTTACCTTTGCCGGGGGGATGAACTACCTTATCGGAGGTAAGACTTATTTAAAAGACGTCATATTGCACTAAACTTTTGATACGTTAAGATTAATGTGCCTGTGTTTTTTCAGGGATGTGCTCTATGGTTGCTTTCTCGTATTATGGAAACAAAATAAGAGCAGAATTTCAAGACCCTTTGTTCAAAGCGCAGAAGTACGTACAAAATCATCTTATGTCATGCATCAAAAATAAGATGATAAAGTGTGAACATAGATGTATTATTCTTGTATTCATTGCCAGGTTTGAAATAGGCGTTGGTGTCTTTATCGGCTGGGCAGGCTCCACCTTACTTGTCGCCGGAGGCCTTATTTACAGTATCTTTGCAGGCAGAGAGGGGTGCCAGTCAAGGTAAAATGCAGCTACTGTGTCATTGATTTTTCACCCCTGCACTTATATTATTTGCCTCCGTCATCATGCGGATAAAAGTAACCATACATTCCTTCAATCTAAACCCCACAGCCCGGAAAGATACCCCGCCTACCAGTACCCGGACGCCTACACAGTCGTTCCAACAAAAAAGAGCATTGCATCCTCGGTTCGTTCGGAGAGCAGTGAGAGCAGAAAATCACGGACCACCAGCGGCAGCAGAGCCAGCAGCATCTCTAGGATCACCAACAGCACCAGGAGTACAGCTACTAATGCATACGTGTGACCTCTTTTCAGAGGTGGAAATTATTATGTGTTTCTGTCCATAAAATATAAGTGGCACTCTGATGGTTTGACGAGATGCATCATTTGCAATTAGGTGCTTGAGTGGTTTTTCACATTGAATGTGTTTATGATATATATATAGATATATATAAAGATGTTTGGTAGTATATTGTTTTATATATGTGTAGCCTGTATAAATTAGGGATGCACCGATTGAAATCAGGGCCGATATACTGATGTTTAAAAAAACAATTTTGCCGGTAAATTTAAATGTACCGATGTATATATAAACATACAATTAATAAGACAAGGTTATTAATGTTGATGTAATGTCAAAGGTTTTCTAATTTGTAATAAAAACAAAATATTGATTTATAACTGAAAAAGTGATTAATTTCCTCACACTAAAGTTGTGAAGTTGAATGAAAGAAAGGATGATCATAATTATGCCTGTTATCCTCCAAATGTGTCCGTAAGTCCAAAATTAGATATTCATGTAAGTAATTTCTATTAGGGGTGAGGGTGTATTGTCTAATGCAATGGTTCCAAATTGGTCCTGAGAAAACATTTAGGCCTATATATTCTGAGCATCAAGAATACAAGTGATACATACAGACATAAAGTCACAGTCTCTCTTTTATTCACATTTCAAGAGAAAATGTGAATCTAAAGGATGGAGGTACAATTACTTTCTTGGCTTACTAAAAAATGTCTATCAAGCTCAGAAAAACAAGCCAGTTTTATGACATTAATGGCATTTTTAATGCTTTTTCCAGCTAATCTTTTATAAACAGGTTATTCCAGTTCCAGACTTTAATTCTTTAGTTTATCAGAAAAACTTCTAGTAAAAAGAAGTCTAAATCACTGAATTTAGAGATATAGTCTATGGTTCTGACTGAACAAAAAGGAAGGACATTTTTAAATCATAAAAGGAAACTGTAAAACACATGAAGTGCACTAAAACGTAGGCTACAATAGTGTCTTTTGTACGGAATAAGGAATACTCAAATACCGTAAAACTACTTTGAATTTGAATTCAAGAGATTATAAATACTTCTACCACCACTATTCTTATTCTCTCTCTCTCTCTCACACACACGCACACACACACACACACATACACACACACACACACACACACACACACACACACACACACACACTGGCACGCCGTCTTGTGCTGCCGTGGCTCCTCTCTGTTGAACCATCAAAGGTGGGCGGGGTTTTCAAAACAAACCAGCCAATCACAGCCGCCCACGACCGGGTCGGTTGAGCTCGCTGCTCTGCGGTGACAGGGAAAAGAGGAGCAATGCTGACTAGCAGTCAACACATGGGACTGTTGAGAATTAGGTGAAACATTAGTTGAAACAAAATCGGCTGACGTTTGTGGGACATAACGAGAAAGAAGCCGTCTGATGCAACTCTCATCATGGTGTCCATGGACCACATAGCTCACAAAATACTGACATATATCCCATATGTTCTTGTTTTGATTGATATGAGATATGAAGGTAAGAAGCTGACCAACAGCTACTTTACTAGTATAGCTTAAGAGACCTACTAGCTATTAAGTGTTAGCAGAAACTAGATACAACTTTGACAGTGGTTTACACAGCCTGAATTGAATCAAAATGAAGTTATGTCAGTAATGTCATTGAATGCGTTAGCTAGCAAATCGATAACTGTTAGCTAAGGTTAAGCTAGCTAGGTTAAGCATATTTATAGCGAGGTAGACTGTTTTTATCTATTTTACTATTAGTTAAAGTAAGTTAACCTGCCGTATTTTGCAGGCTAGTGATTTAAAAAAGTGAACTAATGACTTTAGAGTAAGCTAACCTACCGTCAACTTTCAACATAAGTTTCTTATATTAGCTAACCTGCGTTCAGTTACTTGTCAAAGTCCTGTCACTGATTTGATCTACACGCTGCATTGTGTCGTTGTTTTGTGAACAATGTGAACAAATCTCGCAGTCAAATATAATCATTGGAGTACTGTACTCTAGCAGTCTGTGGTAATATGCTCATTATGTCGGTGTTGTGCATGTTTTCCAGGAGTTAAATGTGGCAGGGATGGCAGTGTGGACAATCATATGGAGATGGGAAAGAAACTGCTCGCTGCTGGACAGCTGGCCGATGCCCTCTCTCATTTCCATGCCGCTGTGGGTACGTGACAAAAACATGGCTAGTACTGAAGAATGCTAATCTTGTTTTTTACTTCAGCAAATATAATGAGTACTTGCGAAGTCAGTTTTTCTTTGCTGTTATTGTCAGACGGAGATCCAAAGAACTACATGGCCTTCTATAGGAGAGCTACAGTGTTTCTAGCAATGGGAAAGTCAAAGTCTGCGCTGCCGGATTTAAGCAGAGTCATTGAACTCAAGCCAGACTTCACATCTGTGAGTAATACTTTTTAGATCATTTATTTATTTATTTTTTACGAAAGTTGGACGAGTTGTACTGTCATACTATCATTCTGCAGAATAACACTGTCACTACAGCAGAAACACATCCACACAAATTAAATCAATTAGAGGAAGTTGATATTTGCATGCACATAGTTTTCATTTTGTAGTTTAATCTGCGTCATGCACAACTGTCCTGGGAAACCGGTCTGTTGTGTCAGCTGTGTTGATAAGTTCTCTCTCCCTCTCGTAACAGGCACGCCTTCAGAGAGGTAACCTCCTTCTGAAGCAGGGGAGACTGGATGAAGCAGAGAGTGACTTTAAGAAAGTGGTAAGTGAAGAAATATCCTGTTGTTAACTCTAGAGCTACAAAACTGAGAAGCAGTTACATTTCTTTTAATAAGCAGAGTTCTCCAGGAGGTGTCAGTGTTGATCCATAGCCTTGCAAATAAAACTGAATGAATACTGGACTTGATGTTTTAGTAGTTGAAGTTATTATCAGCTTTTTTGATGTAGAGGATATTTATTTTTCTGCATGCAGTGTGCACACTTGATTTTTTCCCACTACATCTTACAGTTATACTGTGAGACATGTTGTTATCGATCGGGTAATAAGGAAGTACTCAGAGAAGAGGAAAACCTTTATCCCTTATCCATCTTATAAGATGCAGGCAAATAATTATGTTTGTAGTAACTTTAATTTGGGCTTTTTAGGTGCATGTTTAGGATGCATGTTGGAGCTTGCTAAAGTATTGAAATTGTCCCAGAAGACATAGCTGTCCTTGTTATATCCTTATATAATTATTATATTCCATTTAAAGCTGCTGAATCCACAGGTGAGGTAATCATGCCGGGAGACAGTAAAGCTCTTTTCCCACTGGTCAAAAAAGCTGCTAACACCCGGCTTTTGTCGCTTAGTGGGAAAGGTTACAATCGGCTTTCAGACCCGGTTCAAATGACTCTGCAGTAGACCCGTGTAATTATCGCCTCGGCTCCAATCGGCATCGATGGGAACACAAAACCTGTGTCAACACGCTAATCTCCGCCCCCTTTCCGGCGCGATGCTACGCTCCGTCTGTAACTTCTGCGACTCCTCGTCACCTCAGCTACAAATTCCGCCCGTCTCCGCCCGAGCAGCGCTCGAACATCGTTCCAAATCTGTCGGCGCCGAGTTTAATAAACAGACTGAATGAGTAATAGATACATTAGAGACCTTCACTGTTTACTAACCCTGTTTTGGGCACGTTTGTGACGTCAGACGGTGACGCAGCAGAAAAGAGACAGACAGGAGTATACTTCACTGGCAATGGGAACAGAGACAATCAGCGTTTATTAGCAGGTCTTACCAGGTTTGAAAAACCTGCGTCAATATGCTAATTTCATATAAGTTTCTCTTCCATAAGGGGATAGAGTGTGAATGTCAGATAGTGTCACATTGTGCCAGGGGCTTCAGGCAAACTTGCTGCCTCATCGGCCTGATCAGCTCCTCGCCTTTACATTTCTCTATTTTGAACTCTCACAAAACCAGTAAACTTTTAATATCTGCATTGTGGGTTGAAGCTGAGTAGTTATCTTACAATCCTGTTTGGCAGACTGTAATGTAAACACTCAGGAGGCAAATATGAAAGAGTGCAAAATGCTACAGACTGCTGATCTGTCTTATTGGTGTTTATTTTAAAACAAGTTCACTCTCTGGTAGTGTTTAAGAAATCGGTTTTATAATTGCAATCCAGCTTGATGTCTCTGTTTTTAAAGGCCAAAGAGCTCCATCCCTCCATCTTTTTTTTTTTTTTCGTCGACAACATTTTGGTATAATGTCAAGGGATCCGTCCAGAGGTGCATGCTTGCCCTGCTGCTTCAGCAGTCCTCCACGTCGGCCCAGCATAATGCATCACATTTAATGCATTACGCTCTTTCCTAAGCTGAGCTCCCAGGAAACACTTAGAGGGTACCCAGGTCTGTTTGTAATGGATGTGTCGTTCACTGAGATTGCTCTTATGAATATGATGACCTCTGTGATGAGGATGATTAAAATGTAATGGGTTTAGGGAATGGTAAGCACTGTTGCTGCTGGGATAGGCAATGCTTTCAAGAGGACCTCTTCAGTATATAAGGAGCTCCTACTGGAATCAGATATTCTCAAGCATGTTATTCCATACTTTCCTGGCATCAATCTTTCCTAGCCTTTATTTTCCAGTTTGGCTGCGTTAATCATGACTTTAGTTTGCAATTGAATGCCTTCTCTTGCAATGTTCCAGCTGAAGTCCAACCCCAGCGACAAAGAGGAGAAGGAAGCTCAGAGTCAGCTGACGAAGTCGGATGAAATCCAGCGGCTGGTGGCTCAGGCGCGCGGCAGCTACGAAAGCCAGGATTACGTGACGGCTGCCTTCCAGCTCGACACCATCATCGAGGTAAGATAGCTACCTCGTCAGCATTGCCTTTTTCTCCTGCATGCATGACATTGGTTGCTCATGTTATCATCAGTGCAGAGTGTACAGAGCATTTGTATAGCAACCACGGTTTGTAAGAGTTATTGTCTGACTGTTGCAGACCTGCGTTTGGGACGTGACCTCTCGTGAGATGCGAGCGGAGTGTTTTATTCAAATGGGAGAGATGGGGAAGGCCATCAGCGACCTTAAAGCTGCGTCCAAGTTGAAGAATGACAATACACAGGCTTTCTACAAACTCAGCACCATCTACTATAATCTGGGAGACCATGAGATGTCCCTCAAGTAAGAGACGCTCTTATACTATTTAAGTATCGGGATGTACAAAGTATGTATGTATGGAAATTGAGCTTCTTCTTACGTTCCTCCTCTCGTCCGATCGGCAGTGAGGTGCGTGAATGCCTGAAGCTCGATTCCGATCACAAGCAGTGCTACAGCCATTACAAGAAGGTCAAGAAGCTCAACAAACAGATCCAGTCTGCAGAGGAGCTCATCCAAGAGCAGAGGTGTGTGTGTTCATTCATTGCACAGCCCTGCAAACATAAAATAATATCCCCTCTGAATAGCAGGGATTGCATCAGATGTAAATTGACTGCTTCCTTCCCTCGAGCGCTCCGACATCTCTTACAAACAGGCATGCAAATCCCATCTTTACGTGAATAGATGTCACTTCATATTTGACACACATAAGACATCATATTCAAACGACTGAACAGAGAGAGAAACAGGGTGGTATGATGTCTGTGGGTGCAATGATACATGGTGCATTCTGCTTTATTGATAGTGTCACAGTGTTGTTCAAACCGGTGCCTGCTTCCTGTTCTTTTAGGTACGAGGACGCGGTGAGCAAATATTCAGCAGTGATGAAAACCGAGCCCAACGTGCACCATTTCGTTCTCCTTGCCCAGCAGCGCATCTGCCATGCGCTGGCACAGGTGAGAGCCCTGTGCTGCTGCCATGATATGTTTAGTCTCTCTTTGATTTTATTAATAAAACTTATAGAATTAGAATAACCAACTTGTCTCCTGTGTGTCATGATCAGAGCCAGCAGGGGAGCAAAGCGATCCCGGTGTGCAGCGAAGTCCTGGAGTCCGACCCGGAGAACGTTAACGTGCTGAAGGACAGAGCTGAGGCCTACCTGCAAGATGAGCAGTATGAGGAAGGTAAGCGGGTTGGATGTACGTAGATGTATGTAGTTAAAATTGTTTTATTTATTTTTCAAATAAATTTGTTTGCTATAATTTCCATCCCAGAAGCAAGGCAACACTAGCTGTGCTCTCTCACAACATTGACCTGCTTTCATAAGCGACTTTCTTAGTGATGATCTTTTAAATACCGTAAAATTCGGTGTATAGGTCGCACTTTTAATACTTTTTTTTTCATCCAAAAAGTGGGCTGCGTCCTATATACCGATGCGATCAATATACCGGTATAAAATGCAGGGAGAGGTGTTTTATTGTGTTACTGTATAATCTAGCTAAAGTTTCGTCACGGACATGTGCCGTCGTTACCTCCACCCTCACAACTATAAACGTTACCGTAGGCTTAGCTCAACTGCCACACTAGCCGGTAGCTAGCAGGATGCAAACTCAGCATGGCGAAAACAGATGGTACGGTCTTTGGGCGGCTGTGGCTCAGTGGTAGAGTCGGTCGTCTTTCAATCGGAAGGTCGGAGGTTCGGTCTCCAGCTCCCTCAGGCTACATGTCGAAGTGTCCTTGGGAAAGACACTGAAACCCAAATTGCTCCCGGCGGCATAGCCAACGGGTATGAATGTGATATCTGATTGACAGTTGGGCACTTTACGTAGCAGCCTCTGCCATCAGTGTGTGAATGGGTGAATGTGACATGTAGTGTAAAAGCAGCTTTGAGTGGTCGCAAAGAAAAGTACAGTCCATTTACCATTTGATATGATCGCAGAGGAAATCGTCAGGCAGGAAGGCAGAATCAGAATCTAATCCCCGTATCAAAAAACAAGATTTATAAAGCAAGTGAGGTGGCAAAAGAGTTGGGCGGGGCTAATTTCAGTTGTTTTGTATCGACTTTGAGTTGGTGAAACAAAAATGTTCTTAATTTTGAAGTGATGAGAGGCGAGGTTATTTTTTAAATGTTACACCGGACCAAGTCGGAAATAATTTGTGTGTTTCAAATGAATTGAAATGGTAAATGGTCTGTACTTGTATAGCGCTTTTCTAGTCTCCCGACCACTCAAAGCTGCTTTTACACTACACGCCACATTCACCTGTTCACACCGAATTCAACATGTGACTGTAGCAGTCGGGGATCGAACCCCCAACCTTCCGGTTGCGAGACGACCGACTCTACGACTGAGCCACAGCCGCTAAAATAGTGTTAAAATAACTTGCATAGACATTTTTGTTAAAAACTGCGTCTTATATTCCATATTTTACGGTAATACTGAAACCTACTCTGATTTGCCAGTTTACATGTAGCCTAAATGAATGCAGTCTAATTCAACAGTCCTGCAAAAAAACTATTTAAAGGTTATGATGTGTGTTTCTGCTATGAAGCCTTTCATGAACGTAAATCAGGTGGACAAAAGAAAAGAAACATGTCACTGTTGGTACGATTTCCTTATAATTAAACTGCAGCCCTTTATATGCTTATATTTAATGCTGTTGTATTACACAGCATCGTGTAATAACAGGCACATCAAACTGGTGCTGTAGCAGGAGTCGAACACAAGGGGCCCTTGTAACACTACAAACATACACATTAAAAGAAAGTTGAAATATCAATGACACATCATATATGTATCTCACCATAGGATCGTTTGTCGACTGGAAGAGACTCTGTCAGGCAGTATGGAGTCAGAGAGGGACGCTCGGATCCAATTTAATTTCACCTCATTTAACACGATCTCTGTATTCACCACGGAATTCATTTTGACTTTGGATTTGAATACGCACAATACAGACTAAATGTAGATAAATGCAGCCAGGCTTCCATACCTAATCGACTTAAAGCGTTTGACTTGTACGTCTGAAGCCTGAAATAGAAAATGTGTTTTGTCAGAAGAAGTAAAATTAGAATTTGGTGTGGAGCACAGTGTGTTAGAAGGAAGTGCCAGATGTAGAGCTGTCCTCCACTGTTGGCTGAAATTATGCACAATTTCTTGTTTATCAAGCCTAAAGCCATTCCTTGGTGGCAGTGCCAAAACACACACACACACACACACTCACACAGCACTTACTATCTCCATAAAGCCTTTTGCTGGCCGAGGGGGGATTAGGCTGAAACAACGGTCTCTGCTATCCGTGGTTAAATCTCAGAAAGTCCGGAGATGGCAGATGGTGAAATCCCCAGGAATAATGCGTGCTGCAGCCATCACTTCACCTGTCACCTGATGTTCCGCCGCCGCCGTGCAAACAACCAATGCCTGCTTTTTATGTTTATCTGTCAATTAAGTTTGAAATTCAGTGTAAACCAGCCCAGCAGCCATCTCACTGTATGTATGCGTGTACACATAACCAATGTAATATCCAGACCCCGGTTCCTATAGAATAATTTTCACTGCAGCTGCTCAGTGCATCACAAACAGTCACACATTCAATATGACGTTCAGTCTGATACAAGACAAAAAACACTGCATCAGATATTGCGAAATGTTATCACATGTATAATCAAATATAAACAAATGTACCCTGAAACAAAAAGTAATGGTTGTGAATAGAGATAGACCGATATGGTTTTTTCAGGGCCGATACCGATACCGATTATTAGTAGTCAAGGAGGCCGATAACCGATATTTGGAGCCGATATTCATTTGCAGTAAAAGTGAAAATATTGGCGTCAAAATTTTGAATAATACAAACTCCAACACTTAACTTTGTTTAAATGCCTTTAAGCAAATGTTTGTTGAACAAACATACTGAAAAAACTGAAAATTTAAATAAATAAGTAAATAACTTCCTGAAGTTTTATAAAGTAAATAAAACAAAGTTAAATCAAATTAGCAAAGAAATGAACTTTTTCTCCTCTCCGCCGTGTGTGTGAGCACTCTGCATGCACAGCGTTCACTGCTGATTGGCTGTTACCCGTGCCATGGCTCTGCGTGTAACCAATCAGTGCTGTGGGTGGGACAATGCTGGAGACAGAGTAGTGACTGCAGACAGAGAGGCGCGGCTGCATCAGAGCCAAAATAACCCAGTTTTAAATTGATCTCTTATCGGCCGTCGGATTAAAAAAAAAAAAAAAAAAAAAAAAAAAGGCCGATATGCGTCAAAATGCCGATAATCGGCCCGGCCAATAATCGGTCTATCCCTAGTTGTGAAGCAGGAGAGAGGGAGCAGCTGCAGAAGCAGAAGGGCAAGCATGCGATGTAAGGATGTCAGGGGAGGCATCACTTGAATCTTGAAAGAATGAATGGTCGATACAAACAACCCGAGAGATGCACATGTATAGAACATAGCAAGTAACAAGTGGCAAATTTAAAACGAGAATTTGGTCCAACTCTTTTCAGATGCAAGGACAAAACAAGTCTGCAGCGTGGTATTTAAAAAAAAACAAAAACCAAACCGACACAAAGGTCCAATTAAAGCAACAATTAACATCCCCCATGTCTCCAGGCAGGTCAGTAACAACATCCTGTGGCTGAGCTGAGGCCGTGTATGTTGTCATAACATGGCATGAACACATCAGCGGGAGGGAAGGTCAGACCACATGTGGGCTGTTAAATTGTCAGAACCCACGGGTGTTAAAATCACCTCAGTGCACCTCACAGGGTAAACAAGCTTCAAAGCACTCGAACGTGAACACAAACAACCTGCAGCTGCTGCAGCGGGATGTGAGGGTGGAGAAGGGGGCTGTCTTAATTAATATAGAGGTTTATTTCAAGCTTTTTTTTTTTAAGGGTGAGAGGGCTGAGGACACGGGCCAAATATTGTTGTGCGGGTCATTTTTTGTTATATTTAATCACCAATTCTGGCTTCAATAATGTTTGTTAAATGTAAGCTTTTCATGCGTCACTGAAAGCTATATTTCACCTGTCGGAATATTCCATTACCCCCGTCACATCACACAACCTCACAGTCAGTATTCTCTACTGCTATTCTACCGTCTGATGGCATCAAATGAGCTTCATATCATCAGATTGACATGTATATTATTTCGCAAAAATTACACCTGATACCATCCATCCGTTATCTTCCGCGAATCCGGGGCCGGGGTCGCGGTGGCAGCAGGCAAAGCAACCCAGGCGTCCCTCTCCCCAGCAACGTTTTCCAGCTCCTCCTGGGGGATTCCGAGGCGTTCCCGGGCCAGACGGTATATAATCCCTCCAGCGAGCTCTGGGTCTGCCCCGGGGTCTCCTCCCGGTTGGACGTTGCCCAGAAAACCTCCAAAGGGAGGCGCCCAGGAGGCATCCTAACCAGATGCTTGAACCACCTCAACTGGCTCCTTTTGATGCGAAGGAGTAGCGGCTGTATTCTGAGCTCCCTCCAGATGTCCGAGCTTCTTATCCTGGAAACTAATTCCGGCCGCTTGTATCCACGATCTCATTCTTTCCGTCACTACCCAAAGCTCATGACCATAGGTGAGGGTTGGAGCGTAGATCGACTGGTAAATCCAAAGCTTTGCCGTCAGGCTCAGCTCCCTCTTCACCGTTACAATGTCCGCATTACTGCTGATGATGCACCACTGTTCTCCGGCAGAGAACCACGGCCTCAGACTTGGAGGTGCTGACTCTCATCCCAACCCGATTCCATTTATTGAATTCCCTCTGGGCTGTAATTCTTTTTTTTGTGATCATAAATGTTGATATTGTTAAACATTACATCACTAAATTTACTACTTCTGAATCATCACTGTCACTATTGTGTCAGCAAGACTCAAACAGTTGATTAAAATTTTCTCTTTCAATGTAAAACTTTAGTTTGTCGTAAGTTAAAGCTGGAGCAAAAAAACCTCCACAAAAAATAAGCTTGATTTTGGAAGCATCCAACCGGAGAGATGTCAAAGCAGATTTTTTTAAAAAGCATTTTATTTATTGATTGCTGTCAGGAAGGGAAGAGAAATTTGAGAAAAAAAATATCTAACAAAGTGAATCCCAAATACATTGCATACCCTACTTTTAAATGTAACAACATGTCAGCCCTGCTAGTAAAATAGTTCTAAGGAATCGTCTGACAACCTCGGGATAAATTGCAATCACGTTGCAAGCTCTTCTAGACCCATGGCCACTCCCATAATGTTTGACTGGCTTAAAGCTGCATGGCTTGAAAGCTGCCGTTGACATCAGCCTCAGCTGCACTAGCAAATTAGCGTGCTAACAAGGTAAACTTAAGATGATCATTATACCTGTCACTATGAGCATGTTAGCATGCTGACTTTTGGCTGGAATTTTATTAATTCTTTTTTTTAAAGACTTTTTTTGCCTTTATTGCCTGCAAACAGTGCGTCAAAGACTGCAGCCTCTGTACACGGGGTGTCTGCTCAACCAAATGAGCTAAACCAGCGCCCCTCGTTGTTAATTCTTAATTGATAAATGCTAGAGATAGACCGATATGTTTTTTTCAGGGCCGATACCGATACCGATTATTAGTAGTCAAGGAGGCTGATAACCGATATTTGAAGCCGATATTCATTTGCAGTAAAAGTGAAAATATTGGCGCCAAAATAACCCAGTTTTAAATTGATCTCTTATCGGCCGTCGGATTAAAAAAAAAAAAAAAAAAAAAAAGGCTGATGCCGATATGCGCCAAAATGCCGAATATCGGCACCGATAATCGGCCCGGCCGATAATCGGTCTATCCCTAATAAATGCATTGGCAATTTCCAAACTCCGCCACAAACTACAGCAAACAGTGATTGAATGATTCACTGTATTTACCAGCAGATATCTAATATGTCACTCACTGGAGTATTTAGAAACTGGATGTAGACCAGCACCTCTGCAGTGCTGGTGTAACGATAGCTAAATAGAGAAAATTAAGGCAAAGATTAAAAAATAATGCAGTTACAGTGAGCGGATCCATGTGCATTGCATTGGTTTATCATGTAAATGGAGGCTCAGACACATGCAGGGATTCCAAGCCTTGTTCAGAGACTCCCAAGCAGGGTGATTGCTTGCCACAAGGCTTAAAGCCGGCGTTATTCCATTGAATCAATGTACTTCACTTCCCATTATCTGCCGCAGACGGGTGAGCAATACTGATTCTTTTCTGCATTATTGTTTCGCAGCTATTAAGGACTACGAGACGGCAGGAAAACACAGCGAGAATGACCGTCAGATAAAAGAAGGCCTGGAGAGAGCGCAGCGACTCCTCAAACAGTCCCACAAGAGGGATTATTATAAGATCCTGGGAGTGAAGAGGTGAGATTCTGCTCGTTTCTATACTTGTATTCAAGTCAGGGAATTTTACAGAGGCTTCGGGGTGAAATAAATAAGATTGGGTGGTTTTACAAGACTGCATCAGCAGGCAGTTTGTTTGTGCTTTCAGATTGTGTTGAACAACCACTGTTCCTCAAAAGAGCCCATCATTTATTCCTATTGAACATTTTTGTGTTTAGAACGAAAGCAGGAAACATTTTAAAGCACTTTATAGATGCACAGAGTTAAGGTTTGTTACTGCAGAGCCTGTGGGGTAACCCGGACATCTGGACAAGTATTATTAAGTCCAGCTTATGTTAAAAAGAAAGGAAGACAAGCTGCGTTAATCTTCAGTAAATGTGCTGAAAATACTCTCCCTGTTGTCGCAGAACTGCCCAGAAAAAGGAGATTATCAAAGCCTACAGGAAACTGGCACAGCAGTGGCACCCCGACAACTTCCAGGATCCAGAGGAAAAGAAGAAGGCGGAGAAGAAGTTCATCGACATCGCTCAGGCCAAAGAGGTGCTCACCGACCCGGGTAAGAAGTGTTTGGTCTGCAGAGTCGGTGGGAAGTTGTTACTGCGAGTCTTCAGTAAATGTCAGGCCTCAGAGGGCCGGCTGTGAGGAGATTGCTTGAGACTGTATTATTTTACTGGGCGTCATTTGTATTCAAGTAAGATGGTTTTATGCAAACCATCTTATTGAAGCTTTTTGAAGTGGTGAGGTTACACTTTTAGCTGGACTAGTGCCACAAATCTACCACAACTACTAATTAAACTATAGGAAGTTTGATTAGTCTGTTAAAGCTATTATTTTGTTCAGCTGTTCTGAACTGAAATCTTTCTGCTTCTTCAGAGAAGAGAACAAAGTTTGACCACGGGGAGGACCCCATGGATCCAGAGAGCCAGCAGGGTCACCATCACCAACACTTTCACGGAGGCTTTCACGGCTTCCAGGGTTTCAATCCGTTTGGCTCCGGACCCTTCAACTTTAAATTCAACTTCAACTGAGGAGGCTCGAAAGCCAGCCGTGCTGGAGCGAGGTTTAATCATTTCCTCCCTATTTAAAAGGGAGATCACCGGCATAGGGAATGTCGGCGCATACCGATAAGCCTCGCAGAAAACATGGAGCAAATTGTGACTTTAATTCAGTGACCTTAATTAAAGATGCACCCTTGTTGTTGAATAATACAACTTGAATTCCGTTCAGGGAAGATCTGTTGCTATGCTAACAAATATCTGCCACGTGTGAAGCAGCTTTTATCTGTCAAAGTCTAAGTGGTTTATCTTCCACTCACATCCTTTCCTTCAGCTGTACACTTTACAATTCACATCCATTCAGAAGATTCACTTTGTACATAGGTACAGAACTATTTTTATATGAATGGACTTTTTCTGAACTGTAAATAAAGACCTATTTATGTACATGAAATTAAAGTGTTGCTGTGTGGACGGGTTGGAGAGTGACCATTTGGTAAATGGCACTTAAAAATGTTCTTCAATACAACATCTAACATTTCCCATCTTTCCTGCTTTTCTTCCCATAAACACATTTTTAAGAGATGGTTCATAATGAGAAACAAATTGCAGTGTAAGAAAATCCGTCCACTGCAGCCCTTTCAGAGCATGACTCACACATCCACTGACCACACCAGGGACAACAGAGTTCACAAACAGCTTTTTGTAATGATGGTTTTGTAGCAAAGATTTATTTTTTTTCCACCGACAGAAATATAAACGTGTCTATTTGACACATCACAGTGAAAGATGGGTGCTCTGGGAGCAGACTCGCAGCACCCATTTTTATTGACTTTTAAGACAGAAAAACTACTGTAGGCTACAGCTGAGCAGCTACACCCGTCTTATTCCTGAGACAACAACACTGGTCCATTGTGAAATTCATATACTGAAAAATATTCCTTACAAATGTAACACAGGGAGGCTGAATGTGCATAAGATGTAAACAGTTAAAATCATATCTTACCCTTAAACCACGACCTTTAGTGTGCAAATCAGGATTACATTATACATTATTTGGCATTAATAAAGTCTGCATGATCAGCTGACTTTAAATCATAGACAATAGAGCATCACGTGACTCTATAGGACAAATAACCATTTACTTAAATCCATCCCTCACAGTCAATGTTGCTGTGCCTGTCAAGCTTTCAATTTAACTAAGTTTGTCAGATTGGACACTTCAAATTTAACAAAAAAGTTAGGTCTTTGATATCGCACAGAAAAACAGATGTGGGCATTTATCTGAACACCATCAATTATGTCGGCTTAAATGACAACTGTCCCTACCGGATTTTAATCTCTCTTCTACAGCCGATTTTTTAAATGATCCTCATTTGTCTAAAATTAATGACCCTGTAAATTGATCTTACATACGCACACGGCAGCTACATCCATGCTATAATGCTTAAAGACTGAGGCTAAAGCTAGCTAGGTACATGTCCCAGGCAGAAAACCAAAATCCTGCTAATGATTCATGCCGCACACGTTGAAATAAAGCAGCACCGGTCATGTAACATTACAGCAGGATGGAGCCATTACGTCCTAATTACACAATTGTGATAACATAAATGTTTTTCTTTCAAAAAAAAGTGGCGAGTTCAAATGCTTACAATTAAAAAGGCCTTGTAAGCTAGCTAGGCTAGTTAGCCAGACTAAGGTTCAATCAGATTGCAACTCTTTTTCTAATGACAGTCTTGTTCTAAAGGGCAGTACGTAAGTTACTGGGGCGTGGATGGAAGCTGAACTTATAATTACATTTTTGAAAACAAGACCCTCAGCACGATTACTTTTGATGTCTTTTGTTGGACACAGAAAAAACACAAACTCGAAACAAACAGAAATATTCCCAGCATTAAGAGGTGATAATACAGCTAATCGTCTCCAGCTTTATGGCCACTGAAAGGCTTAAACACTGCTATATTTTCACATCATTCTGAGTCTGACTCTGCATCATAATTAAACCAAGTATGCAACATAAAACTAAGTCATATAACCATCAACGTTAACCGGGTGTGTTTTGAAGCAGCAGCTGGAATCAGGTATTTTTATTCCAGCTAAAAATGAGTGTGTGTTTAGATCAGGTTCTAAGGTGGATATTTGTATGGCTGCAAACTGTCAGCATGTTCTGACGGAGAACTGGCAAAATTTGATTCTGGACGAATTATGTTCTAGCTTTGGACGGCTTTTGCTTTAGTCTTAATAATTCAGGATAGAGGACTGTATGTACAGGACATGAGGGGAAAAGCCTCGACATAGAGACAAGTAACCTAAATTCTAATGTAACACTTAGTCTTGGCTAGCTTTACGTCAGTCAGAGCTTTGGTTTGGGCATTTTCAGTCAACAGGTAATCGAAGTCTTCATGTAGTGTAAAAGAAAAACCTTAATGCTTTTGAAACAGTTCTAAATTTAAAAACAGCATCACACTGTGAGATAAGATTCTTAGAGATGTGCCTTCTCATTTTGATTATTTGCATACATCATCAGTGCAATTTATAGCAACTATTATTCTCAAACACACACCTAACAGAGTGCTCTGACTGATGCCCCCCCCTTTACTCTTTCTGTGTTCACTTCATTCTCCGGTTAACCGAGACCAGACTGTAGTGCTGAGAGCGCACCGCAGGTTCGCAGTCAGCAGGTAACACTTACATCACGTGTTAATTTGTAAGACGTATTGACTGCAGGAGCAGATACAGCATCTCTGAAAATATATCTCATCCCCGTCTCCGGCTGGGGAGTCGCACAACAACACTCGGTGGCTATGTTTAGATGGAATTGTCTGTCTTCAAGCTTCACAGGTGGCCTGCATGCAAAAGGAGCTGCCTCGTCTCTCTTCGGCAACGGCGCTGGCAGACGCTAAAGTTCATCGCGCTGGTTGTCTGTTGGAAAGAGAAATTAAAATGAGCTCAGCGTACGTGAGGAGAACAGATGAAGTCAGGAACAATTGTGCTAAAAAATGGACCAAACCTTTTTTGGCTTGTGAGGGAGAGCGAGTCTGTTTGTGCGTTTCTGCGTCTTCCTCTTCCCGGGCTCGTCTCAGCAGCTGTTTTATCTCATTGTCATATTCAACCCATTCAGGCACGATCCTCGCCGCGGCCGTCAGCTTGGGCTCCTTGGTCTTTGGGTTATTGCACTGCAGCAGAAAAAGCAGACGGAACACATCACTCACGCCACCAGCGCCACTTTCTCCCAACAAGTCTTAATGCCGTTCCCAGCACTGTCTGTGGCAGCCATTTGAACCTAATTTGATTTCCAATTCTGTTAAAAGGACATTAGCCCGTGTCTTGTGTCTGAATTACCAAGTGGGTGTCCTAAACCACAATGAGACAATGCTTCCCATTCCAGCCGGCTGGAGCTCGGCCAGTAATTCTCTAAATTAGTTTAGGGGACTACAGGATAGCTCCTCAGTTGTCTCCTAAATGCCAAGTAGCTCATGGACATTAGTGTATGGGCTTCCGCTTCTCTGTGCTGCAGCGGCTACAGTCCACTGTAAGGACCAAAAAAAAAGCTGCAAACATGGTGGAACTATCAGCGTGTTTCAAGAAGGATTAAAAGGGAATTATGCATTTAAATATCTAGAGAAAAGGAGTAGACGGGAGCTCAGTCTGTAGGGACTTGGCTTGGGATTCGGAGGGTGGCCCGGTACGGACCAAGCATGGAATTTGGGCTAATAGCTGGAGAGGTGCTAGGCGGAGGCCAGGGAGCACGCTAAACTACACTTCCTCAATCGAGGACGCCCGCCTCTGATGTCATGTCTCGTTCAAAATCGTCAGGTTTGAAATGTAGACTGCAAGTTTTTTACGATCCACCAGTATATTCCCGTCGTATTTCGGATTCTGTACCGCTCGAGAAATGGTAGTATTTCACTCCAGCGTCTCTCGCTGGGCCGTTCCTTTCAGAGGGAGGGGCGTAATGCACGCTGGGTGTTGTAGGAATATAGAATGGGTGAAACCACGAGCTGTTTGTACAACTTTCTCCACAGCTATGGCGCCAATTTTAAATATTATTACTTCTATCGATTACAGAGAACACCAGCTTTGACTGACTGGCTTTTTCCAGCGGCAAATCGCTCCTTTAATTGCTCTGGGACTCACCAGGTCTATAGTCTTAGCTGTGACCTTGGAGGTGTCGTCACACCACGTCTCACACCAAAGCCACTCCTGAGGAAGAGACTTGATGACCACCTGGTGGATCATGTTGTTAGGAAGGTCCTAGAAGTGCAAAACAAAACAAAAAGGTGATTTAAAACGCAACAACAAAGGTTTAGTGGGAAAAGAACAAACTCTGATCTCTGAGTTTCATACCTGGTCCAGGTTGGACAGGCTGTTGGGGTCTTGGCTCAGGGCTTGATACTGGCCTCGTAATCTGTCGCCTGCTGCGATCTTCCTAAACTTCTTTAAGTCTACCACGTACAGAGCGCTACAGAGAGAGAGAGAGAGAAGGAAGGCAGGGAAGCAGGTGTGAGTAAACCTTTTCCTGGAAAAGCCCACAGGAATGACTTAATAAAAATAATGACTCAATTAAGGTAAATACCCCAGACACATTCTGATAGTTTTACCTCACATTACATATTAATAAACCCAAAGGTGTACACTATGTATTTTCACTTGTTAGATTTGCATCTGCCAGAGGATTTTCCCCACATGATGTTTTCCTGAGCTCACTGCTGCGGATCATTCACCCTCACTAACGTTTGTCCTGCCAGAGCTAAGCAGCACGCTGGCATCCGTTCAGATCACTGTGGTTTTCTGACTTTTCTTTCCCCCCCCCTCCTCATCATCAGAGGTAAAGTGGAAAGTTTTTTCTGCTGATAAGCCATCAAACTGACAGAGGGAGAAGTCAGTATCAGGTGCCAGGTAAGGGGTTTTTATTTTATACCTGCTGCTTTATTTAATACAAACCGTGGCTGTATACAAAAATAAGAGGCACAAATAAACCACAGGAATTGCGACTATAGTTGGTGGGCTCTGGTCACCATGGAAACAGGATGAACACAGCACCTTCGGGTAACGTAGCCACAATTTTCTTTTTTTTAAATCATTTTTCATCCTTTTTTTTTAATTCAAAATGTGTCCCATATGGCAGATTAAATATGATTAGGCTTTAGTTTAAACAAAGAAATCCAATTTTACTTTGCTCACAAATTAAAAAAAGTTGATTGTTTCTTAAACAGCAAACTTCTGGCACTTTAAAATGAGATTTTAAAAGTACTTGAAGCTTTTTTCTTGGTCTTCATTTTTGAGATCCAGACTGATACAAAGAGGGACTTCAAGCCTCTAAGTACAGCGACACAAAAATACAGTTCCTGTTCCTCCTCTGTTATTTTTAGTTCTTCCCAATTCCCAAATACGACACACTCTTGCAGAATAATGAATAATTCCTCTAGATGATTTACTGAATCCAAGCCACAATGTATTGCTAAAGTGAAAGATGTATTTTCAGGAATGTGAGAGAGGTACTCTGACATGGATTCATTCTGCCGCCTATTGTGCCAGGAGGGATGAAATACATAAGGACAAGATATTATAGAGTGTTTATGGTTGTACATTAGGGACGATATCAGAGGTCCTTGCCTGGCATTAAAAACATTAAGACAAGTTCTTAAATGAAGTGTACCTGATGTGGTATTTCCTGTGTCCCAGATGTGAGGCCCAGTAGCCAGTTTTCCAGAAGCGATATCCTTCCATCTCCCTGCGGCTGTCACAAAACGGTGTGTATCCGTAAGGAGCACCCTCCAGGTCCAAATCCCTCAACTCCTTCAGATCAGCCCGAACGATCTGCGAGAAAGAGCGGGAACATTGGTGAGTACGGAGAGGACCGACGACACTTCTCATCCAATTTTCACACCAGCAGCGCAGCTGATAGAGACGAGTCACTCACTTTCAGTTACACTCAGCTCTCATCTGTGTCACTTCAGTTTGATCCTCACCTGGTCGGCGTCCACAAAGATGATCTTGTCCACAGCCAGAGGGAACAGAACATCCAGGAAGAGGATCTTGTATCCCCAGATAATACGCTGCTTCTCAGTCTGCTGGTGGAGCCAGCGAGGCCACTTGTACTGAACCAGCTCGTACTGGAAGCCGTACGTCTCGGCCAAGTGGGAGATGGTCTCCTAACCAGCACAGAAACAAACACCAGAGGTCAAACAAACTAAATAAAAGAGCACTCTTTTTTTCAATTTCAGAAATGTCTCCATAATTGATCAGGATTGAGAGACGACTACACTGAAGCATAAATGCAGTGTGGTGCTGCGTTCATACACACGAGTTTCAACATTAACCATTCTAACAGGCTGTTAATACTGGTATTGATTTATATTCCTTACAACATGTAAATCCATTAAAAGTACTGCGAAGAGTTTTTAACTGGCTATGAAAAAAAAAAAAAAGTAATACCAATGCATTTTAATGACCAAAATCGGTCTGCAGGATGTGATAAAACTCTGCGATGAGCGATTACATTGTCCAATATTGCGATAGCGATATGAAGTGCGATTAATTAGCTATGAATCTTATTATTATTTATTATTATCATAGTATTTTTTTTACTACTAAATGGACAGAAATTAATCTAAGGGTAGCTGTTAGCTGGCTTGGGCTTCATTTCATTGATCAAAATGTGACAGCATAAACCCAGGGCTCCATAGGTAAGTGTTCCCATGCTGAGTTTACATCAAATAAATTCAGAGTTCTGCGATGTGTTTATTGCAAATGCTCGTTAAAGAATATAATTTCTTCTACACTGCAATATTTTTTATCTCATTCTGGTCAATCATGATGCTACACATCATGTGTGTTTTGCCTGTACAATTTTCTGTGCAACAAAATAACCCCGGCACGACTACCTACAAGGAAAAATGTGTTCATAGTGTGTATACCCTTTTAAAAAAAAATTATTATTGTTGTTACTGTTATTTTTTATAGTCATATTTTTTATCCTTTTATTGCTCCCTGTACTTTTTTTTTTATTACTTGAGTACTTTATTTAACTTTTGTGAGCGGCTGTAACGAGTACATTTCCCCTGTGGAGGATCAATAAAGCTTATCTTAAATAAGATGTAGCCAACTGGGGCTGCCAAAATTGACACAAAATCAAAGATCCTCACAGTTGTTTAAAGAGACAGATAACTCATTGCTACATTTTGCCCAGTAGAAAACTGTTATTTTGTGTGGCCTAGCTGAGGGCAAGCTAAACATGCTAATTTCAAGCCGCAGTGACTATTTTTGCAACAGATCTGTAGATTCTCAGCTAAAGGAAATCTGGGATTCAACACTGACCATGAAAGGGGGAACAGCCCACAGATTTTCCTTTAGTACAGTATATATAAATGTCTGAAGAGCTGGGATCAAGATATTCTGAACAAGCAGGAAAAACAATATAGAGTCGTGAAGTGACAGGAAGTACCTTGAACGACGGGGAGAGGTAATTCTTGAGGAACCAGAACTTGACAGGCGTTTTGGTGTGTCGAAGGACGGACAGCATCATTATTCTGACAGGGACGGAAAGTATGTAGGATCAGTTGGAGGATCACGGGTAAAGGAATGTAAGGCTTTAAAGGTAAGCCAGTGACTGAGTGCTGCTGTGAGGTGAACGTGACCCACCTCAGAAAGCGCTCATACAGATGACCTGAAGCCACGGAGAATATGTTCAGAACGTCCTCTTTCTTCTTCTCTCCGTCCTCTTTCTTGGATCCTCCTGTGATGCTGTTAAAGACACAGTAACGTGAGTGTTGTCTGTTTTGATTAGAATATTGTGACAGTTAAATCAGTAAGCAGAAACTTTAAAACAAACCATGCAACACAACACAGCAAACTGAAACAATAATAAAGGGAATGGCAATGCTCTAACAATAATAATAAGCAGCTATTTGTTCGTATATCCACACATGACACGAACAAAAACAGTTGTGCAGGGCATGGTAACAATAGTTCCCACAACACAACTCTTTGTGTAGCAGGACACAAGGCCCAGCCCACCGGTGAGATGCTGTGCTTTTAGGAAGTCTCTTGAGATACCAGCACAGATGAAACCCTCTACACTTCTGAACGCAGCAGCAACAAACCCCAACCGCTACTGAAGAGCAATGGCTCGTGATGCAAGGCACATTTAGCGGACAGAAATCAGGACTTGTGCTGGAGGGTGGATGTGTCTGCAGTCAAACTGTGTCCTTGTCTGTAATAGACTGCTGATGAGGAAAGGAGTGTCTCTCCCACACTCAGTCACAACCACAGCCTCTGCCTCCAGGCTCCATGAAGACACCAGTGAGAGAGAGAGAAGTGCAGAGGGAGGGGAGGGGGGATATTTTTCGTCTCTACATGTCCTCTAAAACCAGCTCTGAGATGCACAACTGGTCACATCCATACAACACAAACTCACAAAGACTCTGCATAGCTTTCCCTCAACCATAGTCCTTCTTAAAACATTTAGTGCGTTTCTCTCCGGGCACTGCTTCTCAAATCACATCACTGCTCTCTCTGGTCGAGCAGATGGCTTCTGGGGAGTTGCCGCACATCTGTAGAGTCTGGGGACACCGCCTGTGTGCCATGACTAAGCCAGCCATTACAAAGGGCCTCCAGCACTACAGTGGGCCCCTCCAGATAAGCAGCTTTAGAGGGTCAGGTGAGAGCCCGTTTGGCTGACTCACTCGAGATAATCTGGACCTCTGGAATGATCAACAAAGCTCTGGATAAATCCTGAGCAGTGGACAGCACTGACCAGACAAAACTCTGCTACTGTTTTTCCTCCAACTCTTCCAATTGAGCAAAATCATTCTCCAACAACTGGAAAGGTAAAATCAATATGTGATCCAATGTGAGCGCACAAAACTAATGGATGGACAGCAGATGTATTGTACATACAGTATGTCAATGTGCCATTAATTGCACCCTTTATTTTCAGGACAAGTCCTCCAAAGACCACCAGAGAAAACAGAAGTAGTAGGTGGAAAAGTCTGGGTACAACACTTTTCATGGTATGCAGTTTACAGTGCCAAGCAAAAAAAAAAATTGAAATATTAAAGTTATAATGATTGGTCACAAAATCAGTAAACCACTCTGTTGAACACAACTGTTAAGACTTTGGTCAGCAATGAAGTCACAATGTTTACATTATGTGATTGTCTTGCAAAATATCAATTATCACGAAATCGCTGTATTGTGATGTAATCAACATTGTGGGCAACGTATTGCGTACTGTATCGCGTATCGCATCGCGTATCGTATCGCGCATCATATTGCATATCGTATCGCATATCACATCGCATCACGTATCGCATCGCGTATCGCATCGCGTATCCTATTGTGTATTGTATTGCATATTTTATCATGTATCGTATTGCGTATCGTTTTGTATTGCGTATCGTATCATGTATCGTATCGCATATTGTATTGTGTATCATTTGTGTGTCGTATCGCATATCACAGCGCATCGCGTATCCTATTGTTTATTGTATTGCGTATTTTATCATGTATCGTATTGCATATCGTATCATGTATCGTATCGCATATTGTATTGTGTATCGTATTGCGTATCGCCTATCATATCGTATTGTGTATCGTATCGTATCGTATTGCGTATCGCCTATCATATCATATTGCGTATCGTATCGTATTGCGTATTGCCTATCATATCGTATTGTGTATCGTATCGCGTGTCGCAGCGCATATCGTATTGCGTATCATATCGTAGTGAGTTACCCTGTGATTCCCACCCCTTGTGTCTACATCTCATAGGCTATAGTCATTAGGATAACATCTTACCAAGAGGAAACAAAGGAACACTAGCACGTTGCACCACACACACCTCTCTTTTTCAAATTACAGTTGTCAATTTTTTGACATAAATATTCTTCAAATGCACAAATTTGTCTTTAAAGTGATATTTAATAACAAAGATTTACATGGTTGTTTTAGATATTACTTTGTTTCCACAAATTATCCAACTAGACTAGTTCCTTGGTATAAAACATCCCTTGGTCAGTAGTCAATCAAATATCTGGGAGTTATTTTGTGAAATGACAGAGCTCAGTGAATCAATCCCTCTGTGTCACTGTCTGTCTCAGAGAAAGTTTCTGTCGAAACATATCATTTGGTACAGAAACCGCCACTTAATAAACTGATAGTCGTTTCATGGTACGGCAACATCTGTTGTTTTTTTATGTTGACTACAATTGTGCACTTTCATGTGAATATGTGTGAATATTTAGGTAGTTTTGGTGGTTTTGTGTCACAATTATATGTCAAATTTTTACATTTTCTTTATGTGTTTGGAATTTTTAATTATTGTGTCCTAAATCTACTGAATAAAAAACATGCTAAATTGAATGTATATTAAAAATCTCACACCTTTATTTCTTGTCTACATCAAACCAACAACACTGCACCTATTATTTGAATTCATGACAAAGCCCTCTTTTAACACTCTCCAAGGTCCTATGACTACTTAGGCAGAAGGGGCTTTTACAGCAGCCTTCACCTAAAACCTGAACAACCCTCAGGTAACACAGCCACAGATGCTGCCTCTCGCCCCGTGTGGCCCCTTATGTTTCTGACTTCCAAGAGCCTCATAAAGGAAATTAAAGTTTGTCAGACTGAGAGTAACGAGAGAAAGGACTTCCTCCCCGTTCAGGGATAAAGGAGAGAGATCGGGAAACATTGAAGGAAAGCATGTAAGAAAGAAATCACTGGATAGTCACTCACTGTTGCTCTGTAGAGATAAAACTGTCTTTAAAAGATGCCAGAGTTTGTAACAACTCTGTCACTTAGACTTACGGATGCTTGCTGATGCATGGATTCACCTCACTGATTCTTGAGAGGTGCGAGATCGATACTTGAGCATCGGTTCTGCCCGTTGCAACAAATCCCTCAATGCATTCTGTGGTTACAAATGAAGCTAAACCAAAAAATCTTCTCACTTTTAAGGTCTACAAAATGCTGAAATATTCAGACACCTACGCTAACTGTACGCTGTAATTGTGCCGTGCGAGCTTTTTAAGACGTAATTTTCCTGGACTTTAATTCAGAGTCACGTCTTTAATTTCATTGAGAAAAACTAATATTTTCATGCGAGGGTTTAACTGTCAAACCAGCAAATATCTCTCCAACATTCGATGTCATCTAGTACTCCAAATAAATGATATTCTGTGGCGTACAACAGTGTTTTCTTTTGGCCCGTCTCTTAATTGGACATCATTTCCAAACTTAAGCTGAGACCAGCTGTCTTGAGTGAATGGAAATAGGACTGAGTGGGAATGTTTTGGTTCAACTCTTCAGAACCAATTATTGAAGTTAGACCAGATGGACAGAGAAAGTGTAAGCGCAGTGTAGGGTATGTGGTTTCTGCTCAACGTGATGAGCAGCCTCTTTGTTTTGAAAAGAGCACACTGCTGGAATCGTGCCTAAAAAAAATCCTCTCTCCAAATGCAGTCGAGTTCTCGTACATTTGCGATTCATACATCAAAGGCACTTAAGGAGCAGTTATGTCCCTTGAAACCATCATATTCAACCTTTTCATTACTCAAATTCAAGCATACCTCGGGAGATGGTCTTAAGATTACATTCAATTATTAATCTATTCATCCATCTATCCATGCTTTCTGCTTTGTATCTGGTTACGGCGACCGCGGAGGCAGAATATACAGAGCAGCCTAAATGTTATTGTCCCAAATGACAAACTAGATCTACTAATAGCAGATGCCAAAGCCAGGAGGGATTTGTAATCCCCTCTGCTTTGTTCTGGCTCTGCATCCCAGAGGGAGAAACCTAGAAAACCTCTACAGGAAGTGTCAAGGAAGCCTCCTGATTAAAGGGGTAAACTTTCTGAATTTGCTACTTTTAATAGGAAGAGGAAGTGACCTCAACGCTCCCATGGCTGAGGGTGAGTCCACCAAGAACTCTCTTAATCCATTATAAAGACAACCTTTATAAGCAGTTACAGAAGCATGAAAGGCCCAATATGCGCTCTTTAGTAACATGTAGACCAGATGAGCAAACTTCCAAGACCGATCTGCCCCTCTCTTTATTCTAGTCTCTAGGATATCGAGTTCCGATACAAAGGCAATTGTCCGTCTTTGGTCCAAGATTTTCTGCCGCTTGCTATAACTACACCGATCAGCCATAACATGACCACTGACAGGTGAAGTGAAAAACATTGTGTTTCAATGGCACCTGTCAGTGTGTGGGATATGTCAGGCAGCAAGTGAACATTTTGTCCTCGAAGTTGATGTGTTGGAAGCAGAACAACGGGCAAGCGTGAGGATGTGAGTGACTTGGAAAAGGGCCAAATTGTGATGGCTAGATGGGATGTGCTGGAGGCCCCACCTCGCAACTTACAGGACTTAGAGGCAGGAGGTCATAATGTTACGGCTGATCGGTGTACAGTATGTTTGAACTTTGTTATGAATAGTCTTTAAAAGCCACTGGCAGGCGGTTCTTCCCATTCAAGAACCTTCAGGTGAGATCATAGACTGTATAAAAAGAGGGACGACATGACATCTCCCCAAAAGTGAAGCCAAAACATTTTGAGCGCCCCCTGCTGACTGTCTGCAGTATAGGTCACAAAGCCCGCCTCCTCCATGTTAACAGATGGGACGTGAGTCAAACTATAAAATCTAAATACGTGTCAAATACATGTGTCTCACACATGGTTTCTGTCATTATATTTAGATATTATTTAATTAGTTATTTGAGGCTGTCAAAAGGATGATTGACAGCTCTGTTGACAAATACGGCTCCTGCAGCCGATCTGTTCCTGATTAGCAGAGTAGAGGAGGAACGGCGAGAGGAGACGTAACTAAAACAATCACTACAGTCATTGACATATCTGTGAACGTCTGCTTCAGACCAACACAAAGAAGCTGTTCTGCTGTTAAACACGCTGACATGCGGGATCCTTGCTGTTTGTTTCTGTAGGTTAAGTGTGTGTTGCACAACTCTGGCTATAAATGACATCACCATCGCAAAATGGCAGCACCTATCACAGGGGCTATTTTAGCATGAATTCTGTACAATGAGAGCAGATGGAGACGCGTTGTCCATCTATATATACAGTCATTGGGCGAGCAGAACTCTAGTCCCTTTCCAGTGCCTCAACCAGAGACTTCAACAAAGCCAAGTACTGTCAACTGCTGGTCAGCACATAAGCACAAACCCAACAAAGGGGGTCTTTCTGTTCTTCAAGAAAAACTCAACTCAACTATCAGAACACAACTTAAAATGGGAACTCGAGAAAGGAAAACAGGACCCATATTCAAGAATGTGGTTTATGGAAATCAGGTAACAATCCATGTTCCAGTAACCAGTTCTAAACAGCCCCCACCTTTAGCTGCTATTTCATTAGCAACACATCCCAGCTGATGACACATCCAAGAGGACAATTATTCAGCTTCAGAGAAAAGACTTGAATTCACATTATAGTTTACATACAGGGTATGTACGTGTGTTCTATATATTATGTTTGTGCATATTCTTTCAGGCAACAGAACTACCTGAAGTGTTGTTTAAACACAGCTTGATTACCATTTCCTGTTAAAAAATATAATTAAGTCATTATCATTCATTACAAAACTCACTAGAGTAGTGCAGCAGATTGAAATCAACCAATAAACACTGCATGCTAATGAGTGTGATGAAGAAGTTTCAGGTGTTAAATGGGTTGCAGCGACACTGCCTACCTTTTCTCAAAAGTGCTCCAAACACTTCACACAGCAAGCATTAAGTGAGAAGACAGGATCACACAGTTAGGAAGTGTTGGGGAGGGGGAAAAAAACACACAAATGCACGCACACACATACCTACAGAAGCACATATTTTTCGCAAGACTAGATCTTACAGCATAGTATTGCAGTCTGGATCGAGGGGAGGAGTTAGACCTCCTGAAACCGTGGTGGATAATTGACAGACAGAAGGTGGATCAGACAACTGACCAATCAATGGGCTCACAGTTGTTACCGTCAGTGAAATGGGGAAGGGTTTTAAACACGCTAAAATCAACCAGACTTAAACTGCGTGTGAGAAGAGATTACCTCGCGATGGAGTCCCATATGCCTTTGCTTTCACCGGTTTCACTTAACAGATCTTCATTCATCTTGTCGGCCTTTTTCTGCACCTATCACGAGAAAGGAGACACAATTTTCAGCGATTTTATTACACATTTTGCAAAATGTGTCACCTGAAGATAATTTTACTCTATAACTGTGTGAGAAACGTAATATTATTATCAAATGTGTAAGAAACATACTCACTCTGACTTTGATGATCTTACTGTGGAAACTGTTCAGCACGACTACGACGTCACCAGCATCTGCAGGGGAATCAGTTCCGTCGTGCCTGAGATAAAGAGTGAAAAGAAATGACACTGAGATTAAAAATTAATTATTGTGATTACTTGTCTGGACACTAGATCTGCAGCTAGTTGCTCGAGCACAAGTGAGGCCTCACACAAAGACCAAAACTTATCAAAAGACTGAAGAATTACATTTATTGACAGTCAAATAATACCATTAAAACAATAACAATAATGCAATAGAAAACCAATTTACACACTGAAGTAGAGCCTGGATGATACGGTCTAACTTATATGTAACTTATACACGAAGAGAGGTACTCATTGGCTTGTCTTTATAATGAAACCTATATTTCAGTCAGACAACAATAGTTCGAAATGTTTATTGCAGCAGCATAACACAGCTTGTGTTTGGCGTCTAGGCTCCGACCTCATCACTCCTCGCAGATTTATTTTACATGCAGAATTTGAGGAGTGATGAGATAATATCCTAAACCCCCCCTAGTCGGAGCCCGCAGGTGGATGCTGGGGTGGTGGTGGGGCTGGAAGTATGAGCGCAGTACTGTTGCAGGGCAATGACAGAGCAGAGGCAGAGACCAGAAATCTTGCAGCTTAAACAGAGCGCCAAATTGGGAGGAAGTGTTTGTCAGATGATTGTGGAGAATGACGCACGTTAAGTGTGAAAGATCACAGGCATTGCTTTATATATGGCTAAGCTAGGGTCGTGATGTTTTGTCTTAGAAGAATCTACTAATTTCTTGAACTACATATCAGTAGTAGCGTCAGTCTGGCAAGCACATTAATTGGCTGCGAATAGCTGTCAGTAGCCAGTTCAAGGCGGGATTATTACGCCTCTGTTACGTTCTGTCTACTATGTAAAACCAAGTCGTCGGCGAAGTTGTTCCGCCTCTGAGCCGGCATCGGAGGTAGTAACAGAGGCGTAAAGGCGCCTGTGTAAACAGCGGAGCCGACAGAGTGGAACAGCCCCATGTGTGTGTATCGCACATTTTGCTTTTGCAATGCTGGAGCGCTTTGTAAAAACACACACTGGGGCGGCTTTACGCCGGCGTTGCTTGGTCCGATGTACAATGGCAAAGGCTGCATGACGGCGGAGCTTCGTTACAGCGCTGAGGCGGAACTGCAGTGTGAAAAGGGCTAGTGTGTTGTCACCCCACAAAAACTGTTCAAGAAGCTGTAGTTTCTGATGTCATTCAGCTTTAAAATCAGTGAAAAAGATGTAGTAAGGATACATCTTGAACTGAAACCATCAGTAACTATTAAAAAAACCTTTAAAAGTTTGGATTTTCCATCATTAAACAACAGAAAAAAGATCTTTGGAGATATATCAGAAATGCATCCAAGCCTCTGAGTAGGCAGGCCAGTGTAAGTGTTTGATTGACAGTTGAGCTGGCAGGGGAGAGAAAGATATAATGTAAACAAACAGACAGCTTTTAGCCGGAAACTGAAGAATACAGACCAGAACATTTAGCATCGAACAGCAACCAAACTGAGATTCACAGGGAGGTTTTGAGACCTTCAATGTGATGCAGCTGAATAGCTACCTTCAGGCCAATCACTGCACTCTGTACATTTATTATTGTTCAATGCTGCACTTATAGAGCTACTCAACCAATCAGTCTGTTATCTTTTTTAATTGCTATTCCATTGAAGTGGCTGAAACTGGTTCACACGTTTGAGCCATGGCAACAGCGCGAGAAGAATATACAGTGTCGGCTCTTCTAATGAAAGAGACAGCAGCCAATGAACCAACCACTGACTCACACTTAAAAGCGGATACTGGGACAGCTGCCAGGGTCACTCTGACCATATTCATTACCCTCCATCATCATTAAGAGTCACCTTTCCATTATTTTCCCCATCACTACTTCCCAGCCACACTGCATATACTGGTACATTTAAATGAGAAAGTCTGTACAGTATTGATTGTGTAACACTGGCCTTTCACTGTAATTGTTTTAGGACTGATTTGCCCAGTGGAGAATGTGTTTTGGCGGGGAAGGATCTGCAGGGGGCTGATGGTGAAACACCAGAGAGCAGAGTCCAGGAGGAGATGAGCAATAGGCTAAGATGCGCAGCGAGCCATTACAACCCCAGTGCTTACTAGAGGCGAAAAACTAGCCTTATCACCATGATAAATGCCCCCTCCTTAGCGGACAAAAAGTGCAATCTCCCCCCTCCCCGATGCTCGAATTCTGCTTGTGTTTCCCCCACTCTGCTGTCACTGACGCAACTCAGCCTTTGGGGCTTGTGTTAGAAAGCACCAGAGATCAATCTGTATCCTTGCTCTGAGGAGAGGAGAGCCGGCCGTCTCATTCATCGCTGTCAGGGCGAGGCGCGGTGGCAGCGCAGGGCGCGAGAGGAAAACGCAGGCTGTGGCAGCGGAGAGCACGGACACTCCCACTAGTCTCTGATCGGCCACCTAACCAGAGCAGAGTGCCGCTAACCACAAGAATAATGACACTGCCAAGGTGAAAAATGACATCACCTCTTTGCTTCACCTGGAGGATTGGGGAATAAATCTTGGTTGTCTGATATGATTCCAGAGGAACCGAGGGCTGTATGTGTCCTAAAACTTGTGTGAGGATAGGCAGAGAGGACAATATCTGTGATTGTAGGGACAACCAGTATGATGCACTACAGCTGCCCATGCACACTCATATATACGGCTGGGATCTGAGCCATTATTGCAAATTGACAGTGAAGGATTATCATTCTTTTTTATGCTACATAGAATTTATACAGAGTTCCTTAAAGAAAAAAAGATTTGTCTCTAGATCAAAGAAGAAATTACTAAAGTACATTTCAATTAAAGCAAAAGTGCAGAATTTAAAGAATAAAAGGTGTGAAATATGGCTGTTGTTTGAGAATGAATCAAACCAACCAAAGCATAACACGGTTTCCATTTGTCCTGGGAAATTAGACAACGCCAACGCACTCTGTCTCGTTTATGAAGCCTTTGACACCTACGCCGTTCAAACCGAAAACACGTTCTGCTGCAGATATTTTGCAGTCTGAGGTGGATGGCGTGGCAGGTGACCGGCTGAATCATCCCTCCACTCTGTCTTCTCTTTAATAGCACCCCTCTCCTCCCACTTGTCTCTCTCTCTCTCCCCTCTGTAGTGAGCAGAACTCCCTGCACTCATCAAAACCTTGAGCTGCTACAGTGTCAGCAGCTCTACCACGTTACCATAGTGATGGGTTTCATAGCTACCAGGATGAAATGGAGAGATAGCTGAAGACAGCCTTGATGCTGGGCTACTGATGAAGCCGCCTAATTAGCAGCATTACTTTAGGGTTTGTTTTCAAAATATGTTAATATCCGTAAGAAATGAGATGTAATACAGCACTGGTGAATACTCACGTGAGAATCTGATAGATATCCTCGGATCTGCCTTTGCGTAATCTCAGGGTCCAGGCACCAGGGTTGGCTTTCAGCTGGAAATAACCCTGTTTTTTGTCAAGACAACACGAGTGTTAGTATATACTGTAAGAACACAGTTCACACTTGTTTTTACAACCCTGGCACCAAACTGTTTCCGACCTTAAAGGGATACTAGGTTGTATAAAATACTTGCTAGTACTGTAGAATAAGTAGTTCCGGTGAGATGCCAGGGTCATGAAACCCAAAAGCTTTACCCTACAAAAACAACACGCAGGCAATGGCGATCCAACACAAAATCCTCGCCCTAGGATTTGATATACTGCGCCTTTTTTGGCACTATTTTCTCTCTTGACAAATCCAGTATCACTACGCCTGCTGCAGGCCGGTTTCTCAGGTGACGTGATCCATCAGCTTTCTAAGAGAACATGCTAGAATTGGTAACTTGTGAGATGACGTTTGTTGGTGCACATTTGTGATTTTCCTGGCTGCAGTAATACGAATATTCCAGTGCACGTATTTCATCATTTTCCTGACACGTGCCCTTCGAGAACTTTGTCTTGTTGCAGTCGGTTTGAACATAGCTACCAAGGTGATGAGGCTAAAAAAGACTTTGCATTAGCAGTGCAGAAGATTATGTCCCGACACGTCCAGGACAGAAGAAAATGCATGTTTTGTAGAGCATGCTTGTGCCCACACCCCAGGTAAGAGAGACAAGGTAATACTAATGTGTGTATGTGGGCCCATCTTCTGCTTACACAGCTTCTCTCGCTCCTTTCTCTCTCTGCCCGTTCTATGTCTGACAAAGTTCAGCATCAGTATATTCAGGTTCATACAGATATCCTGTTGTGTCTGTTGTTAACGGTTAATCTTCCTCATCACTTTCAGAGTCCGACATGTTTACTTCAACGATGACGTGAATCAGTCAGAATCAACGTGAAACAGCTACTAGGTCGGCTTACCTGAGAAACTGGCCTGCGCAGGCGTAGTGATACTGGATTTGTCAAGAGAGAAAATAGTGCCAAAAGAACTGCGCAGTATATCCTAGGATGATGATTTTGTGTTGAAAAAAGAATCACCATTGCCTGCATGTTGCTTTTGTAGGGTCAAACTTTTGGGTTTCATGACCCTGGCATCTCGAGGGAAGAACTTATTCTACGTTCCAGAACTCCGACCACGGGACTCGGTGAGTGAGCTATTAGCTTTGCATCCACTCCACTACTAGCAAGTATTTCATACAACTTGGTGTCCAAAAATCCGAACTATCCCTTTAATATAGACGTTAATTACGATGATCCCATGTCATTTATTAAACATAAACTGTCTTTGTAACTCTAGTATTGAATGAAGAAGGCTGCTCACCAGGTTAGCCATGACAATGGTGTCATACATGAGCGGGTCCCGACTCATGCCCAGGGTAAACTGCAGTCCACGGGGAGGCTGCCCTGTAGACAGGTCGAAGCAGTGGCCCTCCAGCAAGAGGTGCTCCAGCTCATACTCTGCTGTCACAACCCCGCTCACCTGGAGTGAAGCCGCAAATTACAGAGGAGAAAAAAAACAACAACAGGGGAATGATTAATGATTAAAGAAAGCACCTTGACTCTACCTAAAAGGGGTGAGAATGATAAGGCTGCTGGAGGTAAAGACGAAGGAGCAGGATACCTCCTGCAGGTGGATGTTATCCAAGTCATGGGGGCTGCGGACAGCCTGCACTATCCAGCTCTCGGGTGTGATCATGTTCAGGGTGAGAAGGGGGGATTCTGGGAGATCTGTGAAGCGGGCAACTGCTCCTGGAGACACTGTGTCGTTGGCCAGGAAATTCACATCAGACTCCAACACGAAGCGGTAAAAGCTGCGAGGACAGACAGAGACAATCAAAATGTTAGTGCCTGTGCGTAAATTGCCCGTTAACAGAATTTATTACAGATAAGATAAATAAAAGCGCTAGAATATGCCACTGGACCGAGTCAACAATTCAATCCTACAAAGGCAAAGTTGTCCTCAGCAGGCACTGAAATCATGACGTGTTGTGCAGTAGTTGTTTTTCGAGGACAGGAGAGATGGGCTCTGTTGTGACAGCTGGGTATACACAATCTCTTCAAAGTGAGAAACTAATACTATTACTGCCAGTGTTCCTGCTCAGCCAATAACAGGAACATATGCAGAAGTCTGCGCACAAGAAATGTTCCCTTTCTCCATCATTACTCAGAATTGTCGTAGACGCTAGCTCCAGGCTAATCTTTATGCTAATTGCTTTTCTTCGGCGCACCCTCTGACACTGAGGAGTCATAATGAGTGTTGATAACATAGCAGATGACAAACATTACCAATGCTAATTCCTTTTATTCAGAATGCATTTTTCTACTCAAAAGGTGTATAATCAAATTTCTCATTCACACGGAGCATTCTCTAAAGTTAATCCCAGCCACAGCAGCCGGAGCAGAGCAGCGACAGAGCGGCTGTTAGCTCCAGTGTGAGATGGGAGCTGGGATCGCAGCACGGGAAGGTGAGAAGGGAAAGGTTGTAGCTAAGGAGAAGAATATCAGCACACAAGTGGGGGGGGGGGTCTTCATTCGATTGGTTTGTTTGTGGGATGACTAATTCTCCACAAGAGGGAAAGTGAAGAGAGAGGAGTCCAGCAGCCCTGTGGTCTCTGCAGCGGTCGCACCAAAGTGAGAAGTTTCAAGTGAATTAAATGAACCCACCGGCACAGAATAGGATTCATGTGTGGCCACTGGCAGCAGCTTCTACAGGGGTGGGTTATGGGATTAGCAAGCTTGTGGCTCTACGAGGGACATCAAGCAGTGGAGCTGTAACTTAGTGGTTACAAAACCCATCTGCTGTTTTTAAAGTAGACATCATCCTGCCGCGATGAAGATCTTAAGGGGACGTATTTTAGCTATGCAATCAATTTTCTATTATTCTAATGTGTTTTTAAATCACGTTGGCAAAGTTTGTTTTGTTTTAACAAACCTGAAACAAACAAGCAGTTTTGCATTTCAAATGTTAGACCTTAGCCATGATTGGCTGACAGTATTTGGAGTGACCGCGTAGCCCCTCCCCCACGTGTGCGATCCCACATGGGGGAGCGGCCGCACTGCACTGTCACTCAAAAGTTGTAGAAAACATGGCTGTTCTTGGATTGGTTATTCGGCCTTATATGTACGAGCCAGAATCGCCAGGAGGTTTCAGAATGGTTAGTTGAAATCTTGACGACTCGACTACAAGCTTGTGCAAGAAGGCAGCCTGAGGTGACTGACGGTGAATGACGATTGGTCGATTTCAGCGAAAGCAAGGTTCTGCGTAGAAACCTGCAGCTGTTCTGAAAGGCCCATTTCAGAGGCGACCTTTTTAAACATTAAAAACTGAATTATGCAGTTTTCACTTTTTCACTGTGAACAACAAACACATAAAAATGTGAAGCCCAAGCAAAATATGAGAATATCCATTCAAACGATATGACCCCTTTAAGCAATAGAATAATGCTCTTTTGTGCCATTTGTTAATTAACATGTTTTTGTCATTTAAAAGCTCATATATTCCCCAAAGTGAAAAGTTCTGACGGCTTTTATCCAACACCATTAGATATAATAACAAATATGATCTTGCCAGATGTTCAAAATATGTACTTTAAAGAGCGTGTTCTCTGCCCGGGTGGTCATATTTTCAGTGGTTAAAAGTGAGGATGGTACTTTAAGTAACCAACCACCGGTACAAAACATCTCTGTCACAAAAGCTAATTGGATAAAATGTTGTGATATTCTGGACGAGTGGACCAGCTTTGATTGCAGACATCCATTTAACTCAAATGTGAAAATATCATGTATCCATTTGTGTCAATTACAGGCAATTGTCGCCGAGGAACAGGAAGTGTTGAAAAGGAGAGGGGGCTTTGGGGTGATTCGTGTTATTTTCATCCTTCATTTCCAGCTGGTCTGACACAGAGGTCAATAAAGGTCATACTGGAAGCCTCCGGAAGGTTTTTGTTGTTGAAAAAGAAAACATTCAAGCCATTTCAGAGAAGTAAACCAACAAATGACTCAACCCATTATGAAACAAATTAAAAAACGAAAACACCTCAAATTGCATAATGACTAACATACACTCAGCGGTGCGAATGTTAATGGACAATTTCAACCTTTCATTTGATGTTGGGGGTTTTTTTCATCCTGTTGTTTTTACAGCACGCCGTGAACCACAGCAGTGCAAGCTGTAAGCAATTTACCCAGAGATGTGAGGGGAGGCCCAAAGCAATAAGGTGGTGTTATTAAGCAGATTGAATCTGTGCAGTATAATCTTACAAAGGGAAGGAGAGAGGCAGAGATGCTAAGTCTGCAGTGGTCAGAGGATACACAAACAAGCCAAACAGGAAAATTTAATTACTGCTGGAGCCGCAGCTTACCTCTTGAGGGGCATCTCGGACAACTTGGCCCTGCAATTCATAAACACCTGCAGTCTCACATTGACCACTTGACTGAGCACCTGCAGGAGTCACAAAAGAGGAGATCCAATAAGAAACAAGGAGCAAAGTAGAGCCCTGCCCAGCAGAGAGGTACAAGACATATATGAGCGTTTTGTGGGGCTGAATGCAGTTCGTGATTTTGCAGCCCACTGCTTTTATTTTACTGAATTTTAAGAGGTTTATAATAGCAGTCAAAAATTCTTTTTGAGTGTTTATAGCCGCCTTCATTAAACCATCTGCTCTGCTGATAAGCGGGCATAATATATTCTATTGCATACAATACTTTAAAGACGAGCTCCAGTCATGTTTTCAGACATATAAAATGCTCTGCTTGAAATAATAAATTGTGTCTGATATGTTTTTTCTGCAAAATATGTTTAATTACCTTGTAAAAATCCTCCCAAGGCATCTCCTCCTTCTCCCTCATTAAAAATTCCCGAATCTGCATAGGCCCCGCCCACTACTACTAGCGTGTTGAAACAGGTTTTTCAGACCTGGAAAGACCCGGTTATAGATGCCGATTGTCTCTTTTCCCATTGCCAGGAGTATACTCCTGTTTCTGCTGCGTCACCATGACGTCACAAACGTGCCCAAAACAGGGTTAGTAAACAGTGAAGATGCTTTATTGTATCTATTACTCGTTCAATCCATTTATCAAACTCCGACAAATTTGGAACGATGTTTGAGCGCTGCTTGGACAAAGACGGGCAGAATTTGTAGCTGAGATGACGAGGAGTCGCAGAAGTTACCGACGGAGCATCGCACTGGAAAGGGGCGGAGATTAGCGTGTTGACACGGGTTTTGTGTTCCCATCAATGCCGATTGGAGCAGAGGCGATAGAGGTTGCACTTAATGATATGCATAGCGTCACCCTGTCCATTAACAGGATTGGCTCCTTAGGTTTGTGACGTCACAAACCCTGCCAATCTGAAAACGTGTTGTTCAGCCTGTCCTTGGTGCACTGCAGTTTGAAAGCAGACAGGCCCAGCCATGGCGATGACTGCTTAGCACATGAAAAACACCACATGGAGATGTTTACAAGGTTAAACACTTGATTTTCACTGGAGGGGGTCTTTAAAGTATATACTGAAAACAACAGCAACTAAAGGTGGATGTCTCACTGGATGTCTTTAAAGGCACGGTGACTCATATTTCCATATTCACCTAAGTCACATTCTCCACCACAGTGAGCCTCCAGCAAGACGCAGCAGACAGCTAATGGATATGTTTTCTAAAGGACCTTTGTTCAAACAATAAATAAGCATATTTTTTTTAGCTCACAAAGAAAGCAGAAGCATAAAGTGGGGCCTTTTTCTACTTTTCTGATCAATTTTATGCCTCAATAAGTACTTTTAAGGTGTTGGAAGGTGAAGTTTCTTTTTTTAGCAAAAGCAATGCACATGAAATAATATAACTAAGAAACATCAGAAGCGTTGCGTGTCTGCACCCTCCCTTTCATTCAAAGTGATTATAAAGCGTCTCTGCTGTGTTAGGAATCAATGGGAGATGAGATGAGAAGAATACGAAGGAGAAAAAGGCTTACAATCAGCAGAGAGGACATCTTCTGTGCCTCCCTAGTGAGGGGGTCAACGACGGCCACCACATCATAGAACACCTCATTTTCACGCGGGGAGAGATGGAGCACGCTGAGGAGGAGAGCGGCACGCACAAAGCGGATTCAGAAACACACAAGGTTACACAAAGCTTATTCAGCAGAAGTGCAAATCAAAAGATTTGCCTTTCAAATGATGGCTTAGCAATATTTTAGGAGAACTTCCTGGAGTGACAGCAGAGTCAGTAAGACAGGAAACAGAAAAAACACACACCTGTGGCTGTCTTTGATAAAGGTGACATCCCTCCTGACCTCTCCTTTGGGGGCAGCGCTGAGCAGGGCGTCAACCTTCATGACCAAGTCACTGGCGCTAAGGGAAAAGAGGTGTAGCAGGGTCAGTCCATCATTTATTAACGCTACGTGTAAGGAGGGATGTCAAACAGAGCTCACATTATGTGATGTCAACCTGTTGACAAGGAAGCCTCATAAATCATGCACGGAAACTTAAGCTTCAACATTTTGTAAATCACAGAATAGTTGACATAGCACTCAGATTTCATTTCACTTAAAGGTGCGTTGTGTACGATTTTACATGTATTAATCGTTTTATATTGCCAATGTGTGAAGGGACAGTAGAGGAACTGAAATATTGAGACCTTCCCCCACTTACTCCATTGCCAATAACAGCCGAATGTGCCAGCATTCGGGCCGGTTTACCCGCGAAAAGAAGAGGATGCGATGTATATGCACGCTGCTGAGAGCTCATTCTCCGCCCCTACGGTCAACAGTGTGCAACACGAGACAACGCAAGCTGAGAAATGGAGACGGATAAAGCCAACAAACGACCGTCACCCACAACAACACCAACACAAAGTACACACAAGAATGAAAACAAAAAAAAGTTTCATCTAGTGAAGCCCGAATCATGGAGAGACCTTTGATTGCTTTTGGGGATCAAAACAGACCCACAACTGGCTTCCTTGCTGTTGGACAGGCGAGCTGACATCGCCGCAAAGCATGCGAAATATACATCATTATGATATTGTGGTTTTAGCTTGCTAATGTTCGCTAATGCTTGTGATGATTTGCTGGTTCGCCTGCGTAATTTGCCGTTTGGTTACGAAGCACAATGCAGGAGTCATGCAGTGTATTTACGTTAGAGCTAGTTGGCTAACCTTAGCATGCTCGCTAACGTTATGACTACCGAAATACTATCTGAGTGTATATGTCAGTTATCTAGCTTGACAAATAACAATACTGAATTTGGCCAATGGTAAATTATGTAGCAGAACAAAACAAATGTGTATAACCAATTGTTTTCTATTAACCAATATCATTGCATTACCTGCCTGGGCTATGGTTAGCCAGCCAACTATAAGCTGGCAACAAGCTACTATTAGCAAACAAGCAAACGTAAGCTGGTTTACTATCGCAGACGATTTGCCAGTTAGCCAACGTAGCAAGATACCGTCGAGTGGATTACATCAGCCAACTCACGCAGACTCCCGAGGCTGATCGGACTGCAGTTCACTCAACGGCCAACGAGGATTTTTGAAAGTTACACAATGCACCTTTAAGAGGAAAGTAAGAGGACATTTTTCTTACAGAACCTTTAAAATACTCAAGTATGAAAAGTATTTACCTCATAACAATTATTGACGTCATCCTGTAATGATGGGATGCTCAATTGTTTTTAACAGACAGTCAAAGAGAGAGACATATCAAGGCAGAGACATTCAAACATACTGCTTTGGCTTCATCCCCATCTGTTTAACTTTGGCTTTGACTTTCTCTGCAGAACCGCTCAGCGTGATCTTCTCCAGCAACTGGAAATCCTCCACACTGAATTCTTCCTGCTCTTCAAACGGACCAAGGATCTAACACAAGGACAATAATAGAAAACAACTTAGTAGGTGTTAAATGTAATGTGATTGTAACAGTTTTTCCCCATTTAAAGGCACTATATTCAGTGACAACGCCTATGTTTTTCCTCCTCTCTATATTGGGAGTACAGTCCTGCCGCTGCAGCAGAGGAATGTAAAATGATATTAATTGATACTGCCATCTGAGAGGGTTGGCCTCTGTATCCTCAGCTGTCAGCTTCACTGCTGCTGTGACATCAGTCATCAGCTGTGTACACACATACAGACACTCACAACGCAGGCACACAGTGCAGATTGTACCAGTTGTGACCTTTGAGGAGCAGGCATGCTGATTTGACAGTAACAGAGGAAACACTTCCAAAGTGCAGCGGCTCGGAGGATCCAATGTTCCAGACAATAGCAGAAAAAAGAATCAATGCTTCTCCTTTCTGACAAGATAATGTGGTCAATTCAACTTTTTTTGCAGAAATCTCTGGATCAGTATTCCGAAAAAAAAAAGATTCTTGTCAAACAGCGCTGGAGTTGAAGTCGACTCACCCGCCCGTTGCTAATCACTGCCCGCCCTCCAGGGCTCAGTTTCAGGACTTCTTTACAAAACAGCTGCTGACTACGGATGAAATCCACCTCCATTGTGTTGAACTTTTTCTCAAAGGCGTCTTCGTCCATGCCCTGCAGCAGAATAACAAAAGTTAGTTCAGGATGTTAGATAAATTGATTGCATTGTTGGCTCACAGTACATCATACACTTCTCTGTGTGAGATCCAATAGACCAGCTCAAGGACCTTTCTCTCTTTACGGCTTGTCCAAAACAAAAGCTGAATGATGCATCGGCGTGAGGAATGATGAATGCGGGGCTAAAAGAAAATTATTCACAATATCATTGATGCCTCGCATCAGCACAATCACTGCGGCGTTCAAACATAAAATATATTTCAGCCAGAGGACGGAGCTATAAAAAATGCACATGTGTGAAAATGAGATTAATCAATTTGTAATTAATTTAACAAACTCTTAATTAAGCCTCTGCCATTTTTGTCTATAACAAATTAGGTGTGGGAGTGTGGATGGTTTGTGGAGTCAGGTTATTAGTTTCTCCAACATCTCTCCTCAGGAGAGCAGGTGAAATACCAATAATGTCAGCACATTCCAGTCAGCAAGTCTGTCTAGCAGCCAATAATAAACTCATATCCCTCGACTCTGTGTCTCAACTCACACAGCCACCCCTACCTATCTTTCCGTTGCTATTTCCAGCCCATTCTCTCCCCATTGTTAAAGGCCAGGATAATTGAAGGGCAGTTTGTTATGGTTGCTCCCAAATGTAACCTGTGCTCTGTGACTTATTCCTGATGGAGGAGATAGGAGCTCTCCTGTCAGCTGATTTGTTGATGAGTGCCTGTGGATTTTTTTCTTCTTATGTGTAATGCTGCGTGGGTGGATACTGCACACTATAGCATGGAGAACACTAGAACACACTGCTTACAGCAGCAGAGTGATGGTCAGGCTCGGCTGAACACAGGAGGCTCACGCAACCATGAACGGTGAGAGCAGGAGCTCGGCCATTCATCAGGTCACGGAGACCAGGTATCCACCAGCACCTTTTAGTTAAAGATTCAGCGTGTGTGAGCCCGCCTTGTGCTGGCCCCTGTGACAGATCAAGTGGAACTGACAGTGAGTAGGCTGCTCGCCTTGGCATCCACAGGCTGTGGAGCATCATGCGCGCTCTAAATGTATTCTGTTAGCTGGTGTTCAGGAGAGGAAGGAGAAGATGGGCTCATCAATCACCATTTTCCTCAACTGTGTGCTTAAATCAAGAAAGCAACAGCGAACAAATCTCTGCGAGTGGTTACATCCAATGTTTGTTTTCCTCTTTATGGCCGCTATGCTCATCATTTGTGCCCTAATACTTTCTAAATTACACCAAGGCTGAATAATGTTGCTCCTATTTCACAGAGATGCATTTCAGCGACACACTCAAGGGCATCAACTTTAAATCAAATAATACAACCAATTACTTATTCCAGCACTGCAACACCCATATATTGTTTAAGACTGGAGGATATGATGCTATATACAACAAATAAATACAAATTTATTTACCGATAGAACTTTTGCAAAACTGATTATTATTAGGTCCCTTAAAGGAGCAGTATGCCCCTGGATAAAGCCACTGTCAGTCAAAGCTGGTGTTCTCTGTAATCGATAGAAGCAATAATATTTGAAATTGGCATCACCCAGTCTACATTCCTACAACACCTAGCGTGCAATGCGCCCCTCCCTCTGAAAGGAACGGCCCAGCGAGAGACGCTGGAGTGAAATATTACTGTTTCCCAGTCAAGGACATTGATCGCTGCAGGCAACGGCTCAGAGTGGTACAGAATCCAAAATACGATGAGAATATACCGATGGATCGTCTAAAAAATCTTCAGGTCTGCAGTCTACATTTCAAACCTGACGATTTTGAATGAGACATGACAGCGGAGGCGGGCGGCCCAGATTGAGGAAGTGTAGTTTAGCGAGCTCCCTGGCCTCCGCCAGATGATGCTTTTTAGGTCTGGTGGAGGTTTTCCAGGGTCCACTGGAGAAGCGGATTGCGTCCTCCAAAGGCACAGAGAGAAATTGCACTTTTTTCTACCATAATGGCATTAGCTCGCCATAATAGCATGACAGGACTGAGGTTGAAAATCGTCAAACCGGCCCTTTAATATATCTGGTTGTATAAGTCCATGGCAGGCACGGTTGCAAATCAGTGCTTAGGACTTCTTTATGACTGTATTGGATTTATAGGTTTTTGCATCAGTGTGATGAAGTACCTCAGGTACTGTACTTCTGACGGTGGTCTGGAACAGACATTTCCATCAGGTTATTTTATGTCTACATAGGTAATAAATTACATTTCAACACATTTACCTAAACTATAATAAAATTCAATATCTACATAGAATATAACCATGACAAGACACCATTACATCCAACGTGATCTGATACGTTCAAATGATCCTTTTGTTTCTGTTTGCGTCCTTGTTTACTTCAGTGGACGTGGGTTTTCTGACGCACTCCTGTCATGTCACAAGAAACAAGAGATGGTATTTTTCACCACCTCCGCTCAGAGGCATTTACGTGTTTAACACAGCACATAGTAATTTTCAATTCTCTAGTCAGCCTCCACTACTGGCATCAGAGCATTTTTTTGTCTCCTGCTTAAGGCGTTGACACGATTCAGCAAATTGTGGTGGCTGGTGCAACAAATTAAAACTCCACATTTTCTACTTGTAATGATGATCATGTAAACTGTTCCTGTCAGCCAGGAGGCAGATCATGGCTGCTAGAAACCCAACATGGCATAAATGTGCCATCTTGGTTATGCTACTCACTAATTGCTTCACACATGTTAAAATAATTTATGGAGTAACAGAGCCGTATGTTCATGTTACGGAGCATACAGGAGAAAAGGTCTCAGTAACTCTGTGTGACGTTTTACCTTTTTCAAGTGTCTGTCGGAACATTTGGGCTTTAATGGGGAGCATTTCCCCTAAAAAGGACCAGACAGGAACTTTTACAAAATATCTAACAGTGAGATGAAGTATATCAATATTTTAATATACTTAAAATAGTATTTCCACACTCGCCTTTAAGAAAAATCTACATTTTTAATCTTTACTGTTGTACCAAAACAATACTTTTTACATTTTGGTAACCATAATGTACAATACCACCGTTACGCAGACGACCCCCAGCTATAAGTACCTTTGCATTCCACTAATCAGAGCAGTTTAATGAGCCTGGGCGCCCTCTCAGATGAGCTGATATGATTGAGACTGATGGGGTTTGCTGGTTGTATCCAGTCAGGCTTTAGCAGTCCGGGCTCCTAATCTCTTCTTTTTTAAAAAAAAGCTTTTATTTCTGTGTAAAAAAAACATTCAGTTTTTCCTTTTATTGTATTGTAATTTTGCATCTTATTATTTTAAATTGTAACGTATTTTAAAGCTCCTGTGAGGAGTTTTTTCGCTGGTTATGAAACAGACTGAAATTAATTCTGATGTCTCTATATGAGCTACAAAAGCAAGCCAGACCATCAGAGACAAGATTGATTATTTCTTTAGAGTTATTTTTAATGCCTGAAACCGCTGGTGGGGGGTAGGTGTTGGGCCAAGCAATTAACTGCACGCTGTGTTTGTTTATATTTTCCAGGGCAGAAATTTAAAGTGAGTGATACATATGATTTTTTTGTTAAAAACCACCACTTAAGCATGTACAGGACAAAATCTGCAAAGAGATAAGAGGTTTGTCCACAGGGGGCGCCAAAATCAACACAAACATAAAGTTCCTCACAGGAGCTTTAATCTGTTTGTAAAGCATTTTGTAACTTTGTTAAGAAAAGTGCGATATAAATAAAGGTTACTATATTATTATTTTACATTATACTTTAGCACAAAGCCCTCTTTGATTTTTTTAAGAGAAGCCAAGGTCCTGAAATATGAAGTAATTATTTAAGAATAAAAACAATAGAACCAGGAAGTAGGTCAGTATATAAGAAGTACTTCAGTTGAACCCAGTTGGACTGTGACTTTTAGGAAAGGTAAATTAGCACAAAATTTACATTAGATAACAATAATGACAATAAAATACATGCTCTCTAACCCAGAACACACACTTCTACTTTGATGTAATTGCAAAAAAACACAGAATCACAAAAGGGAGCGTGTTTCATAATCCTCTTTTACCTGCATCAGTAAATCCTTCATCTTGGTCCCTCGTTGGAGGAGCTGGCTGCTCTCCTCTTTCAGGAGTTTCTGCACAAACTCTGCTGCAGCCTTATTCTTCTGGGTGAGGAGAGAAGCCCAGATAGCCCTGTACAGCACAGTGTTATCTTCGCTGGGCTTTCCGCTGGGGTTATCTATCACCCCCACGCGCACTCCAGGGCTGGCCTTCTGCTCGCAGGCACACACAAACACAGCAGGGATATAATTCACAGGAATATCATTCATTCTCATATTTCCACAGATTGCAGGCGTCACTGGGGGAGAAAACTAGGAGGAGGGGGTGTTGATTGCTTAAAAGGTAAAAGTAAGGGCTTCTTCTGTTCTGATTATGCTGCAAGCCAGGAATGTTTTCTTATTGACAAACAAAATGGCTGCTTGCCGCCCTTCATTGATCTGTTTGAACAGTGATTATGATTATGCCCATTTTATAGAGGCATCATTATTCAGGATTTCTGTGAGAGCACAGTTTGTGCAGAAATTCATTTTAGAGTATGTTTACTTAGCTTTAGCTTGTAAGAACCTTTTCAGTTAAAAGGTGTCTTATTGTACTACATCTACTGTTTGTAAGTGAGGTATAGATTTACAGCTAACATGTTTTGTAGCTGTGGAGACACGAGCTGCAAGATTTGTGTCAAGACAGGGCAGTGTGAAAAATGTTATTGATTGATTTAACATCCATCTTTGCTCGGGATTTAAGTGATATATTCTCAACACTATATTAAACAATATATTGCACTTGTATTTGGACTCTCTAATAAATTCAACTGTGAGATTAGTTTTTGGAGCAATTTTTGCCTTTATTGATAGGACGGCCGAAGAGACAGGACGTTTGGGGGAAGAGAGAAGGGGATGACGTGCAGCAAAGGGCCGAGGGCGGGAGTCAAGCCGGCAGCAGCTGCGTTGTGGCCTATAGCCTCAGTATGTGGTCGGGCTGTCAATGAAAATTCAAAATTCTAAGTAGGAAAATTCTAAACACATAACCAAATTGTAATAAAAAAACAGATATTTGGTTATTAAAATTAATATTCGATGTGAAAAATAATCAGCACTAGCGCAGCTGTCTAATGTGTTCTTTTATGTCCTAGCGCATCCTTACGGAGCATCTTTGAATGCATCACAACGTTACTTCATACGTTAATAATGCTTTCACACCAAGTTTGTTTGATCCGATTAAAAACCAAATAGTTACAATGTTGCATTTTGCCTCAAGTTTGGTTTGTGTACACACTACAAAAACAAGAAAAAAAATCAGTTTTTTTAAATTTTAACTGACATTGTTCCACACGTCGATCAGTTTATTTTCTCTCTGAACAGTTTGACTACCTCCGTAAGCTTGTGCATTTCCACAAGCATTTGTGAAATTGTTTGGACAGCCCGTATTTCTATTACAACTCTCACCTTGTCGCTTCCCCACGTCTGTCCTCTACACCTTGCTGCCTGTCTCTGCAAGTGTAAGCACCCGTTAACGACCCGTAAACGAACCGCACCAAGGGTAAAAATGCTACAGTTACAAAAGCTGGTGTGAACCCACCCTAGTTTAGCTGAAACGAGCTAGACAACAACCGTGTGGCATGTGGTAATGATGGCAGAGAACTCAAATCCCAGCCTGGTCCAGGAGAAGGCCCCCCAGCATTACAGACAGGTATAGGTATGTTGATCTTTATAAAAGACACGTTTATGTTTAAATAAATATACCTGTCACAGCACGGCTCGCTCTGAGCGCTGAATGTCTGTTCTTTCTTAACCTAATTATTTTAGTTCTTTATTTTGCAAGGTGTAGGAAGCCTATGTTAATCTTTTAAAAGGCATGTTTGTGTTTGAAAAAATAAGTTTAAGTTTGGTCTTGCATTGTATCGGTATGACCTATTGTGTCCATATTGCGCAAAAATAGCTATTTATATAGTCCGAACCTGTGTGATATTTTAGAAGGATTAACCATCATTTGTTATTTTTGGTCAATTTTGACAGCACTAGTAACTAGTACGCCCCCATAATATATGTTTTCAACATTATTAATCAACAACAAAAAAAAGACATATCACTTGGTATATCATTAACTAATTTCGGGTTTAAAGCAGTGGTTCTCAACTGGTGGGTCGGGACCTAAAAGTGGGTCGAGGAGCTGTTTTCAGTGGGTCACGGATGTGTGCTTGAAAAAAAAAAAAGGTTGTTGCAAAAAGTGCTGTGCTTTTATTTTGAAGGACATGGGTTTCCTATGACATGCATGCAGTAGAAGTGTAGTATATTCACACTCCATGTATCCACTGATTTAGTAATCCCAGCTACAGTCACATTTACATTCTTGAAATTTGTTGAGTCCCACAGGGCTGTTAGGCTGTTAATTGAATGAATTGTAGAGTGACCATGTTCTTCTTATGCAAGCTGCACAGATTTTAATTAAATAAATTTGACTGGTTAAAAAATGTGGGTCGCAATTGGTCACTAAGGAGGTGGTGGTGGGTCCTGAGGCGAGACCAGTTGAGAAACACTGGTTTAATGAATGTTGGGAGTTATAACAAACACATGAGTAGATGATACTCACCACATGTTTCAGAGCATTCAGCAAAAGTTTTCTTCCTGACACCGTCTCAAAATCACCCGCTATCCACACGGTCACAGCACTCATCCCGTCTCCGTCTGCGGTAAAAGGGCAAAAACTCTTAATACACAGGGTGCATATATCACATGGCATTTCAGTTTCGGCATCATGTTCAAACTCGTTCTGACCAGTCTGCCCTGCTGTCCGCTGCAGTTTCCTGGCATTTGTACAATAAAGTGATGCATAATGGAAGTACCACTGGAGGGCAAATGTATTTTAAGATTTTTTTTTTTATGTCAATGTCAACCTTACTGCTTACGTGGCATTTAGCAAGAGTTGCTAATCCTATAAAAGGTTAGCTCATGCTCATACAGCGACAATCACCACAGTGAGAGGATGAGATGATGAGGTACAGTCGATACAGTGAATGTTCAGTTTGTGTGGGAGAGGTGAGAGAGACATCTGGCAGATAGCTCGGTATATTAGTGGAAAATTGTGCCACCTGTCATAGTTATACTCCCCCTAGTCAGTCAGTCAATCAGTCAGTCAGAAAAGCAGGCAGCCATCCGGTCAGCTAGTCCACAGAGGAAGGATGGCAATCATCCCCCTCCGCCTGGGCGAGACGGCTACACTCCAGGCCTGTGCGGCGAAACGCAGCTCTGACGACTGTTGGCTAAAAGCCAGTCGGCAGACCCAGCAATTATGTTTCAGGAGGCGCAGCCTGTCTGCTTTAACAAACGTCAATTTCCCACTTTCAGAGATCTGTAAAGCTGCATAGGATTCATTTTTGTTTGGATAGTGTTAATCTTACAAATTGTCATCAAGAAAGTAGGTCTGGAATGGTTGTTCCACTTCAGACGACGGCATGCAGTCGCTTGAGGAAGTGGTTGATATTGTTGTTTCTTTGCATCTGAAATTGTTGCTCATTAAGAAGCAGAGTGACGTCTTACCACTATTTGTAAAGTATTTCATTCTCTTTGTCATCAAAGCCGTTTTGTCTCTGGAGTCCAAGTATGAAAACATAGTTGTGTCCTCCCAATCGTCAACAACTGCAAGGCAAGAAAGAGAAGGTTAGAAGGAAGAACACACAATGAATCGGTGATGAAAGGTTTAAGATGCGAAGCACAGGTCACCCGGGTTGGCGGTGAAGTCGAGGTACTGTCGGTCAGTGCTTAGAATAAGAGGGTTCATTCTGGGAACCACGTTCGCCTGCTCCATGAGGTAGTCCACCACGTCTGAGCCCTCAGTCAACTGACCCTGCAGACAGATCCAAAAAGACAAGGAAATACTGGATTGTGTGTAATTCTTAAAGGGCCAGTTTGCCAATTTTCAACCTCAGTCCTGTCATGCTTTTATAAGGAGCTAATGCCATTATGGGAGAAAGAAATGCAATTTGGCTCTGTGCCTTTGGAGGACGCTATCCGCTCCTCCATTGGACCCTGGAAAACCTCAGCCAGAGTATGTAAAACGTGTCATCTGGCGGAGGCCAGGGAGCTTGCTAAACTACACTTCCTCAATCCAGGACGCCCGCCTCTGATGTTATGTCTCTTTCAATATCATCAGGTTTGAAATGTTCAATATCTTCAGGTTTGAAATTATCATATTCTCATCATATTATGGATTCTGTCCCGCTCTGAGCCATTGCCTGCAGAGAAAACGGTGGTATTTCACTCCAGCGTCTCTCCCTTTCAGAGGGAGGGGTGCAATGCACGCTGGGTGTTGTAGGAATTTAGAAATTTAATTTTTTTTAATTAAACAGCTTGTGGCTGAAAAGTTTGTACAACTTTCTCCACTGCTATGGCGGCAATTTCAAATCATATTGCTTCTATCGGTTACAGAGAACACCAGCTATGACTGACAGTGGCTTTATCCAGAGGCGAACTGCCCCTTTAACAGCCAACAAGCAGTGTAGTATTATGGAGGGCAAGGGCGGAATACTGATGTATGAATGAACTGCCTTTGGTGTTTTTTATTTTCAATTTTCTCATATATTGTCAATCTAAAGCTTTTACTCTGAGCAGAAAAAAGCTGGGTATGCGTACCATAAAGACAGCTCTCTGGAAGGTGGTGGTGGTGTCCATTATGCGCTGCAGGATGATCGTTTCCAGCTCATCCGGGTCCATTTCATCCGGACTCAGAGGAACTCCATTGAATAAAGCCAGAGGCAGAGCACCCAGGCCGCTCTTTTTGTAGAAAAGGGCGCCATCCTGGAGCACACAAAACATGCAATGAGGCCGTGCATGCTTCTACTTTATTGATGTTGAAGTATTTTCAATAACCAGAAAGAAACAAGACAGAACTGTTTTATTTACTTACGCTTCTTTTGTCATCATAATCAGATTCTACACCTAGAATCCTTCCAGCACTAGCTTTAGGGAATTTGTTCTTCAGGTAAGCGGAGATTGTTTCAACAGACAGCGGCTCCCCGACGTCTACTTTGTTGTACAACTGCAGGAGAGAGGCAAGTCGAATCAGATTTGACCATCACTGTCTTCAGATCCCTGCGACTGTCAATAAATTCCGACTCTGTTTGAAAAAGCTGATAGCAGAGGTGAAATCCCTCTGAGTCATCTTGTCCAATAATGTCTAAGACCATGGGATAACATGAGGCGCAATAACACGACTGACTTCTGAGGCACGGAGACATGAGCTGGCAAGGAGCGTGCTTTAGTTATTCTTTAAGAAGTGAATGCTAACAACAACAGAGAGTTTTATATTTGTGTGACATACTTACTGAGAACATGGACATGAGAGCCTGGGATAAATCGTACTCTTCTGCAATGTAGTTCAGAAGCCGGTGAAATCCAACCCCTGCATCTGAGAGGCCGTCAATCTCATCTTTGGTGTTGACAACAAACACGAATCCAATTCTATCAAAAGGGAGCAAAAACGAGTGAAATGAGAATCACTAACTGGTGAAGATTATAAACAGCAATGGAGGTGTGAGATTAACGGCACCAACCTCAAGGGGATCTTGTGCTTGTAGAAAAGCTCTGCTAGTTTCACCAGCTCAACACTTTCTTCCCGTACTGGATCGAGGAACAGAACCTAACAACGAAGGAATCATCGTCAAATCTGGATTATAATACGTCTACAAATACTCTTTTTTTAGGCATTCAACATGCAGTTCTCTTTTCTAAATGTGTCTGACTGTGCTTAGGTATTTAATCGGAGTCTAGCAGAGAAGAGTCAGGAGAGTGTGAAAAGAGTCTCACAGGGTCAGTTCGGTCAAAATTGAACTGAAATCAAGACTCTTCTCAATTTCATTTCCTTCATCAGCACTGTCACTCAGCATTTCCGGCCTTCAGGTGACTCACCAGGTTGAAGAAATTGCAGCGGATCTGCCGGATGACTCCAGGAAAGGTGGCCCTAAGGAGCTCTTGGACACCTGTTGGCCAGCTGCGATACGCTGGGTCATTCTCTATGTCGTTGACCCACTGTAGACGAAAAGTGCAGAACAAATAGAAAGCTTGTGTGAAAATGATGATATGCATGAGTTAAGCCTTATCCACCTCCACTGGCTCCCTTGTCAAGTCCCGCATCACATATAAAATCCTCCTCCTTACCTACAAGTCTCTCCATACCCTCGACCCCCAGTACCTAAAGGACCTCCTCTATCCCTATCCCCCATCCCGGAGTCTGCGTTCCTCAGACACAGGCCTGCTCTCCATCCCTCACTCTCACCTCCAAACTGTTGGGGACCTTCAGTGTTGCGACCCCCACCCTCTGGAACTCTGCAGAGACCCGCAACGCCGCCTCCCCGTACAACACCCTCAAAACCCATCTATTCAGTCCTTTGGACTATAATTCACCACCTTCCCCTGTTTTCAGTGCTAGTTTTATTTATCTCTTTCTGCCTTATTTGTTTGCTTGTTTTGTTCTGTTGTCTGTTCATTATTTACTCTGTAAAGCGGCCTTGGGTCCCATGAAAGGCGCTATATCAGTCTAAGTTATTATTATTATTATTATTAAGCAACTGAACAGCAAGTATTTCATTCAAGGACAGTTCTGTAGTTTGAAGGCATTTCCTTTTGGGCCTTTGTGCCTTTAACGTATAGGACAGTGGATAGAGTAGAAATAAGGGATAAGAGAGTGGAGATGACCTGCAGCAAAGGGCCGAGGGTCGGAGTCCAACACTGCTGCTGCTTCGAGGAATGTGACTAATAGCCTTAACTTTACCTGAGGGTTAGGGTTTTGTTTTCTCGTCAACTATTGGTTTTCGTTTTCGTCAACTATTGGGAGAACTTGAGACAGCAAGTTGCAATACATGGCTCACTCTGATATCAAACGTGTCAGTGGGGCCTATTTCTTTTTGCTTTTGTTGAACATCACCATTCTGCATCTGCGAACCCCACCTCTTACCTCCCCCACTACTCCAAATGCCAAACATCCATTCACAAATGTTTCCAGCATCATTGGATTTCTAGGTGTGACAGCTTTTCAAACACCAGCTCCACCCTGTCCTTGCTTATCATGTGATTAACAAGAGCCCCTAAACATTGCTCCGTGCCCTGAAATATTAGGGTTAAGTATTTAACTTAAAAGTGCTTTGACAAGAGTTTCCTGCCTGCTCAATAAACAGGTAATTACATGCATGTTGCACAAGCGTTCTGTGGACAGAAATACGTTGGATGGGATGCACAACAAGTAAAACGTATAACATGTAACACTGGCTATAAAGCTTTACAATGTACCATCAGAGAAAGCTATTAGACCCGGCTTTTTGTGATAGATGACCAGAATCATAGCTGCAAAACGATCCAACATTGCTGGCCAATCTGGCACTAACAGTAGTCTTTACAAGCAAATTACAAGCCTCCCCACAGAGCAAACGTTTGCCTCGCTGGCATGTTGTCATTATGTCTTACACTCTCTCTCTCTCTCTCTCTCCCTCCCTCTCCCTCACACATACTGTGCACACGTCTCTAGAAAGGGGAGATACAAGCTGAAATGACAGGTTGAATGTGGAAAGGGAATTTAGGGCATTTTTAGAGTATCTACAAAATTAAATGACCAGAGGGGCCAAAATTAAAATCTACAAGTTTTTAACTTGATTGCTTTTCCTGGCTAGCGTCCCAATTAATGAGTGAAGTTTCTGGCAGGCTTGAGACTCTTGCAATAGTCTGATTACTGATCCACTATTTCACACACTGGTGCGAGTACACAAACATCAAGAACCACCTGCGGTGGTGAAGAGTAACGCTTTAAGACAGGGCTCACCATTATAGCTGGATGTCTGATATCTAAGGCGTAGCTGTCATCCACAGCGTTCACAGGTAACCTCAGCAGCTTGCCCTGATGGTCCCCTTTAATGCCAAGGTTATGGAGCCCCTCTAAGACCCTGGCCTCCCCTCTGAGGATGTCCAAAATACTGTAAATACAGAAAATCACAGGTTAGCTTTGTGTGGATGTGGTTTTTGCGGTGCAACAAACTGTGATATTTTTGCAGCAGGATCTGTGTACAAATAAGTAGGTCTGTGGCTTCCTGGGGAGAGCATGGGCAGACCACAGCTCCCTCCTGCTGGGTTCCTACCTGAAAGGGTTGTGTGTGTCCAGATCAATGTGCAGTCCGTTGATGAAGAGCTCCCCGTCTCCCGGATGAACCCCGATGGTCTCACTGAGGCGCTGAAAGAATTAGCTGAACATGTTAGTCTATTGTTAAAGCCCCAAAATGAGTAATTCTACCTTTGATGTCTGAACAGAAGGAAAAGATGTGCAAGTAGAAGAGATAAAGTGCACAGAGACGAGGAGGAAAGTCGGAACAACATGTCACATTTAATCTCTTTATAGAATTTATTTCAGATGCAGATTAGAAACTCATTCTCTAAAATAAAACTCGTGGTTTGGGATGTTATCAGAGAAAAACTTCCTGCACGATCATGCCGGAAGGCTGCTTATGATATCGCACCTTTTGGTTTTCCTCAATTTCTTTTCTCATTTCCTGCTTTACGGCCACTCTTGTCAGTGATCTGTGGGAACAGTAAAACATGTACAGTCACCATCAGCTTTTACCACGTCCCCAGCCGGCAGTAAAATGCCAGTTTTAATCTTCAAAAACCTGTGGGCCCTCAAGATGGTGCTTTTTCAGTCAATTCCCTGTAAACATCAGACTCTTACTCAGCACTTTTTGATGTTATTACAAACTGCCGGAGCCGAGCACACATCAAAAAGCTGATTAGATCTCCGTATTAAAGATGTACTTATTTTGGATAATGCGCAAACAAATGGCTTTACAAAAGACAGATTTCATGTGAACTTAGATAACAGCATTTGTTACGCCTGGATTCACACAGTGTAAAACAAAGTAGGGCTCTGAACAATGTGGATTTTGGAAAGGGACCAAATGTTTGAGCCAGTCAGCCAGAAAGCGAAAAATGAGATGCATTTTCTTACCTGGCTTTGCTCGGGAAGTTCTGACTGAGATCTCGCATCAGCTTCAAGGCTTCAAACTTTGGCGCGGACATGACCCTGGCAGCTGCCTGGAAACTAAGATCTGTGGAGATCACACGTTGAAACATCGACATTTATACATCTATTAGTTCACATGAAGTACTCATGTTTTCTTTCAATTATAGATAAAGCATACCTTGCATTTCCCACACTTTGAGAGGGACCATGTCGTTGGTGCTCTCCAGGAGATGTTTGCGTAGCTCGCCGAGTTGCTCCTGAAGTTCAGGGTGAGATTTCCTTAAGAGAGGGAAAAAGAAGGAAGCTAATACATTACAATGAGTTCTTTTTATGTCTTTATCAAGTCACACTGAGCACAGGATGCCCGGCAGCAATAACAGAAAAACACAAGGGATTAAAAAAACCTTTATGGCAATTAACATGATAGAGCTAAGCCACTTACCTTAACGTTCCAAAAACGAATCCTTGGACCTCATCGTTGTTATCCTCCTCAGCATTCGTAGCCGTCTTTGAATCTACAAAGTGAAAAGATGTGTTGTGGTTTATTGCCTTGGACACGGCAAGTCCAGCACTTAATGTTTGATCGGTTACCAACTGACCTTTTACTTTTGTGTCATCCACAGCTTTGTATTCTGTGCTTTTGATAGCCAACTCCACGCCGTACCCGGATAAAAGCATCTTTAGAGGCTTCGGCTTCTGCAAAAGAGTGAAAAGCAGATTCAGGCTTAAATGGAAAACAGTGTAGAGTTTGGGTTACACTTACATGACTGACACCATTAAGGAAGTAAGGCTTTCTTTATACAGCAATTGAAAAACACTCTGTTACAAAGTGCTTTACAAACACTTAGAAATACAAATGTAGAATCTGTAGGCAGGGATGTGGATTTTAGGGATGGCAAGTGTTCAGGTTTCCGTTTGTACTACGCTTGTAGTCCGAGTAATATTGACCAATCACGTGTCAGCAGGCTGCGGCGTATGTAGGAAAAACAGTCCGTGTGTAGAGCAGAAGTAGGCGGAACGCCGTAATGACACCCCGGCTCCCATCAGCAGCTATCTGACGATGATTTAGCTTCTTATTCATCTCTATAAACAAACATCTGCATGCTAACAGCTAACAATCCGTTCTAGATCTAAAATTCAACTTGAGATAAATTCCCTTGACGCTGTGTCACGAAAGCTGTTCAGCGCTCAGATTTCCCGACTTCCTCGAATCCGTCAGATCGATCCGACCTCAGTTCAACAAACAAGCATTTTAAAAGTTTTCTTTTCCTCTTGAGGACAGACCCGACAAAGTTTACATTTTACTTTTTACAAATTTGTATCATGATGTTGAAATTTCAGCAAAGGTAAGACCCGTGAATTAAAGTCAATCACAAGATAAACGGTTTCTATTTCTGTATACAATGCAGCATGCGAACACCCCAACATGTTCACTTTTGTCCCCAGAGGCTATTAGAGAAGGCAGCTATTGTTCACTGCAGTCACCCGGATCTTCAGATCTCGTTCAGCTGCAAGATTCGTTCATCACACTCGTTCACCAAGTCGTTCAGCGACACTTCTGGTTTTCACTCCTTCCTCACTCTCACTCGTTCATGAACGATGACAGCTCCCATTGCATTCACTGGTCTTCTCGTACAATCATCACCCAATTTGTCCATTACAAAACCTTCTGACTTTTTAATGTCTTCATAAATAAACATAGTTTAGGTTGTGTTCATCAGTCAGAGGTTTACACGTCTGTGAATTGGCTTTGTATGCACACCTGAAATACTTCCGCCCCACTTTTGTTCCTAATCGGGTCGTATCGTTCGGAGGAGCATTCACATTCAGTGAACGAGTGAAAGAGTGAGAGAGAGACACATTTGGTCAAGCGATACGTTCCATAGGTCTCCTAACCATCAATGACATGGTCATTTGATAAATACAGCCCACCTCCAAAAGGCTGTTGGCGCATGCTAACATCAGTCAGTCTGGTTTACTAAAAGGAAGAAGGAATTAATTGGGAAGCAAAGCAGAGTGAATGACAGGAATGAATTAGTGGATAGAATTAGTGGATGGGATCCGAGATTGCAAACACATAAATAATACGAAAACACGAAATTAAAAAGCATCTTTAACTTTACACGGCCAGAATTATGTGGCCCTTATTACTGTGTTCAGCTGCCCAAGCCAAATAAATCAAGCATAGACATTCTATTGTCAATCTCTATTAATAAACACTTTAGGAATAGAGTGAAGAACTCAGAGACTTTCAGTGTGTCACTGTCACAGGATGCCATTTTTCTAATAAGTTCATCAGATTTCTGGTCATCTGGTTTCGCCCCGGTATGCTGTATTGTGAAGCAGAACCGCCTGGAGCAAAAACAAGCTCAGTTGCAAAGTGGCACGCTGAAGCTGAAGCCTGCAAAAATTCTTTCTCTTTTGCAGGTTGCGGCAGAATCACGACTACCAAAGTTCCAAACTGCCTGGAGACGTTTACAGGGAGCTCGCTGACACGGGTTTCAGTGGCTGAGCAGGAGCACCTTGCCTGACATCACCATGTGCAGCCACTATTGGACTCTCAGAGTGTGCTGGTTTGAAGAATACCAGCAGCACAGCTCGGCAGAGAAGAATAATGTAAGGAGTAACGAGCCTTGACCTGAACCCCATCAAACACCTCTCACCAGTTGAGTCAGAATGCTGTCTGCAAATCTGTTATTATCGGCCAACATCCCAGTTCACTGCATGTGGCTCTAATGTGTTGTGTGTCTTGTGTGTTTGATGTGAAACTTCACCGTTTATTAAAAGGGATTTTTCAATACCGCACGGCCAGTGTGAGTTATTATCTATAACACGTTTTACCTCTGGGATCACAAAAGACATGGAGCGGCGAGCGCACGCAGCAGCAGACTCACTGACATTCAACCTTGACGCTAATGTCACTCAGGCTCAAAGCACTGCCTCAGTCTTTCACAGGCACAATCAGAAGACTTTCACACCCACATTCAGCTTTTCTTCGGCGAGCAAAACAACCATGCCTTAAAGAAGAAGAAAAAGACCTTTTACACCATCAACAGCACCTGTTTCTAAGTCCATTTGTGAGTTTGGAGGAATCTGTTCATTCTTTTTGAGCATTTGTAAGTAATGCAATCTGGTCCTTTTGATGATCCTTGCTTTTGTAAGTGTTACACAAGGGAATAAAATGGAACTGTGGTATCACTGCTGCCATTATACAAGTAAAGCTGAGACAATGGATGTCTATGGCACAGAGGAATACACAAAGGCTTTGCTACAGGCGCAATAGTTGTCAGATGGATAAATAAACTGTGGGCTTGATCTTCTAATGGGAATCGTCGACAACAAGAACAATATAACATATCACAAGCTGTATCCCTTTGAGCCTAACAGAGCCATTCTGTGTGAAAAGCAACACGTAAACACAAGATGGATTACTAAGTGGTCTACTCTTACAGGGGCAATTATATATTTAAAGACTTAAAAAGCATCTCTACTCACCGCTACATAATGCCGCAGCACGTATATAAGGGTGCCCTCTTCAGCTTTCTCTGACAGCACCTTATGAAAGGAGGTGAACTTCTTGGTTCCAATCTCAGCATAGAGGATCACAACAGGCACGTCTGATTTATTGGTCCCTGGATATGTGTGATCGTTCTTGTACAAATATGGTTTAGACCTGCAAACATGTGGAATTGTTAAAAGAATATACAGACATAAATAGGTATCTATATAGTTCAATCAAAGCTGTCAAAGAATAGCATGTTAATAACAAAGTAAACTCTTTGACTTGTGCTGCACTGCAGATGGATTTTATCCACAGGGGAGGAGACGGTGCCAGTCTGTGTTACCTGCCTGCTGCTGCCTTCAGGAGCTTCTTGATGTCCTTGGTACTGCAGCTCTGTTGACCATGGATGGAAACAAAGGCAGGGCAGGCCTCAGGTGGAGGCTCATCGCTGGCTATCTGTTGGGGAGCAGGAGGGAGAGGAATGAAGTACAACACACTGGCTACAACATAACATACAAGACAATGCTATATACTGTTATTATCCCGGTGGGGAAATTTGCCTTGCTGCACACATAGCTTTCTCCACAGTGGTCAAAGTAATGATGATAACACTGCCAGTATCTCAGAATCCGTCCACACTGTGGTTACTCACATTGATATTCATGTGTTTCTGGCTGAAGGAAAAATAACAAGTCTGTTATTACAGAGTCTAGAACTAGCCCTCATTCTTGAACATACCCCAGCATTAATCAGAGTACAATCAGTTAAGTGATTGATGTATTCTCAATATTCTCCAGTAATCACCACAACAATTTACACTGTGCAGCGCAACACTTCATTCCCCCTACAAAAGGCCATTACTCACTCAAATGTTTCACACATTTGAAAATTGGAGAAATTCATCAACCAGTGCATCAGTGTCACTGAAATTAAATTCCTCCTCATCACTGCAGAAACCATGCCTATTGAAGGACTTAGGAATTATGTATAGAGACGGCCCTGAGTCACCCTACTTTAAAGTGAAATTAAAGAAATATTATTTTAGAGATATTTAAATGTTATCTGAAATAAAGATCAGTTTTGATAAAGATGTTTCACATGCCTACCAGCAAAATAATATCTATGCTAAACATACAGTATATGATGTGTTTATCACATAGCTTTGAAATATAAAATTGTTACTGCCTAATTCATCTTGTTGTCATCCTGTCATATAAGTATCCTCATGCTTCATAGTAAAGCTTTATGGAGTTTCTTTAACTAACAGAACTTTAGTCTCAGACAAATCATTACACCTGACGCCAATTGCTGATGGGTAAAACAAATCAAGCAGAATATCACACATTGTACATCACTGTATGAGTTTAATGCTAATTCCAACATGCCGACATTCTCAGAGTGAAAATGCTGAGTTTAAACACACTTCTTGGTGTCTGAAATCAAGCTAAAACTGAACTGAAATGTAAGTATGCCAATTGTCAACTGTTACAATTATGATTACCTCAGCCTTTATCATTACTCTGCTTCTCGCGCTAATTTATTTTTTCGCAAATTTTCACACTAGTGTACCACTATTGTTGGCATTGTAACCATAAGTATGTATTACCTGTTGTTGTTCATGTAACAAGGACATATGTTGTTGTTGTAACAAGAACATATGTTGTTGTTGTTGCTCTCTTTGCCTGTCTCTATCCTGCATCTCCTTCTACCCCATTTTCGGCCCATCCGGTCGAGGCAGATGGCTGTTCAACATGAGTCTAGTTCTGCTCAAGGTTTCTGCCAGTTAAAAGGAAGTTTTTCCTTGCCAATGTGTCGAATATTGCTAAGTGCTACTCATGGTGATTCATGTTGGGCCTGATTGATTGAATTGAATATATGAGGCTTGTAGGCATGGCTACTGAGTAAAAATATAGGGCCAGTTTCCTCATCTGCAGTAGACCTCCGGTCAGAGGGGGACACAGGAGGGGAATTCAGAACTATGACCTTACTGGAGTTTAGGTAGAATATAAAATATTTTGCATTTGCACATAAGCAAGAACAGCATGCAGATAAATTAATCTGAGAGTAAAAGCAGTCCGATTAATTTCAGACAATACAAAGTTCGTCACTGGATCAATTACAGATAATTAAACTTACACATTTAAATTCTGCAAGAAACTACTGAGAGAAACAAAAAGTACTGTTGTAAGAAAAATGACTTATCGATGTGGAGAAATTCACACTGTGGTTTGAGAATAATGACAGTCAGTTAAAGACTGTGCCAAAACAATTAAAAGAAATGTATAGGCCTGCAAGAGCACCCTGGATCAATCGGAGAGGGAAAACATACAATGTAATTGCCTCTATCATCAAGTGGACATGGTGCTCTTGTAATATCCCCACGCAGATTATTATAAGGTTTTATAATAGTGACAATCATACTATTTTGATCACAACATACCTGCTGGGATGCATGAACAGCTGGTGAGTATGACCGCAGGGCCAGAGCAAATTTGAGAAGGTTTACTTGAAGATCTGTGAGGAACTGGGCCGCCTTCTTTATGATCAAGTTGTAGTAGGAGCGCACAGACTCTGTGAGACAAACAAACATTTGTGATCATAAGGCTATTTAGAGGAAATGCACACCTGATTCGTAAAATAATTCAACCTCTAAAATCAAAGCATTAGCTTGCTTTCAACAACATACCTCCTTGCTTGTATACAGTGAGCTCCTTCACAGTGTCAACAAACTGCCAGAATTTCTCATTCCCATCTTCTCCAATAAACTCGCTGCACAAGAGAAAATGAAAGTATAGGCACAATTAGTCAGGAACCACAGTATGTACTAAGTAACCCAACAGTTAGAGCTACACACCACACATTCATTTTATGTTTCCGGGAAATAACTGTGCCCAATTTGGTCGCATAATATCAGCACAGCAATTCACAGTCATAAAAAAGTCTGCAGACTATTTTCACCCATAACAAACAGCATCACACGTTGAGAACCATAGCTAATGGTAACACCCAAAGAATAAGAGAACATTATGCATAGTAGGTTATTAGCACAGTTAGCAACAAAATAAATTTCTTCTGCTATTTAGTTAAATTGTGTAAGAATAGTAAAGTGAGATCCACTAAAGCAGCACATATCTGGAGCACTATACCCACAGGACTAAGGAACATTACATATTTCAACTGCTGGTTGCTGGACAACCAAATGTATGCTCATAATCTGGAGTAGTAGTTAGGTCATGTGTTCATTGTGATGTGTTACTTATGATTTTTTATTGTTTTTTATTGGGTTTTATTATAAGCCATCAACCTGCCAGGGACTGCAGATGTAAATTAGCCTTAATGGCTAAATCTGGCATATTTACATGATGTATTCAAGTGCTCATGTTGATTAATAAGCATTGTCTCTTTTTAAATAAATAAAGGAATTAAAAGAAAAACTAACTCTGAAAATAAATCATGTTTAACCAATTTTAGTAAATATTGCCAATGCCATACCCACGCTGAGGACAATGGGGTCGGCTTTTCTGTATTTTTAATGGAAATTCAAAAGGTTGGACTATTGGGACTTAATTTTCTACAATTAAAAACTTGGACATAGGGGCTATTTAATAGGCTGCCATATTGTAGACTCAATATATTTAGATAAGACTACTTTTAAGTGTAAAAAGAAAAGAAAGACAAGATTCCAGGAGTTCAGTCGTAAAATGTACTTGACAGAGGACTTGATGAGAGCTTTCACCTTCATGGTAGGATATAAAATTCACAAAATATATAGCTGCCAATTAAAACATTGAACACAATTTGACCAAAACAAATGTTAAAACTAATTTTTAGACTTTCTGTTACTGTAAAGGTTATTTTTTAAATTTGATATATGGTGCATTTGAGGGCTTGGACTCATGACCTCTTGACAATTTGGCTTTTAGCCCCGTTTACAGCGGATATGTGAGAGGCAAAAATAGCATGGTCAGTTACCTCAGTCAGTACGTAAGTAAGTTACCTTGTCTCCAGGAGGAAAGGCGTCATACTCCACTTTGCTTTCAGGCTGGCAGTGACGCCTTTGGGTGCTGATATGGCATGATGTATGTTCAGCAGCAGTAGTGACAGCACAATAAGGTTCCTCATTATCTCCAGCGAGACGTAACATGAACCTGCTGTGGCAGAAAGCAAACACCGACACCGTCAGTAAGTAACAGCTCCTTTGGCTTTTAAGAGGTTCCTGTCAGTGCCACGTAGTAACTCTCAAGTCATTATCTTAACCACAACACTGGTGCACATGTACGTCTAAAAGTCCCTAAGAAGCACAATGTACACCCTTGTTGACTAACGTAACATAAGAAAAGCACGTCGACCTGGTTGTTAGCTCGTCCTACTTTCAAGATAACGGTCATTCAGAGGGTCAGATAGAACATTCTAAAGTAAACTTAGCTGTAGCATAAAGGTGACAGCAGCGTGCAATTAATGAAAACTGTGATTTAATTGTCAAGTCCTACAAATACCGGTTTCTACAAACCTGGAACGGTTTATATTATTACAAAATTTTACTATGTTGCCATTAATATATCCCTCACCCCGTTACTGATGCTGACCGCTTCCATACAAAGCAAAGGGCTTCAGTTAGGTATTTTGGGAAGCTAACAGCCTTCACAGTTAGCTAGTTGCCTTGGTTGCCGCATATTGAGGTGGCTCGCGCTGACCGTTATTCGCGTTTAAAATAACCGTTGAATTAAAAATAAAGCATAGCATTTACATTTTTTGCAAATACTTTTATTTGCGTTTTTCTTAAGAGTAAAACAGTGAGACGGAGTTTCAAGTAAGAAAATCTGATAATAAAGTTGTAATTTATTCAGGCACCGCGGTAGACAGCTATATAGACAGACGCTGAAGCTCAAACACTTTTCCCACCAAACACATGAGCATGTTGTTGCTACTGTGTGCAGTAAGTGAGTATTTACAGTGTGAATATGGATGAAACTATCAAGTCTTCAAATGTCACATTTTGTCCATGAAGGGTTCACATTAAGACGGAGCAACTTACATCAATACAACAGTAATCATAATAGTTATTATTCCAGCAATTTAGCATCTGTTTATAATTGTGTATTTGTGTAAATAGATGAAAAAGGAGTGGTTTAGCGAGGAATGAGCTAAGTAATCTCTATAGTTCATAAACTGAAGCCGCTTCAGGCTAATTTCCATGAGATTTCCCTGCTTTCTTTGACAGCATCTTGTAAAGCAGACTGTATACATTTCGAAAGAAGCCAAGACACCACTTATGACAAGTTCTGAAGACTTTGTAAAGCTTCCTCCAGAGCCACACAGGATATTAAAAAAATATTGTTTTGCAGGCTGTCATGTGCTTGCCATGACAATTTAATAGTTTCTGGTATTTAAACTGGGTGGAAGGCTTCTTCAAAACCAGTTTGCCATTCAAAGTCGGTGTCATTCATGACTTTACAGGTTTGTTAAAGCTCCTGTGAGGAGTTTTTATCTGGTTATGAAACAGACTGAAATTAATTCTGATTACTCTATATGACCTACAAAAGCAAACCAGACCATCTGCAACAAGTTTGATTATTTCTTTATAGTTATTTTTAATGCCTGAAACTGCTGGTGGGGTGTAGGTGTCAGATGAAGTGAATAACTGCATGCTGCCTTTGTTAACATTTTCCAGGGCAGAGCTTTAAAGTGAGTGATATGTATGACTGTTAAAGAAAGAAGGATGAGATTTTTTGTTAAAAACCATCACTCATTTGCAGGACAAAATCAGCAAAGAGATAAGAGGTATGGCTTTGTCCACTGGGGGCGCCAAAATCAACACAAACCAAAAGTTCCTCACAGCAGCTTTAAAAAAATTTCAGACAAGCCCTGGGTATTTGGCAGCTGACCTTTAACAGTGAATGGCATTTAATCAATTAATTTTTAATAATGGAGTTCCTCTCTGCAATAAGAGAGGAACGCATAAAAATAGATAGATAGATAGATAGATAGATAGATAGACTTATTTATTAATTAGTAAACTGTAAAATACATATACTGTATCATGCAGGCTACTTAATCTATATTGTATATTATTTTAAGTGCTATTTAATTAAACTGAAATTATTCTTCACAAACAATGCAACTTTGTTCTGTAAATGTGTCATGCCTTTTGCACCAATATTTTAGATGCCTCCAATAAACCATAACCATTATTGCTGCAGAGAAAGCAGCTGTTTCACTTTTAATTGGCTCCCCAAACAGTAGGCTACTGTGATTTGCGTGGATGTTAAACTGGGCTATATAAAAAAAAGGCTATATCCACTGGCAGCTACAGTCTGTAAGCAGAGGGATATCTCTTTAATCATGAAAGGTCACACTTGGATGAATGCGCTTAAAAAAGTTACAGCGGATTTGGTATTTATATGTGCTTAAGTCTCCATGTTGTCTCAGCCCAGAGTCCGTGTGGGCTTCTGGCTTTGCACTGTGTTAAACAAGATTATGGGGCGGACGGGATGGGATGTAGGAGCTCTCCCAGCCCCACCACCACCACGGCGACGATGAGAGCATAACGCACATTAGTGGGCTCGGATGCAGCAGCAGCAGCAGCAGCAGCATCCTCTCCTCTCTGTGAAAAGCTCTGCTTCAGCACACTCAGTCAGACCGCCAACGAGGATGCCGCCGGGAGGATGCAGCGTAACAGTCCGAGACATATCTGCTGAGATAAGTCTGTCACCGGAATGAAGCACACTGCGATTTAGACTGTGATCAGCACCACAGAAGAAGAAAAACTCATCACCTGCCTCATTTTTAACTTGATAGGAGCGGATGCAGCTCTTCAGAAGTTGGACAGCCTGAAATGTTTATGCCATGACTCTTGACTTTGGACAAGATTTCCAGCGCAGTGCAGCCGGCGTGCAATGTTTTAGCAACCAAAAGATGGACTTCTTCTTTCTGATCAACATGTGGCATTTCAATATAAGGCATCTATCTGTGGCTATGGAGGAGTATTGATCCCCGGAGAACCCATGGGTGCTGCTTATTATTCACAGTAATGGAATGAAGACACTATCCTGTTATGATGGATGATAGATCCAGTAAGCTAATCTTGGTTCCTATTTTAGCTGTGCTTTTTGTTATGATAGGTTACCAGTACATATGCCCCGCTGGCAGCAACTCGTGCCACTTTAAGGCTGGGGAGAAATTCAGGGGGGTGAGCCTACTTTCCAGCCCGTACATGGACAGCGATGATTTCTACAGAGATCAAGATCTGGAGGATGACAGCCCCGCCAAAGTACCGTCAAAATTCAACTTCACCGAGAGGGACCTCGGCAGACACGTGGAGTTCAACATCAAAGGGGACGACGTGATAGTGTTTTTGCACATCCAGAAGACCGGAGGAACCACTTTCGGGAGACACTTGGTGAGGAATATCCGCTTGGAACAGCCGTGCGACTGCAAGCCAGGGCAGAAGAAATGCACGTGTCACCGGCCAGGGAAAGAGGAGTCCTGGCTCTTCTCCCGGTTCTCCACCGGCTGGAGCTGCGGACTGCATGCAGACTGGACCGAGCTTACGAACTGTGTGCCTGTCATTATGGATAAGAAGGAGGCCCAGAGGAATAAAAGGTATAGGTGTGTGTGTGCGCGCGCGCGTGCGTGCGTGTTTCTTGTGTGAATGAATGAACTGTTAAAGCAGGGACAAGCTTCCAATAACCACCACAGCCACAGAGCAAGTCGGTCAAAGCAAACGGGCATGAAAGACGGATGCTTTGTGGCCCAAAAAACCACTGGAGCCCCATGATAAATTTATACTCCAGTTTAATTTAGTCCTGGTGTAATTTTGCCTACTGCCTGAAATAGTAAAGTGTACAGTGATGGATGGGATGGGTACTTGTGGAGTTCACACAGAAGTGATAAACAGTGAAAAAGTCAGGAACAGAAGAGCTACTTTTAAAGATCAGAAATAAGACATTTACCAGCGAATAGTTACAAAGAAATAACCAAGCAATTACTTTGCGTGCATTTGTGGAAGGTGGGGGTATTTAAACACAACATTTACAATTGTTTTTGTTTGTGTTTGACCTTCAGACACGTGAATCGTCTGTGTTTTTCCTTTGTGTGCACATCAGCCTCTCACAATTTCCAACTAGCTGTGCAGGTGCTGTGATTCTCCCAATCTGTGCACTTAACCAACTGCACTGAACCCATTACTGGACTCCCCTGTCTGAAGCAGAAATGATGATGTTTGTGGCTCTGTGGTCTGATTCAACGTGACTAGATCAAAGCTCTAATTGCACCTATTATGACACAACACTAACTTTTAATCTATAAGGAAAAAGTAATTTTCTTCGCACATCTCTGTCGATTAAGTTGTCAGATGTTGAGGTGTATTGTACTTGAACCTGACCCCTACACTAGAAGACACAACTCTCCCTGTATCCTTGGCCTTTGTGTCCCATGTGTTGTACCCTTAAAGGCGTCCTTGTTTTTGTACAGAACAAGTGCACTTTTTCTTAAATTTCAAGCCATCTTATATCAGGACAAAGTTCAAATTACCCAAAGATGTTTGATTTGAAAGATGCAAAGAAGTTCTGAAAGAGGAGAAGCAATGCATGCCTGCTTTGAAATGCAGTAGACAATGTGCTATGTGAGAGAGACGCAGTACAGTGACTTAAGCAGGCACATTTTAATGAACTCGTCACTGCGGGAACAATTTGTGTGTTTTCACTCAGCAGAGTGGAGGTGTGTGTTTGTCATTGCTGGAGCCACTTCATTAAAATAACACATTAAACGTCTATTACTCAGCTATATATCCTCTAAGATAATTGCACTTCCACATTAAAAAAGCGCAGACCAAAGCCCTGTCACAAAAGTTGAATTTTTGAACCGCAGACTTTCTCCCTCTGTGTTTTGAAAAATACAATCTTACACCGAAGTACGCGAGCACATGATTTATTTCTGCTGTGCCAAGTGTTTCCTTTACTCAGGGAAGTGCTCAGTTGATGCGACAGCTCTTCATTTCACAGCTGCAGCATCTATTCTGCACTTACAGTCCTCGCAAGCCCTTGTTCTTTAGCGGGCTCCCGCTGCAGCTATTCTGAGATAATTCAGCCTCGACCAGGACTGTTGGCAGACACACTGTGTTAGACCCGCTCACTAACCAGCCGCTGCACACAGCACATTTGCTAAATGAGATGACTAATGGCATTATGCAGATTTTGTCTTCATAATATTATTTTGTATGAGCAATGGCTTCATTATAATATCTTAAATGGTATAAGGTCAAAGTAAAAAAGAAAATTTGCAACATTAATTTGTTATAAAGATGCACTTTTTACATAAATCTTTCGTCCACTTGCAACAGGGAATAGCAATCATACATCACTGCCAAATTCAGATGGCATTCTCTTGTTGTGCGCTTGAGAGCCTCTCAGATTGAGTGGCTGTCTTACCGCAGTCCCAGACATTCACCTTGCCAGCTCTTGAGATGGCAATAAAGGGGGGGGAGGCTGAGGCGTTTTTTGGGCGGCGATGGCACTGCCTGCGTGGCACAGTATGGCCTTTACAACCGGGCAGAGAGCGGTGCGCGCCGAGCCAGCCGTGCGGCCCAGGAAAGGTCAGGCGTGTCAGGCTGGATCAGTGTGCGTGTCCTGCGGCGCTTCTCCCCTGGAGTGTGCTGTCAGTCAGGGGAGAAGTGGAGCAGGAGGCAGGCCCCCGAGCTCCTCAGGGGCTTTTTGGAGAAACATACCTCTAAGTGCAGTCCTCTTAAGTTGCTTTGTGGAGTGCGTCATGGCATTACCTTGTCTGCTGACTGAATATGGGTTGTTGAGCAGGTTGTTTTCCTCTCAGGTGCTTTCAGGGGCCTGCGACAAGGACAGCGGCTGGAATTGTGTCGTGGAATTGACGCACGTTCATTATCTTATGGTCTGGATTTACTCTGGATGATATATTCAATATAACACAGGTTCACAGCAATATCTTTTCATCACTTTCCATAAGGGTAGGAACATCTGTCACTGAGATTAAAATACTGTGACACAGCTTTATTGATATAGCTAGAGGTCTGAGGTGAGGAAATTTCATTTCCTATTGTATAGTAAAGCATATATTATGCGTACAAGTCCATGTATAAATGTATGTATTATCACTTTAGTTCCATAAGAACACTATATTTGCATTTGAGCAAATGCCAGTGACACTTATTTTGAAAATCCCCCGCTGATATTCTTCCTCAGACATGTCATTTAAAGCGCCACATGAAGCCTTTGTCACACATCAGAGACACTGAGAAAAAGCCCCTTCAATGGAAGCACAAGGTCACCCAACCAGCTCACAAAAACATTCATGCATGCGCATTACCATTCGTGCAACCGAGCAGAGATGCTGCTTCTTCTTCTGGTGAGGTGACACGCACTTTCACACGACATCCTCTTAGTGCTCGGAGTGTGTGCATGGGTGAAGACAAATAAGTAACCACTGATTCAATCCGAGACTTTTATTCATTCCACATTGTTCTTCACAAGTTTTATTATTCACGTCTACCCTGAAAGAGGAATAAACACACATGGTTGACGTGCATTGAAACACTGAAGTGGAGACTGGATGTTTTGTTGATACTCTGATGAATAGCATCTCGTACAGCAGGCGTCTGTAGAGGATAAACAAGACGAGATTTGTCAGCTGAATAAAAAGTTTGTTTAGTCTACAGAATTCCTCCATGTAGCACTTTGTTTCACGTCTGAGTTTGTGTTGCACTTATTTGAACTTCTTTAATGTTTCTTTTTTCTTCAAAGAGAAATGCAGCGGAGCAATGTATGCACTTTGGTGGACCATCTATTATGCAGATTTTCTGGGTTCAAGCTCGGTCCAAAGCAGTACTTCTGAATCTGTAGGATTCTTCACTAATGAAATTCATATTTATTTGTAGCTCTTTATAATAAAGTCAACACTTTATGTGTTGATCTCTGTTTCTTTCTTTGCCTGTCTGGTGAAAGGCGATATCTTAAACACTTAAAGCAAATTAAGGTGAAAAGTAAGGTCATGAGCCAGGGGAAAACATAGCCTAAAGTGCGCTTTTTCTCTTAGCAGTCTTTAATTCCATTTAATTTAATTAAATTTAAATTTATTTATTCTTGTAGGTGTAATTGAGCAGGGCCGAAGCACAAAATTCCAGATCCTTTATTTCCCTATGGGTCCCCCCCGAGCCCCCCAACCCCGACCGACTCCCCTTAATAACCAGGACAACAAATACGCATAATTATTGAGGGGAAAACATGGTTAAACACAAACAATCAAAAGGCTTTCTTTTATGTATCTAAATTGGCCCCTCCCATTTCAGCCCACAGAATCCTTGTGTTCAAGAAAACCAGTGTTGGTTACTTTTAAAAGTAACTCTTTACGTTACTGCGTTACCTACTGAGAAAAGTAACGCGTTACATGACTTTTGCATTACCAAAAATTAAAACCCCCTTTGCAACTCATGTTGGTGTCTGCTGTACGTCTACCTTTGAATGTTTTGACTCAATCGTCATTGCATAGCCTCGTTTTACGGCTCATAATCTGTAACTCTGTTGCCAAGTAACGGGAATGACAGAAGCAATGTAACCTTTAATGCTCTTTATTATGCAAACAATCTGACAGTGAAATGGGCAGAGGTATTACAGTATTAAGTACAGCTTTTTCAATGAAAACAATACAACACAGGCTCTTAGTCGCCACCAGTGTAGCGAAGCTGTGTTTAGCTAGCTGATGCGTCTTCAAATTTGAAGTAGAGCTCTTCACCGTGAACTTAACCGTGATGTTGTTCTTGTGCCTTTCAACAAAAAAATCACTATCCAAACTATTGTGAATATTTCCACGAAGTAAATGTTGTCCTCTCTGCCATCTCGCTAGCTGAATTAGCTAGCTACACATGCACACCGCTGACACAGCCGCAGGTTTACCTTCTGCTGGTACGCAGCTACCTGCCAAGAAGGTTTTTGTTGTGACAAAAGGAAAAGGGAAAGACAGCAAGATATTTTTTCCAGTTATGGATTACTTTTTATGAAAAAATAACTAAATAACAGATTACTTGAATCGCAGAACTAACGCCTTATGTTACCCATCAAAATAAAAAAGTCATCCAGGTAACCTCCAACACTGAAGAGAACATACTTCTTGTTTCCTAATAAGCAGTTGCAAGCAAGCAAATCCTCCTTGTTTCTGTGCCTTCAGCTCCATTAAACACTCTTGCAGTTACATGTTAGAAACTCAAGTTGCGTTTACAAATGCAAACAAAAATGACTTCAATATTGCAGACGAGTAAACGCTTTATTTGCTCACATGCTTAGTAGTGTCCCCAGGAGCCTCAGTTTCGTTTCTGGCCTCGTTCATTTGCCGCACATTAAGCAGGTACATTCATTCATTTCATTTGGTTAACGGCTCTAAATACGCACATGGAGTTGTGAACAACATTCAGACCAATAAAGCAAATTTTTTCTAGGTCTTGTTTTTGTGTTAGCACTTTTTGGAGAGCATGTTACAGCTCTGTTTGTCCCCCTTCTAACTGTGGCCTCACGCTAATTTATGCACATGCTGATGTCGCAGTTTTTATCAATTATAAAATCTTCATTAGCAGCTCTCTTGTTGCTTATGCATAATGAATGCTCAGTTCAGAAGCACAAAGAGACCAGAGCTGTAACATGAGTAGAGAACGGACGCTCTTGGATACACTCCTTTGATGAATAACAGAAATAGAGAGAGGGACATGCGCTTGTACAGCGACGACAGAGGATGTCCTCTGCTGTGATTGTGGATGAAGATGTTGGGATCGCAGTGTCCTCTGGGTTTTTAAGTAATCAGGAATTAAAGCTGGCTTTAAAGAAGAAAATATTGTAACAATTGTAGCTACTGTTATTCGTTCTGATTCCTTATTTTGTAATGTATTTGCCTTCTTACAGTTTGGATAAAGCCTGTTGTACATTTGATTCAAAGGCTAGTGCTGTTATACATAATAGCTGTCAGTGTTCTGGAAGGCGAAGCAAAAGGTCTGTGTGCATTATGGCCTGATATACAGTGTGGGTCTGCTCCAGTCTGTTGTAAGTCACCATTACTACCATTATAGGTTACTTTAACTTAGTTGGAATGGTACCCAATGATTGTGTGATACTCACTGGGAATTATCTGCTTGGCTGGGATCATTCTTCATTTATGAAGTTACATTTGTAACACCTCTGGATTCTGTTGCTCTTCTATTCCTGCCTAATGGATCTTTTTTTAACCACCAATCAAATACGTGAAAAACGCAGAAATCCTTTAATTCTACAACAATAATACAGGTGTAGAAATAGACTGGCATATGCATGCAGTGCTCCGGTTCTTTGCATATTAACACCGCTAATCATATTTTATTCATAATAAGTGATGCAGAGAAGGCTACAATTACTGCATGACCATTTACAGTTCTGCTCATTGAACCGTGCATGTGTGACTCTATTTACTACCTGGGCTGACATCCGCCAATGGTGGGCATCTTCCAGAGTCAGCACATGGGAGAGAGTCATTACCAACCTCATCAAATGAACTTGAATTTGCAGTGAGCACTTGTATTTAGTTTAAAGAGAGGGTATTATGCATATATAACGTTTCAATGTTGGATGCCCATACTGAAGGGGGGGGGGGGGTTCAAATCTGTAGGTAAAAGTATGTTGGAGTAATCCCCCGGCTTCTCAGCTCAGTCTGCAGGCTGCTTTGATGCCAGGTTTCATACAGTTTTTTCTACACGCTGCACTTTGTGATGTCACAAAGTGCAGCCTCAGCTGTCTTCGGAGAGCTGGCCAATCAGACAAAAGTGAGCTTTCAGAGGCGGGGTTTCTTAAAGGGTTCAGAGCCCTATATCATCCATTAGCTTAAGAACAGATCACTTTAAAGCAGAATTAATCAATATTTTTTTCGATAACAGTGTGTCAAATGACAATGTGTAAGTTATTTCTCATTCGCTGTTTTGGTTGACTTTCCTCACTGTCATACGTATTGTATCCAGCTGTGGCAGGCAGGTATCTTCAGAGCCAAACAGCAGACAGACACAGTTAGCGACCAGCTGGCAGACATAGTGGAGCATTTAACAGCTAGATATCTACCTCAGGAGTGGGTGTAGATGAAAAACAGAGCTAACAAAAAGTGAATCTTGGAAGTTTCATTAGTGGCTGAGGCACAGGAAGTAGAGCAGATCCTCCACTAATAAATATCAGCTGTTTTATATCTGGCGTCTTAATGTCCTTGTAAAGATACAAAAAACTGTTATCCGAATATCAATATGTTTTAAACTAAAGACTAATGTCTATGAGGAATGTGTACAGGAATATTATAAAGACAAAACATCTGGACCTTTCATTATATCCAGTAAGGCCAGTGAATGGATAAATTCTTCTTGCTGCACTTCATGAACTGTTCCTCTGCGTATACTCTGAAGCCTCTTGCTTAATGAAACAGTGAAAGCGCAGGACCTCAATGATACAAAGTGATACACACAGCAGGGTAATGGATGCCCTCCAGACACACATGAACCTGAAGGAGCAAAGTTGAGCAGATTTACTGTTCTGCTCGTATCTTTAGATGTAGGAGGTAAAGTGCTCATCACAATGATGGGATGTTTATTATGTGCCGAGCCGTGGGTGCCCTTACAGGCCTTGGACTTCGAGGGCGCCGAGATTGCTTTTTATGTGCCATTAATTCAAGTCGTCAATGCAGGCAGACCCGCGCAGCAATCCGGTTGGTTTGATAATTAAGTGTTACCTCTGCGGAGAGTGCAGCAGCATATGTCAGGCACTTGTTCACCGTCATGACAATGAATAAGAAAGAGTCAAGGAGGTCATTAAACAGGACTCAAAGTAGTGCTTTTTCCTCTAAAGAAATTTCATTGCAGAAAATCTTTCTTGGTTAACAAAGGAACATCTTCATATTACGTATTCTTCCAAAAGTGTGACTGGTCTGACTGGTACTTCTACAATATTTGACAGATATTCCAGTGAAGGGGTGAGAGCAGGAAGTAGAGGTTAGGTTTACCTGAACTCGTCAGAGTATTAGTAGGGATTTAGACATTAATACTTACTAAGAGGATTGATACTACTAAAACTGATTAGCTGGTGAACATGGCCGGGCATTTAGCAGCAAGAACCTCACATTTTCCTCAGGAGTATGTGCAGGGGCGAGCCTAAGGGGTGGTTTGGGGTGGCACGGGCCCTTTTTTTAAATCTGGCCACCCCAAGTGTCACCCCATAATCCTACAACATGATTGGCTGTCTGTCCAATCAGAGGTGGGACTTATGTTCAAACTTTTTGGGCTGTCGCAGCTTTTTTGCTATTTCAGTGTGGTACATTTCCTTTTGTGGGTCCTTCATACTGTGACTTTATATCTTCTTTTTGACTTCTTGAATAATTAAGCAAGGAAGGTTATACACAGGATTGTAACAACTGTGTGATACCTTAATGTTACTATGTAAAGTACTTACATACTTTATGCCACCCCAGTCAAAGGTGTCCGACACACCCCTAAATAAACAGAGCTGTAAATATGGGACTCAAATTGAACGGTGGCCAGATCAACAACTCTAAATGAATGATTAAATTTTCCCTTATCTGCTGGATGTGTAGAAATGGAGTTTGCAATGAAGTTGTCAACCTTTGTAAGATGATTATACATTTAGGGCCTGTGTCCACTTATGGCTTTTTTTTTTGCTCTAGCAGCGCCCACAACCTTAATTTCAGAGTGCTTCTCAATGGCGTTTGCTGTTGCTAGGTTACAGAATTTGTCTGGCGGTACTTCCGCTTCACTTGGTAAGTCTTTTTTAAATCATTCTGTATGATAAATATTCAAGGAAATTTTACAAAGAAAACAAAAAAAACAATGGAAAGGAATTGTGTCCTGCCGTTAGCAGCAGCTCTACACGTGGAAATTGTACCCTCGAAAAAACGAAATAATTAGTTTCTCCTGCGCTATTGTTGTTGACAAAGTTGATATCGTAAGTCCCGCCCCTAATTGATTTTGATAGTCGGTGAGGGAGAAGTGACATTGACGAGCACGGCAGTGTTCCAAAAGGTGAACTATTTTCAACTGAGTGCAAAAACTGCTGTTGGTGGACACAGGCCCTAATGTATTGTTTTCAGGTTGTTGCGCTGTCCTCAAGTGGCCAGTTAAAATGTAATTGCAGCTTAAATTAAACAGTAGATATAATTTAACAAAAGTGTGTTGTAGTCAATATAATGTGGGTTAGATACTAAGAATGAAAGATATAAATTAATGATGTTCTACTGATATTTTGTGACAAACTTTAAGACCTTTTTGTGTTAAAATCATCTTTACCATTGAGTACAATCTCTGGAGTCTCCTCTCTAATTCTTATTTATCACACAATTCTTATCTCAGTAAAGATGTGTAGCCCTTTGTGTGAGTGTGTCCCCAGTTTTCAGAAGTTTTTAATCACTTTTAGGAAGATTATTTTTTTTGTCATGTGATGTCTTTTCCATTTGAAAAGGGATTAGTGTCCCAGTTCTCTGCCGAAATCTGTTGCTTGATACACGACACGCCAAATGGGGAATCCTGGGTTGTCTTTTTATTTTTCAGCGCACATTGATAAAATAACTGCACCCTTTACTAGAGCTGCAATATTAGCAATGCTTTGCAGGTGTTGGAGTTACTATAGATTTGTGCTATTGTCTTTTTGGCTTGGAGCTGTTTGAGACGTGGTATGGATGGAGCTTACCGTCTTCCTCTAAAAGCCACTCTGGGTAATGAAAGCTGTGCAGCTTGCCAGAGCAGGCTTGTGGCTCTTTTGACGCTGCTGTCAAATACTTGCTGGCCTGGCAAATATGATTCTCCAATCGTCTGATTCAGCTCTTATACTGTGATTAAAGGGTGGCATTTGGTGGAGTGGTGGGCAGGGACCCTCGTGCTTTAGTGACTTGGATTCTCATGCGGTCAAAATTGTCGTATCAGGCACAAGGATTTAATTTCTTTGCTTAGTTTTTACGGCACAATTTCACAGTTTTACCAGCAAAGCAATGACTCTGTGAAGACTCTTATGGTGTTAGAAATTGCGTTTTCCTTATTCGATCCGTTCCATCTTACTATGATTTCCATCATGAACCCTCAGATCCCAGGCGTGCTGTCATGGAGCTGAACTCCTAACTTCCCCGTCAGCTTTTGATCAGCGTGAGATCACTCCCTCGACTGAAGTAAAAAAGAAGAGAAGCAAAGCACCTCGCTCTGATCTAGTTAAATGTAGTCATCAGCGTGATGAGAATGAGTCAGCCGGTGCAGTGATTCAGAGATTCTGTGTTTAATGTCCCCGAGAGGCCTGTTTGGTGGCTGAGGCGCTCAAATGCTCCTATTATCAGAGGGGCAATTAACTTTGGCTCTGTCTTCCCTCTAATTGAGAAAAGAACATTCTAGTTCTGTAGCATAAACAGGCCGTAAAAAAAAAAGGAATTGTGCAAAAGATTTTTACCATAAATTCTTTAGTGTGTGCTGATCAAGAGCTGCCTGATCAGCAAGTTCATGAGTTTTGCTTTGAAGAGACTGGCTTTGTACCACTGCTACAGACTTTTGTGCTGTGTTGCAGAAATTATTTGGCTTTAGACGGGCTCGACTGACCACTGAAGGGTCTCCATTTCCACTTTATATGGCACAATAGCATGTCTACTTTTACAGAGGCATGGGCGTGATTTTTTTAGTACAGGAAGTGTTCTGGTTTCCGTTTGTGCTGCGCTTGCAGTCCGAGTTAGGGGTGGGAATAACAGGGTAACTCACGATACGATACGCGATAAGTGATGCGTGGCCCACAATAACGATAATATCACGATACAGTGATTCTGCGATAATTGATATATTGCAAGACAATCATATAATGATACATCATGATATCTGATTAATTTAGGAACACAATGATGCTGTGACTGAAATTGGCAGGGAGATCTGTTTAGAGCACTGAATGTTTTTAAAATTAAATATGAATATTTGGCGCCAGCGACACAATAATGTTACCACACTAGTCGAGACGATGACATATTGCATTATCAATATTTTGTCTGAGTAGTATTGACCAATCAGGTATCAGCAGGCTGCGGTGTATGCACGAAAAGTCTGTGTGGAGACGTAATCGGCCACCATGCCATCCCAGCTCGCATCAGCAGTCACCTGACAATGATTTAGCTTCTTATTACAATCTATAAAGAGATATCTGATGCAAGTTCAGCTAACAATCTGCTCTACATCAAAACTTTTAATTGAGACAAATTCCTTTGACGCTGTGTCACGAAAGCTGTTCAGCGTTTAGATTTCCCGACTTCCTCAAATGCATCAGAAATGATCGATCCGACCTCCGTTCAACAAACGAGCATTTTAAAAATAGTCTTCTTCTCCTCTTGAGGGCAGACCTGACAAAGCTTCATTTTTACTTTTTGCTAATCTGTATCATGATGTTGAAATTTCGCTAAAGGCAAGACCCGTTAGTTAAAGTAAATCACAAGAAAAACGTTTTTTTGGGTCCATACTGCAGCAGTAAGCCAGAGGGTAGCCTCTGTGTAACTGACTATTTACAGTGAGACTGAGACTCACCACAAACAGATAAACGGGCGCTCCTCCGGGGGATTTAATGAACCAAGAAATGACGGTGTTTATTTTGCTGACATATCTGGAGGGGCGAAACGCGCTTCACCTTTGATCTGAACACACGGTAGCTTCTCAAGTTGCTAACTGGACTGTAAACAATGCAGCAGACGGACAAGGAAGTCTTGGCTGGAAGACCTGATCGCTAACCGCTGAATAAACCCGGCACGCCCAAACTATTAAAAGCTTACTTTGTATTTTGGGCACATCGCATCATTTGCAAGGAAACAGAGAAAGAAAAATGTTCAACAATCTCAAAAACAAGGCAGACCTGTTTAACCTTGATAATCCATGAGGGAATTTTCTTGCCTTTTTCATGTGGCTTTTTTTGTACGTCACGTCCTCACTCGACATACTGACATTCGAAACAGTGACGTGGAAAAAGCCTGCACGGGTGTCTGCCTGTGTTATTCCTCATTTGATACCTGTATGGTCTGTGCCAGGTATAACTGCCTCTGGAGTTGATTTATTATAACAACCCGGAGAAAGGTCATCTGTCCTTATCTGGGGCGAGCCGGTGACAGCTAAGTTATACTGCGGGGAGGCGAGCGGAGGGTGCCCGCCTCACGCCGCTCCCCAATTTGGATTCAGTGGTTGACTGAGCACCTGGCACACTTAAACTGTAAGCACAGGTAGAGTCACCTTCACACGGACTAATCTCTGCATGCAAGAGTGTTCCACCACGTCCTCCTCTGCTGGGATAAGGAAGAGGAATGTTTTGATGTTGTTGTGGGCTGTGCTGGCTGGAGACGTGCTCAAATATGTTAGCAAGAAGGTGTGTCGAGGTGTGCATAGTAAAATCAGTCATGGCTTGTATGCATTTAATATAATGTTTGTGTATGAAAAACGAAGAGCTTCTTCCCCGTGCAGCCGCATCAGTCAGACTTAGTGCGAGAGAGATTTGAATATCCTCATTGAACAGATTGCAGTCCAGATTGCCTCTTAAATTCCTGCATTTATAAATAGGTGTTTGGTTCTGTTCTATTTTGCAAAATCATTATCAGTATTTGACCAGCAGTGTACATAATTAGGGATGGATACTTGTTCGCATTAATGTTTAATATATGAGAGAATATTAAGGAGTTTTATGAAACTAATTCCACATTTATAACACAATAAAACAACTCTTTCGAATGTTGGAATCCATGTAGCTGATAAAGGGCTGCACGATAAATCGTTTAACCGTTGCAATTGTGACGTGCGCATGTGCAATAGTCACAACGCAGGACGTGTGATTGTAGGCAAATTAACTGCTACAAGTCAAGCTGCTTCTTTATTGTTGCTTCTCGTTTCCATCACTAAATCCAGAGAGCACAGTGAACTGTAAACAAGCATGTGACGCTGCTGCTGTTACAGATTGTGTTCGCGGGATGATCAAGGCAGGCTTTATGTTACGCGTGGCGGCTTTTCAGTGTGTGTACCGCTGTTATCAGCAGCACCTCGTCCCGGTTCTCGTTAAATGCTGTGGCTACATATACGTGCTGGTAGCGGATTGGATGTGCCGCGGAGAGTGCACTTCTAGCAGCTACACTTTCAGTGCACACAACAGGAAGTAGGACACGGCGAGTTTTCGTTCGTTTTCAAAGGTTACCGTCACCAGACTGAGCACGCTGATTAAACATACATTTGAACATCATTAAAGGGCCAGTTTGCTGATTTTCAACCTCAGTCCTATCATGCTATTATGGGGAGCTAATGCCATTATGGTAGGAACAAAATGCAATTGGCTCTGTGCCTTTGGAGGACACTATCTGCCTATCCAATGGGCCCTGGAAAACCTCTGCCACATGACCTGTTTTACGTAGACGGAGGTTTTCCAGGGCCCGTTGGAGAAGGCCAGGGAGCTTGCCAAACTACACTTCCTCAATCCAGGACGCCCGTCAGGTTTGAAATGTAGACTGCAGACCTGAAGATTTTTTTGACGATCCACCAGTATATTTTCGTCGTATTTCGGATTCTGTATCGCTCTCAGCCGTTGCCTGCAATGATTAATGTCCTTGACCGGAAAACGGTAGCTTTTCACTCCATCGTCTCTTGCTAGGCCCTTCCTTTTAGAGGGAGGGGCGCAATGCACGCTGGGTGTTGTAGGAATATAGAATGGGCGAAACCACGAGCTGTTTGTACAACTTTCTCCACAGCTATGGCGCCAATTTCAAATATTATTGCTTCTATCGATTACAGAGAACACCAGCTTTGACTGACAGTGTCTTTTTCCAGGGGTGAATTTGCTCCTTTAAGTTGATTGATAGCATACGGTAAAGTAACTGTACTCTACTTTTTCATGCGGGTGTTGAAGTCGCTGAACCAAGAGAGATGAAAGTAGGATCGTTTTGTTTGAAGAAAATAGACTTAAAAGTCCCAAATGATAAAAATTCTGAACATTAATTAACGTACATAAAAACACACTACAATCATCTGGTGTAATTTCCTGTGTTTTTTTATATTGAAATAAATATGGCAGAACAAAAAAAACCCTTGGGACTTTTCCCCAACACCGTGCAGCCCCAACCGGAAATGATACCAGTATGCAGCTGTTGTGTAGTTTGCTTTTACTATCCTCCAGTAAAAAGAGTACACAGCATCACATATTATTTGTTTTGTCGTATGTTATGCTGCCTGGACAATATTTTATTTCCCACTGGAAGAGGATTTCCCTCTATAGATCAATTTATCTTCCCAGCCTCCGACGATATTGCAGTATAAATTGGGTCCCAGGCCGCAGTGTAATAAGTATGGATTGAAAATCTGTCCTAACAACAGCACGGCACTAGAGAGTAGAGTAACATCTTGTGGCATCTCGGCGTGCTGGTGTGGAACAAATAGCATTATGTCCCAGCACGTGTTGTGTGATACAGCACATCAAGCTCATCATAGGAATCCCACGTCGCTCAACGATGAAGCAGTTCTCACGAGGTGCCTCCGAAAAAACAGACTCACAAATCCAGGGATCACTTAATTCCTCATCATTTCCCTTCTCCGCGACGCATAGTGGACTCGCTTCATTCATCATTCAGCGTGAGCCTCCCCTCTCCCATTGTGTTTACTTTCTCTTCCAGGGTGTCGAGAGGAAATTGTCCTAACACTGGAGGCATTAGCTTCGTTTGTGATGCCAGGCATGTCTGAATCATAATAAATTACAGAGGGAGGAACAATATTAAGTGTCTTTGAGTGCTTCCTTTTCGACAGTACATATGAATTACCAGCAAATTGCTTTTCCGTCTGAATGTCATCAAGAAGCAGATTATGCCTTTGTTAAATATTTCAAGATGCAGCATAAAGCCATGCATATTAATCTCATACAAAATAAATTAGCATTGACTGAGAACTGCAAAATCCAGTACAGTGCAAAAAGCCAATTTCTGTGTGTGGAGAGATTTTAGGAGGAACAATTGCAGGGTGTTTTCAGGCCCGCGGGGTGCCAACATGACTAATGGGCCTTTACCTGGATCCTCCATCGACTCGCACAGAAATACTCAGGGATTGATTCGACTGCTTATGCCACCGCTATAATCTCCCCTCCAATGATACGGCTTCACGGCTATTTGTAAAACTGCTGCTGCAGCCCTTTTTTTAAATGTCGGGCCGTAATATCAAATCTGATCGTGTCTGCTGCTCTGCGTGAGAGGTGTCGAGTTACTCTTCTAAATTCAACCTCCGTGTAACAAGAACGGACGGATGAATTCACTCTGCGGGTTTATAGGTTCAGTTACCGCATTGTTTTCACTCGAATCACAAACTACAAAGTCTGCATATGAAATTCGCATACCGAGGATGCAGCATTATTTGATTTTTCAAGGTCTCGCTGATTCTTGTTGGCCACAGTTTAAAGGAAAGCAGCTTTACGGAAGACAAAGGAAATATCAAGGTGGAGGAAAACAGATTTTCCGACTTGTCAAAGTCCCACTGGGAAGCTTTGTAAGGATTTCTGATTACTTTTTATTCTTCTCTCTTAAATATCAATCTTCAGGCTATTTTTTTTTCATTTAACTTCCTCAGCACCCGAAGATTAAAATGACATTTAAGAGGGATATTGAGGGAAAGTTATGCACTCAAAATATGCCAATCTTTCCAAACTCCAAGTAGAGCTCCTTTAAGGGCTGGCTCACACTGAACGATCTGTCTCCGCTGGGTCCCGTGTGCGGAGTTGATCGCGCCCAGTCTAGTCAGTGTGCTCGCGTTTCCACAGCACGCGCCGCGTTCCGTCTCCGACGCGTCCCAGAAGCGCCTCTCCGCTCTGCTCCGCTAAAAATACGCGCAGAGTCTATTTTTGATGGAGGCCGCGTCAAGCACATGTCAAGCTGAACAGAGCAGATCCTTCCAAACAGGAAGTCAGACACTAAAACAGCATACAGCATCCGGTCATTTCAAAATAAAACACCATGTACAGACTCCTGTTTTTATGTCCTATCACCATATCAACATTATGTCATAACCAGTGGCTCGAAGCCAGGAGTCAATCAATTAGTCAGAGGGTCCCAGAGGTTATTCCACGCCATGGACGACGAGAAGTTTAGGTTTTTAACATTGATGTTATCGCGTGATTTCGCAATTCCCGCGCAATGATGTAGTTCTCCTCCGATCTTGTGATCGCGAATCCAGCTGCTTACGCCAGAGCTGCGCTGCGGTCCAGAAACACCTGTGGGGTAGGGCACGCCGTCTGACGGACCAGAACCGCGGCGGACAGGGATCCTGTGGGGTCCAGGTGTTACAGATTCCATTCACTAACAACAACAAGAGTCCTGACTCTCAACACTGGAAATCTCACTGAATCTCTCATGGTCAAACGCAATTTTAGAGTAAGCAAACACAGCGGACGACGGACAGGAAAACTTGGTGATGATAGTTTTGGACTACGTTTTTACTGAAAATTCACAAAGGAAAAACTGGAGACGGCGTGAACATGGGCTGTACATGTTACTTTATACTTTGCTTTTACTTTGGCTGCAGCTGTTGTGCTTCCTCTTTAACCCATCGATCCCACAGGATCTGTCTCCGGCGTGTTCCGTCTGCTCCGCGTTTCTGGTCTGTCAGCGCAGCAGAGCGCTGGCCCAAGCAGCTGGATTCGCGAGATCACAAGATTGTGGGAGAACTACATTATCACGCGAGAATTGAGAAATCACGCAATAACATCAATGTTAGCAGAGCAACACACAAACTACAGTTCAGTTTGCACATCACACGAGGTGGATTATCTGCTCATTTGGAGATCATTCTGTGATGTTTGTGCTTCAACCATGGAGGAGTACACTACTTAATTAAAAGTGTTCTTTTTTCGAGATTTCAGCGTGTTGATCTTAAAATCAATGGAAAAAACGGGAGTCTGTACCTGTCTGAACACTGTGTTTTATTTTGAAATGACCGGATGCTGTATGCTGCTTTCGTGTGTGACTTCCTATTTTTAACAATCTGCTCTGTTGAGTTTGACGCGTGTTTGAAGCGGCCTCCGTCAAAAATAGACCTGGCGCGTATCTTTAGTGGAGCAGAGCGGAGACACGCTTCTGGGACGCGCCGGAGACGGACCGCGGCGCGTGCTGTGGAATCACTGTCATTGATTTGAATGGGCGCGATCGACTCTGGAGGTCGCGGCGCACAGGGAACGCGCTGGAGACGGATCCTGTGGAATTGGAGGGCCAGTCAGCCTGGTTCCCAGTTGGCTGCCGTTTCGTTCCACGTGACAACCCACAGCTCGGCTGTCCTCTGGGTTCCCCCAACACAACAGGATATCATAATGTTTCATATTTACGATTTGAAATCACTGCGGCCACGACGTTCTTCTGAGCAGAAAAATCTTAACTTTACTTACCTTTGTCTGACGGGGGTAATCAGGCTCAAAATGGGCCTGATTATCTTGTAGTGTGTCCCCCGCCTAAGATTCAACTGAACATGTCATTTATTCATTCATGATTACATCTAACAGGTCTTTAAAAAGTATCCGCTGAAGGAGTGAGCAAACAGCCAACATAGGAAGCAGTTGTCTGTGCTTGATCTGTTGGTATTTACCGCGTTTCAAAGTGAGTCCCATAGCCATCCCTGCTCTCCTAAAGTGAGACAGGAGAGAGCCGAGCTCTAAGCAGCTGTTCCAGCAGCAGCCTGTGGCCTTTCCATGTAGATGATTGATTCAGGTGCGGCGAGGAGGGAGAGGAGGGATCAGGCTTTGGGCTATGTCCGTTAATCACACTGTATTACCACACAGGAGGCATTTATCACCAAACACCAAAGGCTTCAGTCCACGGGGAACACTGAAACCAATCTCCTCGCTTACATGCAATCCATCCAGGTCCACGAAAAGCAGCATTGTCGAGTGCTACCACATCCATTTTCTCTGTAAGAGGGGGATGTTCCTGGGAAAAAGTAAGAGGAGAGAACAGAGAAGAAAGGAAGGGTTTGAAGAGACTTTAGGAAAGTCCTTGGAAAGTCCTTTGTGTTTTTTTTTATCATATCCACAGTCACAGCCTCTGTGGTGTTGATGCCACAGCATGCAGTTCAAGCATATAGCTTTGCCCGAGGCGTTCAGACCTAAAACAACCCCACATGAAAACACTGTAAGACTTTGTAGCTAAAGCCCCCAGCCAGGGTGGCTACTTTAGGGATGAAAATGAAATGCATTCATTTTATCTTTCATTGCACGGAAGGTAAATAGTAGAACTACATCATCCACCCTCATTTTTTAGTCTGCATTGCTGCATGACATTGCCTTGAGTTGCAGGAAAAGTTAAGCAAGTTTCAAGTTTGTTTTGTTTTAAGCCAGAGCCCTCAGCCTTTCTGTGTTGACACATCTGGGGTAGCAGCACGGCAGTCCCATTGAAATTAATAAGGAGGCTGAGTTTTTGACACGGTGCTGTTGTCTGTCTGAACACAGCCTCACACCCATGGGTGTCAGAGACAAAAATCTCGCCCCCCTTTTTTTTTGAGGCACAGGGCCGTGTCCTATTAGCTTCCTGCACTTACTTTCTACGAGTTTGGATTTACCAGTTACCTTGAGGTTTTGCTTTTTTCAGTTAATAATGTTTTTTTTAACACAAATAATGTCTGTATAATTCAGAAACCAAATGTATTAATTACTTTTAAAAGGCCGAGGGTGGGAGTCGAGCTTGGGGCCCGCTGCATCGAGGTCTATGGCCTCTGTACATGGGCCGGTAGGTTAACCGTGGAGCTAAACTGGCGCCCACTCAAGATTTATTTAAACACAAACAGAAGGAAGAACAAAAGACTTACAGAGTCCTTGGGCGGCAGAAGAATCAGTCCAAAATAACAATAACCAGGGAACACGATGAAAACAGTTAAAGAGCAGCTCCAGTCATGTTTAAAGACATATAAATGCTCTGCTTGAAATAATAAATTGTGTTGAAACTTAGCTAGCTTGAAATGTAGTCATTAGCGGTAGTAACGTTAGCGTTTGTAGTCAGTAGTGAGTTGACAATGACGGTTACAGCTGGATCGTGCATCGCCAAAGTAGTTGCCATAGGTTGCACATAATGATCTGCATAGCGTCACCCCGTCCATTAACGGGATTGGCTCCTTTGTGACGTCTCAAACCTGCCAATCTGAAAACGTGTTGTTCAGCCTTTCCTCGGTACACTGCAGATTAAAAGCAGACAGGCCCAGCCATGGAGATGGCAGCTTAAGTTGTCCCTGATACGTCTTGTAGCACATGAACAACACCACATGGAGACGTTTACAAGGTGAAACACTTCCAAAAAAGGTTTGACGAAAAAAACAAACAGAGACAGAGATGCACAGAGACACTGGAAGATTAAATAGGCTGCTCCCCAGCCTATTTAATGAGGCTAATTAGGGCCAGGTGTGACTGATCAAGGAACAGGTGAGAAACAATGAGGGCGGGGCATAAAGGCAGGAAGTACAGAAACACAAGATGGAAGGGTGATTGACAGAATAAAACAGGGAATGAAAACTGTACACTGAATAAATGACTAAAGAAGAATAAATGGCAGTTGCAATGAACTTTTGATTTTATGTTGTTTTTTTTAGTCCACTAAAAACATCCAGTGACCTTGAATTATTATCGAACCACAACCTGTACTTCTTTGGGCCCTCTGCAGTCCGCTCAGATTGATCATTTGTCAGCGTGTTCAGCTGATATTCTGTGATCTAATTCCAATACGTTTAACTCGGACAAACCAGGAAGTTTTACTGAAGCAATAAGCCTGTGAATTCCAGTATGTTGTGGTCAATGTTGTGCACTTTACTCTGAAAAAGGAATCTGTTCCCTTTAAAGCTGCACTAATTTTAATGCTGACACATCTTTGTCTCTTTCCTGTCAGTTGTAAGTCAGGTAAAACCTGCAGTGTTTTCTATCTACACGACATTACTTTTTGCAAAGTCTTCACACATAAATAACATCTATTTATAAGGAGGACTTTCCACAATCTATTCAAAACTATTAAAGAATATAGATTAGTCCTCTGAATCGCGCTTTTGTGGCAGGCAATTCCAAACTTCAGTAATATAACTGTCGAGGAAACTCTTCAAACCAGGCCAGATTGAATTTCAGATGTGTGTGTTTTTGTGTGTAGAGAAAGCAGAAGAAGAAGAATCTACTTTCTCCCTCAAAATCACCAGACAGCTCTAATTTTCAGCCGTAGCCCGCCTCAATACATCACTGTCTGTCCGTGTCTACCAGTGCACCCAACATCGTTAGCGGCTAAAAGTGAGGATGATGGAGTGAGATAATGATATGAATGTCTCCTTCCTGTCCGGCTGAAATTGCAACTTGAGTTTGTAATTTAGAGGGTAACATTCATACATCATAGTTTTACTGTGAAGTCTCTACTGCTGTTATTAAACTGTATTTGTCTTATGGTCACTTGAATTTAAGCTACAGAATCTTGCTTAAGTTTTTGACAGTTATTGATATGATTGATGAGATTTAATCAGGTGATTTTACTCTTTTGGCCACTGGATGTTTTTGTCTACCTACTTCCTCCAGCAGATTCAGATCAGATTAAAATAATATTCCAAGCGGTATGACAGTGAGGGTCCTACAGGCAGTGCTTGAGCTACAAAGATTCCTCCAGTCTGCCACTCCTTGAGCTGTTCGCTTCACTGACTATGGGTTAGGGTACGTTGAATGGCTTTTTATTGTCGGGAAGAACAGAATGTTGAAAGTCGAAAAAGATTTGGTCCTTCAATTAGAAATTTTGACTCTTCCTAGCGCTACACCAAACTCCTTTGACGGCCTACATGAGTCTCATGTTTTAGACGCGTGTTCATAAGAGTTCTCCGAGCGAACGGACGTTAAACGCTTTGCCAGATGACTATTTTGTTAGTCTTTTAAGTCCTGCAACTGTTGTTTTTAATAATCATTAAACTAGATGAGGGATTTTAGTCATTAGTTAGCTAGAAACAGTGAAACAAGCTAAACAGAAGGAAGCGACAGCTCGGCAAGCAGCCCCCAAAGCACCGCCAAAGAAGGTAGAGAAAGATTCTTATCGTGAAACTGCTTTGTTTTAATAACAGGGCCCGGCTGTCCTTTCCATTTTGAAGAGGAATAGATCCCTGCACATAATTCGTCTCCCAGTAAAAACCTTCTGTACCATAAACACTACAGCTGAAATACAAGCTAAAGTCAGCTCAGCTCGCAGCCCCCCAGAGGTCCTGTGTCCGATGACGGCTGTTGGAGAGACACGGATTTTTAACTGTGAAAATTCTTTATTCAGTGGATCATGGTTTTCAACTCAGTGTCTGTTTTGGAGCGCCGGAGACCTCTACAGACAATTTGGCTCCCGATGGACAATGAACACCGGAAGGTTACCATGTTCCTCCTGCATTGCTCTGTGCTACTACGCAGCTTAAAAACATAAGAGCAGAGATTCGGCTGACAAGATGTGAGCTTGCTCTCAGTCTCCCTGTCTGATGATTAAAAATCATCGACTTTTAGGAAGCAGCCCTAATTTATTGGTGGTTCAGCGTCCTGCTTGGCCGCATGCACTGTTCTGCAGGCTTTATTTAGAGAGCTCCGTCGCTGCATGCTCAAACATTATTTTTATTCACATGTAAGTGTTTCGGCCTGTGATCCACACGTGATCAAAATGAATGTCACCGAGATGCTTTTTCAGGCATCTTAATCCGTCTTGGTCATTATCAGAAAAAATGAGTTAACAAAAAGGGCATTTTTTTTCCAGCTTTTGCACGGTTTTTAAACTTTCCCACAAAGCTCCAAATAACACCCCCCCAACACACACACACACTTATTATCATCCCCCCAGGATCCTCATGCACAAGCTGCACTCACACGTTCTAACATCTGACATTAGCAATGATAATGGTTCTCCCAGTGGGGGGTTGTGTTTAAAGCCTGTAAAATAATGTGTCTCTGTACAGCAGGGGTCTGCTTTTGTCCAGGGTAAAAGCTTATAATACACTGAAAGCTACAATTATTGAAGAGATTTTAAGCCTCGATTGGGCGGCTTGTACCATTTTCGGTGATGTGTTTTATGTACCTTTTTGGTCTTTCAAGGTGTCTTTATCTTGATCAGTTTGTGTGAGTTGTGCTGGGGCCTCTGGTTCCTCTTGTTTGGACCCATAAGAAGGTTATTGTGTTTCCTCCGCAGCCTCTTAATTAACATTCACTTCATGCCTGATATTCCCGTCGCATGTAATCTGTTGCCTTTATTGCGTGTGGTATGACTGGAACATGAAACGCAGCACCAGCGACAACAAGTTTGTCCACAGGGACAAGAAGGCTTTGACATTTACACTGAAATGGAAAGTGTGACCCCATGCGAGGCTCCGCGTGTGACTCCGGCAGTAATTGTTTAAACGCAAAGACGCAAAACCGCTCTCCCTCAGGACCTTTACAGTGATGCGTGATGAGTTAGAGCAAACACGCGCTTGTTTGATGAGCGGCTGTGTTGTGTCGCTTTAAGTCAACAGACGTCTAAGGGAGGGTAACCACTACCGTTTTTTAATTAACGCACCTCACTTGTAATCAAAGCAATAAATGTGTCTTCTGTGATGTCTGGTGAACGTAGATCAAAGTGAAAGCTGTGCCAGCACTGTGAGCTTTTTTTTTTTTCCTGTGTTAGAGCTGCAGGGAAATGTACAGCTTTTTTTAGTGTCACCCAATATTTGGAAGCTTCAGCTCAGCGGAACAGTAGCAGACTGAATCCCCTTGTGTTGACAAGAGTGGCAGGTCGTCCAGAAATTTATATTCATGGCTGCAAATGGAAATGGAACAACCAAGACGAGTCCTGCAGTGCCAGCACCACTTATTGATGTGCAGCGGAGGGGAGAGAGTGACATTTAACAGTGTGAGGATGAGCGGCCTCTGACCAGCTTGAATACTCTGCAGCAGATGCCCGTGCACGTATAGAACCGGGCAAGAGTAGAGTTTGTCTTTATAGGGGACTGATAGAGGGGGCCTCACAGCTCAGGGAGTCATTTCAGCCAGCCTCCACCTTGCCGCAGTCGGGGGAGACAAACAGGAAAATCAATACCCCCACTCAGGACAGTTCACTAGAAGGGCCTCCCTCAGCGCTGCTATCTGTCAGACACAGTCCCTCGAGCGGGATGGGACGGGAACTGCTGACAAGGTAGGTGTCAGAGCACACTGATCACACTGTTAGAGAGCGGCTCAAGTCTTGTTCAGCACCGCGGACAGCTCCTCGCAGACAGAGACGGAGAGCTCGATCAGAATGCTGTTCCCTGGTTTGTCGCCTGTTTTCTTCAAACCGTGAAAACATGATCTCATTACTTTTGTGGAAACAAGAAATTACTGAGTGTGCAGCATGTGTTGTGTCATTTTAGATCCTGCCTGTGTGATTTACATTAACGCTAATCGTCCGCTTTATATCGCATTAGCACATCATGACTAATCTAAAGCACTTATATTACTGTCTATTTGTATGTTCAATCATATAGATTTCTTGTTTAAAATATAGGAAAAAATAATCGTAAAATTATTTAAGATATCAGAAAAGTCTTTTTAAACTTTCTAGTAGTATTTGTCTCACACTAATATTTCATTATAGTGTATTTTATAAGGTTCTATTATACTATACACTATTATTATATTTGTATATGACTTTTTATTTCAGCGTCACTTAAAGCTTTTTGTCGCTGCCCACTCAACTCTCAACCGATTGTCTCTCTTCAGCTAGCATCTCATCAACTGCTACCAGATTAGCTAGCTAGCTTCTTTAAGCTAAAGTGCTCTGTCCTTTGTAATGTATATTTTAAACTGTTCAGTAAAGGTATGTTTTTGATACTGCCCCCTCCTGGTTATTTAATAGCACTAGCTTTTGAGGAGTGAATTTCCCTCAGAACCAGTTAAGTATGGTAGAGGACTGCTTCTGCTTCTCCTGCTGCACAATTACCGTACTATATCGTTGCCTTGGACACTATTTGTCCTTAAGTAGTGTTTTGACTTCTATGATGTTAGAGGTGTTAGGCATATGATTCCCTTTAGTTTGTTATTGTAAGAGTAGTCAGTTGGTAGCTGGCAGAGCTGTAAGCTAACAGTATGACTATGGCATTTTTAGATATGTAGATGTGTAGCCTTACATTGTGCCTTATTGTTTGTATTCACTATTTTCTAATTTAGTGTACAATTTGTGCTTTGTTGCAGTTTTGCAAGCGTAAAATTCTTCAATAAATATCAAGAAAAGTTAGGTCTTGTGCTTATTGAAGGACTTACAACTGTTAGCTAACTGTCACGTGTTGAATATAAGCAACTAATTGCAAGGACAGTATAAACAACAACAATGTCAAAGTAGTTCTGATTAAAAAAAAGCTAGAGGTCACTGCTGTGAGTAAACAAAGTACACGTATGCAGAACCCTCCTTTTATTTAGCCCGACAATGCTGCTAAGACTACCTAGCTAGTTAGCTAGCTCCCATGACTGTAATGTATGTATTACTCAATGTGTGAAAAAGGTCAACAGCTAACCAGCTGGTTAATTTAGCATTATGCTGTGTTTTGATTTCTAATCCTCAGGGAAAGATAATTCTGAAACAAGTGGAAGGACAGACAAACTTTCTCCTTGGTGAGTCCAGCAAACAGGAGCTAGCTAACAAAGCTAACACCCACTCCTCAGTTGCTGACTAATCTTCCAAACTCCCAAAAGCTAGCTAACTGGCTATAGGTGAATTTGTCTTCCTGTGTTATTTCTGTTTCTGTTTCCATATTTATTTGACAGTCTACACTTTAGGGCTCCAAATGCAGGGTGTTACTTTTTGATGAATGTCCTGGTGGCCTAGCGGCGGCGCTAACCATAGACTGCAATGTCATCTATCTTTGTTTGGCTAGGGACCTTTGATGCCTCTCTACCCCAATTTCCTGTCTCCAAAACCAAAGACAAACTACATTAAAAACTTTAAAGCTCGCAGCTCAAAGACAAATCCTGATGTGAGGCAGAGCATCAGGAATCGAAGCACACAGCTTGCCGTGCTCTGTTTTGATACCTCCATCCATTGCAGTAATAGCTCTGCAAATGGGCAGAGAGTCGGAGACAGACCAACAGTCACGTTTATCCTCAGTGTTTGCTGTGTATGTGTGGAGAATCAGGGAGAAATCAGTAAGTGCTGCCAATGGTAATGAAGCCACCACTATAAATGGCCCAGTCATTCATGATTAACTGGCGTGTCATGCCTGAAGTAATTGCCTTAATTAGCTATTGAACAGGTTTCAGGGTTAATGGGACAACAGGTTGGCAGTGGACCTGATTTACTGTTGGGAGTTAATGATTTTACTCTCATCTTCCCCTCATTCCTCGAAATGATTTGATTAACAGTATGGGAGAAACAGATCCCCTTGTTTGTTAATACAAAATCAATTTCATGCCTGGCTGAGCTATCTCTCGCAGTGTTTTTGTTGGGCAAGCGAGGTCTTCAGTCAGCCACTGGAGACAGGACAAACATAGAGCGGCCTGTAGAAGAGCGCAGACGGTAAATCTGCAGCGGCTGTTTGAAAGCTGGCAGCTCTCCCACCCTGCCCACAAATTTACCTCCACTAAGCTTTGCTGTCATGACTGGCGGGCCAATCCGGTGTGTTTCCCCAAGACTGTGTCAGAGGAATAAGCCTATGCGAGTAATTGGGAAGCAGGTACCGTAAAGTTTCCCCCTGCGATCAATGTGTTTGGAAGGGTTTTGTGTGAAATGCCAGAGTGAAAGAAAGTGTAAAGATATCATCCTTAAATGTTTATGCCAAGGACACTTAATTGACAAATCCTTGGTTCTTTATTGAATAGAGGTCAGAATCCAACAGCCTTTTTACTGTTAACCTCCATTTTTCTCACTGAAAACAGTTTAGACAAACTATTTGGCTTTGCTTCTTCGTGGCATATTGTGCCTGCAGCATGGCTGGGTTTTTTGGCAGAGTGTTGGTCTCAGAGCAGTTGCAGAAATATTAGAGCCTTTGGTTTTCTTTTCTTCCTCTGTCACGGATTGCTTCAGCTTATAACAACCCTAGAATAGGTTAGTTATTGCAGGATGCATCCCGGCCAGCTGTGGTTTAAAAGTGATGAAGCAAAGCAGTTCACTTTGTCTAACTATTAAACACATTGAAACTACAGGGTATTGAGAAATACAGCTGCTTGTGCCAGTTGTATGGACATTTACAGACCATGTTTTTACCTATGTGAGCTGTAAAATTATTAGTTCTCAACTCATGATCTAATTTGTTTAGAGCTGCAACAAATAGTTGGTCATCTTTTAGAACATATTTGATAATTGGTCAATTGTGTAAGTCGAGCATGATACCAAAAATACCTTCTTTCCAGCTCCTCAAATGTGATGATTTGCTCCTTACCACAGTGAATTGAATATCTTTGGGTCTTAGACTGCTGGTCTGACAAAACAAGCAGTTTAATAGCATCGTCTCAAAGAGCTCACTATATACTGTGGATATCAGTTGATTCAGATTCATGGGTTAGGGTTAGGTGTGGGTCTCCATGTGGTGTTTTTCATGTGCTACAAGACATATCAGGGACAACATAAGCAGTCATCTCCATGTCTGCTTTTAGTGTACCAACAAGGACAGGCTGAACAACACGTTTTCAGATTGGCAGGTTTGAGACGTCACAAACCTAAGGAGCCAATCCCGTTAATGGACAGGGTGACGCTGTGCATGTGCAACCTATGGCAACCACTTTGGCGATGCGCGAGCCAGCTGTCATCGTAATTTTTGCAAACATACTACTGATTTCTAACGTCAACGTCACTGCTAATTACTACATTTCAAGCTAGCTAAGTTTCAGCAAGTTGCCACTAAACGATGGAAGAGACGTGTTTTGTTTGGGGCGGTTGGAAATTTGCATAGTGGGCGGGGCCTATGCAGATTTGGAAAATTTTAAATAGGGAGAAGGAGGAGATGCCTTGGGAGGATTTTTACAAGGCATTTAAACATATTTTGCGGAATAAAACAGATCAGACACAATTTGTCATTTCAAGCAGAGCATTTTATGTCTTAAAACATGACTGGAGCTGCTCTTTAAAATGAAAAGTGATATTCACTTGGGTAATTAAGGTACCACATCACCACGGCTTCACTTTTCTCTCGTAGTAACTCAAGACTTCTCTTCAGACATGGATACATTTTTCAGCATTGGGCCTTTTGCTACCTCTACTAAAAGTGAGAAGTTTGTACCCCAAAATGTTCCTCAGTTTTCTAGAAGTGTTTCACTTCTGCAGTCTAACCTGGAGGAAAAACATTATCCACTTTAAGATTGTTTGAAGTCTGTGGAAAGCAACAGCAGCAGCACAACTAATTTAGTTCAGCATCTCACACGGAGGCACGTAGCAGAGTGTGAGAGGTGTGTGGCACTGCGAGTTGAGCAAAACAGTGGCAGGCTGAAAAACAGCTGCTAGAAAGCAGACAATATTAGCGCCATGAAATCAGTTGGAAACGCGAAATAAGGTGTTGTGTACAAAATGAAAGATTTTAGTGTCTCTGTAGTTTAAAAAGAAATATCAAGCCATCGACTGAATCATTAACTGACTATTCATTTCAGCTCTAATATATTGGCTATGTAAATCCAGGACCAGAGAACTTCGCCATCATCTATTTGCACTAGTAAAATTGCTTTTGGCAGTTTTGACTATTCTAGTGAGATTAAATGAATTCATTCAGAGAACCTTGCTGTGGGGAAGAAAGCACATTGACATTTGCTGATACAGGCCTGGGTACCAACAGATTAAAGGCATACTGTGGGGCAGTGAAATGCAGGGAGGTTTCTGCTGAGCTGCGAAAAAAAACAACTTTGCACCGGCCCTCGGGAGTCATAAAGGTGCAGCCGGAGTCGAGTAAATGAAGTGTGAGTGTATTCTGTAGCTTTACTTGAGGACGGAGGGTTCGGTTTGTGGTTAAATCGACCTCAGGAAAAAGTAGTCCCTGCAGCCAGGATGAACAGGGGAAGGAATATTGAAGGAGAGGATTTTGACTTATGGTGTGGCCTCAAAGGAACCACTTGTATTTTTCTGTTCGCGTGAAAGTGCCACAAGAACAGCAACAAAGATTGTTTCATGCTATCCTTCCCATCATGCTGTTTGTTCAGCGCTGTTGAACTGTTACGACTTTGCACACATCAGACTTTGAGCTGCAGAATTATTGAGATGGAGGGTTTTTCCACACGGGGATCGGTTATAACCAGTGTCATAGTTCTCCTGTTTCTCTGAAGACGGACAAGTCGCGCATTCCTTATGATGAGGACGCTGATGAAGTTTGATCGTCTGCGGAGCAACAGCGAGAGGATCAGAAGCAAGAGAGCAACAAAGATGTCAGCGCCCTCCTTCCGCTCATTCATTCTCTCTTTGTTTCTTTCTCCCTGTCTCTTCCCGTCTTTTTCGTCTCCCCGCAGCCTCTTGATCAGCTTGTCAGCATTTGCGATGCCTTTGTTCATTGAGCAAGTCGTTCTGCTCCGGTTGTCAATGAAACTTTGTGTCTGTGAGCCGGCTAAGCACTCAAAGTCCCACTCATCTGTCAGACACGGCGGTTACACTCTGCCTTCTGATGAGAGGGAGGCTGCGGGGGGATCCTCCGCAGCGGCTGTCTCACACTGTGCAGGAAGTGATTCATTGCGAGATATTTGATGTGTATGGCACAGGTGGAGCAGATTTCATATTTGGGACGTACATTTTGACCTAAACTCTTATTGAACCAGCCATGGTGTTAAATCATACTCACAAATCAAAGTCTACACTGTTAAATGGCTGGGTTATTGGACAAAAAGACAGCAGGTTTGGTTAATAATGAAACTCAGAGGTTGCAGATATTAAGAAGATTTGCGTTGGCCAAAGTTTTGTCCGTCTTTTTTTCTCCAGCACTTTGGTTCAGACTGAAATAACTCAACATCAATCACCATCAGTGGATTGCCATTAGTACAGATATTCAGAGTGGCGGCGAGATCGAAAAGCGGTATAGTTCACTGCATGTGCCGGTGGTTCAGCGGCATGTGTGGTGTGCCATTCGTCTTCCAACAGTATAAATCGTTTCCTAACGGTATGTGCCGTTTGAAAGTGGAAGGCCTCTATCAGACTGTCACACCCGTACCGCCCATGTCCCACCTTCATAATGCTTATAAATATTTATTCCAGTGGTCTTGCTTTACATTTACCATAAATGTATACAGCTTTGTCTTTATTGACAACGTAAGTGCAACATAGTGATTTGAATAAAGGAATGTATACGTTTCTTGCATCCGTCTTTCATGTGTATTCAAGGTATGGTTCTTCAGTACATCCGTGATGACAGAAAATAAATTTAATTGCAATATGCTTGCTGATGTAACCAGTAAGCTCGTAGCACAGCTTATCTCACCTAACAAGGCTATTAATAGCCTAGCCACCGTAGCTAGTCAGAGGTTGCTAACTTTGTTAATCCCTTAATTTATACCCAGCGCTGCCATGAGGATGACATTTTTGGTTTAGAGTGAGATTATTTGGCAACTATTGGATGGATCTGGATTGGATGAAATTATGTTCAGATATTAATGCCCCCATCTGGTAAATTGTAAAAACTTTTACTTAAAATGTTAACTGTCCAATACTGTGGCCAAGTTCTGTTAAACAAATAGCCATCTATTCATCCTTAGCAAATGTTAGCATGCTAACAGGCTAACCTACTTAATACCTTGTTGTTGTGTAAGTATTGTCCTAGAGTTGTAAAGTGGGAGGGGCTATTTCTCTCAATGAGCTTAAAATGAAGACACAACATTTTAGCACTGTTTTAAAGCTAATTTGTCATCTTAAAATTATATTAAATGCTCCGGTAACTCACACGAGCTCATGGGTGTTGTAGTATTTAGAGCCATCTGCTGTAGGACACTGAGAAGTAGTTATAATATAAAAAATGGTCATAACTTTATGACCTATGGGGTTGTTACATCATCAACAATTGAAGATTGAAGCTTTGAAGAAAGAAAAATATATTCAATGGGAATACAGAATGTTCCTTACCAGCAGTTAGCGTTTAGCTTCAAGAACCACTGTGCCTAATGAAGCATTGCAGAAGAGCTTACATGCTAGTTAGTTAGCATGCTTTGTCTTGGCCTAGGTTTCCTTTTTTTATATCTATCCATTTTTTTTGTCGCATAAGAAGAAATAAAGATTTTATTTGTAAATAGAAATATGCTCTTGTCGTGGTCCTCCATGCTGTCCTCTTTTTGTCAGTACAGTCGTTTAGATTTCATGTCTGGGCTGCTCTTTGAAGCTCATCCTGTAATCGGAGCTGATCGGGCTGCAACAAAAGCCGAAGGAGCTGAGGGTCTGTCAGCCCAGGGCCCGGCCGCTGTCTCCCACCAGACTGTATCATAGCTGCATGACATGAGGAAGATAAATCATGGATGTTATCAGGTTAAGAACCGGGGCCAGGCTGGTTGCTCTCTAGGTGATCGGGGAAGTTGAACTGCTCTGCTCTTCAGTGATGCTCACAGCTGATAGCTTTAAACGCTATAGAGCACCAAGTAAATGCAGCAAAAAAAATCCATTTGTGGCTGTTTTGTGCCGTGCTGTAGGTGTCCGACATCTGCTGAGCGTCACCGCACACTTTCCCCCTTCCAGTTTTATTGTTTGTCATATGAGAGATCCCAATGAATCTGTGATTTACAGGCGAATAAAAATCTAACTCTGGGGTTTGGACCGAGAGACGTGATAGACTGCAGCATGATGTGCTGGCTGCCGACTGAGCCGATACACCAGCGGAAGGACGCTGTGTCCATCTGTGGGTCCATCTGGTGTGACGGGGAGCGAAATCAGAGCTAAGAGCGGCCGTCTAATTGAGGACGCCGAACCCAAAATCAAGATTATGCACGGGACACGACCTGACATGGGATTGCACGGAAAAGCACACAATGAAAAAGCTAAAGCTGGAAGTGTGACAGGAATGATTTCAGGGACGTTTATGGGGAGCAATGTCTGGTTTCTCAGTCTGTCTGTGCAGTAAACTGAACAGAAGGAAGGTTCAAATCTATCTTTGTCTTTATGTGTGCTCTGAATTTGCTTGTGTTTGGCATTCTTCAGTTTTTTATATGTCTATAGGCCTGCGTCCATCAGCTGAAGGTTAACTAGCTACCCTGCAGAAGCACAATGTCTCCCAACTCTATTTCTGTGGATAAAATGTCAGTATTGATTGAACGGTTGAGGAGAAGCCTCTCTGTTTGTGAGGTATGACCTTTCCTATAGTGTTGCATGATGAGATCGATTATAGCCATACACATTATATCCATGAAGCACACCGTTTATTTTCCTGCTTTGGTATCGATCTCGCATCGTTCCAAGGCAAAGTAGCGAAATAAAGCAGAATGAGGATTTTTATCTGTGAGACATTACACGGGTCGATGTAGAGCAACTTACGTTATTATATTTCATCTTTAACCAGACGTTTCAGAGCACCTCTTTTTTTTTCTCTCCAGCTTGTTTGAAATGGCGACACAGCACGGCACGGGAGAATGTTCTTGTTTGTCTCCGCTGATGACAACAAAAAGTGCCAATTAGAACAGTCCCTGTGCGTGCTGGGGAAAGGTCATTTTGACAGTCTCATATTTTCACTGAATGCTCCTCACACAGCGAGGAACGCGAGCTGGAGAACGAGAATTCTCACAACAGGGCAAAGCATAATGAATTTTTTACTCCAGTGTAAGGGTAGTAAATGATGGCTGTCGGTATCAGACGAACCTGCGCTGTTAACAACATGAGCTGTTGCGCAGCTGACTGTATATGTGAGATTGGTGTAACAAAACAGCTGGTGCACAATGGGTTTTAAGTACGAAAAATAACACTTGCTGCTATATTTCAGTGTCTGACAAGTTTCTGATACATTTTTGTTATTTATAGCACATAATGGAGCCTGATCAATAAATTTGAATGGCTGACATATTGGCTAAATAAGCTTATCAGCAATAATTTGGCCGGTATTTAAGTGTTTTTCTTAATTGCAAAATGTTCTGATAAGTACAAATCTTGGTCCCAATTCTTATATTAAAAAAAAAAGGTTGTCTGTGTGTCAGCCCTGGGATTGACTTGCGATCAGTCCAGTGACAGCTGGGATCGGCTCCAGCTCCCCCATGACCCTTAATAGGATAAACAGTATGGATAATGGATGGGTGGAATGGATATGTAAGGGATAATGTACAGTGAGCAGGTTGTTCGTTCGCGGAATGGAACCCCAACAGGGTGCACAGGTCTTGTCTCACCCTGAACCAGTTCATTATACATGGCTATTTACTAACAAAATCAAAAATTTGACACAAAATATTCATTTGGAAAATATTGTATTAATTTAAAAAGGATTATATTCCCATTTTCCCTTTAAAAATAGTCTGTTACACTCAGTGATAACTGCGTCCATAGCAACGGCTAACTCTAGCCTTCTTGAAATGAGCTAACCAAGCTAATGTTACTCACATTTTCTCTCCCATTCACAGTCTTCAAACACCGCCGTATCCCACACTGTGTTCAGTTTAATGTTTACTTCATGTGCCGTCTTCAGTTTTGTAGATCTCTCTGTCGTAGCCTTCAGTTTTTACGTCTTTTAGCCTTTATTGCTTTCTCTCCGCTGTTTTGTCTCTTTTCTTTGTTTCCCTCTGTAAACAGACCGATATGATTACAGTTAGCCCTCCGGATTGTGTAATGAGAGCGGCATCCCTAGCAACGGTCTGTTCTTCATAGCAACGGTCTGCTATCGAGAAATAACAGACCTCGGCATGCCGTAATTAACCAATCAGAATCAAGTATTTAACACAGCCGTGTAATATATACAGTATATATATAATTTCAAAATAATTTATCAGCCTCAAAAAGCCAATGGCTCATCAGCTGGGCTTTCTTACACGAGCCACTGTATATGTTGAGTGAGAATGTATTTGTGGTTCAGTAAGAGGTGGATGTGTGTATTTGAATTGTTTTATTGTTGCAGAGCAGAAGATTAAATCAGCAGGAATAAGACAACAACCCTGACACTGCCAGCCACGCTCCATCAACAAACTGATTAACTAACCAGAGTAGTACATATATACATGCTTGCATTTCACATAACTCGTATCCCCCTTTTTTTTCTTTGCTCTTTAAATAGTGATTCAATATGTGTAGACTTATCACACAAGCATACCAGCACTATACGAGACACATAGAAACTGGATTGTAAAGATTTCCAGCAGAAGAGGCCATGAAAGGAACAACGCAGCCTGCCATTTAGTTTTCATTGTTAGTGAGCTAGTCAATGGTTGCATTGTTCACATGCGTCTGCAGCCATGCTAGCAGCTCTTAGCCTGTCTGAGCATCAGCACAATGGTGCTTGAGTTAAACATAGCTCACGCTGACAACATGCTTTTATAATGTTGGATCCATCTATATTTAGCGTGCTAATTGCTGATAAGCACAAGAACAAATTACACCTCACTGTGGAGCTAAGTTTCAAAGGATTACCAAAGTCAGTGGGATTCATCCTCTGGTGGTCTTGAATGGGTGCACCAAAATTCACAACTGTCAATCTAATAGTTGTTGAGAAAAAGTCAGGATCAAATTGATTGACGGGCCAGCGGACTGACATTGCTAGTGTAGCTAAATAAGAAGCAAAACAACAGAGGAACATGTTATCTTCTTCAGACGATATCACCTGAACAAATTTCCGTTTGTATTAAAAATGTGTCCTTCAAAATAAGATTTGATTTCATTATTATTTTTAAAAAGCCTTGATAAGTCTTATCAGGACCGCGTGTGACAGTGGCTGTACTGAAGCGGCCGCCTATGACCGGTTTACCTGCCTGATAAGAAATTAATCAGCCCCATTGTCCACCACTTTAATCTGAGGCTGTTTTTATTTTTACAGGTGATAGCAGATAACCTGTTCACTTTTATAGAATTAACTACCCACTGCTCCAAGGAAATGATTTTTCTGTTTGTCAGTGTTTTTCATTTCTCTTATTCTATTACACTTCCTGCTCTCGCCTTTGTGTTTCTTATTAAGCTTTTATTCATTCAACTCGTGATGAAAGATGAAAAAGATCTGATTTGCATAGATGTGAATAAAGAACGTAGCAGATACAGAATAAGCACCAGCTCAGGGTGATTTCAGCCCAAATTAAAAACTGCTACGGCCTTTGTTTCAAAGTTTGAAAAGAGTGTATGTCGAGGTTTGGAAGCATCTGGGGAGTCGAGTTTGATTGATTTAAGAATCAATTATTTATCAGGTTCCAAAGAATGAAAGTAACACTTGCTATTAAGTATGTATCTGTGTTGTAGCTTAATGGCTATTTTATGATCTCTTCTCCCAAAAGCCATAAAGCACGATCATACTTTACATAGTTAAGTACCGCAGTCGCCCATCACTCTACCCATTTAGCATTAAAGGTCATAAGGTTTTATATCAGTAATGGTGCTTTCTGTTGCTGTAATGAGGGGAAAATGTGCCCATGACACATTCACGCAGCTCATTGACTGCTTCAAGTGAAGTATTGATATCCAGCAAATGTACCTTAGAGCTCAGACATAGCACCGTTACAGCAGCAGATATTCATACAGGAAGCGCTGCAGCACAGAGCGAAGAAGAAGTGCAGCCTTGTTAAAACAACATCTCTAATTAATTTAGTGGGAATAACGTCTCAGCAGGACCCAGACACAACATTTTATATGTTTAATAACTGCTGTCAGAAAGTAGGCTGCAGCTCCCTCCTCCAATTATACCGTCTTGAAGTTTAAACGGAATATATTCATGGAAAAGTGTTGACAGAATGCACCAAGATTTTAGAAAAATACTGAATAGCAGAAAAACATTTATGGAAGTTATATAAAGGCCTTTAATAATTATTTACAGATGACCCTAATGTTAGACTGTTATGTTTGTATTAGTGCACAAACGTGAAGCTGAAACCAAATAATTCAGATTTTTGTCTAAAAAAAATGCCAATGAATTTTCACTTCAATGGCTTATTGTAAAAGCAGCACTTTGAGATAAAAATCTAAGTTGTGATCCTTGACATCGTAAAATACAGTAGTATGATCATCATGACATGGCTGAAGATGGATGGGGGATGTGGGGAGGAGGGAGTGAGGGATGGCACGCACCAAATGACCGTCAGACTGGGAGTCGTGCCTGAGATCAGTGCGTCGAGGACTGCTTAACCCACTGAGCTAAACCAGCACCCCAACTGCTGTGCTGTTTTAATAAAACAATACATATCTTTTACCATTTCAAAAGAAAGTTTGGTTAAAAATTTAAATCGGTCTCTTTGCAGCTGCAGCAGGCGGCAGCTTTTGGAGAAAAAGATATAAAAACCCATTTTACACCACCTGCAGACATGGCTGACAGTCACAGTTAGAGAGCAGCTATTGAACGTAGTGAAGCATTTTTTTTTTTAAAAACAGACTAAAAATCCCCTCAGGAGTTTGTGGAGTTTAAAACTAATAAAGTGAAGACATGAATCAAGTGGTCAGAAACACAACTCCAAATCAATGATAATGTTGCTCTGGAACTGCTGGATGTGTAAATAAGTAGCTGTTGCTAACACATTACGGTGGCCGACAGGGCAATCGCTCTGCAACGGCCCAAACGGTTTCAATTAGAAGGAACAGGCAACACATGCAAAAGTCCAAAACAATCGACGGACTGACAGAAACGTGCTGCAAATTAACTAAGCGAAAGTCAAAAACACACAAATCCAGTCCACACAACGGAAGTGCTCCAGGCCTGTAGGGACCGCTCGGTGTAACTCTGTTTCTTCTAATTGAAACCGCTTGGGTCGTTGTATCGCGATTGCCCTTGTCATATTAGCCTTATCAACCTAAAAGGTCATATGTTAATATTCTCTTCACAACTATGCTCCCTCCAAGTGGCCAATAGGCCTTTTATTGTGGGTTTAAATGACCACCAAAATATTACCTGACTATCTAAATAAAACTTTAAATGTGTGCTACCAATGTACACATTTATAAGAAGTTAATATAGTCTTCTTTGCATATGGCAAAGTGCCCCTTTGTGAACAATGAACCAAGCACATGGATGTTGTGTCTTTGATGTTTCTGTGTATTATTAATGTAATTGCAAAGGATGCTTAAAAAAGAGGGTTAAGATGACTGTACCTCCAGTCGAAAGAGAAAATAAAGTAGCTTCCGCCTATTTTTCCATAAAATAATAATAATCTCAATCATTTTTCTACCGCTGTGATTGTGTTGAATGTCATTCTGCAGCTCACTGGTGAGTTAATGACGGAGTGGATTGCTGCAGCTGCGTCACATACAGGACATAAGGACGAGGATGAGACGCTGCCGTGTGAGGCTTTCAGAAAAGTTCTATACTGGGTAGAAATTGTTGAGTCAGAAAATACTAACACAAATAGGGACAAATCTCTGGGTTGTGATTATCCCGGCCATTAATCCGCCTTTTGTTTGTATTGTATTTTGCTGCTTTGCTCTGTGGCTTACTCTGTTTCCATGCAGGGTGCATTGAGCTCTTGCAGAGGGACTAGTGGACCAGATCCAGGCTGTCGAACACAGGCGGGGGTTATTTTTCCTGCAGAAGTTCAGCTATTCCCCAGCAAGCTGTGATTGTGTCCCCGCGGGTCAGAAGAAACCAAAACTTTTTTTTTTTCCAAACACCTCAAACAGGGTGCCAAAACGACAGGACATTTTGGACTAGTTCAGTCTGCGCACAATAAGAAAACCAGGACGCATGATTATTGAACTCACTGAGCAGCCAAAATGCAACATCAGTGAATATTCTACAACAATACATAATGCTCTCTTTGGTAAATGTGTTTTATTTCGCTCAGATCCCCGGCTCAAAGGCCCAGTTTTTACTGTACCAAGCTGCTGAAATCCTCTACACAGAGTTCTCCCCAGACCCAATCAGCCCTGCTCTCCTCCGCAGCGGTGGGGGTTCATGGCAGAAGCACATAAGCGATGGGCATTTGATATCGCCTCTGCAGAACAGAGTCACATAATCCAGTTTGTGGCCAAAAAAAGAATAAAAATGTTAATTCAACTGCGGCCGAATAATCCCCTGAAATAACAAGCTTAAAAGCTAAAGCCCTCCATAATTTTATCTGGAATCTTCCATACACTGACACCACAATGACATCAAAGCAGGACAGGAAATGCATGGCTAACAAATCAATAGACAGAAGAGTCGCATTAAGGCTTAATTCGTGGCAAAGTGGAGCTTTAGGAAAGCTGTGGGGTTCAGCTTGGCCCGGGTAGGATTCAGAGAGAGACTGAATCAGAGATATCCGGCCTGCTGTGTCACTCATCCCACTGTGGTCTGGGGTTTGAAGCGACACGTCAGAGCAAAGTAGTTTTACTTCAGTTGTTCAGTTTTTTTTTTCCTTCATGGAGCGAGTGTTAGGAATCAAATAAAGTATACTTAAAAAAGGGGGAAACTAATTGTACTAATTTGCTCTCCCAATTATGCTGTGAGTGGATATTTTGGGTAATTACTGCCAGCGCTATTAGGTGTGGAAATGTCAGTCATTTGCTCCACCGTTTTGTTGAAGACTAAAATGTTGTCACTATTAGACGGGTTACCAAAAAAATGTCAACAAACCTTTGTGGTCCTTTAGAAAACATATCCTACAGACTTATACCAACATAACCATGCTTTTGTTTTTAACCAAATACCTCAAACATGAAAGACATTCCTATTACACCTAGCTAAACCTAGTGCTAATCAGCGAATGTTAGCATGCTAACATGCTTAACTAAGATGGAATCAACACAATGCTCGAACTGTTTTCAAACTTAAAACCAGTACCACAACTTACTACAGTTTATGTCATGGCTTACATACTACATTGTGTACTTATCTCTCAGTTTTTACATCTTTGCTAACTCAACACTGCATATAATATCATGAAATCTCTCAAGTGACTCAACAGGATGACTTTTCTGCTTACAACATCCTCACATTAATAAAGCACGATCAGTGCCGCACACTTCTCTTTACTTTTTCATGATCACGACATGATGTACAATTCTACGATCGCAACATGTACATTATTTACAACATGTTGCCTACATAATTATGACAGCTTTAAATCAGACACAGAAATTGGATTTGAACTTTTATATACAATCTTGCAATTAGCATTAAAGCTTTGTAAACTCTGTTATGTTAGCAAGAAAGTGTGCTATTTTGTACCACACAAAAGTTGTATAGAGTTTGAGATGGTGTGAAAAGCAGGACTTTGACAATGTAGATCTGGGGTCACATGATTCCCACAGGAGGTAATAAAACAAAAGCTCTTAAGATAATTTAAGCTAATTCTTGTTGTTTGGACGATACTGTCGTGTAGTTTTTAAGTCATTGCAGTTTAATATTTTAGCAATAAAAAGCACTTTGTTGTTGGGTGAGAATATCGATACGACTCTTATGTCTATGGTAAATATGAAGCTAAAGCCACATAGCTAGCTTAGCATAAATGTTGGCAACAAGGGGAACAGAACAGATTAAACAAACAAGATACAAAATTCTATTTAGTGAAGTTTAGAGGTCACAATTTCTAATTTTGAACAGAGCCTAGTTTCCACCTGGTTCCAGTCTTAATGCTAAGCTAGGCTAACCTATTGCTAGCTATAGCGGCTATAGCTATATATACCGACACATAGAAGTTTGGTATCAATCAACTCTCTTCAAGAAAGTACATTTTTCTCACTTAACGGCAATATGAGGAGAAAACAAATTAAATACAATGTCAGTGAACATTTTGCGGATACATTTAGTACCGACATTTTGTGATTTGCTCGTGCAAATGAATAATTTGCATTTCTCCATTAAGGTGATAGGTAACGTAATCCATGCAGCATTCCTGTAAAATGTATTTGCCTTTGAAAATCTGCAATAGCTTATACAATCATGTTTTCCAGGAGACGAGGCTGGTAAAAAAACATCCCTGCTCTTTAAATGCTTACAAAACATCTCTCTAAAAAGACTTGTCTCCTGGTTTGTTTGTGTCGCAGGTCTTTTTGTCGATAGAGGTATTTTTACCTTTTGAATGTGTCAGTGTTCGTGTTGATATCTCAGTATTTTGCAGCATGGTCTCAAAGTGGTAATTAGCGATGGAGGGCTATAACCCTGCCTAACTCAAGGACACAGCACTCACAGTGCATCCAGCTCTCCTCTCACCCTGTGCATACACCTCCATTGCTCACCCTGAATACTGCCTTAGGGACATTGTTGTGAAATGGAGCTTCTTCCTTTGATTTTTATCTGAATGCTACATCAGTCCACATATGATATGTCTGCATGTAGGCGCTGCAGCACACAGGAAATGAGTGATACATTACAGCGGGTCATTTCATCCTTCACATACCCCTCCATGGTTGCTTCTTTATACATATTCAAAGCACATCCTGAATGGCTTTTGAGGCTGGAAGCACAGGGAGATAGTGTAAGATTAATGTGAACAAATTCATGTGTTCTCATGAATCCAGCGACAACTGCTTTCTGCAGGAGAGATGTGGAGAGTGGTGCTGTGTGCAGCACATACATCATCCAGAGGTTTCAGCTGAATTTGTCTCATTTTGCATCTGGTCCTCGGAGGGCGGCTCTAATAGGACTGAGCATTCAGCTCTTTTAGATTCGTGTCGTCTGAGGAGAAGATGAGGCATGAGGAGATGGATTAGCTGGATGTTCAGCAACAAAAGAAAGCCCTGTCATCCTACGGAAGCAGGGGCCTTACATCCTCCCGGTGAGTGCAGTGGTACACAGCACAAGTAGTAATTGGCTACCCTGATGCTAGATAGCAGGGTTGAGTGAGGTGAACAAAGAGACATAGCTAGTTCCCATTAAATATGGTATGGTTATTCTCAAAGAATTTCAAGGAATGACGTTCAGATGTTTTATGAGAAACTCAAAAACCCCTTTTTAGACCAGCGTATATAAATGTAATTATGCTTAAAAAAAAAACAGCAAATGCACACTCCACTTTCATTCAATTAGAAAATATAAACCAACAGTCTCCTCAAGGATTATTTTATGAACCATTTCTAAGGTCATGAATGAAGGTTAAAGCTCATACAAATTCCTCAATACAAATTTATGAGAGGTGAAAGGGAATGACTGAAATGCATTTCCCTAACAAGTTTATGGTCTCAACTGCCTTCTTTGAAACAGCATGATGTTCATTTGGTAAACTGTGGCCTCATTAAGAGTTGAATAGAGGATAAAGCAGGGCTTTAGGGCATGGCTCACTTATCACAAACTATCAACCAGTCTGGCTGTTTGTGTCATATATTTTCTAAGCGGCAAAGATAATAACTTCTTTTGAGAATACATTTATTATAGATCATGTATACAAAAAAGCAATACAACTGTATGTAAAATATGTTCTATTCAAAATAAATAAAGTCATCTAATAGTACAAATGAATAACACAGAGAGATAAGTAAGTAATAATAAAGTAGCATTAGCTCTGTAGTGGGAGGAAAGTAGCTGCACACTCACAATTATGGGTTTGTGAAGTGCAGAAAGGGGAACTATCACGGCTGCAGCCACTCCGATGCTTGGCCTGCAGTTCTCAGACAGAGACTCTTTTATTACTTAATACTTTCACTACTGACACAACCGATGCAAAAACAGGTGATGGACTCAAAGATGCACAACTCACGCTAGGCAGAGTGAAGTAAAAAGTCCATGTTCAGAACACAGGTAGTCACAACAAATAACCCAAAGGGGCAAAGTCAACGAGACTACACAAAGGAACACAACAAACTGGCAACAAGAGGGAATGATGCTGCGTTCAAGACAGCTCAAAAGTCGAGTTTTTCCGACCTCTGACTAGAAAAATTGCTATGGAACGCCATTCAAAGTCGGAGTTCCTACTTGTGAACTCTTACCCCGACTTCATAGTCCAGAAGTCATAAATTTCTACTAGGAAGTTCTTTAGTTCCCAGTTGTCTGGAACATTACCACAGGTAATCAAGGGGAAACAAGACACAGGTGGTTCTAATTAGGGCGGGGTTGACACATGAAGCAGGAGGCGTAAGGAGCAGGGATCTGAAAGACAGAACAGACAAGTTTCAAAATAAAACAGGAAATAACATGAATGAAATGAAAACATGACCTTAATGTCACACTACAAGGCACAGATATCTACTGTTTAGCATATTATGTGAGGTAAGAAATAAAACACAGAGAAAGATTTGAAAAAGAAGTGAGAATGATACAAATAATCTGATAACAGCCAAGTGCTATGAGGAACCTTAACCAAAAGGATAACTCAAAAAGACTTTGACAAGGTGAATAGAACTATGGTGGCTCTTGATGGACATTTTCACTTCTGGCTACATTTAAATCAAGCCAGTTTCATCCACATTTACTATAATGTGTATTACATTCCCTGGTCGGACATCTGTACAGTATGTTACAGAGTGAGTCACAGCATTACTGCTGGGATGCTATCTGAGGAGAAAGATTCTTAATCTCAGTTTGAGACTTTTATTTGCGAACTTTCCTTCACCCTTCTGAAACCAAATCCTCACTTTCATCGAGCATCGGCAAACAGAAGATAAACCACAGAGGATGCACTCTCTCATTGTGAGAAAATTACAAAATATTATTGTTGCCTTCATAGATTTTCCAGACTTACATTCACACATCTTTTCATTACAGCTGCATTTCCCCTCTCTCTCTGTCAGCAGGAAACCAACACAAAGTATACATCTCCCTGCATGTGAACTCAAGTGTTTTGTACAGCCGCATATTTTCACACAATAAGCTCACACAGCAGGAACGCATTTCTCACTTTGATAAAAACTTGAGAATATTGTCTCCAGTGACTGAATTTAAAAGCTGCTCTCAGTTTCTGCTCTTGTGTTAAATGCTTTGCAGACCTGTGACTTTCTTCGCGATAGCCGTGTGAAGATAATTACAAAGTTAAGTGAACAAGTTTGAAGTTTTTATCCCTATACTGAATTTGAAAACTTAGAACAAATTTGGCGTCTGAACAATGAAGAAAACGTTGATTTATACAAACAAGCGTTTAAACAACGAGGTCAGATTGCCTTGCTCAAGGGAACTTCTGCATTCATGGTGGCTAAGTAATTCTACCCACTACCAAGTAAACAAGTTTACAGCCGGATTAGTGCCTCCTGTTGAGTTCGAGGATTAATTCGACAGCTCTGTCTGTCAGCCACGCTATTTCAACACCAAACCACAGGGAAATAATTTGCCAAGTCTTTATTTAGATTGGAAGTAAGAAATTAGTGCCCTGACGTAACCCAAAGAGCATTTTTCCTGGCACAAAGAAGCTGTTTGTTATGTTATTATGTATTCTATAGCACTGTGTACAGGGGAAAATACCCTTGGATGCACCTTCAGGTAAAGAGCTGTAGAAAAAAACGTTATATGCACACATTAAATATGCATTTTGTCATTTATTCTCGCTTATTAGTCTAACTGCAGTGCTATGAAGACAGAACAATCTTCATCATCATGATAAGCCTAAATAATTGAAACAGGTAGTTATTAGTATCAATCTGGTGTCTGCACTGAACTCTGGGAAATGTGCTGTGACAGATCGCACACATCTCTTGTTAACTGATAGCACGGCAGAGCTATATTTGTAACATCGATAATACAGCGAGAAACAGGTCCTCAAAGGCTTATTGGACTCATTAACTCTGATATTGGGAGCTAATGGAAAATCTAGTACCACGGTTGCTCTCTCATTTGTATTTTTCATACCTGCGGGAATATATTTGGGTGACAGACAAGACAGTTTGCAAAGTTTGAAGTCATTTCAAGTTATTTTTCTGTTTTAATTTTATCTTGCTTTTATTAGTTGTTTTTTTGGTAGCATTCAACACAAATTTCAGATCAAATAACCGTGACTCTACAAACAAAGGCAGACTGAAATTTTCAAGTCATGGAGTAAGAGGGTATCACAGCAGAAAATGTCAATGGAACTGTGCATTAGTAACATTATTACCAAAGTTGTTAGTTGAATAGTGAACGAGAGTGGACCCAAATCAGCACCTTGTGGGACTCCTTATGTTACATGTAACTTTGATGTGTAATGGATTATTTAATCCCTGCTGGAATATATTTTGGTGACAGGTATTACAGCTTGCAAGTTTATAGTCATTTTCAAGTTATTTATCTGTTATACATTTTTATGATTTATATGATTGTATTAGATTTTTGTAGTATTTATCCCAGATTTCAGATACAACAACCATGACAAAACAATACAAAGGCAGACTGCAAATTCTCAAGTGATGGAGTAAGAGAGAAAGAGGGCATCACAGAAGTAAATGACAGCAGCAATGAAACTGTGCGTTATTAAAATCATAACTAATGTTGTAAGTTAAATAGTGAACAAGAGTGGACCCAAAACGGCACCTTGTGGGACCCCTTGTACGTGGTACAATAGAAGAAGCACCATAAAATGTATGCCATTTTATGATTGGAGTTATGGAGGGATATTTCCATTCTTTGTGTTAAACTGAGCGATAGATTGCATCCAGTCTTTGAGCCAATACACTGTGGCAGTCTAGTCATGAAACAACTCTTCACTTCTATAAGAGCTGCAGCCAGAACCTCTAATAGCTTTTGTAAGTGCTTCCACTCCTATATAAAGTACTGTACAGTGTGTCCAAGAGAAGTGTGTGTCGATATGTTGTTGAAACTCTCAAAGTCAGGGCACTTTGATTGAGTTCTTCCACTCCTTTGGCAGTTGTCCGTGCTGTGGTCATGTTTCCCCACACCCTGACCTGAGCTGACAGACCTGAAAAAGGAAAGAAAAACAGCAGTACAGGGAGGTCAGAACTTTGACTTTGCTTTGTTGTTGTGACAGCAGAGTCGACTGAACGACGATGTGACGAGTGAAGCTTGATAGAGAGTTGTCAACAGTGTTTTAGAGACGGAAACAAACAACAGCTCCAGTTCTAAAGATTGGCAAGACTTTACAGTACAGTACAGTACATAACAAACCAGACACTGCAGGGTTCTTCAGACCACTCTTGTACTCACACCTATATTTCTCACACTACACACTAAATGGCATTTAAACTTCTCAGCATGGGACTGTCAATTGCAAGACATTTATCTCTTAATTACGATCAGTGAAGAAAAGTCCTTGAAGTTTATTCTGAAGTACCTCCGCAACATTAAAGGAAGGAGGAAAACAGCAGGTTTTGTTTCACTGAGCAAATTGAAAACCGCTTTTTAATGAGTGTGTGGATTGTTCAGCTAATATCTAATAAATAAATTGACCACCAGAGGAAATGTTTCAGGATCTACATATGACATTTGCAAAAAAAAAAATTCAAAAGGGAAAACTTAAGTTACGCTTAAAACATCATCTTATCTGTTTTTAAAGAGACAGTTCACCCAAATGACAAAACACATCTTACCATGCAGGCTGTTTGGCTTTTATCGTCCACTTATTGAGATATGTGTGAGTTTTCTGGCTCCCTTTAAACCTCATTTAGGCAAACTGAAATCTATTTGTTGTGATCACTGTAATTACAAAGAAGTTACAAGAATTTCATTAGTTTGGAACCACGTTTTTCCTGACGAAACAGTTAATCTGAAACCTGCTGGCATCACACATTTATTAATACAATCTGCAAGTCCAATAATTATGCAAGTTCTGATGAGTTTTCTGCCCTGCATTGTGTCTTTGGGACCATTTCTATGACAGACTGATATTAATTCCTCTCATTTACTCTCATTTCACCACGGGCGCTTATATTCCAACAGATCTGCGTGTTGATTATGCCGTTTAGTGGAACACAGCTGCAATGTGCTTCTCCTGTATGTGTTGACGAAGGCATTTTCCTGCTATTGACTCCTAATAACGCCGGGGATCTTGATGATAATGAGTAAAAATTGACTTTGGCACATATCGATTTCAGAGGCTTCATTTCACAATTGCAGAGTCTTGAAAAAGCTGTGAGGCCGAGGAACAGATAGAGAAGCCATTTAAAGCCCTGATAACACTTTTCTTACAATCAATACGATTCCATTTAGAAAACAAGAGATCGGTGGCACATTTGATTTCATCATGGAAATACTATCTTGGGTTGTCAGTCAACATGACAAAATCAACCAATGTGGTAAAGGAACACCTGAACTTAAGTTTTTCACTGGTGTTTCTGTGTTAAAGCAGAGTTAGCACAGTCACAGACACAGAGCAATTAGTAACGCTGGTCATTGTCAGCATGTTTATTCATGAAATATTCATGTGATACAAAAAGCAGACAAACAGAATATAGTTAAAGCATCCAGATGCCTGTGGTACAAAGTCCCAGATTACTGTTTGCAGGGAACTAACACAGTTAATTTCTTAAAGAGCCGATTTAACTGCCTGAACCTGTTCTTTTCATTTCTAATGATACGCTCTTCCCACCATAAATGAAACAAGCAACACTGCAGGAGACAAGACTCATTAAAGATGTACAAATGTCTGCAGGCCAAACTATTTTTCTGCTTTGCAAAGAGACAAGTTAAAAACCACTGCAGCATAATGATTACACAAGAGGCTATGAAATACTTTGACCTAACCTTAATCCCTCCCTACTAACTTATTTACTGACTGAAACCATTGAAGGAGAGACCCCAATCTCTTCTGAATCGTAACTCTGGAGTTGCTGTCAAAATGTTAGTCTTGTTTCAAATGCAAGGAACAAACTGTCATTCTGCCAAATTCTAAGGTCTACAGCAAACATGCCCACAAAGTTACAATGCTAACAAATTAATGTCAAGTGGATGTGAGATTTGCCAGGTTTAATCTTACTATGTTTGCATGCTAAACTTTGCTTATTACATGGCTGTGTTTAATACTTGATTCTGATTGGCTTGTTACGGCATTCTGAGGTCTGCTCTTTCTCGATAACAGACCATTGCTATGAAGAACAGACCGTGCTAGAGATTCGGCTCTAATCACACAATCAGGAGGACTAACTGTAATCATATTAATCCGCCAAAAGTAGTCTGGCAAATTTGACGTCAGCCTGTTTATAGAGGGGGAAAGGAAAAGAGATAAAACCGCAGAGAGAAAACACTGAAGGCTAAAAGACTGTCGGCTACGTCAGAGAGATCTACATAACTAAAGATGGCGCATGAAGTAAACATTAAACAGAACACAGCACGGGATACGGCGGTGTTTAAAGACGGTTAATGGAAAAGGTCAACAGACTCTGACCTTGACAAGAAAGACAACCTCAATCAGATGCTGCACTGATTCCTGTGGTCCGGTTCACCGTGTCTTACTGCACGATCAGTGGAAATGATTTATATTATTGTGAGTAAAAACTGCTAGATTGGCTCATTTTAATGTGAGTAATAACAGCTAGCTTAGCTCATTTTAATGTGAATAATAACAGCTAGCTTAGCTCATTTTAATATGAGTAAAAACAGCTAGCTTAGCTCATTTTAATATGAGTAATAACAGCTAGGTTAGCTCATTTCAATGTGAGTAAAAACAGCTAGCTTAGCTCATTTTAATGTGAGTAAAAACAGCTACGAAACGACCTCACTTTACATTATCCCTTACTTATTAGCCTTAAACACAATCTACAGTTTGGGCTTATAGTAAGGTCATTAGTTTAGATGAGGTATTCTAAGGTATTTAGAAGATCATTAACCAAAGTATTGGACACATTAAATGTTGACCTGCTTAGTGGATAACCATCATTAAAGTTATAAGAAGTCATCCTGATGAGGACACGACTGGCAAATTTCATAGCAATCCATCCAACAGTTTGAGACATATTAGTCAAAACCACAAATGTGAGACTCATGGTGATGGGATCAAAGCCAAGAGAACTCACCCACTGGGCATCTGCACCAAATCTCACAGTAATACATCTAATATTTGGAGAGATGAGTCAGTCTGGGCTAAATTTCTGGACTAACCAACATTGGCATCCGCAGCACCACGCCCCTGGCTTAAAATGTTCTGTTCCAAAATCAGCAAATTTGTGATATTTGGATTTAAATTTTGTACACATATTTGTGATATTTTGTGCTTTCAGACATTGTAGCCGTAGTTTGCCAAAATTAGAGAAGAGTCGCATCCACACTGAGTTAATAAACCCATCCTCCCAGCCTGTTTTATGCCACTGCTTGGTAATGTATTTGTATGCCTTAATCAGTGGTGGATTTTGGGAGGTAAATGTAGCACTTCCTCACCGTGGAAATACTAATTTGGCAGAAAAATAGTCCCTGCTGCATTTAACTAAATGGTAGTTTTAAAATGTTGCTGTTAAATGTTGCATTCAACGACTATGGATGGTTAATTAATTTTAACTACTTTACAGACTTGGGTAGTTTTAATCTACAGTAATGTATCATATGACATCTGTCAACCTAGACAGGCACATTTTATTCTTTATCCGAAAAATACGAAATAAAATCGCCAAATTTGGATATAAATGGTTTTCACTGTACAGGAAAGGAAATCCAAAAACATTAATCTGAAAAGTTCCTTAAACTGTTGGACAAATGTTCAGTAAAAAGTATGTATATAATATTTTCCTCTGAGATGTATTATAAGTTACATTTAAATACATTAACTTAGCTCCACTTCATGACTCAATGTCCTCAAACAATTAAATGTCATTTACATTAAACAGCTTCCTAACAGCTTCCTCCACTAGACCTAGACCAGTGTTCTACCTGTTACCTGTGAAGGATTGACAGGACAGGTTGTGAACTTATGCTGAGCTATGGTCCGCTGAAGCTGGGTGGTTTCCCGGCTGATGGAGTCAGCGGAGCAGAGCAGAGCGTTGAGTCGGCCCGGGTCCGTCAGTCTGACTCGGCACATCAAAGCCTCTGTGAGTAATTGCTTAATGTGGCAGAACCGCACTACTGACAAACACGCTGTCTTCCAGACAAGATCAGTGTTGTCTGCCTCCACCGGCATCACTTAATAATGAACAAATCAGAGAAATATCCACCTTTCAGAGCAGCGCTTTGGAGATGTTTTTCCTCTGTGAATAATGCTGCTTATTATACTCAAAAACTTCTTCGACTTCGCTGAAATAAACCAGTTGAATATTTCATTAGATAACCGACAGTTTCTTCCACTTGAGACCCTCTTGCTTTTACATTTTATTCATTACTTTGCATATTTGAATGTTTGGGTTGTCTTAACAATATCCTCATCGCTCTGAATATTCTGCATTGCGTATGTTTGCTGTTCTTGTGTGGTTTTATTGCTCTTTAAGAAAAGGTCGCTATATAAGCCTTCAGGAGTCTTTAGGCTGTAAGAAATCCTGAGCTTTTAATTTGAAGGTTTTGAGTTTGGTATAAAAGGAAATAGGTTATTATCGAAAGTGGTTCTTTTATAATATCCTTGAAATGTTACAAGACAGGAATGTATGAGATCTTTAAATCTCAGCCGATTTAGGCACCCTAAAGGCCTTGTCCTTGTAAAAAATCTGCTAATAATTCTAGTAATTCTGCTGATAACTTAAGACAATTGAGCATAATTATTATATATATAACAGCAGAAAATTCCATATTTAGAGATCTTTGAAGACACACACAGAAACTTACAGGCCCACACACGCTCACTCCATGCCACCACCTCCAACCCTGCCAGCCCTCTTCACAAAGTCTGTCAGCGTTGTGAATAATTTATTCTTCTCTATCTCCGATCCAAATAGCTGTGTGTTGTTTGATTAACCTGCTGATCTGACGGGCTGAAGAGGAGTTTGGTGTCTGTAAATACAGGCCTCAGGTCGCCGCGCTGCACAGCGAGAGAGTCTCAGCTTGCACATCCTGCTCACTCAGTGCCAGAGAGAACGCAGAGGTCAGCTGTGCATGAAGCCGTACACAAGCTTTTTAGTAGATTGAAGGTTTTCTTCTGCTCAGCTTTTAATTTCATTTTTGAATAATTGTATTTCTTATACAAAACAATTTAATTAATTTCTGCTGGTGGATTCAGAAAATGTGTTTAATCTGTAGAGTAAAGTCAAAATGTAATTGCGAGGAAGAGTTTGTAAAGCTTTATTTTAATTAGAAATGTGTCTCAAGTGATTGGTAAACAAATATGTAGAGACTAGAGCTGGGAAGAATTGCATTATTAGCTATTACAACTTGAAATTCAGTCAACATCACACTCAATAATTTTAATTCCAGCAATGCAGCTTCACCATAGTATTCTTGGACTTCCGTTTTCCCATAGACTGTATATAGGAAGTCAATGTAGCCACTTTAATGTCACCCATTAGAATGAGATTCTATTTGTGGAGGTGGCTGACTCGAGTTGCTCCTGTATCAGACTAAAGAAGCTCAGAGAGCTTGTGGAAAATAAAGTCTTCACTAGCTCAAACACTTAAATCAATAAATCAAAAACACTGAACAAGCCATTTATTGTACAATAAACAGCACAACAAGCCGTATTATTTGTCAGATATTTGCTTGAAAAATTCCTGAAAAGGCACCTGTACTACAAAAAGATGTCAAGGTCATTGACTGTATTAGCTGTGTTGACAACTAGCATAAAACTAGCTGCACCCACATGTCAGATAAGGGCCTGTGTCCACTAACAGCATTTTTTTGTGCTGGCAGCCCCCACAACCTCAATTTCAGAGTGCTTTTCACCAGCGCTTACTGTTGCTAGGTTACGAAAGTTGTGTGGCGGCACTTCTGCTTTCCTTGGTAGTGACTGTTAAGTCTGTCAAGGAAATCTAACAGAAAAACGTAAAAAAAACAATGGAAAGGAATCGTGTACAGTTGTACACCTGGAAATTGTACCGTCAAAAAAAATAAAAGGATTAGCTTCTCCTGTGGCATGATTGTTGACAAAGTTGACATCGGAAGTCCCGCCCCTTATCAAATTTGATTGGTCGGTGAGAGAGAAGTGACATTGACTATTTTCAGCTGAGAGCGGTGTGAGTGCAGCGACAAAAACCAGCTAACGCAGAGGGCGTATTTGAGGCTGTAAACATGTTTAATTCTTCTGTAAAGGTGGGCAATTTAACATGGTGCCAAATGGGGAGTTTGGAACCAGCCTCAAGTGGCCATTGGATGAACTGCAGGTTTTGGCACTTTTGAGATGGACAACATAACACTAATAATGTAGCCTTGTTCAGAGCTTGGAGATGTAGTGAAGCAATAAGCCTCTACCAAAAAAGAAAAAGTGGGCCTCTTTGAAGCGCCAAAGTGTTACATACATTTATACATGACTTGTTAGCTAGCTAGCTTGTAGCCACAGTTAGGAATCGGCTCTTTTTGTCTCTTTTTGTTGATGTGAGTTTGAACCCTGCAGCTTGATTGTTTCTTGAGTGGTGTATGCAGTTCGTGTACCAGCTCTAAGCTAGCAAGAGACTGTTTGCTGTTATTTACCCTCATGCATATGGCAGCTTTAGTATTAGTTAATGAAAAGCTGTGATCTGGAATGTAAACCTATATGATGTTTGCTCCAATTTATTCTCTTCCATAAAGGCCTAGTATTTTTAATTCAGCTGATAGTAATACAAGTTCCACTATAAAAGACCTGTTTTGCTGTGATTGCACCTTCATACAAAGCGAGACACTTAACCTTCACAGTTAAACCAATCTCATAATTATTTCACATTTCATGTCACAAAAAAGAGCTGCCTTTGAGATGATGGCTTTCTGCATAGAACAAATGTGTTCACATGAGTGTCCTTGGATCTATCATCACTAAAAGGCTTTTACAGGGGTGGCTGACAGTTATCATCAGTCTTTGATCACAGCTATGGTTCCTTACACATGAGAGCAGCGATCGCTCATGAATAATTTACTCTGCAGTTATTATATTAGTGATAAAAGCAAAGGAAGATATGAATGGCACAGATATAGTAGTGCGTATGCATCTGAGAAGTTTGTAATATTTCTCCATCATTGAGCACAGCGGTCATTAGACGAATAAGCAGCTGTGTTGCTCAATTTAACTCTTTCTATCAATCGACAGAACAACATTAAACACCTTAATACGTGTTTATGTGTTGCTTAGAAATGCTGCATAGGTGGTGTTAAAGTAAAATTACTCTATAAACCCTATAAAAATAAACATTAAACTAACCAAATAAGTTTCTTAATCCATTCTTGTAAAGTAAATCAAAAACAGAACCATTGTTGTTCAATACAAATGTTTACTTTCACCTTTCATTAACAATTTCTTTTTTCCCCTTTTATTACTCTACACACAGCCTTTCCTCTTGTGTATTACAGTAACACAACACGTACACAAACACACACACACACTTTCCTCCAAATCCAGTCTCTCAGCAGGGCAGGGATTAGAGCCGTGGTTAAAACCTTTCCAGTGCTGCTGGCTTGATCCTCTGTGCCAAGCAGGGACTGAAATGTGCTTCAGAAAGTTAGATAATCTGCCTCATCTACACGACCCTCTCTCTCAGACACACTAATATAAAAGAGGCACAAACACTCAATTCGCTGTAGAAACTTAAAGGCCCCAACTGAATTTTGAGGAGACCAATATGTTCAAACACTATAAAGCAGCATTTTTATTACTCCAGTGTCCATGTTTATATGATTACAGCCATTAAATAATTTGGAAGAACTACATAAAAGTAATTACTGAAAGTTTTTTTTATCCACCGTTGCATTATGGTTATATTCAAATAACATAAAAATATTTAATTTAATAATTAATTTAGTCTCCTTCTCAAATTGGTCATAAGCTGTTGTATACAACAGACCACCCAGTCTCTTAGGATAAAATCATGTGCTCATAAAATTATACCAGCTCTTGTGTTCTTCATTTAATGTATTTATTTAAGCAATTCTGGCTCATTATGCAGGTAAACAGTTAAAGCATTTAGGATTGTGGAAGATAATGTGTGAATTATCTGGAGACCATCCCTGACAGCTTCGTAGATTTAAAGATTGATAGGACGTGACGGTCTAGTTATGAGTTGCTTCGTGTAAATGCAATAGCTGTATTGCATAATATGGTATCTTAATATTATGTGACATTATCTGATCATTATATTCAGTTAGGAGGTGCTGATTGTGTTACAATTCGACAGAGGCAGGTTTACCTTTGCTGCTACTCTTTTGGCTAGGCTAACTTTACCGCACTCATTAGCATCTGCTAGCTCATTGTTTTTGTACGCTCTCATCAACCTTGTTTCCTCTTGTTGCCATTCCCAAAGTTACTACGTTGTGAATATAATGGAGCATTTTTCTGCTGAAGGGCTAAATATTTCTCAGCATTTCATAGGGGCTAAAATGAGAGTGAATGTAAGCTATACTATAGGAGCAACAACTAAAGTACACCTAAACTAGCAGACATTAAACAAGTAGAGACTAAAAGGCTAAAGTCATGCTAGCTTCACTGTCAAGCTGTACATAGACAGTGCTTTTGAGCTAAATGCTAATGTAAACATGCTCACAATGCGTCTTAATGTTTAGCCATGCGTGTTGTTAAGTGTGTTAGTATGCTAACATTTGCTAATTAGCACTAAACATCAAGTAACCTACAGTTGGAGCTATACTTTGCAGCATGACATTTTTTTTAAAGGTATCGATTATAAGATTGACATTAATGTCTTTAACATGTTTTATTGAAATATGCCTCCATGAGAGAATTCAGTCCTCTTATATGTATCATCTTAGTTTAGTGTGTTAGCATGCTAACATTTGCTACTTAGCCATAAACATCAAGTAACCTACAGTTGGGGCTGTACTTTGCAGGAAGTTTAACCTAATGGTACTGGTATACAAAAAGTCAGGGGCTTTTAGAAACCGTCACAAAGAAAGACATAGTATCACTACACAGTATTTGGACACCAGTGCCTGTGGATAGTTGCTGATATTATCAATAAATTCTCGTCTTTCTCATCCCTCCTTCTTTTCTCTCACCACCCAGAGGGAGATAGCTACGTCAGCATTTACTGCATTGCTCCAAAAGTGATGATGACAGTGATGGCCATGATCATGATGATGATGCAATTCCATAATGAGGTTAAAAACTATTCATGCAGAATTTAAATGATAGTTTTGGGACAATGAATGTGTACGTTGAGGGACTGAGAGTATAGTTGTGTATGTGTGTGAAAGTATCGGAGAGACGTGAGACTCTCATGGCAGCATGCAAAGCTCTCAGTGTCTTCAGCTCTGTGTTATGTGATGTGACATGTACTGTGGTTTCCACTGCCAGCCTGTGTATTTGCGTCTCTTCCTCTGGCTGTATTATTAATTCAGGGACCACGCGAGAACACGCCTTGTCTCCTCCTCCGCTGTCTCTCGGAGAGATATTTGAAAAAGAAAGATTAAAAGGAGAGCATAATTAGACAGGAGGATTTCCACTATCATGGTAATTGAAGCTGTGCTGTCATTTTACAATGTCTAATTGGTCTCATATTACAGAAAAGCAATTACGACAGCGGGGAGTTTCTTGTCAATTTAAAGGGACATTCAGATTTCCTGTTTGATGTATACTTTTCATCTCAGCACTGTCCAGTTATTTTCTCTGAGCCACTTCTGTCAGAGCATCCCACTTAAAAGCATAGAGTTACTTTTGTGCATTTCATCTATATCATGTCAGTGGGAAGTAGGCATATTATGGTTGTTACACAGTCATGTTTTGCTTAACTGCCTTAAATCTTTGTTCCCCGCTGCCTTTACAAGCACAGGAGGTCAAACAGGTGCCGTCCCAGAAGCCAAAATTAGACGACAGATCTCATTAAAGATACACCACCATTCAGATTTGAGTGAAGATGGTGCCATCCCTGAGCTGCGTCCTGAGCTGATTCCTCCAGAGGTGCATTCATCCTTTCCAAAGCAAGCTTGTAATTTAGGTCCTGCCCCTGATAAAGATTTTCTCTCCCTGCTCTCCTTAGACGCTGCTGCTCAATGCGGCAAGGTTACATTTTGTGTTTGTGAATCACGCGCCTTGGTGTCAGACTGCGTGGTGCATGAACATCACAGAGAGCATAAAGGAAGGTTTGGCCTGCGTTGACCGGCCTTGCAGTGTATCAGAACATTGTGGGCTGACTTCACCTCCGACTACATGTTATGTTGTTAAAGCAGTCGGTTACCTAAGACTCCACTCGCTGTGTTCTGGTGGAACACGGGTCTGCTTACTGATGCTACCATCCGTGAAGTGGTTTCTTGTGTCTTAGCTTCGCTCTTAACTGAAGGAGATTGTTGTGTGAGCTGCTGCGTTGTTTTCATGGCTTCATCAAGTCCCAAATTTATAGAAGTAGGTGGTAAAAAAAAATGTAACCAGCAGCACGGCACTGTCTTTTTTGTTGTTGTTGTTCCTTTGTAAAACCTGGCACCAATGATACACATAATGCGTGCAGTTTGGTCAGAAATTCTAGTGTGTTCTGCTTGTAGATGCTAATGTAGCCTCGATAAGCTAGCATCAAGGGAGGATGGGGGTTGTTTTTCTTGGACAAATAATCCCATGGCCAGAAGGTGGATGCTTTGATATTTTCAACCATTTGATGGAATTACAAGGTACTTTCTCTGGCCAAATTACTGACTCTAATTCCCACAGTTCCCATTTTCTTGCTGATGCCTCAACAAAAAAGAAATTTGTTGTTTCCCCTTAAAGGTCTTGAGTTTTGGTTTCTTTTTCTTGTTTTTTGTGCATCCCACCACATCGCCACCATTAGTCATTTTACCTGCGTTTGTTAGCAGACAATAGAGACAAGGACGGTCCTTCAAGCAATACAAAGTCATTGCGTGGGCTCGACTCAATTGCCCTCTTTGAAGGATCCCACTAAAATTGAATTGCGCTGATGGTTTTCTCTTATACCAGAGTTAGAAGATTATAGCTTGTTGGCTTGTCAGCATCGTGGATGAATTACTGAACAGGCCTACTGGGTACTGATTGAGGGACCCAGGACCGAAAGCTCTATATGAAGTGGCTGTTGAACTTTCTAACAGACATATACAAATAATGCAAAATGGCTACAAAGAGACCGTATTCAAGAGGTAGGTTTATAAGGGCCTTTTACAAGTCTGTGTTTAGGGACACAGTTTTTCATTAAGGACCTGTGTCCACTAACCGCTTTTTCAGCGCTCAGCTTCTTAAGTGCAAAAACGCCCTCAGTGTTGCTGTGCCCACAGCGCTCTACTTTTGGAACACCGCCAGCTAGTCAATATCACTTCTCTCTTACCGACCAATCAAAATCAAGAAGGGGCAAGACTTCTGATGTCAACTTTGTTAATAACAATGACAGAGGAGAAACTAATCCTGGTTGTCGCTAACATTTATCTTCATCAGACGTTTCTTCTGCCAAGGGAAGCGCATGTGCCGCGTTACAACGTAACCGAGCAACCGTAAGCGCCTTTGAGAAGCGCTCTGAAATTGAGTTCATTGAGGTTGCAAAGAGCCCTATCAGTCCGTGTCTGTAGGCTTTATTGAGTTACAAATAGCAACAATTTAGTGATGTAATTTTTGGGTTTTGCCTTTATTTATAGGACAGCTGAAGAAAGAAATGTTGGGGGAGAGAGAGGGGGATGACATGCACCAAATGATCGGCAGAGTTAACCTGCGATTAATTTTACGTTACCTCTAGTCTTCATGGTCAAATGAGGTCGCCTCAGGTGACACCTCTTCAGACTTTACACAGCTCCCACTTAGAGCAAAAAAGAGCTTCATACAACTTCTTTTCATATCTAGAGAAGTACTCTCCTCTTCAAATAGTGCTAAAGGATCGTTGATTATTGACGTAAGCAGTGTTTGTCACACATGAGCCATTAATTCTTTCCTTACATATGTGACATTTAGCTTTTATCCTGTTTCTATAGCATCAAACAAAGACAGGAATGTTTTCCCGTCGAAGGGCAATTTTCCCCCCTTGTTGTTATCTGCCACTTCCAGTACAAGCACTCTCTATAGCACACCATGTCAAGTGCTAGCTATGCCAGCTTCCTGACAAGTAAATGAAAGGTCCCATCGTTCTTCTACTTCCTTCCCATGTGACACCCACTGTCCCCATTCCGTCACCGTCAGAAAGCCGAACAAGATGCCGAGAAACTCAAAAACGGTCCATTATGGGCTGCCGGGGGGAGCGCAGACGCCATTAAGGAACGGTATCGGTTACAAATAATGCATGTCTCCAGTCTCATCTGGTCTGAGAGGAACGGGACAGCGCGGAGATGTACAGATGCACCACAGAGACCTTTTGCATGCTGAATGATGCCCTCGCCCGCACAGACCAAGGACATCGCCTCACCAGAGAGATGCTTAAAGGAGGATCCAGGCACGGGCTCTCCGTATAATCCGACTCAAAGCACACTTATTACAGCATATTGGGAATGTCGGATACGCGGTGTTACAGTTCATAAAGTGGGCTGATAAAGGAGCGTCCTCATCAGTCTCAATCACCTCACCGCTCGTAATATCAATGTCACTTTTCATGACTGCAGGAATTAAAGTCCGCAGGGACGAAGGAAGTCATTACGTGGAGAAGTCATTTCTCTTTAAACATCTTTGCACATGCTGCAGCACTCAGGCTTTTTTCACAAGGTTAAGCACAAAGCACTTACTGAAACATCTCTAAAGTGATGAAAGATGCACTGATCAAAATGCATTACAATCAAATGTGTTAGTTAATGCTTCGCTGTTCAGAAAAGCTTCTACTACACTGCGTTATGTCCCTGTAATAGATTTTATAATGAAATACGCTGATAGCAAAACGTTACATGCTGGTTTGCTTTTGCATTACATCTGCACAGAACATGTCAGAGAAGTTATTTAAAAGTGCAGCTAAAAGTGGATGCACTTACTAAAAGCAATTGTTGCGACATTAGAGCCTGATATGTTGCCTGATTTCTGCAGAACTGCACAGAGACATATCTTGATTGCACCACACTGTCATTGTCAGACCTTCTCTGTCAAACAGTGATGAAAGTCAAAACTGAGCCCGTCCGCTTTCTTATCCGCGTGACAGTCTTAAGATGTAATCTCAAAACTCCAAAGGCTCGCTCTTTTACTGTGAGATGCCATTAAGTTCTGAGGCGTTTATGTCTTTTTAATGAGAGAGCTAAATTGCCTTCATACGCAGTGATTTTTGTGCAAATGAAAGCCTCGCAGACTATGAATGTCAAGTAGACGACTAAATGTTCCTCCCGCACATTGTGGGCCACGGGCTGCGACGTGAGGATTCACTCTGACAACCATGTGACAAAGCCGAGCTGTACTCTCTGTTTCAAGTGTAATGAACAAACACAGAAGACTGCTAGCGCTCGACACGGTCGTTAACGTGTGTAACAAAAATGAAACAAGACGTGCTTCAGTGCAAAAGTCGAGGAACACTGTACCAAATATTTGTTCTGCTGTTTCCTTTTGATCGAGACTAGACGACGCACACCCGGATCCTGCTGAGAAACTCTGAGGGTGCAGGTAATACCTTAAACATCCCCAGACACAGCCAGGATTGTGACAGTGAAGGCAAAGGGTATCAGTTATTTAACACTGGCGATATATTTTCTAAGAGCACATTTGACAGCTAGATTAGATATTTCTCTGATAGCAACAAAATGTTCTCAGGCAGACAGATCTGTTATCTTACAAAGTGATCCTAACTCAAGGGTCGCTGACTAGCTTCTGAAGAATGTTCAGTTTTCATTTACTTTCACATGAGCTATGTATGGACTTCTTTGGGTGAATGACCTTCAACCTTTGCTCACAAACTAAATAGTGTTCAATTTCAGATAGTCTGGGGTCTTTGGTGCTTCGCAAGATGTAGTTTTCCCTAGTGTGACCTCTGTCAGGACTGAGTACACTTCACCCCGCTGTTGAAGACTGTGAAAAAACCATTAGACATTTATTTTAAATGGTTTACTCTGAATAATATTTCAAAGGCTAACAATGAACTCTCAGGCTAAGCTTTTATTTATCTGTCGTCAGTCCCTCCAGGAAGTTGCAATGTTGCATTCAGAATTCAAACAAAGTCAAACAATCGCTGCAACTTTTTCTTGGCCTTGAAGTTTTGGCCAATTGCTGCAAATTTGACGCATCCTGATCCCTTGTGCTGAGACTATTGTCCAATCGGAGGCTGTATTCCAAACTTTCTACCAACCGGAGGCCTTGTATAGGGAGACAGTAATCCCCTTGTCTTTTACCCATTGTTTTATACTGCAGCAGCAGCCGAAGAAAACTCCGAAATGTGATAAATAATGTAAAGATTCCCCTGGAAAGCACTGTAATGTACACATTTTATTTGGTATCCTGACATGGAAACTAACCGGAAGTGATGTAAACTACCTGTTTGTTCCTAAAAAAATAGTGCAACAGCAAAAATCATGACATCAACGTGATGTCAGAAGACAAACAACTTGCTCTGTATTGGAGCATTTTTCCGAGGCGCACACTCCACAACTTTTAAAAAAGCTACTGCAAAATTAGGCATTTTTGGTCGCAACAATTAGAGAAAATGTCTCTGAAATCCTGTGGGAATTGTGTAATATTGCCTTTGCCAACAAAGTTGCAAGTTAACTTTTCACCTAGTTAGTTGTCTTTTTCAACATGAGGTACAAAAAGCTGAAATAGAACAGATTTGTGTGTAGCTTGGAGGACGTCAACTCTTGGATAAATATGCCATTTCTCATAAGAACTAGGTATTATGCTGTATTCATAAAATTAGAGGAAGATCTAATACCTGTGACTTCCATCCATCCATCCATCCATTATCTATAGTGCCTATACTGTTCAGGGTCGCAGGGGGGCTGGAGCCAATCGCAGCTGTCGTTAGGCGAGAGGCGGGGTACAGCCTGGACTGATCGCCAGTCAACCACAGGGCTGACACAGAGAGACAGGCAACCATTCACACTCACACCCACACCTACAGGCAATTTAGAGTCACCAAGTAACCTTATGAGCATGTCTTTGGACTGTGGGAGGAAGCCGGAGTACCCGGAGGGAACCCACATATGCACAGGGAGAGCATGCAAACTACCTCGGACTACGAAGTTTTCAGTCTTCGTAGCATCACACATATTAAACCACATCTTGTGGATGAACTTAGGCTGTTTTCTCTCTGTAAAGCAATGAGGCCTTAAAACACAATTAGCTCAGTTTACTGATGATCTTTGTCAGAGCTGATAATTGCCATGTGGTTTATTTGCCTTTCATATACATGATACAACACTCGCTATTAAAACACTCCAAGCTGTGCAGGGTTTTCAATTATATTCTAATCTTAAATTTTGTATTAAAGGACATGAAAGGAATTAATCAGGGGAAAATATCATATGCAAAAGGTTAGGTTATAAATAAGAGAAATAGAAAGATGTATAAGGCTCTGTTTAATGTTTAATCTCATCTACACAAGAGGGAGAAGAAAATGTGCAGATTGTCTCTTTATTTTAAGGTTTTTTGCTTCATAATTAAAAATGAGTAAAGCAGCATTTCATATGCTTGAATATTACTAAAGCAAGGTAATCTAATTCCTGTTTAGTGTAGTGAAGTGAGGTTTTAAAGTGTTCTCTAAAACAGCACAGCAGCTAAGTCTGATCGTTTGTCCTTGGCCCTACATTTGGCAGAAACAGATAAATCAAACACAGTAATGGATCGCTGTGTTTCACTTTAAAGGTTTGGCTTTGTTTCTCAGGAGGAGGTGGATTGAAACTTACTCTGAGAGCTTTGATCTGATTGTTTTCTTTGGTCTGACTGGTCCTGCTTCCCCCCATGGAATATTACATCTTGAAATACACAATCAGATGTGGACAGGACCTATTTGGGAAGGGATTTCAGTAATTGGGCCTATGATAAGAACAAGGTTAAAATGTTTATATTGTAGTCATAGTGTCAGGCGATCTTACTCTTCAATACTGGCAGAGAGAAAGTAAGCTAACTTTTCGAGTTTTGCTTGATATACCCAGGAAAAGGCTAACACAAGCTGTGTGTCAATTCAGGGGCTGCATCCTTCGAAGGACGCAGGCCACGAAGGATGAGTCATTCGTAGCTAGCGCAGACCGCTAAGGCCGAACTGAAATGAGAGGGTCTGGTCTACAGAGGATTTCCTGTTTGTGTCACCAGCTGTTCCCGCCCTTACACTTGCGTCACGAAGCGCTGCTCCTGTTGCCTAGCACCAGGTAGCTAGCTGACTAACTAGCTAGCATAACAAACACCATGTAGCTTAACCATTTTAAAGATAATTTGTTTCAAGGTCCCTTTCGTTCATTTTAACATTTGTATCGCTAGCTATTCGACTGCATTGAATCTCGGGATACGCTGGGCCACGAAGGATGCACTCGATGGATCCTTCGTGGCCCGGGAGACGGAAGACGCATTTGTCAGCAGCATCTGAAGGAGCCTTCAAAATGGGAAAGCCTTCAACACGCCGCTGTGACGCATTCGTCTGGATTGTTTTGCCCTTTGAAAACAGGAAGCTATCGAGGGACTTGTTGTGGACATTGATTGATGTTTACAGCAGCTAAAAGAGTTCAAGGTGAGAATATTCAAACACAAAGAGTGACGACCTTACCCTGCTAGCTAACTAGCAAGCCTGCGCATAATGGAGGAGAGGCTTAAAAATCAAGACGAGTCTCTGTCATGTATCCCTGTTGTTCCGTTTTTTGCATTTTCATTTATTTCAGTGTTCAGTTTTCATTCCCTGTTTTACTTGACTTACTTTCTTCCTTCTTGTATATTTAGCTCTACTTCCTGCCATGATTGTGTGCCCCGCCCTGATTGTTTTCACCTGGTCCTTGATTAGTCCCACCTGTGCCTGATTAGCCTCAGCTGCAAAGTTTGTTTAGCCTTTGTCTCTTTTGTTTCTGTGCTAGTTCATTTTCATCAAACCGTGTACCCTTGCTTTTTGTATAGATGTATTCCATGTGGCTGTACTTGTGTTTTCTCCTGTTTTCTGACCTTTTGTTTGTTTGTTTAAATAAATCTTAAGTGTGCTATTGTTTCCTCTCCCTTTATGTTAAAACAGATACTGGTGTGTCAGTGAAAATCAGTGCAAGATTGCAAATTACAACAATTTTTTTTTTTTTTTTTTTTGGAACATAAAGCTCTTCAGGTTCAGTCACACCTGCTGTAGCATACATTTCCTCTTTAGCATTCAAGATAAGTTGACCTTTAACCCCTTCTTTTGTGATAAAAGGCTCTGCTGTAAGCCAAGATTTCAATGTCTCCTCACTGTAGTCACTACCTTTATATTGAATGAGGAGGGCTCATACACCTGTGTATACCAGAGTTTGGATTCTACAGCTGTTTGTTGGTTATAAAATGAGCGCTGTGGCTCACTAAGGTTGTTTAGCTGAGGGCACTGCCACTGGCATCCATGCATTCACATTCTGTCCCGCTGCTGACTGCAAACAGCTGACTGATCAACACATGTACTGCTCTGATCATGTTGTGCTGCGGGACACACCGACAGATACTACCTGTTAGAGCTTTGAAGCATATGCCCCAGACATTAGTTTAATATCTTTGTTCTTGCGTTTATGTGAACTTATGAATTGCTGACTATATTATGTTTACAGGCGGCATTTTTGGGAGAGAAAGAAGTGTTTAATTAAATCTACCACACCGCAGTTGCAAAGAGGTCCTGAAAAACAAAAACACTTAAGGTTGGGAAAGATTGTGGCTCTGCTTAAATGTTAATAAGCTTGTTGTGTTTTGAGATTCAATTATTGATGTTATGTTCACAAACAATCCAATTCTTTTCTACAGCTCTTTGGTATGAACGAAGAGGAGCATGGATCGTTCTTCAAAGCTTGCTCTTTTTATTGCTTTACTTTTACTTGCCTTTAATCCACTCCCCTTGTTCCACTCCGGTCCAGTGTGTGGCAGTATGGCACCTCTGAGCTTTTTTGCCAGCTGTCATTAAACACCAGAAGAAGAAGAAATCCACTCTTTAGTTTAGGTTTACAGCGAGTACCATGTCCCAAGTCAGGGCTGCATCCTTCGATGGACTTATTTCAAGGCCGATGGTGTCACAGCGGCACGTCGAAGGCTGTCGCATTTCAAAGGCTCCTTCAGAACCTGCTAGCTAGTTAGCTAGGAAGTAGAGCTACATACACAAGGGAGAAACTGAACACTGAAATAAAACACTGTAATAAATGAAAAACTGGAACAACAGGAATGATACAGAAACGCTGTCTTGAATTTTAAGCCCCTCCTCCATGATGCACAGGATAGCTAGTTAGCTAGCAAGTTAAGGTCGTCACTCTTTCTGTTTGAATATTCTCGCCTTCAACTCTGTTGGGTACTGTAAACATCAATCAATAGCTGTGTCCCTATCCAGGCCACAAAGGATCCATCGGGTGCATCCTTTGCAGCCCAACGTATCCCAAGATGCATTGCGCGCCAATTCAAACGAGATGGCAAACTCTTAAGCAGCAAGAATAAACTTTTAAATGTAAAAGTTTTTGGTTTCAACTCAATCAAATAGCTAGCATTACACATATTTACAAAAACAAAAGGGCTCTTGAAAGAAATTATCTTCAAAATAATAGGTCTAAGTTACGTGACTTTAGTCATGCTAGCTAGTTAGCCCGCTAGCTACCTGTTGCTAGGCAATAGGAGCAGCATTTGGTGACGCAAGGGTAAGGGCGGGAACAGCTGCTGACACAAACAGGAAATCCTCCGTAGACCAGACTGTCTCATTTCAGTTCGGCTTTAACGGTCTACGCAGGCTACGAATGGAGCATCCTCCGTAGACCGCGCCCTTCAAAGGCTGCAGCCCCTGGATTGGTACACAGCTAAAGTCTAAACAAGTCCCTCCCTTGGGAGTCCCATTTCGAAGTCTCCTTCAGGTGCGGCTGACAAATGAGTCCTCCTTTTCCTGGGCCACGAAGGATCCCTCAGGTGTATCCAACGTGGCCCAACATATCCTGAAATTCATTGTGTGCCAATTTAAACGAGATGGTTGACTCTTAAATGGCCGAGGAATAAACTTTAATATGTAAACGTTTTTGGTTTTAACTCAATCAAATAGCTAGCAATGCAAATGTTAAATAAAAGGGGCGCCTTGAAACAAATTATGTTAAAATAATTGGTTAAAAACATGACCTTAGTTATGATAGCTAGTCTAGCTAATCTTTCCATAACCCTGGCCATGTGCTTTGAAGTAAAGTTTAACTTGACAGATACTTAATTAACAAAATCGACTTATTAAGTTAATAGAAATCAAACCTTCAAAATAATATGTGTGCTTCAAATGTGTCCAATGTGGAATCAGTTTCTACCAGACAGGGTTGATAATGTTGTATAAAGTGTGTCTGTGCACTCTGTAACACACTGCATGGTTCCTGGTCACCATGGCTTTTAATAAAAGCTGATTTCCTCAGAAGCAGCTTCTTCTGTTCCGCTCTCTGATGTCTGATCTTAAAATACAAAACTAAACCAGCCTGAAATTGTATGTCGAGATTGAGTCAGACATCACATCATGTTGCCTTCCGCTCCCATAAACTTTTATCATTACCTCGATTTACCTGAACGAGGAGTCTATTGGAAAACGACATAAATAACTAAAAGAGGAAGGAGAATGGTGGTTGTTTATATGCAGGGCCTCAAGTGGAGGCCGGTGAGGAGAGACGACGCACGGCAGAGCGAGCGATAAACACAGGAGATACGGGGGGAGATTGACGAGTGAAATCAGCAGCATGATTAATGTGACAACCTTTAAGGAAAGGTTATGGATCCGGAGGGAACACTAATGTCTAACACTAATGTAGGACACGGAGGAGATGCAGAGAGGAGGAAAGGGCAGGAGTCAAGTGAGGTGCCAAATTACAGGAGTAAGCCATTCTCATAGAGTACTGTACTCTGTGGTCTCTGAGCTCCTACAGTCACCTCAGTGTTTGCCTCACACGCTGCCCAATTCCATTATTAATAATTTAAGTCACAGTCAGTCATAATATTTTGTTACTATTGCAAAATACCATTGCACTTGAAAAGTGAGGTAAATTAACAACTGCGGCATGTAATATGAATGATTGCAGAGTCGGCTTGTTTAACACATGAAGAGGGCGACAATATTTCTATTTACAACCCTTTAAAAACTTGGTGGGACATCAAATTTACTGGACTTCTTTCGGCGGAGTGATATGATTCCAGTTAGTCCTCCAGATTGTGTGATTAGAGCCACATCCCTGGCAATGGTCTGTTCGTCATAGCAACAGTCTGCTATCGAAACATAGAAACCTCCGGATGCATCTCTCGCTGGGCCGTTCCTTTCAGAGGGAGGGGCGCAATGCACCCTGGGTATTGTATGAATGTAGAATGGGCAAAACCACAAGGTGTTTGTAGAACTTTCTCCACAGCTATGGTGCCAATTTCAAATATTATTGCTTCTATCGATTACAGAGAACACCAGCTTTGACTGACGGGGGGGGGGGGGTTGTGAATTTTGCATTCTTAAAGAACTTGATGAGCTGCATCAATTGGCACTTGTCCCTTTTTACATGAGGAAGCTGCAGTAGTTGGCAAGCTAGATACTGCATGTAGAGCGATGACGTCTCTGCCATCAGCAAGCAAAACAGCAGACCAGTTTAGATCACTGTGGAAATCAGAGATATGGGCGGCAATTCAAAAACCCCACAATTGTATGGACAACCTCCTTCAAACTGACCTCTGTTGACCTTTGTTCAAACCAGTGAGACAAGCCGAGAGCAGAGGCGTGTGAAAACCCCAAATTCTTCTTACCAAAACTGGAAAATAGTGTCTTTTTGAAGTAATTCATCACCTGAAATATTAGATTTGAGAATATTTTCCCCCTGTTTTTGATTCTTTCTTGAAAAAATAGTACAATCCTACCACATAACTGAACTGTTCCGTGTATCTTAGCTAGGGGACGTCTCTTTGTGTTAACCTCTTCTCTCTGTTTTTCTCTCTCTTTGTAAACTAGAGGCAAAAATGGCAACCGGCAAAAACTTTTTAAACGAGATATAAAAAAGACAGGAAAGTCACAAAGTCACAGTGAATCAAACATTATACTAGTTGTTTAGCAGCACGCTGTATAACTGTGATGTTGCATGTCACCCACAGCCTCTCTTGTCTGCGACTGCTCTCCTGTATAAAGGTAAACCAGGCCCAGAGTGTGACAGTAAAACTGTGTTAAAAATATGTTTCTCGTTGCTCCTGGCCTGCAGAGGAGGGATGGAGACAGATCAGAGCTGCTACTTTGAGAGGATAAGTCAGAGAAGTCAGCAGACTGTAAACAGGTGGAGGTTTTACACGACACAAAAGCAGCTGCACTCACACACACACGCACACACACAATGTCTACCACGCTACATCATAACATCAGTCAGTCCCACTGTTGAACAGGGACATGGTCTGTCTTTACTTATTTACCGCTCACTGTATTAGCCTTTGCTCTGAACAACTTTCTGCCCGGCTCTCAGATATATTGTTGTGCTTTTCCCTGTTGTTCAGCCCACCTGCAACAATATCCAACTCCTACACATGAATGTCTGGATGAGAGAATTCCTACACCATGAACTGAGAGTACAAGCCTTAACACAGCCTGTAATCAGGCAGAAGCGGTGGGCTGAGATGTGCCTTTGAGGCTAATTACAGGTATTAAACACCAGTCGCCTGTTGGACTGACAGTGGATGTTCATTTATGTAGCACAGGTTTATTGACTGCTTTAGTGATGATGTCAAATTTCCCAATAGGGACAATGAAGTATACGGTATCTTATCCTTGTGTATCCTAACATATCGTGTCCTATCCTATCCTATTGGATCGTATCGTCTCATATCCTAGACTATCATATCGTATCGTATCCTTTTGTATTGTATCGTATCATAACTTAAGGTAACATAACGTAACGTAATATATCGTAACATATCATAATGTAGTGTATTGTATTGTGCTATATCGTAACGTAACGTAACGTAACTTAACAAATCGTATAGTAACATATCGTATAGGAACATATCGTATCGTAACATACCGTAAAGTATCATATTGTATCATATCCTATCATATCGTCTCTTACCATTTTGTATCCTAGCTTATCTTAACGTATCATAGTTATCATGTTGTATCCTTTTGTAGCGTATCGTATCCTAGCCTATCGTATTGTATACTATCCTATCCTGAAATTTCTGCAGACATTCACGGTACCCAGAAGATCAGTCGTAATGGCTTTGAAACCTTGATCTAGTTTTTTGTTGGGGGGAAGGACTGTCTTGAAATTTTATATGATTTTCATTGGTGCACACTTTAATTTCCCCTCATGTATAGTTGTAATAAGTTGATTCTCTGACTTCTCTATAAGAACTACTAATATCTGTACTTTGGATTTTATGTAAAGTATCAAATGTTGCATGCTTACATACTAAACTATTACGGTGAATATGGTGGACCAGATAAACATTAGCATGTTTGAAGGTCATTGTGAGCACAAGTAGTAACTAATAGTATACTTTTTGGAGTTATACAGAAAGCATGCAAAGACAGTCACATTGTAATTCAAAATGTGATTGCTAATTTAATAAAACATGATTTTAGTATGCATGCCGTTTTACTAAATGTTAGACAGTTTCCTTGAGTGAAAACCTGCTTGGATTAATGTGTAGAATGGATTTTGGACTTCTGTTTTCCTTATGCGCAAAGAAGCCCTTGGATATGAACATATATATTTGCCGGAAATTTTCTCAAATTGCTGAAGAAAATGGTTCCAAAAGTATTTCTCTTTCCATTTGCATTAACTACATCTTTTTAGATTACACTAGGCACCAGTATTCCTGTCTGCAGTACGTCCGTCCTCTGCTCCCTCCCTTCAGCATCTCTTGCTTTAGTTTCCATTTTTATCTATACTTTGAATTCCTCCCTCATCTCTGCTTAATGGCCCCTGTTTAGTTTGTGCTCCAGTGAAGTCAGACTGCTGCTGCTTTAGAGATGAGTATTCAGGGCCGAGATGAGATGCAGTATGCCTCCTCTCCATTATTGATCCATAATCAACTTACAGGGATCTTGACCCCCTATTTCATACCCCACATATTTTAGGGACACCACACAAAAGAAAGATATATTAAAGCAATATTCAGCACTCATTTTTGCCCCTAATATATCTTCATAAATATGTGTTAATTTTCCAACCAGGTTTGGTTTGTACCCTCAATTTCCTCCTTGACACTAAAACTGTCTTGGCACAGGGATGCAGCTCCACCGTGCGAGACATTACATTGTTATAATGTCTAATTATAGCTGCTTCCTACAGCTGTGATACTTTAATAACAACTCTCTCCTGGAAAGCAGCACCACGGTTTAAACATACAATACTTAAGCTAGTGAGTGTGACATGACTGTAGGGGAGGTACCGATGATAACACAGGCCAGAGGTAAGAGACGCCCGTTAGCTCCCCCCCTCTCCTCCTACTCCTCCCCTCTCGACAGCCATCTGTATCACTCAGGGAAAGCCTCCTCCAGACAGCTCTGCAGACCCGTTGATCCTGATGCTTTTTGACACTGATGGTGCACACAGCTGACCTTTGGGCTGTCGAGTGCACTCAGACAACACTTGCTGCATGTGTTTATGTCCCAGAGACGGTCTAATGAGGATGTATCCGCAGCCAGCAAACTCCAGGAGCAAATGCCGGGATGCAGCTGCTGCCACCGAGGCTGTAAGCACAGATACTTGTCTGACTCTTAGAAAAGTCGGTGGAGGCATTTCTGTGGCACTGAGTTAGGACAAATCATCCCATGATAATATCAGGACATATTTTTTGTGAATCTTGTTTTCAATTGGGACAAATAATGCGTTTTATAGACTTTAGTAGGACACCATTGTCACATTTTGGAGAGTTAAATCAGCTAAATTTAGCCACGAAAACATTAATACAGCGGGCTTTAACATCTCCCATGTTTGGGATTTAACCTCATTTTTCAGGACTCAAAGTATTTCCCGCCTCAACATCCACAGTGTTACTTTACACCCCCGTGTCGAACTATCTCCTGGTTCACACAGTTTTCAGGATACAAACGAGCTTTTTTTGTTACTCATTATAACTTATAGCACACTTGAAATTATTTCTGCAGGGGGGGAACTTGTCCTTGTTAGCATTTAACAGCCTGTTCTCACCTGACATGGCAGCCTTAAACACTAATTGGCTTCATCTAAAGTGAAAATAATTATTGTGATGATTTTACAACTGAATATAATTTTTTTCCCGTTCCAGCTTTGCTGGAGTTTTTGCTTAACCCCTTTGAAACAAACCACGGCCACAGGGCATTGCATGATCCTGATTAAATGGATCCATATAACCATAATAGAAGAATAGCAAACAAAACTAACATAAACAGACTTCAGAATTGACATCAGTACAGTAGGTACAGTATTTTATTGCACACATGCCATTCCACTCTGCTCGTGAGAATGAGCATCAAAAATCTACATAGCTCAAATAACTCATGTTGCATGCAGAGATGTTTATGTTTCTACACTTGTTTTGGATCGATATATTCAAAACGGGCAGCACGGCGGCGCAGTGGTTAGCGCCTCACAGCTGGAAGCTAGTTCGGATGAAGAGGGCCTTTCCGTTTGGTGTGCATGTTCTTCCCGTGCATGCGTGGGTTCCCTCCCGGTACTCCGGGTGGCTTCCTCCCACGGTGCTCGTTAGGTTCATTTGTGACTCTAATTCGCCCGTAGGTGTGAATGTGAGCGTGAAAAGTTTCTATGTGTCAGCCCTGTGATCCAGGATGTACCACCTGCCCTCCCATGACACTGAACAGGATAAGCGGTATAGATAATGGATGGATGGATATTCAAAGTGTACATTTAGCAACATTTATTTAAAAGCATGTCAGATTTTAGTATCTTTTTTAATGACAAAAATTTCAATACTTTATTTGATTGAGTAAATGTTACCTTATGTATTGAGTGAGTGCCTAAATTTAACAAACATGATAGACTAAAATAAATTAGGTACATTTTACTTAACATTTCCCATTACATTACACAACTAATTACATAATAAAAATGACTAATAATAACTCTTGACACATAAAGACAGACAAGCTTTCATGCTTAGCTTTCATGCTAACGAGTATGTCTTTAGTCTGTGGGAAGAAGCCGGAGTACTGGAAGGAACCTGAGCGTACACAGGGAGAACATGCAAACTCCACACAGAAAGGCCAACTACGTCTAAACCGGGACACCACTGCACCACCGTGCATCATTTTGGGACTTGAAGATGCTCAAATAAAAATAAGTAATAATCAACAACATTAGCCTGCTCGTGTTAATTTACTTACTAATATTCAGGAAAGTCAGCCAGTGTAGCCGCAAAGAGAGGGATACAAATTTAAATGTCTTGTCATATACAGGCACGTATGCCAATATCTTTGGGTAGATTTTATTATGTTATTTTGGGTTGCAAATGTCACTGTTGAAATTCAGTAATGTAGGTAAACTTTACTAATTTTAATTAATTTACTTGCTGACTTATATACTTTTAGTATAATTTACACAATCTGCATGGATTTTATGTACTACTCTAATACTGTGAATAACTGACCTATTTAACTTTTAGCTTCGGTTGTACAAAAACTCGGGCTGTGGAGCTGTTTGAAGATACTCCAAGAAACGACAAAATCAATCAGCAAAAAATATAAATTTCTAGTGCAGATTTCAGAGGGCTAATCATTAAATTATTCATTCATTATTTAAAAAGCATGTTGATAAAATCAACTAATCAATGAACTGTTTCATCTCTAGAGCAGCCTCGGTGACAGCCGCTCCGTCCTCGTCACACTGTAGCACATATTGAAGCAGACTCTGATAAAGCCTGTGATGTAATCTCAGTGTTCGAGCTGATGTAACAGGATTGTAAGGACAAAAATGGAACAAGTTGTTGTTAAAAATCAAACAACGAAACCCCAACAAACGTTTTATTTTCCTGCACTTGAATGCACTTTGGAAATATTCCAGTGCAAATTTCAGAACCCTTTTCATGTGCGTTGAATCCAAACCTGAAGGACACAAACGTGGCAACAAGGAGGCTGTTTTAAATTGTGCCACTCTTTTATTTCCGCTCCTGTGTGCCACTGCGTGAATGTTTGCTGCGTTGAAAGAACTGAAGCAGCTTTGGAGCCAGTGTGAAATCTCAGCGCCGCGCTCCACTTTATCCGCCCGACTGTTTTCTCTCTCTGGAGACGGGGTCGCATCATCATTAAATATTCACAGGAAAGCTCACGGGACATCACCTTCGGAGAGGTTTACCTGACCAACACCTGTCCGATCTTTGTTTTCCATCAGAGTGAGCGCTGACATATCTGCGCTTCAGCAGAGTGGATCTCCTTGGAGGTCTTGAAACACTGGCGTGAAGGGCAGAGTCAAGCTCCTGTGTGTGGGCTGACACGCTCACGCAAAATGTCAACTTCACAGACAGGATTCAAAGCAGATATTTTGTAGTTTTTTTCTTAATTTTAGGCTTCCCATCTTTCACTTTTGACACTGCAGAAAACAGCTGAATCTATATTAAGCTTTCTCGTCGACTTCCACGTTCCCTGACTGTCCTTTTGCAATCATTCAGAGCATATTCAATCTCCGTGCGTGAAGCAGTGGTGTGTAAAAAAGAATAATAACGCCTGCGTGCCACTTCTTCACCGTTGAAATGCCAGCTTATTTTGTTTCCTGCCCTGCTGTGAATGGGAGACAAATGATGGGTCGGATACCCACTTAAAAGTGCAACACATTTGAGGGCAGAAAAGTTGCAGCTCATTATTTTGCTGAGTGACATGTTTAGGATAAAGTTGGGTCAGTTTTACTCACTTAATGTACGTCTGCGGGTTAGCATTATGACTTAAATCCCAATTATTCTACATGTTGGCAGGTGGGAGACAATCTGTAGAATAAAAACAGTCCTCCAACTCTTGTGCGAGGGTTCAATTGTGAAGGGCAATTTATAGAAAGTTGTAATAATGTCATTAGGGACACTTTCAGTTTTCCAATTAGCATTCAACCTTGAGCTTTCACGCACAGACAAAAGTCACCATCTGTCAGCACATTTAGCACGGCCCTCTGTGATGATGATGATGTGCTCACAGTTCTCTCACTGTGTCTGTTTTGGCTGCAGGAACTTCTACTACATCACCATGCTGCGCGACCCGGTCTCCCGCTACCTGAGCGAGTGGAAGCACGTCCAGCGCGGCGCCACGTGGAAGACCGCCCTTCATATGTGCGACGGACGCTCGCCCACCCAGGACGAGCTGCCCACCTGCTACAACGGGGACGACTGGTCCGGTGTCACCCTGACCGAGTTCATGAACTGCCCGTCAAACCTGGCTAATAACCGTCAGGTGCGCATGCTGGCCGACCTGAGCCTGGTTGGCTGCTACAACCTGTCCTCCATGAACGAGAGTCAACGCAACCACATCCTCCTGAGCAGCGCCATGAGCAACCTGAAAAACATGGCTTTCTACGGGCTCACTGAGTTCCAACGCAAGACCCAGTACCTGTTTGAGCGGACGTTCAGCCTGCGCTTCATCGCCGCGTTCACGCAGATCAACAGCACGCGAGCCGCCAACGTGGACCTGAGCGAGCCGGTGCGCAGACGCATCGAGGAGCTCAACTTCCTGGACGTGCAGCTGTACGAATACGCCAAGGACCTGTTCCTGCAGCGATTCCAGTACAGCCGCCAGAGGGAGCACCAGGAGGTGCGCTTGAAGAGGCGCGAGGAGAGGCGTTGGCTGAGGGAGCAAAAAGAGCAGGGCAGGCCGCCTAAACACAGAGGGGGCGGGAACAGAGGGGCGGGGAGGGGCGGAGGGACTGACGGTGACTTTCCCACCACCACGGAGGACTACACGAGCCAGGTGGCCCGCTGGTGAGGCTCGGAGAGCAGCAAGAGAGAGATTCCTCACAGACTGGTTTAAACATTTCACCCGTCTCTCTCTCTTTTTGTCTCACCGTTAATCCGTCTCCTGCATCTGTCTGTCTCTCAGCTTCAGTGTGATCCGAGTGCTCTGCTGTTTCCTCATGAAAACTGTCAAGTCTGTGAGTCTCACAGCAGCTCTGCCTTGGACTGCCCTTTGGTGTCTTAAATCTTAAAAAGCTGTTGATATATTTTTTTGTCTTTTCATTTTTTGCCTTGTTTATTTATCTTGTGTGGAATCAGACAGTTAAACTGAGGTGAAAGTTAAAAAAAGAAAACTACTAAAGAAGCTGCCATAGACTGCATCGCTTTAATTTGACATTCTCTGCAAAAGCTGATGGATGTCATCTTCTCTCAAAGACGTATTTGTAAAAGAACTGACGGTTGCATGTCGCACATCCACATTATACTGACATCCAGGCAGAGTTATTTCTAAAACATATACAGTTCTGTAAGCCAAAGTTAATAAAAAACACAATGTATTTATTGTATTTTTATTTAAAGAAACCCTCTCTAAGACCATGTTGTATGCATGCAGTATCCATGTTTTAAATCAAGTTATGGAAGACTATCTGATGCTTTTAATTTGGTAACAGTCCAATAAATGTCATTTTCTGAAGTGCAATACCTTCCAGACTCTCCCAAATATTATATTACGTACACAAAAAGCAAATCACACAAAGAGACAACAAGCTATCTTTGTTTCCTTGTACTTCTTGTACTTTTTTACATCCAAAAAATCATATTTTGCGAGTAATCCATTTCTGAAGTGGAGGGCTGCAGAGATAAAAGGTTGGTAAATAGTTCAGGTGATGAAATGTGTCAGTGTGGCTGCTGTGTGGCCTGACTGTGAATGAGCCGATCAGCATTCAGCTCTCACGCCCCTCCCCGTCACACTGGCTGCTTTTACATGTTTGTAGAGCTGACGGCGACTGCACACTGTGGGCAGCCAGAGCGAGCGCTCTAACGCCAGCAGAGAGCCGGCCTACAAAGACCAGCGGCCTCAAAGCGAAAGAGTGGAGGAATAAAACACGCCTGTCATTTCTTCTGCCACACAGTTTCCAGTCCCCTCAAATCCAATCAGCGCGGCGACACATGAAGATGAAAGAGGGCCTGTTTTTGTCTGCTTGAATAGGCTTCAGTGATGCTTTATATGCCTCTTATCTCAAAATCCCTCCTTATCTAATTAAATGTTCACTAAATGTCAACACTGAAGTGGTACAGCTGCTGATTTCTCATTTTTCTTCTATAAAAGATACCTCAGATGGCACACTTTTTGTTTCATTTTTAAGAATCACCTGTGTCCTCTTTTGTTGGAGTGATTCATCCAGGTTATGTCTGTGTTGAATGAATTCACATTCAGTTGTTAAAGCTGTTACGAGCTGTGTGGGTGCACTTATGTCTGCATGAGTTCAGAGAGTGTGCGGATGGATGGGAGAGAACAAAAACTAGGTGTATGGCATATTGAAAACACCGATCAATTGTTTCAAGTGAAGATAGAGCTCTGAATATTAAATCATTCTGCATATATTTAAAGTAAAGTAGAGAGTATAGAGAAGGACGGGCCTTTTTTACAAGGCCGAATTTGAAAAAAGGGAGATGCCAAGAGTCTGGACATTAACATTTCCTATCAGAGCTGTACATCTAGAAATTTAAAGAGGGGGTATTATGCTGTTTCACATTTTAAGACATAAATGTAATGTTACAAAGTTGGATGTCCAAACTAAACGTGGGTGAAGTTTCACATCTGTAGGTAAAAGTATGTTGGAGTAATCCCCTGCTAAAAAAGTCTCTAGACGCTTCCTCCATTTTGTGATGTCACGAAGTGGAGGAACTCCATATTTGGGCATCTGCCCGAGACACAGCAGAACTTCCTGACCCTGGCACATTCCAAGGACACGCCCACCCAGCAGCTCATTCTGCCTCGGAAATTTTTTTCACTCCACCACTCTGCTAGACGGCTTTGGTCGTCAAGTTGATTTCTTTGGCTGTGAAGGAAAGACATCAGTGTTTACTTTTCCAAAGGACAAGAGCTCCAGACATTCATTTCAAATCGAAAAAAGTGAAGTTTACTCTTTGCGGACGAGGCTGTAACACCACCACAGGGTAGGAGGCTTACTTCCAACACTGAGTTCTGCCCCTGGCCAATCAGAAGAAAACGGGGGCGTGGTTTCTTAAAGGGACAGAGCTGACTGAGTCGTTTCAGGCAGAGGCTGTATGAGGGCCTGCACAGAGCACCAGTGTGAGAAAAAATAGGATTTATTTTTACTGTAAATTATGCTAAGCTACTCCACATGTATAACAGAGTGAAATATAATGCTTGAAATTAGCATAGTACCCCACCTTTAAATGTGTTATAACAATGCACCTTTGTAATCTTAAACACTGTTTTTATTCAGTTTAACTCTCCTCGATTCTATCTGCTTCAAAACCCTGTTCAAGCTTATTAATGCAAAAAGTATTTCTATTAAAGGGCCTGATTTATGGCTGCCAGATGATTAAGTATGGTGTCGATGTTAAACAGAATGGTAACCCAATTTATATTTATAAGGTCCTTTTTTGACACCTGCCATTTTCACCCTAAAAAGCATTATTGTAAACGTTTGTGTGTTTGAGTGCAAGGGAGAGCAGTCTTTAAGGAGTGATCAGGTGAATCCCATCTGGCTAATGAGGAGGGACAAAGAGTCCAAACAACCAATCAATGATGAGGAAAGGAGAAACAAGGAAGAGAACTACAGGAAGTGAAGTAGGTAAGAATGGGAAGTGGTGAAAGGTAACAAAATAGTGATCTTTACTACACCTGTGCTTCTCCTACACTGACAAAGCCAAACTGTGCACTGTGGAAAAGGCCTATTGGGATATTGTTACTTTAGCTTAAGGTAAAGAATCTGACAAGGCTCACTTCTATAATTACAGATATAGTGTTATCAGACAACAGGGGAATGTTTTTATTTGCCAAAAGAATGTTTTTCAGGATTTTTATTTTTTATTTTTATTTTGGAAATGTCTTTTAATGAACCGACGTGCTTCTGTTCCGTGTGACAGGCTGCAGGAATTACAGTGTTCCCCTGTGACAGATGGCAGGAGCACAGCAAGTAGAAGCTCGGAAACACTGTTTTTAATGTGCTATATACCTAGGTTTTATACATATATATATATATATATGTACATGGGTGTATGTGTTACCACTGTATGGTTGTAAACAAGAGCATGCAATCTCTAGAAAACTTGCTTTGGCACTCCTGGCTCCTCAAACCCGCCTCTGAGCTGTGTAGCTTGATGAACAGCTGGTATCTAAACTGAATTTCTGACTTAACTTTATATGAAAGAGCAGCTGAAGGAGTATGAAGAGTGGGAAAGGGATAAAGGGCGCAAAAATAAGCAATGAAAGGTGTTAAAATTTTGGTGTAAGGATTTAAATGAGCTTAAGTGCACAGAGAGAGTTGAGGTTTTACTCCAGAGTCTTTGTTGGAATAAGGGCAAAACAGCTGAGGTCTAAGCCCTGTAAGACTGGGATGAGCCGCTGTGTGCTAGGAGGAATTGAGTTGTTTGTATGTGTGCGTGTGTATGTCTATCAATGACTGTATATTAAGATGGACGACGCGTCTCCACCTTTATGCTTGCAGTTCCAAGTTGAAGCCAAAATACCCCCAGAAACGGGCGCTGCCATCTTGCACATTTGGAGCCAGAGTCTGTTGGAGCCGCGGTATTGATGTCCCATCCCTTCTGCTACCCGAAACACACTTTAAGTTACCAAAACAATGGCAAAATCCCTCATGCCGAGACCAACTTCTTGTGTTGGTCTGAAGCAGATATTCACGGATATGGAAAGTTCAATGTCTGTTTTAGTTATGTTTTCTCTCATCTTTCCTCCTCTACTCTGCTAACCTGGAACAAATCGGCTGCAGGAGCCGTATTTGTCAACAGAGCTGTCAATCATCGTTTTTACAGCATCAAAAGATGTATTAAAACTAAACATGAAAAATAACACTTGGGCATAAATCAGCATTATGTTAACTAGCTATAATGACAGAAACCATGTTTGGGAAAAATGTATTTGATGTGTATTTTGATTTTATAGTTTGACTCATGTCCCATCTGTTATCATTGAGGTGGGCTTTCTGACCTGTACTGCAGCCAGTCAGCAGGGGGCGTTGGAGATGTTTCGCCACACTTTCGGGGAGCTGTCATGTCGTCCATCTTTGTCTTACAGTCTATGATGTCTGTGATCATTTCTCTGTGTTATTGTTAACAGTAATGCCTGTGTTCGGTTGCCTTAAAGCCCTCTGAGAGATAAAGACTGGTCACTTAGAAAGTCACAAGAGGGGCAGGAAGCAGAGTTCAAAAAGCAGCTACACTTTAATCCTACACTGTTTGTAAATACCACCTGTTGATTAAAGCCGCTGTGACATGAAAGCAGCATAATCATCTGCTCAACCAGCTGTGTCCCCAGCTGCAATCAGAGGCGGCCATGTTGCTGATAACTGCCGAGTCACTCCTGGGTCAGACAGTTAATTTAATAGAGATTAAGCTGAGAGGCCTTACTCAAACTCTCGCTTATTACATGAAGAGCGCAATTCCAATCAAGACATTTTACATCATGAGAGAGAGTGGAGTCTTCTGAGCGCGTTGATGTAAAATGTGTTTCTGTAGTGTCAAAACTGGGGGAGATGGAGCAAGCTAAAAATGTCCCTTTTTTTGTTCCGGAAAATTCTAGTCCCAGTTAGCATTAGAGTGAATGACGAAGTCGACGGTCACTTTGAGGCTCATAATGAAAAAAGTATAATTCCATTTGCTGGGATACTTACACTGTTGGTAAGAGGACACATTTTCTACATTTTGATGAAAAAAATATGAATGAAGAGCAAAAACTGTGGGTGAAAAAGAGACTTCTTTAAGGAGAAATAAACTGCAAAACACCATCCCTGCGTGTGATGTCATCAACTCTAATGCTGAGAATTCCGTCCATTTATGTTAATGGTGGAAAAATAAAAAGATACAAACACTAAAAAAAAGTCCAACAAGCTGAACATTTCGAAGTTTGAATGCGGTCTCTATGTTGACATGTGTTGAAGTAGTGAGCAGTTTCCCAGCAATGCCACCAATAAGATTCAAGTCATTTGCTGTGCATTCATTGCCTTGGCATAATCATCAATATGTAAAACCCACATTTTAAAGGTGAGATGTCACAAATCATGAAAAATCTCTTTCAGAGGTCAGGGTTTATTCGTCAGTCATATTTGCCACTCATTATTTTAGACCTGTCTGCTAATGTCCTGTCTGATCACAGAAAATATATGACAGCTGAAGTGTTTAATAAGTCTAAAGAAAACAGGCTCTTTTTTTTTTTTTAATTAAGTGACTTCTTTGTATTTGCTGTCAACAATACCCTAAAGTCTTTTCAACATGTTTTGAAATTGGAAAAACTCTTAACACATGAAATAGAAAAATATTGGTTTTCACTCTTAATTTTCCTTTAATTCCCAGGAGAGTGTGACATGCAGCATTTTTAAAGCATCATTTTAATTCTGCCACTCCATGAAAGCGCATATCTCTGAGAAGCTATTTATTTTTATATCATTTTTTCTTCAAAATGGCTTTACCTGATTGAAAATACAGGTATTACTGACACCTCAGTGATAATGGAAGAGAGCTTTGTTCGTGTAAGAATTTCCATGTACGTGTTAAAAGTCTTGTAATGAAATGAACAGTCTAAAGAGCCCTTTTGGCGTGTAATATTTAATCTGCCATTTTTTCCTGTCAGACCTGAATAATAAGTGAGTTCTGCTTAAAATATCCCAAATAAATGCAATGAATGGTCATAACATTATCACGTGTGTTGCTTTTATAATCTCAATCTGAATATTTACAGTTCATGTTGAAATGCAGCGAACATAAACTGTGCTTTTATTTTGCTACAGTGACATTCATTCATCCATACATCCATCTGCTATGTCTACTTTTCAGGGCGTAGGAGGCTGGAAACTATCCCATTATACATTGAAAGAGGAGGAGGAGGAGGATGCCAGTCACAGAACCTAATAAACACTACACTATAATTTTACTGCAGCAGCACTTTCAGAGGAAAGGTCTGGTGGAACTAGGAACAAACAACACAGATGAATATATGTTTGCGTCAGTGGGCATGAACTTATGTCCCATATGTAATTATGTCAAGGCTAATTTACTTTGCATCAGTTAAAAGAAAAATGTAGAACATCATATTGAACCAAAAGTAAAGCACGACTGCTTCACTGAAATGCTTTCATCTTGCAAAAGGTCAAGAGGGAATATAAAGAATGGATGTTCAGAGTCACATATAGACTACAGGGTCACAGAAAGCACATATTTTCAATTAGTGCTGACTGACGAAACAACAAAGTAGACAGCAGGTGTCTTTATGTGCTTTTATAACTCCCAATTAAGGAGTCCATTGTTTTTCTTATGTAGGTGGCTTGACGTTCTTATCATTTCAAATGGCATTGTGAAATGTAATAAACAGATTGTTGTTGTCTAAGATCACTAATTTGGTGTTAACAAGTGCAACAGTATTGCTAGAAAAGCACATTTCCTCCTCTCCACCAATAAAACAAAGTGCCTCAGTGCTTATATCGGGTTAACTTAGAGGCCCTTTACTCTCCCGCTCTGAATCAACTCACACACAGGACCTTCTGCCTCCCCTCAGGTTGTATATGGATGGCTAGCTCAGCATTTCAGCCATGAGCCGCAGCAAGTCATTTCCACACAGATGGTATGACTGTGTTATCTTCGATGTTTAAACCGTAGGAAGTGTGTAATGACTTGAAAAAAAGACAGCGTCGCTCGAGGACAGGGCTCTGCTTTCTGAGCTTTTCTACAGTCAGCACAAAATCTGGAGCCTAATACCAACAATGGTAGACAGAAAGAGGGTATTAAAACGTTTACAACTAACAGCGTTATAAACAGTGATTACAAATCAATTAAAAAACGTTATTCAAATGGAAAAAAACAAGAATTTAGCTGTTTTTATGGTTCAGCAAAAACAATAAAAACACAAATGTTACAAGTATAAAATCACTGTCATTGTCAAAGTCATTGAACAAGACTGCTGTATACTTGATAAGTCAAAGATAAATTTGTATCCTTATACAACTTTAAAATGTTGGTTTTTTTTGTACCACAATTGTTAGCTTCTGGTTTCTACCACTTACATGTTAACCAGGCTAATCTGACCTGGTGGAACTATTTTTCTTTGCCTGCTAAAGATGGTCAGAGAGAAAAGTACAAGCAGGACGCTACATATTGAAGTCTATAGATCCTCATTTAAACATGCATTCATCTTTTTACCCACACTGCCCTAAGCGAGAGACCCATCTCACTGTTAGATTCAGGTTCAGCCTTTGGGATTGTCTATGTTGCACATATATTAAAGAGAAGACTGACACCTACAGGCCAAAACATAGAATTGCAGCATGCCTTGTTTTCCATGGTTTATGCACGGGCTAATAATTCCACAAAAAAAGATTAGAACCCCCCTGTCATTTTAATTTATGACTTTTTCTTGTACAACAATAATGAATGATATCAAATGAAGAAGAATTAACCGTGTCTCATTTCTAAATTTCTCTTATTTTCAAACCCTAACATAAGTTCTCTATTGTCGCTGTTACATATTTCTACCACTAGGCGGGAGTGTTGCCCTCAAAAATCAATAATGCTCCATGTATAATGTGTACAGTACAATCACATGCCTTAATTGCTTTTTTTCATTTTTATAATTGAGTTTAACAACATGTTCCAAAGCAAAATAAGGCAGAAACGTTTAGTTCATATCGGTGATTGGTTTTATTTTGAAAGAGACAAGCCTTAAATGGGTAAGCTATGTTGTTGTAGTAAACCCTGTGTGTTTATTTAGTGGCTACAGGGTATTATCATTTTTTTATATAAGTAGTGTCATGAAAGGAGAAAGCCTTCTAGAAGCATATGTGTCATCTTATTGGGAATAACTCTAAATGTGACTCCTACTTAAGTAACAGTGATGCCGAGTAACAAAATAAAACAACAAACAGGGTTAGGGTTTAAAAATGAAAGTGTGGAGTGCTGTATTCTCTTTGTTCTCGTATCTGACTCACTTTGACAGTGACATTTTCCTCAAAGGGAGCAATATGTTGACCTTTCCCCGTGGCACTTGATGCCACATCTCCGGTTTGTTGGAGAGAACTGTCAGTTTGACAGCGCAGAAAAATCTGTTGACTCAAGAAGTCAACAGTATATATGGGAAATAAATCAATTAGCCATATCGTGTGTGTGTGTGTGTGTGTGTGTGTGTGTGTGTGTTTCATGGGTGTTATGATGATTTGATGACTTGATAATTTGATGAGATGTAACAGAATAGATTAAATGTTGTGACTATAGGAGTAGGGGTTAGTTTGTTCACAGAGATCACAGCTGTTTTTGAATAACTAAATTATCCTCTAAATGACTAATTATTTGCCTTTTTAAATAAATAAACTGTACAGTTGAGGTACAATATAGGCCACATTGTAAAGACTCACAAACTATAGAAGAAGGATTGTTTCCATGTGAGTTGTACAAAAAGAAAGTATTTTTAATCCTTAATGCAGAAGCATGCAAGCAAACCCTTATATCATTCTCCATCTTCCTTCCTCTCAGGCTCCCTGACTGATGTTATCTGGGTTAGCATCCATCTTATTTGACCTTGAGCAGACCTATCAGACTGGGCTACATTTTGCCTCTCATTCTGATTACACAAGTCAAAGGTTTTTAATACTATTATTATTATTACTCTTACAGAAGTCTTTTATTATTCATTTGACCTGTACAGATACACATTAGATACACAACTCTGTAGGACACATTGGCAATTTCATCTCTTAAAATGCAGACAATAGGGCAGAATTTTAACCTCAAGCTAGCACTGTCAAAATATATTGATATTATTCGATAATAACATGTTTGTATTAGTGATTGACAGCGTTTTCTCATTAAACTAATCCAGAAAAACTCACATGGTTTTATTGCTGTTCCCTTGGTAACAAGAAAACCCTTGCCCTTTTAGCCTACTGGCATTCGTGTGGATTGTACCACTTTGCGGTCATAGGGGGGATGTCAGGAGGCATATGTTGTAAAATTACCTTTAATGCCAATTATTAATTACGTTAAAATCACCGTAATGTGTTTTAGATTTATAAACAGCAAGTTGTCTACTTATCTTTAATTCAAACGTTGTATAATCAATTATTGGTAGTCTTAAGCCTTCTCAGCGCACCCAGGCAAACCCCCATCACATCAAACTGACGACCGTACAGTAAGCTGTCAAAAGCTTGTTGCTTAAATCTGTGCAGTGCTATAAAGTAATGAGGAAATGAGGGCGGAAAATAGACCAAATAACAGGCTACAATTCTACGAACAGAGCAAGAAACAAACAGGTTATTGAACAGACATATTGGGAACACTTGACATCTTGTTTTCGATAGTTCCCGTGGACTGTCGTGTCGTCTGTCCTAGCTGGTGCGTGATCTACTGGGAAGCGGTTCATCCGTGGTGATGATGAGGTAAGCAAGGTGCTCTCCTCGGCTAACACTGAGGCTAACGTTAAGCTAATAAATGTTGACGTTAATGTCAATCTTCTTCTTAATGTCAAGCACATGACAGCTGTGTCTTTAGCTTGCTAGCTAAGTGTTTGTGATTAGCTAGCTAGGATGAGAATGCAAAACTGAGACTAAACCATGCTGCCCTCGAAGAACCAAACTGTGCCGATCAAACAGCGTTATGTCAGGTAATGTCAGATAGGTAACGGTCATTGTGGTCATGTTCTCTGCTGTTTTAAAGTTTAAAAACACAACTGTATATACTGTAACACGGTATGGGCGGGACATCCATTATGTCGACAAGCAGAGTCGCATTTCCCCTTCCGTACAACATGGATAACAACCCAACAACAACTGTGAGTATTTTACAAAAGCTTTAATCAGACGCTTTTAGCTTTATTTTAACCTACCTTACAGTATTAGTGCAGTATGTGTGCATCTTCTCATCCTTACAACTGTACCGAATACGGGAGCACGTGACAGAAACTTGCCTTGAACCAGTAATACATTAAAAGCTGTGAAAAAGGAGGTTCACATTTCTACTTAATTTAGGATAATACTGGGAATGTTTTAAACAGAAAAGTATTAATCATAGTGGCGAAGTTTAGATTGCATTAACTGCTGTTGCAAAAAAAAAAAAAATCAGCATACTGGCATGTAATAAACTAATAATTTACTTTCTGTATTATACACAGCAGCAACTCTCCTGATCTATATTTAGATTATATTATGTCTATCTTGATATTATTGATGCTCAATTTAACATGAAATCTCCTTTTGACCTTGCAGGGGTAGTAAATGAATTATGTATGCATTTTTGCAAAAATCTTCTAGGTGTAATATCGCAATAATTCACCCAGAAGTATTATGGGTTTTTGCTAAAGTTTATGGCATGATGCTGCTAAATACAATCATAATTTGTAGGTTGAGTAACTAATAAGGCTGGGTTATATGAAAATATATATCGTGAAAAAAATATTTTAAAAGTGTTTTTTTTTTTATATCGTCTCTATCGTGATGTCACAAAACCAGCGGCAACTGCTTTATGGCAATTAGTACGTCATTTTGACAACGCTTTACGTTCTAATCCTTGCACATGGGAGTGAACCTGGAGTGAACTATAGAGGAAGGCGCTGTTTAATTACCAGAAAACATGCTATATCGTGATATATATCGTTCTCAAGATATGAAAAATCATATATATATATATATATATATATATATATATATATAATATTTTGGCCATATCGCCCAGCCCTAGTAAGTAATATTAAATAACTTTTTATAGCAATCTTTTTAGAAGTGAAAAGTAGTGCAACAGTAAATATGGCTGTGCTGGAATAGCTGATAGCAATATTGACGTTCCAGTCTAAAAAGTAACCAAACAAAGCTAAGAACCTGGCTTATAAAGGACTTTTATTTACAAGAAAATCTGTGGAAACAAACTGAGATGGCTGAAGCTACAACTGACCTCCATGTAATGCAGAATTAACCCTAGGAAATAGGCATACTTTGTACCAACTTACTTGCTGTTCACTGTCTAAAGCTTGTTCAGGACATAGCTACAATGCGGAGCTACATGTGCTTTACATGGTAACACTAGGGCAGAAGGTTTGTGCAGTTTCTATATGCATACAGGTTTATTAAGACAAGCTCATTGCACTTATAGAAAGAGGCAAGATCAAGTGTTTGATTCAGTCTTCTGTTAGGAATCAAATTGTATTCATAGCTTCAGGGTCAACTGCCAGCAGTGTCTGTTCAGTCAGCTTTCACACAGTGCTTCAGCTTCTGCTTTTCTATTGGCTAATTTCTGAATGGGAGGGTCTTCCCGGAGGCTGGCACCAAGGCAGGAAGGGGGTGGCTGGATATGTTTCTGCCGGAGTTGGACAGACAGTCTGTTTTTACTGTTGTGGAGAGAAAATCTTTGGCCGCTGAATCCGCGGGACAGAGAGAGGGATTAATGCTGCTATTGAGGTTATTGTCTTCACAAGTTAGCTGCTCAGAAGTTGTTTCTCTAACCCTGATTCCTGGTCGAGGACAGAAGTTCTGTAGTGCTGCATGAAGTGAGAGAGGTAGGTTGTCTTGCTCTGTTTCCTGACTTGCGTGCAAAGGAATTTGCTGCAGTATGCGAGGGGATAGTGAGCTGTAAAGCTGTGAGGTTGTTATAGGAGAAGATCTGGGTTAACAACAGCAAAGTGTATTCTGAATCTGTGCTTCCTCTCTTTGTACGCTGGTAGATTATGTTACTTTCTCTCAGTGGAGAAACTTTAAACTGCAGAGGAAGATATTCAGCTCTTGAGTTACCCTCCTTTCCTGCCTGCTCAGCAACTTCCTGTGTGTTTAACCACTTAGTGTACTGACCTGGCTGTCCCGTCCTGTGTTTGAATCTCTGCACGATGTGTGTTTAAGCTCTGCTTTCTTTGTATTCAGTAAACCTTTGGAGGGGCAAGAGTCAGCATAACAGACAATTCGACACAAAGTGCACTATGTGTCCTTTTACAGTGTTAGCAAATAGAGAGCAACAACGTCATGGAAAGTAGGTTATTATGGGCAGGGAGCGAGAAGTGGATGTGTTTCTGTGTAATGTGTGATTAAGATAAAATCTAGTCTGTTTAAGTGGGTACTAATCAACAAAATGTACAAAATTAGCAGGACAAGCATCTTTTGGTTCTGTGGGTTTGAGCTTTGGAAATGTTCATACACGGTTATTGATCTATTGATCACCATGAAACCACCCGGCTGCACATCCCAGACTAGCACAGCAGCTGTGGCTCAGTGTGTGTTACATGATTACGTGTTATTGAAGAGGAATGGCCAACAGATATACATTTAAATACATGTAAATATGCATAATATAATTTTTTTTAACGTTTAACATGGTGAGTCGCTACAATTAGCATCTGCTGTCTTTGCTAGCTCACTCCTGTTTGCAAAGTTAGCTTGAAAAACATTTAGATGATTATCTTTTGAGAATGAGACGCAAAGTGGAAATGGTTCACTTTAGCAAGGAATCATGTGAGCACTGGAATTCCTTAATGGGTTGATGCTTTGCTTAGGAAAGGAAGAAATATCTGGCTGAAGGTTAAGTGACTTTACTCATGTATAATACAGAGGGTGGAGGAGACCTCCTTGTTTCTAGCGGATGCTACATTTCTAGATTAATCGGTTAAGGGGTAAATCCACAAAATGTCACAAAGTAGCAAAAACTGTCAGTCAGAGTTTCCCAGTCCAAAATGATGTCTTAATTTTTTGAGTTGTATCTTTTAAAGTGACAAAGGCAAAAAAAAAGGTTGAAATAGTCACACTTTAGATGCTGAAACCAGAGAGTGACTGGAGTGTTGTTCTCTTGAGAGTCTGGCGTGACCAAATATAACTTCCCTAATTACACAACATCACATTTGTTATTGCCTGACCTAATCTGCTGTAAACTGCTAAACAACTGATGCCTCGAGAGAGTGAAAGATCTCCAGAGAGTTACATGATGAGCTGCGAGTGTCCAATAACAGTTTATGTTACATTTAGACTAATGGTATCATAGTTATTCTAATGTCTGTTATTTGCATGTTTTTGTTTTGCAGATCACCAACAGGAAGTGCCTTTGAGAGGATATCTCCAACTTGCAGTTACTCCGTGATCATCGGCGGCCTCTGCTTTCTGTAAGGCCAGACTCGAGCTCCAACAGCGGATACCTCAGCTGCAAGCCTTTTGCCCCCACTTTGCACAACGTCAGCACCTAAAAACCATTTAAATAAAGCCATAATATAAGCGGACAGAGGATAATTACCAGAAAATGTGTGATTAAGAGACAAGCTGTAGTAAATTTCCCTCTCCCTGATTTTTGTGGATTATACACGCAGTTTTGTTGTGATCGACCAGCCATCTGATCCTTCTGCTCCGGCTCATGGAGGACTCTCCAGGTTGCTTTAACAGAGGACTTTACACATAGAGCCAACCTACAGATTGGTGGTGTATGCGGCGCGAGAAGATTGACTTTTACAAATATTCAATTTAAGATAATAGCCTTTGGACATGGCGTTAAACCTTTCTTCAGTGAGAGACACAAAATGGCTAACTCTGGAAGTGTGCCGACAGTTTCAGCGAGGAAACTGTTCACGCAGTGATGAGGAATGCAAATTCGCTCATCCACCAAAGAGCTGCCAAGTTGAGAATGGGAGGGTTATTGCCTGCTTTGATTCACTGAAGGTAAGATATACTGCACATGCTGTATCATCTGTGACACCTTTATGACACATTTCTGAGCGTAAGGGAACTCTGCCCCGGTATAAAAACAGGACAGTTTAAAAAGTGAAAAGTAATTTTCCGTGTTGTTATTTGAGTGAATGAATCTCTAACCTTTTTTATGTCCTTGTTTTTAAATTGCCGGATTACTCAAAGTGCTCTCAGGGCTGCAGGTTCAATCCAATAAAATGTGATTGCAGATAAAGTCCATGTAGCCTGCCCATCCAATTACATACAATTAAAGTGCAGGTCTACTAAGTTAACTAGTGGCAACAGCAGGAAGGTGTGAGTTGGGAAAAGTGACCCAGATATCACCCGTACTTTTCTACGCTAAAAGGTCACACTGATACAGTCCGGTATGAGATAAAAACATGACACCATACTTCTTCCACCATGCAGAAATACTGTATGTCACTACATGTGAAACACTGCAGACTCAAAGCTTTACCATCCATAATGTCCGGCTCCAGTGTCAAATACCTGCCAGATGTTCCTCCCATCACTCACCTAATGTAACATTTCTGGCAGCCGACTGGATTACAGCCAGTTTATTCTCCTGTTTGCTCAGTTCCCCCCCGAGTGAGACCAGGCCTGCATTAATCCACTCTCACACATTCACTATCACAACACAATGCAGCTTTGCCCCCAGGATTATTCTCATGTTGAGTCATCGTCTTATCTCCTTACTGTAGGCGGCTTAGACGCAGCTTGTCCGGACGCGGGGCCTTCTCAGTGGTCAAGGGCCTGTGCTTAAAGAAGCACATTTATTCCTTTATCTATAAACAACATTTAATAAGTGTTGTTATTTCCTGGGAGGAGGCAGGTGGCTGCTTTAGGTTCAATTTAAGTGTTCTAATGTTAACCCCATATTTTCCCCATCAGAGAGCAGGATTAAAGTGCTTACAGGAATAACATTCAATTAATACTGATGAAAATCAATATTATAAGGATTGATTCATATTTTTAAACTAGTTATGAATTAATAAATCTCAGTTTTGTTCTCTTTGCGGCACCTATGGCGAAAAACTGTAATTGCGGAAGCACACTTTCCAGATATCCAGACAGTGTCGCATGTGTGACACTGTCTATTGTCACTGTTACATAATATTAACCGTTTTGAAATACAGACTCCATAGTCTGTCTATAGGCTAGCTATAGACAGTGATTCTTGTAACCACACTTACAGTCTAACTAGAACTACCATGCTGTAACTCCAAGACACTAGAATCACAGATTGCCTCAAGGATGGAAAGAAGAGGTCAGCTTGTAAAAACTGCGGTCATGTTGTTGCAGTCATGTGATGATGTCACAGCTCTTCTTTATGAATGGGCCTTTGTCTACAGAGTTATTTAATGTCTCTTTCTAACATGGTTACTGGTATAAAGTCATCTACTTCTAACCTTCATTTATTGAAGGACAGATAGAGCTGGTTGCCCAAATTATGCCTCGCAGACCAATGTTGTTTTCCTCTTACTCAGCTGTTTTGACCACTGATTACATGATGCTGCCATGTGATTTGTTAGTTCACTTTTGTGACCAAAACAAATGCTTTCTAAAGTCTCTAAACATTAATAGATCACTCCTAACAGAGTTTACGTAAAGAATGTGCACATGGTAGCTTCTCATGACTCCCATTAATGCATGAGATTCTCGCTGATAAACAAGTCAAAGCCTGTTTTTTACAGATTGGAAATAAACCTCGCCAGCAGGGGGGTTACGTTTAAGATGTCTCTTCTGCATGACCTATATCTCCTGGGATCACTGGGGCAGACACTGGCAACATTACCAGCCCTTAGAAACATCCACTTTAAACTACAGATCAGCTTAATGCTGTCTGGTCCCACTTGATTCATAAGCCATACTTTTATTTCACCCTCCTAAGAAACTGTTAACTAGAAAGTTGTACAAAGATATAAAACCATGAATCATTAAACATAATAAAGTGAGGAGGGAATACTTCCTACGGGCACTGCACTTTCTAAGAGCGAATACAGACTAATGAAACATTAATGACAGTTAAACCAACATGGATATTCAGCGAAAATAATTAAAACGAATCTCTTGGGAGGAATGCAAATGAGGTGAAATTAGTTAACTTGATTGAGGGATTTGAATATGTAGGACAGGGAGAGCTAACTCTCTCATTAGGCTAATGCAGATGCTTGATTGACAGAAATTGTGTTGCTAGGCTCATTTTAAAGTCTAAAAGGAGACTCAAGCTTGATGACCAGAGTTTTAAATATAAAGTGAATCAATATTGAATCCCCTCAGCATCTCAGGGACGTCTTGTGTCGCCTTTAAGTCTCTTATAAAAGCTACAGTTTAGTCATAAGGAGGCGCTGTGAATGGGTGTCTGACATGCTCCCTGCAGTCCTGTCTGTTACATTAATAATGAAGGATTCTGCAGCACCATCATCTTCATCACAAGCTAACATCCAATGCCCATGTGGGACATAGAGTTTTCTTTATGTAGCGAGGTGAGTAGTGTTGCGTAGCTTGAGGTGAAGGAGAGTACAAGTGTGTGACGTCACAATGAGGAAGGATGAGATGTTGTAGAGGAGTGTTTTAATGCGTTTTCTATCTTTTCTCTGACTTCAGGGCCGATGCTCAAGAGAAAACTGCAAGTATCTTCATCCACCTTCACACTTGAAAACCCAGCTAGAGATAAACGGGCGCAACAATCTCATCCAGCAGAAGACAGCAGCGGCCGTGCTCGCCCAACAGATGCAGCTCATGATCCCAGGACCCAGCCTGCAGCCTGTGGTAACGTCCTCATAACGTCAAAGATAGATTTATACTCTAAGTGAAACTGCTTTTAAAGTATTTTACCTGACTTAAAGGAGCAGTTCGCCCCTGGTCAGTCAAAGCTGGTGTTCTCTGTAATCAATAGAAGCAATTATATTTGGCCATAGCTGTGAAGAAAGTCGTACAAACAGCTCGTGGTTTCGCCCAGTCTAAATTCCTACAACACCCAGTGTGCATTGCGCCCCTCCCCCTGAAAGGAACGGCCCAGCCAGAGACGCTGGAGTGAAATACCACCGTTTTTGCTGCAGGCAACGGCTCAGAGCGGGACAGGATCCCAAATACGCCAATAATATACCGGTGGATCGTCTAATACATCTTCAGGTCTGCAGTCTACATTTCAAACCTGATGATTTTGAACGAGACATGACATCGGAGGCGGGCGTCCTAGATTGAGGAAGTGTAGTCCTGCAAGCTCCCTGGCCTCTGCCAGATGAGGCGTGTTACGTAGTCTAGCGGAGGTTTTCCAGGGCCCATTGAGGAGCGGATAGCGTCCTCCAAAGGCACAGAGCGTATTGGCATTAGCTCCCTATAATAGCATGTTAGGACTAAGGTTAAAAATCAGCGAACTGGCCCTTTAACAATGAACTTTTTATGTGATGGTGTTTGTCTCAGTTGTTAAATATAAACATTTTCTGTTACACAGGGACTTGGCGCAAATACTGGTCTTAGTTATGGTTCATACATGACACCGTTGAGCCATGGAATGAGCCTCGTCCCCACAGACAACATGCCCAGCACCCCGGTTCTTGTTTCAGGGAGCCCACCTGTCACGGTCCAGAGCTCCTCCTCTTCTTCTTCCTCCTCCTCTCCCTCACAGAAGCTGCAGCGCACAGACAAACTAGAGGTATTCATGGCACTACAAGGAGTTAAAAAAAATAAATACACTACCTGCTTAAAGCTAAAACACTCCTCTCACTGTCTTTATAATTGCTCTCCTCAGGTGTGCCGCGAGTTTCAGCGGGGAAACTGCGCACGAGGGGAGACGGATTGCCGGTTTGCTCACCCCAGCGACAGTCCCATGATTGACACCACCGACAACACTGTCACTGTTTGCATGGACTACATCAAGAGCCGCTGCTCCAGGGAGAAGTGCAAGTATTTTCACCCGCCTGCACACTTGCAGGCCAAAATCAAATCCAGTCAACAGCAAGTCAATCACACAGCCGTGGCAGCCCAGGCGGCAGCTGCAGCCATGGTAAGACAGAGCCTCATCCGTCTGAAGAGTGTCTTAGTTTTACTATGACATCACTGAATGTGGAGCAATATAAATTATCCTTTAATATAGCAGAAAATCAGCAGTTAGATTAATTCTCAAAACCATTTTCCACAGTTTAAACTGCAAACTGAGGGCCAGATTAGGTACTTTTAAGACCATATGTTTCTGACGTCATACCCACAACCCCCTTAGACATAACATAACTGTGCTCCCCTGATGATTCTCAAACAGGATCTAGAGATATAATGAACGTCCTTTTATGCTTTCTAAGCTAATTTGTCCGTGTTTTTGAAATGCAAATTAAAGATAATGAAGTTACGACTCTGAAAAAGTGTGTGGCGATATCAGCGGGCCAGACTACAACAAATAACTTCCTGTTGTTTTTAAACAGCAGCATCCTCTTGTCCCTTTCATCTCGTGCAGTGCCTCTGCCTCACATATCTCCCTGTATAATCTAGCGTATATATTATAATAACAAAAACATATCTGAGGAGTTTACGCCATGAATGGAACATCTACTCTTGTTTTCCTTCTGATAATTAAGTATAAATAGCTTTTTAAATCTTGTGTTTACAGACAAACACGACACTAATAAACAGACCCCCAACAGACCACCAGCAAACAGCGTTATTACTAGAATAACAAATTTAGAGATTATGGAGATTATATTAGATTATTGCTAGTTAGTCCTTGTATTAACAGACCTGTCAGTCAAACTGAGAGCGGTAGCAGTTGCCAATGTTGCATTTTAAACAAGCCAAAACAGAACGTACTTTTACTCCGTTGGCACATGCAGCAGACAAATCATAGATAGAGCCTGTGTCGTATTGCAGCTAACTTAGAAGTGGATTCTCAAATAGTTCAGCCTTTGCTATACTCGTTTATTTATTCTAATGGCTAAGCAATAAACCGCCTGCATGGAAAAGTACATAAAAGTAATCAGTTATAAACTCCTTTCCATTTGCCCCTTTTATAATTTCTACCATTTCTTTCGCCAAATCTTGCATCTCAGCATTTCTCTTTGCACAAATTAATTATAAACTCTATTGACTTTGCTCTGAAGCCATGTTGCTTATGTAAAATGTACTTATTTTGCCCTCCATGCCGTCCAATGGCCTCCTACAAAAAAACGTTTGATTTACTTCATCCTTTATATTTTTTACGGAAGCCCTTAGCGGACAGGCATCCATACATTTTATTTACTCCGTTTTCCTGGGAGTTAATTTTAGTTCTTTTCTCAAAATCTTATTTTTCTCGTTATCTCGGGTAAAAAAAAGCTGGTTTTCCAATGATAACAGATTAATTTGACCCATTATCTCAAAATAACAAAGCTTGTTTTCTCGTGATAACGGGATAATTTTCCAGCCATCTAGAAAACAAAACAACATGCTGCTCACTGTGAGGTTACAGACCACCACATGTCATGCTGCCATTGCCCACACCAATGAGATAAATTAAGCGTGTTTCTATGTTCGTTTTGTGCCTTTGCACCTCTGGGGATACGAGTTATGACCATGTGACGTTTCAGTGGCGCCTCTTCGTTACCTGGTGATAAATAAGTTCTCGAGAAAACGACCAGAAATAACTTATCACAGGAAAACAAAGTAAATTAAACGTATGGATGTATGTCCGCTACGAGCTTCTGTAGTTTCTTACATTAACATTTTAGCTTGTATAATATGCTCACTGGCTTTAAGTAGAGGAGGCATCAAAATGAAGTCAATAGAGCTCCACATTCTGTGCTCTTTATTATATTGGATTCATGGTTATTCATGCTGTTTATTTAGGACGTTGCCTTCAGCTAGCTCTCATAAAACCAAGTCATCTGTCATTTCATTATAACAATTTTCAGTGCTCGATGTGCATCACATTGTTATCCCTTCCTGAAAGCTGTTAAATCAATGTATGTATTCATAATCTGCATAGTGTGCCTATTTGCATTGATCGCGTTAGACATAGTGTTGTGATTACAGTTGATAAATTCTGACCAGGTGATTTTATCCTATTGATCAATATACAATTTACATAATGTTAAAGAGTGTTTCCTATCATTGTGTAGCCAAAGCTATTGATTAACTGTTGACCTACTAATTAATGAATCTTTAGTAAGTGTGTCCTTTTAATCAGTTATTTTGGTTACTGTGCATGCCTACTGTGTTGTATGTGTTAAACTACATTCAGATTATTTTGTTTTGTTTTCCCCTCTCACCTATCCACAATGCTGTCCCCCATGATGCACCTCTGCTTGCTGTTACCTGTATGTTAATACGCTTGAATCCCATTGGCCCACTGCCATCATGTGCTCGCTGCCTGCTATTAAAAGACTCAGTCGACTGCCAAAGCAATGAAGCGATCCCTCGAGGCAACTGTAGACCTGGTATTTTCACCTTTTGCTTTGGTTGTAGCTATTAATTGTACTGTAATAACGATTAATTTTTGTCATTGTGGTTTAAAGCTTCTCATATAGTCTTTTGTGTGCACTGTCACCATCTGTATCTTTAAGTGCTTAAGTTGTGAGATATTTTTTATACATTGTTCCATTCATTTTTGTATCCTTAAACCATGATTAATTTTTCCACTATGTGCTATTTCACCTCTATTGTGTAGTCGTGTTATTCGTTTTTTGTGACATTTTTTAAAAATTAATACTAAATATTAAGAGTGTAAAACATAGCTGAACAGAGAGGAGAGGCATTTGGGAAGTTTTGGTGAGTCATGTCTCCTTCTGTCACTTCTCAGGCCTTTCCCCACAGCATCCTGCAGCCCCTACCAAAGAGACCCGCTCTGGAGAAGAGCAGCTGGGCCAGCTCTCTCCTCAGCCCCAGCTTTCTGCATTACCAACAGGCTCTGGCCAACACACAGCTGCAGCAGCCCACCTTTTATCCCACAGGTGAGCCTCTAAACATGTTTTGGATTCAAAGCTCAATTGGCTTTTCTGTTCGGAAATGTTACATCTCTATTACTTTATGCAAGCCTCTGCAAGTGTTGCGAGTAAACAGTAATCTACTATGGCCGAACAAACAAAGAAAAGTTCTGACTATAGATACAACTTCAAAAATAAGTGAAAATCCAAAGAAAAAGAAACAAATTCGACACTCAGATGAAGGCAAACAATAGTTACAACCGGAGCCAACCATGGACGTCACACACGCGAGTTTGGATATCTGGCAAGTGTGCTCCGGCAATTATCGCTATAGATGCTGCCAAAGAGAAACAAATCTGAGATCTTTGAGATTACAACTTTAAAACTTTTAAACATTTTATTGCAAAAAAACCCCACAGATTTTACCATTAACAATGCTATGCTATTTCAGACATTCTGACATGTTAGAGCAGCACAAACACAAGTGTTTACCAGGAGCCCGAACCTCGAGCAGCTAAATGGAACTCATCCATCTTTAATCTTAATGTTTACACCTGTGTTTTTCCCACTGTGACATGTCAAAATGAGAGTGGCACGGCTTAATGGGGCGCTTTAGTTTAAACTTAAGGAAGATAAGATAAGCTTTATTGATCCCCAGCAGGGGGAATTAACTTGTTACAACAGCTCACAAAAAATGAGACATACAGATAAGTAATGAAGTGATAGGAAAAAAAATGCAGGGGGCAATTAAAGGATTAAAAACTATGGCAATATAAATAACAACACAAGTAAAAATAAAAAAAACATTGAACAGTTTATTAATAATATTAATTCCAGCTGTGCTTTACCTGCAATGGCAAGAAAACATGTCCATCTCAAAAAAGATATAATGGCATGAGATAGTTATTGACGTTTTCTTTATACTATAATTGGGTATTATTAAAGACACATTACTATAAATCACACTTAAATAGCCTTCCGCAGGGTCAGCCCTACACATGGGTCTGTAAGTGACTGACTGAATGAGTGACGGTACTTTCAGAGCCGTAGAGGGAGAGAGTTGCGACATCGCAATGGTGGATCATGGAACATATTGGACCTCCACTGACGCGACTCTCTGTCTATACGGCTCTGGATACTTTGTTCGGGGAAAAGGCGGGGCTGCTCCTCCGCTGCTCGTCCGCTGTCCTCACCTACGTCCGCAGCGCGCACCTGCTTTCAAACACATTGTCATCTGTCTCATAAGGACAGTCCTTGTAACCTGAGTCAGCCACACACTAGGTTTTGACCTAGTCTTCTTCAGCTTTATGTTGTTTTGGAATAACAACATGTTCTCTCTTTGCCTAGTTATTGTGCTTAGTAGCATATTTGTTTAACTGTCAAGCCTGGTCCTTATCATATTATCATGTGGGCTCATGCCAGTGTTGACAGTTTGAAATGTCACGCTAACATGCAGTCTCTCTTTGTTCTTGGTGGTCACACAGGTTCTGTCTTCTGCATGACTCCTAACAGCATTGGTAGGTCCACTATTTTTCTATGTATTACATTGAATTGAGACTTCTTATTCCTGCAAAGCAATAGGCCACTAAACAACAATAAAACCTGATCTTAAATGTTTACAGAGGGTCATTTAACTTTATTGAATGTAAATATATTTTTGTTTTGTGATGCAATTGTTATTTTTATTGCAAAATGTGATGTATATATTTTATTAGTAAAGTATTGATAATCCTTTATCAGACAGCACTTGGAGACGCAACATACAAATTAACATTTTGTTTTTAGATATTTATTCAGCATCCCTCAGATTCGCTTAAAATATCTTAGACAAACACTTTGATTATGTCTGTTGGCATTTCTGTACACGCCGTCTCTTCTGGGATGTCAAATAATGGACAGATTTCCTAATTTTATCTCTTATCAGCCCTCCTTTTTATGTTCTCCCCTGCTGTCTCGCTTTGCTGTGTGATCACATGCCATCTGCTGGTCTAACCCAATGATGGCTTGCTGCTAATGTCATTTTGTATTTGCTTGGCAAAGAGCGAGAAAGAGAGAGAGAAACATTGCTATGGTTACCATAATGCTCCACCTCCCTTTTCATTGCTTTCATGGTTCCCTTCCTGAAAAAGTCCCCATGATGTACAGTGCTACGCCTGCTACTGTCTCTGCAGCAACTACTCCCGCCACAAGTGTCCCCTACGCAGCAACAGCACCAGCCAATCAGGTTTGCTCCTTTTTAAAGCTTTCTGTCATAAATCCTTGAGCTCTGATAAGTGCTTCATCTTTAAATCAGGGGAGGTGCTTCACCAGCGTAGCATTGCCCTGCTTGCATCGCCTATTGTTAAGCTTTCATCTACCTTTAGACCTTCATTAGAGCTAGGCTGCATCTCATCTCTCTTCATATGACACACTCATTTAGAGGCCTTCCATCTGCTGGTAGTGGTGTTGCATATTTTCTTCACTGCATGTGTTTTGCTTTGTTCAACGTCAGTGTTTGTGTCATGACTCAACATGCAGGTCAACATGAAGGGAAAAGCCATTATTTAAACCACAATACTAGTTAGATTCTTGTCATACCGGTTATGTTAATGAGTTAATAAGTGCATTAATTACATTATATCATCTGTGCAATATGCTGTCTAGATCAGGGTTTCATTTTCAAACATAATCTTTGTAATAGGATGTCTCTCAGGAGTGGTGATGTCGAGCTGTGTGTGCATGTGTGTATTTCTGTGTCACATTTAACTATAATTATGAGATTCACATTATTTATATTTTAGCATTCTCCACCGTGCAGACTTAAAATGTAATGTTTTTAATAGTAGGAGACTGTAAAGGAGTAAATGTTAAATATTTGTTACATGTGTCATTTGAGTATTTCAATTGCTCTGCTTAACCATTGGTGGGCACATATTGACAAATACATGTTTACGGCAATGACTGTATATAAAGATGGACGACGCGTCTCCATCTGCTCTCATTGTTCGAAAATGGTGCCAAAACACCCCCCGTGACGGGCGCTGGCATCTCGCGATGGTGACGTCATTTGGAGCCAGAGTCTGCGCACTAGCCACTTCCGCTAACCAAAACACACACTTAACTTACTGAAAGAAACCAGCAAGGATCGTCGGCGTATTTAACAGCAGAACCTCTTCTTTGTGTTGGTCTCAATCAGACGTTCACAGATATGGAAACTTCAATGACTGTAGTGATTGTTTTAGTTACGTCTCCTCTCGCCGTTCCTCCTCTCCTCTGCTAATCTGGAACAGATCGGCTGCAGGAGTCAACAGAGCTGTCAATCATCCTTTTGACAGCATCAAATAACTAATTAAAACTAAACTAAAATTAACACTTGGACTTAAATCAGTATGATAAGAGCTAACTATAATGAGGGCGTGCATTTTAATTTTATATTTTGACTCATGTCCCATCTGTTAACATTGAGGAGGAGGGCTTTATGCCCTATACTGCAGCCGGTCAGCAGGGGGTGATAGAGATGTTTTGGCTTCACTTTCAGGGAGCTGTCATGTCGTCCATCTCTTTATAGAGTCTATGGTTTACGGGTTTGCCTCACATTTTACCTTACATTACAGTGGAGGCATCCAACATCAGACTTTGCTGCTAATTTTTGGCAGAATATTCGCAAATTGAGTATAAAATAATTCAAAATACATTTCAATGCGATGTAAAACTGGAGTCATAAATAGTGTATCGCTTCTTTATGTTAGGTACGGTTAGATTAAGACAAACATCAACAGTTTAAGGGGTTGAGGTATTTGTTAGATGTCCACTTTGTCAGTTTTACCTCCTTCACAAAGATGATTCTAGTTGATCTATGTCATGTAACAAAATCTGTCCCTGTCTTTTGCCCCTGAAACAGATCATCCTCAAGTAACCACCAGGAGCAGAAGTCAGTGCTGCGTCGCTGCTGTTAAAGACCCCAAACACCTGCTCTGTAAATACTCTGTTAACTCCACACACAATCTACAACAAGCTGCATGCTGATAACATCAACTATGAAAAATATAGTTATACTTTGATCTGTCATTATAAATTACATAGGTCAAATACTAGAGTTATATAATAGTGTCCGAGGAGATAACTGTACGTATGCGCCTTTGCACCTGCATTAACACTCATCCTCAGTGATTTCCTGGTTTCATTTAGCCTCAGTGTGTCTGCTGTTCACATCAAGGTGCCTCTTAAATAACGAGAGGCAGTGCAGATACAGTATAATAACTAATATGGAAACTAACACATTTTGTTTACTGACAATTTAAAATTGTGTTACTGTTAAGAGAGGATGAGATGAGCATCACAGATTACTCTGAAGCAGTGTAAACATGTTAATACCAGGTGTAAAGGGGTCCTTTATCAGAAGATGTTAAATTGTGTTTTTAGGATATCGAGCAGCAAAATATTATTTCCTTCTTGAATGTGTCGTAAACTAAGAGAACATTTTTTTCACATTAATGATTGTTTAACTAGTGCCAGATTTTATTACTTTAAACAAACTATTATAAAGCACTTATTCTAACTTTAAATTCCACATTGATTCCTTATAAAAGATATATCCATAAGTGTCGTCCATCCCCTGAAAACAGGATCAGTGCTCCACCTCCTGGTGTGCCTTTGCATTGCATTTACAGTATGTTTGCTGAGAGAAAATACTGTATAATCCATTTGCTGCAGAGACGGTTTCTTCTTTAAGGCAGTGAAGCAACAATGATTCAAACTGTTAAATTTCCCCTCTTCATTATATCATTATACAGTATATATATATATATATATATATTGGGATAATCAGTCACAATGATGGTCAGTTTATTTCTTCTGTAAGTGGTTTCGGATTCTGGAGCCGGTTTCACTAAGATAGAAAAGCCGTCGATGGCTTTTGATTAAATAAAGAGGAATAACAGCCGCCACTTTTTGCCTTCTGGAAGGATCCAACAAAACCAATCCATCCATCCATCGATTTTCTTCCGCTTATCATGGGTCGGGTCACGGTGGCAGCAAGCCCAAAAGTCCCTCTCCTCAGCAACATTTTCCAGCTCCTCCTGGGGGATCAGAGGCGTTCCCAGGCCAGGTGGGATATATAATCCCTCCAGCGGACTCTGGATCTGCCCCGGGGAGTCACCATCCAGGTTGGACGTGCCGAACCACCTCAACTGGCTCCTTGCAATACAAAGGAGTAGCGGCTGTACTCCGAGCTCCCTCCAAATGTCTGAGCTCCTTACCCTATCTTTAATACCCTTTTCCCACCAAAATTAGCGCGTTGATGCAGGTTTTTCAGACCCGGGAAGACCCGCTAATAAATGCCGATTGTCTCTTTTCCCATTGCCAGTGGAGTATACTGCTTTCGGTCTCTTTTCTGGTGCATCACCGTCTGATGTCAGAAACGCGTCGGAAACAGGGTTAGTAAATAGTAGTATGCACAAAGAACATTATATTCTTTGGTAAGAAGCATGGAGGCACGTGAAGATGCTACGGTGGTTAGGTCTTTATTGTAACTTCAGTCTATTGATCAAACTCGGCGCTGATTGTCTTGTTGTTATTCTGTTTTTACGCGACAGCAGGCGGAACTTCAATGCGCGTCATTGCACCGCGCTGGGTTTTGTGTTCCCAGAGTCGTTTGACACGGGTCTCAATGGCGAGTGTAACCTTTCCCATTAAGCAAAAAAGCTGGGTGTTAGCAGGTTTTTTGACCAGTGGGAAAGGGGCTCTCATTCCTTTGGTCACGAGCCAAAGCTCGTGACCATAGATGAGGATTGGAACATAGATCGACTGGTAAATTGAGAGCTTCGCCTTCCGGGTCAGCCACGACGGTCCAGGTATAGTGCCCACAAGTCTGCTTGACGCTGCACCAACCCGTCGTCAATCTCACAACTCCTCTGTTGGGGCAGTACCTCTCTTCCCACTCCAACAAAACAAAATTAAGTAGTGTAAGGCATCTGCAGAGCTGACATCTAGCACAATCAGGCTCTATTGTGGTTAACTTTTAAGGCTTAAAATATCTGTTTTGAAGCTCACCTAAAATAAGGACTACATACCACTCTGAACTCTCTTTGTGAAACTGGCTCCTCGTTCAACTTGTAGATAAAGCTGACCAAGTATTCAAACTAAAGTTCTTGTAACCCTGTTGGGGTTGCAGATTCAGTAGTGTGTGAACTGTTAGTCTTAATGTTACAGTCAGATGTCAGTACTGTATTATTTGAATGTTACTAGTGCCTAAAGAATTGTGCGTATGCATATTTAAAGGCTTTGTGTGAAAAATCACTCAGTTAAATAAAACTAAGTCACGTTGAGAGAGAAATGTGTTGCACTGCTGCGTCAGTGCGTTTGTGTACACCAGTTTAGATTTACTTTTCACGACATTTTCATGTATGTATAAGACTTGATATCCCGTTTCTTTTAAGATGTAGTGTATGACGATATTTCTAGTTTTAATGCACATAATGTAGTAAAGTAGACTTTAAGCAGGTAGGATAGTTGTGTACGGTTGATACAACATTATGCAAATACTTGTCTTTGTTTGACAGCAGACAGAGCGGGTATTGTGTTTGAGAAAAAACGGTTTTCACCCATATATGTAACGTCAAATATCAACCTTTCCTTTAATAGTCTTCTTAAGTGACTGATGAAAACGTGTGAGTGCACTTGTGTGTGATTAACAGACAATCCACCAAGAGATTTAGCATTTGTTCACATGTGTTCATTATAAGTTTGACACATTATTGAATGGAATATAAGGAGTATACTAGTTTAACATTAGAAAACAAAACACTTTTAAGATGTAATCTCTTCTATTTTATGATGAATGTAATTTATTAAACTGACTTTAGCTCTGCTGGAGGTTCCTCAAAGGGCCTCGGTCTGTTGTTTTAGCCTCTGAAAAGCCGTCTTGTGTCCAGGGATGAAATGTTGGAGCTGAAAACATTTCATCCCTGTCACTGCCTTGTCACCTGTAAGGGACAACCAACCTTTGTATGAGCAAGGCCATAGATAGAGTTGCTTTTTATGTACAAAAAAAAAGTGCATTGTACAGGCCACATTTAATGACATGATAGTGTAATAATAGTTTGTCATTTAGTTGTTTTGACGTGTTGCTGAGGCAATCTGAAGTTGCAGTGGTCAAATACTGTATTTTTGTAGGTGATGAAGTGTTTTCTCATCGTCACAATAACACATTAGGTTGTGCTGTCAGACTTTATTATGCCTGGGTGAAACACTGTAAGTGACCCAGAGCATAAAAGTATATTTTAAAATGTGTTTTTTTATATTGTTTCCACCGCATGTTAACATCTTGCAGAGAACATATAATCCAACAGCAGATTAAACCTTAATTTTCTTTACAGATTCCTTTCAAACTTTAGGTTGTTATTTCTGTAGATATATGAAAGATTTCCCCCTTATTTATTTTACCTGAAATGAAAAGGCATATAACCGAATGTTTCTTTTTTTTTTCATCTTTTGGCAAAAAGCTTGAATGTCACGGTCACACCTGCACATGGAGGTTGTTTGAGATTTTGGTCACCCAGTCATAAAGATGTGGACAGTAAGAATGTTTGGTCTGACTGACTGATGGAAACATTTCACCTAGAAGCACTTTCTCCACAGTCAGACGACTGAGAAGACATGCTTTTTGTGAACTTTGCCTTATCTTTGATCTATTCCTGAGTTTGTATTTGTTAAGTGATTATGAATTCCATATTGTCTAATAAATAAAATACATTTCACTGAACCTCTCTTGTGAAATTTTTGCTGCATGACTTTTTTTGATTAGTTTATCTGAGGCCATAATGACACTAATGATAGCGCTTGTTAGCTAGTTCTTTAAATTAATTCAAAACTCCTATGCCATTTGATTCCATCCTGGCTTGATTATGAGCCCTCCATTATTTTAGACATCAAAATAATTTCATTTGTGCATAATTTTTTCATTTAATGTGGATTGTTTTTGTTCCTGTAAATTCAAAATTGTATAAAATCTGATATTGCAAATAAATTAATGTCTACTTAAAGCCATGCTGTGAGCTAAGTTGATTGATTTTGAGCATTTAAATCCTTTAAAGATGCTAAAATTAGCTTAACGCTTAGCATGTTTTGTTGATTCTGTTAGCAATCTTACTTAAATCTGATCCTGAATCAGTTTATATAAAGAACTAACTATGTGTTATAATGAAAATTGCCTTCTAGTGTTGGCAACATTGATGTATGAACTATAATATTAATTAATGTGTGTTGTTGTTTTTTTAAATACATGAAAATAAGACATAGCAAGAATAAATAATCTTTTTTAAGGTGGACAATTAAACTTTCCTAAATAAATCAATGTTATTTAAATAATATCTATGTTTGTTATTAAAATCTTGTTTACTACTAAAAGTTTTTCTCTTTAAATGTAGTATGATAAACTGAAAAATAAGTGTGATGTTTTTGTAATGCAGCCTGCTCTGGTAGATAGCCGCTTTTATACTACAGTCTTAAATTTGGATGCCAGCAACAAAATGCAGCGTTGCCATAGCAACAGCATCCGGTGCATTTTTCCTCCTCTTGGATACACATCCTCGAGCGGCCCCTCTGATTGGACGAGCTCTCTTTGCATGTCACTGGGGCAACCGAATGATGGGAATTTTAACACATGAACGGAAATGTAAACCGCTGAATCTGACTGGCTCCCTCCCCTCCGCGAGGCTCCCATTCAAGGCACGAGAGAGCGGAGGCGGCGGTTGGTTCGCGCGCGCATCCGTCAGATGAGGAGGGAGGATCCGTACGCTGTGTTTTTTTTCTTTTTTCTATTTTTTTGCCTCGGTGGGTACGGGAGCCGAGTGGGGACCAGCTGGTTACGCAGCGGCCGCGGGTCTCCACCCGAGAGTATGGCGGCTGGGATTTCACCGGAGAACGAGGGAGAGACGGAGACATGCCAGAGATGGTGAAAAAGAAACAAAGAGACGCAAGTTCTTTGACGAAGTGTCGTAATAGTTTGAGTTTGTGCGGTTTTCCTGAGGCGGCTCCGTGCTTGAGAAATTGCGCGTGCAGTTCATTCTAGGGGCTAACCCAGCGATTTTCCAGTGTCCTCGATGGAGCAAGTTTGTTTTTTTCTGATGCATAGAGAGGGGTGAGCTAAGCAGATGAAACGGACCACATCATCCGGCGATATTTTCTCCCATCTCGTGCACATTTCGGACAGTTGCAGCCCTCGGATGCCCGTATAGCTGTCAGTGTCTGGCCTGCATGAGGGAATTTCTACAATGAAATCCATCTTGGGGCACCGAGTCTTTGTGCTCTGCTATAGCTGAGCAGTGGCGAGCAGGACCGTGTTATTGACAACCCGTTCAAAATGGGACACGAATTGTGAATGTGATTCGTGCGGGAATATTTTGACTTCATTTCAATGACGCGCGGAGATTGAACCCTTACGACTTGATAAAATCCACAATGCGCGAGTATAAAGTGGTGGTCCTGGGCAGCGGAGGGGTCGGGAAATCCGCCCTCACTGTGCAGTTCGTCACCGGGACGTTCATTGAGAAGTACGACCCCACTATAGAGGATTTTTACCGCAAGGAGATCGAGGTGGACTCCTCGCCCTCGGTGCTGGAGATCCTTGACACCGCTGGTACCGAGCAGTTTGCCTCCATGCGGGACCTTTACATCAAAAACGGTCAAGGATTCATACTTGTCTACAGCCTGGTCAACCAGCAAAGCTTCCAGGACATAAAGCCGATGAGGGATCAGATCATAAGAGTGAAAAGGTTGGTGAAAAGATGCGCAGGAAAAGAGTAATATCCAAATTGCTAAGTGTTGATGTTGGAAATGAATCTTAACATATATATAGCTGGCCTAACAGGCCCTGTAGTCAGGATGGGCCCAGGCCTGGTCTGAGAACTGTGCAGGAATGGAGATGCATCTTCAGGGCAGACTACAGCACAACATGCCTGTTCTATTTTGGTGTACCAGTTCTCACCCACAATCCCTGTAGGTAAGCAGATGCCCTTGCACTGCAGTCCCAGCATCTCTAAAAGTAAATATACAACACTTAGTTTCAACAAAGATATTTGATTGGACAAGAGGTATTCCATGAGCGCAGATATAGTACAACAGCACTGGCACTATTACCAATATGTATCACTCTGCCTCAGGAGTTCCAAACACCATAAATTAACATTTCATCAGACAGTCTTTGTCTAGTAGATTAACCTGCTAACTCTGAATAACACAGGCCACAAAAGCAGCTGTCAGCTGACTCTTATTTAACTGGTGGAGTTATAAATGGAAACATACAGATCAATGTAAATAAATCAAAGTAGCTGCTTTGCGGTTACGCATCCTACACAAAGTTGCAAAAGTGCAGGAAAATGTTTGAGTTGCTTGGCAACAGTCCAGTTTCAGTCACGTTGTGGAACAAGTTGCATTGGTACAGCCAAATGAATTATTAAATACACAAAAAAATCAGTTGTTGCTTATAACTGTTCTCTCCTCTGCTGTGGGAGGCTGTGCTGTTGTACTGAATATCAGCATGGCTGTGCAGCCTCTGGCCTATGACTGAATCACAGCCGTGTTGATAGTCAGAACAACAGCACAGCCTCAAGTGTAATATTGCTTAAACATAGTTTGTTCGCTTAGAAGGTTTCAACCAATTTGATTGGACAAGAGGCATTCAGTGAGTTCTGATATACAGTACAACAGCACTATGACTATTAACTTTATGTATCACTCCGCCTCAGGTGTTCTGAACACCATTCATTTAAATGCCTATGACCGAATCACAACCATGCTGACAGGGCAACAGTGTCCACAGACTAGTCACTCTTCCAGTCATAACACTCTGTCTGCACTGTCTCTCAGCCACCAAGCTGCTGTTGTGTCGCCCTCCAATGTCCACCGTGTCATATGCTGCAACCCATGAGAAACACCCGGCCGGGGATATACCCATCGACAAAGTACAGTATAGCTTTAGCCGGACTTCTACTGCGAAGGAGATGAAGCCTTGTTTTTAATTAACAAGCTTCTAAAGCTCTTTAGGAACGCGGCACAATTGGAAGCATGGAGTTGTCTGATGTCTGAGCGCCGTCACACAGATGATCCAGATATGAGGTCACCAGAGTGAGCTGCTGATTGATACAGGGAAGAGGTTAGCTGAGGCTGTGAAGTCAGGCTGTCATGTGATCGCTGTTTCTTAGCTGTATATAGTAAAGACCCACAGTGCTGTACATCCACCTGCTGGCATGGCATGATGTTTTAAAAACCAGACTATGTCGTAGTAGATGCTGCTGGTTAAATCATTGCCTGGACGTGTTAGCCGGGTTTCTATGTTGCAGTGTGCATGCACTGTGGGTCCATCAGTCATTGTAGATGTCAGAGGATGTGTCCAATAGCCTCCAGAGATACAAGGCCCTACTAATGAAGAAGCATGCAACGCAATGCAGCTTGAAGCTTATAGGTTTACTGATACAGCTCATCATTTTAGATCATGCCCAGCAAAAGGATAGCAGTCCTGTCAGTGTGTAATGTTTATATCTCTGTTTTGCCTATTTCTGTCACATCCTGCAACCCAAATATGACATTAAATCACAACAAAGGTGTTCATTTTGTTTGTTACCTTCAGTTTTTGTCACCTAATTGGATTTCGGCTTCTTGTAGCGCACCTTATAAACAATCCTATAAATCTGCGGCTCCAGATGAAAGAATGAGGTCAACATGTTTTCCCCATATGAGTTGAGAACAGAGAGAGGGGTTGCTCTCTCTACAGTGTGTGTCTTTGTGTTAATATGTGTGTGTGTTTACATGTAAATGTATACAATGTGCTAGCACAGCAGACGCGGCCAGGCTGTTGTGTGATTTCACGCGTAGGCCTCCACTGTCACAGCACAATTTATTTTTGTAGTGCAAACATCACACTTTAATGTAACTCCTACTCAATAGTTAATTTCTGAGTCCCCTGTATCATTTAGATTGTGTTTTAAAAGTGTCAGGTCATGGTTGTCTTTAAGTCAGCGTGAGTCAAATCCCGTACGAGTTTCTTCTGAATGGAGGTACTCTTATTTTCTTCAGGGACTTTTTTTTCATTCCTGTACTAAATTATAAAGAAAGGATGAAGACTCAAAGGAATCCTCCATGCAGCCGACCTTAGTCGCTTCGTAGCCTTCCAACACAAAACATGTCTTTGAAATATTCTGTTTCATACATCAGAAAATGTGTTCCTTACTCTCTTGTTTAAAGCTGTTTGTATGCAGCCATTCGCACCAAGTCCCAAATGCGTCTCTGTTATTAAAAGCCTCTGTTTACAGCTTTTATATAAGGTGACTTATGTTCCTGAGAGGCTGTAAATATATTTTACACAGTAAACTCAACGCATACTTCTATAAAGTAACTCACAAAGGCTGGCATTTCCTTTTACAGCTGGTGTGATTTCACAGGAATATGAGAACATAAAATACCTGGAAATTGGGCACAAGTTGTTTGGAAACCTGGCTTCTATTCCCATAAAAACAGGAACCACATACTGAATGTGACTAGAGGAAAACTCTTTGCCTAGTGTGACACACATTGTTAAACATCTTATTATTCTTGTAGTGTAATATGATCTGACCATAACAATTTTTATGTAAATAATGTGCATTGTACGGTTAAAGTTGTGCAAGTCGAGATGGATTTATATCAGATTTTTATTTTGTTGAATGCAAAAAGGTTTACAGAAATGAATGAACTGATATATTTACCTTGATACCTTTGATGGACAAAATAAGAAAACTCCATAGGTCTCCTTTTTTGACATTTACACCATGAAAAAATACTTAACAGAAAGGGAAAAGGTGCCATATTTGTGCAGACAAAAGCTCAAAATACATGTAGTATGAAGACATGTTATGTTTTAGTTAACAGGTGAATAGCTTCCCTCAAGGAGCTGCTGTGCTCTGCTATTGCTGTATTAAAACCCTCAGCTGAAATGCAACAAGTTCAGGCATGTTTTGTTCGGCTGGTTGAAGGGCATTGTGGGAAATGAAGGAAATTAAAAAAGGCAGCGGGAGACAATGAGACAGAATGAGACATCAAAAAGAACACAAACATCAAACAATAGAGACATCAAAGGACAAGCTGTTCACAACATCAGAGACTGATAAAAGAAATCATAACGTTAGAAGAAAGGCAGACTTATCTGCAGCTGATTAGTTGAGTAATCAGTTGTATGATTGACAGACATATAATCTGCAGCTTGTGTTAATTTGTCAAGCAAAGATAGTGGAAAAAATTGTACAATTTTTCATGTTATAGCTCCTAAAATGGAAGATAGACATTTGAAACCTCAATCTTCAGCTCTATTTGAAAATATTTTGTTGACCAAACGATTAATCGATTAATCAGAGTTGATATTATAATAAAATGACAGCCTCAATTTAAATATATAAGATAAAGAAGATATAGAAAGAGCTGTTATATTTCTGAAGTGTAATTTTGTTACTTAAACCTTCACATCACAGTCACATCAGTCCCTGTACATTACACCCTGTCAGTGCTTGTCGTGCTTGTTTGTCGCCCCTTGCTGCCAAAACACTGGTGACCCGTGACAACCGTATCAGCCTTGGCTCAGGTCAGAGGTGTTGCTTTGCGTCGCTCTCGCTCTGAACCCTGTCAGCATCTATCAGTTCATGCTGTTAGTACCACAGACAGGTCTTCGAATGCACATGATTACACCTTGGCCTGCCTTTGTTCACCAAGGACCCCACCACCATCCTCGCTTCATCTTCTACTTTTTGTCATTTACACCAGGGATGAATTATGAATAGTGACCTGACAGAGCTTTTAATACTGGAGACTTAGTCAGGCGATAGTGAAGAGGTGAGATGTGAAATAGTGTACAATAATACTCAGTATCAACAGTCTACATATCTTTTATTCATGCTGCATGTTCACTTACTCCTCAGACTTTGTTCTAATGCTTCAAACTGTGGAGCTTTCTTTGTAAGGCTTGTTTATGTGCCAACTGGAGAAAAGGATCAAGATCAATAAACGGAGGAGCAGCAGACTCACCGTTCTCCCAGAAAGATCCTCTTTCATCTGCATCATTGTCTGTTGTGAAAACTGGGCAAAATAACTGAATTAAAGTTCAGTGTTGATTTCTTAACAGTCGACTTGGCTTTCAGAATGATGCCGGTGCCCTCTGAATCTGTTGAAATATCCAACAAGTTATTTGTGCTTTGGGAGTCACAGGAGGTGGACCTAGATATTAGCAAATTAAGCGGCATGCATTTAGTGTTCACACAGACATCCACCCTTTGGTCCAGACTGAAATATTTCATCATACACTGGACTAGAGCCCGACTGATACTCAATTTTTGGTGCAGATGCTGATTCCGATATTAGGGAATAAAAAAATTCCGATGTCGATATATATCGGCCGATATACAAAAAAACAGAGATGCGCACTCTGCAAGCGATAGGGACAGTCCTCATTTCCCATCATGCCTGCCGCCTAGTGCTGACTGAGTAGTTTGTTAAGATGTTAAGTTTGCTGTTTTATGTTCCACAATGCAAATAATTTTTGTTACTGTTTGTAATGTGTCTGTTTAGAACATATGTTCTGCATATGGCAAATTATTGTAATTGTCATTTTTGTACTGGTTTATAGTTGTAACCATGAGTGAGGTGGCTGTTACATTTCTTGACTCCAGCTGTGTTTTGTATAAAGAATTATGGGTCTGTTCCACTTGTTGAAAAATAGCATAGCCCTCTGTTTGTTAATTGACATGATGACACTGTCTTACATTTATCCAAGCACCTTTTTATGTCTCCTAAAATTCATATACTAATATCAGAGCATATCAGAGAGTATATACTCCAATACCGATATATTTCAATATCGGCCAATATAATCGGCTGACTGATAAATCGATCCAGTAGTGCCACAATGAAATTGACATTCATGTTCAAAGTTAAATATCTTGACAGATATTTGTTGTTGTCAGATGAAATTGTTTTCAGTTCAGTGATACACTGACTTTATATCTATCACCATTTTCAATGAAAGTATGTCCAATGTATTATGAACAAATACCTGCAAAACTATTGACATTAGCCTTAGCCTCAATCTGTGTATGATGCTAATTGTCACATTTTCGCTTGCTAACCGGCTATATAAATATTGTGAACATTATACCTGCTATCCATTTTAGCATTGTAATTGGGAGGAATTAGCAATGCTAGTAATAGCATTCAGCTTAGCCTAACAGAGCTGCTAGCATGGCTACGGAGACTTGTAAAGGGTTGGCTGACGAGCTTGCAAAAATATCAGCAAGGCAGCACTTGACACCCATTTCAAATCCAGGGTAATATTTACATTCAGTAAGTGTTACCCTCAACCTCCGCTCTAGTTTGTTTGATGCTAATTTAGACATTTTAGCATGCTTATGGCTAAATTAATTTGGTGAACGTTGTAGCTGCTAAATATCTGCATGTTAGCATTGTCGTTGTCCCCATGCTAGCACTAGCATTTAGCTTGAAGCAGAATCTAAGACTTACAGAGCTGCTATTATGACTATAGACTCTTTAAGGGTTAGTTTACTAGCTAGCAAAAATATCAGCAAGACAGCATTTGCCACCCTTTTCAAATCTAGGGCAAAATGAACTCTTAGGTAATGTTACTCATCTGATATGAGGGTCAGTCTTTTTGGAAATTATATTAAGTGCTTCTTTGTTGGGTTAAAGAGGTTCAGCTGTTGCCTAACCCAAATTACTCCAAGTCAGAAGCCCTGGTGAGATGAAGAGCACAAATAAACAGCAGGGAAGTCAGTTGGGTTTCAATATAAAGTAGCACTTCCTCTTGCTCTTAGCATCCAAAGATGCTACAATGCATCTAACAGGCAGTTCATACTCAGCCTGAGATAAGCAGCCAGGCTAACAAATCATTGCTGATTGTATGAATTATATATTATAGCATGTTAATTTGTCAAACCACAAAGCAAACCACCAGGGAGACAGGATGTTTGTAAAGTGATTTATGTAATGAAATGACAGGGAATGCACCTTTGTTTTTCACTAAAGCCATTCAGGGTAAAGTCAGAGTAATGTGAATGTAGCAAACTTAATGTAACATAATAGATTGATATTTCTTTCATATGTCAAAACAACAGATGCAAAGATATTGTGACGTACAAGCCCCCAAGTAGTGCCTTAAACATCCTGGATAAAGCACATCCTGTAAAATGACATGATCTCACTCTTTTGACAGGCTGAGTAGTACACATCATGGCATGGAAACAAGACCCCTTAAACCCCCTGAACTGAACATTTCTCATATAAAGAGTCCAGTTGTGGACATCAAAGCCGCTGACAATAGTTAACCCTTTTCTGCACTCAAATAGGGTTTGCCAGTTAGTGCCAAAATGCCGGACTGAAGTGGACTTTGGAGATGTCATCATGGATGACAAGAGAGAAAATAACAACAAGAAGCAATTATGAAAACAGCCTTAATACAAGCTGTATAAGCTTTAATGTTCTCTAGCTTTTTGATTGAAAATGTTGTCATAAGTCTTGTGTTATTTCTCAGGCTACACAGATATCGTTCTAGCATTAGGAGGGTACGTCTGGTGACGATGCTGTAAAAATGTCCTCAGTGTTATGTATCATTTTCAGACTAAAGAGGAGCTTTTTGGTGGTTATGAAACTTATGAATGAGTCTCTAAAATATTCAAACACATTCCTCTTTTTTCGCACTGTTTTATTGAAAAGATATCTGAACAAATGTCATATGCAGCAGCACTTTAGACTTTAGGTTTTAAGTCCTTTACTTGGTACAATAGGAGGAAGAAATGGTCTCAGAAGGCATAAATACCCTCAGAGCTACGACTGTGCCATATTATTGCTGTAATACATCAGATCCAAAGATGACTATCCTGTGAAGTCTGTCGAGTACAATTCTCCGTTATCTTCCCGTTTGACACGTCTTGGCCAGTGTCTCCATCATCTGTGAAAAGCATCAGATCCTGAAAGCAGATAATGACTTTTTAAAACCTTCAGAGAATCCAAAAGGGATTTTGAGTTGTATCCCTGATATTGTGTTTGATATCTTTCAGTCTTCGTGCTCTTGTCATGCCGTGTTTACCAAAAGACTCTCCAGATATCTCCTCCTGATTAAATCTTTCTTTGCCAGAGGAGAGGAGCTTATTGCTGCTCTCTGACTCAGCTGATTCCTCTCCACTGACTGAACCAGAGACCCTCCTCAAAAAGGGCCGCTGGGACGAGGCCCAGCACGTAGCCCGTTTCCTCCCTCATCCTGACGGCGTTGGCCAGTCAAATACGGAGACTCTTGGGCCACCGTCCGTCAGCAAAGGCCTTTGTGAGTTGATGCATCATGCATTATAGATAAGGTGTGTCTGGGCGAGCTTGAATGGGTGTTTTCAGGCCGAGTGCTCCGGTGAGTGCGCCGTCAAGCTCACAAGCTGAAGGCTACAGCGTGACTTTGTTTGAGCACAAACACAAGCAGGATCAGTAATTCAGTTGTCTTTCTAGGCTCGTGACTGCTTGTGATCTTCATCTGTACTTCAGAAGTCTTTCTTCTTTTGGGTCCAGGCTACTGTGGCCGACACCCTTCATGCTGAGGCCCGGGGAACCTCGGTATCCTCTGCAGCCACTGCCTCACACCTCCTGGGACTGCTGGTTTCCTCCTCTGTTATTAAGACTATATATAGACCCCGGCCTTTGATACAAGATGTCTTTGTGCTGCTCTTGTGCTACAATGAGTCCCCAAATGTGCTACGTAGTCCTTCATTATGGTTTAAAAAAACTTTATAATTGATGAAGAAAACAATATTCAGTTGCAGCTTGTTTAGGGAGCTGGAACCATAAATAGATCTCATGTTTGTTGTCTGGAGGAAGCAACATCTGGGCCAGGAGCTGCTATGAAACTGTAATGGTTGGCAATATATAGGATAGCAGGCTTGAGACATTTACAGCAAGAGATTTTTAGCTCCAACCACAGCTTGGGGTAGAAAAGAGACACCAAAATTGCACCATTACCCACACTAAAAACAAAGCCCCCTGTGGCTTCTCCTGAACGAGTGCTGCTATAAAAGCAAAGGTTCTTGCCTTTCAATCTGCTCTCCCGCAGCTATGTTTAGGATTTTTCAGTGAAGGTGGGAATTTAAGGTTCAAGGCAAGAACTGCCCACCACCAATGAGACCAAAACAGGTCTGAGGAAAATGATAGCTTTGCTGTTTCTATCGACAGCAGGAATGCAGTGAATGAGACCTCGGCACTGGCTCTGAATATTACAGATGAGGAGCATAGTACAACAGTATCACTCTATTGGTTACACATGGGCAACTTCTGAGATTGTCACTTAAATCCTAGTAGTTCCTCTCGGCCGGTGATCCGATCCTGGGAGCAGAACAGGACAGCTGAGATTAAAGTTTGCTCAGGATAATGTATGCATGAGTAGATCAAAGTCGGCTCTCCATTACCAGCAAGTTTAAGCTTATTTAACTCTGAAACCTGCAGCGCCTGGCTTCTCTCCAGCGTCAGATATTTCCTTGTATACCTGTTACGAACGCAATCAAGATCGAGGCTGGCTTTTTGTTGTATTAATAATTCAGAATCATGTATTTTTCATAGCATGGGGGCAGCCTAATGATGCAGATGTGTGTTGGATGGCATGGCTCTGATGCTTTGCTGTGAACAGAGACGTTTAAAGTCTGTTCAAACAAGGTCCAACAGATGGAAACGCTGCCTTGCTAGCCTCACATACAGATAAGGATGAAAGAAAGCACCTGTTGTTTACAAAAGAATATGAATAAGTGTGATGTGCTATATCTGACGTCTGTGATCTTTGTTCTCTCTTCTGATGTGTACAAACTGTCTCAGAGATCCGCCATGTTTCCAGATGTGGTGATTACGTCGTTGAAACTGCGTCACAGCCGTTCCTTTTGATAATTATAGTTCTGTAGCCTATTTAACCGTCTCCTCTGGCTGCCCGCTAAGTAGTCCAGTTCCAGAGTGACATCTTGTGCTCCAGCAACATGACGGGGGAGTTCACAGCTCAGAGGATTACGGCCACTTCCTACCATCAGGGGTCAAAGCTCTACTGTCCATTTCCTGTTGAGGCTTTGGTGTGTGAGGCAGGGTGGGTGTGTGGAGGTTCACTGGTTGGCGCCCCACAGCAAGAAGGTGCTGCTCTGGTTCTTTTTATGGAAAGCTTCCTCCCACAAACCAAAAGAAACACATCTTTTTCTTTACATTTTAGCCTTCCATCCACTACCCAACCAAGCTTTCTGACAAAACTTGGGGGTTATTTTGGAGGTGAGCTTTTAAAAATAGCTGACAAATGACTTTCAAACTGTAAACTTGTGCTATAAATGTTGAGTAGTTCACTTTCTTACCTCCAATTGTCTTTGGGATGGCTTATTCCAAGGAAACATCGTATTGTTTTATCTTATAGTGTCACTGAAAAACTTCTGGATTCTTTTAATGAAACTGTCAGTTTGATGAGTCACACAGATTTTATGGCATTTCAGAAAAGTAGTTGCTTCCAGCTACAGTGCATCTTAACAATAAACAATGTATTCTTCCAGTGAGGACAGACCAGAAAATACTTTCTGTTACAGAAAGTGTCTTCATGGTATTTCAAAGCTGCCTGCCTCCTTTGACAGAGAAGAAGCAGGTCGAGAAAATGCACAAATAATACCCCTTTCCCACCAAAATTGCACATTGACCCGGGAAGACTCGCCAATAATTGTGGATGGTCTCTTTTCCCATTGCCAGTGGAGTATACACCTTCCCATCAATGCCGATCGGAGCCAAGGCAATAATTACACGGGTCTACTGCAGATTCATTTGACCCACGTCTGAATGCTGATTGTAACCTTTCCCACTAGGCAAAAAAGTCGGGTGTCAGTGTTTTGATCAGTGGGAAAGGGGCTTAAGGTTTCCATTGTTACCAATGAAAGAAGGACTATTGAATGACTTGATGTGTAAGCAGGTTATATTTGAATAGGGTGCTGTACAAAGTCAAATCTATGGATTATGGATTATTAAATGGTTCATTAAGTGAGGGAATTACACATGCAAAGGGAAATGGTTTATTCACTTGTGCAATTAAAGCCCATTGAAGAATTAATCGTGTGTGAATACCACGTTCTGAAAGCGTAATCACACGACTTTTTAAACTGTGAGTTCAGTGAAAAGAACCCAAAAACTCACTGATTGCTTCCATACATTTCCTCTTCCTCCTTTTTTCCTATTTCTGAGTCTTTTTATGATGTGGATCTGTGTGTCTCCTCAGGTACGAGAAGGTTCCTGTGATCCTGGTGGGGAACAAGGTGGACCTGGAGAGCGAGAGGGAGGTATCGGCCAGCGAAGGCCAAGCCCTGGCCGAGGAGTGGGGCTGCCCGTTCATGGAGACCTCGGCCAAGAGCAAAACCATGGTAGACGAACTGTTCGCCGAGATCGTTCGGCAGATGGACTACGCCGCCCAGCCGGACAAGGACGACCCCTGCTGCTCCTCTTGCAATATACAATAGCCCCTGGTGGCGTCCAGAGAACAGGCAGGGGGGAACACGAAGAGGAAGCAGAGAGAGACACACATGCCAATTAAACAGGAGAAAAATTAGCTATTGAACGCGATGGATTTAAACTCTATGGAACGTAAAATCAGCAGTGACATGATTATTAAAAACGACACGTGAGTCATGAATACATTTTGATCGAGGAATGCCAGGAATTTGCCGCAAGAGAATTTGAAAAATGACAAAAAAGGAACCTCGCCTTATGTTACTCTTTAGTTGTGTCTTGGTTTTATCCTTTGAGTTGAAGGAGGGAATCATCAGCAAACAATCGCACATCAGGATCTTTAGGTTGCGCTACAATCTGTTCTGTTTGCTTATTACGAGCTAAACTCAGAACACCGAGATGCATTTGTATGTTTCCATGTCTTCAGTAGCTACTACATGAATCCAGTAACAGATTTCTGGGATCCTGTTTTAAAATTGAAAGAGTATTTGATTTGTGCAGTAGTTAGAGGAAGGTTTTTGTACTCATCACAGGGCTGAACCAAAGAGGTGACCTGAAAGCACCTCCATTTTTCTTATATATTTTCTTTCAGTCATTTAAAAAGGAATAGAGAGAAAATGGTGGATAAGTCAGAGACTTTCTTGAAACATTGGTGCAGTCATCTTTCTTTTTTTTTTGAGATACAATAGTAAACCTAGCAGAGTCTTTCACATATCGTGTGATGTTTTGTTTCTTCTCTTTGGGAAATTATTGACAGCAGATTGCCGAGTTATAATATAACCAACTACTTCATCATGATGCGACAAGGAGCTCATCTTTTCAGTGTTTCAGTGAATTTGTCTACAGCGACTCTTTTCAGGAATGGGTGACATTTAAAGTGAAGTTGCCAACATTTGTCAGCCTCAGCATTTTCTTTCTCTCCTCCGGTATCAATATGAAATGGGGTGCTCAAGCGTTTCAACATCCTGATCCCATCCTTTATGTGCTCAGAGTATTCGAATCCATAGAAACAAATAGTAAAGACAAAGGCGCTGATAATAAGATAAGTAATGGTAGTGTAAATATTTTGTATTGAAAGTGCCAGCTCCTATGAAGACACAGACTCAACACATGTGGAATTGTCAACTGTATGCATGGCTAGTAAACAAAAAAAGGACTCTTATTGTTTGAGTTTAATATAGGCTGTGGAAAACGTGCAAACCAAACACATACACGTCTGGATCTGGACACTGTCTCAACTGTACATCTATGTTGCCACGGGAACATGACTTTACCCGTGTGACCATTTTCATTGTTGATTTTATATTTTTTTATGTGACCATTTACTCTTTATTCCCTCTCTGAATGGTGACACTGTTACATTTGACACCTAAACAATAAAAGTGCGTTCAACACTCGACTGAGGCTACCAAGCTTAAGTGAAATGAAGTGAACGAATGCTCAAAGAAATCAATGACTTGTTGAGATTTGTTTTGTTTTTTTAAAACTGCTTTTATTCTGTTTTTTCCTACTTTTTCTTCTTCACAATATAAGTTTTAACATTTATTCTATATTTCACAAAGGTTACACACTAACAGTCTTGTCCACTCTCCTATATATTCAGGGGTTTTCAAAGTCTTAACTCCACTGCTCTGGACTAACCTTTTATAAGTCAATAATATATTTGTAGTGTAAGTATTACAATAGATTTGGGGATAATTGTATACAACATATGTAATTATTATATATCATATATATCAATTATAGTTCACAGTTAAAGGCATTAGAGATGTAAACTGAAGGTAAAATGCTGCCAAATTTTAGTCGCATATTATGGCCTATTAATATTAATATTTTGATAAATTAGCATTACTTTGCCCACATCCCAGATTTGTTTGAAAATATCTGGTGTTGTGCCTGTTGAAGGTTTTGTCCTTGGTTAGAAAAACAGAGATAAATCAGGGCTTGAGCAGGATCAAGAATTGCTTGCTAGCCAGCTACATTCTCCAACCAGAAAAACAGCTACAAGCACCGGCTGTATTTGCAAGTCTTACAATTGATAGGGTGATTATTATGTTCATTTTGAATTATTATTCAAAATTTTATGGGGCATTGGGAACGTAAGGTGGAAGCATTATGTTAACATGAAGTTGATGAGTTAGCTTTTAGCAAAGATTTTAGCCCTAATTTAGCCATATGTTTATTTACATTCTGGTAAACAGGCAACATTAAAAGTACGCTGCCCACGTCCCAGAATTGTTCAGCAAATATATCTGGTGTTGCAACTGTTGACGGCTGTCCACAGTTTGAAAAGGTTTACCAGTCAGAGCTTGAGGTTTAAATTGCTAGTTAGCTTCATTCACCAGCTGTATCACAGCTACAATCACCAGCTGTATAATTTTTTTCTAGTCATAAAGTACGCTGCCAACATCCAAGATTTGTTTTGCAGTGGTCTGGTGTTGTGCGTGTTGACGGCTGCTTCCTGGGTTAGACAAGAAATGACTAATCAGAGCTCAAGCGGGATAAAAAATTGCTTGCTTGCTAGCTACATTCATCTCCAGAAAAACAGCCACAGCATTATGGGTTGCAGTAAGCCCAGTTACTGAAATTTATCAATTATTTCATTTGAACAGAATTAAATAAACATTAAGTACTGCCCCTAGCAGTCACAACCACAATTTTGTGGGCAGGACAGATACTTCACTCACTGCCAAGAAGTTGGCTCACATGAAAACGACTTCAGGCTAATGAATGACGTGAAATCAGTGAAAGGGAAATCCACAGCACCAAAGTTCCTCTCACCGTTTAGCACTGCTGAAAGGCCTAAATGAAGTTTGCATTAGGTCAGACAAATGTAGGGGTCTTCTTTAACTCCTTTAGGTGTTACTACTTGTCCTTATCTCTTTCTTTAAGCATTTTTAGCCAAGCAGAGCAGGAAGAGACAGCATTTGGCTGCTACAGAGAGGATCTCCCTTTTGGCTCAGGTAGACTCAGGCAGGAATGTCTTCTTTACAACCAACATACTATTTGTGGGGTTTCAAGATTAATTTTGTGTGTAAAAATCTTTCTGACGTACGCTTTCTCAGTATCTTTGTCAGTGAAGATGCCTGTATTGGTCGTGCTAGCTTAAGGTCAGCAGCTAGGTAATCTGTCTGTGTCTCTATTTCTCCCTGATATTTAGAAAGTACAATTTTGAAGTCATTAGGGCTGGATTGAAACTTATGGCAACTAACCTTTCCCTTTCTGCCTTTTTATTATAACTTTTTGGTTCTTGTCCTTTTTAGTTGGACAAGGATGAAAGGTTACACACTTATGCTCCACATACCTTCTTCTTCTTAGGCAATGGGTAATGCCCTGTCAAAGGCTTATTTCTAAAGTTAAAACAACTATTTTGTAAGCATTCAGCAACTACAGCTCCTCTGAGGCTTTGAAATCTCTACTTTGGGTAGGCCTCAGGGGACATGACAACAAAAAGGGACGCTTATTTTATCTCTGTTAAAAGGGCTACTGGATTTTTTGGTGTAGGTACACATTTAGCTCAGAATAGGGAGAGCAAACACAGATTCGTCTTTTCAAAAAGACGGATAAGGAAACAATTCCTCTGAAAAAATTAACTGTCAGAGTTTAGAGTAGCAAATGTAGATTGGACAAGTGTGGTAAAATGCTAACGCAACCGTTAGCTAGCTGCTAATGATAACATTAGCCTCTAAAGTGACTCAACCACTGGATCCAAGATGTTCAGTTAGGTCACGGGGTATTTTCAACCTTGAGGACTAGACTTGGACTTGGATCTAGGTAATTGGGACTCGACTCAGATTCTTCTTTGGTGGCTTGGACTAGGACTCGACTTGGTGACTCAACTACAACACTGGCTTGGATAAAGGGAGACGACTTAGCTCTGAATTTTTCTGTTAGTCAGCTAAACTTTTACACTTTGACACATGACTTAAATATGTTTTCCCATGTCCATGCCTTTGACAAAATTTGCATTAAAAAAAAAAATATATATATACATATTGATTTAACCATCAACTTTTTTGGATACTAATTCATTACCGTTAGACTTAAAGACGAGACACTGACTTTGCAGATAGAAAGTTATACAAGGAATATTATTAACTGAAGTTACTCAATCTTAATTCTTTTTATGGATATTCTTAGATAAATTAAGATACTTCTAGAACTAAAACTCCTTGTAGCATCACATAATTGGATCTGCAATGATAATTATGGGATTGTCATTGAAGTAAATCCCTTGCGTTGAACCAAAACAAATTTTAAGAGACGATTAAAACGGATTTTTCTCCTTGGTTTGTCTCCCAACTATTTTTAGGGATTGTTCTGAATCACTGGTGCAGCAGAGTGGAAGTGGTCTGTTGGGGGAACCGCCACTTAATAGATCCGGGGAAGTGAGTGCCAGCAGAATATCCTCTGAGGCACTTGTCAACATCCACTTTCAGCTGCCCGGTGTTAGCGAGCTGGTTAGAGTGAGCCTGTGTGGTCTGTTTAGGTGCTTTATCCACCCTGAGGAGACGGGACAGAGGGCTGAAGGGCCTGATGGTGAGAGGTCTCAGAGGGGTTTATTAGGAACCAAAATCCCCTCTGGCATCACTTTATCTGCAGCAGCATCATTTGTGTTTGTGGTAACATATAGTCAAACACAGTTTAATATCCTTGTTGTCAAATGAAAAAGGTTTAATGAGAATTGATTACCATATTTACAGGAATCAGCCCCATGTTGCAGCTGGTGTTTTTAAAATGTCGACCACACTCGAGTTCTGCTTTTCCTCAAGTCCTTCCGGAAGTAGGAATGACTTTCAAAGAACGCTGGGTAGCATCGTGATATGTTGAATTCTCAGCGGGGAAAATAAAAATAAAATCAGCTTGAAAACAACCCCCTGAGAGACACAGTGTAGGTGTTTGAATTAAATCGGCGCTGACTCATTGTTACCTGTTCTCTGAGGCACCGACACTGCAGCTGTGACACAGCAACACCATGTTTGTTCCAGCTGAGATCCTCTACATCAGTCTGTCAAATGTCAAGATGAAAGGAGGGGTGGGGGTTGTATGAGTCACACAATCACCCCCGCCCCCATTGTGCCCAGACTGCAGCACAGTCCCCGGGGTCTCTGTGTGGGATACAGCAGCCTTTGACAGAAAGGCCATGTCTGCCCTGTGCTCTTGAATTCATGAGGCTGAGAAGAGGAACTCCCTGCCAGCTCAGCAGTTTGGAGGATGAAGGAGATTCCAATGCACGGACTGAACAAAGGAGCATTTAAACTGCTTTAATCATCTCATTGATCAGTGGAGCATTAAAGGTCTCAATGCGGTCCAGACGAAGGCGGGAGTGTGTGGAAATGAGGCTTTTGTACCTGTGAAGCATAGAGGGACTGGTGAAATCAATGGGGAGATGTAAAAGAAGAAATTATACATTTAGAGGAAACATTTTCCCTTTTGAATAAATCACTCTGAGGCACTGTGTATCTTCATGTTTAAAGGGATAGTACCGACAGTAGGGTTGTATGAGACACTTCTCAATAGTGAGTTTATAGATGTCAGCTTTGGCCATGGTTCACAAAAGTATCCTCTTGTAACCACCGCAGTTTGACGTTTCCACCATGATGTCGCTTCCCTGGACCGTTGATCTATGTGCTGCATGCCTGGGAATATAGAGCCATTGTATGGTTATAGTGCCAAAGGAAAGTGCGGTCTGACAGCAAGTTGAAACAATGAAAAGTATCAAAAAATATAACGTACTGTTTGTATGATATAAATGTGTTTAGGTTGTACTTTTTTTTTGGTGGATATATTCTGTTTTGTGCCAAACTTGTCCACATTGGTACTTAGTTTAGCTTCCGTGTCGGTACTACAGCTGGCTGCTTCAAACAGGGGCCAAGCTGACGGTTAAACTGTGAAAATATTGTTATAACATGAAACATTTCACATTACAACATGTTACTGATCTTTTCTTTTTTCATCCAGGCTTGGCAGCAATATGCTTCCGTACATTTCCGTACACCTGTGACTGAACGCGGTGACCGTGAGTATTTATAACTTGTGCCATTCGTTAGCTTGAAGTCATCACCGCTGAAGAGAGCCGAGTTGTTGTCAGCCCACTCTCAGCCTGATGTTTCATGCCTTTTTATATTGGAAACAATGTTGATGTGCAGGAGGGGGAAGAAGGAACAAACACGCCGCGCCGGGCCTGTCAGGAGGCCTAATAACATGGTGTCATGGCAACCAGATGGCAACACATGAGCTGTCACTTTCACCGTTTGATCTGCAGATGTAACGGAGGAGATATGTGAAAACAACAAGCTAAGATTCCTCTACTGGATACACGAGTTTACGTCTTAATCCATGTTTATATCAGTGACGGCATTAAAGGGTGATTTCAGCTTAGTTAGCTTCTGGTGTTAACTCTATTTAGAAAAGATGAAAGGGCTGCATTTGTATGTCACTGATGGATTTTCTGTGGCACAGTTATCAACAATCATGGTCTGATTGTTCTCACAGAACCTAAATCTATACCATCTGTAGCTGTTATGTAACGTAATCCTCTGGTACCATAAACTGAGATGCTAATTACATGGATTTAAACAACAGCTGAAGGATTTGGTGTATCCACACACTTCGGACAAGACAAAATACTTGGACTTAATGCTTTTTCTTTGGTTGTAAGTTAACATAAACACATGGCACCATAATGCTGTTGTGTTCCTCCACAAATGACATCGGAAAGAGATATAAATGCAAAAAAATGAAAGATAAAAATATCTTTTCATAAACACTACCAAATATGGTATAAAAATCTACCAAAATCTATTTATAGGTATGTGTCTGCGGTCAGGCAGAGATCCTCCACAGTGTATTTCCCTGGAGACAATGATTTCTACCCAGACTCACTGAAACAGAAATGTGGCTGTATTAAAATCAGTGTAATCCTGCTGTCTTTATTTTACCCTCAGAATAAAAGCAGGATGGAGCGTGTGATGAGGCTCCCCCCTGCTGGTTTCTCTTTGTTGTGGAGGTGGAGGCCTCGTCAGGATCTCCGCCGTGCCCATGTCTGAGGGGAGGAGGCTTCATTCCTGAGGCTTGGATGGTCGCCCTCCGAACAAAACAGATTCCCTCCCTCTGTTTGATCAGCTGGAACAACTCTCCTCCTCCTCAACCTACCTGAAAATATCGGCTGCCTCTGTTGACAAATGCTGGAAAGACAAAAAGATGTTAAATAGCTCAAGACGGTTTCATTAATGAGCCTGCTGACAATACTTAATATCATTTAAAGTAGAGCTTGAGCGATATCTGTCGACCGATATTGGCCTGACAGATTTCTCTGTATTTGTGTTTTCCAGCTATTGTTTACAGATCATAAAGTGAACATATATTATAGAAAACATTGCATGGGATGAAAAAGAAATGTAAGCTGTGTCTCAATTCAGGGGCCTTTCAAGGATGCGGTCTGTGAAGGATGAGTCATTTGTAGTCTGTATAGGCCGCTAATGCCGAACTAAAATGAGGCAGTCTGGTCTACGGAAGACTTCCTGTTTGCATCACCAGTCGTTCCCGCCCTTAACCTTGCATCATCAAATGCCGCTCCTGTCACCTAGCAACAGGTAGCTACCGGGCTAACTAGCTAACATAACTAACGTCACGCAACTTAACCCTAACATTTGTATCACTAGCTATTTAATTGAGTGGAAAACAAATACTTTTACATTTTAAAGTTTATTCCACAGCTGTTCAAGAGTCCGTCATCTTGTTTGAATTCGAGCAATGAATCTTGGGATACGCTGGGCTGCGAAGGATGCACCCGATGGATCATTTGTGGCCCGGGAAAAGGAGGACGCATTTGTCAGCCGCATCTGAAGGAGCCTTCAAAATGGGACAGCTTTCAGTGCCTAGCTGTGATGCAATCAGCCTTCAAATACATCCTTCGAAGGATGCAGGATACCTGAATTGGGACACAGTTTCTGTCATTAAATTGCAATAACCCACAATGGTGTAAATACTGAACCAAGCAAGGACCCAAATGTAGGACTTGGGGACAGGATGCAAAATTAAAGTGTGTTTAATCACATGAGGTCAGTTAAACAGGCAGAGGCCATGTCTACATATTTCTTGGGTATGTTTCTTTGATGAATCCACTTTTGTAATATCATCACGCCTTCCTCACGCCGTGAGAACTACAATTGAATAAACATAATACAAACGCATCACCGATTTATATAGCACATGACCTAGCATGAAACAAATCATGTACAAAATGAAATTTAAATATATATAACAAAGACAAAAATAAAGAAACAAAAATAAAATAAATAAAGTTCTTAATAAGGTCCTTTTGATCGTCTGCTTTGACTTCAGACGCAAACACCTGCTCACGTATTCATTGTCCAGTGCATCTACTAATTAGGTCATAGTGGTAACAGAGAAAACTTTAGTTCCTATACAGAAACATATAAACAACAGACCAATGCACTCACTAATTTTCTGTACTGTATGATACAAACAAATATAACCACATCAGATTTAGATTTTAATTTCACATCAAATTAATTAATTATTAATCTATTTATTTATTGTACGTAATTATGGTCAAATCAATTGTGGTTCAATTATGAATTTATTATCATGAACATACGTTATTATGCAACGGCATTTACACCAATTGTAATAAAATATAAGGGCAGGCAGCATGGTTTTAAGAGAGCCAAGCCTGGAAGCACCATCAATTAGACTGTAGTTATTGTACTGTGTGTGTGTGTGTGTGGGCCCAGACTCAGACCAGACTGACTGTTACTGTGGGGGTTGTCGAAATGTAAAAGTGGAGCTCGGGCTCTAATGACCTGGTATTCAGAGAAACAGTGACAGGGCAGGAGGAGAGGCAGCGGCTGCTGCTGCAAAGATTAAAATAGAAACTGAATCTCATTTCCATCTTCTGTCCCGTCTAAAGGTGGATTCACCCTCAGGGAAGGATATTGTGTGGGAATGTTAAAGCATTGTGTCTCAGGTGGCTGTCAGGGGAATTGAATAGACAGACAGATGATTATATTCAAATGTGTCATGGTTAGGCAACGGATTTGTATAATGTACTGTATAAGCAGGTATATATTATAATAGATACTGAATATAGTCACTTCCAACAGGTACAGATTTTATTCTTAAACATAGAAACAGTAGTTTTATGAAACAAAACTACAATACTATTCCAAGGTGTTGGTTGTGTGGGTTCTCCTATTGCCTATTGGGTATTGGGTTTTGTGATTTGCTGGTGTTCTACTTGTTCTCTGCTTTACTTTACTTTACTAGCACTTTGTAAACTCTTGTTTTTAAAGGCGCTATATTAATAAAGTTATTATTATTATTATTATTACTTTTTGTTCCACCAGCCCAGCTAGTTTCACAACTCAACTGAAACTGGACTTTTGTTGCCAAGCAACCCAAACATTCTCCTGCACTCTGTGTCTACAGGTTACCAGGCTACAGGTGTTCAGAACACCTGGCTGAGGCGGAGTGATGTTATATACTCTATATCAGCACTCATGAAATGCCTCTTATCCAATCAGATTAAGTGGTCGGCAGTAACTGTTGTATAATAAGGTATATTGCTGGATTGTAATTATTTATACATCAATTTAATGCAGCAGCAGTAAAGATAGAGCTTGTTTTTATTAATTCATATATTGCTGGGTAGCTCTGTCTTTAATAAAACACCATAATGTATGTGTCGACTGGGTTTTATTTAATTCATGTCAGTCTATTAGTAACTAGTAACTAAAATGTATCAGTATAACATATCTAAAAATGTGTCCATGATCTGCACTGGGCTTATAAAAGTGCTGGTATTGTATGTTAAGGTACAATAAACCCACCTGTGTATTTGATAGTGATTCGATGTTACATACAGTACATGTAATATTCCTTCATACTTAACAGGACTGCTCTAGGATTTTTGTTTTGTTGTGCAGTGTCTTTTAATTGAATTCAATATTCTTTTAATGAAATGTAATAATGGACTCAGTGGAAAGCAAGACCTGCAGATGAAAAATGCACCTTTAAATAATTACACCCAATTTCTTTCAGACAACACCTGCAAGAGTGCTGGCTGGTAGACATTGTGTGATAAATCTTACTTTTATCTATTAAATTATGCACCTACAAACAGGTGAATTTCAGATAGCTTCCAGATAAGTAATAATAACTGGTTTTAACAACGTGTGTAATGCATGAATAGAGCGGCTACAGATAAATCAGTGGACGGGACACGTTGTCAGTGAACCAGGTGTCACAGGAATGTGTTCATTTACATAATTTGCAGGGCGCTTTTATCCAAAAACCTTCTGTATTAATTTCCGTAATAAGACCTGCTTTACTATCTCATCTCAAGGCCCTGTCTACAAAGACACCCTGTGTCACAGTCTTATTAAGTCAGAATACATGAAGGCGTGTGTGTAGTGTGTAATAAAGTTTGGCAGTGTAACTCTGGTGGTGGACATAAATGATTGGATTGTTGATGGAAAAGGTGACAATAAAATGAGTCAGATAAATGTCCAGGAAGCCAAGTGGAGATCATACAATATACCATAATCTAATGTATACAAGTATTTCCTCACTCCTTATTTCCTTTGCTGTTACATAAGTGGGTAAGGGCTCTCCAAGAACACGGCACAGGATCCTGATTGCTTACATAACTAATCCAGAACATCATCATTGTCTCCTGCCTGTTTTCTCTGAAGCTCTTGCTGGTTTTTCACGCTCTTGCTGACATGTTCTTCTTCTTCGCCTTGGCTCCAAATCTGTGCCTCAGGAGGGCCTCTGAGGCTGCCAATACGCCGAGTGTGATTTCTCCATCCTCAGTCCCACATCACCAAGGCGTAGGAGACTTCTTCTCTTCCTGCCAGTGAGAAGGTGGGCGGGCTGCAGACATGAAATACAGACAAGAAAAAAATTCACACTGTAAGCCTCCCAACACGCTACTTGTCTTTTATCCCTGCCCCTGCATGCACATACATACATGGAGGAGTGGGCGATGTGGAGGCACAGGGCCTCCAACCATACAAGGAGAAGCAGGGAATACAAGGCAATGAACACTTAGCTAAAGCTGGAGAGTCACATGATAACATGATTACGTAGTATAGACTTTCCATTGATTGATTGATTTATCCAAGGCCAAAGGGGTGGCATGGCACCTCTTAAAATCTGATTAGCCACTGTTAAAGTCCTCCTCCCTGAGCCAGAAAGTGACATATAGATGGCTTGTCAGTATCATGGATGGATTACAGAACAGGGTAAGGGCCCCTGGAACAGTGTCTTAAAAGAAATCACCAGCGAGAGACACATAAGAACCACAAAGAGACCCAGAAGGGTCACAAAGACAAGACAAACAGCCACAAAGACAAGACAAATGATCACAATAGGACACAACATAACTGTAAAGACAGACCAAACTAGCATAGCAAAAAGGGATGACCAGAAATAGATGCAAAGTAATAATAATAATGATAAACTTTATTTCTACCTTTCATACGTAAATAGATAGGTTTTTAATTTAGTGGACTGGCTTTCCTGATGTCTCTGGGTAGTGAATTTCGTAGTTTTTGGCCATAATTGAAAAACGCTGCATCCTCAGATGATCGCAGTGGCCTTGAAGGTAAATATTGGCCAAGGGGGTTGGAAATGAACTTTGGTCCTTGTCCAATAATAGCTCTATATATGAGGAGGAGGACCTTAAAATCAATTTGAGATCTCACGGGAAGCCAGTGCAGAGCAGCTAAAACTGGACTTATTTGCTCTCTCCTCTTGGTTTTGGTTAAACGCCTTGCCTGTAGACTTTTGAATGAGCTGAAGTTTCTCAGTGTTTTTTTTAGGGAGGCCAGTTAAAAGTGTGTTGCAATAATCGAGTTTGAAATGAAGGCATGAATACGTTTATTACACCAAGACTTGTAAATAATAATATATTATAAATATAATAGGCTTGGTGCTATTTAGCCAACAGAGAGACAATGTAGAGCAAAGCTCCATTATTAGATCTGTTCTTCTAAATAGTCAGTCCAGTAGTGAGAGGCATGGACTTCCTCTTCTCGCTCTCGGCTCATCTTTAGATCAGCCGCCTTCTTTACCTGTTAATGAGCCAGCCTGTGACAACAGCGAAACTCTTGGTGGCTCAGACGCACCGCAGCCGGCTGGCAGCGGATCAGGAGAGATTAACTGTACTATCACAGCTGGAACTCCAACACTTCCCAACAGCAAAGTGGAAGACAGGCAGAAGAAGAGTCAGAAGAACGAGCAGACGAAGACTAAGAAGAACAGGCAGATGAAGATTCAAAAGATGAGGCGGATGAACAAGCAGGATAGCATCCAGATAATAAAGCAGGAGAAAAGTCAGAACGATCAGGAGAACGTTAAGGAGAACAGTCAGAAGATCAGCAAGAAGAAGAGGAAGAAGAAGAAGAGGTATCAGTTGGAGTGTGACAGGAGTGGGTATAGGAATAGATAAAGAGTGTCACGCCCTCTCCCCTCTTTTCTTCTTTTTCCACTTTTCTTTCAGGGTTTACTCCGGGTGCTCCGGTTTCTTCCCACATTTTTAATTCGGCCATCGAAATAAAATAAAATAAGCTTTTAAAAAGTATTTATTCTGATGTAATGGTGTTGATTCAATGCAGTTAGGAAAATTGAGGACCGCAGTTCTGGGACCACATATCCAGTACCCAGCGACAGTGCCACCTATTGCACGGATGTAAAACAGCAACTAAGGCAGTGTTCTGCCGAAATACCACTTTTTGTCATACAACTTCTAGTTTTAAAGGTTTATTACACCCAAATACTAACTCTACAAAACGTTTAAAGGTGTATTACACCCAAATACAAACTCTATAAAACATTTAAAGGTTTATTACACCCAAATACTAACTCTATAAAACGTTTAAAGGTTTATTACACCCAAATACTAACTCTATGAAACGTTTAAAGGTTTGTTACACCCAAATACTAACTCTATAAAACGTTTAAAGGTTTATTACACCCAAATACTAACTCTATGAAACGTTTTAAGGTTTGTTACACCCAAGTACTAACTCTATAAAACGTTTAAAGGTTTATTACACCCAAATACTAACTCTATGAAACGTTTTAAGGTTTGTTACACCCAAGTACTAACTCTATAAAACGTTAAAAGGTTTATTACACCCAAATACTAACTCTATAAAACGTTTAAAGGTTTATTACACTTAAATACTAAGTTCTACAAACAACAGGTTTATTACACACAAAAAATAACTTAATAAATAATAATAATGTTTGGGGACTTTTATGTGTAAGATTTTACTTTAAGAGTGCCTGATGTAATGCATGAGAGGAAGAGGACAGCCATCTTTTAACTGAAGAACTCCACTAAATTTTTATTGTATGTTTGAACTTTTAAAAGTGGATCAAATGCAGTGTATGCAAGATAGTATTACAGGACACAATACTGACAGGGAACAACGTAGAGTTCAGCATGTTGACTCACACACTGACATGGAGTGTTTATACTCTCTGGCAATCCTTAATAAATTCTCAATGACATGGTTCCGAGGAATGGTTTAATAACAGCATTTTAATAGAGCAAAAATAAATTCAATTTTTATTCTAGTAGACATTCCAACATTTTCTAAGACGTCAGATGTCTGGCTTAATCACTGGCATGACACCTAGAATTTTGTATTTGATGAAATGGTACAGCAATAGAACTAATGCACTTTAATAATTAAATCGCTGGACATCATCAAATTTGAATGAAGGGCTGAAATAAGCCAAATAATTGTTCTGGCCTGAAGCTACTCAGTGGCGAAAGTGAAAGCTGCTTGTTAAGTAGTTTTACTGTAACTTTGTACCATAATAGATTTTGTCAGTAATTTAGCACAGTCATACGATGCATACGCTAATGGAGGCGACCAAAAGAATACATTTTATTACATTTACCATGAAGTTTTAGGACTATTACAATTTATGAGAGTAGATCCCCAATGGTATCTCAAACTAAATCTCATGGGGTCAGAGAGATTTATCTGATGATGGGGATAAACAAGAGTTTATAATATTTCTCATGTTTGCCTTTTATATTTGAAATACTTGACAAATGAACCTGTTTATTGAATGTGTTTTCACTTCAGATTGAATTTGGCTATCAATAATTGACATTATTGATTCTTGACATAATTCACTAACAAATGACAAAATAAAAGAGAAGTAAAGGAGAAAATTCAAATTATTTTAAATGATTTTTTCTTAAATTACAATTATTAATTACAATATGACAACATTTTGAAAGTCTAATGATTTTTTTTCCAATTTATACATATATATTTTTTGTTTTAAGCTATAAATAGTAAACTAATTTTTAGATCGGTATTTTTGATATAAAATATGAATATATAAAATACATAAAATATAAAATAAAGGTAATATTATAACCCAAATGTGGATGTTATATTTTGTTTGAATAATAATGAAGATAATTGTCTAAATTTCACCTGAGGACAGGCTATGGGAACAAGCGTTGTTTCTATAACGCTTATGTTGTTCTCTCAGCCACCGCTAGATGGTGCTGTTGTTCTGTGCCGCTGTGCTACTGAGAAGGTGGAGGTGCTGCACCTCCTTCATTGTCTGAGCAGAGGCACCGGGAGTGGATCCGCCGCTCGGTTCAGTGTAATCCCGTCTCTTCCCCGGCTCACTCGCTCAGTCGTCCGCCATGGCGACCGCTGAACGCCTCCTCTCCGGCACGAGCGGCTTCTAAAACTCCACCGAGGCTTCTTTTCTCAGTCTCTACCGCTGGACGTGGATGTGAAATACCTCCTTTCAGCTGGGAAATACATAACGCGTGGATCAGCCTGCATTTCCAGAGAAGGGGTAAGAAGAATCGTGCAGCCCGAGTCCCTCTCTTACCCTGTGTGCTCTTTAAGGGAAGTGATTCAACTTGTTTGAGGAGATTAGGGTTAAGTCCTGGGAGTATCTTTGCCGTGTTGTTTGGTGATCCTGTGGTTTTCTAGGGACTGAAATAACTACCAGTGTGTAAAAACCTTTATCTGCAGAGAGTTGAACTGTCCTATTTGTCCTCCAGCACACATATACCTTAGCTGTATGGATGTGTGCAGACGCCGCAGTCGCTGATGTGTCGAAGCTGTTATGCTTCATCCCTCTGTGTGACATTTAAATAATCAAATGTCTCCAGGAAGTGCACGTTTTATATGTGTCTCATAGTTTCCTCAAGCTGCCCATGTGAGTCCAGGCGGTGCATTAATGTCACATCTACTGTACTGGCTGAGAATGTCCTGAGGATTACAGCAGGCTGCTCTATTAACCTACATTACATGAATGGTGTGAACACAGACTGTGTGAGGTGGAGAAACCTCCCTCATCCCTTCATTTCACCATTTTCTTCACTGTATTCCCAATTTTTATAAGGCTGTTTTGATGTTTTCAAATGGCAGCCAAGCTCTGGTTCCAACAAGCATGTATCCTGTTGGTTGTCATTCTTTTCACTTAATGAACACATGTCGTTGCCAATAATACAGTGGGAACTTATAGTGATTCATGCAATGCCAGCCACACCCAGGTATCAGTGTCTGTAGCAGAACACACAGGAAATTGAGCTCCTTTTTCGTTGTTTGGGAGCTTCCCTCAGGTAGACAGCTGCCTGTATCAGCCCCGGCCTCTGGCCATTCAGCTGTCACTAAAGGATTCCAGCTGTGCAGAGCTGGACCGGCACCAAGGGGCCCTTTGTGCCCCTGCACACAGAGGAGCCACTGTTACAACCCTGGAGACTCTATAAGGCAGCAGTCACAGATCCATGTTGCACACTTGTGGGGAATTTCAGGCAAACAAGTTCAAAGGTAGGGTGAGAAACACTGAGGGTCTGTGAATGTCCCCCTGGCTCTGTCACACTTTGGAAAAAAAGGTCCCAGCTGCACAACTGGTGACTGTTTGGTGTGTCTGTTTGGACCTGAGTTGCCTTTTCAGAGGAACACACACACCTACACTGGTTGATAAGTGATCCCTGGTGCAGGGGAGGGTACGTGTTGGCTGAAATAATCACTGTCTTCTCTTTCACTGTCCTCTGTTTCACTGCTGCTTTGTTTGAAGAGTGTCTGGTTACGCTGCATGCATGTGCAGGTCAAATAAGTCATGAATTTACAGACTCGGCATGACACTCTTGCCACTTAACAAGGCGAGGGCCACCGATGATGTCTGTGTGGGGATCAAATGTCGTAAATGACTGGGCCCGAATGAAAAATATGCCTGTGTTTCCATTCACGCCCCCAATTAAAGCATTTGGTCTGGTTTCCATCAGCCCAAGGGAGTGTTTGTCTGCTCTTCAGATGGAGAACTCTAACAATATGCACCCACTGCTCCGTGACTTCAGTGTACAGACAGGTGACAATGATAAAGATGGACTCTGTAAACACTCTGGACCTTTTATTAGCTCATATGAAACCTGTACTTGTTGAATACTTGTTAGGGCTAGCTTTAGGCCTTAATAGGTCAACAAAGTTAAGAAGAACTTAATAGGGAGGAAGTGTAACTGAAAAAACACAACATTCAAATGTGCAAAATTCAGATAGAGTATGTATTTGATGTTTAATTTAATGACTCATTGCTTTCTGCGTATAAAAAGTAGAAGCAGATAAGGACTTCATAGGAGAATGATTAGCTTTTGAACTCAACTAATCTGGATGTTTTAGATCCAGCCATCAGAGCACGAAAAGATCAGTCCGTAAATAATCGGCTAAATGACTAATTTTAAAAAGTACATATATTTCAGATCAGTTTATTATGTCTTAAATAAACAAAAAATTCCAAATATTGGGTGCCAAAATAGGAAGATTAACTGGTTTTCCCCTTTTTATACCACTAAAAATTGAATATGTTTTTGACTGTTTGACCGACAAGATGTGAACTTATAAATTAACGAATAAGTCGTAAAATGTAAAAACAATCCATAGTTGCAGCCCTACTTGTTGGCCATGTGGCATCCTACTTAATTCAACAAATCCGGCTGAACTACAGTCTGCCATGTTTGACCGGAAACTTCACATGTCCCTCCCCTGTGCATCATAGACCATCCTCACACAGAATTAAGTGTATCAACTGTCCTTGGCCTATTTTCTCCATGCACTCTGCTGGATTACACTATCCACTCCTTTGAAATGCCTTATTCAGCGTTGGTCTCAAACTTGGCAGCAGTCACTCACCAGCGCAGCATCTGAACAACTGCCCACTGGCCTCGGTACTCCGATGAAGCACTTGGTGAGGTCTCGGGATGACATCAGCCTGCTGGAATGTGCAATGAAGTGAGAATTAAGCAGGACAGCAGGGCCTGGGGGGATCTGGCTGTGGATACTCGGGGTTGGATAGAGGGCTGCTCATGTGTCAACCCAGAGTATCGGTATACGAGTCCGTGACTTCGGCCAAACACCTGGGACAAAAGCAGACACTGAGTGAAACTGAACATTATTTCAGATTCTGCACCTTGACATTGATTTTGATATCAGACAGGAACATTGCATGAGGCAGGGCAGCTGTCAATCATTACTGCTAGCTAACCTTTGCATCAGTTCATTCATTAATTTCAGACATCTTTCAACCATTTAAACATTACCGTAAGCTAACTATTTAATCCATTATGTCATTACTATTAGCTTAGTATCCCAACCATTATCATATTTATCTGATTGTATCCATTATTTCAACGGTTAATTCCTTACTTTAAGCTAACTAGCTAATGTAAATGTGTTGCTTATATCCATTACTTCTAGTTATCTATTTTAAGCATCTGTTACGTTTATCAAAGTATTTCACCTGTTTTTCATTTATTTTTAGCTAAGTATTCCAACCATTTATCCACTTTGAGCTAATAATATACATTACCTTTATTTCAATTATTTATCAGCTACTTTTAGCTTACTAGCTATTTCATCTGTTACTTATTTCCAATAGGCTACTTCTAGCTAATCATCTAAACTGTTTACGTCAGCAAACTATTTCAACTGTTTATCTATTACATTTTAGTTGTTCTACGTCTTATCCACTACTTTAAGCTAATTATATTCGTTGGGCTACTTTTAGCTAACTATTCTCCATTAGCTTTAACTTCTTCAACCACTTACGTTTTACTTTAGTTTAGTCTTCCAACCATTTAAACCTTACTTAAGGCTAATTATATTGATTATCTTTTAGCTAAATGTATCTACCTATTATACTTCTAGCTAACTCTTTTAACTGTTTATTTGTTAGCTACTTTTAGCGGTATAATATCTTTTGCATTAAGCTAATTGTATCCAGGATTTTTAGCGAGCTATTTAAACTTTTTATCAGTTACTTTAAGCAAGCTTTTTTTGCCTCTTATGTATTACTTTAAGCTAACCATTTTAATCATGTATCTGTTACTTTTAGCTATTTCACCATTTTACTATCCACATCTTTAAGCTAATTATATTGATTAGTTTTTGCTAAGTATTTCTATTTTATGTCAGTTACTTTCTATTTTATCTCAGTGACTTTTTCATACGTTATCTGTAGCTGACTGTTTTTCTGTCTCCGCCCCCCATTACCTTTGGTCTATTTAAACCAGCTCCTATTATGTTAACTTTCTATGTGGATACTTCAAATCAAATCAGAATTTTTGTTGTTCTTGAAATGTATCAAGTTAGCCTTCTCTCCATCTTTTAATATCGCCTTGTACTATGAAATCACATAGTAATGAATGTTTAAGGCTAACTTGTCTTTGCTGGTCCGTGCTGTGTACCTTTAAAGCAACAGCATGAGAGTTGGACTGTGAATCCAATAGTCTTCCCTAATGTTTTTTTTGTTTTTTTTACCTCCATCTCTGGTAATGCAAACCCACTTCTCTTTCACTTCACCTCTCCTTCAGCATCCTTATGTATCTGCCTTAATGCCCTTGAGGCCAATTAAAGCCCTGGTACTTTATGTCTGTGTATTGTTGGCCCTGGTGTCATACGATTGCCATTGTATTGACGCATTCGTCAAATCAAATTAGGGTTGCTTGATTTGTGCTTTGAAATCAGGAACACGCTCAGATCTTTTTTTGTCCTGTAATTGGTTCTCCCACAGGCAACAATTATCAGCCATTAGCGGCGAGTGCAAATACTGCATTTACAATCGCCCTGTTAATGTGACACGAAAGGTTGTGCAGCATCTCCTCTGGGCCCTCATACATTGATTTCATTTCACCTGCTGCACCACTGATGCCCTGTTCTTACTGCTCTGATATATTTTTGTAACTCTTAAATTGCATTATTTCTTGTGCTGTTCGTATGAAGAAAATAAATGCAAGTATGTCTCCCTGACTTTCTGTGCAGGCTGGGTAGTGAGCATTGCAGCGCATAATGGCAGAGCAAGACCCCGTGCCAATGGCCGCAGGAGCAGGGCAGCGTCTTGGAGCCCCAGAGACTCTTGGCATCAGTACTCTGGACCCTGGACACAGACCCCCGGCAATGCCCCCCGGACGGCAAGTGACCATAAGAGTCCGTATGTTGGACGACACGGAGGAGCTCTTTGACATCTCGGTGAGTTGTTAAATCCTGCCAATGCCCAAGCGGATTTCTTGACAGGAATACTAATGTAGGATTGGGACTGTTCATTATTGCACAGTAGCCAAGAAGCATTTCCCTTTTTCATCATAGCAGCAGCAGTCTGGTAACAGGTTGGCATGGCAACTGCATGATGTTAAGATGTTGAATGCATGGATGCTATTGGAGGGAGCTTTTAGTAATGTCAGGGTTCCTCCGGTTTATTTTGGTGGTTTCTTTTATTCACTGCCTCCTAATCTCCTTAACCGACTCAAACCTGTTCTTCTGGTGTCACACAGACAACACTTTTCTTTCTCCACAACATTTCAGGATGTTCTTTTAAAACCACGCACACCATAACGTTTCACAGTCCTCTCCCACATCGGTGTGCTTATGACGTGCGAGGATCCTTCTGCTGTCTTGAAAATGCTGTGAAAGCAGGCATAAGACAAAAGAGAGAACAATATTTTTTTTATGTCTTTCAAAGGGAAGAGCTGCAGTTTGAATTCCATTCATGATTTCAGGATTTAGAGGATTAACGTCCTCATCACAGAGATCTATATTTAGACATTGTAGTCTAGGCAATTTGCACAGATTATGCAGAAGTTGAGCTAAAATTACCTGAATGTAGGGACATAAAGCAGAGCTTTTGCAGATTGCACTTCAACTTCTGGGAGATGAAAAGCCTTTCAAATGTATGTTTTACTCTTAACCTTGTTAAAAAAGGAAGGCTGGCGATATTTAATATATTCCATAAAGGGCCAGTTTGTTGATTTTCAACCTCAGTCCTATCATGCTATTATGGGGAGCTAATGCCATTATGGTAGGAAAAAATGCTTTTTCGCTCTGTGCCTTTGGAGGACGCTATCCGCTTCTCCAATGGACCCTGGAAAACCTCCGCCAGAGGACATAAAATGCGTCATCTGGCGGAGGCCTGGGAGCTAGCTAAACTACACTTCCCCAATCTAGGACGCCCGCCTCCGATGTTCAGTATCGTCAGGTTTGAAATGTAGACTGCACTTTTTTGACTTTTAAGATCCACCGGTATATTCTCGATGTATTTCGGATCCTGTACCGCTCTGAGCCGTTGCCTGCAACGATCAATGTCCTTGACTGGTAGTTTTTCACCCCAGCGTCTCTCACTGGACCGTTCCTTTCAGTGGGAGGGGTGCAATGCACGCTGGGTGTTGTAGGAATGTAGAATGGGTGAAACCACAAGCTATTTGAACTTTCTCCACAGCTATGGCGCCGATTTCAAATATTATTCCTTCTATCAATTACAGAGAACACCAGCTTTGACTGATAGTGGCTTTTTACAAGGGCAAATAGCTCCTTTAATGTCAACAAATCCCATGACTAGAACAAAACCAACTGTGAACTGTTTTCCGCTTTAAAAAGAAGTTATGCTCACTCCTTCATGCCATTGAGCTTCATTCTCAATAAAAAACTGATAAAACACCACTGTAGTATAAAGAGTCAGTCCCACATACGATGATCTGCTTGCTAGTTCATTAAAAGTCTATAAATCAAGGGCTGAAAATAGTCCCCAACAAATACACCACAACTGTTGGAGCTATGTTTGGTAAAAACTACAATGTCCAGCTGTTTTTGTAGGCTTTTTTTTTTAAATTAATATGTTCATGACACATTTTAAAACATGTACATTAGGCTTGCAGCTGAGTGCAGCAGACAGGGTAAGGTAAAGTCAGGATATATTGAGAGACGGACTAATGCATTGTTGGTTTTGGTGTTTTTGTAGGCTCTTCTGACAGAAAGATGAATATTGCATAAAACCAGCATCCTTCTTTAAGACTCACAAACGATGACTAGATACAAGGCCCTCTTTCCCCGAGGATTCCTTTGACTTTAATAGCATTTTAAACCGTGTCCTTGATTTAAAGGCAGAATCACAGGGTGGAGTAAGTAAAAAGACTGTTAGAACAGAAGAAGCAGCCTCATTCTGTACCCACATCCCTTCCTGCCTGCAAGAGAAGATGAGTAGATAGAGCAAAGTGAAGAGCGGTGATAGAGAGAAACACATTCAGCGACAGCCACAGAGGACGCATTTAATGTGTAAGAACGGGACCCGGCACTGAAACTGCTGAGCTTCACTGACAGTTAGTGAGTGTGCAGTGCATGGTGGATGTGTCCTCCTGGCTGTTTCCCAAGGCAGTATGGGTAAATGTTGCTCTTACAGCGCGGCGGAGCTCCCTGTGCATGACTGCTAATCTTTCCAGTGGTATCATGTGTTGTACTTAATACTCAAGGCTTACTAGATTCTCGCAGTGAGGTCCTGTTAAATCCCTCATTTAAGACACATTATTTTAGTGTACTTTGGGTTGGACGAGGCCTTAAAGCTTCATTCGATTTTGTTTTACGAGATTGTTGTTAATGTTCGGCTTTTCTCAAGTTTATGTGCCGCATCTGTCTTCTCTCTGGTTAGAGCAATGATTTCCCCTGTACTAGCCTTTCAAAATTAAATATCCTTCAGCCTACATCTGATAGGAGGTGGTAGAGGCGGGATGGGATTTTATTCAGCCTGCTTCAGGGCTTGTAATATGTAAAAACCTGCAGTGAATCTCTGCTCTCTAAAGCTCTCTAAGGAGACATCAACCTCAGAGTTTTGTGAGCATACACTAGATTTTTATGGGAGTTTTAGTATCTGGGTGTCTAGAAGTGCTCTAGCTTCCAAAAAAATACACACACTGCTGTCTTCTATGTATGTTCGATGTATGGGTTTAAAGAAAATACATTGAGTAACATGATATTTTTGTGATGCTACATTGATTCTTGTTTTATTAATTAATTGTTTACAGGCAAAGATTTTTCAGTGGGGATGCATTAGGTATTATACATAAATATATATAAATACATTAGGTATTTTGACTCCCCCTCTTCCACTCCGACATGACTATGTAAATTGAGAGGAGTGAAATGGTAAATGGACTGCACTTACCTGTATATAGTGCCTTTCTAGTAGCAGGCTGTGGCTCAGTGGGTCGGTCGTCTCTGAATCAGAAAGTTGGGGATTCGATTCCCTGACTGCTACAGTCACATGTAGACGTGTCCCTGGGCAAGACACTGAACCCCAAATTGCTCCTGACGGCATCTCCTGATTGGAGACTGGCACTTAGGCCTTTGCCATCGGTGTGTTATTGTGTGTGTGAAAGGGTGAATGTGACGTGTGTGTGTGTGTGTGTAGTGTTAAAGCGTTACGAGTGGTCGGAAGACATGAAAAGTGTCATGTAAGTTACCATTTGCCATTCAACCTTTCCAACATTCTCACATCGGAAGCAATTTAGGGCAATTTTTGGGCTCTTGGCCAAGGTTACTTCCGTATGTAGACTGGAGGAACTGGGGATGAAACCGCCGACCTTTCAAGCCTCTCAACCTCTGAGCCATAGCTGCTTAAAATATCACTAGCATGAGCAAATATTGCTAGCGTAAACAAAAGCTTTTAAATAGGCAGTCTCGTAAAGGACAAGATATCGCCTTGGTTAGGATGTCACAATATATTGTGCTTTTTTGTATGAAAACCGTTGTATCGTGATACGTATTGTATCGTGACACATGTATCATATGTGTGATATCGTGATACGTATTGTATCGTGACACATGTATCATATTTGTAATATCGTGATACGTATTTTGTAACGAAAGCTTTTATTTTGAAAGGATGTAAAAGAGACTTCCTGTCGATCATAAAAGTAATGCGACTGAGGTGAAACGGTAGACAGAACAGTCAAGGAGTTAAATGTTTTATGTTTTAGCACCCCAGAAGAGGCATAAGTTATATTTTAAAGACATATTTCATGTTTAACTATGGTTTGTGTTTAAATAAGTTTGAATTAAAAATAGCTTAATAACTCATGCTAATAAAGTTTGATAGAGTAAGCTAGTTTTGCTCCAGTTAATACTCTTTTGTGTTTCAACCAGCACTTACGTTGGTTTTGGTACTACTCCTATTCTTAGTCCTTAACTTTTTGTTTAGACTTTCGCTCTCAGGCTTCATATTTTAGAATAAAAATAATATTAAATTAATAAATTGCAACATTCCTATTGTGTATGTAAGGCATTCAGGGCCGTAATCGTGTAATGTAGCTATAGCCAAGTTTGTCACTGCAGCGGACAGGCTGTGCAGAAACAAGCTGAAGATGCTGCTCAGGAGAGGGTAACAAAAGGCCCCCGAAAACAGAACGCTTTATTCATGCTCAATTTAACTCACATTATCTTCTCTATCTCAAGTCAGCACGGGAGATAAAAATCTCAGTGGGCTTGATATTGTTTTTCGCCCAGAGGTGTCTAAGGGATACATTGTCCTCCATCATCCACTCACTTTCAGGGCGGAAAAGATCTGTTATCTTTTAAAAACTTTCTGTAAAACAGGACAAATGCTCACATTTATCGTCACTATTGGTACTTCTCAAGAAAAAACCCCAGTCGTATCGAGTTAATAAAGATTAGTCGCCCTTAAAGGGCCAGATACCTCACAAACTTGATCTACCAAGGATGTTTTGCTGCTTGGAGTGAGTCGCCCAACTTTAGCAGCATCTTTGTTTTCGTTTACATTAGTTACATCCTTTAAACCTCCGCCTTTTTGATCCAGCTGAGATGTAGGATACAGAAGACGAAGCTTACGTCAACTTGGCTCAGATCCCGCTGATGTTAATCTCCCCCCTGCAGCGTTGAAGGGAGATAACTGCACGGTCTACAGAACACGTTTGTCAAGCAATTATCAAGTCTTTCATTTCGCAACAGAAACGCACTGTATTGTTTGGGGAAAGCGGAGTTCATCTCGGGTGATTTTACAGTCAGAAATTATCTTTAATGTGTCTCTTTAAGAACACGTAAAAAGTATTGACATCACGCTGAAACTGACACTGAAGGCTTCGGTTCCTGCTCCACTGGCTCAGAGGGGTAAGTTTCCACCTCAGCGGGCAGAATATCAGATGGTTGAGAAACAAAAAGGGGGCCATGGAGCCATCTCGTGGGTCACATACCATGCTGTGGCCTACTTAGCACTCTGACACACTTGTGCGGATGCTGATGATGTTTGACTGGACAAACCTGGACTAAATTTCTTTGCTAAAATAACCAACTTTTCTTGACTTTTATGGATTTTCAAATAAAAATGGGCAGCTTCTTTCTGTCAATTTTGCCCGTGCAGAGTTCATTAGAGCAGGAAATCCAGACTGTAAACCCTCAGCCTGCACGCAGACCTCAGGCTAACACACACTCGCTCCGTCTGTGCTGATGTTTTGACGCTTATGTTTGCTGATGGCTGGTAGACGCTCTGCAGAAGTTGCCTGCGCCGAGTGTGATTGTAGCATGGATTCAGGGGATAGGAGATTGGGGGGGATGGGATGATAAAGGCAGAGCAGAGGGAGGAGAGTCATGCTCATTCCTGTGAATGAAGGAAACAGTCAGGCTCCATTAGCCAAACCTTACTGCCAGAATACTAACGAATACAACCTCACATAAAATGTTCCTCTTCTACTTCAGCAGCATTAGAAATTCACACACGACTCTGTCTCTCTCTCATGTTGCACTTCTACTTATGTTCTTGTAACTGTAATGAGCCTCTGAGGGCTGCAGTCTGTCCTCTCCAGCCACTGTGCTGTCCATTTCAGTCACGGTATGGCCCCTTTTTAAAAGGCTACTGTGCAGAGAAAAAAAAGCTTCAATTCATTCATCACAGACCTCTTCATCTCTTGGCATTTTCATTTGCTCTCCATGTTAGATTTGTACCCGGCACAGCCTCGTTAGACCACAATATATTGCTTTTGCTCTTCTAATAAGCAATTTTGTCTACAGCAAATTAAAACACAAGCACATAGTAAAACACATTTTAAAGCCACACTGGGCTTGTACACCACTTGGGTCCAACCTAAAAATACCACAACAACTGTTAGATGGATTAACAGGAACATTTATGTCTTCCTGAGAATTCATTGCTGAGTACCCCTCCGGTACCAGAGCGAAACAAAAAATACATATTATTATTGTTATTATTTTAACATCTGTATGCTACTAACATGTATGGGTGTGATATAATCGCTATCATTGTTGCATGTCCTGGAATCCTAACCAAGAAACAAGCTGAGCTAGCGTTAGCTGCAGCGCAGTTCAGCACGGCTCCTTCTGACATCCAGTGTTTGGAGAAATCCTGAATTTATTGACATCAAACTGCTTAATTTTGTCTCTTTTAGTTGTCTTAACTTTTATCTAAAAAAAGAAAATACTGCCCTAAAATGTGTGTTGGGAAAATTGCTAGCTTTGGCTAACGTCACACTCTGTGCTAGCTCTTTTACTGCTGTGTAAAGGTGTTTGCTATCGTCTCATGCTGTGTTTGCTATCTCCTCATGATAATTAACCTGAAATCTGTTCGTCTTAGCCACTCTAAAAGAGTAGTGCCAGTGACAGACATAAAATATTAATCCTGTGTTGTCTACTGTTATGGTCTGCAGCCTATTATTTGTGCTGCTAATAACTTGTGGTGTCAGATCAGGGCATTAGCTTACTTAGCTTACTTGCATCTTAGGCTGTATTAAAAGCATTTGGTTATAAGAACAACTGTTACATTTATATTAATTTGCATAAAACTTTCTAAAGTTGAAGATGATAAAATAGAACTCCTGCTAAACATCAGTATTTACACCTACATTGTCATTGTGAACATTTTAGCATAATGTTAGCTTCAACTGCTGTATACAGCCTCACAGAGCTGAGTCTCTCAGCTTTGTTTCACATCCACAGTAAAGCCAAAGATATTGTTCATTATAGCACGAGGACACAGAATAATCATCTTTGTACTGTTAACTGAATGCAGTATTTAGTAGGTGGGGAGCATCAGAGCTCCATGAGGGGGTGTTGATACTGTTAGCATCAGCTTCTGATCAGCGAGTTCAGATAACAAATCAGCAGATAAAGATGAACATGATTTTGGCTCCCCTCCTAGCTGTGTTTCTACTTAGTCAGTGCCGCCCTCTGATAATCCATCTTTATAACATATGACACTCTGATCTGTCTACAGATACTAGAAAGCACTGTAGCCTGGGGTGCATCGCTCTGTAGGAGCTTCTTACATGTTTGAGGTCGACCCACCGAGTCACAGTCATATTAGCCGCAGAGTTCATGTGACAGGGTGTAATTCATCTTTTACCGAGAAGCTGACCACACTGTCCAGGATCTCAGTGCATCATTCCCATGGCGGGACTTATAGTTTATCGCTACCATTTCCAACATTTGTCACAGCAGGGCAGAAACAGAGGTGAGCACTGAGAGAGCAGATTTGATCTCGATGCTTGTGGCCAGCAACCTATTTTGGGCCACAGAAAAGGCATCTGATGCTTTTTTCCCCCCTCATTCCCACAACGAAACCATGAGAAACCAGGGCAGCAGGGACCACCCAGGCTAAAGAGGGCCATGTCAGAAATGGAAGGACTCTCACACTAGTCCACAGGGTTTACCATCATTCCGCCGCTCGCCCCTCTGTCCCACATATGCTGTCACCCGTTCATTGTGAAGGAGAGCAATTAGAAGAGCCTCAGTGTGCCTTGTTGTCAGCTGAAAGCAATGCGGTCCACAGATAATGAGTGGAAACATGATGAAGGACTTCTTTCAGCTCTGTCTTCTGCAGCTTTGTTATGGCTCTTCAATGACTCACTGACCGGCAGTGTGGAGGAGGAGCTGAGATGTTTCTGCTCTGTTACCACCTGTGGATCAATGCCCAGATGCACACAGAGAGTTGGTTATTAAAGGTGCTTAAAGAGGTACCTTGTATTGTAAATACCAACTAATCAGTTACTAATTTGAATCGGCTAATGCTCACTAAGAGTATGTAATTCAACATTCATGCTATTGCCGTCAGTATGCAATAAAACTAACCATCATGAAAGTATGATTTTTCTAAATTTAAAGTAGGTTACAGTAGAGAAAACTGAAATGATGAACTATTAGACAATTAATCCTTTACCATTTTGTAATTAAGTAACTCACTTGCAAGAATTTTGTGCCTTTACAATGTTGGATGTCCAGAATAAACGTGGTAAAGTTTCAAATCTGTAGGTAAAAGTATGTTGGCGTAATCCCCCGGCTTCTCAGCTCAGGCTGCTGTGAACGCCAGGTTTCACACAGTTTCTGCACGCTGCACCTTGTGATGTCACAGCAGGCTTCGGAGAGCTGGCCAATCAGAAGAAAGTGGGCTTGTAGGGGCGGGGTTTTCCTAAAGGGACAGAGCTGTATGAAAATTATGCTAAGCTACTCCACAGGTGTCACAGAGTGATGCATTATTTTGGGGTTTTCGACAAAAAGGCTGTTTAATGGCATCACCTTAGACTTTATTCACTATTTCCTGACATTGACCAAACAATTGTTCTATTTCCAATGTAGAAAACAGTCTTCAGATAAGTATATAATGAAACGTTATCGTAACTATAGATTTGGAGGGAAAAAAAACAACATATATATACACTCTTTTGCTGAGCGTTAGCTTAGAGGATACAAACTACTCTCGTGTTTGTAGGATAACTTCAGCTACAAGCTATACGCTACAGTCATTAGCTTAGCTTAGCATAAAGAATGGAAAAAAGGGGATACTACAGTTATCTTCTGGACTGTACTTAAACTATCTGTACACTTTTCTTTTGAGGTTAAATGGTAGATGGACTGTACTTACATAGCGCTTTTCTAGACTTGCGACCACTCAAAGCTGCTTTTACACTACATGGCACATTCACCCATTCACACACACATTCACACACTGATGGCAAAGGCCTAAGTGCCAATATCCACTCAGTAACTATGCACATTCATACCCGATGGCCACCAGGAGCAATTTGGGGTTCAGTGTCTTGCCCAAGGACACTTCGACACGTGACTGTAGCAGTCAGGGATCGAACCTTCAACCTTCCGATTAGATACGACCGACTACCACTGAGCCACATCCGCACAATCCTTGTTTATCATGAAATGGATTCACATCCACGCAACATATTTTAAGCTCATAGCTTGTCTGTGTCTACTTTTCCATTTTTTTAAACATTGGACCTTACTAGAAATTATTTATCCTGTTATTGTCGGCATAAACACTAACTGGCAGTATTAAACTAAATAGAGCATTGCAATTCAGCATTGCCCTGGCACAGCGAGACAGGTCAGCGTAGTTGAAATTCAAACCACATATTATTTGTGCAGATTAAAGACCACCCGAGGTTCTCAGTATCTCATATTTCATGTTGTGTATCTGCAAGTACGACAAGTCTACTGTAAGTGAGGCAGAGCTAAGAGGGAGAAGCTCCAGTGTGTTAAATCCTGTTAAACTCAGAGCTGTGCTGGGGACACGCTCTGCTTCCCCCAGCCTCGCTGCGCTTTAGGGGGAGAGCTGATGGAGGGGGCTGAACGATTTGGGCACGGAGGATGATTTGGCACCGGTATTTCTTGATGAGCTGTCATTGGCTGAATACGAATGGGATTTGATTGGCTGTGAGAGCATTTGGGAGAATGAGGCAGCCGCCAAAAGCAAGGATCCAACTCTCTCCTACTTTTACACCACGTCAATGAGTTTTCTAAACTCATTACTGTCACCCTCATTCACTAATATGAGTCACGCACTAGTTACAGCGAGATCTACTTAGATTAAGTGTGCAGCGACTGGAGCGTTCCTCTAATGCAAAGGGTCATTTTTGGTTCTGTGTGGAGAATTAATTTTTTAAATGAGCTTCAGGGGCAAAAATATGCAAGTAGATGTCGATTGTGGCGATCTTCCCATCCACCACTTTAGATTGTCTTTACAGAGAGTTGTGAATGAAAGGATTGTTAGAGGAGTGAGCAGATAAATATCGCCTCTCTGATTTTTATCTCTCATGTCACCCGGGAAAGTGTTTACAGCCTGGCTGGGGAGACAATCAGAGATACAACAAGAGGTCTGGGAATTACCAGCATCCAGACATCTGACGTTTGTCACTGCTGTCTGTTCTACTAACGCGCTACATTTGTTCACTTTTGGGAGCCTTAAAATAGAAACACGTCTTGTTTTCTTACTCAAAACTACAGTCCCAATAGTGTTGCTTCAGCCCTCTTTAATTTGTTGTATTCTTTCCTCTTTTCTATTCTCTGTGGCCTCCTGCCAAGAAAAGGAATTATTCGACATCTATCACAGAAAGCACCTCGACTGCTACGACCTTTGAGCTGCAGGAGACTCTCGCTTTGGGTGCCTGAATGATGCTTTCTCTCCGTTAAACATACATCTCTATGAAGTTCTGCTTTTGAAAGGCCACATGGAGTCACGCTGGTTTACGTGTGGGTTTCCATCGCTATGCACAGAGGTGGAAGAGGAGTGTCTGAGCCGGTTGTCGTGCTGCAGAGTTCTGTCTTCCGCTGATATCAGGAGGAGGAGGAGGGAGGGCACGGGGGTCTCCATGCAGAGTATTAATGTGAGTGTAGCGCTCTAGCATGGGGATACGCTGCTGCACATCAATTATGACTAACATATTTAGGAGGCACAGCCAGCCGCGCCGTGTGCTGCGAATACGTGTGCGACTTTTCTTTTTGTAGTCAAATCCCCTGACTTTAAATATGACTGACAATAAGTTTTTAAAGGATTATTAGCTCGTCTTGCTTTCACTGCTGATTGACCCAGTTTTTCTTGAAAGATGGCATTGTGTTTGGGGTGGCGAGGATTTGGGAGGGGAGGGGGGTCATATGCTTCGTGTAAGCATAAAAATATAAATGGCGGATTTGTGCGCTGTGCTCTTGAAAGCAGCAGCACAAAGAGAAAAGCCTTTTTTCAGATTTTCCACTGGTGACTGATACACACGAGGCTGGAAAATATTAAAAAGTGTTCAGTAATGCGACCATGTGTCTTGCATCATTCTTGCACCGACTGTCTGTCTGTCTGCTGCCAGAAAACGCTCTCATACTTTCCTCACATGAACTCTGAACCCTCGGTTGCCTTTCTCTCTCATGGCATGAAATTGAAATCCCACAGCGGGATGAGGGGTGGGAGGGTTGGGGGGGGGGGGGGGGGGGGGGGGGGGGGGCGCTTGTGTTTCCTCGTACAGCCATCTTCCTCGCTCACATCCTGAAATGTAATTGGGTTGCGGAGGATGAGAAACACAGGAGAGGAGCAACAGAAATGATGTGGTGGCGGGTGGCTGAGAATACTAAAATACTGGAAGATTCTGATGCTTTAATTTAAACATGAACATTTTTCTTGATCAAATAATTGAATCATTTATGTCAGTGTTCCAAATGTGGGGTTCAAATTGAACTTTTAATTAGATTAAATGTATCTCTTGGAAGTATTTTCAGCCTTAAAGGAGCAGTTCGCCCCTTGAAAAAGCCGCTGTCAGTCAAAGCTGGTGTTCTCTGTAAGCAATAGAAGCAATAATATTTAAAATTGGCGCCATAACTGTGGAGAAAGTTGTACAAACAGCTCGTGGTTTCGCCCATTCTACATTCCTACAACACCCAGCGTGCATTGCGCCCCTCCCTCTGAAAGGAACGGCCCAGCGAGAGACGCTGGAGTGAAATACTACCGTTTTCACTGCAAGCAATGGGACAGAGCGGTACAGACTCCGAAACATGACTAGGTCTGGTGGAAACAACTAGGTCTGGTGGAGGTTTTGAAGGGCCCATTGGAGAAGCGGATAGCATCCTCCAAAGGCACAAAGCAAATTTGCGTTTTTTTCCTACCATAATGGCATTAACTCCCTATAATAGCTTGATACGACTGAGGTGAACTGGCCCCTTAATGAAACAAGGTACATCCTTAAATGTGTGTGAGGACACTTTTTATTCATCACACTTTATCGTATGAATTCTCCTTCTTCCATTTGTACTGTCTTTGTACTCGTCCACAGCAGTTAAGGAATGTTTTCTTCCCGTTTTTAAGGAGAAAATTACTTAAATTCTGCCTCAAACCTTGAGCTTGGAAAACACACCCAACCTAAACATCACAATTTAGGAGTGCTACATCTTTTGTGGTTTTCCGTGTGCACTTACACACTCACCACAGCCTGTATTTCCTAGTCAGGAGCATTTCCGTTACGCTTGATATGAGGGAATGCTTGTTCATCTGAAGCCCCAGTCTTCCCCAGATTGTGAGTAAAAATGTGCAAACATTAAAAAAAACAGTGTTATTCCCTCTCAGAAGAATGTTTCCTGATTGCTGCAGAAAAAGTGCCATTTTTAGGAGACAGCTTGGAGGATTCCTACCCCAGAAATAAAAGCAATTGACTGCTATTTTAATGCTAATGCTTCCATCATATGCCGCCACTTCCTTTACCATAAAACACCAGCCAACAGAGCTGTAAAAAAAAAGGTTTAATAGTGCAATTCATATCAAGACAGCCCTGCCTACAGAAACCCATTTCCCCTGCTGTTCCCTGATAAAAGCTGTCACTAATGCTGTCTGGAAACATTATGCCGCTCTGCTTTCTATACTGTGCACAGGTGCTTTGGGAACAGCGATGCCCTTATAATAAGCCTTGTTCCTATGGTAACCAAGATGGATGTCTCTTTGTGGGAGATGCTCGTGTTTGTTTGCTTCAGACGGCGGAGACGTCGGCTCTATCGGCCCCGCGTGTCAATTTCACAAAGACGGGATGATGCGAATGCAAACATGACCTGTGATGTCTTTGAAGGCTGGAGGTGGATCCTCTGACTTTTAATGCCTGTGCACATATATTATTCCTCTGAATGTCGCCCTTTGATGACAGCTTTCTGATCCTTTCATTAAGCTGTTGAACCGCGGCGCCGCGTCCCACTGTGTTACCAGCTCAGGTAGACATCACAGTACATGATGGGTGTGGCTTGGAGCTTATCCTCGCTCCCTCTGTGATGTCCTCCTGGTCTTGAATAAAGGGTAAAGCTCTCCTGGGAGCTGGTTTTCCTCAGCGGCTCAGCGGCTACACAGCAGCAGAGCCCCTCTTCAATGAATTATGAATTTCTCATTGAGATTCTGCGGCTAATTAACATGTCAGACCTGGCCAGCAGTGTTATAGCATCCTCATCCTTTGCCTCTGCATCACTTCTACCGTATTTTCTGCCATGTTTCGTCCTGCTTCCTGCATTTTGCTCTCTCTGCAATAAAGTCGCTCCCATGTTCCTTTTCCCTGACATGTTGCGCATCAGAATTCCTCTCAGCTGTACCTGTGCAGCCGAGTCTGCGTCCCACCGCTGCCCCGGCTGTAATTGAATTTGGGGTCTCTTGGGTAGATAGGGGTGATGTGTGGGAGGGAGAGAGAGGATGAATGAAGCAGCGATTGAGGAAAGGACGTCAGAGTGTGTGTGTTTAAGGGAGAGAAAAAAAGCCCCATCTGCTCGCATGCCTGCTGGAAAGGTATTGACCTGCTCCTCTTCTTCTCATTATTAAACTGTTGCATAAGCCACCACGGAGAATAAAAGCAAACCAGAAGATTTCATCTGTCCTGAAGCAACAACACAGCCGAGCTCATAAAGCTGAGTTTTCGCTTCCTCCTCTCTTAAGGCGTGTTTGAGCTCCTTTTCAGTATTAGTCTGTGCACTCGAGCTATTCTCTGGCTGTCTCTATTGATAAGTGATGCGCGGAAGTCCAGCGCTGAAAGAATCAAAGCTCTGTCAGTGTCGGGATGCCCCTTAATAGATATCAAAGGATTTGTCCCAGGGGGCGTCTGCTTTCAGACAACCAGTGGGGGGGTTGGTCTGAACTGAACGAGGCATTCCAGGTCTGTAAAGTCCCAGCACCAAGAAAAGCCGGTTAATGCAGCTTCTACAAGTGGAATTGGGTTGTTTGTCTCATCTTGTTTTTGCTTCCCGCTGGCGTCCCGGGTCTTGTGCTTTTAATACGACTGACTTTATTTCATTTAAACCCATTACATAGAAATGTCGTCTTAGTGCTCGTTCACATAAACTCAGTTGACGTCCATTAAAAAAAGAGGCAGAGGCAGCACGGAGGCATTTAGCCTAATTCAAATATATTCGGTTAGTGAAATTACACTCGAATGACTGTGATGTCAGAGCAGTCGTTACACCATCATGTGTTTTAAACAAGATTCTTATTAGCAGTAGAGTCAAAGTGTTAATGCTGAGTTACTAATTATCTAATGAGTTTGGAGCAGAGACACATGGGACAGGATGCAAGTTGAATTTATAGAGCTCCTGGGTTCTGATAATGCAGGATGATTCAAACATGCATGGTCACGTAAAAGAGGAGGGGCTTAAAGCATATAGCCAATCAGCATCAACAGAGCAGTGTATCTACATACATCATTTCAGATCTGAGGGTGGATCTACAGCAGGCTAGTAGAAATGAATTTGGAAGTTGGTGATATAATTGAACAAACTATGTGATAAGACATATTTATAGTTCTTATAGTTCAAGCCAAAACCTTTGGAATACTGTCAACAAATTGCCTGGGGGATTTCCAAGGCTGTTTGCACTGCAGCTTTATGTTGTCTTGCAAGATGGGGAGCAAATCTTGAAAAATGACAAAAACTGAAGGCGAGGGAGGGAGCTGGCAATAAAAAAGAAACCTCAAATTGACTTTTTTTCATAATTAATTGTTTCTGTCATTTTCTGTCATCCTTCCTGGTTCCAGCTCGGCAAATGTTACAATTTGCTGTTTTATATGAGGAAATCACTGACTGTGGCCTCTAAGAATCTGAGATTATTTTTTTGCTTTTTGCCTTTATTTATGGCAAAACGGCTGGAGAGGGACAGGAAATGTGGGGAGTAGAGATTGGGGGGTGACATGCACTAAATGATCGGCAGACCGGGAGTCGAACCTGCAATCAGTGCGTTGAAGACTGTGGCCTCTGATATGGGGCACCTGCTCTACCAACTGAGCTGAACCATAAAAAGAAGATGCTTTGTGGCCCATACTGAAAGTGGGCGACTTCTTACTGCCGACTTTCATCTGTTGTCAGTATAAATGATTGGAGAATGCACCAGACAGCCTGCTCTACATTTGAGGTAATCACTCCAAAAATAGCCTGCAAAGCCTATTAAGTTACACGATTATACATTCATAAAATCATACAGATAGCATGTTTAAAACATAATGATAAAAAAGGTGGAATTGCTTTGTGTTGTGTTGCAGAAGGTCTGTTTCCTGGCCTGTGTAAGCTACTCTTTTGATGTTACAAATCATTCACAAAGGTTACTGCTTTGTAGACGGACTCTTGACACATTTCTTATCCACTCCTCTGAACTGAATCTCCTCTAGAGCGGGGCAGCCATGCTGCATACTGTGGGTTACCATGGTGATCTTTCCTGGTTTAAAAAGTGAGCCAGCATTGTGCGGCTGACAGCCTGGGTCGCACCCAGCGTTGGCTTGCTAACATCACTCAGTGAGACAAACCCCAGGCCTGCTTTCAAACCCAAGACATTTAAGAGGGAGCTGCTTGTGCTTTTACTCACAGGAACACTCATGTTCTCCTCTCATCTATTGTTTATGTGATGTTAAATTAGTCAGAGTGGTTGTTTCTGTCTCTGAGAACCCTTAAACCTCACTACTCTTCAGCAGGAGTTCAGTGTTCCCATTTCAGGAGCCAGATTTGTGCGTGCGTGTCTGTACATCCTTGATAGCCGGCTTAAAGTCACACTGACTTTATATCACATAGATGGGTGTGCTTGAGAAGCCAGGAACAGGGTGTGGTGTTAGCACCCCATGTATTTTAGCTTAAAAAAACCATGGTTATGGTCGCAGTAATTGCAACATTATCACACAGAGAAATGGAGCTAAAAGCAGCGCTGCTAAAAGTAGAGCACACATCATTTTACGTGAGCGTAATTACTTGCTATTTAACCTTAACCACATGCTTCCTTTCTGTTCCGGATGATTCCTCCATTTTTTTCCCCCTTCTGATATAAAGAATTACAATTTCCTTTATGTTGCCATGGTTACCGGTCTTGCTCTGTCTTCCTCTGTGGAGATGAATTGGTATTCAGTTGTCACAGAGGCCTGAATTCCTGCTGGACCCGATGGCCTGCAGACATAGAGCAACAGCTGCCTTCACAGAGGCTGTGTCTGCCGGCTTGTGTTAGTGCCAGATTTCTCCGCAGACAACCTTAAATGTGGAATTTCACCTCAGGACAGCGTCCACATTTGTCACACTGTGGAGAACGAGTGACAATGTTCATCCTGCGGGGTGGTTCAGGCAGAGGGTTGAGGGTTTAAACTGTGCTTCATTAAAATTGGTAGTGCAATGCTGCAGTAAATGTTATCTGTCAAAGTGACTTAACACCTGAACTGAACCGTTTCAGTCCAACATGCTTCTGTATCCTGTTCACATATTGCTCAGTGCAGGCGCCCTTTAACCAAGCCTTCCTTTTAATTAAGGCAACGCATATTTGACTTTTTTTTGCCAACTAATGTTTTAGAAATGCATTTCTTTAAATGTTGCTATTAGGTTTTGAGTTAAATGTCTTAACATCAGCTGTTGTTGATATGAATTGCACTATTAAACCTTTTTTTAAAAAACTTATTTATTTGTGTTTAGGGCCAATTAGCAAATGTTAGCATGCTGACAAACTAGTTGTTGACCATTGTTAATGTCAGAAGTGCCATGTTAGCTGTGGCTTTGCGAGCATCTTAACATGCTAACATTTTAAATGGTGGCCATTGTTAATATCACACCTGCTGAACAATTTTGTTTTAGCACCGGGTAATATTAGCATGCTAACACACTACATATAGAAGGTGACCAGTTTTAATATCCCACCTTCTAAACAACTGCATGTTAGCATTGGTTTTGTGTGCATGTTAGCTTGCTAATACACTTCCTAAATAATTTAATAAAATTATAACCACTGCAAACGTTGGACTTTCTAAACATCAGCATGTTAGCATTGGCTTTGCGAACATTTTAACTTGCTAAGATTTTAAATGGTGGCCATTGTTATTATCACACCTGCTGAACAGTTTTCTTTTAGCACTGGCTTTTTGAGCATGTTAGCATTCTAATACGCTAAATTTAGTAGGTGACAATTTTTTATATCACACCTTCTGAACCACTGCATGTTAGCATTGGTTTTGTGTGGTTATTAGCATGCTAAAACACTAACTAACTAAATAACTAAAATGATTACCACAGTAGCCTAAACGTTTGACCTTCTAAATATTAGCTGTTAGCATTTTTATTGTTAGCATCTTAGTATTCTGGCATTGGCTCTTAGCTAGAAGCACAGCAGCTTGCAGATTAACAGCCTCACAGAGCTGCTAGCATGGCTGTAGAGTTAGCATCAAGAGTATCAATAAGGTGGCTGCGAGCGTGTTATCGTGTTAAATAAGAATAACACTGATTCAAAATCTTTTGCTGTATCATCCACTGCGCCCAGAGGCACTGAGACAGCAATTTTTAAGATATAATAACCACAAACTTTCATTTCAATGGGCAGCCAACTTGCGCACTGGGTTTCTGAACTACATCATTAGTACTTTTTCAAACCGAGAGTGCTTCTTGACTGTTGACCTTAATCCTCATTCACAGGAAGTGCAGCCTTGGTCTGAGGCTCTTTTCTCTACATCTGCGTTATCTAAGGTCAACTATATTCTGACAGGGAAATCCCAGAACACGCTCACACTGGCCAAGTGTTAATTATAGGTTCATTGTGAATACTTGAAAATGCTTGAAAATGATGACATTGATTTTTTTTGGTCCATTTGGCATCCCTGGAGAAAGTGTTTGTACTGCTATTGACTAAATACATTTTAGGGCTAAGGATAAGCCTGTGCTTAGTGTGATCTGAATATTTTAAACGTATTGTATTCTACCAAATTAGACTGTTAGTCAATGTTGGTTTTCCCCAATGGATGCCACAGTTCACAGACTGGGCAAAGAAACATTAACAATGCTGTTGCTAATTGTAGCTATATATCAGAAGGACCTATAACAAGTTTCCCATATGTGTTGGAGGAAATTCAGTCATATATGACCATATTTGGGATCTCAGGTCACACCAGCTATCATTAATACAGTAAATGGTCTCCATCACAGGGCAGAGGCGCTCGGGATTTGCTGCTCTGAGGGCTAAGTAGTTTAAGGCTAATCTTGAGGACGCCGACTGATTGGCCTCACCGGTAAAGCAGCATGTGCAGCTGTCATTATTTATTGCTGTTGGAGATTATGGGTAAAGGAACGTGTCACACGACGACCGGCACATTCCTCAAGAGACCTGCGGCTCCAGTGCTGAAAAAATCTCATTAAGACCTCACAAGCTCCCCAAGTCCCGTCTTCTTCTTCACAGTGTGTCCTCAGAAAAACCTGTGAGGTCTGAGTGAGGCGGGGAGGCAGAAAGCTGCTCTCTGTGGCCTTTGAGTGAGAGTGTGTTGATGCTACACATACAGACAGCAGTTTCTACAGTGTGAAATGATGCTCAGAGTGATGTTGCCAGTTGGTAAAAAGCTTTGTATTTGTACCATTGCTTCGTATTTGTCTTCATCCTAAATGATAAATACTCTGCTATTTGTCAGTTTAACCTTTATCGATCCAAGCTGAACCATCAATTTAACTCCGACTGTGTTGGACGGTGATCAATCAAATAAATTGAAGAAATAATTGAGAGATTAATCAAAATTGAAATAATCATTAATTTCCATCGTAATTAGGAGTGTGTGATGTGCATAAAATCATCTCTCATGGTATATGTAGTCTTCATGCAGAACACGTAGCTGATTAATCAATTAGATGAGACTATTTTGATAATTAATGTATTCTTTTAGTCTTTTAGTCAGAGAATTTTCTGCTTTTTTTTTTTACATATGATGAAAGATTAAATATCCTTAGGGTTTGGTTGAACAAAACATTTGCATATTACAGGTGCGACTAAATATCAATATGGCATAATATTGTCGTCTTTTTATCAATTGGCTGAAGAAGAAGATAATTAGATATTTTGATGTATCATTATATGATTTTCTTGCAATATATCAGTTATTGCAGAATCGGTGTATCGTGATATTATCGTTATCGTGGTCCACGTATTGTATTGCGTAACGCAACGTGTATCGTACCCGTAGTTACCCTGCGATCCCCACCACTATTAAATATGTCACCTTGAAGTCCGAGAAGTTATAATGAGCCTTTTTCTTAATTGTTATATTCTTAATATATTACATTTTAGGGCGCTTGTAAACCTGTATTAGATGGCAGATATAAGGAAAAAGACCAATATCAGTAATATACTGCATGACAGGGGCGCCCTGTAATGAGCATTCCTAATAATTTTGTCATATATGATAGAAAAAACATACAAGATTAACCTTTAGTACAAGGAAGTCGTGCTTATGTAGGAATAGCTACCTTGTTTTTTAGTAATTTCCCATGTTGAATCCCAGTTGCGGCTCTTCATTTTTTGCTATTAAACCATTTTAGTATCTGACCTCTTCTGTGTTTAAATTAATTTTGTTGTTGCAGCATTTTTATTTAATGTGCGTTAATTAATGACTGAATTTGGCAAGGCATGATCTGCATATTAATTATCTTCCTAATAATGCTTATGCACCATATCTTAATGACATCCCATATTATCGCCGTGCCCTCTCTGCTGCTCTCTCTCTCTCCCTCTCTCTCTCCAAAACACTTGCAGCACATAAGCAGATATCACAGTGATTATGCAGATCAGCCTGTCTGGTCTAATGTTAGCGAGCTGCTGTTTATACATGCAGGGTGGCACAGTAACTTTTACTTAATTAACATACCTTGGATATTAATTTTTCCACAACATTGTGTCCCATCTGTTTGTATCTGATGAATGTGTGCAGGTTTGAGTTGTGGTAAAGGATACCTGGCCTGTCACTGCTCTGTCTGAGCCTGTGCCAGGTCGCTAATTTAACAGCTGTTCATCTCACTTTAAACATATTCAGACATTAAACTGAGATTTGTGGTATTGTCTTACAGCCCCTGCAGTGTCTAATGGTTAAATTAGGAAACTAAATATTGAAACAGTCGGACCAAACACCTGTGTCCACGCAGTAACAGACGCATACATTTCTTCTTACTGTGCCACAACTGATGAAAATCTAGATAGAGGAGGTTTCACGCTGAGTGGAGACGTAATTGATGCTGGTTTGTACTGGCCTGGTTTACTGGGAGTAGGTGCATGAAACTGGAAGGTAGCCCTGCTTGGTTTGCACTTAAGCTTGGCGGACTGTGACTGATAGTGGATTGGATGTGACTTTTTAGGGTTGCGGTTTTTCCAGGTCATTAGCCAGAGGACTGATGAGTACTTTGGCCATTATGAAGCATTTCTTTACTTCCTTATTTCCATGTTTTTTCTGCCAGTTAAGAATTCATTTAACCATTTGTAACTGACTAAAACGTAACAGCCATAAGTGCGTTGTCCCCATGATAATCTCTTTGGTGTATACTTTACTAAGACCATCTGTTCTGGGGTCAAACAAGGCATGTCTGGAGCCTTCTGACCATTTTAATCAATCCGAATCATTAAGAACTACCTCTTTGACATGTTTTGTATCCAGAGTATACCGCGTATGAAAGGCTTGTCTCCGCCGTGGCCTGACCTTGTGGAAGCTGTCGCTCACAGTTACACTTAATTAATCTCCTAATTAACCTATTGATTGCTTTCGCAGTTACAGTGCTCTGATGTATTTACCGCTAAGTGAGGGAGCTCACTGTCTCTTAATTCGACAGGTAGTGGAGGTTCCCTTTCCACCCAAATAACCCACAGTTAGAAAACTTAACTCTTTTAATAACAAGTTTTAAGGTAATTTGCTAATGTTATATAAATGTACATTTTTGAAATATGTTTCTTACAAATTTGGTTAATTTTATTTTGAAGCGATCTAGGCAAAATAATAGTATTTTTCTTGTCTTGGAAATATGCGTCAATACAGTAGCTGAAGCATCCATGTGAGGTCTAAGGGCCTGTGTCCACTAACGCACTGGCAGTACCCACAACCTCAATTTAAAAGCGCTTACTGTTGCTAGGTTACGAAAGTTGTCTGGCGGCACTTCTGCTTCCCTTGGCAGTGACCGTGAAGTCTGTTTTACATTGCTCTGTACGCTTAATATTTTCTTTTATTCAAAGAAATGTAACAAAGAAAACAGAAAAACAATGGGAAGGAATTGTGTCCTGGCGTTAGCAGCAGCTCTACCTGGAAATTGTACCCTCAAAAAAACGAAAGAATGTGGTTGATAAAGTTGATATCGGAAGCTGAAAACGCTGTACTACATTGGTTTTGTATAGAAAATAGGCGCTGTCAGTCCAAAAAATGCTGTTAGTGGACACAGGCCCTTAGACAACATTGTGTCTTTAACAGTCACCTAATGAAGAGCCTGTTTAAGCTCAAAGTTTTGATTTATTTCTGTATATTATAAAGTTTTAAAGTCCTCAAACAAGCCGCAAAAATGACTGTACAATGATTTATATTGCTGGACTAAAAGGATGTAGATGTGTTTGAAAGACTGATTAAAAGTGAAAGATCCTGACATATATTTTAACTTAACTTAGCTGCAACTGTAAATGAAATTGTCATGTTGAAGTTGTGAATATTTCAGAGCAAAAGGTCTTCTCATTCTCTAATATGGTAATAGCAGTTTAACATGTATTATTCAGTTCTTCTGTCTGCTTTTATCGAGCCAAACTAAACTCTGAGTTTCAGCCTAAATGTGAAGTGACGCTTCCTCCCTCTGACTGACAGTAATCCGTGGCTCTGGGAAGATCTGCTGCTGGAGAATAACCAGCATGGGTCCAGAATTTGAAGCACTCTGAAAGAGATTGAGGCAGATGAAGGAAAAGGAGGCCAATCTTTTTTTGGTAATTCCAGCTGCTTTAAACCCCCCCCCCCCATCTCTTGCTCTCTGCTTATTTTAACGATACTGCAAGTTAAGCTGGGGCATGATAGAATTTGAAAACGTGTTGCATCAGTGCATGTTTAACACAAAAGCGTGACCCAGTGTATACAGGAAAAGCAAAGCATGTTGGGATATTTGCTCGACTCTCTGCTGCTGCTTGTTTAGCGTCTGCAGACAGCGTTAGATCTGTCTTGTGATTTATGGCGCTGTGACTAACAGTGGGAGATCCTCGCACAAATGAGCAGAGCTATGCACTGTTATTCAGCCGCACAACGGTCACAACAGGACACTTAATTATGCTTTATGCAAAATCAATATGTTTCGAGCAGCCCAGACAGGCTCGGAGGAGGGCAGGGAAAGAAAGCGGGGGAAAGGAGGGGCAGAAGGAGGAGGAGGAGGGAAGCTACCTCCAGCTAAGCTACAACCCCTATTGAATCCAGGGGACATTATTTTCATGGTTGTCCTCTCTCGGCCTGCAGGCTGGCCTACTGTGACTGAATGACTCTGACAGCTGTGGCAGACCAATCATCACTTTTCCCTTCATTTGTGTTGATATTTTTCATCTGCAGGAGTTGGGAGTTTTAGAAGAACCCCCCCCAAAATAGACCAAAATAATTCAACAGTATTTCTTGTAAGTGTAACACTACATTAGCAGGGACTACGATGAACGCATCATGTTTTAATTCATGTGTAATTACATCAAATCTGCCCCTAATTATAGCCACACTACTCCTAACATATGCACGGTCACACGTCCGTATGTGCAGCGAGGGTTTGCAGGTAATTTGACAGGATTATCCGAGGGCTCTCCTCCCTCCGCTGTTCTCTCTCTGTCAGCTTCCCGCTGTAGTCGAGTCACCCTGGGAACCTCTGCGGAACATGACCTGAATCTCAATGAGCTCTGGCTGCTATTGACCTCTCTGTCCTACCATTCCTTTACAAGGCACAGTTATACACCTGCATGCATACACTCGCAGCATCTGCACAGATGTTTACATGTGCTGTAAGGTATTTTAAATTGCTTTTTTTTTTTTATTTGAGATGGAACCCGAGGGAGGATTGGACAGGAAGTCAGTGCAGCATTCACATATGTTTTCAATAACAGTTTGGGGATGTATCTGCCTGCTACTGGAAGTTCAAATTTCAGCCTCGAGCAGTGTTATCAGAGGTTCACTTAAAAGTATCATTCCTGGAGTTTTCCACCTCTACTACTTCAGATGTGCAAAGAAGAAGCTTGACTGCATCTCCTGGAGTCCGTTTTAAGTCACCAGATGCAGTTTGAAAGATCTACATCTTCATATTTTGCTGTCTTATCAGATGAGTACTACAAACAGTCTCAAAAATGACCTTTTCCCACTTCTCCATTCGCTCATTTCCTTCTTTAAATCAAACAATCCCTTTCATCTTTGACCTCCATCAGCTCCCTGCGATGGTGCTGAATGTCATAGCTGAAAAACCTCCCGCTGTGAGATGACTGCTCCATTATCTGTCAAGCTATAACTGACCCAGCGGGGGCCCTTAGACCAGCAGGGGTCTGGCCTGGGAGACATGGCGTGAAAAAATAGCATATATTTTTTCTATCCCTGCTGATATCCTGTTGGACCACTTGGCGTTGGAAAGACGTCATCACCCACCTCCCTTATCCAACCATGATTTCCTTTGTCCTTCCTGTCTATCAGGAGCCTTAAGGTATTGGCAGTCTGTTCACCACCCGTGCCACCCACCCAGCAACACTCCCCCAGGAGAAGTTTGGTGAGCGCAGCCCGGCCGGGCTTATTGCAAGTCAAGTGGAGCGTACCAAAATCTCCTGGAGGGGAACAGTAGAGGAAGCTTCTTTACACCTGACCTTTCTGTTGTTGTTGCTGACAGGAGCTTACTAACAAGAGTTGGGGGGGCAGGGGGGGGGATCTGGTCTGGGAACCTCAGGCGGACATGTGTGCAGACATCGCTGTCATCTTTATTTAGCCTGCATGCGTCAGCTCGAGCATGTGGAGGTCAGTGTAGTGATGCGAGCGTGCTAGCGCTCACACACATGTAAACAGTAGTAGCATCCTATGAGCCCATGTTCAAGCCTAATGGACCCAGACAGACCCTCCCTGCAGGACCCGGCCCCGGACTGCTGAATCAGGATGCATCGGCTCACTCGGGACTTGGCCGCTACTGTGTAAACCGGCGCCAGTGCTTTTATGGATAGAGGTCATAAAAATGGAGATTGGTGACATTTTCTTGGCGTGGTTGAAGATGAAAGAAATGTGAGCTGCTGAGCGAGATGTTTCCTTAAGAGTGTCACCTTTCTGCTGGGGGAGAGGCCACACGACATAATTGTCTTTGCTGATCAAATATCATAAGAGTTTGTAGTATCTGCATGTGTCCTCCATCATCATCAGGTAATGTTTTTTATTTCATACTTAATGCAGCTGTAATGAAGGATATTAACAATGCATCAGTGACTATTTGAAACATGACAGTGTGAAAGAGGTCGCTGGTATCGATGAACTTACAAAGAATTAGCACCTGAATCTGCTGCTCCTCCTCCTCCAATCAGCTTTATAGTGCATTTCAGCTCATTGTTGAGTGGTTTGGCCACGTTTTTCAAAGCCCCAAAAACCCACTGTGCACTATACACCGATCAGCCATAACATTATTGCCACTGACAGGTGAGGTGAATGACATTGATTATCTTGCTACACTCCTGTCAGTGGGTGGGATATGTTAGGCAGCAAGTGAGCGTTTTGTCCTTGAAGTTGATGTGTTGGAAGCAGGAAAAACAGGCAAGCGTGAGGATGTGAGCGACTTCGACAAGGGCCAAATTGTGATGGCTGGACGACTGGGTGCAACTCTTGTGGGTTGTTCCCGGTCTGCAGTGGTCGGCACCCACCAAAAGTGGAGGCTCACTGATGCGCGTGGGGAGTGAAGCCTGGCCCATGTGGTCTGATCCAGCAGAAGAGTTACTTAGGCTCAGATTGCTGATAAAGTTAAAGCTGGTTCTCATAGAAAGGTGTCAGAACACACAGTTTGTTGTGTATGGAGGATCCATGGAGGCCCCACCTCGCAACTCACAGGACTTGAGGGAACTGCTGCTAACGTCTTGGTGCCAGATACCTCAGCACATCTACAGAGGTCGAGTGGAGTCCATGCCTCGTCGTGTAAGGGCTGTTTTGGCGTCAAAAGGGGGACCTACACATTATTAGGCAGGTGGTCATAATGTTACGGCTGATCGGTGTATGTCAGCCAATTAGCAACGAGAACGGTGGGAGTTTTAGCAGCTCAGGAGCCAGATATTTCCCTCAGAAATCGGTAGGGACCAAAAACAGAGCTTACAGAGAGAGGGACATTCATCAGGTAGCTCAAGTGTTCCTCCATAGTTCACCAATTCAACTTTAAAGCTGCTCCCAAGGGGCCTAAAAGTCAGCTCTTGCAGGTTTGAGTGTATAGCAAATGACACCTTAATTTTTTTGCGTAGTGCTTAACATTGTAATTTTGAGCCTTTTAGCACTTGTTAGCATTGATCTTTTACTGCGGTATGATTGTTAACTGCTATGAATCAGTCAATCAAAAATATCTGCTATGAAAGAGGAGTATAGATCAGATTCATCAGTGCCGATATTATCATTCTGTCTTTTGGCTTTGTGCTGCTTTTATTCCACAGCAGACACCATCATTTTCAAAAAGTACCTTATATTTTGTGATGGTTTTGCCCTTCCCCTTTTTCAACCTCACTCGCCCCAGCAAGAACCTGACTGGCCTTCAAACAGCCCTGATTTCAACCCTTTTCAGCACCTTTGGGATGAACTACAAGGCCAACTGTGAGCCAGGTCTTATCACACCACATCACTAATGCTCTTGTGTCTGAATGGGAGTTAAATCCCTGCTGCCTGATCCCAAATTCTTGTGGAAAGCCTTCCAAGAAGAGTTATATCAGCAAATTATGCCCATAGTTTTGGAATGAGATGTTTCATAATTACGTACTCGTTTGGTTTCTCACGCTTCTTTTGGGGAATTCACAGGGGAGTTGTGCTTATGTGTTGTGCCTTTTCAGATTAATATAACCACAGCAAAGGTGTGGCTTTCACCTGCTAGAGTGGGACTTTCGTGTGCTATCATTATACGTGTTCACATGTTGTGTATTTTGACACCACCTAAATATATTATAGTCAGAAATCAGGTCAGAAGACTGGAGTGCAGTTGTGTTGAAACCACTCAAACCCTAAATCCACATTAACCTTCTAACTAGGCAATTTGCAAATAGTAGTATTTTTTTTTTAAAAGATTCTTTTATGCATCTTTATTTATAGGACAGCTACAGAGAGACCGGAAATAATGTGAGAAGAGAGTGGGGGATGACATGCAGCAAAGGGCCAAGGGCGAGACTTGACCCTGCGGCTGCTGCGTCGAGGACTGTGGCCTCTGTAAATGGCTGCTCTACGCACTGAGCTAACCCAGCCTATGAGTTAGCATTGATTTTAAAAGTATAAAAACCTAACATTTAAGTGTCTGTAAACTTTCCTGAAATTGGGTTTCATTCTGCCATTGTATCTTGGATATTTACTTTTACAGTTACACAACAAATTCAGCAAATGTCAAACACTAGCTTTTTTTCTAAGTGTTGTCCGCTAATGATTTTTGAATGTCACCTCCGACTGTGAATATTCTTACGCAGAAGTTTAGTTTGGTCATTGAGCAACTATTTTTCGAGGGGGCCGTTGAGTGTCAACAGCGAGAGCTTAGTTCCGCAAAAATATGCTACTAGCTAACGCTACACAGCCGTCTTTTAGCATTGTGTTTATGGCTAATGCTGCATGTGTATGCTAGCTGCTAACTGTGACATGATTAGGGACGTTTTCTGCAACTCTTTTCAGTGACTAATTGAAATGAATAATTTTCAGATGGCTTCTGCTTTCTCCTTGGGATTCTGACACAACTCAAACATACTGTTTAGCGCTGTACTACGCTGATTATCACATGCGTCATTGCTGTGTGCTGAGCCAGGCAGATGTCACTTAAAACATGATCTGCCGCTCCCACACAGTCTTAAAAAATGGTCCAAACAACAAATTAAGCTGTTTCTGAACTAAAAATCAACCCCTTATTGTCACTCAGATTTATGTGGGTGCAAAGTGAGAAGCTCAACTTTGATATCATATACACATTCTCCCTTTTCAAGCTGAATTCTCAAAGGCTTTAAAAGTGGCACTGTATCATTACATTGTTGTAAAAACGCTTCATAGACTTCAGAGTGAAAACTGTGTCACAAAGTGTCCTCCAAGCGCCTGCGTCATGACGGCAGTCAATCTCTGCGACTCGTGCTTCATTAAGGACAGCGCTCTTATTGTGGCGGGCTGCAGCAGTGTCAAATGGCAGCACCATAACTCCAGGGCTGCAACAGCTGCATTTAATCAAGCTCTGCCTTTGCTCTAATCAGCCTCTGCCTAACCCATCTCTGCTTGGCTCGTGGTCACTTTGCTCTGACAACAGATTTATAAGTCTGGATGTGAGAGAGCTTCGCAGGAACACTCCTCGGCCTTCACTGGATTCGGCTCTCTGCTGCTGCTGAGCATATTTGTGCGCAAAAACATGAGACACACAATTCATTCCGGGGTTATATCGCCTGCTGGTTCTGGTACGAAGCAATGTGTGTGAAGCGTGTGTTTTGGCTCATGGCCTCTTTCCCTCCAGCCTCAGTGTGCCCCCCCTCATCAGCACCCTCACCATATGGAAACAGCTGGTCCTCAGTGGTGGGATGCCCTCTGCTCTGCATGAGGCAGCCAGGAGAGGGATAGCGGTGCTACACACAGGAAGGGACAGACGCAGGGAGGAGCGATGAGGATTGGGGGTGCTTGTTTGGGGAAGATTATGGATTTGGTTGGGGAAGTGTAAACCCTGTCACTAAGCTGTTAGAGCTTAAGTTTTTACTCTCTAAGCATTAAAAGGAACACGGGCAGTCATGCCTCGCCTTTGAAACAGCACGTGGATTTACAGGCAGGCAAACCCCCTTTTTGTCGGATGAAAAGACAATGTCAACATAGTTCAACTGTAAGAGGGAATCCTTGTCGTAACTCTGTCCTTTTTATGTAAAAGTAAGGGGGAAACTGCTTCCCTCAGACGCCGCCATGGATCTTTATCCATGCTACAGGGAACTGCGACTATAAACACTCACTTCTGTAGCTGTGATACGCTGCGCACTGGTGCAGACCAGTCACGAGGATTCAGCCATGCAGAAAGTCTCTGACAGAGCTCTGTGTCTCCTTAGGGCGTCTGTAACCGCAGCAGCGTTTCCGTGGAAATCCCTGACATTTATTTGACCTTGCATGGGAACGTTTCTCTCCCTCCAAAGATGCGGTTGATTTTTTTTCCTGTGTGTTTATGTGCAAGTATTTGTCAGAAAGTGGATGGTTAAGTAAGACTTCAAAGTGTTTGTGTGTACTGTTACTGTATGTGTGGAAAGACGCGGCCAGGCGGAGTCTTTATCGCATCCTGATACTGTATCAGACTCAAAGGCTGCTGGTCCTCGTCAGTGGCAGCAATGACACTGAAAACACAGATCAAAGACGAGGTCCAGCACCCTGTAGCTGCAATAGCTTTTTGTGGCCGGCTGAGCTTTTGAACGCAGGGTGGAGAGACGGAGGGGGGATACAGAGGAATTTAGACGGACAAAGTTGTCAACTATTTAGGTGACGTTAACTTCCCCAGGGTGTCACAGCTCTACAAGGCAGCTCTTATTTTGTTTCTCACTAGTAAATGCTGTCAACAAAACTTCATAGTAAACATGGACGTCAAAGCTAAGACAAATGTAGTTTTAACCAGAGTTCTTTGTTTCTTTCTTTTCCTTGTGTTCACAGCAAAAAGCCTCGGGCAAGGTGCTGTTCGACCTGGTGTGCTCCCACATGAACCTCATCGAGGGCGACTACTTCGGCCTGGAGTTTCAGAACCATCAAAAGATGATTGTGAGTCAGGATGGAACAATTGTAAAATTGAGCTTCATAACAAATTTAGTTCTGCTTCTAACCAGCTCCTTGATGTGGTGTTTTTTATCTTTTTCAACAGGTTTGGTTGGACCATATCAAGCCTATTATCAAGCAGCTCAGACGTAAGTTTTTCGAAATCTTTATGTATTTTTTCAAGGCAAGTGTCCCAGTTTTATCCTAACAATAAAACCAGCTTCCGTGGAGGTTCTCTGTTTTTGTTTGGACTGACTTGATTCAGCTTTATCGCTATGAGGATGTTGTTTGTGGTTTTGGCCGTTAAATTCGGTTGCATAATATGGAGTGTTTGTTTTGCTAAGGCTGCTCTTATTTGATCTAGCTGTACCTGATCAACTGGCAACTGGCTGCATTATTTTCTAAGTGTTAATCTAATGTTTCCCTCACAGGGCCGAAGCACACAATCCTGAGGTTTGCTGTGAAGTTCTTCCCTCCAGATCACGCCCAGCTACTGGAGGAGCTAACAAGGTGAGCGTAGTAAGCTCATTCATACAGCACATAGTAAACTAATTTCATCTCTACATCATGCACAGCTTTCAGTCTGCATTGAAATACACGTTTTATATATTTAATGAGAGTGACTTCAGCTCTGACTGAAAGCGATTGTAGAAGCATAAATGAAACATGCTCACCTGTTCCCTTAAGATTTATTCCCTCCACGGCGCTGCGATTCACACGTCACGGCTGCCATGTTTCTGATTTAGGCCTCAGGAGATTAGCGTGGAGCTAATGATTTTCTGGTTTCTGTTTCCATGTTGTGGAGCCACTTGCATGTTTTTACTGTCAGAGTGGAGAACGCAGAAACTAATATCGCTCTGACACACCTGTGAGTGTGTGTAGCTCTTGGCGGAGACACCACGCATACTTCAGATGCTTTTTTTTTTACAATGTAGCTTGCAACAGTGGGCGCAGTAATAATAATGGGAGTTAATAAATCATTTTGAAACTAGCTGGCTTATAGTGCACACACATTTTAAAGAGAATTCTGTGCACGTTTGGCGAAAAACATGCATGAAATAACAAACATGTGGTTGCATGTAGAGCCGAGGCAGGGTAGTTAAGATCACGTGGGTGCATGGCATTCAGAACAACAGCATCAAATAAAAAAGGAAAGCTTGTACTCAGTGCCTCAAATCTGGATTTTCATTAGGTTAATATTCTGAAAAAAGGAAACCACATATGTATCAAAAGCCGTCCATCAACATCGCTTAAAATCTGCAGGCATTACACAGAAATGCACACAGCATCCAAATCTCCTACATGTAGGAATGTTCATTCATGAAAACAGATCGTATCCAAACATTATTCTCTGGAAAGTTCAAATTGGTTAGCAGAGATGAGAAATCTTATCTACAGTGGATCCAAGTGGTATTGAAACTTTGTGATAAGATATTTGTGGCATGACTGAGTTTTGCCGTTTTCATCAGTGCGACTTTAAATGGATCTGCAACAACTAAGTAATCAATTATTAAAACTCCACACAACATTTTGTGGTTTTAGCTCCTTCAACATGAAGATTTGATGCTTTTTTCTCTTTTGATTTGTTGTGAACAAGTTTTGTTTTGTTTTGATTTGACAAAACACAAATTGAAGGCATCATCTCGGACTTTATTTGACATTTTTCGCTTTATTTCTGAGATTTCATCGACCAGAAGATCATGGATCAAACCATACTAAATACAAACACCTAGTTGCAGTATAAATTCAAACCCCCACAAACACAGATATATATATATATACACAAACATACAGTATATACAGCTTAAATAACTGTAAACACATACAGTATAGGGGCACTGGTTTAGCTCAGTTGGTGGAGCAGGTGCCCCATGTACAGAGGCTACAGTCCTCGACGCACTGATCACAGGTTGGACTCCCAGTCGGCCGATCATTTGGTGCTTTCTTCTCCCCACATTTCTCCTCTCTTCTCTCTCAGCTGTCCTATCGTATAAAGGGGAAAACATTCTGAATGTTTGCATTTTAAAAGAATTTTTATTATTATCTCTTTACTAAGACTCAGTTAAATTGTCTGGCAGCAGAAGCAGCACTGTAACATAACACAGTCAGTAAATCTTCTACAAACTGCTTCTCTCCACTTATTAATTATTAAACTCAAAATGTGCACATGGGCCAACTTTATTTGGAAGCCTGGTGTGAAATTAAAAGCACCAGGGTACATTGTGTTTTATCATAAATTTAGTTACAGCAGCTCCCTCGGGTGTCTTGTTTGAATTGAGCGTTCATTTGATCGTGCTCCAGCACTGGAAACCACCACCACATCTACTCCATCAGATCTGTAAACTCTGTTTGTGTTTGTGTGCAGGTACCTGTTTGCCCTGCAGATCAAACAGGATGTTTCCTGTGGACGTCTGACGTGCAATGACAGCAGTGCGGCGCTGATGGTCTCCCATATTATCCAGTGTGAGTTCCCCATGCCTGCTTCCTCACTTAGCTCCAGAGACCAAAGAGGCGATCAGATAAATGTCTCTGAAGACATATTGTGCTGTTTTTACACAGCTTATCATCAAAGCTTTATGTATAACATACATTCAGAGCTACTGTTCACATCACGGTCCTGTGCAGGGAAACAACAACAACATTAAAGACGATGAATGGTAAAGAAAATGTCAACAGACTCTGACTGATGAGACAGAAAACCTCAATCAGGTGCTGCGCTGACTCCTGCAGTCCCATTCACCATGTCTTACTTCACCATCAGTGGAAATGTTTCTTAAGTTGAGTAATAACAGCTAGGTTAGCTCATTTTAATGTGAGTAATAACAGCTAGGTAAGCTAATTTTAATGTGAGTAAAAACAGCTAGGTTAGCTCATTTTAATGTGAGTAATAACAGCTAGGTAAGCTCATTTTAATGTGAGTAAAAACAGCTAGGTTAGCTCATTTTAATGCGAGTAAAAACAGCTAGGTTAGCTTATTATAATGTGAGTAAAAACAGCTAGGTTAGCTCATTTTAATGTGAGTAATAACAGCTAGGTTAGCTCATTTTAATGTGAGTAATAACAGCTAGGTTAGCTCATTTTAATGTGAGTAATAACAGCTGGGTTAGCTCATTATAATGTGAATAAAAACAGCTAGGTTAGCTCATTTTAATTCAAGTAAAAACAGCTAGGTTAGCTCATTTTAATTCGATTAAAAACAGCTAGGTTAGCTCATTTTATTGTGAGTAATAACAGCTAGGTTAGCTCATTTTATTGTGAGTAATAACAGCTAGGTTAGCTCATTATTATGCGAGTAATAACAGCCAGGTTAGCTCATTTTATTGTGAGTAAAAACAGCTAGGTTAGCTCATTATAATGTGAGTAATAACAGCTAGGTTAGCTCATTTTAACAAGGCTACAGAGTTAACTGTTGCTATGGACGTAGCTCTCATTGTTAGTGTAACAGTATTTTTAAATGGAAAACGCAAAGATAATAATTTTTAAATTGATAAAATAATTTACAAATTAATAGGTCGGGGTCCTGCTCACCCTGTCGGGGTTTCATTCCACTATAACAACCTGCACATTATACATCATTACATAAATCTCTTCTGGAAGAAAGGTGTTTATCCCTTTTAATATAGAGTTAAAGCATCTGTGCCAATAAGCATCAAAACTCTGGGGACTAAATTTGGACATTCATTGTTTTTTTCCTTTGTTTTGTCACTTCATTCATTTTCATGTATTTATACACTAACATGCATTTTTCCTTTCTTTTCCCTTATTTAGCTGAGATTGGGGACTTCGAGGAGAGCCACTGCCGGTCACACCTCCTCAACAACAACTACATCCCAGATCAAATGCCCCTGATCGACAAGATCATGGAGTTTCACTCAAAGAATCTGTGAGTTTCCTGTGTCTTTAAAAAAGCCTTTTCTGTTACCCAGATCTTTTTTGGCTCTGTTCATAGTGTCGCTTTAGCTGTGACTGAACCCCAATTATTCTCTACACCATGAACAGGAAAGGTTGTTTCAGACTTCGTGCGTGTCCTGCTGTGCAGTTTTATTACACAGGTGACACATTCAGGAAAACAAGCACAGAGTGAATGGGTTCTTTCTCCAGAGTGCTCTGTTCTCTGTTATCGTATATTGAATTGGAAAGCTCGCCTTTGTAAGTTGTTTTACAGCTTTTACAGTTTGTCCACTACTCTATCAAACCCCTTGTCCCCCCTCTTCGTCAGACCGGGCCGAGCCAGGGGTGAAAACACAGTTAGCATCTGTTACATAAAAAAATGCTCCTTTAAAATTTGCTTATTTTTCCACCTAAGGCTCTCCTTGTTGATAACTGCAGTTCTTCCGGCAGGCTGCTAAGTTGAGTCAAATCTCTTATTAAAAACCACACACAGGAAACAGGAAGGCTAATCCACTGATAAGAATTTGGAGAGTGAGTTAGCTTTTTACAGCCCCTCCCCGACCTTCCAGCAGAGCTCCAAAAACTCTGATAAACATTAGAAACCTGGATCCACTCTGACTCGGTCTTTGACCTCAATTAGCGGGACACACAAGTAGGATGATAAGCCAGGATTTAATTTATTTGTGTGAAAATGTGCTGAAATCATAATGAACACTGCGGTTTGCACAAGTCAAAATGTTCAAACCTGGACATAAGAGAAACTTTATAATTCAACTTCTCTCCAGTCTCTTTACTGCTTTTGTTTTACATCAATACCTGGATTTACAAAAGGTTCTTCTCCTCTCATAAACTAATAATGAGCTAATCTATCACTCTTACTTCCTGACCTCCCTGCTCTTTAATGGCTCGCAGCCCAAAGCCCAATTATCACTAAATCATTAAAAACCTATTAAAATGTACTTGTTTTCTTTAATGTCTCCCTTAGTTACAAGCTGGAATCTGTACGTTAAAGCTAATGTGACTTAAGCATAATTAAATAGTGCATTTGTTGCGGTCTATTTTCAGCAGCGGATTACGACACATTTGTTGCTTAAGGGAGTATTTACAGCAGCAGGATGATCTATATAGGATTAACTCAAAGGAACCGCAGTGTCCATGTCCACGGGCTATGAACTAAAATGCCACTTAGTGCAGCAGTTTGTTTGCACTTAATCGTTTTTAGACAACAATGGGGGGTGAAGTTATATTAGTCTTTAGCTCATTAACAGACAGCTCAGGCACATAAAGCATTAACTCTCTCTTTGTTTTGGTCTTTATTTTGTCAGGTAAGTTGAGGACTATGAAAGAAGAATATCTCATTTATCACCAGCCTTTTTCTTTAACTTCTTTCCGTTGTGTTTTCTGGCAGAGGTCAAACACCAGCAGAATCCGACTATCAGTTATTAGAAGTGGCGCGCAGGTTGGAGATGTACGGGATTCGCCTCCACCCTGCCAAGGATCGTGAAGGCACGAGGCTAAGCTTAGCCGTGGCACACACGGGCGTCCTGGTGTTTCAGGTCAGTTACAGAAGTTAGTAGGTCAACACTTGTGTGTTAAATAAACAGAAACTTGTGGGATTGATTTCTTAAGGTGTTAAAGGTTTATAATTTATTTCTCATCGCTGCAGGGACACACAAAGATTAACGCCTTCAACTGGTCTAAAGTGCGAAAACTGAGCTTCAAAAGGAAACGCTTCCTGATAAAGCTGAGGGCAGATTTAAATGTAAGTTAAGCCCCTGTTTAAAATACAAAACCCATCAGTGTTTGGTGTTTTAAGTCATGTGTTTATGTGTCCTCCCAGAGTTCATATCAGGACACTCTGGAGTTCCTGATGGCCAGCAGAGACTGCTGTAAAATCTTCTGGAAGATCTGTGTCGAATACCACGCCTTCTTCCGCCTCTTTGAGGAGCCTAAGCCCAAGCCAAAGCCTGTGCTCTTCACCCGAGGCTCCTCCTTTAGATTCAGGTAGATAGAGTTGTCTCGTAAAGCTGCTCTCTGTCTCTCAGCGCCACAGCTCACACAGCAGCATCTCCCCATCACTTAACAGCCTACTACAGCGCTCCCAGAATAGCTCATTACTATCTCTCCTGTTCCCGTCTCTGCAGCGGTCGCACACAGAAGCAGGTGATTGATTATGTGAGGGAGTCTGAGTTTAAGAAGATCCCGTTTGACAGGTAAAAGGCTGCACGACGTGTGTGACACAGTTTGTGTAGGCGAGGGTGTAAGGAGTTTATAACACTGACCTTTAACATCCTGTCTTACAGGAAACACAGTCGGGTCCAACACAGCAGTCGGGTCCAACACAACAGCCGCCTGTCGCCTTTGCCTTCTCCACGCCACCATGAAGTGCCAGCGGAAGTGAGTGTCTCACTTTTTCAGACGTGTCACCTTATCAAACCTTTTTGATATTTTAAAAGTTATATAGCTAAAGTTATTTGATTGGACATGAGGCATGCCATGAGCGTGGATATAGACTACAACAGCACAGGGACTTTAAGCTATGAGTATCACTCCGCCTCATGTGCTCTTATTACCGTAAAAGTCAACGGTTTGATTGATCAATCACACAGGCCCCCAAAGCAACTGTTAACAGACTTATTTTACTAGTTGCATGAAAAATGGAAACAAGATAAATACAGATGAAGGTACATAAAACAAAGTAGCTGCTCTGCAGTTACGTGTAATTATACACAAAGAAGCAAGTGTACAGGAAAATGTCTATGTGTTGATTGGCAACAGTTCAGTTCCAGTCGAGTCCCAAAACAAGTTGCGTTGTTGAAGCCATAGAACCTTTTTATTGTTGACTGATACAAGCCGCTTGTACAACCGTTGTGTAAAAGCAATATCAGACTTGAGGTTGTGTGGTTGTTCTGAATTTCAGCAGGGGAGTGATTCGGTCATGGGCACAAGGCCGCAGGAGAAGATAATTACAGCCGTGCCGATATTCAGTACAACAACACTCCCTCTTATAAGATAGTGTCTAATTAATACTTATGAACACTACTGTTAATACTTAGCAATTAATAATTAATACACTGTTAACACACCTGTTCAAGCTGAGTTCACATGTGGTCGCAGCTCCACGCCATGCGTCCAAATTGCCTTGGACCCCAGCACACCTTTGCAGGTCTAATTTACACCCATGGTTACACGTTAACACAACCAACCAGGGGTCACACAGTTAAACTGTAGAAAGGAAAGGGTATTGTTGTATATATGTGACACCTTTCAGTCAGTATTGAATCTCTGTCCTTCTCCGTCAGCATGGTGCTCCCGGGTTAGAATCTCCTCATCGGCGTCACTGGACGGAGTCTGCGTTGGTGAGCGCTGAAGACCCCTCAGCATCGAGGACAACGAGGTTGAGCCCAACTCACCAGCGAAACGGCCACGACGACAGAGACAGAACGGGGTCTGTGTCCAGGACGGAGGAGAGAAGAGGCTCAGCACGACAGACCCATCCCGAACATCTGAATACAGGTCCAGCATTTCGGGCTTCAGGAGGCAGCATCTCCTCGATTCCGTACATTGACTGCAGGGATGTAGATAGTGAATACAGCCCGGGCAGGGACCAGGCTTTAAGAATGAATCACAGTTATAGAGAGCAGGCCTTGCTGCCACAGGGGTCGGGCACTGGGAGTGTAAACGGGCCACTGCAGGTGCAGCAGGAGCACTTTCTAGGTATGACGCGGTACAGAGAGAGAGATTCCCCCTCCTCTACTAGACAATCGCTTAACATGAATCCTGAGTTTAACGAGGCTCCCAAACACTCATACCAAAAGCTGAACCAAAGTCCCCTCCATACCGCCATGGTGGACCCTGCACATTTTAGAGAGCGGCTCTGCAGCAGCCCTCTCACAGTCCAGCATGTCGCTCAAAGGAGTGCCGTCCCCAGTCCGGTCATGGACCCCCTCCATCAATCAAACTCCCACGGTTACGCTGAGCAGAACGGCTTCAGCTCTGCTCTCCCTCCCTGCGATGAGAGCAGATACTCCCCTCTCCCGAGCCGCTCCGCTCGCTTACACAAACCCCACAAAGTGCGATACCACCCGGACACAAACCCAAACCAGGGGACGTCTTCCTCAGGGCAAGAATCGCGTCCCGTCCTGTCTCGGGCTGAACGTATGGCCGCTTTAGAGCGCCGCATGGTCGCCAACGGCCTCTCAGCACCGGGCAGACCTAGGTCCAGTCTGGGGCACAAACGTTTAGGGCAGGGTGGTGGAGCCCACATGGGAGGAGTTCAAATAAATGACTGCTCCACTACAAGTGGTTCAGAGTCCAGCGAGTCTGAGTCTGACACTAACAGGGGGAACAGCAGCAGTAGAGAAGTAGAGGCTAACTCCTCTTCCCCTATTCCCAGGAACAAGTTTTCCTTCGGCAGCCTCCAGCTGGATGAGGAGGCAGATGAGGACGGCTGCCAGGCCTTCAGCGATGACGATGGCGCACAGATTTTTAGCTGTTAGCGCACAGAGAGAACCCTCTCCACGTGGGAGTTTAAAGGGTTTAGTTTGGGTCCAGATGGAGTAAGAAAAGCTGTGTTATGTGGGTGACAGATTATATCTGTGAGAGGGCGACACAAATCTCCACACTACATGTTCACGGTGTTCTTTTTTAAGCTACTAGAAGCACTTTTTGAGCTTTCATCGAGGGGTGCATGAAGGAAGGAATCTGTGGGGGGTTATTTTTCAGCCTCCCTGCGGATACACACAAGTGCCATGTTAGGATTAAACAGTGAATAGCTACTAATCAATAAAAGCTACAGAGAATTAGTGGCTCTGTTTATGTCTGAATGATCAAAATTAATGTTACTGCTGCACTTTTTCTCACTTTTTTAAACATTTATTTGACATTTAGAGTAATTTCGAGTTGGCGTGTCTCAGATGCCTTATGAGAGAATCACATATCACTTTATTGTCGTCCGTAGACATTTCTCTTTTCTATTAGATCGATCGAGTCGTTCAGTATTCTTTCCACACTTTGTGCTCGTTATGTATTTGGATCCCTCGGATGTTTAACCGCGGCAGTAATTGTTGACTTAGTAGGATTTATTCGGACTTATCCTGTCGTCTTGTTTGATGTATTGGCGCTCTTGTTGCTGCATCTAGCTTACGATTGTTATGAGAGTAGTAATGGCGTCTCGGTGTAGGAGCGGAAACTAATTAAAACGCTGCAAATACCAATTCAGACATCTAATTGGGATATCAGGGTTGTTTACAGTCGTTCCTCTCTTGAAACAGAAACTTCCATAAACGTGGTGGGATTAGATATAAGTTAAATAGTCTAATGGCTCGGTCCGGCTGAGGTGAAATGCCTGTTGCAGGGGTGTTTTATCCACTTCCACAGCAGTTTATGGCTCTTATACCCACCATTGACGCCCTCCATCTGCACTTGACTCCCGCTCGAGTATCTCTGGCTGTAATTTGTTATCGAGCTCCAACAGCTGCGGCTTCCACAAACTCCTCTAGTTCCCAAAGATTAAAAAAAAAAAAAACCTTCTTAACAAATGGCACTGCACTTTTTTCAGTTCTCTTTTGCACGTCCGTCCTCGTCTTTATCTGTGTTCGGAAAGTGATCACATTTCTGTTCTTTCTTTTTCTTTGTCCGATGTAAGCACTTGTCTGTCAAGCATGAATCTATTCTGTTATGCTTTGTTTTTTTTTCCCAGCATGTAAACCTGTTCTGTCACTCACTTACAGTCTGTGTGGTGGAAAGATTTACCCGTATCTGGGTTCCCTCCTCTGCACCGATCCAGCTAACAGTTTATTTATTCCCGCGCAGACAGAAAAATCTGGGTAAGGATGACAGGAGCTTGGGAATATGCTGGGAAATAGAAGCAGGTTTTCGTAACTCGGTATGTGTATGTGTGTACTGTACGTGTGAAAGGCAGTTTAAGGGCAGCACCTCAAAGCGCGGAGTCTCTCGGCTCATCCGTCACTGTCGAGTGCTGCTTTGCAGTACTTGCAGGCTTTTTTAACATCGATCAAGCTGCATATCTGTGGTGACATTTTGTTGCTTTATTTGTGTATGTGTCAGGATCTGTTATTTATAAGCCATTGTAGTTACGGATTTCGTGTTATTGGATATTTCAACACTATCAAAAGCCAGATTCTTGAGTTATTCAGCATGGACATGACAACATTTTGAAAAAGAGCATCACTGGGAGTCGGTTTAGCTCAGCGGTTAAATCGGCGGCCCATGCACAGAGGCGCTTCGATGCGACTCCAACCCTAGGCTCTTTGCGCATGTCATCCTCCATTCTCTCTTCCCCTGTTCCCGACACTATCCACTGTCCTCCCCATAAATAAAGGCAGAAAAGGCCCAAAAATAATCGTTATAAAGAAAAAGTGCATCACTGAAGCCTAAAGGTTAATAAAGAGGGAAGAGAGGGGAATGGAAAAAACTAGAATTAGCCAAAATTGTTGTGGAAAAGTTGATGTCCATGTAGAATATATAAAAATTTGACAGCGAGACACACCGTTGTTTGTTTTTTGCAGCTTATCGTTTCAAGCATATTCAGCTAAATCTTGGCCAATCATGATGCTCCTTAAAATACAAAAATTATCTTTGGAAAAACATCCAAATCTGCATAAAATAGATTAGAACAGAGCTTTAAAATCCAAGATAAGATACTGTATGTTTAATCGTGGGAGTTGCTGGATCTCTGCAGTGTGAGGAAACCCTCTATGGTGCACAAAGCTCCCCATACACCTGGACTGACACGCTGTTGTTACATGGAGCAGATAGAAAATACCCATCTGTACGCTTGCACCCGGGTCTGTGGGTGTGACTTGTGTGTCAACCACTCCTTCTTCCAATGCATGCTCTGCTAAACCGGGACTGTTACACTTCTCGCTATCCTCTGCATGTACTGTGATATTCAGGTAGTTCTCTCAGTTACATCACTGTGATTTCATAATTTACTATAAGAGTCTGCAGAATGTGATGTAAGCCCAGACTTTGAGAATACTGAAATCATGCATTATCATTAGTAAACAGCATGTTCACCCATCTCTGTGTTATTGCAACAAGTACTGATTCATATTCATGGACTCAAAATGCAAATGTTTCCTCATTACCATCTGACTTCAGAACAGTAATAACATTAATGACAAATGTGTCACATGTTTGTTCGAAACATTAAATAACATTCATAAGTAGGGATGCACGATATTATAGGCACGTTATCGGTATCGGCAGATTATGGATTGAAAATGACATATTGGCATCGACAGATGTAATTTTTCCGCCGATATTTTCATCAATTAAACAAGGCTTTACTTATGCCTAACTGCTCAATGATTCCTTAAAAAAGCTGTTACGACAACTCGGCACGAGTGTGCGTGCGCACTGCCTGTGCAAAATTCTCAACAACATACAAATAAAGACTCAGTCTCAGGAACTCGAGTCAATGAATAGAAGTTAAACAACTTTCACAGCTCTTAACTAGCTAACAGTTAGCTCCCGTTCTCGTCATTTTACTGGACTGAACAACATCAAACACGCCGAAAACACACTCACGGCCAAAGCCGAGGCTAACAGAGAGTAACATAAACATCAGTGCAAAACTAACTTACATATTCATGGACGCACACACGATAAAAAGAGTCCGTCAGTGGTCACTGTTGTCTCTGTACTAGATGCAGAAAACAAGTCCGGGCATGTCTCCCTCACTGCCGTTTTTCAGGTGTCCGGTGGAATGCTGCATTCAGGTGCACTCAGAAACATGAGTGATCGCCTCTTCCGTCAAGCTACAATAGGAGTAGGCATGATATCAATTCCAATACTGATGAGACTTGATGTACTCTGTTTTTAGGTGGAGAAGAACATGTGCCTAATATATCGGCAATCGGAAAAAAGGATTAGAAAATATCGGCACAAAATCCAATATCATGCATCCCTATTCAGAAGGATCTTTTATGTATTTAATAATAGAAAAAGGCTTAAAAACTGCATGAATTCACACTCTGTTCTCTGCACCTTCACTTCAATCCTTCACTCTTGCTCACCTTGCTTTGTTTGTCTAACCATGTGTATATATGTTATTTTAGAGTCAATAAAGATGATGACCTTTATGAAGTGAGATTTTCTGAATCTTATTTCTGAGACTCTAGTTGTTGGTGCTCACTGTAGACGCTAGACTTTTTCCTTCCTACTCCCTGTAGTTTGTGGTATTGGTTGGTGAATGTCTGTGTGCAGTGTAGTCGATGGTTTCCGCTCCTCCTCCTCCTCCTTCCCTCGTAGAGTAAATCCCCTTCCACAGTTGTGTTGCACTGGTTGTTTTGCATGCTTCACTGTTGTGTTTTCTGTCGGCACGCGCGAGGACAGCAGAGAGAGGTGCAGCTAAAACATAGTAAGTAAGCTCAGCGAACACGGTCAGGGAAACGACACTAAGCTGTTCCTCTTGATCATCCAGCGAGCATGTTGATTGACGAGCTGTCTGGACTGTGGAGTGAGTCATGGCTGATGTTTCATTTTGTGCAGGAAAGTCCCTCCTTAGTGTGGCTGTTTTCCTGGGTCAAACTGTGTCTGTATATAAATAGTTTGGTTTAGCATGCATAGTTTCTCAAAGGTTGTTTTTTTTCAGTGTTAGATTCTGAACTTCCCGGAAGGTTTTTATTCGTAAAATGTCAGTGTCTTCGGAAACTGACCTTTATGTAAAACTGCAACTAATGATTATTTTCATCTCCAATTAATCTGCCAATTACTTAGTCTTTTAGCTGATTAAATGTTGAGTCTCTAAATGTCAGTAAATAGTGAAAAATGTCTCAAAATTTCATCCAAAGATATCCATTTAGAATGATGTTCATTTTTGTGCATATTTCGAATCACTCACTTTCTAATTTTCCTCTCTTGGGTTCCTCAATGACCCCGTGCAGGAGTGGTCTCCAACAGCCCTCGCCTGTCCGCGTCCTCCGGTCACTCCCACGGCATGGTCAACGGTCAGAAGTCACTGGAGCTGTGCAGCCACAGTCCTGACGGCCGGCAGCCCTCCCCTCTCACCAGCCCGCTGCTCAACGACGCCGGCAGCGTTCGCACGGACGATGAAGACGAGGTTCGGAGGAAGGTTTGTGATTTCAGGGCGAGATGCTGTTAATAAAAACAATTAAGGGCGTTCAGAGCATTTCCCACCAGCGCTTACTGTTGCTAGGACACCAAAGTTGTATCGCGGCCCTCGGTAGTGACTGTTAAGTCTGTTTTAAATTACTCTGTATGCTTATATTTGTTTTTATTCAAGTACATTTTACAAAGAAAACATGGAAAAACAAACAAACAAAAAAAAACAATGGAAAGGAATCGTGTCCTTGCGTTAGCAGCAGCTCTACACCTGGAAATGGCACCCTCGAATAAATGAAAGGATTAGCTTCTCCTCCGCCATTGTTGTTGACAAAGTTGAAATCAGAAGTCCCGCCCCTTTATGATTCTGACTATTTTTAACAAATGACTGAATATATAGATGGACGACGTGTCTCCATCTGCTCTCATTGTACGAAATTGATGCCAAAATACCCCGCATGACAGGCGCTGCCATCTTGCGATGGTGACGTCATTTGGAGCCAGAGTTGCGCTGTTGAGATCGGCAGGTATAGCCGCCGTAGCAACTTCCGCTAACTAAAACACACACTTAAATTTGGATTGAGCACGTCTGCGTATCTAACAGCAGAACAGCTTCTTTTGTTGGTCTGAAGCAGACGTTCACAGATATGGAAACTGCGAACGATCCGATTCTCTCAGATACGACTCGGTTCCCCTCGTTCGCACCAAAGAGCCGTTTCACTGCCTGTCCTAGATCCACTTCTCTTTATGCCGAAGTACTTTAGTGCTGCTAAACCTAGTCCACTCATGGGAATTTAAATTATATTGGTGGGATGTCTAAGTTCGAATCTGATCCAAATCTTACCCTATTATTATGCTAGTGATTATTTCTCAGATAAACCTAGTAACCTCCGACCCCTGATGAACAGCTCTCGGAAAGGAACGGAACCAGAAGAGCCGGCTCCCTTCAAATTCCCAACACTAGTTGACACAGGAAAAATAGGGATACTACTGTAGGTGCTCACGGTAGCAGGTTAGTTAAACTCCAGGTGAATGCCAGGTGCTCTTGAAGGCTAAAAAATTAACTTGGAAGGGGGGAACGCACTGGGCTTTCTTCTGGCCCACTCTCATCGAGACAGGGGTTTAGTTTACGGCTGCAAAATTGATGTTGTTTTCGAGAAATGCCCTGATTTAATAAAGGCATTTTAAACTAAATCCCTGTCTCGGTGCGAGTGCGCCTGAAGAAAGCCCAGTGGCTTCCCCCCTCTGACTAGTGGACACAGGCCCTAATGCTTTTTCTATCAATCTTTTAAAACTTACTTATAATAGCAGTGAGAGACTTAGACAACCTGTTCTGACTTATTCTCCAAAGGCACTAAAGCGGAGTGTTTTCTAATCCTAGTCCTGTCCCTCACTCCTTTTCTTGTGCTTCCTTCACAGAGGTTCCCCACCGATCGCGCCTACTTCATCGCCAAAGAGCTCCTGACCACAGAGAGGACGTATGTGAAGGACCTGGAGGTGGTGACTGTGGTAAGAACACCCGAGTCCCCTCGCCAACACGCTGCCCGTCTGTTTGTTTTCCCCTGCGCTGTCCTCTGGGGAGAAAACATTGATTATTCCGGTTAGCTGCTCCATCGCAGAGCGCCCGCCAAAACACAGAGCCAGGCAGTGACACAGAGATATTCTGGCAGATGCGATTTCATTTTTTATTCATTCCCAGCACCCGTGCTCTGAAAATTCATTTATCCGTCTCACTCAAGGCTTTGAATACTAAACTGTGTTTGTGTTTAAAGAGAGATTTAGCTGCACGGATGTGACTGCCTATTTCAGTCTGTTCCTTTGGATTTCACTGTCTGCGTACAAGCATATGGACCATTTCATTTGACAATATCAGAACGGAAATGTAGCAGAAAACAGGATATTAAACATGTCGCAGAGCTCCTTCAACAGCAAACAAGGAGGATGTTCTGCTGTTGTCCGATTCGGCACAAGCATGTGGAGAAAAAAGCATCACTCCTTTTTACTTTAAGGGCTGCAGCTTTTTTTGTCCTGTACTTTTCAGAGAGGCCTTTCATGCATCTCATAAATATTTGGGTTGGCTTGTGTCCTCGTTCTTTTTTTTTCCAGCTGTGTGCGCGCTGCCTTTTCCTTTCTCTCTTACCACCACTCTTCCCATTTGCTGGTCATTGCTGCTGTTCGGGGTGAAGTCATCTGAACAACAGCTGGCGCTTCTTCTAAAAAAAAAACCCCTCTCTCCCATCACGTCAGCATGATAACGCTCTCCTCTGCCCCAAACATGCAGCGTTTGACTTCAATCTAACTTAATGGAAGTTGGTGTTAGGAATGATTGGCTATTGATTCCTCCATTCATCCTTTAGCAATTAAAGGATTTAAGAGACGTCACAAGACTGAAGCACAGCGGCGGACACACAAATGAAGGGCTTTTGGAAGTATCCTGGGAAATTCTGCATTAACACGACATTGATCAGTGCTGTGCGAGCCTGAGCTGCATGCCTTGACAAGCTCGAGACCTGAAAATCAGGACTTGAGTCACCTGATGTCATGGAGGGAAAACCATTGCACTGCAGTTTAATACTTTTGCAGCTTTGTTTCACGCTTGATTTATGTGCTCTGAAGCAGAAAATTCTCTGGAAAATACCTCTGGTATTACTCTTGGTTGTGCAATATGATAGCTTACCCTTCCCTTAAACACAGGCTCTACATTTAAACTCTCAGAGCGTGTTATTTGAGACATTCAGGTTCATAAGCACGTGTTAAAATGCCCGCTAGAGGTGTACTGTAGATTTTCCTTCATGTTTCTTTTTTCTTTTCTTTTTGCCTAGGAGGCGAGATCACGAGGGCAACCAAAGATCCCTCCTCCACTCAAGAGTGTGCTTTGCTTATTGTCACTTTAAGAACGTTTTACAAGCACTGTGCAGAGTTTGACACGAGACGGCTGTTTTCCTTCACTTTGCCTTCTATAAAGAGTTTAAGATCTGCTGCTGTGACCATGAATTTTGTGACACTAGAACTAGTTAAGCAGCCAATCACGGGCCAGTATGCAACTGAAAGTCAAAACCCGCTATGCACACACACTCAGAATTGACTTAATGATGCTCAATATTATTCCTGTGTATGTGTGTCCTCAGTCTTTCCAGAGTGCTGTGGGACAAGACGAGGTGACTCCAGACTCCCTAAAGAACACCGTCCTCTCCACCTTCGAGCCGCTGCACAAGTTCCACACGGGTTTTCTCAGGGAGGTGGAGCAGAGGCTCGCCCTGTGGTGAGACTTTATTTCACTTCCTGACACATTTTTAAAAAAAAGTCCCTGCAGGGGCGCTTGTTCAGCTCAGCGGTTCGATCGCACGTCCCGTGTACAGGGGCTACAGTCCTCGATGCAGCGGCCCCATCCTCGGCCCTCTGCCACTGTCCGGTCTCTTTCAATAAAGGCATAAAAAAAAATTGATAAATACATTTTTAAAAAGTCCCTGCAGGTCAAGAAACATCCCCACGGTTTTGTTTAAGTCCAATTCTAGCAGCATTTTAATGAGTTTCATTGACATTTAGTCTTAAAGAGAGCGACCCAGTCCCTTCAGATGACCCAAGGAGCTATTGTCTCCATAGCAACAGTCGCGCTGCATCCCGGCCGGCCTTTTCTTGCCTGTGGGTTTCTGCTGTCTGATCTCCTTAATGATGTTGGGCTTTATCTTACATAAAACACACACACTCTTTCTCTTACACACACACACACATGCAGACAGTGAGGCATAAAGCCCGGCATTATTTACGGCCATTAGCTGCAGACGTGTACAGTAGCGTTTTAATTTCACAGCCTATACGGGCCAGTCATCCCTATTACTTCTAATTAAAGCTCAAAGTGCGCCTTCAAATTAAAGCTCAGAGTGATATCACAGCCCACTCTGCTGATAAGAAACCACATTTACATGTGAATGCAAATGATCCAGCACTACATGTGTCTCTTCTTTAGCTTTGCATATTCAAATGTTATGTAGAAATATACCTCTGTTGTTGTGACCTTGATTAGAAAGCTGTCTGTCACAGATTAGGGAAGTTATATTGGACATGTTTATCCACAGCAGCTGCTTAAATGCTTTAAAATGTAACACAGATTCTGAATGAATCGAGTCATGGCAGCATGTTTCTTCTGCAGCCCGTGTGGGGAATGTCGCGCTCAAGGGAGACACCTGCTGGTGGATGTGTTTCTTAAAGTTTAAAGAGCCGTGTGCAACTTTATTCTAATTTTTCTTGCATAATATGAAGCTCAACTGATCAGTCAATGAGATTAAAGTGCTTATGTGTAGCTTAATCAATGCATTAAATGTTTAAAAGATTTTTTCCACTGATTTAGGGAAGGACGCTCCAACGCTCACATCAAAGGAGACTACCAGCGCATTGGAGATGTCATGCTCAAGAACCTTCAAGGCTTAAAGGTGAGGCCACCCCTCTGTGTAAAACTCTATGTGTAATTATAGTGCTACATTTAAACTCATTAATGTGTTCCATATTTATCCACAGCCTCTGTCTGCAAACCTTCACAAGCAGTCTGAACTTCTGGTGGAGCTGGAGAAGGCGTGCAGGGCGTCCCGCAGGCTGGAGGGTCTCTGCAGGGACTTTGAGCTGCAGAAGGTCTGCTACGTCCCCCTCAATGTGTTCATCCTGCGGCCTCTGCACCGCCTCATCCACTACAAGCAGATCCTGGAGCGCCTGTGCAAACACTACCCGGCTACTCATGTGGACTTCAGGGACTGCAGAGGTACAGCACTCAGGCCAGTGTTCATAGAGTCACATTTAGGTCTTGTTGTGCTGTAGAGTAATGTTACAGTCAATCTCTGATAATCTCTTGGTTGGTCTGCAGCTGCTCTGGCAGATGTGTCTGAGGTGGTGGAGCAGCTCCAGGGAAGCTTAATAAAGATGGAGAACCTCCAGAAGCTTCTGGAGCTGAGGAAGGATTTGATTGGCGTCGACAATCTTGTTGTCCCTGGTCGGGTGGGTTTAAAGCCTAAGAGACTGGACTGAAACTATTTTAATTCTCTATCAAACATCTAAAGCAGAATGTACAGCATGTGTGTGAAAATGATGCATGTTTCTTTTTCTCTTTCCAGGAGTTCATCAGGTTAGGCTGCCTGAGCAAACTGTCTGGAAAAGGCCTACAGCAACGAATGTTTTTCCTGGTAACACTCACTTTCATACGTCCCAGTAATTATAGTTATTCATCGGATAAAATGTATTTAATTTACTTGTTTAAACACAAGACAAACACAGTGACATTTGGTTTGAAGGATTGTTAATTTTTCCGTCTCTGCCTCGACAGTTCAACGACATCATCTTGTACACGAGTCGAGGGATGACGGGGACTAATCAGTTCAAAGTGCACGGGCAGCTGCCTCTGCATGGCATGACAGTAAGTGCCGTGTCCCTCCATCGAACACAAAGTGCTTCAAACGGCTGTCACCAGTTTGTCATTACTGCGAATGAGCCGCCTCAAACAGCTGAAGTGCAGCCCCCCTTCAACCTCCGCCACAACACACACACACAACTTTTCCAACAACTAACTACACGTGTCCTTCTCCCTCACTTCCTTTTCATCTCTCCCTTTCTGTCTATTTCTGTCGCTGCTGTCCCAGATACCGCTGCTCTCTAATGTTTTCTCCGTGTCTCTGTGTTCTTCCTGCAGATCAGAGAGAGTGAGGATGAGTGGGGTGTGCCGCACGCCTTCACATTGGTTGCAGAGCGGCAGTCGGTGGTGGTGGCAGCAAGGTAAGAACAGCGCCTTAAAGAATCCTTGAACCTTGACTTAAAATTAACCCAGATTTGCTGCACTTTTCTTGCTGGAGCATGAGGATCTTTTTATAGAGACATTTAAGAATCTTCACATCAAATCGCATCAGATGACCTCTCAGAAATTATGACAGATTTAAGACATGTAGCCTACATAATTAGCAGAGAATGTAGGAGCTGGTTTCATGAACCTCATGAGCACAGCAATTGATTCAAAGGCTTTCTTTGCCCTGGGCTTTGTCGCTCAGGCTCGATAAGTTTAATGAATTACCCACTGATAAGGGAAGTTTTAGCTGCAGTTTCTTGAGGGTTCTGTAAACTCCTCTACACTTTTTAAAACATTTTTATGGAACTTTATTTTCTGAAGTTTTTTTTACATATGTAGTATCTTCAGTTTTCTAGATCTCTCTGTCGTAGCCTTCAGTTTTTGCATCTCTTAACCTTTATTGCTTTCTCTCTGCTGTTTTTGTCTCTTTATTTTTTCCCCCTCTCTAAACAAACCGACGTCAAATTTACCGGACTTCTTTCGGCGGATTGATATGATTACAGTTCCTTTGGAATGTGTGATTAGAGCTGCATCCCTAGCGACGGTCTGTTGTTCATAGCAACGGAATGCTATCGAGAAATAGCGGACCTCAGAATGCCGTAATTAACCAATCACAATCAAGTATTTAACACAGCCGTGTTATAATCAGGGATAATGCAGGAAAAGATATTAATGCAGAAATAAATCAAATATGAATGGATCCTGAAGAGTGAGGTCTATGTCAACAGAGCTAATGTGATTGGAGGTGTAGTTTATTCACTGTCAATTTACTTAATTTTTTATGAATGATTTCACTATGTGCATATAATTTATTTTTTCTTGTATTATTAGATTACCAATGTTTTATCAATTAATAATGTGTTGTCTGTTAGATTGATATGCATGTATAAATACAGGAAAGGGGATTCCACCACTTTTTTTTTGGAAGGGGGGATGTTTTTGTTTATTGTATTTTAAGCTTTATGTCTGATGTTTTTAACAAAGCTGCTTTTTCAGTCTGAGAGAACAGAAGAAGAAACCCTTTTTCTGTTCTGTTCTCTGCTTTCAAACTAACATGTATCTGATCCATCAAAGAGCAGATGGAGGCTTCCTGTCCTTTTTAAAAATGTTGGCAGGACACTGGGACTACCATGGATCCAACTGACATTCCTGTTAACTGGACTTTTCCAAACCGCCGGGCCCTCCCTGCTGTGACTAAAGATGGGAAACACTGAGCACTTTATCTGTTTGTGTGTTTTCCCTGTAGTTCAATGAAGGAGATGGAGAAGTGGATGGAGGACATAAGGGGGGCGATAGAGATGGCAAAAACCAGCAACGGGCCTACGTCTGATATTCTGAGCAGCAACCTGATAGACAGCAACAGTAAGTGACCACGGAAACACACAGTTAAATATATAACATAGCAACTTTTTGATTAATAGCCCCTCCTACTAAATCCCAGATACACAAGACTACATTTGATCTGTGAATGAGCTGACACTGTCTGTGTTTTAGCGCCCTTCTCCCCTCATCCCCCCGCTCATTACCTAGCAGTAACAACCTCCTGACTTTCCCAGAATGCCCTGAGGACTCCTCGGTGGATGCGGAGTCCGAGGACGACATAACAGCGCCGCACACCTCGCTGGACAAGCCTGCCCCTCACCGTGGTAACACCATGGTGCACGTGTGCTGGCACAGGAACACCAGTGTGTCCATGGTGGACTTTAGCGTAGCTGTGGAGGTACCAGAAAAACAACCTCAGCACTCAGACCTCAGACCTGCCTCTCTCCCCCTGCCTCACTGTTTTCTCTCTCTGTGTCTGAGTGTTTGCTGTTTCTTAATTCACTTTGATTATCTCTCTGTGGGAGCAGTATCCTCCTGCGCTGCACTCCAACATCGAACAATATATGATTAAGATTATGTTTTTGCTGCTGTGAGCTGATGAACTGACATTTTTTAAGGCTTATTCTTTTCTTTCTTTAACTTAGAATAATAAAATTCCAAATACCTCTTAATTACCTCTAAATACCTATCATTTTTCTTGGGACATGATGTTTAGGTGAAAATCTTTTAAAGGCAACCTGCAGAGTTTTCTTTAAACAAAAAAGTCGTGCAAAACGTTTTCATATTGATATTTAAACCCTATTATTCATTCGGAGTCGCGTCTCTGTCTCTCATTTTATCTCTCTGTTTGTTCCACCAAATCCTGATGGCAGTGTCCGGCCCTCTAGCTGCTTTAACCTTCACATTTCACATCAGCTAGTCTCTAACTGTGCTGTCTTCAGTGTGGCGCTGAGCAGGTCGAGTACAGAGGAATATTAAAAGCTGCTCACCGCGATTAAAGATGCTGTGAGAGCACAGAGAGTGAACAAAGACATAATATAGTGTTTACTTAAACCCTAAAGGGCTTAAGCAGGTGAGGATTCCTTGTAGTTTCACAATTAAAACTATTTTCACATTGTTTTCATGGTGCAGTGGTTAGCGCTGTCGCCTTACAGCTAGAAGGTTCCTGGTTTGAATGCTGGTTTAAATGCGGGGGGAGGTTCTCCCTGTGCATGCATGGGTTCCCTCTGGGCTCTTCCTCCCATGATCCAAAAACATGCTTGTTAGGTTTATTGGTGACTCTAAAATTGCCTGTGTGTGTGAAAGCGACACACTGCGGTTCCGCCTCAGCACCGTAATGAAGCTCCGCCGTCATGCAGCCTTTGCCATTTTACATCAGACCAAGCGACGCCGGCATTAAGCCGCCCCAGTCTGTGTTTTTACACAGCCTACATTTTGGTCGGTCAGTCAGTCGGTGGCGTATTATTGAAACACTCACGGTTAGTTGCTTCGTTCTCTTGATTAATTCCTCCTTTACCTCAAGCTGATACCTAATTATAAAAAGACGTTAGAACAATGATCAATAAAGTGTGAAGGCGGCAGATTAGTTAACCCGCTGAAATCTAAAGAGTGTTAAGAAGCATGTAACTACTTAATTCATAGTTTTTATGTCTAAATAATATTGGTAGTAATCCTATTATTTAATTTACTTAATTCCAATTATCCATCCATCCATTATCTATACCACTTATCCTGTTCAGGGTCACGGGGGCTGGAGTACACCCTCGCCAGTCAATCACAGGACCGACACATAGAGACAGACAACCTTTCTCACTCACACCCACGGGCAATTTAGAGTTACCAATTAACCTAACGAGCATGTCTTTGGACTGTGGGAGGAAGCCGAAGACCCCGGAGGGAACCCATGCATGCACGAGTAGAACATGCAAACTCCGCACAGAAAGGCCCACCTTGCCCAAACCGGGGTTTGAACCAGGGACCTTCTAGCTGTGAGGCAACAGCGCTAACCATTGCACCACCATGCAGCCCTAATTCTGATTATTTACTCTATAATGGACATTCACGAAGAAAACAATTCACTCTTATACACACTGACAGCCTTCAAATATCTAGAGCCAATACGTGTCAGCTCTATGATTGACTGGCGATCAGTCCAGGGTGTACCTCGCCTCTCGCCCAATGACAGCTGGGATTGGCTCCAGCCTCCCCTGCGACCTTGAACAGGATAAGCGGAATAGATACTGGATGGATGGATGGACATATTTACGTGGGTTTTTGTTACAAAATATAAATTATATAAGCATTATAATATTTGACATCAAGCTTTCTTTATGAGCATTCTAGTTTACAAGGACAAAAACTCTACATGGTGCCTTTAAAGTGATCGTCTCCTTAAAAAAATGAGGTATTCTGACACACAGGTTGTTGAAAATAGAAAATGATGGGCCTCATAGATTTTGCATTAATATTGTTCAATAATTGTTGTATTAGTTAAATGTTTACGTCAAGTTATTGACTGTTTCTTTGCAGCCTTGTTGAGGATACTGTTCCTTCCCTCTGTACCTACTGTATAGTAAACTTTGTGACGTCCTTATCTAAGTTCAACACTGTGGCTTTCCTGTGTGCTTCTGTCCTTTCTCTCCTCCCCTGGCACTTGAATTCTCTGATCGTCTCTACACAGAGAGAGAGCAGTACGTAGATGTGCTAACAGCTCGCTCTAACAGCCCTGATCTCGTTCTGCTCTTCCTCTGTAGCTGTAACCACGTCCTCTTCACAGCCCGGACACACCGTCGGCCTCCGTGTTTTTCCCTGTCACTGCATGCTTTTGTTTCACCTACTCAGTCTGTGTTTCTGTCCTTCCCTCCCTGTCTGTTTCTCTCTCTCTCTGTCTCTCTCTCTTTTCCCCATGCGTCTGTGCGTTCCTCCGTGGTAGAGGACCCTAGTCCAGTCAGTGAGAATAAGGCCCCCCCAGTGGGGCCCCCCAGTGGCCAGGGACCAGTGCCTCTGTCTGTTATCTGCTGGTACCGTGTTCAGAGCCTCTCCTTTAGTGAATCCTGCAGGAGTCTAGAGGTAAAGGAGCCAGGCAGACAGGATAGGCCCTGTGTGTGGGTTTACTTTAAGTGCAACATGGGAAATAAGTCACTTTGTAGGAGATTAATTATAGAAAAGAAGATGCTGTAGTGCCTCATAGATACAGTTTATAATACACATGTGTACAGCTCAGGGACACACGCTAGAATCACCTTGATTATTAGATATAATGTAACACAAGAGCCCCAAACTGTTATGTAATGGCTTAAGTTACTTAAAACAGTAGATTGACATTTTATTTTGAAGTAAGAAAATAAGCACAGAGGATAAATGGATAAGGGTTAGTCTATATTTTTGTTAATGTCAACAAATGCCATGAAAGGACCAAAACCAACAATGTGTCATCCGTCTCTCACTTCCCTACGACGTCTGTGATATTCAAGCCTGAGACTATTTGTTGTGAAGTCAGAACATTTATAAAATACATGGTTTAAATTTTTTAAAAGGCCAAGTAATACCCTAATAGCAGTAATAGATAGTAGATAGTAATACCCATGTATTTTATGGTTCTAAAGTAGGAGTAAATGGTGTGTTTGTGGGGGACTATTTTCAGGTGGATTAATACACATTTGATGCTCTAGTGAGTATTTAAAGCAGACTTACCATAGAGTATATATACTATGGTGGTCGTATCAATTTTAATGGAGGAACATGACACCAAGTGCAGCAATTTCCCTCTATAGTTTTTGGAAAACAATAGAGCTCTATGGCACTAACGGATATGCTATCTGAAGCTTTGGACTGACAATGACTGTATATAAAGACGCGTCTCCATCTGCTCTCATTGTACAAAATTAAAGCCAAAATAGCCCCCGTGACGGTCGCTGCCATCTTGTGATGGTGACCTCATTTGGAGCCAGAGCCAGCGCCGCCGTAGCCACTGCCACTAACCAAAGCACACACTTAACTTACCAAAAGAACCAGCAAGGACCGCGCATGTCGGTGTATTTAGCAGCTGAACAGCTTCTTGTGTTGGTCTGAAGCAGATTTCAATGACTGTAGTGATTGTTTTAGTTACATTTCCTCCTCTGCTCTGCTAATCCGGAACAGATCGGCTGCAGGAGCCGTATTTGTCAACAGAGCTGTCAATCATCCTTTTGACAGCATCAAATAATTAAATAAAACTAAACCTCTCAGAAAAATGAACACTTGGACATAAATAAGCATGATAAGAACTGACTTTCAAGACAGAAACCATGTTTGAGAAACATGTATTTGGCGTGTATTTTGATTTTAAAGTTTGACTCATGTCCCATCTGTTAACATGGAGGAGGCGGGCTTTATGACCTATACTGCAGGCAGTCAGCAGGGGGCGATAGAGATGTTTTGGCCTCACTTTTAGGGAGCTGTCATGTCATCCATCTTTTTATGCAGTCTATGCTTTGGGCACAGACAATTGATCAGTTCACTGTTGGTTTTGGGCTTTTAATGAGTATTTGTTACCAATAGGAAAACTCTAGAATATCAACAGACTTGTCCTTTAATTTCATAAATACTTACCACATATTTAGTGTTTTTAATGTGTGTGTGAGTTATGAAAGTTTTAGATTCCAAACTTGTTTTTTCTCTTTGCAGAATCAGCTGTCGGGAAACTTACTGAGGAAGTTCAAGAACAGCAACGGCTGGCAGAAGCTCTGGGTGGTCTTCACCAACTTCAGCCTGTTTTTCTACAAGTCTCACCAGGTGATGAACGTTCACTCTCTGTCTTGTTTGTCCAGCGAACTCATCGCAGCCTCTCCCACATTCATTCCTCTCCTCACTCTGCGCCAGTTAAAGTGTTTACCCTCCTCTGGACTTGAAAGCATCACATGTCTGTGCAGAATGTCAAATGTGCGTGCTATAACGCAGGTTTACAGGTTTTCCCATGCAGTGTTTCATCTCAGGTTTTATTTTTGTTGGCTGTCTCTGGGCTGAAGATACTGGGAGTTTCACATTCTCACAAGCAAGCCTCATTATTTAGCTATCATTACAAACCCAAAGTATACTAAAAAAGAGAGCTATCAAAGTTGTAAAAAAAAAACAGCTCCTCTAAGTTACATTTCATTTTAAAACAGCACAAATCATGTAGAAGGCGAAGAGAAATAACCACCTGATAGTTCCCCAGAAGTTCATAAGAATATGAGAAAGTCAATATGACTGTGAGAAATATGTATGTTTATACAACAGCTAGTTCAGACCAAGTGATCTGATTGGATGCGGGGCATTCCATCCATATCCATGGTGATATAGAGAACAACAAATCCAAGACTTTTCACTCTGTGTATCACTCCGCCTCAGCCAGGTGTTCTGAATACCGTTAATTAACATTACAGCAGACCGTGTATGTCTACATGAATCAAGGTGGTACCTCTGAATCACACAGCAGACTCTTATTTCACTGGTTGATGATAAATTAAAACAAACAGATAAATGTACATGATAAAAGCAACTGATCTGTGGTAACCTGTAGACACAGAGTGCAGGAGAATGTTTGAGTTGCTTAGCAACAAAAGTCCAGTTTCAGTTAAGTTGTGTGACTAGTTGAGGAGGACCAAAAAATAATCTGCTGTTGATTATAAGTGTTTATTACTATTTGCTGCTTGTATAGCTGTTGTATAAAAGCAATATCACACTCGAGGTCGTGATGTTATGCTCAATATCAGCACGGCTGTGATTCGGTCGTAGGCGCAATGCTACTTAATACATCGACTACAATTCTGATAATAAAAATACGGTGCTCTTTTCTGTGTTTATCTGACAGATGTAGTAACTGCTTACTTTTTAAGTGAGATTTTACATTTAAAAAATAACATTAAAAAAACAGGACTGTAAAAATTAGAGCCGTCGTTCCCAACTTTATAGTAAAGCAGTGTCTGGCTGTGTCTCCTTGTCATGTTTCAGATCTCTCTTTTAAGAGTGATTGCTCTTGAGAGACGTTTCTCCTCCAAACTTCTCAAATGATTTCGTTTGAATAAATGTTTAAAGCCTAAAGAGATAAAACTTGTAAACGGTTTAAGGATAATCCAAGAATGAACACAACTTTGTGGAGCAAGAATTTATATTTTTCTCTTCCATTCATCATTTCACAGTCGCTCATATTTATCTTGATAGATCATTCTCACCATTCTAATAATACAGTATTTATTGATTTATTAATTACATGTTTTTTAAGAGTAAACAATTCGACATTTAATTCTCAATGTTAATTTTGCTGATAAAGTTACGTTGACTTCGTTTGGTTAAAAACAGTTTTAGATGGAGGACTTTGACCTGTGATGGAGTTTCTTTATGGTTTTACATTTAGTTATGTTGCGTGTTTTTCTGCTGTTCTGTCTTGATTGCAGTATTTTCCATTTTTGAATCTTAATTTATTTACAGACCGAAAGAAACTTTAACACCACGTCAATGTTTATTGTGATCTTGTCCTTAGGATGACTATCCCCTGGCCAGCCTCCCTCTGCTGGGTTACTCCGTCACCATCCCCACAGAGTCTGAAAACATCCACAAAGACTACGTCTTCAAACTGCATTTCAAATCCCACGTCTACTATTTCAGATCAGAGAGTGAATACACATTCGAGAGGTAAACAGTGATATCATACACATACATGTTTACTTTTGTTGTTTTATTTTAGATTCCCGGATGTTGGAGTATTAATATACGTCTCTCTCTTCCTGCAGGTGGATGGAGGTCATCCGCAGCGCCACGCTCCCCTCCGGAGTCCCTCGCTTCCTAAACAGCAAAGAGTCCCACCCTCACTGATTGTCCCACCTTGTTTCCACACGCCGTCTCCCTCGGGTGGCCCTGGCCTGCCCCCTCTTATCCTCTGAGACTCTTTGCTTTTCTTTTCTACACATATCTGGGACATTTGTACACGTGTCCATGCACATTTGGTGCTTTTTAATGCTTTAATGGTGACATGTCCGCTGGTTTAGACTGCATCAGAGACTGCATTTTTTGGCATTTTTACTCTCAACTCTGAAACCTCTTTTTAAGGATGTCATTTTCTACTGTTTTCTAATGGTCTGAACCACTTCCTATCTTTCTGCTTTTACATTTTGTCATTGGTTGTTTTTACAGCAGGAACATGTTGATGTATAGGTACTCAGAATTCTGTCTTAGATGCTTAAACTACCACTGCATCGTCATTACTTTTATTTGTTGGTCGAATTTTTCTTTTTAAAGAAAACTGCTGCTTTGAAAATGTCCTGCAACTTCAGTGCCAAACTGGTTTGTATCAATGTCCTGGACTTTTTAATGCTATTTTGTTACATTGGAGATGAGGAGCGTCTCCTGTACTGTAAACCATGAAATCACGTCAAACATGCCACCCTTTAACACTGATGCTCGGTTTAACCCGGCCCAGCACAATGTGTTCTTGTTAAAAAAAAAAGGTGTTTAAAGTATGAAACTATTTTGTTGTGTTATTGACATAACGTAGGATTGATCACGACGGGGCCAGGGGTAGCTGCCATCACAGTTTAACACCATTTCTAGAAAATATTTGCTAATCTCTGTCGTATGAAAACAGCTCAGACGCTTTTATATTAACTAAAGTTCCCCTTCAGCTGAGAAAACGTGAGACATGTTCATAATCTCTGTATTATGCAGGTGTGATGGAAAGCTTTAAAAGATTATGTGTGAAACAAAAGAGAAACTTTCAGTTCCAAGCGCCGCTGCCTCCTGTACACAGATACCAGATCCTTTCTATGGGTCCAAAGTGATGGACATATGCATTATGACGCGGTGGATCGAGTGAAGTGGAAAACCTCAGTTCTGCAGTGTTTTTCCAGATAACAGAGAGCTCTTTGGAAATGAAAGCAATAAAAAAAATCTTATTCAAACTGAGATTCTTGTTTTATTTATTTATTTACAGAGACTCAAGAGGCAGGACGGATGCTTTCAGCCTGACAGGCAGTTCTTAAGTGTGTTTACAGCTGTGACCTACAGATGGCATCATCGATCAACACGTTTGGTTCAGTCATAACCACCACAGTCTCTATGCAGTATTTATCTTTGATCACACAAAATGTTAGAAAGCTTTGTTTTGTCCTGCACAGCAAGTGTGCTATTGCCAAAATATGAATTAATAAGTTATTTTAAATCTGATGCTAGCAACAGGGAGGCAAAAGCAATCATTATTATATCAGCTTACTTGTATCTAACCTGAGTATTGTGCAGCCAGTAGCCTGTGTGAACACCTGTGTATTTCTCTGTCTCATTTTACACAGTATGAAAGTCCTATTCACAAAAAAACATTAGAAACATACGCACTGCTCTCTTAGAATTTGTTGTCAAAGGAGAACAGGACACCGATATATGTTGGGAACAATGCAAAGTAATAGAATATTGTGTTTTGGCACCACACAGTTTATAGTCTGCAGCCTTGAATGAGATCTCAGTGTGTAAAAATGTGTAAAACATAGTTTACTAGAGCGTATCATGAAAAAAATAGGTGATCCTTTCTTGCAGGCCATGTTTAACAAGTGCCTCATCTTGCTCAACACAAAAGATCCCACTTAGAATTAAAGTCATTGACTATCATCATCATTCATGTTTTAGTAATAGAGAGAAAGTGTCATTTGTTCAGCTGATTTTACTGTGAGTAATACACCATGTGTGCATTCACACGTCAGAGGGAACAATGGCAGTAAAAGCACGACTTCTCCAGAGTTGTGATTTTTGTGGTGAAAGTAAAATATTGATTCAGTCGCTCACATTGTGAATGCTTGCTGTTCAAAGTCCAGTCCCAGCTGCGCACACGGCTACACACACACACACACACACACACACACACACACACACACACACACACATAGTCAGGAGTGGGCTGGCCCTTCAGGGGCACGTCCAGGGGGATGTCCTGGGGTGGCATGGGCCCCGCCTGAAATCTGATTGCCCACCCCAAAATCCTAAATGATGATTTATGTTTAAACCAACTTTTTGGGCAGCTTGTAGCTTTTGTGGCATTTTAATAAAGTACTTGTTCTTTTATTGGTTCCTTAAACTGACTTTGGAAATCTATTTTAGTCTTTAAAGAATTAAGAATGGAGGATTTATAAAGTTAAACACTCCTAAATAAAACACTGATTCAAACAAATTTAAGATCTGTGTAATACCTCAATGTTAGTAGTTATATGATTAGTGGAGATAGAAATGGTAAATAAATGCCATCTGGATGTGTGTGTGCACCCATACTTTATGCCCCCCTGCATAAGTCAGTGCCCCAGATGGGCCACCCCAGTCAAAAAAGTATAGACACGCCCCTGCCTGTAAGCCGGTAAGGGGCGGAACGTGCGCCGAGGAGGGAACCAGATTATTCACCTCCTGTGTGGCGCTGGACGGCCAGTGAAACCCTTCTGAAGAGGACACTCTATCATGACAACAATCACTCGGATGGAAGCAGACGGAGCGCTGGAATAATGCAACACACTTTTAAAAGCGGAAAGTATGAGACAGAGGAGTGGGAGTGAACCAACAGCCTCTCCACAACATGACCCCGCTTCAAACTCGTGGTGCGCACTAGAAGGAGAGTAAACGGATGAACCGGTGATGACTTTTCTCTAAACTTCGCTGATTGTACAAGTGGATTAAACTGGTATTGATGCAAAGTTGTGCGCAACGATGGCTACTCCTGTACACCCGGAGACCAGGAGGTTTACGCGGGGTCTGGGGAAACCTGGCACGGCTGCTGAACTCAGGCAGAGTGTCTCTGAGGTGGTGAGGACGTCCGTGCTGATTGTAAGTACACACCTAAACCCCCTCTACTTCCCCCACCTCCTCATACTCCTTCTCCTTGACACCACCTTTGCTATGGTCATCATGTCTGTTTAAACACTTGTGGACCTGATAATGGCACATTACGCATATTTTAGGCTGACTTTGGATCAGCTGGGTGGGGATACGTGGTTTGTTGAGTGAAGTGAGAAGCTTTTACATCGTTTACCGTCATGTTTACCTGTTTGGATCAGCTGGGTGGGAGCACGCGTGGGCTTTCTGGGTGAAAGTACACGTGATATTTTGGATTGAGTGACCCTGACATACAAATGTGAGAAGGAAGGAGGTGGAGTGATTTGGGGTGAATGAATGAGGTTGTGTTGTGACAGACAGATACATGGAGGAATGGAGAGATTGTGTAATATGTTAGGGCGATTCTTGCCTTTCTTTCATTTTCATTTTACAACACATTTTACAACTTGACTTTTGAACTTAATTGAAAGGCCTCAACATGCTTTAAAACATTCACTTTCATTTATTCCAAGTGTCTTACTTCCTGTAGAATCAGTGCCTGATTAAGGTGTTTTGTACTCAGTGTCACTGAAGGCATCAGTTTGCACTGAGATGACATCAAACCTCCTCATAAGGGAAAGCATGTGTCTTCAGTTTCATGCCTCAGACACATAGAAAGTGTCCAGTAACAGTGACATAACGCCGAATTGGACCGTCCACTTCAAGTAACATCTGTGTGTCGAGGACCTGCTGTGTGTCTGTATCAGCTTTCCTCAGAGCTCAGGAGGAAAAAGGAGTCGGCCCTTTTGTTTTGCGTCCATCTGATTGTTCCAGCTTTCCTGGAAGAAGTTGCTAGGAGACCGAAACGGACACCGTCCAGGCTCTCTGTCAGGGAAATGGAATCCTGAGTCAGGATCCCAGACATCCAACCACACCTTCATATTATTTATTCATTCTGACTCCGGTGCTCCGCCAGAGACGCCTGAGGGAGGAGGGCAGAAAGGGAGACAAGAATGCAAACTGAATTGTAGAAATTTTGACTGTTACTTTTTTTTGTGTTTTTATCAACAGACATCCAGCAGTTCATCTATTCATATTCTAGAGGGCTGAAATGTGCAGGGGTGGATCCAGAACTTGTGAATGAAGGGGCCAGACAGGGGCCCCGTTTTTGAGAAGGGGGGCACATTTGTTAAACGTCTAAAGATGTGTTAAGAAACAAGTTTAAAGCTGTGTATCTTGCATATAGTAAATTGTACATTATTAATATTCACAATGTTTGTTAGGTGTAACAAATGTCTTCCAAAAATCCCACTTAAATACACACTTATATATTATAGCAATAAATGGCGGTTTGTAACTACTTATAGCTTGAATGAATCATGAGGAAAATGGGCCTGGACGGCGCACGATCTCTCCGACATATAAGGAAGACACCCAGACTGACAGCTGTGGTCATTTTGCACCTTTTTTCCATCTTTTTGTGGTCGTTTTGCATCTCTGGATGGTCAGTTTGTGTCCTTTTATCAGCATTTTGAGTCTTCTTGTGGTTGTTTAGCATCATATGGCGTCCACTGTGCATGTCTTGGTGGTCATTGAGCATGTCATGGTGGTCATTGTACATCTCTCTGTGGTTGTTTTTATCTTTCTGTTGTTCTTTGCCATCTTTTTTTAGGTTGTTTTTGCATCTGTTTTTGTAATTGTGCATCTCTGCCTTGTCATTTTTTGTGTCCTTTTATGGGAATTATAGTCTTTTTGTGGTTAATTAGCATCATGGCGGTCACCGTGCATCACCTCTGTTGTTCGGCATCTTGTTGTTCTTGTATCTGATTTGCATCTCTGAATGGTCATTTTATGTCCTTTTATGGGAATTTTGAGTCTCTTTGTTGTTGTTTTGCATCATATCACGGCCATTTTGCATCTCTGGGAGTTCATTTTATGTCTTTCTCTTGTCATTTTTTCCTGGTTTGCATTTCTTTTTGTTAGTATTTTATGTCATACAGTTATTTGTGGGCTTTTGTAGTCTTGTTGTTGTCACTGTGGTCAAGTTGTGTCTCCACTTTGCTTCTACATCGATGTATGATTGACTCTCCAACCACCACTTTAAGCAGAAGTATTATGAGTTGACCCCAGTGACCCTAGATCTTAACCTGGTAGGCCGTTCACTAATCCGTCCAGTCTGACACTAATAAGCCAACTATCTTTCATTGTCCGACTCCTGTCCACCCCTCAGCACCACCCCTGTACACTTGTTCATGAAGAAGTGAATGATGTATATGTGACGCTGAGTTCACGTGCTTGCCGAAGCCCCTCAGTGGGACAGGAATGTGAGCGCACATGAGACGGCTGTCCACGCAGCTAGTGATTAATTCCTCCATGAAACATGTAAATACCACCGCAGGAATAGAGGGATCTGTTCCAGGGACATAAAGAGGGGATTGTAGCTGCTGTCACACGTTCTGACTGTTGTTTTAGTTTCGTATAGAATATTTTTCTATCCATTTAAACGCCTTGAAACACATTTCTTAATTAAGGTTATATAATAAAGGTCCTTGACTCTGTTTTGGTGTCAAGTGCTCTGTCGCTCTCTTCCTGTCCCTGTGCATTTTGGCGAAGGCACTCTCTCTGGCCTGAGCCTCTTTGTTTATTGTTGGAAGTGGAGCGCAGAGAGGTTTGTAACAGGCCGGAGCCCTCAGCTGAGCCGTCCCTCTGTTTGTGCACACTTCAGGCATGCTGGGACACTATTAGCTCCATGACGGCTGTCATCAGCTCTGAATTTGTAGAGCTGCTGATGCACGACCAAGACGCTCCTCTCTCAATCTTAACTGTGTGTGGAAGTCAAACCGTATGATGTCTTTCCTGCAGCTTTCACCAGCATGTAAATGCATTGGCTCTTTGCTATATAACAAATCAATGGTGGTTGGAAATGTTTAGTTAGCGTATACAGTGTATGGAGCAGCTCGGGGGCAGTTGTGTAATTGTAATCAATAGTTCTAACTGCCTGCCACCTAATGGGGATGTACTCACATCCTCAGTGTTCCTGCCTCATGCACGACCCGAGGGAGCTGTACGTCATTATGTAGGAGTGATGCCATTAACCGCACATGGCCTGTACACACACACACACACACACACGCAACTGACTCAGAGGAGAAAGTGCAGGTTTTATATGAGCTGCAAAAAAGTTCAAATATTGACAACATGACTATAAACAGAGCACACATGTTGCTTTTTAGTGCTGTTGTTGTGGGGAAAGTCCCATTTGCTAGCTTAATTGCTTCTCTGCGCTCCTCTGGGGGTCTTTGTGCTTGTCGAATTGGCTGATGGACAATTTAGATGCTTTTTAATCAGCTTGGCAGTTACGCAGCATTTCCTGTCCTGTTGTTTTGTCCAATTAAACTCAAATGTACATCCACAATCTCATCCTCCCTCTTCTTCCCCGTGCATCTCCTTCCTGCACGTTCTCCAAAGATCCAGCGTCACATTTGGTGAGGTCATTGCACAAACTGTGACCTCACATGATAAAATACAAATCTCGTGTAGTTTCGTCATCCGCCTGGATCTTATCGTCCACACCCGCACACCTCCACTTTGTAAATTTTCCAAAGAGATGTGGGAATACCTCACCAGGAATACCTCAGGTGGGTGTGTACGCTGTGCATTTTTCAGCAGATGTGTCATGGACTTTTTTTTCTTAACTTGTAGTTGAACATTGCAGACTTCAAGTCGTGTCTTATCATGTAGCGAAGCCGGATTTGTTAGTCATGGTGCAGCTCCACAAATATGTGCCCAGTAGATTTCCTGATTAACCCTGTCGACTCGAGATCAGTCTTCATAACAATAAGTCTACTAAAGCAACTTCTCTTGTTTGTCTGGAGCAGACGCTGCTGGCTGTCAGTCACAACAACACAGGCCTGTCAGTGTTGTGTGAGGCCTAAGCTGCTTGACCTCCCCCTGTATTCCTCACTCTGTCTGTCACTTTGAGGCCTGATGGTATCACACTAAAAGGCTGCATGCCTCTGTTACAGTGATGGTAAATGGTACTTTAGAAGAACAAACCCAGGGGGGTGGAGATGAGAGAGCAGATGAGTTCTCTGAATGGGTCAATAATACATGAGGGTGCTCTAGTAACCAACGCACCCATTAGGAGTCTCTCTCTCTCTGACTCTCCTTTGCTGTGTTTTAGACAAGCCCAAAACTTTGATACCGTTTGTTCCACAACTTTCCAACCGACGGGTGCCTCTCAGTTCAGACTGTTACAGTCATGTTGCGTAACAGCCAAACTTGTTTCTTCATAAATTAATTTTCCTCAACAGCGAGCCAAATGCACTCGGTTGCCAGTTTATCAGGCAAACCCAGTTAAAATTAATAAGTCTTGTACAACACCCCTGCAGTAAATCCTACTTTTACAGATGTTTTAATGTTCAGTTAGTGTTAAAGCTGCTTTAAAGAGGCGATGATTCATCATACAGTTTGTGTTTCTATTGAGTTATACAAACAGTTACACTATATACCAGCTGACAATTTGATGGGGTTACTTGGGGTCTAGTCCCCTCTTGGCTTCCAAACACACACACATGAAGGGAGAGCAAATAGGGCTGCTGTTTTTCCACCTGTCAGCTGGAGGAATCTCAAACTGCAACTCAAAACAAAAAACTATTAAACTAGTAAGTGAATGCTTTGAATTTGTGGTTCAGTGGTAGAGCGGGTCGTCTCTCAATCGGCAAGTTGGCGGTTCGATCCCTGACTGCTACAGTCACATGTCCAAGTGTCCTCGGGACACTGAACCCTGAATTGCTCCCGGTGGCATAGCTATCAGTGTATGAATGTGAATCTGACATGTAGTGTAAAAGCGCTTTGAGTGGTCTGATATAAGCAGTGATTCATAGAGAGTAAACAATGACTGTAGAGACGCGTCTCCATCTGCTCTCATTGTAGGAAATTAAAGCCAAAATTGCCCCCGTGACGGGCGCTGCCATCTTGCAATGATGACATCATTTGGAGCCAGAGCTGCACAGTAGAGATCGGCAGGTAGAGCCGCCGTAGCCGCTAACCAAAACACACACTTAACTTACAGAAACAAACAGAGCTGTCAATCATCTTGTCTACTGTATCAAATAACTCATTAAAAATAAACTTGTAAGAGAAATGAATATGTGGACATAAATCAGCATGATAAGAACAAACTATAATGACAGAAACCATGTTTGAGAAACATTTATTTGGCGTGTATTTTGTATTTATAGTTTGACTCATGTCCCATCTGTTAACATGGAGGAGGCGGGGCTTCATGACCCATACTGCAGCCAGTCAGCAGGCGGCGATAGAGAGGTTTTGGCTTCACTTTCAGGGAGCTGTCATGTCGTCCATCTTTTTATACAGTCTATGAGAGAAAAGGAAAAGTGAGAAATACAGCACACTCATCAAACCCACTATAAAAGTTGTCTGCCTCGGGTTTGGGCACAGCTTTTGGCAGTTGTGGTTATAACACAAACCAGATTTCCCACTCCAGGCTCTTGCACTTGGAGTGGGAAGCATGGGAGAATTACTCAACTGAGCTCACGAAGGTTGAAATAATATAAAGCACTTTGTCAAAAACTGAAAGGATTTCCTTCATCCAGCCCTGACCGACTCTGGTTAGTCCACACCACTAAATACTGCAGCAGCAGAGCCAACTCAAATGATCCGATGGCGAGACAGACAGGGTTTTTTTTTTCACCCAGTGCAGATGCAAACTGATTTAATATCGTGGACAAGAGTTGAACTCGGCCTGTTTATCTCTCTGGGACGAGCTGAAACCGCTTCATCGTGCCAGAACGTATAAAACCACATGTCAAAATAAGTGTTGAATATGAATGTTGATCCAACGTTTGAGGTCATGTTGGATTATTCACTACTTCCTGACTCAATTTGAGAAATTCACAAGTATTTGATGATATTTTATCATCAAAATTCAGTGTACTGTGTAATCTGCAATCCATTGATTTGTATGGTTCAGTGGTTGCCCCCCTGAGATCCCTGTCTATGTAATGATTTCATGCTTGTTACGTAATCTTATTTTGGCATTTCCATTACACAAATGCAGCCGTGGTTGGGTAATCTTGTTGACTTTTTCTTAGAACAGAAGAAAGCTTACTGCCACCACGAGCTAAGCCTCCCAAATCTTTCCATGCAGCCTGCCTGAACAGGAAGTGCCCATGACTTCCCGTCCTTCATCTTGGTGTGGGAGAGCAGAGGCCTGTCTTTTCCTAGATAGAGCCGGTTTCCTGTGGCTCTGTTTGGGCTGACCATAAGTTTAAGGCAGGGCTCGCTGTTAAACCGCCCACTCCGTCTGAGCGTTCTGCCTGATAGAGCGGAGCTGTTTGGAAACGCAGGAGAGGTTACCATAACAGAGAGGCAGCTGATGAAGAGCCTGGCCTGTGTGTGTGTGTGTTTTCCTGTTAGCAAGTGCTCGGCACTCTGGGATTTATTTTACAACCACCTCCTTAGAATGTATACACTTCTCTAATCCTGTTCGACTCCAGTTTTCACAGCTCATAAGGCAGTTATTTTTCTATTTTGGGAGCATTTTTCCAGTCTTATTACAGAGTAGACGTTTATTTTGAAGGCTTGAACGCGACCTCTGTGTCACTGTTAAGTTAGCCCCAAACGCTGCTTTGTAATCATCTAAATCCCTATTTCCATGTGTGTAAAGCACATCCATCTGAATCACTCCTCTCACATCTCACATCCTGCAATGGGGCCTTGAATGCAGCATGTTATCATCAGATTAGCAATCAAGCAGAGGATTGCTTTGCCTCTTTCCTCGAGGCCATTACCGTTGCTATTTTTGAGTCAACAGGGCACACACCTAAGTGCAGCTGTGGAGGACGTACTGAATCACAATTACTTTGCTGTTTCGTTTTCCTCTCTGAGTATTATGCGGTTAATCCAGTTTGCCCTCTCTGTAAACTGATAACAACTCTGGCATCATTGTCTATGATCTGATAAAGAACAAGATTGGAATGACTGGAATAGAGATGGAAGTTTAAGTGTTGCACAAAAGACTGCAGAACATATCTGAGGTATATTTATTTGAGATGTGCCAATACAACTTTTTCCTTTCAAGTACAAAGTCTGATATCTAAATTTACAAATTACAGAGTACCGATTCAATGGCAATGTGAACAGGTTTGTTTGGCACGTCTCTTTGTCTTGTTACAACCAATGATCACCGTAGAAACAAGGACTTTTAACATAAAACTGCTTTATTCTGTATTTTTATTACCAAATCATTTGTTTTAGTAAAGCAGCAATCCTCTGCTGATCATTTGGCTCTCATTAAAAACCTTATGTAACATTAACACTTAGAGAATCGTTACCTGAAAACCAATCACGGATCCCATCGGCTATAGTCTGAGTCAGGTCTGTCCTCAAGAGGAGAAGAAAACTTTTAAAATGCTCGTTTGTTGAACGGAGGTCGGATCAATCTGATGCATTCGAGGAAGTCTGAACGCTGAACGGCTTTTGTGACACTGTCAAGGGAATTCATCTGGAGTAAAATTTTTGATCTAGGACGGATTGTTAGCTGAACTTAAGCAGAGATTAATTAGATGCTAAATCATCGTCAGACGACGCTGATGGGAGCCGGGATGCTTTTGCTGTCCTCACAGACTGTTTTTCCTGCATACGCCGCAGCCTGCTGATATGTGATTGGTCAATATTACTCGGACTACAGGTACGTAGTTCAATCAGAACACTTGCCTTCCCGGAAATCCACGTCCCTGCCTACAGATTCTACATGTCTATGTAGAATCTGTAAATAGAGATAACCTAAAAACAAGCAGAGCACTAGGACACAAGCTAGGCTAACATTAGCGGGAGCTCAGCTAGCATGAGCTGTGTTAGCCAAAACCTCTGAGAAACACTGAGTTTAAACATTAAACTGCTTCATTCAGTGTAGCTTTGAGTAATGTTACACTCTCTTGTTTGCTATTGTCACGTGATATATTAGCTATAATCAGTTTTTCTTTCCTGAACAGAAGAGTTAGCCGTCTAGCTTGCTGGTGTCGATGTCAGTTTCTTTCTGTCTTTTAATTGCTTAACACCTCTGGTCCAGATTTACTGTATGGATGGATTGCCGTGAAGTTTGGTATAGACATCCCTATTCCCCTCAGGATACATTGTAATATCTTTGGTAATCCTCCATTGTGTATTTTCTGCCATGCTTAAGATTGTTTTGGGGGGGTCAGAGCATTAGCAGTCAAAGTTCAGTTTGGTTGAACTCTTGGCCTCTTAATCTGGCGGAAAACCAGAGCAGCGTGCATCACTGTGGTTTGTGCAGCTGCCTTCTCCCTCTGAAATTATGGCTTTGCCCTTTGCCATGCTGCACAGGCAATTTATCTGAAAGCCCTGCAGGTCCTGTTTATACTGGTTGAGTCGGTTATGTCAAATGCATATCGTGATCTGCCTGCATACAAATATTTTATTTTGAGAACAACCTTTTAGCGTCGTCTACATGAGATATTTGTGAGGGAGTGCAGGCCTATAAAACAGTCCCCATTAGCCCCGAGCTGCTTCATATGAATGGCGCCACTACAAACAGGTCTTTACATGGCCCCGGCCCACACATGAGCAAGTGATTCAGAGAAATATATCAAGTGTAGGTGGATGCTGCTCTGCCTGCCACCATTGATTCATTAGCTTTGTGAGAGTCCATCCAGAGTATTAGCCAACGGGTGAAACTGGGCAGCTCCACAGGCAAAGTCATTGCCCTGCACACGTGCACCGGCCTGCGGATTAAGCTCATCGGATAAAGCCCTGAAAAGCACTACAACCCTCCTGAGTGGAGCACTAAACACATAAATGTTGGCTAATGGAGAAATGTCTAGAAAGAGCAGACTAATGACTAGCATGTTTCCTTTTATGTGCTCGTGTGTGGTTTCTGTGAGGTGTATTTACTCCCTGAGCCTCCTTGATTCGTCTATAAAAGAAAGGTTTCCTTCACTGCAGCCGACCGTTAGCATGTAATTGTGGGAACATGCCTGTTACCATGACAGAAGCGATTGGAGGGCACGCTGTATGCTAACACATTTAACCTTGTCATTATATTTTCCACTCAATGGACGGTATTTTGAATCACTGCCAATTAAAGGATTTGCCCTCTCTCCTGAGTGGTTCACTCTTTTATTGACTAGTGTTTACTTTGTTGTAAGCTACACGCTAGTCTTTGAACCTTTTCAACTTTGATAACCTTGATTTATGTAACCTCTTATAAACCATTTCTATCCATGCTAGTCACCACTTTGGTTGAGCTGAAATATCGGTCAATCTATGCATTGCTACAAAAGTTTGTGTCCACCTTAATAACACAAAACAACTAGCCCATCGAGGCAAAGGTAGAGCAGCAACTCCCATGTTCTGCGATGTAAATTGACTGTTTCTGTCAATGGAGTAGGATGGCTTCGGAAAGAGCGACGTAACAGTAATTTCTGTTTCTTAAAAAAAGCCTTGTACCTTAACTAACCTTGAATAACATGTAGAGCCTGTCAGCCCACTTTAGGTGGACTTACTTCAACAGGGCGCATTATATTTTTGTAACACATGGTAAATAAGGTCGTATCCTACCTCCTTTAACGAAACCCAACCGACCCTGTTACTGTGGAGATACTGACCCGTCCCAGAGCTTTTCAGATTGTTCAACAGTACCAACAGAGTCAAAAAAAGTAACGTTAGCTAAAAATGCTAGTGTAACATTGTTATATGAGGCCCATATTTCAGGTAATTCTCCGGCCTCCTATCCCTAAATATTGAACGTCAGGGGTCACATTAACCAATTTGCGATTGACATCTTTAATTTCTATAATGCTCTTAGAGGGGCCAATGGGGCTGAAATATGGTGGATAGACATTAATGGTCCCAAGAGGATGAACCTGAGCAACTTTGGTGATCCTCTAGGTGATCGTTGGTTGCTACCATGAGTTTAACATTTTAGTGAAAGTCCTTTCTGCTTTATAACTGTTTGTGTTTACTGCTATATAGGAAATGTTAGTATGCTAATACTAATACGCTAAACCAAGGTAAGCATTATATCTGCTGAAGATTAGCATGTTAGCACACAGGTGGTACCATTTAGCTTAAAGCAGCACTGTGCCTTAGTTAAGCCTCCCATGGCTACTATGGCTGTAGAATCTTGTTAGATATTGAATACATTGACGTGCGTTTGTGGTTCTCTTTCCTTAACAAATATCAACATTAGAACAGGTTAATCATGAGAAAACACTTGCTTGTTGCGTTCCCTTTCCACCTGTCTCTCACTCTCGTTACTGATGTGACCACAGGGATTAAGTGTCAAGCGTACAGCCCTCTCTCTGTAGGTTAATCTGCTTTGAACACCATATCTCTCCCCTTGGTTGACTCTGTTGTGGTCACTGACCTCCCATTCACACCCGTTACGCAGATCACAGCGGGATCAGCGCCCGTCGGATGTGGTGTAACACAGAGAGGTGGATTAGCATACAATTAGCCAATACAAAAGATTGTTCCTGTATTGAGATTTGGAGCTAAAACCTATAGAAAGAAGTGTTTTAACATTCAAGACAAATATTAAATGTGTTTTTCACTGGAGTGGAGATGATTGTGAAGTATTTATTTGTTCTGTGTGAGGATGGAGAGCTGCGGTGAAGTGTTTAGGGAACTACTTAGAATTCCTGCCTTGTGCTGCTATCAGAGATGAAAGCGAAAGTTAACACTGACGCTGTTATCGCTCATCTGGGAATTCCCTGAAAGTTTAGGGTACTTATTCAAACTGACTCAAGCAGAGGCGAGTAAATGCATCACCATGTAGGTAAACAGATAAAAGTGAGAGTCTCCTCAACGTGGAGTTTAACCCTCCCCTGTGATGTTTCCCTCTTTCCCACACTGCACGCTGTTAGCCTAATTAAACGGAGGCTAAAGTCTCTGCCGTTCTCATCACTCAGTCGTGTGGCTTTGTGCAGCGTGCGGTGTGCGGACGGGACCTGCCACAGCCAGAGGGGATAAACTCTAATGACTTTTCACCAGGCCGGCTGCATAGTTGGCATTCCTCACTCTGACACACTGTAGGCCGGAGAGGGGACGAGGGGGAGGGGCTCAACCTACAGGAGGCGGGCCGGGCTGCGAGCTGGGTGGTTTGCATCTCACCTTTGGATTTTAATGTAAACTTGGTATGCTGGAAGATTAGACAGACTTTTGACATGGTAAACAATGCATTGATATTGCAGTAGAAGCCATTGGTGGAAGAATTACTCAAAAACTTTACTTTGGATAAAGTACAATACAAGAATGTAAAAATAAGTTGCAAAAGAAAGTCCTGCATTCAAAACCTAACCTGTGTCAAACATGGCTTGGATGGCTTTCATGCCTTATGGATGCGTGCATGTGCTCTGTCTTTGCAGTCACTGCACATTGTCAGAGTCTTCCAGAAGCTAAAGCTAGTAAGCTAGAGGGGAGTGGCTTTGGTATTACTCCAGTTGGGTGCTTTTAAAATGTAGCTTATTCTAGCTGTGTGGTTTTTTTTTAAGTTAAAGCATAAAAATAAAATAACTGCACCTGAGTATTTGATTTTATGTACCGCTGGTGGAGTTCCTGTGCAATGCTCAGCCACAAAATTTAGTCTCGATGAGTTGCCCATTCAAGAAAAAATTTACATGAAACGCTGAGCTCTTTTTTTTTTTCTTTGAAAGCTGAAACAAGTCCATTGTGCGCTCTCTGCCCACAGTAAACAAATGAGTTCTGTTTCAAGTGACACATTCAATGAGATTTGGGGCCTTTATTTATAAAAAAAAATGTGAGCAAGGCAAGTAGTGCAAGAGCTTGGAGACATTAATAAAAGTGTTCCACAGTAGGAAACACATGTGACCCTGGTAATCTGTGTTTGGTTTTTCAGTCGAAGCCGGTGCATGATGTAGAGACGGAGCTCTACGTGAGGCCTTGTTTTTGTTTGCTCCCTGTTTGTTATCAGGGATTTATGGTTAGGAGGCAGGATTGCAGTGGTGATGGATAAATAAAGTTAGCTGTTAGGTGTTTACAGAGAAGCAGCAGTGTGCCTGAAGGCCTGCTCTTCTTTTAGGATGGAGGAAAACAAAGTGATCTGGACCACAGTCGGTGCTTCGATGAAATTCAAGTTGTGTTGTATGATGTGCCTGAAAAATGTCACGCATGGTGTTGAGCAGTGTCACTTCCTCGTTGTTCACTGTGCACACCGCTGTGCAGATAAACAGCTCAGTATCCCTGACTTGACTTAATCTCCTTTTCGTGTCTCCACTCTTTAAAGTCCTACGACACCATCCCCCTCTCACGTAGCACCGTGTTGTATTTACTTCAACCGTCTGATCAGCTGAGATAACTTCAGTGTTTCTCAGAATATGACACAAGTGTTTACAGAAAGTGCTTTTCCTTCCACATTGTTCCCCAAATATTTCACAACAAAAGCCTTGGATTGTTTTGAACTTAGATTCGTGGATAAAAGATTTGATTCTGTTTTGCAGCTACTATCCGTTTTTCCCTGTCTTGACAGGCGCTTTCTTAAGTTACTCATGTAAGACTCGCAAATATGTCAAATCCATCTTAGTTGCCATGGCAGCAACACTGCTCAGGGTAGCATTAACCTGATCTTCGAGGCAGGTTAAATCTCACAAAATACCAGCAACAGCGACGAGATCAGCAACAAATAATGAGATTTTTTTATCATGAGAAAGTTCTGTGAGTCACTTTATGCGTCTGCTCTGCTGTTCCTAACATATAAAGTGTCTTATTCAACACACAGACAAAATGGGCAGTTCAATATGGACTGTTCCAGGGATGTATCCTGTGACATGTGTTTCCTCTTCCAGGAAGGGTGGGGGCTTCGGAGAGAGAGGAGGGGGGTGTGGGCAACAGATTGGTTAGCTATAAGGCAGTGCCAACAAACTGGAGCTACAACAGGAAAGTTCAAAGTCAATCCCATGTGTGTGAGCCAGTCAAAAGTAACAACAGGGCTGGGAAAGCACTGATTGGCCAAGATTGTTTTTTTAACTATAGCTGTGTCCCAATCCAGGCGCTGCATCCTTCGAAAGACGATTTGAAGGCTGATTGCGTCACAGTGGTGCATCAAAGTCTGTCCCATGTTGAAGGCTCCTTCAGATGAGGCCGACACATGCGTCCTCCTTTCCCCTCGGGCCACAGGGGGTGCATCAAGTACAATCCTTCGTAGCCCAACGTATCCTGAGATTCATTGCGTGCCAATTCAAACAAGATCGCAGACTCTTAAATGGCCGAGGAATAAACTTTTATACGTAAAAGTTTTTGGTTTCAACTCAATCAAATAGCTAACGTTACACATGTCAAAGGCCTTGAAACAGATTATCTTTAAAATAATAGGTGAAGTTATGTGACATTATTTATGCTAGCTAGCTAGTTGGCTCGCTAGCTACTTGTTGCTAGGCGACGGGAGCGGGCGTTTGGTGACGCAAAGGGTGGGAACAGGTGGTGACACGAACAGGAAATCCTCCGCAGACCAGACGGTCTCATTGTAGTTCAGCTTTAGTGGTCTACGCAGGCTACAAGTGACGGTGCCTTTATAGACCGCCTCCGTCAGCCCCTGGATTGGGACACAGCTTATATTGACTAAAGTCATGCTGTCAAGTGTTTTTTTCCACCTACAATTTCTTGAGTTATCTATGTAACTAAAAGGTTTACATTAGAACACCCTCATCATGCAAATTACTTTTAAAATTGAGGATTTAAAGTTTGTGTTTGCGTCAAATCAGGGATTTCAATGACATCCTACAGGAGTCGGACATAAGAGTAAAATCCTCTATTTTGTAGATGTAATTTTGTATTGCAATAGTGATATATCTGGAAGATAATGACAAACAATTTTGGGATGAAATAACCAGATAGCAATGTTTATTTAGGCAAATTCATCAAAATAAGTTTGATCATTTTAAAAAACTATATTAAAGCTCCTGTGAGGAACTTTCAGTTTCTGTCAATTTTCCCGCCTCCTGTGGACAAAGAAGTACCTTTTATCTCTTTGCTGATCTTCTCCTGTACATGTGTAAGTTGTGCTTTCTGGTGAAAAATCTTCTCCTGCTTTCTTTTATGATTTAAACATATAACTAATCAAGAATCTTTGGCGTGAAAAATGTAAACAAAGGCTGTTTCGCCCACGTGCTGTCCATCTCCTCGTGTGACACCTGCCCCGCGGCAGCAACGAAATAATCAATCCTGTCACTATTGGTCTTGCTTACTTCTGTAGGTCATATCGATGCATCAGTATTAATTTCAGTCTGTTTCATAACCACCAATAATCTCCTCACAGGAGCTTTAAGTTCCAGTTTTGTCATAAAATTCTTACTTCAAGTTGTCAGAGTGTTAACAGTATGGCCAGTCAAAACATTTCCTTGTATCCGAACAATGCAAATGACTTCTTCGCCCTCTCTACAGTCCCCATCATGTATGTCAGCTGCTTGTGAGTGCCTCGTCGTCCCCCGGGACCTGTGTGGTGCAGTGTTACACTTAAACCCATGCGCTGCCACTTTAGCAGAGGTGCAGGTGCACGGACATGCTTTCATCTCCCCCTCCATCCTCTGCTTCCCTTGATTGTCAGCCGCGCTCATTGAACGTGGCTCAAGAGGATTTCCACTGATTACTAACAAAGAGCCGAGTGAGATTAGCTGATCCTTAAAGGGTTCCCAAACTCCTGCCACCCCACCTGCCCACCCATTATCCCCATCCTGTCTCCCTGCCACACGGCGTCGTCAAGTCCCCGCAAAAAAACACCCCCAAAAAATGTGTGTTGTCTTAGTTTAATAACAAAAAAGATTGCATTACCTTTGCTCTTTTTCTCCTACTCTAACGCCACCTGTTATATGATTCTCTCTTCTTATGTCTCTTCCTGTTTGTTCGACTTTCACATTAAATCCTGTCTCATGCTGTTGTGCAGTTAAGAGGCTATAAAGATTAACCTCCCTCTAACTCGTCTCAGTTGTATTTACACCTCCCTCCCAGAAGGCCCGGCATAAGATGACAGCAACTTACTACAATTCACTCTTGACACATTTTACATGCTCTGCTTTATGTGTGTGCGTCCAAGTCACACCTGCTGGTGTGCTTCTCTTTAATCTGCTCTGTTTTACAAGCTTTCATTGCGCTCCAAACAGAAAGCAAAGCACCTGGATTAATGGTTAACAGCTGATTGCTTCATCCCTTTATTATGAAGCCATTCTTAATGTGTCATTTAGCTGTAAATAACTGATGAGAGTTTGTTATTAACATGCGATTTGGTCGTTCATCATGTCGACTAAAGGCTGCAATTACTCCTATATAGATGTAGCATAGCAACATTGGATCAGTGGCTCTAAATATTTGCATGTCAGCTGGTAAATCGTCTCAGGTTTCTTAGTTACAGCCTTTAAAACAATGTTAGGCCTGCACTTGACTTACACAGTGGAGCTATTTCACCTTGTGATGGCCTCATGTCAGACCAGTGCAGGCTTGTTTCAAGATTTCACAGCTCTCAGCTTCCTCGCTGCATGTCAGAGCCTGACCGTGATGACATCACTCCCTCTATAATGTGCCTCGCACCTGGGCACTAGCCACTGACCTGTCGGGGGGTTGTTCAGGCCAAAATAACACAGTGAGGACGAGCTTTTCTTAGAGGTAACATTTGTGTTCATCGCTGCAAAACATGGATGTTTTAGCTTCCTGTCTTGTACTAAATAAGTATCACCTCACCGTGTATTTTAAACCTGTGAAAACACTGTAAGCAAGTTCCTTGTAACTCTCCCGTACAGCTTGTATTCAGTCACCTCTTCTTCCCGTATAACGGCTCAAGTGTTGGGAATAATTGTTTCCACGCCGAGCTGAATGGAAATGACACACATGTGACAAACAATGGCTGCATTATACGCACAGTCGATGTGAGCGCAGGGAGGAACATGTTGCCTTCTGTTTCTATAGAATATAATGTTACACAGTGTGGCAGAGCAGTCGCTGAGGAAAGGGCCGTCACTGCAGCTTTTACTGAGCGAGATTTATCAAAATGATTGTCTGGTTTTAGCTTGTATTCAATTAAATGGCTTGCTTATTTTATAGAAAAATACTGTAGAAGTCAGTGTAGTATCATGCTCTGCCTGTAGGTGGCAGTAACAGCATTCATACACTTGTATTTGTACTTTTCCCCCTCTAGGAGAGCTCTGTGTGTGTATGTGTGCACACATGTTGGTGAACAGTATCTGACAGCTTACTTGTAGGCTCTTTAATGAAATCCGATAACAAGTTACTTCCTTAAATGTGTCTGTGTTTAATGCTCCCCTGTAGTTGTTTATTTTCTTGTGTGCTGTGCAGCTATTAATCATTCAACCTTGAAGTCGAGGCCTCTGCATTTTATCTAAAAGAAGTCCTTTCTGAACACACAGTTTGACCAGTTTTGATGTGCACTGAAAGCATGAGTAAGCAAGTGTTTTTATTGGATTACTCTGTGTTGTGTGTAGTAAAGCCAAAACACAGTTGGCCTCGGTATTAGGGTGACTGCAGGCCCTCGGGGCTTGGCACTGCTTCAGACCATCTCTCTGCTGGAGCTGCAGTGAAGCCCGCGTAAAGGCACGGCTTGGATAGTACCATCCATTAATGATAAACTGAACCCACTGCAGCAGCCTCGCTGCAGATCCAAAAGAGCGGCGTGCCACTGAGGAGCACAGAGTGACCGGCATGTGTGTGAATGTGTGTGTGTGCTTTGTGCAGCATTTACTTATTCTGCGTCTGGTGACCACACAACAAAGAAAAGGAAGCGGTACCCCCTCAGGAAAATGGGTCATTTTTTTCCTCCTGGGATAAATAAACCATCCCAAAATACCAAGTGAAAGGAAAAGGATGTGGCCCCAGTTGTATTTGGTTTGTAGGTTTAAAGAGGGACAGGATAACCTGGTGTCAGCCGCAGGTCAAAGAGAACTTAAGTTTCATCCAAGTAGGAGAAAAAAGCTACGAAATGCTTAAAGCAATTCATGAAATACATCTTTCCACAGCTCCCTGGGTCTTAATGTTGTGCATGCCACACTGGTGTGACTGGGGCACTAAAACTGAGCCAGTATAAACAACATTAGTTTCACCTGTGCTTTACTGCTATGACAAGTCAACATATCTGCTGTGGGAAAGCAGACTCAAATCATGTTCAGACATGAGTTCACTTTGTTGCCTTTGGAAGCCGACTTAATAATGCATACGTAGAGATTCAAACTCATTACTTTGAAACGGTCTTTGATTATGTGGTGAACCTCAATATACTACATCATTACTCTGAGATACTAGGTGATTGTTTTGAGATACTAAGTCCTTATTGGGAGATACTGAGTCATTATTTAGATTGTCAAGATCATTCTTTTGAAAAGCTAAGTCTTTATTTTTGAATAATACGTCATTTTTTCAAACACTAAGTCATTATTCCATATTACTAAGTCATTCATTTGAGATACTGACCTTATTTGTAGACACTAAGTCAGGGGTCTCCAACCTTTTTTCATCTGAGAGCTACTACGCTGTCACGTCGACTGAAACGTTGGTACCACAGACGAGGCACACACACTCGTCTTTCACATTCGTGAATAAAAACTTGCTGGAAATAGTATGTTTTCTGCTTTTTCTTGTTGTGGCCACCTTCATTGTCCATCATAAATCTGGCTAAACAGGCTAACAGCAACAAACTCCTCACTTTAGCTCAACTAGCGTACAGCGTAACTGACCCGACCTGTCGATGGAGGTTGCTGCAACATTGCTGTGATTGGTTAAATCCAGGTATTGACAAACTTGCCAGGAGCATCACCGTTTTTATTGACAGCTGATAGGCCTATCCTGTTATTTTGTATTGGAGGGGGTGGGAATTAAAGTGGGAAGAAGGTTACAAGGTGCATTTATTGCCGTAGCTCGTGAGCTACCTGTTGGAGACCCGTGCACTAATATAAGTCACTATTTCAAGAAACTAAGTGTTATTTTAAGATACAAAGTGTCCTACTTAGTCCTTATTCAGAGGTTATAACTCATCATGTTGAGATACTATGTCATTTTTTTGACAAACTTAGTCATTATTCCATATTACTAAGTCATTGTTTCGAGATACTAAGTCCTTATTCCCAGGATATGAGTTATTATTTGGAGATACAACAAGTTTTCTTTCTAAAAAAACCCCAAAACTTTATTATTCTAACATACAAAGTCATTATTTCAAGAAACTAAATCCTTATCTCAAGGTACTAACTCTTTTTGGGAAACTAACTATGTATTCTGAGGTACTTAGAACTTATTTCAAGATACTAAGTCCTTGTTCAGAGGTAATAACTCATTATTTTGCGATAGTATGTCTTTATTTATCACTATATTTAAAAAAAAACTTGGTCTTAATTTGAGGAATTCATTTGTCCGTCACATTGGCTGAAATAGTTTTCGGGGAGTTGCCCGTTGTGTCGTGTGTCTGGGTATTTTGGGGTTGTAATGTAAACTTGGCAGCTAAAATGTGAAGCAGTCAGGCTTTGGAAATTCCAGGCCTATCTTTGTAGCCCACCCACATGTGTAACTGTAGGGCAGATCACCTACATAACTTTCCTCTTTAAAAAACTTTAAAAAATGTCGACTCTGGAAGGCAGCACACATCGCCCAAGCTGTGTGCTCCTTCAATAAAATTTCACTTCTTCCATTTGTGTTGTTGAACTTTGGAGGAGGTTAGCTTTCCTTGCATCATGGCATATCCACAAAAAAGTTTTGATTGAGTTTGAAGGGCAGCGGGCAGCGAGAGGCGGCTGTGTTATGACAGGGTTTACGCACACACATCAGCAGGAAACAGCCACTTCCTTTTTGGAGTCCCTGGAGAGCTCCAGCTGGGAGCCAGCCTGCTTTATCTGCACGTCACTGCTGGAAATGTGGCTGATGTCACCGTGGTCCACCGCCTCTCTCTGGACAAACACACACACTTTTGCAGACCCTGGGTATGGAAGCACGACCAGCTGTGGACTTGACCTTCATCCTTGAGAGGCTCCTCAGATGAGATGCCAGCTCCTCCTAAACTCCCCTCTTCTCCTCTAAATCACGCAGAGATATATCTGTCTGTGTTGTGCGAAGGATCGTCCACCTCTTAGTGTGAAAGGGAAAACTCAAAGTTGACCCCTCTCTGTCCACATGTGCTGCTTTGATGTTGGTATTCGGCTCCACCCAGCACTCGCTGCTAACAGCTTGAAATTGCAGTATTAGTGTAAGTGGTGTTATTTTTGGGTTACAGCAGGCCAACAGTTACTTAACTTGCCGTGTTAAATCAACAATATACATACTTTACATGAACCGGAAAACTACAATACTCTCTCTGGATCTGTGATCACTTGGGTTGGGTACTACTCCCCATTATTTGGTGCAAAAAATAAAGACGTGTGTTTATTAGGGTGTCTGATAATGTGTCTCTGGAAGGGGGGTTGTAACTGGTTTAAGGGCGGTCCTCTTCCTATACTAACAACAGCTTAATTCTGCAAATGTATCAGTAATAGAAAACAGTATGAGAGTCAGTAATAGGAAACATTATGAGGGTTATTTCCAGGAGGTTGAACCCACTGCAGAGGGTGAAGCCTGGCTGTAACAACAGCAGCAGTAATCCATGCAGCTCCACACACCCAGCAGTGTTCAGATCAGCTCTTATCTCGTCTGCAGCTGCTGCAGGTTTCAGCCGAGCCTGTGCAGCAGAGCCTCCACATCCCACTGAGGATGTTCACACTCCAACATTCACAGAAAGCCCCATGCTGTGCCTCAGCACGCTTTAACCCCCCTCCTTCCACTGTACCACTGTCGCCCCTCGACTGGAGCTCCAGCTGAAGATTTAGTGTGGCTGACACAGTCCGACTGTGTGCTGCTGGAGGCTACAGTACCACTTCATCTGTCAGCTACGGACATGCACAGTATAGACGTACCCGTGCTGTGCACTGGAATATGTCACAGAAGAACTAATATATACTTTATTGAATGTACTCTGTTTGTGTCACAGTGAATAAAGATAATGTAAAGGATATCTTTACTTTCCTAGCTGCTCTTATTTTGAAGAGGCGTGTTGCAGACAGTGTAACTGACACATGGGCAGCAGAAAGAAAGTCTGCTACCTCTAATGACTCAGCAATCCTCTGTCTGACATTAATAATTTATCACCAGTGGAGGATATTGTCGGCCTGTTGCAGAATTCACTACACAAACTCACTCGAGCAAACCGAGGGGGTGTCCAATCATTTCTTTTGGCATCGAGCCCTTTTTCACTAGATCGTTTTACATGGTGAGAAACATGACATGTGGGAGAAGCCGGTCTGAATTAGAAATAAAGTTTTAACAGGTTACTGATCGAGCATTCGTAGTGATGCAGAGCTGCCACTGCTTCATGAGTTTAGGTTTTAGCCCTCATACAGCCCGAATCAGATGATGAGGTACTAGTCTGCTCACAATGTAAGTAACAAACTGGAGATCATCATGATTATTTGTACAGTCCAAACTCATTCATCACAAATGTTGCTTCAGGGGTCTTAAGCAAACACGCTTTGACCACCTGGTCTGATTTAGACTTATTAGCTTGCTATGTAGCTAAATATTAGCCCAACTTGAATTGGGATATTAGCATGTCAGTATCCTCATGTTTTTGAGTCATAGTTGCCCAGTGGTTGCTGATTGATTAGCAACTGAAAAAGTGAAAATACAGGGGCCTGTATTTGAGGTTTACACTAATAGCTAACTGTTAAACACTAGCTAACATTAGCATTTAACCATTCATAGCTAACATTTCTATTTGAAAGTGTTACATGATACAAAAGGGAAGGTGTAAATTCCTAGCTAACAGTAATGCTAGCTAGCTATCAGTTAAACATCAGTGATGTTAGCTACTGTTAGCAAGTAAAGTTAATGTAAGCTAACTTTACTTGCGGTTTATTCGAGACCTGTAGCTGCCTGTAGCTGCATTTCTCCCGATGTTTCCTGCTTGCATTTCAATATCAAATACACAAAATACTCAAAACATTAACAGTTTAATTACCGCTGTAAACTTTAGCATCATCATCTTTCCCAGCTTTACCATTGTCCCGTGTAACACCCTGACAGCAGTATAGTAAGAGCCTCATGACGTTGTTGCAAACATGTCCTCCCATGCAGAAGAAGAATCTGTGTCCTCAGGGCCAAAGATATGTGATCACCAGCTGTCACACTTCAAACACTGTCCGCCTGTAGTCGTGAATCATTATCCATTTTATCTCGCTCCTATTGAACCCACTTAGTAATAGCTGACAGCAATAATGACAGCTGGTTCTTTAAGGCAAACACATTTTTGCTTCATAAATTCCTATTGTTGTAATTTATATTTTCAACTTAAGAGTATTGTGTTTTACGCCTAGCTTGCTACAGGAAATGGCTTTACTGTATCCATATTATTCAGCTAAGTAGAACTGACACATTTGGGCTCACACAGCTTTTTGGTCAAAGGGTAATCTGCACTCAAAAAGTAAGAGTTATGAAAATCTGTTTTGCTTCTCGCCTCAAAAAGGAGATTTATGACTTTGCAGTTTTACCAGTTTCACAGCAGATTGCTTCTTGTTATTCTATACAGTAAGCCTAAAATCCCTCTTAGCAGCGACAGGGGGGTGGAGACTGGATCGGAAGTGTGAGAAAAGGGATAAACCCTGACGAGGATGTGCATTTCCCAACAGATAAAGGGGCATAATCAAAGTCTAGTCGTCCCTCCCCCACTTACTGTCTTCTTTTCTTACTCTCTCCTTCTGAATCCCTTCGTCTACAGCTGCTTTGCTCCGCAGCTCCTCGTACAGTCGAATGTAGTTCAGTGTGTCAAGCGCTCCTGAAATATTAACACAGCAGCAGTCTGGAATGTGTGCAGGCACCATCATGATGTAAGGGAGCACTCCACTTTCCCTAAATGTGCATGTGTTTGTCCAAGTGTTTGTGTGTGTGCCTGTATACATGTGTGTCAGCACCTTTTAATGTGACTTAAAGAAAGGTGGACGCTCACATCTATCTCTAAAAGACTAATGCAGGTGAGCCCAGCAGCTGCTGCCAGTGGGACTGACTTTATTTTAGCAGCAACATCATGTGCGTGCCACTGCGGTTTTTTTTCACAATTCCCACTGAGGTCTTAAGAGGTCTTTGAGTGTGTAAGTTGCAGCTGGAGGAAGGAAGAGACAGAGATAAATAAACCACAATGAACATGACTTTCCGTTGTCCTCATTATCCGCATAATTAGAAGGTGAAACACGGGCAGCCGCAGGAAGAAGATATGAGTCTATCTGGGAGGGTTTGTCACGTGAATTTAACACCTATTGGATTTATGTGTATAGTAAAATGAGAGAAAAAATTCCAGCTTTTTACAACACATTTAAGGCCTTTTATATTCCGTCTTCCTGTCCGCCATCCTGAGACATTTTAATCAAAGTCGGATGACTCATTCCCTGGCGTTTTAAAACCCAGTGTATTATCAAATTGTGCCCTTCCACTCCCAATGTATCTGTGTACTTGGCAGAAGTGGCAGCATGTGATCAAGCAGCAGCTAATCTTTTATAGGAGAAAAAAAAAACTCTATTTGATGTCTTGGCCTAAAAGGTTCAAATCCTCCCGTGTCCTTGGTGTGTTTTGTAAACATGATTTCTTTAAGGCTTGAGTCAGGTCGCTGCAATTCCCAGCAGATTAGGACATCCCAGTAAGTATGTAACGCTTGATTATATTATGTATTTTAATGATTTTCTTCTCATATTAATTTTGTTGAACGCAACATAAGCTGCCTGCTGCATATTATATGCCATCCAGTCATTGTGATTCATGCACTTGTTCTGCCATCAGCCCCTGTTTTCTCGACTGAACTAAATAAGCATTCAGCCATATTGCTGTTTGCCTGACCATGGAATCAGACTCTCCCTCTGGATATACGGCTGCTTTGAGTGTAATCCATTTATTTCACATTAATTCACCCGGCTCCCCCAAAGGAGTCTCATTTTATGGAGTAAAAATTAAAGGGATTAATTCCGTAATTTGTGAGTGGCCAAATCTATGCAAAGTGGGAATGAATGGAAAATGAAAATAGGAGAGGATTAGAAAATGCACATCGAGGCTCGGAGGAGAATGAGCAAGTGAGACAGATGCACACACGAGCTGGCGTCGCACCGAAGCTCAGCATTGGTTGAAGCTGCAGCAGAGCTCTCACAGCATCCCCCCCCATCCCTCGCTCTCTGCTCTACCTCGCTCACTTACTCACTCACTGTATCTCGTCTGCTGACTGAGGTTTTCCTACAAGCTCAGACTGGGGAAGCCAGGAATTACAGTCAGACTCTTCTCCGCGTGTGCTTAAAATTCACTCTCCAGCTTTAACTTCGTTGGCTCTCCTCTCTGGATCCTTTCGCCTGGGCAGCAGCGCTCTCTCCCCCGGGTCAGAAGCTGTGGATTTGTGGGTCAGAAGAGTCGCATCATGGACCAGGGAGGAGCAGGGGACGATCAAGGAAACTGGGTCACTGGCAGGCTCTCCTGACTGATGCCTGTGTGGACCTGGAGGAATGGGGTGCACCACCAGCACGGTTGTGTTTGATGGGCTGCGTACAGTCTTGGAGAGGAACTGTAGCGGCTACATCTGTAAGGGAGCAGCTGAGCCCATTGGGCCGTCTGAGGCTGAGCGGGCGCTGAGTCGGAGAGAGTCGCGTGTGGTGCCAACACCGAGAGTGCTTAAGGTGTGTGTGTGTGTACATGTGTGTGCACGTGTTTATTGTGCTGTTACAAACTACATGCTATTATTAGAGCTTAAATGAAGACTTGTTTCAGTTATCCATTCATCTTTTTTCATCATTATGCATCATTTAGTCCTCTACCACGTGTACCCCAAACCCAAACATGTTCTACTTTTTTTAATAAAAAACAGAAGAGAGTAAGAAATCCTTTAATTTTTACTTTGCCTTGATGGATAACTTTAACAATATGTTATCAAAATTTTAAAAATAACATTTTCCAAAAATTGTTTAATCTGCTATTTGTCTCTAATCTTTAATACGTCTTGTAAAGGAGTAGCTCAGTGAGACCCCATCTTCCCATTCATCTGTAACTGTTATAAAGGCTCTTTGATTTTGCTCAATCAGCTGTCTCCTTATGCTGCTGCATCATACAAGCAGTGATGACATTCATTAATAGCTACTTACAAATGATATAAAACAGGGAAAAGCATCAAATCCACACGTTTCAGAAGCTGTAACCTGCAAAAGTGTAATTTTTGCATGCTCGTCCATCCAAAATATAGCTACTTCTAAATGGGGTGTTAACTTACATGTTTGCAAATTATTTATGCTGCAGTTCTTCCCTGATTTCCTCTCATAAGACGGCAAAATTCAGGACATGAATATAATAAATTATTCATAAGGAAATAATTTTACAAACGAGTGCAGGTTGTGCAAAATGTTGTCAATGAAACACCCCTTATTTTCAGATTTCCTCTAATAAGACAGCAAAATGCAGGACATGACTATAATAAAGTATTCAGATGGTAATAATAGCTATATATTATAATAAAGTGCAATCTTTTCCTCTGTAAATGAAGCACCCCAAATTATGACACAATAATATACCTGCTGGTGCTTTTTTAAAGACGCAACTGCAGCAATAATATTCATCATCCTTATTTCAGGCTTGTGCATATGCATGAGTGTTAACAGTATGAAATGTAGGGCAGTAGGAGGGCTGCATCTTGCCTCTCACTATAAGCGCTGCACGGGTTAAAGCCTCTGTGGGCAGGGAGGTGGGTGAGGGGTTGAGGGGGGGTGACAGTGAGCTCTGTGTCTGCTGGAAATCAATCACCGCTCTTCATCTGTGAACCAGCGGGCTTGGCAGGGCTTCTGCTGCTCCGTACCAGCTTGTCTTGCCCTTCTTGTTTGTGTTTACTTACTGCTGTGTGTGTGTGTGTGTGATGTCTCTTTCCCGTCGCTGGTTCATCAGATTCACAGCAGAGAGCTGAGTAGAGTGACGGTGGTCCTGGCTGAGAGCAGGGAATTAGGTCAAGGGCATTGCTTCTCCTGGCTCAGGGATGGTCTTATCATCCAGGCGGGGTCAATTAATCCGCTGTCAGCATTTAGCAGTCTCACAAATCAATACTTAAATGTGAGCAGGGGAGGTGGTGTGATTAACACATATTTGTCAGAGTTCAACTTTAAGGAGCTTTGAAACCAACAAAAGGCAGTAAAGGGTTAGCAGACGAGTCAAATATAGAAACCAACACATAAATAGATCATCTAAAAATAGCTTTATAATTTTATTTAACATTCAATCACTTGTATCAAATATCGTTAGCTACTTCAGAATAAGAATCAGTAAGATGTATCTTTTATCTTTTGATTTACATTAGCTAGCCTGTCTTTTTTTATTTTATTAGCATTAATGCTAGCTCATTTACTGTTGTACCTATTGTTACAACAGCACATTTTAGTGTTTAGTTTTCTCAGCTGTGTGTTTGTGTAATATCAGGCCAGCAATTGAGAGGAGCGTGGCTAACTAGCTTAACCGCAAACACTCGCCCTTAATGTCGAACACACGGAGCATCAGCCCTTCCAGCTAGCTGATAGCTGGAGCTAGCTTTCTTTATAAACCTACATCAGCTAGTACATGTACAGTAAAGTCAATGATACTACTGCTGGAGACACTTTATTTTGAATTTTTGTTACAATAGGTAACACATTTTAATTGGCAATGTTAGCTAGCTTAGCTCTTAGCCAGATGGCTAAAAAGCTTTCTTTCTTATTGATGTTTCAGTTAAATCTTTGAGTTGTCGGATACATTTGCTGCTTCTGAAATTCACTGTCCTTTATCTTCGATAGATAGATGGATACGATGGATACGGGAAATTTAGGATTATCTTATTCCGGACTTCAACTAAGGATGTCCAAACTTCATCAGCAGCACACTGTCTGTCTCTGAAACATGATGTTGTTCGTCATCACTATTTAAACCTTGTAAACAATTAAAAAACAATACATTTATCCTTTTAATCCCCCCTTAATTGCACACTGTCATCATTTCTGGAAATTTCAAACACAGATGATGGTTTGAAGGCCAGGCACACTCTCACAATCACACAAACTAAGCTATCTTCGGAGGGCTGATCTGTACTGGTAATTAAATGCCTTATTTTTACTGCTCTGTTATTTCACACACTGATTACAACAGCTCCGCCTTTTCTTTCCTCATGGAAACTTGCATCTCATTCTCCCCAGGAGGTGATCTGCCTTCAGAAATAAAAGTCACTGATTTGAGATAATGCAGTAATGTGCATGACGTAGCAGCCGTGACATTAGCCAATGGTTTGTCATCTGCCATTTTGAAGCAGCGAGTTTGGCAGCATGATGGACGAGGCCATGTAGGTGTTTTGGAAACAGAAGTGACCAAATCTGAACGAGAGGAAAAGTTAAACGGTCTATGCCCAGGGCTAATTCATTAGCTGGCTAATTAGATCATTTAAGGCGGTGTGTCAAACAGAATGAGATTCCATGTGTGGTAGTTTGTATGAGAAACACTGACCAACCTAACAAGCTGGGTATAGACAGATATCTGCTAAGAAGTACACCACAGAAAGAATTTGACATTTTAACATGAGGTTTTATGGGTATCGACTCACTTTTGGAGCCAGCCTCAAGTGGCCATTCCAAGAACTGCAGTCTTTAGCATTTCTACATTACCTAAATTTTTCTGGTTTTTGCTTTTTTTTTCCTCTCAGAAATATTCAGTTTCCTTCCTTAATTTCTATGAAATGTTTGAGGCATTAACACTGTACAGACGCGCTGAGGTGTCTGTTGTTTTCATCAGAGGAATGTTGTTGCAGGGAAAGAAAGTGGGGGGCGGCGTCAGCTTGGTCACAGATAAAAGCACCTTTTTATCCGCTGATTTTTTTGGGAGTAATGCTTCTAACTTAGACCAGTAATGGTTTTTACTTTCAATGAATCATGCCTAATGAGTCAATTATTCTTTGTTTATCTTTTGGGGAGTTGATGAAATACAGAATGGTGTCTGCATGTCATCAAACAGAAACTATTTACAGATTAAATCCAGTAGATGTAGTGGTGACTAATACTTTTATTTCTCCTTGACTAAATTGCATCATGCTCATTATTATAGTATGCGTTGATTTTTTAATGATAAGTAGGCCTATTTTCATAGTATGGAGGATATTGTATATTTTCATAAATAATTATATATAATTACATACATTCATGCAGAAATGGAAAGGCCTAAATAAATGTGTAATTTAATATATTTCACAAGTAAAATATATGAATAAAATCCTCTTTGTTGTCACTCTAAGGTGGAACATTTAAAAATAACCCTCACAACATTTTTCCCAGTACAGCCCTGAGGACATCGACAACCTATAAGACCACCCTCCTCCTTACAGCTGTTATGTCTTAGCTTAATGGATGTACATTAAAACAACAGCACATTTGGCTCGGCTACAGCTTTGTTTTTCTTTGTGATTGCTTCCTACTTTGAGATGTTTCAGCCACCCTGACGTTACCCCAAGGAGGACTACAGACGTCACAGTATTGATGCATTTCTCTGTCGGTGTGTGTGTTTGCGTTCCACACTTGCTGACTGATACACGGGACCATTACCACCACTCAGGCTCACGTACTTAAAGACTTTCTGGCAACAGCATGTTGATTTTCCCACAGATTGGGCGGCAGCATCATTCATATCCAACACAGTTACATTTAAGGCTTGCACTGATCAATAGAGCTGCTTTACTACACTGCTGTACAGATACTGGACACTTTTGTTTTCTAGCTTTGCTGTGCGAGACCACTGTCTTTGCCTCATGATTACATCCTGTTATTTTCGATGCCATTGTGTTCAACATCCTACTACAGTGATGGGACTAACAGAGGGTGTCGTGTCATTATTACCTCTATGTTAAAACCTCATTCTCGGCTCACAGTACACTGCTCTCTGGGGGATGGATTGAAAACAGGCTGCAGGACGGAGGGTCCTGGTCGTGCTGTCGTAGCGGGGCGGCGAGGGGTGGGCCGTGTTTTTGTTACATTCCAGGTTACACCCTGTTTTGCTTTGGCTGCTTTATGCTGGGAAGGTCCAGTGATTGCATCAAGCCCTTGTTATGTAATGAAGAAGCCCGGTCGTCGTCCTGTCCAGGCTTAAAATTACGACTTGATAGATGTCGCTCACTTGGATGGGTTTCTTAATAATGATGTTGTTTATTGAGAGACAGCAAGTAGATATACAGTATACATAAATTGCACAATGGTTACGACAAGCAAAATGAAGTCAGAGACAAAAAAAGGGCCAACTATAGGCACTAAGGTAATGCATTGGATACAGCAGAATGAGGTAGCGATATTAAAGGAGCTTAATTTCAGTCTGACGTGTTTTCCACAAACCAAATTTGACCATGCATCAACACTGTAATTGAATTTAGTTTGTATTCTGTATAATTATATTGAAAGTAAGTTACACAATTCGTTTATTGGAAAATGTTGTGACATAGTGAATGTAAATTAATTCTTTTGTTGGCCTCTCCTCCCAGTTGTGACTCAGTGTTGGCACGTTTAAAGCTAACAAAGTCGTAAATGGCCTTATTGCTGTTTTTTAGCCCAGTTCCAGGCCTCTGAATCACTGCCCACATCTCTGACAATTATAACAGCGTGTAGTCATCAATGAAACAATATCTTTTTTTTTACTTATAAAGTCATCTACACTGAGTATAAAGCATTTTCAACTGCATTTGGGCAGAATGCACTTTAACCAAAACATCCTGTTGGCCTGCTTCTGGCCACTGGGAACACTTTGTTGCTCAACACAAGTGTTTGTTCTGCTGCTAAAAGGGCTTAGTTTGTCTTCCTGCTCACACAAAAATGGCAACTTGCCCCAAAGAAATACATTTGTGTCAGTTTCCATGAATAAACCTGCAAGACTTCGCAAGGTCTGATTAAAGCACCAAGCTAAAACATGAGAGCACTGTGCCCCCACAGCGTGTACAGTAGTTGTGTAAAGGGCTGCAGAGAAGAAAGGCCGTCTCTTTGAAGTGAGTTATCTCCTTTTGCTGCAGATATAAGATTTCTGGGAGAGGAAGTCTGCCTTTGTGTAAACTCGGAGATCAAAGTAAAACGTCTTGTCCTCTAATGTAGCACAACTTTCCATGCACATTTAACTACTTTAAAGGGAATGTCCAACAATGCTTGGAATATCATTGTAGCCTGGAGGCCTATGCTTTACTGTAGCTGAATGGATAGCTAACAATGTAGTGTAGCGTCTGGTTGGGCAGAATGATTTCATGGATTAAATTGTGTCTCAGTGAATCAGTGTTTAACCATAAATCAGAGTGTGTGATACAGTAAACAAGCATGTGTTTTTCAAAGATGGCTGATAAAATTGGCCTCAGGGTTGTGGTTAGAAGAGGAGGAGGAGGAGGAGGAGGAGTACACTGCATTATCTGCAGTGAGTGCCCAAACTGGAATTCTGGTTAGCTAAACATGCAATGAAATATTGTTCATTAAAAGGTTGCATGTTTCATTATCTTGCTGGGAAAATCTTCCGTGCTTTAAATAAGGTTAACTTCTGATTCCAGTTCAACAGTGTTACATCTGTTGTATGTCTTCAGGCCTATCTGAGACAAGAAGTGTATGATGAATCACTCTGTTGCCCTTGAACCCCCCTTAGAGCGCTGATATGCCCCCAGGATGACACTGATTTGTAGCTAACTCCGCTATGCAACCTGTTTCCACGTGATGAACAGGATTAGCTTATATCCCTTAAAACTCCACACAGTCACCCGTATATCGAGCTATGCTGATCTGTATCTATGCCTGAGGGCTGTTCACGTCATAGTCACCTTTTTTATGCTGTGCTTATTATGTACCAGACAGGAATGACCTGATCTTATTTCAAAGTCTGTTTTAGCCTCCAAAGAGCATTTACTGTAGAGCTGCGGCAAGTGGTTAGCGTAATGGTTTAGGTCGGGTTCACTTTATCGTAAAGTAAATCTTTGAGGGCATCCATGAGGCTAGTGTTTAAGATCCAGATGGTCACCTAGCCGGGTTTGGCTCGAGCTGGGACACTTTGTTGCACGTCATACAAATATCCCCAATTCTCTGTCTTTATGTGTCTCTAATGTCTCTAAATGTGGAATGTATTTATTTTATAGAGATAACACAAATTGATAAAGAAAGATAATTAAACACCTCAGTTGGCCTCCTTTAACAACTCCCCAAAGGCCTCTTTGAGTTACGTGTTACATTTTGTTGGTGACCTGGGGTTTTACTGATAAGAAGGCATGCAGGGCTGGCATCTTTACATTGAGGTACAGACTACTAAGATACTGCCTGTAGTCAACGGGCTCAGCTATTGTTGGTAAGGAAATAGCTAGCTATATGATCAAGTGACTCATTTAAAAAAAACCTCAAACATCTACTTTTGGAGTCGTTGTTTGCCAGTTTGCTTTGAAGGCATCAACTAATTTGTGCTAACTGTTTCAAGAGTTCAAGTTAAGCTAGCATAACGTTCAACAACATGGTCCCAGACTTCTCTGTAGGCAAGAAACAGAAACTGATAGTGATAGTTGTCTGTCTTTGGGTAAGATAGCTTACATATAGTTACGGTACTTCCTGAAGTATTTTTCAAGATGCTGATATTGCTAACTAATTTAAACTGTCATGTAGCCACATGCTAGCTTAATACACAGCACCCTCCACCCTAACTGTTACTCATAAAGCTACTATTTTGCTGCTAACTGCTGTTCGTTAGCTAGTTATTGGCTGTGTCCGATTCACATAGTAGCCTACTTGTGAAGTTGTCCACTATTTAACGAGTTGGCAATTTTAGTCAGTGGGCTCAGCTGTTGTTGGTAAGGAAATAGCTAGCTATATGATTAACTGACTCATTTTCTATTGTACAAAAAAACAAAAAATGTCTACTTTGGAGTTGTTTGAAGCTAGCTAGCTGGAAGGCATCGACTAATTTGTGCTGTCTACCCCTTCTTCAAGAGTTCAAGCTAAGCTAGAGGCTAGAGACACAAACTGATACTGATTGTTGTTTGTCTTTGGAAAAGATAGCAGAAGAGATAGTGACAACTAATTTAAACCGTCATGTAGCCACAAGCCAGCTTAATACACTGCACCCTCCACCTACTCATGAAATCGCCCCAATAATGAGTTGGCAATTTTAGTCACTGGGCTCAGCTGTTGTTGGGAAGGAAATAGCTAGCTATGCTTAACTGACTCATTTCCTATTGTACAAAAAAAAATGGCTACTTAGAAGTTGTTTATGGGCAGCTAGCTGGAAGGCATCAACTCATTTGTGCTGTCTACCCCTTCGTCAAGAGTTCAAGCTAAGCTAGAATAGTGTTTGACACAATGGTCCCAGATTTCTCTGTAGGCTAGAAACACAAACTGATACTGATTGTTGTTTGTCTTTGGGTAAGATAGTGGACACATAGTTACTAACTAATGTATTTGTCAAGGTGCTGATAACTAATTTAAACTTTAATATAGCCACAGTTGACATGAAGCTATCTTAATAAACAGTCACCCTCCACCCCAACTGTTACTCATAAAGCTACTATTTGGCTGCTAACTGCTGTTCGTTAGCTAGTCATTGGCTGTGTCCAAATCACTCAGTAGCCTACGCATGAAATTTTCCACAATGTTTTGGCAATTTTGTAATGCCTACTAATCAAGAAGGAAAAATCCCCTCATTAATCACAATATTGATCCATACCAAAAATACCACTGCCTGTGTGGGGGCCATAGGGGCATGTGACAGTGGCAGGAGAGCAGCTGGAGAGCTGACCTGGCCCCCCTCCCCCCTCCTCGCCCCTGGCCCCCCTCCCCCTCCTCGCCTTAAGCTTGGACACAAGCGTGAAAAGATAACATCCGCCCCTGCTGTGGCCCTCTGAGGAATCTGCAGGTCGGGCCCACTCCTAGGTGGGTCGAGTGGGGCTGCGTTGTGCTGGAATGCCCCTCGAGCAGTTGCATCAACAAGCAGCGAGACAGAAGCTGGTTCCTGATCGCAGCTCTGTGTGATTACTAACAGTTACTGTCTCTGCTGCAGTCATGCAGAGGAACCAAGACAACAATAAAAACTTCAGTTTGTCTCATGACTAATTGATATACTGCACTACTGATTCAGAGATAGTTGACTTATCCACGGCTGAGTCTTTAGCACTTAATTTGGGTCAAGATTTGTCAGTGTTGTCTCTAAAATCTGTTGAGCTCAGTCTGGCAGCTTATCTGTGATGTTTGCGTGGAAAATCGCTGCTAAATCACTGCCGCTGCTTCATGTTTTGGCTCCCTCATATACTGTATGTCTTCCCTATATGCTTCAGTGGTTTCCTTGAACACGGTGGCGGCACGCATGCAATTGAACTGTCCCATTGTTGTCTCTCTTCTTGATAAAGCTCTTATTTCAGCTGTCCCACACAAGGCGTGGACGGTCCCTGACCAGACTGTAATACTTGAGGAATGCGTGTCTTTTGTTTGCCTTTGTCAACCCTCTGTCACTGTGCAGGTGGATAGCATGGGGTCAGATGACTTTATTATGTGTGTGTGTGTGTTTATGTGTGTGTGTGAGGGTGTTTAACTCCCCCAGGCAGCACAGCTGAGTGTGGGAGGGGCCTTCTCTTCTCCTCAGCCTGGGTGTGAGTCCGCTGCTTTCAGAGACAGAGCAGTCTGAGAAGGGAGGGCGTGAGCACGAGTCTGTGAGGAGAAGCTTCCCAAACTTTTTCCAGCACCTGGGTTTTTCCTGGTCGGATATGCTGGCTGTCCGCTTCTGCTTGGGATCTAGCTCGGAGATATTTTACCACAGCTGTTGACAATGCAAGGACGGGCTGGTAAAGCTCCAAAGAAGGAGCTGGTCATTGAGAGTCCGCAGCAGTACAAGAGTTTGGGTGCAGCTGAGACTGAGGTAGACTCCGTGCCACAGGTGGTGGTAAGTCATTTGAGGACTTTATAGAAACATGTGAGACTTTTGTTTTATGTTATTACTGATGTTGGCTTTTAAAGCTGATCTGTTGAAGCACATCCGACAGCGTGCAGGGCTGTAAAGGTTAACCACAGTCATAAAGTCCAGAAGCAGGTGTCATGTGAGCGCCCAGGCTGGTCTTCTTTTGTCATCTCTTTCATGAAACACAACGTTGCCAACTCACACTCCAAATTTGCAACGTTAGCACGACAATTGAGCAATGTTGAACTTTACCTAGACTTGAATACCTACAGGAACACAGGGCACGGTTTTCTTAGGTTTAGTCTTAAAGATGACCTTGCCTTGTAAAACATTTTATTTGGCTCAAAAGTCAACCCTGTGATAACTTCCTGCCTCGCTACGAAGGTGTGCAGTGGTTGGATCCTCACAGAGTCATCTTAACAGTCGGTAGCAGAAGTGACAGTTAGTACACGAGCACTACACAGCACCATTGTTCGTTGCTGTGAGAGGGTGCTGTGATGGGAGGAGTGGGTGCTGCAACTAAACAGCTGCTCGATCACTGCTGAGAGGGAGTGGAGGAGATGTCATCATAAGTTTGTGTTTTATGCTCTTTCCAGGAATGGCTGTTTGTTAACTTATGTGGAAAATGCAGCCTGGTTTATATTTATACTACACTCAAAAGTGTTTACAGTGTAGTTTAGAATTTGGAGATAAAGGTGCAATATTTTTAGTCTAAAAGACATAAACTTTGCAAGTGTTTAAAAAGCTGTTTCCAAGGATTAAATAGAAGATAATTCAATACAAAGTTTGGACTATGGTCAGCACTGTGGGTTGAGGGAATGACAGAGCTCTTACTTGTGTACATACGTTTTCTTACTCAGTGCTGAGTTTACTGTGTGGTTGACCACCCTCAGCCACTGACAAAGCAGTGTGGGAGAGCCCAGAGGGGTTTGGAGGACAACAGGAGTCAGCAACGACAGAGTGAGGTTAGGAATCCATCACTGGTGAGAAGAGGGCACAATCCTAAAAAAAAGGGGTCAAAACATTTGGCACCAACTTTGCATATTAGACTCCACGTCAATCACAGGTGTTTTGAGTGAAGTGGCTCCAGCTTCCCAGACAGTTAAAGGGTTGGGACAAAATTCAAAGACTTGTTTTCTGTTAGGGTGTTGAACGCCCCAAGGTTGTTCATCATTAACTCTTTCCACTGCTCACTTGCAGAAGAAGGTGTTTGTTAATTCCCTTTCATTTCCTGGACATGGATACATGATGACAATGCAGCACTGTGTTCCTGTTGATCTTAAGGTTTCACCGTCTGGTACAGGATGTCTAGTCTGTGTATAGAGATGGAGAGATTTAAGGCATTTTAGGTCAGGTAAAGCAAGACAAAGACATACTCGCATCTTATCTCTGCCGTGTCTTTAATTCCTTCCTGAGTTACCTATCCGACCTGCATGAATCTCTACATCAGTCGCTCTGCTATTTCTCTAAAAAAGTAGATTGACAAGAAAGCCACACCACACCAAACTCCTATCAGGCTACATGAATCTCATGTTTCACCCGTAAGATCAAATTTCTATAAGCACAGGCTTTTGACTGGACTTAAAACATTTGTCCAGCTGACTACTTTCATATTGTTTCACCTCATGTCACCATCGTTTCTAACTGTATCATTTACCCAGATTAAGCATTTTAGTCACCGTGTAAGCTAAAGTTAGCATAAGCGCCACTCGCAGCCCCAGATGCCCAGCTGAAAACCTTCACCGTGACACATATTTTCAACATGAACCATATTTTTTCAGTGGTTTAACCAGTTTTAATCACAAAGTCTGTTTGGTTTGGACAGAAACCTCTGCAGAAAACTCAGCTCTCAATAAAAAACCTTCTCGATATAATAACTAAAGAAATCCAAACCTGAAAAACGACCTTGTGAACAATGATAACTGAAGGAATCCTAACCTGAGCTGAGCACCAACAAATAAGCTAGCAGCAGCTTAGCCAGCAGCTCCTTCTCATGTCCAGTGTTGAAGACAGATTTTTAACATGAACTTGATTTATTCAGTGTGTTTACCAGTTTTTATTACTTTGTCAGGAAGACAAGATCTCTCCGAATAATTTAGCTAATGATAGAAACCTTGTGAGCAATGATAACTAAAAGAATCCTAACCTCAAACAAGCTGAACATATAAGCTAGCAGCAGCTTAGCTAGCAGCTCCTCCAGATGCCCTGTGTCCGCTGACGTAGAGCTCAGTGCTACGTTTTTACCTGATAACCAACTTGTCTGTCAGTTTTGGTGAGAAAGTAATCTCTGGCTATAGTTTTACTCTGAGTAAAAATGATGAACACAATGTAAGGTCATTTTGAGACTATGTTAAGTTTTCAGCCGTGCAGTTGCTCCTGCCTTGCTCTGTTTTGGAGATTCAAAAAGGACATGTGAGCCAACTCAGGGTCTTGTTGACTGATTGACTTTAAGGTGGAAATGATAGAAAACTGTTTGGTGAAGTGTATCTGCATTTAATTGCAACTACATTTCTGTAATTGCTTTGATATATCTGTAAAAAGAAATGTGAACTGATAATGTCGTAACCTGCTGTTGCTGGCAGACAAGGTGGCACCATCTCTGGCCTGCTGTCCTTGAAACTGATACAAGGTCCCCTCTGTCCTCACTGCGAGCCGTGCTTTGTTATTAACAAGGTTGCTAGCAACATGTATTTAAGCAGGTCGATATCCACGACTCTCCCTCTGAGATCATGCTAGTATTATCAGTCCCAGATGTGGAGGCAACATGTGAGTTGTGCTGTCGCTCAGCCCTGAAGTCCGCCGATGCGTCACTGTTCATTTTGCTCTCTGCCGTCTCTCTGGCTGTTAGATTTATCCTCCCGTCCCATCAACTTGAAGTGTTGACAGCTTGCCCTCAAACTAATGGCTACTGCATCTTTGCAGCATAAGCTCCCTCCAGCCTCAGCAACTAGAGTTTAGTGGGTCAATACTTCAACATTGTGGAGGGCCTACATCACAGCGCACCATAAATCCATAATCACCTTTTGATGACATTGCCACATCTGTTCCTGAGAGTCAGCTGCAATACATCATAGCACGTGCAGACTGACTCACTAAAAGTAACGGGGGATGATGGAGGTTTGTTTGTTTTATGCGTTAGAGTATAATAGTGCTTTAAATGCCGATTATACTGAAGTGAGCGTATTTGTTTGCTTCTTTCCTTGACTTACATGTCATGCGTGATTGCTCTCACGGAGGGATAAGCTCATCAAGACTTTGCTGCTGCTGAGGCGGATGCATTTTCTGTGGGCAGATGGAGCTCTGATAGACTTATCTCAGTGTAACTAACAGATAGCATGTGTTGCTAAAGCTCAGTGTGCTGTAACAGTACAGCAAGATCAATCAAACTCAGTGTGGAGGCCTGTCTGTGCACAGGACTATCCTTGCTCCTGTGAACAGTTGCTTCATTTATTGGATTGGGTTTGGAAACTGGTCTACTTGCTCGGATCATTTGAGTACAATAGCAAACAATATTTTCTTAGTAGTACTTATTTTTAAAGTAATAATCTCGATTTTAATCTAAATAAATGTCTGCTAAGTCACTGTCTATCGCTGACTGAGGTAACACAATTGTGACAGAGCCTATGGCCCACTGATGAAAGCCTTTGCATTTGCAGTATTATGGACTGGCTGTCGGTGGCGATTTTCTCGGAAAAAATCACAAGCGGCGCCCATTTAGTGACGCGTTTTCCATCACCCAGCAGTGGTTGGTCTGTCAGAGAGGGTAGGCAGCAGCTGCTTTTCCGGTCTCTGCAAGTGTTAAGAGTAAACAGTAATCTACTATGGCTGAACAAACAAAGAAAAGGTCGATGACTACAGATACAACTTCAAAAATAAGTGAAAAGTGAACAAATTCGATGCTCAGATGAAGGCAAACAGTCTAAAAAGGAAAGCGACCGTCAGAGAGGAAAATCAAGAGTTACAACCGGAGCCAACCGTGGACGCCACACATTACCGTTTATCGCCATAGGTGCCGCCAAAGAGAACAAAACTGAGATCTTTGAGATTACCACTTTGAGTGGTATACAACTATTTTCCTAAACATGCACAGAGATAAAATTCTCCTATAGTGTGTGCACACTCGCAGCTGTTATTGCACTTGTATTAAAGTAGATGCACCTAGGCTGCATTCAGGTTGATCAAAAAAAACACTGCCATGCACCACAATGTCCCTGCTTAACGTCTAATCAGAAATCATTGTTGGATACTGTTTTTCACGTCCTAATTTCCTGTCATCTCTCTCCTTAATCTGGCTAAGTAAGGTGTAAAATGCCCCGTAAAAAACAAATTGTGCCAAGAGTATTTCCTCCCTTAAATATGCATGCATATTACCCTTTAGATTAGTATTAAAAGTACCAGTATTTGCAAATGTCAAATGTCTTAGTAACAGAGTGCTGAATCTGTCTTCTGCAGGTGAAACCGAAGGTGATCGAGCCGCTGGAGTATGAAAATGTGCTGGTGCAGAGGAAGACACAAATCCTCAGCGATGTCCTCAGAGAAATGCTGCAGTTCCCCCTGGAGGACTTTGAAGTGAGTTTAACACCTGTTGCATGCATGGATGCGTCACATCCGACACTAAGAAAAACTTGTCGTAAAAGCAGCACTGTTGTAAAGCTAGTTGTGGGTGAAAGGTGTTGAATACGATTTAACAATGGAAGTGTTGTACAGTTAGTGGTGATATTAAGCTTAGTGAGTGGTAATAACATGGCGGGAGTTACTGCTTTGACTTCCATCTGGGCTGCTCTTGTAACAGCCGTGGAACATGAGCCGCTTTGGGTGAAATATGTCTCCTTATAATGTATGTTAGCTTGATTGTTTATATCAGTCATTAAGAAGTTTTTTTGAGAATTTGCTCCGTACCCATATAAGGTCAAAACATTCATTGTTATCCGTCCAAAATCATTATTTTCCCACCCACTTGCGTGTTTTATTTGTTGTCTTTTCCTCCGGTCCGGGCGTGGCCCGCGCTGGGAGTACTGGGCGGGGTCGTTCACAGAGCCTTTCTCTCTGTTTACATCCTTCCATGCTGCAGCGAGAGCAGGGTCAGGGGCCATCTGTATAATTGGCTCATTCTGTCTCCAGTGTTGTGACAGAGCAAGTGTTATCTGCAGCCACATTGTACAGGACGCACGCTCACTCACACTTTTCCACAATGAGGACGGAAAATCTAAAGTGGAAATCTGGCCCGGTGCTGGTGCTCCGGGAAATGAGACTTCTTTGAAAGATGTGTCCTTACCGAAAGCTGCAGCAGAGAGATGTAGGATATATCATCACATCTGACCCTGTCGCTCTGTCTCACGGTCCAGTGGAAATTTTATAGAGTCTGGGCTTTTATTGTTATAGCTCTCATGGCAGTGAGAGTCAGTATTTCTTACAGTGATGACTTTAACATCTCCTGTCTGGAATTCTGACACTGGAGAAAAAGACATGTATAAATCAATAGGGATGATTTTCAGGATTTATACACTGTAACAAATATTGTTACAAACGTATTGTTTCAATACGTGGGTGGGTAGGTAGGTTTTAAGATGCTGCCTTTACTTTCTTTGCACCTAACCTGTAAATCTGGGGCAGTTCTCCATGCCACTGATTGATTTTCCATATAAGACATCGAGGATACTCCAAAAAATCTTTCACCACAGCGCTAGTGGAAATAAAATCCACAGCAACTTTATACAAAATGCAAAGGCCCAAATATCAGTTTCTGAGAAAATCAAACCACTTTCAAAATAAGGTGTTTGATTAAATGGTCGTGCAGTTGGATGATTTGACTTTTATACCTGTTACATCCCAGGGATAGAGATAGTTCAGATGTTTGAAGTGGGGTTTTATGAGGTACTTATCAATAGTAAGTGAACTACGTATAGTAGATAACAGTCAGCACGGTCGGTCCCTGTGAGGAGAGGCCGGCCGGAGTTCCTACCCTGTTGCTAAGCTAAGTATCGCTGCAGACGTTGTCAGGAGTACCACGTACTTTAGCCACTTAAAAGGGTCTTGCATATCCCCAAACATTTTGGTCTAATTGTACGCTGTATTTTATTATATGTCATCGCTTCACATTGACGTCAGACAGCCCTTTCCCACGGCACTATGGTTCACTCTGCACAACAGCCCTGTATACCTACACATGCAGCGCACGGTTAGGAGAACTCCGACCATGCTGACTGTTATCTACTGTACGCTTTCTACTTTACTTACAACTACTTAATTATTACTTATTACTTACTTACTATTGATAAGTACCTCATACAACCCACTTCAAACATCTGAACTATCTCTTAAATGTCTACTCCCGCCTGGCAGCTTTGTTGCTTGTCCGCCTCCTCAACTCTCCCTCCCCCTCAAGTCCTGTTTTCCCTTTGCTGTCTCAAGAAAGTAAAAAATACTTTTTATAAAATGCATGCTATTTTAAGACATAAAACAACACATGTATATTTGTAATACACTTTTTGGAAACGAGTACGACACTTTTTCTCAGGAATTCTGAGGACACCAGTTAGCACTACATGTAGTAGACAGTATATAATTGCACTTAAATACTTGATGGGTCTCAAATCAACCTGTCCTTTGAAATGCAACCAGGCAACACATTTTTTTAAAGATTTTTTGCAGACTTTTTTGATGGTGGCATTATTAGATCGAAGGTACTAGGATGCTTAATTTGTAACAGTGATTAAAAATAATAAGTTAAAGGTAAAGTCTGTTAAACTAAAACTTCTCTCTGACCCAGATCAAACCTGACTACACAGGGTACATATGTAATGACTATTTTTAGAGCAAATATTCCTTAAATAATTACCAGTCACTGTAATGTACAAACTATTGGCAGGTTGGAATTGAATAAAAGGGAAATAACTTTGTGTTTGGCGCAGTATAAATCCAAGTGTTGTTACAGTGTACAAAGGCCTGGCAGCTGGCTGCTCAGTGACAGCGCGGCAGCCTTGACTTTGTCTTCTCTTGTATCACACTCCTCCAGCCTGCTGCTGTGAACGTAGCGTACCAGCTTAGCACACAAACAGCACGTTGTCAGGGCCTGACAGGTGATTCTGACTGAGAAAAAAAAAAAACACTGCGGGCACATTGATTGAACCAAACATCTGTTCCGACTTCCCCAGACTCTTGTTCGAGCGCGGTCTAATCTGCTGCTGTGTCAAGGCCGTTTCGGTGCTTTTAGTGAGAGGAGGTGCAGCCAGTGTGAGTTCATACAGAAACCTCAAAATTCACAGAGACAGGGCTAAGTACACAGCACTAGTTTGGGGGGATTCACGGCCAAAAGAGGCAGAAAGAGCTCCTCTGTGTGTAGTTATTCTTGTATTAAAGGTTTTGGCTGTTCTTTAGTAATAGAAACAACTACCAGGTGGTTATTTTATCTTATCCCCAACTGGCACATCAAAAGTCATGTGTTGGTCCTGGTCTTTGTGAGCCATATATTGTCTCCATCTGGTTTTGATCTGGAAGCTGTTGGTACAGGGTAGTACGATGCAGTTCTCCCTATGCAAGCTTTTAGGATACATTTGTTGAGGATTACCAGGAGGAGGCCCTTACTTTCCTCTTCTCCTTAATTCAAGGAATACTGTACGTCTAGGTCCATCCCAGCTTCCTAAAACTGCAGAGCAGGACATCATTTTCTTTCCTTTTACTTTAACAACTTAAGAGAAACAACCCATGCTGCATGTCTTTAAGTATCCATTTAAAAGCAAGTCACAAAAATATATTGTTTCATTTATATTAAATTCTGCACCTTCCTGCAGAGTTGCACGGAGGTGTAGGCGTGGTAGTTTGTTGTTTAAGAGCGAAGATCAGAAATGATATCTTATTTTTCCATTTAACAGCTTTCTCGTCATTAGCGGCGCTCGCTCTCTCCACGTCCTGCATATGTCACTCAACCACAGCTCTCTCGCGGCAGATTCGGGTTGAAAACTGATTGTAGATGGGATTTTTTTCAAAGTCGCGGTACCTTTTTGGTTCTATCAAACGTAAAAATAACAGAGATTGTATCTGGTATCAAAAAGTCTCAAAGTATCAAACATTTTGACAACCTTAGTTTGCTGATCCCGTTAATTTACCTCTAGTGCCAACATGAGGTAAATATATTCCCAATACCTGCGGCTATAATTTTTGTTAACTACTAATAAGCAAATGATACCTATCTAAGGTTATTAAAATCCATATATTATACCTACGATATATTGTTGTTGGGAGAATGTTAGCATGCTGAAGTTAGCATTTAGCTCTCATGCTGCTGGGCCTCAGAGCTGCTGGAATGGCTTGTTGGGGACTAAACTCAGCTTTAGATTTGTTTATGGCAGCAGTTTGTATGAGATTGTGTCCATCCTCTTAATAATGAGACGTATCAGCCAATGCATTGATGTGGCTCACTTTGTTGAGCTTAGGCTTAAAAAGAAGGGATGATTTTCCAAATTAAATGTTGATAAAGTATCCCTATATCCCGTGCTAAATCAGAACTTACTTAACCAGAGAAGCTCAAAGTTCTCCCAGGCGACTCGTAGCCCAATTAAAAGCTTCCTGTTTCCCACTTCCTGGCTCCCTCTCACCTCCATGCCTGTTTATTTCTGCTGCTTAGAGTGCAAAGATTGTCATCTCGCCTGCAGGAAGCCTGGCTAGCAGAGAGGAAGTGGAGCATTCAGGTTAACAAATACGAGATCGGTGTGGAATTTGTCGTTTAAATGGCCGGCGCACAGTTAAATGAATGTATATTATGATTTGAATTTGGTCTTTAAAATGTCTGAAAATGTGTGTTACATTTTTCTAAAGCCAAAATGTGCGGTCCAAACTCCAAAAGAATGGAGGTAATTATGGTAAAAACAGAATTAAAACTTGACTTATGTTATTTTTCTTCAACAGAAACACACACTTTGTGGTCTAAACCATTTAAATTTGATTCGGCCCGCAGTAAATCGGACTGTAAACTAACGACACAGAACATATTTCAGCTCAAAGAACTCATGATAATCATTTGTCTGCATCCCTCACACAGAAAACGCACTTTCTTCACACTCAAAGCACGAGAGCATTTGACTTGCACAAAGGCAGCATTCACTTGTTTCAGTTTAGCTCAGTCAGCTGAACTGTTATCACTTAATGCTTGTATTTATATTTCACTCTTGCTCGCAGGGATTATGTGCGGTCAAATGCACTTTATTTTTGTATTTCAGAATTAATCCTCCAGACAAGACCTGATGATAATGATGATGATGGTGATGTTGTTGCACATCAGTATCAGACTCAGGGCAAGATTAAAAATAGAGCTCCGACCATCATAAAGGCACACTCAGCGAAACGGACCCGTTGGCACAAGATAAACGATATACCAAAGATATACCATTGCATGTCTTAAAATATTTAACAGTTTCTATCAGGTTGAAAATCAGGTTGTATTTTTAATTGGGACAAACTTCATAGCATGTTTTTTTGGCCATGCTAGTGACTCGGCTCTTGGGATGACAATGGGCCCGAATCAGCTCCAGCTCATCCAGATTAGAAAGAAATATTTCAACAACTCTGAGATGGATTCCCTTTAATATTTTTACAGAAATTATGCATGAGCTTATCTTTAGTTTTAGGTTGTACTTTCACTTTTCATTTTATGCTATTATCAGGTCTACATTTTAAACTGTCCAGTCCTTTGGGTTACGACTACCTCCAAAACTACTCACATCAGTCACAGCTGTACTTCATGCTTAGAGCTGATTGACAAATATTAGCATGCTAACAAGCTAAACACAGATTTTAAGCATTGTTAAAAGTGAACCTGCCAAAAAATTAGCTTGTTATTATAGTTATTTTGAGCAGTTAGCATGCTAACATTAGCATTCATCCCAAAGCCCTGCTGTTCTGATCTGAAGTAGCACCTTTCAGAGCAGCTAGCATGGTTTGGGCACTACAATGGACTGCATATAGCTCTTTGCTAGTTTTCAGGCCACGCAAAGCTTTTACACTACATGTCACACTCACCCTTTCACACTCGCATTCATACACTGATGGCAAAGGCTGAGGTGTCCATCTCCAATCAGGGTCTGACCATTTCCGCACAGTCACACACTGATGGCTTGCCCAAGGACACTTTGACTATTAGACAACCGCATGTAGCATCCAGGGATCGAACCGCAAAGCTTTGGTTCAAAGACGACCCTCTCGACCACTGAGCCACAGCGGTATAAATATGATTTTATGCTTTTTGACGTCAAAGGAAGAGCTTTGTTTTTTGTTCCGCTATGAATATGCTGTTTGGCTACAGATCACTGTGGACCTGTTGCTCATTAGCGAAAGGCCTAAATGAAGCATTAGAGGAGTGCCTGTACAACAGTGGCACAGAGCCAGACTCAGGGTGGGTCCGAGTGCCGAACAGTATGGACAAAAATCCTGCCTCCTTCCCGCACTGCCCCTTTGAACCCTCACAAAGACATCAGTCCTCTCTCAAACATAGAACAATATTTGAAAGATCACCGCAGAGCAGCTGTGTCCAGCTGAGACCACAAACTGTGATGCTGAGTGGAGGTGTCCCGATGAGCAATTCCTCCCACATTGTGTTTCAATTTCACTTTTACGATGTTTTCATGTTTGTTCTGTTTCTCTTGGTGAATAAACTATTGCTTTGATTTTCAGATTTCTACTTTGAGGAGGCACGGGAGAACTCTCCACCCCACAGTGCCTGAGAATGCAGAGAGGGAGGCGCAGAGCCTGTTTGTCCAGGAGGTGAGCTGATTTCAAGCCCTGAAAACATGTTCACCTAATCTGTGTGTCTGGGCTTTTTATCAAACTTATTTTTTAAGAGGGGGTATTATGTTGTTTGACACTTTAAGAAATATATATAATGTTACAATGTTGGATGTCCAGACTAATCGTAGGTGAAGTTTCAAATCTGTATGTAAAAGCATGTTGGAGTAATCCCCTGTTAAAAAAGTCTGTCTGCAGGCTGCTGTGAACGCTTGCTCTTAGACAGACTTCTCCAGATGCTTCACTTTGTGACGTCACAAAGTGGAGGAACTCTTTATTTGGGCATCTGTCTGAGAGACAGCAGAACTTCCTGCCCCCTGGCAAAAAGTGAAGTTTACTCGGCCACAGGGTACAAACACTGAGGTCTGTCTCTCGGCAGGCTTCGGGGAGCTGGCCAATCAGAAGAAAGCTGGCTTGTAGGGGTGCGGTTTCTTAAAGGGACAGAGCTGACTGAGTCGTTTCAGGGAGAGGCTGTATGAGGGCCTGCACAGAGCACCAGTGTGAGAAACATGAGGAGTTGTTTTAACTGTAAATTATGCTAAGCTACTCCACAGGTATCACAGAGTGAAATATGAAGCTTGAAATTAGCATAATACCTCCCCTTTAAGTAGCTTTAAAATAGTGTGATTTTAATGATTATGAGGAAAACCTTTAGCAGGTTGGTACTAAAAATAAACACACACTAAAAATACATGAATAAATTCACAAAAGGCACAAGACATTAAAGAGACAAAAATGCAGACAGCAAGTGCGAGAGGTTAGGAGCAGGTTAGGAAAGTGTCTCACCTGCACATGAAACCACAAACACACATGGCTGCAGAATAGTGGCACTAATGTAACTCATTACCCAATTTGTGTCCTAATATTAGTCGCAAGGAACACAGAATATCAAAGCCCATCAGGAAACGTCTTCTTTACTTCACGTACAAAGCTAATTGGAGCATTTATCTAACTTTAAGCAGCCTCTTTTTCTCTTGCATAAATGTTATCTGGGCTTATTACAGATCATTTGTGGAGGCAGCTGAACTATTTGTTCCAAATTTCCTCGGTTATATCTATTTATGCCGGGGGATGCAGGAATGATAAAGCACAATTAATTTCTACTCTGCAGGAGTTTATCAAACTTTGGGTTGTTTTCTGTCAGTGTTGGTTTATAGTCTGAGCTGAGCCTTGGACAAATCTGCTGTCAAACGGTTCAGTTGTGGTTCACTTCAATTCAGTTTGGCTGCAGTACGAGGCCACAAGACTAAACAAGCTGTAAACACACTTCAGTTCTTGTTGGTGCTGATAAACTTATGAATTACGGCTGCAGAGGAGGAAATGTGTTTCCCTCCAGACGTCACAGTGGTTAACCATCTGGCCTTAGCACACTTCTCTTACTGTCTTTTTACGCCACAGACCAACTGGCTGCCACAGTTCACCTTCCAGGTCAAAGGTCAGCGTTCAGGGGGCCTTGTCTGAACTCATAAAGATACTCAAACTCCCGGTCAAGTGTCGCGTGACATCACCCGGACAGCTGTGCGGATGAACCCAGCGGGAGCCTCTCTGTTTCCGATCGCTGTCCCGCTCAGGTTGCATCTCGTCTCCCTGTCAGAGCGTTTCTCGTAAACAGCACGTATCTGTACAGAAGAGATACCAGCGAGCTGCTCCCATCACTGACTCTAACAATGAACAGATGTCTCGTTTCCAAGTAAGGGAGGTGGAGAAACACTCCCTCCCAGTTTGTACTGGTGGGTGGTTAGACTGAGGTGGAGTGTGAACACTCACCATGCGCTGCTCGTTTCCCAAGGTTTTCACTGCATGTGGGAATTAAAGGATGCTTAAAACAAGCATTGTGTGGTGATTCATGAAACAACTGTATCAAAATGCTTTTACTTTCAGAGTTTGCTCAGCGGGTTTTTCCTAAAATGTGGGATTTTTTTCTGATCACCAGAAATCCTTCCACATTACGATCCATTACGATTTTGAAGAAAGAAGTGAGCTAACCTGATTTCAGAGCCCGCTTCTCATCACTGCGAGATGCTACGTCAGCCCTTAATAACACACACAAGTTGCTGTGATCTATTGTAAGATGGAAGCTAGTATTCCGATCTTACAATGGAAATGCAACCATCTGCTCGGGAAAATATGGAGGCCAAAGGCCAACTGATTTTGTTCAGAGAGATTAAGATCGACCGATTACTGTCTCCATGTTCCTGTGACATCAGGTGTTCATGTCTGAACGCTGAGTTTCCTACTTGGACTTGAATGACCGTTTTATTTCACTTTTCCACATTAGAAGTCGTTTCTTTTCCAAGTTTTAAGTAGTATTGATTGCCGCACCTTACTTAACTATCCACGTGCATTGTTGGTAATCGAAGCATCAGGTTTTTGGAAAATAAAGAAGACTACGTGGACGGAAAAGCAGATGTCTTCTGCTTCAACTTTGATCTGTTTTTCCCCTTAATTGTCCACTGTGAGTCTGACAAAGTTATAAGAGCGCAATGCTTAAATCAGTGGGTCTGTATGCTAAATGGATGATTCAACAGCACACTTTCTGAACCATAAGTACCTTCAAAGACAGATTGTCTTAAAGGGGAAATTTTTTAGCTATGCAGTCAATTGTCTATTATTCTAAAGTGTTTTTGAATCACGTTAGTAAAATGTGTTTTGTTTAAAAAATTGTAAACATATTTTAATTTAATTATTTTTCGGAGCCTCTCCTTCCTCCTGAAACGAACAAGCCGTTTTGCCATTCAAAGGTCAGACCTTAGCCACGATTGGCTGACAGTATTTGGAGTGACTGCGTAGCCCCTCCCCCACATGTGCGATCCCACTTGGGGGAGCGGCCGTCGCTCCAAAGTTGTAGCAAACATGGCTGCTCTAGGATCGATTATTCGGCCTTATATGTACGAGCAAGAATGGCCAGGAGGTATCGGAATGATAAGTTGGTAGTCTGAGGTGAATGACGGTGAATGACGATTGGTCGATTTGAGCTAAAGCAAGGTTCCATGTAGAAACCTGCAGCTGTTCTGAACGGGCCATTTCAGAGGCGACCTTTTTAAACATGTCATTCTGGAAAAACATGGAATTATGCAGTTTTCACTTTTTCGCTGTGAACAATAAACACCCAAAAATGTGAAACCCATGCAAAATATGAGAATATCCATTCAACAGATATGGCCCCTTTAACTTTCATCCCCAGTTTTAAACAATTATTGCATCTTGTAAGCTCTCTGTCCTGCCTTCAAATGTGGTCATTCTGAAGATCTATAAATACATGTAAACAAAATATTTGGTTTCAAGTTAACTGACACCTTAACAAAGCGCTTAACTGTCCTTTGTGTTTCAAAGCGTTCACAAAATGTACAGTGTGTTATAGTGGTGTGTTTTTTGTCTCCCTCTCTTCTCAGTGCATTAAGACCTACAAGTCCGACTGGCATGTCGTCAACTACAAGTACGAGGACTATTCTGGAGACTTTCGGCAGCTTCCAAAGTAAGTCTCCAATTAAAAACCTGCTGTTCACAGAGGTAATGTGCTGCTGTGCCAACAAATTCTTACGATGGGCAAGTAAGAACAGCTCCTGCAACAACTACCGCACGTAATATATGGATGCCAGAGGTTTTAAACTAAAGAACGCATGCAAACATTCTGTTGTTTTTCATGCCTCGTAGACAGACTGTCACCTTTTGTTTCCTGCTTCTGACTGAATGTTTTGACACAATTACAAGGAAACGCAGCGCACGAATACTTCTAATTTCCACACAACAAAAGAGCGTTTCCTTTTGACGACACTTTGGATAATTCCCCGACTTCAGTCAGCGTGGAAACCACCCACATTGTCCTCACATTGTGTCATCAGCTCCAGCCTCTTCCCTGCAGAGTATCTGTTTTACTGCCAGTACGCTGGAATACGAGTTGACGATGACCTTGACACCATCGCTGCTGCCAAATGTTCTGTCGTTTTACTGAAACTGGGGAAGTTAAAACAATACACCGTGACGCGGATCGCCTGTTAAAAACCTCATATTATTCTCTCTGAAGTGATTCTTACCTCTGGCACATGTTCATTTTCCAGCAGGCAGTATACACCTTTACATGTTTCCCCGAACACTTATAGTAAGTGCTGCTTTGAAACAGGCCTGGAAGCTGAATTTGCCATGATGCAGCTTTTTTAAGACTCTCTCCAGACAGCTTCCTTTATGTACTTTAACATTTTTAAAATGAACAAAAACATAAGGAAAAATAAAGTCAGTCACGTCACTAAATGTCAAACTTAATGTGCTCACAGATAAAAGTATCATTTTATATAGTGATAAATTAAGCAGAGGTGGAAAAAGTACACGCATTCTTAGCTGAAGTAGAGGTACAGATACCTAGATAAAAAAATGTTTAAAGTAGGCGTGCTAAATCAACTTCTAGTACAAGTACAGGCTCTGAAATTGATTCAAGTACAAAAGTAGAAAGTAGCCCTCTGCTGTGCAAAGCTAATTAGACCTAACGTTAGATTTGGAATACTATCTAACATTTCCAAGTTCAAATAAATTAAGAAAACATCTGTTACACCTCTCAAATGTTTTCTTTTACGAGTATTTTTCTGCCAGTTTTCGCCTTTATTAAAAGGACAGCTGAAGACAGACGGGACATATTGGGAGAAGAGAGTAGAGGATGAAATGCAGCAAAGGGCCGAGGGCGGGAGTCGAGCTTGCGGGCTATAGCCTCTGTATATATGCGCGCCTGCTCTACTGACTGGGCTAACTCAGCGGCCCACATCTCTCAGATGTGAAGTGCACCGATAAATACACCTTGGAATATTTTTTTTCTGTATTTTAATTTTGCATCCATTTAGGTAAATCCTGTCTTGATGTTGGGAAGGCAGCGAACAATGATGCAAAATAAAGATTACAGATTCCCCTGCTTAGCTAAAAAATGAAACCAGTAAAAAGTTCAGATAATTGTTTTTCAAATTTAGGAGTAAAAGTAAAAAGTCGTCCAATACATAAACACTCAAAAAGACATATCAAAAGTACCTATATTTGAGTACCTACCTAAAGTACAGATACCTAAAAAAGTATTTGTACTTTGTTACTTCCCATCTCTGAAATAAAGAAAATATATGATCTTGTGATTAAACATGTAAAATGTAATTTATCCTCCATTATTGATACATACAAAAGATATCAGTATGTTAGATATTAATATAATTTTCATGTGAATTTAATCTTTTCCAGCAAAGTGTCCCGGCCTGACAAACTGGCTGTCCATGTATTTGAGGTGGACGAGGATGTCGACAAAGATGAGGTGAGTCTTTGTCGTCTTAACATCCCATAATATATCAGTAGGATACCACAGTAGTATCTATGCAGTCTATAGTGCTAATGAGCCATTTCCTGTTCCTTTTTACCCGGGATCACATCTTTTTATTAGAAACCTTGCCCAGAAAAACACTATATTCTACTAAATGTGTCTAATGACTGTTTTTATTACAGCTCTTAAAGAGATAAAAGTGTTTTAATAACAGTGTCTAATAGCAGAATTTAAAGGAAAGATTACGTTTAATTTGATTTAAAGACTTTAAGTGGCGCACCATGTCTAAAAAGAACCTTTTATTAACACAGAAATCTTTTCATCCTATTATAAATCATGTGTGACAGAGTGGGCGTGTGTTGTTTGTTGTCTTTGGAACGGCTTGTGTAGCAGGAGCGAGTAACTGACACACACGTTTGATGATAGAAAGCTGCAGCTGAAATGTTATCTAACGCAGGATAAGGTCAAGCAGCCTCGCAAGATGTATGAAGATGATTCTGACCTTTTTCGCCTCACATGATATGTCAAACTGCGCCCCCTATAGGCAACAAAGTTTTAGCTGAGAACACAAAAAAGCTTTCCTTAAACTGCGATTGAGGAGAGCTGTTTCAGGTTGGACAGGAAAGGGGGCGGGACTTCAACACACAAAGGTCCAAATCCTCCTTTATTCACCTCTAGCCTACATTCTTTCAAACAGGGAGGATGCTTGGACAGACGAAGAAAAACTCCCCAGAATAAATCACACATCCATAATGAATGTGTGTTTTGGAGCACATCTAAATTTGGCTTCTCTTTGTTTGACCGTACATTATTTATATCCCGTCCTTCACCAAATTTTCTGGAGCTCAAATAAAACGACCCCACTTCCGAATGTAGTCTAGACAGTGACGAGCAGACACAGGCACCAAACCTCTCCACATGCTTTTCCCATCACTCCACAAAGCACCGCGAAAAAAACTACATCTCCTGCCAGCACTTTTAATATCCCCTTTTGCTTTGTTAGACCGAGAGAAGAAGAAGAATCGGTGCTGGATTATAACGATGACATCTTGAAAGGCCGTTAACTCTTCTCATTGTGAGAGCAGGATTCACTTCCTCGCTGTATTCCTTCAAAGCCGGGGAGCGTTAACTGTTACTGACACATCTTTTGCTCATACAGGCCTGATCTAAACCAGGACAGGGTGGTACAGTCTCTGGTTCTTTCATTACTCCCTTAATTAGTTTATTCGACCGCATCAAGCTAGCTGCATCATGCTAGCTTTGTGTTGAGCTCCAAGCGAAGGCCTTGATCTCACCATACGAGTGTGAGACGATGGGGTCCGTGTGTCACGGATCTGCTGTGAAAATACAGATATTTATTTAGTTTGATGGTCATAGTTTGTGTAATGTTCCTCTGCCTGCTTGTTTGGACTGAGACGGACCCACATCACGTCGGGCTCTGCGTCATCTCAAAGCACAACATCAAAGCTTTCCTGCACAGTGAGACGGGGCTGAGGCAGGGTGTGTTTGAAAGCTTTGTGATAGGATGATTCACTGCAAAAATATCCAAATTGAGGCATGTTTAGTGCATATTTCTTTGAACAGTTTTTATAAGAATAGAGTATTTTTCCCTTTTCTAAGAATTGCAGCTAGTTTGAAACATGAAATAAACTGAATGATTTATGATTTGTTTGATTTCCTTGTGTCTTTGTCTCCTGCAGGACACGGCCTCCTTAGGATCCCAGAAAGGCGGGATTTCCAAACATGGCTGGCTGTCTAAAGGCAACATGAACAGTGCCATAAGCGTCACCATGAGGGTGAGTAAGTGGTTATGCCCATACTCAGAACTGAAATGATCGGGGTGCCGCTAAATTGCATGTCCCATGTACAGAGGCTCAGTCCTCGATTTGGCGGCCCCGGGCTCAAGCTCCACCCTCGGCCCCTTGCTGCTTGTCAGATCTACAGATTATTAAATAGCAACCAATATGGTGGATTAATTATCTGAAATCAATTAAAGCAAATATGGCAAATAGTTTTCTAAAGTGTCAGGATTGCTTGCCTTGCTTTGTTCTACATAATAGCAAACCAGATACCTGTGTCTCTGGCCTGTTAGCTGGACGAATTACTCTATTTGAAGAGGCACCATTGGCTGCTGAATAATGTATAATTAAAATAACCATAGCTGCATTACTTTACGAATCACTAAACACTAAATTGTATGAACATCATTTACTTATCAGGAGAGTGTAGATCTTTATTTTGAGTCTTTCTTTTTCTTTTTTCTTGTTTTATATAAAAGCATTTTAAGAGCAAGACATTTTAAAAAAAGAAAAGATGAAACATCAGCTAAACAGAGGGTGGTTTTGAAGGTGCACATACTGTTTCTTCTCTTGTCCTTGTCCCCTGTTATGTGGATATATTTGTCCCTAAATGTTACTAATTATGTCCCTTTAGTCAAGTGTATTTTCTTTGAATAGCCCATAATCACAAACATGCTTCAAAGGGCTTCACAGCATCCTCACTTATCCATCCATTGTTTGATATTAATGGTTTAGTTGTTGTCTTTTACATGCGGGTTTCTTTTTGATAGGAGCCTTATATTATAGTGTTTAATGGAGAGGTTGTCGAGGATTAAAAAACACTGTGATTGGTTGTCCACAAATTAAAAAGTTGAACGTTATTTCTTGTTTTTGTTCCAGTCGTTCAAGAGGAGGTATTTCCATCTAACCCAGCTCGGAGACGGCTCTTATAACCTCAACTTCTACAAGGACGAGAAGATCTCGAAAGAGCCAAAAGGAACTATTTTCTTGGACTCCTGCATGGGTGTGGTTCAGGTACGCTCTGTCTTACATACTACAAATGTTCAGCTGTGATTAGCCTTGAACCTAGAGAGAAACTGAAATACTGTTTACAAGGACGAAAGGAAGGAAGGAAAAATATATTTTCCAACATTTTGGTCAACACTCGAGCTTTATCAGGCAAACTTTCAACACAGCGATGATCTGCTGCTGGAAAATATCTGTGAGCCTTTCCTCTCTTCATTTCCCTGAAACCTGAGCTCTCTGCTCCCCGGGGTCTCGCTTTCCTGCTGACTGTCAGCTGGTGAAACAAGGTGAATGCTGAGGTCTCACTTCTGTGCACTTTCCATCGGCCTCACAATCAATACCACGTGCAAACATCTGAACGCGGGCCAAGACCGACCGCATTATCATCCGTCTGTCATACAAGGAGATGGAAAGAACCTGATTTTACAGATGAGGCGCCCAGCTGGCATGAATCAGGCAGTCAGCAGGTTGACTGTGTGATTCATGTCTTGTGGTGGTGGTGAGTTATCAGAGGGGCGCACACGGTATTTGAATGCTTCTAGATTTGTGGAGGTTATGGTTTCCGTGCCGTCCCCGGAGTTCCTCAAACTTTGTGAAACCTCAGACCTTCACTCTGTTACGTTCCTCGGAGGTGGAAGAAGTAAAGTAAGAATGCACCTGGTTCAGTCTGTTAAAAATACATAGGCCTACGAAGGCCCAGAAAACAATGTTACAAAATACATTTAGTTTGCTTCAAAAATAGAAACAAACACGAGAAAAAGAAAGCAATTTTTTGTCGCCAGTTTTTTACCATTCGAGATTTTCAGTATTGAAATGTCAAGGACTGTGGCCACAAAAATCACCTTTGTTGACAGTACAGTTAAGAGTGACAGGAAATGTGGGGAGAAGAGAGAGGGGGGATGACGTGCACAAAGGGCCAGAGGTCGTAGTGGAGCCAGCAGCCAATGCAGCAAGGACTTTGCCTCTGTATGCAGGGCGCCTGCTCTACAGACTGCAGACATTGAACTCTATAGAGAAGTAACAAAATCTTATACTGGAAACAAACCTGCTAATTCTTTGATGCACAAACTATACAACATTTCTAATCAAATCAAATTTGATTTGTATAGCACCGAATCATAACCAAAGTTATCTCAAGACACTTTACAAAAAGAGCAGGTCTAGATTGTACTCTTTTTATATGGTATTTAGAGAGAGACCCAACATGAATCCACCATGAGCGGCAGAAAAACTTTCTTTTAACAGGCAGAAACCTCGAGCAGAACCAGACTCATGTTGAACAGCCGTCTGCCTCGACTGGATGAGCCGAAAAGTGGGACAGAAGGAGATGCAGGATAGAGACAGGCAAAGAGAGCAGCAACAATATGTGTTCTTCTGACATCAACTACAACAGATAATACAGACTTAAGGTCACACTGTCAATAATATTAGCAAGAACAGCATAGTAAAGATAAAAGACAATAATGTAGATACAGAATAATGATAATGGGGAAGACTGATATTTCTCTTTATTCAGATTGTAGATTTTTTGACTCGATGTCACTTTTTTTTTATCGTGCATTTTTTACTACCTCGACATCGCTGCAAATTAGGGAAACCTCTGTGATTTTCAAGGCCTAAACAAAGATTTTAAGTAATTTATCTTCAGATTTTAAGGATTATTTTTTGCCTTTATTGATAGGACAGCTGAAGAGAGACAAATGTGGGGAGGAGAGAGCGGGCGATGACATGCACCAACCTGCGCCCCTTGACTGATGCTTTTATTTAGTCCTTACCAGCCTTTTGCTCGAGATATAGAGATGCTCTCAAAATGTGTTGTGAGTTGTGGGTCTTGCACTTGTTACAGATCCTGCACTATAATCAAGAGTCATTCAATAGCCTGCTGTATACCACAGGTGGTAGCTGTGGATTATTCTCTGGTGAACTTACAAAGATCCTGTGACTCAACCTCACCCAGCAGAAACAGCTGTATGAGTGGAAGTGCAGATGTTTAACTGCGCAGCTGTAATTGCGTGTGGAGTGACATCATGCTGAGCCTCAAGCCGCTCCTGCACTTTCTTAAGATGCCAACATATGCTGAAACACACAAAGCATTCGCCCCGTATTAATGAGGTGCGCGGCGGTCCCTGCTGGTTAACAAGGAGCTGAAAGGGCAAAGAAATGTAACCTGATAATTGTGGTTTCAATTTCTCTTTTCTTTCATCTTATTCTCTGCTGTAAGAGCGCTGAAAACTGGGGACGATCCTCCCAACTATCACATGATTACGTCTGTTTATCAAGAGTCCGGTTTTATTTCCATGTTTTCTCAGGCAGGCGGCAGATAAACGAGCCTGCCTCCCGATCACTCCCACTCTGCTGTTGCAACACAACATTCAAGCTGCAGTGATAACCACAGCACAACAATCCACTGACTAATCACTTTGCTTTTCCACAAAAGAAACACTGCTTTAATACTTTGTTAAATATACCTACACATGGATGAGCTGCAGCAGATTTAAGCTCTAAGCTGGCTGCGATAAAGAGATGCTAAAACTGGACAGTGACATCACTATTTATGGCTTTTTGGAGGTCAGAGTTTGGCTCATTTTCTGTTGAGCTCCGTCCCACTTTAAAAAGTCTCTGCTGTGGTCCTGGCAGCGTCAGAGGCTTTGTTACGCAGATGGAAACACTCACATTGTCCATTTACTTTCTGTGGCAGTTAAATTAAACCTGTGCTCTCATCACTTTCCAAAGCAGTGACTCACACTTTGCAGTGATTTTTTGTTGCTGAATTGTATCATATTTGTATATATTTATTTTGCACACCCTTTGTACCCTTTTCTACCTTTTATTTCCTAAGTTTGTTTCTCTCATTTAACTCATTTGTTGTTCTCTCTTCTTTTCCTCTCTGTTGGCTGCAGAACAACAAGGTGCGGCGGTTCGCCTTCGAGCTCAAGATGCAGGATAAGAGCACCTACCTGCTGGCTGCAGACAGTGAAGCAGAGATGGAGGATTGGATCAACACACTCAACAAGATCTTACACAGCAGCTTTGAGATCGCCATGCAGGAGAAGAGGAACGGAGACATTCACGACGGTGTGTGCCTCTTTCTGTCTGTCTTTATTTTTCCGGCGCCTGAAGGAACACAAACATGAAATAGAATATTATTTTGTGTTAGTCTTAGTAATATTATCTGACTTTTTACGAGAAGTGATTCAGGTTTTTCGTAGTCTTGGAAAAGCATACATGGTTTAATCAAGAAATCTGTTTGGAGACTAAAATATGCTCTTGTGCGGCCGCAGTGAGTGAAATTATGCGAATAATTTGAGTGTGTTGCTTGTTAGAGTTAGCAGTGAAGTTGTAGGGCTACAAAGATCAGTCAAATGACTATTTTGAGAATTTTTAAAAACATTTTCATGTCAGTTTTCAAGAAAAATGTCAAATTCAAGCTTCCGTAATTCTTATGTTGAAGCTCCTGTGGGAACTTTCAGTTTGTCTTGATTTTGGCACCCCCTGTGGACAAAGCTGTACTTCTTATCTCTTTGCTGATTTTGTCCTATACATGCTTAAGTGGTGGTTTTTAACAAATCACTCACTTTAAATTTCTGCCCTGGAAAATGTAAACAAAGGCAGCGTGCAGTTAATCGCTTCGTCTGACAACTACCCACCAGCGGTTTCAGGCATTAAAATAACTATATAGAAATAATCAATCTTGTCACTGATGGTCTTGTTTGCTTTTGTAGCTTATGTAGATATATCAGAATTAATTTCAGTCTGTTTCATAACCAGTGAAAAACTCCTCACAGGAGCTTTAAACTGATCCAGAGGAGTTGCCTGGGCTCACCTTGAAATCTGATTGGCCACCCCAAAATCCTACACTATGATTGGCTGTTTGCCTTGTCAGAGGCGGTACTTATATTAAAATCAACTATTTGGTCTGTTTTGCAACAGGCTGCTAGTAGCTTTCTTTGCATTTCATTGTGACACATTTCCTTTTGGTAGAACTTTAAATTGTTACTCTGGACATACAATCCTCTGTTTGAGTCCTTAAAGACTATTTACAGTCCAAAAAGTCTGGATCCGCCCCTGTTTGGACTCTGCGTTGCATGAAACACGATACTTTAAGACATTACTTTGGGCTTTAGAGAATTTTAATGGACATAAGAGCTGCAACAATAAGCTGGTTTATCAAAATAAAATGTGATTGCCAACTATTATAAAAAACAATGAATCATTTCAGCTGCTTCTCCAGCAAAAATTCAGAACATTAATTTGTTCCAACTTAAATGTAAGTTTGTTCTTTCTTAAAATGGACAAAAGACGCAATTTGAAGACGTCACTTTGAGCTTTTGGTGCAGTGGTTGGTGCTGTCGCCTCAAAGCTAGAAGGTTCCTGGTTCGAATCCTCGAACCTTTCTGTGTGGAGTTTGCATGTTCTCCCCGTGCATGTGTGGATTCCCTTTGAGTACTCCGGCTTCCTCCCACAGTCCAAAGACATGCTCGTCAGGTCAATTGGTGACTCTAAAATTACCTGCTGTGAGTGTGAATGGTTGTCTCTATGTGTCAGCCCTGTGATTGACTGGCCCCACCTCTCCCAATGACAGCTGGGATAGGCTCCAGCCCCCCCTGCGACCCTGAGCAGGATAAGCAGTATAGATTATGGAAGGATAAACGACATAATTAATCTAATAATCGTGCAAATAGATGACATAATGATCCACAATGTTGCAACCATGAAGATTTAATTACCTTAAATAATGTCATTGGTTACTCAAGCTAAAACGGTGATATCTGAAAACTAAGTCCTTAAGACGAAATATACCCGGAGTTATTGTATCCAAAATAATAATCAACCACTCTTAAAAATCCGTTAAATCCTCTCATCATTATCAGATAATTTACTCTGGGCTACCCCATATACCTGAGGATGTTTTTTTAGATCAGACACCATTCATTCAGTCACGCCAACTTCCACTCACCACTCCTGGCTCAATTCTCCCTGTAGTAACGCAGTGTAGTCTGAAGCGATGTGATACCAGACCACCCAGGCTTTTAATACTCACCTCCTGTCTCACAGGAGGTTTAGCCATGCAGGAAAGAAGCCGAATGCCTCGGCACAAAAACACTCCACTAATCTCCCCTTACTCCTCAGGCTTTATTAATCGCAGCGTGCATGAGAGGAAAAACAAATTCTGTTTGAGGAGATCTCAGAGCTTTCTTAAAATACATCTTTAAACCCGCATCTTCAAAATGACTGTTTATCAAACTCTCACATGTCAGTAAGCGATTAAGGAGGTTTTACGACACAAGGGGGGTTTAGTTAATGTTTCTGTGTTTTCCTCTAGATGATGATCTTGCAAAGTCTGACAGTTCCTCTGGCAGTATGGACAGCTTTCAGGTAGGTCCTTCTTTCTCAGCTTGGAGCTTAAACACTCAGCACAGCACCACAAGGAGTTGCAGCATGAGATCTCTGCATCTCATTGAGGTTGAGCGAAAAACCTCTTCAGCCGCAAACATGTGGCTTGAATCTAGATTTAAGACTTACTGGTTACACACCTAATTTCTTACTCACTCATCTGTTTTTCCAGATCGTCGCTGACGTTACAGACCGCTTGTCATGTGACATCTCACAACATTTTCCATACTGAGCGTCATTTACGGATTGGCACACAAAAAAAACAGTTCTTTTGTTAAAAAAAACAACTGAGTGGAAATTTCTCAAACGATGCTTCTGATGTTTCAGACAGTTAGTGGTTTGAATCGATTCAGGAAATGCCTCTCTTCTCCTCAGAGCGCCAGAGACATCGAGTCGAGGATGAGGAACGAGACCAGACTGAAGCTGTTCACTCTGGACCCCGACACGCAGGTAATGAAGTGTAAAGCACATTTCAGTTACTCCCATGTGGTAACAAGATCCAACGTAACACTCCCTAATCAAATATAATACCTTCCTTTGTACTGTCCTTCCTTAGAAACTGGACTTCTCAGGAATCGAGCCGGACGTGAAGCAGTTTGAGGAGAAGTTTGGTAAACGCGTTCTGGTGAACTGCAATGACCTCTCGTTCAACCTGCAGAGCTGTGTGGCCGAGAACGAGGAAGGACCGACAACAAACGTAAGGATGATCTCTTTCTGGACACAACAGGCTCCCAATAACAGAAATATCATTATCCGGATTACGAGGGACGGATGAGGAGGTTTGTTAAGAGCAGCCGGATGGACTCGCCTCATTATTTGAGCTGCTGAATAAGTCCTGTTGCATAGCAACCAGGCTACAGGCCCAGTAATGGGGAACGATCTGTATAATGGACTGTGATGTCCTGCTGTCCCTCCCAACAGAAAGTGTCTATTAAAGTGTCAACATGTCAAGACTCTGTCTCCAAAGAGACACCACTGACAGGACACACACACTCGTACACACAAACACGCAGAGCAGAGTCTGAAGAGTGTTCGACCAGCTCCCTCCTCTGAAACTTTAAGGGTATAGATCATTATTGGAAATTCACTTTTTAAAACTTGAACATCTGCCAACCACTGACAGATAAATACAATTCACTCGCCACTCAATGGTAACTCATTCCATGTTTAACCAGCATTTGGCTTTGGCTTTCCCAACCTGGTATAGCTATCATCTACAAATAAGATATATCTATAGTAGCGTATATCCCTCATAGTGGACCATAGTGGCTTTATCCGTCCTGAACTAACAATAAACAATACCACAGGCAGCTGGTTTAGCTCAGTTGGTAGAGCAGGTGTCCCATGAACAGAGGCTGTAGTCCTTGTCGCACTGATCGCAGGTTCGACTCCCGGTCTGCCGATCATTTGGTGCATGTCATCCCCCACTCTCTACTCCCAACATTTCCTGTCTCTCTTCAGCTATCCTATAAATAAAGGCAAAAATGGCTGTATTAAGCTTTTTTTGCAGACTGGTTTACAAATGCAAAAGAAAAGATTAAAAAAACTAATACAAACCATCTTCTTCTCCTGCTCAGGTGGAGCCGTTTTACGTCACTCTGTCGCTCTTCGACCTTCAGAACGGCAGGAAAATCTCCTCTGACTTCCACGTAGACTTAAACCACCCGTCCGTAAGGGGCTTAGTGTCCAAAAACACCAGCCAGTATATGAACGGTGGAGGGGACGCCCACCCTGAGGGGCAGCGGTTGGTCCATGGAGTGCCAGAGGCCACCATGCAGTATCCAAAACAGGTAAGTCATGAAAAAAGACACATAGTACACAGTGAGTAGTCTACAGCCAGGATATTGGGACCAGCTTTGAACTTAACGGTAATGTCAGCATGCTAATGGGCTAACTATGCTAAATGCTGATATATCAGGTATGTTCACTACATTTACTTAGCTCGCTAGCATGCAATGTTTGATAATTTGTGCTAAACAAAAAGTATAGGTGAGGCACTATAGGAAAAATCAGTGTGCAACAATGTTGTGTTGGGATTCATCCTTTGGGGAACATAAATGTCCGCCCCAAAGTGATGGATCATCCAATGATTAGCGTTAGCATGCAGCTAGCATGGCTAAAAATACTGTGCTAGCTCAAAAACTTCCCTCCTAAGATGTGTATTTTGTTACATATTCAAATGTATCAATTGATATGTAAAACAAATACTTAACATGCATGAAATTCTAACATTATCACTGTCTCCACAGGGGGTGTTCTCGGTAACGTGCCCCCACCCAGATATCTTCTTGGTGGCCCGCATTGAGAAGGTGCTTCAGGGGGGAATCAACCACTGTGCCGAGGCGTACATGAAGAGTTCGGACTCCACCAAGGTACTGACCCACACACAAACTTTTACCACCAGCCTCTTCGCAGCTCTGCAGCATGTTCCCCACACTCAGCGGATTCCTGAAGATTATTCCACATTATACACTGATAATCATCCGTGTTTTTAAGTGCTGAGCAGTTGCACCGAGTCTCAACAGAAGCATTGACTTTGGCTGTACAAATGTGGTCGTGCACCCTGCTGGGATTGTGGTGTGTAGAAATGCGATTCTGGAAACATGTGAAATATGCACATACTGAAAACCTGTTATTATTCATGCGTGTTTGTGTGTGTGTGTCTGTGGAGGGCATTTTATCTAGACTCTGTGTTAAGACTGGCAGCATGCTGAATATGTTAGCCTGCTGCACGGCCTAAAACAACTTGTGTGTCTGAAGTGATGGAGCTCAAATCACACTGTGTTCCTGTTTTCCACCAGGTGGCACAGAAGGTCCTGAAAAATGCCAAGTGGGCGTGTAGCCGGTTGGGCCAGTACAGGATGCCCTTTGCCTGGGCAGCAAGGTAAACTATCTCTTTAACAGTTTTATCTTTATTTATTTAATCAGGTTCTTCACTTTATTTTCAGCCTTAAGTAGTGTTCACTGTATTCCAGGACCACATACAGAGACACACATAAACAGTACATACTATATCAGAATCGGCATCAGTTTTATTGGCCAAGTATCTGGGCACATACAAGGAATATGACACTTTTTTTCTTAACTCTCAGTGTACAGACACGCAAATTGACATACTACACTTAATACAAGAACAAGTTAGACAACACTAAAAAACTAAGACTGCTATATACAAGCTGTCACAGCCCGGCTCTTAGACTGCGACAAAAACGGGAGACACATGGGTATACTAATCAAAGAATTAATTTATTTACAACATAAATAATCAAAACCAACAAAAACATGTAGATATGAATAATGTGTAAAGTCAGTCGTGTGGGGTGTGGATGGGTGTAAATGTGTTGCATGGATGTTGTTGTGTAAAAACAAAGAAGAACAAACAAAAGAGCAACGCAGAGGTGTGTGGTGATAGGAGGTCTGCCCAGAGACTGGCTGCTGCTGCTGCTGCTCTGGCTTAAATACATGAGACACACCGGGCCCAGGTGTGTCCCATTCACCTGATTAGCCTGCCACCAGGTCTGCAGTCCTGGAGACAGAGAGCAAAACAGCAGTAGAGCCTACCAAGTAGAGGGGCCGTGACAAAGCCTATGAATACAATTTATTTATACATTATTTAAAAAACACTTATAGACAGAAGACACAAGACAATAGTGCAATAGAGAGTATTTTACATGACAGTACATACCGTATTTTACAGACTATGCAGTCTCTCAGTAAGGACACAATAGTAATTTAAATACAAACGATATATTAGATGTCATCCAGTTAAACCTGCATGGAGAAACAGAACCAAGCAAAGACATTTAACTTAGTTCTTTCTGAAAAATACTTGCTGCTCTTTTGCTCTGCCTTTTATTCTGTCTATAGTGTACCTGCAGCACAGTTCATGAACCCACATTACATTAGTCCAGGTTTATCATTTTGAGCGTACAAAGTCCTTCCTAATCTCATAATCTCATTGCAGTTAACCAATTCAATAATAAATGAAGCTTTTAAGTCCTTCATCAAGCAAAAATATTAATCCTTTTGATTTTGATTATTTCTATATAGTTATTTTTAATGCCTGAAACTGCTGGCGGGGGGTAGGTGTCAGACGAAGTGATTAACTGCATGCTGCCTTTGTTTACATTTTCCAGGGCAAACATTTAAAGTGAGTGATACTTATGACTGTTAAAGAAAGCAGGATGAGATGTTTTGTTAAAAACCACCACTTAAGCATGAACAAGACAAAATCAGCGAAGAGATAAGAGGTACAGCTTTGTCCACAGGGGGCGCCAAAATCAAGACAAACAGAAAGTTCCTCACAGGAGCTTTAAGATAATTGTAGATTTTAGCTCTGGGCTGTAAATTTCCTTAATTTGTCCAATAAGAAATAATCTTGCTAATTCAAACAGGGTATTTGCGGGACAAGAGATATATTCCTGACTCTTCTTCTCCTTCTCGCAGGCCTTTGTTCAGAGACGCTTCAGGGACTCTTGACAAAAGTGCTCGATTCTCGGCTCTGTACCGACAGGACAGCAACAAGCTATCTAATGACGATATGCTCAAACTGCTGGCTGATTTCAGAAAGTAAGTATCGCTTTTATGATGGCTCTGAATTATAAATTGCCTGAGTCCTCTCGCAGATGTTCTCAAAAGGTAGGTTGCACTTTGGAAAACGCTGGTCAGGTTTAAAAATCAGATGTTTGCTCACATCTGTGAATGTGGTTTGATAATATATACCATCCGTCTCTTCTCACTCTGGTCTGTGGGAGATGATAGCAAAGGCTTAACTGGAGTTTATTTTCCTTTCCTCAGGCCAGAGAAGATGGCCAAGCTGCCTGTAATCCTAGGAAACCTCGACGTTACCATTGACAATGTAGCCCCAGACTTGACAAGTAAGGCCTCTGAATTCTCTCCATGCAGCCAATATTAGTGATGAAAGCTGTTTCTGCTCAGACCGGATCGGTCACGTCGTCTGCCGGCTGTTTATTTGGTCTCCCCCCCCTCCTGCTTCTGTATGTAGATTGTGTTACCTCATCCTACATTCCTGTGAAGCAGTTTGATGTCAGTGAGAAGACCAACGTGTTCTTTGAAGTGGAGGAGTTTGTGCCGTGCATAGCCAAATGTTCTCAGCCTTTCACCATCTACAACAATCACCTCTACGTCTACCCTAAGCACTTGAAGTACGACAGCCAAAAGTCTTTCGCAAAGGTATCAAACTTTTAAATGTTACTTTTCACTTTATGGTCACTTTCCTTTCCTATTGTTGGCTAACTTGGTCAATTCCCACTCTTGTGTCTTCCCTCAGGCTAGAAACATAGCTGTCTGCATTGAGTTCAAGGACTCAGATGAAGAAGAGGCTGTTTCACTGAAGGTAAACTCAAATATGTCCTGCAAATTGCTTCCAAATCCCCAAAGCACACTCCCTCCTAACACCGGGAGCAATGCTAACTAATGCTCTTATTGCACAGTGCATCTATGGTCGACCTGGAGGACCTCTGTTTACCAAAAATGCCTTTGCTGCAGTATTACATCACCAGCACAACCCTGAATTCTACGATGAGGTAAGACTCACTGCACCAGATGTCTAAAAATACAAGAACTAAGCGCCATTCAAGAGCGTGATTTAATAAATTCAATGACTCATTGGTTATTTGCGTTCTCTTTCCTTAGTTTAAGATTGAGCTGCCAACTCAGCTCCACGAAAAACACCATCTGCTCTTCACCTTCTACCACATCAGCTGTGAGAGCAACAGCAAGGCCAGCACCAAAAAGAGAGACCTGGTCGAAACTCAAGGTGACACACTGTTTCCATATTCACAATCGCCTCATTTCAGCTGACTGTTTCGGCTGACTGTCTTGCCTTCTGTCTCCTCTCTCAGTGGGTTTCGGCTGGCTCCCCCTGCTGAAGGACGGCCGGGTGATCATGAACGAAACACAGATTCCTGTGGCTGCCAACCTGCCCGCTGGATACCTGAGCTGTCAGGAGGGAGCCAGCAAGGTAGAGTGCATGTTCAAAGCCACAACCCAGAATAGGTCAACATGTGATCTATTGTGGCATCTGTTAAGATAAAGGCATGAAAACATTACAAATATCTACTGAATCATTGAGTGAAGGATTGTTGCATTGTCCTCGTGTGCAGCACTCAGGTCCTGAAGTCAAATGGGTGGATGGAGGCAAACCTCTCTTTAAGGTGTCCTCTCACCTCGTGTCCACTGTTTACACTCAGGTTCGTTTCTTTTATTTAAAACTCTGATTCACCCTTTGTTTTTCATTATATTTATTTTTCATATCTGCAGTTCTGTTGTGATTTCATCACAACCCAGTTCATGGAATAAATTGTATTCTGATCTTCTCTGTGTCTCTCACAGGATCAACATTTGCACAACTTCTTCCATCACTGTCAGAGCATCCCGCCTGCACCCCAGGTGTCAGGAGGAGAACTGGTCAAGTACCTGAAGGTAAAACAAAAGTATACAAAGCAGAGATTAAGTACATGTAGTCTGGAAATGTGATATATTAAAGTTATATACATACAACGGAAGCCCTTAGCGGACATGCATCCATACATTATTTACTCTATTATTTCTGGTTGTTTTCTCGACTTATTTTTCACGTTATCACGAGATCATGACGCGGCACCGCCATAATGTCAGACGATCATAACTCTTATCACCAGAGTTGTAAAAGCACAAAACAAACATAGAAAGAAGCTTAACTTACCTCATTAGTGTGGGCAATGGCAGCATGGCCTGTCCTGGTCTGTAACATCACAGTGAGCAGCTTATTGTTTTGTTTTCTAGATCACGTTATAATTGGAAAACCAGCTTTGTTTTCCCGAGATAACATGAAAAATAAAAAAAGTCGAGATCTCCAGAAAACGACCAGAAATAACTTATGACCGGATGCATGTCCACTAAGGGCTTCCGTAACATACAGTCATTGTATTTAGAGGTTTATGCTTTTGCTTGATGTTGCTTTTTCTACTAAAATGTGCCCTCGTGTATTTGTTAAAGGAAGTGTTGTTGCCTTGTAGGTCAATGAATCCATCAGCTTGTATATGCTGCACATTCTTCAACCAGTCTGTTAGTGCTACTCTAAGTAATACTTAAACCACAGTTGATAGTATTGACTGTATACACTGTATGACTGACTGCACATGCTCTGCAATAATGCATAAATCAAGGTTGGGAATTCAGTCTAAACCGAGTGATATTGTATCCTGTAAGTGTTTGTTTTCTTTATTAACTTGCAAATTACCGTCACTCATTCTCAGAGACAAACCGCAGACAGTCATACTTAGCTGGTGCTGAATCACGTGCAGATTAATGTTCTACTTTGTGCCCCAGCTTGCAAACAGCACACTGTCCTGACTGTTTGCACAGAGCTTTTTTATTACTGTTTATACAAAATGTAATTACACAAATTTAAAGCCAATACCCGTAAATCTAACAAACGTCTACCCCCAGCTTTTATTTTCATTCGTGTATTTTCATCTGGTCGCTCAGTTATCACTCGCTCTTATCTGAGTCCTCCCTCAGCTGACTCTCCCCCTGGTGGATACTTGCATGCAGAGTGAAGTATCTCTAGGGCTCTAATGTAAACACAGCAGTAAACACGCACAATGGCCACAGGGTCACGCAGCAGGTCAGCCGTGCTGCCTGGCAGCTTGCCAATTGAATTGGCAAGGCTTGTGCTAGCTTCCTGTACACAGTCTGTTCTGCACCAGTACCTACGCTCTGCCATGTTCCAGGCAACTGAACCAAAACGTGTAGGTGATTAGAGCAGCGCTGTTCATCACGTCTGTTGTTGTTTCGTCCTACTGTATAATTCATTAACCTTCTGTGATCTACATCACAACGTCACTGTGTTCCACATTTATTCTCCTCATTGTAGAAATAATGCTCTGCCTTTTTTTTAACCCCCAGAGTCTGCATGCAATGGAGAGTCATGTAATGATCAAGTTCCTGCCCACCACCCTGAACCAGCTGTTTCGGGTGCTCACCAGTGCCACCCAGGAGGACGTGGCAGTCAACGTCACAAGGCAAGTTTCCCTGAGGCGATCTTTGACTTGATCTTTGCTCTGTACTTGTCAGTCTGTAGGGACTTGACTTGGGAACCGGAAGCTGGGACTGGTGGCTGGAGAGGTGCCGGCGCTCACTCTGACATGTCTCCATTAATGCATGTCCATGTTCAGGTGTATTTCAGGCCTATGTGTGTATAGCATGTTTCTAATAACAGTGAAAAAAGTTGATTTTCCCACCGGGAATTAATAAAGTATATCTTCTTCTGCTTCTTCTTCTTCACCAAAGCATACAAATTAAGTAAAATATAAAAAATAAATGGAGTTAGAGTTGGAAATATGGCATTTTCTGCATTTCTATGCACAAGCCAACTTTGTTGGAACCTGCTTTTAATGGCAAATTTTCTGTTTTTTATGACTTTTCCATTAAAATATATTTTTTTTAATGAATGACTATAAAAAAACAAACAATTTATCATTTATATATTTTGCCAGATGCAGGTCTGGTGCTGGAAACATCATAAATGATTGCCCATGTGTGCGAAATGTGTTTTTCCCACCTTCATTAAGATTTTTTGTTCAAACACATTCCTCAATAAGACTTCCTCATGTGCAGGAACATTGAAGTCGTCATTTAAATTAGGTATTAAAAAAGGGTTATGATGCAACTATGTTTAAAAACTGTTACTAAAAAAGGCCTCCAGCTCCTTTTTCTCACACATGCATTCCTTTCTCATTGTTTCCTTGTAGAGTCATGATTCACATTGTTGCCCAGTGCCATGAGGAGGGGTTGGAGCACTACCTGAGATCATATGTGAAGGTAAACTTCACGTGCTACGTATCCCAACTCTCTATCTAAATGTTGTGTTTGTATTAAGTGATCCTCATTGTCCTCTCTGCATATGTCTGACGCAGTATGTCTTCAAGACGGAGCCGCACACGTCGTCCACCTCGCGATCAGTGCATGAGGAGTTGGCCAAAGCTATGACCGCGATCCTGAAGCCTTCCACTGACTTTCTCACGAGTAACAAGCTCCTCAAGGTAACATAGCTCCACTTTTTAAAATGATTACACAGTGTGTGATTATAATTGACATGAATTTCCTTTTTATTGTTGTCTGATTGATGTTTTCCTGCCCTGCAGTACTCCTGGTATTTCTTTGAAGCCTTAGTCAAGTCCATGGCTCAGTACCTGATTGAGAGCTGTAAAGTGAAGGTAAGTCTGTCACGACATGTGTGTTTGACTCAGGGGTGTCTGCCTCTGTGTGTTTTATTACAGCTTAGCTTCTTCACTGTAGCTTAAGACATGCCAGGTCTTGTGGACAGCCACAGCACCACAGTCAGAGTATTACGTATCCACAGGCTGTCCCACACCGCGGTGCAGTTTAATTAGATGCATTTGTTCATGCCCAGTAAGCAACCACATCCCTGTGTTTAACCTCCACTGGTTTATATTGTGGAGGCCGCAGTGGAAGCACGTAAATCCTCCATGAGAGGACAGTGCACCAGCCTGGAAACTTGAGGTTTCAGCACAATGCTGGAGATTTGTTATTGTCAACCAATCCCATGTCAAGACAAAAACCAGAGACTTTTTCAGTCTGTCTCTTATTAGGTCCAAACTTCCTAACACTGTCTGTGGCTCCAGCACAAATATTTAGGTATCAAATCATTTTTCAAAACAACAGCATTTGTTATACATTACTTTATATAGAGTATATAGTAAAGAATTTAGGGACTATTTTCAGCCATGTATTAATACATATTTCATGAGATATTAAGTATTATACAACAGTTAGTTCCTACCATGTAATCTGATTGGACGAGAGGCATTCCATGAGTGCTGATATAGAGAAACAACATCACTGGGACTTTTCACTCTATGTATCACTCCGCCTCAACCAGGTGAATACTTTTAACTAACATTACAGCAGACTGTGTATGTCTACATTGATCAGGCTGGTACCTTTGAATCACACAGCAGACTCTTATTTCACTGGTTGATGATAAATTACAGATAAATGTACATCATACAAACAGCTGATCTGTGGTAACCTGTAGACACAGAGTGCAGGAGAATGTTTGGGTTGCTTGGCAACAAAAGTCCAGTTTCAGTTAAAGTGTGGGACTAGTGTAGTAAAAAATAATCTATTGTTGATTATTACTGTTTACTACTATTTGCCGCTTGTGTAACTGTGACGACCGAATCACAGCAGTGATGATATTCAGTGTGACATCACTCCCTCTCGTGTGACATTGCTTAATTTTCCGGCATTAGAACAGTGTATGTTGGACTGATTTGGATGTATGTAGATTTTAATGAGGTAACATAACCTCAGTGAAACATAGTGGCACATTGGTGTGTTTAAGTAGCTATCAGACAGCAAGGCAGGTCTATGTCACAGCTAAAAGCTCAGGGAGATCTTTCATTGCATTTTTTGACTATAAGAAAAATGTAGAAAGTAACAAGACTACTCTTTTAATGTGGGGTATATTAGCTAGATAATTATATTTGTACATACATTTTGCTATGCCCTACAGCTGTCCAGGAATCAGCGCTTCTCAGCGTCCTTCCATCATAGCGTGGAGACTCTGGTCAACATGATGATGCCTCACATCACTCAGAAATACAAAGACAACCTGGATGCGGCCAGGAACGCCAACCACAGTCTGGCAGTCTTCATCAAGGTCAGAAATCACAGTTACTGTATCTCACACGTTAGTATATTATTGAAAATGTACAAATGAATATCTATTTAATTATTGCTATTTTTCCCTATTCATGTGTAGCGCTGTTTCAACCTGATGGACAGAGGCTTTATGTTCAAGCAGATCAACAACTACATCAACTGCTTTATGCCTGGAGACCCAAAGGTACCCTGACAATACAAACAGTAAATACATTCATACAAACAAATTTAACAACAGCTTGTTGAAATGTGCAGATTCTTGTTTGGGTATTAAAGCTGCCGCTGTTTCTGTTGCAGACGCTGTTTGAGTTCAGGTTTGAGTTCCTGCGTGTCGTGTGCAACCACGAGCACTACGTCCCTTTAAACCTGCCCATGCCTTTCGGAAAGGGAAGGATACTGAGGTTTCAAGGTGAGTAGGCGCTCAAAAGTCTAACTAAACCATACATAAAAGAGCCTTTTGTTGTAGCAGCCTTGATTTTACAGAATGTACTTTTTTTGTGTTCCTTCATTAGCTTTATTATCTCCATATGATACGGTGGAGTCAAACGATACTCTAGTCGGTAGGTGCCGGGGTGTGCTGCTTGCATGTCATCTCCAAAAAGAGCAGACCTCGATCTAATCATTCAGCCATGAAAAGAATGGATAAAATTATTAACTGGAAGACGTGAATTAAATGAATGATCTTCCAGTTCCATCCTGAAAGATTATACTGTTTATAATTAGTTGCATATATAAGCTGGGACTGGCTCTTTGTGCAGATGCTGGGGATTATATTTGCAAGCGTTTCTGTTTTGAAGTGGAGAATGATTCCAAAGAAAGCAACATTACTTTCCTAAATAATCACATCTTTAGACAAAACAATCTGTTTCGTTTGATTAAAGTCTTTTTGGGGAATCGTGAGTGTGATTTGTAGTTGCTTTTCTTGTTTTAAATACGGCTGGAAGCCATCTGTGAACAGCTGTGCAATCATAAGCTTCAGTCCTGTTTGTCTTTTTCTACAATGATCACTGTTGATGTGAAGCAGCAGCTCATTTACACAGCTTGAATGTGTCAGACATGAATTCCAAGCTTATAGATGGAAGAATGTGTCAGAAACTAAGATATTTGCATCGTTCACCAGATTTTAAACGTGATCAACACTCTGTTTATGTCTGAGCTCGTCTGTCCTGTTTCATCTCTTTGTAGCAGACGAATGAAATGAAAATACTTTCATTGTTTGGACTCTTTTCTCCTCACACCTGCCTCCTCTTCATCCCTTCAGACCTCCAGCTGGATTACTCGCTGACAGACGACTTCTGCAAGAACCACTTCCTGGTCGGGCTGCTGCTCAGGGAGGTCAGTGCAGCTCTGCAGGAGTTCAGGGAGATCCGTCAGAACGCCATCCAAGTGCTGAAGAGCCTGATGATAAAGCACACATTTGATGACCGCTACACCTCCAAAGTAAGCAGCTCTTTCTTACTTCTTTGTTTCTTTTGTCTGCACTTCATCTTCTGATGTCGTTTGTTATCAGGAGAAATTCTAATGAGAGATCTATTTGTTTTTCAGAGCCAGCAAGCCAGGATGGCCACTCTGTACTTGCCCTTGTTTGGTCTGCTTCAAGAGAACGTGAACAGGCTGAATGTGAAGGAAGTCGCCCCTTTCCCCATCAACCACTCCAACAATGTAAGGGAGCCACCTAGTGGTTTCTGTTTAGTATTATATCCTCTTACATACTGTAGCTTGTATTTAATTTCTTAATACAGGAAAAAAGCAAAACATAACAAAAGCATAACTCCTTAAATCTAGACTTCTAGATCTATCTAGACTAGAGTATCTAGATCTTCTATCTAGTCTCCTGCACTTTGCTCTCTGACTAGAACCTGTGGATTTTAGGATCTGTCCTTGTATCGATTAAAATGTTGCATTTTTTCCCTCAGAATGGAAGAGAAGATTCACTTTTCACCAACGCTTTGATGACACCTCCCAGGTCCAGCACCTTTCTGGACACCAGCTTGCACAAAGATGTGTTTGGAGCCATCTCTGGCACCTGTGAGTGGAAAGATGATGCTGAAAGAATCTTCTTTTCTTTTTGGTTCCTTTATTAATAAAACACTTCTTCGTCTTTTTCCTAACAGCTTCACCTCACACCTCATCAACCCCGAACATTAACTCTGTGCGCCACGCAGACTCGCGTGGCTCACTCATCAGCACTGATTCTGCCAACAGCCTGCTGGAGAAGCACAACGACAAGGGCAACTCGCTGGACAAGGTACATCTGAGAAAGTGCTGCCAGATGCCTGCAGAGTAATTTCATAGAACTTCTATTAGAAATCAAACTATCCTAAAGATAGCAGAGGTCCCCTTGTAATGACAAAAGTACCACAAGAAGTCAGCCCTTGTTAACTTGTACCATTAACTCCCCCACCTTACCTGTACGGCTGGCCGTGGCAGAAGGAGAAGTTTGCACGGAGACACTCTGTCAATGTCCCGCGCCTCTCTACGGAGACTGATGAGACCATGCTCTCTGTGCGCACCAAGCGCGTCACCATGGACTTCTCCCTGCTGTCTGTCCCCTGGGTGTCAGAGGGCACCCTGCAGCCCAGCATTTCACTTCAAGTACAAAACCTTCCTTCACACAGTCATCCTCCCCTCTTAGGAGTGTCCCACCTGGGAGTGTTAGAGTGTGTGAGAGTGTCCTTGTGTCCTAAGCCCTTTCTTTGCCAGATGAGTCTCAGGCTTCGGCCTGTTCGTCTCTGGTGCTGTAAAGCAGCCCTGCTGTACCACAGGGCCTCACAGGGTTTGTCTCTGCTGTTTTTCCAGATGTTCCTCAGCATGCAAGGGATTTCTTACTGCTACGTGTGCCGTGTCATTTTCCGCTTTCAATGATAGACAGCCTCAAACTAAATCTGAAGGGTCCATTAAGCAGAAAACATTTGATTTACTTTAGGTTGTTTGTTTTATCTTTTGTTGAAGCTGTTTTCATTTTTGATATTTGGCGGCTTTTATAGCAATGTTGGTAAAAGCATAGAGGGGAAAGGAAGATAGAAATAACTGCAACACACCTCCACAGTTTTTTGTCTACCCCTTCTTAAAAACTAACTTTAGCCTTGAGATATCCACCCCATTACAAAGCCATGGCCTCATGCTTTCCACTCAGTCATCCCCAGCCAGTCTCATGGTCTAGACTAACTGCTGGCAAAGGAACGTGCTTGGTATACCGCCAACCCCCTTGCTGTGGTAGAGCTGTTGCTCCGCTGCTTTGGTTCTGTTTTCTTCCTGCTCTCTGCCTGGGAGAAAATGGGAGAAAAAAGCTGGGAGAGAAGGTGGTTGTTTTTCCACAGTGCATTTTTACCTGCAACATCTGAGTGAATGATGACCACTACTGTAGTGTACCTCGTCTTTTGGAATTTCAAAATAAAAGCTGTAAACAGTTTCTATCACACTGTGGTTTATCTTGAGGCATGAAAGGGAGTTAGACAGAGCTACTGACCGTAACAGGATAATCTGTGTGTCTTTCTGTGCCTGACTGGGTTCTCTCTCCCTCAGAACCAGCCTGCTTCAACGCTGGGCAGTACCCTCCTGCGATGTGATAAACTGGACCAGTCAGAGATCAAAAGCCTCCTCATGTGCTTCTTACACGTGCTCAAGAGCATGTCTGAGGGTAAAATCTCAGCCCGTCTCTTTCACACTGAGCTTATTTACTTGTCTACAATCGAAAAAATTAATTAAAAATTAAATTTATAACAAATGAATATGAATGTCTGTCTCTTCCAGATGCTCTGTTCACGTACTGGAACAAGGCCACATCCGCTGAATTAATGGACTTCTTCACTTTAGTCGAGTAAGACATCTTGAATAGCTTTAGTAACAACCCTGACATGATAAATATAGTTTATAAGTTATTGTGGCTGATGTTCACTTTCTTCTCCTCTCAGAGTTTGCCTCCATCAGTTCAGATACATGGGAAAGAGATACATCGCAAGGTAATGTTATCATGAATGCCAATCTCTCAAGGATTTTAAGTTAAATTAGTTCTTGAAGGACTTCAGCATTTTAGTACAGTGGTTCCCACCTTCCTTCTGCCATACCCCACAGCCCCTTAGAAACCAACCCTTAAAGACATCAACTGACATGTTTGAATTGTGTTCACAGATTTTAGATAGGTTGTTTAACACTATATAAAGATGTAAACTCTTAAAATATTTTTCATACAGCTGAATTTTCAATGTTTTTTGTCAAATATGTATACTAAGACCACTTGAAGTTGCAGGAGTTGAAAGGTCAACCTTTTGTCCATTAGCTTGCTAACGGATATTTTTTTCACAATTTAACCTTGTCTTTTAACTAAAGTAAGCTTTAACAATTAACCATAAACAATGTATTACTTTGAGCTCAAAACTGGATATCTATTTCTTGGCTTCATCCACTACTATAATCGACTTTAACAGTTTATCCATTGCTAACTGTCTGTTAGCTTAAGTGCGGTTACTTTTAACGTTAGCTAACCATCTCAGTGTTTGCATACTTTGACCTAATTCAACAGTTAATCCATAAAGTTAAACTTACACATTTTAACTGTTCATCCATAACTTTTACCTAATTATTTCCACTGTTTATTACTTCAGCTTAGCATCTTCACAGTTAAGTTGATATAGCTAACTATTTGACCGTTTGCGTAAAACTTTAAGCTAGTGCTTTTAGCCATTTATCCATTAATGTTACTTTTAGCTAATTAAGTTAGTTCAACCGTTTACTAACTAGCTAACTGTTTTAACAGTCTGTCAGTTATTTTTAGCTATTTAATTTTATGAGCCTTACTGTTAACGTGTCAGTTTTAGCAACACTTTAAACCGTTTATCAAGTACTTTGAGCTAGCTAGTTCAACCATTTATCCATTGCCCTTTGCTTAATATTTTAACCTTTGTTCATTTGTTTTAGCTAAGTCAAATATCTATCCATAACTTATTATCTCAACTGTTAGCCATTACTTATAGCTAAGTAACGTTGAACCTTTAGCTATCATTTTTAGTAGTGCATCCATTAGTTTTACATTAGCTTATCGTAACTCAACTTTCTCTGCACCCGGACTTTGACTCTCAATTGTGACGCATGGTGTTTCAGTTGATTTAAAATCAACTTTGATTGTTATTTGTTGATTGAGTATATTGAGCACAGTTTTAGACAATGTAATTAAAATGTATTTAAACACACATACTGAACTATCCTCACTTTTTGGGGGGTGATCTGGCCTTGACTTCCAGAGGGCTTTGGGTGTTCACTATCTCTAACCTCCCACCACTGTTTCTATCTCTATTCACTTAAATGCTGGCAAGTTTAACAAAATAAAACAAAACCTGGCTCCTGCCCTGTCCTGCTTGGGTAAGACTAAAAACTAGAACTGACTCTCTTCAACTAAATGCATGATATCTTCTCAACCAGTAAAAGTTGCAGTGTTGTGACACAACGCCTGGCTCTTAAGTCATGTGCCATCTGTCTTTCTCATTCTAATATGCATGGCGTTTGCATTAAGTCACTGCTTTATTGCTGCCTCTGCTGCTTTGATTTGTGTCTAATTAAACTGCATGCCAACAAATATACAGGGCACTGGTTTACTGCAGCAGCTGCTCAGTGAGTCTATATGTAAAAGACATACACGAATATTCAAATATTGTTTTCCAGTTGGATTTTATTTGGTGTTTTTTCATTTGAATTACATCAGTTCTGTAGTTTACAATATGTAAATACAGAATTGACCTTAGCTTTGAAAATCTAATCAAAGCAAATCTGCTTTTGCAACCAGGACAAAAAATTGGAACAAAAAAACAATTCACCCTAACCTGCTTCACTAACTCCTTCTCTGCTACTAGTCTGCCATTCATCTAACATTGTCCTGTTTCCTCATCAGGAACCAGGATGGGGCAGGACCCGTAGCACATGAGCGGAAGTCTCAGACTCTGCCTGTGTCCCGTAACAGGGCGGGAATGATGCATGCCCGCTTACAGCAGCTCAGCAGCCTGGATAACTCATACACTTTTAACCACAGTAAGTGTCCCATACTGTCATTTTTATCACAGGTCCTCTACGAGAGGACCCCCGCCGCTCTCAACCTCACCCTATTTAGTCTGACTCCTCAAGCTTTTCAAACATCATCTTCATCAACATCACCCTCTTCCTCATTCTCTGTGTAAACCCAGCCTGCTGTCGAGCAGATAATGCCTTAGAAAGTATGGGTGCATCATGAATACATTAAAGTGGGGCTAAGGAAGCTGTGTGCAGCTTTATGTTGATTTTATATAATAGTCTTTAGCTGTGTGCTCAGTCTGTTGAATGGCATCATTTAATACAGTTTCTTTGTGTTTTCAGTGTAAGAAAGATTTCAAGTATTCTTGGAATATCTGTAGACCATGGTAAGAGTGTATCAGGTTAGCAGGCAGTTTGCAGACTACTTCACTGGCTCTGTTCATTTGGTTGAATTACAAGCATGCCTATTTTAACAGAACATTAGCTTTCAGAGTCTTCACATCCATCTGGCCAGCTCATCTGCTCTGAGCCTAATTTTACATTTCACTTTCTGGAAGAAAAAAAAGCAATCCATGAAAAATATGAAAAGGGTTTCATTCCAAAACACTGCCTTTCATGATACATTCAATCTCAAAATGTTGGCACTTGAGCAACATATTTGCTACAATTTGTAAACCAAATGAGTGCCTCACCAACGTGTCACCATTCATTTGATAGTAGGTGTTGATTTTTGGATGAAACTTAACCTTTTCAACATAATGATATCCTCCATCTTTCAAGCAACAGCTTTGCCTTTAACACTAAGATTTCATATTTCCAGAGATATGATATGATGTGATATGGCCTTTCTGAAGAGTAGTGAATTAGTGAACTGGTGTAAAGTGAAACGACTACAGCTTTCTGTTTCGTCCGTTTTAGCCTACAGTCACTCGGATGCAGACGTGTTGAATCAGTCTCTGCTGGAGGCTAATATCGCTACTGAAGTGTGCCTGACGGTCCTGGACACCCTAAGCATCTTCATCATGGGATTTAAGGTAACACATGAAATATAACTCGTCTCCTTTAAACAGTTTTTGTACTGGAACTATTTTATCTTAAATACTGTGCTTAGGTTATGTAAAGATAATGTTTCTAAATGATACTCTGCTTCTCCACAGACCCAGCTGTGCTCTGACCACGGCCACAGTCCGCTAATGAAGAAGGTGTTTGAGGTCCACCTCTGTTTCCTGCGGATCAATCAGTCAGAGACGGCCCTCAAGCAGGTCTTCACTTCGCTGCGCACTTTCATCTACAAGGTGTGAAAGACGTTGGATACCTGCCTAAAAATGATCTATCATCTTAGACGTTCATTGTAGCTTACATGTCTTGTCTTTTTCACCCTCCAGTTTCCCTGCACCTTTTTTGAGGGGCGAGCCGACATGTGCGCTGCTTTCTGCTATGAGATCTTGAAGTGCTGTAACTCCAAGCTGAGCTCCATCCGCAGCGATGCGGCCCACCTGCTCTACTTCCTCATGAAGAGCAACTTTGACTACACGGGTCGCAAGTCGTTCGTTCGTACGCACTTACAGGTGAGGTCGACGTTTGAATGGGGACCCAACTGGTTTTCAATGCTGTCATGTTCATCATTCTAGCCTTGAGTCCTTAAGACTCTTTGCCCTTTTTATTAGCTCAAACAAACATAATTAACTTTATTTATTCACTTGAAAATCAACATTATCTTGTCATATAAACACGATTTTAAAGTGATGACAGGTTTCAGAGATCGACTACAGAAAGAGACGAAATACATCTTACATCTTACTTTTTGAAAAACAAAAGGAAAAATATAAAAAAAGTATTTGACAGAAAATTTAATTTGCAATAATTATTATTATTATTATTATATTTACAAACATTATATTACAACTGGGGTGGCAATTTTCTGATGACGAGACCAATAAAGTTCTTTGGGAAACAAAGACGTCTTTTGATGTAATTTAATTGAAGAATAATAGAAGATGAGTAAAAGCAATTCACAACTCGAGCTGGGTCAGACCAGTACTTCACAGTGTATGTTATACATAACAGAAGAACTCCCTCTCACAGAGACAAAGCAAGGTGTTACTGTTATGACTTTAGCAGAGGCGCCTGACTATCTAGAGTTTACCCCTTGCTTTGGAGCTCTCGACCCAGATAAGGCCACCAACTATCTCTGTAAGACAGAAGGAGCAACAGTAAATCATGCACAAGACCCTGGAGAGGAGTAGACAGTGCATATCCTTAAAATTCACCTAAGCTGATTATACCATGATTATTGACTGTATAATAATAAAGAAGTTAGAACACATCATCAAACATGTTAACATTGTTCTCTGTGGGACCTCAAAGACTAAACAATATTTATTGATTCGTTTTCCTTTCTTTAGGTGGTGATTGCTGTCAGTCAGTTGATTGCTGACGTCATTGGTATTGGCAGTACCCGATTCCAGCAGTCTCTGTCAATAATCAATAACTGTGCCAACAGTGACAAAACTATCAAGGTCAGGACTTTATTTATGCACATAATTATCTTCTGGTTCCACTTTAATAGTTAAAATAATGTGCCCAAACTAGCAACAGCAAAGCTGACTGTTCTCAATTCTGCATCCTCCCTAACAGAACACAGCGTTCCCATCAGATGTGAAAGACCTGACCAAACGTATCAGAACAGTTCTGATGGCCACGGCTCAGATGAAGGAGCACGAGAGAGATCCGGAGATGCTGGTCGACCTGCAGTACAGCCTCGCAAAGTCGTACGCCAGCACGCCTGAACTACGCAAGACGTGGCTGGACAGCATGGCACGAATACATGTGAAGAACGGAGACCTGTCGGAGGTGAGAAGAGCTCAGTCTATGATGCTTATTAACATGTAATCTACTGTAGGTTTGTGTCTGTAGATGATTCTATACGACACCAATGATCAAGCACTGACTGGATAGATTTGGTATTGGTCCAGTTAATTGCACGTGTCTTATATCATTATACTATCAGCATCTCTTTTCTTATCTGACCTGAGTTGTTATTGTTGTTTACAGGCGGCCATGTGCTACGTGCACGTGGCAGCACTTGTGGCAGAATACCTGCGGAGAAAAGGTGATTATCTTTTTTCATTTGCACGCCACTAAGCAGCTCTGTTCTGTATTTTCTCTTTAGGCCACATGAATATTAATGTCTGAAAAATATTAAAGAATTATGTTAGCCTTCTCCTCTTAGCAATCTTTCTTTAATGTGTTGTAAGAAAGATCCAGCTCACTGTTTAAATGTTATCTCCCCTCATGTTGCTTGCAGCCATGATCAAGCAGGGCTGCTCGGCGTTCCGGGTCGTGACTCCAAACATTGATGAAGAAGCAGCAATGATGGAGGACGTCGGCATGCAGGACGTCCATTTCAATGAAGTATGCATTATTAATGCAAAGAAAAAGGATAAGGAACCATGTTTAAATGTGACTGTGCTAATGAGCAATCAAAGATTTGACCAGGGATTTAGATACAGCTTCATGTGCAGATTACATTTAGATTACTAGCCCTCAAGTTGAAGGCACTTTTTGTGTGTTGCCTTGGACAATAATATTATATTATTAATATATAGAATTATATATAATAAGTCAGAATTACTGCATATTTTTGTTAATTAAACACAAGATTCTTGTGCCCTATTGATAAGGATCGGCGCCTAGTCTAGAAACCCCTCCCCTTGTGCCCTCATCCCAATACTTCAGAGCTCCAGATATTAACACTGCTTATACTACCTACCCTACCAAATGGCTCCTAATGACCCCCCACAACTGCAGTTAGATGGGCAGTGAGAGCCAGCACATCAACAGGGTTATCAAGTGGGCACCTCCCTTCGCCTGTGTTTCATCAAGCTAGGCCCACGGCTTCTCGGGGAAGCTCAACAGTTAGCTCTGGTGTCCCAGAACCACCCACCTCCATGCTAGCTCTCACCGCCCATCACACCCACACACAGAACCTCTTTGTGCTATCATGTCCTGATGGAGAAATGCAACTATTCCTGGTGCCAACGTTGTATATCTCCCAGTAATGAGATGGTTGATTGTGTTTTTAAGCTATTATAAAAAGGTTTTCTCATACGCAATCTTGCAGTCTTCTACAAAAAGGTTTGTTACTCATTAGACTGCATTTCTATGTGCATTTGATCATATCTGGTCTTAATAGAGGAGGTTTTGCCTTATCAAACACTTTCTTATGAAGCTATATATTTCATTTCCCCCTTCCGTTATTCCCCCAGGACGTCCTAATGGAGCTCTTGGAGGAGTGCGCTGATGGGCTGTGGAAAGCCGAGCGTTACGAGCTCATCTCCGACATCTACAAGCTCATAATTCCCATTTATGAGAAGCGCAGGGACTTTGAGGTACACAGCTGCCTGATTGGGAAGTTTATTTCCCCCACAACGATCAATAATAATTTAGCCTCGTGTTGTAACGTTAGTATCTACAAATTTTTGATGTGATTTTTATAACTTTGCACAGAAACTGGCCCACCTGTACGACACGCTGCATCGGGCGTACAGCAAAGTGACAGAGGTCATGCACACAGGAAAGAGGCTGCTGGGCACCTACTTCAGAGTGGCTTTCTTTGGCCAGGTCAGTTTACCTTCACGAGGGTGCTACTTTTAATTTGCTGCAAGAATTGAGTTGCTGTTTTTTTCACAAAAAAGCACAAGTATTAATTTAATTGCTGATGTTAAAAAATAATGCACAGGTGCTGCTGAACGCTGTTTTATCTTTTAAAGCATGACCACATGCTGCGGCATTTCCTGATCCACTCTAACACCCTTTTCTGCTTTTTATCCTCTGTTGAAGGCAGCGGTAAGTTGTGCAATAGACCTCGCTAGCCGCTCTGAGCAGCCTGAGTCTTTGTGTGGTGGTGTTGGTGCTGCTGTAATCCATTGCATTTTTCAGTCATAGTTTGCTGTGTAAAGTTACAGTAACCACTGCTGCTTTCTGTTTCTGAGATCTGTTGCATGGCGCTCTTCTACTCATTTACTGCTTTTGTGTTACAAATCTAAGTTTGTAGGATTTAAGTACTGACACTGAGTTTTGTCTTATCTTGTGCAGTAATACGATAAATCTGTTGGGTGTGGTATCCATGTCTCTCTTGACATGAGGGTCTAACTGGTGTTGCTGTAGTTTGAAGTGTTGATTTTATCAGAAGTATTGAAGTAGTTGTTGTGGAATAACATGATTTTCTGCTGTCCACACCCTTATAGCAGTACCAGTTTACTGACTCAGAGGCTGAGGTAAATCCATATGAAAGCCAACATAGCAGTTTTGCTGCAGTGGTGTGTTAGGTTGTGTTGTGCTCCTCTGCTAATGCAGTGCTCTTCCACGTGCATTGCTTATCTTTTAGCCCTTTAACACCTCTTCGACTTGTTGTTAATCATACTAGTTAACCCTTGAAGGGCTGATAGTAGGATTCACTCTCACAGTGTAAACGCATGGCTTCCCCCATCTGTTCATGGGACTCTCTTAACCATTTTACATACAAGAGAAATGACTAATTAACGTGCTCCCACTGACAGTGTGAAATCTGTGCCCCCCATCTCTATCATTTGATGTGTCTCACATCATTTAAACTGACACTAGTTGGTGTTAGCAGTGGAGGGTTTTGTTGTATCTGTGTTTGGATGTTAGAGCTGAGACTTGAACATTTTAGATCAAAATAAAGCTAATTTTACAACCTAATTTTAACAAACTGTTGGCACAACTCCCTCCCACAACCCATGTATGGTTTGGTGTTGTACTGTTTGCTTCTTTGAATCTAAGCACACTGTTTTTTTCATCCCTTCTGACCATGTTATGTCTTTTTTAGGGCTTCTTTGAGGATGAGGACGGTAAGGAGTACATCTACAAGGAACCAAAATTCACCCCTCTGTCGGAGATATCGCAGCGGCTCCTTAAGCTGTACTCTGACAAATTCGGACAGGAGAACGTGAAAATGATCCAGGACTCTGGAAGGGTAACACTTTGTTAATATTTAATATGTGACATGCATGACCTTAAACATCCTACCTATTTTTTAATGACATGCATTCTCTGCAGATCAACCCCAAAGACCTGGACTCTAAGTACGCGTACATCCAAGTGACACACGTGACCCCGTACCTGGAGGAGAAGGAGCTGGTAGACAGGAAGACAGACTTTGAGAAGAGCCACAACATCCGGCGCTTTGTGTTTGAGATGCCGTTCACCATATCCGGCAAAAAGCAGGGCGGGGTGGAGGAGCAGTGCAAACGCAGGACTATACTAACCAGTAGGTGACCATATATATACTGTAGGCTCTAATGGCACATGGGATAAGCTCTTAAAGGGGTACTCACGCAATTCAGAAATGCAGTACTATAAAATGTTAAAAGATTTTCAGTAAAGGAAGTCAATTTTTGGGGGCTAAATATGAAGTATCAATGCATATTCCCTGTAACCTGACTGGCATGGGCACATCTCTTGACCACGTTTGAGGCCACATACACACACGATATTGAAGTCGAGTGTTAATCACTTAAGGCCTCACATTACTCAGCCCCGTGTGTGATTGTAAGATCTTGATTAGATTGTGAACATGTCAGCTATTTGTCAAGGATCTTTTCTAATCGTAATCACAGTTTTATTGTTTTATGGTGCAAAAGCTCCAAAAGTTCAACCTCGTCTTCTTATCTTTATTATCTGAGAGCTTTCAAAGCATGTCCCGCACGCGTTTGAGCAGATCCTGAGCTGTAAAACACATGCAAGAAGATTCATCCAAGTTGGTGACCCCCCCTTCTTGTTGTCTTTCTGTCCCCCAGCCACACACTGTTTCCCCTACGTGAAGAAACGTATTGCGGTGATGTACCAACACCACACTGATCTGAGCCCCATCGAGGTGGCCATCGATGAGATGAGCAAGAAGGTGGCCGAGATCAAACAGCTCTGCTCCTCCAGTGAGGTGGACATGATCCGTCTGCAGCTCAAACTGCAGGGCAGCATCAGTGTCCAGGTGCCTGCTCTGAATTCTGTCTACATACACACACACTTAACAAACAAAATAAGACAATGAAAATAACATTGCTGCCACATCCTCCCTCAGGTAAACGCAGGGCCGCTTGCATATGCCCGAGCTTTTCTGGATGATTCAAGCGCCAAGAAGTATCCTGATAACAAGGTCAAACAGCTGAAAGAGGTCTTCAGGTGAGATTATTTGACATAAATCTTCATCAATTTTGTGTAAATTCTCCTTTAACACATTTAACGTTTTTTTAATCAGGCATTTTGTCGAGGCATGTGGCCACGGCTTAGGCATTAATGAGCGCCTGATCAAAGAGGACCAACAGGAGTATCACGATGAGATGAAAGCAAACTACAGAGACCTCGCCAGGGAGCTGTCCATCATCATGCATGAGCAAGTAAGTACAGTATCCGGAGCTGAAGGATCACTGTAATTACTTTATGCGTAATGCATTTTAACACACATAATCTGCCCCTGAGACCGGGTTTGATATTCATTAAACGTTTGATCATGTCGTTGATAACACGCTCTTTGATAACACTATTCTCTGTTTTTCCCTAATGCTGACGTGAGCAGATTGGATGGTAATGCAAGAAGCAGCAGTGTGCATATAAGAGTTGTTACTTGTTGGTCCGGCCAGAATCACGCATCAGTTATCGGATAGAAAAGTACATTATAATAGGTATAAGGTTTTGCATTATCAAACCATTCAAAATTCTGATTTTACTGTACGTTTTGACCAATTTCTTGTCTTTGGAATATCATATCAGCCACATTTTTCTATTATTTTGCTTAATTGTAAAGTGTATATAAATGTATCAAATGTTTCTAAATGAAAAACAGCTTCTAAAGGTAAGGACAATCTCTTGGCCTTAAAAAGCACTGAATTGGTTGAATTGGCCTTATCTGTACATACCTGCAATAAATATGAAATGTACTAAACATCAGTCACACGTTCACTGTGTGACTAATCCTCCTGATTAGGGACTAACATTTATTTTAATAACAAATTAACCTTCTGATTGTACTCTTTATTTAACGTTGTTTGGTCTTAAACATGCAGAAAAAGTGACTTCTACAAATGTCTTGTTGTGCCCAACCAACAGTCAAAAACCAAAGATATTCGTCTTATTATGATAGTACTCTGAACATCCCAGATGCAGCAGCTGGCAAGACCAACAATCAGTTCAAACTTGTCTCTTTTAGATTTGTGACGTGTGTCCTTCCTGCATGTGTGAATAGTATTTATGTGTGCCTGTACATATATGTATATACATGTACAATGTTTATATGTATATACATGCATCTAGAAGTGTGTGCTTGTTATACATTTGTTTTAATTTTATACTTGCATAAAAAGATAAGTCCTATTTTTTTCTGTTGATGTTACGTGGATTGATTGTTTTAACTTTTTTCTGTTATTTGTATGTGTTCATCTCCACTGAGGGAGTGTTGAGACGGCATCGTAAAGATATTGTTTGTTAAATAAGTACAGCGTCAGATGTCAACAAATGTGAACAATGTCTGTCAGTGCAGTAAACACATGGCTACAGACAGCAGCTGATTAGCTTAGCTTAGCACAAAGACTGGAAAGGGGCAGAAACAACAAGCACAGCTCCGTCCAAAGGGAACTAAATCTGCAAACCGGCACTCCTAAAGCTCATTTAATAATGTCTTATATCGTGTAATTTGCCGGAAAGAGCTATGCTAGTTGTTTCCAGGTTTAAAGCTATGCTAAGCTAACCAGGTGCTCGCTGTAGTTTTACTGTACAGACACAACAGTGCTATCAATCTTCTCATTTCACACTAGTAAAAACAAGCATATCTCCAAAATGTCAAGTTATTACCAAGTTATTATTATGAGATGGTATTTGACAATATCATTCTTATATCATTATATCATTCTTCTTTCATTTCAGATCAGTCCTGTGGAGGATGGCATGAAGAACGTTCTTCCAGACTCGCTTCACATCTTCAACGCCATCAGTGGCACGCCAACCACTGCCACCATCCAGGGCATCCCCAGCTCTTCTTCTGTGGTATGATGCACGCCTGGGCTAGCCTTGAACTCGGCACCAGCGCTACCTGCTAGCCAGGCAATCCGGTGATGCCATATTGTCCCTTCCGAGCCCGGCCCTGCTTCTCTTCAGTCGGCGTAAAAGGGAAACTGACAAAAGCACGGACAACTCTGAGCAACTCTCAGTGAACAATGAGAGGGCGGGGTCACACAGGAGAGATAACAGACTCTGATCCTGCTTTACGGCCAGACATAATGAGATATTCTGTCTTCTTCCTCACCTGTTTCTACCTGAAAAGACTGGGCAGTATTCTCCATGGAGACGTTCCTGTTGGGATCTTTAATATGCATGTCATTACTTTACACCCACCACCATCCCAGCAGCCCATTTTTGTTTGTATGATAATGTCTCACGTTGTGTTTTTGTATGTACAGTATCCACTTTTATAAGCCACTGTATTGATGTCTTGATGACCAGTATATGCTGCATACATCGACGCTCATCTCCCTGTATATGAAGTTATATTTCTACAAAAATGCGACAAACTTGCTCCTCTGACTCGTGTTAGCATTCAACCTTAAATCACTTCAATGTCTTAGAATGGAGCGTTTTTAAATATTTAAAGCCATTGCATACAAAAAAATATATACAAACTTGTTTATTAATGTATATAAAAAAAGGAGTGTGTGCAATATTTGCAAAGTTTCTTGCTGTCTGGGGCTCATACACTGTAAAGATGATGTTCACCTTCTGCCAAAGCGATGAGGTATGGATACTGTGGAAGTAATATGAAGCTTTTACCATTTTAGTGTTCAATGAAATGTTAAAAAAAATGTTTTATATTCGAGCAGCGATGTTTTTTTTATTTTTATTTAACACAAAGTCACTGTTCTGCTGTAAACAGAGATATTCCCTTTTCTTTTAAATAAAATACACTCATTCTCTGCACTTGTACACATGAATCATTTATTGTAGTTTATTCCGACAACTGTTTTGAGTTCTTCAGGCATTAATACAGTTTTATGAGGTGTCATGGACTGAACATGCCTGACTCCATATCTCGTGTATCTCATGTTCCCACCCATCATAAAAGCAACACAGTCAGCAGTGAGGAGGACGGGTGACAGGCTAATAAGAAGCAATATTACAGAAACGCTCCCACTTCCACTAGTAAACAGTGAAGGATCGATAATCGACCGCTCTACGGAGGAAATTTAAAGGAATATTGAACAGGCAGTAGCTTTACTCAGAGGTCATGGCAGGTGAGTTTGTTAACATTTATCTGAATTTTTAGTTTAAAACCACCAGAGTCTATATTCCAGAGCAGAAACCTCAAGTCAGTTAAACCAAGAAAACATGTTGCACTCTTATAAAGGCTGCATTATTGTTTCTTGATTCCTTAAGAAACTGTGGGAGAATTCGAGAGTATTTTAAAAAAAAAGAAAGAAGAAAGTTTGAGACCTATTAATGAAATAGGGCTTGTTTTTTAAATGAGTTTCTTCTTGTGTGCAGACAATGAGGATCCCAAGAAAGGGAAGAAGAACAAAGGAACGGTAAAGTACTTTATTTGTGTTTATTGTATGTAAACGCTGTTTTTGATTTTAATTTATCAGTCAGACTAAATGATCATCCGTTAAAAACAAAGCTATGACTCAACAGCCACGCAATGTACGTCCTTGTATTTTGCTTGAATATTTCCATTTTATGCTTCTTTATACTAAAATTCGGCTGCATTTCAAAAGGAAAATGTACTTTTACTCTAAGCAATTTGGTTGACAGATACGTGTACTTTTTTGGTAAACATTCTACGTGTAGGGGCGCTCAGTCAATCCCCCACTCTCTTCTCCCCATATTTCCTGTCTATCTTCAGCTGTCCTATTAATAAAAGGCAAAAATGGACCAAAAATTATTCTTTAAAGAAAAAAAAAGAAGAAATTATTCTACATGTAAAACATGATTACATTAGGAAATTTCTGAAATGTAACAGATTTAAGTTATATGTGGCTTAAAATTGGCAGAACTTTGACCAACTGCACACACTTACATGTTAATGTATCTAAAGAGTAATCAACAATACAGGCTAATATAACACTGAAGTGACTCTGACACATAAAGAACATATTGTTGGTTACACTTTTGTACCCTTATTTTAAATTTTGAATGCATGTTTTTAACTTGTAGTTGATTATACTTTGTAATACTGTAGTTGCTCATTGCTATACTGCTGTCTCTTTTATCCATCAGAGCGTAGAGGTGTGTGGCTACCCGCTCAGCATCTTCTTCATTGTTGTCAATGAGTTCTGTGAGAGGTTCTCCTACTATGGCATGCGAGGTGAGAATATTGCAGAAACCAAACTTTGATCTGTCCCTTTAGCTAAACAGTCATATTTGTGCTGAGTCTAATAAAACCTTAACGATACCTTTGTCACGTCATAAAACTGATTAATTTTACAGCTGTGCTTTGATATAGTTTTGGAAGTACTACTATCAGGAGCATTAAAAGGCACAGATAAGTGCTGTATTTTGTAAATGTGGAGAACTTGTTTGATATTGGATGTTGTAACTTTGAAGTCATACCTTGATTATTATTAAGTGTAAAATAAGAAGAGGTCTAAGTTTTCTCTACCTGTCCCCAGCTGTCCTGGTGCTGTACTTTAAGTACTTCTTGCGCTGGGACGATGACATGGCCACCTCCATCTATCACACCTTTGTGGCTCTCTGCTACCTGACCCCTATCCTCGGGGCCATTGTGGCTGACTCCTGGCTGGGGAAGTTTAAGTGAGTGGCTGCAACAAGTTCGAGTGATTTAATGCATTAAGACAATCAACATATGCAAGCAGTTATCTCTCAGTGGTGGTTGGTAACTTCCTTCATCCCTGCCATCTCTTTCCTTCTTCCCCTTACAGGACTATTATCTATCTCTCCATTGTCTATGCCATCGGCCAGGTTACGATGGCTGTCAGCGCAATCCACGACATCACTGACACAAACAGAGATGGGACACCAGACAACATGACCTTTCATGTGTGGGTTTCTTTTCTACTACACAAATAATTGAGTCAAACTCCAGAAGGTCGTTTTTTTGCCACATAATTCTACACTTCTCCCTGCTCATGCACATGTTCTTCACATTTAGTGTCATGTCCATGGTGGGTCTCTTCCTCATCGCACTGGGAACTGGCGGCATCAAACCCTGCGTTGCTGCCTTTGGTGGAGACCAATTTGGTGACCATCAGGTTAGAAAATAGCGTCACATCTGCTCCTACATGAGAGATGTTCTCCGTTAAAGTTTAACTTATAGCGGTGATAACAGCAACATGCTTTGTTTGAGTACTTCATTGCATTATTATGCAATGAAAACGCCACAATAGTCTTGGTGTAGACAGCCATGCTAGTGGCTCTGTGATGCTAATCTTCCACACAGTTGCGCAGTGAGCTAAATGCTAACGTCGGTATGCTAACATGCTCTTATTTACAATGCTAACATACTTATACTTAACATCGGTATATTTACAGTGTTCATCATGTAGATTAGAATGTTAGCATGCTGCATTTGTGCTAAATTTCATGCTAATCGATCCCGTACTTAACGAGATATTTGTGTTGTGGCTAAAGTGACAGCACTGTCCCTAGAGCTATGTTGCCAGCATGGCTTAGAATTGCTGTATCATTTAATATCATAAACGAAGATCACTTAAGAATTGATTACCCATCATATTCAGCATTACACAACACGTGATTGAAGGTCACTGATTTGTTTCTCTGTGCAGGAAAGGCAAAGGAGAACTTTCTTCTCTGTGTTCTACCTCTGCATCAATGGTGGAAGTCTGCTGTCGACCATTATCACTCCGATCCTCAGAGGTAGATAAGAGAAGGGCATAAAGTTTATGATGAACGGTCCCATAAACTTGAGTGCATGTCATAGTCCTTTAGTGAAATTTAAATAGCTGTTTGTCTCCATCTTCAGCTCAGGAATGTGGCATCTACTCTCAGCAGAAGTGTTATTCTCTGGCCTTCGGCGTCCCTGCAGCTTTAATGATGGTTGCACTTGGTATGTCTGAACAATTTAGAGACTGTAATTGTATGCAGAAAGAGGTAATGCTTGTTTTTGTGCACTTATAATGACGTCTTACCTTTGATGTCTCTAACAGTGGTGTTTATCGTTGGAAGTGGTATGTACTACAAAGCTGAACCGCAGGGTAACATCATGCTAGATGTGTGTAAATGTATTGGGGTGAGTCTGGATTACACCTTTGCATCGACACATTCTGCATTAATGTACAAGTACAGTTTTTCAAGGTGTTTCTAAAACCATATTTCTCCCTCACTTTGCTCTCCTGTCATCCAGTTTGCCATTAAAAATCGCTACAGGCACAGAGGCCAACAGTACCCCAAGAGGCAGCACTGGATGGACTGGGCGGAGGAAAAATATGAAGTATGTTTATTTCATTCTCTAAAGTTTCCAACACAGGAAATAACAGCAACTCATATAACTCTCTCTTTGTTTGTGCCGTAGAAACTCCTCATTGCTCAAATCAAAATGGTGCTGAAGGTGCTCTTTTTATACATCCCACTTCCGATGTTCTGGACGCTGTTCGACCAAAAGGTATCACGAAGTTTCTCTTCACTTTTAAAGTGAGCGTCACTTGTTTGGAGTAAAAACTTTGCTAACTCTGCGTCTCTATTTAAGGGTTCCAGATGGACTCTGCAAGCCACCAACATGGATGGAAACTTTGTACGTTTGATGATAAAGCCGACTATAAATATACTTAACATATTTAATGTGTTTATGTGCTAATAGTCAGTGTTTGTGTCTGCAGGGTCTCCTAGTTATACAGCCTGATCAGATGCAGGTAAGTTAAAAAGAACATTTTTATGATAGGCGATGTGCTGCTCTGTATTTAAGATTCTCACTGTCAAATGTCTGTTTTTTAAAAGACTGTCAACCCCATCCTGATCCTGACTCTGGTGCCGATTATGGACAGCCTGATCTACCCTCTGATCAAAAAATGTGGCCTGAACTTTACGTAAGTACAGCAGGATATCAGTGAGACTGCTTATAAAGAATCTGACACTTTATGTTTACATATGCTGTACCTGTTTCTTTTTTTAGGGGGGCTTTTTATGCTTTTATTAAGAGAGAGAGGCAGTAGATAGTGTCGCAAACAGGGGAAAAGAGGGTGGCCATGACGCACGGCAGGGGGCCGAGGGTGGGAGTCGAGCCCAGGGTCACCGCATCGAGGACTATAGCCTCTGTATATGGGACGCGCTATTTAGCCCCTGAGCTAAACCAGCGCTCCAAGCCCAGTCAATTTTTTGATGAATGAGAAAACATTTTCCATATGTCATTTATATGTAAAATAATGCAGACAGCCCGTTAGCTCAAATCAGCTTAGCTTATGTTAGCTTAGCTTAGCGTTAAGACATAAAGCAGTGAACTAGCTTTGCAGGCTTTGTCCAAAGGTAACAGAAACTCCCTACCAGCACTTCTGAAGCTTAATTTTTTACATGCAGGATCTTGTGAATGTATTCAGCCACAGTTGGCGCTTTGTGTAGTCTTTCCTGGTAACTGTTGCCTTACAAAGAAAACACATCATTTTGTATCATATTTTCTTGTTGGTTTTCTTGAGAAAAGAACAAACCATATATAACGTGTAAATTATTGAGCAATAGGGGTGCTGATAGAGGCTTCAATAAAGGCTAGCAGTTTTCACATCTGCAAACTTTATGCTAAGCCAAGCTAAGCTGCTGCTAACTATAACTTCATATTTTGAGTGTTTTTCCCAAAATCTGAAACTACTTCTTTAGCTTCTCGCAAATGTGGATGGTGCTGAGATTAACCTAGCAGTGTCAAGTGAATTTTTAATGTGTTTCCAAAAACAAACTTCGCTGAGAAAATAGTCAAACTGTTAGATTTAAATAAAACACCTGTGTGCCTTTACACAATCTGATTCAGTTCCTTAATAACCATCTTTATGTAGAAAAAATTACTTAAGATCTTTAACAAACAAAGTGTTGTTTAAATTGAAAGTCAGAGCCTTCACTGTCTCAGATTCTGTACAAATCAGTAACAGAACTTGATGTTAATTCAACAGATCTCTGAAAAGAATGACAGTTGGGATGCTGATGGCAGCCATCGCCTTTGTCTGCGCTGCTTTGGTTCAGATTCAAATTGACGTGAGTAGAAAACAGTAATTGTGTTCATTTCTTAATTGTAAAATGTTTGTTCGGGGGGAATAATTTACTAAATAAAAAATAAAAAAAGTACTCTTGGGTTACTCACTCTCCTTTCTGTTTTGCTCTAATTTTCAGTACACATTGCCCACCTTCCCATCTGCCTCCCAGGGTCAGTTGAGATTACTTAACATGGGAACAAATCCAGTCACAGTTAATCTGCCCGGTAATGAACCTCTGATACTACCTGCAGCTAAGGTATGTCTTCATATGATAACACAAAATGTTATTACACAAAAGTCCCACTGTTTATGTGCACATACTCTGCAAGCTTCAACAGCTGCTTCATTTTGCAGGCCAGTGAGGAATTCTTCACATTTGATGCAGAAAAAAGTTTCGCAGTTTCCATCGGTAACCCTCCAGTGACAAAAGATATTTTATTGGCCGAGGGACAGCGACACACACTTCTCATTCCTTCAGTACTCGCAGATGAATGGCTGTTGGTGAGTAAGAGGCACAAAGTAATGGAATAATGACAAACTCGAGGTTTTATCGTGGTCAAACTAACCAACATGCAATGTCTCATTTCCTCAGACTCGTGATTTAACTTCCAAGCCGCAAGAAGGCAACAATGCCATCCGGTAAGTTAGATCACAGATGTTTGAACTGTAACAAATACAGGTTGAATTCATCTTTTAGTTGCACTAGCTGTTTTAAAATGTTGTAAAATGTTTCTGCTCAATATGTACCTGTTTCAGATTTATAAACGGAATGAAAACAGTGGTGAACGTATCGACTCCTGCAGTCAACTTTGGAGAGATAGAGCCATTTTATTATTCCAACTACTCCCTGATTAAAAATGGAGGGTAAGGATGTTTTTTTCATCCTGACATGTCCACTCTTTTATACTTGAATCATAATTTAATGCAATTAATAATACAGTGTATTAAACTAAATCTCTTTTCTAATGCCAAGGTCCATATTTACCATAATGAGCGGTTCACAGTCGTGTGAATACAAGAGGGACTTTGGATTTGGAAGTTCATACACCTTCTTTATCCCCAGCACGTTGGTCTTTGGAGCGAATGTAAGTTTCACAAATTATTTCGGTCAGATGTTTAAGATTTTATCTCTTCTAATGTAACATCAATCAGTGTTAAATGTCATTGCAACACAAGCATTGATAACCTTGTAGGGGAAAATCATCCCGAATACTTATGTGTATTGTCATGGATAGTCTATATATTATTAATATCAAATAATCCCCCCATCAATAAGAACTATCTACGCAGCCAAAGCCTGATTATTCCTCTGTGTCATAGAGCTGCACTCTCGTCTAAAATCTATATAAAACACATGTGTGCCACATTGTTTGTGACATGTTCTACGTGTTCCTTCACTACAATTACCATGGCCATATGGCACCAGGATAGTGTGTGTGTTTGTTTATTACTAATGCAGATTAATCTGAAGCTGAAAATAGTCCCCCCAAAATGCACTATTTACTTCTGTTGGAGGAATGTTTGTTGAAAACTACAGAGCCCAGCTATGAAAGCTCTTAGCGGAAATGCATCCATACATTTTCTTTATTCTGTTTTCCCCTGATAATGAGTTATTTCTGGTCGTTCTCTTGAGATCTCCATTTATTTTTCTTGTTTTCCCGGGATAACAAAGCTGCATTTTTTGGGGACTATTTTCAGCTTCAGATTAATCTACATTATTAATATTTATGGCAGCAGTTTTATGAAAACACAAAGCTTTTATATATATAAAAAATAAAACTACAATTGTGTCATGTGTGTTAAAAGATTTACCTCCACAAACATGGATTAATACAATGTTGGTTTTGGTCTTTTCACAGGATTTTTTGACAATAATAATCTAAAATTAGCTATCCCATATATTTTATTGTAACTAACTCCCCTAAACATATAGTGATTATGTTTCTTTATGTGTGCTAGTGTCAGGAATCTATTACTGTGACGGAAGACATCAAACCCAACTCAGTTCACATGGCTCTCCAGATCCCGCAGTACTTCTTCATCACTGCTGGGGAAGTGATGTTTTCTGTCACCGGTCTCGAGTTCTCCTACTCACAGGTACAATTAAAAGAGCACACATTTCCAGGCACAAAGTTTAGGACACACTGCATATAAATATTTAATTTTGCATGTCCCCAAACTTCTATCTAATGTTTTTTTGCTTTATTCATTTTGTGTCTTCAAGGCACCCAGTAACATGAAAGCAGTGCTGCAAGCAGGCTGGTTGTTCACTGTTGCTATTGGAAACTTTATCGTACTGATTGTGGCTGAGCTTGCAAAGATTCCCAAACAGGTAAATGAAAAAAAAGACTAAGATTTATGAAGCTCAAACTAATCATCAAATACCAGAAGAGACAAAATATCTCTATTAGAAATGTTAGACATTAATAACACGTTTGTCCCTCTGTCTCCTCTGTCACAGTGGGCAGAGTACGTCCTATTCGCCTCTCTGTTGTTGGCAGTGTGTCTTATCTTTTCCGTCATGGCGTACTTCTACACCTACATCGACCCTGCGGAAATCGAGGCCCAGTTCACGAAGAAGGTTGATGACGATGACGATGACGATAAGAGCAAGCTACAGAAAGATTTTGAAATGGAAAAGAAAGGCTACATTCAAAGTCACGATGAACACAATACAAATGTACAAACCAAAATGTGAACAGTCTGAAAGGCAGATTAGCCAACCGTAAAGCACAAGAGGTAGAATTGTGATATTGTGTTATAGATGATATTATGTCTGCGTCTGGTTGGGACACATTTTAGACTAAAGACAAGTTAATTGGGGGCAAGCTGTTATTGGGTCAGTTGTTAATGTTATGTTTGAGGGTCAGTTGTTAATGTTATGGTTAGTATTAGGAAAGGGTAAAGGTTAGGCAACTAGTGGTTTGGTTTGGGGTAAATCTCCAAGAAATGAATGTAAAGCTATGAAATATCCCCAAAAAGTCACCAAAGTAAACGTGTATTTGTGCTCGAGTGTTTGTGTTTGTGTGTGTGTGTGTGTGTGTGTATGTGTGTTTTAAATATTTTATATTTGAATGACCAAATGACTCATGGGTTAGCAAAACACACTAATTCCTCCTATATTATGTTCATTGCAACAAATTCATACATTAATAACAGTCATATTATAACAATGGCATTCAAAAAAATTTTTTTTTTAAACATTTAATGTAATTGCTCTTTTGTATTTATGTGTCAGTTTTGCTCACGTAAGCAATAAAAAATAACCTGTATGCGTGTTTTCATTCACAATTTTTGTCTTGAGAACTTTTGCCAAAGAAATATTGATAATAGTTTCTTGTTCACAGCACTCTCTTCAGTTTTTAAACTTACAGCGATATAAGAATGAATGTTTTCTTTTTATAATAACTATATTCAATACTTAGAGTCCTATTATGTCACAAAAAGGATTGTGTTGCATAATGTCGGTTCTCTTAAGAAAAACACAGATCTTAAATCTGCATGCCATCAGGGGATAGATTTTGTAAATTAACTTCATGTTTTTTCCCCCAAACATCTTTTGTACAGTGTTTATGTTGAACATCAATCGCAGGTTTTATCATAGGTGTTTGCATGATGCTGCAGTAAAGTATATAAAATATGATCTACAAACAACACGTTATCACAAGTTAAGGAGGAAAAGCCAGTTGTTGATAACTTTGTAGATAAGAAAGCAATGTTTTTTGCATTATATGTTGTGTATAAAAAGTTTTCCGATGAGTGCAAATTGGAAAAAAAATTAAGTAATAACGATATATTGGTAAAAGGCCGCAATCAGGCCACTTATCACTGATCATATCTGCTGACATGTATATATTGGTTATGTGTTAAAGAAAATGTAGATAACCTTTTGTGAAAAAGGCCTTTAGTCAGCAATGACTCAAAGAAGGCATTTGTTACTGCTGTTATGCACATGAGGAATTTCTGCATATTTTGTGCTTTAGTGGTGCTTGTTTAATATATTTCCTAACAAAGTCAAAGTGACATGCTTGGGGATTTTGGGGCTACTGCTGCCTGTGACCTTGGTGCAGCTGCTAAGCTTTTGTTCAGTTGGCTATCCATGTTTAGTTGACATTAAACATTAAACTAATATGTACAAGCTACGAGAGACAATAGTGCAATGATGAAGAGTGCAAAGGATGCTGAAATTATATGAATAAAAAAAAAAATATATAGTTATGTTACAGACAAACAGTGTGCATAGAGTCATGTCAGATGAGGGATATTTACATGATTAAAAGGTGTGTCCCACAGAATGAGGTGAACAATCTTATTTACAGGTACATTGGATGTTGACTATAGTTAGTATAGTAGTAGTTAGTAACTACATCTATAGTAGTTAGTATAGTACAATAGATGTTGACTATTCCTACAGGTAGTGTAGGACATGTATATATGTCTATGGTGTAGGCTACATTTTAATTTTGAAACTGGCACCTGTGTGAACTTCCTTCCTCCTCTGTGACGCTGTTTGATTTACGTATGACGACATATGCACTGTCTACTCTTCCTCACTCTGATTGGTCCTCCGGAAAATGAAAATGACATTAACCAAGATGGCGCTGGGCGACAGAGAAAAGTGATGAGAGAATAGAACAACAAGAGATACAACTATCTAACAGTGTACATTTATTTACTCTGTGCGACTATTTCAAACCAAACCTCTACTTTATCTTCGGGAAACTGTCAAGCAAATACCGAGAGACCGCATCGGTCTACGGAGATATAAGTATTCAGCTAACTGTTTGCTAACTAGCTGCTAAAGTAGCTAACGTAGCTAACGGTCGCTAACTGCGGAAGGCGAGAGGGTGAAACTGGCAGCTCGAAGTACGAGCCGACAAGTCAGGAGTATTTTTAAAGTCAAGCGACTTGTGCGTTAAACTAACCATCTTCACAGAGTTTGCGGCACGGACCAGGTCGTCCAAACCAGGGGTTTGTCAGGAAACTAACCTTTCATATCTTATAAGGACAACAGAAAAAGACGAGGAAAGGCGTCATCTGTGCTGATCTGACGCCATGGCTCATTCCCCTCTTCAGAGCGGACTGCCAGGGGTTCAGGTAAATAAAGTGTTATTTTATGATTAACTAACTTTCAGCTGCAAGTTCATTTGACTCAGAGACACCTGACCTTTTACTTAACTTTTCCTCTTATCTTCAGCTCGGAAGTTTAACTAGATGACTGTAAATAACTTTATCTGCAGGAACACTGCATCATTATCACGTACACCACTATCAGCTTTTCTCTCCAGTGATAAATGCACCTATCTGTCAAAGTCCAACATGTGTTATGACAGTTATGAATGTGAGTCATCCATAACAAGACTGTCTTTGGTATGTCAAATCTAACGTTGCTGAATGACTGACGGGCCGTCAAATCATCACAGCAATCATTGTCTGAAAATGCCCAGCTCAAATTTACAGAGCCCAAGTTGATGTATCAAAGCTGCTATTTTGTCCGGGTCTCACTGTTGTATGTTTGACCAACAGTGCAAAACCAGATATTCATTGTATTATAATGTAAGACGAGGAAATGCAGCAAATGATCATATTTAAGAAGCAGGAAAAAAATCTGTTGTTATTATTTTGGCTTGAAAAAAACACAATCATCAAAATATTTGCCAGATTTTCTGTGAACAACTACTCAAATATTTTTTACAGCTGCAATTGCTTCTGAGACCCAAACTGATGCGACACATGTAGACCTTTGTCTGTGTAGTTCCTTTTTTCCTCTGGTGATATGTCAAATCATGAGCCCAGTGTGTCATTTGTACTCCTCTTATCATGTCTGTTGTTGTTGTTGGTCCATTTTAAGTCAGTAAATAGTAAAACTCAAGTCATTTAACGCCGTTATTCAGCATTCAAAATATTCAAGATATTTAGCCTACAATCACAGTAGTTGCAGATCAGTATTCTGTTGATTGATTCTCTAGTTTTGACATCACAGCTTTTTCACTACTTCAGTATTTACTTCTTATTGTAGTGTAATTACATTAGGTGCCTTGAATACAGTATGTTTCATTTTTTTTAAGAGTTGCATTTTTCACTTGAATTATTTGAAGTGGTTGAAGCAGCCACTAGCTGGCAGTCAGGACATGTCCTGCCCGAAGAAGAGGTATAAAGTAGGCCACACTACAGTTGATGCAACGATGACATCCTCCTAGAATGACATAACTAAGACATGCACGGCTATTCCATTGATTGCACACAATACTACCACTTATCTTGAATTATTAATGCTTCATTAGCATATGCACAGACAAATTGAACACCTTATATTTTCCACTTATTCCTACTTTTTGTACTGCAACTTCTGCCCAACAACCCCTCAGTATTTATACAGTTTTACCTTCTCTTCACTTAAAAACACAGGATTAGTTACGAAAATGGACCCGAGAACACATGTTACTGTGCAGAGGAGTGTTAGCAGTTAGAAGTCTGGCAGTGAGCCTTCAACCGAGAGGGTGTGGTGCGTGGATGACACCAGACTACACAGTTGTGTGGTGCAGATGGGAGAGCATCAAACACATGCTTTGAGAGCGAGCTTCAGGCAGCTTTAGTTGTCGCTGTAAACCTGCTGACTGTGGATATGGCAAGTACATTCCCATCATGTGTAGTCTGTGGCAGCAGCGCCATTGTTGTTTTTCCCATTGTTTTTACAGAGGTCAGCCTCAACATTATAATTTTCACCTGGATGACTGACCACACCAGTGTTATGATAGTAATTTGGTCGTGTTGTTTCTACTCCGCTTTATTCTGCACCGCTCTGTCTATTTGTCTTTGCTATCAAATTCAGCAGGACCCTCTTTGCCAGTTTTTCAAAGTGCAGCTGCTCACCTCCCCTTCCATATAGGTTTGAGCACCATGCATTAGCACTTTTACAGGAAACCGTTCTCTTGGGGAGACTAAAGCAGTCTGTGTGAGCAGAACAGATCACCCTTTTAGGTCGGAGTTACTTGGTAAATTAAGCATTGGGCCTCAGTTCTTTATGATGAAAAGCTAATGCGTTTTTGCATTTAACATTTTAAGATTACCTTCATAATACCGATGTGATACTTTTAAAAAAAATGATTTTAAAAAGCATATTTTTTCAGTTTAAGATAAATTTTGTTATATTTTTGTAATGGAAATGATGTCACTACAATACTCTACTGAAACAATGTAGGCTAATGATTCCTCTGCACGAGGGGAAATTGAACCGGCCAACTTAAAGACCATTACTCCCTCCATGGTGCTCCATGGGGAAATAAGCCATTTAGTCAAGTCAATAAGTCAGAGAGCAGTCCTTGTCTTTCTGTTGAGGCTGTGTGGTTGTGGTGGAGGTCATAAAGCCTTAGATATGTCCGAGTTACACCACGAGATTGAAGTGTTCATTTGATCTTTAAGGTGAAAAATTGGTCTGCGTGCAGAATCTGTAACACTTGTTGCTGTTATGAATTCTGGTCTTGAAGCCCACACCAAACCACTCTTGATTATTCTAGAGGACTAAGAGGTGACAGATAACATGTAGCCTAAGCAGCTGAGCTATATAGAACAATGTCAAGATGTCCCAAGCCTATTATTATTGATCAGCGTTGCTTTATGAAACCTGATTTTTTTTCCACACTGAATGCTTGTTATGCCAGTTACCATCCTTCTGAAGAGGGATCTATTGCCACACTAGTTTGTTATAATAATAATCGCAGAAGTGGGTCAAACTTAATAGTCTGTACAATATATTGCATTTGACCGTAACTTTGAAAACAATATTTGTTGAAGATACACTGCAACTGCGGTTGCAGTTTTGATGATAATTTTCACACTGACATCTGCATTTCGTTCATGCTGAATTGAAAAAGAGGCTGTCTTAACCCTCATCACATTCCTGCCACAACTGTTTCATATTGACACCCTTCTCTCCGCAGACACTATAACACACTGAGGGAAATCTTTAAAAGCTGTTAGAGAGGCATGTTTTTCTCCTCTGCCAATTTTAAACACAAAGATAAGTTAGTACTATTAGTACTACTAGTACTATCTTTGAAGAGGAGTTTTCTGATATGTTGGAAAGTGAATCTGCTTATTTTGAATGCTGATCTTTTATATTAAGAATTTTAAATCTATATTGTGCATCATAATCTAGCTCGTGAGTCGCCTGTGGTTCTACATGACTTTAAATTCACATCTCTCTCTCTCTCCTCATCCCTCTCCCTGTCACACAGAACTTCAGAGCTGATCCGGAGGAGTATTTCACCAAGCTGGATAGGATAGGCAAAGGCTCTTTCGGTGAAGTCTTTAAAGGCATCGACACTCGGACTCAAAAAGTTGTGGCCATTAAAATAATTGATCTGGAAGAAGCGGAGGACGAAATAGAGGACATTCAACAGGAAATCACAGTGCTCAGCCAGTGCGACAGTCCCTTTATCACCAAGTATTATGGATCCTATCTCAAGGTAACCTTTCAAATGATGTATGAAGTCAGTTTGTTATAATCCATGCCCGACATAATGCACATGTCAGTAGTGTGCTCCTGCAAACAAGTGTATGTGATGTAGGTCACTAAATAATGTATAAGGGAAATGGATTGCATGTGTAATATTGCACAGATTGCTGATGAACAACAAGAAGAATAGACCAGCACTGTAGTAGTAAATAGCTTGTGGGCTTTGACACTGGCGTCTGTATGTTTTTAGACATTTGTTTTGTTTGCTGCAGACTGAATGACAACTAAGCTAAAAACGCCCACTTCCTGTTTCAATATCAAGCTGTTCACTTGCATATTGGATAAACAATGTAGGAAACCTTTGTATATGTAGAGAAGTGCAGATCCTGCGAGATTCATCCTGTCTGAATGTTAACACCTGAGTCACAGGTTTTATGTCAGATTCAGTGTGTTAAAGTACAGAGCCAAAACAACCATCTTCTTTACATTAGGGGAGTAACAGTGCAGTCTAGTCATCCAGAACCTGTACAGGACGCTTGGATTGGTATGGCTCTGTGACCTTAAACAGCCTATTTGTTTCTGGAGCACGAGTTTTACCCAAGAAGTTTTAGCAATTATAGAATGCTAGTGGGCTAAGCACAGTTAGTCAAGCCGAATAGGTTGCAAAGACTGTCAAACTATGTGTCGCCATTGTTCAGCTGATGTTGTTTATGTTACTGGAAACACTTCAAACACGTCCTTTATGACGGGATCACCGAATGTGTTCATTAAAGCAGAATGAGACGAAAAAGACTGGAAGGCCAGTCCATCTCTCCATTGGCTGCCTCACACTGCAGATTAATACAATGCCAAAGCAAAGTAGTAGCAATAGTTCTTATTCGTACAATAAGTAAGACATTCCTAGAACTAACGAGCTACTGTTAAATGTTTACATATTTCAAAATGTAATCCCCTCCTTACAACAAAGGTCATGAGCTGTTACCTCAAAGCGGCGGTACATAAAGAAACTGTGGATTCTGTATACTGTTACATCCCTTCTTTGTATATAATCAAAGCCGACCTCTGATCGTAAAACAGTCTCAGTTGTTTAGATCATTCGTAATGCTGTATTGACAGCATCACTTAGTCGCAAACCACATTCTGTGACTGTTGTAGATGGCACAGGCACACCACATGTGATGGTGCTTAGAGTGCCTCTCACAGCTTTTACTACGGTACTTAACAGCAGTAAGGAGAGAAGTGGCGGTCCATTAGCTCCAGTCTGCTGCTGGCTGAAGGAGAGAATTAAGGCTTATTTGTGTGTAGGGTGTAAGCATAGTATTTCTGCTGTGTGTGTATTTAAGTGTGTGTTACAGGATTTTGAAGGGTAGATCTACAGTTTTCTAGCTGTGCATCTTCTTTGGTAACACACCTCCTTTATTAGAGATCATGAAAGAATTAATCTGTTTTTGTTTTTTTCACTTCAGTTTTGTTTAGGTTTTTGTTGTCTTGTGGTGGCATCTATTGATCATGCTAATGGCAGTGTCACTTCTTCCAAATAAACTTGCTAGTGCTGCTGCTACAAAAAAAAAAGTACATGCCAGAGGATTTCTGCCAAATAGGACGTCCCTACAAGTTTTTTGTAACGCAGAAAAACATTTAAAATCTTAGAGGAGATAGTTGGTTGAAGCATACTTGTTAAAGGTTTTGCTCGTACTGTTTATGCTAAGGTGGCTATCCTTTAAAAGCTCTGGTTGTTTTAACTGTGAGGCTGGCTTACCCAGGAGGGTCCCACAGAGTCGCACTCGAGGTGAAGAGGGAGAAACATGAGGCTAGGATACTGTGAAAGGGAAAGGTTCATGATAGTGTTCTGAAAACAAATCGAATTTGCTTATACCCCTTTCCCACCAAAATTTGTGTGTTGATGCAGGTTTCTCAGACTGCTACGTCACTGTCTGAAGTCACAAACATGCCGGAAACAGGGTTAGTAAACAGTGAAGATGTTACGGTGGTTAGGTGTTTATTGTATCTATCACTCATTCAGTCTGTTTATCAAATTTGGCGCCGACAAATTTGGAACAATGTTTGAGCGCTGCTCGGACGGAGACGGGCGAAATTTGTAGCTGAGATGATGACGATAGTCATAGCATCACGCTGGAAAGGGGGCGGAGATTAGCATGTTGACCCGATCGTCCCATTATTGGCGATCAGAGAAGAGGCGCTATATACCCGGACCTACTGCAGTCATTTGACCCGGGTCTGAATGCCGATTGTAACCTTTCCCACTAAGCAAAAAAGCCGGGTGTTAGCAGGTTTTTTTGATCAGTGGGAAAGGGGCTGTATTGTAGTTTGTCTCACCGATTTATCCTTTCCACCATCATGGTCAGCAGCAGCAGTGACTGTAACACACAGCACATAAAGACATTAAAAGTACTTTAAATATATTAACACATATATATATATTGTATTGTCTAATAAATTGTCTTAATTTGTGAAAAAATCACTCTCTTCTGAGATAAAAACTTCAAATATCAACACAGAGACGTAATACACATAGTTTTGGATTCAGTGTGACTAACACCTACCGAGGATATCGTTATCGCAGATGTCGACTGCAAAAATCTGTGTAGAAATCACAGGAAAAATAACAACAACTCAAAATAACTTCCTGAGCTTGTGAATCGTCACTTTCAAATTTTAGAAATCAAAGTTATCTAGTGATAGTGGTTAGTGCATCTATGGGCACGACAGAATGCTAAGAATAAATGTGAGTAAAGATTTCCTTTCGGTATCAAGCTCTGTTTTGTTTGGTATCACACTCTGCCCTTTAAAAAACAGATCCCACAGGTGGATGCTTGGCTGGGCTGTTTGGTGTGAGCAACATTGTCAGTGTCTGTTTTGACAGAATTAGCAGAAACAATCTGAGAAGTTTGACATCTTCTGCAGGAAACATCTGCTTTCCCAAGTTTCTGAGCAGAACTGGATCTGACAGCCGAGATGCTTTTGGTGCATCAGCAAAGTTCAGGTTTCACTCCCACTAAACTCAGTCTGCTGAAGAGTGGATGTGCAAAGGTGATGCCAGAATGACAAAACAACTCATGTTTCAAGGATTATTATTAGTTGTTAATATGATCTGTATAATGAGAGCGGCTTTTTAAAGAACTAGATTATTTTACATTTATTTAAACATGTCACACAGTAGAAGTCCTCAGTCCTCCTATGCTACAAAAGGATTAAGCAGACCAACAAACCAATAATCAATATCAATAATGGCAGATTAATTGTAAACTGACCACTTCTGTGCTATGGTGGTGTCTGTTTTACCAACAGACTGAACAAACAACTCATCAGTCTGGGCACTTCCTTAAACGAATGCTACTTCAGCAATTCACAATACAGTAGTTCCACTGTGTAGCTACATGTATACTACATCTTGTCACCATAGTAACAATAATTATCTTCCATTTATTATTCTTGGCCATGTTAAAAACAATGGTTCAACCAACATTTTTCATTGTATCAATATTATTACTATTTTTCATAGGAAATCAAATTCAAATTACAATCTATACCCATGGTTCTCTACTGGTGGGTTGAGACACTGGTGGTGTTTTTAGTGGGTCACAGATGTGTGCATGAAAATAAAAGGCAGTATCAGCTGATTGGGTAATCCCAGCTACAGTTAATGTACATTCTTGAAACTTGATCAGCCCTGCAGTAGTTGCATTTATGTTGCAGTTTTGTAGTTTATTTCTGTTGTACTAATTGTATACCATTATACTGTTGTGTTTTGAGATGTTGACTTCTTGTGACGTTTTGCTCCGTCTCAGGTCTAAACTGCACCATTTTCATGAACTAAATTTGAGTGATTGAAACATTTTATAAATTTAGGTCACGAAAGAGGTGGTAGTGGGTCCTGAGGCTAGACCAGTTAGGAACCACTGCTCTATATATTACTCAGCTGTGGGGTTTGCTTGTTGGCCTGTGCAACCTCCAAAAACAGTTTAACTGACAGGGAAGTGATAATACTTAAAAGCAGGAATACAATTTTATTTAGTTTTTATCTTGAATTGGACATTCTAAGTATGAGCTGTAGGACTTTCTTTAACCTGCAACTTTAACAATATCTAAATTAATTACTGACTTTTTTTCAGGGTACAAAATTATGGATAATAATGGAATATTTGGGGGGAGGATCCGCCCTGGATTTGGTAAGTAAATAAAGTAATTGAGCAATTTATTTGTATGCCATTATGACAGTTGTCTAATGTGAAAAACTTTTGTAATATTTAAGTAACTTCCTCTCATGTTTCTGTTCTCCTAGTTGGAACCAGGTGCTCTGGATGAAACGCAGATCGCCACGATCCTGAGAGAGATCCTGAAAGGGCTCGAGTATCTGCACTCTGAAAAGAAGATCCACAGAGATATCAAAGGTGAGTCTGGCACGAGCCGTCACATTGTTTTTACAAGGCTTGTAAATTCTTTAACTTTGGACCTCTCTCTCCTCTCCTTAAAAGCATAAAAGTGAATGCTTCAGTGATGTTTAATCAATGTTCACCATCTGCTGAGAATTATTTTTATAATTAAAGTCAATAACTTCAGATCAATTTACGAGGTCACATTTTATGTCTAAAAGTAAAGTTTAAATTTTGTTATCTAAACTGTAATTTTTTTGTCTCTTGCTTTCAGCCGCCAACGTGTTGCTGTCAGAACAAGGCGATGTGAAGCTGGCAGACTTCGGCGTGGCAGGCCAGCTGACAGACACCCAGATAAAAAGAAACACTTTTGTTGGTACTCCTTTCTGGATGGCACCTGAAGTCATAAAGCAATCTGCCTACGATTCAAAGGTCAGACTCTTCTGGATTATTGTTGTATTGTGTTATTAGTTGCTCGTAGCCCTACTTTTTAAATATAAAAATGCATGAGGTCTTGTCATTTTGTACAAGAGCAGTTGCAAGACACAGCAGCAGAGTGTCATAAGTATGTCTGCCAATCTAAAGAGCTCACTGTAGGTTTGCCACATCAACTGGGAGTAGTTGGAGTTTTCTAGGGGGCTGGTTGTCCTGTGGGCCAGCCGTGAGTCCAGTTACACTAGCACATGAAGGAAAGGGGGGGCAGTGAGAGCATAAAGTCAGCACTGTGTTTAGTGTGTGTTTAGATGATTTTACCAACTTCCTGTGGTGAAGAACAGCTGAACGTGAGCTCATGTGGGCAGACGAGTGAGAGAGATCTTATAGAGAGAATAGACTTTTTCTTATTCTATATTGTAAATGTGCAGTTTAATAGTGAAATGTCTCTGAAGCTGTTTCTGCTCACAATAAGATTTTTTTATTGAACATGACAGTGACAGTTTTTGACATGAACAAAAGATCAGCATCAAAATAAATAGAGATTATACAGAAAGAAATACATACTGTAAGTGCTTATGTAATGTGGATAATGTGATACAGTGAAACAGATGTAACGGTAAATCAAGGCCACTCTAAGACCATTACAGTCTTTACAAGCACCCTGTTTATACGACTCCTACATTAACACGACGTGAACGTTGTGTGCTTGTTTTTCTAGACTTGAAATGACCGAGTGCATATTTTTGGGATAGCCACAACATGAGTCAGTGCGGCTTTACAACACAGCCACTATGTCACAGCCTTCAGTCTGCAGAGCTTCCTCTATTACACCCATGCTGCCTAAATCAGCCGCTTTAAATGCCATTGCAGACAGCATTGTGCCACTGTGTCTATTTGTGGAGGAGTGTGTGAGATTCTGCTGCTTTAATAACCGCATCTTTTTCTTGTCCCAAATGTCTTTTTGTTTTACAGGCAGACATCTGGTCATTAGGAATAACAGCGATAGAGCTGGCTAAAGGAGAGCCGCCGCACTCTGAGCTTCATCCCATGAAGGTCTTATTCCTCATCCCAAAGAACAATCCACCAACACTGGAAGGAAACTACAGTAAACCACTTAAAGAATTCATTGAGGCCTGTTTAAATAAGGAGCCTAGCTTTGTAAGTGTAATGGAGTCTTTGTTATGAGAAATAATGCACAGTATTGTCTGAGTATAACGATTTGTTTGTGTTTTTTAGAGGCCAACTGCCAAAGAGCTGTTAAAACATAAGTATATTGTACGGCACGCCAAAAAGACGTCATATCTGACAGAGCTGATTGACAGATACAAGAGGTGGAAATCAGAGCAGTCTCGGGAGGCATCCAGCTCTGAAGACTCTGACGAGTAAGTCGTCTGCAACGTCAACAAATGTGAAATTTACACTCTGAATCAAAAACGAGCAACACCAACGATTTCCCCTCAAATCCTGTCCCTGCAGGGAGTCAGACGGCCAGGCATCTGGAGGAGATGATGCGGCCGATAAAGAATGGATCTTCAACACCTTCAGGGAGCAGGACATTAAGAAGTTTCAGAATGGGGCCGCACAGCCTGCTGAGCTCGAAAGACAACAAGACAACCAGGTGCCAGAGAGTCCAAGTCCAAGGAGGCCTTTGTCACAAAGCTTATCAACCATCTTCTCTCCATTGTTTTCTGAGGTAATGTCAAAACAACTAAGCATCATAAAACAGTTTTAAAAAAGCATCCATGCTTATCACAGAGAATGAAATCTTTGTGGTCAGATGCACTCATTTTGTCAGAGAGTACTTTATTAATATAATATTTAGGAAGTTGTTATTTCATTGTTTTCTAAAAGCTGTTTTTGTTGCAGTTGAAAGAAAAGGGTGAGACAAGTAACGGCAAGCCCGAGGCAGCGGAGGAGCTGCGGGAGGCCATTTTCCTGGCAGAAGAAACACACCCGGGGATCTGTGACTCCCTGGTAGCTGAGCTAGTGCAGAGACTTCAGAGGTAAAGTGGGTTCCTTTTTCCTTAATTGTATGCTTAAAAAATTTGCTTCCTAAATTTGATTTATTTCCTAATAAATTTGGGTTGTTTCAGCAGGACAAAAGACAGAGATGGTGTCAAAAATATGTGAGGAATTTATAGGGTGGACTATTTATTCACATGTATTAGGACACCATGAGGTCATCACTATAAATGCATTGTTTTATAGAAAGTCTAAGGCTAAGTCCCGCCCCCCTCGGTTACTGTTGCTATGCCTGTCAAGCTTTTGCACCGCCGTGTAAATATTATGGCGTTTAGTGATAGATGTTCGCGTCAGGATGTTGCGCACATATCGTGGGCTTGATCCATACACTGGATAAAGGCTGTGCCGATATTATCGGCGGTGGTAGCGAAGGCCAGACAGGATCACAAGAGGAGACCAGTCGACTGTCTTCCACAATTTTTAATCCATGTCCGACGTCTGTCCTCTTCAGTTTTTGGCTTCGGAAAAGCGAAAAATTAGACACCCCCCTCTAAACTTTGAGGATATCTGCTGTCGGACCTTTTAGATTCCATATGCACACAGTTTCTGCATTCCTCCTTGTTCTGAAAGCTTCGCTGGCCTCCCACGCCTAGTTTCGGTTGCTAACGTAGGATTGGACAGTGGCCGTTCAAGGGAGGGGCTTAATGAAGGGTCAATTCTCTTCATGTAGCACTGCCAGAAGGTCAAATTCACCTCATCCAACAGATAAGGTTATAACACAAGTTACGGATGACATCCTAGCATTTAGTATGTTAACTGAAAGCATGTTAGCAAGCACAAAGTTAAGCTTAGACTGATAACAGTTTGACAAGTCTCACCCTATAGAGCTGAGCCTGAAGGAGGGAAGGTTTCAAGCATCATCAATCTAACAGTTTGCTAGTGTTTAATGAGTCACAAGTGTGACTCAAGACTTTGTTGAGAAGATGATCTAACCGTTCTCTCTGCTGTTTCTCAGGTTTTCTGTGCCACACGCAGCTGCCACTCACTGAGAGCAGCTTCGTCCAGCTCTGCTCTAATTCTCCACCCTGGTGGCAGCAGTCAGATCTTTTCCTCTGACCTCCACAGCCGAGATGAAGTCTCCCAGGAAGGTCTCCATCACTCATTTGCCTGAAGCAAACCCTGGCCTACTTAATGTCTGTTTATACGCTAGCACACCACCAGAGGGTCCTATTCAGGACAGTGAGTGGCCAGCCTGCTGTAAGATGTCCCTTCTCAATACCTCCTTCACAGCTGTTTTCTTTTCAAGGGTGGAGTTAGCTTTCTTTCTGCGACCACTCTTGACTTATTGATTTTAGTGAGTTTGTGTCTTTTTTATAAAGGTTTGCACTCGGCATCCTTTTAGAGGAAGTACCTTGCTTAATTAATTGTGTGCATGTGTGTGTGTGGCTGTGCGAGATATCCTGTGTAACGTGCGGTGAAGAGTGACGAGTGGGGTTGAAGCATTCTATTGAAAACTCAGGTATCCTGCTTTAAGTGGACTGGGTCCTCTGGGAGATGGAAAGAGCTCTATAGGGTGGCTGTACAGACTTGTAAATAAGCTAATTTCTACAGATTCATGAAAATTAAAGGAGCGTTTCTAATGGAACCACTGTGTACAAATGGCCAAATGCAAACTGTAGATAATGGTTTTGAGGTAAATATTTTGAGAGACTAAAACGGCCATATATGAGATTGCCTTGCCTTTCTACTCGTTCTTTTGTATATCAGTCTTTGATTTCTCCAGTTGTTAAACGTTCTCAGTATCATCCAGCGAATGAAAATGGCTGCCCTCTATCATGTTTTACTCTTGATTTATGATCTATTTCTTAATTAACTTTTTGGTTTCACACTCTATGCTGTGGTTGTAATTATGTTGGAGAATGTAAAACAAACAAACAAACAGGCTGGACCGCTGAAGCCCCCACCAGTTCTAAACACTGGATGCTCTGTTGCCAGACCGATTCAACAGTCTGTTGAAAGTCTGTCGGACTTTGCCTCATCCACATTTCTTTTCTTTTGCCGTGTGTTTTTTGACTGCTTAGATAAACTGAGGTTTCGTCCATTCATTCCATTAACAGGGGCAGTGCCATCATCTAGTTTCTTAATCAGCAGACTCTGTTAGTCTTCCTAGGAGCTGCAGTGGTACTATCTATCTCCTCAGCGTACCTACAGCTTTAATTGCACTTCAAGTATAAATGCCTTTTGACTATAAACAAAGTAGCCATAAAACAGTAGCATGAGACTTACAGTATTTTGCAGGTATGCTAACTGGGACACAAAAAGTCCTCCTGAAGTCTCACAGCTTGGACTCTGGACTTGGTCATGCAGTGTAATATTTGCCTGGCTGTATCTTTCCATTTGGACTTGTGAGAGTTTTTTAGTTGTACAGTAATGAATATAGGCTTCTCACATAGTAGACGACACTGCTGTCAGATGTACATATTAACAAGAAGCCAGGAGCTGTTCAGAGACCAGCGGCACTGCTACTACTTCTGACTGTAGTTTTAAAGGAATGTGCATGATAGTAATACAGTCTAAAGCCTATCGGGTGGCCTGAGCAGTGTGCGTTGTAGCACACTGCTGCAGGGCTACGAGGAATGTCGAGTCCTGAACAGAGTTGAATCAGCCTTAGAGTATTTGTGATGAATGGGATGAATAGTATCAGCTTTAAAATGTTAGATCAAATGTTTTTGTTGTGATTTCCTCCTCTTCTTCTTCTTCTCCCTCTGGCATTAAAATGCATATGCAGCAATATTTTAAAAGACTAATGATCAAAAATATTTCTATCATTCCTTGCCAGAATAACGTGCGCATGAACAAATGGACCGATTTTCCTCTCAGGCGAGAGGAGCTTCCCTGATTCTTACGGAGTCGGATGATGCTTTTTTTGGCTTTTGCCACAGGGCAGTGCACGGCACACAATCCACAGGACGAGTAAAAGAGAGAGTCAAGTTTGGGAAATCTATAAGAGAGTTTTAAAGGTTTTCTCATATTTGTCTGCTAAAATTAAATCTACAGTTTGAAGCCAAAGACTGAAAAGGGAAAAGGCTTGCCTGGCTCTGTCCTAAAGTAAAACTCCCCACCTGTCAGCACTTGAAAGTGTTAAAGGTATGTGTAATCCTTACAATACATCTAAGTGTGAAATGACAGCTCAGACTTTTACAGGAGGTGGATATGTCAGACTATTTCTCGGCTGGGACGAGTAACTTCCTGGAGTCTCCTCTGGTTTCCAGTAAACGTCCTATTTGTTGCTTTTAACATTGTTTTGTCTAACAAAGTACAAAATGCATTTATTTGTGAGCTTCTGCTTTAAAGGGTTTTTTTCCCTCTGGATCGAGCCAAACTCGCTTTTCCCCTCGTTTCCAATCGAATTGGCTGCTATCAGTAGTTTTTATTTTATCACTCTCATGCTCGTCTCATATCCCTCTGAATACATGTGGGTTTTTAATTTCTGCTTTCTGCTTGTGGTGGAATACACAGTTAAATAACTAAAAGTCAAATGCTTGTGTTGATGAAATCAAGAAAAAGAACCAGACCTAGTTATTTTGATCTGTGAAGGCCGCTACTTTCCTCTCTTATGTTAAAAAGCTCTCTATTCAAACTTGTCCTGTGAATTGTGCCGTGCAACTCCTCCATTCCAAACTGAGACTCATTCAAAACAATTTGCACCTTTTCCATGTGCTGTTCTGACTCTTTCTCTTATGTGTTGCACTTTGCAGATTTATTTTGGTTTTAGAAAAAGGTACTTTAAAACAGCTACAACATTTTGTTGCAATGACACCAGTTTTATTTCCTTTTGCCCCCCCCTTTGTGTGCTGTATGGCAATAAAGCAGTGTGGACGCCAGGAGTCATTTCTTAGCACAAGTAGGCATATATTCTATGAAACTATTTTTATAACCCAAAAGAGCAGTTTTAAGTAATAGAGGGAGTAAAGTTTGGTTCAGTGATGTGTTTCAGTTTCAGTAAACACTGGATAGCAATCTCTTCAAATGTACATTTCATTTTGTGTGACTTTGCTGACAGTTTTATAGTCCAGTATACATGTTTGCTAATTCAGGACAGTGCTGTTGGATTTATTGAGAGTTGTCAAATGATTAAGGAAAAATAAAAATCCAGTACAAATTTGACGAACAGTTGTGCCATTGCTTGAGTTGCAGATCCGCTTGGAAATATTCCCATTTTTGGAGTTCCAACTGTCACGAACACGGTCTCAGTTTAGCTTAATTTGTGCACAGTCCATTATAGTGCTAACTGTTAATTGAGGTTCATTACCAATTAATATGCTCCAACTGATAAACAGTACAACACAATCCCTGAAGATATACTGTATACTGTCATTTTGTTTCCTTAGCTGAAAGAAAAGATAAAAGATGAAGAGAAGAAAAAAGATGCAAAACAAAGAATTTGTAATAATTCAAATTTTAACAGCAACTTAAGACATAATTGTGAATTCTAACAAAAATCACAAAATTTATTTTTACTTTAAAAATCATCAGAATTTATGTAGTTCAAGTGCCTATTTCTAGCTGATCTGGGGCTTTTGATCATATCACATGGTCTTCATCTGGAGATGGACTTGGCCAGTTGTGATTGAATTGTAGATCTTCAGATTCCCTTAAGGATATCAAAGTTCCGATTCTGTGACAACTGTGCTAACTCCATCTGCTGACAAAGAGCATGTGGTATGATCAAAAGAAACGCAGCAGCCACTAAATTAAGCGTAATTTTATTTTATTTTTTTCCACACAAATTCAGATAGAAAATCAAGTTTCCAGCACTTCAACTGACTCACCTTAACTTCTCTTTTCACATGACTGACAGAAAGAAACCTTCTGTTTGGACTCTGTTTTTCTTTTTATTTAAGAAACTTTATATAACTTCACTCTGATCCGAAATACAACAACTGAATTTGCGCATCTTAAAGTTTTCTGATAACTGGACGCTTAAAATTTAATCGACAATGGAGGCATTTAAATTGAATCCATCTGCTGAGAAAGATCCTGATACAATCAAGTGCCCCAAAACAGCTACTAAGTGGCTCTTGTAGTCCAGTAAAATGAGGTTCTGGAAAGTGTACATATTACCTAAACGGACATTTAAAGGCAGGAAAAACACATTAACTCTCATATAACACACAAACTCAGAAAGTTCAGTAGTTACATTTCTCGATTAAATGTTGAGTTTCTTACAGAAGAGTGCCTTAAGGCGCGTCTTTGCTCCCGTCCTCATTACACCTGAAATTCTGAACTATCTGCAAACAACTTGGCTGAAAATTCTTACTTATTTTGACTTCCATTGCCATGGAAAAACTTAAGATTAAATGTAACATAAGCCTGTTGCAGCGTGCACCGCACTTCATCCTGTTAGATGGAAACGATGTGTCACCAGTTTAGAAAACACCGACCACAAACCATGTCAGCAAATACCTCACAGCAAGTTTTATTTATACATCCAAAAACAAAAGATCAAATTTCTCACACTATATACAGATATTACATACAGTGTTTGTACACATATTACATCATTTGTACACAAGAAAATATACATAAAAATGTAAACCTTTGTATACAAAAAATACCTTAGACAAATTAAACAAGGACCAATAACAAAAGGTGACTAGATTAGCTCATCCTATCTTTAAAAACAGTAATACAGTACATTCAATGAGTATAGGAATTTGTCAGCCATTTCTGAATTCAAGCAGTTAAATGTGCCTACGAGCCCTGTTCGTTTTGTTCTACGTGATCTTCAAAGAGAAAACTGGTGCGGTGATTAATCTCATGCTATGTGGATACAGCAGTAATGCCTTGCAAACATTTCAGAATTATTCTTTTTAATTGAACTTTCCGGGGGCACCGTGTTAACGATTATTAGTGGAAACACTGCAGTAACTTGAGAGGCCCAGTCGTCTCTGGTGGAGCTACGGGTTTACACTTCATGATGTGTTTTCTCTTTGGAAGGGAGAGACAGAACTGGGCCTCCTCACAGCTGGAAATGGGGAGGAATGGGGAGGGGGGGTTCTGGTGCAGGCTCAGAGCCGGTAATGATGGCAGCTGTTCATTTAATGAGCGTCCGAACAACAAACTTAAAAAAAAAAAAAAGGCAAGACAGACATGGGACATGTGAACACCACCGGCCTCCACCCGCTGCTGTGCAAATCGATGTTGGAAAAACATGCTGTACTGTTTTTCTCCACAAAATGAAATGATGTGTATTCCTATGATTTATACCATCAAGAATCAAGCCAGTGACCATTACTTCATTATATTAATTACGCCCCATGCAATCCCACTTTTTTTCCCCCCTGGAGTTTAATAGCTATCAAAAGCATTCTCCATCAGAGTAAAAACAATCATACACAGCATACAAACATTGATCCCTCCAACTTCATAGAGAACGTAACGAGCGTTTTGATAGCCATTAAAAAACAAGAGACTCATTCTACAAGACACAGGTTCCACTGAATACATTGCAAATAATTTCAATCCATTGCTACTCAATAATTCACCGACAAACCCCAAGATAGAGACTGCTACTCTATATACCTAATACTCAACAATGTCTGACAATCTGTCAAATGTCTTATATAATATCTATTAAAAGCCATGGTTGTACTGCTGTGTGAGTCGTTAACAGACAGGGGAGGAGCTCTCAGTTCTCGTTTGTAATTAAAAATCAGACCCCAGGTTTGCATTTAGCTTAAAAACCACTGAGTAAAACAGACAGTAAATCACTACCTACGCCTTCACTGGGATTTTTTTTTAGTGAGTTTCCTTGAAGTCCTGAAGCTGAATTTGACTTTTCAGTGACATAAAATTCATTAAAGACCATTGTTTAGTGGACCAGAGAGCACCTTTGAGAGTAGACACTTAAAAGTCCCTGGATTGCGCCATCATCACCCCAAACATTAACACTGAAACTCATTTATTAGCCTTGAAAATCCACTCGAGAGAAGAAGTTAGGCTGACCTGATCATTGATCTCTAGAGGCTCTCCTTCTGAGAGAAACTGCTGTAAAACCAAACGTTTACAACAACCTGCAGAGGCCAAAACATCTTCCTGATCCAGCCTTGATTCAGTAAATGAAGCTACATGTAATGAGATCAATAAAATACCTTACGATGCTAGAGTTATGTTAATGTGTTTATTGCTTTAAGAAACTATATTTACCTTCAAGTGTCTACTAGGCCACTCAGAGTCCCACAACCAATGGTGAGGTCAGAGATATTTGACGTCTGAGCGAACCAATAAATGAGCACATAAACAGTATACACAATATAAAAACAGCTGTTTAAAAGTATTTTGGTAAATCCATATGACTGTGAAATCTGACTCAGTAAGATTCTATATCATGATAACAGTTAAATAGCTTGAAACATAATGGGTCACAAAGATCACAACCAGTACTCGTCTTTTTCAGAGGGTGACAGAAGCAGTGTGTCGGACAGGTGGAAATAAAAATGGCCATCTGAGCAAGGCAGGGTACAGTTGATCATTAAAGACAGGACTTTTAAGTGGCAAAGCGGCCACTGAGTGTGACACATAATCTCTGTTAAGGTCCTTCCACCATTCACCTGTTCATTTCATCACAGAGTCTCGCCCCCTGCTGAGGAAACCACAAGGCATCGAACGAGTGGACTCACACTGACTTAAAATCCCAGAGACCGTCTGGCTGCAGGATGAAAGAAGGAAAATAGAAAATATTGAGGATAATCTGAGGTTTGTGCAAATTCATTATCAAATAGTGCACTATTACCACATTGCACACATGTAGCAGATGGAGACGGGTGGTCGACTGGGTTCTAAGTGACTGTGAGTCCACAGGCCGTAATGCAGCCGCTGCAGGACGCCTGCTCTCATTTACTCTGCGTGAAAGGTGGTGTGGCGCTTTTGGCACTTGCAGCGGTGGCACTAACTATTGAAAAGCCAGCTGGGGGCGCTGTGGAGCTGTGGCTGGGCTGCACGTCTTTCGGGATGCCACTGTGGGAGGCCAATTGATGGCCAAAGGCCGCGCTGAACTGAGGGAGCTGTTGCTTGGGCTGTGTGGAGGTCAGGAGATCATGTGATGAGGGCGAGGGGGCGGAGGGAGTCGTTAGACCTGTTAGGCCGCTCTGAGGCATCGCTGAGAGCGCAGCCATGGGCTGCAGCGTCACAGAGTGGGTGGTGGCCGGGGGAGTGGACAGGGAGGTGGATATGAGATGACTTTCGGATCCTATGAGATTGCCAAACTGCGCGGGGTCGGTGAGGGGGAGAGGGAGATTGTTCCATGACGAGCGCGGGGGTCCTGGTGCCCCGCTTAGAGGGACTTCCAGCAGCAGAGGGGGGTCCGTCTGGAAGGAGCTGGCATGGGGGGAGGATATGTGGTCACTGTACGGGGAGGGCACGTGCTCACTGCTGTAGTGGCTGCCTTGGGGAGACGATGTGGGTGCGTCCGACTTGGCCAGCACATGTGATGTGTGTGTCCGGGAAAACGTTCGCTCTGTTATGGAGGTCTGAGTGAGCAGGGAGGTGGTGGAGGGGGCTACGGTAGATGAAGAGGATGAGGTCAGGTTGGAGCCCGACGTCGGGGGCTGGTTAGCGGACTGAGATGGCGGTGAGGGGGGAAACTGACCCCCAGAGGACTGTAGTAGGTTGTCCTCCAGCTCCAGGCTGGTGAAGTTCTCCGCAGGGATGCGGCTGTTCAGCAGGTCCCCCATCCCCCCCGGCTGGACCGGACCGGGGAACACGGTCATGGCTCGGTGGTCCACTCCTTCAGAGGGAGCCAGGTCTCCGATTGAGGTCAGGCACACCAGAGAGTCTGGGTAGGACCCCATAGCCTGCAGTGCACGCACCAGCTCCTCAGCCTCCTCCGTGGTGGGCAGCAACTCCCCGTTCTTACCTACAAACACAAACATTTATCATTAGAACATCCTTCGGTGGGCTTTGTTACTTAACACATAAAAGGCAGTGCACAAAAAAAGAGCTGCATGACAACCTTCAAACAAGTCAAAGTCCGGCAGGTCGTCAGGTAGTCTGGGTAACACGTCGGAGAAATCCTCCTGGTTTAGCTCAAGGTCATTTGGAATGTCTGCCATTTCATTGGTGATGTCGTCAGGAAGCTCCTCTGTGCTCAGGTCTGGAGTTGAAGGACTCCTGCAACAAAAATGAGATAAAAACATGCTTAGAGAAGAAGCATCTTTCACTGACTTTTATCTCAACAGTGTAGCGACACAGGAGTAGCAGACCTGATGCTGGCCTGCGAGGGCATGGTGAGGCTTGTAGAAGGCATTCCCAGGTTCCCCTGCGGCAACGCTGGCGGGATGGGTTTCTGAGGCCTCCGCGGCCCTCTCCTCCTCTTCTTTTTGTGTTTTTTGGTGAGCGCCGGTGGTTTGGTCTTTTTACGTGGCTTTCGCTGTTGCTGCTGCTGGTGCTGCACTCGTCTGTTACCGTCCCCTCGCAGGAAGTTATCCTGCGTGGAATAATGGAAGATCATTTAGTCGTCATGGACAGGCTTGCTGTTTCCTCTTACTTTTAATCTTTATGATAAGTCAGCAGATATTTACCCTTAAAAAAAACACAAAAAAATATTTCCCATAATGCCAAACTTCACTCACCATTTTTTTGGCATGCTCTTCACAGAGTGGTGTCTGGTGCGTGATATCAAACACAGGGATGGAGCACTGCTGACCATCTGCAAATTTGGCTGTACAACTCGCGAAGAGCTGCTGGGAACGATTCAACAAAATGTCTACAGAGAACAATCAAGGAAACAACAAGAAACACTCGACAACAGAGCATGAGATCATGATTTGAAAAAAATACATTTTCAAATAGCAAAAAGAATCACCGCCATTTTTCGACACTTGTAGCGACCAATCGGAACAATCAGTGATGTGGTGGAAAGGATACGCTGAAAGCAGTGTTGAGTGAAAGGCAGAGCTCTGTTGTTGCAGGCCTGGCCCTTTGTGCTGCCAGTGCACGTCCCTGTATCTGTGTTCTGCTGCCTTGCTGGAGAAATGCTGTAGAGATATACACAACCAGGACTCATTAGACACTGGACGTACACTTGATGTCTCTATTACACACAGGGTTTTGTCGGACTGTTTTCCTGAGAGATAAACTAAAATGACAAATGTGACAATTGTGGGGCACCTTGAGGAGCTTTGAGAGGCACCACGTAATTCCTGGATCAGCTGCCCGGCACAATCGGGGTTGTTACTGGCAGCTTGCAGCAAGGCTTTGCGGAAGGCATAGCGATATCTCTTCTGGCGGATACTCGCCCTCTCCTCCCTGCACATGTGCTTGTATTTTTCTCGGAGGTACGAGCAAAGCCGAAGTAGCCGTGTTCTCCGCGAGGAACCTCTGTCTTCTTCTAGCCTGTTTATAGAACAATTAATGGAGTCATGAAGAGAAGTGTCAAGACAGACTATACCCTATTATGGGGTAAAGCACAGGGATACCAACCCATTCTGTGGTCTCAAAGAGCTCTGGATAGGAACGAATGTCACAGCCTCCTCTTCGTCATCATCGTCAGCGCTATCTTCAGACCAGTCCAATCCTGGAAGACGATTTGTTAGAGCAGCTTAGCATCTCAGCAAGCACATATCTAATTCATAAGTAAGAAAAACAGAGTTTAAAAAGTGATGGTTAATGTATTTAAATTAGGCACCTAGATGAGGAAATAGGTCTCCATGCTCCCGGTGTCTCTTGGCACAGAGCTGCACCAGGTGTTGCAACCTGGCCAAGCAGCTGGCAGAAGGTGAGAAGGCAGCGGGACGCATGACAACCACATGCCGCTGATTGCTACTGCCACTGTCCTTGCAACTAACAGGCAAGTGCGTAGCAGTGAAAGGCATTTTCCTGCTGAGTGATGGCCCAGAGGGTTGCACTGGACTGGGTGCTGCATTTGCGGGCATCCCTGGAGGCAGAAAGTTGACCGTCTGAGGTGGTGATGGATTGCATAATAAACCCTGCTGCTTTCCTGGGAAGATGAAGGAAGTCACGCTGGAGTGCTGGGGTGGTTGAAGAAGACCTGACTGCTGCCGTGGGAGATGAGTGTTGAGCGGTGAGGAGGGGTGGACGCGGGAGACGGGGGAGGGACTAAAGTGCTCAGGAGGTGGCTGGAAGAGGTCCGTGTCATGACAGAGTTTCTGGTTGAGCACCAGGCGACTCTGTAGTTTCTTTTTGATGGCGTTGGCCTTCCGAGGAGCTCCCACATCCTCACCGTCTGTGTCATCCTCGTAAAAGGCAAAAGGGTCCAGGAGTTCCCCGTCTGGGAGGGGTAACAGGCGTGTACATGGGGGAGATGGTGGAAGTTCATCAAGACCATTGGAGGCTTTCAGAGCTAATGAGGGCACAGTTATGTTGAGAGCCACTGACTCCAGGTGAGCCCGCGAGCGCATGTCCTCCAAAGCATCATGTTTCTTTTTCCGTTCCTTCTTAGGGATAAAGCCCAGGACCTGCAGGTGGCTGTTACAGTATCTGAAAAACAAGAGCACATCCTCAGCATACTATTCACACCTGCAGCATCAAGTTTTCTGCACACAAAAAAAGTGCAAACAAACATACACACCTGCGGTCCTCAGACTTGGGGATGGGGTTGGTACACCTCTGGCTGTTGTACTTGGCCACATATTCACATTGCTTGAAGGGGGCTGTTTTATCCTCCAGGACGTGCCGGATACAGAAAGCATAGCCATTTAGTCTGCGCTGCTTGCAGAGCTTTGGGCTGTATGAGCACAACGGCTTATTGTCCACCTCTGAGAAGTGTATGTGTTTGCCTTCATACATCACGTTACTCTTGTTCGTGACAACATCAGCTGATGGGATAAAGTCAGGGGAAACCAAGAGTTACATCACAAACTCTTCATACTACAGAGGTAACCATGCATGCACATACAGGGTACAGAGGCAGGGAAACATTAAACTCTACAACCGCTGACTGCTTAATCAGCCCATTTGTATTAGATGACAACCTTTTTTTTTTTCAGAAGAAAACTGTGAAATTCAATATTTTTCGTCATGTTAGAATCTAGAGTATGCTATGAATAACACATAAAAGTTGGCAGAGGTTAAAACACATTATAGTCCAGACAAACTTTGCCTCTGAATACTGACCAGTTGCTTTTGCGCCCTCTAATTTTCAGTGTCAAAATCTCTCATTGAGAAACGGCTGGTAAACAGAAACTAGGCAATTTTATTCAACAGTGTGTTCAATTATCCTTCGAGGTAGCACTTAAAAGATAGACTGATGGTGGTAAAACAGAATATTGCATGCCTGTAGTCTGCATGACAAAGTTAAATGCTATGTAACTGTCACTTGCTAGTGTGACATTTAGGGCATCATTACAAGACAAGCTCAACACTACATTAAAATTCAACTTTCAAGTTTCGGCAAAGAATACAAAATCTGCTTTTAAATGTAACGCTTCATGATAAATGACCATTACAAATAGGATGCTACAGGTTTATCACAATACACTTAACTATTACACCGTTAGCTTCCCAGCTTCAGCAGTAGCTTAGCTGCTACTTTTTTAGAAAGAAAAAGTGTTTTCAAGTTGGCTAAGAGAGCAGTATGATCCTGACAGCTGAGGTACATGTTGGCCAAACACGTACAGGTTGACTGGATACCATTCGTATAAGCTTGGGTTAACGTAAACGACTGTAAGTAAAGACGGAGAACCGGACAGGCAGCTAACGGCTCCTAACATTAGCGAGCTTAACTGCCACTTTAGCCCGAGGAGCTAGCTTGGAGCCGAAGTGAAACTTTAAATAATAAAACTATTTACATATATGTGCGCAACACACACCCTTGTCCTGCTATATAAAACATACCTTTATCCGGCTTAAGGCTCACACATATTTTTTGGAAAAGACCAAACACGAAAAGTGTAATTTGGTGGTAAGCTAGCAAAGCTATCAAAGCTAAAAACACACATTAGTAGGCGGTAGCTAACCAGGAAACGGAAACATCAGCAAACAGTAACACTATAAAGGTCTATTTTCAGTTTAGTTTTATGTAGGGAAATGCAAGCATAATCAGACAAGGGCAGCTATACGTGATCGGCCACAGTCGTTGGATTTTAGTGTATTTAAACATGAGACATTTATGGCCAAATACTTTCTAACAAAGGGTCTACATACGAGGCTTACGGCCTGTCCACGAAGGCCTCCGTTAAAATCGATATGAATTATAGCCTCTATCGTTACATAATGTGCCAATAGCAGTCTACAGGACTTAAAACTACTGACATCACTCAACTCCCTACTTCTGCTTAAGGCCCTGAGTCATTTGTTCGGATCACAAGTTATAAAATAAATGAGTCATTATTTAGGGGCCTCTTAGCCCTGATAGCACAGCGGCCTCTACTTGGAACGTCTGGCCGACTGAGGCCCAGGTAAAACGGTTAACTCAGAAATCGAGACCGAGGCTGTATACGATTTCGCTTACCTTGAACTGGTATGGGCTGTGTAAGGTATTCGCTCCAGATAGACGGCTGAAAAGACGCTTAGGATCAGCTAGGCTATTTGTGTATCGATATTCGAGATAGGATAGTAACAGTGATCTTCATCGAGTTCAGACTATCTTGAAATAAGGATGCATGTAAATATAGGCTATCCAGAGCAAATTACAAGCCGTAGGTAGACTGCTGAGGATTTTTGTTGGATCCACAGCAGACTCCTCACAGCACCACTACAGGCACTGCGGGGACATGACAACAACCCGCTCAACAACAACAACCTCTCCTACCATATTGGAAATTCAACTTTGTTAAAAGCCCCTACATTGAAGAAATGTCATGTTTTTGTCTTTATGAAAGAAATTAGTTTGAACTAATGACAATGCAGTTTACATCTCTCCAGGTTTAAAGCAATTGCGGTAAATCATAAGGGCTGAGAGGTTCAGCAAAGTGTTAGAGTGTATATTCCACCTGGACCACGGCTATCGTCTTCCATATGAATGAGTTACCAGCTCTGCTGCCACACTGTTGCCGGCTGATCACTGATGATGAGCCACGTGCCAAGTAGATACAGAAGCAAGGGACTGGAAAAGGTAACTATTATCACACCAAAACACAACAGTAACATTCATAAATAATTACAGTACAAACTTAAATAGGGCGTTTGTAAAGATCATCAGGTTTGCTACAGAAAACGGATTTATTCATTATTAGACAAAAAGCTACACTTGTAATATACTCCATATACCTTTAGGAAAATATAATCTTAACACTTTTTTAAGCTGTTAATTTCACAGGATGACAAAAATACTAGAATTATCTTAGAAGGATAAGGATTTTAAAACCTTTGGTCACAGCTACTAATATGTAAATGTTCTAACAGGTGAAAACAAACTGTCAGGAGTGCATTTCTGGAGATTTGGTAAACCAATGCTTACATTTTCACCTTGAAAGTAGCTCATACACACATTTCTGCAGGTTAATAAAGGGAGTCAGTTCCATAATGTGTATAGATGAAGAGGCATCTATTGTATAACATCTGCTACAGTAAAACTCAAGTGCAAATAAATAGGTTTCCAGGAATGTGCAAATAGCGGACTTGTGCGTATCATTTTTTTCAGCCAGTGATGTATAGATGGCTATCCACTGGGCTTTAACATATGGCTGGCTCATCCACAGCTTGTGCTCCCTCTGTGACAGCTTTCACACACTTGGCCATCGTCTGTGAGGCTCTGCTTATCGGATCTGTGGGAAAAGATTGATAGCAGATTTTAAATCTGTACACTTAAACTGCTACAAAAATCAGCATAATTATGGGAATAACTAGAAAATCAATGCGTTATGATGGTTTGATTAAAAAAAAAAAGTTGAATGAAAATTTGCTTTTAAAACCCTGTTGTTAGGGATGCAACGGTGCTATGATAGTAGAGTACGGGTTTGCAGCAACATAATGTTTTATGTCATGTGGGTGTGTAAAACCCACATATATATAATACAAATATAAGGAAAAAAGTAATATAATACTCATAATACTTTTTTTTTTTTATGCAGACTCAGTTACATGGGACGTAAATTAAAATAATAAAAGTAGGGCTCCAAATTCTGGTGGTAAAATAATACGCATATAAAAAATTCGAAGTCAAGAAATAAAAAAGTTCCTGCAGAGAATCAGACTGTCGTGAACAGTATCAGCACTAGTAACAGCACTTAATTTTTTTCCCCATCCTCTGATGACTGAGATGTAAACAGGATGTGTTTATTCATTGATAACAATGTTAAACTCTTGGGGAATCATCATTTGGGTCTAGCTGCTTTGGAAAAAAGCTCTTTTAATAGCGGTCAATAAAGGCAAATAAGGACAAATTGCAAATTAGCTTAAGCTGTAAAAGCTTATCTTATTATCTAGGACAATTTTGACTTTAAGATTATAAGTTAATTTTTTTCTTAGCTTAGATTCTTTATTTTCCTTTGCAGGAAATTTGTTGCCAGTCTGTACAAGTGCCTCTCAGACACATAGATCACATAGATACCGCGTACAAAAGGAACATAACATAACGAGATGTCCCTCCCTTCCGTTTCAGGGCGGTGTTGTTTAATGATGCTATGGCAGAGGGAACAAAACTCCTACCATAGCGTGCCCTTTTAAAGGCCAGAGCCCTGTATCTGCGACCTGATGGAGGCAGCGTGAAGGATGAATTGAGGGGGTGTTCGAGGTCATGTACAATGATATGTGCTCTGTGTGATGGCTTTGCTGTTGAGGTTTGAGTGGTTGGGGGTGGGGAGGCCAATTATTTTGGCGGCTTATGTTATACGTATGAGTTTGTTCTTATTGGCGACATCGGTATATATTGAAATTAAGAAATTGATATAAAAGCTACTTTTTTTCCTGGAGTAGCAGTGACCCACCTGTCATATAGAAATCCTTCACAGTGAGCTGTGGAGGGACTAAGGGTTCAGTGAGGACAGCCTGGTTTACAGCCTGAAAGACATAAGCCAGATATTATAATCATCAAGGAAAATAATGTGAAGCAAAGTAAGATGATATTAAAATAAAACTGTATTAGTGCCCTCTCTGTGAGAAACTGAACACATGCTGTAGGAAGAGGAAAGCTGACCTTGGACAATTCGTTCGCCTGTTTAAAATAGTTGGCCTCCTCAACGTCATCATATCGCACCAGACTTGGGGAAACCTCTGCCAGGCGATCACGCACTTCATCAATGGTGTCATATGGCAGGGTCACTCCAGCAAGCTTTAAAAAAAGACACCATTTAGTCTTATTCTTTATTATTTTTGTGTAATGATTATCTTTTGTTGTTGTATACCTCAGATATGGCTCTGATGATCCTCCAGTCCTCCCGAGCCATGCCAGGAGAAGTCACAGCCACTTTGGTCTGCTGGGCACGGCCTTCAGTGTTCACATAGGTGCTACATTTCTCGGTATATGCAGCTCCGGGAAGTATGATGTCAGCCATTGGTGCACCGGCATCGCCGTGATGACCTGTGAGGTTTGGGCATTGAAATTGAGCAAGAAAAAGGTAAAGCTCCTTGACATAGATCCTTCAAGAATAAACCTGAAAAAAACCCACTATTTTTCCAACTTGATCTTTTTGTTGATAATGCTGGGAAAGCAAACACTCTGGTCAAAAATCCAATCATTGTTAAACTAGGTTTAGATATTTGATTGTTAAGTATCCAGCACCTGCATTCATTTAGATCCTGTATGCATTTACTCAGGGTTTTTCCTTCTGCACATGTAAAATGGAATTACATTGCCTCTCTCATCTGCCATACATAAATTACTCTAAATGAAAGCGCTTCTGATGCTGCGCAATAAAAAAGCTGACCTTGATAAATTATGAAGCTATCCTTCGGGAGATCTTGCCGAGTAATGCAGCCAGCATCAGCTCCTAGCAGAAACAGAACTTTGGGTGGGTTCTTTCTGATAGCCTCCACTCCTGGCTTGTACCCAAGATCAAGTGCAGCCACTTGACTGGCAACCCTGAAAACAACAGCAAAGATATTAGTATAAATATCCGTCCTTAACATTGTCCTGTCACTTTAAATTTTCCAAGACATTGACCTGTGAAGCACATTGAGAACCTTCCAGGTTTCCTCCACACCACTGCTGACGCGAGCATTCTGCGCAATAGTTGACACAGCAGCCATTATCGCAGCTCCGTCCTCTCTCTGCAGGCAACCGCTTCCAACCACAACAACAGGATGCTTTGCTTCAGCCAGGACCTGCAAGAGCAGATAAAAGACAAAGTATAAGGAAGAGGCACTCCAGTTGACTTATAACATTCAGTGCTTTAACAATGTTACCTGGGAAAACGGATGAGCTCCTGACGCAATTTCTTGAAGAACCGTGCCAGATTCCCCAAGATGGTCGTATGTGTAACTGAGGTCCACTTTTTTTCCCAAGAGAGCCACTTGCAACTCATTATGAAGCCAGCTGAATCAGAGGTACCAATATCATATCAGAGGACATGGATTTATGTTCAACATACATCAGATTTAATACTTTAACACTTTTCAACAACCAGTTATACTGAATTTACAGCATTTAACTAACCCTTTTCTGATTCGTGCATTGAACAGAGGAGCCTCATAGCGTGGGTTTGTGCCAACCAGAAGCAGCAGGTCAGCTTCTTCAATGCCAGCAATCCCAGTGTTCAGAAGATAGTTTGAACGCAGGTCAGATCTAAAAAATTCAGGGTCAAAATAAAAACCTAACATCAGCGCTAGTACATCTGGCTTTGTCTTTAGAAGCTTAAACTCTTTCTATAGTCTTACCCAGCTCCAGCCATTGGGAACACTTCCTCAGTGCATAAATTATCACTATTCAAACGATTTAGCAAGTCTTTTAGGGAAATGAGAGCCTCTGCATCCGCCAAGCCTCCGACAACAGCAGCAACATCTTTTCCCTCAACTCCCTGCAACTGTCGAGTGAAACAGAAGGTATTTTGAAACCAAAAGTTGCAAACTATCGCACACTGTTATGGGTCATTTAATAATAAATTACATACTGCTCCAGCAACTCGAGTCAGCACATCCTCCCAGGTTGTTGGAACCAACTGTCCAGACTCGTTTTTCATCATGGGCTGAGTAAGCCTCTGCCTCTTTAGTCCATCATAAGCAAACCTGTCGGCATGAAAGCAAGGAAGAGTTCAGATGCAGACATCTTACTAAAAATGTACGTACATCTGTGAAGAACTTAGTGTGATAAGACAGGAACCTGGTTTTGTCTGAAATCCACTCCTCATTTATATCTTCATTAAGACGAGGCAGGATTCTCATCACCTCACCCCCTCGAGTGGTCACAACAATGTTGCTACCAACAGCGTCCAGAACATCAATGGATTCAGTCTTCCTGAAAAACGAATAGAGTACATGTGTAAAAACTAACCGTTATCCCAAGATGTTAATAAAAATGTCAAGCAAAGTCATCCAAGAACCTGGTCTCCCAAGGCCGAGCAGTGAAAGCATATGGTTTAGAAGTCAGGGCCCCCACTGGACATATATCAATTACATTCCCAGATAACTCAGACATGAACATCTTCTCCACATAGGTCCCAATCTGCAGGTCATTGCCTCTGCCAGTAGTGCCCAGGTCCTCCACACCTGCAATCTCACTTGCAAAGCTGTCGGAGCAAAAGAACAAAACATAATACTTATAATTCTAAATTTAAACTGCCACTCAACTTAATCTAGATATAATTGATGGATAGCTCACCGCACACAGCGAGTGCACTGGATACAGCGAGTCATAATGGTTTTGATGAGAGGGCCAATGTTCTTGTCCTCCACAGCTCTTTTGCCCTCTGTGAAGCGGCTCCTGTCACTGCCAAACTGCATGGACTGGTCCTTCACACAAAACAGTGTTCAGTCTTATAAGTCGATTTGATATATTCTAAAGAAATCAATGTTTGACACACAATCAAGTCTATGAGAAAAAAAAATCTAGTCGGATAGTAGTTATTGTTACCTGCAGATCACATTCTCCTCCCTGATCGCAGATTGGACAGTCTAATGGGTGGTTAGCCAGTAGGAACTCCATCACACCCTCTCTGTGTAAAATTAAAAAACCAAAATGTCCCACAGAAAATGTTGTATTATTACAGACCAATATTAATACAACAAAACATATATATATTATCAGTGAAAAACAAAGCTTATAATGTCTTACTTGTGAGTTTGATCCTACCTGGCCTTTCTTGTCTTGTCAGAGTTGGTTAAAATGTTCCACCCCTTCATGACTGGCATAGCACAAGCCGCCACTGGCTAAAAGAAAAGAAAATAATTTTAAGTAGGCACAGCTCAATCTCTTTCATGGTAGGAAAAGAAATAAAGCTTGGCTACAAAATAACACACATATACAGCCTTTAAACTTACCTTTGGAACCTTCTCTATCTCCACAAGACACATGCGACAGTTTCCAGCAACTGACAAGCGCTCGTGGTAGCAGAAGCGAGGAATCTGCATTCCTACTTTCTCACATGCCTGGGACAATAATGAGTCACAGTGTTAAATCTGATAACAATGCGTCAAGATGACAGGAAATTTTTGCATGAATATACTGCATTACCTGCAACACAGTGGTTCCTGGCTCCACCATGACAGGCATCCCATCCACAAACACCTCCAGGAGGTTACTGGCAGGTGCAGTTGCTGTAGCTGCATAGCGAGCTTCAAGCAGAGACAAAAAGCAATATTGTCTCTCATCATCCAATTAAACAGTTACATAATTAACCATCATTTCTATATCACATCATGTTAACAATGTTTTCTTTTTTCAAAGTAATGACTAATTATTTCCACTGACAACTCTTGGCCTAATTGAGCCAGCAACAGCCTGGCACCAAATTTGGCAAAGCTGTAATCCTGCCTATAATCCACCAGAGGAACAAACTGACAAGGCTCCGGGTGCTAACTCAAAACACACAATTAACAAATGGGTGTTCTGCAGAAATACAGGACACACATTGTGCTTATCGAAGGCATGATCAATCAATTAGTTGATGAAGTGGCACATTGTTACCATTGTTAGCTGCAGCCGCACCCCCTTTGGTAATAGCTGCTGGCACGAGACTCCGGCTCACAGCAGACAAACGCAACATGCTGAAAGAGAGGCAGCATCACGTGCAAGGTCTAACATTAGCTCTTTTGGTTAAAACAATTGTTAATTTGACAACAAGGCTTCAAGATTAGTCTGTTTAGTCTGTGATAAAACCAGGAAAACAGTAAATCCTCCATGCGAATGTAAGTAAGCTAGCTAACGTTTGTAACACCGGGTCCATCAAGAAGCAGTAAAACTATGCTGTGGCGTATTTGGAAATCACGCCTAAACTATTTAGGGTGAGTTTCACTTCACTATAATGGTATAAACAAACGTGTCATGTTATAATGTTGGGACGTTAAGGAAATGTCGAACAGCTGGATAAATAATGTGTCAAGCTAAAGTAAAGGTTAGCAATGTTGACATTATTTATCGTTAGCCGACCGTTAGCTCACGGCTCTGACGTATGCTAACGTTTACGTTACTCTAACGTTTTAAATATCAACTGCCCGCGCGTGAAATTGTATTTATAAAGTGCAATATTAGCCCCACAAAGTTAGCATATCTTGCTACAAACAAGCTAACGGAACCAATGAAGGCAATAGAATTTAAGCCGGCTACATTTCAGAGTTTATTTCATTGAAGAAGTGATATACAGAATAGCATGCATTCAGTAATCGTTTCCGGGACGTAAAATGTCTATAGACCGAATGATATTTAATGAACAATGCGATGACCACTTGCTTACCTTGCCAGTGTTTGTCCTCGTGAGACTGCCAGCGACGCAGATTGCGCACTGTCTTGTTATTGTGCTGCGTCACGGATTAAGTAATCCTGTATACTATAATCCAAATAGGCAGGCTTCCTCTCTCCTCTAAATACTTACTAGTCTAATCGTACAGTTATTCAACAACAGCCATTACAGTGTTAATGTAAACCCTCTTCTTAACAGCTATTCATCTCATTTACACTCATTGGTGACAGGCTGTGGTGACAAGCTGTGGTGCTGTGGTAGTAACAGCAGGGCTGTCCCCTCACTTTCAGATTGTATAGTGGGTAAATATATGTCTTAATCATCTACCAGCCTTAATGAGATATTTTAAAATGCACAGACCACAAGATGGACAAAAAAGGTCCAATTTAGTTGTCAATAGAGTGCAGTTGAACATTTTTTATTGAGGGTCAAATGTTTTGCTCTATTTCCCTATTTATTGTTATTCCAGGGATTCGGCCCTTCCTGACACTAGGCGGCACTCCTGGCATCTCGCAGTAATCTAATCTATACAAGTCAGAGTTCACCGGAGAGAAATAACAGGAAATGGCTGAATTTGTAAACAGACCCTCAGGAAATGGAAAGGGTTAGGGCACTTACAAGGCCCCCCTGAAATCCACCTGGAAATCGACTCTGTCTGTACATAAAACATCAAAGCTCCCTCTTTAATGAGGTTACATTGACAGACCCCTCTTACATCAAATGAAACAATACAAAGAAGGTGTTAAAACAAAGTACAGTAGATGTTTAGAAGAAAAAATGTATTTAGAATATATTAGAATAAAACATTTATACAACTCTTAACTAGTTTAAAAATCTGACAATATATTAATAGATGACAGTAGGTATAAAACTATATAAACATATATTAATGCTAGATTACAAATAGATATATTCCACATTTTACATCTGTTACAACCAAAAATGCAGTTCGTCAAGAGTACAATAGAATAATAAAATATGTAAATACATATTTGTTCCAATGCGCTAACTGTTGTATTTTTCTTGGTCCATCAAATGAAAGAAAATTCAGAGTAATTACACATAGCTTCTTCCAAATAAAACAAAATAGGAAAACAGCTCTGATATTCTTCCACATTTATGCTAAAGTAACAGCCACTTAGCCTCGTATTTTCCATTGACGCATAGTCTTATAATGGTTGTAATCATAGAGTTGATGATTCCACAGTCTCCTCTGGCACACCATTCTGGTGACCTCCCGACACGGACTCCATCTCAGTTGCAGAGACTGACTGGCTGAGCTCTCTCAGTGACCTCTTAGTAATATCAAGGCATGCACGCTTCAGGATATGACGCACCTTTTTGCCCAGCAGCATGTACAGCAGGGGGTTAATGCAGCTGTTAAAAAAGCCTAAGCTGGTGGCGAGAGGAAAGCCGGCTCTTAGTATGTTGTGCAGATAAAACGAGGAATGCATTGATAACTCCATCAAGCTAAAAGTATGAAAAGGTGCCCAGCATAAAAAGAAGGCCAGAATAACAGCTGAGACCGTTTTGGAGAAGCTGGATAGACGCACCGAGCTCCCAGATTGATTCACTTTGATCGTCAGAAGTATGCCTGTCACACATATTGCAGTGAAAGGCAAAAGGAAGCCAACAGTAGTACGAATGACCACTATCATAATGTGTCTCATGGCTGCTGTATGTTCATCCCTTTCGTGGAAGTTGTTGAAGCACACCACCTTGTCATGTAAGCGCAATATGTCACGAAAAATCAGTGCAGGACTGCTCAAGGCAGCAGCTAGCACCCATATGCACCCACATACCACCCAGGCTCTCCTCACAGTGCGGTGCTTCTGAGACCAGTTGAGGTGAACCAGTGAAACATATCTGTCTATGCTGAGCACTGTGAGGAAGAGCACACTGGCGTACATGTTCATCACTGACACAAATGAGTTAATCTTACACATGGCCACGCCAAAGTCCCAGTGGAAGTCCCGCAGTATGTAATCAATGGAAAAGGGTAGGAACAGCACGAAAACAAAGTCTGCCATGGCGAGATTGAACAGCCAAACACTGTTGACAGTCTTTTTGCTTTTAAACGCTGTCACCCAAATGACAATTCCATTTCCAATCAGACCCAGCACGAAGGAAATAGTGTAGATGACCACTGAGATGATGTGCATGGTTGCCGTCTGCCTGTGGTCCACTTTAAGATCCTCAAAGTCGCCGTACTCCAGGTAGTAATCATAGGTGTAGTTTCCATAGTCTTCGCTGGAGTCATTCATTGTTGCAAGTGTCTCTGTGGTAGATTTATCTGTGAGAAGCGAATGATATCATGCATTCCTTTAAAATGAGCTTAAAAACATCTGCATCCGTTGTAATCAACCTGTAACATGTTTACTCACCTCACAATGTTTGTTTACGCCGGGCTGTTCTCCAGAAGGATCCTGTTTCCTGCCTTGCCCCTCTTTCCGATTATTCAGTTTCTGTGTTGAAGTTATGACTGGGTGTGCCCCGAGTAGCTGTGGAACATAGTGTCAAAATCCACTTGGATCATCAGTGTGGACAGTGAGATGCCCGACAGATGAGGCAGACTAAGCCCTCAGGGGATGATTCATGTTGTTTTTTGTGTAAGTAAGCCTGGATGAACTTTAGCGTTACTGAGTTTTCAAAAAGCACAATGTTTATGTCTGGATGATAAAAGGCAGGGTGTTTCAATGTGTGTCTTTTCCACGGTTATTACAGAAGGTTATATTTCATCACATATCACTTATATTTGTATCGTCATCAAGGCCAAAATAAGACAAGTTTTACTTAAACTAGATTAAAACCAAATTATACTTTAATTTACTTATTTATATTACATTACTTAAGATATTTTTCATGTACATGTACAACCTGTTAATAAGCTCTACAAAGGTTAAAGGAAACAGTATAATGAAAAAAGGTATTTAAACTAACAGAACAACATTAAAAACATGAATTAAATCTCAATATGCATGATAAAACATGTAACACATATCTGTAAATGTGCTGATTAATTACTTGAAAGATACTTCAAACTTGATTGCAGAATCAGTCCAGTAAACAAATAATTAGATAATAAAACGGGTATGTCCTCCTAATCAGAAAGCTACTTCATGTATGCATACCTTTGTAAACAATAGAGAAACAAGTTAATAAAAAATAGCCAAAAGAACAATACGAGTAGTTACACCTACATTTCAAAGAGAAAAAACTGTTATTTTAGAAGAAAGAAAATCACTACACTGGACAGAAAAAGTAAAATAAAATAAAAAAAGACCAGAAAGTTATCGGTGAAAAAGCGGAATCAGTGCAATCAACAAGCCTGTGTCTACATAAAATCACAGTAAACAATGCAGAAACTTTGATTGTGTAACAAATATCTAGCCTGTCGATTAGGGAATAACTGTTCACAACATTGCAAGTGCCACATACACACTATCGGCATACTTAATGGATCAACATGAAGAGTTTTTGTTCAAATCTGAACACAAGAGTCCATCGCTTACCCCAAAGTGCAGCGCTTCCCTTTTTCAGTGAATAGATGCAAACGCCGTTAGCTCCCGGATGAAAGTGGCTGCTAACTTAGCCCTTTGTAACTCCCTTTTTGCCGGGCCTCGTCCTCGATTCCCCACTCCTCTGCAGAAGTCTCTCTGCAGCATGTGTGTACTCTTTCCGTGAGTCCATCCAAGTTAAACTGTGTTGCTGTGAAGAGACGGTGGAGCTGAGATGTGCAGTGGGCGCGCCGGGCTGACGCGTCAAACACCACAGACTGAAGAAAAGTTATTGGTCAGCCGCACGGAGTGAAGAATGCTTTCATTCAGACGAGCTGCGGCTGCTTTTCACAACAGCAGGGGGAAACCCTTAGCGCCTGCCCCCCCATGGAAAAGTTTAATGCATATTTTATTGTTGACATTAAGATTTTTCCCGCCAAGTAAGGGAAAGTTTATTTGACCTTTTTGCTTCTGTATTTGCTTTGTACTTCCGTTGGAGGAAGTATTACAATCATTTATTAAAGTAAAAGTAGTACATACAGTATACTGTTAAAGTACAGCATTACAAGTTGAAGTCACATTGAAAAATTAACTCAATTAATGGTACTACTAACACCATAGTGCAAAAGATAATCCATTAGGTCTACAAAAAGTCCTACATTGAAAATAATAATCAGGTAAAAGTCAGCCATCTAAAACATACTCAGGTAAGGGTAGTAGCCTACTTATACCACTGTAAAATACGTCCTACATTGAAAAAGTTACTTTAGTAGAAGTATTACTAACAACAACCTGTAAAAAAAACTCCAGTTTTGAAAAAGAAAGTACAAAAGTAGTACAAACACCATTTTCCAAACATGCCATTACATGGCAAAAGTCCTGCATTAAAAAGATACTTAGGTATAGGTATAATAAGGACTAACTCAATTCAAAGTACTATTAACACCACACTGCAAAAAAAGGCACCATTAGGCTACAAATAAAAGTCTTACATTAAAAATAACACTCAGTTTAAAGTCCAACCATTAAAGAAATACTGGTAACACTTTCTTTGAAGGGGTGTGCATAAGACTGACATGACACCTGTCATGAACATGAATGAGTCTTTATGAATGTTCATGACTGTTGTCATTAAGTGTCATTCAGTCAAAGTTGATCTCAAACAATACAATGAAATTAGCAAAATAGTAAATAAACCTGTCAAAGAACAAATATAGAGTAAAAAGTACAAAATCGACCTCTGAACTGTTGTAGATTAGAGTTAGAGAGCTGCACAGGAAGTAGATAGATAGGAAGTGAAGTACGTTATCTTAAATGAGGTACAGTGCACTACTTGAATAAATGTATGTCCTCTTAAGAGCCATATAAGACCATGATTAAGTACTTTGTTGATTAGTGCTCATTAAAAGAGAATAAACCTGTTGTAGGCCTTCATGTTTTGTATCTGGATGTGCAGGCAGCCTTTTTGCATTGTACCATGTTGTCTAAAACAACTTGGTAAATGTTATTTAAAACACCAAATTGTTATCTGTGCCGACTCTTTCTGATTTATTGACTGTATTATCCCTGCATGGCAGTTATAGCATAGCGTTGTATGATTTATCCTTTGAACAAGAGGGACAACAGGTGAAGAACAGCAGTAAATTCCCACAGACTTAAAATTCCTTGCTGTTAAAACTTTCTCGAGATTTATATCAACAAAGGTTTTTTCCAAAATGACGCAGGTTGAACTAACAAAGACTTTTCTTGCTGCTTACTCAGCCCTTTTTCTTTCATCAGATAGTCAGACAGCCTGGTCTCAGTCGTCTCGATCTCCAGCGACCCAAAAAGACCATCTCATCCCTCTGTGGACCGTTCCGCCCTGAGGGGGGAGCTGTCACATCCTCTAATATCTATGTGTGTTGTTTTTGTGTGTGTGCTATCTGTGGCGCCTTACAATCCAAACTACAAGTCTTGCCATGGACTGATTACAGTCAACGCTCACAGTTGGATAGACCCCGTTCACTGCAGGAAATCTCATGTGTACTGTTCCAGTGATAGGACATTCTCTGGGAGGGAGTCGGCCTTTTTAAAGCAAAATAAAGTTGGAGGAAACAAATCTTACTTTATATGCATTACATAAAATGTGACAAGGAAAAGGTATAGGTAAGGTTAGCTCAGATTTTATGTTGCTGTGATTCATGGGTGATCTTTCTACTGTATCTGAGGTGGACGACTATAACTCAGAAAAGTTATTAGTCATAAGGTAAAAACTGGAACTGTATGATCTAATGTACAGGCCTTTTCAGAGAAGACAGGTTGATACATCACAAAAGGAAAAGCACAGGTTTAAATACTAAATTTTAAGATGGCTGAATTCCATTTAGCTGCCTCAGTTTCAGGGCCCTCTTGCTGTGCATGCTTAAACAATATCACAGTTTAGTGGTACACTTGAGTGAGTGGAGTCCTCGTTAATGTTATGAGTAACACCTGTGCTTTTCCTGGGCGGCCATATTGACAAACCCATACAATTGGCGACTACATTAAGTACTGCATTTTGCTATGTGAATTATTCCTCTACCAGGTCAATTACCCACTGTTTACTTGTATATTTTCTAAGAGTGTATATTTTATATATTTTGTTATCTAGTTTTGTACTTTTTATATATATATCTATATAGATAGATATATATATTTTGATCTTTATTTTTTACCCTCTGTGTGCTGATTCTTTCCTATTGTATTGTACTGTATAAGCTGCTGGAGACTGAATTTCCCAGAGGGAGTCATCCTAAAGGGATCAATAAAGTTGAGTCTAAGTCTAAGTCTAAGTCTATCATAAAAGATAGCATAAAACTTTGAAACAAAAATACATGTCAGTTCATTAACATATGTAATGACATAAAGTATTTGTATTTCACTTAAGTATTTCCATTTTATCACACTTCTACTTTACAACATTTTCGGGTTAGGCTATATTGTGCTTTCAACTAGCTAGGCTACATTTAGCTATTAGTACTTTCTGCATTTAAAAAAATTCAAAACATATTAGCTTCTACAACAAGATGCACTGTCATATGCTAAACCACACAACAACAGTATAGCCTAAGGGAGTTAACTTCCTAATGAAAATAACTAACTCCTGACCTCTTAATTCATAAGTAGGCCCATTTTACAGCTTATACCTCTGTATTTCTGCTTCAGTTAAAATATGCAGTAGTACATCTATGTGGGGAATATGTTTTACATTGTGTAACAGGAAAAAAACACTAGTTTTTCTACCACTGAGGAGCAGTGAAATTTGACATTTGTACATAAATATGCAATTAAACAAAGTAGTTGAATCTGTGATTCAATAAATCATGCCTATTTATTATAAAACACTATCATACAAGATAAAGCCATTTTATATATTCTCGTGTATTTCCTTTTACATTTTATTTTTCTTGTTTGACCATCAATGTCACCGGGTCACTTCCTGTTTCTGTCAGTTGTGCCTGTAAGGTCACCTGCACGGGGCTTCCTGTAGTCCAGGAGGGAGGAAGGACATGTTTGTCCTCGTCGAGGAGGAGTCTGCCGCTTGACTTCCAGTCGCTGCTGCCTGGCCACCGCCTTCTTTCTGCTCCCCCCTCCCTTCCTCTCCTCTACTCCCCATCCTCCTCCTCCCTCCCTCCTCCTCCTCCTCAGCCGCTACTGCAGCAGCAGCAGCAGCATCCCGGTGCCTCCCGGATCCATGAAGAAAGCCCCCCTGCACGGCACCGCCTCCGCCACGATGGGCCGCAAGCTACATACTGCGTTGATGTGTTGATATTGAGATATTTCAGTTATCAAATATGAATCATGCATTTGATATTTCTGGCCACTTTGCTCGTCAGCATCCTCTCGCCTTGGCTTCATCCATCACTAGCGTCGTCCGGTATGTATTGCTATAGCCTGCTGGCTTTTTTGGTCACTTTCATCTTATTAAATACACATTTCACTTTCTGTGTGTGGCTAAAATGATATCTGACGGTGTACTGCAGGTGCACAGCATGGCGTTTCCCCCCTCAAAAAACAGAGAGGGAGTTATTTGATGTAATATGCGGCGTCTTCAGCGTGATGGTGCATTAGGCAGACTACAGCATCTCAGCATCTTTTGTCCAGCATTTAAAAATACTGCTCTTTATAATGTATGATCAGCACTATTGAATTAGCAGACAGTAAGACTCTTCACTGAAGTGCATAACATTGTGTTCTGTTGTTGTCTGAGTCTATTTGGATTGCATAATGCACTCTGCGTTTATCTGTCTGCTGCAGAGTTTTTCACTTTGGCAGTAAGCAGATCAAAAGTACCTCTCAATGAAATGAAGCAATTTAAATTCTGTAATCCAAGCTAGCTTAGCGGTTTACTACAGCATTTCGCCAATCTTACTGAACTGTGTCCAGAAAATAAGCAGTGAAGCCGTGGTCACTTGCCTCAGTATTATCAGTGCGTTTCATGAATAAAGGATGACAGCTGGCTCTGTGTGTGTGGACCGCTCAGGTTTTTCATGTCTGTGCATTTGGGATTCTCTCGCAGTTTCTCAAGGAGTCGAGGACAAGGTTGAGAGGGACGCAGTGCCGGCTCTGCTGAAGCAACAGGCAACTGCAGCACCTGCTCCAGACAACGGAACACACCATGCAGTAGAGCATGTGATCACCTACCCCTCGCGGTTGATCTACTACCTGAACGAGGACTCAGAGAGTACCTACCATGACCTGGACACCCGGACCAAGGGCCAAGCTACAGAGGGCCAGGTGAGCCAGCATCCAGCGGGGATGGAGGAGAGAGATTGATGCTGGGATGTGGGGAGTTATTTCTCAGAGTCAGAATTTGGTTTGTTGCCAAGTAGGTTTACACATATAAGGAAATTGTCTCGGTGCTTTGGTGCATTACAGTAAATAAAGAAAAAGTAAGGAATTTAAAGCAGCTGTGCTCTTTCTGTCGAGAGCAAAATAAACAATGAAAATCTAAAAGAATATGTACAATATATCTATTATTAAAGTGTAATGAAATAGCTTTATAGTTTATGCAGCAATGCGCAATATACAGAGAGGTAATAACCGAAGGATGTGTGTTGATTTAATGCACAAGAGTGAGATGTAAAGGCTTAATGCATTAATGAAACTTTAATATGGTGTAAAGTAAAGAAGTAACCATGAGGCGGATACTGTTGTGATCATTAGTAGGAGTGTTTGGTCACTTAATAGCACGCTGTGTAAGTTTTAATTCCACATTATGTCTTGAGTTAAGCCTTAATCCTGCTTTAAAGGCCTTTTTACTGCACAATGTCATGTAGATACCCATCACCATCAGGCATAAGACAAGAGAGATAAGTTTCATTATATGTGTAAAAACTGGAATAATGCCAGAGCGACCATGCAGTAGAAGCCTTTCTTCCAGTATACCCACTGTACATTACCATCTGTCATCGCCCCACCACATCTGTTATTTGTGCACTGTGCTGAGGAGGATGTTGAAAGTGGACTCTAGAGGGTTTTGTACCCAAGGAAGGCTATTATCTATCTTACACTTGCCATAATCTGCAGTGACTACTCTTTTCTGTCTTACAGGCAGTCCATCTTGCCCAGGCTAGTTTCCAGTTAGAAGCATTTGGCTCCAGATTCGTTTTGGATCTAGCATTGAACAAGTAAGTCTTTCTCTTATACATACAGTTTTAGTTATAAAGATTGGTGTTATGGCGAGAGAAACTCCATACTTAGGTAGGTCCCTCTGCTGTTAACATTAACAGCTATTACAAGGGGGCTACTTTTTGTGTTTACTTTTGGTCAGACTCAGAGATAAGATTTTGAAATGATTCATGTAAAACTCATGTTTATTTTGAAAGCTGTGGGAGGCTCAGGCAGCTCGCCACAAAAGACTCTACAACTAAAACACAAAGTGCAAAGTTAGCACAATCCACAGAGCCACATTTATTACTTATTTCCCGGAATTTCCCTTTAATCATAACAGAACTCTACACTTGTAGTTGAACTTTTAGGGTGAGTGATTTTGTACGCCTCTCACAACAGCAACTGCTGTCAAGGTCATGTTGACGGTAATGTTACAGATGGTTGAGAATCGCAGAACATCAGTATCATTATTCATCCCAGGGTTAAAGAGAAGCAGTGTAAAGGCAGTCCAAACATTCATGCCAGCAGATCCACACTGACACTGTCTCTGGGGATGTTATAGAAAATACTGCAGCAAACTATACAAAGACATTATAGAAAAAGCATCAAGGGAAAGCTGTGATTTATGGTTTTATTTTGTAACGCAGGGCCCTTTAGTTTTACTAAATTAAATGTAGGCCTAATGTGCACTGTAAGCTATATCATTGGGGAAAAGTTGAACAAGATTAGACTTGAAGCTTACATTGGATTGGAGAAAGATTCCCGTTACATGCATCATTTAGGTCCATAAATCAGTAAACTTGCTACGTAACCAGTTTGCTTTTTGTTCCAATTTAAAAACATCAGTGTGAGACTCAAAAGTGTTAAACGAGTGTAAACGTACTCATAGGATGTTTGCGCAAGACCGTGTGAGCAAGCACTACGTGTCATAGCTGAAACAAAAACGGACATCGCTCGTGAATCACAAGTGCTTTCTGCGACTGCTGTTTGTAAAAGATATGCACTCATATATGTGATTAATGCAGCGTCAGTCCAAGATAACGTAATCAGGGAGGCTGTAATTTAATATGTCAGCGCGCTGGATCCAGAAGTGCTAAGAGCAGTTTGACTTCAGCTGCCAGACTGCAAACAAAGACAAACTGTTTAGCAAAATGATTTGGAAAACCAAAGTCTGTATATTTAATGAGCTTTAATTGGTTTGCATCAAACGACGCAGGGAGACAAGTCAGGCCCAGTCTGAGGCACGAGGCTCCGGACACTCAATGCTATTGATTTTCTCCCTTCACAAAGTAGCTGGTGTACATATGTGAAGGCTTAATGTGCATGTGAACAAGGACTTTAAAATGCTTATTGAGTTTCACGTCCTTTAATGTCATTTAAAGCTGGATTCTGTGATAAAATATGGTAATTTTATATTGTCTACACGGCTAAGTGCTGTGGGACTTTGAGTCTGTGTGACGCCATTCAGTCACTGATTTTCTGTGTAAGAATAGAGGAAGTGTCGTAAACCTAGACTGCAGAGAACTTACTTTTATATTGCAAATGCTACAAATTCAAATGCTTCATAATTTAGAGCTTAATTTGATCACTTTAGCGAACAACAAATAATGTTTCTTTGTAGGAGTATGGGCATCGTTTCAACACCACTTCTGCCAAACCTACAGAAAAGTGCAGGTTTCTGCAGCAGTTAAAAGCACGTTTTTTAAATGTGCAATTGTACTCAGATAATATAGCAGAGAAAAGATTAGTTTGCTGTTATAGCTACATGCTATTGTCATATGTTTACAGAAGAGCTGTTGTTCATGTATCAGGAAGGCCAATGGAAGTGTAATCATCCATCATATTGTCTTTTGTCTTGTTCTAAATGTATTATATTCATTGATTCTTTGTGGAAATGAGACAAAGCAGAGGTGAAATATGTCATGTTTTACACATTATGCGTACTAACACATACATTGTTTGTAGCAAAGGGACGGAAACAGGAAGAATTGAACATGCTTTATTCGTTTCCAGCTCACACAATCTCACGGACACACACAGTCCATCATGTGTAACAGATATCGCCCCGGTACATTGTCACACGTTCAGGAGCTGCCACATAACACAACAGCTACTCTTTGCAGCGACAGAGAGGCCTGAAAGTGTGACCTTGATTCCCAGCTGGCTGCCTGTACCGTAGGTTATCTGTGCGATACATGAGCTAACTTCGGTGTGTGCCTTTTTTTTAGTGTGAGAACAGGGGTTTGAATTCCGCTTGGTGTTGTAGCTGCAACAGAACAGGACTGATCTAAATATAGATGGGGCTGCAAACTGCCAATGGGTGCTGCCTTTTTTCCTGCTCACCTTACTGTACCTTGGAGCGCAAACCAAGGAAGAGATTTTTACTTTTGAAAAGATATTTAATGTGATTTAATTATGTGGAAGAGGGCAGGGAATGTCTCCATGTAATAAGACTCAGACCAGCTCATTTCCAGAAGTGTTGAAGAAGCCGTGTGTCACTACAGGATTCAGTTTGATCTGGCGCCAGACTTAAAACCTCCTGCAGTTTTTTGGTCCCCCCTCTCTGCCTCGCCTCTGTCTCACTTTCTTCTTCTGCTGCTGCATTGTAGCACTCTGCCTCCTGTGAACCGAGGCACCTCGGGGCAGGACTCCCTTCTCCTGGTCTTCACACTTTCACAGCTCTCGCACACATTTAAACATGCACACACGTATCTCGACGCACTCACATTCCAGTGCCTTACCCTCTGCGCACTGCAATGCTTTCCACCACTCACACAAACACCAGTACACTCTCGTATGGTCCACTCTCCTCGCCCTGCCTCATCCGTCAAGCTAAAAATAGCCCCTCACTCAGGAACCTCTCACAGACGCTGCTCGTGGCTCGATTCTCCTTACTTAATGGTGCACTTCCTGCTTACATGCTGCTGAGCATCACTCAAAGATGTCACACTGCTAGTGTCACAAGGCGGATTCATCACCTCCATCTTTCTTTGTCTGCGTGTTGTGACACTGCTACATGTCCATGAAGAGGAGGATGTTTTTGATTTGCAAGGTTACTCAGGAAAAAAAGCGCCATTGTGGCAGAAATCGCAGCCCCTTGAAGTCAGCTGTCAGCTAACAGATTGAGTGTGTGTGGAGCGGTGAGGGACGCTGACTCAGTCAGCGGGAACCGCCGCGAGGACCATTGTGTTCAAGGTTAAGCCGAGGCCTCGCAATCATCTATCACATTTATCACTTCATTGGCAGCTTTCTGATGAAGTGACTTGTTTCTGTTCCCGTCATGTGCTTTGCTTCTCGAGCTGTGATCTATTTTTGGGAGAACCAGATGACTGTTTTCAGGAATTCTGCGTATTAACTGAGCCTTTTATATCTTGTTATTACATTATTTATACCAAGGATCTTTTATTTTACCAATCGCTGTTTTGTTTATGGAGCCTCTGCCTGTGATAATTAATCATCCCGAGGAATAAATGCATCATAATTCTTCCTGCGGGCAGTCAACGTTTAACATCTCCGCTACACTTTTGAGATACCATGGGAGTGTTTGTGCAGGCTAATCCGGGCCCAGTGGTGATGAGTGTTCTTGTTTACATAAAGCGATACTCACCGTTAGCTTAAAACCACAATTTGTGAGTCAGATAAAGCAAAGTCAGACAGACTCTGGTGTGTTTCTATTGTCGCTGCATCACATCCTTCCACCCTAACCGACTGCAAACTCTGTTTTCACAGTGACTTGCTGTCTTCAGACTATGTCGAGATCCACTTTGAAGGGGGCAAGCCGGTTTTGTCAAAGGTAACGCCTCCTTTTGTTGTTTCGTTTTGGTGGCCTCTTGTTTTCTTTTGCTTTTTGGCGAGTACAATGTGTCCTCATGTTTCCTATTTTGTACAGTCATGCACATTGGCAGCGAAACAAAAGGCACAAAGATGTTTTGTTAAATTCTTAGGAAATACGCTTTTAAATAAAATACAGGAACCATTTGAGCATCCATTTCCTGTGAATCATCTTGCACGTCATCTCTTTTTGTGAAAGCGTCCTGTAATTAAATTGAACACTGCTGTCACATCTCATTTAAATAAGTTCAGATGCATCAGGAAACGTTCCCTGCAGACGCAAAAAAGGACAAAATGTACACGAAGAGTTACACAGATAGATGGATACGATGTGAAAATGTATCCTTTTAAAAGAACAGATATAAAGAGGAGAAAAAAGGGGAAGGAAGAAAGTACTTTGGGAATGAGAGATGGTTTCTGCTGCTGCTGCTGCTGCTGCTGCTGATTCAGGCAGAGGGCTGGGCTGGGCACACTGTAGCTGAATCAGCAGGGTTTTGCTCCCCTGCAGCCTCCTGCTGGAGCTCTGGTCACGTGACGAGGGAGAGAAAGCCCTCTGCAGTAGCGGTGCAGCGTGGGATGGGTGAAGTGAGGTGGAGAGAGAGAGAGAGAGAGCGAGAGAGAGAGCCAGGGAGAGAGGGAGTGAGGGGGGTTGGATGTCCTCTGCTCACCCTGGATCCGACAGCTGAGTCACAGATAGTTCCAGGACCGTGCAGTGTATAACTTCACATCTTAACAAGCATAGACTCCCCACAGGAATGCATTGCAAATACACCAAACAGGCATCTGTGAGTCAAGCTGTTACCTCCTCTGAGATGCTGGAAAATTCCTGATAATTAAGTAAAAAATCTGACACATTCATCCGAGCAATCTGTTAATGTATACACAGTTTAGCGTGTTGTGTTGCCAGTATTGTTGCTTTTGTTCAGATGCTGCATTAGCGCTGTGTCTTCTCCCCTCAGGGTGGTGAGCACTGTTACTACCACGGCCAGGTGAGAGGGAACGAAGACTCCCATGTGGCCTTATCTACCTGCAACGGGCTGCAGTAAGTGAACAGCAGAGTCGTGTGTAATCCTCGCCGTGTTCAGAATATTTCTGGATACACTCATCTCTGCTCCTATTGACTCCTTATCGACTGCTCTCTCTCCCTTGTCTTCTCTCCCTCTGCCTGGCAGTGGGATGTTCGACGATGGAGTCTATATGTACCTAATTGAGCCCTTACAACAGACTCATTCAATCGTGAGTTATTCCTGTCGCCCAAAAGCAAAATATGTTTCACACGAAGGTTTTGTTCTGCTTCTCATGTAGTGTCACTAACTGCTGTTTGTACTGTTTACATGTTTACAAGTATCAGTCCACAGACTCAACTGTTTTAAAAGATTTGCTTATGGTCTAGTACAATCAATTCTGTACAGTATGTAAAGGTTTACTTGATTTATAACTAAATATATTAAGGTAATTTAATGTGTTAAATAAGGTAATGTGATGTGAATTATTTAAGCCAAATCAGTCATGTCCAAAGCAGTGCACTGTGATGTATTCAACTTCCTTAAAACCTCTTATTTAAACCATAGACATTTATATATCATCATTCAGCCATCATGATACGACGAAAATCATTAAATGGATAGATTGAGATTTTCGGAAATACGCTTGTTGACCTTCTTGCTGAGAGTTGGATGATAAGATTGACGTCCCTCTCATGGCTGTACGCTAAATAGGAAGCTGCAGCTGCTAACTTAGCTAAGCATAAAGACTCAAAGCAGAGGAAACACCTAGCATGTCTCTGTCCAAAGAATTACAAAAGCATCACTTACCACAACCTCTAATGGGCACCAATTAACCCATTAAAGCGTGTGTGTTTAATCTGCTCACAAATCAAAGTGTAATAACAACCATTATCCTTTTTACGGGATGTGTGGGACCACTTCTTGGCTAGAAGCAGTGATTACTTAGTGTTGTGTTTCCACTGTGAGGTTGCCTATTAACCACACGCAACTCCAGGAAGTCACTGTGCCATGCCAACAAAAAATACTAAACAAAACCTCTGTTAAATCACAGCCAGACTTTCTTTTACGCTGTCTTTTTTCTGTGGATTAAATAGACGAGCTAACTTTATGGTCAATTTTGCTATCTGTGGATTGAGACAGGCTAGCTGTTCCCCCTCTTTACGCTAACCTAAGCAAAGCTAAGCTAACCTGGTGCTGTATTTAGCATTTAGAGGTTAGAGTGGTATCTTACCCTCTGCAGGAAAGTAAACAAGCAGATTTCTCAAAATGTCAACAATTCCTGGAAACAGTATTGAGTTTTTACACACCATGTTTCACATATAAATCTTCCTTATCATATTTCTCTTCACAGTTTAATCTCTTTAGTTTCTGTTGTTACGCCTGAGCCCCTCCTGCACCAGTGCCTGCCTGTCCCAGTTCCAGTCTGTTAACACTTGTTGCCTCACCCTGCAGGGTACAGCTGCAAGGCCTCACAGACTACGAAGAGCAGCCTCCCTTAACTGGAACAGTGATTCAGAGGAACAGGGTAAGGGTTTGGTTCGCTGGCATCCATCATGTTACATAACCTCATCCATCAGTCCTCCACCCCTAAGCATCACCACACCTCTTTTGACCCTGACCTTATGTCCACCACAAAGCACGCAAGTATGGTTCACAAGAAGTGGTTCCTGTTTTTGTACGAATGGAGCTTTTAACTTTCAGGAAAACACAATTTAAATGACGTTTCAAGCTCAACAGCTTAACAAGAAAGTGAAAATAAATGGAAGAAACAACTGGAATTAATGTTAACAATAGTTTTTCCGTCAAAAGTATTAGATATGTGTTGCTCAAGTTTAATCTCTCGACTGTATTCTAGCTCGCTTAATTAATAACACAGAACCTCAATTGAAATTCAGGGAAACAGTTTTGGATATTAACAAACACATCTCTTTGGTAATGCCTGAAAATTTCTTCATTTGGGTGTTGAAGTTTCACTCCTTCCTTCTCTGTTATGGCAGTTGATGAGGAGCAGCTCTTCTCAGAGCTGGAAGACTTGTCCTGGCTGAAGCGCAGGAAAAAGCGAGCTGTAAGTGTCGGATCTGACCTCCGTATGAAGTCATGCATCAACTTAACCCACCCTTGTTTTGTTGTACAATGAGTTGAATACAAGAACTTTGATATGGATCATATGGTTGTGGTCATAATGCAACTTGCCGATGTGTTTTTATTTTGCAGATGCCTCGCAGTATATTTGAGGAAATGAAGTATTTGGAGGTCATGATTGTCAGTGACCACAGTATGGTATGTGGCCTCATTGATTGCAGCAACAAAGAGAAACTGTTTTTCCTCATATCTATAATACAAATATTTTAAAGTCCCACAAGAGGGAGCTGTACCATTAAATGTAGCATACTACTTTTACTATAGCTTTCACATGTATGTCTGCCTTTGTTCTTTTATTGATTTCTGCAGTATAAACGACACAAGACCAAGCAGCACACCAGGAATTTTGCAAAGTCAGTGGTGAATCTTGTGGATGCTGTGAGTAAATGTTTAGTTACTGTTTTTTGACATGAAAAGTGAAGAATTTACTTTCAAACGCAAGTTATTTTTTATTAGCCACTGTAGCTTGAAGTCTCTAGAAAGAAGTCTGCTTTGGTGCAGACTGAAATTTCTTATCTATTGGATGAAATGACATGAAGTTTTTCACAGACGTTCATGATTGAAAGTAGATGAGTCCTAATTACTTTGGTTTACTTTCCCCAAAGACTTAATCCCAAATAGAGACTTGTTCTCTCGAGCTGCCTGCAGAAACAACAACCAACTCTGTTTGTTCTATTCTGTGTGATGTTAGCATGGTAACATACCAAACAAAGATAGTGATCATAGTGAGGATTATACCTGCTTAATAAACAGCTGCATGTTAATGTTGTTTTTGTGTTTTGTAATTATGAGACTGTTAGCGTTCTGATGTTAGCATTTAGCTCAAAGCTCCACTGTTAGCTCCAGTCTCCACATAGCGCCTTTTCCTGGCAGAAAAGCGCTGGCAGGGCGATGGGGAGCTCTGGGATTAAGCGCTTGTGCGGTGAGAGAAAAAATGCTGCACACGGTGATAGAAAAAACATTGCACTCAGATTTTGTTTCTATGACAACAATAAGTTTAACTTACTACACAGCTAACAGCGATAAAAGCACAACACTTACCAGCAACATTTAGTGTCCGGCCGATCTGCTCCCTCAAATGGGCTTTTTGGTCTCTATTGTGATACTGTTTGTCATATCGTACAGCTCCAGGTAGACAGAAACGGCCAAAACAAGTTGCTCCTCCATGTTTGGTGGTAACCAGGGTGACGAGTGGCGCCACATCTGATTGGTTGCCTGAAAAAAGCGGACGTGGGGACACCAGCGCCTTTCTGAAAAGTTCAGAGGGAGCTCGGAACGACCGCACAAAAAAGGCGTAGCGCTCAAAAAAACGACGCTGGGTGCAGCGCTTTTTCTCTCTGCGGCCACATGCGGCTGCATACGCTTTGTGGACACAGGGCTTTACAGCCTCTCAGAGAGCAGTGACCAGGGCTGCAGACTCTTTGGTGTTTCAAAGCTGGAGTTAAACAGAATGTGTAATATGCACCCATGATAAGGTAGCCTACATGTTGCAAGAGTGCAAGAGGTTTGAGACAATGTAACTGCACACATTTTAGCGCGTCTGATCATATAATAGTCAGTATATTGCAGTTAAAACCTTCTCATGTGTCTTACCTGAGTACAACTCTCTAACACAGAGTTAAGAGATAGTATGGTCATGCTGTAAGTCCTTATTGTATTGTGCCAGTGTTCGTTCTGCTACCTTGTCATTTGCATAAACACTCGCCTCTTCTTTCTTTATCCCAGTGTGCTCATCCCCTAGTCTGTCCTCCACAGACAGTAGAGATTTAAATTCACACCCGTTGTTGTTCTCCTCTCCCTGTGCTGTGTCTTCTGTCTCCTTCTGCCTTTCTTTATTCCTCCCATTCACCGCACGCCTCAATGGCAGATCTTCAAAGAGCAACTACATACACGCGTGGTGCTCGTTGCTGTGGAGATCTGGACTGACAAAGATCAGATCCCCATCAGCGTGAGGCCGCTGGAAATGCTGCGGGATTTCGCCAAGTACCGGCAGCAGAGTATCAAGCACCATGCCGATGCTGTGCACCTCATCTCGTAAGTTGTGTTTCCTTCACCACTTTGTACATCTTCTATATTGATGGGAACATTTTTTACGCTTAACCAAGATTGCAGCTGCAATTGCAATGTTTAGTTTTCTTTTATTCTTATATTTATTGTTGTGTATTTTTTTTTGTAATCTTACCCTCGCATCAGTAAAAATTTGAGCCTGAATCTGCTTTTCAGCCACTTCTGAAACCAAGAGTTGTGCTGGATTAAATAGCTGCATAAAATCACTGACAATAAGCGTGTTTGACATCATTTTTATGCAACCTGAAGAACGCTCATCATGTTGTTTCTTGTAGAAACGTGACCTTCCACTACCGCAGGAGCAGCGCCGCATACTTTGGAGGCATGTGTTCTGTCAGCCGAGGAGTAGGGGTCAATGAGGTGAGATTTGTTGTCTAGCATCGAGCGTCACTCGACCACAGTGTGTGAGCCTGCAGGTGAATAATTCCTGCTCTCTCTTGTGTCCACAGTATGGCACCAGCTTGTCCATGGCCGGGTCTCTATCCCAGAGCCTGGCTCAGAACCTCGGCATCCAGTGGGACCCGGCGTCCAAGAGAAGTACACATGAAACACGTATTGTTTTCTCACAGCTAGTTTAAGTGAACTAGGCAGAGCGAGCTATGAGTTAAAAGCACAGTGTTCAAATTACTCAAAACAAAACACATTTTTCCACCTACCCCCATTTGTAGATAGTTTTACTTTTATCAGTGACCCTATGGCCACTCGTTTCTTAAAGGGCTAGTTTGCCGATTTTCAAGCTCAGTCCTATCATGCTATTATAGGGAGCTAATGCCTTTATAGTAGAAGGTAAGGTACGCTCGCTAAGGTACAATTCCTCAATCTAGGACGCCCGCCTCCGATGTCTTGTCTCATTCCAAATCGTCAGCTTTGAAATGTACACTGCAGACCCAAGAATTTTTTAAAAATCCACTGGTATATTCTTGTCGTGTTTCAGATTCTGTACCACTCTGATCCATTGCCTGCAGCGAAACAGTAGTATTTCACTCCTACGTCTCTCGCTGGGCCGTTCCTTTAAGAGGGAGTGGCGCAATGCACGCTGGGTGTTGTAGGAATGTAGAATGGGCGAAAGCACAAGCTGTTTGTACAACTTTCTCCACAGCTGTGGCGCCAATTTAAAATATTTTTGCTTCTATCGATTAGAACACCAGCTTTGACTGATAGTGGCTTTTTCCAGGGGAGAATTACTCATAAATATCTCTAAAAATAACCCTTCTAATTCATGGTAACTTATAGCTGAACTATAGCTGAACTCAAAGCAGATTGTCCTGGAGTTACGTTGGACAAAACTGTCAGTTGCTGTATTTCTGCAAATTTTGTTTGATTGAAAAATTGCTCTCAAAAATTGGCCACAGGGCGGTCTGTGGCTTGTAATCCAGGACATGGTTGTTTAAAAGATATTTTCTTTTCAGTGCTTGGAACATCATAGTTGCAATTAACCCCTGTGGTGGGCAGCAGATGTCTTAAAACTTCCGTGAATAAACAGAAACTGTTGGCATGGCTGGATACCTCGAAGTTTATGCAGGAAAAATTCACAGTTCTGATCATCTGAGATCCAAAGAATCTACAATATAACCTTCTATGTGTATTCCAACAGCCTGAATAAAATATGCCAAATTATTTTTGTAAATGACTCTTGGAAAGAGTGTGGTTGTCTTAGATCTGAGTTTTAGGAACTTAAATATCTTTTGGCTTTTAAAACAGCAGATGGTGCCGAAAAAACTACAAGGTGCCTTTTGTTTATCTGTAAACTCATATCAGTGCCAGGAGTGACAGATGCACTGACTGACTTTGAATAAGTGGTCTAAAAGTAGTCTTAGCGGAGTCGTGCTCGAGACAAATTAATGCCATTAGTTGTAAGATCCCAGAGAGCCAAACAGCTGCCATGTTTGAATTCTGCAAACTCGACAATCAGAGGAGTTCTTATTTTCCCAAAACTGGCCGAGCTTTATGAGAGATCGTGAAAAATAAGGTGCAATTTAAATTCACTGATTAATGTTGATTTAAGTGGAAATACAGTCATGTTAGGCTATTTATTTTAAATACTTGTCTTTTTCTGAGCGCTGTTACATGTCTCTCTTTCTTCCCTCTCTCCGTCTCTGTCACTTTGTTTTTTTTCCCCATTGTCTCTTCTCTGCAGAGGAATGTGGTTGTGCTGACTCGTGGACTGGCTGCATAATGGAGGACACTGGGTAATTTCCAACATACCCCTGAGACAGATACACCCCCCATACACACACACACACACCAAAGAGCCGGAGAGTGAATCAATTACTTTAGTTTAACAGTTTGATGTGATCAGGCAAATTGTATTTAATACCAGTTTTAAAATGGGCTACACTGCTTTTATTAACTACTCTTATCTTTTAAATAATTGCCAAGGAGCAATGACATAACAAGCACAAAAAGCATAATAAGAAAATAGAGGTGATAACAATGAGAATAATAAAAAGCATGTAACACTAAAAAAAAATGATACTGCATCTGCGGTGCCAGAAATACAACAGTTATTTGTAATTCGCTCTAATGGAAGTGTTGATACCAAAAGCATTTATGCTTTAAGCTTAAAATTTGATATATATTAATGTAAACAGAAATTGCCACCACAGGCCCCTCCTCCGGGGCTCTTCGTCACCAGAAGCTCACTCTAACTCTCTCATGCGAGAACATGCCCACCCCGCCGAGCTAACGCCGGCAGCATCACTGTTAGTTTTGCGCTAGCATGCTAAGCGCCGCTTAGCTTGTCCTACCTGGTTTGAGGCACCTACCTGTCCAACAGAAAGAAGGACAACTCTGCATCGCTCTTTCGCCATGTTCGCCGGTCTGAATGGGGCCCAGTTGCTAATTTGAACCTCTCCAACACTCACCTATACGCTGTGATTGGCTCAGGGAAGCACAACAGCGCCCCTCCTGAAAACGTCCTGTGCAAAGCAAAACAACAGAATAGATGCAGAGGGAAGGGTCTCACAAGGGTCTGCACACGCACTCACCAACACAAATGTATAGAGGCCCATAAGTGATGATTTATATTATATTGTATTATATTTGTAAAAGTCTATATTTTATCTTTCTAGGAAAATCCTACTTATTATACCTTTAAAGTCCTGCAGAAACCCTGTGTAGGAAGTGTTAAGAATTTGTGAGCATACATAGCAAACACAAATTAATAGCAGTTACAGTAGTCAGTAATAAATAGCTTGAAAAATGCACAAAGTGTAATTACACGATACAGAAGTTAAAAACAAAGACTGTTGAACACTCATTACTCTGAAAAAACACCCTTTTTCTGGCTTAAAAAGCACTTATTAGGAAAGCAGCTCCTCACACATATGGCACCCCTGCGCTGGTTAATTATCACCTGGTTTTCTCACTACTCAGGGTCCAACATCCCCGGAGATTCTCCAAATGCAGCATCACAGACTACAAGGAGTTCCTTCTGAAAGGTGGAGGCTCGTGTCTGTTCAACAGGCCAACCAAGGTCAGATACTCACGTCTGCTCCGCTCTTTTATATGTCACTACTATCATGAATCATAAATGCCTGCTCTTTCCTTCACATGCTCCTCCTCTCTCTTTTTCCCGCAGCTGTTCGAGACAACAGAATGTGGTAATGGATTTGTAGAAGTGGGAGAGGAGTGCGACTGCGGAGCGAGATCAGTAAGTGTATTTTCCCTCAGTCTGTGTTTTTTTTTAGTCTGCATGTTCAGATGGATGAGGCTCTTTTTCTGTGTATTTAAAGGAGTGCTACAAGGAATGCTGCAAGAAGTGTTCCCTCGCCAACGGGGCGCACTGCAGTGATGGCCCATGCTGCAATAACACATGTCTGGTAAAGTTTTTTCTTTTACTGCAACAAATGTGTATTTATACTTCTGAAATCTTAACTGTGTCCTCCTCTTTTCTTGCCAGTTTTACCCGCGAGGTTACAGTTGCCGCTACGCTGTGAACGACTGTGATATCTCAGAGACTTGCTCTGGAGACTCTGGACAGGTGTTCTTGTGTTGTACTGTTACAGTCGCTGTTGTGGCTTTCATACGACTCATTCTTTTGCCTGTTGAAGATGCTATGCATGGTTAAGATGTTGTCTTATGTTTGTGACTGTTTGCAGTGCCCTCCCAACCTTCATAAGCAAGATGGGTACCTCTGCCAGGTCAACCAGGTACGCAGACTGATGACAGTAGAACACGATATCGGTCTGAAACAGAGCATCTGCATCAGAGCAGATGAGTGAGGGTGTATTTACTATCTCATTCTTTGTGTCTGTCTGAAGGGCCGCTGCTACAATGGAGAGTGCAAGACCAGAGAGAACCAGTGTAAATACATCTGGGGCTCAAGTAAGAATAGTATCATCATACAGAGAGACTGTATACAGAGATATTTGTTGCTGTGCATTTCACCCCTCCTCTCTTTAACTCAGAGTCTGGAGGCTCGGAGAAGTTCTGCTATGAGAAGCTGAACACGGAGGGGACAGAGAAAGGCAACTGTGGGAAGGATGGAGACAAATGGATCCAGTGTAGCAAACAGTGAGTTTCAAAGGAACGCAAATTAACTATGGCATTTCCTCCAGTCTGGGCTCCAGCCGTTCCTTATAAGATTCAAGTGATCTTAAAGCCAAAGTATTGAGGTCAGCAGACGGAACAGGAACATTGTCCCGAAGAGCATTTAATGTATTTAAAGAACTCGATACAAGATCCAGAGATGAAAGCTTTCGTTCTAATCAAAGTCAGTCTCCTGGCTCATATTTCAAACAGATTTTTCTCCACCAGATTTGTTTTATTGTCATGCAGTCCACTCCACATTAGTTTCTCTTCTACTTTGCCTGCAGGCCCGAGCTCATAAAATAGCTCTCCAAAACTCTAGAGATAACTGACCATTTTAACTGCAGTATTGTGTTTGGGCAGCAAGGCTCACTTGCTAAAAATCTTGGCCAACATTGAACATTACAGTGCTTTCTACAACTGTATACAAATGTATTTACGAACTATAAAGGGGCTGTCAAGTCAAGATCAGTCAGTTTATTTTTAATGTTCATCAAAGTGGCTTCAAGAAAAATGGGAATTATATTTAGATGATTGTAACAAAAAAACAAGTCGCACTAAATTAGAGCAAACATCTCGTAGTTTCATTATTCAAAAGGGCTCAAATGTAGTTGTACTAGATGGGTGTGTAGACAGGGTTTCAAAGTGATGATAGATGGGGAAGAGCTGACAAATCAATTGTATATTGAATGGAAGTTTGGCATCCGTACAGATTTCTCTCTGTTGTGTTTTGCAGTGATGTGTTCTGTGGTTACCTTTTGTGTACCAACATCGGCCGCAATCCACGCATAGGACTCATGAAAGGAGATATTACCCCTGCTTCCTTCAACCATCAAGGCAGGCTGGTAGACTGCAGGTAATTACATGACAACCATATAATGACTTGTTGATGCTGTGGGAACTTATAGAATTACTATAGTCAGTTGTTTTTGTCAACTCCTCACCTTTCTTCTCCTTTCCTTCCCCCGTACCTTTCCTCACAGTGGTGGCCATGTTCTTTTGGATGATGAGACTGATTTAGGCTACGTGGAGGATGGGACTCCCTGTGGGCCGTCGATGATGTGCCTTGACCGCAAGTGTCTGCCCATCCAGTCACTCAACATGAGCACCTGCCCCACTGGACCTAACGGACAGGTGTGCTCTGCCCATGGGGTGAGTCCTGGTGTGAATTAACCCAATTCTTACGTTTTGCTTGTGAGTCTTCTTCGTTTTCACTAAGTAGTCCAGGCCAGTTCAGCTCAATACACATTAGAGCGGTCATCTGTAGTTTTGTGTTTCAGTTAGCAAACAGTTGTAGATCTTTCCAGTAGAACCACTACATTCTTTCGGTTCCCCTCTATTGAGGCAGAGGTGGAGCTAGAAAGACTGTCGCCCTTTGATTGTTCAATTTGTGAAACAAAGGACTCAATTTTTTGAATATCCCATTGAAGAGGAAAACTTTTATCGAGGATGATTGACTGTTGCCAATTTACTGTATTAATGATGGCAGGTAACCCTCTAATGTCGGGCTCAGGGTGGGAAGCTCAAATGCTGTTGTAATGTTGCCAAGTTGCAAATTATATACACGTAGGAAATCTGAACAATCATTACCATTTTGCTTCTTCTCGATTTATCAGTAACTGAAAAGACAATGGATGGTGAAAATCTGGAGGTACATAGGTACGGAAGCCCTCAGCGGACATGCATCCATACATTATATTTACTCCGTTTTCCAGTTATAACGAGTTATTTCTGGTCGTTTTCTCAAGATCTCGACTTATTGACCGACCGATGAAAACTAGCCTTCTGGCTAACTCAGGTGCATTTACATTTTGTTCAATTGTTGATTCATGTACATTGTCCCTTTTCTTCAAATAAACTAAATCTATCATGTTATCACGAGATAAAAATGCAGCACCACTGTCGCGTCAGATGATAATAACTTGTATCCCCAGAGTTGTAAAAGCACAAAGTGAACATAGAAACAGGCTTAACTTACCTCATTGGTGTGGGCAATGGCAGCTTGGCATGTGGTGGTCTGTAACCTCACAGTGAGCAGCCTGTTGTTTTGTTGTTTGGATCGCTGGAAAATTATCCTGTCATCATGAGAAAACAAGCTTTGTTATCTCGAGATAACGAGAAAAATAAGTCGCAATCTCGAGAAAACTACCAGAAATCACTCGTTTATCACGGGAAAACAGAGTCAATAAAATGTGCTCTGAGGGCTTCCATATATAAGGCCAAGTTTTAATGTAAAGATAAATATCTGATAACCCCAAAGCCACCATTAGACAGCAGTTAACTTTTCAACATCTGCCTAGCTAACATTAGGAAAAACACAAATTCCTAGCTAACAGTAATGTTAGTCAGCTAACAGTAGTGTTAGCTAGCTTACGGTAATGTTAACAAGCTAATGGGAATGTTAGCTGAGAATTGGTTGAATGCTAATATTAGCTGTTGTCAAGGAACAACTAATGAGTTATTGACAGGGCTGGGAGGGCTACTTTAATGTATTCCGATACAGTTACTAATTACCTGTTAAAAAGTGTAATCAGTAACCTAATCGAAGTATCACAATTTTAAAGCAAAGTAACTGATTACTTTCAGTTACTTTTGGATAACTTCAAAACTAAATCTGCAAATAAAGACAAGAGAAAATAAATTTCCACCCGTTGAAAGCATTTTTTTTCACCACCACACCAAGTGTCATAACGTGTGCGAGCAGGTGCACGGTATTATCAGAGACGGTCAGATGGATGGTTTAGAAATGAGATGCCGGATGTTATCGAGCATCTTTGGTATAACGTCCTCTTCATTTTAAAATGTATTTTAAAATTGTAATCCTGCTAGTAATCCCCATTTTTAATAAATGTAACTGTAACAGAATACAGTTGGCTTTTCTTTGTATCCTAATTACGTAACGCTGTTACTTGTATTCCGTTACTCCCCAAGCCTGGTTATCGAATATGTTTTTACCTTACAATATGGCCTGATTTTTCACAGTCTGTTATCTTTTCACTTGCTGTCAATCGAGTTTCTCAGATTCCCTTTACTAATTGCATTAGTGTGTAACAGCAATACGACATTATGTCAGTATTTGAGCTTCTCACCCTGAGCGTGACGTCAGAGGAATATGGCCGCCCTGTGAATATGTTGAATGGGCATAGTTAAAAAAAAGTACCTGAGTGTGTCAGCATCTTTATTTACAGCTCCTCCTTCCCCCTCGTCCCCTCATCTATTTCTGTCTTATCTGTACAGGTGTGCAACAATGAAGCCACATGCACCTGTGACACCACCTGGGCGGGGACAGACTGTAGCATGCCTGACCCGCCTAAAGAGCCTGAGGCCACTCAGGACGAAGGACCCAAGGGTCGGTTTCCAACTTTTTCAATCTATGGCACAGATTCACATTAACTTCTATACTGTATAGTGGGTTGCTCTGCAATATTGCAATGACATTCTCAGTTAGCTCTGACTCAGCACAGACTTCTAGACATGAGTTTCACAGTTGTACTTGGGTCGTTAAGGTCTCCCGTATTAGATGGAGACAAAAGAAGAAGGTAAAGTCAGTGTTACAGTTGTTTAGTTGATACACAAGCTCAAGTGAAGATCAGCTGTACATCTAATACTTTGTCCACAGGGGGACTGGGAGGTGGATAAGGGGGCTCACAGAGCGATCCGTGTCACTTCATCCATGACTCTGAAGCAGAAGCCTGCTGTTTGTTTTTGACAGGGTGGTAATAATGCTCCTTTTCCCTCTGCACAGTGAGCGTGGCCACTAACAGGCTGATAGGGGCAGTAGCAGGGACCATTCTGGCCCTGGGGGTGATTTTTGGAGGCACAGGGTGGGGAATAGAGTAAGCATCTTTAACCCTTTCACAGCTCTTCCTCTCATAGTGGTGCCTCAGTGTGCGGGCGGTCTCGTGAGCCGGCCTGAGCCCGTGTGTGCGTCCCGGTGGCTTTGTGTTTTCTTGTGTGTTGGTGATGACCATATAATTGTCATGTGATTGGATGTATTCAGTGTTGTGTGATTGATTGATGGATTCCTCTTCCTCCTCCTCCTCCTCCTCCTGCCACTTCCTGTTGTTCCCCATTATTACAAACCTCTTTCTTCATCCTCCCTCTTTCTCTTCTTGTCCCTTTCCTTTCTCGGATTCTTAGTCGTTATGTGGTTGCTCCTGTGATCCTCTCCTTTCTGGGGCATGTGGGGCATTTAGATGGAAAACAGTCCTGAGAAGTGTCCAGTTAGTGACCTGGCTTGTCCGTCAGTGGTAGGCTGTGTGGTGACTGGGACCCCTAAAAACTTTTTCAGGCCACATATACACAACATGTCACCTTTTTAGCGATGGATACCCAGGATCTAGTCTGCTGCACATCCTTAACACACAAACCACTGATAACCTCTACCTCAACTGACACCTGATTAATAAAAATCCCTATACTTCACTATCTTCATGTTACACTCTAAAAGGGGCTGAAAAGCATGCAAAATACATTCTCGGACTCAGTCATTTTGCTGTAATAGTATACTTATGGTTATGTTTTCTGTTCCATGTGAAATCGTCATTGTATAGTTACATGTTATTTATACAGTAAGTGAGTATAGAAAATCATGTTTTTTTCCCCATAACCCTTTACAGGTCCTAGTGCCACCAATCTAATAATAGGCTCCATCGCCGGAGCCATCCTTGTGGCTGCCATAGTGCTGGGGGGGACTGGATGGGGCTTTAAGTAAGCAACACGCCGCATGCCTCTCCTGCTCTAACTCTAGCATCCCTGCTGCTTCTAGACACCAGGGTTTGAGCTCCTGCTACATAATATGGACCCCAGGGTGGACGATGCATAGAGCATTTTAACACCACACATGGAAAACACATGCTTCTCATGTGTCTGCTCACCTGGTTGTTTTATAGACGAGGATGTGGATGATGTCCAAGGGCGCACATGTGTAACGGCTGATTTGGAGAGACACCAGGCTTCATGTGAGGGGCCGTCTGTGGATCTGTAGCAGAACCTCAAACTGATTAGACGGGCAGAGCTCAATATTTGACATGCATGTTAAGTGAAGGAGCTGATAAGAGAGGGGAAAGCATACTTTTAGCAGCTAAATGGTTTAACAAAGACTTGTGTATCCTTGTATTGATACATTTAAATTTTATTTCCCCTCTGAAATCCAAAGATAGACCTTTTAATATACTGTTTATCTGTATATCCAGTTACTTTTCTGTCCATAGATTATGTTTCCTTAATTCCAATCTACCGCTGATTAGCCTGCTGTCTTGAGCAACGGGGGTGTTACGCATCTTAATCTAAAAAGGCCTAAAGAGTAACCTAGAAATACAATCCTGCAGCCACCTAAGCATGCCAGGTAGCAAAGCATCATGAAAAAAAAACACGTAAAAAATAGAATAAGAAAGAAAACATTTCTGCATGTTGACTTGTTGATTTGGAGGAGGTCAGTTCATTGCACAAAGGCTGAGCCACACCCCGAGAGATCTGCTCCAGGTTTGTCAAGCTCTCATCACTTCCATGATCTTTTTCTCAATCCATTACTGTTTGAGGGTGAGACTTAAAATGGAGTAGTGAGAGCGACACAGAGAGAGAGAGAGAGAGAGACAGAAGCGAGGACCTTAATGTTGGCCCGCAGCCTTTGTGCCATGGCTGGCCACATCCACCTCGATGGCCAGGCTCCGCCCTAGAGCAGACTCTCGGACCCGCCCACACCAGCTGCCATTGCTGCCCGCTTCACAGACCTGGTACAGACACGGCGCATCGCACTGCATGAACCACGCACAACAATAGTGCCACCTTCAACTGGCCTACTATTGGAACAGGTGCATGACAGAGTGATAGAAGCCCCACAACAAGCCACAGTACGGGGAGGTTATGCATCACTCCTGTTGTTGTATTTGTTGTTGTCCCACTGTTGTGGTAGTAGTAATTGTTGCTCCTGCTGCTGCTGCTGCTGCTGTGGTTATTGTTTATGTGGTTGTCTCCTCTTTCCCTCCTCTTTAGACTGTATTTTATGTTAGCTCTTTCCTCCCAGATGGTTATGTTTTGAGTGGAACTAATGTCTTTCCCATCAAAACTGGTAATGAGACGTGTCTCCTACACTTCTTCACCTCGTAAACTGATGTTGCACGTACAACCCGGTTGGCAGTCGTCTGCAAGAAGGCAACAGAGGATATTCATGTTCACACCATCAAATGGAATTACAGCTAAAAGCATACTTGGAGAAAGATGTAATTGTTCTGTTAGTTTTAATTGAAGTAAAGCTCAGTGTCAAATAATCTCTTGATACTGTTCTCCACTATTTTTACCCGACAGTCAATCATCATAAATGGGTTTTGAAAAGATATTAATACCTCTGACTGCCTCTTTCCAGTCACTGCCACACTGGCTAATATGGACCAGCCTTTCCTCACTTTAATGTCTTCAGCATTTTGATCTTGAAGTCCTCAAAAAAGTTGTATTTTTTGGCTTTTAGATTAAAAAAAAGGTTAAAGAATTGTTTATGCCATTATACTTATACACTAAACTGAAGAGATGAGTGTGGTTGCTTGTCCAGGTTGCACTAGCTGTGGTACCGATGTGATTCTGACATACACTGACTCCTGTTTCCTGTCTCCTTATAAGAAATGTGAAGAAACGGCGATACGACCCCAACGCCACAGCCATTTAACCCAAGGAGAGATGGCAATCACAGACGGACTCCTCCAAGGCTTCCTTAGTTGGCTACCTGACAGCTGGACTGCACTTATTGCTGCTGATCTTTGGCATTAGATTTACTTGAAAAAGACATAGTGGACATTTTAATAAATTCCATCGTAGTTACATTAGAAATGCAGCCTTTCAACTCCACCACACCCATATAACAAAACCCACGACCCTCCTCCCTGATCTCTAGAGTGACAGAGCTCCTCTTCCATCCTTTAGTGCCAGTGCACAGGCGTTCAGGCGGAATCCACACCACTCTCTCACCTGGCATGATTATCCGCACACAGCGTGCTGCTTGCTGGCCCCCTGGCATGAAGAGCCCCCTCAGCAGGGCTCTGCATGGCTACGAAAGCTATGAATATACCGCAAAAAAACATACAAAGAGAAAAAAAAAACGGAATTATCTTATGCAGGAGATAGCCTTGTTAAAAACCAAACCCAGTGGAAAGCCGGTTATAGCTCCCTATAGCTCACCTGTAGGAGCTGTAGATGAAGGGGGGCTGCATGTGAGGACCCATAAGGGCAGTGCATTTCACATAGTGAATGCACAAACACACAAATTGTACATAAATAAGAAGATCAGGTTTGGATTTACCAGTATATTTTACAAGGACATCAATTGCTTTTGTTTTTTATCTTAGCATGTTGTATAGCGGGTGTTTTTGGCAATGTTATTGAAAAAAACTACAATTAGGATTTGGGCCAAAATTGTAGACGCACGCTGCACTCAGCCTCCTGCAATAGTCTGGGCGGAGGTCAAAGGTTAGACTTACCACAGCAGACAGGGCCGCCATGGTGTTGAGGAGAAGCATGTCAGTTCTAGAGGGATTCAGACTGATATCACGTCAGATTAAAGTCACAAGATTTCCCCCTTTCCCGAGGTATCTTCAACAGTGACTCAAAAGCCAAAGATCCAATCACCTGAACATATGGATGTTGTTGCACACAGAGCACTTTCCCCTCTGTCTGCAGCCAGTGGTGCCTCTCCTACTGCTGAGGGCATGAAGTCTGTCTATGCAGGCGCTCACCTGTCCAGCCAGGTCTCACGTAACAGTCCTCATCAACACCCACTATACTGGCTTAACCTTTTTGCTCTCATAAACTCTTAGCAGAAATCAAGTTCAGCTCTACTGGAAACGCTGCATGCAATCACTATAGTGGGCTTATAATTCTATATGGGAGTCCCTAAAATCCGCAAGAAAAATATGCTACAAAAGATAGGTGCATGTCAACAACAAAAACATTTAACTTTTATTTACTATGCAAAGAGAGATATTGCACAAAAGTATGGGTAATAATAATATCAATGTAGACAAGGAATTACAAAAAACTCTTGCTAATCAGCTAATCTTTTGTATTTGGCCACTCCCACGTCTCGTTTCACTTCGCTTCAACGTACTCAAACTATCAATGGACGAATAAAAAAAAAAACTGAGTTAAAAATTTCCAATGAAAAAGCGAGAGAGCACTCTTTTACATCTGTGGAACTGAAAATCATTTCTGTGTGTTTTTCATCCGATCTGATATTTTTAATCACACACACGCACAAGCACTTACACTAACACACTGTATGGTGCCTGTGCATATTGAGGCCTGAACAGTTTCCTTGTGCAGGGCTTTTATTTCCAGTCCAGCTGATAGTTGGTGTGTTCCAGGTGCTGCCATAGCACTGGCATCGTTGTGATCCTCCATGTAACTCATTGTCTGGTGTCCCTCTCTCACTGCATCATGTACAGTTGGACCGATGAATAAACTAATGACAAATTTTACCCAAGTGGTTCTGTGTTTTCCCTTGATGTGTCATTACTGGTTGTAACCCTGAACAACATTCTTTGCTAAAATGTTATGAATATATTTAGTGAACAATTTCACTACATTTTTGACTACTGCACATTGCTGTTTCATAATTACATTTTCACAAATAGTGAAAAAAAGTACAGAAAATTGAATGAACTGGAAAGTTACAGATGACTTAGCTTGGTAGTGACATGACTCCACAAGGTCCCTTTCCCTTGTAAAAAAAAAAAAACCCTTGTAAAACCACAAAAGGCATTTTTAAACTTTGGTATTTGTCCTGTTTAAATACCATAATAGTTAACTCGAGGCGCTGTCCTATGGGGTACCTTTAGCTAATTTTGGGGGGCAGAGTCATACAGGGTGGCTTCTTGTCAGCAATTACTGGCAACAGTTAGATGAGCTAGGTAATGACACGATTCCGCCACTCTACACATAAGCCCTAAAACCACAATGCATTTGAGCTCTTTTAGGTTTGCCTATGACACAACTGAAAGTCCCTGTACCTGAAACATTTCACTTGTTAAACCACAAGTTGCTTTTTTTTCTTTTTCCACTTGGTTTTATGTCGTGTTTAAATATGATATAATATATTCATAAGTTAACTTTAGAGGAACTGTTAGCTTGTTTTCTACACCTTTGGACAGAGCCAGGCTAGCTATTTTAAAATGTTTAACTTAAGGAGGGGGCAGAGTAATACAGAGTGGCTTCTTGTTGACAGTTACAGGCAGTTTACAGTTAGTTTAGCTAGGTAGGCTACCTTTTTAGACAGAGCCAAAATGTTAGCCTACCAGCTGGTTGCTGTAACTTTAGCGCAAGGAGGGGGGCAGAGTGATACAGAGTGGCAACTTTCTCATCAAACACAACAAAATAGTTTTGGGAAAGATGCTTATTTGGCTTCTTCTTGAGAGTTAAAGGAGACAGCTGGCTTAGCTTGGCTATGACATGGCTGAAAGTCACTGTACCTGGTACATAGCCCATGTTAAACCACAAGTGGCTTCTTTTTTTTTTTACACGCAGTTTTATGTCCTGTTTAAATATGTTCATACGTTAGCTTTAGAGGTACTGGTGGCTGTTTTTTTAACGCCTTTGGACAGACCGAGGCTAGCTATTTTAACATGTTCCAAGGCTTCAAGCTAAGCTAAACGTTAGCCTGCCAACTGGTTGCTGTAACTTTAACTAAATGAGGGCGCATAGTGGCTGCTCTCTTCAAACACTAAGAAATAGTATTGGGATAGATGCATATTTGGCCTCTTGTCGATTGTAACAGTTAGCTTAGTTTAGCTTTAATTACACGACTCCAGAAAGCCACTGTCAATTTCTTATTAGTAGTAAGGAACAAATGCCATGTGTGCTTTTTAATTAAAAATCAGACGTTCTGAAATGCAGGTAAATCACTGATATATAGTATATACAATATATTTTAGCTTCTGCACCATTTTATATATTGTGTCTTGCGTCTCATTTTTACTTGCATTATTTTCTTTTTTTACATTTAAACATACTTTTTTTAGTTAGAGCCTGCAAAGAGTTTTAATGCAAAGACTGCTTTACTGTAATTGTTTGTGTGTCACTCTTGCCTCAACTTGGCTTATGAGTGTGTCTCACTGTCAACTGTCACTCACTGTGTCACTTAAAGACTGACAGCACCCAGAAGCAGCTGAGAGTCATCAACTGTCAGTGAGAGATTCAACTGTGTTTCCTGCTGGATGATCTACAGTGTGTACAGAAATCTTTCCTGTCTTACAAATGTTCTTCTTTCATAACACATGCTCACCAAACAATGATTCTCATTTAATAATAATAATTTGTGCATCTCTCTTCCTGTCTAGAAGCATCCTAACATTACATTTTGTGTTTCACTATGCATATGAAAATGGTAATCATTTAAAAGTTATAATTCAGGCCTTGCAGCGTAAATGGTCGTAAAGTCTGCTTCTTTGCATCATCAGAAAAATGAATGACTGAGTAACAAACTCACTCAGTACATTTAGAGTTGGCCCCTCACTGCGCAAGTAATTACATTCGAGATCAGGTATGCATGTGACATTTCAGTAAAAGCATATGACTGAACCACTCTCTGGAACAGCGTTCAAGACTGAGCTGGTTTTTACAGACAGCAGAACCGCCCAACTTTCTCAGGTCACATTGCTTATATATGCTCCACTAGTTTCTGACGTTTTATAGAAGATAATTTATTTATTTATTTTATTCTTAATTATAAATAATCAGCAAATTGATCATTCTAAATTCAAATTAGATACATAGATCAAGCAAATACTCACCTGGAGCCCCATGAGAATATTGTGTTTCATTAGAAAAGATCTGAGCCAACATATTAAGATAAAACACACTTTCTCTTGTTTGGCCAGATCATTTGTAGCTACAATGCACAAAGAACCCCATTTACATACATTTTCTTAGTTTGGGATAGTACCATATTTCATAAGGAAGCACCTTATCTTAAAGCACTGATCATTTATGAGTCTTTCTATAATAATTATTTGTACCCTTTAAATTGACAAATTCACCAGTTAGTTTCGCCCCTGTAATGCTGCACCTTTAATGCACAAGAATGCATTAATTTATAAATAAGCACAAAAATAATGCAATAAAAGCCAATTAATTACAAAAGTGTATCAAACAAAAAACAACAACATACAAACAAAATAATATTGCAAAGGACTGTAACTAAGATAATTGCCTACGTAAGCCTTAATAATATTGAAAATAACAATAACATGTTCTTAAAGGTAAAACTTAGGAGCAAAAAAAATGCTGTAGGCCTGTATTAAAGAAAACAATACCTATTTATTATACAAGCTGTAGGCTAACGCTGCTCGCAAAGGAGGGAGGCACTGACGTCAATTAGGACCCAACAGATATCACCAAACTTCAATCAACATTATAGTCTTTTTAACCGGGCAAGCTTTAGTGGTAAGTACATTTTTTCCACTGCAAAATAGTCTAACTGCTCTTTAAGCTAATTTTGTAATATTATTTATATTTGATCCTATAGCCTATTTAGTTTTTTGTGATTAATCTCTGGCCTAGTCTGCATGTAGATTTGAAGAACAGATTATTTTTTTTAGCATGGCAGTTTATTGTTAGTAAATTATTGTTTACACTTCATAATACACACTAATAGATAGTCCACGCCATTTCTTCTTTTTTTTGTGCTTGCAGATATAGCCTTCTTGAATGCATTTGTTCACTGAGCTACTAAATTAGAAATAGTATTGTTATTTAATCAATATCGTTATGTAAATTACTGAATAATCAATATTAGAAACAGCTGACCTGTGTTGTGTCCTAGATGGCCCCGGTGCTCCTGAACATCCACGTGGTCACAGTGTTTGTGCTGAGCTGCGCGCGTGCCGTCCACCTGCAGGGCCAGAGGCCAGCTCAGGTGGACCCCTTGACTGCCCCCCAGGCGAACCCGCAGTGCTGGGACTCGTCCTCAGCTCTGCTGCTGGAGATGCGCTCCCCGAGGATCGCTGACACGGTGCCAGCCTTCTGGGACCTGATGGTGTTCCTCAGGTCGTCGGACAACAGCAAACACACGGCGCTGTTCTGGGACCTGGCCCGGGTCTTCTGGGACCTTTACCTGGATTGCGTGATGTCCTTGAGTCACGGCCTGGGAAGGAGACACGTGACCGCGGTGCACTCCCTCTTTACTGACAGTAAGTGGCCAACACACACGCATCTGTCAGACAAGAGAGGGGGGTCATTTTAATATCGGACTATACAGTTTATATATTTTACTCATTTATTATCAATTAATTAACTAACCCTTGACCTGGCACACCTTTAAATAACACTTAAACATTGACTTTGCTGTGTTATTTGAGATATTGTTTGTAATTTAAGGTTTGATGACACTATTTTGCTGCCTATATATTCTGCAAATTAAAAAGTAAATGTAAAAGACATACGTGAATGCATGCTGTAATCAAACCAGACCTGTGAAATATGATACGTTTTCTCTTACATGTGTATATTTTAGCACACAGTAGCTCACAAACATCAGCAGTTACTTTCAGTCATGACATTTTTTTAAATGTCATATAACCAGTCACACTAGATCAGTGGTGAAAGGTAACTAAGTACATTTACGCAGCTATTGTAATTAAGTACAAATTTAAGGTACATGTACTTTACTTAGTATTTTCATTTTCTCCCTCTTCATATTTCTATCTGCTCCACTGAATCAGAGATCAATATTTACCCTATATCATTTTTTTTTTTAGCACTAATCCATAATCTATAATCAACACATACATTATAAAGCTGTATTAAAGCTTATTATAAAACTCTATTGATACCTGGGGGGAAATTCACAAACTACAGAGCAGATACATGTATATGTTAAAATTGATTCTGGGTTGCACGGTTGGTGCAGTGGTTAGTGCTGTCGCCTCACAGCTAGAAAGTTCCTGGTTTGAATTCAAATGAAGTGCATGCGTGGGTTTCCTGCCACAGTCCAAAGACATGCTCGTGAGATTAACTGGGGACTCTAAATTGCCCATAGGTGTGAGCGTGACAGGTTGTCTGTCTGTATATCAGTCCTGCAATTGAACGGTGATCAGTCCAGGGAGTACCCCGGCTCTCACCCAATGATAGGCCTCAGCCTCCCTGCAACCCAGAATAAGTGGTACAGATTATGGATGGATAATTGGTTGCACCTTTACCAGCTGCAACATAAACGTGATGTACATTAATGTATCAATCATTTTAATTCTATACTATAATAGAATTCTGAACCAGCCATTTTTCATGATAAGTACTACTACTGATGCTTGAAGTGCATCTTGATGGCGATGCGTTTTCACTCAAGTCATTTTTGAATGCATGGCTTTTACTTGTAAATTGGTGTGTCTACACTGGTATGGCTGCTTTTTCTTGAGTGCAAGATCTGAGTACCTCCTCTACCTCTTGGCTACACATGGACTTACTCCAGGTCTGAGTGGCCTTTTACTGATAAAGACAAAATGCCTTCAAAGTTATTACTTAAAGGTCATGTTGCCCTTAACATCTTCATAGCAGTGGAAGTAGTGAGAGGAATATATGGAAGCTGCAACTGCCTTCAATTGAAGTACAATGTATGAGCCAGGAACTCTGAAAGTGTTTAGGGTCAGAGGTCAGGCCCCAAGAAAAACAGTTTTCAGAAAGATTAAGAAACTCGTAAGGTTATAATCACTCTTCAAATGCCTGAAGTATCATCTTGTCAACCGACAGCAGGACTCACATCTCCCTCACTTCCTGTCTTGAATGTGTGCGCTTTGGTGTCTGTTCCATTTTGAATCATGGCCAGTGAACTAAAAGTGCCTTGTGGTGTCGTTGTAATGTTGGATATGAATAGTGGCAGAGCACAGTTACTGAACACTATTAATTTTAGTGCATTAAAAAGTAATATAGCCAAAAGTTTCTCTAGAAAGGTTTTGTTTAATAGAAGACATGTCTGAATGTGACATCTGACTGTTGTACCATTCTCAGCCCTCGTGTCTCTGTGTGTTGTTTTCAGAGTCCTTCAGATTCAACAGCTCGGGAGCGAACTCGCGGGCGTGGCTGAGTGTCCGAGTGAGACGCAGAGGACACATAAAGACCCTGAAGACCAAACCCAAATCAAACACACACTACCACAAATAATCCAGAACATATTGTCACATTGACACATTTCCCCCACAGAATAATGACAATAGTTCACTTCCTATAGATACTTATAGGTTTTGTCCACAGGCCCTGTTTGTGGTTAAGCAAACTAAAGTGTCAATAAAATAGATGAGCTCAGCTGACAACATTATTATTTATGTCAATTTATAATACACCTGGAAGTGTATTATAACTGTATTATCCATCCATCATCCCAGTAATAAAGTGCTTTTAGAATATATTGTTGCTATATTTATCCACACCGTACATACTGATTCAAAATATTTGGACCATGTTTTATGTGCTCTTATTTTTGCAATCATATACCTCAGGTGTGAGGTCCATCTGAAAGTAATGTTTTTGTGTGGATTGTAGGTAATATTAACATGGGAATAATTGTAAGATTACCTAATTGTACATTTTTTTCACTGTAATAAATTCTTGTATCATGGCTGTAAATTGTTCTCAATCCAAATCAACTATTAATCTGCAAATTTCAGCATCAGATTTATGGCCTATAACTGTGTGTAGTGTACTTGCTCTCAGTGTACTTCAAACTTGTAGTTCAATAATATTTGACAGGAAGAGACAAATATACATACAGTTAACATCAAGAGCATCAAACAGAAACAGAAAAAGAAACAATGTCCACTAGCGTACAATGTCTCTGTTTACTGTAACCTATAACAGTAAAGGTTAAAAGGTATAATTAGTAGGATTTTCTAAGAAAAATAGAATATAGACTTTTACAAATATAATATAATATAAATCATCACTTATGGGCCTCTATACATGTGTGTTGGTGAGTGTGTGTGCAGACCCTTGTGAGTCCCTTCCCTCTGCATCTATTCTGTTGTTTTGCTTTGCACGGGACGTTTTCAGGAGGGGCGCTGTTGTGGTTCCCTGAGCTAATCACAGCGTATAGGTGAGTGTGGGGGTGGTTCAAATTAGCATCTGGGCCCCATTCATACCGGCGAACATGGCGAAAGAGCGATGCAGAGTTGGCCTTCTTTCTGTTGGACAGGTGGGTGCCTCATACCGGGTAGGACAAGTTAACCGGCGGGTAGCATGCTAGCTCAAAGGTAACCAGCGGTTAGCATGCTAGCGCAATGGTTACCATGATGCTGTTGGTGTTTGCACGGCGGGGTGGGCGTGTACTCACATGAGAGAGTGAGAGTGAGCTTCTGTTGACGTAGAGCCCAGGAGGAGGGGCCCAGTTTGAATGTGCTGTTGACAAAATGCAAGGAAAAATCCTACTTATTATACCTTTAAGTTTTAAAGTACTGACAGTTGCAGTCTTTTATTCTACACAAATATTAAAACACCTGAGAGTCTGTTTTAAGTTAAACGCTCCTATAGATTAAACATGACAAAGTGCCCTCACAGTGCCTTTCCAGCATAGATATCACATAGCCATAAGCTCCCTTTAGTCATTCTTCTGCTGGTGCCCCCGATGCAGATGGTGGTCTTTTTCATTTCTGGCCTCTGCCCTCAAACAGCTTGAGTCTGCCCCTGCTATAAGCTGTTTACTTCTGCTTAATTTTATAGATTGTGATTCAAATAAAGGTTACTGAGCCTGGTTGAATGATTAAAATGCTTTTATGATTTTTTATGATAAATATAACTTTATACCGACGAGAAATCAACCCAAAGGTTATTTTAAACGGGCTTGTACACTGTCCCTGTTTCTGGTGTCAAATCTAGGTCACAGAGTGTCAGTGTTTGACGTAATCCAATAGAACTTGATTCTCAGGGCGCAAGACTTGTCTGTACTTTCGATTTCTACTTCCTCCTTCTTCTCGGTTTTGTTTGGACAGGGATTGCGAAGCCTTACGCAAAACTCGACCAAGAGAAATGTATATTTTATCGGTAGTCTGAACTCATCGGCAGCACCTCGAGTATGCTGAGGTGGACAACAAATATCCTGTTCAGTCACACCAGCTGAAAACTCGTCTCCAAACAGGTAAGAACGCGCAGCACGCCTTACAAGTGTATAAATCTAGTTTACCGGTTCAATCGAGCAGAAATGCAAGTTCAGCAAGTTTTTGGCTTTTAAACAGTGACTGAAGGTTGAACTGTTAATATGATCATGTGATGTTATGGCAGGCTATTGAGATTATGCTACTGCTTGAGATAAGACACCTATTTTGTTTTTTCGGTCACGGGATTTCTTGGCTTTGTTGATTTGTTGTAACTTCTTACATGCCACCACTCTTACATGTACACAAGGAGGTATTCCTTCTCCTAGGCTTTTGTTAACATCTGTTGGAAGATTGTAATGTAGTAGTAATAGTAAATAAAGTAACAAACAGCTGGTGTTGTGAACCACAGACTACAAGATGTCAGGCCTAAAGGACTTCCAGAAGCTGCTGTTGGATGCAGGAAAGGCCCTGCGTAAGGATGAAGTAAAAGCTGTAGCGTTTCTTTGCACCGACATCCTGGGCCGAAGCCTGACCTCAGCGGAGACAGTCAATGCGCTTTTCTCTCGCCTGGTGGCTCAAGACTCCCTATCTGCTGAGCAACCACATCTGCTGGCTGAGCTTCTTCTCACCATCCAGCGCACCCGTCTGATCCGTGACCTCGGGCTCCCTTACCCGACATCTACTACCAGGAGCCTCATCTCTCCTTACAGGTAAACCATATATGTTTTTAAGTTAATAATGAAGCAAGATTTTACAGCAGATATTTATTCTGTGCAATGTCAGGAAAATTTCGGGAAATAGTGTTGTTTTTCTGTATTTCCAGGAAGCTGCTCTACAACCTGTCTGAAGAACTAACTGATGAGGACTTGAAAGATATAAAGTTTTTGTTAAGTGGACAGCTCCCCCGAAGAAAGCTGGAGGAAAATGTTGTGAGTGCATCAATCTTTGAAACTTAAACATGAATAAAACATGTGTTGGGTTGTTATGACATATATTTGAATTTTGCTTCTGCTATAAGGGATGCATCACATTACATTCTGGCAGAATAACGTGTAATTTGCTGAACTTTTCAGAGTACACTGGAGGTCTTCCTGGAGATGGAGCACATGGACCTCATAAACGACACTGATCTAAACTTGCTGGAGACATTACTTCAGAAATGCTGCCCCATATTGATTGAAAAGATCAACCAGTTTAAAGCACAGCAGGGTAAGCTTGTAGGTTTCAAAAGAAGAGGAAGGGGGTGAAAAATACAAACAGGAAGTGGTGAGGTCGGTGCAGCAGATCAGGAAACGCTTGCTTTACATTGAATTGCATTTATAATGGAGAGACTTGCCCCCACAAAAACTACACCCCTGCATGACTTAACATAACATTTACCGCAGCTTTAAGGTTCAACAAAGTCGTAGAAGTGAAATGTAATTGTTGCATTGTGGGGATTGAAGTAGGCGGGGGAGGAAGGGACTGGAGCGGAGGCTGAAAGAACAGTAACAGTTTTTCACGCTTGAAGCATGTAATTCTGATTTCACTTTATTCTTTAATATGTGGTTATCTGTGTGTGATTCGTTTTAATACCTGTCTGTTTTTTAGCAACACTTCTTCAAAGCAACCCTGTTGCTCAGGAGACAGGTCGACCCAGATCTTTAACTTTCCCCTATGTGGAAACCCAGGTATGTTCTTTAATTCTGCTTTAAATCCCTCTGAATGACATCCTCTGTTTCTGACATTGTCTTTTTTCTGTCTTCTTTATCAGGGTCCTCGATCTTTACATCCTGAGAGCATGTTCTCAGGTGAAATGCCAGGTAAACAGACAGACATGTTATAATAACTTGTCACAACACTTTGATGGTGTTTTCAGGGTGAAGTGCTTTTCTTCATCATAGTTATTTCAAGTGGCAGGTATGGGCATAAATACTGAATTAAGATAGTTTCCTTCTTGCAAACCTCTTGCAATTAAAATGCTACATTGATAGATACTTGAAGTAATAATCTCGAATTTCTCAGTTTCTATTTTGCGGCACCTGATGGCGATAAAAGGCAATTGCGGGAGCAAATGTCCCAGACGTCCGCGTTGGCTCCGGTTGTAACTCTTAATTTTCCTCGCCGACGGTCGCTTTCACTTTTAGACTGTTTGCCTTCGTCTGAGCGTCGAATTTGTTTCTTTTTCTTTGGATTTCCACTTATTTTTGAAGTTGTATCTGTAGTCATCGATCTTTTCTTTGTTTGTTCAGCCATAGTAGATTACTGTTTACTCGCAACACTTGTAGAGACCGGAAAAGCAGCTGCTTAGCTCCGCCTACCCTCTCTGGCAGACCAACCACTGCTGGCTGATGGAAAACGCGTCACTAACTGGGCGCTGCTTCTGATTTTTTTCAACGAAAGTCGCACCAGACATTCAGTTTATAAAGGCTTTCATCAGTGGGCCACAGGATCAATCACCATTGTGTTACCTCATTCAGCGAACGATAGTGACTTAACAGACATTTATTTACATGAAAATCTTCGAGATTATTATTATTCACTCTCACGTGCACTCCTCAATGAACAGGATGTTTTTTTAAAGAATTATACATTTAATTACCTTTTTTCTTCTTCTCTGCAGAGTTGCGACCCCTGGCCGAGGTGAGAATCTGTCTTGAGTAAAACAGTTATAAGATAAAAATCGTGCAAAACAACGTGTTTAATGGCCTTTTCCTTTGTGTCCTACAGTCTACAATGAATTATTCCAACACTTCTGTGGGTGAGTCTCAAGCCGGGTTATTGTCTTACAGTTGAAACTTTTAAAAACTATTTAAATAGTTTGTTATGGTTGATTTATTTTGAATCTTCTTACATCACTGTTTTTTTTCTAGATTTTCCAAATGTGCCTGCTGGAGAATTTGAGGCCCTGACACATGGGCTGAGGGATTTACGCACCGAAACTAGCAGCTTGAAAGGTCTTTTCACATATTTTCTGTATTGAACTTTAGGTGAAACAATATATCAAACCTTTACTTATAAAAAGTATAGGTGTTTGTCTCTCTATCTCTGCTGGAAATGATTACCGTTCTACCCTGTTATTGTGTGTCCCACAGTGAGAAGTGATGCCGCTGTATTCACGCAGTCTGAAGTAAATGAGAACTCCTTTGAAGAACAGACGTCTCAGACTACAAACACTGAGGTGTGTGATACCTTAGTAATAAATCAATATGCTTAATTTATTAAGCTACTGTAATGTGTAACTTATGGCAGGAATGTATTATTGCATTACCAATGAAAAATGACACTGAATTGCCTTTATTAACTGGGTTACTGATTCTCTGTAGGATGTGGGATCATATCCCATGACTAATACTAAGAGAGGCTTCTGTTTGATAGTAAACAACTACAACTTCACTCACTCCAAACAAGGTCTCCAGAAGCGTGAGGGGACCATGATTGATGAAGGTAAACTTGTTTAATGAAACTAGCGCCATGTTTCCGTCCCTGCTCTGTCTGAACTGCCTGTTTCTACATTTATCTCTGTGCCTTCCAGACTGTCTGCGCAAAGTGTTTGAGTGGCTTGGCTTCGAGGTTAAGATCCAGATGGACTGCAAGAGAGAGCAGATGCTGTCCGTGTTTCAGGAGCTCGGCAAAAGAGACCACAGTAAGATGGACTGTGTGGTGTGCTGCGTTCTCAGCCACGGCCAAGAGGAAGGCGTGTACGGAGTGGACGGACTCGCTGTCGATCTTAAGGACCTGAAGGAGCCTTTCAATGGGATGAAATGCCCGTCTTTGGCGGATAAACCAAAGCTGTTTTTCATCCAGGCCTGCCAGGGCACCAGGCTGCAGAAGCCTGTGTACATTGAGTCCGATGGTCCTGAAAGCAGAGATGTTTTAAACGATGCTGTTGTATCGAGAGATTCCATCCCATTCGATGCAGATTTCGTGCTGGCAATGGCCACCGTTCCTTCTTATGTCTCTTACAGAGAGAGGAAAAATGGCACGTGGTTTATTCAGTCATTGTGCCAAAACCTTGTGAAGATGGTGCCCCAGTAAGTGAAACAAAGCATCCAAAACTGTTAAAAGATTTACTTTTTTTTAACTGGTGGAAAGTTACTGTGTCAATTTTCTCATGCTGTATAAAACACAATTAATTAAATTGATGTTTACATTCTGTTGCTAATCATTCCATACTACTTGTTTGTTCCACTGTTGTTTTTCACAGGCGTTCTGACCTTGTGTCTATCCTGACAAAAGTGAATGCAGATGTCAGCCAGAGGACGGACTCCACCGGTAAGAAAAAGCAGATGCCACAACCGTCCTTTACACTCAGGAAGAAAGTGATCTTTCCCGTCCCCCGAGCACCTCCTCCCAGCCTCTGACACTCACGGACCGCTTGTTTGATGGACATACAAAACACATGATTGTGAAGTGTTCTTGTATTACATTTCCTGTATACAATTTTAAATGTGTCAGGTACAATATTTTTTTAAAAATTAATAGCAATACCCAAGCTACCTCCATTAGATAATGTGGTTAAAAGCTCAAAAAAGGCTGTAAGTTTTAGTTATATCATGACATGTTTTAGGTTTTATATAAGACTTTTATACACATACTGTAAACAAAGTCCCAAGTCCCTTTTCCAATTTAGAGCCTGACCACAATTATGCATGTCTACTTGAATTTTAATGTTTAACTTTAATGTTTTGTATATGATATATGTATTTTCTTTAAAAAGCACATTTTAATATGGATATTTTACAGATGCTATTAGCAAAATATCATTCATACCACTACCAGGGCTGGTATATTGTCCTGGTATGTCTTTTAATGTTGCTTTATACATACAGTTGTCAAAAATCATAAATCAATTAAATATTCTTATGTTGTTTCATCAATCAAACAATAAAATGAACATTTAATTACATTCATAAGATGAGTCTTCAATGCAGCTGTTAACGCAATTACACATAAATCCAAATATTTGCAGTTTTTCAGCTTCTGAAATGTGAGAATATTCTGCAGTTTTTTGTTTAATGTCACTGTAAATTGAGAAGACCTTTTGACACATAATGACATCATGACTGTAATCCAACATCTAAATAATTAAAAATACTTTCATATGAAATACTTTTAACCTCTACTACACAACAATGTGGAAGCAGTTTATTATTACTTTACTTTTAGTTTTTGTAATTGTAGTATAAGATAAGATCAGCTTTATTTATCACCCACAGGGGAAATTTACTCATTACAGCAGCTCACAAAACAGGCAAATTGAATAAAGTACTCAAATAATAAAACAAGAAAAAAAGCAGGTGGCAACATAAATTCCGTGAACCGCTTTAACGATGAAGCTGACACTATGATCATATGACCACTAGGTGGCGGTAAACATTTAGGCGCCAACACATTGTCAACAGTTGACCCATCAGTGAACCGGATGTTGATATGATGTTAAATTCGGTAATTTCCCCGGTCAGCTACAATGAACAGTTGTTAGCAATTTAAGGCCATTCATACTTTTCATGATAACATAACTAAATGAAGAGAAATATAATATCTCAAAGTGGAGTCTGAGATTTTTCATTTACCCGCAATAGAGCCTTAAACAACAGAAACACATGTAAACATGTCTCAGGAGGGATTTCAATCACCAGCAGTACAAACCTCCGCTGAAACGAGGTTAGTTGTTTCATTTCTAATTTAAGATAATTTAACGTTTGTCTACCATAAACAATAATACGAAGACAGTATCTAACGCGCTCTGGCAGTGTTAAGTGAATTAATATGTAAAGTTGACTTATTATGAGACTGTTAGCTTTCTCAATTTCAATTAAATTTTACCAATGAAGCTCAAGTTGAACTCCTAAGAACTGAAACTGAAAGAAATACTGTAAATGGCTGGCTATTGTTTGAGCATGAAGAGTTTTATCGTGACAGATCTTTGGTTAACTAACTAGCTATCTGCTACCTGAGCATTGATTTATGTTTACCAGGTTTAAATGCTGCAGCTGTTCGGTTTTGGTTTATTTTCAACAAATATTGCTCAAATGTAAAGCTTGGAGATTATCCTCCAAAGTCCCTCTGTTAGCGTCATAGAAAACGTCATTTTAATTAACCGAAGGCGTTAGTTTAGTTAGAGTTACCATGATTAGCTAAACTGGCTTACGTACAGTACTGTAGGTTTTAAGTACAAAACTCATTCTCCATCTGTGCCATAACTACAGTTAAAAAAGCAGAAAAAGCTACTCAGCCAGACCAATATCTGTGTGACAGATATGGAGATAATTGTTAATCAGAATTGCAAAGGTCCAACCTTAGCCTTAGCTGTGATGTGTCAGCTAGCTGCAGCTAACTCTGTCACCCTGGCAACCGTAAACTTATTAGGACTGATTTCAAGGAAGTAGCGTATCTGATGATCTGAAAGAGACATTATAACTGTTTTCTGTTGGAAAACGGGATTTTTTGTGATTTCAATTCCTTCTTCATCTTGCTTTTGATTGTCCTCAGCATTGCGTTCAGCCCTTAAGAGTCATGTTATATATATTATCTCTCCCTCTTTCTTTACTGGTTGCTTTGCTTTGTTCATAATTAGGGTGTTTTCTTGAGACTTTTTAACATTTTGTGACTAGGGATGCACTAGGGATATTATCGGCATGCTATCAGCCTTGGCAGATATGTAATTTTTCTGCCGATATTTTCCGCGCGATAAAACAACGCTTTAATTGTGCCTAAATGATCAATGACTCCCTAAAAAGCTTTACGTAATGCTACGACATTAACTCGGCGCGAGTGTGTGCGTGCACTGCCTGCAGCCCGTCAAGCGTGAAGAAGGGTGCAGGATGTCTGCGGTATGGCAAAGTCTCTTTCTTATTTTGCCAGTGTATGTGTACAGTTTATAAAGCACTGTATTATGTAATTTCTGCATCTGCCAGTGGGCCACTACAATAAGAGTAGGCATGATATCAATTTACTACAGGGGAGACTTGATGTTCTCTGCAGTTAGATGAAAAAAAACATGTGCCTAATATATTGTTATTGAAGTTGGCAACCGGCAAAAAGGGTTGGAAAATATCGGCAAAAAATCCAATATCGTGCATCCCTATTTGTGACAGTTTCATTGGGTGGTGATTTCACAAGCAATCAATGGCTCTGACTTCCTGCTGAGGCATCACGTTTACAAGCACTAGTTCATCAGTAGTTTTCATCAATCTTAATAGGAAGCTACTTAATTAAGCCATCATCAGATTTACTGGATCATATTTTTATCTGCTAATAAACTGCCACTATCTAATTGGAAGAAATTCATTGCCATTTATCAGGTGTTAGCATATCAGTTTGTTTCGACAATACCTTTTGCCTGTTGTTTATTAGTTCTACTGATTGTATTTCTGGTCGGTAAACTTTCTGTGTACTGCATCCATATGCAGCCATGGCAGGAACCCAGTTACAGTCCTTGTAAACTGTTTATTTTTATTCAATTCACACAGTGTTGAAACAAATGAATTGCAGAAGGCCAACCCCGCCAAGACGCCCATACAAGTCCTGCATGAATATGGCACCAAAAGTGGGAACCTTCCTGTGTATGTGATGGAGAAGGCTGAAGGAGAGGCTCACCAGCCCAGCTTCGTCTTCAGCGTCAAAATCGTAGACGTAACCTGCACAGGTACGTTACAATCACACCCCTGCCGTGCACACTGCTGCCTGACACTGAAAGTAGCCTTGTGTTGAGTTGAAAATCACACATGTTCTTTAAAACAAAAGCGCAGCAAAAGCTTTTGCACTTATCGGCGACCCGCTGAAAACAGCTCCACAACCCACTTTTGGGTCCCGACCCACCAGTTGAGAACCAGGGCTCTATATGACTTATCCTTTAGCCAAGGTGCCTCACTTGAGGGATAGAGCAGTGTAGCTTCAGAGAAGAGGATGAGAGGCATTTGTGAAGTTTGAAGTGTGAGGATGATAAGAAATGATACAGCTCTCTTTCCAGTGCGTCCTGGATTAGCATCAGGTGCGGTGCTTTCAAAAAATAACTGACACAATCTGTAATGTTGTACGCTTGCTTGTATTTTGATGCAGGTCAAGGTCCCAGTAAGAAGGCTGCTAAACACCAGGCTGCAGAGGCTGCCCTGAAGATTCTGAATATAGACGCTGGAACAGTGTGAGTAGAGCTGAAATGATTATTGATAGATAAGTTTGCTTAGGAACAACTTCTATCATCTATTAATCACTTTTAATCATAACGTTCCAACATGATAATATCTGTCAATGCTTTGGTACATTTTGATGGGCATTTTTTCAGTATATTTTGGATAAATTGATAAAGAGATTGGTCAATAATTAAAGTAATTGTAAGCTGAGTTGAGTTTGTCAAAACCTGGTTTGCTATTAAAGTTTTCCCTAATGCATTGTTGCAATGCACACATCAAACTGCCTTACTGACAGCCTGTAGCGAGTGTTGATTCTGCTGCAGCTGTGGTAACTGCTTTGATGTAATTCCTCTAATTCCCAACAGGAACGTTCCTGTGAAGTCTGAAAGCAACGGTGTCGCAGCGGAAACAAACAACCATCCCAACTCAGTGGGAGTCCTGCAGGTGTGTAAATCGCTGTGTGTTCTTGTTTTTGTCTGTAATTGTGTAAAAGCAAATTTCTGCTTACATTTGTTTGAAGATTATCTGCCCTGACCTTGAGTCAAAAAGAGTTTATTTCTGGATATTGAACATTTTGTCGACACACTCAGCTGTAAAGAAATACTTTATTTTATTATACGCACAATTAGTAGTTTGAAAGAAAAACAAACTTTCCCTTCTCCTCTTTATCTCTTCTTGTTTGGGCTGTTGTTTTTCAGGAGTTAGCGCTGCAGAGAGGATGGCGTCTTCCCGAATACACAGTTTTAATGGAGGCTGGTCCTCCGCACAAGAGAGAATTCACTGTAACCTGTCGAATGGAGTCGCTGACAGAGAAAGGTACAGCTGCGTTTCTCTAAAACCTTTTCAAGTGGCTGCAGTTTTCCGTTGTTCGTCGTGCTCTTAAACTCTGTCTCGTGTTTTTTTTTTCTCGTGTTCAGCTGTTGGAAATTCAAAAAAGGCAGCAAAGAAGTCGGCTGCAGAGAAAATGGTGGCAAAGCTCCAGAGTCTTTCAGGCTGCTCTGAAATCACATGGGTACGTCAAATATTTCTGAGAGGCAGCTGCAACATTTATGAGTTAAAAGTCTTGTGTCAGTTTTTTATGTGTTCGTTTCCTTTCTTTGTTTTTCAGACTCCTCAGCCGAGTGTCCGCTTTGAGAACTTAAGGAATTCCTCAGCAGAGAAGATAACTTTGCTGAGAAGAAACCCGCTGAGCATTCCCAACACGGACTACATTCAGTTGATGTTGGAGCTGTCCAAGGAGCAGGGCTTCGAGGTCACGTACTTCGACATTGGTGAGAAAACAGACGCTTCATTAGTTGCTGAGAACAGTGTGCTATCCGTTTAGCTGTAGCGGTCTCTCATGCCCATCACTTGTGTCAATTTAGAGGGAACATTTCGTATGCTTCATGACTGTGACTTCAACACTGATTATCAAACTATTCTGGCTCGATAGAAACAACTCCAATAGTAACAAAAAGTCATCGACTGTACTCTAATGATCCGAGATGCACATGAAATAGAGCAAACTTTCATTATTTGGTGCCTAAAATGATGGTTATCTTTCTTTGTAGACGCATCTTAATGAACAATTGTCTCAACCAAAACAATGTGTTTCCTGTTACCCCCTTTTTTTGCCAGTAAAATGCTTTGAATGTAGGGATGCACGATATTGGATTTTTTGCCGTTATCCGATATGCCGATATTTTACAACTCATTTAGCCGATTACCGATACTGATACCGATATATTTTTTTCCCGCACACCTAATTGCAGAGATCATACAACGGTCGGGGTGACGGGTCTTGAGATGGTTAATCAAGTTTGGAGTGTTGAAAGACTTTGCCTTGGCTCCTCCTCGCATCACCGAAGCTGAGCAGTCATTGCAAATAGCAGTTTTGCGATCTATTTCGGACACTTTGAAAAACTTCCACACCACGGACATTTTGGCTTCTAACTCTCTCATGCTGCAGGTAGACACACGTGACGTCATCACGCTGCGCCGCGCAGGTCTTCTTCACGCCGGGGACAATGCGCCGAGGTCGGGCATTTAATCAAGTATGCAGCAGCCCATTATTTTATCGGTTAATTATATCGGTGTTGGCCGATATCCGATAGTTCATTTTTAAGCCAATATCAGCCGATACCGATAACGTCCCGATAATATCGTGCATCCCTATTTGAATGTTAAACAATGTCAGTTGGATATGTTTGGATTTTTTTTGCCGTAACTTATAACACCTCTGATACAGCTGTAGGAGAGTAAACACTGAAAAGTAAGCCTAGATTAGATACATACTGTTGGACCTCCTGTGTAGGTCCACAATTTGAATCCAGTCCAAGAAATGATGGAATATCGCCTCTACCAATGCTAACTACTATTATTATAAAACCACTACTATAAAGACAGATAATAAGGGAATAAGTACTGCAGAAAAACCGATGAGGTTTTCTTGGATTGTCTTCACATTTTGATAAATTATCTCCTCTCACTTCTTTTTGGTATTATGGGTATTCCAGAAAAAATGCAGACATTTTGCATCCAAATTGCTTCCAAAATAAGGTGAAGATTGTCACGTCAATGGACTGGAACATCCGCAATGATTGCAGATCATGATAGAAATCTGGGTTACAGGCTGAAGGATGGGCGGACGCATAAGTAACTGAAAGGATAACACCCTCGGGAACACTGTGGGTTTCCACTGAATGAAGCTCTAGCCTTACGCTCTAACGTTTCTCTCGTTCGTATTACACACCCAAAATTCCCCAGAAACGCTCGGTAAAAAGTTTTAACTGTTTACTTAGAAAAAACTGGAACAGAATAACTGTCAAAGTTTTCCAAAGAGAGAGGAGAGATCGAGAGAGCTCACACATCTGTGTGTCTGAGCAACTTAAAGGGGCTGTTACTAGGAAGCAAATAATTCTATTTATTTATTTTTTTAATTTAAATTTTAAAAAAATTAAAAAAAAAATTTTTTTAATCCGACGGCCGATAAGAGATCAATTTAAAACTGGGTTATTTTGGCTCTGATGCATATGCTTAAAGGCATTTAAACAAAGTTAAGTGTTGGAGTTTGTATTATTCAAAATTTTGACGCCAATATTTTCACTTTTACTGCAAATGAATATCGGCTTCAAATATCGGTTATCGGCCTCCTTGACTACTAATAATCGGTATCGGCCCTGAGAAAACCATATCGCTCTATCTCTACCAGATACACATCATGAACTGAATTTAGGCTCCTAAGAACACTATTATTTGTATTTGCTTGTCCTGTCATGTTAATCGTTTGGTTGTACTTTTGCAGATGAGCTGACGGTGAACGGACAGTACCAGTGCCTGGCGGAGCTGTCCACCTCCCCGGTCACCGTGTGTCACGGCACAGGCATTTCCTGCAGCAACGCCCACAACGACGCAGCACACAGCGCGCTCCAGTACATCAAGATCATGGCCTCCATCAAGTAAAACCACCACAGTCCACATGTGCTTCACGTATAATGTCACATACATCAGCTGATCATGATGAGGCTGTAGTTTACTCTTCCCACTTGTCTTCCTGTGTGTGGACGATAGGAGGTTAAGTATATTTTTATAGTTATGTATAACATTAAGAAGATCATGCTCCATAAAAACACATTAACTTGAATCAGGCAGCTTTAGAGACGAAAATACACAAAATTAGGAATTAAATCAAAATAAGTTTGTCTTCAGGTTCATGTTTTATTTGAGATTAAATATTTAAGTAAATATAAGGGTGTAAAGTAAGTGGGAACATAATTGTGCACATTATGAAGCACTTCCTTTTGACCTTTGTTACATATAGAGTTTAAACTGTCTGTTTGTTTTGTTTTCTCAGTGTCGCTTTAAGTTTTTTATCAGGATGTTTTTAGATTCTTTTCTTAGGTGCTTTTTTATTCCGCATATTTCTCCCTGCTCAGCTGTGTTTTGACAAATAGAAGACTCAAACTTTTAATTCACTTCAAAGATAACTTCCCGTCTGCTTAACTTATTGGAAAAGTCACCTGAAAATGAAAGTGAATTGAAAAAGAGAGATTATTTTGACTATTTATTTTTTGTACTCCCATTCCTCCATCTCCCATAATGCAATCTGCAGTACAATTATTTCTTTAGTCTTTATCTGGTTGACTCTTAAAATACATTCATGTTACTTTATATTCACATTCTGCTGGTCTGTCGCCATGTTTTTGCAGTGTGCCTCATAGTAGCTTGTGATATATTGAATAAACTGTCCGCTGTGCTCTGCTGTATGAACTGACCCCGGGTGGAGAGCAGCAACAACGCGTGTGTATGACACACGCCTTGTTGCTGAAAATAAATGCAAACACTAAATGTTACCCATTGTTGGTTTCTGTTAATGGTCACACAACAGTCGCAGTATTGACATTGCAGCGCTGCCTCCCAGAGCTCTTTGCAGGGTTATTGAATGAAACATCTCTCGTGGGAGCCCACCGCTCGACAGCCATCAATTCATGAGGCGGCACGTCCTGCTGTATTAGTACAAAGGCAATTACATCAGGGCCTGCGAGCCCGGTCATTCACTCTTGATTTGTGCGCTTAATGGCTAAGAGAAGAGAAACACACACGGTCGTTTAAAGGGGGAAGAAATATATATTTAAAGATAATAAACGTTATTAAAGATAATAAAGAAATCTCAGGATTTAGGGCTAAACTGACTAATAATTTTTTAAAAATAGGATCCATTTCTATTACTTAACTACAAGCATATATTTGTGTTCTACATTGAATTTTAACAGGTGTATTCGCACTAAATATAGTCACACATGTTTTGTTATAAGCAGAATCAGATTAATAATGCAGGTGATTGTTGATGAAGTCAGTTTCTTTTAACCAACCAGAGGAATCAAGTCAACTTCTAAGAAGAAGAAAAAAATGACCAACTTTACCTCCGTCGGGTCGCGGTGGCAGCAGGCTGAGCAAGTCAACACAAACGTCCCTCTCTTTAGCATCATTTTCCAGCTCCTCCTGGGGGATCCCGAGACGTTCCCAGGCCAGGTGGGATATATGATGTATGATGAGAAATGATCATTTAAAAAACTGTAATCAACATTTAAAAGTGGCTTTACATTCATTGATAACCTCATAATAACAATAACAAACTTCTGGTGTTGGATAATGACAATTATCTAACAACTTCTAACGAGTCAGCCTTGCTGCTTTAGCTAACGACAAACCAAGATAAATGTTCTTTTTGATCACTTGGGGACAACAAAAAAGGTCATAGGTCATATTCTGAGATGATATGGTTACTTGTTCAACCTCCAGCAGTTACAAAGCAACATTATCATTCATGTAGAGTTGTCAATCAGGCTAACCGGTTTGTGTTAATCCAACATTCGCTGCACTTTTTTTTTAGCTTAGTTCTGGTCTCTACTGCTGAAGTAAACATAAAGCATTTTTGCTACGGATTACTCCGGACACATTCCCCATTGGATCCCCATTGTACCTCCTTTCCCTCCTGCGGGGAATATTGATAATAATATGTATAACCCCCAGTTGCTGGGTGAAGTCAACATGTTACAAACTGGGCGTCAGTGGCAGCATCTTTTTGTTAAATCTTAAAGTCACTCAACTTTGACCTTTAAGTTTTCTAGTAAACCAGAAAGATAAACAAGATGGATCTCTTCTGATGGTGGAACAAAACAAAAGTAAAGACGTCACCCTGGGATGGGCATGTTTCAGCATGCAGCTGATTTACTTTGATGCCCTTTTCTCCAACGTAAAAACCACACGCTCGTCCTCAGTTGAGTTTTACAGTTTTATTAGAACAAGCACTATATAGCAGCAGTGTACAGTGTTCATGGAAAGATATGTACTTAGTTAAAATTGCACTTTAGAAGGTCTCCATTAGGGGAATAGGTCTGAAAGAAACTGAGCTGACACAGTGCTTAGTGATGAATGTCAGTCCAAAACAAAAACAACATGAGAGCCCAATTGAGAAAACAAAAAACCCTTTTTTTTTGTAAGGCATCTGCAACATTCATTGGCAGGCTAAGTTGTCTAGACATGCAGGCAGAACGATGGATGAAGAAAGCATGTTTTTTGTTTTTTTTTCACTACAGCCCGACTCTTTGATGCCAAACACTACGCAAAGCATCGCCCCGACCTCCACACGCATCTTCTGTGATTGTTAAACTGACGTAGGAGGAAGAAAAGGAATCAGCTTCAGTAGCAGTGACCCATCTTCTAAAATGTGCTGTATTTACAGTGATGTTGGGAGTAGCAGAGCAGTGCAGAACATCTTATAACACTGCAAGCATTTTACAGTCAAATAAACCTTTTTTTTTCTCCTCTAACGTTAAAGACGTCTCCCTTTAAATCCGAGACATTTTGTCCCACAGCTCGATCTTAACTCTGTCTATCAGTGTAATTAATCCTCTGTAGGTAAGTGGAGCCCGGATAATGTGCGGCGTTTGACGTTTTAATGACGCTCCTTCTCAGCATGGGGGGGGTTCTTATCAGTGGTGTGTTTGTGAGGCATTAATAAATGCATTAAGGCACAGCAAGTGAAACTGATGCTGACGAGTTGAAGCATTGTGATTGGGGGGGACAAATTAAAGCACATAGAAAGGGGATGTGGATGCAAAGCAGTACTACCTTTTTGGCTTGTAATCTACAGTACCGTATGAACAGTGCACACAAGGATGGATATTTATATTCACTCTTTTGTCTTCTTCTGTGTCCTCAAACTGCAGTCCTGAATGAATCAACTAAAATGTGCTCGTACATGAGGACAATGCGTTACTTATTTTATGTTTTCTTAATCTGTAACACAAAACGGGGACATGAGTTCAAAACATTAAAGCTAATCTACTTTGCAATAAATACACAAACTGCAAATAAGTACCCGGTGCTTTGCAGGAAACCAGATTTGAATATCAGTAAAGTCTCCGGGGAATCAGACACTTTAAAATCATTTTTACTGCACAGTCTTCACACGTACTATTTTTAACCCTCAGCATCCTGAAACTGCTTTTTTTTTTTTTTTTTTTTTTTAAATTGTAATGAAAATAAGACAGAGGTTGTTTTATTTGGACAGTTGATTCTCATGGATGACTGTGCTGCTGCTCTTGGCCCTCTAGCTCCCCACAAATGTCCATCTGGCAAAAATCTTTTAAATCTGAGAAACAGATCACCTCAGGTGCTAACACCAGCTTCCAGACTCCGAGCTAAGGTAGAGCCTTATCTCCGTCCGAACGACTTTGAGAGAGTAATCCATGCCTTCATTACATCCCGGCTCGATAACTCTCTGTATGTGGGCGTATAACGGTCGTCTCTGCGGCATCTCCAGCTTGTGCAAAACGCTGCCGCACGTCTGCTGACTGGGAGGAAAAAGCATGACAGTATTACGCCAATTTTGGCCTCCCTTCACTGGCTCCATGTCCGTTTCAGGATGATTTGAACATTTTGTTTTTATGGTTTTAAATGGAACGGCTCCGTCTTATCTTGTCGATCTCCTGCGATATTAAGCTAAACCCCAGTTAGAGCACTTAGGTCAGCCAACCACTTGTTCTTAGAAGTCCAATCAAGGCTGAAAAACAGAGGGGATCGTGCCTTTGCGGTGGCTGCTCCTCAGCTCTGGAACAGCCTACCGATCCGCATTAGAACTGCAGTCGCTTGACACTTTTAAGTCGCTGCTAAAGACCCATCTTTTCTCAATGGCCTCCAATTCCAGTTGAGCTCGACTCTTCCCGTTTTATCTTATACCGTCGAGCAATTCTTTTATATTCTGTTTTTCGGTTTTATCTCTGCTCTTGTTCGGTTTTATTCTTCTATTTTGTTATTTTAATATTTGCGTTACATCGTGTATGTGGATTCTCTTGGTTGTACGGCACTTGAGTTGTTTTTTAATGTGCTCTATAAATAAACTTGCCTGGACTTACACGTTACAACCACTAGGTGGCTCCGATGGTTCAGAATGGAATAACTGCATGCTCGAGGCTGAGTGAGTCATGGGAGTGCTGACATAATTAACTGATTAATTGATCAATCAAAACAAAGTGTATTCCTTTTTTGATTATGGAGCAAAAATCAACAGAAGTAATAAAAATACCAAACAGTTGCTGGTAAATGTTTAACAATTAGGAAAATTAACTCTGCCTCATTACACAGAGTTTTATATTCAGACTTTTGGTTGTTGGTAAGAATTAAGATGTTACATTAAGACATCTCTTTGGGCTTTGTGAAGCTGTGAAGCTAATTAGTCATAATTTCTGAAAGGAAATAATTTAACTTGTTAATAAAGTTTTTGATAGTTTAACAACAGTAGCATATTGCATATCTAGATTTTTGTAACTGGATTCAGTATTGAGCATTAAAATGTGCATACGTGACTTTTACCCTCTTTCTTAATATCAAGTCAAGACTTTTTAATAAAGCTCAAAATCCTGACCGTGTCTCAGAGGGATTCACAGTCCGCACCATCTACTACACATTCTTTTCTTAGGCCTCTGATTCAGCCCGACGTCTGAGAGAATCCACTACTTTACCAAGACCAGAGCAGATTCAGACAGACTGAGCGTGTGCCCACTACATATGGAGGGAGTTATGTGTGTATTTATGTAACCGTGTGAGTCAGAGGAGTTGGTTTCGTGTAGCAATGTTTAAAATTAGACAGTAGGGTAGGGCTGGTGAGGTTGTCCCTCTATTTACACATAATTCCACCATGAGGAGAAAGTCGACCTCGTGACCGATCTGTGTTGACGGTTTCAAAAGAAGAAAACAGCTGTAAAGGTTGTAGGTGTGTCCTGCGTCACATGTCCAAAACATTTGAACGGGACCTTCACGTTAATCCCACTTCTCCTTTCAGAGCTGCTGAACGTATACATTAAAAATCCCATCTATGGACACCGTACTTCCTCCTCTGCAGGCCACATTAATTTTAAATGAGCGGTTTCCCGAGAGAGAGTACTGCTATCACACAGATCCATCAGTAGTAAAAGGCAAAAATAAATAAAATCTGCCGATTCACATAATGCTATTTCACTAAAGATATTTTATAAAAATACCTCTTTTTTTTCCTACAATAATTGATGATACAGTAAATACGGCTTAATGCCGGTGAAAGCTGCTCTCTAAGCATGCATGTAATCGTAGGTAATCAAAAGATCTACGTCATAGACTACTCTAACCCAAACGGCTGTCAGAAATCAAATGGCTTCGACTAAAAAGCGCTAAATCGCGTGACTTGTTCGGGCGTCTTTTTAAGGCAAGGACATACTCAGAAGTCAAAGGAGCTGAGGGAACATCTACATAGGAGAGGGACCTTTGTTGCCTTGACAGCCCAGCTTCCACAAGCACAATGAAGGTGATCCTACAGGATGTTTCCATGGATGGAGGACCTTGACGGGGTTGCTGGGCATCAGGCCGTCCCTCAGCTCTGCGGTCCATGCACACGGATGTCTTTTCATTATCATGTTTCTCCCAACACCTTATTGTGCATAGGTAATGGCCTTCTTTTCTGGTATGATCATGGCGATCCCCATGTGCTACCACAGGTTCGCGGTAGGTTCCATATTGATGAAGCCGGGGTTCTTGCGGAGCTCCCAGTACATGTTGTTGGAGACCCACCTCTCCCTGTGATTGGCATCGACCGTTTTCCTGGAAGAGAGGACAAAGAGGTGACAGATGATGTGTTTTTTAGGGCAGTTTTCATACTTCATTACTCTTTATAATATCGAACATATAAACCATGTGTACCCAGGGCTTCACACATTGGATACAAAAGGATAAGTATTTCTGTCTCTGCATATGCACAGTAAAGATCAGGTTACTGGGTGCTGTCCTTACTTAAAGAAGCGTGGCTCCTGTTTGATGTCGTTCTCCTCTTTCCACTTCCTCCTGGTCCTCTGAAGGTCCTCTATACGCTGCTTCTCTGAGGACGCCATCTCCAGGTTCCCCTCCTCCAGATGCCTGCGTGACCACAACATGATTTTTTTAATAACAGGAACATGATGCCAGAAGATCAGTTACATCTGATTGTATTTCTGCTGTACCTTTGATCGGGCCTGAATCGGGCGTCTGTACGTGGCAGTACATCTTTCAGCTCGGGGCAGAGCTCGTTCAGTTCAATGGCAAACCTGGTGAAGCCGTAGTACAGCTCATAGTCTGTGGGCATGGAGCCTGACAAGGAAGGAAACATCAACAGTGAGCTTCAAGTCCCCAAATCTTTCCTTTCCCATCCAGAAAAGTGTAAGTGAAAATATTATATTTTATTCCCTGAGAAGCATCCCCAAGTCTAATAAAAACTCCCACTGCACCATAAGTGACCAGTTAAAGTAGGTTTGAGTCTCATTGAAGTGGAGATGTGACTTTGGATGAAGACCCAGTGCCCACCTGGCCTCCACACGCATTTGGCAGAAGGTGGGACACCGCAGTAAAGGCCCTCGTGCCATTTTCCAAACAGCCGGTGGATCACTTTCCCTTCTTGATCCATCACAAATCCTTGAACCTCATTCACATTAGAACTCCAGTAGTTTCCCTGAAACACAAACACCCCCTGGTTAACCTAAGAGGCAAATATCACATGAAATCATAGCAAGGCAACGATGTCCGTGATGTGGACGTTTCACCTTGACGAAGGTGAGTTTGCAGAGACAAGCGCTGCTCTTCGTGTTTCTGATGGTGATCTCCCCGTAGTGCTCGATCCACCGCCGTCCGCTCAGGATGTTGTGTACGCAGGTGGTGACTTTGTTCCATTCATAGTGATCTCCAAACCTGGAAGTAAACAATAACAGCTGATCGGCCTGAGGCGGTGCAGGAACGACATTAACCCAGCTGATAAAAGCCTCTTACAAACGTACAACGATAGACTTATTCTGGAATTAAGCAGCCGCAGATTTTCAGCATTAATGTCTTAATGATTGTGTGTGGTCAAAAATAGCACTCCTCCTCAGAGCTCGGTGAGGGTGTTACTCAAGGATTAGACCTTCTTGTGGATTTATATGGCTCACCTGAAGCGTTACACATTTGTATTTACAATTTTAAAAGATTTATGGAAAAGACAAAAGAAATGTGAAGGTTTTAAAGTGAAGTGAAGTGTCTTTATAATGGTAAAATAGTAACACAAGTTTGCTGAATCATTACCGGCAAGTTGACACAAGTGCTATTTACAAGCCAGTTACCTGGGAATCATGAGATTCACCGTCCCAATTGGTAAAATCTCCATCGACTTTCCCCAAAACTTGTTTTTCCATCTCACATCTGAAAAGCAAATGACAAACATCAGAAGTGAAAAGCGATTTTCTGTCAACTGTTTTTCAATCAGTATGATTCAATGTAAGAGGCTAAACTGGGCTGGCAGACTCCTCTGCTGAGCCGCCGTTCCCATGAGGAAAACCCCCTCACTAATGAGGTCTGTGACCCACCTTGCCAGAAGGTGAAGTTCTTGGACTCACAGTGGCAGGCGGAGATGGGAGGGTGGTGGCTCACCTTTGGGACGAGATCAAATAAAAATCCTTCAGGTGACAGCTGTTACTGTCGCAATTATACATCATGTGTGTACATCTCTGTCAGTCTCCAAATGATGCTACTGAAAGGCTGTGATTTATTTTAGAGCTGAAACAATTACATGATGAATCAGTAAGTTATCGGACAGAAATATAATTAATCTATTATGAAGACTAATTTCCCTCTCTAAACATTTTAACCACCTTTACTCGACTGTTTAAGACAATAAGCAGCAAAGTCAATAACATAAGTTCAGTCAGACACAGCATAACAGTTTGCGTTTGTCGTCTAGGCTCCGACCGCATCACTCCCCACAGAAATTTGAGGACTGATGACATAATATCCTCCCTAGACGGAGCCTGCATGAGGATGCTGGGGTGGTGGTGGGGCAGAAAGTAGGAGCGCAGTACTGGTGCAGGGCAGCGGCAGCAATGACTGGAAATCTTGCAGCTTAAATGGTGATTTCGGAGAATGACGCTTGTCAAGTGTGGAATCAGTGCAGCTCTCGTTGCCTGCCTGAACTGGCTCGCAGGCGTTGCTCCATACATAGTTTTTTTGCAGCCTTGGTTTGCTGTTAAAGAAAGCCTCAAGACTGCACCCTTGAAAAGTTCAGTGAAATGTGAGGGAGCGATGTGCAAATGAAATGCAAATAAGAGTCTGTGTGCCATGACCTGTGTGAGCAAGTCCAAGTGATGGAGCTCCTCTGTGCAGTAGAAACACAGTGAGAGGATGGATGCACTGGTTTGTAAGTGAGTAGTCACTTAGTTCAACCAAATACTGCACTTATTCTTTCACAAGCAACGACAAATATTGGAAGTTGTTTCTCAGGTCACGTGCTTCATGCTGCACAAACTTGTGCGACTTTAAAACATTTGTTGTAGATCACTTAGTAACAACATAGTGCTTCTGTGTAAAATGCACTTAATACAGTCTCTGTGCACAAACGTACCTGTTCCGAGAAAAAACAGAAGCCCTTGTCTTCCCGAATACATTCATAACTCTCTCCGAGCAGCGGGTTGAATGGCTTACTTCCTGCTCTGTAGTACGTGGATGAATAGCCTGAGACGGCGAAAGCTGCGACGAGAACCTGTCAGAGAGTCAGAACAACACGGCAAACATAAAGAGAGGGGATTAACCGCTTCATATTAGCAGACGGCTTTGTGAGGAGTAAGCCAAATATTAGTATGCATTGGACATTATCAAGAGGACAGGAGACAGATAAAAATAGGAGGATCCAAGGTCGACAGCTGCATCGGAGCGTAGCATCGCCTCGCAGACTTTGCCTCTGAGTGAGACTATTTATGTCGGCTCGTGACCGGCAATGTCACCTCAGAGACAGAGACAGGTATGATAGACACAAAAACACAAACAGGAAGTTAAAAAATGAGTCTGAAAGTTACAGAATTGACCAAAAAACTTCAGATTGCTTCAAGAAGAGCAATGAAGGGTCTTTAGACGCAACACCTATCCTGATTAAAATCTGATTCGACGGCGTGTTTGTGACCGGCGGCTTCTTTACCATGCGTTCAAACGGATCCTCCGTCTCGGCCGCCTTGTCCAGCAGCTCGCTGTACTCCAGCTCCTCACACATGCGCTGCAGGGTGTTGAGGGGCTCGTTGAGCTCCACAGGCATGGACACTTTGGACAGGTCCTTGCCGATGTTGTTTCTCAGGATGTTCCAGAGGTTGATGTTGCTGGTGTCGGGACACGGCGCCGGCAGGCAGGTGCGTCGCCCGTTTCGGAAGGCGCTGCCAGCAAAGTCTCCGTTGGCCACTGGGAAGAGAAAACCTCCTCATTAACAATCTGCACTTGGTTCAACGTTATCTGTGACAGTCAGTCTTCTTAAAAACATGCTTAATATTCTACTTTAATCTTCTAATCTTTGTTTAAAGAGCAAATTTAAGTTTGACAAATGGCAGCATACTAAATCCGAGACATTAACTGGATCAGAATAATATAAATGAAGCCAATACAAGTTGTATCAAATCAAAGACACGGGGAGACAAATTGGACGACCTCTCCAATAAGACAATGATTAAAAAGAAGATTTAAGAGCTTATTTTGATTAAGCTCTGATAATTTAAGAGCCTGGAGATAATCGCTGCAGAGCATCTGTCCTCTCCTGTTATCAGCCAGGTGCATCAAAGTCTCCCTCTCCACAAAGAGCCTTAAAAGTCATCAAAAAAGTCTCCAGACTGGGATGTGGTCGTGCTGCTGCGTTCTGGTTAGACGCCTGGCCTGATTTTTTTCAGCGTTCCTTGATTGGATGTGATATATTTTGATTGGTTTCTATGATGTATGCTGATGTCTGCTTGGCAATGTCAGTGTCTGCTAACTGGGGACACGTCAGTGTGATGCTGAAGGGCTCAAAACATCAAATACACTGACATGAAAGTGGGTCTACATTTAATGTGTAGAAAATGTTTCATTTGATTACTTTCCTTCCTGAACTTGCCAACCTATTTATACTATTAAAGAGGGGGTGTTACGCTGTTTCACATTGAAATATATATAATGTTGCAATGTTGGATGTCCAAACTAAAAGGGGGTGAAGTTTCAAATCTGTAGGTAAAAGTATGTTGGAGTAATCCTCAGGCTTCTCAGCTCCGTCTGCAGGCTGTTTTTTTCTACACGTCACAAAGTGCAGCCTCAGCAGGCCTCAGAGAGCCGACCAATCAGAAGACAGTGGGCTTGTAGGGGGCGGGGTTTCTTAAAGGGATGGAGCTGACTGAGTTGTTTCAGGCAGAGGCTGTATGAGGGCCTGCACAGAAAAGAATGATGAGTTCTTTTAACTGTAAATGATGCTAAGCTACGCGACCACAGAGTGAAATATGAAGCTTGAAAATAAGCATTATACCCCCCCTTTAATATATACTGTATATATAAAAGGAGATATTATTTAAACAATGTCTGTGTTTTATTTTTTATTTGTACAATTTGAGATGGAATTATCCTGCACGTACACTTGATGACTTATTAATGAGAGTAACATTAATTTAATTCTGTATACAGGGGAACTCCTGTAGGCATCATTTTTCACGGATTAGACCATTAAAAAGTTAGAATCATTATTAAAAGTCTAACTTTTATGGTAGAATGGGTATGCAGCTGTTAAAGTGTGCTGCATAAATTCAAATTCTTTGAAATGAAACATCATCAATCCCAGTTCTGCTTCAAACCTCAGTCAGTAGGAACCTTCTGTACATATCGCTGTGTGCTTTGTGACAAAGATGGAGGAGGGAGATCCCTTCCCTCCTTGCATAGATAGCTTTCATAAAGTTTAAGTGAAGCCCTTGGCACAGAGTAACCCTGCAAAGTCAACTGCCTCCGCCACACTGACAAATGAGCCTGCTAGAACTGTAATGGTGTGCGTCTGTGTGTGTGTGTGTGTGTGGATGTTTTACAGTGAGCATCCACTGAGTGGGATCCCCTCGCTTTAATTATTTTCCCTTCCTTTCATAAAAAAAGGAACTGTGGATGCTTGACTCACGATTGCGCAGGAAGGGACCTACTTTGTCTGGAGACGTTATCGGTCACGCTGGCGTTGTCCTCGGAAATGTTATCGCTCACATCGCTGACGTATGACTCATCGTCTGAGCCCTGTGAGGGGGAACAGGTACAGAGCGGAGGGAGTCAGTACAACACAAACCCTGATCAGATCTCTCTCTCACACACACAGTTTCTGCAGTTTGCCAGTGGCTAACATACTGCAGCATTGCTCTGCTATCTGTCCCGCTGCAGTAATCATACGACAAGATACTGCAGCATTTTCATACTTTATATATAGCAAACACAATGAGGCCATTGACGCCTCCAAAGAGGAGCATATTGTCGCTGAAAAAGCCCTGTTACAGTCTCCTGCTGCTGGTGAAGCGTTGGCCAACAGTGTAGCACAGGTCTGAATGGGTCTGCTGTTGGAGCTACAGGACAGGTGGTTGATGAATTTCCTCTGTGAGTAATCTTTCAACAGGGCTCAATGCCTGCCAGGGGAGCTACAATGCTTAATGGCTCCTCAGAGACCATATATATTTTGAGCAGGGTGTTCACAGGAGCTAAAAGAGGGAGAAGGCAGAAGTGATAGTTTAAAGTGATGCACCAAAGTGGCTTTTTAACAAAGCTAGAAGCTACAAATGGAGAGGAGTGAGCAGAGGATGATTGTGACATACTACTGAGGGAGTCATCCTCGGGCAATTTGGAAAAGAGCCGTTCTGTGTTCGACTTTCCGTTACAGGCTATCTCTGCTTTTCATGCTGCCCTCATTAAATGCTGACTAACTCCAGCTCCACACACAGCCACCACAGTGATGTTTTATCTGGCTTCCCAGCAGCAGCGCTTCTTTAACCCCCTCCTTCTTCGATCCACTTCCTCCACAGCCTTCGCTCCTCCGGCTCCAAACTGCTGTCATTTTTTCTAAAAAGCTGTTTCTCAAACGTCCTCTGTTGTACCTCATTCTCCGACGAGCTGGCTGACAGAAGCACTTCCTGGGCATCAAAGAACTCGGAGACAGACTCCGACATCGAAAGTCGGCTTTCATTAGAGGCCTGCTGAGTCAGAGGGATCCCCATCTGTTCCCCTTCCTGCAGGCAAACACATGCAAACACACGAGACGTTCAGCGCTCCTCAACTGCTGTGATGACAGGTTTAAGAACCAAAACAGACCTGAACAAACTCATCAGAAGACAACACAGCTGATTTGCAGCATGTGTATCCTTGCTAGAGGGCGAGCTCCCATCCGTTTCTAATGAGTCATTTTTTCCATTAACCTTGATGTCAGCCTCTGCATAGAATAATGATCCTTTAAGCTTACCTGCCTGATCACACTGGAAGGAGCGCCAATGAGTAAGGACAGGAATCAATGATGCGATTGACAAACGCAGGAGGCGAACACTAAAACTGGGCGGCCTCGGGGGCGTTGTGGTTTTATCAGTGTAAGAGGTAAAAATGAGTTCAGCCAGTGACACAGTGACCACAGTGACCTACCTCATCAGGCGTGGAGATGATGTTCACGCTGACCACTTGTTCATTCAGGACAGATTCAGAGTGGATGCGGTTGAGTCGGGTTCGAAGTTCTGCGTTTTGGGACAGGGCCTGAATGATGAAAGATGTGGTTTAATATTCTGTTAATGTCGAAACATAGTAGGTTACGCTGGTCACAAAAACACTTGAAGAACTCTTTTCTGCCTGGGTTTAATCAGTTGATGGACTCATTTCTCGCTTGCCTCTCTTTTCACTGAGCATGTGCAATGTGAAAGACATATAATGTTACAATGTTGGATGTCCAGACTAAATGTTTCAAATCTGTTGGTAAAAGTATGTTGGAGTAATCCCCAGGCTTCTCAGCTCAGTCTGCAGGCTGCTGTCAATGCCCGGTTGGTTTCATACAGTTTTTTGCACTTTGTGACGTCACAAAGTGCAGCCTTAGCAGGCTTTGGACAGCTGGCCAATCAGAAGAAAGCTGGGTTGTAGGGGCAGGGTTTCGGAAAGGGACAGAGCTTCAGGCAGAGGCTGTATGATTTTTTGAACTGTAAATTATGCTAAGCTATGGTATCACAGAGTGAAATATGAAGCTTGAAATTAGCATAATACCACCCCTTTAAGTTGAACAAGATTTGGCGGCCGTTTTTACTGTAAAGTAACTTGGATGTAGATAACCATGTAGTTTTTGTTTGGCAGTAGTGATGAGATGATCTAGTGTTTGATGAACTAGATGTGGATACTTTGAGAGACTATAAATTAAATTGTATAAGTAAACACTTTTACATTATCATTATTTGCATGTCTTTCCTCCTCTCCATGCTGGCACTGAAGATATGCCTAACTTAAGCAAATATAAGATGGAGATGAGAAACCACAGCCCTCATTCTGGGCCAAGATGCAAAGAGGTTAGCTGCAGCTAACATGAGGCTGCAGATATGGTGATAGTGTTCGTAAACAGTTGCTCCTGTAAACCCTGAATCCTGAAGACAATATCTGCCCCTTAGCTGCAAAATGCTTCACTTTGTTCGCCAGCTAGCTGCTAGCTATGTTTGATGTTTGGTGTTGGGAGAGTAGCATAAAGTGGGTTCAGCTGACCTTTTTTTTTCTGGACACAGCTGCTGGCAAAAGCGACCTAAACTACGAGCTGAAAGAGGATAAAACCCCCCTATAGGGCTGAGAGGAAGGGCAGGCGATGATGCTCGGTGGGTTTGTCAATTCGAACAACCCCCAAATAATCAAGGGATCCATTGTTAAAGTAAAGATATTGATTATAGCTGCCTAATGTTAACATCATCCAAAAATGTAGTCATTTCAGCTCAGATTAAAATAGTTGACATGAAAAGCTGTATCTGTAACAACCACGACCCCAGCCTATCAACGTCCCACCGAGCTTTAACATAAAAACCTGACCTCCAGCCTACCACAACATTGTCAGACAAGCCTCCAATTAGGAACAAAGCCGAGATAAAGCAGCAGAAACATTTCGCTGAAATGATGTCAACTGTTAGCAGAGGAACAGTCCAATTAAATCACTGGAGTAGAGAGGCAGCCCTAAGGAGCAGAGTTAATGAACTGCATGGCACATTTCTCTGTCTCCAATTAATATGGGAAAAGATGATTGAACTTTCACTACTCACTCGCCTGCGCTCTCATCTCCACACATCATTCCTTTATTGGGATTAGCATGGCTGCTTGGCATAAACTGCAGCTTGTGTGGTTTATCCGACAGCCCGTCATCATGAGCACAACTCACAACATGACAACTATAATACGGGTTTGACTTTAAAAACACGGTGCTTAAATTACTGCAGTAATTTCCCCGGTAATGTCCTGATCACTCCTCTTAATAGCATCTTAATACAGCATCATATTTAACATCGCAAATGTAGCGTGTCTAACAAACAGCTGAGATTAACCCTAACAGAAAGACAGGTGCATCATGGGTAATGGTGAAGGATGCTTGTTACCTGTGACAGAGACTTCCTGAGAGAGTTGATCTGGGTTGACTGGTCTGTCTGCTCCTGGTCCGTCAGAATCTGTTTGATCTTTTCTTTCTCGATGGCCACGGTGTTGAAGGCCGACTTCAGCAGGGAGTGCACTGAACAGAGACAAGAAAAGATAGTTTTCATCGCACTGTAAGTTTTTCTCTTTGCTTTGTCACAACCTTTAAATAAAACTGGTGGATGCAAACTTTCACACAGAATTCAAAAATAGCTTTATTTATAATCCCTTTGTTACTTTGTGTCTGTTCTGTTTTATTTTAGACTTTTTGGTTCTTTTAATTAAATATTTAATGAAAAAAGCATCTTTGTGTTTCTTGAAATGCACTCAAAAAATAAAATATACTTTATTATACCATTATTATAGGCATAGTTAAAGTGAATCTCGAAGATTTTCATATATATATTATCAATAAATGTCTGTTATGTCACTATCTACCGTCCACTGATGAAAGCCTTTGCATTTGCAGTATATAGTATTGTTATGGAGTGGGTGTCTGTGGAAACTTTTATGGAAAACATCACAAGCGGCGCCCAGTTAGTGACGCGTTTTCCATCACCCAGCAGTGGTTGGTCTGCCAGAGAGGGCAGGAGGAGCTAAGCGGCTGCTTTTCCGGTCTCTGCAACTGTTGCGAGTAAACAGTAATCTACTATGGCTGAACAAACAAAGAAAAGATCGATGACTAAAGATACAACTTCAACAAGACTAGGTCAAAACCTAGTATGTGGCGCTTTTGCGCTTTTGTGGGCAATGTGTTACAAGGACTGTCCTTATCAGGCCGATGACAACGTGTTTGAAAGCAGGTGCGCGCTGCGGACGTAGGTGAGGACAGCAGACGAGCAGCGGAGGAGCAGCCCCGTCTACTGCCCGAACAAAGTATCCAGAGCCGTATAGACAGAGAGAGACAGAGAGAGAGTCGCGTCAGTGGAGGTCCAATATGCTCCATGATCCGCCATTGTGATGTCGCAACTCTCTCTCTCTCTACGGCTGTGAAAGTACCATCAGTCAGTTACTCAGTCAGTCACATACAGACCCGTGTGTCGGGCTGACCCCGGCGGTCAGCCAAAAATAAGTGAAAATCCAAAGAAAAGAAACAAATTCGATACTAAGATGAAGGCAAACAGTCTGAAAAGGAAAGCGACCGTCAGCGAGGAAAATCAAGTTACAACCGGAGTCAACCGTGGACGTCACACATGCAACACTGTTTGGATATCTGGGACGTGTGCTCCCACAATTACTGTGCCGCCAAAGAGAATGAAACTGAGATCTTCGAGATTACCACTTTAAGTTAACCCAGCGATGCACTGAGTCAGTCTCAGTGACCAAAATGAAATGAACACAAATGACTTGTTTCTAATTTCTATTGTTCCCAGGTTTATTCATCAACATGCTCATTGGTTGCAGTAACTTGTGTACTTTAAATATAATTTCTTGTTTTTGTTCAACCAGTCTAAACGCCAAAGCCGGAACAGGCTTGATGAAGTATGAAATCATTGATTAAACTTAATTATTTGGAATTAATTTGCTGTAAACCAACAAACTGATAAATCAACTAATTGTTTCAGAAGTAAAAAAATAAATAAAATTACAGTTTATACTAACTTTAGATTTGGCTATTTTTCCCTCAGTTATGATAAATTATGATTTATTGATGAATTGATGATTTATGTAACTAGAGGTTTAGTCAGATTGCTCAAACTACTTTAAACAGCTAATTATCTCTTACTGCGTAGTTGCGCAGGACTATGGCAAGCCCTGTAGGTCAATATTGATCCAGGAAGTTGGTCTTCAATGGATGTTAACAAAAACAAACTAAATGTAACTGCTCACTTTTTTCTGTACTTCATGTTGGCAGTCACAACACTTACTTTACATGCATAATGCTATTATGTCACACCTAACAGAAACCATGAGCAAAACTAGTGCATGAAATTGACATCCAGGTTATGGAAAAAAGAAACAGATTTACATAAGAAATAAAAACACTGGTGCGTATCTCGCCTGAGAACCCTTGCTGCTGCAGCCGTGCATGCCGCCTGCCTACCTTTCTGGGCGATGGTGCAGAAATCCTCCTGAAGCTTAATGTAATCACTGGCACACTCCACACTTTCCGTCAGCCGGGACACGGGAGGCTGGAAGTCCACCAGCTCGGCACAGAGGTTTGGGTTGGATGAGTGGAGGCGGACAGGGGACATGCTGGCAGACAGAGGGACCTGGGGAGGGACGATGGCCACAGAGGACAAGTGTCAATCAGCCGAGAGGCACGACGATGTTTCGTGTGTCTGAGAGCCAGAACCTGCTCTGATGAGGCTTAGTTAACTCTGTATTATGGCACTTATGATTCAGTTTGAGCAGCAACTTTCTCTTCCTATTAATGTCCTGGAAATAATTTTGAAAAATACCAAAACAAAATAACTGCATCCTCATTCTTTTGCACCCAATTCATGAAGATTCTCTGCCATCATTTTAAATTAGTAAATCAAAGGAAACTGCATTTGCTTTTTTTTTTGAGATTTCAAAGAAGCGTTATTAGTTAGACGTTTAAAATCTCTGCTACCAAAGACTCTTTAGACTCTCTGAAAGCGAAAAAAACAAGTGATTGAAAGCACATTCAGTCTTTTCAGAATCAGCATGAATAAATATAATTGCAAAGTGAGAGGACATAAGAAAAGATGGGAAAAATCAATCATCAGATCGTGATCACCACACAAATACACACTGAAGAACACAGAAAAGCAAAAACAATTTGACTAGTAAAGAGAGCAGGAGGAGTACAGCACTACATGTGTAGGAATCTAACATGTGTCAGTTACATCAGGGTCTCTCTGAGCACTTCACATGGACTAAATGGCTGTACGTTTTACAGAAAACATTCTGTAGTTCGTCTATTGACATAAGAAACCAAGTTAAGTACGATACACAAGTGATATACGCTCACCGGCCACTTTATTAGGTACACCTTACGAGTGCTAGGTTGGACCCCCTTTTGCCTTCGTGGCATAGATTCAACAAGGTGCTGGAAACATTCCTCAGAGATTTTGGTCCATCTTGACATGATAGCATCACGCAGTCGCACATTTAAAGGGGTTATTTGAGTTGCCTGTTTGCCTTTCTTTCAGCTCAAACCAGTCTGGCCTTTCTCCTCTGACCTCTGCCATCAACAAGGCATTTTGGCCCAGAGAACTGCCGCTCACTGGATATCTTCTCTTTCGGACCATTCTCTGTAAACCCTAGAGATAGTTGTGGGGGAAAATCCCAGTAGATCAGCTGTTTCTGAAATATTAAGACCAGCCCGTCTGGCACCAACAACCATGCAACGTTCAAACCCACTTAAATCACCTTGCTCGGTTTGAACTTGACCAAAGCCCTTTTTACACTGCCAGTTCAAGGCGGGATTATCACGCCTCTGTTACATTCCGTCTTCTATGTAGAACGCACGGAGGCGTAATGGTGGGGTAAAGCCGGTCCGCCTCTGAGCCAGCATCGGAGGAAGAAACAGAGGCGAGATGGCGTCTGTGTAAACAGCGGAGCTGGCAGGGCGGAACAGCCGTGTGTGTGTATTTGAAGCATGCCTCGCGCATGTTTTGCTTCTGCAACGCCGGAACGCTCTGTAAAAACACACACTGGGGGCAGCCTGACAAAGGTGGCAGAGCTTCGTTACGGCGCTGAGGCGGAGGTGGTGTAAAAAAGGCTTAAAGTCTACATGCCTAAATGCAGTGAGTTGCTGCCATGTGATTGGCTGATTAGATATTTGCGTTAAAGAGCAGTTTAACAGGTGTACCTAATAAAGGGACCGGTGAGTGTTTATCTTTTCTTGAGGTACCAGTAAACTGTACATCTACGTGTATCATAATTTAATCTAAACATAATAAATAATAGTTTTTCATTGTGGCTTAAATTATAGCAGTTGTTCCATTAACTATGAGGCTGCATACCTGAAGAGTGACCGACTACTGCGAATATGTAGACATTAAAACTCCTGTGTGTGTTTGTGTGTGTCTTTATGTTGCAAAGCAATAATTCAAAAAATATACCTGAAGTTGGAATTTTGCATCTTTGCCGACACTTTTTGTTCTCCATCTTCTGTTCAAGCGCTTTTCTTTCTTTGACAATTCTACACAATTGGTCTTTGCGGCACACATGGATCCAACAATGCAAAGCGGTGGTTTACGGGACAAGCACATCACAGATAAAGCAAAAGTTAACACACAGATTGATGAAATGGCAAAAAAAAGACAACATGAGTCGCAAATAAAATACTGAAGCGGTGTTAAAAAGATGCAAAGATTTAGATACCACAATGTTTGAATTTAGTAGATACAGATCAGTTAGAGAAGCCGGTGGGTGTCCGGCTGAATCCGGTTTGCCCAGGCGGATAATGAAAGTGCCTGCTGGGGTTTTAAAAGACTGTATTTTTCCAAACACTGACACATCTACATCATTACCTGTGTAAGACAGGCTCCTGAACACACCAGCCTTTGAAATGAAACACACAAATAGCTTTCCCTGATCTCTGTACCCGTGCATGTGTGTGTGTGAGTTTCTGTATGTGCCTGCACGTCTATATTCCTGTTTCTTTTTGTACCTGCATTTCTGTGAAGTTGGGCGCTGACTGTGTCCTTTGTAGAATCTCCAGACTCTGCAGTAACCGGCTCAGCTCGGTCAGGTTGGACTGGCATCGTGCAAGCTCTGAAAATCAAATTCACAACCCACAGCAGACGAGCACATTCAGCGCAACGTGTCACAAAACGATCAGAATTTCTCCCCTCAGGGTTCAGAGGACTTATCACAAAGCCTGAGGCTTGATTTCATCTCCTTCTTTGTGAAGTCAGATTTGATCTCAGCATAATGATTTCAATTGCAGTTACCCTCGGCACACTTGTCCATCTCCTCGGATTCCTGCAGCCAAGCCACCACCTTGCTCTGTCCGTTGCTGTAGGAGGCAGGAAGGCTGTTGTTGCTGCCGCTGATGGGGGCCACCGGCTGCCACGGCAAACTGCTGGGTTTGGCCTGCTGTGGGGCGACACGGACACAGAGGTCTGACTGTTCTGTTGTTTACGTTACGAGATGATTTTTATAAGTAGTAGAGTATTGATGTGAAGAGTGTTCTTTATTTTAGTCTCAATCATAGACTGTAAAAAAAGACGGATGACATGACAGCACCCTAAAAGTGAAGTCAAAACATCTCTATCGCCCCCTGCTGACTGGCTGCAGTATAGGTCATAAAGCCCGCCTCCTCCATGTTAACAGATGGGACATGAGTCAAACTATAAAATCAAAATACACGTCAAATAAATGTTTCACCAACATGGTTTCTGTCATTATAGTTAGTTCTTATCATGCTGATTAACATCCAAGTGTTCATTTTTCTGACAAGTTTAGTTTTAATTAGTTATTTGATGCTGTAAAAAGGATGATTGACAGCTCAGTTGACAAATACGGATTAGCAGAGTAGAAGAGGAACAGCTACACTACACTACAGTCACTGAAGTTTCCATATCTGTGAACGTCTTCTTCAGACCAACACAAAGTAGCTGTTTTGCTGTTCAATATGCCCACGTGTGGGATCCTTGCTGTTTTTTAAGTAATTTAAGTCTGTATTGGTTAGCGGAAGTGGCTGCGGCGACACCACCCGCCGATCTCTACTGCGCAGACTCAGGCTCCAAGTGAAGTCACCAGCGCAAGATGGCAGCGCCCATCACAGGGGGTATTTTGGCATCACTTCCGTACAATGAGAGCCGATGGAGACGCGTCGTCCATCTTAATATACAGTCATTGGTTGAAACGTTGTGATTAGCCTGTGAAACGTTTTTGTGGCACTGAGCAAGTGTGCGGGCTCTTCCTCTTTTTCTTGCTGCCGAAATCTATATGAAACAATAACAAAAAACAGATAAGAACTAAAAATCACATTTGAGAAGCTGGAAGCAGCCAAAACTTGGCATTTGGGATTTTTCCTCATAAATGCCAAAATTAGAATTTATATGATTTTCTGTTAATTGCCTTATTGTTCCAGGACTACTGAGCATACAGAGACACCACTGGTATGTAAATCTATCCCTTATACCAGACTGTATGACTCATCTTTGCCCTTGACTAAGCCACCTGGCCCACCTGCAGCTGCTGCCATGAATCTTATATTAAATAAAATAACAAGAAAACGAACTTTTTCATTCAAGTGATAAAATCATGAGAGATAGAGATGTTTTATCTGCTTTTAGGAGCTTGCAAAGCTTACATGTCCTCAGTCTTTGATGCAACAGTTAATTTTGACTCTCTCATTTAAGCTGTTCTTCTGATAGAGCTGATCAGACTGCAGCCAGCTGCTCTGAATGCAGACCCCACTGATCACCTGTAACAGTCTGCATGAAGCACGGAGAGACGGCCGTGGCTGCATCCTCAGATTTTGCACACAGTTCACACAAGTCAGCGAGGAGACGTGTTCACGCTAAGCTGAAAACAGACTTGACAAACACACCTTTACTAATCCCAATTATCTGTATACAATTACAGATCCAATCAGTGTAACAGCATTGGGCTGATATCCGTGTACACATTCACAGCCACTGATTTAACCATTAGCCACATAACACGGGGCAAAGCTGCAACAACTAAGTGTTAAAAGCAGATTCAGCTTCTAGACATGTAAACTGTGACTTTAACACTAGCGATCAACAGTATATGCATGGAAATGTTACATTGAGGATATGAACAGTGCACAAAGTGAGAGGTGATCAGATGTGGGCGATCGAAGCACAGAGACAGACACGATCCGGTCTGGCCCTGAAGTCTTCCAGTTCTTACTGTTGATGTTCAGTGAGTTTTACTTCCTCTCCTCGGCGTCATAGTTTTGGTTCAGTATCTCAGTTTGAAATAAAACAGAACTAGGCAATCTTTTATTCCCCACGACATACCCGTCTTGAATAAGTAATTGCACTCTGCTCGGATCACAGAGAGATAGAGGGCTTTTAAAACTCGATGCCGACTTGACGTATGAAAAATATTCAGGCTGCTTTGATTAGAGTCCATATCAAGATCAAATCTGTGATGTAACGTTTAAGGGTTTCAGATGATCTCTGGGAAGAGCATTAACCATTTATGAATCTGAAAGATTAATAATTAAAACATTTTTCAAGCAAAAATGTAAAAAAGTCTCTTGTTCCAGCTTAAAAAATGTGAGGATTTGCAGCTGTCCTCTTTTTTATATGCTTTTAAAGTGAAAATCTAGATGGACAAAGCAAGACATCTGTAGACATAGCTCCTGAAACCTGGCATAAACATTTAATTAATTCTTACAGAAAGTAATCGTGGATGAATGGCACTTCATCCTCATAATGAACACAAAGGTGCTACAGGGAGTAAAGTAGGGCGCCTCACCTTTGCTTCCCTCGCCACGCTTGAGGCAGGTTGTGGGGACTCGATGGCAGCTGGGGGAGGAAACGTTCGCATGGTGGCCTCCCGAGGAGATCGCACAATCTCATTCTGTCGGTACAGCCGGTGATGACGCAGCTTGCACACCCAGGCATCGAAGATGTCTTGTGATTTGACCTGGACAGGAGGAGGAGGAGGAGGAGGAGGAGGAGGGACAGGTTTAAACTCCTGCTGACCTCTTGTTTATGATTGTTGAAATGAGCGTACTGACTGTTCCCATCAGTGTTACCTTCAGGTGATAGATGTGCTCCTCAGTGTCCAGGTCGATGCGACGCGCCCGCTTCTTGATGGACATGACTGAGAGGCCGACGTCGATGCTGCCATGGAGTTTGCCTTTTTGGATCTGATGCCAGAGAAGCACATACCTTTCATTGTACTCAAAGATTTCTCACACTCACAGTTACAACAAACCTTTTTAAACTACAGTCTGAGGAATCAAAAGAATCCTTCAAGGTTTTAATCTTCAGAGCTTTAACCCTGAAAATAAGTGAAGCGCACAAATTTCCTATGTGCATGTGTGAACCTGAAGTTACAAGCTCAAACTTGTTTCTTTACGCTTGAGCTAACCAATCGGCTCGCCTCCACGTTGTCCACTAACCATCCAATCAGAGGAAGCTAAACTGTCCAATCAGGGTGCAACTTATTTTGCAAGCAGTTCAGGTTGTCACAGTGTGCCTTATTCTCTTGTTTCTTCACAGTCACTTTTACATTTTCCCATTTTGTCGGTAAAACTGAAGCTCTGCTGCAAAGTGACATGGCGTGCTGAAAAACATCGAACATCACGACCCGTGTTGCAGATGTTTCTGCTGACTCATTGCCAAGCCGAGCTGATGTCAGGCCAGGCCGCCCTGTTTGTGCCTGTAGGTCATAGTCAGGGTTACTTACATCAATGGGGGACTTGGAGTACTTCAGGATACCATTGTCCAGAACGAAAAAACGCTGCAGAGAGAACAGAAAAGGAATGTTTTTGTAAAATACCAGGAAGGACAGACATTGAAAATGATCACATTGTACCCGTTTCTACCGTGGAGCCAATATAAATGCAAAGTTGTGTGCTTCTGTTCTCTTATATTAAGCTATCGGGCATTTGTTCTGCGTGTGATCTGCAGCTAACAACAGGGCCTGGTTTCCACTGGAATTGAAGAGATATTGACTTCAAAGGAAATGCGTGTAAAAGAGGCCCAGATAGGTGAAAGCAAGGTGCATGAAAAAAGGGATTTTCACTTTATTTGGCTGCTTAACATTCAAGGAGCGGCTGCGTCTGAAATGTTTTTACAGCACAAAAGCTTATGTGTATCGTTTAGCCAGTGTGTCTTACCTTGTGCCAGCCTTTCAGGGGCCATTTCCGCTTCTTCAACATAAACCCCTCGTGCTTATCGGGCCTTAGGACGTTGCTCTGACCGATTTTCAGCCCCTCGATGATTTCCCAGCTGTCTGCCTCCTAGAGAGGAATCAAAATATAGCGACGTGTCAGAACTTATCCGCTGGAGAAAACAGAAGATGCACTCGCTGTAATAAAGGGAAAATATGCTGCTGTCATGTCCACTGTCTGACTGAACAACAGGAACACACTGCTTGATTCGTTTCCCCATACACTACACATCTAAAGAAATACGGCCCCATTCAGATTCCAGCTGCTCTCTCAGCATTTCCACTCCATTAGCTCCTCCTGACTGTGCTCATCCTGCTGCTAGTGGGTCTGTAAATCAAAGTGACGCCTCTGGAGTACAGGGGCAAAGAGGTCGGGCAGGGACAGGTAAGACATCATACCGTTGTCCCGCTGGGAGAGGCACGGGGGATCATGGGATCAAACTTTTGATAGCAGCAAAATGTCTAGAAACAGATCATCAGCATCATTCTGCACTGGCCTAACATGATTCATTCAACGTCTTTAATAAGTCTAATTGATGGTTGTTTGCTAAAACTGTCAGACTACTGTCACTAACTGATAACACAACACCAACACAGTCCTGATGAAGCTAATAAGCCTTTTTTTCAGTGTTATACCCTTTAAAAAACAATGTGTAAAACATGAAGGACACAGGAGTCATACGCCCCAGCTGTAATCAGCTGACAGCCTACTGATTGAATCATCAACACACCAATCACAGCCCATTCTTCCCACAAGGCAGTCCATTTAAATAAGACTTCGGTCTCACTGATCCCTGGTACACCAATGCTGCACACACATCGCTACTCCTCGCAAAGCTTTGCCTCCATCTTTCTAGTCTGAAGCCTTTGGCCCACTCTTGTATACCTTGCACTGCGCTTCCTGTGAAGCCGGAGCATTCTGCTTGGCTAACCTAGGGAGCATCTTAAAGGAGCAATTCGCCCCTGGAAAAAGCCACTGTCAGTCAAAGCTGGCGTTCTCTGTAATCGATAGAAGCAATAATATTTGAAATTGTCGCCATAGCTGTGGAGAAAGTTGTACGAACAGCTTGTGGTTTCACCCATTCTACATTCCTACAACACCCAGCATGCATTGCGCCCCTCCCTCTGAAAGGAGCGGCCCAGCGAGAGACGCTGGAGTGAAATACTACGGGTAGCATCCTCCAAAGGCACAGAGCGAAATGGCATTAGCTCCCTATAATAGCATGATAGGACTGAGGTTGAAAATCGGTGAACTGGCCCTTTAAGAGTGGAGGCAACAGCGGCAAGCATTACTGTATTTCCATTTGGCATTGAATGGTTAAATCTATGACATGTCTGTGTGGAGTTTGCATGTTCTCCCCGTGCACGTGTGAGTTCCCTCCAGGTTCTCCGGCTCCTTCCCACAGTCCAAAGACAAGCTCGTTATAGTTACTGTAAAAAAATTGCCTGTAGGTGTGAATGTGAGCATGAATAGTTGTCTGTCTTTATGTGCCTGTGATCAACTGGCAACCAGTCAGACCAGTCCAGGGTGTACCCCGCCTCTGCCCCATGGCAGCTAGGATTGGTTCCCCCTGTGATCCTGAACGGAGTAAGCTGTACAGACTATGACATGCAGTCCCCTATTTGGGGCATTTGTCTGTAAGCTAAAGTAAGTAAAATACTAATAAAATAGAATATATCACTGATGAAGTTTGTTAGATTTCTCATTTTATATTTGAGTAAGTAGTTGTAGCCCCTTTAAGGCAAAACCCTCAACTTAGAATAAACAAGCATCTTGAGAAAACCAACAAACAGCCTGTGGCTCTCCTTCGCACGGTGTGATGATGCGACCTTCAAGACAGCTTGTTGGGTGTGTGTTACGACACAAGACCTTGGTTTGCAGGACACTTAACAAAAGGACAGCTTGTTTAATCTAATGACCCGGCCAACAGATCTGACTGTTAATGAGGTCATGTTTCTCCACAGTCGACACCCCCTCCTCTCAGTAGCCCCTCATCAGCAGAGGAGCTCAACTTCAGCAGGAAAGTGTACCTCACTCCTCGAAGCAATCATATCATAAAAGGTAGCGACCCACCTTTAATGCCTGAAGTTATCAGGTCGTTAACATTTAAACAAGTCGACCGTACTATGTTGCCTGTGAAATAATGAAATCATCTTCAGGAGCGTCTGTATTAAGAACATAAAAGCTTTAAAAAGGACGAGCCACTTCCCTCGACAGGCTGTGAGAGCCCTTCAGACAAACTTCCTGTGTTGTGTGCAGCATTACAAAGCGACTTTCAAATGGCTCTCAATTGATAAATCAATAGCGCACTAAATAAAGGATGGCTTGCCCTGTTAATAATGCAATTCAATGCATTTTCCTGCACAATCATCGAAATCAACAAACTCCTCATGAGGAACAGTCCACACAGCGTAGCTTCACATATGCCAAATATTGGTTTATTTGGAAATGACTGCTACAGTCAGAGAATTTGCTTTTGTTACTTGACCCTGGAAATAGAAGTGAATTAAGGAAGTGATTTCCTGCACTCTGCTCACAGTCATTGATCCCACTGCAGGATAATTTCAAGCTGAATGAGCCGGACTCTCTCGGTGAGTTTAATGATGGAGCTTGTGGAAGGAAGAGGCGGTCAGCTTTTTCAATGTTAACACTTAAAACGGTTTGCTGCATGAGCTTGTTTGTTAAATATCGGCTACATTTGACCTGATTAAGTTTTTGGCTGACCGCCGGGGTCAGCCCTACACACGGGTCTGTATGTGGCTGACTGACTGACTGACTGACTGACGGTACTTTCACAGCCATAGACAGAGAGAGAGTTGTGACATCGCAATGGCAGCTCATGGAGCATACTGGACTTCCACTGATGCAAATCTCTGTCTATATGGCTCTGGATACTTTGTTCGGGTAATAGGCGGGGCTTCTCCTCCGCTGCTCTTCTGCTGTCCTCACCTACGTTCGCAGCACGAACCTTCTTTCAAACAGGTCGTAATCTGCCTCCTTGTTTGGCCTATGCACTTTACTTCTCTGTGTCTACCTCGTAAAAGACTTGTGGTAATATGGGAGTATACGTTGAATATAATCCCAATCAGAACGCCAATCTAACACTCTGTCTGTCTCAGTTACATATGCCAACTTATAGGTCATCCACCAGCAGCACTGACACTCAGCGCTGTAGCAAAGTACAGCTTTTAAAAACAGCAGTGAATCAAACTATTATAGTTAAGGTCTCTCTGAGCAGCAGAAAGGACAAACACTCCTCGGAGACGCCTTAGGCTAAATCAGCTCTATAAATATCAGTGAGACAGCCCACTGCTGATGACAACTTTCTCTAACACGTCTTCTCCTCTCCAACAGACACCGACTGTCTACTTGTAGAGGGCTGTCTGACCAACTTTCCTGAGGTGCTGCAGTGCAAAAACAAAACAGAACCAATTTCATTTCTCATTTCCTACTTTACCCTCCGTGCGCTGACAGTAAAATGAATACAATTATACAATAAAAAGTAGGGATAGGCCGATTATCGGCGCCGATATTCGGCATTTTGACGCATATCGGCATCGGCCTTTTTTATTAATCCGACGGCCGATAAGAGATCAATTTAAAGCCGGGTTATTTTGGCTCTGATGCAGCCGCGCCTCTCTGTCTGCAGTCACTACTCTGTCTCCAGCATTGTCCCACCCACAGCACTGATTGGTTACACGCAGAGCCATGGCACGGGTAACAGCCAATCAGCAGTGAAAGCTGTGCATGCAGAGTGCTCACACACACGACGGAGGAGAGGAGAAAAAGTTCATTTCTTTGTTTTATTTACTTTATAAAACTTCAGGAAGTTATTTATTTATTTATTTAAATTTTCAGTTAACTTTATAAGAGACGCTGCTGACCCTGGGAACTCCCTGCGCTTTTTGTTTGTTTGTTTAATAAACATATGCTTAAAGGCATTTAAACAAAGTTAAGTGTTGGAGTTTGTATTATTCAAAATGTTGACGTCAATATTTTCACTTTTACTGCAAATGAATATCGGCTCCAAATATCGGTTATCGGCCTCCTTGACTACTAATAATCGGTATCGGCCCTGAAAAAACCATATCGGTCTATCTCTAATAAAAAGAGTGATAGAAGTAAGAAAACAGACAAATCTCTTTTATCTTACATGAGTTTAGAGCCAAGGGGTAAACGACAATCATTATTTTATATTATATTATCCCATTATCTTGTGCTTGTGTTCTAATTTTAACAGGTTGATTATGTTGTTGTCTCATGAGAATAACTGTTATTCTCTTGATGTAACAGAATATGTTCATCAAACATTTTATTTTGGGATAATGAGCCGATAATCCCACGAGCTTTGAAATCTCCTTTGTAAACGAACTGTCAAATTTCTCTGGTTAGTTGACCTTTCTATGACAGAAAATCAATCGCCATCTGATTTGATAATCGATGAATGTTTAAGTCAGATTTTTTGCTTAACATATGTTGGTTACATTTTTCCTAATGTGATGAACTGTTCTTTTTTTCTCTGTGTAACATCATAATAAATGATATACCTTTAAGTTTGTATTTGTTGGTTGGTTGTACATACTCCTTAGTTTAAGTTTAGATAAAGTTATTTAAAATGATTGCATTTATGGCCGCTCTCAGCTTCCGTAGTTTACAGTTATTCTTTATATATTCCTGACACCTGAGCAGCACACAACTTCAAATGTGATAAGGTGTTAGAGTGGGGATGTCTGAGGCTATATGAGGGTGAAATTGGATTTCTTAAATCAGCATGTTTTCTTGGGGGCAGGAAATTGATTGTACAGTCAACCTTCATGTCTGAGCCTTAGCATGGAAACATCCCCTTTTTTTCTCAGGGGATTTGCTTCCACTTAAAAACACCCTGATTCAGTTTGTCATTGTGGTTTGCACTTCAGTACAAATATATAAATATCATATTAATTACTGTTCTATGTGATTTAGTAGATTAGTCCTCAAAAGCAACAACAAGTACGACAACTACATGTCTCATCCCGTAGGCTGAACTTTAAATCTAAATAATCGTCTGTGATTGTAATGATTTATTATGTCTATGTCTGTTCTTCTCTCTCTCTCCGCTGTAGTTTGGCCTCTCTTGCAAAAGAGAACTGGATCTCAATGAGATTACCTCATCCAGTCAAGGTCTTATAAGAGTAGGATGGTGAGTAGGTGGGGTGAGGGAGAGTGGGTGAAGGCAGTGGAAGTGGAGTCGGTAGATATCGATACAAATCTGTTTTTAGCCTAAAACTTTGGATGAACTTAATTCAGTCTTAATATTCAAGAATCTCACAGTCTTTCCTCTGTCTGTGTGTGTATTTTTAGGTGCGGTGGTTAGCACTGTCGCCTCACAGCTAGAAGGTTCCTGGTTTGAATCCCGGTTCAGAGAAAGTGGGCATTTCTGTGTGGAGTTTGCATGTTCTCCCCATGCATGCGTGGATTCCCTTATCCTCCCACAGTCTAAAGACATGCTGGTTAGGTTGATTGGTGACCCTAAATTGCAATTGCATGCGTTGCACTTGTAAGGTTGTCTGTCTCTATGTGCCCTGTGAATGACTGCCGATAAATCTGGGATGTACCCCGCCTCTGGATGAATTTTTATTGCTAGTCTTATAACTATGTAGCCACAAGATACTGACTACAACATAATTACAGTTGAAACTTCCAGTATGTAGTCTTCTGTTTTACTTGTGTGCAACTTCTTCTACTTCTTGATAGCACAGCTGTAAAACTTTCCCATCTCGTCTCCCACAATCACCACTGAACAAAGACACTCCAGCAGCTAATAACCACAGAGCAAGCGTTGTGAGTGCTTGCGAGGATGGATTTCACTGCAGTGTCTGTCTGGTTCAGCAGTAAAGCTTCGAGTAGGAGGGTGGGCTGCCACATGGGTGAGAAGTTAACACCTCGAGAGACTGCGTATAAGCACAGCGTCACGCTCTGTGTAAACACCACAGCGTCAGTTACAGACCTGCGAACACATGTGAGACTTTAAGGAGACATATAGAGGTAAAGGGGTTCAACAGGAAGTTGTTTTTTCTTTTCGGATTTTAGACCGATAAAAATTGATCCTTGTACTTTTATTATTAGAGTTTTTATCTGACTCTGAATCCAGGACTTTTATCCCTAATATCCCATCCTAATATATCAGGCAATAAGCCAAAATCTCTTCATATTAAGCGATAAAGCAAAGGGATCAAGGCGGTTCAAAAGATTAAAACTACCTACGGTATGTGTGTTGTTTTTTACCGTCACACATTTGTTTGTTTCTTCTCTCTATCAAAACTATCTCCTCTGTTTTTGAGTGGATCTGTTCTGTGCTGAAGGAAATTACATTATCAGTTATTTGGCTACAGAATAAATAAATCATTTTTAATAACATTTCTGAACAGGAGAGATACTGATTTATGGAGCTGACAGTGAAGCGGCTCCTTTATTCTTTCAACTGTATTTTCTGGTCATTACCATGAAAGCAGCCGCTATCTGACATTATAGGATCTGATAATCGCATTATTGATGAGTCCACTGTCAGAGATTAAAGGGACCTTTGTATATTATTAAAAATGAACAGTGTGATTCTATCTTTTCCTTCTTCTCTCTCAAAGCTGGAAATGTCTTATCCAACAAGGAAATGACAAACAGCAAGAGGAAAAATTAATAGTTGCAGTGACATCCTGAACCAACGTGTAGCTTTGTGTGTGTGTGTGTGTGTGTGAGAGAGAGATAGAGAGAGGCTTTCTGCAGGTGGTGCCTGTAATTGCTCTCATGAGGGTCTCCAGAATGAACAGTGGTCGTCAGCAGGGGGGGAGGGAGTGACACGTATTGATTTGAAAACGGGGGCTGGATCTCATTAAGGCTTTCCCCCAACAAAATGCCCTGCTCTCATTTTTCTTCAAAATCGGGTCCTCGGTCAGGCTGGCTCAGGGTTTTTTTTTAAGCTCTACTCTCTGCTTCCTCAGGACGTCTCTGGGGTAGAGATACTGTCCTGTAGGGGGGGGAATCACAGGGTATCTCACAATACGATACGTGGCCCACAATAGCGATAATATAAAGATACATCGATTCTGCGATAGTTGATATATTGCAAGACAATCATATAAAGATACATACAATGATATATTGCCGTATCAATATTTTGTCCCACCCCTACTGTACTAGGGCTGGGTTTCAAAAATCGAATTTTCAGATTCTAATCGATTCTCATTTGAATGACCCAATATCGATTAATAAATCCCGAGATCGATGTGTAAAAACGTGTCTGATTACTCACGTTTCTGAGCGCCCCTGAACGCAGCACGACTCAGCGCATCTCCCCGAAACACGGCAGTGAGGGAGACATGCCCGGACTTGTTTACCGCAAACTACTATGAGTGATCACCGACCGAGTCTTTTGATCATTTGTGCGTCCATGAATATGTAAGTTAATTTTGCTCCGATGTTTATGTTACTCTCTGTTAGCATCGGCTTTGGCTGCGAGTGTATGTAAGTATACCTTTCCCCACATCTTCTTCTTCTTCTTGGGTGTTCTATGGCGTTTGGCACACAACGTTATGGTGCATTACTGCCACCAACAGGTATGGAGTATGGATCGGGATTCTAACTATTGTACTAAATATTTAGGGGGGAAAAAATGGTAGAATTTCCCCATTTCTTTTAGTCTCGTGTGGTTTTGTTCTTGGTGCTGTGAGATCTCGTGGCCAAATCTCGCACAAGCTGAACCCCAATTCATTTAATCAAAACCATGAGCCAGAAGTACAAAAATGATCTGAAACTGGACAAAAAAGCTCATTGGCTGCCTAATTCATAAAATTGTTATTGTTGTTTTGACTGCTGTGTGTTTGTCAGGATAAATAAAAAGTACAAGATGTAACTTCTTTGGGGTTAATTCTTATTGTAAACATTAAACATTTTGATAATGCACCAGGTTAGAGGTGCATTGATATTGTAACTGAAACACCCCTAACAAAAATTGTTATTGAATCGAATCGGGTCGGGATCTTGTGAATCGGAATCGAATTGAATTGAGAAATCCTTATCGATACCCAGCCCTATACTGTACTGTATATCTTCTCCAGCAGGGTACAAAATAATGTCTATGAGAATTCCGACTAATATAATCTTCGCAAATCCCTCCGCAATGTTTCCAGAGCCACTTAAGCAATAATCTTTTTTTATAATATTTAGTAATTAATTTATAATTTTTACCTTGGGAACCAGTCACTAGACTGTGATGTGATTGAAAGCTCCAGAACAGCTCCTAAGATGAATCTCTTGCTAAAAAAACATAATGTTTCTAGAGACAGGATTGGAACTTAAATTTTAAGCAAACAAGGCAAAGTAAAAGGCAAATTTTAGCTATGCTAGTTTAAAAACATGCTGTGTCTCTTGGTACGTTTTAAATGTATGTAAAAAAAAAAAAAAAAAAAAAAAAAGACATATATCTGCATTTATCCGATTAATTCTAATCTGGCCCTGCTAGCTAACCCTCCCGAGCTTATAAGACCCCACTTGACATGCAGCTGGCAACATGATATCATGGGTCAGAGGTGTCTGTGTGGATATCAGAAGACAGAAATGTTTGTTTACATTTCCGGGGCATGTGGTTGAGGTGTCATTTATTAATTTCTCCCTTGTGCTGAGCTAACAACAAGGGATATCTGTACCAAGCAGTTTTCCTTGAGCTACGCTAACTTTCGGGTTATGTAATCAAATTTGGAGAAGCATCGCTAAACACACACACACAGCCAGTTCCACTCAGAAATATGCCACATTATGGAGGCTTAAGACTCGATCTAATAGAGGAGGGTTTGTGGTTTGTTTTTGTTTCATACATCTGAATCGAGAGCTGAAACATCAGGGTTTGTATCGCAGACAGGAACATCACTGCCTCCTCATTAAGCAAACTTAGCTACATCATAACACAAAGCAATTAAAATGATTTGCTTCCTTATTAGTACGCTGACTCTTGTCATCTTGAGTTCTTGATCAAGCAGGTGTACACAACTAGACTTTAAAAGCATTTTGCTGCTATCTGTCTCCCTCTTTGGCTCGTACCTGACTTCATTAAACGCATTCAGAGACATGAATAACAAAAGAAGTGCTCATGGATAAGCTTGCTCCCAGATTAGGCTGGCTTTAAGATTACGGGGGTGTCTGGGAAATTAAATGCTGTGCCCTTTCACCCATGAAGGCCTTGTTATCAGAAGCCACAGCCGACATAACAGAGAGGGACAATGAACAGAAGAGCTGAAGGGTTAACTGTCTGCTTCATCAAGCAGCAGGCCTTCAACTGCAGGCTTCAAGCGGGCCTCATTTCTCAAACCAGCTCCGTTTTACTCGTCGGAGCGCCATCTCCCGCCGAGGCAAGCTGGGCATTCCAGAGAGTGCCACATGTTCAGTAGAGCACCAAGCCTCCGCCTGTCCCTCATGAAACATTCATCACCCAGTGCCGACGGAAAAGCTGTGATGTCACTGATTCCAGTTTGGGTGTCCTGTTTCTGCGCGGCCACAGTGACACAGCAGCTCAGTGAGGTAAAGAGGGCCGGGGGCTTCAGGTGGCTTACTGCAGGGGTTAAGTTTAAGCACTTGTGGTGTGAACTGTGGAAGAAGAGCCGGTCTCATTGTTTACCATGCCTCTGCAAGGTTTTTATTTACTAACCAGGGGATTAGGGCTGCAGCAGCTCGGCTGATTAGTCATCTAATCGCTTGATAATGTCTCGCAGGGTTGATTGTCTATTAGTCCTTTTTCTAATGGACTTTTCACAGTGATTTAAGTATTTATCGTCATCAGAGGAGATGGTTCTGAGTCCATTAGCAGAGGGAAAATAGAGTCCTATAAACTGGAAAGACACTGCTTAAACAAGATTTTAACAGCAAATTAGTCCCAGCAAATTAGAGTTGGGCACAGATGAGTTTTTTGCTCAGTTTCACAAACAATCCATATTTTGGCTTTTTAATTACTGCTTGGATTTCTGGCATGTCAACGTGTGCTGTCAGAGAAATAAAAGCTCACTGCAGAACTGACAAAAGATGTCTTCTTATTCTCAGCTTGGCTTCTTTTCGTCTGGCTTTTAGTTATATTCTGAGGATACAATCATCTTGTTTAAATAAACTTTAACTGAATTATCAACTAATTTTACACTTTAGCACTTTATACTGTGAAAAAGGAATGAACGAAGCCAACATGACATTGGTTTATGAACACTTTGAAGCCTTGAGTTCGGCCTTTTTGCCATCGCCATCTTGTCTTATAGAAGCAGATGTTACCATATTTTGAAAACAGGATGGATACACATTTGATATCTCTATCCTTGTTGGCAGGTCTCCGTGGCAGCGACTTGTCAATCAAATGTCAGCCACACCCTAATCTCTATTTACAGATTCTACATAAAAATGTAGAATCTGTAGGCAGGTGATGTGGATTTTATGGGAGGCAAGTGTTCAGGTTTCCCTTTGCAGTTCGCTTGTAGCCGAGTAATATTGACCAATCACGTATCACCAGGCTGCGGCGTATGCAGGAAAAACAGTCAGTGTGGAGAGCAAAAGCAGACGGAACGTAATGACATCCCGGCTCCCATCAGCGTAATCTGACAACAATTTAGCTTCTTATTAATCTCTATAAACAGACATCTGCAGCAAGTTCAGCCAACAATCCGTTCTAAAAATCAACTTGAGATGAATTCCCTTGACGCTGTGTCAAGATAACTGTCAGATTTCCCGACTTCCTGGAATGCATCAGATCGATCCGACCTCCGTTCATCAAACGGGCATTTTAAAAGTAGTTTTCTTCTCCTCTTGAGGACAGACCTGACAAAGCTTCATTTCTACTTTTTAGTAATCTGCATTATGATGTTGAAAATTCTGCAAAGGTAAGACCCGTTTATTAAAGTAAATCACAAGAAAAAACGGCATGTTCACCGTTGTGCCCAGAGGCCGAGCTTGGCCACACCCTAAAGACCTGCTTTAACATGTATTATACTCTAAATGGGTGTATTGAAGAAGTCTTGAAACTTGGGATTGAGCCCATAAACTCGTTAGGAAAATGTTTTCTGAGGTAATAAATCAACATGGAAGTAGGCTAATTTTCCCAGCTGGTTTAATACAATCAGAGTTCTTTTGTGCAACCAATAGAGACGCCCCCTGCTGGCCTTTAGAGAGAATGCAGGTTTAAGGCACTTTCTGATGGCTTTACTTTTGATCTCAGAGGCTACGGCGATCATCTTGTTTGAATACATATTTTTCACATTATTATAATAAATGTAACTGTAAGAATATTCATAGGTTTGGGCTATGTAGAAGTTAATCTTAGTTTAGTTAACAAAGAAAGTCTTAGGCCGAGGACAGCCCCACAAAGAATACAAACATAAAACGTGCAGGGCTTGTGGAGGAAACTTAGGGCTGCTCCATTAGTTTTACAAATGGTGATGCAGGACGATGGCTGGCAGCTGATTTTATAAAAACTGACAAGGTCATCGCATAACGCTTCTGACTGTTTCTGTTGAACAAACTGAAGCTGCTGAATAAATCTTTCATGATTTAATATTTCCCGGCAGGCCAATTTCCCTTCTATCCGCCTGTTTTTCTGTTGCATAAACTGTCCCACAAGAAGAAGACTGCAGCAACACCAAATAATATTCACTCAACCCAATATAACCTCTGCTTAAGTAACATTCATTCTGAGCTATCCCCAGAACCTATTTCTAGATGGATTTATCCTGTGGAAGGCCAATTACCTGCCGGCTGTCGCGCTGGGACGAGGAAGAGGAGGAGGCGCTCTTGTGGACCGGTGTGGAGGACTTGTTGCTTGGCGTGGAGCCCCTCTCCTCAGAGCTCATGGTGCGGCCGTGGGGGCCTCGCTGGTAGTGTTGGTGGTGAGACATGATGGGCACCGTGGACCTCCCTCAGCGCTGGGCCCCGCAGATCAGGTGCATCCTCTGACACGCTCTCACACTCACTGCTTTCTGTTCATCTGCAAAACAAACAGGAAGTTAAATCATTGTCTTCTCCATTCTATAGCACTAATGCTGTTTATCCCAGACAGAGACACATCGATCAAACCACGCTTATAGTCTTGTTTATTTCTTGCAGAATTGAGTGTCTGGGCCTCTTCCAGGCTTCAGAACTGTCCTCCATCAATTTCACTGTGTTAATCTAACTCGCAGATACTTAGTGGAGACGCCCGGAGCTTTTCTTTGAAGCATGGGTTTTTAAGATTCCTCTCATTACATGTGCTTCACTGAACAAGCCTTTCATTATGTGTGCTAGGAGACGGGTGCAGAAAACTCTCCCATTTAAGAAGCTGAAATCTGAGAAATCGAAGCATTTTGGATTAGTTAAACTACAGTTAAACTACAGTTAAACTGTACATCGTGGTATATCTCCAACAAGGAGTCCACTGACAGCAAGTTAATCAGCAGCTTTTAAAACAAAATATTTGTTCAATTCAAGGTTCTTAAAGGGCCAGTTCGCCGATTTTCAACCTCAGTCCTATCATGCTTTTATAGGGAGCTAATGCCATTTCGCTCTGTGCCTTTGGACACTTCTCCAATGGGCCCTGGAAAACCTCCACCAGACTACAAAACGTGTCATCTGGCCAGGGAGCTCTCTAAACTACACTTCCTCAATCTAGGATGCCTGCCTCCGATGTCATGTCTCGTTCAAAATCGTCAGGTTTGAAGAATTTTTAGACGGTCCACCGGTATATTCTCGTCGTATTTCGGATTCTGATCTGCCTGCAGGGATCGATGTCCTTGACTGGAAAACGGCAATAGTCTCTCGCTGGGCCGTTCCTTTCAGAGGGAGGGGTGCAATGCATGCTGGGTGTTGTAGGAATGTAGAATAGGCGAAGACACGCCAATTTCAAATATTATTGGTTGTATTGATTACAGAGAACACCAGCTTTGACTGACTGGCTTTTTCCAGGGGAGAACTGCTCCTTTGAATTTGACAATTTGCTGCTTTTCTGTGTCTGATGTTACGTATAGAAAATTGAGTATCTGGGTATTTGACAGTTGCTCATTTTTCAGTTCTCTAAAGTTTTAAAGAACGAAAACGATTTGCAGATTAATCAAAGACAAATTAATAGATGGTTTAGCTCATACATCACTGAACTCTGTTTGCAGTTAGGAAATGTGGTAAACGACCGTGTACATTTGAATGCAGTCACTGCCTCCACTGCAGGAGACGAGATCATCCCACAGGCTGCGTTGCAACATAAATCCTTAAACATCTAATTAGCTCCTTGATGAGGATCGTAATTAGGTGAGGATGCCAAATCAATATGGAAAGCATCTACAGCTCAACTGTATGGTCACAGAACAGCTTCTACAAATACTAACCAAAGCCACCAGAATTACAACATCCTCTTGTGTGAATAATGAAACCTCTGAGTGTTTGCAGGACCTTATCTTTAATAAGTATACTCAATCCAGAATATCTTGTTAACCTCGTGTTCAAACAGCAACGGGGCGTTCTCGTTTTCATCATTACTCGTGGCAGCTCGTAGCTCCATGCTGACACTGAAAATACTGCCTGCAGTGGTGCTGTGTAATCGCCTGAGCTCTCAGGAGGTCCCAGCTCTGATAAAACATACATCGATCGCAAGATAACAGAAAACAGAGCGATAAACAAACTCTGTTCAATTCAGAAGCAGAGATGCTCAGTGAGATACTGAGGATGATAGAGGACCTTCACGAGGGCAGATATCACAACTGAGAAACACATTACTAACGTGGATACATAGAGGACAAAAAGAAGCATTGCTTGTTCAGTTTCACTCGGCTAGAACAGACTGTTCTGTCATATAATGTGATGGAACCAGGAAAATAACAGATCTATAGAGCAGCTCCACAATGAATCATATATGGAGGAAAACATTGTTGCACTGACGTGGTTTATAACCTCCATCACAAACAAACAAACAAAGATGTACTGAACATAATTATTGACCAGTATTTTAGCCTGTGTGTAGTTTCTGTTTAAAACAAGATGGATTCATCGAAACATGATTCAATCATTATTTCTACTAGTTAAAGGGCCAGTTCGCAGATTTCCAACCTCAGTCCTATCATGCTATTATAGGGAGCTAATGCCATTATGGTAGAAAAAATGTCGCCTATGGAGGGCGCTATCCGCTCCTCTTTGTCCAGCAGAACCACAGTCAACTATTAAAACTAGGGAAAGACCGATTATCGGCGCCGATATTCGACATTTTGACGCATATCGGTATCGGCCTCCTTGACTACTAATAATCGGTATCGGTATCGGCCCTGAAAAAACCATATCGGTCTATCTCTAATTAAAACCTCAGACTTTTGAAGTGTAGGGTTCCAGTGGACCCTGGAAAACCTCCACCAGACCACGTAAAACGCGTCACCTGGCGGAGGCCAGGGAGCTTGCTAAACTACACTTCCTCAATCTAGGATGGTCGCCTCCGATGTCACGTCTCGTTCAAAATCGTCAGGTTTGAAATGTAGACTGCAGACGCAAAGATTTTTTAGACGATCCACCGGTATAATCTTGTCGTATTTTGTATTCTGTACCGCTCTGAGCCATTGCCTGCAGCGATCAATGTCCTTGACTGGAAAACAGTAGTATTTCACTCCAGCTGGGCTAGGCTCCAGCCTGCCCGCGAACCTGAACAGGAACAGTATAGATAATGGATGGATGGTTACAGATTCACAATTGTGCTGATTAGCTGCAATTTTTGGGACTTTTTTGACACTTTTAATGTCTGATATTTTAAATTGATAAATTATCAGATGAATCCATAAAGAAAATACTTTTTCATCTTGTTGTGGTAACCAGATTCAAAGAGAGCTCGTAGTAGCAGTGGAAGTAGTAGTAGTGCAGTACAGTGCAGTACAGGCTTACCAACAGAAGTGACACAAACTGTATGTCTTATTCGGGCCTGTATATGTTGACAGGCCTTGTATACAGCTCTGCAGCACCCTGTGGGTTTCACTACAGGATGTGTCTGCGAGGCTCTCCCATGTGTCAGGGAAACTCCCTGTCCGCTCTGCAGCTCCTCACGCTTCAACAGTGAGCACTCTCACATGCAACTGCACAGCACACTCACACACTATCATCTATAATTTAGATCCTTTAACAACGTCATCATCCCTGCCCCGTCTTAAGCCAACCACCATCTAAGCTACTGTGAGACAAGGTGCTAAGTCCATTCAGATAATGTGTTGCACTTAGCCTATTTAATAGATCTGCTCTCCTTGACCTAATATGGAGGCAGACAGGGGGAGTACTTTTAGTGTAGAGTTCACTGTTTAAATACACTGTACATTGTTGTCAATGAATGTAACTGCAGCACTCATTTACTGACTAAATTGGTCCTTCGTTGTTTACCAATAACTCTTCATGTAAAGCTAACAAATCACAGCAACGCAGATGTAACACCAGTAGTGCTAAGTATAGCCAGCCATAGTTAGCTCCCCGTGCACGAGTAAATAAAAGCGCCTAAATGAGAGTGTCTTAGTCGCTTCATACGAGCTTGTTACCACATTGGGGAACGTCTGATCAGGACCTGATTAGTCACTAGCTTAATCTTCTAAATCCAGTCACTGTGATTATGTTCCTTTAAGCAGGAGGACGAGGCAGGTGCTGCCATGTGTACACACCTAAACACCTGGTCAACAGCTCGGGGAAAGTGTCAAACTAAATACTGTTAAATGATGAGTGTGTGCTGTAATGTGCAAAACGTACTGTATCAGTGCAGTAAGTCTGATTCCATCCTGTTACAATGCATGCATGATACCTTTACTGGTTGTGACTTTAATTCAATTTAATGATTGATGGGACTGTCTTGATGTGTCTGTTTTTGCTATACTGCAAGCACCATTTCCAATTAAGACCATCGAGACCTAGGCCTGTCAAGGTACTGAATTTTTCTAACCCCGTTAAAGCACTAACGCCCGCTTGGGGTTCGGTGGTTGACCGCCTCCTCAGCCCGCTGCCGGAGTATGTTCTGTTTATTTAACTACAGCCCATCCCCCACACATGAGTGAACACAGCATGAGTGGTGGAAATGCGAGTTTATTAACCGCTACAAAGGTCGTATCCTTAATTGTTGAAAAGACATCCGTGGCGACAGGCTAGTTGTTGATGTAGCGGCTAAACTAGCATGCACACGGGCTCGGCTGCGTGATTCCCTGGGACGCATGGATCGTGAGTTTACTGCATCCCTTTAGATTTGAATGCATCAGAGATCATATTTAACAGAAAATAGCTGTGATAAAGGTCAATGGGTCCGCCCTGCGTTTGGCGTCACATAGGCTGTCACGGTCATGCGGTGACCGTGACAGCCCTATCGGGACCAATTGTAGGGTAAACAATCTTGTGCTTGCTGCAAGAGCAACAGAGTTTACCGAATATCTGAGCACTCAAATCCCTGTCCAGAGAACAGATTATTCAAAACATGAGGCTACAATAACAAACAAAACACAATAAGGATTATGACTAATTTAGTTCCAATATTATCTGGGGCACAAAAGTAATTTGATACGTACCATTAATGCACTTCAAAAGTCCAAGGTTTTAATAGTGGACTGTGGTCCTGCTGGACAAAGAGGAGCCTTCAGCTGCATGAAGCCACAATGGCAGCAGTATGTCACAGCGCGGGAAAATGGCCGTTCTGCCCACATTCCTTTAATGCCACAAGTTGGAGTAAAATGTCACCAAACTGAGACGACTTAAACACTCAAGTCAAGTCTACAATGAGGCCTATAGCTGCCCGAAACAGTAAACACCACTTTGTATTATATCTGCAATCTGATCTGAAGCTACACACTGCTGAGACGAGATCCAACTGATGTGATTACATTCAAATTAAACCTGCTCAAAATGCAAACAACACGAGGGGCCCTTTTCAGAGAAAGCTGGATGAGCAGTTCTATAAGGAAACATCTTCTGTTGTGGTCACCACTTCCTCTATCAGAAAAGTCTATCAAATTTGACTTTTTTAATCCATAAAAAAACCAAATTAAAATGTATTGATTTATCATTAGCCAATACACGCCTACAAGTCAAACTGTAGACTAATGAACAAAACTGCATCCCTGCAACATGTCACCTGTTTGTTTCTGCTGATGCATTAAACATTAAAAAGAAGTCTTTATGTAAATTAGCGTCTCCTCTGCTTCACTTCCACATAACCATCCCATGTTCGTGAAATGTCTGCATAAGCAAGAAGACACTTTCACTTCCCTCTGCCATCTCTCACGTTCACCCCAAAATGCACCCTCAGCTCAATCACACACACAACAACGTTCTGTCTGAACCATTTCATGCTTTCATTCAGAAAAGCAACAGCATTTTGGTAAAGACCCCAAATCAAAAGTGAGACGTTTAGGAGAGAAGTATTTAACCTCTGACCTGTGCCTCAACTGGTTATATACTATGAAATTAAATTCTTGCTTAATGTAAAAGATTTAAAGGCAAAGGGTCATTTAAAATAGACTTGTAGTTAGTGAAACACACGGCGTGGGCATAAACAGGAGACAAGGCTTCATCTGTGGCTATTTTGTCCCCTACCGCATATCTGCAGCCAATTTAGGACTTCCTTTATACGAACACAGCGAGGGACATTTCCTGTTTTGCAGTAAAGTTTAATGGCATATTGTTAGTGCTTTCTGTCACCAAAGATCTTATGGCTTTCACTGATGAGCGGATTAGCAACAATTACTCGATATACTGATGAGTCATAAAATGGAAATTAGCTTAACGGCGTCTTAATTTCCTTAAAACCATTTAAAGCTCACACTCGTGTGGAGCCGTGTCTATAAAATGTCTACATCGGCAATTAAATGCTTCCCTTTACCCCCTCTTTTCCCGACCTTTGCTGGACTGATTTGGTGCTTTTATTTTGAAGACAGTAACATATTTGGGATTTGGACTGATGATCAAATAAAACAGCGAATACATCGAGCTGTAGGAAACTTGTATTTGGCATTTTTCACTATAATCTGCAAATGAACTGATGATAAAAAATAATCTTTAGTTGCAGCTTTTAAGTGGATCCAGCGACTCCCATTTATCCTTGGCTCTGGCAGTCGACTGATTCTGCAGTTGAGGAAATTGAATAAACTGTCAGAGTCTTTCTGTGTTTCAAAGCATCAACTGAGCAAATGAGATGCTTTAGCATTATGGTCATTATTCTAAACTACTGTTATCTTTAAATTGTAAACAAAACACTGGTGTATTAGTACATTTTATTAAACAGTGACTGATGTTAAAGGCTGAATATTAAAGCTATTTCAGGATGCTGCGGCCCAGTTATGTGAAATGTAATTCTTTTAATTTATGCACTTTTTATGGCCCAACTGTTTGCTTTAAACACAGTTAAGTGTCTGTGATAATATGAATACTACTAAACTTTTACGGCTCCCCTAAACTTTCAAAGGATAAAGTCTTGAGGACATTTAAGAAGTTTGAGCCGGCTGGCACAACGCCAACAACATGCTTTGTGTTCAGTCACCTGTGATAGCAACAATCTGCTCTGCTGAAAAACGTCTTTTAAAAAGATGATGTATTCCAACAGGCTCTGGGGGCTTTTCCGTAGTCGAGTATGTGCTGTGACCTTAGGGGGGCGGTGGTGAGTGAAAAGTCAAATTTGTCCCGCAGGGATCAATAGACTATCACGAATGAAGCAGTGACTATCATCTGTCCTGACGTGGGTCAAGCCAGGAAGAGCGGCGCAGAGCTGTCTAGAGGGCCGCAGTAATCCCTCTATCTGCGCGCTGCTCTGTGAGATCTCGGAGGGATGAGGAAAATAAACTTGAGATTTAGTCACTCAATATGTCGAGCGACACAGCGAGACCTCGGGCTAGCAAACAGATGATAAATAAGAAGCATATTTGGATGTTGGCTGATGCCAGTGCACATGAAACATAAAGCTTCCATGTTAATGGCATCAAACCTGTAATATGATGAAGCACGCTGGTAACTGTGCCCTAATAGAGGAGCGAAGACATTCATGTTTATGTTGTCTCCACTTCCAAGCCACCCACAACATCACATTATCGACCAGCACTCTGGAGAACCAGGTTTGCTGTTCTCCCCTCTCTGTTGCATAATTAAAGGGGGCCCAACAAAAGCAGACTCATGTTGTCCCAAGATTATATTACAGGGTCTTGAAGGACAACAATTGTCTGAATTTACAACTGGCTTATAATGCATATCGATCAGCACAGCAGTGTTTCGACCATCTACCTGGGTTGTGCGATATAGCAGGCTGAATGGATGTAGATCTTGGGTGACATCTGGGAGCAGAGAGCAGCACATCTCTTAAAAGTAGGCCTGTTTTTCTTTTTTTATTCCAACAACGTGAACTGGACAGAGCCAGTTTGTCCTGCGCTGCACACATTACATCATCTAGGTAGTGCTGGGTGCAATACTTTTTAAGTACTCACTGTCTTTTGCCCATATTGGGAACTGTCAGGAGCGGAGAGTTGGCACTGAATTCTTGCTCAGATCCTGTCAGCTGTTGCCTTTTTTTATGAATGCACAGTTTGCATTTAAACTGATGCATTTTATATGTCTGGCTTACCTTAAGTGGTAAAAGGGGTTTTAAAATAACATCTGATTAAAACCAGGAGGTATTATTATGGTATTGGAAGTAAAAATAATTAGTCACATCGACACATCTTGATTAAAACAACAACTTGGCTCGCAAAAATTAAAATACCAAAAACTAATTAGGCTAATAACAGATTATAAAGTGACTTTTCAGACTTAAAGCAAAAGAAATGGGCAGATTTACATGAGTCATGCACCTTAAAACCACATGTTAGTCCGGCAATTACTTTAATAAGTAATGGACTTTGTGCTTGAAAATGTCAGCTAATTAAACGAGTAAGAAGGAGCAATTATCTGCTCTACTCCTCGGTGTCAATATTAATGACATGTGGCAAAAAACAGAGACTGAATCCAGTGTTTTGCGCATCAAAGTAAGGTTAGCTTCTGCTTTATTCATGCTCTCTTTCTATCAAAGCATAAAGGCATAATAGGCTGTGATAATACTTCATCGAAATGGGACTGGGACACCTTCAGCAGGAGGGGATCTTTAGGCCTGGGCCAAGCAATATATCAGAAAATCAATCTGATCAAAGCAGCATCCATTCAAGACAGCATGCCGATGACTACAACTGCACAGAACCTTCTAGTCGCCTTCTTTAATTAATGTGATATATTTGTGTATTTTAAACAACTGCAAAGTCACAGGCTGACCTTCAGTTGAAAAAGCACACTGAGTAATATTGTGGAGCAATTCTGTTAAGTGAGAGAAGTTGGCTAACTTTCAATTAGTTACCATATCAACACGGGCAGCATAATAAGAGAGATATACACGATTATGAGTGGAGATGATGCTCATCAATTATAATGTGATATACGAAGGGACAGCTGTCAGATGGGACCGTAGGGGAAGCGATGGAGCTCAGTTAAAAAGGTGAAAATGTCAGTGACGCATTACGTTTACATCATCAAAAGCAGTTACAGAGTTGGCTGCGCGGCTGCTTCATTGCTCCACTACAGCGTCCATGTTTTAAGGTGTCCTATATCATCACAATGCCCGCTGCGATGCTGGGACATGCATGTTTTGATACATAGTCAGATGCTCGTCTTATCTCTGTGTGTCAGGTTAGCAGCAGCTAGCAGCAGCGGAGGCTCGGTGGAAATGTCTGACTGGTCCTCGCTGATTCCCTCAGGATGCAAATACAAAAGGATGAGATGCTGGGGACTCCGTGTGAACACAGCACCAGAGCGAGGGTAGTGCAGCTTAAATAAACATGGCAATAACATGACACGGTGGTTTTCTCTTTTTAAGCAAGAATGGCACCAATGGAGGTAGAAAAAAAGCTTATTACCTTATCACAGACGCGTTGTAATAACCATGTCTTTACAGTTCTTGGCGCAGGAAACAATTGAAGGGGTCTCCCTTGACTGGGCAGAGATTCCCAGCTCCTCAAAGACACACGGCCTCCATTAAGGGGTCCACAGGGAGTAAATGTATTTCTTCTTAACAAAGACGAGTGATGTAAGGAGGCTAGACCATCATGAAAAGTCAAAAGAAAAAGTGCTGTGTTTGCCTGTTTCCTTGAATGCGGGCTTGTGATGCTCAGCTCAGCTCAACTGCACTCCGCTCGCTCCTCCCTGCAGCAAGATCGGCTTTGAGCGGGAAGAAATCGCAGGAGTGGATCAAACACAGGCGGTCTGAGGCTGCGCACAAAACATGGCGGCGGAGTAAAACAATTCACGGACCCGGAGTGGACAATTATCATTATTTTGTTGGTCAAAGTACTGAAAAAAAGACATAAAAACTAAGCTGAATAAACAGGACAATGTACACAAGCATGTAAAAATAAACGTATACTAGGCTATACTTATATTATAGGCTAGGCCTATGTAAATATGCTAGCAAAAAATTTACAAAAAATACACCAACAACATCAATTTAAATTATACAATCTAAATGGATAACTGTAGTTAAAACAGTGCGAAAACAAGCATATTATGGACATACTTGACGTGATAAGGCACAATATGTAGGCCAACATGTGCAATATAGGCTATTGTATACAGAAAGCAGGATTTTTATTGACAGTGGCAGTGCATGATGACATGTTAAACAAACATGGTAGGGGTAGGCAAAGCAATCGATATAGCACGTTTCTAGCTAACATAAAGAAACCAGCAGACTTAAGAAATAATCTTAAAAAAGAATAAATTACAATAAGAGGGGGCTTCATAGAAACACAATGGCAAGTCTAAAGGTGGGTCTTGAGTTTAAGCATTAGAGTGACCATGCAAAGCTCTAAAAACAAAAGGAGTAGGCCTACTTTGAGTTTACATTTCAGAAGCCTAGTGAAACGTCTTTCTACAAAACAAAATTCGGACGATAACGACGTTAAGGAACGAGACTTTGACGTAATTCCAATCTCGCGATAAGTCTAAAAGAGCGTAAGGCTGAGGTGAGAGTTACCGAAAAGAGAACAAGGGAAGTAAAGACAGTATGTCATTAACTTATATAAAATTACAAAGCGGACATTTTAGTGGGAGAAAATGCGGTTTGTGAAGAGCTTGCTAGCTACTGCAAGATAGCCTAGTTTAAAAGTCGTTAGCGGACATTAACTTTCCAACACCAAGGCTATTTTCATTTGTTTTGGTTTTCTGCACGGTCACAGGTTCGGCATAAAAGTAATTTTTATTAAGGTCACAGCAATTTTGACAAAGGCAAGGACAACAGATGCATGGAGAAGGCATTAAGACAAATATTTGAGTGTAATGAGGGTGGTCAAATGGCTGTCACAGAAAGACCAGAGACTCCCTCTCAAGTTGTTTTTGCACATAGTTAAATTAATCTCCGTAATCCCCACTGTGTGTGAAAACCCCAGGAGTGCACATGTTTCCAAGATACCATGGCACTGGAGCCCCACACACGAATGAACACCAAATTCACACACACACACATGGGTGACTTGGCCCATTCAAGCATTCAATGAAACTAGACCCCTTAACAGGCTGTCTGTCTGCTTCTCTTTATTCAATACAATAGCTAAGTGTGTGTATGATACTTTCATTGTCATTGAAGTCACCTTGTCCCACCTCTTATGTGTGCTAAAGTAACTTGAGAGGCAGTTTGTGAGCATGGATAACCATAAACTCCTCTCATCTGTCTGTCTGTCCTAAAAAGGATTGGATATCAGATTTCATGGCTGGCTTACCCAACCTGATCTCTGACATGCCCCAATTTAAGCTTTTGCTCTGTCTATGAACTGACCATTGCCAGGGTAGACTTGTGACCTTGTGACTTTGTAATGATTTAACTTTTTTTATTTGAAGCCTTTCTGTTATAGAGCAACAGATGGGTTGTATGAATCCAATAGGTAGGCGTTTCCTCGTAAAATGTGTTAGAAATAAAAATACTACTCATTATTTACATTTGGATAAAGTCTTGAAGGTCACTAGACCTACCTGTTTTGCCTGTCTATTACAGGAGTATGAAATGAACACATACTTTTACATACGTTTGCTGTTATGCATGACCATGAGAATGCAGACAAATCATATTAAATGCCCTGACTTAGGAAATGTAATGTAATTTAAATCAAATCACCCTTTAATACAGTAATCATGATTATCTGGTGTCTGATAACAGTGGACAATTTTTTTTATCATGCTCTGGTTTTTATTCATTAGAGGTGGTCAGCAAATGTGAATAATCATATTTTCTGATAATGAAATTGGTAAGAAAAATGAAGTACTGATTATAGGACTGCATTGCGCAATTTGATAACAGAAGTCACTGAACAAGTATCTGTCGTAACCAACAGTCTATGGTCGTAACGAGGATGATGAAACAGGTCAGCTGACTGATGACGTCAGCGGGAGTAACTTCAGGGGAAGGAAGCACATTTCTGGTGACCGAGCCGGCAAGAGGACAAAAGCGGAGGACCAAGTCTCGAGAAGGCTGTTAAAGACATATCACCACGAGGTAAGAAGTCATTCATCGAAATACAAAGCTTTTCTGCTCGTTGTTCGTAGTGTTGTATATTTTTATACGACTTAAATCTGCCTTTGCCGGGTCCATCTGTGCAACGTGGTCTACTACTGGTGTTTCACTGTTTCCGGAGCGAAGTCTTCACTTATATTTGTTTAATCTAATAGACCTGTATCACGTGTTTTCTTTTTAAAAGTTATAATCAAACTTACTTTCTTTACCTCTACTTACATAGTACATAGTTATTTCCCCTTTGGCATATTTAACATTAGGCCCGTCTAATATACTGTAAGTGACCGTCTTTTTCCTGGTATTCATAATCTCACAGAGCTATTATAGATAGAGATCATACTGATTGTTTTTGTTCTTTGTTTAATCCTAGAAACTGTGGTGTAATGAGTTATATTACCTCTAATCAGTTTTGTAACATTGCCAATGGCACAGTGGTTGCGCAACATTAAATTGAGCTCCCCCTTGTGGCTGAAACCGGGTATTGTTTTTTTATCGTCTTAATCTAAAGCAGGAAAGATTAAATACCTATAGTATGCAATTTTACCAAAGTATTTTGACAAAAGTCAACAATTATTCAAGATATTGTCAAGTAACAAAGTACTCAACTCTAATCTTCTTGTATGTATTGTTTTTTCTTCACAGAAACCATGCCTGCAGACATTGCCAAAGGTAAGAAGGCGTTTGTCCAGAAGTGTGCCCAGTGCCATACTGTGGAGAATGGTGGCAAGCACAAGGTTGGGCCTAACCTTTGGGGTCTATTCGGGCGTAAGACTGGCCAGGCAGAGGGCTACTCCTATACTGATGCCAACAAAAGCAAAGGTAAATACTGTACACGTGTATTTACAGTCCAAGTAATTGTGTTGTATGGTATGAACATTATTCAACACTGCGTCTGCTCCATTTAATTCCAGGCATCACTTGGAATGAGGAAACCCTAATGGTTTATCTGGAGAACCCCAAGAAATACATTCCAGGTACAAAGATGATCTTCGCTGGCATCAAAAAGAAGAATGAGCGAGCTGACCTTATAGCTTATCTTAAGTCTGCAACTTCTTAGAGAACATTTAATCTGCACATCTTTGCCAATTGTTGTGTCCTGACAAACTGCGTAAGAGGCCATGACTCGTCCTTTCAAAATCAGGCTGAACGTGAAGCAATCTGAGTGATGTTGGCATGATATGTTTGTCACAGCTGTACCTCTGTTTCTGATGATCCTCCTTTTATGGTGGAGTAAATTGATATCCCCTGGTTTTAACAGGTTACTTTTCTAAAATAAATTATTAAACCATATACTGTGTATTCAGAATGTAGGGACTGAAAGCTGTGTGTAATGATTGTTGATTAACTGTCATCCAGTATTTTTTCTCAGTTGTTTCTTGGCTTATAATCGAGATGTCTTAATGATTGTTCCAAAATGAATAATATGCCTTTTCTGCTTCCGATTGATTTTGATGATACCTCAACTGTCGTTTGTGATTTTTGAATTTGGAAGTTAAATAAAGTGACACTAAATGTCATTAATGTCAGTTTGTCTGTCTCAAACAATATATTGTCTGATCTGGTCGGTATGGTTTCTTACAACCTATGCTGGATCCTACTGTGGGCTTAAATCTTTCCCATGAAGGGGATAAATATCACTTGTTCTGTCTACCACATTTTGTGGTACATTAATTCAATCAGTAACATTTTAAGAGATCAATGGATAAGGGTCGTTCATGATAGAAGACATTTGGCATGACTTTTATCCGTGAGTTTGATGGTGTAACCTATATTTCCCGTCTAATTTGTAGCCTATAGCTCCCTCTAGCGTTCAAATGTCCCACCTGCACATAGCCCCTAATAATTTTGTATAAAGGAATTTAAGAATTTGACATCTCCCTGCCAATAAAAGTCGCTGTTACATTATTAAATGATTCAGACCCACCACTGCAGAAGTTTGGGGGGCCGTGAAACAGATGTATTGTCGAGTAGTAGTGTCTCTGATATGTTATGACACATTATTCTGCAGGCGACATTCACTCTGATTGCTCTTGTCAGCCAGCAGAGCCATCACCGAAGCCTGGTCAGGGATGCATTGGAATCCATTACGTTTGGTGCTGCATTTAATTATACTATAATCTATCCTTATGGGGGCCTTTTGCTCTAAATGAGTCATGTGCATCTAGAGGAGCACTGGGTTATTGTTGAAATTATGAGCATCCACCTCTGTAATCCACCATTTCTCAAATCTTTATTTGCCATAAAGTTTACAATGCTCACCATATATTATGCTGAAATGATTTAGCTATGAATACATCCAAATTTCCAATATCCTCAGCATCATCATCATCGTCATACTTTGAGAGCCTCTGTAAGGAGGACAAACGGTTCAAATGTCCACAGGGCTGACTGCTGAAGTAACCCGGAGCTCCTGTCTGTATGACGAAACGAGCGTCAGAGGTACCGAGCCAACCACAGCCAGCGTCATTTGCACACAAGAAGACCCATACGACGGTGATGCTCGGTAGTGGCTCTCGGGGAGATTTTCGAAGCCTTTGATGGTCTACTTGTGCCTCATTTGGCTTCCAAACCACCTTGATTTTGTCTGCTTTAATGTTCTTAAATGAAATGAACGGTTTGGAGATGCTTTGGAGGAATTTGCTTGTGCGCAAAGGGAGTCTCCATCCCTCTCCTCACAGAGTGGAAACTGGATATGTAGCCGGAGCTCCAGGGGTGTTTCCAGCATAATGCAACTTGGAAGTTATCAAATGATTCTCCAGTTTAGCCCAAAGTAAAGCGCCATAGATGAGATTTCTCTGCGCGACTTCATGGATTTGGGGTGCTGAGGACCTTCTGAAGAACAGACATGGCAGTGCCAAATATGGTGTTCTCTGACGTGGAAACTTTTCTGGACTCGCATCCCGAGTTATTCGAGGACTACCTGAACAGAAAGGGGAATTATAGCATGGTGGAGAAATGGCTCAAGAATCACCAGGCGTGCAAAAGTCCGGCGGCTGCAGCTCCCGCCGAGCCGAGGGAAGAGAAGAGCAGCGCGTGCAAGGACAGCTGGGCAAGCAAATGTGACGGTCTGCAAAGGAGAGCCTCTCAAAGGGAGCTGCGCAAAACTTTCGCCAGATCAAAGGCCATCAATGTGAACAGGACATACGACGAACATGTGAACTCCAGGGCCCAGGAGCCTCTGACCAGCATGAGGAGGAGAGCTCTGCTCAGGAAAGCGAGCTCTCTGCCTCCGACCACTGCGCACATACTGAGCGCACTGCTGGAGTCCAGAGTCAACATCCCCCAGTACCCGTCCACAGCCGTGGATTTTAAATATTACCTCAAAGAACACAACGAAAGAGCGTTTTTCCTGGAGCTTGTAAAAGACATATCCAACGACTTGGATCTAACAAGTCTGAGCTACAAAATCCTTGTGTTTGTTTGTATTATGGTCGATGCAGATCGGTGCTCCTTGTTTCTAGTGGAGGGAACAGGCAACAAGAAGACACTAGTGTCCAAATTCTTTGATGTGCACGCAGGCACCACAGTTTTACCCTCCATGAATTCAGATGAAGTTCAAGTGCCGTGGGGTAAAGGAATCATTGGATATGTGGCTGAACACGGGGAGACAGTGAACATTCCTGACGCTTATCAGGTGCCTGCTCCTCTTTGTGCATGCATGCTTGTGTGCATATGCATGAGTCAGAGAAAGAGACAGGTCATTTTCTTTCCCTCTGTTATTTAATTTGTCACAGGTGATTGATCATTAATCAAACAGAGCCCAGAGCGTGAAAAAAACAGCACCAACAGTTTGCAGGACAGAGCGTGTGTCAAACCACAGATCCACACATGTAACTCTCTGTTGTTTTTGCAATTTGACGTTGTTTTCACTGATTTTAAGACAGTAACATATATGAAATTAAAGCTGCAAGGACTTCTAATTACCTTCAGATGCCAGTTGCCCTTCATTAGTGTAGAAGAAAAGTCTAAGCAGACCTCCCTACATTAATGTCCAAACACAGACACTGCATTTTCTTACAATTAGTGCTTACAGTCTTTCTTTTGCTGCTGTTCCTGTGCCTTTTGCAGGATCGCCGTTTCAGTGATGAAATCGACAAGCTGACAGGGTACAAAACCAAGTCACTCCTGTGCATGCCCATCCGCAACAGTGATGGAGAGATCATTGGAGTCGCTCAGGCCATCAACAAGTCTTCAAGTGGAGAGCTCTTCACTGAAGATGATGAAAAGGTAATTTCATTTTTGTAGTATAAGCGCTGGGTGAAGACACAATGCTAGCATAAGCATGGCGTGTAGTCGCTGGATAGTTTGTGTTGTTTTTTTGGTGTTGAATTTCAAATTGTTGTCTCCACTTCTAACCACGTATGACCTCAGTTCTTGTGTGTACACTTGTTTCATGCACACGTTTCATCTTCATTAAAACTCCCACAGAGTTTATTTTATGTCTGAATCAAACGACTGTTTCAAGCACAAAACAGATAAATATTAAGAACATTCTCAGGTCAGGCTGTTTGGGTATAAGTAGAAAGGAAAGTTGCAAAGAAATTGTGTGCAGACATGCTGCCCAGGGGATGAAACATAACGACAAATGATCCTGTGACTTTCCCTCTTGCACCACCACAAAGTTCAAAGTTCAAAATCTCTACATCTACAATGATTGGCAGAAGGGTTGGTACTGATAATCATGGTTGGGTTGGCTTGGAATTTCATGTCTCTCTGGATGACGTGTAAAAAGTTTGCTGAGTTTGCCTTTTGCGCTATCATCAGGTGAAAGTCTAGTTATACAGTATTTTGGTATAAATACTAATGTCAATGCAATTAGCCTAGCTAGCAAATGTTAGCATGCAAACACACTAACCTAATAGGAGTAAACATTACCTGCCAACAGTCAGCATGTTGACATTGAAACTGTAATTATGTTGTCATGCTGATGTTGCACTTTGGAGTATCAGTGTCTTAGTGAAGCTTTACAGAGGTGCTAGTGTTACATTGTAACAAAGAGTTACGTTGCAGAGCAAAGAAAAAGTACTTCATGATAAGCTTCTGATTCATGTGTGGCATTTCAGAGATGCATGTTTTTGTAGGCAAATACTGTTAGCGTGGCTTTATGTCATTTTCATTCATGTTAATGTTGTTAAACTCTTGAGTTTGAAAAAGCAGATAGCCTATGTGAAAAGGGTTAGGTTTTTTGTCCCTTTTATATTTTGTATTTGGACCTGCAAGCATGCAACATATTTCAGTCATTGTTGGGTGATTCTTTTTCGTGTCCCGATTCTCAGACAGTGTTGCTGATTTTGTTTTTACTTCGATGTTTGAGCTGTTGAACAAATCTGACATGGATGGCAAGACTTCCTAGAAAGAATTGTTGAGTTATCTTTTTTGTAAATGGTTAGATGACACTATCTTAAAAAGCGTTGTTTTTTAATCACCATGACATTTTCATGTGCCAGACTTTCACTGATTCACTCGTCTTCAGTATGAAACCTCAAATTCCCTCAACTTTCCAAAGTGATAAAGTTGATCAATTAACAACTACAGTGTACCTAAATAAGCATATGCTTTTTTGAGTGTTAACAACAATGCAATGGGATTTTCAAAGTGTATATGTAGCCCTCTTATCTGTGCTTCTGTCCACATCCCATATGCCTCAGACTTTAAATTTGGCTGACACCTTGCTTATCCCTCTTTCCCTCCTCTTGCATCCTTTCTTTTTAAACTGAATATTTCACAGACACCAGCTTACATTCTGTTCCTGCTTCCAAACTGATGAATATGTTTAACTAAATAAGTCCCCCAGTTCACTCTGACATGTAACATATGTAGCATAAGTCTGAGTCTTAGTTCTCACTTCGTCTCTCAGCATCATCAACATCTCCTATGGCAGCAGCTTCCAAAGACCCTGTTGTAATTCCACAAAGAATAACAACGTTGTATAAGCTGTAACAGAATCTCTATATGTTAGATCTTTACCTGAGTGCTTAGTGGGACAGCCAGGGTGTCACTCTTCAATTTAGAGTCGATATTGAGTTCCACCATCTTTTTTTTTTTGGCAGGCATAACTTAATCGTTCTCTTTGATGACTGCTTCAGCTCAGTCTGTAACCGGATCAGTCAAGTTGGCAGTTGCAACAAATGAAACGACACAAATCTTTGTGAATGAATATTATATGCAACTATAATATGTCAAAACAGTAGGTGGGGGTGTTACATCTTGCACAGATCCAGATAGTCTTGTGTTCGAGACTGACTGTTTATTTAAATTATTGCTATCATAGAGAGGCAGGAGGAGGAGCACGTGTACGATCCATCAGCACACTTGACTGAGTGTAGCAGAAAGACAGCGACAAGCCGACACACTGACTTGTTCTCTTATTGCAGCTACGAGCCCTAAAGGGAAGAAAGGATGCAACATGAAAGCACAAAGATATTCGTGCTTTTATTATAGAGTTCGGTTTCATTGCAGAACATTTGTTCAATTGTAGCTCTGTTGTAAAAATGTCATCTCTAAACTCCATTGTTCAAGATAGATGCAGATTAGACGTTCTTTTTCCCCCCTTTCCCATGTTTTCAGTACGTTTCACATTGCATTAACATCACGCTAATGCCTGGGATGGCTGCAGCTGAATTAGTAATGAAATGCAATGCTAGCATCAGAGAACACAGTATGCTCCCTGCACAGCACAGCTGCAGCTCTGCTTTTATGGAAGGCCTTGCAATAAGAAAGCGATCACACTTTTCAAAGCATTAAATGATACTCCAATAGCAGTCTTTACAGACTTATTAAAACAAATGTCGTTCTCTATGAATTGAACCTTATAGGATATTTGAACACATTATGTGGCTGGTTTTAAATCCCACGCTTCTTTAATCGCGTCATGTTGCTACCCTGCAAGTTTGCAGTCCTTTGGGGAGCTTGGATAATTGTTCAACTCATACATAATTGCATTGTCTCATTATCTTCTATAGAGGAATATAGTTATTGACTTAATTGAAGTGTATATGCTGACCTCATTGTGCTATCTCTTCCTCTTGCGTCGTCTTGAATTGCTTTTCTTTCACTTTGCATATTGATACATTTAAACACATTTTACATTAAATATATTATTCAGGTGAGCCGTTCTCTCCTCTCACTGCTGTGCTCCCTTTGGCCGCCAAACTCTCAGTCAAATTGGCTCAGAGCAATACTTTAATAACCACTTTCACACAGTTCCCAAATGTAAATTAACAGCTAAAGATGCCACAATTTCTGCTTGGAGCCACATGTTTTCAAACTATTCCAGTAGGATATCAGATTAAGTCCAAATTAGGCAGTGTATCATAGCAAACCGGTTCATAACATAGGTGTAAATAAAAGAGCAAATTGACACAAAAAGCTTAAATGCTTAAATCTAGAGAAAACAAACATAAAAGAACAATGACATAGGTATTTGCATTATGAAGTATTTGAGTAAGAATACATAGAGCAAATTTGCAACAAGTAAGCATTACAACTGCATATTTTAAGCTTGTATTTGCAACCTAGTGCAACACCCAGTCTTTTCAAGGTTAAAAAACAAGAGGACCTAAAACTATGCCTTGGGGGATTCCAAAGTAGAACATTCATGTCTACTGCAATACATTCAGAGGAAAACAAGAAAAAAAACAATGGATGTAAAACAAGAACACATAGAACTAAATATCTGGCAGATAATGGTTATTCATTGACTTGATTTGAGCCATTTCACTGCATATATGATAGCATTGATTTTTGATTTTTTGTGTCTTTATCCAATCGATAAAACTGTGTAACTGTGTTATGAAAGAGGTTTTTCACGATGTGCAAAGCTTATAGTTTTCAGTGAAGACCATAACTCGAGTAGACTTTTTCTCTGAGCACTTAACTTTATACAATATCTTGTATAAATAATTATGTAATGTATAAAAGGAAATTTATATCCAAATTTTAATTTAACCAAAAGACAATGGCCGGTGTGACAGTGGAATCGTTTGTGGAGAAAGCACAAATGATAGTTTCTGCCTTTATCTCTGAATGAAAATTTTATTGATGCATACAATACAATAATGTAGATATCATTTATTTCTATGTCACTTTTAACTTTTGGAAGCAGCTGAATTTATTGAATTCAGTCACTAGTGAATAACATCTAAATTCAACCCCTTGAAAAGCTTTAAAAAAAACTGTGGTTTTCACATCCATAACAAATTTGACCTTATTTAATTTTTAAGACTTTATCATAAATTATTGACACAAACTTCAGACTTCCCAGAAACAGTAACTGCAGTTCATCTTTTAAAATGACAAAGGACATGTTTCTTTTGGGGTTTTGCTTCAACCTCAAAAGAGACACTCTAGTTTTAAAGGTTTCATGCATAAGCTACAAGGATTTATAATGGCAGACCTAATAATTGTCTGAGGAACATTAAGTGTTTACAAAGACTTGATCGGTCTTGATCTTCGTGCACTGTTTAGTTCTTATGGCCTCGCTTTGCTCTTGGCTTATTTCCAGGTACCTGCAATGTGAATGTAGAACAATTGAATTATTTATGGATAATAGCTATTGAGCAGCTCTCCTGGTTTTCTAGCGTGTTTATGAGCTGAGTTGTGTCCATAAATTACAGTCAGTCAGTTCAGTGTATTTAAATGCTCGATTCTGTGGTAAGAAACTTTAGTTTAAAAAAGTAATGTGACATATGACACAAGATATTTATTTGAAGTCTCTGAAGTGTCTTCTGTTATTCACTTTACTATTAATATAAATAATAATGTAAAATAACATTGATTACATTAAAGAATTTGTTGAGCTTTTTATTCCTGTTGCATAAATATTTGATGTCACCGTCAAAAGAAGCAATCATTGCTAAGCGTATTAGCAACTGTTTTGTGCTTTGCTGACCGAAGCTAGGGAGTCCCACAAGAGATCAGAGAAAATGGAGAGCTTCAGTTTTTCTTATTAGGAACAATTCCACACATGCAAAGTGAAAAACCAGTAGCTGTTTTTTCCGCGTGGTAAGTGGAGAAAGAAATGATTGGGTATGTAGTTTCCCTTTGCTTGCCTTATATGACAATCCAGTTGTGCGAAAGGAAGTCATTGAGGTTAGAGAAACTGACTGTCCCCGAGGCCTTGGCCACTTAGTTTCGTTATTAAACCACTCTTTACTGGTCAGTCCACAGGTCTCTAGGCAAAAACGTCTTGTTTGTAATGCAACCTTGTATAATGGCCTGCCTGACAGAATGTAATTAGAGAGAGCAGTGCTTTTCTTGGGTTCCACAGGCAGATCCATAGCCAGATCCCTGAAGTCCTGCTCGCTAATGAATCTGCTCCTGCTGGGCTATTGATGGCCACTGTCTTTCCGGAAGATAATTATTAGAGAATTCCACAGGATGGCTGACATGGCATCATGTTTGAGCTTATTGCTCCGTGTCATCTGTTTTCAGTCTCTGGAACCAAAGCATGAGGTGCTTAATTATGTTTGATGACTGAATGAAGTGCATAAAGTTAATTTACTCATTAGCATGACAGAGTAATATTTCATATCACATACAGATTATAAATGTTTGTAGTTATTTATTTTGTATTAGGCATAATGCTAAAGAGTATCATGTGCAGCGTGTCGGAGCACAAGAACTCGTTAAACTAGTCAAACACAGCATTTAACAAAAGGGTGACAAAGCTTATGTTTCAAACTCCCCTTTTAAGATCTGGTAATATGTATAAATACAGCTCCGGAAAAATTAAGAGACCACTGCAAAAAAAGGTTTTTCTCTGGTTCTTCTATTTATAGGTTTGTGTTTGTGCACTCTGGAGACAACGGTGAACATCCGAGGTTTAGCCAGCGGTTAGCGATAAACGACTTCCGGTCAAGAAAAAGAAACCATATTTGTGATGTACTCTAATTAACGGGTCTTACCTTTGCTGAAATTTTTGACATCATGCTGCAGATTTTTAAAAAGTAAAAATTATGCTTCGTCAGGTCTGTCCTCAAGAGGAGAAGAAAACTACTTTTAAAATGCTCGTTTGTTAAACGGAGGTCGGATCGATCTGACGCATTCGAGGAAGTTGGGAAATCTGAGCGCTGAACATCTTTCATGACACAGCGTCAAGATAATTTATCTCAAGTTGAATTTTAGATTTTAGATGTCTGTTTACAGAGATTAATAAGAAGGTAAATCGTTGTCAGATGACCGCTGATGGGAGCCGGGTTGTCATCACATTTGGCCTACTTTTGCTCTCCACACCAACTGTTTTTCCTGCTTATGCCGCAGCCTGCTGATGCCTGATTGGTCAATATTATTCGGACTACAAGTGTAGTACAAATGGAAACCAGAACACTTGCCATCCCTAAAATCCACCTCCCTGCCTACAGATTCTACATTTCTATGTAGAATCTGTAAATAGAGATTAGTGATTGTCTAAAGTTAACTTTTATTTTATTATATAACAACATTTCTCACTACTTACAAATTTGTCATTTAGGTCTTTAATTTGCAGAACATGATGACTGGTTAAGATAACAAAAAGATGTTTTTCAGAGCTCGAATAATGCAAAGAAAACAGGTTCATGTTCATGTTAAAACAGCAGAATACACATGTTTTAACTCAGGAAGAGTTCAGAAATCAATATTTGATGGAATAATCTGGTTTTTAATTACAGCGTTCATGCATCTTGGAAGTCTTTTACATCGCTGTTGGTGACATTATGCCACTCTTGGAACATAAAATTCAAGCAGCTGGGCTTTGTTCGATGACTTTTGACCGTCCGTTTTCCTCTTGAACACATTCAGGAGGTTTTCAATGGTTCAGATCTGGATTGGGCTGACTATGAAATGAAGAGAGAGATGCTGATTTAAGGAACATTTGGCGTGGTCTCTTAATTTTTTTCCAGAGCTGTAGGTCTGCTTTACATTGCCATTTTTAAAATATATTTTTTAGATACTTTTTTCATGTATTTACACAGTAGCAGTTCATACTCATAGAAGTTTGCAGTCAAAATTTTTAAACTAAGAAATTAGAAGCAAGCAAAATATAAACAAAAAACCCCACATAATAATAGTAAGCAAGATGATGATACCAGATTCAAGCGTGCACACATTAAATTCAGTACTGACACCATGGGTATAGTATCAAGTATATACACACATATCCATATCTACATATATACTTATACACATATCTACCTATTCCTTTGTCATACACATACAAATGTAGACACATACGCACATATTCAAAAACAAATATACACATATGTGTACCTACGAAAACAGTATACTCTTCACACATATACATATACATGGACCATCCAGACATTCAGGAGTGGCATCATTTCATCATATGTATATGTTTCCTCATTCTTTTGCTCCTTCGTCATTGAGTCACCCTTTAGTATCAACATGTTTTTGTTGCTATTGTCCCCATGCTCACAAGAAATTAAAGTTATGCAGCCTACCCTGTCTAGCAGTTGGATTGTGGAGATAAACTGTCGCAATTAGAGCAGGGTGTCACAACATTGTCCTGTCTGTGACGCTGTTTTTAGGTCTACTGTTATCATGGCCCCGCAATAAGAGTAGTCAAGTCATTTAGGAATCAGTTGTGAGAGGAAGAAAAGCAAGGTAAAATGTATATTTAGATATTTATGTATTATAAAAAAATATCAAACTGAAGAAACCTCCAGAAGATCTGTGGACTATTTCTATTTCAAATGTATTTAGTTTTTACAACCTTCCTACTTATCGACACCGTCCTAGAGGACACATTTGTGTCTGATGAGTCTCTAAAAGGTGAAACAGATACCCCAGTATCAGCGGCCACAGCTGAGTAACTTCCCATTCATGCATTGTTGTAGTGTCCCCACCCTCAGGTCACGCTGGAGGCTGGTAAATATTAGTGGGTTTGTTGTACTGATTGTGTTGTTTACACAGCAGCCAGATGCTAAAGATAGATTGCCAAACAAAGAGGCAGAGTGAGGAAGCACACAACCTAAATTCTATTGATCACATGTTATGGGGGTTGAGTGTCTTCCTGATAAGGCTGCATTGTAGTCGTATAGAACTCAACCTGTGTATTTACATGCAGTCGCTGCCGCCTCTCAGCAGCCTGCGCAGAGCGTGCGTGCATATTGATGTTCATTATGAATCAACTGTGGAAAGAAAATGTAGTTCGATTCCAAACTAGTAAGACGTTGATTCAATTTCAGGATACATATTAACGACAGTCATTTGGCCACATCAAGCGGTTACATTATTTATGTGAAGGAAATATGAGTGAAATAAGGACTTTATGTTATCAGCCTGAGGCGCAGTAACGCAGACTAATCAGTCAACTGGTAAAATGTCAGTTGAATTGATTAATTTGTCCGAGCAAGTAATGATGCCAATGAAAGGCTATTTCTTATTTGTCCCAATTCAGAAGAGAAGTTCTTCTTGGAGGAAAATACTACTCACTCGCTTTAGAATACTACTCAATCTCTGAGGTCAAACAAAGCTGAATGCAACATTTGCAAAGTAGTTCATTTCTACCCTCCTTTGCACTCTGCTGTCTGTAGATGCTTGGACTGGGTTAAACCAGTGGAAGGGCTGTGTATGGTGTGCATGATACAGACTAAATGGGGAACCACTCACAGAGATCCTACTTTTATTTCTAATGGCGAGTGTCCTGGCCAAGACAGGAGCAGCAAATTTTAACAAAGTTTCAGATGTACAACACACAACAATTACAAACACAAGTCAGCATTTTCTGGGTCACATAGCGGAAAGTCATTCATGAAAGCATCAACCTGATGCATCTTCATCCAACGCCTTCAGTCTAGATTTAAAGAGATCAGCTCTAGACCCAAATCCTCCTGCAGCAGGAGCAGCATTTTTCCCCATTTCAAGACGCACCACTGGGACAAATAGCGAAACTAAGTCAGAGTGTAGACTGTAGCTTCCAGCCTTATTCATACGTAATTAAGAGGGACGCAAGTTAAGAATTGCCTTATAAATAAGGACATGCCAGTGATTTAGTCTACGGTTGGCTCCCTAAGCATTCAGGGAGCAATGATGAGTTAGGGCCTTAGGATTTGTAACAAACATTAATGCTCCGTGATATACAGCATCCAGAGAGTGAAGGCCTTGAGAAGGTGCATGCATATATAAAACATCACCGTTGTCAATCAGGGGCATAAAAGTAACAGCAACAAGTCTTTTGTTTTTTGCAGCAAAAGAAAAACAGGATTTATTTCTTCTTTACGAGTTGCTGAATATGAAGCTTAAAAGATAGCCGATCATCAGTTAAGTCCCAGGTGTTTATGGGAAGATACAGACTCAATCACATCACCCTGAAATGTAAAAATAATAATAATAGTGATACCTTATAATGTACTAATATTGTGAAATCAGGCACCATCTTTGATTTGTGTGCGTAATGATGAGTGTTTAATATGTCTACAGGTGCTGCAGATGTACCTGCCATTCTGTGGTATCGCCATCTCCAACGCCCAACTCTTCGCCGCCTCAAGAAAGGAGTACGACAGGAGTCGGGTAAGGGCAGCAGGGCCGACCAGGATAATAACCCCCACCCACCCGTCCCTAGGATCAGCATTACTTCCTCCCCCCTGATGCTGACATGGAGGCTGAGTATTGATCAGCAGCGGCCCACTTGCTGCCACTGCAGTGGGGATCACAGCGCAGCATGCAGCCCTGCATGGACACTTTCTGTGGATGTGTTAGTGGGGAGGGGGGATGGGCCTGTTTCCAGACGAGGGCCTGGCCCGCGATCTAAATCTCTTTGGGAATGTTAAGAGATGCACTAATTCATGTCGCACATTGATCTGTGATGGAAGAGAACATAATGAGAACACAGCTCAGTGAATGGCGGAGAGCTCCCTTTACAGCATATGATTTTTATGTGTTTGTGTATTAAATTGGATTGGCAGTGCCTAAGATAAAGGGCCTAATTAACTTTTATTGGGCAAACTAATCATGTTATCATCCTGATGGTTTATGGGTTAAGGAGAAAAGTAAAAATCAGGCTGAGCGCGGCAAAACATCTTTATTGGAAGGGTTTCTGTGTTACCTGCTGGCAGGCTGTGGGGAATAAGTGGTGTCTTTTTCTCTCGCTGGTGTTCAGGCACTCTTGGAGGTAGTCAATGACCTGTTTGAGGAGCAGACTGACCTGGAGAAGATTGTCAGGAAGATCATGCACCGTGCCCAGACATTGCTAAAGTGCGAGCGCTGCTCTGTTCAGCTGCTGGAGGACATTGAGTCACCGGTACGGAGTCTTTTTTGAACGTTGTGCATGTTCATGTCTGTTCTTTCTGTCTGCCTTCATATTTATCAGTGAAAGCTGTCCATGCATTTCTTCCAAGAGCTTTACTTATTCTCCGCTTTATTTTCTTCCCTTTTTCAGGTGGTAAAGTTCACCAAGTCGTTTGAGCTTCTGTCCCCTAAGTGTAGCGCAGACACTGAGAGCAGGTATGTTCAAATCGACTCCACTCTTCACTAACACGCCTTTTCTTTCCCTTTCTCACGTCTAATACGAGCAACCTTTTCACTAAACAGTCATATCTGCTCCGTTGTTTGCCCTCGGCTCCGCGGCACCTTTAAATTCTGCACGGAGCCTTGTTTGAATTTGTAAAGCTTCCATCAAGGACGAAAAGTAAGGGACGTATAAAAATTGAATATTCTGTCGTGCTGTGGGAGTAATATGCGGATTGTGAATAGAAGGCATACTGTAGGAGCCCCGCTTAATTGGGTTTTGCTGCTTCTCTCGGCTGCCAGGCACGGCTGAGTGGAGAAACAGAGGCTTAATATTGTGTGGGATGTTTATGGATGAAAACCAACACTGAAAGGAAGGAAAATTATCCCCTGAGTCCTGCACTTGCCATAACTGATATGGTCACTTTAAGGCAGCAAACAGCAACATAATTTAAAAAGAATATCATACAAGGAATAAAGATAGTAAGAAATAAGGAGTAATCAAAGAAATGTCTGCTCCACTGGCCAAAAACACACTCCCTACTCATCTGTGTTTCCAGCCAGTTTGTGATTTCAAGTGTTAAAACTACACATTTCAAACGAAGCATTATCTCTGCCATGTCTTCCTAAAGGTTCACATCTGAATAACAAAGGCTGCTGTGCAAGATTTATGTGTGTAATTAAGTGAATAAATTCGGTGTCAAAAGGCGGGCGAACTGTAGGATTTCTTATGTGCCTTACAATCCCCAGCCGCCCCCATGGGGTGGATAACGCTGAGCGAGTGTACAGCGCTGCGAGCGTGTCTGTGGCAGCTAAATGACAGACATAAGACAGGGACGAGAAAGAGAGGTGAGAGAAGGAGCAGGAAAGAAAAAAGGGACTAATGCATCTTGCCCTCACACCCATGAAGTTTATCCCCCAGCGCACACCGGGTTCCATATCAACACACAGCTGTATCGCTACATCAAAGGGACTCAAAGGATCTGACATCAGTGTCTCTCCGTCTTTATTCTAATCTTGAGAGACAAAGTGAGCCGCAGTGAACATTTACCTTGTTGCGTTTGAAAGTAAAAAAAAGTCAGCAGCAGCTCGCTGCAATAAATATGAATGGGAAGTCTGTGCAGCGATGCAGGTGTTTCTGTGGCACAGTGTGGGGGCGTTTGGCAATGAGGAAGACAATCGCACAATTAACTTTTCATCATTTCATAAGCTGCAGGAGAAGCTCGCTGATATATACTGTATGAGAAGTTCATTAAATTCAAGTCAATGTAAAAGAGGCTCCGCGAGGAGACATAGCAAGCTTCACTTCAGGCGTGACAGAGAATAAAACCTCTTTACTTAAATATAATAAAAATATATCTTAATAACAACTAAATTATGAGCTAAGGAAGTGTTACAAACCTCTCTTGAGGAAAGGCAAGTGGACAAATTAGGCCCAGAACCATTTCTTTGATCATCTTCTGTTATGTTTTCTAACCCTAGTTTCAAAGACAGCATGGAGAAATCGTCCTACTCCGACTGGCTCATCAACAACAGCATCGCAGAGCTGGTAGCCTCCACAGGACTCCCTGTGAACATCAGCGACGCCTATCAGGATCCTCGCTTTGATGCTGAGGTAAAGACACAACGACCTACCTCTCAACCTCATAGATTGTAAGTGAAATGATGTGACCTCAGTTAGCAGTACGAAAGAACAGCATGAACTATCCGCTGGCTCGCGTGGAGTCCCTGGTATTTTTAACCTCATGAGGACGTTCACAAGTAGATGTCACATGCGAGTCAATGAGGTCACATGGGATTCATTAACGGCTGTGAAAGCGCCCGCGGAGCGATGATGTCAGGATGGCGTTTTGGAAGTTCGCAGACGGATGGTTTGAAGCATGAATGAAGGAGACCATCGATGTCAAACTGTAACATCCATCCTCGAGATGTTTATCTGTTTACATGAATGTTTGACATTCAAATAACATAACAATTACGCTGCTAATTGATGGAATTTTAATCTCTCACGTGTTGTCATGTGACCTTAATGACTCGTGGTGTGCAGAGTGCACACAGATGATCTTGGTAAATGTGTACTGTGTGGAAAAGCTACCACACTGCTTCTCACTTTGTTAGCGCTCTTACTGCGGTTAAGGATTGTTACTGACCTCTGCATCCTGCAGATTTTATATTTTTATGCAGCCTGCTTTTCATTGGAGCTGGAGCATGAATGCAGCAACGCTCCTCTAGATGAAACACAGTTAGTTTATAATGGCCTAAATAATGATTTAAATAATAAGATTTGTGACAAAGTGAAGTTGCAATTTAATTTGGTTAATTTTCCAGTAATTTCTTTGTTAATCAATCAATGGTTTGTCCCATACTTTGTCAGAAAATAGAGGAAAGAGTCTTCATAACCCGAAGAAACTTTGTTGATGGAATTATGAGGATAAATAGTGCAAGGAATTATTTAACGCAATGGATAATAACCCTTACTATGTACCATACTTACTCTCTCTAGGCAGACCAGTTCTCAGACTTCCACATCCGCTCTGTGCTCTGTGTGCCCATATGGAACAGCAACCATCAAATCATCGGTGAGTTGACAAATGGAGCTTCTATTTCTCTTAAATAAATTTGATTTACTTGAAGAGTTTTATTAGATATATCGTACAATTTTTGGGGGCGGCTGTGGCTCAGTGGTTGTCTTTCAATCGGAAGGTTGGTGGTTCCCTGGCTCCCTCAGTCTACAAGTTGAAGTGTCCTCGGGCAAGACACTGAACCTGGCATAGCCATCGGTGTGTGAATGTGATGAATGATTGACAGTTGGGCACTTTAGGTAGCAGCCTCTCTGCTGTGACATGTTGTGTGAAAGCGCTGTGAGTGGTCGCAAGACTAGAAAGCGCTACATAAGTCCATTTCATACGTTTATTAAAAGGAATGCAGACGGCTTTTCAAAAATGTAAGAACCTAGCTTAGAGATTTTATCCCGATAGAGCATTATTGAGGTCAGCCAATGATGTTGGGCGATGAGGCCTGGCTCACAGACAGCGTCCCAGTTTATCCTACAGGTGTTGGAGGTTGAGGTCAGTCTAGTTCTTTAACACCCATATCGGTAAGACACTTTCTTTGTGACATGAAGCACTGATTAAACAGGAAAATACCTTTCCAAGATGGCCGCCTCAAAGTTGGAAACATGCAGTAAAAAAAAAAGATAATGACTTTAATTGACGGACAACATTAGCTAAACCAATCACAAAGAGACCAAACCACCAGACATACTTCTGGCCTTAAAGTGTACATCTGATTAAGATAATTACGTAGATATTTAGCCCTTAATTCATTTTGGAATCATAATGTAGGGTTCACATTTTGTGCTGCATTCTGGACAATAAGTGGGACAGGAGCTGAGGCTGCATGTGTGTGCTGCATCACCACTCCACACTTAGAGGTGGAGTTCCCTGTTTCTGGCCGTGTGCTTCGTGTTTGTGAATCAGCCCCGGGCCCCAACACCACACTGACACTCTGATAAATCATTGATCTCTCGTCTGGTTTTAGTGCTGGATATTGCGGGGAGGAGCAACGATAGCAGCTCCGCTCGGTCCTCTGAGATCTGACGCAGGAAGTCATTAGTTTTATTCCAGTGCAAAGTGATCAGCATTTCTGCTGCAGATGCTCGGTTAAGACCTGCGTGTTTCGGTGTGTGTGTGTGTGTGTGTGTGTGTGATGTCCGTGTGTACTCGTGCTTTTTTTTTTTTTGCGTAGGTGTAAGCGCATTTGTCGGGGAGTGGAGAGGAAGGAGGAAGAGGAACAGAAAGAGTGAGGGGAGAAAGAAATGCAGCGCGTGTGGGTGGCACCTGAGGATCGGGAGTGAAAAACCATTTTACAAACAAGGCAGCAGGAGAGGAAATTCTCAAGTCAAGGATGCATTAAGTTAGAATATGAACGTCCTTGTGTCGTCTGCCAAGGTTACAGTCAGCTCCTTCGAAATGTGCGAGACATAATGTGACAATAATAAGGTCTGATGTTAGCAAAGCTCTTATAAATACTCCATGACAGTAGCTTAACTAAAAGCAGCTGGAAACACAGTTATTTATTTAGTGTGTGATTTCTAAGAATAAATGACAAGTTGGCTTTGCTAGCCTGAAATGTCGTTTTGGGTTGATTCTTGGAGATGTTGTTGGCTCTTCAGAGAAAGGCAGCTCATGTTGAAGCTCACGTTCAGCCGGCATTGGTCTAAAAAATAGCAGGTTAACATGGACATTCAATGCAGGAGTATGTAGGCTCAGGATTTTAAACTCGCCTGCTGACTGACTGTCAGATCAGTTCTTTGCTTTTATTAAACATGTTTCATTTCTGAATGTTGAATCAGGACAAATCATGTATGTGATAATTTAGTTTAAAGAGGGGGTCTTATGCCGTTTCACATTTTAAGACATAAAGTTAGTTAATGGGTGAAGTTTAAAATCTGTAGTTAGAAGTATGTTGGAGTAATCCCCAGGCTGCTGTGAACGCCAGGTTTCACACAATTTGTTCTAGAAAGTGAAAAGCCTTTAGTTTATTATTATTGTGTATAATAGCATTACAATCACATTTATTAGTTTTTTATTGCTTTACTGGCAATAATACATACATTTATCAGCAGTTAACTAAACAGTTACAAGCTTTTTGCAGCTTCAATCTAAAGTGAGAACAGCAACTTATTAAGGAAATAAATATAATAAAATTCAACTTAGCTGTCAATTATTTTATTAATTGAAAAAGGATTTCCCTTTTCCACTTAAAAATAGTCCGTTACACTCACAGTGAAAGCTGCGTCCATAGCAACGGTTAACTCTGTAGCCTTCTTAAAATGAGTTAAGCTAGCTAATATCACTCACACTAAATGGAAACGTTTCCACTGATGGTGAAGTAAAACACGGTGAACCGGGCCACAGGAATCAGCGCAGCACACGAATGAGTTTTCTGTCTCGTCACTGTCAGAGTCTGTTGACATTTTCTTTTCCATTCACCGTCTTTAAACTCTGCTGTATCCCGTACTGTGTTCTGTTTAATGTTTACTTCATGTGCCGTCTTCAGTTTTGTAGATCACTCTGTTTTAACTTTTATTGCTTTCTCTCCGCTGTTTTTGGTCTCTCTTTTTTCCCTCTGTAAACAGACCAACTTCAAATTTGCCGGACTTCTTTCAGCAGATTGATATGATTACAGTTAGTCCTCTGGATTGTGTGATTAGAGCTGCACCCCTAGCAACGGTCTGTTCTTCATAGCAACAGTCTGTTATCGGGAAATAGCAGACCTCGGAATGCCCTAATTAACCAATTAGAATCAAGTATTTGACTCAGCCGTGTAATAAAAAGAGATAACAAACATATAACAGAGCTGTGTTTTACAATCATATTATTTTTTTTCACATTTCTGGGAAACACTTGCTACATTTGTAAAATGTCAGAGTTAACAATTATTTGGTGCCACAGGGCTCAGAGCAGTCATTTAGTTCGCTTTACTCGCTGATAGATCGCACCATCATTTCTGAGGGGGCAATGATAGATCAGAAAAGACACCAGCCCTCTATTTTGAATTTAATAACGCCATAATGAAAACTGTTTTCAGCGTCAACACTAACCTCTGTTTCACCTCTGTGGATTTACAGCTAAACATTTAAATTAAAATGTCACTTTGGCAGCTTTGTTTGACCTTTTACAGATAAGTAAGAATGCTAATGTGATGTTTAATTACTTTTTAGCATCATTTCAAAGTGACAATAAAGTCTCCATCAATTAATTTTTTTTTACACCTTATCAACAAAGCCGTTCTCTGTTTTTAATTACACGATGGGAGAAGGCACCTAAACGGGGAATAATGCTGTCAAATAAGAGAAGCTTCAGTCCCGCTGCTGCATTGTGGGAAATAACTGGACGCCAAAGATTGCATTGATTGAATGCCAATTTCACCAAGGCTGCATTTAAGTCATTTTGTATAACCAAACTGCTTTCATTCACACAGCTGGTTTTGCTATACAGAGTATCTGAATATGCTGCTGTTTGTGTGACAGGATGTTATGTCTGCTTCATTTACATTAATAATGAACGCTAGAGGATGACATGGAGTGTGTGGGTTTGATCCTCTTTTAATTGCAGGCAGGTTACATGGAGACTCGTCAATATCACCCATAAAACATCAAGTTTCAATGTAGTGATAAACTGTCGTTGTGTAACAGGTGTCGCCCAGGTGCTGAACAGGCTCGATGGGAAACCGTTCGATGATGCAGACCAGCGTCTGTTTGAGGTATTATATTCTGTCATTTTAAACAACCAGCAGCCTGCAAGTGTGTGACGAACTTTTGTTGTTAAGTGTGTCTGCTTTTGCTCTTTTTTTTTTAGGCATTTGTGATCTTCTGCGGCCTCGGCATCAACAACACCATCATGTACGACCAAGTGAAGAAGTCCTGGGCCAAGCAGTCTGTGGCTCTGGATGTAAGAACACAACATTCACTTTGGTTTCCTGCTTAATATCACAATTACTATGACAGCTGCTTCAGCTTCCTGCTGTCATGCAACTTCATTCCCTCCCTCAGATGATTTTTCTCAGTGCGTCCTCTCTTTTCTTTCTACCCCATTAGCTCTAATTGTGTGTTAATTTTCATTTCCAGTCAACATATGTTCTGTGCTGAAACATTTACCCACAAGTCATTGGTATCAGCCGCTGCTGCATTGCTAATATAAACCCTTTCTTACTTACTCTCTCTCTGGGGTCTTTGTGCTTGCCTCCTTTTTTTTTTTAAGTCTCATATTTCCACAAGAACGTACGCATAATAAAAAGTGCTGATCTCTCTTCGTAGATAACCTTCTCACAAAGGTTTTATTGAAAATTAATGAGAGGCAGTGAAAAGCAATCCCTCATCTGCCCTGCAGTATGCAGCCATTCAGCACCGCTCAGCCTTTACAGTATGTCCTTAGATTACAATGGGGATCTTTCAGGTGCATTATAGTAGTTAGCAGCACTCTGTTTCACAATAGGTGAAGCAGAGAACAGAGAGAGAGAGCGTTTAAAGGAGAGGCACAGAATGAACTAATATGTAGATGCATTGCTTCTGGCAGCACTGAATAAACATGAGCATTTATGATCAAATAAGCAGCTGCAGGTCTGTGCGAGGTATTTCTCTCAGGAAATGAAGGGAACATGGCGATGGAATCAGGGCTGACATCGCTGCTCTTGTAGATCGTTCTAGAGAAGAGGGTTGACTTCCTCATATAGAGGATCCATCGTACTGTACTGCTAAAATGCCAGCGTGCTATTTTATGGATTTGAAAAAAACATTGAGTGACACTGTGTTGTTATTTTGCAGGTTCTGTCTTACCATGCCACCTGCTCCAAGACTGAAGTTGACAAATTCAAGGTAACACATTGTCACTGTTTTAATCGTTACATTTGTCTTGCAGAACTTGTGTCGACTCATATGAGACATTGCTTATTACTGAATTTGCATTGCTATTAGGAAAAGACTGGTGTGTTTTATGTGTAGCCGGGATGAGTCACACGCTCACGTTCAAATTGTCCTCTCTGATTTTTTTCTGTCAAAGCAATTAAAAGAAATCCAGTTGTCTTCCAGCCAGTGTGGTGGTACATGAGTCCATGACTCGTGACTCAACTTGGACTCGAGCACTGATGACTCAGACTTGGACTCGAGCGTTGACTGCATTTGGACTCAGAAGATGGAGAGGAGGACTTGGACTTATTTAATTCTTTTAATTTTTTTTGTATGAGGCCCAAATTATTATTTTAGTTTCGAGCAAGGGCTGGACCGTGCGTTCACCTGCACGCGCGTTTACGTGCCGTCTCGTTCAGCGACAGTTCCTGGCAGGAACCGCCTAAAGAGGCGCCACTAGTCGCACGTGTTGCTTTCAAAGATTTTACAGCAAATGCCCACAAGAGCAGAGCAACATGTTCAATTTGTTAAAAGAACCATGGAGGAGAAGATGGAACAGCCTCAAACTCCCTTATGCTGTGCTGAAGTGGAAAACCGACTCGGCTCAGACACAACCTGGAAATGGACTTGACTAGGACTTAGGTAATGGGGACTCGACTCGGACTCGAGATTATGTGACTCAACTACAACACTGCATTCAGCGTAGATAACAAACTTAGAAGCTACTTCATTTGACAGAGGAAACAAAATGTTCATACTGCTGAATAAAGTTGACAAATAAAAAGAAGCAAATAATAAATTAAATATAAAATAAAGTTTCTTCCTAAATTTCTGGATAACAACACAACATTTGGACCTCTATAAGTACATCAGATAAAAATCAACCAGCATTTTGTGAAGTAATCCTTCAACAACAGAGGATCATTCACAAATTAGCCAACCATCTGCAACAGCGTCTGCTGCTGCCAGGAGGACTCTCCAGAGCACCACGTTTATATTTAAGGCACTCTGAGGACATCTTGACCACGAGTCTTGCCAGGGAGTATTTTTATACGAGCGAGTCCCCCTCTTGCTTTATTGTGCACACGCAGAGTAATCCCCACACACGCATACCCCTCGCGTGATTCAGATCAGCCCATTGATCTCACACTCTTCGGCTGGCTGATAGTCAGAAAATGACAGCAAGCGTAACATCAATAGGAGTTTGTTAGACTTAACGGTACACACAGTATGTCCTCATGTTGGCATTGCCTTCCTAACGGATCCATAAATACAGAATATTTTCCGATTATAGGTGTTCTGATGAGGATAGTCTGTGCTTTACATCTTGCGGTGTATACACTCTCAGTTTGTGATCATCAGGTTGCTCTGTCGGTGCGTGTAATTGCCGTAATGAAATTTAATTGTTTTCTAGCACTGAAGATGCATTCCTTAATGCATAGGCTTTAAACCGAGTTCAATTAAGACGTATTAGAGAAAACAAAGATATTAAAGGCTCATTATGATGACACATTTAATACAATTATGATGCAAGGCATGAGTAGAAAAATGGACTGAAATTCCTTTGGTGCCTGAAATCTTGGAAGTTTAGCTTATAATGCATTTGTTTTGCTCATGGGCCCTTTAATTACAATACAGTATCTTTCACCAGCTTTAATAGGACGAAAACGTCCACAGCAACCGGGAGCAGTTATTGGCAGCCTTTCCTCCGGGTTTCATTTCCCACTTCCTCCTCTCTGTGCGGCGGCTACATATGTGCCGAGAATTCCCCACTGAAAACAAACTAATTGTGGTATTTGAATGAATTATTCCAATCAATAGGCAATTATTCTCAATGCATTATTTATAGAGATGAAAAAATCAAAATATCTACATTTTTAATTGGCATGACATTTCTGAAATATAGATATGACCTATTTTCCTGCACTTTCATGTGTACCATTTTCCCCTGTGGCCATTACCGCCGAGTGAGAACCCCGCATTTTCAGTTTGCTCTTGTGATCTTTCAGCCCCCACCACCCAGCGCCGCGCTCTCCTTCCTTCTCCCCCCCCACTTTCTTTCATAACTGCTCCACATATGAAGCCTTATGGAGGACACTTGACTGGGATTCCACCAGAGTGCAAATGGCAGCGGCAAACAAACCCGGCTGACATTTCTTAACCTGCGGCTGTGAATTAAGAGAGAGCGGAGTATACCTGCTGCCCTGATGAGCAAACACGGAGCTCCGGTGGCTGTTAGAGAGGAGAGAGAAACTATCACACACACGTCTGTAAGAGAGCTCTGACTCTCAGGTTGGAAAGCGTGGAACAGTTGTATTATGAAAGCTGACTGGAGGCAGATTAGACCTGTGCTCGTAGTGCTCATTAGACCACAGAGGACAGAGAAGCTTCAGGATGAATATGGTTAATTGGAGTCACGTATGTCTCGCGCATTTTTGTTTGAATATTAGTAGAAAAAAAGCAGTTGATGATTACGCCTGCACAGCTTTTTCAATGAGCTCTGAAAGTAAACAACGGTGAAATCCTCCGGTTAGCTCCCTCATTAATCTTAACCCTCTCCAAATGAGTCCTCAGAGTCTTAATTAGCATGTCTCCATATTTCCATGTATCATCTGAAAATGGCACAGCATCCCCTGACCTCTCCATCCTCCTCTGCTCCCTGACCTCATGCTCGCTCTCCTAATTAATGTTTTCTCAGGCTGCTAATATCCCCCTGGTTTGCGAGCTGGGTATCGATAAGCTCTCCTTCGACGATTTCTCTCTGGATGTCGACGCCATGATAACGGCCGCTCTGAGGATGTTTATGGAGTTGGGAATGGTGCAGAAATTTAAGATTGACTATGAGGTGAGATTTTCTCTTTATATTTGACTGGATTTGCCCACAACACTTAAAAACCTTTGGAAGCTAAATGCTAATTTAGTTTCATGACAACCGCTGACCCGTGTTCTAATTTCTTTCCCCTCCAGACCCTGTGCAGATGGCTGCTGACTGTCAGGAAGAACTACAGAATGGTTCTCTATCACAACTGGAGACATGCCTTCAATGTCTGCCAGTGCATGTTTGCCATGCTAACGGTAAGCATCATGCTATAATAGCTGTACATCATAGGATCAATTCAGTCAGAGGCACTAGTGCTGAGGAATTAACCATTTATAGAAATGATTCATAACCTTAGATTGCAACAAAGCCACACACACACACACACACACACACACACACACACACACACACACATGCAATAACATTAGATTTAATAGCAAACTCGGCTATCATCTGACGACGATATGGCCTCTGGGAGCAACGGTAAACATGTCGGGCGTGTCCGATTTAGCCAGCGTTTAGCGATAAGGACTTCCAGCCAAGGCTTCCTGTTCCGTGTGCTGCTTTGTTTACAGTCCAGTTAGCAACTTGAAAAGCAACCATGTGTTCAGATCAAAAGTGAAGCAAATTTCGCCCCTTATAAACGTTGTCATTTCTTGGTTCTGCCGGAGGAACACCTGTTTATCTGTTTGTGCTGAGTCTCAGTTTCACTGTAAATAGTAAGTTACACAGAGGCTGCAGTCTGGCTTACTGCAGCGGTATTAACCCGAAAAAATATGTTTTTCTAGTAATTTACGTGTAATTAACAGGTCTTAAGTTTGCGAAAATCACAAGGTCATGAGGCAGATTAATAATAAGTAAAAATGGAATGCAAAGTTCTCAAGAGGAGAAGAAAACAACTTAAAAATGCTCGTTTGTTGAATGAAAGTCGGATCAATAATTTGCATTCAAGGGAGTCTGGAAATCGGCTTTCGTGACACAGCGTCAAGCGAATTTGTTTCAAGTTGAATTTTAGATTTAGAACGGCTTGTTAGCTGTTAGCATGCAGATGTCTTTTTATAGAGATTAATAAGAAGCTAAATCGTTGTCAGATAGACGCTGATGGGAGCCGGGATGTCATTGCGGCATTACGTTCCGTCTGCTTTTGCTCTCCACACGGACTGTTTGTTCTGCATACGCTGCAGCCTGCTGATTCGTGATTGGTCAATATTACTCAGATACAAGCGTAGAACAAACGGAAACCAGAAGACTTGCCATCCCTGAAATACATGTCCCTGCCCACAGATTCTACATTTCTATGTAGTTACATTTAATTACATTTGAACTTGAACATTTGACAAATGAACAGTGTCATGTTTTCTAATCTGTTGTCGGTGCCATCATCCTCATTCTGGCGCACCTATAAAGATGTTATTTACATTAAGCATTAATGATATGTCTGCAAGAGCTAAGAGCAGGAGCAACCAGAAAGGGGCGGAGCCTATTGAAGTTTCTGATGCCCCAGATAAAAAAGTAACTTTGCGTTTATAGCCACAAAAAGAGTTGATCGACAGGGAGGACAGGGACTTATCCTTGTTGGAGAGCGCTGAAAGAAGAGGTCATATGTTTTGAGCGCACATCCTCACTTTTTGTGTTGTTACAAAAAGGGGAGACAAAAGTTACCCACTGCAGGTTTAATGAAGGCTTAATGTTCATTTACCAGCTGTTTTTTTTAGGTAGTCAGTACATGACTATGTTGAAATGGCTGCGATTCAAATTACAACTCGTGTATAACTAACTATACAAACAGCTGGTTGTGTGCAGAGTCAAACCAGCAACGTTTGTTTGAACACAGACCCCCAGAGAATTACTTCATCAGGCCTGTACTTCATGAAGTCCTTTGGGGCAACACACACACACACACACACACACACACACACACACTGTTATACAAACACCACAGAGTAGTTCATTTAATCAAGCACAGCATCAATGCACCGTGCCCCATCTGAATTGATTATTGGCAGGGGGAAATGAAACAGCAGAGTGTAAGCTGTTCTGTGGCCCTCCACTCTCCTGCCATGTGCTTTAATGAGTGGACTGAGGGCCGTGCTATCTTTGCCGCTATCCTCACTATGACCTACAGTGACTCACTCGGCTCATGGCCTCCAGAACCCATTCATCTATTTGACTGTGTTACTGCGGCCCGACCGGCTGACCTGCGAGACACTGTTATTTAAGGATAATGTGCTTTCGTAGAATAAGAGAAAAAGAGCTGCTGTGATCAAGGAGCGTGTGTGTGTGTTTGTTTCCTCATTGACCTCTGCTCTTCTCTTCCAATCAGACGGCGGGCTTCCAGGAGACTCTTACAGAGGTGGAGATCTTAGCGCTTATTGTGGGCTGCGTGTGCCACGACTTGGACCACAGGGGCACCAACAACGCTTTTCAGGCCAAGTAAGCGCTTTATGTTTGCCTCCACCATACACACACACACACACACACACACAAACGCGCTCCCTCCCACGCACTGTTTACAGCGTGTTTTCCCACCTGCAGCAGCAGTCTGCAGTGTTACAGCCCAGATCAGCCAGAGTCAAGCAGCAGGTTGTATAAGGCTTATATAAGGGTCTGCTTAACGAAGAGTCTGTAAACACAGCTGAGTCTGAACACAATTAGATCAGCAGGTAAAACTGCTATTAAATTCTACACCTAATGGTCTAAGTTCTCACAAAGGCTATGATACAAAACAGGATGGAAACACCGTGAAAAGAAAATCTAAACAAGGGAAAAAAAGCTCTTTATTTTACTTTGCACGTGGCTTTACTTTTCAGATTTATTATTTGAATGCCTTTATCTTTTAAACCATGTCTTTACCTTCAGTGCACCAGCTACCCGAGTATTCCCTCTCTGCATTAAATGATCATATTCAGTGTGTAACTGTTGAATTTCAGCTGCAGTTAAGATTATGGCTCTTCAGCTTCTTATGTTATTGAGCCATAAGTTGGCGACAGAGTGCGGAGAGGACTGCTGAGGGAATTCCAACAGACTCAACAGCACACTTTGTTTATCAGTATGTGTTGAATGCTGATTATGTTTCCCTTTTCTTGATCCCTGTGTGTGTTGTGTGTGTGTGTGTGTGTGTGTGTGTGTGTGTGTGTGTGTCAGGACCGGCTCAGCCCTCGCTCTGCTTTATGGGACCTCTGCTACGCTGGAGCACCACCACTTCAACCATGCTGTTATGATCCTGCAGAGCGAGGTGCGCTATGTTCCAATATCTGCTGCAATGCAGTTACCATGGAGGTTCTGCTGATGCCCAACACTGCATGTTGAGTTTGTGCAACACAAATTGTATATCAGTACTCTGCTGTGTCGTGTACTCACAAAGAGACTAGATTAAAACACAGTTTAAAGTCTAGTCCAAGCTAAAACAACAAAGACATTAAGGTACAGATACATGTTTGTATTATGTTGCATCTTGTATAAAGGTCATGGACAAAATAGTAGGAACACAACTGTAGTCAGTATAATGCAACATAATGCACCATAAACTCCAGAATACCAGTGGAATAAAACATCTGTAAAACATTTTCAACAGAAAGTGAACATTATAAACTTAATGAAGTTTGGATTTATTGTTGTTGTATGAGACTGTATTAGCTGTAGCTGCAAGAAAGTGTATTTAACATGTTCACTTAAAGTAACTTTTCATGGCACTTGTATCCTCTGAAGAAGCTACGTACTGCTATAGTTTATAGGCAATTACTACACGGCTGTGTTAAACACTTGATTCTGATTGGTTGATTAGAACCTTCTGAGGTCTGCTATTTCTCGATAACAGACCGTTGCTATGAAGAACAGACCGTTGCTAGGGATGCGGCTTTAATCACACAATCCGGAGGGCTAACTGTAATTACATCAATCCTCCGAAAGAAGTCAGGTAAATTTGGCGTTGGTTAGTTTACTGAGGGAAAACAAGAAAAAAGACAAAAACAGTGGAGAGAAAGCAATTAAGGTTAAAGACGCAAAAACTGTAGGCTACGATACAGAGATGTACAAAACTGAAGACAGCACATGAGGTAAACATTGAACTGAACACAGTACGACACAGTGACGAGACAGAAAACCTGCGGCCCCGTTCACCGTGTCTTACTTCACCATCAGAGGAATTATTTCCATTTAATGAGAGTGCAAACAGCTGACTTTACTCACTTAAATGTGAGAAATAAACCTATTTTAAGAAGCCTACAGAGTTAACCGTTGCTATGGACGCAGCTCTCACTGTGAGTTTCCAAATCAATATATTGTGTCAAATAATTAAAAAGCTGTGTAATATGCGGGATAATGTATCATGAGCAGGTTGTTATTGTTATGATAACAACCTGCTCACCAGACATGATCCCTTATTTGACTTGTTATGGAAAGAGTTTAAACGATGGCTCCATTCCATTAATTGTCCCAATAAGTAAGTATGGACCCGCCCATCTAAATGGGATGAAGTCATATTTAATGACAATAGAAACCTCTTGGCCTTGCAAAAGTTTTTCTTTTAAATGTGCTTATTTGCTTCCTTGTCAAAAGTAGGGTGAGAGGATAGATGCCCCTGTCATGTTTCATGACAGTTAGCTTATCTTAGCATGAAAACAGGCTAAAACAGCTAGCCTGGTTCTGCTCAAAGCTAACAAAAGTCTGCCGACTAACAGCCCTGAATTTCATTTGTTAACAACTTCTATCTAGTTTCATCTGTACAGAAAACAAAGTGTACAATTTGGAGGGTTACACTGCACAATCTTAACAACTTTCCAGGTCACATTGACTTCCTGGAGAATCACTGTGAGTTTGACAGCCAACCATTTTCCAGGACAGAGCGAGGCTAGCTGTTTCCTCCTGTTTCCAGTCTTACAGTATGCTGATTGATAGTGGTTTGGATCTTCTAATATAACCCAGCAAGAAAGCATATTTTCTTTGATGTTGAACTTTTCCTTTAAGGTACTATATATATTTATAGCTTCTTAGATAATAATAAAATGCTAAAGCACACTTTACCTTCACAAAGAAAATCCAAATCCATGTGGTGCCTGAAGTCAGCTGTATGTGAGCGAGTAAACAAACAGCTTGGACTGCCCCCCGAATCAATGTGATCACAGAGGCGATAGATTTGCTGGTAATTGGTTGAGAGAGACATTTTACCAGGTGACTGGGTTTGCATGAAGTTGTAATTAAAGACGTTTTTGAGGGAGCAGCTGAGACGAGGATTAGCAGGGTGGGTTCCAGTGGCTTCATTATCAAGGTGCTGACAACACAGTAAGCTGACAAATGTTTGCTCGGAATATCATAATGGCTTCTGTTGAACTAGCGCTGTCCCATTAGCATATAAATGAAGAGTGTGGCTAATTCGAGTAGAATTAGCTGCTCTGCGCGAACCGTTAGTTTAAAATGTAAACTTTTGAACGTCACTCATTCTGTTTGTGTCCCTCGCCATTCCCCCTCCCGTCTTCGTTCGCTCTATTACGTAGCTCCATATGTCATGCTAACGCGTCAACAAGTGACTTGAGACGATCTTTAAACTTCTCGGCTAATTTCTGCAGGTCCTTATCGTCCTCTCATTCTTCATCCTTTTCTGTTGTCACCTCTACATCCCCTGTTGGCGCCACAGACAGACGTATCCATCTGTTCAAACTGTCCTCTAGAGGAGGGAGCCTAAGTGCTGAATGAATGTATAATACATGATGGGGAGAGGCCTGTTTTAATGATGGAGAGCCTCAAGTGAGAGATGTTGCTTCATATTAACAGCTGCTGGGTTCCCTGCTCCCCTGCACACATCCATTCAGGTTTACTAGTGCCTGTTTGTTACACTTATGGTTTAGTTGGGCCTTTGAAATGCGAGACTTTTTAACATGTCATGGTAGAAAAAGCAAAGTCACTCCCTCGTTCACTCATTCACCTCCACCTATAATAAGTAACTTAATAGTTTGCACTACAGTAAGCAGAAATGTAAGATTTCAGACACTGAGTTATCATCGTTAAGCCTCAACACTGACAGGTGCGGTGTTGCACGTGCAGGCTATAAACACAGCTATTAGATGTGACGCATTGCATCGTGGGATTGTTAACAGAAAGTACTGAAAAAGCTTTTTTGTTCCATTGTAGAAAATTCAGATTGTAAGACGTAAATGAAACTCTGATAAATTGCACATGGTGGCGGCTCTCTGACACAGGCCTTGTGTTGTTCGTGCTGGCTCCATGTTATACTGTAGTGGCTTAATGGTTGATGTTATTAGTTACCTATAACCTTGTGTCCTGTCTTGTGTGTAAAAGGCCTGTTAACTAAAAACCAAACAGCTCCTCCGATGGCCTGATGGTTCATCTTATTAAGTTGTCTTTGATTCGTCAGCTGGTTTGAGGTCTCACCTCAGCTCTGACAAACAATGACTTCTACCTAGTGATCGTGGGGGGACTCAAGTTTGTGTCTGTGTTCACTAAATGATACCCAGGTTATATATTCCCTTATTAATGTTTGTGTGCATTTAATAAAGCGACATGTGTTCACTGCTTCTTTATCATGTTATCTCTGTGTGTGTCTCCACAGGGTCACAATATCTTCTCCAACCTCTCGTCCACAGAGTACAGCAACCTCATGCAGCTGCTCAAGCAGTCCATTCTGGCCACAGACCTCACGCTTTACTTTGAGTACGTTCTGCTCGACACCACACCGCTTATTAAACTGTTAAATCTCCTCTAAGTGGGACGTCCGCAGAGCGTCTCTGAACGCCGCTTACTATAGGCTTCTTTTAGTTAACACTGCCCCCTTGTGGATTTCAAGTAACTTACACCAATGTCTTGTTTCCTCTTTCAGGAACAGAAACACTTTCTTTGAGCTGGTCAGCAACGGAGAGTACAACTGGAATGTGAAGGGTCACAGAGACATGTGCAGGTAAAGCACATGGAAACATGGCGTCTTTGTTTCCTCGAAAATGGATTGAATAAGATTTTCTTTGTGTGTGTAAACTCTTAACAAAGACTTAAAATGGAGAAGGTTTTATAATGCTGAAATATATCTTTGTGATTGCTCTCAGATCCATGATGATGACAGCGTGTGACCTTGGTGCTGTCACTAAACCTTGGGACATATCACGCAAGGTGAGAAACACTTACAAGTGACTTCTAAATCATTCATCAGGAGCTTGAACAAGTGGTTATTTAATTGATCGTTTTAACAGAAAAATATCAGCAACTATTTTGATAATTGTTCCCTTTTTTCAAGCAAAAAAAAAAAGAAATATTTCCTCGTTCTAGCGTCTTAATCGTAGTGAAATTTGCAACTCCATCGCCTTAGCTTTACCAGCCTTTGCCACAATTTTCCTTCATTCTAAAGACCGAACAATTTATTGATTCATTAAATAAATAACAGATTAACCAACAATAAAAATCATTCCTTGCAACCCTACATCATCTATCCTTTCATTCCAGGTGGCAGAGTTGGTGACCAGCGAGTTCTTCGAGCAGGGAGACAGAGAGCGATCGGAGCTGAAGCTCACGCCCTCAGTGAGTACATCCAGCCACCTCTGCTTTTGTGCCTTTTGTGCCTTTTTTGCAGTTTGCTTCACCTCTGCGACCTCCACGAGCCGATCATGCTGAAGATAGATTTTCTCCGCAGTCTCCAAAACACACCGACTGCGTAGGAAACATGAGAGCTCGTGTCTCGTAGTGCGAGAAAAGTGAATTGTCAGCGTGACCGCTCTGCTGCCTCGCTGCGCAGTGCCAAGAGCAAACTGTGGACCCAGTAACAACCATTCTTAAAAAAAATCCTCCTACACGGGGTTCAAAGCAAACGCTGACCTTTCTGTTCAGTCAGCTGTAAACACACACAGTGTATTTTGGTCTGTTGGACTATCATTTATTATAAATTAGTCACTTATAGTTGTAAAAATAGCATCATAATAATAGCATTAGAAAGACTTTGGTCCTAAACGAGACCCTGTTTTCATTCATAACGGACTCACGCTGACCTCAAAGCAGCACAACAGAGCAGCTCTGTGTGTTTGATTGAGGAGCTTTGAAGGCTGAACTGTGTCGCGAGTTCTTAAAGGGGAAAAACCAGCAGCTTTCCGCGTGCAATTAATGGCCGTGGACTAATCGAGCTGGGCCACATTGCCTCCCCTCTGATATAACTAATGCAGCAGCCTCAGGTCCTGCCGCTTGTGTCAAACCTTTACCGCTCCGTGTGTGGGTGTTGGAAATTAAATATTAACTTCTGAGTTGTAGCCCAGTAACTATCTGTGAAGCGCAGCCTCAGTGAGCCTCTAAAGCTCAGGCTGCAGGAGAACGAGGCAGAATAGAGAATGAACACGAAGTAAAGTCGATTGTCTTGAGAGCTGAAGGAGAATTTGCTTTTAGAGAAGAGGTAACAGCAGCACTTTAGCCGAGGTGGAAGAAGCATACAGATCCTTTACTTACTTATAAGTATCAAAGCCTCAATGGGAAACTACTCTGTTACATGTAAAAGTCTAACTGGGTAGTATAAGATAAGATAGCATAAGATAAACCTTTATTGATCCCACAACGGGGACATTTTCTGTGTTAGCAGCAAAGAAATGACAGATGACATTATCAGCAATATTTTAATAGTTAAAGGAATCATTTTGCAGAAAGTAGTCCCTGCTAGTGTTTAACTATTATGCATGGTGTATAAAATCACTGCTGCATTAATGTGTATGTTACATTTAACTATTGTAGATGTTTAATGTTGAGCTAATTTTAACTTCTGCAAATGCACCATATTCTAAAAGACCATCTTATATTTGTAGCTGACTGTCTGGGGAGAGCTATACATCCCTGAAAAATCTATCCACTACCTTATGAGCTCAGAAAAACAGCCGTGTTTTAGCTTTTTGACAGCATTTCCCAGTTAATCCAAGACGTTTTTTTAATAGTAAATTTAGTTTAAGAACAAGAATTTTTCTTAACCCATAAGGGAACTTTAATATCTTCAGGTTAACAGAACATTTCCAATTTAAATCCACCAAGATTAGAGCTATATGGTTTTTACTGACAACTATTGAAAGTTAAACATTTGCCTCTGAGATGTTGCCGAGTAGAGGTAGAAAGTGTGGCATCGGTTCAGCTCAGAGGTTAAATCGGCGTCCCGTGTACAGAGGTCATAGTCCTTGATGCAGCAGCCCCGGGGTTCGACTCCCACCCTCGCCTGTTTGCCGCGTGCCATTCCCCACTCTCTCTTCCCCTGTTTCCAACACTGTCCACTGTCCTATGTATCAATAAAGGCATAAAAATGAGAAAAAAAAGAAGTAGAAAGTACCATAAAACATCTTATATGTACGTAGTCATAGTACTTGAGTAAATGTACCTTGTTACATTTCACCTCTGAACTTTAGGGGCTTTACCCCCTCCAGTGAGAGCAGAGCTGTAGGTGTAAATGAACTCTAACTTTTCTGTTTCAGGCCATCTTTGACCGAAACAGGAAGGACGAGTTGCCCGGGCTGCAGCTGGAGTGGATTGATGGAATCTGTTCGCCGCTGTACGAGGTAAAGCTACATCTCCCCCGCTCTCTGCTCTTCATTGTGTCGCGTTTGTCACACATCCGCCTCTGACATCAGTAGTCTCTGTCCGTCCTTCACTATTGTCCCTGCGCTGACGCCAGCAATGAAACTGTCACCTATATCCATTCAACTCTCTGTGCAGCCGCAGATTTCCCACTGAGAAAGACTTTTTTTTTTCTTTTCACTGAAAGCTCTGAAGCAACTTCAAGGTTGCATCCTGTTCTTTTGAGAGGAGCAGAATGAGCGTGCTCTTTGTGAAGGCACGAAAGGCTCGGAGGTAGTGGAGTGTGTGAACAGAGCGGTGATGTTAGTCGTGTTAAATCCCCTCGGTCAGACAGTGTACCCTGGGCTTCACTGCTCTGTAATGAAATAAGCAAGGCCTGACTCTTGACTGCATCACTCTTCTTCTGAGACATGTTGGCTAAAACACAGATCGAGGGACCGATTTTATCGCACGAACCTGGCTGAACAAACGTGAGGGTAAGAGTTGGAGCTAGATTCAGGGAATAAATGGAAACCTATACAGCTTCCTGTCTGGTATAGTTCTGCCTGTGCGTGTCTTTCTGAATGACGTCAAGAGAGCCCCCCACCCCCCGTCACCGCCAGCAGCAGCTGTGTGGGAGAACGACACACAGCTTACTGAGCAGATCAGGCCTGTTAAGAGGTGAGGCGTGTTGGAGGTAAATCCACAAAAGCAAACAAATCAGAGAGTTGTCAAAAGAGTCCAGGATGAAATAGTTAATTCACTGAAGACCCTCCCTCCTTTTTACGGTCATATTAAACACATTACGCTCAGCCATCATGAGCAAGAAAGCCAACATCTTTTGAGTTATCCCAGGATCAGTGACCAAAATCAGAGCAGACTAATCGCTGGTTTCACCATTGTTACTGTCTGTGTAGTGTAGATAAAAAGCATCAAAGCAGTGTGTGTGTGTGTGTGTTGTCTGCGTGGGGGGTTTGTCTCCACACACCGCCTGATATAAAGGCTGATGTTTGGAGAATGCAGATACGGAGCTCACGATCATGCTGCTGCCAATTAAATTTGCAAGGGGGAAAACAGAGGGAGTTCAGAGGCGGCAGGGTTTTTTGTCCGTGGGCGGGAGAGCTCTCGTTCTTGATCTCGCTGATCTCCTTCTCCTGGTGGTGGCTCGCTACTTTGTGGAATATTAATCCCCCCATTATATAACCTTCCATCTTTCTACCCCACAGTCTCTCTCTTCTCCTGCTTCTGAGTCTACCTCAGTGGAATAATGATGCTGTGCAAACCCACGGCGGTGTCCCACGGTGGATACATGCAGAAACTCTCCTCTTTAACCTGTTTGTAGGCCGCATGCCATCACCACAGTGTGAGGATGGTTAGAAAGAGTACACATTTTTGTAATCATAAGCACACACTTGCTTAGCACATTACACTTCATCATTTAATCTACAGCAGCACGTTTGGTCTGTTAAATACTAATTAAACATTCAAACAAGAGCCTCACTGAGATTGAGTATGTCTTATACAGGAGCCCACTGCCCGAAGACTATAAATAATATACTAACAATAACTGTTGCATTATTAGTTCTTGTTCAACTGCTAATTTATGTCAGATGTGTCGGATTATGTCACTTCTCTGAGATAAAAAGAATTACATATGAAGTGTCAAAGAATATATCATAACAAATGTCGGAGAATGGTGAAAAAACATTCAAGTCCAAGTTAATGTCTTTAAATGGCCTGTTTATTTTGATCCACACTCCAAACCATAGACTGTATTAAAAAGATGGACGACATGACAGCTCCCTAAAAGTGAGGCCAAAACATATTGAGCGCCCCCTGCTGACTGGCTGCAGTATAGGTCATAAAGCCCGCCTCCTCCATGTTAACAGATGGGACATGAGTCAAACTATAAAATCAAAATACAAAACAAATAAATGTTTCTCAAACATGGTTTCTGTCATTATAGTTAGTTAGTTAGTCCGTGCAGCGCTCGAACATCGTTCCAAATTGTCGGCGCCGGGTTTGATACACAGACTGTATGAGTAATAGATACAATAAAGATCTAACCACTGTAACATCTTCACTGTTTACTAACCCTTGCTGTGTCCAAAACCGCGTACTAACGTACTACCAACTACGTTCTCAAACAGTAGGTACTGCATACTGCCTACTCACCTGACTATTAGGATGCCGTTGGCATCATACTCAGAGCCGTCTTCTCTGTATCACGTGACTTAATCTTTTACGTACGTCCGGTCTGATCTCCGGTCCATCTCTGCCATAGTAGAAGCTGAATAGCCGCAATGCATTTTGGGGCGGTTGAGTACAACCAGTGAGCTCCCGTCTCATACTCAAATATCTGGGCTGATCTAGTATACATCCGGGCATTTGTCGCATACACAAAATTGCATACTATGAGATGGGAACGCATGACATACTCCATTTTATGTCACAGTTAGTATGATAAGTATGAAAAGTATGATAGTATGCGGTTTCGGACACACCACCTGTCTCCGGCGCGTTTGACGTCAGACGGTGACACAGCAGAAAAGAGACAGAAAGGAGTGAGAGGAGTATACTCCACTGGCAATGGGAAAAGAGACAATCGGCATTTATTAGCAGTTCTTCCCGGGTCCGAAAAACCTGCGCTAATTTAGGTGGGAAAGAGGTATTAGAGTAGGTGGAGATGTGTCGTCCATCTTAATTGGCTCAAACCCACAAAATGTCTTACATAAAATCCCCCCGGTTGAAAAGCTGGAAGCAGTGAAAAGTTTTGTTTTTTTTACTAAATGCTGCAGCACTACACTATTCACACATATAATCTATGTAATATATACAGTAGATGTGTGCAAAAACAGAAAGCTACAAACACAACTGACCCGATAGTCAGGTATCGATCTGAAATCACAGAAATGGAAATCCATGCCGTGCTCTGATGTTGCTCCTCCTCGCAGGTAAACTTCATAATCAGACGCACACGTTTCCAGCAATTACAATATAATGAATTATCGAGTCGCGCACAGCTTTTAAAAACACCTTTCAGGACACATAATGAATTCCTAATGAACAAATGTGGGCCGACGGCGGCTTTTTTTTTTTTTTTTTTACAAAGAAAATAGTCTTGATGTCTGAACTTGGCCACATTATAAAGCTTTGTTCCAGCCGACCACCCACACAAGTGTTTTAATTGTTCATATGAGTTAGTGAATACACCCTGTGAATGTAAATGCAGCTCAAATTGCTCGCCTGCATTTTAGACGTTAATTGGCAGCTGTGATTAGTCGTGTTCTCCCCGAGTGTAACAACACATTTGATTTTCCTTTCTTCCATTCAATACAAAATCCAGAGTGTAGGTGAAGCTATTTATTCCACTCATTTTCATAATAGCTGCACATTCACTCTTATATATGTGTGAATTAATGCACATTGTCATTGTTTCGTGTGTGGGACCCGTGCCCACATGTTATATTTCCATATGAATCAGGGTTAATGAAACAATAACTAATTACAGACTTAGCAGGAAATCCAATAGACAATGTAAGGAGAGCAGAGAGAAGAGCATCCCCCCTCATCTCTCAGGTGATTTATAATAATGGGGGATGACAGCCTAGACTGCACCAACACTCACAGTTCAACACAGAGGAATGACAAAAGCTACTTATCTCAGTCATACATGTGCTGCTAATCTTTAAAGAGCAGCCTTAAACCATGAAGCTACTATATGTTGCTTTTATTGTGAAAGGGTGTATTGTTTCAGTTGTTTTGCACATGAGGTGCATTTGATGAGTAATGTGCTGCTTCTCCAGCCCCAGCCCGCACCTTTTGAGGGTTATTACATTCAAGTCACAGAGCTGAGAATAGGATTTTTCCAGAAACTAAATATTTTCATATATGTTTAAACAGAAGTCATTGTTCTGAAAGTACTTTCTAGACTCCTCAATGACTTTCTAACCGCCTAGGGAAAAAAAGTTTTGCTGCACAATAGCAAAGATTTTATCCCATCAAGGTCGTTGGACATGACCTGTGTAAAATACAGGAAGAACCATAGACTGTGTATACTACGTGGAACAGTGATGTCAACCATTATTTTGTGGAATACCTTTTTGGTGTTCCACAAAGTGTTAATATTTCTCTAAACCGGACCATCCATCCATCCATCCAGCTCCTACTGGGGGATTCCGAGGCCTTTCCAGACGGGATATATAATCCCCCTGCAAGCTCGACCCGGGGTCTCCTCCCAGTTGGATGTGCCCGGAAAACCTCCACAGGAGGCATCCGGGAGGCATCCTAATCAGATGCCCCAACCACCTCGAATGGTTCCTTTCTGATGCGAAGGAGAAGTGGCTCTACTCTGAGCTCCCTCCAGCTGTCTGAGCTCCTTACCCTATCTCTAAGGCTGAGCCCAGACACCCTCACATTTTGGCCGCTTGAAGCGACATCATTCTTTTGGTCCCTACCCAAAGCTCGTGACCATAGGTGAGGGTTGGAACGGAGATCGACTGGTAAATCGAAAGCTTTGCCTTCAGGCTCAGCTCCCTCTTCACCACGATAGTGCGGTACAACACCTGCATTACTGCACCAATCCCGTCTGTCAATCTCACGATCCATTTTCACTCGTGAACAAGACCATGGAACCATGGTTTACAAGACGAGCACCATGCTGCGGTAGGGAAGACTTGCAACTAGTGAGTCAGACACTTAACTCATTAAGAAAATGTGAAGTGAGGTAATAATAAACGGAGAAGTAGGAGAAGAATGTTTTGCAAAAATTGGAGTCACCCCCTGCTGGTCATTAGAAAGAATGCAAGTTTAATGCACTTTCACATTGGCTACACTTAGGTCCTAGGAAGCCAAGAGGCTACTTCCAATTGTATACAGCCTCTAAGGATAACACATCTTTGTGTGAACATTAAAAGAAAATGGGAAAAAAATATTGGAGTTAACAGGCCGACCAAAAACGAATAATAAAAAAAAGATTTTACCGCCCAGCAAATGGTTTAAAGAGTCTTTTTGAATTCTGGAAATGCCTTCAGAACAGTGAAAGTGTTTCATTATGAAAGAATAAAATATGAGATTGGTTAATATGAAATCCTAAAAAGGTTGTGGTGGTGCTCAGACGATAAATCACACTCTTATGTGTGTCTTATGTGATCTTTTGACCTTTGATTTCCTGCTACCATACCTGCAATTCTAATGACATCCCCATCAGCCTCGACTGTACTTTAGGAAAGTATGCAATTTTATAGTTTGTTAACATGCTAAGGTATTAAACGTGGTTAAAATAATACGTGATAATATGTTGATGATAGCATAGCATCACCACCAAGTCTTATCTCTGTCACTAAAACATATAATAATAATACAACGGGGACCTTTCATACCGATGGAGTTGTCCTAAATTTTGTGTGTATTTTTCCAAACTTATCGCTGTCTGCCCTTTCCTTTTTCTCTCTCCAGACTCTGGTCAAGTTGAATCCCAAACTTCAGCCAATGCTTGACATGATCAAAGCCAACAGGGCCAAATGGGAGGACCTGAACAAGAAGAGACAACGTGGACAGAGCGTCTCTGCACCCCCGAGCCCCTGCAGTGGAGACAGCACGGATAAAAGTGACTGCATTGTGGCCAAAACCGGCAGCACACCGTGCTGTAGCAGCGATGCTGATGGCACAACATCCAAACCTGTTAGTTAGCTTGTGATGCCGCCGCTGAGCTGATCTCATTAGCTTATTTCCTCTTAAGTGCGGCCTGCAACCGAGGCAGTGCAGTGCATGCAGAGGCTCTTGGGCTCTGCTCCTCTTCGCTTTTGCTACGAGAGATGAGCTTTAGACTTGAGTGTGGCGCTATCATAGAGGTTTTTCTGCTTCCTTCAGTCTTCCAGCGCTGAAGGCTGACAGAGCTGAGTTTGGCAAACTTGTCGGAGCAGCTACAAATCAGCTGATGACACCGTGTCAGAACAGAAACACAAACCACTGTGTCAACATGTCAACCAGTGAGCTAACACTAACTATTCTGGGCATTGGGCATTGCACACGTTTTCGGCACAAAGGCATGGAGTATATTGGAGAGGAATGTTTGTCTCTTCTGTGGTTCGTTTTGCTCTCAGTACCTCCTCGTTGCCTGCATTTTGTCCGGGGTAACAGAGATATTTTTTGTAAATCTGTACATAGGCTATGAGTTATTTACAAGTGCTGTTTAAAAATCTGTGTAAGCTCTGGATTGTAACGTGGCTGTAAAGTTCAGAACGATAAAGGGGTGCAGGAACAGCAGGACCTGTGACAGCGCTTGCGATGCAAATTGAGTGCTCCTCTCCCTCCCTTCCTGTGCCTTGTTTTGAGATCCTAATGAAACATGCATGGCCTCCTCACCGAGTTTCTTAGATAGTATGGAAATCCATGACATATTTTTTGCCATAATTTGTAAAACCAATGACTGCAGTAATGACTTGACCCCATGTTAGCCACAAAGCATTAGCATTAAATACAGAATCTATTTTGCCCAGTTTTATAGATGCAGGGTCTCACTTGTCACACACACAAACACACAATGTGCCTTGAAGAAGTTGTTCTGATATCACATTAATTTCTAAGTTAGACATGAACTCCTCGCTTTCTACATAAAAAGAACAGTTTGACATTAAAAAAATTAAAGAAATAAATACTTGCTTTCTAGCGTAAAGTCAGATGGTAAATAAAACTAGCTAATGGTTAGCTAAGCTTAGCAAGCGACTAAAAAGAAAAGGAAACAGCTAATCTGAAACATCACTTCACAACAACGACTAGCTAGCTAGGCCAGCTTTAGCTAACGTTAGCATGGCACTCAACACATCTTACAGCTTACACTGTTAGCTTTCTCAGACAATCCTATTCCTCACCCTTCTCATTATCCTCTATTTGTTGCAACCCAAAGTCTCTACCACATTAGCAATTAGCATCCTTGTTGCTGGAATTAGCAGACTGTGATTGTCGCATTCGACATCATCCGCTAAAAGTAGCCTAATGCTTTCCACTAAAAGTGTGAACTTATTTTATATCACAGAAAGGATTCGTCACTTGTAGTAACTCTGAACTAAGACAAGAAACTGTTGGAGTAACATATATATGTTGTCCGAAACATGATAAACACACTAGCAACTACGTACATGAACCAGCTAATGAAATTGCACAACAAGCAACGAAGGAACGAACCTAACATGATAATTGGTGAGCAGATTATAATACCTCAGGCTACCTGTTTCCCACTGTTTCTGATCTTTTGCTAAGCTAAGTTAAGCTAAGCTAACTGGAGGCTATCTTTAGCTTCATTGAAGAAGAATATAAGAGTGGGATCCTCTCATCTTATTTACGCCAGAAAGCAAATAAGTCATTTCCTTAAATGTCAGACTTTTGCTTTAAATTTGTGGCTCATCTGAAAGCTCACACATGCTTCTTCAACAGCTTTTCAAAGACTGAAACACTGAGTACTACTGAAGTGCCCATGTGGTCACAAGCTATTATTTTGATCTAATTACTAAGTATTATTTTTTGGGTGGGGTATGCCTTATGAGTTGTGTTGAAGCTTTGTTAATTGGAGTTGGAAACGTGACTGTGCACATTGTGTGGCATGGATCTGTGTGTTCTGCTGTACTTTAGTTGGAGAGCTGAATTGAAGTCGACCAGAAACCTTTTGCATGTTTTATGCAGTATTAAATCCAACCACTTGCTAAGGATGTAGCAAACACGTGAGCCAACAAATACCTCGTATTTTGAACTTCCTCAGTAAACACGTTACGTCATCTGAAATGCATGATTTAAATTCTATTGCATCATGTTATGAATATCGCTGTTCTATTTTTCTATTAGGTCTCCAACTTCTACTCGTCTTTTTTGCTATGTAACGTGCTTCTTGTATTTCTTCTTTCCTCTCCCAGTTTGGACTCTTAGATTTATTTATGGCGGGCTAAACTGAAGGGAAGCTCAGGCATGAAAAGGCAAATGTGCAATGTTTCTGTTCAGAGTTTGAATAAAAATATGCTGCTATATGTCTTCTTATTTATTTTAACATGAAAGTACATTTACTTAAAGCTCCTGTGAGGAGTTTTTCACTGGTTATGAAACAGATTGAAATTAATTCTGATTACTTTATATGACCGACAAAAACAAACCAGACCATCAGCAAAGATTGTTTATTTCTATGTAGTTATTTTTTATGCCTGAAACTGCTGGTGGGGGGTAGGTGTTAGACGAAGAGATTAACTGCATGCTGCCATTGTTTACATTTTCCAGGTCAAAAATTTAAGTGAGTGATACATATGACTGTTAAAGAAAGCAGGATGAGATTCTTTTTTAAACCACCACTTAAGCATCTACAGGTCAAAATCAGCAAAGAGATAAGAGATACAGCTTTGTCCACAGGGGGCGCCAAAATAAACTCAAAGCGAAAGTTCCTCACAGGAGCTTTAAAGTTGATTTGTTTTATAGATTAAATTTACTTATAAAACATAAAATATGAAGCCTTGTTGTAGATAAAACTACCCAATAGTGTGCAAAATACCTCGTACCGTCTGACACCTACCCCCCGCCAGCAGTTTCAGGCATTAAAAATAACTATATAGAAATAATCAATCTTGTCGCTGATGGTCTGGTTTGCTTTTGTAGCTCATGTAGAGTCATCAGAATTAATTTCAGTCTATTTCATAACCAGTGAAAAACTCCTCACAGCAGCTTAAAAAGATTGAATTTACTTACATAAAATGAAGATAAAACATAAAATATGAATCCTTGTTGTAGATAAAACTACCTAACAGTGTGCAAAAGATTTATAATGGGCTGCTCCCTACGGAACTACAACAGTAAAAGTGCTACCTAAACTGAAATGCACCTGTAATAACAGCCTTATCATAAAATATAAAATGGTTAAGCTCAATATTTCTGCAAGTACTTGAGTATATTTTTCTAATTTGACCCTTTAAAGCTGTACTTTTAATGTTGTATTTCTAATTCCAGTAGAGCAACTTTCACTGAGGGTGCTGAATACTGTTTATAGTGTTTCTCTCAGTGCAGTGCTGACCTCTTGTGGACGAATGTGTCTCTACACATAAATGCACATATTATTGAGATGCATTTGAAGAAATTAAGAGGAATTGCCATATGCAGAAGTTACAAACATATCAGGAAAATAGGAACTAGCTGCAAATATAATCTGTAATCAATTCTACAAAACGTATTTAATTAGGATTTATTTTAAAGCCTTAATCCTTCATGTCTTATTATTATCCAATGTAATCTTTCATAATCCTTTGTACTAAACTACAACGTGAGGAGTGGGATATCTGCAGTGCATTTCATCGTCCAAGGCTGAGCTGCATCTCTGCTGATAGGTGGCGGTGACGTCAACAGGCAGCGCGTGGGCGGCTGTGTGGGTGAACATGACTCCCAAATGAGCCCCGCGTGTAGCAAAAAGAAAGAAAATCCTTCCTGTCAGGAAGCTAAACAGCGACTCAGTTAACATCCTCTGTGCTGGATCACCTTGAGCTCATTGTGGTCGCAGGTAGAGGAAAAAGCAAACAAAAGGCTGCTCCTGTTGACCCTCCGAGCGCCGTCTGACAACACAAATAAAGGCTACAAGTGAAGAGCTGAATTGGAAATGATGTACGAGAGAGGGCGGGGGATTTCTGCACTGTGAACAGAAAATCAACAACTGGGATGTTTTAGTTAAATTTATTGCACAAACAGCATTGACAAAATGTACTTGGATGTTACTACGTTGTTTAGAGAAGTGGAAAATAACAAAAAGGGACACCCATAATGTTCAAAACCGCTTTGACACAGGGGGAAAATGTCAGACGACGAGTCCATAATGAGTCCTTTTTATTTTGTGGGAATATTATGAATTAAAAAGGACTAATGGTCCAGAAAAATGTGAACGCTCAGCTCTCTTAAAGCTTTACTTTACCTCCAAAACACTGAGAAATGGTACAAGTCTGGTATCAAATTGTAGAACATTACAGTATCAGCTACAAAAACCTTCACGTAGTACAGATACACCGACGAGGGAGACCTTTCCAAGAGAGAAACCAAACATATGGAGCAGAATGTTTGAACATGTGTTTTACAGAAGTACATGTAACAGTTACAAATAGCTTTTAATGCTCTCAGAAGGATAATGTTTGCATTTGCTGATTAAAAAAAATACAGTTCAGCTGTGCAAGACGTTGCTAAATGTGTGCACACATGTAAAACATGTGTTTACAGTATGTTTGCATGATCTGATGTGTTTGTGAGTCTTTGGTACGACGTGAGCACCGGGATCCAGAGGCCTTTAACTGCAGCCACGTAGAAGCAGGCATGAAGAAGAAAAAAAAAAACCCATTTTGCTTCACTTTCTCAGTAACAAACCATGCAAGGTAAACGCTTTCAGTACAAAAACACACAAGGAATATCTCTCTTTGTAGTCACACTGGGTTCTTGCTAAAATCTGACAGGGCGGAGGGAGGGGTTAGTAGTTTGTCAGCAGACTCCAGAAACAGTCTCTTATGGCAAAAAGGTCAGTACAAGTAAAGGATGAACTAGAGACACAGAAAACTTCATTTTTCTTCAGAGTTAATTTTGCTCCACACACAGGGGTGTTGTAAGAGACGGGGAAGGCAGACAGAAGCTTTAGAAAGGCACGGAGCTTTAGAAAGCGCATTCATCTTGAACTTACTGCTAAAGAGGTGCCACACGCACACACACGCGGGCTCACACACGCACACACGTACAAGAGGAAAGTAAAAACACACTGGTGAATAAACCATGTTGATGAGGATTTTAAGGAGATGGTTAAACATAATTTGTGACAAAAAATAAATCAAGGTTTAGTTGCATCATGGCCGTAGCTCCAACAAACAAGCTGAGGTCATAAGCCACGACGAGCTTCACCGTGAATGATTGTTACAGCATGTTCAGTGCAATACAATGTAAAAGACGTAAAAGAAAAGGTTTGGGTGAAACGATAAATGGCACCGAATGACAACATCTTTGTCCATTTTAAATTCACATTTTAGTATCTATTAATCCAAAATGCACACGATGCTTGTAGAAAAAGGTGAGCTAAAGACGGACAGCAGCGGGAGTTAGAGGAGGTTCCTGTTCCCGAAGATGTTTTGGGGGTCCACGTAGTCCTTGACGGACTTGAGCATCCCCATGCCGACGCTGGAGATGGTGTCTCTCATCCACTCCTTCCGAAGTTTCCCCACTGAATGACACAGGAGAGGAAAAATAAATAAATAAATCAGCTGGAGGAAGAGGAGCGAGGGGGGGAGAAATAGAGGAATCGGCACGGCTGATTGCTCAGCAGGCTGCTGGGAGCCAATCAATCTTGTGAGAGTGAGTGAATAAACAGAGGGTGATAAATGCTTTTATTCAGAGAGGAGAAATGTTTTGCATGGCATGATTTATGGAGCTCAGCAGACTATCAAACTCATTAGGCTCTGTGTGTTCCCAGAGGAGGGGCCGGCTGGCGGCTGTGGCGGTCCGTCCCCGGCTCCCTCGCTCTTTGAGTCGCCGCTCCCCTCCGTCTCCCTCCCTCCCTCCCTTCAGAGTCAGCGGAGCGTTTTTTTTTTTCTGTGTGTTTCTGTCTCATTGTGCACACGAGCGCGCTCCTCCAGCTGACCCGCGAGGCTGTTGTGTGCCTGCTTGTCCCCAACGCAGATCTGTGCCCTCCGACACCGGCCTGATCACCAACAGGGTGCCAAAGCCAACAGTGGAGCGACACACAATGGTGCTCTATCAGCGGGACCCTGGCTTTCAGCCGCTCCTCCCTCCTCCCTCCTCTTAGTCCAAACCCACAACCTGAGGAGCGAGAGCGGCTGTGGCACCAAGCCTAGTGAGGGTGCCTATTGCTTCGCCAGCTGTCCGGTCCGACATACTCCACGGCGTCTGTAGCCGACAGGTTCTTAGCGGAGAGTCTGGAGCCAGCGAGAGGTCTGGTGACTGGGGAGAGACGGGAAAGCCTCGCAGGGAGCCAAACTCTTGTTACAGAAACTTTGGTTTTCTGCAGGCCAATGGAGAATCTTTGAAACCAATTGTACAGCCACAAGCTGAACGCCGAGGATCAACTTTGAGTCTTAACATTATCTATAAATGCTGAGACATAGCGACAGGCAAAAGGTTGGGCAATAGATGGACACCTAACGGATATCCTGCCTGAGCTAGGTAGATGACTTCCCAGGGACCCCAAAAGTCATTTTCTTTTTTTTTTTTGGTAGTAATTTATTGTTCTTTTTAAAAGATACTTTTTTTTGCCTTTATTTATAGGACAGCTGAGAGAGACAGGAAAAGATGGGAGTATGGAGTGGGGGATGACATGTACCAAATGATGACAGACCGAGAGTCGAGTGATCAGTGCTTTAAGGGCTGTAGCCTCTGTAAATGAGGCGCCTGCTCTACCAACTGAGCTAAACCAGTCCCGGTAGTAATTAATTGTTAAGGCACATCATCAACTAAGTCGGACCCTCAAGTGTTTGTATTTTGTCGCTCTGTGCTCGGTACATTTTCGAAATTAGTTGATGTTTAATAAAATGACCTTAATCAGGGTTCTATTAGGAAACTCTTGACCCTTTTCTCCCTAAAGGTTAACCCTTCACTGGCGGTCAGAATCCAAATATATGTTGATTAATCAACAGGAAATAATGACCAATCAAAGATCAATTTGGAGCAAAAAACTGCAAAACTTCTCTAGTTCAAGTTTCCCACGGTGATGCAGTGGTTAGCACTGTCGCCTCATAGCTAGAAGGTTCCTGGTTCAAACCCAAGTTCGGACCCTGGTGGGCCTTTCTGTGTGGAGTTTGCATGCTCTCCCTGTGCATGGGTTTCCCCCCCAGGGGTACTCCGGCTTCCTCCCACAGTCCAACGACATGCTCGTTAGGTGCACTGGTGACTCTAAAATTGGCCGTGGGTGTGAGTGTGAAAGGTTGTCTGTCTCTCTGTGTCAGCCTTGTGATTGACTGGAGATCAGTCCAGGGTCCATTTGTACAAAAAATAAAGGCATATTAATTGATTCTGAAAATAAGGAATTGAAGCTTTTTCAAAGGACTTAAAGTTGGCTACATAATTAAGAAAACAAAACGAGTGTAGAAAATGCAGTGAGTGACATAAAGAGTCTGAAGTCTGACATAAACATTACATATGTCGGATCCGAGCTGGGTAATGGTTAACTTCTGGAGGTCATGTCGATCAAAGGAAACACTCGATATCTATATTTCAAAACTGAAAAAGATAAACTTGAGAACAGAGCGGCTTCAAACAGCTGCAGCTCTCTGAGTAAACACGTGAACGCAGCAGTGTAATCACATGAGATTAGAGCAGAGGTGTGTGACGTTCACACACCTCTCTTTGCATCACTAGCAAAGGGGCTCCTGTGTTAATAGGGCACGTTGAGGGGGGGGTGGGCAGCCTGGTGCGTTACAGCGGCCTGTTATCAGAGTCCAGCCAGGAAACCCAGATGGGGATCGGCCGTGAGGCTGCTGAGGCCCGTCTCCTGACAAAACAGGGCAGACAGCGGGGTCACGGGGGACTCCGATAGCACACGCACCTCCAGATGGTGACGGAGGGACCAATCAGCTGCTGCCCAGTAACTAAGAAAGTCCCCTGGTCCCTACAACCTCCTCCTTTGGAGGCCTCCCTCCTTGTTCCACCTCCTTCCCTCCCTCCTCTCAGGAAACAGAGAGAAAACAGAAGGTGCTGGGACTGCATCATTGCCTCCATCACTGTGATAATTTACACATCTATCTTGTCATATGCTCCCTTTTTTGCTCGCTATTGCAATCAATCTCAGCAGGCTCGGTCTGTGCAGCTGAGACATGCAAAGAAGTGCAGGTAGTTTTTTTTTTAGGAATGACAGATTTCAACATCGTATTTATCCTGGGAACTTCACTACAAACAGGTCATTTTCTGATGGTTTTTTTAGTGACTTTGCCGAGGCAAGTTCAGCAGAGATTGAAGCTCTGCAAGGCCACAAGGTCAGGTGAAGATGCTGGGCACCCTGTGTGTCCCTCACACAGACGAGACTGTAGAGGCCAGGCTGAGGCTCGACCCCTCGACACACTGCTCTCACTCTCCCCGGGTCTTCTCTGACAAATGAGGGTCAGGACGTAAAAAACGGGCTAAGGTAGAAGCCCTGTGTTCCTGTGATATGGCCGAGTATTGGCTGAGAAGCGGCGGTGCAGGGCTGATAGATGGATGACTCTCCTGGTGATGGATGATCAACAACTCTTCACCGCTGCGACACTGGGTGACCTAGTTAAAGAGGACATTTCTTCCGATGTTCTGGCTTTGATAACCAGTGAATGATCAAAAATATAAATGAGCAATCCCCTTAAATAAGTGATAAATCTGACTCCATCTATTGTTAAAATGGTCTGTGTTTCACTGACGGACAGTATGGTGTTGCTAGCTGAGTATTATGTCAGGTAGAGAGCTCTACACGCCCAGATTCCCGTACCTACGCCCACGCAGCACAACACCGACCTGCTGTAAACACAGGGCCACAAAAATGTATATTTCCTCCGCTGCCCTCCCACCTCACCATCCTTGACTACATCTGTTTTGTTTGATACACAAAACCCAGAGAAACTAGCTCCATTTGTCAAGCGCTGATTGTGGGCAGACAAACCGGCCTGTCTGCGCCCAGATAGCAAAGCCCCACTGTTATTAATCACAATTACAGAGTGGGCCTCGCACGCGGGAGCTGCATCAATATCCCCTCCTCTCTCTCCCCCCTCTGTCACCTCCCCGTGCTGCTCGGGGTGGCCGGGCCACCGTTTGGAGGTCAGTGTACAGCCGGCGATAACGCCGGCATCATTTACCCTGGCCCCGCTGCCTCCTTTTTATTAGCAATCTTTTAATTTTGAACCCGTCCCCGCCTTCAGGAAAAATTGTGATTTAATATCGCAGCTGATTCACTGCATACTGTTTTTGACAGGTGTGATGAATAGCCTGAAGTGATGTATGAAAACAGCGAGGCGGATGGCAATATAGATAAGGCAGCCATTTCGGTTAGCCCTGATGGGGCCCAGAGAGTTGTTACACCGCCCCCCCTCCGCTGCTCACGTTTCATTTGGTCACTGCTGAAATGAACAAACAGCCGAGTCAGAGGCGGGGGAGCATATTTTGGACATGTGAAGGAAGCAGTGAAAGATCTCTGACCACATGCACGTTAACAGCGCGACTGGCCGCCTGGGAGAGCATGCTGGGAAATCTGCCACTGTATGAAACTCTGTGCAAACACAAAGTTTAACTTATGAAACGAACAGGATTATTTTAGTACCTCCATGGTGATGTGACAAGCTCCCTCCATTGGCAAGGATCTCATCTCTAGCTGCATGCTGGGAAATCAAAAAATAAAACGTATTATATTCTGACATGTTCTTTGGCTTGCGTGAGATTCATCATAACATCACATCATCATAAATTAAGCTGGTCATACCTCCACTTCTTCATACACGTGTACAGGATCACCAAGTCCTCTGTAGTTGAAGGCAAAGTAAAAGTAGACGCAGGCACCGGCGTCGTACGTCTGAGTCACCCTGTAAGACAAACAGGTGAGAGTAAATTACATGAATGCAAAGAGCAGCGTTCATTTTCATACAATAAATGCTTTTTTTCCTCCTCAGTAAAGTGGGAGGTTTGGCTTCCCCCGGTGAACCCCTGACCTCAATTCCATTCTGGAAGCAGGCACAGCGTTGAATCACCGTCAGCTTTAATAACATAACATTATCAGACATTTAAAGCTTTTACTGAATCATCTGAGCCACGTTTGTGCTGCAGGGAACAGAATGACTCAACTTTAATGCAGGGCAGTTTGTTGTTTAACGCAGAATAAATTATCCGAACTGATTATGTGTTGATAAAACGCAGCTTTGATCAACATCATGTAGAAAATGTGTTTAGCTGAGAATATAATGCTTCTGTAGTTTGCATCCATCCCTGTGGAGGAGCAGGGTGCAGAGCCCTTGTTCGTTTGACATGCCCCATCACCTGGCACGCTGACTCCTCCAGAGGTTAAATGGACAAATCAATCATGTGACAGACTGCGGCCGGGAAATGAATGGCTGAAGCATAATCAGGCTGAGGCCCTAATCTGGCCGCAGAATCGGTGCGCAGAAGCCTGGTGCTCCTCAACCGGCTCAGCGCCTGTTTGTCAGAGGGTCCGTCTGTGTGGTTCTCGCTAAGTCACAAGGGTATCGGGGGAGAGTCTTTTATGTCATTGAGCAATTTAAAGCTTATTCTTGCATCAGATAGTTCCTTTATCTTATTATTCTTGCAAACAACTTCCTGCTGAAATGCTCACAAGAACACCGAATGTATATTAATACGCTGCGGAAAATAGTCCCAAGAATGTTGAAAGACAGGCAGACACATTGTTGGTTTTTGGTCATTTTATGTTTTTTTTTTGTTTTTAAGATTATTTTTTTGGGCTTTTGCCTTTATTTATAGGACAGCTGAATATAGACAGGAAATGTTGGGAGCAAAGAGTGGGCAATGACGGCACCAAATGATCGGCAGACCGGGACTCGAACCTGCGATCAGTGCGATGAGGGCTGCTGCCTCTGTACATGGGGCGCCTGCTCTACTAACTGAGCTAAACCAGCGCCCAGTTTTATGTTTTTTTTGACAAAACCAAAAACACTGCATTCGTACTTTAATAAGAAAAAGTAAAGATACTGCACCAGAGTTCAGCACCCAAACCAAAGTAAGTCTATTTTACAGGATATTCTGCCTTGACAGTGTCACATGAACACATTACCTGCACGTGGATAATGGCGGAAACTGCACTCCTTTCTCTTTACACTCTCGAATGATGCGTGCCTTCACATTCCGGCAAATGTCCAACACCCTGGGAAAAAATTAAAGGACATCATTTATTAAAAATAAACACATTTGTAAAATGTAAAGAAAATAATTAGAAATGCAAACGCTCAAAATTGAGAGAAAGACACAAGCCCAGAAAAGAGAAGGAGGAGGAGACTGACTAACGTGACGACCACAGTGGGAGAGGTTCCCACTGGTGTGGAAATGGCCGCCAGTCCTGAGCATGTGCAGCCGTGTGTGGAGTGTGGAGGATGGGGAGGAGGGCGGGTAATGAGCCAGGCACATATGCTCGCCTCAGTGCCTGATCTCTTGGTCTCTCCCGACAGGCATGTTACACAACACGGAGCTGTGTGTGCTCCAGGTTGTTGTGTGTGTGTAAAAAAATATGATGAAACAATGTAAAAAATGCAGGAGACACACCACATGTGGATGTGAGATGAATATGTGGCTCTGAACAGATAGCTCTTCTCTACTGTGTGTTTATTTGTGCGTCAGTAGTAATGGCGGGTATTTAGGCGGAGGAGCAAAAGCTTCCACCAACGCAGGGCTGGTTAATGGGGGGGGCGACATGAAGGTGGATATCAAATACAGAGGCAAAGGGAAATAAGAGAAAGGAGCAGAAACAGGAGCAGAGGGGAGTCAGAGGGCTCTCAGAGGACTGACTGTGTGGGAGGAGAGTAAAGAGAAGTGTTTACAGCCATTTAAATCAAACAGAGGAAAAAGCCTGCTGCTCATATACTACAGTGCATTTACCTGTCCCAAGGCACAGAGGTTTCAAAGGACTCCCCGATCACATAGTAGTCCATCCCCAAGTCCTGCGCAGAATACAATAAGCGTTAGTAAGCTGAGAGAATAACTCATTCATTCATTTCAGATTGAAGATGCTACTTTAAGGCTCCTTTTCATTCTTCTTTTGTAGGTCTTATAGTGTCGTCAATATTAAATTTCTTAACCAGTTACAAACTCCTTATTGTAGAAGGTTTAAGTGCATTTTAACTCCCTGCTAGTTTACGTGTCTGTGATGATCAAAGCGCCTCTAACAGGGCTGACCTTAGACAACTCTCCATTGTCATTCTGACTGCAACCACTGAGCTCTCCACACGATGTAGATACCTCAGTGTTAGACACCCTGACAACAACTGTGACCAGATCAAATCAGAGACCTCCCGGGGTCACATTCTGCAGCCCTTCTGTGCTGCTCACTATCCTATCTGCTGTCAGGCGGCGTCCTCCCCGCCCGCCCCACCTGCCCATCAGCTCAGGCAGGAAAAAAAAAAAAGCCAGAGGAGTGACCCACCCGGAGGTAAGCGATGACGAAGGTCAACATGTAGCCCCTCTGCCCATTGTCCTCTCCAGCTGCCAGGCCCCTGGAAGCAGATAACAGGGTTAATATTTAACAGCTCTTTTCTTTTAGCTTTGTTGCTGGGGCCGCGCCCCTCACAACAGCTGCCTGGGAGCCTGTCAATCCAACAATGTACAGATCAATGAAGCTATGCTCTGTGCATCGCCACAGGTCAGCCACACATCCATCACCTGCAGCGCGTAATCAAATTTTCATCTAGCACCCAAACTAATCAGGCCAAGCTCATTACAAAATCGCTATATTGATTTTCAGCCTTCTTCCTGTTTTCTAACACCGCAGGAAAATATTCCTCACAGAACCGCCGCAATCCATCACCGGCACTTGATCTGATGGGTGATCACGATTTATTTGAAATAATGCAATAAAGCAGAGGATGCTGCATGTAACTGACAAGTTTCTCCTGATTTAATTGCTGGATATTACGAGGGCAGTGCTCCAGCTACCTGCGAGTCTGGGCACTGGGCCAAAGAGCAACACTAACAGTAGAATATAATCAATGAGCATCGGCCGGCCGGAGGGTTTGTGCCTTATTTAAAGTTCTGTTATAATTAGCTTTTTCTGGTTCTGTAGCTGCTGTAATATTCACTATTACGTCATTATTATACATTAATTATTATTATTATTGATACCCCATACTGTATATAGTATTATACTACACTATATTACATTATACGATTATACTATATAATTACAATTTTACCTTTATATTACATTTTTACTATTGACTTAATATTCCGTGTCATACTACATTACATACATACTGTATTTATTTGATCACCTTATTTATACTGTACTGTTTCATGCTGCTTAATGTTGCTGCTATCATCCGTACATGTCACTTTAGATTGTCACTTATGTCACTTTTGTTTACCAGCTGCTTATTTGTTTTGCGGCTGTGGAATAGCCTGAGGACCACCGCCTGGCTACATCATCATCATCATCTTTTAAACCACAATTGAAGACATATTTATTGAAAGGCTTTCTTGTAAATTTCCTTTTGTATGTGTTTTATTTATTAATTTATTGCTTTTTTAAAAATTCAACCATTGGTTAAAGTGGATCCTCCTTTACTTTTTACTCAATCGCTGGTTTATAAGTTGTTCCTCTTTTATTCACTGTGACTTCCTGTCTTGTGTCTTCCTGTTTTATTCTTTTGTTATTTTATTGTTGGGCTTTTATGTTTCGTAAAGCACTTTGTAACCTATGTTTTGATAAGTGATATACAAATAAACTTAATTATTATTTTTTAATCTATTCTTATTTTTATTTGTATTTACCTTCTTGCTACTTGTCTTTGTGCTGTTGCAACACCTGCATTTCCCCCGTGGGGATCAATAAAGAAATATCTTATCTTAGTTTCTGATGGTCACAATATATCCAGAATTTATTAGACACATTTGCATCAATTCCTTTGAATTTGAAAGTTTTTTTCTTCTGCAATTGCAACTTTGTTTATATATGTGCATGCAGAATATATTTGAGGATCACCGTTACATGTTTTACTGACTTACAAGTTAAATTTAAAAGATCTGGTTTGAAGGTAAAGTGGATTTTATTGTCTCCATTTATCCTAAAAGCTGTTAAACTTAAATGTATAAACTTAAATTCAAGTCAATAAATATAAAAAGAAAAAGATTATCAAATGTTAGGGTCATAACAAATTAAGAGAATTTTCAAAATAAGACCTTCCCCTAAATAATCAAACTGTTTTTCAAAATAAAATCCCAAAAAAGGAATATTTCTTCATCACAGTGACCAAAGGGACACCGCAACTGTTGCCTTTTGTTGGATGACCTCATCTATGAAACTATAGTTAGAGGTTTAAAAACAGGCACGGGATAGAGAGAGCATCCCTCTCAGCCTGACAGGTAACTGATTCCCACCAAACTCCTCATCGATCCGTTCAGTGATCAATCACAACAAGAACTGTGTCCTCTCGCCCTGAGGGGAGCTGTGCCCTACTATCACCGCCCACACCACACCTACTCCAACATAAAAGCTGGCCTGACAGGAGGACATCCACAGGTGATCCATCAATCCACACAGAGACAAACTACTGAGTGGAAGGCCAAAGTCTGAAGAGTGTGACTGGGATTCTCCTGCTTTTTTCACGGCTACTACATAAAGGCTGGTTAAATAAAGTGACACGAGGGCCTCGGGTTGCTCTAAGGAACGTTTAAAGTCACAGCAAATGGTGCTTTATCATTTCTGTGCTCCACACGGCTTGGATGTGTAACTGATCTCTGTGACGTGACAGGAGGGGAGGACTACTTACCCAAATTTAGCAGCGATGTCATAGACCTGCTTCTCGTGCTGCAGGACCTTCTCACGGTCTCCCTCAAACAGAAGGGTGGCCACACACAAGCAATTGGGGTCGAACCCTTTGAACTGTTGATTAAAGGCGTACATTTAGTTTTCATTATAACCACTCAGGGCAGCTGTGTTCACTTCTGATGATTATTTTTTACCTTGGTGATGTAAAGCTTCTTCAACCCTTCCACAAAGGATGTGAAAATTGAAGATACTTGAGGCTTCAGGGCGTGGCCTGTGAAAATATCAGATAAGAGTCGGCTCATTCACAGGGAAGTGGATTATTCTTTTCACACGTTAGTCATCGCTTCTGCTTCTGCTTGCATCCTCCGGCGTTCCGAGAGGGCAAGCCAGTCAGATTTATTTGCAGTTTCAAACAAAAGCAGGAAAAATAAATGGTAACATTTGAATAACTTTACAACTGGCCAGTGGCTGCCAGCGACAGCGACTATAAATCAGAGGGTTTCCGAAGGGAAGTGGGGTTGACACAGCGATATCCGTCTTCCTCACCCACACTTTTTGATTTATTCCTGATCGGACGCACAAAAGCGCCCGTGGACAAGCGAAAATGAGGGGCTGGGGCCAATGGGATGGTTATCAATCACAGCGGGGAAGTCACGGGTGATGTCGCCGAGACTTAACAGTTCATTTATTTCCCCCCATGCTCAAGTCTCTTCATCACTTAGTGTCCTAATTGTTTCCATTCCAAAATTTGATTGCAGGTCTTAAGGTCCCTCACAGCCATCATACTCGTTAATTAAATACTCAACATCCAGAGAGGAAGAATTACACCTAAACTGTGTAGAATTTTACTTTCTATGTTTTTTGCTCATAAACACACGCTGCTTCTGACGACAACATTCTCATTTTTCATCCGGAGCATCAGGATGCTAAATCGTTCTTGTAGTCCCAATCAGAGACAGAGCTGTGAATACATCAGCTCTCCTTACTCACAGCCAACATGATTAAAAGTGAGGACAAGCCACTAATAAGCCCAAGAAGGTATCATAGAGCCATGAGTTTTAGTTATTAGTGAAAAACCTGGTCGCTTCATCTTCCCTGCTTAATGCTAAGAAGTGCCTACTCTGTGAAAAGCGGAAATATAGGGGAGATAATGAGATCCCTGGAGACGGGGGAACTTTACAGAGATCTCTGGCAATGCCAGATGCATTCCACTCGACCTAAAGAAACAACATCATAAAATTTCAATGTAACAACTACTTCATTTTCGCTGGGGTCATTTTTCATCTCGCTTCAATTCTTTGTCTGTGTTTGTGCAGCTATTCTGCTGCAGAAATGATAATCAATGTAACAGTGCTGGGCTGAGGAAGGTAAAAGCATCGCACTGTACCGCTGCCGTTCATTGTTCCTCTCTCAGAGGGATAAAGCACATCAATGAAACACCAACCAACATATTGACAAAAAATAAAGCACACTTCAAAACAAAATAATTGTAACTATTATGCTGCTGTTTTAAAGCCGGGCATGTGCCTCATGTTGCAAAGAGAAGGGTTAGATTGGGGCCTAAAAAACACACAAAAAAAGACATTTATATTGTGAATTATGAAACAAAATTACTCACCAAATTTAAATTGTTCATTATCCATGAGTCGTATAGATGCTGGGGCACATCTCTGAGAAATTAAAGTTGGTCTGTTAGTTTGAACCACAATTCCAACAAAATGACACAATCAGGTGAAACGACTGCACCAAAATAAACTTGTTTATGTCATCATATTTATTTTCTTCAAGTTTCAACCCAGCTGTTGGAGAATGTACAAATTCATAATTCAATATCAGAAATTAACTATAGAGTACTGATGAGAGCTGAGTAGAACAAGTGATGTCTGACATGCGACGAAAACTAAGGGAAAAGTTGACACAGAGGCTCAACGGCAGACTGTTGGCTTTGGGAGTCATGGCAACAGTGGTCAATACCGCACAAGCTGCGACAAAGCACTTACTTAGAGTCGAAGCCAATCAATTGAAATTGAAATTGAAATTTAAGGATGCTGTAAATACAAATGCATCCCTTTTTTGTCGTACCTAAACAGTTAAGAGTCTCAAAATAAAGGTTTTACTCTGCAGGAGCTTAAAGTTTCTAGCCTTACATGTTGAGAAAGGGGGAGGTAACAGTGACTTGTGTTTAAGCATTGATTAGCACATTACCTGTTTGGCAACCTCTCGAAGACAGGCAACTCCCGCCTCAAAATTAGGGAACACCACGGAGCCGTATTTCTGGTACTCCGGCATGGGACGAATTTTCATCGTCACCTCTGTAACCACACCCAAGGTTCCTGTAGAAAATCACAGCAGGAGAATTTAAGTAGAACAAAAAAAAATCAGTTCCCACAATTTATATGACTTAACCTCCGTCTTAGAGCGGAACTTTAAACTGCTTTACAGGGCTCTGGTACATGTCCCGAGGGTCCTTTGGGTGACCTTTGTCTCACATTTCACCAAGTAGGTCTGGTTTTCCACCACAGACTGGAGGACAAGTAAGATTTATCAACTTGAGAGCATGAGGAAATAAAGCAGGGCTCTATCAAAGGCAGGGAGGCCAGCCGCAGCAGCACATATACAGGTAGACGGAAACCTCTGGCTGACCTGGTGACCCTGAAACTGTCATTAGCTGCTGCTGCTGAGGGAGTCACATTGCAGGTTTTAAAACCAGGGTCTACTTTCTCTTACACAGCAATATGTCTGCGAGTAATATTTTATTATACCTCAGATTTAAACACAAATCAGTCACTGAGTCAGTCAGTAGGTTTTCATTTTAACGAGAGAATTATATGACTTATAGGATCATACCCAACTACTCCAATAAAAAATATCTCTATCTGGAAAAAAATGTCTATCATCGACAAAAATTGATACAAAGGATTATGTAGAATTCAATATATATGGAGAGAAAATCAAAGACAAAGCCGGCGAGACAAGTTTAAACATAATTCATGTGATCTGTCACTGTGCTTTCGGCCTCCTGCAGCTAGTTAGCTTACATGTTCTGTTGCTAGTAGCAAAAGCTAATCGCAGTTTCACAGCAGCTGAACTGTCATTTTTTTTACACCCACCATTATCTTAATTGCTGCCAGTTTGTTGCTGGTTGTTTCAATAGTGTTTCGGCAATTAAATTAGTGCCAAACAAGCTAGCTATTATGCTAGGTTACTGAAGCTAATGTTTTGCCATTCAACATCCTGTAACTGTTAGCTCAGAAGTGTTTAGCTAACTTATGGTACATTTACACATTTGACTTTTACTCTTGTGGACTCTATTATTGTCTATCGTTGAAATTAATTGCTGTAAAATTCAGTGTATAGTGTATTTTTTTTTATCTAAGAAGTGCTCTGTGTCCTATATGCCGATGCGACCAATAAAATGCAGGGTGGTATTTTATAATGCTACAGTGTTTTACCCAGACGATGGCGCTGGGTTAAAATAATCTCGCTAAAGCTTCATCACGGACATGTGGCGTTGTGATTGCCAGTGCAATCGCTATCCAATCAATCAACGTTAACATAGGCTGCTAGCTACTGCACCAGTACAGACGAAAACAGATGGTAAGCTATAATTTGTGTGCGTTTTGAATGTGTTTCAAATGAAAATAAATTTAAATCGTTTTGAAATAACTTTTTAATAATAAATAGTCATAAAAAAAATGTTTCCTTCTGGGATACCCCCAAAAACTGCGTCTTATATTCTGGTGCAACTTATATTCTGAGTTTTACGGTACTGTGTTTTACTTCCTATGGGGACCCGCAATAACTGGCTTTTTACCACATCCAGCTGTTAAGATGCAACCGGATTATTCATTTGGGGTTGTCTCTTCTCACCTGGTGAATGTTAAAGTCCAATCTCCACACATTTTAAGCTCTATTTTTTTGTCTCCACCGACTTCTGTGGAAAATATCTGGCTCTTTAGGAGCTAAATGCTGCACAACGTTCACTCTAACTGTTTCTGTCTGCTGCTTAGGTCTGAGCAGGTAGTGTACTGTGGTAAACGACTGTGGTATGATATCAACAGTGAAACGAATATTGGCAGACTTATATTTAAAGTGAATTTTAGGGGTGTGAACTAAACCTTTTTCTCTCCCCAGGCCTGCATGTTCTTTGTTAATACAGTCCACTGAGGGATGTATCTCTCCTGAACGTAGCCTGTTCCATTAGGAGGCTTCCTCCGCCTGTTATAGCTGTTAATGAGCCCTCTAACAGTGACACTACATGCCACACGCTGCTCCCTAGTGGCCCAGTGGAAAAACATGTGACTCCATTAGACCCCAAGATAGGAACGGCCCCTCCCTCCTGACAGCATAAAGGAGGAGCTACAGAATGAGCGAGCGAGGAGGAGTCAGAGAGGGGGAGAGAGAAAGCTAGGGAGGAGCTAGAGTAGAGGGAGTGAGGAATAAAGGGAGGTAATAAGAACAGCAAGGTCAGAGAAACGCTCTCCTGGGGATGAATGCAATGCAATGAAATTGTAAAGTGCAGCTTAAGACGTTTTATGTACGACTTTCTCTATAAAACAATCCTCTTTTACACGGTTTGTATTTGGGGAGAGGGACTATTTGCGGTGAAGAGTCCCCCTGCTATCAGGCTCAAACATTTCCGGGGAACAAAAGCTGGGTGGAAAAAAGCGACCACTTTAGAATCAGAGAATTGACTCTGGACATTAAATTAACTCTGGTTGGCTTCACACAGCTACATTACATCCTCTGCGGTTGAGCGGAGATTAAAAGAAAAAGGATTATCATTGATTATTCCAATCTTTTGTTACACTGGTCGAAAGCTAGCGAGAGGAAAACACTTTGCATTCAGGCTATTTCAAGGTCAGAGCGATAGAGAGACCCGCTTGTTGTGCGGAGAATGAGAAGCTGGAGGTTTCAGTCATTTCTGATTAAATGGATGCGTTCCACTTAACATGCAGAGGGTTTTTAGTGAGGTGCTTTGTTGTTGTTGATGTTGTGGCCTGCTGTCAGAAAGCGGGATGCGGTTTCAGGGGTGATGAGGTAGATAATTTTAATGAGACCGTGCGGCTGTGTGACCTCTTGGTTCCAGCGTTAGGCCTCCCAGTAGTTCAAGTTCTCCCAGAGACGTGTGGTCCTGTCTCATTTCTGTTACGCTACCGAACCCAAGCAGCATCTCACCTTCAGATGTTCTATGCTAGTTTGTGCTTAAGTAATGAAGCACTATTACTATTAGCTTTCATTTAGAGATAGGGCCTTTTGGAGCTTTAATTCTGCTTTCACTGAATTGCCTGAATTTTTATTTTAAAGAGGGGGTATTGTGCTTTTTCACATTTTAAGACATATATAATGTAACAATGTTGGATGTCCGTACTAAACGTGGGTGAAGTTTCAAATCTGTAGGTAAAAGTATGTTGGAGTAATCCCCAAGGCTTCTCAGCTCAGTCCGCAGGCTGCAGTGAACGCCAGGTTTCACACTGTTTTTTCTACATGCTGAGTCCAGCTGAGCCAGTCAGAAGAAAGCAGGCTTGTAGGGGCGGGGTTTCTTAAAGGGACAGAGCTGACTGAGTGGTTTCAGGCAGAGGCTGTATGAGGGCCTGCACTGTAAATTATGCAAAGCTACTCCACAGGTATCACAGAGTCAAATATGAAGCTTGAAATTAGCATAATACCCCTCCCCCCTTTAAGTGTCCCAGTGTCTTTTTAAGAATGACATTTTTCACACGTAATTTATTTTGATGGTAATTATTCTGATATTACTATTAGCATGTTTTATATGTCTTTTACAGCCGAGAGACAAATGATGTGACCACCAGTACTTTGATATTTTCTGACCTGTGACATCTGATTGGAACACTCTTACAGAGCACATCCACACCTATTACATTTAACATGTTTGGACATTATCATGATGATTTTTAAGGCTTTTACACCCATGAATTTAAATAAGGATGTCTCCTTTTCTTTTTAGCAAAGAAATTATACAGGCTCTAACTATCTATAATATCGGTACAAGCAGATACTCCTGAATTCTAGCAGTATTTCACTTCACTTATATCCACATTTCAACATGCGTCACACCGTTTGTGTTTTGCAACTTAATTTGCTAGTATTCTTCGCAAAACCTAACCATCTAGTGATAAGTGAAAGGTGTACATAGTGTGTATATTTATTATCATTACTATTGTATTTTATTTACGTCATTTTGTCCTTGCATTTTTCTTTCATCTATCACTTGTTTTACCCGTGTGCTTAACTTTGAGCTGTTGTAACAAGTGATTTTCCCCCAATGGGGGGATCAATAAATTCTATCTTTATCTTTCTGGTATAGTAGAATGCCCAAATGGATTAATGGGGGATTTACTATTAAATGAACAAATATGAAAACATCAGAGTGAAATGAATTTAACAACAGGGGAAGTTCTCAAAAGTGCAGGTGTTTATGTGCTTTGTTCACTTCAATCAATGCGGAGCAAATTAGTCATTGAGAGAAGTTAAAGGGAAACTCTGACCTCTTTATAACCATGGGAACATGAAAGTGTTTATATGAAATGGCAAATATCTTTGGGACCTAGTGAAACTCTATTTGGATCAAAAACTGTGTGCAAATGTATAGACTAAAACTATATCTGGCTGAAAATCAAGAAGTTTTTATCCAACATTATTCACTTGTGATTGTACCTTTTTAGCAGGTATGATTATGATCTTATATACTGGTGGAAGTGTTGGTAAATTGAAATCACTTCTAATGAGCGCAAATGGAGATCTCGGCAGTGATCCCAGCCCAGTCAGGGAGCAGATTGCTGAGCTTTGTAGGGTGAATATAAAGTTTGCATCCACAGCTGTTTAACATAGCGATGCCAAGAGTCTCTGAACCTCCTCATTATGTAGGGGGGAACCTGGCATATGGCAGTATTCTCTGTGGGCATTCACAAGGACAGGGCACGGCAGATGGGGTGGGGAGGACACTTGCTGGTTCCTAACTAACACCCCTCCCTCACTTCTCCACCGGAGCTGGTTAATGTGTAAGAAGCCCAGAGCATGAGAACCGGCCTGATGTTACTGTTTTATCTGAGAGTTGTCGAACATGCACACAAACTCCACATTAATGCACAAACACACTCGTGACCACATGCTGCAGTGCACAGAAGTCACATGAGAAAGGGAGCGAACCTTCTGAGCCCATGATGAAGTGGTGAATGTCCGGCCCCGTGGACATGCGTGGGCCCTGGCAGCCCTTCTCTATCACCCCTCGTGGGGTCACCATCTTTATGTGGACCACCTATTCATTCAGAAAACAACATCACACATGTAAGAAACAAAGTATGCAGACTGTGGTATAACTTTTTTCACTGATGTTGTAGAATTATGATCATTTTGTTATCATGTGCTGCATGCGTGAACAGTATCATAGCTGACGCTGTGACCACTATAGTTTCCAGGTGAAGGTAAAGTCCACAAGACTTTGCTAATACTTTCCTAATTACTGTGCTGTTACTGCAGAGTCCTGACTTTCAACAAACAAACAGGAAGCAGGAAGGTAAAGGTGAGCGCGCACGACTCACCAGGTCCTCAATGTTGCCGTAGATGTTCTTCTTCATGCCTGACGCTCTGGTTGCTACCCAGCCCCCCAGGGAGCTGAACTCCATGGAGTCAGGCTCGTGCCCTGTGCAGTAGCCGCTCTCATTAAGCTGTGACAGGAAACAAAGAGAGCACGCATGTGTTGTCGGAGTTAAAAGCGAGCCAAAAATGATGTAAACCCACAAGAATGTTTTAATAACAAGCAAAAAGAATGAGCAAGCAAAGGGAAAAAAATAATTGCAGCTCTGCTCTCGTCGTGCTGCAATGCTCAAACTCAGGTTTTATGGCATCATAGATTTTTACTGCAGCTTAAAATAAACCAAGTGGAAAGAGCTAGAAAAGACTAAATAGAGAGATCAGTGCGCTATTAAGACTGAGCTAAAATCTACTGCTCTACTAGATCACTGATGTGATGTGTAAAATAAGAGCTGGTGCCTTTTTTTTAATAACATAAGTAAAGTAAAAGAAACTGCAGGTCTACGTGTTGTAGTGTGTAAATCTGAGACTTATACCCCTTTTCCGACAAAGTTAGCGCGTTGACACGGGTTTTTCAGACCTGGGAAGACCTGCTAATAAATGTCAATTGTCTATTTTCCCATTGCCAGTGAAGTATACTGCCTTCACTCTCTTTTCTGCTGCGTCATCGTCTGGCGTCACAAACGCGTCGGAGACAGGGTTAGTAAACAGTGAAGATGTTACAGTGGTTAGCTCTTTTTTCTATTAATCATTCAGCCTGTTTATCAAACTCTGCGCCGACAAATGTGGAACGATGTTTGAGCGCTGCTCGGACAGAGACGGGCGGAATTTGTAGCTGAGATGACGAGGAGTCGCAGAAGTTACTGACGGAGCATAGTATCGAGTCGGAAAGGGGGCGGAGATTAGCGCATCGACACAGGTTTTGTGTTCCCATCAATGCCAATTGGAGCCTTTCCCACTAAGCAAAAAGCCGGGTGTTACTGGGTGTTAGCCTGTATACATGAAAGCTTTTCCCACTGGTAAAAAACCCCCACTACGTGTCAGATATTGCAGCGCATTCAGCTTCTGCAGCCCCACCCATTGTACAAAATACTGTAAGTGACTTCTAACTTACTTGCCACAAAGCCAAAGTAATGTGATAATAAACTTTTGGGTTGTTTTCGGGGTGCCACACACACAACAAAAAACCCTTTGAGCGACCTCATCAGATACACAATCTCTACCGCTCTGAGGAGAAAGTGTAGGTCATCAGGAACCAGCACTTTCTCTTCAAGGCAGCCCGACTCCTAAAAGATTGCATCTTTAGGCAGAACATTTAATAGTAATGATAATAAGGACCTTAAAGTGCAACAACAACCCCCACCAGAAGCACGAGGCGGGGGTTAAGCCAGGCCTTGTTTTATCACCACACTCCCCTGGAAGGCAGTTTATAATGCCGACCCATCTGCTCCATCAAAATGGCCCGGTCTAAATGCAGAGGTGGCGTCTGCTTTAGATGCAGCTCACGCATTCCTCTACATCAAATGCCCGCTCCTTCTCCATTTTTCTGAATTAGCTTGATGGTGCCATCTGCTCATGACCGGCGCCTCACTCTCTAATCTCTCCCCTTCAGCACTCTGCTCCTGTCTCACTCTCCCTCCTCCTAAACCCACGTTAGATGTAGTGCAGGAAGCACCAAGGTGACATGAGCATGGGCAACCTGCGAGCGGTCGCACGGCTTCATTGTTGGCACAACATTTTACAGCGTGTAAGCTCTTTCAGTGAAGAAATGTGGATGGATGAGGAGCACTTACCAATCTCTCCAAATCCTGACCGACGATGCCAGCTTCCACATGGGCTGTTAAGTTCTTCTCGTCAATCCACAGGATGCGATTCTGAGGATGAAAAATATCAGCGAGGAGGTCAGAAAACATTCTGAATAAATGCTTTGTGCCATGCAGCAGGAAAGAAGTACAATCCATCTGTTTGTTTCATTAGACTTACATAAAAACACACAATTCATTTGCTGTCGGAAACTAAACATGCCTACATCTGTTTCGTTGGCTTGAAATATCCGAGCTTTGATTTTGCAGAAGTTTTGCAGCACTATGTCCTTCTAGCCTGACGGTCACATGTCTGAGGATAAATGTGTGCAGAGGGGCTAAGGGACGGAGACATTTTCCTCAAGGTTAAACTCAATTTAACATCCAATTCCAAATATATGCCTCTTATTTGGGCCGCTGGGCACGTGGCTTACCCCTACCTGCAGGAGGTCATTTCACACCTGCCATCAATTATTCTCCAGAGGTAGTAAACTTTATGTTACAGCCACGCTGCTCCTTTCATGTGCTTCCATTGGAGCCACTCCACCTCTGACCCCCTGACACACAAGGCTGGTCACTGGTGTCTGTGGCACCAAACTCAAAGAGCGGTAGGAGAGCAGCATCCGGACAGCTTATATATCACCTCTGTGTGGGCCTGGATGAAAGAGGCGTACTGTACTGGCGACAGTATTCACCATTTTATTTTACATCCAGTAAAACAACCTTGTGTTCACGGTGACATGCGTGGCATCCATTAAAATTAACCGCTGATGCACAAGTGACACATTTATCATGTTAAAAACAAGGATAAAATTATGTCCTACTTACACACAACAAATAGCTTTTGTATTAATGTTCTAACAGCTGCTGATATTAATGGTTGATTTACAGAGCGTGGTGAAAAAATATTCAAATTACTTATTTTATCTGAAAGATAGTCAAACATATTAAATTTACATTCATGTAAAATAAAAAGGCATATGATCACTTTTCCTCATCATCATTAAAAAGCAATAATCCCTTCTATTGATTGGTCGGTTAACTTAATGTATAGTGAGCAGGTTGTTATCGCAGGATGGAACCCCAACAGGGTGAGCAGGACACGGCTTTTTACTTATGAAAGCAATTATTTAAAAAAATATTGATTCGGAAATTATTTTTTCTTCATTTTAAAAATAGTCTGTTACACACTTTTTTCCTTCCGTAGACAAGCCGGAGTCAAATTGACTTCTTTCGGTGGATTGATATGATTACAGTTAGTCCTCCGGATTGTGTGATTAGAGCCGCATCCCTAGCAACGGTCTGTTATCGAGAAATAGCAGTCCTTGGAATGCCTTAATTAACCAATCACAATCAAGTATTTAACACAGCCGTGTATGCAATACATTCCCTCCTGAAAAATCCTGGGTGTGTTTTCACACTATTGTCCCATAATGCAATAGAATGTGGTATTGCTGCCACGATCAGATTAGTTCCCTGTGCTGAACAAAACAGGAAGTTGATAACTGAGAGAAATTATTCCAATGTCGATGGCCAGGTAAACATCAATAGCAGTATTTGATTTGGTTTCAGCTTGTCTCGTCTGTAGTGCAGATAACCTCTGCTGACACTTGGGGACACAGGTGTTTACGTACCATCTGTGAGGTATCCAGAGAAACGATGGAGCGAGTTTCCTCTTGGGGGCACTCTAACGCACTGGAGACACTGGTTCCTCCTGAGAGAGCAAAACAAGAATTACAACAACACTTCATGTAAAGACGCCTTTAAAGCTTATATTGTGAGTACAATAGGATGCCTATTAGGACTTTTATCTGTAACAAACATAACAGCGCAAAGCTTTATTAATAGAACAAATATTTCCACATTGGAATGGGAATAAACAATGTTTTAAATTACATTAAATGTAAATACAAACCATATGTGAGCTTATTATAATGATTACAGGCACTGATTTCATGACTCACCTCCATATGGCATCAAACAAACATTATGTTTGCACGCCAGCTCCACTAGTTTCACCACATCATTGTGGCAGTCTGCAAAGACACACAACATCATTTTAGAAATGAGTGGCCATCATAAAAGAGAAGTTTTCATTTACCATCCTCTATTGCATTCATAAATTAAGAGTTCACGTAATAACCAGAGACATATTGTAAAGGAGATAAACATGGCACATTACATTACGTGTGTACAGAGGACGATAAATAAATGTATACGGCCTGAGCCATTAGAGCCGGGGGACCGGCAGAGGGGCAGGGTGACTTTTGATTTGCCTGATAGTTGTGATTTGCCCGGGGCTTTCCTCAGGCGGAGTCACACTGCGTGAAGCTACGCTCTCTGGGGGTGGGATGTTCTGGATCAATAGAAACGTGCTTCAGCCAATCACAGAGCCCACATCCATTCACCGCTGGAGTGGTGAGCGAGTGGGAAGGGTAGCAATACCCACCCACATGGATGTGCTTGACTGGCCTCAAGTGCTTTCAGAGGCGGTGAGAAATGCCTGCATTCTGCTACATTTTGCCATCCAATTAAACACACAGTGTCTGCCTGCAGATTACAGTTCAACAAACTAAAGCTGCACTTAAAACACACAGCGTGACTTTCAGGGACTACTGAGAAATGCAAATCGCAGGTCAAGATATCTATGAGGTGCATAGAGTGTATTTGTGGGGTTGGAAAAATTTAAATGTTGTGCTTGTGCGGATGAAACGAGACCTACAGTGGCTTGCTGATTTGCTGCTCATTTGGGAGGCTGCTAATCAAGTTTCAGCTATCAGTCAACACTCATTTGCATGATAAAATAGTGCCAGCCATAACAACAGAAAACCAATCTCAGAATCATAATTCATGGGTGTACTGTGCGGGGCCAGACCGCGGAGTATTGGGTGTCAACCGTCCTCCCCCTGACGCTTCTTATTAAGCCTCCACTCATACATATTAATATCCCTGCCTCTGCAGAGATTAACCCTTTAAATCACCTAAGCCAGTAGGGGGGGATCAGTGATGCTATGTGGGAGGAGGAAAACAGACACACACAGCTTGTGAACTCACTTGGCCATACCACCATGTCTGGAACACGGCCGAATTTGCCTTCTCGCAGAGCAAAGATCTCGTTCAAGCAATGACCTGGAAGAAAAATACAGGAAAGAAAAATATTGTCGCTGAAGTAATAAGTAAATAATTTTTTTAATGCAGATTGTATTGGGTGTTTTTTCTGTAATGATGTGGCCAAAGTCTTCTTACCGTGTGCACGAAACACCCGGTCCTCTGCGTCATGAGAGAAGGGAATACCTGTGGATTTCACTTCCTCCACGAAGGCCTCGTTAAGAATGGGAGGCTGTACAGAACTGCTAGTGAGAACAGACTGAAACAAAACAAACCTAACTGTGAGTGAGCGCTCGTCTTTGCCATTCACTGGAGACAAATAAATCGAAATGACACTCACTGTTGCTGGAGTTTTGTGCTGCAGACTGGCTCCAAACGTGCCTTCAAACCAATCTTTCAGCCCGGGGATGATCATACCACTTAGCCTGTACCTGGAATGTGTGAAGGAAGACAGCTTGTGTGAAAAATCCCAACTATGCTTCATGTTTAAATGATTTCAAGTACTGGAAGTCAAAGCCCTCATTTGAGAACATGTAAATGCTTGACTGGGCTTTTTCATTTGGAAATCCACATCTGTGTCTAATAAGAATAGAGTGTGAGGTTTGAGTCCAATGAGGTTATTAGGCAGTGACAGTGCCGTCCGTGTGACCGCCCTCGCCATCCCTTGCATAATTGAGCCGCTGGCACAGCCAGGGCCAACCCATCAGGGCACTGTGCTGCGCCTTTGTCCAAGAGAGCATGAAACACACTCTATAATGAAAAAGCCTCTGTCACGGCGAGCGCGGAGGAGGAGAACAACGTCTCTGACATTCATTCAGCTGTGCCCCAGCCTCGCTTTACTGTACGCCTTCCTAGGTAGCTTTTTCAGGCGACCGGGCACAGAGCGGTCTGTAGCAACAGCTCGCACAGGAGGAAGCCATTTGCTGTGCAACATCCTGTTCAGCTCGACTCATTAGTCAAAATACATCCTCATAGGCAGTGTGAGATTCCTCTGTGTTTTAAAATGGGGCAAGCAGGGCTGTCTCTTCCAGACACATATGTCATGATTACAATAAAAATGCTCGAGCATACATCTTCCTTCCTCTTCGGAGGCAGGACTAAAGGTGCAGAGGGGCTATTCTTCCTGTAGTAAACTGAAGATAGAATGAGTTTGATCAGGAATAAGTGGATTTATTTTTAGACACTCAAACTAAATCTTCTTCTCTTCAACAGACAACAAATGTCTTTGTTTACCCACAGCTCCCCAGAGACACATCAACAATTACAAGCATAATATGTTCCATTTTTGAACAGATTGGAAAGTGGTTTCTGTTAATGAGCTACAGACTTTGAGGAAGCTGAAAATCACAAGCAGTGACCTTCTCAAATGACAGAGAGCAGTTCAAATGCCAGCCACTAGGTGGCAGTAGCACCACATTGCTGTGAGCGTAGGCAACTGGTTTCAAAAGCTGGGTTCAGAGTGTGTGCTGTGAAAAGGATCAATGCTTAGACCCAGCCCGGTCTGGTTTCTCTAATCAGTACGTCTAAGAGCAGTAATGTGGTATTATGCAGTACCTTTTGCCAGTAAATTCGGCTTGCCCTTTCTTGTTGAAGAGGAATCTTGAGTCACTGTATCCCCAGCCGTTCCATTTCATAATCTCCTGCCTGTGGGAAAACAAACAGCGGTGGTTATCAACTCATACACCTTAATGTGAAGTTAAGACATGAAAGAGTGTTTCCTGGGTTACTTGTAAGCCTGGTTACTGTAGGCCGACTTTAGCTTTTCAATTTCACCCAGACAAAGAGGAAAAGAAAGAGTCGCTTTTAGAAGTCAGATGCTGATATTTCAAACCCTAAGTCACATAGTCGCCTTATTTTATTCAGTCATTGAGGGCCTTTGCATTCAACCAAGGAGGAGCTAAACCATCCGTCAAATTCACAATATGGGAGGCTGCAGACAGACACACAACATTCCCTCGGTGCCTCTTTACCACTGCTCCGAACACAGCCTCAAAAACACACAGCTTGTTTTGAAGAAGAGGCTTCACATTTAAACTTAATCCCCATGCGCAGAGGAAGCTAGCAGACACACCCTTTGCTCTCAGCTATTTCCTCATACACATTTAAATATTTCTAATTTACAGCCCCCTGTCGCACTCTTATCCAAAGCTAGTTTCATTCCAGAATTTTTCAAACAAACACTACTATTGCTGCTATTACCGCTGAATGATATTCCATTACAATGATCACCTTTACGACCGAAAGACACTGCGTTGTCTGTGCTCCAATACTGTGCAAAGCTTGTGCTGTACTTACAGACAGACATCTCACCACCGCTCACACAACAACCATAACTCATGGGTATCTTGGGATGAGATGCTAACACAGTAGAGTAAAAGCCATAATTAAGATTAATACCTGCCAAAATGTAGTTTCTTATTAATTAAGAGCTTGTGCAGAAACAACAGTGACACACTGAATCACACTTTAATGCATCCTCACCACTGCTAATATGCTGTTATAGCTGCTGAACATAGTGAGTAACATGTATCAATAAATGGGGCAAGAGTGTGGCAAGGTCAATAAGTACACACAGATAATTTCCGGCAAACAGCATGGTCCTGTTTAAAGAGTAGGTCTTTATTAATCGCTTTAGACAGCCTGAACTATTTCCTGCCAGAGTGCATTTTAACATCTACAACAGGTCTGTCCAGGAGGAGGGATCTCTCCTCTGCTACTCTTCCTGATGTTTCTTCCTTTTCGCCCCTCATCTTAATCCAGGGTCTAGGGATAAAGACGTTGTATGCTGTGCTGATATAAGGGCCCTTGGAGGCATACTTACTAAAAGTAACTTTGAGCTATACAAATAAAATTACCCATTGACGTGACTATACTAGACCAAACTGGCTATAGAAAAGGGAAAGAAATTACCCAATAACAAAGTCTGGGTATCTGTGGCGACATTTGCGGAAAAAAAATCTCAAGCGGCGCCCAGTTAGTGACGCGTTTTCCATCACCCAGCAGTGGTTGGTCTGCCAGAGAGGGTAGGCAGAGCTAAGCCGCTGCCTCTCCAGTCTCTGCAAGTATTGCAAGTAAACAGTAATCTACTATGGCTGAACAAACAAAGAAAAGATCGATGACTACAGATACAACTTCAACAATAAGTGAAAATCCAAACAAACAAATTCGACAATCAGATGAAGGCAAACAGTCTAAAAAGGAAAGCGACCGTCAGCGAGGAAAATCAAGAGTTACAACTGTGACAAAGGGAGCCAACCATAGACATCTGGTGAAACTGTGAAGTGTCCTCATACAACTACTGCTTATTGCCAAAGGTGCTGCCAAAGAGAATTACACTGGAATCTTTGAAAATTAATTATATTATGCAAATACAACGTTTCTGCTGTATAAAGATTCTTCTTCAGACAGATAAAAGTTGAGATAGAAATTTGGTCTTTCAGCTTAGATGAGGTTATGGTATATGTGGGGTTGTTTGCACTATTATTTAAATGTGCATATGGATGACTAAATTGACATATTAAAAATACCTCCCACTATAATGTTATACAAATAAACACAGATCAAACTAAAGCCCCAAAAATGACTAACATGAATCAACACCTCTGTGAAATCAACATTTTTATCTTCATAAACGTAGGATTTATAGTGGGACTGATGTATCAGACTGTCAGTTTAAACTTGGTGGTAAGTCTATATAGTGGTAGGTCAGACAGAAACAGGCGTTGTCTCTTTTACATTGCATCAGTTTTGGTTGCGGTCGCTCAAGTATGCGTTTAATGTAAATGTGGTTTAAGTTGACGCTGAAACTCCACACAAACCTGCAAGTCAGGATTCTTGACTGAAACCACTTACCGTAACTAACCGTACCGGAAAGGTAGCAGAAAGAATTTCTGTAAAACCAGCCAAAGGCTTTACAGAGGAAGTGTCTTGGTACTTCTTCAAACGAACAGATAATAGGTGCTATTCGATATCTACCAAACTTTATACACTGTAGAGACTAAAAAAAAGACAGTGCTTTGAGCCATGACATTTAATCCTATCACCACAATGTCATATTGACCAGAACATGACATGATACATTTCACAAGGCCAATTGCTGATACTTTTGAGTGCTTGATTTCACATTTAGCTTCAGCTGTTTTCTCAGACTGACACTAGATGTCAGCACAGCGTGGTGTTTTCTCAAAAGGAACTGAGCTGCCAATAGGTTGAAAGTCAGACCACTACTTGTCCTAACCAATCAGATCAAAGGAAGTTATACAGAGGCTGTTGCTACAAATTAGACTTTTAGGTGTCTAATACCTTAAAATCGCGTTTGAAGAAATCAAAAGAATCAAGAACCAGATCTCAGTAATTCCCCTTTCAACGTGTTAACATGCCAAGCAAATAAGTAGTACATGTGGCAGATAAAATAACGTAAGTACGTGTGTTGTTGATGTATGACAAAACTAGTGAATAAAACAATACATAACTGCTGTGCCTAACAGTAACGATTACTGTAAAGGCTGCAATAATTACTCGATGAAAAACACGGCCAGTTTTTTTTTTTCTTCTTAAATACGGCCAGTTCATTTCAATGATTCCGTTGTTTGATTCATCAGGAAAGTGCCAGAAGCTCAGCCATAACATGAGCATTTGTCTACAGCCTTTACAGCCTGACTGACAGGAAGAAAGTGCCATATGATAAATGAAATAAACTACTACAAGCTTCAGAAACAGCTTCTTTAGAACAACTTTAAGAAAGTCGACCACAACAATGTTAAACTCCTGAAAGTAGCCGCACCCACTCCTTAGCAAATGAATGTCTACTCTGTAACGTTAGCTAGCAGGCTAATTAAGCCCAGCCATAGCCTTCTTTCTCTATGTTGCTAATGCTCGGATAAGAGAGGCAAGTCTGTCTGTCAGTACATATCATCCTATTAGTTCTTGTTAAGCTATTACTCCACGAATGATTGACTTAAAACTAGCTAAATCCACAGAGGATGGACCCTTGTCCACCGCTCCATCGCAGCCTCGTACCTCTTCCTCGGCACCGTCTTCCCTTCTCTGGAGGCATCTGTCTTGCTATCTTGGCCCTTGCACTCCGCGGCGAGGATGGTCGAGTCTCCGTCCACCGGTCTCTGTAAGTGCCCGGCAATTATCCTCAATCTTTGCTGTGCAATCCGCTGCCTGTCGGAGCTGCCGCCGCTGCTGTTGGACGCCATGCTGCTTCCGTGTTTGTGAAGGGAGGGAGCGGATCCATGAGCGGGCCGGCTGTCAGAGGTCAGCGCAGGGAAAGTATGCTGCGTTCAGAGGCCGTCGGAAACATCACGCTCAGTTACATGAATGACCAGAATAGCGCCAAGTGCCTGGCAACTGGTATATTGTTAGGGGGTTTTTTTGTTTTTTTTATCGTGCCACGTTTAGAAGTCGGAGAGAGAGCATATGGACAATAAAACGCAATCGTTAAAAAACATTATAGACGGTAATTTTGTGGTATCATGAATGGTTAAAAGGAATTAGTACAGACTAGGGATGAAGCGATAAGGCAGTTAATCTATTAAGGGATCAACAGATAATTCATCTAAAACTGCCCCAAAACTAAAAAAAAACTCACTTGAGTCATTTGACAACAAGAAACGTCAAACATTTACCAATTCTAGCGTCCTTAATGTGAGAATCTGCTTATTTAATTTTCTAAATTGGCAGTACACTATATGAAACGGGGGGTGGAATTATGACGAATTATGACTAAATAAATACAAGTTAGATATTAACAATAAAATATGAGGGAATAGCACGTCTGCCTTCTATTACAGTAGGGTTTAGAAAAAAATGACTTGTTTTACTTATTCCCATACAGCAGCTAGGACTTGAATGCATCATTTCACCTATTTCCCAGCATGCCTTGCGATATGCGACTGGTTACAGTCCTTGCTGGTGACATACGTTTCGTTGACAGTTAACTGGAATTTACAGTCAGTTTACATAGTTGTTATGAGATGACAGAAGATTTTCAGCCCTGTTCGTTTTACCGCTTGAAATATTCAAGAGAACAGAGACACGTGCTAAATATAGCTTTTGATACCAAAACTAATGCTTTTTAAATGAAATAAAGGTTTCATAAATACTGCCTCTGTCACCAATTTGTTAAGTAAGACATAATACATGGATAGGCAATGGACTGCTGCCTTTTAAAAATGACTGAACAACTGCTCTTATAAAAGTGTGTCATAAGTGTTAGAAGTCCTCATGCGTAAGTTTTGTGATGTGGTTTTACAAACTGAGAGTAACCTGAAACGATGTGACTTCACTGTTTACCTGTGTGCCTCTCCTCTACTCAGTCACCTGACCAGCATGACTACTGTTTCCATATGGCACACAGCAGTGCCCTTTAAGTAATGATTTAACACAAAAGTTAAACTACATAAGCTACGCAAAGCCACTCTAGAATACAAATTAACTTTGGTGAAACTCTCAAAAAAGACAGAGGCTTTGAAAAATGCTTCAAACAGAGAGAAACTTTATTGCAGAAAACCATTCATTTGTCAACAGAAAAATTACAGCGTGCTGAAAACTTAAATGTCCAGATGTTTTAGGATTTATTTCCCCACAGTTTAAAGTATTAACTCCCAAAACAAAGTTCTGTAATGCACTGACTGCGAGCAGTAAGAGTCTAAGTGTATCACAGAACTTTATTTGGAAAGCCACAGTGCCACCTCATAGGTTTGTCCTTGTGCAGGACCTTATCCTCCTCATGACTGGGTGATCCTTTGACCTGTAAGGCACAAAAAGCAAGAAAAGTGGGGCATTTACTTTGATTATCTGTCTATTTTATTGACGTCCATGCAAAACATATAAGTACAAAAGAGACAGTAGCTGTAATTGGTTTAAGACTAAAGAGCAAGTGAGATTTGAATACTCTGAGAACTCGGCCTACAGAAAGGTTGCTGTGTGTTTGGTCCTCCTAGCAGGTAAAGAAGGCCAGATGGACTCTTTTTACACACTGTCAGCTCTCCACAATGATTAATAAATGGCTTAATATTATTTTTGAATGTGCATCTGTTAATCCTGTCATATATCCTACCAAAAAATGTATCTACTTACTCCTTCAAACTCTACCATCTGGTTGGTTGCAATGTTATTAACTAGTCTCTATTTGGGCTGACATGTTTGAAATTTTCAGTTCTGGTGATATCTTTAGCCTCACTAGGATTACTTCACTCCTGTGCCCATGTGTCATTGATTCTACCTGTTGAGCTTTTACAACTTTATGAACTGAACAGGCCCTGGAGAATGAGCTATTGACTACACATCGTAGGAAGATATGATAGCAATGAGGAAAGTGCAGAAAGCTCCAGGAGTATTTAGTTGTGTCAGTTTGAAGCTACTTATGACACTTGCCACTTTAACAGCAATCAAGTGACGGCAACTTTTAAAGTGCAAAGTACACATAATGCCATGTCACTTATTATCTTGATCATTATTTACGCAAGAAGTAAAATGATGAAGGCAAAATAAGTTGTGCAAGTCATACAGTACCTGATGTAGGTAGACGCAAAGGGACCAGCTGCGATCCAACACGAGGGGGCAAGTAGTCTGAATCACAAAATGCAAAAGCAGAAAGCGATGAGAGGACATTGCAGGCCATGGCTGGATTCTCAATGCAAACGTCTGTTTTCACTGCGGTCTGTGTCCGTCTGCGGACTTGCAGCGCTCCGGTCGTAAGGTGGCTGTCGCCGCTTTTACCTTTTCTTCCCCCAGTCCTGTGCACTTCACTATATGCAGCTGGAAGAATGTCGACGTGGAGCTGCCAAACGTGAACGCGTGCTCATGAGCGCGCATGAGAGGGGGGAAAAAATAGGCTTTTTAGTGTAATTTCACGCAGTGGCACAGTGAGCTGCACTTTAGTGTGAGCTTCTTCACAGATAGGTGCCAGAGCCAGGACCAAGTCTGTCTTATTACCTTGACATATTTCTAAAGCCACTTAATTACATCTCGATCCGACTTCTTTGTTACGCTGAGGTGTCAGAATGAGTCAAATCTAATTAGCTTTGAGGATTTTATAAGCCTAACAACTTTCTTTGATAGCAGTATTCTTAAATTGGCTAATAACTAAGTATAATCAATAAACTTAAATATTCCCAAGTAAAATTAGACCACTCATTACAGAAAATAACCTCTTCCAGTTTATAAAGCTGCCTTTATAATATTATTATCATTAAACTCTCTGGTGCATTAATGTAAAGTAGAAGTTTACTATTGTAGGTCTCAACATGGAGCCAATTATTAGGTTGGTTAAGTTATAGCACAAGAGGTGAGAGGAAAATAAAGACACTAAACTAACTATACTATACTAAAAGAAGAAACACACTTTAATAATACCCTTTTACAATGTAAAGTCATAAATTATGACAAACATCCCAATAAAACTTATATTATTATGGAAAATGATATTTGAATGTGGTGCATTCAAGCCTATTTCAATGTAGAAAACGGTCAAAATGTGAATCATTCATTTACTAGACAGTTCAATCTACAAACAAGCAACAATTTCTAATACACTTTTCACATGATCGTACATTAAATTTACTCTGTATAGTCTCTACAGCTTTGAAATCAAGGTAGGCTTGTGACCAGTACATTATTACCATGTTAAATATTAGGAAGTAGAAGTATAAAGTACCAGAAAAATGGTCAAGATTGTGCTTAACTGCAGTACTTAAGCAAACTTCTCAGTTACATACCACTAGTGGTCATATTCAAATGCTATTGTTTTGCAAGCATAATTACAAAAGTGCCAAATAGGTGTTGGCTTCTTAAACTTAAAAATAGCATCAACTTAGGATGAGTACAACCAAGCCTATTTACTATTGTACTTAAGTACAGTACTTGAGTAAATAACAGAATGTAAATAGTTTCTTTACACCATTGTTATACACCCTCAGTTATCACTTAATGCTACTCTACTCTTTTTTATATATGTATATTGTAGGTTATTTGGTCATGTCTTATAGGCTGTTTTTTAATAATGAGCTTTATAACATTTCATTAGTCAGTATATAAATATAAAACAATATCAATAAACCTGCATCAATGGCAGTGCTAAAAGGTCAAGCTACATACTGTACCTCAGTGCAGTTGCAAAGTACTTCCTCTGGATTGCTTTACTTTAGTGCTTAAGTGCTAGCTCATACTTCCACTACACATTTACTAAATGAACATTGTACTTTAACTTCATCATATTTCTGAAACAGCTGTGGTTACTTTTTCAAATTAAAACTTTATGTCTAAAACACACGATTGATAATCTTGAAAGATCATGCATTGTTGCAGATTAAACTACTGCAAAAAACTCAAGCAAGCTCAAACTCAACAAACTAAAGAAAATTAAAGCACTGGTAGTCAAGCATCAATAACACTGATCCAAAAATATCATAAAACATATCATAATAAGTTATTCACAGTAACACAGCTTTACTTAGGCTATATATACACTTTATGTATGCTATGCTACATTTAGTTGCTGGCACGTTTGTACCTTTAAAAAAAGTTGCATATTAAATGCAGGACCATAACTTGTAAGTGATCAATGCTACTTTTCTTAATTATTAAATCAAATTTTTTTGTCCACTACACACCAAAGCCCAGAGCTTGTCCTTACTGATTTGTCTCAGTAGTAAGTGGGTGACTTGAGTGTTTCCAGGGGACATTAGGGCCCCAGGGCCTCCAGCTCCACATCGAGCTCGGTAACCAGCAGGGGGCACTATCCACCAATCAAAACTCTTCTAGTGACGTAGTTAAAAAAAAAAAACCCAAAACGGTAAAGTTATGAAATAGATATAATAACACATAAGCTGAATTAAAATAAGTTAGAAATGTATATTTGATGCTCAGATAAACTGTCACCTGAATATTTTAGTTGTTTATGTTTTTTGTTTTTTTAAATCAATTTTAATTTTATTTCTTATGACGTGCGGCCATATTTACGGATTATTACAACTTTAAAACGCTAAGAAATAAAGCATGTCATGTTTATTTTTTCTTTTAATTTGCTAAACAGTATTTATCATGTCGATATTTCTCTGCAAACTCTATACGCATGAACACAGAGCAGCTCACTGCCTCATAGGCCGGTGAGAGGGGGACGATCCCGGTAGGCAGGGCCATTTCCGTAATGTTCAGTACATGTTAGGGAAGCAATGTTGCTTCAGTTCAGCTGCTGTGACGGACCTTATCGGCTCCGGACGGACCGCTCGCCATTTTAATCTGTCATTTGAGGAATAACACGCTCATTTATCAGTCATACGGCGTTTCTTTACGGTGACACAGATCTCCACGATGATGGACATGGAGGTGATGCATTCCAGTCAACAGGTAAATACCATTTATTTCTTCAAAGTGACCGCACACCGGCTGACATTGACTGTTAACTTCCTTTTAGACGAGACAGACGTCCTGATATAGTTTGAGTGAACTTTTTTTTAACATTAGCTGTAGCAAATTAAATAGTAAATACGACGTGACAGCTTGGTTATGGCGTAGTTAAGAGGTTATAATGAAGAAATAGCAGCTCCAACGTGAAAGAGTCCATACAAAATACACAGTGAACCTAGCTTTCGTTAGATATTTAGGCTGCCCTCTGAACCGCTTTCAGTTCTGCAAGTCATTGACATGTGACGTTTTCCTCGACAGAAACTAAAATTATTTTTTATATAAGAAACGAGCCAATTTCTCACTGTTTGAGCTGTTTCACTGTAAAATTACAAGATTTCTATCGTACTGACAAGTTTGGGAAACAGAAAGAGAAGGTTCTCGAGCTTTTTTCCCGTAACTGTCTTCCTCCCCGCCCCCCTGCTTTCTCAAAGCATGTGATACCATATCTGATGTAGACAAGCCTGTAACGTTAGCTATTGGGAATTATTATTCACAGGCTATACTTTTTGCTCCTGTCTTTGCTGTTAACTCAATATAGACTCATATTCATTGACATGTTGCTTATGTTTCATCATGTGACCAGGCTTTACATCTTCAGTGTTTGGTTAAAGCTGCCATAAGCCAGGGTCAGTGGAAGTACACAGTTGAGTGATGGTGAGGGCCTAAAAAACAGGGCTGTTTTGCAGCTTGTGTGGCTGTGTTTCATCATCCATGGTCAAGGGTGGATGTCCACTCAAAGAAGCTACAATATACCACAGGAGTCACAAGGGCCTCCCCTTTGAGGCCCTTGTGTTTAGCTGAGGGCAGGTAAATGTACAACCAATACTAAAAGCCAATACAAGTATCACCTTTATCACCTAGTTTGATAGTCATATGAAGCTTTAGCTATTAGCTTGGTTTGTTGGATGTTTTTTTATTTATTGAAATATGGAGTCACATGTCTAATCAGCATGTTTTTCTATCCTTATCGTAGGCATGTTGTTCAGCTAGTATAGCTGTGTATTGTGTGGCAGCAAGGTGTGGGAAATGTAAGACTTTTTATGAGCTAGTTCCTTGTTCTGGTGCCAGTCCAGGTCAGGTGACAGCCTTGTTTCTGATACCACTCTGATAACCTGATCTCTTACACACTTACATTTACACAACCTATTTGTCTCTAATAAAGAACGTTAGTTATCGTTTGATACGTTACTTTGAAGCTGTGAAGTTATATAACACTCTGTGGCAGTAAAAGGGCAGATTGAACTTTCCCTTCATAGGCAGACAGTCCTTATTTAGACATGGGTTTGTTTTTTAAGGGACTTGTATGACTTGTCTGATGAGCTTAAAAGGTGTGACCAACTGGAAAGAGTGTGGGTTTTTTTGTTTGGAAAACACAGATGACCTCAAGAAGTGTGTAGAGACGTCCCACTTAGATATTTTCGGGCACTTCCTCGTTCCTACAGGAGCCATAATGCCTGGCAGTGCGCACACATCTCAGTCTGTGAGTGTGAGTTATAGTAGGCAGCCTTGGTAATGCGTAATCCTTCGGCGGTCATGCCTCTGATGCAACACATAGGCAAAGAGGGTTAGTGGGTTCTTATTTTGCTGGGCCACCGCTGGAGTCAGAGAAACTGTCAACAATGTCTTAAAATACGTATAGGTGTTTTTTGGCGTTTTTTGTCATGTTACAATTTTATTTAGCAGACGCTTTTGTCCACAGCAACGTACATCTGAGAGTTAATACAACACAAGCAACGACAGGAGGGAAGGAAGTTAGTAAGGGCCAAAACACAGCTTCAAGTGCGACACTGGTGCCAACAGGCAGTGTATAGGGCGTTTATTTTTTTAGTTAAAAATAAACATCAGCAACACCAACAAGATCATTAACGTCATCATTATCATCATCGTGAAAATCCTAGTCAGCATAAACTACGTCCTCGATGTCATAATCATCAATCAATAGCATCAATATCATATTATGAAGGTTTTCCTGACCAATCATTTTAATTCAACAAAAAAACAAACAAAGGAGAAGTTCTCTTCGTTTTACATCCCTTTTATTGTGTCCTCAGCTTCCCCCTGGCTATGTCTGCTCTGGCCATATGATGGACTGCAAAGACCATAAGTCATGTTTGTACCCAAATCTGGGGAACAAGCCAGTCACATGCTCAGACATGTTCCTGTGAGCCAGTGTCTTTGGTTGATGCAACATCCCTGGGCCTTGTGAAACGGTTTCCTTCTGTAAATAAGTTCGGGTAGAAGAGTCGAGGAAGAGAGCAGCTCAGTTTATCTTCAGACGTTCTTGTTTAGAAAGGGGAAAAACATTCAGTCTGTGGGAGGAAATCAACAGGAAAGTGTATTAAAATGCTTTCGGTTGTTAGCGCGCTGTGTCGTCTGTGTTGTCAGCAACACTTTCAGGTGTAAATATTGAATGTTGGACAAAACTAGGTGTTTAATTACACCCAGGAACCGGTCTATAGCCTTACTATTGTATTTGGTTTGGTCTGTGATATGTAATTTAATTGAAAATAGAAATATCCTATTGTCTGTCTTTCAAGAACTGAAGACACATCTAACTCTGATTTAATCACTGCAGCGAATATGATTTTTTTTTAACTTTAAATCTTTAAATACGTCCTGTTTGTGAGCTTGAATGTGACTAATGAATTCACACCTCCATTTAATTATATGGGTAGTGATAACATACCTTCGAAGTCAAGTATCAAGTGATGATGCGTGCTGGTGCGTGGTGCCAACAGGGAAAAGAGAGACGTACATGTATTATTCATGTGGCTTCTCCCCCTTGACATTAGTGCCAGCGTTGTTGTCAGTGAACAGATACAGAGGGGCAGGGTGTGGCGGGTGCAGCGGCCACGCTTCACAGCAGGGAGGCTCCTCCTTTGCTTTAACACTGCTCTCACAATCTCACTGCAGGGCAAGCATGTGCACGGCTCGCATCTCTCTGAACAGATCTGCTTTTCTCTTTCCAGGACATGAACCTGATTGACATACTGTGGAAGCAGGACATCGATCTGGGTGCCAGGCGCGAGGTGTTTGACTACAATCACCGTCAGAAGGAACATGAGCTGCAGCGGCAGAGGGAGCTGGAGGAAGAGAAGAGGCTGGATCTGCTGCGGGAGCAGGAGAAGGCCCTGCTGGCACAGCTACAGCTCGACGAGGAGACGGGAGAGTACATACCATGTCCACCGACCAGCGCCCCGCTGCAGACGTCTGTCACGCCTCTCGAGGTTACACAGGTACGTGCACGTGGACTGTCATTACTCATGTCAGAGGCGGATCACTCCCACCTTATTCGATAGGCTGCGGCTTTGTCGTAGCTAGGTAACCGCCTCGTTCTGTGTAATTACAGACACACAGGTGGGTCTGTAGTTTTGCATTGGTGTATTGTGCCTCTGAAGCTGCTCTTCAGAGACCTGAGCTTGATAAATAATAAAGCTATTCTATTCGAAAGATGCCAAAACGGATTCTAGGTGGTCAGTTTAACAGAAGTATTTGCACCTGTCTTGCAGAATGTCGGCTTCACAGAGGAGAACGGCGATGCCATGTCTTTTGATGAATGCTTGCAGCTGCTGGCGGAGACATTTCCTGTAGAGGAAGCTGAGGTAAGAACATTAAATCATTACCACACATGTGACAACACAGATTACAGTTTGATGTGACACTTAGCCGTACAACAACTGTCATATTCTTGTATTTTCCCTACAGAACACCTCAGTGTGCCTGGACACAGCTGCTGTTTCAGCGCCCATGATGTCCCCCGAGCAGACAGCCCTGCCATCGGCCACCCTCTCCCCACCACATCAACCCCAACAGAGACTGTCCCCAGATCTGGAGCAGGCCTGGATGGAGCTTTTGTCCCTCCCTGAGCTTCAGGTATATAATACATGGATTCTACTGCTTCAGTGTAGTATTTGTTGGAACAAATACCCAAAGAATGCATCAACGTCAGGAGCCGGGCATTAGAGGACAAACACCTTTTTGTTTGCTGTACGTGAATGGGGTCTCCTGTATGTGAGACGGATGCGCCGGTCTCATTCCAGCGATTATGTTTCACTGTTGAGACTTTTTTTTTGAGGATTATGGAGCTTGTTATTCACGATGTGATGCAGCTTTTTATGATTAATAGCCACCAGCTTAATCCAGCAGATTAGACAGAAATCTTGTGTAGACAGGGTGTGGCTATCTTAAACCTTTGCCTTATTGCAGCAATGTACATTTGTGCATGCTAGCTTTCAGGAGCTGCCTTATCAGGTTATATTTGCATTCTCTGACGGGTGGAGCCGTGTGGCATTTGTTGCCTTGAACTTTCACTTTGTCTCAGAGCAGACTGGACTATAATCCTAACCATCAAGCAGCATTGCATTAGCCGCTCTAGCAAGCAGCTGATAAGAAAGACTCGCAGAAACGCTGCTAGTTTAGAATTTTGTTTGAGTTCTTGTAAGCTGCTTTGGGAAGATAACGTGCTAGAGCATTAGCAAGCTGGGAGATCGGCATTGGTGATTTGTGAGATATTTCAACATATGGATATGTTGTCTTTAAAGTAACAGGAGGCTACCGTGTGCCTATACTTCCCGTATACCAGCTTTTTTTCAGTGAAATGCCAGTCAGTTGGAACGACGGGATGGCTAAATGTCACAGGCCTCGCCAACAGTTTTTTTTGCAGATTACGCACATATCTTTTCACGTTTAAATGGCACAAGGGAAACTAATTTCATCCGATCTTTCCCAGATTTTAATGCTTTGGTTTTGTAATCGGGATAATTTCTCTTTGAAAGTGGATTATTCCTTAGTTTGAAAGCTTTTTCACGTGCATTTGTCACCACACTGTGCCACGGATCAGGTTTTGGAGGCTACTGTAGGTTGATGTTTGATCACATATCTGTTAGTTGTATTAATTTTAACGTGTTTTTCTTTTTCTTTTAGCAATGCCTTAACATGCAAATGGAGGACACACTGGAGACCACAACTTATCCTCTTCCAAACAGCCCGGACGTACCGAATCCAAACTACACTTTTTACCCTATGACCAATCTCACAGAGGGGGAAACAAACAATGTGAATGTTTGTCCGGCAGAGTATATGAATACATTTGATGGCTCTGTTCCCAGCATGGCCCCACCAGACACTCTCAGCCAAATGAAAGCAGAAGCTCCTGAGATAAACACTAACTTTAATGCAGAAAGTTTCTGCGACATGTTTTACCCCAGCCCAGTTCTGGAGGAGAGCGGTGCTCAGCATGGCCTTGAAGGAAATGAAATTACCGCCATGTCTGATATCCAAAGCAAGCCTCCATTCACACCACTGGACCTTTATAGCCTCTCGCCTGGCGATGCATTTGAAAGAGACAAACAGAATCTGACGGCTGAGATGCCTGACTCAGATTCGGGGATCTCTTCAAACACAAGTCCGAATGCGAGTTCTCCTGGGAAGTCTGTGTACGGAGACGGGTCCTTTCTATACAGTGATTCAGACATGGAGGAGATGGACCACAACCCTGGCAGTGCTGAATCCGACTACTCAGAGATGTTCTCCATAAATTTCCAGCCGGATGATCTTCATTCAGCAATTAATCTATCTGCTCTAACAGGTCAGTCACAACAGCAGCCGCATGAAAAGAAGCCCAAACACCACAAGACGGATCTAGCAGAGGAGAGCGGCCATAACAACACCCCCTTCACCAAAGACAAGCAGAGGAAACGCTCCGACGTGCGTCTCTCCAGAGACGAGCAGAGGGCTAAGGCCCTTAAAATCCCCTTCACTGTATCCATGATTATTAATCTGCCTGTTGATGATTTCAACGAGATGATGTCAAAGCACCAACTGAACGAGGCTCAGCTGGCCCTGGTCCGAGACATACGCCGACGCGGGAAGAACAAAGTGGCTGCCCAGAACTGCCGAAAACGCAAGATGGAGAACATCGTGGGTCTGGAGGGCGACTTGGACTCGCTGAAGGACGAGAAGGAGCGTCTGCTGAGCGAGAAGAGCCAGAACTCGGCAGACCTGAAGGAAATGAAGCAGCAACTGAACAGCTTGTACCTGGAGGTCTTCAGCCTGTTGAGAGACGAGAAGGGGGATTCTTACTCCCCGTCCGAGTACTCCCTCCAGCAGTCGACGAACGGCAGCATCTTCCTCGTTCCTCGCGTTAAAAAGACTTTCATCAAGAGCGAAGACAAACATTTATCTCCTTAGTTGTATGGTACTGCATTATCATAGTAATACTATGCAATAACTTTGTAGTCGCTCAGCTTTAAAGCATTAGCAGCTTAGCAGGACTATTGTATAGTTTTTGCGCACTTCTATTGAATGTAATATTTTTGATATTTTACTTCTTTTGTACTCTGATATCGTCACAGATTCTTTAACCAATATCGTTTGTAAATATAAACATCACTTGCTTTTGAGATTGATAAACTGTTACTGTATGTGTGTACATAATATATATATTGTATATATCATATTTCTGTATGCTAATGATTGTTTCAATCATTATTACTCATATTTTATAACTGTTCCTTTATGATTTGCTGCCCAAGTTCTTTTTTAAAATCTCCTGTGCTTTTAAATAAAGTATTCATAGTATAGACACATGGCCTCCTGTTTTCTGAGAACAGAACATTGTGTGGTGTACTATGGCCCGCTACAGATTGATGCCAGATGGATGTATAGTCGGAGCAACCGTTACATAACTTACCACGTGTTCGAGTCAGTCGATGGCGTGAAAGCTCAAGCAAAGGGCGTAGAAAGCAGCAAATGAAAGGAATATTGTACCCAAACAAGAGTGTTACTGGCTTAAACCATTTTGTAATCGGCTTGTCTTTTATCGGACCGCGCTTGTTTGTATAGTAACCTAAATCTTTTAATACTGCAAAACTCCTGTCGCAAAAGAAGCCCCACCCACCGCATTCATTATGTTACACCACAAAGACTACAATTGTGGAGTATGCTCAGTGTAAACCATGCATGACAACTTCACAATGGTCCGCCCAGCAAGCATATACAAAAGGTAAAGCCCTACGCAATCAGTATGTGCTCTGGCCGCACTTTCACACACAAACACCACCTTTGATCACCAAGCCCGAATTCTGCTCTCATGGCAGACTGAACGGCAGAGCGGGGACACACACTCAAGGACGTCAGTGCATGAAGTACATTAAACAATGAAACCTTCTGACATTGAGGACAGTTTACATTAAAGATCATTTCCACTCAGCGTGTCGGCCTAAAGTTCCTTTCAGAAATAAACCACTCAAGTCAGGAAGAATGTTTTTATTAAGGAGCACAAGTCACACTTTACATTAACACATCTCACTGTGAGGCCAACATAGTTCAGTGACAGAGGAGAGCTTTTACCAAGAATAGTTTGTTCTTTGAATTAGAGTCGGTTAATCTACATTCATCTGTAGAAACACTATCCTTCAACTGAAAGACTAAGGGCAGGCCTCGTTTATCCTTGAGTAATTCCACTTATACAACTTCAAGCACAGTAATCACAAGCCACAAGTTCAGTCGCATACGATGTATGAATACATTTTTTGGAAAAAGCTTAGTAAATTTTCCTCGACTGCTTATTTAAACTTTTAAATAAAGTTTTTGGCCTTTGAATTAAAAGTAATCCATGCCTACAATTCCTTATTTACAAAGCATGGCTAATTATAGCACTGATACTTGGTAATAATAGTATGAAATACTGTTTTGTTTGACAATTAGTTTCAACTTTGACCACAGTTTCTCTCTATTGTGACAGTTTGCCCATCTTACCATTTGTTCCTTGGCTACCTGTCTTAACATTGTTTGATAAATGATTTAAGAGAGAAGAGTCTGAAGAACGCAGCACATTGGTCTTTGTTGTTTTGAAACTGGCCTATCAAAGTACTGATTACAAGTTCTTTAAATAAATTAAATACTATTATGCATTACATTACTTTGATCAAACTTTACAGTCATGATTAAGTTACTAAAAGTCCTTTTCTAGCATGTATAAGTTACTTATTTACAAAGACTGGTAGGGAGGTCTGACAAGGACCTTCTAATTTCCATACAGTTTGACCATGATCTAAGCGTTAGCTTAGCATTAGCATATATAATCAGTGGCCACCTGCTCTTGGGCGAGGGTGTCTGATGTCCAAAGACACGAAAAACCTGATGGCCCCAGGTCACAACACTGATGATGCGTCCCTGTCCTACTATAAAGCCTACTTTTAGGTTGCGTTAACGTTCTTTGTCAGTGTCATAGAAGGGTTAGCTCAATTCTGTTTTAGCATTAAGGTTGTAGTTTGTAATTGTTTTAATTTAAGCGGACAGAAATGTTTCTAATAATCCTTCCCACATCATGTAATAGGCGAGGACAAAAATGATAGTCCAGTACAACACCATCTTTAACTATGACCTCCATAATACGCACAATTAAATCTAAATATTTCTGACAGTGTAATTATAACTTTATTTGATTGAGCTGTTGAATTATAATAGTTTATCCAGATGTAACTGATGAAGTGGCCTCTTGTTTTATTAAGGTCTTTCTTCACTGTCTTCATCAGACTGGTAATAAAGGGTAATAAAGAGGTAATAAAACATATCGCAGCATATTTTGCCCTCAAGATATACCGAGCACTGTGCTGAAGGTCTCGGGCTGATTCTGGTCAAAGTGGAGCACTACTAGACGACGTCCTGCTGAGTTTGCCTTAAAAGGAACCCTTGCAACTTGTATAATCACCATGTGCACTTTGAGATTACAAAATGAGCAGCCTTGGATAATATTTTGAAAAAGTCTTACCCATCCAGAACCCTCCATGTAATCAGGTCTTTACAGATTTTCAGCAAGAAGAGAATTCCTCTTTCCACATCTGCAAATCAAGCAAAGTGGTTACTCTTACCTGCTCCATCTTCTTAAGTCAGCTTTTGTGAAATACTCACTCCCTTTTCTTGTTAATGTCTGAAATCTAGCATCTGCGGGTAAAACTGCAGTATCTCTGACTCAACAGGATATCCAATGTGTCCAGGAACTAGTCTTTCTTCGCTAGCACCAGCTGCTGGAGGGTTTAGCTAGCCTTGAAAAGAGAGATAGATGCTCACTACCAGGAACGATACTGCAAGCTTCCTCCATGGCCGTTGTGCTCGATGCTGCCTTCTCCCTTCTCTCTCAAAATGCTGACTGGTCCACTGTGCTGGGGCTGAAGACGTCCTGTCTGACAGTCATCTGCAATCTTCCACACTAGCGATGCTGAGGGCCCAACTGCAGGAGCTTGTGGCTGTTATAATCCTATTGGCTCAACACTGGCATATGTGGTGTATGGGCCCCTGCCCTAGGACTACACAACTCCCTTTTCTTTTGACACTGGTACAAATGAACACAGTATGTGCACAAATGTCACCCACAGAAGTCTTTAAGAAGAAGTTCTGGACAGGGTGAGTTTCTAAACTTCACAGTGACAATGAGCAGGCAACAAATAAATAATTGTTTAATCTCTTTCTGGACCAATGATGCACTGAACTTCATGTTACTTTACTACACAATTTTATTCGGTCTTTTTCTACTAATCAAAATATTCCAACAATCTAGAATTTGGGTTTTCTGGGAACAAGAAGAGTGAGGGAGTCCCTTAATTCTGATCCAGGCTGCTTAAAGTTGTTCACACTGGTACTACGAAGGATTTACATACTGTGCTTCACATACAAAATAATAGTACACTTGACACTTGTAAATTGAGCAATCAAAATAACGTCAGAAAGAAAAATTGTGTAGCTCTAGCTCATCCGTGGGCCTGATATTACTATGCAATATGACAACAACCAGGTAAAAGACAAAATATTAATTGACCAGCAGAAAACTAACTCATATAAAAAAGAAAAATAAACATATTAAGAACTGACTTCAGATAAAAAAAAAAAATTTACTCTTTACCCCTGATACCATAGGCACAATACACACACTTCAGACGCACAAAAGGAAAATGCTTAATAGGGAAACATCTATCACGATGAGGGAAGGGCATCATCTGCACTCATGTCTTGTGTATACAGTCCTTCTTCCATTTAGCTGCAGTAAAGTCTGACTTGTGTGTTCCTCTAATGCCTCAAAGTAACCTGCAGCTTTCCTGACAATTCCTTTGCTCACCTCCTCGCCTCTCCTGCTAAGAACTGAAGCCTGTTGAATGGATACAGGATAGAACAAATAGTTATTCTGCACTTTCATGGGCTCACTCTGTACTGTGCTACGAGGGTGGTGTGAAACTGAATGCAACTTACCAAAACATGAAATTATTAATATCGCCGGGAGCCGTAGCCGCCGCCACCTCCGCCGCCCCCAGAGCTGTAGCCGCCTGCGGTTAATGATTGGAAACCATAAAGTAGATTAGATACTCCTCAGGAGGAATTATGATGTTATGTAAATGAATGATTCAGGTCTCACCACCATAGGGTCCACCTGAGTTTCTGCCACCAAAGTTGTTTCCTTTCATGGGCCCGTAGTTGGACTGCTGTCCACCATAGTTTCCAAAGTCGTTGTAGTTTCCACCTCCTCCATATCCTAAAGATACAAGTGTCAACTTATAGGCGTGGCTTGACTTCAGGTATCTACTACTACTTGTCTGTGGTTGACATCCAGGACTTTAGTTGTATTTCAGCAGTCAAAAAAAATTGTTACCTCCATCATTACCTCCGTATCCTCCATCACAGCTGCCACCAAATCCACCACCCTGGTTTCCATACCCTGGACCACCACCTCCGTAGCCCCCTCGGCCCCCTCCATAACCCGGTCCTCCACCATAATTTCCCCCCGGACCTGTAAAAGGGAAAATAGCTCAACTTACATAATCTTATACCTAACAACATCACACTCTTGTAGAGCACTTTCTAAAGACACAACAGTTATTGTGTAAGTGAGCAGGGAAAGTAGACCCATGACAGCGCTGGAGGAGTGGCTCATGTGACTTCTAGCAGCAAACTGATAAAAACACTTCATGAAGCTTTAAAAGATACATTTAACAACAACTCACCATTGTCGAAATCATCGCCGTAACCCCCCCGTCCTCCACCGTAGCCTCCTGAAAACAAAGGCGACATATATAATGCATTCAAAGTGTGACACATTTGTTATTCTTGCAGCCTCGTCACAGATGAGATCATGCCCACACTAATGTCGCCTCGTCAGAAAAACAATCCCTCTCTACGTCGTTGGCGACGTCTTTAAACATACACTTTTAAGTAGATACATTTGAAAATGACAGGCTTGCATAGTCGGTTGGAAAGGGCAATGCTCTTCTGCACAGCAGCAGTGTTTAACAAACATGACTTTGTCAACTCTGACTTTCTGTAGCTACTTATTTGTCAGCACGGCTGATCCCCTTTAAAGTTCAGTCACTGAGATATAAATACGCCTTTTGTCCTACAAGAATAAAACTATAAACGAAAGTCATGTAACTTTTACAAACTTTAATCTACATGGTTTTATACTCCTTTACTCCTGAAACACCTTATAAGTGCTAACAGACAGTTGGAGGCAGCAAACCGGAGATTCGTCTGCCTAGGCCAAGCTCAGGAACCGGTTTTACCACAAGGTTAGAATCATGCACGATATTATTGTTGGCAATTTTTAAAACAAACAAGGAAGAAGATACAACCACTTTGTTCTGAAATTTCACGTGGATGTGAAACTTCCTTTTATAAACCCTGTAATAATAACCATCAACTGTAGCTGCGATAGTGTGGTTACGGCCAGAGGCACTTTCTTTTGCAATGCAAATGCTACTCACCTCGACCATAGTTGCCACCACCTCCGAAATTACTACCCCTCCCCATGAAGTTTCCAGATCCTCCACTCCTGCCTGATGTGGAAAGAGGTGCCATTATAGAGATGTTTATAACAATAATAAACGGGCAGTTGCTACATTATACAATGACGGTTAGTGAGTATCACTTTACTCTGCGTTTGATGGCGTGCTTACCCCTGCTGGTGGACATAGCACTCATTTCCTGTTTTGAGAGCGCTTTCCTGACCTCGCAGTTGTGGAAGTTGATTGTGTGGAATTTCTGGGCTGTAAGGACAACATGATCATTTATCATACCAGTGCTTGATGCTAACAAACAGCCCGTTTAAGTAAACATTCACATACCAACGATTTTGTCTACAGTGTCGTGGTCATCAAAGGACACGAAGCAGAATCCTCTTTTCTTTCCGGTGGAGCGTTCCTCCATGATGTCAATGCATTCAATCTTTCCGTATTTCTCAAAGTGCTCCCGAATGTGGTACTCCTCAGTGTCCTCCTTGATTCCACCTACAAAGATCTTCTTCACCGTCAGGTGGGCGCCAGGTTTATTGGAGTCCTGAAACAGAGTATATCAATGTGCTCACACCGAACAATAACACTGCAGTAGAGTCCGCCTTCTAGTCTGGGAATTGTTTACCTCTCTGGACACGGCCCTCTTGGGTTCAACAACTCGCCCGTCTACTTTATGAGGCCTTGCTTTCATGGCTTCGTCGACTTCCCCCACAGCGGAGTATGTTACAAAGCCAAACCCTCTTGATCGCTTGTTGTTGGGGTCCCTCATCACCTAGAAACAACAAAATTATAATGGTTATTATTATTATCAAAGGCCATGTTGCCAGGGGTTACGAGAAAACGTACGTACCACACAATCTGTGAGTGAGCCCCACTGTTCAAAATGGGCCCGTAAACTCTCCTCCGTGGTTTCAAAGCTCAGACCTCCAATAAACAGCTTTCTGAGCTGCTCGGGCTCTTTAGCGTCATGGTCCTGTAAAAAGCATGCAAAAAAATAAATACCATTACAGCTGTAAATAATAATACAGGTAAGTTATTTGTTGAAACATAGCGCAAGGTTACATAACGTTGCTCTGTTCCTGCAGTAGAAAAAATGTGAGTTCAGACACTAGCATCTGCAGCTACTCTTATGCTGCTAATGTTAAATCCAGAATGTGCAATTGAGGTCACTTGGCTAAGTGTTCTCCCCTCACTCATATCTTTACTCCATATTTATCCATATTTAATGTTAAGTTTTTATTTATTGTACAGTCATTTTTTTGTTAACACAGAGTATATAGTTTGTTTGTTCCATTATAGTGTTATTGTAGTCTATTTTTATTATTTTCATTTAAACCGGGACCTGAGTACCTACTTCCGCTCCTTTCCATGTACTAACATGCTCAGGAATGACAATAAACCTCCTTGAATCCTTGAAATAAACCGTATTGATCCTTGTAACAGGACGGGGCCATGATGTGTCCATAAAACGATATAAAGGTAAAAGTCAACTGCATGGTCGTGAATAACTTGGCAAACAAATACATATCACATGCACAAAAAACACATATGGGTCAAATATGCTTTATACCACATAGAAGGAATCTGCCGGGCTGAGGCCTGCAATCCATAACAGAGGTGAGAACAGGCCTGAGCGGCCTAACGCGAGTTTTGACAGCTAGCATTAGCTTTGACAGCTAGCATTAGCTTCACTCAGGAAGGCCGCAGGCTAAATACCTGCTTTATCAACATAACCATATTGAGGCCACTATATTGTATTTGCTTTAACGAGTATTGTTAAAGTTTACTACTCAATAGTAAAAACAGTAACCCTTCACCGAGCTCTCCGGTGGTAACACCACAGTTACCTTCTCGTAGTGTTGACCACCGTTAGCACAGCTGCTGCATAAGCTTCTGCAAACAGCGCTGAATATTGAGCTACAGAGAAGCCACAAATAACAATGCAACAACGTGCATGGTCTCGCCAATTTAACATATGCGTTAAAGAGCAACCACTGCCATGGTGCATTGTAAAAAAAACACCGTATTAAATTTGCAACATTTGAGAGCACCTCACCTCCATTTTGCAGATGTCCACGGGCACAGAACTGAGTGGATCATGTGACGCGGACACTAAGGGGGGGGGTCTGGTCGTGTCCCTGTGCTGCAGGTCAGTCCATTAAGGATTATAAACATAAAACTGTCTTAAATGAGCACATTTGTGCTTTAAGTGTACATATAATAATACCAACAATATTGTGTCTTGAAAATGTTACGTTAGGATCGTACACTTAAACATTATTGCTGCTTGGCTTTGAGATATACTGAACATACTATATATATATAAAAGAGAAAATTTGCTCCATCTACTGGTCATGTAGGAACACGTCTTGACAGAACAATTCATCCTCATCCAACCCTTGAATATAACTATATCATAGGCGATAAAAAGGAATAGGATCATGACATCTACAGGTATGAGCCAGCTGGATAACAAAAGCAAATAAAGCTAAGTTAAAGTCTAACTTTTACAATGAAAATGCAAGTTTTTAAAAGCTCTAATGTTTCGAGACTAGTTTATTTTGATGTATCAAATCGTAGGATGTTTGACATTTAAAACTGTGCCCTGCATGGCCAGATTAACCTTGTTATGTGCACAATGTGTATGAACAATGGTACCTGGTTGAGTTCAATGCAACTTGCGTTCCTGCACTGGAATACTACTCGTGAATGGTGGTTTTGATTTCATCGAATTTAAAGTATGCTTGTATGTCGGCTCAGAAATGCAATTAATAAAATAGCAAAAAGCAATGTAAATGCATTGATCCTGGGGAAGATGCAGGGCTGGGTATGCAATAGGCCCCCAGGACCTCAGGAAGGAACTGCCATGGGTTTGCCTTCATATCTGCACAGCAGCATCTGTTACAATGGGCCTCACCATGACCACAACAAGCATCATATGATCCAAAATGTTCCTGTTTCTTAATGTGTGTTTGGTATGTGACAGTGTGATTTATTTTAACTACTTAAACTGAGCCTACCTCATATAGCATAATTATTCACAGTTTGTGACTGATCCCTAAAACATTACAGAGGGAGTTCATTTCTAGATCAGAAGGGTGTGTCTATATTTTTCTCGTTTCAAATACATTATTTGTGTTCAAGATAAAGCTGCTTACAGAAGGGGGACTATTAGAGGCCAGATAGTCACTGAGGTGATGATGCATCAGATTCCGGGAAATATTTAAGGTGAAAAGACAAATTAAAACGTGTGTCATGTGACGGGAGCTACAATCTTCAAGAGGACTAGTTGCAAGTCTGCCCTCTACAGCCTTGATGGAAATACACTTGGCATACTGTACTTGCTTAACACGCTCAACTGCTTAACTCCACGGAACTTAATATTTAATGAAGTGCAGTTGTATGGTAATGTGTTATTGCAACGCAGTCACTGTTAAAAACACGAAGAAAGTAGCTAAGTTCTAGGTTAAAATAACATTTATTAAACATACTAAAAAGCAGTAGCAATACAGTATCTATACACGCAAGGGTAAAGTTATGTTTAACAAATAAATGTAAGTGGGGGCTGTTGCCAAAATTAATCTCAAAGGCACAGTTTAAAAGGTGGAAGTACTAGTCAGGGGGGAGGGCCGCTGCCTACCAAGCTGGGAGACTTAGGGGAAGACCAACTCTAGCCGCTGACACACAACAGTGCAGTAGATGAAGAAGTTACTCTACAATCTAGGTCAGCTTGAACAGGCGTATGACCCTCCCCTTCCTGGATCACGTTCCGGCCTAGAACGAAGAACCAAGTGTTTTGAAATGGGGATAAATAATCACACATTGACTGCTACTTAAGATAACCCCTCTTATAGTACAAGACAAATACAATACAAAGGTAAAACAGCAGTCAGGGGCAGTGTCTTTGCCTGGACTTTATATAGGGGAACAAAATGAGCTACACCTGTCGCTCATTAGCATCTGATCAGGCTGACTTAAGGTGGGCTGACCTTTTAAGGTAGACCGGCTCACCCTGCTACAATTGTAAGGCACTATTTTGTTTCTCTCTGTCAGCAGAATCCCAAGCAGCACTTTCACTGTCAACTCCCATTACCATATTCATTCTGTACAGTATAAATTGGCGTAATGTTACAGATTAAGCAGTAATTTATCAAACAAAGTGCCCGGTTAAAAATAACAAGACTGATATCTTTGACAAGAATACTTGATTGGGCGAGTTTGATCTATGAGCCAGATGCTACTGAACCTTGTTGAGGCTGACCAGCATCTCCAAATATATGACTGTTTTATGGTTTAGACAATGTCTGTCATTAACTTTATTGTAGTGTGTGAAGAAAATACAGCCCCAATAAAAAGGGTAATGTTTTTCTGGCACTATTAATGATGAGTATTTATGATCAGTCCATAGTTCAAATACCAGTCACTGTCAGTGTTTGGCTGCTTTTGTTCGGCTGCACTTACTGTATTTGCTCTGTAATACATCTGTTAGTCTTATATTTAGAAATGCCAATTTACAGTATTTGCAGTTCTTTCCTTAATTAAACTAATGAGTGTGAGGAATTAGTTGCATTATCTCTACCTCACAGCATATACAGTAGTCTACCATTCTAGTTAAGGAGCGTTGTGCAAAGCATTGACATAAATAAACCATCTTTATTGTTTTATTTAGTTATTTTAATACCCTGCCATGCATGATTATATGATAAACATCTTTCTCTTACAGAATCAGACCATGCGACTGTGACAGCGCTGCAGACAAAGGGTTGTATATTATCTGTGCATTAGCTGTGAACGCTTGTTCAGCAATACCAGTCAGACCCAGCATCTAAAGCCTGCGAGTGAGCTTCAGTTGTTAAAGTAGAGCAGATGGTTGAAGAGGAAAATTGTCCAAATATCATAGTGGTTTGAAGTTGTTCAATGTCTGTATTGGAACCAGCAAGAGTTATAGGACAAACAGGCTTTATGTAAGTCATTATGTAGTCAGGCAATAAAGATTTTCTCTTTAATTTCTGTACTTGTGTGCCTCAGAAACTGTTAAGTCTGTGATGGTCATGGTGTAGTATTGTTACTGAGATATTTGTATTTTAAAGTTATTATCAGGTACATTTTAAACTCCTTAAATCTGATGTTTTCCTCCTGTATTCTCATAATGTTGCACTTCCTGCTGCTCACTTGGAATTTATTTATCTATAACTCTGCAGTTTTAATGTGTTGTCTTAAAATAGTACCTGTTCAGGTTAGGTAGGTAAAAATATAGGTAAAACTATATTGTTGCTGTTATTATCCTATTATCTTATTATCCTATCCTACTATTATCTATTACTATTAGTGTTGATATTTATTATTTATCACAGTTTTTCATTTCCCTGTCTTTTTGTAGCTGTTTTAACAGGTTCATTTGCCCAAATGGGAGATCAATAAAGATTATTGTATTGTAACTTATTGTATTCTATTGTATTGTATGGTATAGTGTCATATCATATTGTGTTGTGTCATATTGTATCGTGTCATATTGTACCATATCATACTGTATCGTGTCATAACGTATCGTGTCATAACGTATTGTATCGTATCGTATCATATCGTACCTTATTGTACTGTATCTTGTTATATCACAGTGTATCGTGTCATATTGCATCGTATCATATCATATCTTATCGTATTGTATTCAACAGTCATAGACAACTTTAACTTAGCTCCTCCAGCACAACATGTAACATTAAAATGCTGCATACATCATAATGTACCGATACAGATCATAACAACGTCACAATGACAGGCTGTGTTATGAACAGTAATATGTTTGATATTTTTCTGTAAATAAACGATTGATTTTAGGATGTTCTTGTAGTATGTAGCATTTTAAAACTGTAATATGGCTGTTTTTGATTAAACAAAAGACCTTTATACTCCTTCCACCAGAGTCAGTTGTATGTACATTGTCTCTATGGTTAAGAAGATTCCACCATGAGTAAAATCGAATTGTATCGTGTCCACCGCTGGTCAAGTTTAGGATTTGCTGTTATTTAACAAACCGCACAGTTGTAGATTAATACTATTAAACTAACAATTCTTTAAGCAGTGAGAATAACCTCTTTTTTTTTGTTGGTGCAAATTGGTGTAACTGTACCTTGTTTTGTGTCACATGTTGGCCATGTAAACCCTTTGACTCCCATGAACAAATACCCAGCAATCCTTGCTGCAGGCCTGACAAATAATCTCATAATTGAAGTCTACATCTTAGATTTGCAGGGAGGAGCCGAGCCGAGTGTGGAGCGTACAGTATCAGCCTCTCACAGCTGCAGTGTGATGGATGCTCTGTGTACACCTCCTCGCCCCGACACCAGGACAACATGTTTGTTTGGTTGTTGATCACACCCCTCAGTCTTTGCACCTAACTGCCCCCTGACACAGAGATATATCACAGGTCCCACACACTGCTACCTGCCAGGGACATTTCTATTCTGTGCACACGTGTGTGTCTGCTTTGTCCTCTCGAGCAGAGAAAGTATCAGCTTCTGTTTTAATCACCTCTGTTACGTATGCCTTCTATTAGGTCCAGCGCTACAGAACTGAGATTTAAACGCAATTAGCCATTCATTTACATCAAATAGGGGAAAAAATTGTAAAAGACCTCCATAAAAAGGTCTAAGGTTTGCTCTGATTTACCTTACAACGATACTATCTGGGCCTTGATTGTAATTTTTTCTGTGACAAATGAGTGATATAAAGACCCCCTGAAATAGAGGGGGATGACATCCCGGTGTGGACTAAAAGGCAGCACTTAAAACTACGATTAAATAATTAATACAGCTTTTATACCCATTTTTACACCTCCAAATTATGGTTTGCCATATATCTGAGACGCAGCGGCCGGAGAAGACCATGTCAGCAAAAATTTCATGTACAGTAAATCTTTGCGAGGGTGGAGCCGGGGGGCTGCAAATCATGCGCGGAGGTGAGGGATGACATGAATATAACCTTTCCCCCTTTCTTTTCTTATCAGGTGGCATCGGTACAGAAACAACACACGCGCGCTCTGTTATCAAACTGTAGTCTTTTGACCTTTGTATCACTTTAATTTGATTATATCAGTGGAATTGCTGCTCTGCTTGTGTTTTTCAGCACAGTTATGCAGGAGGTGATCAAACAGTAGGTGGCACCATATCACAAAGCTCCACATTTAACACACAAAAGAACTGCTAAACGTGCAAGCTTTCCTTTCCTCTAAATCCACCCTGACTATCATAAATATGACCTTATAATGACCCCACATATGCACAAACACATGTCTTATAATTTGCACAAAGCAAATAGCCACATAACAATGTAACCTCCTTCTTATTCTTTTTGTTGGGATCGTCCTCTAGATGGCACCATGGTCCATGAAAAAAACGGGCCTTTTATTTTCTAATCACATCACCTTGTAAATGTCAAACAATATTCCTCAACACTAAATTATTATTTCCCCCTTGTGTCGCGTTTCTCGCCACTTGATTATCTGCAATCATCTTGAAATCTTAATCATATTTGTTTTGCTCTAATTAATGCAATTATGGGGAACACATTTTTATTATTGGCCTATTAGACGCAGCACGGAAAAGGGACACTTTGTTAGGAGGACTGGTGCAAAATGATTGATATATTTTCAGCTTTACATTCTAACTCGACGAGATCAACACATTTATTGCAACTGGTTTTATGTCCTTTTATTTCCTTGTCTGATCATTTCTCACTGATACATTTTAATGAACTCCTTGCCCCTCACAAACCCCTCACCCTGACTGTCTGTGCTTTTAGGCCGTTAAGGCTGACCTTGTCCTGAGAAAGCGCAGACTTGGCTCCAGGCCTCCATTAGGGAAGCCCGCCTGCATTAACCTGGGTTTGGGCAGACGGACGTACGCAAGTGGAAACTGTGAGGAAATGGAGATTCAGAGCAGGGAAACCAGGGAGTCAATTTAGTCACTGTCTACTACCTTTTCGCATGCAAGTACAAAGCCAATCTCACACGTCGGTGTTGACGAGAATCTCTCTCTGAGGAATTCAGGGAAAGAACAATTCCCAGCATCTGTTTCCTGTTCACTTGCATGGAGGAAATTGGGTGTAAATCACACCAAATATAAATAGAAGCAGCATTCAATTTACAGGAGCTAAAGTTGGGTACAGTGGCCTTGAGTTTTGCTGCTCTCTGTCACTGATGTGTGTGTATGTATGCGCAGGAGTTGACAGCATACACTCAGAATCATTTGAAGACATTTATGTCCTTTTTTAAAACATATAAAAAAACTGATGTTTAGCTACCATAAGAGTTACAATATTTGCAGGAAGAAAAAGATTAACATTTAAATAAACCCATTTTACAGGGACAAATATATATTTCCTGTTTTTTTTAACCTACTGTACATAATAATGTAATATATTTGTACCTATAAAGTCCTTTATCCTTACAGTCTGATTACACAGAACACAACACGATGATTACTCGAGTGATTTAGAGTCAAGGATTAAAGTAAAGTTGCTCTGCAATACAGATAGATCATAAATACATCTCAGTCAGTGCTATGCTAACTTTGTTAGCTCCCTGCTGTTAACAGATCTAACAGTCTGATGAAGACAAATATATTTTAAATACTATGTAGAAAAGTGTGATAACAATGCTTCTACATTTTGATAACTGATGTAAATGTTGTTCATAAAAATAAATGGGGCTTTAGCATCGCTCTAGACGAATGAAATATATTAGCCTAAAAGCATATTATATTTGCTGAGTGATGCATTTATTAAATGTGTGCGCGTGCGTGTACGTGCGTGTGTGCATTATTTACTTCCTGTTGTCAATCATGTATTATGCAAAGTTGTATTTACATTGAACTTTATATATAAACATGGAACAAACACCCTGTATGAGTATGAGCTAATGTGTTGCATGTTTTAGTGTTTAATATTAGTTTCCATCTAAAGTCTCTATCATTAATATAAATATGAAAAGAAAAATAAGTATGTTTAAAAAAGTTACTGCAGAAAGAACTGTTGGACTCAGAGTGTTGAAAGATTGTTTCAACACTGTCTAAGCAGGTGAGAATGAGACCACATGTGACTCAATGAGATTACCTGTCGAAATAAAGGCTGAATAAAATCTCTGATCATCTTTGTTCTTAACTGACTCTTTTAGTCTGATCCATGTTGGCCATCACAGTGTATTGATACAGTCAGACAGGCCGGGACAAAGCCTTTAAATGAGCTACAGGTCAGGACGGTCTCCGAGTATTTTTCTCCTTTTCCTCTGTATGAACAGATACACTGTAAAGGTTTGCTCTGAAGTCTCTCTGGGAGCAATAATGTGTGTTTGATTTGTCAATCTTTTGCCCCTGACTAACGCATTGACAGGACTGAAAGCACTAATCAATCCAAAAATGTGACAATTTTAAGTCAGTGACTGTGGCCCTCCATGCTTTTATTGTGAACTAGAAAGAGCAGGGGTGATTATGCTAGGAAACAGTCTAATGCATTGGCCTATTGATGTCCAGAGAAGAGACGCAGATAGTGTGGTGTAATAAAAACCTTTATTTACAGCTCCTCAGCAGAGAGCAACAGAGGAGTGCTGTGTTTCCCTCTGGCACTAATTGACTGCCTGCAGCAAGAGAAACATAGACTCTCACCCCTCGCTCTCAAATGTAATAATAACCACTACGCTTTCTTTAAATGTACTTACAAAGTCACCCTCCTCTATGGCTATTGTTAAAGAGGATTCATTTTGGATTGTCTAATAAAATGAAGATTTGGGGACTGTGTGTTCGGTGCTGTACCCTGCATGGCTGCTCTCTGTTTAAATGCTGGGAGCCTGTAGTGATGTGTGCAGCTCCGAGGCAGTTGTGTTGTGTGCGGTCCATTCACCCCTCTTCCTGGGTGAGAAATAAAGGAGGGGGCAGGTGTGGGAGGCGAGGGAAAACCATCTCTCCCTTCCCCTAATTTTTGTGTACGGGCAACAAACGACCACAAAAGTGCTGCTTTCACAGTTTTCTGTGGCCCCGACGTTGAGCTCCCAGCAGAACGAGACAAAGGAATGGCGGGATGATGAAGTCCCGAGCAGAGCGGGGCAGGTGTTTCCTCGCTCTCCTGGGAGCCGGGGAGTACACCTGCCCACTACTAACCCACTGTGATGGATCGATGAGGCAGTAACTGACTCAGCACTTCAAGAGCTCTACCTGGGATTAGAGCACAGAGGACCTGATTGAAACACACTGTCATCCCACAAACAATAACACACATCCATCTTGGCGGGCCGGCTCCTCTCCTCTCCCCTGTGCTTTACTCTCACTGAGAATGATTGCACTGTTGATGATGAGAGGAGCAATCTATGAGACGAGAGGCAACAGCTAAATTTGTGCAGACATGATGTCTAATGGCACCGCTTGGATCCTGTAAACACTATCTGCATCGCTGTGAAGCTGCTGAATTATGACCTCCACACCTGGTGATCCAATATTGGTTTACAGACACAGACAGCTGAACCAATGCACAGACCTATATGCACACACTCGCATAAAACCGGAAAAAATAGCATACAGAAACACGGCTATATGTGTACGGATAGTCAGATAAACACATCCCTGTAATGTTTTGAATTAGATGATACTCCATTTAAAGAAGAATAAGCATAAGGCCTGCGTGCTCCCAGGAGCCGATGACTAATGTAGTATAATAGCCGGTGCTGGCACGGGTCATTTTGCAAGTCGACCCAGGCAAATCCTCGACGGCCTTTTATCCAGTTAGAGAAAATATTACCATTGGTGTGTTTCAAAGCATATTTTAGACTTCATAGATATCAATGTACATCCCATAATAACCACACTCTTCCTATATATACTGTAACCACAGTATTTATATTTTTCACAAAGCCTCTAAAACGGCTGCTGATAAGCAAAATGATCCAAGGGGCCAAAACAATCCAAAATATCCCCTCGATATAATGTGTTACATTTGTATGCACTTTAAATCCGATTATATTATAATACTTGCATTTTCTCTTTTGATCATGATGCATCCAAATTTAGATCAAAGTTTTCTTCCTTTTAAGATAAGATAGAGCTTTACCAATCCCGAAGGAAATTATAGTGTCAGAGAGCTCCAAAAATACAGTACAATTATAGAAATGCAACTCAAATATAAGTGAGAATATAAAGTGTATGGCTTAGAGAAACAATGTTAAAATAGTTATTAATAGAAGTAGTCAGGAAGTAATGGTGGCAGTTAAATTGACAGTAGTATTGACAGTTATTACGTAGTAAGAACTTCTATTGCACCAGTTTATGAATCTAAAGATAGTGCATGATATAGTTACTGAACACAATGAAAAGATCATATTGCTCCTGATTCTGCACATGGTACTAATGAACAGGCGCTAAGTATTATGCATTCTATAAATATCAACATGAATAGAAATATAAATGTGGCCAGAAAAGTATTATTGCACATAGTGAATATAACATAGCCGGATATAGAAAAGTATTATTGCACGTGGTGAACATAAAACAACCTGATATTGAAAGTGTTATTGCACATGATATCAGAAGGTGCACATGGTGCAGAATCAAGTGAGAATTGTCACTGTATGTTTTATCACTGTAAAGGTATGTGGACGCTTTGAAAAGTAAAATACATGCAATGCTACGACACAACTTTGGAGGGAGCTTTAAGCATGAGGTTGAACCCGATCTGAGAGCTCCGTTCTCTCTTCTAAGGAAATATTTTTAGACCTAAGAAACTGAACAGAAACATGAAGCATTTTAATACTGATAAAACACTATGATTATACATTCTTTGCTTCTTAAGTGCTAGGCCTTGCATAAGACTGCCATAACGTCTTTTCTTGCAGGATTTAAATCCTGAGAAAAGCCTGCAGATTAAGCAAGTTTATTTACCTGCATTTATAACAACGCAGCAAATAGTTTCATGGGTGAACAATAGAGTAAATGAGGATGGGGTTTCATCTGGTGGTGGCATCAGAATATCTTGCTGCACTTTGCAGCAGCCGGCCTCGCTCCCTTATCTTGTCCTGTTCTGCTTATCTGGCCTGTGTACCGACAGAGCCGGGTCTGTAATGAGCGTCACGCCTGCACCTCTCCCAATGTGGACGGCCCGACCGCTGTCCCACACATCCGTCCACACAAACACCTGTGTGTCTCTCTCCACATGTGCCCGCCACATGCACGTACAAGGGCTGCATGTATGGGCGGTGTGGTCAAACTGTGGGACCCTGGTTTAGGCGGCAATGACAGATTTAGAGGATGTTGTGGACGGAGGGTGGACAGAGACTGGCCTATGGAGGATACGTGTGACATGTAACATCCAGCGGTGGCGTGGAGTGATGACATCCTCTGTTTAATGAGCAGAGTTAACGCTGGGCATGTTTGAGCAGGCTGCCCACCTCGGAGAGCTGTAAATCTGCCTGCTATCACTAATACAGGAAGTATTATCTAATAGGTGCAACTCGGAGGACTAATTTCAATAGAGGTGATACCTCCCACGAGCTGTTTTCACAGATAACCCAGATAGAAACTTTTATAACTATAAAGCAGGATTTAGTTTAGTAGGACAGGCCATGACCAGACACTTCTTTCCCCTTGAGTTGTCTCACGCTGAGGTTAGTAAAAATCAAACACGGTGCCAGACAAATCCCAGACGTCTGCTTGTTCTGCCACATTCCTTGGCCACGCTGGAACTCTAAAGGACCTCTGTGTCCGTGCCCCCCCACGTCCTGGCCTGCCCTTCAGCCCTGATTTGTGGAGTGCTGGTGTCAAAGGGGACTACTTTGTAGATGGTGTGCTCTGCTTACCTGTTTCCCCACAGCAGAGGCAGTAAATGTCACTCTATGACACTCTCTGGATTGTCTCAACCCGAGCGTTACAAGGCTCTGGAATAGTGAGAGAAAAACACATCTTTTTAACAAAAACATTTTTATATTTCTAACTAAAAAACCTAAAAGGCAGAGATAGCTGCTTTCTTTTTGTTTGTAGCGTCTGGCATTTGTCTACAGCTGTAACGCGATTGTGTTTCAGAGTTTTCCTCCTGTGAGCGGGGGGGTAATTGCTGACTAGTCTTTTAACCTTATTAAATCATCCAGAGGCAGTGTTGGAGCGAAGATGGAGTTGATGATACTGCACCTCTCGTGCTTTTAGGAAAAGGAAAAGATGCTGACTGCACTTCATCCAGGGGATTATACGCCGAATTCAAGCAAAACTGCTCCAGCTAATTAGCACCTCTGTGACAATCACCATGGGATCATCCTCAGGCAGTGCTGGTGGATTCTTTTTTAACAGCATTCTTCGTGCAAGTTAACTTGGCAGAGCCGTTATAGGTACTGTTTTGGTTATTGTGTTTACTACACACGGCATTTGCTGTCATTAAAATTTATACGGCCCCTTATGCATAACGATCGTCACTCTTTTACGACCGTGTTCCCATTGACAGCCGTTATTCTACCTATTGTGATGCGTGTTCATAAAAACACACGTGCGCAGGTTTGATCGCTCGTGGCCGTTTCTCGAAAGCCTGGCGTTCACAATATGGCTGCTGAAACTCCAAAGAGGTTTGAGTCTGAGCTTAATTAGATCCTGTGGAGCTAAATCAAATCAGTCTAAACGAGAGGAGAGAGCCAAACCCTCCCCGTGCAAACGCAGGGCTGTTGTTTGCTGTGCGCGATCGCTATCTCGACGGTGACGCTGTGGTTTGAGGTTAAAACAGAAAAGCCGCCTTTTCTTCTTCTTCACTTTTTCAGCCTCTCTTACAATTTGAGTTTCGAAGAAGGAGAGGGAAGGAATGGCGAGTTTTGGAGTCCTTCCTCCTCCCCCGGCTCACACTGCTTAACCTTGACAAGTCAATATGATGCAGACGCAATTTGCTTATCTCCTCCTGACATTACCACTGCTCTCCCTGCTGCGGGGGCATGGGGCCTGCTCCATTAGCATAGCTTACAAACACATCACTCTCTCTCTGAGGGGCCACAATCATCTAAAGGATGCTCACAGGCTGTACAGGATGCAAAACAACCACAATATCGCATCTTAAAAGGTAAAAAGCAGGCAGAATTCAAATCTTTGTCTTCTATTTTGGAGATAAAACTTCAAATTAGTCTTTTCCTTATTAGTTTCTGGCTAAGCTACAATCACACAGCCGCCCTACCCCAGAGTGCACAGTCAAATGTGGTGTGCAGATATCTACCTGTGCGTGTCAGGCCGCCGAACTGAGCCCCTCAGCATCTGGCGGCTGCTCCCTGGCCAGAGAAACAGTCAGCTCTCACGGTCTCCTGCTGCAGGGTGGCTCCAACCCAGCTCCATTAGTCACCAGACCCCGGACACCTCTCGCTCATCCCAACACATAAGGTAGCGTAATTGATACCCATCAGCCGCGGCTGTAATCTCCTCGGTGGGAAGCGAATGTTTGGTTTAGAAGGTGCCGAGCTGGGTCCAGGACTCCGGGCCTGTCTCTTTGCCATCACTCCACTTGAAGGTGAGATGATTTAGGGGCCTGGGAGAAAGTTAATTTCTCTTGATCATTGTGTGCAACCTGGAGCCTTAATGGCGGGCGTAATTAATTCTGCTGATGTTAATCACCAGGGCTGGTCCCCACAATTATCAGGCCTGTGCAGATGGGGCGCGGCGCAGACATGAAAAATTAGGAAAATGAATCTGTAATGGGGTGGCAGATCTAATCTGCGTCAGAGAAAACAAAGTTAGGAAGAGCAAAGAGCCCCAGGATTCCAGGTGAAAGCCACCAATACCGACAAAAACCTGTGTGGCAGAGCTGAAAAATGCTCCAGTGTCCAAAGTGTTTGGTAATTACTGGGGCATTGAATTGTTCTATTGTTAATTCATCACTGCAGCACAGGTTAGGTTCAACATCTCCTTCCTGGGTAGCAGGGGAGGGGAAGCAGCAGTGGTCACATGCTTCTGGAGTCACTGTAAGGTTAATCAGGTTCCACTCTCGGGTGTGTGGGCTTCGCAATCAACCTCCAGAGAGAGAAAAAAAGGGGAAGCATAAATGAATGAATGAAAGACTGACGCTCACAGCTCTGCTGTTTAAATATGAACAGGTGCACATATATTCACTGTACGGAGGCATGTGGAGATGCACACAAACACTGGCTCAAAATGAGCGCGCACACACGCTCAAACACACACTAGATTGTTTCAATCACAGGTCCTACTGATGGAAGAATTACTAAAGCATTAGTGGTCAAAGGACAGATACTCCCAGAGGACGTCTCCTGTGCCAACGTCAAACAAAATTAAGCAAAATACAACTGATTAATTGAAATAGCCGAGGAGCCATTTTTCAAGCCCTTACTTGGCTCTGGCAGTTGGGCATGCCGTCATTCCTATTTGGCCTGCTTAATTAGTCTTCTACCTATTTTGTCTTTAATAAGGCATGCCATAGGTTCTTAGAAAATCTAGGAGGCTGGGAGGAATCATTATTCATCATCACTGTTGTGAGAATGGCGAAAACGGAGGAATAGACTCAACCGCTGGCTATGATTTAGTTAAAGAGTGTTATTAATGAGTCGAATAAGTAGCCCCGTTACATTGTTGTTGCTCACACAATCTTTGAATATCAAACCGAGTTAAATATCACACTTAATAGTAAGCTGGAACAAATCTAATGGACTTCTTCATGATTAGAGTTATCTGTGCTCTAATTTATCGCACTGCAGCCGACATCTTTCAAACAGTAAAAGCAGCCTGCTCTGTGCTGTGCAGGTATTTAGCAGTAATTACACTCGAGATCAATACGCACACATTGACAATATTACACTTAAAAGTTTTTTTCCAATATACATCAAAGGTCAAAGGCTGATTTTGTTGTAATTACTCACAGGGGAGGGGGGTGAATGCAATTCTTGAGGTGAACCTGGATAAACAATAATAGATGGAGCAGCTGGCTGTTCATTGTTCTGCGGTCAGACGTCGCACAGCAGAGGTGACCAGGTGTTTACACAGGGCACAGCCACACAGCCTCACGGCAAGGGGAAGGGACGGAGGCAGCGTTTAAAGGAGCCCCTGCAAAGGTCTCAGAGCAGAGAGACACAAGAGTCAAACCACACACACATGATTCACACTAATGTTATATTTTAATCATAGCTCGGTAACTGGATTACATTTGCAAACCGTCCTTGAAGCGCTCAGAAAATTCCTGTTTTGTTTGCATCCTTTGCGCACACTGATGGAGATTAGTACGGTCATAATTCCAGGGGATTATATGCTAATGCACTCTTGCCTGTTTGTGTGAGAAAATTGCATCACGGTTATTAGCGTGACACCGGAGCTCCGAGATGCTACTTGGCAAGCGTCCTCACCGGCTCTCGGATGCCCTCTGAGGATTTACATTTTTATTACAACACGAGAGGGAAAGCAAAGTGATATAACGGCACATGCACAGAACCGACGCCCTCAACTCCAAAGATTTAATTGAATGTATTCAAATGTGATTCATTGAACAATTACACTCTCATTCTGCGGGCACACAGTGCAATTGTTTTGCCTATACCTGCCTCTCCTCCCCTTTTCCCCCTCATCCTCTTGCTAACACTCCCACTCCCTTTAAATTAGAAATCGGACTGGCCTTTGTAGGAGACACTGAGGGGGAATCAATAGGTGCATTAATTACAGCAATTCATTACCCAAATAAACATGGGACTCAACCTTTGCTGGATACAAATTCTGGGGTTGTAAGTGTTTGGCCGGAGACAAAGGCCTGGACCGGGGATCCCTATTGCATTAATCTACGGGATCAAACTCCGCTGAGTGCCAGGGCTCCTCCGGGGAGTGTCCAGCCTGGGATCAATCCCCACGCACAGGCAGTGAGTTATGGCTGGCGAATACAAACGCAGTCATGTGACATGGCACCGACACCGCTCTGCTGTTGCTCTAGTGTTTTCTCTCTCTCTCTCTCTCTCGCTCCCTCTCTCTCTTTGGCACTTTAAGGGAGTCCTGCTGGCCCACAATGCAGCGGGCGAACAGGGCAGTGCTCCCGCTCCAGAGACCCCCCAACCTCCCTGCCCATTCAGGGTCCGGTCTCCTGCATACGGGGGCCGCAGAGACTCCTGAAGGCTCCTGGCAGAGGACGAAGGTAAAGGACATCCCTCTCCCTCACTGTCATCTCTACAGCGCGTGCCTATTTGTGAATTATATCTCCAACGGTGGCCATAATAAAACATGATAATGATGGATCACACCGATAAATTACTGTTGAGTGGATTGTTAGGTCAGATGTGCAAGTGTGTGTGTGTGTGAGCTGCAGCAAATGTGTGATAGCCCTGAACACCCAGGAAAGTATGAATACCCCCCTGAGCAAGGTAAAAACACACACAAATTCAACACACAATGCAAACACACAGCATGTATGCATGTCCTGCAATATGCTTTTTAAACTTTGAGTATAAAGGACCTAAATCCTAAAGTCATCATGTATTTAGCTCAAGTTCTTAATATGTTTTACACTCATCCCTGCAGAGTGGAACATGTGCTGCACATGCGTTTCCACCAGCTCTGTTATATTTGTATAAAGAACATGCTTCAGATGTTTGTTTTACTTTTTCTCTCGTTTGCCGTTTGTTTCCATCGACAGCAAAGGTCTTGTAACTTAAGCTACAGTTGTATATAACTCAGCCGAAAATGTTCAACAGAATAAGTGTTAAATGACAGCAGGACCTCCCACAGTGTATTTTGCTGACAAATGGTTTAACATAAATGCTACACAATGTAAAAACATTTTTTCTTATGTTGCCACAAAACCTCAAATTCCTCCTTCGACTCTCTGTGGGGATAAAAACGAGAGCAGATTTCCATACCGATATATTAGGCACATTTTTTTCCACCTAAGTGCGGAGAACATCAAGTCTCCCCTGTATTGGAATTGATATCATGCCTCTTATTGTAGTGGCCCACTGGCAGATTCTTGAGATGGGCGATTAAAGTTGTAGTGTTGAATGAATGAGATTTGGCCCCTCCTCGCATGGCTGACGCTGAGCACAACCCTGCTGTCCGTTTCGGAAACTTTAAAAAACTGCCATACCGCAGACAGAAGAGGCGTGGTTCATGCAGTCTGCATAGATATCTATAAAAGTAGGCAGGAGTAAAAATAGTACAATTACGAAATGAAACAAAAGAATAGTAGGAGTAGTAAAAACATGCCAACATTTATAAGTTATGTGGATCAGGAGGGGACATGAAGCTATCCAGACAGCCTATAAATAATCCCATTTCTGGGGCGTCGGTTTAGCTCAGCGGTCAGATCTGCAGCCCATGTACAGAGGCTACAGTCCTCGATGCAGCGGCCCTGGGTTTGACTCCCACCCTCGGCCCCTTGCCGCATGTTATCCTCCATTCTCTCTTCCCCTTTTTTTAACACTATCCAGTGTCCTCTCTATGGCCCTTTTTACACTGCCAGTTCAAGGCGGGATTATTGCGCCTCTGTTACCTTCCGTCTTCTATGTAGAACGCACAGAGGCGAAATGGTGGGGTGAAGTCGTAACAGAGGCGTAACAGAGGCGAAACGGCCTCTGTGTTAAGAGCAGAGCTGGCAGGGCGGAAGAGTGCCGTGTGTGTGTATTTGAAGCACGTGTTGTTTGTTTACAGCTCGTGCATAGTGCCGGAACACTATCTAAAAACACGGCGACCGGCATTGCTTGGTCCAATGTAAAATGGGCTTCGCTACAGCGCTGAGGCACAACTGCAGTGTAAAAAGGGCTTATAAATAAATGCAAAAAAGGCCCACACACACACACACACACACACACACACACACACACTAATATATATATATTTTTTTTTAACTAAATGAATAAAAACAAAAATCCCATTTGTAGAATTAGGGTGCCAAAAATGCTTGTAAAAACATGAGCCAGGAGAATTTACAACCAAAGATGCAGTGGAATTTGCAGCACTGTTAATCACAAAAACTGATAATAATAAACTAAATAACTAAAAATCTATTTCATAATGTCAGAATATTAAAATTCAGACTTGAAAATTATTCACATTCCCACGTTTTCCTCTGCAGTGGACCTGATGAGCTCCACCACATGATTCAAAGCGAGCACATCTGCGCCTAAAATGTTGCAGATGTTGTTCGTGTCTCTTTTTACCATCATAAATACTGGCCCAGTTTATCAAAGCTGGGTACACTTTGATAGTGAACCTGCGCCAGATGAGCTCACTTAGGTACACAGTGTTGGTCTCACCTGACCTGCTTGTTTAATGTGATCTGACATTTCATTGGCCCCAAATTTTCAGCAACCCTGAGACTAAATCTGACCTGACCCACTTTTCATCTCCTCTGCGGCTTCTCAGCGGCAGAACTTTGAGAACTGTGCGGCCATCTTTGTGCTTTTTTGTCACACTACCAGTACAGGTCATACAAATGTGAGAATAATGTGAATGATGAGGTTTTTAGTGGATCATTTATTGTGAATATTCAGACATTTAAGCTTTAAAGCGTCCACTAACACCTTTTTAACACTTAAAGCTTAAAGGTGATTAGTTTTTCATATAAGTCCATTTGAGTTGGCCACCATCCAAAAGTGTTACTAATTAAAAATCAATCTGTGGGCCATTAGCGCGAAGGTGTGTGCCAAGGTTGTGTGTATCAGAGGATCATTTGTAATGAGGCTAGCTTTGGATCTGGAGGAAGGGAGAGAAGGAGGGATGGGAGCGAGGGGAGGTACAGATCTGAGATAATCTGGGGACCTGCTGTTGCTCAACTTAACAATTGATACTATGTGTAAAGATGCTGAACTTGTAGTCTCCACTAATTGATCCACTTACCCTCATTGGGAGAAAGCAGAGAAATAAATGTGGGTGTTCATTGCATGCGAGAGACTCCATAGATAACTATTAAAGCTGGATTGGTTGCCCTGATTCTGATGGCTACGGAAGGGCTTGCAGAGCAGGAAGGCATTTGTCTGCTTTAGCAGGAGTGGTGTTAGATGTTTATGTGATAAATGTTATCTAACTCAGACCAGCACCTTGGGAGCAGCAACCTGGAGCCCCACACTCTGGAACTTATTAAAGTTGCAGGGGTGTATTTCATAGCACCTCTCTAAAATTCGCCCAATTACAGAGGTGTAGCTGGTACTGATAGCTACCAATTAAGCCCCTAAGTCTAACATACCTCCACTTTTGTTAAAACAGACAGAACAATAGTACTGTTTACTGCAATACTACTGAGGGAAAATGTTTTAACACGAGTAACATAAGGGGGTTTGCAGGATACGAGCCCTGCTTTTATGTCATATTATGTCAAATAAAATGTCTTCACATGTATGCTGGTGGCCAATTTCCCCTCTTGTTCTTTATGGTACAGGAGTGGCTAATGTGGCATAAAACTCTGCCCTCTAGATCATCCGAGGTAGTAAAAAGGGGCCTTGACTGTATTATAGGAATAATTGTTGAAATTACTTTGAAGGTGGTTGGTTTAACTGCTCTTTACATTTATACACACGGTGCCTCAGCGCGTGTTTCAAAGAGCCTGTAAGCCCCAGGACTGGGCTGCAGCTAAATCCACTGATAAGTTTGTATGTATAGTCTGTATAATGATACGTGTCTAGTTATTGACCAAAGCATTAAGCTTTAAAAATAGCTAATAAAGGTTTTTGTCCTGGTGAATCAGTTGCTAGAAAACATCGTTCATGCTGTACATTCAGACTGACAGTGTGAACAGGGACATTCTGTAACCATTGTTAACTTACAAAAATAACTGTTTTATTAAGCGAAGAGACACGAGGATTAAACCACACAGTGTTTTGTATATGAGGCTTGAATCTGTTGTTTTAATACATGAAAAAATGTGTTTCGTAGCATTTATGCCCTTTCAAAAGGAAACTAGCTTAGCATCTTGTTAAGCTAACATAATCGGCGCCGATATTTGGCATTTTGGCGCATATCGGCATCAGCCTTTTCTTTTTTCTTTTTTTTTTATTTAAAAAAAAAATGTTATTATTTTTTTAATCCGACGGCCGATAAGAGATCAATTTAAAACTGGGTTATTTTGGCTCTGATGCATATGCTTAAAGGCATTTAAACAAAGTTCAGTGTTGGAGTTTGTATTATTCAAAATTTTGACGCCAATATTTTCACTTTTACTGCAAATGAATATCGGCTTCAAATATCGGTTATCGGCCTCCTTGACTACCAATAATCAGTATCGGCCCTGAAAAAACCATATCGGTCTATCTCTAAATAAAAACAACAACAATTTAATTGAATTAAACTAAATGTATTTTGCCCTGCTAGGCTACACTATCTGTCACCTGCTTAATTTACTTATCAGCGTCATAGCATTTTAGCAATCATGCTAGGAGTTTAAGTGTGTCTGTGAATCATTATATAGCGTTAGCTAGCTAACGTATTTAGTGTTTGCTGCCAGCTAAAGCGTTAGCTTACATCTTATACTCAATCTTAGCTTGTTGTATTTGCAGGCTAATGTTAGCTTTAATGGCAGTTGGTCCCTTAAGCTTTTTAACGCCAACAACTGGCAGTTAGTAAGCCCCATGTGTAAATATTAGCCTAACTGCTAAGATATGCTCGACCTGGTAGAACTAGTAGATGTTGCTCAACTCATTTGAATTCAGTAATATGTAAACCTTTTAAAAACACTTGAAGTTATAAATTGGCTAAGTTTTACCTGATGTTACTCCATCTTTTTCTATGTTTTGAGGGGAAAAATGTATATAAGGGGGAATTGGGTAAAAAACCAAACATGCTGTAGTGAGCATTTGCATGAGACTGCCAGACAAAGAGAGAAAAGGAGTGATGGAGAAAAAAGATGGAGAGAGAAAGCAGTAGCCTAGTGAGTGTGAGACGAGGAGATAGATTATGTGTGTGTGTGTGTGTGTGTCAGAGAGAAAGAGAGGGAGCGGCGTTGCGTGCGTTTGATAATACATGAGTCTTGAGAGCGATCCGTGGCTGCTGTGACAGAGGAATCTCAAGGAGAGCTCAATAACAGAGCTGTCAATGTATTCCCTATTTGAGTGTATTTTTAGTGCAGGCATCATGGGCCTCATGCATATTTCAATAGATATTTTGTATATTAGGTGCGAGGGCACACACAAACTGGAGTGAGGACTAGCACAACATGACTCCAAGAAATATGGGCTTGATTCTTAGATTTGACAGAGCGGCTCAGAGTGGCTCCAGATAGGTTGGGTTTGACTTTCAGTGGATGGCGGAGGAAGACCTTCATTGATTGCATTTTGAGACAACAAAGAGATGACATTGAACCTACTGCACGGAATGAGACAAAAAGATGTACAACATATTAAACTTGCAGCGCCAGCCAATGTGTAATAGAAGTACAGAAAACAGAAAATTAATAGATGCCTCGACAGGCAGGCAGACAGACTCACACGCACGCGAACACACGCGTACACAGGCAGGTGGTTTTGCCATAAAGATTTTTTCGTTTCAAGCTGCTTTCTAAATTAGATTCTGCGGGATCGCACGCAAAGGGATGAATTCTAATCAGCGCCGTCGCGCATCACATTCAATATATATCATCACAGAGTTGTAGATTATGTCATATAATGGTTCAATTTCTCCTGTCTGATTAAATCAAACTTTATGAAGCTGTCGTTGCTTTCCTGATGATGGTGCCATAACTTTGCAGCAACGCGTGTATTTGGTGACATCAACCTGCCTCCAGCCTCCGACAGAGAGCGAGGGTGAGGGTGTCGTGGTTGAATACCCATAACACCCCTGTGACCGCAGCCTTAAAACAGCACTAGCAGCCTTTCAGATTCCACATGAGAGGTTTGGGAACATCACACAGGCAGTTTTCCATTACATCGAGGTCCTGGAATTCACTCCTGATGATAGCTGGATTCTATTAAAGAGCCAGCCTCTGTTGCCTTTGAGGCTTTACTTTAATATGCATATATCACATTATAGCAAACGTATTCTATAATCGATTCCTGTGATGAGACAAGCGGCTGACATCTGCGAGGTCTGCGTAATGTAAAAGAGACAGTTCTATCTTTTGTAGCGCTATAAAAGATGGAGCAAATTTGGCAACAATGAGCCCTGCAGGGTTAAACAGCCTCAGATGTCACGAGGCGTTTCTTCACACGGTGGATTGCACTGCAGAGCTCTGCCAGGAGAGGGAGTGTTTCTTGTCAGGGAGGTGATTGGCTCCATTAAGGCAGTGGTGCATTGCCTTTCAGTGAGTTCACGTCTATGCAGGAAACATTCAGACACTGTTTGCATGAAGCTCCTGCAGCAGGAACTGACTTCAACATTCAGGGTTTACCAGCTGGTTTCAGATTCAGTTCAGCTAAAAGAGACATTTTCTTTAACCACAGTCTGTTACACAACACTGTGTGAGATGTATTTTGTGCGTGACTGATAGATGCTTGATAGCCAACAACAGATTCACACATCATCATCTGGATTGTAACAAATCCGCCCTCCCTGCAGCTCTCGTGTGCTTTGAGGTCACTCTTCACCTTCTGATACCTGACATGCACGTATTTTTCAGCGTGAGGAAACCGCAGAGAAAACCCACACGAACATGAGAAGAACATAAACCCCATATATAAAGTAGAAGGAACTGTGGTGAATATCTCAACAGAGTGCTAACCCCAACACCACAGCCCGTCCTTCTGATGTAAAATCTAACGTTTTATGAAGGATTGACAGAAAATATTATTTGATGCTTATTTTATGTCCACTGGTTTTACACCTGGCACTATTTTTTACATCAGATACGCAGAATTAAATTGGAACTACCTTGAAACCACTGCTTCAAAAGCTGACCAACAACGATTAAATAAAAATGATGCTCAGAAATTGTGTAAGAATTAAATCTCATGCAAAAGTCACATTGTTGTTATTATTTCCAAAGTTTTCGTCATATATTATCACTTTATGTATGGTATTTTACTATTGTACTATATTACTAGGGTGATTTTTGCATCACCAAAGTATATATTTTTTAGTTGATATGTAAATCTAAAGGTTTTATTGGAGAATTACTGGTTCAGGTTAGGGATTGACCGAAATCCGGCATTTTGACACATATCGGCATCATTTTTTTTTTTTTTTTTTTAAATCCGACGGCCGATAAGAGATCAATTTAAAACTGGGTTATTTTGGCATTATTAAGGCATTTAAACAAAGTTAAGTGTTGGAGTTTGTATTATTCAAAATTTTGACGCCAATATTTTCACTTTTACTGCAAATGACTATCGGCTTCGCATATCGGTTATCGACCTCCTTGACTACTAATAATCGGTATCGGTATCGGCCCTGAAAAAACCATATCGGTCTATCTCTAGTTCAGGTCACTCCCTTTGATTCTGTCTTTAAAAAAACCTCCCTGCAAACTAAAGCTGAAGCCCCCTTAGTGCATGCGTGGACACTGTGCACAAAGTATGCATGATCAAAGATGTACACTGTAGGCCCTCGGTTAAGTAAAGATGCAATTACGTGTCATTTTAAATCATATAATCACTCTGCCTACTGACTTGTAAATGGGCGTACACATGTTGAAATAATGTAAGGGGAGGATGAATGTGCCAAGCTGATCATTACAGTAAAGAAGGATGTATATTAAAAGGACTACAAAGGACGGATCCTGTGTGAAGCTGCAGCCGTGCTCGGAGCTGTAATTACACGGAGAATACCAAAGTCAAAATATCCCTCACCATTGGAAATCCATGGTGTCTATGGATTGGCCTAGAACTTTCAAGGTGCTCTAACGAGAGGGAGAGGAGCGGTCACATTGATGGCAGAGGGGGCATCAGATTTCCATTATTGACTGCTGCACATATTGCACTGTAGCGCTGTGTAAATTGGTTCCTGAGGGGTTTTCAGCTCTCAGTGTGCAGCTTCACCCCCCGCCCCCCGTCCTCTGTAAATCGTAGCAGCGGATCGCTTCCAGTCCCTCCCTGGCGCCGGGCCCCCCTCCTCTGATCAATACCTAATTCCAGCCTGTGCAATCAGCCTCCGTTACCCCGGCAACGCTGATGTCACACAAGTTGAGTGCTCTCCGTTGCAACAAATCATTTCCTTTAAGCAAACGTAATTGAGTATTTGTACAGTAGGCTGTCAGCTGAGACTATTTACATCAAGCCTGAACCTGCAGCACATTCGTTATGCCGTTCTCTGAGGGGAGAGCTCAGGTGACCTCACAAAAGGAGGGGGTTACCATGGCAACGTAGGCTACTCCGGAGAGGGTCGGGGGGTCACGGCGGTGCAGGAGAGGGGATGGAGCACGCTTTTTTCTTTTTAAGGAGGGGTGAAGTCGAACACTTGTGAGGAGAATGAGTCACTTGTCCTTGTTCAGCAGGTAGAGAAACATGACGGATGTTCAGACACGATAAAGCTAATATCCCGAATGAAAGGACTTCTTTTAAATCAGTTTGCTTTATTATTCCTGCTGCGACACAGACAGTTTAATTTAACAAATTAGCATATTAGAGAACAGTTTAATTATTAATCGTATTTTCAGAGAGACGCATTACAGCACGTAGCATGTCGTGTCCACCTGGACGATAAGGCAGACATTCTTCAACTAATTTAAGAGGATAGCATCACTCAAAATCAAATGAAGAAAATGGCTATAAGATATTATTTCATACATGCCCTCTTTCTTCAGTCTAAGAGGAGTCTTAATAATTTTGGCTTCTATGAAAGTGACAAAATCGTGTCACAAGGATTAAGCTGTAATTGCTGCATGTGTTTGATTGGCTGCAAATTCCATAAGAAATGGTACGCACCCTCCAATAGCATCTTTCATTTCTTTAAGTAGCTGTCAGGATAATTGTCCACACAAATATATCCCCAACGCGCTCATCCCCGTCCGTTCATCAATCACTGATCACAGATACAAGAAGGGATCAATCCAGTAAAAGCAGCGGCGTCATTTCGCAGCTTTTCCCAAACATTTAATTTTTAGAAGCACATTCATTAGTCTTGTCTGAGCAGAGACGTTAATTTAGAGTTACCCTTAAGGATACATCTTCTTCTAGTAATAACTGCCTTTATTTCAAACAATTATGTAACACAAACTTAAGCTCAAAGACAATTTCTCATCCTTTGTTTCACTGAGTAAACATGCAAATCTGTAATCTGGAATGAGACGTGATTTGAATTCCTTCCTTCCTCCTCTGCAGCTGTATAAACCAAACCTCACTTCAAAAAAGACAAATTATTCAGTCATATTTATTATGTTTTTAGGAGAGAAAATGATCATACATCCTCCATAAGCTCTCTTTTCTGGTCTTTCTGTATTCAGGGTCATGTGATGTGATCATAACTGCCTTTTAATGACACAGCTAAAACCGTTTTATGACTCCAAACGCAGCTAATCTTTATATTAAAAAGGCCGATCCTCATAACAAAACCTGTCAAATCTGAGAATCTGATTTCTATTATCTCTCTCTGATGCAATTTTAGCGTCATTTGTCAAAGTTATTGGTCATTTGTCCTGGAAGAGGCATAATATGTCTCAGTACAGTGAGATGTATTACAGTTGGCGACTCATAAAGACATAAAGAAGCAGGCACAGAGTGATGGCCGTAAATACTCTATTGTTTATGTTCGGGGAATAAACTGTAAATCAAATGTGTATTTTAGAACGATAAGGTGAGCGATAACATTTGCAACACTCAAGCCAAGTCCAAGATCATGAACTTTTATGCGCTTCATTTAAAGTTATGCATGCAAATTTAGCATACAAGATCAGATGCTAAAATAGAGCAAAAGTTGGCTGAGGTTTGGTTCAGACATTTTCCGTTTCTCTTTGGTTTGCTTAGTCAGGAAGAAGTTGAATGAACGACCGCTAAGTCCTCAAACATTGTTACAGCAGATACACTTTGAGCGACTCTGGTGCACGTTTGGTACAGACGAACTCTCCCCAGAGGCTCCCTGGCCCCTGATTCGATCAGTGCGTCTCCACGTCCACTGTTTCCTGGCACTGATGTATTACAGGGCGCAGGCGGCGGTGTGCGCCGTCACTGCGTGGATCAAGTTATGTCACAGCCGTTTCACGGCAGCTGCGATTTTTATTCAGTGGCCGTTCAGAGACGCTGAGGGGTGAAGACATTAGTTTGATCTGCCTGGTGTGATCCCTTTATCTGAATGTGGATTGAGTCAGGCGAGAGGAAGGTCGACTGGATTTCTTAGAGCACACAGAGAAAAAAGGCGGCAGAGGGACTGTGATTGGAGAGAGTGAGAGATTAAAGGTTTAATTCCATGCATTTGCTATTAATATGCTGTTAAATTGGCCATATGAGTACAATTAAAGGATAAGGTGGGAGCTATCATTGTCAACTACGGTAATCCCAACCACACACTCAGCCCAAAATCCATTCATTTCTATAGTTTAAGAGAAAGTGGTGGATGTTTTCGTTCAGGTAAAACTCTCTTTAAACAGTGGATCACTGCAGTTTAAGCAAATGTTACTCAAACATGAGCTTAGACACTCTTATGACCGAAGTCCAGGTATATTATACTCTGTTTTTAAAACTTAAGACTTTGCCTGCCATGAAACTCAGCAGGTAAATAATCTAAAACCTCACCCAGATTCCATTTATCAGACGTGATAGTAACACAAAAAAGAAGTGAGGGCTAACACACACATTGGCTCCTCCAAAAAGTACAATTTGGGGGACTATTTTCAACAGCGGATGCACATTTGGAGCACAAATAAGGACCAACACCACTGGGATCGCTTGAATCATTGTACATGACAATGCCTTTGTTCATTGTAATTGTTCCAGTAATATTCATTGGACCATGGAACATGTGACCCAGCACTGGTCAGCAGTGTTATTTAAGCTACTAGGATCTAGGATCAACTGTTGGTTTTGGTCTGTTTATGGAGTGTTGACTGTTGAACATGTCACAATGTTCACTCTTAACTGATGACCACCTGTATTTTGATTCACTCTTGATAAAGATAATAAGTATAACCTTTTCCCCATTGTATCTAATCTGTGAATTTATTAAATACTTATTTGTTGCTTTATTTAAAGCACTTTGTACCTTCTAAAGTCACATGTTTTGGAGAAATAACTATTCCCCCCTCCAGTGAAAATCAAGTGTTTCACCTTGTAAACATCTCCATGTGGTGTTCTTCATGTGCTACAAGACATATCAGGGACAACATAAGCAGTCATCTCCATGGCTGGGCCTGTCTGCTTTTAAACTGCAGTGTACCAAGGACAGGCTGAACAACACGTTTTCAGATTGGCAGGTTTGAAACGTCACAAACCTAAGGAGCCAATCCTGTTAATACCGACGGGGTGACGCTCCGCATATCATTATGTGTAACCTATGGCAACCACTCGGCGAAGCGCGAGCCAGCTGTATCCGTCATCATAATTTTTGCAAACTAACTACCGACTACTAACGTTAACGTCACTTCTGCTAATTACTACATTTCAAGCTAGTTAAGTTTCATCAAGTTGCCGCTAAACGATGGCAGAGACATGTTTTGTTTTCGCAACGGAGGGGCGGTTGGAAATTTGCATAGTGGGCGGGGACTATGCAGATTTGGAGTAGACGCCTTGGGAGGATTTTTACATCATTTATTATTTCAAGCAGAGCATTTTATATGTCTTTAAATGTCTCAGATTTAAGGAGTGCCTCAGAAAGTATCACCTCCACAACCGTACATAACTTAATCGTGATCTAAGTTTGACCATAAATGTATGTATAACAACTTAGTCATATATACAAATTTCACACGTGTGAACTGGGAGTTTGCTGACGTTGAGCTGCAGGTTTGGGCCAATGAGAGCGTTGTGTACCTGATAGAATATGGAGATATTCTAATGTGAATGTGATTCAGACCTTAGTGCAAATTTCCATATTATTACCCAAATGTATTCTTCTCCTGGATGCTTTATTCAAGGTGACATTGCCTTCTATACATTATTGTATGACAATATGCTGAATGTGATTACATGGCACTTATTCAACTTGTCATTTCCCACAAGGGTTAAACAAATACAAACTGAATTAAATGTGACTATTGAGAAGGAAAACAAAAGCTGAGACGCTGCTTTGCATATTCCCTGACACCTCTGGACTAACAGATGAGACGTGATTTAAATAAGAGCTCGCTTTCTTCACCTGTCGACCTCCTGTGAATATTATTTATGGCCTCAAACACATCTTTTAATTCCAGATATGTATTTTTTTCTGATAGCCAAGTGTCAGTTCTTCGACTTGAGGTTCTGGCTTGTGCCCATTTTTCACGACCGCGATGAATATTCAAAAGATGTGTTTGAGGAAAGGGGTGAAAAAAGAGAAGGGGGGAGTTAACATTAATTAATATTCGTTGCAGTAAAAATGAAAGCAAGGCCTGCACTAATTTCAATAGACAATTAATCATGAGGCTCGGTAATTACACCGGGGAGTTTACAAATGATTTTTTTAAGGGGCAGGAGTAAAGGAAAGGAGATAATCCCCTACCCATCACCATCACTGGCTCCCCACCAATCCCCGCAGAAAGAGCAATTAGAGCAAACAGCGGCGGAGCAGTAATTGTGTACCAGGAGAAGATGAAGGCAGAATCTTAATTGCAGGGAATGAAGATCGCTCGCTCTCACACCTGATTGTGCTGAGGGAGAGGAAATGTGCAGGCCGGAGCAGGTCTGTAACACCTCCAGGTGCCCGAGTAAAAATAACCTTAACAGGAGCTCGTGCTGTACGAGGGCGTGTAGTGCAACATGACATGTGGGCATCCACAGCACCACAGTCTAGTTCTGTCACACAGTCACAGCTAAGCCTCACAGGGCATGTTACACTTATTTCACTGCATATTTTATGTTGTTCAAATGACTCAGAACGGCCTGTTTGATGAGATTTGAGCGTGAAAATGCTCCAAAAAACCTGCTTTGATTCAGGGGTAGGAAGAGGAAGTGTTTAGTTAGAGGGTCATTTTTATAATGAGCAATAATACTGAGTCTAATTGGGCATCTAGAGCCACTAAACCAGCAATATTTATTCTTAAGAAGTTTGTTTTTACACAAACTGTTTCTAAATGACAATTACAGTTCAGTGTGTTTTTCTCAGGCAACATTACTGGTATCTTTGCACACTATGTATGTGTATCCCTTCACCTAGAACCTAAACTTCCCCTGTGAACTTAGCAGTATATACAGCGATCACACAGAGTTCATTGCGTATGGGGCTGAGTAGCCGCAGTCGGCAGCTGAAAGCATCTACAATAAGCATGTGAGCATCAGAACCGGACCACGGAGCAATGGAAGAAGGCGGCCTGGTCTGATGAATCACGTTTTCTTTTACATCATGTGGATGGCCGAGCCTGTGTGCGTCGCTAACCTTGGGAAGAAATGGCACCAGGATGCACTATGGGAAGAAGGTGATGGAGGCAGTATGATGTTTTGGGCAATGTTCTGCTGGGAAACTTTGGGTGCTGCCATTCATGTGGATGTCACTTTGACACGTACCACCTACCTAAACATTGTTGCAGACCAAGTACACCCCTTCTTGGAAACAGTATTCCCTACTGGCAGTGGCCTCTTTCAGCAGGATAATGCGCCCTGCCACACTGCAAACATGGTTCAGGGATGGTCTGAGGAACACGACGAGTTCAAGGTGTTGACTCGGCCTCCAAACAATTCCCCAGATCTCAATCAAATCGAGCATCTGTGGGATGTGCTGGACAAACAAGTCCGATCCATGGAGGCCCCACCTCACAACTTGCAGGACTTAAAGGATCTGCTGCTCACGTCTTGGTGCCAGATACCTCAGCACACCTTCAGAGGTCTGGTGGAGTCCACGCCTCGACGGGTAAGGGCTGTTTTGTTGGCAAAAGAGGGACCTACACGATATTAGACAGGTGTCATAATGTTATGGTCTGATCAGAATTCAAATGACCTCTGTATCTTAATCTAATAGTATTTCTAAGTACAGTTCTCTGGTCACTGACTCCAGATCAGCTCTAAAACTGAGCAGAAATAAGTCCAAGTCCAGGTTTCTGTATTTGAGTGTGTTTATGGTGAATCCAGTTGACTCATAAGGAATATTATTAAGTCAGCTCACTCTAAGATGGTGTTGAAATATTGTGCTGTCAGCACATTACCACACCACCTCATGACATAAAGTCTGAGCACACAGTACGAGACCCAGCCCTGCACCACAGTGTTGTTTCTGGCTGCTTCCACACTGTAACCTGAGCCACACATGCAAGGGTCCAACCCTGATGCAATTATTTTAACTGCAGGAATTTTGCAAGATTGCTAATATATACATTCCTTGTTATTGTTAAAAATATACATCAATCTATTTCTCTAAGTAATTATCGAAGGAAACGGCCACAAGCTCAGTTATAGAAACTCATTAGATTTCACCAGGGAAACTTAGTGCAAGTTTGTGATCCCAAAGCCTCTGACCTCTAACCTCTCAGAGGAACATGTCATTTTATACAGCTGCACTTACTCCGACATGACAGCTGCATTACTGTGGATTGGAAAGCATTGTGCTTTGTAGTGAAACATTACGATCAACAGAGCGATTCCCCTCTTTATATTTGTGCAATATCACACTGTACACGGTGATGTTGTACTGAAGAGGCCTGTGGCCTCGTTCCTATGACCGAGTCACGGCAGTGCTTGAATAATCAACAACAGATTATTATATACTGCTCCAACAACTCAACTAGTTCCACAACTTAACTGAAACTGGACTTTTGTTGCCAAGCAACCTAACTATATATAACTATGTATAATGATCAGTAAACTGTGAACAGTTTCTGTTGTTTAACAGTTTTATTAGCTGAATGAAAATGTCACAATGTCATCCATGGAAATATAATTCTCACATCGTTCACACACAATCTTTTGTCCCAAGATTTATACTGTTGTGATCTTTACACTGTGATCTGCACGTCTTATTCGTTTAGATTAAATGTACCGAGTGGTGTTAAGTAAGATCATGTGCTTGAGTACAATTTTGAGATACTTAAATACATTTATCCTGCAGCTGGTTGCTTTGCAGATAAAGATTTTATGCACAGGCCAGACAAATTTTAAATAATGTTACATCATTATAGATCAACACACCCATTTGCTATGAGTTATAAACACGTGACTTCTACTTGTAACAGAGTATTTTCAGGTGTCTTATATGTTTGTGCTCCTATTTTGCTACCGATAAGGGCTAATGTGTTATGGTAGAGAGAGGCCGGCCTCTAAACTAACAGTTGCTGGTTTGATCCTGGGCAGACAGGAGGGAGAGAGCTGAAGCTGGAGTGTGAGCTGAGGGCTAAAGGGTGGCTGGTTCTGCCGAAGTGTCCTTTAGCATTTTTTTAATCACGTGTTGGAGTGATTTACTCCTCATTAGGTTATCTAGTTTAAGAAAACACTTAATTGATCATTTGAAGGGTCATTTGTTATTTATTATACATTTTACCGAATGCATAACATCTAAAGTTTAGTTAAGCTTTAGATATTGATACCATCATTGCATTAAAGAGTTGGTTTCTTTTTCTCAATTGATGAAAAAAAAAGCACAATATTTATGAGAAGTAGCTCATATAGATGTTATTTAGTTAGCATTGCCAAGATAGCATCTTTCTTGTCATGTCTATAGTACAGCGTTCATGACAGTGCTTTGTCAGGTATGTCAGCACTTCTGGGAAAAGCAGGATTTTAGTGATCTGTTTAGAGAAGTGTGTCCAATCCAGGAGAGCCGATAATCATTAAGAAATGAATTAGACTTACAGTGAATGATCAGTGATCTCACTTTACTGTGTAAGGAGATACAAGGGCAGCATGTCGGGGCCCCGCGCTCCGATCTCAGCTTCCTGTGTAACGGTATAGCATTTCTGTTTAACTTTATAATCAGGCCTTTATTAATGTAATGCTTTTCTTCCGCCTAATAATGAAACAACACAAATAAAATAAATTGTGATCAATGGAGGCGAGCAGAGACAGATGAGGAGTCTGTCACACTGGGGATGATACCAATTTATCTCTTTAATGCATCTCCATGGGGTTCTCTCACTAAAGGATACAGATTACTGAAGCCCTCGTCTCAGAGGGAAATGCGTGAGAAGAATCCATATAGCATACAGAGATGGAGAGCCCTGCTTTCATCTGGTATCATTCATGCTTCCTGGTCACAGGCTATAGCGAATCCAGCAAATGTGTACACAAATTCAGAGCAGAGACGGCATTCTCTTATATCATCGAACTGAACGTTTGTTTGTGCTTTAATAATGTCTAAACATTTTTGTTAATCTCAATTTTTCACAATAAAATAATGCAAAAAAAAAACACTTGATTTCACGCCAAAATAAATATTTTTGCTTTAAATTTGTTCCTGTGTCCTTGTTTCAGTTTGGATCAAATCTTTGTTTTGCTTTTGAGAATATTTGGACAATTGTGTGGTCAGAGCGACACAATCAGCAGCCTGGGGTTTTCCTAGAAAGGATGGGCCATAAACAACCGCAGCCATAAACAACCGGAGCTCTGCGCTTGGCCGAGAGACAGATATCTAACATGTGCTGCTGAATGAAGACAAGGCGAGGCACACCCCTGCAGTAAATAAGGAATTCCCCGCGGCTCTGCACACAAACCAGAAGGCAAAAAGTCGACCAGGTCACTGTGTTGCATCAGTAACTGAAGAAAGAAAAACAGGAGAAGAGAGATATTTGAGGTCAGGCAGTAAAAATACAGTCTGTGTGTGCTCCGGGCACGAAGGACAACACTATTATCTCTAATGTGTGGGCTTTGATCCTAAAACTCCCTATTAGGTTTGAGCGTGTGGAGCAGGATCCTCCATGTGCAGCAACCGGAATGTTCTCATAATGTCAATCATACTGAAAAACGAAGAAAAACACCAAGAAAACCGCATCTTTTCCTTCATAGGGTCTTCACATTTTCTGAGGGCAATGGCATTTCAGGAGGCCCAAGGTCAAATCTAGCCCGGGTCATAAATTGTTTTGTTTGATGGCCTACATTTGCCTCAATAGCAGGGGGAAGGCCAAGCCCATAAAAACGTAAAAGACGAGCCTGCCGACTGTGGGCTCGGCTGCCAGCATTGTTGTCCCGGGGACGGCGAGATGCTCCCAGTGGAGGTTTCATGGTGAATAAAGACTGTTATGGCCCACCATTGGCATGCACAGAGGGCTCACAGAGATCATTACTGCCAGGCCTCAGTCGGAGGAGAAGTCACAATGGCAAACTCAAAGCTGAAGCCGCTCCATTGTCAGCAGCAGAAAGGGGCTGGTCACTGACAGAGGGATGTGTTTGTCTCTACTGGAGGATTCAGGGGAGGAATTCAGGGACAGATAAACAATATCAGAGATTTATGTAACAGTGTGTATCTTTGGGTTTTGGAATTTTACGTTATATTATCATTGTCCTGTCATCTGTGGCTATAATGGTTTGACTCTTAACAGATTGATGTCCTTGCCTTCTATGTTTTAGTCTTACAATTAAACTACTGCTATTACTTGTTAGCACAGTCCAAACAAATGAAAAATTATATACTTATAAGTTGTTTAAAATATATGGCCAGAAATGTTCTGAGGCCTATTCTTTGTGAGCACATCAGATGAAATGACCAAAACCAATGATGCCCCCCACCCAGGCCCAGTCACGCCTACAGAGATTTGTTGCTCCAGTGAGTTAGAGGGACAGTGAATGTGCACTGAAAATAGAGTAATGAAATATTTAATAAGTGTAATGAAGAAACATGTCATCATATACAACAGTGTGGCTCAAACACAGACAATACTTATTAGTTTAAATATTAATTAACTGCCATTTTCATGGAATTTGATGACAATATCGACAGAATCTCTGAAATGTTGCGTTAACAGCAACAGCTACTTCCAGGTATACAACTGACAGAGATAATGCTATGTGAAACAGGTAAACTTGGCAATTGTTGTAATTTTCAGCCACAACATAATGTTTTAAATATGACCTACAGTTAAACATGGCGGCCCCAGTTATGAGGTTTCTACTGTGTTTGTTACCTTCTGTTAGCTACTTTGCTAGCATCCTTGTCTCACTGATTGTCAGACTAATTTAGACACAATCTTCTTTTAGCATTACCAACATAACTAACCTACTGACCAGCTGTATTACTTTTTAAACACTGTTTACAGAAACAGAGTTTAAGCTAGCCAGCATCAATATTTGGCAGTAGGTAAAGTTAGCCTAGCTAACTGCTCCCAGACGCTAAATCCAGAGCTCTCTCTTAGCATGTTTGCTCTTAGATGAAAATTTAAATTAAAAAATAACAGCCCAACTCCACTCTATATTGTTACCAAGAACCCTAGTACACAACAAGACGTAACCCTTTCTGTTGCCCGTTAGCTCTGCATTAAATGCTGTTAGGTAACGCAGGTAGGCTAATGTCTACACAGAAATATTTCATGAATAGAATGTGGTAAAACATTAAAACACTGACAGACTGAAAGTGTTACCAAAAGCCCCAACAACCTAGCTAACATAACTTAAACAAGCAGGTTCCTCTCAGGTCTAAATCATTCATGACTACAGTAATATCCCAGTAACCTTTTAGCCCAGCCAGCGCTGAGAGGGCCTCACTAAATCACCGCGGTCGGCAGTTTTCACTGTTTGCTAATAGCACTTGCTGAGTAGATATTAACACATGAAGCGCGGCTGTATTGCTCGTAGCGAGAGGGGGGATTTGGGAATCCCTGGACGGGACCTCCACGTAGGCTTGCCCTGGACAGGCCACACCTCGCTCCTCGAGGCATACCCCCCCCCCCCCCCCCCCACACCTCCTCCTCACCCTCCTTCTTCTTCACTCAGCTACATCTGCTGCTCATTAACACCATTATAATGAGCCGCTGCACCTGAGGTAAATAAAACTCTGCACCCTCACATCAACAGATCCAACACTGGCACTCTGTGTGTGAGGAGAGCTTGGATTCACCCCTCCACCGGCCCCCCCAACTCGACCCGCCTGTTTTTTTGTTTCTGAGAGGACATTAAATGTGGTCAGTGGAGGAGCTACTGGCTACACATAAAACCCCCACAGGTTCTCCATTCACAGCCATGGCCACAAAGCGGATAATGAGTTCCATAAAGCTGTCAGGAGGGAAGAATAAATGTGCATTGGATACACCGACCGTAATTCAGACGTGGCTCTAAGTAGCTGGAAGAATGATAAGAAATGGTTTTCTGTGGCATTGATCAGACGCTGCAGAAATATTAAAGTGTTAAAACCCTCGAGGAGGCAGCGGTAAGGCTGCGTCTGGGGAGAGGTTGTGGCCTCTGGTGGTCTGGACTCCGGCCACGTCCAGCTCCAATTAATGTGAAGAAGTTAAACAAATAATTCAGCACAGTTTAAATTGTAATTATTCCATTAATTTTTGCCTTTACGCTGAAAACAACCGATTTTCTTCCCTTTTTGGAACTTAAATTTATCTGATATGTCAGCAGCTGTTTGCAGAATTACAGCATGTGTTCTGGGTGCTGATTAAATATCTTCTCTTACTGCTCATGCGCTCTTCACGGTCCAGTCATTAGTCCTCATATTTGCTTAAATACACTCAGACTGAGACAAATGGCATTTAGAAATCTGCACAATTTTATTATTCTAACATTACCATAAATACGACATCCAAATAAACCTCCCTCCCCAAATCTGATTTCGTCGGACGGGAAGCAGCAGGCAACTTTGAACGACGCTGTTTTTGACAAATGAACACGACACGCGGGGGGAAAATAATTTGACAGGTGACAAATGTTGAGCGGTGATACAATCTGAAAAGCAGGCCACCTGAAATATGACTCACTCTATTAAAATCATTCACGGAGGATATTGAATAGTTCTTTAAAGAGTTCAAATATGTGATAAGATTTACTTTCATTTCATTAAATGTTTTTATGATGATTACATTAAAGACGAAAGGGAACAGACGGGGGCTCATCGCTGCAGCGTTTGGTTTGTAGTTTGTCATCTTGTGCGTTTTGATTCTCTGTCTTTGATCATTGTATTCATTAAGACATACAATTAGTCTTTACTGTAGACAAATTATCAGTTCGATGAGATTTACTGTCACTTTAAATTGTACAGTTTAATAAAAAACACAAAAGATCTGATTTGACATATAATTGAGCAAGACTCATTTGCTATTCTTCCTGATTTATTTAACTTGAACTAAAATAGTAACATTCAGTTTGACTTGGCACTTTGTGGGTAAAGAAAGGCATTATTTAATTTACCATGAAATGAAATAATGAGGTTGTTTTGGTCACTGCAAAAGTATGTTTTTGTTTGAGCAGAACAGGCCAGGAGTTTCCTGCAGCTGCTGTTTGTCCACTGAGATCCTATTTGACCTGCAGATCCAAAAGCTTACAGACAAAAAACAGTGAAATCAATGCTCCGAGTGGAGTGATCAGCAACATGTACTGTTCTTCATTATAGTGCACTGAATCAAGATAGCGTGCAAGAGCTTCGCTTTGTTTTTTCTCAGTTACAGACCTTCATTTAGGGCTATATTCAGCACGTCTGTTCTCTTGTTAGCTTGAGTTTAAGGTTTATTTTTCAATACCACCGACCCGTGCAATGCCAACAACATTACAAAAGAGAAAGCAGTCAAAGGTTTTGTGATTTTAAAGTTTTGCTTGTTTTGTTGTGATGGATTTTAACATTTAATATCTACAGGTTTGCTTATTTGGAGAATATTGTTCATGATTTATGACCGCATGAGTCCAACAGACCTGATTCTCAGACATTTCAATCCAACACAAACAAACATCAAGCACAGCGGAGGTCGGATGTTTTAAGAAGCTGCAGCAAAGTTATCCTAAGATTGGTCAAACTAAACATTTCAAGTTGTTGGTGCATATCAGTTAAAGAGCAAAGGGAGAGTTTATTCTAACGTTAAAACAACACCTCGCTTGGAAAAAGCCGCAACTGAGGGGGAAGAAGAAGAGAGAAATCAGGACTGCAAAGTGATATGAGCTCAACTGAGAGAGATGATAGTTAGAGGCTGTATGTATCAGAGAGAGATTTATCTAAGACGACAAACAGGCAGAACAAGAAGCGTACGGAGTCCATGGCTAACATGTAGCATAAAATTTCCCAAAATAAGGTGACACGGTCCAGAAAACATTGAAAACACAAGGAATAATATGAGGAGTAGAAAACCTACTGGCACAGAAACAGGGGAAGACAGCTGTGTCTCAATTCAGGGGCTGCATCCTTCGGACGACGCTAAGGATGCATCATTCGTAGCCTACGTTTACCGCAAAGGCCGAACTGAAATGAGACGGTCAATCGGGTCTGTGGAGGATTACCTGTTTGCGTCACCAGCTGTTCCCGTCCTTACCCTTGCCTCACAAAAACATTCACATTTAAAAGTTTATCTCCTCGGCCGCTTGAGAGTTTGTCATCCAAATCTCGGGATATATTGGGCCTCGAAGGATGCACCCGATGGATCCTTCCTGGCCGTGGAAAAGGAGGACGCATTTGTCGGGCCGCATCTGAAGGAACCTTCGAAATGGGACAGCCTTCGACACGCCGCTGCGACGCAATCGGCCTCGAATTACGTCCTTTGAAGGATGCAGCCCATGAATTGGAACGTAGCTATTGACTTAATACACTGGGGAGGCTAGGATAATCAGGATCAGGTGAGACTAATAAAGGAGCAGGTGAAAATGATCAGGGCGTACAATCACAAGGGAGGGAAAACACACAAAGAGAGGAAGTAGGGTGAATGACAAAATAAAACAGATACAATTAGAGCAAAAACTTCTGAACTACATTTGAGGTACAAACTGAAATCCGTGTTAAATTATATGAACACAAAGGGCACTATTAGGATCAGAATGCTTTTGATCACAGACTTATGCAGATGGTCGAACCTGAGCACGGGATCTGGGTTTCATATCCCTAAATGACTACATACCAGTCATGATCTTTCATGTTTTGATGAGTGAGTTGTTATTTCTTCCATATTACGGTCCCTCATTATTCTCAATAAAACTGTTTATAATAATTAAATTTCTCTTTTCTTCTGTCTCTAATTTCTAGGGTCCTCGTAACTCAGCTAGCTAGAAACATGCCGTGCATCTGTTCTTCATGTTAAAATGAAGCACTTCTTTAATTCGTTAAGTGATATTTATGTGTTTTTATCTTCCGAAGCATCAATGAAACAATTTAACTTTGCAAGCAACAGATTTCTAATGCATGAAACATGTTTGTATTTGTTACTCAGTTATTTTTACTCGCATTATAAGAGTGGAAACTCTAACTCATACAAACTTTTTGATTGGTTACATATGTTCCCTGCCTAATTATCTTTTATGCATTGGTTTCTTTTCTCCCTGTTTTTGTCTTTGTTTTTTTTCAGAGGCCGGTGATTTACTGTTCATGAATATATGCAACAAGGGAAAGCAGCCAGTTCTGGAGGCCATAACTCATAGGGCAAAAGTCGGCCTTATTTACATTGTACACAATACCGACCTGATTTCTCATTTTGTTTTAAGCCTGGTGTGTAAATCTTCATGGGAATATATGAGGCCGATAATAGTGCACAAGTTTACTCTGTAGTAGCCAACAGGGAGCCGCTACAGGATCTATTTTCTGCAGTGGCAAATGTGATGATCATGATTTTCCCTTATACATATTACTTTGAATTTTGGTTGCTTTTTGACCACTGTATTATAGTTAACTATAAAGTGATGAATGCAGTTGAATCACTTAAGTTTTATTACTGTTGTCTTGTGTGTATTTCAGTGTTGTTGGCAGCGAGCGTACAGTGTGGGAGTAACAGTACAGACACTTCTCAGAGGTTAATGGATAAGCTTAAAGGTCTCTCTCACCCAAATGTTATTTTTATGGGCGACTTTGGCAGGGAGCCTTTTGTTTCATTACGCTGCGTCTTTATCATTTATGCATTGATGGGAACACAAGGTTTTGGGGTTAGAGACACATTCTCTAAATGGTGTTTCACTCGTTCAGCCACGGGGCAGAGCTAATAGCATCCGCTGATCTTTACTGCTCTAAATGTCTTCAAAGAAAGACAGCGAGTCAAATTCTGTCAGAAATTCTGTGCACAAATATTGCCAGAAGTAACGCATTAAATATTTTATATTCAAAATATTTGATGGCTATCCATAAACTTCATAACGGCCTTCATAGATCTATAAAAGTATCTTTCGGTTTGTTTGCATTTTCATCTGCAATGAGTTCTCTGTTTCCACAGGCTATGAAAGAGGAGCGTGGATGTGTTACGTATTTTATATTGATTGGGCGGGCTTATTTAATTCAATTGCTGCATATCCTTACTTGGAGGGGCAGTGAAAATCGTTTGAGAATCAATGTGCGGAAGCGAGCAAGACAAAAATAATTGACTGTTTTCAAACTCCTGCAGGCGGCAGAATAACTAACCAAAAACAGCTCGCAGGGATGTCTGAAATTGGTTTTGCAAATCCGTCACACGCGTATCCAAACCGAGAAAAATGGTAATATAGAAATCCATTTCAGAGTCTACAGCGCACATGAAGTTTATTTTCACTTTTTTATGTTTTGACACTTATTCTCTGGTATGTTAATGGTCAGTGGGGTCTGCCTCAGCGAGAGGAGAGAGAGGGTGTGTGTGTGTGTGTCGGGGTGTGCGAACCAGATGCGGTGAGGTGGAGCTCTCCCCCACGGAGCTGCCTCCCTGGGTGCCTGCAGGTCCACTTCCAATCTATTTGCTGTAATTGCCGTCAGAGTGTACACCTTGGAGTCCTCTAATTCCCTCTTTTATTTCAGCCACCATGAGGGAGACCATCTGTCCTCCTGCCTGCACTTCCCCCACCCCTTTGGCGTCAGGTCTCTCCCAGTCTGCGCAGAAACACACACACGGACACACAAACACAGCATGCTGGGGACTTTTGTCTGAGACACCGGGGCTTTGATACATCACACCTTTGTGCAGGAAGCATCACGAGGACATGAGTGCGCTTTTATGAGGTGCTGGTGAGGATGACCGCAGCGCCATGACATCAAAGGTGTCTGAATAATGAAAGTAAAGTGACACAGTTTCTCATCTGCTGACTTTTCATATTAATTCAGCTTCACCCAAAAACACACTCTTATATTGTTTCTAATGCACACTTAAGCTGGCCTTCTTTCCCTTTAAGATTCAGGTTATCTTATTGCTACCTGCTACAATTTCCCGAGTCGTGCCCCCCTGGGAGAGCAGACTCAAGCTGTTGTCTGCAGTAACCACAGCCGCGTGTTTTCTCCTGAGGTGGTCACATTTTGTTTTAGAGACTACAGCTTTGTTCCAGACCGCTGGTGACAGGCAGGGCTTGACCTCAGCGGCTTGGCGGGACAGGTGTTTTTCAGGTGCGCACCTTTAAGTCATCTGGACGTCTGGACGTCTTCCAGAGCGTCTCTGAACTTCCTGAAAAAGCAAAGAAAATCTCAGCATTAGTTCCCATTCTTTTGATCAAAAGTCACTCAAAAGGCTGAGCTACAAATATGTTTCTGCTCAAACAAACAAGAAGCAATCATAACACAAAGAGAAGCAAGCAGCAGGAGCACAAAACAGAATAATAAGTGACATTTTCTGTATCTATCTGGCTGCATCCGTGCTCTCTCACTGCGTCTTTGTTTGTGCTTTTCCACGCCGCAGCCACAGCGTCTGGGGCGCGACTGATTTAAATACCATCCCATCTCATTAACATGCACAGATAGAGCTGCGAGGGCCAATTACATTCATCTTGTCATGTGGCCGGGCTTCCAAGTCATTAATATTTTATGGCAACACGCTCCCCCAGCCGCAGCAGCAGCAACACACCAGTGCTCTTACATTATTCCACAGCTCAGGACACGAGATCAGAAACATCCCTGTGAATACACACTCTTCTTCTAGGTCATGACAATGTAAGCATGAAAAATGAGAGGAGGGGTGCAAATCCACATATAGATATGCCTCTTTTATGAGAACGGATTATTATCGGAGAATTTAAGCTACAGAAGAAAGATGTAAATTATGCTTTGTTCAAGTTTCTCCTGTGAAATTTTAAAGACATGAAACTGTAATTGTAAAAGCGAGTTAAATTAAAATGATTTTTGGGAAAATCACGAATTCTTGGAGAAATATTGAAGCTCATGGATCTTCTGAGATTTGATTAAATTTGAGTTTTAGTCCAGCCTTATGGAGACATTTAAATCTTACATTTCATCTCAGGATTCTCAGACTCCCTGAGGAAGCTCGTGTGGAAGAAAAAATATCTTCCTGATGACTCACCCTCATTTCAGTGGAAATGTTCAGTCTGTCATATTTTCTTTTACAATCTCCTCCAAAAGGGATGGTGAAGGGACTTTTTTGCCGAAGTCTGTCCAGCCCAAATCTGAAAGATGAACAAAACTTCCTTGAAGTGATCATAAGAACAGAAATTTGAGAATCTACACCTCCATGAACAAGTGACTCCATCTACAGCGGAAGATTCTGTGATGCGATCAAAAGCTCCAGACCCTGTGGGGAAGTTATTGTGTCAATATCTCAACATCTTTTCCAATTGTTTTCATTAAATTTTAATATCAATTTTATAAGATCTACAGGCTCACTTCTCTCTCAAATATTCCCCTACGTTGTCTGCCCTCTGCCCCAAAACCCAATGACACCTAGTGAAGGGGTCAAAAAGGTCACAAATATGGAGCGACGCCTGCGAGCTAGTTCAGGCTGGCAACACACATGCGTCATTCTCCACAATCACCTGACAAACACTTCCTCCCAATTTGGCGCTCTTTTTAAGCTGCAAGGTTTCCAGTCTCTCCCGCTGCCCTGCTCATACTTTTCACCACCATCCCAGCATCCACCTGCAGGCTCCGCCTATAGGGGGATATTATGTCATCACTCCTCAAATTTCTGCATGTAAAATAAATCTGCGAGGAGCGATGAGGTCGGAGCATAGACGCCAAACACAAGCTGTGTTCTGCTGTTGTAATAAACATTTTAAACTATTTCAAAGATGAGTTGTCGGACTGAAATATAGTTTAGTTTCTGTTTAAAAAAGGTGGAATGACTTCCTCTAACTGCTGCAGTAGTAGTAGTAATAGTGTATTTTTGGGGGACTATTTTCAGCCGTGGATTAATACATATTTTGTCTGCTGGTGAGTATTTACAGAAGCAAGATGCTTTTTGGTGTAACAAGGAAGACCACGATGAAATCAGGAACTCACAGGTGCAAACAGGAGTGGTATAAAAACACAATCACACACACACACACACACACACACACACACAAACATGCACACGTCAGGAGGAATTCATTGTTCTTTCTCGCTCTCCTTTTCCAACAAACACACACAGTCTATTTTACACCAACCACTGCAGCATTTCAGTTATATGCTTGATGAATTGAACTAAATCCAAATACAATAATCCGAGTAAAAAATCTTTGGCCGGGCTCCTGTAATTCCTTTAATGACTTCTCTAATGAAAGTGAGCACTCTCCAGAACGCTGGCTGCAGCTCGGCTCCTCTGCCGTACAGAGCGAGGATGGCCCGAGGAGACAAGCTCAACACATTTCTGACGGGTAACAGCGGCAGCCTGCACCGACTCGCCTCCCGGCTCTGTGGCCGTACGCACCAAGATTGATGTGTGTTCCTGACAAATAGCCCGGACGGCCATTTATATGGGGAGATGCTGCCTGGCAATGTGAGGGGAAGAGTCACTTAGCAGAACAATTTCCTCACACAGCATGGTCCTGTCGCTTCGGCGTGCCAGCAGAAATTATACTCAGAGAAATGGCCTTTGCTTTCAAACTATACTTTTTTTTTTGCCTTATTTTATTACAGATGTAGTTGACAACAAAATTATGAGAAAAGATATTGGCTCTTTTGGTTATATATCGTCTATAATGTCTATAATGTTTATGATTCACATGAAAAATGTTGCTTTAGTCTAACAAAATGCCCTGTTCCTCTGAGTGAAACCCAAGCAGTTATATCTGAATTCTGTGGCCATAACTACGCTCTAATATAATCAACACCACACTGCAAAACCCTGAATGTTTCAATTATTCTATTTAACAAGTGAAATTGGAAAGTAATAGCTTTTGAAATCTAGAAACGAGTCCTGTGAAACTCATCTCATCCTGTGCATGAGGGCGTTAGATTAATCTAGTTCCTGTTGGATCATGTGACGCCGTGAATATATTGACATTTGGGCTGCAATTACATTGTGTGTCATGCAGCAAAACTACGAGCGGTGAACATTTGTGCTAAATAATTGTTTATAAGTATTGTGGCCGATTGCTGCAAATGAATTCACACTCGAGAGAGCGATGCAGTAAACATTATCCATCGCAATTCAGCGCATACGCTTCTTTTTTCTCCGTGTATTTAATGTTTTTGTGATTATTTCTCCCCTATGATCAAAATATGGTGGAGGCATAAAGTAGATCCATTATCAAGCACCTTAAGGAATGCATATTTTATCAGGAAAAAAGTTTGATCTAATATTTTCATTAAATCCCAAAGAATCACCTTTAATAAAATACTTTCAAAATAAGAGCGCACCGTTTCCTCCAGTGACATCACTCCTACTCAGGTAGAAATAAAAGAAATACAATAAAGACTAATAACACCAAAATCTTCTGAGCATTACTCATGTCTCTTATCTGTTGTGTGGTAGCAGAGCGTTCCTCATATCTCATTTCTCAAACAGCCAGACTAACTACGAGGTGTGAGCCGCTCCACGTTTTGCATATCAACCATCTTCCTGCTGACAAATGTTAGCTTTAATAAAACCGCAGCGGCGAAGACGGGGACCGCGGAGGGAAGCCCACCAGGACGGGACCGCCGCGCAGACAATTTAGCAGGAAATGAAAAAGTAGAATTGTCTGCGGGAAAATATCAAAATCATCATAATCATTTGTCACAGGGTGATCTGTATCTTCACCGCAGCTCAGATATCTGCTGCAACGAGGACTCAATGTTTCAGAACTTTTCAGATCATGTTCTTTGTCTGCGTCTCCTCAAAGACAGTTCTGTTCAGCGAATCTTTGTTCCATCTGCTTCTGCACTCAATACAGTTTGAAGCAGAGCAGAAAAGTAACTTATCGGTGTAGCACAGAAGCATTAATATAGGACTCTACTGGTTTGCATTTGATAGAAAACAGCTCAGTTCATTATATTCTATCAGGTACTGTATGCAGCATTGGCAGACTAACAGTGGGAGGGGAATAATGTTGCATAAGAGCATGCAGACTACTCTGGTAGGTGAGAAACGTTCCCCTGCATTGAGTTTGGTAACCCCATGTAGAACCTTGAACGTTACCAATGTTACCACATCACTCAAAGTCACAAGCCAAAGGGAAAAGTCAAACTTTATTAATTTCGCTCTAAAGGTGCCATTTGATAGATTTTTTTGTCATGTTTAAACGAAGCAATGACATTTTCAGACTGTCTTTGGTCTTTAGTCTAAGCTAAGCTAAATGTCTCATGGCTGTAGCTTAATTTCTATTGTACAGACATGTCAATATGTTCATTTAGTTCATAAGACTCTGCAAGAAAGTGCATTTTTTCCAAAACTACTCCGTTCTATTTCGGGCAGCATAAATACATCAGAGGGAAACCAAATATGTACGACGCGTCTCCATGTACTCTCATTGTACAAAATTGAAGCCAAAATACCCCCTGTGACGGGAGCTGCCATCTTGCACTTGTGACGTCATTTGGAGCCAGAGTTGCGCAGTAGAGATCGGCAGTTAAAGCCACCGTAGCCACTTCCGCTAACCAAAACACACACTTAACTTACAGAAAAAACCCAGCAAAGATCGCGCACGTCAGCGTGTTTAACAGCAGAACAGCTTCTTGTGTTGGTCTGAAGCAGACGCTCATAGATATGTAAACTTCAATGACTGTAGTGATTGTTTTAGTTACGTCTCCTCTCACCGTTCCTCCTTTACTCTGCTAATCAGGAACAGATCGGCTTCAGGAGCCGTATTTGTCAGCAGAGCTGTCAATCATCCTTTTTACAGCATCAAATAACTAATTAAAAGTAAACTTGTCAGAGAAATTTACACTTGGATGCAAATCAGCATGATAAGAACTAACTATAATGACAGAAACCATGTTTGAGAAACATGTATCTGGCGTGTATTTTGATTTTATAGTTTGACTCATGTCCCATCTGTGAACATGGAGGAGGCGGGCTTTATGACCTATACTGCAGCTAGTCAGCAGGGGGCGATAGAGAGGTTTTGGCTTAACTATTAGGGAGCTGTCATGACCATCTTTTCATACAGTCTGGTTTCAACTCTTCAAGTAAAAAGGGTAATGTTTTGATTTTCCCCAATGTTTGATTAGGGAATGCTATGTAACCAAATCATAGAGAAACATATGCATTGCTAAGGTCACGAATAAGCCTCTGTGTTTGGCTGCGAATCAGAGTAGAAGAGGTAACAGCAGAGATTATGCAGAGCTAGTTCAGTTACAACTTGGAGTCCTTAATTAGGACTTGCTGACCGGATGGCCCTCAGCCATGCTGTATAGCCAAACAGGCTACTTTCCATTCGTGCACACCAGGTCTTCTGCTTTTAATTGACATAATGGAATGAAGTGCTGAGAGTCTGGTGTGTGCGCCATCTGTGTTCCTGCTGAAGCAACACGCCCCCCAGTACAAAACATCTAAAGGTAACCGACACTGTTGTGGAAAATAAGAAGTAAAAGCAGGCTGAGTGCATTTATGTTACTAAAATACTTGAGAGAAACTGAGCGTTATGAATCACAGATAAAGGAAATAAGATCATATCCTTATAGGTTGAATGTATTTTTAGGTGAAGCACAGACAGTAAACTGTTTAAAATATTTCATAATCACATCAGAGCGCATGCAAAGTGGATGGAATTTGATTTCCGTATTAATTATAACCTGATATCATCAAACTCCAGAGCTCAGCGAGCGGGGAGACGACCCCGTGGTGAGAAAGAAAATACAATTCCCAACAACTCCCTCCTGCTGCTGTCCCTCTCCCACTGAGCCGAGGAGACGGCCTATTAGAGGTCGATGTGCCAGGACAGGCTGCTCTTCAAAAGAATCTCTGATAGACACGAGAGCTTTGAGATTTTCTTCTGCATCAGTGCAGGAATGTTCTGATTAGGCGGATTTGGATTGTGTTGAACTCGGAGCTCGTGAGGATTAAAGAAGAGTAGTGATAATGTATTTATTATAACTTGTTTGTATGTGGTGAGAAGGTCTGAAATAGACCAATGGGCAACCTAAGGGGAGGAGAAATGAAGGCAAAAACTGCAGTTCCTCGAGTGTCCACTTGAGGCTGTCTCCAAAAGCCTACAACCCCCATTAGATATAACGCCCATTTTAACAGCAGACAAAAACATGTTTCCAGCCTGGTACAAAATACAGTTTTGGTCTTTATAACTAACTCACCTGTTAAAACTGTATTAAGCCTTAAAGTTGTGTATAATTAGGGGCCTGGTCGCTTTGAGTGACAGGTAGATACTACTGGCTGTCTGCTGGACATCCACACAGACAGTAAACTTAACCTCCTCGGACAGACAAATAGTCTGGCTTGCTGTGTGGTTTATGACACCAACTGGCCATCCAAGAAATATGTGCTTTTCAGTGAGATAAAATACAGTAATATGTTAGCCCTAATTAGCAGGTACCTTGTCACTCACTGTACCTGGCTTATGAAGTCGTTTGGTGTCTATCATACATCAATATTGTAACGCTGGGAATAAGTTCCTGTTTTGTTTGCTGTTGTTTTGCAGCTGTTTATTGAGGGTGGTGTCCACCACAGTGGGTAGTTGGCTGAGAAGTAGTTTCAGGGAAGGGAAGAGGGAGTTATTGTGATAATGCTACTTTTAAGGCGAGTGCGGCGTTCTGGGGAAGACGCATGTTGGGCGAATAGAGCTAAAGAGAAAAGCAGTTAGCCAACCTGCTTGTTGTTTTTCCTGGGACACCTCAACCTCGGGTTAGCTGCGCCAAGGAAATAAATCTGGGCTCTGTTCCTCTCTTCCTCGTTTTTCCTCCATCTGTCTACCCCGCAACGCTTCGATATATTTGTCGCTGCGTGTGCATAGGAGTCAGGATTGTTTGTGGCTTTTCCCTGGTATGTATCGTTCACCCGTCACTCTCTTAACGAAGGAAGTCTGCTGTGTTCTACACTCCCTCTTAGCTTCTTCCTCTGATAAATAAACAACTGCGATCAGCATCCACCACAAATAAAATCTTATACTGTGGGAAACGAGATTGCTGAGCTCATTCACCAGCTAATGAATTAGCCTCTGGCACAGACTGTTCAGCTTTGTCAACGTAGCATTCGCCAACCCCTCGCTCCTCCACAACCCGTTCATCCAAATCTAGTAACTTCTGGATCGCGGCGGCCAAATGCTGAACTCAAGGCTTCAAAAAGGCAGTCGACAAACCGATGGGAGACGCACTCCCTCTAAACACAGTTTCCCTTTGATGATGCACTCGACGGCAAAAGACAGACTCCCTGGACAACACAGACTTTCTGCCTATTTTAGTTGCAGCCTCACATTTTGCGTCCTCCTGTGGCTAGTTATATTGTTTTCTCTAAACTTCTGTAAAATATTCTAAACGGGATGCATTGTTCCTGCTCACTCTCCAATACGTCTGGCTCAAAAAAGACAATTGTTTTTGCTCGCCTTTAATTGCTCCATCTGTACTGTATCCCATCGGGACTTTTGCTGCCTCAGATACTTTCCCACATACTGGCGGATAAGTTTCACACAGATCCAGAGCAGAAGTGCAACTGCAGCAGTGCACTTCATTAAAGCAGAGATTACACTTCAGAGGAGCCCTGTGCTTCGGCTGGCACTGGCTGCTTGCGTAATCAGACGTCCCGAGCAGATGAAGCATGGGGCGGTGTGCTGGAGCCGACTGCTACATTTACTTAAAGGACGTTCCCATCAGTGAGTGTCATCTGGAATCTGTTCCTTGATACCTTTGCTCCATTCCAAACCAATTAGGACTTGATGGTCTGCGTGAAGGTGGTTTCCACTCCAGTGAGAGTTCATCTAAATAGCCAATACGTCGCCAGGCGGCACATCTTTGAGTTTAAGTTCCAGGAAATACAACGTAAAACTCTTACAGCAGCAGTCCCATGTGTTAGATGTGTTGGATTTGAAGTTGTTGATCATTTAGAGAGCTATAAATACTTTATATTTTGTTGACCACATTTTAGTCAATGTGGGGCAAATCATATAGAAAAGATATAAATCCACTACACACACAACAGAAATGAGCAAATTTAAGTATAGAGAAGGAATCACGGGAGGAGTCACTTAACTTTTGACGAGGTTGTTCGTGTCGTACAGCAAAGCAGATGTGAGGAATTCTCTGGGTAATCATTTCCAATGTTAATAGTTTACTTAATAGTTAATAGTTATTTCATGTTCTACTGTTTTAAGAGAGGATTGAAAAGTTGAGAAAAATGAACACATAAAATAACAGGACAATGGTTGTATATGTGTGTGATTACATGTGTGCACAGGGCTTGACTGGAAATCCAGCATACAGCTCCGAGATAATTAAAGAGACCACTGCAAAAATATGTTTTTATTCTGGTTCTGCTATTTATAGGTTTGTGTTTGTGTAAAATTAACATTTCTCCCAACTTCCAAATAAAATATACTCATTTAGGTCTTTCATTTGCAAAAAATGACGACAGGTTAAGACAACCAAAAAAAAGATGTTTTTCAGAGCTCAAATAAAGCAAAGAATACAAGTTTGTGTTTTAAACACATTTTAAACAACAGAACACCCTTGTTTTAATGTTTTCACAAATCGATATTTGATGGCATAACATGTCTTTCATGTTGCTGTTGGGGGACGTTATGCCAATCAGGCTCGGCTTTGTTCAAAGGCTTGTGATCAAACGTCTTCCTCTTGATCACGTTCAGGAGGTTTTCAATGGGGCTCAGGTCTGAATTGTTGTTCTTGCCATGACACGTAGAGAGAGATGCTGATTTAAGGAGAATTTGTAGTGGTTTCTCCATTTTTTTGCCGGAGCTGTATATTAAGTTTATGCAGATTTTCTGTAACTTTAAAGCATGATTTTCCTTTTACAAATATAATATAATATAAATCATCACTTATGGGCCTCTATACATGTCGTATGTCACCGGCGGTTAGCACGCTAGCGCAAAGCTAACCATGCTTTGCACATGCTAGTGCAAAGCTAACCGCCCGATAGCATGCTAGCGCAAAGGTAACCGCGATGCTGTCGGTGTTAACTCGGCGGGGTGGGCGTGTTCTTGCACGAGAGAGTGAGAGTGAGCTTCTGGTGACGAAGAGCTCAGGAGGAGGGGCCCATTTTGAATGTGTTGTTGATAAAATGCAAGGAAAAATCCTACTTATTATACCTTTAAGTTGTAAGAAATAACAGTAAGAATTCTCAAACAGGGTTTGAAGTACTTTAGAAACAGTTTCACCCGTAGGTTCTTTGTCCGCAGAAAAATGCACTGACAAGTCGTTTCCGCTCAGAACATATCACGGTCACCATTTCAAAATTAATCTATGAGTTGTGCATGAAGATTGTGTTTTTTATGTTTATAATGAGGAATAGTCAGTATAAAGTGCACATGGCTCATTTAAACTTTTGGAAAATATTGGCAGAACATCAACGGTAGAACTTTTACTGTCCGTGTATGTTCATGGGAAGGTAATGCAACATCCCTCTGTGCTCCTATTCAGTCATCAAAAGTGTATCATGTTGTATTCAGAGGTGTAACATCTTTTTTTAACAGTGCATGAACATCGATGGCTGCTGAGGAAACGACTTTGTTATCACCTCTCTCTGACAGGATGAATGTATTATTACAGGCAATTAAGGTGTCACCTGTGTTTGCACAGAGAGATGGATGACTCTTTGATGATCATTGTGAAAAGCAATATATTGACCCAGAATTACATGTCATCTCTGTTATCTGACAAATACACACACGGCTGTTTGCTCTGCCGCTTCTGATTGTTGAACAGATGACTGTTATTCTGTTTTTTGGGACAAATTGAAGTAAACAACGAACTAAACCGTTTTTTTTTAATCAATATGAGTCAAGTATAATTAGTTCAGAATTTGTGTAATATTAGGCTACATTACACTACAATAAAAAGAGTGTTTTGAGTGGCCTTTGTGAGAGCTCCAGGAGGAAAATACATCTTCAGCTTGCATCCTGATTGGCTGCAGACATACACACCCATATGTTCCTTCAAAGGGGGGGAGCCATTTCCTCCAGGCTTTTCCCATGTAAGTACAGCATGTCTCCCATGACTTTATTTACAGTCCAAAACTCTTAAGCGTGTGCATTAGCGCCGGAGATTTATCACTCCAGCCCGTTTCATTTGAGAGGCGCTGTAACTCTTCCTCTGTGTGCTCTGTAATAAGAGTGCAGAAAAATGTACACTAATGTAGCAGTGAGAGGAGTTTCTATGAAATCTGCTCTAATCTGGACGTCTGCTGATGTCTGATGTGGCAGCGGAGTGCAGAGTGATGGCGTCGGTAATTGGGAAAATAGGTCACCTGGGATATGAGGTGTTTGCAGGTGGAGTTAATGGAGGGGCTGCTTATGCTAAGGGCTAATATGAATCACAGAAAATGTGGACTAAATACAAGCGGCCATGCTGTCACTTCAGTTCAAACTGCTCGGACTGATAAGTTTACACAAGTGACAGATTGAGGTCATGGCTTTAAACTAATACTCCTTACATCCTACTGGACGCTTGCTTTACATCTAAATCTCATGTAGGAAATGAGATGAATCCACTTACCTGGCTGCTTGTAAAAGACAATATTTAGTGGCGGAGCCAAGGCCCTGTGTGCATGTTGTGGTTAATTATTATTTCCACAGGAAATCCCTGTATCCAGCCGCGACCCCCACCTGCAACACACAGACACACGCACACACAGACACACACAATATTGAATGCAGCTGCATCTCCCAGAGGGGAAAGGGTAATTTGTCCAGCTCAGAAATAAGGGTCTCTCCATTTCTCTCAGCAGGATGATGAAAAACATGAAACCGTGCTGCTAATGAAAAGAACACTCAGGATGTGTATTATTATTCCATCAGTCTCACCTAGTGAGCCCTGGCCCGGCTCCACACCAGAGGAAGGGCTTCGGCTTTTCCACCCTTCTCCTTTCACAGCGATCTGGTGGTGTAGGCTGCCACTCGCAGATTTCCTCTTCATTCATTCCACAGGAATTTGGCTGCCATTTCCTGCGCAGAGGAGAAGGTTTGACTGGCTTCGTGCAGGGCCAAGCTGGTATTTATCTAACCACACACTGGGCTTGATTCATGTGAAACAAGCACGCCCTGTAAACAGTCTCATTACTGAACTCCAACACTTCATTACTCAACGGGCCGAGTCACTGGCTGGAGAGGGAGCCCGAAACGGTGTAAAGCGCGGTTTGAACACATTTGCTTCGATATGTCCGCGAAGCGACTGATGGATTTATATCAGGCGTAATATGATCGTAACAGGCGACTGATGTGGTTAACTCCGGCTTAAATATCTCAGGGAACTGAGTGAGAAGGAGCCACAGTATGACTCAGCTGCTATGCTAAAAACAGGATATCACTGGAAGCTTTTAGCGTGTGATTCCTTGCTAGCACCGGGCGCTGGAACGACTACACTGAAGATTTAATCCTCAGAACAGAGTCCAGGGTGTCTAAAGAGGGTGTTTGTAACCTCATCCACCCCTGCAGCTATGCTAACCTTATATCCTCATTTGCCTTCTGCTAGCGCCGTCAACATGACAATTTGCAATACAACAAATCAATGTAATGCAATCTAATACCTAATTTGATTTCATGGTGACGAAAACAGACATATTCATTGCCTCCTAACCGCATTACGTTTATCACAGTGGGATTCACAAATTATTTCCTAATATCCTCTGTCATTTAATCTCTCGCATTTGCACAACAGGAATCAGGCAGAGAATCATTGCCCCTCTAAATCTATTTGTCGCACCTTTCAGACTCACAGCTCTCCTCACCGTGGGTCACCTGTAATTTGTAATGTTAAATAAAGGGCAATTCATTTCCTGCAGGGCTGAGCAGTAACACAGACTAATACTGCATCAGCCACACATTCAAATTCATTACGTTCAAGGTGCCGGGGCGCCGTTTCTGCTCGGACCCGCGCGCATGCAGGCGTGGGTGTTAGAGAGAAGGTGAGGCAGTCGACACAAGAGTTACAGCAAAACTCTTTATGTGAGGGTGCGAGTCACAGTCAATAAAGAGAGGAGATGAATGTGATAGCATCACTGTCAGCAGAGTCTGGCTCTGGTGTCATTATTTACAACTGATTGTATTTATTACCGTGATATTTTTATCTGGGAAATTCACAGACCTGCTCGGTGACTGTCAACACTTTAACCTCTCACAGTGAGGTGACGAATGGAGGAGCGGACAAGACTTTAAATACATAACAGACAAGCTTAATGTCACACAGGACTGTTTCTTCTCTGGTGTGTTTGCATGCAGTAATTGCTTCTGTGTGTAGATCAGCTCAAGTACTGTACTGTACATTTATTAAACAAGTGTTGTTACTTAGCAGGTTGAGATTTTACAAACAAAACATGATCAGTTGATTAAATAAGATGCATTGTTACGCATGAAGACAGCTAATATATAAAGTTGCTAAACTAGCTCAACTACATTAAAATGCCTCTTTAATGTTGATGTAAATAAGCTACTGCACTTTTGTTTTTAAATGTGCTTTATAAATACATTTGGACTGGAATCCAATAATCAAGTACATGATCATTAGAGGTGGGAATCGCAGGGTAACTGACAATACGATACGATATGCAGCCCACGCTAATATCACGATACAGCGATTCTGCAATAACTGATGTATTGCAAGACAATCATATAAAGATACATCACGATATCTGATCAACTGAAGAATATAAAATGCCCCTAAAAAAGGTAAAGTCGAGGATTAATGTTCTTATTTACTGCAATTTAGAGTCAGTTTCACAGAATTTGACACAACCTGAGATAAAAATGTGTTTTCAGTTTGTAAAGTAAAAAACTAATTAGGGTTCGAAAGTGGCCGGTGCATCTCTTCTCTTCTCTTCGCCGCTGTCTTCTTCTTTTATCCCGCTCTCAACTTCTTCTATGGCCGATTCATTTCCGTTCACATTACCCTCCTTCATGTCTTAAGCGCCACCGCGAGGAGTCATGAAGTAGTGACGCGGGGAGTCAAAATCACAGGGTGATCTGTTTAGATTGCCGTATATCTGTGAATTAAAAATCCACATTTTGCGCAAGCCCATTGATGATTGCATTGCACAAGTCAGGAAGACGACATATTGCAGTATCAATATTTTGTCCCATCCCTAATAATGATATAGCAATGACATGGATGATTCTACTGAGTACTAGCTGTCATATTGAAGTAAATTATGCTGATGTTACTTTTACACGAGTATGATTTAAATGTTGAATGACTAATTGGAAAGTATTTTTCCTTTTTTTTGCCACTTTTAAGTAAAGAATGTGACGACTTCATACCTGCACTACCACATGAAGAAATTCCTTTGAATCTAATGCATGTAAAGCTCTTTGATTTCTGCCTTACAAAAGACTCCCAGCCAAACTCTTGACTTTTAATGTGAACACAGTAAACAGGAAAGAGCAGCTGTGTCTTCTTCCATACAGTACAGTACAGTAGCAGTGTACCTGAGCTGAGCTCCGGAGCTTCTTTGAGAAATGAGTGTCCAGTAGGATCTGGCCATAGTGCGAGCCCCGCTGCAGAGCAGGGACTGTTGTTGCTGTCTGGCTGTATTCACCTGAGCCAAACAAATGGCCGTGTCAAGCTATCTCTGTTCATATACCCCTCCAGTCGAGGAAGCTCCATTTTTCAGCTGCAAGCGGCTGGCAAACAGCTATGGAGGGAGGTGCGTGACCCTGATGACTTCAGTGGCACTGCAACAGAGTGTGAGACAGAAATTGATTTTGAAAATAAAAACCATGTGGTTGGAAACTGTGAGGAGTTTCCCAGGAGCTTTATGATCTGATAAAGGAGGACAAATGTAGTTATCCCAAAAACAAACATCCTACAAAACAGCCTTAGATTTGGATGGGCGTGCAGGAGTTTGGGGAAAAATACAACTGGACTCATGAATATTTGCTTCCCCCCCCCCTGTGCAAAAACACAGAAAGAGTATTTTAAGTGCTCCTGATTAGAAACTTCTCAAACTCAGACGGACATCGACCCTTCGCTTCAGCGGCCGCGCGGGTTGCAGTTTATAAATGCTTGAGGCCGTGCGGCAACACTCGCCCGCGCCAAGTCAAACTGCAGCGCTGCCTGTGTTAATGTAGCATAGAAATGATTATGACAGGCTTCATCAGTCCTTCTGATCTCACAGAAAGGCTGCATTTAGTGCAGAGTGTACAGTGGTTTAAAAAAGAAAACATGTCCCCGTGTCTCCTGGTTTCTATTTGCAGCTGGGATCATAGAGGCGTTTTCTGTGTTTACAGCTCAAGAAGAGACGGACAAGCGGAGGGATTGATAGCGTGGTTATCAGATGAGCTGGGAATAAACATGTGCGTTTGTGGGAAGGATGGGACATGATATGAAGATTATGAGTCACTTTTGCACCCATGACTCATTTGTTCTAGAAAAATGTGACAACTGATACAGGGGTGCTAAAATTAAGAGCATTTTAAACATCAATTTTAGTGTTTTTTTCTTCCTTTTCTTTACCCTAAAAGAGCGTACGCCTTACGTAATACCATTTTAAAACAGTTGACACAAACACACATGCAAAAATAAAGATTTAGAGTTTCAGTGCTCACATTCCTTCCTCTGTATAAAAAAAATGGTGCTTGCAGTGTGTTCAGCTGCCCGTCCAGCAGGGGGAGCGGTTTCTGCAGGACTTCAGCTTCATTGTCATGTCCAGCCTCCTGTCTGGGCCCTCCCCTCGCCTCCCCTCCCTCCCTCCCTCCCTCCCTCCCTCCCTGCTGCTCGGCTTCCCTGACAGCCTTAAATCACATGAATAGACTGAGAGAGAGAAGCATCTGCATTCCAGAGAAGTTGTGCTCTCCTGCTGCAGTCACGGTGAATGTTTCACGGCCCGCACGAGAGCGGGGGGATCACGTAGGATAGAACGCTAAAAGAAAAGTTTGAACACAGTTTAACGGACACTGTTGGAGGCAGTGTGCTCATGTTTCTATTTTTAGAATATATGGTTAAATTACATGTTTATGTTTCATTATGATAAATATCACATGTAGAACAATAAAAAAATATAGTGAGATGTGTGTATGTTTTATTGTGTCCACTCTCAATCACTGTCTCTTTCTGCTGATAGATACTGCAGCTTTTAAAGAAGGCAGCTCAGTCCGGCCACAAGGTGGTGCTATAAGAAGAGATTTGGACGTGTTAACATCCTGCTGAAAGGCTGGAACTGTATTTATGTATTTATTGTGCTCTTTATGCTGTAATGAATGCCACATGTGACCTGATATGTGTCTGATTGGACCCATATGATGCTGTAACACTAAAACTTTATCAGCAGGTTATTTATTTGCTTTTCAAGCACAACCTTCCTTCCTTCCTGCCTTCGAGTCTTCACGTTAAGAACAAAGACAGACGAGCAGCCAGGGACTCAGGATCCATGTTTGTGTGATGAACAACAACAACATTTACAGCCTCTGAAAGCACAGGATACACAGAGCGCGGGGAGAGAACTGTGAAACTGGGCTGGGAGGGCGGCGGGTGAACAATGCAGGAGGGCGGCTGCCAGGTTTTATGGTCTGGGATCCTGCTCCCAACCCCCACCAGCACCACCACCACCAGGTCCCCTCTTCCTTCCTGCGATGTACTGTAGTTTACACTCGAGCCGCTATGAAGCACGTTTGCTGAAAGAAGCGAGGCAGAACAATGAAACAATGAGGCCGAGCACTGTAGGGAGAGGTGCCGGAGTGTAGCAGGGTGTAACACTCGACGTGGAACTCTGACATCTTCCTGACGTTCTCCTGAATCAATCTCTCTCACCTTCAGAATAAATTAAAAGCTGACAAGCCTCTGTGGGGTATTTATGTGCTTTTTGAAGGAATATATGCGTCATTTAGAATTTTACATGACACTTGATGATGTGTTGAGTGGCTCTAAAGGGAGTATACTATTTTTCTAAAAGGAAATATAACCAGTAGGAGAATAAAATCTACAAACGGAAGTGGTGCACAAAGTACACAACTTCATTACTTAAGTCAAAGTATAGATACAGCAGGTCAAATATTACTTGTATTTTGACAATGCATGAGTGCAGAGAATACATGGGTGTTCATTCTGCTACGTTATGTTTATTTAGAAGACATTATTTACATTTTTAAACTCACACGCTGCAGATTTCTAGATTTGCAGCTCCAAAATAACATGAACAATAATAGGAACAACCAAAAACGCCTGATAACAAGGGATAATGTCAGCCATTAAATGAACTGCCTGATCTGTTCGCTCTGCGTTTGCTCTACGTTCAACAACGGAGACGCGCGAGGTACAGGTACGGCAACACCACTTAGACAAACCACACGCAGAGCTGCACAAGTTTATTGTCTTTGGGGTTTTAGAAAAAAAAAAGAAAATTCATCAGCTGACTTCAGAGCAAAAGTAGCGAGTAACGAGAACATTCATAGAATTGTAGTGGAGTAAAAGTAATTTCCCAAAGTACAGATAGTCAAAAATGTTGGGCGACAAATGCGTCCATTTTTCTGACTCTGTCTCGGTCCAATGTTTTCATTTAGTTCTGAATAAAGAATGCATGAACACTGATCTTTATAACACAAATGACTGATTCATTTGATACATTTTGATGTAAGATTTAATTCTGGGATTTGTAGTTTTTAATCCCTTTTTAACCTCTGCACAAAACAAAACTTCTAACCTTCTTCCCATTGTTTTTTTTCCCACAGTTTAAAATAAATTGTAGACACAAGAACATTAAAATAATCAAAATGCATCAAAACAAACACATACTTGATATAATTGCTTCTGTCAAAGCGGCAGAAAACTGCCTCATTGTTACAGATTCGTCCCTGCAAGCTAATGATGACAGCAGCAAATCATGTGGTCACAAACTGAGAAAACCAAGGTTGACCATGGCTTTATATCCCATTTACAGTATCACTCACACACACACACACACACACACTCAGTGACAGGCTATGGAGGAACCTGTTTGTGACAGTGCTTTAACAGCTGGACCTGTGGTCATCCATCAGCATTGGGTCTGATATTAGGGCCGGCTCCCCGGTGGGTCATTGACACAGATGACAAACCTGTCTGAGGGAGTTATAGAGCTGCCAATCCCTCCACTACGTGCCCCTTACTCAACTGACATTCAGCCAATCACAGGCCAGGAGCTAAATTGAACAAGCCACTTCCACTGAAGTCTTAATACCGTCGCTGCTAACGGCGTTTCTTTCTAATAAAAGGTATAAGTCAAAAAAAGACAGTGTTGTTTTTGGATGCAAAAAGCTTCTTTAACCCAAAAAACCCGGCGTGCAAAATTCACATTAACACGTCGCTGGTGAGAATACTTGCGCGCTCCCCACAACACAAGACAATACACAGCCACACAGCCATTTACAACTCCAACTATATGACTGCAATAAAAAGCAACGGCAAATGAGCCATTCTGGGAGCCCCAAGCCAGATGTGGAGTGAGTGGTGTGCGTAATAAGGCTTAATGAAGGGTTGGAGTTACCAAAGTGTCCAGGGAATGAGAGGGAATAAACACAACATAAACAAGTCCTAAAAATTAAACTTGCCAATCTGAAACATGTTGCTTTCAAACCGCTCCGCGCTGAATAGTTGGGAGATTTCTTTACATGTACTTTTGGATCAGGTAATATCCCACGTTATTTGCCTTTTCTGGCCTGCAGAGTACTTTTCCTAAGCTCTACCGACGACCACCGTGTTTTCAAGGTGACATTATCAACAATGAAAGGCGGCTTCCTGCTCTGGGAGCCTCTCTGGTTTACAACTTCCTTCTTGTGGCGACAATCCCGCCAAAATACGTGTCAGGTTGTTGAACAAGAGTGATGATGTCCTGCACAAGTGGAAAAGCCGCACTCCTGAGGCTTCTTTTTATAATACTGGGATGAAACCAAATCACGTACTAAGATTTTTCTTTCAGCACCACCTATATTTAAAACCGCTAAGTCCCCTTTATGTACGAGCTATATATGTAGAGAACAAGCTATTAATTGTTGGCTTTAGGAAGGTGCTGGACATTTTCATGCAGCCTCCTCCAAGCCAGAGGGGAGGTCAGCGCCTCCTTCACACCGAGATAACATTTCCTTATCAGCCCTCCGTTGAAATGAAGTGTTTGATGTTTGTGTGCTTCAGAAAGGTGGCGGCAGTAAATCAAGAGCGCAGTGAAAGTTGCAGTAACTTACTCTTTATTAACCTCTCATTCGGACGCTCTAATGACGGCGCTCTGACAACAGGAAAGCGGCGCGCAGGCCGGAGTGTCAGATTCACATTTGGATGCAGTATTTCTGTGCGTCTTCAAAGAGTGAATGAGAGAGGAAACAGCTGCATCGACTCCACAACAAAATATGACTTCAGCGATGCCTTCCACTCATATTTTTCACGCAGCTCTGTGCAGGCTGAGCGCTCGCTGCAGAAGTGGAAGGACATTTAGTTGTTCCTGAGAGCTCATAACAAGACAAGACAAATTAAGGAAAGGTTAAGAGACACTGGTTGCGGCGCAGAGGTCCACTCACTTAACGTGATGCATGGCAAAATAGCTTTCCTATTGGGCGGAACATTTATTTTGTGTGACGGGTGTGGGCTTACTGTGTCAGCAAACAGGACTGGGCTTTGTGTGCGGGTGTTGTCTGTATTAGAAGGTACTTTTCAAGCTGGGTTGTTCATTATGGAACTTTGAAGTGGCTTCAAAGTTATCATGTGTGTTGTCATGTTAGCAGAAACACACCAGGGGTCAGATTTCTTGTTAGAAAGCGTCCTTAGGGAAGTCATATACTGTTGTGACCGGACCTGAACTTATACCTTAATATATTTTGTTTTTCATATCGAATTTTGCTTCATCTCACATTTCTTTTAATGTTCTTGATGCTGTGGTCTTAGCTGTGTAACTTTGAATTGCTTTATGTATGAATGTTGCTCTATAAATAAACTTGCCTTGTTCAACCACATTTGAAGTAAAAGATGGCGAGGTGCTCTGCACATCGTACCTAACCATGCTGCAACGAGCACAAGAAAATTAGTGATGTTTAATTATTCTGCTTATAGATTTGTGTTTGGTTAGCAACAATAATCGAGCAGTTACAGCAGCCTCTGTGTAACTGTTGCAGTACAGTTATAAACATATCATATAATGAGCTACATTGATTTAGCACAAATAAAAGATAATTAAATGTCATTAATACTAATATTCAATGTGTAAATGTCTGTAGGCAAAAAACACGACAATTAAGGGTTAATGTGATTATGTGGGTATTGGTAAATTCATTCAATTAAATTTGTTGTTATGAATCATAAATGCATTTACTTATTAAACCTGCAAGGGATCATACAATATTAGTCATACATGTTGCTATTTTATGTATTTTACAGGAGTTAGCTTAAAGCTAACTTTCATCTTCAGTGTCTTGGTAGGTCACAAATGAAACGCTTTAATAATAATGATAATGATATCATAGCCGTTCCATTATTATCACAATAATGGAACAGCAGTATTATTATTATTATTATAATAATGGAACAGCACTTAAAAAAATAACAGGACATAGGGCGTTGGTTTGGCTCAGCGGTTAAATTGCTCGTCACATGTACAGAGGCTCAGTCCTTGATGGGGCGGCCCTGGGTCCGACCCCCACCCACTGTCGTCCCCACTCTCTGTTTCTGACAATATCCATTGTCCTCTCTCTCAAATAAAGGCAAAATAATCTTTAAATAAAAATAACAGAGACCAATTCACTGTGCTATACACTGTAGTGCATCACACACACACACACACACACACACAGCAAAACCTGCATGTTAGACAAGGGTCAGGATATCTGAATCCAAAGCTGACTCTTCAATTTGTGTCCAAAGCTAACTGTGGGTTTACGTTCCACCCTAACAACCGTATCATTACAAAAAGCGCCACACCAACCTGCCGCTGCCTCAGTGATCTCATGCTAACATGTCTGATCGAGCGTCCGGGTGTGAAGTGACCAATGCTGTGCCAGAGAGACAAACCAGAGCAGCGAGTCAGGCCTGTCCAGTTGGTCAGGTCAAGACATCAGAGTGAGACACGCAGCAAATGGCACACTGTCTGTCTCACGTTACCACTGTTAGCGAGAGGAGGAGGTGGGGGGCGAGGGGGGCTTTTCACCAACACCAACGCCAATTTGTGAGAGCACACACACAGAAACAGCATGCAGGAAGTACCTCATCACCACCACACTGTTTCTATTTCCCAGAGCTGCAGCCAAGAGCAAGGGGATCTCTCTCCATGTCTATGTCTTAACCACACACACTCTCTCTACAAACACACACACGCAGAAACAAATGAATCGCTGTATAGAAACACACACCGCCAAATATGGGTTGTTTGATTTTTGTGGGTGTCAGACGGCCTGGAGTCGTGTCTCCTCTGAAGTTACGTCTTCACTTACACATGTATATTCAAGTTATATAACAAACCATAAAACTGATAAATCAAACAGTCGCACAGCCTGCTTCTGTAAGCCGCTTCTCTCCCCCAACATAAACCACAGTATGTCACTTATGCGTCGGTCAGAGCTGAAGACCTGCCAGGCTTTTTAGTAGCCTTGTAAATATTAAAGTCTGCTTGTAAAGTTTCATAAAGTGCTGAAGTCTCTAACAGCTAATTTCTTTTACTGTCTGTCTGCAAAAAATTACAAAGCTGCTGATGTGAAAGCCTGCGCAGACTGACAAGTCATCTTATTACATGTTCAAAGAGTTCCACTGTAAAGCTGTGGTTGGTGCTCTGGCTGCCTGGTGGTGTGTTACAGTGGAGGAGGCGGGGGGGGGGGGGTTCATGTCTGTGTGGACTCTGACACTTAGAGTTACCACTAGAGGGCAAAGCAGCTCCAAAAATCTCCCGCGACTCAACCAGCCTCAGTTGTTTGTGACTGCTGAGACACTGGAGATGAAAAAAGACAATGTTTGGCAGATCATTCATTCACGAGGGTGTAAATTACTGATTATAACATGTGTGACATAAATCCTTAATAAAATGAATGTTTGTTGCAGGAACAAGCTGATTAATTTCCCTCAATAAGATCAATCAAACTAGCTTTATGGTTAATTTTGTGGTGGAATAACTCTTATTGTTTGAAATTAAATGTGACTTCCTGTTTGCATCACATCCTGCTGTTGATAGGTCAAAGGTCGGCACACTTTTTTGGCTTTTAAGTCCTCATTTTTCCTGTAGTCAAAGTACAGTTTAAGTTGAAAGTAAACATGACTGTGTGCCTATAAATAAGACAAATATTCCTCATAGATCCTAAGATGTATTATTAAGTGCTTCCTGTCACGGACGGACGTGGCACGGCTGTAGTTTGGAGCAGGATCCACTGGTCTGCAGCTGCTCCTCTTGGCTGTGCTGTGCTCCACAGAGAGCCCCGGCTCTGCTCCTGCCCCTGTGAGTCTGGTCCTCAGGCCCCACAGCCACCTGGGCCACAGGGAGAAGGAATGCGCTGACTTAATGATGTACCGTAAATCAGTCGAGCCACACAGCGATCCCGGCACTGCCATTGGACGGCACTGAGCCTCTGAAAAAAAAGGCCCAGCCCACTGTGAACTCGAGCCCCCGTACAAAAAGCACAAAGTATGTGGATCCACTCGCAATCAGCTTTGCACGGGGACGTGTTCTGTACGGCGGCGCTCGCCGTTGTTCCACTTCTCCAGTCACCTCTGCAGAGGTCGAAGAGGTCGAGGAGGTATCAGCGAGGCAGGACAGAGAGCAGGAGGGTTGAAACAGAGTGCGAGGAGGACTCAACCCCCTCAAGGCTGATGGGAAACTAGTCGGGGGCACGGAGGGGCTGAGCGCTGAGGCAGACTGCCATAAGTGATTGCAGCTGCTGCTGAGGCCTTGAAGTTGGCTACAATAACATCCAGCCAAGTCAGGCAGATGACAAGGTGTGAGGGAGGGTGTTTGTTTGAGTCCTGCTGTAGGTGCCAACGCAAAAGTGAGACGCTGCGGGTGAATACGACAACAAAGATGCAATCCAGAGCTAAAGATTATAATCCTATTTGTTTGTGTACTGATGCTCGAAGGATGAGATCATGTTCAAAAATCATCATTTATTCAAGAGCCTTTGTTCTGGAGGAATTTGGCAAAAATGATGCATATTTTCTGTTTTGGACGGATACACATTTGGAGCAACTTCGAATATACAAACAAGCATGCAGAAGTGATCGATGCCATCTTTTCAGCTGTTGCACAGGCATCAACTTGATGCATTTGTCACACTTAAACACTCAGTTAGCATCTCTTTCCATGTATATTTCTATATTTTTATGATATTTTTATGTTGTTCTAACTGTTGAATTTGTCTCTCAGATTGATTTCAAAGCATAGAAAAAGCACAAGAAGCTACTTTAATAACTTAAGTCAGCATATCCTTCATGATCCTAAACTGATAGGAGGCGTTCACAGTGCTGTAGCAGTAGCAGTAGCTTCAGCAGCAGAGGTTGGTGCTGAAAGCTGCTTCATTTTTCTCCCCAGCGCTGACTCCTCCATGCAGTGTGGGACAGGACTAATGACAGTCATGTTAATGATGTTGACACTCCCACCAGCGCCAGCCAGCGTACAGTAATGAGGGGAAGTAAATAGCAGGTAGCTGACAACACGGCTGCTTCCGCTGCCACACAACAACTAATGATCCCTTTCACACCGCCTGAACATACTTTGTAAAGATGACAGCACACAGTTTAGGAGGGTAAATCCTGCCTTTCTTTACACCTTCACTCCACCTGTCAGAGGAGAACACCTCTGTTAAAACATGATACACTATCACATCTACATCTGTGTTCCTCGCTTAGATTCCGGGGACTTAAAGCGGGGAAATAAACGATCTCACAAAGTGATCCGCAGCTATGTGGAGGCCTGATCTTTCATTGGGGATTAGCTCTGCTTATCCTGTAAAGCCCAGTGAGTAGAGCAGGGCATTAACACTGCGGGGTTACAGATTGTATTACCATTGTATCAGCCCCAGTTAAAGAAAGCTCTCTATGATGTTATAAGGGAAGAAACTGTGTAATCATGAGGAGATGTGTGAAATTTTGTGTCAAAAACTTCAAACAAGCTGCTTATTTTTAGGCATATTATGTTAAAGTGCAACATCTGCTGCCCAGCATGTGACTGAACTTGATAACATCTGCCTCTGGATCATGTACAGTAAGATATCAGTCTGCTGAAGTGGAAGAATTAAACAAGTCATATGATACAGTGGAAGTTTACCTGCTGTGTTCCTCTCATATGTTCCCGCGTGACCCCGCTCTGAACTCCGAAGTGAAAAATTCATTCACCTCAGGAGCGTCTGTACAGCATGTGAAGATTGATGCGTGTGGCAGAACACATGAGTAATGATGTCAACAGTCGTCTCGGCAGCGGCGGCCATTATTATCATCTCTAGCATGAAATGACACGCGGCCTAATCTGATCCGTAAACAACCTATCGGAGCGAACCTGGAGCACACACACACGCAGAATCATTTACATAGCGAGATCAGTCGGAGTGTGAGATCTTCAGTATTAATGGCTCCTCCGAATGAAAATGATCCCCATGTTACGGCAGCATATCTCATGTGTAGGACATGGTGGATGTTCTGCCTAGCAGCATGTGATATCTCATGCGATGAGCAGCACCAGTCGTCTGTGGTTGTGCCTGAAGCAACAAAGCAAAGGGAAATTCAGGAATCTGCCTCGGCGGCTGAGGTCATGAAAGCTCCACTGTGACGCACACTGTAAGCAGAGATCGTTGAGCACTGTGGAAAAACACAAAGGGTCTTTTTTTTTTATATATATATATATATATTAACACGTTTAGAATTAATTCATTGGTTCTATGCAACAGGAATCGTATCATCAATAGTCTGAAGTCCAAACACTGTCAGCCTCAAGCTAGCATCGTGACCAGGTTTGAGTGTCTGACTGAGACAGACAGACAGACTAACCTAAGGGGGGGGTGGGTGGAGTGATGGGGGTTGGAGTTTCCATCAACACAGCGTCTGTGGAGGCACAAGGACTCTCTGACCCTCATGTGAACTTTAAGGGGGGTTGCAGAGGCCACCGCTGAGGTCAAAGGTCAGCATTCATGCTCATCACAAACAATGCACCGCTTTGCCCAACAGCACAGAGAGAAGACAGTCACCGCAGGCTGCTCGTATGAGCCAGAATGTCATTATGCAAAATGTGCTCGCGTGATATTTGGTTTTTAGCTTTTTGGTGTTTTAGGATTTCCTTGAAAAATAAACTAATTTACATGATATTGGATTTTTCATATCTCGATCACAATATATATATCATGATATATCATGTTTTCTGGTTATTTAACGAATAATTAGTCTATATGAAATAACCACTGTCAAATCCTGTGTGATTTCACCTGGGCTGAGCCTGAGTCCTGTTCTGCACATTAGTGTCCATGTTAATAAACAGTGCCTCCCTCTATGCTTGAGGTTCACTCCCACATGCAAGGATTAGAACGTAAAGCGTTGTCAAAATGACATAAAAATTGCCGTAAAGCAGTTCAGCTGCTGGTTTTGTGACATCACCATAGACACGATATAGAAAAACACATACGATAGACATTTTCATATTGTTTTACCGATGTACAGTATATTGTCACATTGCCCAGCCCTAGTATGCAGTAAAATTAGGGCGTTTTGTTCTGTACCCGAGTACACTTGTAGGACTCCGATGCAGAAGGTGGCGGTAATGCACCTCAAAAACAAGGAGAAGAAGAGTATCATCCACTACGTAACATTGTTTATGTTGTCGTTCCAGTGTAGACGAGCGTGGAAATCACATGATCCCAAGCCCACACAATGGAGCCGACCTTTGCACTACGCCTGCTATTATTCATATTTTGGAGAAAATCTCAACCCTCTCACCTGCGTTCCTACGGTAACAGCCATGGCCGTGCAGCTCAGAGGATGAGATCGGAGGTGCTGCGCGCATACGGTACACAGTGTTCACACTAATCAAACGAACAGGACTTTGGGGTCAGGTGTACTTGGATCCGGGCCCCTAATGTGAAAGCCCCCTTAATATACAACTATATGACACTCACTACAGGTTACTATCCAATATCCTTTGAGTATGTCTGCAGTTTCTTCTACAAATGTAGTTGCACAGCTATTGCACAATGCACGTCATGTTTATTAGATAATATTAAACTTTATGAATAGAAGGAGCATATGCATAAAATAAAGCATTAAACAAAATGTGCAATAAAAATGAACGCAGCTCTGATATGCATAATAATATATGTAGCTTTTTTAGTTTAACTTGAAAGTTGATTTTACAGTCTATAAAGTTTTAAATAGTTCTTCATCATCACTTCTTTGTTCTATTTCTCCTGTGACTTGTGCTTCTGCAAAGTTTCCCTTTAGGGATCAATAATATTTCATGTTAAAAATGATATATTGATTTATCCTGGAGGAAGTGGAGCATCAAATGGGTTTAAAGTTTAATATTTTGCATGAGTACATGTTGAATTAGAAAGACAAAATTTGCATGAAACACACCCTATATGTTGCTAATTCTTTGCAGAAGCAGAGCCCTAACATGTGCTCTCTATCTTCCACATGTTGTAGCGTGCCTTGCATCCCTGTACAAAGAATAATCACAGCAGCAATAAATCACTGCATGCTCATGTAAATGTTAAAGAGTGATCCAAACATAGCGTGTGCTGGTGGGTGGTAAATTGTAATGTCAGCACAGAGCTTTGCTGAGAAAGGAGTGCAGAAATGTCCATTTTGCCCTTGTGGCAACATGTGCACCTGCTCTGCAGTTCAGGGCTCCGAAGCTACTAACTAACACGGAGAGGAACATCAGGCTCGACGCCATGTCTGCTGCCGTGCTGAGGAGGGGGCTGCCAGTGAGGAGACAGAAGGACGCCAAAGGGATGTGTCTGCTGCGGAACGAGAGGAGTGACTAGCTCAGCTTTGCAGGGCCCAGTCATATGTCCCCCCCCCTGTGTCCCCCCGAGGGCCCGAGAAATGCTGAGCAGCAGGAAACCAGCACACCAGAACAGACCGGCCCAGCGGTGCACCCACTGCACAACAACACAACAACAAATCCCACCATCACCGCTCCTGACACTTATGAACATCTGCAAAAACAAGTTTCCGGGCTGGTTGCTGCAGTGCAGATTAAATCACACAATTCATATAGTTTAGCCGTGAATGCACTCTGAAGTATTCCTCAGAAATAAATTAAAACCCACCAAGATGCTTCCAGTTATTTTCACTCTATTACAGTAAGAAACATGTTTTTCATAATGGCTATTAAAAGCAGCTCAGGCTTGTATTCCTCCCTGAAACCACTAGGGGGTTGAGCTCCCCACACTAGATGTCTGCTGATGAATGCAGCAGGTCTAACTGCAACTAACCCTGCTCCCCCGGACCAGACCTCCCTGTGCTCTGTTATCCAGCGGTCTAAATGAACCAGTCCACCTCCGCTAGATTATCATGATGTAAGGCTCTCCTAATTGGATTCTCCGCAGAGTAAGGACTTGTTATTGTAATGCGTTATCTGTTCTCCAGATTTCTCCTGCAGCAGCATCTGGGAGATGTTGTCATTCCAATGATAAACACCATTTTCACTTGAGCCTTTATTACGAGACACCGTGTGCGAGAAATGGAGATAAATGAGCGTGAATCCCCGAGCTCTGATATGCTACCATAAGCCCTCACCTCCTGTATGCCCCGACACTCAGCCAGCCAGCGGCCTCGCTTTCCACATGGGAGGTGCGGGCGCCTAACAAATGACCAGCAGGATCACACACTTTGAGCAGGAGGGGAAATTGTTTTGGAAGCACACATTGAGGAAACACTTCAAGAAAAATGCATTTTTCTGTTTGACTGTTTGGCCTCCGTAATCCTTATCTAAACTGTGGATAGATTGAAACTACCCTTGTGCATTTGCAGCATATGTTATAAAACGCTTGTGCATTCACAGGACATGTGCATGAAAGAGGATATTCATCTAGAAGTCCTGTAATATGATGAACTGATGTGACCCCGAGCTACATTTTTGAGTGGACATTGATGCAGTGCTGTAGATATGAGGAAACAGTGAAACATAAAGGCACCCTATGTGACCTTCAGTGTGAGTGATTGTATTTGAATAAGCCTCACATCTGTTTTTCTAGGCTGGATTGTTGTCCTGGTTTGACTCCTGACCCACTGCCCCCCTGACTCACACTCTCCTGTAGATGTTTGACAGCGACACACTGTAGGAAACCACCTCGCTGCATGCAAAATGACGCAGCGAAAATAATCTTTTCACATCGCGAGTCATATCAGAATCTAATAAGAGCAGCAATTTTTTGGCCCACCTTAACCCGGTGGTGAACTCTGTAGTTAATACGCAGCGGTTATTATTTTACCATCAATCAACGGCGAGGCAGGCAGGCTGCTCTCTCACCTCACAGCGCTGCCTTGCAATCTAATTGTGCCCGAGCTTCATCAGTTTCCAGAACAATCAATTCCTCCTCTAGCTTGATGCAGGCTACCGCTACACAGCCTTTAATATGAGCTCCATCGTCCAGGCCTTCTTAACCAGAGGAGCCAGGAGGCAGCTTTGTCGGCCTGACGGGGCCCTGGCTCCTAACCTGTGTTCCATCATGCCTTTTTTTTGCGCTATCTCTCCTGACAGGTGGAGTCTCTCCGCGTAGCTTTGAAAATCAAGATGTGGCGAGAATGTGATGAGACCCTTGAGGAAGTGGCTGAACTTTTGAACCGGGGACAGTCGGGGCTATACCGACAATATTAAGTGGCCTACTGCCTCCGAGCTGTCACTAATGGGGTAAACATTGACATACGAGCGCAGGCTCAAGCAACCATTCATCTGAGCAACTTCGCTAACCTTGAGAGGAAGCAACATGCTCCTGTCTGTGACAATCCAAAACAAATAGATTATTTTCATAAACACATTTTCAAGAGGAATCCTGCTTGACTAAGATGCATGGACTCTGAAAGCACAAACTGCGTGTCTTTTACCGCTGCACTGTACCTGTTGTAAGTCTATTACAAGATTGCTTTTAATACAGCACAACAAGTGCACACCTGTCTAATAAGAAACTCATTTGTATTTCCATAACAAACTTTCCCCTCCTCTTTTATGGATGTGCTTGTCAAAGCAAAGGTTTGTATTCATTTATTTTGCTAATTCATGCAAGAATCTCACGATAATGACACGAGATGTAATGAGGTAACCCTGTGATGTGCATCAGAACCCTAAAATGTTGCCTTTGGGTTTTGGCTCACACAGTGTGGTAAACTTATTTGTTATACGTGTGTCATTGCCGTAGATGAAGACATATGGCTCTTTTAAAGCTGCTAACAATACCAATCAATAATCATGAATGTCTCAGTAGTGTCATATTTCATAAATCAACTCCATTGTTTCGGGATGACAGTGATCATTCTCTGCAGAGTCGCTGCGGGAATGCATGCAAATAATGTTGATGTTAATCACAGTCATGTGAAGTGACCACACTGATGTCGATTATTTTGTGTGGTCTAATAGTCCAGTACATCTGTGTGGAAGATGAAAGGAGCTGCAGACTTTACATGTAAATATTGATGCTAAAATAATCAACACTTAAGAGGCTCACGCCGAGATTAAGACACATTTCAGATTTACATGCATGTTACAAACATTTCCTGCTCGTCCATTTAGTCCCTTAGGGTGAACCTAACACCAATCCAACACCCCATAAGTGTTTTTTTTATTCAGGCTACTTAGAGCAACTTGTTTGCATGTCGAGGAGTGACTATTTAACAGTAGATTTATGTTTAAGAGCACAGCGGGATAACCTGCTTGGCAAACTGCGCTGGTCCCCAGCCAAAGCTATCTGTAACACACACTTTGTATCAGAGCAGCAGGCTGAGAGGGGGAAACAAGCCAGCGATGGTGTCACAATGCATGTTTTTTAGTACAAAATGAAGGAAATGCTCGCATGGACCCAAAGTGACCCCGGCGCTGCGTGAAAAAAGCTGGCGCTTCCTCTGAAATACAGTAGGTGATGATGGACAAAAGTAAAATGAATAGGCTTGTCTCTAAACGCACCTCACAGACTCATTCACACACCAAAAATAACAGAGAGGCTCTTCCTCGTGCTGCTACACACAAAGCACAATTGAGAGTGATGTGTGCTGCAGTCAGGCAAAGGTTGAAGTACGTGGGAAAAGGCACAGGCACGTAACTGCCGAGAGGCATGCGGCAGGAGAACTATCAGTCACCGGACTTGTTGCAGGGCCGTGACAGAGCAGCTAAAAATGACAATCTAATAGCAGGGATGACATTTTGTTTAAAAACGTGATGACAGAATGATCCCATGTCTCTGTAACTGTAGCTGCCGCCTGCCCAGGAGTCAGCCATTATTCTCTACTTAGCCACTGTCTGTCTTGGTGGTCACTGTGAGTGCTGCTTGTAATGGGCTATGATGAGTTTGTATGACTTATGATAGGATCTCGCGTGTCAGCCCATGTCATGCAAATATTTACGTCAAGTAGGAGCACTTGAGTGTGCGAGCACATGCTCTGATAGATGTGAATTCCCTGTTGGTGCTGGTATGATCGAACGTTTTTAAAGGCAGCGTCCTACTTCCTCTCCACCCCGTCCCCCCCCGGCATGCATGGCCACCAGCACTGTGCCCGGGCACTGCCCCCCTCTTCCTCTGAGAGATCCTGTGATTGAGAGCGCTGAACATGGTGTTTACTTTGGCCGCACCTCAGAGAGAAGCAGATGGAGGGAGGGAGGGAGAGAGACAGATAAAATACAGAGGAAGAGCGGAGCAGACAGACAGCACCAATCTCAACATCTCATTTCTCAACAGTCTCTGTCTTCTCTGTGTTTTTTGACGCCTTGATGTTGCTGCAACTCCACATCAAAACACACGATATGATATACTGGGCATGAAACCCTGTGTTTTTTCTAGAACTACTTGACTCAGTTTTATTTATTCTGAGCGTTTAACTGGAGTAATTTGAAGTGTGAGAGCTGATAAATACTAGTTGTGTCCCCCCATAGTGAGGGAGCGGTCAAAGTGCTGAACTCTCTCTTTCATCCTCTCGCATTGCCTGTGGCTTTCTCAAGCGTCAACATTCTTCCACTTATCTTTATAGCCATTAGCGCTGTCAGCCTCCCCGCGTCTCTGCTCAGGCTCACTGCGAAGCCCTCGTCCAAATTCCATGAATATCTGTTGACAAGTGGGACGCTTTTAAAACGTACGCCGCAAAAAAACAAATTGAGTTATTTGTGTTTCTTGAGGAGGAAACAATGAAGAACACGATCTGGAGAAGGCGAGCGTGCTGGCCCTTTGGTTACACCTTTGGCCCGGCTTACGCACAAACACACAAACAAACAGTACAGCCTGAGCGGGAGAGCAAAGTAAAGTGGCCTCTGGGTGTCTCGTTGAGGGCGAGTAGGAGGTGATGGGGTTAGGAGGGTGCTTCAGTGGGATGATAAATGTGAAAACTGACTCTGCATGTGCTCCACTGGATGATCACTATCATATACACATAGACTCAGTTACAAGGTTTTAAGCTCTAAATAAATGTAGTTTTATATCCAGAAAATTCACTATGGATTACATTAGCATTTGTATTTTTATATCTTTATTATCTTGCAAACTGTAGCCTATTACAGTAACTAAATTATGTTGCTTTATACAACAGTTAGCTCCAACCAAGTGATCTGATTGGACAAGTGCAATTCCATGAGAGCTGATATAGAGAACAACATCACAGGAACTTTTCACTCTTTGTATCACTCCACCTCAGCTACATGTTCCGCATACTGTTAATGAACATTACAGCAGACCCTGTAAGTCTATATTAATCAAGCTGGTACCTCTGAATCACATAACAGACTCTTGTTTCACTGGTTGATGATACATTAAAACATATAGATAATTATACAACATGAGTGGTGATAAAGAGTACAACATCACTGGGATTTTTCACTGTGTGTATCACTCCGCCTCAGCCAGGTGTTCTGAATACTATTAATTAACACTACAGCTGACTGGTATGTCTACAGTAATCAAGCACACAGCAGACTCTTATTTCACTGGTTCATGATAAAATAAAACCTACAGATAAATGCACATGATAAAAGCAGCTGATCTGTGGTAACCTGTAGACACAGAGTGCAGGAGAATGTTTGTGTTGCTTGGCAACAAAAGTCTAGTTTCAGTTAAATTTTGAATTGGTGGAGCAAAAAAAAATCTGTTGTTGATTATTACTGTTTATTACTATTTGCCGCTTGTATAGCTGTTGTATAAAAGCAATATCACACTCAAGATCAGGATGTTGTACTGAATATCATCACGGCTGTGATTATCTGCGGCCTCGTGCCTACGACCGAATCACATCCGTGATGATATTCAGTACGACATCATCACTCCCTCTCATGTGATATTGCTTAAATAGTAGCAAGAGTGCAGGAGAATGTTTGGGTTGCTTAGCAACAAGAGTCAATATCAGCACGGCTGTAATTAACTGCGGCCGACAACAGAATCATGATGATATTTAGTACATCACAACCTCAAGATTGTTATTGCTTTATTAGTATATTATTGTTTGCATGCTTGCATGTTTTTGATCAGATGACAGAGTTGCCAATTTATTATGTGTACATAGCTAACACTAATGCAGACTAATACAACAGTCCTGCCATCGTAAAAGTTATAAAGTTCAGTTTTTGTTGAAACACTTTATAGAGACACAGCTTTATGATCATTTGTTTTGTGTTTCTGTTTCACTGTGCTACATTTATATCAATGAAGGAAGACTGAATATTATGAATACCTTTTATCTACCTTCATCAATATGAATGAGGTGGACGTGATATTAGTAAAACCTCTCAGTATAACATTACCCTCCTAAATTGTTATAAACTTGAATCAACATCTCTGCAAAACAGTTTGAACAAAAACTTAACATTATAATTATTATAACTATAATAAAATTTTTAAAGTGGTACCTGGGAATCTGTGTTCACAGTATAGGGAAAAATATATTACTAAGACAGTCTACGTGCTGGACATGGTAAACAATACTACACCAATACTATGCTTAAAATGTATATTTTAGCCTGTACAGCCTGCCAAAAGTTAATATAACTAATTAAGAGAAAAGGAGATATAACCAGTTATTAAAAATCAGTGTATTCATGCTTTTATTTTCCTAGTTATTATGCTTTAGTTTCCACCCCTCACTAAGGTAACAGCACTGAAGTACCGGTGCAGTCCTATAGGGGGAGTCTGGCATCACCTCTGTGTGTCAGAAGGAGATGCACACACTAATACAAACACACGCGCACACACAGAGGACCACACACTGATGGAATGTGCAATCCTGTCATCAGCTTGTAATTACAGACTTCAGCCAGCAAAATCCAACCTTCAGAGTTTAAAAAAAAAAAGATGAAGAAAAGTGTTCTGCTGCTGTGACGTCTTTTACGCCTCCCCCGTGTTCACTGATTTCAGTTGGAAGTGGCTCAAAGCCCTTAAATTTTACGCCATGTTGTGAAGCTTACAAGCCATTTAACTCCAATTAGAATAAGGAGAGTAAAGTGAGTCTAACACCACCCTCTTAACCCAGCTGCCTTCAGCTAATACAATGTGGGACAGACAACATGAGGATTTGGCTAATCCCCTATTAAGGACCCCAGTAATCCTCTTGAAATCCTTTGTATACACGCCAGGTTAAATACTGTAGCAAGAGCAGAGGTCAAGAGGATTAACCTCAGAGAAAGTGATATGATGTTGTTTCCAAATAGAAAAAAATAGGGCTGGTTTAGGGGTTATTATTAGCTGGATTGCACATAAGAAATGTAGATTTCATCATTGAAGTGAGGCATTAAATCAAACACCAGTGTATACTACAATGTTTTTTTCCCCATCATTGAATTATACATGCAAAGTGTATTGTTGTAGAAAAATTTACTTTTCAATTTTTTTTTTATTTAATGGTAAAAGAATAAAATGATTAAGCCTAAAAACAAAACATAATGCAACCAGTGATAGTTTATTTAGGCTAAATTAGCATAACATTTTAACGTCTCTTTTTTGTTTAATGGGAAGCTTCTTCTCCCATAATCTGCCATCATCCAGTAATCACATTATTATAACTATTATTATTTTTTAATGCCAGTAATATGACTCCCTGTGCGATGGTTAAAGTCTCTGTGAATTCCTCCGTGGACAGAAAAAGTATATGCTCCATATGCTCTCTGGCTACTGATGTCAAGGCAGAGTGATTAGGTGGAAGTGGAGTTTATGTAAGCAACGCTGAGCGCAAATCGGCCCCAGATCTCCCCGCAAGATGCTCACTGAGCTCGCAGCGCTTCACTCAAAGCACTGAGATATGCGATATTAAGTAGACAGCCATAAAAACCTTGTCTGGACCCATGTGGACGACTACAAGTAATAGGGAACAGTCGAATATATATTCAAGTTTTCAATGAAAGCCTGTTGAAAGTGTAATGATGTTAAAGTGCTGTCAGGGGACGCCCGGCCTGATGTTTTATAGGCTGTTTATTTTATTGGAGGACTAGCCATGAATCTAGGTAGCCTTCAGTGGTATTGCCACAGTGTGTTTGAGCCCCTCAGTCTGCATGAGAGATTTTATTAGCCAAACATTTGTTTCTCCATTCTCCCAGCACCAAGGACTGTGTCTTTCCAGTTCAATGGTGAAAATAGCAAACAGATGTGTGTTCAGTTTGCAGCGTCCTCTACACACCAGTCTGTTGGCAGAATTGTACTCTTAATCGTGTTTTATTTGAAGTAAAATGCTGATTTTTTTACGGCTTAAACTAAATATATATGCCTCTTTTTTTTGCTGCATTTGTTGCAAAGCCGTTTACGATGAAGAAATGAGCAAAATAAAGTGTGCGGTTATGGTTAACGCAGCAAGCGCTCGCACCAAGTACTGAGTGTAATTAATTCCAATGGAATAACTGTACTGAAGCCCAACAGAACCTGAGTTAATATCACAGCCGACATGAAATTCTGCTTGCATGGAAAGCTGTGTGATTGTTTACGAGTGTTTCAAAGCCCCGGGGATAAAATAATCATTTTTACCACGATGCAGAGTGCTGGAATCTATAAACGTGGATGGGATGTTGGGCAATTTCTGCTTCATTTTCCCAGCTCACTAACTGTTGGCTACACTGCAATATGTGATAACCACGCCAGTAATATTTTTAGTCTATGGGACTGGATCTATTACAATAAGCATTTGCATAATACAGTAGTGTCGTTGAGCAAATGAGGATATATGTAATGATCCAATCTGTGTGGGACAGACTGAACACTGCGAGTAAATATGTAATGATTTCCACATGGCTGCACATCTGACGATAGGAACAAAAGCCCTCACTGTGCCTCATGAATGACCTCGATCGCACAGGCTGGTCAGCACCAACTGTATCAATGACCTCACAGGAAGTGCTGTAATTTAGGTACGCATCAGGTGAGCATCATAAAAAGACCGGCCCTGGCAAGCACACGTAATCAGCACAATAAATACTTAGCTGTTTGCTCAAACTGACAGCCCGGTGACTGATGTGGTTGCGAGTGAGTGGGCTGAATGGATGGCACGGATCAGCCCCGATGAGGTCAGAAAGCACGGCTCTTGGTGCATTTGGCCCAGCTGATCTCCAATTAAACCGGGCACTGACATCACACGACGGCGCGGACCATGTGAGCCACCTCCGGATCAGCAGCCAAGACGTGTCACAACCCACCCTCTTGGCTTTCAACGCAGAGCCCGGGACGAGAAAAAAAACACACACGAGGGAGAAAAGAAGAAATGGTTGCACCTAAATTTGTCTTAATATTCTGAAATAAGCCACAGGAAGCACAGAGCAGGTTCATCCCAGGAGTCTACGTCTCTGATGTTGGGTACATGATCTAGTTTCTGTGCGGGTCTGATGCAGCCCCTGTGGGAAGGGAAAAGAGAAACCCTTTTAAAGGCTTCCTCAAATATCACATTTCTGCCCTCAAAATACGCAGCCCCCAGTCAATATATCTATGACTATTATCTATCAATTAATACATCTGTCTCCATTGTATGGGTCCGCTGCCCTGCTAGCGGCCTGACCAGGCAGTGAACTCTCGCATTCCTAAAAAACACGGTCATCCAGCCTCTGTAATTTGTCATGTTAGAAGTTGACAGTAAAAGGTCATCCACTCCCATCGCCGGAGGCAAGAAAAAGCACCAGGATGAAAGTGCACGTTCAGACGACGGCTATTGCTGAGCTCTCCCTATTTGTATAAGACGGGGAAGACACGCACACACACACACAGCTTTATCTAATCTAGACCACCTATCTGTCTTATACTTCCCACACTATCTGAAAGCAGAAGCACAAGCAGGCGCGTTGAAAATCACTCCAGCGCTTAATAATCCACCTATTACATACCTTAAGCTGTCTACATAGATGTGCGTGAAGCATTTTGTTTGTGACAGCATAAATAACGTGTGAAAAATGAGGCTTCTCTGAGCTAAAACTCACATCTGGTCTTCACAAAAATATTTACTTCTGTTTTCACAGAATGTAATATCTGCAAACCCCAAGACATGAAATGAACTATATCCCATCTGAGGGTAGTTTGACGTGAAAAAGGGACTACTTTTAACCACTCATCATATTCATGCTCACTGTATAGATATCATGTCATATCAGTGATCTAACACCCCGTCCCACCAGCTGTATATTTCATGTTTCAGTATAGTTGTACGTTCAGTTTTCAAGGCCGACAAGCTATCCATTAAATCGGGCCACCTCTGACTCCACTACAAAGCGAGGGCAGGTCTGCCAACAGCTCATCCATCATGCACAATATCAATTGATTTCCAAACACAAACAGAACATCTTTGATATAAGGGACAGCTGGATCAGAGGGGGCACGGCGGAGGAAATGCACTCGAAGGCATCACGGCTGAATAGTCCAGCTCCTGTCTGCTGCCCTCTTTCCCGCAGAATGGCATGATTTAGCCGGGTCGCTCGCTTCCTGCAATTATTCTACTTCCGAAGCACAACATCGGCAGAGCCTATAGCGCCATGACACCGTGGGGTTGGCTCTAATGACTCCTCCGGTTCACCTATAGCTGAGCGTGGACGACTGTTAACCCATTACCTTCACTATTGTTCACCTATAAAGCAGCACACCTATGTAAAACATCGCAAGCTGTTAACAGCATGCAGGTTAAAGGGGACATATGTTGCAGTCACTATTTGAAAGACATATAGTAGGACATTATGTATGTATTAGATGCCCAGTTTGTGCTACTATGATTGTCAGGAGGCGTTTTAGAACATGGGCATCTTCTAATCACAAGCCTTAGCTTTAATCATGAAGATATGGAGAAACAGGTTTGTGATCAGTTTTTTTTACACCGTAACTAAATTATAATTCAATTCAGCTTTATTGGCATGAATGTAATAGATGCAATATTGCCAGTGTCAAATTATAGTCAGATTACAAGGAAAAGATAATGAAAAACAAACTAACAAAACAAAGAAAAATGTGTTATTCATTGTTCTCTGTGTGTGTGTTCATTATAGCGGTGGAATGTTTGAGAGTGTCTTCGTGCGTGTTTGGAAGACTGTTTATGGTCTTACTGTTTGTGTGAGTGTGTTTAATTTGATTGATTAGTTAAATGTATGAGTATGACTGTTTGCATGGACACAAGTATCCCAGAGTTTAGCCATATCCTGTTTTTGATCGTTTTCGGGATACGGTGTTCACATGAAATACGAGAAACAAGGTTATTTAAATCTCTTTTTACATGATCATGGCAGTGCTTGTTTTCTTACCATTGCACTCACTACAGTGTGCACAATCATGGTATGTTTAGATACCAGGATAGAGGTTTGCATGCCACAGTGTCGTACTCGGAGTTCTCCAGGTAGCAAATGAATACCAGGACAAAAGCCTATCCAGAGTTCAGGATACATTTGAATGTTTACATTCACAGCACATAACCCGGGTACAAGTATGCATGTAGATTCATTCATTGATTTATCTGATTCATAAAAGCTGCAAATAAAACAAACACAATTTTCCATTGCAGGAGATGTGATTGTGATTTCAGCCTAATTATAATCCAACTTCCCTGGTCAGCACTCGTTTCATCCCGTGCTTTGCCCATTACTTCCACACTCTGCAGACCCACATTGAACGCTCATAAGTTTCAATTATAAAATATGTGTATGTTTTATTAATTATTCATTGATAATCCACTTGAACATGATATGGAGCTATGCCGTTAAGCCACATTGAAATATTATCAATTATCGTGTTTTAATTCTTACCCAAGTGGCTCCCCTATCTGCACTTACATTAGCCTCCTCTGCTCTTCCATGCAGCATTAGAGAGGCGTCATTAGCGAGGACCGGTGGGAAGGCTGCCCGCAGCGGAGGAAATGGAAGTCGTAAAGCAGCACTACTCATCGCACGGACATTACACACTGACCCTCCCAATCCCTCAGCCCCTCGATTGGCTGACAGCGTGCACCAATGACACGGTAAACCACAGGCTCTTCAAACTCAATTTAGTCCGGCATTAATTATTCCTCTAAGTATTCTTTGCCACTGTTAATGTTGAAATTCATGAATGTGTAAGGTTAGGGGCGAGCATGTTGTGCTACTCTTACCAGTGTGATGATACTATTTCCGTTTGATGCGAGCGACCTAATTAAGACCAGCGAGCTGTGTACTGCAAGACTCATATATCTTTGTTATAGCAGACGAAACGCTCCCTTTGGTTCGCCAGAGCAAGCTTTAGAGAGTTTTTGATGACTGAAACTTCCACTAACTTTCATTTAAAATTCACTTCCTGCTGTATAAGGAACTACCATACCTCCGTGTCCGTCTATATCCCGATATACCGGACAAAAATGAATTACCCGTGGCTAAATTGAATTTGTTGCAGCACAGCCTGAAATCCTCAAGAACGTTTGGTGCCATAAGTGGATTAAAATCTCTATGTGATGTAAAAATATTCAATAGAACAAGTGGCTCTCTCAGTTTCAGGGGAATACCGCACTGCTGATGCACTTTAGTTTTGTCATCTGAGGTGAGAAGGGTTCACATTTGTTGCCCGAGGGTCCTGTTGTCCATTTGAACCCTTGGCCTTTGGTCCGGGGTTCAGAGGTGCAGACTGTGCTCCATCTCTGACAACCACAGCGTTGCTTTGTATGCTAATGAACAGAACACAGGTATGAGTTAACTATCTGCCATATTAACACAGTAATTACAACGGTAGGAATACTACACGTTTATATGTCAAATTAAGTACAATATTATAATTTGGTTTAAAGCTCTATTTTCAGCATGAAGGACCGTGTTCTAGAAAGAACTCAGCATGTGGTTGGATGAGCCTTAGCCGGTCCCAAACACCGTCTCTGCAAAGCTGCTGCTATTTATAGCTTAAATACAGCTGTTTCTTTTTACAAGACCATCTTTTAGAAGAGTTGAACTTGATGCCACAGAAGCTACAACTTCCTGCGACTTCTCTTCAATCACCCTTTACCCATTACTTATCAGAGCTTTGAGCAGATTACAGTATGCAAAGACCTCACACTAAGATAAAATAATATATTTCTTGATAAAGAAGACGCGAGATTACAGCACGCCTTCGGTCTGGTGTCAGGTTGAGTAAAGGGCCTCAGTAGGCCAGGAGTAATGTTACATCTGGTGTAATGCACCCGGGTGGTGTGTTTGAGGACCTGTTTATCTATGTGGGTCAAACACTGTGGAGTTAAGTGGTGGAATTGACCACACTGAAGCTTTTAATGTATTGTTCGTACTAAAAAAACTTTAATTCGGTGTGATTTTATTATTATCAAACCATTTTTTTTATGCTGCCACATCTTGAACCAGCTCTTTCTTGTAAAATAGATAAGAATTTGATCTGCTTAAATAAAATAAAATGAAATTATATATATAATGTGTGTGAAATCCCAAACACCTACGCTTTCTGACATGGAAATAGGGACGTCCAAAATGTCTATAACCATTGGAAACCGACTGTCGAATAAAGATGCTTTCTTCACACAACAATCAGCAAAGTGTGCGTTACTGTAAATGCATAAAACTGAAGCAGCGTTCCAAAAATGCACGCCAGTTATCCCTATATTGAAACAAATACCATCGCCCTCCTCTCTGTCACAACTAGCTTTTCACTTTATCTTCAAAGTCATTTTCTGAACCAGTGTTTCACTCATTAGTAGCGCTCCGTTTCGGGCCTGAATATGCAGATAGCTCACATTTATCCAACTTCATCTGGAGGTGCATCTTGAATCTTTCCCCGTCCAGTTTATGGGGGAGGGAACGAGTCGAATCAGGTACAAAGGAGATGTCGATTCCCTTTCTTTCCATGCAGCCTGCTGGGATCCTATTCTGCAATAATGGTCTGGGGCCTGTGACATTCGCTGCTGATAGAGGACATCATTTCACAGGAGACCTCACAGAGCAACTAGACCAGGAAGAATGTGGCCAGATGGAACTGGGCTGAATTGTCAACATTTCCCTGTTGACTAGCCAGCTAAGCAAGTTCCCCAATGCAGGCAGATTTTTACATCCAGGAGGCAACAGACACCGCACACACACAGACACACAAGTCCCAAAAAAAGGCACTAATACCAAACTAAAGTGAGTACACACAGCCTCCTGAGTGCCTCGTCTGAGAGAGAGAGAGAGGACAGAGGTGAGGAGTGGCTGTAATAAAGCCGTATGCCCGCTGTTAAGAAATGAAATGTAAAGCCATCACCGTGATCCATCTTCATTAAACAATTTCCCCTCTCCCCTTGCTTGCGAGGATATCAGTTTCAGGAGGTCAGGTGCTATTTCTCCTCCTCTTGGGTGTCGGCATGTGTTTAAATATACTGTAGAGTGCAGCGCCAGTGCAGTGCATCGAGGCAGAGGAATGGGAGGCCATTGGTCCCGTGCCGATTGGCTGCCATTCAAGGTTACTCTTGGAGGGTTTCCCATCACCCCCCTCTAAGTGATACATTGCAATCTGACAAATGCAAACTGTGACATTTAGGGAAGCACTGGGAGAATAACTACTGTTGTGTTGTTAATATGGGCTCCTCACTGCCAAACTAGATTGTCGGGCAGGCAGCTTTACAAGCCTGATGTCCATTACACAGCCGGATCGTAATCAAGCTGCATGCACTCTTCTCTTTTTTCAAATCCTCTGATATGACTGAGAAATTAGCCATTGCAGAAATGTAAGCCTTTGAACTGCAGTCATACTGTGCAGATATTGTGTATTATGACTGTAATGTTGCATCATATCCCTTCAAAAACAACCGTTAATGCATCAGATTATTAGTTTTGGATGCAAAGTTCACGTCCTGCTTTAAATTCAGGCAGCGATGGGTGAGTGTGAAAACTAGATTGATTAGGAACATCTAAGAGGAGCATAACCGTAGAAGTATTCGTTATAGGTAAACAAAAGTGTGTGTGCAAAGATCAGATTCTGTTTTGACAACATAATTATGTGATTTATGCTCTATTTTCTAATCTAAGTCGGGGATTGCCTCCCTTTTTTTGCTGATTCATAGTGGAAAAAACTCCATGACGGATCAGATGAATCGCCTCTTTCTCAAAGTCCTGTTTGTCTCAATAAGAACTCCGCGATCAATCTTCAGTCTTTCAGTTAGGTTTATCGTCGCGGCTGGCTCCTCGACGTCTGAGTTATAGCTCGGCGTTTTTTTGAGTAGCTGATTACATCATCACCCGGGGGGGAAATCTGTTATAATTCGAGTAATTATAACTTTTTATTCAATGGAAATTCTGCGAGCAAAGATTTGGCAAAACAAGGCAGTGAAATCATCTTGTATTCTGCAGAAAGATCTATTCAAATCAGCGGGGAACTTGTGGACTCAGGGGAGAAATTTCTCTCCATTTCTTCCCAAATGCACTGAGCTGTTCCCCATGTATGGTTTCGAGGCATACATTAATTATCGCGCTCACAGGAATTGCTCTGCTGCCATTGTCACCGAATTACCGCCTTTCGCTACAGATCGGCTTCCTCCTCTTTAATGTGCCATTTAATGCAGTTTCCCCTAATCCAGTTCATAGATGGAGGTGAATGGAAATGGTGCTGTGTGTGTTTTATGCAAATTGCACGACGAGGTGATTAATTTATAATGGCTTTCAGTGCAATTGAAGGCAGCGGGAACTGATCAAGGGCAAGGACATTATAGAATGGTACAGGCTGCATAGGGGTGGCTCTGCTTGTTCTGCACCGTACCACAGCATGACAGTATCTCATTACATCGAGACAAAACACCTCCCCCATTGATAATGAGCATTTTTCATGAGGAGCGACCGGTTTTGTCTCTTGTTGTATTTCCCCGCACTGAGCTGCACATCATTCTTCATCTGGCTAAATCATGTATTGATCCAGGACGATTTCTCATATCCATGCACTGTAATGTGTTGTGTACTGTGCATGCAGTGTGCCTCTCAAATCAAGCCACTTGGAGATTCTCTTGTTTACTGTGGATGCTACCTATGGACTAAAACAGCATCATCATCCACAATAATAATAATAACTGTAGTCTTAAATAGGCTATCTAAAATGTATTTCGTACTGATGTTTGCGAGCTCAAGCTTTAGAAATGAAGACTTGTGCACATAAACAGTTTCCTCTGTCTCTTGCTCTCACACATACATGCTGACAGCACTGTTAATGGAGCTGAATAGCCTACTGAATATAATTCATGAGGAAATACGACTGGAACACTCTGTCTAGTTTTTTAAATTTCGTTCATTGTGAGCTGCTGAAAAGGCCTGGACAGATTCTGCAGTGTCAGTTTAGATTTTCGGGTTTGTCTGATGGTGTACGGTCCGTCTTTTGAACTGTTACGTCTGAAAAATGCCAGCATTGTCTGTCTAATCTCTTGATTAATAATACATTATACAATACAATAACAACAATCAATATATACAGAATCTGATGCACACAGCTGTGATGTTCCGTCTTACAGTTAGTTGATTTAAACAAACCGCATGCTAGTATTTAAAATCCTCTGGAGTCCTTCTGTTCATACGTGATCACACTTTGCATGTTTGGATACAACTTTATTTATATACGATGTAGAGACAAGTTTAGGAAAGCAGCTTAAAGCTTTCACATAGTATCTAAGGGGGCTTTTGCATTAGGGTCCAAGTACACTTGACCCCAAAGTCTGGTTCGTTTGAATAGTGTGAACACTCTGTACCGTACTCCACTTAAAGAGGTGGTCTCGAGAACGGTTCATGTGTAGTCAGGTTACAGTACGCATCAGATGTGAAAGCTAACCATACCAAACCATGGAAGTGGACTGCTTTTTTCCCCCTCCGAAATCCACGTATGCGCACAGCACCGCCAATCTCATCCTCTGAACTGAACAGCCATGGCTGATACCGTAGGAATGTAGATGAGAGGGTTGTTCTCGATATTTTCTTCAAAATATGAATAATAGTAGGCATAGTGCGAAGGTCAGCTCCATTGTGTGAGCGTGGGATCATGTGATTCGCACGCTTTTCTACACTGGAATGACACCATTAGGTGCATTACCATCACCCTCTGCTTTGTAGGCCTACCGCAAGTGTACTCGGGTACGGAACGACATTACTAATGTGAAAGCTGACCGGCGGGGGAGAGGAGAGGGGGCGCAAGTGTACTTGGGTGCGGTACGAAGCAATCACACCTAATGTGAAAACACCCTAACTTATGCAGTCTCTTCAAAAATGTTAAAAAATGATCACAACTAAGAGTGAATTACGGAGGTAAAATGGCAAATGGTAAATGGACTGTACTTTTATAGCGCTTTTCTACTCAAAGCGACACTACATGTCACATTGACCCTTTCACACTCACAATCACACACTGATGGCAAGGGTCAAAGTGGCAATCTCAAATCAATATCTATGCACATTCATACACCGGAGGCTGTGCTTTCGGGAGCAATTCGGGTTCAATGTCTTGCCCAAGGACACTTCAACATGTGACTGAGGCAGTCAGGGATCGAACCCCCAACCTTCCGATTGAGGGAAGACTGACTCTACCACAGCCGCCACCAAGAAGAGCTTTGTCTTTCAATAAAAAGGCAAAGAAAAGACTTGAATTACAACCCCTTTACGTGTGAATAGACTGTATCGTAGTTGTCGTTCTTAAATCTTTCTGTCGTTTTTGTTGGTAAAAATAGTGAAATAGTACTTTTGATTTTCTATAATGATGACAGGAGTGATTATCAACTAAGATTTAGTCATTTTAAAGGGGCCTATGTCACTGTTTGTAGCAGCTTGTTGCATTGAAAAAGTTAAAAAAAGACTTTTGGCGTAAAGAAAGGACATCCTACATGTGGGGTGTTGACATTTAATAAACAGAGACAACAATGAATACATAAAAAGTTGGCAAAATGAACGTGAACTTCAAGGTTTGGAGTACAGTCACACTCCTTGTCCTCCACAGTGACATTAAAGCAGGGTTAGTTTAATACCACCTGAGGCCTGTGGCTCTCTGCCCCTGCTGCTTCTCATGAGTTCACAGTATTAAATATTTACCTGAGCTTTAACAATAGTGAGATGATCACATTTAAGTAAGTGCTCCTTAAAGCTGCGTAACTTGGCTACTTATAAGCAACATAAGTGTCGGTCAGCCAATAAGCTGTCACTGCAGCATTAGTTACCATTATTGTTTAATGACTGGACTGGTCTTGCACAGGTGCAAATGCCGATGCAGAAGCCCTTCAAATTAAAAGCCTGATTGTGATTCATTCCTCCTTGCTGCTTGGAGGAAAGGTGCATCGTATATTTTTCACCGAAGAGAGCCGGAGCCCGGAACAGCCCGAGAGGTTTAGCAGAGAGACACAAAGCAGCAGTGGCACCGCTCATACCTTCAGGTGACAGAGTGCTGATGATTATAGCAAGGACAATGCCCTGCATGTGTCAAACAATTGGCAAATAATTTATGTCATCTTTTCCACTGTTATTTCCGTGGAGGGCACTAACTGTGTTGCCAATATCAAACCTCCTGCAGAGGAGAGGCAAAAAAAAAAAGGGACGTGCTACAAAAGACGGATGGAGGGAGAGAGGAAGAGGGAGCGAGAGGAGTGGAAAGGGGGGAGGGGAATAAGTGCCAGGCTCAGCTTTTTTCCTGACTGAAGATGCACAGCCATCTGTGAGGAGACAAACACGCGTATGGCCATCATTTGTCCAACATCTTACGTGATGTGAAGGCTTTTCACTCGCCATGCCAACCTGTGTGGCAGATGATGTATGTGTTTCTTCAGTCCCGTGATTACTAGCATGGAGCTGCAGAGCAATGCTCTTCACCTCATCAGTTCCACAGGCTGCGCTCCAAGGTGGGTGAGGGATTCGCTGCAAGATGGCTTCTGACACACAGCACAACCAAGGCGTACCAGCATGAATATTATACAGTGCATTTCACCACAGCCACCCACTGTGAACAGATCAATCGAGGTGGATGAGGTGAATTAGAATTTTAATAGAGTGCCTAGGTGCAGTAATTAAAAAGAATGATTATATTTTCCCTAAATGTGTGAAAAAGTGGATGGACGATGGAGGGATAGAAGCTGCTTTGGTCTTATACATGATGCCTATTTGTTCCTAATATGTTCTTTGATTGTAACTTTAAAGTGGGAGTGGATTACAATAAATATAATATTGTATATCTGCATTATTTATTTTGTTTAATGCTGGTCAATGTTTCTTTTCACATCCAACGTAGCTCATAAAAACACCGCTTTGTTTATGTAGCTTAAAAAGCAGTTGACCTGTATGTACATAACATTTTTGCCTAGTCCTCACGCAGCCATTAATCACTGCCAGCACTTAGGCGAGAATTATTAAGTTTCACTTAATTTGGAAAATTAAGCCCATTGCTCCTTTTGGTCCGTAATTATCTTTCATGGCCGGTGGGTGATGCATCACAGGTTTATATATAACTAACACGGCACAACCGTAAAGGTAAATACAAAAGATGAGGAGGATGAGAAAGGAAGTCGAGACAACAACACGGAGTCATCCGACAAGCAAGTGATAATTGTTGTGGGAGCTGCAGGAGCGATAGGCTCTTTGAGAGAAAGGTAACAAACCTGAGAAACAATAGAGATGAATCACAGAGGAGGATCTGCTGCTGCAGTCTGCGTTCCACTGAGGCCCTATTAGACTCAACACACAAGCTGTTTCAGCTACACGCTCCTGATTACAGCTTTGGAAGCCAAGGCTCCAGCTCAAAGTGAAATTTCGCAACAAATCTCTGCTTTTGTGAAGTTGTAAGCAATGTCCTGCTGGTGCCTTTTTCTGTAGTGAAATAGAATTTACTGAAATTGGTCCAAACCAATACCCAAATATAAAACAATTGAGCTCCTGATAAAGGACAATGCGACCTGACAGATCCTCTAAGACAGTGCTTCCTTTACCCCTGGAGGTACTTAGGAGAGCTGATTGGGGTTACTGAGATCCTTTACAATGTAGTAACAAAACACTCATGCAAAATTCCTTGAATGATAAAATTTCAATATAACATTTTATAATGAATATTCCTATTGTCTATGCAATTTGTAACTGCCATAAATAGTCAACTGTTTTTAAATTGCTTGACAGGGGCGGCTGTGGCTCTGTGGTAGAGCCGGTCATCTTTATGGGGGTTCGATCCCTGACTGCTACAGTCACATGTCGAAGTGTCCTTGGGCAAGACACTGAACCCCAAATTGCTCCTGAAGGCGTAGCCATTGGGTATTAATGGACAAAGATCCTGATTGGATATTGGCACTTAGGCCTTTGCCATCAGTGTGTGAAAGGGTGAATGTGACATGTAGTGTAAAAGCGCTTTGAGTGGTCGGAAGACTAGAACATCGCTATGCAAGTACAGTCCATTTACCATTTAGTCCCTTTGATAGCTTTTTGTTTTTGTGATGCCAGAATTGAAAGTGACTGGAGTAATCAATAAATAATGAATGAAGAAAATGGATTAGTTGTTGAAACGTAGCATCAATACAGCTGAAAACACAGAGATCGGTGGGGAAAACATGCAGCCTAGAAAATAGCATCAGTATCAGAGGGTACATCATTAAAGCTTCAGAACCACTGCGCTAATAGAACAAGTCTCCTGCTAAGTTGAACAGCAGGACAGGAAGGATGTTTTTGCTTTAAAGTTCACTACAGGATCCTACTCTCTGAGACAAGTGAGCTTAGTCTCAATTAGAGCAACCATGGGCTGTCTGTCAACAAAAATATCTCCATTGTTCGCTGGCTTCATCCAGAGAGAGGGCCATGTTTTTGTAGGGTGACCTGGGCAACTATGCTGTGTCAACTGGTGTCAGGCTACAAGTGCGATATACCAGCTCGCCCGCAGGCTAAAGCCTGAACGAGGCCCCTTGTGTCCCAAACAACACAAGCAAAGATAAGGTTCCAAGGCCGCTCCTTGACAAATATCTCTGCTTGAAAGGGCCACAAGAGGTGACACAGCCACGGTGACTAGACAGGAAACCGGTCAGCCAACCTCTGTTTGGTATGTCAGCAGTCGAACCGGAGCGTGTGCATGAACATGGGTGCAAAAAAAGAGTAATGTCAAGAGGTATCGTTCTCAATAGCATCAAAAATTATAATCCTTTAATGTGCGCTTTTGTTCCTTCAGGGGAAAAAGGTTGATGGCTCTCCTCTAACCGGACCCTGAACCACAAAGGAAGCTTTGTCTTCATCAAAGAAGAGGAAGTCCTACGCTGCGCTGAGTGCATGCTACAGACGATTCTGCATCTTTCATGTTCCAGTTAAGGGGAAGAGGAACAAGTGAACAACCCGACCTTTGACCCGGACATGACTTTTAAGAGCATGTGGTGATTTGTCCAAAGTTTGGGCCAAAGGAAACAAAGACCAATCATTTACTGACAATAGTTAACTCTTTGAATTTGGTACATTTGGGTTCATTTTCAGAAGGTCCAATTAATTTCCTCTGAACAAAGCAAGTTATTTCTTTTTTTTTTTTTGCCTTTGGATACAAACCAGGCCATCCAGTTCAGTGGTTCTCAAAATGGGACGCAGGAAAAACTCATTAGGTTTCCCCTCACCTCCCTCAGCCGTGGTTGAGCTACAGCAGGTTAAGTGTCACTCAGAAATTAGCGTTCTCCTGGTAGAGCAGTGGACGCCACATCAGCTGCTACCATTTTTGTAACTACATTAAACAAACCCTCTGAAGGCCTCAATGATGCATGCAATCTTAATTTTTATTACAGCAATTTATTATACACTCCCCAAGCTTATGACAGCCCCGACTGTCATTAACAGATTAATTATAATTTCCCCCCGCGCTCAGAGTTAAAGAGAAACGTGAACACATACATGCGGGCCTTAAAAGCAATGAGAGTTGGGTAACCGAGTTTAGTCATTCCAGTGGCTTTACCCTTCACCCTCCCTGAAAGTAACTGAAATAAAGAACCAGGGGTCGGCTCCTGAGGTCCTCCCTGCAGCTACTGTGCATAACAAAGTCTTCAGACTTAACTCATGTACTTCAAAGAGGAACATCTCCTCCCAGTTCATCATGTGCCTGGAAACTTTAACAAGAGAGACGTGAGAGCTGTGTTTTGGTTCCACCTCCTTAGTGATGTCCACAAAATATGGCAGCAATATCAAGTACAGTAATAGTTTCCATGAACGGTTTTAGCCTGGATCAAAATGCCAAAAGCCTCTGCAAAAGGCAGCTTTCTCTTTTTCAAGTCACTTGAAAACCCAAGAGTTATTAACATACATATAGCTGTTGCTATGCCTACAGTTTTAATAAAGCTAGCAAAACAGCCAAAGCAGGCTTTGCACAATATCAAAAAAACTGTACCTGGGTTTGCAGCTGAACATGTGACTTAGTTGTTCCTTCATGATCCAGTACTTATAATGCATTCAATACTACATTTTCAGACAGAAAAAACATTGGTCTATGATGAAATATCCCCATGATATTTAATGTAGCTAAAAGCTAACCTGCACAGCTATCCACTGACGGTCTGTCGCCTGCAAATTAATACATATTGAGGTCAGAGTAAGTTGAGCTAATTTGTGTTGAAGGCCGAAAGGCAAGAACATTAAAAAGCTAGCTGGGTGGAAGTTAATAGCCCAATATTAGACAAAGGTGGGGATTAAACTCATCAGATCGCCCTGAATCATCTCTAATGACCCTCACCTGTAATTTGCAAGTCATAAAAGTTCTTTCATCTCAGAATTCATCATCTCAGGTCATAGCGATGAATTTAAAAGCACAGTTAGCGTCGGAGAGAGTATGTGTTGGTCTAACATTTGTAGTTAGCAGTGTTAAATAGGTTATTTAAAAAGACATTGAAATGTTTTATATTACATAATAGTTAATAATAGAAAATACAGTATATATAATAAAGTACATATATAGTACATACAGACTGTATAAAGACGGGTTTCCCTTATGAACACAATCAAGGATGAAAAACACATTGCCGCAAATAGCTAATTTATTGACAACTTTATAGAGATTCATTTGTATGTAGCACCAATCGTTGAAGGTACTGCATGCCACGTGTATAGTAGACATAGTGTTGATTGTACACTTCAGACAGAAGCAGTAGCTACTAGCAACAGTAATGCTCACAGAGACCAGATAAAAGTAAGCTCTGCAGGTAGTGGCAAAACAACTGTTCCAATCTCACACTGTAGATGGGCAGCAAAGGTCATGTTAGCATATAAAAGATCATATGCACTCCACTCCTGAAAGTTTCCGGACTTGTCCGAGTGGGCTACATGCGCGACTGCAAATGGACACATTTTTCACCCTGACTTTATGTGGACTTTTTCCTGCCAGCCACCTAGTCAAATGAGCGTAACAAGTCAGGGTGAGCCGATGCGTGAACACAGGCAGGTAATAGTCAGGAACATTCACCGCGAGTGAGTGGGCGGGGTGATGAAGTTTATATTGTGACTGGTGCAAAACCAGAAGAGCGGCACATAACAGGATGGATAAAAACATGAAGAGATTCGGGAGCTTCTAGCTGTCTCGTCTGGAGGTTTGCTCAGGACTTTACTCACTATTAAACAGCAAGAAATAGAGTTCCTCTGTACCTGGTCTGTTCCAGGCTGCCTTATACATAAATGATATCTTTCAGTGTGTTTGACCCTCAGCTGCACAGTGTGGTTGTTAAAAGTCACATACAGTATATCTGAAAATAAATAATTCACTACAACCACAATGCAACACTAATACAAAACTATTGACTTTGAAACTTCATTAGAGGTGTCCTGCAGTATTTTCAGAGGTAGTGCTGGAGTCCTTATAGTAATGCACTGGCTTCACTATTATTTGCAGCAGGCTTAAATAAACAATGTATGGAGCGCTGTGTGAGTACTGCTACAGTGCAATGTTTCATTTATGAGCTGCAGGACACAATAGTAAAGAGACCCACATTTCATTAAAGTTTAATTAGAACAAATGATGTGAGAGGGCACAGCATCTCTGAGGCTGCTCTCCCACATCACGTGACCACCAGCTGGACACACACACTACGGACAGAGAGAGGAGACACAGAGAGAGGGAGGAAATGATGCACACCAGCTAATGCATGGCGATAAATTTGTTATAAGTTACACCTCGGCCTAAAACAGCTACAACAGGGGTGGTTGTAATAGTTTTGTGTGAGGCAACATCCCACTGGCAGGTGGTGTGATTTATGATGGGAGGACTGTAATGAGAAAAGGTTAGCAACATGTCATTAATGAGATTTCACAGTGCCAAAGTAAAAAGGCACCCAACATTTCTCTTCCCAGTTTGTAGGGGAGATGTTGTCATGTCTTTATAATGATATTATTTCTAAATCTCAACATCACAAATCAAACATCTGCCTTCTGTGCAGCATATGACACCATCTATCCTTAGATTAGATGACATGATGATCCTATAACTGTGACAGGCTTGTGATGTCATGTATGTGAATGTGCATTATCTGCATCAACATCTATATGTAAATATTCCGTAAATGACATTTTGGCGATTTGGAAACAAGCTGTAACACTGGCATATGATCACGATTGGAGTTTATATTGTCATCGTCACAGGCTGCGAATTGTCATTTTTGATTTGTTGCCAAACTTCAACAGGGCGAGTCTTATCTTATAAAAGAGGCTAACAAAGCATTTTTTGATGTGATGAACAATGTGCGATAACAATCATGTGTGAAGCATTTTAGTTTTGTCTTTTTCTGAGTCTATTCTGCCAAGGCCTGCATCCTTCTTTTTTGGGCAGTGTATTACATGGCCTATTAGTAGCAGACACAGGCTTAACACCGAACAACAAATTATTTTGCCGGTACAATCTGTTAGGATACGGTGAGTTCGTTGGAGCCAGCATATATAAAAGATGATATAAGGAAAATGCTTCTTTAGCTCATAAATGTTGATTACACCAAACTACATTTCAGCAATTATTCGCTAACATTGTCTGTCAGGTGTTGGATGTTAGGACCAGGAGGAGGTCATACAGTTGACAGATCTCTGCTAAAAACTGCTACCTGTTGCTTCTAACACTGATTTTGTTCATATACTTTCAACCATATCTTTGAGAGTGAGCTAAACAGTGCTAAAAGTTCATCATTGTAAAGTCATTGTAATTTGACATATCCGGTGAAGAATAACAGGCTATTTCTACTTGAATTTTGAGTGTCTGCCTTCACTTGAATTGCAGGAAATACACAACAAACCATCAAAAAGGTCACCCAATAATACAGAGAGGATGTTAAGGATAAGGATTGTATGGGTTTGGGCTGACTCAGATATTTAGCCATTATTTTTTTTGAGCCAGAGTATACAATGCAGCGGAGTGAGGCTGAGGCTACCGCTGCTAAAGGACAATACATCCTGGTTCTTAAGGCAATGCTGAGTACTCAGATTTCTCAGTCAATAAAGAAGTAGTAGTAGTATTACTTCGTCTGACAACACTTACAATCAACACTGAAGCGACAACATAAAATGTACCAAAAATGATCTATAAATTGAAAAAACATGCTGAAAAACTTTCTGTAAGGCAAATAAACCAAAAACATTTCATTCATTTTTCACATAAAAACATTCGTTGTAGCAGCTTTCAGTGAGAGACACTTTTGTTTTTACATCACTTCTTGCCGATTGTTCTTTTTCATGCGTAAGAAAGTCGGAAACTCACACTGCCGGCCTCTCTGGGGCTTTAAAGCAGGTCAGATTTTGAATACATGGGGCTAATATAGTTATGCTCAATGAGACAAAATAAAAGGTGGTGCTGCTCAGTGCACAGATTCACTGTAAAGAAACTAGCTTAGAATGTGAGTCGCATTAGTAGAAAATCATGTTCCTCCAAGCCTTGACTGAAGAAGTCTCATGTCAGCACTTCCCAAGAAGAAAAACCTTCATGTCATTTATTTTCCTGTCAGGCAGAGCTGACTGGAGTGCTGTCAGTCACCAGAAGCAAAAGAGCCATTAACACACTGCTCTGCTACATGCCATTAGGATAGGAAACAGTCACATTTTCAAGAGTTACAGCACGCAAGTTGTCAGCAGCACATTTTTCAAGAGCAAGCCCTTTGGACACAATCCAGCCCTCAAACATGCTTCAGGACAAGAAGCCTGTGGATGTAACACCATGTGGGATCTTTAACAGAGCCAAGGAACTGTGATTGTCAAGCGATGAGGGACGGGTTTGACAACAACAAATAATGTTCCTTCAGAAAAACGACATTCAACTATCCCGAATAAATTAAAATGCACGTTACTAAATGTACAACGCAAGCACGATGTATACTGTACATTACTATTCAACAAAACAAATGCATTTCTACAACAACCACAACCACAAACAATTATGATCCAAATCACCACAAAAAGCATCTGTGGATTTACAAAATACTTCAGCTGTGAGCAAAAACGACTGTAGCGATGGGTTTTGATTACTTTATGGTAAAACAGATTAATCACATTTCATTGAAAACAGCCAAACACAACTCCTGCTAGCTAGCAGCTACCTGCAGCTGTAGCTATCATTAGCTCGTTGCACACAACAGTTACAGCTTACTTTTAGCTAACAATGTTAACTTACCGCAATAATGCAGCTCGTTCAGATGGTCCTCCTCTTCGTTCTACTTTTCGTCCTCATTATCCTCCATTTGTTGCAACACATGTCTTCACCACGTTAGCATTAGCATCCTCGTAGCTGGAATTAGCAGTCAGGGCAGTAGCCATAATAACCAACGGGTCCTTCGTTTATCATAACAAAAGTAAAGCGGTCATTATCAGCTGATTCGCACCAGCTTATTTTATTTCACCGAATAGTTTCGCGTTATTGTCATTGTTATTTATAGACAAGACACTTTTCTGAGTAATGTATGTTTGTGTTGCCTCACATATTCAGACACACCTGGGACATAGAAAACCACTAATTAAATCGCACTACAAGCAGCGAAGGTCAACGGTCATCAACACTCGCGTTACTGGAACGTCATCACGTAAACTAAAAATATTATATTTCGTTTTTATATACACATAAATACTGTATAAACCATATCAGTATGTATGTATGTATGTATATATTACAGTTTACAGTTTATTTATTCCATAAATATTTTCATCACAACATTTGGGTGAGTAGGCTTTTTCAGGGAGGAGCTCAAGACCCAGCCAGCTGAAAGCAATTACAGAAATTAAGTAAAGCAACCTAGATCTAAATCTCTACTGAAAGATTGTAGTTTAGGATTATTTTAACCAAAGTAACAGCAGAATTTTACATCAGCAGAACTTCTCAGTAGAAGGAGATGGTAATGTTATGTATGCAGTCATTAGAGGCCCTGTGGAACAGAAGGAGATTGATGGACTCGTGCAGCCTTGTGCGGTCTGTGCTGCCTGGACATACCAAGCCGAGCTCCTTACAGTGCTTTCCCCAGGGCTAGTGAGACTATTGGTCGAAGTTCAGATATAACTTCATTTTCTATGTGGATGAAATGCACCTTAAGGGCAGAGGCAGCGGGTGGAGGAGGGGAGGGGGGTTGTGGTAGGAACTGTGTTTCCAGCTCGCACAGATGCTCGCTGAGAGTCAGAGGCTAGGGCATAAAAGAAATCCATTGTGGCTGTGGAGCCTGACTGGTGACAGAAATTAAATTGTGTCCATGGACTTTTCATACAACAACCCAAGGTCTATGTCAATAGTAGCAGAGTTTCACTAGCATCACTGAGCTGGAAAAAAGCCTTTTTGTTTGTGCTCCAAATGTCAACATTTTCAGTTTCCTTTGTCTCTCTCTCACATGAGCAATTTCTAATAAATAAAGTTATATTGAAAACTTACATAAGCTATTTATTTTAGTCAGGTTCCATAGAAAATGTTTTATCTGATTGTTTTTGTATATTGTTTTACCGCTACATACGCTAACGTGTTAACGTGTTAGCTAACTTGCTGCTGACATTTAACTTGTCAATCTTATGTTTGGAAAAAAAACAACAACTGATGCACATGTGCATTTCACATAATAACATTTAATCAAAGGTTCAATATTACTGTGTGGACATTATTGTTTAATTGTTCAATAATATAGGACACAATAAATCATCTTACAGTGAACAGGCACGCCAGTTTCTCCTCTTTTGTTGCATTTTTGACCGAGCTGCTGACTATGACATGTTTGCTACTACCCTGATTGTTATAACGTACTGAAAGCTAGCAAAAATAACCGCAGGTGTCCAGATATTAAGGTCTTAAGGTTAAAAATAAGCTAATGCTAGCCTGGCTCTTTTTTTAGCTGAAATACAACAATAAAGCTAAATGGCACAATCAGTAATCTAATAAGAAAATACTTATGTTAAGACATGAAAGCTGTAAGATTTCTGTAAGCTGTAAGTTTTAATATATGTTAAATGCAATATGATTATGAACAACAATAGATCAAAAAACTTTCATATCTCCAGAAGATCTTATCCACTGAGACTGTACACCACAGTTTGTGTTTTTTGAATGCATCTTTACAGACTGTGCAGTAAAATCTTGATTCAACAAGACAGCAGAGTCACAAAATCCCCAGCTCACTCTCAGTCTCTACTGGATTGAATCTTGGAGACAGATACAGTGCTCAGAAGAATATCAGATTGACAGATTGATACATGAGGATGTCGGACGTGTTGATAGTAGCAATCTGTAAGAAACACAGGCCAGAGCAGCAAAGAGAAATTACTTATTTTTTTGATGCATGGATCCCGCTGTGGAGCCTAGTTCATGGAAAGTTCAGTCGCGCAGCCGGCTCTGTCATGGTCCTTTTGAATGGATTCACTCTGTGCTATCTCTCTGGCAGGCCGCGGGGTAATGGATGAGGTGCAAGGTTCCAACAAAAAGCACATCTGCATCCACACGATAAAGTGTTTCACAAAGAAGAGCCAGGTTTCTTTGAACGGGGGACCCTCTTGGAGTTTCTCACACATGGTCCTCATAAACAGCTGAGGCAGAGAAGAAGCCAAAGTGTTGCCCTTTTGAGGCAGGCTGTGGAAAATATATGCAACGACAACTTTAGAAAATTGTTACCTGGGTTCATCATAAACTTAAAACACTGAATCAAGTTTAAACATTTTAAAGAAAGGGGTCAATTTATTTTTTCAATTTATTTAGTTTAACCTGCATTTTTAAACCCCATGCAACTCATTTCCTAACCTTCTTTTAAATGTCACCTGCATGTTGCAATGAATTTTGGGTATTCAAGTCAGTCCAATGCAGTAAAAACAAGAGAAATGCCTTTATTCAGCTGTCATTATCTTATAGTTTTCAGTTATAGAAGTGCAGACTTTTTTTGAATTACTCTTCTACAAACCCTTTTCATGTCCTTAAATTAGTTATATACTCCAAAATCACTTGTCATTTATGTTGTGGGGGCAAACGTGTAATCACTACCTGGGTTGTGTTAACAGGCTACATTTTTCTGAGTGAATAAAGAGCTCTGTGCACTGGGGTAAAGCGTGGGACTTTGACTCCAGAGACTTGGATTTACATCTTTAGCCCCTTCTCCTGTTTGGGTCTAGGAAACAAAAACACATAACTAATGCTACTAAACACAATTAATCATGTTGCTTCTCAAGTCACTGTTTTCTACTAAGTGTATGTTCAATTTTACACAGAGTTTGCCATTTTGTTTTGGTGATTGACCGTAAGTGAGAAATACCATAACCTATAAGATTGACTCAAAGTATCCCCCATTGCATGTTGAAGTCTTGAGTGAGACTTGAGTGCTACATACCACCATAAATTGCACTAAAAGAAAAAAAATACTGTGAAACTTAATAAACGGCACAGAAAACTGAGCAGTGTCTGAAAATATTTTGCAGATGAGCTCACAATATAGTCCCCTACGAAGAAATCCCTACATGGTGAATAGTGAATGAGGGAATGGCGTGGGACGCAACCAGAGAATATAATCTCTGCCTAACCGAGAGCTGTTGGATCCCAAAGATAACCATAAGGTAGCTAAATAAAGTGGTAATCATTGTGACCAAATAATGCATTGCAAGAATTGAAAATTTGTAAAAACATTGCAAATTGCAAAAAACATTTTTTGCAATTTCCTCATTTTGTTCAGAGACAATCCAATGAGATGCAAACGAATGCTTGCACAGCTGACCACACAACTATGAGACAAAATGATAACATCTGCTAACATTATTCTAGTAATGGTGTGGACATTGGTATAAACCGGTCTGAGATGTGTTTCCTCTTCGCCTTTGGTCCATTACGAGCACATGCCATTGCTCAGGGTAGACAGTATTGTGTAATTGACTGGCTGGCCCTGAGGCAACTGGAGATGTTAGGCATCTCTATGGTCACACCTCAGTGCCTCACAGTTGGCAAGGCTGGGCTTGCAACAAATCACACTCCACTGACAGCAGCGCTCGTCTTTCGCAGCTCGCATCCTGTGGAACTGCAGTAGCAGCAACAAAAAAAACGCCTGGAAGAAGAGGACAGCACATTTAAATATTACTCAGCATCAGAAATCCAGGCCGAATCTATCTGCAAATGAGGACCAACTAGTTCCGATCAGAGAACTGTGAGCACATGGTGGAGGCGTTTACCCCGCCTGTAACCTTAGAAATGGCTGGGAAACCTCTGCTCCAGCAAATGGGAAGGTCTGGCGGGGGGGGGGGTGTATTGTCTGGGCGCTCCAGAGAGAGAACAGATGGGGACGTGCTCCTGTTGTTGGGCCAAAAGGACACTCGAACAAGCAGATTGCACATTTACATTTATGCTTCGGAAGCAGAGACATTACGGGCCAGTTTTTTTATACCAAGCAACATGCATGGAAGCATCCAACATGTATAATCTTTGGTATGAGCAGTTTTAGTGCAACATAAGTTTTAGTGCATCAATGTAAGGTGGCCGACAAGGGCAACATGCCGGAAGCATGCTAGAAATGCAAAAAGCCAGAACACATGCATTAACTGCAAACATTCTGCAAATACACATTTGCAACGATGCAAAGAACAAAGACAAGGCGACTATCATTTTGCTGTCTGATAATCAGTATATTCAGTGCCTTGTCTCCCTCAGTTTCTCCAATAGGAAATAAAGCTGTTCCAATTAGCGCCCCCTACAGGCCAGGAGCACCTCCGTAATGATAACTGGATTTGCAGCATTTCTCTGTTACATTTGTTTTCTGGGTTTGTGTGTTTTTGACTTTGCATCCTTTGTGTATTTGCAGCATATTTCCAGTGAATGCATTTATTTAGTTTTTTGCAGCACATTTCTGTTGTTATATTTGTTTTGGACTGTCATGTGTTTCTGCATCTGCAGCTTGTTTCTCCTATGGGAAGTTTTTTGGGCCGCCCTTGTCCTTGCCCTTGTCGGCCATCGTACCAATGTACAGGTAAATGCAATTCAGACATTAAACAAATAACAATCATTAGCTACAGAGCACACTCATTCAAAATTATCTGTAAAATAAATTCTGTCTGGCAAAGAAAAGACATAAGCACAAACAATTTAGCAAGAAATGTATTCAAATTTCGCCTGGTGGTCAGAGTGCATCCTAAAATCCTCCGGTTTGATTTTATCCCATCTATCATTATTCTCTTTGGCAAACACAATGCCATTGGTTCCCAGAAGAATTATAGGGCAGCTCTGCAGAAGACAAACAATTTACTGGCACTTTGCCTCACTGAACAGCACTGTCAGCCTGCCAGGAGCCATCCATTTTAAACAATACGTGTTTTAGTCACCGTGCTGCACATTTCTTGGAAACAATAACAGAATTCGTAGAACCATTCAAGGTAAGCCAACTACTTAAGATAATAGAAGCTTACCAAACACTGGAAATGTGAACTCTCATCGCACATTTTGTGCTTAATGAATTTAGATATATGAAATATTACAGTTTAAATGAGCAGAAGGGATGTGCTGGAAAAATAGCATCATCTTCCACACACTCTCTTGTGCTCTAAAGAAGCTCTCCTTTAGAGAGGGAGAGCAGATAAGATTCTTCTTGGCAAGCTCCTCTGCATTAACTCCCTCTCCTAGCAGAGCGTAAATTAAGAGGGGAGCTAGTGCAGTGTGCCGGAGCAGGAATGTGGGCCTGAGGCAGAGCAGAGCGCAGCAGCAGGATGCTCCAGGGGAGCTGGAGGCGACATTATGCTGCAGCAGGGCCAGAATGCTCGGCGTCTGACAGCCCTGCGCCCTCAGCGGACACACCAGGACCACTGCCACCGTATTCTCTGGACATTTACATTATTCAAAGATAAATGCATTGTCAATTCTGTGTCTCCCAACACTAGATATGTGTGCCGCTTCACTCCTCCCGCAGCCAAAGGTGGGCTCACCTCCGCACGCTGCAAGACACACTACAAATGAAATCAAATGTCTTTCTCAATGGTGCAGAATTACTTAACCCTGCTAGCTGCCACGGTGCTCCTGGATCTTAGATTGTAATGCAGGGGCCTGTAGGTAAGGAGAACAATGGAAGGGGGAGTGTGTGTTTGCATTTTGGTAGCTTGAAATGTAGGATACACACTATGTAGCTCAGCACACTGAGATTTAGTAGTGACAGTAAAGATTGTAAGGGATGGCACCAAGTGTGTTTCATTTCTACATAATGGAACGCTTCATGCCTTTGAAGCCAGAAATCAAATGTCATCTATTTTGTCACATCAGCCAGCGTGAATAAATGAATGGGGTACTTGTCAATGTGCACACAAAAACACACAAACCAACACATAACAATTTAGCTAAACAGTACTGTGCTAAATTCTGACCAAGTATACAGTATACCTATAACCTCGACCATTTCTACACCTTACTCAACTGTATATTACTTGACCTTTGACCCTGAGAGACCCTGGGCTGAGAGAATAAGCTGGCTTCACATTTGTATTAAAGAAGCCAAGGTTTGAGCATACAAACTGTAACACACTAAATAATGTTTTATAATAAATTGAACATTTATAATGTGTAAGTAACCAAAAGAAAGCATTTTTGGTGTGACAGTTAAAAGGATAAGCGTAGGGATATTCTGACTCGACTTTGTTTGTTGTCAACAGAGTATTGGCTTTGTGCCTTATCTATCCTATTCCCCTTTGTCATTAACCTCTCTATATAAAAACACATCAGTGAGTCACACTGTAGCACTTTGTAACATGTTCCTTCACTACCATGAACATGGGCGCTGTAGTTTATTTTGTCTTGCTGCTGTAAATACTAGCTATAGCATGCAGCGTGAATAAATCCTCCACTGAAAATAGTCCCCACAAAATAGGCTGTTTACTCCTGTTTGGATAACATTTGATAAAAGCTACAGTGTCGACTACTTTGTGTCGACTATGTTGTCTTTTAGCCTTTTGTAACAATGAAACTAAATATTTGTCATAGATATTTAGAGCTAGAGATAATGTTTCCTGAGTGGCATTGGGACAGTTTGAGAGACCAACAGATCTTCTATTGATCTTAATGCCAGACAATCCATAATCATTTCTCTACAATGAACTTTCCTTCAGTAAGTCATTAATATGTTGTCCACAGTAAACTATGCTGTATATATTCTGTGTCAGACTGATAAGGACCTACCTTACATCCTTAGCCGAGTTACGACCTCCAGTTTCCACACTGCCTCCACTTTGAAGGAAAAGTTGCACAGGACAGACTCTGGGTCTGATGTTGAAACTTCCTTCCACGGATGAATTGTTAACTTTAATCCTGAAACTTATGAATATATAGTTATTCATTCAACAATCCATCTCTCATATCTACGAGTCACAGACTATTTTACTGAAATAATGTGTCTGGGATTACAAATGAAAAGCACACGGGATCATTCTTTATCCAGCAGACAGATTAAATTCCAAACCCTGTTACTGTAATAGGCACACTTGTAGCTCGCCATGAATTAGAGCTCTAATTATATTAGGTACTATTTTAAACAAAATAACACATTTCTTATGATCCATAGGTGTAATTTATAGCAAAGCCAGGTTCATTTTCTTGGGCAATCAATTTGGTGGTGTAGCAGAGGACTAATATAATTATGTAAAGCGCTGAGAGCTGAGTATCGCAGTCAGCACAGAAGGCTTTTCCAAGATAAATGAAGATGCAATTTATTCACTCATAATTTCACACAGAAAATGCCGTGAAGGAAATCCATACGAGCATCAGAAAAAGGGTAGAGGCACTAATACTTTTTGATACTTGAGCATTGTAGTCAAAGCTCGGGTAATGTACGAGCTACTTCAGGTTTCCTCACATCAGCGAGCTATCTCTCTCACACGAGGAAGGAGGAGAGGAGCGTTTTGGCCAAGCCCTCTAAATCATACCCGGAGGAGGGAGTCATTTATTATAGTTACAATTATATCAATATCACTAACACATAAGAGCTGCCATAAATCCACGCAGGTAAGATTCTGTGACAATATGCATGATCAATGGAGGAGGTTTTTTAAGCTACAGCTAGCAGCTTGGATGCAGATTTCTCACGGTTTTAAGAATCAGAAAATCTACAGACTTAACAAAGCAATAAACATTCTGAGTCAAAGATCAAGATTTCAAGTTTGTACTTTAAAAAACTTACCTATAACTCTGTTGTTATGGCTCCTGAGTGTGCTAAACAAAGGAGCACCTGCCTACAATTCCAACAACCAAAATAGTTGTAAGTAAATGTAATGTAAATACTAGCTATAGTACAGAACAAGAATTAATCCGCCACTGAAAATAGTCCCCAACAAAGAGGCTGTTCCTCCTCTAACAATGAGCTAAAAACCAGTGCCCAGATGTTTTAAGGAATGTTTTATCCTTTTATCCTTATCCAATAAAGGTAAAACTTTCCATGTGTAATTGGTGTCTAAAGATAAAGATAAGACAGATAGAGTCACACTGTTGGTTTTTGTCCTTTCCTGGGATATGATAAGAGTAAGTAACATGGATTCTTTTCTATTGATTTTAATGCCACACACTCTACTTCAGTCTTAATATTTAAGATCACTCTTTCTCATAAAGTATTCTATTTCCAAAGTAAACAACGCTGTAAAGATCCTGTGTGTGTAATTCAGCCAGCTGCTGAGGCTACGAGAGCACAGGAGCTCAGCTATTTTGACGCTTTTAGGCACTTGAGATGTAGATTGTGCAACATCACTCACTTGTTCCTCGGTGCATTGCATCCAGAGCTGCAGTCTTATTTCACGCTCCTTGCCTTAAACAAACAATTTATTTGGTGAGTTAGGCCTGATTTTACTTTGGTCAGTGTGCGTGGAGGAACTTTTACCCCAATGCAATGCATATAGGGACAGACCTACAAACACACAATGAGTGTTCAGACGTGATGTAACCCTGCAGAACTTGTTTAGTGTGTTCTCTTCAGAAGGAGAAATGCAGCACAGACTTTATGAGTTGGCAAACATCACAGATGCCCCCACCATGAAGAGAGCGTCTGCCTCCTCTGCTCAGCCTTACACACACACTGTGAGTTTGATCCTTGATGACAGCAGAGGCTGGAGAACAGAGAGGACTTCTGACAATGGTGTCCTGTAACATTCGCATCCTCTGTCAGTGTGTACAGATGGTCAGAGTGTGTTACAGATGCTTCTTTTCCATGTCTGATACTGAAGAATTACTGAGCATCAACACAAATGAGGCTCTGGGAAGACATACGCTCCAGTATGGCTGGTAAATGGGCTGAAACAGGAATAAGAACACCATTTATTTTAATACCATGACTTTTATAGGCTATTAACATTTTATATAATGTGCACTGTGTATGTGTGCACTCAGATTGTAAGGGAATATGGTGCCTTTATTTGGTTGTTTTTGTGAGTGTTCTGATCCATCCAAAAATATTAAATGACAACAAAACCTCAGATGAAGAAACACACCATGTCAAGGCATGTTTATTTTAAATATAAAAACATTCTCTTTTTAATATACATACACATTTGAAATTTGCATCTTTAATAAAACAAAATGACTTTACAATAATAAGAAATGTATTTTATCTAAGCTATATGAGTAATAATTTCCTTATATCACAAGAAAGCTATCAATCTTTATAAACACAGAAAAAAAATCGTCATTGGGAGAATTAACTGGAACTTTCCTTTGACTCAAACAGTTACCATTTATTATATAATGGTTAAAAAAGATTTAAACTGAATTTTACTGATAGTGGATCATGCAGTATAAGACATTAGAGCCATATTAAAGCCACAAGTCAAGCACTATAACAAATCCTGCACTATACAGGAAGTTTCCTTAAATCACCTCCGACAAAAACTCCTCCTTTAAAGGAAATAAACGAGTAGTGGGATTCTGTGATTAAAGCAAAGCAGACCTCCAGGCCCCCTTCTTTTCTTTTCTTCTGCTCCAAAGTGTCCAGTTCGGAAACCAGTTCAAACTACGGGTCAGTCCAACCTGGTTTAGTGATGAAAATCCCTTTCTCCTTTCACTTCCGTTTACCGCTTTGTTGTGAAATTCAGTCTTAATCCGCAGATAATCCAGAAGAATTTCGTTCAGTGCATTAAAAAACAGGAAAGGAGCAGTTTAAGAAGAGTGAAAACAGTTAGAGCACGACACATCTTCTTTCTGGTCTTAATTTCTTCTGTAGCGTTTCCTCAACTCCTGCTCCCTCTGGTCTCTCGAGCCAGCGCGTGTAACAAAATAAAAGCCCTCTTGGGATGGAGATGAATGCTGCTCGCTTGCACGGAGGAATTATCGCGATATGTTCTGCCAACGCCGACGTGCACACCAAGTTTAGCGAGTGTTGATTAAAGAAGTGTCTTATATTAGTGTTGTCGTAATGAGTATTTCTCCTTGCACTTTATTGTGAAAAAAATACAAGAAGCAGCTGTGAGTGCCTCTTTTATTCTACTACAACACTTTGAATGAAGGGCTGGTTCTCTTCCGGTGGTTCATCAAATAAATCTCCACAGCTGTCCATCATCCAAACAACAACATAAAGTAAACTCTTTCGTTCAGGATATCCTGGATATAAATGAGCCTCTTGTTCTCATTAATAGTTAGCCTACAGCAGGGTTACTTCCCCACATGTAAATATTAGCCTGCACTGAGTGGGCGTGGTCTGCCCTGCTTTCATCCAATCACGGAGGCTAAATGAGCTCCCTGCTGCACTGTCTGCTCCAACAAAGCTCCTCTTGGTTTAAGTGCGAGTCACTTATTCATGGTTATGATTTACTGTTTTATATGCAGTTTAGTAGATCATCTGAAGATTATATCCAAATAAAATTGTGTTCTAGCTTTAAAAAAAATGTGCACTGGAGAATATTATCCTGTGTGGATGCAACATGATGCAAACTCATTATGACACTTAAAAAAGCCTATTAGTAGCAGGTTTTTCAGTAGTTTTGTAACCTAAATCCGCTTCGTAAAGTAGACCCCATTTTCTGCAGAGCAAAGGGACTCTGCTGCTGCTATTTCTAATGGGGTGAAACTTCCTTTTTGCACGCCTGATTGTTCAATTTGATCTCAGCTGCGCCCAAAACAGACTCATGGCAAAGATCAGATCTGATGTGTTCCATTTGGTGAATTTAGACTTTTGTTGTTTCCTAGTTTTGAGTCTAACCAGAAACAGAAATCTCGTTTTTTCTTCTTTTATACCTTTCATTTTTATGTCAATTAGTCATTTTTGGATGCAAAATACTGCAGATCACTATTTTTGTTACATAAAAATATTTAAAGAACATTTGTCTTGTTTGGAAAACCCTTTTTTCGTTCGAGTTTTTAATGAAAACCATTGTGAGGGCCCAATAAAGGACTTGTTCGCGGCAGGAAGCCGCAGTGGAGGAGAAGAAAGAAGGAGCTGCACTCAGGGTTAAAATGGCCGCCATCCTCTGAATCCTGAGGTGATTTGCAGCCTGTATTGTAACTCATATGCCCAAATCCATGAATGAAATCAACATAAAAGCTGTCACTGTTGGATTCCTTATCAGTCATTTTTTAGTTCACAGCCTGCAGCTTCTTTGTTTCAGCACAGATCACTGATGATTTCTGTGACAAGGATTTCATCTGACTTGATGCGCTCTTAAACCCAAAGATGGATCATCTTATAAAATGTGAACACAGTAGGGTTTTATTTATTTATTTTTTCCAAACTCTCCCCCACCATTAAAGATTGTGGCTGCTCGGTTTGAAATGTGTTACTTGGATTTGGAATGCAAATGCTTTGTTCACGAGGAGGAGGGATCAGCGAGGAGTCTGAAAGCGACGAGTTTTTGATTAATGAGCTTTGAAATGGCTCTCCAGGAGCAATAAAGGATGAACTGCGCTCTCCCGCTCTCTCTCTCTCTCTCTCTCTCTCTCTCTCTCTCTCTCTCTCTCTCTCTCTCACACACACACACACACGCACACACAGAGTTGCATCATTCCCAATGTCAAAGCATATTTCTCTTTCTTTTAGTTTTATTGTCACCAGTCTGCCTCTCCCATCACTAAATGAAGGGACATATTTTTCTTCTTCTACTCCTCCAATTTATGAAAACATATTTTGAAGAGGACTCCTGTGTGTGTGCTAATCAGTTTGACAGCTTTAATTAGGCTTTAGTCTACAGGAAAATGCAGCTCATGCTCGCATCCTAACAGATAGGAAGGTAATCATGTGGCCGAGTGTACAAAGTGACGTGCGGGAGACGCAGTAAGCTCATAGACTCCCTCCTATTCCAATAAAACGTCAATAACGCGCAGAGCCTTTTATTCCGCTGAAATGCACTTTGCATTGGAAGCACAGAGCCGTCTGATGACTTTCAGATATCCTGGTGTCTAATTATTGATCCGCTCTCCCTGTTTGGACTCTACAGTAGAGCTGTGGAGTCAATAAGCCTCCTCTGTTTACTGTATCCTCACAGTTTCTGTTGGAGCTGCGACTGAATGAAGAATTCTGATGATCACAAGCAGGAGGATGAGCAGCGCTGCGGGGTTTCTTCAAAAAACCAACAAAATGCAATAAAAAAAATACAAGTTTGAGCACTTTATTTACAAAATGTTAAACACAATAAAATATAACATTTCAATATCATTAGGGGGTTTCATAAATTTATGGATATCCAACCGAATGGAATAACAATGAAAGACAAATAAAAAATAGCAATGACTACACGTAATGACATGCTGGTGTGTATAATATTTCATACTTCGATAGTCTACGTTTTGCTTAAGGTTTGACACAATAGACATGGACATGTAGTGGTGTTTATACACTATCAAATGCCCCATTTATGCCGGATTTACAATTAGAAACGCTCCTGTTTCAACAATACACTGCGAGTCAAAGCATTTTCCAAAACCCTGTTTTACCAACACTTCCAAGTGCACTGATGTGTCCAATCTTACAAAAAACTTCACACGTATAAATACTCGCATATAAACGATAAATAATGTGCAATACAAACGTTATTAAATAATAAATAGGCTAATATGCTAGGAGGGAAGATTATGCAAGAAATAATAGCAAATAAATAATGCCCGTGAGGAGAATGAGATCCTGACAAACAGACAGAACATTTTCCTAAAGTCCTTCTCTCTAAACATGAGCTTCTACCTTTGTGATCTACAAGACTTACCTTCAAGTAACGCCATGAAATATTCAATCAAAAACTGCGCATTGCACTTGAGAAAACAAAACAAAAAAAGGAACAACCAGTCTGCGTCTGCGCGTCCCCAAATATTCAAGAGAAATGGACAAAGCTGTATCATTTAGAAAATAATTACACAATAGCATTAATAGTAATATCAATAATACTGTAATAATACACACGACTCGCTTGGAGTGTAGTTATTAGACTAGTGAGGTAATAAAAAGAGCGCAACGTAATTTTGGCACACACATACACACACACGCACGCACGCGCACACACAGAGGAACCACATATTACAAATGCGTGAGTTTAGGCGCTTCCTGAATCCTTCCCTGAGACGCTTGGTGAGAGGTGAGGTCTGTGTACGTGGGGTGGGGATCACAGGGTCCGTGGTGGTGGTTCCCCGGGATCTGAGCGGCACAGCTGTAGTCCACGCTGGTGGATGAGGGGTGGGGAAGGTGGCCCAGGTTGAACATAGGGCCCGAGGCTGGCATGGAATCAACAAAATTCCCCCCCACGTAAACGGGGCTGCCTTGCAAATTCGCGTTGGCAAAGCCGCCGTTGCTCTGCATGCCGTGGTGTTCGTACTCGGAGCCCGGGTACCTCTTCTGCTGCGGGATGCAGCCACCCAAGGGCGCCGTGTACGCGGCCAAACCGTACATGTTCTGCTGGGGTTTGGCGAAGGATGGGGGCGAGGGCGCGTCATAGCTGAGGCTGTTTTGGAGCTGGCCAGAGTATCCAATGTGATTTGGGCCACTCAGCGGTGGGCTCCTATCCGGGGAGTGCCCCAGGGGAGAGTGCGCGAGCCCCTTAGATTTCTGGTCCTTTTTGTATTTCATCCTCCGGTTTTGAAACCAGATCTTTATTTGGCGCTCGGTGAGGTTCAACAGATTGGCCATTTCCACTCTCCGAGGGCGACACAGATAGCGGTTAAAGTGAAACTCCTTCTCCAGCTCCACCAGTTGTGCGCTCGTGTACGCTGTTCTGACCCGTTTGGAGGCCGGACCGGGTGGGCTCTTCTCATCACTCACCTCTCCACCTGGAAAGCACAAACACCATCATCTTAGCGTCTTATGAGACATTCAAAGTCTAATTCAATCATACATGTAAGCACAAAAGGGCCCAGCTCCCCCATTCACACTCACAGGGGTCTCCATCATGATCTCTACCTGCAGCCGCGCAGTTGTTGCCCTTCTGCTTCGCGTTCTGCCGGGTCTCCTTCATCCAGGGGAAGATCTGCTTGGTGAGGGCCGGCGTGGCAGAGCTGGAGCCGCTGCTGGATGGAGATTTCTTCTTCGGTGGTGCAGATCCATTGGAGCTGGGGGAGGAGGCGGACAGCGGAGGCCCCTGCTGCTCCACAATACTGGTGGCCTGGCTGCTGCTGCTGTTGCTCTGGCTGCCACTTTGGCGCATGCAGTCCCCGTTCAGGTCGCTGTCTTTAAGGGCCGGGGGCCGGACGGCGGAGGTCTGGATGGGACACACCGAGCTCTGGTAGTCAGTCTCGATGTTAGAGGTGGGGTAGGACTGGTGAGCGGGGCCGTAGCTGTAGGAGTCTGGTTTGGGGTAGGTGTAGCCTCCAAAAAGTCCAGAGTTATCGTAGTATGTTGCTTTCTGCATTTTGGGGATTCAAAGCCAATAAGCCAGAGAAACTGGATCCAATGGCATGGATGGTGTTTATTCACGTGATTGGTGTTTCCCACCGCTGCTCCAGACTGTGACCTGCGCAGAGACATACATCACACTCATGAATAAGGCCTGCAGTCATTGTAGCTGCAACTTCCTAAACACAAGTCCAAAGATTGCTTGAGTTTAAATAAACCAAATCTCTCTCTGCTTGCAGCCCAAGTCTCGTGCTGCTACGGGCTCTACAGCAGCCATTAAATCACACATCGCCACAGTGACGCATGTCCACGCTCCACACTCAAGCAGTGTGACTCATTTCATGGCACAAAACAGTTAAAGTTTAACTTTCGCTAAAAGGACCCTCTGGGAGGCTTTAGGAGTCCCTCAGAAATAAGCTGAATCAGCATTTGACACAGTCGCGCACGCGCACACACACACGCACACAGACACACACAATACCCTTTTCACTAATCACAAGGCCTGACAAAGCCCGTCATGCATTGTTCCCTGTAGCAGAAATATAGCCCACCAAGGCCGCGCGCATGAGTTTGGATATCATGTTTTACGCACAAGAGGAGCTAAAAACCTGATCTCATCCACTGATTGTTATAAATGTTAGTATGTCAAATGTATGGAGAGAGGGAGAGGGAGAGAAAGAGAGAAAGAGAGAGAGAGAGAGAGAGAGAGAGAGAGAGAGAGATAGGGAGAGAGAGATTATCTGGATAGGTGTAGGAGTTAAATATGATATTTCATTTTCCTTTACGCAACCTGTGTTTTGGTTGTTTGGTTGGTTTTACGCATCTGCTCCTTTCATGTAACATTCACCTTTAGGCTCAATTATAAATTAAATAATAGATTTAGAAAAAGGTTGAAATATTCTGCTTGATATTTTTTAAATCAGCTACATTTATTGTAAGAATGTAACAGAGACGCGCATGTGGCATGCTGGCATTTTACCCCAACAAAAATATCAAAGGGCCCTGTACTGTATGTTGGTGGCTTGAGGAGCTGCAGTCCGCGTCGTGCATAACAATTGCACCTGTCAGTGTGGACCGCGGGCAGAATTTATGACCGCAAATGTTATGGTTGTAAACGGCCTGAGAGAGGAATGAAAAGCAAAACAGTCCTCGGGACGCGCGGCCCTCAGAAGTGTAAAACTAGGCGTAGGAGGAAGGCAAGGGAAAGAATTTCATACTCGGCGGCTTCTCCCATACAGAGGCTCGGGTTATAAATGATGCCTCCATTCTGGCTGCGCGCGAGGCTGCAAGAACTAACACAGAGAGGAGAGGCTGGAGATGTTTTACTGGTTTAAAAAGAGGGAGAATGTTCGCGTTGCGCATTTTGGGAAACCGGGTAAAAATGTCGAAATTGTGAGATGAAATGGTGAAAATCTTCTTGACTTTACATTTTAAAATGTGCATGTTCTTCCGGTGATGTTTCATTATAATTTAAAAATAATTCCTGTATTTTTTTAATGTATTTTCTTGTGGTGAAATAGTAGTACATGTGCTTTGCTGCAGCGTAAAAACGGGGTGTATTAGAATGGGACTGGTGTGCGCAAATAATTCCACGTAGAGTCTAAAGTCATCCCTCATGTCTGTTGTCGTGATTTAAGCCTCCTGTGGAACTCTGTGAGCGTTAATATGCAGCCTAATAACAAATCACCCTTTCACCTTGTTAGCAGTTGGCTGTGTTGTTCGCTCCCTTCATTAAAGGAAATGTTACTCACCGAAATCTGCGTAAATCTCTTTTATATCCCTCACGCATTCGTCACCGCTCCCACCTCGACCTGCAAGAGAGAGGAAAGAAATGTTTGTTCACATTTGTTTGTTTTTTGTTCCTTTTTTTAATCGAAGCTTTAACCAAAATATTTTACAAGAATAAGCAAGTAGCGGGCAGGCCCAGTGTGACAAAGTCACATTTTTTTTTTAAAAAGAGAAAAAGATACAAATTAAAGGTGAATTTATTTAATATAAAAAAAAAACAGGAAGAAAATTTGCACATGATTCCTGCTCAGTTGCTCTCATTCTTTATGACTTGAACATTTTCTAAATTGGAGGGATTATCTCTGCAATGACACTTTTTTTTTTTGCAGCTTGGAAAAGTCTGACATGTGCACTTTTACACAAAGAGCCAGCTCGAATATTTAGCAGTCATAAGCTTTTTTTAGTGACCTTTGGGTCATTCAGCGTTTAGTCAAAGTTTAATGAACAACGAGCTGTTTGCCTTCAAGTAGCCCCAAGTCTTCTTTAAATTCAAAGCAGCTTTTTTCAGCGCGGATGCTCGACGGACCTCCAGAAGCAGGAATCAAACGAGAGAAATGTTCTTTTTTTTTACTATGAGTTTGAAGGCACCATTTCCTCTCTTCTTTCAATTGAGGATTAAAAATGCCACCATGGAGATTTAAAATTCCTTCGATGTGGAATATTTGTTAAACTGGTCGATAATGTCCGCCTGAAGTGCCTTTGAGCACACTGGGCTGCTAGTAGCAGACATGCTCCTCTTTTCACACAGCGCTGTTTTTCGCCTACGCGCTGTTACGGTAAGTTTGGTGCACACAAAGGGCCGGACTCAGTGTCGAGTGTTATTATGTCGGCTAGTAGTTTCTCATGCTTTGGACATTCAAAGTCTGACAGGAAGTTAAAACGACTCGAAAGCTGCTTAAAAATCTCACAAATGTTTGTTAAATCAAAGAAACAAGGACAGTTTATACAAATTAATTAAAATAGTTAAGATAGTGTAAAATGCATGATGATAATACAGCTGCTCACAAAGTGCCAAAGCTCCACTGCAGCAAGAGATTTGCTGCTATAATGCTGCCTTTTGTTGAATTAAGCGGAAATGCATCTGCTACCTGCAAATACGCACAGCGAGTCTTCTTTATAAAGGTGTACTACACATTAATTAAACCTTAATCTGTTATAGTAATATGAGAAAAATGAAGATAATCCACTTTAACATAAGGCCTGATTTGATTCCAAACACAAAAAGAAATAAATGTTTACATAAGTTACATTAACAAAATAAAAGCGTGCAAAAACGCATCCAAAATAGCAGCAAAACCAAAGTATTTGCCTTAATCCGTCTTCAGTATCCATTCCGCCAATCCTTAAAAGCGTCAAATATGAATTCGTGTATAGTATAAAGTCTCAGGTTAACAAAGCCATACAGCAGAAACCACATAAATCACGCACAAACGCCACAGTGACGATAAGACAACAAATTAATGTGATTTACGATCCAAGAGCGAAAAAGAAAAGTTCCTCTCTTACTTCTTCCTCTGAGCCGCTTTTCATCCAAACGTGAAATCAGCTGGAAAAAAAGAGGGCGCAGGACGCAATCCGTCGATAATATTTGAGCTTAAATAAAATATATTATGAATGTGCTTTTTCAGGAGGTGGATGCAGACTCCATACATCCGGCGGAGAGAGCGACATTAACAAGCATCACCTCCATGAGCGGAATAAATCACATATATCCCCTTGCATTATATTAACCCGTGGTTAAAGGTGGCTTTCTGCCGTGCAGTTTCTTACCTGTGAATCAATTCATCATAAAACAGTTTCCTCTCTCAGTCTCAGCTCCTCTCTAGAATAAATCCTTCACCCTTTGTCTGCACACAATGCTGTCCTAAACCTGATCTTGCTGTTTTTCAGACATTTCCATATACCAATGGAGACAGTATTCCCGAAAGAATGGAAGGACTCGCATTCAACTACCAATAAAAAGCGAACAAGGTATCCTTATTCCAGAAAAAAAAAAATCCCTGGCAATCAATCACCCATTGGAATATACAGGAATTCACAGCCCGGATAGGCCTGCGCGGATTTGGAGCTCTAACATTAGGAGGGTTTTTTTTAGGTGTTTCGGAAGCTTTGTGATGACAAATAAAGGCGGCTGCCTTAAGATACAAGCATATTTGTTCACGTGATTGTTCTCTTCTTCACCCGAGCCTTACCTCACCAATCCATTTTGATAAAGGGTGGCGTTTATTTCCTCATCTGAGCTGCGCGAGAGGGCTTCACTGCCTATTTCTTTTCATCACGAGCATTTTTCAACTCTCGTGCACTTCAGTATTTAACACAAGCATTGCATATTGAGTCATTTTAAAAGCTGTGATGAGGATTTGCACACATTCTCAGGCTGCATCCTTGTTGTGCGTATAAATTGTGATTGGAAATTTGCACTATTTTGTGGATTTTTGCTTAAAAAGATCAGAAATTTCACAATAAAGCGTGTGACTTGGGCCTTAAACGCACCACAGCTCAGTATCTTTGCACACTATTGTAAAACAATACTAGAACGCTTCCTATCGATGTCCTGTTTGGTCGCCCAATAACTGCAAACGGAGTGGGACGTGCATCTTAAAAATGATTTATGAATTAAATGACACGTGCGTTTTTTCTCCTTCCATCTGGGACTGATTGTATTCAAATAAAGCACATTATCATCTTTTGTTTGTTGTGTCTGTCCTCACACACAAAGAGGGAGAGAGAGAGACAGAGGGGCACGTCTTCTCCTGCATTGTTTCCATTTTTCAGCTCAGAAGAAAAGAACGGATCGGTTTGCAAATATAAATATTTAAGAAAAAGAGGATGGATTGCAAGAAGCAGCTTCGGAGCCGCAGAGAGCATCGGCTGTAGCCGTTTGCTGTGAGGAAGAAGGAAGAAGAAGCAGGGATGCAGGGCTGGTAGCGTCGCAGCATATGTTCGGAGGGTAATAAAAGTGAAAGATTTACAGTTTTCGCCCGGCCCCCCAACAGCCTCGCACCCTTTCAGGAATTACTGAGAATGATTTACAAGCAGGCAGGAGTGTCAGCGTGCCCAAACTTCCAGGACTTCTTAGAAAACCAAATCATCTCACAGCAACAAATAAAACTGCAGATATCGACAATCCTCTCAATCTTATTTTGAACTTTAAATCAAGATTTCTACTGCCCAAACAAGACATCTATTTTTACTTCAAATGCTGTTTTTTTAAAAATAAAGTTATTCTTTTTTTAATTTTTAGACTAAATTGGTTCAAAGAGTGTGAATAAAGATTGAATGGGCCCAGCGCTGCTGGCCACCCTGAGCTCTATGTGTCCGAAAGAGCATTTATTCTGAGTGAGCATCCATAAATACATGTCAGTGCCCTTTACTTTTTACCATAAATCCTATCAATCCCTTTCAGCAAATCTGCCTATAAAGGAAGCCGAAAAAAAAGCCACCATTTCTGACATATTAAATAAAAAAAGAAGACATGCAAACAGCGACTAACCACAGCCTTTAGCGCACACATCAAAAGGGAGCAATTTATCAAATATCACGACATTTGATATCGTCATTTAGCAGCTCTGGCTACATGAAAAATGCTGAAATATTTACCTACCCAAGCATCCATCGGTTCGGATGTGTCGCTAAAGTGCGGGGCTACGCTCGCGCCGGGTATCGGATATTATTTTCTTGGGGGATCTCTTCAGTTTTCAAGTCTGATAGAGTCCTCGCGATTAATGACGACGCCGTGTTTCTAGGGGGACGTGCTGCATTAATTATTTAGACAATCACGTGGTCGGAGAATGGAGAGCGGAGTGGTATAGTCTCCGGATTAGATCTGTGAATGCAGACAGCGCACTTTAATATATCTTAGGGGGGTTGTCTGGCTCGGAGAGGCTTCTGCGAAAACAGCTGGAAATCAAATATGGCCGGATGGAGAGCGAAGACGGTGTATTCCTGCACTGGGTGCAGTGTCATTGAAAATGGCACTGCCTTTGGCTCCCATTTATTGCCGTTCAGACATGTAGGTCAGTGTGGCTGCACTGCTGGATGTTGGAGGAGGCTGCTCTGACCTGAAAATGGCCGGGGGAACTATTTTATGATATATTTCATTTAAAATTAACTTTGTTTTATATTCAATTCAAATGAAACTACAAGCAAGATCTTAGACTACTTATGTTTGTTTCTTAAGGGTTTTATATACTAAATAATTTAGGCTTATAAATAGTGATCACTATGGCACCCTTTAATAACTTTATACTATAAAACTTAGATTAACTGTCCAACCGTGCCAACATACCCCCCTCTCCTCTCAGCTCTCCTCAGCATCTCTGTGCACATCAGTGATGGCAGGATGCTGGATCGGTCGCATCACTTTGTCTCAGCTTCTCTCTGAATCTATATGACGCGCGCTTGTTGTGCTTTACGCACACACACACACGCACACACACATATAGAGCCCGTGCACGCCTATAACCTCGCGTGAGCTCAGCTGGGATTACACATTGGTCAGCTGGGGATGAAAACAGCCCTGAGTGACTGAAGATTGTCTTTCCACATGTCCGTTTATGAGCACGTTTGTTTGGATCAGAGCTGATGTGCTGTGTGGAGGGTCGGGGGGCGGGGGGGTCAGTGATGCAGGGGGTCACATTCAATAAAGGCAGTGCTCGTGCAGCATGAGGGGGCTACATATGAAATCTAAAGTGTAATGTAAGTGTATGTTGTATATTGAGGCAGTGTATGTAGTGGTTTATTGTGTGTGTATGCCTACATGCCAAAACAGTCCTGATTAATGTGGTGATCTGGTTTTGGGCCAAGAAATCTCAAAAGTTTTCCTTTTGTGTTTTTGGTCTATAAAGACTCATGTAACTGTTGTAACTTCATTTACTGTGTTTTTACTCAAATTAAAGCCTAATAAGAAACCTAACACAGTTCTCAATAAATAAATCACCTTGAAAAGCTGCACAAAGAGCTCATGGTGACGTTTTTACGCACCCATGCGCTCCTTTGGATACGAGCTTGTGAAAGAACCGGAGCAGAAACTCGTTTTAAAGAATGTTTTTTTAAAAGATATGCTCCATTTGTTGAAGCCTAAAAAATATATTTATGCTTGTAAATTACACGTTTGACAGGAGAAGAGGCTGACTCTGCCCAGGCAGCGCACATTTGGTGCATTTGTGTGTGGAGGTTTTTTTTGTAGAAGGGGGCTGTTTGTCCATTTGGCTCCACGTGCGCAAGAAAAACTCTTTTCCCACCAAAAGTGAGGCTTTTGCAGACTGAGCGAAACGATGCACTAAATTGCTAAATAAAAAAGGGGGGAAATTTCAATTTTTAAGAGGTAAGAGAAAAATGTAAATACCTTGTTTGGCCCGGGAAAATAAATATCCTCCAAATCTGGGTTTTTCTCTCGTGCAGAAAATAAAAAGAACTCGCGACAAAGTGCCAGCTGCAAACATATAAATGCATAATCAGTAGAAATCTTTATTTTTTTCCAATATACTTCTCGCATCTCAATGCACAATACAAGGTAGAAAGCATGTACAAAAATAAAACCAAAAAGATTGCATATTGACATGAGGAGACAAATGCACAAATCGGAACCTTTTGGGGGCTTCGTCTCATTTAAATACGGTTTGAAACACGTGGAAAACTGTGGAATTCAAACACTGAATCCTGCTTTGAATTCTTTTGGCTTTTAAGTGTGTAAAAAAAAAGAAGCAAAGCATCGCCTGGGAGAGAAAATGCTGCCTGTCCGGCGGGTCAGGGGGTGCTGGGGGTCAGTCCTCGCGGCTGAAACGTGTCCCCTGGATGAACCTGCCGCTGCTGCTTTTGTCGACCTTCGCTTGAAATACCTTTTCAAGCCTGTCCTGGCTTCAGAAAGAAAGCTCCTGGCATACAAGGAGAGCTTCTTCTTTTTTGTTTTTTGTTCCTAAAGACAATGACGGTCTAAAACAAGAAATCTGTGTGTTTGAAACGTGACGTGAAAGCCCCCTCGGTTAGCTCGCTGTCAATGAAAAACCGGAAGATTCCCACATTAACTAAGACTAAAAGTTCGCATACAGCCATGCTAATAATGCACAAACATATTTTAGATTAATTCAAATTTATTTAACGAATACTTTTAATTAAAATTGTGTGTGTGCTATACGAAAATGTACACGGTTTTTTTAACAAATAAATAAGGACGTAAAAAAAATATCAAGAAAAATAAACAATAATACTCCTTAAAATATCCCGGAAGTGATTCTTTCCGATGTGAAACATTTAATATCAATCTGAGTCCATGCAGGAACAAATGATGGTTCATATTAGATTCAGATGGCATGTACACTGTTTACAAAGACGTCAGGAGAGATTTATAAGGGCACTCAGAGGAGTATGCGCACAGGAATGTCTTGATTTTTTGGGGGGATTTATATTTAAGCTATAAAAAAAATCAAAGCTTTATTGTACAAAATAAGTTAAACAAACGAGAAACAAAGAAACGTGTGAGAGGATTTGACGGGGTTTTTTGCAACTTACGAGAGTAGGTTGCGTTTTTAGGCGTGCTCTGTGGAAATAATGTTTCCTTCAAGTATTTATATTTTGTGCGTTTTTTTAATAGAGGGAAAATAATTTGTGTGTGTGTGTAATTTAAACGAAGGGCTTCCCTGTTTGGAGTCCACGTGAGAAGGAGCAGACACACTTTGTTTAAATCCATGAAATCAGCCGAGGTCTCTCATTAAATGTCCTCAGGGTGGAGCGTCCAAACAAATCAACAAAAAGAAGATGAAGAAAAATAAGTTTGTTTCAAGGTTTTGGAGCCACTTTGAGGAAATCAAAAGCAGGAGAAGGCTCAACTTTCAAACCTCAAGACTGATTGATTTTCTGACTCAGTCTTGAGTCAACACTGTGGGGTCTTTTTTTGTTAAATAATAATAAAAAAACGACATCAGTCCATGCAAAAGTCAGATGCAACCCTCTGTCTTTTTTATGTACAGTTCACTCCTAACCCCTTCCTCTTGTTTTTATAACGCTGTGATATCAGTCTGGTTGTCCTTTTGCAGGCTCTGCAGATGGCTTGAGGCTGGTGCTGATCTGCCCTTGGTGTTGGGCAGTTTGTGATCTTTCTTCCATTTCATGCGTCTGTTCTGAAACCAGATTTTGATTTGCCTCTCGGACAGACAGAGAGTGTGCGCGATCTCGATCCTCCGCCGCCTGGTCAGGTACCTGTTAAAATGAAACTCCTTTTCCAGCTCCAAAACCTGCTGCCGGGTGTAAGCTGTCCTGGAGCGCTTGGGCTCGGGTCCTGTGTAGTCCGGGTTCACTTTGGAGAAGGAAAACAAAAGAGAGAGACACAGAAAGTCAGAAAATGTTGCCAGGCAGGAGAAAATATAGAGCAAAAGGAGTGTCTTTCTAGTCCCGGGGCGCTCAAACTTCAAAATTAGTCACGAGGAAGCAAAATAAGGAAGTGGTGGCTGATTTGAGCTGGATTTAAAGAGATTTGCAGCAGGTTTAAGCGCCATTACAGCCGGTCAATATGTGTTTTCAGTAGCTTTCAGGCGCTCACCTAGCGGCCTATTTCCTCAGCTATAAAAATTTATGACTTGTGTAATTGGCGAGGCCTTTAAAAGACTCCCATAAATATTACACTGAATGATTTTTAAAGTACACGTCTCAGCTGGTGCACAAGTAAAGAAGAGGAAGAGGAAGAAATCTTACCAGTAGTTACGTGGACTTTCTTCATCCAGGGGTAAACTACTGCTGGCGTCTTGGCTTGTATCCCATTTTGGCTCTTTGTGTTTTGCTGCTGTCCACAAGTCCGGGGTCCGGCCACTGGCACCGTAACCCCCTGCTCAGTCTGTCCGCTAAAGGGGCTCGAGTGGCCGGATCTGTCTTGCACATGACCCGGGGGCTGCTGCGCGCTCGAGTCCGGCACAGTGCTGCAGCTGAAGGGCTGCTCCGGGTAGTTTGGCCGTGGGTAGATCCCTGGATGCTGAAAGTCTGAGTCCTGCGATGGACTGTAGTAGTCCGAGCCCTGCTCAGGTATATAGTTATTTTGTGAATATTCCTCGCACGGAGGAAATTTCGGATCCACATACTTAGAGTTCACCATATACGAACTCATGGCCATTAATTTCTGAAGGTAGAAAATACTAATTTTTCTCGAGTTGTCTTTTTTTCCTCCCTCCATAAAGCCCTCCTACTTGGTGTCAACTGAATAAAGTTAGCGAACCATGTGACCAGATCGGCCAATGGAGGTGATGCTGGTGCACACACGGGTAAACATACAACTAAAAGCAATTCTATCTGACTTGAGATGGACTTTAATTAGACCCTGGTGGAAAAAACAAATATAGACCCGAAACATCCGCGTGCAGGTTTATATTGTACAAAGATATCCTTAAGAAAAGAAAGAAAAAACACACTTCCACTTCTTTTCTTTAATATTTAATTAAAAAAATATATAAAACAAGAAAAGATTAAAGACTGATTGTGCATTTTTTGGGTGTTTTATCAACGCAGGAATAAAAATACACCAGTTTGTAAAGTCTAACTCGCAGGCTTGGTGTTCAACAGAGAAAGCAACAAAAGCTACAAAAAGCCCCGCGGCATAAAAGCAGCGAAGAATGACTGAGGACAATTGATGGACACTGTCTTTGTCAAGAAGGGGTCATCCAAAAGTTACACGAATCTCATCCCTTCATCTGCTCCAGTCCCTTTGAAAAAAAAAAGTGTCTCAAGAGCCCATTGGCCGCCAGCAGCAGCAGCAGCAGCCTCTGGGAATCAATAATGCAGAGACACAAACGAGCCACAGGAGGAAAAAAAAAAGCTGCAGCTGGAGCGTGCTGTGGTTTGGTTTCTTTTTGGTAAATCCATTAGATATTCACTCCAACAGAAACTGAAAGAAGTCTTAATTACATTTATTTGAAACCTTTTGCATCAGGTTTCCTGACAGTCTCTGGAGTTTAAACGCGCCCCTGATGTATGAGCTGTTGTCACATTTACCATCAGCTCTGTCACTGTAACATCTGACAGCACGTTACGCACCGAACTGCCCGATAAGAAGGCAACAAGTCAATACATCGAAGTTTTTTCATCGACCATATACTCCCCTAGAATCGAATCTGTGACTCTGGTTTCATCACACAAATTCGGTTCTACAGGGTATATATAGACGACGGCAAGCCACACTGGCCACTTTTAGCCTCATAAGCGCTGCGTTTATTTGTGGAGCCAGACATTTACGCACGGGCTCACAGTGACCAGGAACCAAAATATCCTAAAGACAAAGTTACATAAGGGACAAAGAGGAATACAGCTAAGTCCTAACTCAGCTTTAATAATATCTGAGGGTCTTCTTTCTGGCCTGTCTCTACTTTTTGACTGTTTTTCCCTCTTGGAAGAAGATTTTGCTTCTTTAGATGATTTCGTTTTGGTGTGATTCTTTGGTGCAAGCATCTACTTGAGTTTGGGATTTTATATGACCTATATGTTGCTACTTTAAACCGATACTGGTTGCACAGCAGCTTCAAGAGTCACGTCATCTATTGCTACTAAAATAAGCAATCAAAAATGGAAAATTGTAGGTTTACAGGCTGAACCTGCAGCAAAGACAGCATGCTAACAAATCAGCGTGGTTTCCTGCACGAGGCAATCTTCCATCTTATATTCCAAAGTCACAAAAAGAACAGGAACTTTTTAATGACTATAAAAAATGTTTGCAAACTCGTAATCAAAGATAAGCTTCTGTAAAACCCAAACTCCTCAGCAGATCACCGATAGACGCTCGCTGGGTGATATAAAGGGGGGTTTACAACCACAGAGCAGGACATGAGGCTACAGAGGCCACCGAGGTCAAACTAAATCATTTACAAACTTATCAAAAAGTTCAATTATTTTTGGAGCTGCTGACAGCTCAAAGGGTGCAAAAGTTTACCAGCTCCTTCTCAGCCATTAACCAAAGCACCATGGCGGCTCCTGCAACTTCTTCTCAAACAGCCTTACAAATGAATTAAAGCGGAGAGAGCGCGCGCCTGGGTTATCTCGGTGTTTTAAAAAAGGAGAAGGAACAGCTGAGTATTTTATTTTCAAACATATGTTTACGTTTTATAATAATATAATGCCACCCAAACATGTGCAATCTGACTTCTTATGGTCACTACAAGAAGTCAGATTTAAAGAATGAAATTAGAATCTCAGGTTTGGATTTATGTCCCAAATGTTCGTCTTTATTAAGAAAAAAAGCCATCTAACATTTTGCTAACTAATTATTTAATGGCTGATGCACGAGTCCTGTAATTTAAATTACATATTTGGATGGAGTTACCATTTCTGCCTGTCAGATTATATCACAGGCCTTCACAAGCTGAGGATTAAACAGACGTTCATTTTTCATGCGTAAAGATGGTGCATGTTTTTATCACCACTCTGCACATCCCTATTTAATCTCAACAAAAGCATCAAATATTCGTTCCCACAAAAGCTCAAACAAATTTTTATAGAACATGCAACATTTCGTTCTTGCACTTCACATTTCCACACTCGTGAGACACGCTGACCTGTCTTTCACCTCGCCCTGCTCGTCCTGCAGACGGGTCAAAGCCGAGAATCACAACAAAAGAAAGATAAAGTCAGCGTTTCCTGGCTGCTCGAGTTAAACCAAAGGCTAACCAGCTCAGCTCGGCTGTTTTATTTAAATAACAAGCTTTTACGATCAAAAAAGCTCCAATTCAGCGTTGGAAGGCGACAGAAAAACACGAGGCCTATTTAATCTAATTTTCGGTCTGAGTGAAGGAGCGGTTTTCCCCGGATATTAATAGATGATATAATATGGGAGAAAATAGAGATTAAAATACATGTTTAGTTTTGTATTTAAAATAATTCAACCATTAGTAGAATAGATTTCTAACGATTAAAATTGATGATTTTAAGGCCTTCAAAATAAAGGCACCAGGCCTGGAGTAAACAAAGCAGCATCCATGTGAAAAATACAAAACAGAATGTGTCGTCAAAACCTCTGTGCTGCTTTTAGATGGTTATTCATGTGACTAGTATTAAAACTGAAGCTCACATTTGGGCACAAACGAATTGTAGGAGAGGCTGAGTTCCATATTTGCAACATTTATTTACTTAAAGCAGCCAAAATAATCCACAAAACTCCGCAGGAATCTGGAGACAACAGGTTGATTTCAGCGCCTCCAAACAAATAAGAAACCCAATGCTATCATGTAAATGCATGCAGCAGTGAACAACATCTTTAATCCTTCAAAAAGGACCGATGAGTGCATAAAATCTTTTAAACCAAACCAAGCTCAAGCACACAAAGAAGATTAAACCACATTTTAGTCACAACAGATCTTCCTCCAGCCATGTCTGCGCGTCCTGGCACACTGCTGCCGCTTACAGAGGCAGGAAACGCCATAGCCTGAGCTATATGCGCGTGACATCACACGCCCATAGCACGAGCATAATGATAAAACACAGCTTACCGCAGAGGCAGCCACACATGGCACACCGTGGAACAAACGCGACCACGCAGAGGGGGAAAGTCAGCCTGATGGTGCAGCAGCTCACTGCCAATGGAAGCTCTATTCCAACCCATCTGGACGACCTTACTAATACACAATGAGAATTATATTTTGGCTTGTCAAGTCCCGGGCCATAAAACAAACTTTAATGGCGTCACGTGTTTCCTCACAGCCACTCACAGCCGCGCGCAGGCCCATAAATAATCCGCAAAGTTGCACTTACTCAATAACGGCGATTACACTGATGTGCGCGGAGGAAAAGTGGTGGAAGGGAGGAAGCTGGGGGGTTGTAACTGTTGTGAGGGGAATGGGAACGAAACAGAGAGGGCAAAACAGAAACATGCTTTTATTTTGACAGAGCAGTAGCTTGAAAAATCAGGCTTTAAGTTGTTTTTGAAAACCAGCAAAGTCTTGGTCTCTGGCCACAAGTTAGTGCCTTAAGGATCAAAACATGACCTTTATTAATTAGAATAATTTCCACTGAGTGAGATGACTATCACTCTGATTATATAATTGTTCTGAAGCCTTTTGACCTCCAAAAGTGGGAACAAAAACACCAAACGTGCATTTTTCTCCCCAGTGAACCTGACACAATAAGACTGATGTCATTCACTCATCCGGGCCTGTCCCAGGGTGCACCACGCTCACTCGTCCTGTATTATTTCCTGTGCAACCTGCAGGAGGCTGATGATGATGTGACGGTGAGAAGGAGGAGGTGGAGGAGGTTTGGGGGGAAAGGTATGATAAATATAGAGGCTTGTCACTCTTTACATGCATGTCCTCATAAAAAGTTATTTCCCTGGAGATCATGTGAGTGGCAGGGCCCTTTAAGGCCGCCTGGGTGTTTTGGAAGAAGACTCTGTACTCTCAATTATCTGCATATAACATGTTAAAAAAGTGGATGTCAATAGTTTGTTCAATTCCATATTTGATTGAAGGGAGAATAGAGCACGCACTGTGCTGTCGTTACAAATTAATGGCAATAAACACTGTTTTGTCTGTTTTATTTTAACTGTACCTCAAATAAAGTTTTATCGTAAAAACAACACGTGGATGACAAAAGCAGCTGATCTCATCCGTAAAACAAACCTCAGCATCAGGTCAGAAGTTATGAATTTTCCTCCTCACTCTTCTCCAACATCTACTTTCAAACTTGAAGCATGTCACGTGACACGCGCCTCAGCCAATCACCGCGCTCAGGAAGCTGCCGGTAAAGCGCTGCTGAATGGGAGCTAGGAGGCGGACTGTTGGGCAACAGCGCCTTCTGCTGGCATTTTAACGACTTCCCCTTTTTTTTTTTTTTTTTTTTTACCCCACTGCAAGAAATGTCCATCAAGAAAATTCAGCCTGATAATGTTTTAGGAAAGTATTGTTGCAGATGTGCTACAGGGGAGGAAAGTGGAGAATTTTAACGTTTAAAATGTAAATAAGTTTATTTCGATATATATTACTTATTGAAGGTTTCTTTAGAGAAGTGGGAAAGAAGAGGATGTCAGATTTTTACGTTTTTTTGGAAAAGAAAGAAGCTGCAAATGAGACGAGAAGAATCATCGAGTCTTTGCAGAATTAACTGCCTTCATTTTTGGAATAAAAGTCGATTAAATGTGTATTGTTTGAGTTTGCAATCATGGCCGTGTTTTATGTGTATTACTAAGCGTTAGGCAGACAGGAAAATAATGTGGTTGCTTGTGCTGATGAACGTGAAAGTGAAAACAAGCAGCAAATGAGTCATTTTATGTAACCGGAAAACGAAAAATGTGTTTTAAAAATTCCATTATTAAGATTACTTTTTATAACACACAATAAAAAAAGAAACATTTGTTGTCTTCAGTCCTTACTAAACAAAAATCCAAACGAGCCTGACACTGGAGCAGTCTACACGTCTGAGGGAGGGGACTGAAATCAGGGTGAAACCACATCCATTCATAGAAAGTGTTATCTGCTGAGATGTGTGCAGGCCCTGAGGTCACATTCTTCCATTAAACTAGATATCAGATGTGTTTAGTTATGATGCAAGCTTTCTACATTGTTTTATTACACCACAGAGACACAGAGACAGACAGAGAGAGAGAGAGAGGCCAGTCTGATTTTCTCAGGCTCCTATAGTCCCTGTGTTGAGGCTCCATTTTGCCGCATTGCAGTAAAGCTGTAAATACTTTCGCAGCTGCCTGTCAGGCCGCAGTGAAATACTGTCTTTGTTCAGTTGGCCTCTGCTCCATGCAGCCAGCTCCACACAGGCTATGAAAAGTCCACTTTTTATACCAATAAGCTTGCACATATGCGACACAACCCGCATGTTAGCAGCTAAATAAATCTGTGAAATTATACAACAAGGATGAACCAAGTCACAGCAGATTTTATAGCACAGAAATGCTTTATGATATCTTTGTGTTTCAGGCTAATCAGATAAGCTGAGGGATATAAAAACAAAGGCTTGTTGATGTGCAATAAAGGCTAATTCAAGTGGAAATGACTGCACTCAGATATCAGCAACGAAAACACAGCTCACACCTCTCATACACAAGCATTACTGACTTATAACACACGCTATATGTCTGCAGAATAATCTTTAAATATCAATTAATGCATTTAAAGGAAACAACCTGACAACCTGTGATCGTTCCTTAAAATGTTTTCTTAGCTGCAGCTTTAAAAGCACATTTTTGAAATCATTTTCTGCCTTTAAAGTATAAAAACGATCTTTAAGAACGCATCCAGCATCACATGAGATCCCCAAATTACCCGAGAGGCATCAACCTGCTGCTAATTTACATGACTAATGAAACAGGAAGCTGTCAGAGTTCCCATGCAGACACATACGGCTTAATGAAGTCCATTATTACGCAAAAAGGCTTACCTAAAATCCGGAGGTAATCCATGTTTATTCTTTGAGCTTCACCTCTGTTGCGAATTGTGGTAAAGCTGTGGCGGAGCTGCTGCTGTGAGGATGAAGAGGTCAGACATGGAGGAAAAGTTGCGACGCTCCTCCTGGCATCCAGCAGAATCAGCAGCTCAGAGAGGGGAAACATGCGCCGATCAGACGTTTTATGAGACGAAAGCTATTTTTTTTTTAAAGAAAGCAGAGCGTGGCGCATCGGTTTGAACCTCATACACGCAGAATGCAGTGGGAAAAAAATCGCCTGGGAAATCAGGAAAAGAGCCATGAAGATGGTTGCCTCTCACACATGACCAGTGGCATCCAATGACAGGCGATGGAGGCGCATAAAAAGGTCTATTACCAAAGCTGTAAATTGTCCCCTCACAAAAAGGAATTTCGACTGCAGCAATTCTCCCCATCTTTGCGCATAATAGAAGCAGCCCCTCCGTGTGCCCGGGAGGAAAACAAGGAGGGGTTTGGTTGCTTTTACGCAAAACGGAAAATGTATTTGAATTCGCAAAAAAGAGTAGACACTGGAAATAGTTTTAGATTTATCATAAAGGGAGTTCTCCAGTGTGAAAAAGAACATTTTGGCATTAAAATGATTCCCCTTTTACCATGAGCATAAAGCAGATTATTATTATGACCCAATGTCTGCTTTGTTTAGAGGAAAAGAGGACGTATGTTTGTCAATTTTAGCAATGAAGTCTGGATGTTTTTTGTTCTAACGAAAGGAAGAGGAAACTCTGCGTTTTTAATTTCCTTTTTTCAACGTTTGTTTGTTTTTGTGTGTGTTTTTAAGTGAGCGGCCTTTGCACCAACATGGCCTTTACGCGTATTTATAACTTGTATTTACATAAATGCAAATCATTTTATAGAAAAAAGTTTTATATTTTGACCCTGGCCCTCTTAGTGCTCATTTATTGTTCAAGAGCACTAACTTGGTTTTAATAAATGTGCGTCTTGCTGCAGTGTAAAAACACGTTTATATTAATCGTCCTCCCCTCTTACTCATCCGGGCCTGCAGATTTCATGAGTGGAGAAAAATTAATAATGCTCAGGCTGTATTAAAATGTGTGGCTCTATTGTTCCTCGAGGTTTAGAACATTGCAGAAGCAGTCGGTCCATGTGTGCATGTCTGCAGCGAAAAGGAATTTCTTTCATTTCAGTCTCGATCATCTGGTGGCGTGCCAGAGTCAGCACGGTGCGATTTATAGTCCGGCCAGGGCTCCGTCTCTGGTTTCCTGTCTTATAGCTCCGTGTGCATGTGTGTAGGCGAACGTGTGTGTGTGTGTGTCTGTGTGCAATGCAAAAGATCCTGATTTGTTGCATTACACTACTATGACATTATTGTATCTCTGTCCAGCGCGCACCACACGGACACTGTCTTTCTATTGCAGGGTTAAAAAAAGGATTACATTGCTTTAAGTGCACACATGCAGAACAATGTCTCTGCTCATTCTATTTATATTATATTTATTATTTGAGGTCACTGATGGTGAGAGAGTCGTTGCACAGGAGGAATGGTATTATAGCTCTAGTATGTGATCTGGTGACGGACCAGTACGCAGAGAGAATGATGGAGGGCTAAAGACAAATCCAGCGAGCTCGTTTCCTTTGGTTAGAGAAAACAAACGGTGTCTGCTATTAATAAGAACCGTGCAAATGTCTAAACTATAGTTAAAACTGATGCAAAACTAGTCCGTTTTAGATAGCTGGGCTTAGATGACGTCCTTGGTTTTATAAGAAAGGATGCTGCAGGATTATCTTCCCCTGCAAAAATGTTCCTGACTGTTATTGAAAAAAGAAAAGACACGTGGTCTGTGGTATATATGGGTGCAGGCTGTACACAGCTGCAACATTGCTGGACACATAGAGGACTAATAAGAATTTCCCTGGCTATAGCTAGTTTCAATGTCTGCTTATCAATCAGTCTGATGGGCTTCTCCTTCCTCTTCTCTCACAGTATAAGAACGTGGTCGCTAAAGAATATAAAGCCAAGGTAGCTTACTTTAAGACCGGGAGAACTGATGAAACAAACAACCAAGTTGACCAAGTGTAAACTGACGTTGTGTTCAAATATTGAAATTCGAAAGAAATTAAAAAAAGAAATTTAAAATCACAAAATAATCGTTTTAATCGAATTAAAAAGGAAATAAAAGAATAAAATATTTAATTAAAATAAGATAAGCAATTGGTTTAAAAATGGAAGTGTAAATATAGGTTATAGTAATGTCACAATCGATTAAGGCTCAAATTATGTGGTTACCATCCTAAACAGAGCTCTGATAGTAGTTTCTGTGGGGAATGATTGTTCGGTGTTCAACTCAAATGTGTGAATTTTTTAATTTTTTTTTAAAGTTGATGATAATGACAATAAGGCCTGACGAATATTCAGATATGTGAACCATAATAAGCTAGCAAAAGATCAAAAGTCAGCTGCCAATAACAAGACACCAACATGTCACACGTCATTATTGCCAAGGAGATTACTGGTGATTGTCAATTCGTAGCATTCTGCCCTACATCCATTGCTACACCTACGCCATGATTCAATATATTTCAGACGTAGCCTACATTGTTGATTGATTACATTGTTGCATTCTGTGTTCCTCCTCCGTCTTTTCCTCCCACTGAAACTCACTGTAGAACGTCCAGGCAGTGAACGCAACACGCTACATTTCACTGCAGAATATATAGGCTATAAAAAAGGATAATCATTTCACGGCAAAGAACTCGACTGTTAAAAAAGTTATTGTGGATTTCGTTGTGGAAAAAATACGACAGCAGACTGACAAACTTGTTGTTAATGAAACGTCGCGAGACTTGAAATGTGGCTAACAATCTTACTCTGGCGCTCGTGGGCTGGATTATTGTAGTCTGACCAGAGGGATTAATAAAAAGATGTTTCCAGAAATAGGCCTAATTCAAACCCTCTTCCTCTCTCACTCTCTCGCTGACACACACACACACACACACACACACACACACACACACACACACACACACACACACACGACCAACCTCAAACTGGCTATCTACACTTTTTATACTTGTAGAAATACGTGGACTTAAAAAAACGAATAGGCTACTTCCGGTTAGCCGACACATTCCCTCCTAATTGATGACGCAGCACTAATTTTCACAGCTTCGGCCTGAATACTATAGCCTCCACATTAACAACACTGGACAGTGTGTTATTGTGTGTGTGTGTGTGTGTGTGTGTGTGTGTGTGTGTGTACATGGAGCAACATAACATTTACGGGGGTAACGTGACTGCAGCTAATGAAAGGAGTTAGCTAGCTGACCCAGCCTGTCAGGAAAGAGGCACATGACTGTAACACCGCGTGAAAAAGTCCCCTTATCTCAATCGTATCTTTGTCAATATCAAAGAAAGGATTTAATCAGTTTAATAGTTGCGCGTTATGGTGTAGCGAAGAAGCATAACATGGTAATTCTGGGGTCCAGTTTTCAGCCGTGACAGTCGCCTTAAAGTAATTAATCTGCTCTCTTACAGGCCACCGTACGCATGACACATGAATGCCAACGATGAGATGACTCTGATGAGGACTTAAATAATCAATTCAACATTTCCTCCTATTGTTTCAGTATTTTGTATCCATCCTGTGTGCTCTCTGATTGCTGCCATTGGCTGTCATTGTTTGGCTATGAATTCTCATAACAATCATCACTTTTAATGGCGAGGACGAAAGTAATGTTCACTTTAACTTAACTGGACACACAGCAAAACACACGGAGGGAGAAGGCCCTCCTTTTTTTAAACTCTAGATTAAATAAAAAACAGCAGCAAGAAAGAAAAGCAGGCTACAATGCTTTTCATCGAGTATGTGAAACTGGTGTCCGTCTGTTTTCAGCTGCTTGTTATCAACAGTAAATAATGCTTCAGCCCTGAAGCTTGATCATCAGATAATAAAAATCAGTCCTCACAGGGACCTGTGTGTGTTACTCAATTTTAAGGCTCGGATCTTTTTATGATTTTTCAAATATATTGCACTTGGATAATTTCACTTTTAAAGAAAATACGGATCAGGCTCTAGTATTTGGAAAGGATAATTAAATCACACAGGCTCTATTTTCTTCCAGAGACCCATCGTAAGCACCAGCCCCTTGGTTTTATGCAAATTATTTCGCCACGTTTCCACACTGCATCAAAATCATATTAGGATTTGAGACACACGGCACAAAGTCTGTCATGTTTGGAGGCTACAGAAGCACGACTGGGCTTTTAAAACATATTATGCACGGACAATAAAGTACTACTTTATTTATAGGCCGAAATTAAAACACAGTTTAGAGGAGCATGTGACCTTTGAAGGGAACATTTAGAGCTGGACTTCTGAGAGCGGATTATAATAGTATCTGTTGTTTTCTGCAAATGATGATGGAATGGGGCATTGCTTTAGTGACTCTTCTCTATATCGATGAACACTGGCTGCTCTGTCTGAACATTATCACGGCATATTCCCTAAATAAAAAAAAAAACTAGGACATTGGAAAACGTCAAAATGGAAAATGTAACTTTTTTATAGCAACAAGAGCTTTTGATACATATTTGTACTAACCCCGTCTCAATTTGAACGTTTGAAAAGACAATTTAAACCCTCAGTTTAAGCGCAAAAAGGGACATTCAGGGTCATCTAGTGGATTTTATATGTTAAAAGAACAGTTTTTCATATAAAAATCAATAAATCCATATTGTGTGTATGGTTTGGTTCATGTGTTTCCTACATGTTTCAACAGTGAGTGAATAGCTGGAACTCAGACTAAAAGAACAATATCGCCCTCTAGCGCTCTGAAGACATCTCCAAACGAGCCCAGTCCTCACATATATGTAAACAAAAGCTATTTATACGCTAGAATTAAGGGGGTTCATTTTTTATTTTTGAGGTATAATTAAAAACGTTACAATAAATTTGTTTGCACAAGTTTAAAAACATTAAAAAATGTCTCACTGTCTTTTTAACCAAAAGCTTTTTTGTGTCCTCAAACCGGGGCTGTTTGAGGTAAAATAAGGACACAAGGCCGATTTGTAATTCTCAAAATAAAATAAGCTAATCAGACGGTGGGACTGCATCAGACACCAGTCAAAGCGAAGGTTTTTTCTCCCCCATCTGTGGGAAGTGCAGTTGATGAATAAACGTGACCATTACGGTGGGGGTGATTTCCTCTGAAACAATCCATCGAGCAGACACCCTGAGGAAAGTGTCCACATTCTGTTTGTCACAAACAGACGCAAACGCCCCGAGAAGAGAAGGGGGTTTCAAAGGAGACTGTAATTACTGACCAGGCCCATAAACTCATTTAGGCCAGACGTCTAGCCGTTTCTATAGCTTTATTGGACCAAGTTTCTTCCTGCTTTAAAGCCATTACGCGTACAAGTTGGACAATAAATTGGAAATCCGCCGCAACACCTCTCCCAACCCTAAACACTTTATTACTTGTTCCACTGATTTTTTTTAAATTTCAAAATAAAGTTTGTCACCTCATTTAGGATTAAAGAGCAATGTTTATCCTTTAAATCTCTGCCCATTTATCTTTTGGTCACAGATAAGAAAACCTCACTTTTAAACACTAAAAATATTTGATCAGATTTGTAATAAAATGTATTTTTGTTTTTTGTGGCTGCAGAAGCAGTTTTACTGCAAACAAGGTCTCAGGGGACAGGTTATGATATGAAAGATACGAATTACCAAAATAAAACAAGCCAAAAATATACCGGAAACCAGCAAGAGTTAAAGGACACATAAACTAATGTTTAAGTGAAAACGGATATATGCTTTAACCAACTGCACTTTCTTCTTAAAGCAAAACGCACGCTCATTTTCCAGTTACGCACGCCATAGTAAACAAAGTCTTTGTAAAAAATGGGTCACTTGCGCACCGACACAGACAGCAGTCAGACTAATTTAGCTTTCAAATGTTTTATATACAATTCTTAACAACTATAAAAGCAATGATCTACACAGAGACACGTTTCCTACAGTGGGGGATGCTCCTCTGACAAACTGCTTCAACATCCCAGGGTGTGGTTCTGTAAAGTTATAAACAGGTTCAGATGGCTTGCTGGCAGATTCTGTCTGTTGTTTGCCAACACGTTCTGACTGAGACACGCAGAATTATAGAGGGTCTAATAAAATAAAATAAAATAAAAAGGCTACCGTGGCTCCTACCAAAAAGTATTTAATTGTCCAGATGGCTTCAAAAAAGGCAGCAGAGATCTCATATGTGCTCCTTGCTGCCTCTCTCTCTGTTCATCTTCTTCATCTTCATCCTCCTGTTCTGGAACCAGATCTTCACTTGCCTCTCGGTTAAACTGAGAATGCGGGCCACTTCGTAGCGCCGGTCTCTGGTCAGATACATGTTGTAGAGGAACTCCTTCTCCAGCTCTAAAGTCTGATATTTTGTGTACGGGCAGCGCTTCTTTCTCGTGGAGCGCGCGTGGATCCAGTTTGCTGCAGGATTGCCTAGAAGAAAAAACACACACACATATGAAGTAAAGACACATGTGATGGGTGTGTTTTTGATTTTAAACATCAAGGAGTTCAATAAATTAAGGGGGGAATGGGGGTGCTGGGACATGTAATGGTGTGGTTAAAGGGAAACAGGGAAATGAGAAATAGTTTAATTTGATAGAAAATTGAGAAACGCGTAAAAATCACCATGAAGATAACGTTATTCCCGTTTATATGGATAGAAAATAAAGCTAATAAAGGCTACATCTGATCGAAATGGAGCATTATGCATCTATTTGGGTTGTCCTGTGTCATGAAAAACTTAAGGTAATAACCTTTCCAGGGCGGGTTTTTCCCGAGCCGCTGCATAGTACGAGACACTTTTATAGGTTAGTAAAAGCTCCAGTTTTACGCACCCGGCTCATACAGTTCTAAGGGCTGTAAATCAGGATTTCCTTCACTTACTTGGGTCAAGTTGTTGTTGTTTCTCCTCTTTGGGCTCGCTGTGGCTCGAAAGCTCACTTCCACTGAGCTCTTTGCTCGACTTTTCCGGACACTCGGATACTCCGTGCGTAAATTCTCCCACGATCGGACGACTCTCTGCCTCCAGCGTGTCGCACTCGGTCGATTTCGGCTGCAGGGCTTCTGGTTTTGTCCCGTACGAGCGGCCGCTGGAGTGAAATCCGGAAAACGAAACGTGGTTGGAGATGGGGTCCATCCAGGAGCGGACGCCGACATATCTGCCGTCCGAGGCGGGGAGATGGGGCTGGTGGTGGGGGTGGTGGTGATGCACGTACGGGTGATAAATCCCCTGCGGGTGAACCGAGGACCAAGACGAGGAGAAAACAGCGGACTTTGGTGCAAAATTGCAGGAGGAGAAGTCTGCGTTGTCCCCGGCACCTGACGGCCTCGGGGTCACCATGTGTGGAGGCTGAAGAAAGCGAGCACCGTACACATCCTCCGGCTCCTGCCCCATTACAGCGTCCACATAGCAGTTACTGAGAGTGCCACTGGAAGACATTTTTCATCTCTTCCTACTCTTATAATAAGGCTTGCACTGTTTCGGGAAGCGTCCCTCTATGAACAATCATAGTATTTTTGCTTGGCCTGCATCTACAGGGATTGGTTACATGGATCACGTGGTCATATTTACCAATACAGCGAGTAAATCAATCCTGCCCCTGCTCTCTTCTTTTTTTCGTCAGGTTTAATTTAGCTTTTCATTCCACAAATAATAAAAAGCCCCATCAGATGTGACTGCAGGGAGAAAACATGCGCTCAGATGAACGCAAATGGCTTTTCTTCTGTTTCTCGTGCGCGCGTGGCTGCAGGACGTTGCAACAATAAAAGCAGGGACAAAAAAAAAAAAAGGGACACTTTTCAACAAGCACGGATTCCCTGCATCCCAATGTTTGAGAAAACTCTTCTAATATCGTCCCGATGCCCTCAATGCTAGTAAAATGGTTTATAGACTTACGGAGTCCTCGTAAAATAAATGTAATAACATGTTGTAAAAGAACAGAAGCCATTTCCGTTCAAACGCGGCGGATCCATTGTTAATATTCGGCGAGGAAACATATTTTCTGGGTTGGGTTTAATTTTTAAAAGCTATAAGCCGGAAACGGCAGTTGTGAAATTATTGTGTTCATTCAAAGGAGGGCAATAATGTCTTTATGTATCAATAAATGTTTTATGAGGTGCGTGTGATTATACATGCCGTCAATAAAGAAAAAGACTGGGAGAAGGAAAGTCCACCCGTGTACTGCTGTTTGGAATGTTGCATTTAAATCTATGTTTTCTTCTTTTTCAGCACAAATGTACTTTTTTCTTTGTTGCTTATTTTGAGGTAGAGTTTGGTGACCTTGAATCCGCAGAAAAAACATTTCCAGGAAAACAGATTAATGTCAGAGCTGCAGCCTGTATCACACATTCACAGTGAGATGGGATTTTGATGGCAGATTATCAGAAAAATTAAAGATTATTTTGTGCGAGGAGAAGAAAACGCAACGTGGCGTTTTAGGCCCGAGTCGCTCGGGGAGGAAGGAAGAGCTGATCCGCGCCTGTGAGCTTGAACATAACTTACTGATAGTCCCTGAACTGTATTGGTTTAGTCACGAACAGGCCTGCAAATAAAAGCTACACCATGTTTATTTGATTACACGACCTCCGCCTCTTTGCGTCACTTGCACTCTTCGTACTCACAGAAAAGGGCGATTGATAAACGGTGAAATAAGCTGCATTTTTTTCTATTTTAGCCCCTTTTTTGTTTAACTCTAAAAAATATAAGTGTGTGTTTTAACATGTCTTCAGGGAGATGATAGGATACGTTTTAAAAGCTCCAATATGTAAGCTTAGTGTTACAACCTCACTACTGAAAATCTCATGCGTAAAAGTGCAAACAAACCATGTTTTAATTTCTAAGCGTGTAGGCCCTTCGTCAGAGGAAGCCGGGATACAATTATAAAGATTTAGTGAAATAAGAAACACATGTTTAGGAGCATTTCTCGTCTTGCAGTAAAGCGCAATAGACTAGTTTCAACGTGTATTTTCTTGCTTTCCCCCCCCCTCCTTCTTCATAATTGTTTTACGCAGGATATCTGCGTGCGTCAGAGAAAATAGTCCCGCAGATTTGGAAAAGAATAAAGCAACCACTGAACACTGGCAATAATAAACTTTGATGGCATACACAACAAGATTATTTGACAATTTATTGCAAGATACATGCCACAAACATGCAGTAAACTCACAGATTAACATTGTTTGCCGCCACTCTTTAAAGGCCCAGCGAAACATTTCACGAGGGAGCAAATGGCTTGCGCTTAACACTGGAAAACAAATGTTACAATACACGACAATAAATGTGCTTTCATGACGACACAACAGAATATTCATACAGACAGAGGAGAGGCTCTACTTTCTCCAATAATTTAAGACCAGAAAGTGAAACCCTGTGGTAAAATAAAACACAAACACGACGCCACACAAAACAAATTAGCTTATATATATAATCACAGTTTCCTTGAAATTGAAGATAAACGTCCAATGCCACTAAAGCATCAAACTGAATGAGGGGGGAAATAAAACATGAAACACAGCTAACCACAGACACATGCGAGCTCACGAGAAGGTGAGATTTGAGGTGAGTTCACGGATGCGGTTTTCTCTGCTCATCTTCTTCAGTTTCATCCTGCGGTTCTGGAACCAGATCTTGACCTGCCTGTCGGTCAGGTTGACGCTCCGGCTGATCTCTAGGCGGCGCTCTCGGGTCAGATACATATTGAAGAGGAACTCCTTCTCCAACTCCAAGGTCTGGTGCTTTGTGTAGGGACACCTTTTCTTCCTGCCACTCTTCGCTGTTAGCCAGTTGCTGGTTGGGGGGTCACTTTTGCAGTCTGTGGAGAGTCAGGACAAGAGACACGATCAGAGTTATTCCGCTGAAATCTCACCTGCTGATTTTTTGGATTTGACCTCTGGGAAATAACACAATCTTAGATTGTTTTCCCAGATTAAATTAAATGTAAGGGATGTTATTAGTCAGTACATGCCACCACTGATAAAACAAATTAAATTAACCCCCAAATGATCAAAGCGCGCATCACAAATCCGCCTTCATAAAGCTGAAACATTGTCAAAAATATATATACAACCCCACACGAGCTACACTAACATGTAACCTTAAATCAAAATGTTGAAATGATCAATTACAAATTTAATTGTAATGCAGTAATCTCGCAGGATTTCTGGCTAGAAGATCAGCACCACTAAGCTGCAAATGCACCAATTTTCTAGATGGTAACGCTTTAATTTACGCATTTTACGCAATTTATGGCATCATAACAGCAGCTTATACGTTAAATTCTAGTCTTATGAAAAACGTGCTATAGCCCCAAATGTAAAGCAAACTGTTTATAAAATAAAAGCACATTATTTGAGTTTAAATAGAGGCATACACAGTGCGCATGCTGCCTGTTAAAACCATCCTGTACTGCCTATTCCTGCAACCTGAGAAAGCCTCTCATTAAACATTACGACTTTAGGGTTGTTTGTGTTTTATTCTTGCTTTTATGATGCTGGAGCCTTCACTGCAGCAGCGCCACAAGATAAAAGCTTTCATTGTGTAGCCAACCCACCTTTCCCTTCCTGCTGGAGAAGCTCAGGACTGGACACAGACGCGTCCATGGAGCAGATCTTCTCACCGGCGCTGGACTTAGGAGGATCCGGGCTTTCTGCGGGGACCGGCGTCCTGGAGGTCTCGGGGTTCTGCGGGATTTCCTCACTTTTCTTTTCCACCTCAAAATTAGAATTCACCGAGGAAGAGGAGGATGAGGAGGAAGGCGGCTGTGGTTTCGGGGTGACCCGGCTGAGCTGCATGAGTGTTGGGTTTGGACTCGGCGGCTCATGCTGGTAGTTTTCCTGGTGCTTCCCGTTCGCGTAAGTTTGGCTCAGTCTGAAATATCCCGGGACCGGGATCTCTGGACCCTCAGCCTCGGGGAGAACACTAGAATAAGCTTCTGTAGAGCTGACTTTTTGCACTCTTTTATCCGAGTACATGCAGCAGTTACTCTCCTCCTTAATGCTCTGTGAAAATGTACAGTTTGACATCTGACTGGAACCCTCTATTCTGCACGCTCTGCTCGGATCGGTCCAGTTATCTATCTGAGGTATGTACGAGTGCACATTCATGCCCATGTTTTGGTGGTTGACCTCCCCTCTTTTGCCGAAGGACGGCAGAAGTCCACAGGTTTGCATTCCGTAAGTTCCCATGTCTGCTCCGGACGGCATGTACATGTTGCTGCTGCCGGAGTAAAAACTGTCCGTCCTGCACGCGCCAATTAAAGAGTCCACTAAGAACGTGTTGGCCGCAGGAGAGCTACCGGGGAAGGACATTTTGGGGGGTTAAGGTCTTTACAGGAGAGAGGTGTCCTTTGGAAGCTGACATATCTAGGAAAAACAATCTTCAGTGGAAGTCAGGATGCCTCCCGACCACATGACAAGCCCACCAATGAGATTTGAAAATGGCCTTGAGACGCAGCCTCCTCGCCCTGCACGCGCTCGCACTGCGGAGGCAGACGTGGTCAACAGCGACACCTACGACACGGACTTGAAATTGGTTTACAGACTCGTGCAGGCAGCAGACTGCTCATATAAAACGGAAATATTACGTTTAAAGGAGGATTAGAAAGACATTAGAGAATGTTTAACTTCTTTTGGATTCAACCAAAGCTCTGTTAAAGGCTTTAGAGTGTATATTTCTACAAAGGTTACATGTCTGTTTGTGTTTAGAGACACTCTGAAGAGGGAGTGTGGATGTGTGTGTGCGTAAAATGCTGCCTACATGGCGCATAGGCGACAACTACCCTATTAATTTAAAAGGATTGTAACAATTTGTACTGGATGTAATGTTTTTTTTATTCATATAAACAAGCCACGCCGAGCCTGACAACATTAAAGCCCACATTAAATGTTTTTGTATGCATTTTGATAGTTCCATTTGAAGTTAAAAAAGGGAGGTGAAAGCGTAAAGACAACAGATTATAAATATTTTGTTTCCTCCTTCGATTTTTCCTTTGATGAAGTTTGTTTTCTTTTTGCAGTGGGATTTTTTCCCGTTCAATTTCTGTAACGTAACCAGCCGTAACAAGGCGACTGCTATTTACATTTTCTGTAACATGTCTGTATTCAAATGATAAATCTACTGGGGTAAAATGTAGGTTCGTTACTCACACATGTAAATGAATGAAATACCGGAAGCTGTGCACGCATGAAGGTCAACATCAAAGTGGAAGGTGTACTTTTCAAATAAAGGTCAAGTAAGACTGATAGAAAAATTGTCCTTTATTATTTGCACATATTATTAAGCACAACATCTTTATTTCCATTTTTACACTCGTATGTTTGATGCAAAGTTCAAAATAAAAGCCTGTTTTATTACTGTACACATTCTGTCAGGGGATTATTTTTTGCTCGGGGCTCCATTGTTTTTGTCTGCAAGGAAGGCGAATGTGCGCAACATAAACACCGTCCCTGTAACTGGGAGTGAAACCAGAAATAAATGTGGAACTTTCACTATCAAGCGAGACAAAATCAGAGGTCAGGACACGATACTTGCAATGATGGTATTAAGAAAAAACACACAGTAAATGCAGCTGGAAATAATTACATCTTTGGTATTTATGTGACAAGCTTTAAATAATGTAACAGCTTCTATGAGAGGGTGAGAAGACGTCTTAGATATTTACACTTGGTTGTAAATGAGCGTTTATAGTATTCAGATCATCTCAACATCACAGGATTCACAATCAACAGAATACAGACACGTTAACCCAAATATGGTCACGGAAGAGGTTCCAAAATATATTTCCTGTTACACATGATCGGTTATTTTAAATTAAGAAAATTACTCTTTTATTAATTTGGGAAGAATTCTCAACAAAAAACTTTTGTTTTTTAGTTTTAATAATCATGTCACTAAAGTTAACATGAAGGACTTCTTACTGATTCTGTGACGCAACCGGAAAAATAACTTGACTATGTGGATATATTGTTCAAGTACAATCAAGCGTTCATACACGCACCGTAAGTACCTTCAGTGTGGAAAAACAAATAATAATAATTATAAAGACATAAGAGTAGAGACTGTTTCATTAAAAATAAAAAGGATGCGTTTATGTGAGACGCAGACGTTGTAGTTTTAAACAAAACCGAAAGCTTGAAACTACAACCACACTTCCTAATAATATTGGCGTACATATCACTCCTATAAATCTTTAAGCAAATAGCCAAACTTTATTTAAATATTAACACTTTTACAGCTGCTAAATTGAATTTAATCAAAATGAAATATCGCGCGCATTCACGTGAATAATCCCTCACAGCGCCATGATGTTTGGAGACACGCGTTGCAGAGGCCTGGAAGACTGTGCGGCCTTCAGGTACAGATCAAGGTCTGAATTTAAAGGTTCAAGGTGACGTGAAGGATAATTATATTAATTTAGTTGAACATGACTTACAGGGCCTGCATGTAGCACAGACTGGGAGGTGCAGTATGGGTAACAATTTAAATTGACACTAAAAAAAAATTGAATTATTTGTTCATATATTCTTCAGGGAAGCTGGAGCTAACACGGTCCCACAAGCTTAAGGTTTCAACATAGTCTATAGGCTACATTGAAAAACGTGATTTTGGACATCCGGAATGTCTTTTGAATATTATTATACATTCTAAATTATTAATACTGGGTGCGTTTAGAAACTAAATATAAAAGAAAATAAATCCCCTGCTGGATAGATTACCCCTCCACAGAATTATTTCCATGCAGGCAGGGGTGGTAGTGTTAAATTAGTCTGAACTCTGCATTTCCAGTGACAGTGAAAGCAGCAAGTGTGCCCTCATGTGGATACAGCGAGTATCAAAGAGAAACGCTGCACACAGTTGGTAATGTCCTCTCTCTGCAGGACATGATGACAACCCAATTAAACGCTTAATGAAACCTCACTTTTCGAAGTGCCTTTTGGGGAAATAACTGGAGATGTGACACATTTCAAATTAAGCAAACACGAACGCCCCTCCCTAAAACTTTCCCCCCCTTTCATAATGACGCTGAAACGAGGAGTGTAATTATTGCTTCACGGAGCTAAAGCAGAAATATAATCACTTGATTGGTCAATAAAGCGACTGTTAGAGGGGATCAATGCATTTATTTACTCTGCCTCTTTAATGGAGACAAAAGTAGCACAGAGATAAACACTGCTGAGGTGAAGGCGCTCAGATGGTGCAGCGGCACGTAGATGGACACGTTTCACCTGCATTAATTAAAGATGGAACGTGCTTTTATTTTGGTAACAAACATTATATTTGCAGCAGATTGAGATGCTAAAAAAAAGCAACATTTAACCCAATAAGAAACGCAGTTAAGAGTAGAAATTACCTATCATCTCATAAGGCGGCCGTTGGTAGAATATCCTCCATTGTTTCCCAGCTAACACTGCGAGCACTCCAAGTGCTACAAGAAGCCAAAACGGAGCTAAATATAAAGTGGGAATTTCTCTAAAATCCTCCAAACATTTGTAGCCAGGAGCTACTTTGAGGCAGGAAGGAGAATCTGTCCTCTTGTGGTCTGGGGGTTGGGACACCAAGTTCCAATAGCCCCCTATTTAGACATTTACAGCTGGCTTTATTGTACTGTCTAGACGGTTCAAGGTTTAGTAAACAGCCCAGTGTTTGAAAGCAAAAGGAAATAAGGGGAACTCGGAGGCCTGCGAGCGCCAAATTTCTCCTTTCATAAATCTTTAGAAAGAAAAAAAAATCCCCTTTTCTCGCGTCATTTGTGCAGGACTTGGTTAAGTTCATGTGACAAGTTTCGTGACTATGATACAACATTTGTCGTGTCTACTTTATTTCACAGCACAGCGTGCATTGCCTACATGCGTCTTTTAAATGGGTATTATACAAGGAAGAAGCCTACATATATATTCTTTCATAATAAAGGATTTAAAGGCACAGCTCGCGCTCTGCTGGAATATTTGTTGGAGAAAAAAAAAAGCAAAATAAGTAAACACAAATAAATAAATGCAGGAATTATTTGCAAAAGCAGGATATTTTGGGGGGATAAAGAGTTCAAACATGATGGGTTCAAATACGCACAGACGGACCAGTCTTTTAAAAGATGTGTGTGTGTGTGTGTGTGTGTGTGTGTGTGTGTGTGTGTGTGTGTGTGTGTATAGCTCCTGTTTTCTACCGTGTGTGCGTGTGTGTGTGTGTGTCAGGTATCAGAATAAAGGATTCCCAGTGAAATACTGTAGACGGTCGCGGTTGAGCTTTTTCTCTTTCATTCTTCTGTTCTGAAACCAAATCTTCACCTGCCGATCGGACAGGTTTAACATCCGGGACAGCTGCAGCCGCTTCTCTTTGTTAATGTAAACGTTGAAGAAAAACTCTCGTTCAAGTTCTCGGATCTGGAATTTGGTGTAAGGACAGCGCTTCTTCCTGGACTTGGTGGATGAACCTGCGCAGGGAGACAGAAAAGTGGAAAAAATTGTGGTCTGAAAATTGAATATAAGTCAGAAAATTGTGATTGGAATGCTTTAAAAAAAGGAGCTCACAGATATATGCAGTTATTTAATTGTGCACAAAGGCCCTTCCTCTGCCCCCCTCTCTCCCACACACACACACACACACAGGCCTACACACACAAACACTAAGAGACAACAAGAGAGGAATTTGCATAAAAAACAAACCTACTGCACTGATTTCCATGCAAATGTTTGTATATTTAGACAAACTATCGCGATATATGGCGCTTTTCCTCTTAAATTGCCGTCATACCTGCGTAATATCACCTATTGGCCAATAAAATATACTTAATAAAACGAATTCTAACTTTATTGAAATCCCCATCAATACAAATCAATTCTAGCAACACAAGTCTTGTTATTAGACACGAGGCAATCTTTAAAGTCTAACAGTTTCCCATTGTAAATACCTTTACAAGCGTAACGCAGATCTTATAGGGATATAAAAGCGTTTGCATGCTTATAAAGAGCCACATAACCCTGCACGGCCACGCTGCTGGACAGAGCGTAAAGGAGACACTCTATTGTCTGTATTGTACATCTTATATCCGAGACAAAGAGGGGAAAACTTACTCTGTTGGCTGGGTTTGTCGCCGCAGTTGGAGGATGAGCAGTCCTCGTCGACGCTCGCGCCCGGGTCAGCTTTGTCCCGCTCCAGTTTGGTCTCAGCCTGATTGTTATTCGCAGCAGAGTCTGTCTTTTGTTTGGGAATCTCCGCGCTGGTCTTGTCCGCGTTAGGATTGTCCAAAAACTGGTCGAAGCCCTGGGGAAGCACCCCGTTCCGGCCGACCCCGTTGAGGAAGCTGCACGGCGAGCTCGCGCCTCCGTGGTGGCCGTACAAGGACTCGTTTTTGAAAATCACATCCGCCCTGCTGCTGCTGCCGCCGCCGCTGGAGGACTGGATCAAATCTCGGTGCATTATCTCGTCCGCTGAGTAGTAAGACGCGTAATTGCCCCTGTAGTGCCATTTGCTGGGATGGTCCAGTCCATAATCCCTGAACGCGACCTCTCGGACAGGTTGGACTTGCGTTAAGTTTGAAGAATAAGGGAAATTAATCTGACACGAAGTGGTCTGCGGTAAAAAGGAGGAGACTGATGTAAAATCGGGCGTCGAAACGTAATAGGTACAGCTCGGTAGATACATATTTGACGCACAGCTGCGATCCTCGTACTCCGTCATATCTCTTCTCCCCCTTTTTCCTCTTTGCAACAGAGGAAAAAGGATTTGGCAGCTCGGCTGTGTTAAACTTTGTCCATCTATAGCACCACAGGCGCGTGCAAAGACCCCGCCAGGGAGAAAAAATCGGAAACGCAGGCAGACCTGCAATACATCTTGATCGATTCTTGAGGTAATTGTGTCATGTGATCCAGCCAAGAAATTACCATACATCAATATCAGTCATTAAAAACTGTCCGGAGAAACTCATGTGAGCGCATGCGAGAGACTTCATTGGCTCCCTGGCTGCAGAGGAAACTCCTCTCCAGCCTTCCTTGCCCTATAGCTCACGGAAAAAAAAGAGACATTTGTGAAGCAGGGCTGAAATATTTAATTGAAAGCTTTACAGCAACATGATCCTCATCGCGTAATGGCACGTAATGACACATTAGTCAATACATTTGCGCGCTTTGGTGCAGGCACCGTGCGTAATTTTAGCAACAGTTAGATTGGAAGCATTGAAGTTGACCTCCACGCTGAAAGCTAATCTTAAAGAAAACGGCACCAAGGCCGCGGTGCATGCCTGCACATTCTCTGCACAGTCAGAGCAGAAACCTGCAGAATTATGAGATTCACAGGCGGCTCATTAAGTCACTTTTGATGGAAATTAATGTTAGGGTTCACTGCGTACAATCACCGCGCGCAGCGATGGATGGAGGACGTTTAAATACACACAAACACAGTCAGATATTTGGACTCATTATTAGATACAAACCTCTTGGCCTGCAGCAGGGTGCAAAAGAAGCTCAGGCGCCACAAAGGAAAGAACAAAAGGCAAAAATACTACTGTGCCATAAACATTCCTCCAGAAATTCTATTGCAAAAAATGCAAACTAGCTCGTGTGTGCCTCAAATTTAAACTCACACTGACACATAAAAAAATGATCCACGCATGGTTTTTTCATTTGTTACACCTTAATAATAAATGCAGCTGAACGCGCGTAAAAACAGCCAAATAAAACACTCCACGGTGTGCTGCTGCAAAGGCAGGAAAGTTGATTTTAGATGCCACGAAAACAGAAGGCAGGCGTGAATCACTAGAAGCACATTCAGCATTGCCAAGTCCAAAACAACTGACTTTGACCGTCTGTGGTGTCTGTTATGTTCACCAAGCATTCACCATCCAGCCTCTGCACCCAAATCAGTCTATTGCGCGCGGGCAGCCATGACTGCAGCGTTAAGGCCCTGTTGTTTTCGGCTGGAAACGGAGTTTAACACTGGTGAAAGGATACTAACATGTCTGCAAGCCTCCATCTGTATTATTGTTTGCTTTTGTGAGTATATTTTTTGTCTATTACGCGTAAAATAGTACAGAATGTAAGCAAAATGTACAAAAATAATCCAGAAACTCATGGTTTTTGGAGGTCTGGCTGGCACTGGAAACTGAACGCAACATTATAATGAAGGCTGTACACATCCTAAAGAAATTCAGCTTTATTTTGAAGGCCACTACTGTTTTTAAAAGGACAAGTAGATTCTTTACAGCGCAGAGCCTGAAGGTCACACGCAATGTGAAAGCAGCTCCAAGGCTGTTGGCGTTTACAATTATTGGGGGGGTAAAATCAGCTCTGTGCCTCTCTGTCTTCAGCCCAAACCACACTTCAGTTTGACACACTCCCTGCAGGCGCTGAAGAACAAGCGAAGCAAAGTTTGGATATATTTTTAAAAAAAAATCTGGTGAAAAGATTGGACATCTGGTAACGCATGGAAACGTATGACGCACAGCAAAGAGTGCGTAAAACTATCTTCTAAAATATGTTGTAGACAGGCAACAGTAATGCAGGGACATTTAAAGAATAATGGAATTATTAGCATTAAATGTATATAACTTAAGTTTTTAAACAGACAGTTTAGGCGGCCTGTTGCTTGCTGTCCCCTTTTTCTTTCGTTCTAATGTCCATTACATCCAGTTCACTGTTTAAGAAGCTTTTAGAAAGTTTCGGGTTGTCATGATTCGCGTTATTGTTATTTTCTTCATTATTTGTGTTAATATTACTCTTATTGTAATTATTTGTATTATTGTTTGTTATAATTAGATCCCCTTTGCACATTTGCTGTAAAATATTGCGCACTGTTTCGTGTTTTGAGCATTAACTGACATTAAAATGTGCGTAAAACGAAAACAAATTAGTTTGATTTCACATTTCAAAACACACTGCAGGCAACGTTTTGTTATGCATAATAACTTCAACCACTTCTGCAAATATATTGCTTCAAAATTGTGCACATTGGTGATAGAAATACATTTAAGGGACGTTCATTTCTACATCTTCACATAGCAGGAGCGTATATATATTGCAGGAAGTAGCATTGCACAGGCTACTAACTTGACCTTAACTTTGTGATGGCGCCCCTGCTATCTTAAGCAGCCGCAGCTATATGACGCTGTCTGGCCGCGTTTGGCTGTAAAGCAATAAAGCAACAAAAAGTGAAGGAAACGTTGCGTGTTGGACGCATAGAAAACTCAGAGTAGCCGGTTGAAATAGTCGGAGCAATAAAAGCTAATAGTAGGTGAAACATGTTGTGTGGGAACGACTTAAAGCGGAGGGAAAAAACCAGACACTTTGGACACAACGGGCCTGCAGCAGATGAGTGTATGGATGCAGATGTGTGAAATAATAAATTGAACATAGAGCAAGAATGCGCCATACATTGACACGTTCAGCTTGGACAGATCTACAAAATAAAAGCCCCCAAACGTGGAAAAAACTAAAAAGGTTTTACAGCCACTAATCGAAGAAGCATGTCTTCGCGTTCCATAACAAATTACAGGTTTGAAATGTTCCTCTGACTTTCATGAACCTTTAAGATGACTGCAGTGTTGTGTCCTGCAGAGAAATTTGGTTGCAGTGCTGATGACGTGATGATGATGTAATCGCAGGGTGCATTAATAAAATTCGCTCTCGTGCGTAATGCGTTGTTGGTTACAGCTTGAGCCTCTTCCACTGAGTGACCTTAAACTTTGACAGTCCTCCACCACAAAGTCAAAATAAGAACTAACTGTTTGACAATATGTAAACAATAACCCTATTAGATAGGCCCATAACGCGCGCGCGCACACACACACACACACACACACAAACAAAATAGCTCATAATACGCACAGAGAAGGCCGTTTTTGGCGTATAAAGTCTATCTAACGCCACAGAGAAATTAAAGGATGAATATCTGGCTTCAGTTCCATTTGTTCACAGCCGCAGCAACCTCATGCTGACATGTGGAGGTTTTGGCCTGTTGGTGTGAGCTGCTGCTGGGTTTTACATTCACTGGGAGCAGGAATTACGCGTCTGCGCAGAGGAGGAATAATGAAAACAAGAGCACAGAAAAGAGAAAGAAAGATAAGAAAACTTTGGAATGATTCTTCATAAACACTATATTGAAGTCCAACTAAAAGTTAAAGTGACTCCTGCGAAATAAAAGCTGTCTGTAAAGATATTTGCAGTCCTCTCTTATTGAAGCAGACACTGAGGCTGACATTTCATTTAAAAACAAATGATTTGTTTTTCCATGAAATATGTCAAAGTGTTACTTCCATATAATCACGATCAGTCCGTAAAGTGAGGAGAATTCCGTTCAGCTGAAGTGAAATTATATCAACACTCGCACGCGCTTCTCTTTCCGCCGCTGCAGCCAACAAAAACACTGATGCCTCCTCTTCACTTCTGTTTAAAATCACTGGTAAAAATGTGTCTAAACACGTGTCAACTAACTTTAACAAGAAAGTTTACATCATCAAACCAGATAAATAAACGGATTAGCAACTGACGTGGGGATAACAAGAGTAAACATTAAGGGTTGAATTTGGTAGAACAGCAATTGAATATCCTGCCTAAATATATGAAATGATTCACAATAAGTTGCATACTCGTAGTTACAACATGATCTTTATTTACAAATGTTTTCATCTGCAGGTTGCGTCCATTTTACAAAATATCATGTCCGTGCGTAAAAACATGGCTGCTGGTCTGATGCGTAATCATATGTCCAAGGTAACATGCCCCCTTTAGAATAAGTTCAGTTACACGTTAAATACTCTCATTAATAACGTATTTGTATCGACTTGATCTTATAAAGCAGGGGCGACTCCGAAGCATCTTATCCGTGATCAGGTTTGTGTGACAGGAAAATTCAATATTATTATTTAATGTTTCTAATTTAATCTTAAATTACACACAAAATGTTACAAATTCACAAATCTACTCAACAGGCATTAAAGGAAATATCTCTACAGCACCGAATGCGGCGCTTTCCTCCAAACACCGACTTAGAATTTGGACGCGTCCGTTTGGGAGCGAAACGTCACTTTAATCAGATTCACAATAAATCCGGGGCAAAATCTGAATTTAATAGAATAACAGCACTTAGAAATAAACATGCAATCATTATATATGTTTCAATACTGACTTCAGTCCATGTTTCATTCGTCCGTAAACATGAACTTGACTGATCGCTTCCACATCAGGCCTACTCTGCATGCGCAGGCCATCATACAAATACACAACAACATATAGAACCATACTTCTGTTTAAATAGGGCGACAGTTTGGATGGGGAACAGTTACGCTTAAAGGTTATTATTTTACGCAGCTGTAGGCCAGCCAGGAGCAGGGCCTGCTGCCTCAGTGCGCGTTTGGAAAACCTCAAAAAATGTTTGTACACTCTTTTATAATATCATCATCTTCTATAGATTTTTATGAGCTTTAATATAATTGAACTAAGGATAAACTTGCAGCCCATTATGTGACAGGAATAAAAACATTTTATACACATCTATAAATACAAATCCATCCCATAAAGCGGAGGGGTGTGTGAGGCTGCATCGTTCATAGTAAACAGCATATTTCTGTGCGCTTCTGGTCACGATCAAGTCCAAAAGGTCATCAGTACGCAGAGAAAACGTGCTCGCGCATCATCAGCCGCTTCTTCTTCATCCTGCGGTTCTGAAACCAGATCTTCACCTGTTGGTCGCTCAGGTCCAGCCTGTCCGACAGCTCTTTGCGCTTCTGTCTGTTGATGAATTCATTCATCAGAAATTCATTCTCAAGTTCAGCCAGCTGCGGCTTCGTGTAGGGCTTCCTCTTCTTTCTGGTTTTCACTTGGGACGAGCACCACGGGGCACCTGGAGGGACAAACAAGGTTTATACTTTATAATTAACACCAACTGCAGCAGCACTGATAGAAACTGAGGGGATAAACAGCTCCCTGGTTGCGCTGTTGCTCATATCTTAAAAATAAAAATGGTTTAATAACATTTTAATGAATATAAATTAGGGTTATATGTACGTATAGAAAAGTATGGCTAATATTACCATGAACCCCTGACACAGTGGCCTCTGTAAGGATATTATGGGAGTATAAACACACCAGTCAAGCCACAGGAGATATAAACTGCCTATATAAAAAGCCATAGACACTCACTTAAACTATAAAATCCCCAAATAACCCAAAATCACAATATCATCTTTTATAATGGTTTGACAAACAGAAAAGATGTACTTCTATAACACCTACATCTATAGTTCCTATGTGTTATTTTATGGCTTTAATACAAGGGGGAATGGTGGAGAATAGTTCTATGAAACAGGCTACTTCACCTTCTGCAAAAGTGGTCCTGGAGCACGTGTGACTGGATGATGGCTGCGCGTGAGTCTGCTCCTGTTTGGTCCCGTTTAGTGACCCTGCAGAGTCCGGATCGAGCTGAGTCCGGCTGTCCAGGTCTGAGTATCCACGGTCAGAGGCGGCCCCGTGCTCTCTGGCGTAAACTTCACCCTGTCTGCAGGACTCCTCCGTCTTGCAGCTTGCGCCCTGAAAGCATCGAACCGCCTCCTCCAAATGCGCCTTGACATGGCCGCTGCTGGAGCTTGAATTTATAGACAGCGAGTTGGACAAAAAAGGCGGACAGTAGCCTCCAAAGGCGCGGCTCTGTGGTGGTGTCGGTGGCGGTGCTGCCGGTCCGGGCGCGCACGAACTTGGGGAAGTCCACGGGAGCGTGCACACCTCTCTCCTATTGTAAGGGATCTGATGCAGGCCGGGTAAGTGGGCTCCATTACCCCGCAGGTTGGAGAAATAGAGCGACTCAGGAGGAGCGAAATTCAGCAGAGAACCAACATAGCCCGGATTTAAAGGATTCCGCTCGCACATTTCCATGGAGCTTTCCGAAAACGCGTCCTGCAAAGCCTTTTAGCAACTCCTGAAGAATAAAGGGAAGGTAATTGTTGATTTGTTAATACGGCGTCACGTGATATGCAAAATATGTTGTTCCGCCCCACCCTTACTGCCAATACTGCAAAGCAAAATACTCCAAGAGGAAATATTTTGATACTGGATGGGTGGGTGAGGGGGGGGGGGGCGAAGGTAAAGTCCGAACATCTGTTTAGTGAGGGACATTTGAAAAATATGTCAGCTCCATTATTAGGGGCTTTTATTTTGAAAGTGCTAATATCTTTTTGGCATGCTATCATTGCGCTCACATGAAGAAGAACAACAAGGTGACACATGGACTGACCCATACAGTTCAAGGGTAAGAATTGGGCCTTAAATGCAGCACAGAAGACCAGAGGCGGTTGCGCTGCATTCAAAGACTTCATGAATTACGCCTATTAACAATGATCATAGATTGATAGAGATAGAGAGGGGGAGAGAGAGAGATTATCTCCTGATATTTGCTACAGTACAATGGAGATGTTTTTCCTGTGGCCCTTCTATTATGTGGTCTCTTAGCTTCGACGCTGAATGTGACTTAACAGAAACATTATGAAATGTTTTATTTTAATATTTAGAGAAACATATTTCCCCTCATTGTTTTCTGTTTTCTTAAAATCAACTTCATAACTCGCCTAAACTCATTGTCGGCCTTACGCTAGCTCGAAAGCATCGTTTTACGCCCTTTGTTTACATCCTGCAGGTTTCTATAAAGTCCTAATTCCCTCCATTTTTAAGGCCATACCTGCAATAAACTTGACCTCTCGTGCAGTTTGGGTTGATCGTGTCTAAACACGGGAACTTCAATGTTTTCCTGCATGAAGAAAAGAAGGAAAGGAGCATTAGAACCGTTACGCTCCTGGATGGCACCCTCACTGTACTATCCACCCTGAATGCAGCGCTGTGTTACTTTATATAAGTAAGCGTAGCGTGGCAATATTGTGAGGAAAATCTGCGAGTACAAGTCCTGCGTTAAAAACCAAACTCAAGTATCATCAGCAAAAGTGACTTCTGTTGGCTCCTGCGGAAAAATAGTCCCTGCGGATGTTTTACTATTACACTTTGCTTTGGGGAAACTAACGGCTGCGCTACATGTTTTAAGGTTGATTGTTTGGCATCATATTCTTTAAGATCATATGGGTGTATGGGTCAGCTTTCTTACAGGATATTTGCCAGTTAATCCAATTTTCACTTTTTAAAAAAAATACATCTTAAGAAGTACTATGCTTTTATCACAGCGTAAAGGAACACCGTCCAATATGCCAAAAATAAATCAGCAAATTTGGCGAAATGTTTTCACTAGAAAGGAAAGGTTTTTGTTTTTTAAATGTGACCTCAATATTAAAGTATAACTGTAGCGGAAATGTCGTGAAGTGAGCTATATGGTTGCGTAAAATGGAAATACTCAGGTTTAGTACAAATACCTCAAATTTTAAAGAAGACCAAAGAATGTAGCATCCAAGTCCAAGTGCATGTTTAGTCTCCTGCCAAATATCGTCAGTGTCCCCTTCCGCGACAGGAACATAATAATGTGTGTGTGGTACACAGTATATGTGTGTGCGCTTTTTATAAATTGTAATGTGTGTTTTATAATTCTATTACCATGATATATAAGGTAGCCTTTCATTATAACCAGAAGGAACGTTTTATTTAGGTCATTATTACGCGTAAATCAGGTTCGTTTGTGGTCTGTTTGGAGTTGTTTTGGGTTTTTTTATACAATGTGCCCCTGAAATATTAGTCAAAGACTGGATGAGATAAGATGTGTGTGTGTGTGTGTGTGTGTGTGTGTGTGTGTGTGTGTGTGTGTGTGTGTGTGTGTGTGTGTGTGTGTGTGTGTGTGAGATGGGGGTGGGGAATACTTCAAAATTACAGACACTGAGGACTTGGAGCAATTTGGTGTTTTAGAAGCCTCTGATAAGGAGGATGTGTTTAGGGTGGATTTTTTAAAATCAGATTTCTCTGTATCCTCGATGATCACTTCAGGGACCATCAAAAAAAGTATGTTGCACTGATGGGACTCTTTATGACAAATGTGTTCTTCGTTGTTCTTTGTTTGTTTTATTTTAACCAAAACTCTTTAGCCTAAAAAGTTTACTTATGAAAGACATTTCATTTAAATTTCAGAGCAAGTCTTTCATAATCACTTTATTGGGTAATCTCATCGAGTAGTTGCGGCTGTAATCCACTAGGGGGCAGTACATGTCCATATACGGCCTTCATCCTGCCATGCTGTCTGTGCTCTTCTCATTATATCAGCTTCTTCATTCTGAAATTAAACATCAGCAGCAGTTTCCATCAACTTTGGAGCTGTATGTTTTCCTGCTTATGTTAGAAATATATATTTTTTAAATAGTTAACATAATAAAAACCTCATGGGCATAAAAGTGACATTTACGCACGCAGGCCTCGTGCTTGCAGAAGACAAGTTAGAAAACAAACATAAGCCGGTAAAACAGGAGTGATAGTGGAACTCATCTTAGAGATGAAAAAAGGAAGACAAGTATATACAGAGGTGTAACAACCTGCTCCGCCAATCCGGCCTGTCCGTGCTTTCCACAGTAACACCAAATGGAGCCGTCAGTCATGTAGCTAATCAGAGGAAGCGCTGATATGAGCTGAAGGACACACTGGAGGTTATACCCGGCTGAGGATGTTGCAATCAACGTGGGAAACTTCTAGAAACTGGCTGCATTTCATTCGTGCAGCACAGAAACAAAAGAAGTGTTTTAATGTGAAATATTTGAGCTTAATAAATGTGAAGCTTAATAATTATACACAATTAAAACAATGGCAACATTATTAACACAACTGGCTGCTTTTTATTTTTATTTTTTTAAAGCAAACGAAAGTAAATTATACAGTTTTAACTCTGGATCTTCTCTCTATTCAGGCCAAACGACAGATGTATGAAAGCATGTCTGAAAGACACGTGCGCAATTATAGCCAAAAAAGAAATTAAATTAGGCCTACGTACAAAAGGTAAACGGAACTAATTTCTCCTCACTATAAAACCTGTTAATTTTACAATTGAAGACAGAAAATTAAAACAGTTTCAGCTCATGCCTCCTGGCTGGAGGTGCGTGAGGTGCGTAATGTGCGTGTGCGTATTTCACCGTTTTGCGTATTTTTTCCTCTAAACGTGGTGTTTAATAATAAACGGCGCAGAGCTCCTATGAGCCAAATATCCATTAAATAAAAAGCATTGCAGTGGAAATACATTAAGTCTCCTCTTTGTCTTTATGAATATCAAAAGTTTCTATCATGTCGCCTTTAAGTCTGTCGCGTAAACAGGCTAAAGTTTGTGTCAGTGTGGCTGCAGCTCCGAGCATTACAAAATCAGAGAAGTTTTAGTGTAGACTTTTAGTGTCTTTTACAGCTCTTCGTCCTTCATGTTTAGTGTGCGAGGAGCCAAAGTGAGAATCTGCAGTCTGCGAGGTTTCCTTTGAAGGAAGCTCTCCGCCGTCTATTGTCCTTGGTAATAAACTTGCTGCTTCCCTCGTTCAAGTTCTCTGGCTCACAAACGTTGCCCTGAATCTTCCAAGTGCTGAAATCTGAACACTGCTTGGAGACTTGGGAAGACATGTATTTTTATTCCTTTTAAGTTAACAGAGTGTAGGCGAACATTTCATTCACACTTTCTGGCATAAACAGGTTCTCTGTTTTAACATTAAGTTATTTGTTTTCCTTATTGTGTCCATTTGCAGCCTACAGGAAACATTTAAACTCAATTTCTCTAAAGTGTCCACAAGTTTTTGACGGAACCTACAGGCCCAGAGGGTACAAGAGTTTATTTTATGTGTCGGCTAAAACTGGGAATCTCCCATTTATCGGCTCTATTATGAGTTCAGTTTTCTGAAGAGTCAAAACGGACATTTTCTGTACACAAAAGTGAATCGCAAGTGATAGAATAGAAACGGAAGTATTAAAAATAAAGTGGTGAAGAAGCCAGGACAATGTGAAGGTAAGTCTGTTCAATTTAATTAAGTTAAATGAGGACTTTCCAAAATAAGCTGAGTGAGTTTGGTGACTAAAAATCAGAAGAAACTGGAGCGTGAACCCACTTTTAATTTGGAAGAACAGTCTGAGACATTATCACCGGAGCAATGTTTAAAAAGCACCAACATGTGATTGAATAATATCGTGCACACGGGTTTGTTAGCAGTATTTAGCAATACACAAACGAATACCTTCGTTTTATTACAACACGTAAGAGGAGGAGGATGATAGTTTGGAGTTACTCGTGAACACACCTCGAGATAAAACAAAGAATCGCTTCAAGATGGCACAAAGCGAATAGATATCTGTTCACTTGTTTCTAATTATTTAAATTCTACTTATAAGCTTAAAAGTTCGCTCTGTTCACAGACACTTGGCTATCATTGTAATGCCTTTTTTATTTGCCACATTAAACTTTTACAGCCTTTACGGCACCACAAGTAAATAAGAAGTAGATAAATACAGAATAAAGTCATACATTATAAGAAGGCTATACTGAATAAAAGTGGCTAAGTGATAGCTGTGTGTATATTTCACATGTGAGTAATACAGTCAGCTAAAGCAGTCAAGGCTACGCGACAATATCACATCAGGCCGAAAATCATCACGGCTGTGATTCGGTCGTGTAGGCACGAGCCCGCAGGCCGAGAGCCGCAGATAATCACAGCCGTGCTGATATTCAGAATAACATCACGACCTTCAGTGTGATATTGCTTTTATACAACAGTTAGGCCTATACAAGCGGCAAATAGTTACAAACAGGAATTATCAACAACGGATTATTATTTGCTCCACCTATACAACTAGTCCAACAACTTAACTGAAACTGGACTTTTGTTGCCAAGCAACCCAAACATTCTCCAGCACTCTGTGTCTACAGGTTACCATTGTTTTTTATCATGCTCACTTATCTTTATTTAATTCTTATTTCACTTGTTGATGATAACCAGTGAAATAAGATTCTACCGTGTGATTCAGAGCTTGACTAATGTAGACACACGCGGTCTGCTGTCATATTAATTAACAGTATTCAGAACATGTAGCTGTGCTGGAGTGATACAGAGTGAAAAGTCCCATTGGTGTTGTACTCTATGTCAGCACTCATCGAATGCCTCTTGTCCAATCAGATTACTTGGTGGGAACTAACTGTTATATAATATTATACAATAGGACGATGTTATTACAGGATACAGGACAAATGAGGCCTCAGACCTTGTTTGTCGTGTGAACTATACAGGTGAAAATAAGAAAGGCTATTTTGTGTTTTGTTCTCCAGTTTTTGATTAAATAGTAAGATGTAGTTTTTAGTACAATTTACTCCATTTATGTTGATTTCTTTTAGCTCAATGATAAAGCCTGAGTTGTGCACTGATGGAACTAGTTTCGCTGCAGACTTTATTTGGAGACGAGGCAGGCCAAGCTGTAAAATAACCGCTACTTTTTTTTATGTAATATTTAACTTTTGGGAACCATATGGGAGCTGTCCTGTGCATCATCATGTCAGAGCTGTCTGTACATGGCCTCCTGTGACCAAATAGAAAATAGCTAGAGCGCTGTAATCACCTTGGTGGTCCTTAAACTGCTCACGTGACATGGTTTGGATCTGTCATTACTTCAATAGTCATATGTTTTAGGTTGGAGCAACAAGTCTGGATCCTTTCCTGCTATTTGGTTGGCTTGTTTGCAATTACAAGAAGTCGCCACTAGATGGCGCCCCCACTTAAGGAAAGAAGTCTGCTCATGAGCAAAGGCTTAAAGCAACAGCGTCATTTGGCATCGATCAGTTGGTTGCTTGGCTCTAAATTTATTATTTATTTGTTGTTTTTAAACCAGTAAATCAATCAATCTTTTATATGACAACGAGAAGTTTTTCAGAAATATTTCCAGGCACTCCAGAATTCTTATTGGCTGATGAGACTCAGCTCTCGCGTCAGTACTCATTTGACTCTTATTTTGAAGGGTATAGTTATGGTGGTGTTTGAGTGACTGATCTCCATCTGCATCCTGTAAACAACCATTTAATTACAGGTGCACGTGCAGAGCAGATATGAATTTTAATCTTGTGGCGATTTTGGCGCCCCCTGTGGATAACAACAGTACACCCTCACCATTAAATGTCCTGGCAGGAAGAGTACAGTCAAAAACATCAATGTGCAATGGCTCCTGTGAGTCTGAACAACATACCTGCAGGTTGGTGTGCATGTTCGTCTGTTTACACATGTCAGTGACAGCAGCTGCCTCTGGCTTGATGTGTTTTAAAAAGTCTGTATGGTAAAGGCACTTGACTATTTACTCCAAACTCTGGAATATGCAATGGTTGCAGGATATCCCCATCCGTGCACACAAAAACTTCTTGCAACTTATAACAAAAAAAGAGAGCTTCTAAGATTTCAATACACATATCAAACTTTGGCATTATCAATTACCTAACACATTTAATTACATAAACATGTTTAAATTATAGCTTAACAGACACCTACTTAATAAAGGACTTATATAAGGACTCTTTCAGAGTATGACAGAGGCCAGATGAACCCACACACACACTGTTTCTTTTCAGGCTGGAGGCTTTTGAATTATCTGCATATATGTGGTGATTATGCTTATTGAGTTTTCTGCTTAAAGCTCCTGTGAGGAGTTTTTTGGTGGTTATGAAACAGACTGATGTATCTATATGACCTACAAAAGTAAGCAAGGCCAATAGGGATTTTTTGTAGATGTTTTCGATGCCTGTAACTGCTGCTGCGCAGAAGGTGTCAGACAAGGAGACTGACAGCACGTGTTCGAAACAGCCTTTGTTTACATTTTTCTCAATTAGTTATGTTAAAATGATAAAAGAAAGCAGGGTGAGATTTTTCACCAGAAAACACAATTCACACATGTACAGGAGAAGATCAGCAAAGAGAGAAGAGGTGAGGCTTTGCCCACAGGGGGCGCCAAAATCAACAAACGAAAGAACTCACAGGCGCTTTAAAGAATTACCATTATACAACAGCTTTTTCTGATTGGACAAGAGCCATTCCATGAGTGCTGATATAGAGTATAACAGCACTGGGTCAGTTAACTTATTTAGTTCTATATGTAGCTGTTTATATGTAACTGTTGTATGAAAGCAATATCACATCTGAAGCCGTGCTGAATATCAGCACGTCTGTGAGTGCTAAAGATAATCACAGCCGTGCTGATATTCAGTACAACAGCACAACTTCAGATGTGATATTATTTAAAGATGTAAAAAATAATTAATTTAAATGAACTGTTAAAGGACTTAACTGTTAGTGGCAGGGACTTTTAACTCCATGTTTGTATCTGACCCACTAAGTATTAACACGCACACAAACTTGTTTAAATTACAGTTTTACAGATGTCAAGTTAATAATGGACTTTTTGGACTAAAAGTATGATAGAGGTCAGATGAAGCCATACAGATAGCGTTTCAGGATGTAGGTGATTCATTATCTGCATATACAGGGTGATTATGATTACTTTGTGCATTTTCTTAAGTTATAACCGCTAAAGGACTGCTTGCATCTCGTACTGCCCTAATGAGTGCACTCTGTCGGGTTTTCAGGAGTTTAGGTGGAGTTATTTAGCATCTGTGCTTCACAACAACAACATATAAACACAGTTTAACAAATAATTTCTCAAATATCAGCAATTAAATGAGTAGTTTTGCTAATTGCAATACAATTCAGAGAGCTGTCATAGACCCTCTGAAAGACTAACTAGCAGCCACAATGGCTCAAAGTTAAAGACGTCAAAGAGCTTCAAGGTGCAGTTCCTCTAATGGCCACTGGAGGCTGCATCCCATCAACTTCTCACAGGAAATATAGTCAATCTTTTCTTCCGATATGCCTTTAATATGCATTTTTAAAAAGGGATATTTTGACCTGCAGTAGAAAAAATTATTCTAAATATTTTAAAGCTATTGTTTTATGAAGCCTTACACCAAAGTTCTAACAAAAGGCCCATGTACCCACTACACACAGGTGATTATGAGTGGGTGTTTTCAGACTAAACCTGACATCTCTATGACTCTCCTGTGAGCCGTGTTGCTGCTGTAAGGGTGGGACAGCTTAAACCTTCATCTTTCAGGTGCAGGTGCATCGCATTCTGGCCAACTTGTATCCCAAAATGAAGTTTCATCAGCAGAATAACCAGAAAGAAATGTGATTATGCAGGCCCTTTTAAATGCTTAAAAATAAATGATAAATTATTTTTTACAAAGAAGAACAACTATTTATCCTACAAAGGGTCATTAGTGCTGGCCAGGATGCACAGGAGGGGCCTTCTGAGTGTTTTTCACTTAACCTTTAATACAATTAATTTCTGTTTCCCTAATACAATAAGATGAACAAACTGCATTTTTAAAACACTGGAAAAAATAAGTCCCCCACCTGCATCACCACACCTGACCAAGCCACGCCCCCGACATAAAGCCTGCCCTCTGACCTGTCACTCACCTCTTTCCTACCAAGCCAAGAAGAACAAAGAAACCATGTGAGATACCTTATTTGTTAATATAAGATGCATCATTTAAAATATAACACTTTGATTTATATTTACTCTGCTAGATTCCCTTTTTATTACTTTATTGAGTGGATACATTAATGATGTAAGTTTAATAAACATAATTCACTTACCTTAACATTATTATTCGTTTAACATGATGGATTAAGATTTCATTTTGTCATTGTTTTGTAGATAAAATCATCCATATAATTAATACCTTCAACCTGTTAACATGCAACTGCAATAACCTGTATAAACAGCACTGGATCTCGTGTTTGATGTGCACACAACATCAGATGTTCTCTGAACCAACGACGGCTACATCAGAGCAATAACATCGTAGCTTTTTCAGGTAGTCTTTTGGCATCTGCTCTTTTCCTCCCTCTACAGCCCAAAACTTGCTCTGGATCACCGACAGTATGAGCTGCTATTAGAAAATATCCCGCTGTGCCCGTCCTCGATCTGCTTCTTTAAAGCCCATAACTGAGAAGGTTGCCCAAATTTAACATGCAACATTGCAAAGTAGGCTGCTTATGTGTGAATTATCAAACTTCAGATTGTAAATTTTCTTTACATGTCAGCAACAATCCATTCAGAGTAGTCCAACATTTTACCTGGAGAGCACCAGTAAGAATCTATGTGCCATGAATGGACCTCTGAAGAGCCACTGCAGGTCCTTCACATGAAACACTTCACGCGAATAAGACAATGTGACTGCCAGCATGACTTTTTACTAAGCTTTAATCTGTAAATAACCTATTGTACTATTGTTATTATATTAGGCACATATTTATATTTATTTTGTATGTCTCTCTTCCCTTATGTATTTTTTGTACTCTAACCTTGGAGCAACCTGGCACAAGAATTTCCTTCAGGATGAATAAAGTTGTATTCTAAGTAGAAATGCAGAAGAGTGGAGGGAAGAGCTGTTGACTAAAATGATGTGTACAGATATGAACTCGTAAAGTGGTGATAACGGAATGTTTGCTCTATTATTAGGTACCTAATTATCTGTTTATATGGACCCAGTACTGAAACTAAAAAGAGAAGGCCATATGAACACACTCATTTAAGAATGTATATAGAATTCGAGCCATGTGACCAATCAAAGCCCTTTTAACTTTTTTTATTAGCCAGTCAAGAGAAAAGATAATCAGTATATTCAGTCTATGTGCTGCTCAAAGTAGAATATTTTTGTCACTGCAAACATGATGTGCAACTTGCCATTAATGCAACAATAAATGAGTAAATACAGCAGCGAGACGCATTAAAAACAAACGAGGTAACAAGGTCCGACACATGAAGGTGTGCAACAATAAAAAGGCAGGTGTGCCTTTAGTGGAGTAAAACTGAAAGAAATATTTAGTCGCAGGTTTTCAGTTTAAACCTTTCAAAAGTGTCTGCAGTGATAAAATATGTCAGAAGGTGAAACTCTCTCCTTAAAAAGATTCATCAGCTGCACATTAATGTATGCAAATGACCTCATTATATTAAATGTAAATTCCCAAAGCTCCAAGAGGAAATCACACATCTCCAGCACAATGTGGTGTCTTCCTTCAAAATAAAAGAAAACATTGTGTTCACTAACAAAGAGAAGGTGCGTTTTACTTTGTTAGGAAATTAATGAATGGGTTTTATCCTGCCAGTTGTAAAACACGATTCTCCTACATAAGATCAGAAAAAGAAATGACTGAGTATAGGGTGAAATATAATCACTGAAGCTGCATGCAGAAAGCTGATGAAGTGAAACTGAACCCTTACATTTGGCAGTACTCAGAGATAGGATTGAACGTGCCAGGCTCTTCCAGCGCTTTTCTGTTCATGTAAATATTTGTGTTAACTATTCATCTAACGCCATGCACTGATATCTCTGACCAGGAATGATCCAAAAGTGCTCTGGACAGACTCAAGTCATGACATCAGGTAAACTCCAGCCCACGCCTCCCATTCAACATCAGTGAGAGCAGTTAATATGTCGGCCTGCAGGAGGCGCCAGAGGACGCGCGGAGGATCATCTGATGATGCCTTTAGAGGCATCTCACATCGTGAAACCAGGAGTCCACGCATGGGTGTTATGTCTTTACACATCGAGTCCCTGTTAGAGTTCATATGATGCATCTATGTGCGCGTTATTTACATAGAAATAGCGCAACTAAAGCAGCTAATAAAGGTTTACACACAAAGACATCAAGAGGAGAGGACTCACAGGCAGATGAGAGATTCTGTTAAAAACCGTAAAATAGTAAATATATTAGCCGTTCAATGTGAGTAATTCGTTTAAATTCAACATTTCATGCAAATCAAAAGGACAAAGAAAATGTTAAGATTTTGCTGCAACGAAAAAGAAACATGCAACAGAGAGCAGAAAAGGTTGAATAAATAAGGATTCATAACAAAAAAGATACGTCTCAGTTTTGTTAAAAAGTAGTCCCCCTGATCTCCCAAATACGCTGCTTCTTTATGCATGAATAAATGTAGAAGTGTGTGTGAGTAAATGCGTAATAATGCGCGTATTATCACCACATCAGAATGAGGCTCTGACGAAGAAAGAATTTTGTGGGGGAAAAAACAAAACAAAAAAAGGAGAAAAGGTGAAAAGATAAATCAACATGATCTTAAAATGTAGAAAAAATAACACTTTTTGAGTCGTTTTACATTCTGGCACGTTTTCTCTTACGCACTTTACGCACTGATTAAGTGGCAGAAATTGTGTAAAATAAAAATTAGCAGAAAATGTAAAAGCAGAAGGATTAGAGAGAGGGAGGGCGAACAGAGAGCGGGGAAACAATAGAGAATCAAAGCATAATAATATTCCTAAATGAAGAGGGAAATGTTGCGCCGCTCATTTTATTAATCAGACTGTCAATTTCACCCAAGAGGCCAAACCCAGGAGCAATGTGAAACAGACTCAGAGATCAAGCCAGGGACACGCAGCTCTCCTCCTCACTCCTCTTCCTCTCCTCTTGGATATTATTCGTCTGACCGAAGGCCGCCTCCATCATCAAGTGACAGCCCTCTCCTATTTATTTGCTTATAAACCTGTTACAATAAATGATCATTGGAGCGACGTCAGCCGAGCATTTTAACCGCGAACAGCAGCATCCACTTTTTGATGAATGACAGCTTTGCAGCCGCGGGGAGGATGCACGCTTCACTTTGAGCAGTCGCTCGTCGATTGCATCCAGATTCTTTCACATTTTGTGCGTCTTGCTTATAAAAAGCTTTAGAGACACTTATTTAGAGACAGTTGCACGCGGATTTAGCTTCGACACAACTCATTGGTGCTGCAGCCGGCCCCCTTTTGGACAAGTGTTGTGGGGTTGTGTGAGTGTGTGTGTGTGTGTGTGTGTTTTTTTTTTCTCCGTCCTGCTTAATGATGGAGAGGATAAGAAAAGAGATGATATTGATGGAGAGAGGGCTGCACAGTCCGGTCGCAGGGAAGAGGCTCTCAGACAGCACGCCGGGAAACTCAGTGCTGGAGGCCCTGGAGAACTCGCAGCACAGCGGACGCCTAAGCCCGAGAATAACTTCGGCTTCCCTGCATGGAAATCTGGGGGACATCCCGACGAAAAGCAAATTTGAGATTGACAGTCTTTTCGGCACGCACCACAGCAGCGAAAATACCTCCTCGGCGGAAATTTCCTCGTCAGAAAGCCGAAAGAAAATGAGCCTTTACTCCGAAGTTTCTCCAGATTCTGATATTAACAGTGATGTGGAGGTGGGATGCCCCTCGCACCGCTCCCCGAGCCAGCACAAGGAGAACAACAAAGGTAACATTTCATTTTTATGCATTTATTTATTTTAAATCTGCTGCTAAAGTTTGATGTTAAAATAGCTATTTTGTGTTATTATCAATAATACTAATCTCTATATATCCATAAACAAAATAAATACATTCAAATATTATGATTAAATAACATATTATTCCACTACTATTACTATAGCTATTGCAATAAGCACTATTATTATATTTATAAAACAATGGTCGAATGTAATATTAATGAAAATACAATTTATTTGCTTTATTTTGAGACATTTTACACCAATCGTATTCGTTTTATTATTATTAAGCTGTGAAATATACTGCAGCCCCCCACTCATATGTTTTGTATATTTTCTATTTCAATAATTTGTCATTTAAAAAACAAATCATTTATTTTATTTTCAGGTTTTTCAGACAGTAACTCCGGCTCCTCCAGCTCGAACTCCCTCGCGAATATGAACGGTAACTCATCGGGAGGATCAAACAATTCCAATTCAGACCAAGTGAGGAGGTATCGGACTGCTTTCACCAGGGAACAGATCGGAAGGCTGGAAAAAGAATTTTACAGGGAAAACTACGTTTCCAGGCCGAGAAGATGCGAGCTAGCCGCGGCGCTAAACCTGCCCGAAACTACTATTAAGGTAACAGATTAATCTTCATTATTCCTGTCCACTGTGTGTGTATGTGTGTGTGTGTGCGGAGAAAATAATAGCTTATTATAATAACATGAAGTAGAATATATAATAATTCACATCAGTATTTCTGCATATTTTCTAGTGTTTTATTTGGATTTTACGCACAAAGACGCTTTTATTTATTCGCCACCACCCTGGATCAAATCAACCGTTATGTACAGTACATGCCACAATTGATCTTTTTTCTGGTAAATTAAATGGGCATTTATAGGATTTTTTTTGAATTAGTACAGGGGTAAATATGTGTAAATTTAAGCTTGGAAACAACATGGCAGCTTCAGTCTGAACCCTGTTACTCTGTGTGCAGGTGTGGTTCCAGAACAGGAGGATGAAGGACAAACGGCAGCGTTTGGCGATGTCCTGGCCCCATCCCGCAGACCCCAGCTTCTACACCTACATGATGACGCACGCAGCAGCTACAGGAAGCCTACCTTACCCTTTCCACTCGCACATGCCTCTACATTACTACCCGCACGTCGGTGTCACGGCAGCAGCAGCCGCCGCGGCCGCCACCGGGGCCGCCTCGTCACCTTTCGCCACCTCCATCCGGCCCCTCGACACTTTCCGGGCGCTCTCCCACCCCTACTCACGGCCGGAGCTCCTGTGCAGCTTCCGGCACCCGGGACTCTACCAGTCACCCGCAGGCCTCAACAGTTCCGCGGCAGCGTCGGCGGCCGCGGCGGCTGCGGCAGCGGCGGCGGCGGTCAGCGCGCCGTCAGCCGCCGGGCCTTGTTCGTGTCTCAGCTGTCACAGCAGCCAGGCCGCGAGCGCGCTCGGCTCCAGGAGCGCGAGCGCTGACTTTACCTGCACAGCTTCCGGGCAAAGATCCGAGAGTGGATTTTTGCCGTATTCTGCCGCTGTTCTCAGCAAGACCTCAGTCCCGTCACCAGACCAGCGAGAGGAAAGTTCACTCAACAGATAACTCGACATGCAGCACACATGAGCGTTTGCTATTTTGCTCTAGTCCTACTTTAGGGGATAGGCCTACTTTAAAACACACCTGGGTTTATTAGGCAGCATTTCAAAGACAAACACACACAAGAAAACATTAAGAATAATTTGATAGAGTCCAAAAAACTCTTTATAACGAATCAGACATGAATAGCTGAGCACCGAACTTTTTGCCACTTAAACTTTTGTAAAAGCGTGTGCCCTTGTGTTGTACCAGTAGAGCAGTTTTTATGGGCTGTGCTGGATTAATTTCTACACATTTGGAAAAATAACAGAACATGTAGTGTATCAATTTTGTTAAGGCATTGTGCCTTTTTAAATTAATTTATTTCTAACAACAAATTAAACCAAGAACTGTTATTGAGTCACAAAAGCTATTCCATATTTTCTGCGTCAAAAATAGCCAACATTGAGCGTGACAAACCCAGCCTGGCTACCTTGTCTCCTTTGGTTTTTAAAACAGAAACTGTGGGCTAATTATGCTACCTAAATTTAGCTAGCAGAACGTCCATGCTATTTCCGCCCAGCAGCAGCATATCTTTCTTCACTATACAGGCCTAATAGACTGAGATTTTGGCAGGAAAGCCCCCTCCAACACCCAGCCTCTGCTCTGTGGGGACTCCCCTAATCAGCTCAGAAAGGTGCATATCATTTTGCACCGCGTCTTTTGGTGTCAATTTTTATGTTAATAATGAGAGGATCATGACAAAAATTGCCAATCATGTACCTAGATGGAGCTCCTTTGAATACACGACTGTAAGAAAGTTGCTCGTTTTGAGACCCGCTGTCATGTGCTAACAACCCGCGGAGGGAAGTCATTAGACATACAAAAGAGCCGGAACAAAGCGACAGTGCTGGTACACACAATGCACCGCGGAAGGATAATATCTGACACATAAAAATATTAAAGCAGACCCTTCACATTCTGCCTGCTGATACCTCCACACACAGTAACCTCTCTTCTATTTACATTGCTGAACCTCATTATATCAAATCCAGTATTTTCATAAGTGTGTAATCCCTTTAGGACCTCTTCACACTCACACACACACACACTCACACACTGACGGGACTCAGACAAAATAGCCTGGCTTTACACTCTGTCTGCGCCTGTAAAAAGTAAAAATGGCTATGTGCTATTTTATTCGTTCCTGTTGGGACATCACCAATATGTTAATTATAAAACATGTGACCTGTAAATCGTGAAATATTTTGCAAATATTATTGGATAGTCCTACTGATAGTTGAAAACTGAATTATTGATTATTGCCCTGGAAAAGGCTTCATAAAATGTGGATGGTAGGCTATTTTTTAAATTTTTTTATTTATTTTGTGTGACTTGCTGAATGTTTTTTTTAATGTTAAAACACTGGATGTACACGCCAACAAGGACCATCAGATAGCCTACAAATTGGCCCATGCAGTCCAAATTCACGATTTGTATTTTGTGCAAAATTAACACTGAATTTTTGGAGATGGAGAACATTTCTTTTGGAGGCTTTTAAGGGCTGCTAATCGAGCACTGAAATTTAAATGATGAAAATAGTATTGGCCTTTTGTCCCTGGGGTCTCTGTTATAACTCTATATCTCTGTATTTAAATTATCAATGACTGTATGAATTTAAATATTTTAACTTGAAAAAAATGTGCAATATGAAATGTAAATCATGTTATTTATTGATCGTGTTTGTTCTTGGAAAATAAAGGGAAAAAAAACCTTTACACATTTCCGCTTCTTGGCGCTTCTTGATGACGCAGAAATTGTTGAAAAAACTAAATCGCGGTCTAATCAAAAGTTTATTTGATTGCTTGGAAGGATGTACACATTTTTTAATAAGTCAAGGACATTATATTGTATATTTAGGCATTCAACTGGGACAATGAAGACATGCTAGGCTTATTTAGGTGCTGTGACACATTTTCTATAGAAAACACCGTGTAATATTAATTAAAATCACGTGGAAAGCTACAGGGAATATGAGGCCTGCCATCACGGGTCATTCCGGCCCTATAATTTACCATTATTTTTACATTACCTCTAAATGATACAAGCTGATACTGTCGTTAATTGCACTTGGTTAAAATACAGCCTCCTCCAGAACGCCCCCGGGGGACTCTGTAAGATAAGTTGCTTTTTTGAACGTCCCCATTAAAAGAAATAGGATTAGGGCAGCAAATATGGGCGTGATATATCACCGTGTTTCCTTGCTCTTTACTAAAGCGAGGGTTGCAACCCGTACAACAAAAGCATTGAGATAGATGGAGGTGTAAAAGGGAGAAGACAAGAGGCCAGAAAAACACACTGGCCACAATAACACGATTAGTTTTGTATCCAATGTGCACGACTGCAAAAAGAATTCATCATAATGCAGAAGACTGTCTGTCACCTTCGCCGAATGGTTTTTGACAAGAAAATAAATCTTTGGGCTTGTTTAATATATTTTATATTTTCTTTATTTCGGTGCTAATAGAAAAACCAAATTAAATGTCCAGCAGCGAGATAGAAATGCAAAGATCGATGATGCTGCCCCTACTGTCCAATCAGCCCCGTTTAATTGACTGTATTTTCAGGGTAATTGAACTGCTTGTTGTAAATTGAGGATTTTATAGAAACGACATGAAAAGTGCATTTACTGACATTCATCGCATCTTTGACATTGATTATCTGATCAGCGCCGTGTCATGCTAACCTCCAATTCTTCATTACACACTGTTTATGAGCTGTTACAGAACAACTCGCTTGTTCCACAGTGATTGATTGCCTTATTAACGCGTGTTCTTGTAAGTGTGACCGGACTGATTACGATGCATATGTTTAGAATAATGTTTCATTTAGCTGACTGCGAGTAATGCAGGGTGACAGCTGCTGCGGGAGGACAAAAAAACCGAAACTACAGGGAGCAAGCGGGGCCAAAACGCATTTAAGGTGGAACTAGAAGACAGCACTGAGCCTTTAATGGTCAAATGCAGTCACTCAAGGGCCAGATGAAGGACTGGCAGCTCAGGAGGGTCTTCAATGAGCCACATGAGGACTTAAATATAACATTATTAGAACTAAAATCACTGCCTTTTGTTTGGTTCCTTTTAAAGCAGGAATTTATACCCAAAAAATGTGAGATTACACTCCAACATCTCAGACTTTTCTTTAAACATATTGTCCCCACATTTAAGTCTGATGCAGTGTTTGCAACTGACATACCAGCTGTTACATCCAAACATTGAAATCAATCAAATTGCATCACAAAAGCACATACACCTAAAATCCTCTTTAGGTTGAAAAAACCCCCCAAACATCACATTTAGCTGGAAAATGTTCTGAGCCACATGAAGTGCAGCCTGCAGAGATTTATGCCACCATTATGCTTCTAAAGTAGTCCCTGCTCTGTTTGTCTCAAATCATTGCCTCTGTTCAAATGTTACTTTCATATATTACATGACATTAATTCAACTATAGCTCATTAAGACAGAATGAAATGGTTAAATTAACTTATCAACTCATAATGATGATGAATGAGGTATTAATTCAGATACAAGCTGGGCAATTTGCAATTTTGCGCGTTTTGATGGTTCTCAAATAACATTTAATACAACGGGTCATCCCCTCAATCAATTACATGAGCGTACGAGTCGGCCGGATGGAAAATCCTTTTTTCATGCATATGTATTGAAACGTGTTCTCAATTATCTTTGGAAATTGCTTTTATTGGTTTAAAGCCCGGTTCTTGCGGTGCTCCTCAGCTCTGGATGTGGTTAAGGTGGTGCAATAAATCGTTCTTCAGCCTGGGACACTTTTATTATAAGCTGACGTTTATCTTTGATATACTTAGCATGTATTTTGAATATATTGTTTCGTATTATGTTTCAGGAATTTGGAAGAAAAATGTTTCTAAAATATAGATTTTAGAGAAGAACTTTTAAAACACTGCATCATTTATTTTGGTGTATTTAGTCCTGGAGAAAGAACATCTGTTCTAACCAAAAAGAAATACATGACAAAATATTCTTTAGAAGATCTGACGTCTTGCGCAACTGAATGTTCGCCTCCTCCAAGATCTTGTCCACTGTAATATAAATATTAGCCTCCTAGCGAGAAGCAAACATAAAATGATCAGGTCATCAGAATTTCCAAGGCATATTAACCCAATAATGTGCATCCTGTGAATGTACAGGATGCATGCCTAATTGTTATATTTAAGTAGTAACAAGTTGGGCTTTTACATGTTAATTTCCATGTATTATCATATATCCCTCTGCATCCTGAGAAGGTTCGGTCCCAGGTTAATTCTTATAGTCTCACTGAGACTCACTTTGCCGCTCTCTCATTTGAATAAGATGAGATGGGATCTCTATGGGAACTTATGACAGCACACACAACACAATTGGAAGTTGCTAAAGTCTTAACATGTTATTACGTGTTACCACTGTAACAGTCAGAGTGATTTTACGTTGGTTTTAAATTCATCATGCTTTGGTTATATTGACTATAATAAAATAAACAGTCCTATTTTGTACAAGTGATTTTCTCTTATATGCTTCTTCTCATTACAGTCAATACATCGTGGACTTGTCTCTGGAGTAACTCTTTAATAAGTCTGTGTCCCAAGAGGTTTTCCTATTGCACATTTTTGACAAAATATGCAGAAGCGAAGCCTTGAATAATTCAGGGTTATGTAAAAGACAAGATTATTTATCCAGCAATGAGACTAAAGATGAGAAAGGATCCGGACCTGCCTGAAGCTTGTGGTTACAGAACTATCAATGTTCGCAACTATGAGCACATTTCTAGAGGGTGATTGACTCAGACAAGTGTGCCGCTACTTCTTATTTTGCCACAAGATGCTGTGAGGACACGTCTCCCCAGTGACCACTTCACTGTTTGGATTTCCCTGCTATTACAGGATGTTCAAGTCAAAACGGAGACAGTGTTTGGACATGACACATTCCCTAATGCATGTATGGAGGATCCTCAATTTTTGACCTAATCCGAGATTTTCAGATGTGCTCGATTGTGAATACTTTCAAGACCAGAAATACAAAGCAAAAAAAGAAAAAATATAATCATCAAACAATATGACAATGTTTTAAGTGAGCAACCCAACCCAAGAGACCCAACAACATTGAACTAAGAGCCAGTAGTCTGACTAGGCAGAAACCTCGAGCAGAACTACACTCATTGGTGAACAGCCATCTCCGACGACCTGATGGGCTGAGCAAGTGTTAAATAGAAAAACACTAAAATTGTGTCACTTTGTACAAGCTTTTTTCTTATATTCAACTGTTGTTGTATTGAATTGCATTAAAACAATCTTTCCTAAGACCATTCACAAAGTAGCACAGTATATGATCCCAATATGTGAGCAGAGTAGGTGTCACCCTGCTGTGTTTATCCAAAAGAAAGTTATTCATTTTGCCCGACTACAAATCACCACCAGACAGACAACCAGTCAACAAAATTGCTGGTGTTTTACATTTTTCCTCCAATGACAAATTAACAAACTCACTTACCTCTCAAGACAATTACACTTCCAACAAATATGATTAAATGCATTGTCTATAAGACTTTCAAGACAGTGATATAGCGTAACACAAAAGCATATTGAGCCCTATTTCAAACAGAAAAGCTTTTTTTTTGTTTTAAACAAATGCTAACCCAGTTTCTTCAGGGGAGGCATTTTTGGACTGACTATCAGTCTATCCAATAATTCTGAAGTATCTCAACAAGTTTTAAATAGACTGACACAAAACTTCCAAAAAAATGCATGTCTCCCAGTGATTCAAAATTGGAATTATATCTAGATTTAATTAGTATGATCAAATGTTAGCATGTTTGAGCTAGATGGCTGGATAACTGGATATCTAGATAGGTAGATAGCTAGATAACTGGATAGCTGGATAGCTTGATAACTGTATAGCTAGATAACTGGAAAGCTAGATAGCTAGATAGCTAGATAGCTAAATAGCTAGCTAGATAGCTGGATAACTGGATAGCTAGATAGCTAGATAACTGGATAGCTACATAGCTAGCTAGATAGCTGGATAACTGGATCACTAGATAATGGGATAGCTGGATAGCTAGATGGCTAGATAACTGGATAGCTAGATAGCTAGATAACTGGATAGCTACATAGCTAGCTAGATAGCTAGATGGCTGGATAACTGGATCGCTAGATAATTGGATAGCTGGATAGCTAGATGGCTAGATAACTGGATAGCTAGATAGCTAGATAACTGGATAGCTAGATAGCTTGATAACTGCCTAGCTAGATAACTGGATAGCTAGATAGCTAGCTAGATAGTTAGATAGCTGGATAGCTAGATAATTGGATAGCTGGATAGCTAGATAGCTAGATAACTGGATACCTAGAAAGCTAGATAACTGAATAGCTAGATAACTGGATACCTAGAAAGCTAGATAACTGAATAGCTGGATAACTGGATAGCTAGATGACTACATTACATAACAATTTAATACTGAAATATATACTGGGATCCAATTTCATGCATTTGTTGACTGTATTGCCTCCCAAATAAAAAGTGGCCTGATAATTTTTTGTAAAGATTCAACAAACGAAGAATATCTCTACAGTATACAGACAGTATATTGTGAAATAGTACACTTTGTGGAAATTTAACTGAGAAAGAATTTACCTATAATATGTCCATATAAGATTAAAAATCAGAGTTTGATACCTGAAGTGTTAATATAAATGATTGCATAGATAAAGGCCCAGTTGTGCCACAAAGAGGTGCAAGTCATACATTTGCAGACACAAGCAGAAACACTGATTTTATACAGTCTATGGATTTTAGATTATATTTATTGATTTGACTTCACTTTGTTGGAAAGCTAACTTTGCATTAACAGCAAAACAAAATGTCTCAATTTTGTGATGTTTTTATTTATAGGTCAATTTTTTTGTTTTAATCAGTTTTTGCAAATAAGGTTCCCAGTTGGACCGGCATAAAGAACATTGTGGTTGATATGATATCAGCTACATGATATTGATCTTTACCATTTGGTCGCCAGATTATATGCAAGTACAGTTTGAAGGGTCTTGTAATCGTACTCAATAATAAACTCAGTGTGGACCAACAAGACGCTTATTCAGAATCCATGATTGGATAACTCAAAGCACTCTCTGTTGCTGTTCTATTTCAATGCTGCTCAACAAAACCATCATTCACTCATTTTATTCTTATTTTAGCTGCAAAAAAAGGCACCTGTTGGTCCTCCAAATTAGGGCATAAGAAGGTAACATTTCTTACCTTTGCATCAAGGATGTAGGATGTAGGAAGTGCTGTTGTTTCTTTTGTGTACTCACCTTGTGCTGCCGGTTCAGACATGGGTGATTCCTCATAAGCACATAGTCATTCCTTGATTCCTACCTTTTCGTGAGACTCACAGTGAAGAAGCTTCTTGTTCTCAGCAAGGAAGCCAGGTCAAGGGATCAAGTAAAGATGAAGTCAAACCAACCAGCAGAGCCAATAAAATGGAGAATCTTGAGGTTTAAGCAGATGAAAACATGGATTCCTGAAAGTAAACATATAAAACAATGCATTAAAATGACAGAAAGTGTAGTTGGCAAAACAGGAACAACAAGCTAACATTGAAAGCCACAGTGGGAATCTGTGGCTGCCTGGCTGTTGGTCAGGTGAAGCTGTACTAGTCCTGTTTTTACTTAATGTCACACCCATTTAAAATGTATCTTCAACAGCTTTGTTAATTACAACAGCCTCAGGCATAGTTAGTCACAACCAAACAAAGCTAGACAAAGCTAAAATCACAGGCCCAGGCAAAGCAAAGCAAGAGCAGTAGCAGTTATAAACACAGAAATACTTAAACCAGTGGTAACAGCCACAATCACAGCAGCAACCCTTACATCCAGTTATAGTTACACTTCCATACAAACGTTCACAGTGCAGGAAAACAAACCAACCTACATTAGTTAGCTTAGCTGCAATGATACATCTGTGTTTATTAACTACAATATTATTTGTTATTCAGCAACCAGACCTAAAAACACTTGATTGCCATTACTGATAAAATGACTATTCATGAAGATAACTATCATGAGAAATAACTGGCTACTAAAACAAATGCTAAAGTCTCCACATTAATATCAAGCTAACTGCTATAGCTCAGCCAGGCCTAGCTAGCCACAACAGAGTGCAGGCCTGCTCAGGCTTTGGCTACAGCTACTGTTGGAGCTAGTCCAACAAGAAAGTAAGAAAAGAGGAGAGAAAACAAGAACATATCTTTGCATTAAATAGAAACCCACCCACGGAAAGTTTAAATAGTTACTTGAGGAGAAACATTTCCCTGCTAGTGCTCACCTGAAGCATTTAGGCAGCGAGCCATCTCAGTACAGTGATGATATGTTGGCCTTTACTTGAGAACACATGGGGATAAACAGGCACGTAATATATAACTTCTTGTTGGGAGATTTATTTTATTAGCATTTGTGGCAAAACTATGCAAAAGACGAGCAGCAGCAACACAACACAGAGGAGCAGCAAAGCTTTTGCAACTGCCCGATCACTCCTTTTATACCTAGCCAGGAGTTCATTTGAACAGGACCAAACCACCAGTGGGGGAGTTCACAAGACACATACACAAAATTTAGTGAAATAGTTTTACAATCTATACAACTTAGTTGAATATTGCCAAACAATTACATGAAGAAACATTTATGTAATAACTAGCTACAGGGACAAAACTCTTTCTCTGTGTCAAAAACAGACACAGATGCACCCCTGCTGCTCAAACATGGTAGAACCAGGAAGTATATAAAGGCATCAGATCCTCTTGCCACCCTTTTGCCCGAAGACCAAACGGCTGGTAGGTAACAAGGGAAGACCATTTGTTTAATATAGCAACAGGGTTAGCAGTGCTAGCTAACAACCAAACTATGTTGTGTTTAGGTATGTAACAGTTTGTGCAGGACAGATTTCCATGGTTGCAGGGAGCTTCTATGAGGAATATTTATACTAAGTACAAACACACTTGGTTTACAATCATATCAAGTTATATTTGAAATGCTGCAACAAGCACTTCATAGCCTTTAGGGAATGAAGTGTATGGAAGTATATTACTGCTGTATGTCACCCATACTTGGGAAAAATGCAAGACTCTCAAGGGTTCTGTGGGGAGTGAAGTGGTCGCAAGATGCAGTTAACTAAAAGGTTAACGGGCTAAGTCTATAGTATCTAAAGAGCAAAGCAGTATTCCTTACAAGAAATTGTTTCCTCTTATGGTCTGTTGTTCTTGAGACCCTTTTGTCATATAAAAGAAGTGGTCACCATTCAAATCTTACATGTCTGCCATGATCCTCCTGAGCTCTAGGAGGAGCAACAAGCACACCTGTGCTGTCTGTAATCAGTTAGACACAGGTGACGTCAATCTGCTCTTAATTAGAGCTCTTATGAGTAGAAGAACCCCTTGTTCGGTTTGCTCAGGCACCAGTCAGAGCCAAGTTGTTGTGCATCTAAAGTGAGGTTTCCTTTAAAGTTTATCAGTTTGATGATGTCATCTATATGCCTGAATAAAGTCCTTTTCTGTGGAAGCTGCTGCCTCACTATCCTAGATGTCTCTAAACCCCAGCCCTCAATTAGGTTACACCTAAAAGTCAGCTTTATTCCAACTAAAAAACACATGGCTCAACATTTCCGCACTGTAATAAGTAACATTATGTAATGCATTTCCTGTACAACATTCTGTTTTCCTATGGTGTTCGATGCTGCCATTTGGCCCTGTCTTGGCTTTGTCTCACTTGCAAAAGAGGTGTCATCTCAATGTGACTTCCTAGTTAAATAAAGGTTGCATATACTCGGCTCACTTGCAAATGAGATCTTAATCTCAGTGGGATTACCTGATTAAATAAAGGCTAAATATAAATCAGGACTTCCTGGTGGCTCACTAAGGCAATGTCTCTGCTTTGATTCTTGAGTGGCAACTTTGGTTTCATGTCATTCCATTCTCTCCCATATTTCCTATCTGTCTGGCTGTGTGAATGAAGGGTAAGATACAATTATTTGAAAATAACAGCCCAATATCTGACTGTAATGACTTGTATTAAAATTGGTGTGTAAAATGTATAAATCCTGCAGTGTCATGCACTTGTTTCATGACCAAGATAGAATGAGGCCCGGACTGAAAGACTTCTATGCTTATAATGTTAAGGCTTCAATAGTGGGTTTACATATGTATACAGAGCTGTGTGGTCACATTTTGTTGGGACTATGTGATACAAATCAAACTTTCATAAGAGCACAATGAATGGCAAATAAAAATACCATGAGCTATGATGGTATTTGGAATAAATGTATAAGTTTATCAGCACTGACTATGTTGTTCTTGATCAGAGATTTAAGTTGTGAAAATCACAGTTGAATTTGGCCTTGAACAAACACCAAAAAGTTGCCAACCAATGAGGCCTAAGCAGAGAAGAGACAAAGGGGCCCTTAAGCACAACACTGACAGTCGCCTTCCTGTGCCATTTGGCCATGGTTGAGTCTCTGTGGTTGACCACTGGCCAGTGTGTTTGTGGTGTGTCTGTTGGCATTATTCAGTCCTGACAATGGCCGAGCATGTTGAAGCAGCGGTGGAGGAAGTCGGTGAAAATACGCATCTGACTGGCTGTTCAACCAAGCAAATACGCAAATTCACCCATTTAGTGGGGGTCTGCTCCAGTTAGTCTTCTCTTCTTCCACAATCCAAACACGGGGCTGCCAACACCAGTGCAGAGCAAAACTTTACAGCACCAGTTGTAACTTGCTTGCTTTTTCTTTAGGGATGCCAATTTGGGCGTGTTGGTCAGTCTGACCTCCACTTAGGTCCAGACTAATATCCACAACCAGTCTTAAACATCTTCCTTTGAGCCACATTAGTTGTTTTTGGAGATTTTAATGTTGTTCTAAAGTGAATCATAAAGATTCTTACCTGCAGATGTGGTGTTTGGATAGTTTCTTTAATAAGCAGTAAATTAACTACAAACTGATGTCCATGCAGTTCTTTTATGGAAGTAAAAAGCAAATGTATTGTAATTAAAGCAAATCGTGTTTCCATTGTAAAGCTCATTTTTACAATGTTTACGCTAATTGAAGCTTTTGCAATCTGCTCTAGCTTTTATGAGCACGATCAGGCTCGTGCTATGCTCACATATTCACTAATAAACCAATTGTTTAAGTTATATTTGAAACTTTATGTTAAATCTCTAAATCTAAACATCACCAGGGGGAATTACACCTTCTGGAATTTTTGATATAACAAAATAATTGAACTGGATGTGTGATGTGCAGATTGTGTTACTGCACGTTGTATCCAAACCTAATAAACACAATGCTTTCTTTGTAAGATATCAAAGACACCATTGTCAGTGGTAGTGACAATGTTGACACTGTTTAAACTTATTCTTAAATCTACATATAGCATAAAAAACTACTACATGACATTCTTTTTCCAGGGATCTTTGGCTTACACATAATATTAAAGCTATTTGGGGTACAGCGGTTTAGGCAATGACCCTTCAACATTGGGGCAATGGAAGCTGTTCTAAAAGATGTAAATGTGAATGTGTGATTGCATTCTGTGTGTAAACGCAAATTCTGATAAAAGGTCTGTGCTCCAGGGGTAGTACTTTCCCAAAGCACAGGGTCAGGGACTTAGGAAATGGCCATCTCTGATTGTTTGACTACTTGCAGCATTCAGAAGATTGACTGAGTAGTTTGTCTGGATGTGTTGCTATACTATGCATAAACATTTGCAACACTCTGAGGAAACTGTGGTTGACAATTTCACAATTGTGCACCAGTAATCTCAGTATTTAAAGCATAAGAGAGTGCACTGGATAAAAGTTGTAGTAGCTACATGCAACCTTGCAGCTGTTAATATTGCTACTGAATAAAAAAGGACATAGGTCTAACCTCTGTAAGCAGCAGCAGACTCTTTTGTCTTTAGACCTGGTTGGTAACACTGACAAATTTGGGCTCCTGTTACTTTTGGTGGAAAAGCAACTTTCGTTCCTTTCCAACAGGCTAACTTCAACTACTACACGACGAGGCTAACGGTAGTTCATAATAATCAGCAGCAGCAGTAACAATCAACATGTGTGACATAATATTCAAAGCACAAAGTTTTGGCGCTGACACTGTGGCTCTTGTTCCATGCTGCTCTTTTAGTGGACACTCCCCCATCTTGGCTCACACAGGCTCCGTCTAAAGACAGAGGGACTACAGTCCTGCCACAGGCTGTCGAAACCGGACAACTCAACTGCCAAGGTAAATTCACGCCTGTATTTCAAAGCGCATTGCTGTTATTCATTCACTTTCTCTAAATATTATTCGGTCCCGCTTGTTATACAGAGCAGGGACTAAGTTAGAAATGTCTTCTGTTAGTTATCAGGTTAAGATACGGGAGGGCTGCACTTGCGTTTAGAGTTAGCATTACCAGCTAGCAGTTAGCTGCTCATAGTTAGCTAGTGGAACGGTAATGCTAACTGCATTCATTAAGTGGGTTAAGAAGTTATTTATGAAACCTTAGCCTCAAATAGCGACAAGACAAACCGTCCAACTGATGTAACCGCTCACGTCGCTACGTCATCACTACTTTGAGTTAATATCGTTATTAAATGTCTGTTGCTTCGAAAACACTGAGAAAAGTTAGCAAAGTAAATGAGACTTAGTTCAGCCTGGGTTGACAGAAACATATTTGAGTACTTTTTTACTGATGAATTTAGGTTACTTAAAGTTTCAAATATTCATAATACTACATGTAGCCGTCAGAGGAGTCCCAGTGAAGCTATGAAGGATAAGTATAGTGGAAGTGTCAGTCTTACCTAATCTGTGCTGCTCTTGGAATGTAAATAGGCGAACAGGTACACGTGTCTTAAAGCAATGCATTCAAACACAGCAGCTCTGCAATTAATGTTAATGGAGGTGTTAAGGTTTCGTTTTTAAGTATATTCAAGTATGTTGTCCACTTTATTTACTTATTTTAATCATGGTTAACAAAATGATTAGACATTCCAGACTTTATTAGAAGGATATTAGTTAAGCTGATTGTAATTAATCCACCTCACAAACAACAGATTTCAAAGGCGAAAGTTCAATCAACACTTCCCCAAAACAGTTTTCTCTAATCCTTATCATAGTCACGTAAATAATGAATTGACAGCTGAGTGTATATTCAAGCCTATCACTGTTGTCAACAGGTGGAGCGCCTATCTGTGAGTGGAAATCAAAGAAGGGTCCCAGCAACAGAATATCCTTCACTCCCTCATCGACATGGGGGCTGTCATCTCACGGTGGAAGGTTTGTTGTTTAACCTTTACATATTTTGTCATTCCTATTATGCAGGTCTAATACAACATGCATTACTGCACATTGGAAATACTTTTGCATAGTCACGAACGATTATCAACAAAGATTAGTTGTAATCTTTTAACTTTATATTTGATAAGCTTCCAGATAAGCTGTCAGTTTGAAAGCACAAACTGTAGTGTTCACATGCTTATAAAGACTTAAAGGCATTAGGCATTAAAAAACAACTTCTCAAATGAGTAATCGACATTCCTTGGCGTATTGGCATGCACACAGGCAAGCTTAATTGTATAACAACGGAAGAGGAAAAGCTTGGTTCAAACACAAAATGTGCAGAAGTAGGAAGACAAAACAGGAAGTTTCCAGATCCGCTGAAGAAGTTGCTTGCACAAATAGTACTGTTTGTTATGGTAAATGTTGCTGACTGGGATTTCACAATGTTTGCCCTACAGGCTAAACCATCCACTGTGGAGATTTTGGAAGGAATCGATAAGGTAAGCTTAACCTAAAAAAAAGTTTTTATCAATGTTCTCTCTTTTTTCCTCTTTTGCCCTGTTTACATTTAAGCAGAGGTATTTTACAATAAATCCCTTCGGTTTGGGTGCGTTTGAGCTTGCAGAAGCCTCTGCTGTTGAGCTGTTTTCTCCTATGAACTCTGCAAAATGCTTGGAATGTCCAGGTCCAACAATGTGCGAAGTTTCACACATGTAGCAAACAACAGGAGACAAGTTCCCACCTTCAGTTTAGGGAAGGGGTGGTGCCTGGGTAGAGCAGGCAGGAAAAGGATTTATCTGTAAGGAGTTGATAACAAGTTGTTGGGATGTTTCAGCAATATAAAGAGGGGAAAGCAGAAAAGAGCATCGAGCAACTACACTTCATAAAAAAGCTTATATATAAATATACAGGTCTTACAGGTAATATCGAGATAATTTCAATATGTGACTTCAGTCAAATGAGTGAAACAGATTCAGCATTATCATTAACACTGACCAAAGGCATTTCTTAGTGTAATCAGGCGCAGCGATGTAAGGATGCGTAGTTAGTTGATGTTGTTTATTTGTTTCACTGGCACTTAGTTACCGCCTGAGCCTAGATACAACGCTGTGGTAGATATGTTCAAAACATGCATGCTTACTCAACATAAGTTATCAGATATGTTAATAAATGCTAAATCAGCTCCTCATTTGCTGACTGTTGGGGCTTTGGTGCTCTTCTACAGTTAAGCTAGTGTTAGGTTATTTTCAGCACCTGCCCTTGGAGCAAGAGACATCATCCTAAAGAGGTCAGGTAGCATTTAAGTTGTGAAGTGATGAGTCCTAGTTTCTTAAAGAAACAACTGTGATCTATAATACAAGAATATTTCAGTTTTAACAAATGTTTGTATGTGCATGGCTATCTCACACAAATGGAGGATGTACTGTAAGGCTGAGGACGAGATCTGTTTATCCAGTGTTGGAGTGACAGACACACATGTTACAGCAGCACCATAGTGACCACAGCGGGGCCCATTCTGTCCGCCAGCTATTTTTGGAGGGGGTAACCAGCACTGTAAAGCAGTGGTGTAACATTTCCATATTTAGGATTAAAAACAATAGATTAATGAGCCATTTGTTGATTTCAAAATGATCATCAATTGCATATGAAAGAAATGCATACACATGTAAATATATAGTCAGCTTTTCTGACAGAAAAGTGAAGTGGGTATTTTAACAGCTATTATAAATACAATTTGCTCTCATAGCTTCTAAGTAAAGACATGACATCCTTCCACAATGTTGAGAGAGATTTAGGAGGTGGTGAAACACTGGGTTTGCTGTATGAAATACTGAACTGCAAGTTTGCACTTCCAACACGTCCTTGCATACAATATTCTAAGGCTGAAACAAAAGTTATTTTCTTTTCTGCTTGCCTGTTTATTGCTTTTCACATTTCCATGGTATCAGATTCAGTCAAATACATTTTGTATTGATATCAATGCAAAGACAGTTATCATTATCAACGATTACTCCTCCTCCTCTTGCAAACTCCACCCAGGCTCCAACCATCACCTAAACCAAACAGATTATGTCTAGGAGAGTGCCTCGGGCACAAAAATACGCGTGTGAAAGGTCAAGGCTAGGATAGGTCTAGACCTGACTTACCGGACATTGTTCAGAGTTCAAATGTGAAAACCTCTTCTGAGAGTAAGGACAAATTAAAAGTTAATGCATTTAAATATTTTATATCTTTTTACTTTTAACACAAAGTAACACATTGCTGTTTATTTACAGTACATTTGTAATAGGAAAGGATTTGTTATATATGTGCAAAATGACCCGTTAAATGCACAGGGTTTTGTCTAAGCTAATAAAGTTGTTCCGTGGGTTAGATCCATAATTTCAAAAACATGAACTCACTTCTGACAAATGCATGTTATCAATTACAAAAACTGTCGTGCGATGACTTCATAATATATCAACATAATGCTCCTTTCCGTTTTCCTAACAGGACATCCAGACTCTTGAAGAATACAGTGAGAAGTATCAGAGGCAGCTGAAGATATGGGTCGGGCGGCTGCTTCTGTACTCGTCCCTGCTCTACCTGATCACATGTGTCGTGGTGTATTCCTGGTACCTGCCTGAACAGATGATGGGACGGCTCATTCTGTCTCTTCCCTTTGTAATATTTCCGTTATTGTAAGTGTCCAAGACAATCGTTTCGCAGCGATTGATCCACATTTTCTCAGAATTGTATATACAATGTCAAAACATTTCCCTTTTTCCCCCTTTAGAGTTTGGTTGCTCAGAAAACTGCTGATAATTGTTTTTTCACGAAGAACTGAAAAAAATAGTGAGTATATTTGTTTTTCTTTTGCTGTATAAGTCACCATATTATGCTTATTAAATGTTGAAACTGGTGTTTAATTATAATTTTATTTTTCAGATGAAAAATTGGAGGATCTTAAAGCACAAAAAAGGAAAATAGTGAGTTTCTTTCTGATATATTTGTCCAATATCACAGGAATATTCTTGATTGAATTCTCATAGTTTTGCTTTTAACTTGACCTAAAAGATCAGTTTCAACTTTAGGGTTAAAACTAAGTCTAAAGATTTTCTACAACATTTAACCAATTACCCACATTTATTTTTTTGTAATTCCAAAGCTGTAATACTAAAAGAGGGGACCTAACGCACCAGTTTACGTTGTCTTTATCACATTATGATGCATTTACTAGAGACGGAAACAACATATTTAAATTTCAATTCTCTCATATACACGTTTCCTTCAATGTAAACCAACTGTTACACATTTGTGACTCGCACACAGGTCAGATAATTGAAAGCAACAACTCATCATCTCCATAAAACTCATTGTAATTTGATTTGTAGTTAAGTGAAGATTTGCACTTCATTCTGCAAGTTACACAGGAAGCCTTGTTGTATTGCTCCCATTGATCCCCTTTGCAGCAACATACTAATATAGGATCCATACAGACAGCGTTTGATTGGTACAGTGACTTAACCCAGCCTGCTAATGTCAATTTAATTAATAGCATTTAGAGCAGCAAAGAAATAAATCTGAGAAATTGCTTGTCATCCTCTGTCAAGTCTAATAACTTTCAATAATTAGGCCTGATGGATTTTCACACTCTCCATTATCGAAGTAGTGAATGTAATTATTCTTCATATTATATGTAAACATTTAGAAATGTTTAGTGCTTAATTTAAATGAAGATATACAATTAAGCGAAGTAAGTTGACGCTGCCCTTTCTCAGTCACGTACACTTGTAATGTTATGGTAGGTGATTCTAAGATATTAATGTGTGTTTATAAAACACCTATTAATTACATCAGATGATCATTAAATAATTACTCGGCATAAGAGCTATTATAGGAATAATTTCTCTGGGCAATGTATTGGAAAAGTGATGTCAGCATCTATCTTAATATACCTTTTAATGTCTTTTTCCCAGCTTGAAGAAGTTATGGAAACTGAGACGTATAAAAACGCTAAAATGATTCTGGAGAGATTTGATCCTGATTCCAAGAAGAAAATTGTGAGTTATTTTGCTTATTCTGCAAGCGAAGTCATATTGTCAAATCGTGTCTCATATTAAATACTTACACTCTCTTGTTATCTGTATGAAGGAGCTTGAATCCACTCCAGTCGGACCACAGATGACTCCAAAACCAGGACAAGGTAGCAATGAGTAGCCTCCTCAATAAGGCTGCACTATTCTACCTATTCTCCTCTGGCATTTCATACTATTGTGAAACAACCTGCAATGTTTTCTGTGTTAGAGCTTCGCCAGCGCAATGTCATCCCTAAGACCCCCACACTGGTGGTGAATCCTGCTAGTGGGGCTGCTGCCCGCCCTCCTCTCGCCTCTGGGCCCACCTATCCTGGCCGATCTTCCCACTCTGCTCCAGGTGGACCCCCAGAGAGGGGCCTGTCGGCTATAGCTGCTCAGCAGAGCTTGATGAGGAAGCCTGTGACCCCTGGAACACCTGTTCTAGGAGTCGGTGAGTTACCTGCACACAGGGGGACCACATCATAATGTGGTCGATTAAGGTGTGATTTACTCTTCCCTGGCTCTGTGTCCCCAGTTGCTCAAGGCCCCGCGGTGTGTGTTGTCAGAAAGGTGGTATATATTATACAGTAGTTGTAATGGGTAATTATATGAATGTAGTTTTAAATATCTTACTAAAAGGTTCATCCTTCCTCAAACAAGCTAATGATTGTGAACTAAAATTATAAGTAGGCAGAAACTTTATTTCAGTCAGTATATTTATCTTGGGAATTTGATGCTTTTGCCTACATTTGCGGTTTCTTTCAAAGATTTCAAAAGCAAGCAGACACTATGAAAACTTTCCCAACAACAGTTGTTGTAAATGGAAGACATCTGTGGCGTGCAGAGGTATTGAATATTCAATATAAATTATTTCTGCACTATGAACACTCAATAGAAGATGCAAATAAGTGCAAACAGTAAAGGAAATGTGTTCCTAGAGGAAGCTGCATGCTGTAATTGCCATGTGGAATGCCAACTGTGAGGTATGCACGAATCAGGATTACATTAACTATGATTAATTAGCCAGACCTGCGTTTGTTCTCTGGGCAATGGTGGTGGAATCTCGCTAAATGTCTTTTAATGCTCGGTGAAATTGCCTTTGGCATTGGGAACACCTCACAAATGGTTTACATGACTTGATGTTATCACCTGCTTCTGTGGAAAATTGAAAGTGAAAAGCAATTTGATACAAAGAGTCACCACAGAGTTTCCATATGTTGGTAAATTAATAACCAGCAGGATACTGAGACTCTGCCAAGTCTCACAGAAATGACCAGTCATCTTCCTATGATTGCTCTTGATGTTAGATTATATTAATTACTACTCACCGACACAGCAGGGATTCTGGACGTGCTCTGCAACTGAGATCCAGTGTTAAGTCATTAAGAAAGAGGTGCAGCGTTTTATGTAAGATTTATCATGGTTTGTGCAGTTAGCTGTGAATCTCAGCATTAAGATTTCACTCAGTTTAACTGTAAGCAGCCCAGTTTTGTTGCAGTTTGTACTTAAGACTTCAGGCTGTGTCTAGCAGGCATTGATGTTGTGCTTTAACAGGGATGCACCCCCCAGGTCCACCCCTGGCCCGACCTGTACTCCCAAGGGAAAGAGGAGCTATGGACAGAGTCATTGAGTATCTTGTTGGAGATGGCCCTCAGAACAGGTACCAAAATCTCTGCTTTTAAATGGAGACTTTCTATTTTATTTGTATATAATGTCTTAACATTATGGAATAATTTTACAGTCCAGTAGAGTTAATGTATTAAGCCAGCCTTTTTTTAACAGTTGCAAACCCTGAAACGATTCCATATGTGTCTCTACGCACTGCATGCTTTCCTAACTGGCTCGTCTCTCCTCTCTCATAGATTCGCTCTCATATGTCAGCAGTGCCTCTCCCATAACGGCATGGCATTAAAAGAGGAATTTGAATACGTTGGTAAGACTCAGACAAACACAACACTCTTTGTCAGTCTCCATCAAACACTGTGCCTTCATTTGCCCTCTAGCATTTGGCAGCGTAGTATATCATATGGCTCTTAAATGCCTCTGCTACTAGCGACCCCTGTAAGCAAAAACGCAACAAGATTGAATATGCAAACTAGCGCTGCACATCAATCTGAAATGTTTATGCTTCTCAGGCATCTTTTGTCATTGCTTCATATTCATGTATATTAATCTGTGTCGGTCGGAGAATGTATCGGTGAAGTGACATAAACTATGTGTTTTATTTGTGTTGTTTCAGCCTTCCGATGTGCATATTGTTATTTCTTGAACCCTGCGAGGAAGACTAGGCCTCAGGCGCCGAGGCTTCCCGAGGTCACCGGCGAACGGAGGATGTCATCCGAAGCACCTTTTCCATCGGCTGCTGCTGACGTGGATGGCGACGGATCTCTTCTAGGTGATAATGACACCGCTCTAAAGAGTAGTTGTCAAATTTGACTAATAATAGTAAATTTAGAAATATAATTAAAAATTCTAGCACCGTCCAGTTTTCTTTATCTTATCCTTCCTTTTTTAGTTTTTACACTTGTTGGAAATTCATGCAAATCCAAACAAGAAAATGATCTCTCATTTCAGAGAAAAGCAAGCTGGCCGATGTCTCTGCTGAAACAGACCCGACCCCGGAGCCCGGCACACCAACGACCACAGAGCCCAGCTCTGCGTCAGAAAACCAAAGCACTCCGGAGTCACAAGATCCGCCCTCAGAGAAATCTGACGGAGAGCAAGATTTGTCTGCCATGGAGGTGGAGTAAAAAACACCGGAGGAGTCATTTCAATATGCTGGAACTTTGAAGAAATGCGATAACAGTTAAGTTGTAAGTAAATGCCGTGAGTTGGAATAACACAGTTACAAGTCAGCAGCTGATGTGCTTTTTTAACTTACAGTACAGAATGTCCTTTCTTTTGAGAATTGCTTTTATAGTCCGCACAGTAGTAATGAATTGAAATATCCATCACATAGCATTAGCATTTGGTAACCGCCAAACAAACCTCCTTTCCATTATGATTACATGTCCAGCCCCTTTTTAAAACAACACTGAGGGCAGACAGAATCAGGATGGAACACACGTTATATTAATTAAGTTGTTTTTGATGTTTTCTCTCTTTTCCACATTTTATTTATTATGGACTGTTTCTGGATGATTCTAACCGGGTTAATTTGAAACTGCTGAAACTTAAGAAATATTTTGTGGGAGAATCCATTTTTATTCATAGGAAATTATTTATAGTTTTCTATAATGCTGTGCCACTCATGACAGTGTTTACTAGGCTACTCTGCAGCACGGTAGTGCTAAAAACATGTTTACACAAGCATAGCATAACAATAGGAATGCACATACAGAATGTATTTATTGCTAAAAGGGAGGAAATGAGATTTATGTCAGTACTGTGCACCTGCCCTAAGTGCCTTTTATAGTTAAAGTCTCTGCTTCAGAGTTTTGTGGATAAAACCTATTTACATATAGACAGCAATGTCATTTACGTGTTTACAGACAGTATGTTTGCTGAATGTCTGAATCCCTTTGCTGTATAAATAATAATAAATAAACTTTTGAGAACGTTCGTGTACATGTGTAATCCAAATCACAACAATTAATCCACATACATGTGTGTTTTTGAGTACAGTAAGTAATTGATGTTCCAATGACAAAAAAATGATACAAGATTTTAAACGTTATTCAGCATCAAAATCAAAACAGGGAAATTCAAACTACTGTGTCAAGTGTGTTAAATTGCAGCTTTATTCCTGTGGTCAGCTTCTAACCAGGGAGCATGTTTAAACAGTCCGTTTTCATTAGCAGGCCAATTTTAGCTTGTGATCATTTTATTTTCGCTCATTGATCATTTGAGACAGCGTAAGATAATGGCGCTGACACGGAGCCCGACCAGTCTTGATTGCTTGACCCTCTTCATTTGCAACAAGAAAGTCATTGCGGCTACAAACTTGCCTTCTGCCGTCACATGACCCTTTTTTCCCCTGAAGATAAACCGTAAACTATCGGTGAGGTCAACACCCCACATCTTCTATGGGTTTTGATAATGTATGTTTACAGAGACGTGACCTCCCGGGCCTTGTAATGCATCAATGTGACATCGACAGTAACGCCTGATTCCACCGCATGCTGTTTGAGGTTGACCTCTGACAAGAGGCAAACAGGGAAAAAAATGGGACATCAATAGGACATGTTTGGATGTTTTTTACACCTTTGGGAGGTTGTCCTGTATACAGAGCCTGCACATATGTGCATCATGATGAGTAATATATCACACAAGATCTCTGTGAAGTGAAGTTTTGTCTTGTTTGCCTTTATGTTATAATGCATGAAGAAATTAACAGACATCTGGGGATTAAACAAACATCATGAAGAGTAAAAATGTGATCTTGACTCAGTTTAAAGACCTTTTTATAGTATCACATTTCAAAGGTGTTTGCTTTTGTGCAGTGAGATGATTTTTATTGGGTAAACAGACGCCCCATTTAGGCATAATCAATATTGAGGTTGGCCCTTCAGCTCTCTGATCACGATGTCCAAACTGTAGTCATCTTGTTCTGCACCTAATTGACTGTCATCTCAACCTATAACATAGATAGAAAGAAAAGATACACTCTGGTTTTTGTGTCCAATTGTCCAAACACTCAAAAAGGATTACATCTGGATTTCTATCATGGAAACACTAATTGATTTTCAAGGATGACAAATGACACACAAAGCCCCAGCGCCGAGGTAATTTTGTGCAAGCGATGAAAATGTACAGTGGGGCTGTCCCAAGGTTCATAGTTCTTTTCATACTCATCTCTCACATGTGCATTCGAGGCCACTTGACATAAATTTATACTGATCTTTTATTTATACCCAGAAAAAATGGCAGATAAGAAACATAAGTGTTCTTGATATTGTGTTTTGTCATATCTAGCAGCCAAAGATTGAAATCCTGCGAAACAATTTTCTGAAGAAATGAAAGAGCGTGCCCTCCTGAACCCTGGAGGAAAATAACCCCTCGGTGCGAGGCGGAATATGAAACAGAGGCACAGAATAAGTAAAATAGACAAGTGCACCAGGCTTGTCACTTTTCCATTTGCTGCCCCCGAGTGTGAGCACTTCAAAATTCTCCTCATCTCGGCGAAGACCTTCATCGTTATGCTCTATCTACTGTACTGAATGCGAAAAAAGTACCATATCAGACAGGGGTAATAAGGAAGGGAGTTTTAAAGATTTACCATGTTTCTGTCTCTGCTGAAGAGGAATGCAACAGGAAGAACAACACAGCCATAAATATAGAGAAAAAGCCATTGTGCATTGTAGACGATGTGGAAAATACTGAGATGAGTGTCACAGAGGCAGTTAACATGGTTGTGATATCAGACATCAGCACTGGCTCTTGACAACAGCATCATTACACAGTAATAAGAGCACAATCTCCTTCAGAGAAGCATTAAAATCAAATTAGATTATACAAGAGCTCGGCTTGATGAGCTGCGAGGGGCGATGCTTCCCGAGCAGTGGATCCCGGGTTATTACTGGAGCTCTTTAGCTGCTTGGGCTTGAATTGCCACTTGACAAAGTTGAGCAGCTTTTCACAAAAGGTCATCAGCTTCCAAGAAATTAGTTTTGAAAATTCAAGTCATTTGAAAGCCACACACACTCAGGATGGATGGCTTTCCTGTTGTTTTTTTTTCCTTCTCCTTCACGTTCTATCTGTCAAAGCCATGAATGCATGCCGCTGAATACATGATGCCGACAATAAAGCACCGCACTGTAGTTTATACCAGAGTGACATTCAGGGATCAGAGAGCATTGTCATTCTCTGTCCTATCTCGAACTCATTACGCCACTGAGCGATGACATCTGTTTGAGCACTCACACAGTTTGACAATTATTACGGCAAACAATCTGCTGTTATTTAAATGCTAAACTGGAAGAGGACACGCTCTGAAAATACATCACGTGCATGAAAATATGTATTTCATTATAGCATTAAAACAAACTGAGGTGCTAGCATACACTCATTTAGCCTCCAACACATGATTTATTTGGCTGTTTGTACTTTTAACACTCCTCCACATGCATATTTTTTGTGCTTGACAATTGATATATTGATTAATTTTATATAGCGTTAGGATATAACATGCCCTCAGAATCAATAACATAAAAACACGGTTAACCTAAATTTACAAGTCCTGTCATATGCAGGAGCATAATTCAATTATAGAGCGGAGTCAAAGTGCAAAAGATGCTTCTTTTTCTTTGTTTTCTTGCTGTTTAAGTAAAGTGTTACATATTTCTGTCGGGGGATGCACAGAAAGAACAACATAAAAGAAATAGGGAGAGTGGAAATGGAAGGCCGAGACAGCACACCCGAGCCTCTACCTCATGTGGAAATCATACAAAGCATCCTGCAGGCAGCAGGTTCATTTTATAGCTTCATCTATTACCACACTGTCATTGTTAATTGTCTTCTTTTTACCTCTGCAGGATTCTCCAAATTGGTCCTATCGAATGTGACAGGAGGAAGAGCATTAAGCATCTGACAAGATGATATCTAAGTTCAATTTCCTTCTCCTCACCTGATTTATACCTGCGGCAGATCATTTTCTTTTCTGTCATAAAGACCTCTATAAATCAGTGGTGCTTATGGAAGCACTACAGAACAGGGCCTCTGGATTTGTATCCCCTGTGTTTGCTATTAGGAAGCCATTACAGCCACATTTTCCTCCTTCAAACAAAAATGATCAAATCTAATACTGGCGAGATTAGAGAGATAAAGAGAGAAAGCGCTGGCAGAGCTGTTCAACACAGCCCCCTATCTAAACAATATGCTCTAAACTCAATAAAAACAGGGCTTTCTGCTGGTGACACCATTATCCATCTGTTTGGACAAAATTGCTGTATCATGGTATAAATCTGCGACACAAGTGACATATCCTCTAAAATAAAAGGGAACATTAACTGCTCTATCTTCTAGAGGCCATGGGACTGGCTGGCTATAAGCTCAGTCAAGTGTGATGGCAGTTATACTGTGTTTTACTAGACTGCAGACAATTATACTTTGCTCCTCTCCCCTAAGAAGACAAACTGCCATGGCTTCAGCTGAAATGATTTCAAATAGATTTTCCAAAATGTCTGTCGCCAGATTGCTTCCATACATTATTTCACTTAAATGGAGAGAAAAAAAGAGGGAGCAAATCCACAAATCAATCACAACGGCCCACTTTACCAGATGGAAAGACGGGAGCTTTCAGTGTGTGTGTGTGTGTTGAAGACCTGCAGAGAAGGACAGTTATAGGATGTGCACACTCCTGTCTCTGCTATGTGTCTCACTCATCTTGAAGGATGACATAGAGTATCTACTTTCAGTGGAGAGCTGGCAGTGCTGTAAAAGTGGAATAATGTATAATGAACTGACCCGCTGACTTCTGGCTAGTTCAAAAACTAGTTCATTCATTCCACCACGTGTAATCCATTAAAAGAAAAGGAAAATACAAATATTTTACTCAAGACAGGCAACACACAGGAGTCAGACAAAATGTAGCCTGTGAAAATACATCATGTGCATCCAGATTTGAATTTTCTAAGTGTAGCATAATGATATTGCTTTGTAACACAGGACTAAACATAATAAAAATAAGATAAGGAAAGATAATAATAATAAATAAACTATATTCATATGGCACCTTTCAAAACAAAGTTACAAAAATAAGATAAGATCTATAACATAAAATAAGACGTCACAGGAAGTTACATGAGTATACGAGTATAAAAATTGTATACAATATGAATATAACAAGGCTTAATTGCTTCAAAATGTTCTGTAATGCTTGATAGGCTTATTTAATTTATAACATTCACTAACCAATGGATAACACCTACTTCAACATTCAGCAAAACAGGTACATGTTTCCTCATATTTGTTTACAGTATTTCAGAATCTACCTGGAAACAATCGTTTACGTTCAGCCAATGAGAAGGCCGGATTTCATCCAATCAGGACACGCCTTTCTCCGCAAATTGGAAGTAACGCTCCGAGTTAACATCTTGAAGCTAGATATGCATCGCCTTTTTAATCGAGCTAACACCACTGTAGAAGTAAAAATAAATTAATACAAGTTTGAGAAGCGGGTAAGGAGAGAATGGGCATCCCTTGGAAGAAAGCAAACATGTTTTAAAGCTAGCTTGCGAGAAATTGCAAAATGCTACCTAGCTAGCTCACAGGTTAGCTCAACAGGTGACCGAAAGGTGCTGCGTATGTTTTACCTGGAAACAACTTAAATTGTAACTGACGTAAAATTAACTTGATTTAGGCTGTATTTACTGTGGGTAAATGTGTCCTTTTCATTTAACCCCTTAGGAGCAGGTCAGGGGACCAACGTCAGTTCCGGGGCGTCATCTGTGGCAGTGGCACGAGTAAGTAACCACAGATATCTCGTATAGCGATTATGTGTTTCTTGTCACCGTAGGTTTATGATATTTATGCAGAAACTTCGTAGCTTGTGTTAGGTAACAGATGTAGCCTGTATCACTTGTAACTTATGCAGAAGTTATTTCTGATTATCATGAGGATTGTTAAGATGGAGCATGAAAATATTTACTCCAGGATACCTCTCCCAGACCTGTGCAATGCTAATGTAGTTTATCATTTATTTATAAACTGTGTAGTGTTTTCCAAACTCAAGAATCTGTTACTCCAATTATATTTCCTGTATTGTATTTGGTCTTTTAAGAGTTACCTGAAGCAACAAGGCTGCTACTTTCTGAGATTTGCAGCAATGAGTGTTTGCTAAAACCGCCTCATTTAAACAAGAGAATCCCACATATTACAGTACAGCAGGTTAAATCTAGTTGTTCTTGCTAAATTGAATGCTCCTCTTAATCTTATCTGTGTATTTTCATTTAGCAAATAACAACAAAAAATGAGAACAAATTTAAATGCATTTCTGTTTGTTTGTTTCTGCTGTTTTGCTTTTGCACTCGCTGTTCTGCGTTCCGATTCAGTTCCCAATTCATTTCAATTCAAATACTTCGTCTGTCCCCTGGGTGGCAATTTGAGATAAGCTGGTTTGCAAACATAAAAACAATACCAAACTGTTTTTTTTCAAACACAAAAAAAGCAATGTAAAAATACAATATACACTCATATAATGATAAAAGTATAATGAAAAGTTACGACTATAATGTTTTTATGAGAGATCGTGTTTGAACCAAAAAAACCCCAACCCAAACTGCATCTTATAATATACAGTAGTACACCCGATCTTTTGAATTATTTTCAGGGTGTTCTTTCTGATGAGAAGAACACATCTGACACTCTCGAAGTGGGCGACGGTTGTGGACATATGATTGTTAAGGAGAATTAATTAGCTTTGACTGCACATTGTGCCAGCATAACTTTTCACACAGTGGACCCATAAGCAGCATTATGTTAGGGAAGCTAAGGCCTCTGGTTTAATGTCAGTAAAGTAGACAGTAACTAGCAGGCTGTGTTCACTCTGGTGTTACCCAAATCTGCACTGGTTCATCCAACTGAGTTAGTGTGCAAAATCTGATGTGGATGAGTTATGAGTTTCCTCCACCTGTTTCATATTATCTGCATAGCCTCTTGATAGGATGCACTGACTAAAAGTACCTTTGATATATAGAATCACAATAAGGCTGAGTGCAAGATCCAAATCGCAGGAGCAGCAATTTTTTGATGAAGGTAAAATGTTTGACAAAATAGTGTTAAACAGAATGCTGTCGAATTTCCCTGCCCAACGAATCTTGTTTGTTTGTCAGTTAAAATGATAATTGTAATGCACAAATCCGGTATCACACTTCAATTATAAGTACATTTTTCCCATGTTGTGCAGCCCTGATTGTATATAACATAAAAGGATATAAAAACATTGTTTAGTTGAAACAACGGGATAATATTAATTTGTACTTAACAGTTAAAAAGTAGCCTCCACATCAGGGAAATGATATATGTTGATTTCTCATTCAAAGTTTATAATAATGGACCAAGAAAGTGAGCAAAGCCTTCTTGCTTAGACTCTAGTTCCCTGAGACTGTAAAAAATGGCATGTTTAAAGAAAATGAATTAAACAACGACAGAAATACCCAAAGGACACGTTTTTGTCTGCTGCTGCTCTTTAAAAAACTGAGAGAGAAAAAAACAGATATTGAATAAAGCAAACACAGGCGTGCCCAAAATGCACTTAATGCTAAATTGTCTGAATAGATAGATTTTATATAAATGTCTCAGTGACACGTAACCCCCGGCACAAGCCATTTTCGCAACGCATGCCATGTTCTCGCAACAAGTAACTTCATATCCGTTTTAAAGATCTGCACCAATCCTGTGTTGTGTCGTAACCCATAAAGCAGTCACAAACACATTAAGACTCTGCTGCATTCAGCATTACAGTCATGCACATTTATTACATTTACTCTGGATGGCTCAAACAACCATGCATGACTCAATCCATCTCTGTTTTGTGCAGATATCGCTGTGTGTGAGATGAATACATGCAAAAAGAATCTGCCACAAATGTGCAAAAAAATTGTGCTGAATTCAAACAACACATAAATTAAAGAGCTGCTCCGCTGATTTCCATTTTTTAATGAAAAACTTACAGCCTCTCATGGCTTTAAATCATCGTTTTGACTCTCTCAATGTCTGTAAGATAATGTGTCTATTTTGGTGTAATGGCTGGATGAAGATGTACACTTATTTACATACATGTTAAATAATTTGTGTTTGACCCATGGCTACAGCAAAGATTCTGCTGCCCAAATGAACCTTGAAAATAATGAAAATGCATTACACAGCACAATTACTTAGACATCAGCATTTCAATCGGTGCCTTTACATATACATATGTGCATCATGCAAAATTGCAGTGATGCAGAAAATTGCTTTGTTTATGGGATTTATATGGTGGGGAGGATTTTTGTGCATTCAAAATATTACCAAAATGGTAATCAATAGTTTACAAATTACACCACACGTGCTTTTCTGTATACATTATAAACTAAAAAAAAATGCACTTACTGCCATAACTGAATTAATCAGGTAGAGTCGGTCACCTTATTGCTATAAATCCCTCGTGAAAGAGGTCATACCAGCAGGATCATTGCTGACTATATCAGCTGACAGTATCACCACACACAATCTCTTGTTAATCTGTCTCTCTTTCTACAAGTGTTTTTCTGTCTCCTGCAGTAATATCTTCCTTTGTTTTTTAATCATTGCTAAAAACGTTGGACAGTTACCACATATAACTCTAAAAAACTATGAAATAATGATAGATTTAAAACATAAAAAAATTTATTATAACATTATAGTAGTGTGGAATGACATATTTGTAAATGCACTGATAGAAAAAACCAAACCTCCGCCTTGCATATATGAGCTTGCAATTTGTCAAAATGTACTCAACTACTTACATCAGATCTTGTTATGAACTAGTCATCACAAATGCATATTACTTACATAAAATTAAATATGATGTGAATCATTCCTGCCCATTCCTTCATCCTGATGGTCACAAATAGAATTTTGGAAAAGTCTAAGATTATATCTGGTAAACACAAAATTTCAGCAAAAGTCCAAAATAGAAATGTTGCATTTAAACTAAATTGGTAAATGTTTTAGATAATTAAAACATAGTAAACACATGCAATGTTGTAGGTTTCAATCAACATTAATGTTAACTGTAATTATTGAATGTTAACATTAAGTTAAAGCTCCTGTGAGGAACTTTTGGTTTGTGTTGATTTTGGCGCCCCCTGTGGACAAAGCCGTACCTCTTCTTTAACAGTCATGTATCACTCACTTTAAATTTTTGCCCTGGAAAATGTAAACAAATGCAGCATGCAGTTAATCGTCTGATACCAACCCTCCCCGCCAGCATTTTCAGGCATTATAAATAACTATATAGAAATAATCAGTGTTGACGCTGATGGTCTGGTTTGGTTTTGTAGCTCATATAGAGTCATCAGAATTTATTTCTATTTGTTTCATAACCAGCGAAAATCTCCTCACTGGAGCTTTAAGCTAAACACAGTTGTATTTCAACTCATATAAGTTATGTGTCATTAATAGATATTATATTAATAATTAAGCCTGGATAACAGTAGCAATAGTAGCAGCCATTTCACCAGTCACACTTTAATCTTCAAGGAGAAATTTCTCTAGAGTGTCATCTTCACTGTAACACTAGTCGAGGAGTCTGTACATTATGAAGTGTTTTTAGAGCATCCTGCCTGAAAAAGCCCGTCGGGTCCTCCAGGAGTCTGAGAAAAATCCTAAACAAAAACAACACGTAGATGATGGCAGCACAAAGCATGGAAGATGGCAGTTTAACAGAATTTGAATACAGTTTTTCAGTGTTTATTACATTGCCAACAGGATGACAGCCCCCAGACAACATTCATGGCAGTAATTATCTCAATAAAGCCTAGGTACAAAAACAATCCAGCGCCTCTTCTTTGTGGACATTAGCCTGTTGGCACTGCTGTGCTGTAACTGTGCACCAGATAGTCCTTTACAGTGATATTCCCCGTTGCCAACCATAATTAATTGCTTTACAGTCTTCGAGGCCATAATGCTCATCAGTTATTAATTAGAAATTCATTTCACTGAATAAATAATGCTTATGATTGATGATGAAACTTGTAATTAGGTTCTTGGAGTAATTCACAGGGGAGAAAGCCTTTACACTTGAATCCAGGCTATTAAATACTGCTCATTTAAGGGACCGCTATACCTCTTGTCATAAACCCGTGCTGCCACAGTAGCATCTGGATTCAGGGAGCAGGAACATAGGTTGTTATTCACATATATTATGTTGGACTATCTGCCTCAACAACAAATCATGAGCCTTCATGCTACTTGAGCTCTTTTGTTCTAGAAAACTACACCATCCGTTCCCAAAGCGTCGCGTTACAGCAGCAATAACCAGTCATCAAGGTTAAAACAACAACCTCCAGTGTTTCCACCAACGGCAGAACAGATTAGGTTATTACTAATATGTGTCTTATCAAACATATAGCAAGGTTGCTACGCTACAATACTCTCATGGGTCCTCCCAGGCATCATATAGCCTACAGTCTTTTTAAATGACGAGAGAGAACTGTGAAAACTCAAGCCATCTATGGCTCACTATTGATTTTACACAGAAGACCCGACCATTTTTGATAGCCTTTTTGATATATTTTCCTCCAACCACCGGTCCCTTTGGAGTTTTGTGGAAAATAAACCAGTCAATATACACCTATTAGGATTTCTTGATCTGAGTCCATAAACCTATGAGGCGCACTGTTTCCGATGCTCATTGCATCATAATAGCAGAGAGACCGAATGCTATTACTTCTTGAAAATGAACAATCAACAATTTAATGGCTTCCTGTAATAGTCTACTTTTCGACCAATTAACATGATTGACCAGCAGCCGGGAGAGAAAGGTCCACCGTAATGCCCCTCCATAAAAAGAGTGAAGAAGAAAAAACAGCAGCTGACGATGGTGCAGCCTCGTCAAGAAGAATACGACCATTGGTCCTTTTCACCTGTCATCGTGGCTGGGAGTGAGCAATGGTAGCCCCCCCCAACTCCTCCTCCCTTTAGCTAACCAGTATCTGCCCTATTAGCAATTTATAATGGAGATCAAGAAGTAGTCAGTGGAGAATGAAGACAACTGTCTGCACCCATTCCTAATTGGCTTTATGTTCTCTTACTGATAAATGGCTCGCAACTACCATAGAGTCCCGTGGATTTTATTGCCCTAATAGGACTCAGTAACTGGATTTACTAACAGATAGCGGGTCAAAAAGGACATAGAGAGCAAAAATGTTAATTAATATCAATAATGGCCAATTATTAGTTTGACAGAGGGATCCAAGCTAGCTGTGTGCTCTAATGACTCTGAGCTAAGTTGAAGGGAAACACTGGCGAATTAGCATAACTGTGTATGCGCACTCCATGGAGGTGCCCAGCAAACATCTGTTATGTTAGAAATTCAAATAGAATTCCTATTAGTAACCCTGGCTGTGGTTGCATAATCAGTCATTCTTCTCGGGCCATTTTTGAGGCACTAACAATGCCCCTGTGACTGGTGGAACTCCTCCCTTTGGGCTTTCCAATCAAATCTGGCCCCATGTGGACCAGGTCCTAACAACAGACGAGGCAATGCGGACATCTGAGGGGAGCTTTGTGCTCTGACAGGAGCTCAATCTATCCACCCATGACACATGACTGAAGAAAGGAAAACTGTTATTTATTTGAATACAGCAGATAGGAGTTAAGGAATTAACGTTGAGATATGGCTTTCAGACCTTCTGGGATGCAGCTACTTATTTTTCTGCATCCTTTGTGTGTTTGGACTCGCATGCAAAGTTGTTAGCAAGCTGTATTTATGCTATTGGTTGTACTTCAATACTGAAAAAAAATCCATTTTATATAAAAGTATGGTAAACAGAGATGTATTAATTCATTCTGAGGTCATCTGAAGACAGCATCTTTTGAATATTGAAAACAGAAAATAGTCTGCTAAGGCATTGATTTTCTATTTGGAGGCAGTAATGTGAGCTCTCCGTACCTTATGGGAGTTACTGCACACAGCTGTGTAGATGCCAGCAGGAGCACTATCTTTGTAATCAATGGCTGCAGAATAAATGCACTCTAAGGTAAAAAATCATCAACATCCAAGATCCATCATTGATATTTTTATACAACAACATAAAATATAATCCAGCTATGTTGTTGACAGTATTAAGATGCCTCGTATGGGGTGACGCGTTAAGCTTAATTTCACGCCGGCACTGGTATGCGGAAAAATGATGGGATAACGAGGGCTTAGCACTTTTCACGGGCCTTATTCTTCAGTCCACCGCCTAAACAGTACAATGTAATAGCATTGTTAGGTTTTTGGACATTATTACCACATGTAAAACACATTTATGTGTGTGATATTCTGGGATTTTAAGTGTGCATGTTGTTTAATTCAACATTTAATACAGTAAGATATCTCTTCATACCTAATAAATGAAAAATAAATACACCATGACTAGTTCTAGACTAGGATATTTTTTTATGCAACTTCATCTCAAGACAGTCCAGTTGGTAAATGTTCTGTACCCCCTTCTTATTCATTTGGTTCTATATTTGACGTGGACTCAGTCTGAGCTTCCTAAAGTATGCGTCTTTTTTTGTCTTTGTCACGCACTTTGCCAGCCACAGCTGATTTACTCATATTTTCACATGTGAATTATTCCTGTATGTTTCAGCGATATTTCCATCTAACCTTAAATTCCCAGTCTGCCTGACGAGGGTCCGAAACTTGTAATGTGCTTAGTTTAATGTCACCGCATTAATTCTTAAGGTAATATTAGCCCTTGCTATCTGCGGAATAGTGTGAGACTGCTGTCATGACTTACAACTCTGTGTGACCTTCTCTGTTATAATGTGAGCATGTAATTCCCTCTAGTGTAATGTCATGTTTGATCAGAGGAGCTACCAGTGTCCTGCTCTCTGCAGCGCGCAGCAGGAGGTGTGGCGAGTCAAATGGACAACCAGAGGTTCTCCTTAAGGGCAGAATTGACGCTGTCTGCATACTCTTCCCTCGCTGTGGTTGGCTTTGTGGCAGGATTTAATCATTTAAATCCTGGAGCCGTCTACGGTGTGGTATTTGAAAGGAAAAAAAGTAACATTATTATGACTGATTATTTAATTTAGGCTCACAATAAGGGGTCCATGTGAAATTTTAAATGAGAGGCAGTGTTTTGGAAACGAATCGCAAACTCTGTTAGAAATATTTTCATTACTATTTTAGTTCATTCATTCATTTATTTATTCGGTTGTAGACGTTCTGCTAAGTGTTTTTTTCATATTCAAATTAATACCTACGTCCTGAATTAATCTGTTTGTTAATAAAAAAACAACATATGTTTTGTACACAGTGCTGCATCCAACAGATTTGGGTACAGTATACATGACTGGGCGACTCCATGGTTGTATATATGAAATAGCTTCAGCTTTACGCTCCTCTCCATTCCACGGCCTCGGGTGTATAAATTTACTTGATGGTTTTCGTTTCTCTTTCTTAATTCATTGCAGTCGGATTCCTCTTTGATGCAGTTCTGTTGTCCCCCAAACAATTGAAGTGGAGACAATGGAGGCATAATGATAGATCCGTGTACCCACCATCTGTAAGAGCAGCTGCTCCCTTGCATCTGTACAATATGCTAGAGCGGGGAGCCTCAGTAATCTGCATAATAAGGAGAGGGCTTATCTTAGTCTAGTTAATAATCACAAGCAATCGATGCACTTCATTCCCTCACTCTTGACTGATGAAAAAAAGCAGCAAAGTTTTGGTATGTTCGCCGTATCGTCAATATAGGCAGGGGTCACGGCGTAATGCCAAGCTGTTGATTTTGCCTGGAGCTACAGATTTAGTCTGCGCTCTATTTCATCTTTTCATGAATACCATAATTACAGCAGGACGCTCTGAGTTATCATACTGCCTCTCCCCTCCTCACTTCCTTATATGCTTTATAACCTCTGTAGCAATGCTGAGGCTCATATCAGAATCAGGCCTATGACTCAAAGAGTGTGATAAACACATAGCTTGTGCGGCGTTGATAAGAGTCGCACCTTATAAGCAATACTCTCAGACTGGCTGGAAGATTGGCCCCGTAAAACACTAAAAGATTCATTGGAAATATAACTTCCTGTCTGAAATGCCGTCTGAGACGCTCCTGCCTCTGTGTATGCGGCCATAACACAGCTATAGTAACTGGCTTTCCACAGTGCATCACATCTCAGCTCAAGGAAAGAAGGAAGGAGTTTTTTCTGCCTGTAAACTTAATAGTTTGTTTGACATTAGACAAGCAATTATTGTTGCAATTGTCAACCACCTGCTGTGGTTGGGAAGTAGTGCGGAAATATGGCCACGATTAATATTTTTTTAATTGGAATAATTGATTTCTAATTATTTGACTCTAAACATTTATGATGCTTGATCATACACTCGCTGAAAAGTCCTTTAAATTCAGCTGGAGGGTTTGAAAATCAATGCTCGGCTTAAGTACTTGTTGACAGTCTGGGAGGACACAATCTATCCATTGAACGGCCTTTTTGTGTGTTGTTCATTTATGACATTGAACATTTCGTCATGCAATTTAATAAATACCTCAGAGGTTTGTAAATCAGTACATTATTATATTTTTAAACAAACACCCTGTTTATTACACTTGGTAAAGACTCTTAAGCAGACGCTGAATCGATTGGATAGAAAGTATACAATAATATTGATCAGCAAAGTCTCCCCTTGGTATTCTCTTGTTAAATATGCTCATTAAATCAAGTCCATTTAATACTGTGCAGTGTGAAGAATGAGGCTTCTTTGTTAAACATTACACATTTTTAACTGATGTTTTTTAATTAATTGTGGAGGTGATCATCCACAATATTTTTATTTCTTCATAAAATAGTTCCACTTATGAAATCACATGTTTTGAAAGCTATAGGAATGAATGTCTTTTCATAAAGCTGGAGATATATACTGTGTATTTAAAAATACTAACGACTTCCCATGGTTCCTGAACCTCCTAATTAAGCATGCATGATGTTTCTCTCCCAGCTGCTAGGCTTCTGAAATGCACTTGGCAGGTGTATTGAGCCCCCCAGTGAGGCCCGGGAATGAGAGCGGTATACGTAGAAGTGCAGGTGTGACATGTTAGGAGGAGTCCAGGTGCTTATTGAGTTATCAGAGGCAGCCACTGCACGTTTGATTTATCATCTGGGGTTTAGCATTGCCATATCGGAGCGGCAATATATCAGACAACAAAATAAAATGTTCAGAAAATTACCCGCTGGAGCGCTGCCGTCGTGATAACTTACATGTAGCAGGACGCTGTCGGATGTAGCGCGGCACCCGCTGACACTTCACGTGAAAAATTGACAATGCTTATTGAACTTGTATGGTGACAACACGCACTAAATCATGAATGCAAAGCCTTTAGCCAAGCCAAAGATTCACCTTGAATTCACCCTTTATGTGATATGATTTGTCACTGATTTGTGGTTTATGGGTTATTTGTCTGCACTTGAATCAAATGGCTGTTACGGCAGTGCTACGCTGTGACACAGGTCTCATTGAGAGTGCATTAAGACCAATTAGAATATGTTTAAACATCTCATAAACCACATCCATTAGAAGCAGTCTTAAAGTACTAATCAGACAATGCGTGCTCTTAGACATGACTGCCATGTTTTCCTCTGCATTCCTGAAAGCCTTAAACACAGAATGAGCCCGCCAGTCTCCATGAGCACATAAAAGGTAACCAGATTTATGGGGAGCTTTTTATCCTAGACTGAGGCACCATCTGATAAACAAGCACTCTTTGCTTGAGGCTAAATAATACTCTTTGAGGTCCTGATTTACAATGCTGTGAAGGACCCATTTGTGGTTCAGCTCTGAGGCACGCACCTCTGTGATTGGCCATCCGTAAGCTCAAAATTTGGGGCTCAGATCTACAGCTCACGAGCTTGAGGATTTCTAAATGGACAAATGCATAAGTGATGGTAGGGTTTTATTGGGGGTTAATAGATGAAGAGAAATGAACTTTTCAGAGATGTAAAAGGCTTTTAGATTTAACAAAATCCTCCCCAATTCCCTCTGATTGAAGCTAAGACTGAGGCAGCGTGCAGCCAATCTAATATTCTCGGCTTTTTAAAAGGGAACTCATTGGGGTATTGGTCCACTGCATGGGCTCCTAAGAGATCTGATTAAAGGGAAATCCCTCAATGTTTTACCCTCAACTTGTCCATAATAAATCAGCTGCACATTGCAGATGCCTAAATTCATCTCACGTTGCTTTGACATAGGAATTTCCAGTTAACGCGATATATGTGCTAAAATACCAATTGTACTTTGCCCTTTTTTCACTAATAACATGTTTTATAACGTAGATTTATTTGGTTTTACTTTGGCAATTGATTGGTTAACCATTTAACCACCTGACATTTGTCCTGGGTCTGAATATCCTTATATGATAGTGTGTTATAATGGAGTGTAATAGAGTTAGTGTGTATGTAAGGGATATACTGCTACTGCTCTCCATACATTATCCCGCTTATTCCACTATTTACTTATGAAATCAATTACTTGACACAAAATATTGATTTGGAAATTATTTTATTAATTTAAAAATGATTCGATTTTTGTTTTCTGTTTAAAAATAGTCCGTAACACTCGCAGTGAGAGCTGCGTCCATAGCAACGGTTACCTCTGAAGCCTTCCTAGAATGATATAACCGAGCTGTCTTTACTGACATTAAAATAAGCTAACCGAGCTAATATTACTCACATTTAAATGAGCTAAGCTAGCTGTTATTGCTCACATTAAAATAAGCTAACCGAGCTAATATTACTCACATCTAAATGAGCTAAGCTAGCTGTTATTGCTCACATTAAAATAAGCTAACCGAGCTAATATTACTCACATCTAAATGAGCTAAGCTAGCTGTTATTACTCACATTAAATGGAAACATTTCCTCCCCTGTTTTGTAGATCTCTCTGTTGTAGCCTACAGTTTGTGCATCATTTAACCTTCATTGATTTCTCTCCGCTGGTTTGATTCTTTTCATTTTTTTGTAAACAAGCCGACATCAAATTTATCAGACTTCTTTCGGCGGATTGATATGATTAGAGCCGCATCTCTAACAACTGTCTGTTCTTCATAGCAACGGTCTGCTATAGAGAAATAACAGACCTCAGAGTGCCGTAATTAACCAGAATCAAGTAATTAACACAGCTGTGTACTAATAAAAGGTTATGTACATATTGACATTGCTACAATAAGACTCATATGCCGTATGTCATGGCAGTGAATATCTAATATAATAATGTACTGAACACATGGACCCCGGGTTACAACACAAGCAGTAAACTACTTTTAAACACATTCGAGCTAAGTTTGAAGCAGACTTAAAAAGACAGACACGCAAATTGTCCAGTGCCGACATGCACAGGATCATGTGTTTACAAGTGTCTGGAGCATGACAGAAAGCTTGAATATTAACCAGCGAATTAACAGCTAATGATAGCAGAGCAAAAAATCATGGATGATTTACCTCATGTGGATAGCCTATAAGGAAACGAAGAATAAAATTAGATGTAATAAAAAATCGATCATAACATGTTATGTTTTATTCTACTGACTTTAAACAAGACTTTCCTGTTAAAGATTATTCGCGCATTGTAATCCTCCCAGTGAAAGGTAAAAGGTCTGGTAACTTTAAAGCAGAGGCCAACCTATATATATATATACCACAGTCCTCTCATGTTGCAGCCTATACATTTGACTCTCCATTTCCAGACCTTAACTTTAAAACCTCACCCCTCTCTGAGATATATATATCCCTGTATCAAATGTCACTAACAGAGCGTCCCTCCTTAACCCCGCTATGTCCAGCTGCAGTTGTTAAATGAAGTTCAACACCTGAGAGAAGCAACCAACAGGGCGGCTTTGCTTGTTTGTTCAGCGGTTTATAGAAATTAAACGCCGTAATGGGGTTCAAATACATCTATTTTAAGCCTTGTCTTTGACTTGATGTTTATGGGGTTGTGAGAAGGCCATGACATTGTTGGGTCATATTTTGACACATTAATTGGACTTTGGGTGTTTTCATCACAGCTGTTGGGAAATTAAGAGGAGATTGAAAGCCCCTGATGTCTTGTAATTACTGTTTCATGTTGTGTAGCCTCACTCATGAACAGCAGCGCTCTCTGATAAATGGGCAGTAAAAGCGATAATAGTGCAACTACCGTACCAAGGAGTTAAGAGAGAAACGGCTCCTTTGACATCAAAAGTTGATGCGTCGGTTACAAATAGACACAAAGTAATATTTTATACTCAATCCAATCCATTAGAAGTCAAGTCAGTGTAAAATTACATGGTTAACTCTGCTGTTAAGTATTAGCACAATTAGCTACACGGTGTTGGCAGTGTAGCAGCATGCTTATCAAAGGAAACGTTCCGCCCAGCGTGTTTCACGCCGTGTTCCAGGGAGGAGGGGGCCGCATTCAAAACAAACCGCCGTCCCTGATATCAGCTGGTTAATCCTCCCCTTTTAGTGGCTTTATTGGTTCATTCAGGAGGGTCTGTTGACATTCCCCCTGCCCTGTTAAAAGGCAACTGCATCTCAAGTGAAATCTGGAGTGTTCTTTACACAGGCGGGGAGCCCCATGTGGCTCCTGCCTCCCAGTGGGCCTGTGATTTTCCTGCTTTAAGTGTCTACTGTCAACACTAATTTGTCCCACTCCTCCTCCGCCCCCTCCGGAGGGGGACGCTCTCCTAAAGTTTTAATAAAAGATCAGCTATAACTCCCTGTTTTCTGGGGGTGAGACAAGAGCTTTAAAAGCCACAGAGGCAATAAGATGCCAGGTAATGATTACAAGGCTTGAACAGAAGCAGTTACCAATACCACATGCTGTTTTACTCTGCACACTGCAAATGTGTGCTGCAGCTAAGGGCTGCCTCCTTAACGGGAGTCATCTACTAATAACAAGTCTACAAATTATTGGAAATGAAAGGCAGAAGTTATTTTTTTCTAAGTTTATAAAATAAGGCTTTGACAACATGAAAAATGTAGTTGATAGTCCCAATATACTGCCAGTTAAATAGAGGAATCATTTTATTGTATAGGCTGCTAAAACATATATTGGATACAACTCACTTAAAATGATCACAATTCTCAAATGATGTTTGTGTTAAAACTTAGTTTAAAAGTTACACCTTAATTCCCCATTTTGAACTACACACAGTGTGCGACTCCACGCGTCTCTCGCTGCTGTTTGTGCCCTAATACAAACTGAAATCTGTTGTAGCCCCGTAAATCCCCTTTGTGTGTTCTCATTTATCCATTTTTCCTCCGGATTAATAAGAGCAACATGATTGCAAATAATAGTTTCTGACATGTTTTACTTGAATACCATTTCAGAGCCCGACAAAGTAAATTGCTCCATTTCATTCGTCTGCCTGTGATGTCTAAAGGAAAATCAATGAAAAAAGTAATTTCTCTCCTGCCATTTAACCAAATTCCCATCTACCTGAATGATAGGTCCCTGGGAAAGCAGTCAGGAGACTTTCTTTTCAATTATCCCTGACTTGTTTACATAGCGTTCTGTTCACTGGACTAGGCGTTAACATACAAATCTCATATGGGTTTGGCTGTTATTGAGGAAGCTTAATGCAATCTCACTTCTAAGGTAGGCAAGAACCATGTAGGAAATTGTTCAATATCTTAGTCGAAGCCAATTTTCACTGCATTGTTTTGTCGCACAGTGTATTGTAGCGTTATGGTAATGTAATATGCATAATTCATACACCTAGGGCCCCCTCCTCATTTTTGATTCTGCTGTCCTGCCTGTTCATCTGAAGCTGAATTAATGCTACATTGTCCATTAGGCGGCCATAACACAGGGCAATGCTGTCACACACTGTGGTTGAACTGAAATTCCCATGAGGCAAATGGTATTCTTCATTTTCCCATTTTTGTATACAGGCTGTACTAGAATTGCTTTTCAAAACAGCACATATCTCATTTTGGGTCAAGACCGATCTGAGATGCCGGGATAATAATTCCGTACAGTAATAGGAAAGTGCATTTTCACGAGGAACTGAATGTATGTTTTTTTGTTCCATCCAGAGATAGACTTTTGCTTTGCGCTAACTGTGTTTTAGCTCGTACTATTCTCCAGTGAATTAGTGGCTGTGAGAGCACAAAGAAAGAGCGTTAGATGTGGCTTGTTATCCTCTCCAGGGTTCACTTAGGGAGCCCCAGACTGCTGCAGTTGTGACCTTCATAAGGCACTGTCTCCCTGCTGGGAAGGCACACACGCACACACACACCAAGCACATCCACTCCACAGCCGGCACTCATTGGGTCATGATGGGGCTAAGCAGCCCCATTACAGCATGCTCATCTAGGCTGGGATCACGTGCACAAAGCGTAGAGATGGACTGTAGCCAAGAGGTCTTGGGCCCGTGGTTTCCAGCTCCACAGCCTCGAAGTGTTTGCACTTAAAGCTGCAGGAGGGAGCGTCACTAAATGAATGTTCTTTTTTGTATGCTACATCTGTGTCATCTTTTCCTCATGATACCACTCTTGTGGTGTTTCAGGCCGAGCTCAGTGTATTATAAATCCATTTTTTGGACATTCTGTGGTCAGTTTAATGATCATTATGTGGCTCAGATGGAAAAACAAGGGAATAAGGTGAATCAATGATCGATTTTACAACGTGACTTGATTCATGGGCAGCGCTGTGATAAATGGCCGTCTTATCGAGCTTGAGGGTAACTGTTGTGAAATAAATTTGTATGTTGTGAGGGAGCGCTCATAAGGAAGGATGGTCGGCTTTGTTCTCAGTGATATAATAGCTGATCACCCATTTTTTATTGTTGGTGAGTCTGTCAGTTATTTCCTCAATTAACCAACTATTTGTTGGTCTATAAACTGTCAATCATCTCTTGTTTTGCCAACACCTGAAAGATATTCAGTTGCCTGTCAGAAAGGAGAAAGTTTAAATTGGAAAATTGTTGTATTTTCTCTTAAAAAAATTACACAAACTGATTAATTTTTTGTAGTAATATTTAGGGATTAATTAGCTAGATTTTTGGCACCTACTTGATTAATCTTCGCAGCTCTACTTACCACTAGCATCCTGTAGTGCGCTCTGCTGTTCAGGAGCACATAATGTGTTAGCTAATCACAACATATTATACAGCAGCATACAGTGTTAAGATAACTATGAAATATTTCATGAATTCCCTCCTGAATCTTTTGAGACCCGTCAGTCAATGTTTTCCCCCCTTTTTTATTGCATTAGTAAAATGAGAGCCTTTCTCATTGCAGTGTGCAGCTCCGGTGCCAGCTCTGTACGAACGCGGGCACGTGTAATATCAAGCAGAGGATCTGTCTTTGATTCGAGCTGATGGGAGGGCGAGCTTCACCTAAAGGTACTGAAGCAAAGAAATAATGGTATACTACAGTGCTTGTGAAAAGCAATAGGAGAACGGAGGGGGGGCTCACATTAAAAGTGTCTCTCTAGGTAGCTGACATGACGCGACTAGTCAGACGTAAATAATGACAGACGGAAACTATCATGAGGTCTGTGAAGCATCCGCGTGCTGCCATCATTTTCTGTCTAACCTTGCATTGCCAGCAGCTCTCCAGCTCCAGAGATCATTTAAAAAGCAGACTAACGATGCTGCCAGACCCAACAGCAGTCACAAGGATCTGCATGAGTTTAGATCAGCTAAATGGATTTTTATTTCAGCCAAAGGTGATTATTCCCACGGTGTAGTTTGCTTTGAAAGGCCATCATTTAAATATGTTTTTAATAATTAATGTAAAAAAATCAAATAATTCAATTTTATTGTCCAGTTTTAAGGAGAAGTGCGTGTTTGCTGGTTTTCTGTTACATGTATGTTCCCCAAACCGCTGCTGATGAGGAAAATAGGGTTCATTTTTCTCTTTAAGTGGATGTGTCACTCTTTGAGCGAGCTTAAAATGATGATACAAGAGGACTAAAAGTTAATATCAATTCATTGAATGACCCGGTGCTTCCACGGGTTGGCTTTTTAATTATATCCGTTCATATGATGTACAGTTGCTTTGCTACCTGTAAATCAAATTTAAATCAGGTAGCACGAAGGGCACAATTGAGAAAGATGGGCCTAATTCTAAAATGTTTATTTTTTGCATCGCATTGCAAGAGATGAGCAAAGTCATTTAGCTGCTGCAGAAGGCTTTTCTTCACACTGATGCAGCGACCCACGACACGTCCAAAATAACATTCCTATAATTGCTCGATGGCTGCTGCACCTTTATAGTGTTTTTATACTTCTGATTAGGTCATTCATTTCCAGCTTCAAGCGGTAAACACATGGCCGTATTTCATGCTGGAGACTTTCTCGGAGATATATTGCATTTAACTGATATGAAAAATAATTTGAATATCTGCATTGGCTCTCATTTAATATCCCGGCTTACCAGTTCCTTACTAGAGGACAATAACAATGCAAAACAAGAGCCCATTCTGCTATATAATTAAAATCATCTTCGGGGACATGTTTTGCTCTGCACAGAAAATTTGAAACTTAAAAAATGGCATAATAATGTATTTGCATAATATAACAATGAGTCCCACTCAACAAATTTATTAGTCTAGATTCTGAAAAAGCCACGGCGAAGCAACTTGCACACTATAATTGGCATCTTGTGGTTTGCTTTCCTGAGGAGAAAGTGAATTTTATATGCTTTTATAATAAATAGCATATTTAAGCACCCAGGAAATCACTGCAAGACATCCATCCTGCGTCGTTTCATTTATTCTAGTGTGTTTAATTAAAGCTCGGAAACTACATGCAATTTGTGTCTGAAGAGTGTCTAATGTCTGCGACTGGTTATTAGATATTAAATTGATGCATAATTCAGGCAATTAAGAAAGTAATCACACAAAGTAATGTAATGGAAGTTAATTATTACTGCATAAGCAAACAGTTCATCAATGCTAGTTAACGCTCTGACTGCATCCCTAATATGCTCACCAAGCACGGAAATTCCTCTCCCTCAATGTTTTGATGTGCTGATTAAACATTGTAGAGGCAGATTAGTGGGGAAAGGAAGCGGGGCCCTCTCACCTCTGCTGTTCCTGAGCGACAGGGTTCACTGTGTTGTCGCAGCAGGGGGGTGGGGGGGGGTGGCTCGTGCTCGGCGCTGCTTGAAGCGCCAAAAAAAGACGAGGAAGGTTGTTTCAGTGCAGTCCATTGTACACTCATGTCACAGGTAGCGTGACGGACTGGAGCGGACTTATTCTGCCCCCCCTCCCTCACTCATTTACGACCTCTTTCTATCAGTTTTTCTTGTTGTGCATGCTGTACTGTATGTACAAAATAACAGGCACCATATAACATAAAGACATTTATCTATCTTTTAGCTAAAGCTGAAATGACTGGTTGATAAATAAGTGAATAATAGAAAAGTAGCAGTGATTTAATTATTGGATTTATCCTTATTAAAGTCTCCACTCTTCTATCTATCTGTCTATATTTCTATTACTTCTGTCTTAAAGGGGAACTCTTAAAGGTCATAACAAATTTTACACAGCAAACTCAGCGTTCTCACCATGTGTAATACAAATTCTACTCATCTTGTGAAAACAGTTTTTATAGTGTTTTCTGTGGCTCGAGAGGAGCTTTGCTTTGTTAACCGCAGTGATGTAATCTCACTTTGGCTATGTATTCTTCAATATGTAAAACAAACCCTGTTTAGATGCATTATGAGTTGTATTGGATGCAGTGTTATGAGGCCAAAAAAGCCTCTGCTGCCAAGATTTGTCAATCTGTGTCTCATAAGTCCCACGTCTTTATGGGAGTACACTCCTAAAGTGTTGGAGTAGCCCTTTATTGGATTAGACGACCAACAAAACTCAGTTACATTTCAAGCAAACATGTCAAACTTCTCTGACTTCAGTTATTCCAGTGTTATGATTTGCTGCTTTTCTTTGTCACATATGTAAATGGTAAAATGATAAATGGTCCGACACTCGAAGCTGCTTTTACACGACATGTCACATTCACACACTGATTTCAAAGTGCCAATCTCCAATCAGATCTATGTCCATTCATGTCTTGCCCAAGGACACTTCGACATGTGGCTGTAGCAGTCAGGGATCGAACCCCCAACCTTCCGATAGAGAGACGGCCGACTCTACCACCGAGCCACATATGTGAGGATAATGTATAGTGAGCAGGTTGTTATCACTGAATGGAACCCTGACAGGATGAGCAGGACTCTGACGCAGAAATGATTTTATTAATTTAAAAATGATATATTTCCATTTTCCGTTAAAAATGCAACACTCACAGTCAGGGCTGCATCTGTAGCCTTCTTTAGATGAGCTAACCGAGCTAATACTGTATTTCTCACAAATGAGCTAAGCTAAGTTTTTACTCACATTAAATGGGAACATTTCCTCTGATGGGGAAGTAAAACACGGTGAACAGGGCCGCATGAATCAGAGCAGCACCTGATGGAGGTTTTCTGTCTCGTCACTGTCAAAGTCTGTTGACATTTTCTTTTCCATTCGCCGTCTTTAAACTACGCTGTATCCCGTACTGTGTTCTGTTAAATGTTTACTTCATGTGCCGTCCTCAGTTTTGTACATCTCTTTGTCGTATCCTTCATTTTTTTTTGTCTTTTAACCATTACATTCTCTCTCCCGACCTCAAATTTACCGGACTTCTTTTGGCGGATTGATATGATTACAGTTAGCCCTCTGGATTGTGTGATTAGAGCCGCATCCCTAGCAGCGGTCTGTTCTTCATAGCAACGGTCTGTTATCAAGAAATAGCAGAACTAGAAATGTCGTAATTAAACAATCAGAATCAAGTATTTAACACAGCCACATATATATTAAATTATTGAGAAAGTCCAAATCTATCTATCTATCTATCTATCTATCTATCTATCTATCTTCTTTGCATCCTGAGAAACACAGACTGTAACCGTGTGCAGCAGTTGCTTTACTTGTTCAGAAAACAGCTCAGTGACACACAGCAGCTCTTTCCTGTGCGGGTTCAAAGACCCAAAATCACGTAAAACCAGCAACTGTGCAGCCAGACACTCTCTCTCTCTCTCTCTTTTGAAGACATCCGATAAAACAAGACCTTCCAGCCTCGGGTTGTTTTCCTGAGTAAACATGCGTGTCACAGTTGACCTTTCCGGGGGTCAGGCTGCTTTTATATTGGCTGACATGTTTCCAACTTAATAGAACTGTTTAGCGCCGATCCCCTGGGCCCCTATATTTATTAAGCTGCAATGAGTTGCATCTGTCTGGTTGAATCAAGAGGACCAATCAGCTGAGGTCAGACACATAGTAAGAGGACAATATAGACATATAGCTACACATGAACACGCTCTTAATACAGGCACACACACACACACACACACAGATGCTGACGTGTGCATGTTTGCAGCACGCACGCAGAAAATGTTCCAATTTGCAACTAATTATGTTAGCTTAATTCCTGCTCTTAAATGAGTATTGTGTTTATTAAGGTCCCTGTAGTATTGGTGCACATGCAGCATGGAGTGATATATGTAGTGGTATGGTGTATGTTAGGGCTTGTTAGAGGCAGAGCAGCATGTGGTCTACTGTGACACTCTTTTGTCTTGTTTTCTAAGCAGTTTTCGGAGGTGTATTGATTTATCTTTGTTCAGCCATTGTACAACATCCCATAATGCCGGTCATTTTCTTAGACTGATTTTAAGCCCCTGTCTGGTAATCAGGGATAATTGTCAATTATCACAAGGAACCATCAGATCAATTACTGCAAAATCAATGCAGCCACTTGGCTTGTGCTGCCTCTTTTCTTCCGGCTGAACTACCACCTGGAATGGTAAAAAAAAAAAAAGCTTGTAAATCTAAAAATGCATATAAAACATCTAAAATATCTAGTTTTTTAGGGTTGTTTTGTGTTACAGGGAAGTGTTTTACAGCCATGTTTCTAAGATAGAGAGGCGGTGGATGCAGCTCTCGCTGCTGTTGTTTTATAACACCTAATGGAGACAAAACTATTGTTACCTCTTAAACTGAAGGCTGTGTATTATATCTTTTCCTTTTTATGAGCGAGCTGGAGAGAGCCTCTATTCCTGGTGGGTGAGATGACTTTTGTGATGAAAGTTAATGTCGGGGAGTCCTGATGCCCTTATTTTCCTCTCAGAGGCGAGATTCCACTTTCACCTCGTGAAGGAAAGACGCCGTCGGCTGAATGGCTTCCTCCAGTATGGAAACAAATGTGCTGCTGTAATGGAATAGCCCGGTCAGCAGCTTAATGTATTATCTCCTGCTCAACGTATTTATTTACACTCAACTACTCCACAAATTGTTTTGTCATCTTAATGGCTGAGGATTAATCTGTTGCCATGCAGGCTAAGGTGAACGGAAGAGATTGACTTTTTCCAAACTTTCTTTGTTGCCCCAAAGGGGAAGTTAACACTTTAAAGTCCGCTCGAGGCTGTGAGATGCTGCACAGTGAGATGTTTATATCTGATTCAAAAAGAAGTCAGATGTTAATCATAAATAGGTTAACTGTGCTTTCAAATATAACGTATCCAAATAAACAAAGGCTTATAAGGCTTATGCTACACGGGCTTCACACTTTGCCTCTTTCATTCTTACCATAGTGTCTCCTTCAAGGACATACCGTTCCTTTCACCACCGAGGAAGGACAAGCTTTATCAAGATAAATGGAAAGGTCATCATTAAATCTATCGCAGTATCTGTAATGTTTAATACACAGTAAATTGTGTCTACATATTAGATATTGAATCCTTGTTTAAGACGCGGCCCAGAATCATGTTGTCCATTTCGATATATGTCAATTGTGCTATAATCATTTTCAGTGAATCTAGCAGAGATTGTCATTTACCCTGTGTCCAAACTGCTCATATTTCATCCCCACCTGAAAGAGGCTGCCATTGAATATAATCACATACACACCTACTGCATCAGACCAAGAGAAAACAGAGTGTGCACTTTGTGCACAGCTATTTATATCAATAAGTCCCGTGCTGAGAGGCACAAAATGAGCGTTTAAGCTGCAGGGCCCAGAGAGCTCAGTAGCAGGTGGGCAGGCTGCTTTGAGGTGCCTGGGCTGAGGGGGTACTCGCTCTTTTACAGGTGTTGCCCATCTCACTGTGCATCCACGGCTCTGGGAAGGTTTAGGTTTGGGAGGGAGTGTGGGACAGCTGGAGCAGCAGGCATTGGGGAGACAGAGAAAGAGCCTCCTCTCACTGTCGGGGCCTCCGCAGGTCAGTGCTTCTACCCAAAGGGACGGCGGAGCGAAACGCCATCAATTCACAAACAAAGGAGCCACTTCACCCGCCACAAAGGAAACATATGTGATAGAGCTGACTCCCAAGCCGCAGCTCACTTTAACATGTCAGCCTCCCCTAATTAGCTTTGTTAACTCCCTCTGCTGTCTGCCCAACTGAGGCCTCTCCCAGTCACATGTGGGCTTTGTGTTTACAAGGGCAAATGCTTGGACTCGCTCCCAAAACACTCATTTTCCTTTAACTTGATACGCTGGTTTGTTTAATTATTCCTTAAAAGATAATCGTCTACCCTGGAAGACCATACACCAACAAATTGCCCTATTATAGATGGATTCTATTGACACAGTATTGACATATTGATTTCTGTAGTGCGAACAACGAAACGTTACAGCCCGTTAAAAGGTTGTTGCTGCAGAGCTTTACACGGCCTTTCATCCGTTGTGTGTGCACGTGTGTCTGAGACGAGTTGTTCTAGATGAAAACAGCTGCCCCTCAATCTTCATCGGGATGTTTTGGAGTCATTACTGGCCAGCCTTCAGACTGTGGTCTACCATGCGTTACATGTTGCAGTCCACGCCGAGCCTCATGTGACCCCTGCTGCTTACCCACTGGCAGTGCAATTTAACCAGGCTGATGACATGCAGCATGACATCCCTCGGAGAAGCGTCCCGCTCGCAGCCTCATTGGGGGGTTCAGTCACGGGGGGTGTGTGTGTGTGTGTGTATTGTGCACGATCCCTCCCTGACCTCTCCGGAGCACAAATCAGATTGCTCTGTGACTCAGGAGGAGTGTGTTTGCTTTGTGTAATTTTTCATAAAATTGAAGTCATGCGTAACAGATTTTCTCCTTTCGGAGGGGTGGGAGAAAATAAACGAGAAACTTCCTAAACTTAAGGAAATGAAGGCGGCGTCCTGTATACTTACAGTAGATCGTGCTGTGAGTGCATCTCATTATCATAAGTCAACCTCAGTTAGAATTCAGCAATAACTAGACGTCCCGGGCGTGAGCACTAGGTGGGTCTGACAACTGACACGGCTGAAATATTTATAGCCTTGATGTTTACCATTTGCTCCACTCTGTTTACCTCCCAACAGTCGTGGTAGTTTTGTTTTTGTACACGCTAAAAAAATATCACGCGGCGAGCCCGTACGTACCGCGCTGATACAGTAAGTGGATTCCATTGGACTTGTATTTAACTAAGCTATGTGAAATTCAGCCTCTGGCCCTGCTGGCTGCCAGACAGTCCAAGCACTTGAGAAGCACCGGGCCCAGAGCTGTGTGACTGCTGCTGACTGGGTGTCATGATCCCAAGATCTCTGCTTTCTCTTTGACAGGAGGGTCTGAAATTCCTGGGTTAAAAGTTCTCCGAGATTATATCTCAAAAGGCTTTTGTGATGATGGTTCATGACAGGTATTGCTTTCGAGTGGGTGAAGGGATTCTGCTGAACGTCTTTACTGCAGAAAGCGTCAAAGAAATAGAGAATTAATAGAACTACATTATTAGCTGCTTTTTTTATTTCCACACCCACTTGATTGGATCTGCTGATTGATTGAAATTGAGGTTTATTTTCGCTTAAACTGTTTCCAGACTGTACTCGATAAAATCTACAATCACATTACTGTATCAATAAATGTCAGGACGTTAGAGATGCATTTCTCTTCTCTGCTATAATGATTGTCCTGCTCTTAAGGGATGACTCAATGAGTCAGCTATTATCCATGTGCATTCAGTGGTGAAGAATTTACAATGACTCACCATTAGCAGTTTCCTAATGTACATGCAAGTGTATACAGTACATAATGCAGCAATGAGGCGTGTTACATGCCCACAGCAGCCCAGTCAGTGCACAAAAACATCCCATAATTTACTTTTACAGGTTATTCCAAGCTTGGTCTTTCTGCAGTCCGACCGTATTTTAAAGAGTACGAATATTTACGAAGCAAATGTGTATCAAAATATGGCATTATTCCCTGATAGGTGAAGCATACATACTTTGACATGCCTCAGCAACTCAATGTATTCTACACACTCACTGCCAGCCATGACAGCCGACTCCTTTTTGTTCTTTCTCCTTCCTCTTTCCTGAACACTTAGAATAAAAAATCGAGTACTGTTGTGGAGAGATACTGAGGTAACAGTCTGGAGATGTCTGGCCAAAAGGGATTTGTCCCTCCAGGTACAAGGTAGGGAACGGTGTGCCCTGCTATTTTGCATTTCTGAATTGCTTAGCTGCCCAAGCATGCTTTTATGTGGGCCAGGCTCCTGAAGTGTGTCATAGCATCATATGACCGCTGTACGGGAGCCTTGCTGTTGGACTTTACCCAACAAATATGGATTATGTTAAAGCGGGCTGTGAATTGACGAGGATATGCTAATACGTCCCAGATGGGTCTGTGAGAAGCGGACGGCGGGGACATGCACACAGTATATGGCAGAGGCAGTGTTTGGCAGGTCCATCATTCCGTCATTAAAGGCCACATTATTACTTACAACAAGGCTTGCATGACAATTGGCGGAATAAATGCAGTCCCTCTGAGAGTAGCCTGTTGTGTCCTTCAGTTTCCCTTTGCTTTTTCCTTTTTTTGTCTCCCTCTTCCTCGCAAATGTGTTCTCAGCCGCTGATACTGTAGACCTCAGTGCTGCGTAAGGAGGTTTGTGCTTACCTTGCTCAAACATCAATAAGACAGGCTATTACTGGCTGAGGCCATTCATTAATATAATGAGATACTTTTGCTTTAATTGATAACCGATCGGCGTTGATGAGACATTATGCACTTGTGGATACAATATTTTGCAGCATTTTTCCTAAGTTGAACTGAAGCACCTGCGTATTTGTTTAAGAGAGGCTGGACTCCTCCTGAGCTATTATTCTGTCGTACCACGGCGCTACCAATGAGCTGTCCCCTCTGCATTATTATTGAACTAAGGTATTAGCTTTTCAGCTGCACAAGCAGAAAGATAATGGTGGCTTATGTGTAAGTGTGCATTTGGGACAGCCTCTGTCCTTTTGATATAAACAGCCATATAAATGACAGGATTAAAGAAGGAAGCTAAATGATGCGAACTCTGTTTCACCTTGAGTGATAAAAGCCTCATAACTCATCTTTATAATGTGCTTTTATAGCAGACCTTATTTATAAACTTCCACGGAGAGCTTAAATGATCACAAAGGGTAATTGATTAGATGATTTATATAATAATAATAACTTTTCAAAAAAGTCAACGTATCGATTCCAGCTTCACAAATATCCTGTTTTTTACATTAAATGATCTAATTTTGGACCGTTGCTCTTCAAAATGTATCTATTGATACATTGAAAATATACAGCTACTCCACTATGTTCTGTTTGATTGTATTTATGGGTAAATATCGCGAGATTTCCTCATTGATCTAAAGCTTTTTGTGTGCCGCAACCCTGTGTAGAGACGTACTTTGGCATCGGACAAATGACTACTGACACTACATCCAAGCACATCAAGGATTATCATCACAAAAATGACAGAATTAAAGATGTCAAGACTGGCTTTGAAGCCCTCTCTGGAGACGTAGCTGGGTGGGTAGAGAGTAGGGGCGGGGTGGGGGCCTGGGAGGGGGTGTTAACATTTGTTATAGACTCCTACACGCTGTATTTGCTGGGGGCATTGTTAGCACACAACGCCTCCAGCCCAGGACTTAGGCAGGGCCCCCAGCAGATGCAGACTTCCCTGTACACACATACACAAAGACACGCTCCCTTACTACTAGCACCCCACCCCTCGCAGAGGAAGAATGGATGCCCCGGGGCAATTCAGCTAGTGTGGATCAGTTCAGATGAGGCACATTAAGTGGCTAGTGATAAATTTGGCATGACAATTGCAAACACCATCGCTTTTGTCTGTAATTAATTCCAGTGGTGCCTGAGGCCTTCCCCGTGTTGCTACTGGTGTGGGCCAGCAGTGCTCTCCTAACGAGGGCACATTACAGCCAGGATTATAGCCCAGATAAAGGTGCTGTAAGAGGGAGGTTAGTGAGATGTATTTCTGTGGTGAAAACCTGGAAGTAATTTTTAGAGCGGCTACAGAAACAGAGACGCTGAAGTAGAATGAAACAGGATGTTTTAATGTATCTGTTCTCAGTATCTTAAAAACAAGCTGGCAGTAATTACGCTCGTTGCTTCCATACATAATAATAAGAGGTAAACAAATACAGTAATTAAACACCTTACTAAAGACAGAATCTTTGCTAATAAGGAATGATGTGCAGTACAGTCATCAAAGTTTCACAATGCTGGTTTGGTAATTAAGTAGTGGGCAACATCTCGGTGGTTGAAATGATGAATTGGCAAAGAGCAGCGGAAATTATGAGCCCACAGATTGCACCTTTAATATTTGGTCCAATGGGTCCTACAACTCAGTTATTCGCATTCGCTGGTAATGTGGAGGCATTAATTAACGGCTTGTACTTCTGAGTAGTTTTATTACGGCTAATGTCCCTCATTAAGTGAAATATAGTTACTGAAGGACATAAAAGAATCCCTCAGCAGCTCCATTAATCTTGATTTCACTTGTGAGACTACTTGGAAATCTTCGCTAACTCGCCGTTATGTGTTGTCTCTGGCTCTCTTCGCTCCGGCTCGTGTGTTCACCACCTCCTCTGTAGTCTCCAGCAGGGGCAGCTGAACACACCACCAATCTGTGTCATTACTCTGTCATTGCATCAAATCACATGATTAGCTTCATGGGGCAGTGGAGGAGGCCTGCTTTGTGCGGCTGGCCGTTGCAGTCCCTGGGTAATGGTCCAGCGGCACTGTGATGGAGGGTTGTGTGCTGTCCTCCATGCAGGGCCAAGGATGCACCATCATTCAGCCTGCCGGAGATGGCCTTAGGGTGAATCGTGTTCTTTACTGCTCAGCTCTTACACTTATCTTAAAGTGTAGCACTGCAGTTTCCTTCAGAAAATATTGCTTATTGGGAACACTTCCCGTCTTGACATGCTATCATAAACATGGGAAGTGAGTTGTTTGGAAACAGGCTGTACTGTGAGCCTTACACCAGCTTGGATCTGTCACGTGTGTAGAAGGACACGGGTCTTTATGGTGGATGTTAAAGAAAATTACCACAGCATTAAACGGGATGAGGAGTAGCCTATGCAGGAGTACCTAACAGGGCCCGGTGCCTCTGTGGAAGGCCAATCCGACAGTTTGTCGATGCAGCCTTTTATAATGCAAAGGCTTATAATTATCTCACGCTCGCTCATTTCACACTGACATATCGCTTTCCTAAATGTCAGTAGGAACAGCCAGTGTACTTCTCTTCCCCCGGCTCAGGAGAGCCCTCTCTGCACCCTGCACACAGCTATGATGATGGCAGTGCTTTAGCCCTGAACGTGTAGCCCCCCGCCGGGGAATAGCGGTTCAGGCATCACCGATCGTTGACCTGGCTATTGTTGTTTGTGATACTTACTGGTAAACTTTTGCAATCAATACAACATCAGCCAGCAGAGCCCCTGGGAATGAAAACCTGAAACAGCGCACTTAATCTTGGAGCCAGCCCCTGCTCCCTGCTCTGCCGCTAAACTAGGTAGTTGGCCTACTTGATGCGGCATTATTGCCGCAGAGGTCAGATGTGAGCTGTCTTGCACAGCGCCTGATGAATGGCTGTTTTTGATAAAGCGCCTCTCCCATCCAACAAGAGACATTTAATAATGATGGACCATAACTGCACACAAAAAAATCCTTGTAGAAGAAAGGGAAAAAAATCCCTCCTGCCTGCCTTTCCCCGTCTCAGACAGCAGCTAGCCAGACACTAGTGGGCTTTCATACAGAGGAAACATAGCACTGTGGCGTCCACAGTCCCTGCTCAAAGGGGTTTGTACCGACATATATGCACAGTTAGGTCACAATTTACTCTTTCATTTTAATATATCTTTATAAAATATAAAATTATGAGATATAAAATTGTAATAAATAATAGCATACAATAATACATATGCTACAATGCAGTGATTCTCCACATTTTTCTGCCCTGACTGGATAAAAATCTGGGTATGCTGCACAGTTAGCATTGGCCTTTATATTGTTATAGATAGGAAAGCGTTCACAAAGGTAACACTGTTAAACGGTAGCATTATGTCCACCGTAATGCAATTTAGCATCCACTCAGACAGCACAACCCTCCTCTCAGCAGCCATCTCAGGAGGCGCCCGTAAGATAATTGAATGTCTTTTAAACTGCGGATGATCATTTAACTAGCTCAGTGGTCAAGGCAACAAGCAGCAATTTTGCAATCTGCCATTGTGATGAGCAATCAAATCAGCATGCATTTATCCTAAGTGGCTCTAAATAAAATGCACACCTTTTTAAATGAGTATAGTTATGAAAGAATGCGGCGAAATTAAATGCCATTCTCCAGAAAACAAAGCCCCAAGGCGCGGTGACAGGTTTGACATAGACAATGCCTTTAGTGACAGGAATAACAAATTAATTGGAACCATAACACATTCTCTCTAAAGGTGAGGTAAACACACCTGACTGTATATTTTTCACCATCAGTTAAATCTCAATTGGATCTAAAAATAAACCCCAAGACATTGAACAGTTTAATGGATTTTGACGTCTCTGCATTATGCTGTCACTCCGGTATAAATGAATCATAACTTTGCCCTGCACCAAGGAATTACCATGCATTTTGAGAAAATGCATTGTGCGCCAAGCTGTGAATTATGATGCGAGATCAAAATAAATGTGTAATGACTTTGGAGATGCCCAGAATAATTTATTGGGTGGAGATAGTTCCATATCGAAAAGGGGAGCCTAAGTGGGATACAGAAGCTCTGTGCTCTGACACTGCCCTGAATGTGTTTGAATTCTGAAATGTCAGCGTTAGATAGGCAAAGAATCTCGCTGTTTACTGAAGCTTGGTAAATGAGGGCTTCATTTGGGATGCAGCAGTATTCAATTATATGGTTATTTATTGATCAGAAACAATATATGTCTGTCTGCGGCATGTAAAGATGAATTCAGAGGATAAAAAGAAAGTGTCAGGGAAATTGGCCGATGAAGGATTGCGTTTGATCTGGGAGGGAATTCAAGAATGGAGACAGAATACCCCTGTGTTAAGAGATGGGCCAGAAGTGTATTTGCAATTAGAGTTTTCCACAAAGAACTGTCAAGTGGGATTTAAAATGAGGAGGAAAAAAACAATACAGAAATAAACCAGTGGGAAAAAATACAGTTACCTTACTGCTGTAACCCAAAGTTGCCTTGTTAACGGCAAAGTAATTATTAACTTAAGTTAAGTTAAAATATTAAATTGTGTTTCTTCTTTAATGTGATATTGAATTTTGTTACTCGCCGTAGTTAGTGCTTTTTTTCTCTCAGCCACAAGTCACAAGCTAGCCAACATTTGTCTACAGCTAAGACAACAATTGACCGAAACAACAAGCATCTTGATTACGGATGCACAATATTATCGGCATGTTATCGGTATCGGTACATTTTCTGCTAATATTTTCCACCGATAAAACAACACTTTAATTACACCCAAATGCTCGATGATTCCCTAAAAAAGCTTGTCGTAATGCTACGACATTAACTCGGAGTGTGTGTGCGCGCGCACTGTCTGCATCACGCCTCTTCTGTCAAGCGTGAAGAAGAGTACAAGATGTCAGCGTGCGAGAAAAGACGTGCCTAATATATTGGTATTGAAATCGGCAATTGGCAAAAAGGGTTGGAAAATATCGGCTTATCGGATTTGGCAAAAAATACAATATCGTGAATCCCTAATCTTGATCAATATTTTTTTTATTATTTATTGTTTCTGGCAAAAATATTTTTCTTCGGTTCGAGCTTTACAATAGTGAAGATTTTCTGTGTTTTTACTCTGAATGTTATTGAGTTTCGTTGAGTTGAGTTTCGGATTGTGGGCCGGAATTTAAACAGGTAATTTTTTATTCATTCATAACTTGAAAATAAAAACTAGTGTTGGCCCTACATTTGACCCCTATATACTACTACAACAACTACAGCAACTACTACTACTACTTATATCTTCAGCCTGTTATGGTCATCTCCGACTGTCTTTGCCAGCGGCCTGTCCCGGAGCTTTGCGTAGAATAAAGTGAGAAACTTTACATCTCCTGCCCCTCTGTTAGCTCATTTACAGGGCTCAGCTGAAGTGTGCTGGGGTGTGTGATGCACCACCGCACTCACTTTACATCCCCACTGTAAACACTGTCTATTATATTATTCACAACAGTGTCCTCCAGAGAGATGGATCCCGGCGAGGCCCCTCTGAATATGGAACACCGGCTATTGTGCTTACCTGCTGCCCCATATCAGCGTGGCCCACAGTGGCCCTTAGATGGTTCTCGTTCAGATCTCTTTAGCTGGGCTGGAGGGTAATCCCTGGGCAGCCGGGGCTTCTCTGTTGTCTCCTGGTTGTTTTCTGTGTAGTTCATAAATTATAGATGGGCCATGTCGAGGGCCATCATGCTGCCTGATCCCTGTCTGTGCTGACAGCTGTATGATGCGCACTGAGTGCAGCAGATTGGGAGCTCAGAGTTTCATCAATAAATATCACTCTGACCCTCACACTTGGCCTCGTGTCAGCGGTCAAGGTAATGGCTTTTTATTATCGTGAAGGGCAGCCCAGCGTGGGGTAGTCTTAAGGTTGCTCGTCCATCTCAGGTCTGGAGACACAAAGACAGACAGAGAGAGAGAGAGAGAGAGAGGGAGGAGAAGAGGAGCTGGCCTAAAGTTTAAATGGACTGGGCTGTTATTATGTGAAGCCCAAGGATGAGTGTGGATGCGTTGTGTGTTTGACAGTGAACAGCAGGGAGCTTTTGTGTGAGGCTCCAGAGGAAGTAGTGATTTTCATGGACACATTATTGGATTAAATTAACCTTATTAACCAGCTGTGATGAATTCTATTGAGCTCACTGCTTCACGGAGATCTCCAAAGAAAATTGTGCGAGTGTGCGAGAGCGCGCGGCTGTTTCTATTTTTGTGTTTGATTGTGGAGCTCATCTGTCTCTGCGCGCGTGCGCACGTGTGTGTGTGTGTGTGTTAACTCTAACTGCCTGGCTCATAGATGACAGGGCTTGAAATGCCATGATTGTGTACTGAAAGCTCAGGCAGCTGTACATGCTGCATGATGTCTTCAGGATACAGGTTTTTAGACAAAACAATATAGAACAGAACAGCATTTTGTCTAAAGTTCATTCATCAAAAAAGCTGCATATTTTGAAAAGGGTAAAAGCCCCGCACAACCCTGTCAGGGAAGCGCAAAGGCTAGATACTATAGATTACTTTAATCCCCTGCCAGATATAAAAAGGATAATTACATATTTGTGGTGGAGGCTGTGTGGTGAAAAAATCAATACAGCCTTTTTTTGTATGACACTTCATTAGTGTGAAAAAATCTTGGAGCTGAGAAGAACTGCACTGCAATTAAATGGTTCTGCTACCTTAGACTTTGTAATGGCTCTATATTATTATCCAGTTTATTTGAAATAGTGGTTGCACTCGTGGAGTAATTGGAAACCATTGATTATGTACTTTTATGTCTACACTCTTGCACATCATTATGGAGGGAAGCAATAGTTAGTTAGCCTCTCTAATGAAGCACTAATTGCACTAAGTAGGTTAAGATGTTAGTCAAACTGCACTCAACTGAAATGACAGCACAAAGACTTTCAATTAATCTGCATACACTGACTAGCAGATGTTGTTTTGGACTGCAGATCTCGCACATTTTTATTTGTTTGTGTCTGGTCCTGTTGCGTAAATAGAAACGGTGTTTGTATCAGATGAAATTGATTGGAAAGAGTGGGAATAAAGGGGCCGCGCAGGGGGGTGGGGGGGGAAAAAAATCTAAGGTGATGGAATATAAAGTGGCCACTCTGCTGCTGTTTTCAAAAGGAGGACCATTTGTAATGAAGGCTCCCTCCTGATAATGTCAGCCGTGTTACACTGGCTGGTAATTGTACAGGAATTACTCACACCACTGTATTAACATTTATTTAAGGACGTGAGGACCTCGCGCCAAGTTTAGCCCCTGACACGACTCCAATGTGTCCACTTGTAATGAAAGGAAACTGAGAAGCCGTTTTTATCAGAGAGCATGTTGGAGAGTCACAGGATAGTGAGGTTAGACAAGGGGAAAGGAGGGATGACGCACAACATAGGCCACAAGCCAGACCTGAAACCACAACATCACAAAGCATGCTAGGTCCCCTAATAGTCCACTGAGCCATGCAAAGGATTCTGGGAGTAATGTCACTGTTAACATCATTAACCTCTGGTATTTCCAGCCTCTTCTGTGGTGACTGTATATTGTTGCTTTAACCATTTACCTGTTATTAACACCATTAGGACCTTACTGCTTGTGTTTTCAATTAGGGCTGCAACTAACAACTATTTTGATAATCAATTACTCTGCCGATTATTACTTTGATTAATAATCAGGTAAAGGTAATGTTAATATATCAATAATGTAGCTAATATCTAATGTGATGTAATAATGTCATTAATATCTTAATAATCTTGATTTACTTAATAATTTAAATTATATAAAAGGAAGGTACAGACGAGGCCACGACAATAACAAAATACATTGGTGATGCAGCTGTGCACTGAGAATAATGGGGAATATAACTAACCGATATATTTAATCAGACATTGCTCAAGTTTCTGTTGTGATAAATAAAAGATTCACTTTAGTCCGTCTCTGACTAATGGCATGAAATATTCAAAAACTCCATAACGTCATGTTACACTCCAGCGTCTGTCCGACCGAGTTTCAGCTAATTAGCGTTAGCTTATTCTGCCGTCTCCGGCAGATTTGTGTCCGTTCTGACGGACAAACGCGCGATTACAAGTTAATTTAAACACAACGTGACGGACAGAAATACTTTCCGTCAGTTTTTTCATGATGGTTTAATGAAGCCGGGCATTAGCTTTATCAAGAGTTAGCGTTAAATTAGCTTTACTAGCGGTGTTAGCTTATTCACAGCTTTACTTCTACGGAAATTCGTTGCCAACTATTTTAATAATCGATTTAATCGATTAGTTGTTGCAGCCTTATTTATAATTAATTGCACGGTAATTTACAAATGTATATTTCCCATTTATAATAATTTTGACTATTTTTCTCAAACCTTGAGACCATTCCAGTTTCAAATGAAGCTGCTACATTTGGGAAAATGCATAAACCAGGCGCATTACTAAATACCACTTATAGAAATTACACTATACCTCCTATTGATTTATTTTTCAGGAATGTATTGAAAACTAAATACGGCATCCATTCAGCTGGCTGCAGAATTCATTGTCTGCAAAAATGTGATGGATTGTCCATTTGTGCAAATGAATTACCCTGTCCAGATATTAGTGTAGCACATTACCCACCGAGGTCATTACGTGAGACGCGGGCTGCCGCCGTCTCTCTGCAGAGCTGATGGTATTGGCGTGGGGGTCCAGGCGGACTGCCTGCACACTGTCCCCCCCATCATGGTCCTCTGTGGAGAGAGTGATGCTGACAGTACACTCCTGGCAATCAGTCAGCTCGCCACCCACCACTATGCGCTATCTGAGATGTGGAGAGCGTTGTCTGTGCTGGTTACAGCTTAAACCCGGCAGCAGCAGGAGGACTTGCAGCCTTTGATCTTTTTTCTTTCAAAGGGCTCAAATGCTCACGCTATTGTACGCTTGAGAGACACTTCAGCCTTCACTGCGCTGCGAGAAAAAAATGTTAAAGCGCTGCCCGCTTGTTACAGATATGGAACGATTCAAATTAACAGGAAATGTCTAAATGGAATGAAATTTCAACACATTGTTGATTGGTTTAATCAGAGCCATGTGTTGAGCAGGGTAACGGGTGTAAACCAGCGTATTAAATGCGGGGTGGAGACCTCTATCAGGACCTCTTATTAACAGAAGCATGTTCTTGGTGGGATCTTCAGAAATCTCCTGGCTTTATAAGGCTGTCTGGGGAGAGGGTCAGACCCTGTAAGCTGTCATTGCACATGAAAGGATTAATGTCATCTTATAAGAAGGGGAGGAAAAGCCGTCTTATAGTTATTTATTCTGTTTCATTCACATTCTGCTGGCTCTGTAAAAGAAAAAGGCTAATGTCTGGTCTAATTTGTAGCCCTTTAAATTCCAGACAGAGATTCTTTACATATCTCTGGAGCTCATGGCTCCTCTCGGCGCAGCCCCTCTCCTCCTCTCCTTCTGGGATTCCTCTTAAACCCGACCAATTTACTATCTGAAGCAAAGTGAAGATTTACATGAGTTTGTACTTGAATGGCTCCAACTCTAGCTTCATGCACTAAACACTCCCACTGTAATTACCATTCGTGGATCCTGCTCTCTGATACCTCTCTCTCTCTTCTCTGCACCTAGGCCAATTGAAGGGGAGAGAAAAGGAAAATACTTATTCCCCAATGCTGATTCTTAGTGCTCCTTGTTCAGGATCTGTAATTGGATCTGTGTTTTCGACTCCCTGCTAATAAGCAGCTTACTTTAGCTCCCTCTAGACTTGACCCACCACATTTTTGTTTTATGAATTTTACAAGGGGATTTTAATAGATGCTTTAGGCTATGCAAAACATAGGCTGAAGGGGAGGCATAATGTGGAAGCCTTGACACAGAGTACGCCTGAGTGGCTGCTTATCATTGCGGACAGGTCTCATAACTTTCATTAAGATTGATGTAGGACAAAAGGGAATGCGTGAGAAGAGGGACATGAGAGAATATTAACCTGTGCTCCTGTAACTAACTATAATTGTTTTGCATTCGGTGTCTCCTCAGGCAGCCGCCCTCATTATCTTTACCCCGTACATGACGGCGCGGCTGATTTTTGTAGCCGGGCTTGTTAGAGGAGATTGGAGGTCAGGGCAAACTGTAATCTGCCTTTGGTTATTTTTACGGTGGAATCCGACGGCCAGGGGTTGAGGTGGTGTATCATATTTTTTTTACAAACAAAACACTGTTTTTCTTAAATTTTACATCGGTGTAATTTCTTAAGATCACTGCTCCGGGCTGGTGGAAGATGGCGCACAGAAAGAATCCATCATCTAAACATTGAGATGTTTTCTATACGTCTGCGACGAGATGTGGTTTTTATCCGCCAGAATAAATGAGATTTTTTACAGCATAAAAATGAGTTTGCCTTTCATGCTGTATTTAAATGAAAAGCAGACAGTGGGATTTCACCTCTTTCTCCAGTCTGCTGCTAGTCCAGCGCTCATTTAAAAAAAAAAAATCAGCCATACAGGGTCACAGAAATGAGAGAGATGAGAAATGTAAAGACAAGTGCTGACCCGTAGCCTGCCCGCAGCTTCTTCAATCATTAAAATACTTCCACAAAGCGCGGATGATTCCATTATTCATTATAGGTTATGGTATCTAAGTGATTTTTTATCATGCCTGTCTACATCTCCGCATTAAGCTGGTTCATTTGTCTTAAAAAGAAGGAGAAATTAAAGAACATCTCCAACGTTTCGGCAGATGAATGAGACAGGTACAGTCATAGAGGTGAATATTCAGCCAAGATGGAGCTTTACTCAAAGGTACTAACTAAGACGCTCTGTTGGGTATAGGAACACTAATGACCAACACAATCACCTATCTTGACATGAATACCAAAGATAACAAGGAGAGGTGGGAATAGGTGTAATGCTCTCTCTTTCATCCTCTCTCTCCGCTTGCGTCTCCCTCTATGGGAATCTACCGAGCACGCTTTACTTCATCACAAAGCTAACGTGGCAGAGAACTTTAAAAACCCGCCTCGGCTTTTGTATCTTCCTCTCTCTCCTCCTCCTCCTCCCCTCTCTCTCTCTCTCTCTTCTGGTTGGTAATTCTCCCATCTGGAGGATGTTTGAGAGAAACAAAGAAACAATAAGAGGAAGTTGGGAGAGGGGGTGTCAGGCTGTCAGTAATCTGACAGCTATGGTAACTACCCTCTAATCCAGACGGCTCCAGCCACGCTCCGGCCTGACACCCGCGCCTCTGACTGACAGCTGAAGACCGGGCACATTCCACAGGCAGAAGTGACATCCAGTCTATTAAGGCAGACAAGCACAAAGCAGAGATTTGCCCTGACTGCCTGGTACTGAAGCCTACTATGGGGGGTGATTGGAGAGGTCCTGGAGAAGGTGTCAGACTCAAGCTCAGATGATAACCATATTGTAATGATGCTGCTGGACAATGAAGTGCCATGATTGCCCATGCTGACAGCGGAAGTTTATGTCTGGATATCTCCCCCCCCACCCCACCCCCCACCTCCGTCTGCATTCACAGGCAGCTCACAACACACACACAGTCTCCAGGTCCCAACTGCCAGTCAAAAGCCCGGCCGCAAACGGGTGCACTTCTTATTCCAGCACAAGAGTGCACCAAACAGTGATCTCTAATGGACTGACCCGAGGCATGCTGTGCTGACAGGAGGAGCAGTATAATTGTTGTTTATCTTCTTCCTCTTTAGATATCTCTCTGAGCATAAAGAGACTTCTCAGTGTTCATTTGTTGCTACAGAATAGCCCAGAATCCTCTACTTAGTTTCTTTATCAGCAACACATTCCTGGAGAAGGCTATACATGATTGCTTTTGGAGGCGTTTGCGATGGCAGAAAAGTATGTAATTGGTTTCACTTAAGGTTAATTATTTGCACTGGCAGGTCGCATTGTTGTAAGCCGTTCATTAGAATATACGCACCCAACACACGGAGCAAATGAGATGAGCTGGATCTGCTTTATTGTAGGTTTGTGTTAAAATAGTCCCCAAAACCAAGCCAAACCTTAATGATACTCTCAGCAGCCTATATAATGGAACAAGTTTACATAAATTAGACCACAGAGCTGCAGTGGCATCAGACAGCCTGGACTGTTTGTATTTGAATATTTTGGCTAATTAGAAGCGCTAAAAAAAAAGTGGACTCAAAATATATATTCTGCTTTGAATCCGTGCTGCATACATAAAATATTTCCCCCCTCGCTTTCCTTTATCAAACGCGTTCGGTTTCAACTTTATTTTTGTATGAAGCCTGATGGTTTAAGACGTAGATGATTTGATTTCCTCTGCTCGCGCTGTCGTTTGCAATGCCAATGCATGGAAGGAGATTTAAAAGATGAGCTAGAAGAGGGATTTTCCTGTGAATGCTCCAAGTATGAAGTAAATCCCTCAAACCGCCATACCCTAACATTCCTACAATAGATATTATATTAAGTGTGTAAAGGACACACGCTCTGTATCCCCTTAGCCTTAGCACAACATTCAAATAAGTCTGAGAGATTCTGGTTCCAGGCGAGTTCACCAAAGGTGGCATTTCCCGTCTCCTTTCCAGCCAAAGCCTGCTCGTCTTCCATCTTACTTAGCTCGTCTTGATGGAGACTCAGGGTGCATGCCTCGCTAAGTGACAGGGAGTTAAGTATACATTCACACCATCCAGGGCTGATAGTTAAGTTGACAGAGAGGTTCTGCAGCCAGCCGGCCAACATGAAGCTCATTCACGCTCCAATCAGACCAATGATAGAGGAAAGGGCTGCTTCAGGATTTCATTTGGAATTTTGTATTAAAGTGTTTATCCTTTTGCAACAATTCTGGCTGCCTTCAAGGTTTCTAACACATCTAATAAGTCATCAGAGTAATCATTTTCCATAACTATAATAATTTAGACATTTTTAGCTACTTTAAACTAGAGCTGCACTGCAAAAACGTGACATTGCAATAACTTTGTCCTGCGATATTTATTGAGAGTGTGTTTTTATGTACATATACAATTAACGATCATACTTTTACTTTTATCGCTCTTGATTCAGCAGCTCTGACACCCGCTTGAAAAAGTAGAGCGAGTACAGATGAAGCGACACGTTTCCTCAAAGGGTACATATTTCAGCTGTGCAATTCATTTTCTATTATTCTAATGTGTTTTTTGAATCACGTTGGTAAAATTGATTTTGTTTACAAAATTGTATACATATTTTAATTTCATTATTTTTCAGAGCCTCTCCTTCCTCCTGAAACGAACAAGCCGTTTTGCCATTCAAAGGTCAGACCCAATGACTGTATATATAGATGGAAGACGAATCTCCATCTGCTCTCATTGTACGGACCTATGACGGCTGCTGCCATGGTAATTAAAAATAAACTTATCAGAAAAATGAACACTCGGATGCAAATCAGCATGATAAGAACTAACTATAATGACAGAAACCGTGTTTGAGAAACATTTATTTGTCGTGTATTTTGCTTTTATAATTTGACTCATGTCCCATCTGTCAACATGGAGGAGGCGGGCTTTATGCCCTATACTGCAGCCAGTCAGCAGGGGGTGATAGAGATGATATGGCTTCACTTTTAGGGAGCTGTCATGTCGTCCATCTTTTTATACAGTCTATGGTCAGACATTAGCCATGAAATACTGTCTGGCTGACTATATTTGGAGTGATCGCATAGCCCCTGCACCGTCACTCCAAAGTTGTAGAAAACATGGCCGGATCGGTTATTCTGCCTTATATGTACGAGCCAGAATCACCAGGAGGTATCGGAAAGTTCTATCTTGACGATGACTTGACTACAAGCTCGTGCAAGAAGGCAGCCTGAGGTGAATGACGGTGAATGACGATTGGTCGATTTCAGCAAAAGCAAGGTTCTACCCAGAAACCTGCAGCTGTTCAGAACGTTCTATTTCAGAGGCGACCTTTTTAAAAATGTTACTATTGAAAAATAAACACCCAAAAAAAAAAAAACATATGTTTTATCTTCTACTTCCCGTCGGCACTCACAACCTTACACCATGTGTGCGCTGCAGGTGTAGCCGCTAAAAGTAGAAACTCTGCGACACGTCTACTCCGTGATGGTTCCGTTCATGTAGCCACAGTGTTAATGAGCAATGGGACGAGGTGCCGCTGATTACGGCGATACACTGAAAAGCCACCACGCATAACTAAAAGCCTGCCTCGATCATCCCAATGACATCATCCATGACGGCAGCAGCGTTGCGTGCATGTTTACAGTTTGCAGACTCAAGCGGTCAGTTCACTGTGCTCTCATAAAAAGCTGCACTAATGTGATGTCAGACGGACTTTTGTTGTAGATTTGAGTACTTCTTTTGCACCAAGCAACAATAAAGTAGCAGCATGATGTGTTGTACTTTATTCGCCTCCCAATCGCTCGTCCTGCGATGTGACTATTGCACATGTGCACATCGCAATTGCGATGGTTAAAAGATTTATCGTGCAGCCCTGCTTTAAACTCTTACATGTAAATATAAAATGTCAACAAAGGAAAAAAACTCATCTCCTTTCTCTTTGCTCTTTGTACATGCAGGCCAGCAGAGCCATAATGGGATAGATAATTGAGGGGATTTTTTATTCAATGGCTAGTTAATTGGTTGCCACCAGTGTCCCAGGAAAGGTTAAATTTATGGTTGCATGTCACCAATTACAACCCCAGCTGGCTTTGTTCATCTGGAAATATTTACGGCTTAAAGTCGATGTTTTGGCGACAAATGACAGGTCGGACGTGAACACATTGCAGAACCGCGAGCCGCGCGTTGCTCTCTCTCGCAGCAGCTCCCAACCTGGGCTGTGCATAATCTTTGATTTTTGAGCGTAGAATCGATGTGTGCATAATCAAACTCCTATTGACAGCACTCATATCCTCCTCCCCGTGGCAGAAAAGAAGATCTTGAAGTGGGGAAGGATGAATGCATTAACATCCTCTCAGTCAGTCTAGCAGATAACAAAGCTCCTTTCCTCGGTGTTAACACTGCAGATTAGGTCAAGTTTTTACCCCTCTGAGTTTCTCTCCTGTAAATGACGAGTTTTGATGTGAAACAAGCAACATGTCAAGGCGAGCTGAAAGATGTAGGCATTTTCTGCCATGTCACAATGACAGGCCTCTGAATATTTGGGCCATTAGGGGCTTATTAGTGAATAAATGACCAGATGGTTCAGTGATGCACAGAGATGGACAGAACTGGATGCTACTAATCAGCAGTGTCTGTAGCTCGGTGTCAAATCACACGACATGGTAACCCATGGCAACGGAATAAAAGTTAACATTAGCAAGTCAATTTGAGATCTGGGTGCTGTAAACAGGGTTTCGAGTAGCTCGGCTTTGCTCGCTTGAAAAAAGAGAATGTCTGTGTTTCCAGAGAGCAATTTCAATTTACAACAGCCGAGATGTACGCTTTCTTTTTGCACATTTTCCTTTATACACTCATTTATTTTAAGATTTAGTCCTTTTTTGTGAGATGTGCTGTGCTGTATTTAATTTAAAACATGTTTTATAATGCTTTTTAAGCAATCTAATAAAGGAAGAAGTGAAACATTTAAAAGGAAACACCCTTTTCTTAAAGCTTTATAGGGACACTGATTCTTTTAAGCCCAATCTTGCTACCCACATTTGAAAAACAAAGACAGTCGGATGTCTCGCACCATCTTCCACTTGTTTACTTCAACAGCACCTCACTTTTCACGTTTGTCAATATTTTCATTCAGATTCTACTTTTGAGGTGCTTTGATTAGTTTGATTCGGAGATGCCCCAGCATCCCTCTTTACAGGAGGTAACCAACAAATATGAACACGGCCGTGTTTGCGCTTCGGTATAATTGGTGATGGGTTGTTTTGTGACAGATGTGAAAATAAAAAAAATAAATAAACTAGTGCGGGCTGCATTACACAAAACACAATACAAGATGCTCCATGTTGGAGCTGCATATGAATGTGTGTGCGTAAACATGCGGGGTCTCTTTAATTGTATGGTTTTCTTCCAGACCCACAGCTGACACAAACAGGCAGCCTGTTTAATGGATGAGAAGAGCCGTTTGAAGACGGTCTGTCACTTCTGATTGCTCTGCCTCTCTTCTAAGCATATCACTTGTCTGCTAATACCCCTCCATTTAACTCGTGTGCTTGCTGTCATTAACTTTAATAGATCATTTATAAATTAGGGATATAGGTAAGATGTAGCACGCTAAAGAAACCCCATTATTTGCCCATTTGGCTCGTGTCATTTATTAAGGGTTTCTCTGCATACGCTCTGACTAACAAGGTTTCAAAATAAAAGTTCACAGTATTCTAAATAAACACCTCCTTATGCTGTCATTAAACATGATTAAACTACGGCGGGGCTTTGTGCACATTAAGCACTTTGACTTATTGATGTATTGTAATCGCGATATTTCTCGATAAACATATTAATTTGAATAATTTATGCACAGGTACTACACCCCACTCCATTATACCTCTGAACAACAGAGTGGGCAATAAAACATAGATATTGTGAGCTTTATGTAGGGTTGAAACAGTGGGACTCCATGTTATTATCGTACCCCCCATTACATCGAATGGGAGCGCATTGTTATTATTTGTCATCATATGCTAATTACACATCATTAATGTTAGACCTTAATGGCCCCAAGAGTGGGTAATAGGCTGTAAGGCTGAGCTGGCTGCTTGCAGGGAATCTGAGTCTGGGGGGAGCGAACACATGCTAATGAAGCTGAGACCTTTTATCTTTGCAGATTAAAAGGGAAAAGATCACAACCCTCAAAATAAGCGTTTTGACATCTGTAATTGGAAGAGACAACAAGCTTTTGTTCTATTATAGGGAGCAGGAGGCGTCAGGCTGGGTGTATAAATCTCTCCGGCGAGCTTTACTCCCTCAGTGCCTTCAGTCAGTTAGCCAAATGAAATCTCACTGCTGCTTTCATGCTCTTAGCTGCCGTTAGACAGAAGATGGAGTGCTGCTGCTTCCCAAAGCAGTGTCGGGTCCTGTGATCTAGGTGCATACATGTGTGAGCATGGTAGCTTAGCCTTTTCAAATTAATGGATGCCCTTGTATGCTAAATGGGAACACAGAACAGTGACCCTGCCAATTATTGGGGGAATACTAAGGAAGTGTTTGCCATCTTTCTTCGCCCACATGCAGTGAGCTACATTTAGATTGTTTTTTCCATCATCACAACATGTCTGCTTACTTTACTGCAATAATCTTAGCAAATAATACAGAAGCGCCGAGGTCAGATAGTGAGACCCGTGTTCCTGTACGATGTTGAAGAGTGACTGAGTGTGCGCATCTGGCCCTCTCCAGCGGGCCTGGCTGAGAGCTCGAACGAACAGCAAAGCGACAGCTGGTCCACCATGGCTCCATGTTTGACCCCCAGCACCATGTGTAGTCCTGGGCGGCCAGCGGCACTCCATACCCTGAAGACATGTATGCCATCCAGAACACCTGGTGGGAGGGAGCCCACCTCAGAGCCTAGGGTCTAGTTGGGAACACATTGGGTTAGGGTTAGTGTTGAGGTGTGTGAGGCTCGATTTCAGGGTCTGTGACCCTCTCAGCCCCTGACACCTCAGCGACCCAAAAGGCTCAGAAAGCAGGGGGCCTGCTGACTGCCCATTTGCTTTGTCTTTGAGGTCCAAGCCCAGAGGTCCTGTCATCACAAAGCAGCTCAGCTGGAGGCCATAGGTGTAATGACCTACATCTACCCATATAAAACAATATGCATGGCATCATCAGTCTGTTTATACGTTCACCTCTACCAACTGTACTTGCAGTTAATTGCACCGTTTAAAGGAGCAATCCGCCCCTGTAAAAAGCCACTGTCAGTCAAAGCTGGTGTTCTCTGTAATCGGTAGAAGCCATTATATTTGAAATTGGCGCCATAGCTGTGGAGAAAGTTGTACAAACAGCTCGTGGTTTCCTCCATTCTACATTCCTACAACACCCAGCGTGCATTGCGCCACTCCCTTTGAAAGGAACGGCCCAGCAAGAAACGCTGGAGTGAAATAGTACTGTTTCGCTGCAGGTAATAAGCGGTACAGAATCTGAAATACGACGAGAATATACCGGAGGATTGTCAAGAAAAAACTTGGGGTCTGCAGACATGACATCGGAGGCGAGGCAGGTGACGTTTAGCAAGCAAGCAAGACAAGTTTTACATAGCCTGGCGGAGGTTTTCCAGGGCCCATACGAGAAGCGGATCGCGTCCTCCAAAGGCACAGAGCCAATTGCGTTTTTTTTCCTTCCATAAAGGCATTAGCTCCCCATAATAGCATGTTAGGACTGAGGTCGCAAATCCGCGCACTGGCCCTTTAACACTCAGCTCTGCGACTATCCTAAATATCCACTGTACTGTAAAAGTGTGAATTACGCAGATAAACTTTGCAAGCTGCTGTGTGACACCACAGCTGGAAGCACACATTGAGAAATCGTCTCGCTGTAATTTATGAAATCCTGACTTTGACAGTCTCCGTGACTTCCCTCCTTCTATCTGTTTATGATAAATGTTTTATGCATGAAAGCAGAAAATGTTGATCAGGGAAATTGTATGGAATTTGTCTCCATTATGCATGCTTATCATAATCACAGCAAGATTATGCAGTAACAAAGCAGCAGTGGTAATACAATAAGTCTCCTTGATAATCACGCAAAAACAACTAAGAGATGAAGTGATGCTATACTCAGGCAGAATGTGAGATTCACATAGCCTCCAGGTTTTTCACAGTTCATACCTCTCGTCTGAAATAAACACAGATAAACTCTCTTTTATGATCTTTCTACTTTACCAAAGAGGAGAAATAATAGGGAAAATGTTGGAGCAAAAATGTCAGTTTGTTTAATTATTGCTAGTTATCACAATTACCTTCCCTTTGACTTGAGCATGTATGTAATAAGAATGTTCCTGAGTGCCTCGGAGAAATGTGAAAGGTCAGATGTCAGTTTTAATACGACTAGAGCACCTCTAATGAAACACTGTTGCAATATGTGTTGAATACGAATGCATTAATTTCTTAAATGTCTTTCATATTTGCAGGCGCCTCAGCCTTTTTAACTGGGATAATTTGACAGCAGCCCCCTGCCTTCCTCTGACAGCTCTGAGGAGCTGGGGCTCAGCACCTGCGTCCACCCAAGCATTAAACCTCAGATCCTGAACTCTCCTCACAAATGAACTGTCAGATCATTACTGCGCGTGATGCAATATAATCTGTCTCAGAATTAACATTTGGCCAAGTCCACACAGGGTTTTTTCCTCCCATCTCTCTCTTCCGTACATCTAGCTCCCCTCAGAAGGCGCCGGTTTGAATATGCATCTCTTCACATTTCCATGAGGGACCCACCGGGAGTACAGGCAGAGAGCAGCTTTCAGCATTAGCATGTCAGGAGGGAAGGGTCCTTTTCGTTCAGGGTCCCACTGCAGATGCTATGCCTCACTTGTTCATTACAATTGCATTTCATCAGCTTGATGATGTCCACATGTCAAATGAGTGTGAGGATTTTGCACACAAAGGAGCCTCTGGGAAAAGGACTTCGCTGGCTAATCAGCTGATTATCATACCTCAAATGGGGCTGTAGTGCTCTGTTACAAACGCCAGCCAGAGAACGAGGTGCAGGAGAAAGGCATACGACGGGCGAGTCCAGATAGGAAGGCAGCGAGCAAAGCTGATTAAACAAGCTCTCTTATGAACGCACATGGAGGAATGCAAAGTAAGCAAACAAAACACAAGCCAAGCAGGAGACGGAGGAGAGCATTAGAATATTTATGGTTACCATATTTTGTGCTCTTACAGCTTCAAAGCCTTACGACCCCGTAGCCTTATATCACTCTCACATTCATTTTAAAGGTTTAAAAATTAGGCAGCGAGTGAAAAACGTGTGATTTTCTTGTTTTTGTTTTAAATTTTAAGTCAAAAAGTGCTCCTGAATCATAGCCGTTATATAAGTTATATAAGGATATTTTTCTGCTCTAGGTTGTGAGGGTCAACTTCCTTTTTTGTTCTTTGACCGACGTCGCTATGAGCGGGTTTGCTGTTGAAACAAGACAATCATCTTCTGCCAACTTTACCAGATAAGTTTGCTTCAACTTTTCCTTAAAGGGACAGTTAAAAGTGTTTGGTCTTATTGTGGATCTTTGGTCTGACTTCGCTGTCTCTTCGGGCCTTTTTGACATGACTGTGTGTGTTGCAGAGGAGCCAAGCGCTCCTCAGAGAACCCTCAGAGAAACACCAACACCAACCACAAAGAACCAAGCAGCGTTCCAGTCAATGACACCAAAACAGCATAGTTCCTCGTCCATCCATTTAGCCAAGGTGCCGTGAAAAAGACATGCATGCATGCATTTTTTTACAGTTGATAACATTTTTTGCTCCTTAATTGCAAGATTTCCCCATCGTGGAAACCATACGGCCCTAGTTGTCAGTACTTCTTTTGGTGGTACCAAACCTCCTAAGGTAAAATTGGCCTTTTGGGTTTGGGTATGGGCGAATGTCAGTGAGGGAGAAGTTAGAGTACGCCATTGCTTCCACTAAACCATCAGACAACCTATGAAAGAAAGGACGGGCCTTCTCATGGCTGGTCTCAGCAAGAACTGCTGTTGTTAACACGCCATACTGTTGTCAGGTGGAAGAAACACGGGATGAGATTCATCCTGTGATGCTAATTGATATTGTTTTTATTTATTGTCATTTTATTGGCTAACTAGCCACTTTGGTATCACGTGGAGTCAGGCACAGTTCTTGTGGACCGGCAGATTGGGTGGTAGTTGCATTTAGTTTTATTTATAACAAGGGGGCAGCTGTTCACTCTAAAAAGGTAGTGGAGTAATGTGAGATGTCCTATCAAGTCTGGAGGCTTTGTGGACGTAGAGAAGGCTCATATACAGAACTTTTATTTCTAATGGTGTTTTGTGAGAATACATGGTTGGTCATTGGTACAAGCCGTCTCTGGATTGAGGCCTGTTTGTGAATTCTTTCCGCTAGTAAGGAACTCGTACTTAGATCTTTTTTTTGCAGATGATGATGTTTTGTCTGTTTCATCAAAGCCATGACCTCTGGCAATCAACTGATTCATACTGCAAACAACCATCTCCAGGTCTGAAGCCATTGCTTTTCTCAACCTGGGTGAAGAGTCAGCTGCTGTGCAAAGTGAAGCTGTTGAAGTACCATGTCATCCTGTTGATGAGTAAGGGTAAGCTGGAGTTTGTCACTCACGGGCAGGGCAGTGTTGGCAGTGATTCAGACATTGCATTAAGACAATTGTGGTGGAAAGGGAGCTATGTTTGAAGACATAATTCTCCACCCATTCTTCATGGCTTGGAACTGACTGTGATCCCGTGAAGAGGGGACTGGAAGTATTTTTATTCTCAGGATCTCGGGGCTCTCTGTTTGGGTAGTAACATCTGGGGCAGACCCAGAACACTGGAGAGATTATAGATCACACCAGGAATTCTTTGGCGTTGGAGGACGAACTGTAGCTGAGGAGAAGAGTCTGAGAAGTATGGATGGTATGTCTTGGGTTGGTATCTTATGGTAAATGTTTTACTTCCTTATGCATTCTAAATGTGAAATACATTAGGATGTATCTATTGGCAGGTCTCCTTGAGATTATGATTGACATAAGATAAGAGATCCTACTTCAATTTCCATTATGATAAAAAGTCAAACAGTGCTGCTTTTATTTAATTTTTTCAAAACATTTGACAGGATCTGAAGATTAATCGTCGATTCTGTCTCATAGTTTTGTGTTCCTCACATACATTTTTACTCATCCAAGTCTCGTTGGTGGGTCTCATAATCCACGTTCATCCTCTTCATTCCTTTAGCTCAGCAGCGATGTCTTTTAGTTATCGGCTTCTTTCGTTTGAATGGAGAACGGCAGCCACACACATGGTGGAAGTGAAGTCACAAGTGACCTGAAAGCCCAATTATAAAGTCTGCAATCTGCATTGTTCTTGGAGCGAAAAAGAATCAATGTGCTGAAGGCATATCCCCATCAGAAGACCTAATGATGTCTTTCTGGACCACAGCCTTGCACACTGCATAGTAATCTTCTGCTAATTAGGTTTATAATGCCTAGGCAGGCCTCCGCATCAGCACAATTCCAGGGAGGACAGTGAAGTTATTTATTTATCTCGCTGTGGCTCATTGTTATGGTGGTTATAATTAAAGCAAAATTATTTAGATTATTTAGGAGAGGGGTTTATTGGAATTAGTGTTGCACACAGCAAGTGTGTACACTTCCACTGTGTTTTCAATCATGAGCTCATATTAATTCAATGGTTTGTTCTATTAGGAAAGGAAATGAGAAGACAGCCTCTGACTAAAGCTGATCTCTTACACTGAAATCTTCAGAAATATGGAGCGTCGGCCGGAATGATTTACAGATAGCTCGTCCTGCTCATGCTGAAGGATCAATACAACTCACAATACTCTATATGTACGGCCATTCAGTCTTGTGGTCGTATAGAAATTGTTCAATAAGTCAGATGTTGTTATTGTCCATGGAAAAAGTCAATTAGTCACATACAATTTGTGTGGCATCATGCACTCAGAGTATGGATCCGTTATCATTATTTAGTCTTTATAACGGCAAAAACACAACTACTAATCATCAACAAATTAACAGAGCTTTAAGCAACATATTGGCATCAGTCAGTACAAATAATTATAATAATAATAATAATACATTTATAATATGTTAACTAAGCAATTTCACACCAATTTTAACTTAAAATCAGCCATTTTTTGTTTTAACTTGACAAAGCAAATTACTAACTGTGATAAAACATTGGGTTGATTAATGGAGCAATCATTTCAACACTAATACAAAGCAGAAGGTGAAGTTGAACTTACCTTAGAGGAATTAAATGTCCTCTACAGAGAGGTCAACTCAAAATAAAAGTGCTGGTTAGCACCTTTAGGGGTTCTTGAGCTTGTCCCCGGAGAACTTATAACAAGAACATACGACGCAATTGTGTGGTTTACCTTCCACTAGATGTGTACTTCATGAAAAATAAACTGTCCGCTATATTATAGCTTTAAACAGTCACGTTTTTATTAGACATTCAGTTTTCTAATTTAAAAGTTTTAAAATGTTATGTTTTCCAACTGTGTACGGCCTGACAGTAGAGTCAGATGTGGATGGATTTAACAACATGTTAGAACGATGACCTCAACAGTAATATTTATTGATACTGGAAAATATTGCTGCTTCTGTATTCACATATTTTATTTTGTCACTACAGAGAAAATGTGTTGTTATCTGTTAATGGTTAACATCCTGACGTGCTGAATGATAAGTCTACGTACAGTCATGTTTTTAGTCCCAAACAGTGTAGGACTGTCTGTCTCCATCGGCAAACAAAAGTTCAAACTACAACACCATCGCCTTTCTTTAAATTATCATTCAAACCCTGTTAGTGTTTGGAGAATTATTTTAAATTATTAAGATAGTTAGAAAACAGAAAAAAAATGGTATGCTTAGGGAACATTAATCATCAGCCCATCAGAATTATATAGGTAATATATTGCTAGCATTAGCCATGTTGTGAGAATATTACCTTTATGATATCTATTTTTTACACCCAATAGTGCAGATATTTTCCCTGCAGACCACACACACACTGACTTTATTGTTCACAATGCAAGGACAAGAATGAAGCATGGAATAACACTCAAAGTGATACTACCATGTATGTTGACCTTTGACTTTAAACAAAGGAGATAAGAATCCCAAAAACATGAACGCAGCACATAGCTGGTGTCAATTAATGTTAGAGACAATGTAAAATAATCTATCTTATTATTACCGTACCTTATTATTTATTATATATATATTATTATTAACTTTTAAAATACAAAATCATCTGTTATCTTATTGGCAGGTAATTATGGTTTATCGGTATTGGCTGCATCCATACTTACAGTAAATGTATTTACAATCCCCTGTGGTTGGCCTTTTGACTTATAAACTAGGGATGCACTGATACCAGTATCGGGCGGTATCGGAGCTTATGTACTCGTACTCATAAAACTATACTGATACAACCGCACCCGATACCACTTTACGGCTTGGCCTTAGCCTCCCGTTAGTTAAGCAGGTAGGCAGAGAAGGAGCAATGTCACTTTTCAGAAAAAGGCTGAGTCCTCACAGACAGCACTAACATAAACACTCGCGGCCAAACTGAAGCTAACAGAGTGTAACATAAACATTTAGGAAAACTAACTTTCATGTTCATGAACGCACCCGCGATCAAAAGAGTTTGCTGCGATCACTGATGTCGCCGTAGTAGGTGCAGTAAACAAGTCCGGGCATGTCTCCCTCACTGCTGTGTTTATGGGGGATGCGCTGTGTAGTGCTGCATTCAGGTGCGCTCAGAAATGGGAGTGCTCTTTGACCTTTTTTACATTATATGTGGTATGTTATACTGAAATCCAGTGAGTATGTTAAAGGTTACACGTAAGTAAAATGTGTGGCAGTGTTGAGTTGAGTTGAGTGTTAAAATGTCAGCAGCAGTTGCATCATTTTGTGGATTAACTTTGTTGCAGTCAGAAAGTGAGGAACATCTGATGGCTTTTTAAGTCATTATGAGAACTCTTATATTATCAAGTACTCATATCGGTACTCGGTATCGACAAGGACATTAAAATGACAAAAAAATGTTAACAGAACCTTGCTGTGTAGTTACAGTTTCATCTCTCTTGTATCTCCACAAACTGCATTAAGACACTGCGTTTCAAGGAGGCTCACCTTTGAACTGTGACAATGCTGCTAATTGCACTTGGGAAACTCTAAACTTTTCTTTTCATGGAACTTACTGTTGGTCTTTGTTTTTTTCTCCGAGAGGTTAGTAGCTGTCCACCTTTTTCCGGCAGACTCTTAACTGACAAGTTTCGAGCATTTGGCAAGATGTTATCTGGCAGCAGAGCTCATCTACGGCTCTGACAGCGGCGCAGCACCTGCCAAAGGATCTTCTTACCTTCACTATCTGCTGTGAGTGAGCATTGCTCAATGCTGAGGGAACTGTTTCAATCTCCCTCATGCTGGAATTTCTCAGCTTGTTCCTGTGTTTCCTTTCTCTTTGATTAGACAGAGGAAGAAGAGGAGATACTTTCATGGATAATGAGACACTGGACAGAGGTTTTATTTGTTTCCCCGGCTAAGATCTCCATTGGTCTGTTGGCAGATGTGCTGAGTCTGGAGTGGCAGAAACACTGTTATTATATTGCTTTTCTAATCATTAATTGCAGACTGTTGGAGTCTTTCTGTTGGGAACAAGCAGAACTTACCTTTGCTCTCCTTGGTGCTAGTTTTACCCCCAAGAGTGCACGTTTTTTTGTTATTTATTTGACTGGCGCAATCTGGACACAGCTGAGGAGGTAGATGAGAAGAATTTAATTTGCTCTCCTTTCTACTTCACTGCCTTCAAACTTAAGGTCTTACGTCTAATGCAGTCGTGACCATGATAGATAAGCCTGCATAAGTCTACAAAGCCAGCTTCAATGCATCTGAGATTAGCACAGCCTCCCTATCTGGAGCTCGGGGCGGCCGCGGGGACGACCCCGGCCTTGGCGACAGGACAGCCGGACATAAAAGTCTTTGAGAAACCGGGTAGTTCCTCACAGGAGCATGTGCCATAATTAGAGCCATAATGGCATCTGAATGCAGTGCAGGTTAATGAAACTCTGTCTCTGCGAGGGAACCAGGGGCTTTTGGGTAAAGAAAACAGCAGGGTTCTGCCAGGAGCCCGATGATAGCAATTTGCAGAGTGAGTTATGTCCTATAACCCCGAAGCAGCGAGTACTTTGAGCATGTTTTGTTCTTAAATGGGGTATAGTTTTCCATTTCCCATCCATTAATATGCATAGAACGGCTAATGAGGCTGAACCAACTAAGATAATAAGATTCTGAGGCTACAGCGGCACTGACTGCATTAATGGTGTATGACTTTGTGGTGAGGCATTTGTCTCGGGATGCCTTTGGACGTAAGCACAAAATGGAAACCTAAAGAAACTGTGTTCAATGGCACATTTATACAGGGTGCTTTTGATCTGCATAATGCAGTTATTACCCTGTTAGAATGCTCCAGAAGAGAGGGCCTTTATCCATTGAGATTACAGTTTAACGAGTATTAAAGGACTCATTTAATTAGTTCATTTTTAACGTTTTAATTTGTGCGTCACATATGAAGCTGTGATCGTGAATTCACATACAGCACATGTTGTAAAACAGGAAATTTAGCCTCAAAACGTTGTAATTTAATTAAATAGTTTCATCATGAGAATTGTGCAGCTTTTGTGTCAGACAATTATTCCGTAATACTCACCGTTTTAAGCAGCGTCGCTCATCTCGTGTAACACAAAATGACCTGATCAGCATCAGTATACAGTCAGCAAAGAAAGTGGAAATAAAACATTGATTTCTTCCCTCTCAGTTTACCACCTTGTAGTTGAACCTGCAGTGAGAGCGACTGTGGAGGTTGTCTGGAGGTGTATTTGCAGACTGTGGGATGTTATTAAGCATAAGTAGAAATATAACGTCCTCTAGGAGGGAAAACCTCTGATTTTTGCCCTCTTCCCGTCAGCACTTTTCTGCAGCGGCATATTAGCGTTGTCTCCTCTCGGTAAATAATGTGTCCTCATTCAGTCACAGTGAAGAGAAAGAGCATATGACTACAATGGGCTATTATTGGCTATAATAGGGATGAAGCAGACTCTCAGGAGAGACTGGGAGACTTGTGAACTGGAAATGTCTGCTGTTCATCACAGCATTTTACAGCCAACGTTTTCTCTGCAAGAGCAGCATCGCTGCCCCAGGATAACTTACACTGATGCCTCACTTCATTTACACAGTGCACTTTTGCTTCTGCTTGAACAGAAACTGCTGTTAGGTGTTGAAAAACTAGACAACTAGACCGCTAGACCAGCCCCATGTATGGATCCAATAAAATCCTCCTCGCTCCCCCCAAAATATCGTGCATCCATCTTTGTGAATGAGGATCTTCATCACTCTCTTACACTCTTTTTGTCCGACCTTAACCATGAACTACCTCTTTTCTCATCTCTCTTTTTTCCACCACCCAGTAAGTTGGCGTCACTCCTTTTATCAACTCTGCCTCTCTTCTTACATCCCTCTTTCATCATTGAGCCTTTTCTTTCTAGACTTTCTCACTTAAAACAGCCGCGATCACAACACAAGTCACCACTGCGCCCTCTTTAGCCGTCTCTCATCCCTCCCTATGTTTGAAGGACCCCCCCCCTCTCCTTTCTAGAACCCTCTCCCTTTCTTTCCTCCCTCCCCCCCCCCCATACTGACCCTCCTCTCTCCACCCCCCTGGCTGGACCCCTCTCTCTGGTGCGGGGCCTGGCTGTCAGGCCCTCTCCTGTGAGTGCGGCTGCTGTGATTTCCTCTGGGCCATCAGGTGGGCTGCTGCTAACTAGCCAAGCCTGAGACAGGGTGACCTCAAGCCTCAACATGATGGGTCTGAATCAACAATGTGTTCGCCTAAACAGGGAGGGAGAGACCAAACAACTTAGAGGGCTGCCTGCCAGTAAGTAAACCGACATCGCTGCATCTCAAAGTTATCTACCTGCAGAAATTTTAGTCTGCAAGTAAGCATTTAATTCCTCTCCTTAAAGTGCCTGGTGGGTCTAACTCATAGCTTTTTAGTCTGTACTAAACTGTTTTCATTTGGGTGTGTTTGCTGCAGTGTTTGTCGCAGTGGTGCCTCACAGTAGGTGTATTGTAAATCAACTGGGTGCAGCGTGAACTGTCATTATAGTGATCATTAACACTCGTGATATCATCAGCGCATGGCAGACACTTAATTATCGGATCCCTTCTTCTGTTTCAGAGGCCCTGGTGTATTTTTCTTTTCAGAACAATTTCTGATGTCTGCAAAATCCATATAAGCCTGTCTGATTAGAACGAGCTGGATTTAATGAGTTTCTCCTGTGCCACTGTTTCAGGTGGATCTCATTAAGGGTAATCATACTGTAGTGTGAGTTCTAAGGAGGACTTCACGCACAAGCCAAGGCTATCTAAATTGATTTTCCCTCTCTGTATTGAGTATTTAACAGGTGAGATTCTGTTGGTCAGAGGAAAAATGTCATCCTCCTAATCAGACATAAAGATGATCAAATAACGTGCGTGTCAGAATCCACTGTGCTGTGACCGTTCTGAGCATTTTCTAGCATTTACGTGATAATCAAATTTAATGATGGCATTACTGAATAGCTGATGCTCGCTGCAGTCGCTCTTTTCTCTCCTGGGTCCTTCCTCTGCTCCTCAAAATGTTTCAAACTTTTTCTCTTCCACAATTCCCTTGAGCTAGCCTCCCATCATATCTGAAATGCGCTTACAGCAGTGGCCGTCTTTTGCTTGAGAGCTCTTTGCCTTATGCTTCCATCAGAGGAGACTGAGTCTCACAGATGCACTGCTTAACAATGCCATCCCCTGCTCCCATCAGAGGGGGGAAGGTTGCGGAGCTGCGCCCCGCAGAATAAGGGGGGCAGGTCCCCTGTGATTGGCGAGAGCTGAACATCGATGCCAGCTTCCATCTGTCATGATAGCCTATCTCTGAACCTTCAATCTGTCAAAAGCTTGCTGCCTAGCTGAAGGCTCCAGGAGATTTGGCGTGCTAAACAGATTTGACAACAGGCATTATCACTGTGAGGGGCCCGGCGAAAAACGCCATCAACGTGTTAATTGTGGCTGGAGATGTAAACTGTCACTTCTCATCTCATTTAACACTTGCTTTGCCAATTTCTTCTCACCTCGTTCTCCTCGCTTTAGAAAACATATGGAATTGTTTTGACTGGCGCTCTAATCCTCGGATAACAATATCTGCTTTGTTACTTTCACTTGTAGTTTTTTTTCCCTTCCAAGAGGCGATAAGGCCTAAAAACTGATCGCTGTTTCGTCCTTGGGCTGGCTGAAAAGTCAAGTGAGACACCTCTACTGTTGGCTCAGTCTGAAAACAGCTGCGGTGAGTTTCCGCGACGTCTAATTTCACGGCTTAATTGTTGCAGTGAGCAAAAGCTTACATGAAAACATCCAAACTATAAATACTGAGCTTACATGTGACCTCAAGTTACCTTGAAAACAGTCTTTATTTTCCACCTCTTAAATAACAAATACATCATCATTAACAGCTGAAGAGCTTCATGTAGAGATCAAAGCAAATTCTTTACAGGTCATGACATTGTGTGCACACACTGAGAAAAATAAAAGTTAAAACTCTAACATCAAAATCTGTCAATTTTTTAATCGTGTGAATTCTCATTCCTCTCAACATTTTTTTCTTTGTTGCTTTCCCCCTTTTAAGAGGCATCTCCTCGAATGTCAGCCCTCTTCCTATTATCACTAATTGATTATCCTCTATCAAAGCACCTTATTATTTGTGAGTTGTAGCGATCAGCCCTATTATTTGTGGGCTTTCCCCTGACAGGCCTTTAATGGTGATGGTTGGTTTAACCCCCAGGCCTTGCTAATAGGATTTAGCAGCAGGTGACTGGTAACACAGACACACACACCCCTCTAACCCCTTCACCCCGAGGAATATCCGACCCTCCCACTGCCTGCGCTGTGTAAAAAAGGCACACGAGCACTCCGCTAATCCAGCCTCGTCATTCCCCCCTGAGCTGAATGTATCTGTATGTTACAGTGAGGCAGCTCTGTCGTGTCACTTCTGGCTCTTCCCTTCTTTGTTTTGATGCCGCGGAGTCAGGATGCAGGCAGCAGCAGCGCGGACGTATGCAAAAAGCCGATGCAAATAAAGCCGAGGCAGACACTGCGCCATCTTGGAGATGACAGACGCCGGGCAGACGAAAAGGCCACGGCCCCAATACTCTGGTTGTCTCATGACAGCGGTGTCATTACAAACCACAAGGTTTGCAGTGTCTTCTGATGTACAATTAAGTGTTTACCGAACTTAACTTCTGGAAATGGGACGTAATTTATAAATTAGACGGCAGAAGATTCTACTAGCTGTGATAAAGTGTGAAATTTTTATTGAGGAGTAATCAACGTATATCAGAGTAATTGCGTCATTAGCTGGAGAGCGTCAGTGGTAGTGGGCTTGCTTTAAGGCTTCCCCTGTGTATGTGGCTAACAGGACTGTCAGAACGGCTAGTTTACTCAGGTGAGGCCTCCGTGTCATTATAGCGCCCCTGTCCATCAAGATCAGAGCGGCTAACCGAGGCAGGGCCATTCTCTCAGCTTTTATCACTTTATTTGGTGTCCATCCGTCCACTGTCTGCAGACGGCATTAGAGCCCATCCATTTCTCCGCCGACACTGATGGGAAGGGGGGAGCGCAGGAAGCACTGGGTGGTGGTGGTGACGTTGGCTTAAGGGGGGGAGGAAAGCAGCTTGAGGAGAACAGCGCCATGAGGAGCCGGGAGGGGATGGGTTTGTTATCCTGGTAATTAAGGACAGAGTGGCTTCCATGCCGGGTGTGCGGACAGGATGTGGCAAATTACCGGAGTCTTTGTGAGGAAAAGCTACTCCCTCTCTGCTCTGTCCGTTCTCAGGGGACCTCATCATCTTCTCTAACAGTCAGGATGGGATTTTGTACCCTCTATTCCCTCACCTTCTCCTTCCCTTCTTTCTGTCTCCGTGTTCATTTCCTTTCACTTCCCTTCTGTCACCTTCCACCTGAAATGCGTCTCAAAGTCTAAGGTAACATTGCAGCTTCAGAATTGTAGATGAGGATGCTTATGGAGGACTTCCTGACTGAAATGTAAAAACTTTCTAAAGCTAGATTTTTGTAGATTTCCTCCCCTTAAAAAACAAAATATAGTTTCATATATATACACTACAAATATTTCAATGTTTTCTCACATAATTAGACAGATTTTGATAATTAACTGTGGCTGTGTGTCTCAGAAGGTGATTCCCCTGACATGCAGAGGAGAGGAGAGAAGCAGACAAACCGTGAATGGTATTTTGTGTGCACATTTACTCCTATGAGATGTCACAAGCGACAGCTCACCAAACACCACTGAGACCACAAGTTTTGTTACATTGTCATCTTCTTCAAATCGAGGATATTATGCCTTTTATTTCCTCTTTGCTCCGGGATCCTCAGGCTGTGGTTCTCAGGTGGGGCTGGAGGAAACGGCGGCCCTCACAAGCGACACGCGGTAGCAGCAGCAGCCGCATGGCAAGACAGCAAGAGAACACTCTGGGGTTTAAAAGTACCCAAAGCATCCTGGGTAATTAGCCATTACAGCGCTGTCACAGAGGGTTCTGCAGTCAATACAGAGATAATTTGGGCAATGGTGAATGACAGTGCTGTCCAGGCTTTTGGGATGATCAAGGACAGATCCAGCTGCACCAGGCATCTGTCAGGCCCATGAATCACTCCTCCAGCCAGCAGCTGGGTGAGTGGAGCAGAGAGAATCGCTGGAGAGGCATGTGCAGACACACAAATAAACATGTTCCCCCTCTCTCCCCTCACCACACCGGGAAATGGCTATTAAAGGTCTGCCGTTACAGAGCACCGAGTGGAAAAGGCTTGTTACCTTCAGTGGCAAATGAATGACATTGGGAATAAGGTGAGGAATAAAAGTCAGACCAAGGGGACGTTTTTCACAGTTATTTCGGCTGCGTAGCTAAAACCCAGGAATGCAGCTGGCATGCAAAATTGGATCATCCAGTTGTGAAAGTATTTTACCTAATGAGTTTAACACAACAACAAGGCCTCCTATCGTCTAATCTAACTACAACACTGACTGCAGTGGAATTGTAGAATTAAAATTTAAAGCAAAGTTGAATTCATGTCCAACAACAAACACTTTATTGTGACTGAAGAAAAACACTGAGAGGATGGAGGAACAGCATTCTTGGCTTGTTCTTTAACGTGGTAGCGTCTCATCCGCCCATATGTCAGAATGTTTTGCTAGCATGAGTGGATCATGGCTGATTGTGGGAATGACTGCATCTTGGGCGTTTCATCCTGCAAATACATGAAAAACATACATATATTGTTGACTCAACTTCTTACACTCAAACTCTGTAGACAATACTATACGTACGATCGATATTTTACCTTGATCCATATGGCTGTATGCGACACAGTTTGATGTTTCACTGCTCTGGTAAAAAAAAATAATAAGAATAATAATAACACATCACATGATGATGTAAAAATGTTTTATTTTTTTCATCTTAATATTCTAGCTTAGCTTAGCATTTGTCCCTGCTAATCAGTGTACAGTAGGTTGAACATGACGTGAAGTCTAAACAGTTTGGGAACCCCTGTTTAAGATCACTGTGTGTCATGTATTTTCTAAAAATAGGTAAAACATCTAAAAATGTTTCTATAATCTCTGATTAAATATTTAGATTTTCCTGATTGTAAAAAATAGGATTTTATCACCTTAAGAGAAAAAGACTGGACTGCATTATCTACTGTAAGACTTAGGATTACTATAGACTTTAAACAGCTAATATAAACGGAACCATCATAATCTATACAAATTATCAATCAATTATTTTATTAGAAGATTTAATTGAACAAATCATACATTTCACACATTATGTTTACGATGAATATTAAGTTGGATCAGCTCAATGTTTTTAGCATTCAAAGCTCAGTTCATGTCAATCACGTGGCGCCCCCTGTTGAAAAATGGCTCCCTCCTTATAACTTTGTAATAACACTTTTTTAACTGACCTTGATTTATATTTCATGCAAGGTTAACATGTGACAGTGTTATTCCACTTCTATGTATTTGGATTATTATTTTTAAACCTGCGCTTCAGTTCTTTAAGCTGATTTACGTTTGCCATCTTTCTTTGCCTAAGATATCAATCGTTTCAGTTCAGTACCTTCTGATGCTGCAGTTATCAGGCTGACTGAAAAATTATTTGATCACAAAGTTTCCAAAAAGAGGTCCCCTATCTTCTATATAGCACTGGTCGCCTTTAAGTCATTAATATTGTGCATGACATCCAAAGTAATACCTCTGGAAAGAAGGCTCTGTTACAGCCTCATTATCATGCTTTATCCACTATTGTACATCCTCACCTACTAAACATCATCTCCACGATCTGTAAGATGCTTTTCAAGGGTTTGTTTTGCATAATTTAAAGAGTCATTTTGCACCTTTGACATGCATTCACAAAATAACTCCATTGCTGTTAATTACACCAACAAGCCGTAACATTTGTGGAGTCTATGTTCTAAGCAGCAGCATGCAGCGATGGTCTATATCTCCTTCCATATCTCAAGGATTTTCGAGCTCTTACACTCTTTGATTCCATATAAGTGAGAAAGATCATTTGCTGTATATAGATGCAAAGCTTGTGTCTGAGATATAGGCCCTACCTCGGTGCAGCGTATTTAATCATAGCTGTAAAGGCTCTGCCCTGGGACTGGAGCTTCTTCTTATCATACTTTAATCAATATCGCTCTCACTATGTTAACACAAAGCAGTGCTCTCAGCGCTGTGGAGGTGTGCTGTCCTTGTGCTGTGGATGATGAGTGTCTGGAAATACTTCATTATTATAATATACTTTATTATTATTTATGTATAATATTTCAGTTCTTAATGTGCATTTTAACTATCATAATTTTTACATTAATCTTTTCTTTACTTTCTCTTCTGATGATTCCCACTTTACATTGTGCCGGAAAAGAAGCAGCAAATTGTAGAAAAGGGAAGTGGATTTAGAATAAGTCACCTTCGCTCAACATAAGCGCCACCATTCATCTAAGAACGAGATTAACTTCATGATAGGCGGTGAAAGTACCTATCCATCTCTGATACAACGAATCCAAAGATGCACAACACTGACAGTCAATTAAAAATGAAAGATAATCCTCTCCTCGCTTTCACTGAAATGCTTATATTCAATTTCACATATGTGCTATAAACGCCTGCCATGATTTTACATCAGTTTTGCCATTTATCCGCCTTTTTTTTATTTTTTCTAAAGTGGAAAACCATAACATCTGAATATTTACCTGCGTTTCAGCAGGGCTGTTAGCTTCTTGGTGGCTGTTGTATGACCATCTTTTAGTATTCCTCGGGGATCCATTCCCGTATATGTGTCTATAAAGGGAATTTGCGGAGAGCAAAGTGAACATGTTATGTCGGTCATTTGCTGTGCAAGGATATTTTCCTGCAAACTGCGTTTTAAATGCTGTGTTTCTCCCCATTACTCTGCGCCGAGAAACATTTAAATGCCCTTTAATTAGTGTGTCCTTCCTCTCCATCGATAGGCCACTGGTAATCACTCAGAGGACTAATGACTCCTAATTGAATTGCTTTAAAGTGAAACACAATAGGTCCTGTCATCAGCACCCAAACAGCAACATTTGGGAGGGAATCCAAAGCGCGGGTCATTTTGCTCAGCATTTCGCTAATCGAAGTTACATATTTTCACAGGAGCAGGAGAAGAGCCCGGTGTTACCGCGGTGATGTCAGATCATGCTCTGTCAATAGAGCCTGGGGAGGGGGAACCGAATGGGGGTGGCTTGTGGATCATCAAAATCTCAGTAGATATTGATTTGATCTTTTCATATTGTCAAGGAGAAATCTAATCATAATAGAGCAACGTAGCATGATATCTCCCTCAAACGCCTTTTAACAGCTATTGCGGCTCATTATCCGCTTTGCCTGCAGACGACCCTCTGATACCGAGTGAAATACTCCTGAGTGCTACAGACCTGCGAGGGTGTCCTTTTCACTCAGGCGCCGGCCTAACAATCAGACAGGCACAACTCCTCTCGGCGATACCTACATTTCAAATCAAGACTATTGGATTTGCAGAATGGCTTTAAGTGGGCGGCCATGCGATGAGACAAGAAGTATTCATGTATTTCTCCGGCAGGTCAAAGCAGCAATTATGCTAAATATATTTCTGCAGGTGGTTATAAAGATAGTTAAAGCAGCTACACTGTGACATTTCTCTAAAACAGAGGTAAGGGCTGCACCTTCTCCTTCGTTGTAATGAAATGAAAAGTTGTAATGAAAAGGATGAAGAGGACGAGCCGTTTTATATAGATACACTGTACATAGAGAGATTTTATATAGAACTTAATGATCCTATTTCCTGTAGAGTGTCATTGGCATCGCAGAAACTTTCTGTCCTAATTATCCATTTCAGCCTGTCTGTTTCACATCTCTGCAGTCCCTCATTATCCCCACAGCCACCTCGCAGTCTGCTCAGTGCTACATTAGTAAAATAGAGCCTTTGATTTGTCCTCAACAGCACAGACGTTTGAAAAACAGGAGGAGGGAATGAGAGTGAAACAAAGGAAGAGAAGAGGGGAGAAAAGAGTTCCAGATTAGCCCGGACGTGGCCTTGTGTGCTGAATATATTGACCGTGTCACCCTCCAGTTTTTTGGGGAAAAGTAAATTCAAGGCCACGCCAGGGATTTGATGCATCACAGACATAATAGGGGATATTTTGGTTTGCTCTCTGAAGTATGGGAAACATTTTTCCCCCCCTGATGCAGGGAGTGTGAACTGCTGGAGGGCATTTGTAAAACAAAATACTTTACTTGACTGCGGAAACAATGAGTACCCACACCCCCTGTGGTTGTAATGATGCAGTGAAAACCAATTCAGCTGTTTCTTAAAAACAAAACCGAGAGAGCCTCACTCTCTAATGTGATGTTCTACACCTAAACCCGTGTTTCCGCACTGAAATATCCCCCCACTACATTTACAATGCACTGGCTGCCTCCGGCTCGCCTGCTCTGACATTACGTCGGTCTTATTAAAGCGCTCCCCGCACCTTCCCGGCCGTATTTCAGCACAAAAATGACAGCAATAAGAACCTGATCATGTTGGGTCACTCTGTTTGAAAGCAGCTCCTGCCTCCGCTTCCCTTAATTAAACCCACACAGCGCTCTTTCATCTTTGCATATTCCTCGGCTGGGACATTGATACTCATTATTTCTTAAGTCTAAACACCAAGACTGTGTCAAGAATGCATCCATCACTTGCAGGCTGCTCGGAGTCAGCACAAATTTTTCCACTCTGTCAGCAAATTTGGCAATTTGCAATTTTCTTACCGGGGTTCTGACATGTTTTTATCGCCGAAGATGACTTTCAAATGCAGAGATGATGAGGACGGTGGCTTGTTAGTCCTCTCTCCTAGCCCCCTCTCTAATGACAGTAATTAACAAGGCCACATTAGAAAGCCACCTCAGGAAGCGTCTGACTGTTCATTTGCATGCCGTTAATACAGGAGCACGCCGTGCGGTGCAGCAGTGCAGCTCTGCCTGTTTGGCGAGCCAGCAACCAGGGCCTATTCTCCCATTCATTATGTGCCTAAAGCTTGAGTTATCCTCTCCTTGGTGCGGGGATGAATGTTATTAAAGGCATAGCTGTCTGACACAACTCTAATGAAAAATAGGATGTTTCTGAAGGTTATGTTGCCAGCTAGCTCAGAAATGCCTGCTTCATTTTTCCCACCCCGGCACAGGGCAACGTAATTCCCACCTCCTGATAGATCTTTTTTTTTCTAAAGTTTTTTTTTTTATGTGGCTGTGTGTGCAGGAGCCTCATCATAAAGAGACCTTTATTATCCGTGTTTCTTCCTCTGTAGGTGCTCAACAAAGGGCGAGACTGGACTTTTTGGCAGATCATACAATTGTGAAAAACTACATCTGTGTGTCCTGAAGTGCGTGTTGCTGCTGTGTGGGTTTAATTGAGAGGCAGTGCTGGATTCTTCATGCAGATACGGGACTGGTTTTATTCCGATGCATTTTATATTATTCCATGTTTGCAATTTTAAACTCTTGTAAACCCACCGAGACTGTAGCTTACGAATTGCAGTATTAATAGAGGCGTTTACACTACAGTATGCAGTCTTCATTCAGATGACGCAGGCTTGTGTCAGAGAGGGACCACTGCTCAGCATTTAGGGTCAGATTGCACTTTTCAGAGCTCCGTCAGAGGTGGCAGGTCACTCCGAAGACGACCCGAAACCGCCCACACTGACGGATCCCAGCACTGGCCTTAAGTGTAAATCCACCCCCCAACCCTCCACCCCCCCGACCGCCACAGCCCCCTGCCCCGGCCTGGCCTCGCCGGTCCCTAACAGCCCTATCAGAGCCACATGGGAGGCCTGTGACAGACATGCAGGATACCAGGCTGCTCCAATTTATCCCTGTATTCAAATCGAAGACTTCAGTGCAAAGTCACCGTGTCAACATCTTTTGTAAGTTCATGAATGTTCCCATTGAACAAACAAACCACAGAGCTCACACAATCTAACAGTATGGATTTCTTATTTAAAAAAAATATTGTAGTGTTTTTAGGTCTACCTAATTAAGTAGAAACTAGAGGTGTATAACTTCCTACTTTCACTCAATCATCTTTTTCAGTTAAAGGAACACATCAGTGAAATGCCCGACCACCAGAAATAAAAACACAAACTGATCTGAAGACATTTAATGAAAAGGCGAAACACCGGCTGAAACTAAATCCAGCCTGCGATCACTGAAGTCGGATCATGCACACAGACACTTTAAACATGCATTCTGTATGTGTCACTTTTAAAATGTGCATTTTCATGTATGAGAATGCAACTGAAGTATGTGCCCTATTTAATGATGATTTGTACTTTTCAGTAGAAAAGCCTAACCAGGGACCTTGGCTAGAAACCCTATATGCAATACATATGCCTCATGTTACTGTAACCTGCCTCAATGTGTTTTGCATCGTCCCTGACAAATAAACAGATAGATTAAAAATAAACCCTTCCTTAAAGGGGAAGTTTACCTTAAGGACGTCCTGTATAGGCGTCCTGCGTTTGGCTTTTACTGGTTACATCGTACATGTGTAAGTATTATTATGTGTCACTACTAAGATTAACACTTAAACTTTTTTGTCATAATTAGATTAAAACAAAATACCAACTGTGCTCTTTTATTAATATGAAAGCCTCTGTTTAAGTTCTCCTTTGATATTAAATAATAATGAACTAATTGAACTACAAGCAGTGGTATGTTCTGCAGACACAGTACAGGGCAGTGGCATCAGTATTTGAGATAAATAATGAAACATATTTAGGAAATGTTAACATATATACTGTTTATAATTGGTGAAAAGTGGGTTAATAAGGAAACTTCTAACCTCAAATCTAAACACAACTGTAAGTAGACACTTACAGGCAATTACAGTCCGAACTTTCACTTTAAATTACAGCATCATGTCTATATTTTGAGAATTATTTCAATTATTTTGTAACTTAATTAGACTGATTTTCACAATAATTATCAAAAATAATCTCAATTAAAAATTAAAAATTATCACTTTAAACTCACAGAAGGGAAATATTACACATAATTCTGTTTTAGGGCTAATTTCGCCAGAAAACTGTCTGAGTGATTCATACCTTTACATCGGTATCAAAGTGTTAACATGGAAGTTCATAAAGATTCATCAGTAGTAATTCCTCTTTAACAGTCTCTACTTTTGCCACAATCTCTTGTTACATCTTCTCTTCAGGTCCCACCACTGCCTGGCTCATATTGTCCTCTTAGCTGCCTTGTCTGCTGTGTAATCAGCAGCAGACCCTAAACACAGATGTTTCAGGGTCAGCCAGCAAGACCTCTGACAATTGGTCACCACCTCTTACTGCGTGTAAATCACAGCCAACGTCAGCGGCCCCCGAAAAACCACGGGTATGTGGGTGTTCCCTTTTTGCCAAAACACATGAGTTACGATGTGATAGCGCTGCCACTTTAATGCTTCATCTCTGAAACGGAGGATTTTCGGGCTTGTGACCCGTGTTAACCTTTTGTGTTATTTGTAAATGCTGCGTTTACCGGAGTGTAAACGGAAAGCTGGCACTCATGAAATATACAGCATTTGCTCTAATCCTCTTTCATTAGCACTTTAGGTTTAAAAGTGAAACTAAAAGACTTTTTCCTCTTATGCTGAAAACCTCCTTTTAATTTGTCCTCTCGCGCCTCGCAGGCGTTACACCTCGATCACCTGTGGAGCGTTTAAAAACATGCAACTATTGTCGCTGTTGTCTGGCATCGTGGTTTGTTAGGGATGTTTTTGAAGCAGCGACTCGCCGTGTCAGATTATGCCACATATCCATTTGACTTTCATAAGCTGTTTACGCTTCAGAAATTGTGGCAATGGCTTCTCTCTTGTGCAAAGGCTTTTACATATGTTGTGTGTCTCGGAAAATGCTGCCCCAGTTATAGCTATCATTCTACAAAAAAAAAAAAAACAAGCCCGCACGGTTACATGAGGCTTGTCATTTTCAGGTTTCTTTAGTCATTTGCATGTTGTTTATTCTTCGGATGAAGCGCCACGAGATCAGACAGCAACTCTTACATCTTTAAAGCTAATAGTCTTTTAATTTATTTAAACCTTTTGACTATAAACATGTTAAACATTTTCTCCCGGGCAATTTCAGCGAGCATATCTACGCCTTGCATTTTCCACAAAGCCTGCTACTAATGTGTTTAATGTGGACGATATTGTTTACACATGGGCTCTTATTAGCGAGCGCTAGTCTGGTCTCAGGATCAGTGGCAGTATCCTTAAGGGATCACCTCTCTTAGGGAAGGATGAAACAAGTGCATGTGAAAAAAACCCAGCGTGAGTCCTGTTCAAAGGCACAGACGAGTTCTGACTGGATTAACATTTATTGACCGTTCCAGCTTTCCTTTTTTTCTCCACCCTTCTTTTTATATTCTCCTTTTTTTTTTTTTTTGCTCCAGGACAAAGATTCAAACTTAATTGCAGTGGCTGTTCCACCAACTGATCACCAATGTGCCAACAAAAGCCTCCCTAATAGGCGCTTCATTAAGGATTAGAAAGTCTCTATTACAAAACAAATTAAGCATGCTCTGATCTTAACCTATAGGTCGAACGGCATTACAGCAAAGTTTAAGCTGTTAGACGGCTGAAAAACTTATTACGGGTTAGCGCTGAGGTAGCAGTTTGGTATTGATTTTACGATAGCTAGGTATGATGATTTATGGAGTGCTTGTGTCAGTATAACAAGCTGAAGGACACACAATATCATCTCCAACATCATTAAAATTCAGAGGTCTCCAGAGCTAGCTCATCAAGTACTGTTCACCACCTTGGAATTTCATACAGACACGCACACACACACACACAAACCCACCCACACACACACATATATATAGTCAGAAACACCCGATTTAGGATAAGCCCTGTATTCACTCAGGCTTCATCTTATTTTACCACACTGATGCAGAGCTGCATTACACTGTGAGTACGTTTTATTTTAGTTTTATTTTTAATTTGCACTATTACAGCATGCTAATGTTCTGATTTGTGCACGAGCATGGTTAATGTTTATATCAATCGTACAGCGCGGCAGTTCAAAAGGTCTACCCTCGACGCGATCAGCGGCCGGGTCTCTGAGCAGCCGCTCGCAGAGCCAGGGCCGTAAAAATGTGTGGTACACTAGAGCCCCCTGTGGGCACATGAAAGTAATGCTGGCTGCTTGTAATGAGCCATACTTACTTCTGTTTGGATGAGGGTTTGTTGTTTGAGTCCCAGTGTTCATGATGAACATTAGCTGGCTGCTGTGTTTCAGTGCTTTAAGCCGCTTTAAATCATTTTAGCTCAATGATTCTTCATTAACTTAAATATAAGACTGATTGCTAAATCTAGAAAAAGCTTCCATTAGTGTTTTTGTTTTCTAAAAGTCACTCATTCCTGTAATGCTGCAGATACTCTAAACACACATCAAGCACAAAGTGGTGCTTCTCAAACTTTTAAAAGTCTAAATACCTGCTGGGTTTGTACATATATTCCATTAATTGCGCTTGTAAAGAGAGAGTCCGACTGCCAAATGTAAATTATTAAGCGCTGTTATTAACAGTAATGGCCTGAAATTGCATTGTTTACATCTAAATACACATTAAACTTTTTTGTAGAATTTGTGCAGCAGTAAAACAGGAAGCTGTTATATAAAAGCAAACAATTTAGCCGTCATCTTACAGAAACACCCCCTCCTGCTCACCCCCCAAAAGAACCCCAACAAGGAGACTTCAGACTACCATATCAGGTCGGGCTGTCCGAGGATCGGCCTGTGGGATGGAGGTAAAGCTTCTGGGCTTCTGTCTGTCTCTGTCTGTCTCTCAGATTCCTCTGGATCCACCCCCCTCCTGGATCCCAGATTCTCTCCATCATCTCCTCCAACCGTGAGGTCTAACCGGCAGGGCAGGGGCGTGTGGGCGGACATGCTGGGTGCTGGCAGCGTGCTCCGTCTGCTAGTGAGTAATGTGAGTACAGAGACGACCCCCTCCACCCTCCACCCCCCACCCCTACCCAAACACACACACACACACACACATCTCGCACTCCTAGAAAGAGACGGGGCCGTAGATGGAGAGGCAGGCGCTCCTGCTGTGACTTGGCGCACCCCACTGGACAGCTGGAGACTTAGGGAGAGGAGACGCTGCCAAACATGCCTGACGGAGCAGGGGAGTGCTGGAGGTGAGAGGCTGGGCGAGGCCTGAGGTGGCTCCCATACCTGCAGCTGATCACCGGCCCATCATGTGTAATTATCTACACTTATATACCAGTGAGATAAAAGAAGAGGCGTGTACACGCACACACATTCATACGCGCATTAATGATCCATTGACCAACCAGAGGAAACCAGCGACTTTGGGATGAATGCAGCTAATTATGTTCCTCTGATGAGGAAGTTGTATCTGCTGTAATTACTTTGATTGATACAGTTGTACAGCAGTAATAGGCTTAATGTGCTCCAGCATTGTTTAGCTAATGTCAATTATATTGTATAACAACAACAATTTGCTCAAACTGTGAGCAGTAGTTGCTGCTGAACCTTGGCAACAATTACTCTTTTGTGTGAGTTCAATTTATGTTGGGCACTAAAAACAATGTTACGGCTGCAACTGATGATTATTTTTAAAAAGCAACAAATCAGCCAATTATTTTCTGGATTCTTTTGACGAATATTTTGTCACAGAAAATGTCTAAAAATAGAAAAACTCCCATCAGAATTTGACACGGTCCGAGGTGACATCCAACTGGAGATATCCAACATCTCTCACATTCCCCGTCTCCAGGTTAAACAGCACCCGCAGCAGATGCAGATTACAGCAAAGTGTTGCAATCTACATGGAGACTCTTCATCATGATGTTTTACAACTCTAGCGTCTAACGCCGGATAGACTCCCTCCATGTTAGGAATAATACCGCTTTAATGTTATGAAAATCAAGCTTGGCCCCCCTGCCACGCGGCTGTGGCCCATTTTCCCCTCCTTCATTCTCAATCTATCTGCCTAATCTTGATTCATCAGTTACTGCGGCTTATTATGGAGCCTTGACAGCGTGCTCGGCTCCTTGATAAATGACACTGCTCAGGCCGGATTCAAAATGTGAGGCTCAAGTGCCAATTATCTATGCAGACCTGGTTAATAAGGGGATCTCTTGTTAACTATCTGATCTCAGCGTGAGCATCATTTGTCATGAAGGCCCGTGTTTACCTCTGAGACAGGAGTTCCCGAGACCTCCCCTGCCTAACATATGTAAAACCTGGATCTTTGTTCCTTTAATAACCTTTTATTAACAGCCTGACATCATGATTAAGTTTGGTCCAAACACGCGCACAATGAGGTACACAATTACCCTCACCCGCTCGCGGATCCGCAGCAGATCACAGTCAGAAAGAATAATGAATATTGAGCCGCCGTTTGATCCATTCCACATCGAAGCCCAATTTGCTCGAGCACCTGGAGCTGCGCCACTGCATGCAGTTTTTTGAGGTGATGATGGATACTCATGGGAGCTTATTTCCATGAGCACATCTTCTCCTGATTTGTAAAGACGATAAGCGCTTTGACCTCAACTCATCATTACAGCTCATTAAAGCTTGGTTTGTTCCACCTTGGAAATAAGACGCTGGTATTAAATCAGCTCGTTTCGAAGCATTATGGCTCCTGACTGTTAAGAAGTTGGAAATGCTGCGTGTCTGTGTTTTTTAGTTTTCAATCAGCAACTTCTTTGAGGTCTCAAGGTCTCCGATTAATAAACACTCGCTGTGGTCAGGAGTGCGGAGCAGCTGAGGGAGGTGAGATGCCCCCTGTCCTCTCTGAAACCCAGCATTGCCATCCTGTCAGCCACATCCTGATGTCTGGCTCGCAGGCTCGCTGCGCGCTCTTACTGTGTATTCTCTTCCTGGGAAAGTAGCAAATAAAACATTTTGCAGGTCTGCATAGCCAAGGGACTTTGTCTTCCATCAAGAAACACCTCTAGCTCGTAAGCGCAGAAGTTGTAAAATACTTCCAGACAGCACCTGGAACATTCCTTTTAACCTTACATGTCCAGCCTGAAATGTACAAAAACACCGAAATGATTCCCTGAAATAAATAATTAATCAGTGTGTTTTCTATTATTGCTTGGATATGGAGTCAGTAGGAAGCCAGGTGGAGCGATCAGATCTTCACAGCATCCCCACTTCCTGTCCCCCACAGAATGCTAGACTGTCTAGGCAGCATCTGCTGAGGAAAATAAAGCCCCTTTTCCTTCTCGTGTAGAGAAGATCATTTGCATAATATCCCCCTCTGTAAGGTGAAAACAGAATAATAATTGGTTTGCCCTTTTCTCTCTGTGTGTTGTAAAACAGTTAGGAATTAATTTGAGGATAACAGTGCAATTAATTCTAAATGCTAAAGATGGTGTGGGGGCTTTGATTCGAAGGAGGGGAAAGGATATACAGACTGAGGTCATGAGACAAAGACTTTGTGTTCCTGCTGCTGCCGCTGGAACTTACTGTGCTGCGTTTAAAGACTCATGTACCTCTCCACGCTTATTATTACTCTGCCAGTTAAGTCCAAATTCACTGTTTAACTCAGCTGAGTTGTTCGCATATTCTTGTCATGATGATAAATATTAGAGCTGCAAAAAAAAGCCTCCGCGAGTGCGGTTTAACCTTGTTGCAGAATGCTGTAATTTCCACATAAATCGGCATCATTGCTAATGAGCAGCAGCGAAATCGCTTCCTGACTGGGTGTTGTTTTTTTGCATAAGCTCTGTGTTCAGACTGTGCATGCTCTACACGCCTCAGACAGGTGCCAATAACCGCCTCTGTGTGCACTCCCTTGAAGGTCAACATCAAAAAGGCTCGTTTGACATGACAATAGAGCCGGTCTGACATTAGAGATAATGAGATTTGACACAGGCGCATATCTGTTGAGCTTCCATTAAAGCCGGCAGTGTGATACAGGGACATACTTATAGTGCAGGAGCAGTGGCCTGGACGTGTCTCCCTTCTGCAGCTTGTCCTATTAGGAGTTCCAGCTTCATTCCCCGATACTTCCCCAGCAGAAAAAAGGAACGCGCCTCGCCATGAGTCCCAATTACACCTAATGATGGCGAAAGGATGGAGCACATGCAGATTGTGCCGCAGTTTCTTTGTCACGCCAGCCACAAGGCACGATCATTTATCACACCAGTCATATCCTGCACTCCTCCCTGAGCACAGACAATGACTCCCAGCACATCATCCATGCTGTTATTTGTGTTTAACTGCCAGGAAAGGGAAAATAAAAGCCCAGTTACAAGGCGTTGCAACACCACGGCTGTATCCTGTAAGCAAACGTGAGAGTCTTGAACATCGGGGAGGAAACACTCCCGCCCTCAAGTCCTCAGAATAGATCCCTCCTGACAAAGTCTGCACTCACGCCACCAGCCGGGGCCGCCTTCACCCCTTGTGTTTAGATAATTTTGTTTGTGATCAATTCTGGCTTTGAAATTCAAATGAGGTGACTGTAAGGTCTGCGCGTTACATGTTGAGAGGCGGAGGAGAGCTTAGTGTGAGATTTGGGAGGTGTTGTGTGAGCGCGCGTGCTGCCGCAGCAGAGAGGCGGCTCGGCGCTTGTCAGTGGCTTTCTCCTAATCCGGGCCTGATCTTTGTGTTTGATCCTCAGCATGGTCCTGAGACAGCATGAGCAGCAGCTATTGCTGTAATTTAAAGTCAATATTGTACTCATGATCCCTCTCCCCGGGCTAGCCGAACCACCTCTCGCCGAGGTAGAGAGAGTCATCTCTGCTGCTTACAGGGAATCCTCAGCTTGAGTAGTTCTCTGTGAGTCTGAGAAAAAAAAAACCTGTCTGGTTGTTTGTGTTTGTTCCTGGAAAAAGAAGGATTTGGGATTATATTTGCAGTTTTGCTGGCATTGTATCTCTTTCATGAGTGCTGACGTGCCAGCAACATGTTACAGGAAGTGCTCAACTTTACAAAAACACAAAGATACTGAACTGAAACCCAGTTTTACTCTCCTTTACATTTTAAAACATCAATCATCTTAAAGCAAAATGTAAATACAAATAGCCTGTGCTCTCTGTATATCTGTATTTCAATAGACAATATTTCATTGTTCATAAAAAGTTAGCATTTGTGACCGATCCTACAAACCCCATCAGAAATTGTTATTGACTGCAGGATGCAGCTAACAAGCCCCCCAGTGACATCAACAGCTTTGATGATTCATTCAGAAGCACTTTAATAGATCTACGATTAGAAAAAAGATGGTCTCATCCACAAATCTCCACCTGTGTTATTACACTGAGAGCTAAGATATTTATCCTGTGTGAACGACACGAGATATATAAGGGTGGCTCAAGGGCCCATTAAATCCATACATGTCATCATCTGCAACGTGTTACACTAAAACTTTCGACAAAACGCGTCGCTGACAAACACTTTGATTGAGGCGGCGCCGAGCTGTAAATTTAAGAGCCGGGGTCAGTGAACTCTCCATAGATAGAGGTGAAATGTCAAAAATTGATTCCTTTAGTGGCCACAATTTGTTTTGATATAGTGTGAACCTTTTATTGTGGTGCAGTTTTACTATTGAGCGCCGTGTTTCTGAAGGTTCTGGTTTCACCCAGAAGGCTGCTGACGGCACTGATTACCATCCGAGGAGGAAGGGACCGATCATTTCGATATTTGTGGCACTCTGCATTCATTTAAGAAAGGTTAAAGGGCCTCGTCCTGAAGGAATACAAGGAGTTGTTAGTGAGATTGGGTGCTTGATGAAGCTGTCCGGGCATTCTGGTGCTCAATGTTTGCACTTTAGCATACACGGACTAGCATTACATCAAAAATAATAAGATAAAAGAAATATTCTACATGTAACACGTCTGGCTGATATCTTCTTCTTATAAATATATATTTTTTTTTACATCTTTTAAAAAAATTAATTAGAACTTAAATTTCCATAAAATGTTTTTTGTTGTTTCTAAAATGAATTAAAATATTTCATGAAATTAAAACAAAAATAATGCACCCTGTAATATTTTTGTTTTAATTTCATGAGATGTTTTAAATTCTGGAAATTCTGAAAAATGTATGAAAGATGATCATTTCTTTTAAGAACAGATAATATGCAGGTATACAGAATAACTGATAGATTGTGCAGCAAATACTGAACAAAATAACCTACTCTCTAGGTTTCTAGTTCCTAGGACTACATGCCCTATTTGTTTTATTTTCACATTAATATAGTTAGCTTCTTGCATGGGAGATTGGAACAGATACATATTATTAAATACAGCCACCTAAAATAATAGCATTATCATTAATGTCTTCATTACAATAAGTTTATAAGTCTGTGAATCTCATTGTCATGTAAATAAAACACTGGTTATTAAAGAGAAACGGCCCAGTGCTAACTGCACTAAATCCCTTAGTAAAGCATGTATGCTAAAGTTAGCATATAGCTAATATTCGGAGAAAACTATATTGAATACTGGTGCAGGTAGCTTTAGATTAATTTTTGGCTTTTACCCTAATTTGATAGGACAGCTAAAGAGAGACAGGAAATGTGGGGAGTAGAGATTGGGGGATGACATGCGGCAAATGATCGGCAGACCGGGAGTTGAACCAGCAATCAGTGCATCATGTATTGGTGACCCAGGTAGTCAGTTCTGTTTGTCTGCTAACTGCTAGCATCCCTTCTCCTCAAACATGGTGTATTGCTTAAACAAGGCAAATACAGAGCAATTTTAATGTCATGTTGCACACTCGAAGCCAAACGATGTTTTGCTAGCTGTAAAACTGCCCTTTGCATTCCAGAGCCTTTCAAGCTCACAGACAAACTGGTTGAAAACGGCCTTTATATTGAACAGGGAATGAATTGACTTGAAAAAACATTATTTTAAATACAATCAATGTAAGATAAAAAACTGATTTTCAGTGTTATTTAAAACAAAAAAATGCAAAAATTCCAATTAAAATAAACTGTCTGTTCTGTTTAAATTGTCTTACTTGTGTTGCACCAAATTGATCATTGTCACTGTGATGGCAGTGGTGGAAGAAATATACAGCACAGGCATAGACATAAATTTCTTATAAACCATAGTCCAACCTGTGCTGTGTGTCGTTCTTCTGACTATAGTTATTATTTAATTTCATATTCAACCATCTTGAGTGAGTAGCAACACCCCAGGGTGCACCTAGTCCTGCAGAATATCCTTAAGTCCCCCGTCTGTTATGAAACCTTACAGGGCTAATTATCAGTGCTTATCACTCCTGCTAAATGGCTGCTCAGATCCACCGCCATGTTTTTGTCTTTTGAAGTGTGTGCAGATTTCCATGTTCCCCAGTAAAGGCTCTTTACATGAGGTCATTCATCACATCGCAGTAAAGTGGCTTTGCATGCCTGTCAGTCATTACAGATTTATTCAGTTTATACTGCAGTTTTTCTTTTTTTTTTTACACACATTATCAGTTAATCTTTCGTATGTACAATTTCAATTATTCTCTCCAGCTTCTTGCACAAGGATGACCTTTGACTTTATTCTTGTCTCAATACCAATTAACCTCATTTCCCCTTTTAGCTCTTCAGCAAATATTACCCTATAACACCGAGTGATTTAAATCAACATAAGGCTGAAACTCTGACCATGTCTTTGAAAACTGATTATATTCTCTGCAACACAAAGCTTAATCCCTATCTGTGGATGCAGACAAACGCCAGTGGCCCACTTATAACTTAAATGACTAGTTTAGTTAACCTTCCTGTTTAAGTCTAACATATTGTTATGACAGCAAGAGTGCGCTGCATAATTTCCCTGGCATTAGCATCAGTCATGGGCCCGCCTGCTATAAATACACCTGCCAGCAGAACAGTTTGGGAAGCGTTCTTCGCAGGATAGTGCACAGGACTCCAGAGGTGAGGTGCTTTGATAGCACAGCTCATGAAATATTTGCTGACTTCTATCACCTATGGGACTACTGTTCTGATGGAGCCAATGATATGTGCCCCTATTAGTCTCTAAGGAGTTTTGCTAGCCCACTTTCACCCGATCTGTGCCAATTAAGTAGCAGAATTATGTATATTAGTTGGAGTCACTTGTACTTCCACGCAAAGGGATGCATATAGGGAAGGCTGACAGTGGGATACCATTGAATAATTAGAGTGAATTTTCAGAGCCCTGGAAACTCAATCATAAGCTGCCACATGCTAACTATTTTTAACCTATTCTTTCCTCCTCTTCGCCCCTCTTTTCTCCTCTCTCTGTCATAGACCACTGCAGAAATAAGGAGCAAAGTCTTCCCCTGCACTGCGGTTACTTTACCTGAAGTTAAAAGTCCAGCATCACTACTAAAGAGGCTGATGGGGCGAGAACATAAAGTTCAGTATAAGCCTTTAAAGTCGAGGTGAAATGAAAAATGTCATTTTAATCCTTTTAGATCACATCCCCGGTAATATTGTGCATCTATTTGACAACATAGACAGAAACAGAAAATCAATTTCTTCGTATTCTTATATCAAAATCTGACAATTTTTTCTTCCTGTAAAAAAAAATATCCCGTGTGCTTACGTAAGCTAGAACCAACCAATTTCAACCAATCAATCTGCAACATTTAGCCGCAGAGCACCAAGAACGCTCAGTCAGTTAGCTAGCTACTGCGCTGTGGAGAACGTCTGTCTACGCCCACTTCTCAACGATCAAATCAAATCCCTCTCATGATATGTCCCGCCTGCACGTCCTGTTTCACTCGTAAATACGTCACGATACGGAAGCTAGATACTCTCGAAATGCCGTTGCAGCTCGACTTTAAGTCATTTTTAAAGTCATAACCCACACTCTCTTAAAGTATCTTGTCTCAATGTGGTGCAGTCGGCCGTAATATAGCGTAGACTGTTACGTAGATCTGTTTAGCTGGCTAATAACGTTTTTTGCTGCAAAGCGCTACGTAGCTTAGCTTCTGTCTCATTTCTCTGGCTGGCTTCTCCACACAGGGGCCTTACTGCTGACATCTTTTGTTGGGAACAGTGTTAATTTTGTTAATGAAAATTATGACTATAAATGTTCGTCAACAACCTTTTTTCCATGATGAGACGTTAACGAGCTAAAAATAAATCATTGATAATAAAAACTGATGACACATGTGTTTTGCTTTTAGTTAACAAGACAAGACGGGACTAAAATGCTTTCCTGTAACTGGCTGAATTGGTTGAGGGGCGTGTGCAGATGCTCCTGAATCAGACCCAGCTTTCTGCTTCAGGCTCTGAGCGCGCCAGTGTTGCCAGACTGAAACTCCATCTATATCGTACTGCAGCTTTAAAATTATCATATTTTACCAAAAAAAAATCGCACAAATGACAAAAAACAATAAAGGGTCAAAATACCACTCTGAATTGCAAAACTATGCCCTGCGCACCACATTGATGTAACAACACCGAGGTCCCGTCCTGTGAACAAGACAGCAACTGTATGCTCCTCACAGCAGAGTCAATTGCAGCCCATTACACAATCCCTTAAACACAGAAGCACCATATCTGCACTGGTTGGTGAAGAAAAGCTTCCGAGCGTCCCACCGTGTGCACAATCGCTTGACAACTTGGTGCAGAGAGAGCCAGCGTGTCTGTGATGGCTTAAGAAGTTTATGAGGCTCAACATGACAGAACTCCTGAAAACTCTTTAACAGTAGCCGTGCCACAGGCTTGTTTTTTTCTTTTGAAACAGGCATTCACATCCCTGCATAAAATCCTCGCACATTCGGGAGAGCTGCTTTGCAAGCCGCGTTCGCGCAGGGATGCAATGGGTGACCGATGATTCGCTGATGCCTTCTTTGAAAGTCCAAAATTATCGTATGTAAAGTTTCGTTCTGTGGCTTTAAATGCGTAACGTTACTTTCCACAAGTTCCCATTTACATATAACCTCAGCTGAGGATCTATTACCCATGGAGAACATGGTGAGGAAATAGTTGATGAAAGGACGGTGCTTTACAGCAGATTGAACCTGTACTAGGCTGATTTAATTAGTTTAAAGAGGGGAAATGTTTTGACTAAAACTTGACTAAAACTATAAATGTAAAAAATGACTAAAAAACTAAGACTAATCCTCAATAGCTGCCAAAATTGACAGGGAACTCATCCTACCCAACTTCTAAAAGTCTGAACTATCCCTTTAAGGATAATTTGCCGCTATGAAAACAACTTTCATTCTCATGTCTAATACTCATTTTCCCTCCATCAGTGATAAACAAGTAAATGGATCCCAAACGCTACGCATGAAAACACATTAATTGAACTCCTCAGACTTTCTGTAAACTCATTATGCCATGCTTGGCTTGTCATCCGTACAATGCTCACAGCGATGGCTCTTTAGTCTTTCTTCACGGAGCCGGGGCGGTTTGTGGAAATATGTGAGTGTCAGAAGCAGACCTCTAATCCTCACAGACACTTCCCACAGTCATCAGTATTCTAATGACTCACCACCGCCGTCCCTGGGTGTTTATTTTTAGAGATAGAGAGATTGATGAGATGCTCATATCATCCTTAACCACCAACTAATTAACTAATTAGGACATTCAGATGAAGACTTGCTCTGGATAATGCAGCGTGGCTCTGGCATGGGCAAACAGCTCTTGATGCTAAGTGCTCGACTCAGCTTCAGGGAGGTGCGGCATCTCGGGCTCGTGCTCATGGCTCATTGGTGCCAAATAGTTCTGTTACATTATTGATGAGGGCCGATATTGATCAGACAAAATGACGCCGCATTGGGTGACCGCCATCCATGACACTTTTCATGTATTCGTATGCTAATCAGAGTTCCTGCTTACAGTTTCTCACGCAGGTGGAGGCCGTCTTTAAACCCTGACCGCATCACCCCCGGCCCCCCTCATCGACTGAAAACATTCCACCTTTTTCCAGATCTGCAATGATTTTCAATCACGCTCCACTTAGGCTGACTTTGAACTTTGACCTCACCTGCTCCGGAGGTGAAGATCTCACTGTCTGTATTTTCTTTCAGCATTGACTCGTTCACCCTTTCACCTTGCTCTCACATTGTTTAGACTCTCTGTGGTCAGAGCGGTATCATTATCCATCTATGTGCGGTGATTGTTAGCCCTGCTGGTGTAATGTGTCAGCATTCTGTGGGCTTTAATTGGAAGGAGATATGGATGATGGCTTATTGCCGTTGTAAGTCAGCTCCTTAAAAAGGCTAACTTAAAGTGCAGCTATGAGCCTCCTGACCGGCCCACAGGCTCCTGATTATGATTGAAATGATGCACCGCTTTCTAAGCTTGTTTTGTTTAAAGGAAAAAAGCTTTTGACACTAACATTTGAGGGTGTAATCCCACATGGCTCTGTTTTAAAGGTTAATAATCCTTTTAATTAAAGGATAAGCCTGGTATTGAACACAAAATGTAATCACCAAAGGATTACCAGCGAGATGAATATAGCCGTAGCAATTAGTCCGATAATTAAGGTTTTAGTGCCGGACAGAGATCTGAGAGCTGCGGCGATGTGTCATAAAATTCATAGAGTTGTTAGGACGCTGTGAATATGTTGGTTGCAGCTTTACAGCAGCGCGCCTGCACATGCACTCGGGGTGGTGGTGAAACATGGCGTCCCAGCGGATGGAGCGGCAACAGCTGTTCTTGCCCGAGCCTGGTGTTTCGCACAATATGATCGCTCCATCAGCACGCCCGCTCTCCAAACAGCCGCATCTGCATTCATCAAACACGCTTATCAATAAACAGGGCCGCGCCGCGAATAAACGATCTCCGAGAGGAAACAAAACAGCGAGCGAGGAAAAAAAATGTCAGCCGTTCACTTTAATCACTGATGTTGTTAATCAATAAAACAGCTTCATATCTTTTAATTAAAGTTTTATTCGCAGCAAATGTTTGCCCAATCCGTCGGCATGTCTTTTGTTTTTTCCATTAATGACACCAGTTGGGGCCGGGGAATGGAGGTGGCAGCTGCTGATGACCCGTCACGATGGGGCACTTGTGTTTGTAATTGCATTTTGTCACCTACAGAGGGTGTTAAGAATCCTTGTTAAAAGCTGGGGGGAAATCTCACAGTAACAATTATTGTAGAGCAAATTACCAGGTAGGCAATATCTAAGCTGTCAGGAAAGGTTAGGAGAAATGAGAGGAGGAAGATGGACTATTCACACATTCATCATGGCCATAGTTGCCACTTCCAAATTGAAAATTGGGCGGAATGCATCCTTCATTTTCTCAAAATTTGAATGAGTTAGCTCTGATTATTGCTGTGATTGACAGAGAGGCCCGGATAAATAAATAGCAGGGTAATTCATTTCTGTGCTTGTGTCTTAGATCCATCCCAACACATCACTTTTCAGGGTTTTGGCGCTAACTATAACTGATGATTGAGGTGTGGCCTCATGTGTGCGAGGATCAGACCGGCCTGTATGTGAACATGTATGTGAAGCAGCACGCGATGTATGCGCATGAACGTGTATTAATAGATCTAATCTGGCCTCGGATGGCGTTTGGAGGATTTTCTTCATTGGCGCTGGCTGCAGTGGTACCATTGCACAGCGTTGCCACATGAGAGTTTCACTCTACCATCTGTCTCTTTTAACTCTGTATATTACATTTACACCGCGCGCTTGGAAATGCAGCTTCCTCCTTTTAATGGGAATGTGAGGCAACCGTAAAATAAATATTCTCTCTTTCCTCTGGCAAGCGGCGTGCGGCCGGAGCCAAAAGCCTCGTCCGTGTTCATTTGCAGCAGCATTGTCCTTTGAATTCCATTTATGGCGAGCTATAAATTGAATTATTGAAAAGCTATTGTTTGCCGCATGAAGTCAGTGAAGCAGTAAAGGGGTTAAAGTCAAGGAGTCATAAAAACAATAAGCAAGGGTATGAAAAAAATCTACTCCAATCAGGATTGGGTCAATATTTAGCCCCTCACCATATCACAGGATTTAATAGGACATGCTCCATGTGTATTTATAGATTGCAGACATCTGCTGGAAATGGGAAAAGGTTTAGGCTTTATTGATTCTGGATTTTAAAAGTTTTACTCGGGAACACACAGGTAACTTTAAATTCAAAGGGTGGTGGTGGTTGGGTTGGGGGGGCGGGGGTGTATTTTGGGACATGATCTAGTTAGGTAGAGAAAGTAGGCCTGCGTCTGTGAAAAGTTGTCCTGAGGGTGCAGTGGACAGGCCGAGTTTTACCTGCTGCAACTCCAAGTTTAAAGCCCCCCTTCAGTGAAAATCAAGTGTTGTAAACATCTCCATGTGGTGTTCTTCATGTGCTAGAGGACATATCAGGGACAACATCAGCAGTCATCTCCATGGCTGGGCCTGTCTGCTTTTAAACTGCAGTGTACCAAGGACAGGCTGAACAACACGTTTTCAGATTGGCAGGTTTGAGACGTCACAAACCTAAGGAGCCAATCCCGTTAATGGACGGAGTGACACTATGCATATCATTATGTGTAACCTATGGCAACCACTTCAGCGATGCGCAAGCCAGCTGTAACCGTCATGGTCATTTTTGCAAACTCACTTCTAACTACTAACGTTAACGTAACTACGTCTTATTACTGCATTTCAAGCTAGCTAAGTTTCAACAAGTTGCCACTAAACGATGGAAGAGACGTGTTTTGTTTTCGGCTGTAATTTTATGGAAGTCAAAGTCAAATTTTATTATGATTTTTTTTATTACTTTATTATTTATAGCACATTTAAAACAACTGCAGTTGCCCAAAGTGCTGAACAGACTCAAAGGATACAAACAGGTTAAAAGAACACAAAGTACAAACAACAAATAAGAATAAAAGAAAAACAATAAAGTCAAGATGTCAGAACGCCAACGAGAAGAGGCGTGTCTTCAGCAGTGACTTAAAGGTTTCTAGGGTCTGAGCAGTTTTTACATGAACAGGTAAGCTTTTCCAGAGATTAAGGGCAGCCACTGCAAATGCTCTGTCGCTACAGTTTTTCTGTCTGCATCTGGGAGCCTCCATCTGATTTGTCGACCTCAGAGCTCTTACTGGAGTATGCAGATGCAGGAGTTCTGCTTGCTAAGGTGGCGCCAGCCCATTTAAAACCTTAAAAACAAGCAATAAAATCTTAAAATAAATTCTAAAAAGGAGGAGAAACGTAGAGCATAGTGGGCGGGGACTATGCAGATTCTGGAATTTTTAATGGGGGGAAGGAGGAGATGCCTTGGGAGGATTTTTACGAGGTAATTAAACGTATTTTGCAGAAAAATAAACAGACACAATTTATTATTTCAAGCTGAGCATTTTATATGTCCAAAAGCATGTTTTAATGCATTGTTTACATGCACTATATATGAGCAGAAAAAACAAGGCATGTTTGAAAGTGGAATTTAACTTTGAATACTTTGAACTTTGAACTTTGTCAGACAATGTAGTCTAAAGATGTCAACTTGGGCTTGAAGAAGTTGTGACATTTCAGTACTATTTTCTGAAATGTTATAGACCGAACGATTCATTCTTAATATATTATCATAACTTGCAGCCTCAGTAGTATATCCCAGTATTAGGCCCCCATAGGCCCCCCTCTCTGCGCTCTAACTGCTGCGTCTCTGTTCCGCCGTTTGCAAGCTGTGACCATTGTTGATTCAAGGTGAGACCTGATATTATTGCCATGTAGGCTTGTGTTTTTATTGTTGTTATTTTCAAGAATGGGCCCATTTTGTCATTTAATTGAGGCTCATGGGCTCGGCTGCGAAACGACACACGGGGGAATAAGACGTCAAGTGGCTGAATTTCCACCGCCATTAACTGTTCCACACTCAATTAGAATGCATAGGATCCTGACATTTCATAACTTATGGGTCTCCAGGCTGATATAAGCCCCCCTGCTATAAAAGAAGCCACGTACTGAAGACACAGAGCCAGATACTCGCGTCCTCTTTGAGATTTTAAGCGATCGCTTTGTAGTTTTTTTGCGATGTAGAATCACGGCTGGATAAAATGCATGCATGATGTGTTAAAAAGGAGGAGGGGCGATGATTTTGCTGCTGTTTCTGTGTTAGCTAAAACATATTGTGCCGGAAAGACAGATTATTTTGGAGCTACATCCTCTTTAACGATCAGTTAAAGTCAGTTTCATTCTAGTATATCTAATAAATCACGTTGCACTCAGGAAATAGCAAGAATGCAGGATACATGCAGGACGCTCCGTTATTCTAATGCACGATGCTGTGCACCATATACTCTCTGTATATTTGTTATGAGCTGTTTAAGGAAAGGTGATGCTTAACATCAGAATTATGATGACAGAAATGTACTTTGATCGCTGTTTAATTTCCTTTGGTGATCTCTCAGCACCATTATAGCTCAGTCTGAAAACAGACAGGTCCTATTTGCCAGGTAATTAATAACAGGCCGCTGAGGCAGGATTCAGCCATTATTTCTAATATGCTGTGTGATTGTAAAAAGCACCTTTTCCACCAGTGTGATTGCTTTCATTTATATCTTGTTATTTTGTAAATGCTTTTCCAGAGCTTTAATTTATACAGAGGGAAGGCAAATTTTCTGCACAAGCATCAGTAATGAAATTTATAAAGAATCTGCTGCTGAAGGTGTGCTCATTAATTCAGATTGATCGCCTGTTTAATTTATTACAAAAAGCAGTATTAAGCTTTCATAATGTTCGGCATGGCTGCTCGCGCCGCTGAGTTGAAAACAAGAAACCCAGTCTGATCCTTACTCACTCACATCGTGAATACCGGCACATGATGTGGAGGCGCTAACAGAGTCCCTCTAATCATAAACATGGATTAGAAGCACAGCAAATTGAAGCCAGAGGTTGGGCAGTAGATTACACTTTCCTCAGGTTCTCCGTTGGTGGCAAACCAATAAACTTAAAATAGGTGAGGCCCTCTGCCATGAACAACAAACGCCATCAGCCGTGCCTCCAAAGGGGAGCCTCCCATAGGTCACTGCTGCTGTGACTCTCCACAATATGACAGATTAACGACAACAGGTTGAGCCCTGCACTTTCGGCCGCCCACAATCTCAATTATGTCTGTCTTAATGTACACTGAACAGCCACAATGGCAGGGCCATGGACAGGGTAAACACTCCTGCAGGAAGCAGACTAGTGACAGGATAATAAAGTGCCATGATTGATTCGGCTTGCTGTGTGCCAGATCGCTTTATTGTGTGGGAGGAGTGGTACCAGATTGTGTTGGTTTGTGTGGTGAGATATCTGCTGTCTCGGGTTCAGGAGACGAGCCGGGGCGGGCGGAGTGATTATATGTAAATGTTATGCTCTCCTGTATCTGCTGTGTTGTCTGTAATGTTTTTGTATATAAATATATTTTCACTGGATCTATAGGTGTGCATATTCAATGAACGCTGTTACACACATATTTAGGCTTTGGTGGAGGAGGTGTCAAGATACTTTGAATAGTAAAAGATACCACACTGTAAAATTACTCCACTAGTGCCGCATAGAAAACAGTATTATAAGCAAAATTACTTACCAAAATAAAAGAAAGTGTGCCTGTTTAGTTGGTCTCAAACTTCAGCAACTTTATTATGTAGATCAGTGGTTCCAAACCTTTTCTCCTTGAAGCCGCCCCTGCTTGGATCTAAGAAAGGCTGAGCCCCCCTCGCCCGCACACACGTGCACCAAAACAATAAAGTGATTCATTCCAAATCTTTATTGCCAAAAATTAACACCAATCAGCAAATAGCTCGCAGAGGTGTGGCCGACAAGGTAGCTACTATATTTGAATGAGGACCAAATAGCTGAATAATTGTAATAATGAAATGAATAATGAATAATAATTTAAAAGTTGAACAGACTTTTAATTATCAATTAAGTGTTTTTTAATGATTTTATTTAACATGTGCAAATGTAATGTTGACAATCTCAGACAAAGCCTCGTGCACCCCCAGGGATCCTTGGCGCCCTCCTAAGGGGGGCCCGGACCCCAGGTTGGGAACCACTGATGTAGATGTTTAATTTATAACAATGTATCATGTTTGGAAAGTAAAACCTTAAAGTAACTTACTACTACTACTACAGTACTTAGGGCCAAAAGTAAAAAGAAATTCATTGATTAATGTGTTGATTATTTTCTTCATTATTTGATTTGTCATTCTTAGTTTCTAATAAGTCAGAAAAAAGTATTTTTTTATTGTATTGGTATTAAAGTCATAACCCCAAAATTGTTCAGTCTATTAACATATTTGACCTACAGAAAGCATCAAGTGGTCACATTTCAGAAGCTTGAACCAGGCAAAGTTCAGCAGGAGAAAGACTGAAAAAATGAATAGCAAACTCACTGAAGAATTGTCTTGAGATGGACTTATCAAAGTGTGTACAAAATGTGCTAAAATTGTAGGATATAGTAACATAAATACTCAAATACAGCAGATTTGTATCTAAGCACAGTGCTTGAGATATTGCACTAAGTTATATTCCACCCCTGAAACTTCAGCTCAACATTTCTATGAAGCCAATATGTTCCAGAGAGCTTCAAAAACAATCTGTTACCTGGCTGATATGCGGCCAGCAGCGACTGTTTGTCTGCGCTCGTACGCTGGAGAGAGAGTTAATGCATATTAATGGGGCCTATAAAAGCAACTAATTGAGCATTCCGGATCTTGCTGAGTTGGGGATCTGTGAGTGACATTGTGCAGCTCCAGGACCTCCACCAGACTGCCTTTATTAGCTCTCTGAACTGGGCTGTAGGTCGGCCGTTAAAAGCAGGAAGGAGCTCTTTCACTAAATATTGTTGTGACAGCCTCGTATTCGACACCCCGATCTGTGAGCGGTGCTTAGGAGACATTTGCAGCAGGCGCGTGTTGGGAACGGCTCCTGAGTAAGGAGACGTTGTGTAATGGATTGCCGCTCGAAAAAAGTTAATCCTGGTTTAAAGCGCTTTAATTGAACACAATAAAAGGCAGCCATATGCGCCCTATAAAAATCAACAGCGTTCCATATGAGTGCTAAGTAAACATGCCTCGAGTATCAGCGTATGTGAAACACGCCTCACATCCAGTGTTGGTAATGAAATGTTGTTAATGATTAAAACAAAGTGTGTTGTTTTTTTTACTGGAGTTTGTGCAACATTCATACAAGTCACATGTTGATGGAAACTAACTTTTATCAAACCATTATTACTGAAAGTGAAGCTCACATTATATTTCAGCCCTACGATAACATAAACCAAACTAGACCCCTCACTAAATCACCGTCTTAAACAGTAAGTAGTAGGGCGATAATAATTCAACAGGGGGCAGCACACTGCCATTACAGATTGGCCTTTAAATCATATTTAATTGCTCTTTTGTGTAGTAGTCTGTATGTGCAGTTTGACTGGAGCTTTAAACGCTCCCTTCTTCTAATGTACGATACTGTGTGCACCGTATACTGTCTGTCTATCAAACCCACCCTCCATATGCCGTCCTTAACAACCTTCTGTCTGCTAAAACTATCGAGCACGTCTCTGTTAGGCGTTATAATAAAAACAGACAACAGTACATCCCGGTAATGGATCACAGTATGAGGTCAAGCAGATCCCTCTAAAGAGGCCGGCTCCTCTTCTTTTCCTGTCGTCAGCTCTGGGTGGCTTTTTACTAAAGTGTCATAAGCCGTTTGATTGTAAATCTCAGTGACCTTGAAGTCACCAGAAAAAAAGCGCAGATCCGTAAACCAATCATCGCACGGCTGCCCCTGTCAGCCACGCTCCTGTTCACACAGTCGCTGCCTGAATTTCCTGATGTTAAACAGAGGCAGGAGAGAGGGATAAAGCTCAGAGGGAACACACACGCCGCTTTAAACTTTATTTAAAATCCAGCCAACATTGGCTTTATGGTGCTTTTGTTACAGAAATATTTAATAAGATGGCTCTGAACATTTCTGAACATGCCCAGTGGATATAGAGGTGTTACAGACTTAGCTAAAAAGTCTGGATAAAGACTAATGATACTGCAAGCCTCAGCGTTTCTAAGACCATTTCCAACTGCTCGGTGCACCAGCAGCACAAAGATCAGTGTTATTATGGATTTGTTGGAAAATCAATTTGGTGCATGCTAATGTCCTTTAAATCTTTCAGAGATAAAGAACGCTCGCTGCGTTTCTGTGGGATGATTTCCAGCGGTATCAGTGTACTCCTACTGTGGATTATTGGAGCAGCAGCTTGAAGGCGGTCTCCGCTCTCAGTGTGAGAAGGGTTCTCAGGTTCTCTGTTTGGGCCGCGCAGGTTACAAAATCATGTTTGGTTTGAACAGTTCTCAAGTAGAGTCTTTGCAGAGCTGTAGTTTGTGTGCAGGTTCTTAAAACAAGTGACCTGGATTCAGTTTCCACCTGATTTTCCACCTGTTTGCTCAGGGAATAGAACTGCAAGTGTATGATCATCACTGTTCTAATTATCAACCGTGCCGCCCAGGAGGAAGCAGGACCATCATATTTCTTAGCTATTCTAAAAAAGCTTTCCTCGTGATCATTCCTGCCACACGCTGCCTCTGAACCTGAGAAGAGTTACTCTTGAAACCCAGTCAGTGATATAGTCGTTTACCATATCAGGAAGGAATTCAAATTACGTTCACATGTTTCACAAGAGTCTTAAAGGGGACGTATCTTTTGAATGGATGTTTTCATATTTTGGGTTTCACATTTTTGGGAGTTTTCTGTTCACAGTGAAAAAGTGAAAACTGTATTATTCTGTGTTTTTCCAGAATAAAATGTTTTAAAAAGTCGCCTCTGAAATGGGCCGTTCAGAACAGCTGCAGGTTTCTACTTGGAACCTTGCTTCCGATGAAATCGACCAATCATCATTCACCGCGTTCACTTCAGGCTGCCTTCTTGCACTAGCTTGTAGTCAAGGGGCACTGACTTATGCAGGGGTGGCATGAAGTGTGTGTCCATACACACGCAAATTAATAGCATTTAATTAACTTTCTTCTAAGGACCCAAAAAGATGTATGACCAGAGTAACAATTTCAAGAACTAAAGGAAACGTGCCACATTGACATACAAAGAAAGCTACTAGCAGCCCAAATAGTTGGGCTGTGCTGTGGTTAACATAAGTCCCGCCTCTGACAGGGCAAATAGCCAATCATAGTTTAGGCTTTTGGGGTGGCACCTGGGGTGGCCAATCAGATTTCAAGGGGGGCCCAGGCCACCCCTGGCCAGCTCTCTGGGTCCGCCCCTGCTTTTAATCAAGTTGTCGCCAAGATTTCAACTTACCATTCCGACACCTCCTGTCGAGTCTGGCTTGTATATTAGGGCCGAATAACCGATCCCAGAGCAGCCATGTTTTCTACAACTTTGGAGTGACAGTGCAGTGCGGCCGCTCCCCCACATGGGTTCGCACATGTAGGGGAGCGGCTATGCGGTCATCCCAAATACTGCCAGCCAATTGTGGCTAAGGTCTGACCTTTGAATGGCAAAACGGCTTGTTCATTTCAGGAGGAAGGAGAGGCTCAGAAAAATACATTCAAATATATATACAGTTTTTAAAACGAAACAAACTTTACCAACATGATTCAAAAACACATTAGAATAATTATAATTAAAATATGTCCCCTTTAAGCCTAGAGTACATGAGAAAGTCTCTCAGCCAGACAAAGGCTACTGATCCCTGAACTCTGACGCTACTTTTATATTTGCTAATGTTCTGTCTTTAACCCTTAATTCCCAATCGGACCTCAATTATCTGAACCGCCACTGTGTCTGAAAGCTTGCTTTCAGTACTAAGCATTGTACTGAAACAAAGTATAGTTAGTGCAAAGGGAGATGTCTGTTCGCGATGTGTACATAATATTTCTTCGGTCTCTCGACTGAAGAGACATTGATCAAAGTGATTCTTCCTATATAATGAAAGTGCCTTAGTAGTTGATTAAATAAGTGAAATGTGTGTGTATCAATCTGTTATGCAGACACTAGTATACAAAGTTATCCTAAATCTAGGTTGCAGCAGTGCATTTGAGGACATAATCTCACGTAGTTGTATCCTTAATTAATTGTTGTCTGATTTATTATACAGTCAACAAGTGTTGCAGTTAGATCTTGTAGTTTCGGTTCCTTTTCTCCCCACGATCAGATTTAACAAGGTTTGAATATCTTCATCTGGCTTTATAAAAATAACTCATGATGAGCCAGATGTTTCCATAAAAGTCATTTATTCTACTTTATTACTTTAAAGAGAATAAACTGCCTTCAGTGATGTGCGGGAGGGTAAAAAACCCTGAGGTAAACGCAGATGAACTGTAGCCCTCCAGGCTGTGTATCCTTGGTCTTGACAAAGAAAGGAGCCTCAGTAGTTTCGTGCAGCATCCAGGAATGGAGATTAGCATGGAGCCATCAGCGGCGCTGCAGTCCCTCCCTACCCTGCTTCTCCTGTCAGACCGCCTCCTCCCTGCTTGTCAGGAGCTCCGACGAAGAGCTGTAAAAACCTTTTCCCCTCTCCTTAACAACTGCAAAACAACACGCACACACCCTGGCTGAGGTGCCTGCTTTTCTGAGGCCTCTGACAGGACGTGCTGCAGGCACAAATTGTAATTCATAAAGGTTAAGGGGGTCAATGCCTTTTATTACCAGTCTGAGTGCATCCAGCTTGATGGGGCGGGCATGCAAATGGAATGTCTCAGTGTTCTATGCAAGAAGTCAGACAGCGGGTGCGTGCGTGCCTCTGAATGGGAGGAAGTAAAAGGTGGGTAAAGGGTGGTGGGGTGTGTGCGTGTGTGTGTGTGAGATCGGCTGCTCTCTCCACCTTCCACAGCCATGTAGGACCACACAGCCGCTGCCCGGTTAATTAGACAGTATGACATTGACCTCAGGTAGTTAACGGCCACTTTGATATGTGCCGTCTAGCAATTAATATATTGTAAATCTTCATGTTTTATCATGCGGTTAGCTCTGACCTATAAGAGGCTGGATTACACCAGGGCCTACAATACATTCGTACATTTCACATTTGCATTAAAAGCAGTGTGGGGGGAAAAAAATAATGATTTGTCATGTGATAGTTTGGCTTTCAATTCACTCTCCTTTTGCACTGTTGTAATACAGAGGAAGATGGAAAGGTTCAGACTAAACCAGGTAAAGTATCACACAAATAGGAGAGTTATTAACAAAATATTCAACTCAGTCATCTGCTAGTGAAGTTTAGAACAATGTTGCTGTATAAGTCTGTCTCATCTCTCATGACCCCGGCAACAAAGGCTATGTCACATTAGACCCGACTGCACCCTCTGCTGGACCTTTGCAGAAGTGACCTTGGTCTTGGTTGCCTACAAGCAATGTTCAAGCTATTCAGGCCGGACCTGGCATAATGAAGAAATAAATAGGTTTGTGATTTTATGATACAATAATTCTAGACATGACAAACTGTTTAACTAGATCACACAATTTCTATTACAGCAAAGTTAACAAAGTCAAGGGAATAAAAAATAAGGAACAAATTACGCAAACAGAATAGAGAGGGAAGAAGGTCATAATGCAACTGAATATAATAAGATAGAATAAGGGAAAAAATGGACTATAACAACAGGACAAAATAGGTAGAACAGAAAATCACAATAGATAAAGGCAGAATATAAGGGAATGCAATAATAGAGTATTGCAAATAACAGAATAGATATCCGTACATGAAGCAGTCTCTTCTGCATGACATCCGGTCTGTTTTCCTCTGTCTTTCTGCTGCATACATGATCTACTGTCTGTTTCTGCTCGGGTCAGGAGTCCGCGGCTTCATGTTGGCTGTAAAACTGAAAGATCATACCTGAGGAGTCACTGGGACATTCCTCCCTTAAAGCCAGCACGCAGCAAAGGCAGACTCCCCGTGCTCATTACCTCTCCATCACAGACCAGCTGCTGTGGAGTCATTCATCACGATTACAAATCCGCCCGGTGTTGGTAGCCTACAGCTCCACCATCAGCCTGCGAGACGCACAGACAGGCCCCGAGCCATCAGTCCCTGCGGGCAGAGTGTTAAATTCACACCACAACAGGTGATAGTCGTGGACAGCGGCAGGTTTTGTTATGAGGGGGGAAAACTGATTTTGAAATAGTGGTTGAGAATCAGCTTCTCCTGCAGCTACAGGATGAAGACTATCTGACCAAAAAATAGGGTCTTTTCTCTGTGCTGGTGGCATGCAGGTTATAATTTTCAGAATAGCTTTGACACGGAAATGTCTCCTTTTTTTCCAGGTGCATTTTTGGATCCACTGAAAAAAGATGTTGGTGTGCTTGTCACGGTTCCTGTACGCACATTTACAAGAAAGGGGGCAAATATACAAGACGAGACAGGGCTTGTACTAGCTAGTTCTGCTCATATTATTGGTTGATTATATGGTGTGTTTTTGGATAAACCCTAAGCAGTGCTAAGGCCAGGGATGTCCACCTTTGTTCCCATTGCTAAACCAAGGTCGTATTTCTGATATTGTGGAGTGTCATTTAAGAATTGGCATGTTTATGTTAATGGTAGCGGTAGACTTCTATGTGGAGGTACCAGTACAATGAAAATAAATGGTGCAATATTTGCCACTGAGATGTAGTAGAGTAGAACTACAGTTTAACGCGGGATAACAAGTAAAGTACATTAACCTCTTAATTAGTTGTAGTGTTAGTAACATTCCAACAACTGGTTAATAGAGACAACTTTACTGACGAATTTGACCCTTTCTCTCCTACATAACCTCTAAAATTAAGACACTTAATATCCTAAAGGAGGGTTTTATGTTTTTATTTATGAGGGGAGTTCAGTGAGTAACGCCACACAAGTCTATGTCATCCGACAATGTATTCATCCCAAAAGATAATAGAAATTAAAATGGACCTCTTCATAAAACTCAGTGGACTGTCATGTTTAAGAATTAGTTTGCAAAGCTTCAACATTGCTATCACTTTTTTAACACCTTTTGACAATTTTACAGTTATTATGTTTTGTGACGATTTGTTTCAGGCTCGGAGGTGCAGTGGTTAGCGCACGCAAGGTTTCTAGTTTGACTCCCGTTTTGGATGGAGTGGGCTTTATTGTGTGGAGTTTGCATGTTCTCCCCGTGCAAGTAAGGGTTCCCTCTGGGTTCTTGTGCTTGGATGCTGGTTAGGTTCATTGGTAACTCTGAATTGCCCATAGGTGTGAGTGTGAGCTGGAGCATGAAAGGTTGACTACGTGTTAGCCCTGTGATTGACTGGCGATCAGTCCAGGGTGTAACCCCACCTCTCGCCCAATGACAGCTGGATAGGCTCCAGCCCCCCTGCGACACCGCCTGATAAGGACTAGCGGGATAGATAATGGATGGATTGATGTTCCAGTAGTTGTTATTTGTGTTTCCAGTGACTGAAATATTCAAACCACAGACTCAATGTATTTAATAGCTTTATATTGTTGTGTCTTTTTAAACACTCTTCCCTAAAATTAAGCCTGGTATCCTTATAAAACAGATCTCTCGCTCATCCTGGAGCCCAGCCTCACAAAACAAACACTTTATTACCAGTTGGGACAAATGAATCTGCAGGGGTCTAGTTTGGAACCTCAGTGGCGCTATTTTAGGTGCTTGTGCACAGGCTCAGAGCTGGATTAGGAACCTGCCTCAGGGCCTTAGACACTCACAAGCCCCAGAGGTAAGAGATTCATCGTGTGTCAGCTGATTTTAGGTTATGTGATTCTGCAAATTTCCTTGGAAATATACACCACTAAAGCACATCACGAAGCTGATTGTTGCCATAAGATAAAGGCTGGTGATATTTGGAGTTTTTGTTAAAAGTTGTTTTTGTGTTTGTTGTTTGTTTCCCAAAACCAACCATACGTAGTCTGTCAATATTTCCAATAACTTATTTGAATCCTGTATGTAGCACTCCTATAAGTGTGAATCTTTAAAAACTGATACTAACCTAAATAAAACATGGCTACATTATTATTTTTAAGCTTATGGGAGCTGTAGTTTTTATTCCGAAAATGTCATCCAAACAGCAGTATATAATGCATTTTAGGGACTATTTTCTGTCATGACTTTAGAGCACTTTTTAATATTTACAAAAGCAGCACATTGACAGTTTGATTGTCTTTAAATAAACTATAGAACCCATGGTCATTGTTTTAAATAGTCTTGCCAGACTCATCATCAAAGGTTTTTTGTGCTTTACGTAATGCTTTATGATAGATTATTGTTTAATTGTGGCCCACAGCCCTTTTTCTCTCTAGGACCCTTGGTGGGCTATTATATCTTTAAAATAATGTTTTCTTCAGCTTAAATTCATTTATTAACACTTAAAGGTTAACATCGTGGTGGAGCCAGACCAACAGGAGCTGCCAGTTTATATCAATATAACTAAAGGCAATTTATGGTATTACATTTTTTAATCATCCGTCTTAGTTATAATCATTCGGTGAAAGTGTATCCACCAGTAACGAAAAACTATTAGTTTTGTGAATGAACGTTGTCGCTGTCATCGTTTTAAATAAAGTTTCTGTGAAGTGACCTTCCCTGTCATCATCCGGGCCTCTTCAAACTCTACATACATCACATCGCGCATGCGCACTCTTCCACTGTGGTTCGACCTCTGCAGTCGGTAAGTGTGTAATGGCAGTTTGAATGAGAAGCGTATCCTAAGAAATCCCTTTTCATCCTCTCTTTTAACTTAACATTGCAGCGCAAAAGTGAGGATAGCATGCAGAATGGATGTGAATGTACATATGAATGCCTTTATTTTCTCTGTGGAGCATTTTTACACCCGTTTGACCTTAATTCTCTCCGGTCTAACTTCCTCAGAGAGACCCGGGCTTCAACCAGATTTGACCGAACCGGTTAAAACTACTTAACGCAGAAATGTACGCCTGTGCAAAGTTCGTCTCCACGCCGGCTCTGGTGAGTTTGTTCTCTCCGTATTGTGAATCTTTGTCTTGCTTTCTCAGTATGTCCAATAGATCCGGTGGGCCTCTGGTTGAACTTGACTGCAGCTGACTGGCAAGGGTATATGCAGTCTAGGCCAACGGGCTAACAAGCTAATGCTAAAGCACAAAATGACAGGCTTTTTATACGGTTGCAATGTATTTAACTGCAAGAGCGTAGTGCATCTAAGCTGTCTGCAATAAACTGCACCCCTGTCTTGGCTTTAGCTGTTAGCTGACATTTTCAATAATGGCTGTTAGCTAAGGTCATTTCAAGCCTGTATTAGCTGAATTTAGTGCAGAGCTCACTTGAAAACCCTTTCACAGGGCAATTAATTTAATTCACCAATGGTAACCTTGTTCATTTTTAACTTGTTAGCTCCGAGACAGTTGTTAGCATAAGTTGTTTGTCACTCTCCAAGGTCATATTTCCTTTTGCAATAGCTCTAGCAGGCTAACCACTGAAAACTACAAGAGGACTATTTGTTCCTAAACATGCTAGCAATTTTTTTTTGGTTGTCCGCCAGCTCCACAGACCTACAACTTTTAGCTAACGTGAATGACTTTGACATCACAGACTGTATTCAGACCATTAAAGGCCACAGGTCATCAGGAGTTTGCACTGCATTGAACAACACTGTTTGACAAAGGGACATTGAAGGTTCTTCCACTTGCTAATTTGTCAGCAAACTGTCATGTGTCTTCATAGCTATATTCTAACTACATATGTATCTTTGTTGTTGTTGCAGGTCCGTGCCGGATCCCGGGCTCTTTACAGACCCCTGTCTGCCTCTGTGCTGTCCAGGCCTGAGCTCAAAACAGAGGTAAGGGGACATTAGTGGTATCATATGGGATGTGAACTGTCATTCTGCCTCTTAATTTGTCAGTAATTTGAACTAATTGACTCGTCTTTTACTTGTTAGACTGTTTTTGGCCATTGGTCAGACTAATGTGACAGACATCCAGACTCAAAAATGATAATACAAGCAACTGCTTGCTTTTCAGAGTATTGAATAAGTTTCTAATTTGAAATAAAGCTAGGCATTAGTTACATTTATAATACAGACTGGTTAGGTTTTGGCAATTATTGAAATCTTTGAAAATTATTCTGAAAATTATTTTTTGTTTAATCAGTCATTTCTATCACTTAAGCTGTTTGTTAACTAGCTGAATTGTCATATTTGATGGCATTGATTTTAAATGTGGTTGATTTTTTGTTTGTTTTTTCTCATGCAACAGAGCAGTGTTGCTGTGATGCCACAGAGCCCTCTCACTCAGGTCACACTGAGGGGCTTCCAGACCAGTGCTATCAGCAGGGACATTGACACCGCTGCCAAGTTCATTGGAGCCGGAGCTGCCACAGTCGGAGTAGCTGGATCCGGAGCTGGTATTGGGACAGTGTTCGGCAGTCTCATCATCGGATATGCTAGGTTTGTTTTCACAGACACCACACTATAGATATTAAAATTCACTAACATTAAAGTTTTCCTGGTGTTTTTTTTAAATAGAGGCATTGACCGTTTGTTCTTATTTGCAGGAACCCATCTCTGAAGCAGCAGCTGTTCTCATATGCCATCCTGGGATTCGCCCTGTCTGAAGCCATGGGACTGTTCTGTCTGATGGTTGCTTTCCTTATCCTGTTTGCTATGTAAAACTCTGCTGTCAAACAACAATTTCATTACAGATGTGACTACATATTTTATTGTGGCTACCAAAATTGTTCCGTGTTGGTGTCATGGAAATGTACATTTTCAAGTCTTTCAGACACTGTCGAAATAAGCAAAGCATGTATTGTACAAATGTAAGAAATTACGTAATTAAAATACATGTATTTGACTATTTAACAATTGTGCAAACTTTTATGTTTGGCTTATCCTGCTGACACAACAGAAAGCAGTCAGTTTTCATGAATGTCATCTATCCTGTGAAGCAGCTGCTAAAATCTGCCATGAATCAGCCTTGTTTTCTCAGCATCACATACAAGCTTTTTGAGGTCCACCTTTACGAATTTATGGTTCGACTGCAGTTAAATGGTACTGTAATTAGACGGCAAGTGAACGCTTGCTTTTGTAAATGGCATTGAATAAATATAGACGATTTAATTAAGCTACATATTGGCTTTTGACTTTTTTTAATGTCACAATTGAAAGTTCCTGCTGGGTTGCATATAAAGCAAAAATGGCCAACATTTACAAGGCCAGCTTCTCTAAAGTGGGGAAATGGCAAATTTTTGCCCCTTTTAGTTTTCTTTTCATTTGGAAATGCAATATTGTAGAGGGTTTGCTCTGTGTCAGAAAAAGATCTGAATTTGAGTGTGTCACTTCAGGGTTTTGGGAGGACTTAATCTGGCTTTATAGAAAAAAAAATATCCCAAAAAGATTATGAAAATCGAGTCGCATACCTGAACTTGCAAGTGAAAGTTAAGGATGTCAAGTGAAATTAGAAGTCATGTGTATGTACTGCTACATTTCAAATATCTGTCCCTACCAGCCATCTTAAATATAAAGATAAACTCTGATATGATAGTTAGTAAATTAACAATGACCCAGGGATGCTGACTCAAGTTGACAGAGGCCACAACAATGCTAATTTGTTGAACTATATTGACAGACATGCGAGATTCACTGAAAGCGAACTACCAAGAAGTATGCATTTAGCTTATGGATTATATGGAAACATAAAGCCTCGGGAAATATTAAACATAAGGTAGAAGACATTGTGTACAAAAAAATAAATGAAAAGATTTTTATACTCATAGCTCATGTATTTTTAAATGAGGCATAGTTAGTGAGGTTTTAAAAGGCAGTTAGATCTTCTTATTGACCGCGGAGTATTAACATCTTTAACATTCGTAGAGGGGATTTTTAATTACATTCCTGTATATTATTTAAAAAAAAAAAAAAAAGGAACAAGCGGCCTCGCTTTGCCTGAGTGTGACGTTCACGGAAGTATCGGGGTCGCTCTCGCGACAGTTTGCAGACAGACGTGGGATTTTGGAAATCAAGGGTTGTGGCTGAGGGGGTAAGTGACCACAGAAACTGATAGCGAATGGGTACAAAGCTCTTGTTAAATGCGTAATTTCTGGCAGTATGAGGGACTTGTTCTCCGGTACAATGAAACAACCTCGAAATAAACGTTGACATCTCCTCTGTTTACAGTGATAATTAGGTCCAAACATGGCGACGGTTGTATGTTAACGCAGTGCACAGGCTAACGTTATTCCATGGAAGCGACTGGAACAGATGCTCGCAGTGTGTAATAACGGTGTAGGTTTTGAGTGGAGCCAGATCATGATATGCAGTTATATTTACGACACATAAAGCGGTTGAATGGTCAGTGGAGGGTAGCTCAGGATGTCCTCCACTGCCGCGTATTCGGACCAAAACAAACGTACTGAACTGAGCGTCTTTTATTAGAGACCGAGGTGTAAACAACCAAGTAACCGCCCATCATTGACAGTCTTTGTCCACATTTCTAGTTATTTTTCTCAGGACCTGTACAGTGTCACTATTGTCGATTAATATTACATTTATTTGATATCAGCACTGTTCATTTGCATTTATTTTTTTTACATTTTTAAGACCCAAAGTCCTTGTTAGTGATAAAAGTTAGCCCTTCTTTCATAAACATCTATAGGTGTGATATTTAAATGTTTCTTCGTTCTGTCCTGTTGTATTTCAGGGTGACATAACAAGAATCCCTTAATATGAGTGATGATAAACCTTTCCAATGCACTGCTCCGGGGTGTGGACAGGTAAGTCATCTCTGTTATCACATATGTTCATTTTGCAATAATGTCAAGCTACACTGTACTATATAGACCTTGAAGTTCCCATCAAGCTTAATGCACACAGCACACTACAAATGGCAGATTCTTTGAATAGAGCCCCAGAAACCAGTCAGTGCTCTTACACTGGAGTACTGCCATGTCTGAGATTTTCAGTTTTACATTTAGTTTATGGTTATAATTGAATTGGTGAAAGACAACAGACTGTAAGAATATACTTTAACTTTAACAAATAAAGATGTTTGAAGTAAGAAGTCCAAGCAGCCAACCCCTTTAACCCTTCAAAAATATTTGAAGAGGCATTAAATAATTCTGGAAATAATGTATCTTCATTTCCCTAGTAACTTCTCCTATATATTTTTGTAATTTTTTCTTCTTCTTAATTTTTCATGGCCATAAAGGCATCAAATTTAGAGGCAGTGAGCCTTAAAAGTGCTTGTGTACCCTTTTGAAAACTCACAATATTGTTAAACTTAACTTAAACTTAAGTTTGCTTAACGAGACTGTTGTAGAAATAGATCCTGCCTTATTGTCCTGTCTGTTACCTTTTTAACCACACGCAGAGGTTTACAAATGAGGATCACCTGGCTGTCCACAAACACAAGCATGAGATGACACTGAAGTTTGGCCCAGCAAGGACCGACACGGTCATCATCGCTGGTGAGCGCTCTTGAGGTTAAGCTTTTCTTGACATCTTTGATATTTTCCATGACAGTCTTTGTACTGATAGTTCTCCTCCTCTGCAGACCAAACTCCCACACCGACGCGCTTTTTGAAGAACTGCGAGGAAGTTGGACTCTTCAATGAACTTGCGAGTCCGTTCGACCATGACTTCAAAAAAGCAACAGAAGATGACATTAAAAAGGTTGTCGACAGATTATCTAACTTCTGTTTGTCTCATTGTCAGCATGTCTATCTCGGATGTGTTTTATGGAGAGGATGTATTCTTATTTTTCTGTAGTTACCACTGGATTTGTCACCTCTTGCTACACCTATCATACGCAACAAAATCGAGGAGCCTACAGCAATGGAGGCGCATCGAGACAGCCCTCTGCCTCACCCCGAATCTACCACGAATGATGACAAGGTAAAGCCTTTGAATAAACTAATCAGAGTTTACGCGGCTGACATGAAGAGTGGATGAAAGGTGTCCTGCTTCTGTGATTGGCAGATAACTCTGGAATTACAGATTCACTGATATGAATTTTAATCTAAGACGTGATATGATAATTTGCTTTCCAACTTTTAAAGATGCTGTTTTGTTCATTCTGTGAAATAATACTAACAGTGTTGCACAAAATAATCATCAAGAGAAAATCAGTGAAGATATTAGAAGACTTAAACTAATGTTTGTTTTCTACTTTTTTAAGCTCATTTAATCCTAATATTGAGAACAATGCATCGACCATCATTTGGTCATAATTAATTTCCTTAAGAATCTTGTGCTCTTAAACACTTCCTGCAGCTAAGGTCTTGTATGATGTTTTCAGGAAATATCTTTGCAGCCAGCCTCACTGCCAACATCTACTATAGTCCATCCTGCATCCCTCCAAGTTCCCAATGTACTTCTAGCAACCTCAGAGGCTAGTGTTGTAATACAGCAAGCTCTCCCATCACCAACATCTAGCTCTGTTATTACCCAAGTCCCATCCACTAATAGGCCTATAGTGTAAGTAACTCAAAACGTCCATTTTTAAAAATCATAGTTTTATTAAGTCATCTTTTCTTTTTGATTATTTATCTTTGTGCAGTTTTGTCTTGGTGAGCTCGTGTTTCACGAGGCATGTGCTTGTGTTGTTTTTGATTTCTTTGCACTTTGCAGGATTTTTTATTTTTGGCTGTGGCCTTTATAAGTCTTCAAGATCAGCATCAGCATTGCTCAAATATGGACTTTAAGCTCAGGTTTAACCTCTGAGAGATGAAAAATAAATGTTTCAAAGTTGGAGGTCCTACTTATAAAACTGGGACGTATCCATCTGCCCCGACTTCATGGAGAACTAGTTGTTTATCGACACAACGACAGTAGAAAAGGTCACTTAAACGATATTATTAAAACATTTTCTGCATGTAAATTGATGTCAGACCGTGTTATAGAATTTTAAAAAGTCTTATATTTTGAACAAAAGGTAGTTGGAGAATTTTAAATAAGTAGAAAACGGTTAAAACATGAGGAAATTGTGTGTACACTTGACAAAGAAAAATAATTTAGTCACAGTCAGCCATCATGCATGTGAACGCTTGGAAGTCGGAAGTTCATTTACGCTGCTCGTAATAATTACATTCTAAACCAGTGTTAAGCAGAGTCCCCCTGGGCCCGATTCCTCAGCATTTAAGCTGGTCATGTGAACTTTTTTAGAAAACATAATTTGTCCGGGGCCGGCTTGGGTCAGCGGTTAAATCGGCGTTCCATGTACTGAGGCTCATTCCTCGATGCGGCGGCCCCAGGTGCGACTCCCACCCTCAGCCTTTTGCCACGTGTCATCCCCCATTCTCTCTTCCCCCTTTTTCCAACACTATCCACTGTCCTTAGGCTTTTGGTAGTGCCTTTTATGCCTTTATTCAGAGAGAAACGACAGTAGATAGTGTCAGAAACAGGAGGAGAGAGTGGGGACGACACGTGGCAAGGGGTAGAGCGTGCAAGCCCGGGGCCGCCGCATTGAGGACTGCAGCCTCTGTACATGGGACACGCAATTTAACCACTGAGCCAAACTGGTGCCCCAAGATGCAGCTTTAAGGAGAGGTTTAAATAGTTCATTCAAATGAAAGTTAGAAGTCCATATCTGGGCAAGACTGATGTCACTTATTGGGTCTAATGTGATGACAAAACGTGTCATCCTAATAATGAAACTTGAGTTATATTTTGAGTTGTATTTTGTTCTGTTTCCACTTTTTTTCGTTGTTGTTGCTTGACTATGACGTAATGTGTGCATATTAGTTTCCATCCTTGTCTCTAGTTTGTAAAAGATTCTGTTTGGTGTGTTCATCACAAAGTTCTTTGTTGTTTTCCTCTTTGATATTTTGTTTTCTCTCCCCTTCAGCCCTGTATCTGGCACCTTCCCTGTGCTCTTACAGCTGCCTAATGGCCAGACCATGCCAGTCGCTATTCCTGCGTCTATTACAAGCTCAAGTGTTCATATTCCAACTTCAATTCCTGTGAGTATTCAGCTGCTTACATTATGTTAATGTAGGGGTGAAGTTTGTTTAAATTGATGCAGAGGCTTCTTTATATTTTTGGTAATTTGATGACTGTATAAAACAAACAAACAGAGACATTAGAATGCATGCAGTGACCCGATTTACAATCAAAACACTGGTATCACTAACAAGGTCTGTTTCGTGTTTTTAATCATATCACATGATCTCCATCAACAGATAAAGTTTGCATAGTTCTCCTTAAACTGTAGATTTTTTTTGTCACTTTACAAACTTTGAATTTCATACTTGCCCTTGAACACAAACTGCACTTTACAAAACAATCTGCCCTTCAAGATCCTTTTAGTAGCTGTTCTTTAACTTTTATCATGAAATATAGTTTGTTTGATAATACACGGCTGTGTTAAATACTTGATTCTGATTGGTTAATTACGGCATTCGGAGGTCTGTTTTTTCTTGATAACAGACCATTGCTATGAAGAACAGACCGTTGCTAGGGATGCAGCTCTAATCATACAATCCAGAAGGCCTAACTATAATCGTATCAATCCACCGAAAGAAGTCCGATAAATTTGACGTCGGAGAGGAAAAACAAAAGAGACAAAAACAGCGGAGAGAAAACAATAAAGGTTAAATGATGACAGAGAGATCAGTGGAAATGTTTCCATTTAATGTGAGCTAAAACAGCTAGCTTAGCTCATTTTAAGAAGGCTACAGAGTTAACCGTTGCTATGGCCGCAGCTCTCACTGTGAGTGTAACAGACTATTTTTGAACTAAAAACAGAAATATACTCGTTTTTAAATTAATAAAATCATTTCCGAATCAATAATTGTGTCAAATAATTGATTTCGTAAGTAAAATAAGTGTGTAATAAGTGGGATACTGTACAGTGAGCAGGTTGTTATCACATTATCCCTTACATAATGAACTTACTAACCAAAGCGTTCAGTAGTTAAACTATAGAATATTGTTTATTAACCTGCCCTACATCACACATTTTTAAGGCTGTAGTTTTCAACGCTTATTAAAACCAGTAGAAATACTTAATAAAACAGTTACAGGTAAATGTAATGCTTGGAGTGTGAAATGAGCATCAAGCGTGCAAGCAAAAAAACTGCACTTTAACTGGCTGCTGTCGCTATTTCTGCTGTGTGATAAAATGTTAGCTCTGGAGCAATCACTAAAGAATCCTTGAGGTACATTTTTTTGTTGGCTGCTGTTTCAAAGGTCAAGAATATTCTAACTTATGAACCAAAGGATTTTTTCACCAGCCGAGTAACTTACATTAGTGTTATAGTCCAGTGTGCAGAATAACAACATTTCTAGGCTGTGTCGGATTACTGCAAGCTCTGCTGGGCAGAATTAAATGATGCTTGCTCACATTTTAAATTTGAAATAACAAATATTTGAGTGAGGTTAAAGCCCTTCTAAAATGACGTTCATTGAACACTTTTTGCTGTAGTAACACCAATAATACCACATATTTCCTGTGCCCTACTTGGACAGAAGGACTATTTACAACTTTGGCACCTCAGATTTGGCAGCCAGAGCAGAACTGTGGAGGTTGAGTGAAATAATGGACTTTAGAGTACGACTGTGGCAAAGACACAGGGTTTGGCTGAAGCGCAGCGGGCTCCGGTCCAGGATCCCTCTCTGCTATTTGTCCTTGTTCAATTAGAATCAACGCTCTTGATTCCTGGCAGAGCAGATAGATGATACTGCTAATATGTTTTGCAAACCAATTACAACTGCAACCCATGACAGTTTTTGATATTGGAAATATCTTGTAAATGAAGGTCTTGTTGGTGTTGTGTTGAACTCCCCCATGTGGAAGCTTGTCTTGTGAGTCCTGATTGTCTGTGTGGAACACTGAGCAGCGGATGATTATCTCCTGATAGCGGCACAGCAGGGAAAAAACCTCGATCTTCCCAGTCTGTGGGGATTGGGAAAGCCGTTGACAAGTAAAGGAGGGCAAAAGTAGATGGAGAACATGAGCCACCAGTGGGCCTCCCTTTCACTCGATCATCCTCCCCTCCTCTCTCCTTCCCTCCCTCTCCAGCTCTCCCCGACTCCCTCCCTCTCATTGTCAGCTGCAGCGAGAGGAGGTCTGGCTCTGGCCTTCCGACTCGTGTCTCTCCATCCTCTCTTCAGCTTCCCTGTCCATATGCTCTCACGCAGGCAGGCAGAGGTTCATTAGCGTGCACTCTGCATCTCCATGTGGCGCTGCCTCCACAAAATAACAGGCCATCCAACCTAATGAGGCTGAGATATGAGGAAAGCGAGAGCCCGCCGCGGCTGTGCGTGCATGTTTGTCTTGTGGGGGATCGCCGCCTGCCTTTTTACTGCCGAAGACTAATTTTCTCTGTGCTGATCTGTCTCTGTGTCTCTGCCGTCAGCTTGTCAGACCTGTCACCGTTGTGCCTAACGTCCCCGGGATCCCAGGACCTCCATCGCCACAGCCACAGCCACAGCCACCGTCACAGCCCGTCCAATCAGACGCAAAGCTGGTATTAATTATCTCCTCTTTCACATCAAACCTTATCTCAATGTTGAGTCCCTTCTGAGAGAGATAATAACGACCAAGGTAATAAGTGAGCTCAAACAATACGGGAGCTGTTGCTCTCTTTGACCAGATGAGGGCGCTAGTGAAAGGCTGGGTGTGAAGTAATGTAGTCTTAAATATTTTCAGCTTTCCAATTATTATTATGCTTACAGATAAATACACTGAATGACTAGTAATGAGCGAGATAACGACTGTATTTGCAGCACATTAATAAATCTTCTTTGGGCTTTGGACTGTTGGGCGGAAAAAATAGGACCTCTAAAGACGTCAGCTTCAACTGTTTTCTGACATTAAATAGACAAAAAGATGAATGACATTTTTTATCAGATTAATTTGAAATAAATTTTAGTTCCAGCTCTTTTGATTCAGAATATTTAAGCTACTAAAAACACAGAAATATTCCAGACATTTTTTCCGTAGGGAGATAAAGCGAGCCGGTCTTGTAACCGAGTCCTCCTGTGTGCAAAGTGAGAGTTGAAGGGCAGAGATATGAAGTGTTGTGAGGGAGTTCAGTGGCAATGTGATGAAGCAGGGATCACAGAACCTGTAAGTGTTCGCAGCATGCTCCGCCTGTGGAAATTAACAGCTAAACTGCTGAGAGGAGGTGTGCGTGTTGGGAGGGAGGGATTGATCCTGACTGGCGAGGAGGAGGGGGGGGAGGGGTGTTGTCGGGGATCATGGGGTACGGAGATGACAAACGCGGAGACAGCGTTGTGCTCAGCACGCTGTCACCGGGGCCAACCGGAGGGGGGCTACCAGCGCGAGCCAGCTGGGGGCATCCTGGCACACGCTCAGCGAGGCACATTAAGGCGGCCTCACCCTGCATGGAACCTTTTGTTCAGCAGAATCCTGCCTGACCTGCATCCCCCCCCCCCCCCCCTCCCTCTTACTGCCGGCGCCTCCCACCGCACTCAGCTCATCAGCAAACACCTAATGAGCCCGCGTCAAGAAAAAACAGACCCCCGCTCAACCTGCCTGCTCCCCGCCCCCACCCCGGCTCTCAGGGGGCGCGGAGACGGCACTTTACAAGGACTGATGATGCTGCAAAGACCACAATAATGATAATTAACTTGCTGAATTTAGAAGATTATGCTGTTAATTAGTTGCAAAATAAAGATAAGTAATATAGTAGCAGATGGTTGAATAACACCCATGAGATGGAGGGTTATTACACTGATGAGGTTTCCATGGCAGAGATGAAATATGAATCTGACTGGCTTTTCCCTCTTTCTATGGGCCATTCCAGGAGAATAATATCTTGTTTCTGCCAGAAGAGCTTCTGGAAGGGTATTACACGATAAACTAATTTGGTAGATAGATTGGTCTGGCAAAGGTAGTTGTTAGAATAATGTGCTCCTCTGTTTTCTCATGTAAATGTATTCCCTCGCACTTTGTTATTGCGCCGAAAGGCTCATTCACTTTCACCTTGTTTGCTCTGTGTTTGATACTCGAGGAATTGGCCTGTGAATCATGGACACCAATCTGAAGAGCAATGGTTTCTGTGAAGGGGCTGTTTGTGTGTGTTATACAGCGTCTGAGTCGAGCTTAAAAAAGTCACTTCTTTGATAGCTTGGGAAACATTACAGACTGTGGATGTCCACCAACTTTGGTATCCAGATAAGATTATAACTTAAAGATATAATCTTCTTGTAAATAAATGTCTGTTAAGTCACTATCTATCGCCAAATGAGGTAACACAATGGTGATTGAGCCTATGGCCCACTGATGAAAGCCTTTACATTTGCAGTATACGGTATTAATCACAAGCAACGCCCAGTTAGTGACGCGTTCTCCATCACCCGGCCGTGGTTGGTCTGCCAGAGAGGGTAGGCGGAGCTAAGCGGCTGCTTTTCCGGTCTCTGCAAGTGTTGCGAGTAAACAGTAATCTACTATGGCTGAACAAACAAAGAAAAGATCGATGACTACGGCCGGGCCGATTATCGGCGCCGATATGCGGCATTTTGACGCATATCGGCATCGGCCTTTTTTTAAAAAAAAATTCATTTATTTATTTTTATTTTTATTTTTTAATTCGGCGGCCGATAAGAGATCAATTTAAAACTGGGTTATTTTGGCTCTGATGCATATGCTTAAAGGCATTTAAACAAAGTTAAGTGTTGGAGTTTGTATTATTAAAAATTTTGACGCCAATATTTTCACTTTTACTGCAAATGAATATCGGCTTCAAATATCGGTTATCGGCCTCCTTGACTACTAATAATCGGTATCGGTCTCGGCCCTGAAAAAACCATATCGGTCTATCTCTAGACTACAGATACAACTTCAAAAATAAGTGAAAATCCAAAGAAAAATATTCTAATTTGATGCTCAGATGAAGGCAAACAGTCTTAAAAGGAAAGCGACCATCAGCGAGGAAAATCAAGAGTTACAACCGTGACAAAGGGAGCCAAGCGTAGACGTTTGGTTATCTGGGTATGCGTCCATAATTTCCTTTTATCGCCATAAGGAGCTACCAAACAGAACAAAACTGAGATCTTCGAGATTATCACTTTAAGTATATTATTTTATACTGACTACATACAAAACCAAAAATACGAATGGTACAGAGATGATACAGCAAGATTCACAAGGAAAGAAAAGAAGAGAGACGACCCCCCTTAAAAAAACTGTGACTTGGTTTCTTGATTTATTTGATTTCATTTGTTATTTTAAAATCCTCTTTTAAAAGATCTGTTGGCCTAATTTTAATACCAAAATAATTGCAGATAGAGGATGAGGATCCATAGATAGTATAGTATATATAGTAAGCATCCTTGTTAATAAAGTTCTCTGCTAACTGCTCTAAACTAAGTAGCTTCATTGAAGCAGGATGTTACAGTCTGTTCACGAACTGCCAAATACTCACGTTAGGTCTCCTGTTGTAATTAAGTTCTACTTTCCTCACATTCTCCCTGCACACAGATTATAAGCCGTGGAGGTATTTTACTACTCAACCTTTTGTAATTCAGTGGCTCAGGTCCGACATTTTATCATGTGCATTTCAACAAGTAAAGTTAAATGTGTTAGAGGAACTTTGAGTTTTTTACCTCTTTGCCGCTACACAAGCTGGTTTCTTCGTCTAATTTTATTCTTTGTTTATTATTCTAACCTTGTGTTTCTGTCACAAATAAACATCACATTCAAATTCAGAGTAATCAGTGTCAAAGACATGCCTTGACAGCCTGTAAAAATAAGCTCTAATTATCTATTTCAATGGTCTTATATTCACATGTCCTTTGTGACATTTCATGACAGTTGTCCCGTGTCCAATTCTCTCCTCAGAAGTTAAAAGCCACAATAAGCCAGCAGATTCCTCAGGTAACAAACGGAGATGGCGGTGAAGTCCAGATCAGCGCTGTGACTGCAGCTCCCCCTTCTCCTGCTCCGCCCCCAACTCCAAATCCGGCCCCGACTCCCACCCAGATGGCGGTCCTATCTCCCGTTCCAACTCCTCAGCCTCCCACGATCGAGGAACCTTCTCCTCATTCCCTTCAACAGCCGGCCACCTCGACCACAGAGACACCTGTAAGTGTTCACACCTGCAGTTCAGCAGAGGAACCCTCTTGTTTTGTGTCTGTAACTCTTTCTTCTTTATCTTTGTGAGAGTTAGCTTTCTTACTATTAGCTTTTAGCTAATTCTTCCTGCCTCCCTATAAAGCCGTTGGTCTGCACAACAGCAAAGTATGGCAGCTGTTTCAACATGAAACAATATTCAGTGTTACACAGTGATATCAGCAGAACATTACAGATGTGTTGGTGGCTTTGTTCTTCTTTTTTTCTTCAGGCATCCCCAGCCCCCCCTCCGCAAAACCCTCCAAGCACAGGTGGTCGACGGCGCAGGACCACAAGCGAAGACCCCGATGAGAAGCGCCGCAAGTTCCTGGAGCGTAACCGGGCGGCGGCGTCTCGCTGCAGGCAGAAGAGGAAAGTGTGGGTGCAGTCTCTGGAGAAGAAGGCCGATGACCTCAACTCCATGAACGGACAACTACAGGTGTGCTTCCCCACAGCTATCTAATGTAGCTACCTCACCTGTCTTTGTTTGGTGCTTTACGCATCGATGTGTCACTTTGTGTATGTGCGAACGCACGCAGCCGCTGTTTATCATTGTGTGCTGCTGGTGCAAGCGTGTGTGCACACAGACTTTTCCCTTCTGTGGTGATGAAGTCATTAAAGCCGATTAAGAAGAGCTGCCGTGTGACAGCAGCGGTGTGTGAGCCCTTTACATCGATATGTCCCTGTCAATAAAGATGTATCCTCCAGATGTCAGCCGCGCACAAGCGTGTCTTCGCTTCTGTCTCGGCAGTTTACTGAATGGCCTCAAAAATCTCCCAGGGAAAGGTGTCTTTTTGAACCTTCATTTCCCTGCAAGCAATTAGGATCTGATGCTGACAAGTTCGAAACAGTTCATGTATCTGCTGTCTCTGTTGATAAGTGTGAGCCGGGGGTGCGGCACATCGGTGTTCCAGACAATTAAATGAGATGTGGTGTTTATTTGCTCACTGTCTTATTTTTCTATGAAAGCAGAGTAAGACGTGGAGGGGGGAGGAGGGGATCGACAGCAGTGGAAACAAGATGGGTTCATGTTGTTAATATGTGGTTCAAAAACAAGTTATCACCACTTGTCACGGGCGCGCTTGTTCAGATTGTATTTACCTATAGGTAGATGAAAGGGGACGTATAGTTGAATGAATGGGTTTGTTAACAGATCACATCGCTGCTAACTACAAAGAAGAGAACAACATGTGGCAGAGAATAAAAGCGCGCTTTATATGAAGGCATTAATCAGCAGTGCGGGTTTTGTAAGAACCCCCATGCTGACACGGCCCAGCTGATCAGTGAAACTGCCTCTAATGATGCACAATTATTTTAACATCATCCTTAACTGGCTTTTTAATGAGGTGTCAGACCAGGCAGCTCACAGGGCCCTCAGCATCACCCAAGGCCCATTTGCTCAATTTCGATTTAATTCGCAAAGTTAGAAACAAGTTTAACTCTCAAAAGTCCAGTTTAGATTGCAGGTGTGATGCAGGCTGACCCTATTGTAGCCTCAGCAGGAGCCTTATTCCTGTCATGGTTTATATCTAATCCTCAGGGTGAAGCTTTTAGAAATCAGCTCAACACTTCAGCACAAAGCTGTTAAAGCAGAATGTCGTATTTGTCACATGCAACTAAGAAAACAGCATTTTGTAATGGATGTTGACATCTGTGACCTTTGCCTTTAAACTGACAATCTCGAAGATTTCAGTTTCGTTCTCTTTGACGCCCCTTAAAGGCGATGTACGGTAATTGCGAGAGGACACTTCCCAGTTTAACCAGACGTCCACAGCTGTAACGGTTGTAACTCTTGATTTTCCTCGCTGACGGTCGCTTTCCTTTTTAGACTGTTTGCCTTCATCTGAGCGTCAAATTTGTTTCTTTTTCTTTTGATTTTCACACAGGGGTCTGTTTGTGACTGACTGAGTAACTGACTGAGTGACGGTACTTTCACAGCCATAGAGAGAGAGAGAGTTGCGTCATTGAGGTGGTGGATCATGGAGCATGTTGGACCTCCACTGACGCGTCTATACAGCTCTGGATACTTTGTTCAGGGAGTAGGCGGGGCTGCTCCTCCGCTACTCGTCCACTGTCCTCACCTACGTCCGCAGCGAGCACCTGCTTTCAAACACAAAAAGCACACATTGACCTGATGCGGTCAGCCACATACAAGGTTTCGACCTAGTCTTGTGGAAGTTGTATCTGTAGGCATCGATCTCTTCTTTGTTTGTTCAGCCATAGTAGATTACTGTTTACTCGCAACTCTTGCAGAGAGCGGAAAAGCAGCTGCTTAGCTCCGCCTACCCTCTCTGGCAGACCAACCACTGCTGGCAGATGGAAAACGCGGCACTAACTGGGCGCCGCTTGTGTCCGCAAATGTCGCCACAGACACCCAGTCCATAATAATACTACATACCTCAATGCAAAGGCTTTCATCAGTGGGCCATAGGCTCAATCACCATTGTGTCACCTCATTTGGCGACGGATAGACAGACATTAGTTACATGAAAATCTTCGAGATTATCTCTTTAACTCTATCTCACAGCGTTCTTACAGCAGAATGGAGAGAGAGGGTCGGGTCGGTGTTTATATAGGCTTAAACTGGCAGCAGTCATGGTGGAAGCACAGTGAATACAGCATTGGCTACATGTGATACATACGCTCCCTCCAGCTGTGTTTTAAATCTGTCTTACAATAGCTCAGCCCTGCCAACAGCAGCAAGACTTAACAGATGGAATCAAATAAATTGGCTGCTTTTAGACTAATAGATTAAGCCGCCCATAGTCCTTTAAAGGAGAAGGGAAGGAGCTTAAATCTGCCATTGGGTGTTCGGCAGGCCCCTGGCCGCTCTAAATCCAGTTAAAGTCACCTTCAGCGTAATGTGGCTCTCTTTTACGACATGCAGAAATCCCCAGCTCCCGCGGGAGCCCTAACGACACGAGAGTGTAAATCTCGGCAGCATCTACAAAGTTGCTCTGACAATTCGAACAGCTCACCTCTGACAAATGTGCTGGTCGGAAGCCAGTGAAGGCCCATAATTATTGTGCGGGAACAACATAAATGAAGAAGTGCATCATACTTTATTCTGAATTCGTTCATTATGTGGTTCGCTTTCCCCGTGTTTGCTGTTTCTCATGGAGGAGTTTATCAGCGGTAATGCAGCGGTCACGTGGGCTTACTGTAAAGAGGTCGGGAGAATTTAACCCTTTGATCCTGTTAATAAATCCCATGGCGGATAAAAGGTCCTCATGTAGAGAGAGCACAAAGACAAGTTCAAGACGCAGGTATTTACAGTGTTGAGCTTCTACTGTATATATACATGTTTTGAGTTTTGCTAAAGAAGGAAGTCGTAAAAGAAAAGAAAAAATGTCATCATTACACAATTTGTACAGCAGAGAGCACTAAGACCTTTAAAGGGCCAGTTCACTGATTTTCAACCTCAGTGCTAACATGCTATTATGGGGAGCTAATGCCATTATGGTAGAAAAAAATGCAATTTCGCTCTGTGCCTTTGGAGGACGCTATCCGCTTCTACAATGGGCCGTGGACAACCTCCAGCAGACTATGTAAAACGCCTCATCTGGTGGAGGCCAGGGAGCTTGCTAAACTACACTTCCTCAATCTGGGACGCCCGCCTCTGATGTCATGTCTCTTTCAAAATCATCAGGTTTGAAATGTAGACTGCAGACCTGAAGATGTTTTAGTCGATCCACGTCGTATTTCGGATTCTGTACCGCTCTGAGCCATCGCCTGCAGAGAAACGGTCGTATTTCTCTTTCTGGGCCCTTTCAGAAGGAGGGGCGCAATGCACGCTGGGTGTTGTAGGAATGTAGAATGGGCGAAACCACAAGCTGTTTGTATGACTTTCTCCACAGCTGTGGCGGCAATTTCAAATATTATTGCTTCTATGGATTACAGAGAACACCAGCTTTCACTGACAGTGGCTTTTTACAGGGGCCAATTGCTCCTTTAAATGCCCCCTTAATTATGTAATGTATGGTACATATAAAAGGGCAATTAAAGTTATTCAAATATGAGTACCGACCACTCAAACAAAATGAACTTTTTAACTGGAAAACATTTTTGCACGTGTCCTCTGTTTGTCTCCGTGTTATAATCTGACACGCCGTAGTGACCATTTGTATGGTGTCTCCTCTCTCCCACAGAATGAAGTCACCCTGCTGAGAAACGAAGTGGCTCAGCTGAAGCAGCTTCTTCTGGCTCATAAAGATTGCCCTGTAACCGCCATGCAGAAGAAATCTGGCTATCACAGTGAGTAATGCTCCATTATTCTCAGCCCGAGGCTTCATGTGAGCGGCGTCTAAAACGAGCTGCAGCTAACCACTAGAAGGACACGTCTTACCTAAGGCCAAACAGGAAGAGCTATTGACATATTAGGTCTCTTTCTGTGAAAAACTTGGCTAAAGTTTCGCTATTTATGTGCGATGTTTGTGTGCAAACTGGAGACGTGGTATGAGCGATTTCAAGAGGCCACAGGTGGCGTACACAAGAACAAAGTAGCTCTCTCATTTGACACATAAATAGAATGAAGCTAAAATGTGCAGAAACCAAACGTTAGCGGATTAGAAAGCAAGATCTCTTTCATTCAGTAGTTAAGCTATAACTTAAATGCTTGTAAACAATGATCATCGTGAAAATCAGACAACATTCTACCGCTGGCAGACGTTTCATTTAAATTTCCCGTAGTCAGCCGGCACAGTGTCGCCTTCATGCCATCCCCTCTTCATCACGCAGCCTCATTTAGAATTATATCACCGATACTTCTTCGTTTTCCGACACTCTGGGGCCTCTGTCATTCTGATATTCTGCTCATAACTCACCTTCCCTCGCAGATGAGGCAGTATGCAACAAGAACAACCCTGCTCTGAAAGCCACTTCTCCACTGTGCTCCTAAAGCCTCCGCTGACTTGTATTGACAATGATTGCCTCTGAAATGAGTCCATTAAAGCAGCAAGCTTGACAAGACTGCAGAGCACACTCGTTGTGGGGTGTCCACCACGCTTGGCTGTTCATTACGCATCCCTTATTGCTAACCGTCCCACTGACACACGTCATGGTTGTTATGGGACTGATGGTTTCCAGGCTGGAGTGGGCTGTCAGAGCCAGGTCTCATTTGGTGTCGTCTGGATTGTGTTTTTTTCGGCGAGATCTGCAGATGAAGTGGGTCATCTTTCTCGTGCGTTTGCTGAGGACGTCTGTCTCGCGTTTGTTTCTGAAGGATGACATTTTGAGGACTTTTTACCCTGTTTGGGAAAATATAACCTCATCCAAATACTCCAGCTCATCTGTTTGGCTCATGATGACAGGTGTGCTGGATTTAAGATGAGCCAAGGAGGAAAGCAAACTCATGTCAGGGTGGAAATAAATACATATTTCAAGTTTAATCCTCTAGTTCGAGCTTAATCAGTAAGTCAATAAATGCAAAAGTTAGCTGGAACTATCCGAATGTTTCATTCGTTACTTTAAGCTAACTGTTGAGATGTCTCTGCTCGGTTGTAACATGTAAATAACAGGTGCTACGGCTAACTTAGTATTTTAAATGAACTCATAATTTCTCTTTTTTCACTACTCCACAATCTTTCCACCCTGGCACCTGCATAAGCACACCCTAGGGCACAAGTACCCCTAGCTGGGAATCCCAGAAATAATCTATCCTGCTAATTAGTAAAGCACAGTGTTTAATTCTGACTGATCTGTGGCCCTCGCTCGTGTTAAGGCCTCATCAAGCCCTCCACGTTCTCAGCGTTACACATCCCGTAAGGCTCCGCAGCCCCACAGACCCGGTAATACCCTTCATCGTCCTGCCCGGGCAAAGCCATGGCAGGTGGGAGGAAATTACCCAGACAACCCCGCAAACAAGCCAGGACACGCTTCCACTTGGCACACCAAGCTGTCCATCTGCTTGCAGCGAAGCCCACTTCAGAAACCGAGAGAGCAGAGAGGAGCTCCGGCTGCGCTGGGAGAACCGGAGTTTTCCGAGTATTATGATATATCAGCTCGCCGCCCCGTAATGTCGTTAGGAGTAATAATGCTCACTTGAAAACGGAACAAAACCACCAAGCTGATTTATTCTGAGGTTGACCTTCTGCATTGTAAAACAGCAAGGGAGTTTATAGCGCTTTGACATTCACTTGCACTAAATCACACGGTCAAAGTCCATTCAAAAGCCTCTAATGTGAAGACATTTGTATTGCTCTTTAATTGCTCCTTCTTGCTGTGGAATCTGCGCTTTACATTCCCAAATACGAAACCCAGTCATTAATTACAAAGTGCCATAACAAGTGACTTCATATCATTAACAATATTAATTATCGCTGTGCTCCTTATTCCTTTACGAAACAGAGCATGAGAGTAGTTTTTTTTCATCAAGATCCAATTAATTCAATGCAACTGCCTAACAGCTGGTGGCATTTCGACTCCAAGTCTTCCCTACTCTCCAGTGTGAGCATCATTAAAATCAGGTGCTGTAATCATCTGTCGCTGCAGTAGTTGGCAAGGTAACAAGAAACAAATGAGAATGCAGTTAGGGATGGGAAACAGTGCCACATGCCCCAGACTGTAATGCACCCTTATGATGTGGGTTTAAATTGACATTGGAGCTTTAATTAAAGGAAAGGGTGCCGAAGTAGCATTATGGGGATTAATGAAACACTTTGCGTACAGCGCATGCAAAAAGCTGTCTTACATCTGATTAGGCCGAGTGGCAAAGCTTTCCTGGATTAAACCAGGAAGCAGCAATGTAAATCCAAACAATGTACTCTTTTCCGACACAGTCTCCGACAAAGACGAGAGCTGCGAGGAGATGTCCGTCCCCGGCAGCCCCCAGAACGAGGCCATCCAGCACAGCTCCGTCAGCACCTCCAACGGGGTCAGCTCCTCCTCCTCTTCTTCCGCCACACCGGCCGCCTCCGCCCCGTCCAGCGCCGCCACCACCACGTCGAACCAGAGCACAGAGGAGAGCGAGGCGCAGAGGGGCGCCGCTCACACCCAGCCTTCAGGGAGTTGATCGTCCCAATCTTTGCCCGCCCCTCATCGAGCGTCGACACGACGCGCCGTCGCCTCTTCAATCTCTTGACACACAGAGGAAAGAATTCTCTCTGCTTCAGTTTGGACCGCACTGCTTTTAATTTATCACTGATTTATTTATGTTCGGTCCAGTTTTGCTTTTTAAAAATGCAATGTTTTCTCTGGAATTGAGGAAGACAAAAGAAAGGGCACTTTAGGTGTAAGATGTTAAACGAGTGGTTTTCACATGTGTTTGTTTGACTTATTTATTAATCTATTTTTTTATTTAATCAGCCTGCAGGTTGATCAGTGAATTGTTAGAGACCTTACCAAAGTGTGTCGTGGCTCGTTTATAACTCACTGGCTTTGTTTGTCGTGACTTTTCTCAGCACTATCTTATGATGAAGTTACATAAAGAGTCACTTTTCTCTTTTGATCATTTTCCATTTTGCACATTTTGAGAGATGACGGGTTTACCTTTTTTAGACTCTGACAGTCCACGTGTGTTAAGTACCGGCAGCTTTTTAGACGTAGATTTGACTACTGTCACATTACACACAAATGTAAAAGGCTGAAGTTTGAGTTTTCTGTGAGTGGGATCAGCCGTAGTCGTTTGAATGTTTGTAAAAATAAGTAGTCTTAAGGAGGAGAGCTGCTTAGACTCGTGTGTTATTTCATTGACATTCCATCTGTAGTCTGATTGTTCCTGAAGCAGTGATTGTAGGATTGCAGTATCTTTTCCATTACTCAATCATGGTGACCTTCATTCAGTGCCATTAATGTTTTTGTAAAAACCACTTCTGTACATTTTTACTGCAGATCAGCTCGAGTTCTCTCCGATCTCTCGGCTCTCATGAACGTAGTTCCTCAGTAAGGAAACCTCTTTGTAAACCGTCTTTGCTTTATAAGTGACTGTTAACCGCTTTAGTGTCTAACGCAGAACTCTCCAGGACATTTTCATGATCGCAGTTCTAGACGACATTTTTAGAAAACGTTGTAAATAACATGTTTGTGATCTTTCTAGGTGTTATGTACTTTGTTTTTTTAAAGAATAGTCGGCTTCAGTAGCCGAGCCTGTTGATCACATGAACTCTGTTAGCATTTAAAACATAAGTAATTACTGAACAGGCCTCTCGCTGCCTGACTCCATACATGTAAAATGAAAGCGTTCAGATGTGGACTGGAATCACATCATGTATATTAAAGTAACACCACTACAGCTTGTAAGAATTGTGAACATTTTATCAGTGAAATAATATTAGGAAGCAAATCACACCATGACATCCAATGCCTTTTCTCTTAGTCTGTACTGGATTACTACTGTGTAGTTTTACAACAAGCTAACACCTTGTTTTCTTTTTTAAACTTTGACTGTAATGTGTTATCTGCATGAGATAATGATTCTCTGCGAGAATTTACCTGTTGATTAGATAATGTCTCAGTCAGATAAATATCATGAAGCAAGTTGGTTCAACTTGAGTTGTTGCTCTGAGTTTGTAAAAGCTTCGGTTCTTTGTTTTACCCGGGCTAAACTTCTGACAAAGGGGTGTGATACTGTGTTGAAAGTGTACTTGTAACTCGTGGAAGTTCTGTATAAAATTTGAATTGATAAGTTGTTGTAATAAACCTTTTAATATCTCTTTAAATGACAGCCTTGTTTTATTCGACAGTTTGATTTCACCAGGACGAACCAGAGATGGAAAGATGCTCCGAACATCACAGTAAGAATTAACTGCTTGAACATATTTATAAGAAATAAGACAAAAAAGTCTTAAAGGGATAGTGCAGATTTCGGACAGCACCTCATACAACCCTACTTCAAAAAATCTGAACTATCCCTTTAAGTAGAGAAGGAGTGGACCAACGTTTCATGGGACGGTCTCTAATTGTTTCTTTCTCATCAAATATTGCGCACAACACCTCTGCATTGATTTAAACCAAGGTTCTGTAGTCCTGCTGTAAAGCTGGTTTTGGTGCACTAAAATCTTTCTGCAGCGTATTCTGCCACCTTGTGGATGATCTCAGGTTGACCATATTGTTGATGAGATATAGGACATCAGTCATGTAGAGGTGGTGACTATTTCAGTATTTTTAAAATAATCATCCAAAACATTTCTTCTTCTTCAGAGTGTTGTTATTGGATGTTTAACAAGCAATACAGTTATAATATGAAACTTACAGGAGTACAGTTAAGACAGTAAACCTTTAAACATGTGAGGAAGGCACCCCAGACCTTTAAAAAACGTTTGGCCTGTCCCGCCTATAAAGTACCTGATCTATTCAAGATTTAGGCATGACATCAAGTCACTGAGCCATGATTATTAGGGTGGGACAGCCTCCCTCCATTTGAGTAATATAGCATGACGAGCTAGGAGAGAGGCACAGGCAAGGTGTTTACGTTTTGTAACAGGTAGATTTAACTCCTCAGGTGAAACACCAACCAGAGCCACCAGAGGGTCAGGTTCAATTACACATTTCAAGACCTGGGAGTTTTAAATACCAGTTTCCAAAATTGTCTAGGCTTGGACATAGCCAATACATGAGTTCATGAACCATCCATTACATGTATCATGAGTGAGGCTAACCAAACTGAACTTTGCCTGTCATGGATTTAACCTGAGATGGTTTGGAGATGTCTTATCTTTATACTTCCAGTATTTCAGAATGGTTGTATTGCTGTGTTAAAAGTACCACAATGTAGAATCACAAGCATTCGCAGTTATATTATTGAAATCCAAAGTACAAAAATATTTTAGCACAATTTACTTAGTAACTAACTTGCAATCATAGTGAAGCCAATTTTGGCAACATGAATCTGCATCATAACTAAATAAATACATAAATATTATGAATGATTAAAATGTAAACATTGCAAAAACGACCACGCTACATCTATGTTTAATGTCTATGTTTCAAGTGTTTTTGTACATGTGTGTATTTACAGGTGTGTCCACACATCTTGTCCTCAGGCCTTTTTATGCTCATATTAATCACCCTGCAATGCTTGTTTAAGGGCCCTGTGCAAATAAGCTTGTCCTCTCCTCACTGAGCCAACAGAGCTGACTTTTGTCTTTGAGCAAACTGTACAAAAAACACAGCTGAAAGGGAGTTACCATGGCGATGCTGCCAGAATATAAACACGTCCCTCCGTAATGCTCATTAGTGTGTGAACTTAACTTAGTGCATGTTCTAATGTTGGGTTAAAACAATACCGTTACTTTTGAAGTCACTCTAACAGGTCACATTAAAATGTTATTGTAGCTCTTGTTGACTGTAGTTGCACCTGAGGCTGCAGCCACTCCACACACATCAGTGTTACAGCCGTTTCTGCAGGTTTATAATGCAGCATTTTTTAGTACAAAGACGAGCCTAACATTATTACCCTGTGACAACATGCATGCAGTTTAAGTTTGCTTTAAACAGATTCACTTGTATGGACACTGTGTGAAAGGCTTGGTTGGAGGCAAAAATGAAATCTACCTGCACCAGCTCTGAGTGTCCAGCAGGCGGTGTTACATCCAAACCAATCCCCTCAGACGGGCCCTGTCTGACTTAATGTATGTATCTGCTTTTATGGCAGCAACATTATTCAGATCAAGGGGGGTCGCAAAGCGTCACACGTCTTTGTTAGTTGAGGAAAAACAAGTGACGATTTATTCCACAAAAAGAAAACAAACTGTGAATCAAATGTCCAACTAATTCAACTCTGAGAGAAGTTTTCTGTAAAACGTCTGCATCGAAGCAATTCAATGATAATAAGAAAAAAAACATACATTGACTTATGTGTTTTTTATGTTTCTTCGAGGCCTAAGTTCTGCCCGCCAACACATTGACGATCCCTAACTGTGTCTAACTGGGGCAGCCCTGATTAGCTGCTGATCACAGAGGGGGAATTGTAAATGTTACTATGTAGGTCACAGCTCTCGCTAAAAACAACACTTTTGGCTTCATGCTGTTTATATCACAAAGCCCGAACTGAACCACAGTTCAGATCTGCATCTCAGAAACAGACTCAAAGAGGGAGAGAAGAAAAAACCAGCATCACAAAGACATGTCTCTCTTCTTCTTCACGTCCACACGCAGACCATTAATTTTGATTGTTTGATTAATTAAATTCCTGCTGGCAAACGGCTCTGTGTTATTCATTATTCATTCTGTAATGATTTTAATGTTAATTTCATGAGGCTTTCATTAATGAATGCATGGCGTTTAGAGGCAGTCTTTCTCCATTTGCAGGCTCCTGCAGACGGAGCACAAGCTTTTGTGTTGAATAAAAAGCATCTTTTCCCGCTTCCATGTTACAAAGTCAGTCTCCATATTTCACAGATTATAAACCTAACATGGACGTAGAGCCGTCACACACACGGAGCCTAATTGGAAAAGAATGAAACAGAACTAAAGACAGCCAAGAGCACGAGTTCAGAGTCTCTGTTTCCCTCTCCATAAATGAGCAGGATAATAATGTGGAGCTGATCTGCTGACAGGCAGGCGGCTCCAGCTGTTCCAATAATTCGACAGGTATTACGCTTTGGCCCTTAGCAGTCTGCCTCAGCAGACTGGCACTTAATTAGGCAAGGATTAAGGCCAAACAGCCTCATTTACGTGAATTGTATCATAAACACAGAGTGGCTGCCCTTTTCTCCTTCAGGGGGCATCGGGGGTGCATTTAAAAACGCAGACGTTTGCTGAATCGTAGATGCTCCAGGCCTTAAACTCCAGATTTTTCAACAATGACGCCTCTCTCTCCCTGCTGAGGGGTGCTGTTTTTTGAGCACACGCTTTAACCCCTCGAATCCTGGGAGACAGAGATGAAACAGCTTGATTTACATTTAATTCCGATTATGTAAATATTCTGGTTGTGTCCCAAACCAAACATGGACACAATGCGAGCTGCCTGCAGCACCCAGTAAAGATGGCCTCCATTGTTATTCAAATGTAAGGGATGAGATATTTCTTTGCTGCACGGTCCGAGCATTTCATTAAACCCCTGATGAGATATAATATGTTCCTTCTCCAAATACTGATAACCACTGATTATTTTCACTTGGTAACCTCCATACACCACACTGACTCTGTTTGCTTTGCTCCTGATTGGAGGGCCACGAGGCATCTGCCTCTGCCACCCGGGAGGTGCATCTATTTAATAGTATTATATGTGCGTATCAGCTCAGCTATCACACACAGCACTGTGAGGGTGAAGGGAAATCCCCCGGTGGGCACGTGCATGCAGTGAGCTCCACTCTGCCAATCCCTCCCCTGGGCATCAGGACGCACCATGATCCAGTGTGTCTGAAGTCTCCCCCTTTACTCTCTGCTGATATTAGCATGAAGATCTATTCATGGCAGTAGGCCTGTCACTGTGTGTGCAGGTCTTACTCTAGTACTCAAGTCTAAACCCAGTGCTTATTTTGTTATCAATATTTAATGGTGGTCCGCTCCACTCTCTTTGCATGCATGGAGAGATTATATAAAAAACGGCGCCTGGATAAGACCCAGAACCTCTCTTACATGCAAGACATCCATCTCACTTCTTGCTCTTTGTTCTTTGTGTCTCTTAGAGGTTGCTTTTGCATTTTGTTGGTCGTTTTGCATCTCAAATGTGCTTTTATTTTTTTGTGTGTTTATGTTGTGTGGCATTTTGTTGTCTTTTTGCGTCTCTTTGTGGTTGTTTGTATCTTTGTGGATGTTTTGTGACTCCCTCAGTGACATTTTGCAGGTGAAGCCTTTGGGACCCCCTCACCCTTCAAGTGCTGATCTCAAGGATCTCGGCTTCGTTCTCTTTGGCGGCACCTATGGCGATAAACGGTAATTGGCTGACGTCGCTTTGCCTTCATCTGAGCGTTGAATTTGTTCCTTTTTCTCTGGATTTATACTTATTTTTGAAGTTGTATCTGTAGTCATCGATCTTGTCTTTGTTTGTTCAGCCATAGTAGATTACTGTTTACTCGCAACACTTGCAGAGACCGGAAAAGCAGCCGCTTAGCTCCGCCTACCCTCTCTGGCAGACCAACCACTGCTGAGTGATGGAAAACGTGTCACTAACTGGGTGCCGCTTGGGATTTTTTCCAAGGAAGTCACCACAGACACCCAGTCCATAATAATACTATATACTGCAAATGCAAAGGCTTTCATCAGCGGGCCATAGGCTCAATCACCATTGTGTTACCTCATTCAGCGATAGATAGTGACTTGACAGACATTTATTAAAATGAAAATCGTATCACTTTAAGGCTGCTCCTGTTTACGCTGATGATACAAGCCTGCACTTTTTAAAGGAAAAACTAGAGGAAGAACTTTTCTAACTGACATTTACAGTGTGCTCCTCCCCCGCAGCCCCTAACAAGATAAGTGCTATAGATAACGAATTATCTGAATATTTCGATTCATGTAAAAAAAAATGACTCATCTTTAATGGATAATTCAATAAGCTCATTTTTTATATCTGAAGCAGAACAAGAAGCAGTAAGTTCCATTAAATAAAATAAGTGCATGCAAGCACAGCCGCCGGTGACTGTTAGATGTCTGAAAAAAAGGTCTGCAACTTAACAATGTTAAGTCTGGATGTTATTTTCAGCCCGCTAACTCGTCTTATGTAATTCAAACCCATTCTGAATGAAGCTGAAGCAGCTTCTACATCCTGTTTTTCCACCTCTGACTCAAAGAAAGTCCTTAATTCTGTAATCTCATTCTTTGTGCCTCAGCAGCTACTTGAGCTAAATGTGCAGGAGGTTTAGAAAAAGTGCGTCTGGGTTTTCACTTCAGCTGTAATAAGAGATCCTGTTTGACCCTTCCTACCACCCTTATAGTGACTTGATGACTGACAACTTCCAGAGCCGGACGTGTTAAGGTCAAGGTTAGTTTCTAAATGTCTTATATCTGATCCTGTGGAGGACACTCCAAGCTTTCACTCTTTGATATAAACACTAGAAGGTCGAGGGATGATATTTGGTGAGTAAATACCACAGATGGATGACATGACATCTCCCTGTAAGTGAAGCCAAAACATTTCGAGTGCCCCCTGCTAAATCGCTGCAAGTCATAAAGCCCGCCTCCTCCATGTTAACAAATGGGACATGAGTCAAACTATAAAATCTAAATACACGTCAAATAAATTTTTCTTAAACATGGTTTCTGTTTTTATAGTTAGTTCTTATCATGCTGATTTATGTTTAGTTTTAATTAGTTATTTGATGCTGTAAAAAGGATGATTGACAGCTCTGTTGACAAATCCGGCTCCTGCAGTCGATCTGTTCCGGATTAGCAGAGTAGAGGAGGAAACGTAGCTAAAACAATCACTACAGTCATTGACACATCTGTGAACGTCTGCTTCAGACCACGCAAGAAGCTGCTCTGCTGTTGAATGTGCTGACATGAGCGACTGCTGTTTTAAATGAATGTTTTGGTTAGCGGAAGGGGCGGTGCATTTAGCGGCATCACCAGCCAATCTCTACACAGGCTCCAAATGTGCAAGATGGCAGCGCCCGCTTCCGGGGGGCTCCGTCTCGCTGCTACTGCAGACTCTTACCACAAGTTGCAGGACTTTAAGTTGTAAGCGTTCGAACTTAGCATTGACTTCCCGTCTCTAAAAGTTTCCTTTTTGGTCATTTTTGCTTCTTCAAGAGGAATGTCATAAAACAAAGATTAGCAAGAACATAATTTGTGTAGCTTAATTTCATCATTTTGTCTCCAATAGATGAATCAAGGTGTTCAGCCTTCAGCCAGGGTAATGTATCACTGCAGTAGAGCACCAAATGTGCATTAATCCGCAACAGAAAGTAGTCCCCAGGAATTTTTCTTCATGAGACCATTTCTTTCCTTGTTAATGTAACATTAACTAAAAACTACAATACCCAGCTCTCTTATAAAGAGCATGAAGACAATATATTTTATGTTTTTAAGTTGTATTTAAAGAAATTTAAAGAGGGAAAAAAATGACGAAGCGAAAGACATGAACGGGAAGTTTTTAGAGAACAACTGATGCAGTGTATTTCTTTTATTGGGATTAGTTGACGATAAAAAAACAGTCGAACTATTTATAGTTTTGTGAACTAGCTTCTGTTATTTAGCTCAAAATGAATCATCAAAGCTGCCATCTTCCCCTCCGCCTCTCCACTTTCTTTGTTCGTGACAGCATTTGAAGGAAAATCAGTCCTGATGTTTGTTTCTGTTTCATAATTCATAGCCATTGATTCACTGATGACAACAGAGGCGGAGTTGTCTTCTGATCTCAGCGTGAGGACAATTTACCTCTAAATGATTCGGAGCGGTGCTGTCGAGGTGCCTCCTCCTGAGTCGGCTCCTCACTGAAGTGCTGATTGACCTTTGGCTGGAACACGCTTACACGAGGGAATCTTCCTCGCTAACTGCTGATCAGTGCAAAGCTTTATTGATCGTCAGACACTTCAGACGGGATCTGACGATTGATTTCATATAGAGTAGTGTCAACAGGATTTCTTATTAATTGCAAAAATTACCATATTTATATGCATCGTTTGGAAGTTTTGACTGGATTACTTTACGATCATGTTTCAGAATACGTCCTCACTTCATATTCCGCCTGTGAAAGATGCTCTGCTCTTTCAGAAGCCATAAAACATCATCAACCTGCTCTTGACATTGACTTGCAGCGTCGACCCCCCCTGTCTGTCCCCCTCCCCCCACTCAGTCCCTCCCCCATTCTGCTCCCAGCACACTGACCAGTGTTACTTATTGCTCCTGTATGGTTGTAGGCACAGTTGTGTTGATTTATTGGCTCTGCAGCGATCCTGATCCCCCTCATTAGCTCCTTCATTACGCCGTCGATCATCTCATGGCGGGCCATATTGTACACTGAGTTTTATCGAGCCGCTCTGAGAACATTTTGTGGTCGGTGGTTATAATGATGGATTCCCTTTTTGTTACATTTGAGCCTCAGTTTTTATTCACTTTTGTTTGCAAGATATCAGAAACACAGCTCAAGCAGCAGGCTCACAGAACAGGATATTTCTATTTCTCTAAGTTGGGTGCAGATTTGGCATAAATTGTACCAAAATAACCTCCAGGCTGCGATCATGTAGTCCTATTTTATTCAGGGAGGAAGTTTCTAAGTGGCCACCACAATAAAAGCTGGTTGTATACTTTAAATACAAGGAATACAAGGAATACAAGCAATTCAAGAAAGGTGCTTTAATTCTTTTTTCTTATCTCCTTTCATAAGGAAACTCTGAACCCACCTTTGTGAAAGGAAAGGACATTACGCATAATAACCCATAATTCCTTGCAGCAGTAATTTGGGTCACAAGCAACAACCTCAGTTGCACAAATACCTGGTTTAAGTTTTGGTTGCACCACATGTTTTTTCTATGCGCTCTTAAATGTTCTGCTTCACCTGTTTCCTTGACCTTGTGACATTTTCAATCACAGTGATGAAACAGTATTTAGGAAAAGAATTACGATGCAATTTTTATGACTATTCACCTGAAACCCTGGATTATAAATTCATAACACTACTTAACTTGTCATTTTTGGATCTATTTTTTTTTTTATCATAACTTCCTTGGTCCCTTACTTAATAGAGTACTTTTTATAGGTACTTATATTTAAAGTGTATACAGTAAGAACAATTATTTTTTATGCGCTATACAGTATTATACAACAGTTAATTCTGATCAAGTGATCTGATTGGACGAGAGGCATTCCATGAGTGCTGATACAGAGAACAACATCACCAGGACTTTTCACTCTGTGTATCACTCCGCCTCAGCCAGGTGTTCTGAATACTGTTAATTAACATTACAGCAGACCGTGTACGTTTGCATTGATCAAGCTGGTACCTCTGAATCACACAGCAGACTCTTATTTCACTGGTTGTATGATTAGTTAAAACATACAGAAAAATGTTCATGATAAAAGCAGCTGATCTGTGGTGACCTGTAGACACAGGGTGCAGGAGAATGTTGGGGTTGCTTGGCAACAAAAGTCCAGGTTCAGTTAAAGTGTGGAGCTAGTTGAGTTGGTGGAGCAAAAAATAATCTGTTGTTGATTGTTACTTTTTACTACTATTTGCCGCTTGTATAGCTGTTGTATAAAAGCAATATCACACTGGAGGTTGTGATGTTATACTGAATATCAGCACGGCTGTGAGTCGTGATACTTAGAAATAGTATGTCCGGTTTAAGTTGCTGATTCTAATCTTGTATCTCTGGTGCTGATCAATAATTTCAGATAATTTCCTTTAACTAAGGTTTTTGTTTGCTCCACTATCAACCTACAAATGTGTCACATTGCGTCTGTTCAGTAAATCCTGCCCAGCATTCATCTAACTAATCATTTGTGCATCATATGTAGAGGGGGGTGGTTTCACTTTCTAATTTGATGTGATGCTTAAAATAAGCAGCTTTAAAAACATCTGCAAATAAGCCCAAAGCCTGCTGCTCGCTTCATTTGTTCATTTATTATCAAAGCTACTACACAGTGTGCACCAAACTCAAGGTTAAATATAACGCATTAAACTGTTCTCCTCAATAATAAAACAAAGTAAGCAATGTACTGAATATCGGCCTCGTGCTGCAGATTATCACAGCCGTGCTAATATTCAGTATAACATCACGACCTCGAGTGTGATATTGCTTTTATACAACAGTTATACAAGTAGCAAATAGTAGTAAATAGTAATAATCAATGCTCCACCAGCTAGTTCTAACACTGAACCTGGACTTTATTGCTAAGCAACCAAACATTCTCCTGCAGTCTACAGGTTAGCGCAGATCAGCTGTTTCCATCATGTACATTTATCTGTTTGTTTCAATGTATCATCAACCAGTGAAATAAAAGTCTGCTGTGTGACTCAGAGGTACCAGCTTGATCAGTGTAGACATACACGGTCTGGCTGGCTGAGTGGAGTGATACACAGAGTGAAAGTCCCAGTGCTGTTAAACTCTATATCAGCACTCATGGAATGCCTCTCGTCCAATCAGATTACTTGGCTAAAACTAACTGTTGTATAATATCTCAAAGAAAAATGTATTGACTCATAATTCTTGGCTCCATTGTCTGTAAGTGTTTGAAGCAGTCGTCTCAGGTTGGACTCACCCTCATGCTTGACGGGTGCAGCTCCATTAAAATGACCTTGACATTGATGTAGGTGAGAATTTCACATGTAAATCACACAACATACAGTATGCAAAGTGCCTATTTTCTCCTGTCACTCTGAATTATATCAATCAAGACACTCTCTGCTGTTTTATTTTCCTCTGAATTGCTTTCTATGAAGTCTTTTTTCTTTTCACAAATAACCATAATGAGTCGGAGGAGCAGGCATTTATCCATCCATTGTCTATGATTGTGCTCAGGCCATAAAAAAATGAGCCCTGTCCATTTCTGTCACAACAGCCGTATCTTCCCATTCCTCCAGACTAACTCCAGTCGGTCACCCTGTAATGGGATTTCCATAAATCTGCTAAATGGGTTTAAAAGCAGCCTCGCCCGTTTGTGGATTTCAAACATCCTCGTGTGGACTTTTAATATACGTTAGAGATGCGCACTATTTGGCAGAATTAGTTCTGTCTCGGCGAGCTCCGGCGTCGTCTCACACCCATTTTCTCTACAGTTAAGTCTGGCTGAGCTTGATGAAGTTAATGGGATTACAGACGAGGCGGCTAACCCGGGATTTAACTATCTAATGTCTAAGATCAGAGCAGAGCTAATGAGGGTGCTCCTCATCACACATGAAGGAGAGCGGGATTACTCTGCTTTATCAGATGACACCAGCGACTGTGAGGTCGCAGCTTTTATTGGCAGTATTATAGTCAGTTTTATGATTCTCAGGCTCATAATGAGTGTTAGGGAGGTGAAACAGGGAGCGTGTCTGTCTGGAGACAATATAAGGCTCCTTAACTCTGCTGTGCCGGCTGGTGACAGAACTGTGAATCCAAACGCTGAGCTGCGAGAGGGACAGACATGATTTCAGGAGCATCCATTGTTTTAAATAGTCATTTTAAAGGCTGAATCTGGGGATTTTTATTACAAATAATGACTGTATATAAAGATGGACAGTGCGTGTCCACCTCCTCTTGTTGTATAAAAATGAAGCCAAATTTGGGCGCTGCCGTTTTGCATATTTGGAGCCAGAGTCTGCACAGTAAAGATCAGCTGGTGGAGCCGCGGTAATGATGTCCCGCCCCTTCCACTAACCGAAACACACATTTCACTTATCAAAAAAGACCCCGCAAAGTACAGCTTCTTGTGCTGGCCTGATGCAGTTCTTCATGGTTATGGAAAGTTCAATGACTGTGGTGTTGGTGTTACTCTGCTAATCGCTGCAGGAGCCGCATTTTGCAGAGCTGTCAATCATGGCGTCGGTTACACCCCCTTTTTCTAACATCAAATAACTAACTAAAACTAAACTTCTCCAAAAATAAACACTTGGACATAAATCAGCATGAAAAGAACTAACTATAATGACAGAAACCATGTTTGAGAAACATTTATTTGTCGTGTATTTTGATTTTATACTTTGACTCATATCCCATCTGTTAACATGGAGGAGGCGGGCTTTATGAACTATACTGCAGCCAGTCAGCAGGGGGTGATAGAGATGTTTTGGCTTCACTTTTAGGGAGCTGTCGTCGTCCATCTTTTTATATGTTAAGAAAAAAATGTCTTGTTAACACCTGATTGACCCTACAAAGTATTCTCTCTGTAGTCTGATATAACTTATTTACCTGTGCCATAGAGCTCCACTGATGTAAACAAACATTTTAAAATATGTAACTGAACCAGGTTAATCCCACATACATGGCCCATAGGCTGTAAATTCTCACAAGACCACTAAATGTGTATTCATCCGCAGCTGAAAATAGTCCCTAACAAATACACTATTTACGCTGTTTTAGTAATGTCTGCTAGAAAACACAGTGCCCAGGTGTTGAAAGACACTGTAACAATACTGTATCCGTTGCTCTCCAGTGGAAACCTCATATCTCCAAAAGTAGGCTACTTTTCAGGAAATGAAAAACATTGGTGTCTTTATTAAATGATAAAACTTTGCATTCTAACAGTTGATACCGACTGTTTGTTGACATACAGACATAAAGGGTGACCAATAGAATTGATTTATGAAAAAAAATTGTGAAATATGGAGATACAAGGTTTCTCCTTGACAGCGACGTATGTGAGCAATTTACATTTCGTGTCAATCTTAAAGATGCACTCTGTTATTCATAACTGTCATGGTGTCTGAATCAGAATAAGAACAAAAGATGTAGATTGATGACATTGTAATGTTGCTTGACAGTTCATTCACACTTGTTTAAGTAAGGTTTATTCATGTTACATCAACTCACTCTAAAAAAGGCACAAGGAACCTTAGCTAGTGTAAACTCTTCGCTGACTTCCTACTTCAATATCTATTTTATCACCTAGTTTTTTGTTTCATCTGGGGAGTATGACGCATACATTTCACAATCAGAGGTCCAACACTCAAGTCAATTCTTGGAGGGTTAATGTACTGATTCATCTAAAAATATTTTCGCACATCTGTTGTTCACAGCAGACACCTCTTTTACATCTTTTGTTTGTCACAATAGAAAAGTCTTGCGTCTAACAAAATGTCAGCAGAAAACATGATGCACGTTTTTTTCTGATTCTTTTTTTTAACATATTAATATTTATGGTGTCAAGTTATTCTTGTCGGGATCTGCTTCCCATTATTGTTGACAGGGGGAACGTAGAGATTGTCAGTATTCATCCATTGTCACAATATTGTCATGCTGATGAGAACAACAGTGTCTATTGTCTCAGCTTTGTTAATTAGATCAGCCGGTGTAAAGAGAAGAAGGACCTTGTTGCTCTTGCTTGTAGATTGGGAATCACGCACCATTAACATATTTATACAAAAAACATTTTAAATGCAGAATTGTGTTTAAAACAACAAATTTTTATAAATAAAGACAACATTACAGGAATACTAAACAAATATGTATCTATTATCAACCCTTTAAAATGTCCTGAATCTTCCATGTTTTCCTGTATTCATGCTGCATCGTCGTGTGCACTGTAATATCTTTCCCTCCCTGCACACACTCGTGCAGATTGCCGCGTTGTGTTGATGATTGTTGCCGCTGATTAGCCGACTTGCAGCTGCTTGCTTTCACGCCAGCGAATGAATTAATCAAGACAACAAAGACGAACTAATCACTGTTTTAACATCCGCCATTAAATGAAGTGATGGATAATTACTGTTTGTGCTTTCAGGAATCTGTAAATTGCTTTGAAGTCAGATATCATCACTGATTGATTTGAAAGGATCTCTCAGTCTAACCTTTCACTGCATCTTTTTCTCTTCATGAATGCAAAATCCACAGACTTTGTTTCATCTATTAACTCGTCATATGCGCTGATAAAAAACTTTTATAATGTCAGAGAATTTGGCGTGCTCAAGGGTTAGTTCATCCAAATTCCATAAAAACATGTTTTCCCATTTAGCTCCAGTCGTATCTGTCCATGTTTTCCTTCAGTTTGTCTTTTTGTGTTTGAAATTGTCTAAGAGTTATAAAATTATGTTTAAAAAACTGCAATTACCCAATTTTTAGGTATTTTTTTAATTATAATTTATTTAAAAAGTGAGGCAAATGAAAATATTATTCTTTTGTTCTTTTTAGACTTTCACTTTTCAATCTTTTCACTGTTTTTACAAACATGCAACACACACAGAGGCATGATATACACATATGCACAAACAGGACCCTATGGACATGCACTAATGGAGAGAAGCCAGAGTGAGGGGGCTGCACATGGACATGCGCCCCGAGCAGTTGGGGGATTCAGTGGCTTGCTCAAGGACACCTCCACTGTGCCCGGGAAAGGTGCTGGCACCTCTCCAGCTACCAACCCATAATTCCATGCTTGGTCCGTGCCGGGACTTGAACCGGCCACCGGTCGTTTTTCTTTTTGGTGGGAAAACCTTTAATGCCTTTAAAGCTTTAAAAAAGAGTTTTGAATAATTTTTGTTAAAGGCGTTTGACTGAAATTACAATTACAGGTAATTTCGATCTGTGGTTCTCAACTGGTGGGTCGAGACCCAAAAGTGGGTCGTGGAGCTGTTTTCAGCGGGTCCTGGATGTGTGCTTGAAAAAAACAAAACAGTCTAGCCTCAGGTTCAAACTACATCATTTTCCATTAAATAAATTTGCGTGGTTGAAAAAATATGAAATTTGGGTTGCAACGTAGGAAGTGGTGGTGGGTCCTGAGGAGAGGCCAGTTGAGAACCACTGATTTAGATGAACACCTTTCTATGGAATAACCATTGAACAAAGAAATAATATACAGGAAAATTATCTAGACAAAGTAACCAGGAAGGATACACTACTTTGAATTCCCCTTGACGGCAAAAAAACTTGGGTAAATCAAACCAAAAGAAGATACCACCAAAGGTATTTAAGAAATATGCGTTTTCATAAAACAACCTTTAAAATCATTGTTGAATTACTTACCGGTGATCCGATGGCCTTCAGCTGATAGTGGACTTTTATTTCACAGTACCTATTCAACAGAAAGCCTTTGACTCATTCTGCAGTGATACTATTACTCACATTTTAACATCAGCAAACCTCACAAAACCAGTGTTATAACATTTAAGTAAAGTTCCTGTTAACAACTGTTCCTGTTACGCCGACACACTCTGGTCTGTCCCTGTGTAAACATGCAGCTCTGGTAGCTCTGGTATGTAATCCATGACAGATATTGATCGTTCCAGACATGCGCTGATATTTTCTCCCTTTATTACATTTCAGTCTGTGTGTAAACAAACCTAAAGCCTTCTGATCTAAAATTGCAGTTCTCCACTATTCCCCGGCCTGGGAAGCAATAACGGGGAATTAGGGCGACTTTATCCACAATCATACTACCCATGTCTTACACCAGGCCGTCATGCTTTTTTTCCTTTACATTGTGGAGTTCAGCCTGAAGAGTACACAGCAGGAAAATGTGTCTGTGGGAAAAGGGAGAAAATGCTTTTATTTGTCCTGTATTTTTCATCGGATCCATTTAAAATCGATTCAGCTGATGAGCTTTGTGTGAAAAATCAGCGATCGATCTGTTCAGTTCATAATGAGCGGAGGATTGCAGAACAATCAGAGAGAGGAGGCCCCGATAATCACAATGAAAAATGGGTTCCACATCACTGCTCGCAGGTTAAACCGGGTGAGGAAAGCCATTAATGTGCCAGATCCCATTACACAAACCTGCTTTTATTTGTGCTTTGCTGTATGATTGTACATGTTGTGTTTTTGTCCCTGTAAACTGGGACTGCATGAAAAGAAAAGTTCAATGTGAGGTCAGGACTACAAAGCTGCCCCTGATGCAACGCTAGCCGCAGAGAATTCAACTGAACTGAAGGAGGTATTGTAGAGTTTTGAAGTCACAGATCTGGGGTCAAGCATGTTAGATGGGGTCAAACTTATCCATATAAATTGGCCTATTTTCTATTGATCTTTAAAGATAAAATCTTGAAGATCTCAGTTTCGTTCTCTTTGGCGGCATCTATGGCGATAAACGGTAATTGCAGCTTCCTAGATATCCAGTGTTGCATGTGCAACGTCCACATGGCTCTGGTTGTAACTCTTGATTTTCCTCGCTAACGGTCACTTTCCTTTTTAGACTGTTTGCCTTCAAAGAATGTAGATAAATCCTACCTGTGTCCAGTTGGTGGGGGTAACGCGGCACACTGGGCTCCATTACGCCACTAAAATAGAACAGAGGAAGATGAACAGCCAAATCAATGGCTAATGTAGCTAGCTTCGGCGTGCTAATCGCCAGCCTCTTAAGCTAATGACCAGCCTATCTATTAGCCGATCCAATGGGTTGCTAGCTTCGGCGTGCTAGTTGCCAACCTCGGAAGCTAATGACCAGCCTAGTCAGTAGCCAATCCAGTGGGTTTCTAGCTTCAGTGTGCTAGTCGCCAGCCTCGGAAGCTAATGACCAGCCTAGTCTGTAGCCGATCCAGTGGGTTGCTAGCTTCGGGGTGCTAGTCGCCAGCCTCGGAAGCTGATGACCAGCCTTTTCAGTAGCCGATCCGTTGGGTTGCTAGCTTCGGCATGCTAGTCGCCAGCCTCGGAAGCTAATGACCAGCCTAGTCAGTAGCCGATCCAGTGGGTTGCTAGCTTCGGGGTGCTAGTCACCAGCCTCGGAAGCTAATGACCAGCCTATCCAGTAGCCGGTCCAGTGGGTTGCTAGCTTCGGCGTGCTAGTCGCCAGCCTCGGAAGCTAATGACCAGCCTAGTCAGTAGCAGATCCAGTGGGTTGCTAGCTTCGGCGTGCTAGTCGCCAACCTCGGAAGCCAATGACCAGCCTAGTCAGTAGCCAATCCAATGGGTTGCTATGTTAGACGCATGACTTGCCGCTCTGGTCAAATGAATACGCAGCTTCTCATTTACCACCGCCGGCCTCTCAGTTACCAGCACTGGCTTATCATTGGCCAGATCAGTAGCTGGCTTCGGCAAGGATATAGCCTCCTTCGGCCTCTAAATAATCTGAATTTTATCCTTTTCCCTGCGCCATATTTTTGAAGTTGTATCTGTAGTCATCGATCTTTTCTTTGTTTGTTCAGCCATAGTAGATTACTGGTTACTCGCAACACTTGCAGAGACCGGAAAAGCAGCCGCTTAGCTCCTACCTTACCCTTTTTTCCTTGAAAGTCGCACCAGACATCCAGTCTGTAATACTGCAAATGCAAAGGCTTTCATCAGTGGGCCATAGGCTGAATCACCATTGTGTTACCTCATTCAGCGATAGATAGATAGACATTTGTTTAACGCTGATCCATCATGAGTTTGCATGTTGTTTAGTCATCCGATGGATCCCAAGGATGGTGTATGATCTCTGGCTCTCACACAGACAGGCCTCTGGAGGAAAATGCAGGCGAGCGAAGCGGTGCGTCCACAATGAGAGAGATTGTCCTCATTTAACGCTGCAGGAAGAGGTGACGTAGACACTGATCATTCCACATTGCTTTGAAATAAATTCACAGTCAGGAGAACTTTCCCTTTCTTCTGCAGTGTGTTATGTATTCCCACAGTGCTGGATACTCATAAATGAGGTTGGATAATAGATGTGTTGGCGGTACGGGGGAGTTCAACCTCAGTGGTCGAACACAAAGAGCAACTCTGTTTGAAACTCTTGGCAGATTACAGCCATTAGCCCGCTGATTGTGTAACGTCTTATTCACTGTGTTACGTAAAGCGAAGGTGTGTTTGTGTGGAGGAAAAAGTCCAGACCAAACAATATTTTCACAAATCAAATTACAGTTTTTTCCCCGTCTCTCTTTCTGTCTGACTCATACATTTCTGTGTCTTTGATATGCTAACTAGCCGGCTGCGTGGGGAGAGTATCATGCACAGACAGCGGACCACCAGATGTCCACCGGTCCCTCTCTTCTGTTCGCGGTAATTTTCAATGATTTCATATTCATGGCCTGCTGATTTAAAAACTGCCTCCAGCCAAATGCTTCGAGTAGATGGAGAGAAATACACATATATTCACTCCTAGCTGCTGGTTTGTCATTTATGCAACAATCAGTGTCAATCATCGTGCCCTTGCCAGCTGCCATGACCCCTGCAGTAAACAGGAAGTCATACTTGTAGCTCTGTTAAAGGATCAGTCCAGGACATTACAAATTGGGTTTTACTTTCATATATTTGGCTTTTTATGAATCAGATGTTTTATTAAAGTTTGAGATCTGAAAACACAAAACATACTCAGAAAACTTTATCCACATTATATGAACTGCTTAAACTTCTTATGTGATGGTATAATAACTATTCTTGCACCATTTAAATCTTTCTTTACACTGAAACTTTTCCAGAATACAGTGATCAGAAAGTCCCTACTCTCTGTAAGTAAGAGCACAACCTGAGATTCGCTCTAAAAAATCCTTTCATTAAATGTTTCTCACATCTTTAACACTTATTTGAAAGTTGTGAAAACCAGAAAATGATGTTCAATAAAATGAATCAGTCATGCAGAGTTTTTGTTAGAGCTGATTAAAAGGAGAGAAAGGTGACTGCAGGGGGCTCGACCTCATGTGTGAACTTAACGTAGCTGTCGGCATCACAAGATGAAGTGTGAAACCACGGCGACACCGAGCCTCAGCTGCACTTTGTGTTCTCCGCTCTTTAGCTAACTTTAGCATGCTAACACGCAGAACTTTGAACTTGCAGAAATATCAGTGTGTTAGCTTTGTATTTGTTTATCATCTTTGCGTGCTGATGTTAGCATTTAGCTCAAAGCACTGCTGTGCCAGAGCTGTTAGCCTGGTGGTAACGTCATTCTGTGTTGTTACAGTGACCTTATCTAAAGCTACTGTGATGAACTTTTGGTTCGTGTTGATCTTGGTGGCCCCTGTGGACAGAGCGGTATGTCTTATCTTTGCTTCTCCTGTCCTGTACGTGCATGAGAAGTATTCTGTAATAAAAAATCACTCACAAATATTAGTCGTGCTTTTGTCTTATTTGCTCTCTCTGTTCCTGTTCTGTTTTTTTTATTTGTAAAATGTATTTTTTGTGTTCATATACTTAAGTTAAAACACTTGTCAATGTATATTTACAGCACTGTAGGTCATTGACAGAAATATAGCTTTGGAAAAAGCTTTGGAGCTGCTGCTAACGCCAGGACACGATCCCTTTCCAATGTTTTATGTTTTCTTTGTAAAATGTCCTTGAATAAAAGCTAATTTTAAGCATTCACAGCGATTTAAAACAGACTTAACAATCACTAAAGGAAGCAGAAGCTCCGCCAGACAACTTTCGTAACCTAGCAACAGGAAGTGCCAGTGAGAAGCGCTCTGAAATTGAGGTCTTGGGTGCCGCCAGCGCAAAAAACGCTGTTAGTGGACACAGGCCCTATGGACACCAACTGGTCACCATTCATACTCACTGTAATGAATTCTTACCAACTGTTAGCAGCCTTTAAGAACTTTAATGGAAGTATGTATTTGTGTGACAGGAGTTATTTTTACTTGAACTCGTTATTTTTACTGCCTCTGTCCTGACGTACTCTGTCATTCACTGCACAAGTGTTTCTACAGCTGTCAGGCATTTTCACAAGCTGAGGCCAGAATAGGTTCAGGGATGATTTGGGCTGTAGGCTACCATGCCACAGTTTTGTAGAGACAGAGTGAAGCTCTCACAACATCAGATTATTATCATTTTGCTCTCTTAATGAAGACTGTGTTATTTACAAAAGTAAGCTGCATTTTCTGCAAACCCACAGAGCTAACTCTGGTGCTCAGAATGCAATATGTTTTCAGTTTAGTGCAGCGTAAACTCACTAATCAGATTATTCATACATCAGCACCTCTAAAATATCTATTAACATCCCCTCCTCGTGGGAGCAGTCAGATTGTTTGAGCTGCCGAGATGCCCAGCAGTGTATAAAAGAAGTCCACAGCTCAGGAACAATGTTCTCAGGGGATCCTGGCTCTCTAAACAGATGCTGTTCCTCTACAGGAAGTGAAACATGATCAGACACAATCTGGTCAACGCTGCACAGGTTTGTGTCCTCTGCAGCCGGAGCAGACAGAGAGCAGGTTACTGATCACAGAGTCGAGCCCTGCTGCCAGTGTGTGAGTCCGGGCCAGCTGTCCGCAAACACGGAGAAATGAAGCTTAGCATATTTTTACTGAAACGCACAGTTACCTTTGTGCAGAGTCGCTGGTACAGGCAAAGGTGCGACACCCAAACAAAGTGGACGTGCCGTTCTAAAAACAAGGGCATTCATATGGTGCTACCGGTGCTTAGTCTTGCAAGAGAATGAAGTGAAGTTAGGCATCGATATTGTGCGATAAAGCCTGCATCAGTCCTCATTCTGATGCAAGGTCAGGGCTCTCAGCAGGCCGGTCACGTTCTCTTTGCATGGCATTCACTGTTAATGTTGTACATTTGACAAATAAGGGACTAGATGTTTCGACTGAACCCGTGTGCAGAAGCAGAGCCTGGAGGCAGAGAGTATAGGGCAAGGATGTTTTTTCATTTAGTCACAGCTGAGTCTGAGCTGCAGGGGTCCAGTGCAGCGAGAGCCAGGGGAAGGAGCAGAGGGTAGCAGGAGGTCTGGAGACGGATGTCAGGCCAGAGGAACTGCAGGAAACAGGAGTTGGGGAAGGGAATATACAGACTGAACAGATGAATCTAAAAAGGCTTGAAATGTCTGCTCCCCTTTGTGCTGACACTTGCTTTTAATTCTATATTATCTTAAATAGTTAGAGTTAAATGACATATATATACTGTGTAAGTGTAACCAGAACAAATAGTTAAAATGTATGTGGAACAGAGTGTCCTCGTACTTTCGTGTGCATTAATACTTATGCATGACCTCTGACCTGGTTATTGATGACACTGGAGTGATTGTGTAAGAGCTGGTCGTGTAGCTTGCAGGGACTTCAGCCTCGTTCTCTCCAGGGATGTGGAGGAGTGAGGTACAGTTATATAAGAGAGAAAAAATACATGCAGCTTATAGAGCTGCTGCTGCTGCTGCTGGATCCATCCAAGATTACGAGGGCAGGATGCGATGTTCTGAGCTTAGTTACTAAAGCTTTAGTATATTCACAAGATTACATGCAGATACTTTTTTGTAAGTAAATAATGTAAATGTTTTCTTTAGTGGACATTTAATTGATCTTATATTTATTATTGGCAACTTAAGCTCTTAAAACATTCACTGTGTTTCAGCCCAGAAAGTCTCAGGCACATGCTGGGAGATTTCAACAACGTTTATGTTTGATAGAAATATGAACATGATGTAACTGTTAGGGGACTTAGTGTTGGAGCCATTTCACATATAACAGTGTATTTACTTCAATAATCAGTGTTTGTTTAGTTTGTTTTTTTGGGTCACTGTGCCACTCGACTATTGTTTGCAGAGGAGAAATTAACTCCCACTATTGTTTTGTTCTACATTTCTGTTCATGTGCAGCACCACAGAACAAGAGGCTAGTTCTTTCCCCAATCTGTATGTAAATGCTAATATTGATCTGCTCATGAAACATTCAGAAAGAAATTGTATATAACTTGTTTATAAATCACACTGGTTTTCATGATACGAAATGGGCTGCAAATTCAAAATGATGCGAATTCAAAAGTCCAAAACATGTGCAATGACGGAAATGTGCTGCAAAAAGCCCAAATAAATGCATTAACCTCAATCCAATGACCATATATATAGATAGATAATGCGTCTCCATCTGCTCTCATTGTACGCAATTGAAGCCAAAATAGCCCCAGTGATAGGCGCTGCTATCTTGCAATGGTGAGGTCATTTGGAGCCAGAGCTGCACTGTAGTGATCGGCGGTAGCCACTTCCGCTAACCAATACACACGTTAAACTTACCGAAAAAAATATAGATCCCACATGTAGGCGTGTTTAACATCAGAACAGCTTCTTGTGTGGTCTGAAGCAGACGTTCACAGATATGTAAACTTCACTGACTGTAGTGATTGTTTTAGTTATGTCTCCTCTCGCCGTTCCTCCTCTACTCTGCTAATCCAGAACAGATCGGCTGCAGGAGCCGGATATGTCAACAGAGCTGTCAATCATCCTTTTTACAGCATCAAATAACTAATTAAAAATACTTTTGTCAGAAAAATGAACACTTGGACGTAAATCAGCATGATAAGAACTAACTATAATGACAGAAAACATGTTTGAGAAACATTTATTTGTCGTGTATTTTGATTTTATAGTTTGACTCATGTCCCATCTGTTAACATGGAGGAGGCGGGCTTTATGACCTATACTGCAGCCAGTCAGCAGGGGGCAATATAGAGGGTTTGGCTTCACTATTGGGGAGCTGTCATGTCGTCAATCTTTTTATACACGCTGCAAATACAAAAGAGATGCAAAGTCAAAAACACACAAACCCGGAAAACAGCAGCAAATCCAGAAGTGTTCCGGTCCTGCAGGAGTGGGAATTTGCAGCCTGTTTCTTCTAATGGAAATCGTTTGCAATTGGCCTTGACAGACACCGTACAAAATAGCAATGAAACAACTACAAAAACACAAAAGATTTTCCTTTTATTTACTAATTTTCAGAAGTAGTTCTGAGTTGCAAACAAATCATAACGCAAATGGGAATTGTTCAGATATACTGTATATCCATCTTTCCACTTAAAACATTTCTGAATACATTTCTACCTCAGGCCCTTCAGATACAGTCATCAAAGGTCATTAAAACTACATGTAGAAGAAGAGAAGAAGAAGAAGAAGTGAAAGGCTTTGCTTCTGTAAAAGCGATTAAACCCAATCCCTTTACACTTTGCATTCCTCTGCTTCTCTTCTATACACCTTTAAGTTGACTAAATATCTCCGGCTTTAACTGAATCAGCCTCTCCTCTTATCATCCCCTTGTTGCCAAAATAGCCGTTACACAATGAGTCATTCATCACGCTCTAAACTCTGCTATTCACACTGCTGTTGGGGGAAAGTGCTCTCTGCAGAAGCACACATAGATAAAGAAGCACTCAAGCCTTTTAATGACTCTCCACAACCATTTATCTTTTAATATAATGCAGCCTGTATTTATAAGAGGAGGTGATTCCCACGTTGGACGGCTTTGTGGTTACTCAACTGTTTCTTTAGGCGCGATTAAGGGAGGACTTTTCACCTTACTGCCTGAAGATGTGACGTTTTGCACCACTAATTTATAATGAAAGTATGTTTGGTGGAAGCTGTGTTCTTTGGAACAGAGCAGTAGCTGTGTTAGGGTAGTATTCACATGTAAAAGGGTTTCTGTAAAGCTCATTGTGAGCGTGAATCCTGACAGCAGTAATGTGAATTCTGCACGTCATTGCACCAGTGAGTCACTGCTATTTTCAGCCCTGTGTTTTTGACATTTTCACACTACATTTCAAGCATGCATCAGTGAAAAACGATGGTTCACTGAGCAGACATTCCTCTATTTCACTGAATTCTTTATATAAAAAAACATGATGCATCTTTAACTATTGCACAATATATCTGCACTGTCTTTATTTCCCAGGAGTGAAACCACAAACAATGATAAATACAAGGTTTAAACCAGCTGCGATTATAACCCACCACTATATTGCGCCTGTGCATTGCATAGAGTGTGTCCCACGTATGTTCTCCCCTCGCTGTGTGAATATCAAATTGTGATAGCGGGCGACTATACATCACTGTCACGGCGCAGACTGCTCCAGGTAATCTATTTGTCCTGGTAAAAAATGGTGTCATTTGTTCCAGGTTTCTTGCAAGCGCAGCAGAATAAAGCAGCTATTTGGGCTGCATCTTATGTGGTATTTCCTGTTAGCTGAACGTATGAAAGCTCTTATTTTGAAATTAATTTCTTGAGGAAAAATAGTCCCTCCTGCAACACACAATGTATGACAGATTCTTGTGGCCTTTACTCAAGTTTCTTTGCGTGTATCTCTCCTGAAAGATACATCACTCCTCTTTTTTCTCGGACTCTATCAGAACATCCCGGCTCTCGCTGTCGTCATCAAGTAGTCTCCGGTTATGTAACATTATATAACTTTGTGATTTGCAGCTTTACTCAAGGACGAGCTTAGCGTTGTGCATCATGACGATATCATCTCGTGTTTTTGGTGTTTGCTTTGGATATATATTACGTCATGTGGGATAATTAATAACTTGTCTTGAGCAAACTTTGTCATAAAAAAAGTCTGAGATGGATATTATAGCCTTGAGAGGTCATCGTGAGATCATGAGAGCGAGTACAGCCGTCCTCTTAATGGCACTTTATGATGTACTAGGTCAGCAGTGCATTAGAGGAACATTTCCTTATGTAACCACCTGCATAACCCGCAGAAATGGTCAGCATAACTTCAACAGCTTAATGGCTTAAAGGAGAGAGAGAGAGAGGGAGAGGATGGAAATAAAGTTGCAGCAAAGAATGAGGAAGTTTTGTGCTTGTTTTTGAGCCAGAATCAAATCATCCAGGCTGCAGGCAGATGGACATCACACAGCTGTAAAACATACTGTACTGCACATGTCCGCCCTCCAGAGCCCCATCTCCGGACATGTTTGGGGAAACAAGCAAATCAATCAGTGTCAATTAGAGCTGCGTTCAAAGCCAGCCACATCCTGGGAGTCAGACACTCGTCCTGCACTTAACAGCAGGCAATGCAATTACTCTGCAAAACCCCAGCAAAGTGCTCATGCAGGGTCCGGGAGGATGAGCTGCTGCATATAAAAGGCTCTTACTGTCTTTTATCTGCAGCACTCTCAGGTACCCTCCCGAGCGGAGACTTTTTCCTGAGCATCCCTCTGTTTCACCTCTTTCATGTTGTGATCCGTACCACAGTTTGGGATGCAGTTCTACATAAGTACACTGATCTTCAAAGCCTCATTGATTTGTGCAGGAAGAGTGTGTGTGCAGTCACTTCCTCTCCTGCTGCCCTCTGTATAAAGGTGAGAACGTTGCACTTTCACAGCTGAGTCTGACTCTCAGACGTGGGAGCGTAATCACATTTGCGTTGCAGTGTGAATTACAGCAGCAGATCCCACATCCAGGCTATATTTGATACTTCATTTGCATACGCACAACACAACGCTTGTGCCAGTGTGAAGCCTCCAGGAAATGAACATTCAGACAAAGACTGCACAGAAAGAAAAGGCTCCCAGCTTTCAGATCACATGCCAGCAACAGACATATGTCGTTTAATTCTTTATTGTATATTTTATCATAATGTGAGGCGATGGAATCAACTGCTGCTGCTGCCAGAGAATATTTATTTATAAGGCAAATCATTAGACTAGAATACGTTTTAAACAGTGTGTTTTTCCTTGATGTTGAGGTTAGAAATGGTTTTCTGTAAGGCAAGGCGAGTTTATTTATATAACAGATTCCATAACCAAATGTGCTTTACATAATGCATAAAAGACAAAAGAGATACAGCATTAAAAAAAAGCATCTGCGTGTGATTTTAGTCTGTTTTTTTCTGAGCACAGAGGAGCGCAGATTTCAAAGCTGTTTCATCACTGTGTAGGTGGATTGTTACAAACAAAACCCCTACAGAAACACGGATTACTGTTCCAGACGTTGCTTCATATTTCTCCTCATCCTTCATCAAGTTATGCTCGGTTCTCTCTCCAATTCTTGGTTCAAATGCTGAAGGATCTATATCAATTTTATTTTGAAAGCTGGAGCATCACTGTGTGTATAGACTGTTAAAAAGAAAACTCTTAATCTTTCTGTATATTTTTCATCACTTTATAGTTCTTCCCTTAAAAGTATAATAAGTAGGATTTTCCTAGAAAAATAAAATATAGACTTTTACAAATATAATATAATATAATATAAATCATCACTTATGGGCCTCTATACGTGTGTTGGTGAGTGTATGTGCAGACCCTTGTGAGTCCCTTCCCTCTGCATCTCTTCTGTTGTTTTGCTTTACACAGGACGTTTTCAGGAGGGCGCTGTTGTGGTTCCTTGAGCCAATCACAGCGCATAGGTGAGTGTGGGAGCGGTTAAATTAGCAACTGGAACCCATTCAACCGGCGAACATGGTGAAAGAGCGATGCAGAGTTGGCCTTCTTTCTGTTGAACAGGTAGGTGCCTCAAACCGGGTAGGACAAGCTAGCCAGCGGTTAGCATGCTAGCGCAAATGTAACCGGCGGTTAGCATGCTAGCGCGAATGTAACTGGCGGTTAGCATGCTAGCATGAAGGTAACCGGCGGTTTGCATGATAGCGCAAAGGTAACCGTGATGCTGTCAGCGGCGGGTTGGGCGAGTTCTCGCGCGAGAGAGTGAGAGTGAGCTCCTGGTGACGAAGAGCACAGGAGGAGGGGCCCAGTTTGAATGTGTTTTTGACAAAAATACTACTTATTATGCCTTTAAAACCTCAGTCTGAATCCTAAAGGATCAATACATTGTTATTTATTTGTATGAAAGCTATAGCATCACCTTGTTTTAAAGCATGCACCTCATGTTTTGCTTCGTGTGCTTGCTGCTTTTGTGCCTCTGCTCTTTGTGCTCCAAGTCATGACACGATTTTGAAAACAAGCTCCTCTCTAACGGCCGCTGCCGTCGCAAGCAGCCCAGGAAGCAGCAGCAGCAGCCCACTCCTGATGCATGACTCATTCATTGCTCATTATCATCCCACTCTCATTTCATCCTCATATCTGATGGAGATGGTAGGGATGCGGTGGTGGGGGGCGGGGTTGAGGTGGAGGCTACTATAAAGCTGGTGTATGCGTGCTGCGATTGGCTGGTGGGGAATCCATTTAAATCTGCAGCCTCTACTACAGGGTCCTCCCCCCTCCCATTGTACTCCTCCCCCTCACTCTGCCCGCCCTGACAGCATCCACACACACAGAAAACAGCGTGTGTGTGTGTCTGTTCCAGGGAGAATATCAGCTCGGCACAGGGAGGAGAGGATTAGCTCCAGCACTCAGCTCATCTGCATACACCCAGAGAGGCACATGAGCACCCAGCGCTGCTCCTCTTTTGTATAAAACCTGGCACTGCTATCACACAGGCTCCACTTGATCTACTGTCACTGCTGAGAGAGGATTTAAAGGGACCACTGCTCTTTTTTGTCTCTTTTAAACACTCTTTTCAAATAGTTGTTTGTGATGCCTCTATTTAACTGGGACAATGCAAGAAATATTTAATTTAGACTTGCCCTGAGCATTAAATAGTTGTTCTTTATTTTGGGTATTTTTCCTCTGGGGTTTGGTTTGGGAGACTGCTGCACCAGGATGCCATCTAGAGAGTCCTACGAGCTTCACAAAGAAGAGAAGTCCCTGGTGCAAAAGGCCAAGCGGGAGGCCAATCAGGAGGATATTCTGGCTGCAGCTCTGGGCATGAGGATGGGGCCACAGAAACCTCCAGCCACTTTCTGGCAGCCGCTGAAACTATTCGCCTATTCACAGCTCACCTCACTGGTGCGCAGAGCCACGCTGAAGGAGAGCGAGCGGACTCCGCGAACTGAGAAAGTCCACAACTTCAAGGTAAAGAAGTGTTATCTGCTGCTTGCTTTAATTTCATCATGTGTGGCCTGAGGGCTCTAGTGGGAAATGAAAGGAGGAGGAGGAGGAGGGGGGAGAGTTAGAGAGTGGGAGAGAGGGGATGAAAAACAGAGCTGTTTTGGTCCGTCCAGTGAGCCTTTATCAAAAGAAAATCTGTTGGGTGGTCTGTGGAGCGCTGCTGTTAGTTTGAGCAGCAGATGGAGAGATTAGGGCGGATGGAGAGGGGAAACAGTGGAGGAGTGTTTCCCTGTTTGGCTCCGGCTCTCTCTCTCTGCTGGTTCGGCTGGTTAATGGGACGGAGAGCAGCAGGTGAAGAATTACCTCAAAGGCTTTTCAAACTGATGATGAGGACAAATCTGCTGTTTGCTGCACTTCTACATTTTAAGAGTTCCTGTGTTGAAAACTCTGCAAACTAAGGGACAAGGAAGCATTTTAAACATTTGGGTGCTAAAATAAGTCTTTTATCAGTCATGATATCATTTATAGTCTTAATCATACAGTAAATAAGGCCAGTTAAACTCCAGGTATAACATGAATAGTCTAAGAGGGGTGAATGCAAGCTACTGTATGTTTAATAGTAATCTGAGGCTCTGTAAACATCAGGTGACATCTCTCCAGGTGAAGCCATTAAGGCAGAGATGTGCACTGCTCCTCCTCCCAGAGGCCTCTCTGATTGGCTGAGCTGTTGTTACCTGCTGGAGCGTGCAGGGGGATCCCTCTCCTCTTTCCATAACGAATCTCCCTGACAACTTGCACCATCACCCCTGTGGAAGTGTCAAATCCGACTGTGCCGCGACGGCTGCAGCGACCTCAGTCGTGTCAGGCTGAGGATGTGTCTGAACAACAACAACACATAATCCTCCTCCTCCTCCTCTGCCTCATTTAAGATGGCAGCACCCACAGGTCTCCTGGACTAAGATGAGGCGTCTGGGGTGTAAATGTCTGCAGCTCCCTGCTGCTCTCTCTCTCTGTGGTGTCATTAGACTTCATCACTAATATGTGTCACTGTCTTCCTCTCTGCTGCAGGTCCACACCTTTCGGGGGCCGCACTGGTGTGAGCACTGTGCCAGCTTCATGTGGGGACTGATGGCTCAGGGGGTCAAATGTGCAGGTACGTCTTGTTCTCTTATATAAAGCGCTGCAAAGTGAGCATCGCTGTATGTGGGTTACTTGGTTTTTAGCACATCTGGGGCTGGATTATTGAGTTTTAATCCACAATCCCAATAGATATTTGTGGATTAAGGGGTTGTATAACAGAATGAAATGAGGGCTCTGTAGCAGTGATGTAACAGATACTTTACACCATGTTTTAACCTTATTTAGGACCTATTTGTTCTCATCATCTGCTCTTTGAAGAGGGGGGTCAGCACAGACAAGAAGAGGAGTTTCAGCACAATCACTCCTGATTAAAGTGATCTCAAAGTAGCATCTTAATCTTGTTGAAAATAATGACTAGATGTTTTTTAGCTCAGGGCTTCACTACAATCAGAATCTGTGGTTATCTGTGTTTCCACTTCCATGATTTGTATGGATGATTATCTGTTCCATTGGAGTAAACACGCAACAGTAGGCTCCGTATTATATGCATTTTTCAGCGCTCCATTTTGAGTATATTTTTTCTTTTACATAATTCAGCTACAGTCTCGCAATATGACAGATGTAACAACAATTGGTAATTGCTTTGGTTATATTTCCCCCATTTCTTGTCAAATAAAGTGATTAGATTTCTATTTCTCTCCTGCAGTTGTCAGAAATCCTTCCACGTCCCAGAATAGTGCGATAATACGGCCTGGTGTGCGTCTTTGATGTTTTATTGATGAAACAAAGTGTGTCACACAAAACTGCGGGAGCTCTGACATTAATTATTAATGCCTTTATTTTGAAAGCTGACAACAATGGAGAGAAAGGCGCATGATGTTAGGAGCCAATCTTTATAAACTCCTCGTCTCATTCCTTCAGACTCGACCACAGAATCTAGGGCAGCCAAGTCTCACATGATGCTCAGATTTGCATACCAAAAAAAAAAAAAAAAAAAAATCTTCTCCCGCCCCCTTTTTCCCTTTCTGTATGTGTGAACTGGTTCTGGCTGAGTGCCAGAAAGCCAGCCTCTGCTTGTGCTTGTTGTGCCACATTTCCTCATCAGAGTACGGCCCCCCCCCCAAGCCTCATCCCATCATGCCCGTGAAGGAAAACAAAGCTGGCATGTCTCTTTAATGAGGAGCAGAGCTCGGAGCGTGGGGAAAGAGCTCCGTTTCCACGCACATTAAAATTCAGCGGCTTCAACCAGAGAGCTAGGTCAAGCAGCTCAACCCCTATTTAACTGGAAATACTTAGTAGAAAACCAAAACAAATAAAAGTGCTGCTTTTCTGTTTTTCAATTCCAGTTGGAGAGAAACTGGTTTGAACTGGAAACTCTGCAGATGATGTGCTGATAAGAAATTAGCATCCAGCCACCGTTAAACGACTCCTCAGAGCACTTTATCCAGAACTGGTCTGCTGCCTCCTCGCCAGAGCTGACAGTGCAGCGAAAAAACACCCCCGTCTCCAGGCTCGCCTGGGTCCCACGGGCCCCTGCATCACCCTCACCCGCCCCACCTGGGACCTCACATGGACACCAGCAGACCTGTGTGCGATGACAGGCCCTGCTCTATTATACCGCCTGTCTCATACCCTTAAGAGAATCATCTCTTAAAGTAATTACATTTCTGCATCAATGCATATAAAAGCAGGCTGGCTGGATTTCTCAGGGGACCCATATTAATCTAAATAACGTCTGAGGTCCCCCAGAAGCAAAGATTCTTTTTTTGTTTAAAGAGAAAAAAACGAGGGATCAGGATGTTATTTTGGATATAATGGTTAATGTTGGAAAAAAAAAAAGAAAGACCCTCGGAAGTTGGAGACGGCTCAAAAGATCTAAGAGCTTGAAGAGCTGCCCCATTTTAGTTAGGGAAACTAGGTCTAGTGTAGCCTGCAGCGCCTCAATTGCTGCTTCCACAGCCTTTGTGTGCGAGCTTGGATTTGGAGGAGAACAGAGCACGCAGCAGCTCTGACTCTCCCTCCTCCAGGCCACGGCTTTTTTTTTTTTTTTTACTGCTCCTCTAATTCCCTCCATGCGTCTCCGTTACAAAGCCGAGCTGCAGCCTCCACGGGCTCCTCTGCTCCCTACAAGGTGAATCCTGCCCTGAAACAGCTGCGCCTCAGGCCCCAAAAGCTGTGACGGGAGACTCACACTGACATCCTGACTTGTATGCAGTTTGACCACACAGTGCGGAGCATGTACGTCTTTAAAATGTCATGGAGGAGACAAAAGAACATCAAGCAGAAATACGTTGTTTTGCATTTTCCTGTTGTTTTATAACGTCTAAGAAACCTTAACCATAATTAACACAATATAACATAATTAATCTCCTGTCTTTGGGTTTATTATGGTCCTATTTCACCCTTTTTAATCATCAAATGGCCCTTTTAGAGGTGACTTTGGATCTATCCAGCGCTCAAGGTGACTCCAATGCCATGTGTAGTAGAGGGAGGAGCTCTCCAGTGGTCCTGCGACATTTAGAGGGCAAATATTGATCAAGGGAATGAACACCCTTCTGCAAGCCAAAACACACAGGAAACCAGCCAACCAGATCCAAATGAACCTGATGTTCACTGTTCATTTGCATAATAGTCCTCAATCAGAGGTAAAATTCCTGACCTGCGAGGTTTAATCTAGTTGACGCTGTATTTAGGTGGTCAGATTTCACAGTGTAAATAAAAGCCACTGCAGATATTCGTGAACTCAACCCGCTGTATGTTTTTCTTTTCAGACTGTGGTTTAAACGTCCACAAGCAGTGCTCCCCTCTGGTACCCAACGACTGCAAGCCGGACCTGCGACACATCCGTAAAGTGTACAGCTGCGACCTCACCACCCTGGTGAAAGCTTACAACACGGCGCGGCCCATGGTGGTGGACATGTGCATACGGGAGATCGAGTCAAGAGGTCGGTTTCAGATGTGTGTCAATGATGTTAACGTCACGAATACAGTTTAGTACAAAATCCTTTTTGGATTCATTTTAAGATTTATAGGTTTTAATCTGGGGGTGATGACTGTCTGATGGGAGGAGTTCAACTGAAAACTACGGAAGCAAAGAAGGGCCAAAAATACCTAATAATGACCTAAAAAGCAAACCAGACCATCAGCGACAAGATTGATTATTTCTATATAGTTATTTTTAAGGCCTGAAACTGATGGCGGGGGGGTAGGTGTCAGATGAAGCGATTAACTGCACGCTGCCTTTGTTTACATTTTCCAGGGCAAAGTGAGTGATACACATGACTGTTAAAGAAAGCAGGATGAGATTTTTTGTTTAAAAACACCACTTAAGCATGTACAGGACAAAACCAACAAAGAGATAAGAGGTACGCTTTGTCCACAGGGGGCGCCAAAATCAACACAAACCAAAAGTTCCTCACAGGAGCTTTAATTGTGAAATTTAGTCATTATTTATTCTTAATATTTAAATGCAGCTGAATATATTAAAACATTAATCTACTATTACTTCCATGGTGATATTTCTCTGCTGAATTTTCAGAGGGTCATTTCCAGTTCTGCCACATTCATATTCAGTGTAAAATGTCAGAGAGTTCAAGTCCCTCTTCTGAACATCTTATCTATTAAAACAGACCTCCAATAGACTTTAGCAGGCTTAAATGATTATCTATGGTGGCTGAATATTCAAGTTTGATTTTTTTTTTTAATCTTGAAACATTCTTTTGTCCATTTTACATAGACACACATGATTTTTTTACCTGATTTTTCTTATCCATAAATGACTAAATTAATCAAAGCAACATGGAGCAACAAAATCAGAGCAACATGGATACTACTGGACACTTCGCACCAGAGTATAAGACGCAGTCTGTTTTTGGAGATATGCCAGAGGGAAAAAAGGTTTTCTATAGCTATTTATTTATATAAACGTGTAAACAAGTTATTTCAGAATCAGAATCGGGGTTTTCTTACCAGGAAGGTTTACACTTTCAAAACTAATTCAATTTATTTTTATTTGAAACACATTCAAAACACACAAATTATAGCCTACCATCTGTTTTCACCATGTCGAGTTTGCAATCCTGCTAGCTACCAGTGCAGCACTTGAGCTCGGCCTACGGTAACGTTGATTGTTTTAAGAGTGCCAGCCGCACTGGCGGACATGAAGACACATGTCCGTGACTAAGCTTAAAGAGCTCCAGTCATGTTTTAAGACATATAAAATGCTCTGCTAAAAATAAATCCTCCCAAGGCATCTCCTATTCTCCTTTTGTTAAATAACAGCCAGAAACAAAACACGTCTCTAGTACATTTCAACAAGTTGCCACTAAACGTTGCCAATTAGAGGTAGTAACGTTAAAGTTAGTAGTCAGTTGTGAGTTTGCAAAAATTACGATGACGATTACAGCTGGCTCGTGCATCACCGAAGTGGTTACCATAGGTTACACATAATGATTTGCAGTGCGACACCCCGTCCATTAACGAGATTGGCTCCTTAGGTTTGTGACGTCTCAAACCTGCCAATGTGAAAACGTGTTGTTCAGCCTGTCCTTGGTACACTGCAGTTTAAAAGCAGACAGGGCCAGACATGGAGATGACTGCTCATGTTGTCCCTGATATGTCTTGTAGCACATGAAGAACACCACATGTTGTTTACAAGGTTAAACACGTGATTTTCACTGGAGGGGGGTCTTTAAGATAGATTAAAGCACCATTGATAACACAATAAAATACCTTATATACCTTACCGTCTTATACACAGAATTTTAAATCCTCTGTTTTATTGAAGGGGGTGTTTTGCTGATTGCTTTTGGCCCTCTTTAAATGTAAAAACATTTTTTATATAATCCACATTCAGATGGATTAATTTCAAATTAAGGGTTTTAAAGATATGAAATACATAGTAGTTAAGTTTCATCAATAGGTATTTTTTTTGATCCAATAAAGACGGATGGAAGTTACCGGTATGTTTTTATCATGTTTGGCTGATATTTAAAGGCAATTTGAAATCAAGCTTACTGTATGTATGATGCTTGTTGTGAAACAGCTTTCCTCTAATTTAGAGAAAACAAAGTGTTAACAGTGTGATTACGTTACTAACAGACTTAATGATTTCTGGGCGGGTGATGACTGAGAGGAGTGATGAGTGTGCTGCTGGTAATTGTAGACGTGTAATGAGGAATACATTACTCTGTTTCCTGCTGCCCTATTTGATTGCATTTCAGTTAAATCATTGAGCTATGGAGGAAACTCATTGTGTGCCCTCTAAAACACGTCTGCGCCTAACTTTGATTTATGTCTTTATTATTTTGCTCAGCGATGCAGAAAACTATTTGCATCTGCCCATGTTGTTCCATTGTGTGACATTGTGGACACTTTATCCTTAATTCCTTATGCATATTTAAGAGTGTTTAATGGTGTTTCCTAAATTACCCAGGGCGATGTACGCAGGTGAATTTTTCTACATTACTCTTGACAGCCGTGACGATGTCTGAAGGTTGTTTATTTCCTGTTTGTTCCTCAAGGACTGAAGTCTGAAGGCCTCTACAGGATATCAGGATTCAGCGACTCGGTGGAGGAAGTCAAGACGGCGTTCGACAAAGGTACGTGTTCCTGTTTGTTCCACATGTTGTAGCCGTTTTATACGTTTCTGACAGCTCAAATGCAGTGATTGACGTCGCGTGCTTTCATACGTTTACATTAGACTCGCATGACATTCTAAATTAATGAGAAAGTGACACATTTGTGAAGGATTACTGTCCATCTGGGAGCGCAGATCCCATCCTGACAAGTCGCTCTCACGCAGTGTGGACAGACAGGGGGGGACCTCAGGGGACACTAACCATGGATGTACTCTCACTGCCTTAAACAGAGCTGCATAAAAAAAGCTCCCTCCACTGCGTTAGGATTCAGTGGTCGGCTTATTGAGAATGAGCCTGTCTTGGCCCAGTGCGGTGTGAATTTTAACTGTAAGAAAAAGCCTGCAGCAGTGGGCTAAACTCCGAGCCAGATCGGCATGTGGGAGATCATCCATGACAGAGTGTCATTCCAGCTCACAGCACTGTGATGTTCAGTCTGCCAGCACAAGTAGGCCATGGCCTCTCTGGAAAGCATACATAACTGAAGGAAAGTCAGACTTAAACAGGCCAGGCGGATGATAGCAGCTACTTTGCAAAATACAGAGCGAGAGAAGTTTTTTTTTTTTTTTTTTTTTTTACACCCACAGGAACAAAAACCGCTTTCTTCTTCGATTCACACGCTGATGTGTACGTCCTGATCGGAGCCTTTTTTTTACAGTGTGAAACTCTCCTCCTGTTGTCTCCCTTACTCCATCACACATCCTCACAGATGGCGAGAAGACAGACATCTCAGTGAACGCCTATGAAGACATCAACATCATCACGGGTGCTCTGAAACTGTACCTGAGGGATTTGCCTGTTCCAGTCATCTCGTACGACGCTTACCCGAGGTTCATCGAGGCTGCGAGTAAGTCGCAACTCAACAAATGAGTCAGAAACACCTGTTTCAGAGAGCTGGGCTCTGCCGCAGTGTAACAACATCCATGATTAAGGTTTATGTGCTTTGGTTCATGTGCTAGGTAAACATGGCAGATGTAAGCTGTTGTAAATTGGATTAAAGAGGATGGACAAATTAATAGAAACACCTGCATGTGATCAAATGCAATCCAATACCTTCCTTAACTGGTGGTGTTTGACTCACTGTTTTAAAATGAGTGTAATTTATAAACATGTTGTGCATTATTTAGGCTTTAATAAGTGGGGATGTTGATGAGCCTCAGACTTCCTCTCTAAATGGCCTTCATGAGCCCACAGGAAGTAACGACATTGATTCCTTTTGGTGACCTCTGAGGCCACAAAGTGTTTCATAGCCGTTCTAACATCACGCCGCTTTCTGTTTCTGTTCAGAGCTCACAGACGCCGAGAAGAAGCTGGAAGCTGTCCGCGAGGCTCTCGCTCTGCTGCCGCCATCACACAGTGAGACTTTGAAGTACCTCATGGCGCATTTAAAGAGGTGAGCAATGCAACCAAACTCGGTGAGAGAGATCGGACTGTGTGCGAATTATTAGGAGTTGAGAGGTTTTAGGAAAAGGATTGAAGGATGATTTTGTTTTGGTTCTGCCGGAGGAGAGTTTTTGAGGAGTTTTAGATCATTCAGTATTATTTATCCAAAGAGCAAGTCAATAGTTCTTTGCTCCACATTTATCAGCAATCCCTGAAATGTTGTACAGTATAACCTCTTAGAGGTTATTCCGGACCAGCACTTCTTTTTCAGTGTGCTTGTCATTGTTTACAGTCCGATTAGAAACTTAAGAAATGAGTTGAGGGACGATGTCTACGACCTGATTGTGTGCTGCACTTATAAAATGTCTGTTTAAAGGGGACATATCTTTTAAATGGACATTCTCATATTGTGCATGGGTTTCACATGTTTGTATTGTTCACAGTGAAAAAGTGAAAACTGCATAATTCCGTGTTTTTCCAGAATGACATGTTTAAAAAGGTCGCCTCTGAAATGGGCCGTTCAGAACAGCTGCAGGTTTCTACGTAGAACCTTGCTTTCACTGAAATCGACCAATCGTCATTCACCTCAGGCTGCCTTCTTGCACGAGCTTGTAGTCAAGTTGTTTTTAAATGACCATTCCGATACCTCCAGGTGATTCTGGCTCGTACATATAACGGCGAATAATCCATCCTAGAGCAGCTATGTTTTGTACAACTTTGAAGTGGCGGTGCGGTGCGGCTGCTCCCCCACGTAGGATCGCACATGTGGGGGAGGGGCAACACGGTCACTCTAAATACTGTTAGCTGATTTGGCTAAGGTCTAACCTTTGAATGGCAAAACGCTTGTTCATTTCAGGAGGAAGGAGAGGCTCAGAAAAATTTTATATGCATACAATTTTTAAAATAAAACTAACTTGACGAACATGATTCAAAAACACATTAGAGTAATAGAAAATTGACTGCATATTTAAAATATGTCCCCTTTAAAGAGATAATAAAATGCATTTGTCCATGACAATTTCATTATGGCCAATACGTTCCGCTTCTCCTGCTCTCTACAAGGACTGTTTTCTTGCATACAGCTGACGATAGTGGACGATACTAAAGCTTAGGAAAAATGTCTCTAAAATATGTAAATGTGTCAGAAAGTGAAAACTCTTATGTGTCAAAAAAATACAGAATAACTCTAATATGAATGTGAATGAAATGTACCGGCCTACTGTTTCACATAACTTTGAGATATTGTGGCTGAGGTTCTGTAAATATAAGGGGAACTTCCAAATATCAATAACACTGTTTTCATGTTCATTTCCCCCATCAGACCGTGTTTTTAACTTTAACGCTTTTCTGCAGGGTGACACAGAACGAGGAATTCAACCTGATGAACGCAGAGAACCTCGCCATCATTTTCGGGCCCACCCTCATGCGCGCACCAGACCTGGACGCCATCACAGCACTCAATGACATCCGCTACCAGAGGCAGGTGGTGGAGCTGCTCATTAAAAAGGAAGACGTGCTCTTCTAAACAGAGATCAGGACTTTTATAGCACAGCTGTCTAATCAATCCTTTGTGTAAAGACTTGAATGTTTGTAAGACATTTATTGATACATTTTTTAAATGCCCTGCGTATGGACTAGTGCTGCCCTAACATCTGTCCCCCCCTGTGTCGGGTGTGGACGATGAACTTTACACTTGTACGTACTTTATGTCTCCCCATTTTTGTCGGGGGATTTTCAGAAGCTGACAGACCGGCATGCATGGTGCGAGGTCTTTGTTGCTTTGTAGTCGTAACCCAGCATGTGTTCACATCTCGTAGCGCCGTGATTTCTGCTTTGTCTGTTCTGCCGTAGTTAGAGTTCACATTCCCGGCTGCCTGCTGTGCAGTTTTTTTTTTCTGTGAAACATTGTATAGCTGGATGTAAAAATAAGCTACTGATTTTTCTGGGGTACTTTTTATGATGCTTTTATGCTGTATTTTTTTATCTCCTCAACTGTTTTTATGTAACCTGAAGTAGTTGAATGAGCCTTTCCTGTTAATGTGTACACACTGCTGTATCTGCCTGACCTTAACATTTTTATTGTGTTATAAACAGCATTATTTGTGGATTTAATTTTGTATGTTAATGTTTTTGTACACACCTTGTGCATGACGTCTTTAATTTATTAAACCTTTCTCTGACAAATGAGGTGCTTCATGAGTCATCTGAATTACCATTTTATTCATGTGAGTATTATAGACTACATATTAGAAGTGGACATTGCCACCACAATGTCACCCATTGGTTTTTGGACTACTGCTTAAAACCTAAAATACTTTTTTTGGCCTTTTAAGTCTTTTTCGAGAGACAGAGAGAGGACATTGGATAGTGTTGGAAGCAGGGGAAAAGAGAGTGAGGATGACGCGTGGCAAGGGGCCGTGGGTATGCCACATGGAGGTACGAGCCTCTGTATATGGAACGTGTGATTTAACTGCCGAGCCCCAAAAACTGAAAGTTTCAAAGGTCATGTTTTTTAGTCTGTTGACTCCGGTTTGACTCCCTACAGCATTGGTTTCACAAAGGAAAAAGGGAAAAGTCTGGCCCTTTAGCTCTTAAAGCTGTAGTAGGTTACATTATTAAAACTAACTTTTTGTCATATTTGCTCAAACTGTCACTTTAAACATGCAGTAGTACATGAGAGAGATAATCTGTAAAAAATCTCTGGCTCCTCCTACTGTTCCTAATGGCATTTGTAAGAATCCAACGCTCCCGAAATACACAACCAATCAGAGGCAGGCAGGCTGCTGTCAATCACACGCTGCGCAGCGCCACAACTCCGCGCATGCTCACATGCTCGAGCTTAATTTCTTCGCAGTGTCAGCCGGTTTGTGTTCACAAAGGCCTAAAAACAAGCATGGGAATGAAAAAACTGCGGATCCCTCCATTGCCAACTAGGCTTATACTACAACGACTGTTAAACCGAAGGAGAGAAATGAGGAAAAGCAAGCTAAAAAGACGAGAAACGAGAGTAAACATTGGAGCAAGCATTTCTGAGGTGGAGAGAGCTACTGGAGCTGAAAGGATTAAAAAGCGATGCGGAGTTAGACAGTTCTGCTCGACAGGTAATTACCCCAGCTTCATTTCTGCTGTGTTTGTTTCACATTGCTAAGATGTCTGCGGTTACTGTGATGTTGTGTTACGTTGGTGTTGCAGTCGGGCTAACGTTAGCTTGTTCTTAATATGGCTGCTGTTCAGTGTTGTTTCATGGCGGAGTGGCTGAAAATAACTTTGTGAAGTGTCCAGGCAGTGTTACAGTTTCAGACTTTCTCCTGATAGTTCTGTGTGCCTGTGCTCTCACGGCTAAATGTTCACAACATCAGTGTGTTACTGCTTAGTTGGCGGTGTTTTTTCCACACACTATGTCCTGGTGGTTTTGCTGAATAGAATTAGCTGTAGATTACCGTTCATAGCAATAACCCTGATATCCGCTGGTTTGATGTGCGTCTGCTTCGATCGTGTTGGTGGTGTAATAGAACGGCAGCGGTTTTTGTCATTTCACGTTTTTACATAGTGTATATCTGGCTTCTTCAGTTGCTGTGGTTACTAGCCTGCGCGCGCATGACAGCCTCCTCTGCCGGGAGGGCTTTGGAGGCAGGACCGAGCGCCGCGGAGAGAGAGGGGGAGGGACCTGGAGAATGTAATCTTTCAAATTTTGGAGCAAAGTCTGCTCTCTTCTCCATCTTACCTCCTGCAGCTTTAATACTCCACAAAGTTGAGCAGTTACGGTCTATGTGCTCTTTCTGAGAGGGAGGTTATGGATTTTTCAGCGGTTATTTTTCTTCCTCCTGCTGTGTCTGGAAATTACGGAAACTCTAAGCAGACATGGATCAATACATTTTATTTATTCCGTTTAAGTTAGTTCTCGGCTGTTTTCTCGAGATCTCAAATTAATTTTTCTCATTATCTCGAGTTAACAAAGCTCGTTTTCTCGAGATGACGAATTCATTTATCTCGTTATCTCGGGATAACAAAGCTTGTTTTCTCGTGATAATGAATTTATTCATCTCATTATCTCGGGATAACAAAGCTGGTTTTCTCGTGATAATGGGATAATTTTCTGGCAATCTAGAAAACAGAACAACTGACTGGTCACTGATATTACAGACCAGGGGCCTCATTTATAAACGCAGCGTACGCCCAAAAGAAGGCGTACGCCACTTTCAAAGCAAACTTTGGGATTTATAAAAAACAAACTTGACAAGGAAACGTGCGGTCCTCCACACCAGCTCTGACCCATGCGTACAAACATTTTAGAGATGGGAAATTGTCACTCTCACAATCATTACATATCCCTTTAATCAGTCCCAAACACCGTGCAGGCAAAGTTCATCATAACTAAACCACATAAATTAAAAAGTTGCGTTTCACTGATCAAACTTCTATCACGTAAAACCCGGGAGCAGAGGAGAACATTCTGTCATAATGTGAAGTCATTAACATGGTTTCTGTAAACATATTTATACAGTGGGGACACTCTTGCGTAATGCTGCTGATGGACGACACTGCTGGTGACCTTTAACAACTTGATGTCACTCACTGTTTTTTCCTCTGTTTGTGACCCCCATCATCAGCACCTCCAGGTGCTTTGCATTGACAATATCTGGTGTAATGTGGGCGTGTAGAGGGCGGAATAAGAAGCTAATTCACGTGTGCACATTTTCTGGGTGGATTGTGATTTATAAAGGGAAACAGGCATAGGACGTGCGTGTGCGCGTTTTTATTAAATTTGAACTATTTTTGGCAAACACCATTTCCGGGTTTCCTCCGTACGGACACTTTTAGTCTGGATTCTACGCACTCTTTTATAAATGAGATCCCAGGACATGCCCTGCTGCCATTGCTCACACTAGTGAGGTAACTTAAGCCTGTTTCTATGTTTGTTTTGTGCTTTTGTAGCTCTGGAGATACGAGTTATGATCATCTGACATTATGTGGTGCAAGTAAATGAAAATGACTGTGGTTCTGAGATAGTGAATGCATCAATGTTGGGCTCTCTTCCTCCTTCGAGCTGGACCTGCGCGTCTTCACTTCTGCGGGGTGGCCTATGAGCAGGGCCAGGTCACGGCATAGGCGATAGGCGGTCTCCTCAGGCACCATGTTCTAGGAAGTGCTGGCTTGAGCCTCAAACGTTTTGAATGTAGCCTTGGGTACAGGGATGTTAAAAATACAGTATAAGCCTATAATGCCATGACTTACACCTTTACCGTCACTCTGCCGCTCTCTCTCTTTTACTTGCTCGATCACTCACAGTGCTAGCCTCTCTGGCACCTTATCAATAATTGTTGATTTGATGTAGCTAAATATAGGACCATTGTATGTTCTAGTGTTTAATTAGCTTGCATTACTAGTCTAATCTCACAGCGTTCTATGTGATGCAGACACACAGACAGGAAAGAGAGACAGCACACGATGTAGAGAGTGTAGCAGATGGTGAGAGGTGCAGCACTGCTATGCAGAAACTCTATCTGAAAATGTGTATAGTGTCTATGAATGAAGAAAAAAAAAAAAATTTATTAAAAAAATAAAATAAAATAAAATAAAATAAACTAATGTTAACACACTAATTTCACTATTTTCTAACTCTACTCAATAAATTTTAATGATACCAGTTGAGTTTCCATTTTCAAGTTTTCAGTGATTACTTTGTGTGCCAGTGGTGTGTAGCATTGCATCATAATAATATATTTAAAAAATTATGTGGGAGAATCCCCCACACCCCACTACTTGGGTCTAAGGCTCCAGAATATCATTATATCCTAACACATTGTTATAAGCTCAATCTTTGTCTTTACATATTTATTGAAATATCAAATCTGTGTAGCAAAATGGCATGCAATATATATAAAAAATGATATTGTGTGGCAAAAAACTGATATACCTTTTGAGGTGGGGCGCCAGATCCTAAACTTGCCTAGGGCACCAAAATGGCTAGAGCCAACCCTGTGCAGGCGTCCCTCCCTCCCCGGACTGTCTGCAGTCGGAGCAGGAGGAGTGGGGGTTGGGCTGCGGGCTTCTCTGCTCCCTTTTTACAAAATCTGAAATTGTGTGTTTTTGTTGCATCTGTGACAATAATCTGATGAAATTGATGTAGTAAAATGCACATTTTGTTTACTTCAAAGTAACCACAAAGGTAACTAAAGGAGGAAACGCTTGTCTTTATTATATGGGACTGGATTCCTGCAGATTTTTACTACTTTTTCTTGTTGATGTAATTTTGTTTTGGGGTTTTATTGTGGTTTTGAGATAGCTTAGATGATCCCCATGCCTTGCTTCTGCAGATCATTTATGATGGTTGGTCGGTAGGTTGAGATAAGTTGAGATCTCAAGAAAATGACTTAAATTAACTTATCACAGGATAATGGAGTAAATTGATTGATTGAAAGGTATTGATCCATGTCCTCTTAGGGCTTCCGTAGGAAATGACGCCATGAAAGCAGAGAGTGCCAGACAATAAAACAATGAGCTGAAAGATGATCTCCAAAGAGCCTGGAACTACAGAGCTGGGTGACTTCTATCTTTGGGTAAGTCACTTTGAGCAACATCTTGACGATTTAAATTTTTAAGCAGCTTTAATTTAGCCTTTGGGTGATGAAATTTCAAACAGCAAATGTTTCATAGTGGTAAGCAACATTCATATACATGTAGACTCTGCCCAGAGATTGTGACGTCAAAAATGATGCAGCTGTAAGGCTGCCTCTGAGATCATGTTTACCTACTTCAGACTGAGTCTCCCTAAACCTACGCATCTATCTATTTTATTGTTCTTTGTCCTGAAGGATGAACAAACTATTTATTTATTTCACTAACAGAAATGTATTCTGTTGCCAAAGCTAAGTAATTACATTACTCTCCATTGTAGTCACTATAAAAAAAACATTGCACTGGGTTACATGTTCCACCATGAACATGGACAATGTAGTTTATTTTAGGTCAATCCTTTATACACGGCCCTGCTGCCATGAATACTCACCAAAGCACAAAATGTGTTTTAATCCACCACTGAAAGTAGTCCCAAACACCTGCACTGTTTACTCCTGTTAGAATAATGGTTTGCCTTAAGCCACAGCGCCCAGCTGTTATAAAATATACTGTGCCTCCATAAGAATCAAAGTACATATTTGTGACCCATTTTTTGATTTCTTTTACTTACAAATGAGCTCGGAGCTGTGATCCACATGGGAGGTATTTAGGTCACGGTTTATTAAAGACAAACATATTGTTTGTTTTATTCTTTTTGTGGGAATTGTTTTCAAAAAGAAAAAAATACAATAATAGCACCCGTATCCTTGAAATGATGGCTAAAAATAGGAATAATTATTCGTCTTTTACATTATATTAGTTTGTGGCTTGCTGAAAGGACTAATTGTCCTCTATTCTGCATATTCAGACAGACAGGTCATGCCTAAAAGCTGCCCATCACGTGACTCTTCATTCAGCCCTCTAACAACACATCAGTCACAATGATTCACTGTGAGATTAAAAGCAAACACACAACACCTAAGGCAACACCAGACTCGCACTTAGGAGACTGTTAATTACTGGAAATATGTGCAAACAATGTCACATTAAATTTATGCATTGGAGGTTTAATTAGCCACAGGTTACATCTTTAGGAGCCGTTTCTTAGAACCAGCCATGCACAGCCATCAGTGGCTCGTTACATGATCACTGTTTCACACTGTTGAGGAACAGGGGAGTTATTTGGACAGTGTCTTCATTCCATAGTTTATGTTAAATAATGTATTTTCTCTGACGAAACTTTTAGATATAAAAATGCTTGCGCTTAACATAAGCTCATTTGTTTTCCAGTGCAGAAAGCACATTTTTCCTGCTTGAAATAATTCAGGTCTACCTGCCAAAGGACATGAGGTCTTGAAATGCGGACCGAGTCTACAAAATATGCCAACATTACAAGGTGTGAACTGAACAAGCTAACCTTACACAATAAGACAAGGGGAAAGATAGTGGTTTAGCCAAACTAAATAATGAGAGGGGTAAACAAAACGGACACTAATTTTAAATAAATGCTAAGCTAAGCTAACTGTCAGGATAGGGTTTAAGCACAAAGAGAGGGGACCCTTTTAAAAGGATATATTGCAACACAAAAAGAAAAAACAAAAGGCTTACTGTTGGAGTCCAGGGGGGGAGGGTAAAACTACACATCCAAAAAGAACAAAGGAAACAAGGAAGAAAAAAACATCACTAGGAAGAGTCACGAGGAATATGTCCACCAAACAAGACAAAACTTTTGACAAAAAACTGACAAGGAGATAGAAGAAGACAAAGGCTAAATATACTGTGAAGCTGAGGGTAATCAGGCACAGGTGAGACTAATCAAGGAGCAGGTGAAAACAATCAGGGCGGCGCACACAATCACACAGGAGGGGATAGTACATAAAGGCAGGAAGTAGAGCTACACACACAAGAGGGAAGAAAGTGAAAAGTAACACTGAAATGAATTCAATTAATTTATATATTTGAACAGGGAGACACTTTGTAGCTGTATTTGAAGGCAGATTGCATCACAGCGGCGTGTCCAAGGCTGTCCCATTTTAAAAGCTCCTTCAAATGCGGCCCCCAGTCACTGGGCCACAAAGGATCCGTTGAGTGCATCCTTCGTTGCCCAACTTATCGTGAGATTCATTGCGCGCCAATTCAAACGAGATGACGGACTCAGAGGAATACACTCTTAAATGTGAAAGTGTTTGGTTTCAACTCAATAGAATAGCTAGCGCTACATATGTTAATAAAGACAGAAGGGGCCTTGAACAAATGATCTTTAAAGTAAAACGTGACGTTTGTTACGATAGCTAGTTAGCCAGGTAGCTGCCTGTTGCTAGGCGGCATTGTGTTTGATATTTTTTTTTCTGCAAAATACATTTAATTACCTTGTAAAAATTGTCCCATTGCATCTCCTCCTTCTCTCTCATTAAAAATTCCTGAATCTGCATAGTCCCCGCCTACTATGCAAATATCCAACCACCCTCTCTGTTGTGCGCTTGGGGCTCACCTTCGACTCTGCCCATCAAACTCAGAAAGAAATGCTTGTTTTGATGTTTCTATTGGGCCACACAATGGCAGCTGGTAATGTAGAGGTAATTCAGCTATTAATGTTCTAACTGGAAAGCAATTCAGAAGACAAAGAGGAGCAAATTGGAGCAAAGGTTAGACAGGTGGACACAAAAGCAATGTTACACTGGAGGTTGTGATGTTGTGCTGAATATCGTCACGGTGATTGTCTGCGGCACTCGGCCTGCGTTCTCATGCCTTTTGTTTGTATTTAGATTGGGCCTGGAACCAAGGGTTATTTTCATTATTGACTAATCTGCCAATTATAATTAAGTGAGAGACAATCCCCCCACCACCCTGCCCTGTGCCTTTTTCAGCAGGGGCAGAAACTGGAGTGTCACGTCAATGACTCCGACCAGATTCCTGCCGGCGTTATTCACCAGACCCCACAGACCTGCATAGACACAAGGCAGCAGATATACAGGCTGATATCAACTTTGAACCTCAGATTAAGTCTTAGTAAAAAGGCCTGAATTCCCAGCAATGTTTAAGTGTCTATATTGTATTTTAAAAGGCTTCTTTTGTGCACTACATAATAATTTCACTCTGGATAAACTACTGATAGTACTGCAGTAATCACTCATCCTTATACAACAGTCACTTCTGACCAAGTTATGCAAGAGTGCTGATACAGAGTATAGCATCACTGGGACTTTTCACTCTGTGTATCACTCCGCCTCAGCCCCGTGTTCTGAATAGTTAATTAACATTACAGCAGACCGTGTATGTCTATATTAATCAAGCTGGTACCTCTGAATCACACAGTAAACTCTTATTTTACCACTGCTATCTGGACTTAAGAACATAAAACATTTAACACTGAATACTATGGTAGGTAAAAATTAAATTCTTTAATTAAATTGGAAAAATGTATGTTGTTTCTGCACAGACACCAATACACTCAAGCTGTGAGCAGTTAAAATTATAGTAACAATACAGACTAACATGACCACCATATGATCATGAAGCCAGCAATCAATATTCAGGAATATTTTAGCCTATTTAGCCTTTAGCCATCCATTGTTTCCCCAGAAGCTCAAAGATCTGTACATTATGGGGGGCAACATGGAAGGTAATACCCCAACATGATTATTGTTTGAAACACTGAGCCCCTGACGAACTAAAGGTTGTCGTGGCAACAGAAAAGCAGGTAGCTGTAACACCTGAGGAACCACCAGCTTTGGCCCTCAAAGATGAGCTGACCATCAAGCTGGAAAGTGAGCAGGCAGCTTTAATTGCTGAGGTGAAGCACCAAACTCAGACAGATCTGGCTGCCGAGGCTCACATAAATTATGAGACGAGGATGAAGCTTCTCCAACTTGAGATCATTGACAGGGAGACCACCGAAAAGAAGGTTCTTTGCAAAGTCAGGAAGCTGGAGAAAGCTCTTGAAAAGGAAAAGGATCGTCAGAAGGAAGTAGAAACTTCCCTTGAGACTTGAGGCTGCACTGGCCCAGGAAAAGGACGAGCTAAAGAAGGACAAACTGCAGTGGCAAGAGGAACAGACCCGTCTCCCGTCAAATACTATCATACCATTGGAAGAACCACAGGAAGCTGTGGCCCCAGAGGAGTCAAATACCAGCATACCATGTGAAGACCTACGAGTAGTTGGTTTAATCTGGATAAGAATTATGAGATTTGGAAATCCACTTTTTTCCATGTAGGATCAGATAATCCATCTTGATTTTTATTCAATTAAATTCATTTGTCATATACATTAAAAAAATACAGCCAAGAGTCAATGCAATAAAATGCATGTTGCCCTGAGACCCTCTCATCCCTCGAAACCAAAAGTAATAACATAAAAAAATGTATAAATAAGTTGCAGCATAAGAATAAAAGAAAGCAAATACCAACATTCTAAAATAAATAAATAAATAGCAGACACTCAGACACTAGGTGATACTGTTAAGTAGTCGGATCGCCTGGGAATAAACACTGTCCTTGAGGCGGTTGGTTCTTGCTCTGATGCTTTGTAAACGTTTTTACGCCACTGTACTGGGTGGGTAGAGGCCTGTGTGTTGCCTAATGTCATCCTCTTGCAGCGGGTGGTGTAAATCATCCAGGCTTTTCAAGGAAAACTGGATAGGATCAAATCCGGATTACCAGTGCTCGAAACGTGACTTTAAACTACATACTTTGTCCACGGGGTGCAAAATCCGCACAAAATCAGAGATCCTGACAGGTGCTTTTATCTCAATATTAAATGTTTGATATTTACAGCAAATATTTCATAGGGACGTTCCTTCATTTTTTCTACAACACTAAAGTCTACCTCATCTACTATGTCACAGCAGCGATTCAGCAATTCAAGAGTAAAATATTTTTTTAAAGTCTTTAAAAAGCCCGAATCCTCCCCTCTGCTGGGATCAGGATAATCCAGATTTTTGGGGATCAAAGTTATTCTGATCCTACTCAAAAGTTTAGAACAATTAATACCGAAGGTTTTATCCAGACCAAAAATTACCTGATCGAATCCGCTTTCAAAATCCTATTTCTCTTTTGAATAACCCTTTCTCAAGATGTATTCCAATGCGTTTGCCGTTGTCACTCACCTGGCAAGGTAATATTAAAATCTCTCCAGCTCCCTAAGAGACATAAATCCTGGATGAACGGGGCTTCAGATGCTTAATATGTAGCCCGAAAAGAAGAAACATTTTCATCCACCATGTTTGCTGTAATAAAATAGTGACATTTAGTAACAGTAAAAAGTACAGTATAAAATAAAAAGACCAGCTCCAGTCATGTGTTAACACATATAGAATGCTCTGCTTAAAATAATAAATTGTTTCTGATGTGTTTTTTCTGCAAAATAAGTTACGCCTTGTAACTTGTTGAAACTTAGCTAGCTTGGATTTTAGTAATTAGTAGTAGTAACGTTAACATCAGTAGTCAGTGGTGAGTTTACAAAAATTACGCTGACGCTGAGGTGGTTGCCATAGGTTACACATAATGATATGCATAGCGTCACCCCGTCCATTAACGTGATTGGCTCCTTAGGTTTGTGACGTCTCAAACCTGCCAATCTGAAAACGTGTTGTTCAGCCTGTCCTTGGCACACTGCAGTTTAAAAGCAGACAGGCCCAGCCATGGAGATGACTGCTTATGTTGTCCCTGATATGTCTTGTAGCACATTAAAAAACATCACATGGAGATGTTTAGAAAAGTTACACACTTGATTTTTACTGGAGGGATTTATTTAAATTACATTTAAATGAGACCAAAAATAGTTTCAAGCTGTCTAGATAAGTGTAGTTATTTTAAAAGAATCATAATAATACAGGCTACTTTTTTGGCATGAAATTACTTAAAGTGGCCTTAAACAAACATATTCTGTTTCTACTGCTAACAAAGTCGTCTGCCAGCGTAAGCTCCACTCAGGTTTTTGTGTTTTAAAGATCCCCAACAAGAATCTGAAAAGGCATCACTGCTTGACATTTAATCAGTGGGATTCTGCCGCCACATCACATTGACTCATTTTAAGCCGAATTCAGACTTGTCTCTGGTGATTGTGTGGCAAAATTGGATTTTCATCCAAACGTTTAGCCTCCCCCGCCTTTATCAGCCATTTCTTATACATCATATCTCCGCTTACATTATAGACTGTGAGGGGAGGTGAACCCCACCAAAAAAGCTCTCTACCTCTCAGTCAGATGCTGTGATACCAGCGTGCAGAGGTGATGTCTGCACATGTATTGTGTGCTGGATGGGCCTCATTCACAGTAATGAGAGTAAATTTGAAAGGCTGTGATCCATGAGATAAGTGACCTTTCTCTGCTGACTGGATGCTAATACCGTCCTCCCTGCAAACAGCTGACCTGAATACAGTTTATAAATGTGGAAATATAAAGAAGTATCAGTTCAGCCATGTGAAGTATGTGAAATGGAAAGATTTGTTCTCTTTAATTGACCGTTTGTGATTTGAAATAATCACTGCTATTTCATATTTCAAAGAAGATGCATTCGGATTATTTTAGGGTGGAACGTGAGCTCTATCACAAATACATCTTCCTTTAAAATGTTAAGGAATATATTTTTGAATATATAAGTTTAGAAGAGTTTTATTCACTGTTACTGTTTTCAACCGAACCGGCCTACAAACCGAACCGGCCTAAAAACAGAACCGGCCTGCAGTAAGGTCATCAAATGAAAATGAAAATTTCATCCTCCAAGAAACATTAAAAATACTGCCCAGTGTTTCTATATTTAAACTGTGAAATCATGTAAAATATATTACTGAACAAGAACCATAATCTCTTCTGTGAAAACTCTAATCCTCTTAATCTTCATCGAGGCATAAACATCCAGTATGTTGTCCAGTGTTCAGCCAACCCCTGCCAATATTACATGGACGTTTTCGTTCAGATTCAATGAACATTTAATCACTAACTGAGCAGCTTTAAACACACGGCTCACAGTCCTCCAGAGACGGGGATTGTGCTGCGTGCCTTCAAAGTGTCGTAATTAACACTGGACCGAGCGGCAAAAGCGTCCGGCTGAGCAGATACAAAGCTGGCTTGTCCCGCGTTACATGACAGACTTGGAGAAAGGCAGACTGGTGCTCACATGGCGTAAACTCAGGTGGCCAGAGCGATTGGAGACAGAGGGGGGGAGGGTACGGACAAATCTCTCTTAATTCAGACATTGCCAAAATGGTCATTTGTCCTTAAGTGAGATGAATGAGGCTTGTGGTTGACTGGCTGGCTGATTGAACGGATCGGGGATGTGAGGAAATTGAGTTGCCTGACCCATCACAGGCCGACAGGGTGGGGTAGTGCAGAGCAGAGGAGGGGGACATGGCTGTAACACCTGGCCTCTGGGAAACAAAAGGTTTAAATTAATCGATTATAATATTATATTTAAAGGAGTGGCAAATAAAGCTTAAATGTAAGTATATGAGGGTGTAAACATTTATGATGGTTACAACACTATGAAGAAGCAGGACCAGGGAATCAGGATTGGGGGAGCTATGAGGGGTCTGTATAGTTTAAAGGGGATGCTCATGATTTTTGATGCAACAAACAGTAAGAGAAATGTAGTGCTTGTGAAAAAACAAGATCTGTTACCCTGTGTACAGAATTGAAACGTACACTATTAAATGTACAACGCAAGCACAATCAATTCCGTACATTATGGCTGAACAAATCAAATGAATGCAAAAAACAACAACCATGAAAAACTGAAATCTAAATCACAGCCACCACAAAAATTATCTGTGGATTTACAAAATGCTTCAGCAGTGAGCAAAAACAGTATAAAAAAGCAGATTCATCCTATGGAAGTATGGAAGGAGTCACACCAACCTCCTGCTAGCTAGCGGCTGCCAGCTAAATGTAGCTAATGTTAGCCTGAGGCGCACAGCACATTACAAAAATAGCTTACTTTCTCATGATGTGACTTGCAGCTCTTTCAGTCTTCTCCTTCTTCTTCCTCAACATCGTCCTCATTATCCTCCACTTGTGACAAAACAATGTCTCCACTACGTTAGCTGTTAGCATACTCAGTGCTGAAATCTGTGATCGACGACACAATCATTTTGCACTCTCATTTCTTAGCGATAACAAAAGTAATGCAATCTGTATGAGTTGATTAAAACGATATCATTGTATTTCACTTAATCCATTCGACAAAAACTCCTACACTGGAAACTGTTAAACCAACCTAGCAAATCCAAAGAGCAGCAAAGGTCAAAGGTCGTGCATGCTTGCATCACAGAAATGTCATTACATACATTGAAAATACAATTACATTTAGTTACTATTTATATGATTATAAGTCAGATTCATTCAGACTAACCAGTGACTCATTCATTTTTACAGAAACTCATCCAAAGGTTTGTTATTTTTATTTTAGTTTTATAGTTCAATGTTTTAAATGAACTTTTATAAATATAAATGAAAAGGAATACACATAAATATGTTCCTGTATATTCATACTGCACATCTCACATCCTGTATGCTGTGGGTTTTTTGTTACTGACCAAAGACTGTATAAAAAGATGGACGACATGTCGGCTCCATAAAAGTGAAGCCAAAACATTTGAGTGCCCCCTGCTGACTGCCTGCAGTATAGCTCATAAAGCCCGCCTCCTCCATGTTAACAGATGGGACATGAGTCAAACTATAAAATCAAAATACACGGCAAATAAATGTTTCTCAAACATGGTTGCTGTCATTATAGTTAGTTCTTATCATGCTGATTTACATCCAAGTGTTAATTTTTCTGACAAATTTAGTTTTAATGAGTTATTTGATGCTGTCAATGAGGAACGTCGAGAGGAGACGTAACTAAAACAATCACTACAGTCATTGAAGTTTCCATATCTGTGAACATCTGCTTCAGACCAACACAAAGAAGCTGTTCTGCTGTTAAACACGCCGACGTGCGGGATCCTTGTGGGGGGTTTTCCGGTAAGTTAAGTGTGTGTTTTCGTTAGTGGAAGTGGCAACAACAGCTCCACCCACTGATCTCTACTGCGCCGTCTCTGGCTCCAAAAAACATCACCTGCGCAAGATGGTAGCGCCCGTCAGGGGTATTTTGGCTTAATTTTTTTCTTTTACAATTAGAGCAGATGGAGACGCGCCATTGTATACAGTCATTGGTTGGGATCTGAGTGACCCGCATACCAAACAGTTCAGATTTTCCTCATTAAATCAACTCTTACATGTTCTTGACAATCCCCACTTTTCCACTTCTTTGTCCACAAGCTCAGAAATGAACATGATAAAGTTTATTTAATAGTTTAGATCGTTAAATAGTTTCCCAGGCCATGTGTCACCCCAACTAAGATAATCCATCACACATGTTGCCTTTTCCATGGAAGACACTGATACTCACATACATGTCAAATCATTATTCAATAATGGAACATCTTTTGGTTATTTAAATAGGCTGAAGAAATTTTTATGTAGTTATATATACACATAAAGATTTCCAGGCATCATCAATAGTGAAGAGCAAACACAGAGCAGTGTGGCCAAGTTCACGATGGGATATTTCAGTCGTGGATTACTCTGGCATGTTGATCTTACAACAGATGACAGAGAATGTGGCCCTCTCAGATGACAAGCATTGGCAGCCAGTCACTCACATCCGCTGTCGGACGGTAACAACAAGACTGCCGGTGCAGAGCGGGAGGTTGTGCTGGGAGCCATTTGCCAGTGCTGAAAGAATGTTTTAGGTGGGTCAAACCTTTTCAATTCTCCAGTGGTCAACGGGCAACGTGTGGAAGTCGGATCCTGGTTTTGGATGCCTGCGTTTATTGGCAACAATGAATTCTATATTTTTAATTTTCCATCTTGTCATTCTAGCAGGTAAGAACTTATTGAAAACTATTGAAAATATGAGTTATCCATTTTCCTGTGGATATAAGTTTAGTTTTTACTTAATTGAAGTTTAAGTCCTTAAATTCCTTTTTATTAGAAATGTTAAGTGAAACTGCTCAGAGGTCAGTTTAAAGGATCCAATTCCAAAAGAAAACTAAGGAGCAAACTTGAATTTCGGCTTAGCAGCTACATGATTGACAGGGTCATGTGCACTTGTCGTATTTCTCTCCAAATCTGTCACCACATTAAATCACCTGCATTATCATGTTCAGACAACTTCTTAGCTTACTTAGCCGGACGTCTAGAGAACCGTCGGACCACTCAAACAACATGTTGCTGTAAAATGACCTTCGTCTCAAGGTCGGCTGAAAAGTGAAAGGGGATCCTGCTCTGACTTGTGACGGATATGTAGCGGAAACATCAGAACATCTCCATTAACAAGCTCACAGGAGAGCTGTCGTATGTTTAGATGTTGTTTACCTAAATGAGACCCCAAATTCAACACAGATGCAGTATAAACATGACAATTACAATACGGGCCTGAAGGTGTGAGAACATGTGCTTGAATGTAATAATAAGACAAAAACACAATGAAATACATTAATAATAATAAATACACTACCAAAAGTTTGGACACATTTTCTCATACAAGTGAATGGGAAAGTGTGTCCAAACTTTTGACTGGTAGTATATATACACTATGTACACCTTTTACTTATTGTGGATGGTCAAAAACACACTGTGTGTATCATGGCAATATTCAACTTTGGCACAGCATCATCATTTTCCAGCTCACTAAAGGAGAAGAAAAGTAAGATATATTTGTGTATTATCTGTAAACAACCCTGTCTTTTATTTGAGGTGCCGCCTGGGCCTCCTTAGAGGAAACACGTCTGATCAAAACGATCTTCACCGGCTACAATAAGGTCGTCCGTCCTGTCGCTCACTTCAAGGACCCGGTGGTTGTGACTGTTGGCCTTCAGCTCATCCAGCTCATCAGTGTGGTGAGGTCTCGTGTCACACACGATGTAACATCATCTGCATTAAGATTTGCTGTCATCAACTGTCTAAACACATTTATCCTGACCCGCAGGATGAGGTTAACCAGATCGTCAGCAGCAACGTGCGAGTGAAACAGGTTTGAAACATATCATCTTTATGGTCATGGTATCAAAACATAAAGACTTACTGTCATATGGCAGAGAGGCTCACTGATGAGTAAGAAAGGAAATGGGGATAAAATATCCCAATGCTTGTCCTAGATACCAATGATTAATGTCCCAAATGTTAGAAACAACCTTCCTGATGCCAAGAAATTTCAATAAAAACACACTTACACTAATTTTAAGTTTACAAAATACATCATAACTTACAGAATAAAACATTAGTAGTACTTGTTTGTGAAGAATGAATGTATTTTTCATTGTTAGGTCTGTCCCTGTCTGTTTTTGCAGCAATGGAAAGATGTGAACTTGCAGTGGAACCCAGACGATTACGGAGGCATCCGGAAGATTAGAGTTCCCTCCACTGACATTTGGCGCCCTGATCTGGTTCTCTACAACAAGTATGTGATCAGGCTTTAATCCATGTCATTCCTTTTCTTTTTCCCTGAAACCTTTTGCTTTTTTCATTATGCTAAAAGCTTCATGTGACTTAAAACATCCAGAACTTATCAGTGATGTTTTGAATCACACTTTGCTATACTCCAGTATGGAACGTGTGAAAGCTCAGATTTCATTAGGCTAAATCTGGACACTGTATAGCAGGCCCCCCCCCCCCTTCTCCCACCATATGTTGCATCAGACACACTGCTGTTTTTCCCTGACAACCAGCCCCGCTACCACAACAAATTGTGTCAAGCTTACTGCTGGTTGTCTGTGCTGTGCCCATCCTCGGGCACTGATGTCCCTCTGCGTTAATATTTAACTTATTATCTCCCATGCTGCTGTTGCGTGTGTTTGTCTGTGCCTGCAGTGCTGATGGTGACTTTGCCATCGTTCATGAGACCAAAGTGCTGCTGGAGCACACAGGATTGGTCACGTGGAACCCACCTGCCATTTTCAAGAGCTACTGTGAAATCATCGTGCTGCATTTCCCCTTTGACCTCCAAAACTGCAGTATGAAGCTGGGGACCTGGACCTACGATGGAAACGTGGTCGTCGTCAATCCTGTAATCCCATATTTAAATTATTAAAAGTTCTACATTTTGGGAAAATCACTTATTAGAAGATTGATACCACTGTTAAGTATGTTAGTTAAATGTGAAGCTGAAGCTAGTTGCTAGTTAGCTTATCTTAGCATAAAGCACTTATTTGCTTTTTGCTGAAATGTAGACGAGAAGATTGATACCACTGTCAAGTATGTTTGTTAAATGTGAAGCTGAAGCTAGTTGCTAGTTAGCTTATCTTAGCATAAAGCACTTATTTGATTTTGCTGAAATGTAGACGAGAAGATTGATACCACTGTCAAGTATGTTAGTTAAATGTGAAGCTAAAGCTAGTTGCTAGTTAGCTTATCTTAGCATAAATCACTTATTTGTTTTTTGCTGAAATGTAGACGAGAAGATTGATACCACTGTCAAGTATGTTTGTTAAATGTGAAGCTAGAACTAGTTGCTAGTTACCTTATTTAGCATAAAGCCTAGAAACAGGGGCATCATGTAGCCTGACTCTGTCTAAAGATAAAATCTGCTTCCAGTAAGTGTTAAACTCACAAATTAACCTGTTCTATATTGTTTCAATCTATACAGAGCAGAAATTTAAAAACAACATTCTAGTCTGACATCTGTTCAGGCTTTATGCTATGCTAAGCTAACTGTCTTTAGCTGTGGCTTCATGTTTACCATACTGATTTGAGAGCGGCATCAATCTTACTTTACAGATAATTAGTTGTGTTTCCCTGGTCTATAGGGGATGTTATTAATGTCACTGCAATGACCAATATTCAACCAGATTGTAGCATACATTGTACCACAACACTATAACCCAATCTGAGACCACAAAAGCTTTTAGAAGATGCTTGTCAACAGTCACTTTTGAACAAAAAACTGAGAAAAATATCTTAATGTAAAAAGCGAGTTAGCTGAACTGATCCTTTTATCACCCTGTGAATCACCCCTTCCTCACCAGGAGAGCGATCGTCCTGATCTGAGTAACTTTATGGAAAGTGGAGAGTGGGTGATGAAGGATTACAGAGGCTGGAAACACTGGGTGTACTACTCTTGCTGCCCTGATACCCCTTACCTGGACATCACCTACCACTTCCTCATGCTGCGCCTCCCACTGTACTTCATCGTCAACGTCATCATCCCCTGCATGCTCTTCTCCTTCTTGACTGGCCTCGTCTTCTACCTTCCTACAGACTCCGGTATGTCACCACTCATTCATCATTGTGTCCCTGTTCCTTCAGATATAACACATATTAAGTAAAAACTGATTGAAGTATAGGACAACAGCATACTGATATAACGGACACATCAACTTACAGCGACGTTGCTCCTTTTATTCTGATTATTACAGAAAATTTCAATAAAACATGACATGTACCAGAGAACATTTAAACATGTTCTAAACATACATCACACAATATGTATACTATATTTCTCATCACTTCTCGACTGAGCAGCAACTGAAAGATTTTAAAATATGGAGTCCATATTTCAAGTTAAAACATCATATTTCACTGTATTTATACTGTTTGAGGAAAGCTAACGTGAGCATTCAACCACATTGTGTAAATTCTTAGTTAACCTCTATCTAACTTTGCAATGGTAATGTTCGGACAAATGAGTTTCCGACTGGCAAATTTAGGCGAAAAATCTGTCAAGTGAGAACAACTGGGAAAGTTGGCTAAATTATGGGACCAGACTTGCCGAGTTGACAGACTTGGAGTCATATTACGCAGAAACATGGCTTACCAAACCTTTTTTTATTTAATTCACATATTTCATAACCATTTTTGCTCTAATTTAATGTGTTAACATTTTAGGTTGTAACAGCTACTTGCTTTCAACGTATTGCGGCCATACTTGGCTGTGGGGTTCCACAAGGCTCCATTCTAGGCCCTGCTCTCATTTCCCTACATATGCTTTCCCTGGGGTCCATTTAAAAAAAACCATTTTCAGTTTTCATTGTTTTGCAGATGATTTGCTAATCCATCTGCCAATACAAACAAATAATGATTCTATGCAAGCCATGCTGAACTTTCTTTAAAATGTTAAATCATGGATGGAGTTACATTTCTTGAATCTCTAAAAAAACAAAACTGAAATCCTGGATAGCGTTAATAGTGCTCTTGGCCCGTTAGCCTCCTATAGTCGCCCTTCTGTCAAAAATCTTGGAGTGATCTTTGACAGCTCCTTCAAATTTCACAGATTAGCTCTGTTATTAAGACAAGCTTCTTTCAACTGAGACTTCTGGGGAAGGTAAAGGTTTATCTTCCTCCAAACGAATTTGAGAGAGTCATTCACTTATTTATTACTGCTCGTTTGGATTATTGTAACTCCTTGTATGTTGGTGTAGATCAGTCGTCTCTTCGTTGCTTACAGCTGGTCCAGAATACAGCTGCCCGTCTTCTGACTGGGAAGAGACAACATGATCACATCACACCAGTACTGGCTTCTCTTCATTGGCTTCTCTGTCAGTTTCAGGATCCAGTTTAAGATTTTATTACTTGTTTTTGAAAGTTTAAATGGGTTTGGCACCATCCTACTTGTCTGAGTAGTTGCACCATCAGGCTCCAGTCAGAGCACTGAGGTCAACACATCAGATGCTCTTGGATGCTCCGAGATCCAGGCTCAAACCCAGAGGAGACAGAGCCTTTACGGTGGCTGCTCCTATATCAGAACCACCCAGACCCTTGAAAGTTTTAAATCCTTGCTTAAGACCTTCCTTTTTTGTGTTGGTTTTTAATTCCAGTTGAGCTTGACATTTTATTATGCAACTATATTTTACTCTTATATTATATTGTGTTTTAATTGTTCATTTTACATATATTGTTTTTTTTTTATATTGTGTTTCTAAGCCTGTACAGCACTTAGGTCAAAGGTGGTTGTTTTAAATGCTAAATAAACTTTGACTTGACTATAGTGACCTAGATTAGGACCAAGCAATACAATATGAAACATAGCGTCCATGTGGTTTCTACAGTACGAGCGTTTTAAAACACCAAAGTCAGACGAACAACTTCTTTCTGGGACCAACTGAGGTGCTCGTGAACGAGGGGTAATGTTAGCTGGGAATCGGTTACATGCTAATGTTAGCTTATGTGATTTAGCTTTCAGTAGCTAATGGGTTATCAAGTTTGTTGCTTTACCTGATTATCTCTGTCTATTATCTTTTCAGTTTTTAGTTGGTAATCAGTCAAGAAGATATGAAATGTAACAACTTGTCAGATTTCCCAAGTTTATACGATTTGCAAACCTAGAATATAGTAGTAGAACAACATTACAACTTCCTTTGAGGTCATACTCTGAGAATGACTTCAAAGAAAAAATGGCCAATGTCTGAATATTGTGAATAGCTTGACATTTTTTGACTGAGCCAGGCAGGCTATTTCCCCCTCTATTCACTCTTAGTGCTAAGCTAAGCTTACCATTTACTGTAGTTTCAAGATGAGCCCACAGACAATGGATTCATTTTTATCTTACTCTAATCAAGCAAGAAAATAAGCTTGTTCTATTACAACATTCACAGAGATTATGAAGCAACATCTCACGAGAGGGAGTGCTGAAAATTAGCCTTGCTATGACTTTTAGGTTAGGCAATGGGTCAGTCATTAATCAACGGTATTCAGAACACCTGCAGCGGGGTGATACATATAGCTAACGCTCACAGCCCAAGATGTATAGACAGAATATATGCATGCAATATATGCAAAAAATATAATTGTATATATGGAAACACAGATGAGTGATAAATGATGTTCCTTGTTCCTAATTCTTCCTGTCAGTCTGAGTCTGTTCTACAGGAACAGTACTGCTCATGTGCACATCTGGCCGTGTTCCCAGTGTGTGGGTCTGCCTCATTACCCAGGGTCCCTCTGTGCTGTCATGTCTGAAAGCAGGCCTTTGCTTTAATGTATAATACATCACTTGATCCCAGTTTCTGATATGGCTGCTGACAGGAGAGTGTGGAAGAGAGGCTGGTGCCAAAAGGCGTTCTCTCTGGAATAACTGCTCTCTTACTGAGCAACAAAAACAACGTGTCTTGCATGATACTTCTGAAATGGTGTCAGAATTTGTTTACGTGTGCTATTGTTGGTTTTAGAACAACAACCAAAAATGCCTGTTACTCTGTAAATGAGATTTTATTTTATGGCTAAACTGTGCTGTTATTGTGTTGTTGAGGACTGACTGCTTCGATGCTTTTGGAAGGGAAGTAGATTGATAGAAACAGTTCACTTGAGGTAGTGTAAAGATTGCTATAGGTGGGTATTGTGAGCTGGTTTCAAGGATATTTTCTTGTAACAGTAATTTATGACCAAATAATCTGATTGGACTAGAGGCATTTAATGAGTGCTGATATAAAGAGTTCTGGGACTTATAACCATGTGTATCACTCCGCCTCAGGTGTTCTGAATGCCTTTAATTAAAATTGCAGCAAACAGTCTGTGTCAAAAAATGATCAAGCTGGAACCTCACAATCACAAAAGCACCAACGAAACTGTGAGCAGACTCTTATTTCAATGGTTGAATGATAAATGTAAATATGTACATAAATGTACATGATACAAAGTAGCTGGCATACCCTAACATATAGACATACACAAAGTAACAACAATCTTGTTCCAGTCTAGTTGCAGCTATTGTTGAGTCGGCAGAGGGAGATGAATCATTAAATAAACAAAAAATAATCATCATTTGTTGCTTATAAATTTTTACCAATATACGTTGCTTGAAGAAGTGTTACATAAAGCAGTATGACACTAGAGGTCCTGCTGTTACACTGAATATCAGCACGGCTGTGTCTAACAGCAGCATTCTCCCCTTGCCTCTAGCCAATGACTGAATCACAGCCGTGATGGTATTCAGTACAGCAGCACTCCATGTCATGTGATTTTGATGTGATCTTTTTGCCATGTGACCCCTCAAAAATAAGCAAGGTCAGCTAGTAATCAATTATCCTTGATTTTATGCGGCAGTTGTGACCAGTTCAAAATAAGTATACTGATGATCTACATGTTAACTGACTGAAAACATCTTGTATTCAGCAACTGTATTCTTCATGACATTCTATGATTCATTGTTCATTTCAGACAAAAACAAAAAAAACAGCGAGCAAGAGCGGTGACGATGTTTTGTTGTGTCCCTAGGTGAGAAGATGACGCTCAGCATCTCTGTCTTGCTGTCTCTGACTGTGTTCCTGCTGGTCATAGTCGAGCTGATCCCCTCTACTTCCAGCGCCGTACCGCTCATTGGGAAGTACATGCTCTTCACTATGGTCTTTGTCATCGCCTCCATCATCATCACTGTCATTGTCATCAACACACACCACCGCTCGCCAAGCACCCACACCATGCCAGACTGGGTTCGCAAGGTGAGCATTAAAGAGGAACAGAACAATGACCTCTATTGTTTGGACTGGGAATCATTCTCGTTCCTAAGCTTGGACTGCTTTAGAGAACAATCCTTCATGTTTTATTCTCTGCATTATATCGCCATCTAGTGGTAGCAGACCGATTGAACCACCCCGAGTTTGTGTGATCACTGACATGTTGCATATCTTTTGTGTTTTTATGACAGATTTTTATCGAAACCATTCCCAATCTCATGTTCTTCTCAACAATGAAACGCCCAGGGAAGGAGATGCAGACTAAGAGCATCTATGGAGCTGATTTTGACATCTCAGACATTTCTGGCAACCAAACCATTCCTATCCCCTATCAGTCCCCCCTAACCCAGAACCCCGATGTCCGCAGTGCCATTGAAGGAGTCAAGTACATCTCAGAAACCATGAAATCAGACGAGGAATCCAACAATGTAATCTCTCTCACACTTAAAATGTCTCCAATGTGTTTATTAACGACTCTGTGTATGTGACACATTATCCCTCTTCTCTCTCCAGGCTGCAGAAGAGTGGAAGTTTGTAGCCATGGTGTTGGATCATATTCTGCTGTGCGTGTTCATGGCTGTGTGTCTCATCGGCACATTAGGGGTGTTCGCAGGTCGTCTCATTGAGCTGAGCATGCTCTGAAGGCCTGTGCTTCATGTTTTACCTGTTTAACGGTTTGTCTCTCACTAAGAAATTACCTTTTGTGTTTGAAGCTACTGGACTTAAATGCATATAGGCTACTGCATGTGGAAGATAATGTTTGTTTGCTCTATACAAGCAAGTATATTCAGCATATTTTTTGACAGAAAAGTGTTTTGTAATGTAATTTCATATGTTTTTATTTTAGTCACATACATATGTGTATTGGGTGGTCTTCACTCGTATCTAAAAACATGACTGTCCAGAATGAAATATCTTCGGGTGGTGCTCCTGTTTCCTGCAAAATGATGATGAACAGACTGACGATTGCAGTGATTGCTGTTACTGCCGATGAACCAGTGGTGTCTCTAAGCTTAATCCAAAAGGTAACTGGACTTTGGTTAAGTTCTTGAAGACGTTTCACCTCTCATCCGAAAGGCGTCTTCAGTTCTAACTGACTGGTGGATAGAGCTAGAAATACAAGCCTCTGTAGGTACATACTAATGACCTAGAATCACATGACCTGGATGACTGAGAACCTTCACAGACAAATCAATGGTGTCCTGCTTATGGTTAAAAACCATGAAATCACACCACCTATGTTAAACTCAACTCAAAAATGCAGCAGAAGTGCCCTCATGTTCCCCCCTGTTGTTGATTAAAAATGATAAAGAGCTCCGCACACTCTTACACGTGAAACAATGTGCCCTCATAGGATGCCTCTATAGTTAAAAAGCCCATATTGTTGTTCTGCATCACAACTTTCTGTTCACTGGTGCCTCATGGCATACAGCAGGTGCCCCTTTTTTTAATCCTGCCCCTTAAACAGTCTGAGTACGCCACTGCTTGGATGTACATCATTTTTCCTGTCAACACTCTTTGACAGTCAAATATGTTTTCAATATAAGTTGTGAAATATGTTTTTCCATTCTTGCTAATCCATCAAACAGCTTTTGCAAAAAATGATGCCGACCAGAGGAACAATTCAGCAAATTATCAATGCATGTAGATTGTAAACCATATGTGAAGACGTGGATTTAGGTGGACATTGAGTAACAACAGATGCTGTAAACAGGTAGGACCTAAGCAGCACAACCTCCTCTCCACTGAGACCTGGAAAGCGGTCGCAAGGCTGCACACACACAGGAGAGGCTCGCACAGCATTCACACAGATAGAAGAGACAACAAACAGGTGAGAGAGAAAAGTAGAGGTGGAGGGAACAATGAACCGGATAAACTGACTTATGAACTTGTGTTACCACCTGAATTTGTTGGCTGGTTTCACATGTAGGACTTCTTAGACTCTATGATCTAATGGTAACGCTTTATAATACACCCACGACTTATAATATAATATCGTTGCATGTACTTAAATGTAGGTATGGTGGAACAAGGGAGTACTTTTTTAGTACTAGTTACCTACAGTGTAATTTAAAGAAAATGAGAAATGATTTATGCTCATTATTCTATAAGTACTAGGTACTCGTGGGTTACTTTAGAGGAAAGGAGAAATTATTTACACTGTAAGTATTCTGTTTTACATACTTACGGGTTACTACTATTAGAAAATGAGCAATTAGTTTCTTTCAGTAAGTTGCGGTCCGTATTATAAAGCGTTACCGATCGAATTATAGATTAACTGGGCATAGGCCTGAGGGCCTAACGGGTCATGGGAGCAAGAACAGAGCATCGGCTAAAATGGACTTAAAGTGTTTTTTTGTTGTTGGTTTTTTTGTAATGGAAATGTAACAACATAAAAAGCCTGCATAGAGATGGAAAAAGCTCACAAATAGAAGCAAACAACTACAGAAAAAAATAGCATAAAGTCTACAAGGAGACACAAACAATACAAAGTGAAGACATAACAAAGATAAGCAAAACAGCACAAAGATGTAAACTGGAAAAAGTCATAGGCTAGTTTTGAAACCTAAAGTCATCATTATTAGATAGAATGTCAAAAATAAGTCTGAATTATATATAGCCTAATGATATTATTTGCCATAAAATGTGGCTTTTATGTCATAATTTTGACTCTTTAAATCAAATAGTTATGATTTTTTATCTAATAGGCCAATTCTGCCTTTAATCTCATAATTTTGTATCTAATAAGTAATCAGGGCAGTTGAAGCTGTCCTTATCGGTATTCCCTGTAGGAAAAAAAAAGAATTTCTTCCTAGTAAATCATTCGTTTATCCTAAAGTGACCTTAATAATTGTTAAGGGGGCGGTGACCGAAAGACAGATTGAGAACCACCTTGCACATGGTTCAAGAGAGGACACAACTGCTCTCAGGGGTAAGTGACATTATTAACGGTTATTACGTTAAATTTTACTAAATGATAGCAAACTTTAAATTATCATATTAAGTTATTTCGGTCGTATTAAGTTGTTTATGTTAAGTTAAGCAGTTAGTGCTGCGGATGAATCTGCTAACTTGCTACCTTTGCAGCAGCCCGTGTAACGGTTGTAACGGCTGACTCCTTTGATGTATCCGCCAGTGCCGAGCACGACAGCAACCGAGGCATAACAGCAACCTGCTTACACCAACTCCAACTTTTCATATGAAGAGGCGGACCCGGACTCCTCTGCTGCTTCAGGCACCATGTCCATAGACAAGCTCTTCCCGGCTCTCTTGGAGTGCTTTGGGATAATATTATGTGGATACATCGCAGGGAGGGCAAACATCATCACATCCACCCAGGCCAAAGGATTGGGGAACTTTGTGTCCAAGTTTGCCCTCCCGGCACTGCTGTTCAAGAACATGGTTCTGTTGGACTTTGGTGATGTCATCTGGCCATTCCTGTGGAGCATCCTCATAGCCAAAGTGTGTGTGTTTTTCATTGTGTTCTTCCTCACATTGATTGTTGCCAGTCCTAAACACCGCTTCAGCAAAGCTGGGATTTTCTCAATATTTGCCACTCAAAGCAATGATTTTGCTTTGGGATATCCCATAGGTAAGTATAATGCCTTTTAGCGTATTAACGTATAAGCCTATTTTTGTACTTACAGTAGAGGATTTGCAGAAACAAAAACACATCTCTGATCCTTTTATGCTCACTACCTGTGGCTAAAATTGAGAGCTGTACGTGAAACACATCCAGAACTTTACTAACTGGCCCAGTAATAGTTTCTTAATACGTTTGTTTTACAGGCACTTAGGCTTCTATAGTAGCCTTCTCAGGCTGTTTCAAATTATAAACCAAATCCATTTAAAGCTCCTGTGAGGAGTTTTTAGCTGGTCATGGAACAGACTGAAATTAATTCTGATTACTCTGTATAAGCTACAAAAGCAATCCAGACCATCAGCGACAAGATTGATTATTTTTATACAGTTATTTTTAATGCCTGAAACTGCTGGCGGTGGGGTAGGTGTCACACCAAGCGGTTAACTGCACGCCTTTCTTTACATTTTCCAGGGCTAAAATTTAAATTGAGTGATACATATGACTGTTAAAAGAAAGTAGGATGAGATTTTTTGTTAAAACCACCACTTAAGCATGTACAGGACAATATCAGCAAAGAGATAAGATGTACAGCTTTGTCCACAGGGGGCGCCAAAATCAACACAAGCGGAAAGCTCCTCACACGAGCTTTAAGCATGATTGAATAACTGACAATTATGCTGAAATTTATTTTAGGTAGTTTTCTATATTCCAGAACAGTTCATAGGGCCTGCATTATATTTTTAAGTGGATCATAGCCTACAATATTAACAATAAATATCACTACCTGATGCATTGTACAAGCTCGGTCGCTTTAAGCTAATTTTCATCTGCAGTTCCTTTGCAGATCACAGTTAAAACACCAACAAACAATAAAACGGCACTTGAGCAAACTAAACAATAACACCAGACACATAATAATTTACATAGTAGTACATAACACGTGCACCCACACACACACTCACACAAAATTGTTGCAGATTTGGCTTGCCGATACTTTTGTTCTTGACTTACTTACCTACATTTGTGCTGCAGCAAGTCAGATGCCAAGTCAGCTTTCTAGGTCACTGAGCCTTTTTTCTTAATCTTTATCCACAGTTGAGGCCTTGTACAAGACAAGTTACCCACAGTACCTCCAGTACATCTACCTGGTTGCACCTGTTTCCCTGATGCTTCTAAATCCCATTGGCTTCGCCTTCTGTGAGATCCAGAAGTGGAAGAACCAGGGAAACCACCAGCAGAACAAAGTCGTTATAGTAGGACTTGTAGTTTTACAGGTCCTGAAGAACCCCATAGTATTCATGGTTATCATCGGCATCACCGCACACTTTGTCCTGCACCAAACAATTCCTTCATTCATGGCTGAATTTGTGGATTGCTTGGCGAACTCTTTTGGGGGAGCAGCTCTCTTCTACCTGGGTCTCTCCATGGTGGGCCAGTTAAAGAAATTAACACGATCCACAGTCGTCACACTGATATTACTTATTACAGCTAAACTGTGAGTAAAGAACCTTTACTGGACTTGAGAATCCATTTCTATAAGAGATTATTCAGTGGTATCAAGTTCTTTCTTTCTGATTTTCAGGTTGCTAATGCCCCTGATCTGTAAGGACATGGTGGATCTGTTGGACAATAGCAACACCAGCGCTTTGAACCACTCAAGCCTCTCCAATTACGCCTTTCTTTACGGAGTGTTTCCCACTGCACCAAGTGTGGCCATCTATGCTGTCTATTATAACGCAGAGCTGGAAGTTGTGAGTTGTTTTTATGCACTTGCAAACCTCCTAACTGCTGTTTATCCATACAGTACCACATTTTCCCCTGAAAATCACCGTACATGATTTTGCTTCCTAACAGGTGACCTCTGGGATGGTGATCTGCACTTTTCTCTCCGCTCCAATAATGTATGTTTCTGTCTGGTTACTTTCAATACGTCGGATGGATCCTGTGCTTGTGATGAATTCACTGCAGAGTGTCACCTTTAACATAAGCATAATGAGCTTGATTGCCCTGGTGAGTCAAACGGCATGTCAGTGTAAACTTTTTGGCTGTTTCTTCTGATACTGCCTTATTTTGGACAAGTATGGGGAAATAACAAAGATGTTTGAGCTAATGTAGCAAGGTGAAACTTATCGCAGTAAACAGTAACAAACTAACAAAACAGACGTGAAACTGCTGTACTGTATACTTCAATTGTTAAACAATCTTTTTGTTGTATATCGATCATTTGAGTAATTTGAAAATCTGTTTTTCCTCTGACAGGTGTGGACAATTGCTGTTATGTTCTTAAGTAAGAAACTCAAAAGGCTACCTCACATGTTTACAGTAAACCTTTTCTTGGCGCAGGTGAGCACACTTACACATCCTCTCTTATTTGACACAATAAATCAACCTGTTAGTAAAGCTTCATCAGTAAATGCCTGTGTTTGTTATGATATGGTCTCTAGTTTATAACTTGTGTCGGGATGATCCTGTGGAGCTTTGTGGTTGAAGTGGACAACTACATCGGACAGGTCCTGACTTTCACAATGCTATGTACCTCTCTGTACAGCACCTATGTGTGGCCAGGTACGCTGTGACTGCACAAAACCAATCAGCCACATTAAGTTCACATCATTTTCCTTGGAGAGCTTTGAAATCTAAAGTTTGATTGCTGATTTTGTAATGCACATTTCATCTTTATAGGTCTGATAGCACTCTCTCTGGTGCTCATGAAGAAGTATGAGGATTTAAAAGTTACACCAGACGTGTTGGTCCTTGCAGGCTGGGGGTGAGTCACTTTAAAAAAAAGTCAACCCAGAAATGAAAGCCCCTTTCACACATGAACTCAGGTCCTGACATACCATTATGAGCCCAACGCCATTTCATCAGTGCCACATTGGTTGGCAGTTGGGATAACTGCATCAAGAGGAGCGGCATCCTATGCCTACCAAGGGGATTTAAAACACCTTGTCCTCACACCACAGAAGAGGGGTGGTCCACTGAGATACAGGATAAAGTTCGCTTTCAAACATTTGTTCAATATGTCACTATGGGGATGTATTGCCAGACAAGCTTATCTTGAAGACAGATCATACTATTAAGCTGATCACTCACGGTCTTCAGAGGAGCCCACAATCAGCACAGAATGTGCCTAAAGGAGCACAGTGACCTCCAGTGCAGAGAACCTTGTATTGGTGTTTAGATATTATTTCCTGGTCACGTTGTATCTTGTTGTCCTGAGTTCTTATTGTTTTGTTTTGTGCTTGGTTTATCCCGTGTTCTTGTCATTGTTTAGTCTACTTTAGTTGTGCATTTTGTTTGTGTTTCATGGGTTCGATTATTTCCTGTTTTACTTTGTAGCCCTGTCGGTGCTGAGTTTGGTTTCAAGTGTTTCCTGTTTAATTTTTGTAGTCCTGTAAGTCCAGAGTTTGATGTTCAGTGTTTCCTATTTTATTTTGTAGTTCTTGCCCCTTCAGAATCAGAATCAGAATCGGTGTTCATTGCCAAGTAGGTTTACACATACAAGGAATTTGTTTTGGTGATCTTGGTGCAGAACAATTAACACAGAACTAGAATAAAATTAAGTAAAAGACTTAAATAGAATAAGATAAGCCCTATGCACTACCTGTTTGTTAGCACTTACAGACTTTGTTCCCTCCTGTCTTGATTGTTGCTTGTGTTGTATTAACTCTCAGATGTGCGTTGCTTGAACAAAAGCGTCTGCTAAATGAAATTGTAACATTGTAAATGAAAAAGAGAACTAAGAGTAAGTGTACTGAAGGAGCTTTACAGGGGTACTGCCACATTAGTTTAATATAAATACCCAAGCAACCTTTTATTTCCTGCTTATTTAATCTGGAATGCAGTTTCTCTGACTGTTGACTTTTTGTCTTCATATTAACAGGATTCCTGCCTTATTAACTGCTATGTTGCTCTTTTCTGGGCAGAAAATGGCTGACACCATTGACTCATCATTTATTTATGGCAAACCACAGGTACATCATGAGTGGAAATCATTCCTTAATTTGAAGATGACAGTGAGGTGTTTAATTGTCTGCATGTCTATATGTGTTATCTCTGACAGATCATCTGCACCTCAGTTGTGGCTACCTTCAGTATATTGCTGGGAGGGGGCTCACTTGTGTGTCTCAGTAGAGGAAGCTGGGCCCAAAATGAAAGCATCCAAGAGGGAAACAATACAGAGCATCTTGTGACTGAAGGAGAACGAGAGAACCAGACTCTGTTTGAGCCGGTCGCCCCAGGAGGTATTTTGTCTTATGGAGATTTTTTATTCAACATTTTCTTTAAATACGTAGCTCTAATGACACTGATTAAAGAACATGTTGCCAAGTAGAGTAGTTTGTTGATTAAACCCACAGCACATGAGCATATAGAGGCAGTTTTAACATGTAAAGTTACTTGCCAGAAGCTACGGTAGCTGAAAAGGACAAATGTCTCTCTTAAATTGGTAAGACAGTGTTTTAAATCTTTACTCTGCTACCATCTTCAGGTCCATGTGCGTCCACAGACTGCCTGCTTGTTAATACGGAGGAGCTCCAACTGGTTGCAGATAGACAAGTGGCCCGTCATGAGCTCTTATGTCTGCTCCTGACTGTCAGCTTGCTTGCTGTGAGTAAACCACCACCTTTCACTTCTACAGTGACATGAAGTCAGCCTTTACTGCTGGGATTATTACATTTAGTAAATCACAGACCAAGTCAGATATAAATGGCTAAGGAAGTTATTTCCATTTCCTGTCAGTATGGGTGAAAGGCTTCAGCAAAGAAACTCTTAGAAAATTGAAAATAGAAATTTTTTACCTCAAATAAAAAACATTTTAATTGTTGACAGAACTTGTCCAGCAGCTTGTGGTTGCTTTTTTACCGCGTCCCTGGTAGACTCTACTTGGAGCTGCAGTTCTTCTGTGCTGTGGCCAACTATGGACAGGTTAGATATTAAAATACTACGAATGGCACTAAGATTGTGAGCATGAGCTATTCCACAGTACCAGAGACATGACGTGTTTTCTGTTGCCAGGGTTTTCTCTCCTTCGCTCTGTTTGGTCTGGACAAACACTTGATGACACTGCTGTTTAAGAAGAGGTGAAGAACATTCATTGTAATGAAACATTTCCACAAGCTGAAGCAACTTTCAAATGTTTTTTATACTTACAACAAACTGTATGTTCTGTACACACTTAACACTAAATAGCATGTTGTCTCCATTGTCAAAAGGCTCAGAAAAATGGACATGGATATGAAAACCAGAACACCCATTATGGCCATTAAGAAGAGGTGGGCTAATAAGGTCCCTAAGAAGACGAGGCCTAATAAAAACCTTACGAATAGAAGGCCAGAGGATATCCCTGCAAACTTACAGAAACAAAGCAGTAGCGGCCCAGAGAAAAAGGATCCAGAGGAGGAAAAAGAGCAAAAACCAAAGCAGGCTAATTCAAGAGCAGAATGCTTTCAAGTGTCTGAAGAGTTCCCAGAAGTGATCATCCATTATGTGGCCGGTGTTTCTCAGATACCTGGTGCAGCACCAACCAAGAAGGACCCAAGACCCAGAGGAAGTGAGCGACAACACCAAGGGAAAGGCAGTAAGAAGAAAAGGTTAAAGAAATAAATCATTGTGCTGAGAACTTTAACCATCAGCTGATATCAAATACATTTAACATTTGTTCTGTGGATGTATTTTGATGGACTGATTATAACCTTTAAATCATCATGTATCAATTACAAAATGTTTGATTTGTTTGTATGTGTTCTGAGATACTGATGGTTAAAAGATAAAGCTGTGATGATTAAACTATACATTTTTTACATTTGGATTGTCTGTTAAGTCATTGTGCTTGTTTTTCTGTTATGTTCTGAGGATGCTTTTTGAGTAAACACAATGCTGGACGGGAAATAATTTGTCGGCTAACAGTTTTAAACCTTGGAAAATACACTTATTTGCTTTGTTGCCAACCTTTTAAACTCGCAGATTGATGCCGCTCTCTAATCTGTCGCTAATCTAAATATTAGGCTACAGCCAGAGGCTTAGCTTAACACAAAGACCAGGTTCTTTTCTCTCTTTATGCTAAGCTAGTCTAATTGTTTCCTTGCGGTAGTTTTATCTTCAGCCGTCAGACACAGGAGAGGCTTGACAGTAACTGGCGGTTCCGTTTTTGCTTGGGCTGAGCCCGAGTCCTTTTCTGCATGTTGTGTGTCTGCCTCCATGCCTGCCTCTCTCCATGTCAACAAACAGCACCTCCCTCTATGGTTCGCTCCAGGTTCACTCCCACATTCAAGGATTAGAACGTAAAGTGTAGTGAAACTGAAATAAGAATTGCTGTAAAGCAGTTCGTCTGCTGGTATTGTGTCATCACAATAGAAGCGATATAGAAAAACACAGGATAGACATGTTGGACAAATCTTTGTTTCTAATCTCAACTGTCAGTCTGAGGTGTTCCTACCTCAACTGCTACAGGAAATGCACTGCTTTGCACACATCTGGCCGTGTTCCCAGTGTGTCGGTCTGCCTCATTACCCAGCATCCCTCTGTGCTGTCCTATCTGAAAGCAGGCCTTTGCTTTAATGTATAATACATCACTCGATCCCAGTTTCTGATACGGCTGCTGACAGGAAAGTGTGGAAGAGAAGCTGGTTTCTGGGATTACTGCTCTCTGCGTGAGCAACAAAAACAGCTTGTCTTGCATTTTACCTCCGAAATGGTTTCAGAAGCTGTTTACTTGTGCTATTGTTAGTTTTAAAAACAGAGCAAAAATGCCACTTAATCTTTTAATGTGATTTTCTTTTTTGGGCAAACAGTGTGCTTATTGTGTTGTTGTCTAAATACTAAAAGTAGACTAATTGGATCGCAAGGAAAGGAAACTATTGACCCTCAGAATCAGCTCTCCTTTGCAGCCGTGTCGTCAGATTACATGTTATGGGTAAAATGTGCTGGTTTGAGGGATATTTGTATGTCTGTTAAAATAAAGATGCGTTGTCTTCTGTTCACCTACAAGCACCTTATCCGCTCTTCTGTGTAATGGACATTATTTGGGGGCTCCCAACCTTTTGTCTTGTGACCCTGCAAAATTAAGCAATGACCACTTGTGACCCACTTTCCTTGATTTCATACATCATGCCAACCAGCTGTGAGCGGATCAACTTAAAAACTATTGGCCAATTTATTTGCTTTAGTAATTTACAGGCAATATTATCCAAAAGTTAACAGGAAAAAAAGTGAAGATTAATAGAAGGTCCAATAAAAAAGAGGCATCATATTGTTTATTTATTTTTGACATTGGAAACAACACCTGTGGAAAAAAAAAAAGTCTAACCTCAGGCTCCTTTCAGCAGCATATTCAAAGCTTTTGCGCATATGAGCAATCCATCTGCAGATGAATGTGCTACTTAGCCTACTGTACCCTTTGGAGGGATTGTGAGGTCTTTTTTTTGTCTACTTTACCACATCCTGTTAGTCCTCTTTAAGCTCTTCCCTCCTCTTAAGTCTGGGAATCACAGGTCTAAGGAGAGACTGAAGGACTTGAAATGAATCAGGCCGGTTTCTAAGCTTGGCATGCTTTGGAGAACGACCCCTCACCCTTTTCTCTGCATTATATCGCCATCTAGTGGTAGCTGACTGAACATTTTATTTAGTTTAATCAAAACACCCAAATGTTGTGTGTTCACGATCATAGAGAATATTTTGAAAGGAGAAGCAGACTGGTTCACACTGGAAGCGTGGCGTGTGCTTGACGGCAGCGGAATGTCTTCATTTTCATTTTAAATCAATTTAAATGCATGAAAACAGGTTAGTGCCTTCAGACCGCCGGCGTGAGTCGCGCGGCTCACGCGCCGAAAATCTAGAGAATAGGAGGCTCGCCTTTTTTTTTTTTTTTACCGCGAGCCGCTCGCGATTCTTGGACAAAACACACGGTGAAAATGAAATGTGATAAGTGCTATTGATTGATCTCTGACAGCAATATTTACATCTCTTCCTTTAGTAAAAGTCACAGGCATGGAAAGTAAATTACGTCAACACTTCCGGTATGCTTTTTCAAAGTAAAAGCCCGATCTGGAATTCTGACTCCCCTCGTTTGTGCACAATGCTTTTATTTTGAAGTGTTTCCCGGGCCGTTGTTATTGTTGTTTTTTACTGTATAAGATTTCCAGAAAGTTATTTGATAGATGAAGTCGCTCTCAGGCTCCTTATTGCATTTCCTGCTTAATTTTCTTTGAAATAAACACACAGTCATAAGTATGTAAGCACTACATACATTAGATACATTAAAAATAAATAAATAGACTAGACTAGACTGCACGCAGAATTCTGCAAATCCATTCTCCGCATTCCAACAAAAAACACCAAACAATGCATGCAGAGCAGAATTAGGACGATATCCACTATTACCAAAATCCAAAAGAGAGCGTTTAAATTTAAAAAAACATCTAAAAAAAATGACCCCGACACGCTCCAGCCCTCACCTCATGAGAGACTGGACAGAGCTGCCCCCTCAGCCAGCTGGTCATGGGACTCCGTTCACAGGCAGAGCCCCCAGACACAAACCCAATTAGACTAAACCAAATTATAAAACAACAAAAAGAAAACTATTCAATACATTGGAAAGAATCAACCCAAAAAAACAGAGCAAACAGAGAATACACAGTGGCAGAATACCTGAGCACTTTGACCGACCCAAAACTAAGGAAATCATATGTACAGACTCAGGCAGCACAGCATGGCTATCGAAAGAGGCCGCCACAGGCAGACCTGGCTCCCTAAAGAGGACAGACTCTGCACCCACTGCACTCAACAGGAGGTGGAAACAGAGCTACATTGTTTAACTACCTGCACCAGGACATCAGAGACACATACTTCCCACTGATTACACATACCCCAAAAGACTTTGACAACCTGTTAAACAAAAACTGGGGCGGTGAAAAATGGCGAGGGGGCAAACCTATTTATATTGTTAACAATTAGTTATCCTGCTTTGCCTGTCTCTGCATTTTCTTTTCATCCTGGGGTGACACAGTGTTATTTTGACTAGATAAGAACAGTTCCCTACCTTCGACGGTGCTATTTACACAGCGGATTACAGCCTTCCTTCTTAAATAAACTGAGCTCTGGCCTGCTCATGTAACTTCAAGGATCAAGGATAGCCTATCTTCATTATCCCCGACCGGCAATTTGTTTTACAGCCAGCAGTGACACACAACATGACACATACAGTAGAAATAATTAATAAGAACAGAAGAAAAATACATGGGACTTCAGAAAACAAACTTAAAGACATTTATAAAGCGAACATATTCAAAGCCCACCTGAAGCTGCAGCCGACACGCAGCTGAGCTGAGCATGCTCTGAAGGCCTGTGCTTCATGTTTTACCTGTTTAACTTCTCAGACGAACTGTTTGTTGCTCAGTGTTAAATGTGTGTCGCCCTGCAAGCACTCAGACATTCGCAACATGTACTGCATGTGAAGGTCTATGTTTGTTTGCTCTTTGGTGTGTGAAGAATGCTCCTATTTGCTTATGTACAAGATCATGTGTGTGTGTGTGTGTGTGTGTGTGTGTGTGTGGGGCAGAGAAATATGTACAATTGAAAAGTGGGAACAACATGTTTTTTGGGGGTGCTAATGACTGCTTCAAAACTCTGTGACTTTAAAAGAAAATCTGTCAACGCTCTATGTGACATTCAAATACTAATGCAAATGTTGTGCCTTTACATCAGTAGCTTTAAAATATGTTTTTTTCCCTTGGGTACCTATCCATACCACAGCTTCTACAGTATAATGGAGCACAAATTACAGATGCATGTGGATTGTAAAACATGAAGGCGTGGGTCCCAGGGAGTTTCAGATGTTGTCACCTGTGCCACATAACCTGCATTCCACCCTCGAGACCGAGAAAAGAAGGTAGCAGGGCGTGCACACACAGGAGAGGCACAGCATTTAAACAGATAGGAGAGACAACAAACACAGATCAGATATGCAAATTATGGAGAGGGAGAAGAGGGAGGGGCTGTACCTCCAGGGCAACAAGGATTGTGATCAACATCAGGATGAATTAGTGGATAGCTGGGGCTGTATTTATTTTTAATTAGTTCATAAATTCATAATTTCTTCTTCTTCTTTTTTTTTATTTTTTATAAAATCTCTGAATCATTTTCATTTTGTAATTTTAGCAATATTATTAATGTTTAATAGTTTTCTCAGAATTTTGACTGCTTATACTGATGACTTTGTATCAATATTTTTCAACTTTTTAATAATCATTATGTCTTATATGTCAGAATTTTGACATTGTATGCCATAATGGTGTCTTTTTTGTCGATTTTTTGAATTTCTGTCACATTATTATGTCTTTTCATCTCATAACTATGACTAAACATGGGGATATTTTATAATCAAGGCCAAGTTTTCGTCTTTTTTTCCCCTTTCACTGGCTGGAATGGGTTTCCATAGCTTCTTAAATACTGAGGACGCGCTTGAGGTAGGCAGAGTCAGCCCCGCCCCTCGGCGCCTCTTGAAAGCGTGATTGGTGAAGTCGTTGTTGACAAATCGCTGATTGTGAAAGTTGCTGGGTGGGAACTAAAGTCAGACCTATGTGAAACGAAATTGTAACAGTCAGCCCAGAGCTATGTGACCGGTTTCGTACAGCGGACCATGTTTAGGCTTTTTTGTGTAGTTAAGGAGCTTCACGCAGTAATTTGAAGAGCTGCGCAGGTCTCGTTCCACCAGTTTAATGCTAAGCCTCACTTAGCTTGCTGGCTAACAGCTACTGAAGCTTAACTGACACATGGTAGAAGAGAGGGCACAACTGCGCTCAGAGGTGAGAGTGACTTTAATAACCTTCTTTTAATTGCCATAACGTCACTTAATGGCTATATGGCAACGCTTTAAATTGTCATAAAGAAGTCATTAATTCGTATGAAGTTGTTTTTGTTAACTTACGCAGTTAGCGCAGCACTCTGCTATCTTGTTCTCCTTGCAGCAGACGGTTGTAACGGCTAACTCCTCCTATGATTGTATCTGACAGAGCCAGACAGAAACATTAACATGAGGGCTCACCAGCTATGACAGCAACCCGCTGACACAGGAGGGAAGATCAACGCGATGGACGCGCCGCTGGGCAGAACCACCAACTTCAACTTTTCATATGAGGAGGAAGACCCGGACTCCTCTGCTGCTTCAGGCACCATGTCAGTAGACAAGCTCTTTCCGGCTCTCTTGGAGTGCTTTGGGATAATATTATGTGGATACATCGCAGGGAGGGCAAACATCATCACATCCACCCAGGCCAAAGGATTGGGGAACTTTGTGTCCAAGTTTGCCCTCCCGGCGCTGCTGTTCAAGAACATGGTTCTGTTGGACTTTGGTGATGTCATCTGGCCATTCCTGTGGAGCATCCTCATAGCCAAAGTGTGTGTGTTTTCCATTGTATGCGTCCTCACGTTGATTGTTGCCAGTCCTGAACACCGCTTCAGCAAAGCTGGGCTTTTCTCAATATTTGCCACCCAAAGCAATGATTTTGCTTTGGGATATCCCATAGGTAAGTATTACCTAAGGCTACCACCCACAGTGTTTGTCATTCACTGCTGCAACTGTAAGCAAGCTGTCATAATGTTTGCCCATACATCAGACAGAATGTATAATTATCCATTTGTTGCACTACAAACAAAGTTGGTTCTTACTGCTTTTCGGGGTCAAAATTTTGTTCGTGAGGAAAAATTCCCACACTGAGAGAGTGTGATCATTGTTTTTAGCAAAATAGGGGTCATTATTTTGTACACAAACTAGAGGATTTGCAGAAACATAAAAACAGCTCTTATCATACGTATGCTTGCAACATTTAATTAAAACTGACTTAATTAAAACAGGCAGGTGTGCTTGACAGATATTGAGAACCGGACTAACTGACACAGCAAGATGTTTCTTTTGACAGTCAGGTTTTCTAATAGCTATCTGAGCCTATTATTTGAATTATTAACAAATCTCATTTAAGCACAATTTAGTAAGTGGCAGTAATGAAAATTTCCACATCCATATTAGCACTTGTTTTTCATTCCAGCAGAATTCATAGCAAAAGCAACCCATTTCATTTTACACAGTTTACAATAGTTTCTAATAAATCTCACCATGTTATGTATTGTACCAGAATAAGCTTAAAGCTACTTTTTTGCCGACAGTCCCTTGGCAGGTCCCAATTAAAACATCAACAAAACGATAGAACAGCACTCAAGCAAACTAGACAACACAAGACACAAAATACAAAGTTACACAGAGTAGTACATCACACAAGTTGATTGCAAGGATGTTTAAGTACTTGGTTGCAGAGTTGAGTTGCTTTTTGCAAAACAATTTTTTCTTGACTTACTTGCAACAATTAAGATGCACAGTATGCTTTATTGATATTGAGCCATTTGTCTTAATCTTCATCCACAGTTGACGCCCTGTACCGGAGCACTCACCCAGAGTACCTCCAGTACATCTACTTGGTTGCACCTGTTTCCCTGATGCTTCTTAATCCCATCGGCTTCTCCTTCTGTGAGATCCAGAAATGGAAGAACCAGGGAAACCACCAGCAGAGCAAACTCCTGATAGCGGGACTTGTAGTTTTACAGGTCCTGAAGAACCCCATAGTATTCATGGTTATCATCGGCATCACCGCACACTTTGTCCTGCACCAAGAAATTCCTGCTTTCATGGCCCAATTTGTGGATGGTTTGGCCAACTCTTTTGGGGGAGCAGCTCTCTTCTACCTGGGTCTGTCCATGGTGGGCCAGTTGAGGAAACTAACACGATCCACAGTCGTGACACTGATATTACTTACTACAGCTAAACTGTGAGTAAAACACGTCTTTACTGTGCCTAAATGTCATTTTCTGTTATGGTTATTCAGTGCCTTTTATGATGATAGATGCCTAAGGACTCTACAGAGTCAGCAAGTCAGGGCTTTGTCAACTGCTCCCAACATGTTGTTTAGTGTAAGTGGTTTGGGTGACTCGGGCCTTTCTCAGACCACAAGCCTTTAACCTTAATGGTTGACATGCGTAGGATTGTACAGCATGATAATGGCCAGTGTATGTAAATATTTAAGTAGCACTGCATGTCTCAGTATCAAAACCAAATAATCTTTCTATTTGATTTTCAGGTTGCTAATGCCCCTGATCTGTAAGGACATGGTGGATCTGTTGGACAATAGCAACACCAGCGCTTTGAACCACTCAAGCCTCTCCAATTACGCCTTTCTTTACGGAGTGTTCCCCACTGCACCAAGTGTAGCCATCTATGCTGTCTATTATAACGCAGAGCTGGAAGTTGTGAGTTGTTTACATCTATCTGCCGTTTATCTCCACATTACCACATTTTCACCTGAACCTCACTTATAATGTTGAAATGTTTTGAATGCTTCCAAACAGGTAACCTCTGGGATGGTGGTCGGCACTTTTCTCTCCGCTCCAATAATGTATGTTTCTGCCTGGTTACTTTCAATCCCTTGGATGGATCCACAGGTTTTGATGAATTCACTGCAGAGCGTCACCTTTGACATAAGCATATTGAGCTTAATTGCACTGGTGAGTCACAACCACATGTCAGTACTGTTTGTTAGCTTGTTGTTGGCTGATCTCACATACTGACAAACAACGAATTCATTAAGTCATCTATAATAGATCACAGAGAAGTAAAAGAACAGGTTTGACCTGCTGTGTCTTTATAACCATATTTCACACCTCCCTTCATCTAACATTGCGACACATTGGAGAAGAAGCAGGTTTATATTAAAAGTTTCCAACATTTAGAAAGTGTGCGAACAGATGTTGAGAAGTCTACTTCCTGATTTAATGTCACTTTCAGTGTAACTTTTAGGGAACCTGAAACTTGTGGCTGTAAACTGTGAGAAAGTTGAGATAGTTTAATGTTTATTCAGTGATGTTGTTAAATATTAAGCAATGTTTTCTCTGACAGGTGTGGACAATTGCTGTTATGTTTTTAAGTAAGAAATTCAAAAGGCTACCTCACATGTTTACAGTAAACCTCCTCTTGGCACAGGTGAGCACACATCCTCTCTAAATTGACAAAACACATATATATGTGTAACTTAATCAGTAAATGCCTGTTTGTTATGATATGGTATCTAGTTTATAACTTGTGTCGGGATGATCCTGTGGAACTTCGTGATCGAAGTGGACAACAACATCGGACAGGTCCTGACTTTCACAATACTATGTACCTCACTCTACAGCACCTATGTGTGGCCAGGTACGCTGTGACTGCACAAAGCCAATCATCCACATTAGCCTCACATTAAAGGGCTTAAGATTGATTGCTGATTGTGTAATGCACATTTTGTCTTTTTAGGTCTGATAGCACTCTGTCTTGTGCTCATGAAGCAGTATGAGGATCTGAAAGTTTCTCCAGCCGTGTTGGTCCTCGCAGGCTGGGGGTGAGTCATTTTGAACAAGACCCAACACAGAAATGAAACTAACGTAGTTTGTCTGCTCCGCCAAAAGTTGTGGCAAAACCAGATTACCTGCCCTACAGTAGAATTCACATGTTGGGACACTTAAGCACATTAACAAGTTCAAACCCCAAACTAAGATTAAGTGTACTGAGGAGGAGTGCCAACATAGTTTAATATAAATCATTAAACAGACTCTTAAAGTCCCTGCTTATTTAATGTGCAATCCTGTTTCACTCACTTGTTAATGTGTCACATTTGTTCTGTATATTAACAGGTTTCCAGCCTTAATAACTATTGTGCTGTTATTTTCTGGGGAACAAATGTCTGACACTATCGACTCCTCCTTCTTTTACGGCAAACCACAGGTAACATAAGTGAAAATCATCCAGTTCTCTGCCACTTAAGAACCGTTTTTTAAATCTGCATTTCTGTATGCGTTTCCTTTTTAACAGATAATCTGCACCTCAGTGGTAGTTGCCCTCGGTATATTGCTTGGAGGGTGCTCTCTTGTGTGCCTCAGTAGAGGAAGCTGGTCCAACAATGAAAATGTCCAAGAGGAAACCACTACCGAGGATCTTATTATTGAAGTTGATCCAGAAATCCTGACACCGTCTGAGCCTGTGACATCGTCGGGAGATCTCAACAGAGGTACTTTCCACTAAGGAGATTTTTGTTTGAAGGTGTCACTTCAGTGACAATGAATAAAGACTAAAATGCTAAGTACAATAGCTGTTGATTAAAGTCACGACACATGAGCATAAAGAGGCTGTTGAAACATCTGAAGTCATTTTTTTAAAGCCAATGAAATTACGAAATCACAAATTAAACACCGACGAGTCAAAATTTAAGGGGAAGAAACATTTTTACTGGATTTCCTTATCCGGAGGCAACGTGACATGTAAGGTTCCTGATGAGTTCAGTTCCTTATCTAAAGTAATACAGGCGACACTGAACACATCATCTTGTTGAATGCTGATGTAGGAAGACAAAAGGACACGAAAGGAATGTAACGATGTGAGAAACACTATATTAATCGATGCAAACAGGTACGACAAGTGAACACAATAAAAGTTAAATGAATGTGTTTTGAAGGTCATTGGGTTGGTTCTGTCTATTGTGACTCTCACTCTTACTCCACAGATTATATCACTTGCTCTTTGCTCTTTCAGTATAAACACATAGACAGGATGTTTTGGTAATGGGGTCAACAATCAGTCTGACTGTTATCTCTGTTATCAGCGTGCCTCATATGTGATTGTGCACCACCCCAGCCCATGCCTGACATGATCATCAGCGCAACTATAAACAACACACCAAGCACACTCGCAGGTATTGTATTAATAAAAAACATATGTGCATTTCCATTTCCAGCAGCAATAATCATGTGATCATTGAGTGAAGAATGTCCAGCTTTTGTTTAAATTCAATAAGGAACAGTTTGTGAATCTGTGTTCTGCTGCCCCCCTCAGGTCAGTGTGAGAACAGCTGCGCGTCCACAGACTGCCTGCTTGTTAATACGGAGGAGCTCCAACAGGTTGCAGATAGACAAGTGGCCCGTCACGTGCTCTTATGTCTGCTCCTGACTGTCAGCTTGCTTGCTGTGAGTAAACCACCACCTTTCACTTCTACAGTGACATGAAGTCAGCCTTTACTGCCTGCATTATTATATTTAGTGCATCACAAGCCAAATCAGATACAAATGGCCGAGATGTGTAATTTCCACCTCCTGTCAGTAACACTGGAAGGCTTCAGCAAAGAAACCCATTAGAAAATTGTTGCGTCAGTCTTTATTGGCATTAGAAGATAACACCTAAACTAAATAAGACTGAACTGTAAATACCAATGGATCTAAATGTGTCGTAGCATGTGATTGTAAACCTGCTAACACCTGGCTTTTTTTCTTAAATGAAAAGGTTACAATATGCATTCAGACCTGGGTCAAATGACTCTGCGGTAATTATAGCCTCCGCTCTGATCGGCATTGATGGGAACACAAAACCTGTTTCAACACGCTAATCTCCGACCCCTCTCCGGCGCGATGCTATGCTCCGTCGGTAACTTCTGCAACTCCTCGTCATCTCAGCTACAAATTCCGCCCGTCTCCGTCCAAGCAGCGCTCGAACATCGTTCCAAATTTGTCGGCGCCGAGTTTGATAAATAGACTAAGTGATAGATACAATAACGACCTAACCACCGTAACATCTTCACTTTTTACTAACCGTGTTGCGGGCGCGTTTGTGACGTCAGACGGTGATTCAGCAGAGAAGAGTATACTCCACTGGCAATGGGAACAGAGACAATCGGCATCTATTAGCGGGTCTTCTCGGATCTGAATAACCCGCGTCAACGTGCTAAATTTAGGGTTAGGGTTAGGAAAGGGGTATAACTCTAAATATAGAATGTTACAAAAATGGTTTGTAAAAACTGATTTTATTAACTAGTTCTGTCAACGTGATTCGTGAGCTTTCCATCGTGAAAATAAAACCCCTCTTTTTATGCTGTGTTGACAGAACTTGTCCAGCTGCTTGTGGTTGCTCTTTAACCGCGTCCCTGGTAGACTCTACTTGGAGCTGCAGTTCTTCTGTGCTGTGGCCAACTATGGACAGGTTGGTGATCAAGACACTAGAAACAGTACCAAGATTGTGAGCATGAATTGTCACACCGATGTCATGATGTGTTTTCTGTTACCAGGGTTTCCTTTCCTTTGCCCTGTTTGGCCTGGACAAGCATTTGATCATACTTCCATTTAAGAAGAGGTAATTTTAACAACATACTGTATGTGTTGTGTATGTATAGTATACTACTCTTAACAAGTGTTTGTGTCCATGCCTTTATGTTTTGCTTCTGTGTGTGTGAATGGTGTTAGGTTATACAGCCTGTGGAATAGAAGAAAGCGATACGAGCAGCCGCAGACTGACTTATCCGAGGACATCAGGATGACCTGCAGCCAGTTCACCAAATACCACAAGATCCAGTGTGTTCATGAAATTGTCAAAATGAGAAGGTGAGGGCACATAGCCTTAGTCGCTGTTACTCTGGTCAAAGGTTGAGGAGAACTGTCTTGAATAAACACGTTTCCTGACTTGTAGAGAAACAAATGCAGTTGGTCATTCACTAAACAAATGACTTTAACAAACCGCATGTGGGCTACAACTGGTTCTTTTCTGCTTTTATGTTGATGCTTGGGTGAATACTTCTTTTCACTTTCAGGTGTGGGAAGAGGACTATGGTGGACTGTTTTCTTGGCTGTGAACTGGTGGAGTGGCTCCAGCAGGTGGGCTTGGCTCAGGACGTGGGCGAGGCGGTACTGTATGGAACAAGGTTAGAGCAGGGGGGTGTGCTCCAGCACATCAATCAGGAACACGGCTTCCAAGACAGTCAGATTCATTACCGCTTCTTGACATAAGTCTCAAGGGTCAAAGTCGACATTGGTTTTTACCAAAGATAAATGGCATTTTAAGTTCAGACAAAAGAACTGGAAAGTGCAGCTTTAGGTCCCGCACAAGGGATAAACAATACTGACCTTTAAAGAGTACCTGTTTGCACTGTCCACACTGTACAGAACAGCACAATGCTGTCAAGTGAAGCGAAATATTGAAGCGAACAACACAGTTTGGTATTGTGTGGACGAGTTCTTAAAGGGAATTAGCAGTTTATATTTTCAGTCATATTTTAGCAGTTCTAAATTTTACATTGGTGAGATCTGAAGTTGCAACATCGCGACAACAGTTGACACAGAACCGTGAGTCGCTGATGATCATACATGTCCAGAAAATCCCCTATTTATCTGCACCAAGCCATACAATCAGAGGTAAAACTGAGGACCCCAAATCACATTTAAAATCCTTCTTGGTGTGAAAAAACGGCAACATCCCATTAAAACTGTACATGATGGGTACGTTTTTAAATTCTAATTAAAGTCTTCAACAGACAGACTAAGAAAAAGTTTTTAAGATACGCCAGTTTCTTATACAAGTTAATATGTTACACTTAATTTACAATGTCAGACAGCTAATCTGTCGGTGTTCCCTGCCCTGTGTCACACTGTTGTAGTGATGTTGCTGACTCCTTTTAACTGCATGAAGCCAATGACTCGCATATTAACCTAAATGAAAGGACTGATAGCCATAACTACTGAAGAGCCAATTATTCATTTTTAAAGGCTGAAACAAGACTTTGCTGCTTTTTAAGGGCCGTCTTGCAGACGGTTTTATACAGCCAGTACATGCACTCTGACCTAGAATTGTTCTGCTTAATGTGATGTCATAGTGTGAGCAATCATACACAAAGAGTTCACTCAGTCCACTGCTGAATGTATTATTTTCTTGAGGGGGACCCTTCAATGTATTATCACTCTTGTACCAAAGCCAGTTGACAAAGGCAAGAAGGAACATGTGATCATGCCTTATCAATAAGTAGTTTAATTATTTATTGAGTTAGTTTCACAAGTTAACTTGCTTCGTGACATAAAGCATTGTAGCTTTGATAACCTGCAGTTTCACACGACTTTGCATGTATTTAGAGCAGCGGCCTCTCTGTTAATCTGAGCTATGTTAGCAGCATTCAAATACATTTCAGCAACAACCTCCATTCATTTTCAGTGCAGCTATGGCCATTTTTATGTGCAACAAAAGAAGACTTGCTCTCTAAAACTAAAACACATGATTAAGAGATTACCATTATGTGGTAGCATGGACTCAGGGAAAGTCAATGCATGTGAGTACTTCAACAGTGTTGAACTTGAAAATATTCTCTGTAAAAATCGTAATGAGATTGAAGTTGGATTTTATTTGTAATATTTTTTAGTCGCTCTGCTAAATTAATTATATTTTGTGGCTTTTTAAAGTCCAAATGTTTTTTTTTACATGTTGAGAAAACTGTTTTAACTGCTTTTTATTCTGTCAAAGGGCTGTATAAATATATATATATATATATATAAATATATATATATATATATATGTGTGTGTGTGTGTGTTTGATTTATTTGAAAATAAATTTTATTGCCAAACCCTCAAATCACGTAATGAATTTATTATCACCTGTTTCTGTTGATACATAAAAACGTCTAGTTCTTATTGTACAACATGGGACTCATGAATCTTACCTGTACTGCCTGAGTACCATGGGCTGCTATTATACAATGGTTTGATGATTTACCACTCAGTTATGTTCTGGTTTTGCTCATTTATTGACTGAAGGGTAAACTACAGAGGCTAATGCTGCTACAGCTTTGTGGTTCCAGCAGTTCTCAGGCCTCTCAGTGTTTGCTGTACACAGCCATCTCCTCCTGCACAGAGCCTGAGAACAGATTCACCAGAGAGTCAGGTTCCTTGACCCCATGTGAAAGCACTTCCTCCATCTGTGTCATCTTCTCCTTCTCTAGCTTCCTCATGCTTTCTGTGATCTTCTTTCCTCTGTCCTATAGACAAAAAACAAGCAAAAGAAATGTCAGCACATTTTTGACATAGTAAAAGCACTATGACAAATTACACATTTAGGTTAATTGCATGTTTAAATTCATTTTCAAACCTTGTAGGAATCAATGATGGCGGCCACCAGTTCATGTTTAACAAACAACTCATGTTTTCGGTCTGGTTTGCTCTGGAAGCGAGGTTTCTTCTTTACTGGGTCATCTGGCCCGTAACTGGGAGAAGTCGTCTCCTTCAGCTGAGTAATGTTACTCACAAAGATGAAAGGTTTGAAGACCGACCTGTGGTACAAAAGAATCATCAATAACTGCAGCCAATATGAATTTAAAGGCTGCTTTATCCGCTGAAGTGCTTTACCTGTCAGGGTCTGGAGTTGCTGTGAAATAGTGAACACCTGGTAGAGCAGGATCACTGGGTATCACAGACACCATACTTCCTGTTGTCATGAACATGCCCTCCATGTTGATGCCACTGTCTTTATCCCTCAGGATATCCATCATCCTCTCAGCCGTGATGTGACCTATAGTAGAAAAAAATCCACACATGCATAAACAATGCTAGAACTATTTCTTCCTGTGTTTTACTCTGAAGTGTGCACTACTAACCGTTGCTCTTTTTCAGCATCTTTTTCCCCTCGCAGTATCGGCTCCCAGCAGCTTCTATTCGGGCTGTAGTCGTGAAGGAGTACACTGTGGCAAAGTTGAACTTTGTCTTTCCATCCCACCAGCCTTTGTTTCGTGCATATTCCCTCATTTCTGGATGTTCCTTGTCTATCTTAGTCGTTATGTTGTACTCGTTTGAGATGTTACGAAATCCAGCTAGAGGAAAAAGAACAAGAGGGTTAATGCAGAACACAGAAGAGATTTTAAAAGACATCTGGGTAGGCTGCTGCTGGGACGTCTCTCATTGAGAAAAATAACTTGCCAGTGCTCTCTGGTGGACAAACTATGTCATGGTGACACTGATATTAAACATTTCTCATCTGTTGCCAACATACACCAATATATCTATAATTAACAAATATATGTGTGATTAAATTTAAATCAACTGTGATGATACTGAATGCTAAAAAGGGATTTTAAACTCATTTCAAATGTGTATACTTCTTCCAAGTTACCTTCCACTCTCTCTGCTGCCCAGTACTTCCCTGACGTCTCCAGCAGCCACGCCTCCTTCCTGTCTGAGATGAGGAAGCTGTTGTGGTAGGTGAAGCCAGAGTCATCCTCCATACAAGATCCTCCTTGCCCATATTTCTCCAGCAGCTCAGCGATTACATCTACAGCTCTTTCAGCGGTATCAGCTCTCTCCAGTCCAAGCCTGGAAAATTAAAGAGTCACAGATTCATCTTTTGCGTCATATTTAAGTGCTTTGTGTGAACAAATAGCTGTTACAGGGTCTTTACCTGACCAAATCCATGCCAAGAAGAGCTTCCTCGTCATCTGCACTCTCTCTGCCCCACACGGCTTCATTTCCAATACACACTTGATGCTCATTCGCCCCCATTTCTGCCCCCCACAGCCATGCTGGTTTGCTCAACACAACTGCATACGTGTGGGCAACCTGCTCGATCTCAATGTATGTACACTGTTCACAGAGGAACAAGACACAGGGACAAAAGCTGTTAGCTTATCTAAAGGCACATTCACCAAATGTAGGGTGGTTGGAGGGCAAGTTTACTGTGTCACCTACCTCCACCTTCTTCCCTGCCTCATAGTCTTTGGCAGGAAAATACACAACCTCCTGGACTTCATCACAAGGCCTGTCTGAGTTTTTCCCGAAGATGATGCGTTGTCCCACAGTGGAAGGGGGCAGAGCGACAAAGGTGTCACAGGAGGAGGGCTGCATTTTGACTTCCTGACAGTAAACGGAAAGAAACTGGACAGGTTAGGTTACGCACATATTCAATACATATTCAGACATATTTGGAAGCTTGGTTAGCAAAGCATTATTGGCTCAACACGTTGCAACATGTCTCACTGTCTAAAGTCCAGATTTAGAGCTAATGGGGCGTTCTATTTACCTTCGGAAGTCGGAGGTCGGAACTGGGAATGTCAGCATTAAGTGTGTTTAACACCCCACAAACAAACAAGCCAGTGTGCAGTGAGATGTAAAGCTGCGACTCATGAGCTCATTAACCACAACAGTACTCATTCAACAAGGTGACATTACCTGTGTTTGCACTGTACGTATCAATGTGTATTCTCGTGTCTGTTTGATTATATGGTTCACGTTGTCTGACACGGAAGCAGTACAGTCACGTGACCGAGCTGAAGTAAGTTTCATTTTTGGCGTGAAGGCAGTCGTGTACTAACCATACAGTCATAGGTACTAACCTGCTAACAATTAATTCCATAAAATGTGTGTGTTTTATTATTATATACGTTTATTCGTCGTGTTTGTATTCCTCCTCCTAGATTACGATGATAGAAGTTGGTTCCTTAGTCATTTTTATTTGTTTCCATAACTAAACAATTTTTATTCATATTTTTAACAATAAAGGGGACAAATAGTGTAGTGGAGACCATTTTTATCTATTTCTTTTTCTTTTTTCTTTTTTTCCCCCTTGTGTGTTTTCTGTATTTTTTTTTCTAGTATTTGTAGTTTTTGTATAAAAAATTTGTATCCCTTTTTTAACTGTTTTATCTTATTATTGTGGCAGATTTGTACCATAAACCAATTCAATTGATTAACATAGCTTTTGATTTACATTTTTCATTTTATAACAATACAAATTGCACTTGATTTGGTGGAAGAATATAACAGGAATCTAACGCATAAGTCTAGTGTAATTCACCTCTGTAGTTCGTCGGCTCCCCCTTAACACCAACATGAAACCATCTTCATGAAGCGGATTTGTTTACATGCGGAGGAAGCTAGCGTACGCCAGCATCTCAGCTAGCCAGAGAAACGCTCATTTTCTCTCACAGCTGACATTAAAGGTCGTCAGCCATGGGGAAATCGTTCGCAAATTTCATGTGTAAAAAGGATTTTCACCCTGCGTCGAAGTCAAATATCAAAAAGGTGAGTGCTAGCTACAATAAGCGGTACTGTTTGAGGTAAGAGGGCATCCTAGTAGCCTGTTAGCTATCGAGCTATGTTTGCTAACAGTGCATTGCTACTGCTAGCTCAGCCTGCTACTTGATGAACATTATGAACATTGATAATAATTTGATAAAAAAGTGTTGACCTTCGAGTAGAAGCTGTATTCTCATTATTTTAAGCTTAGAGAAAAACGTCTCAGCTGAACTGGGTCGTTTGAAACGTAAAATTAGCTGCTAATAGTTGATGTAGCTAGCGTTGGATAAAACTAGCTTCAGTTAATCTTAGACGTTCTAAATTTAACGTTTCAAGTGCAATGTTGACTTTATCTTTCTTTAACCCACTTTGCTGTTGTGGTCTTTAGGATGAGAGCCAAACTTAATATTCTTAGCAATTCTTCATAATTTTCTATCGCAACTTATAGAGGTAACTACATTTTGCTCTTCGCAAACTTTTGCTTTCCACTAATATGATTTAATCTCAGTGTCATTGTAGATGTATGTCCTACTTAGTGTGTGTATTAACTACTTCAATTAATCAATTTGCTGACAAAGTCATTTATAGGCTACTTAATGCTTACACTATTTTAGCCTTACCACTCAGATATAATTAAGAAGAGATTTAAGAAAGGTTTGCCTGCTCTGTGTATTGTTTGCTTTTTAGCTGTAACTAAAATATATATCAGTTACCTTCAGAATTTATCTTACAGTTTATGAAATACCTTAAATAGTGTAAAAATGATCACTGACGTTTCGAAGAGTGAAACATTTACATAAGTCTTAGAGAAGCAACACATCTTAGAGACCTAGAATGTTTGTTTGTTTGTTTTGCTCTTAAAAGTTGTTTACTAAAATGATTCTTTTGTTGATAGACTGATCAATCAGTTGATCATTCAATTAATCATTTCGGCATTAATAAGATTTTAAGAATAGGTAAAGGTAAGTTACAGTAGTAGGGCTGCGCAGTATGTGTGTTTCTGTCTCGCAAGTAGGAAGACCCAAAACTGTAGTTGGAAATATAGCACCAACCAAGTATTTAAGATGTACGCTGTGATTGTTTTCCCCTTAACTTACAGGTATGGATAGCAGAGCAGAAACTGACTTTCGAGAAGACCAAGCAGGAGGAACTTATGCAGGCCTACCTGAAGGAGCAGGAGACTTACAACAACAGGTTAGATAAATATTGCACAGCACTGATGCAGAATGAAACAGTGTGCCTCCAACAGACCTGCTTTTTAAAATATGTTGCGTAATTTTTTTTTTTTTGCCTCTGTGCATTAGAGGCAGATGGACCTCTACCTACTCGAACACTTTTAAAGAATGTTTGAAGTTCAACATTATTTTCTGAATTCTAGGTTGTTGATGGGGGATGATCGTGTTAAAAATGGCCTCAATTTCATGTACGAGGCTCCACCTGGAGCATCCAAAGGTAAATCATTAAATTAATCTGAGCCAAGCAATTGTGGTTCCTGCTGACTTAATATTTATGCCAATCTGAAACACAATTTTGTGCAAATAATGTTTTAATACTTGTTCATTTGTTTTGTTTTATATTCATATTTGTCTTCTCTACTGAAGAGGAAAAGAAAGAGGTAAACAATAATATACAACTCAACAATTAATATGCATGAGGCTTTGCACGTGTTATGCCTGTTAGGTTTGCTTTATATTGTTTCCAGTTATTTATACCAAGACGTTCATAATGAAAATGTGTCTTATTTTCAGGATGGTGAAGAAGAGTACAAATTTGAGTGGCAGAAGGGAGCTCCTCGAGAGAAGTAAGCAGTTGTTTTCTACACACAATTAAATAGTCTTGGTCTTTTGTCTTTCCATCTTCTTGGAATTTACTTTTTCTTCTTTTCTCCTTAATTTTCTCACGTAGGTATGCAAAGGATGACATGAACATTAGAGATCAGCCATTTGGAATCCAGGTGTGTGGTCTCAAACTGTGGTTTATATTTAAGGGTTCAGTGATTAGTAACAAACATTGACTTAAAAAATGGTATCTGCCAAATAATAGCTGTTTATTTATCTCATATTTTTGCTTTTGCCTGTGTGGTGCGCTTTAGTTTTCACTCTTTTGGTTACTTTAAAGCTTTAACGTGAAACGTAAAGAGAAAGTCATGCTTTGGTTGCAATGTTTCCAAAACATTTTCACACTAACGTCGCCTGTGGCTAACAGCAGTACTACACATGTAGACAGTGTTTTTAATAGCAACCTAATGCAACACTGGGAATGAACACGTTTTTAATAGTAAAACAGCTCTCGCCATGAATTTAAAGTAAACCAAAGACATTAATGAGATATATTCTGTCTAACAACATGGTGTTGTTATTTAACAGTACCTAACTCTGCTTTTCTTTAAATTAGTCAAGTTTATTTAGAGCACGTTTAAAAACAACTGATGTTGACCAAATTGCTGTACAAGAGAATCCACTTACACAATATAACTAAAATACTAAAATAAATAAATTAGCAGAATAAAACGGATAAGAGCAGAGATAAAACTGCAAAACAGAATAAATATAAAAGAATTGCAGGCCGGTATAAGATAAAATAGGAAGAGTCAAGCTCAACTGGAATTGAAGGCCATCGAGAAAAGATGGGTCTTTAGCAGCGACTTAAAAATGTGAAGCGACTGCAGTTCTAATGTGGATCAGTAGGCTGTTCCAGAGCTGAGGAGCAGCCACCGCAAAGGCACGATCCCCTCTGTTTTTGAGCCTTGATCTTAGGACTTCTAATAACAAGTGGTTGGCTGACCTAAGTGGTCTAGCTGGGGTACAGTATAGTATTGCAGGAGACAGACAAGATAAGATGGAGCCGTTCCATTTAAAACCTTAAAAACAAAATGTTAGAATCAATCCTGAAGTGGACAAGGAGCCAGTGAAGGGAGGCCAAAATTAGCGTAATACTGTCATGCTTTTTCCTCCACGTCAGCAGCGTTTTGCACAAGCTGAGGCGCCGCAGAGACGACCGTTCTACACCCACATGCAAAGAGTTACAGTAATCAAGCCAGGATGTAATAAAGGCATGGATAACTCTCCTAGTCTTTTGGATGGAGATAAGGCTTTACCTTAGCTCAGAGCTGAAAGAAGCTGGTTTTAACAACTGAGGTATAATTAGTTTGCATATATAATTCCGATTGTCTGTTTTTAACTTCCCAGGTGCGCAACGTGAGGTGCATCAAATGTCACAAGTGGGGCCACGTGAACACGGACAGAGAGTGTCCTCTCTATGGGCTGTCGGGTATCAATGCCAGCTCTGTGGCCACAGAGGAGGCAGCAGGTAGAGTCCACACAATAATAACATCATGTTTTCTGTGTAGCATTTTTATTAAAGAATTGACATGTATGTGAGGAAACCACAACAATATGATATCCAGATTGTATTTAGATTTTAATGAATTAAACATGAATAAGAATTGATTAATTTAATCATCAATAGAAATGTGTATCCACAGATAAGCAGATGAGACCTGTAATGATTAATCCATTTGTTGGCCGCTATCAAAATAATCGCAAACCATGTTGATAATTGTTTTTTTATTTTAAGAATTTGAAGAAAAAGGGGTAAAAATTCCAGCTTCCGAAATGTGAATAACTTCTGCTTTCTTTACCCAAATTTTCTGATATTTTATTCACCAAATAACTAATCTATTAATTGCTGGTTGCAACCCTAGACATTATATATCCTCTTAAATTTGGTTCACATATATGGCACATCGGTAATTGTTACAATTGTTACAACTTATCGATTACAAATAATCGAAAGGTATACATGGACATTTTACCTGCTGGAAATTTTGTTCCTAAAAATTCAGTGAAACATGCATTGTTGATTGTTTTCTAAAGGAGAAGGTGAGCAGTATGTGGTAAAAACAACAGGGATCCAGATCATCAGTGCGGCCTGATGTTTGTGGCCAGTATTTCAGCTCCACTCAGTCAGAGTTTGCAGCAGCTACACCTACTGTATCTCTCCTCTCGCCGTTTCAGCTGGAGCTCCAGGCTCGAGCCGATTCCGAGTTCTGCAATCAGCCAGTCTAGTTGTAGAGTAATAATGTTTACCCTGGGAGAGTCCAGTCAGTGCATGGTGTTGATGGTGGAGTGCTGTAATGGTCCCCCTCCTGTGCGGGGAGAAAAAATGTAATTATTGTGTATTCTGATTCCCCTAACTGCTGCTTTGGCAGAGAATGATATTGTATGATTTGCTCAGCCGGAAGTGGAGTGAGTTGATTTGATGTCCCATTCTGTTAACAAAGCCGCCCCTGAAATTCCCACTGTGGAGATAGTGGTTGGCATGGCTTTGACATCAATGGGACTCTGAGGCTGTGATTTGTGCTAACAGGTCCGTCGATGCACCCCTCGGAGTTAATGGCGGAGATGCGAAACAGTGGGTTTGCCTTGAAAAAATGTGTCCTTGGTAGGAATGCTACGGTTTGTGATCCAGCGCAGGTAATTGTCTGTCTCGCACTCCCATCTTTGCACACATAGGACGATATAGACGCACACACATACGTTCAGAACTATACTTTTGGTATGTCAGTAGCATATATAGATGCTGCAAAGACGCCTGTTATTTGGGCAACTTAAGGTCAGGTGAATTGAATAAAAAATATCACCTATTTTTAAAGGTGTTGATGTAATGAAATAGAGATTAGCCTGTGAGAGTTGTATATATTGTAGTTTCAATTACAATACAATGTGCTGCCATGTACGTTTGCAGGATTACGTTGCCAGTGAGGAAGAGGAGGATCCAGAGGTGGAATTTCTCAAGTCATTAAGCACCAAGCAGAAACAGAAGCTGCTCAGGTAAAATCATTACTTTTTACATATTTTGAATATGTGCAAGCCTTATATTGATAGAATAAACACGGGAAATCTTGGTTAATAGTTATAAATTATAAACTTTCTGTTTATTTTTATTTTCCATATATTTTAATGAGATTATTAAATGGAGTGTATCACACTTCATCAGATAGTTGTTACCCATTTTGGTTGCTTATTTTACATTTACCTTAAAGGTGCTTAAGCGCTTTCCTTAACCTTTTGGTGTGACTCATAGACTTAATTATGCTAACATGTCTTTGTAGATTGTAAATTAAATGTTTGTATTTCTGTTTTACAGAAAACTCGACCGCCTGGAAAAGCAGAAGGCCAAAAAGAAGAAGAGCAAAAAACAGAAGAAGAAGAGCAAAAGGAAGCACAAGAAAAAGCAGGAAAGCAGCGAGAGCTCGAGTGACTCCTCCAGTAGCAGCAGTAGTGATAGTGACAGTGGCTCAGATTCAGACAGCCGGGGCAAGTTCAAGAGCCAGAAGAGAAAGAAGAACAAGAAAAAAGATTCCTGTCGGGATAACAGCTCGAAGAGCGAGCGACAAGTCAAGAGTCAGAAAAGGGCCTCCTCTCACAGGAGCAGGTCAGCGAGCCCTCACACCAGACAGAAGCGGCCTGAAGAGGAGTCCGCAGATTATAGACAAACAAGGACAGAGAGGGGAAGGAGCGGGAGTCGACAGCGCAGCCCGGAGAACAAGATGAAGCCGGAGGGAGGTCAAGAGAGAAAGAGACACAGCAGCAGGGACAGGCAGAGACCGAGCAGCTCCAAGTCCGCTTTGGACAGAAGTAGGAGCCGCGAGAGAGGCAGGGAGGACAGAGGTAAAGACGCGCGTCACAGCGGAGATGGGGAGAGGAACAGAAGTAGCACAGATGGAAGAAAGGGCAGAACAGCAGATGGGAGGAGCAGAAGCAGGGAAAGGAGGAGAGACAGGGAGGGCAAGGGAAGGAGTAGAAGTAGAAGTAGGGGGAGAAGAGAGAGAAGCCAAGACAGAGCAAAAAGAAAGCACTGATGATCATAGTTCCCTTCTTACATTATGAGACAAAACGTGAAAATATTTTGAGTGTTACTTTGCGATGAATATTCTCCATCACAGTAGTGTCCCTCTACTTAAAACTGCAGATATTGTGTGCTCGCCTCCTTCTCCTCCAGCAGAGGGAAGCAGTCGACAGGAAATATGGAGATGCAGCTCATTGCACTCTTGTGTTGTCTTGTACTGGATGAAAGGCTCTAAATTAATTGATTAACATTGGAAGCAATTTGCGGCTATGATCCACTGATGGAAAAATGTTGGAGTCATTGTAATTGTAAAATGTAAATTGTAATCGTAGGCCAGTAGAAAGACTCTTTGTGTTGCTGCAGTTTTATCTTCCATTATTGTGTCTTTTATTTTGGAAATATCGACGTTGTAAGCTGTGATGCTCGGACGGCTGTTGATTCCTGAAAAATCAGGACTTTTATTTTCTGATTAAATTTTTAATCTCAGTTTGACGCGGTGTCTTTTGATTTTTGCAATGAATGAAATGGCAATTTAATATTAGGATTTTTTTTCCTTCTGATTGATTACCGTTACTTTTCCCAGCACTAATCACTAAATTAAAGCCTTATAATGTTTCTAAGTTTTAAATGAGGACGGTTTACGGGGATGACATGACGCAATGTGGTAACATTGTGAAAAAAAAAACGTCCCGTCCTTCGGTTTTTTGTTTTGTTTGTTTTTTTATTTACGTTTTTTTTTCGTCACGCTCAAACAAAACAAATATGACTTCCTGCCAAATATCCAGCGTGTCAATCCTGCCGATACAAAAAACTAAATAAAAACACAGGTGCACTATTAGCTATATACACATATTATTTTACTAAATTAGACAAATGTTTTAGATTTTGATACTGTAAAACATTTCGGTATTATATTAATGGCTATTTTATTTTTTTCTTCCTGTTATATAAATTATTTTTTAGGCCTAAAATTTAAAATATTTTTAGGACGTGCTGTTTTAACAAATGTAGTTACAATTTTATCCAGTTTTAAAAAAAAAAAACCCAATGAGCTCTTTATCTGAAAAACAAATTAACTTCAGTTTCTAAATTTGACGTCTTACAGATTAAATTTCAACATTTCCCTGAAGTATTCCTTTGACTTTTATATTTTGGCTGAAATTCAAATTGGCGATCTAATTTGGTCGTTTTCACTATCCGGCCGTTTTCTTGAAGCCGCTGTTGCACAAAAGGAAATGAAAATAATTTCCCTCTATTGCCTTCTGGTCAATTTAACATCCTCTTCAAAAAAAAAAAAAAAAAAAAGAGGGTGTCTGGGTGAGACGCTTTCCCCTGACGTATTCCCGCTGCAGGTCTCGCGCTGTAATTATTCCCGGCTTTTTCTTTGAGAGTCGGACGCTGCACTGGGTAAGCACAAAGAAGTCAGAGAGCATCCTTGAACCCTTTCAATGCGGGGCCACTGATATTCAAATAACACGCAGGCACCATTTAACTGCGCTGAGCAGAGAGCATTTCAGATTCAACATTTGCATGTGACTCTTTGCCCCTTGTGTTTTTTTCCCCCTAAAGTTTAAAAAAGTGTTCCCAGAACATCTCTGTGGTTTCTGGCGAGGAGAAAAAAAAAAGACGCCGTATCCTCTTTCTCGCTCCATCGATTGGTATGCAAATGAAAAGCAGTTAATTTGGACAATTAGAATAAATATTCAGGGACCTTTGTCATCAAACCCCCTCGGAAAACCCCCCGATAAAGTGAAAGTGAACAAAAGATGTCTCGGAGATTAATTAGATATTTGATAAGACACGAATCCCTAATCGCAAATACAAGACACATGGGGCTGCGCTGTGCTCCAAGTCATAATTAATAGCATTTAACAAGATTTTCATTTGGCCATGAAATGTTTCTTTCCGGGGCATTAAGCATTGATTTATTCCACAGGGGAACGAGTGAAAGTCAAGGTATTAAAGGTGATTTTAAGAAGAATAGCCTGTGGACAGCTCTCACCCTTCAAAATAAAATTTTAAATTCATTAACATTATTTTTCAAATTAAAACCAAAAAAAAAGAAACATAAAATCTACATCACACAATTACAGCCTTTGTTAAGATGTTTTAATTACGATAAAATGAAAGTCTTATACGTGTGACTTTATACAGGTAAACATTTATATATAGATATTTTTTTAGCAAAGAAATAAAAATGGTTAACCAAAGTTGAAAAAGCTGTGTACATACATATCCACAAAGTGCGTCGAAAGTAAACTCCCTGATTTCCAGGATATACCAACACGAATAAAACAATCATAGCCTAACATTTACATGAAAAGAACACATAGTTTAGTGGTCAATATACAAGATGGAACTCACATTGTCCAACCAAAAGTTCAACAGGTTTCGCGCAAAGCAAACATCCTTTAATTTTTCAAGTTGCTCTTTAAAAAAAATCCCAAAGGCCTACAGGAGACAGCTCGGTTTTCTTTTGATGGATTTACGCATGAAATACGCCTGTGGAGAATATATTTTTTTAGACTTTGCAACCGCTTCTTGAAATATTTTCTCCTTTTATTGTCCGTCAAATAAGACCCGTTTTCAATGTGCAGTTTTTTAATGTGGTTTTATTTTGGAGGAGCCTCATTAGGGCTCGTCGTGAGGAGACGGATCCTTTACAGTGATTCTGGGATTCACCCCATCCAAAATAAGTTCCGGGGACTCGGACCTCGGGGTCTCCAGGTTACTGGTGTCGGTGTCACTGTCGCTGCCCTTTTTGCCTCCTCCGCCGGCCGTGTGCGTTTTGATGTGCTTGCTCAAATGGTCACTCCGCATAAAGCGCTTGTTGCACACCGGGCACGCGAACCTTTTCTCGCCGGTGTGGGTGCGCAGGTGTCTCTGCAGCTCGTCGGACCGCGTGAACCTTTTGCCACAGAAAAGCCAGTTGCAGACAAAAGGCCGCTCGCCGGTGTGCCACCTCAAATGCGCTTTCAGGTGAGAAGTCTTCCCGTACACTTTACCGCAGCCGGGAATGTGGCAGCTGTGGAGTCCCTTCCTCCGCAGGCTGGCCCCGGCGGGTCCCAGCCGCTCGGCCTCCTGACAGTTCGGACAGTCGCACGTGGCTCTGCCGGAGTACCGCCTGGACGACCTGGAGGAGCTGCTTATTCCTGAACTGCCCCCAGAAATCATAGCATTGGCTGCGGAAGCGTCTGTGTACGTGGGGATGACAGTTTTGAAGCCGTCCTGAGTTAACAGGTGCTGGCTGGTGGACAGGAGGTGAGACGCGGAGGGGCTGATCCCCGTGGAGCTGAACGCCGAGTGCGTAAGCGAGGAGAAGTCCGGGTTGTAGCCGCTCAGCTGGGAGTGGATGGCTTGAGGAGTCCCGGAATGCAGTGAGGTTTGGAGGGTGCCCGCAGGGTTCTGGACGTCGAGCCAAGACCCGGGGTTAGTGTGGACGTCCCACCACGAGGACGCGCCGTTTGCAACATCGCCAGAGATGGTGGAGTGGAACCCGGACTTGTACCACGACTCGTACGGGTGCGCCATCCCCACGCGCGGGTATAGAGTCTCTGCTGAGGTGTGGACTTTGGAGATAAAAGCTGACTGTCCGGACTCTTGGGATGTGACGCTCGCGGAGTTGGAAAACAGCCCGCTGTACTCTGTGGAAAACGCAGACGAGGTCGGGGAGGTGGAGGCTAAGCAGAAGGCGCTGTTGCCGGTGCCGCTGGTCGGTGTTAGTCCTGAGGACGCGCGGCTTGTTGCTACCGTGAAGCCGGGCAGACTGGATCCCAGGTTACAGCTGGAGGAGGATCTTTTCCACGGGTGAAATCCACCTTTGGAGAAAGCGCTCGAGTCGGGTAAAGTTGTAAGAGGACTGGTGTTGCCAATTTTGTTGCAAGTTGCTGCCAGCATCGCTAAAGGTGTAGTTCCAAACCGTGGCTCTTCCTGAAAAACACGACAGAAAAGTTGGAGTTAAGACAGGAAAAACCGTTTTTTTTTTTTAAGATTTTGTGAAACTGTAAAGCAGATGACTTTACCCAAAACATGTAAGGACTCCAACAAAAATATTCTAACAACTGCTATTATTTAAAAGTTTAACACGAGATACATGTGTTTGTAGAGATGCGTGATTTAACAAGCGTGTAGTAAATACAATATAATGTAAAAGTAAATAATAACATTTTTACAAACTTCCTCTTCACATAAAGTGCGCCAGATTTCTGCTGTGAGTAGAAATAACTAAAATCACAACAAAGTTTGATCAGCTCTGGTTTGATCCGGATACCGACAAGCTTTATGGGTATGCAACCGTTTTTTTAATAACCAGTGAGTACCAAAACAAATAAAGAAATGCTTAATAACACATTAGTATCCGAAATCATCACGAGAAACTTGAAAGCATGTTTACGAGCGCAGCGAACACTTTTCGTTGCAGAGACGAACTTTACGCACAACTTTTACGCATAAATCCAAAGTCAGACTCACCCCAAGTATAGACGTAGCCATATCCAGGGTCTGTGCTGTGAGGAGAGTGTTCGCTATCTGAACGCTGTACGGCTCCAACCTGCTTCAGCCTCACCGTGTTTGACTCAGGTCACACGGTTTCTCTCTTGGCTCGCGGATCCAAACACTACCTAGTTGTAGAGAGCGTGTTCTTTGAAGTACAGCTGGCGAGGACGCGCAGCCAATCTCCGAGCTGCATTCCTGGCTGGAGATGCTTTCAGCCAATGAGCGAGCCGACCGCAGACAGAAACACCAAAAACCCCGCCGTCAATCATGTGTTGTGCAGCCTCTGCTCTGACTGTCATACAAGACACGATTTGGTATTTTTTTTAATGCATACAGTTATTTTTATGTATTCTCACACGAAGGCTCAATGTCTCCTTTCATTGCAGAAATGAGTTCACACGTCAGATCTCCGCGAGGTAAGATTTCCTCTCGTTTTAAAGCGTTTATGTTTGTGGTGACTGTTTAGTTCCAGCTTTCCCTTTTGATTTCCAATATTCAGATCATGCGCAACACGTCATTGAGAAATAGTTGCTATTTAAGTCTCGTGAACAATGCGAGAGACGCTGCTGCTGCCGCTGCTGATGACTTTATCCAAACAGTCTGCAGCCACTTGTGCCTGCTGCCGTGTGATCGTGCACGGGGGGGAGAGAAGTGATGCTACACGATCCATCCTGAATGTTTAAAGTGCTCATATTTGGGGGGGAAAAATAAAAGATGGATTAAGTTTAGTGAAGAAGTCCAGAAGCAGGCCTGACAGCCCAGACCTCACTGCTGCGGTCGGATCGTGTTGGAGCAGCATGAATAAAACAATTTGCTGCTAAATACGTGAAGAAAAACAGATCGCAGGACGCGTAATTGATCCAAAACCAACTCGCGTCCGAGCTCGTGCGTGTGCTCGAATTCGCGCGCGGCCGTGCCTTACCCCCCCACCCCCCACTCTAACTTACTTGTTGGGGGAGTGCAGGTGAGGGGTTAATTAAAAATGACAGCTCGCTTTATCTGCGCGTGCAGTGGATCCGTTTTAAAAGAGAGGTGTTTTATAGGCGGAAAAAGTTTGAGCACCCAAGGGACGCCTGCTGTAAGGCCGCCAGTTATCTCAATTAAAGCGGTTTAACAGGAGGCGCGATGCCTGAGTTGTAGCTGAGAAATAAAATGTAATGCCAAACTAATCACTCTTTTATTTAAATAGTGGACAATTAACAGGATGTTGTAATAATTTCCCCTCAAACTCGCGTCTTTTCTTCTTTTAATATTGCAGTGGAATCATCCGAGTCCATATCTTGTTAAAACGCATAAAGGGATAATGGCATAATGTAAAATTGACCCGCTCTAACGTGAATCATCGTCGCTTTAAAAGTTAAAGCAATTTTCCAGAGAAAGGCTTGACCGAAAGATGTGCATTACAGTATTCAAAATGGGCAAATAATGCTCCATTATAGAGTGTGAATGCTGCCAGTCAACACAGGCGCAATTTGTTCTAATACTCTCTCTGCGTTAAAAACCTGCACCTTTTTGGAGGGGTGAATAAAAAAATCAGTCTCATCAAATTCTGAGCGCTGCCAGGAAAATTGAATCATTTTTGCAATCATGACAATTTGGCAGAGTGCTGTTAACAGTATTAAATGTCTGTTCTACATAAACAAAGCTGATTGGTGCTGGAGAAGGCGAATTAATTCGAGCGTTAAATGGAAGTGAGCGCAGGATGTAAGGACGTTTCAAAATAAAAGAAAAAGCAGACAATAGATTTACGCTATAATTATGCTCACAATTATTTATCTAATATTTATTTCCGTTTAAAAATGAACAGATATAACAGTCTGTTTGTGTGCATGTGTTCAGTGTGACATCTCAATCTGGAGCAGTGTGACCGTTCACATGGTAAAAAAAAAAGATGCTGGTAAATCCTAACAAAGAAATCTGCATCTGCACTTATAAATGCATTTTTCTTTAAATATACATTTCCTTAAATTTATTAGCAAGAAAATATATTTGTCACACTATCCGACAATAATATAATAATAGAGCTTTTTCAGATGCTCATCACTCTGCACAAAAGCAGAGGGACATGCTCCTGCCTTGTCATTCAAGTGAGAATATTTTGAGTTGAATCTGTAATTCTGGACTCCATTCGTGAGCACTTCTCTGTGGCAATTAGGAGCCTATTACAAGCCATTAGATTGATCAATGTACCTTAAACAATGGGAATGATTTATTTGGTCGAACAAAACGGTCTGCATCTATTGTGATGAGTCTAAGTGGGGGTGCATCCATCAACAAAAGATAAATGATTAATTCAGACCTATTCATTTGGACTCTTTCTACAAAAGCCGGCCTCACTTGCCTCAAATCCAGATTATTAGAGCCTCATTTTCTGCATGTTAAACCAGACAGGCTGCTGGATTGGGTGTGTGTGTGAGTGTTTTTTCTTTTTTTTTTGGTTGTGCCCCTGTGTGCTTTAATTTGTATTTCTGCTCAGGGAAGTTTATTTGAGGACATTTAACTAATTGTTGTAATTTTGTGCGCTCATGTGGCTACACCTGTTTCTCTCCGAGAGGGATGGAGGAAACCATGAGTGCAAGGATGTTATACTTTATTTCTGTGGCTCTAAAGCTGTACATTATTGTCTTACAATTACCTCAGAGGATGCTCATTAAATAGAAAACGTGCAACGTGGAGATCCTCTTACTTTGGATGCCTTACAGGTATTTTAACATTTATTCTGAAATGCAGCAATCAGTGTTTTATTCTCTTCTATTTCCTCAAGAGTCTGTCTGTGTCTCATCTGCCATTTCCATTGTGTTTGTTTTATAGCTTGCACTTTAAGGTTGCAGGTCATTGCTTATCTTGTTGGCAGGTTAATAGAGAGCACAGCAAAGGGAATATAATTGATATACATTAAAGTGCACTGTGAAATAAACTGCTTGACAATAAGCGTTTATTGCTGTAGGAAGTCCATAAAAACAAAAGGGAAATAGCAAAATTGCTCGGACCTGTCAGCATTAGGCAGCAACCCGTGGACGTCTTCAGTCAGACGACTGTCAAGAAAAGGGATTCAAATGTTAATGGAAAGCAGGAAGCTGCTGACAACACAGCCAACCTCTGATACAGATTAACCACGCTTTCAACAGTTCTGTGTAAGACGGATCTTACAGCAGCTCATCGACCTGCATCGATGCTATCGACAGCTAATTTTGGAAGCCCAGGTCAGCCGGCCAGCCTACAGTGTCAACTTTCATTTCCAGAGGCAGCATGGTCTATTTTGGGCGACGGGGAGCAGCCAAAGTGCAGTCCCCTGGCTACATTTGAGTCTTAGCTTAGCTCATTTTCTCTCAATGAATGTGTTTTTGTATTCTCTGAGTTGTTGTGGAAGCCAGTGAAAATTTAACCGAGGGGAATGGCGCCAAAGAAGGTTCACTTAACGGGAATATCTCCATTCATAAACGAGCATGCATTGCAGGTTATGTAACAGCAAGTGCTCCTTCTGACATTTCCACGTTGTCTTTATCAGGGGAAAGGAGATGATGCAAAGCCGCCACCGCTGATTGGAAGATTCGGCACCTCGTTGAAAATAGGGATTGTTGGTCTGCCCAATGTTGGGTGAGTACAGATTTTATTTACATAGAAGGTGTCGCCTCCTCAGCATTCACTCTGCAGGCAGCAGCATGTGCTCTGCCCTCGTCTCAACTATGTCTGCCCTCCATGATACCATAAATATAAATGCATGTAAGCAGAGGATGGTGACTTGTTCCTTTTAAATGTAGCTTTTACACATGGGACGCACTACTCTTTAGAATGAAACAAGCACAACAGACATGAAGCAACAGGATTGTGCTTAAAGCCTCCAAAAATCCTGCTCCTTACGAGCGAGGAGTTTCACCAAGTGTCTGAAACCACATGATCCCTAATAGAAGCGTGTGAGCTGCCCGAACTTTTACTCAATGCTTCAAACTTCACTGTTTGAAGCAGATAGGTGCATTAAAGTGTGAATTTATGAATGTGGGTTTTATTATTACATCAGTTTGGTTTCAATCAGAGAAAATAGTCCCATTGTTCCCAATGTGTCGTGATCCATCTCCATAAGAATAACACAGCATGAGAGCAAGTAAAAATAAACCTGGCACGCTACGTAGAATACAGATCAGACTGTCAAATAGGTGAGGAGCATTAACAAACCCTGTTCATCCATTTAAATACCCACTTATCGCTCATCATCGTGTGCACCGTTCAGGGTCAGGATCAGGGTCAGGGTGCATGACAGCTCTCCGATCACAAGAGGCTCACGTGTAGACAAACACAGTCACAGATCCAAACGTAGGAACCCGAGGTATCACAAAGGGAACACAAGCGCAGGACTTCAGCGTGACACATTGCAGGCCCGTCTCTGCTGTGGATTCAAGAGGTCGCATTACTCTGATACTGACATAGGCCACACAAGGCCGCCAATACAACAGTAGCTATAATGTGCAGGGGATGCTTTGATGTCTCGCAACTAGAAGGACTAAGAGGTAGAAACAAGGATGTGTATGTGTTTATTTAAAGTCTTATTAAAGTGTTTGTCACAAAAATGGAGTAATCAGGGCGCTGGTTTGGCTCGGTGGGTTTAGCAGGCGCCCCGTGTACAGAGGCTACAGTCCTCGATGCAGCGACCGCAGGTTAGACTCCCACCCTCGGCCCTTTGCTGGATGTCCTCCCCCCACTCTCTTCTCCCAATATTTCCTGTCTATCTTGTGAAACGTGTTTGAACTGCGATTTTGCATCTATTTGAACATTTTCCTTAAATATTGTTTTTGTGACAAATGAAGAGACAATCAAGAGTCAACCTGGTCGGACAAATCCGCCTTGTCACCACCCGCCAAGACTTTTAGCACCGTCAGTGGCAGAACGTAATCAGGGCAGATCTAACATGACTTCCTGTTGCCCTGTTTGAAGGCTCACAGTGATTGGTTATGTCCTGATCACCTGACAGGGTCTCACCTATTTAACTTCCTCAAACTGAACTGTAGTCCACAAAGTTCTGAAGATCTGAAGCTTTTGAATGGACTGAAAGGTGGATATTTAGTCACTGGTTATCGATAACGGAGAGTTACATCCGTATAGTTTCTCTTTGTGCTCCTTCACGTGCAGTGTGTCTCCCTTGTTTTGCTAGATTTCAGAGCTTATTGCACAAAGAAGTCTCCAGAGTCTCGTGTTTTCCTTTCTCACCCCGCAGAAACCACAATGCCTTCCTGCTGTAAGCAGAAGAGCTCGCTGAGGTTGAGGCCTGCCACACCGCATTTGTGTCAAAGCACAACTGGTGGACCCTCCTATGGTTTTCTTCGTGAATGAACCGTGCTCACACGCCGCGCCTGCTGTTAGTTGGGCGTAACTGACCGTTCTTCGCACATATGGGAAACTTGAGATTGTGATTCAACCAACCTTGCAGCTATTTCGACACATGTTCTGTTTACTGCTGTTCACTTTGCTCAGAGGCAAAGTTTAGTGCTGTCCGCCTGTTAACCCGTTATTGGGACGTCCTGTTAACAATAGAGAGCATAGCCTCACGACAAACCTCATGTAGACTGACATTAACTCTCTATTGCCTCGTGCTCTATTTAGTTAATATGCCCATATGTGTGTTCTGAAAATATGGGACATTTATAACTCCTTCTCTTCTTCCTCTTTCTCTTCATTTATTCAGAGTGGATCGGTGCTGAGAAACAATCTAACAGCGTCATTATGAGACTGAATTAGGCAGCTTATGTGAGGATAACAAAGATGATTGAGATTAACGAATCGTTCAACCAGCAAATCAAATCATTTATGATCTTCTGATACAATCTGTTGTAATAATAACATTAACAATAAGAATGGTCACACAGTTCAGTAGAAACATAGCTCCGGCTGGCTTACAGCCATGTGCAGCTAACATGTTTTTTTGGCTGTAATCTTAGCAAAGGAAAAACTCTTTTAATCTCCGATAGTCTCTGGTAGAAAGTCGCATTAATTCTATTATTGGCTTGAAAAACCATCATTAATTAAAAGTACTTCCTCAACCCTGAAATCGCAAATGTGAGAGTCATTGCTACATGTTGTTCACAACACCCTGCAGCTTCTTCCAGGAGTCACACAGTCCATCGGAGGTGTTGACTCAGGTTATCAAACAGGCTAAGAAGATGGAGACGAAAACCAACCAAAGAGATCTTACTCATGTATTTTGGAATGAGCGTTTTTTTATTACCTTTTATATTACTGGTGAAGCCTTTGTAAAGACAGGAAGTGTGGGGAGGAGAGAGTGGGGGATGACATGCACCAAATGATCACAGACCGGGAGTCGAGCCTGCCGTCAGTGCGACGAGGACTTTAGCCTCTGTTCATGGGGCGCCTGCTCTACCAAGTGAGCTAAACCAGCGCCCCATTGGTATGACTTTTAACACAAGTATGTTTCAGACATTATGTTTTGGGCCTTTTATGCCAGTATATTATGTTTTATGCCAGTGGAAAGTGTTGGAATGGGGGATGACATGCAGCCGAGGGTGGGAGTCGAGCCTGGGGACTGTAGCCTCTGTACATGGGCTGCTGATTGTGATTGATTGAACATGTTTGTCAAGAATTAAAGCATTAGGGAAGCCTTTCTATATCCCCAAAGCATGATTAAATGCAAGTAGAATCAAGTGTTAGAGGATTAAAGTCTTAATTTAAGCCTGTTTGGGACTTTTTAGACGACTTAAATTGAAAAAAATATACATTTTCACAAATTAATCTTAACTCAAGAGAAGAAATTTAGTCATATGATAGCTCTGTAGGTTTCCAGTATACTCCATTGTACATATTTCTGTCCTTGACGTCCTCAGTTGTCAGTGAAATCCCAGTCCATTCTTTAAGGTGGTATTGATCCCAGTAATGCATATGTGTTTTGTCCCTTTAAAAAAGAGACTCCTCTACCCTACCACTGGAAAAACACGCTAAAACTTCCCAAAACACATCACTTTCTCACTACTGACCAGCATATTACACTCTTAAACACATTTAAAATAGTAGATAACTCATTTTCTGTGTAATTATTTACAGTATTAAAAATATTTGACCACCTAACGATGGTTGTAATGTTACTCTGGATTGTCTTTCCTTCTGTCCCCCAAGGTGACCCGAGAAGAGCCGTCAAGTACGTCAGAGCAACAGTCTGGCTTTCTATAAGGAATTAATGCATGTCCTCCCACAATCTCCAGCAATTTCATGCCTATAGGACTTAACAAACAATAATTTCAATGTGAAGCACTGAGAGAGGGGATAAAGATGGAAAGTCCTGGATTATAGTTAACTGCCGCGCCATTATTACTCTTAGACACTCGCCATTGTCTGTAGATTCTGAAGTACACTTGAGCTTCTTGTGCCGTCGAAAATAAATCTCTCCCTGATCACAACACGGGGCGACGTTCGGCTGATCCCGTTCAGCAGCTGAGACGTAATTTGCCCTTCGATTCGGTGTACAATTGATCTATTATGGGATTATCTGACCTTGTAATTGGGCGTAGTATTTTATGAAGTATTTCTGATTCAAGTGATTCCAGAAGAATAACCTTTTCCTTCCCATGCAGGATGTTAAAAAAAAAAGCCAATGCATGATTTACTGGAGTGTTTCAGGATCATACTATCGAACCATCAGACTCTACGCAGCAGCACTTTCACATGGATTGCCCTCACTGCTGTTTTTTATTTTCAGGAAGTCAACCTTTTTCAACGTGCTGACAAAGAGTCAGGCTGCAGCAGAAAATTTCCCCTTCTGCACCATTGACCCAAATGAAAGCAGAGTGCCCATTCCAGATGAACGCTATGATTTCCTCTGCCAATTCCACAAACCTGCCAGGTATGGGGTCTCGCCGTTCTCCTATTATTCACACTTCAGATCTGTAGTCTCCGCCGCTCCTCCCGCTATAGGTATGAGAAAACATAGAACAATGTTGTTGACATGTAGCTGCCAGTTCTGTGTGATGTGTGATTGCTGCTCACCTCCACGCAGGAAGAGCTGCAGCAGCGTCCTGAACCTCCAACAACTGGTTATCATACACATTCATAGAGGCTGTTAAAGCGGGTTGGATTCAGATTTGCTCTGCTATACTGACAAATTACCAGCAAGATTTCCCCCTTTTTGACTGAAAAGAATTCAAATGTTGAAAAGCACAGAACGCTTCACAAACTAAGCTTTTCAAAGAGCAATACGAATCTCAGCAGCATGCTAGTACTCTGCCCTGGCCTTCTTATGCTCTATACTTTATGGTCTATACGCTAAGTTAAACACATGCAAAACAGATTCTGCTACTATAAATAAATAAATGCACCAGTAACCATAAAAACCGCTTGTGAATGAAAGTGCAATGCAGTTTTACAGCGCTCCAGTCCACCCTGCCTACAGAACCTATAGGAAAAATCCCATTCAAACACCAAAACCAACAATGATTTGATGGTCATACATCTCATTAATGATTGACATGTTCCTTAATTACCTTGGACATGGACCCTGTAGTTTATTTTGAGTCTACCCACATACGCTTTCCGACTGTCATGACTTCTAGAGCAGCAAATGTGGATTAATACGCAACAGAAAATAGTCCCTAAAAAGTGCACCATTCGGGCTTGTTTGAGCAAAATTTGCTAAAGAACTACATTACCCAGCTGTTTTAGGAAATTATTGAGACTTTTTTAAAAATCGAACTGTGTTTAGAGAGCTAAATTTTGAGGCAGAAATAGCCGACTTGAAGCGAGGTAGGGACGTTTTTACTGAACTTGAAGTAATAATCTCAAAGATTTTCATGTAAATAAATGTCTATCGCAGAATGAGGAAACACAATGGTTATAGAGCCTATGGCCCACTGATGAAAGCCTTTGAATATGCAGTATATAGTATTATTATGGACTGGGTGTCTGTGGCGAAATCACAAGCGGCGCCCAGTTAGTGACGCGTTTCCCATCACCCAACAGTGGTTTGTCTGCCAGAGAGGGTAGGCGGAGCTAAGCGGCTGGTTTTCCAGCCTCTGCAAGTGTTGCGAGTAAACGGTAATCTACTATGGCTGAACAAACAAAGAAAAGATCGATGACTACAGATACAACTTCAACAATAAGAAAGAAAAAGAAACAAACTCGACGCTCAGATGAAGGCTAACAGTCTAAAAAGATAAGCGACTTTCAGTGAGGAAACTCAATAGTTACAACCGGAGCCAACCGTGGACGTCACACATGCGACACTGTCTGGATATCTGGGAAGTGTGCTCCAGCAATTACCGTTCATTGTCATAGGTGCCTTAGTGTAAGGCCTGGGTAAGCGTATCTGCTCAAAAACAACTTTCATGTCGGTGCTGTCCATTGCAACAATACAACAATCTATTTGAGTTTAATTGCCACCATCCGGTGCAGTTAGAAGAATACAACATTTGACCAAAGATGTTTTGCAGCACAACGCTATTGTTTTTGTTCAAATGATTTTGATAAATATTTAAAGTTGACCAACGCTGATGTTTTGCTGTTTCGCCATCTCGGCTGCAGCAAAGTCCCGGCGTTCCTTAACGTGGTTGACATCGCCGGCCTGGTGAAAGGTGCTCATGCTGGCCAAGGCCTGGGAAACGCCTTCCTGTCCCACATCAGCGCCTGTGACAGCATCTTCCACCTGACACGTGAGTCACATAGGATTCACTCATGAACAACAGCTCACATTAAACATGTAAACTGTTAAAAACAGCTGCATTGGCAGAATACAGTCCAACTAAATATCTCCAGTAGCAGCTTTTTGAAGGTAAAGGCCTCCGCTATACTAAAGCTTCGCTAGCAGGGCATCTTGTATGTTGGGTGCCAAGATCAACATTACAGTCAGGATCAATGAAGTCAGACCAAACCTCACATTCCTGCTGGGAGGCTCCCAGAATGAGAATCACAGAAGTGGGAAAGTAAAATAGTCTGTGTCTGGTTTAGTCGTCACACAATCAGTAGCATACTCTGAGGTTTGGAAACATTACAGCAGAGCCCAGAAGAAACCCCACATGATATTATAAGATGAGTCCTAAAGCCACTTTTGATTACATTTGGGCAGAATGAAGGTAAGTCGGTGATAAATAAGTTTCCTTAACATTTCTAATAATAAGATGGATGGTAAACAGACATATTCTTAACTTGACAGACTCTTTATCTCACACAGAGATAGAGCCACACTCAAAGGTAATTTAAATACCTGAATTTCTTTACTGATTATGCGCTTTGATCAACTTTCCCACAGTGTGAAAGGAGCTCTGATTAGAGAATGGGTGGCTGCAATCATAGAAAGGTTTAAGATTAAGGCCATTTTCCTATATTGTTCCTCAGCTGTGCCTGTGTATCGCTCACACATGTATTCCTCCTGTTCCAGTACAGTTTTAACTCTTTATAGTGTGTGAGAAAAGGGACTGGAAGACCACCCGCCTTAAGACTGAGTAATGATTTACAGAGTGGACGTGTAAGGGGGCATTAGTGGGACTGTTGTCAGCTCAGTTTTTAATGACTTTTTTTAGTGCGTCTGTTAGTTTCTGTGGCTTCAAGTTGTTTCTGAATCTTTAAAAACAGGTTAAAAATACACACTTTGTTCAGTATTATTGTTAAGTATTTCCTTGAACTCCTGGGCGTTGTAGTTTTTATACAAACTTTCTCAAAACTGAGTAATTCGTATATTTGTTGGGGACTATTTTCAGCTGCAGATTAATATACTTTTGGTGCACTTGTACGTGAGTATTTGCATGTCACCAGAATGTCCAGAATTAATCTGTTCATTTCCACTTTTACATATACTTATTTACACAATGTAACATGTCATTATTGCAACTTATTTTGGTCATATGTATTTTTATAAAGCTCATTGTATACATGGTAAAAAGCACCCAAAGGGCCTTGAATTCGGGCCGAATGTATATGAAGCTCTTCTCCCAAAACCACTTCTTTTGTCTCCGCTCGCACAAAGAAGACAAACATCCTCGACGATCAGAAATAGGAACACGGACAGCTTCTTCTGTGTGTGTGTGTTTACATCTCTCAGCTCAGGCATGCCATTGTTTTCACTCTGGAGAAGGAAACAATGTGGTGTGTTTCACAAGTTAACCATTACACATAGCTGGTTTTGTTTTGTAATTATATCTATCTGGTGTCAGGCAGACTGCAATGCTTAAGCCACCACTTTTATATGGGAGGATTGTGGGCTTGTGGGGGATACCACTTTTTTAGTGTCTCGATTGGTATGGGTTTTTTTTTTTTGGTCTGAATTAGTAGAAGATGCAACAGAGAGAAGCTCAGCGTCAGTAACAAACTCAGGATTAAATGTCCACTGAGGCACATACGAGGCAGCGATTCACTTCAGTATGAAGTTCTTTGAGGTCGTAAGATCGTCTGTGTCTTCCATGTACAAACATAAACCCTCCCCGGGCCTGCCCTTTTCTTACTACCCATGAATACACATTTACCTGGCGCCCCAACTTCCCTGTTCCTTCAAAATAAAAGCATAAAGAATTACTCAAATTGGCTTTATATGTAAAAACAAATGAATGAATGAATAAATAAATGTTGGATTATCAAATATTACAAAACAATTTGTGATTGTGTGATTGTTGGTGCAAACTGAGGACACAAGATATACCCTGAAACTGATGAATTTAAGCCTATAAAATCCGTCTTTTTCTTTTTGAATAGATTTAACATTTTCCAGAGCGTAGCCTAACTGGATTTCCCTCTATATCTCCAAATTCCCTCAGTAATGTGCAAATCCTGAGTATTTTTCAGCCCCTCCTAACTTGGGAAAGCATGTTTAAATAGGATTTGCTTTCTATAAGACCTTCCAAAAGCTATCAAAGCGTTCAGTGACAGCCGTAAAGCTGATTCTCTTGAACGCCCGGTGTTCCCCGGTCTCATAATAAAACAGTTTGCAGGCTAAGCGTTCCCAGCGCCTCTGAGTGACTGGAACGCGTCTGGCTCGTCGCTGTCTGAGACGACACACCGACATGTTCTCCTTCATCTGCTCTTGTGTTCCCCGCTCGCTGCTCTGCCAGCTCACCTGGCCTTATTCCCACATGTTTGCTTTCCAGCAATTAGATGTTTGAATGCTCACACAGAGGCCCCGCTTCGCTGCAGGAACGCTCTGGTTCACTTCTAATGAAGACTTATTTACGGTCGCAGGGTCCTCAGTAAGAATGTAGCCTTAAGTTACTGCGGTATTGAACATTTGCTCTTTAGGGACCGGCTGTGGTTGTGGGCAGCCGGTTGGAAAGGAGCTGTTATTTTTGGCGGAGCGTCTCTTCTCTCTCTGTGATATTCATGCTTTCAGCACCTGAACTCCTGGTTAAGTTAAAGCTCTTCCCTCTCCTCCCCTACTGCAAGATGTAGAAACAAAAAAGTGATCAGTTCACAGAATAATGGTCGTAGTTTTAGGGAAATAAACTTCACTTACATGAGATGTGAGCTGCAGAGCTCTTACAGTGCTGTGATGTAATGCTGAAACATTTCGTCTATTTTTCAATGTCAATTGAAAATTACTAAGGACAAAAAGCACAAACATCTGATGGTTCTACTTTGTAGTCTTTTAGTCGCACATTATCATCACACTATCTTCCATCTTTGAGCTTCAGACCGTTTTTCAGACTGAACGAGACTTTTAAAGACGTATTCTGATTGGTTAATTATGGCATTCCAAGGTCTGCTATCCGTTGCTATGAAGAACAGACTGTTGCTAGGGATGTGGCTCTAATCAAACAATCCAGAGGACTAACTCTAATCATAACAATCCGCCGAAAGAAGTCCGGTAAATTTGACGTTGGTCTGTTTACAGAGGGAAGAAGAAGAGAGGAAAACAGCGTCGAGAAAGCAATAAAGGTTAAAAGACGCAAAAACTGTCACAAAGTAAACATTAAACTGAACACAGTGTGGGATACGACGGTGTTTAAAGATGGAAAATAAAATGTCAACAGACTCTGACAGTGACGAGACAGAAAACCTCATTCGGGGGCTGTTACCGTTGCTATGGACGCAGCTCTCACTGTGAATGTAACAAACTCTTTTTAAAGGGAAATAGAATCATTTTTAATTAAGCAGGTTGTTACAGCGGAGGAACCCTTCAGGGTGAGCAGGACTCTTGTCTCTCGTTCCATTCCGCTGTAACAACCTGCTCACTATACATTATCCCTAACATGTTATGCATTTATTCATCATGGGTGTGCGGCATGACCGTAGCATTTAATGCTAATGACAACACCACAATTGTTGCTACCTTATTGTCATTCAGCGGGGCACCCAGAGTTCTGCTTAATACAGCACCATAAAGTAGTGCCATGGTTTTGTTGTTCCTGTATTTGCTTTAGAAAACATCCCCATAAAACACCACATGTGACTGTAATGCAGCTGTACTACACTATAATGAAAGTCAGCAGCTTAGGCCTTTTATTCTCCTGTGCACGTTTATGATTCATGAAAAGGAACTGTTTTTTGTTAACTGCTTCTAACAATGCTTACAGCTGAGCTTTAGTTGCTATGTGTTAGTTTGTGTATTAAAAGATACGTCAAACACTGTGGTGATGTTTTTGGTGTGGGGCTAATCTGATCAAATCAAAGTTGACAACCAAGACGTCTCTCCAGAAGTTTGTCGACCGCTAAACAATTTAAAGATATCACCGGCTGCTTCCCCGTGTATTATCACTACCTGATGAATATCCAGATCTGAAGATAAACAGAGATGAAATGAGGTCACTTTGCCGCTGCATGTAGGTCACTGTATCCGGTTTGTGTACGTCAGCTTGTATTCCTCTAATCGTGAACAAACCAAACTGATTGTTTAGCTCCAGGCGTTAAAACCAACTGGATTGACTCTTCAGACAGAGATGATTTACGGCCGACCTGCCTCCTCACTGACGCCAGTGATGGCTGCTCTCCAGGATTTCTGTCTTATCACTCAACGACTCACAAACTCTGAAGACTTGACAAACATCCAACACACCTTGCCCAGCCCACTGACTTCTCTGAGTGTCTGAACTAATGAATGAATTTCTCAGCAGCTCAGTCGCTTAACCAGTTATTGTGTCGGCACGATCATTTAATTAAACAACTGTAAATATTAGAAACATGATTTTTATATTTGATGGATAGACTGTTGACATGTGTCCTACAAAGAAAGTCTAAATAACATCCTTTAAAAAGGTACTGCAGGTTTTTAGCACATGTAAATCAAACAGGGATTAATAATGAATTTATTTGGCACTATTTTTAGCAGTGGATGAATTCATATTTGGGGAACAGCAGCAGTACGATGTCAGTACAGGGCCATGTTTGAAGATCTATGACAGGAATATGCTGTTGTACATCCAGCACAAGGCAATACATATTAAAGATCTATTCATTATTGTTTTTAGTGTTTTTATGGTGTTTTGTTGACAATTACAAATGACAGATTCATCCTTTAAACTGTGCGGAACATTTAGATTAGCTTAGCTTAGCTCACTACATGGATGTCTATAGGATCTATTAGCATATATTTCATAGTAGGGACATAAACAATACATTCCAGTGATGGTAGTTTAATTGGCTGTTCTTATTAGCTTAGCATTAGCACCCTTTCCCCCGCAGTTTAGCTTGCATACAAAACGATTTAAAGCTACTGTGAGGAGCTTTCAGTTTGGCGCCCCCTGTGCACAAAGCTTTATGCAAACAGGATGGTGTAAATGGAATAGCACTTCCCGTCTTGCAACCACTCAAATCACTTTTACACTACATGTCACATCCACCTTTTCACACTCACACATGGATGGCAGAGGCTGCTACGTTAAGTGCCCAACTGTCAATAAGTCTTCACATTCACACACTGTTGGCTGCGCCACCGGGAGCAATTCGGGGTTCAGTGTCTTGCCCAAGGACACTGCAACATGTAGACAGAGGGAGCTGGGGATCGAACCTTGAACCTTCCAGTTGATGCAGAAGTAGTGTTAATGATGGAAGATTTAAACTCGTTTTTTTAACAGTCAAACTTACTTTTCACTGTGAATCTTTTCAGTGGAAAATGTAAACAAAAGCACTTCAGGTGTGCGTGCTGTAAATCGTTACGTCTGAACCAGTTCTACCTCACAGTAGACTTAACTACTGTTGGAACAAAGTATAACGTCTATTTGACAAAAAATGGCTTTAAAGCTCCTTTGAGGAGTTTTTCACTGGTTATGAAACAGACTGAAATTTATTCAGATGTCTCTATATGAGCTACAAAAACAAACCAGACCATCAGCGACAACATTCGTTATTTCTATATAGTTATTTTTAATGCCTGAAACGGCTGGTGTCAGACAAAGGGATTAACTGCACGCTGCCTTTGTTTACATTTTGCAGGGTAAACATTTAAAGTGAGTGATACATGTGACTGTTAAAAGAAAGCAGTCTAAAAAAACCACTTAAGCATGTTCAGGACAAAATCAGTAAAGAGATAAGAGGTACAGCTTTGTCCACAGGGGGCGCCAAAATCAACGCAAGCGGAAGGTTCCTCACAGGAGCTTTAAATCCCCAGAAAGCCGGTAATAAACGTTGATTTCTGCAAAGGACCCATGAAAACAACGACATTTTTATGAACCTAATAACCTACGATGAAAATAAAATAACAAACGGAAAGTTTTGAGTCAAGGCAAAAAAAGAATTATTTGTTTTAATTATGTTTGTTAATGTGGTGCACTTTATTGTGAAGGCTTTGGCTTTTAAAACAAACAGCAAAAACATATAAAAACAACAATTTATATGGTTGTACTCTTGAAAGCTTTAAAGCTAGAATGCTGTAGCATATATGTGAGATTTACTGTATCCGACACTTGTTTATCGTCCACTCTGTTGTAGCAAATTATACTGGTTTTTAAGGAGCAGGCGACCAACCTCCCACACCATACTTTGACCAAAGCACACTTTGTTGAACAGTCTCAGCTGGGTCCGAGCACTTGCCGTACTTTTTATGTCTTGCATTAAAAATCAGTGAGGAAAAAAAAGCTGCCCTGTGTTGTGTGTGGCTCTTTTATGTCAGTTGTTGTTTTAAACGATACTGTAGTTGTAAATGTGAGTCGTCCAGCTGTGGGGATCCTGTGTTCGGGCCTGTGTTGAGGTGCTGTCACAGCATTTAAATGAGCATTTTGCTCCGAGCGAGAATGAAGAGTTTTCGTCGGCCTCCACTCATCGTGCATGATTAGAGAGAAACGTCTCCCCATCTTGACTGGAGATCGCCACAGCTCCGGCTCACATGCTCGGTGATTGAAGGTCGCAATATTTTGAATTCTAATGGGGGCTGCGAGATGAATTGCCTGAAATAGACTGTAGACTCTTCCTGCTTCCTCCTCGTGGCCCCCCTCGCCTGTCCGCCGTGAAAAGAACCACCGGGAAACGGCGAGGCCCGATGATCATAGAATTATTGGACGGTGATTCTAAACCCTTCAAAGAGGAGTTGCTATGGAGATCTCGCTCCAAACTGTGAAATGATTCACCTTTGAAAGGCTGAAGGGCCTGAAAGCTGAACACATCATTGTTCAGGTGGCGGTTGGTTAGGAAATTGCCGGTGCCTGTGCAATCAGCAGCACTATAGCAGTTAAGGATCTAAAAAGGTTTGTTCTCTGAATGATGTGGGACAACAGTGGTGTGCATATGTCGGCTCCTTTCAATCAAGGCCCTGTGCTGCTCTGCGCTTAAACAAAATACAGGAAGGACGCAGGTTAAGCTAATGATAAGGGAATTAACACTGTTGTTTCTGCCCTCTGCAGTGACTCTTTAACTGCACACAGATCAGGCTTGTCTGAACATCTCCACCCTGACATGCAGTTTTTTTCCCCCATCGGTGATATCAAACATGGTGGAAAGATACTCGCTGACACTTCTGATACTCACACGATTGAACACTGTGATTTCCCTGTGATCTATTATGAAAGATGGGATCGTGTAGAAAACATGAGTGTACCTCTAAAGGGGCTCAAACCCTCATTTTCTGCAGTCAAAGCTGCACATATAATTGACACATGCAAAGAAACAAGGCTGAATGTGCCACAAACTCTGTTACAGAAGCAGAGAACTACAAATTGCAGTCAATCTCACGTATCCCCCAAAATGAATGTCAAGACGATATTCCTTGAATGAACATAAATACTCTTGTGTGCGTTGCCAGTGTTTTTTTATGCCGGGAAGACATCCATAATGTGCTTTTCCTGACAGACTCATAAAATAGCTTTTACTGCTCTGAATACCAGGAGAATTGCGGCACTGACTTTGCATGAACATTTTAAAAGCGGCGCGAGGAATGCAAGTTCTTTAGATGTGCTCTTACCCCGTCTTGCATGTGAAAACCTGCACAGGAAGTTAAAAGTCAATGAATACTGTAATTTAGCTGAATTATGTTGACCACATATCCTCCCAGGTAGCAGCATCAGAGGAAGCAGCTCAATCAGTATTGATCTTAGCTTGACTCAGATGACTGCTTGTCTGTGGAGCTGACAGCAAAGTAATGATGGAAGATAGCTGGCGCTCGCTGGGTGTTTTCAGGTGTTATACTTGTACTACCTGAAAATGGGCTGCTAATTTGTTTTAAACTAAAGAATCTGCTCTGCGATTTAGCATCATGAGGTTAATGAAAATGTTGTTCATTTATAAATGTCAGTTCATGGACTTTTATTTTCTCAGAGCCCAGTGTAAGTCCATCATTTTCCAGAGATTAGCCTGATCCCTAATCAGGCCATTGAACAGCGCTCGCCCTCTGCAGACTAATCCTTTTGTTCTGCTGATACAGGAGCACCTGTTAATAGTGTCTTCAAAACATACGCCGTTTGAAATGAAGCAGTAAAATTGAAATCGTAACACAGACCTGACTCCTGAAACCTCTCCAACCTCTTTCTTCTTCTATTTCTGCGTGTTTTTACTGTCTTGCATGTGGCTTTGTGTGGCGCCGCAGCCTCATAAGAGCTGTCTTCACAGAGCCAGTTCTTAAAGGACTAATTGTGGAGATTGCCCCCTCAGATTTCTCTCCCTCTCTCTCTTTCACCTCGTGCATTTGTTCTCCGGCTCTAAGCCTTGAATGGGACGTCGGTAAAGTAGATGTGAATGTTAAATTAGGCGAAATTAATTAAAGCAAATTACTTTGGAATACGTGGCAGTCAGAGGAGAGTGTCAGCTGATGACTAAATAGTGAGTGATCAGCTGCTCCTGCGCTTTGAAAGGCGCGCTGAAATTTTGATTTATCAGCTTTTTAATAGGGATCTTTAACATGTAGTTTTCTTATCTAAAAAAGTAAGAAATATGTTGTGAAATAAATCACCCTCACATAAAGTGTTTTCAATAAATAGCCTTTAATTCTTACCGTTATTTATTCCAATCATTTCCTGGTTGTTTACCATGTTTTAAACCTCTCCACTCCTAATAAATATGCACTACATTGAACAACAGCCTTGCATGCATTCACCATCTGAATCACGCAACTGTACATGGTAATTGTTTATAATGTATGTATATTCCTGCAGCTAACAAAATGATTACATTGCATTATATTTCCCCAGTTCACGCAGACACAATAGCAAATTTTCATTCCAATCAGTGCTGAACAGCGAGCTGCTAAATTGGAGCAGCAAAACAATAATTCCACTGATTAGCCCCTTTCTGTGTGGCGTAAGTGAACTGTTTATACTGTGGAGTACCTCTGCAAGAGGAGAGGAACCAAAACAGCCTGATTAGGCAAAGAGTAATTGGATAAGTTCATTTCAGCATGAGGACAACGACGCACAGGATGACAGCTTGCACAAAAGTCTGCAGCTTCTGGTGACTTGCATGAGTAATAAGGCCGCTGGTGCAGTTTTTTAGGTAGTCTGTCATCTTGTTGGTGTTTGGATGTGACTGATGAGTGATGCTTGATTGTAAGAGAGCTGTTTAGTTTCATAGGAAATCAGGTGCTTATTCCTACTTAACCCAGAAGAAGAATAAGATATGATATTCTGTGTTGAGGTTGAGGGGATTCATATTGGTTCACTTAAAGAGGGGGAAGTCTGCTGTTTCACATTTTAAGACATATATGTATATAGCCTATATATATAATGTTATAATGTTGGATGTCCAGACTAAACGTGGGTGAAGTTTAAAATCCGTCGGTAAAAGTATGTTGGCATAATCCCCAGGCTTCTCAGCTCAGTCTGCAGGCTGCTGTGAATGCCAGGTTTCACACAGTTTTTTCTACACACTGCACTTTGTGACGTCACAAAGGGGCGGGGTTTCTTAAAGGGACAGAGCTGACGTCGTTTCAGGCAGAGGCTGTATGAGAGCCTGCACAGAGCACCAGTGTGAGTTTTTTTTAACTGTAAATTATGCTAAGCTACTCCACAGGTGTTACAGAGGGAAATATGAAGCTTGACATTAGCATAATCCCCCCCCCCCCCCCCCTTTAAAATGAAGCGACTGTTTGTTAATGAAAGAGTTTACAGCTAAGCTAAAGCTACTCTGTTAGCCTCACTCAAATACAGCACACTGTTGCTAATTGTAGGCTAACTGCTAACATCAGCATGCTAACATGCTAGCTATTACAGTGCATCCAATGGGGAACATGAACGGCTACAGAATTAAAGGAAAAGCATCTAAAAGCTGTGAAAATGTTTCACTCAAAACCACAAAAATCGACTAGGAAATGCTCTGAAGATTTTGCAATTCATCCTCCAGGGATCTTGAACGCCTCTACGACGTATTACGGCAATGCGTCCAACAGTCATCCTGAGTCATTCACTGAAAATGTAAACCTGCAACAGTGACTGATTAGGGGCGAGGCAGTGGACGACATAAATGTTGAGACTGTCCAAACTTTTTGCCTGAATCATTCTCAGGTATGTCGTTTCCCATCATGATATACTGTATATACGTACGTTAATGAATCATCAATATTTTCTGTATGTATCACTGTTAGAACTTGTTGAGAAATACGGTGACAGCTTCATGAGAATCTCCTCAGTGATGTAATTACCTCTCAGGGCCTCACCTGTCATCAGACCTTCACTGCTCAAGCGTCAGCACATGAATATGGATCGCTGTAACGTTAAGTGACTCACCGTGCACATTCCAAACGTGTCCCTCAACACAGCCATACTTAAAGGTATCTCTCACCTGACATCCACTTCCCTGTTGAATGACATGGCATTCCCATTATGCCACAGTGTGGAAACTCACCAGTAACTGTTATTGATTGATTTACAAACATGTGTGACGCGATATTCCAAATCCAACTATACACAACATGTGCTCAAGTACTTTAGGTATAAATTTGAGGTACTTATACTTTACTTGAGTATTTTAATTTCCTGCTACTTTACTTATTTTTTTCTCCATTATTTTTATGCTTTTAAAGATAAAACATATTGACATTATAAAAAAAAGGAGCCTATCCCATTTGTCATTTGGCGTGAGGTGGGGTACATCCTGGACTGATCGCCAGTCAGTCAGAGGGCTGACACAAAGAGACAGACAACCTTTACTTTTAACTAATAATATATAATAAAAATAAAACAGACTTTGCATTTGCAGTATACAGTATTATTACAGACTGTGTGTCTGTGGGACAAAAATCTCAAGCGGCGCCCAGTTAGTGACGTGTTTTCCATCAGCCTGCAGTGGTTGGTCTGCCAGAGAGGGTAGGCGGAGCTAAGCAGCTGCTTTTCCGCTCTCTGCAGGTGTTGCGGGTAAACAGTAATCTACTATGGCTGAGCTAACAAAGAAAAGATGGATGACTACAGATACAACTTCAAAAATAAGTGAAAATCCAAAGAAAAAGAAACAAATACGACGCTCAGATGAAGGCAAACAGTCTAAAAAGGAAAGCAACCGTCAACGAGGAAAATCAAGAGTTACAACCGTAACAAAGGGAGCCAACCGTGGACGTCACACATGCAACACTGTCTGGATATCTGGGAAGCATGCTCTCGCAATAACTGTTTATCCCCATAGGTGCCGCCAAAGAGAACAAAACTTAAAGTGACATTATCAATACAGGATGTTAACGTTAAGAGGGTTTTTCTTCCATTGCAGCATTCCTACTCTTAATATTTGTCAAATGAAGTTCAATCAAATCTGCTCATGATATGCAACCTTGGCTGTGTTAATATGAATTAAACCATGTTGAATCCAGATTTTAGCCGTATTTGTTGTTATTAGTGAGATGTAGGAGTCGTTTCCGGGGCAATGCGCACACATGAATAAAGAGGGCGGAGCTTCTGAAGGAATACTTCCTCCACAATCATACTGCGCCTTTAAAGTGCCTGTGAGAAACTTTGGGTTTGTGTTGATTTTGGCGCCCCCTGTGGACAAAGCCATACATCTTATGTCTTTGCTGATTTTGTCCTGTACATGCTATAGTGGTGGTTAGAAAAAAAAAAGTCATATGTATCACTCACTTTAAATGTCTGCCCTTAAAAATGTCAACAAAGGCAGCATCCAGTTAATCGCTTCATCTAACACCTACCCCCCGCCAGCAGTTTCAGGCATTAAAAATAACTATATAGAAATAATCAATGTTGCCGCTGATGGTCTGGTTTGTTTTTGTAGCTCATATAGAGTCATCAGAATAAATTTCAGTCTGTTTCATAACCAGTGAAAAACTCCTCACAGGAGCTTTAAAGTGAAGCATCTGAACACAACAAGTTGCTCTAATCCCACTTTTATTTGTGCTGATAATAAAAACAAACACATTGTATTGGCTGGAAATTAATGATCATATTGCAGTCCACTCCAGTTGCAACCAGTAATATTAAAGGCTGCCACTCTCATGTGACAGATGTACCCCGCTCCCTCCCCCCTCCCTTCCCCCTGATCTCTGCTGGAGAATCAGGAGTCCTTAAGGCGGCTGCTGGCTAAATGGTCTGCTTCAGAGCCTCATTACCTAATCACCAGCACAGCACCGGCTAACACGCGCATGATTAGAGGGAGGACTGTCATCCATCGTGTACGAATGTTGACATTTTTTCTCTTAAATCAGTTTTGTTTATTCCTCACACTCTTTTTACTTAATAGTTTTAAGACATCGGGGGTACAAAATGCATGACCAGACACTCCCAGCTTCATGCAGATTGACAAGACAAGCCTGTTGTGTTGCACTTAAAGCCAATTTAAGTGGAACTTACTTTGACACTGTGAGCTGCTTTCTTACAGCTCTGACACTTAGAAGCAGAAAAGAGGGATTAAATGTATTCCTGAGTATTTTATTGTATTTGTTTTGACTTCCCTGCGACTCCCACTGTGCTTTTTCATGTGGATGTTTATTTTTCCCATATTCTCTGCGAAAAGCTAATGATTTTTGGGGCTAAATCTAATCACTGCTTCACATTCGATCCCAGGAAGTCGATGCCATCGATTGCATGGCTCTGATTCTTTTTGATTCATGTGTTCATGTAAGTGTTGACTCTAATACCGATTCTCCGCCTGTGCGTGTCTGCGCCCTGTCCCCGCAGGTGCCTTTGAGGATGAGGATATCATCCATGTGGAGGGGACGGTGGACCCGGTGAGGGATATGGAGATCATCCACGAGGAGCTGCGGCTGAAGGACGAGGAGATGATCGGCCCCATTATTGACAAGCTGGAGAAGACGGCCATTAGAGGCGGTGACAAGAAACTCAAACCAGAATACGTGAGTCAATGTCCCAGCAGGCCCTTTGCTCCCCCTCACAGCACGGCACAAATAATAACCCTCCCACACATGGCAGAGGAGAAAAAAAAGTATGTTTTTTTTAATCTCCCTCCAATAGGTCTCACCCCTCCCCCTCCTGCCCCATTTTTTCCCTGTTCTGAGATTGAAAGTGATCAGGGGTCAGGGGTTTTCTGCTGTAGAAATCATTAATAGAGAGTTACTTATTCAGCTGCTGACCCCGGGTCACAGCACCGGGCTAATGAAAGTGTTTCCACACAGCTCTTTTCATCTAAAGTAATACTCAAATCATGGCACAGCTCTTGCTCATGCTCGTACACCTACAGCAGCTCGGGAAATTGTATAAGGCCATACAGCGGGTGACACATATGCCTATACGCGCTATGAATACCATAAATGTTTAGAATATTCTCTGACGGAGGATTCATGGCGAGGTGCAGGGCCAAACGCAGGGTGAGATCAGAGAAAGAAACCCACATCTTGAATGTCAGATCACAACGTATGTGGACGCGCGCGCTAAGGTGGACATATTGTTACGGTAATGAGGCTGAGCGGCAAACATTAGTAATGATTTGGTTGTAAATGTCTCACGATGCCCTTCCATCACCGGAGCAGGATGCACCGAGGGGATCTGGCCTTTCACTCGGAGCGGCGTGCCCAATTTTCAGACCCAGACACACCGAGGCTCTGACCACTCATTACGCTAACGAGAGGGGCTTTTTCACCTGCTGCACAGGCCCTGTGTTTGGTTGGTTCCCCTCACACTAAACCCCCTCCCTCCTTTACAGCCAATAGCACTTCCCCACACCCCTGTAAGCCCCACAGACAGGAGCCATTCAGGCTAGGCAGGTGGCCGCTTACGCACATAATTGCTAACAATTTTAGGCAATGAATAAAAATGATACATTACTTGTCAAAGGTTGTGCACACGTCGGCAAGTGAAATCTATAGAAGACCTCTTTAGACGGCAAAGAATGGTGCTTATCAAAGGCTGCACCAAGCGAGCTTTTAGATGGGAGGGGTGGTGTGATTGTCTCAGAGGCTGAGCCTGGCGTTTGACACGCTCAGCTGTGCACAGACACATATACACATGTTTATGTCTGCAGCTATATGCACAACAGGAGCACAAGGCTGCATCTAAAAATGCACAGGGAACAATAGAGCTTGTACTTTCTTTTGTGAAGCAACAGGATGCTATAAAAATAAGAATAACTATGTGTTAGTTTTGTAGATTTTCCTCTTTATTGAGTTATTTGTAAGAGATTCTAAGGAAGATCTTATTTCCATTAGGAACGCACAATATTATCGGCACGTTATCGGTATAACACATCAGCATCGGCAGCCATTTTTCTGCCGATATTTTCCGCTGATAAAACGTTTAAATTAGTCCTAAATGCTCCATGATTCCATTAAAAAAGAGGAAAAATGTTACAAATAAATCTCCCATTTTGTACATAACATAAGTTTAAGTAGTTTTCTTATATTGCCCAGTGAATGTGTACATTTTTAAAAGCACTGTATTATGTTATTTCTGATCTGCCAGTGGGCCACTACAATAAGAGTACACATGATATCAACTCCACTACTGGGGAGACTTGATGTTCTCTGCAATAAGGTGGAAAAAAAAAATGTGCCTAATATATCGGTATCAGCAATCGGCAAAAAGGGTTGGGAAATATCGACATAAAATCCAATATCGTGCATCCCTAATTTCCTTTGTTGCTCTCAGTTTCCTTTAAGCTCTACAGGTCTTCATGCTGCACGATCAATAACACTTTTATCCTGGTTGTAGAAGATTTATTTAATGGCCAACATATTTTACTCTTTAATATTATTATTTTTATTGTAACACTCTTTTAACTAAACTTGATAGACTCACTAAATTAGTGTTTTTAAACACGTGTTTTATATAATCTGTCAGTTAAAGTTAAACCGACTGGGCCTAGTTTTGTGCTATACGTGTAAAAAAAAAAAAAAAAAGAATTATAGATTAATAATGAGCATAAACTGTAATGTTAATGTCAAAATAAGCCCGATAAAAAAATTCATCTTAATTAAATTAAACATCCTTGATAATCCACGTTTGCATTTTTACATGTTTGGGAAAAAGTAATGATGAAATCTGGGAGTTAAAGTGGACTCAGTGCAGGTACATCTTTACGCCTGTTCAATGTAAAGAAGCACTAAACCTCCTCATGTTACCCTGAGACTGAACCATTGTGTGCATTAGTCTGTAATCACGCCGTGCATGCACCACTAAAAGGACAACACTGGATATTTGCATTGTGTTCAGGACATTTTAATTCGTCTTTCAATGCTGAAAGCAGACATCAGACTAAAACAAAACGCATATTCATATTGTGATGTATAAAGTTAGTAAGAGGATGCTGCTTTATCTGATAGTTAACCTGCTTGTTTGCTGCCGCCTGCTCTCGCAGCTGATGATTCGCTGTTTAAGAAAATTGGATTTGTAAGAGAAAAAAAAAGCAGAAATTTTGAATTCATGATAAAATTATTGTTAAATTGTTGCTGTCAAGATGAAAAAGTCAGTTAGCATTTCATTATTGAGCTGAGGCTTAATTTCCATGCACGCAGCGGCGCAGGGCTCATATGTATGCATTGTTAGGCAGATTTAAATCCATTTTGCCGGTGCTGTGTTTACAAGAACAATGTTTCGTCGCCTTTGTCCGTATATGAATCCTCAAAATCCCTATCCTCACAAAACAATAATAAGAAGCCGGCCCACCGGCGGCGCTTCATGGTGGCAGGCATATGTGTTTGACCCCTGTGGGACCTATATGCCTTTTATTAACACCTGCCTGTTAGAGGAGCGCTGCACGGCGGCTGCGAGCTGATGAGGGAAACCTGGAGCGGGTTCAGCCTGTGTCACTGGCCGTTTGCTGTTTCCATTTCACAGATGATTAATCTCTCTGTGAAGACTTGGGACGGCGCGGGCGGAGTGTATGCAGCTCTTCCTGCGCTCTCTCCCGCTGGCTGCACTCTGGCTGCCTGACTAAAAGGCCTTTAGAATTCCTGTGGAGAGAGATGTGCAGAGAGTGAATGCAGCTGGCTGGGGGTCAGTGTGTGGAGCTTTTTCTGCCATTGTGTAATTGAGGCTCTGGCAGGATTTTTTCCTCAGTTCTTTCAAAAGGGAGTATGATTGTGAAGTGCTGCAAGGGTTTGGGGAGGGAAAAAGGAGGTAGGGGGAGTGTTGCAGGGGGTGGGGGAGTTTTTATATGAAGGGGGAGGTCAAGTTGACAGGAACAAAAAGAATGTGTTCCGCTAATTTCTGTGGGGCTGGATCAACAATAATAGGCTCAATTTCTTTATTACAAATTTTATAACTACCTCCCTCCCATTTTCCCTCCCTTTTCCGCTTCCAGATCCTGTCAAGACCCAGTCGCGCCTGTGGTCTCAACCCACAAGTACCTCACTGATGAATGTGGCTGCAAATGCTCAATATTTTCTCCAGAAGAATCGGTGAATAATTAGTTCTGTACCTCACTAGTGCTTATTCAGTGTGACGACATTCTGCCAAGAGCCTGAGGAAGGACCAATAATTTACACCTAAACTTCCAATTAGTTCTTTCCATTTCTTTTCATTAAACAGTCCCGCTGGAATATTGATGTTCAAAACTCTAAGCGAGACACCCCAGAAGGCATTTTGTCCTGATTTAAAGGAGGGAAGGGGGTCTCGTGCGTGCCATCTCTGTCAAAGCCAGGCCTCTCCTGCATGAATGCGAGCACAGCCATTGTTCATTTTGGCATCAGGATGCCATGCATTTAGGAAATAATTACCCCATACCCTGCTGGGTTTATATTCTTTTTCATCTCCTTTAATGGCTTCTTGTTCATTCTCTTTTAACCCCAAACAGGACGTTATGTGCAAAATCAAGAGCTGGGTACTGGATGAAAAGAAACACGTCCGCTACTATCACGAATGGAACGACAAGGAGGTAAGCCTTTGATGTTACAGTCACATTTATTAATGCGATTTATCTCGCTAATCTTTTCATCCGACCTGAAAGTACAACTGCTGTTTCTTTTCCCTCGAGCAACACGTCTTTTGTGCAAATCACCAGTTAATATTATGCACAGTCTTTTGTTGGTTGTATTTTGACATTACTTTTGTACAAGCTAATGACATCTGGCCGCGCTGATCTTGATTTCCAGGCTTTATAGTCGCACCCCACCGAGCCTATACACCAGACCCTAATTTGATTTGGCTTCACTTATCTCTGTCTGTGCCGTCCTCAAAGGCTACTTTGGAAAGTTTGTATTCTCAGTTCTTGTTTTTCCTCTCTTTGCCGCAGATCGAAGTGTTGAACAAATACTTGTTTTTGACATCCAAACCGATGATTTACCTCGTTAACCTCTCGGAGAAAGACTACATCAGGAGAAAGAACAAATGGTGAGTTTTTTTCTGAGGGAAGGCCGGAGCCGTCTTATTCCCTTCTACTTACAGATGAAAGTGTGTGTGCACATGTCTGTGTATGCATGTGCAGGAGGGGGGGGGGATAGGCAGTGTGTAAGCTGTGGTCTCCTGCTGACAGAAACGGTCATATCTTTGCGAGAGGATCTGCCTGGAGGTGGCTCTAACTTTGCTCTAACACAACATCCAGCTCCAGCGCAAAGCGGCCTCCGGACTTCATTAGGCACACACTCACATATGGTCCTGATTTTCCATCCAAATTTGTCATTACCTTAATATCAAAGAGCGTGAAGGCTTTATATGGCAAAAAACAAACACGTACATACAAAGAAAAGCATGTAATTAATAGCATCTGGAGGGAGACGATAAATCATAACACAACACTCTCATGTCTGAAAGCGCTTTGTTCCAAATATTTGGTTTTGCCTTCACATGTTGTTGCTCAAGTAGCTTTACAAGCGTCACTTTACAGCCATGAAATTCCCACAGCTCATAATGACAGCTGAGGTTTCTTGATATACAGTTAGCTGAGGGAAAACGGCATTTGCTTTGCTTTTAATGCGTCCGCTTGGGGGACTTTTATTTTGTAGTTTGCAGGTGCGACACTTTTCATAATGTAAATGACTGCAGGATGCACTGAGTAAACTTTCTGCTCAGCCAGTTTCATAGTAATGTTGTCATGTGGCCGCAGTGAGAGCACATCTAAAGGCTGCTGTTAGACATCCATTATATCTGAAAGGGCTACGTTCCCCACACTACAGCCGTTTTTGTCAATAACACCAACTTGTGGATTGTTATCACACTTTTCCAATTGCCCTCTAGGCTCGCCGTGTCACTTCTTACAAAATTTGTTTTCGTGTTTTACTTGGCAGCATTGTATTACACGGGAAGTTGTTTACCTACGACTGTTTGTTAAAATGTTCCTGACACGAAAGTATGACTGTCAGACGGGGAGGGGGAGGGAGGGAGGGAAGCGGGCTCGTAAATCAAATGATTCATGGCATGTGGAACGTCCGTCATCAGTAGGAAGAGAGGCTTTTTTTTCATGTTGCGTGTGTGTGTTTCTTTTTTTTTTAACTGTGTGAAATGCAATAAATCTCCGAGCGTTTTAAACAGTAGTGCTCAGGTGTCCCGAGGGCTCCACGGTGAACAATGCCGACATCAAAGTGTTGATGTTTGACAAGTGATGAGTCACTTCCCTTGTCCAGAGAGGAGCTCACACCTGTATGGAGATGATTACAGGTAGATCTAGCTGGCCCTAATTGTACAATAAATGCTGCTCTCAGCCCTAATGGCAGCTAGTCTGCAGCAGAGACGCCAGACTGCCATTTGGCTGTCGCCATGCCCCCGTGTTTTTCCACCAGCACAGTTGAGATGATGATACGGTTAAGGACTATTCAAAGCAAACAGCTAGACAAATTGCAATCTCAGCTCTAATGTGAGGAGGAAAAAGAAGGCGAATCCTCGAATGAGGCAAATAAGCCAATCTTATCTGTGTCTCTCTGGACACACATTCAGGCCATCTCACAGCTTGGATCCCTGCCTTTTTTTCAAGTACTTTTTGATATTTTTAGGCGCTTTGTTCTGCACATGCTGCCACTCAAAGCTTTAGAAAAACCTTATTTCATTTTACCAGAATGCTCCAGCAAACATTATCTAATGAGTTTAATATAGGTAACTTTATTGATTGCATTATTTCAGACACTTAAAAGACAGGATTGATTAATGCTTCAGCTTCTCTCTCACGTGGGAGATTACAGAAGTGCTGTCAGACTTTTTTTGCGCCTCCAAAAGCAGAGCATTGTTAACTGATCTCATCCTGTTTGGAGTATGGGAACCACATACCATGCTGCCCTTGTTTAGACAAGAATACACAGTATTAGCTTTAGCGAGCCATCATTAATGCGAGGATCAGACGAGGAGCGAGGCCTCCTTTCATCCCCAGGTTCTCTGCTGGAGACAGTACATCATTTACTGTTGAGAGGAGCACATGGCTCCAATCCTATACGGTGTATGTGTATGAGAATGCGTACATGTGCATGTTTGAAGTCTGTTTCAGAGGCGACTCCACGCTCATTTGGATGCTGGCGTAATTGCGGTGTGGAGATCAAAGGCTCGCTGGCCGAGTGATGTTCCAGAGGAGACTTTACCACACAGCCCTCTCCTCTGTGCAGAGGGGGCCGCCTGCTGCTCGCCGCTCCCCTCTCCCCTCTAACCATGCACTGCCCCCTGCACATCCCCGCTCGTAAAAAATGATTAAGGCCGCATTTGTCATGTGTTTATGACTGAGAGGCATTGCGTGATAGGGAATGGCATCTACAAGAGTCTATCAAGAGGCTTTCTCCTCTTTTCCCCGGCGTCAGTGAGCTGCCTGGACGACTGTTCCTCCGCGGCGCACACCGTAGTTTGTGTGTTAGAGAGGGTCATTAGAGCACGGCTGATGATGCGGTGGCTGCAGCCTGCCCGGTGTTAGCGTGTTTTCACTTGTCAGTTAAGTCATTGTTTATTTTACAAGCATGCAGCCCCGACCATCTTTACTGCTTTTAATACGTTTGATATCAGATATTTATTCAATCCTCCTCTGGGAAGTAAGAGCAGCTACATTTTGTGTTGGGGGGGGGGGGGGGGGGGGGGAGAACTCCAGATGCACTGTGATGTTTTTCTTTCTTGTCATTTCTTCTTCTGCTTTTTTTCCTCTTTTGGACAATGTGCATTAAAGTAAATTGGTGCCTCTTAAGTAGATGAGGTGACCTTTAAGGAAACCAGCAAGCGTGACCTGTCTGTGAGTGCCTCTGCAGTGTGCGTTTTCCTGGTGAGTGTAAGAACTGCAGGGTACCATCGCTGGGAGCTTTTATTAACTGTGTGTATGTGTGTGTGTGTGTGTGTGTGTGTGTGTGTCTGCCTCTATGCACGTGTGTGTATGTGTCTGCAAAAGTATGGGCATGTGTGCTCCTCTCTTAAGACTGCACAGATGCTCCTTGCGGCTTATTATTACACACTTAAAACTTATTTAATACATCTTTTTGTTTGCCTCTAAATGTGTGTTACATTAGGTACCTCTGTCCTCTCTATGCTGTAAAACCACAACTGAAATAGTCACATACCACAGCTGCTCTGCCAGGCAACCTTTTTAATCATCTTCTCCTCCCGCCACAAAACCATAAATTGATCTTTCATTAAAAAAAAAAAAAAAAAAACTCCCTCCAGATTTGTCTGGCACGGCCTAATTCAGAACATCGTGTGCCATGCTTGTGCTCATTTCTGATGATGTTGAACAGACAGCCTGTGTCTGGGCGACAATCAGTGCCTCAGCACTTCAGTGTTCAGAAGAAGCTCAGCCTTGTTTCATGTTTAGGCGTCGTTAAGCAAGACACTGACCCAACCCTGATCCATTTTAATCCCTATTACTTAAAGGGTAAGGTTGTAAATATTGTATACATTTCCTATTGTGCCCAAATCTAATGTAAAGACGAAAAACAGGGATGAATTGATCCTGCTTTAAAGCTCCTGTGAGGAACTTTCTGTGTTGACTTTGGCGCCCCCTGTGGACAAAGCTGTACCTCTTATGTTTTTGCTGATTTTGTCCTGTACATGCTTGAGTGGTGGTTTAAAAAAAAAATCTCATCCTGCTTTCTTTAACGGTCACATGTATCACTCACTTTAAATTTTAGCACTGGAAAATGTAAACAAAGGCAGCGTGCAGTTAATTGCTTCGTCTGACACCTACCCCCCGCCAGCAGTTTCAGGCTGAAAAAATAACTATATAGAAATAATAAATGTTGTCGCTGATGGTCTGGTTTGCTTTTGTAGGTCATATAGAGTCATCAGAATTGATTTCAGTCTGTTTCATAACCAGCAAAAAACTCCTCACAGGAGCTTTAAAGTCGAGGCTGAATATATCTGATCCCTCTCTATAGCCACTTTTCCATTGGTCAAAAAGCCGCTAACACTCGGCTTTTTAGCTTTGTGGGAAAGGCTATAGTGGCATTCAGACCCGGAGCAAATGACTCTGCAGTAGACCTTGGTAATTATCGCCTCGGCTCCGGTCGGCATTGATGGGAACACAAAACCTGTGACAACACGCTAATCTCCGCCCCCTTTTCCGGCGTGATGCTATGCTCCGCTCCGTCGGTAACTTCTGCGACTTCTTGTTATCTCAGCTACAAATTCCACCCGTCTCCGTCCGAGCAGCGCTCGAACATCGTTCCAAATTTGTCAGGGCCGAGTTTTAATAAACAGACTGAATGAGTGACAGATACAATAAAGACCTAACCACCGTAACATCTTCACTGTTTACTAACCCTGCTGCGGGTGCGTTTGTGACGTCAAACAGTGATGCAGCAGGAAAGAGACCGAAGGAGTATACTTCACTGACAATGGGAACAGAGGCAATCGCAATCTACAAGCGGATCTTCCTGGGTCTGAAAAACCTGCGTCAATTAGCTAACTTCGGTGGGAAGGGGTGTACTATAGAGCTCTATTGTTGTCCACAAACACATCAGTGAGCCACATCTGAGTGTCGTTCCTTCTTTACAACATCCACAGCTGAAAATAGTCCCTTAGAATCACACGATTGCTCAAAACTAAAGTGTTAAACCTCGTTTAAGAAACAGTTTTAATTTTTAAAGAATTTAACTTGATAATTGTGATTTATTTTTAAAGATTTATGTCTTAAGTAGAAATTAACTGCTTTAGAGCAAGGTATGACAGATGGAGGGAGTCAGCAGGCATAGGAAAGAAAACTAAAGAATAACACCAGCCTAATCTTTAATCTCTGTTTTTGTTACAGTATTGATTCATGCAGTTAAATTGTGAGGAGACGTCATCACAGTAAAAGAGGGAGCAGGTCGGCCTGTAGGAGGAGCTTTGACAATTAAAGTAAAGGAGACCTAACAGCAGCAGCAGCAGCGTGCCAGTTATCTGTCTTTAAGGTTGGATCTACTTTCCCCGAACATTCCCAATCAGATCATTCATCTGCTCAGCTGTCATGCTGACTTGTCTTTCCTAATATGCATTCTTTTTAAAGCCGAGTAATAAGTTAAACATGCACGGCCAGACATTTCTGAGTCCTGTCAGGATTCAGAGACACAAGAGAAACTGAGATGGGGTGTGAGGGGGAGACTTTTATGATTCACTGAAAGCCACTCCATGAAAGCAGTCACCGCGGCCCACTTCAGCTACACTCCAAACCATAATTCCCATAAACACAACTCAAACTTTATTGAGTGCAAAACCACTGGCTCCAACCAAGTTTTTTAGGAACTGCTATCTGGGGAGTTGGAGTTCACTTTTCAAAGCCGTGAGGGAGATATACGATCACTCGTTCCTTTTTGACTCCGTGCACAGTCGTCCACTCTCTCCTCGTGCAGTGTGGGATACTGAGAAACACTTTCCCATGGTATGATGTGTACCCTCTGCCCGCAGTCTGTCCTAATGGATGCCTTTAGCGGGCTTTCAATGAGAGAAAACAACAGGAGAGGCTGTATAGTAAAAGCGAAACAGATGGTGCTAATAAAGTCCTGTCGTTCCAGTTAGCCAGGTTATTGACTGTCCCCGGTCCAGGTAATGAAAGGACACTGTTGACATGTCACATGTCACCCTGTTGTCTTTGTTGTGCGCTGATGGTGAAGACAGCGCTGTTGTTGCGCTAATGAGACAGACCCTAAACTGGACTTTTTCCTCTTCTTGTTTGTTCTTTAATGACCCTGCAAGAAATCATTTCACACACCTCTGTCTTATTTAGGAGGCTCAAACTCGAGCATGCTAACGCTGAGTGAGCCTCCTGCAGCTCAAATGTATGTAGACAATCTGAGCGCGCCGGGAATATTTCCCCCGTAAAGCTTGTCGTTTTGTAAGGCCGACATAAAAAGAAAAGTCTGCAAGTTTCAAGTCGGTCTAATGATACATTCTGATAGCTCTGGCTTTGTTGAGCTGTGCTTTTTATTATCTATCTTAGATAAGGTTAAGACCAAACACACGCGCCGCAGAGAGCAGCCTGCAGCCTCGCCGCCTCTAATGAGACAAATAAATGAATTTAGCGCTGCCACATACAGCTCCCGAACGCTTATTATCAGGATTATTGTTGAACTCTCGGGAACGGGGGGAGAAAATAAAGATGCCGGATGGGAAGGGGGCATGATTGGCTGATGTTACATATGTCCTTGATTACCTTTCTCTGCTTTTATTCTAATAAGTGGCATTCTTTGTACTCCCTGGGACAGCTAGACAGTCTGACACACGATGAGAATAAATATTGCATGTGGTAGACATTAAGCTGTCATCCTGGAGGGGGAAAAAAAGAAGAGATGGAGAAATCCGTGTGGTGTTCTTCGGCGCTACACTTTGCCTGCTCTTGTCACAATTGTCACATCTTGATGACTCCCCCCACTCTACCCCGGCCCCCCTTATTTTCTCTCGCCCAGTCAACCGCCGTGAATGACAGCATGGGTACCCCATATGGAGAATTATTTTGGGTGATGTAGGATGTACTCCTCTGGGTTACATGAATTTCTCATGTTTGCACCCCCCACCCAACATCCTTAAACAAGGCCGTGGCTTTGATAACGTGCCCTCAACAACCACTGGAAAGATGTTTTGTTGGGTTGGATCTATCATGTGCAAACATTTAAAGTCACAAGAATTGTCTTAAAAAATTTAATGGGTGTCGTTATCAAAGAGAAGAAAGTTGCTCCAAAAAAAAGCCGGCTTGTTACCAGCACACCCTCGAGGTTTGTTTGAGGTATATGATGTGAGATGAGGCTCTTAATTAAGGCTGCTCCCATTGTGCCTGCGCTGGGTTCTGTTTCCACCAGCCCCTGATTGCTTTGATGGCTGAAAGAAGTTGACAATATCGGAGATAGTGTGTGTGTGTGTGTGTGTGTGTGTGTGTGTACGTGTCAGATCTCCTTCTTTCTCAGAGGCTGATGCCTTTCCATCCGGCCACGGCCACAGGGAGCAGAGAGCGTCTACACTCTTGTCGCTCAGGAGCTCACCACTGGGAGGATGAAAAGCTTCCCACAGAGCCCGCGACTTCTCAGCCTCAAAAGCCACCATGAGCTCATACCTCTCATTTCTGGCTCCCTTCACAGAGGAAGGACAGAGGAGGGGGTTAGTATGCTCGCTGTGTGCTGCTGCATCCTAACCCCCTAGGATGCTTGTCACTGCAACATGGGACCGGAAAAATAGACTGGTACCTGAGATTTAAGGTCTGACCCCGGCTACCGACTAGCAGTTGTTACTCTGCCTTTCTCTAACTTAAGAAGCTGCAGCCTGATTTGAAAAATATTCTAGGGCCCGTCCAAACCTCACACAACTCTGATTAATGATTTCCCAATGTATTTGTATAAGTACAAATAAATAATCCATCCAAATATACGTAACAAAATATGTGCATTTTGTATGTTATAATTGAAAAAGACCTTTTTGTTTATTCATTGTGAATGACTGCTCATGGCCCACCTGCAGTACCAACAAGGACCACAAGGGGGCTGCCCCCACACTTTTTAAAAATTACTGGTTTAAGCCATTAGCTAACAAGTTGTTTATCATTTTAATTTAAGTGTTTTATTATTCATTTCTACGGGATTTCAGACAATGAAGATAAAAATACAAAATTATGATCACAATCCTTTGAGAGCACGTACAAAGAGAGCAGCCTGTTTACGACAATGCTAACAGAAAAAGCAGTAATGATCCTCAATGTTTCCAAAACAGAGACTTTTTATTTTTTTAAACTTGGTACAACATCGTCCCTCCTTAGCTTTGTTCGTACAAACTGTAGTTGCAACTGCGTGTTTCTTTAAGCTAACTCAATTGGCTTTAGCTGGCTTGTAGCTTTCAACTAGCAAACTAGCTTGCTAACTTAAAGCTACCGTGAGGAAGAATGATTGTGGTAACGTTACATAAAAATAATGCTATATTCATTCATAACCCTACAAAAGGCCTTAACAATATAATTTTAAAAGTGCACGCATGAAGCAAGAAGCCTGCCCAGGAATGCTAATAGAAAAGCGATAATGACTCTGAATGTGTCAAAAACTAACATGAGACTGAACTTTTGTCCTAACTTAGTAGTACAACATCGCCCCTCTTCTGTTTCTGTCCTCCAAACTGTAGCTGGGAGACCGCTGGTTTCTTTGGGCTGATTCAATTGGCTTTAGCCTGGCAACTGGCTAACTATCATGCTAACGGCGATTAAAGCGGTTGTGGAAATGTTGCTTTAGGTGCTTCATTCACTCAAAATCATATAGGTTTAGCCTACATATTTTACAGGGACACACACAAAGCAAGACGCCTGTTCGACAATGCTAACCGGAGAGCGATAATGACTCTGAATGTGTCAAAAACTAACGAGGAGACTGAGCATTTATTTCTACTGAGTTTGTACAATATCATTCCATCTTTGCTTCAGTCCCTTAAACTGTACTTAGGAGACCGTTGGTTGCTAATTTAGTTGGCATTAGTTGGTTCATAAAAGCTCACGAGCTAACTAAGAAGCTAACATAAGCGAAGGCTTTATTCAGCAATTTTTCAGCCCATTGTACAACCTGAGCTTGAACCTGAGCTTATCTGGACACTTTCAACGAACAACTTTTGAAATTTAAAACCTTCTCGACTAAGACTTTCATCATTGGCTAATGTTTGGTACACCATTAGCGGGCAGCTATTCTGTTGGGTTTTCTTGATGATTCTGTGCCTGGCGTGCAAGCTAGCACCTGCCAGAATAATGTGAAACTGATCAGTAACCAAACAGCTGCTATACCCATGTTCAGGTGCTCGCCTCTCCACCTGTGGGTGTGTCAGTGATGGAGCTGAGGTGGGTGCAGGTAGTGAATTACTCCTCAGGTGTGGCAGCGTTCAATTGCATCTGAAAGGAGCTCTCAAACTGGAGGTGTTGGCCCACCTCTTACAGGCTTAACTGGCTTAGCACTCCTAATAAAGCCAACCTGTATGAATGTATGTCAGACACAAGGCTCAGGTCATTGTCTCAGGTAGCTGCCCCTGTACTTTCCAAACTCCCATTGTTTTTTACACCTGAGCCATTTAAGCAGATCAAAGCTCTGACAAAGCCCAGGGAAGCCCCAGGCAGGCGGAAACACAGAAATTATCCCCCCCTCAGGATTCCCACACAAAAAGACAAATAGACTAGCCCCAGAGGGTGGCCCCCTGTGGGACATCTCCTTTCAGCACCAGCCTGTTGTGGAAGCTCCAATTGTTTTTTTTTGTCATTTCACACTATATTGTGCTTTAAATGAGGTGAATTGTAAACACAAATTTAAAGCTTAGAACAAATTACATGACGTGTTTTTTCTCAAACAGATATTAGATTCATAACGACTTGTTTTTATGAAACAAAACATCAAAAATCACACGTTTCAGACATGTAAATATTGAAAAAGGGCTCGTATAAGAGAGGACTATTTTCCTCCTCGAGTCGAGAGCAGCAGGACAAGCACAAACACGGCTTGTTCCTCCGCTTTTGTTTTAGCCTTCAAGCTGGTGAATGATTAGCAGAAATAATGTCCCTGTCACCCTTAATCACATTAAAACGTGGTTAACATTTAATTTTTCCCACTTGATATGCAAAAATTTCCACTTGATTTGCAGCAGAGGCCATTGGAATTCCATTATAAAAAGAATAAAAATTTCAGGCATCATTTGTTCAGAGAGGGATATCAAGACCAGAAAGTGCTGAATCTTTCTATTAGGGGAGCGGTGAGAGATGGCACTCAATGCTGGGACATAATGGGAGACTGACAAGACACACACACACACACACACACTCACACATCTCTCACTCTGGATTTTTGTGTGTATGTAGCTCAGACTTGTAAAAGAGGACCTATGTGAACAATATTTTCTCCATGAAGAACAAAGGCCCAAAAACATCCGCAGCATGTTTTACATAAATATTTTCCCCAATTTACACATCCACATAAAATCCCACACAAATAATTGGAAAGGACATAAATACAAATTGCAAAGTATCATGGGTAGACGGCGCTGAAGTTGACAGAATAGGTTTTGGGAGCCATGTTGACGGAGCATCAAAGCTCTTAATTGACAGTGCTTTGTTTCTGGAGTTGAGGGAAGGGGGAGTTTCATGTTCCTGTGGCAAGGTGTTTGTCTGGTCCCGTGTCACTCAGTGCAAGGACCCAGAGACCCCCGTGCTCATTTGCGGCTCACGTTCGCCGTCTCGGCTGCGCATTATTAAAATCATCCCTCAGCTTTTCTAGCGAGAGCCTCTTTGTTACTTGGCTGGCTTGGCTCGGCTCTGTCAAGTCTTCACCAATTACAGTCTCAGGTACAATGGTCTATTCACAGGATCACAGCCCTTGACTGGTGTGGAGAGAGTGATTTGTGAATCATTATTCAGCTGCCTGTAGAGTACGCAATACCTGAGGAATGCAAATAACGTGCCACCAAATAGACAGCTGTGCTGGGAAAAGTGACAAACTACATCTGTTATTATCTCAGATTGGATTTTTTCCCCTCTCGGAGCGCCCGCCATCTCCTATGTTTTCACGTTTTTGGCTTTGACTAAATGTGTTTTATTTTTCCCTCCTTTATTGGTGAGACATTAGCGACTATCTTATTGAGGTGGCAGTCAAACGTCGGCCCCGCATCCCAAAGGAAATGTTGGGTTACGTGCATCCGAACAGACGGACAAACTGGCACATTTCAAATTCGCCCTTTAGTGTGATTCCAGCTTGTCGGGAAAAACATCCAATCACAGCAGAACGTGCTCTTCCTGCCTTGTCATATATTGTATATTGATAATCATTAGGTAGGAGCAGTGATATGCTGCTGTAGGTGATAAAGCGGTGACATTGTTATTGGAATAGATGTGGTATTGAGGTGCCCGGGTCCCTCCCACTCTTTGATTCTTATGGGCTTTAAACAGGAAACTAGGATTACAGATAATGACAGGGACCCCTTACAATCAATCCAGCCCAGGAGCTCTGTCAGGGCCGGCGTGTGAAAATGGATTTGTGTGATGCTGTTCTTTGAGACCCGTCCAATCCCAGCCTGAGAGCATGTGGGGCTAATCTCATAATTGCCCTAACCCCCTTATATTGTTCTGACTGAGAGTTACCATTAAGTGCGAGGATATCTTTGTCCTGCAATGTCAGGTGTCCCGCTGCACTGGAAGACAAAAGGAGAGAGAGCTCAGGTGTTGGAGAGAATGACAAAGACGTGTGTGAGTGAGGGAGCGCTGAAGTTTCATCCGGGCTGTTTGCTGCATGTTTGGTTTGGTTGATTGAGATTTATTTGTCTGTTAGAGGTAGAATTAGGAGAGGCTTTGTGTGTTATGAAGTGGATGGGAGTTAACATACGAGCACATTTTTCATCAGGTACTTTCTTTTGAGTATTTCCATTCTGTGCTACTTCATATTTAGCTGATCTGCTACACTTGAGAGGGATGCATCATACTTTGTGCTCCTGTACATGTTGTTTAAAGCTGCAATAACTTTGCAGTTTGCCTTGTTGTTTCTTACACCACGATACACACACGTCTTTCTTGAACACTTGATTTAAACTGAAATCAGGCTCAGTATTTGTTTTTATTTTAAAATTAAAAGTTCTGTCATTTTGCACACTGAGCTATAAAACACTACAAAGGTGATTTAAAATGCCCTCCCACTTGTCCAAGAGTAAAATGCTCCCTACACATTGATGCACCTTTAATAACGTCCCTTTAAAGCTCCTGTGAGGAGTTTATCGCTGGTTATGAAACAGACTGAAATTAATTCTGATGTCTCTATATGAGCTATAAAAACAAACCAGACCATCAGCGACAAGATTGATTATTTCTACATAGTTATTTTCAATGAATGAAACTGCTGGCGGGGGGTAGGTGTCAGATGAAGCGATTAACTGCATGCCGCCTTTGTTGACATTTTCCAGGGCAAACATTTAAAGTGAGTGATACATACGACTGGATCACACTTTTTTGTTAAAAACCACCTCTTGAGCATGTACAGGACAAAGAGGTAAGATGTACTGCTTTGTCCACAGGGGGCGCCAAAATCAACACAAACTGAAAGTTCCTCACAGCAGCTTTACTTAACTGGCAGGCTGAGATTGTGTCTGACAACAAGACGGAAAGGATCCTACTCTCTGATTCATTTTTTAACAAGTCACCTTTCTGCAAGATTCTTCTGTCTTATTTCTTTTCCATTAAAATACTACAGAAATCCTTTCCGTCTTGCTGTCAGACACTAAGAATGAGATTCTGAGCCTGTCAGTTGCAAAAACAAGAACTTTTACTGGACTTAACTTACTCTTGTGTAATTGCCCCAAAGGATTACATTGCAGCCATTACAGCTGTGTTGCGAGAGGCAGCTGAAGCAGTCTACAGTGGCAGTTCCAAAACAGTTTGAACCTGCTGGTCATTGACACACCTACATATTAAAATAGGACAAAGAGCAGAGACATTAGAGGTTCGGCTTTGTCCACAGGGGGCGCCAAAATCAACACAAACCAAAAGCTCCTCACAGGAGCTTTAAACTAGAACATGTTTACATATGTTTGATGCACAGTTTTTATTTGTTTGAAGAATTTAATGTTTTTAAGACTCAATCTTGTACAAAATGTGATTTAAAAGTGCTGCACACTGACCTACAAAACACTACACAAATACCCTCCCACAATGCACCACTTTAATATAAATGTAAAACACTAAATAGGATCCATTCTGCTCTAAGAGTAAAGTTACTTTAAGTGTGTTTTTCTGCTAATAAGTTTGGATGCAGGACTTTTACTCGTCAAGAAGTATTTTAACTCTGTGCTACATCATTGCTTCTATTACATTTTTAGTCGTTGTGAATTAGCGCTCTTTAAAAGTCAAGTCAAATGTTTGGTTGCAAACTTTTCTTGAAATAAAGTCAAACTCTGCGCCAGAAACACCTCCTCTCCTGCAAACACTCACACATTCAGCTGCTCTCATGCATATTCATGCGCCAGCGCATCACAAATACTTTCATGTTAATCAGATCCTCACTCTGTTTTCTGCGCTGATTTTCACCAGGCTGGTGAAAATCATGGAGTGGGTGAAGATTCACGACCCCGGCGCCTTGGTCATCCCCTTCAGCGGCGGCCTGGAGAGCCACGTCCAGGACCAGAGCGAGGAGGAGCGGCAGCAGTACTGCACGGAGCACAAGACGCAGAGGTTAATTAGCATTCAGTCTCCCCACACTTTATTATCAGCTGTGTCCTCCATGCACTCCTTTAATTGCATGTGCTGATAGAATAATAAATGGCAGAGTAATTACCATTATAAAGCAAAGGATCCCTCTTCTTAGCGAACAACTCAGTCAAAGGGTTTTCCTCTAAATTAAGTTTTTAACTGTCATCTGTCATACGTAGGTATAATTATAACTTTTGGGCTTTATTGTTCTCGTGTGAAAACCTCGACGGGGAGAAAAATTGTGACAGCAGATTATTTTTTTCTCTCTCGGAGCAGAGCGAGGCCTCGGATTGAATTCTTAAAAATGCTAAATGAGTCTCCACGCTTTGTAATTAATCAAAGAAACCATTGGAGAGTTGAATGTCTTGTGTGAAACGAAGTGACCCGTCTTATTGGCGTAATGAGTTTATATTGGGATGAATGGGGCCTTGCCACTGGAGTGAACTTTGTCTTGGCATCAGTGGCAATAAATAACACTCCAACAGTTCAAACTGGAGTTCTTTTTTTCTCCACCAGTGCCCTGAGCAAGATCATCAAGGCCGGATACGCAGCCCTGCAGCTGGAGTATTTCTTCACTGCTGGACCAGACGAGGTCCGTGCGTGGACCATACGGGTAAGAGCCACACACACACAAACGAACACACACAGTATCCTACGTTCCACCCTGCTGGCACCCTCACTGATATCACACACTTTCAACTTTGTCATGGTCGTGCTTTAGCCAGTCATTACAGGCCAAGGATAACTTCAATTACTGGTGAGCTGCTGAACAGTGAAAGTGGGGGCTACATTGATTGAGGAGGGCAACAATTGATTTTGCCCATTACGTCCATGAGAATGTTTCCATCCTGTGCAGATCTGCCTGCCCTCCTCCTGCCGCTGGAGATAAGGAGCCGCTGCATTGTGCCTGCCTAATCTGTGTGACGGAGGGTGTCTGTGCCAAAATTGATGTCGCTTTTCATTCGACTGTTTGTGGGCCTCGCCGGGGGCTCCTCCCTCCTGTGTGTCTCAGTTTACCGAGCGCGGGCCGCCAAGAGCTTTGTGCAACAAGATCGCGGGATTTACATCAATACAGATGTTGGCTTTGCGTGCTGGTATTGTGGAGAAATGCTTTTATTTCTCTGGAGCAAACAGAAGGATTGAGTGCAGGTGTATTAACATGCTTTACTGCACAGGATGGAGGTGGGTTAAAAACACAGAGAGGACGTTTTAGAGAAACTTTTTCATCATTATTAATCATATTTATCCTTTAAGAGATTTTAAATCAAACTTTAAGAATGCAGAATACTTTCAGTCCAATAAACATAATAACCATCTTTAAAAAGCATTGTTTTCCACAATAACATCAATGAAAGAACTTGTCAGCGCGCACATCGGCCCTACATCACAGCTCACATATTAATGACAAAATAAAAGGAACTCTTCTGGTTTCCTTTGTTGAAAAAAGCTGCTTTGAATTTTGTTTATTTGAAGACAATAATAACAGAAACAACACATGTAGCGCGTTACAATTTGAACCATAATTGCAGATTCTGCTACAACATTCGTGATTAAATCACAGGACAGTCATGAGAGGCTGCGTTTGTGTCGTGCATTCATGTCTGTGGCAGGAGACAATCGTTTGTCTTGTTATTGTCTGTAAAATATCAGAACTTAGAATGAGCCTCAGGTTGTGGGTACATTTGGGTGTTTTTTTGTGTGGAAATTAACATAAGAATATGCATGATGGACAGTTTTTAACTACATGAAAAGATGTTTCAAGTTTCAGATTGACTAACTAAGTACTAAATCATATTGTACATATATAAAAACGTCACAAATTTAAGGACATCCACAAACATATTTGTCATGAAGCAGCCTTTCCAATCTTCAGCGCACCTTTTTTTTAAATTTATTATAACAAAAAAAGACACAAATTTGACATTCTCCACCGAACAAACCGTTTCAGATCATTTCAGTTTCCTGAGGCACAAAATAAATGTGTATAAAAGAAAACCCACAGCAGAGGAGAGCTTGTGAGCTGTGGTCTGAACACCGACTGCATCTCATCGATATCTCACAAAAACAAAAAAGCATGCCGGATGGTTAATTAAATAAAAAGGGGAGAAAACGCTGAGTCTAGTTGCTACAAGGCAAATGAACGGAACACAAAAATTACCTTTTTTATCCCATTCACATGTTTTAAAGCGCATTTAAAGCTTACAGGAGGATAATCTAACAGTCTTGTGGTGTTTTAGGGTTAAAAATGTGCCTTTAATGACTCCAAACTGTTTTAGGTTTGGAGCCAAAATATCAGTGAATGCAATATTTCATCACAGTGTCAGACTTTTTAGCACAATGTTGAAAACTGTTAGGAGGTACAGACGCAGTAACAGATGAATCTTTTCAATATATTTTCTGAGAATTGCTTCCATTAGAAGAGAAACAGGAAGTCAAAAAAGCGGCATGCTGGTCGGATATGACATCACATGACATCACAGTTGTGCAATATGGCTGGGTCCAGACTGCAGGCAAGTGTGGCCCAGATCTGCTCATATGTCACTCAGGTCTGTTTTTTTTATCATGACAGTGTGAACAGCCCAACTTTCATATGTGGTCCTAAATCAGATACAGGTCTGATGTTTTTGCAGTGCGACCTGAGTCTGAACTGTTATATTGGAATTAATGCGTCTTTCACATCACTCTCGATTCACGTTCGTCACAATTCTGCGCTGGCGGGACTCAAACTGTGAACACAAACATGCACGACGGCTGCGATTATACATGAAACCGTAAACGCTGACTTCCATGGCACACTTGTTTGTTTACGTACGACAGCGTGCTGAGCAGTCTTTGTTATTGTTCAGGACCGTGACCAGTTCACACTGCAGTCTGATATTAGCCACATTTTAAAAATAATGTGAACAGTTAAAGAAAAAAATCAGATCTGAGCAATAAATCGTAATCGAGCATGAAGGCTTGCAGTGTCAACGTAGCCTAATAGGCTGCTGCTAATAGGACGCTTCATATAAATATTCACATTCTCATCTGAAATCAACGAAGTCAATCACTGACATGCATACCAGATTTCTGCACCACTAAAATCCATCTTCAAACAGACTTATCTAAATATAATTTCATATTAAAAATCTACCGTTACACGTGACTGAAAACGTGCCCACACAAGTTGGTAAACAGGAACTCTAGGTAAATATTTTCCTCCTCCGACTGCGAGCAGGCCGGAGGGGCCGATGAGCTCACTTCCTTTTTTTTTCTTCATCTTTTTTACACATCACATTTCAGTCAGATGACATCACTCGTCTCAGCATGACTGATGTCCTCGCTGTTTACAAAAAAAAAGTCCTGAAACACTTCAAAGGCATCCTCAAAAACAGGCCTGTCCTCCCCGACATAACTGATTACAGGCAGCCTTGATTGTGTGTGAGGGGCATTTAGTCAGGTAAGCATCACTGAGTAACTATATTAAGCCAATACATCTTGCATTGTAAAAACTACACTCAGTAATGTCGTGTTCCTAAATCCTTTAACATGCTTTATTAGGCAGCCTCGAGGTGACCATTATCTATCAGCCTGCTCTGCATAGCTCTTAACTAGGACAATGTGGCTCCCTTGTATGAAAAAAATCCCTCCCTTAATCTATTTTTCTCCAGATAGACAAACCTTGATGCTGATTAATGGTAGTTAAACTCACAAGCACTCCGTCAATGAGATTGCAAAGAGATGGTAATGTATTAGAGTCATTAAATACGCATCATTCTTTTGGCATGAAATATGTTGACCCCAACCTGATTATATACATAATTAAAAGTGCTCAACAGTTCCTGAGCACGGCGCCGCCGAGCAGAGAGACAGGGAGCAGGTCGACAGGCAGGAGTCACAATGATGCACGGCAGACACGTCACTTATGTCGGTCGTTTGTCATTTCCGCCCTGCATTATTTCAGTGCATTTAAATTGCACATTTATCAGAGACAAGGTGTGTTTTTAGAGTTTCAGGAGGATTGAAAGCATGAAAAAATGATCGAACTTTTAATTGTTAGTTTATGTTTTTAAATCTGGAACAACTTGAGGCGCAAATCTTGATGTTTTTCTTGGAGATGAATCAAAAATTTCAGCTCAAATTTAATTTAAAGACTTTAAAAATGTTCTAAACTCAACTTAACTTTATTTAAAAAGCACCTTTCAGGCAAAAAGTGCTTCACAAAGGAATAAAGTGACGGTAAATAACAATAAAAATTAACACAAACGACAGAATTTTCAAGACAAAAAAATTGCATCAGAAAATACTAAATAAAATACAATAAAAAAGTATCAAAAATCCAGCAGCTCTGCACTGAACAAAGTGAAACATACTTTAAAATAACTTTAAATGACCAAACTCGGACATTAAGGCCTAATGCATGAGGTCCACTCCGCCCTGGCCTCTCCCTGCAACACTGGGTCTTCCTGCTGTCATGACCAGAGAGCCAAGCAGCGACCCACAATGAGGCGAGATTGCCTGGACAGAAATCAATAGCAGCAGGGAATGGGAATCAGAAGGCATTGATAGCAGCGCGGGGTCCTTATCGGTGTCCAGGCTGCCCTGTAGCACGGGCACAGCCGAGTGAAAACACCCCTGAGTGATGCTCACGACGCTATCACCCTATCAAACACCATGTCGCTCGCATGCTGTAATCCATCTTCTCCAAAACAATTCATTTGTCCTCTCTTTTCCCTTTTCCTCGTGACAGAAAGGAACTAAGGCTCCACAGGCTGCGGGGAAGATCCACACCGACTTTGAGAAGGGCTTCATTATGGCGGAAGTAATGAAATTCCAGGATTTTAAAGAGGAAGGCAGCGAGAACGCTGTCAAGGTGAGCAGTCAGGGTGCCGGAGGATGAGGAGGAAGTCTCCTGTGATCAGTGGAGCTGACAGCCGGCACACAGCTCCGACTGCAAACTGCTCTTCACCTTTACTCAGGGGAAGAAATTACTGCACACACTCCAGCAGCACTCCTGACAAGCCGACTGATTCAGGCTCTAAACACTGGCAGTCTGCTCCAGCTGTGCATATCTTTATCACAATGTGTCTTAACTGGCTGATGGAGGCTCTCGCAGGTAGCACTTCTTCACCTCACCAGGCGTTTATCAGATCTATAGAGAGCGCTGTTAGCTCCGAGTCCTCTGCTGCACTGTAGGCGTGTGACAGTGATAGAAAGCGGCAAGTTAAATAAAGTGTGAAATTCCTCAAATAAGGAGCGTCTCATGGGTGGGCAGAGCACAAATGTGACTTTGGTATCTTAGTTTTATGAGGCATGTGTTTGTTTTGACCTTTTAACTGGGGTCCATGTGCACACTCATGTCACTTGTGATCACAATCAATATCAGTATGTGAACACATACATTGAAAGGAATTTGAGTCTGGTTTAACATTACTCTAAAAACAGAAATAGATGAACACTTAAAACAAGGACGAGCTTAACCAAATGAACATTATACTACTATGTAGAGGCCTACACACATAAATATATATATTTAAAGTATTAATATACATAAACACTTATTGGTTTGATAGTATTTAGAGTATGTACAGGGTATATAAAGAGGGCGTTGTTTCCCGTGCAGTCTGTGATTTTATGGTGAATTTGTGACAATAACAGTTTGGCACACTACAGCATATACTTCACAAAATGCTCCCGCATACTACAAGTGTTGTTTCAAGGTTTGGCATTATTTTACTATTAATTCAACAAACTGCAATTAAGTTATTAAAGGTACAGAGTTAATAATCAGTTATTTAACGACGTAGGATGCCTTTTATATCAAATATGCTCCTTTTTAGGGGAATTTCTATATGGAAAATGCACTTTACAATTAAATCCTAAGTTAGTTTATTTTTATTTTACCTTTATTTTACCAGATATATTCCCACTGTTATACAAAGTGTAAATATCAGACTATTACAAACACAAATAACATCAAAACAATTAACTTGTTAAGCTAAAGGATACGAGCATTCTGTGGTCAAATAATCCTATTATAAAATAATCTAATGACAGGTGACTCTGTAGAAAAGATGAAGCAAAAGCACTTTTTAAAGTTTAGGAGTCAGAAGAGATCATAAAAAAAGATGTAGAATTTTTCCACCGTATAGAATAAGTAAACAAGTGCCTTGCTATATGTGACATATGTGAGCCGCCTGCTGTCGCAATCCCACCATTGCCTCCATGTGCGCACTTACACACTCCCCTAATGTAATCATGAGGACACACAGGGAACCTGCAGAGTGAAGGAAGCACTATGAAAACATTAAAACCTCTTTACTATTCAAGCCTTCTTTAATAAGTGTTTAGTATTTAATGCAGCGGCAGTGTATTGTCCACACCCCCCTTAAGCTGCACACAGAGGGGGAAACGCGCGGGTCTCCGGGGAGCGCCGCCATTGTTATCCCGGGGCCGAGATCTGAGTGTCAGCTCCTTACTGCATGCTCTCTTACTAATCCCTTTTCGGGCCTCATAAGAACATGAAGCGTTTCTGACTGTGGCATTAAGGTCCGTGCTATTTAATGCCAGTTGTGGGAATAGGCTGTCTGAATAAGGCCAGTGTACGGGGATATCACATTATTAGTAATCATATCTGCTTAAGCCAAGCTTGCTGCTCCAGATGGCTGCTTTCAAGTGCAAATGAACCAGTTAGACGTGTCTGGTTTAATACATACTCAGGAATCACAAATAGCCATTGATTTTTTTTCCCTGTCTCCCTCTCCATGCAGTGTTTCTGGTGGTATTGAGCTTGGATTAAATGGTCTCCTGAGCCTTTAAAGGGACATTGATTCTTCTAATTAATTGTGCGCCGTGCAGAACCAGAATGCATAAACCTGTCCGTATTAGCACTTCAAGTCAATTATTTTGAGTTCGCCGGGAAGGAGAACAAACACTTACTGTACACAAAAGAAATGTTAGAACTTATTTTGTTTCCTTGAGAAGTTTGACAGCGCCGTAATCAAAGACTTATTAACATTTTGCGCTTGTGCACATGAAACTGAAATGGGCACAAGAGAGGATTATTCACTCAGTGGGAATTCAGGCGTCCCTTGAACACAACATGGATTCTTGTGTGTGTGTGTGTGTAAGCGTGTGTGTGAGAGAGACAGAAAGATAAAGGCAGAGAATATGACATTTTTAATAGGAGTAAAATTATTGTAGGTTTTGAAATAGACCCGGACTAATTAGGGACTATTTTTTCTATTTTTATGTACAATGTACACTGTTATTAACTGCTATAACAGCACAGAATGAACTGTTAAAGTATCTGTTACAGTTTCTAACCTTTAAACACACATTATTCTGTGAGTATTTTGAATTTTAATGAGTGTTTTCTTTGTGTTGTCTTCCAGGCAGCAGGAAAATACAGACAGCAGGGACGGAACTACGTCGTTGAAGATGGAGACATCATCTTCTTCAAATTTAACACATCAAATGCACCAAAGAAGAAGTGATCCGACTGTTTACATAACTAACTGTGCCTCTTAACCCTGTTTCCTTCTTTCTTAACCATGACACCCGCTGCCACGCTCCCACTTTCCAGCATCAAACCCCCCCTCTGTGCCAAAGCACAGGTTCAGTAAACTCTGACAGCTTTGCTATTTAAGATCAGGATCGGCCCCCACTCCAAATTGTAGCAGCATTTGAAGGAGCATATTACTCTCCAGATACTTCATTAATCTCCATCACGGGTGCCAGCGCTGACACAGCTGACAGCGGGGACAATGCCACCTGCTCCTCTCCCCCTTCAGCAGATAATGCATGTTTTACAGTAGCCCAGATGTCTACACTCAATAAAACATTTGACAAAAACCAGTCTGTGTGTGTTTTGGGATGTCTGTATTGAGTGGGAAGCTGCATGGGGATGGTGATAGCGCTTCTGCCGACCACTGATTAGAGAATTAAAAGACACAGCTGACATTGACTGTAGCAGAGAGGGGACAATTACAATTAAATCAGTTAAGTGATGCTGATTTTAGAAGGGCACACGCAGGATGCAGGTGTTTCGGCCAAAAGAAGCGGTCAGTTTAAAGGATTATTTGTAAAGTGATTGAGTTAACCTTTCTCTTATGGGTTTTATTTCATTTCTGAATGATGAATTTGTGTGTTTTTCTGTTCCCAAAAAAGCGTCTTTGTTATGTTTACAGTTCTTTCTCCGATCCCTAAACAATGAGGGGAAAATACACACCTCCAGAAAAGATTCATTCAAACCATATTCCCACCCAAAAAAAAAAAGTCCACATTTTTTGATATTCCGTATAGTATGAAAATAGAGGTTGACACAATCCACAAGCACAAGCCGAAAACGATTCCTTTTGTCTGAAGTAGTGTTTTTCTCGCTCCCTATACTTTGTGTGTAAGTGTTTGTGGAGCGTTTATGCTGATGGAATTGTATGGCTGCAGCCGCGGTGCTCCAAAGTAAGATTGTGTTCTCGGCTGGAGTCCGAACAAAGAGCTGCGGATCAGCGGCGCTTTGCTTGAATATCTCGTCACCATTAAGTCTGCAGAGAACGAAAATGGCCTTTTGATGGGAACAAAAAAAAAAAAAGATTGAATAAAAATGGTCATTTTGCAGCGATAGTATTGCATATCCAAGTTTTTTGGATGGGATGTTTTATGGAGCCGGGCCTGTGCTAGCACTACAAAGCACAGTGTTTGTCATGGAAATAAGGTGGATTATAGTCTTTAGGGTTTAAGATCAGTGGCAAAATATAGGATAGTGTTTATTGTGGTGAGACGGAACGAAAGGCAGATGACAACATGTGTATAAAATGACATTTAGCTTACTTTGCTGGGTAGCTTTAGCATTAACCACTGATTTTAATCACACTACGCTGACACCAACACTTACAGCTCTCATATACTGTCTCTGTGCAACAACAGGCTCACTGTTTTCTAAGTAAAACCATACAAACCCTCCGGAGAGCACAATGAAGCCTCGAGACAAAACTGTTTTTGCATTCCTCTCAGGGTGGTGGTGTTGGTGGTGTTGGCCAACCTAAACCCCACATAGAGGATCATTCATCTGCTGTAAGTTTGAGGCTCAGGGATTGATGAGTTGTTCCCAGTGGTCTGGCTTGAGGAGGGTTTTGTTTTTCATAAAGTGACAGTAAATCTTCTCCGAAGCGAGTAATAAAGCTATTTAGAACGATGCAGATGTTGAAAAGGAACAAAGGAGCAGAAAAAAGTCTGTTTCTGTAAGTGCATCCTCAGAAAAGCTGCTCCGGCTTTGATAGGTACAATTTTTCTGTCACAAAGACAGAATTAATGATTTATAACGTTATAGGGTGTCCTGTCCGATCCATGCAAACATAACCAGCATTTAAAGGGAAAAACACATAAATAAGTATTCATAAACATTATTATAGTTGACGTAGGTGGATAATAACAGCAGTATAATTTGTGTGACCTCTAAGACATAAAAACAAGTCCAGAAATGTGACACATTCTCTGTTGGTACAAATGTTCTGTCAGCACCATCAATCAGGCGGTGCCGCTCTGCCCCGAGGCAAACCACAGCGGCATCAAACCAAGCAGGGCACAGAGTGGAAACCTCGCTTTCAAACACACACACACACACACACACACACACACCCAAGAGAAGCGACCACGGCCTGCTGCTGTAAATCACACACACACACACACCAAAGACTTTTAAAGAATAAAAACAAGGAATGTAAGGGTTATAACAAATAAACATATAAATAACAATGCAGAGCAGTTACTGTGCACAGGGGATTGTGTTGGTGGATGGGTATTATAAATGCATTGTATCATTATGGGGAGGAAATTATCTATTTTGGATGACAATAAAAGTGGTGCCATGTTGTAATTATCGCTATTGTGACTCTTCTGTCTGACACTATATAAATACACGTGAAATCCATATATAATAATGATTTCACTAGAATAACGCTTCATGTTTGAGTATATATAAAACATTTCCTCACATGGTGCATCATGACACAAGTTGGTGCTTTGATTCATTGCGCTCTCTCTCTCTCTGTCGTGTTTCATCTCAGAGTGCTGAGGGGAAAGTATGCCATGAGCAGTTTAGAAAATAAAAGCACATTTATAGCATCACTCAAGGCCGAAAAATTTACTTTCTCATTTGTATCTTTGGATCTTATGCATGTCTGAAATGCAAAAAGTAGTAACTTGTCCTCTTCAAGCATTTTTGGAACAAGTTAAGTCTTTTAATTTTGCACACAAAACATGGCATGTCAAATGAAACCGAAACACAACATAATGCAGTCCAGTACAACTCTAACTATCCTTACAGTGTTAAAAAAGAACATTTCAGGCGTCATAAAAGTAGACGTCTTGGTAGAACAGTTGCATTAGATTATACACGTATCTAACAAAGTGGCAACAAGTGACCAAAATGTTCCACATCTGTACATAGAAGACCTTATTATTAAGCAATATCACACTCAAGGTCGTGATGTTGCACTGGCTATCATCACAACTGTGATTCGATCGTAGGATATTTACAACAGCTATACAAGCAGCAAATAGTAATAAACAGTAACAATCAACAACAAATTATTTTTTGCTCCACCAACTCAACTAGTGCCCCAACTAACTGAAACTGGACTTCTGTTGCCAAGCAACCCAAACATTCTCCTGCACTCTGTGTCTACAGGTTACCACAGATCAGCTGCTTTTTTATCATGTACATTTATCTGTATGTTTTAATTGATCATCAACCAGTGAAGTATGCTGTGTGATTCAGAGGTACCAGCTTGATCAATGTTAGACATACACAGTCTGCTGTAATGTTATTTAACAGTAATCAGAACACCTGGCTGAGGTGGAGTGATACACAGATTGAAAAGTCCTAGGGATGTTGTTCTCTATATCAGCACTTATGGAGTGCCTCTCGTCCAATCAGATTACTTGGTTGGACCTAACTGTTGTAGAATATGCTACATGTGTCCAGAATTCCTCCCACTTACACACACTTGTAATGTTCAACCGCACCTCAACCGGAAAAAAAATATTCATACTTAAGTAAAGATACAATATGTTTGTTGTCTAATTACTGAATATTTATTTGCACTCACCGGACACTTCATTAGGTACACCTGAAAAATCTAATGTAATCCAATACACCAGCTCAGCCATAAGATTTGCTTTGCTGTTGTCTGTACTGTACAGGCGTTTTTCTAAGCTGTCACAGAGGTGTTCATTAATTATATTTCAGCATCAAGGTCATAAGTGGTGTTGGGGCTGTACTGAGCTGCATTATATTCAGAGGTGTTTCTAATACTCTGGCCCGCTCATGTATGTAAATAGGGAGGACAAAAAATTAGAGACACATCTCAATATAATTGAGTTCAGCACAACAGCACCTTTAACTTTGGCCTCAGTAATAAACATCATTGAATTTTCACACTTCTGACTCTCAACAAAACAAAAGTCAACAAAAACTAAACTTCATAAAAGCAGAATCCATGGCAGTGCTGTTGTGTTGAATTGCATTAGATTGTATGGGTTTACCTAATGAATGAATACACATATTTTCATACCAATTCATACAGCTTTGTTTTAACTTGTTGTCAACATCTACTGGAAATGTAGTGCCTCTAAAGGCCCGTTACATTGATGTATATAGAAGGTGCAAAAAAGGATGCTGAACATCCCCAGTAAGAGTTCTTCTTAAAACCTTTCATGCGACCTTTGACCTCACCCCTTACTGTAAGTATAACAGATTATTCTCAGTTTCTTAGACAAAGAACTGTATGATTGTTTCTGTCTCAGGTGCCTCGGTGTTGTCCATAACACACATTTGATATTCCACACACACGTCTCCATCCTGCACCAGATTCAATTCTCTCCCTCAGGACCCATTTACAGTGTCCCACAAGGTGCCTCCAGCAGGGCCGTTTCTCTCTGTGGGGTCACTCTCTCTTGGACTGGCCTTCATGAAAACAACTGTCAATATGTTAATGTGAAACACTCAGAGCCATTATGGACTCTCTCAGTTACTCCTCTTATCATCACATTTCTACATGGTGGCAAAACTGCAATGTCCAACCCTGAGATGAGGCTTTTGTGTTAGAAAATAAATTTGATTGATGTTTTTAATCCATTTTTTCAGAGAAGATTTGTTTAAAAGTAAATGCAGAGTAATTTATATCATATATCCCTACAAATATTCTAAAGATTAAGGGTATGTGAATGTGCTTTGAGAAGGTCACCGTAGCCCGTTTTCGCAGTTATATGTATGACACTGAATCCTTATAGATGTGTCGAAACTCCCACTGGGTAATTGCTCCCCAGACTTCACAGCTTACGCTCATGAGGTGAATACAAGGTCTGTCAATACAATTTTGTTTCCTTTGTTTGCAATTCGAGTTGGAGACAACACTCATCGTTTGAGGACAAACACCATGGCAGTTATATGTCTTGTGTAGGCCACTGCATCCACCTGGGTGTTGCATTTGTGCTGCTTATAGGATATTTGACTTTTCCCTTTAACTTGGAGGTCTTTGTAGAAATTGTTGATACGCTTCCAAGGACTCCTGGAGTAAGACAGACACAGCAGCAAGGTTTTTCTAAAGCTGTTTCCATTGGCCTGTGTTTACCTGACACTTGGATTGACAGCAGAGTGATTGGAAATATCCACCATTCACTGCCGTGAGCTCCTGAGTGCACGGAAAGTGCTTTTGTAGTCTGGCTGTAATGGGCCAAGTTTGAATTGAAGGTTGAGAGAAATAGCCTCACTGCGGTCGCGCACTGTGAGGAACTGACACACCACAAATAATACTCAGAAGTGGGGTCCTGATAGCATCACAGCCACAGAGCAGGTACAATAGCATGCAGGCACTCATTTCAATGCACTTTCACAATGCTGCACTGTGCACAACCAGATGGAGGGGAAGAAATGCAGTCAAATACAGACTCAGATCGTGTCTCGATAGTGTTGAAGTAATCAACACAAAGGACAACTTAAAATCTACTGCTGATCATAAATAAGAAATTGCCGCTATTAGTTTGCAACAGCACATGAGAGAAAACCTGCACTGAAAATGGATAAAATTCATACTCATTATAGTCAGACTCAACTGCATCAGCCCCATAAATACTGTAAATCTGTTTTTATAAACTTAAAAAATCATATAGTGATCTAATCTGCTGGATCTGAGACTTTAAAATTAATGTTTTCAAAACCAACAGCAACATTTATTCAGTCCCAGTCACCGACTTTTATGGAAACAGCAATCCCATGCCTTAGGTTACATTCAGAGTATAATTATTATCATTATTATGATAATTATTATCATTATTATTATTGTTATTATTAGTAGTAGTAGAAGTAGTATGATTATTATTATGAAAGAGGATCCTTAATACTTATTTCTGTCATAAGCATTTTAGGACACAAAATACTATGAAATGTGTTATTTACAGACTTGTATAAACTGCATTATGTTGTGTAAATGGTATCAATAATGCATGAAGAAATGGCCTCGGGTTCAACATTTACAGCTCATGTAAGTTGTGTAGGTTATAAAAGTGGCGGTTTGAAAATGGTTGCTTTACTGGTTACAGCAGTCTAAGTTAAAGTACACCATGTAACTACAATCCTCACAACCATCTTCACTGTAAAACTGATAATGCATAATAAACAGGAAAAGACTAAAACAAAAGATGATTGACATGTCCACTGACGAATAATAACACGGTGTACAAAACGAATACCCAATCAGCTTCATGCAGAAGGGCGGGATTTCCTGTATGTGACGCAAATACTCCCAGTCAACACTGGAGGCCCCACCCTTTGTGTTACCTACCGCCCGTCAATCAAAATAGAAAAAATCCTGACAGTTATCATCTATTTTTACGCGTATACAATCAATTTAATTTGTTGATCATGTCCGGTGGCCTGTGACCATCAGGGCTATTCGTTTCAAAGCAAGTCACGCAATGACTGGTATGTAATATCTTATCTTATTCTTCACCCACGTAAGCTAACAAGCTAACGTTACCACAGGCATCCTTTAGCTAATTTAGCTCGCTAGCAGGCTAGCAGGGATGCTTGTTGGTGATATTGCTAATCATCGCGGGCTAAGTTAGCAGCAGCCGCGTAGCTAGCGCTAAACTCGTTAGCTTAGCTATCTAGGTTAGCTTGTTTAGGACACAGGAATAATACGCTCCTCTTAAACTTATGCTTACAATATCGTTGTAATAATCGCTATTTTGTGCAGTAGGTAGCGATATTCGTGATTGAATTGTTCGCTTGTCTGCTGACTTTAAAAAGCGTTAGTGTGTTAGCTATTCCTATGTGTGACTATAAGGTTTGTTTAGCTAACGTTAGCTTCGACTGTTCCCACTCTTAGCTATACCATTTTTCTATATAGCCCCAGAACAGCCGATGAAACCAGAGGATATGGCTGCATTGGACGTGGACAGCAGTCAAAGCGACTTTCTGCAGCAGGAGGACGGCAGGGGCAATCAGGTAAGATGCCCCTCTTTTTAACTCCTATTATACAGTATGTCGTTGCTACGTTTCCAGTACCTGAATGATGCTTACTGAAGTTCACACATTTCAAACTTGGAGGGGGGTATGGTACCCTGATTTGAACCTCCCAGGCAACACTTCCCCTCAGGCTGCTCAAAAAACCTGCCTCCTAAGATTGAAGTGGCAAGCTCTAAACTATAGCCAGACCTTAACCTTACCTGGGTGTTATCAGGGGTGCTGCCTGGGGGGTTCAACACAGAACAAGAGAGTCCTTTAACCTCCAAATATCAGACTTTGCTCTTAGGCAATGAGTCACACTTTCCATTTAAGCCCAGTCTAATGGCCACCCACTTTTTTCCTTTTAAACTTGCCTGTTGAGGGTAGGACACTCAGCTGTCACCCCTTGACCTGCTAGCAACCACCTGCACTGAGGTTGGGTCACCGACGTCAGAGGTGGACAGAGGTGCTGCTGCTGATGTGGTAAGTCAGCACCTCTGCTAGATCCAACCTGCTACAACAGAAGTGAAGCCTTCAATCAACGCTGAGCAAAAATTGGTGGTGGGAGTGTGGCTAAGCTTGCACGTGCTTTTTTTTATTTGTAGCTGCTGCATTTTGGCATCAAATTAAAATGACATCTAATTGCTGCAACTGGAATGTTAAAAATAGTCAAGGGCACCTATATCATTCTGGTCATGTGATTGGCCTTTAATAGACCACATTACCTTAGGATAAAACCTGTGCTCCTTTTCTCTGACATACTGAATGATAATGCAGTCAATACTGTAATTGCAGTGTAACTACTTCTTCTACATATGATGGAGTTTAGGCTTGTTCTAATGTGTCAGCCTTAATCTAATGTGTGCCCTGATAAAACAGCAACTTCAACCATAAACCATATCTGGGGAATTGAAGCTCATGATAAGTGAATGAAGGTCCAGATATATTTGAATATTTCTGTTGTTGATTTGCTTTTGCATTGCTGCTTAGCGATGAGTTTGTGAATCACCAACCGTGTGGGTTTTTGTCTAAGTTGGCACTCAAAGCCACAGCTTAATCCTGATGCGATGTTCTGCAGACCCTTATTAGGATGTAAGTTAACATGTCTTAATGGCATAAAATACTCTGGACAATATCCTGTTGTTGCAAAATGTTTAGATTTCAATCGTAAAAAGTTTTAATAATATTGAATATTTCATATAAACCCGAGCATTTTGCACTTCCTGTTTAAGTATGTTTTATTCTGGAAGATTAGATGAAAGTCTGGCTCTTGTGGAAGACAATAAAGTTCTAAACCTCCTGGCAAGCTTTAGTGTTAGTTTCTCCACAAGAGAGGGTCTGCTGTATTTTGGTCTCATTAATGGATATATTTAAACTCAGAGCAAAGTTTTGCTTATATTTCTCAATAAAAAAAAAAAGTAATATATAACAGTGCTATGAATCTACCACTCTGACAAAAGACAAGAAGAAACACTGGAGGTTCATCTGTTGCTGCAAACAGCACCTGTTTGATACAGTCGACACAAACCTTGGTGTGTTCGCCCATGTGCTCCGGTTCATTTTTGCTGATAAGAATGCTGCCATTCAACATCTTGCTTTCTGCATTCTCGCACTGAAGACGCAGGATGACAGGCCAGCAACACTGTCTAAAGTTTGAGTTACCTGTCAGACAGACTTACAACACAAGATTCATAACACATCACTGTGAACCATTTAGACTTGAACTAAAATACAATCAACAACAGATCTTTGTGTTTGTTTTAGATGAAAGAAAACATATAGATATGTGAAGACATTCATAGATTACCGGCAGCTAAGAACAGGAGCATAAATGTGAAAGCAAAATGTTTTGCCAGCAAAGCTTCTTCCAAATTTAGCTACATTTGCCCTCTGCCTTCCTGTGTTTCTGACGCTGCTTATGTCAGCTGCTAGCACCATTTTTTCTTCAACATATTTGGCTGTTTACAACATCTAGACAAAGTTCCTAATAATTTTTTCATCGTTGTGTTTCTCAGACATCCGATCCATCAGCGCAGCTCACTGGGACTGATAAATGGGAGGTCCTGACCCCCACTTCAGCAAAGGATGAATCTGGAATGATACAAATACAAAGTCAAGGAATACTGACATCAAATGGACAGTATGTTCTTCCTCTCCAGAACTTACAGAGTCAGCCAATCTTCGTGACATCGGGATCAGACACCTCCTCTGCCAATTCAGTGCCTAACATTCAGTACCAAGTAATTCCTCACATTCAGACAGCAGATGGACATCTGAGCTTCTCCACGTCCGGCGTAGAGGGAGCTACTCTGACTCAGGATGCCACGGGGCAGATTCAGATCTTGCCAGATGGTAGCCAGAGTCTCAGTGTGACATCCTCTGCAAACATCCTTAATAACAACCAGAACCTCATATCACAGACTGGTAACGTCCAGCAGATCCAGGGGGTTTCTATCGGCAGCTCCACCTTCAACAACCAGGGTCAGGTTGTTACTAATGTGCCTGTGGGTCTGCCTGGGAACATAACCTTTGTTCCTATTAACAGCTTGGACTTAGACTCCCTCGGCCTGTCTGGTGCTCAGACTATTGCGACAGGGGTCACTGCTGACGGCCAGCTAATTATGACAAGTCAGCCCGTGGACGGCTCAGAGAGTCTGGTGAAGACAGATAATCACCTCTCACAGACACTAACAATAAATGACTCGAATGCAAACCCTGAGATATTTGTGCCAACGTCTTCCTCTCAGCTACACATTCCAGTAAGCGAATCAGGTCTGCTCACACAAGACACGTCATTGTCATCAGTGACTGCAGAGCAAGCCGACTCCAGTTCTGGTCTCCAGGAGGGCTTCATCCAACAGAGTCAGGAGCAGAGCATACAGGTGTCGTCAGCTCAGCCCATCATCCAGCTGCAGCAGGTGCCGATTCAGACCACCAACGGTCAGGTGGTGCAGTCGGTGGCGTCTGGCGGGCAGAACCTGCAAAACGTGCAGTTGATCAACCCGGGAACCTTCATCATCCAAGCTCAGACAGTCACGCCGTCGGGTCAGATTCAGTGGCAGACCTTTCAGGTGCAGGGAGTGCAGAACCTGCAGAACCTCCAGCTGCCTACAACACCGCCCCAGCAGATAACCCTGGCTCCGGTCCAGACCCTGTCGCTGGGCTCCAATCCAGTCAGCATCAGCACGGGGCAGATCCCCAACCTGCAGACGGTGACGGTCAACTCGGTTGTCCAACAGGAAGGAGACGCAGACAACACTGGAGGTACAGTAGCAGAATGTATGTAGAAAACAGCTCACGTAGGTTTGTTGTCAATTGGCTGATTAGACCTCCGCTCAGGTCTTTGTGGGCGGGACCTGACTATGTTTGACTGACATTTCCATGACTCCCTGTTAGGTAGGTTGCATCTTTTAGAAGGGGACATCTTAGACCTTTAATATTATTATTAGTACATGGATTATGAATAATTCTCGCACAGCTCCTCCCACCTTTCACCTGAGCAGGGGTCTAATCAGAATAACACCTGTGAGGATGTGCAGGGCTTTAAAATGGTTCAAAACCAATATTATGTTTGACTGTATTAGATGCCAAAATAATGTAATCTTACACTTTAATATCCTACCACTCTGACACCTGTCAAAAGGGTCCATTTTCAGCAAAGTGACTTTTACAGTGTTATTCTCTACTTGAGTTCTGCATTGTACATATAAAGTGAATGGATTCAGCAGTGATGTGTCCGTCACTGACAATAACTGTTAATTATTAATGTAATTTTTTTTAATTTAACCAATTAGTAGGCCCTTTTTTTGTTATTTATTTATTTATTTAAGATATTTTTTGGCCTTTTATGCCTTTATTCATAGAGAGGACTGGATAGTGTTGGAAATAGGGGAAGAGAGAATGGGGGATGACACGCTGCAAAGGGCCGAGGGTGGGAGCTGAACTTGGGGCCGCCACATCGAGGACTGTAGCCTCTGTACACGGGCCACCGATATAAACCTGAGCTAAACCAGCACCCTAGTAGGGCATTTGAAGGCATATCAATATTCGAACATTCTATATAAAAAAATCTGATATCCAGTTAACCTCAAAAAACAGAACAAAAGTGTAGCGCCGGGGTGCACAGCACTTTTTTTCACCCGACACAGTCTGTCTTTGCTATTTCAAGGGCGCATAAGATTGGCATACATGGGCGAGTTCACAATGTGTGAGTCTCTGTTTGTTACTCACACAGGGAAATATCAGCGTATTTGCTGACGCAGTGAAATTAAGTTGTTTATGGGACAGAGAGCTTTTGTTTCTCTCGTCTCCTCACACCACGATACTGCTTTCGGTTTGGTGCCGATCTGGTGATGCCAGAAGATGAGGACACGCTCACCGCTGCCTCCACACACACACACGTGCCTGCTTCACCTCAGGGAGATTCCTGCTCGAGCCACGCACTGGCCAAAAAATGCTCCCTCTAATACATGCAGAAACAGGCACACACAGAACTAAGAGGTACATTTATTATAAACCTCAAACATAACTACCTTTGCTACTGACAATCTTTCCCACAGATATTAATACACTGTCCATTACGGACACACTGTCGAATGCAGCCATGTGTCTGTCCAATCCTGGCGGTGTGTCAAGATTTAAATATTTAATTTACGCTGCTGTGCCAGGCATGTTTTTTCTTTATTTCTATTTACTTACTTTACATATTTTAAATGGCATTGGTAGGCCTATACATGTTTAATGTACAATGTGTGATTGATATAGCTAATGAATAACATTGAATGAACTTTAGGTAAAAATACGATAATATAAGATATTTTGACATGACACAGGATGACAGGTGTAAGGTCTGATTTTAAAATGTAAGATCTGATTTTAAAATAAAGAACTGGAGAAAAGCTCTAATTTTTAGGGATTTTATGTAGCAAATACATTTTTGGTTTTTTTTAAACAGTTAATAATTTAGTCACAATCTTTGTTTTTAGCTGTCAAACATTAGAGTTTCGATTTTCTTTTGTAAACATGAAATATTTTGAAGGCTATGTTATAAAAAATACTTTGTGTGTATCCACCTTGTGTTGAATCCTTTCGTAATGTAGCTTTCAAAACATTGTGATGAAGGTTTTAATTGAAGCAAAATCCCTCCATCCATTGTCTGCCACTCATGTGGGCCCAGAAGTCCACAGGGTACATTTAATTAATGATCAAAATACTCATTGATACATTTTCTGTCAATGAACTAATTAGGTTATCACTGTGCTTAATATGTAGTTTTTACATGTGAAGTTTCTGCCAGCCTGTCAGTCACTCTACAATACAGCAGCTCTCTCACTGCGCCAGGTTTTGGCGGAATTTACCAGAGCTTGCCTTGATATGAACCTATATATATTATTCCAGACATTCGGATAAAGGAAGAGCCGGACTCTGGAGACTGGCAGCTGAGCACCGACTCCACTCTGAACACGAGCGATCTGTCCCACCTCCACGTCAGGCTGGTGGACGAGGAGGATCCGTTGGGCCAGGAGGGCAAGAGGCTGCGGCGAGTGGCGTGTACTTGCCCCAACTGTAAAGAGTCGGGTGGGAGGTGAGTGAGCCTGTCTGCTGCTTTAATCTCTGAATCCTCACATATCAGCACCCTAACTGCTTGTGCCTGTGTTTCTCAGAGGATCCAGCACGGGGAAAAAGAAGCAACACATCTGCCACATCGCGGGCTGTGGGAAAGTGTATGGAAAAACGTCGCACCTGCGAGCGCACCTGCGCTGGCATTCTGGGGAGCGACCTTTTGTTTGCAGCTGGATGTTCTGTGGGAAGAGGTTCACACGCAGCGACGAGCTGCAGAGACACAGGAGAACACACACAGGTGCCCTTTTTTCTGCTCCCTCTGTGTTTGCACATCAGGAAAACACCAGTAAAATGTGTTAATCTGTGGCCCGCGCAGTGTGAGTCATGTGTGAAATGACAGTGTTCGTCCCCCTCTGGATTTATATGTAAAATGTCAGGTTAGGATCGAAGACCGTTGTGATGAACGGATCCACATTAAACAAGCTTAGTGGTAATTTTCCGGTTCAGACGAGGTTTAAACAGCCTTTCTGCTGTCTTATTTATAGGAGTGGTTATCATCAAATTATATAACAAAAACATTACATTTATTTTTATCCCGTGTCTCTCTTTCTGAACACTCCTCACCTAATCTGTTTTATACAGTGTTTCCTACACCTTCCATCTGTCATCATGGTGGAAACACAGCTCAGGAAATGCAGGAAGTAGTCGCACATGAGAATATGTGCTATAATGCAGCTCATTATAATGATTCACACTATGATAATATTAACTGCCTAGATAGAAAGAAATATGACCATCTAGTTGTGCCGTATCAGACGTCTTATTGGCCTCTGACAGTACAGGCGAAAGAAGCATTACATTACGCTGTCAGCTTCAAGCTCACGTATTAACAGTTAACTTCGTAAGTGTATATTTGATAATTCTAGGTTTGTAATTGGTGATAACTGTCAGTCCTATAGGATCAATTTCTTATCAATTAGTTTGTGATGTTTGACGGTGATGAGTCGGCACAGAGTAAATAGTTTAATGTTTTCACTGTAGGTCGCACAGCATTCAGCAACAGCACAAAACGAAATCTTTTATTCATGTTTCAAAGCCGATTGAACTTTCTTAAACTTCCCTCCTCGCTTGTGAAACATATCCTCCAGATAGATGCCGTCTTTGACCCTCTCTGAATGTATTCAGCTCTTTATCGCTCACACTGTATTTTCCGTCTGGCAGGAGAGAAGAAGTTTGTCTGCCCCGAATGTTCCAAGCGCTTCATGCGGAGCGACCACCTGGCGAAGCACATTAAAACTCATCAGAACAAAAAAGGCGTGAACTCTGGCAGCGCCGTGGTGGCCTCGATGGAATCCGCGGGGTCCTCAGACAGTATCATCACCACGGCAGGCGGGACCACCCTCATCCTCACCAACATCCAGCAGGGGTCCAGCGCCGCCCAGGACATCCTGGCCAACGCAGAGATCCCTCTGCAGCTCGTCACAACGGTAGCGGCCAGCGAAGTCATGGAGTGATTTACACTCCACTTATGAACTTCTACAAGCTCTCTCATACTGTATACTCCTACCTGCATTTTTATTCAAGTTTTGAAGAAAACTATAAATATATATATATATATATTTTAACACAGAAATAGTCAGTCCATGTCCAGTTTTTACTGAAGAAAAACTTGCAGTGGAGACTTAATCTTTGAAGATGGAAAAAGACATTGCAGTAAACACACAAGGAAATGCCTTATTTTGTACAATATTATGTTGTTTGAAATGTAGGATGCCATTTTGTTTTAATCTACTTATTTTTTTTGTTAAAAAATGATCAGTAAGTTGAGCAAATTTTCCTCCTCCGCCTTGTTATTTCGATGGTATATTCTTATGACGTCCTCGGTAAGCACGTTTTGTTCTGTATTCCTTTTGAGCGAAGACTAAATCTCACACAGAGCTAATTTCATCCAGCTGAAGTCATTTTAAAGCTTACGTCCATGCAATTTTATTCATGTTATGTGTCTTTGTTTTAATATTATGCATTAATTTTCGTCTGGCAGTCAGTTTGCTTGCAGAGTAGCGAGCCTTCCTTCCTCCTTTGCTCACGAAAATCAAAACAATCAAAACATTTTGTAATGTAATTCCTCTTGAACATAAACTGTTGATATGATACTCATTATTATTTGCTTGTTAAATATTTTGACTGAACAGCTATTTATATCGGGCTTTACATAGAAAATGCATTTGTGATATTAAAAGTCCAGAATATTTCAAATGGCTCCACTAAATGTGATTCTAATGTGTTTTTGTAAAACCTTTTTTTGGAGGATTTCCAAACAAAAAAAAAAAAACTTGCGTTGTAATATGAAGAAAAAGCCATTTTTTTTGGATGTTATTGCCAAATTTGACTACAAACTCAGGGTGACTTGTGACTGTGATCTAAGTAGAGTAAATCACCCCTGTAGCTTCTCGGGCCATGGTGGGATGTTGTGAAGAAATGTGTTTTTGATGGACCAAAAGCTGAAGTGAAATAAGCTGTCACCATGTTACCTTTGCTCACTGAATCCAACCATGTCACTATTTTGCTTTGTTTCCTTATTTTTTTAACAATAATTACAAGCTCGGTTCATGTTATAGAAACGGCTCTGCAGGATTCTTTACTCCATCACGCAGCTGAAAAATCAGTGTATGACTGAAAGCGGTACTCTTTTAACAGCACTATTCTCCTCACTCTCATCTTGTTAATCCTTTTGTATAAAACGTTTTGTATACTTCTCAAGGAGCTCTCCTTTATATTCACTGTCTGTAAATGTAAATTGTTTCTGTCTTTGTGTTGATACATTTTCCTGTTACATTATGTTTTTTTTATTTGATCTCTGAACCCCCAACTGTTGAATTGTTAAATCTAATACACACTGAACAGTGAGATATGGTGGCATATTTGATTTAAATCGGATTTATTTGTGTGTTTTTTGTTCGGACATAATGAAGATTATATGATTTGATCATTTCTCCTGACATGGACTCAATGTCCTCTGAAGTAGAGCATACTTTACCCCTTTGAGTCAGATAGCAAGATGCTATTGAACCATTCAAAGGGCATCTTTATCTTCTGTATAAATATGTCAATATAACATCAATATAAACCTTTCTGTTACACTTGAATTTTCCTTTCTTTTTGCCTTTTTTGTTGTAATACATCAAGGTTGATCGACGTCTATTTCAGAGGGCGGGTTGATATCTCAAGTTAGAGTTCTTCCCTTTACTTTAAACCTTTTGTTTTGTGTCTTTATAAAGACCTGTCATCCAGCCAGGAGGTGTGTTGTCTCCCCCCCCCACAGCTTACACTCTGGGTTAGTAGTCCAGTAGATGTCACTACAGCCAAGGGAGCGGGACAAGAGGTATGTTTGACCCCTTGACCTTCCCCATGTAGCGCTGCTTACATGCAGACAGAAGTCACAGAGGCCAACAGGAGGTGTGGACCTTCAATTAACTACGAGATAATGTCACACGGAAATGTCAGGAACGTATGCTGCCGCTGGAGAGCAAAGTAGTGTCTCATGACTTTGAACAAACCCACAGAGACACCAGAGGTAACGGTTCTATGACCTCTCTTCATGTATATGAGAATCAGGAAAGCATTTAAGCTGCCTTTTGTTTCTGAATTTAAAGTGCACACACTTCCTGTCACATCTGCCAGAAATAATTTGCTAATATTTTGCCATATAAACTTGATATTACAAGCCCGCAGTATCACGCACATGCTGAATCACTGTCTGTGCCTCTTATGCTAAATGGGACATTTCACTAATTAGGTGCTGCAAATTTTTCTTTAACATTAGAGTCAAGATAAAGGCACAGGGGAGTTAAAATGGTTTTAGTACCTGAGAACATAATCAGAATGGTAGCCTATGAAAAGCTTTATCTGGTAAATCAGAGTGGAAAGCACATGCTTTTTGAGTCTTTGTCAATTTGCTGAAAACCAGTCAGGAAATGTCGTCTATAACGCTAAAAAGGGACTCGTCCGTTTAGTCGTTCCTTTCATTTGCATAATTTAATGAATTCAATTCATTGTAATGCAATACCAAGTGCACCAGGAACATAGAATGACAGTTTGAGTTAATGAAATGTGTTAACGGTATCATCATTTACTTGTATGTTAATTAGTCCAATTAATTTCCCCCTTGCTCGGTAATCTGAATATTGTAATAATCTTTGCTCCCCTGCAGGAATGAAATCTATGATACACACACCTCTGGGACAATCTGCGATGAGAATCCTGCTTTTTTCTGTTTGAAAAAACGTGAGTGCCTTTAATTTATCTTTTGGGGGGTTTTTTTAGGTTTGAGCTGCAGGAATATTTCTACCATTTCTACTCTATACTTGCATTTTGTTTACCAGTATTGTGTGTGGTATGCCTTCAGCTTTTGTGACGCGAATCACATCCTACAGCTGGAAATGTATAGAGAAATGCATGGTGTTTGCCTGCTGCCAAATCAAGGATAACTTTGTCTTGCTTGAGGAAGTGCCAATGCGTCGTAACAGAGTAAGGTATGAAGATAAAAGCTGCCATCGGTGGGTGAGCCTCACTGGCTGCTCGGCAGGTTAAAAAAGGAAGCGAGACTGTCTGGCTGCTGTCCACTCTAATTTGAATAGACCACCTAGATTAGAGGTCAAATTATATCTATTAGTTTATCAACATGTGAATGTTACTGTTACTAATCACTATTCACACTAGGCAGGGACGTGGGTTTTAGGAACAGCAAGTCTTCTAGTTTCCGTTTTTACTACGCCTGTAGGCCGAGAAATATTGACCAATCACGTATCAGCAGGCTGCGATGTATGCAGGAAAAACAGTGGAGAGCAAAAGCAGTCAGAACGTAATCCGCCGTAATGACATCCCGGCTCCCATCAGCGGCTATCTGACAGTGATTTAGCTTCTTATTAATCTGTATAAACAGAAATCTGCAGCAAGTTCAGCTAACAAGCCGTTCTAGATCTAAAATTCAACTTTAGACAAATTCCCTTCACGAAAGCCGCTCAGCGCTTAGATTTCCCGACTTCCTTGAATGCATCAGAAATGATCGATTGGACCTCCATTCAACAAACGAACCTTTTAAAACTAGCTCTCTTCTCCTTTTGAGGACAGACCTGACAACGCTTGCATTTTTACTTTTTACAAATCTGCATCATGATGTTGAAGTTTCGGCAAAGGTAAGACCCGTTAATTAAAGTAAATCACAAGAAATACGGTTTATTTTCCTGTAAACAATGCACTGCGAAGAAAAGGAAGCCTTGACTGATGGTCGTTTCTTGCTAACCGCTGGCAACGTGACCCGGAAAGTTCTCGGCGTCAGGCTATAGCCGATGGGATCCGAGATTGGCCTTTTACTAAATGAGCAGTGATTTTAACATGGATATAGAAAAATAGCCTCAGCATAAAGAAACGCTGAGGCACACACGTCTTTAATGCACTTAGTTCTTCATTGTTACTGAAGTTGTTTCAACATTACGTGCAGAAGATTTGACAAAAGTAGATAGAAATACAATTCATCTTCAGTTTTATTTATGAAGACTGAAAGAAAAGCTTTTTCATAATGCACCTTCAGATTTGTGCCTTCTGTTACAGCCAGGTATTCTTCCAAACAGTCCTTACACCACAAGTTGTTTGCTTGTTTTTATTGAAGCACGTAGCTTTGAATTTTCTGGCTCGGTTGGAAAAGCGCTGTAATTGTACACAGTGCTCAACTTCTCTTCCAATTCATGTGCAAAATGCATAAACATCATAACTATGCAGAGGGAGAGAAACACTGTAATCATGCAATAACATTTCCAACTGTATGTGTGATAGAATTCAAAATGCGATTGGGATTATGGTTCTTAACCATTGGGAGGTAATGCAAACTGTTGGCAGAAATGACTTATTTCATTATAGCGCCCCAAATATACAAAATCCTTCAGCGAGAGGGCTGCGTCTTTCCCATCCCTGCACAATTTCAGCTGTTTTTCCCACAGTGGTTGAAGGATAGGGCCTGCAATTTTGCAAAGTGACTATTATTTGCTTTTCTCAAGGAATCAACAACTTGAAAGTACAGTGCAATGAATTGTCGGGGTGCTGCAGCTGCATTTGTTTACAATATGTGTCTTATTTGGAACATCTCACAGATTTTAGAGCCTTTTTTTAAAAGTCTCTTCATGAGTGAAAAGCACTTCCCATCCTGCTTAATATTTTGTTTACAGCAGGGTACTAATGGTGTTTTTCTCTTAGACCATTAGGACATTGGAAACGACGTGAAAAACTGTCCCATGTTTCTACATTCCTCACACATTCTTGCCCTTGATCAACTGCAGAAGGCAGACAATAGAGCAGATCATTTTCCCCAGGCAGGGAAACACAGCATGGATCAACTCAATAACCTGATATTCCCTGTCTACTGAATGTGGACAATTTAGCAGAAGGTCAGCAGCTTTTTTTCTTCTTCTTTTTTTTATTCCAGAGACAATTTGGTGACCTCCCTCTGCAGCCCCAGCAGGACCAGCGGAGACAAACAGAATCGTCGAGGTAGAAAGCGCTCGTGTTGACATTGCGTCTAGGTGTGGACTTCTCAAGGTGAACAGATACCTGGTGTGGGACAGGGGGGCTATTATGCAAACCTGACATCACAGCTAGGAGTCACATGCTCGTGGATATTGCTTTTCATGTATTTTTGGCAATAATTTACGGTGTCCGGGTAGATCTTTAAATTTAAAGACGTACACCGGGTGGAAAAGTATGGTGTATGTGTGGCTGCAAATCATCCTCCATCATCCTTTTATATGCAGACGTGTCATTCACAGCTTCAAATTAAACACTCTTGTTTCAGGGAAATTACGGTTCGACTCCATTCCAGGAGGGGGGATTCAGATTTGATCAATCTTTCCTGTCTTTATTGTAAAATTTCTCTCTCCTGCTGCTTTGTATTTACTGTATGTGTGTCCAACGGTGAAAATTGAACTGACAACAATGAAACACCTCCATCAAATTTTCCACATTATGCTCACACACAGTATGCGCCTGTTTTAAACGAGGAGACAATTGCATAAGATGATGTTGCGACCTATGAGAAGATTAGGAGGGGTCCTTTTTAGCCTTTCCTCACAGCAGCTGTGTCGTTTTCTCACTGTACAAAATAACTCTTTGTCTTTATTGTGCACCTCAAGGTCAAACGCGACAAAAGCGTCCAACTTCGTCGGACACGGCTTGGAGGAAAAAAACCTGCAAGTGTGTCCTCAATATTTTCTTTTTGGTGACAAGAGCCGGCCTTGGGTGTTATTCAGCCCATTGAAAACAATTTCAGATATGAAAGGAGACGTTTTGTATCTGAAAATGTACATTAAACGGTGTCAACAACATCCCGGAGGTCACAGTACAGTCCCCATGGAGACTGAGTCTGGCTGCGGCGCTCAAAGACTCGACACCCCCCCTGAGTGGCGGCTCCGTGATGGCTCTCAGTTTCTCTCGTCATGTCCCTGGCAGCTTTGACACAGGTAATATGCATGCAGGCTGACAGTGCCTGGGATGTGCGGCAGAGACAATGATGTACATATCATTTTCCTCCCTGACTGATTGAAGACTGTAATCTGTGCAGGACTTTCTCTCTGATTACACACGTCTCAGGGAGCAAAACAAGGACTCTGAGCTGCCACCGGGCACTGGACTCATCCAGGGCTTTCAGCCTTCAAGAGGACAGAAGTCCGCCTTTAAGGTGAGCTCAATTTTCGTCCCATTTACACTATTGTTACGAGTGTCGGATGGAATGCATCTGGTAGATAGTGGTCAAACAGTGGCTGTCTGAAGATGACACAGGAACAGAGATGTATCTGGCACCCAAGGTCATCCTATTCCATCTGCAGCTCTGAATGTTTCCAGCTCCTGTAAAGGCACTCACAAAGAGAGAAACAATATCATGAATTTTACATTCAGCCGCTTTGTGCTGTGTGCTTACAAAATGCAAAGTGTCTCCTGGAAGCCCAACAGGCCAACGCGAAACCTGTCCAACAAGACCTGCCATGAATATGTTGCCTGCAGCTATAACACTCTTTTGTTCTCAGTACAAAGACAGCGCTCCGCTGCTTTAATAATAAAGTGTAATATGTCATGTTTGCTAACACATATTTAACACGCTCTTAACCCGCCTGTGTAACCTTGTGAGGTGAACTCGTGCCTTTATGTAAAAGCTGAGAGATTTCTCTGTTGACAATAGGTCGATCCTTTACAGAAGTTACCTAGCACATTACAAGGTTGGTCTCGGGGGAGAAGTAATGGGTTCTGGGCAATTGACCAACCTGCCATGCTTTACTGCACCTGCACTGAGTTAGAGCTGTCATCATTACCACTTCCTCTAACGTTCCCCCACAGCAACCCAGACACTCCCACTCAGAGCGATATTTCACTTTGGTGGAACATTTCCACTTTTTATCATGCATCCCCCCCGAACACGAGTGGAGGCAGTCCAGTCTTTAAGGTCTGAAGCAGGAAGGTAACCTCTAACAGGCCTTTGGGGTCCGCACTAAAACATAATGTTTCCAAAAATCGCTTCAGGACACCAGCGATGATTCTGACTTTAACTTTTCAGATTGAGAGCCGTGCTCGCCAAAAGGAGAAAATACTGAAGATAAAAGCTTGTCAAAGGTGTAAAACCATATTTTAAGAACATGAAGTGAGTCATTTAAATGGCATTTGTCCTCTATATACTGGAGTTATTCAAAATGATTGTACAGTCAGTTTGTAAAAAGAAAAGTCAGTTTAAACAGGCAGCTACATTCTCATTATTAGTTAATCAAGACTTGCTGTAAGGACTCACCTTCAAGTTTTTCTTTTTTCTTTTCATTAGAACAATCCTTCAGAAACTGTTGTACATATTAATGAGTGAAGCTACACTACAAACAGGTCAGTGTGGGCTTAAAGACGTCACAAATTTAGCTGTCTGAATACAAAGCCGCCTAAAATCGTGTCTAATTAGCATCTTCATCCACCTTTTTGTGCACTATTATAGTGGTTATAGTATTATGGTGATGAGGGTCACTATCATAATTTCATCTCAAGGTCCATTTAGTAGTTGAAGACCAGAGCTTTACATTATTTAACATGATTGGCATCAGCAGATGGAGTTTGTCTTCTTTAAATCTTATTTATTTGATAACTTTTGACACATTCTGCCACAAAATTTGTATTCAAACCTGACATTTTTCATTTACAAAGTTTTCCATTTAGTTTAAAGTGCTAATCTCAGAGATCTGAGTTTCCTTCTCTTTGGCACCACCTATGTCGATAAGCGGTAATTGCAGGAGCAACCTTCCCAGATATCCAGACAGTGTTGCATGTGTGACGTCCACGGTTGGCTCCGGTTGTAACTCTTGATTTTCTTTGCTGACAGTTTAGACTACCCAGCTACCAGGGAACATTCCCATAACATCAGCTAACATTACCGACAAGTTCTAATTACGTTTGAAAGAAAACCTTTAAATCTAATATTCAAAGAACGTTTTAAGGATGTTTATAATTTCAAAAACCTTCTTGTAACTAAGACATAACATTTTAACTGCAACATTCTGAGGATCTTTTCAGGATGTTAGTACGGCCTGAACCATCAGAACGTGATTTATAAAACGTTCCTGAAATGTGATTTGAACATTCTCCCTGCAACTTTCTGAAAATGCTTTCGGAGAACGTTCTTCTGCTATTAAAAGGAACATTCTGGGAACCAAATAAAAACTTCCCGCTCAAAACATTACCAGAACATCGCACGTAATATTGTAAGAACAAGAAAATTCCAGCTGGGTGTTTGCCTTCATCTGAGCGTCAAATTTGTTTCTTTTCTTTGGATTTTCACTTGTTTTTGAAGTTGTATCTGCAGTCATCGATCTTTTCTTTGTTTGTTCAGCCATAGTAGATTACTGTTTACTCACAACTCTTGCAGAGACCGAAAAAGCAGCCGTTTAGCTCCGCCTACCCTCTCTGGCAGACCAACCACTGTTGGGTGATGGAAAACGCGTCACTAACTGGGCACCGCTTGTGATTTTTCTCCGCAACAGTCGCCACAGACAGCCAGTCTGTGATAATACTATATACTGCAAATGCAAAGGCTTTCATCAGTGGGCCATAGACTCAGTCAGTTTTGTGTTACCTCATTCGGCGATAGATAGCGACTTAACAGACATTTATAAGATTCTCACTTTAACATGTAATAGTCTAAAAACAGGATATATCTGGGAATAAAAATGTTCATCTCTCAGGCCTCTAAACCAACAACTAACTGCGATGATCAAGGCCTCAGCTCAGCCAGCCAGCCCTGCAGCAACTTCGCTCTGACTTGCAGATGTTTTTCCCGCAGTCTTCACTTCCTCCTCCCACACATGTCTTATATCAGTATTTGCCGGATCCAAAACGACCAGCTTTGAAAATGAAGGAGAGGAACTTTACATTGTGCCAGAAAAAGGAATGGAAATTACGGGCAGTGTCAGATAATTGAGCTTGTCGTAAGAGACATGTTAATAACAGACGGAGATGCAGAAGACTTGTCACTCCGTACCCTGGGTGACAGACTCTCTCTGCTGTTGATGAGCTGTTTTAGAGGGGAAATTGTTCCACGCAAACACCATCGTTATTACAAGCTGGCAAGCTGCTCGCTTGTGTACCCAATTCTGCTTGAACTGACAGAATCCAATTGACCGGCACATATTCATGCACTTTATTTTCTTTATTCTCACCAACAATGCAGATAATTACTGCACCAAGTAAAACTGAAAATAGAATTTCAGTGTCCCAGAAAACAATGCCAGAGCTGTCTCAGCAACATGTCTGTGAAATTGCTGTGACTGGGAGACCTACAGTAAGACAAGCAGCAATCCAATATTACTTGTCAACTTAAAAACCTACTGAAACATTATCTCCACATTTTTCTGCTCTTTTACAGAATAAAATAACTTTTATTTTCATGATGTCATCGTCCTCTTCTGCTGAAGTAAAGACACATGAGAACCGCTCTAACAAGAAGCACTTTATCAGGGCTGTCTCTTATAAGGGCCCGACCTGTTTTCAGGTGTCTGTCTGGTAAACACATCCACTTACTCTTACTCAGTTTTAGAAGTGATCTGGGAAACAAAAGGGCATAAATAGTATTTAATGCATAGGCCATGATTTATTTAATACATAAATGAATGCAGGATGTATCAGGGATAACTCCCCTTTAATAAATGCTTAAGACTCTATGACCATATGAGTTCACACTTTACATGCAGCTCCGGAAACAAATAAAAGACCACTGCAAAAATATGTTTTTCTCTGGTTCTGCTATTTATAGGTTTGAGTAAAGGGAGCTTTTGTTTTTGGACATCTCCCCCTACTTCCCCAAATATTCTCATGTAGGTCCTTTATTTGCAGAAAATGACGCCTGGTTGAGATAGCAATGATGCAAAAAAGATGTCTTTCAGACTCGAATAATGCAAAGAAAACAAGTTCACGTTCATGTAGAAACAACAGAATAATAATATTTTAACTTAGAAAGAATTCAGGAATCAATATTTGACGGAATAACCTTGTTTTTAATTACAGCATTCATGCATCTTGGGAAACTTTCACATTGCTGTTGGGTGGCGTTTGTTTGATGCCTTGTGACCAAACATCTTCCTGTTGATCACATTCAGGAGGTTTTCAATGGGGTTCAGTTCTGGACTGGTTCTGGCCATGACACGTAGAGAGAGCTGCTGATTTAAGGAACATTTGGAGTGGTGTCTTAATTTTTTCTGGAGCTGTTTATTATCAGTTAAGAAATGTTAATTCATAGTTTGTTCATACATTAATTGAAAGGTGATCAAATACGCTACATTAAAGTGTATGTATATTTATTTAGAGACATTTCTGCACACAGCCTCTCGTAAAGCAGAACCATACATGTTCTCATTTTTTCTCAAACTAGTTGCCAGATGACACAGTTAGATAAATAAACTTTTGTGCAGCTGAAGTCTACCTAACCCAATGCATATCATGTGATTTAGAGCAGACTTGAGTACATTGAAAAATCGTTGATGAGTCCTGCATAAGTTAAGCATTACTTTTGTACCCTTATTGTGAAGTACCCTTACTGTTTCTGTGGTCTGAGCTGTTGCGATCAGAAGAGTGAAATTACACTATCACCATTTAAACTTGTGATGTCATCGATGAGTGCAGCTTTTGTTACTGACTGATCAATGGAAGGGAGGATGATCATTTGTGCGGAATGACTTTGAAAACTCCAGTAAGAAGCATTTATGCGAGTCAGTCACAATCTGGAAAGTGTATCTCAGTGGGTCACCTTCACACTAATAATTCCTGATTTTCAAATCTTTCCATTGGCTATGGAAGTGAATGTAAACACGGCTTATTCTCAAGGGGAGAATACAGTCCTATTTCGGTACGACCAGCCATCTTTATGTACTGAAATCACATTTGAATCGTTTAAAATCGCTTCCTGATTAAGCTCAAAAGCTCCCTTTGACTTTGCATCAATTTGCTACGTGGCGTCTTTACCACTGATGGAATGGCAATGTAATTTACTACGTTATGTTTTAATCAGCAGTTGATTTTTGATTAATTTACTGCTCATTACTGGCCTTTCCACGGAGTAGTTTCTGTATTCAGTGTCTGAAGTGGCCCCAGAAAATTATTACCTTGTTTTTGTGTGGTTTTCATATCATAGCTGGAAAGAGAGCTGCTTTCAGAGGCTTGGGAAATGGACTCATTCATCTTAAACTTAGATTTAGTTGTGCTTAAAAAGGCACATTTATGCTAAATGTCATCGCTGTGTTCCTATGAATCCCCTTGGGGCGATCAGCGTTGTAACAAATGGGACGTTGGGTCTTTAGCTTCAGAGAATAGCACCCATAATGCCGGGACCTTTAAGTGTCTCCCAGGGACCAGACCACATCTGCTGACTCCACGTCCTTCTGCCACCTCTAACACATCTCATTAATAAGGACGTTTTTCTGCAGCCATGTCACTGTGTCATGTATTTCCTGAACTTTAACTTTGTTGTGAGTCCCACTGTGCCGCGGATGTGTGTCTGTCGCTCTAATGTATAGGGACACTCTAGCGCCGCTGTCCAACAAGTCGTCCGTTATCTGAGGGAAATGTGTCCGTCCAGAGGTGAGGGCGGCTTTGTGCTCTCAACCAGGCCACCTCTCAGCCTTTGTGCCAGTAACAAGCTCAGCTCAGGCTCCAACGAAGCGAGAAATTGTAAACTCTCCGGAGAGGCCCAGTGGAGAGATAAGGGCTTAGTGTTTGCTGGCAATGTGCATGGGGCTGAATCTGATACGGCCGAGTCCCACGCCAGAATGGGAGTGATGATACCTCCCCTTCTATGGAGAGTTATGTTTAATCCTCTTTCCCAGTGTATTCACTTGCAAATATTCCTGTCACCATTAATATGTATTAACATCCTTCACACACTGTTCAATACAGATTTATCAGACTCCATTTTTCCTCTTGTGCTCACCATCGTCTCTGTGCTGCTCGAGAACCACAGATTCTTGCAAGCAGAAAGAGCTGAATGTGTCCATGCAGAAAACCTGCCTGTAGATTCAACATAGACTCCACTGATGGTCTGCAGCTAGAACACACAGAACAGACACAAGACTACATAGTTTATCCCTGTTATTCATTAACATTTTATAATATTTTTCAGTAGCTTCCAACTTTAATCATTTCACAGTGTGAGACAAGTGATGTGACATGGTGCAAGAATTTGCAAAAATATATTATATGTTTTAAGCTGTTAGCATAAGTCTATTTCTGTGTGGATACTGGTCAGGGTGCTCTTTTAATGTCTAGTTTTGTGTTTAATCTTGTGTGTTTGGGGGACGGAGGATGTATTTTGTACTTTTTTAATGTCTTGTCTTCTTATAATGTCTTTGTCCATCTTATCATGTTATTCTTTTACTTACCTGTCCAGGGACTACGGGCGGACAATAGCATTTTACTGTTGTTATTTGCATTGTGTCTGCTCAAATAAAGAAACATAACATAACATAACTAAATGCTGCAAGATGCAATGTCCAAAAGTTCAGGACTACAAAAGGCACTAGGGCTGGCAACGAAAATACTAAATACGAATAAATAACCGAATTGTAATTAAAAAAAACCCCGTATATTCGGTTATTAATATTCGACGTGAAAAAAACCAGCACTCCCGCGGCTGTCTCGCGAGCTCTCGCGTGTTCTCGTATGTCCTCGCGCGCCCTCTCTTGGTTACGGAGCATCTTTGAATGCATCACAACGTCACTTTGTACTATGATATGTTAATAATTAACTTAGTCTAGCTGAAACGAGCTAATACAACAAACGTGTGGCGCGTGGAACTGATGGCGGAGAATTCAAATCCCAGCCCGGCCGGACAGAGAGAGATTCTCATCCAGCATGACAGACAGGTGTAGATATGTTGATACTTTTAAAAGGCACGTTTAGAATAAATATTCGAATAGTTCGAACCTGTGTTTTTTACAAGGAATATTCGAACGTCATTTTGGGCCAAATGATGGCCCTAAAAAGCACAAATAAAATGTTTTATCTTATATCTCATATGTATAATATATATTTATTATAAATAGTATATAAATCTTTTGTATACTAATTCTACCATAGAATTTCTTCTCATCAGAGAAATCTTTAAAAATATATACACTATTAGATCAGACTTCCTTGTTATCAGCTCTGTTTCTGTTTAAGTTAATATTGCTTTTATTCTTCTCTGTCCTGCTAAGAGAAGAAACAGAAATATTCTTGCATGATTTGCCTGAAAATCAATATTTAATACTGTATATCCGGGCATATCGGTTTTCAAACCTTTTGAAAGTATTATGTTCTCTGCAGACACCTTGCACAAAGCTTTTACTTACTAGTTCTTGTAATCAGAGGAGTTTAATTTAAACATGTATTAAGTTAGTATAAATTACCAAACATGGTATAATCTAACAAGATAAAGCATGTTAGCTGGGATTTGTGTGAGATTTTGTCTGTTTGCTGCTGTAATCCAGACAAAGCCCTGAGAAGCTCATTACAGCCTGGTGAGGCCTTAAGCCTGCGCCGCCTGCATTAAAGCAGCCAAGAACTGTCTGTCAGCTTCCTGGCAGAGCCCAAATCAAGCTGTCAATTACTGGACGTGTTTATGGAAATTACATGTTTGTTAACATGCTGGAAAAATGTGCTCTCGGCTCAAGCAGCATGTGTTCGGAGAAACAATTTTGCTCGGAAATCACCTTTCAAATGGATGAAGGTGATCCTCATCAGATCACAGACACGAGAGGCATTTTAACTCTCCCTGTCCTGATTCGTGCGAGGAGAAGCCCAGACAGAACGAGCCACAACTAACAATCAAAGGTGGAGTCTGTGCATGATGCTATGTTTTGGTTTATTAAGTCATTTCACTCAGACTTGGCTGATGTTCAGCCTCCTTTGTTGCTCGTACAGAAGCGAAAGCACATGTTTGGTAGCTAATGTTGCAGTGAAAAGAGAGGCTTGTTGAGCTGGAACTCTTACATCTGACATCCAGCTGTGCACATTAAATATATAGAAAAGGTGAATTAACCACAAGAGGGAGCATGACACTAATCAGGATTAAGGTATATATTCGACATCTTTTAGTGTTGTATACTTCACATCTTCCACCTGAAGAAGGTTTTTTTTAAAGTGTAGCTTCACTTTAAATGGATTCGTAACAATGCAGCGTTAAAATGCGGCTCCCTCCACCGTTCAGTGTAATGTCTCCGATGAGATGTTTATGTCAATTTCCCTGTTGATTTTCCCTCACATAAAGGCCCTGATTTCAGCCTCCCAATGATCATGAAATTGAGCCAATCGACATGCATGTCTCAGAAGTCTGCTCGAGCTCATCTTAGACAAGGTAATTTTGTCAGAGCAATTACCATTGTAATGTATTCCAAAGTCGGGGCATTTTTCTGCTGCTTAGGTGAGCCGCTGACAGCATGTTTTGATTTTTAAGCAATTGTGCTTTTCACTCGGAGATCACGCCGAGGTCTGCATTTCTCCCTATGTAACAACCCGCTATGATTCCATTATTTCACATTAACATCTAATTACCTCACTCAGACCTGCAGCTATGTTGAAAAGCGGCCGCGGGTTGCGGGCTTTGACAAAGCTGTAAGTAAAGATGTGTCGGGGGGTTGGTGGATGTTTATGAAGAAGAAACTCCAACTGTAAGACCCGATTCCCAGTGGACCCGTATTACCTGTCAGGCATGATGACAATGCCCTGGAGAATGTCACTGTGCAGTGAAACTGTCATCACACAATTACTCTCACCATTACTGGCCCTACATCTCCATGTAATGGCTGTGACACACTTTACAATTCAGATTGTATTCTCAGTCATTGGCACTTAAATGCTGCACTCGGTTTTATGAAAAGATAAAGATCTGTGTAATCTGCCAGAGCTCAAACGTCCCCTGAAAGCTTGTCAGGTGGCATTTTGTCGTTCACGAGAAGTTGTCATACCCCGAAGCATCTCCCTTTGTTGGGCTGTGGAAAGTGTCTTTTTGAGTGCACTATTGTGTGCTTGTTGATGTGTGCTTGCCTATAGAGTCAGACTGTGTTTGGGTCCAGTTATCTATTTAGGGGATCACAAGAGGAACATGCAGTGTGGTGTGTTGTGGAGGGTTCAGATGTGACTGCAGATCAGCACAGACCAGAGCATCGCAGGATTGTGATACACACGTGCTGCTTGAGTTGTGTTTTGGCTGCCATGTTTAGTATGCCGTACCCTCCTGATCGGATTTGAACTTACACCCTAAATACCTGGACGTATTCCGTATTTATTCTATTGTCAACAAGTCCCATGAAAAAAACAAAACCAACATTGCGCTTCTTAAAGCAGCAGTACCTCCCTTTTCTCTGGACTCTCAGTTGTTTCTACAGAAGACATAAATACTGAAAATGTGCTCAAATATCTAGTCAGCAAACATGCTGCATTAGTAAGTAAACGTACTTAGGTACATAGTGATGGAGCAATACGTCACCCAGTGTAACAATGTGGCCTTTAATGTATTTTTATTTGTTGTTTTCAATAACAAACCAGACATTTAAAACTTTAGCTACACAGACCACTTGATTTTACCTCAGCTACTACATTTGTTACTACTTTAGCTTAGCTTAGTTCAGATATTTTTTGTCCCACAAGCTGAATTTTGTTGCAGTAAGCACAACTCAGGGTCATAAACAGAATAAAAAGACAGCAATACAACATGCAAATACGTATCATGCATTATATAATATAATAGAAGCTTCATTTGTTAAAAGTTAGATCAAGTGCCAACCTGTGCAGGGAACAGTTAGCTTATGCCACAGTACTTTATAAGAACAAGTGTCGCATTCATTTTCGGTGTTTCAGATCAGAGCAAAAGTGGTCAAATTTCTTTAAAGAGGGGTATTATGCTGTTTCACATTTTAAGACATATATATATAATGTTACAATGTTGGATGTCCAGACTAAACGTGGGTGAAGTTTCAAATCTGTAGGCAAAAGTATGTCGGAGTAATCCCCAGGCTTCTCAGCTCAGTCTGCAGGCTGCTGTGAACGCCAGGTTTCACACTGTTTTTTCTACACGCTGCACTTTGTGACTCCTCAGCAGGCTTTGGAGAGCTGGCCAATCAGAAGAAAGCGGGCTTGTAGGGGCGGGGGTTTCTTAAAGGGACAGAGCTGACTGAGTCGTTTCAGGCAGAAGGCTGTATGAGGGCCTGCACAGAGCACCAGTGTGAGAAAAAAATGTTTAACTGTAAATTATGCTAAGCTACTCCACAGGTATCACAGTGAAATATGAAGCTTGACATTAGCATAATACCCTCTTTAAAAGGGTCGTAATATGAGGTGCAGGTTTAGCTCAGCGGTTAATTCGCATGCTCCGTGTACAGAGGCAGTCCTCGACGCAGCGGCCCCCACGGCCCTTTGCTGCATGATATCCCCGCTCTCTCTTCCCATGTTTCTGACTCTGGCAAAGGCCAAAAACATAATGTTTTTTTAAAAAAAGGGTTGTTTGAATTTCTTTAAATGCGATTTTAGCTGATTTTTGTTTTTCACATCTAAATTGTCCTACCAGCAAATCAGTGAGCCATCCACGTCTGATTCTGTGATGCATCTGTAAAATAACACCATTAGCTCTCTGTGACATTAGTCACTTTTAACCTTAAGGGAACTTTGTTGCCCTTTCATTGTTTGTTTTCGTGCTTTAATGGGATTTATTGTAATAACAGACTGATGAATCATCACCAGAATTGTCCTGTAGTTAGCAGATCTGGGATCAGTCCAACTGGCCCACCAACTGCAGACATCCAGCCTGTGTGTGCTAGCAGCTTGAGTTTAACAAGCCAGATGGGTTGTAATTGTCTGATCAATCCAATGTTTGTGAGCTTTTATGCCTTTTATTATGGTTTGTTTTCCTTACGTGCTGTTTCCTCTGCTGATTCTCCTTCCCTCGGGGAGGGTCTGTGTCAGAAACACTTTCTGCTGCCTGACCAGCGTTACTTCGCCCGGGCTGTGGAGTCTTGAGTTGGGCAGCACCTCCCATGAAAATGACTGGAGCAGCATTATCTTCCCCGCCTGTCGGCCATGCCGCTGCAGTTTTACTGTTCACCTTTTCAGAGCAGTTGTCTGGCTCTGCGCTGTATGATTAAGTCTGTGCAGAGGTTAGTGAAGGCTTTCTTCTGCGCGGCTCCGAGGAGCAAAAAAAATTAGACATTTGGAAATGTCATTTTTTTGCTGCTGAACATTTGAATTCTTTAGCTTTTTTCGATCTCACAGGGATCAAACGTTGTTGTTTATTCCTCTCTTTACATTAAGCTTCTCTTTTAACATGAATAAAGACAAGCAGATCTGCCTGACTTCTCAGAAGTTCTGCCGTATACTGCAGGCATTTTTATTTTCATGCGGCATGTAACAGCAGGCCCTCTTTCTAATCATAACTTAAGAGTTGGTCCCCGTACAGATGTGAAGAGCTTAACCCCTCACTTTTGGAAGCGGTCGACTGGTTTCCTTTGCCTCTCCTTTACTGTATCACAGTAATTGAGACTCTTTTGTGGCACTTATGTTTCTTTTCCTAGATATGTAATGTGCTGGATAGATCCTCAACGCGCTCAATCACAGAGAACTAATTTGACTGTATTGTTTGACAAGTGTTCCTTACAGCTCGGTGTGAGGGAGATGCAATCTAAGAACAATTATGCCATTTTCTGAGAACAGTATGGGGCAGGTAAGAACCATTTTAGATTTGCTCAGGTTAAATGTAATGACCACTCTGAGATCAGGATTTCAGAGTTAGAGAGGATTTTTTTATGTAGTCAAACGTGAACGCTTTGGGCGAGAAAGGAAAGCGAAATATTGTTATTGCATGCATTTAGACGTGCATGTGGTATAAAATATGATCTGCTGATACTCGTGTCCTCAACACTTCCTGCAGTTTGTCCTTCTACTTTTAAAAGCTGCACAAGAAAGAGGATCCAGTCATTTTCAGACACAGTGAGGACTTAATTCTAATTCTGCAGCACATCAGGTACCTAATCTGAAAAAATGGAAGCTAAAAGACCCTGAAGGTGCGCCGGCATTTCCGAGGTAGTGAAGTAAAAGAGCTCAAGGTTGCAGAGGACTGAAACCCATCTGAGTCACGTCTTTGAGGCCCCCGTTGGACTTTTAAATTTTTATCCCTCCTGATATTTGTTCTCGATGGCAAATTAACAGCCTTCCTTGTGCCATTCAGTTTCCTTTCTGAAGACAAGCCCTAAATTTTGTCTAACTGCCTGAATTTACTGCTCCTCTATTTTTCACACGACAGAATCAATACCAGGACTGAAGAAGAGGGGATAAAAATTTATGGTATCTTGCAATTTAATGGTTGAAAAGATGCAATTTGAAAGATCATAAATTGTGAAGGAGCTTATGCTTCATTGCACTTGATTCAGTGCTTGCTGTTAGAACTTGATTTGCGAGTGTCTGCAAAGTGTGATTAACGAGGCGATCAGTGTGCAGCGCGGCACAGTATGGCACTCCTAATGCTCTTCATTAGAATAAATAAAATAAATTGACTGCAGCTCTATGAAAACTCTGTAATGGTTAAAAATCAAAGAATGTCATCCCCCAGCCACGATTTAGCTTCTCTCAGCCTGCATCCACCTTGATCACATTACCCTGACAGCCTTGTCTCTGAACCTGCAGGGGCCCCGAGACGAGCGTGCGGCGAGGGAAGGAAAAGGAAGTGGTGTGTCGGCGGGGGCCACAGGCGATTGCTTAGTCGACTGGTAATCATAAATCGGAGGGCTTTTGTACTGAGAGTGTTGGGGGGAATGCAGTTTGCGGAGTATTAATGCATGAAATAGCATTTCAAGCTGATAAACGGTTCGCAGAATGGTCAGCCGGCAGATTGCTCTTCCCCTCTTTCTCTTTCATGAAGGCATATTGTTTGCAATAACATTTACCAGGAGAATTTATTCCACCTCAGCTCATGTTTTCTCGCCAGACAGCTTGTTGTGGAGGGAGGTGGGCTGTCAGACTCTGCTGTAATATTCACTCCTCCTTGTCTGTCCTCTTTGGATTATTGTCTTTTCACATTAAACTATGTGGAATTGGCCACAATATGAGCTGTCACGCAGTCACTTAACGTGGCCCCTGCAATTGATTTCTTGCTACGTCTCCCATGCGGTTGTTAAAATCAATTAACTATAAGTAACTGGGCAACAAAAAGGCATTTGTAAATGAGCTGCTATTGATATTTTCATCTTTCTCCATTAAAAGCAAAGAATCGACTGTGAGGTTTATGTTATGTGTCATGTTGTCTCTTTGCCTACACTATTATGGGGAGAAGAAGCAGCACAGATCCACGTGCAGCTAATGAACATGATGCACCAACACTGATCATGTTTGTGTCAGCTAATGCAAACATCACATCTATAATTCAATGTTATTGTAGAGCACATTTTATATTTGATAGTCATATATAAAATAAGCTTGCACCAACTTCTACATCACACACATACATAGTTAAAATAGTGTTCTGCTGCACACTGGGGCTGTCAACCAATATTATAAATGTGAATACATAACCAAATTGTAATATAAAACAGATATTCGGTTTCAATGTGGAAAAAATCAGCACTAACGCAGCTATCTCGTGAGCTCTCACGTGTTTTCATACGTCCTCGCGCCCTCTCTAGGTTACGGAGCGTCTTTGAATGCATCACAACGTCACTTTATACTATGATACGTTAAAGCTGCCATATCTTTTAAATTGATATTCTCATAGTTTTCATGGGTTTCACATTTTTTGGTGTTTATTGTTCACAGTGAAAAGGTGAAAACGGCATAATTCCGTGCTTTTTCAGAATGACATGTTTAAAAAGGTCGCCTCTGAAATGGGCTGTTCAGAACAGCTGCAGGTTTCTACGTAGAACCTTGCTTTCGCTGAAATCGACCAATCGTCATTCACTGTCATTCACCTCAGGCTGCCTTCTCGCACGACCTTGTAGTCGAGATTTCAACTTACCATTCCGATACCTCCTGGTGATTCTGCCTCGTACATATAAGGCCGAATAACCCATCCTAGAGCGGCCATGTTTTCTACAACTTTGGAGTGACAGTGCGGTGCGGCCGCTCCCCCAGGAGGGGGAGGGGCTGTGCGGTTCCTCCAAATACTCTCAGCCAATCGTGGCTAAGGTCTGACTTTTGAATGGCAAAACGGCTTGTTCGTTTCAGGAGGAAGGAGAGGCTGCGAAAATAATTAAATTAGAATATGTATACAATTTTTAAAACGAAACAAACTTTACCAACGTGATTAAAAAACACAACAGAATAATAGAAAATTGATTAGATATTTAAAATATGTCCCCTTTAATACTTAACTTTAGCTGAAACGAGCTAAACGAGCTGTCTGTTCTACCATCACGTAATTATTTTATATCTTTATTTTGCAGTTGGAAGCCAATATTGATCTTTTTTGAAGTTTGTCTCTTGTTGTATTGGTATGCCCTGTTGTGGACATACACACACACACACACACACAAAAAGCACCAAAAAAAGCACATAGTAAAGCTTTTGCTTCTTTGAAGCTTTTAAGATCTCAGGTCGGCAGGCAGTTTGTTCCAGAGAGCAGCACCACAGTGACTAAATGCTCCTTCACCTGGTTTATATGTAATTCTAGGTACATTCAGACCCACACCCAATGAAGTTATCATTTAGTACACATTTATGAATTATATTGACAGCTGTCTTCTTTGTATATGAGAAGTTTATTCTGCTGCACACAGACCAGAGATTCATATTTCACTTTGTGTGCCCTCGCAGGCTCGTAGCGGCTGGCGAGGTGACGGGGTCCCTGATGGAGTCCGCACACAAACCGGCTGCCCTCCCTGCTCTTGTCTTTGGCTGCCGCTGTAGGGTGAGTCACCTCTCCTCCCGCTCAGCCAAACCTTTATTAGCTCTCTGCCCATTAAACATGACCTGAGTGCTCATTTTGCATGGAGACATTTAATTGCGTGCTGCTGAGGCACTAGTCCTAATAGGCTAAGTGTCGGCTCCTACAGTGAATACCTGCACTGTATATGAACTGCGAGACTTCCCTCCTTCCTGCAGCACACGTTCTTTTAATCATCTTAGAAATTACACTCTCCAGTCTGAACGTGTTTGTGTAATTTTACAAATAAACTGCAGATAAAAGCATTCCTCCTTCACGAATATTCACCTTGAAAAGGTTTCCAAAGGATCATTAGTGTTTCGTTTCAGTGAAAATCTGATCATTGGGGGAATTTTTGGAGGGCATTATCATCGAATTAGAAACAAGCTGTACTTTTGAGAATTGGCTGTAACTTGAACTGTTCAGGTCAAACAGTATATCAGATCCCACAGGGAAACTTATGCAGTCTTTTTAGTGTCCAAGTAAGCAGTATGTCAACCTTTAATATCCAAGGGAACGCAGATTGTTTTCTATAAGAGAGCTAATGATGGAGTTCTAGCTCTGTCATGCAAACATTTTAGCTTTAGCTAGCTAGCTAGCAGTGAACAATCTGCTTTTATACTCTCTGACCCTGAAGCAAACATCAATTTAAAGAGGCCTTCATTTTTCTTTTAACATCAAACAGAGAAGTTTTATGTGTTGACTAAAACCTCTTTTTATCACTGTACTGTAAAAATTCCAACAGAACATTGCCCTAATACAGAAATTGATTGCACGGTAATTAGGGCTGTCACTTTTCCCAAAAATCAAGTTTGAACGAATTCGACGCGATATGGAATTTGTTCAAATTATATCGAACCGTGACATCGAGCCCCAGAGCAGAACAACAATAAGTCTCCCCTCTGCTAACTGACTGCGGTCGGGACGCTGAAGCACGAACGGTCAATTGCGACTTGGCTCGTTAGTTTCCTCCATTGGTTTATAGCAGGCAGCGCATTATCGCCACCTGTTGGAATACAAGGCACACTACCTCGAACGTGAGAGCATTCTGGGACTCTTGACAGCAGATCACTAATTAGTTTGTGAGTAATCGTTTTTTTGCTGTGCTTCAATTTTGAATTCGATCACATCATTACAGTTCGAACTATTAACATTTCGCCAGGTTCGAACCATATATTGAATTTCGATTCAAAAGTGACAGTCATAACAGTAGACAGCGGACTAGTAAGACCTTGACATAACATTAAAGACCAGCTCCAGTCATGTATTTGTTTTTTCTGCAAAATCCTCCCAAGGCGTCTCCTCCTTCTCCCTCAATACACATTCCTGAATCTGCGTAGGCCCCGCCCACTAGGCAAATTTCCAACCGCCCCCTCCGTCGTGAAAACAAAACACGTCTCTGCCATTGTTTAGTGGCAACTTGTTAAAACTCAGCTAGCTTGAAATGTAGTAATTAATAATAGTAATGTTAACGCTAGTAGTCAGTAGTAAGTTTGCATAGTGTCACCCCGTCCATTAACGGGATTGGCTCCTTAGGTTTGTGACGTCTCAAACCTGCCAATCTGAAAACGTGTTGTTCAGCCTGTCCTTGGTACACTGCAGTTTAAAAGCAGACAGGCCCAGCCATGGAGATGACTGCTGATGTTGTCCCTGATATGTCAAACACAGTGGCTGTGGCTCAGTGGTAGAGTCGGTTGTCTTTCAATCGGAAGGTTGGTGGTTCGATTTCCAGCTCCCTCGGTCTACATGTCGAAGTGTCCTTGGGCAAGACACTAAACCTCAAATTGCTCCCGGTCGCTTAGTCAACTGTGTGTGAATGTGATGATGGACAGTTGGGCACCTTACTGTGTTACTGCCATCAGTGTGTGAAAGGGTGAATGTGAATGAGTGGTCGCAAGACTACAAAAGTGCTATATATGTACAGTCCATTTACATTTGTATATTTTCAAAGTTGAATAAAAGAGACTTTTTTTAAAGTACAGTAAGATCATTGGTATGATGAGCGCTATATTTATACCATATCTAACATACTTGTGACAATAATGCTAAATGTTAGCTTTAGCGTCTTGTTCATTGTTTAAGGTCGAGAAAATATTATTAGACTTTGTGTCTTTGTGAAAGCAAAGCTAAACTTTGACTGAATTTTTGATGCATTACTTTGAGACATTGGCATATTACACCCTGTTACATGCAGCAATTGTGCCCTTTACTATTGTTGCATTAATACCCTCAAACATCTGATTTTTACTGATTGACTTCAGCACTTTTTACTTCCTTTAAGAGAACACAGGCGACAGTGAGTCTTGTGGTCATCGTCCAGGTGGTCAGTCTGTGCAGGTTTTATTATTTGCATCCAGGGACTGTTTTCTCCGTCCATAATGGGACGTTCGATTCTTCTCCCTTGTTCGCCTCAGATTTCTGCACCATCCGTGGGTCAGACCTCAGACATGGTGGCCACTGATATATTCCATGGGAGAGTACTGGATACCCTAAAGTAATTATTGCAGCATCCTGATATTTTTTGTTTTTTTGTTCTCTTCATGATTTCCCCGGGTATCTCTTTTCAAACGGAGGACAATGTGCGCAGTCATTTCTTTATTTTGGTTTTCCACCATCAGCCAGAATACTGCTAATAATCCACGAAGGCCTGAGAGGTAAACTGTAACCGAGCTCAGGCAAATAGGTAAGGTCAGCGCTGAAACAAAACAGATCAAGTTTGTTGTTCTAAGCTGTGTTTATGGGAGGCCTCATGTTGCACGGCTTGTTTCCATGAATAACAGGCAGCACAGTTTATTCCCAAAGATTGCTTCAAGACGATGCTGAAGAGCCCGCATGAGATAAACAGATGTTTACTCGACCTGGAAAGCCTTGTTTATGTTACGAAGTTTCAGTTTCACCTGCCAAAAGATGCACACAGCTCCGTGTGGGGTACAAGAAACTAGAGAACTGCATCCACCTCTGTCTACAGCTGTTGGCATTGAGAATTCATTAACTCACATTATATTAAAGGGGGCCAGAGTGAAAGATAAATGTAAGACATAAGGTCTGCAGAACACCAAAAATGTAGTTTATTCCCCTCAAGAGCAATGTTATGTTGTTTTAAAGATAATCAATATTCTTCTTACATTAATGAGAACATTTTAAAGACATTCTTAAAGCTCCTGTGAGGAGTTTTTTGCTTGTCATAAAACAGACTGAAATTAATTCTGATTACTTGATATGACCTCCAAAAGCAAACCAGACCATCAGCAACATTGATTATTTCTATTTCTATCTCGAGATGTGAGAACAAAACCACACCAAACTAATAGTTCTGGGGAAAGGCATATTGCGACAACATGCCAAAAATATAGCAACATAACATAACAGTAACATAAACATCAGTGCAAAACTAACTTACATATTAACGGACGCACACATGATAAAAAGAGTCCGTCTGCGACCACTGATGTAGTAGGTGCAGCAAACGAGTCCGGGCATGTCTCCCTCACTGCCGTGTTTCGGCTGAGTCGTGCTGCGTTCAGGAGTGCTCAGAAACGTGAGTGATCAAACAAGTTTTTAGACATGTTTTTAAAGATCGATCTCAGGATTTATTAATCGATATTAGGTCATCCAAATGAGAATCGATTTGAATTGGAAAAGTCGATTTTTTAAACCCAGCTACTGTTCAGCATGTACAGGACAAAATCAGCAAAGAGATGAGAGGTACGGTTTCGTCAACAGGGGGCGCCAAAATCAACACAAAACGAAAGTTCCTCACAGGAGCTTTAAAGTTTTGACAGAATGTTCTTGTACTCGCTTGATTATTAAGTGTAATAATATCATAGATACAATATAATATTGTTGGGTTATTTTTCATCACAGGATCAATAATATAAGTCAGATTTTACTTTCTTTAGGGGGTGAGGTGATACTCATGGGTAGCTTAATCTCTTGTATGAAAATAATGAGATTTCATAGGCTTTTCATGTGTATTTAATGTTAACTATTAATCTGCAAAGTAACTACAGCTGACAAATGTAATGGAGTAAAATAATATCTGGCTGGTTTAGCTCAGTTGGTAGATCAGGCGCCCCGCGTACAGAGGCCACAGTCCTTGATGCACTGATCGCAGGTTAGACTCCCGTTCTGCCGATCTCTCTCCTCCCCACATTTCCTGTCTCTCCACAGCTGTCCTATGTGACAAAGGCAAAACGTCAAAAATATCATCTAAAAAAAAAAGGATGATTTTCCTCTAAAATGTTCTAAATTACAAGTTTAGAGAAGCGTAAAATATGAATACTGTAAGGTCCGATATGTCGGTAATGAAGTACTTAACATGAAAGACAAAGCAACCGTTTGACTGAACTAAGTCTTATATTAAATTTTGATTCCCTGCCGAGCCAATCAAAATCAAGGAGAACACAGGTCCAGTCTGTACTTAAGTGCAGTACTTGAGTAAACGTACTTTTCATCATTAAACACAGGGGATGCTATTCATGAGTCAATTATTCATGTACATTAATTGAGATTAAAGTGTTTTCTTTATAAATTACTTAAAACTGAGGCAAGTTCACGTCAGCTTTTTCCACCCGGTCGTGCAGTTTCAGCTCTGAGCACAGGTTTGGAGCATTATTTGACATCATACAGTATTTGGAGCGTCTTTTAGCTCCCACCGCTCCCTCCAGTCTGCGTACAGAAGCATCAGCGGTCCATTACTTCCTGCCACATAACACAGGGATGAATATCATTGTGTAAAAATCATTGCTTTGAAACTTTAACCACACACTCCTCATCAGGTTGGAGCGTAAGGAGCTGGGAGGGGGCACAGGGCAGCCGAGCTGTGAATAGGCCTCATCAGTGAGGGTGAGGGTTCACATCCTTATATTAGTTATACAGGAGTCACCCTCCCCGACCTAAGCCAAATAAGCCACTTAACGCAATTATTTGCAATCACTAAATGTGGTATTCATTATAAAAGATTTTTTTTTCCTCCTAGCCTCACATTATTTCCTATTGTTTGTGTGAAAATGGCAACCAAAAGAGCATTTAAAGTGTTATTGTGGAGAGCAGGACATATTTTTTTTTATGGAGCTGCTTCAAAGTGTGAATAAACTTTCAGATTGTGAGATGAAACTGAGCTTTATTGTGCGTCGAGCCCCTCCGAGGGGGAAAATGGCAGGCTTCTGGAGCACATTGTGTCGGGTTGATTTGTAAATATAAGCTTTGAAAGGCAGCACAATGCTTCATCATGAATATTTCAGCCGGTGCACACTCAGGCTATTGTAATACTTGACCTGTTTTTATTCACCTTATCAGGAGGTATTGTGGTCGGAGTCCTCTCAGCCACATGCACTTTATCTTTACCTGGCACCTATAGATGTGAACCGCAGCGTCTGTAATCAGCTCATCTCTCGCAGAAAAAGAAGCATCGGAGCAGATGAACAATTATCCCAAACTTTCCCTCTAGTGTAGTATCTGTGCATCTGTCTTTGTTTGATTACAGTTTCAAGAACAGAAGCCCTCGCTCTCTTTAGCCTCCTATCAGCGCGGGGCGGAATATCCTATTTGGTAATGCAAACCAAATATCTGACTAATTAGCAGTTCCCTCACGTTGCTATACGTTTTTTCGCTCTGCATATTTCTGCCTTGCAGATAGTAATGCAATTAAGCACAACATTTTTTTTCCCCCCCCGACAAAATTGCTTAAGTAGATGTAATTAGGGAGTGAATGTTTTGATGAGGAGAACAGAACTTATGGAATACATCCATAAAGCTCCACATGTGGACGTCATACAGCAGCTATAGGAAGCAGCTTTATGTCTCTCATTTAAAGGATTTGCATTCTTAAAGACTGTTTTAATACAGTACTCACATGCCCATATGTAGATTAGAGGAGGTGTTTGTTGCTGTAATTGTTTCCATCTTTAAAACGTAAGCGACTTTAGTGTTACGTTCTTAATCAGCTGCTGCTAAAGTGATCAACGCAACATTTTGTTTGTAGCTGCAGAAAGACACAGCAACAAGGAGAGTTAACTTTACAGTAAAAATACTTTTATTTTGAAAGATAAGCACATGATTTGACTGATTGAAACAGCCAAAGTCTGGCGGTAACTGGTTAAACTTTGTGTATATTTTTGCACAAAAGTCTGGATTAGCTGCAGCTGTACAAAATTAATTGCAGACTACTTTGAAAAAAGAACAATTGTTGAGTATTTTGTATAAGAATAAGAACTCAAAAAGGAAATGTAACAATGAGTTGTTTATTTTATTCGTTTCTGTCATAATTCATGAACATTGAGTTCAAATATCCATTAAAAATGATTTTAAAATGTAATAAATAAGATGTTAAAAAGGGTAAAAGTTATCCAAATTGTGTTTATTTAAGGTTTTATTTTGATGTACGGTGTTACGGGTCACATGACCAGCGTTTAGTTAAGAGTATACCCAGTGGTAATCAGAACCAACATGGCTGCAGAGCCTTGATATAACCTCATTCTGCACGTGGTGAGAGAGGCGCACATGGTGAATTGTCTTTTACTTGTCTCATATTTGTGCATAATTGTTGATATGCCGTTTCATGGACAATGTGAGACATTTGCAGTAGTTTTACTTGTTTTCAGCACGTTTCCGTTTTGTCCGAACCTGTTTATCAAAACAAGACATGTGACGCCATCGTCTTGAGCCTTTGGAAACCCAGATTTCTCAAGCACGTCCTGCCATTTTATGGATCAAACAATTAATCGATTAATCAGGAAAGTCATCAACAGATCATTCGCAACTATTGTAAGATGCAGCCCTTGTCTGAATATAGTCCCCCGTCTCTTTCATGTAGGCGTAGTCGTCACAGCCCGTATGAACAGAAGCATCACACTGGCTAAGTCTTGCATTGAGATGATTTGCTGATTGTTTTCATACCTCTCTGATATACTGATGTGTATCTTGACAAGGCCGGCCTTGGTATTGTGTCTTGAAACTACACTGAAAACCCTTCATTCAGCGAGGAAGCAGTCGAAGCAGTCCCCGCTCCCGTTAAACCCCATCATATACTGAGCTTTAGAGTTGGAGAACTCGCGGCGGCGTGCGCATCTGTGTGAAAACTGGCGGCAGCATGATGCGTCACAATCGCCTCTGATCAGTTACAATGGAAATAAATAATTCATGCTGGAGGAAATGAGTCTAATTAGCAGGCAGTTTGGGTCCTTTGATAAAGCTGAGGACTAATTCTATGAAGGGCAGGAAGCTCTGTCATCAGTCAGCCCTGAACAGATTAGCATCTATTAAGAATGAGGGACGAGCACCCTGGTGAAACCAAGTGTGTCCGAGAGACAAACTTAATAACTCCTGCGACGGGACAAACTTCCCCCGCACCCTTCACACCCCCACCAACACCTCCTCCTCCTCCTCCTCTTCCACGGCAACACACACATACCCTCCCTCCTTTCTCCCCTCTCCCTCATCAGTCTACGCTCCCGTCCTGCAGGTCTATTGTGTGCAGGTAGAAGCATGCCGCTGCAATGGTGGGACTCGCCCCTCTGTCCATCACCCTGACAGCTGTGGAAATACATTCGCCATGCTGCATTAAGGAGCGTCCACAGCGTTTAACACCACACTTAAACACAAAAGGAAATCCGAGGCACCTTCTCCACGCACATTTTCCACCTCCTTGCACCGTTTTCCCGGCTACTAAAACAAATATCACTTCCTGTCATTTGTGCACTTGTCCTCTCCGGGTTTGTTTTAGCAGCTTGTGCAGAATTCCGAGCAGGAAAGAGATGGTGATGTAGATGTCTCTCCTGCTTCTTGCGAGAGCAAACACAATAAAGGCCAATTATTACTGAGTGCAGAGCCGCTGTGACAAGCAAAGGTCCCGGTATCAGGGGGGACACGCGTGGGCGGGGTGGGCCTGTCAGCGCTACATTGAAGGAGATAACAATAAATAGCTAATAATGACACTTAATGAGCTTGATTTAGTTGATTTGTTATGGAAAAGGTGCAGCAAGCGGTGGATGTAGGCGAGGTGATGAGAGATTTTAATAGATAGGAAACTCTGTTGGGGCTTTGCTGCACAATGGGGCTGCAGAGGAGGGAAAAAAAGGTACAAAGGGATGCTGAATGGATCCTCACGAGACATTTTGGAGATAATTAGATAAATCTCACACTAACATACCGCACATCGTTCACTCAAGGACGTTATGAACATGTTACATTTCTCAGCATACAGACGATTTCATATGTTTGCAAGAAACGGCGCCTCTGATTATCCTCAACTTACATGTTTCCAGCAAGCGCAATATGTTCATACAGTATATGAATGCCGTTAAATGCTATTATGGGAGCAGTAATGACTGCCAGATAATTATCCCTCCCACTCAGACTTGACGGCTGCTGAATTTCTCTCATTTCACCGCATAATTGTCTATGATTGAATTGGAGATTTTATATACTTCTCTGTTCTTTCAGGCTGACTTTCCACAGCGCTGGTGGAGGTTATCACAGGCCCTACAAGTCCCCCCGCCAGCCGAATTGCCCTGTAAACAACATGCAAAAGTTTCCCTGGCTTTCAATACGCCTCTCCCAATTTTCCCTCGAAAGCGACAGAAAAAGTCAGATGAAGGGAAGTTTAATTAAGTAAGAACCTGTTGAGGAAGATTTCCAATCATGGTCTTCAGAATGAGTGCATTCAGCGTATTCATCTCCAGGCGATATGCTCTCTCTTTATCCAAGTGTGCGCTGGAGTTCTCTAGAGGGACCCCAGTTAATTGAATACATTAAAGTGGAGCGCCGGAGGCTTTATTTATTTTTCTACTTTAGTCAGACTTGTTTAAAGGGGACCAACTGCTGATGTTTGGCCCCTTCTAGAGTTTAAATGGTCTCTACACTGGGAGTGGTGTGCAGGAGTAGTGGTTAGAGAAGAGATTTGATGTAATCCGCAGCCTTATTTATTCACCATGAACCCCTGAGTGAGCCTAGTTTATGTTTTTGGCAGGCATTCAAATGTGCATCTTGGGCCTCAGGCCTGTGTGCCATTATGTACCTAAAGGAGTCAATACAGAGGAGCCTATAGAGGTTCACTTTGTGCCCTTTAATGTTTGTCTGCTGCTGCTTTCTGCTCCCCTGTAACTTTTATGGCAAGTTGGTACACTCTTGCAAACCTAAAGCCAAATCTACCTCGATCATTTGATCGTTTTTAATTGGCATCTCGTGCAGAAACCAGCTTTAGACATATGAGGGTATGTGACTGATATGACTGTGGCTCATTCTCAGGCATCTTACAATGTATTTTGTCTGTCATGCTTCATGTGTTTCTTTTGGACATTTGTGTGTTTTTCCTTATTTTTTCGGCTATTCTGGACGAATGTTGCCAACACAGGTTTAGCTGCAAACCGACAACCTAAACCTGTCTGTCAGAGAGCAGACTTCAAAATACTGCTGTTGCTTTACAAAGCGCTGAATGGGATAGGGCCAAATACATTCGTGATCTACTGACACAGTATGAACCACCCGGGCCACTTAGGTCGTCCGGGAGAGGTCTGCTTTCTGTCAGAGTCAGAACCAAACATGGAGAAGCAGCGTTCAGTTTTTAAGCTCCATGTATCAGGAACTAACTCCCAGAAAAATTACAGGTCTGTCAAAACACTTCAAGGCTGAAGACTCACCTGTGCTCAGCTGCCTTTTACTAAATCTTTTAATACATTTATTTTAATTATTTATATCTGCACTGTAACTTTTATTCTTATATTATTTAACTGTCTTTTTAGATTTTAACTTGTGGTTAGCTGTTTATATTTTCTCTTCACTTTGGTTGTTAACGTCTTGTTTCTTTGCTTTTGTTGTTTTGGGTATAGCACTATGAATTGTCTTGTTGCTGCAATGTGCTGTATAAATAACTTGCCTTGCCTGGCCTAAAGGTAGAATGTGGTTTTGACACAGTAAAAATAAATAAGTGTCTCAAAGGGGCGCTGGTTTAGAGGCCATAGTCCTCGACGTACTGATCGCAGGTTCAACTCCCAGTCTGCCGGTCAATTGGTGCATGTCACCCCCCCACTCTCTACTCCCCACATGTCCTGTCTCTCCAGCTGTCCTATATAATAAAGGCAAAAGCAAAAAATATCATCTTTACTAAAAATAAAAAAATAACAGCTAACTAATAATAACCAATAACTAAATAGGCTATCATATTAATGTAATTATAAGATCAAACAAAAATGTGTAAAAAAAATGTGTAAAAGTTTCTGTTCATGTAATAGTGAATTTGGAAAGTACAATATGATGAACGCAGCCTGGGTCTGTTGAAGGTTGGCAATGCTGCTGAGGTATGGTGACCACTGAGGGTCATGTGGTAGATTAATTATAAGCGTTGGGGTGAGGGCACAAGGGTAGGGGTTTCTTCACTTATCCTTGTCATTAGGGCACAAGTATCTTGTGTTTAATTTAAATAATGTTAGATGTGTCTTTAGTTTATAACAGTTACAGCCTCACTTGGGTGAGGAGGACTCTGCTCCAGCTGTTTGAAGCACATAAGATCAGCTGTCAGTGTTTAATCACATAAAGTGAACCTGATTGTGTCCAGGTCAGATGTAATGTAGAAATGACTTGTAACAAGCAGCCTGACTGCTGGACCTCGGGGTATTCACATCGTGTGAGGTGTGAAATCCAGTCTGGTGGCTCTCTCCCCAGCGAGCACGGAGATCAGATCCCCGGACGATACTCATTAGTCAACATGCTCTTCACCTCCATCGTCACATTTATCACAGCGACACAGAGAACTTCCTTGCACAAGCACATTATATGCTCATTAATAACCTGGTACAACATTCATCTTGCTGGGGGGAAATTAATTTCCTTGCTGTGGTGCACTTGTCCATTTAAACCAATTGTCAAAACCCCTTTTTTCTTTGTTTTGCGGAGCAGGAGTTGCTGCGTCCCTTCAATCATAGTTAAAAAGCTAATGGGACAAATATAATTTAGCATTATATTAAAGTGGAAGACTATCGACAAACAGGACTGAATTTGAATTTTTCTCCTTGAAAAACATACATTTGTAGCATAAAAAGAACAAAAACACTTTTAATCAGAATATGTAAAACACTGTCATTTAAATATCAGGATGCCTTTTAAATAGAAAGACTCAAGTGAGATTTAGAATGAACAAGGTGATTAAGAGCGACCGTGCTGGACATTTATGTAGCAGGACTGCACGTAATGAATAAAGATTCATGCTTTAGTTCCAAATTTAAATTTTTTTGCACAAAATGGAGCCTGATGTAGTCAGCTTTTAATCACCTCGCTGACAGGAGTAACTGCTTTCATTTAACCTTGACTGAAGATCATGAATTCTAAAGCGTTTAATTGGATACGTCATTTAACAGAATGAACAGAGCAAATTTTCCCCAATTCAAAGGCTCAGATTGACAGACAGTGGCAGTAAGACCCACCACAATTAAAGCTGATCTGTATTCACTGGCCCTGTCACCCGTCGCCATTAGTGATGTGACTGTTTGATCATCTCTGCACAGAAACTTTGCTGAACTTCACCTTGTTTTGAAAGGACTCGACGGTGAATGAAAGACGGAGGTTGAGGAGGGGAAGAGGCTCTGGAGGATAGCGCGCACACACACACACACACACCTATCTACCTCTGCGACCAAAGCTCCCTCGGCTTTAACAGCATCCTGAAAATGGACGTGACAGCAGTTCAAATCTCACTCATTATGTTTATTATCTCCATCAGCGGCTTAATTGAAATGTTTCAAAATCAGAAAATAACAATGCCATCTTTTTGAGACACTGGAAGTAATGGCTTTGTCTCGACGCTCTCTGCAGACAATTGCCCCAGTGATGTGAAAAACTGTGTCAAGTGGTACACAGTGAAATGTGCGGCAGACACTTAATTGTTTTCCTGCCTTTGACTTCAGAGAGAACAAATTCAATCTGCGTGCCAGACATTTCCTCTGTGACTCAGCCTAACCAGCCAAAGCATGTTTGGTTAAGCAACAAGCCCCAGGGTTAGATTTCATATTTTGCAATTACACTTTTTTTTTTTCGTTTTAATCCACAAAAACACAAAGTGTTATTTAAATGAACATAGCTTTGGGATGTTTCTGTTAACCAGATCCAATATAGTGGTTCTCGAAGTGAGGTCTGGGGAACCCCTGTGGGCCCAGAGGAGTGCCCTGGGGGTTCCCCAGAAAAATGAATTGTAGATTAATTTCACTCAATTTCAACTCATAATTTCATACGGGGAGAATAGACTGTCTGTTTTTGGGTCATCAAAGAGACGTCTCTATACTGTATACATTATAGAGGTTTGAGATATTTATATTGGTGTGGATATATAAAGAAATAGACAATACTGAATCAACATTCACACATCGTTTTGAAGGGATTTCAATGAGATAGATCTTCATTTATAAAGGGTTTACACACACTCAAGGAATAATGAACTAAATGCTGAGGCTCCATTATATCACAGGCGACAACTCGAAACACGCCTCAGACCAAACTCTTTATTCCGTCCTCTTGGGGGGGGGAAAAAATCTTATGAAAGATTTTGAAACAGCGATGACACACACTGGCTCGTTCCAGCTGGATTTGATCAACACTGACATTTTGGAGCAGAAGAAAGGCATGTTAAGGGAAATGCAGATTAGGGAGACCAAATCAAATCCACTCAAGTGTTGTTCATTCTGCCCCTCCACAATACAAACCATGTGTGCTGCTTTTAAGTGGTGCAAATAATCCTAAGATTATAGAGTGGTCTCTGGTGCTAATTGTCTCCGAGCTGTTTTTCTTTTGCTCCCATTAATTCTTCCTTTAAGAGCTTTTTCCCCCCTCGAATCTTTTAACTCGATTTTGTCAACTGTTAGCTTTGGAGATATTGTTTGATGGCAGATGTAATGAGGGATTCATCATTTCAACATGTGTGGTGAAACAGATCGCACAAATGTTCTCCGGGACAGCTGTCGTAACAGATTTGAAATGTTAAGAAGTTTCTGCTGCCTCAGAGGAAAAGCACTTAGCGCCTGCTCACTGATGTGTGTTGTTCTCATGCTCAGTGAGGGAAGAGGCTGACAACAGGTTTGAAGCATGAACAACCGCACAGCTTCCATGTGAGTGACAACACGGGTACACTCAGCTACAGGCGAAATGCTGTGTTTGAAAAGCGTCACATTCAGCATTTCTGGACAGTTTATCCCTGATTGGCTTTATCATGTAAGGAAATTTGTAACACTGACCTCTTTTATACAGTATCTTGAAAGACCTCTTCTACTGAGAAACGTGTTGCTTATTTATGGCCTTCACGGTGCAGGGAGGTGTGTGCTTTGAGGTTGACACTAGAAGGCCATTTTCACATTCATCTGCTGCAGGAGGGTTTGCAGGGTTCTCTCTGCTCACCCTAAATCAGAGGTTCAAATGTGTGAGTACACGCAGGACTATGTGACAGCACAACCAGTTTGGAAACCAATTGCCATCCCTAACTAGAACAAGACTAGGTCAAAACCTAGTATGTGGCTGACCGCATCAGGTCAATGTGCGCTTTTGTGGGCAATTTGTTACAAGGACCGTCCTTATGAGGCCGATGACGCTCGAGAGGTCCAACATGCTCCATGATCCACCATTGCGATGTCACAGCTCTCTCTCTCTACAGCTCTGAAAGTACCGCCACCCAGTCAGTCAGTCAGTTAGTCAGTCGCTTAGTCAGTCACATACAGACCCATTTATAGGGCTGACCCCGGCGGTCAGCCAAAAATACAGCACACGTGCACAAAGAAAGGTCTTTACGATGTAATAGGAGACCTTCTTTGTCCACAAGTTAAACTTCCAAAAAAAACCGCTTTGGTCAGATTCTGGAATTTTCTTTTTAAGATTATTTTTTGCCTTTATTAGATAGGACAGCTGTAGACAGACACGAAATATGGGGAGGAGAGAGGGGGGATGACATGCACCAAACGACCTGGAGTCGAGTCTGCGATCAGTGCTTCAAGGACTGTGGCATCTGTTCATGGGACGCCTGCTCTGCCAACACTAGCTAAACCAGCGCCCCAGATTGTGGAGTTTTCAGCTAGAACTAGATTTGCTTTTGGGAAATCGTTTAGAACTTCTCCACTAGTACTTAAAATGTGTTGGAAAAACCATGTCAGACAAAAAAATGATTATAATAAAAGGAGTATTTTTTATGCCTTAAAATATACATCTATCTGAAGGGGATCTAGAAAGCTGCAACAACTAATAGAGTAATCGATTGAAAGGAAATGAATCCCCATATATTTGAATAACCAATTAATCATTTTGGGGATTTTTTTAAGCTAAAATGTCATTTATTGGTTCCAGCTTCTTAAAGCTCCTGTGAGGAACTTTCGGTTTGTGTTGATTTTGGCGCCCCCTGTGGACAAAGCCGTACCTCTCTTTGTCCTGTACATGCTTAAGTGGTGTTTTTTAACAAAAAATCTCCTCCTGCTTTTCTTGTCGCTGACGCTTCTTCAAATTTCAGTCTGTTTCATAACCAGCGTTTAAATGTAAGGGTCTACTTTTTGTCATCTTGTGAATTAAACATCTTTTGGTTTTGAGGTGAACCTGCGATCAGGGGGTCGAGGATTGTAGCCTTTGTATATGGGTTGCCTGCTCTACCAACTGAGCTAAAGCAGCAGCAATTTTGATGAGCATTTTACAACTGTTATAGACTAAACAATTAATCTATTTATCCTAAAAATAATGGGCTGATTAATGGAAAGCAAAACACATCTTTAGTTTCAGCCGCCATTAGACTTTTTAATGAGCAGTTATAAACCAACAATGTTCACTCCTGTGTAGAAAACAGTTGCATTATATTATACATACATATGTATATTTATGCACTGTTTATATTTTAATTTATGCGCAGTATACTGTTATTTATATTGAGCTTTTTACAAACAACTTTTGCACACTGGTTATTTTTATTACACTTCCTAGTTCTCGTTTAGTGTAGTTTAGAAACGTATTTTAGTATGTTTATGTGTCGTGTGTATGTGCCTACATGTTCAGTGTTCAATGTGAAGTATTCTCTAACACTGCACATTTCCTTTCGGGTTGAATCAGTCCAGGTGTAGCTCACAGTTCACCCACAGCATCCTTGAAAGCAGCAAACTCTCTCCTCTCACCAACTTTTCCTCAAGGGTTCTGCATCCTCTGTTGATTGAACACACACACACACACTCCAATTGTTGCTGTATAGGTCAATCACAAAAAAAAGAAGGGAAAAAAAATCAAACGCAAACCAACACCATCCATTTTACCCCTCTTTACCTCCCTGCGCCCTCCCTTCTCTCGCCTTGCAAACCAGCGAGGGCCGTCACTTGTCTGCAGTTAACGGTGACGCAGGGCCGAGCAGCATGCATAGGTGCTTTCATGACTGATTGATATTGTTGGGTTTGAGGCTATAATATTAAACAAATGGTCCATTCTAAAGGGCCCACGGGGGAATTTTGATATTGCTCGCTGTGAAACAAAAAAGCAACCGCTGTAGCACCTATTGCTTTGTAAGTGCTAACCACAGAAAGAAGTAAACACACTGCAGGAATACAGTAGCTATCTGAGGATGAGGGGCTCTGATATGTAATTATCACGCTGAAATTTTCAAAACAACAATAGTGGCACGCATAATTGTTGCAAAATGCCCTGTTGTCAACAGCAGAATTTGATATTGTTAAAGCAGAATTAAAAGATTTCTTAAGAGAAGAAGAGTTTTTGTTTCTGCAGCTTTAATGACTTCTTGACAGCTAAATTGATACGGCACTTCATCTTATCGTGACTCTAAAGACGTCGTTTTTTTTCAACGTAAAGCCGCGCCGAATCCGGATTGATCTGAGGTGATGTATATTTCATGTGTTACTGATTTGTTTTGACAGAGTTACTCGGTGTATCCACTCCGCTGGAAGTCGTCCCGGCCTCGGCCCTCTGACTGCGGCCTGGATTCATGGCCGCATGGCGATGAATTGTGCGTTGAAAGGGTCTGAAGGAGAGAGTTAATGAAGTAAAAATTAATGAAGCACGTGAGCACCACCATCTCAAAGGCTGTAAGCTCCTCCATGCCCCATTTATAATGTATGATCTCAATAAAATCAATCCAATGTACCAGTTCTCACTTAGGGTAAGAATAGATTTACAGATTACAGCCCTGCGTTCCCCTGGTCATAATTACCCCCCCACCCCACACTCCTTCCTCCCCTCCCCTCCCCTCCCTCACCCTGCCCTCCCCCTCCTACAGTCAAAGTGAGCTGCTGGACTGCTGAAATGAATTCAAAGTGAACACAACAGCGTGCACAGATAATTTCATCGTCTTCCTGACGCACCGCTGAGTATCCAGCTTTGATGCTGCAGGTACAAAACCGACTTTACTTCTTTGAAGACAAATTCTTACGAGATGCAGAATTTCTGTCTATCTTTCAGTGTTTCCTTGTTTGCAAAGCAGCACATTTTCACTCCAAGCATCTTTTTATTTGATTACACGCATGTGAAATGACAGCTAAAGCTCTCATGGCTCTTACACTTTCTCCTCACTGCTAAAGACTTGTTGAAAGTTGATGGAACGTTGAGTGCAGCAAGTTGCCTGTATTAGAGCTCCCCCTTCAGGTGTCATGCAGAACTATGTCGACAGACGTAAGCTGTGTCACATTAAAGCACGTCCACATTATTTATCATCAGCATTGACAGATCATTAACATCTATTTCCTTCTTTTTTTTTTTCAAGGACATCTTCATGACATCTTCCTGAGAAACACAGAAGTTGTTTGGTGCAACAACTGCAAAGAAAAGACTTTGGTAAAATATGCAATTAAAATCTCCACGCTAATTATCTTTCTGTATTGTACAGTGTGTGGAGACACTCCAGCTCACTGTATACTTACTATATAGTGCACCCTCGCTGTATGTAATGGCTGCATCGGATTATTTGCATAATTTTCATACGCTCTGTATCATCAGTTGTCTTCCTCCCCCCTGGAACTAGAGTTGCAAACCAGCTTCAGTTTAAGTGCTTTGAAGTATAAACATCCACAATTACAGTTTACAACACATTTACAAAATGTTTGAATCTAAAGTGGATAAGAAGCTGATTTTGTTTAAAATACACCCCAAACAGGCATCAGACATGCACACAAAAAAACAGAATAGTCAAGTTGAGCCGCCTGATGTGCCTGCCCCTCCACCTCCATGAACAATTCTGTATTTATAATGTCATCTTATCACGCTCCCCTTGAAGGCAGCAGCAAGTGCACTTATGCCTTTTCTTTGTTAGGGTGAGTTGGCAATTTCCTGTGAGATGGAGCAACTGCAGGCAGCCCTTTTTTCTCTTGATAATGTCCCTGACACCTGGACCAAACCGCTGTTTCCGTCACTTTGCAGGCTGGAACCGGAGGAAAGGAACATGTCATAAGCCTGCTGCCACCCGGAGTCACTCACTGTGCATTTAACAGCACTCTCCTCACTGCACTTTTTACAGGATGTGGAGGTCAGAGCTGGAGGGAGATTCTTGTGTGGAAAGTTGTCTTGTCAGAAAGTAGATCCGGTCCATATGACACCTCTTTTCATATTAAAGATCAGTAAGTATTTAGCCATTAATAATACCTTAGCTTTACATGTTGTACCTCGGTGTCCCATGTTACATTGCTACCATGTAAAGCTGGTTATTAAGCAGCAAGCCTGAAAGGGTGTTTATTACAGAGGCCTGACAGATTGATTCTAAATTATAATTAATCAGTTGATTTTGACCCACAGATTGTGATTGTGCCCTGTGAGTTTCATTTATTCAGCTTTTCTTCTGGCTCTGCTACAATCACCGTAGACCTGCAGGACTCCCAAGCAAATTAACAGTCTTCACGCTACCCTGCAGCCATAATGAAAATATCAGTCAATCAAAAGCCGTATTATGCTGTGAAATCCTAGCACATATCTCAGGACCTGCATACAAATAGAGGCTGCAGAATAAGCTTCATGGCTGGCAGTATATTAAGGGAGACAGTGTTTTAAAGCTTTGCACGTCCACAGAATGCTTTACCTTGTTGTGTGTTCACTCACAATCAAACAAATTATACTTTTCAGAAATCCAGCCTTAATTCCTGGATGTAAGAGAGCAATGCATGCTGGGATGCAGGGCCCATCTGCGACCTGTCTGCAGGTCCGGTGATGTATGGCTCGAGGCTGGACGGCCACAGTCAGAGCTGCGTGTTGCTGCTCACTGTGCCATGTGACTCAGGGCACTTCAACCCCCAGTCCCTCCTTACAGGTACCCCGCAGCCCGCCACCGTGCGCTACTCATTTACTGCTACACTGGTTTTCATAATTAGCGCCGCAAGGCCTCATTAAATCTGCTCTAATGAATAAATATTGTATTTCATAGCCTGATTACCAGATCAGCTCAATGCTTGAGCGTTGTAAACAATTACTTCCCTAAATATTCATCACCCCAAAGTGGATGATCATTGGTATTTAATACAGGACTAGTATTTTCAAGTGCATCTTTATTATACTAATAATAGTTTTTGAAATGTTCCTTTTGGAGGAAAAAATATATCTTATAAAAGTATAAGAATCATATGCTAATATTTATACCAATTTATTAATGGAGTATAATACAGACATAGTATAATACATCCTATTTGCATTGTGAAGCTCATGTTTGTCAATGTAATAATTTTGTCCATTTAATACATTATAATTATTCACAATTTATTATAATTAGATTTCTCATAAATTGCATTATTTAAAAACTATTCTATATAAACCTACATGACACTGGACAAAATACAACACAGTTATACAAATACTAATAAATATATCACATAAACTGATTATTCAATTCTGCGTGCCTCGTAAAATCAGACCAGGCATTTTTTAATTAACTGTTGTGTCAATAGTTGTAATATTGCTGCGTCGATAATGTTTTATTTCATTGTTTCGTTTCATTATTGTGTCAACAGTTGGAATAAAGGAACTCGGATTTACAGACTTTACAAGGAACATACAGTGATGACCAAAGAATGCTAATGGAGCATGTAACGTTTTAGTTGCTGTTACTTTAGTGACTAGCAAACACATAGCCACTTAAAGTGTGACTAAAAAACACAATTAAATAGCAAAATAACTTTACTACAGTTTTAGCTAATGTCAAAACAACACTTTAATGTAATAGCGTGGCTTTTTAGAAATTATGTGTATTTACTCTTTTGCGGAGAGTTAGATGGGAAAATAATGACAGTACCATGTATGAATGACTAATACCTGGGTTAAGCTAACCATTAGCTTATCTATTTATCTTTCTATCTATCTATCTATCTATCTATCTATCTATCCATTTAGCTATCTAGCTAGCCTGTCTATAAAGTTTACAAATTCTGCCTACAGCCTCTTCTATAACTGTAATTTATGCTAAGCTAAGCTAAACTACGCTAAGCCACTAATAAATCAAACATATTTTTTTCGTATGGGAGATGGTGATGCAAATCATGTCACCTAGCTCCCGCGGCTACGTAGCTAACCTTCAAATGTGAAGATCAGCCAAATGACAAAAGAAGTTTAAAGTAACTTTCTTGTTTAATATTGATTTCTCTTCTAGAAACTGTAGTCATTTAATATCTGGTAATTCTGCATTGTAGGCTAAATGACATATAGTATGCATTAATTCAAATTTGAACCTTGATTTCTCTCGATCATTGTAGGCCTACACAACACGAGGAGGTGGTACAGTGGTGTGTATAATATTATGATAGTCATGCTGTAGAGGTGCAGATTTAGTTTTTGCCATATACACTGTATATATTGTCACACTGGTATAAACAGCTATTATATAAAGCCTACATATTTTAAATATTTTTTATAGCCATACAGTAAATGTACACATTGCTACATGTTCTCACTGCTTCATGATTCCCAGTGGGAATTCCCTGCAGGCAACCTATTGCAGCAGTTTACATTGTAATCTCTGTCTGAGATCAGTCAGTGGAGTATTTCACAAGGTGCTTTGATGCATTGTCCTTACAAATCTTATGCATGAATTTAAAATCACCATCCTCCTTAACCAAGTAGACAGACTCACACCTCAATGGATTGAGGAAGACTGCTTTAAAGCCTGGCTGGTAGGTCACACAACCAGACTGTGGGGTTCCTTTCGCACATCTGTCCGTATCCTGATTGTGTAGTGTTATTAATGATTCTGCATGCATTGTGCGATTATGTCCAATGTTAGACATGTTTAGTTCAACTCTCTGGTGTACTATTGATTATACTTCTTAGTGTTAACACAAAGTAGATCCTAAAAGAACCACAAACTTCCTACCAGTCACGTGCTTGTAAAATACAGAAGTGGCTTTTAGATTAGCTTCACTCACCAGCCCAAAAAAAGAATGGTAATCTATAAAGTGTCTGGTTAAATATGAACATTCAGTTGCCACTTGGCCGGCAGACAAAAAGGTAATTTAGCACCCTGCACTGTGAGAACCCAAGGTCATAAAGTCAACCCGCTCAATTGTTCATTTTCTACTGAAGGTCATAATGGACCCTGGTATCCCAGTCTTCTGTGTCATTTAAATACTATGCTGCAGTGATGGTTAACTTACAAGTAATTTGGGAACTAATTTAATTGTCAGACTAGATCTAGGTCCTCCTTTACACTGAGATCTGATCCATTCAAGCTTGGGCAGGCACTCCAGTTTGTCAGAAGACCCTCTGAAAGAGTGCAAACATGCTCTAAACACCAACTGTAGTAGCTAGCCAACAGTGATGGAAATACATCACAGACTTGATACTTTGATTCCAAGGGAAATTCAGGTCAGATCTTAATTCCCCACCCCATGCAGGATTTCTCCTCCACATTTCTTTAACAGTAATTACAGCTTCCACTGTCCTCACAGAGTGATGGTCAATCAAAGAACATGTGACCCGATTCTGCAGTGATTAACTCTTTAATGTAAATGTACAGTTCACCCAATAACCACAAGCAAGCATCAACAGAACAGAAATTCCCAGCAAGAGTTCACCATCACCCTCCCTGTTAGGATAAACACAAGCAGGGCGATTACCTCCACCTACATCGGAGAAGAAATCTCAACCGTTGATTATGTTGAAAATGCATCATGTAATCAGAGTACGTCCTGGCGCGGGTCGAATGAAGTACATTTCAGAGATGAGCCGCACAAAGGTTAATTCCATGTCATTCGGTGTAGAGTATTACACTTGTGAGCAGAAAACGCAGGCCATAACTCTCCAGCCACTTCAGCGGCACCTTCAACCATTCCTACTTAACAGTGTTCGGCAGAAAATGAGCCAAAGAGACTGCAGCAGAGCGAGAATGTGCTTTAACAGGATCAAATGATTTACAGGTATGAGATTCCCATTAGAGTGTGCTAATTGTTTCCACACCATTAGTGACAGTTATCTAATGAAGGATATTTAACCAGGCGCTGTAGTATATCACACAGTTCCTCTCGGTTTAGAAGTGAGAGGCAGTGGACCCTGGTCTTTGCCCTTTTTCACCTGCACCACCTCGGCCGCATGCAGATCACTGGGCTGTTTCTACAGGACACAAACGCTAAAGCAAACAATTTGTTTGTCTCTTAAAATGTACACTGTCAGCTGATTTAAAAGGGAGAGACAACTTGTAAAAACACAAGCATACATTTGCAACTAGATTAAAAAAAAGGCACAAAGATGATTCACTTGGAGGCCAATTCATGTCCAAGGAAGGCTGTGTAAAATCTATACATTTAAAACAATGTAAAATACAGCAGATCGTCTAAACATGTCTGAATTTTTACAGCAGGAAGGAGGACTCGGCTCCAAAACTGTTGTTCTTTTGCATGCAAAGGGAATATGTACATAAATCTTAAAATATTCAAGATCACAGGGGGCTTTTTGGTCAAGTCAACACATTCAAAAGGTTGAGACAATTTCTTAAAGTGTGGAACAGAACAGGAAATAAACAGGAGAACAAAAACAATGAAACCTTAAGGCTGTGTGTGCCTCCTCCAGAAGTCTGTCATTGCTCAAAATGTGTGTGAAACCTCACAAACATGAAATACAAGCAGTGTTATAACGCCTGAAACACTACGAACAATGTGTGTAAAAACGGGTCAGTCAGGTCCAGGATCAGCTCCTTCCTCCTTAGTTCATTTGCTGCTCTCTTCCAGCTCCTTTTTCAAGCTGCAGAAAATAAAACGTCAGAGTTAAAAACAGACTCTAATTTGTGTGAAAATTGTGACGAATTTCTCAAATGTTAACTCACCTCTTCAGGTAGGCGTGCACGTTATCAAAGCCGTGATATTTGGCCAGGTAAACCAGCACCCCTGTGGCACAGCGGCCGTCTCTGGCCCGACAGAAGCTGCAGTTGCAGATCCCTCTGCATGGCGGGCACTGCCACTCCTGATGAAAGAGAAGGAAGTCTGTCAGACCTTCCCAAAGCAAACACATCTGAATGTAATCTCGCATGTTGAGGTACTTACCGGATCAAGCAGAGCATCTTGGACCTCCTCTCCATAGCGGTTACGGAGACAGGGACCGCAGAACTGACCCCTCACCCCGACACACTCTGGATTACGACAATTTGTTTTGGTGTCTATTGTTTTCTGGCGGCACTGGTGGCACGTAGATCCCTGAAAATAAGGAGAAACCGATTTTTATCCTCGGCTGAAGAGCTTAACAAATGAGGCTGCACCACTTTTATATGAGACTTTTGGACCTACAGTGGAGCTGTTGTAGACTTTCTCCCGCACATTGTGGCAGATCCCCTGCAGCTCTGCCTCCGTGATTTCTTCCACAGGCCGGACCACATGAGGGATGGCCTTGGTGCCATTGAAGGAACGGCGACGTGGCTGCAGATATAATTAAAGTAGTCAGTCAGAATGCTGTATATGAGGAGAATTTGACGCAACATAAAAGGAATGCAGATTGTTTGATAAAAAGGACTTACTGGCTCATCTTCTTCCTCATAGTAGCGGCTCTTGCGAATCAGGCTGAACTTGTCCTCAGGCTCCTCCTCTGGAGTCGGGCTGGGGGGTCCGTCCACCAGTGTGCGGGACCGGGTGTGGGGTCGCGACGAACGCTCAGGGTTCCTCCTTCGGGCTCCTGGAGTTCCCATGGAGCGCCGAGGTGCCTGGCGAGGCTGAAGAGGTTGAAATAGTACAGATTAATACTGGGCTAAAGAACTGTGCAAATATTCTCAAACAGAATAGATTCAAATATTTATCTCAATTTTAAATTACCGTAGTGGCTGCAGAGAATGCCATTCGTCTTGGGAAGAGTCCAGGTACCTTGTTCAGTTCGGCCATTAGCTTTGCAAGCTGAAAAAAAATGAATAATGAATGAATACAATACAAATTAAGGCTCTTCTGGTTCATTGTACCAACTGCTGGGAGTCGTTAATTAGAAACAAATAAAACCAATCATACCATTTCTTTGTTCTCCTTAATATTCAGGGCTCTCTTGCTCATGAAGTTCTCCTCTTCTTCCTCAGAGTCCTGTACTTTGTTCTGAGGGAGTGGTTCAGATGCAGGTCTCTTCTTGCCCGTCTTCTTGGTGGGGAACGTCATGGCAACCTTTAGGATGTTAGACCTGCGGCCACGTCTCGATGGTCCAATGTCCACTTTCTGAAAGAAAATACAATTTATGGTTCAAAAACAATATCACGGTATCTGATGAAATATGTTGCAATTGTTTTTCTGCTATAAAAACTCACCATGGCTTTCATCCGATTGTTAATCGCAGTCTCAAACCCGCTGCACGAGTCCTCCTCTGATGTCGCCTCGAACACCTTTGGCTTCTGTGCCATCCTCCTTGTTGGTCTTAAGGTGCTTCTCTAAACACAAAAACAATGTTTAGCTACAAAAATCCTTACAAATGTAACCATTTGATGGAAATAATAGGACTTTGTGTTTAAAGTTACCGTGTTTGCAAAGCCTCCATCAGAGCCAAAGCTATCACAGCTGTCATCAGAGGATGACGAGGACGTCTCCATTGGAACCAGGGGGACGCTGCGGAAGCTCCTCAAACTCATCCTGGTGGATGGAGGCTGGGAGGCCAGTGTCTATGAATGAAAACAGGAAGGTTTAAGCAACAGATAGGTCCACACACTGTAAACTGCTCTGCATGGACACTGGAGTATTAGGCAGTAACTTCTTAAGTGATCTTTACATGAGAAACAATTTGATTTCTTAAAATAATCTTGCTAGGCCTCACTGTTTTATAGAAGGCCTACAAGTAATGATTAACTACATTATCAATTAGACTTCATATTTTTTGATTAGTTGTACAAAAATTATGTTTTTTTGCATTACACAAAGAAGTTTTAAACTTGCAGATATTAAACGTTAAAAGCAAATCAGATTATTTTAATTCCGCATTCAATTAATAAATTCGGACACACCCCTGTGGACAAACATGGTTAAAAGTAGGTAACTAGGTCGTGGATATTTAAATACAATTGCAAAATCGTAAGCATAAGTCACATATTTCAATCGTTGTAATTTAAAATGCAAACATGAACACTATCTAACTTTTGTAAGTTCTTTACTACACTAAAAGTTACTCAATTAAGTCAATTACTTGGTTACAGTTTGTTACGAATGTATTTTTAGTCAGAATGCTGACTTTGTTCGCTTATATTTTGAGAAGGCACATTTTGAAATGTTAAATCAATGTAAGGTAGCCTTTCGAAATAAAGTAGCATTAAAATGATAACCCAGCGACCAAATGTGGCTCAAACACGTTGCTTTATAAATAATAAGTTAACAAACCATAGTATGTTTGTAACTCATGTAATACCATAAAGGTTAAGCTGTATTTCTTACCTTCGAGCGGGTGGATGGCATTTTCCTTTTTGCAATCGTCCCAGGTTAACACGGACACAAACTCAGGTTTCAGCAGCTCTGCAGTGAACAATGCAGGTCCTGCAGCTGCAAGTCGCTCACACTCAGTTCGTTTCCCGCGCCACCGGAAGGTCCTTAAAGCTGCATAAATCGTACTCGGGAAGTTTATTGAATAATTACGTTTTTGTAAATGACAGGAGGATAAAATCATAGCCAAAACTTGTTATTAACATTCTACAATGCGTTTGATATTTCTTTTAATTCTAAAACTTTGTTGTTTTTTTAATTGTGTGAGGTGTTTAGGAAATGAGAGCGGCGTGTCTTCCATGTTCTCCACCGTGGCGCGAATTTTTTATTCGGGAATTTGCATGCAAGGCGGGTAAAAATGTTGAGCTCTTTCCAACTAGGCAAAGGTAAAGTTTTGTGTTCTCATTTGATATTTTTTCTACTTCACCGGTCATTATAAACCAGGACACAGTAAGGGCATATGCTAAACTCTTCTCACACTTAAAATGCTTAGTTAAAGTTACACTTTTATGTGGATTTACAGGTATGGGATTTATTGGTAAAGAAAAAGGAAGGGAAGGAAAATATAGAAAATCTTACTGTCTAGGTTATTGAAGCTAAATAGAAGGGAATAACTGGTAAGGATACTACTTTACTGCATTGAAAACTTGAGAGAACGCAGAAAACAGGGTGATATCTAATGTTCAAAACAGGAAGTGGGTTTGATTGAAGCTTCAAAGAGAAGAACACAATAACAGCGCTGGGGTGGGGCACAAGAGACCAAATAAACCTTTGCTCTTCTGGGTTTATTGTCTTGTTTCAAACAATGGTATCAGTATATTGTGTTGTATTTCTGTGCCAAAAATACACTAAACAAGCCACTCAGAAAGAACATTTTATCCAATCTTGAATCAGGGAGTAAAAAACATGTTTATTTTTTTGAGAAACTTGACAGATAAATAGAGTAATTTTTATATAACCATCTTCAATTTAATGGAGGAAAGGAGGTGAAGAAGAGCAACTGAATTGTACAATTTTTTTTTCTAATAATAATAAATAAACCATTTTTATAAACCTGGCAGCAGCCAGTTTAAAAAAAATAAAACCTTATGGTCATATATATACATAAAGGCATCAGTGTGATTCTTTTACAACAATCAGTTCATTTGTGAGCGTGTAAGCCGACATAATTCATGTTTAAAACCTTTCAGTGCATTACATGTTTAAAATAGACCACATTAAGATCTTCCACCAGCACCGCGTCCTCCCCTGCCCCCTCTCCTCCCTCGACCTCTGACTTGTTTATTGTCCTGACGTGGTAATCTTTTCTGTCGCTCCACTTTGATCCAGCCTCCATCACTGGCTTTGCCCCCCTCCTTCTCCTCACTGAGGCTTTCTGTCACAGACAATATACCTGGTATCATGGAGGGGCGGTTCTGTGGTGTGACACTGTAACTGTTGGACCGTGGCCTCGCTGGCTGTCGGGAGGTTTTGCTGTTTCTATTATGAATATAGCTACCTCTTGTATTGGTCCATGTTTGCCCCCTACCCTGCCCCCCTCCCGCACTTAATGTGCTGCCAAAGTAGGGGTTTCTTCGGCGGTCATGCATTGCCCCAGCACTGAGGGGGCGCTCTCGTTCCCTCTCTAAGGTGCTCTCTGATGTCGTGCTGGAAGGACTGCTGCCCTTCGACCCAAGATGGAGCGGGGAGAGCTTCGCAGACAGGCTCGTAGTTGGAGATGAACTGCGTGAGTCGATCCAGGGAGATACATGGGCGCGGTTTGGAGAGCGGCGCACAGCTCCAGCGTAAGAACATCCCTGGCTTTCATGTGCAGACAGGAACTGAGGCAGAGTGCGGGCATCTGAGCTGGTGAAGGCAGTTAGAGCTGCATGCGCCTGCTGGGATTTCTCAGCCGTCATCTGCTTCTGCCTTACGTTGTTCATCCATGTGGGATCAATGTCTAAAAAAGGAGGTATACACTGATTAATACAAGAGCACATTCTGTGTTTTGTGCTCTTTAGGTCAACAAAACAACAACAAAACTATAAATAAAACATTTACCACAGTTGACATTTCTGTCTAAGGGCTTCCAGTCGATCTTAGCTTGGGCGGCTTCGATCATCAGCTCCACATTCTTGATCTCATCTTGTCGTCCTACATGACTCCACGTCATTGACAGGCTGTGTCTGATAGACTTTGGTGATTTGACATCATTCTGAAGAGTCAAGCCAAACACAACATGAGAAGATTGTTTAGAATTTAAAATGTTTTTACTTGGTGCAAAGGGTATTCTGATAGACTTGAATGCATTTTTCAAATGGCTAATTTGAACTGCTGCTTAAATGACTCACCTCAAAATTAATTGTGTAGTCAACTTTCTGATTCTGCGTCATCCCAACGATCCATTTTTCCATCACAAACGGTGGCTGCAATGCAATGAAATTAATACAAATCTGACTGGAGCAAAAACAACACAGCAGGTAAACGCAGCGATGTAGGTCAGAAACATATAGGAGCATGGAAAACATGAAAGCACTAAAGAGTCATTTGTAACTTAATAAGGAAAAGCATTCATGACGACACCTTAGTCATGCGCAGGATTTCCACATCCTGATAATTGGCATTGAAGACGACGTCTCTGATGTAGGTTGCTGCGACATCATCTCCATCCAGCTCCAAGTACATTTTCCATTTGCAGTCCTTGAAAGAAAAAAAAGCTAATGGTGAGATAATGAAGGCCTGATGTGGTACTCTTGGAAACAACACCTGATTGTGTGGAAAAGTTTCAGTGTGAAGAACTTGGTTACACTTGTATATAAACCAACAGCACAACCTAGAGGTAGTTTCACGGTAGTGGCAAGTTTTTGGCCACAAGACCTCTTATTGTAGGGGACGGGAGATATAACATAAAATATTATACATGAATCGCAAGGGGAATAATCATATCAAATGCATTTTATATACATATCTACAGCAGGTTAAATTCTCTGTTTAACACAATCAGTTCTCCTTTGTTTGAAATATAAAAATGTAGATTTTACCAGAGAGAATAATGAAAATATTTTAACGCATACATTGTGAATTCTATGTCAAAAATCTGCTGTTATTATTCTCACTGGGATCCAGGATCTGTTGGATTTTTAAGTGACATGAGGTGGAGATTTTTCCTCATGAGTTGCTGCATGCGGGACACATCAAATCCTCTCTGGGAGGCACAAATCTGAACAATCCCCCAGCCCTCCTCTCCTGCATACTGAATGCTGACGAAGCAGTAATGATTCTGCCAATCCCCAAACGCCGTCCACGAAACCACAGGTCACTGCTTAACCACCCGGGGTTCATGGCACAGGCCAATCCATTGTGTAGTGATCACAGAGAAAGACATCAGAGGAGTGGCACTAACACACTCGTCTGAGAAGCCCTCGCCCTCTCCTGCATCGTCCCCGGGGGCTGGAAGCGGCTCAAAGGGGAAGCTTCAGCAAGCCTCTGGCTCAGAAACATACCAGTGGCCCCCGCGCCGGCCTGGTGTCGGCGCTGGACGGTCGCACCGGGGCTCCCGGGTCCGCGCTAGTCTAATCACTCCAGCAGAAACAATGTCTGGTAATGATGCCTAGGACCCGAGTGCGTCTAATGACAACTCATACATAATTCAGCACCTTTCACTTGGCTGCACGGTGATATCCTCATTAGTAGGGGACCCTCAGTGGCTGTCAGATGGTGGCCGCACAATCGCAGGCCCTCATTTTGTCTTTGAGAAGTGCAGCTGCTTCCATGACATCGCCAGCAAAGAGGGGCGAAGAAAAAAAATGCAGTGCGGGTTTGTTTTATTTAGTGCAAAAAAACCTTCCAGTTTGTAAAAACAAGGCTGACACGGAACCTGACACCAGGCAGGGGAAAATAATTAGCTCTCATTTTCTCAGCCTCCTGTTTCCTTCTCCCTGCTGTGTTTTCTACCCACTAAACCACCACATGTCAGAAGAAATGGGAGGCAATTAGCAGGCTCGTTTCAGCCCTGCCGAACACACTGAAAGAGGACTATTTATGATGGGACAATGAACAGCTGAAAGATTAAATAACGTTTGCCTTTTAAAAAGAAAATGACTTCTGGCTAAATGGGCTATTTTTGATTAAATTCAAACAGCAAGTGAAGAGCCTCCCTTTCTCCACAGTTTGAGACCCTAACAAAGGGCTGCGAGCGAGTCGAGGTGGATGTGCTACATGGCTGAGAATGAAATGTTTATTTGTCTGGTTTTATACATGTCTAGTGATGCCTTCAGTGATCGCTTTAACAGCCATCATCATGAATCCTCAGAACAAACAGCCTCAGTCGAAGGAGGCTGATTCAACTGCAGCAAAAACATGATTCTGGGCATCCATTTAGGCGGTAACAATTATTATAAAACTTACTAAAGATGGGGACAATTAAGAACCTAGATCAGTGGAAAAATAGATACATGTATTTGTGATTGTCCTCAATAATTTGGTGGTCCTTTACAGCTGCAGAATATGTCGATGCAGCCAATGTGTGTGTTTATTTAACTACAAACTTACAGATTTCCCTGTTCCTGGTTTCCAATGGTACCCAAACACCAGCTCCAGGTTTACAGTTTTAACCATCTCCACCTCCTTTTCTAGCTCATCCTGGGAAGAAAAGGGGGCACAGGTTAATCTATGCACAAAAATGTCTAAACTGAAACACTTCCTGATGATAAAGAAGAAACTTTATACCTTCAGCAGCGGAGGGAAGTGAACAAACCCGAGGTAATCATTGGTTAGCTTTTCAATTTCAGCCTGCGAAAGGGAAAATGTAAGATAAACTGTAAGTCAAGATTATTTTTTATCAATGTTTGGGAGTTACTGTTGTAAATAATTAACCCCGCCTTGCCTTGAGGTGCATGGCGTGACCTTTGGACTTGACCCCCATGTCCCGCATGTCGTTCTCTGTGAGCAACAGCAGCCTCTTCCCGGTGATGTGATTCTCTTTGAAGAGGTCGGCGTACAGATGCATGCCACCTGTCCCCTCCCCTGAGAGAGAAAAGAATGCGATCAGAGCAGATCAAAAATAAAGAGTCAAAAGATCACAGTGCAAAATATAAGAAATTAAAGGCACAAACCTGCACCAAATATTTGCTGCATCCAGAAGAACTGAAATAAAATGGTGATATATTAGTTTTTATAGGAACGGTATAATGATGTGAAAATTAAAGCATGCGCATGAAGGTAAATATACTGACCACATTCTCCTCCGTCCAGTGGTAGATGTCAAGTGTGGGCAGCAGCTGCATAAAGAAAGAAATATAGAAATAACAGCAATAGAGAATGGGTGGATACAGACAGTCTGAATAATGTGTGTATTTATGAGAGACAGATCTTAAAGTAAAAATCACTTCAATGTTATTAAAATGGAAAATAGCCATGTTTTCCATATCTTGGAAGCCATTACTTTTTCTGGTTATTGTGCTGCACGATTGAGACGACTCGCTTCTAATGGTCTATATCAAACCGAAACGTCCATCTGACTGATCTAACGTGATCTATCTGAATGATAAATCATTTATTGCTCATTAAATGTAATCAGGCAGAAACTTGCCAGCCAAAATAAAGATTTCATCATTGTGCTCGTGAGACTGGTGTGTAATGACAGAAATAATGCAACGGAAAATTGGAGGAAAGATGACTAAATGAATGAGTAATCCCCATTCACTGTCTTCTTCCCACGACATCTGATAACAGCTCGGATTATTATGAACTCAATGCCGCTATCAATAGACGGTCGCTGCCATACGTTTCTGTGCAGCCCCGCTGCCTCATAGAGACACTCAGCCCTGCAGCGTTTTCCGCCTCCTCCAGCGCTGCCGCTCGGAAGTAAACAGATTCAGAAACACTGCTGCTGCCAAAGTCTCACTGGAGAGACTTTGTATCACTTTTCAAGCAGCATATTGTTTTTCACAAATGTTCTGCCATGCCTCTTTTATTAACATCCTGCTGACAAAGATTACGACAAGTCAAAAGTGGGGCACGGTTTTTCTGTTTGATAGATCGATCAGCCATAACATTATGAACACTGACAGGTCGTGTGAATTATATCTTGTTACAATGCTCCTGTCAGTAGGTGGGATATGTTAGGCAGCAAGTGAACATCTCGTACTCGAGGTTGATGTGTTGGAAGCAGGAAAAATGGGCAGACATAAGGATGTGAGCGACTTTGACAAGGGCCAAATTGTGATGGCGAGATGACTGGGTCAGAGCATCTCCAAAACTGCAGCTCTCTTGGGGTCTGCCGTGATCAGTACCTACCAAAAGTGGTCCAAGGAAGGAAAACCAGTGGACTGGCGACAGGGTCATTGATGCGCGTGGGGAGCAAAGGCTGGCCTGTGTTGTCCGCCATTCATGTCGATGTTACTTTGACACGTACCACCTACCGAAACATTGTTGCAGACCAAGTACCCCCCTTTCCCTAATGACAGTGGCCTCTTTCAGTAGGATAATGCGCCCCACACTGCAAACATGGTTTAGGAATGGTTTGAGGAACAAGACGACGAGTTCAAGGCGTTGACTCGGCCTCAAAATTCCCCCGATCTCAATCTAGTCGAGCATCTGTGGGATGTGCTGGACAAAAGCAGCCTGATCCACGGAGGCCCAACCTCGCAACTCACAGCTCTTAAAGGATCTGCTGCAAACGAGGTGCCAGATACCTCAGCACACCTTCAGAGGTCTGGTGAGTCCATGCCTCGACGGGTCAGGGCTGGCGGCAAAAAGTGGACCTACACAATAATAGGCAGGTGGTCATAATGTTATGGCTGATCGGTGTGTGTAAAGAGGGGAAAAGACTTTAAGTTTAGTTCACACAATTCTGCCCCCATGTGGACTAAGTGGAAGATGGGCAACCAGACCATAAATACAGGGGAAGTTACAAAGTTTCTTGAAGTTGATACCACAAGAAGGAGCTAACGATGCCGTGTAAAATCAATCTAAGACAGACTGATCGGCAGACAGTTTAAAGAAATGAATTTATTGACACATAAGTGAAGGATTCAGGAAAACAATCCACATCAAGAATCTGTTGTAAGCTCCAGAAAATGCCTAATAGCAATGGCGAAACAGTGTTAATTGTTATGTCTGGTCTAGTATGAGTCGGGGCTGTAATGCACAGGAATACAGGCAGCGTTTGAATAGGAATATTAGCTCATGGCAGGAAGCTAACAAGCAACAACACAGGAATACAGAGGATTACATCCTCATGAGACTGACTGATGATAACAAGCGAGGGGGACAGTTAATGGGCTACGCTCAAGGAAGCATGTCCTTCCCCCAGATGAAGCATAATACCAAACTGAACGCTAATGCTAATACGATTTCTCTACTGTAAAGGCTGGTCTTGAGGCTAATATGCAGTTGGACCATACACATATAATATATACGTGTCTACAGAAGGAATTGATATTATTAAAAGTGGAATGTTGACTCCTGATTGAGGCCTGTTCAGAAATGTCTTTATTTTTGAATCTTTTTTTGTCTTTTGGGCCTTTGGAAAGAAAAGTAAAATGTAAAACGAGAGAATGAAGCTGACAATCACACAGAAAAGTCCCTCTCCTGCTGTTTTTGAACCTGGGTCAGTCAGAGGAAAAAACATGTACTTTCTCATCCTGGTAAGAGACTGCGTCTCAACAACTGCACTCCACCACATCCAGAACAAATTGGCCAATCTTAATGTCAGCAAAATGTCACTTCATCATAAAAGCCTGGCCTTCTCTAAGCAACTGGCTCACGTGGCTTTCTTCACAGCATGGCACTATACATCCAGTACATTAGGCATACAGTAAATGACATCCATAATAAGTCCTCCATAGGTGGAGGGTTACAAATATAATCTATAACATGTTTCCGTGCTATATTCAGCTATTCGTCAAGGCAAATCTTGAATACAACTTGAACAAAGCAGAAGAAATGTGTGCAAAGATGTGTTTTCTTCAGGGATGAAGTAAAGGTTAGTGAAATAACTAAATCTTTAACAGGACTTGAGTTAATTCAGTCAGAAACAGAGCTTCCACAATACTAAAGTGACATCGCAGTGATTGACAGATGCAGCTACGGCAACACAAAACGTCCGAGAGCTTCATTCACTGTCCTCAGACCAAGCGAAGCGTCCCATCCCCAGAGTCATGTTGATCTTGCGTCCTTCTCTGACACAGCTCGACACGGAGGAGTTCTGCCTGGCCTGCATGTTGACCTGCATGCCCGAGTGCAGCACAGGAAGGCCAAAGTCCAAGGAAAACACGTCCTCAAAGCCTTTCATCATCACCGACTGCAGATTCACCTCCTCGTTTCCGGAGGTTGTGATCTGACAGGACATCTGTGAACTGTTTGACTCCTCCGTCTTTGACTGATAAAACGACTTAGCACTTATCTTTTTAGGTAAGAAGAGCTGAGAGGCAGAGACAGGCGGAGAGACACAGGGGACACAAGGGGAAAAAGAAGAGCAGAGGATAGAAGGATAGGAAGGAAAGGACGTAAGTAAATCAGTTTTAAATCACAGACAAGCATAAAAAGAGAATAGGACAATTTAATCGTCAACTTAAGATTTGATTTAGGAAAGCAGTTGGTGAAGGGAAGTAAACATAACAATAAAGGAAGGGTAGGGCAGGAAAAGAAAGGAAACACAGGAAGTGATTTTAGTGCTCTTGACTCAAGGTTTGATCGACTATAAAAACTCAGACAATACAACCTGTGTGTTGTTGAGTGACAGCTTCCAAGATATCTATTCTGTTCTCTACTGTGGCATTCAGTCACACACGGTTTTGTTCACATAAACACAAAAGAAAACAAAGGAAACAGACCACAATCTGCTGTCTTTAGCATGCAAAAATACAATGCAAAACTGCAGCAGAACAGAGGCTGGATGCACTCAATTAATCGTGACTTGTCATGAGAATTGCAGCTCAGACTCTGTGAAAATAATCTTGTGTTACAACCATGCACTACACTGCACATAAATGCAGTACTGCCAATAATCTAATGTTCTCATAACGTGCCTTTTTCACTTCTCATTCCACACTCTTCATTTTCATTTCACCTCAGAGGAAGCGTCAGGGAACCCTAAGTTAACGTGGACGTGAACAGTGGTGTAAAAGTGAGGTGATGGTGCTGCTGTGGACACTTGACAGTTGGTCGGTGAACTTGGTGAAGGTGGACCAAGGTGGAGAGCGGATAATGAGGAACTCACCGGGCTGTTGGACTGTTCGATGAGTTTGCGCTCCCACATCTTTAGGCGACGCTCCCGCTCCTTCAGCTCCTGCTCTTTGGTACTCAGGTCTCTCTCCAGCTTCTTCAGTCTCTCGAGTGTGGCTTCGATCTCAATCCTGCAGCATACAGTAACAGAACAATGTCAAGAATTCAAAAAATATCTCCACATTGACAAGGCTTGCCATTGATGCTAAAACATGACATGATTAAATAATTTATATTTTTTTAAAGCATCTAATGAAACAGCAAAAATCTATATCGTGTTTGTCCACCTCTTAATGCTTTACAACTTCCTGTTTGTGGAATTTTAAGCTACAAAAGACTACATTTTTTATTGGTCACAAGTATATGCTGACTAAAACAGCTGGGTACTGTAGTTTAATATGTCTCAAACAGGATTACATCGTTTTTTTTGTTGGGGACTGCTTTTAGCTGCGGATTAATACACATTTGGTGCCCTGGAGAGTATTTTTGTTGGATTGACTGTAAACTACAGTGCTCGATTAATTGAAAATAAGGTCATCTAGTGCAATGATGCAGGAACTGGAATTTTTTGTTACTAGTACCAAAAGTATAGAAAACAGTGCTCCTATCAGTATTTAACGTTCACATTCAATAGTTTCATTCTAATGTAGCAGGCATCCATCCCCTAGTGATGACAAAGCCGGCATCGTCAGGCAACGACTTTGCATTGTTGTGGTTCTCTGGAGAAAGTCTACAATTCTAAGTTGCCACAACAGCCATAAAACTATTTTAGCAATATCACACTCAAGGTCGTGATGTTGTACTGAATATCATCACAACCTCAAGTGACATGTTGCTTTTACACAACAGTTATAGAAGTTGCAAATAGTAGTAAAAAGTAATAATTAACAACAGAATATTATTTTGCTCCACCGACTCAACTAGTTCCACAACTTCACTGAAACTGGACTGTTGTTGCCAAGCAACCAAAACATTCTCCTGCACTAACCTGTCTACAGGTTACCACGGATCAGCTACTTTGTGTGATGTAAATTTATCAGTTTAATTTAACATCAACCAGTGAACCAGTCTGTTGTGTGATTCTGAGGTACCAGCGTGATTAATGTGGACACACACGGTGTGGTACCCATTCTTAGTTTTAACTCACTGAAAATCCAGTTTTCCATTTTTATTTTCCTTATTTAGCTTCCTTATTAACTGACATATCATATCTGTATCAAATATTCTGTATGAAGTTGTGCTCAACCTGTCATAAGTTAAATATTTAAACCAAAGTCTCTCTGTGGATGCATCATGACATGTAAATATTCAGCATCTTTGCACTCTTACAGATATGGGATATATGTGTTTGAACAATGTTTGATCGCACTGCAATTACAGCTCTGGACTTTTCATAGGGTTTGTTGAAAATAAGAACATTTTAAATATCACCAGGGTTTTCCTCTGACCAGACTTTAAAGAATAGTGAAATTATTCGTAGTTAGAGAGCCAGGAAAGTACACAGTGACACATACTAACACAGAAAAATATAAAACTTCTCTGTAAACAACCCAGTGCTGCCCTACAGTCACAAGGTGATTAGTCTGCGTCTGAAGCTTTGAATGCCAAGGACAGGACGATGTCTCATGTTCACTCCACGCTGGGGACGTTTGTTTTGCCCAGCGGGTGGGGCTGCACAGTGTGACGTGGAAATCCATGCTGAGCTTCAGCCCAACAAAAATTCAGTTCTCACACTTTCTGTTCATAAACACATGCGGCCCAGGCAGGAAAGTCCTTTCTTACTCCTCCTGGTCCTCCACTAACCCCACCCTGACACTTCCCAATCCAAATCTTTTCCATTCTTGCTCAACTTCCCAAATAATTTGTTGTGTTGCCTCATAAAACTGTCTCAAGATAAGCAAAGAGACGTCTGTTCAGATACTAAACAAATAGATTGGTTTACCACAAATTAACTTACAAACAAATGACTAGCATGCTAACACACTTAACTGGAAAGTTGACATGGTAAACATTATTCCTGCTGAGCATCAGCACTGTGAGCATGTTAGCATGTTCATGTTAGCATTTGGTCCAGTTGTGTTAAAGTACAGCCTCCTATCTCTTGCTTAAATACAGCTAGCTAGCCATCTCTACTGAATGGAGTACATACCCCAACAGGTAAAATGCTTTCACTCTCAAACAAGCTAACAGAACTTACCTGATATACATTGTTTACTTTAAAACCAATAAGCTACAGTATAGTGCAGAGCTAAAATAATATCACTGTGTTGTCCTGCTCTGAGGTCAAAACAACACCTTTCTGCCCTTTTGGGTGAAGCTGCTTCCTGCTCTGATCGCCCACAAACCTCCTGGGCTACACGTGTCTTTCCGTGTCAAACATTTTTAGTTTCTGTTTTCCAGCAGTGAGATTTGCTCCAACCTGCTCCACCTGCAGATGGCTGCCTGGACATGATGCCACCAGCACAACTTCTGAGGAAAAACCTCAGAGCACAGACAAGCCCCGCAGAGAGGCAGACAGAGAATAAAGTAACAGCTGAGACTCAGGCTGTGCTGAACATCACCAAACCTCCAGCTGCTCATACAACCCAATTAAACACTTCTACTTGAAAAAGATGGTGATTATTTTTAGGGCCTTATGGGTAAAGAGAGGAAGTATATCCAGATGGAGGATTCTTCGGAGGTTTTTATGCCTTTATGTAGCTATCAGTGTAATTATTAAAGATCTATATGCACAATCTCAAGTCGTTTTTGTGTTTCACGGCCCCCATCAGCTACATTTTCACATCATTCTTTGAACACAGTTGCACATTTCCTTAGGCTGAGGCAGTATATTGGTGAAAAAGACAGTAATAAATACATTTACTGGGCTGATCTCATTACCTCCATTCAGCCTTGTTGTGAAGGAAAGAGTTGCACTGTTGAGGAAGTTGGCTGTCGTTTGACATGGACTCCAAAGTGGAGAGGATCTGCTTGAACATTGGCCTTTCCTAAATCAACATACAACCATTTGCTCTGTATGAGATTCAAAGGAAAGCATACATTTGCTGGTAATTTGCATATTAATGTATCGTAAGAGCTCACTCACTTTTGGCTCAGTTGCCCAGCAGTTTCTCATGAGCTCAGCAAAGCTGGCAGGACAGCCACTCGGGATGGTTAACCTCTGAAACACATGAAGTTGAAGGATGAATTGCTGGTTAATACGCTGTACTAAACTGAAGAGGTGATAACTTAAAGGAATAATACTGAAATACACTCTAATTCATTAAAGAGTTAAATGCGAAGATCAATACGAATCAAATATGTTAGCATAGGTTAGCATTAAGACTGGAAAAAGCGGGAAACTGATAGCTGACTCTTTCCTTGGTTCTCCACTGGTGTCCTGTTAACCTCATGGTTGCAACAAGACTCCAGAAGCTTACTGCACCCTGCCAAGAAATAGTTTTAACAATAACCACCTCTAAAACCACCATACATTTCACCTGAACCATCTGTTCAGTCTTTGTTTATTAGCACCAAACAGCCAATGTACCAACCGTACAGACGTTAGCACTAAGCTAGCTAGCTATGTACGTGTCGACCATGTATGAGTGTGTGCCTGCATGTTTGTGTTTCAGCTAGGTGTGAACTCATCAGAAACTCCTGTTCTTTTTGTTCTGGTCCCTCTTTTCTCATTCCTTTTTCCTCTTGTCAGCTAGGTTCATTTAGTCCAGGGTTAAGCAACATTTTTAGTTCTATTAAAACATTCAAAATTCAGCTGGACATGTGTTGTCATCAAATTGTGCCCCAGAGGAATACCTGAGTCAAATCAAGTTTTTTATTAACTTACAACTGAGCCACCACTGTGCCCCGTTTCCAGTTACAATACTAAGCTAAGCTAACCAGCTGTTTGCTGTAGCTTCATATTTACTGTACAGACATAAGAGTGGTATCAATCTCGTCTAACTCTGCAAAAAAAGTGAATATAATTTTCTCCTGAAATTTAGAGCTACAGTATTTTCACGTAAAAAACATTTTACACCTATGACCCCAATCTAAAAGGGTTTCAATAATATTTCACAATACACTATGCACACTTCCTAATATATATATATTGAACCAAAATATAGGTTAATTGTGAAGGACGGTACATTTATTGCGACCAAAATTATTTCTCAGTTCCAAGATTCAGCTCTACTGTAAATAGTAATTACACACTAGAGTACCTCATTTTTCTCCACCACGAGCCAGGCCACTTGTAAACCTTCCAGGCCTTTGAAGGGGATCTCACGAGTGAGCATTTCCCACAGCACCTGACGCAGAAGTCAAGAGCCAAGGTCAGTAAACACAAAAAAGTTACAATACTGTAAATCATACGTATACATGTCTGTAAGTGTTCTGTCCTTATACATAACATCTATGAATTTTCTGCTTTGCCAATTACCTGGTTGGCTTTCATTTACAGAAAGTGTAAATAAATACGGCGGAGCAGATAAGTATCTTTTTATCTCTTTATATATTATGTGTATTCATATACTAATTAACATTAAGAACACTTTTCTGTCTTTTCTGCCCACTGAATGCAAAATACAACATAGACAAAAACATGATTTTAGATTTCCAAAGACAATTAAAGGCGTCCATGTTTTCTGAAGTACAATAACAGCACTACCTTGATAATTTAGGCTCTTTTCAGCAGGTATTCAGCAGTGTCAGAAATAACAACCTGCGTTGACTTCTTGGAAAATTAGATCATAAAAAGGCAGAGGAGAGCCATTTTCCAATGCCAAAGGATGCGTGTACCTCGTGTAGCATAGTTTTGCATGCCTGCACATGCCAGCTGCCTCTCATTACATGTATGTATTTAACTATAGAAATCAGCTCCTCAGAGAAGTGTCTGAGGGAAAAACTGCACACTTACATTTCAAGTCATACTGCAGAACCGCTGACACAAAAAGCACTCATTGGAATCCTAAACATTATCTGTTAACTTTTCAAATCTTACTTATATGAGTGAAGAAATTCCTGCAATGTTGGAATTTTACATCCATAATTTACTCTTTTTTTTTTATTTAAATGAAGAACAGATATTGGTTATAGTTTCCTTTTTTAAACTTTTTCCAAAGCATCCTTCTACATAACAACTTGACAAAAGTTTCAAGAATAAGAAAGAAACAGTAAGTTTCTAAGAGGCTGAGCTTCTGCAAAGGTCAAACTCACAGCTGTCGTCCACTTAAGCAGAGACACAAATTCAGAAATGGAAATATCAGCGGTACTGGTTGACGGACAGTTGTTGTTCTCAGCTGGGAACTGCAAGCTTTGCAAATGTATTGAACATATTTCATTGTATTTTACAGTTTTATTTTTAAAACCAACATTTTTAAAATATGTCTTTTTAACATATTTTCTTTAAGAACAAAAAAGCACTAAAAAAACAAAGGGGGAAATGAAGGAGCAGAAGTTTTACTGTTCTATCACTTGATGTGCCACAATTTACATACATTGTTTTCTGTATTTGATCACACTATCAGTCAAACTTTGACCAATGAGTCAAAACCCTTCTGCAAGGAAGTTATTCCTCATCAGCTTATTTCCCATAGAGCATACACCCGCCCTTAAAGGTCCTTCAGTCAGTCAGTCTTTGCAAGTTAATGCAGATTTTGTCATGATTATTCCCTTATAAGGACTATCGTTACAAAATGTTTTTTTAATAGAATACTGTATAAAAAATACCTAAAAGAAGCTTATTGAAGATGCTTTCCCTGTTATTATATTTCTATTGACAATTTCATATTTTTATATATCGAGAATTTTAATTATACATAAAGAAAAACTCTTTCATGAGTTCTACATTAAAATTTAACAGTTAAAGTTAAACAGTGTGTGGAGGTCCTTCTTTGTGTTTGTCAACGAAGTTAATGGTTATCCAGAACAGAGAATGAATTACTTCAAATATATATATTCAACATAAGCCTCATTCTTTGTTTTTTGTATCACCAGATGGTGTTTTACAGCCCATACAATTATTATGAGCATGTTTTGTAATTTAAACAGGTACATGATTAGGGTGTTTATTTGGAAGAATCAATGAAACATGAGTATTTCTATTCATGCTGAATCATGTTCTGATTTGGAAGGTACCAGTATTGTTAGTACAGGGACAGACTATTGGTCTATTCCCAAATAACTTTTCTTCAAGGGACAGAATTTGTCCTCTGTCTTTGTGCATTTAAGACGGACATCCTATATCTGCCGTGTGTCCAAACAGATGAAAGACACCTCTGGATCTCATGTTAATAATTTGGGAGCTGACACTAAGCCTTAACACTTTGTGCACAACTCTCAATTCTTAACAATAAAACTAAGGACAACTGTCCTGGACGCTATATGTCAGTCAGATGATTGTTTGGTTTTATCCTATGGAACCAAAACAACAATTTTTACAATTCAAAATGAAATCAGAGTTATGACAATATCCTGTTAATAATCCTCTTTTCCTTCTTGTCACTCACCACACCATAGGAGAAAGTGTCACAGGTCTCAGACACAGGCAGACTCTGGATCACCTCCGGAGCCATCCAGGGAAACGTGCCCACCAAGGACATGTGTGTTGTGTGGGTCACGAACTTGGATGCCCCAAAGTCACATATCTGAAGTGATAAAATAAGAATAGAGATTATCTGTGCAACTTAATCCAAATGTTCATTCTGGTATCTATAGCCTGTTAAATCTCCTTTCTACACCTACAGAAAAGCCGCCCTCTGAAAATGCTGTCAGTGGTTTCTGGTACATGCTAAGCTAGTCACTGCCCTCTTGTGTTCATACACTGTAGGTAAATAACAAACCAGTAGTTCATGCTCATATTTCTTTAAAATTCAGAAACAAAAGTTGCATCTTTCAGCTAGCCAGACAATAAACCAATGAAGTGCATTGTTGAGAAGACGTACCTTAAGAACCTTATCTGCTGCCAGAACAACTGTAAGAAAAAATAAGGCTTTCATAGTCAGTAAAATTATGTTTTCACTTTAAGAATATGTAGCTTCATGTTAATATAAATCAATATGTTTTGATTGCAAGAAAGGTAGAAATCAAATCCATTACCATTCCTGGACTTCAGGTCTCTGTGGATCACCTTGACGGGGGCCTCTGAGTGTAAATAGTGTATTCCTAAACCGGAAATAAAGAGAAGATTTTTAAGTGGGGGGTCACTGGGTGACTAATTTATTAATGAGCAACATCAAGACGCCCTGGTTATTACTTATTTATTTACAATGTAAAGGTACACCTACGCTGCCTGCACGCACTAAGGCACATAAAAAGTTTTAACATTAATAATGACTGCAGTAAATGAGGAGAGTATCACTTCACACGAGATGAACCAGGTGAGTGCTGCTGTTTAACAGTCCGTCTTAGGCCTTAATAAATATCATATAACACAATGTGGTGAGATTTTTAAGGAAACTGGCTTTAATAGGTGTTGCTAAAGATGTGAACCCTGACATTCTTCAAATGAAAACAAGTGTTCCTCAGGGTTCAATCTTAGGTCCTCTCTTTTTTAACAGTATAATAACATAGGGTTGTCGCAGTTAATGGTTTATTCTCTTTGGATGCAAATTACACTACATGATTGACACATGAAGGCACATGTGCTTAAAAATTTGCAGATCAGTTTTGATTGTTACCAAAAGTCACTCGTAAATTAAATCTTATAAAACAAAGACGGTTGAGTTTGTTTTTCTTAGATTCTTAAACTAAAGTAAATATTTTTGTACATTATTTAAAATGTTAATAAAACAATCTTAGGTTTCTGGTAGAAGGCAAGTTGTTTTGGAGGGGTCACATTAAGGAAGAGACAAAGCAGCTTCAAGTTTTAGCTGCTGTCTCTGTCATCTTTAATTTCTCATATTATAACCACTCTTATCTAACTCTTTAAACAAAGAGAAAATATCTGTCTCTGAATCAAGTATCCGTGTAAATATAAAGGTTTTAAGTTCAGTCATAAATAGAAAGACAATATTATTTACAGGCAGAATAATTAAGCTGTTATGCAATAATAAAATGAAGGCAATAAACGATTATGACGTCACATTTACCTCTGGCAATCTCTGCCGCCCATGTCATGATTTGCCCCATGTCCATTTCCTCACTCTCATCACTGGACAGGTAATCATACAGCGATCCACCGCTGGCATACTCTGTGAAGAAATGTGATTACATTTGTGAGTGAGTGACAGCTTATGATGGTGAAAATGTCTTCCAGTGACAAAACTGTTCTCTTGAGATGTTACATTGCACGTGTGAGCGCAGTATGTGAGAGCATTACGTGAAGACAATTGAAAGTTGAAATTCCCCCAGACGTGTCCTGGAAGGCTGCTGATGGTGTCTTGTTTACAGATTGCTCCTGTCACTGTTGCTGTGGATGAGCTCAATTTATCACAGAGTAACTGAACACTATGGGGAGCCCTCAGGAGCAAACATGTTATCAAATCTATCTAAAATAAAACACAAAGGAGAAGCCTTCCTGTTCTGTTTCCAAAAGCGTATATACTTTTATCTTGATACCTTGAAAACCATTTAGCCTTTTGCAAATCTGCCTTAAAACACACCAAAGATTAAAGGATACTGAGGATTAAAGCTTGGCCACAGAGGAAAGGCATGTGCAGCAGGCAAATCAACATTTTTGCTACCTGTAGATAATGACTATCTTGCGTGGGAAGTATTGAAAGCTTGTACAAAGATAAACAAGCACTATTATAGCAGCTAATACAGCAGGAAACCTCTGTTTGTGCATAATAACCCAATCATGTTCCAACACAGCAATGTAAACACGGACAGGCACCACGACAGGAGACTAATTAACCGTCATAAAATACACAAATTTATGAGGATTTATTATAACGAGCCTTGCATGGCTTTTGTTTTTCAAGTGTATTGTAGCAAACGCTGGCTGCGAGCAGACGTACAAACTTTAATCTTGCTAAAAACGACTTCACCTGTGTGTGTCAGTTAAGATGTGTCTGCTCCTGCACTTTAATAGGGCAAACCACATTCCATAGATCGTATGTGAACTTGTTTCACTTTTGCACCACTTCTACAGACTTCATAAGGCAAATGAGTGCAGCGTATTGTTAAAGTCATGCAGATCACCAGTCAGATTACCCTTTCCAAGGAGTTTGTGATATAATAGGAAACTACCCAGCCTGATGCTGTATGTCAACAGACAGAGGAAATTCATAACAGAGCTGATGAATGTGGACACGGCAAGGTCAGGATGGCCATAAACTTTTTTTGTCCTGTATCTGGTTTTAATTAGATTCCCTCTTCGACAAATAGAGTCACCAACAAGCTCCTTGACAACAAAACCTTTCCCTTTCATAGCTGTAAAATGTAATAGTGGCTGTCTAAGTGCCGTGTGCCGCGAGTTTCCGATCCAATTCTGCAAGTCATGCTCTAAAACTGCAGATTAACTTTAATTCAATTATCTGTAATGTTTATCATTTCTGGTTATTATAATGCAGTTCTCTTAACTTGGGTTTATATTTCACATGAGGGGCCTTCTGCTCAGGACAATCCCGACATTGTTCTTAATGAAGAAAAACATGTCTTAGTTGTGTTGGCTTCTTTAAAGCAGGAGAATTTCCCAGCTACATTTCCTTGCAGATCAAACTAACTGAAGTTATCAACTGTGATGATGATTTTTTATTCATTGCTGCTCAATAATCTAAAGGTTAAGGGTTTCTTTAATGACTGTATAATGTTTTGTCGTTTTACAGCATTTTCTTAGACTCGCATTTGGAAATCCAATTCATTTTGGACATTTTGCAAACACAGTTTTGGTGTTTGTGTCTTTTTACCACCACAAATATGATACAAGCCTATTTTCTTTTTATTCCTCTTACTGTTATTTACTGTTTCTAATGTTTGTCATATTCTTACATTCTTACTTTACTGCCTTTCTGACTTGTTGTCTTGTTTGTTTGTGTGATTATTGAAACTATGGCTGCATATTAAGTTTCCCTTAATGGGGCAATCAAGATTTACGTGCCTCGACTTGAGATGTTTGCTATTCATAGTTACTGCGGGTTTATAATTGAAGCCCTTCTATTTAAGAAACACTCCTTAATAACGGTCCTTAATCCCGACTCAACCCTTTTACCAGCCCAGTCAGAAAGCTGCACTGAACATGGAAATGAAAAAGGGTTATATGGAGGGACACGGCAGTGAACAAACAAACCAAAGGTACGTTTTTGCTATATTCTCTAAGGACAATTTTAAGATCTTTACTTTAACTTGCACACTAGATACTCTTTTTATATATCATAAAAAAGTATAAAAAATAAACATTTAAATAATACAAATATATCATAAATATATATGTATATATTTTATTGGTTTCATTGACTAACAGAACAAAGAACATATTGTATGTGTTTAAGCTGCATGGTGGGTGCGATTTTTTTATAGAAAGTGGCTCTAATAGGAGTTGTAGATGTGAACTCTGACATCCATAACATTAATAAAGGTGTTCCTCAGGGTTCGATCTTAGGTCTTCTCTTTTTCTACAGTCTACGTTAATAACATAGGGTTGTCTCAGTTAATGATAGTTTATTTGTGGTGTGTGTTGTTGTAATGATAAAAGGAGTTGACCGCTGTTCAAAATGTAAGTTTGGACTTCTATGGCTATCACTGAGAGTGTTTTTAAATGATCTCTGTAGCTTTATTGACATGAGATTAAAATTATTTGACCTGTGGGGAGTCACTGGGTTTCCCAACATGCAGTAATCCCTGGGACTGTCACAGACCTTTTATAATGGCACGGTGAAACACAAACGGTCCAACCCTAGAGGCTCAAATTTCACCCTTCGATGAAGAGTGCGTATACATGTTTAGGTCATATGACACATCCTACTATCAACATGTACACTGAGCTGTTTGTACTAAATTGCTGCCTGAGGGCTGGGTCTGTTGGACTTTCAACTGTTACAATGAAAAGAGCCTCCTCTGTTTTTCTTAGAAAGAGGGAAGGGTCTTTATTTGTTCAACTGCAAATAAATCTAATTAAAATTAATTGATTAGTTGATTAAATGAATTGTCAAAGTTGTGACATCATAATCATCATAATTTGCAAAATTTGAAACAAATTGTGAAACTCTTGCCGAAATCCAATTCATGGTTTTAAATTGACATTATAAGTTTATAATTACAGAAAAGAGAGGGGTGGTCAATGCTATAAGAGTAAAAAAACTCAAAACCAACCAACAGAAAAGAACCCAAGTAAAACGACATCTTCACAGGACAACCTCTACACTCCTGCCCGATGACAGTCTGTGCAGAGTAAGAGGGCCCCTTATTACATCAGCTTTATTCTTCCTAACCACTAACCTCAACACAAAAAGGGGCACACAGCTACTGTATCAATGTGTGCACTTCCTGATCCCTCTGGCATTCACTAATGCCTCCATAGAAACCTCTGCACCATTCAGTGTTGGGCAAACTGCAAGTGGTGCAAACATATTCAGCTGCTGCATTTACTATCGTGAAGCTCTGTATGACACTGATTATGAGTGCGACAAACTGTCAATATGAAGATTTAAGAATTAAACAACTCTTACCAGTAACGATTCCATAGTTGGGAGCTTCAACTATCGCGCCATAAAACTGGATGATGTTGCGGTGGCTGAGGACACTGAGGATTTCCGCCTAAGAAACGAAAACACAAGGAGAAAACAGAAGTGGAACTTTTTCATGACTACAGAGGACGCACAAAATAAAAGCATTATATCAGTGTCTTTAGGAACAAGACTAAGAGTGGACAGACATGCTAGCAGGCATTAGAGCATGAGTTAAACTAATAGAGGTATAATTTGGGATGTTGCATTTATAGGGCTGCACTGGTTAGCACTGTCACTTTAAAGCTAGAAGCTTCCTAGTTCAAATCCCTGTTCGGATGAAGTGGGCCTTTCTGTGTCTTTCTGTGCCGTCTTCCTCCCACAGTCCAAAGACATGCTCATCAAGTTAATTGGTGACTCTTAAGTGCAAGTGTGAAAGGCTGTCTGTCTCTATGTGTCAGTCCTGTGGTTCGACTGTCAATCAGTCCAGGGTGTACCCCTTTCGTCCAGTGACAGCTGGGATAGGCTCTAGCCCCCCGCGACCCTGAAGAGGTATAGATAATGGATGGATGTAGCATTTGTTAATTGGTTTCTAGAAATGCCATTAGTTTTGGTGATTTGGTAAAGTTTTTGACCTCATACTGGTGCTAGATGAAAGGTTAATGGATTGCTAGACTTGAATATTTGTACCACATTTCAAGAAAATCCTTTTTTAATATTTTTAATGTGGACCTCATGGTCGGGACAAAACATCGTTCCAAACTATGAAGTAGACGCTGAGATATTAGAAAGTTTCAGTCATTTGCATTGAGGACCTGTCATCAGAGGATTCACCCTCTGGGAACAATGAATCTCTAAACTAAATTTCAGAGTGGTCTATCCAGCAGTTGTGAAGCCATTTTATGAGCAAACTCTAATGACTCTAATGTCAACCTTTGAGCGGTGTTACAGGAAAAGACAGGGATCACCTAAGTTAGAGGGATTTATCCTCTTGGGATCATGAATGTCCGTAAAAAATTAATGGCAATCCATAACAGGGTGGATGAGGTATGTCTGTGTGGACCAACTGTCCCTACAACAGCGCTGCCGGTATGGCTAAAAATAGTGGAGTAAAAGTATAGAAATATACATGTAGGTTAATATAACATACTGGCCAGGAAAGATCAATGTGATACCACTGCTACAATAAAGAGAAACCTGACAAAACCAATTCATTTAATTGTACCAAAACACCATAATTAAATGAACAATTGGTTCATTGTGAAAGGATTACATTATTATTTTCAGTGAACAATCATCTCTCAGACACTTGAGTGAAGCTGAATGGATATCTGCGATCTGATTTTCATAAAAGAAGCTGTGAATTCTTGTCTGAACATCTTATCACTAGCCAACAAATGTTTTACAATTTCCCTGAAAAGATTTCAAAGATAATTCTTTTTTGTCTTTAAGACAATGAGCCCGAGCTTTCAAAGGGATTTCAAGAACGGTCCCTGCTGTAATTGGGCCAAATACATTCTTTCATTTGGCAATATTGTTTCTTTTACAGCACATTTCTAAGAGTGGGGGAGTATAATGACCATGAGTGATGGGTACAGAAGTCACCACTAAATGGGGTAGCAATTAAAATGATTACCACACTGACAATTAAAAAGTATATATGAAAGCCCGGGCAATTATGACTCCTACCTCGTTTTCAATCTTGAGCAGCTTTTTCACTGCCACCTCTTTGTCCTGGGAGATCCACCTGGCTCGGTAGACACTTCCGAAGCTGCCGCCGCCACAGTTCTCATAGAAGAGGATGTCATCGAAATTGATTTGCACGAAGGAGGCGCTTGGAGACGACATCTCATAATGACACTCAGAACCAACTCAGCTTCTGGAGGGGGGGAATCACAGGAGAGGAAGGAAGTCTGGTTAGCTCAACAAAGGCCTCTATGGTAAAACAAACGTACTCCCGCTGCGCTTCACTCTGAAACACAACATTTAAGAGCCTCCAGCATGACCCATAAAGGCTAATTCTGCATGCAGTGTCAGTGTGATATCCCTGGATTTAGCTCTGGTATTAACTCTGGGATCATCTTTTTATGTGCACACACACACACTGCCCATCCTCAGTACCAGTAAGCAATGAGCTCAGGGTGCAGACTGTGCTTGTATAAGGACGATGGCATGCCTGGTATGCTGTGATCCAGCAGCCAAAGTCGCAGACTATTCCAGCACGGTCTGCTGTGTTCAGGACAAGTAAGGCCACAAGCAGAGAGGGATGAAAACAACCTAAAGAAACCCTAATATCCTCTTCATCGTGTAAAAATGTAGCTCCCCCTGCCTGTGTTAGGGTCATACATGCTGTATTTGTGCAAGCCAGGGTTAGAGGCACAATGCTTACAAGCTAGAGTGCACACAGATTGATGATCGCATCCTTTTGTTTGTCCGTAACAGCATAAAAGCATCTTGTAAAGAAATAATTCCCTCATTACAGGAAATTGTAGCTCTGTTATTGTTCATAGTTCTCCCATTTATAGCCGAGCAATTACGGCTTTTAAAAGGCTGTTACCTGGGTCTTCATTGGGATTGCTATCCCTCCCAGCGGGAAATGCCTCCATTGTCACAAAGGGGAGCCATTGCTTTCTGCATATTTACTTGTATTCATGCTATACATAGCCTCACAGCAATCTGACCAGCCCACAGTATTGTCCGTCCACTCAAGAGGCCAGGGTTACTGGGATATGGTAGCACTTGTGCGCGACCTCCTGCCAGTTCTCACTTAATAGCAAACACTGTTGTAAGCACTGCAACAATTACAGCCTGATAGCCATATGTCAAACCACAGGTAGCCAAGTCACTGTGGCCGAAATGAAAAATAAGTCACACAAAGCTAGTAGATAGTGTTAGCTACTGTTTTAGATACTAATAGCAGAAGCAGCCTGGTGATGCTTCATTATCCAGATGTTCATATTACACTTTTACATAGATATCATTGATATGGTGCATGATTAGATACCTACTGTGCTAATTGGCAGGACTACAAGGTTTTATAGAGACATGCTTTAATTTACACAAAGAGCATAACTGTAAAAACTATAAAGACAGTGAAGAATAATGTCAATTTATACCATTATCTGTGTTATTATGAATGTAAAACTGCTCTTAATAAAGCAACACGGCTAATATGTGTCATAATATACAGTCCTACAACAACAGTAAACATGTAAACATATCATGTTTACCGTACATTTGATCGATTTTTTAGGCCTGCGATAGAAGGACCTTTTCATACACACATGTATGCCAGTAAGCTGCCATGTCAATACTATATAGCATACCTAACTTCCAACCGCCCTCTCTTACAGACATTATAAGCATACATACCGACATAAGGTGTGAAGTTTCCGGCTTCAGGGCAGCTCGACGTCGGTGCAGGACCTAACACCGGGCAGAAGATAAACTTTCAGTTAGAAAAACCAGGGAAAGCCTGAGTTCCGGGAAATCTCATGTGACGTTTTAGTATTTCTCCACTCTCACTCCGCGGTGGTTTTACTGGTTGCACAACTTCTTCAAGCGGCAGCAGCAGCAGACAACATCAGACCGGACTGGACTCTTTCCAGGCACCATCATGATGACAACAGCTCCCCCTGCTGGGCCAAAGTGGGACAGACTCCATGGATCCTCCAATAGTTTTGTGTTTACACGTCCTGGGACAGTGGTGCTCTAAGACGAGCCAGGGCCCTCAATAGAAATGTGCATAGGCATTTTAAATTTATACTTAAATTACTGCTTAAAGTGCACTTTTCTGGAAAGTGACTCCTTATATTTACATATGTAGGAAATCATTTTAGGACTTCACTTGAGTAGGCCTATTTCTTTATTATGCCACTTTATACTAATAATGCAGCCATATTTCACAGGTAAATAATGTACTTTAAATTATTACATTTATTCAACAGCCATTTAATTAGATGCACCAAATACAAACTATCTGCCGACAAGCAGGAAGATTATATTTGTTTAGTTTTCAAGTGTATGTTCATTATTGTGTAGTAGTTAGCGGTGTTGTACTAGACTGCATTATATTGAAATATACTACATTATATTTATCACTCCTCCATTTAAGAAATTAGTTGAGGAAACATTAGAAACATATTTGTCACTATAGCCAGAATTTAGGCATTGAATAATACGTATGAGCTTGAGATTATAGACACAGACTACTTTGACTTTTCTCGAGTTGCAGAGTCTGTACAGTATAAATTCACCTTCTGTATCACTCTAACTTTTAATTTACCACTCTGTTTTATGATACCACTTATGTCAACAATATAAATTATCTCGTTAGTTCCTGGAAATGACTAACAAACGCATGCTCCAATATAAAGGTTCTCAAATAGCATCCATATATGTTGAAACTACAAACTACAAAAGTTTTGCTTTTTCAATATACCATGATTGTAAAACTGTATGAAACAAAAATGAAAATGAAACAATAACGACAATCAGACGAACAAATACATTTAAAATATTTAATATTTACAGCACACAAAAGGTTTCCAGACATGAACTGTATCTCAAACGTCCAAAGAGAAATGTGCTCACATGAATGAAGAGGCAAACAATCATAATAACTCTTTGCATGCTGAGGTCAAAATAAATATCTGTATACAGTTTACAACACACACACTTAAATATGTATAAATATTGTTTGATACAAAAGATACGAAACAACTGAATATCAGAAATATGAACTTTTAAAGCATCTGCATCACATAGTGTTTACGTCTGAAATGTTAATCTGATGAATGAGGTCCCCAAAGATCATTAACTTCCTCGACTGTTGCTCTTGTTTGACTCTGAGATGATTTGCAGCACAGTGATATGAGAGGTACTTCACCCACCTACAATTACTGTTGTTCAAATATCACAAATTACAGTAATAAAAGGCTTAATAAGTCAGGCAACGGCATCTGAAACAATATCTCATTATGTGATACGTCATTAGGTCCTCCATGTGATTGCCTGTCTGTGTTGGAGTAAATGAATCCCAGTGCGAGCACATGTTCTGTCATGTAGCAGCATCAGAGTGTAACATTTCTGTCCCTGAGTGATTTCAAGACCTGCGGGGCTCGAGCCTGTGAGAGAGCTGAGTTAGCGTCCTTTGGTTGTCGATAACGTGAAGCTGGCGCACGTAAGTGCGGACTTCTGGGTGGTTTTTACTCGCCAGAGGGGAATCTGGACCTAAAACAAGTCATAACATGAGGAAAAATTGATTTAATATGGTTTAAATAAATAGTTTTCATTAAATAATAATCCTTTTGGCTGCACACTTACTGAACGGTTGGCTCCTGCAGTATCTCAGTATCTTCACTGTGTTCGCAATCATCCGCTAAAAGACAAAGGGCTATAATCAGCTCCAGATATCAACAATTACCTGAGTGGCTAAAAGATTTACACCAACTGTAAGACAATAATCGGAACCCGCAGAGCCTCACCATTTTCTCAAAATTGATCAAATTGTCGATAAATGTCTTGTTGCCCTCATGAGTGAATGTCATGTCTGGAAAATAAACAAGGGAACATCCTTGGTAAGTGAAGGAAGAGCAAAGTGAGGACAAATTGCTTTGTTGAGAAAGTAATTCTACAGAACAAGTGTGTTAAATAAAAAAATGAACAATCATTAGATAAACCCCTCTGACCTTTGATCAGCAGAGGCATGAAGGGAATGATGGGAGGATCCAGCTTGGCGACTGTCAGTCGGTACGCGCGGTGGTTTCTGGACGGGTCCTGTGGAAACAATCACACTGTTCTGAGATCTGCCGTCAGCGTGTTAAACCAATCCATCACAGTGCAAGCTGAGGATAAGGCTGCTTCACAAACACACTTTACCAGCTGCAGGAAAGTTCAGCTTTGACAGAGAACACAACTCAAAGATGGGGAAGTGCAAAATGAGCAGCTCAAACTCACCATCAAGTTTTCAAACTCCCCGTAAAACTTCTTGAACTTGCTGGGAAGTTTCTGTGAAAACACGCAGTAAAGGTTAACTTGCATTTAGGGTAAAAAGATTTTTGACTGCTGACATTTACCCACCTCCCAGGTCTGATTCAGTCTGCATACTGCCGGGTTACTCAGCCCCATAACGATGGCGAAGAAGCCATTCAGGTTCCTGTAATCTTTGCAGCTTTAAGAGAAAACATGAAAAGGTGAGTTAAAGCAAAAAATACACAAAATAGTAAACAAGTAAACCACTTACTGGGCGGCGATCTTGATAAACTTCTTGAGAAGCTGAACCCTCTTGCTGAACTGAGAGCACAGACACATCTCTGTGATCACCCAGAACTGGATTTCATTAAACCTCCTGAGGAATAAGTCCAGGTTCACCGTGGTTTTCTTGACGTTTTGCCTCCCGAACATGTGGTAGATGAGTTCAAGCTGCCAGACAGAAAGAGAAACACATGTAAATAATCAGAATAAATGAACATGAACCAAAAAAACATAACTTTAAATAGATAACAGTCATACCTCATGCACACAGTGAAAAAGCTCCCAGTCATAGGAAGTCATGTGGTAAGCCACATCCTTTGAGCTCATTAACTCAAAGCTGGCTAATAACCCTGAAGAGGGGCCCTCCTGCTCAGGCAAAGGCGTCTAGAAAACAAGAAAAACAGCATTTTATATTTGATAATGTTACTTTCTAAGGCTGCACGGTGCTTTTGCCTCACAGCTCGAAGGTTCCCTGTTCAAATCTCCTTTTGGGCATATGTTTGCATGTTCTCTCTGTGCATGCATGCAACACTCTCCGGGTACTCTGGCTTCCTCCCACAGTCCAAAGACATGCTCGTTAGTTTTAATGTGTTCGTAGTTCGTAGGTGTGAATGTGAGCATGAATGGTTGTCTGTATCTACGTGTCAGCCCTGTGATTGACTGGCGATCAGTCCAGGGTGTACCCCTGCCTCTCGCCCAATGACAGCTGGGATATTTTTGTTTTGCAAAACCCCCAAAAAGATGCTATGAACGAAGGCATTTATCAGCTTGCTACTTAAACACGGGAAAAATGACATCGATAATGTTAATATGAATTAAAGAAAAGAGAAGAGAAGAATGCAGTTTAGTGGTTTAGAAGGGTAAATAGTACAGATTGGCTTGTATAAAAAGTCTTATATAAAAAGATTCACATATAAAGGAAAAAAAATCTCCACATTCACTACGTTGCTTGGACTATGCATCAGGTTTCAGTGAAATCTCTTTGTAACTTTGAGGATGTGCTGAGATGAACCCACCAAAGAGTCCAGCTGGTCCCTCCGGCAGGCAAACAGCCGTCCATTGACACTGAGAGTGGAGAACACTGACACATCATTGTGCTTGAAGATGGCTTTCTCTGGAGTACGAGAACACAACACACGAGTGTTAAAAGATTTAAAGTTGTCATTTTATGAAAAATATTACACACTACAAGTTTAATGTAACTTAGATCCTTTTATAAAGTTATCTACTAGCTTTTTAAGCTAAACTAGCATAACAGGCTGTCAGTCAGTTCACCACTTTTAGCTAGTGGACTGACTGACTCTAACTATTAGATTCATTCATGGCTCCCAGAGGGTGAATCCTCCACCTGTGCTGATCCCTTCACTTTTTTCCCTTCATCATTTCAGCTTCTAATGAAATGTCGCCATATCTTTCTGATTGCATCATTACACACACGTGAACGCTCATGGCTGTCTCCGTTTTTCTTTACAAAGCCAAAGTTCACTGGTTATAGATGAGCTGCAGGATAATCAACTCCATGCAGGAGAGCAGCTACAGCTCTGTTTGTTTACCTGTGATTAATAAGGAAAGTTCGGGTCACATGTGAACGGTTAAGAGCTGCATTAGAGCTCTCTGTCAGACACACGGGAGCATCGCTACAGTAAGGAGCAGCCACTCGCACAAACAGCCTCTTGTTGAATGTTGGCACAAAAACAGCTGTGTGTTTTTCAGGCCATTCTTTAGCATCGACTTTAGCAGCTATTAACAGCCTGCAAACTCACCGCAAAAGACAGCTAATGACTCACTAAATCAACCGGGGATTAATTATTGTTACACCCTCATTTGATTAGCATGTAGCCGCTGCCGCTCTCACCTCCTGCAGAACTGAGGCTGACCAGGAGCAGGTCCTCGGCTGACCCCAGCTTGTCGGCCACGGCACCGATGACCTCCCTGACTGAGGCCACCACGGGGACACGGATGGTTGTGTAGGTGTGGTCACAGCAGTAGACTTTGAGCAGAACTGTGGGCGTAAATGAGGACAAATATGGGCTTGTCAGCAACACAGAACGAAGGAGTGGTTGAAAAGTGGTTAAATCGCGGGTCCCATATACAGAGGCTGTAGTCCTCGATGTGGCGGCCCACCCTCGGCCCTTTGCCGCATGTCATCCCCTGTTTCCGACACTGTCCTCTGTCTATCTCAATTAAGGCATAATACATTTTCAAAAAATGGTTGTTGGTCATCTGATGTGTCAGGGGATAACAATTAGGATATGATAAAACAGTAGCAGACAGCAGCGTGAAGCAACAATAAACTGTTAATGATACACAGTGCCGGACACACTTATCCAAACATGTTGAGACATGTCCTTTACTCACTTTCATCGTGACTCCTGATTGGCTGACGTTTTTGAAGCTTCTCGTCTCCCATGCTGAACTGCCGCAGAAGGACTTTGTGCTGTGTATACAACAGAGTCCGGAATCAAAACATTTCCCCACATGATAAGAATAACATCAACAGTGTTATGGAAGGAAAAGAGTCAGCCCAGTCTTACCTTTTTCTGTGAGACTCTGGCATCTTCAGTGCTAAAACATGACAGAATAAGCAACAATAAATATAATGTTTTGGTTCTTATACCAACAAGTTCTGAAGACAAATTACCAGCATTCATTTTTAGTTATGTGAGCATGCAGGAGGAATACAGACGGCCAGTTTAAAGATGAAAATGTAACTTCTTCACATCCCTGAAAACTTACTTTTGCTTAACAATTCTCTCCAGTTCTGTGAGTTGGTCCCTGAGTGCTGGAATCACTTTGGCATCGTTGGTTACGGCCACAAGAAACTCCTGCAAAACATAAACAAGCTCTGAATAAAAATGTGCTTTTTGCAGTGAACAAAATACAGGAAGGGTTTTATAATCCAACACTGTAGCTGGGGTTGAAGGAATAAAAAACAGATATTATTAGCAAACATTTAAATGTAGTCAATATTCTTCCCCCGGCCTTTTTGCTCAAGGCAGCCAGTAAGTGCATACATTACATCATGTTGTAAATATTTAGTCCCAAAACAAACAGGAAGTCCAAATGTGTCTTTACCTTTGATTTTTCTTGTAATAAATAATTGAGAATTCACCTTCCTAATTGGTTTCTAAGAACTGGACAACACAGCTGGAGTCCTCACTCACAGGAGTTTGTTTGCTCTTGTAAATGAATGTCAGAATAAACTCCTGGTAAAGACTGCAACATTTAGACTCAGGTTTGAGCAAGAGTTGTTTCGTATTCTTCAGGATTTGATGACATCTCTGAAGGCCTCTGTATATACTTTTTACATGACATGTTTACTTGATGTTCCAAAACAGTTTTACAAAATTGTTGAATTCATTAATTATAAAAAACAATATGGAGTCCTCGGTCAGGTGCAGGGGTTTCTGCTAGGCTTGGAATGATTAACACTGTATGTGTATGTGTATGTGTATGTACTGCGTGGGGTGATAAAGGGATAAAATGTGTGACGTGTAATGTTTCTCTTTTTTCACGTTTCTCAATAAAAAATGTATCAAAAAAACACTATAAATCCTGCCAGGTTTCATGGTTGAATGTCATCAAAAGTCTAAAATGAATTTGAAAATTAAAACTGACTGAAACACTGACTTTTAGGGAAATCCTGAAAGGCAAGTGAGAAAAAACTCCTTCTCCGTCATGTTTTACAACTTCGTAAAAGTACAGATGGGGAAGAAATGGCAGCATAATCTTTCTAAATTCCTTTTTTTTTCATCCATGACACAGTTTGGGGGAAAAACAGATTATCTTGGATATTTCTTCAAGTTGTTTCTTCCAGGTAAGTTTTCATTTCTCTATGCACTAGAATACATTTATAGTCAAAAGAGACATCAAAGCACTGATAGATTGCTTGAAGAAATTAAAACTCAGCTTGAAGAATGCTCTCACGCTTCATGAAACAAAGGTAGTGGTGAGCTTCAGCCTCTTGTGGCCACAATGTGTATTACAACAACAAACACAAAAAATAACCTGCAATCCCTTTTTTCAAATACTTGCAAATACTTATTTTCCAACTAACTTAAAAGAGAAAACACCTTAGATCACTTCCTTTAACACTATTAAACTGAACAATTATCAATAGTGGTTATGTAGTTATTCATATCTATAAGCTGACCTCTAGAAAGGTCACCGATATGTCCTCCTCCTGCAGGTGATTTCCATGTATTGCAGTCCACTGCATCACCAGGCGGATCACCCTGCGCTTGTTGTTGAGCGTGTAGTCGAGCTTCTCCTGTTCAGAGCCCTGCGAGGCCTGAGCGTGGTAGGTGCACAGCGGTTAAAGATCAAAACAATGTGAGCAAAGCAGAGCCTTAAGTAACCACATTGGGCAACGCAGTGCTGAAAGGATATTGGGCCATCAGCACTGGACATAGCTGACTGTTTGGGATGAAGACACAGTGCATGAGCACAAAGTCGTCTAAGGCTGCGTCTGCGGGGCAAAAGAGGAGGTTTAATAAGACACCTGCGAGAGCAGCGTAAGAGAGAGATCAAATAGTGTTCCAGAGCAATCAGGCTTTCATCCACATGGCCCCGTGTCTGTCACCTCTGCAGGCAAAATGAAAACCATATGTATCCACACAAGCGGGAGTAATTAGATCAGCTCTGTGATGTGTGGCTAATTATAGCTGAGAACAAACAGGTCAGTGCAGAGCAGCAGGCAGAGGACAGAAACGCTGAGCCACAGAAAGCAGAACTACTGCACAGAAGGAACCCCTTCACAATAAAAGATCATCATATTGACAGATTGTATTACATGGCACTAATCTGACACAGTGGATGTCGCATGGCGTGCAGTACCTGACTCTGTGAATTGAGAATCCAATCGCATCATTTCGAGGAGGTGCTCCAAAATCTTCTCCGGAGTCCCCGACATTACCTTGTATCTGCAGCAACACAGAATAAAACACACCCTTCACTAATCAAAAAACACTGGCTCTTAATGCTTAATGACACGGCTATGGCCCTCCACTGATTTGTGTTGAACTTGAACGTGTGTCTGTGATTGCTTCATTTGATAACAACCCTTTCTACAATCATAGAGTTCTTGGCCGGCTGAAGATTGAGGGGATTCTGGGCTAAGAGCTGTCAGAGAAGCCTTAAAAAACAAAAAAAAAAAAGCAGGGGCATCTTCTCTGTGGAGGAGGATCAACACAATCCAGCGTCGGTTGTTTTCATTACTTGATAACAGCATCACAAGAAGGAGCAGCACAAGAAGTGTTGTGTCTTCCCCACTCAGGAGGGAGAACGCAGTCCTGACACTCTCATGTGTGAGGAGCAGAGTTGATTAGAGGGCGACCCCGAGCAAGTAATTGTGACTTGCCAGGCCTTCTTTTTCCCCCTAGGAGCCAGGGCCATCATTACCATTAATGTGTCTCTCTATATTACAGCGGTCGCGGTGCAGTGACAGATGCCTCTATTAAGAAACCGCCTGTTGGCCGCAGTGCAGCACATTGCGCTGTGCTTGTGCTGCCTGCACGGTCAGGAAGCGTTTTCATCTGCTGGTCACACCGACTGACACAGTTCAGTGCTCACTTTGCACTCTCAGGGTTTTTAATGATACAGCTGAAATTCAATATAGTAGCCACAGGTTGATGCAACATTTTCAAACTGTTAAAGGTATAATAAGTAGGATTTTCCTAGAAAAATAAAATATAGACTTTTACAAAACTAATATAATATAAACCATCACTTATACATGTGTGTTGGTGAGTGTGTGTGCAGACCCTTGTGAGACCCTTCCCTCTGCATCTATTCTGTTGTTTAGCTTTGCACGGGACGTTTTCAGGAGGGGCGCTGTTGTGGTTCCCTGAGCCGATCACAGCGTAAAGTTGAGTGTGGGAGTGGTTCAAATTAGCATCTGGGCCCCGTTCAGACCGGTGAACATCGCGAAAGAGCGACGCAGAGTTGGCCTTCTTTCTGTTGGACAGGTAGGTGCCTCAAACCGGGTAGCACAAGCTAACTGGCGGTTAGCATGCTAGCGCAAAGGTAACCGGCGGTTAGCATGCTAGCACAACGGTAACTGGTGGTTAGCATGTTAGCGCAAAGGTAACCGGCGATTAGCATGCTTGCGCAATGGTAACTGGCAGTTAGCATGTTAGCGCAAAGGTAAGCGTGATGCTGTGGGTGTTAACTCGGCGGGGTGAGCGTGTTCTTGCATGAGAGAGTGAGAGTGAGCTTCTGGTGACAAAGAGCCCAGGAGGAGGGGCCCAGTTTGAATGTGTTGTTGACAAAATGCGAGGAAAAGTACTACTTATTATACCTAAAAGGATATAAACTAGATATAAACCAAAACTGCTACAAAATATCACCAAAGTATGGAATGCATATTAATCCACAGTTGAAAATACTCACTATCTAAATACACAGTTTACATGTTTCAGAATGACATCTGCTGAAAACTACAGCATCCAGCTGTTTCAGAACATATTTCAACCTTTAATACAGACTTTATTTAAACCCTCCATGTTTATTATTGAAGCTCTGCTGTGTGAAATGTCCCGCAGTGCATTGTGGGTATATTTACTTGTAGTGGGAGGACGAGGCTCCATGGCTGGAGGTTCGACTGCTGCTGAGACTTTTCTCTAACACCAGAACATCCTGACCGTGCTCCTTCAGACGCACCGTGTTGGCCTCCACGTCCTTTACACACACACACACAAACACACACACACACACACAGTTCATACACGTAAGTCATATATTTTAATATATCCTGTATGAAGAGGAAGCGACACACTGTAAGGTTGTCTGTCTGGTAGCTCATTTCTGTTTTACTGCCGCTTCCACAACTATCAGAGAACGGCATGTCATAAACTTAACACATTGTTTCCAACATCACACCTCACTGTGACGGTCTGTCCCATAAACACAGCACACAGCTATGCTAACTTTAGCAAGCGGGCGGTTTAAACTAAGGTCTTGACTTTGTAATAATGCCAAATAATATTTTGTATTCTTTTTTTAGATTTGTTTTTTTGCCTTTATTTATAGGACAGCTGAAGAGAGACAGGAAATGTGGGGAGGAAGGAATTGGGGATGACATGCACCAAATGGTCACAGACCACAAATTATTCAGCTTGAATGTTGGGGAAATGTGTATAAAATGATGCACAAGTGTACTTATTTCAATTTGCCATGAACCATAAAAATCAACAGTCTTGTGTTTAAATAATTAGGCCAATGTAAAGATAATATTGTTTCTAAAAGCTACTCTGAGATGAAGGGGGGTATAAGTATAAAGTAGCATGGAAATCCTACTTCTAAGACAAATTCTACTGTTAAAATGGTTTGCAATAATATTTTATAACATTCTCTAATTAGATATACAAGCAATTCAGAGTGAATGTTTCACTTTTCTGCCAATCCAATCCCAGTTATTACCACCAAAACTTTGCTCCTGTATTTCAGCCAGAACAGGAAGTTCTTGACGCCATTAGATCTCACAGATGAAAGCTTTCCACAAAAGTTAATTAACCCCAAATCTGCCTTCAAGCACCACCAGTCATTACCAACAATTTTCATATTCAGCAGGATGACTAATCTAATGGCTGCAGAGAGCTGCAGCATAATCTCAGAGCACGCATTAAGTTTTATAGTTGCATAGCTGAGTCTTTGCCAACAGAGGGCACTAGTGTGTTGTTACTTCTCTGACTGTAAAAGCGTCAGTGGATGTTAAACAGAAACTCACCCTCAGAATCCTGTTGAAGTCCTCCTTGTCCACTCTCAGGAAGTGACAGTTGTCCTCTCGCAGGACAATGGAGGCAGCGCGGGGGGCGTCGTTGACAAGAGCGAGCTTTCCAAAGTCATCCCCCTCGTGAAGAGTGCAGACAACACCCTGCACGACACAGATCAGTTACTGATGAATAAATCGATGCCCTGATCAGAGAGGCATAATCACCTTTGGTGTTTGGATTGATCTTACTTACTTTTCCATAGATGACAACGTTGACTGAGCCTTTCAGGATAATGTACCACGATGTGCCCTCCTCCCCCTGACTGAACACTGAGAGAGAAAGACACAAAGCTTTGGTAATCTGATACACTCTAATCTCAGATCTATCGGGTTAATTCTGTAATGGCATTGTTTAGCGCCCGATTTATGAAATTATCATCCACTTTATCAGGTTTTTAGTAAAGATCATCAACTTATTCGATCAAATTACTTACACACTGTTCCTGCCTTCAAATGGGACTCGAATATAAGCACTCCTGCCAGCTCTCTCTTGACCTGTGCAAGCAGGGGAGACACATTCATAACTCAGGTTGTTACTGCCATGATTTTGATGTCTGCATAGTGACATCAGCCTTCACATGTCAGATAACATGTACTCACCGTGGTGGAAAGGTGAGACAAGGCCTTTATATGGAGCAGCTCTTCATAAATTATCTCCAAATCATCTGCTGTTCTTTCAGCCGGACTGGAAAACAGAAAAATAACGCTATTACACTAATCCACTTTATTTAACATTGCTTGTGAGATTATAGCTTTTAAAGAGCCGCACTGTTTCCTGAGAATCATCCTCATGTGGGCGTCAGGTCCGATCTGCGAGAGGAGGAGCAGGGTGTCCTGCAGCTCCTCCTGGCTCTCCCTCCTCTCGTCCTCGCTGGGAAAAGGAGCATCTTCCTGCTCGTCATCCAGGAAGCGGTAGAAAAGGTACTTGTCCTGGAAGCTCAGCTCCTGATCCACTGAGTCACAACAACACAAAACAGACAGCAGGGCTCGCACTTAGAAATCTCTGCTTCTCACACGTACATGTGCAGGCACAGATGTCACACAGAGTCTCACCGTGGTTGAGAACACCCTCCTCCAGCAGCACCTGCCACATGCCCACAGCCTGAACGCGAGAGTGGATGCATGAGCTCTGCTGTATTTGCCAGTCAACCAACTCCGTCCCCACACAGCACTGCCTGGAAAAGACACACAAGCCTATATAAAATCTTAAACAAAACTGACCACTTATTTTCAACATTACAATTTCAAGATATTACATTGTAACACATTTTCCCAAACCAAGTTTTGATTTAAAACATTTTTTTGTTTGTATCTCTGTTTTGGTCTCCTCCTACTCCTAAGGCCCAAGACTGAGCACTTATGTGATATGTTTTGCCACATTTGGGCGTTTCTTAATTGACTGTGCCTGTTCTTGTTTTTGGTTTTACTAAACAGTTGACATAGCCTTGCAATAAAACAGCCTTTATGCTGAGTAATGGTTTTCCTTTCGGATAAATTAAGATTAAATAAAATACAAAATATCGACAAATGTGCTACTGATGTATGTTGCACTTTGGTATTGATAGCAGAATTTGTGTAGCCAGTGACAAATTGGCTACACAATTTTCCCTTACGGGAAAAATTCTTAATTTTACGAGAAAAAAGTTGTAATTTTACGAGAATAAAGTTGTAATTTTACGAGAAAAATTCTTAATTTTACACGAAAAAAGTTGTAATTTTACGAGAATAAAGTTGTAATTTTACGGGAAAAATTCCTAATTTTACGAGAATGAAGTTGTAATTTTTTAACATTGCCTCTCAAAGGAAAAATAAAGTATTTTCTACACACTAACCTGTACGTCTTCAAATGGTACTTCCTGTCTCTGATCATGTGAGGCGCCCGGGAGAGGATGGCGTTACGGAGGATCTTCCCCGCCCGCAGGATCTTCTCAGAGGGGACCTGCATGTTAAAATTCAAGGTAAATCTCAGCACTAACAGAGTCTTGCTGAGCACCTGTCACACAGACAGGTCATGATTGGTCCCGACATACACACATAGGTGGTTGAGTTTACTACCTGAGAAATGCATATAAGGTGGGGTTTGGCTGGACTTTCAATGAATGACTTCTGCAAAATGAAATGAAAGAAAATATAAGAGGAGTTGAAATGAAACACATAAAGGATGACAATGAAACTAAACAATTTGAGATGATATTAAAAGCAAAATCACAAAAATCGGGTAAAAATTATTGTTGTCGTGAACACAAAACATGAGGGAAACAACAGATAATGTGTGTTTTTCCTCCCACTGTGGTCTTCCTGCTGCTACCACATGACTCACAGCTGATATCATGTGTTTGTTAGCTGTCAATTTAAAGCCAACTTATGGCTTTCTTTATTGATTCTCAGTTAAAATAATAGTCTATTACCAGAGTCTTGACTGGTGGTTAAATGGGACACAAATATTGTGCATTACTGTACGGAAGTGAAGTGTTCTTTTTCCCCTGCTGGGACCACGGGGTGGGCTGCCGGGCTGTGACATTTAAATGCATTCTGCACACTTCAGAGAGCAGCATCACTCATGCATTTATGTGAAGGCTTTAAAGTTCATTATTTATTCACTAGAAAATTAGTCCACTCAGTACCCACTCAGTTTAAAAGCTGGCTTTCCTTCTTATTATTTATATATGTTTACGTAGATTAAAGCTGTTTGTCTGTTACATAATAAAAAAGCAGCGTATGGGTTTGGTTGTTTTTACATAACAGAACAATCCTGTATAAACTCGATGCAGGAACAAAGCTCAGGGCACCATAAATCTGCTGGAGTGCCACGTTATCACGCCAGAGGTCAGGAAACGGTGACAGGAGAAAGGTGGGGCAGGAACTGAGATGGATGGAGACAAAAACTCCGGGCACGTTGTTTATATTTAGACCCACTTTAAATAAACTTCACATTCCAAACGTATTCCCATCCTCTGCTGGAGATGTGCGTAACAGTAAAGGATGCTGTCAGAAGCACAGACTGAGTTATAGCCAAAGTTTGTCTGTCCGCTTACAGTAACACTTTGCTGGACAGGAACAAGGCCAATAAACCAGCATTGTCTCACCCGCACGGCCGCTCCCAGTCTTTCATAACTCATGTAAACACTAAATCATGTAAATAATTCATGTGTGTCGGGCGAACATACCTTATTCTGGTGCTTGGAGACAGAAACAAATGAGTTGTTGCTTATATTCTCTTTGTCCGGCATTCCTGGTGGGAAAAACAGAATGTTTATTTACAAAATGATTAACGATCTGAGGCAAAGAAGTCACCGAGAAATGTTTCCTATTTTCACTGAAAATGTCAACAACAGAGCCCCTGCAGGTCCACACTTTCTTAAACCACTTATTCTAAGCCGAAATAAGATCAGACTCTTCTGTGGACGCACTGTTTCAAAGTTTCGCGGAATTATTTCTGGTTTACATGTCAGATCATGAGGGCCGAAATTTCCTATTTTATTTTATCCCCCTTTGAATGGTTTGTTTGTTTTGCACTTACAAACAGACAAACATAGCATTCATTTCAGTCACAACTATAAACCAGGAGCCTTACTCATAACCTTATCATTTGACACTGGGTATTTGTTGTTGATTGTATCGCCTACAAATACTATCCCTTTTGATTTTCAGTTAGAGATTTTCAGCCTCAGTACAAACAAACTAACTAATAAAGATTTCCCCTAAAATATGATGCTATTAGATGCTATTTCTCTGGGATTGTAGCTGTTACTGTAAGGAGCAGCAAAGTGATGTAATTATTCCAAGTGACAGTCCTGCAGATGCTTTGTAAAGCTGGGTGTGGTTATTGTTCTCTGCTAGGAGCTTCAAGCTTGTCCTGCCCCCCAGGACAAATAACATAATCAGTCAGAGCTGCTCGGTCACAACTGTATCTGCAGGGGAAAACTATTCTTAGACGTGCCTTTCAGACTGCTGATACCACAAAAACATACTGAATCCACACGATACATAGAAATTTGAACATGGCTTGAAAATGTAACATTATCCTTGTTGCTATACATCCTGGGAAAGAAATATCTGTGTATGTTCACTTTGTTTACAGGGGTTTTGGTTCCTGGAAGCTTTAAATTAAAGGTTATTTATGGACATTTTCTTTGCTGTCAAGAATTTTCTGTTATCTTAAAAAATAATTTTATCATTTAGACAAAAAAAACTGGCCAAACAACTTCCAATGGAGATAAAAATGATGAATGAAGTTGGAAAAAAATACAATCCATGATACAAATGAACACAGTCAATGTTAACTGTTATTTACTTTTATTTATGGAAATGATGTAACAGCTTTGGTCAGAGAGAAGAAACATTTTCAACTGTATAGAATTTGTTTTCACATTACACCTGGAATAACCTCTTTTTTTGGGCCTCTGTGGCAGCACAAACACTACTAGGCATATCACCGTCATTTTTGGCTTTTCTTGTTAGGGCCCAATCAGGCAGGACGCATTTTAGCCCGGGGCGGCTTTTTTGTAGTTGTTTTCAATTTCAGAGCGCCTCGTGTTTTTCGAGTTGAAAAAACTTCAACTCAAAGCATAAAGGGTCCAACGTCATGGCCGTTTTTTCTCATTGTCCAATCGAATGAAAGGAGAGGCAGGCCTTCTGTCAGTTTACAATATAACGGTTAGGTTAATGACAGCTAATGATTCGGTGGTTGCCTTAACAACAGTTTAAAAAAGGCACAGCGAACTGCTCTTTTTTTAACTGTACCTCACGTTTTACAGCCTGCAAAACGCGCTCTGTCTAATCGGGCTCTTAGCAAACAATTGCTTATTTACTCATCCAGCTGTTGAGTATATATATAGTACAATGTTATTGTTATTTTTTGTTATGTTTCTAACCATCTGATGAAAGCAAGTTCAATATTTACTTTCCTTTTAGCTCCATATTTGGTCTCTACCACCAATTTTTGAGCCAAATATCTGGATGTTTAGCTACTATGTTCACAAGCGCATTGTTAATTGTGTCTGTTTGGTGCTAAGCACTTAGAGCACTGTGGGTTTATATATTTTGTCTTCTTCAATGGAACTATGAGAGCAATGTGGATGAAACAAAACAGTAAAGTTGCAAGCTAGACAGCTAAACAATGATATAAAACTCTATATAAAGCTTTGCAAAGCCCAAGAGGGTGGCAAAGACAGCAGACAATTCTTTGTAGGTTCATTACAAAAATGGACCACTTTCACATTGTTTTCCTTTTAAAATGTAATACATTTTAAATAAAAAAAAATCAATTAAAGCTTTTTTAAGTATAATTTTGGTGCATGACATCATGTTCCACACTGCAATTATATTAAATACTACGGTACTGTAAAGAATCTGTGGTTGTTTATCTCTTTTTGTGAAGTTAACACAGCTGTCCATCAGCTTTGTTTGTGATGCTGCCATGCTGGTCTATGTTTATCACACCATTCATTCAAGTGTCACATCAATTCAATCTCAATTATAGGGATTCAGTCTTCAGTACGCATATGAGAGATGAATCCTCATCTTTATCGTGTCAGAGCTGCGAGCAAAGTGTTTCAATTTATTGAAGAACTAGTGAGCGTGTGTTTGTGCTCAGGTAGAGTGATGCTGAATGCATGAAAGTGATGACGCTGATTTTAAAAGCTCCACCTATGCTGTGTCAGCAAAGATGTTGTTGTACTTAAGAAAACTATTTGAAACATGTTTAATTCATTCGAGTACAGTAAGAACCACTGGGCTGCTGTGGACGAGCAGAGTGCATCAGCCTCCAGCTGCTTCATGTGATTTCTGTCTTGGTGTATTCATGCGTGGAGTGCATACTGTAAATCCCCAAAGTACTCTACTGTACTCTGTAAACATACTCTGCTCTCTCAGTGCTGCTCCAGAGCACGTAACAGTGATGAATGCTAAAGCAGACTCATCAACTTTTAAACACAGCCCAGAATGATACAGTAGATAACCAAATCTAAGGGTGGTGAGTTAAAGATTATAAGGTCTTTAAAAAATTAAAACCTCTTTGTTTGGGGCATAAAACAAATAAACATTTTCTCCATCATTTACGATCAAAAGATATACAACAATATCAACCCACTGCCAGTAATCCAACTGACTCTGGATTTTCTCACTGTGCACTGTTGTCCATCATTTTATAGTACATGACTTTGTCTTGTCAAGTTAAGTGCTCTGTTTGAGCAAAGCTGAGTCAATATTGAGTTAAGTTGCAACAGAAAGGCATAAATAAAAGTATCAGGCTTTATCACAATGCATGCAGATAAAGGAGGGTTGGAGCGTAATGGAGTTAGGCAGACAAAAATATTATTACCCATTGTACAGAATTGGATATTGTATTAAACTGCCTTAACATTGTGATACATCATTACACATTACACAAAAGTTTAGTCCTTCCTCTACTTATTGCCGTTAAACATATTTCATTGCACTTAATTTAAAAGTTAAATGTGGTCTTGAAGTTCTTGTTACATACAAGTTTTATTCTACAGCCAATGGGTTTGAATCTGTAGCGACCTGTACCCCGTGAACTTTGATATAACCAATCACAAAAGCTTATAAATGAAATGGGTGAGTCCTGCGTCTAAACCACTCAGAAAAAGATAATCATTAACTGATGGCACTTACTGTCGGCACTACAACCACTTTCCATCGCACCATAGGGTGGGGCGAGCAGTCCAGCCATGCACTGATGATATTTCTATAAAAATAAAGGACACAAAAGAACAGATCAGTCATATCGATTAGTTTTTAGCAGAAAGTTACGATCAATTTTACTGAAATGTGTGGCCTTCCCAAAGAGAGTAGCAGAGTTTTTGGGTAAGGCAATCCTTCTCCCTGTCTCCTCCCTTCATCAACTTGGCCATGAGAGGTCAGGGTAATGTCCCCTGGTCAAGTGTGTGTAGAACTGCGTGCTGTAACTCAACAGTTGACATTCATAGCTGGTATTTCCAATACTGAGATTTTTCCAGTTTCAGTATTCAAAATGCGCACACACAGCCTTACCTGTAATCTAATACATCAGCCCTTCAGTAAACTCCTCCTTTTTGAGAGAGGTGATTCTTTTATTTAGCTCATTTTTCTTCTTATGAATAAAGTGGATAAATAATAGAAACACCGGTTGGTAAAATGCATTAAGATTCAACACACTTATATTATCTAAAATGACCAAAAACATCTCTTAAACCTGAAATTATATCCTGCATTAGATTAGGATTTGTTTCAGGATTGTTGTATTGTACTGCATTAGTTTAAGCTTGGTGCACCTAGTAAGTTGGTAACTGAGGGAGAAGACATTGTTATGTTGTAGATACCAAACAGCTGAGAAACAACGGTAGCAAAAAACACAAAAGGCCCTTTAAACAGCTGGTGTTTAGTTTGTCTCTTCCGAGTTACAGTAGAAACTGTGCAAAAACGCACACTATTTGAAAGACGGCCAGGTCAATCGTCATAAGTCAATCATGTTTTTCTTTTGTTTTGGAAAAGCTTTACTTCTTTGGAGTGGATGAACAGTCCATAAAATGGTTTGACTTTCTCTCAGGTAAAACTAAGACAACAGTGTCCAATAGTTCCAAGTCAAGTCCTCTTAACATTAGTACGGGTGTTCCACAAGGATCTGTTATTGGTCCTCTTTTATTCAGCATATATTGAACCAAAACATCCCTGCCATCCCAAACAGTAATGTACATTTTTATGCAGATTACACTATTCTAAATGTTATTGGGTCTTATCCTAATAGGTCATTGCAGTCGCTGTTAAATGATGCGTCCCATGTACAGAGGCCCAATTCTCAACACAGTGGCTCCGGTTCAACTCCAACCTTCTGCCCTTTGCTGCATGTCATCCCCACTCTCTCCCCATCTTTTCGACTCTATCCACTGCCCTTTCAAATAGAGGCCAAAAATATTATTTTTAAATAAAAAATGACAATGCCTTTGTAGTACATTTGTCCCCAATGAACTATTGGCTCAAAACGTAATTCTCAATATCAGTTTCTCTTTTTGTCCTCTCAATTTCTCTTTCCGACAAGCGCTCATTAGATAACATATTACAATTTGTCTAATTCCTTGTAGTACAACAATACAATACAACTGTACGCATTATATCATCACAGTGCCCTGCAGCATCAAAGATTTTATGTAATGAACCTTGTACTGCACCTGTGCACTTTTGTAAATGCCATTATTTTGTTTATGATTCTGTAGATAGAGGTTAATCCAACTATGGCCAATGGGCCATGAAAAAAACACAGCGACACGAGGTCACTCGATGAAGTAGAAGTAGAACACAAAACAAATAAATTAGGAAAATTTCACCACTGACGATTTATATTTGACTAATACTGGAAATAAACTCAGCCCACAATATTTAGAAGAAATACAAAAAAAATGTAATATTAAGTACATGAATGTCTCATCATCAATTCACTTCAGTTCAATCCAAATGAAAGGGTTTATTGCTCCAGAAACAAGGAAGAACTAAATATTTAGGCTGAAAAATTTTAACATAATTTTGTGTCATTTAAAGCACCACAGTTAGCCAAGGCTAGATACTAGCTAGTAAGCTAGGAGCTAACTCAAAATAACGTTAGCTTACACTGAACGATTTAGAAGCATTGGTTTAGCATATTGCTATATTAGCTAACAAACTGTATCAAAATTATTGTATTTTGGCCAAAATCAAGGTTGATCATTTGATTATTACTATTAAATATTGCCTTGTAATTTGCTTTGTATACTGACAGGTAACGTTGACATTGTAGCTATCTTTGTCTTTTTCTCTATAGAATACACAACAGAGGGCGAGGTATTTCTTGTGATAATGAGTTAGATGTGAACTGAAATATCTGGCACAGAGGAAATATACGGTCAAATCTATCCTAAATTCAAATAGCTCGAAATATTTGAAAATGTCACTGATTTTACAGCAAGTTATTGTCAACAGCAGATCTGAAGTCATGTTTTAAACCTCGTCACATTTCAATTTGTTTTCTTGTTTGCGTTTTTAGGACATGTTCCACTATAAATGAAGTTGCACAGCTCTTGTGCTCATAACAACATTTGAAATCCATTACTGTGTAGTACTACGGTGGTATGACTTATAGCAATGATCCTAAAAAGTACTAAATTCTGAATCTTTGATCATACAGGAGCAACCCCACCATCTACGAGCTGATCCTTTGATTTTTGGTCCACTAGGTTGATGGTTCAAGATTAATTTGTGGCAAAGGAGGAACAAAACTGATTATGTGCTAAAGCAACTCCATTCTAAGTCAATAAAAAGCTGATTTCGGACCACTTAGTGACCGTCCAATTTTCTCTAATGTCGTATCTTCCGGACAGAGAAGAGTCACCGGTACATAGAACTATAGAGCTCCTGTGTGGTCATGTATAGCTCAGAGGTCATGTTTTAAATTAAATTTCACCCTCTGAAGTCAGTTAATCACTTTAGCAGTCTTATAGGAGGGACACAGCTTTTTTGTTAGATCAAGAAGCAGTTCAGAAACGTCTCAGTGACCTCAGTTTTTAAAAACATTTCCACATATCTCCCCCAAAATGAGGATTGACTTTCTGACTTGCTGCTCATTAAGATTCTAAAAGATACAGATTAGTTTAAACTAACGCAACACTCAGATTATAAAAACGTATCGTTTGTGGAGGGGATTTTGTACACATGCAAACAAGAGATTTAATTATTCAAAGTTAATCAAAGGAACCGAACTGACGCATTCAAAGCCTCTTTAACAAGCCTATCTGTCTTTGTTGACAATTAAAGGATTTTAGGATTAGGGAGGAGCACTTAAACCGAGCAGCACATGAACAAATGAACTCAACCCCTCAGAGCCAATAAAGTCACGCTCCCGGGGGGTTGTATGCAGAGTGCAGGGTGGGGGTGTTGTTTTAGAGGAGGATAAGGACTGTTGTCAGGTGCGAAAAAAGCACTCTGTTACTATTTTGTAAGTAATGACGTCTCTGACTCCTACAACACACAATGCATTTATTTCCATAAGGAGCCTTGTTTATTTTTAACAACCTCCAGCTTGTTTTTTAGTAGCTGACTTTTCATATGTGATTTTGTTTTTTCTTTTTGTCTGCGTATGACTTTATGTGAGATGATACCGTTAGTCAACCGAAAATGCATCCCTTGAAATCAGCTTTTTAGTTGTTTAGTGAGGGTCTGCTGCTTTTCTCATTACTGAATATCTTGGGTTGTTGGTCTGATAAAACCAGATATTGGACACTTTTTTGACTCTGAGATTGTTTGGAAAAAATTCTTAATCATTTAATTAGCAAAATAAGAAGCAGAATAATCAACAATTTACTTTTATATTTAGTAACAGTCCTGCTCATGTCTGTTCTTGTCTTTTTTCTGTGGAGCAAAACTATACAATCTTTTAAATTAAAATAAAGTTTATTATTATCAATATTAACAATTATTTGAAGCAGTAGACATGTACCAATATCCCAGAAATTACAATAATGTTTGAAACTTAGTAACAGTTAAATTAATGCAGAGATTTAGAGTAGAAGAATGACTCCACTCTCATGTCTGTCCACTAGATTTGAAGATGGAGCTAGCAGCTGGTTAGCCTAGCTTGGTGGCTGGTTTGCTTAGCTCAGCAGAAATAGTGAAAACAGCGAGGCAGGCTCTATTCAAATGTTACAAATGTTTGGATAGAGCCTCGCACCTCTAAAGTCAACCAAGTTTGATGAAAAAAATATTTTTATCTTGTTTATTACCCCCAGGCAGAGCAAGGCTAGCTGTTTCGTCCTGTGTCCAACCTTTATGCTAAACTACGCTAACAAGCTGCTAGCTGCACCTTCAGATTTACCATATGGACATAAGAGCGTTTTCCATCTTCTAATCTTCATTCCCAAATTGTCTGAGTAATCTTTTAAATGACGCATTCTTCACTCATTGGCCTTTATCCCTTCAATCCCAAAGGATTATTAGAGCATTGAATCATTTTACACTTTAACTAGAAAGATTAAAAACTGCAAATATACTCAAATTGTGAGAGAAACAATGTCTTATAATAAAAGGCACTTCTGAAATCCCTTAAAGATTTATAAACCTTCTTAATAAAAAACTCCAGAGCTTACTGCGCCTACCATGTTCCCTTGAAACGCACATTCAAATATTAATGACAACACTTCACGTCACCATAAAACAGCCGTTGGGTGCGATTTGTTCCGCTACTTTACTGTAGTTCTTCACTGAAAACTTATGTCCTGATCTACTATCACTTATAAAAGAGGGAAGACACGCTGGTGATTTCCAGGCTCACTTCTCGCACATTAGCATTTACTAATAAATGGACGCTCACAGTCATAAGGCACAAACAAGCTCAGTGTGTAAGCATGGAATGAGCTTTAGATGTATTCAAACTTGTTAAAATAATCTGTCACGGTTTGGCATTCAAACAGCAGGCACAAAGGTTTAGTCAGACAGCTTATAGTCTTATTCAATCCTGTTTCTTACAAATTACTGTTATTTTTGATAATCTGATCACATCACATTAGAGGAGATTATGATCTGTTGCTTCAAGAGGATTTACTTTAAGTAGCTGAGAGGTGTTGGAAACACTTCCAGAATGAGAATGATGTTGTTTGATCCGACAGGTAGACGTGTAGAGAGTCTAAATCCCTTCAAATCCAAGACTCTAGGAATAAAAACTCACTTTGGTCTTTGACCCTGAAGTGCAGCTTAAAAAAGGGGCCCTCTGACAAATTTCTACCTAACATAAAATCCATCACTAACCAAACACAGGGCTTTATCAGCATATATTATCATCATTTGTTGTAGAATTACCTCTTGCTCAAAGAATGTGGCAGAGTGTGATACGAGACAAAAGAGCTATCTTCAACGATCAGATAAACAGGACCTAAAGAATTAAGGTAAATAAGATCAACAAGCAAGGGCACAATCTCTCTCCTAAATTGTCAGGCAAAAAAAGAGACCGGAAAAGCAGCCGCTTAGCTCCGCCTACCCTCTCTGGCTGACCAACCACTGCTGGTCGAGGAAAACACGTCACTAACTGGGCACCGCTTGTGATTTTTTCTGCGAATGTCGCCATAGACACTCAGTCTGTAATACTGCAAATGCAAAGGCTTTCATCAGTGGGCCATAGGCTCAATCACCATTGTGTTACCTTATTCGGCGATATATAGTGACTTAACAGACACTTATTTACATGAAAATCTTCGAGATTATCCCTTTAATGAGATTATAGATTTGTGGATTCCAAACATGACCTCAGTGTGATGCCATAGACGAGCAAACAACATCTTCACATTTGCCAGAGTTATGTGTCTCCGTGTTTTGAGGATATTCAAATTTAAGATAAAGAACATTTTTTGCAGTTAGCTGAAAGAAAACTATTGTGTAGTTTGCATTCCAAAATGATTAAGAAGAGGAGAATTTTTCTTTTTCTTTGGTCTTGCATTTCACTGTGGACATCTTTAGGAAAGCAAACTAAAAACATAAATGTAGACGTACGTATCATGTACATGTCGCATGTAATCGCACTTTTAAAAGGACTTGGCTATGATCATGGACATTGTCTTAGCATGTAGGCTAAGATATGTATTAGAGCTGTGGCAAATTAAGGATAATTATAATCAGTAACAACACAATGCACTACTTCTCTTTGTTGTCTTTTATCCCTGTAAGTACTAGGCCTGCATGATATGAGAAATGAGTGATGTATGATTACATTGTTCAATATTGCGATAATGATAATAAAGTGCGATATATAAACAAAGAGTGCATATTAGACATAACTCTTAATATGTCTATCTGCTGCTCTGCATGTTTTACACAAAACCGGTGTTTGCACATGTCCCTCCTGAATCCAAAAGTGTAGCTGACAGCTAGTTTGGACTGATTGCATCATTATACCCAAGGCTCAATCCAATGTTTATTGCGAATGCTCATATTGCGATAACGATTAAATTGCAATTTAAGATGCAGTCTTGGCAAGTACACCCTTATACCTTATACTGTTTTGCCAAACATCTGGATTTTTCACATTGTTGTTTCTTAATCCAGACGATGATGATAAGTAGTGACGCCTGAGGGACGGCTACAGCGCCCGTGAAACATTCCAACGTGTTGCCGTAGTGATAGAAATCTAAAGTCACTAAGCAATGATTTGATCTGTCAACGGATGACGTGTATAACAAACAGGAAAAACTGTCAAATTAGTGGGTATCTTTACCAGATATACTAATAATCCATAAAACTAATAAAGGTAAAATCGAATGAACGAAATGTCAAATACGATAAAACCCATATAATTACTGCCCACACTATGACGTTATGCTGATATGGTAAACCAATCATTCTCCCGTAGTAGACAGCTGGGCTACAACGTCAGGAAGTGCGCAAAGTGGATTTTTTTTTTAATGCCGTAGCCGTCATTTCAGCCGTCACTGCTTAAAGTCCCCAATGCCTATTTAAAAGGCGCTGCCAGCCCTGCACTGCTGTTCTTGTCAAGAGATCTGGAAGAATGCGGCTTTTCTGTGCTCATCATCATAACTTCATTGAAAGGAAACCCATGTGTGTGTCATCACAGAACATGCCTGGATTTTGTAACTGGTTACATGAATAACATCCACAACTTACTAACATCATTTTTACTGTAGCGTCACTTACAAATAAAAAATACTTTATATACTAAAAGCGCAATTTTTTCCGAAGCATATTAAGTCCACATAATTTAAATACATATTCGATGTGAGTGTGCGTGAGTATAAATGAGCATCTCATTAATCACCACATGGTGTTTATCCTCACATAAAAAGGGAGTGTTAAGAATGTCTGTCATAACAGATGTGCCGTTCTGTTTTCCTCCTGTGAAGCTCAGTCAACTGTTGTGCTTATTTGCTCTCATACACTGACTTCACTGTTCACAGCAGCAGGACAGATCAACCCTGGCTTCTACTAATAATGTGACATTTCCCCGAAGACCTAAAACAGTGTAAAGTCACCACAGAGTAAAAAAGCCGCTAAATTTACAGCCCGTATCTTTATCACGCTGCACATGAAGTGTCCACAGTCGTATCTGTGTCATAACAAAATATCAAGCAAGTCATCTCAGTGCATTCTCACTTCATGCTCCACCTCAGCCTTTCATGCTTGAGCAGGTCATCGCATTGTGTGCATCAATGTGCATGAATGCCCTGCTGTATTTTGAGTTGTTCGCCCCACATTGCATAACCCTCGTAGTGCAAACTGTTCTCAGTGATTATTCTGAAGTCTTACAGGCACACTTCAGGCCACTTGGGGGAACAATTGTGGGGAAAGCTGCCCAGGAAATACAAATCACATCTGCTCTGTTAGACACAGAAACACGACAGAAAGTCAAAACTGAAATACTTCTAGACGGAATAAAAAAAAAATGCAATATCTTAATTTCAAGTAGTTTTTATAATAATTTCCCGTGTATTGTACAGTATTCCTCATGCAGAAAATTCACCGCTAAAGTTAGTCAAAGATTACCTAAAGATGCTACCAGCGTCCGATGCAGCCTATCAAGGACTGAAAAGACCTCCGAACCCTCTTAATCCTCATAGGTCGTATCCAGCGTGGTCCAGCATGGTCCAGCAGCTACATCAGCGCAGCCTGCACGCCGCTCTGAGAGCGAAAACATTGTGTCAGTCGAGCAGAGTGCCAGTCAGCTGCTGACTTCTTCTGAGCAGCAGTTGCTAGGTGATTACTCAACTCCAGTCACTGAGCACACTGGAGAGCATGCTCGCTCTCTCTCTCTGTTCCTCTCTCTCTCTCTTTCTCACACACACACAGACACACACGCCTTGGCTAATCCACACACACATAACACAGAGTAGTAGCTCATTTTCAGCATGGCCACCTTAACAAAAGATGAACTGAAGCAAAGAATGGTCGCTCTCACGGGATGTGAAGAAATCATTGCAAAAATGCCCCTGCTGCTTTAATCAACTCTAAACTTTCAGGAGGAAGACGGCCTCCAGCAGGATTCATGGATATTCCTTTGTACAGCTAAAATGTACGGACGGTACCATCCAGCAGTTCCTATCACTGGGCTGCTTTCCTTCAGGGACAGAGAGCAGCTGGTGTCTTATCTGTAACCTTGTTACTTATCGGAGCCACAGGACAGCTGCATCCAACTCCCTCAGCAAGAAATAATCACCTGATCACCTGAAAATGTTTACCTGCTCAAAATTTAGTTTTAAAGTAAAATATGTCAAACTGGCCTGGTTGTTATATAGTTTCACATATATTATTTATCTCATGTTTAAAGATATAATCTTTAAGATTTTCATGTAAATAAATGTCTATTAAGTCACTATCTATCGCTGAATGAGGTAACACAGTGGTGATTGAGCCTATGGCCCACTGATGAAAGCCTTTGCATTTGCAGTATATAGTAATATTACAGACTGGGTGTCTGTGGCGACATTCGCGGAAAAAATCACACGTTTTCCATCAGCCAGCAGTGGTTGGTCTGCCAGAGAGGGTAGGCGGAGCTAAGCGGCTGCTTTTCAGGTCTCTGCAAGTGTTGCGAGTAAACAGTAATCTACTATGGCTGAACAAACAAAGAAAAGATCGATGACTACAGATACAACTTCAAAAATAAGTGAAAATCTAAAGAAAAAGAAACAAATTTGTCGCTCAGATGAAGGCAAACAGTCTAAAAAGGAAAGCGACCGTCAGCCAGGAAAATCAAGAGTTACAACCGTGACAAAGGGAGCCAGCCGTAGACGTCTGGTGATCTGGGACGTATACGCCCTTTATTGCTTTTTATCGCCATAAGGTGGCGCCAAATAGAACAAGACTGATAACTTCGAGATTATCACTAATGATGTTTGAAGTACAATGGATAATAACAGTGTAGAGGTTTTTTTTTTTGCCTTTATTGAGAGAGGGAGAGAGAGAGGACAGTGAATAGTGTCAACAATAGTGTGAAACAGGGGAAGAGAGAGTGGGGATGACACGTGGCAAAGGGCCAAAGGCTGGAAGTCAAGCCCGGGTCTGCCGCCGAATCACTGACTGAGGCCTCTGTACTTGGAATGCACGATTTAACCGCTGAGCTAAACCAGCGCCCCCTTGTGGAGGAATCTAAACCTGTATTTTCCAGCAGAAATATGTGAACTCACAAACCACTGTCACACTGACACTGCGCCAGCTCCTTTCATTGCAGCTAATTTTAAACGACAGTTCTGATAAAGGTTATAACACTGAATTTAATAAATAAAAATAGTGACTGATAACTAAGGTTCCTGGTTCGAATCCCGGACGAAGTGGGCCTTTCTGTGTGAAATGTTCCTCCCGTGCATGCGTAGGTTCACTCCGGGTACTCCGGCTTCCTCCCACAGTCCAAAGACATGCTGGTTCGGTTCATTGGTAACTCTGAAACTGCCCGTAGGTGTGAGTGTGAGCCTGAATGGTTGTTTGTCTCTATGTGTCAGCCCTGTGATTGACTGGCAGCCAGTCCAGGTTGTACCCCGCCTCTCGCCCAATAACAGCTAGGCACCAGCCGCCTGCAAAAAAGCACATTTTACTGTGTTTTTTTCATTTGTTTCCAAAGGGAATTTTTTTGTATAGTTTTATTTACCTTCTTTTATTGGTTTTGTTCTTTCCTCTGTATTATTTAATTTATCAGATAAAGAAAGATGATATGTGAGTAAGCAGACATCTCTCGGATTCAATAAACTAGAAGATAAAGCAGGGGGACGGTTGTAACTTAGAAACAGAGAGATGTGGCTGGAACAAAGGTCGAGCAGGTGCAGATGCGTGTCACTGAATCCCCATGTAAATGTGTCGCTTCACACCCCGACTGACCAAACGGACCAAAACAGCAAAGCTACATTTTTTTCGGTAATGTATGTGATGGGAAAAGTTTTGACGTTGGATCATCCTACATTTGCTGCAATAAAGGTTTGCATTAAACAGGCATGCATAAAATACATTTAGGACGTCTTTATGCTGCACGGAGACGAGCAGAGGCACTGGAGAGAAAACAGATTCCAATTTCCTTCCAGTAACAAATTTGATTTGAAATGTGAAATTGATTTACTTTTGTTGTTTGAATTCGGTTTAGTCTGCTCATCCATGCTGCGGTTCGAACCCGAGATATAAGTTCAGCTGAGCAGAAAGACAAAAACACTTTTCACACGTGCAAACGCACGTTAACACGGCAAAGGAAACTGGTTTTGTTCCAGCTGAATGACTTAAGATCAGCATTGTTCTCCCTTACTAGACATGTTATCCTGCACTGCAGAAATGTGTTGGTATTATGTGAGTTTACGCTTGATTTAACTCATACATACATATTAAATCATAAGATACCCTTTGATCTATGGATTATATACAAGTCATGTTTTATTAGCACATGCTTCTGGTGATGTAATGTTTCTGTGAGCACAGGAAATACAACTAATGTTTTAACATAATCTTCCTGCTCTGTCTTTGCACATATCCACTGAGCACTTGGATGGACTCTGACCCTGGACGGGGCGTAATATTTCGATGCTGAACCCCCAGAGGATCCATGTGGCCTCTTTTCCACCCCATCCCCCTGCACCCGATCATCAGACACCAGAGGGCACGCTGCATCCCTGCCACTTCCTGTTCATCAGCTCTCTGCACTGCCTCCCCAACAGGCTTCTCCTATGGACTGATGATACCAAACCCCCCTTCTTCCCTCACCCAGTCTCTCCGCTCAGCAGCCGACAGATACGCCCGGAGCCTAAACATGCATGAAAAATACATCCAGCTTATGCTTATAAAAGCTAAGATGTGTAATTTGCAACATTTGAGCCAAGATGTCACAGCTGCCCTGTAATGAAAGCAGTTCCGTGCAGGCCACATGCAGTGCTGGCGTGACTGTAAGAGAGCTGCGTAATGACCCCTAAAAGCAAAAAAGTGTTTTCACAATCGCGCTGCCCATCGGAAGCAGGACACAAAGGGAAGAGTAAATTGATGATCAGGCCATCTAAGCCCGGGTCAGCGTGCTCGTGTGTGCTGAGCTCGGCTCATGTCTGCTCTGTTAAACAAACAGCACACGGCTGCCTGATCCCGGCGCTTGTAGCAGTCAGCAGTATGAGAAAATAAATATCAAAGTTGCGTGCTTTAGCGGTGCGTATAGACGCTCATTTATGCAGAGAGTTCAGCCTGTGTGCGTGTCACGCTGCACAGTCACATGCATGAAACAGGGACGGAGAAGACATGAGCTCTCTATAGCTCTATAACACAGGCATCCTCAAATTCACTGAACTCCATAAAGATTTTAGGAGAACTTGACAAATATATGGACTACATAATTGACAGTCATGAATAAATAACAGTATCCATTGGTTCATTAGGGCAGTGTTGTGCCACAGGCGTTCTGCAGGAGGACAGATCCATGTGGGAGGAGGGGAAGGAGGTGCGTAACTTTGTTTCAGGTCGCTTCAGCTTAAAGCAAGGTAGACGGTACCTTTCCTATCACATCCCTCCCCTTGTAATCCCCCCTTATCAGCTGGCATCAATCATTGGTTGGAGAATCTAAAGCGGTAAGAGCGCTGATCTCATGCAGCTTAAGGCTTTACATGCGACACAAAAGGTCCTTTAGCTTTAATAAAACCTGTGTGAAGTCGCTGAACTTCATTTATTCAAACAGCAGGAAGGCACAGAGGGAAGTTGGAGGCAAAGTCTGAAGCGATGCCACCAGTAACAAGATACAACATAAGCTGTTTCCCTGCATTGCGGTAATACTGGGAGGAAAATGAGCATCATTACCAGACAGAATAAATTGGTGAAACTGTTGTGCGAACAACAAATTGTAAGATGCCGGGAGCTGGTGTAATGATTATCTGTCAGCTGGGTGATTATGTGAGCTTTCACTCTTCAGTCACAGTTTGGCCGACCAGCTCAGCACATCTTACAGAGGGACTGTGTGTCGATGCTCATGCTGAGGTTGGCATCGGTTTGGGATGAAGTACAGATGGAGGCACTAAGGGCAAACAGAGTGAATGCCTCATTTGGAGAAGCTGTATGTCTGTCTGAAACTGATACAAACCTTTAAACACGTTTTGTTATATGTAATGTATATGAGTATGTAGATATTGTTCACCTTTTGAACTGCTGGACAGATAATGTATCTCTGTAAACCTTCTACCCTCAACAGATGGATGTCAAACTCCTTCACAGTGAACAACCATAAAAGTAAGCAAAGTAACAATGATCAAAACAACTTTTTTGAGACAGTCGGCAATAAAACTGTCAGACAGAAAAGACAACACAGGATCAAAAATTATTTAACCAATGCAAGAATAAGAATCAGAACAAGAGTTACATGCAGTTATCAAACGCCGAGCAACAGCGTGCAAGTAAATGTCCTCTCTTCATGGTGTATTCCCCGGCAACCTTTCTACCCACAGTAGTTCCATTAAAGTGTCTCGGTGCTTCTGCTCGTCCTTATTGGACTGCATAATCGCACCTGCAGGCACATCTAATGTTTTAAAGCCCCCGAACCGCCCTGCATTATTTCAGCACGATGTACTTTATTGCACACCGCACTGAGAGAACAACAAGGCAGACGAGGGACGAGTGGGAGTTTAAAAGCCGAGGTGTCTATTTAGAGACCAAATCAAGTCAAAACAAGCTTTAAAAAGTTGCAGATTTAGAGTCAAAGACAGGACAGAAAATTGTCATCCGGAGGCAGCCTGTTGTGTAGTTTGTTAAAAAATATGAGGTCGTCTTTCTGCATCCCTAAAGCTCTGTATTAACTGTTATAGTGAAGGTAGAGAGTGCATGCTACAGGTGTTTGGTAGGAAAAGGTGAGTCATACTAGGGGACACAGGTGGCCCCTACGTCAACTGGACAAATGATGCCTCCAACACTGATAAAGTCTAGTCAGTGTATGTGCACTGGAGGACCATAAATGAAATGAAGTAACGCTAATCAAAACAACTTTTTGATGACAGTAGGTCATAAGAACAAGAGTTATATGCACTTAAACTGCAACTGCACTAGTTAAAATGGGTGATATGAAGAGCGTTGTTGCTTCTTAATACCTAGATTGTAGAAATAAAGTTGCACCCTTGTCAGATATGATCCAAATGTGCCGAAACAACATCTTAATATAGTCTACTACACTGTTTAATTTAATTACAAAACAATCAAGACCGTGGAGATCTAAAGACAAAATACAACAAACGTGATGCCCTAAAATCTCTGAAACAAGCTCACAAACCTTACTGAAGAGGTCGCCTCAGGGCAGAGGTGAAATGTGAAGCCTGGTTGTACTTCCACTGGAGGGTCAGCAAACATCCAGACCGGGTTAAATGTCCAGTGCTGCTGCTGCTGCTGGCCAGTACGCTGACACTTATGCCCTTCTGTCCCAGAGGAAATGGGCTGTCTCTCCCACTAAACCAGCCCAGAGCGGTGACTCCAGCAGAGGAGAGGGGCCACCACGCAGCATGACGCCTACCAAGTAGCATGCTGATGTACTGCTTATTAACAGTGCAGTTTTTTGTAGAATCTACTCACAATCAATCTGTACTCGTGCTTGTGTTGAGTTACTGTATTAATGCATACACTGAAGACATCTGTAGATACAGAACTAGAGAGAAGCTCTTCCTCCAAGGCACTGCGCCGCCATCTAGTGGTCAAAATGTGCAAACCTTCAACACCCTCACGACAGCAACACTTTGTGAAATGCCTGCACACAAACTTGCACAGAAAGCAGAAGTTTAGAGCGTAATAAGTGGGCAGTTCATGGTAAACCTGCAGGGGGGCAACAGTAAATTCATGATCCCACCTCCACAAACTCTACATGACACTATACACCGCCTACACGTTGGCTTGAGCTTAGCTCAATTCGTCACAGTCTCAACATTCAATATTTCGATTCCAACCACAGCAAGTAAGACAGGTGGCATTTCCTTGGCTTAAAGCAGCCCTCTGAATAGGTCAAAATTAAAGGATGGATGGGCAGAGATGCTGGCTGCTTTTAAGCAGACCCACGCAGCTTTTAAGGATGGTGATAGCAACATTTTACCAGGTATGTGAGTGATTCTTCAATTAGGTTTCCTGTTTCTTGTTCCTACATGAGTTGAATTGCCAGAAAAGAAAACATTTTTAGTGGGCAGAGAGTTTCATATATGTCTAGTTTAATTCCAGAAAAAATAATTAATTCAAGTTAAATGCATCTTTTTAAAATGAAACCAAGTAAGCCTTGAAATGACAAAAAAACATCCACATATTTAAATGGCAGCCTTTTCAGATTCCTTTTTATAATCACCCACCTTGAGTTAATTTGAATCGATGTGTCACAAACTGCAATTTGGCCAGATAATTACCGTGGGCTGATTCAAGTACAGATGGAGCAGACAGAGGTACTTACATCCCACAGAGACCTGAACTCCCTCTGCTCGATGCGTAGGAGCTCGCTGAATTCCCGCGTGACAATGGTGGCGTGTCGGGGGGTGTTATCCAGGATCGACTCCCCGAATGCAGTGCCGGTCCCCAGTGTGCAAATCGTAATGGCATCCTGTAACAGAAACAGAGATGAAAGGATGAAACATCCAGGTTGAATCCTCTGAAATGTAACGTCCTTACTCTCAGGAGAGAGATCAGATCAGAAAGGTTAGAGGCAATCACCTGAACACACACTGCACATAGATGGATACATACACATCTTGTAAGAAATCACTTTAGTAATCTCCCCTTATGTAATAAGCAAAATGCTTAATGATAATGGTATCATGTAATGCTTAAAAACACGTCATACCTGATAATTTGATGTCTCTGAAACTTTAACATCCAGTGAACCAGACAGGACGGCGTACCAGCTGGTGCCAATGTCTCCCTGGCGATACACTATAAACAAGCACAGTTAAAAAACAAACTTCCCTCTATATCACACTAACTGTTTCTTATGCCAGACACACAGTATGAGCATGTATTTGGACTTACAGGTGATGCCTTTCTCCAAACACTCATAGAATCCACACAGGCAAATCTGCTGCAGCAGACTGGGGTGGAACCTCTCGAACGCCTTCACATTTTTCAGACGTGCCAGGATTATGTCGACATCTTCCCCAGAGCGCTCGGCTGGTCTGCAGGCATAGAAATAAAAGTGGGGCGTGTACAGGTAACTGCTAAAATAAATGGACATAAGGTATCTAAATAGGCTGCAGAGTTTGATTCAACCAGATGCCTGAAAGTCTGAAAACATCCGAAGCTCTGACACAAGTTTGTTCCTCTGGATCACTGTCGTTTGATTTCACGTTAAAGTGCTCACACTCTATACATTGTTGTTTATGACACTGAGCTCAAACAATGGAGTGGCCTATTATGCTGATCACGTTCACACACCCTCACAGATGTGTCAGTGTGTTTTATCCCTCGTGCTCCTCTGCTGCCTGCATTGCACTGCCCCCAAATTTTGTTACAGTGAATCTGAAGCCTCTGATGTAACATGTGGGTGGCTGTACTGTAGCTTACATCACCTTTGAATCCATGTCCATCCTTTAAAAATGTGAAAGCAACCCGTATCAATAATTCAGAGGCAAACAAGTGCTTACTGAAAATGATTTACTGGGTACAATAAAGGCGTTTTCACCGAGCAACAGCGTGCAAGTAAATGTTCTCTCTTCATGGTGTATTCCCCGGCAACCTTTCAACCCACAGTAGTTCCATTAAAGTATCTCAGCTCTGATTGGACTGCATAATCGCACCTGCAGGGACATCTAATGTTTTAATGCCCCCGAACCGCCCTGCATTACTTCAGCACGATGTACTTTATCACACACCGCACAGAGAGAACAACAAGGCAGACGAGGGATGAGTGGGAGTTTAAAAGCCAAGGTGTCTATTTAGAGACCAAGTCAAGTAAAACAAGATGTAAAAGTTGCTGATTTAGAGTCAAAGATAGGACAGAACATTTTTATCAGGAGGCAGCTTGTTAAAGGGTGAAAACTACAAAAGATCAACCTAATGTAACAATTTCTTTAATTCACTGTGCTGTAGTTTAATATGTGATCCCTAAAGCTCTGTATTAACTGAAGTTAAAGCGTACATGCTACAGGTATTTGCTATAGGAAAAGGTGAGTCATACTTTGCGCTGTACAGGTGGCCTCTACGACAAACCAGTGAATATTACTGTGCAAACACATCTGGCACACTGCGTCACTTTGCTGATGCACTTTGGACCCTTTCTCTGTCACTTGGCCCCCCTTAGTGACAAGTCTGTTTACACCTCGGCTATTTCCAACAACACCTAAAGCACTATGTCCACTTTCTGTTTAAAGTGTGATCATTTAAATACTCAAATGAAAAAAAAAAATGGAGAAAATCAATGACTGTGGATATCATGTGTACAATCTCACGCATTGTAATTCTTTGCAGTAGGTGACAGACATGAAGATTGCAGTTGTGCAACAGTGCACCTGTCAGTGGTGACGCAAAGTGATGATTCATATATATCTCAAATCAAATGTACTCCTCTCTGAAGACTATTAATAACTATTAACACTAAAATTAGGAAGTGTATTGTTATTTATCACTTTTTAAAGCAGTCTTTTGCAGCTGTTTGGTGGTTTAACGTCTCGTCCGACAGGTGCACGTGCAGTACGTATGGCAGTTTTAAGTATGAATCATCACAGTATTTTTCCTGAATATAAGTAATAATCACAGTAAGTTAGTAAAGATTTGGCTGGTATATTTTAGAGATAGTGTCAGGGATGCCTGATGTAAATAAACCCTTGACGCAGGTCCAAAGTTAGCTATTTTTCTTATAGTTTCAATACGTATATGCTCATTGAGTTTGTCCGGGTATTAAGTAGAAATATTGTTGTACAGGAACCCATGTCCTGATGTAAAAAGTAACATTACACATGGCGCCTTTTAGTATGCACCTAGTCAACCTCTGAACCATAAAGTCTTAATTAATTCCGTCGGGAAATTAAAACTACTTAGCCGACATAAAATATTTTAATCCAACCACTGAAACAATCTCTGTTGAAATTCATCAAAATCGCGTTCATATTTTTTCATTGCTCGCCTGCACATAAGCCTAAAAAGCGTTAGTGGGTGCAGTGGCAGGATAAAATTGGATTACCTTTTATCCAGACAGATAATCCACTCGGTAGATTCCGACGAATGTGAAGAGGAGTGCGCTGCTACCATCTTGAGATGCAGTTTCTACCTCTGCTGCTGCTGATGAGGATGCTGCGGCGGTAAAGAGGGATGGACCAGCAGCAACACCTCATCAGCCTTCACTCATACACTGCTGACAGCCGATACTCCCTCTGTTGCTGCTGCTGCTGCTCAGTGCTTACCTGAGCAGGAGCAGCATCAACAGGAAATACATCAGAGGTAGCTGGAGGCAGAGCTGCAATGAATGGGAAGTCAGTGAAAGTCATGATGCTAAGTTAGTTTGAGGTAAATGTGACTCACTTCGCAGAGCTGAATAATGCATCAGTTTTATCCTGTATTTCATTAATCTCATTCAGTTGGTTCTCTTTATGAATACATTAAGGTTGGTTTCCGTTTGTACTGCACTTGTAGTCCGAGTAATATTGACCAATCACGTATCAGCAGCCTGCGGCGTATTCATGAAAAACAGTGGAGAGCAAAAGCAGGCGGAACGTAATGCACCATAATAACATCCCGGCTCCCATCAGATTTTGCTTCTTGTTAATCTCTGTAAACAGACATCTGCATGTAAGTTCAGCTAACAATCTGTTCTAGACAAATTGACGCTGTGTCGTTCAGATTTCCCGACTTTCTCGAATGCATCAGAAATGATCATCAGACCTCCATACAACAAACGAACATTTTAAAAGTAGTTTTCTTTTCCTCTTGAGGAAAGACCTGACAAAGCTTGCATTCTTTGTTTACAAGTAAATCACAATAAATATGGTTTCTTTTCCTGTTAACAATGCATTACACGGAAAAAGAAGTCTTTACCGGGTAGTCGTTTATGCTAACCGATAGCATATCATATCGTCGTCAGATTATGTCCGATGGGATCCGAGATTGGTAGCCAACTGACATGATTTGTGTGGTCTGGTTTTGATTTGTCTCCTAAGGTACCATCCACTAGCATTTCAGATGGATTTGGCTGTATGCAGGAAAGCATTCCGTGTGGAAAGCAATGAGGCGGAACACATCTGCCAGTGCAGTCCTGAATCCCTTTCACAGACACCTGACAACGATTTAACTCTAATTAATCTCTAAAAACAGATGCATGTATGCAAGTGCAGCTGATATCCGATTTGAGACGTCTTCTATCAACTCTCGCTCCATTCTTGTTTCATAAATTGCTGCTAGTCGGATTGTAAACAATGCAGCACAAAAAATGATGGCCGGATTTGCTTTACGCTAACCGCTATCTACTCTGGAAGCCCTTAAATGTTGGCCGTTGCAACCTGAGCCTAGAAAATAGCAAAGATATTTCGAGATGGTTTCAATTTTAACACCAAATGATACTTACAAAGAGTTTTTAGGGGCTATTACACGGCAATATGCCAACTGCCAGAGTAGCACTATCTCACGAGGCCGTTTTATGACATTTTTAACAGTAAAAGCTTGTTTCTAGCTTGTAGGTGTATCTTGTTAATAAATGGAGTCTAATACAACTGTAAATCCTTCTTCCCTTAAAATTATAGTGTTAAAGGAGCAATTTGCCCCTGGAAAAAGCCACTGTCAGTCAAAGCTAGTGTTCTCTGTAATCGTTAGAAGCAACAGTATTTGAAATTGGCGCCATAGCTGTGGAGAAAGTTCTACAAACAGCTTGTGTTTTTGCCCATTCTATATTCCTACAACACCCAGTGTGCATTATGCCCCTACCTCGGCCCTGCGAGAGACGCTGGAGTGAAATACTACAGTTTTCCAGTCAAGGACATTGATCGCTGCAGGCAATGGCTCAGAGCGGTAGAGAATCTGAAATACCACGAGAATATACCGGTGGATCGTCTAAAAAATCTTCAGGTCTGCAGTCTACATTTCAAACCTGTTGATTTTGAACGAGACATAACATTGGGGGCGGGCGACCTAGATTGAGGAAGTGTAGATTAACAAGCTCCCTGGCCTCCACCAGATAACGCGTTTTATGTAGTCTAGTGGAGGTTGTCCACGGCCCATTGGAGAAGCGGATAGCGTCCTCCAAAGGCACAGAGCGAAACTGTATTTTTTTCCTACCATAATGGCATTAGCTCCCCATAATAGCATGATAGGACTGAGGCTGAAAATCGGCAAACTGGCCCTTTAAGTTTGGGAGCAAAAAAATAATAACACCTTTATATAACTACCTACATTTCATTAAACCTTTATGCAGGTCGGATTTATTCTAAAGGTAAACATGTGTAAATCAAATTGCTTAAAGAATATGTTTGAATAGCGGTGTGAATAACATGCTATTTATGTCCCTGATGTAAATTTGTCCCACTTGGTCAAGTTCTCAAATAATAACAATGATTTTTAACAGTTTGTCCTAAAAGTGTGAAAAGCAGCCCACATTGAGTAGTTGCTCATACATACAGACCATTGTGGCTTTCATCAGCGCCTAAATGCATCTCACTCCCACAGCTCACGAAAAAACGTGACTGCAGGTTTGCTTTTCAAAACTTGTTGAATGTGGTTGTTGGAGAACTTTCATCTTGCGATGACATTGGCCATGAAGCACCTGGCAGCTTCGTGGAGGCGGACATGTGTACATGTGTCCTGAATTGAGCTGTCAGCACAGTGAGTGACTTCTGCTGCAGGGTATTAACATGCTGTTGTAAAGGGAAGCCAGAGGACATGGTGAACTTCATAGCCTATAGAATGACATCCACATTATCATCATAAGCATCCACGTGGTAGTTCATGGGGAATACAGGCACTCAAGAAAATAGCATCAACCCCTGCATAAATCCATATAATTAAATGGCTGCTTATAACTGACTGTGACTGCCTTCTGCACCACTTTGTGTAGGAACTGACGGCTTTTCTTCCGTCAAAGTGGGAACATTTCCATAATGGCCCAGAGAAAATGATGCTTTGTAATAAGAGGCCACATAATGAAAGGGTCATTGGTCTCTCTCAGTTGCCTTGGCAACAAACTGCGACAGAGACAGAAGTAACGATACTCAGCGGTGCAGCTTCACAATGCCTTCTGTCATGACCAAGCTTGTGACTGAAACTGTTTTCATTCTTCTTTCATTACTTTTTCTTTTAATTACTTTGGACTGAGAGTTTATTGACAAGAAAAATCCAACTAAAGCCAAGAATGCAAAATAATTGGACCACATTTCTGGAAAAAGAAAAATGATGTGCCCTGGAGGACTAATGAATCGGCGACCAAAGTAAAAATTGAAAAAGCTTTTATTTTGAAGGCTTGATTTAAAGGCTTGTTTAGTATAATTTTTTTTAGTTTCGTTTTGCTTTTGGACCATCTGAATTAGGTTAAACACAGATAAAAATGCAACTGGTGTAATGATAACTGAAAATATAGGCCTGTTTTCTCCCATTTAAAATGAAAATCATTGTTGTAAGCAACACTCTACGTGCCATTACTGAATTCTTTAGTTGCTGTGTGGTGTCAGCTCTCTATTTAAAGACTTAATACTCAACGTGGGAGTGACAGCAGGGGGGTGAGCTCTGATTGTGCCTTTGTGTCTGAAAGACATCACATAAACTACAGATGAAATACTGTAGTTGCTTGTGATGGTTTAAGCGGATGTTTCTAAGCCACGCTGGAATCAGCAAAGCACATCTTACATTTTGGAGTGCTTTGGGTTTTAACTGTTCTGCCAGCATTTGATGCATTCTGGCTCTGATTTAGAAAGAGTAAACCTAAATCAATCTTTTTTGACGTTCTTAGAAGGCTATGCAGCTGTGGGCGCAGGTTACTGCTGCTTGATGTTTCCTTTTTTGAAACCAATACTCCTGTACTTCTATCTTCCACAAGATGGCAGCATTCTCTCAGGATATCAGGGAATATGTGATTTATTGTCCCATTCAGAATGAAAAGGGAGGATTATCCTGCCTTGACTATAATTTAAAAAATCTTTCGGGGCAGTAGCCAAGGCCTCATTCTGACACTGAAATATTTAGGGCTCCTTAGCGTGTGGAAAAAGTCTCCAAATCTCCAGAAGTTTCCAAGAAATATTTTGCTTCATGCCTTTATTGTGAAAATCCTGTAGCAGTGATGCATACTTACTCTAACTCATACTCTACACTTCTATTGTGTGCATGAGTCATCTGTCTTGCATCTGAAAAAAAGTAGAGGTTTAAGTTAAGATTATAAACTCAAAATACTGCTCCAGTAGTCAGTAAAGAACAGGCTCTTATTTTGAAGGTGCACTGCTTCATCTTTTCCCTCAGAATGACCAGAATTAACCCTTCCCATTACTCAGTCTCCCCCTCCCTTATTCAGATAAACAGTGGGGATGCAACACTGAGCTCAGGCTGGGGCACGCACAACACAAAACACACACATTCCTGTAACGCTGCATACCAACAACTCACATCAGCAACAGGGCAACAAATCACAGTGTGTGAAGAAGCAGGACTTTGCCACTCAATTTCGTTATTACTTCTTGCAGTTCACTAACCTGTCCTCTCAGAGAAGCCATTAAACCCTACAGATCTTGATGTATTCTTGACAGTTAGATGGCAATAACAGCAAGGGGTGGTTCCTGTTGTATCTATACCAAGTTAATGTGCCAACAACCCCTGAAAATCCTCCCAATGAAAGTAGCAATACTTAAGCATAACATTTTTAGCAAGAGCAAAAACCAGCAGGTGTAGAGACTTAAGTTTTAGACATTGTCTCAAAGGTTCCACTGACTCCTCTGACCTGCTGCTCACCTGCTCCTGTTTCCATTCAGTTTGTCTAATTCATTCCTTGTTGTTTGAAGGGTTGCTATGGGACCACTGGCTCGGCCGCGGCCTGCCATGTTACCTCTGGGAGAAAGCCCACTGACTGTGTGCACACGGCTTTTCAGGCCCAATGCGTCGCTAGGAGATGATCCAGGAAGCTGGAAATGGTAAACACGGGGACACATGCACTCCTTATGTGCGCACACAGCAGAATTTCAAACACCGGGGAGCATGTGGAAAGATATTTGTGACGACTGGTGTTGAAGTCTGTAAAATACTGAATGTTCAAGGTCAAGCTTCTGCTAAAATGTTTCTTCTTGTAGGGTGAGTATATTGAGATGTAAGACTTGTTTTTGTAGACATAAGTCATACTTGAAAGAGCAAAGTGCAAATTCCAGAGTCAGGCGAAATGCTGTTTAAAAGAGTGTGCTCCATAATTGAGATGTTTCAGATTTTTCACTCCCATTGGATCAAAAGTTCAATAAACGTACACAAAACAAATAGAGCCATATGTGTAAAAACAGACCCTTATATAAACTATGTACTAGTTTATGTGAGTGAAACTACAGTGTGTTTGTGTGAGGGGTAGCACAAAGCTATATAAAACTTCACATATCAGATAACCACCTCTCAAATTGGAATGTGAGGGCAGATAACTCCAAAGGAAATGCCTGAGGAGTGAACATCTCCCAGAGATTCTCTGATGCTTTCAAAACACTCATTTACAACTTTGATATGACAGGCTCAAGTACGACAAATAAATATGCATTCAGAAAAAATAATATTTGAAGGCAAAAGGTATACTCTCAAGAAGAGGAATTGAATCGTCAAGGGTTTAATATTTCATGTTTTGTCTAGTTAAAAATGTAGATGGGATTACACTTTAGGCAACTGAAAAAAAAAATTGGTCATGCACAAAAAATGCCTTCTAGTTAGATCACCATCTGCTTAGGCCTCGTGCTGCAGACATATTGATCAATAATTACTCCCCTTCTTTGCATTTTGTTACATAATTCTCCTTATGTTTAGTTTCATAATAAAGACTCTATATTCAAAATATAGGACAAATTCATCAATATGCTCTGTTTTTGTGCAAGATCAGAAATGCATGTAAAGTAATGAAGACTGTCAAAATAGCGGCCTGATCGTCTTGTGAAAATATTCAAATGTATGAATGAATATTCTCCCACTTGATCTGGCTTCTGTTTCCTTGGTTGGTCGGATTTTATGGTATTTTTGGAATCTAGGTTCTTAGCCACCAAGGAAATCTACCCACACTTCCATTCAGTATGTTTTTTGCTGATCTCAATGAAAAGAGAGACTTTTATTTTGAGAATCAAGCAGGCACATACTGTATGTACTGCAGGAAACGTCCGTTTTGTAGAATAAGAGTTAACTTGCATGGTCTTTAATGTTCTCTGGGGAGGGACCTGATTATAAATATGAGCGTTAAGTGAAAAAAAATTTGACTTGAGTTATTTTTGGTCTATTTGGATTATTCTGCTGTTCTGTGATACACTTTGAAACCATAATGAATTAAAAATCAGACATAGATCATTAGACTACATCTCAAATTACTTTGCACAGCCAGAGCTAATGTATGCAGGATAAAGAATCTGTGTGACCTACTTTAATGAAGCCTAATCTTTGTGTAATATGCAGCATAATAATTGTTAGCCATAACACACACATAACACATCTGCTGTGACTTCAGAAGGGACACTAGTCCCACATCATAATCTGGAATAACACAAGTGAGGCATTCATGGTGAAAGCAATTATGCTCGTGAACTTTCACAAGATATAAGACTGGATTTAAACAAAAGAATGTACTTGAAAAAATATCTAAAAATACGTTTTAGAACACTATTTGTATAAATACTTGATATCTCATATAAAGCATGTTGACGTGCCTTTGTGTATTAAATGTGCAATTTGATAAACTTTCTTTGTCCTGTTGTTCATCCTGGTTGAACTTAAACTTATTACACAAGTTCAAAATAAGGCAATAACCTATGAGGGGTAACAAGTGTTTCATTTTAGCCAACGAGGGACGCATTAGGCCTTGTAGTCAAGCCATTTGTTGTTTTACTGATGTTAACACCTTACTTTGTGAGTTGTACTCTGTCATGTTAAAATTATTTCTATGAAGAAAGGCCAGATCAGTTAACCAACTGACCTGGGGCTTTGGGGCTCCTACGGTTCAAAGGCAGTGTGGCAATCGCAGTTTGCCCAGTTAGTAATCTGGCCTTAGCCGTGTTTACTTAACCATACAAAGTGTAAGAAGGGTTACAGTGTTAAGAAAGTGTTGTTTCAGCAAAGTATCCTAAAATTGCCCTCTAGCTCTAGATCCCCCCTGGGGATCAATAAAGGATTATCTTATCTTAGGTTGGTAATTTGGTTTCAATTTCTATAAAGTTTGGTGAGACTCAAAGGAAGATATTTTACAAGAATGGTCAAAATTGTAGCACTGGAGATGTTTAAACAACTACAAAACATTTGATCTAACATTTTCCATGATGCAACTCAATAGCATCTTTTACTAGATGCCTCCTGTCTCCTTAATGACAATTGCTTGCAAACCCCACACTCCAGATAACAAGGCAGACCTTCTGTTTTGAGCCAAGATAAGCATGATGACATCACCAGGGCCCCATTCAGAGCCAAAGAAGACATTATACAACTTCTTTACAAGCTGTGTTGTACTCCTTGTGACAGGTAAACTCAACTTTAAGTGTAAACTCCCTTCAGTGCTAAGGCATTACAATAGCAATCACTCAATGAAAACTTGCATAGACTACTAGGAAGGTAGAATGGGCTCCTTTAGCCTACATGTCTGATGTAAACCTTTTGAAGTCTTGGTTGCATAACATACGCAGTGTAAATGAAGTCTAGTAGCTTGTTTTTGTAGTCTAGGTGTGGACTTTTGCCCCTGCAGTTGTCTAGGTGAGCTCTACTGTACAGTAGGCGCTTTCCCACGCCTTTCTCCTACAACTCCTCGTGTGTCTGTGGAGAAAGAGGAGAGGGGAGGTGGAGTGGAGTGGTGGGTTACAGTCCTGGAATGTGCGCGCGCTCCCGATTCTCTCTTTTCTCTGTTCTCGTCGGTGGCGGCGCGCGGCACACACAGAGACTCGTGTGCGCGCGCAGCCCGCGACAGGTCTGGAAGTGCAAGGAGGAGGCAGGACAACGCTGCTGCTGGAGCGGGGAATGATGGCGGTGAGCAAGAAGAAGGGACAAGTTTGATACTGTAAAACTGGGGCATTGTTGGCGATATTTCGGCGCCTAACACGATGAAGCAAATAAGAGGTAAAAGCTTTACAAAGTTGTTTGTCTTTGTGCGGCGTTGTGTTGGTAGCCAGAGTTAACATTTTCAACGGCTCGTACTTGAAATGCCACAATGAAATGTTCAGACTGAGGCAGTAACGCTCGAGTTGTCTAGAACTGTTTAGTCCTGTGAGTTTAACTTTATTTCTCATTTGTATCTGTGTTTTAGCCTTATCAACGGCACTGACTATGTCTAACCGGTTGAAGTTAGTACAGTAAAAGTAAAAACCTGGTTTAGTTACTTCCACGCTCAATGATTCTGGTTTAACGTTCACTAACGCCAGCAGTAAGACTCGTCGAATTCCATACAAACGGCTGGACACGAGAACGTTAACTTTCCAACTCGGTTAAAGTTAACCCAACGTTTATATATGTTCAATCTTACCTTAGGCGGCTACGCATTTTTGATTTGCATGTAGAAAGAGATAATCATGTTACTTATTTTAGGTGACGTACGCTAGGCATAGTGAGATAATGGTATCCGGTTTCTGTATTAACCAATTTTACTGTCCGTTTTTCTCTTTAGATGACTTCGCTGTGAGTGTTTAGTTGAGACTACAGTGCTCCAAAAAAAGCTCCGCCGGACCCATGGCACCGCTCGCGTAAAGTTAAGGGAAAGTAGTTCACCAACAAACAGCAAACGTCTCTCCAAACCAAGCTTTTCTAATTGGGCTGCAGTCATTATCAAGCAAAAATGATCAAAGCGGAAAGCAAAGGAGGCGAGAGGACCCTGAGGAGCGCGTCCCCTCACAGAAATGCATACAAGTCTGACTTTCACGCCATTAAGTGCACCTTTGATGGGCCAAAATCCGAAGGCTCTGCCAAATCATATGCAAATGGGTCCAGTGACACCCGGGAGGACTCAAGGGGGAGGCCTTTTGGGAACCGAGTGAACAAGATCAAGAACATATTCCTACAGATGGATGGCCAACAACAGGAAAGCCAAGAAGGGAAAGTGACTTTAAAGGCTGATGTGACCCCGGTGTCCCCAACGAAGGTGCAAATTCCAGCCAACACTCACAGAGTTAACTTTAACAGTCCTGCAAGCCCAGAATCACATAATTTAGATAAAACACCCAAGGGGGAGGAGGTTGAGATTGACAAAGTGGCTTTGGCAGAGAAGTTTTCTGTGACCAGAAAACTCTTTGAAAGGGGCATCAAAGAGCAGCCTGCAGCTGAAAAACAGTCTCCAAACAGAGTAGTAAACCGTTTGTCTCTTGGAAGTGCTTCTGATGAGGGGAAAAGCACAAGGAGAGTATCAGGATCCGCCGAGACCACTATAAACACAGAGCAATCTCCTACATCAGCAGTTGAATGTCAAGCAGATGGGAATGCTGATATTGACAAAAAAAATGCGTCTAGAGTGTCACTGAATGCAGGACCCATGTCCAAAAGGTTGGAGAATTATATGGCTGAGAATGATTCAGAAGAAAACATCAAAGCTGCTGGGAAAGTAGGAATGGTCTCTACTACAAAACACAGTACCACTGAAAACGTACTGCCTACCTCTCCAACAAGGGACAGCGTACACAAATCTACATCCTCTGTTAAAGAAGCCACTAATTCTAAGCCTGTGACTGATGCACCTGTGACCTCTTTGGGGTCCAAACCAACATTCCCAGTTACAAACGCAGCAAACAAATCTGTTTCTCCAACGACTGATGCCACTAAGAAACCCCTCTCACCGGAGCAAACAACCCCAGTTAGCTATGGGTACAAACGTTCATCATCCAGTGATGGATTTAGTAGGACATCTGTCAGTGGGGATGAAGGCAAGCTACATAGTACACCCCCAAGGGATGCAAAACAGCCTGTTCCCTCAGCTGGTGGTTTCCAGAACACCAACAGGGCGAAATACCCTGAAAAAGCCAGGAGTAATGACGTTGTGGACACTGTGAGTCCTACCAGGGGCAAGCCACCCAGCCAGACCTCGTCCCTGGACTCCAGGGGGGTAGGCATGGTGCGGGCAGAACTGGTAGTGGTCCAAAACGAGTCATCAGAGAGTGAGGAGAATGAGGATGAGAATGTTGAAGATAGCGTGTTTGAGGAGCAGAAGGGGCAAAGCCCCAAAGATTCCCCAACAGATTCTAAAAGAACCTTTCAACCAGAAAAACAGAGCTGTAACCATGCTCACCAAGTCTTAGCGAGAGAGGTTGCAAAAGAGTCACAAAGGATAGAAGAAACTGTGGGTGAAGGTAGAGTCTTGGAGGACAACAATCAATATGGGTTAAAAGAGGAGAGTTCATTTGTGAGTGAAGATGGGGACGTTAATTGTGAGGAAAATGATGAGGTAGCAGAGGAGGAGAGTGAGATGGAGGATCAGGTGGGCAGGAGCATCCTGGATAGAGCATCACCGGTAGTGTATGGTATAGAGAACGCAGCATTTGTGGATGACAGAGATGTAGAGCAGGTCCTCAGGGAAGAAGATGAGGAGGAGGAAGAAGAAGAAGAGGAAGATCGGGTCTATGAGGAGTATGATGACCGGTACGAGGCCCCTGGTCTGTCAGATGAGGAGGAACCTCCCCTTAAGAGGAAAATCAAGTTCTCCACTGATCCCATTCAGGTAAGCAATTTGAGCTGTGTTGTTTACTTATGAACTATTCGTGCTTCGCTCTAGCTCTTAAAAACATATTGCACAACACCATCATTATAAACCACTGACTCACTGACTCAGCAATCATGTCTGACCCAGGTGTTACCCAGCAGACACGCCACAAATTTGAGGTGGCTGAGAATTAATGCTTTTGTCGTGCAATGTTGATGTCACAGCTGCTGCACGGTATCATTAGACAAGCTTGTCAAATTTCAGAAAGTCTTAGTAATGGTTCATTACATTTTACCAGAGACATAAGGGGCAGGACAACCTAATCACATTAAGTGCAGTAACTCTATAGGAGAGGGAGAGGGGAGCATTTATGGGACAAGGGGTAGCAACATTGTTTGTGGTATTTTTTGAAGTATAGTTGACATTGCATAAGAGTTTGTGAAAGCAGGACCACAGCTGAACAAGGGCAGCAGTGAGGTAGGGACATGTGAAACTTTAGACTGTACAGTAAGAAAAGCCTGTCTGCCCCTGAGTCACTGCATTACATGGGTACTTTTTTTCACTAAGAGTAGTTCCCATCCGTCCATGAATCATGCCTCACACTCATGAGGGACTTTTCACTTCTCCCCACCATGGATATGATGAATTTAGGGATTTTATTCACCTAAATAATCCTTTTTAAAGACAATGGATATATTATCTTGTTTTCACTTGGGAATTGCTGATATTATTTCCTTTGATTGTTTCTTGAACTGTTAAAAAAGAGAAATCTATCAAATGACGCAGCCTTAAAGTCCAGGATATGACACCATTTTATTGCAGTTTTGAAGTAACACAAGTCCCTGTAGTCTCACGTAGTCTCTAGCTTTGCAGTCTTGTACTCCAAACTGACTTTCTAGTTTGTTATCTTTTTCAGTATTGCCCCACTTCTAGGCTGTAAACATTGCCAGTTGGTGTTTAAGAGCTGTGGTGGAAGTGGAGGTAATCTTCTACCAAAGATATTCCACCAGCACCATATCTACACAACATTTAGCTAAAACAGGGGAGAACAAATCACTCCAGTGCATTCCACATAGCTTGTGAACAGCTCAGTGTTTATCCAGGCCTCGAAATGCACTGTTATCTCAGGGTGTGGACCCCCCCCTCCATCCCAGTTATCCCGGCAGGGGGTCCTGGGAGAGGGGACCAGAAGCTGACCTGGAGCGGAGGGGACACAAACAACAGCGCGCCTCCTCTTCCCAAAGTGGAGCTATGTCAGAGTCAGAGATCAACAAAGCTTTGTAGTTCACAACAATATGCTGAACTGTGTCTCGTCTATGTAGAAGTTCACATGCTGCTCATAACAACTGTGACACAGAGACTTTATGCATAAGAAAAATACTGTACTCAAAGTTACTTTTGATAAGTAGTTGTTAGTAGTTATCAGTGTACAACAGTGTGTAATTGAAACACACTTTTCACACATTGTCAGTATACATACAGCATTTACCATAATGAGTGAAGCTGGTAGTCCTGCAATGTTGAGCTGCTTTTTCTCAATTAACTGATTGATCAGTTACCCATAAGAGGTCAAAAAAATTTATTTTAAAATTGTGTTTTCTTAAGCAAGATATATTATACTATATATAGATATTTTGTTCACTATCACATAAGGCAAAAAAGCAGCAAATGATTGTATTGAGAAACTAGAACTAGGTCATGTTTGCAATATATTCAACATGAATAACTGAAATTAAATATTTCCAAATTAATCTTCACTTTCCTTCTACTGGAATGATCATATTAGCCCTAATCCATAACCTTCCAATAATGACAACCTCTTTGGTGGATTTATGATTGATAAATTATATTATGTTGACCTATTCAAACTTTGATGTCACACTTCTAAGACCTTGAAACAAGATTGGTACAGTCATTCAATTCATTTTAGATGTATAATTCAGTTAATATGAATTATTGAATTATTTTGACTTTTAGAAATAAATATTTAGTAGAATTCTTGGAAGAATGTTCAAAGATCCCAGACGGTAACGGATACATGCTAAATGAAAGAAATGTGCAGTGCAGATAAGCTGCAAGTCCAAAAATGTCCAAGCACTCTCTGAAGTTTCCAATGAGCTTTTTATGTAATTGCACGACTGGTTGCATGCAAAGGACACGCTGGAAAGAACACAGAGAGATTTGTCAAAACAATGACATGCATGGATTAAAACCATGGGGTCAAGGTTACGTGGTATGCACATTAGCCAATTAAGTCACACAAATGTCCCACAGCCAACCTTTCTACCTGTGGCCCGGCTAACAAAGGCCTCCCGCCAGCACTGCATCACTCTCCACAGTCTGCTAGTCAAAGCTGGCACTGGAAATCCAGCACACTCGAGTTGTAGCATACTATGAGAGAGGAAGTGCTTTGTGCTTCTTGCTAACAAGGGGATTGGGTCCCTACGTAACCCGAGTGCGCTTGACGGAGGAGGTGTCCTGTGTGGAAGAAAGGTCCTCCTTTGTAAAGTGAATGAGTTCAACATGTATCACCCTTATCAGGGTTGGAAGACAGACTTCAGTCAGGATTAGTGCAGTTTAATAATTCCTAAAAGTGAAAGTCTTGTGTCAAGCACAACATTGGATGTTTCTGGGTGCTACATGCATGTACTGTTCTTGATAAAGCTAAAATAAATGTAGGATGAAGTTGAAAAAGTGCTGCAGTTAGGGCCGATGTCAAACATTACTTTTTGTGAGAAGATTCTTCTGTGTAACACACAGTCACACTTTAGTGGGGCATTGAGATGCTGCATTCCCTTTGCTGCTGCGTCAGTATATAAGTTTGCTATACCCTCTGGCTTTATGAGCACAGTATAAATATTGCACCACTGCTTCAAATGATATCATTGCTTTTAGTCAGGAGGTTGTTTCCTTTATACATGCAAATAAAAAACCGGGCCTGTAATATAAGACTTGTGTGTCTAGGCATGTTCTTATCCGGAGGAAGTTTTAAACCTTAGATCACTGTTGTTCAGCAGTAAGCAGTTTCAGTTTCTACTGGATTTCCCTTCCGTCTGAACCCTGAATGTTTTGGCAAAAATCCAGGACTTATTGAATGATTAACGCTCCCCTGTCGAGGTGTGTCATCTCCTTGGGGACAAAGGCATTTTCAGAGTTATGTGGGATCTGGAGCAAGGCTGTCTTTGTTTTTGTGTCTCATGTTGCGTATAAGGACACTTGGAGCAAGAGTCAAAAACCAGTTAACCATTACAAATAGAAAAAGTCTTGAACCAGGATCTGCACCTGTTGCTTTGCCCTACCCCCACAGAGTCACTGGAATAACCACCAGCAGTTATTGGTCAAGTGAACACATTGTCACTTCTCCAACATGCAGGCTGTGGTAAACGTTCATTGTAGCTAAAAGAATTCAACATTTTGTCTTTGTTAGCCCTGTAGATAATTGTGCTGAGCACATTCGTCATTGTTTAGGCATTCAGGACCTGTCAGTTTGGCATGCCTGCAGAAACCTTGCTAGCTATCAACTAGGCTCATGTATATTTTGTTGACATTAATTTGGAGCTGTATAACAAGATTGTTATGGGCGCCTGCCTTGTGCTTTTTCTGTAAAACTCATGGAAGTGCATTCTGCCAAGCCTGGGGCTTTGTCAGGTCTTTTTTAAGGTAGGAATCTTGAGGAATCCTATGATTTGATGCTCTTTTTTTCTGTCCAGATATTATTGAGAATCCAATTTCCAACAGAATAGACTAAACAGGATGCACTTTATTTAGACTTCTACTCTATTGAAATGCAATATGAAACAGAACAGGCAGTTGACTGTTCAGAAGGTCCCTTTCTGACTGAGAAGGACAAAAAAACAAAAGTTCAAGTATGTAACTTATAAAAAACAGCAATTACTTCGGGGCATATAGTTTTCTTTCTGTGCAAGAATTATGAAATGGAAGTGTAATTAACAAACCAACCAACGCCGCGAGTTAGATGGGTTTTTTTTAGAAAATGATGTGTGGGGTGCTGGTTGAGCTCAATGGTTAGATTGCGCATCCCATATACAGAGGCTACAGTCCTCGATGCGGTCTCAGGTTGGACTTCCTACCTCGGGCTTTTGCCGCGTGTCACCTCCCACTGTCTCTTCCTCACGATCCACTGTCCTCTCTCTGAATAAAGGCATAAAAGGCCAAAAAAAATTATCTTTGAAAAAAGGAAAAGAAAGTGATGTTTGTAGAATGCTTTGCTAATTTTGAGAAAAGCCTTTCTGTTACGAAATTAGATCCAGGGAAAGCCATATTTATCCAAAATGCTGTACAAAGGCAGCTCTTTTGAAATTTAACAGTGAAGCTGGAGTGGTTTTTCTCACCCGTTAGTCAGCTGGTCCTTTATTAGTGCCTGAGTTAGGTTCACTCTACTACTGTGAACTAGAAAGTATCCTCTGTAAATTATAATGTTATTAGACCCGAATTGCCCCACAAACATAAGTGTTAAAGAACAGGATAACTCTAGTGTTAAATTTGGACTCTGGCTCCTGTAGCCAACCCATCCCATAGTGTTATGCTTTCCATTTCCTTTTCCGAGATGGGTCTTCTGTTGGCCAGAGGAATGTGTCTAACAAGACTCCACCCTCATCCAACCAGCAGACAGGCCCTCCCCTTGTAGGATCTGAGTTCCCTGCAGCCACCTGGCCGAGTGGGTGACTCTCCAACAAAACGGGGCAGGAATACTAATGCAGGCAGCTCAATGCTGTTCATTAAACAAGTTGGCTTGGGATGGGTCTGTGGCTGATTGTGATTGCCTTAAATGTAGTCATTATGTGATTACAGATAAATACATTAGCGGATGCTGTGTGTTGTCACTGAAAGTTAACAGTGACTGTGTTAAAGAGTTCAGCAGGCCGCGCAGGACAAAAGTATCTTTTGGAGGCCATTTATATACCAACCTGTTCAACCTGTTTATGTTTGCACTCCTTTGGAAATTTGATTCCATGATAGCGCTCAGCTGTTCTCCGACTCCACCTCTTCCTGCTAAATGTCATACATTAACACATGGAACATTAACATTGTTGTCTCAGTTAAAGTCAATCAGCGTCTACTTAACAAAATGTTTATAATTCAAAGGGCACACACACAGAAAGCACTAGATATATATTTAGGTCTTTCTCCTGGTGTGTTTACACAGGATCTAAAAACCGGGCCCCATGCCGTCTACCATAATTACTCTATGATCTGCGCCAGGCCGCTACCCCTTCCCCAGCTTGCTCTCACAGTGTGTTTTGATTTGTCTTCTACTTACATTACAATCTCCCCAATCCATTGGTCAGCCCTCTTTTTGCACTGGCAAGAGATTTCTCTGGTTTGCTTTTCCTCACAGCTGCTGACTCATTTCCCACATTGGTATTCTCTTTTGGGGAGGGGTCTGAGGGAATGATGGGTTTTAGTTCTGGGTGTGGGCATATGTACATCTGTGCGTGTAAGCGCTCATAGAGCAGACAGACCGCTGCAGTTGTTGAAGATGGATGAAAAGCCCACACATACTGCTGGGAGCTATCGTTTAGGAGGAAGTGGAAATATGAAGATGCCATAGCAGTCTTCTGATCCACATCACAGCGTCTGTGACCGCAGTTATAATTACAGGAAAGAAATGTCCATTAAAGAACATGTAAAAATGTAAACTTAAAGAGAAGCTGTAACTTCTTTTGTCTCTTCTTTTTTCGGTCTGTCTGGTCAACAGCTGAGTGTTTTGGTTCTGGCTGATCTTCGTCGGGACATGTGCAGAACCATAAATGAAAATGGTTGTTCATTCTGATAACTAAAGACAGTGATGAGAGTGAGCAGTGTGCAAGGGAGAGGCTAATAAAGAGATTGATTTCTGTCTTTCTTGCAAAGAAAACAGTGGTTGAGTGATTAGGTTTCAGCAAAGAACAGAACATTGTTCGGAAAAGGCCCGGGAGTCCATGGCAACGGGAAAGTCAGACATTGGAGTCGAGGGGAGATAGAGGGGAGAATCCAGTCTGAATGGTTGCTGCTCAGCTAATGCCAAGGGTGAAGTGGTGCTTCCTACGTTCTATTAGCCTACATTTCAACTCTTAATTACTCAAGTCTCCAAAGTCTAAACTAAAATGCATCTTTCATCCTTGATGAAATTTCTGTCTGCTCTAGTTTTTTTTTAATCCACTTTCAACAGTCTAAATTAGAAGTTAATAGGCTTTGTCGGTCCTATTTATACAGGCGCTTTCAAGCTTGTTGTTCAGAATTGCTTTAAAGATGCAAATTGGATAAAAATGTTGTTGGTGTTGGTTATTAAAAAAGTTAAAATCTTCAGTGTTCGGTGCTGTAGCCTTGTCATTGTGTGTTAAAGAGAAAACCTAACCAATGAAATGTAGTACAATGCACGATCTGTAAAAGTATGGCAAGAAGCTGAATGGAGTATAAAAGAAAGGACAAGGACTCACTGTGGTTGATGAAAGGTTGAGGCCCCATGGGGAGCAATCCGGCCTGTACCACAGAGCTGCAGTAATGTGCAAAAAAAAGGTTCTAATCTCTTTTTCTAATCTGGGAGGCTTCATGAGAGAGGCACCTGCAAGTGTGCCAAAACCAGTACTTCTATATCATAACACGCTAGGATTCCACTTAGATAAATGTGTGTGGAAATTGGACGTTGTAAAACAGAAATAGTTGTCATAATTCACTTTGAAAAATTGAGTGTTCACTTGGTTATTCTGGCAACCTTACTATCTGCACTGTTTTGGGCTGTGTCCAAAGGCTACACAGTGAGGAGACAGAAAGACAGAGAGGAGAGGGAGATTGTTTGTAGTTGATTCATCAAGTCTGGACTCGCTGCAGGATCTAAACCTCAGACTCTTTGCCCAGAATGGAAATGTTTACATGATTGCATCATACATCCTTGTGGCAAATGTCTCAATCAATCCTACTGTCCTATAGTCCTTTTCTATTTTGACAGTTGCCCTTGTTGTTAGATAGTTTGATTTTTTGGTTGTTTTACTGTTCCTATGATGTCCTAGCAAACTGCTATTTTGCGCAACATATTTACACGTTCTCTTTAAAAAGAACCTCGGAAATATTGAGCAAGTGTTTTTATCGCAAAATTGTTTTCCAGGAAACTCTAATTTAATATTGTTTGAGGAACGCAGGGACTTTAAATATGCCACCTTGAAAAGAATCAGCAGCTTAATGGCAGGGTTCGCAGGACTGCTGTGACCCCAAATGAACCTCACACTATTATTTCATTGTTATAACTGAGTCACGACAGGTGGTCATCTTTAATCCATTTTAGGCCCAAAATTGTCATGCTCACTTTTGCGTGACTGCGGGAGTGGATTACAAAAACCATATCTGCCTGGTATGAGTGGTATTCAAGGTAAATAGCACAGCGATTTGTTGTGTGTCATGTCCCTCCAGGCTGGAGTTGAGTACAGGGTCATGCCCGTTGAGCGAATGTTAAGGGATTAGTTGTTCTTTTTTGGTTGTATTGTTCTATATTTTGTCCTTTTTGTCGTACTGATGACAACTCTCTTTGCCTCTGAACATTGATCTTTGCTCCATCCACTGCTTAGCTCTTCCCAGCTGTGCCCTACTTTCCACGCTGCTCATGTTCTGCCGCACAGTGTGTATTAGCTTTATAATTCCAACCAGACAGCAGCCCCTGGGACACATCCAGTGTGTTGCAAGGTCTGCCTGCAGAAGTTCACAACTTCTTAAACATCTGATGAAAGTCTCAAGAGTATGTCTACTTCATCTTCTGCCTCTGACACTTGATGTATGTCTGTTCAATAATGTCACTAAAGATGCAGAAGAGTTGAGGATGCAGTGTGCAGTTGTGTTAAGTTATTCAGCACTATTATCTCTGCCAGAGACTTTGAGAACATTGGCCACAGATGATAAATAGAGGAATGATTTCAATGTCAGTGGTCCAATCATCATAAAAGGGCTCAGCTGTAGCTCAGCAGCTCTCAAAGTGTGCTCAGTGGTGCACTCGTACCTTAATTTCACTCGTAAACGGTGAAATTCTCGCTCCAAATGAAGAATTTGTCCTTGTTTTTCCTGCCAAGATAAATAGAAATAACTCAAAAGTGAAAATAATATCCCTCTAGCTGAGGAAATCCTGTTCATTCTTCTCTTCATAAAGCTGTCTGATGGTTAACTGCCTGGTAAAGACATAAAAAGTGTATTGACGCTGTGCAATTGATATTTTTGACCAACGCAGGTCTTCAGTACCTTCTCCAACGAGGATTATGATCGGCGCAACGATGATGTGGACCCTGTCGCAGCGTCTGCAGAGTATGAGCTGGAGAAGAGAGTGGAGAAGATGGATGTGTTCCCTGTGGAGATCGAGAAAGGTGAAGGTCAAGTCCTATATGTCGGCAAGCAGTGTGGATCATTTCATAAAAAATTGTGTCTTCAATGTGCAATTAAATCCTACAGTGTACATATACATAAAAGCTCACACAGCGACTGATCATTATTTAAACACTGTATGTCAGAGTTCATACCTTCTCTGTGTTCAGGAGACAATGGACTTGGCATCAGCATCATAGGAATGGGAGTGGGAGCTGACCAGGGTCTGGAGAAGCTCGGCATTTTTGTGAAAACAATAACAGAGGGAGGAGCAGCTGAGAATGACGGACGGTGAGTTCAAGCACCGACACCTCCTTTTTGCTAACCCACCATTTACATCTTGTTTGGGTAAAAAACAAAACTTTACAGGAGTCACTTTTCAGGTTTTGTAAACAACCGGAACTACAGCACGCATTCACTGCACAACCACAACAAGTTTAAATGACACACGCTAGGAATTACTCATCCCCTCAGGGCTCAGTGACACACAAGGCACAAACAACTGGATTTATTTATAGCCTCCAGAGGAAGTTAAAGAAAATAATCTCACTACTTATGTTTCCCAAGCATTTTTTCATAATGTTTCATCACACGCTGAACTGAGGCGTCTGTGTTCTTTTATATTTACTACTATCTGTGTTTTGAAAATCTTTCCTTGTATTTACCTTCTTCTGAATTTCCAGCATACAGGTGAACGACCAGATAGTGGAGGTGGATGGTATCAGTCTGGTGGGCGTCACCCAACTGTTTGCAGCCACTGTCCTGAAGAACACCAAAGGCACCGTGAGGTCAGCTCAGAGTCTGTTTTCTTGACACGTAGAAACAACCTTATTGAAAGACTCGGTTGGTTAAGACTGAGCCGCTGCTTTGTAAACCGCAGGTTCCTGATTGGACGGGAGAAGCCAGGCACACAAAGCGAGGTAGCCCGCCTCATAAGCGAGACACTAGAGCAGGAGAAGAACCAGCACCAACAACAACACCTAGATGACCCCTATGACCACTCGACAGAGGAGGTGAGTCAGCTGGTCAGATCTTAGAATTTCATTTTACAATGTTTACAACAAGCGACGTACATCTGAGAGTTAATACAACACAAGCAACGATCAAGACAGGAGGGAACACAGTCAACAGACAGCTTCAAGTGCGACTGGACACTGGTGCCGACAGGCAGTGCACTTCATCATCATCATGAATATCCTAATCAACATCAACAACATCCTCAATGTTGACATCATCAACAGCATCACTATCATTAAGTGCAGAGGTGTTCATGAAAGAACTTGGTCTTTAGCTTTCTCTTAAAGGTGAAAGGGACTGTTTGGTAACTCATTCCACCACCGGGGGACTACAGAGAAGAAGAGTCTAGTTGCCCTTTCATTGGCAGAGCGTAGTGGGCGGGAGGGAGTGTAGCAGGAGCCGTTTTGGTTGCTGTTTTGTAAGCAAGCAACAGGGTTTTGAATTTGATGCGAGCGGCAACTGGGAGCCAGTGGAGGGATATGAACAGTGGAGTATTGTGCCGTTTTGGGTTGATTGAAGACCGGTCACGCTGCTGCGTTCTGGATCATCTGCAGAGGTTTGAATGTGCGTGCAGCAAAGCCTGCCAGTAGGGAGTTCTTCATCAGAAAACCCAGTCGCTGCTCATCCTCATGGTGTGTTCATGTCATATGGGTGGATGATGGAGATGCTAAAGTTACCTGTATTAACTTGTGAGCGTACATATCATTAGGAGTGTTGTATGATTGCAGAACTGGTCATGTGAGGATTAAAGTGACTTTAGCTGATGTGAGGTTTTCACGCATCCATAATTACAACATGGATGTTGACACGAACACTCCGAACAAGTCAGAAACTTGCAATTACGAAAACTACGACAGGACACGAACACAGCATTAGCCCCTTTGCAACGCCCAGTTTGATCCCACTCAGGGGCAGGAGCAGGGTGCAGCTGGCTGTGAGTAAGCCATGTGTCACAATTCTTCTGCTATGTTGGAAGGTGTTCATTCGACCGCTGCCTGTCTGCCTGAGTTGTGAAATGTTTGCTTTCTGAAGTTCAAGCAGCCACAAGCCCCGGGTTTTATGAAAGAGAGACAGGGCAGGGAATATATGTGGGATTGACTGGAGCAGACAGAGAAAATACAGAGATGTTGTTTAACTTACATTGAGGAAATGGAAGCTCTTTTGGTATGCAAAGCCTGTGTATAGGTGTGTTAGCAGGCTTGTTGTTCATTGTGAGTAATGTTCATGTTAGTTTGCTCGATACTGCGTGCTTGGTTGCGATGTATTGATTATAACGTTTCTCCCAGACTGTGGGGATACGTGCGACTGGGAGTGTTGTTGACACACGCTGGGCATGTTCTAAGCTATGCAGGGTGTGTTGGTGTTTGCAGTGTGTGATGCCATGTGTGATGCCATATTTCAGGAGGAGCGATATGAGGAGGAGGAAGGAACAAACGATAGGATTCTGGGTTCCAATTTCTCTCCAGGGCGGAACGTAGAGGTGTTTGAGCTGCCTGATACGGAGGCTTTGTTTTTGCCGAGCAACATGGACAGCTCTCAGATGGCCTTCAAGTTCAAAGAGGTATTACCCACATCTCATCAGAGTTATATTCTGTATAGACCACCAAAAACATGTAGCAATAAGTGTAAACAAATCTAATATTTCCTTATTTTTGTTCCATAGCTGCAGCTCAAACACGGCATTGTTAACGCTGAAATAGGTCAACTAAAGGAAAAGGTATGATGAAGGAGAAATACGATTTATTCAATGTTGTAGTTTTTTAAAGTTTGGAATAATCACATAAACAAGAGAAATACATGTATGATATACTAATCACAAATTAATATACATTAAGAAGAACCCTCTAAAAGTAACACGTCACTTTCTCTGTACAGCTAAGAGCATCTGAGGAGGACAAGTCATTGTGGGAAGCCAGAGAGTCTGCACTGGAGCAAAAAATCGAAGATAGCAACGAAAAAATCCTGAAGCTGGAGAGTTACTGGCTGGAGGCCCAGGCTCTGTGTAAGAGTGTGAATGAACAATTAGCTGAGACTCAGGCGCAGCATGAGACCCTGGACAAAAAGTACAACAAGGCTAAGAAGCTGCTAAAGGACTACCAACAGAAGTGAGTCTGTCTGGAGATGCACAACATTTCACTGTTAAAGGATCAATGCTGTTGGATTCAGTGGTTTACCGAAGTCAATTTATTCTTTTAACACATTTAACAATCAGAATGTTGACCTAAAATAATGTGTGTAAAAACTGTATACAACTAGAGTAAGAAGTAAAATACAATAGACAAGTTGCACTGAATCATAGAATATAACCAGGCATAAGCAGTTTGAAAAGATGTCCGTAGGTGGGATTTAAAACTACATGGACTTTACTAACTACTACTAAACGGAGAGAAGACACTGTCCATATACAGTAGACCAGAGAAGCCTACGTGAGCAATAGTGTTGAGCGACTTATAAACTGGTTTCAAACTATGCAGTGCTTCAGAAAACAAAAGTATTTAGATAAGAGGCACACCAGTTCAATGTTTTCAACATAGATAACAATGTAATAGTTGCAATGCATGGTTTTAGTCTGAAAACAGCCAAAAAACACTGAAGAGCCGACTCAGGACTACGGTGCCTCCATAGACCTGAAATGATTTGTCTTAAAAGGAACTAGACAGGTCTTCTTAGTCATATTGCATGTCATAAAATGATGCAGAATATGATATTAAAGTATTTATGATAGGGGTGGGAATCGCAGGTTAACAATACGATATGTGACACACGATAATATCATGATACAGTGATTCTGCTATAATTGATTTATTGCAAGACAATCATATGATACATCACACTATCTGATTAACTGAAGAGCACAATATGCCCCTAAAAAGGTGACGTACAGGATTAATGTATTATTCACTGCAACTGGGTGTCAGTTTCATAGATTGACACAAATTGAGATAAACAATGATGCCGTGACTCAAATTGGCAGGGAGATCCATTTAGAGCGAATACAATATATTATAATATTAAAATATCGATATTTGTCGCCAGCGATGTGATAAATGTATCACACCAGTCGCGACGACAATATATTGCGAAATTTTGTCCCACCCCTAATTTATGATAGACAGTTTAAATTTCAAGTTCATGAGCAGGAATAATATTTAGAGTGACAAGAAGTAAGCTTCTTGTGTGGTAAGAAATTTGACTGCTAATAATAACTTCAGAGCAGGAGTTAAGGACAAGAAATCATTTTCTCACGGAGCCCTGGTTGTATGTAGCCATGTCAGTTCTTGTTTTATTTACTGAGGTTTTAACATATTGGTCTTTCTGCTGCCACCCCGATACAAAGGACTTTAATGGAAGTTTCTTTGTGGTGTTCAAAGCATTGAAAGTTAACATTTGAAAAACCCCTCCCAGAAACAATGTCTTTGTTTCTAAGTTTGCAGGAAAACAACTGAAACTGTTTATAGACCTCACTGTAAACTGTTTTTGACATATTATTTTTAAAATAATCGATAAACCTCAGAATACACAAACACCATGCTGTAGAAATAGTAAATGTTTTTGTGGTGGGGGACAGTTAACAAAGGGAATATGAAACCAAAACTACATAGATTGACAGCATAACTTTGTGTGATTGTGGTGAACTGGCTCTTTTATTCATCGGACTAATGGGAGGGACTGAGACAACAGCTTGTGTGGTGTTATTCTTGCTAATATACAACCAGGCACTACAACAAATATACAGGCAATTTAAACAGTTATTAGATGCTGTATTGGTTTTTTTCTGTCTATGGGATTTGATGAAATATATCCTTGTTAAACCAAGACAGGAACCCAGATTTTCACATGAATAGAAACATGTTTACAAGCCAAAGAACTGATGGGAAACTGATTTTCATTGTTTCTTCCCCAGAGAGATAGACTTTGTGAAGAAAGAGGAGGAGCTGAAAAAAGTTCTAGATGAAAAAGACAAGTGGTACAAGGAGCAGCTGGAGAGCTTGCAGAACAGGGTAAGAAGATTCGTATTCACTGCAGTCTTTAAAATACACAAACCAAAGCTATATAATGAGCCTAAGTGTTGTTTCATACACAGATTGCTCTCCTGGAGTCCAAAGGGGACTCGGGTGTGGAGCCTCAGAGTGGTCAGGACTCGGCAACAGACGGGACATCGAGCGTTCAAGACTCGGTCACCAACACACAATCTGTTGACTCCCTGCTAGGTACAAAGCTTACTAGAATAAAATTCAGTACAAAACGGAAGTAAACACGTCACACTTAGATTGTGTCATCTGTTAAACATTCACACACATCATAAACTGCAGTGACTCTGGTAAATGATTAAAACGGTGCACAGTGTCTTATGACTCACTCGGTATGTTTTTCTCCTGTGCAGAACACGACTGGAGTGATTTGGTCCCTGAGACGGAGCGCTTGGACACCAGCGTACACAGAGCTAAAGGCCTGCTGGCTCAGAAAGCCAAACGTCAGCCACCATCGAGAAGCAAACTGAAGGAGAGCCTCGCAGTGGCTTCAAGTCACTCTCAGGTCAGCCAGGAAATGCTGATAGAACTGCACACAAAATACCCATATTGTTTCAGCATGTGTTTGGATTGAACCGTCAGCCACCTGAGTCCTGATTTAATGTATGACACGGAATCTGAAACTCAGTTAAAGGCACATTTATGTTAAAGTTTTTAGAGGCAAAGCTAATGGTGGTGGAAGGAAGCAGAAGCAGAGGACATGTTTACTTAAGGGAGCATTTCGCCCCGGAAAAGCCACTGTCAGTCAAAGCTGGTGTTCTCTGTAATCGATAGAAGCAATAATATTTGATGACGACGAGAATATACCGGTGGATCGTCTAAAAACATCTTCAGGTCTGCAGTCTACATTTCAAACCGAGACATGCAACTTTTGAACGAGACATGACATCTGAGGCAGGCATCCTAGATTTAGGGAAGTGTAATTTAGCAAGCTCCCTGGCCTCCACCAGATGATATGTTTTACGTAGTCTGGCGGAGGTTTTCCAGGGCCCATTGGAGAAGTGGATAGCGTCCTCCAAAGGCACAGAGCAAAATTCCTTTTTTTCCCCTACCATAATGGCATTAGGTCCCCATAATAGCATGATAGGACTGAGGTTGAAAATCGGCAAACTGGCCCTTTAAGTAATATTTCACTTTGTAGATATGAGCTGGCCAATCACATCGAACAAGATGGGATTTTAAACAGTGAATGTAGCTGACTATTTAACCGCCACTTCTTCTGAGATGCATGATGTGTGTCATGTACAGTGTGTGCGTACCTGACTTAGCCAATCAGAACTCTAGATCAGAGCTCCCTGTTATATAAATGGTGTCCATCTCCTCTTCCTTGCATTGTCCTTGTAAATAATTAGCTTTGTCCCCACAGGAAACTGAAGAAGAGGATGACCAGGCCGAGCAGGAATCTCCCAGGAGGAGGAGGTCCATTCAGGAGAGCCTGTCCCTCCCAGTGCCTGTGTGCTATCCTGGGAATGGACAGAAAGAAGATCCATTAGAGGCTAGAGATGCATCCAAGGGTAAGGCAGAGCTGTCCAGCAGCCCGTCTTTGTCGGCCTCGCTGGGAGACAGTGTTGAAAGCAGCGGAAGCCCCTCTTTGTCTCCTCAAAAAGACACCTTGTCGCCACACTCCCCCTCTGGATTTATGCGCAATGCCAAGAAGAGGGAGTCCAAAGGCAAGAGCAAAGAGCTCAAAGGTATGCAAGGCCAGGTTAAGTGACTGCTTTAGCTGTGCTTTCTGTTGCATTGTCACTGAGCCTGATTGTTATTGTTTAATTTCAGAGGAGCTAAATGAGCCCTCATCAGCGGGGAAACCTAAAAGACGATTTCCAGACTTTGGGTGAGTCACCATAGCGATCGCTGTCGTTTGTTCCCAAGTTTCCAACATTTTTGCGCTTATTAAATAAAAAATGTTACTGGTCATCAACAGAGGCCTGCGGAAGTCAGGGGGCAAAGGAAAAAAACATGACAAGGAGGCTATGAGGGCATCGTTGGACAGCAGGTACGGTAGATGTATTGGATGTAAATATTGATCTACTCCAGACTAGCGTTCTACTTTCTTACTGCCAAATGTTAATATCTTCCCGTCTTATCTGATGGTTCATGTGAGGTCATTTTAAAAGCAACACTTCAGGCTGTCACATTTGTTAGCCTAAGTGTGCAAAGCTATATTGACCTCTTTTCTCCACTGCTTAGAGGATCTGCAGAGTTACTGGAGGAGTCTGGAGGGAACCTCTCCCCTGCAGAGTCAATGACCTCCATCCCTACCTGCATGCCCTTCTCCTGGTTTGGAGACAAAGAGAGGGACAGAGACAGAGAGCCCTCGTCTTCCAGCAGCAGTCTGCCATACACTGCAGCAGAGAACAGCAGTGAGCAAAGCCAGGATCGTAAAAATAAGGTATGTAACCTGAAGTGAAAATACAGAGTGTTAGTATGCACAGAGGTATTAGTTTTGTGGTGTTTATTATTACAAAATAAGACTGAGATGTACCATTAGTGGGGTCGTGAACTTGATCCCTGTGCAGCCTCCACTGTCATAATATACTGTTATCCTCACTGAAGGAGTAAAACCAGTAGACGCATAATCCAGACACGTGCCTTCTTCGTCCAGATCTCCAAATAAGCTTCAACATACAAAGGATACAAAAACTGGATCCATATGTCAACCATTAGAGAGACTAGCAGGGAAGATCTGGTGGCTTTGTGCAAGTAGTGACACATCAAACGCATCCAGTGAAATGCATGGCTGACTGTCATCCAGGCTGCGGTTGGGCCGGAGCTCCCATGATGCTGTTTAATGAGTTCAAGACACAGGCTGAGCCGAGAAGATGTTATAACTATGAGAAAAAGTTTGGTTTTTTATTGCTTTTTACATTGTGGTAGTTTTTGTTAGTGCTTCGCTACCTGGACGTTTATCTCACTCAACCGTGTTTCCTTCAAACAGACAAATCTCTCCTGGTCTTCTTTATTCAGTCGATCATTAGATTTGGTACAGTATATACGCATTTTTGTTTCACCTTTGATTGTAGACGACACGGTAGAGAACTAACAATTTGTAATTTCTTACCCCAATACATCCTGGTATATGTGTTGGCAAATTCGGAATTTCTATGTGGGTATGTGGTAGTGTTACGACTAATTATAAATATATTATAATAGATTAAATAACTAATGTTATCTAATTTCCCATTTTCCAGCCTTGTGGCTTCTATGGGAGTAAACAAATGTAAACAGTAGTGTCTTGAGCTTGTTGCACCAGCTAATCAGAAGTTTGATTTGTGTGTCAGTGAGCACTAACTGCTACATCGTAACTAACTTGTATAATGCAACTTATTTTTTATAAAGTAATCCCTGTAACATGCTGAAACTAAGCTGTGTTTAAACTTGCACATAGCTGGTGCAGCAGCCTGAAGGTATTGACAACATTTCCTGGAGGGATGCACCGATCGATCGGACACCTATCGGCCAATTTGGGCACTAATTAGGGGATCGGTGATGAGCTGATCACCTTTCAAAGTGCCGATCACTCCAACCGACGTAAAATTATGACCCACTTTTGCGCACAGCACAAAGCAGATTAATAATTATTTTTCCAGCAGTGACAGCGAAGGCAAATGCAACACTCGTGTTCTGAGGCAGAACCCGTGCTCTGCTGGAATTACCAGCGTCACTCGAGGCAAAGTTTAGACGTCGGGCAATATTTATCCCAGGGAAGTGATTAGAAGTTAGCAAGATTCACTCAACGGATGCAGGCGCTCGCTTAACCAGGAAATCCTGCAGCATGCGCTACTCCTGCTCCAGTGGCATAGCGTCGCCGCTCTGTGACCCACAGAGACCACAGACTGTTACAGTTGTTAAACTTTCCTTGTTTGCACTTGCCTATGATGTGCAGCACACTTAATTGTTCTGAGCAGTGCAGTTATCAACTGCAATTGCGAATAAACACAAAGATCATAATGTAACTGTTCTTTCTTTGTGATTTTTATATTCTTAGAAAGTTTGGAGAAATGCATTTAAATCTGTGATTGGATCGGTGATCGGCAGATGTCACTATTAAAAAATCGCTAATGTGTATCGGCTCTAATAATCCTGATCGGTGCATCCCTAATTTCCCTGATTTCAAATGTAATATTTTTGTCTAAAAACAAAAACAAAAGTGAAACTTGAGGGTAACTTCTCAACCAAAGTGAAACATTACCCCATACCTGAAGTGTGTGTTTGTTTATGTCAGTAGAAGTAGCGTGTTGGTTGTGTAGATTAGTAGTTGTTGATGTAGTTCTGGTGGTGGATTGGTTTTGATTGTTGTGTGATTGTTGGGCTATTTAGTACTTGACATTACGCCTGTCTTTCACGTGTTGATCAACGAAGTCACTCACTGCTCACATTAATGACCTGAATAGCTGCAACAGTTTTAATCATTAATCTAATCTAACTGAGTCCTCACATGTGTTGTTTGTTTGCCTCTCCTAGCACAGAAGTGTTGTGTGGTGATGTGCTACTTCAGTAAATGCGTTCCTTGTTTCCACTTGTTCCAGAGTTTTTCAGTCATAGATGATTCTAACCCTGCCAGTCCCAGTTCAGACATCTCTGGGTTAGTCGCTGAACCCAATCTGTCTGGGCGCTCGCACACTTTAATCTTCTCTTCCAGCGAGGTGAGTGCTCTCCTTGTTGCGCAGTCACAAAAGCCGTGTGGGACGCCTTGATGCAGCTGAAAGGGGACATTCTCAAGCATGCTCTTTGAGCCCCCACTCCCCTCCCTCTTGCTTTCATTTGCCTAGATTTAATTGTGAATGCAGAGGGAACGTTAGAGAGCTGCATGTGTGTGTTAAAGCTGTTTAGTTTTGTGTTAAAACAAAGTGTTGTGGCTTAGCTTTTTCTTCAGTCAGCTGTGATGTTTGCCTCTGTTAGAACCGTCAACTAGTGCTTCATGTTCTTTACAAGCTTTGGCAGACCACAGGGCCATGTTGACTGCTGCTCGCTCGCTGGTGTTTCAGCATCTGTTTTTATGCTCATATTAAAGTGTGAAGTGTCTCAGTCTTTCTCAGTATGATGCACACACAGAGCTGCAGCTGAGAATGTTAGTGGTGTTTATCTGTCATTGCACGCCTGTTTTCTTTGTGCTACCTTGGGATATTTGTACACTATTTTTTCCAGCAGACTTTGCTCCAAATATTCTCTTTGGTTTTATTTTTATTAAAATCTATTGGTTTTAAATTTACTTCTTTAGTCTTTTGTAGGTTTTACTTTTTGTAAAAGCCTCCCCTCCCAAACCTGAACTACTTTTCAGCATTTTCGCAACATAAATAATGTATGAAATAATAAAAATCAGAGGATAAGCATTGACTCAAGTTATTTTTGGGATGATGCTTTTCATCACGTGTTACGTTACTGTGTACATTGGACAGCTATCCAAACAGCATCAGCTCAGCTGTGTTTATTTTTGGATGAGTCGAGTATGTCAACATATGACATCAGATAGTAAAAGTAGAGTAAAAGTCTAGAGGTGGTTGAACCCACTTATATATTCTGTAAAGAAACATTTATTTAACATCATTTAAACAGAAATAATGAAGTTGCAATGCTCAGTGTGTTCATTTCTCTAATATGTGTTTGTGTGTTGTCTGTGTCCTCTGTAGACTTTAGACGATGAGCCGGTTCCTACAGGAAAAGAGTATCAGTGGCAGAACCGGCCTGTCTGTGACTGGACCAATCAACAGGTCTGTCACTGGCTGATGGGCATGAATATGGACCAATACACACCTGAATTCACAGCTAAGGGAGTGGACGGCCAGCAGCTCCTGCAGTTAGACAGTGACAAGCTGAAGGTAAATTAAAAAAACATTTGATAATAATTACAATAAGTTATCAATATGGTTAGGCATTCATAGTGTTAGTCATGGAACAATCATGTTTTACATTTGTTATAGCAAAAAAAAAAAAAAAAAAAAGTCACTTTTTAGTCCGGATCTGTCAGGCTTTGACTGCCCCCTTGTGGCCACAGTTATATTTTCCAGCCGAAGGAAGAGGTGACTCAGTAATTCCAGTTTAATATCTTAGATTTCTGAAACATTAGAGGGTGAAAGGAATATTAAGGATAGTAGTGAGAGAAAATGATACAATATTATATAAGGATGATGTTTTAAATCAGGATAATACACAGTAGATTCCTATATAACAGATCTGGATTAAGTCTAGTTGTTACATACTTAGAATAAGTAGTATAGTAACATATTTCTATTTTTCTTTGGTGTGTTGTATATGATAGTACATTAGATATCTGTGTTTTTTTTGCTTTTGTGCTGAAAACAAGAAACACAAAGTATTATACGAGGCTCTGGGTAATTTATTCCACCATAACTGCCAGTACAGCTCCGGCAGGTCACAGTAGCTACTAGCAGTTCCCCTGGCAGGTTCTGACAGCCAAGAGAACTGCCACTACACCTCTGGCAGGTCACGGTAGCTACTGGCAGTTCACCTGGCAGCTACCGGATATGCCACAGCCAGCTACCACTACCACAATTAAGCTTGCCCTCGCTCTCTTTTTGAGCATTTTCTGAGAGTGAAGATGAAATGATTAGATGTACAGCTTCATCATTGAAGACAAGTGGTTGCAGCCCTACTTTGGTGTCATGTCATGAGATGTGTTGATGTCATTGTTCTGCTCTTAATCTGTGCACTTTCTCTGCAGGCACTCGGTGTGTCCAGTCAGAGCGACCGTTCCACCATCAAGAAGAAGCTGAAGGACATGCGTAAGGCTCAGGAGAAGCTGGAGAAACAGAGAGAGAAAAAAGAGAAGGAGGTTCGACGCAGCGGCAGACTACCACTCAGTACTGACTCTGTCTGCTGAGGCGGCTCTGCACTCCGAATTCACGCAGCTCATAAAGTTAATCTTAGCAGAACCCAGAGCGACGCTTTTTTTTATACTTTGGTGCCATGATGTTCATGTCACGTGGTGTTTACGCCAGCAACCAGAAAGCAAGACTGCCAGTGATGTAGCTGTTCTGACTGAGGTGCCAGGTGTGATTACTTCACATGCGGTATCTCCTGTTTCCTTTTCTTATCAGTTTCACCCAAATGTTTTAACAAATTGAAGCTCAAACCATTTTAACTTAAAGTCAAGGAATGTCAAAAAAAAAAAAAAGTCGGATATGTGACCAAAAAGGAATTTTTTACCACTAAAAAGCTAGAAGCTAATCTTATAAAAAAGTCTGTAAGAGATCAGATGTAGTTTGCAGATCATGCACATGTTTACCTATGAAAGTCAGATGTATACTGCTTTTTCAGCATTTTATATTGTTGCTAGGTTAACCTGCCTGTTTCCATGTACAAGTCTTTTGCAGTTATTGTACAGTCAGAAAAAAAAGCACTATATTTGTCTTTTGAGCTTCAGTGGGCGACAAGGTTTTAAATGTATGAATACGTTTTATACATGTGCCGACTAACTGCATATCATTTTTTTATTTTACCTAAATATCATTGTTCATTTTATACTATCGAAATTTTCTACTAAGTAGAATAGCCATGCTGTCGATTTTTGCTGAATGAAAGGCAACAAACAAATCAAGTAGGGGTGATGCGAATGCTGCTTCCGCTGTCTCTGACTCTGGCTGTGTGTCACTGAGATGGGACTGCGATGCTCCATGTAAAAAAATACACACAGCAAGCAGGTCTGCTACACGCACACACCTGACGGATCCGTGAGACGGTAAGATGTGCCTACGACAAGGACTTGTGTGAGTCGGGAGCACAGCGTCGCGTATGAATGTGAGGCTGAAGGATGAATTGTTCACAGCCAAACCGAAGTGCTTCTTTTTCTTCTTCTTCTCAAGCATGACTCCATGTCCTGTAAAGAGTACGACATGTTGGACTGCAGGAAAATCAAGTGTTCCGACGTCTTCCGACCCGGAGAAATGTTTCTTGGTACATACAGCATCAATAAACTAATTTTGACTTTATGAGGTACGTCCGCTACCTTCTTGCTTCAGTTTATTTTTACATCCACACTTTCATACACAGAGGCTGCTATGCAAAGTGCCAGTCTCCAATCAGGATCTAACTAACCATTCATGCACAGTCACACACCTTTGGCTATGCCTTCTGGAGCAATTTGGGGTTCAGTGTCTTACCCAAGGACACTTGTTGACTGTAGGGGCCAGGGATCAAACCGCCAACCTTCCGACTGAAAGAAGCCCCACTGCACCACTGGGCCACAGTCTCCCTCAAATAGAATAATACGACCCCATTATTAAGTGAGGTTGTATTATCTGCAGGGCTGTTCAACGGTAATGTTTATTTATTATGGCTTTTGGCCTTTATCTATAGGACAGCTGAAGAGAGACAGGAAATGTGGGGGGAGAGAGTGGGGGCTGAGCTAAACCTGCGCCCCAGTTCAACTGTACTGTTAACTGTATCGATAAATGTGTTTTTCAAGTGTCACAGTTTTCTGATTCTCATAATCGATTAGGCAAAAGTTGTCAGATAAACAGTGAAACTTGTTGTGCATCTATCCAAACATTTCCTCTAATAATTCATAACATTTCTTAGGAGAATTATGTCACCTGGACTGCACAGCCAAACAGATGTCCCTTTAGAGTTCGCTGTAGTGATGCTACACTGTCTTAACCAAGAAACATAAGTAGCCTGAAATCTAATGTCACAAAGAGCTGATCCACTTTTAATTCCATACCATAGCAAGAGACTTTATTTGTACATGATGCATACAGCTTGGCTGCTTTAGTGTAACATGGAAAATATGAAAAATAGCTTATTTAACAGGATGAGTTGTAACTACAGAAACCCAAATGTACTGTATGTAGCTCTCTCATACTGAGAAAACAAGGTTGATGTTGTTTCAAGTTTGCTCCATATTTGCGAATGAACAGAGTTTAAAAAAAAACTAAACATGTTGCAAACCAACCAAAACATATCAGCCTACACAATTTCATAATATTATTCATAATCTATCTTTTGTAACAAACCCAAAAAAAAGGTGCAAAACTGCCGTTTACAAGTGGTAAAACTATATTTTGTATCACATGCTTGCATACATCGTCCAACTAAAGAAGAAATGACCTAATGAGAAAAGTTAAACCAAAAACAAGTTTTAGCAGAATGTAACAGAAGTGCAACATGGAGTATCAAAGATCAGATGGAGCAGGGCTGCAAAATCTCGACATGCAGACTGTAACAGTTTCACCTTCAGCAAAATAGAAGCAGCTAAGCTATTAAACACAAGCTGTAAACAAACTGTAAAGACATTTCATCAACACAGACGTGGTTTATACCTTAAAGGACGAGTTCACCAAATTAAAGCGTTTTCCCTCTAAACCCTTAGTGTAACATTACATGTGTCGGGTTCCCTTTGCTTTTTTCAAGCACCAATAAATTACTCTTTCAATTCCTCACAAATATATGTTATTGTTCTATCTCAATATATATCTGCAGTACAGACAGACTAAAACATGTTTGAGCTGATTTAGAAACAGTGACGTTACAGTTTGTCACCAGAAAGCGCTAAAAGACAAACATCAGTTTACTCAGTCATGTGTAGTAGAATCAGCCTCAAAGTTCCAGTTTCCATCAGGCTCTCAACCTCAAGGCTTTCCTTAAACTGGTCCTGTTTACTTTCCGTCATACTCCATACTGCTACCAGTAGGGGCAAGAAGGGAAATGTTTAAGAGTATTTATTGTTCTTTAAGAACTATGGCACTAAAACTTTGTTCTATCTGGTCTGTTGTCTTTTTACTTTCTGTGCAAGGAAATCTGAACGGATTCATTGTTCTATTCACACACATACACACACACTCACACACTCACCACCATTCATTTGCAAGAACCTCTCTTGTGCCCTTTGCCAGAGGACCACAGCCTTTATCTAGAAAAGTATCTAGAAACTGCGAAACGTCGTCATGTCCTTGGGCTCTTTGCTGGGGACGCACCAGTCGTCGGCCTCGTGGATCGTCTTGTAGTGTTTCCAGGCCGACTTGTTGTACACGGGCAGCCTCTCGATGGACTCAGTGGAGAGTGCCTGACATACGAAGGAGAGGGTAACGTTAAAAACAGTATGAACATTGTGCGTGCTTGTGAGCCATGTTGTCAAAAATGACTCACCCGAATGTAGATCACAGCATCGGTCCCGTATCCCTCCAGAGAGTAGAGCTTCAGGTCGCCTTGAAAGTAGCGAGCATAGAGGCGAGAGATGGGCAGACCGTACCCGTACCCAGCCTGGATTCCCAAAAAAATGTGCCCCTGAGTTAATTTCCCAGCTTTAGTGCAACTGAGGCACAAGAATGAAAATCAGAGTACTGACCAGAGGAGCAGCCCGGGCTCCGTCCATGCTGGGCCGAGGAGCCGTGGAGTACGTGTAGGTAAACAACCTGTCAATCTTCCGCAGAGGCACGCCTCCTCCACGATCGCTCACCTGAAGAAGAACATGCGTGCTGAAAAATATCCTCATCCAGTAATTGAATGTTCAAGAACCAGACAGTGAATGCAGCAGGGCGGTTTAGATACAGCAGCACTGATTTTACCTTCACCGTCAGATCTTCAGATCCCAAAGCGACCTGCGCCTGGACGGGAGGATACTCCATGGCGTCGCCGTATAACTCCATGGTGGCCCGCATGGCGTTCTGCGACAATGAGAGTGCACAAATGTAAGAGAAGGTGAATTTAAAAAAAACATGTAACTGTTTCAAATGAACAAGTGATGGGTTGGTAAGTTAATCCTACCTTAAACAGCTCGAACACCATGTGATACAAATGGGACGGAACATAGACCACTGTGGTTGGTTTGTCCTTCTCTTCAACTGTCAGGACAAACAGGTTAGACTCAGTATTACTTAGACTCTATATTTATACATTTCTTAATAATGCAAAAGTGTGACACAAAAATGATGTCATTTAAATAACTAAAGGAGCTTTTTTTCTGATAGAGTACAAATTACCGTTGAATTCCTCCAGCACCAGCTCAGGAGAGTTCATGTAGTACCGGTCACAGAGGTTTCGTGCATTTTCGTACGCATCTACGAGGAAAAGGTTTGTTTTCAAAAAGACTAAGAGTGACGTGTGACGGTGTCAGAAGATGTCAAGCTTGTGACTCGTCAAATGTTCCTTCTCACCTCTGATAACGTCGCTGACACGACAGTGAGGATCAATGCTGCCGATCTGTTTGGGATGTGCCGGGTTCACCTTCACCTTCCCACCGAAGAGGAGAGCTGGAATTCAAACACACAGGGATGTGACCAGGCACTACAGTATAATGACTTGAATGATAGGACAACAAAAAGAAATTTTAGGCATACATTTCTCTCACTGAAACATGCTGCTTTATTCCTGCAAAAAGTAAACATTACATAAAACATAAAAAAATTGATGGTATTTATGATAAAGACAATAATCACATCCATAAAGTAGATGCATAAATGATGGACACAGGACATCTTTTTCCAAAGCCAAATATTTTCGCTACGCAGGCTGACTTTATATTTGCCTTGTAATGTCTCACACTGAAATAAACAGTTCACTCTCTTAAAGGTGCAGATAAAGTTTTGTCATTCAAGTGTATTTAAAAATTAGTCATCGCAACATCAAACATTGTGTTTGGGTGTGGTCTGCTGATTCCTGTTTCACTGTGGAGGTGACGTCAAAAGGTTGCAGTGTTTACATTTGGATTTTGTTAAGTCTTCTGGACAAAAATAAGTTTTGTAAAAATTTGTTGGCTGAATTTTGACATTTGCTTTTTTTTTCTCAATGGAAGTGAGGTCATTTTTGACCCCTAAAAAACATCTTATGCAGGAAGCTCATTCATAGGACTATGAAAAATTGCAAATACGTATGCATGTTGTTTGTAAAGTTCCATGTTTTCTCCTTGTTTAAATTGAAGAAATTAATGATGCTATGAGGAATAAGTTATGTGAGCTAGGTCTCCATTTCCAAACAAGTACAACTTCACATGACAAACAGAGAACTTCTTTTTGAAGTAGAAGAGGATCTACTCACTGTGCTGGTTGAGCAACATCCTGATGGATATCCTGCTCATGTAGAAACGATCTAGAAAATACTGAACGTTTTGGCTGACGACCGGGTCAGTGCCGTAGGTCTCCTTGTACTCCACAACTCCCTGAGCCATGGTGGGAATCACATCATTGTGCCGATTTCTGATCTTTATGACTGCATCTGTGAAACTAAATAAACACACAATGATCATGACGAGGCGTAAAGAATTAGATGAGTTATTTCGAGGCTAAAAAGTACAGTTTAAGTTTAAATTTACTTACTCATACGTGACCTTTTCATCATCTGCATTTTTGTCTTTAAATTTGAGAATTTCCTGAAGACTTTGCATGTACCTACACGAGAAAACAAAAATCCTCAGTATCCATGTATATCATAATACTCTAGAGATCAGTAAGGGAAAACAGAACAAAGCCTGCTTACCAGCCCTGGACCAACCGGACTGAAGGAGTCCTCAGTAAGTTGTCTGGCAACAAGTTGATCTCTTTCATGATGTTGGCCAACCTCACTGGCAACTCCTGCCTGAGGAAGGCGAAGGATGTTTTCTCACAAGCGTTTTCTGAGCCTGAAGGAGGTAAATACAGCGAGAAATGTCACAAATCACTTGTGTTTATAATAGCATACATAGTATAATGTATGCATATGCTATAGGAGATGTTAAATGACCCCGTGTTGCCCTCATAGGATTACTCGTTATGTGAAATAATATACAATTGTATTCCAACAGTATATTTACAGTTTGTACTGCGAAAGCCATCACAGGGCTATTACATTGATATGTAATGGCTGTATGGTAGATATTGTTAATCTGACTGGAATGTTGGACTCCACATGTGTATGAAGCAAGTTGCCAGATAATTTGATATACCAAATATATGATAGGATATTTGTTTGAACTGCTCACAATACATGGATATGCAGGGTTAGGGTTAAGGTTAACCCAAGAAAAAAGATGTGATCGACGGCCTTAAATGTAACATATCGTCATATAGACACAAGTGATGAAGTGTGTGTTCATCCTCTTACCAAAGTCCAGGAACTGCTTCATTGAAAGAGGGGACGGTGAGAATTTAGAGTAATAGTCGATGTCCTTCCCAATGGACACGCTGCTCCTCAGAAACCTTAAAATCCTCATCCTGACAGGCCCAGGAGCAGCTCACGTGGAGAACGATGCTTATTCCGTTGGTGTCACAGATAGTAAAGGTACTAATGAAGTGTGATCACAGGTGACATCCACAGTTAAGCCACGCAGTACCCGTTAGCTTAAACTATGTTGACATTAGCTCTATGCTAACTTCAGATGTTAGCAAACACACTCCTGATACCAACGCTCGGCTATTAAGGGATTTTTTGGTGAAATGTGTGCACCCATAGTCATGGCAAATGTTAAATGTATTTTATTTTCTCCCTTGCTTCAATTCTTCAAAGCTAAATCATTAGAGGTAACTTCAAAATGTCAACACAGCAACGAGGCTGAGTACAGCTAGCTAATTCAAAGAGAGATAACTGTGTCAAGAGAAGTGACGTCAGTACTTTGTTGAGATACTTTGTCAACACTTTACTAGTATGAATATGCTCCAGTTTCCCTAGGATTTTAAAATAGCAAATAAGAAATATGAAGCTATACAGTTATTATTTTAATATGTAGTAAAGTATTTTTTAAAGAGTTAACAATATGCAATATCTTAGGAAACTGTAAACGTATGAATTCCTTTAGAAAAATGACATATGTGTATGACAAATATCCCGTTTTGAACGTAATATTTGCATTTAACCAATCTTTGGGTTCCTCTCTTTGTCTTTACATTTTGATTAGTTTATTTAGCTATTTATTCGAACAGTGTTAAAATATTTGTCAATGATACTGAGACATTTTTGTCGGACAGCTTTATTTAAAGAAACGTAAATTTGTTTGTACTTGTGCGGAATCGTTGTTTATTTCTTATTTAAGTTTCGGTTGCCTTTCCCCAAACTCAATTTTACTGAGTGTCTGTTTCCCTGAGGTTTGCATTTCAGGCAGCGAGCTGTACCAATTAAATTCTAGCTTGAGTCTGATCAGGATTGTGGTTGGGTGTTTAGACTGTCAATTTTGTCCAAGGGGCGGGATTTGTTCACTGGCAGACAAAACTCAGGGCAAATATCAACGGGTGTAGTCCTAACTGCCGTCATTTCCTTTAGTCGACTACAGAGATGCCTGTTGGGGAAATGTAAGGCAGCGGGCCACGTTTTTGTGAAGGATGAGTTGTTAGTTTTTGGTCGCTACCTGGGTCAAGATAATGCGAACAAACTTGTGATTGACTTTATTAACCGCTAACGTCTGGAAAGGTAAAGTAGGAGTCAAAGTGTTTCCTTGGTAACTTCAGTCGAACCAGCTCGTTTCACTGACCCGCCAAAAGCCCCGTGAGGTTCAACGAGGAAGTGACCATTTTGAACGTTTTCAGTGTCGTTGTTATTATCCTCCCCGGAGAGAAAATGAGTGGCGGATTCAACTTCGGGCAAACGGGCTTCAATTTCGGAGCCCAGAAGCCCACAGCCGCGGCCCCGGCTACGGGCTTTGGACTGACAGGCTCTGCACCTGCAGCTACCGGAGGGGGCTTCTCCTTTGGGGTTGCCCCACCGGCCCCCACTAACCCTCCCGGCTCGTTCAGCTTTGGCACCCCGGCAAAGAGCACAGCAGCCGGTGGAGGTTTCTCCTTTGGGACCCCCACCAACACATTTGGCATGGGTACGACTCCTCAACCCACAGCAGCAGCAGCAGGACTGACTTTTGGCTCCACAGTAGCTCCAGCCGCGGGGTCAGGGTTCACCTTGGGAACGGGTATGCCTGCACAGACCACCGCTGCTGCCCCTGCAGGAGGGGGCTTCACCTTTGGGACTCCAGCTCAAGCTCAAGCGCAACCCCAACCCCAACCCCAACCCCAACTCCAACTCCAACCCCAACCCCAACCCCAACCCCAACCTGCAGCAGCAGCGCCTGTTCCAGCCGCTGCACCAGCAGCATCAACAGCAGCAGGCAGCATGTCATTCGGAGGGTTCAGCTTTGGATCCAAAGTCCAGGTGACCACAGCTCCAGCCCCTACTGCTGCCACGGGTGGGGGCTTCAGCTTTGGAGCCAGTACCCCCTCCATCCTCACCCTGGGCACCCAGCCCCAGCCAGCCGCTACCGCTGCAGCCACAACAGGTCAGGGTGGAGGATTTGCCTTTGGGATTAAACCCTCATCCACCCCAGCTCCTCCTGCAGTGACTCAGATGGCCCCTGCGCCTGGCCCGTCTCTTTTTGCTACACCTGTCTCTACAGCAGCAGCCGCTGGGGCTGCAGCCGCTGCTACTGCCACTGCAACAGGTACAGGCTTTGCTTTGGGTGTAGCTCCAACTTCAGCAGCAAGCACGGTTGCTGCCGCTGCTGCTGCTGCCGCCGCTGCTGCAGCAACAACCACAGCAGCTGGTGGAGGTCTGGCTTTCATGCTCAAACCTCTGGGGGCAGCTCCCTCCACCCTCGCCCCGGCCTCTATTGCGACAACTGCAGCTGCCACGACAGGCCTTGCTACAGGATTCAGCCTCGGGCTCAAACCTGTTACTGGTATAAGTGCCATAACAACCGCTGCAGCTCCAACACTCACTACAACCACCGCTCCTCCAGTGATGACCTACGCCCAGCTAGAGGGTCTCATTAACAAGTGGAGTCTAGAGCTGGAGGACCAGGAGAGACATTTCTTGCAGCAGGCAACTCAGGTGAACGCGTGGGACCGCATGCTGGTGGAGAACGGGGAGAAGATCACAGCTCTGCATAAGGAGATGGAGAAGGTGAAGCTTGACCAGAGGAGGCTAAACCAGGAGCTGGACTTCATCCTGTCCCAGCAGAAGGAGCTGGAGGACTTACTCTGCCCTCTTGAGGAGTCTGTGAAAGAGCAAAGTGGAACCATCTACATGCAGAACGCCGACGAGGAGCGCGAAAGAACGTACAAGCTCGCAGAGAACGTGGACGCGCAGCTGAAGAGGATGTCGCAGGACCTGAAGGAGATCATCGAGCACCTGAACACGTCAAGCGGCCCGGCAGACACCAGCGACCCGGTGAGATGATGCCTCGTTTAAATTAAACCGTCTTTAACAAATCTTTGGGTGATTTTACATTTATTGTTGTAAATGGTATTAACTCGATTCTCTTCTTCTCTTCCGCAGCTTCAACAGATCTGTAAAATCCTCAACACCCACATGGATTCACTTCAGTGGATCGATCAGAACTCGGTGCTCCTGCAGAGACGAGTGGAGGAAGTGTCCAAACTGTGCGACAACCAGCGCAAGGAGCAGGAGAAAACCTTTCGATTAACATTTGACTGATCTGCAATAAAAATATAGACGTGTATAATGACATGATGCTAATTTTGATCCTTTTTCTCTGGTAAACATAAAGACAGATGTCATTCATCACAACTCCTGTTAAATTGCTTTTCCTCAGCTGTTTGGAGTCACTTAGGGTTGCTTAAAGATTGATATTTTCAATGTTATAACTTTTATATAGTATAGAGACAATTATAATCTTTTCTCATGTAAATGCTTTGCTTGTTCTAAATAGTACAATTAAATAAATGTCTTGATTAAGGTTCTGTTCTGTTGGATAGCTTCAGCGCCATTTATTTCTGTGGTAGGGATGCACGATATTGGATTTTTTGCCGATATTTTACAACTCATTTAGCCGATTATCGATGCCGATATTTTTTCCCCGCACACCTAATTGCAGAGATCATCAACTCTCTTCTGTATTGGGATTAGCGTACAGTATAATGGTGATACTCTTATCACATTTGTCACAACGGTCAGGGTGACGGGTCTTGAGATGGTTAATCAAGTTTGTAGTGTTGAAAGACTTTGCCTTGGCTCCTCGTCGCATCACCGAAGCTGAGCAGTCATTGCAAATAGCAGTTTTGCTGTCTATTTCGGACACTTTGAAAAACTTCCACACCACGGACATTTTGGCTTCTAGCTCTCTCATGCTGCAGGTAGACACACGTGACATCATCACACTGCGCCACGCAGGTTTTCTTCGCGCCGAGGTCGGCCATTTAATCAAGTATGCAGCAGCCCATTATTTTTAAGCCAATATCGGCTGATACCAAGCCGATAATATCGTGCATCCCTAGTCTGTGTTTTGATCACAGAGGTAGGCCTTGGGGGGGCTGCAGAGTGGTGCAGTTAGCGGTGTTGCCTCACAGCTAGAAGGTTCCTAGTTCGAACCCTTGTTCCTGAGGAGTTTGCATGTTCTCCCTGTGCATGCGTGGGTTCCCTCTGGGTACTCCGGCTTCCTCCCACAGTCTAAAGACATGCTCGTTAGGTTAATAGGTGACTTTAAATTTTCCATATGTGAGCATGTGAGACCTTGTGTGTCTCTGTGTGTCAGCTCTGTGATTGACAAGCGATCAGTCCAGGGTGTAGCACGCCTCTTGCTCAATGGCAGCTGGGATTGGCTCCAGCCCCCACAACCCTGAGCAGGATGAGCGGTATAGATAATGGATGGATGGTTGGCCTTGGGGCATTCATTCACTCTCTTCATGATGAGGGTTACTTTCAAAGGACGCATGACGCTTGACATTGTTTTTACTTTTATATAGAGTTGAAACAGTTGCGTTTCTTGCATATGACAGTGAATTTAAACTATTTAGATAAAAGACAAATGAATCTAAACTTCAAGTAGTTTTCTCTCTCAGATAAGCCAAATAATTTAACTAACTACATTCACAGTTGTGAGGATATTTATTCGTCTTATGTAGTAGTAAAGTGAATATTTTGTAATGTTTGCAATTTGAAGATGTCACATAACGTTGGGCCTTCAGAAATTGTGACGACAGCTCATCGACGAAACAAATATGCAGATTAACAGGAAGGAAATGCCTATCAGTTTTGGTTTATATAGGATGCATGTAATAGATGCTCCAATATATCATATTTTCCTCCCCCCATAATGAATCCAATACATAAACTTGTGTATCTGCTGATACCACAGTACGCCATAATTTACCTGGAATCAGTTCTTCTTTGCTGCTCTAAATAAGGCGCTGCAGCCATGCTGGTCACTGTTTTGGAGAAGCAAAGAGAAGCAGATTTTCTTTCAGGGTTAATGGATTATGGCATCAGATCGGGCATAGATGGCAATATCTGATCCCATATTGAAGGCCATGTCAGAGGCAATTCAGATCAAGTTAATCATATCAAAACAACTCTACATACTAATGGTAATGAACTGGCACTATAGGAATCAATTTTAAGCATTTTTATTACATGACAATACAACAAGACATTTACAATTCATGTTACTTTTCACATCTTCCCTTTGGATTCCTCACATGGAACAAACAGATGCTTCAGTGATGACCTACAGTACAGTGGATGCTACCTGAAGAAGCCACTACAGTGAAAAGAAAGATCAGTTGCATTTACAGTCGCCCACCGTCGTTTGCTCACCTTAGTTATTGTGAAATTATAATGTACCGGAATGTTCCAAAGTGGACAGAAGCCTTTTTGTTGGAAAGTACTGAAACTAGATACAACAACATAAACAAAAACAATAGACTGATTTACATTCATATTACACTGAGCCAGCTGTACCTTCCTTGCATAGATGTCAGGGTTTCATACAGACAGTACAGCTCCAAAGAATTAAGAGTAAACTTTGCCCTTTGTTGCTTGGGTCAGACATAAGACCGAAAAAACTCTTTGGCTGCATTTCATTATTTTATAAAAAAATAAATATACAGTGTGCGAAAGTATTTAAATATTTACAAAACGTACAAAAACATCTTTACAGTGTAAAATAATCAAAAGTCAGGAGCCTGACTAATTCCTGAAAATCACTGAGTTCATCAGATGAACAAAAATCAAAGTTCAGTGTTTGTGGCTGATTTTACAAACAACTTCAATAATCAATTGAAGAGAAAAATGAGTCACGAGTAACTTTCGTTGTCAGTCCAAGTTGTCATCCACTGCTTTTTATCAAACGGATCAAGCTTGACATTCCCGTCTTTACACTCCGGAGATTCCTTTTTGATCCGCACGGCGTGATAACGGGGGACGCTGTCGTCCTGTTTGGAGCGCTGGAAGAATCCACACTGGGAGGAGAGAGATTTCATAGAACACGATGCATTATTAAAAACTGATACATGTGTAGTGTAAAAAAATCAAGAGAGATGTGCAGGAGTGTTCAGCATGCTTTGCAGTTTTTGACAGACAAACAGCCAGGCAGTGAGAGCGATGTCAGCAAAAGCGCCTGCAGAGCACATAACTATTAAAAAACAGCAGAAAATATGAAGCCATTCATTTCTCGTCAAAATTCGAAGTCACATATTGTACAAATATCTGAAACCCTACACAAAGCACTTTTTAAACTTGTGTGTAGTATAAATATTCCTTCATCAGCTCAGTACAATATGTGCCTGCTTGAATTTTACAGCGTTAAAGCAGCTGATCGGGCCGGAAAGTGAGTTCATTAGTCATTGCAGGTATCGCACTCCATGCTGGCAGCTTGTTTTTACCCCTGTTCAGAGTATAAATCAGGCCTCAGCAGAGAGTTTGTCTTTGTCAGAGGGCTGAACATGGATCTCTGCCTTGTGATACGCAGCATCATATTCGTCTTTTGTTGCTCTCTTGAAGAAACCACACTGAGGGGGGAGCAAGGGGGGTGGATTGTTAAGAGTCAGAAATAATAACCACTGTGATTTCTTCCAGCAAACACACGAGAAGATACAGGAGATGTAAATTATTGAGGAAATACCACCTGATATGTCACCTGACCTTTTTTAAAATATCAACCACAGCTCTAATACTCATCCTCAAACAGACGCCACATATCTGTAGTTTCATTTACAAACAATAATAAGCATCAGCTGAAACTCGGGGTCACTGTTGAGTACATTGTGGTCACTTGGTAGCAGATGAATGTGGAAAGTAATAATCATTTTTAATCGGATAAGTAAATACTTTCTGTTTAGGGGAACACAGTTTGACATTGTGGGAAAAACTTGTGTTAGTCAGATAAGAAGATTAACACAACTCATATATCAGAGGCAAAATTAGAACACACATAGTTCTCAAAGAAAGAGCAATTTTTACATTTTACTTTTTGTACAAATTAAACAATACCCTTTTTATTAGTGAGCTTCAGAGCTGCTGGGAGACAGATTGTGTTACAGGCTAGCAGTTCCCCCCTGTATCCAGTCTGTATGCTAAGCTAAGCTAACAAGCTGCTGACTCTAGCAATATCTTTACACTAATTGCTAAAATTTTACATTAGTCCCTTAATAACACTCATGTAACTTTATCAACCAACAATGTAAATGTATGTTTTATTAGGGATGCACGATATTATCAGCATGTTATCGGTATCTGCAGATTGTTGCTTGAAAATGACATATCGGCATCGGCAGATATGTAATTTTTCTGCCGATATTTTCCACCGATAAAACAACGCTTTAATTACGCCTAAATGCTGGATGATTCCCTAAAAAAACTTTACATAATGCTATGACATTAACTCCTAAACGCACTGCCTGCACCACGCCTCGAAGCGTGCAAGATGTCTGCGGTGTGGCAGCTTTTCAGAGTTTCCGAAACGGACAGCAAGGTTGATTTCGTTTTCTGTATTTGTTCTGTGCATTAGGTAAAATTTGCCCTAGTTGTGGCTATTGTCAGGATTGTCTCAGGGAGAGCATCATCCACGCCTGTCTAAGTTGTTTGAATATTACAGATTAATTTGAAAATGTTACAAATAAGTGAATATGGCATTTTGTACATAACATAAGTTTAAGGAGTTTTCTTATATTGCCCAGTGAAATTGTACATTTTAAAAAGCAGTGTATTGTGTTATTTCTGCATGTGTCAGTGGGCCACTACAATAAGAGTAGGCATGATATCAATTCCACTACGGGGGAGACTTGATGTTCTCTGCATTTAGGTCTTTATGTTCTACTGTTTACCAGCTAACATCCCTTTACTCACCTTCCACAGCAGAAACACCAACAAAGCCAAAATCAAGATGCCTGCGAGAACAGCCACCAGTATGATCCACCAGGGAACTCCGCTGTGCTGCGCTACTGCACTGTCTGGGGACACCGTCACTGTCACCTGTCATATGTGAGCGAGGAAAACCAAGAGATCAGGTGAGTTAAGATCAAGACAGTAAACAGTTAACGGTTTTACGTTGGTGTTGGGATACTTACGTTTGTGTCAGGAGTTCTCAGGATCATGTTTTTAGCCTGAGTGTAGAGGACGAGCGAGGCCTTCACAACAATACGCACGTGTGAAAGAGAGGCGTAGTCCTGTGTAACAACAACACAGAGAAAGCTGGTCAGGTAAGACAGTCATAAATCATGAGTGACACATGGAAACACTTTAAATACACTGTGTTACCTCAATAAAGGTCGAGTTCCAAAGACGAGATCTCAGTTCAACTGTTGTACCGTCCAGGCCCTCAAGGGGGCACTTGAGCACCACACATTTGATCTCACTGTCGCAGCTCTACAAAGGAAAGAGTATTACTCATCAAAGAAATCCATACCTTGATAAAAAGGAAGTGGAACACATCCATTCAAAGACTCACCAGGACTTTACTTTTGCCGGACAGTGGAGACATTTTGACGACAGTTTTTCTTTCTCCAATTTCACGTTTTGTCCTGGAGGCCGACGACTCCTGAAAGCACGTTTCCTCTCATTAATTCAAAGTGGAATCAAAGCGGTAGTTAATGTATATATTATATTAGTCATGAATAGGTGTAAAATCACTACCTTAATGTGTTTGAGAGAGCTGATCTCAGACTCAGGAGAGCATGTGATGTCCTGCGGTCCTGTAGATGTGATCTTAACCAGGTAAAGAAGCCATTTCCCATCTTTGTTATATTTGGGCCACTGGATGCGAAGTGAGGCTTTGACTGAAGACTTCCACAAGTTGTTAATCTGAAGGAGAAATCGAGATGTTACACCTTCGTTATCTAGTACAGTAAGACATATCGTATGACAGCAGTGGTATGAGTAAACTTACTCTGAACATATAGTTAATCGAACTCCCGATCTCTTCCTCTGTCTTCATGGCACTTTCACCTTTTACAACACCTCCAAAAGACACCTGATTAGGGCTGGCCTCCCTGATGAATACAACCAACAATATGTATTTCATATGCGGTTGGAGAAACTGTATAAAACCTGGATTTAAACAGTTTGACACACTTACCCACTGACAGACAACGGCAATTCGATTATAACTTTCGCCTTTACTCTAACAGGAACAATATTTTCTTGCACGCTTGTCCTGAAAAATAAAAAATGCACTAATATAGTAAAATACTTTTATTAATGTAAATTGTGCATTATATAACCCACAGCTGCAGCAGCCGTACTCACGTGTGGAGCTGCAGGTCGACGTTGATCTCCGTTGTGTCGAGCGTCATGCCCACAGTGCTCAGGATGATGTAAAAGGAAGTCTGGTGCAAAAAATAAAACAGTGAAAACATTTCTTATTGCGTTTGCCAAATGAAAGCGTGAGGATGAACATGCGGCGGTTAAGACGAGTCTTTACCCGTGAGTCTCTCTTAAAAGGATTCCCCAGCTCGCAGTCGGCCTGAGAGCCATTCTGGTTGGCGGTGCAGAGGATCGGCTTTTCCATCTGGAGAAAGGACACAATGTAAAAGTTAAAAACGTGGATGGTTAATAAAACTACAAATCAGAGGAAGAAATAAAAAATGTAGTTTTGGCACAGTTTTTAAATGTTTAAAACAGTCTTTGATTTTGAATTCACTCTCTTGAGAAGGATTCCCCTCAAATATCTAAGATTACAAACAACTGACATGGTCCCCATTATTCATCCATGCAAAGATGGATCTCATGTACTAAAACAAATGTTATTAAAATGTGCACGTTGAAGTAAAAGAGGTGTATTGGATCCATTTAGCAAGTCCAGTAAGACCTGTGTAAGCAGGATAACACCCACACGGTGTCACTAGTGAGACCGTCCACTTAATAAGTCTTGTTTACCGTTGGTTGATGTGATCGCACTCCAGAGTATGACAGCGTCTCTGGGAAAGCCCCCACCAGCTTCGCCTCGTAAGCATCGTCTCCATTCACGTTGTTGACCGTCACCCGCAGAGCCAAGTCCTTCCTCTCGTAATTCAGATGAAACTGCGGGACGTTGTTCTTCCTGCGGACGCACAAACATAAGCGCTCACTTCAGGCTCAGCTTTAAGGAGCTTGTCGCTTCAAAGACTTGTAATGTTAGAGCTCACATGGGTAACGGGGAGTACATGTCCAGGTTGTTCTGTTTGTAGAATAATTTGTACTCCATCTTCAGTTTGCTCCTGCAGATGTGATCTCTCCCACATCCCTCTTTTACAAAGTTAACCTGCAACAAAACCTCATTCAAACTTTGCTCCACCGGAAACATTTTGTCAACAACTTCCTTTTTAACGCTGAATGTTCACCTCTATGACGTCTTTGCTCGGCTGAGAGGAGTCTAATATGGGCAGAAGCTTAGGGAGGTTGTTCCTCGTCTGTCTTCGTTTAGTGTCCACAATTTGTGCAGACACCTCGATGGGAACGCTTCGCATCTTGTCCTTAATATTGTCCTGAAGAGAAAAACAGTAATATGGAGCAGATTAAAGCTTCTACATGGATTCTGTTAGACAGGAGAAATGTTTAAGAAGATATAATCAGTGTTATATTATTTCTTCGTTCTGCCCGACAAGCTCAGCATTTCAGGATTCTAGCAGTCACAACTCTCATTTAAAGACTGTAATGAAAATGTATAAATGCAGAAAGTGACCTCATAGCAACAGATGTAGCAACAGTGATTTTGATCATTTGTGTAACACATTAAGGCTGCAGTAAGTTTTTTTATTATTGATTAAGGAAATTATTTATCCTTTCTGTGTGGAGTTTGCATGTTCTCCCCGTGCATGTGTGGGTTCCCTCCGAGTACTCCATCTTCCTCGTAGGTGTGAGTGTGAGCATGAATGGTTCTCTGTCTCTATGTGTCCATGTGACCCGCCTTTCGCCCAATGACAGCTGGGATAGACTCCAGCTCTCCCGCGACGATGAACAGGATCAGCGGTATAGATGATGAATGGATGGAAATGATTGACCCATTCATTTACAAATGTTCACTTTTTTCACCTTTATATTTTCCTAAAGCCATGTGATTATTGATCCCATGGTTCTAAACTGGTGGGTCGGGACTGTTTTCAGATGTGTGCTTTAAAAAAAAAACATGGCCAATAGTCTTGCTGCGGTTTTATTTTGAAGAACATGGGTTACCAGTAGCAATGTAGTTTATTCAAACTCCATGTATTCACTGATTGGGTAATCCCACCTACAGTTACATTCTTGAAACTTGATGAGCACGACAGTCGTTGCATTTATGTTTTTTTTGTGTATTTCTGTTGAAAAAAGATGTTGAATTGAATGAATTGTAGAGGGAATATGTTCTTCTTATGCACTGCTTGTCATTTTGGCTAACTACTATTACAATGCTGTTGTGTTTTGTGATGTTGACATACTGTGGTGTTTCGTTGTGTTTCAGGTCTGCACCAATTTGAATAAAATACATTTGAATGGTTAAAAAATGCTAGAAATGGGGCCCTGTATAGCTCAGCCGGTAGAGCATGCGCCCCATGTATAGAGGCTATAGTCCTCGTCGCACTGATCACAGGCTCGACCCCCGGTCTGCCAATCATTTGGTGCATGTCGTCCCCCACTCTCTACTCCCAACATTTCCTGTCTATCTTCAGCTATCCTATAAATAAAGCCAAAGGCCAAAAAAATAATCTTAAAAAAAAAAAGAAAATCTTAGAAATTTGGGTCGCAATTGGTCATTAAGGAAGTGGTGTTGGGTCCTGAGGCTGGACCAGTTGAGAGTCACTGTATTAATCAAACATGTTCAGTTTACTGTCACACAGGGCGGAAAGCAGCAAATCTTCTCATGTGAGACGCTGGAAGCAGATAATGTTTGGGAAATTTAACTGAAAAATGTCTAGATGATTAATCGCTTAACTTTCTCAGGTTACTCAGCTAATTGTTTGGGCGGTTCAATATGTTTGGGACAGGGTTTAAGAGAATGATAGAAGGTGTTTTGTATGCAGGGAACAAAGTTTTCTACCAGCCTGCAACTTCAATAACAAATTTTGCTCTGGAATCACATGTAATGATATATCTGCAAGACTCAGACATGTTACCATGATATTAACTCCACACAGAACAAGCAAAACATGGTGCTCAGATATGTTTACCTTCAGTGTGACTATTATCTTAGTGCACGTTTCCTGTTTTTGGCCGCGGAGGTCCATGGTGGCATTAAACTGGTGGTCTGTGTCTGTGCGGGATTTGTTCAGGAACGTCACTCTGGAGGGAAGCCCCTGTTTCCTGCGCTCCCCGTCCGCCTCGACAGTGTAGCCGATTACTGCAGTGAAGAGGGAAACACGTGTAACAAACACGGCACAGATCTCTGATTTGTAAAATGAGCGTTTTTTTTTACACCTTCACTTACTGAGTCTTGGGTTGTAAGATGAGGGGTTTGCTGTGTAGCTGAAGCAGGCGTCCACGGTGAAGCTGAAGTTAGGAAATTGTGTTTTTTTAACCATTAAAACAGGAAGTTTTGACTCTGAGGCCAGTTTGAATGTAAAAACACTAGACCACCTACCAGATGCTGTTACCACAGGTCTTTATAGTGAGGTCAATTTCCTGTGGAGATATTTTGACGGCTCTCCTGATGCTGATGACTGGCCGTGCCCTGAAAGAAAGGCAGTTAAATGAAGTTTTAATACAAATCAGTAGGAATTAAATTTACTTGTAATGTGTGAGGCATTTAATACCTGTAGATTAGAGCTGTGTCCGACAGAGAGCCCACTGCCAAGTCGGGGTAAGAATTACTGTCCAAGTCCATGTTTCCTGCCAGGGAATATCCAAAGAGTTTCATGTTGTGCGGCTTTCCTGAAAGGATCTGTAGTGAGGAAGGAATATTTTTAGGCTCAGGGTGAGAACTTGATGAGAGAACTAGGGGTTATTTTTCAGCTATAATAACAGGCTGCTTAACTCTTTCCATCACAAGCTAGATGATCTTCATGTGAAAAATGGGGGGGCGTGCCTATTCAAACTCATGAAACATGTTAGCAATCAATAGCCACACATCCAGCAGTAAGAGAGAAAACACTATCATTAATTTACAGTTGTGTTTTTGGCCACTTGACAAATCTAAGTCGACTTTTGGCTCCATTTTTGGTCTCCACCACCTTCTGAGGGAAATATCTGTCTCTTTAGCAGCCGTATGCCTCACTCTTTTCACAAGCGAGTCGCTAACTGTGTCTATTTGCCATTTGTTGCAAGGAAGGTGGTTAAAAGATGTTTTTTTTGAGGGGTTGTAAACAGCTGCAGCTAAAAACTGCACAGACGAGAGTGAGATCGAACCAAAACAGTTACATTTTGGGCTGCAAAGAAAGAAGAATGAGCTAACAGAAAATCTACTCTGAAATTAATAGGGCTGAACTAAAGATGTGTGTGATAATTCTCTGAGGATTGCTCATGATGGCAGATATTCTTTTATATATAATTAATAAGGTGAAATTGTGATTATAGCAACTTTATAAAGAGCTCCACAAAACCCACCTGTGCAGGGCTGCTTTTGATTCCTTGAGCTGAGCCATGATAAATGTAGACTTTTCCTGCACCGCCGTCATCATATGGAGCTCCAACAGCAATGTCTGCATAATAAGGAAGCTAGTTTAGTCGACAGAAACAGATAAAAAATAACATAAATAAGCTTCAAAATGAGTGAGCATTAAAATAAGGTACAGTTACCTTGATATGAGTCTTGATTGATGTCTCCAATGTTCTCCACTGCCAGTCCAAACATTGAGTCTTTGGTCCCGTTCAGACGGACAGGAGTGACTCTTTCCCACCTCCCCGCCTGGTTGATGTAGACGTAAACAGCTCCTCCAATGTCTCTGTCCTTCATGTAGAACTGAGGGGCTCCTACGACTATGTCTTGCCATCTAAATCAAAGAAGGCAGGCATAGTGATTAAGTACCACACATAGCATTATAAAAAAGAAATCTCTACACATTTGTCCGATGTTTACTTATCTTGATTTTTTGACTCTTAAAAATGATTCTGAAAAAACCTTATTTCCCCAAATCATAAAATATCTTTAAGCTGAAGCAGAATGAAAGCATTGAAGCTTGTTCTCACCCATCACCATTCAGGTCAACCACGGCCAGGTCGTACCCAAACGAGGACGCAAGTCCCGGCCCATGCAGAGTGCGCTCCACCAGCAGTCTGCCGGAGGCTTCGTTTTCTTTCCTCAGCAGGACCACGGCTCCACTGTGATTGGCTCTGGGTGCTCCAGCCACCACCGTCAGGCCACGACTCCTCATGATATTGTGCCCCGAATCGAGGGAAAATCCTGAAGCGAGACACAATAGTTTTTTATTACGATTATTCTATCTTGATGCAGTTGCCTTGACTGGCCAGTAGAAGGTGCTAGTGCAGCAACAAGGACAACATCTTTTTCCTGTCATGAACCTCTTTAGCAGCTGGTAACAATGCTCGGGAAAGTACTAACAAAAGGATATTGTTTCTCTTTTAGACAGTTTTAGACAGTTTATTTTTCTTATTAGTTTCAGAATGAAGAATGAAGTTGTTTTCACAAACACAACAGAGAGCTCCTGCTGCAGCGACAGTGAATTCAAGTCAAAAATGTGTCCATGTAAGTCTTTAGCAAACCATCCGTCTTTCACAGGAAATGTTGCTAACCCGAATCTCGAATGCCTTATTATAACTACAGGTGTATATCAATGTGTAGACACTAACCAAGGTAGCTGTTAGCAGGTAGAGGCACCAGCTCCGGGTTCAAGAGATGCTCATCTCCAACCTCATACGGGCCGTCATCATACACGCCCATCTCCAGCAGAGTGTTGTTCTTCTGCTCCACTCGTACAATGCCTGCAGAAAACAACAGATGTAACAGATGTAAATAAGATATATAAAAAATACAGATACAAGTAGAAGAATCACAACAAAAGTTTGAACTGATAAAGTTTTCTATAGGTAGGGGGAAGTCTATGACCTTTCCAGTTGTAGGCTCCTGGTGCTCCAAACACCACGTAATGGTAGTCCTTGGTGAAAGTAGCAGCCAAACCCTGCTGGCAAGATCCAAACATCTCATGGCCTCGTGCTCTGCCCTCACAGAAGTTCCAGTTACCTCCGTCCTCGTCGGAGGCCGTGTCGATGGTCAGGTCCTGACTCAGGACGTAACAGCGCCCGGTGATGTCCCGGGACTCCTGAGGCGTGTTCACAAACAAGCGCCTCTGGTAGCGATGAGCACAGGTCTGGAATTAAAAAAAACACAGCAGGGTTAAAGTTCATACCTTGATTTACAGATTCAGTAACTGAATGTTACTGGGACACTCACCACAATCTTTCCTCCAGGCCCCTGGCTCTGAACCGTCACCCCCATCCACTGATTCTCCTTGTTCTCAATTCGGACGTTCTCTTTCAAAATAAAGCAACAGAAAACGAAGATTTGAGCATTTATTTTAATCTTAGATAGATAGATGATAGATAGATAAATAGGTAACTCACCTTCATTATCAAATACAATGCGCTCACAGTCAGTGGTCTGGGTGATTTCACATTTATAAAGGCCTCCTGTGATGTTGGCTGTCTGTTTTCCCAAAGCTCGAGCTCTGGGTGCTCCGATCAACAGCCTGAAAAAACCCAGTAAAAACAAAGTATTATTTTGTGCTGTTTTACAAGTCATTACTACATCCTGTCACCTTTACCATCTACAACTTCACTGTGCCATTTTCTACGTTTCGAAGCTCCAGAGCAGCTGCGTGTTGAATGTTGTACATGTATGTGAGAAGATCAGCAGTAACGTTGTTGGCATAGCAACAGCAAGAATGCAGGTTTTTCCTGTCTATAAAGAGGATGCAACAGGTCTTGTGCTTGTGTTCTTAAGATACTGATATTGTGGCAACAGCTGGCAGAGGAATCGGTTTCACTTCTGTATGAACATGAATTAAGAACAACAGGGCTCAGAGGTTAACCAACCATAGCACCAACATCCCTGGTCCATTTCAGGTTCATTTGTTATCTGTGGTCTGTTGGATAAATATAAACCATATTTAAATTGCTCAAAATACAAGCATAAAGCGACAGTTGGTTTTGAGGGTGACTTAGTTATCCTAAAGTCATAAGAGTGAAATTACTATTCAACAAGCATCTGAAGCAGGTTTTTAGTGTTCCCATGTTCACACATGGGAAGAGTGACAAAATGAAGTGTACTCAAACAGATATAATGCAAAGTATACTTCAAATTTTGAGTGTGCTGTTTGTGGGTACAATGCAATGCACAAGGAAGGGGATGTTTAGCAGTTTAGGCTCATGTTTAGCAGGTATAACGTTTGTTATTAGTAAGTTAGCATGCTAACACTATAATTGAGAATTATAACAAAGGGAAAACAAAGAACAGCTGAGGATAATGTGGATGTCATCAGTCAGTTTTGAAGGTGTGAAAAACTAAGGGATCACTTAGGTTAAGTTGGGGCGGCTGTGGTCGTCTTTCAGTTGGAAGGTTGACGGTTCGATCCCCAGCTCCCTCAGTCTACATGTCAAAGTGTCCATGGGCAAGACACTGAACCCCAAATTGCTCCCGGTGGCATAGCCAACGGTGTGTGAACGTGACGACTGATTGACAGTTGAGCACTTTACGTAGCAGCCTCTGCCATCAGTGTTTGAATGTGTGTGTGAACGGGTGAAAGTGACATGTAGTGTAAAAGTGCTTTGAGTGGTCGCAAGACTAGAAAAGCGCTATGTAAGTACAGTCCATTTACCGTTACTACCATTTATCTGAAGGGGAATCTCTCTGTACCAAATTGTATGCCAATTCATCCAGTGGCTGTCGAGACATGAAACTCAAAATCACAAAGGTTGAAATCATATTGGCTGCAAAGAAAACGTTTTAATCTAATATTTAAAGAACGTTTTAAGGATGTTTATCATTTCAAATAAAGTTCTTGTAATGTTAAAACTAAGACAAAACGTTTTGACTGCAACATTCTGATGATATTTTCAGGATCTTATTGAGGCCTGAACCATCAGAACGTGATTTATTAAACGTTCCTGAAATGTGATTTGAACATTCTCACTGCAACTTTCTGAAAATGTTTTCAGAGAACGTTCTCCTGCAATGGGAAGGAACATTCTGGGAACCAAATAAGAACTTCACGCTCAAAACATTACCAGAACATCGCAGGTTTGCAGGCAACTTTTACTTCATAATAGTGAGCTAAATCTAAACACAAAAGACCTAAAGCTGTTTTTACACTTGTCTGGTTAAAACACCTATCATATATTTCAGAGGAAGGTTGAGTAAGCACGTCGCGCCTGTCAGTCTGTCAAAAACCTGATTTTGTGATATGAAACAAACTTCAGCACAGGACAGTGGACTAGTGTTCAGACATTCTGCAGAGGGCAAAGGAGCAGTGAGGCAGACAATTTGGAGCGTGTTCACTGTTCTGTCCAAACACAGTTCACCGACCACAGCTTCTGCCCAAACCCACATTCTCACACAGCCTCAACAAGCATGAAAGGAGGATGTGTTTCAAGGGTAAGAGGGATGACATTATCAGCCACACTTATCTGATGAAATGCTTCAACTTTTCTTTCACACACTGACTTTAGGAATCATGACTTCTAAACACAGAACATTATAGCAAAGGAATCTGTTCAATCATGTCATTGTATGTTAACTGGAGGTTTGTGAATTTGGACATGCAGTTTAATCTCTTTGATTTGTCATCAGTGACTTGTGAGCGGTTTTTGAGAGTACATCACTCACACACACACTCACTGGAAATGCTCTGGAAGGTGTAAGCAAAAACAACCAGCATCATGTCTTGGAAAATAAATTCATTTAATCTGACATTATCTCACTACAAGTGACTAATACACATAATAACATCCTGTCAGACCTTTTGGCTTTACTTTAATTTAAAATAATGGGGGACTAATCAGACATAAATTACCTTAAAAAGTAAGCATTGTTCTTTACCCCTCTGAAATGTTGCCACCTTGCCGACTGCATTTGTTACCTTTTGCACATTACTTATACAAGACCTGTGTGGTGAAGAGGGAAAACCATACTGCTTATATTATTTCCTGTCTGTTGTAGCCTAGCTACAGCATGAGGCTAGCAAGCACTGAAATATCACTCTGAGAAAACAACTTTCACAGCTTTGTAGGTCACCTGTATTATTAATCTTGTTAGCAACGGACTGTTAGCTTATGCTCTTTATATTTACTGTTGCTGAGTTTGTTAAACTTTCATTCTGACACAGAACATACAAGGTTTAGATGTGTAAAAGACACTTAATTAACATTCACAATTCTTACTGTTTTTTTAAACAATGGATTTTAGACAGAATAGTGCTAGCTAGCTTAGCTTAGCTCCGCTAGTTGGTTTAAAACGAAGGCTTTGGCCAAAAGTAAACACAATGACAGACTGAACTTACACAGCTGCACACCATGGATAATATTACTAGGCTATTTAACAACACAACTTCATATTCAACTATGAACCCATGGTTCTGCTAAGTGTCATTTATAATGATCATTCAGAGACCTGAAACACTGACTCTCAGTGTGGTCAAGAAAATGTGAGGCCTGACTAAAGACTTGCTCTTAATGGGGTTTAATTGTAACCTTAAAACAGTTCTGCCATCTCTGAAAACTAGGTCAGCTGACCTATAGAAAATAAGTATAATGTACTGTTATTTTAGTACAGTTGCCAAGTATAATTATGAATGCCCAAACTACTTAAATACGATTCTAAAGATGTACATGTCAGGATGGGAAGCTATATAATCATGTTAGAAGCGACCAGCACACATACTGGGAAGGAATTTTCTCAAAGGACGGAGAGGAAATCCTCTCCACCCTTCTCTCCTCCCTGTGACTCTGCAGTTCCTTCTGTAACCCACCTACAGATCTGTGGCTCTCATGTGCTGAACAAGGACTCCTCTGAGGAGGCTGAAGACCAAACTGCAAACAGTAACGCCAAACAAAGCCCAGTGAAACGCAAATACAAACAAGAGCCTTTATAACTTAGCTTCAGTTTTGTCATTTCGGCTTGTGATCTGTAGTATAGCCTACATAGGACCACCATACTTGGATTCTGAGCACAACACAAACAGTACTTTCTGTATCACCAGTGGTGCTGCCAGGCCTGCACAGCATGGGAGACACAGCGCATTATTTGGGATTGCTTTAGATTTGGAGCTGCAAGAATTAATTGATACGTTGATATTCATAAAATGATTCAGCAACTATATTGATAAATAATTAACAGTTTTAGTTATTTTTTAAAGGCTAAAATGCAAAACATTTTCTGGTTCCAGCGTCTGAAACATCATGCTTTTGATGCTTGTCTTTGTCATATCTGACAGTAAACATAATAAATCTGACAGTTTGACAGTTTGACAGATAGAGCAAGTTATCAAATCCTTCCAGCATCGCTGCTAGCTCCTTTCTGCTCATAAGCAGACAAAATCAATGAGGCTGAATGCAGGAAAAACACCATATATGTCGAACCAGTGATACATGTAGAGGAAAACACCTCCAACCTAACAGCAGAGCTACTCAGGAGAGTGACAGCTGTTGAATTTAGCAAGTAACTGAGGGGTAACATTGGCATTTACATGCCAGACTAGCAGACATGTTAGCTAGTTTCTCAGTTTGGAAAAAGGCTTTTTCTGTACTTTATGTTACTTTCTGCAATCAAAGTTGGCTTATAATGTCTATAAATACTGCTAAAATGTAAATTTCAGTTTGACGCATCACACTCACAACATCAAACTGTCTGGAAAAGAGATTCAACTACAGCTGCAGAACGTAATCTAAACAGTAAGCACACACTGGACGGGAATACTGCACCCTTATATATCAAACCTTAAATAGGTAACAGGAAATTGAAGTATACAGAACAAATGTCAGAGGTATATTATGTTTGTATTAAGGCATGATATTTTATTTTTATGGTCTTAATTTAAAGGTCAACTAACTGTGTTTTAGAGGAGCTCAAATGTCAACACGCCAGCTTCATACAGTACAGTGACTCATCCTTATTAAATAAAAGTGTTGACATATCTTTACTGCACTTCTTTCAACTCCAATGGGTCAATATTATATTAGGCCAGCATCAGCCAGGCTACAGCGTGAGACCACGTCCCATCATGCAACATGTCTTTCAATGCGGTGTAAATGGGAATGCATAGTGACGGCTGAGGGTTTACACAGTGATCTCACTGGCCTTTGTTAACAGATGTGGGCCGGTGCTCCTACAGCTGTGCACTCAAAGCCGCAAGAAGTGCTGCAGCTGTTCTAACTGTTGCAGTTTACACACGCACAAACGTAGACACACACATATCTTTGATTGGGGCTGCCCTGTGATTGGCTGAGAAATCATGAAACTTAAAGTTAAAAACGAAGACTTTAAATAAGTTTTTGACCTGTTTTAACTGAATTTGTGAAGCTTTTTCAGACGAGTCAAACTTCAGTGTTAAGTTTGACAGGAATGTCGCCCAGTGATTCACTGATGCGTTTCATCTATCAGGTTACATGGGCACAGATGGCCGTGCATGTCCAGTGGAATGGCCTTTTGCTCTGGTTTCTTTCAGTAGTATTATATCCACATCATTAACTCCACACATTATTCATGGAAGAGTCATCCAGTTGCCTCTTTGCGAGACGCCACATTGTGTCCACGCTCATTCTGAAACATGGATCTCTTCGTTTCGTTTCCAACATGGCTGCATGAATGATTGAATAAGCTATATTTATAACTAATCACTCTAATCACCAGAAGATTTGTTTAATAATTGCACTAAAGTAGAGGAAGATTTGTCTTTTCGCTCTGAAACACAGAATGGATGAAGGGGCAGTTGACTTCATTCCTCTCCTCACATCTGATTCATTACAATCACATTAATGTAAGCAGTGATGACCAGCAGAGCTTTACAGCTGCTGCTGATCATCATCAGACACATGTTCCAATAAGAACAAAAGGAGACAGATGCAGAGTGTGTGACACACTGCCGCTGCTGACGTGTGGTTTCATGAGAGCGGGCAGTGTTCCTCTCGGCTACCTGCTCGCGTGTGCTCTAATGTGCTTTCACTTGACTCGTCTGGATGATTATCTCAGGGTCACATGAGGATTTAGAGCTGAGATCACGGCCGAGACGCGAGGGCTGCTGTTTATTCCATACTCTGTTATAATAACGGGCTGGGTGGAGTGTTTCTGTAGAATAACATTGACGCTTTTTAACCAGGATGTAAAGGGGAAAACTGAGGGGCTGCAAGCAAAACAAAAGCATAGTTTGCTTATTAAGCTATTCATCGTCAGTAGAGCTGAACAACAGGAAACTATTTGGATTAATCTTTTATCACTTTTTAAGCAAGAATGTCTAACCTTCTCTTGTTTCAGTTTGTTAACCAAGAGGAATCTGTTTCCTTTATTGATCTTGTGTGATCATTAACTCAATATTTTTCACTTTTGGTCTGTTGCTCAGAGAACACCAGCAGTTTTATGCTGCCACTTTCAGCTTCATGAAACTGGGACCATCATGTTTCGGTACTTATCAATATTCTACAATCAAGATGACAAAAATCATCATTAATTGAGGGTAACTGGGAGTTCTTGTTTAATGCAAACAACAGTTCAAAACGCCCCTATTATTCAGTTTACTCAAATATGGAACAAAGCAGTAAATCTGCATATTAAAGAGGTCAGAAAATGCAATTTTTTTAACATTTTACTTGAAAAGCGATTGACTGATTATCAAAAATGTTGCAGAGTAATTTATTTCAAATAAAAAATAAATGGCGCCTTCAATCAATTTTGATATTAAAGCTAAATTAAGCAAATATAGCAAGAATATCGGACTCATGAGGCTGTCTGCTTCTGTTCTCAAGAACGCAGCTTCTCTGAGCTTCTCTCAGCTTCTCTCAGCCCAGCATGTAAGAGAGGTGAATCTTCACCCTGCTCTCACTTTTACTGGCTGAAAACCAACTATCAGGTCAGTGTGACATTTCAAGCGTCTGTTTGCCCAACAAATATTACATTCAGTTTCATGACTTACACTCTCTTATCATCTCTCACTAATGTAAACGTGCCTCTTTTCAGGGAAGCACAAAAGAGTCCTTGTCAGAAAAAATGCCTTTTAAAAGAAGGCTTCCAGGGTTTGTATGAGCAGTAAAGTTAGTACAACAGCAGCTGCCTTTCAGTCAAAACACTCATTAGATAAAATTCCACAAGTTAAACCTAATCTGTGTGATCTTTGGGAAATCTCCTTAAATCCTGTTATCAGGGGTTCTCATCCCTGCTCTCTGTGTCTCAACATGCTGCTGCAGGCGCCTGGGCCTGCTTTAGAGTGTCTACAGTAGATGTTGCATGCAGCCTCACCGGGCTGCCCCACCCTGGTTCCCTCCTCACTTTTCCCCCAATGCACTTTGTGTGGCAGGATGACCGGGCTCATTACACTGATGTCTTTCTGCCCCCTCAGGCCTGGCCAGAGGAAATGATTCATTGGAGTCAAAGTGAGGTAGCATCAGATGGAATCCTAATGCTGAATTCTCACTTTCAATTAAGTTGAAAATTAGTTTTCTGTTGACCAATTGTTTTAACAGTTTCAACCTGCAACAGTAGGTTTAACCTCTCCCTCAGTTTGACCTTACAGGCACATTTGCATCACAGTTATACCATTGTTAATCCACTTGTTGTCCTTCGTATATTCAAAGCACCACAGGGAGACCCCTATTGAACCTCGATTCAACGTTAGAACAAAAACACGCATAATCTGAGAAAAACACCACAGGCTTTGGTAGATACAGTAACTTTTACAGGTTTCTGCACTTCCTGACATCAAAGGCAGTGGATGTAAATCGGTTAATAAATCTTTAAATGCAGAATCATGAAATTAAAATGTATTCTGTCCGGGATAATCAAAGTATAACTTTAGGAAATTAGGTTAAGGATGGTTAAAAGTTAAGATTTAGCCTATTCTGTTAGTAAGTCAAGTGAACCTGTTCCGTCAGGTGCACTTCTAACCAACAATCACAGGCAGCAGAAAGCAGAGATGCAGACTGAGAAGTAGAAAAGTAGACATAAAGACATCACTCACATTCTTTTATCCGGGTTGAGCTGCCGGTGCATGGCGAGAGAGAACCCGAACAGACTTCCCGGTTCCCCGTCTTTCCTGATGACATGACTGGTGTCAAGGTTGAAGGCGAGTACCAAAACTTGCTCCAGAGAAGAAAAATAAAATAAAAGTGCGACAGAAGCAGCAGAAAGTCCTCCCTGCAGCATCATTGCAGCGCTGTCCAGTTGTGCCCGGTGTAGTCCAAAGTTGAGAGCCGCTGCTGACCCCGCTGCTCCTCTCTGATCAGCCCGGTGCTGTTTGACTGAAGGCTGCCGCCGCTCATTGTTTCCCCGCGGGGCTCGTGCTCCACAGCGCCCCCTCTGGTCACGAGGATGAATAATATACGGCTTGTAAAGGGCTTGTAGAGTAAAGGAACTTTTTTTAAAAACAGAAATTTAAGGCTTAGCCTATTTCTTATACTTTATTTTCAATCTCCTATACATTTTGTATTATATTTTTTACGTCTGTGAACAAATTGTGTGTTTTTGATTACTGCTTGCTTTAAACTGTAGACATTTAGATTTTGTTATAGCAGGAAAATCACAGGTTTCACTGATATAATTAAGGATGGCTCTGTTATATTACCAGTATAAGTTATGACAGGGTGACAGCATGTGCAATACAAGGACCCTGAAACTGAGGCAGCTAAATGGAATTGAGCCAAAATTATTGTTATTATTTATTACATAGTCAAAAACAGCTAACTTTTATTAGCTTATAAAATACATACTTAAAAAGAAGAGCTATCTCTCATATATCTAGAACCGATCAGGTTTGTAGGAAATATAAGAGGAGACACATGACAGGAGCCAAGGACACTCTAATTAAGGTTGTTTTGCCAGATAAACAGCAAGTGTCCACAGTCAGCTGGACAAACAAACCTCCCAAATTCAGCCAGAAAAGGGGACAAGCTGTTGTAGGTCACTAAAAGGCTGAACTATCTTTGGATGAGTTGGAATTTCAGTCATTTATTGAAAAAAAATGTGCTGTGTGATATAGAGAATATATTCTAGTTTGGAGGTTGATCATCCAACCAAGAAAAAGTAGATCAAATATTAATGTGTGCTCTCATCAGAAACACCCGCTAAGCACCATGTTCATAAATGAGTAATCACATTAATGATCAAATTTGTGGTTCTGCGTTCATGAAAGAGAGATGTTTATGCCAACAGCTCATCTTTGTAGCTCTGTTGTGTTAAAAGAAGTATAAGAAACTTTCTCTGTAGGTGCAAAAACTCTCCTCAAGGATCATTTTCAAAGCTCCTGGAAAGCTGGCATTTAAGATGTTTGAAGTTACCACCCACCAGCCGCACTGATATCAGCCAAACCTGAAGGAAACATAAAAGAGTGTCACTGTATCACCCGCCAACTCTTCTCAGTGTATCTGCTGGGGTTTGATGGCGGTGTGAAGTTTGAACCAGCCAGGGCAACGATCACACAGCAGAACGCAAAACAATGTGGGCATTGTTGAGGTTACAAAGCCCTCTACGTATCTGTGTGTGGGTTTCTGTATGTGGGTGTATGTGTGTGTGTGTGTGTGTGTGTGTGTGTGTGTGTGTGTTGGCAGGATGTAGCTGGAGGGGGTGCTTTAGGGTCTTAACCACATTCCTAATTGCAGCAAATGACTTTGGACGTTCATGGTGTAAGATATGTGAATGGCATCTCTGTTGCTGTGGGTTCGGTCACAGTTGCATCAGCGCTTAACATGTCTGCCAGAAAATCAGACTAGTTGTATAGGATGGGGCACTCTGGTGTTAAGTGGGGCAAAGTGCTCAAGCACTGTTCTGCAATAACATTTTGAGGCACTTGTCTACCGTACTCTAGTGTTTCTATTTGTGCGTATTAATACTTCTACTCAACTACATTTATCTGACAGCTTTAGTTACTTTTCAAATAAAGATTTAACACATAGAAAAACACATATGGTCAGTTTATATTATTAAAAATGACACCATCAGCTGGTCTAGTTTAGCCACAATGCTATTACTGAGACATCTAAGTTGTTGATGGTAACTTTCCCAGCAGCAAACTCCAGGGTTGAAAAATAAAACTGACGCCGAAGTTACAAAAACCGCAGTTCCTCAACTGGCCTCTTGACACGATACGACACGACATGACAAAATACGACACCACACAACACGGTACAAAGCGACACGACACAGTATGATATGATACGATACAATACGATACGATACGATACGACACAACACGATACGATACGATACAACACGCCACGACAAGATACGACACGACACGATACGATACGATACGATACGATACAACATGACACGACAAGATACGACACCACACAACATGGTACGAAGCGACACGACACGGTATGATACGATACGATACGACACAACACGACACGATATGATATGATACGATACGACAAGATAAGACACGACACAACACGGTACGTAGCGACACGACACGGTATGATACGATACGATACAACACGCCACGACAAGATATGACATGACACGATACGATACGATACAACACGCCATGACAAGACACGACACGACACAACACGATACAACATGACACGACAAGATTCGACACGACACAACACAACCTTATAATAAGGCTCAAAGTTTAGCATAATTACAGCTGTATTGTCAGCTAGATAATTACCCATCTAATCAGCTTGCCGTGAGCATAAACTGTATAGCTTTGATAATTTAGCAATTGCTAACATCTTGCGCATTTGCAGCTCCACCCTTTGGTCCATATGTGGTTACATCTTGCTCCAAATAACAAACATGGCAACAGCCATAATGCTGAATTCGAGGCATTAAAAATGGCAGTCCACAAATAGTGGATGACATCACAGTTGCTTCTTCCACTTATCATATACAGTCTATGGATTTTTACCTTTAAGATGGTTACATTTGATCAACTGTTCCAATCCCAAAGACATCAAATCATCCAATACTTCACAAAAAAGAACAAAGATTAGAGACAAGTCCAAAACACTGATAGGAATTTCTGTGTACTTTAACCTTTTGTACTGTACGCGGAGGATCGGGCATGAAGTGAACACATGAACATCTGAAATGTATTTAAGAATGAATATTACTTTGATTAAACTGATTGTATCTTTATTCCTAAACTTGGAAACAAATGAAAAGCTTTTATATGGGCATATATAATACATCATGATGCATGCATTGGGATATAGAGCTCTACACAGGAAGAGATGAGATACACTATAGAGAAAAACTAATGTAAGTGCATCATTGCATTCCTAGTGATTAGGTTTGATAAAGATCCAAACATCAGTTGCCTAAGTTATTCGCTCAGTAGAGTCTGTGTTTGTCCCAGTGAGTAAAAAGGTGTGTAACTGCGTTTACCTGGTTCCACCCTTCCACACAAGCAGCACTTTCATGTCCACTTTTGCCCTGGGTGGTTGTGTAACTCGAGCTGTGAGAGGAGGTGAAGCTGCCCGGCCATCTATTGTCTCGGGTCAGTGGGAATAGAGAAACCGGAGAGATGGTGCAGGTCGAACAGGTGGACCCCTGCAGGTGACGAGGCCTTTCTTCACAGATTAGCTGCACTGTTGTACGGACAAAATGAACACTGGCTTTAGAGAGGTCTTGTGTGGCCCCCTGCTCGAATCACTGTGAAGATATTGAGTTTCATTGGTCGGTAAAGAATCAGATCACTTCTTCAACACTTCGCAGTTAAGGCAGAAGTTAACAGGTACGGGTTTCACATTGATTTGACATGTTTGTACAGATTTCATTGAGATATTCGGGTCAATTATTGTGGGTCGTCATCGAGTTGCCTCCTTCATGCAGAATGATTGAATTTTAAAAGCTCTGAAACTTAAACTCTTGTGAGACAGAAGGGCCAGCTCCTCGAATTTCACAGTAATGAAGTCAACATAACAGAGACTGGTGGAGGAAACCAAACCCCAAAGTTATCAGAGAGTGGAGGAAGCATGCCCAAAATGCACAGCTGGCATTGGCCAATATTGTGGTCTGCCAAGGCATAAAAGCACAGTGAGGACTACAATACAATGCAAACAGATGGATGTTGTTACTTTAAATGAGGGACTTCAGTAATTCTTTCATTCTGGCCTAATCTTATTTATAATGACACTCATACAGCACACAGAGGCATGTAAAACTGATGACATTTCATGCTGATTTAAGCAACCCTGTGTTTGCAATCCTCACTACTACAGCATCCTTGGTACAGATGCCGAGCTTAGCGCCAGCATTAATTGCTGCATTTCAGTGATTTTCCACCTTCATGTTGAATTGATTACTTTTTCGAAGCTCTGAAACTAAAACCAGAGTGAGACAGAAGGAGCAGTGCCTTAGGTTTCACAGCAATGAAGTCAACGTAACAGAAGCTGAGGAAACCAAACCCAAAAGTTGTGGGAGAGGCGAGTAAACATGCCCAAAACGCACAGTTGGCTGTGGCATTTTTCTGGCTGATGTGCCAAGACGTGAAACCACTCTAATGACGACAATGCAAAGTAAAAACAGATGGCTGTTGTTGCTTTAAATTAATTACTTCTGATTGACCCAAGAAGTTTCCCAACCCTACTGAAAATTACAGTTTACAGACAATACAGCACACAGAGGCATGTAATAGGGATTATGACATGAGACTTTTCTATAAGACCCTCCCAGACCTCCAAGACCTAAAACATGAATAATGCTGGAATTTATGTCTGTGATCAATCTGGACAATTCAGTCCACCCTCCATAAACGTGTGTTACGATACGATACAATACGATATGGTAAGATACGATACGATACGATACAATACGATACAATACGATACGCTATGCTACGCTACGGTACGGTACAGTACGGTACAATACGCTACGATATGATACGACACGGTGCGGTGCGGTGTGGTGCGATACAATACGCTACGCTACGCTACGTTACGCTACGCTACGATACGGTATGGTACAGTACGGTACAATACGCTACGATATGATACGATACGATACGGTGCGGTGCGGTGCGATACCATACGATACAATACAATACGATACAATACAATACGATACGGTACGATACGCTACAGTATGATACGATGCCATATGATACGATACGATACAATACGGTCCAATTCGGTACAATACGATACGGTACAATACAGTACAATATGATATGATATATGTTATGTTGTGATACGTTACCTAATGATATGATGACATGATAGGATAGGTTGGGACACAATATGATGCGTTTAAGTGAGAATACGATATGATATCATACAGTACGTTACAGTACAATGCAATCCAATACGCTAGGATATGATAGGACACAACACGATATGATACATTACTTTATGATACGATACGCTACAACACAACACGATGCAATCTGATGCGAGACTATACACATTAATGACCCCGTAGAGAAATTTGTCTTGGACTTAAATGATGCACACATTTAGTTGTCGCCAGTAGTTCACAAAAGCACAAATTATCTTATTAGTGGTGACTGTATCCAGATGTAGTGAAGACAGACTTCTCATTGTTTTTCAGTCGGGATACATGAATGCAGAGTGACTACAGAAGTTGTGTCTGCATCAGCGGCTGTGTGAAGCACCACGGCATTAAATCATACTGTGCGAAAGTGGGAGCAGCTGATCCTGGTGCTGTTGTGACAGTGGCGTAGTCCTTTGTAGGGAGACCATCCACAGTAAATCTGCCTGCACAAAGGACTGCCTCCATTTATGGATCCTGGGTGGGGGGTGTGCTGCTGAATCAACAATGGAGGGAGCAGGACCCCGCAGACCTCTCTGAATTCTTTCTCAAGCGGGCCGTGCAGATGACACAGGGAATTCTGGGGATTCCTTTGTTATGCCTGCGAAGTGGAACACCATTTTTTGCTTTGGTGTAAAAGAATTCCCTTAAGGATGTATAACATGATGTCAGATCAGTTATACTTTATAGGAGGCAGGGAATGTATTTTACTTGGGAATTTCCTTTTTTGTGAAAATAAATATTTTAAATTTAAGCCAAAGGGGTTTTAGACATTTTCAACCTCTTAAATATCACTCAAATCTAAAATAAGGCATTCAAATTGGTTTTTATACAACATTTTTATAAGAACATTAAAAATTATAATACTAAATAGACTTTCTAGTAGGAAAGTAGCAACATCTAACATTGCTGTAGTCTTTAATGCAAATTGTTCGGTTTGACATCAAACATTAACCTTACATCTGTTATGGGCTCAAACTGAACACTTCCTTCCAATTGTTATTGTCTGCCTGCGCTCGTCATTAAGCCTTTGTTGTTAAAAATAACTTCTCTTCAGGGGGGAAAAGCCTCCATGACTAATTCTAAGGAAACACATGCTCCATCATGAACACCACGCTGAGGGCTTCCAACCTCAGCTCCTCTCGCGTCCGGAGCTGTGCAGCACAGACGCAACCTTTAAGACGGAGAGGTCAAGGAACACTCGGTGCATCATTTCCACGCTTGCGCATGAGGTGAACGTATACGGACACTGCAGAGGTATTTGCTGACTCTCAGTCTCAGGGTAATGCTCAAAAACACTTTGTAAAACAATGGATAACCCCCCCCACACACACACTTACTGGGGGTTGTTTGAAAGCATTTCATGGAGGATTTTAAACTTTTAAGCCAGGCTGAAAAACTTGCAGTAATGTGATTTGACTAAAAGGGTGAGTTGCCAAGGTGATGAATGCTCCAATAGACCCAGCAGGGGATCGGCGGAGAGAATCCACCAACAGCCAAATCACTCTGCTGAGCTAGAAACCCGCCTGCATTAAACACAACAGGGCCATTACTGCCTCTGTGGGCCCAGAGCACTGTACATCATGGAAAACATCTCACATCCATTTACCATATCGACGTCCAAGTAACGCAAGACATATTATCTTTTTTACTATATATGTATTGTGTTGAATTTTTACCTATTAGCCTGTTCTTTGGATATTGAGATTGTTGTTTAAAACTGTAATTAAGACAGACAAGATAAGATCATCACTTATTGATCCCCAGTGAGGAAATCGAGTGTTGCAGCAGCACAAGGGCAAATAGTAAGTATACATTATGAAAATACGAATAGATCAAATCAATAGCCGGCAATTAAATAAGAGGTATATACAAGTAGGAGTAAGTGACAAGGTAAAGTGATGATCAGTTATGGGATAAAGTGACATGCATGGATAACAGTAGCAACATTTTAGCAGTGAGAGATAATCCAGTATGATGTGAGCTACAAGGTATAAGATACAGTACTATATAAGGTGCAATATAAAAGTGGCAATTAAATACAGTATGGTATATTACAGTATGTATATGTATATAAAGAAGTATGAATGGTAATGTCATACTAATTCAAATGTTCTTTTAAAAGGGGTCCTTAAAATTAAACTTTACATCATATAGGACATATAATCGTAAATTTGTTTAAAGCTCCTGTGAGGAACAGTTTGGGTTGATTTTGGCGCCCCCTGTGGACTAAGCCGTGACTCTTATCTCTTTGCTGATTTTTTTTTGTACATTTTCACGAAAAATCTGCTGCTTTCTTCTGCATCACTTACTTTACATTTTTTGCCCTGGAAAATGTCAACAGAGGCAGCGTGCATAAGCAGCAAAAAAACTCCTCACAGGAGCTTTATCAAAAAGGGACTGTAGTGGAAAAGCTCAAAATCAAACCGGCCACTGGGGCACATGGGAAGTGGATCTTACACAGGATCAAAAATGTCAAATCAATACTTAAAACTAAAACTAAAGAGCGGTGGCGCCTTCCTCTTTCCTTATCCTGGTAAAAAGAAACTGTTGACCTTCCTGGTGCCCGCCTATCCTATCCTATCCTACCCATATTTATACCTCACCCGGTTGCAAAACTACCTGGTACTTTGAAAACAAAAGCATTAATAAAGAAGCAAATAATTTCAATAATAATTCTAATGTTATCAAACTTAATAATACTTACATACTGTAAGTACACTGTAATATTGGGAAAATACACTCGATCACACATTTAGCACACTTTATATGGTTATAAGGTATGGCGATGTAAACCTCTTTTTACTCCCTCTTACAAAGTAAGAAATCTTATCCCCAGTCAAATATCGGTTACCACACTCTAAGTAGAATATGAGCAACATTTTGAGAATGCTTTATGCTCTAATCGAGAACAGTGACATTTTTACATCTGGTCACACGTAAGGAAGGCCGCCTTACCAAAGAAAGAAAGAGCAAACCAAAAGTTGCAGAGCAAACTTTGTGGTGAACCTCTGCGGGATGTGAAGAAGTGTGAACTGTAACCTTTCTCTCTAGTGTGGTAAGCACTGTCAACTTCCTGTCAGCATCTGTCAACTTCCCTGCAAAGACCATTAAAACATCATTATCACTGTTTGCACTTAATGGATAATGCAGAACAGACTTTCCAGTCTTTCCCCAAATAAGTAGACAGTTTGTATCTACAGAAACAAGTTTATAATACTGAATTGCTGCTACTTCTGTAGTGAGCTCTCTCTTCCTGTAAACGTATAGTGTGCAGCGTGTGTGTCATTGAATAGATCTCAGCTTGTGTTTGCCTTTTGAGCATCTGCAACACGCAAATAACAAGATAACAGATGCTCAAGATCAATACCTCCTCAGAATGTCAGGGTTGTTATGTTTCAAAATGACTTCCTGTTTTGTGCACTTTGATTCCTTCAGACAAAATGTCAATATCAGCCAACACTGCTGTTGTTTTATTTCTCTTCACAACCTTTATAATGGGAACGGACACTGAAGTAATGTGCAGGCCGTAGTCCAACGATGGGTTAGGGACTGAAAGAAGAGATGCTAAATACATCAACAAATATGTATAGTGTCTGTATGGTAGTGTCTGACTGGTGTGCCAAAGACCAAGTCTGGAGAAGCTCCTGTTTAAATGTAAATCTGGAATGCATGACATAATGCGCGTACATCTGTGTCCTGTCATTTGGCATCATTTTCATGCCATCGCACACTGGGAAGATCCACTATACCAGCTGCTGAGCTGCAGAGGGGAAATCATCAACACTATAACCAACCAACCGGGCATGACAATCAAGATCATCTATTTTACAAAGACAGAAGGAAAGGTATAAAAAGAACTGTGTTGCCCTGTCGCTAATAAACACACTCTGTGCTGTTGGCACATGCTGATGCTGACTCTGAGATTGTGGAACTACGTTGTGAAATCCTCCCTGAAAAACCTGATGACTTGTGCATTCTCCAGAGGAACCTCCTTCTGTTTTTATCAGCTTTGAAGCTGTTTTCATTTTCCTGGTGAAGTATGTGAATATTTTCCTCCGCATATCTCTGAAGAAAACACACAGGATCACAGTTACTGCATTTGGTTTAACTTATGTATAATTATATTTAAGAAATGAGACGTGTTCCATGGAGATAAATGAAGCTAAATAATCAGACTTTTTTACATAGAAAACTGTAGATACTTTTACACTTTCAAAATTCACAGGCCATCAGACGACCTCATCGCCACAGACGCTGTTGAAAGGAATCCTGAATAGAGATAATTTCTCACATGACCCCCATTGTTAGATATGAGAATGATTAATCAGAGAGTCTTCTGCAGCTTCCATGTGGCTATGACTGGACATTTTTTCCGTCTCTGACGCAGCTGACTGTGCTCCACTAATGAGCAGTGACATGCAGCCGCACTGACCCATGGTGGGAAGAGGATCGGTGCCTTTCAGGAGAACAATGGGCAGATAGAAGTCTCCCTGCTCTGGATCTGGTGATCCTGCTGCAGCTCGGTCAGGAAAAACTCATCGTGCCCTCGCTGACAAATGGGCAGAATGAGGGAAAATGACAACATGGGCGAACGTGATTATGAACTTTCTGAAGCCTGGGAAAACGTGTGACATCATCCGGTTTGACAGATTTGGGTGATTACAAGCAAGGAGGGTCAAAGACTCAAATTGCATTATGGGAGTTGTAGTCGTTGTAGTAGCATTGTAAAGCTTGAGCCATCCTAAGGACTCGAAGTCAGGATATATTGCTTTGTGTTTTTGTCTGTAGAATGTTTTCTGTGGGGACGACACACCAACAAATTTAAAAGTAGAAGTTAACAGAGTTCAGCATTTTCTCTTAACAGACTGCTTGCTAAAAACTAGTGTTACACCTACACTTACATTGTAAAAGTGTTGTTTTAATCATACTATGTATATCCATGACATTGTCTGGAGTACTCTCTAAAGATTTAATCCATCAATCAGAAAACCCTCGCCCAGAAAAGTGTTTCCTACCTGTATTAAAAAAGGAACTATGCTGCCATCTTGTGGCGATCAACACAGACGCCTCAACAACTCTGTCACCACATGAACTCCTGTTCTAAGAGAAGAACTGAACGCATCATAGCGGTCAGCAAACAACACTCTGGACTCCATGAGCCGATTCACGTAGTTTTGAACGGAGTTTGCGTTTATGGTGGTTCATCTTTATGAAATGTAGACAAAAGGGACTGCTGAAGAAAAGGGCTGCACGACCGACTTTCTAACCCCTGGGGGCGCTGTAGTTATTTCCTGGAGTCATCCACCACCTTCAGCATCTTCACAGGCATTTATTTTGTATTAACACGATTAAAACCCTCATTGACCGACCATGTGTGCCCGTCACTTTCTCTGTGTTGATTTTCAGACCTAAGTATAATCAATAAGCACACCAAAGAGGCCTGTGGTTCCACTAAAACTATAGCACAATGTGCTGTTATAAATCTGTTATACTGACACGCGTAAAATCCAAATGAAGAGGGCTAACCGCAGAGCTAATGTAGACTAATTTGTGGTCAAATTTGTGGTGCCTTTTTTCTAGTTTATGGTACATATTACCCATGTATTAGAGTCACATTTAATCGTCCATGTATGGCGATATTAATCCATTTGTGTTATAAGATGAAGCGCAGACCTGCTGGGCCTGCATGTTTGGTTACAGCACCTTATATCTGATTCTTTTGAGATGCTTTGATGGCAAACTCTTCGCAGACAACCGAGTCAGACAGACCTGAACAAATAATGGAGGGTGGACGCGGTGGGGAGTAGTCAGTCGTGCAGCCCTTACTCATTGGTTGCCTCAGACACAGTAGCTCTCCCTCTCACTCTCTCATAAATGCGCTCCCACCACCGACCGTAGCAGATAATCACAGGCCACTGTGAGGGGGACACACCTTCCGCTCATTTTGCCTCAGTGTACTCGGGGATGCGTTTCGATTCACGAAAAGGGGTCATCAGTCCAAGATTTGAGTCGTTTTTGCAGTTTGTAGTTTCGCAATTTTGCCATTTTTTGCGCATAGGTTACGAGACTCCTCCGCTCCAACTCGAGGATGACTGGGGTTTTTGAGAACTTAAATACAGATATGCATTCCAACCAGATTACCTCAAGCAATTACCACAGCTTGCACAAGTCGCAGGAGTCCCCGACTCTGCCAGTGTCCACAGCGACGGACAGCAGCTACTACAACGGCCAACAGCCTGGCCATTGCGCAGGGTCTCCTTTTGGCCAGCTCGGCTACCAGTACCACGGCAGCGCCACGAGCACTGTGCCATACAACGCAAAGTCTTACGACCTGGGTTTCAACTCGTCTTATGGTGCATACAGCTCCTACGGCTCCAACTCCTCTCCTACTCCGGCCGATACAGGTAAGGAAGCTGCTATTTTCTTTTTTATTTATTGTTTTTTACATTTAAATTTTTGTTTGAGAACAAAGTTTGTAACTTGCTTATGGCAAGAAATGTAGGAGGAACATTTTGAAAAATGCCTAATAAATAATTGACAAGATAATTATGTGGCAAGAAATGATTACACACACGTGTCCTGCATAGATGCCCTCAGAACATTGACAGTAAATGTTGCATTCATGTGGTTAACACTGTTGTAATTTTTGAATTATTCCCCTGCAACATATTTTAGTAATCTGGTTATTTCTAATGAATTATTACACATAACACAAAACGCATATTCAATGCAACTTAAAAATATTGCAATACCCTTCCTGCATAACATGAATTGCATATGAATGTTCCTGCAGAGAAAGAAGAGAGCGAGCCAGAAATCCGGATGGTTAATGGAAAACCAAAGAAGGTCAGGAAACCTCGAACCATTTATTCCAGCTTCCAACTGGCTGCACTTCAGCGGAGGTTTCAAAAGACGCAGTATTTGGCTCTACCAGAACGGGCCGAGCTGGCAGCCTCGCTGGGCCTTACGCAAACACAGGTGCGTACATCTAAGACATTGGTTTATACTCTGTCAAATATCAGCTTCGTGTCTAAAATGAAAAGAAGATTAAAACTGTCAGAAGCGGATTTGCAGCCGCAGAATTTTGGTTAATCAATTTTATGCTTGTATCCGTTTCTTTGTCAGGTCAAAATCTGGTTCCAAAACCGCCGCTCTAAGTTCAAGAAGTTGTGGAAAAGTGGAGAAATCCCCCCAGAGCAACATGTTGCCTCCAGTGAATCTCCCCCCTGCACGTCTCCGCCAACTACTGCCTGGGACTTTCCACAGACTCAAAGAATGAACAGTGTCAACTCCAGTTTACCTCAGAGCTGCAGCCCTCCCAACACGACTGCGCCTTCATCGTTTTTGGCAAACTACTCCTGGTACTCAACCACGAACTCTACGACGCATCTGCAGCCTCCTCTGGTCCAGCACCACCACAACGCCGCCATAAGCGCTGGGACAATATTCTGAAACAAAAAAAGAAAACACATCGGGTTAAAATCGGACATACTGGTGAAAGAAAAAGAGATATGCCAATACGTTTATTTTGCAGACCTCGTGTGTGCGCCATGCGAACTTTACGCGCAAGCATCTGAGAAGTTAATGGAGCCAGACAGGTTCATGGACCTTGCCAGTTTTTGCGCTGGTAAATAGTACAGATTTTTACAGTTATTTTTGTATTTATTTATTTTGTTCATGTCGGGGGATGAATGAACCACTATTACCCAAAGCAATCACAGCCTGGGCGCAAGCCTGCTTTTACGCGGACGTCACTTTTTACCATTCCTGCGAATCAAACATTCATCGCAGGACAACCTGTCAGAAATGTAGCACAAGTTAACTGTATCGTGCCTTTTTCAATATGACCTCATTTTGTTGTGCGATAAAAAAAGCTTACCTTTTTCCATTCCATGTCATTTGTTGAGTTGAATAAACTGGGGGGTAAGTGTCTGATTTGTAAATATTTTACCACAGCTTTTTTGATAGCCCATTTCGCTTTGACTCTTACTTTATAGGCTAATGGTGCAAATCCATTATAAACCACCGTGAGCTACTGATTGTGTCACCCTCTGATTTACTTGTATCACATTTAATTGTATTTTTTTGTCTTATTTATTTTAGCAGTGTTCCATATATGGCCAGACGTTATTTAAATAAAGATGTTTTCTGTGCATAATGCATTCTTTTTTCTTCTTTCCAAAAGTGTTTTCTGTGCACATGCATTAATGAAGGACTGGGGGAAATGTGTGGTGTCTTACTCGTTTTAATAGGCTAATACAAATATGCCTGCATATATATATATATGTTTTAAAACATATAGATAATGTTTGGGGGGTGCTTAATGACAGTGACATGAATTGCTTTATTTCAGAGAAAATAACATTACAGGACGTCAAGATAGCTTAATAAATTTAAAAAAAAATTATCATGTTAGGGGAAACGCCACCATAAATTATTATTGAAATACTGCAGCAAACATTATTTAATTGAACTATTTTTTAACCTGTATTTTGGTTGTAACAGGCTGTAACTCGTTTAATAGGACTGTGTAAACGCAAACCTGTAGCTAACTATATTAATAGCCTAGCTTATTACGCTAACATATAGGTTGCTTGGCAACCATGTTAGCTCCACTGAGAACTAGCAATGACGGTTGGTTTTTAAGCTAGGCGGACGTTAACTTTTAACGCTAGCCAACGGTACAATGATTAAAAGCAACATGGTTCATGTTATAACAAAGCCATTAAGGTTGTATCACAAGCGTAAGATAATTCCTCAGCTGTCTTGAGTTAACTTTATTTTACTCGGCTCCGTCAGATGATTAGCCGAACCGGGGCTTATTCAGGCAGGCAGAGGTAGCAGCCCGGGGCGCAGGCAGGCAGTCTCAGCGGAGGGTGAGGCAACACAACAACACGCCTCGCCATGGCTGAGAGTGAGCACAAGCTCCTCAGACTCTGTGGAGTCAGAGGGCCGCTTTCCAGACATTTTATGAAGTCGGTCTTTCAAGAGAAACAGAGAGTAACAAGTTCCAAGACAGCCTGAAGCTACAACATCATGGAAACATTTCTCACGTCTTACAAGCAGAGTCTCTGATCTCTGAAGACGAGCAGACTGACCTACATTAGTTATATGGCTTGTGTGTGGCCTCTAGGCTACATGGACGACACAGGCACACGTCGAAAAATTATTTATAAAATGTGTTATTTATTGCAGCCAAAATTATTTTAACTGAGTTTAATTTAGCTATTCTTTATTTATTATTTTGACTCCAATAGTAATAGACAGAGTGGGGGGCTTATTATTAGTACACAGTCATGATTATCACTGTCTGTCCCACACGCTTCCCTTCAAACGACCACGAGCCATAAAGTGGGATCGTTTCCTTGTACATAATAAGGACTGTAGCTTGTCAGCGGTTGCTATATCTCCATGATGGAGCCTCCTCCCTGGAGCTGACAGGATCAGATCTCAGACATGCAACAGAATTACACCTATGCAAGCACCTATGCAGGCCCATATACATTCATGTGGACCATTGTAGATTTAATATTGTTATTGTGCAGGAAGTGTAAGTGAATGCATCATGGCACGCGTGCACAAAGGGCTGAAATGCCACAATATTAGCTTGTTTTCTCCTATTTATTTGAATGTGTCCTTATGTGAAGTAATCAACACAGCTTGTCGAACAATACTTCAATAACTATTTTATTATATTTATTGATTTCCTCCTTAAAAAAATAAGGCTGTTTTTTTTGTTGCAACACGTGACTTCCTCCACTGCTGCGGTTTATACTTTAGCATTTTTCTAGGCAACTTGTAAATGCCATACCCCCTATCCTAATTTATACCCTGATCTGTAATTTCATCCACATTTGCTTCGGTTTGAGCATTCTGGCTTTCAAATCTGAAAGCCTGCAATTACTATATAATTCTTCGCAATTTTAGATGTCCTAATATGGGGTGTTATTTTTTACAGAAGACAATTTCCCGCTATTTCAAGCATCAACATTGTCAAAGTCGTATGTACATAATAAATGGGAATATCAATGCATAGTTTTTAGCCTAACATCTTGACTCAACGATAATTATATCCGTGTGGAGCCTACGCAGAATTAGCCTGAATTGCATGGTAACTGCTGCTTTAAATTTTAAAAAATTACTCATAATTTCCCCCCAAAGATTACCAAGATCTCGAGTGCACAATGTCATCAGCGTAATGAGGAGTAAACATTTATGCTAATAATCTACATTTTTTTCCCCTATCAGCTATAAAGAGGGGAAATAAAGCAGACATTTTCAGTCATTTTCTGAACTCTGCTGCTGCTAAAGCTGAGACCAACACATGGGACACGTTTTGTGGGATTTAAGCGCTCGGTTTGTGTCTGTGCTGCAGGATGCTGCTGCTCATCTGACAACATGCTGCTTTCCTGACTATCTGAGAGGGAGCTTTGCCTCTTCAATTCCAGGCTTTTGAAGGTGGGTATTACACTTTTATTTCCTACATATGCATTAAAAGTAGCGCGAGGGTTGCATTTAAGATGATCAAAAACCGGAAACAGGGTTGTGTCTCTCTTTAAAAGGCGTCATTTATCCATTTTTATTTAACTTTTTTCTTCAGAAATCGGTAAATGTTGCTGATTCTTTGGTGACATAAAACTATTTCAAAGGCAGCTTCATTGGGAGTAAAATCTAAGGATATTTTACCTTATAACTTTGCTTCAAAATAAGCCTCCAGTTTATTTAATGTTCGGCTTTTGTGGGGGAATATATATCTGAGAAAGCTGCGCACACCGGCAGGAAATATAAGGAAGATGAGACACACAAAATGTTCTTTGAATTCATCCTCTGCTCTCATTACTCTTATTGTGCTTTGCTAATTTTGAAGCCTCTTCCTCGCATTGACAGAGCTCCGTGATGTGGCGTACACCTGCAAGCAATTTGCCAGCCTTATACATAAGTCTAAGTCTAAGGGAACAGTGACGAAATGGCAGCTCACCTATTTCGCTTATTTTTTTCCCCCCTTCTCTCTATTGCTGCAGCAAATTTCTTTCAGAGCACTATCTCCTTTGTCAAGGCAGAAAGATCCTCCGTGCGAAAAAAAAGGCTCATAATTACCTCAGAGATAGGAAACTGCATTAGAATAAATAAGGGCGAAATTACTGTAATTATGCTGGGTTTGATGGGCTCAGCTCGTATAATCAAGGGGAGAATACAGCGAAATAACACTGACCCTCTTGGATGTGCAGCTGCGCCTTTCTAAGCCTTAGGTAGGCAGACTCGTGTTTGCCTCAGCAGCAGCACAATTCATATTACTTCTTAATGCTATCGAAATATACATGCAGGCCTTTACGTGTTGTTCACAAAGGGCTGATGGGAGTTTTGTATTTAAACAACAATGGAGGCTGGAGGTTGTTGATGAGGATGTTATACAAAGATCACACAACGTGAACTATGGACAGACATTATTTCTGTATGAAGCTGCTTTAAAGTGTAGGTAATAAGAACAAGTGCGTCAGTTATACGTAAGTAATAAGAATAATAAAGCAGTATGTTGTTTTCATCATGAAACAAGTGAAAAACAACTAAATGAATGAGGTGCATTTTGTTGTTCTGGAATAATGTTGGCCTGTTTTTTTATTACAATTGCAAAACATTTAATTTATATTCAGCAGCTGCAGGGGAGCGAGTTGGCTAAAAGTCGCGCATTTACAATTCATTTATTTATTTGATTCATTCTTTGTTATAATCAGGGTCACGCGCGTGCACATATGAACATTATTTTGTTTGTGATGCTTTTGTAGACATTTCCCCCTTTTTTGTGCTGTAGTTTTATCATCATTACTCTGCTATGTTTTGTTTAACCAGTCGCGTGTTAACAGCTTTTAAACGGACATTTCCACCTGCCTCAAAGACACATTTCAGTCACATTTATTTAAACTACTTACCTATTTATATAAAAAAAAAATAGAATAAGATATAAACAGATATTTTTAGAATATATATATAACCCAGCTGAAGCGTTTGGACACATTTAGGATCAACCCTAAAGTCTGACCGCTCTGTTGCGTAACTATGGAGCGAATGAATAAAGTGTGAAGCTCAAACAAGAAAACCTTTGAACTTTTCACTTTCACTGATCCGCTTCAAGTGCTCATCCAGTCTTCTCTGCAGCACCTGCCTCGTGCGCAATTATTCACTTAACACACACAACTGATCTCTCCCATTCACGGCGGGAAAAATGGGGATTGTGGGAAGACAAATGGAAAAAAGATTATCTTTAAGAAACGCTGAAAAGGAATAAGCGATGTTGTTAAATGAATCCGGGTCTCCCGCCGGTTAATCACAATAACATAAATGGTGGATCAAAGATTCAGTGCTTTTTATTTGTGTTTCCATTCAAATTGTAAGCGTAGCTGAGCCACACGTGAAGATATTTACGCGCAGATGCATTTACACAAACCAGATTTCTAATTTACGAGGTCCCTCCAGAGGTTTGCAAACATCTGCACCCATTGATCAGCAGCAGCACAAACCCGTGTGGACCGAACGCGACCGTGAATCCTCTTGCAGCTCGCGCTCACATGGTGTCTGCTACAATAACCGACATGATACTGCTTTGTGTCAGCTCCCATTAAAGCTGCACCACGCTGACGCCTTTCTCTTTACGCGCGAGGAGGAGGGTGGATGAAGGAGGATGGATGGATGGATGGATGGTGGTGGATTTCAATCAGACACCTTTCTTGACATAATTTAAATCATTATTTTACTGCTTTTGAAACTTTGCACATTCTGTACATAAACTTTCAGAAACAGATCAATAAATTAAAGTGATCAATACAAAACTAAATATTTTCTATGTTGACTAAACACATCTCGACGAATACAGAAAGCCTAAAACCCTGTTTCACAGCGTATCCAGTACAGCACGAAAACAAATCCGGAAATTATGTACAAAATACAGTGACAAGTCAGCTGCTCACCCTCATGTTTCTCTTTTTTTTTTAAGCAGCAGAATTGTCAGGCCTTTAACATTTTTCACATAACATGGGGGCACGGCATAGAAAAGCTTTGCTTGCGTTAGTGCAGCAGTAACAACACAGTGTTGTTGTTTCAAATACGCACAAAATGAACACAGGCAGACCTCAACAGAACAACTCGTCCGAATAATTTAACTTAAATAACAAACACATAGAAACAACAAAGTAGCAATTTGAGGCTTTTTTGCACAATATGCTGTGTGGTTGGATGTGCTGTAAGCATAGAATGGGCCGGATGTTACTGGTGGAATTTATTCATTCTCATTATTTGGTTAAAGAAACACCTCTGTGGCCTAATCAACCTTTAACTCTTAATGAATGCAGATTGATTTTAGGTCATCATCACCTTTGGGCCCGACATCTGGTGTAAACAAACACGTGTTTTCTTCTAAACAGAACAGATCACACAGATATGATTAAAAAAAAATAGAAACGGACACAACAGTGATAAACAGCAGCCAAAAAAAGGATCCATTTGTCTCCGACTTCCGCTCACTGTCAGGGACTTGTTGCCCTTGGGCGCATTGCGCGCCCTTTCAGTCTTTCAATTCCTTCTTCTTCTTCTTCTTCTTCATCTTCCCTCCTTCCGGTATGAGGAGGCCACTGTGTCAGCTGGCTGCACGCGGCAGCAGACTCCGGGGTTGTTGTTGTTGTTGTTGTGTATTATCAGTGCTGGGCCGCGCGGAGCGTCTGCAGGCCCCTTCAACATCCTGATCCACGAGCCACGGCAGAGTGGAGGGCTGAGGTCTCTGTTCACATGAGCTGTGACTGTTGCATAGACTCTTGGTGTGTGGTGGGATACCACGAGGTGTAGCTGGGAATGTAAGATCCGGTTGTCCCCACTGAAGTCTTCACGGTGGTCGGTGAGCTCCAGACAGGTGCCACCGAGGGAGAACCGCTCGACAGTCCGCGGCCGGTGGCCAAAGCGTTGGTGTCAATAGTGCCCCCGCCTTGCTTCATCAGTTTCTTGAATTTAGAGCGTTTATTTTGAAACCAAATCTTCACCTGGGGAGACAAAGGAAATTATTTGAATACGAAAATTAAAGGGGATGTTAAATAGGGGGTTAAACGTCAGGTTTAAAATAATTTGGCACGTTTTACGCACGCAGCAGGTTTCATCATAGAAAGTCAAGAACAAAAAAAAAAGGTATTCATTTCTTTAACTTTATTGTGACATCACTGTGTCCAGATGGTATTGATAATAATACATGAATGACAGGATAATACAAAGAAACAAAATATATCTTTAATTTAGTGTAAAAATGTGGATTAGTGTTTGCTGAATAGTGTGCCATATGGTTTGTAAATAATAATAATAGTGGCATTTTTAGTTTTAAAAAACTGACATTTTAAAAAGGTATAAAAATGTCGCAGCTGCAGTGAAGTTATTTGTGATGCTGTGTCTGGGACTTGCCTGTGTCTGAGTGAGACCCAGCGACGCCGCGAGCTCAGCTCTCTCCGGTAACGCCAAATATTGCGTCTGTTGAAATCTCCTGTTCAGAGCTTGAAGTTGTAAACTCGAATAGATAGTCCTTGGTTTTCTAATCTTTTTCCCTTTCCCGTTGAACCGAACCTCTCCGCCTTCCACCACTGTGTTTTTCTCTGTTTCTGGCGCTGAGAGAGAAAAGGAGAGCAAAGAGAAGGTTAAAAAATGAGGAGGCAGTTGTAGCCAACAGTGCTGCGCAGCTATGAATACCCCAGCGCAAGTTTTACAGGCTGTACTTTAGGTATAATTACCCTTAATTGCATACATTGTTTATAGCGTTACGCAATAAATAATTACCAAGCCTAATTCCAACATCTGGCTCGTCTTTTCGATGCAGCGAGGACTGTATACAGTGGAGAGCCGTGCCAACACAGAAAGTAGATTTTTTTTTAGGGTTTAAAGATGCTGAAGCGCACTTACCTGCGTCCTCTAACCGCGTCTGTGAGAGCGCCGAGCTGTTTTGGTAGGTCTGTACTGTGCTGAGATATGGACTGGTGGAATGGCTGCCGACCGAGTTGACGTATGGATAACCCAAAGATCTGGGGAACGACGAGGCTGGGCTGTAGCTGTCGTGCTGGGTATGACCTGCAGAATGTAAACAGTGCATGGGGTAGTGTCCGTGCGACATGGAGGAAGGCGACATTTGCTGACTCGGGGGTCCAAACTCCATGAAAACGGTTTTTCCTGAGGCAGGGCTATTAAGACTTTCTGGGATTGTAGTCATTGTCATCTCTTCTCGCGGTCCCCCTTGTCTCGCTTCTGTTGTTTTCCTTCTATGATCTCAGTGAAGGACGGGTCCCAATTTAAGCCGAACTGATTTTTTCTCTTTCCATTCATAAGAAAATGTAGTTTGTGCCTGTGAAAAGTCCTAGGTATGATGCTGTGGACCAAGACAAACTCGCTCAAAGGTTTGAATCTCGGACTCATGAATATTCATCAAAGACGGGCGCTGATTGGTCCACTCGCTCCAAGAGGGAAGCCGATTGGCGCCGTTGGGGCTGGGTCCGAAGAAGCTGATAAAGTCAAGGAAACCCACAAAAGCACTATATTTCCTCCTGACATGTCAAGATTCACTATTATTAATATTTTTTATTTACAATTTATAAATTAAAAACACCACATTTGAACGCCAAATATTATTATTGGAGACCAAATGGTGTTTTTTTTGTTCCTTTTTGACCCAGCAATATCCAAAAACTATAATATTAACTATAATACACTATAATAATGAAACTATTATTCCATTATATTATTATTAGATTAAACCGAACGTGCCGCGTCTGAACGTCATGTATCAAAGTTAAATAATATTTCCAGCCTCGTTAAAGCTGCTCTTTCTGTCGGCCAGTTTGATTAAAGCTCTATCTGCAGGAAGGTGCATTAGCATAACACTAGTGTTCAATTTTCATAAGTAGGTCTGTAATTAGTCATGTATTTAACACTTACAGTGGCTTGAGGTCTCAGTTACACCTGGCAGCAGTAAAACAGTTCTGCTCTGATGTCAAATGAGGTTTGTTGGCTCAGGTTTCGATGTTTTATAACACCTGAAAACACACGAGAGCGTCACCAAATAGAAAATTATCCGTTTTAATTTAATCAAAGATAGCTGTATTGTCATTTCTTTACTAATTAAAAAAATACAATACAAAAACAGGACTTGGAAAATATAATATGTTTCCCCACCTAGCTGTTTAATAACACAGCCCTGAATGCACGCAGGCCTGTTTTCTTACAACATTTAAATGCTTTCCAAACGACTTTACGCACCCTATTTCCAAATCAATTAATGGTCACAGTTGTGTTAAACACTGGCACCTTTGATTAGCAGGACTCTAAAGTGAGGCTGGGGGGTGCGGCCAGCCTCCCACAGCCCAACAAGAACAATTATCCACGGACATTTGATTTAATTGAACTGACGACTGACTAAACACAGGAGATATTTCTTTCAAAGCTCAAACACGAGCACCGCTGCAGCTGTGCGTAAAAGCGTACCAAGGTCCATTTAAAAAAGAAAATAATTAATTTCAAAAAGCAGCTAAAAGCAATAAAGATGCACTTACTTTATAAAAATCAGGTGATGTAAAAGTAGCAGATAAATCGGCGTCATCCGGGGTGAGAGAGCCTCCGCAGGATGCACTTACAAGCAGAAGAAAGTATCCATAAAGTCCTCATTTTATTAGGCTTCATTTGCAGGCTGCAGCTCTTCTTCTGGTGTCTGTGCAGAGCACAAACACAGCCCGGCTGCTGCTCCATCCGCAGTCCCTCCATCTCCACCTGAATAACAAATTAAAGGCAGTTAAATTCCGTCACTGTGATTATCAGTGTAATTACATAATTGAACTCAAAACAGAACTAGCAAGTTGCAGAAAATGTGTTATCAAAAATGCAGGCGCTGACATCACGGCACGTGCGCCACAGTGTGCCAGGCGGCTGCGGATGCCTGGATTTAAAGATTTCTGTGAAATATTAGGCTATAACGAAAAAGCTGGTCCCTTGTCCCCCCTGAAATAGGCCAATTTGAAGTGATTTCTCCGGAATTACTTTCGAAAAATGCTTCAAGATTTCCTCTATCAACAACGACAATGATAATGGCAGTACAACCAATAATTATCATCTTCCAGAACAGAGGACAGATTTTTATGGGTACTTGGTGGGTGCGACTGATAACTGTCATTATTTTCCCACGATTATAGTATCTGCAAACTGCCACGCGGCTGTGAGCAAAACCATTAACAGAATAGAGGCAGAAAAATGTAAAATAATACCACGAGTGTCCCCCTAATAATAGCGATAATAATTACAGGCTTTTATTTTGAAGTAAATGTAATTTAGAGCTGAGTAGACTTATACGCTGCATAAATTATTGTATTAAAACCTTTTGCACAATCAAACATTTACAAAGTGTTGATTCGCACACAAGCTGAACCATTAACTATTTATTTGTGGGGTTTTCTCAAACCATCCTCGGGGACATATAGAGAGCAGGCGTGCGATAATATTACCACTTTAATTTATAATTTGACTCCTGCAGGAGGGCAGCGGAGGCCACAGCGGTCCTCCTTCCTGCAGCCTGGCAGCAGCAGGGCTCTATAGCCCAACACTAAAAATAAAGTCCTCCATGCATGGATGGAGCGCGGAGGCAGGCCTCATTAGGAGTGAGTAGCTCTGTGGCTGAGGGTGTTTTAACACCTGCTGCTCTTCACCTGAGGGCGAGTGCAGAGGTGGAGAGACAGAAAGAGAGAGGGGGGGGGGGGGGGGGGAGAGGGAGAGAGAGAGGAGGGTGGAGGGGTAAACGGGCCAAGATGTCACAGACTTCATTTCAGTCCGGTGATAGAAAGCCCTCCTCAGCTGACATGCCAACCCACATTTTCACAGCCACCAAATATTATCCAAACCGCGGTGCTTTGGTAAACTGTGCGTCCGTGCTGCGCGAGGCTCAGCTCCACGTGCAGCTCGCACTACGCTGCATGGGAGCACTGATTAATTGAGGCGCAGAAGAGTTTTTGTGAGGAGACGAAGTGCTTTTGATCATGCATTTTGAAATGCTTTTATTGCGGTGGGATTTCTTTTCACCTTTATTTCTAATCATTTGTGAATACAGTTTTTTTTCTTTCTGGTGGTTTTCCGTCTGCAAATGAAATTCCAATTGATTTCACCGAGCTTAAATATGCTGTCCCTTGGGTGCATCCACTCACTACTATAATGCATGAATATTATTTTCACATATTTATAATCAAGAATAATCTCATCTCACACTATTAGGCTTTTTTTTGTACAACAGCTCAGCTGTTTTATTCTGAAAGGGCCCATGTTGGACTGATTGTTACAGCACCTCTGCATCAAATGCAAACGTGCTTTAATGAGTGACTTTTCTATATGAAAGTGTGTTTCCTGTTTTAGGCAGAGCATCAAACCAGTGAAAAATTGCCTTTTTGTTCTGCTTCCTCTCTGCTGTCCTGTAATTTGCAGCGTCAATGAACGCAACGCTAGATGCACTACAATTAACTGGATTCAATGTCTATTTCCATGTTCAATGTGGCATCAAAATGTGGATTGATTTTGTTTACCGAGTTATATATAAACAAAAAAAGAATCATGAGATCTGAGGAGCAAAGTTGGATCACTGATGATCACACGGATCAGGAGGTAGAGAATAAAACCATGGTGAGATTTTTATTGTTTGCAGGAGAGACAGAAGAAAATTGACTTTAAACACTAAAAATCACTTTTACTGTTGTGCAAATATTTAATGTGTATACAGAAACATAATTGCCCACTGATACCAGCTATAAATTCTTGATTTTATTACGTTAAAGTGAGCTCAGACTTCTTGTTGTCTTTTATTAAATTATATGAAGATTTGCTTTCATCAGTAATTCTCGTCTATATTGAACATGTTTATTCTCATAATTTGATCTCTAAATTAAAAACATTTTTATGCATTTTGTTTGATAATAATTCAATAATTGAGTTATTATAAGAAAACATTAATAACGTGTTATTCATTCTATTACAAGACAGGTAAGCTGGTTCAGATCCTGTAGGTGTTGGGGCTCTTTATTCACACTACAGAGCAGATTTACTTCCTTTACAGGCAGCCAAAATAATTCTTAAAGTTTATATAGCAATTAAATAATGAAACAAAGAATATGTGTTGATATTTGAACATTTTCGCTGGATAATAATGATTGTTTTGTTTGTTTTTAGGCATTGATGACGCTGCGTGGTTCTGGATGTACTGACCAAATGCTGCTTGGACTCCAAACCGGACTTGTTGCTCTGCAGACGACTGAAGCCTGATAATAGAAATAGAGACAGTAAATGTGGTATTCAATTCAACACTTATGTCTTTCTTTATGTTTGTATTTTAGACATTTGTTTCCTTCATAAATCAGCATTTTGTTACTTCCATATTACTGCATTATAAATTGAACATTTGAGCCCAGTGACTCTTTATTCAAAGCAAATTAAATCTTTATTTTTCTCCTACGGACGAAGAGACTTACTCCGTAATTAACGTGTGTGTAACAGGACTCAAAGCCGGTCAGAGCAGAGCCGAGAAATCATATTCCATCTCTCTTCTCCCCCTTCAGCGTTCAGAGCTGCTCTCTCCCTGCAGAAAGCCGGGGTCACAGTGTGGAAGAGCCCCCAGCTGAACTGGTAGAAATGCTGTCCCCATTACAGCAGCAGCAGGGGTCAGGCCATGGCAGCAAGCATCCAACCTGCCTGAAATTGGCTGCAAAATGACCAATTACCTGAGTGAAGGCTGGGGGAGAAAGGACTTGGCAAAATATGGCTTTTACTTAATTTAGCTAAACTGTAAAAGAAACTAGTGACACGTTGACGCCTCAAACTTGCTGCACGCTGCAGTATCCTGCCTGTTAAGTCGAGATCTGGGCATAAAAGCGTCAAATAACCAGAAAATAGATTTTAAGGATAATTGAAAATTAATAAACTCTTGCGAGAGCTGGAATAAAATCAATTTTACATAAGCCGGGGAATTATTTCACCAACACTAAAACAGCGATTGATTATCTTTACATGTAGGTCTTATTCAATTAATTTCCCCGCAAATGGAAAACATGCAAATTCGCCAATTAAGTCATTTGCCCATGGAGAGCCGGGCTGCTTGACGTTCAGCTGCCACTGCGCCTTTAGTCTGAAACCCCCTTTTTAGTTTTTGTTAAGAGTTAAGTCTCCAACAAAGACAGGAAGGAGGTCAGCACTCAGCCAACACCTGAATGCGCCTCTCTTTTTTGTGCTCCCCTTGATCCCCACAGTCTGTGCCTGTCATTAGTCTTAATGATGGAAAATTGTCATGTTGATACAAGTCTTGCTCTCCCCCTCTCTTCTTTTGTATAAGTAGAAGGTGGAAGCTCCATTTGTAACAAAGTTCTAAGCCGTGGACGTTGCATTTGTGCCGGGGGGGAGAATAAAGGCTGTAGATGCTCTTTCCATAGCTGGGATAATTATTCCTACTGTGACCTTAATGATTCGCTCTGTTCATCCTGCATCTCATCCACGCGCCAGGCCCTCAGCAGAGCCCCGTGTCAGGGAATATGAAAAACCCATATAATGAAACCATTTTGGCTGATGGAAAAAAGGGACTGCTGAAGCTGCACTTGCTACAAAGACGGCTCAATTATATGAGTAATTGTGATAATTTTCCCTCCATTCACTGCTTTCTCTGAAAGGTAAAAAACACAGATGCTGAAAGGGAAATTACTTGGACAATATATAATCTGTGAAATGGTCACAACAGAAAAAAAAAAGATGACTGGAAGAAAGTGTAGGACTATAAATAGGTATGTTAATGCAGGGCACATAAATATACCCTCAGAAGCTCAAAAAAAAAAACAGCACTACAACAAATGACCATTGAAAAAAACATGATAAAAGTAGATATGCAGCTGCCAGAAAATTAAACCTCCTTCTCCTTCCAATTGACAAATTTCAGCTCCTGAAAATGCACCCCCATAGCCGGCTATCATTTGTTGTTCTCTGACAGGAAAAGGATAATTACCTCTCTCAGAGGCAGAGGGACTGACATGCCCTCTAGACTTTGCCATGAATGCAGAAGCTTGATAGACAGTTTGAGGAATAATTTTGTTCTTCGCCCTTTTTTTCCCTTTATGTTCAAGAGCAGAACATGTTTTGTTCGGGGGAGAACTTGGGAGATGGCAGTATTGTAGAGTGCATTAAACCATGGGTGTTCATACTGTAAATATGACATCCCAGTGTCTATCAGCTTCTCCATTCGGGGGAAAAACTCTGAAATGCATTAAAATTTCAATTTCAGCTCGCTGGGAGACAGGCGAGATAGTGAGATATGCATTACTTTTTCCTTTCACAGTGGGTGTTGGATTAAACATTTCTTCTTCCTCGCTGGAAGAAAAAAAAGAAAAAAAGAATAAAAGCTTATTTCCACCACGAGCTCGCCTGTGAATTCAAGTTTTGCAGAGACAGAATTTCATTGTGTTCTAGGGAGTTTCCAACATGTAAATATGCATGAAAGCAAACACTAAATTAGGCGTGAGTGTTTCCAAACTGTGGGCCATAAATAGACAGATATCGGCCTCCTCCATCGGCTGATTCTTGCACGAACGCTTCGTCCACTAGTGCATTTTTCCTCCCAGCGAATCCTCCCACATGTACGGCCGCTGACCCCTCAGGCCCCTACAATCTGGAATAAATCTCTCCAGACAAGCCGAGCAACATTACAGCCTTGCAGCTCAAATACTTGTATCACACTCAAATGATGAGTCTCTGTCACACACCATGTCATCAGCTTCACCCCAACCCTCCAATAACTTCCGTCCCATTGAGCAGCCTCGTGTGTTACGGGGGCCAAGACAGCCAGAGACCCCCCGGTCCTACCTGATTGTGCCTCCTGTAACACGGAGGAGCAGCCTGGTCCAAACCACCACCAGCCCTATACTCAGTGTTGCCTTTTTGTGTATAGCACACAAATACACACAAATACACACAAACCACCAATCTCAATGCAGTGCACCCCACTGTGAACTTCCTGACAGGCTCCAGAAATGTTTTCAAGTTGTCAAGTCTCTGCAGTTAGTCAGTGAGTGGAGGATACAGCAAAGCAATAATCATATGATCAGAAATATTTAGTGATGTAAAGACTGAGGGAATAAAGCTGTTTGGGTTGCTTCCTAAAGGCTCTTTCATTTACTGATTTCACTTTCTCTCACATTAAAATCATTTATAGTTCGTCTACTATTTGGTCATTTTCTCACTAAAGGAAAAAGGTCTCTTTATGTAGTTTAGTTGCAGATTCTGTTTGAGCAAAATTCCTGTTTATAAACAGTTTATGTAATGTGAGAGCGGTAAGGGACTGTAGAAAAATTAAAAGGAAGAGGGGAGGGTCTACTGTATTTATCGTCACACATATGAGGCTACAACATCATCTAATATAACTCTCAACAGCAGTAATAATAACAGTTTGTTCTATCATTTTCTATTTGTTTGCAGAAGTCTACTTGTGATGTGTGATTTAGAGGCTATGTGGAAGCTATTGCTTGGTTAACAGATTAAGCTTTAAATAGGACTCACATGAAATCAGTTCTGTTTTATTAGTTTCAAATTACTAAAAAAATAGATCTGATTCAATAATATAATTTCATGTATTGCTGCTGTCGGGTGGAATCCTCGTATCTCCAAAACCACTACTTTTCAGGAGTTGAAAAAAAACCCTGTGTTTGTAATATTCAGACACTGTATTATCACAGGTATTGTGCCTGAAGTCTACAGACGTACAGGGTGACTGTTAGCATTGATTTATGAAAAAATATTACAATGATGAAACATGGAGATGTGAGGTTTCTGCCGGACAGTAGCGATAAAGTCAAGACGGTGGTTTAAAGAAAACATGAAAAACTCAGAGGAGGTTCTGTAAAAACTCACACGTAAGCTCAGCTCCCTGCAACAACTATTTTTAGACAGTCCCTAAGCACTGAATGATGACTTGCTGTGCACACTGCAAAAACAAAGCATTCAAAATAAATGTATTCTTATTTCATTTTTAAATGCATTCCTGTTGGGGGCCTAATGAAATAGTGTATCATATGTTGTGCAAATTTAAAGTAATCTATGTAAAATATGGGATTTGTGATTTATTAATAATATTACTAATTCTGCAAATGGCACCATTTTAGCACCATGGTCAAGCCTAAACTAAAAAGGAAGCTAATCTCCTTTAGTACTGTACAAAACATGTTGTGGTTGGGAGGTGAGACTGAGCCTCATAGCTCTATTTTATAAGTAAGATGATCCCTGATGTTAATGACATTTTCTTTGCACTTTGACTTAACAAAAATGCTTCACCTGCCCCCAATATCTTCAAAATATGACATCATTACAACTCATTTTGCATTTAATTAATTAAAAGTGCACACATAATGTGAAAAGGTGTCATATTGAAACCTAAATAGAATCCTATTTTCACATTTACCCCGATCAGACATTATAAGTATTAGTAACTGCAAAATGATGGAAAACATAAATTGATGGGACTCGTTTACAAAAAAAAATCCCGTTTTTTGTTGCCCTCTAACAAGAGTTGTCACTGTCACTTAACATATTACATTATGCGACAGTAGGTCTACTTTCTGTAAAGATGAAGAATGAATTGAAGGTAGCATTCAAGCATTCAAAACAAAGATCCACGTCTAGCATACTGTTTCTCAAAAGAGTTATATTCATCATGTTAGCTTCTAGCTGGTTTCAGTGAGGAGAATAACCAACATTCTTTTCCTCACATGACACAATTACCTAATCATTGAAACACATAACCGTCCTACTTCCTGACCTCCCCTGTCTTATAATTTTCATACAGTCCCTTACTTCACAATCTACAGTGACCAATTCATTCTACACACGTAATTCACAGACATAGGACTAAAAGTTGGCTTCCCCGACTACCTCAGACCCGCAGACAGACATGGTCTGATTCTGCTCTTCGTAGCCGGCTGCCTGATGTAAACCAGTCTGACCTACAGCTGTACCTCACACATATTACAAGCCAGGGACAGAGAGCCTCGTCTTCCAATTACACCGCCGCACCGCTGCCTGAAGCTCAGCCATCTATGGAGAAAGCAAAGACAAGGCTGTCAGAGATTTTAATAAATGTAGGGAACACTGCATGGGAAAAGTGTTGCTGTCTCAATAGAGTGACACAGACAGGCCAAGGCTGTCAATGGAGCCCCTAATGACAGAGTAAGATAATGACAGACCCCAGTTAGAATCAGCAGGAAGAGGAAGATCAATCTGCAGCCAGAGAGGGAGGGATGGAAGGAGGGGGACAAAACTGTGGGCTCTTTCTTTTCTATTTTCTCCGTTTTAGCTCATCTCATACATACATCTCTGTGCTGCAGCTGGCTCGCGTCGTGGCGGGGCAGCTCTGCATTAAGCGCACAGTGGATCAATAGCCATTACAACTCCCTCACAGCCTGACACATCGCAGGGCCACAGTTGACATTTCACTCAGGGCCACATTGATCCCCAGTGCACAATATTCCAGCCCCCAGTTAGTAGCCGAGCCTGGGGTCTGGCTGGAATTGAAAAGCGAGGGAGGGGGGTGTAAAAACGGCAGAGGGGTGGCTAACCAGCTGCCCGCGCTGCTACAAGTAAACAGCACACCCCTTGATGCATTCCTCGTTTTCAATCTACTGGTTTTCCTGCCTCAACTGGCAATCCAAGAGGCTGTAACGAAGGATCAAAGCTTGACCTTTGGGGAATTATTTATTCATGCACCAGATCAGAGTATATGTGTTTGTGTAGAAGGCAGAAATAGCCACACTGACATCGTTGTTGATAGCATCTGCAGAAAGCGGACTGGTTAAAAAAAAAAAGAGACTAAATTAAGCTTTTGATGCAATTAAAAAGTGGGAGTTTCCAAGAAAGCTCGCTCAAAACAAACACGGAAAAGTAGCAGACAACACGGAATTACACACAGTTTAAGTTAATTACTTTTTAATTGCCTGCTGAGACTTCAGATGCTATCTCTGTGGTCAGTTTAGCTCTGCAGAGAAGCCACCAGAGCAGGAATAAAGTGGAAAACAGTTGGTTTGTTGTTGCTCTGTGAGTATGAATTCAACAAAGTAGAAATAAAAAGGAAAAAATATCAGTTTTGATACGTCTAGAATAACATGAAAAATATCATTAACTCACAAAATCTATAATAAAAAGGACATTAGATGTTCATACAGTCTAGCTAGCTGCAATAGAACACTGCAATAACACCAACCCATGTTTAACCTGCCTCTGTCTTGTATTTGAAGTGAAAACATCACTATCTTCATGAAAATGTTGTTGTGCACAAACGGCTGTGTGTTCGCCGTGCGAGTTCTCGCATTATGGAAGAAAAAAAAAAACAAACGCAGAGGGATCTTCTCATAACTCCTCTGCCAGCGCACACACCGCTCCTGGGTTTGATTTCTCAATTGCACTTCATAAATGAAAGAGAGGGGGATTCCCAGATAAAACGCTTACAAGAGATTAAATACCTGTCAGGTGTAGTGTGGCTGCATTGTTCGCGGATGGAGGGAAATTTCTGCAGAAAAGGCGTTACGTGAACGATTACAATCTTAAATGATGCAGGTTGTTTTCTCCGTGTTGTCTCTACAGTGCATTAAATGTGTTACCACTTCTAGAGCATAAACATATAACACGTCTGATATTGAAAGTCTCTGCACAGCCTCCTTAAATGTCTAAAATTACATGACTAACTCAAATTACAGGGATCCACATAATAGATGTATCATAACCACAATTATTTAACACAGGTCTGCAGTGAAAGAACAAATGCATTAGATTACAGCTGTAATACCATAATTGAATTCTTGCTCCGGGCAGAAATGTGATTTAATCAATTGTTACCACCTGGCTCGATGTTTGAGGGACCACACGCAGGATCAGAATGTTAAAAGTCATTTCATATTCATTATGCACTAACATTTACCCCACACACACCTTGTACACGGCTGGACCCAGAGAAAGACCCGCAGCTGCCTCAGATCCTCATCTTTAATTTCTACGTGGTCGGCCTTCTCGGATACAATGCCTGTCGTCACGTAGTCTGGGGTCATTATGTTCTGGGAGAAGGAGAAAAGAAAAAAAAGAACGTGTAGAAGAAGATGAGAGCAGGTCTGCAGTCACAAAGCTTCCATTTAACATGGCGAGGTTTAGGGGGGGATATACTGGGATTGTGGAGCAGCGTCTTGCCCACTCTGTCCAATTGTGCGACCCAGGACGGCACGGCGGAGCGACATCGGACGGAGGACTCTCCCCATCAACACTCACATAATGCTGCTCTGGCACAGACCCACAAGTAAGACAGGGCTTTACTCCCAAGGGTGCTGGCATGTGTCCAAGCTGCGTATGGGCAGAAGATGGATCTAATGTTTATAGTGCGCTTATTGCTGAGCTGTCACAGAGCATTAAATCCAAATGTTAACCCTTAATAGAGTATTAACTCTATTTCTAGGGTTAGAATATTAAATTAGGTATTAATTATAGACTTATAGACTTTCTGTACGTCACATTTGAAATTTTGGCCGAAACCTGAAGGCAACACTTCATTGCGATTCCCGTCTCCTCTAAGATCCACCTCTTTTGTCCTGCTGCAAAGCCACTTGTTCGACAGGTCAATTACTATGTTTTTCTCCCTTGCAGCCTCACAAAGTCAAATAGTTGTTTTCGCGCCTCCGTCTTATGACAATGTTTGTGTGAATTATTCAGCCTTCGCGTATATCAAATAACAATAACTTGAAATACCTTAATGCAGAAATAGCAACTCAAACTGGCTTTTGAAGCCTCAGTCATCTTGAGGAGAAGACGTCAACGCATCGATTTTCCCTTCTCTGTTATTCATTGTTGTGTTGTGACGAAAGCTCGCAATTTTTTGATATACAGTAGCCATTGTGTGATATAGTACGTGTGTTTTATATTAAGGGCTTAAGGCTGACTTGTAGAGGACTGTTGAGAGTCACCTTTTGGACAGTGAAGGCAGCACCCTGCTCTGACTTTGCTCACAGGAAACACCTGCGGAGAGCAACACATGTTGGACTGCAGGGAAACCTGCGCTGTCTATTTTACACTGATGAACTACTTCCAAGTAAAGAGGACTGTGACCTTGTTCAGATCATTTGTAGCTCTGGATATTGTTTAAGCGCGCCACAAGGGAGGGCCTGATGGAAAGGCATGTAGCGTTAGCAGAGCAGCTCTTTTTGTTAGAGGGCAACAGGCTGAAGCCTGGGAGGAGCTTTGCTGTGCAGCAGCTCTGCTTCTTCAGACCGTGTGAGAAAGTTTTCTACCTCCGTGCAGCCTGGTTAAATTAGCCCCAGAGCCAGAGTGTGGACAGCAGCTGGAGTGCAAGAGTCAGCTCTGGCAGTGGTGATAATCAGCAGGGAGGATGTGGAGAGAGAAACCCTCAGGGAGGAGGGGGGTTGGCAGAGAGAGGGTAGGGAGGGAGGGGGGTTGCTGTGATCTTACAGGCCCAATCAGAACCCAAGTGGAGCCGAGGCCTCATGCAGTGTAACAGCACACCATCGCGCCGCAGCACTCAACATCCTGGACACAGAGCAGGTCTCCTCCCTAACCGGCTGCTTAACCCTTTCAGAGTGTGTGCGCGCGGCTCCCCCTCGGCCCTCGTTCGCTCATCACCGCGCTAATCAGCCTCAGAGACAGCAGCTGCAGGGAGCCCCACTCCTAACCTGGGCTGGAGAGGCTGTTACCCTCAGCGAGAGGAGTGCAAATACAGAGCTTAGTGTTCTCAACAGGGACAGCAGAGCATCCACATGTCTGACACCGGCGGCCTCTTCTATTGTGCCACATTCAGCCCGGTCGTCAGATAGGCCTAACAATATCAGCAGATGATCTGGTTCTTTACCAGACAGCAGGGATGGAAGAAGAACTCCTTTATTAATAAAGCAAGCAATAATACAAAATACTTAGTTACAAGTCTTGCAGTCATACTTCTAATAATGTTATATTACTTACATTAACTTTGTCTATTTCCATAAAATGCTTTGGGGTAATAAAAAACTAACAAACATTAGGGCTCACCCGACATTCAATTACAAGATGCCTCTGAATGTCAAATACCCCATAATATAAAACACCTTTAGCTAACAGCTAACCTTTAGCTGTTACTATACTTAAACTAACCTAACACAGAAATGTATAATTTCCACAAAAACAGTTTGTAGAATATGAATTAACTGAGCCAAAACACCTGGAGTAGTAAGAGCATTTTGTTCCAGAGAAAGAGCTAAAAAGAGCGCTATGATGTGATAGCTAGCTTGCGAGGTAGTTTTGGTTAGCATCAGCTATAGCTAAAATAAAATGCGCATGATAAGTTTGCCTTAGTTATCTGTAACTGCAAAGTATGAGCTTTAATGAAGTAAAAAATCCATAAAAGAAGGAGGGAAATAAAACAGTAACGCTCCTGCTAAAGGTAACGACCGTAGCTTAGCAGAGTAGCAGTAACTGCCATCTTCGTCGGCGCAATCTGGTGTTCAGCTACCCAAAGAAAATGTTTAACTTTTTTACATACAAGTGAATTTACTATATTGATTTCAGTGTAGATATTAAGATAGATAGATCCTACACAAAAGCATATCAAAGTTTCATTTGATAACAACAAAAAAACAAAAGGCTAATTAGGAGTAAATATTGTTGGTAGCTACTGCATTTCCCCCTGCCAGAGGGTTAAATTAGCCTAGAAAGACTTAAAACTATTACTTTTCTCAGCGTCAATGCTTCTGGTAGCAACGTATGTCTTTGAATGCGAGTATTTTTATAACTACATTATGATCACTGATGCATTAATGTGTGAACGTTTAATCCATTTGTATTGTGGTTTTTTTAATCACACGGTTTGTTGTGAGTAAAATCTGTATCTGCAAAGTATCAGAACCAAGATGAACAGCTGTCACATAAATGTAGTGGAACGAGTACAACTAGAAGTTGGGATAGAAAGGAAATACTCAAGTAAACGACATTACTGAAGCATGCTCTAATGATGTTCTTATCATCTGTGTGTTTATTGCACATTGGCCACAGGTTAACAATACATCAGTGGAAGTTTAAACAAAGCCCTGATGAATGGATCTAGAAAAAGAATAACGTACTGTATTTCCTGAATGTACCTTTAGATGTGGCATATCCTCACTAAATCAGACTGCGGGTCAAGCCAGCTCAGAGGTTGCACGCGACCAGCGGTTCATCAGCGTGTGCGTGACACATGGACATGATGGAGGGTGTGGAGGAACGTCCGGACAGGTGGGGTCAGAGCCAGGTCTGATTGCACAGCTGCTGATCCTTCACTCAAACCCAGAGAAAAACCAGCTCCCCATTCCTGCTGCAGTCATTGAATCCATCCATCCACTGATGAAACAGAGCCGGGCCTCGGACACTGTACTTTAGCTGTCTTGTGGCCAGAGAGACAAAGTTTAGTCACAAAACTAACTTGCATTTGAAATTGACTGTCTGAGGTTTGTGCTGCTGTGTAAAGGCAACAAACATGTTCAGTCACATAAATGAGTTTCTCAGTCAACATCTCTGCACAATGCCTGGTCCAAGAAACATTTCTACCAAAGAATTGAGTGATACTGGCAGAGCCGATGCGATCTCCGCGGCCCAGCTTGACATGACATGAAGCAACGATTTTACGTTGTCTGTCAAACATACTGGGAAAAAAAATCAATGCAACTTGACAGCATTACATAAAGAGCTTTTGTGCCTTGATATTTCTTTTCTGCCTGTGTACTTTTGTCTGGGGCGTAGAGAGTCGCTCTCGAGGCCCAGGGGGAGCAGAGCTGGCGAGAACAATGTGGGAATCCAAGGAGGAAACTGCAAATGTTGTCTTTTCTCTACTTCTCTTCTCTGCTGTGACTCAACAAGAGGCTGCATCTTTACAGACCATTTCATAAGGCAACAACATCCATCACTGCAGACAGGTTAGAAAGTACCTCCACACGAGTCTCCTATTTGAACCCCCCGAATTATTCTGAGACAAAGACGTTCAAAGTCAACAGCGACATGGATGATGTGAAACCCTTCATAACAGGATTAATGTCAGGAATTAAGATCAGCTTAACTTAACATGACATTATTTTTGGCCACGTCTGAAAACACATAATTTGTTTTCTGTTCTGAATCCCTCTCTGTTACTTTCTGTGCTGCCAAGTGCATTGCGTAGCTTCGTCATAACTCTATTTGTAAATGAACAGTGATACATGGCGCACAATTGCAACCATAATACTCACAAGACATTACATTTATCGCTGATATCAAGATCAGGGTGGGAAGCTCAAATGTTTCATTCCAGGTTTGCAAATCGTATCAAAGTAGGAATCTGACAATTCATGGTATCTTTTGTGCTTCCAGATTGAAGGAAAAGTGAAAATCCAGAGAGACATTGGGCCATATTTTAAGTTCAAACAACATATTTGATAATCCGTTAGCTAGCACTAGACAAGAGTTAGCATTCAACAATATAATATTAGCTAGGAAGTGGTTGAATGCTTATGGTTTCCCCTTCCGGAGGCACAATGGCCCATTTTACAATAGAAATTACATATTTGATAACCTATCAGTTAGCATTAGCGAAAAGCAAAAGTTAGCATTCGACAATTCCTATCTTACATCACTGTTAGCTAGGAATTTAGGCTTCTTCTATTACCTTTGTTGAGTAACGTAATTGTTAGCTAGGAAGTGGTTGACGGCTAATGTTAGCCGTTTTCTCATCCGGAGGCACAATGGCCCATATTACATTAAAAACAACATAATTGATAACCTATTACCTAGCATTAGACAAAAGCTAAAGCTAGCATTCAACAATTCCTATCTTACATTACTAGGAATGTACACCTCTCCCATCTCCTTTGTTGAGTAACATTATCAAATGATAATGTTAGCTGGGAAGTGGTTGAAGGCTAACATTAGATGTTTTCTCATCCTGAGGGACAGATGAGAAAACAACATAGCTATTTGATGACTAATTAGCTAGCATTAGACAAAAGCTAAAGTTAGCATTAAACAAGTCCTATCTACAGTACTGTGAGCTGGGAATTTACGGCTCATCTCACTTGAGTAACTATCATTTGTAAATGTTAGCTAGGAAGTGGTTTAATGCTAGTGTTAGCTGTTTATATTACTGACAACAACTTGTTAGCATTCAACCAATTTCTGTCTGACATTACTGTTAGCTAGAAATTAATTCCTTCCCTAAAGCCTTGATTTAGTGTAAGACTATCAAATTGTAATGTTATCATGGAAGTGGCTGAATGCTAACGTTAGCTCTTGTCTAATACTAATAACAGCCAATAAGTTATCACATTTGTTGTTCTACATTAAATATGGCACAATGTCTAGTAGGAGTTTCTCCATTCAGCGTCTTTTCAGATTTATAAAAAAATGGCCACCGTGTGCATAGTGGAATTGCACTTCATTATAACAAATAAACAGCATCTTTGTAAAATGTATTAGCTATAGGAACAGTCCACATCCAGAGTTTCAGAGAATATGGGAAAGGGTTTTTGGTGAAAGCAGCAGCATCCAAATAATCTGATCACAGCTACAAGAGTTTAGTGCTGGTGCTCTCTTTCAGAGGTGACAAAGCCACAAGCGCTCCTGACTGCTCAGGTGCAACAAGAGAAGGCTGGGTGTGTCTGTGTGGCCCTGTAACACTCAAAGCTTTACCCTGCAGTGTCTCAGCCACTGATGAATGCACCAGCCTCCCACTCTCTCGCTCTCTCTCTCTCGTCTAGAAGAGGATCAGCGGCGGCTTAAAGCTGCCCAGGCTGGGAGGTGAACAAGTAGGGCTTTGAGGAGCCCTCTGCCAGTCAGACGGAGAGCTCCAGGCCCCAAGCCCTCAGGGGTTAACCTCTCAGACTGCCAAGCAAAATACTGCAAGAGTCTCGCAATTACAGAGACAGTCAAAGGCCACACGCAATTTCCAGAGCTATTTACACAGTTAAAAGGCCCCCCTCCACAACTGCCAAGAATAGGCAGAATTAAGATGGTAGAGAGACGTAAGGTGGGCTTTTAAATACCCTTTGCCCTCCTCTGGCTGCAATTCATTCACAAAGAAACTGATGGCTAAGGCAGAGAAATTATAAAGCATATATAGAATACAGAGCTATTCAAAAGTACATTTATTGATTTAGGGAGTTCACAAAGTATCAGGCACCTGTTACAATATCATAAACTCTTTAAACCTTTGGAAACTACACGTCAAAGTGGATCACAAGCCGAAGGAGGTGGATGATATGAATAAAAAAGGCATGTTTTTTGGGAAACATCCCCTGTGCATTAGCCAGTGTACTCAGTTACATGCTATTGTCCTACAGTGCAGCAGTCTATTCTGAGGTGGTGCAGAGAGTCTGTATAAAAAACAGTTGTACCTCCTGGAGGGCCGGTGCAGCGGTGCTCCCAGGGGACAGCGGGGGCCCCAGCAGCCTCTAACCCGCACAGCTGTTCTCCAGGTCCAGAGCCTCTCCAGAGCCCGGCAGTTCCCTCCCTGCTTTGGGGACCGCCCGCCCGGGGGGCACGGAGCGCTAATAATAACAACATCCAACATGCAGGCCCGGGGTCAGACGCAAACCGTGACCCTCCCCATCACAGCGCCAAAACCTGGACAGGAGCCAGGACACCGAGCCGCGCTGCAGCCTGGGAGAGCGGAGGGGGGGAGGCAGAGCGAAAGGGTGGGTCTGTGGGTGGTTGGGGCTTTCACTTCCTGCTTAGAGCTCCACCAGCACTATTTTGGGGGTGGAGGAGGGTTTGCAGGGTGGGTTATTATGCAGGAGGAAGGGACAGGTCTTTAAATATGGGATTATAGTTGGCTTATAGGTGGTGCTCCGGTTTAGAAACAAGGATTCTAGATGACAAAAATAAATGTCTTACCTGTAAAGGATAATGTGCCAATAGTAAATCGATTAGATTACAAGAGGAGAGCATTTTGCTTCTCAGCACCTGCGTTTATCTGCGGATCACACACACAGGAAGCCCTTGCGACGTACATTGAAAAAAACAGGACTTGATGCTACTCCCTGTATAAAAACTAAAATAACAAATCCGCTTGGAAAAACAATCCTGGTTTTGTTATCTTCAAACGTTCCGAGTACAAACACAAAGCTCCGCCCCCCCCCGTCAGGTCTTACAGGTCGGCCAGCGATGCACTTACGGTTTCTCACACGCTCCATATGAGGGGGAATACTTGGCCCTAATTAGCACTGAGCATCTGGCAAATGTCAGTGCGTGTCTGTGTGCGAGCATTCCTATTTACTCCGAAAGCATGGGTTCAGATGGAAAAAACACTGTGAGAGCTTAGCAGCGTTTCTGTCCGGGGTCCTGGGAGTGTTTTTTTTTTTATCGCATTGTAAGTGACATATGTGTAATTTAATAGCAGTCTTCTCACTATCCCCTGATTCTTGTGTACGGTTTGGGTTTACCAAGCATTTGTCATTCTGCTGTAGGTCACATGCGCTCCCAAGAGCAGCATATCCATCACTGTGTTGGTGTAGTAAAACATACTCTTCATGTGGATTTGTTTAATTCTTCTGAATGGCCTTTCGCTACTGATTTTGTCATCGGAGGAATTGAGAACAAGTTTTTGCCTGCATGTGTTACTGAAATTGTTAAGTAGCAAAAGGATAATGTTCCTTGTCTGTTAGCCCTCCAGCTAAGCAATATTTTAATCACTCCTCGTGACTCAGAGGGTGAAAGTTGAAGCCGAGAACATACGTTTAAAAGTGCACAAAATCTGACTGTTCTGCAGCAGAGTAGCCTTTCTTCACGATTAGCTTCTACTGGTGTCCGCCCTCCACTTCTACCCTGGATTTTGCCATAAACTAACCACATAACCCCTCCGATTGATCACAACCATAACACTATGCTGCACTTGCACACAAAAATTCCAACATGCAAACATCAAGGTGAAATCCAAGCTCCTGTGTTGACAACAAAGACGTTCTATACAGCTACAGTACAGCAGCAGCCGAGTACAGTTCAGTGCAGCCGGCCTGATCGCGGCCCCGATCTCCAACCTGACAAGATTACACAGAGGCTTCCTGTCTCCTCAGCCCCCGATACCATCTCGGTCTGACTTCTCGCTCCCCTCCCGTACAGCCCCGTCCCAGCCCTCAGATAGCCCCAATTACAGCCTAATGGGACAGTTTTAATTAGAAAACTACATCTAGAAAAGCACCACATGTTCATCCGACTGAGCAGCACGGCTCATTTAAGAGATTAATACGCAGGCAGGGCCGGGCAGCACAAGAAAAGTCAGCAAATCAAGGAGGCCATTCATGTTCGGATCAAAACAAAAAAGCCCACTGTTAATGTTTTCTGTTGATTTCAAACTTCACAATGAAACCCTCCATGCTGTGCAGTACATTGGCACATGAATGTTTCCCGCTCTTCTAGCTAATTTTTATTTAAAGCACACGCTGAAAATTAACTCTCCGCGGCTTTTCAGCAAACAGCCGAACTTCCTGGTAGATTTTATGTCAAATTTTTTAGTACTGCACACGGAGTAAATGAAAACCAAATGCCACAGCAGGTTCCAGTCAGTGATGATTATTCTACAAAAGCATACACGGCGATAAAAGCGCACAACAGAGAGAAAAGGGGGAAAGTTTTCTAATAAGCTACATCGTCTCTATCGGGCTGTAATGAAGTTAAGGATTATTTCTACAAACACGCAGCACTTGTGACAAAAATAACACGTCTTGTCTTGCGGCTGTTGACGCACTGTCAATCAAGATTAAAAAAACAGTGCATTATGTGGACTAACTGATCTATTTTCATCTCGTATGAATAGAAATCCAGCTTAAATACACGCTCGATTTGAAGTGCACCATGATCCCAAATACTTTAAGCGACACGTGCAATCATAGCTACAAGCACTGGTCCCACACAGATGGAAAACAATTACCATGAATATTGCAGAAAGATCACCACCAGGGCTATTTTTATTTCATGCACATCTGCTATTCCGATTGTTGCTTCTAATTTAGTGTCTGCTGACGCTAAAGGCAATTTACTAAACATACTGTTTAAATATGCCCTGCTTCAGAAGTCATGTCATGTTTATAGAGAGGGGAACCAGCAGACTGGACTCCAGGGACTTCTTCTAAACTATCAACACCACCACTTTCATCACATCCTTCACTTGAGCAAATTACCATATCAGCAGCATGATCTGAAAGCAGTCCGAGGAGCAACAATCTCTGCTTTCTGACGCACAATTAAAAGATGTCAAACTCGGTTTCTTTTACACTGTTTTGGTCCGGGCTGTCAGCGCATCAAACATTATCTTAAAGAGGACTCATTTAGCAGAGAAAAGGGACCGGGCCAGGTTCACTGACGCTGAAGAGGGGGCTCAGTAGCCTCGGGGGTATGCGGGTAACCAAGGAGCACAAAAGAAAGGGGAACACGATAAGAAAGGCAGTGATGGTGGGAGGGTGGGGGGTGATTGAGCGGTGGTGGGGGGCTTTAACTTTCCTGTGTTGCTCTCTCCTGGGAACCTGGGGGCTAAGACGCTGGAGCTCCTCCACACAGGTATCATATTCAGCAGGTCCCTCAGTACAGCTGGGCTCCGGTCCAAAACTGCCTGACTGTCTGCCTGAGCGGAGAGATGTGGAGGCGCCATAATGTAACAGTAGCAGAAATGCCAACAGGTGAAACCAAATATTCAAGTCAAGCATGATACTGTTGTTGTCACTTCACAGAATAATGGCATTAATCCTCTCCGCCTGCTTTAACGTAACAATTATTTGCATGATGCTCAAGCATGATAGGGAAAAGAGAGGAAACATTAATGGAAGTTTCTCCCCCTCTTTCTTCTTGCGGAAAAGTGAGAGAGGGGAGATTGAAACCGATGACAGTTTCAGACATAAATCAACCTCCCACATCTCCACTCTGAAACAACATAATAGACAGACTGTGTCCCCGTTACAAAAGCGCAGCGACTGAGGGCCCACTGCTGGAACCGCTGTAATAGCTTCGACTCCAGAAGAAAGTGCGCTGCCTTCTTTGGATTTCAATTCACTGCATGTGAATGGCTGATCGACTGCAGAGGGAGGAAAAGCCAAAGTAGGCACGCTGAATATATTCCACTTCAAAGCCTGGATGTAGCTTTGTTTTTTTATATATATACACACATATAAACCTGAACCGTTTTTAAAATATACATACTTCTACTGCATCTAAAGAAGAGAGAAAATTTAACACACAATTGTACTTTATGATCTAGACGTATGATGCAACAGCTTCATTATATTCAGTGTGGAGGAAAGAGAGTAAAAAAAACTAAAGAGTTGGGGATGGTCGACGATGAGAGTCAGACTTACAGTCCAAAACCTTAAGTTATTTATTTTACTATACTATTAGTATTAGGATTTCTTTTATAGGTTTTTTGATTCATGTACGAGATGTTAATGATCCAATCATTACTAAACACTTCAAACTGAACAAAAATAAATAAATCAAGAATAGTAACAAGAAGTTTCAGGTAAGATCAAAATCTGTTTAGAAGTCAACATTTTGCAAAAAACACTTCTGCAAGATGACAGAGAGATTTATGTGCAGCTTCACCAGCAGCTAGCTTACTTTGTTTAGCACCTGTCTCAGGAAGCAGCTTTAAAGACCAGCTCCAGTCATGTTTTAAGACATATAAAATGCTCTGCTTAAAATAATAAACTGTCTGATGTGTTTTTTCTGCAAAATGTTTAATTACCTTGTAAAAATCCTCCCAAGGCATCTCCTCCTTCTCCCTCATTGTGTGCTACATTTCTCCTTTCGTAAGATTACAGCGGAAAACAAACCACGCCTCTGCCATCATGTAGTGGCAGCTTGTTGAAACTTAGCTAGCTTGAACTGTAGTAATTAGTAGTAGTATTGTTAACGTTAATAGTCAGTTGTGAGTTTGCAAAAATTATAACAGGGATTACAGATGGCTTGCGCATCACCTTAACGGTTGCCATAGGTTGCACATAATGATATGCATAGCGTCACCCCGTCCATTAACGGGATTGGCTCCTTAGGTTTGTGACGTCTCAAACCTGCCAATCTGAAAACGTGTTGTTCAGCCTGTCCTTGGTACACTGCAGTTTAAAAGCAGACAGGCCCAGCCATGGAGATGACTGCTTATGTTGTCCCTGATATGTCTTGTAGCACATGAACACACCACATGGAGATGTTTACAAGGTTAAAACCTGGATTTTCACTGGTGGGGGGCTTTAAACCATTTTAACTGTTTTAGTGCATTACCCAGTGTATTTGCAGACAGGTGCAATGGGACACAAGGGCCCAGGGTAGACTTAGTGTGTGGGTGTGTTGGGTGGGGGGTGTAATTAAGCTTCTGTAAACTGAACTGTGTGGTCTGTAGGAGCAAAAGGGGGTTTCACAGCCCTCTGAGCACAACGCAGAGACCTGCAGATCGTCCAAACAATCCACATCCACCCTGGTTTGTCATCCTCGTGCACCAGATATACGACGGCTAGAGTAGATGTCTCTCAATTACACAGTCATGTTCTGCTGGTGGAATTAATGAGACAGCACATGAGCCTACTAAACCATAATGCCACTTCCCCACTAGCGGGTTGGCCGGCTGAGCTAAGCAGTGCAATGTGAAATGTGCACTCACAGCAGAAAAAGCAGAGAAAACTACAGTGAGATGAGGCCCCTTGTGGCCACGAGTGGATTCAATCAATGTGAATTAGAGATGTGAAGGGTTCTAAGGTTTTGTCTTGTTTCATGTGGAGAGGGGGGAAAAATTGAAAATTGACCCGGCAGCCTTCATTTAGTGACAATGTGCTAAAGTATCATAAAGTATGATGGGTATTCATCACAGTGATCTACATAAGCGGGGGCAGTACAGTGGCACAAAGGTTTTCAATTGAAAAGCATAATACTCATTAGTGTAACACTCAACATCAGCAGCAATCAGAAGTTGCATTAACGACAAGAGGGGAGCGCCTGGACAAAATTATATCCCTAAAACGGATAAAATATATAAAGCACAAACTGGAAAACACTTTAATCAGGCCTGCTGGGACCTATAGCATGGGATTATTCTAAATATCTATATAATATATTGTCTCCCGAGAGTAGCACTCATTTAGTCCTTCAATTTATTCCCTTATTCAAATGGTGAGCGGTTCAACTTTTACAGACTGACCATGAAAAAATATGGTTTCTTGGGAATTTCAGGCCATTTATCCGTCTAAGAGGATATAAGAAAACCTTCTAATGTTAAAGAAAATACAGCCTACCACTCTAAAAGCTTAATATAAAGGATATATGAGAATAACAGCATTGTTGAAACATCATTACTTTCAAGTGAAAAATAGAGCAATAACTCAAATATACTGAATCATTTAAAGGAGGTGAAGAAACAGGGAAAAGGAGGGAAATAGTATTTTATAAGTGAATACATTTAAAAACTAACTATTAACTGTTCAAAACTGGGTAAACATAAGAAAATAAATGATATAATTGTTTCAAGGACAGTTTCTTATCTTTTATTTTTATCCCTTGGTATGTTCCATTTTGGAAAGAGGTCCTACCTTGATACCATAGACTGTATACAAATATATATACAGTCATTGCTTGATACACTTGAATGGTGGCTACAATATCCTCTACCAGAATCTACTACACGTGTCTATTACTGATAATCCTACAACGCAATTACTGTTAGACCTACAATTTGGGCTGGCAGGGACAGGTTTTTCTGCTGTCCGTCATGTAGCATTTTTTTTTTTTTTTTTTTTACACGTTTTGAGATTAAAAGCCGCGAAAATAAGTTCTAAAAATTAGTTTTGACCCTCCAGCAAGAACCACTTCAAGATAGAAGTTAATAGAAGTAAAATAAGTTAGCTTACCACATCTGTAGCCCGCTCATTTCAGCCGTTGCTAGGACACACGTCCGAATCTCCCAAGTTACTGGCGGTTAAGTTGCATTTTGGGATATGTAGGCACCAGGAATTGGCGAGAAAGGGCGATATGTGCTTACTGGCAAAATATTAGCATTCTAATACGCTGAAATATGACGGTTAACCTGCTAAAAACATCAACATGCTAACATTATCACTGTGAGCAAGTTAGCAGTCATTCAGAAAGGAAATTTGGTGAAATGATCAATAAACTGCTCTGACAAAAAAATAGAACGCAAATAAAATCTGTTATATGGAGCTGCTGTAGGACTGTAAAAACTCATTCATATGTCAATCTAGAGCAAATTAACTGATTCAATGGCTTACCTGTTTACATACCTACCTGTGAGCACTCTGCTTGCATTCGCAACACATGATCGGAGTCTTCCACCTGCTACAGCTAGCAAGCTAGTTGCAATCCAATTGCAGAGAAAGGTAGTTGGAAGTGGAAGTGAGGCACATTTATGTGTTCAGTGTCTTTTTGAATGTTAAGACAAAAACTTAATTGACAGAAAAATACTGAATAGCAAAGTTTTATTTTCTTCTCTACAGTAAGAATCAAAGAATTTGAGCAATATACAAAACCATTTTACTGTCTGTATGAAGTGCTTCAAAACACACACTGAGAATTGTTTTGACAAAAGATCTTAAAAAATGTCTGTGATGAAGAAGAAGCAGGGTTTCTCTGCAGGGCAGTGGACCTCCTATCACCTGTGACTTATCATTTATCAGTTAATCTCACACAATGTGATTAAACACGTGGGACAAACAGGAAGTCTCACTCTCCAGCTGCAACATCCTCCTCTACTGTATGAACATCAGCTGGGAAACAGACAGGTATCCTCCACAGAAACCTGCCACTGACACACCTGCCTCAGCCACAATACATCTGTAACACTCTTCAATTAAACATGTAATTTTGTTACATCAGGAGAGTTTCTTCTTGGTTGCAGCTAAAGTCTGTGGTGATGTGGGCTTTGTACAAACAGGGAAGACCACCTGTGTCGCGGAGAGGGTGGGCTCAGAGTCTGATCAGGCCTGTGACGCAAGCCTCTCGATGATTCTCCTGTAGTCTTCCACAACAACCTGATAGCTCTTCTCCAGCTCCTCGTGCTGCGTCTGAGTGTCCATCTGACCCATGTGGGACACCAGCTCCTCCGGCCGCAGGCACTTTCTCATCTTCGCCAGCTCCCTCTGGTTCTTCTGCACAACATAAGTGAGATGTAAAGTTAAGTCAGTCTACACTTTAATAGATGCCCATAAAGGGATTTTTCTGCATGTTGAATGAAAGAGCTAATCAAACAAGACAAAGTTGTTAAACACATAAGCACACAAGCAATTTTACTGTCCTGTTAATTCCCTTTAAAGCATTAATAATGTTTTAAACTTTATAAATAAACTTGTAGTAAAATCAGAGTGCCTAAAGTTTCTGGACATGAACGGACAAAGCTCTCATTTCCTTGCCGCTTTAAAAATCCTGCACGCACATGCATGCAGACATGGTCACTGGGGAATTGAGGGTTAGAGCACAAACGTATAATCCCCTCACATTCACAGAGCAGCGGCTTCTGCCGTTCAACTAACTACATGCTAAATCTCCTGAGGGAAGGAAAACCGCTCTGCATCTGGCCACCAGATCTTTCCTTGCCACTCTGTCAAGAAATTCCTACTTCCTGCTTCACCACATAGGTCTTTTCCACGTCAGATTATGCTGTTTTTTCCAGACATGTGGTTACCCCGCTGACAGAAAATTCTCTAATGGCTGGTATGCAAAGTCTCAGTGAGCGGCTCAAACATAAAATCTAAAGAGGAAACAGGATGTCGGGTGTTATGTTGGTGCATATAGAGCTGCTCAGTATTTACCACTGTTAGGTGAAGTTTAGAATATTCTCTGAAACTGAAACAAAACTTACAAATAATAAAATAAAAAGGTTTTATAAAACTGCACTGTTTTCCTGATGAATTTAAAAAAGCGCTGCCACAGTAACGCGACAGAACTCTGAATGGTAGCAGCTTTTTGACAAAGTGCTTCAAACACTTTCATGAAAATTATTTCTCCCAAAGAAATGCAAATCCTGACTAATGACATGTGTCTGAATAGAGAAAGGCTCCAGCAGCAGCAGAACCACAGACGCCTGGTGCGCCCTATTGTGGCTGTTACAATACGGCACAAGTAATCTATCAATTTTCACGGGACTGAAGATCAATTTTTCTGCTGTTTTAAAAGGTAACATAATAAACAGTGACAATATGGAGCTGTAAGCCGATCAAGTTTGTGCCGCACACGGGCCACTTTCCTTCCCAGGCTGAACGGCTGTAATGTTATGCTAACAAAAGGTAGAAATCTGCACACTGATTTTTTGTTTGACAGCGACGGAGACAAGTTGACATTCAGATTTTTATTTCTGAATAAATCATGAAATCACCTCCTCAGAATGCCACTTTTTGACCCTCCCCACACAGACATGTAAAGCACCCTACTCGGAGGCTGTGATGGTTTAAAGCTCACCCTGTATGGTCCAAATAGCCTCTTCTTCACCTCCAGACGAAACTCTCTGGCTTTCTCTTCATCACTCATGTCTGTTGCTCTCAGGCGCAGGATTTCATACACCCGTCTCGCATGTTTCTGTTGGAAAAAGAACAACAACAAAAACGCTCAACTAAAATATTTTTACAATATAAACACAAGTGTGCCGTAGGAAAGAAATGAAGTGAGAAGCTGTTATCTGTAGTTATCTGTTCTAAGAGTGAAGCTTGGGTCACACCACTGTGGAGAGAAGGGACAAGTTTTAACAAATACTGGTTGTCAGTCTCATATCACTCCAATTCTTGCCTCCCTTCATTTGCTTCCAGTAAAGAAATGAATCAACTTTAAATGTTATTAATTACATACAAGGCCCTGCACTCCCTGGCTCCTGCGTACATGAGCCCTTATTCTAGCGGCCGTCCTCTCCGATCTTCTGATCAGGGCCTTTTATCACACTTCAAATCCGGAGGTGATCGTGCATTTGCAGTGGCAGCTCTTAAACAGTCTTCCCCAGAACAAGCTTAAACAGCTGCTTTCTTTAGGTCAGTGTTTTCATAAATTCTGTCTGTGCATCATGCTTGTATGTGTGTACAAATGTATGCTAGTATGCGTGTTTTATGTACAAGTATGTATGTTGTATGTATGCATGTCTGTCTGTGGAGGATTTTACTTGTGCACTCTCTCACTTTGTAATTGTGTGTTCAAAAATTTGCTATACAAATAAAGTTTATTATTATTATATAAGTTGGAAAAAGTCACAGTCACATGAATACTGGAGCTCTATATTCTCAAACATTCATCTGACTTTGTGTCAAAACTGAACTGACCAGAGCTCTACTTAAGTGCTTAATAATATCTATGATTTCCTGAAGAAATGGCCGAATCTTATAGAACTTAGAACTTCTTTTTGTACAGAACGACATGAAATGGGTGAATTAATCAAGAGAGGAGAAAAACCTAAATGGGTGATCACTGGTATCTGGATGATGTTATAGTTGCAATTATATAGTGGTCATGACCAACCCTTACCGAGCCTCAAAAGGCTGGGTTACAATATAGTCTTATTTCAGTTGTAGGCAATTGAAATGAGCAGTGGACGCCTCTACCTGCGACAGACCAGGTAAAACAGTATTTCTTTTTTGTGGGACGTTAGCTGGCCTCAAGGCTAGAATGTTTAAGCCACTTATCAAGCAAATATTTCAAACTTAAACAAGGAGTTTCAGATTTTTGAATGTGACGATTCGGATATTTTAGGCTTTTGGACTGTTGCCGCTTTAACACGTGAAATGAAAACTTCACCGTTTTCTGAAATTTAAAGACAAAGCTTTGATTCGAAAACAAAAAGTTACACTGTCATACAACACCTTGTTTATTTTCAACTTGTCTTGCGCCTCTTTGATCATGTCGGGTGAGAAGCCGAGGTGAAGCTTGTCCGCAGCGAAGGAGGGCAGGCCTTGACAAAGCTTGACCAGCACGTAGTCTCTCAGCTTCACGTAGTTTTCAGAGGGGTCTTCAGCTGTGAACAAAACACCATAAATCAATCAAAACAAGCTCGAAGTATCCACCCCATGGTTTTTAAAGTATTTGCAATAAACCAGACACACGTGGCATGGGTTTAATAGTGCTAATATGCTATTAAATATGTGTTTTGAGGGAACAGGGAGGAGTTTTGGGCTGACATGTTTTTTTTATACATCTTCAAGTACAGAAATTTTACTTGAGGTCTAACTCACTGTAAGCAGGGACAGTCTGCCTCTTTAAATGCAAAACTTTTAGTTCTTTCTTGAAAAGGATTCCTCTCTCAAAAGGAAAAAAGCGGGGATGCCTCTTTAGTATTCATCCTCTGTCTTCATGCAAAGCAACAATTTCGATCCAACTAGTTTCAATAGAGCCGCAGCTCATTCTGGTACACATGCCAGCCCTCCAAATTAACTCACCCCCGTGGATCCACCAACTGAAGAGAGAAATCGTTTAAACTGTTCGTGGGCGACACGAGGATCTCAGATTAAATGTTCATCGTTTTAACTCAAGAAATAAATAAACTAAAGTAAGATGCTCACCTGTGATGTCTTGCACTTTGGGCAGGCCGCAGTAAAACCTGTGAATTGCCTCCAGAAGCTGAGCTCCATGACCCTCTCCTTGGAACGGAGGCAGGATCAACATTTGGCTGTTTAATTAAAGTGATACACGGGGGGGAAAAAAACGAGCCAGTGAGGAAACATGTTTTTCAAAATCAGTCACAAAACAAGTTCTCTGCGGCGTCTGAGCAGCAACAGAAACTCTTTGATTCAAAGCACAGAAATAATAGATTGTTATCCTGATCCATCACTGCAACAAATCAAACCACATCAAAAGCTTATCTATAAAGTTGTTTTCGGATAAGAATCACCCTGGTTTGGTAATGAAACAAAATCTGCTTGAATGGTTGGCTATATAAGCCCGTAATTTGGGCTCTTTGGGAAGAGGATAAAGAAATGTATAATTTTCCGCTCCTTTTTTTTCATACAAAAGAATGGGAAGGCACGCGCTGCCCCGGCAATTACCTTACACGTGGTCGGGTTTTGTCTGGGTACACGTAGTAATTATAAACTGTCATGTAGCCAACAGTTGCGTAGAGAGTCTCCCCATCTTTATTGTACTTTTCGAATCTGCAGATAAAACACAAAGGCAAACAGGTCAATTACAGGCACACTCCCATGCAGTGTCCATTTTAGCCCCTCTGTTCTCGTGCCCACCCCTCACCCCCCCCCCCCTCCCCTGACGTGAGCATGTTAGAGCAGCCAGGCACCGATTGGTACACCTGCTACAACCTGAATACATTATGCACTTAATTGGAGTACTGCAACTTAGAGGAAGAGAAGGGGTTGGAGGAGGGACTGAGCTCCTCCAAATCACTTCAGTCCATTTTGCCCATTGTCTGTATTAATAGTTGCCAGGGTAAAGAAAACACTGGCAGAGGCTCTTTTTACTGTTAAGACATTGTTCAGTGTTTCAAAAGACAACAGTATTCAACTCGGCTCTTGCCCCTGAAAAATCTGAAAAGGGCTTTGGGCACAAAGGAAGCTCTTGCCTGATCAACAATTCTCCTACGGGGGGAAATATAATCAAACTGGCCGGGTAATTGGTCACAAGCACCACAAAGGGCGGCTTTGTTTTTCAATGACACAATAAAGGCTTTAGGGTAGGGGTGGGCGTAGAGGGTGGTGGTGGTGGGGGTATGATGTCAATTAAGAGGAGCACTCACACAAGAAAGAAGTCCCAACGATCGTCGTCTGCGTCGATGAAGCTGGCAGTCTCTATGAACCACATGAGGAAGGTCTGCAGGCGCTCGTGGTACTCTTGGAATCCCGGGCAGGTGATATCAGCCTGGGGTTAAAACACGGCAGAAATAAGAGTCTGATACAGTTTAATCTCGAAGGTATAAAGAGTTAAAAGTGATACAAAAAGTAATAAAGAGGCTTCCTGGATCGCTCTGGTACCTTGTGGATCTGGTAAGTGAGTTCTCCAGCCTCCTCGCTGTGGACTGTGTACGTGTGAAGCAGGGTGCCGAAGGGCTTGAAATTGGCCTCCTTCTCCAGCAGGGAGATGAAGTCGTCGGTGTTGCAGGTGAACCCAGCAGGAACGATTTCCCGGATCTTCCCCTCAATATCGTCGGACTGGATGAGACAATGTGTATTCATTTAGTCATGTGATAAGGAAAATAGAGCCTGTTTGTGAGACTTCTTTCCATGGATATGCTTAAATATACTTTTGGTTTTGTACACTGATTGTATATTATTGGAAAGTGGAAATAGGGGGTGAGAATCACAGGGTAATGATACAATACGCAATACGTGGCCCATGATAACAATAATATCACGATACAGCGATTCTGTGATAATTGATATATTGCAGGACAATCATAAGGATTAGGGAGAGATGCACGCTATTGGATTTTTTGCCGATATTCGATATGCCGATATTTTCCAACCTGTCTGTTTCAGAAGCTTTTGAAAAACTGCCATGGTGCAGACATCTTGCACCCTTCTTCGCGCTTAGCGGAAGAGAAGTGGTGCAAGGCAGTGCGCGCACACTTGCGCAGAGTTAATGTCGCTGCATTACGTCAAGCTTTTTAGGGACACATCGAGCATTTAGGCAGAATATAAGCGCTGTTTTATCGGCGGAAACTATCAGGAGAAAAATGACACATCTGCTGATACGGATAACGTGCCGATTATATCGTGCCTTCCTAATAATGATACATCAAAGTATATGACTAAGAATTCAAAATGTCCCTAAAAAGGTAAAGTGCAGGATTAATGTATTTATTTACTGCAATTTGGTGTCAATATCACAAAATTTGACACAAACAGATACAACTATGTACAAATTTTCAGTCAGTAAATTAGGATTTGAAATTGTCTGACGCATGTCTTAACCTCTCTTCACCGCTGTGCGACATTATCCCGCTGTCAGCTTCTTCTTTGGCCGATTCATTTCTGTTCACGTTACTCTCATTCGTGTCGAAAGTGCCACCGCGAGGAGGCATGAAGTAGTGACGCGGCGTGTCAAATTGTTTAAAGCTCTATATTTTTGTAAATTAAAATATCGATATTTTGAAATCGAAAATTGTATTTCACTAGTCAGGATGACATTATATAGCCGTATTGATATTTTGTCCCACCCCTAATTGTAAGCTCGGGAAAGAGTGCAAAAAATCCTGGAAGCATACATGTTTTGTGCCAATGAAAGGAAAACCATTAGGCAATTAAAACTGTCAGCTGAGCAGAGACCACAGCAGCACCCCTCCCCTTTCCGGTGAAAAGACCACTTAAATCAGTACATTTACTACTTATGTTAAACCATGAATATGTGATGAAGTTGCCACAATAAAACGCATTTCTGCTTCTCACTGGGAAATAAAACCTTATGAATTGATCTCAACTTAACAAACCTTTGGGCATCCATAATAGAGGCCTCTCCTCTAATCCTGCCAAGTGAACCCAATCAAATGAATTTGCCCCCGCGTTTTTCAAAGAGCCCCGGAGACAAAGGGGCCCTACCCTTGGACTTTCTACTCAGTGCAACCTGTGGTTAGTTCAGCTGTAATGTTTGCATTGTATCCATTTCCACAAGGATTGACATGAGAACACTTTGCTAAGCAGCCCTTTCACACCATTTACATGTGTGATGGGCATTATTTCAGCAGAGAGACCCTTGCTGCTCAGCATTGAAAACTGGGAAATGAAGAAGGTCTGAGCAAAATGCACTACAAAAGGCTAATACAACACGCTGCTAATTCCCCACCCTTTCAGACATCAGCTAATATCTAACTGGAAGTAATGCACCTGCAGCTGAATGCCTCTTAACCATTGTAATTGTTCAGCCACATTTCTAAGGAACAAGGAGCATACTTAAAAGGCCATGGACAAACACGTCCCTTTGTCCCGGGCACTCTGCGACATACTAGACGCTAAATTGCACAGCCTTCCAGAATAGATGCCTTAGTTTGGCATGAATATAACTTAACAAGGTACCTTTAGAACATTTTGTTAATGTCTTTGATTTCTAACAATAAGCACAAAGGGAGTACAAACTATCTAATTTGTTGTGTTGGTATTATTTCATCTGTTTAATCTACTCCAAAGACCCTACGACAGTCAAAACGCATCAAAGTAGTTTATTTTTCCGCCCTTTTTAATAATTATTTATCAAGTATTGTGTTGAATTTTAAACTTTAAGCATATTTACACATTCATTATGAATGTAATATTAATATATAACTCTAACAACATTTCAAGCTCATGCACAAAAGCCCTGGCACACACATCCCACATGATTTCTGCGAGCTGTCCAGCGTTAGACAGTTTTTTGGCCGATTTTAAAAAGTAGAGAAGGTGATTTTTTTTTATGATGAGAGTCTTGTATTAACGCGGCAGCTGCATAAACTCTGCCTCCCCTCTTCTCTCACCAGCTGCACCGCACCCCGACCGTCCACGCGCACTCAGAGACAAACACTCTTCAGAGGCAGCCTGAACTCTGCTGCTCTCTACCTCTACACCAGCTGCACTCAAACCCTTAACAAGGTGAACACTCAGGGGTCAACGCCGAACACTAAAGTAGTGGCGCACACACGCAGACACTGAGGCAGCAGCCAGCACGTTTTAGTTTGAATATCAGCTTCAAACTATCTTCCCAAAAAGTCTAATGGCTGCTCTTTAGGTTAAAAAACACTGAATTGGTAGCCATGGCTGTTTTGGGGTAGCAGACATGAAAGCAAAATCGCTGTAGTATGGGGTTATTTATAATTTGAGTGCATCCTCAGAAACACACAAATCCTGGTGAGTTTACAAGTTACACCACCGCTCCCAGTCCCACCAGTTGAAGGCCACATTGTCCAGTGAGGGAACCCCTGGTGTTTCTACATAGGACAGATGTCCCAGAGTTCAATCATCTGACCTCAATAGGGGCCCCGGCTAATTCTTGTGTTCATTTAACGTGTTTGCTGCATTGAAAGCTCCAGGAAATATTCAAAGCTGGTGGTGGTCTTTTGTGCGGTCTTAGAGAATGCGCTAACAGGACAAGTTTTTCTCTTTACTGTCCGTTTTTGTCCAAATACTGCCTGTTGATATGTAAATTGTCACGTCTGGCAATTAAAAAAAGGCAGAAACTTTAACACGGTAAGCAGTGCCTCTCTTAGAAGAGCTTAATTTGCACGTCATTAGCGGAGTAAAACTTTAATCTAAACCTATTGAAGATCACTTTACAGATGTTAAACCCAAACGTTTTTGATTGCTGATGACTTGAGCAACGATTCATCCCCCGGAAATATATATGTACGAGATTTCCAACCGTGTCACATTACTCCTCCTGCTGATTCAATCACATAAACCTCGAAAATCAATGCCTCATGTTAGACCGCACCTACAGAGCCTTTTAAAATCCTTCTCTTCCGACAGGGAGGAGAAGGATTAGTGTACCGGCGCAGGGGGCCGTGATGGGCTGAGATTAGGTCTAACAAAACAGGAGATCTTTTACAGGAATAATGTCACCACCCGGAGAGGCTCAGAGTTACTTTAGTGAGCGAAGAAACAACATGAAGGTACCAAACCTGCCCACAAAAGAGCACACTAGGTCTATATACTGCCATTAAATAATAATTAGGGCCTGAGCACTACACGCAGTGTGAGGACTCTATTGGAACCCAAAGGATTATTATTAGAATTACAATATTGGAATGTGTTATTATTATTTTACCCCCAAATGAATTGCTTTTTTGGAGGCTTTAACATGCCCCAAAACTCATCAACTGTGCATCAGGTCTGGTGAAAAATTCATATTTTAGTGGCCTTGGCCATGAGTGTTTCAATATGCCTCAGTAGCGCCCCCTAGAAATGTTCAAAAACGCCTCCCCATAGAGGTTACTTTCACCTAGATGTATGAAATTTGGTAAGCATATTAAACAGGCCAAGACACACAAAAAAGCCTCTTGCACCCATACCTCAAACCCAACAGGAAGTCAGCCATTTTGAATTGATTTTCAAAATAAAGCCAATTTTTGACGATTTACAGGGTCCATACTTTCACTCATCTGATCCTTTTCAAACTGAGTCATTGTATTGACAAGACATTGATGATTAAAAGTTATCAAAAAAATTGAGTTTTGCATCAAGGGGCGTGGCCTTGACGGGGGTCAAAGTCTGATGTTTTTTTGGCATAATGGCAAAAACAGAAAAATCACTGTAACTCCCATGCACAATGATCTTCTTCATATTCTATATATGACAAGACTCCCAGCCTTAACACAACTACAGGAAATAATTTCCCATCAGGCATTGCACGCCCTACTGGAAACAGGAAATGACATGTTTTCCTCTACAAGCCCCTCCTCCAAGGTGGTAAAAGATATCAAGAAGAGTCAGCCTGGAGGATCCTGTGCTTGCTGTGTGAGGGATGAGGAGAAAGACAGAATCCCTCACTCTTGTTGACATCAACATGTTTGCAACTGACATGTGTTGCCTGCTATTTCTGGCTGAATGGTTATGAAAGTAACAAATAGGGTGTGGCATGGGGCGTGGCCAACAAAACTCTACACTGAAAAAGTGTCATGCCAAAGCTGGAAGGCCTAACCTCAGGCCCCAAACTTTGTCACATCCCAAGATAACTGGGAGCCTCTCTGTGAATGCTCTCTGAGCATCTACGCAGTCTCTGCTCTAGGACAAGACCCGCAGCTTCTGGAGAAGTTGTTGCGTCCTTGCAGCCGGCGGTTAATGGAGTCGGTAGTGAAATGTGGCAAGCAATGCTAGGAATTCAAGCCAAATAAGGTACATAGAGGTCACACATACGGCTTTGTTTCTCAGCAACCACTTGGGGGAACAGGGTCGGTTCAAAATGTGGAAACGCTTCACGAATTTGCGTGTCATCCTTGCAGAACAAAAAGGTTATTGCAATGTCAGTTTTTTCCAATATTGTGCAGGCCTATAGGACAGTGCACTGACTGGTGTGCTTGCTCAACCCCGACACCACATTTTAGTCTGTATCTGAGCCCTTTGTGATGCTGTTTACTGTATCGTACCTACACACAAACATGCACAATTGACTCTCTTAAACAACTCTTACATGGCTGATAAGAAAAAATCATTGCATTAATATCTTGTCTACTCTGATTGATGTAAAGGAGGTAAACAAAACATGGGTTGCTACAGCCTTCAAAATTCATTGAGTTTAACCCACATTACTCTAAAACTGTTTTAACAACAACTGGACATTATAACCTCCATGATGATAGACTTTATTACAGGATGATGTATGAAACTGCATTACTTTTAGCTTCCTCTTATAAATATTAATGACGAGTAAATCTTCTCCTGAGTTGGATCATCATTTTGACGTCAGCATCCTCACAGCATGAGGTGCCATTACCAGGCTCCATGGTAGGCTTTGTGTGTTTTTCAGCTTTTGCCAAATATAGCATTTAGTTATATATTGGTCTCAGATCATAGAACCATCTTCCACTTTGAAGCACTGGGTCAACAAGTGCTAAAAGCACCTTTGTGTCTCGCAGCCATGGCACCCTGTTTCTCCTCCAGAGAGTCCACAGACTTTTTGGTGAGGCAGAGGACTAGCTGCTAAAGTCAGTTTGCAGCTGTGACTCTGTCCCATTTGTCTCTACTTCACTGTATTTCTCTTGCAACTTCCTTGATTGTTACTTAACCTCATCACATGTTTGTTTACTATGTTGTGCATAATATCTGCATTCTCAAACATTTTCCACACTCGGACAAGCTTGAAGCAAACAAGTGCATTCTAACATCTAACAGACAAAACATTAAAAACCCATTTCTGTTATCAGCCAGCTGATAAATCATAGTCTAATACTCAACAACATTAAGCTTTGTTTGCTCTTTATTTGCTAGATGTTTGACTTTGGTCGTCACTACTTAATCTAAATATCATTTGTGCCTCCATCACACAGGGAGGCACTTTAAGTCTTACATCATCACAGCAAAATCCAACTTGAGCTGAGACAGTTTTTGTTGCCATTTCATTTCCATTACATCGTTTTTAAAGCGTAACAAGGCAGCTTTGGATACATATGCGAGATTATATTTTAGCATTTGTAAAGGTGTTTGATAACAGCTCGATTCTTAGGTGCGTTTAAGGCGTATTTTGTTTATACTGGTAGAACAGCTCGACACAGTTACCAAATCATCATAACAGTGATGCAAGAAAATGGCTGAGCATTTTAAGCAGTGATCTTGACTTAATATGTGACATTTAAAAGGTGCCAGAAAATCCAACTCAGAGAGGAATAATCAAAATGCATTTCTTACCTCCACACAGTCAAACATCTCGGTGACTTTTGAGGAGTATTTCACTTTGAAGAGGGTGCTCAGGTTTCCAGCAGTGTAGAATAGCTGTATCTGCAGACCTTTGTATCCAAAAGCGACCTCGCTGCAGACAAAGTAATTGGAAACAAGAAAATCTCAGTAGGGTTCTTTTCTTTAAAGAAATAAACTACAGCAGTGACTGCAAACTGAACACAATAAAGCAGCTGTTTTATGTAGTGCGTGTAGTCTTTAATAAACTCATACCATGGGGCAATAACAAATGATTGATTACTCTTTGTAATTGAATTTATTAAATATACACCTGGAGTGAATAATAAATGCTTACTGCAGCTCTGGCCACTTATTCCGACGTGCTGCATTGTTTCTTACGCCACAACACCACTGGCAGTTTATGGCAAAATAGATTTCATCATTATGCAACTGTGTGATTGAGCTTTACTAGCAATTACGCTTGCTGAAATAATTAATGCCCCAATTACTGAGTTCCCTTTGAGCTGATTGCAGCAAGTGCAAAAATAACCAATCCTAGTTTTGACTAATTGGGAAAAGCAATTTAGAGCATTACGACGTGCTACTGTAAGCCTACACACAGACACAGATGTCACAGTCAGTAATGTAGTCCTGCTCAGGTTCAATGGTAAAGCCTCTTTGTGCATTACATTGGGATAGTAATGTACCGTTTTGCATACCAACAGTCTGCACTTTGCTACAATGGTAACTGTAAAAAACAACTTGGTATTGGCAGGAACGAAAAATTAAGGACTGAAAATACATTGGAGTAAATAATGAGATGACTGAAACATATTGGTTGAAACAGAATATTTGTGGTGTCGGCTAGCTCGGCTAACACTACAAATGACAAACATGAGGAACAGCTATTAATAAACACCTGATGGGATCAGTAGCTTTCAGAAAAAAGCTTTCCAGACATAAGGTTACTGAATCATATCTTTGGCTTTATAAGACAAGCCTACATTTGGTCTTTTAAGGCTAAACGGCATGATTAAGGGCCTGTGTCCACTAATGCCGCTTTTTGCGCTGGCAGCGCCCACAACCTCAATTTCAGAGCGCTTCTCGTCAGCGTTAACTGTTGCTAAGTCACGAATGTTGTCTGCCAGCACTTCTGCTTCCCTCAGTAGTGACCGTTCATTCGGTTTTAAATTGCTCTGTATGTTTAATATTTGCTTTTATTAAAATAAATTTTATACAGAAAAGGAATTGTGTCCTGGCGTTAGCAGCAGCTCTACACCTGGAAATTGTACCCTCGAAAAAACTAAAGGATACGCTTCTCCTCTACTATTGTTGTTGACATATGTGAAGTCCTGCCCCTTCTTGATTTTGATTGGTCAGTGCGACAGAAGTGAGTTTGACGAGCGCAACAGTTCCAAAAATTGAAGTATTTTCAATTGAGAGTGCTGCGACAAAAAACGCTGAACTGCATTGGTTTTGTTTAGAAAATAGGTGCTGCCAGCGCAAAAAACAAGTTTAGCTACAGACAGGAAGACTGACCATCATACACATGATGCATGAACAGCACAGTGGCCTTTTTAAGGTTACAAATGTTTAAATGCGTAATTTAGAACATGGTTAGTCTAGCTTAGAATAAAGACCAGAAGCAGAAGTAATTCAACGTCATAAAACGCACCCCACAAAACCTCAGAAACTCACGAATTACTGTTACATAACAACTAAAATGTAAAAATGGTTTCACAGGGAGTTTCATGTTAAGACAATTTCTTTGTGAACAACACCTGAGACCAGTTACTCAGCATCTTAAAGTCTTGTTACAGGGAAGTTGGCAGGTTTGGTATGCAGGCAAAACCTGTGCTCATCTACCATATCTGGAAACCTGACAGAAATGCCACATTTAAATGGCAATGCCATTGTTCTAACACTGTTTGTGTGTGGAATAAAACAATGAGATAAATCATTTTTAAGTCTTTCGAGGTGTTGGTGGATGTATTTTATGACTTTGAAAAGACCTGCCTGGCTCTTTCTCTCCGCCTCCAGTCCTTATGCTAATCAAGGCATCCACATCTCCCTCTTGGACAGAAAGTTGAATGGTCGACTAAACATCTCTTTCTATTGCTATTCTGAATTGGATAATGAAGTTTTTAGACATTTATTTTATTTGGCTCAGTTTATGTCAGTAAGAGATTAATTTTGTAAGAATTTTACAATCGAGTTTTATTGTCCAGCCTCATATATTCGGTGACACTGCAGACATTAAGCAGTCACCTTGTTAATTCACTTTTTCATGTCAAAATTCTGACGCAAGCAAAACTTCCAACAAGACATTAGTTTGACTCTTTCAGGCGATGAGACTTTGAACCAAAAACAGCGTCATTATTGCAGAGCCCTGATCCAGACCCTGAATGCCCCAAAATTGATCAGGATTTTTTATTGGATTCAACTATTCTATATTTTTCAATATTAATTTTATGTTGCCAAAGAACCTTAAAAACCTATATTTTGTAATTGCTTGTGCATGCTAAACTTATCTACAGAAAATCTTCCTGAGTACTAACTACAATTATATTAGCATATTGAACTAACGCATTAAAGAACAATTGCAGGAAGCAGCTTGTCGTAATCTGATGCCTGTACTTTCAGTCAGCACACTTTGATTGTGTAAGGCCACAAAGGACTCTTTTCACTATCAAGATTCCCTTTGGCATAGCACATTAGCCATTATAGCTCCTGGGCATCCGCTAAAAGGTCAATAATTGCACTGGTTTCACTTAGCAATTTACAGGTGCAAATATAATATTTGGATAATTGCAAAGTATGGCAGCAGCTCCCAGAAAGATAAATGCCAAGAAAATAATAATTTCCTTCTTTGCACAAGGAAAGCTAAGTGAATTTGGAAGAGAGAAAAAGAAGAGAAAAGCAATGACCACAACAAAATACTCACTCGTCTCCAAAAAGTTGGTGACTGTACTCAGGGTGGAATGTGGTGCTGTCATCTTCAACATCCTCAGCAAAGCGAACTGAAAGGAAAAGAAGACACACAAGTTTAGAGAAAAATAGTGACATAGAAGATAATTGATATAGCATTGTCACTGCACAATTACCTCTTTTAATATTCATTAACGATACATTTAAAAGAAAGTAATGTAAACATACCCAGCTTCAAGCATGTAGCTTCATTGGTGTCGCACTTGTATTCAGCCAGTTTCTTCTCCATGGTATTTACTCCTGAGAAAACACACAAACTATGCTGAAATTGTGTACACTCCTAGCAATAGACTATATGTTACTAAAGACCTATTTTCCGCTTCTCCATTTCATGTTTCGATTTTAAGAATTTGTCCCTTTTTTGCATGATAAGTGTGCAGATTTCGTGCACATTTAAGTTCTTCCTTCTCACTTAAGTTAAATGTCAGCAGCAGCTTGAGGCATTCAAATCATTTCCCAGATGGATAACATTTTGAAACAGGATCAGAAAATAAAACATGCTTTAAATTGTATTTTATGTAAACATGCAGAAACATAAGAAGCCCATGCTGACCTATCACGGTGCTTGTGGAGCCTCTACCTGATGCAAAACCATATATCGTGTATTCTGACATTTATAGCAGCTCTGTGAATATGAACTATCAGAATTATGCTTTAAAATTAGGTATGTCATTCCCTCAGACGAAAATACCAACCACTTAATATGTGCTAAAGTAAGTGTAAGACATGCATTTCTGTCAGATGAGGTTACATCCGTTTTAAGCCCAGTAATGTATCTTATGTGTGGGAAAAGCAACAAAGAGGACGCAGGTATGCCAGCAATAATCCACGCATTCGCTTTCACACTCAAGCATTATACAGGCACACAAACACAATGTATGCTATGACAGCCTGGTAGCATGCTACTGACGTTAGCAGGCAGGCCCCCACTGATGCTGTTAGCTTAGCTCGGTATATTTTGAACAGGTCACAAGCGAATATAAAACTCCAGTCGGTTTGGAGCGGAGTCAATGTACTTTTTTCGGTAGCTATGCATTAAAACGAAGACAGGAGAATAAGAGCCTTTGATCATTTAGCCACTTACCCGCCATTTCTGCACAGTGTTGTGCGGAGCTGTGTTGTCCCAAAAGACCCGCGGAATCAGGACAACTTCCGGGTCCGTGTAGAAACAGGAAGTAGTTTTTTTCAACAGCTACGGTAGATTTTAATAAAATTACATTTTAAGGTATATAAACTACATAATTTGAATAAAAACTCACTTTAAATTGAAAATGATTGGATATTTATGGTTAGTTCAACATATAAAATAAAATAAAATAAAAAATACAGTTTAAAAAATATAAAATACGAACTGCCCTATTTTGTCAGTTAGTTAACTTATCTTTTCGTGTAGCTTAATCTGTGAGCATAGCTGGTGTAGTCTATAAACTACATTCATTTAATAGATAATGTTGTTAATACGTCCATCAGATAGTATTAATCAATAATTAATGGCAGCAACTAGTAATTGACCAATCAATAGGAGTAGTTATTTTTGTTTTTTTATGAATCAAAATGTATTTTGGGAATGGTATTATAAAACTGATTTGCTAACATGGACTTTAGCCAATCATAGTCTTTTCCACCACTTTATAGTTATATTACTATACATCAAACAGACACCAACTGCACTGCAATTATACAAAACTGACCTAATCAAAGCCTGGTTTTAATTTTCAGAGCAGTTTTAAGTTTATCTTTCAACCATAGGCACATTCTACTTACATTTGTTTTAACAATAATGTTTGTTTTAAGGTTATGTAAAAACAGAATATCAGCTGGTATATTAATATCAGATTTTTAATTCTCCATAAATACCTGATGGGATCATTAGCTTTCAGAGGAAAACAGGTGCCTACAGGTGTAATTGGTTTCCAGCCATAAGGTTACTGAATCAAATCTTTGGCTTTATTAGACCAGCCTACATTTGGTCTTTCAATGCTTAATGAGCATGATTTAAGGTTGGCTATATAAAAGAAGACTGACCATCATACACATGATACAACAACAGTGCAGCGGCCTTTTTAGGATTACAAACATGCAAATGTCTAAATGAGTAATTAAAATTTTTGGAAATACACATATTTACTTTCAATGTAAACAGTGTGAAATGAGAAGATAAATATAAATCTAATAAACAAGTACATAGGTTAAGTTAGAACATGGTTAGCTTAGCTTAGAATAAAGACCAGAAGCAAGAGTAATTCAAAGTCATAAAATACACCTGACAACACCTCTGAAACTCACTTATTACTGATACACAGCAACTGAAATGTGAAAATGACAAGTCGTGCTTTAAGAGGGAGTTTCATGTTGAGACAATTTCTTCGTGAACAACAACCCAGTTACTCTGCATCTTAAAGGCTTGTCACAGGGAAGTTGAAAACCTGCGCTCATCAACCATATCTGGCAACCTGACAGAAATGCCACACTTAAATGACAGGTAGCAGCATGTAGCCTCCAAAACCTTTATCCATTGTTCTAACACTGTTTGTGTGCAGATTAAATTGATAATATACATCATTTTTAAATCCTCAATGGTGTTGGTGGATGTATTGACTGACTTTGAAAAGACCTGGCTAGCACTTTCCCTCCGCCTCCAGTCTTTATGCTAAGCAAGACTCCACATCTTACTCTTGGACAGAAAGCTTTTAAGTTTGCGTAATGGTTGACATAAAAGTTTCTTATCTTCTTATAAAGGTAAATAAAGGTATCAGACTAAAAAATCAATTAGCCAGGCTATATCATGTTGAGGGAAAAATGACACTGAAGGTAAGTGACATATTTTGGCCATGAAAAGAAAAGTAACCATTGAAAAAAATTATAGTAAAGGCGCCTAGAATGCAGAATTATACATTTTAATGCTCTTTTGTTATTTGTCATTTTATTGTATATTGTTTGATTGTTGCAACAGAGTGCAACATTTATAGTGAAAATCAGATTTTGCTGAGTCAGGGTGGTGATTTCTTGTAAAACAGAAATGCTCATTTTTAAAATGTCCATTACTTATGAGAAAATCAGGTTAAAACACAAATCGTGAGCAGCTGATTCTTGTTATACAAATGTAGGTCAAAAAACACATTTTGGGTGCAGTATTGGCTCATTTGGACATGTTAGCGAGAATAAAGAAACTCATTCAGAAAGTGGTGAGGGTAAACTACAGCTCAATAAAATAAACAGAAATTGACTCTCCGGGGGAAAGTGCAATTCTGAACATCCCTCTGAGCCCAGGTAATGCTGTGCTATCATCCCAGCCTCAGCTATTCTGTCCTGCAGGTGCACCAATGAATGACCTACCCAGTCATGTTTAAGCCACTGTAATTTTACCTCTACAACACTGTCAGCACTAGATTATCCCTTTCCTGAACAATACCATACCTTTTACGATCCTTAGGCAACAAATTGTGTCTGCATGGAGGCAATACATGCTGCTTGATCTCTGAACTTCAAAATACAGTTGTTAAGACTTTTTTTTTTCAGCAAATGCAAGCGACGAAAAGATCTGACAGTAGAGAAAGGAAACAGTTTGGGTGGAGGAAACCCTCTGGTAGACACTTTCTACTAAACTAAATGTTTGAATTGCTCTATCAGTAGCATTAACGTGTAACTTGCAGAAAAGCAACACATAGGGTTTAGATAAGTTTGGCTATTAATCATGGCAATATTTTGAGGGAGACACTTAACCTCAAATTGGTCCTCGTGTGTGTAGGAAAAACATGTAATTTGTTTTAGACAGGTGTCTTTAACATGACTGTTATGTTGTGTAATGAAAGGTGTGAATCAACACCAACATCAACTTTAGTCACCTGAGCCCCAGATAGTGTCTTGAGTAACATTCAAAGTGTAGGTGGAAAATCATAAAGTACATTTACTCACCCGGGGTAAGTATACGTATTTTACATATTCTCCTGTGAATGTCTGCATTAAAAGGCAGTGGACCCTGCCAATAAAAATCAAACCAACTGTAGAGAAGAATTTAAATTATTGCCGGCCTGACTCAGCCAACCATATTATTTTCCTTCTCAAATCTGTACAACACAGTGTACCACATTTTAAAGGGCATACATATAATTGTTCGCTAAACTGTAGTTTGTGTGAAAGTATTAATCAAACATTATGATACAATTAGCTTGTATACTATCACTCTTTTACATTATATTAAAAAGAATGTCTTTAGTTTCATGACAAGACATTTGAAATTCAAATTTTTTTTTTTTTTGGCTGTGACATTTTGGTATTAATAAATTAAGGAAAATACATCAACTAGAAAACAATATTAGTTGCAACACTTTTAAACCGTTGGTTTTATCATGCGTCATATTTGTTGTTTTCTTACATTTTAACCTCTTTTATATCATTAAGAAGTGCACGTATACAGTACACTGTATATTGGGCTTTTACTTTTATTGTCTGCAGGCACAGTGAGTGAACCGCGTCCTCGATTGACCCGAGCAGACAGGAAATGCTGTAACACATCTGCCGTCCGACTCCTCTCTGTCCGGAGCATCCCTCATCTCCCGACGGCTCCTCCGCGGACACACCGACCAGCAGAAAGTCAGAAGAGTTAAAGGACGACACTTAAAGGCTAAATATATATTGGTGTCTCAGACCTCTCCTGTCCTGTCATGCCTGCTGCTGTCATCCCGATGCCCAGCGCCTGCGCTAGTCCACTGCAGCTGACGTCACACCAGCATGGCGGTCAAGGTGACTCCGTCAATATTTCTTATCAGATATTAATTTTAAAGGCAGCGAAGCGGCCGCGAGCTTACCGCTGTCGGACTCGGAGGACAGCATGTCTGTGCGGACGCGTGGGTTTAAAGCCCTTGTCTTAAACGTAGCGCAGAGACCCGCACTCTTTTATTTCTGCATCTGTACTAGGCGCATCTCTGCCGGCCTCGCATAGAACACTGTAATTTCTTTCCTCTGTTGCATGTGTAGTTCCAGAGATATTTGGCAGGAAGTCGGTTGTATTTTGTAGTCCGATCGGTTATTTGCACATGCATGGTGTAGTTGTCTGTGATCGATTCTGCTGAGTCTACTGCGTGTAAATCAAAACAGAGACAGTGTTAACTTGAGTTTCATTGATTTACTCACTGAAGACATGGCATTATTCCATTGTTAATTGTAGGCAGCATTGAGATGATCTGACTGAACTTTTTTTCATAGCAAACACTTGTATGTCACAGGTGCAAGCAACAAAAAGAGCGGACCCCCATGACTTGAAGACTATCTTTCTGAAGGTAAGGTCTTTCTGAGTGTCACCCACAAACATATACATAGAGAAACTGTGTGTTACAAATCTACTAACATGTTACAGTCAGTGCATAGTCTCTGTGTGGTGTCCATTGGGATACATAGTTCAATAAAGGTCACAGAAATGCTTCGACTAATTTTGGATCTGCTTCAACAGAGGAGCTCCCCTTCGCTTTGATTTAGTGTGTGTGGTCTTGGGTTTTAATCTTCAGCATGACATTGAAAACTGTCATTAGCTCTATTCGCTAACCTTCAAGAAACAAATACCTGACATAAGTGTGCAGGTTTGTTTACCATAGCAGGACTTGTTTGGAGTATAAACTTGCTCCTGAAAGATGGGAGTCTGTTTGAGGTACAAGTCGCCTTACAGTCCCTCCACACCTCTTGACTCTGCTGTAAGAGGGCTGAGTAATTTGTAATGCATATTCAGGTGGAAGAGTTAATTACTGGAAGCTCATTCTGACTGCCTGTATAATTTGATTAAGAACTACTTGAGGCCTACTGTGAGGGTGAATGGATACACAATCATGTGACGAAGTAATGTGGCAAGAAATTGCTCGGAATTAATATTTTCACTTAAAACATTAATTCAGCAGAGTGCATTGAATTGTAGCCCTGAAAACACTTGGCGTGAAGGTCTCCTCCCACACTCTTTTCTCTGTTTATCTCATGCTCGCTGTAGCCGAGCTTGGCTCAGACCCACGAGCGTGGCCTTTCTGTTGCCAGTTCATGTGGCGCTTGTGTTTCCTGAGCTATCTCTGTTCCAACTTGAAACCCAACCCTGCCTCTAAAAATGACCTTACGCCTTAAAGCCTGACTCGGGTCCCAGGTTTAGCATGGGGCTGCTCTGGCTGTGCATATTTTGCTTTAGTCAAGTGAATCACAGTTGCAACATAACACTTGCTGACATGACTGACATTTATTAGGTCAGTAGTTCTCTTTCATAATGTACCCCCTGTGAAATATTTTTCTGCCAAGTACCCCTGGATGAGTGCAAAATAAGCCCATATAAAGCGCAGTGAAGTCAGCATCTGATTTACTTAACAACTTTGAAACTCAAAAACACATAGGCCTAGTTCAAGTCTGAGGAGGATTAATAACTAACATTCAACATTATTGCTTCTGATACTGACAGTATTTTTTCAGCTGTTTTGTTGCTTCTTTTCCACCATGAGCCTTTCTTTGAGTTGGTCTACAATTCAATGAATCAAAACTGGCGAGCGCAAAAGTAACATAACAAACATAAACTCAAACATGACAGCATTTGCAGCAACAGATGACAGTTTACAGCAGTAAATGATTGCACCTGTACCCCAACTTGAGAGACAGTGGATTAAGTGATTGTGACTTTGCATTCTATCACTTCTAATAACGTTTAGTTGTTATGACAATGTACAGTGGACTCGACCGTTTTATGGTAATGTGAGACAGACAGATCACTAGATTAGCCATAAATAAACTTTCTAATTAACTTCCTATATTAACATTTACTTTTAAAAATCTCCAGAAAGGGTAATATACCACAGTACATAAACATTCAAATGGCGTTGTATAAGATTTAATTCAAATTGATCATCCTGATTTCTGAAGTGTGCTCACGGTTCAACCCCTGGACAAACTCACCCAGAGGTGCCCTCTAGCCAGGCCCTAAATCCCAAACATGGTCCAGTGGAGCGGCTCAGTGGCCAGCAGATTGTACTGGGCAGCTTCCAGGTTATGAATGTGTGAGACTGTGAATGTGAGCGCTGTGTCCCTGATGTAAAGAGCACGGCTCTGGACTGTACATACTTGAGTAGATAAAGATTAAAACAATGTCCCCTGTCAACTAAAGACATTACTCATGGACAGAGTTACATTTAGAACATAGGCTAGTTATTTAGGTCTGTCATCTACAAGGTACAGTTTGTTATATTGTCTGATATTTTTCTTTTTAGATAAGAATGTGTATGTGGTTAAATCTAGTTCTTTCAATTCAAAGGATGACAATGATTTAAGAGAGACTGATGCTTTCATTGCCTTTTGTCGTGTTGCGATGCAGCAAAGCATTGTGCTGTATAGAAACCTGCACACACACACCTTATCATCACAAAGAAAGAATGCAAATGGATTAAAAAAAAAAAGTTGCTTTATCCCCTATTGGTTGTTCTTTTACTGCAGTGAGTCGGTCTATTGCACACAATGAAAATTCTACTCTTTAAGGTCCATATCTAAATCCACCTAAAACACTGAAAATCCATATTGTTAACAGCTCTGCGTGTGTTTCCTCTGCAGTATGCCAGTGTGGTGGAGGATGGGGAGCAGTACATGACCCCCAGGGACTTTGTGCAGAGTTACCTGGGTCTGCATGCACAACCTCAGCACAATCCCAAAACTGTGGATCTTATAGCCGGCGTGGCCGACACGACTAAAGATGGGTGAGTAACTGCAGTACAAGAAAACGTCTGTTAATGCATGTTAACAAACCAGCCGGATATCACATGATCAGTCAGCTTTTCTTAATATGTGTGTGTGACAGTTTCCCTTTCCTGTGCTGCAAACCGGCTGCACTCTTGTAAAATATATTCACTGAAGCCGTGCACAACCAAACAGGTGCCAAAGATAACTGATAAGGATTTATCTCACTTATGTTTGCAGAGTCTTTATCAGTCAATATCACACCTTCAGCTGATCCATTTAAAACCATTTAAAACTGTGTGACAAGATAAGCTGAACTATCACTGAAGTACTTTAGTAAGAGTCTAAATTAGCAGTTTTGAATCAACTATCAACAGATAAGAATACAATCAAATAAATAATCACTTCAAAGTCTTAAAGTCTATTTTGGTCTAGATATCAGGGGTGTTTCTAGGGGGTGGCCTAGGGTGGCATGGGCCCCCCTTAAGTCTGATTGGCCACCCCAAATGCCACCCCACAATCCTAAATGGTCCAATGATCCTATGATTGTCCATCTGCCTGATCAGAGGTGGGACTTCAGTTCAAATCAACTTATTGGGCAGTGTAGCACCAGGCTGATAGTAGCTTAAGTGACTAGCAGCCTGTTGCTAGGAGTGATCTGTCGATACTTAATGCTTTGACTTTTTAAGATACGTGTTATTTTTGAGTTCCTAAGGAATAAAGTGTAAAAGATTTTGATGGTGCCACTCTGTTGTATTATTTTAAAATAAAAAACCTAACCAAAGGAACGTAACATCTAAATGATACCCTAATGTAAATAGTGAAGGTAGATATAAATGGAGAAGCTATTTGGAAATGTGTACAAGCACCCAAACTTCATGCCTGCCCTGCATAAATCAGTGCTCTAGTTTGGCCACCTCTGTCAAAAAAGTCTGGACACACCCCTGCTAGTTATTGAACTTCAAATTTTAAGCAAATTTCTTATTAAATAATAATACAAGATACACATATAGGTTGTATAATACTTTAAAAGGATGAAACTTTTTAGACATGGACGAGAAGTTTAAGTGGAAAATTTGAAAATCTATCATTTCTGTGACAAGGCAAATTCATTTCCTGTGATATGATTAACGTCTCCAGAACAGCCACTAAATAGACTCTTGATGAAATTCTAAGGCCGAATCCTTTTTAAAAATTCAAAGCTTAATCCAAAAGGCACTGTCTACGAGTCTACAGAACTGAAGAAGCCTTTCGGATGAGAGGTGAACGTCTTTAAGAACAACCTCATCCAGTTGCCTTTTGGATTAAGCTTTGAATTACCTGCATGACTGAGAACCTTCAAAGACATTTATAAGTTTGCGCGTGAATTTTTTTAACCTTGTGTGAAAAATAAGTAAAGTATTACATTACTGCATTAGCTTGTTGTCAGCAGCTCAGTCTTGTGTTTTAAATGTCTGTGTAGATGTCTTTTTTTTTTTAAAAGGTTAGCCTGCGATGTAGACGAGCTGTTGTGATTTCGTAAAAGATACATTTATCTTTTGTTCAGATAGCACTCTTTCTTTCTTGTCCAAACAGACTGATCTCTTTCCAGGAGTTTCTGGCCTTTGAGTCAGTACTGTGCGCCCCGGACGCCCTGTTCATAGTTGCCTTTCAGTTGTTTGACAAGACCGGCACAGGGAACATCTCATTCGGTACGTACATGGTGGAAAATGTCAGTTTGTGGTGTGGGGATGTACTTTGACTTTGTGCAGGTAATTAAGGGCGTTTAAGGTGTTTTTTGTGGTAGTTTTAAGGCTGAACATTGATGATAGAAAGAGTGATGGGTTAAAGTTGCATTTGATGTGACACTGAACCTCACATCGGTCAAGTGCTACTCTAACTAAAGCATGTGTATTCAGTGAATGCAGGATTAGCCATGTCTTATTTTTCTGTATCACGTTTGCTAGCAGCTTGTATTGTAAGTCTCATCTCAGAACAGGAAGAGAGCAGTGTGAAACATCACATTATAACCATGAGATGCAGAGTCTTACAAAGAAGCTGCTCCTATGCGCTGTCTGTGAAATAAGCCCTGCAAAGGCGACTCAAAATTGAGAGCAGTGCTTATATAGAAAATTTCCTGGATGGACTCAAAACCATGAAAATGTAAAAAGCAGTGAGACTGTCAAACAGCCTATTCAGCTTCCCGATCCAAATGGACTCTGTCCTCTACTTTAACCAGGTTCTCTATAAGTGCAATGAGGACGTGAGTTGGATGTCACAAGTGCATCTTGCCTGTTTTTCCGCTCTTCCTCTTGTTATTGCTCACTCCCGTCTCACTCTTCCAGAGAATGTGCGTGACATCTTCAGCCAGACCACAGTTCATCACCACATTCCCTTCAACTGGGACTGTGAGTTCATCAGGCTACACTTCGGCCATGAAAGAAGCAAGAACCTCAGCTACACAGAGTTCGCACAGTTTCTGCAGGTATTTATTTGATCTATGCTGTCATTTTTTATGTTTTAGATCTATTGAGCTTTATCGCCTCTAAAGGTTTTAAGAAACAAAGGGAAAAGACAGAATGCCGACTTCAAGATGATTTTAATTAAACAAAATGACCAATTCAAAAAGGCTCACTGTTCAGAGTCCAAGGGTGCAGGTAAAAATAAACAAGGTCCAGAAAAACGGGAGGAATACATTCACAAACGGCAGGAAGAAGAACATTATACATAAGAGGGAAGGATGATTAACAAAATAGAATAGGAAATGAAAACTGAACACTAAGGGCCTGTGTCCACTACCAGCGCTTTTCGTACTGGCAGCGCCTATTTTCTAAACAAAACGAATGCAGTTCAGTGTTCAGTGTCCCCAGCTGTTTTTAGTCGTTGCGCTCACACGGCCCCCCCAAAAGTTGAAATAGTTCAACTTTTGCTGCAGAAGTGCTGTCAGACAACTTTTGTAACCTAGCAACAGTAAGTAACAGTGCGAAGCACTCTGAAATTGAGGTTGTAAGCGCTGCCAACACAAAAAACGCTGTTAGTGGACACAGGCCCTAAAAAACGACTGAAGAAGAAGAAGAAGAAGAGCTACATGATAAACCTGCCACAGACAACATAAACAATAAATATAAGGACTGGTTTTACATTTTGGGAAGCTAACTCTAGCAGATTAATTGTTAAAATAATTTTTTAGTTTCAAGTTTTTCTACTGTGTTTAATCAGCACCCAAATCAAAGTGTTAAATCAACAATTTTTGGCTAATTCAACGAAGTTGCACATAACTGCCAGCTAATGACATGGAGTGTGTTCTTCTCTTCCTGCTGTCACATTTATGTACATTAATATGCTGCTTTGTAAAATAGATGTGACACCTATTTCCAACAGACTTTGCACCCAGCCAACTGAGAAAATATAGACCTGAGTGGCAAAGTGTTTTACTATATGTAAGGATGGGTGCCTTTTTTGTTTTAATTGCTCAGAAATCTGAGAAAAATTGTGCTATTTCTGTGTTTTTAAAGCCAATAAGTCTCTTTCTAAATGTCTTTTTCATAATGGAACAGGACAGTGTAAATATGCATATCAGCAGCTCAAAAGAAGAGCTACAGATGAATATAGAATATAACACAGAATGTATTTGTCTGTTTTTTTCTCCAACATCTAAGAAAGTGCACATCAATAAATGTGAAACCATTCATAATGATCACCTTCAGGCGTTGGCGGTGAGGCCTTTTAATCCTGCTGAGGGACAAATGGAAATGACGTAAGGCCGACTACATGCCATATATGATCTCTTAAGATAATGGAGCTGTGGAGCTGCATCTTTAGTGTTTAGGTCTTGTGGTTTGTGCGGTAGCCCAGCGTGCCATTAAGTCACTTAAAGTTGTTGTTGTTTTGCTTTATTGCTCCTTGCCTGAATCTCTGTGCTGTTAAATAAGCAGCAGCAGCAGCAGCAGTAGCAGTATGGTCAGGGATGAACCTGGTTTGGAGTCGAGGGCTTAAGTCTCGGGTGAAGCTGGGTGGTCCGAGAGTTAGACAGGCTGAGCTGCGGTGTGGGATCCCTCAGAGCACTTTGTGGTTTATCATAGTAGACTGGGGCTTCCCGCCGCTACACCAAAGTCTCTTGTGTGTGCAGGATTTCATTTACATCTATGATTATTATTGTCTTGTTTTTCTGTCATGTCCAAGCACTTTTCATTTCACTGAGTGTGACTTCAAATACAAAACAGCACAGCTCTTTGTGTTTAGTTTGTTTTGGTTCTGCCACCTTGTGGTTGTTGCAGATTTGAAACTTCAGTAAGCGCAGACAAGGTAGAAGATTTGTAACAGGCTTCAAAAGTTTCATATTTGTGAGACGTCATCATGAGTTTTCCACAATATAATCTGCAAACATTGTGAGAATCAATCAGCTACAATCCACTGATTAGGTTATCAGAAGCAGAGTGTAAAGATGAAGTAACAGCTGAATATCGCGGTGTCGTTGCTCTGTGATCTTCTGCTTCTATGCGATGAGCTTTGACAGCAGATGTTGACCCGGGGTCAGCCTCCCCATGCATCCACATCTGATTGCATGGTTGTCATATTGAATCATCTTCCTGCGGACACACCTGCCGGTCAGCGCAACAACCGCCATGCTCCCCTCCTGGATCAGACTTCTCGGGACATGGTTTTCATTAGTCTCCAGAGAGACAGCGATGATTACAAAAGCCTGCGTCTAACACTGTCACATCTGACTTTCACATCTGTCCAACAGTGATATTATTATACTTTTCCCCTCCAAAGGTTCCTTGTAATGCAATGCTCCTCATCATAGAAACACATTCTTTGCTTCTTTTGTCAGCCAACAGATTGACCTCCTGTCTGTCTGTGTGTATTGCTGCAGGAGCTGCAGTTGGAGCACGCCCGGCAGGCGTTTGCACAAAAAGACAAGAAAAAAAGTGGCTCCATCACAGCCTTGGACTTCAGCGACATCATGGCCACCATCAGACATCACATGCTGACTCCATTTGTCGAGGAGAACCTGGTTTCAGTAAGTTTGAAAACGTTTTTCAGCAGTTGTTTAAATAGCTACTGTACATTCAATATTTTCATGATTACATAATAATGAATTAACAGTTTTCCTCTTGGCTTTACACAGTGTTATAAAAGTTTCAGCTCTTCCTTTAGCTGTCATGGCAACAACTTTACAGTTTTTAATTCACTCTCAAAGCCCTTTAGTGTTGCTTTTGCTTTTTCAGCAAAATAAGCTCTAATGCTCAGCATGAAACGGCCAACACAAAAAGCTAGCAACCATCTGGTAAATGTAGTGAAGTATTTGGTAGCTAAAGAGAAACATATTTCCCACAGTTGTTAGTGGAGACCAAAAGGAAGCTAAAAGACAGTAAATATTGGGGGACAAATTAATGATAATGTTGCCCCACTGCCCCAAAAAATGTAAAGATATGGATTCAGCGAGTTTATCGTTCGTTTAACCTCAATGTTAGCAATTTATATTTTTACGTACAGCAGTCATACAGCAAAACTACGATTCAATACGATTAGATACAATATAAACAATATGATGCGATACAGAACGATACAATATGATACTATACGATACTATACGATACTATACGGTACGGTATGATATGGTACGATACGGTACGATACGGTACGGTACGATACGATACGGTACGATACAATACAATATGAACAACCCGATACTATACGATACGATAAGATACAATACGATACGGTATGGTATGGTACGATACGATACGATACGATACGATACGGTATGGTACGGTACGTTACGTTGCGGTACGGTACGATATGGTACGATAAGATACAATACGAACAACCCGATACTATACGATACGATAAGATACAATACGATACGATACGATACAATACGATACGGTATGGTACTGTACGATATGATACGATACGATACGATACGATACGGTACGGTACGATAAGATAAGATACAATACAAACAACCCGATACTATGCGATACAATACGGTACGACGCGATACGATACAATGCGATAAGATACAATACGAACAACCCGGTACTATACAATACAATACGGTACGGTAGGGTACGGTACAATACGATACGATACAATACGAACAACCCGATACGATAAGAAACGATACGATACGACACGATACGATACGACACGATACAGTACAATATGATACTTTTGTCCCCGTTGAGAAATTTGTCTCGTGTGCTGCGAATATTTAATTTCCTCCACAGTAGTATTAGTGAATAAAAAACTAGTGGGATTAAAGAGAATATAATAAAATCAGGTTGAAGTCTTACTGTACGGAAGCAATGACAGGCTTCTGATCTTTCTCCAGGCTGCAGGAGGCAGCACCTCCCACATGGTGAGCTTCTCCTACTTCAATGCCTTCAACGCCCTCCTCAACAACATGGAGCTGGTCCGCAAGGTTTACAGCACCCTCACCGGCACCCACCGAGACACACTTGTTACCAAAGGTACACCTCAGACACTCCCACTGACATCACATAAATAAGTCCTGTGTGTGCGTTTCATATGTGATATGAGATGTGCGACTCTGTTTTAACTGTCTTGACAGAATGGGAACAGGGAACATTTACTGTAGCACTAAATTACTAAGGTAAATGAACATCTTTAACCTGGTGATCAGATCTCCTCTACATGTAGAGCTGTGTAACTGATAGTTGTACCATCAGTCACATTTGCTCCTAATTGTGTTTCCCCTTCAGATGCAAACTGTAGACCGCTCCTCCTCTTTCTCTCTGTGGTTGTAGAAAACCCTAAAGGATAGTATTTGCAAATAATTCTTGTCATATGTGCAACCAAACATATCAGATGTTAAAGCAAACACGCACATGTCAGCCGTCAGTCACAGAAAAGTATATCATTGCAGTACTTGAGATCAGAGAAGCAGGCTTGTGACCGAAGGTTGCAATGGTTAGACCTGACAGGAAGGTCTTTTTGGAAGAAGTGAATAACAAACTATTTTTCCCTCCCTCAACAACTACCATTAGGTTTCCTTTGAGAGAGACCACATGATGGTAATGGAGCTTCTCAGCAGGCAGCGGTAGAGAACTGAATATAAAGCACATATAAAAGAGTGACGCAGGGTGCTGCTGAGAGATTGCATGCTCAGTTAGTGTACTCCGGGGTAAGGAGATAAAGCACATACCGAACTGATTTAAGGGTTTTACATTTCTCTTTTTTCTGATCTCCACAATAGAAGCATCGACAATAACACAAAAGCAAACAAAGAACAGTATTTGCAAGTACTATTCAATACTAGCTTGCTGTAGTACCTGACGTGGCTAACCCCTCTGCTTCCTGTTTGACTTGAGTCCACTGAAGCTTTCAGGGACTGAATGTTTTATTTCACATTCTCTTTTCTCTTTGTTGCATTGTAGAGGAGTTTGTTCACGGTGCGAATAAGTTTGGTCAAATCACTCCAATGGAGATCGACATCCTGTACCAGCTCGTTGGTCTCCACAGACACTCTGGGTAAGATTCTGCATGATTCATCGGTGAGCACGCGGATTATGTTTGTATCTACACTAATGCAGCTTCATTTATGTAACATTTAGAGAGAAGCTGAGAAAAGCAGTTCAAAGAGCTGATGTGCTTTTTCGTACAATATCTAATTTGTGTCTTTAGTTTAGATCTTAACACATTTGAATTTTTAAAGCTTTATTGTTCATATTTTCAGCGATTTAAAGGCATAAAATATGTGGACATTTAATTAAATATGCACAAAAAGCCTAGGTAGAAAATCACCTGACAGGTAAACAGACTTTACTGTGGTTTTATAACTAAAATGTATCTCTTCAGTATGCGAGAGTAACAATAGTTTAAAACACCTCAAACTGCAATATGAGCGCTATTTTTGTGTTATGAATGGACTGCACTTATTTAGCGCCTTTCTATTCTTGCAGCCACTCAAAGCGCTGTTACACTATATATCACATTCACCCTTTCACACACACTTTCATACACTGATTGCAGAGGCTGCCCACTGTCGATCACTACTAATCACGTTCACACACTGATGGCTATGCCACCAGGAGCAATTCGGGTTCAGTGTCTTGCTGCCCAAGGACATATAGACTGAGGGAGCTGGGGATCGAACCTCGGACCTTCCAATTGAGAGACGAGTTTTGTCCTTTTTAAGGCATCTTGTCATTTTTTTTAAATGTATTTTTGGTTCTAGTTCTAGTAGCTTAATACTTTTTAAATTGGTAAGATATGACGTCAGGGGGCGCTGGTTTAGCTCAGTTGATGGAGCAGGCGCCCCATGTAAAGAGGCCACAGCCCTCAGCGCACTGATCACAGATGCGACTCCCGGTTTGCCGATCATTTGGTGCATGTCATTCCCCACTCTCTACTCCCTATGTTTCCTGTCTCTCTTCAGCTGTCCTATGTAATAAAGGCAAAAAAAAAAAGATAAGAAGTCAGACTTATAGCTGAGCTTCTGACACCATGCATGAAGGATGAGACAGTTTAAAAAATTAAATTAGCAGGTAGAAACACAGCAAATATGAAACAGAATCAACCTTGAACTTTAAGTTTACTTGACTTTCTCACTTGCAGGCACCCATGTAAGTGTCTGCTCGAATCCACTTAAGTGCATTCAAAACATTCATATAAAACTGTGTTATTTTTTATTCCATCATGAATGGAATAAATATGTTCCTGGTTTGTTTACCGCCCGTAAAGTTAAGGTTATTGCTCATTTAGTTCAACAACAGTGGCTCCACTGGCCGTTTTACAAGACAAACATAAAACACAGACTTTATGATGCGTCAGGCCGGTGGGGAACTTTTGCGTCTCAGACATTTAGAAACAAAACACTTCCATTGACTTGTTGGGCCACGGGGCGCTCGTCCAGCTTTGTTTGTCTGTTGTTTATATAAGCGTAAATTAAACTTACAGTAACTTCAAGTTATGTGCCAGTAAAAAAGTGCGGTGGAAAAACTTACATCACTCGCAGTAGATGCAGGGCGCTTTGCTTTTTCCTGGCCTAAATCCCTCCCTCCCCTGCTGTTGTGCATTAAGGCGGCTGAACCACGCAGACATCGAGAGGATAGCCCCGCTGGAGGAAGGAGCAATGCCATACCACCAAGCAGAGGCCCAGAGACAGGTAGCCTGATGACTCCTCTAATACACCTCACATCCTCCTGCCTTTTATCAAAGCCTTTCCTCTTCTCCCTTGGCTTCCTTCTCAGACACGAGCCAAAAAGGCAGAATGTTCAGCCGCTGAATTAGCAGAGTGCCCATGTTTTTCTTCCCTTGTGAAGTGCATTACTTAAACTCCCAGATAAAAGTACACCAATTATAGTTATAGAAGGGAGGAATGGATTGTTGCGTCGCTCCCCTTTATGAAAGGCTCTCCCCATTTTATTCAGTATAGCTGCACATACGCATCAGCTGCAATCACACATCTGAGACGCTAATAAGAGGCTTTTATCAGTGTGGGGCTCGAGGAGTTTTAGGAGCCTTTAGCAAAGTCTGCTAATGGCAGGAGGGGAGTGGGAGTCAAGGTGGATGTGGGAGAACAAAATAGTTCCTGCCTGCACCGGATGACACGTCTCTGTAGCAGGCTGTGGTCAGAGCTTTCATGCCACTCATGCTCCTGGGATTCACGCTCAGAGGTCTGGAATTTGATTCCTTCGGGGGGGACGCTGCAATTCTCAGACCTGCCCTTTAGTCAAGTAGGCTAATTGTTTAAACCCTTTGATCAAGACCTCGATCTTGTTAGCATGCAAACCCTTGGTGGAAGCATCTGGGATAAGGAAAAGACTGATCTGCCCTGCTCCCCTTCTCATCTGGTCTGGGAGAAGTTACTCACCCCCACAGCCTGTGCACACACACACACACACACACACACACTCTTTAAAGGTCTCACTCGGACTGTGTGATATTCATGTAGATACTTATCTGTACATGGAAAAGGCTTGTGGGGCTAATCTGTTCCCCTGCACCGCAGTGAAAACAAAGCGGCTCCGCTTTCAACATCAAACACCAACGCAGAGATCATCTAGATAAGAGATACTCTGTTGTAAAAATAAAAGAAGACTTTTACTTTGAAGGCTTTGACATGTAGCATGTGTGGAAAACTGCAACAAGTTCACACAGTCATTTATCCACAGCGGGTCCGTCTGTGACATTTAATACAGGCTGATGATGAATCAGACGTTATATGACATGTCCACATTCCTTCTCCTTCCTCCGCCATAGCATTTTCCTTTCCACAATGTATCTGATCGCTATAGTTTAATAGCCAGCCGATTCATGCTTCGTGTTCTGATCCCCCTCCCTGTCTTTCTTCAAATTCATTTGACCGCTGGTGTCTTTTTCTCCTCCACAGCAAACTCACGAAAAGTCTCGGCCCATCTGGCTCCAGGCTGCAGAGTCTGCCTACAGGTTTACTCTGGGCTCAATCGCTGGAGGTGAGTGACATGTCTGCCGCGGAGCCCCCGGCCCGCACCGAGGGGTAACCTTAGCCGGCCAGACTGGCGCGCTTCTGAGGCCCCGGGGCCGGCCATTGTGCTTACGGGGGTAGAAAGGGGTTGTGATGTGAGGCCCCGGCATTGTGCTGCCGTGCCACCGGTGGCTCCAGGCTGTCGTTGGGAGTCGGAGCTTTGGAATGACACAAATCTTCCGGAACCGCACTCCCTGGAATCTCCGTCTAATTACGCTGGAAGGAACTGATACAAGAAACCTCTGACATAACTGCCCCTCAGATAGCACACACTCTGACCCTCTGTGTGTGTGTGTGTAGGCTCCCCAAACAAAGACTTTTCAGCAGTGGCAGATTCACCCAGGGTCATGAAACAAAACACGATTCTTGCGCTGAAGTCTCTGTGTCTTTGAGGCGATAATGAGCTGTTTCTCAGCCTGCTCTGTGCTGACGCAGCTGTTCGCATGTTCGAGACGTTGAGGCGTCATTACAGGATTCTTTGATGTCGGACGAGACAAGTAAAGCTGAGAGCGCGAGTTCAGTGAAACTTGTAGTTTTCAGACATCAACTTAATTACAGCTTTACACACAAACACTGCTCTATTTATTTCTCAGCGATCAGTAAACATCCCCCAAAACATCTCTGCAGGATTATTATTGTACCACTCGATTGTGTGAATTATTAACATATGAACCATGGCTTATGTGCACCTAGAGGAGCAAATAGGAGAAATACTTAAAACAAACACTCATACAACGGATTAATCCTTACAGCCATTATTCAAGAAAAAAGGCCACACATTCACTAATGTGAGGTACGGAAGCCCTTAGCGGACATGCATCCATACATTTTATTTCCTGTGAACGATTATTTTCCGGTTGTTTTCTCGAGATCTCGACTTATTTATCTTGTTATCTTGAGATAACAACACTGCACTGCTGTAACGTCAAATAATCAGAACTAGGGACACACGATATTGGATTTTTTTGCCGATATCCGATATGCCGATATATTAGGCACTCTTATTTATTTATTTATTTATTTATTGGCCTTTTATGCCTTTATTGACAGAGAGGACAGTGGATAGTGTCGGAAACAGGGAAAGAGAGAGTGGGGGACGACATGTGGCAAAGGCCCGAGGGTGGGAGTTGAACCCAGGGCCGCCACATCGAGGACTATAGCCTCTGTATATAGTCGCCGATTTAACCGCTGAGCTTAACCGGTGGCCACACTCTTATTTTTACACCTAATTGCAGAGAACATCAAGTCTCCCCTGTAGTGGAATGTATATCATGCCTACTCTTATTGTGTTGGCCCGCTGGCAGATGCAGAAATAACGCAATGCGCGTGCACGCTCGCGCCGAGTTGATGTCGTAGCCTTACGTCAAGCTTTTTTAGGGAATCATGGAGCAATTAGGCAGAATTAGAGCGTTTTTTTACCGGCAGAAAATATCGGCAGACAAATTTCATACCATATCAAGCCATAACCGTCAGATACCGATAATGTGCCGATAATATCGTGCCTCCCTCGTCATAACTCGTACGCCCAGAGTTGCAAAGGCACAAAACGAACATAAAAATAGGCTTAATGGCATTCATGGCATCAGGTGGTCTAATAATATCACAGTGACCAGCCTGTTGTTTTAAAATGATCCCGTTATCACGAGAAAACAAGCTTTGTCATCTTGAGATAATTAATCCGTTAAAATGGGAAAACCAGCTTTGTTTTAAAGGCTTCTTCTTTTTTGTTATACATGAAATCAAAGTGATTTTGGGATCTTGAATGGACAAAACTAGGAAGTTAAAGCTGCCAACTTGGGCTCTGAAATTATTACAGACCTTTTTTTAGCATTATCTTACATTGTAGGAACTAAATAATGAAAATAATTTCATCTTAATCCTCTGTTTCATTATGTGTCTAAGAAAAGCATTATTAGGGGCTATTACATTTGTATTAACATCATCTGTAACGTGTTTTCGATGCTAAAGTAAAGTAAAAAAATGTGTGTTTTACAGCCACCGGTGCCACCGCTGTGTACCCCATCGACCTGGTGAAGACACGCATGCAGAACCAGCGCTCCACAGGCTCCTTTGTAGGAGAGCTGATGTACAAGAACAGCTTCGACTGCGCCAAGAAAGTGCTGCGTTACGAGGGCTTCTTCGGATTCTACAGAGGTAACAGATTTTAGAGCACGCAGAGGAGGACTCTGAAACCTGTGGCTCTCATGCAAAACAAACCCTCTGATGGGAAAGCATTAGGATTTGTCAGTGCGCTAATATCAGCAGCATGGCTTGCTAATTGATACCAGAAACCTTTGCCCTCCCTGTTCAGCGGTGAATAAAGCAGCACCCAGGGGTCGCGTTTTCATTATCTCAACTCCTGGGAGAGCTCTGTGAGGAAAATGACCGGCAGAGTCGTGTAGTAGCAGCGGTGTCTGATCTGGCTCCGCGCGGAGGGTGATAATGGTGCTGAAGGCTCGTGATATACAACACTTCTACCCTCAGGCTGTTCATATGAAGGAAGTCAAGACTGCCATCTACTGCTACCTCCACCGCTGCAGCTCTCTGCAGCTCTGCCTTCTTTCCTCCTCTCTTGCACATGATAAGAGGGTGATTGACTCCGAGACAGACACGCTCGGCTGTTTTCTGGCCGCATACCAGCAGCAGTCACTCAGCAGCTCCTTCAGAAGTTTATCTGGCTTGATGAAGGACGGGCGGTGAAACAGTATGGCGGTTATCGCCGCCGTAGCACCCACACCCCACCCCTTAGCCCCCCTGATCTTGTCCGTGACCACACAGCTCTCTCTGTTCCCCTTCAACAGTAGATCAGGCCTCAACAATGCTGATCCCATACGCAGCAGCAGTGTCATATTTTTGGCCTTTTTTTTGTTCCATCTCAATGGGACCTTTGTGTTTTGGTGCATCAGATGTATCAGCCACATCTGTAAATATTTATGGGTTTGTTTTACGCTCACAAGAACCCTGCAGCTCACATTGTCCCAGCTGTCAGTGCATGTATTCATTCGGCAAAGATAAAAATGTGCATTCATTTGAAGCCAGACTTTGTCTCTCTGTCCCTGTCAGGTATTCTAATGGTATCTATGAATAATATTTTGCAGGTCTCCTCCCGCAGCTCATCGGCGTCGCCCCGGAGAAAGCTATCAAACTCACGGCAAGTCATTCCACTGTGTAGCTTAGAGTGTTCGAAAAGTTGCTCTGAGTGATTCACTGGGAATGAAAAACATGCACAGAGCGCAGGAGAAACGCACTCCTCGCAATCAAGATGCGACTGCAACCACAAGTTAACATTAATGCCCCGCTATCAGGACCGGGATTGTGTCTCATCTGCTTTTCTTCTTCATGTCTCCCCCTCTTCTTCTTCTTCTTCTTTTTTTTTTAGATGAATGATTTTGTCAGAGACAAGTTCACCACAAAAGATGGCACCATCCCTCTGCCTGCAGAGATCCTCGCTGGTGGATGTGTAAGCATTACTTTAGAGATGCTTTAAATTCAGTCTGTAGATGAACTCAAACCGAGTAAGGGGGCGGCTCAAAGATGGGCAAAAATATACATCATTTAATTAATTGGGGTAAATACTGGAACTTTTACCATCACATTGTTCACTTTAAATGCTCATTAGAAACTATAAGCTGACAGTTATTAGCAGCCAAAGTGATGCTACAAAGTTTAATAGTAAAACGCTTCATCTTCACTTTACATTAATAAATATTTTAGTAGAAATCAAAGTACATAAAAGCACTTTGTGTCCTGCCTACACACAGCAACGCAAAAGATGTTGTGATACAGTATTAATGTTGACGTACCTGCAGGAGAAGACAGCAAAGTTCTAATGACTGTACACAGGGGATATGCGTACAGTATTTAGTTAGGAGTAAGTGTAGCGATACTGCAGTATATACACACAGCAGTTTTTACATTGTGAGTTAAAAGCACTGATAATGTAGAGAAATGTCCCCTGTGGGTGTAACACTATGAACCATTGCAATGCTAGATCACCATTACTGATGTATTTGTAAGAGTTGTTTTATAAGCTCATTCACTAGTAAGGACCACAACAATAAGCGTTTGAATATTTAACGCAAGTTCTGTAATGTTGAGACACATTTCTGTATTTTGAAGGGAGGGGTGAGGGTGATGGGGATGTCTTCTGTAAGGCTGGTCTGGGTACCTAGAGTTGGACAGAGACAAGAGAGAAGGATACACGAAGTTGAATAGGAAGGGATGAGGAAGGAGGGTTGATGGGTGAGAGGAAGGGAAGGGAGGGTGGGTCGCGGAAGGAGGACTGGGTTTAAGTCGGCTCGTCGGATAATTGTAGGTGTGGTTTTAGGCGTGGTCCTGCTCCCGAAGTCATTAACTTCATTTGATGATGTGAATGTAAGATCCTAATCTGTGAAGCAGCTAAAACTGTAGGATGAGTGCAGTACACTAAAAACTACTCAGTTAAGTTAAGTGGAATACAATTAGGTAGTATAATACTATTATAAGTATTTTGTCCTCATCATTAAGTAGAGTTTTTAAGTAGATAAACTTTGTTACAAGTGTGCATGACAACAATGAACCTGCAGAAGTTCTCATCTACAAATCACACCAGCCAGATTAAGTGTGTGAAGTGAACTCATGTATTTGTAAGGACACGTTTTAGCAGCATTTAAAGCTTGTGAATCCTCAATTATATAGATATATGATTGATTTACTTCCTTTCTTTTAGTTTTTTTTTTTTTAACTTGCTCCGGTTTAATTTGTCAGCACAAGCTTCTTATTTAAGAATTCCACCCTAAAACCTAATTTAAGTAGTTTGTGTGAGAGATTATAATTATATTGCTAAGTTTTTGGGCATCCTGTACTGTCTCTCTACGTAGAAAAGTTAACTTTTGTCCCCCTTTATGCCTTTATTTAGAGAAAGAGGACTGAGGATAGTGTTGGAAACGGGAGAGAGAATGGGGATGACAGGCCTGTTGCCTCTGTATATGGGTCACGCCATTAAATCGCTGAGCTAAACCGGAGCCCCTGAATCCTCTAATCTGGATTTGTTTTTTTATGGGCCTAAATAACAATATCAAAACATCTTTTGCCTGCAGAGTAAAGCTGTAATTCCTCCACTCTGCCTCTCCTCTGGCTGTGCTGAAGTGTAACAGCAGGCCTTGCAGCAGAGCCTGCAGGTTGCTCGCAGAGGAGCGGGGTCTGCGGGGTCGTGACCCCTGTCAGGGTGTAATTGTAGGAAGAGGCCCTGGAGGGTCCTGGATGAAGCTGGTTCTAGCTCAGGGTGATTGAGTTTGACAACGCGGTACACACCCGAGGCACAGCCTCACTGCGGGTCTGCACACGGGACGAGGATGTTTTAAATACACATGTTAACAACTAACGATAGGTCCTATTTACAGCCTGCATGTATAGCTGTATCTGTTTGTATGAATCACTTGTCATCCTCTTGTCATCTTATGGAAGTTAACAGTCTGTTTAAACTGACGGCTTGTTAAACGATGTCTTCCATCAGAGCAGAGAAGTGAAGAAGATAAAAGAGAGGGAGTGCATCAATCTTCAGAGCAGCGGATATTCCCCCTCCTCTTTGAAAATGACTAAATGTGCCGGAGCTTTTTTTAGCCCTTTGCTCGGATGTTTACAGATAAGACCCCTGCCCTGAATGTCACCGGCAGCCATCCTGGGGCCTGATTAGATTTGGGGAGGGTGATAAATGTGCCTGAGTCAGAGGGTGCCGTGCCTTTAGGGCATTGCTTGTCCGTACCCGGAGCCGTCCGGGTGATTCCGCGCTCTCCCCTGGGAATGGGGGTGAATTGTGGAAGTGTGCGGGGCGAGGCCAGGCTGGGCCGCTCACCCTGCCGCAGGAGGTGCCTCGGGGGAGGCGAGGGGGCAGAGGGCCGGTGCCAGGGTCAGAGATTCCCGACCATGAGCCGGGGCTTCCACTCACCCGACGCCTGCTCTATTCTGACCCCAGTTGTTCTTGTATCAATGCCTCCTCTATCAAGGCCGTTCTCTTACCAGACGAAATCAGATCGGGGGAGAAAAGTATCTTTTGTGCTGAAGTTTACTGAGATAATTAGAAAATTCCTGCAAGGGGAAAAATGCTTACACATCATAACATCCTCACCCGAAGTTCACCCCTCATTCCAATCTGTGCTTATAAACAACTCGCCTTCTTTTCCCCGATGTTTCCCGCAGGCCGGAGGTTCCCAGGTGATTTTCACCAATCCTCTGGAGATTGTTAAGATCCGTCTGCAGGTGGCTGGAGAGATCACCACAGGGCCCCGGGTCAGTGCCCTGAATGTTGTGAGAGACCTGGGCTTCTTTGGCCTCTACAAGGTAGGTCAGCACCTCTGCAGCTCCATGACGTCTGCAGCAGCAACCTCTGCTAGCTGCTATACAAGGGCAACGAAAGGTGCTCTTACGCTCCTGAGACATCAACAACATCAACAACATGCTGCTCACTTTAGAGTGCAGTCATTGGAAGAAGTATGGAGTAATACTTTTTAAATTACTGATTAATCTGCCTATTAGCTCAATAAATCATTAAGACTTTAAATATCAGAAAACACATCTATGGTTGCTATGTAACAGCACTTAGTCACAAGCAAAGGTCCATGAAAAGTAACACTTTAAACAAGTGCTGAAGTTTAACAGCATGACGTATGAAAGTATCAAACACTTTGCTGTTGTATTGGGACAATTGTTTCAGTTATTATAAACGTCCTACTAACTTAAATAAAACAATTTAATGTGGTAGTAGGTAAAGGTGCAGTTTAGATATACAGCTCTGGAAAGAACTAAGAGACCACTGCAAAAATATGTAACTTATAGGTTTGTGTAAAATTAACTTTTGTTTTATTGTATACAACATTTCTCACTACTTCCGAATAAAATATTCTCATTAAGGTCTTTTATTTGCAGAAAATTACTGGTTAAGAAGACGTTTTTCAGACCTCGAATAATTCAACGAAAAACAAGTTAATTTGTAAACTCAGGTAGAGTTCAGAGTTCAATATCTGGTGGAATAACTAACTTTTAATTACAGCTTTCATGCATCTTGGTCTGTCACACTGCTGTTGGGTGGCGTTAGGCCACTCTTTGTTGGATGGCTTGTGACCATCCCGCTTCCTCTTGATCACATTCAGGAGGCTTTCAGTGGGGTTCAGATCTGGATCGGGCCGGCTGTGACATGTATAGAGAGATGCTGATTTAAGGAACATTTGGAGTGGTCTCTTAATCGTTTCCGGAGCTGTATATTTTTATATACGCATGTTACCTCCCACAAGGCAAAAGTCTTCCATCATCTGCATATCTGCAAGCACAACCGCTATTTATGTCAGGAGATATTTTCCCAGAACTATAAGAATTGGTTGTTCTTCGCTGAAGCTGTACATTTTTCAAAAGCAGAAAGAATTGTACCTTACGTACAATATCAAATTAATAGACTTGATGAACATGGCTGGCTGTTGTTGATGTTGATGATCATAAGGAACATTTTTAGTTGTTTTGTAATAGTTTAAACACCCGTGTTACAATTAGATAAACATATTGCATGTTTGTGAGTTTGTGGTCCACATTTTAATGAGCTCTCTCCCTGACTTATGCTTCACCCTTCCACCAAGTTTCATGAAAATTGGGCCGATAGCTCGTCTGTAAACACAGCACTGCAAACACAACCTCCTTGGCTGTGGATACAATGCATCATTTGTTTGTAATATAAACACACTAAACCTCTGTAACTGACAAAAACTTGCTGCAGGAGTAAAAAAGTGAAAAAAAGTTCCCTTTAAATGCAATAAAATGAAGAATTCAAGTAAAATAAGTAAATATACTCATCTTTCCACGACTGTATATTAACTTATGATCGAGTTTTTGTTCCCGTAATGTTGTGCAGATGCACTGTTGCTGTATTTGAACAAACACTTGTGTGTACACAGACATAATGAAGATCAAAGTTATTTTTCCCGACTGTTTGCAGTTTTCTCAAACAGCGTTAAACACGTTCAGGAGTCACGGCCAACAACCGACAGCATATTAGCGAAGCATTACGCTCCGCTACTGCTTCTTTCCAGGTCCTTGTGGCTTCACTTATAACCCGACTCGTGTGTTCATACTCCATATTTTAATGAGGAGCAGACAGTGTGTGGCCTGTTAGAAAAAGAAAAAAAACATACATTTTCTTGGCAGAAGCAGCAGCACACCGCGGTCGGTGGACGTCCTCTATGTGTGTGTGTGTGATGGATCTCTCTCTAGAGGCTGCAGCTCTGCCTGCGGCTCTTTGGCTCCATCATCAACACTAAACCCCACTTTAGGTTGAACAAGGCTGCTCCCAGGACACTTAATCCCCAAGACAAACCTCCGCACCCGCTGCCTCTGTCCGTGATGTATATCTATTTAAATTGATTATTTTTTTCTCTTAGGGAGCCAAAGCTTGCTTCCTGCGCGACATCCCCTTCTCCGCCATCTACTTCCCTGTTTATGCCCACACTAAGGCGAAATTGGCAGACGAGGACGGAAGCCTGGGGGCCCTGCAGCTGCTCACTGCTGGAGCTATTGCAGGTAAGAAACATCTGGAAAGAGCAGCAACATGTTGTGTTCTAAGTGACGCATGTGTCATATTTTCAGCTCCAAAACAAAAAGCCTGTTTGTGCTTTTTCTTTCCATTGCATCTCACAAAATACTTGCCGTATACATGCAGTGCTTTTGTTGCTTTGCGCTTCATTACGTCTGTCGTGAAACGTCTCCTAAGGTGTACCCGCGGCTTCCCTGGTGACCCCCGCTGATGTCATCAAGACCAGGCTCCAGGTGGCGGCCCGAGCTGGCCAGACCACATACACCGGCGTCATCGACTGCTTCAGGAAGATCCTCAGGGAGGAAGGTTTCAAGGCGTTTTGGAAGGGCACAGGAGGTAAATGCACACATACTTTACATAAACATAATCAGCAGCCATACAAGTGGTTTTATGTCTGGGAAACAGGGCTCACTGTGGTGGCGTTAACTGTCTAGAAGGGACCGCAGAAAATTAAATCCCACATTGTAATTTTTAAACTATTCCCCGGTAGCTCGTGTGTGCAGATCTTCGCCGCAGTTTGGCGTAACCCTGGTGACCTATGAGCTGCTGCAGAGATGGTTCTACATTGACTTTGGAGGACAGTAAGTACTTTGAACCACCACCTTTAGCTAATGTCAAGATGTGTGTCCAGCCCCTAATCCCGACTCTCTCCTCAGTCGTCCTGCCGGCTCCGAGCCCATCCTCAAACCCACCCTCGAGGACCTTCCTTCTGTGACTGCAGACCACGTAGGCGGCTACCGTCTGGCTGCCGCAACCTTCGCCGGCGTGGAGAGAAAGTTCGGCCTGCACCTGCCAAAGTTCAAGTCTTCCAGCGAGGTTACAATCAAAGCAGCGGAGTGCAAAGCGGAGCCCCAGGCTTCATAAAGCGCCGCTCATCGTGCCTGAGAGGGCTGCATGCTCTTACCATGATTGTCTTACTGCGAATGCTGCATGAGTTTGGCTTTCTTGCGTTTTCTTTGCGTAGCTTGCACAACTTTATTGTACATATTGTACTTCTCTACAGAGGGACATTATGGCCTTATGAAGGATTGTTACTGCTGTTTCTGGTGTGTGATAGCGTCGGTGTGCATGTGTCAGTTCAGGTTCAGAGACACGAGAATGTACAGATGTTTTCAAAAGCGTTCGTTTTGAAATCATGACCAGGGACTTGGGGAAATAATTTAAATGTATTTATTGTATTTTATTGAAATAAATCATTCAAACTGTTTCTACTGTGTGAAAAGTACATTCCCTGTTTGGACACCCGAGCTTTGAGATTCTCCGTCTGGATCCCGCTGACGTACGTTACAGATGTGGAAATCACTGAGCAGTTACAGCATACATGATCATCCTCTGAGGCTTTAAGGATATTCCCACTATCTCAGGTCTAACCAGCTGTGAGGACTGGCGCATTATAGAACTATACAGAAGTAGAAAGACATCTGGATTTTGAACATTTCAGTACTTTACAAAGAGGGGAATATTTTGGTTATAAAGTCTAAAAGGAACAGAGATGACATCGAGGACTACAGTGATAGTAAGTTGACATTCCTACGTGTTTAAAGATGTGATTGCTTCACAAAAACTGACCTCAGCTAAATGTGTTTACCATGAATATCATGAGCGGAGCACCTACTCAGGTTGACGAACTGAACTCTAAATTAAGGCCCGTGTTAAAATGCCCAAAATGAAGACAGGTAGGAGTTTACAATCAAGATAAAAACTAAACTTTAAGGCATCTGGTTGTAGAAAGGACGACCTGTTCGTGTTTGTGAATATGGCTTCCTATTAGTGTCTGATGATGATAGCCCTGTCGCTTGTGTTAACCCGAGGAAGACGGTCCAGCTAACTGAGAAGGTGGAAGAAATCAAAAGACGTCCTTACTTCTGTCGGATCAAAACTTTTTCCTCTGACATGTTGTCACCACATCTTTTCCTTCCCTCAAAATGAGGCCGATAATAACAAGCGCGCCACTGGTCCCTTAAACATCTCGTCACCACGGCGAGGCGATCAGGCAGCCAGGCGCTGAGCCGCCAGCTCCTCCGCGTCGTCTCTGTTCTCGTTGATCTCTGCCAGCGTGCGGACGAAGCGGGTCCACTCGTCGTTCCGTGGAACGGCGGTTTGCTGAGAAGGAAGGGGCACGTTAAACACTCAAAACATAAGTAATAGTTTGAGTGAAATCCACAAGACACTCTTAGAAAATCTCAAGAACTGCCCGGAGTAATGTGCAATTAATCACTACAGAACAAATTATAGCAGGTAAGAGGCTGACTCATGTCTGCACCAACATGCCTGAGTGATTAGGATTTTAAAAATACAGAACAGTGGAGAAAAACTGAGTCAGTCCCGCTCACCTCTCCAACATCGTACACAAGAACTCGACCGTCAGAGTCGCCCACTGCGATTTCTCTGCCTGAATGAGCCCACCTGACCCTGTTGAGCGCCGGGTTTCCCTCGACTGTGACGCTGGCGGTCGGAACCTAAAAAATAAAAGCACAAAACAGCAATTAAGAGACGGGAAATGTGCTCTGCCACCTCTGTGCTGATTTCCCCACATGGAATTAAAATCAAAGGTGAATGTCTAATTGATTTTTAAATGTGAAGAGGGAAAGAAACACGTGAATCACGATAGGAAGAAAGTACCTCGGTGTCGTTGTTGAGATTCCACAGGTCAAGATGGCCGACTCCGTCCACACACGCAAACAGAGCGGGGTGAGTGGGAGACCACATGACGTCGTACACGTAGTCAGAGTTATCCTCAAACGAGTAGAGCGGCTTGTTGTTCTGCAGACATATTTAAAGGGAGAAAACATGAATTATTATAGATTATTTATAGAGATTTGACATGTACGCTGTCCTTGTATTTATCTACACGCTGATATATATAATTATGAGCAAACATACTTCAGTAACACAGCACTCAATGATGATAATCCAGGTTATAGCATGTTTTAAAACAACATTGTTTTGGTCCAACTGTCTTATTTTCAAACTGCACTCGCAGCCGGGTTCTTGGGATCGCTCGCTCACTCTTGATTATAATCAGAAAGTTCGGCATAATTTGCCTTTTTTATTCCACACGGGATGAATTAGAAACTTTTAAAACAGCTCAACTGTAAATCTTCTATTTGTCAAATATTTTTCTTTATAATCAAATAGCTGCAAAAACATTCTCACCAGCTGTAGTTTGAGCTGAATGCTAATTTAAATTCATAAACCTAGAATAGTAAACATGGTAAAGGTCAATCATTAGCATGCTTAGCGGTTAGCTTGTATGGTTAGGATATTTAAAGCTTTTAAAATGCAGTGCAGGCAGCACATTTTCCATTGAATGACTTAGTAAGATTTGTATATGTATGAATTCACTTCTTAAACACAGCCTGTCAATATGCAAACATTGCGCTGTATCAACAAAAAACTATGCACCTGTACATACTGTATCTACCTCATGCGGATATGTAGTCATAACTCTGCACTCTGTATCACTGCACTACTTTCCTATTGCTTTATTGTAGGGATAGACCGATTATTATTATTTTTTTATCCGACGACCGATAAGAGAGGAGAAAAAGTTCATTTCTTTGCTAATTTTATTTAACTTTGTTTTATTTACTTTATAAAACTTCAGGAAGTTATTTATTTATTTAAATTTTCAGTTAACTTTATAAGAGATGCTGCTGACCCTGGGAACTCCCTGCGCTTTTTGTTTGTTTGTTTAATAAACATATGCTTAAAGGCATTTAAACAAAGTTAAGTGTTGGAGTTTGTATTATTCAAAATTTTGACGCCAATAATTTCACTTTTACTGCAAGTGAATATCGGCTCCAAATATCGGTTATCGGCTTCCTTGACTACTAATAATCGGTTATGGTATCGGCCCTGAAAAAACCATATCGGTCTATCTGTACTTTATTGTGTATTATTCTGTACATAGAGAGTCCTGTAGACCGGAGTCAAACTTCCTCCTTATAGACGATTATCAAACAGCGACAGGAACCACGAATCAAGCCATTGTTACAATTCTTGTGCGTTTGATCTGTCCAGTGGCTCATCCCCCTTAGCATTAATGGCAATTGTCTCCTTGTTTCTCCCTAACTTGTCTTCCTTCAAATGAAGGTGCACACAGGAGGTGGTTAAGCTGTCTTTACTTTACCGCAACTGCAAAGGGTTTAAAAATGAGCAATAATTGGACCTCAACCTTTTATCTCCTTACGCCTGTTGTGGCTATAGAACACAATTGTTGTTAAATTAGCAGGAACATGCCGGTTCTTTTGGTTTAAACATCTATTATTGTGACTTCTGTCTTCAAATTCAATCAATTCCCTTTTCCCTTAGGTATCTGACCAGGATATCAACATATAACGTGACATTTTTAACCTGATAGTGCAGTTAAAAATGAGTAAATACTGACTTTAAAGAGACACACTAAACATATGCTTTCAAACTAATCAATGCATCCTGCATCCGGCTCGTACCTTGGTGCTCCACAGCTTCACAGTCCAGTCGAAGGAGGAGGTCACAAACAGGTGGGAGAAGTCCAGGGGCCCCGGGGCTGTGTGGCAGTGGATCCCCGTGATGGGCCCCTGGTGGCCCTCAAACATCTCACTGATGCCCGCTTTGCTGTGGAGCACACAGATGAACTATAAGTCCAAATGTCGTGACAGATTAAATCAAGCAAAAGTTTCAGTAGTTAAAATCCAGAGGAGTTAGCAGTTAGCACCTCCTGTGTTTAAATCAAGTTAAATTTAGCATTAAGGGGAAAACTGACGGACCTGTGCTGGACGTATTCACACCAATCACTTAAACATCATGTGATTACCAGCAGGGAGGCAAAAGCGCGTGCAACCCCTCAGCCACATGTTGCAGAGCTGTTAACCGACTGAGGCTCTGATAATTAAGGTAGAGAGGTAAATACTCAGCGTGAGTGATGCTTATGCATTATTAACTGCGATGAGAGTATCATACCATTGTCAATGAGCTGGAAAATTATTCCGCCAATTACAGAGGTGATTCTGCATCGCACAACCTCGCAGCTATCCCCTCTGTGCGGCCTGCAGGCTTACTGCAGGACATGGGAGTGTGGGGCTAACATGCAGCTAACTGGCAGCTCTGATTTAAGCCACATTTCTTCGCTTCTTTAGCAGGGGGGACCATCCACGGTGAGAGGAGCCCCCAGCCTCTTAAATGAGAACATTGTGGGATGAACTACAGTTTTAAAATCTCCCCGGGACGACCGACTGTAAACAAACTCTCTCACCCGGAGAAATATACTGAGGGGAAGAGAGAGCGAAAAAAGAAGAGGGGGAAAAAATGATTTGTTTCCCCTGCATGTGTGCCCTGTTTATGTTGAGCGACCTTTACAAACACAACTGACAAGCGGAAAAGAAAAACAGGATGACTGGGCAGGAGTGAAACCTCAAACAGCGGGAGATCAAGTGTTGGATTTGCGTTGCACTGGGAAGTGAGTGGGCTATATTTATTTGACACTCGGTGTGAGGTGGGCCCCGAAACAAGCCGCCTCAGTTTCCTGGCCCGCGTTCGGGAGGGACGCCGGGGACCGCGGCCTGCTCGTGAACGCACCTTCCATGACGACATGACATGTAGACAGAGCCGTCCTCGCTGCCCACCACGAAATTGTTGACATCTCCGAGAGGGAAAGACATGGAGGTGACAGCTACAGCTTTGGACTGCTTGAACACCAGCTCCATGCTGTCCTGCGGAGTGAAAGCACAGTGGAACAACATCCGTAACAAGCTCCCTGCTCGGGCTTGATGTTAACACACGCTGCCAAGCACAACCTATAAAAATCACTTGACAGTTTATTAATGCATAATCTAAATTCAACTAGCACTTTATAAAAAATGGAAGTTTGACATTGAGGTCTTGGCAGCTCGGATGAAATGACACAGCTAGCAAAGTTAATTTCCTGGAAAGTGAAAAATGAGTTGAAGAAAAAATAAATCAGGGGGAAGCAGGAATGCTCAAATGAAGGAGTCCGGCCGAAATGTTTGACATTTAATGTGAAAGGGAGGGACAGGAAGTGAAGGAATGTGACAGTGAAGAGACACAAAGTATAGCATGTAGATAATACGCTGTAAGATGTGCCGTTTTATTAACACAGCTATTAAAGTTTATGGTTAAATCTTTAATCGCAGTGTTTATGAACCCTCTCACACACACACACACACAGTATAATAAACAGTATGTTACCTGTGGCTGCGAGAGCATGTCCAGACTCCAGGAGCACATCTTTCCGTCAGTAGAGATGCTGATCAGGTTGTTGGCGTTCTGAGTGCCAACCACGTTCACACAGTACACTGGGTGCTGCAAGGACAGTGAGGGGGATATTTTACTCTTCTGCTGTATCAGAATAAAGAACGAGCTGATTGTGTTCGGCGTTAAGCGTACCGTATGTGCTGCTGCTGACAGAGGAGTCCTCTGCACCGGGGTCCTCTTGTTGCTCCTGTTGTCCCACAGAACGATCTGCCCTGAGTAGGTGCCCCCCACCACGACGTTAGGGTGGAACTTTGCGAACGCGGCCGACATCACAGCAGACTGTCAGAGAAACAGAGACAGGTGAAGTTTACGTTGTCACATCCGATGAAAGGAGCGACGATGCGTCCAGGCAGGTCCACCTTTAAGACCGAGGCTCAGCGATGCTGCTGTGGTAGGACGCATCAGCATGGGCTTATTTCACAGCGGACGTTTTTACATCCAACAGGAGGAAAAGCACAGGTGTTAATAATAACTTTAACAATGGTTCTGTTCTATTCAGGTGTCTGAAAAAGCCATGACAGGCAGACAGCATGCACAGAACCAGGACTCAATTGAAGCAGCTAAATGGAATACAGCCATCATTAATGCGACTATAAACACCTGTGCTTTCCCTCCTGTTGGATGTAAAAATGTCCACTGTGAGAAAGGCCTATGGCATAGAGGTACATCATGATATCTTCTAATGCATGACAGATATTTGATTTTTCAGACTGAAAAAAATTGAATTGATTGATATGAGCTGGTATGAAATTAAACCTCTTTCACAGGAATTGTGAACTGATTCTGCACCAATATGACGATGCAAAGGAACACAGACGGCTGCTTTCGTAAACAAATAACTTAAGTAAAGAATGTAAATCATTATTTTACATTGTCAACAAATTCTTATTTGGTCCTCTGCCTGCTCAGCTGTGATTGATCTGCTACGTGTGCCGCAAACAATGCTGACAGCTGCTAAACTATGAGGAAAAAGTAGGTGATAATAACAATTTTATATCGGAAAAAATATACGCAGATACAGATTATGTGATTGGTTAATATCAGCTGATCAATACATCTGACAGGATTGTAGTATTGCATTTAAAAAGACATGTTTCATAAACAGTGGTACTGTCTATGGGTGTAGGTGTGTGTGTTCGAATACGGATGTGGATGAAAGCAGAAAATGAAAAGTAAAGGAAACCCATACAGACTACAAGTTTTGGAAGTTTACTCTGTGTAATTTAAAGAAAAATGTTGTAATGACTACAATGTGTGTTTGTTTAACTTTGCCCAATAAACATAAAGTTGAAAAAAAAAGACATGTTTCTGTTATAAAGCCTACCCTCATTGATAATAAAAACTTAATGGAATCAACGCTCACTAGTCTTAAACTAGCTAATTAAGAGTCAAAATAACTTATAATATAATATAACTTATAATAATAAATAACTAAAATTTGTGGTTCATTTTCCACTGAGGTTACTGACCACAACGCTAAAGAGCGCTTCAAACATTCAAACATCGCCAATAAAAAGAACATGGAAAACCTCATCTGTGACCTGTTGTTTTCCTGCTTCATCTCAAACTGTTTTTTGCATGTTCCTTCTTTTCCTGAAACACAACCAAGCACATTTTTCATCACTCACGCCTCAGCTTTTACAGCGCAAACAAAACAAACCTCCGAGGCTCGTTAACAGGATTATAATATTTTTGGACCCCGATTTGATTCATGGATTTCATTTCTTGGTCGTTGGGTGGCCTGAGAACACTCATCGCTTCACACATCACCGTTGTGCCTCATATTTTTTTCTGCACTGACTGTTCTTGACAAAAAGTGTGACGCATGGTTAAAGAAAATCTCATTATGGGCCGACTGGGAGGCTCCGAGAAAACTGCGTTCACACTTCTGTTCAGTTTTATTCATCTGAGCAACACAACTGCTTCTACATCCGCTCTGGAGGCAGGAACATGTGGTTCTACTCAACTTGTCTTGGTGAAGGAGCCTCGGGGCAGGCATTATAATAAGGCCGGGCAGAGCGGAGGAGCAGCGCTGCTAGCTCGTCTGAACACAGGGCCCTTGTTTGGATGCACATGATAACCAGCCCTGCCCCACACGCTTAATCCTGCAGCAGTGCTCGGATTCCTTTCGACTCCTGCACCACAGGTCTTCTCCGGCGCCTCACGAACATGTGTTTGTGGATGGATGTGGTGGAGGTGGATGCCAGTATGATGAACTCACAATGTGAGTGAAGGCAGGAGGGTGAGGAGGGGGGAGGGCATACAGAGCGACTTTGCTTTTAATACCTGACAGTGGAAGACGTACTCCGGCGTCGCCTTCTTGTACTTCATGTTCCACACTAAAGCCACGCCGTCAGGCTCGTGAGGAGCTTCCTCGTTGTTGTTGTACGAAGCAACCAGGAGTTCAGGATACTGGTGACAGAAAAAAAAAATCATGCCAAATGAATGTGAGGGGGGAGGCAGACATGCCCCCCAGGCTTGGCTCCATGTGGACAGGCCTGGCCTGCCGTGTGCGGTGCTGCTGAATGCCTTAAAGAGTGAGTAACCATTTCCCCAAGATTTATGGCCCGTTAAATTAGCCCCTCCCCCCTCGCAAACTTTGCTAACTTTTATTTCCTTTCATAATTTCTACTAAAAGCAAAAAGAGCAAAACAGAGAAGCTTATTGAGATTGAACATTTAACCACCATAGTGCTCAGGCAGAAGCAGAACCCAGGTATAATGATGTGAGATTCACAGTTAGTGGAATCATTATTTCAAATTGTAGACTGAGCTCGTAGACACTGTTAACAAGTTAACAATAGTTGGCGCTCGATCACTGTCAGAAGTCGTTGCAGAATCATGCGTTCAATGACCTTAGACACCAGAGGAAACAAATCATTACGGCCGCCGACTAAGTGACATTTTGTGTGGGACAGGACCTACTTTTCCTGAGGGATTTGTGGCTGAAAGTAAATGCTGTCAAACTCAAGCTATGTAATCATAAAGCATTATAGCTGCGCAAAGCTGAGCTGTTTCAACAGCCGATTAGCAGTAATGAATACACAGATTTTAGAAGAAAAACAATAAATGCATTGTCAGTAGGGATGTCCCGATCAGCTTTTTTAGCCCCCGATCCTGATCCGATTTTTTTTTAAATATTGAGTATCTGTCGATACCGAGTCCTGATCCGATTTTATTTGCCTAGATAACAGAGCTGCACACCCTTTTTTTTTTAAACAAGTAATCGAATTAAGAGAAGTTGTCAGTTTATTCCATTTAACCTAGTCCAGCTAGCATTGTTGTAACAGTCGCATATAAAATCAAAAGGAAATTTTTTTTGCCGTACAGCTCCAGTAAGGAGGTGTCTAAAATGTAGTGTCTAGACAGCAGGACATACCGTGGATCCAAGAGCTTCAAAAGACGGCAGAAACCTGCATTCTCTACAATGGAGATGGGCTGATTGTCCAAAGTGATGAATTCAACAACCTCCAATTAGGGATGCACGATATTATCGGTATCGGCCGATATTGGCTTAAAAATGAATCCGATCGGATATCGGCCAACACGCGGAAATCCGCCAATATAATTAACCGATAAAATAATGGGCTGCTGCATACTTGATTAAATACCCGACCTCGGCGCAATGTCCCCGGCGCGAAGAAGACCTGCGCGGCGCAGCGTGATGACGTCACGTGTGTCTACCTGCAGCATGAGAGAGTTAGAAGCCAAAATGTCCGTGGTGTGGAAGTTTTCAAAGTGTCCGAAATAGATAGCAAAACTGCTATTTGCAATGACTGCTCAGCTTCGGTGATGCGACGAGGAGCCAAGGCAAAGTCTTTCAACACGAAAAAACTTGATTAACCATCTCAAGACCCGTCACCCCGACCGTTGTAACAAATGTGATAAGAGTATCACCATTATACTGAACTCTAATTCCAATACAGAAGAGAGTTGATGATCTCTGCAATTAAGGTGTGCGGGAAAAAAATATCGGTATCGGTAATCGGCTAAATGAGTTGTAAAATATCAGCATATCGGATATCGGCAAAAAATCCAATATCGTACATCCCTACCTCCAATGTAATCTTTTTAGCCTTTTCGCTCTCAGGTTTGTTGCTTCAGCGCAGCAGCCTTTTCCTCTGTTGCTTTAGCGAACACGCCGTATTCCGTTGCATGTTTAGTTTTTAGATGTCGTATCAAACTGGTTGTATTGAACGCAGCTCTACTGCTATCGCCTTGCAGGCGATTGTATTGCATATATTGCAAGTGACGGTTTTCACTTTTTAGTTTGAAATATTTCCACACTGCCGTCATTTTAGCCACGGGGTTGCTAATGCTAAGTGCGTGTGTTTGCGTTCTGCCACAAATTGTGCTCAGTTAACGTCAGCTGACTTAAATGATTGGGGTGAGATGATTGGCTCACATTGCCGATCCCAGATCAGTTAAAAAATGCCCCGATCGGCTCCGATCTAATAGTTGGGATTGGGACATCCCTAACCTTTCAAAGCAGCAAATTGTGAATCCTAACGAAGTGTGTTCAACTGTCGATTTAATTAGAAAAAGTTGCAAAACAAAAAGAAAGACCTGGGGGGACCAGTCCAGACAGGTGACGACACGGTGCTTGGACCAGCGCTCATCCATGAACTGTCTGTTGAGAGAGAGCTTTGCTCCGGCCTGGATTTCACTGAGGAAAACAAAAGCACCACAAATCAATAAAAACACTTCTTCAAAAGCCAATTACAAGTTTAAAAAAAAAAAAAGACACAAGTTGTCCAATTATTACCCCTCCTTCTCCTCCAGGTCACGACCGCTGTAGTCAAAGAAGAGGTCCACGTGCTCTGAGAGAGCCCGCTCGATGATGCGAGTGCTGTGGTCGAAGAAATTCACAAACTCCTCGGAGTGCAGGATCTGGAGTTTTTCCTCCTCTGTCAGCTCGTGGGGGGGCGCTGAAAAAGAGACAGACAACAAACATGCAAGGTGATGCGATGCTTTAACAGGAGGAGAAGCCTCTCTGTATAAGCCCCGGAAGAGCTGAAGTGTATTGCAATCAGCAGAGTACCTTCCTCGTCCTCTTTCTGGTCCTGCTTCTCGGTCTGAGTCTCGATGACTGGTTGAGGTTGAGCGGCTTCTTCCTCTTCTTCTTCTTCTGTTGATCAAAGAGTGAGTTATGTTAAACACTGGCTAGATTGTATACTAAACATATTCTAAATGAGACTGTAAACACGTTCAGTTACGGTCGCAATTTCAAACGTAAACGTCATAAAATCTAATTCAACGTTCACACAACGAGCCGTCAGGCCTCATTACCAACGATTCATACCTTTTGGTCACTACATCTTCCACCTCCATTATTTCCTCCCCTCCATAAAAGCTCCACCCGGTGATTATGTGCACTGCAAAAGACTGATTCTGTATCTCCGCCTCGCATTTGTTTGGTTTGTCAGCAACAATGTCGCCTTTCAAAAAAGAACCTGCTCCTCTAAAGCGGGGAAGTTTGTCATTTGTGCTAAAGGGACACAGCACAGCGGGTGTCCTGTTGTCATAGGGACCCCTGTCTTCCCCAACTGTTAATGAGACCGCAGCCTTTCAATGGAGAGTCGAGCTGTCAGTGTAGCCGCTTCCTCTGTGTCACAGTTGCAGGTTGAACCCCTTCTAGGCCACGGGGCAGCGGGGCAGAGGGTGTGGAGCAGCTGCCCGGGGCCTCGTCCCATTGGGTCTGACCAGATGACGGCATGGTGCAAAAGCAGATGGCGATGCTGGGATTGTCTTGTGCTCTTCAGAGGTGGCATAGGGATGGCACAGAGGTTTTCCGCCTGGCTGCCCCGAGACAAGCTTCTCCCTGAACAGCAAGCCTGAGCAATTACCGTCCTAGCAGGAGGTCCTGCAACTCCTATTCAAGCTCAGAGAATGTACAACAAAATACAGGCCGGACCAGCTGGCAAACAGCACACCGGCTCCACCTCGAAGGAGATAAACGTGTTCTTTTTTTCCGAACACATCTCTATAGCTTTCAATGTAAAGCATAATAGCAAAAGCAGGACAAAACAGATTCATGAAGAGAGGTGGGAAGACGCGCCTGGTTCCTACAGGCGTTTATCTTGGTAGGAGCTTTATAGTTAATCTAAGATGACAGCAGCGCATGCCTGAATTTCCTTCCTACTGAGATAATCTAAATGATAATGTCATCTGTCACTTTGTCCATAAAGTGATTTATCCCCTTTCTCAGACGGAGGTTTGGGGAGGAAGGTTATTGGGTGCACTGATGAGTTTACTGAAACTGGGTTGATGACACGAGCCATTTCAATGTACGGCCATACTCTGCAACCAACAGGACAAGGTTAAAATCTTTCCTTTCAAGGGCCTCAATCAGGCTTAAAGGAAAACAGTAATCACTGTCTTTCAGATAGTCCCGGCCGCGCTCGTCAGCCCTTTCCCTGGTGAGGCAGCCAGAGCAATCAACCTGCCAGGCATTAGGAGCGGATAGACAATCTGAAAATAAAGGGTATAATGCACCTGCCAGCCAAAATGGCCATTTGGAGAAAAGCTAGTGATCCTGGTGACCCCGCTGTGGATGTGTAGGGGGGTAGTAGCGCCGAGCGAGGGTGGGTGGGTGGCTGGCGGAGGAAGTGGGGAGGGAGGGGGTTGCATTTAACAGAATTCACCCGGATCAGCGATGTCCCATACACTGACACCTCCTCTGAAAGCAGGCCCAATTATGGCTTTTGTACCACTTAAGAAATAAAAGCTTTTGGGGGGTGTGAGGAGGGGGGAGCGGGGTAATCACAGGTCTTAACAATATATTAATGCAAACACGGTATGCAGCCAGTGATGTACAAGTTTAAAACTAAATGACCTTTGCTCTGCGCTGCAGGTGTCTCCCACTTTCTATACGTTCACGCAGAGAAAGAGTCAGACTCAGGCACGTGCGGAGGGTTTTTTTCCTGCTTAATAATGACCCACAGGAGACAAACCCTGGCCTACACACAAACACAAACAGGCACCCTATCATCTTTCGGTTCCTAAAATAGAGCACCAGTTTACAAAACACACTTTTTAGAGTGTTTTATTTGTAATCGGGTGTTGCAGGGATACCGATAACGTGCCGATAATATCGTGTATCCTGCAGATTATGGCTTGAAAATGATACAATGAAATTGTTCTGCTGATAAAATGCATTAATTACGCCTTAATGTTCAATGATTCCATAAAAAAGCTTGACGTAATGCTACGACATTAACTTGCGGGAGTGTGCGCACACACTTCCTGCACCACGCCTCTTCCGTCAAGCGTGCAGAAGGGTGCAAGATGTCTGCGGTATGGCAGCTTTTGGCCACTACAATAAGAGTAGGAATGCGATCAATTCCACTACAGGGGAGACTTGATGTTCTCTACAGTTAGGTGGAAAAAAACATGTGCCTAATATATCGGTATAGAAATCTGCAATTGGCTAAAAGGGATGGAAAATATCGGCATATCAGACATTGGCAAAAAATCCGATATCGTGCATCCCTAGTGTGTAGTAGTGACGCAAAAAGAAAGATAAAGACATCAGCAGTCAGACTGTCAATCTGATAACGCTGTTCAAGACTCGGTCATCTGTGAAACAGGAGTCTATTGTTTTCTTCAACATGGTTACACATGTCTCCAATGACACCGAGGTCTAAAGATCACTGACAGGCCGACCGTAAGCAGAAATCCAAAACCAGAACTCCCCTCTTTAAAACCAAACGCCTGTCAGACTCACGTCTTCTTAAAGGGGACATTTCTTTTGAATGGATATTCTCATATTTTGGGTTTCACATGTTTGTATTGTTCACAGTGAAAAAGTGAAAATTGCATAATGACATGTTTAAAAATGTCGCCTCTGAAATGGGCCGTTCATAACAGCTGCAGGTTTCTATGTAGAACCTTGCTTTGCGCTGAAATCGACCAATCGTCATTCACCGTCATTCACCTCAGGCTGCCTTCTTGCACGAGCTTGTAGTCAAGTCGTTGTCAAGATTTCAGCTTACCATTCGGATACCTCCGGGTGATTCTGGATCATATGTATAAGAACAACCGATCGTAGAGCAGCCATGTTTTCTACAGCTTTTGGAGTGACGGTGCGGTGCGGCCGCTCTCCCAGGTGGGATCGCACACTGTCACTCCAAATACTGTCAGCCAATCGTGGCTAAGGTTTAACCTTTGAATGGCAAAAAGGCTTGTTCGTCTCAGGAGGAAGGAGAGGCTCCGAAAAATAATTAATTTAAACATTTTTCAAACGGAACAAACTTTACCAACGTGATTCAAAAACACATGAGAATAATAGAAAATTGACTGCATATCTAAAATATGTCCCCTTTAAATGAGACAACATTCAAACCTCCCAAAAAAGACAATACACCAAATGTAATGTTCTAATTCTTAGCAACTGTACGGCAGAGCGAGGGGGGACACAATAGATATTTAACAGTACTAATCATCAAGTGCATAAAAGCTGACCACAATCACAAGTGGCCCTCCACACGAGAAGGCCGCTAAAGGGCTTTTGTGATTAAAAGTTTTGACCTGCCTCTGAATTCACGGTGATTAAAACAATCACATTCAATTAAATATTAGATTTAGTGAACTGCTCCGCGTACTCGTAATCCTGACGAGCCTTTTTTAAACGCTGTACCAGACCAGCCACTCCATACACACACACACACGCAGCCCCAACCTCCAACAGTATCTTACTCCATAATTACAGCCTCTTGTTGAAGAGTGCATACTGATGCTGCATATTACCTACTAGTGCAATCTGGGAAAAACTGTAGAGGGGGCACAGACATGTATGAATCTGATGCCTCAAAATCTGGAAATTTCCAGTAGAATGAATAACGTTTATTTCAATGCAAGAAATGCATCTTAATTGTACAGTGTAGACATCTGAGATGAGATGTCAGGACACGCTAGGCTCATAAAGACTGTCCAAATTATGTTGTATATTGTGTTCAAACCAACTTTAAGTAGTGTTCTCCTTGATGATTCAGGGGTTCTCTTTAGGTCAGGGCGGGTGTCATTAAAATCTTTTCCTCCGTTCTTCGCGAATGTCCAGCAGACGCCGTTGAAACTCTCCGTGTGCAGCAGCCGGGGACCCAGCAGCCGCTCCCTCTAATGCCACCGCCCGCTGACCTTGAGAGTGCCGCACCGTTGCCTCCTTTTGACAACATGATAAATCGCTCAATCAGAGAACAGGCCTGACGCCACCCCGCGCATCAAAAATGCGCCGAGGGGAGCGAGCGGGGAAGGGGAAGCCGCCTCATCGAGTGCCAGAAGTGATGGTGTGAAAATGCACAATGTCACTGAGTGTGTTTTGTTATGTGCCTGCTCGGTGAAGGGAGAAGACAGGGAAGCGAGGGAAGTTGATGAAATGATTACATAGTGGCAGAGAGGGGAAGGGGGCCTCGTGTTGAACAGCTGGCAGAAAGCATCATTGTTTAACACAGTTTTACAATGCCCAGTAGAGTCCAGAGTAAAGAGCGACGACAAACAGAGGGATGCTCTTCATCCTTCACTAGCTCTGCTCGTAGTCTTTCCACAAAATCACACAATTTTATCTCACTGGCGCCGCGTGCCGCCGCGGGATTTTCTACACATCACCTGGTGGGACAACAACCACCAATCAGCACACTGTTTAAAATCCTAACCAGGCTTTCAAAAGGCTTAAAAAGATGTGTCAGCTGAGGCAAACAAATGGAGCTTTAAAGACATTCCAGTAGTTGCCGTTCTGTCAGATCTGTCTAATAAAAACAAAAATCAGAACACAAAACAAAAATCTAATCAGGATGTAAGTCGAGCGCATAATTCGCCATCTGTCATTGCGTGAATCAACCAAGAAGAGGCAGCACACGCACAAATATTGCATATTTTATGGAACATGTGTTCAACATGTGGATGTTTGTAGAAGCCTGAATATTCTCATCGGCCGACCACATGAAAAGCTCCAGCGCAGCAATTACATACATCTCGACATGCTTCACAGGCAGCGAGCAGTCGTCTGCCCTGCGCTTCATATCTCTCTCCCGAATCGCCTTCTGCTTCCTGTCACTGCTTTTCTCATCCTGCTCGTTAATTATCCCGAAGCGAGGTCGCTTGTGAGGTTCAGAAGATCAGGGCTTGTCTGAGTTTCATCTCTCCTTTCGGCTTCTTGAGTTTCCTGAGCCTCGTTTTTTAGTTTGCTTTCATCTCAAATCAAATCTCTTCGACTTGGTGGTCACTTCTGGTAAAGCACTCTTACATCCCCTCAATACACGATTTGCATATTTCAAAGGTGGTGCAGCAAAACAAGACTAGGTCAAGCATTTTGTCATAACATGATGTGAAAAGTACCTTCTTTCGGCTGGGTCATGACGGGTGTCTGGGTCTCTTTCGTGTAGGACACAGTTTCACGTGGCGGGAAGTCCACCTGTGTGACTTTGGCCATTCCCATCTTGGGTGTTGCACGCCTAAAAACACAGAACATCTCACACTTTGCACACCCTGCTATCGCTACAAAACATAAAAGTTTGCAACAAGAGCAAAGCATACAAAACAATCACTCTGCTGTAACTGTTCTCATCTGTTTGTCGAGTGGAATCTGGTGCTGATCAGAGTAAGCAAATGAGTGTTTCATGGGATGGTAAGAGACTTCAGATTAGTTTAACACCCAGTGTGAATTTGTCTTACGCATGCTCTACTTGATTGGGTTTGTTTTTTTCTGGGCTGCATTAGCTGACTTTGAAAGACAAAGTAATCATGCTATAGATTGAGAGAAGGGAAAATGACCAGAAAAGGAGAGAAGAGAGTGTCCAGTACCCCAGCTCAGAGTCAGAGTGAAGTTGAAGAGTGGACGGGTCAGAGTCCCAGTGCAGATTCCTGGTTAGTGTCACAGCAACAAGGCAGCATTAGTGAAAGAGACACAAGCAAGCACAAATGAGGAGAGGAGATAAGTTAGCATCGTAGCACACAACATGCTGATTGGATCCTGGGTCACAAATCGGTTACATTTACATTAAAACACACTTAAAGATATAATCTCGAAGTTGTCAGTTTTGTTTCTATTTGGCGACACCTAATGGCGATAAAAGGCAGGCGCATAGGTCGCAGATAACTTTCAACTTTCCCAGATGCTTTCCTTTTAAGACTGTTTGCCTTCATCTGAGCGTCCAATTAGTTTCTTTTTCTTTGGATTTTCACTTATTTTTGATAGGGATGCACGATATTATCGGCACGTTATCGGTATCGGCCGATATTGGCTTAAAAATTAACTGTTGGATATCGGCCAACACGCCCGATATAATTAACCGATAAAATAATGGGCTGCTGCATACTTGAATAAATGCCCGACCTCGACGCAATGTCCCCAGCGCGAAGAAGACCTGTGCTGCGCAGCGTGATGACGTCACGTGTGTCTACCTGCAGCATGAGAGAGCTAGAAGCCAAAATGTCCGTGGTGTGGAAGTTTTTCAAAGTGTCCGAAATAGATAGCAAAACTGCTATTTGCAATGAGTGCTCAGCTTCGGTGATGCGAGGAGGAGCCAAGGCAAAGTCTTTCAACACTACAAACTTGATTAACCATCTCAAGACCCTTCACCTCGACTGTTGTAACAAATGTGATAAGAGTATCACCATTATACTGTACGCTAATTCCAATACAGAAGAGAGTTGCTGATCTCTGCAATTAGGTGTGCGGGAAAAAAATATCGGTATCGGTAATCGGCTAAATGAGTTGTAAAATATCGGCATATCGGATATCGGCAAAAAATCCAATATCGTGCATCCCTAATATTTGAAGTTGTATCTGTAGTCATCGACCTTTTCTTTGTTTGTTCAGCCATAGTAGATTACTGTTTACTCACAACACTTGCAGAGACCGGAAAAGCAGCCGCTTAGCACCGCCTACCCTCTCTGACAGACCAACCACTGCTGGGTGATGGAGAACGCGTCACTAACTGGGCGCAGTTGGCCGCAAATGTCGCCACAGACACCCAGTCCTTAATAACACTATATACTGCAAATGCAAAGGCAATCACCAATCACCATTGTGTTACCTCATTCAGCGATAGAAAGTGACTTAACAGACATTTATTTACATGAAAATCTTCCAGATTATATCTTTAAAAACAATTTTCAGTCCAAGCTCGAGTCTGCCTCCAAACTCAAGGTGGAAGAACGTCTCTGCTTAAAATGCATGGATGCACACACACTCTCGGAGTGGGATGACACAGGGTGAAAATGTTTCGCCCGCAGAGCTCTGAAGCCTGAACTGTGTCACACCAAAGGCTCTGAGTGTTGTGTCGACAGAGAGGGAGGGAGAGAGAGAGAACCCTCAGGGAGAAAACATGACCTCCATGTGTGTAGGAAATGGCCATGCTGGTGAGGGAAATGAGTCAACACGTAGGGGGAACGGCTCCCTGGGCCTGATGGGACACTGGGGGAGCTTGAATTTCAGCCCAGGGAAGGGGCTCTAATTAGGGGTTAAGAAGTCCCCCAGGCATCACAGCAGCCTGCTGTTTTATTGTTAATTTAAGATCGTCCTAATTCGACGGCACACAAATTAAATAAACATGCACTCAGTTGGCATAAACTTGTCATCGTTCACTTTAACGGTATGAGACTTCAGCTCAGTTGTTCTTAATGTAATCATGCTTTAAATTCATCCAGAGTTTGAATGGAGCTAAAAGTGATACAAAAACACTTTTCAAAGCACATTCAAAATATATTCTACAAGCAATTTGCTACATAAAAATCCCAGAAATCATCTGTTGCTGCCACGAGCGTCCCAGTGAAGAGCTTTTTGAGAAGACGTATAAAGATCAATAAAGTATTAAGCATCTGAGTTTGGCGGAGAAATAGCTGTTAGAGCTTCCTGAATAGGGATGTTGAGATTGTTTCCACAGTTGTAATGTTCTGTGCGAGAAGCAGGAAAAACTTTGTTACTCACACTTTCTCTGGAGAGCGTGTGTGTGTGTGTGTTGTGTACCTGGGTCCCACCGCTCCATCAGAGTCTTGGCTCCCCGCCTCACTCGGAGTACCCGCGGATTTGGTTGTTGGAGACGTGGGAGGAGGGGCTACAAGATCAGGCAGACAATAATCATCGGTTATGATACACGAAAGCAATTCAAGAGACAGTACAAGTTACATGATAGGGAGCATGTTGCTAGGCGTGTGAAGCCTGGATATCAGTGCCAAAGTAAGTTCATTATACACAAATCAGTCTGTAAATAAACTCAACACAAACTGTGGAGGAAGCTTCATTAACATAATAACACAAATCTTGTCACTTAAATTAATGTTTGAAAAATGCAATAAAAGTAAACAGAGAGAAAAAGATCATGTTTTTATGTGTGCTTCAGGTTTGTGTGCATCCTGTGAGCGTTAAGAAAACGTGTAATGGATCTCTACTGCCACCTGCTGTTCGCTACATGACAGTGATCTAAGAAGCCTGCTGCAGAGATAAATACAGTCTTTACTACATGTTATCAGTGCTTTCCCTTCTACAGCACAGGTGTTTTTGGACATTTTGTGACGTGTTGAGTTTGTCAGGTTATTTATGCAAGACCATACTAGAAATATGTTGTGGAAAAAGCGCAGTAACATACTTTTTTTGTGCCTTTGGTTGCTTATGACATAAACTTAGCAAAGTTTCAGGAAAAAAAGAACTCAAGGACAGTGATGCATTTGTGTTGCTTCAGCTCTAAACTCCAGAACTCTGACTCAGACATGGTGAAATAATAACAGTTCAACCACATGGTGATGACTATGAAGTTAAAATGCTGATTTTGAGCTTTAATGAGAGCATGTATACGTAAACAACTTTAATATACACGCATGCAATGCAATTTTAGGCGAATGCAAAAAGAATAAAAATTAAAGTTATCTCATCTGATATTTCTGCCCTAAGTCTGGTCTTTAACATGTTAAACTCATGATCAGCTGGTCCGAGGTCAGGTGACTAAGTCGGCCAGTAAACAACATTCCACTGTCTGGCCCTGAACACATCTGTATGTGTCAGATTATTAACCCATTGCTCAGATAATACATATTAAATGGAACAATTCTTAAATTGTGAATGCAGTTTGAATGTGAACACCCTCAAACCCTAGTCAAAGGGCCAAAACAGTGGCAACAAATGACTGTCCTAATAGAATAAATGCATGTGAGATATAATGGCACATAAGCCACTGTAACCGGGTTGTTTTTAAACGGGTACATAAGAGGCTAAACAAAACAGAATATATGAAAATGTTTCGTTCTGAAACCTAGACTTGTTCCCTTTTCCCTGAGGTTTGAGGAACTCAGATCTCCCAGTAATTAAGTAAGCACAATCCAAAGACTGGAAATAGAAAACGTACCAGCAGGAGCATCTGAGGTTATGCCCATACTCTGTAGGTAGGCCTCAGTCTCTCGTCTTTTTCTCTCCAGGTCAGAATCATCCTGGTGAGCTGCAGAATCTTTCAATTGGTCCGCCTGGAAATACACAAATGTATCACCCATTAGTACAATCTCTATGATCTATGATCTTTCTATTTCTGTGACGCGAAATAGACAGGGTCCAATACCATTTTTACTTCCTGATACCGATTCTGACACCTCGATTCGGGGATTGTCAGATACCCGTACAAAAAAAAAGATTTACATCCTATTTTTTTAAACAAATTTACACTACAAAGAATATATGGATGTGGTACTATTGCTGCCACTGCTGTACGGCATGGTTCAGTTAACTGAAAGAACAAGCTGAGGGCCTACAAATACGGAACTTTTGCGTAGGACACAGTTTCATGTGTAATGTACGGGGCCCAACAACCCTCCTTTGGTGGTATGTTGGCTGGACAGCATCAGAGAAACACAGATTTGAATCATTAAACTTTTGGGTTTTTTCCAGTGGTCAGAATTATATAAGGTTTAATTAATAAAAAGAATAAAAAAGTATTTGATGGTAAAACAATGATAACTGCCACTAGGTTTGACTTATGTTACACTCTGTGCTAGCAGTGTATTGTTGTTTGCTATCTTCACATGGCAATTCATGTTGTTTGTTGTATGTTATTTTCATATCTTGGGTATCATTATGGTACGATATGACAAACAACTTACACTGTGAAATGACAATAAAAAAAACAACCTTGCAAAAATCAGTACTTGAAATAAATGTGTGTCTGCTGACTATTTTGACATCTTAGATCAGCAATGTAAAATCTATTGGATACATTAATCACAAACGTATAACAACAAATGTGAACCGTAATGACATTATGATATAGAAAGTAAATAAAAATGGTTTATTGTTAATCTCAACGTACACATAATCTGTCAGATAGATTTGTAAGAAAATCTCAACTCCTTTAACTGACAGATTTCATTCATCAAAGTTTAACTAGTACAAAACAGTTAATTATAAATTAATAATTACTTATAAAACCATTCCTCCTATTACAGGATCCACATGCCAACTCTCTTAAGCTTTGTAAGAGGCCTTGGAGCGTGTTGTGTATGTCTGTCAACATAACAATCAGTTGTCAAGTTTCATTAGACTGTAAACTGCATTTGGCTTAAATGCAAACACTATCAAAGATTGACAATTTCCTTCAGCATCCGGACTATCAAAACTCACACAAATTATGTGTAGGCAGAGAATTTCAATTTGAATAGATAAATGATTTTCATAAACTGAGCCATGGTCGGTTCGGTTTTTTATTTTTGTTCCCCATATTCACTTTTGCAGTCATTAAAAAAATGTTAAACATACCTCTTTCTTTCTGCGCTCTTCTTCCTTTATTTTCTTCTCCTCTCTGATCTGTGCCAAGCGTTGCTTCTTCCTTTCCAGCTCCGCTTTCAGCTCACTTTTGGAAGACATAATGCCACGGCTGTGTACAAACAACAGATGTTTGTTTTTCTTTGTGTACTATCGAGAATTCTTTGAAAAAGATTATATATTTAATACAGGATATATCAGACAAAAGGTAAGCACTGAGGGCTCCATTAAGCAGTCCTGTGTGTTTGCATTCGCTGACAATGAAAAAGCAGTTTTTAAAAGTCAACCCTAAAAGCATCTTCTCACGGCTCATGCTCACAGCTTCAGGACCACCTTCCACAGCAATGGAGACGGCTTGCTTCAACATAACACCTTGCAGATGATACAGTTACAAAGGATCAACCAAAAGTTTCTCTCTTTTCTCTGCAGCTGAGTGACTTTAATATCGTAGCACTTTGGAGACAAATCCTTGACTCCTTTAACAGCTTTGTGTCAATAGGTTAAAACCACGGCCTGGCTGGTCAGTCATTGTCAGCTAGTTCACACAGCCCCACCCTACACTTTGTGCTTCTGCTCACACCCGGTTAGCTTAGCACGGGGCTATCTTATTCTCAGTTCCTCATGTCCTGACCTTAACAGCTTGTCGTATACACTTTCAAAGTAGAAGCTAGCTTCAAGTGGCATTGCGCTTTATGTGACTAAACGCTACCACACCACTGTTTCATAGAAAACAAGCACCTTTATAGCATCACATCGGCCCCTGCTAACTTTAGCCTTCCTCATTATTAAAGGCTACTGAGCTAGCTTAGCCTTCCTGGTTGTGGAAAATCTAACTAATAATTGCAACAGCCACGCCTAGTTTAATGCATTCATGGGATAAAATGTATTCAGGATCCCAGAAATAGGACTCATTTAATATAATCCTCAATTTTTTGCTAAAGATATAAACAGCATTAGCTGTATTTGTTAGCCAGACCGAGGTCCGCAGTGTTGTCAAGCGCCTTTCATCTCCATTAGCCGCACAAAAATTAAGCAAGTTGGGCGACAAACTCAACGACAAATACAAAATAAATGTGCGTGATACTACTGCTAGCATTTCATTGATTTGTAGATTACAAACCTTTAATCAGGTTTTCGACCTGACAGCAAATGCCTCTAACCAGCACACAGCCAAAACAAACGGGCTACCAGCCTAACTACGGGTGCTTGGAAGAGTCAAAAAACCTTCATTTAGCTTTGACGTGGCTGTGCTGCTGTCATCTCAGGTCAAAGATGGAGACTTTCGAACATGGCTAAATCATTAAAGTTTTTAATGTTAGTGCTTCATGTTGTTAATCAGTGTAACGATATAACATTGAAAGCCATTACTGTATGTAGAACAGTTAGGCGCTCAGAGCAGTAATGGTATGGGGTAACTACAATATACCATTGTTCATAATGTTTAGAGAGAGTAGAGAGTAGTTAGAATATTAAAACATTTCTAAATATAGAAATGTAATATGCAAGTTAGAAGTTGCAGATGTTTATTGTTAAATGCAGTTAGGTTATAAATCTTAACATTTCTTTTTATTTATAAAATGCAAGATACAAAAAAAATAGAATGTATAAATCTGACATGATTATTTGTACAGTTTGTCAATAAAGTCTATACTAACATCATCATCTAAATCTTGTTATAATGTAGTTCACTATTATTTTGCATGCGCTTGCAATAATAAATCTTACAGAAAACAAACTGAAAGTGCAGCCAAGATAAAAAATACTTTAAGGTGCAAGAGAGAAAGTTAAGTATGGGAAGATTTGCAAAGAGATATCTTCATTTTGACTTTCTCTAACCAGTGTAGATTGGGAATATGCTGTATACATTCAACACTTCTGAGTCAGTTTGTAAGGAATCAGTTGGTCTGATCGTCTAATTTGTTACTCCTCTTTCTCACTTCGGCACAGACCTCCGCATCAGTTTTATCAGAAAGCTGAGACAGAGAGGGACCAACTCTGGAGTCGTCCTCACCTCCCCCACTGGCATGCAGAGTATGCAAAAGCAGGTCGTTGGGACGTTTCCAAGATATTCGAGTTGATATCCAGAGGACTGCAACTCCATAGGCCACCAAGAGCACTCCAAGGACATTTACAAAGGTTGCCTCAGGGGGAGAGTCCTTGTACTTTGGGTTGCTGCTTAATGATGAAGCACACAATATAGTTATTTTACAAAACATTCACTTGGTACACCTGGTTTAGACATTTTTATTCATCTATTACAAACCCTTTTTTTTGTTTTTTAATACTTACAGGCCAAAAATAAGTTTCTCTGTTATGCCCATGAGTGCCACAGCTATAACACTGCCAAAGAGAAAGCGCCCAACAAAGACATGGAGGGGCATAAATGCTGCTTTCCAGGAAGTTGGTGTAATTGGTATCAAGTAGATAATGACTCCAAGAACGATCTGCTCATTAAAAGGAGAAAAAAAAACATTCACGGTTCAAACGTTGAACTTACAAATCAAGATTGTTGTTCACATTCATTTAGCATTTCAGAAAAGACTAGAAAAGTAAGGTTAAAGTAGCAGTAAGAGTAGTGCAACACAAAACCAGATCCGTAATTACCTGCAGACTGAACAGTAACAGAGCTGCCAGGCCCAGCCAGCTGTGCAGACTGTACATATTGGGGATTTTGGCATTATTGTGGAAGTCAAAAACTGCCACAAAAGAGATAGTCGCACAAATGAAGGCTGCCACGTTCAAGCCTGCATGGATGAACTTCATCAATAGTTTGCTGCACCTCCAGGTCCAGGGGAGTCTGAAGACAATGATGGCTGCAAGAGAGGGTCACTCAGGGTCAGTCACTCTATATGTAAAGATGATTCAGATTTATATTTGTTAACATTATTTAACATTATTAAAAACATGTTTTCTTTTCAAAGTAGGATAATAAGCCTTTTGTTTGAGAGATGTTTTCATTCACATGTGTAGTTCATGGTAGACATGTAATAAAAGTACTACTTTTTCTATTATATCAATAAAGTTTTAGGGCGAAAAAACAACGTGAAGTCAACATGTCATGTGTCAAAAATTCGTGCTTCGCCATATCTGACTAAACTCATACTTTGCACACTTTATATCACATTATTATTTGTGGTTGCCTAGTTTAAAGAAAACAAAAAAAGAGAAAGTTTAGTTTATGGACTTCGCCTTTAGAATGAAGCGTTCAATGTTACCTCCTTAAGATCCTACAGGAAGCAAGCCTGTTTTGTCATTTGACGTGCTAAAACACCGCCCAAATCCATTTACCCCAAAATTGTCTTAAAAAGTAAAGACTCCTCTCACCCACTCCATTCAAGAAAATGAAACCAGAGATCAGTAAGACCGGATGCCAGTTGAATTCGGCTAGTCCTCCATCCCAGGCTAAACCTTCCCTGTAGTAGAGAACCCATCTTAGCACCAGTATTATGCTGACAACTCCAGCGGCAGCTGCAGCAGACAGAGCGACCACGAAATGTTTGAAATCCTCCATCTCCGTCAGTGTTACGGCGGCAGCAGGGAGAGACTTGACTTGAGTGAAGCAGCAGTTAACACAACTACAACTATTTCAAGAGGAGGCTGGAGAGGACGGACCTCGGTCACGTGACCCCGGGCTAAGACGTTTTGTAAGTTTCGCCGTTATGAAAGAGCGAAAAAAATATGTTTTTGGTTAAATTCAAAGAGGTGGTGGCGGTGGCTGTTTTCATTTCTTTCGCCTCATGTCATCCTGTGAATACCGCCAAGATTACTAACAGGAGTTATCTCAAAGTTTGAGTTTCAGGTATGCAGCAGGTGAGGCATACTGGGCCAATGTAACAAACTTAAAGCCCCCTCCTCTCCCCGTTGAGGTAGGCTACACAAGGATGTACACAAGCTGCATGCTTTATATACTAAAAAGTGTCTTAAGAGGATCTTAAAATATTCACTAATTATGACTCAAAACAACAGCGGCATGAGGGCATGATTCATGTTGCAATAATGCTCTTTTGAGTGGTACCTTTTATAGTAAAACTTATATTATGACAATTTCTGACCACTTTTGTTGATTATTGGATATCTTTTTAGCCAATATTGTATTTTTGCACACCTGTAGAAGAGGGCTTCTCCTGTTTTGTTGGTGTAAATGAGTTACATTTAGGTGGTACAGTCAAAACTTTGCTACATGAAAGCAGCAATTTGCAACATAAGATAATCCCCTTTCCTGTTAATCTGTGTAATAATCAAACATAAATGCATCCCCTGCAAAAAATACCCGTTTTTATCTGGTGTTAACAGGCAACAATCTTTTGTGATGACATTGCCACTATTTGTTCTTTGTGCTAAGTTGTTGCCTGCAAACCACTGATGTGAAACAGGCCACAATCTCATCAAGACTGGGTGTGATTTAATCACATACACACATCTCTTTTGTGTAAAAACCAAATATAATTAATCTTTGGTAGAAAAAAAGTGTCTTAATGTTTGACCCCTGCGCAGAAAGAAGCTGAAAAGATTAATCGACATACTTTATAATTTCATACAAACCCTGCATAATTAAATGCACAGTCAGGTTGCATCACATTATTTGGGGAATAAACTAGCACATAACAACTTCCCAACCCACGGTAATGCACAGTTTGAACACATGGAAACTAATATCGTAATAGTTGGATTAGCATGATGGAAACATAGAAGAAGGCAGAGTAACTTGAAAAAAATATGATTTTAATTCTTGTAAAAAAGGGCAAATAAGCGTGATAAAGAATGTGGTGAAACTCACACTGTGCAGATTTTCAATGATTTAAATAGCCAGTGTAATTATCAAGTTCTTGAGTTTTACAGTACAAAAATACAAGTTTGAAACAAATATTTACATTACATTATCTTAGTAAATTAAGCGCCATTCACTTCGGAGCGACTTCTTCTCCTGCGGCCTTGAGTTTGTAAACATGGCAGCAGAAGTTGGTGTTTCTCTGTTCAATATGAACTATTGTGTCTTTGTCGAAGAACAACTCATGTCGATAAGTCTGAAACAAAAAGAAAACAGCACACATGAAGTCATAAACACAGAGACTTATGCCTAAATGTCTGTACAGTAATGTCAGGCCACTCACCTCATCCCATGGTTCAACCAGATCAACCGTGCGCAGTAACTCCCCGCTCAGGTTGTCATGCAGCCGGATTTGGGCTCTTCCCTCTCCTTCCTCACCGTTAGTTACAACTACTGCCAAAAGGTCCAGCTCATCCTCATATTCCACCATCCGGAAAGTCTGTGAAATTTAAGTTGTTGTGAAGAAAGCAAAACGCAGAATAAATATTTTCATTGCAGATATTCTGTATTAATTTCAGCATCATCAGTTTGATACCTCTTGTTCTGGGTCATCATCCAGCTGGTGAAATCTTCTCTTCACTGCGCGGCCCGATGACGTGACCGTGACTTGTGAGGTAGGCTGAGTTAACAGAGACATTCAAGACATAGAGATATTAATGTCAAAGTGAACATGTGAAACATACATGTAGTGTATACACAACAAACTGTCGATGAAAGTAGGTAAATACACACAATACTTACATTGTTGTTTCTGTGGGTTGTCATAGTGAAATCCATCGCAACCTTTGATGGCAGACCACTGTTCAGCTCACCCAAGATTTTAAGGACACTTAGAGAAAAGAAGAAGAACACATTCTGAGTCTTACATGTTCAACAGTACATCATATGACTACAGCTGTACTTGACTTGGTATTTGGTCAGTCAATACTTGTTTTGTTTTTTTAATGAAGCTTTAATGATTCAATGTTTTTTAAATTTGGCACTATATCACACTCAAGCCTTCATGATTCTCAGGTTTTAGGTTTTAGGTTGCACACATTTATCAGTATTTTCTATAAGCCACATCACCGTTGCTTTTAACAACATAATTTACATCAATTAAGGATGTTAGTCAGCTTGTAAGGTACAGTTAAACGCTCATTTCACAACCCCTAAAGCTCAGCCAAAGAGTTTCAAAGACACATTAAGTTTTAAAGGGAAACTGCTTTATTAAAGACGAGAGAAGACGTCTATGAATTGTGGTAAATTGTCTGCACTGATATAACCATTGCTTCATAACCATCAGGAACTTTTTATTCGAGAGCAGTTTGGGTTCCAGTGTCTTGCCCAAGGACACTGCAAAATGTGGGCCGATCAAACCATCCATCTATTGATTACAGGACGACCTGGTCTTATAATAATTTGTCTGCTGAACAAAAACTAAAATAATCCTGAACTATAAACAAGCTAGCAGCGGCTCATCTTTCAGCCCTCCTGAAGGCTGGGGATGGCTAAAGAAGAGCGTCAGAAAAACCCTGATTTTTAACATGAAACTACTTATCCAGTGTTGTTAATTGGTCGGTTTGTTTTTGAGAGGTGGAGACTTCTGCGGATAACTCGGCTCTCTGTAAAAAGAACGTGTAGGCAACCTTGTAGATGACTAACCCTGAAAAGGTCAAAAACTTGCGAGTCGCCTCAGGGTGTTTTCTTCTGATGACACGAGACATTACTTTTAAGAGGCAGCCCTGTGATTTACCAGTATTTTCTAGCACAGTCTTCATTTTGTACAAAAAAAAAAGTTGATTATGGAACTCACTTTATGGTGATTGGTCCAACATGAATGATTCTTCCTGAGTCGTCAGGGTGGAAGAAGATCCCGTCACTTTCTAGAGAGCAGCAGTTCATGTTTTGTATTCCATTTGTTGCCTAATGTCATGAAATGACAAAGTATACCAGTCACTCATGAACTAGCACACATACTATTGAATCTTTCCTTTTTGTGATGCAAACTGAAAACGCGTGTTTTAGAGCCTGCAGTGCAAACCATCAGCAACTTGTATAAACACCATTGTGGAAAAGGCAGCACTCAACTTGTGAAGTGATACTCCACCCAAACTCTATTTTTACACGACCACATTTTAGGATTTAAAGGGCGGTTGTATAAAACACTCCATCTGGTGCATTTCTAGAACTTCAAAGATGGGGAAAGTGCTGTTTGTTTGGGGTGGCGTTTCAGTTTAACTATCAGGTTACTGCTATGAAATGCAATGTGTGTAAGATTTTGGTTTTTGTTTCAAAATCTATCCTCTGACATAACGGCAAAATATTTCAAAGCATGGAATAACAACCATACAAAATTCATATGGGAAGAAAAAAAACGAGTGGAATTAAAAAACTGTATTCTGCAGCAGCCATAGTTGCCTACATTTGTCTCTGGTGAGTAAGTTTGAGCAGTACTATCAAAGAAACTAAATCTGGAATCTTCTAGAAAGAAATCACAAAAAAGGTTTTAAACATGCAGCAAAGATCTGCTCAAAAGAGTAGCTTCACCGTGTTGTGGTGGTTTTGCATAGTGATTAGATGTTTGGCTTGACACTGCTGTGTGCAGCAGTTGAATGCAAACTGTCACAAACATGTGGCCGCTCTTAATCAGACACTTTCAAAAGGCTATGGACATTTTTTTGTGGCGGAGAAGTCCATCACCCAACAAGATTTGGGACATTTATCATTTAAGCCAAACACTTCCTAAATTTTATACCTGAATTACCAAATTATAGACAAATTGTGATGTCATAGTAAATGGTTAAGGAGGACTCTTTAAACTTACCAAAGTGCCGTCCCTGAGCGAACAGATGTGATGAGTCCCTTTGTGATTTTTATGTGGGGGTGTGTAGATGTAGTGCCATGGGAAGCCTCCGATCTGGATACCATTACTAGAACATGACAAGAACAGAACTGGAGGGCAATCTGTGAAATACAGAACAATCATGTTAACTTTGTAAGGAAAAACTCACAGTGGTCCAAATAGGTGTACTACACTCCTTAACACAAAGAGGTCACTGGTCTGGACTTTAAAACGGACTCACCTGTGATCTGGATGTTTACTGGAATACCAAACGGACATTCTCCCACTGTTTTGCCTCCAAGAAGTGAACTCGGCTTTCCTAGTTCCAACTTCTCTGTCAAGTGCTGAAAACAAAGGAAAAATGCATCAAACACACTGAGATATAAGCAGCAGGATGAGCCAGAGGGATAATATAACACTCAATATGTAAATAAGACAGGTACATAACATCAGTTATTGTATTTCTGGTCTTGGTTGTTGAAATTCTTGTTGGGTTTATTACTTTTAAAATCAAAACGTTTCTCCAAAGTTCCTACACCAGCTTGAACTAAATATCCAGCTTGCTCAACATAGCGCAAGAATCTCTCTCAGCGTAAAAAAAAACATCCAAACCTTTTGGAGGATGTGCTCAAAGCTATACAGCTTTACTGACTTGTTGCTGTGAGACACCACAAGGACTCCCTGAGACAGGACAACATCAGTAACACCATTTCCAAATACCTAAAAGAATAACATTTTCATTTTAATAATAACATACAACTCCAACGGACACATCTGAAAAATTAAATTAGAAACAAACAAATCATCAAATACCTTTTTGTTGATCTCCAAAATGCCAACAATTTGCAGGGGGAAAACGTGAAAGATTGCCAAATGCAGCACTGTATTCTGTGTAATACCTGCCTGTGAATTTAAAAGACATAACCTGTATGTAAAATATTACATATATATTTCTTTATTCATGCATTACAACTAAAAAAATACCTAAAACAAAGACATTCCATGCCCAGTAAAATCGTAGATTTTAGTAGAGTTTATAAAGTTGCCTGTTAATCTTCAATAAGGTACAGATCTTATGTAAATATATAGATTACCTGTCGTGCAAGGGATGTCTCTTTGTTCTGAACAGATTTCACATAAAACATCTCTTGGGAAACGTCCCAGCCAAGATACCTGTCAAAAAACAACACAGAGTGAAGTTTAATTAGTTTTTAAAAGACGGAAAGTAAATATATTAATCTTCTCTCAAAGTACAACAAAGTCAGAGCCTGGACAGTACCTGAACTTATGTTTTGAAGAGAGGTAAACTCTCTGCAGCTCTTCTCCCGTTTCAGGTGAGAGTCGATACAGCCAGTTATCGGCTGTCAAAGCCAAAAGGCTGGGTTTATGATCAGAGGGGACAGGTAATGTTTTATCCTGTCAACAACGCAAAAAAAATCATACAATCTGAAGCTGGGTTGTTTAAATATTCTCATTGCAAGTTCAACATTAATCCAAAAAAGATGTGTGCTTTATTTAACTTACAAGTGGGCTCTGGCACAGCAAGGCATCTTCAAATTTCTCCAATTTAGACCTCTTGGGCAGTTTGTAGAGAAGTTGTGGCTGTGAATGAACGCTGAAACAAGCAGAATGAATGGAAGAGACAATAAATAAAAGTCATGAAGTAACACAGACCTACAGGTTTTAAAACTGCTGTACACTGCGCAAATTTAAATTTGGTAGATGACATTTAAAAACTGTGTAAAATTGTATCCAGCAAGAATCATAAGGCCTGCTGCCAAATACTCAAAAGAAAGCAAGTTTTACAACTGAGTTGCAAAATTGTTTTCTTGTAATATGTAAACATATGTAAATTATGTGTCTCACATGAGCTCACATCTCAGTTTTCCTGCAGGGAATTTCATTTCTTAAGACACGAATAAAAACTGTGTGCAGTACTTATATAGTATTTGACTTTTGTATGCCAGTTTTAAAGATGTTGCAATTCGAAAGCAGCTTTGAGGTATAATGTTGTATTAAATGTATGCTGAAGGTGCATACTCACCAGCTGAAGCAGTTCTGGTAATTTTCAAAGTAGATTTTACCATTCTCATACATTATTGTGGATTTTGAAGTCTTGCTCCACACTTTAATGTAATCCCTGTTGTCCTACAATAACGGTAAGAATAAGGTAGTATATTAGTAAAATACATATTTAAACCAGTTTGCAATCAAAGTGAATACATAAACGTGTTATAACCTTTCCATTACCTGTAGGAGGACAGCTCTCAGGACCTTCATATTGTGTCTGATGATGGTGCCAGCATCCTTGACACCTCTACTCCTCCTGTTCAACAGCTCTGTAGTGTTTACAGTTCTTTTTCTCCGATAGTGCGCCATCATCAGTTGGTCCTTGTTCCTACAAGACGATGTCTAGTAGCATGACAGGAGACCACAACGTGAGCTGACCCCGAGACCACAGCCAGAGCCAGGTAAGGGCTTGTTTCCCAGTCGGAAGTAGCTATAGTGTTAGAAAAAAGCCCTCACCGAGCTCCATTCTCTCGAGCTTTAGCCAACACTTTAGCCCACACCATTAGTTGACAGCTAACTTAAGTTAGCACCTGGATATCTCGTTTAATTCATTCAAAGTCGTACCCAGCTTTTTTATATATGACGCAGCATTAATTGAATTTTGGGTAGTTGTCCAGGGGTGACGAACAAAACCGGCAATTAGAAGTTTGTGGAAAATAAAGGCGCACGTTGACCGGTGTGGCATAAGTTGCTAGCTGCACTGCTAGCTGCACTGTCCCGCATTGTTATTGTAGTCCGCCTCACAGGCGTCTTCTTCTACTACAGAAATACGACGCGCGAAAAGCAGCTTGTAAGAACAGCGCACTCCTTCGACCGTTAGTGCTGAGCGTTGACCATGACGCATGACTGTGTTTAGTTTGACCTCTTTTTTCTTAGTAGCTGCAAGGTTGAAAAAATAATCTTATCTTAGACTGTTATAATGATAATATACTGAGTATAATACATTTGTTAATCCTATTTTGGGGGTTGTATGGGGTAAGTTTGTAATAACTGACACACCCCCTTCACAAGGTTAACAGATGATTTGGATCATTTATCTCAATGTTCCTGCTTATCTTCATTATAATTACGTTGTGCAGTGTGGCACTGGCACTGATTTTGACGTCTTTCTCTGTAACAAGCACACTCATAAGTCTAATAAAATTAAGCCTTAGTTACTGTTTTGTTTTTATTTCATTACCTCTGTCAATGAAGAAATCAGAAATAAGAATAACATCATTTAAAAGTTCCACAAAAGCACAAAAAAGATATTTTAAAAGATCCAGTTCACGCAACAGTTACAGTCAGTGATACAGGGCAGTCTGTCTTAACTCTATTAATACTTTCAGAACAAAAGCCTCTTTGTTGAAAGCTTGAGCATTTTATTTTTCCAGCACAACTAAAACAAATCAGGATTCTCCAACTATCTTTTCATAGCAACTCCTTAGGACAATGTACATGGGGCAGAGAAATGAAGTTCTTTAAGGAAAACATAGAGAGCTTTGTATTATCTTTAAATTATGTTTAACATAGCGTTTTGTTTTGTAATCTTCTTTAGTTTGAATGCAAATTATAAGCTCTATTTAAAACGATTTAATACATATTTTTGCTTGAATGTATTTGTATTAAACTTCAAGTCTTCCGTAAAATAAAATACATGTGAAATATAAAAAATATAATCATGTGGATTTCAGTAAAAAGCAGATAATGTTGCTAGAAGACACACATTTATTTTGTTAGCATAATCAGATACAGCTCTCCTGAGTCCTATTAGCCGTACTTAACTCTTGTGTTCTCTTCACAGAGTAAATGCATAAACTGCGGAGCTTCTCTGTGGCCAGACTGGCTAAAGCTTCCAGCAGATTGTCCTGGAGACTAAAGAGCACAGGAGGAAGACCTTCAGCTCCTCTGGGTTCACGGATTCTGACCAATCATGATGACATCTTCAAGCACAACATGTGGTCAGTGACGTACTTTGATGTGTCCCCCGTCTATAAACATTTTTGGGAGATATTAGTATTACAGTTGAGATCTTTCTAATCAAGTTAAAAATATTACTATGGATTTACATGTTCAAGAATTTTTTTTATACAGTTTGTGAGTCTAATAACTTTTTTAGGGATCATGTACAATGGACTGAAGAGGATAAAGAAAACGCTCGGCAGAGGGCAGAAGAAAATTCCTGTGTACAAATTCCTTTAACGGAACAGGGTAAGATATTCCTGGAAATTTTTTTTTCCAAAGTTAGATTTGATTGGGATGACAGGAATAATCAGCCTTAGTGACATATTCTTAAATCTCCCCCACAACAGGTAAATTTGCAACAGATGCCTTCCAGTACTGGGACAAGTTTTATGAGACGCACCAGGATAAGTTCTTTAAAGATCGCAAGTGGCTGTTTTTAGAATTCCCAGAGCTGCTTCCTCCAGGTGCAAAAAGCCGAGTCAGGTGTTTGGATGAGCAGCACGCAGAAGACCCACACCATCCTACTGGATCCAGCACAGACTCTAATCCTCAGGAGTCGTATCATGGAGCAACCGTAGAAAAAAATGAGGCTGCTGTACAGACTACAGCTTTCCCTGGCCAGCATGCGTCTTTCAGAATCTTGGAGGTTTTTAAAGCTGTTCACACTTATTGAATAGAATTTATCTGTTTCTGTTTTAATGTAGACTGTTGCATAGTCTCAATGAAATGAGTTTCTAGTCTATAAGTGTTAGAAAACAACGAACACAGTTGCTTTGCCCTTTTTCACTTGGCAGAAATATCAATAAATGATATATATTTTCTGTTCCCAGGTTGGATGTGGGGTGGGCAACAGTGTATTTCCCATTGTCAATTCCATAAAGTGAGTAAACCTTTGAGATATCTACATATATTTATTTATAGTTAACCCTTTTTAACATCATTAATGTGGATCATATGTCAGTTTTCAGTGCAACCTGTGTTTATCGAAAACATTTCAAATACATCTGGCCAAAAAAATACTGTATTATTTAACATTTTATTAATTATAGTGCATGCACATTAAATGTATCCAGCCGCACATCCCAAAATATCATAAAACCGTGGCTCATCATGAATTAAATGCTCCTTTTGGGTAGCAAGAAATATTATTTCCTCCTTCAAACCAGAGGTACCGATCAATCGGTAGGAGGAGTGCAGAAGTGTAACACACAGTGTGAGATTTGATGCCAGGTTTTCCTTTCATTGATTAATGTTGGGTGTCTGTAAATAATATAGAAAAAAAGAGAACGTCTAGACCTGCTGTTTTTGTAAAGTGTCTTGGATAACTTTGGTAATACAAATTGATTGATCGAGAAAGAAAGGAGTCTGATTTAACATTCTTATGGTCCCTTCCACTTGTTATCCCAGGAACGCAGGGTGTCTACATCCCTCTTTAAAACATATAAAGTAATTAATAAAGGTTTAATCTTTACCTCAGTGGATAATTCAAATACCAGTCCAAAGACAGAAAATGGCTTCATCACACAGTTGTTTGTGTTTCACAGGAATGCTGACGCATTCTTATACTGCTGTGACTTCTCCCCATGTGCCATCCAGCTGGTCAAGGTAAGCATTTCTTATACTGCTTTGGTGTCGACATGCACAAAGATAATGTATCAAATCAATACTAACTAATATCACTTATATTCAGAAACAACCAAGGCTATATTAAAGCCCAGTCAGTGATGTATTTACAGTACTTACTGTGGTCATATGGACAACATGCTGAGGGTATTTACAGTCATATTAGATTAGGATTAAGTCCCCCATGGCATACACTGCTAAAATATTTAGACAGATTAAATTGACCTTCACTTCATTCATTGTTAGGCTGTTGTTAGCGTAGCTCTCTGAGTTTTCCAGAATAAAGACTCTAATTAGAAATAATAGGTCAGGCTATTGTTCCCTTAGAGAGTGTGCATACCTAAAAGAACTGCAGTATAACTCAAAGAGGAAAAGAGAATCTTTTGCCGAGGTTTATACATGATTTAACTGTATATTATCTTTTTGGGATGGTATGGGAAAAAACTATAAAATTTAGTATTATAAATGAGTAATATAAAGTGTTAAAGATCATTAAAATATAAACACTAAACAGTTAACCACATATGTATCTGAGCTGCTGCTTTAAAACTATATTTTCCTCTAATAGGACCATCCAGGCTACGATGAGTCTGTGTGTCATGCCTTTGTCCATGACATTTGTGAGGAGCCGGCCTCCTTTCCCTTCCCTCCTCAGAGCCTGGATGTTATTCTGGCCGTCTTTGTCCTCTCCTCTATTCATCCAGACCGGTAGGTGAAGGTTACCAGACAAAGGACGGCCTGATATCATTTTTTACCAGCCAGACCTCCGGACCCTTCCTTACGTTCACAATGCTTTGCCTGAAATTCATCACCAATACACAGATAATACTTTGTGCTATGTGAAATAAAACAATGAAATTATGACAGAAGTAAAGGGAGATGCTATACTGTAAAATACTGTGTTACAAATTAAAGCCCTGCATATTAAGTGTTACTAAAAATATCTTCATGTAATCAGGAAATTGTTCTTAAAGTTTTAAGTAACAAGTCCGCACTACAGAAATGTAGCTTCTGTGAGTTATTATTATATCTTATGTCATTTGGCTATTATTGCTCTTGCTTCACTGAAAAAGCTGTAATTAACTGTCGTAGTTGATAGAGGTGGAGCTGTTTTAAACAACTTTTAATTAGACTACAATTAATGATTATTTCCATAATAGATTCATCATACAGAGTCTTTTCTTGATTATTGGACTGATTGATTGTTTGGTCTGTAAAAAGACGTTAAAGAGACCATCAGAAATTCTAAATCCCAAAGTTTACTGTGCTTGTTTTGTCCAACTATCTGTCCAGAACTCAAAAAAGTGTTAAGAAATTGATTAACACATTTAAATAATGGAAAGAAAAGAAGCAGAATGACATTTGAGATGCTGGAACTATGATATAACTTGAAAGTTGAACTTGAAAAATGACTGAAACAATATACAATAGTTGCCAACTAACTGATTAATACTGTGTATACTGTTGGTAAGGTTAAAATATCCTATTTTATTAGGCCCATATAAAATAACACTTAAATTGATAAACTGTCAGTGTAAGAAATATCAGCTTTAAGTATGATATGAGGCCACAATGGATGTGTTACCATACAGTACAGCCTTTATTTTGTCAATGAGTACTTGGTTCTTCATTAGCTTTAATCCTGTCCTGCAACTTTATTGTTTCGCTTCATTGACAGAATTCAAGGAGTTGTGAATCGACTATCTACGTACCTGAAACACGGGGGGACGTTCCTCTTCCGTGACTACGGGAGGTATGACTTCTCACAGCTCAGGTTTAAGAAAGGTGAGTATCCAACACTCCTGAATGCATCAATGCATGCAACAGTTGATCTACTTTCTTAATGTATTGTGACCCTTCAACTGATCCGAAGTCATTTAATTTCTTCGTTCACTCTCTTAATCAGGACGGTGCTTATCAGAGAATTTCTACACACGCGGAGATGGAACCTGTGTGTACTTTTTCACTAAAGGTATTTCTGAGCCATAAGATCAGTTTGTCCATGTAAAAAAATGCTATCAGGACTATAGCTGTAATTGGGGCAATGTTTCAGGATGTTTTATGCTCATGTCTCATTTTTCCTGTAGCACTTTGAAATTTGCTTGAAATGTAAAGTGTGTTACAAATAAAATGTATTGTTATTATTATTATTAGGTTTAGGGATTTTTGTGGGAGTTTCTGGTCCTGGAACAAGTTGACATGTTATTTAAGATTCTAATAAAAATATATTTTATATTTATTTTTTACAGAAGAGGTTCATGATTTATTTTCCAAAGCTGGACTGGAGCAAATTCAGAATCTAGAGGACAGACGACTACAAGTGAACAGAGGGAAGAAAGTAGCAATGCACCGAGTTTGGATGCAGAGCAAGTACAGGAAATTACACCTTGAACCATCTTAACATCCAACCCTGCACAGCCTGTTTTGAAGCCATATGCCTTTTTTATACTTGCTATTTATTTTTTTATACATTCAAGCAAGACAGTTTTTTTCCAGCAACAGTGTATGTACAACAAAACTTTATACAATAAACAAAAAATGTAATCAAACAAACTTGTGATGTTATCAGGTTTTATATTGAGATCCCTGTATGAATATGCTTTAGATCCACAGTGGGAAATACAATGAACATGCAATAGAAATCCCCCTTATTTTCATATTTTAGTTACAAGCTACATATTACAGAAGAGAAGAGCCAAATGAGTTTTTGGTGCTGGAAGAAGTATTAAGATCCTTTAGTTGAGTAAAAAATATAAATAACATTCTGGAAAAATACTCCACCAAGTTATGCAGAAAAAGGGTCCCTGTAAGCGTTTACTATCATATTTGTTGTATTTGGTATTTTAAGTAGTGCCCGTACAGTTAGAATTATTGTACAGCAATAGACATTATTCAATAGATCATCATATGTTAGAAGCATAACTGTCCTGTGAGAATTGTACATCTCTACAAAATCAGCTCATCATGAGTTTATAAAAACTGCCTTGTTTTTGCTTTTTGACAATCCATTTTTCCAAAATCCCAAATTGTATTCCTGAAAAATAACTTTATTTGTCAGACAGCTGTAGAAGAATACAAATGTCTAAATTATGCAAAAGTACATCAACATTTTCATTTAGTAGGTCAACATAATAAGAAACTCTGTTATGAAATGGGTTATAGCCTAATATGACAATTATATTTGACTTAGTATCTCTTAAATTGGTTTAAATTTTTCAGTCAAAATTGCTACTCATAGTTTCAGAATTATAACTTAATATCTCTTATGACTTGAATGTTTTTGGCTGAAATTGGCTTCCATAACATTTCAAGCAAGAGTTATTTTATTCCTTGAGGGTCAAACACTGCTGGGGTTTTTTTGTTTGTTTTGAACATGACAATTTCCAGTGGTACAACTTTTATACAAAATGTTGTTTTGCTTACTCACGACTCACGAGTAGTTTGAGTTGATATAACTGTATATTTTGTTCTCCATGTTGTAATTGACGTTAAGAAAACATGTATCACCCTCGCGATAAGAATGTTGCACACGCTGCGTGAACGTGACGTTTCATAGGCAACCACTTGAAGACGGAGAGGTGGCCCTGGAGTCAGGACGTACTGCCGAGGTGTGAAGAGGTTTGTGCCCTAAAACAGATAATAATTAGACATTTTCACCCAGTGGTGGTCACTGTACCCGTGTCAAAACAACTGTGGTATGTCAGTCGGTAAATTTCACAGTGTGTGTGAAAGATTAACCGACACACGAAAAGTAGCTTGATGAGTGTCCAAAGTAGTGGAAGTTTGGAGGGGACGCCATCTTTGGTCCCAGCTCTCCACGTCCCCAACACGGACTGTGTTTTCAGCAACATACAGCGGCAGGGGTGAAGGCCCAGGAAGGTATCGTGAAACATTTTAAGACGTATATATCTTTACTACTTGCTCGTTTTGTCTGTTTTGTGCTGAACGAAAGGAAATTCTATTAAAATGACCGAGCAAACCTGCTCGCTAGCTAACGTTACAGTCAGATCCAAAGTCAATGGAGCCTGTGTGGCTAGCTGGTAGCACCGAGGACACAGGACCGTCTCTCTGTGCTCAGGCCAGGGCAGTAACCTAAAGACAAATACGTGCATAATGGTGATAAACCTTTATCAGAGCTGAAAGGTTACAGCTGTAGTCGGTGCATCCGTCTTTAAGCACGCTGCTGCTATAAGCAAACGCTTCAAGTCATAGATAGATGTAGGAATATCGTTACACAGGAAAATGCATTAAAGAATAAAGCTTTTTGTCAATGGTTTACGGTATATCACTGACATGTCAGCAAGCAATGCATAAGTTAGGTGTTCATCGTACTGTTAGCAGTCCTTTGTGTGTTCACTTAAATGTTTCTCTACAAATAATGTCCACAATATCACTATAATTGAGGTTAATCATCATCACAAGGTCCGTATATAAGCATTAAACATGACAGTATGTATGTAACATTAGGGGTAGATATGGTCTTTAAGATAGCACTCTGCTAAGGATGCTACTGCACTGGATGTTTGGTAGCCTTGTTTGACCTCTCAGTGTTATTATCTTGAACTAAAGCGCTAAGTGTTTATAATGCACTGCTAAATGCCCCCCCAAAGAAGCAGCATTCTGTAAAAAAGCAATCAAATAAATGGAGCTCATTTGTTTTTTTAATTTAAGTGTTTAAGTGTCACTTATGGTATTCACACATTCTTGCATCCTCAGTAGGTTTTATTTGATATTGTAGTCATGTACGAATTCTACATATCTATGGAGAATGATGTAGCTTCTTCATTTCTTTGTGTTGTCAGTTTTCCATGCAGTGATTGACATTAATCAGTGATGGCTGCCTACATCAGTGTGACACTCTTACATTTACAAAAATGTGGAGACTGTTGTTGTTAGTGTTGTTGTTTTTAAAGCTATGTCAATGAGTGAACCTATGTGAAAGTACTGCACGTGAGTTTATGCCACAGATTGTTCAACATTTCCATGTGTCTGCCATAAACAGGTGGTCACTGCTGAGCAGCACAGAGTTAAAATGACATCCACAGCAAGGGTTGTAAGGGTTCAACCACTTGTTCTCGCAGGGGCTTAGATATAGATAATAGTCATGCACTGTGGCCTTCATGTTTGAAACAAAGGGAAATCCTTGAGAAAAACCACACAGCTGATTTTGTATTTTTGATGTGAAACTGGTGTAGACATTCTGGGAGACAACTTGGAAAGCAAGTCAGCAAACTGCTCTCTGTATGTCTTGGTCATTACAGGGCTAAATATTTGGTGCTGCTGTAGATACTCGTTGGAAAATAGTCCTGCATGCAAAGTTTTTCTCTCATATAGGTGCAGCAATCACAGACTGTCTTTAGTTGCATTAGTTTGATTTGACTCAAATTCAGAGACTCATGATGGGAAATGTCACAAGCCTGTTTTGGTTTCTCAACTTAGATCGTTAAGGAAGAGGAAATACAGGAAATGGATGTGCTGTGTGATTATATCTCAGATTTGTACTATTGGTTTTTATTCTAACTCACACAAAGAAGCTCGGTACAGTGAAGACTGTTAATGTGATTTTTAGTGTACCAGGGAAAATCATATTATGCTGTTGGCTAGAGCCAGCTACGAGACTGTGCTTGGTCTAGCTAGTTTTAAACTGCCCCATGGCTACCTTAAAGGCCAGGGCACTGAATATAAGTTAAATAATATTTAAATGTACCACACTGGCTTGGCCAAGGAAGAGGGAGCGACAGAGAGAGCTCTTGTGTGTGTGGACCTAAGTGAAGATCCGAAAGAAACTGGTCATTTGATCATGAAGCCTGATGTAACCCTCTGTGTCTCTGTCTCATGTTTATATTAGTGAGTTGCATGAACCACACTGCAGCCTGGACTCTGTGTTAAGTGACAGCGATGGCTGTCTCATATGAACCAGTCCTCGATGGTTTAAAATGCATCAGTAGATGTGCATATTATTTATTTTTTAAAGATATTGCTTGGCATACTTTAGAAATAGCATGATATTGATAGAGGCCTTCCGACATGTAACTTAATAGTAGGGAATGTTTTTGTTTTAGAGGATGAATGGCCTTTTGTTAAACTATCCTAAGTTCTGTTTTGCATCACTCAAATGGTCTGACAACTCTGGTTCAAATGCAGGTCAGGTCAAAGACAATTTTGAAATGCATGCAGAAGTTAGTTTCTGTTTTATTTGCATACATTAAACAAGATGTGGATGTTGCATACACACATGTAGTATTAACCTTACTACAACTTCTCCTTATTGAGCGATTGATTGACTGATTACAGTTGATGTTTTTTCTGTCTTTTTTCCATTGTTGGTCATTTCTGTGTTGGTTCCCTAAGGAACTGTTAAAAAACCCACCTAACCCGCCTAACAATGACCTGAAATCACACATCTTGTATTGAATGAGATGGTATCATATTGTGCCTTCTCCGGTCAGCAAGGTGTATTTCACCTCTGCATTTCTCCCTCTCCTGCTGGTATGTTGCAGTTGATGTGCTGCTGTCATAGTTAATTTGTGTGTGGCTTTAAATGGACATGAGAGTTTGTCTACATTTGAACCTTTGTTTGACCCACTAATAGGTTCTGTTTGTAGCTGCTGTGCTCCTGTTTGTATCATTAAAAAGGATATCTCATTGTTATGTTTTTTTCCTACTTAAATGGATTCCTTTTGTAGATTCAAAATGGTTGTCTCATTAGAGAACAGGTTTAGTAGGCAGACCCCTCTGAGTCTGCAGCAACACCGAAGCCCAGGGAGCTCACATAACAGTCCCACAGCAGCGCATTATTCATCACTGCCTAGCAGGCGAAAGGCTGCTCTCAGACTCTCAGGATAATGTCTGTCGCACAGAAATGCTGGTTACTGAGGAACTTCTATTCTGCGTTTCTATTAGTAATACATTATCATTTTTTCTTGTAGTATTAGATCTGTTGGTGGTAAAAAAGAGTAAACAATGAAACGCTTAATCATCTCCTCAGTGCTGCACAAATGTAGAGTGAAACTTGTCTTGCCACTGGGGAATGGGCATGAATTTGGTCTTGGCCTATATTCTGGTCCAGACTTTAATATCACCTGTCAGGACATGTTACGTGTATCACAACTGTGCTGAAAGCTTATTTATACTGTGTCATCTGCTCTTGAGTGGGCATTGAAAGGCTGCAATTAATCTGATCCTTGAATAACTGACACACACTGTGAATCGTTTCTAATCCTCCCAGGCACCATGGAGGAGCTGCACAGCCTGGACCCCCGGAGACAGGAGCTGCTGGAGGCTCGCTTTATGGGCGGGGTCAGTGGGAGCACAGGGGGAAGCACTGGCAGCACAAGCGGGGGAACCAAAGTGAGTAAATATTTGGCTATGATAGAGTTTGTACATAATGAGTTAAAATAGTATAAGTTTCCACGTTGAGCCTTATTCTAACCTCGTTCTTTGTTTCAGGGTTTGACCAATAATGAATGTTCAAATCATAGTTTTGGAAGCCTGGGATCCTCAAGTGACAAGGAATCAGAGGTAAACGAACTACCTTTATATACCTGAATAATCAAACTAAGTAGAGCAAGCGTAATTATTGAGGGTCTCCAGACAAAGACAGATCTTGAGCAGATGTCCTATATCAACTGTTTGTCAGTTGGCTACATAACCCTGGGCCCCTCTGCATGCATATATAACACACCTTAAACTACCATCAAGTTGTGTATAAGACTGCATTAAGACCTGCTTATTCATCTCAATAAGACCACTGCATCTGCAACATCCCCCTGCTGTGTCCCTGTGATAATAAGCCTTCAGCTGGATTTCCCTGTTCATATTTTATGTTCTTCCTGTACGCTGTAGCAGCACACACACCTCTGCAGCCCCTTGTCTCGTTTTGCTGTTGTACTATTGTTTATCTTAATGACATCTAATGCTGCAGTAACATATTTCGAGCAGTTGAGTTAACCGTTGCACACTGCTATGCATAAAATGAGGCACAATTGGCAACTCTGAATGAACTTTGAGTAGTCAAGACATTTGTCAACAGGTGTGGAATAGTAGTTTGTTATAAAGAGAGGGTATGGGGAAAACAATTTGCTGATTTTTATTTTGTGTTCCACTTTATTAAATGTATTTATTTTAAACACTTTCTTTCTCATCTTTCTATAATTCACCCTGTTTTTTATCCTGTTTATAACATTCTAACAGATGTAAACACACTCGACTTTACTGATGGGCTTGTTTTGATCACGGTTGTTGAAAGAACTAAAAGAATAATAATGTTAGAAACATATTACATTGTTGTAAAAAACATTATCAATACGAGTACGAGTTTTTAGGCGTCTATTTGTAATAATGAACTCTCTCTCCTGTCTGACTTCATAGGGGTCAGATGTGAAAAGAGGCAGCTCCCCTGCTTATTCGGTAGGTTTATGATGAAATATTGAAATGAATTGTCCTACAAGTGCCCTTGTGACGCTAAAGACTGCAATCTGCAGTGATTGCTGTGCAATGAGTAATGATATTAAAGTTTCATGTTTAAAGGAAAGAAGGGCTGTTTTAAGTGGAGATTAAATGCAACAAAAACTACGGGGGCTTTAATTGTCTCAGCATTTACTTGTATCCTTTTTCAATTGTAAAAAAAATTCAGAATATATTTTATTAGAAAAGTCAGTTCTGTGACTATGAATTGCTATGATAGCAGCTACAGAAGTCAAAGTAAAATAATTGTTTTGGCTAAAATCTTTCAAGTTACAGGAAGTCATTTGTTTCGAGCAGAAAAAATTGTTTAATGCAGCTTCAGTTAAATGTCAAGTTGGTAAAAAATATTAACATTTTTATTTGTTTATCTTTTATTTAGTCTTTGTGGTGTTGACAACAGCTTTTTGTGCAGTACTTGTTTAATACAACATTGTTGTATACATTTTCTCTTTTAGACCCCAGAGAAGAAACAGTCTGAAACCAGAGGCAGAAAAAGGAAACCTGAGATCCAGTCAGAGAGCAGCCAAGGTCGGTGTCTTTGCGTTTGGCTCATTCTGTTGTACCACCTCCTCGCAGTGTTTCTTTAAAATAGTTCCCTTAAAATCTCCCTCTTTCTCCTCTTTTCCTTTCACAGGGAAATCAATCGCGCGAGGACCCAAAATAAGTGATTATTTCGATGTAAGTTTCTTTGTTTGCTGTTAAATAGATTGAAAGGAAGTTCTGAACGAATAATGTGTTCTGTATTATTGTTTCAATATCTGAGGTGTAATCAATTTCCTGTCTTGGAAAGAACAGCGTGTGATGGTTCTGCTGTTATCAAATTTAAGCCATTAATGTCACTTTTCCTCTCTTAACCTTTTTTTAGTTCCAGGGAGGAAATGGGTCCAGTCCTGTGAGAGGTCTCCCACCTGTGATTCGTTCACCCCAGAACTCACATTCCCACTCCGCTCAGGGCACAGCTGTAAGTTGTCCCATCGCTTTTAATCAGAATCTCTTTTGCTGTTTCATTTGGTTGAGCACCGTCATAGAAGACGTGTCGTCTCTTCTGTTGCAGGTTAGACAAAATAGCTCATCTCCTACTAGTCTGTCTTTTGGGGACCACATTATGCATCCAAAGCAACAAGCAGTCAAATTTGTTCAGGTGAGTCGGGTGATTTTAATATCAACTAGACACCACAAACTCATTGTTGTTGCACTTACAGTTTTTTTTAACAACTTTTGTGTTGTTGTTTCCTCTCTAGACTGACCTCACAGTGCTGAAATTGGCTGCCCTTGAAAGCACTAAGAATCTCGACCTTGAGAAGAAGGAGGGCAGAATAGACGATCTGCTAAGGGTAAGGAGACCGTCTGTTTTCTGTCTTACACAAAGGCTTCACTGCGCTGCCATGTGACTACAGTGCAAAACAAATTGTCTAATGTTTGGCCAACTTTTTAAATAATCATCATTTCTTAGATTTTGATTCATTAGTGGATTTGAAGAAAAAAAATGTGCAGCTGCTAATTAAGTTTTTTCTGCTTCACAGGCAAATTGTGATCTCAGGAGACAGATAGATGAACAACAAAAATTACTTGAAAAGTACAAGGAACGCTTGAATAAATGCATCACCATGAGCAAGAAGTTGCTTATAGAAAAGGTAAATGGATTGATTTTCTTAACACTTTGTGAACACTTGTATTCTTGTGTTGTCAAACCCGCATGTTAACCCAAGTTTTGTTTTTTAGAGCACCCAGGAGAAGCAGGCCTGTCGGGAGAAGAGCATGCAGGACAGACTTCGTTTAGGTCATTTCACTACAGTGAGACATGGAGCCTCATTCACAGAGCAGTGGACTGACGGCTATGCCTTCCAAAACCTTGTGAAGTAAGACGCTTTAAGTGGCATTGTCTGTCTTATTGATCATGTTAAATTTAATGTTGTTTTTACCTATTTTTTTGTTACTTATAACTTACCTTTTAGTCATATTTGAACATCTCTATTCTTCATCTGTGTTCAGAGAGCATCAAACTTCTGCGGCACAAACTTGAGAATGAGATTTAACTACTGTAAAATCCAGAATATAAGTCGCACCAGAATATAAGATGCAGTCCGTTTCTGGGGGTATCCCAGAGGGGAAAAGGTTTTCTATAGCTATTTATTAATAAAAAACGTGTATACAAGTTATTTCAACAATTTTTAAAATGTATTTTCATTTAAAACAAATCCAAAACACACAAATTACAGCCTACCATCTGTTTTCGCCCTGTCGAGTTTGCAATCCTGCTAGCTAGCGGGGCTGTAGCTAGCGGTAGCTGGCAGCCTACGATAACGTTGATTGCTGTGAGGGTGGTGGCTGCATTGGTGATCATGATGCTATAACGTTAGGGCTTTCATATTTGCTGATCATCTATGTTATGGCATCAAATTAAGTGTTTTGTCACTATGTACATTAGTATTCTCATTTAACTAAAATGCACACTTTCTATCCGCAGACAGCAAGAGTGGATAAACCAACAGAGAGAGGACATCGAGAGGCAAAGAAAACTACTAGCAAAAAGGAAACCTCCATCCTCCAGCAACTCCCAAGCCCCAACCACAAACTCGGAGCCAAAGCAACGCAAAACCAAGGCCGTGAACGGAGCGGAAAGTGATCCCTTTCTAAAACCCAGCCTACCTCAGCTGTAAGTTCAGGCCTTTTGTAAATAACAGATGTTAATACAGCCATTCTCAAATTTCAGTATCATCTTGGTTTATTCATTTGCTGCTGTTGTAACTAAATAACTGGCTGTAGTAGACGCAGTAAACATGGAGATGTTCTTTACAGGAACAAATGTTGTCTCTCATCCTTTTCAGGCTGACACTAGCAGAGTACCACGAACAGGAAGAGATCTTCAAACTGCGACTTGGACATCTAAAGAAGGTTTGCCCGATGCTGACCGTGCAGCAACCATTTATTCATAAATGCCTCGATTTGTCTGGCCCTTGACCTTTATAAATGTAATTCACAAGTTATTCAGTTTGCCCAGGCCCCGGTACATAAAAGGATAAAGGGCACAGTTTAGAAGTTAAACCTAATTGGAGGCGGTAAATTATTTAATTTGACAAATCTTTGTCTTCATTATGAAGATAATTGAACATTGATTCTCCTGCTTTTCGAGCTGAACAACTGCTCCGTTGTGTGAATCACCCCGAGGATGGGTTGAGCCTGTAGATCGTCGATGTATTCATTGTTTTCCCGATGAATAAGCATCACAAGCAACGACTCACAGACTCCGTACCAAGTCATCCGTTAATATTTAATACAGAACTAGTCGGCTGTGTGCGCGTTTCGATGAGCCCCTCTCCTTGTAGTCAGAGCTCTGAAGTTCCTTGTGTGCTTTTGTGTGTTTGTGTGCTTGAATCATTTATAGGAAGAAGCAGAGATCCAGGCGGAGCTGGAGCGTCTGGAGAGAGTGCGCAACCTTCACATTCGGGAGCTGAAGAGAATAAATAACGAAGACAGCTCACAGTGAGTCTGAATCAATTTCTTCCACACTTACTGCGATGACATTGGAACACGAGCGCACACACGGCCAGTATCCCGAACCGCAGTGTTTCTATTAAGTAACTGTCCACTGAATGAAGCTCTCTAGTCTGGTCATGTTTCAGCTCAGCCAAATGAAAGCAGAAGAATGTGTCTAATGTGTGTTTGGTTTTTTTAGATTTAAAGATCACCCAACGTTGAATGAGCGATATCTGCTCCTGCACCTCCTGGGACGAGGGGGCTTTAGTGAAGTTTACAAGGTAAGTCGTTAAAAGTTACAGGTTTCAAAACGAAGTAGCAGGTGTTGCTTTTCCAATTTAAGCAAACTCTTTGTTTACTCGTTCTGCAGGCTTTCGACTTGATTGAGCAACGATACGCTGCTGTGAAGATCCACCAACTTAACAAAAACTGGAGAGAAGAGAAAAAGGAGAACTATCACAAGTATGTTGGCTCATGTTGAAATATGTAACCTCGCCTGCGGTATTCTAGATGAGCTGCTCTGATATCCTCTGCTCTCAGTTTATTGTTATTCCTCTCCATATGCTCCAGCGCTAGAGCACCTGCACCTTCATGCTTTGGTTGCTAATAGAATCATAATTGCCTTCCTCTCCACAGGCATGCATGTCGAGAGTACAGAATACACAAGGAGCTGGACCACCCTCGAATCGTCAAACTTTACGACTACTTCTCACTGGACACAGACACGTTAGTGCACTTGACGGATTCTCCTTCATGCATCTAAAGAACTTTATCAGCTGGTTTCTGCTCGATTTGTTCCATAATTTTAAGTAAGTGTTTTCTTCCCGTTCGATAGGTTTTGCACTGTCATGGAGTACTGCGAAGGCAACGACTTGGATTTCTACTTGAAGCAGCATAAGCTAATGTCGGAGAAGGAGGCACGGTCAATAGTCATGCAGATTGTAAACGCACTAAAATACCTGAATGAAATCAAACCTCCCATCATCCATTATGATCTAAAGCCAGGTAAAAACACCCTCCAAACAAGCGTCAATTCAAGAGCATATATGCTTCAATCTGATTTAATGAAGAAGAACTGATTGTTTTCTCCAGTGCTGACTTATTTTATTCTGATTTCAAGGCAACATCTTGTTGGTGGACGGCACAGCCTGCGGGGAAATCAAAATCACTGACTTTGGTTTGTCCAAAATCATGGATGACGACAACTATGGCGTTGATGGGATGGACTTGACCTCACAGGGTGCAGGGACTTATTGGTGAGGAGACAGATCACATACAGTATAAGGACAGTAGTGAAAGTATGAAGATAGTCAAAGGGCCAGTTTGGGCTCTGGAAAACCTCCGCCAGACTACGTAAAACGCGTCATCTAGCGGAGGCCAGGGAGCTTGCTAAACTACACTTCCTCAATCTAGGACGCCCGCCTCTGATGTCATGTCTCAAAATTGTCAGGTTTGAAATGGTATATTTCACTCCAGCGTCTCACGTGGGACGTTCCTTTCAGAGGGCAATGCACGCTGGGTGTTGTAGGAATGTAGAATGGGCGAAACCACAAGCTGTTCGTACAACTTTCTCTACAGCTATATTATTGCTTCTATCGATTACAGAGAACACCAGCTTTGACTAACGGCGGCTTTTTCCGGGGGCGAATTGCTCCTTTAACTACCTTACAATAGCTGTACATATACTCCACTATAAGTACAAGTTTGCCAGTACTAGCAACAAGTGGCAGAAGTAATACGGCTGGTTATCCCGTCTGGTTATCCTGTCCCTAAAATTGAGATATGTGTGTAGTTGATTTTAAAAAAAAAGTGCAGTATATTTATGAAGTAACGAAATATAAGTGACATATAAGTACATAGCTTAAATAAGATTTCTTTCAGACACTTAACACCTGTGTTTTTTCTGGTCAGGTATTTGCCTCCTGAATGTTTTGTGGTTGGAAAAGAACCTCCAAAGATCTCCAACAAGGTGGACGTGTGGTCTGTGGGCGTTATTTTTTTCCAGTGTCTTTATGGAAGGAAGGTAAGGAGGGCAAAACAGATCCTACCCTTGTGCTTTTCTGTAATTTATTGCATGATGATTAAGAACTGCTCCTCCTTTTTTCAGCCTTTCGGCCACAATCAGTCGCAACAGGACATCCTGCAGGAGAACACCATACTGAAAGCTACAGATGTACAGTTCCCGGTCAAGCCTGTTTCCACTAATGAAGCAAAGGTAGGTCAATTCAAAGAGACTTACTAAGGCAAAAATAAACGCCACATCACAGATGATTGGTCTGCAAATATCTCATTTTATTCCTTCCTCTTCCAGGCCTTCATAAGGCGGTGCCTGGCGTACAGGAAGGAGGACCGGGTTGACGTTCACCAAATGGGGAGCGACCCTTACCTTCTCCCTCACATGCGGAGGTCAAGCTCCTCCGGAAATCTGCAGATGAGTGCTGCTAGCTCAGGACTTGCCTCCTCCAGTATCATCTCATACTGACAGCCTCGTACTGTGACGAAGACAAGGCAAACTGACCAAGTGGCTCCCTCCGCCTGCTGAGCTTCAGGCTCGTGAGAGAAGGAACAGCCAGAAACGGGGGGAGCAGGACACAGGTGGGGAGGTCTTAACTGGCCTCCTCTGACCCGTGCCAGGCTTCTTCTTGTTTACTAGGGCTTGATCAATGGAGGGACGGGGAAGGGATGTTTTTTAAAAGGACATGGATGAAAGGATCTTTTGAGGGTCCGACAAAAGCACTGAAACTGACGACGTACCTTGAAGAAAATGTGACTGGACTCTCTGTTCTGATGTTGCAGACGGATAAAGCCTTAAAGGGCCGAAGGGAGACTTGGCAGCCAGCCGATTAGATTTAATAACATGGTCCTGCCAGGGTGCAAATGATTCAGCTGCTAGACGTTAATTTACTGTGAGGAGAGGGCAGTTATATAGAACAACAAAGGTTTCACTATTGATTTGGCTAAATGTTTTGTTTTTCACAAGTGTTAGGCTTTAAATTGAGTTACTTAGCCATGAGAATGTAATGTGTAGCATACAAGTGGCATCTAGTGATGTAGGGTGGGGCAGCGTTCTTACGTTTAATGCACAAAGTAACCAAATGTAGAAAAATGACAATGTATAAAATCCTATGCAGGAATATTAATTAACATAAATTGGAAACTGTATATGCTGTACAGGTGAATTTTCAAATTGCAGCAGTAATATGTACAAAGTTCAAATTTCCCCATGTAAAACTAGTTTCCTGGGTTGTGTCATTATGCTGCTTTGACGCTCTTACTTTTTCAAGGGCTGTATGTTCCTCTTCGGGTACAAATTGTGCAGTTCTGCTAAGAGTGAATAATAAACGCCAGGAAACATTTTTCTCTCCCACTGAATGGTTCAGAAGAACATATTCGCTTGTTCATTTTGATGCTAACGTCCATACTCGCCACCTGATGATACACTGGGAATTTTCGGGTGCACTCGGCCAGCATGTCTCCATACTCTGACATAATACTGACACCTAGTGGCTTTGTTTGGTACTGCATTGTTGAAAGGTGAATGGAGGATGCTCGCAACACAAACCACTTCAGAGGTGCGCATTAAAATACAAAGCAGAGGCAGAGATAAAGAAAATACATTAGTTTAATCAAGGCAATGGTGTCTCACTTAAATAATATTTTTGTACAAAAACCAAAACCATTTTTTATATTAAATGGCTACGGTTCTTTAGCAAGTCAACTTTTTTAAAAGAAAATCCCCAGTAGTATAAGTTACTGCCCCCTCTCATCCCAAAGACCTTATCAATCACACTTCTGACTAACTCTCCTGAACTTCCCCTCTGAGGATCAATAAAGGATTAAGATATTCATAAGGATACTGAAACCTGTTTCCTCACATATTTGACACTTTTAATTTATTCTGCAACCAACTGTATATTTGAATTGCTGAAAGATTATGTTTCTTGTACCGCTGTCAGCAAACTGCGCTTCAGGGCAGGGCCGCAGTAAATGGTCACACATTCACAGTAAAACTTTGGTTTTGCTGCACGTGAGAATAGCAGCAGTGTAGTTCCAGTATTTAATGAAGATCTCAATTTATGCTCCCTGCTAAGATGAGTCTGCAGTCATTGTGATATTTATGGATTCACAGGTGGTCACCGATGATGGGATGGGGGTTTTGAGCAGTGAACTGTTCATTTGGATAGAGGAGGGGGGGATTGTGTTATCCTGTGTTACAGCAGCTGCATTAGCAGTGACGGGGGGAAGAGTGAAGTCAGATGGGGGCATAGTTACATCGGGGACCCCACCAGGCAGGGAGAGAGGTGGAAGACCTGGAGAGTAAAACGCAAAAAAGAAATGTAACGTACAACTGCATAGGTGTCTTAAGTCAATACCTGCAGAAGAATAACACATCTCACATCGGCACCTTAGTGATAACTTGTTACCACCTTGCATTTAAGGTGATTGTTCTTTAGTCTTTCTGGCTCATTGATGTATTAATTGTAGACACCAATGGAGGTGTATATCACAGATAAGTTGTATTACGCTATTGCTACACATGCAATATTTGTTAGTACACTTAATTCATCCCTGGTTTGAAAAAAATATCTAAAATAACACCAACTTTATGATTTTAGATTATTCACAATGAACCTAAAAAACAATACCTGCATGTTGTAATGCACGGCCCACATCTGGCAAGGTTATATTAAGATTTGGTAAATTGGGAAGGGGCGGAAGACCTCCAGGTAAGGGCATTAAACCTGTGCAACACATTTTATATATATATTAGATGATGCTCTGTAAGCAGAATGATATTCAATTTTGGCTTTACCTCTCATTTCTACTCACCTGGTAGTGGGGCAGCAGGGTTGACAGACAGGGGAACACTTTGTGAGGAGGGGACTTGACTGAACAGTGGGACAGTAGGAGTGCCTGAAACAAGTCACATATCAACAGAACAATGATGAGAGGTATTTTTGTGTCTCTTGGCTTGCACCCTTTATCTAGTTTTTCACTTCTGATGTCTTAAGCGAAAATTCCAAACAAACTTTTATCAAGAAACTTGATCAAGCGATAGTAATCTACCTGTCTGTAGACTGGTAACGACTGAGGTCGGGTCAGAGCTGACTGACAATCCAGTGAGAGGCTGCTCTAATCCTGCCGATGCAGAAGAAGACACGGCAATTGGAACGGTTGGAACGACAGCAGAGAGATGGACCTGGGAAACAAAATCACTTCATCTTAGTAATATCTCAACGATCTGGAACCCACGTGGCCTCAAAAGAATGATTTTATGTGGATGCAGTTCTCTGTGCTTTCTGAGCTACCTCTGTGAAGCCGTCTTTAGGAGTAAGAGCTGGTTCACTGGGAGTGTGTGAAGTGAAACTGATCCTCTTGCCCTCTGAAAATGGCACTGTAGGTATCCTGTGCAGGTAGCCGTAGCCAATCCCACATCCTAGACTGAGGAGACACAAATACAGCAGCACTGTGAGGGAAAAATATCACAACTTTTAACAGTAGCCTTAAAGATAATGAGATCTTTCACTTTGAGATCCCCGTGGCAAGACGTGACAAAATGAACTTTGGGAAAACATCTGGTGCAATAGTTGTAATAGCATGCTGCAATTCCGAATCATGTCCATGCAGTGACTGTTTTACACAAAAATGCTATTGTTGTGGAGTCCAGGTATCATTTGATTGAACCAGCTTTAACTTAACACTTTATTTTATTTCCCCATAACAGTCATTGCAGTAAAGTTTGTATAAACACTTATACTTTATACAGGTGTATGTTTACACCAATCAGCCATAACATTGACTACCTGCTTAATATTGTGTCGTCCCCCTTTTGCAACCACAACAGCCCTGACCAGTCGAGGAATGAACTCCACTAGATTTTTTTTTTGACTAAATTTTATTCTAATTGTTAGATTTAAATAAATAAATAATACTATTAAATAATTGTATTTGTCATTAGAACCATATTTAGATTACAAATATAATTAATCATGTTTTGAATGCCAGTATTAAAAATACTGAACTAGGACCTGGAAATAAAAGTAAAACTACAAAACCCAAAGAACTACAAAACCCAAACCAAAACAAGAAAATCTGTTTTAAATGGAACAACATAAAAACGCAATACTCAAAACCTAAGTGGTAAAATGTTGTGACCAACACCTCATATCAGGTAAGATAAAGAAGAGTCAATGTTAAAAGTGAGCTAATTGGGATTCTTTTTCTGTGATTGTAGTTTAATGTTTAGAAGATGTTAAGTCCTACATCAACAGTACAGGGCCAGATTTGCAACACATGACTTCCATACCTGCCCTCTCCGCCCCAGTCACCGTTTGGAGTGATGACCACCTCGCGGCAGTTGTCCGTGTGTGTGTTGTAAACATAAAGCTTCAACTCCTTCCCCTCGTAGGTTTCAACGACGGAGAACAAGTCTTCACTCTGTTGAATGAGCAGAGATACACGACAGGTCAACCTGTTGCCTACTTTGAGTCAAACTTAACACCAATCTGCAGCCAGTACCTCATTCATGACGGCATCCGCTCCTATGATGTAGTCTGTGTGGGCCCTCAAACCTGCCAGGGCTGCAGGAGAGTTTGGTTCCACTTCCTGGATTCAAACATGTCAAATATTAGGTCAACTAATGGCCTCTACAAACGGTTATGCAAATTATTAGAACATCACTTAAGCATGTCCATCTCAGAACTTTTGCTCTATAAAATGTCTGGGCACATATAGTGTGTTTGACTTCGCTACACCTATTTGCGACTGTAGTTATTGGTTAGTTTGCATATAACAATTTTTCATACACTGTGTAGACTGAAAGCCATGTATCCAAGTGTTCCTGTGTGGCCTGAGAAAATTCTCCTACTTTTTAAGATAAATAAACTATGTAAAACCTGTGCACTCACCAAGACATGCCAAACATTTTCATTGGCTCCTTCAAAGCTGCAGAAGCGAATGCTGACTCCCAGAAGCCCCTGGCCGCCCCACATGCTGCTGGGTGTGACGGTCGTCTCCCTCACTGCCAGCGTCTTGCTGCTGTATAACAGCATCTTAATGGGCCTCTCCACGTTTATCTTCAGCAGCTCTTTCAGAGTGTCATTGTCCTTGTTCTACGAGAGGTCAGAGCATTTATATCATGTCATAGCACTTAAATATGACTTACTAGAGCAGGCCCGGTAGCTACAGCGAGTATTATTGAGGCCATTAGAGTAAACTTACCAGTCTAGTGTCGCAAATAGAAATGATGAAATCAAAGAATGGCTCCAGTCCTGAACGGTGACCGGGGGAGTTCTCTTGAACCTGTAAAATACAGCAAGGAATAACTTAGGACAAATAAAGCCTTTATGCAAAAGAGTTAAATGTATGTTATACATGGTTCCTGATTAAAAAACAATTTAAATGAGTCTGAGGGAACGAGACCCGAGATAAGTATGCAGAAGATTTATACTTTCTCAGAAAGACCAGGCTTAACAAGTGTATAACTCTATAATAGTGCTTTTAAAATATTAAAATTTACAAAACACTAGATATATGTTCAATTACGACTTAAACATGACCATTTTGAAAAAGGGATGGAGTATTTCAGGACATGGAGACTTTCATTCTCTCAAAAATCAGTTGGTTGAAAGCAGTGAACATGGGGGTCAGCCCTCCTCAAAGGGGAGTATATATTTAGTTGTTACATGTATCATTTTTCCTACTGAAGATAGTGAATTTAATGAATTAATTTGTGTTACAATTTTTGGATATCTGACATACTAGAAAAATGTGATAAGCTTTCTGTCAAGGCACAAGCTATTCAGAGAACAAGAATCCAGTGACTTGAAATTCCAGTTTCTTGTCATGACCCACAGGAGCCAGTGCTGGTAGTGGAAACAGAAGTGTAAAATGAGGTGGACATAGACACTGTTGTCCAGTACTCTTAATACACCCTTAATAGAGTCAGTATGGGTGCTGATACCAATGTACTGGATCAGGGGATCTCTAAATTTCAATTATTGTTTCGTGTTTTAGGTAAATATGCCTTATGTTTTCAGGTACCAGACTATCAAACATGGCTTTTCTATTTTTTTTAATTTTATTATATAATAATTGTGTAAGGTGTTGAACTGGTGAAAGGTCAATACTCCAGAATTCATATACATTTTAAGAACAACTTCATTGCAAGCACAACATGTTTCCCCTTGTGGCCAGGGATAGAGCTGTTTCTCTATACTGAAAAGTGTCTCTAGACTATATTACCTGAAGATAAGATAACATCAACTTTATTGATCCCCCGGCCCTCACAAGGAGAAATACACTAATGAGGTGTTAGAAAGATCTTCCCTGGACAGTCAAAGCAAACTATCAGAGTACATTATTAGATGTCGCATGCAATTTAATTGAGAAAATAATCTGCACATTTAATTGGGAATTAAAGTGTTCTGTTATTGTAATAACCAAGTTATATGAAGACCTCTATCACCTTTTCATTTACAAATTCCAGGGGGGGTTTGACATGCAGGTACACACCCATCATAAGTCAAGTACAGTAACCACACCGGTTATTCAGGCATCGACTCCATGGCATATCCTGAAAGTTTGTAACGACTGCGCATGCCTGTTAACTAATTAACCACCTTAAGTCGAATAAATTCATACAGCTTAAAAACAACTGACAAATGAACTATTATATAAATAAATAACTAAAGTCATTTCACGTATAACAGGCCTACATATCCATTATAATTTACCTAAACGAGTGGTGGGTGTAACAAAAAAGCTAACAAAGTAACAACACTGCAGCACGAGCGCACTCATTCAGTGCTCGTGATATCTTGACAGCTCCACGTAGCTAGCTAATAAGCTGACCAATTGGCGAGACATCTCTGACACATTATCAAATAATCTACAATTGCATTAATATATATACTTCTTTACAAAAACGTTAGCTACCACCTCTGCAGCTAATAGCAGGTCTCTCCTTCACAGCACAAATGCTGCAATAAAACTACTCTTACTCTGAGGACGTGGTAGCCTTCAGTTCCTCCACCTGGTATCTCGACGCTCTGAGACCCTCCCATGTTTCCCTAAATGTGTCTATGAGAAAGCTTGATGTGCTGGTTTGCAGGCAGCTGTTCTCCGCCAGGTCATGTCCGTACAGTGCGGTGTTTTTCCTGCGATTCCTTGTTCCCAGCACTTCCGCTGTGGTGCATCACTGCTACACGATGACAGCATCAAGGCTGCTGCAAATAGGTATTACACTTACACTCGTTATTTGAGCTGTAATCTAACCTTTTTCACCGTACTGTGTTGAAACTCATCAATAATGGTATAATATTGATATTTCGTACTAAATTTATTTTATACAAATAAAATAAATCAGAATTTTATGGGATGAAAATGCAACACGCCAGGTGTATGCCGCGTGTGCACGTGCTAATCTCACAGGAGTGCACGACCACTATTATTACAAAACATTTAAATGTTGCTAATTTAAAGCTAAAAAATAGTGTGCTTACATAGATAAGTTAATACATAGTAAGCCAAAAGTTCTGCTGAAAGGTAAAGCATATTTTCTTGTGTATTATTCTACTGAATGTTAGGGTGCTATTAGGCCTATCTCCACTCATCCCATCTAGTTAGTCCACAATATTTCAGTAGAAAATTGTATGAGTTTACTTTTGTGTCTTTATTATTCAGTCAAACATAACAGAATTGAGAATGAAAATTTCCACACTGCAATTAAAAAATTGTTATTTCAGAGCAACTTTTTACACTGCAATAAAAAAAAATTAAGTGATTAAAATGTTTTCTTGCAGGTCAAAAGCTAATGTTTGCCAATTCATTATATTATTATTTTTTAATCCAAAAAATGTAGCTCAATAAAACATAAAAGTAACCTCATAAAAATGTAATTTTTTGGTCCCTCTGATTGCTGTTGCTCTGTACTGTTTTTCAGATTACATTTTATTCATATATAATAAACTGATGAAATATGATGATGCATTTATTCCTGTATCTATAAAACTATAGATTCGTTTGACAGTAGTTAAATTAATAAAGTCTTAAAATGCACCAATAATTCAACAATCTTCATTTGTTTTTCTTCTTTAATTTAAGTACGTTTTGTTGGTTCTGTAACCATTGAAATTCTATGTATTCATTTTTGCTCTATTATGCAGCTTTGGTGAATTTTGTGTGCCTCAACAATGCCATCTGCTGGGTCTCCTATGTACCTACACCCTCTCAGGACAACAGCATGTTCAGGTAGAAACTTTGGATTGATGTCATACCTTTATAAACAGGTGTTTATCACTGGGATCTGGAAGAATTATCCGTTTCCCTTCTTCCTTTGAAACAAATATAGACACCTAACCTAAAACTTTCTGAAAGATGAGTAATGAGCCTTATAGCCACCTTCTAACTATACGCATAGTAGAGCAATATCAGTGATAACCTCAGCTTTGTTTTGAAAGTTGTAGTTCTTTTAATTCCGATCCCAGCTGCTGTTGATTTGATCGTCTAATTATGTCAGAGCAGAAAAAGCAGCCAGGGAACATGTTAGAGAATTACACTGTCTCTGTGATCACACAGTGATAGAGAGGGATATCATCAGTGCTATAAAGAACATGGGCTCAAGGAGCAGATTCATGTATATGTAGGTGAATATCTCTGTAGTGCAGCAGCTCTTATCAAATAATTTGAAATAAACTTGCTCAGCATTTTGATTCTCCTCATCAATCATCTGTTATCCTGTCAGTCTAGGTGTCCCCTAACGCTCACCTTGATGTGGTCTCTGCAGGCTGCGCTGGATGATGCTTTAAGCTTTAAATACATCATTCAAGAGAGGACATCAAGCTGTGGCGTGATACAGTCAGACAGGAAGATTTTATTCTTGGCATTGAGAAATTCTAATTTTACACTTTGGATCTATTTTTAAATGTGCGAACGGTGACTAAGGAAGTTATTAATTTGGCAGTAAATTTGAAGAAAGTCTTTCCTTAAACATGTCTGTAAATCACAAAATTGATATAACTTTTCAGTAAGACATGTTTCCAGATATAAATACAGGAATGTGTCTCTTACTTAAGGGATCAGTAGAAAGCAGGGCTCTACAAACTCAACATACTTATTCTCCATGAAAAAACAAGATATTGCTTTCAAATATGTTTAGTTCTGGTACACCATAGATCAACAATAACTCTAAACTAGCTGCAGATTCCCTGACTTCTCTCTAATGACGAGCCAGTTCAAGAGAGTCAAACGTTCTATGTTGCTACAGTAGATCATCTTTTAACCCTCATGGCACTTTATTTTAGGGTGGAGTAATTCTGTATTTAGGTCCTGAAAAGCAAATAAAACACATTAGTTAGTAATTTTATTATGATTTCAGATTATTGTGATCTCTTCTTTTATTTAATAGCTGTTAAAAGTATCCGTCCATCCATTATCTATACCGCTTATCCTGTTCAGGGTCACGGGGGGCTGGAGTCATTTGGCGAGAGGCGCTGTACACTCTGGACTGATTGCCAGTCAGTCACAGGGCTGACACATAAAGACAGACAGCAATACATGCTCACATTCACACCTACAAGCAATTTTAGAGTCACCGATTACCTAATGAGCATGTCTTTGGACTGTGGGAGGAAGCAGGAGTACCTCGAGGGAACCCACGCATGCACGGGGAAAACATGCAAACACAGTGTTAAAGTATATGTAAGATAAAGAAATCGCATTTCTTACTCTTAACTTGCATCTATCATAGGTAGTGAAATAAACATATGCGGTGACTAGTCGACTATTATACAGTTTGTTCCGACCAAGCAATCTGATTGGATAAGAGGCATTCCATGAGTATGAGTGCTGATAAAGAGAGAACATCACTGGGACTTTTCCCTCTTTGTATCACTCACTTACAAAATACTGTGTATGTCTACATGGTACCTCTGAAGCACACAACAGACACTTATTTCACTGGTTGATGATAAATTAAAACAATCAGATAAACGTACGTGATAAGAAACAAACAGCTGATCTGTGGTAACCCGTAGACACAGAGTGCAGGAGAATATTGGGGTTGCTTGGCAACAAAAGTCCAGTCTCATTTAAGTTGTGGAACTAGTTGAGTTGGTTGAGCAAAAAATAATTTGTTGTTAATTGTTACTTTTCACTACTATTTGAACTTGCATAACGCTTGTAAGGCCGAGTGCGGCCGAGTGCCTACGACCGAATCACAGCTGTGATGGTATTCAGTACAACATCACTCCCTCTCATGTGATATTGCTTAAATAGCTCACTTGAAAGAGAATATTAATTATCAAGTATATTGATAATTGTTTCATAATTTATGTGAAATTTTAAGCAAAAATAGCGTACTTTAAAGAACTTACAATTGATGCTTCTGCGTCTTCAGTATGAGGTTTGCTGTTTTTGTTGTGTTGATTACAAAGAAATCAAGTTTTTCGCTGGTTATGAAACAGACTGAAATTTATTCTGATGACTCTACATGAGCTACAAAAGAAAACCAGACCATCAGCGACAAGATTGATTATTTCTATATAGTTATTTTTAATGCCCGAAACTGCTGGCGGGGGGTAGGTGTCAGACGAAGCGATTAACTGCACGCTGCCTTTGTTTACATTTTCCAGGGCAAACATTTAAAGTGAGTGATGCATATGACTGTTAAAGAAAGCAAAACCACCACTTAAGCATGTACAGGACAAAATCAGCAAAGAGATAAGAGGTACAGCTTTGTCCACAGGGGGCGCCAAAATCAACACAAACCGAAGTTCCTCATAGTAGCTTTAAAGATGCCATGTTAGGCTGTTTTATAGACCAAATGACCAATCAAATACTGAGACAATAAAAACAATCCATAGTAGCAGCTCTAATCTCAACACCTTACTCTAACAGATCTTCATATCCATTATTTACTACCAGTGAGAAAAGCCCTCTACAAGCTGACATTTGCTCCTTACAGTAGCAGATAAATAAACTCTGTATTTCACAGGGAGCTTGCTGACGCCTTAAAACTCTGCGATCACTGGCGTGGATAGCTCCCTCAGATTTATACTTCTTCAGTCCTGTAAGGAATTTACAACGAACGCTGCAAAGGACTGTTTTGTGTCAGACACTTGTGTACCAGACTGCAGGCCAGAAATTATAATGCTCATGATTTGGTCTTGTTGTGTCCCCTTAACACACTTAATTTCCACACAGGAAGCAAACATAAGCTGATAGTTCTTAATGCGGGGTTATTCTTCCGTGATGAAAGGTTGTCTAATAAATGCACACTCTGTGCTGACACACTTTACCCTGTTGTGCTGGGAGGCAGAGATAAAGCTAAATGAATTAGAACAGCCTGTGTTTAGATGACAGAGCAGCAGAATGAGCAGTCGTCACGTCATTATTGTTGTTATTTATCATTTTAATTCCAGCAGCGTCAGACACATGTTTCCTGTCCTGACCCACAGTTCCTGTTCAGGGGAGGAAAAAAAATGGCTGAACCAGGACTGTAGCAGCACTAGATTACTGTCATGGCCTTACTGGAGGTTGTTCTGTTCATTTAGCATGCATGATAGCAATCGCCACTCAGACGCTTGCTTAGCTGCAGCGTAATTGCTCCTGGGTGCTCGTGCTTATTCCTTTAGAAAACGTCCGACAGAGACATTTACTTTAGCAGCCTTTCAACTTTAACAAGCCCCACATTAGCTTTACACTCCCCGGCTGTGGAGACAGGCGGGTTACAGTCCCTGCACTATTAATCTCCTGCTTAAAATGTACTTTCTGCCAGGATTAATCAAGCCGTGGACACGCAGTCAATAAGAGGAGGCTATTTAGATAAGTGTAACCCATTATAATTACTTCAGAAGTCAGGGGCCTTAAGGTGTTACGATTGATTCTGTTATCATGGTTTTTTAATGTCAAGCACACCTCCTGTTTAAGGACATATTGTGGTGCCACACAAACACCTTCATTGCACAAGAACCTCACCTTTAAATTGAACTTTAAGAGCACAAAATGCTGCTGGACTGTGGAGTTTTTGAGTAAATAAGGGAATTTAAATTGCAGTCATGGCTGCATGTGTCTATTAATGTAGTGTGGAGAGAAGGGGGGAAGGGCTGGCAGGCCGCCCGCAGTCAATATCATCATCATCATCATCATTTCATTAGACTTGCCTCGCACAATGGGAACGTCAGGATCTATCAGGAAGCTAATGTGGCAGCGATTCCCAGGGGCGGCAGATATATTTGGCACATCAGTGAATCCACTGACAAGATTCATGGACATATAAGAGAGAGGAGTAACACGGCGGAGAGAGGAGAGTTTATTGTGTGTGAGAGGAAAACTTCTGACCTCCGAATATTCACAAACAATCAGAGGAACAAAAAGCCTCGTCAGTGATGGAAATGCTTCTTGCACACACTAGGAGAGAAGGCGACGGCGCTGTGAGGCCAATAAATTTGATGGTCTTTGTTTCATTTGCAGTTTTTTCCAGCGAGGGTGGATTGTGTGTGTGTGTGTGTGTGTGTGTGTGTGTGTGTGTGTGTGTGTGTGTGTGTGTGTGTGTGTGTGTGTGTGTGTGTGTGTGAGAGAGAGAGAGAGAGAGAGAGAGAGAGAGAGAGAGAGAGAGAGAGAGAGAGAGAGAGAGAGAGAGAGAGAGAGCCAGGTGGGAAATGGAGGGTGAAGAGACTAGTGCAGAGACAGACATTTCACAGTCTGGTGTTCAGAGCCGGCCTCCCTCACACACACACACACACACACACACACACATCCAAAATCCATCCTCCAGACTCTACTGCATAAACAGAAAAGCTCCAGCTTCTTGTTATTAGGACCGATCTCCTCTTGATCAAAATATGATTACGTGTAGAGTTGATAATGTATTAAAGTAACAAATGGGTTTAAAAATTATTTCATAGTATTAATCAGCTACAAACTTGTTCTTTCTATACTATAAGATTTTCATGTAAATAAATGTCTGTTGAGTCACTATCTATCGCTGAATGATGTAACACAATGGTGATTGAGTCTATGGCCCACTGATGAAAGCCTTTGCATTTGCAGTATTAGACTGGGTGTCTGTGGCGACTTTTGCGTGAAAAAAAATCACAAGCGGCGCCCAGTTAGTGACACGTTTTCCATCACCCAGCAGTGGTTGGTCTGCCAGAGAGGGTAGGCGGAGCTAAGCGGCTGCTTTTCCGGTCTCTGCAAGTGTTGCGAGTAAACAGTAATCTACTATGGCCGAACAAACAAAGAAAAGATCGATGACTACAGATACAACTTCAAAAATAAATGAAAATCCAAAGAGAAAGAAACAAACTTGACACTCAGATGAAGGCAAACAGTCTAAAAAGGAAAGCGACCGTCAGAGAGGAAAATCCGGAGTTATAACCGGAGCCAACCGTGGACGTCACACATGCAACACTGTCTGGATATCTGGGAAGTGTGCTCCCGCAGTTATTGTTTATCACCATAGGTGCCGCCAAAGAGAACGAAACTGAGATTTTCAGTATAACTTTAAAAAAATGTTGATTTCATAGTTTTAATCTGCTACATGCCGGTTCTTTATACTTCCTATACTAAGAATTGTCAATTTTATTGTTTGAATCAGCTATGTTTTATTCCTTCTAAACATTCTATAGTAATATGTAAATTTCATAGTTTTAATCAGACACAAACCAGCTTTTTTTCTGTACTTTCTGTACGGAAAGGGGGGGGGGGGGGGGGGGGACGCAGGTGCAGACCCAGGGGTGTTTCAAAGTTATCCCCGAGGGATAACCACAAAATCGCAGTAGCGATAGATTAGAAAGGGGAGGAAAAAGAAAACGAAACTGTATAGAGCCGCTACAGGCTTCCTTAATGAAATAAAGCACTAAAATGATTAACTAAATCACCGCTGCCAAGCAGCTGACTCAAAACCAAAATTGTCCAGTTGACCCAGAAAACTCGAAGCTAAAGGCAAAGGCTGCCCGGGAGGCCTTTGATAACCCAAAAGGCTGGAGTCACACAAACTCTCCAGCACCCCAAATGATTCCCTGGGAAACAGGCAATTGACCACAAGTACACACAAAGTTCTGAGTTGGTGTTTGCAGATACACCAACAACTAGAGAAACCACATGGAGAACCTCTCACTACCTCTGAAGGTGAGATAATGAGTCAGCCCAGGGCACTGGAGACTCAGGGTATATGAAGACTCCCCACACCTGGGCTTAATCAAAGCCAATCAGTGCCACACACACCTGATTGCAGTGAGTTGATTGTTTCACCACTCTCACAGGGCCGAAAGGTTGAGTGCCCTCACACTTTCTTGCCATAAAATACCGAATAGAAATGCATTTTTGAACAATATTTCTCATATTTAATAGACCAAGTGATAATTGTATAAAGTGATTGGTTCTGTGATTAGGGTACTTTTATTTTGAAGGCCATTCATTTAGATGAGGCCTGGTTTCATTTGCATTCAATCATTGTAAGATTCTCCAACACCTGCTTCCAAATTAGCCATGTCATTATGTTTAGCAAGTTTAGCTTCAGTGCTATCCTTACAGCAACACACAAACCATCACTCTTTCTTTACATGTGGCAAGATGTCAGGGGTAATTATTTCTAATATCCCATCTTACAGAATGAGTAGTTATCCCTTGAATCCTTTGTCTGCTGTAACTTTACACAGCAGCAGCAGCAGCAGAGACAGCGGCTCCGTAATGATCGCTGCACTGAAGCATGAAACAAAGCAGCAGCGTCTGCCTGCTGGAGGATGGGAGGAGAGAAACAGCCAGTCCCTCTACGGCTGTGTGGAAATAAAAGGCAGCCAGGCACAGCCTCCAAATAGGCGCCTGAGAAAAAAAAAACGGTGAAGAGAGCACAGTCTAATGCCTTTTATGATAAATATCTTAAAAGTGAGAGTAATGAGAGGAGTGGAGGAATTGGCAGGAGGGACTCGTGAAATCTCAGCTGTGAGATGATCAGCCAATAAAATAGTCCCTCCGGGGTGATTAATCTGACCAATGGCTGGTGACAGCCAGGTGGAAGGAGAGGATGGAGAGAGGTTTACACGGACTATATCAGGACGGGAATGGTTAATTAATCTACCATATTAATCCTTATTTAAATAATTTTATATGTTTGTGTAAAGCTTGGATACAGTTTTCTTAGTCACTAACTGTCAACTCTTTAACACCTTGGTGCACTCTTGGTGACCCTGGGCTCTTTTACCTGCTCAAAAAAACAAACTTAACATTGTTTTCTTATATTTTGATAAATCATGACCTGTCCTTATTTTATAAGAACTGCTTATAGAGACGATTCAGAACCAATGACATGAATCAGATTCTTTGTATGACATAAGTTTGGTTTGGATTTTGGTAGACCCCAACTATGAAACATGTTTAAATATATGGATTTTTCTATGTGTGTCTATGTTAAGTAATTGCAGTACTTTTAATGCAGTACTACCCCTCCCAAATACTATAATGTAGTTCATTTGTATTTCCATATATTCATAAGCGATCTAGCCTCTCACAGTGTCTGATGTCACAAACGTCTTAGTGTTTTCTTGCTCATGCATAACCTTGATATTTTACACTTTGGTGTAATAACAATGACTCAGTGTGATTTTGACATTTTGTCAAATGTGCATGTTTAGTTTGTTACAAAGGGAGGGCCTACCACTTTAATACATGATGCAAATTTATGACCATGTGCAATATTGCTTTTCTATATCTGGCTGTGTTATGTTAATTATCATGTGCAATATCACTTCCAATAGCAGGGGGCATACTTATATTTATAGACTCATGTGCAATACTTCTGCATATTATTGGTACCATTGTGTAATATTACATTCTATATCATGCGCTATTTTTGAATTCATAATCTTGTGCAATAAGTTTTTACTTCTGTCAGTAATACTGTCAACTTACTTTCAGCTTATTTTTGTAGATAACTTATTGTAATATTGTTATTCTATTAGTCTCTTGCATTAACCCATACACTTTATATTTTATATTTTCACTTATATTTGAGTTGTTTTTTGTAGTTCACTAATTTTGTACTGTACTTTTGGAGCAATCTGTCACTATCATTTTCTTTTAATTTAAATAAAGTTCTATTTATCTTAAATGGTTTAAAGACATATGTAGAACTAAGCTTAGCTCACCAAAAGTTAAGGTAAGTTTTCTCCAGTGTTATTTGTCATGCATATTCATTCTTAAAGCTTGTATGCCATTTCACACACTGCAAAAAAAACAAAAACGTGCACACAGGTGTACAGCTCATGTCTTTATTAGCGCTGTGGAAACAACAGTAATACTCTGCAAATGATGGCATGAAGTTAAAGTGCCTACATTGAATTTTCTAATTCAGGAATGTACAGTTAATCAATAAATAAATCTTATTACAGTAGCAAACTGTGCATTTCATTGTTCAAGCAAAAGTCTTAAATAATCCCAGCTTCACATATTGTTTTTCTCAACATAAAGAGTTCCTAAACTGAGCTTTTTAAGACAAACTAAAATGTTGCATATTATAGTTTTACTCCACTTAACACTTACAGACAATCATATGTCCAGAGAATAAAAGCTGCCCCAGCATTGTGCTCTTCATCTTTAACAAAGCTCCCACAGCAGCGGACGCACTGCCTCACGCTTTTAACTGACTGTCGTGACAACATTCAGTCAGTGAATCACAATGACATTGCACGGTTACACAACATAGATTGCACAAAAGTTAAGGGCGCTAAGTTACATATTCTTACATAACTGTCTTAATGCATCCATAAGGGAGAATAAGGGCCATGTTCATAAATGCAACTCAACCCTTCTTTGGTTCACAAATACACTAAAAGACTTCAATGTTATTTAAACATTGTGATATAATACAGTTTCCAAATAGGAAAGAGGATACATTACAAATGGACAGCAGGTAACCTATACACAATTATAATCTCTGGATATAAATAATGCGATTCATCTACTATACTGTATGGTCCATTTTCTCACTGTAAAACTAGGACACATTTGGCACAAAGGCAATGTAACAATACTATACACAATCTACACAAAAATGTCTAAAAACACAGCGATCAGGTACAGCTCTGCTTACAATGACTGTGTTATATAACTCCACCTATGGAATATCAAAGGGAAAGAACAGGAGGGTACAATGTGGCGGTGCATCCGGCTTTATAATTACATAGACGACATGAAGCACCAACAGTCAGTACACCATATATTTATATATATTTTACATTAATACTGTTTAAGTCAATGCTATAAGGTTAACCTACATTGTGCTCTGTGTATTGTGAAAAAATATTTTGATCTCATTCTGTTTTTATTGTTGAGTTTCATAATGTACAACAGTAAAATGTTTTTGTGTGGAAAGAATCAGTGAAGTGTTCGGATATTCGTGCTACGTCGTATTTACACGAACGTTAAAGCGGGGGTATTATGCTAATTTCAAGCTTCTTATTTAAAAAAAAAACCCTTAACACCCAGCTTTGTTGCTTATTGGTATTCAGACCCGGGTCAAATGACTCTGCAGTAGACCCGGGTAATTAACGCCTCGGCTCCGAGCGGCATTGATGGGAACAGAAAACCCGGGTCGACACGCTAATCTCCTACCCCTTTCTGGTGCGATTCTGTGACGCGCATTGAAGTTCTGGCTGCTGTCGTGTATATGCAGAAGAACAACATATTTATACATATAGCAAATTTGTTCTTTGTTTCGTGCAAGATGCAGCGACACTGTGACACTGAGAGAGCTTCTTCTGATCCGAGGGGTTTCCGGCGTGTTTGTGACGTCAGACGGTGATGCAGCAGAAAAGAGATCGAAAGCAGTGTTCTCCACTGGCAATGGGAAAAGAGACGATCGGCGCCGGTCTTCCCGGGTCTGAAAAACCCACGTCAATGCGCTAATTTTGGTGGGAAAGGGGTAACAGTTAGCTCTGTCCCTTTAAGAAACCCCGCCCCTACAAGCTCACTTTCCTCTGATTGGCCAGCTCTCCGAAGCCTGCTGAGGGGTCACAAAGTGCAGGGAGTAGAAAAAACTGTGTGAAACCTGGCGTTCACAGCAGCCTGCAGACTGAGCTGAGAAGCCTGGGGATTACTCCAACATACTTTTACCTACAGATTTGAAACTTCACCCCTGTTTAGTCTGGACATCCAACATTGTAACATTATATATATGTCTTAAAATGTGAAACAGCATAATACCCCCTCTTTAAGCATTTATTTAAACTTTATTTGACATTATATATGTAGGTCTATTTCAATTAACGTGGTTTAGCGAGAATACCAGTGTGCTTCTGTGATTCTTTCCAGCTTTATCTCCTTTATACTCCATGTGTGCAGATGTTTTACATATAAGTCATCGCTGCTAAAGACACAAGAGACAGACAAGAGACACACAGGGCGTTTTTTTTTTGTTGTGCATTGCCAGAGAAGGCCTGTAAGCGAAAATGTCACCGTCTTTATGAGACAAAAGGGACGTGAAGCCAAGCTTGTGGCTTCCCAGAGTTGCAAAAGACCAATGTTTTGGTGGAATAAGGTGGTTAACGTGTTGCTCTTACAAGTCGTTCCCCAGCCGCTCGAGCTCCTCAATAAGGAAGTCGATGTCTGACCTGGTAGCGGCTGGGTTGGAGATGACCATGCGGAAGAAGTTGACCTTTTCACCTTGTGGCTGGTAACCCACCATCGTAGTCCCGGACTCCATCATCAACGCCTTGATCTTTGGCGCTACCTGTAGTGGAAACCATGCAGTGATATAATCAAAACACCAGCATGTGCATAAAACTTTGCACACCCAATCTCGGAGTGCCATGGAAAATAGAAATATAGCTAAAAAGGCAGATTGACAGGTTATTTACCTTGTGCAACCTCTCCCGCCTCTCCTGGCCATCAGGCAGGCCGCGCAGGCTCGGTGGAAGATACCAGAAACACACATTAGTGTGCTGCGGCTGATAAGAGAAAATGGGAACAACATTTGTAATGAGTGCAGATTAAAAAAAAAGCGCCTTCTGTAATTTCAGCTTTGCCTGTCAAGTGCAATCAATCCTCAAACCGACTTAAAAAACCAAATATATTGTTGTTTATTCATCAAAGAGGACAAACAGATGTTTAGAAGGCAATTATCTCTGATTTATATTCATGTGATAGCTCGGAAAATAACATATTTAGTTACTACTAATGATCTCACCTCTCCATCGAACACCATCTGGTAGCCTTCTCTGTTTTTTATTTTATTGTAGAGGTACGCCGACAGATCCAGGCACCTGTCAATATGCTGCTCAAATCCCTCAGTTCCCTTTGAGGTAAAATAAAGACATGTTATTAACATAGTATGGAAACGGCACAAAAACGGTTGATAGAGGTGTTAGAAGAGAAACAACTGATCAAATGAATACCTTTGCTTTCCACATGAGCCAGAACTTAAAGATGTCGACGTGCCGTCCACACTGAATGGCCTTGTCTCCCGTGTCGTATGTGATGTCATACTGTTTATCAGTCTGGAAGAGGTAACCGGCACACATGGAGTTGCAGCCTTGTAATAATCCCTGCACAGTAGGACACAGTGACGGTGGAAGAAACAGGAAGGTTAATAAAACACCGGCAGAAAACTGTTATTGTTCTTTGTATGTGTTTCTGCAGGAGTGTGGTGTTGTGTAGCAGTGTGTGCAGCAGTCTCACCCTCTCTCTGACCAGAATGGCGGAGCACTGCAGCGGCACTCCCATCATTTTATGGGGGTTCCAGGTGACTGAGTTGGCCCTGCGCAGATATTGAAACAGTAAACACAGCTCGGTGAGGGAGTGTGTGTGTGTGTGTTTGTGTGTCTCAAGTCTTGGAGTTGTAATCTTAGAGGACTTTGAAATAACTATGCTCTTTTGAAAGATACAGCTTGAGAAATCTGTGGTTGTGTAAAAGCTGACTACAGATCTGAGAATGTTTTAGCCCAGGTTTTAAAGGGGCACCCCAACAATTGTATATACCCATTCAATGATGATGAGGGGATTGGGGTACCATAGTAGCCTAGGATTTTAGGTGAGCATGAACCAATCCAAGGCTGTATGTTATTCCCAATCGGTCTCTCTCCTTTGTAAACAAAACATATTGATACAGCTTTTAGAATTAAAATCTTATCAGCATAACACAAGATATCCTGACTTTTAGTCTCAGGTTTGGGTCTTTCCACCAAAACACAGGATCCTACATTTCCAACAATGCTATACTCAGCATCTATCCCATGCCCATTTCTATAAAACTCAACACCAATGATGTATATAAAGATGATGACGTGTCTCCATCTACTCTCATTGTACAAAATTGAAGCCTCCTCTACTCTGCTAACCCGGAACAGATCGGCTGCAGGAGCCGTATTTGTCAACAAAGCTGTCAATCATCCTTTTTACAGCGTGAAATAACTAATTAAAAGTAACATGTCGGAAAAATGAACTGTTGGACATAAATCAGCATGATAATAACTAGCTATAATGACAGAAACCATGTTTGAGAAACATTTATTTGCCGTGTATTTTGATTTTATAGTTTGACTCATGTCCCATCTGTTAACATGGAGGAGGCCGGCTTTATGACCTATACTGCAGCCAGTCAGCAGGGGGCGCTCCAAATGTTTTGGCTTCACTTTTAGAGAGCTGTCATGTCGTCCATCTTTTTGTACAGTTTATGCTCAACACCCCTAGTTTTTACAGTTTTCATTCCTAATATCTTACTGTCTCCAACCCTGATGACATCATAAGGTTTAAAATAGCCCTGCTGATGTCTCTCTACAGAGAACCTGGTGTCTTAAAATTGGTGCAATCCCCCTTTAAAAAACACGTCTCCCTGTCTGCATTAATTATCATTTACATGTTTTTGTATTGTGTTCTCTTACCTCTCGACTCCGCTCAGCTTGTGCCTGTGTTTCCTGGACATGAGCAAACCTCCTCCCCATGCGCCCTGCACAGGAAACATCACATTTATAACAGTAAGGATGCTAATGTCTATCACAGCAAATGATTGTATTGAGGATTATTAAAATTCTCTTACGTCCACATGCAGCCACATGTTGTACTTTTCACAGATGTCTGCGATCTCATTGATGGGATCGAAGGCTCCGTACACGGTGGTGCCAGCGGTGGCATTCACAAACATGGGAACATACCCCTGCAAAGCAAAGAGATGAGGAAAGACATTGGCTACAGTTCTGCTCTGAATTCAAGATGTTATGTTCATCCTCCCTCTCTGATTGTTAACAGACTGAAACACATCTCTCAAGTAATGCACTCCTCCAGTCTGCACCTCCTGCTTTTCCATTACTTTTAGTCTGCACATCACTTTGACTTTGAAGAATTAGTTCCAGGAGAGGCACTTTAGACCGAGGCAGAATCACATGTGAGCAGAAGGAAGCATTAACCTCACTGAAATAACCTCGCAGCTCCGGCTCACATCAGTGTTTCCTTTTCTACAGGTAAACTCGACAACTCAGAAGAGTGTTTCTCGCTGTTACTGATAGGAACGAATAAATAAGTTAGTCTGAGTCACTGTTGTCGACATTCACCTTCTGCTTGGCTTCTATTACTTTGGCTTCCAAATCTGCGGGAATGACTCTCCCTCTGGGAAAGAAGAAGACACACAGGAGTGAGACATCAGGATATTTGATCTTTAACCAGACTGTCTACATGTAAAGCATAAAACAAACCTCTCATCTGTCTTCAGAAGGATCAGGTTCTCCGTCCCGAAGCCCAGAGCTGCACTGGCTTTCTTGATTGAATAGTGGCTCTGCAAGAACACACGTTCATCAGTCATTATTCTGGTATTAATGGTCAAACTTAAATAGATAAGAACAATCTGCGATCCAGAGGCAGTGTTGGACCTACGTGCTCTGAGGTGAAGAGGATCAGTCTGGGTGCAGCTGCCATGCCTTTGGTCTTCACTTCAGGGAAGAACTTGTATCGTGCGATCATCACACTGTACATGTTGGAGATGGCTCCTCCTGTAGAAGGTACACATTTGCACACAAATGTTTACTTCCTGCACCACTACTTTAATGTGGCGGCCTAAGTTTCAGATCCATAAAAGTAATGCACAAATAAATTTGGATGCATTCTTTCAGAATAAAGTACCGGTCAGTTTATGAGGTGGTTACAGTTAGCCCCGTCTTTTCAGTCTGCATACACTGTGTTGCATAATGAGTACTGTATATTTTGATGCTAATATTATTCTACCTTTACACAAGCACAAACTTGAATGTATGACTTTTAGTTGTTTTAAAAAGTAATTAGCAGAGATGTGGACTGGAGTCATGGTGACGTGGACTCGAGTCGACTTGAGACACAGTTTTGATGACTTACGACTTGACTTGACAAAAAATGACTTGAGACTTGACTTGACTTGAGTCATGATGACTCAGATGACTTGCGAGTGTTCATTAGTTTGAATGTTAGCCGTGTAACTATCAAGTATGTACGCAGCGCAAACTGGGAATCATGATTGGATGACTCAAAAAGCTCCCCGGTGTGTGATTGGCATGATTGGATGGCTGGCTGTCAGTCAAACTCCTCGCTATGGCAATGCACAACATCAAAGCCTCATCAGTCGTACTTGTAACTACTCAATACGGTCTCTGACCAGACCATCATCATGGCTGCGTCTGTCTTAAGATAATGCAGATCCAATTCATTGTCATACTTTTTGAACATGTTTTAAAAATTGGCCAATAATATCATTATTAGACGGGCTATTAATACCTGATCATTTCTCTTTGTAAGGCTGGATACTACAGGTAAGAGTGCTGCATCTTTGGTGGAAAAAAAGTGACTTGACTTGCCTTGACTTGACATAACATTTGACTTGACTTGAGTTGCCCCCCCAAAAAGTGACTCAAGACTTGCTTGAGACTTGGACCGAATGACCTGAGACTTAAATGAGACTTGAGCAAAGATGACTTGCTCTCAACACAGGTAATTCTATACAGCGGTACTGCAACTTTTCCCCGGGTAAAAGACACTTCTTGTTTCTGATCTATGACATAATAATGAGTGTTACACTAAGAGTTACTGATCTCCTGTTTTGCTCTCACCTGGAGAAAATATTCCATCTCCTTCTCCATCACGCCAGCCCACGATCTCTCTCATCTTCTTCAGCGTCAGCTGCTCCATGAGCACAAAGACAGGCGCGATCTCATAGGTAAACCTGGAGCAAAAAAACACTGTAATATAAGGCCCGTCTTTCATTCCTTATTAAACAGTTATCTTTAAATCTGTGTTTTATTGTGTGTTAATTGCACAGTGGTTTATAATATAGCTTTCTCTGTTGCAGTTTAATTAAAGCAACAACAGTTTCACGTACAGGGTGATGGGATCGATGGGCAATACACCCTTCTAACAACATGCATTTGTATCCTCTAATTGTACAGCATGGTTACTGCGCGTGCTGCTCTCTCAATATAAATGGAACACATACAGCGTTCAGTACGCAGTCACACTTCAGTGACAGCGCTGTGTTGTTGCTTAAGAAATTGCCTTTTGCTGCAGGGAAACGATGCACCATCTTAAGCTCATTTGTACAGTAACAGTGTGTTTTTGCAGAATAGTCAGCGATATATCTGAATTATCAAAGTGCATTAAAAGTGCCTGAAAGAAAAGCACAGTGGATTCGGAGTTAAAGCACACGCAAGGCTCATCCGTCTTCTCCAGGCCTATATTCCTCTAATTACATAAGTATCTGTGTGTTCATGCACAGAGAGTAAATGAATCAGTGGGACATTAAAGAATGTCACATTGTGCCCCTCAGCATCTTCTGCCTATACGAACACACACACGTTGAAATATGGACGGAGGGGAAGAAATAAACAAGTCATATGCCACGTCGCAGATGTCGCACATTAATTTCATCGCATTCATTCATGCAGACACTCAGTCACCCTGATTATGTAAGACCTGCATGTGATTGTCAGTCTATTAGTGTCAGTCAATATCTGCCAGGGGTAATTAGGGTTGATGGAGTAATTAATAAAGGTAAATTACAAGTATGTACGCAGCCTCCACCCTCTGGTTCAAGTCATCCTCGCTGGAGACAACAAGAGCAAACAAGCTAAGTACAGTGTGATTTTGGAACAGGCTGTGGAAGAGAAGCTGATGGATGTTTGAACCAGCAGGAAGAAACACGGCTGATGAAAACATGTTAGAGGATTGTTAAAGAGATTCTGCAAAAGGTCGAAGCTTGTGTCAGAACTGAAATGTATTCCTCAGAAGGTTCCCAAAAGAAAATATAGTACCACTTTCTTAAGAGGCATGCTTTATAACGGGGTAATACGTTCAAATTAAATACTTCATTATTGGTTTGTAGGTAATTTACTCAAGCTTTCAAAATCAGCCATTTATAAGAAAAGAAGGACAAGTCCCCTTTTCTGATGTTTATCCTACTTGTATTTATAACAATACAATAATAAACATTAGTAATTGATTAATTAACACTTAATAATTGGTTAATAAATCAGTTTTAGTTCAGATTTCTTGCATGTCTTTTCCAGATGGTAACTTACCATACCAACCATACAGTCCTGTCAGTCAAAGGGATTTTTTAAAAACCAGGCATCCCATTACTTGTTAATGTATTATTGTTAATGTATGTTTAAAGAATTAGTGAAGCACTAATAGAGTCAGTAGTTTCATGTTATAAATGAGAGGGCGTTACAAAGTTTCTCTCCATCTGAAATTAGACTTATTAGCATTAGGAAATATTTCCGTCTGTATTGCCATCTCCACCAACCGATTTTATTGTAGGGATGGGAATCGCAGGCAAACTCACAACACAATATGGTACGATACGATACGATACGTGTGACACGTATGGTACGATACGGTACGATACGGTACGATACGGTACGATACGGTACGATACGGTACGATACGGTATGAAACGATATGGTATGATACGTATGATTCGATACGGTACGATACGGTACGATACGGTACGATATGATCTTTACGATATGTATGATACGATACTTATGATATGTATGATACGATACGTATGATACAATACAATATGTATGATACGATGAGTTACGAGGCCCACGATAGCGATAAGATACGATACCGGCCCATGATAAAATCACGATACATCGATCCTGCGATAATTAATATATTTCCAAACAATCATGCAATGATACATCATGAAATCTAATTAACTTCTGAACTTCTTCGGCCAATTAATTTAGGTTACCCTCATTCATGTCACAGGTGGCACGGCGAGGTGTCATGAAGTAGTGGCGCAGAGAGGCAAAATTGCGAGGAAATCTTTTTTGGGTGATCTTTTTTGTAAATTGATATTCCGATATTCGGCGCCAGCCTATCAATAATTGTATTGCACGAGTTGCACAAGTCAGGACGACGATATATTGCCGTATCGATATTTTGTCCCAACCCTATTTCACTGTGATATTGCATGTTGTGTTACCAGACTGTAAGCTGCATCTAATCCCACTAGTGCATTTGTTCTTTATACACTTTCTTTAATGATTCCACTGGGATGTCACAAAGTTGAGGTTATATCCCCCGAGCTGGTTATTAGCCACTAAGCTACCAGCTTACAAAGTACAATTAAAAGCAATCAAATGAAATCGCCTCAAGAAACATATTTTGTCCAACTCCATTTCCACACATGAAGGGACACAAAGTTGAACAAACAGCTCTGTATATATATTGTATATTGTCGATAACTCAGAAACTGCAGCGTCGTGAAAAACCAAAAGAAGGATTTATTGCAGTGGAAGAACTCGCTGAGTCTCAGTGAGGGCTGTTCATGTTGTGTACAGATGGTCCGTGGGGCACGCCGGGTCCCCTCCTGGCATTGTTATGTCACAGGAAGTAGCATTAGATGAAACAAAGACAGCATGTAAACTGTGAATGCAAATCAATATGCAATTTAGTTTGCCTGCAGGGCTGAATGATGTGACCACAGCCTGAGTGCGGGGCAACAAGGACAATACTGTCGGGGGGGTTGGCTACACAAATATCCCCCTTTGTGCTTTTTATTTTCCTGCATGATTGACAGCCTATGAAAGCGTGCAGGGTAATCTTTAACCGGAGATGGTAATTGCTGTATGCCACTTTAAGTATTCCTCCAAATTAAAAGCCTCAATTCTGCAAGGGCCATTTAAAAACCGCTGAATGCAGGAAGGCTTTAAAAAGAAGGAAGAATTAAACTGACTTAATGATGCTCTAATTATTACGGTTTTAATCCGAGTAATTAGCTGTATTTATGGAGCGATACGATTATTAAAACATGACACTGTATCACTTTACTTACATGTTAGTGTTGGCTGTAGAGGTGAGCCACTCTCCTGCCAACCCAACGATATCTAATCCAGTGGACAGCTGGTTAAAGAACCTGGGATGACCTGAGACAACAAAGCAACATCATCCACCAGAACACCATCAATCACGTGAGAATCTCAGTGAGAAAATGGCTTATCTGTAATCATTACTCTGGCATGTAAGCTAATGAGAGTTATTGATCGCAGCAGGCCACACTGCGCCTTCAGGCCTCTTTGTTCTCACCTGTCCTCACGCCGTACTTCAGAGTGTCCCTGCAGTCCACCAGGATCTGCTCCAGGGACTCGGGTTGATCGGAGAGCTCCAGGTTGAAGCCCTCCATGCCCTCCAGCAGCTGGTGAGGGTGGTGGAAGTCCAGCACCTTGGTGGATCTGTCGAAGGTCTTCCGGACGTAGTTGGTGAGGATTTCCACGACCTCCAGCAAGAACTGCATGGTCTGCTCCTCTCCATTTTTGGCAGGCAGAAGATCTTCAAAACAGAATGCATCCATTAAAGATCTGTTAGCTGAGAGTTTTTACACGTAAATTTGATAGTTTTCTGATATACGCAAGTTGACTGAAAGGTTACGTTACATTACAATACCATACGATGCAAAACCGTACGATACAATACGATAACGTACAATATGATTTGATACCGTACAATACGATATACGGTACACTTTTATTGTAGGGTGTGGATTTTGTTCTGGACTCTAACGCCGCACACATTTAGCTGCCTCAACAGCACTATTGATAAATAAAAAATACAACACAAAAACACAGTTGTAATCAATATTGCACATAGTTTACCTAATACACAACAAAGGGTTAAAAACAGAACTGAATTAATGCCAACCAACAAATGCAATAAAGGTCACAAAATAGGATTTGCTTAAGAGTTATTCTAATATTTTCCTGCAGCAATTCTATGTTTGTCTATATTACATTTTCAACACAATATTAGATTTTATGTTTAAACATTTTTTTTATTTAAATAAACGTAATTTCTCCAGTCAAGCCTACCTCTGGCGTACAGGTTGGAGAAGTCGGTCTCTGTGCGTCTGAAACGCGCCTCTCCGCCGCTGTTGTCGCAGGACAGCAGGTTTTTGGCGGTGCGCTCCTTGAAGGAGCTCACAATCCTGCTCCTCTCCTCCAGACTGTTGTTCTTCTGCAAAAATCCTAAACGTTTACAGGAAGAAGAGGAGTCCGCAGGGTGGTTACAATTTCCGTACATGGTGACAGCTGTAGCTTTTTTTCTTTTCTTTTTTTTTACTCTCTACCAGGCCTTTTAATAATTCTCCTCTCCCATTTCTCACTTTTATCTCCTCTATATCTCTTTCTCCGGGGATCTACTCTCTCTGTGCTCTTCTGAGAAAAGGTCCCATCCTGCACAGGGAGTCCTATTTATGGGCGGAGGGCCCTGTGGGATGTCGAGCCCGGTGACATCAGCATCAAACTCCAGTCAAGCATAAACAAATGGCTGTCATGTAGCGGCTGTAAATTCTTATGGATGCTCCTCTGATGGTCTTCCCTTGTGTGTGCAGCAAACAACACAGTAGCCGATGACAACACAGCACCAAGGGGCGTTGGATAGAAGATTTGAATTGATCAGAAAAGCGTCTTTTTTTGGGAGAATATCGTATTGAAATAAATTTAATAGAAAATCTCTATAGAAATTCGCACATAAGCTTCTTTGGTGAGACTAAATCTACTGTTTACCTCTCTTATAATCCAACCAGAATGCTTTTTTGTTTTCCTTTCCTCCTTATTATGTTTTGCAGCTTTTTTTTATGGCTCTGGATAATTAAATGTCTTTAATGAAAGCAGCGGAACGTGTCGGTCAAAAATACCTGAAAATTGCGTTGCGCACTGACGCATGAGATTTACCATTATAGCAGATGCCAGTCCGTCTTTAGTTAGAGCAGTGTGAGGCTGAAATAGACTGTTGGAGAGGGAATGGAAAATCCATCCTGCAATAATCTCCTCTTTTATTTCATCATGCAACACAGGGACAAATGTGTGGTTTTAATGCTCCTTTTATTCATTCATTTTGGTTAAAATACCACGATCAGTTGTGATGCTCGTTTAATATGCTAGAATATATTGGTAAATTTAATGTTTCATGCTTGTTTGGATGACATTTATACATCATTCAGTGTAGTAATCCGTGTTATTTCCCACTTAGCCGCAAGGAACACGATGCAGGCCGTGCAGCCTTATGGGTGCAGGAAACCTTTGCACGTGATGTCTTTCTGAAAAATGTTTTATTTTATTTAAAAATAGATTTTAAAAAAGGGAACTTACCACATATCTTCATTCCCAATTTTCTAGTGCATCCATGCGCAACTCCATACCAAGCATCATAACCTGAAATGATTTAAGGAAACATTTAGAGGGCCTCACACAGAATTAAAAAAATGTGTATTTTTATCTTGCACGATTTATATGTGAAACACATGAGGGCACGTGTGAGGCTGGAACAAAAATATCCACAATGAGAGTCCTGGGATGATTTCACGTTAACTCCCCCTGGCCCCTGCATGCGGATTATTAGCCCATTTCCACTGTATGTCACCGTTCATGACCCGGGCGAGGACTTAAAATTAATTAGCCGTTTGGATCCGCGCCAGCCTCGAGATCTAATTGAGTGAAAAGATGCTGGTTTTAAAACGCGAGCATCGGTGGACATGGAGCGGCTGGCCGGTGACAGATAGAGAATTACTGCGTTATCAAGCGCTCACAGCCACAGCGAGAGAGAGGGAGGGAGGGAGGGGGGTGGGATGGGGAGGTGGGGTACCGTGGACCAAATCCTCAAAAGCAGCAATTTAGGGGAGGAGGGGAGGGAGGGAAGGAGGGGCAGTACCGTTCCCCACATCCCAATTTAACCCTTGCTTTGGATCATTAGATAAATCATTGGCCTTCTCAGCTCATTGGTCGCACTTTAACTCGGTGTTCAGTGATTTTCCTTGCACGCCAGAGGAAGCGAGACGGGCAACAAAGAAACAACAAAGAAACAAGAAGGAAACAGGATCATGAAGAAAAGGAACAAGAGCACATGTGCTGACGAATGGCTAAAAGGAACAGACTTTACATTTGCAAACAAGCAGTCTGGAGGCAAAGTGCAGGCTATTTCTGCAGGGGCCTAACAAAATAAAACCCCTGCTTAGTAACTGACACGTGACAAAACAAAGTAATTCCTCTATTAAAGTCAAATTAAAATGTGCATTTATGCACGTGCATGAATTATTATTTCCAAAAAGGTAACATCCCCTAATATCTGCAAATGTCACGTGATTTTAGACCTCTATACTCTGGGATAAATCAGGCTTTTATTTTTGAGCTGGCTGCCAATGAATGGACGGTTTTCTACAGTGGCCCTTCTCCTCTTCTTGAAGGCTACAATGCTTAAGTGTGCCATTAGGGGCAATTTACAATGGCTGAATTAAAAGCCACTTCAGGGGCAATTTGAATTTTTTTTTTCCTCCATGCAGGCACTTTATTCTGCAAGGATGCATTTAGGCAAGCCATGAAAAATATACAAAAATAAAAGCATGGATGCATTACCAATAATAATTATTATAATAATAATAGAAATAAATAATAGAAAATAAAAGTTTCTGTTGATAAATATGAATAATAAAATGTGAAAACGCTTCCTGATCAGCAGTTCCGGTGCTGCAGCCTCGGGCTAATAGCTTCAGTGTAATGTTAGCGGAGGACAGCAGCTTCTGACAGCACATTCTTCTGTCAGCAGAAGCCGGGAGGTCTGTGATGCTGAATGAAACGCAGCGGTGATTTGTGGCGAAGGAAGCCTCCTCAAATGGCAGCGGATTTTCTTTCCCCCCCCTCTCCCTCTCCCTCTCTCTCTCTCCCTCTCCCCCTCGATGAAAATGATTAATGGCATTGCCCACAAAGTAAATAGCACACGTGAAATAGCATTTTATCTGTGATGGACCTACTTGAGCCCGGTGGTTGTAAATTTGTCGAGTTGGGATCCGGTTCGCCGGCAGAGGAGGAGGAGGAGGGTGCAGACGCCGCCATCACTCCGGAGACCCTGTGCCAAAGTCCTCACCTCAAAAAGCCTGGGCACTTTTTTTCCCCTTAAATGCCCCCAAAATCTCTTTTTATCTTTTCAAGATGAAAGAAAACACAAGAGAAAACCCACAGAGCGTTTAAGATGCTAAAAGAGATGCTCAAGTTTGCGACCTGTAGACAAGGACACGGTCTGCCTTACAAGTTATCATCCAATTATTCGGCTTAAGATGCAAAAAGAAAAAAACAACAAACCGAGTTCCGTTACAACATTTCACTGGCAGAGGAACTAAACCCTCCAGTAGTCCCACTTTAACCATTTAAAAGCCAGTGACAGGAGCACATTATGTCTTGCTCCTGCTCAGGATGGATAATGGTTGCAAACACTAAAAGAGAATCTTATATTTGAAGACAAGGTTATTAATAAAAACAATCAGATCGTAAAAAGTAGGCTACACACTGAATTTCTGGAGGTGAGGCCATGTGCAAAAAAAGTAATAAAATATGCAAATAAAATCCTGCAAATATTAAATTATTTGTCATCTAACAGTATTGATCATACGGCCTGTGTGGCCACCAGTACAGCCTGGCTTTGTCTTCACAAACAGCTCAAGGTGATCATTGCACTGGTGACTGATGCAGGTTAAAGTGAGACACAGAAAAGGACGACATGCATCCCGTTTTCCAAATCGGTTATCAAAGGCTGTCAGCTTTTTTTTAAATCCTGGAAAACAATTAAACATGCGCACTATTAACAGTTTTTACACACGTGCAATTCACGTGCAATCCACAGGCCATGTCATGTCTTTTAAAGCTGCTATTATGCAGTGACAAAACCTTTTAAAACACCTGTTAGAGCATCTCAATGACAATAAAGAGTTCGTTTGGTTAAGAGGCGTTAAGACCACTCAGATAAGCAAATCCACTTACCTTAAAGATGTGTGTCCAGGTAACAGGTGCAGTCCAAAATAAAAAATAAAAAAGTGATTTTAGCACCAAATTAAGTCCTGAACAAGAGACTGCTGCGCTCTTGGTAACACTCCAAGAAGAAGAAGAAGAATCAGAGCTGTGCTTCAGTCCTCCGTTAGATCCACACAAGGTGACCTTGCTTTTGTTGAAGTAGGCTTGATTTGCTGATATTTAAAGCAAGCCTTGTCTGTTTATTGTCATTGCGCACGAATGAATCACGGGCAGCCCTAATACCTCCACCGGTGCTGCACATTTGTGGAGCAGAGCCCGTCTGCAGCCAGTCTGGCAGCTTTGACACTGATCGGCGCCGCTTTCGGCCCCTAAACTGTGACTTTTTTTCTTTTTTCTTTGGGGAAGTGTTGATTGTCTTCTGATCTTTATAGCTCTGATTTGAATCCCGGTCACGAACGTGGACTTGAAGTTTGATGCGATGAGCAACACATTACGTGAGGAGGGATCAGGATCAAAGAGGGGCGGGGGAGAGATGGAGAGATGGTTTTGTTCTTGTGGAAAAAAACAAGAGGACAACAGAAGACAAAAAGAGCCACAATCACGATCCTAAATTCTCCTTTAATTGCTTTTATTTATTAATTCATCCCTCTCCAATCACATGCATGATTTTACCAGCTCAGCATCATCAACTGAGCTCAATAAAGAAGACGATCTTGATTATTCTTATCTAACCTTCTATCTTATCCATCTAATTTTTCCACTTTCTGCACAAGCCGGATGGTTACTGAATGGTGAAGACGTAACCTACGACATCATGACACTCTCAGAGGTACAAAAAAAACACTTACATCCACAAGGTGGCAGTGAGAAACCAAGAATGAGTCCTGCAGGCGCAGAGCACAAATGGGCCACTACAAAAATACTTCATGAAGCTAATTATAAACCCAGCCATTAATCTGGAACACGTCACCATCACACATGAACGCAGGGACGTGAGTGGACACACACAAGACAAGCCAATCAGAAGCAATCACCCACAATTCCCCAGGAGATTTGTGTCCTCACATATCATGAATCTGATTAAAGCCCATGCAGTGAAAGTGTTTGTATACAACACAAAGATCACATGACATCACACGCATGGACAGTGTTTGAGAATAAAGTGTTTCAGCACTGGACAGCTCCCCAGTCTGCTCGTGCTTTAACAGGCTGCTTCAGTCACATGCTATCTCCTCCCTCTAGGGCCCCCAAGGTTTATTTTATGCCTGATAGGATTTAGTAATTTGACCTAACATATATTTATTTTGCTTTATAGAACATGTAAGCATAATTTATTATTATTTTATGTGCAATAGAATAAGTTATATCTACAATACCTGCCTTTAAGAATGGGTTCATATTTTTTTTTTGCCATTTTAAGCATGAAATTCTCCTTTTGTTACTGTGACTACACTGCATCTAAGTGCAGAAACATGGTCTGTTAAAACACATAGAGGGAATTTTGTGCTAAAAACACTGTAAGGTTGAAAACACCCACTCATCCACTGAGCTGAGGGCTCATAATGACCTGAACCTAAAAATGCATTTCCAGTATGGACCGAAGAAAACTATTACAGTGACAAATAACTCTTCCAAAGAACATATAGGCATGTGATTATGTGTTAAAATAGATTTGGGGGAGAAAAGGTGAACCAGTTTTAAAGTCCCATATCGTACTTTCTTTGGCAAATTATCAATTTTCAAACCATAACCATCTTTAATGTTCAATTATGTGCACACGTACAAGAAATTTGACTCCAGTTTTAAGTTGCTATTTTTGTACTTATACACAGAAAAATTAACAGGAAGATAAAGGTATAGATAAATCGGAATAAACAAGGTAAACATTAACATAAAACTATACAAATAGGTGAGAAAATAGTCCAGCTTTACCCTTCACAATAAAAGCACTTCTCCTTGTCACACATCTGCTGTATTCTTGTCCTCTGTGTAGAAAAAAACACCCAGCAGTGGCTGTGACGTACAAAAAGCTTTTTTTGTTTCTCAGCAGCAAAGGAGCGGATAAATCCATGGGAAAAGCTGTAGGGTCGTTTGGTTTTTTTCACCAGTTGCTGTATAAAACTGTCCACAAGATGGAGCATTATCCAAATATACAGAGTGAGAAAGAGAGTGAGAAGAGGGGGTGTCAGGGAGACAGACTAGTCCTGCATTTGTGTTTGTGACAGTGATTATTTTCACTGCAAGCTGTGAGCAAAGTCTGACTCACCAGTGGCCCAAAAAGCCTGAGAAAGACGTAAGAAATCACCACGTATAACACGGCCTTGTTCTTGTTGGCGAATATTCCTCGACTGTCGCACAGCCTCTCTCGTGTCCACTCCATCCTCGAAACTTTTTCACCCTTTTTTTTAACTTAAGCACACATGCATCAAAAATGAAATTCAGAAGCCACTGATGAAGTTCTTCTTCACCTTTTTTCCCATTATATGGCAGGTGGCAACCAGCAGTCTGAGTTTTTTTTCTCCTTAAATCACTCTATCTGACATCTATTCTAAATCTCCGCCTCTGGCAAACATTCACCTGCTGAGAGAAGAGGAATGGTGGTGACGTTTGACTCTTAACCAAGTGCTCAGAACTAAGGATTAAGGATAAAATGCACACTCTAAAACCTCTGTTTGATCTTTTTAAAGCAGGGAATCTGTGATAACATCAGCAGTCATTATCCATGTCATTTCCAGGGCCGTAGCCAGAATGTAAGAAGAGCTGGAGCCATCCAAGTCCCCCTCTTCACCCCCCCTTCCCCAACACCAGTAATAATTATATATTTCTTCTGACCAAGGCTGTTGCCAAACCAGGCTGTGATGTTTCCTGTCAGAAATTTTTTTTAAAGCTCCAGAGAAGGTCTGAAATTTCTCAAAAAAAAACCCTGAGCTGGTAAAGGCGATTCCTTCGCCTTTCTCACCAGAGTGTCTGTGTCTGCTGTCCAGGTCAGATCCTCAGTGATGTGGACTTCCAGGTATTTAAAGCTACACACGCTCTGCATAGTTGTTCCACTGATCTTCAGTAGCATGCTCATCCTTCATTGTTGTGCTGTCTCAAAGTCCTGAATCAGCTCCTTAGTTCTGGCAACATTACTGAGCAGGCTGTTCTGACACCAGAGATCAGACCCAACGCCACTGTGTTTGGAGCTAAACCTGGCAACACAGTCCTGTGCACAGGGAGTTAAGTAGGGATAAGATGACGCAACCTTGGGACAGATCTTGAGCTCAGGGTGAGGAAATTTGAGGTGTGTTTGCCCTTGTCCGAGTTCGTTCATCTTACAAGCAAATCTGTGGACAATGGACTTCAGCAGAAGTGCGACCAGTTGACAGCAACCTCACATAGCCCCTCTTTTAGCTGTCAGGATGAGAAAGGTTGTGGAGATCCTTGGACACAACATCATCCATGGATTGGTTTGGCTGGTACTGTAGGTTCACTGGCAAGCGAGGCATGCGAAGATGTGGTCCTTGATCAGACTCTCGGAGCATTTTATGACAACTAAGTCATACATGTGGATGGGAGAAGCATTCAGGCACAGACACAAATGAAGGACCTCTATAAGCAGGCAGGCCTAGGAAAAGTTGAATGGTTTGGTGAACACTTAGTACAGGACCTCAGTACTCATCAAGGCTATCTTAGCCTGCAGCTGTCCTGGTGTTGACACTGTCAGGGCTCTCCGCATGTTTTGCTCAGTCATAGAGAATTTGTGCTCCAGGCCTTTATTAGAGACCAACTGTTTCCAACGTTTGACCGCTTTACAAAACAATCAGGGTCTTGTTTGGGCTCCTTGTAATGTTTCAGATGTCTGAGCTGTTAGTAGTTCCAAGATCACACAGACGCAAGTGTTCTTATCAATGCCTGGTGTTCTCTCTAAGTACACCAGCACTGCCACTGCCTTTGACCATGAACTGGTCCGTAATAAAAAGTGACAACTGGCTGATTATCTCATTAGCACGAGATGACCAAGCTAGTGTTCTCAGAATAACAAGATAATTGACATGTGGCGCCTCAAGATGATGGCATTAATAAGAAATTGCAAGCACCGTTATCGACTTCCACGTTATTGCATTTATAAGACATTATATTATTTTGTCACTATAAATGTCAATCTACAGCAACTGTTGTTACGCTTACCTGTGCAGAACATATTGCATTAGAAGGGCGGAGGAACTCTGGAGATTGACTTGGAGACCAGCGACAAGACAGCTCGTGGGTTTGACGTGGTTACTGATGATCTTGACAAAGGTCAAGGCAGGGCCTCAGGCAGGACAGGGAACCAGGAGAAGGTGTCAGAGGTCCCCTCCACTGGAAACCAGGAAGGGATTGTGTCAGCTCTGTAGCACCGGGCAGCAGAGTCTCTTGGTAGCTGAGTAGAACAGTCTCTGTGACGTGGGCAGGTGAGGCTCAGACCACAGTGCAGGTACATTCTTGGGCGCTGTGCAGCGGAGACTCTTGGGAACTGATGACATTAGGAGCCATGATGACAACCTCTATTTCTGTTGCATCCAAGAGAATGAAAATGGCGAGGCGAGTTCCCGGCCAAAGAGATTGCTAGATGTCAATGTGGATCTTCAAACTGTCCACAGAAGGCTCACATATTTCAGATTGAGCTTCAGAACAGGCAGGCGTTGAGGTAGCCTGCTCAGGACAAGCAGCTGGGGGCTAGATGGCAGGCTTGACAGCTTTTGACAGGAAGGTTGAAGGCTCACAGAGGAGAACCTTACAGACTGGAGAGCTGGCTGAGAAGAAGGCTTAAGGCCAGAAGGCTTTGAATAAGGCTGGTAAGCTAGTAAGCCCAATGCTAGCTGACAAGGACGCAAGCCAGAACAGCAGGCTGAGGTGCAGTCTAGAGATTTTGGAGTCCAAAAGCTTGCAGATTAGGTGCAGAGGTGCTGAGAAAGTCTGCGGTCCACACAGGAAATGAGTCCCCTAGCCAATGCTTGGCCTCTTGGCCCTGTTTGCCACTGACAGGGCTGCCTTTCTATTTTCTAATTTCATCTGAGTAAAGAAAGATCACAAATTAATACCCCAGAAGGCTCACAGCAATGAGTAGTGATGATGAACTTACAACTAAACAAAGGAAATGGTGTGCTATATACGTCATGAGCATAATGAGTGAATGTCAGACAGGTGAGCAGGAAGATAAGATCATCTCCAGGGTCATAACGTTGAACAAGAAATTTTATTATCATGGACAGAGTCAATCAGATTCAAGTCTTAGTGCTAAGCTAAGCTAACTAGCAGCTGGCTGTAGGCCTGTGAACAGATGTGGTGGGCTTCTTTTTAATAACCCTGATAGAAAGTGGATACAGCACAAATTTCCCAAAAGTTAAATATTTCCTGAATTATATTTCCCGCAACTCCTCGAAATGTACACAGATTAAGCTCAAACAGGGTCGAGGACAGGAAGTAGCTCAAGTACTTGCACTGCTTTGTATTATTAGGTGTACACGAAGCTAAATATTTATCTGCATCTAAACATACTTATGTAATTGATAAATTAGTTATGAATAAAAATGACATGTTTTAATTACATTTAAATCACTGTGTGTGCACTGATGTAGAAAACATGGAGCACAGTGTGAGACAGACTGCTGACCTCATACATATAAGTCTCCCTTAAAGAGTCGCCATTTTAATCAGAACCGGCATGAAATTACTCTTTATCATGTCACTTTTATATGGCTACATATAAGAAGGCAATGTAAAAATCCAATTAGACAAATTTTCATGGTTTAAATGCTCAATACTCCCTTTTTTCTCCTTAAAAGCCAATTAAAATATGCAAAAGTACAATCCTTTAATTTTCTCATAAAAATGTAAATGACTCAAAGTGGTTCATTACAATCAGAGGAATTATTTAAGAATGGAAAATAAGTCTTCATGTCCTCATGAAACCATAAAGCAATGACATCTCTGTAATGTAACACATGTACATTAAATAAACTATGGTACAGCAGGGACATTAACTCTTCTTCTGATGCTGATGCTTTGAAGACGCAATGAGATGCAGTATGAGGTCATCTTAAAGAGCCTACATAATGAGGCTTATAGTCTCTGTATGATCGAGTATGTTGTCCTAACAAGGGGTCTCCTGTAAGACATACAAACTCCCTCTCACCTTCTCAAGAGCAGAGCTTGAATCTCTTACAGTTAGTCCACTTTAAGGGTGTCTGTAGTGACAGGTGCCAAAGCAGCTTTCTTTTTACTCATATGCACGAGAGTCCAGGCTGAGGGTGGGAATTAAGAAGTCACACTTAAGAAGTGATTCAGATTGTTTTTGTGGGGGGCCAAATGGTGTTTTTTTTTGCTTTTGGTGCCAGCCTCCAGTGGACACTCAAGGAACTGCAGTTATTTGCACTTCTGCATTGGCTTTATTTTTTCTAAAGGTTGCAGCTTGGCTTTAGCGAGTGTTTCAGTTTCACTGCTGAGCAACCAATGCTCTTTGTGGTTACTTGAGTGATGAATGAACTTAAATGCTCTGGAAAAATATTTTCCCTAAGTTACACGGTCCCACGGGATCACAGAAATAAAATGTAAGAGACATCATGAACCCTATTACATGTCATTGTATGATCCAATTAAAATGACAGTTTAAGATAAAACTAATGTTGCTTTAAAGGCGCAGAAGCATCAACGAAGATTCTTCTCAGACTGCTCACTGATTTAACAATCAATTATTATACTACCCTTATTCTATTATTATATATTATATTATTATGTCCAGACAAACTTTTTTTGCCACACTAACTGTAACACCTGCTGCACTTTCTTTCAGGCACTTCATAACCATCCTTCATAGAGTGCAGCAGGGCTGTTGACATCAGGGATTTGATTCATGCCACTGCTTGTCAGTCATTTTATTTTGAAAAGCCTCTGCAGAGCCCATGCTACGGTGAGGTAGGATCATGTCTGATGAAAGAGTCTGTCCTGTTGCTGACTGAACCTGATCCTCAAAGCTCAGGTGACTGCAATGGATTATTTACTCCATTTTAGGTCTAAGCTTTGATTCCTAAACATGATAGTTAAAGGTATAATAAGTAGGCTTTTCCTAGAAAAATAAAATATAGACTTTTACAAATATAATACAGTATAAATCTCATCACTTATACTCTATAAATGTGTGTTGGTGAGTGTGTGTGCAGACCCTTGTGAGACCCTTCCCTCTGCATTTCTTCTGTTGTTTTGCTTTGCACGGGACGTTTTCAGGAGGGGCGCTGTTGTGGTTCCCTGAGCCACAGCGTATCTGTGGGAGTGGTTAAATTAGCAATTGGGTCCCGTTCAGACCGGCGAACATGGCGAAAGAGCGATGCGGAGTTGGCCTTTTTTCTGTTGGTCAGGTAGGTGCCTCGAACTGGGTAGGACGAGCTAACGGGCGGTTAGCATGCTAGCGCAAAGGTAACCGGCGGTTAGCATGCTAGCTCAAAGGTAACCGTGACGCTCTCGGTGTTAGCTCGGCGGGGTGGGCGTGTTCTCGCACGAGAGAGTGAGAGTGAGCTTCTGGTGACGAGGAGCCCAGGAGGAGGGGCCCAGTTTGAATGTGTTGTTGACAAAATGCAAGGAATAATCCTACTTATTATACCATTAACCTTGAAAACATATTTCTTTCTCCAAACCAGAAGTTTGATTATGAACTTCTTTCAGCACTCATTGTCACTTTTAATGTTATAGTTTAACACTTGCTATGTCTCTTCTATACAGCATGAATGCAGTGTTATGTAGTCATAAGCAGGACTGTGTTAACTGTATTTGATAACATCTTTAGCTTTGATTCAAAATTAATGAAAGATTGATGACACAGTGTAAAAAGTATTTACATGATAATACATATTAACTCAATAACTCATGTAGGTTGAGCCTGAAAGTTGATTCTTGACTTTGGAAATAGTAAACATTAAAATATCTTACCTCCAAGTCCACTGGCTAGAAGGCCTCTGGCGCCATTAGCTGCACTGGGTGGTCTTCATCAATGGATGGTGTTTGCAAAGTGGTCATGAGGAGGGAAAAACATTTAATAAAATAAGAAATAACAGAGATGATAATTAAACAGGTTTCAAATAATGAATATCAAAAATCTTAAATAACAAATACCTTGTATTATGTAAATATGAAGACATATCTCTGCTGTTTTACATCTGTTTACACTGTTACAATAAGTGGATTAAAAACGACTCAGTCAATATAGCACCGATACAGAGCTGGGTTAACCTCACCTAGTGCTAATGTGTTCTGACTGTTGGGTTGTATAGCCAAACGTGTTACTGTAAATGTGTGAAACATGTCATGTATGTTATGTTAGTTTTAAAAAATTATTTGTGTTTGTGACATTCAAAACTGCAAAGGACACACGTTATATTCAGACACAATAGTGATGTTAATGTTTAAAAGAGCTACAATAGATGACAACCACATTGTATTTTAGTTTGAGTAAATAACCCATTAATAATAAAAAATATAACGCTATGCACAGTCAAAACTGCCCATCGTCAGGTGGCTTAACTACGCGTGGTACTGTGTATATGTCACCTGTTATTGCACTAGTGTTTGACCCAGGGATTGTTTGTGTATAAAAACTAACTATAGATGCTTCACAGGAGTTACAGTTTAAATTGTCAAACAATTAACATTATAGTTTGTTTTAAATTATTATATTCAAATTGATTACAGAATAAATTACAAAAAATGTGTGTAGCCCTGAAGAGAATGACACACAGCATGAGATCATTAGGAATAAGCATTTTATCTGCAATAATACTAATACTAATAACGTTATTGATTCTTTTGTTTCTCTCAGACAGTAAAGATTAATGATTTTAAATCGTCCACAGACAGACATTCCTTTCATTAAATTTAAGAAATAGACTTAAGCCACAACATATGATATCTTCTGTATGAACAATGAAGCTTTTTGGCCTCCTGCAGAGTTAAAGAAAAGTGACTCTGTCTTGGACAATGAAGCCAATCAGAGCCCGGCGATGCCTTTGTGCCGCCTGATGCATTCAACTCATCCATCCATAGGCATCAGTTTATAATAGGATCAGAAAATTTGGATAAAGACTTTACAGTTCAAATGGTCACATCCCATCAGACTACTGTAGGCTTTTTCTTATCGCCTCCTTTTATGAATGTGTGAATGTATGTTAATAATCCTAGAGATTGTTCATTCTGAGGATTTTAAGAAACTGGATACAACTTTTACGGTCCATCTTGCACAATGAAGTGCATATACTGTACCAACACGTGTGCAACAATGTCGTAAAATAGTGTACTATAATTCAATATAATGTGTCTAATTTCCAAATACATAAGCTGATAGAGTTAACATTAAACTGCAGCAGTTTTAAAGGTCCAATCAGTCATTTTTAACCCTACAAATTACAGCTACTTTCATTGTATACCAACACTTTTATAACTTGTGTTGTCTAATGTTGGTCCCTGAATTCATTATTAATATGTTATAAGGTTATTTAAAAGTAAAATATAGATTAAAATGATCACATATTATAAAAGACGTAGGGTAAAAAATATGAGATGTGGGGCTAGTTTACTGCTAACGTCTTTGGTTAGACTTTTAAATTCAGGTAAAGTCAGTTCGGGATATAGGTTAAAATCCTGCATTTTTTGTGTGTGCGCGTGTGGTCGAAAACACTTGTTTACATTTGGATGACCAATTTCACCTTAAAGTCACTTTAAGCGACAGGATCTCAAACTGGATCTCAAATGGCAGAAGCCTGAGTATATGCACACTCTAAAGTTTGAGCAATAAGTGTAATGATGAATGAAAATTGAGGGGTACAAACAACTCAAACATGTTGATCACTCAGTATATTAAAACTCGCAAGCTGTAAAACGATAGTAAAAGTCTTTTAAATGCTGGTCTTTAATGCATGGACCTCTATAAAGGAAAATGTGTCCGCTCTGTTGAACTACTGAGGCAACTTACAAAAGGGGGCGCTGTTGAGGCAGAAAAAACAGCCGGTTTAAAGATGTCGATGAATGGCAGCGGCTGTTCTCTTCATCCTGACATTTCCCCTTAAAACAGACATACGAGAGTGTCACTGCTGGACAGAAGTAAAGTTTCTCTCTGCTTAACTGAAATCCTACATTAAATGTTTGGATCATTGAATCATAGATGTGTTGGATACTGACAAGTGCCTTACTCTTATTTAGTTAGTTACATGGATACTTTAAGGTTAAATATAAAGGTGTTTATTCCTCAAAGGTCACTTTAGATTCTCATTCTTGATGAGAAAATGTGGGTGGAGGACGACATCCTGGACGCTGATCAGATTCCAGAGAGCAGTTAGTTTAGTGCACTTAAAGCAAGGCACTGCTGTGGTAAATAAAAATCAATATTAAATGACAATTAAGGTACAAGTGTGACATTATAAGTGTGTCATTAAGTCTTAAAATCGGACCTACAGTTGTAGGTATTTCCACACTCTGCTGAACAGAAAAAGAGTAACTTCCTAAAGGTCAAAAACATGATTGTCGTTAAGGCTCTGAAAACCTCAGTCGGACAGGTGAGACATTAAACTAAACGTGCTGCACATCCTGCGTGGAACAGTTATAGTGATATTCCAGCCAAAAGGCGAAGTGTTTATCAGTGAGTGGTTGTCATCTCAGCCTACGGTGTCACTGCAAAGTCCTCAGAGGTGAATGTAAAATGCACAAACTGGCTCATCAACATGTTTTGTTTTGTAAGTGTTCTTACAGCCGAATCTAAAGGCAGAAAAATTAACATCAAATGTGGGATATTATTTAAAGCACCGACTGTATTGTTATTTTATTTATTAAGTGGGTCGTTTGCATTTTAATCCATTTAAAGGTGCACGTTTTTAACTAAACATCTTATTAATGACCGAAGTTAACACCTTGATAGTACACATTAAGTTTGGAGTTAAACAATTATGTTTCAAAATAAAAGCACCTGCATGCACTTTTAAATTGCTCAGGCACCTGTGATGGAGAGGAATCTCTTTAACGCTTTATGTCAGTTTTTACTCAGTTGGCGGACACGTTTTGGGGCTGGTCCAGCTATATTTCAGTATTCAACACTTAAGTTAAATTGTTTTAAGACACGTGTCTAATTTGTAGATTTTCAAAAAGAGTACAGACCAACTCAATCAAGTCGTCACTTAAATATTGCTTTTCTTATGATAGAGGTTAAACAACACCGACCAAAGAAAATGGGATTTTAAAATATGCAGACGTCTTATTAACGTTCAGTATGGCCAAAGTTAATATTAAACATGCTTCTATTTTAGGGGAATTCATCATTTTTGACCATCACCAACATCTGGCAATTTAACTTCAGCACACTTTTACTCCTCAATCACTTAAATTTAAAATTTAACTTTACAAAACACAAAGAAATAAAAAGACTACCTGTGTTTAACTCTCACAACTTTGACAACAATTCACAAAACACACGCTTCATATACCGAATGGATTTCTTTTGACCTAAAGCCTGATAGTTTCACCGTCCGTATACCTGGATGATACCAAATGAATTATTCTGAGTTGAGGAAAATGTTATAATCTTTATTCTCACACAGTATTTGGGTCATATCAACAATAGCAGATCTTTTCAAGAGCATGCTTAAAAACACCCCATATGGAGCAAAAAACGGACACTTTCATTCAACAAAAGCTATTAAATAGAATTTACAGGGGAGTGAAATCTTCCACCGAAGACAATGATCAAAACACAAGTTGAAAACTTGTCCTCCTGCTATGATATAGACAGTGAATTCAAACTCATGAGCTACAACTTCTCCATGGTCCCAAATTAACTTATGAAACTTTGTATATATACACACATGTGCTACACACACCAGCAATGTTAGAAACGGTTGTCAGGATGTGAGAAACCAACCAAGGAAAGAAAGTAAATATAAAAACTGCAGCTCACTGTGTACTAATGTAGGACTGACTGTATTGCACTATAGTGATGTCTACTGTTTAAAACGACTACAAGGTGTGTTACAACATATTCCTCGTGTCCTCCCTTTTCACGTGGTCGAGTGTCTTGTCGTGGCACTTGCTTTTTTTGTTCTGGTGAGTTTTCACATGTTTTGCCAAGTGGTCACTCCTCATGAACCTCTTGCAGCAGTCCGGGCACACAAAGCGCTTCTCCCCCGTGTGAGTCCTCAGGTGTCTCTGCAGCTCGTCCGACCTGGTGAAACTCTTGCCACAGAAGAGCCAGTTGCACACAAACGGCCGCTCCCCAGAGTGCCACCTCAGGTGCGCTTTGAGGTGCGAAGTTTTCCCATAAACTTTCCCGCAACCCGGTATGTGACAAATGTGCTGCTTCTTCTTCCCAGGCTCGTCGCTGGACGTGGATGACTGGCAGTTCGGACACCTGCACCTCCTGCAGCGCCGCGCTGTCGCGAGAGGGGACTTTGTGTGCAGCAGAGCCGCGATTTGCGTCTGATATTGCGCAAAGTCCGTATGTCCCAGAACCAAGCCCCTCTGCAGCTGGAAGCGATGTGGACCGAGAGTGGAAGAGTGGCTGACATGGTTCCCCTGCTGCAGGCTCCACCACGGGATATCCTCTCCAGGGTTTGGGGACAACTGTCTCTGCTGCTGGTGGTGCACGAGGCCGGAGGGTCCCGTGACAAAACTTGGCATCGCGGGCGGAATGGGAGTTGGAGCTGCGTAACTGACAGCGGGGACGTAGGTGGGAGGGCAGGTGGACTGCAGAGACTGCATGGAGCAAGGTAACATCTTCACGGGGGAGAAGTCATAGGGGTACGAGGGGTCCGCCGGAGGGGTGAGAGGCAGTTCGTGGTGCGAGCTGAACGAGCTCTGGATGTGCGCAGACAGCTGGGGCTTGGAGGATAGTCCGAAAGTAGAGTTGCCGGCCAGGCTGCTTTGAGGGTTTCCCTCGTTAGTCCACGGGTGAAATAAGCGCGAAGGGGAGCCCAGAGTGGGGTCGTAAGGGACCTGGAGGAAATCTGTGTGGTTGGATCCGTGGTGATGCCCGATCCGGTTACAAGTGGCAGCCAGGAGAGCCAGCGGAGAGTGCTTACAGTTCTCTGGAGAGGAGTTTGGAGTGCGATCCTGGATAACCGAGACAGACATTTTCTGAATTAGAATCATTATTTAACACACTTTATGATGTAGGAAATCAAGAATAATGAGCAACGCGTTAAAATTCAGCAAATAATAAAATAGTTTGACTAAATAGTTTGAATTTAAACTGCTCTAAATCGCCTGTGTAGCGCGAGGCGGTACGACGTGACATAAAGTTAGCGTTATGTTGCAGTAGAAGTCATTAACACGCAAACAATTAGCGTTAGTAATTAAATTATATGACACCAGACCATCAAAGTAGCACGACTTTCTTTTTTTTATCCTTCAGACTCGTATCCTGACCGTAAATCAACTCGCACGAGTGATTTCACAAGTTATTAAAGTCGTATAAAGTAAACAGAAAGTTGCGCACAAACCTGGAGAAAAGCCTGGAGTGTTTCATTCCGCAGTACAGCCACTGCTGCCATGGTAAACGTCCTCCTCCCTCTCGATGAAAGCAAATAAAAAAGAACAGCTCTAATTTAGATAAATGTGTGCATTCGCAGTAAAATATCGTGTCGGGCAGGTCTTCACTCCTCGCTGCTTCCTCTCTCTGAGATCTCCTTGGTCTATCTGAAGAGTGAGGGATCACTTCTTAGAATTTGATAAGGACTTTGGTGGGCCGCCAGCCAGTCAGAAATAAGATTTATTACTTTGAAGTTTGCCGCTGCCCAATCATCAAAGAATAGCGGCTCTTTGAGAGGGGAAAGCAAATCCTTTGAATCCACAAAGCTCCTATGGTGTGTTTGTTGGTCTGGATAAAGGAGCTGATTATTAGGGGGGATGGGAAGGGAGGAGATAAAGGCGGGACAATTAATGAAGTAATCACTATGTGGGAAATGTATATACACAAATAATTGGATTTTCTTGATCAAAGACCCCCATGCCGCCTGGAGACCCCGGTATTGGATGCTGTAGTCATCTGATCCTCTTTTTGTAATTAAGGATTTGTAGCAGAACCCTGTGTGACAATGTGACATTGTTATCTCTGGAGATCTCCAAGAGACCGTTTGATGGAGGAAAGAGACCAAATCAAGTGACTCAACACAAAGTTCTCATCTCTGAACAATCTGCGTCTCTTTTACATTTCTAATTTGAATTAAAATTTCTTTGTTGTTCCTTTGAACTGCAACACGGCATTAAACACTTAATTATGCCCTCTCTGAGATATTTAAATAAGCATTTCTTCTTCTTCACTCATTTGTTTTATCAGAACCGTACCCCTAATTTTTCCCCCTCTTTGTTGAGCATCAAAAAAATGTAAGCTTCCAGAGCCCGAGGGTAAACTCCCAGCAGCTAACTCAAATTAAAACATGTTACTTAACATGACACAAAAGGGGAACCTCTGTTTTAAGTTAGGTGACAAAAGCAGCACTTGAAAATGGTGATGTCTCAATTATGTTCCTTATAAACTTGTCAATATGTCTCGGGGGAAATGTTCACATTAAAATGCACTGAAGCATCCAAGAGTTAATGTACGATGACTTTAAAACAAAGTATAAGCTGCTATATAAATATCATGTTTGGTCCTTTTTTGTTTCAGAACATTAAAGCAAAAGTATAAGTTTTTTTAAGATAATATCCCAACTTTTGCAGCAGAGCAGCCGAAATGGAAGTTGCAGTTTTCAATATCAACCCTCTGATCTTTATCTGGCTTCCCTGCAGAAACAATCACTGTCCTCTCAACTAGTTTGGAGCGGCAGATTTTGAATTAGATCTGTTCCTTTGAAGGGATTAATGTTCCCAGTCCTCTCCCACGGCTTTACACACAGTCATGAGGGAAAGGGGGAGTCCTGCTGGGCTGAACTGGAGCCATGTTAAACTACAAAACTGGCTACAGGAGCGGTGTACTCACACTGTAGTTGACTGATAAAAGACTGGTGGAGATTAACCTTGTTTACATCAAGTTATGGTAGCAGTGGAAGATTAAATTATAGTATATAAAAAACATGCAGAAAAAAGGAAGTGCTGGGCTTTGAAACCTGGATAATGTCGTATTAAAACGGTTGTTTGGACAAGAGAGTGTCTGTACTTCTGGAGTAGCTCTAACGACTTAATTTACCTATAAATCATTAACTAATGCTTTAAAAATACTTCATAAGCCACAGGAAAGAGTTTCAGGTTGCCAGGTTGTGAGGTTTATCTTCCTCCATGAAAACAAGACAACATGCACTGTCTTTTTAAATCATCAGGAGGATTCAAAAACACGTTATTGTGACTTAATAACATACTGCAGACTTTTTTTAGAAAGTGAGAAAGCCACGTAAATCTGTTAATCTTCTACCAACATTTATGACACATCCCAATCAGAAGGATAAACACATGCAAAAGGGAATCTGTCACAACCTGGCAACCTCAAACTTATTCTCATAATGGTTTCCAAATGATCTGTAGAGCATTCAGAAAATGATTTACTCACCATCTATGAAGCTGTTAATTACTTCTTATGAAACGTACATCATTATATTACATGTATTCAATTTGGGCGTCTTTGTATTAAAGGATTTTGACACAAAGGAGCTGAAAACAGGTGCAAAGAGAATCATAAAGGGGCCGAATGGTTTATAGATCAGGGTTGCCAGGTTGTGAAATATTCCTTCAACTGGTGTTTATTCTTTCTATTTGAGTAATAATTCAGTTACAAATGTGGGTTAAATATTAATACATACTCCCGGGTTTCGCACTTTCTACTAAGCATTGAAGTCTGCAGTGTGTTGTTAAGTCTTATTAAAGGGTTTTTATGTTGGAAGAGGATAAACAACAGTAAAAGAGAGCCCAAAGTTATTGTTGTTGACGGCTTATAAGTGATTCATAAAGCATGAGAATGAGTTATGGACCATTTATAAAGCTGTTAGTCACCAGTTATAGCCGGTTTATAAAGGACGGCTTTATTTAGAAGGTGAAATCAAAGGAAAAAAATAGGTAAAAAGTGAATTAAAAAATGTCTACTAGCAGATACAAACTGCATCACTGACTAGCTCAGACATCACTGCTGTAAACATTTTTAAAGTTTGTATTTGTGCAGAAAAAAAGGTGTCAGCTAGTTTTTTCCTCTCAGGTTTAAATGTCAGATAAATGTCAAATGTTGTAATCTGCTCACTGTCAAAGCGCACAACTGTTAAAGTAAAGGGACAATCCACCCTAAAACTGAATCCACATCTTCCTGTGATCCTGAACAGCAGCAGCGATGTCCGGATGTTAAAATAGCAGACTGATTTAGGGTGGATTTCCTCTTAAACCAGCTTTACATGTGGGCTGTCATGCTATGCAAAGGGAAATTTCAGCCACATATGACAACTGCATGAATTTTGCGAACCATCAGCGTTACAAAATTATTGATATCTTCCTTTGAGATACTCGCTTCAGCCCCAAAAGCAAGCTCTTACATTTTAATGCATCTCAATAGGACTCCAGCTGAGGGATGGATTTGGCTGAGCAGGACTTTGATATAGTTTGTAAGAAATTCATGACTGCGGGCTCGACACAATGTCCAATCCCCGAGGTAATTTACTTGCTCCAGACCTTTACCGTCTTACGGCCGAGCCTCGAGTTTTACAGGGTCACCTCGGCAGCGGTTTGGGCTTTAGGAATCTCTTCCTGCGGCATGATGGGAAAATTTACTCGGAGGAACCCCCACTGCAAATGGTTTCTACCTGTAGTCTCAAAGGTTTGAACATGGAATCAGTCTGTAGCGTCCGTGTATTACATACAGTACTTTAAAGTATTAAGCAGAGTCGATGAGAAATACTGGTGCGAGGTGGAGAAGTGAAGCTGCATTTAGGGATCAGCAGAATGTCTGAAAAAGCAGCTGCAGAATTTACAGGAAGCAAAACTCACACAGGTCTTGTTTATAAAAGGTAGAGACTGAAGCTGAAGGTATTTTTCAACAGAGTTAAAAGTCAGGGAAAGCATAAGTCAGTTTTTTGTTGCTCTCCATATTTTGGCACATATTCCTGCTTTGATCAGAAATGTGAATTTCCAGACTTTAAGACAGATTAAACATTTCTAGAAGTTCAACAGGTGATTGTCATTCCTCTAAAGGTAGTAGTTTAATTTTGTCTCATTTTTTGGAGCCTTTGAGGACAGTGGATAGTTTCGGAGACAGAGGAAGAGAGAGTGCGGACGACACATGGCAAAGGGCCGCAACATCGAGGGCCTCGCCTTGCCTGATTTTACTGCCGAGCTAAACCAGCGCCCTCTTTCGGCGTTACTTTTTAACTTTTAAAGTGCTAGTTATAGCAGATTTGAGACAGTTAAAGAAGGTTCTGTTATGATTTTACTGTAGATCATCCTAAAAAAGACAGCGTTGTCGAAAACCGATCAAACTGAGATTAAGTTAACTTCAGCTGTGGCAGTAACTTTGACGCCATTCTGGGGGGTAAATTTTGTTCTTCTATCTACTTTTGTTTTTCAAGGTGTTGCACAAGATATGAAACGGACACCAGTGAAAAAAAGAAACCAAGAGTCAAAGGTCACTTGTTTGAGCAGATTTATTTGACTCATATAAAACAGCAGTGTACTAGAAATAAATAAAAATGTACAGTAGATGTAGACGGTGAGTTCGTTTTGGTTCAGGTCCAGCGCAAAGATGAAGAAGGCAATCTGCAGAGGAGAGAGAACAACGCCGTTTACATTCAGGTGTTACAATGCTTTATCATTGTTCAGCTTTCAATCCATATAGTTTTAGTTGTAGGATTTCAACTTATAGTACTGACCCCGGATGGGTCTTAGAGAGCCGAGCTGAATGTGATCTCGACGTTTTGATGCCTCTGACAGAGACAGCGGAGGATTTGACAGAGTCGAGGGGCAACGCCAAAACACGAACCCCCTTTTTTAACTTTCCATATTCTCCGGACAGTCGGAGAGAAAACAGGTTCCACATCTGTCTCATACGAGAGATATCAGAGGCTGGGGGATGAGGGTGAGCGGGGAGGAGGGGTGCATGTGTGAGAGTGAGAGTGCGTTTGAGTGTGTGGGAGAGAGAGAGAGAGTGAGAGGAGAGAGAGAGGAGGGGAGGGAAAGACGCTGGAGGCTACTGGGTACTTGAGCCGCTATAATGGTGTCTCGTATGAGAAAACATCTGTGAATTTCCTCAGTGATCTACAACAAAGTATAACTCAGAGCAGTCACTCAGCAGAGCTTTGAAGTTGCTGTCTGACAGAAAGCTGCCATTGTTCGCAGCCCCCAACACACAGAAACTCAAACTTTGGTCTCACTAATTTTCCCTGCAATGTGATACAACTCTTCCCCCCCCCCCCCCTCCCTCTCTCTTCCGAGCCCATGAAGCCGGGGATCTGTGCATATTCAAGAGCAAAGAGCAAAGCCTTGGCAATGTGCAGGGTTGGCCTGGGGTCACGGAGGGCGGGGCAGGTCATTTTACCTTCCCTCAGCCCACCCTGGATGCAATAATCCGGCCCTAAAGAGGGAAACTTGCCCCGTATGTGATGATGTACAAGCTAACAGCCTGCAGTGCCCTAACAGGAAGAATTACAATGATAGATCTCATCTACATCATCATTTAGGCTGTGAAAGAAATTCAGATTTTCTCTGTTTTTAAGAACAGGTTGTTTAGGTTTATTTAAAAACATTAAAAAAATGTTTTTTTGACTTCTTTCCAGGTGTTTTTGCTCCAGAGCAATTAAGCAAGAGTTGCTGCATGCGTCTTACAACTTTTGGTACAAAATGATGTAATTTGGGGAAATAGTGGCACATACAAACACTTCAACTGGTTACAACAAGGTGTTGGCTCTCAGCTCAGCGAGAACACAACAGGAGGGTTTTTTGACTTCCAGGTTTGTATGTTTTTTTAACGTAACAAAAAGATCCTGGGGTAAATAACCAACATAAATGCTTTTAGCTCAGTATATACTGAAATAAAAATGTTCGGAAGAGAACACAAAAGCATGTAGATAGTACGCAAGGAGGTGATCTTAAAGCTCCTGTGAGGAACTTTCGGTTGTGTTGATTTTGGCGCCCCCTGTGGACAAAGCCGTACCTCTTATCTCTGCTGATTTTGTCTGTACATATGAGTGGTGGTTATTAAAAAAAAATCTCATCCTGCTTTCTTTAACAGTTATCTGTATCACTCACTTTAAATGTTTGCCCTGGAAAATGTAAGGCAGCGTGCAGTTAATCGCTTTGTCTGACCCCTACCCCCCACCAGCAGTTTCTGGTATTAAAAATAACTATACAGAAATAATCAATCTTGTCGCTGATGGTCTGGTTTGGTGTTGTAGGTCATATAGAGACAGCAGAATTAACTTCAGTCTGTTTCATAACCAGATAAAGACTCCTCACAGGTAGGGATGTCACGAGAACCGATACTTTGGTACCAAGTCGATGCCAAAATTCTGAAAACATGATGGTACTCATTTTTTAACGCCGTCCAGCCGTCCAGTCCCTATTTCTCCCTGATAATGTTACATCGGGAACAACAAATCCGTGCTGAAATAGGCGGGAGGAGAGCTAGTAACGTTAGCTGTTAGCAGCTGGTAGACAGCACAGTCCTGCTTGGCTAAATAACAGAGCTAACAGCTAGACAACGGAGGTTGCATTGAGTTACATTATGATGCGTTCAAGCTCTATTCAGTAAAAATGAGTATTAGGTTATTAGGTTATTAGGCAATGTTATCACGATGTGTTCAAATACAATCTTGTAAAATGTAGTCTTTGGCGACAAACATGAATAATATTCAATTGTTTAAAGGAGATAGAAAAAGAGAGATACTAGTATCGTGACATCCCTACTCACAGGAGCTTTAAGGGACCAAAATACTATAAGAAAATAAATAAGACACAAATAAGAAAAATCTCTGACCCGACTTAAAACAAAAGCTTGTTTGGTCGCACACGAGGTCGTACGTCCCTGCTCCTCCTGGCAGGGGCAAAAAGACAAGCTTTCTGTTACTCATCCCAAACTGCAACAAGGCCGTAGTAATTCTCACACTGTTACCCGTCCAGCGTTTATTCAACGGCAGCTGGTCGCACCATCTGGGAAAGCAGCACTGGGGCAAAACAAAACAGGTTACACCTTTGGCCATGCCAAGACTGCGAGTGCCCCACTCCGTCTACAAACTGAGAGAGGCTAATCACAATTTCACGCTCTGATTTGTCAAATCCCATTCCAGCACCGGAGGCACAGAGAAAACTTTTAAGTCAATAAATTTCATGCTGTACGGGATAACAGCTTTCCCATACTGCTCCTGTTGTTCCAAGTAAGCCCTTTTCTAAGTGCTCCTCTACATCTCTGTGTTGCAAATGAAGAGGAAGCTGTAATTATGACCAAAACATTCGGTCACCACTAAGATTAGCAGCCGGGGACAAACTCTGATCTCCTCATGCATGCATTTTATATTCATGCTAATGCTAACAACAAAACAGTGCATGCATAGAGCGCCCTCAACAAACTGCAGGTGTGAGGAAGCTGAAACAAAAGCCACTGGAACCCTAATGGCATCCCTTGTCATTAAGAGACCTTTGATGTATGTACTCAACAGACTCTTTTATCTCCTCCTTCCTCTTACTGCCTCTGTCCCTCGCCGGCCCGGCCAGTTTCTTTATTAACGCCGTCTTTAGGGAGCGTCCTTTAGCTCAGAGGCCTCAACACACTTCTGACATCTGGGTGACGCTCATGCATGTCGCTTTCTTTAACAAGCAAAGAGCGCGACAATGCTAACTTTGGAGCTGTTTTAGACGTCTATTTATCCCGTTTTCTTGAGGCAAAAAGCCTTGGATTTAATTCTTTACTTGTGGTTTGCAATCAAATATAGTGTGATTTATTCCCACTGTGTTGGAAATCTGACACATCTGGATTCCAAAAGCACGTAAACTGCATTAAAACAGTATTGGAAGAGGCTTCACATGAAATACAGGTATTCAAACGTTCCCTTTGAACTCAGAGGATATAGAAACAGGACAATGTCGGCCTAATCGTGCTCCCCCTTTGAAGTGAGACATCACTATTAGGTGAAAAGGTAAGTATGTTTCTTTGGAAAATAAAAGCTTTTCATCATTTGTTAAGGCTGCAGCTCGGGTGATTTTCATAAGGGTGGTTTCAAACTTTTGATAACAGTGTTTGGGGAGCTGCCTGGGATGGAGCTTTAATGAAAGTGCTGCGCATGAAGCAAATAGCTAAAATGGTTAGAATAACAGCAGCAGCAACGTTAGCCACATTAAAGCAGTCCTCTCTCCCGCACCAGATGTTGTCAGATTTAATGAGGAAAAACAAGAGGGAGCGGGATTTAGGGAGACGTATTAAAAAGAAAACACAGGTGTCAGGGCCTCGAAACTTAAGAGTCTAGTTTGTGTCTTTAGCAACCAGGCAGCCGAGCCCGGACCAGCAGTCTTAGCAAGCACTGAAGGCTCGGATCATTCATGACGACAGGATTTCATAACATTTGCCTTTTGCAACACATAATCAGCTAACCAAGGCAATTATGTACACACCTCCGCTCACCTCCTCTCATATGCTAAAGCAGGCAATCAGCCAGGGAGTTAATTTGGCAGAGAAAAACAGGGGAAGAAACACCCACTCTGGAACCATTTGTCACCACAGTCCAACCTTGTTATTCAAACTAGTGAGCCTATTTGAAATTCCTCTCCGTGGTAAAAACAGGGCCAAAATAATCAAGGGAGCATGATCACACTTAATTGATTCAGTGTACTTTTAAGATGCACTACAGGGTGCTGGGGTGACCTATTTCAGACTGCTCTTCAGAGGAGCCAACTATCCCAGCAAGGGAGTAATGCACAAGCAGGATTTTAATTATTGCAGGATCTGTGGCTGCGACCGGAGGTGAAATGCTTCTGAACCGACTGTGACAGCACATTATAACACTGCCAGTGGTCTGGGATATTACTCTTTCAATTTTAATGCAGAGTTTAACATGACAATGTGTCGAAAAATAGAACTTTATTATTGATGCTGCTTAAAGATGAGAGCTGATTCTAAAGTCGAAACAGCTTTAAGTAGTTGTCCGCAGATAAATGGAACCAAAAATGACAAATTTTATACACATATTGTTTTTTAATTTAATTAAATAAGAGCTTCTCTTAAAGATGTACTGCGTTTAAGTACAGTTTTTTGGGTACTTAAATTGTTCTATTTACTCCAGTGCATGTGTAACAGCTGTATTTATTGGCTCCTTTGCAGATGATGATGTTTTATACACATCGCACATTAAGCCCAACAAGTTAAAAATAACTCAATCTCACTAAAAATAACTAGCTGCTATATAAAATGCTTCTAACGCACTCATGCATAAGAAATAATAATACAAGAATGAGTAGTTAATAATGTATATGACTGCATATGATCCTGCACACTTTTCTGCAGGCAGCCTTGTGCTTTTACTTGTTATTGTGTATTTTACATTGTTGAAAGGTGGCTACTTCTGAAGTAAAGCATCTGAATACTACTCTATGGGTTGTGATACTTCTAGGAGATGTGCTACAAGCATTGTGCGCAGCCACAATAACACTGCAAACAGACTGCAATGGTTGGAAAATGACAGGGGGTTTAAACCACGGTGTTGACATGCGACACAACCAGTGAACTTTAAACCATTCATCATTTAAATTTAACTCACATGTTGTTTTAAATACATTCAATCTTAGAGGAAGAGGCGTCTAAAGAATTGTTTTATGTTAAAAATACAAATATGACATATTAGCAGTGATGTTTATGTGATGAGTCTGAGTCCTGCGTCTGACCCTCTCTGCTCTGAGCGCTGGGGTTTGATGAGCCTCTTTAAACCCACCAGGATCCCTGTGAACCTGAACCTAAGTGGAGCCAGTCTCGCTATCTAGGCAGAGCTCTAATGTTTTCCCCGCTGAGCATAAGGAGGATGAGCTCCTCAGTCATACCACCCCACTCTTCCTATTAAGATCAAAATCTCCTCTCAGGCCCTCGGGTGTCAACAAAGGGAGATGCAGTAAATGATATGCAAATTGAAAAGAAAAAAAAAAAAAAAGCTCCACAAATCAACTCGCCAGCCCTGCATTTCCGACACTTCACATCTTAAAAGAAAATTCCTGTATTTAGGGTGAAATTCAAAGTGAGGTCTCGCGCTGCCTCTGTGAGGCTATGTGTGGTGATTCCAGCTCTCAGACAGCACAAAGCCCCTCGAACTGCAGGCGGCTCGCTGTGGGAGAACTCGCAGAGAGACTTGGGGGTTTCAGGAGGATTTGTCTCTGGATCCTTCTCAGACAATAGACATAATGTTAAAAAGCAGGTAGATGTTTCCAAGGCAGGTTAATACACTGTCTGCAAGATAATGAACCCGTTAGAATGAATGTGGAGCAATGCTGGAGCGATAATAGAGAAGTCAACTGAGGGAAAATATCTAACTGAGGTAACACGTTAAATATCTGCTTGTTAAAGCTTATAAAAAATAAAATAATTTGTTTGCTTTCCTTCAGTTTATAACATTATAAATCTCTAACATAGGTAATAAGAATAATCGCTTATTGCAGCCCTGACATGGAGCTACAACACTGAATGATGCGACATTAAAGCTACGAATGGAAGCTCAGCTTCAAGTGTTTCTTTGTGACTCTGCAAAATGTTTTATATTACTGAAACCTCCCCGCCCAGTGCACCACATGATGATGTGTTCTTTGTGGTGCGTGTATTGTGATTTATTTATTTATTGATGCAACATCTGTACCATTTGACAGCAGTTTGTGAGCTGAATATTAAGTGGATTTAAGCGTCTGGAAAAATGACAAAAACAAAAAATTATTTGCGATGTTTTCGACATGTTGAGAGGCACCATTGAAGCAACATATGTAGCCCTCCTTCTTGCCAAACTTTAATCAAGCAATATTGCTAAAAATGCTGTAAAAAAACACGGCAAATCTTTCCTGCTAACGCTTTCCATCCACTCTGGATTAACAGCCGAGGGCATCGCCTGTTCAGGTCGCTTATTCTGCACTGCTGCTACTCGCTCCACATACCACAGCACATCCAACACGGAGCATGTTCTTTGGAGTGTCTGTCTACATGTCTGCTGCGTCTGTCTTACCGGTTGACATGGTTGTAAGGCTCAGCTCTGACTGACGAGAGGCCCGCTAGAAAGGGTGGGAGGGGGGTTGGTCGCGTACTCCTCCTCAGGGATGGAGTCCACAGTTGACAGTAATTTGTAGTACTCGTCCTCTCCATCCAGAACTTTGATTTGACTGGGATGGGAGAGAAAAACCAGGAGTGGTGAGAAGTAACTGGGATAGAGAAGATTTTCAAAATAAAAGAAAAATATTTGCACATACAGGAAAGCTTTCTGATTTAAAACAGGATGTCATTTATAGAACAAATACAAGTCAGACCTTCAACAATTAAAATTAGCATGCTGACAAAGCCTTTATATGTAACCCCCCACTCTAATGACGCAGAGCAAGCGCTCATAAAAAGCCTGTTATTTTCAGCTCTCCATTTACATTGTAAGAAAACAACTCCATTTCTGGATTCTCCTATTCCACAAAGGGCCTGCTCTGTTTAGAGCGGCTGTAAGTAGGAAAGCAGTTATTTACCCAAGTTTTCTCGGCTTCCTCTTGCTCCCCTGGTAATCCAGAGTTCTCTGAGGAAAGGGCCAAGAGCACACAGTCAAAAGATGAGCAGAGAGTCATTAATTTTTAATTCAAAGTGATTTTGTGTTGAATGCGAGCAGATGCTGATAATATCAGAAGTCACAGCATAATTTTTTCTGATCAAAGGGCTCAAGTGAGTCTGATGAAGCATGCATCTTGCTCAGCTTTGATAAACCACATCAATTATTCACCGTGAAGGCAGACATCCTGACATGAAAGCAACAGATAAAGAGCATAAGCACATGTTCAAGACAAGAGGCAGAGAAGCGTGGGGGTGGGGCTCCAGGGTCTGGCACAGGTAGGTTTAATTGTATTATCATGTGGAACCAAAGTCAGACAAAGGCCTTTATCGGCACTTTGAACTCACATTTAGCTGGTTGTAGTACAGGCTGTCTTCGGGGCTGTTGAGCAGCTTGGGCTGCTGGCCCCGCCGGCGAGGAGTTCTCTGCTGCAGCTTCATCACTGGACCTGCAACAGAGGAAAAACCGGGGCAGTGATCCAACCGAGCAAAACAACAACAAGCAGCGACACGATACTGACGCCGATGACGGCGGCTGCAAACAGATTCTGCCCTCGACTTTGCTGAAATCTGTACCCTCGTGTGACAAAGTGGCAGAAACGTTAAAGATTTACTTTGGTTTAAGATTATGTAATTTCATTAATAAGCTGACTCAATAACAGTTAAACATTACATCAACTCTGCCACATAAAGCAGATCTAATTATATCTCCTCACAGGTGCACAGCAGACTACAGCACTACTGCTGCAATGGTAGGTAATAAGGTAAGGTAATAATACTTAAACAATAGGTGAGAGAATGCACTACAAATAGAGTGGATAAAGAGCATTTATTTTCAGTACATTGAACATTTGTCTCAGGAAGGAGCTATATGTTAATGTATCCTGTAATTGAAGAAGTAGTTAGTTTAAGCTTGTTTCCTGTTGCAGAGTTTAATGAAGGAGGTTGTAGAGAGTTGTTCAGAGTGGTTGTTTTAGTTGTTTTGGTGACAAGAAGATTATATATTTATACATAATGAACATTGTTGTTTGGAACTAATCATGTGCTAATAAACAACATCAGAGTTACAGTGTTGGTTCTGGCGTTCTTCAATTGAAATTAGCCTACAACAAATTAGTAGAGAATAACCACTTAACAGATCTGAACTATAGGTATAATTTAAAATAAGATCAACACATTTATGTTATAAGTTATTGAAATATAATGATACAGCTAGCAGCAGGTTAACTTAGCTTAGCATAAAGACTGGAACTGGTGTAAAACAGCTAGCCTGGCTCTATCCAAAGATCTAGCAGCAGGTTAACTTAGCTTAGCATAAAGACTGGAACTGGTGTAAAACAGCTAGCCTGGCTCTGTCCAAAGATCTAGCAGCAGGTTAACTTAGCTTAGCATAAAGACTGGAACATGCGTGAAATAGCTAACCTGGCTCTGTCCAAAGATCTAGCAGCAGGTTAACTTAGCTTAGCATAAGGACAGAAACGCATGTAAAACAGCTAACCTGGCTCTGTCCAAAAATCTAGCAGCAGGTTAACTTAGCTTAGCATAAAGACTGGAACGTGGGTTAAACAGCTAACCTGGCTCTGTCCAAAGATCTAGCAGCAGGTTTACTTAGCTTAGCATAAAGACAGAAACGCATGTAAAACAGCAAACCTGGCTCTGTCCAAAGATCTAGCAGCAGGTTAACTTAGCTTAGCATAAAGACTGGAACGCGGGTAAAACAGCTAGCCTGCCTATGTCCAAAGATCTAGCAGCAGGTTAACTTAGCTTAGCATAAAGACAGAAACGCATGTAAAACAGCAAACCTGGCTCTGTCAAAAGATCTAGCAGAAGGTGGACGTAGCTTAGCATAAAAACTGGAATGTGGGAAACATTACAAAAACAGCATTATGCTAACATATTAACACATTATACTTCAGTTTTGTAACCCAGTAAAACTTGTCATTTTACACTTTAGTTTATGTGTTGATTAAATTACTTAAATATTGAACTTTAACTGTGCTGCCATTGGTTGTTTGTTTTTAGACAAGCTGTTCCACCAGTTTCGAGGCTTTATGCTAAGCTAAGCTAAACAGCTGCTCACTCTAGGCTAATTTTTAGTGTACATGCATGGGAGTGGTATCCATCTTCTTATCAAACTCTTCACAACGATGTAAAAAGGGTATTTCCCAAAATCTATAGTTATGTGTAGCAATGACATTACCATTTTAAGTAAAATGGCTACCATTAGCCTTCCTATAAAAAGTACATTTGCACGATTCACACTTGAAAAAAAACCTTATAAAAATCCTATATGACTCAGCTGATCTACAGGACTCTAGATGTACATGTTAACCCTCCGTCTAACTGCCTAAACTACTGACATAAATCTGAACCATGGCAAATGTTTTAAACATAATAAGAAGTCATTTTCACATTCACATTCCCGCCCATTCAGTGACTTCTTCTTCTGCTGTTTTTTTCCAGCAGATGACAGAATCTTTGGCAGACAGTAAAGATGTTTTCATGATTTTTCAAAACAGGATTAATTATTCATCGCACCACAGAAAATAAAAACGTTACTAATAATTTAATAAGGATAACGAGATATGTGATTATTACCTGAATATTCAAACATAAGACAATGAGAAGGCTTATTATATTCTCCTGCTAAAGCACACTCGAGGTTTCAAAATTTACAGGTTTTCAAAGTGGGTTTTAAGCCGAGACACCTTTACAAGGAAGCATCTATATTTAATGTCAGATAACGTTTCATCTTCTTTGCCTACGTTTGGGGTGAGACAGGACATTTCTTCATCATCTCTTGCTACCTCGGCTTCTCTACCCTGACTAAAGCTGCATTTGCTTTTTCCATCTTAACACTACTTTGTACTCACTTTGAACAGACCTCATCACATCTCAATCCTATACATCAAAGAGCAAGGCCCCCCCTCCACCCCCACCCTCTTTCCACCCCTCCATCTTTCCTCGGCTTTCTTGATGTTATTCAAACCAGCACAGGTTTACTAAAGTCACACTTTGTAAATGCCCAGAAAGTTCCTGTCAGGTCTGAGATATTAGCCAACTTTTACCGTGAATCTTATCTCTCTGTGCCTCAGAGGTGCAAACCGTCCACTGTGATGCCTTGTCACCCCTGATTATATTAAGGATATTTGGATGGATCTCATGTACTGAGGAATATAACTGTGAATAAAAAAGCTGTGCTAAGTAGCTTTAGCTGCATCAGAAGCACTTTAGTTTGAATATGTCATTAAAATGGTACAATGCTGCTGCTTAGCTTTGACAAAGAAAAGGACATGTTGTAGTGAGGAGGAGATATTTCCACCCTAAATATTACTTAAACAATGTCTGTATGTAGGACAGTGTTCTGCTAATGATGCACAAAATGGAAAAGCAAATGTTTTATTCCCCTGAAATAGCTTCAAAGCACTCAATCACACATAATGAATCCTAACGTCCTTGAACGGAGTTAAAAAAAACTGAATCATATCTAAAATAGACTGCAAAGAAAGATTATGTGCTTTTGTTATCTCACAAAATAGCAACTCCACAAGTAGAAAAAGAAAGTTGAAGTGGCTGCATTCAGAGCAGCCATTAAAGAGACTATAGCTGTGTCTCAATTCAGGGGCTGCATCCTTCGAAGGATGCGGGCTACGAATGATGAGTCACTCGTAGCCTGAGGAGACCGCTAAGGCCGAACTGAAATGAGATGGTCTGGCCTACAGAGGATATCCTGTTTGCGTCACCAGCTGTTCCCACCCTTAACCTTGAGTCACCAAATGCCGCTACTGTTGCCTAGCAATAGGTAGCTAGCAGGCTAACTAGCTATCACAACTATCGCACGTAACATAACCTATTATTAAAGATAATTTCTGTCTGTTTTTTTAACATTTGTATTGCTAGCTATTCGACTGAGTTGAAACCAAAAACCACCATCTCATTTGAATTGGCGCACAATGAATCTTGGGATACATTGGGCCATGAAGGATGCATCCGATGGATCCTTCCGCAATAGTCAGCCGCACCTAAAGGACAGCCTTTGATGCGCTGCTGTACACAATCGGCCTTCAAATACGTCCTTCGAAGGATTCAGCCTCTGAATTGGGACACAGCTTATATTTGCTTTAGATGCTCTACTGTGGCTAAAAACAAGATCTGTTGTAGGGAACACTTTGGTTTTAATACCAAAATGGCGATTGGAAAGGGAGCAATTTACTAATTGCAAGTGTTGTACTTTAAATCCAAACCAACCCTGTCTGAAAACTTCAGTAAGGGAAACTTAAACCTGGCCACTACTGATTCCACCTGTTATAAAAACACCTGCCTCTGGTTAATTTACTCAGCTACAGATAATTATATAAATTCTGTGAGTTGGCCAAAATGCAAGACAGAAGGTCGAAACAACTCACTACTCTTTATACAGTCCACTCTCTTAATGCTGTCTGAATGGGTAGTGAGAAATACTGTAGTCAATGTAGTTACCCATAATGCATTGTGAAAAAAACGTACGACATTAACAGAACACTATATACTACGTGAGTAGGCTACTTAATTTGCCGTGTCTGAAAGCATTTTGTTAGCTTGCGATATAGACCTCTACAAACTAAACCCTAGAAAGCTATTAGGGAGTAGTGAACGGATAAATGAGGTGGAAAACATTGAACGTTTTTGCTGTTTCCAGATCAATATCCTTTCTGTTTGTTATGCTACACTACATCAGTCTTAGTCATGCTAGTAGCCATGCCCTCCAATTTAGTCAGCGACATCTATCTCCACTTTGGTGCATGCTAAAATTTCTCCACCAGCATTGATGGATTTTTTAATATCTTGGTTGGCAAAACAAAACATTCCAATCATCCACGCCTTGTTTTTAGCGCTAATTAGCAAATATTAGCATGCTAACACACAAAGCTACATTTGTGAACATGGCAGACATTATAGCAGCTAAACATCAGAATGGTAGCATTGTTGCTGTTAGCCTGTTAGCATACTGATGTTAGCATTAAGCTAACGGCAAAAAACTAAAGCCTGAGTGAGCCTCTCATGACCGTAGACTCTTTTACAAAGTGGACAAAAGCACGATGGAGGTTTCTTCTAATGCTTTATTTTAGCTGTTTGTATTAGTGTAGACATGAGATTATATTGTAATGCTGCTTGGTTTATTAAATGCTATATATACTACAAATACAAAGTTGATAGGAAATAATGCATTTTAAATTAACATTTCAATATTGGTTGGGAAAATCTCATGTTTTCCTGAGATAGCACAGCCGCTGAATCTGCAGCTTCAGATCTGGAGCCCAAAACATGACACACGGGGGCTGAGCATCACCATTTATCCACTTTGACCTGCAGCGATTAGAGCGTGTAGCAGATCAGAGGATGGGTCAGGCCTCCCATCTCTGTGCCTCTGTTTGGGAAATCACTGCCATTTGATCCAGGCCAGCCCCAGAGGAATGCTGCTCCTGCAGATATATTACAGGCCAGGAGGCTGCCAAACTGGCTTCTGGTGTGGGAGTGCGGCTCGGACATGGGCAGGCAGAGCTGGGAAGGGGTCAGACAGTGGCTCACACCGGGGGTTTGCTAAATGATCGTGGGTAATGTCTGCTGTTTGGGGTGGGGAGGCATAATGGTCGACTGGGAATACAGAGGCAGCGCAATTCATACAATATTGATTTCTCCGTATCAAAAGGGAGCCAAGCCGAGTTTGCTCCTCTTGGTGAGAGACTTACATATTGTACATGTTTGCTTCTTGAGATAAAAAGGGCTGGAATTCTTTTGGAGATAGGTATTTCTTTCATTTTCAAAGAGCAGCAGATGACTCGCATTACATCTCTAAATACCGCTTTGAAATCCCTTGAAAATCAGAGTGCTGCTCAGAAAACAACATAAAAGAGCTGCTAAAAGGGATTTTTAGTGGAATAAATTAAAGATGTATCGATTTACTTCCCAAATCACGTGCTGCGATCACCTGACTTTTCCCAGACCACAGAGAACCACTCGGGCTTTGTTTATTCAGATGGAGGGAGCAGAGGCACCAAAAGGCATGGATTATAAGGAAAAATCATCAGCAGGGGCCTTTGATGTCTAAATGAGGCATGTGCAACCCAGACCCCTCTCTTTACCTCACAACCGCCTCTTCTCACACACACACACACACACGCGGCTGCATAAACACAGACACATGCAGACGGTCTCGTGCACACACACACACATGCATGCATGCGTGCACATTAACACAGACATTAGTCCTCGGTTGCAAACAAAGACTCCAAACAGATATCTGAAGCTGAAGAGGATTTCCAGAACTTTTCTGAGATTTATTACCGCTCTCGTCATTTTGGACATCATACTCAAAAAGCAAGTCATGTGCTTTGAATTATAAGCCAAAATTGGTCATGTCCTGCAGATAATGCTGAAAAAGAGTAGTTCCTGCATCTGTTTTCACTAATGCCTGCAGAGGATGTTGTTACTTACAACCAATTTTTCACACTGAAATCAATCATTTCCCCTGACAGCAGATTTGGAACTTTGACTCCTTAAGAGATGTTTGCGTGAAGGAAAAAACACACTGAACTTTGTAGAAGTCCATCATTTGTCAGAGATATAACACAGGTAATTTATAACTGTGACCTAGCAGGATGAGTAACAAGTAAGAAGTAAGGAGGGAGACACAGATGTCAAGGAAACCAGGCCAAAAATAGATTAAATATGTAAATGAGTGATATTAAGCTTTGTGGAATCCCGAGTAGTTTTATACAATTAAAATATGTAAGAAAATAACAAACTAATAAGGTTTTGTGTTTGAAAAACTTTGTTAAAGAACATCAAATGAGTCAGTCTACATGTGCAAAATCACAGAGAAGTTGGAGTATGCTTTTCCACCTTGATTTTATGTCTGAGGAGATTATTCTGTTGGAATTGTGATGATGAGTAGTTTGGAAGTACATCCTGTTAACTACTCCCACTGACATTAAGAGGATTACGTAGGTAGCGTCAGACAGAGGCAACTCCTTCCGTTAAGTTGAGTCTTTCCTATCCCTTCCAAATCTCTGCTGCCGCTACGTCGAGCCTGTAATTTGCCTAAAACTGAAGGCATCCGCTTGAGACGCTGCGATACGTGGAGACAGACAGATCAATCAGAAGGCAGAGAGACAGCGAGAGGGTGGGAGCGTATTTGTCTCGAGAACATGGAGAGGGTTGGATCGTTTGTCGGGCAGATGCGTGTGGATATGGTGATGTGGCTGCTACTTTGTTGGTTGTGGTGGTGGTGGTGCTTGTGGGTTGAGGAGCAGCACCTGGTGGCGGCAAACCTCGTGGGAGGACATGTGGGAAGACGTTTAAGAGCTGAGGGAGGGAGCGAAAGTGAGACGTTCTGCTGAGGGTGGGTTTGACCTCAGTGTGGGTAAAACGGAGTCCACGTTCCCGTTGAGCTCCTCCAGCTGCAGCTGTAAAGCGCAGAGAGAGCTCAGGGCCACAAACAAAATCAATTCTTATTGACTACACCGTGTTATGCACTGAGGGGACATAACTAGAACCAATAAGTCAACGTGAACTTTTCTTCGCACCGTTTTCATTTCTCTCCTCTCTCATCCTTCAAACGAGCAGGTTAACTATCTTCCAAGGCGCGGTGGTAATTGCTCTCTGTGTTGTGGCTCCACTTTATCACTGTCTCTCTCTTGACATGTATGTTTACCACAACTATAATCTTCAAAAAGCCTGTTAACATAAGTAGCTCAGCTTTCATAAACCATAAAGTCAGCTCTGACTGATCCTCAGCACCATCCTGTTTACCACGCTGAGGAGCATAAGCAGCACTCTGATCATATCTGCCGCTTGCTAGCAAAGGCTTTCTTTCCGCGCACGCCTCTGTGACTCATTTCCAAACATGTTGTGTTAATATTCAGGATTGGGAGACAGGTGACGAGAGGTGGCATCGTTTTGAATGTGCAGCTTATACGAGTACGCTGTGTATGTGTAACTTTTTCACTCACAAACACGGGAAATCAAAGGTTGGAGCTGCAGATATCTGAGAGCGCCTGGAGTACAAAGTGCTTTAATGCTCTCTTTGCACCATAAAATGCAACATTTGGGGTTTATGGCTAAAGAGGGGGGGTATTTAGCTAGCCCGGTGTCAGATATGCACTAAAACAGACATTTACCCACATCATCTCACCCCCTGGTCTGCCTTGTTTCATACATGAAAGAAAAACCAGGCTAAGCACGTCACTTGCAACTCTCGGCTTTGTTAAATCACTTAGAAAAGACCCAACGTCCGTCAAACCCATTGAGGGGTTCCAGGTCATGCCCCGGCGTTTTGGCATTAATGGGAGCAGGGTGTAGAGTGTGCGCGAGTGTCTGGAGGGGTGGGGTAATTTGATTTCCACGGCTAATTTTCTGTTTTTTTTTTTCTCCACTGGTGTCCTGAAACACTCCAGGTCGAGCCGCAGCCCGGAGAGAAAGCGACGCGATCACCAGAGGCGACAGCAGGATGAGACGCAGGAAGGAGCACGGTCTCCAAACATCTGGCAGGGCAAGGCTTCTACGACTCGCTCAACCTCGAGATGAAAAAAAAAAAAGGCCCTCAGATCTGCGGGGATCAAAGTGTGCCCTGGGTGCCTGAGCCACCGTGGCCTCCCTCAGCATATTCAAATGGGGTTTCCTGAAAGAAGTCGGAGCCACAAGCAGAGCGGGGAAACGAGGCAGTGACGGTGAATACCTGAAAGTCTGTGTGCTCAATCATAAAAATACAAAAAGCAATCGTACAGCCCATGGCGGATTAGGATCTTTTTTAAAAGAATAAACTGAAATATCGTTTAAACAATGTTCATGTTCCTACGGGTAATTAAGTCTGAACAGAAATTAACCTTACAACAAAAAGAGGTTTGAATGAAATTAACTAAAACATAAATGATCAAAGCAAACTACCCTTCTTACAAAGAAACTTTTGCTTGTTATATGAGTCAGTAAAACCTTATGCTGTTCTGATACATAAACAATAAATCAACTTTTTTCCACTGTTACAAGTTTAAGACTTTTCTTCATACTAGATCAGCAATTGTGCTCTTCCTTGTTTTAAGACATTAACCCTTTTTACAGCGTTTTTGAAGGTGTAACACACACGGCGCTATTTTGCCCTGCCGGCTCCGCTGTTTACACTGACGCCATTTCGCCTCTGTTACTACCTCCGATGCCGGCTCAGAGGCGGAGCGACTTCGCCCCACTGTTCCGCCTCTGTGCGTTTTACATAGAAGACGAAACGTAACAGAGGCGTAATAATCCCGCATTGAACTGGCAGTGTAAAAAGGGCTACTGACACTGTTTTCAAAAAAGTTAAAACAAATTTATTTCTGTCAAAAAACGTTTGCATTTCCCTTCACCTACTTACAGAAAGTACTTAAGAACACAGACTTGTGTCTGTTATGATCAAATGATCAAATCTTAAAGAAAAACACATGCTTTGAAAATCCTTTAAATTGAACAATCTGAGTTCACAGCTGCTTTTCCACAGTGAGGTCACAACCTGTCAATAAGGGTTCTAGGTAGACATGGCTGAAGGGGTCACAAGCCTTGATTTGGGGATGAGTGCATTAGGTGATACAAGACAAAGTAGATGATTGTCCTCGGGGTCATGCTTCAAAAGCTCTACTTTGATGTTGTTGTAATCAAATAATTTAAACTCAATTTAAGCCAGTAGGGATCATTAGTGCAAAGGAATGTGACTTTTACACAACATATTATGTCGCCAGGTTTCAAACTAGAAAGAAATGAAAAAGCACTGAAGTAATTCTGCTAATATTGTGTGTTAAACAATGACTGGAAGCTTCAGGAAACAAAACATACATCTGAGCAAAATGCCCTCACACTGGCATTCACTGCAACGATTCCTCCATAATCACTCTGACATTATAAATTCATCAAACTCTGCCTCCCTTCAGCAGCAGTGATGCCTGGGAGCGGGGGGTCACCTGTATGCAGCATTACCGAATTAGCCGCTATCTAACCCAGACCTGCTGTGGCGTGCTGACACTAATCCCGGGCTCGCTGGAGAGCCCTGTCTGTGTTACATTATCATGTCTAATCCCCGTAATCTCTCAGCCGCGCCGCTAAACGCTATTTCACCTCCGTCTCCTACCTCATACCCCTCTAATAACATTAATGAAGGGCCGAGCCCCCATTACCCAGGCTACCTCGGCGGTGACGGCCGTAATCAGAGGCCCCCTGCACAGCCACCCACTCAGCCTTCCAGGCAGCAGGAATTAATGTAATTCATCGCCTGGGGCAAAAAGCAAACCAAACATATGTTCAACAAATCAGGGTTTGTGTATTTTCTTGTCACCGTTACTGTGCAGGTCTATTAGAGTCATTGATGAGATCCTTAGTGAAGGGCTCGCCGTGCGGGAGAACGAAAGCTTTGAAGTGCTCATGCCACTTCGAAAAAAGCCCCCCCACTTGCCACGAGACGTTTATGATGAGCTGACCTGGGTTATTAAAATACCTCAGAAATGATCACCCATAATGCTCCTCTCTTTTTGCTGTCAACGAAGAATGGCAGCAGAGGATTGGCTGGGATGAAAGGTTGAAAGGGGCCCCGTATTAAAAATGGCACTTTATCCATTAAAGCGGGATTTCTGCTGTCTCTTTGTGTAATTACCTGCACCCGCCAGCTCTGTGCTCGGGCTTACCTTGTTTACACTGCATGTCTCGCAGTCTAGCTGTCTCCCTGCAAGGCTTCGTTACACTGTCTTCTGCTCTGCCTTTGTCTCTCTTGATGTCTTTCAGTTGTCTGTCTCGGCTGTCGGGGCCAACCTTGAAAGAGGAGGCGTAAAAAACACACCCAGAAGAGCAATGTCAATGAAAGCAGCGGATAAATAGACACAAGTTAAAGCAAGCCCCGTAATGTGTGTTTTTTTCAATTTAGTCATGTAGACGCTGTATTCATTTATTTACAATTTACAATTTGGCACTCATATAACTCAAACCCATTAATGTGCTTTGCAATGTTAATCAAATGCTAATGCAATTGCATATCCCCCTTTGCTAGCCCTACCTCCTAGCAAACAGCAGCACACTGACTTAATTGTGAGGGTGAAAAACAGCTCATACAGACTTCCTCTCATATTTAATTTTATCTTTGAATAAAAGAGCTATAGGAAAGTATTAATCTGCTTAACATTTCTAAGTACATCCTCCAAAGGATTTTGCTTTTTTAATCTTACATATGCTCAGCAGAGTTACTGGCAAAAACTGTACATTTTCCTCATTTCATCCTTTCAACATCAAATGGTGAGCAGCAAAAATTGGATCAGACTTCAAAGACTGTGATGTGCTCCAAGTCACGGAGTGGCTCTTCTATTTCACATATTGAATCCGAGCAGGATATCAAAGTGCTACCAAAGAACCTCAGGTCTTTACTAAAAAAGGGGTCTAACATCTGTAGAAAGAGGAGCGCAAAGACAAATCACCTCAGGGAAGAGCGAGCATTTATTCTCAGCCGTGAATTTCCAGCCTTTTGATTCTCTCGTTCCCGTACCACCCTGTCTTCTCCGCTGAGATGGAGGTTGGAGCAAGAGAACTCTTTTGTCTCAAGGACTCAGAAAAAATCCCAAAGAATAATCTGGGTTAAAGCTGCTTTGTGGAGGAGCAGCGTTTTGCATACACGTCTAAAGTCAGGCATTAGAAAATGCTCATTGATATTCTGTTACTTACATTTCCTCTGTGTATGTGATCCGCATGTGCGTCTCTGCTGTTTGGGATGTGAGACCTGTGAAAGTAAAAAGCATATGAACATAAACATATTTGTTACTACATATTAATAGAGCTACTGTTTAATGGTATAAACAGCTGTGCTTTATGATCATTCCACTTGTGCAGAGCAGGAAGAAGATATTGTTCTTTGTGATCTTTTTCTTCTGCATTATTAAAAGAAACAAACACCAAAAGAGACAACATCTGCTAACCCAGTGCTGCATGCCAGCTGCACTCATGCTTCTGAGTGTAGAAAAACAAAAATCTCATCCAGCTCGGATTTTCGTGATGCAACTGGAGGCTCGTGCTGTTTGGACGCAAACCCAGCATTCATGCGTGGCAGAGAGAGGAGTGATATCAAAAGGGAAAAGAACAGCATGTAGGTGAGAACATAGATTTTACAGGAGGAAAATGGGCCAGATCATGTCAAAATAAATCTATATGGAGAGATTCCAACGCTGATTAAACAGAATTGTTAAGTGGAGGTTTGAAGTTTTTCTCACCAAGGAATATGATTGTAAACACGGAGAGAAAAATCCCAGATGAGGCTGCGCTCGGTTCGAGTATACAACAAGCATAACATTTTCAGATGTGTAAATCTAGTATTTTGGAGTTGGAGTCTGGAGAGAGACGCACGGCTTTGACCAAAAGTCACCCAAGACTTTTGAGATCTTATCACCCCGTGAGGAATATGTGCACTGACAGGCAATGTTATTATCATAATTATGTTGTGTCCTTTTCCTAACCTGCCGCACATAAACACCATTTTTTAGTCTGTGTGTTTTAAACTTACATTATAAAGTGTGAGTTGTGGTGCAGAGAGAAGCTAAAAAAAAAAGGAGCTAAAAGCCGTCATGCACACCACGTGTGTTGCTGTTCACTCGGTGGCTGCTCTCCTGCTAAGCGCATACTTTCTTAATGACCGGCCGGCCCATATGCTGAATAAACACAAAGTCTGCAGCTCGTACATCTGGAGACCAGTGCAGCGCCCAGCCCCATTTGTGGTCAGACAAGTGTGGTATCTTGGTGGAAAGATATTTATTACGTTTATAAAAACTCAAAGAGGTGGTGCGTAGGGAGGAGCTTTCTCTCCTGCTTGAAACAACAGAACATAACTGGGCGAGACAACACCGTCCAGCAGGGCTCAATGTGAGTGATGGGTATGCAGGACCTTTTGCTCCAGAGGCACTCTCTAACCTTGGTCTCATTTTTAGGTCATATTAGAAGAAGATGAAACCAATAAAGAAATAACAAAAATCTAACCGTGGAAAAATAGTCCCGAACCCTGAAGGACAAGAGATGTCAAAGCTCACCCCGTATGTTCCTCCTTGGTGGTCTTTCCTCCCGCCTCAGGGTGACATCTGTGCCTCTGGGGTCTGCGGTCCCGACGCACCCGATGGCCTCTGTAAGCTGCGCAGGATGAGAGTGTCAGACATGCTCTCGCATGGACAGAAAACCATGTACATTTAAACAACAATATAGTCCAGAGAGGTAGTTATGGTTCCAATGAACACGATTTACAACAACCTATGAAAGCACTGAAGCAGCCTTGTATTAATAACACTTAATTTGTAGGAGGAAGTGAAATGTGTTTAGCATCAGTATGAGGAGTGGGGAAACACTGTGTGATTATTGAGACATACTGGGCTCAGATGGACGGTAAACGCAGCCCGCTGACTTCCTCCATCGACCGGCATTGTGTTTTTCTTGTAAAATTATATGCGCAGGAAAAGAAAGCTCAAGTACATTGTTGAGCCATGGTTCTATTTTGCATGGTCTAATCTGATCGATGGTGAGCATGTCCCCCAGGCCCTGCTGAGATCTGAGAAGCCACCAGGCTCATACATTTGAAAGGCATCTGTTTATTTTCAGAATGCAAATGCAGCCCACCTCAAAGGCTATAAGCTGCAGAGAACACACAATGTGAATGTGCTGGAGTGCTCCGCCGGGGGGCTGAGGCCCCACTTATGTCAGGTTCAGACCCCCCCACCTCCCTCCTTCCTGAACCCCAGCGGCCACACACAAACACACTTCTAGAAAAAGAAAGACAGCAGCGACAGAGAGGCTTTCCTCACGCCGAAACCATGTTTACCCATTCTGCAGCGTTATTTACAAGGGTTTTAATGGAGGACATTTACACAAGGTGTGCAGGCGACTGAGATGCTCCATGTGCCAGATGAGGGCAGCCCTTAGGAGAGCCGGGGGAAACAATGCCAAATCTCCTCCCCCTGCCCTCCTCTCTCCTGCCCCTTTTGGCACCCTCCCTTGTCCTCCAGTGAGAGGCTCCAAAGAGGAGGGGGAGGAGGGGGGGGGGGGGGGGGGGGCCCGGGAAGGTTAATGTGCCCACTTTGATCTTCGTCAAGGCACACTGAGTAAGAATTAATTTACATTTCAGATGAAAAGGTTGACAGTATAAAAAGGCATCTTGTTTCTGGTATGTGAGAGCTGTGTAATAGGCCAGGAATTTGAGAGAGGAAGTCGTGAGGAAACAGAAGGGATAAGCCCCTCTCTTGCCTTTACTGGGAAAGAGATGAAAGGAAAAAAAGGATCTCAGTATGCACTGTTCTTCTGAAACATGGGGACCAAATGCTGCCCAAACTTTCAAAAGCTTTTCTTTATGCATTATTAATTAATTATTACTGTTTCGGAGGCCACTCATTGAGATCAAAAAGGTGTTTCACAAAGATGGAAGGTTTTCAGGCCTTTATTTCTTCCCCTTTTGAAAATGAGGGGAAAAAAGTGGCGCGTATTTCCACCGGACACGGGGCGACATGAGGAATTCCAGCGGTCGGCACTTGAATATCTAACTTCAGAGGAAAAATGTTAACGTTTCTTTACCTGACTGAATGCGAACTGCGGCCTCTTCCCGCTCCTTTTTTATTTGCTTGAGGTTCTGCCGAGCAACATGGCCCCTCCAGGCTAGAGAGAGAGAACAGACAGTGTGTGTGTGAGAGAGAGATTGCTGACCTGCCTCTGTGAAACAAAATAGACTGCACATACTACACAAGATCCCACTTCAAAACACTGCTAAACCAGGTGGCAGAGGGATGGATCCCTTTGAACTCTCTGTGGTTTTATTGTCTGCTGTGAAGCATTGCTCTTAACCCTCGTAGGTCAAGCTGTGGTTATCAAACTCATCTCTTTTATCAAGACTCGCCCGCACATAATAGACTGGAGGTCATTAAGAAACAGGAGGTCAGATTCACATCAAATTCGCACCTGTTTCATAATTACATCTACATTTTCAAGTATATTTGGATGTTATGGACTGAAGCTTCTTTCCTCTGTCCACTGTTGAACTGATACGAGCGTACCTGACTGGATGATGATGGCTCCGCGGTTTCTCTTCTCCTTCTCTTTTCGGTACCGCCGGGCGCCCAGCCAGCCTTTAGTGTAAGCCTGCATCACCACCACCCGAGCTATCACCTCCCTCAGCAGCAGGTTCAGCTGCTCCACGTGGTAGTACCTGAGAAAGACCTGACAGGATGTTCAGCCCAGGTTAGAATAACCACTTTTTTATAGAATTGGATAGTTTGGAAAATGTTTTATACATTAATTGTTGGCACATGTGATACCTATTGAACAAAAAACACTGATTTCTTTATTGTTTCATATTACCTTAGTGGTCCCCAGCACCCAGCCTTCCAGTTTGGCCCGCTTCAGGATTATAACAGCATTTTCTTTGCTCCTCTCAGGCATCTTGTGAGCACGAAATGCAAGGTAGTAATATCTACAAGAGACAGGGTAAAACTGTTAAAGATTTTTTCTTATATAGTTCAGCACTTCAAGAGCACAGTCGAGTTGTAGCAAAAGTTTTGTACTCGATATTTAGTTTGATGCTTTGCAAGCTTGAGTTTAAAGCTTTGCAAAACTCATCAAAAATTACATTTTTGAAAATTATAGTTAAGAATGGCTTTATAAGTGTTATTTTTTATTATTATTTTATTTTATTTTTTGGCCTTTCATGCCTTTACTGAGAGAGGAGAGTGAATAGTGTCAGAGACAGGGGAAGAGAGTGGGGATGACAAGCGGCAAAGGGCCGGGGGCGGGAGTTGAACCCGGGGCCGCCGTATTAAGGACTACAGTTTCTCTATATGGCCGCCGATTTAACCACCTATTACCTTAGACTAGGGTGGCAGTGGCTCAGTGGCATAGTGGGTCTCTCAATTGGAATACTGGCAGTTTTATCACCTACTTCTGCTATCTACATGTTAAGGTGTCTTTGGGCAAGACCAATGACTGTATAGGTACAACGTGTCTCCATCTGCTTTCATTATGCGGAATTGATGCCAAAATATCTCCCATGATAGGTGCTGCCATCTTGCGATGGTGACGTCATCTGGAGCCAGAGATCGGCAGGGGGAGCAGCTTTAGCCACTTCTGCTAAAACACACTTAAATTACCGAGAAAAAAAACAGCATCCCGCACGCCGGCGTATTAAACAGCAGAACAGCTTCTTGTGTTGGTCTGAAGCAGACGTTCACAGATATGGAAACTTCAATGACTGTAGTGACTGTTTTAGTTACGTCTCCTCTCGTTGTTCCTCCTCTACTCTGCTAATCCGGAATAGATCGGCTGCAGGAGCCGGATATGTCAACAGAGCTGTCAATCATCCTTTTTACAGCATCAAATAACTAATTAAAAATAATTTTGTCAGAAAAATGAACACTTGGACATAAATCAGCATGATAAGAACTAACTATAATGACAGAAACCATGTTTGAGAAACATTTATTTGCCGTGTATTTTGATTTTATAGTTTTACTCATGTCCCATCTGTTAACATGGAGGAGGCGGGCTATATGACCTCTGCTGCAGCCAGTCAGCAGGGGGCGCTCAAATGTTTTGGCTTTCCTTTTAAGGAGCTGTCATGTTGTCCATCTTTTTATACAGTCTATGGGCAGGACACTGCTCCTGAAGGCGTGTGAGAATGTGAAGAGTGTGTCATGACGGGATTTAAGTGGTTGGAGGAAAAGAAAAAGTGCTGTATACAGTAAGTGCAGTCCATTCACCATAAGGCAGGGAACAGGGGAAACAGATAGCCTGGCTCCGTCTAAAAGTAACAAAAAAACAACTAGTCGCACCTCAAAATCTCAGTAATTAACATGTTATACATTGTTGTTTGTTTAAAAGTGATTAAAAACTAAAAAGGTAAATAAGTCCCCCACTGTCAGTTGCTTCCTCGGGAGTGGTACTGATCTCATCATCCAACTCAAAGCAATAACATTATTTATTTCAAATAATGTCAAAATACTTTTTTGTTCTTTATTTTTTTTTAAGATGTAAAATAACAGTTGTGAAAATATGAGCTCACTCACAATCAACACTTCTACATTTAAAAGACAAACACCACATATTTGTGCGAATTAGTGCTAACTGTGAAATTTAGGATAACTGGACAGTGAAGTATCAGAACCTAGAAGTATTTTGTTTTGATACCTCAATCGAAAAATGAATTAAAAAAAAAAATCCTACTCTTCCGTCACCGCCAACATTAATGCAATTTAACTCTTTCATCTTTCCCACTTTCTTGGCCCAGCTGGTCACGGCAGATGGCTGTCCGTCACAAAGTCCAAATGCATGCTCATTGGTGGATGATTGTTGGGTCTCTGTAAATTATATTACATAGGTCTGGACCTCAATTTGTAAAGTGTCATAAGATAACTTTTGTTGTGATTTGGTGCTATATAGATAAAAAATGATGACAACTTTCCCCTCACATCTACTGGAAGCATCCCCACAGCTGGAAAGTTGCCTGCTCACTCAGAGCAGAAAAATGAGCCTGACTGAGACATGAGTCGTCAACAGAGGCCCTTTGTTGGGAGCTCTTTTGAATGAATCATCGTCTCTTATTTCAGTGGCCACAGAAAATGCCCATCAGCCCGGCCCTATCAGTGTTCATCAGCTCCACTGCATGTTTATCGCTCACATTGTCTGGATCCGTCCACTGATCCTCTTGTTGTAGTTTACAAAATACCAGCATAGGACCAAAATGGCTCTAACTGTTTGCTCAGGGACATCAAGGCTCCAAAACGGCTGGTTCATCTCTTGTGTTCTGGAGTTGGTCAAAAAAGAAGAACAACAAGAAGAAGAAAAACTTCTTTGAACTTGCCTCCCCGCCTCGGTCTACAGCCTTTCATTCTAATTCCTGTTGATACCTGTTATTTCTTTGATGGTAAATACAAAGCACTGCTTGGCAACATCAGACGAGCCTTTGATATGAGAGCACAAATTTAAATCAGTTTTCACTAAAGGTGCAGTTTAGCCGGTCGGGTCTGTCTGTATGACTTCTGCCTGGCTTAGGTAGGATGATATGGATTCAGTAGTGAGGTTTAAAAGTAGTCTGAAGAGCTCATACACCCTCTCATTCACACACTCATGCACAGGTGCTTGCGGAGTAAACAGTAGACTCATCTTCCAATAATTGAACACTCTTTAAAACTAGGACATTCAGGGAGCATGTGGTCATTCAAAGTTTTAGGTCACAAAAATTTTAAAGCTTCCCTGAAGCAGTGAGACTAACCAGCCATCTCAGAAGCTTTCCTTCCCACAGGCCACAAGCCCAATTTAATTAAATTTTATATCATATTAAATCCTCCACATTAGAGGTGGCTGGAATATTTTTCAAAGGAAAACTGATCAAACATAAGTTTCCCTGTATTTTCCCACAGACTCGTCTAAGTGTGTGTTTTCCTAACAGAGCTGGGGATGTGAAGGTGTGCGCTTTGTAGATTTGCTGCTCGACATTTGAACAGGAGCGTGTAACACTTATTAACATTTATGTTATCCTGTCCCACATTTTGAAAAACAAAAACACCCTTACGTAAAGTCCTGCTAATGATGAAATCTTGTTTTAATTTTGCTTTAATGTAATTCCGATGGGACACACATCTGAGCTTTTCCAGGTCACTGAGTTGAAGAACAAACTCTTTATAAATACATTAAAATGCATCACCCCTTATAATCACAGTTCCTCCCTGTTTGAATTGTGTCCATATTTTGCAGAGCGGAGCATCCACCCTGTTAAGAGAGCTGTAGGATTTACTCTTGCACTATCACTAATGACTGCCAATTAGTCAGCCTCTTGCTCTGCTTAACTCGTACCCCTATCTAATTAAAGAACGCGTGTTTTTGTGTGATGCAGAGCACGGCTCTCCTGTTCAGCTCCGTCTCTGGGGTTGTGTTGACGATCAGCTTGTGTGTGTGTAGGTGCTGCCTGTCTGGACGCCTCTCTCACCTGTTGACAAACTCTTCAAACAGGATGCGGTGGGAGTAGCCTTGCCGGCGGATGTTCACCGTCTCCAGGATTCCCGTGTAGCGCAGCTGCACCATCACCCTCTCCTTGCAGAAGCGCAGCGCCTGCCTGTCGTCGTTTGGTTTAATGCAGCGCACGAAGTGGGGCTTACCCACCACCATCTTAGACAGCAGGTCCATCAGGGAGAACTGCAGACACACAATGGGACGACAATAAAGAGTGGGCAGAGATGAGGAGGGAAAAACAGTTATCATATGAAGTCACACAATCAGTTGTTTTTAACTATTTGCACTTCCTCTTGAGGATTCTAAATGTGTGTCTTTGATAACAGCAGACAAGCTGGAAAGTTATCAGAATATATCAGTCCCAACAGGTTCTGACAGACTATTTTATGTAAAAGATATAAATCATGAGTTAACAAGGAATAAAAAAAATAAAGCAACAGTATTTTTTCTGTTATTCTTTATCATCAGTTGTGGTAATGTTTAAAAATTGCGTTTAAAAATAAAGTAAGTGTTTGTTTTATCATCACTGTATTAAGTTCTTATGGCAAATGTGCAGACTGTTACATTATAACAGATCTAGCAGACATGGACCAACACTGTCATTCATTTGGAGAAGAGTTTCCGACCACCTGGAGAATTAAAGTTCAATATTAAACTCTCCTTTTGGCTCCGTTTTGGTCTCTACCAACCCCTGATGCTAATATTTAGCTCTCTAGCTGCTTTACGCTCTGCACCAGCTTGCTTACTTTGTGTGTCTCCTGTTTGGTGTTGGAACTACTGTTAATTCTCAAGTTAACTCTACTGAAGAGACATTGCTTTACCTGAGAAGGACTTAACTTGAGAGACTTGTACGTACTGAGAAAGTTCCTTGTTGCTTTGTTATGATATGATGTTACTGCTATTGTCTGTAAAAGCAAACTCATCACATATTTAGTATGTTTCCTATTAAAAGCCTTAAATCTTTTCCTTTTTATTAAACAGTGATAAATGTCTACAGGAAGTGCTGTGTTTAATGAAAAGCAAACTGAAATTGAGAAAGCAAAGTAGAATTCAAGATTTAATTACCAATGAGCGCAAATAGTTTCTTTTTATGAACAGAAACTGAGAGAAACATGAGGGTTATGTTGTTGTTGCACTGATGGAAATTTAGATTACGCTGAATTTACTGTGTCAAATCTTTTAATCAAATCATATATGTGTACACCTCTAGAGGGAATGATTCATGTGTTTAAGATGATTTCTGATGTGGATTTTAGCTAATTTTTTAACGGTTTTAGTTGTTTCAGTACATGTATACAGCAGGTTAAAGTAAATTAAATTTGTATGACTTACTAATACTACGATTTGATTTACATAAATGCTCTGACAAACTCTGGCAAAATTTGGCTGTTTCAGAGCACAACCTGTTTTTTTTAACATATTTTCTTACATCTGGGTTTGAAGTGGATCCTTCTAGATGCTTCTCTCACAGAGGTTTGTGACGAGCTGAAACTATGCTCAATGTGTGGTGGTCTGCTGGCTTTAACTCCACTGATCCTACTGCCCATACTATGTTTTAGGCATTTCCAAGCAGAGTGTGTGAGCACTTTCTTTCATATATTTCCCAGAGTGGTATAGGAATTAAATATGTACGTAAGTTGTAATATAAAGAGTTGTAACACCTTTAATTGAGACGTATGATTCAAGCTACACCATCAATATCTATGGGCTAGTTTAGAGATTTTGTTTTGTGTCTTTTTTTTTGCTTTCTTTCAAGACTTCATTGGTACATTTTTTTTAAATTGTGGAACAGATTTTTGCAGCGACACCATCATGATTTCCCAGAGGAGTACATCACATGTTCAACAGCAGCATGAAAGAGAAACACCTACACGGAAGTAGGACGCTACAGTCTGTCTCCTCATGCTGGTGGTTTCTCCTGGGTGACGCATCATCTCCATGGTGTCCACCTGAACACAAAAACAATGAGTGAACACACTGCATGGACAAACAGGCCAGAATCAGGCCAGGTGACTCACTGCGCAGGCAGCAGATTGAAATGAGATGCAGTTTATGTGCAACCTGCCGACTGTGAGAGATAAAGGTGTTTTTCCAGCAGGTCTCCTTCGTCTAAATGGGCCAGTTGGGGATACACAGCTGTACTAACTGTGCCGTCTGTAAAACCTAGCCCCATAAACACTTAAAACTAACAATCTAGAGAATAATTCTGCACTGCTGAGGGGCATGGGAAAATTGCAGAGCATTCTGAGTAATGAGACTAGCCGTCACCGAGCAGACAGTCATCCCGAAGACGACGGATTAACGAGGACACAATATAAGCTTTCTAATGGCCCTCGTGGTTCATGGCTTCATCAAAATTAATGATGCAATGGATATTTTATAGTAAGTCTACCAAGCAAAGTGCATATCTTAAAATTTTATTTCATCCTAGAGCGGAGATAGAAAGGTACGACAACTGTTTTCTGAGTTACATGAAGGGAATCGGGCGCTTTGACACTTTGCTAGTTCGACTGAGATCACAAAGAAGCACAAACGGTATCTAGAAACACTTTTCTAACAACGTCGCACAACTTTAATCTGGTCCAACTTTTTCTAAGAGTTTCTGTCAACTTTTCCAAACTCTGATTGAGAACATGACGACATACATATTACATCAATCACACTGAGTTGTCATTAAGACGGCCTCTCTTGTTGGAGAATAAGCGAGTAGGTGCTGAGGGGACGTTCAAGAAAGTAGAGCAGATTGTTTCCAGTTATTTTAGCCCCTCATTGAGTATTTCTATAATCTAAAAAGATACAGCACAAAGCTTTTGTTTACATTAGAAATTGTGAGGCTGCGTGAAAAAATTGTTCAAAAGAAATCATTTACATTTTCCAAAAGCCAGACTGTGATTGATGTTTGGAAGCTGCACATGATTCAGAGTTAGTGGAAAAACAGGTCAAGTTTCAAAGCTGATCAGCAGATTTTCAATGTATTTTCTGTGATTTAGAAATACATTCAGACACTATTTTCTTACCTTCAAGAGGTATTTGGGTGACTGAGTACGGCATATGTCGGTGAGTGACATGGACATAAAAGAAGAGAGAAGTGGATAGACAAGAGAGTGACCTTTAAGGGGGGTTTCCACCGTAAATCATAATGTGATTTCTTTGATCGCTTTAACAATCAAAGAAACTGTTGAAATGGGTGAAGATATTTTCAGTTTCATATCTTACAGACATTATGATTTGACCAAATGTTTCCCCTTAAATAAAGTAAAACAGACACAATGAAAGGAAACAGCTGGAGTGTGAATTCATAGGTGATGAAATAAGAAAGCACCTGCTATCGCTAACACACTATAATCTGTGACACCATGAAAATACATGAAGAACCTCAGTGTGAATATGACTTATATTGGCAGTCAACACTTTCAGTGTGCTTCCTAGAAATGACTTGGAGTGTTGATACATTAAGGATTATTGCAGTCATGAAGCCATCGTGGCCTCTTAATAAAGTTATGATCTAGAAGATCTCAGTTTCGTTCTCTTTAGCGGCACCTATGGCGATACATGGTAATTGCGGGAGCACACTTCCAGTTCCACTTTAGTGGGCCCTAGGCTCAATCATTGTTTTACGTCATTCAGCGATAGATAGTGACTTGACAGACATTTATTGAAATGAAAATCTTCTAGATTATATCTGTTAGTCGCTATCTATCGCCGAATGAGGTAACACAATGGTGATTGAGCCTATGGCCCACTGATGAAAGCCTTTGCATTTGCAGTATATAGTATTATTACAGACTGGGTGTCTGTGGCGACATTTGCGGAAAAAATTCCAAGCGGTGCCCAGTTAGTGATGCATTTTCCATCATCCAGCAGTGGTTGGTCTGCCAGAGAGGGTAGGCGGAGCTAAGCGGCTGCTTTTCCGGTCTCTGCAAGTGTTGCGAGTAAACAATAATCTACTATGGCTGAACAAACAAAGAAAAGATGGATGGCTACAGATACAACTTCAAAAATAAGTGAAAATCCAAAGAAAAAGAAACAAATTTGACGCTCAGATGAAGGCAAACAGTCTAAAGAGGAAAGCGACCGTCAGCGAGGAAAATCAAGAGTTACAACCGGAGCCAACTGTGGACGTCTGGTTATCTGGGAAGTGTACTCCCGTAATTACAGTTTATCACCATTAGGTGCCGCTAAAGAGAACGAAACTGAAATCTTCGAGATTACAACTTTAACAGACATTTATTTAAATGAAAATCTTTTTCATTATTATAGATTATAACTTTAAACACACTGAAGTCTGTGTGACACCATGAAAAGGTGCTGAAATACACTTATTAAGGACCTCAGTGTGATTATGATTAACACTGGGAGTAAACACTTTCAGCATGCTGCCTAGAAATGACTTTTAAGTGTTGCTACATGAGGAATTATCGCACTCATGAAACTATCACAGCCTCTTATTAAAGTATATTGATGCCATTGTCTTCTGTGACGACCTACAAACAGTTTCACAACACTATAATACTCATTAACAACCCAACAACAATAGTTAGTAACTCTAAAAAAAACTCTTTCATGCCGTAGACACCAAATGCCAGATGGCGATGCTGCATCACCACAAGCAACACGGCAAACATAACAGGGGTAGTCAATTAATGTGGCTATGCTCCACAGCACATGTTTTTACTGGGTTTCTTATGGTGCGATGCCTGTGAGCGACTCATAAAAACACATTATGTTTGTTCTCAGGTGGTTTGTGCAACAGGAGCGCGAGCCTCACCTTGGTGCGTCCTGAGCTGAGCTGAGGCGGCAGAGAGCGGGAGGCGGCGGTGACCCGAGCTCTGGACGTCGCCAGATTCCCTGTAAGAAACCAAGCCATAAAAATAGTCATACGTTTGAACAGTTGTAGGAAATTAACATGGAGACACAGTTAACACATTTCCTCTTATTTTTATAAGTAGAAAATACAAGTAAAAGAAGAGACAATCTGCTGTATAACATTAAGAATAGTCTTTATACTGCAACACAGTGTTAAAGAGTGCAGGAGGCTCAATGTGAGACGAATCCCTTGGACTCAGGAGTACAGCTGCGTGCACAGCAGTCCAACAGCCCCACACACAGCGGAAAGGATATGAACATAGCATATGCAAGACAGTCTGAACATTTCAAAGTTTCTGCACAAGATGTCCAAATGTTTTCTCTGGCTATATCTTCAGAGGCTAAACTGTGATTAATAGCAGTGAAAGAAGCCTTTGAAGCAGGATTGGTGACATCAAAGTCCTAATCCATGGGTGGCAGGATTTTTATAATGAGTGGGAAGTATCTTAACACATTTCAAAGGGTTTACTCCATGAATAAACAATAGCTGCACAGATGTGCCACACACACCTTTAGAAAAATACGTCTGCAGACACAGGAGGCAGCGTTACCCAAGCAGCCGTGTGTGGCAAGGAGGAAAACCTTTGTAAGTTTTTAAGATAAAGCTGAAGTGACAGGGCAACAATTGTTCTAGATTTTATGCCGCGTGCAGGCGAACTTCGAAAATGCAAATGTGAAGTCGGCTTCTGCTGTAAAATTTCAAAACTCACGTCAGTCGTTCGGGACATAGTCTGACAAGGAGCCAGAAAACTTAAACACCGGATCAGCGACGGAGGACTCGGCAACATTAAGAGTGTATTAGAAGCATCAATCAAACACTGGGAGAGATCAAAATCAATTTATGATGGATTAATTAGGAGCCAGACCTCTTCTAACTTTAGACAAAGAATGCCTCGCGCGTGCCAAAGGTTTTAAAGTGAGGCGGAGAAATGTGGCGTCTCATGGGCAAACACACACACACAGAAACGGACACACACATGCTGTAGTCAAAACAAGCCAAAACATATGATGTGGGAGCACTTCAAAGGACTCAAACGGTCTTTTAAGCTAGCGATGATGCTGCTTTCTGCGTTTGACAGTTATCTGCTAACTTTTATTTATTTATCTACTCATTTATACATTTTGTAAATACACTCAAATCCAGATATTTTGTCACACTAAAATATGCACTTTTAAAATGTGCTTGGATGAGCATCCACATGTTCAGAATCAGAGCCTAAAATTAGAAGAAAGGAACGTGTAAAATATGATAACATGGAAATATGAGCAGCAAATTGCTTATTATAAACACATGTTTGTGAGCGGGCCTTGTGTTTAGTTTCAAGGGGGACAGATTTTACAACCTCCAACGCCCCTTTGGCGCAATCTTAACACAAAAAAAAACACCACGCACACACACAAAAAAGTATGATCTCTGAGAACAGGAGCTGTTAAACTGTGTCGGGTATATTAGCAGCACACAGGCAGGGAGGGCCCCGCTCCAATTAGCCCAGAGTAAAGCTGGATGGATTAATTGGAGTGGGTCTTGTGCAAATGAAGTGCGCTCTCTCCTCTCCCCATTAGTGCTGCTGGGCCAGATCATCTGAGCACATTTGTCATGATGAATTAGCGGCTGCGAGTGGAACGGGCTCGTGGAGTGTCACTGTGCTTTCACGCCTCTCACTTCCATGACACCATCAAGGGGAGATGAAGGGGCTGCGCCGCGATGAGAGAAACTATGACAGTTGTACCTAAGCCTCGCAAATGGACACTCGCTTGCTTTCTTCGTGTATTCCTTGGCGGGTCGTATTAATTCATTCTTCTGGCGGGTTTCATATCCCCTCCTGACTACATGATTAGAGCACGGGTTAATAGTCAGTATCCTCAAAGATTCCTGCCTCTTGAGACATGAAACCAAGGGAACACCTGTGATGTCCGGCCTGAAAGAAGACCTTCTAATTTAGATACAGTGGGGAACTTGTCTAATGATGTGGTGGATAATTATTCAAACCACAGAGACGGGCAAGAAGAAGGAAGATTTGTTCTTTGACAGAGGATTCAGTTAAAGAAAAAAGGCCATGTGTTATTAGTTACAGCTGGAGGCCATTTTTACTTTCAGAAACAGACTTTTGATGGAAATAAAATAAGATACAAAGATTGTTTATTAAGAGAGGAGAGCAGGTGAGGGGAATATTTCCCATCAGGTCATAACGTCTCGAGAAACAGGCGGCGGAGGAGCGTCCCACTGATCGTCTCTGCTTCACGCATGTTGCTCTTGGCATGGACTTCCAGGACAAACACAGAGCGCGGCAGTGCAGTGTGTGGGGAAGGGAAGTGGAGGGGGGGCAGAAGAGAGAAAAAGCCTTCCTTGGCATCTGTGCATTCACTTTGAAAATTAAGCCCAGCAAGAATCCTGTAGGAAAAAAAAAGCTCAAGCTGGCAGTTGTATTGGGGTTCTATTGACAAGAATAGTCAATGTGCTTGGGATTAAAAAGCAATCCTGCGTTCAATATGACACCTCCCTACATGCTTTTATGAGTGCCAGTGTGCGCCTTGTACTTCAGAAGCTGTGGATCGAGCTGTCGACACGGGGGACAATCAAAGTTGTAAGAGAGAGCAGCCTTCCCGAGCTGAGTGAGCAGACGCTCGCTGGATATCTCCGCCGCTCTCCCGCTCTCTTTTTGAAAACATGTGATCTAGAAACTCAACTCAGCACCCAAGCAAATGAGATTAAAGCACCCATAACCCCCCGCCACCCACCGCACCCTCCATAACCACCACCGTTTATGCCTAGAGATGGCTCCGGGGGCTGTTGATTTAAATGCCATCCACTACTGTCAGAGCAGATCAATCATAAAAAGCATGGTGTAATTGGCTTTTAGTGACACAACACAGTGTTGCATTTATCAAAGGATGTTGTACCATGTGACTTAGGAGAGCTGGCTCCCTGCTATTGATGTGCGAAGCCGTCAAAAATCCCACTGCTGACTCAAAACATTCTCCGATACTGCGATTTAGGGAGAAATTGAACAAAAGTATTACTTGGTGAGAGGGAGCGAGTGGAAGCGGAGCGGGAAGACTGTGGCGTTTGCCCACTGGGATGAAAAAGGCTTCTGCTGGGAGAGAACAAAGAGGCAAATGTGTCATATCGCAGGGAGAAGCCCGTCATTTCAGGAGAGGGGGATCTCCTAACATGAAGGGAGACGCTGAGGGCTGCAACTGTGGCTTCACATGAAGATGGAAAAAGAATGTAAATTGCTCGACATACAAGGTGGACTTGACCTTTTGACCTCTAATATCCCTGGAGGATGTTGTCTCTTTTATTAACCAAACAGATTTAGAGGTATAAACAGTTCCCTAAAGAGAGAAACTCAAGGAATGTCGTCACTCACAAGAAATGTAACACCTGAGATAGAGTGGGCTTAATTTATGGGTTGCATTATTAGATGTATTACGGTAAAATTAACCCTGTTTTGAATAAACATTGTTTTCCCCACATATCTTATTTTAAAGTGTTAAAGAAAAAACATAAATGGGGACATCAATATCGAGGAAACATACATTAAGTCTCATTTCATTGGGCACACATCACTCTGCACGTCCTCCCTTTTCATCGCACTCTAACAAAGGACTGGCAGTCTGGAGATGCTGTGTGTGCAGATGTGCTGTTCTACAAGCTGCTAGGCCAGACAGCCCTGCAGCCACACACACACACACTCCCACAGAGACCCATATACTGTGACCGCAGGCTGCCCAGGCCCTGGCAGGCCGCACCGAGCCCAGCCAATTCAAACACGGTGATCCCCATGATCTGGGAAAAGGCCCCAGCTCTGATGAATTTGTCCATGCAAATACATCCCATTTCCTCTGACAAAACACCACCACATGTCCGAGCCTCAAGGAGCCGCATTCTGCAGGGCTCAAGTGGCCTTGCTGTTCACCGCCTGGGAGCTTTTTTTTCACTTTCCGGGGGCGCTCTGTTTCCTACTGTTCTTCAGACATGAACTGCATCTGAGAAAGCATCACATTTTCAATCTGGCACGTGGGATGAAGGTGTCTGGAGAAATATTTCATAAATTAGGACAGTGTGTGTGTTTGAAACTTTAAACAAGATATAAAAGAGTAAAATTCTAATGTTTGGCTGGAATATTCCTGTTCCAGTGTCGTCTCATATGTGCACAGAAACACTAACATTCCCTGCAAGTATGTGTGTAGTGTGACATCCTACATCCAGTGTTTTATCTCTGGAACTGTGTCAGTCTGCAGGTCTACGAGGGTGTCCCCTAGTGGTGACACTGCGACGAGACGACCCAGAGTGTGAAACCACCCCGGTGTAAAACAGATCAGTTCCATCAGATCCCCCCAGATAAAGGTAATTTCACAGATAACAGTGAATCTATAATGTGAAGTAAAATGCAAATTAAATCCCCCCACCAATTTTACCCTGAAGAGTAGATTTATAATTTTCTTATGCTATACTGTATCTCACTTTAAACGGAGCTCCATCTTTTCCAGAATGATAAGCCGGAGCCGAGTGTTTCATAGCTTTTATCTAACTAGATGATCTGTGCTTTCACAAACTGCAATAAGAAAATAGGACCTCCAACTCCCAAAAATTAAATAAATACTGCGAGCATTTTTGCAGTTAAACTGCTTTTAAATGAACAATAAGAAAGCAAAAGAATCTGTACACTTCCTGTGAGCTTTGGTGGCGCTTTTAAAGAGAAAAAGTCCAGAAAAATGATCCCATTGGTCTCTTCCAGCAGTCTGAGTGGCAGGACAGACAAAAGTGCAGAGGAAAACAGGAAATAAGGAAGCTTTTAGACCTAATTGACAATATGTCATTGGCAGTAAACATTACAGCACATCTAAGTATCAATTCAGGGCACTGAAATAAAGTGTGCACTGAATTTGTTGTTATAGAGTACTCCTCTGAAGCTGTTAATTGCAGAGGGGAAGTGTCTGAAAGCTCCCTCGTGCACAACCTGCAGTTGCAGTTTACAGACACATCTCACAGAGAGTCTCAGCTAAGGTGCCTTTTGTGAGTAGAAGCTTCTCTTAATGCCACTGGGACTGAAAGCAGGCATTTACAGGTCCCTAAAAAGGAAGTGAATCACATAATGTGGCTTAGCAGAAATAAAGAAGGAAGTGGGAATCTGATAATTTAACACATCTATTAGCATTTCAGCTAAGTCAAGTGACCAGGAGGCCTCAGCCACGGCTAATGACGAGCACATTACTCTACCTTCATTTAACCAACAGAAAAGAGGTGGGAAGAGTTGCTTTTGTGTTCTCTAAATACTGTTTCTTCATCCCCCGGGTATTTAGGAACCTTATCATAAAAATATCCCACTGCACCCACAATCTGTAGATAGCATTCAGCAGTGGGAAACCAAGAGGGACAGCTTAGTGAAAATAAAAACAGAGCGCCGTGCAGAGAGCTGAGCCTCTCAAGAGATAATGGAGGCTGCAGATTTATCCGAGCACCGCACACAGAGGCTTGAAACGAAGGGGGACCAGGAGATGCCTGCGAGCCGCGTCTTTAAGAAACCCACTTACCTGAACATTTATGGAAGCAGAAGACACCAGCACAATTCACAGAGTAATACAGCGAGGACCCGGCATTGTTAACAATAGTTAGTCTAAAAGAAAAGTTTCCATCTCCATTTCCATTGTGGCTAGCTGGTGAATAATCTGCCTGTTAGTGGGGGAGATTTTCTACATATTGAGGCCTATATGATGGCATACCTGTTTTAGTTAAAGGGCTGGAAAACAGCTGCTGCAGAAGTTTGTTCTCTGATGTTCGCAGGACCACGACGATGTCCGCAGGGAGAGTGTCTCTGTTCTTCTCCAAAAATCCATGCACGTTGTACATTACCTGTTCAGTAGGACATAAGACATACACACAAAAACAATTTAAATATTATTCACATTTTAGTCAGGCAGTCTGGTCTGTCTGTCAAAGCAAACCAGACCATCAGCGACAAGACTGATTATTTCTATATAGTTATTTTGAAACCTGAAAATGCTGCTGGGGGGGAGGTGTCAGACGAAGCGATAAACTGCATGCTGCCTTTGTTTACATTTTCAGGGGCAAAAAATTTTAAGTGAGTGATACATATGACCGTTAAAGAAAGTATATATTTTTTTAAACAACCACTTATGCATGTATAGGACAAAATCAGCAAAAAGATGAGAGATGTGGCTTTGTCCACAGGGGGCGCCAAAATACACACAAACCAAAAGTTCCTCACAGGAGCTTTAAAGATATAACCTCGAAGATTTTCATGTCAATAAATGTCTGTTAAGTCACTATCTATCGCTGAATGAGGTAACACAATGGTGATTGAGCCTATGGCCCACTGATGAAAGCCTTTGCATTTGCAGTATATAGTATTATTACAGACAGGGTGTCTGTGGCAACATTCGCAGAAAAAATCACAAGCGGCGCCCAGTTAGTGACGCGTTCTCCATCACGCAGCAGTGGTTGGTCTGCCAGAGAGGGTAGGCGGAGCTAAGCGGCTGCTTTTCCGATCTCTGCAAGTGTTGCGAGTAAACAGTAATCTACAATGGCTGAACAAACAAAGAAAAGATCGGTGACTACAGATACAACTCCAAAAATAAGTGAAAATCCAAAGAAAAACAGACAAATTCGACGCTCAGATGAAGGAAAACGACCGTCAGCGAGGAAAATCAAGAGTTACAACCGTAACAAAGGGAGCCAACCAACCGTGGAAGTCTGGTTATCTCGGATGTATGCGCCTGCAACTGCCTTTTATCACCATTATGTGTCGCCAAATAGAATGAAACTGAGATCTTTGAGTTTATCACTAACTAATTAATCATAACCCAGTAATTCAAATTTAAACAGTATTTGAATTCTCTCGCAGCTGATTTACCTACAAATTGTTCTGAAAATTGTGGATTTTTAAAAAATCTCATGTTCTGCCAGCTATATAATCATTGTGCAAAGCATATTACTTTATAGAAATACATAAAGTAAGTAGAATTTAACTTTTTTGTGAACATTCAGCTAAATCACCACTCTTATGACACCAACGAACAAGGCAGGAAGTTATTGTTGTTCAGATCAAAGACTAATTTCTTACATTTCCTGCATAATGCTGAATCCCAAAACAAAGCTCCATGCGTTTTGGTATCCAGAAGTACTTGCAGCGCAGATTGTCTTCAAACTTGTCTGTAAGCAAGAAAGGTACAAAAAAAGCATTAAATAGAACAGTTAGGAAAGTTTGACATTGTTTCAACCTCGTGGCAAGAGCTGCAGTTGCATTCCAAAAAGCAGTGACCCTTGACCTTCATTCTTTCATAGTTTTAGTTTGTTTGGTGTCCGAGCATGTTGCATGAGCAGCTCCGGTCTTACCCACTAAGGTCTGGTCAGTGGCCTGAGGGAAGCGGCTCTCCTCGTCCAGCAGCGACAGCAGACCCATGGGCTTCTGCAGGAACATGTCCAGGATGGGCCTGTTGTCCTCGTACTCCACCAGGCTGGCATCCACCCCCTCGCTCTGGTATTCCATCTAATTAAAAGCAGTGAATGTCGCATAATCTAGTTAATGATTTCTCTAAATGACCCAATTAAAAAATCTTGGCTAAATATGATTTGTGTATGTGTGTGGGGGAAAAACAGTTTCTAATCAACAAAACCAAACAGCTGCAGCCGGCTGAGAGTGTCTCTGACTGAAGTTTACAGCATAATAGAGTCTTTTACTGAATGCATAAAACAGAGCAGCTCTGAACTAACAAATAGAGCCACTTACTTATTCATAATTTATTTCACTTTGCAAATAACCCAGAGTCAAATCATATTATTGCATCTATTAAATTTCAGATCAAAAAGTTGTTTTAAATATATATTTTACTAATAAAGTGGAACCAATGGATCTAAACCGTCCTCATGTTTAAGTCATTAACTCAGAATAATCAGTTTCTTTGTGCAGCGGGACTGAAGACATCTACACCACATAAAAATCCCTTTCCACAGAGCTGCAGCCCTTCATCGGGGGCAGCTCGCTCTGGTTTGTGGAAGAGAAACTTTTCAACAGGCCGTATTTCAATGATCACTGCTGTAATTAAAGTATGAGGGGTAAATGTAGCTTTGAATTACAGTTCTGTTCCTGGAGAGTGAAGGAAAATGTAAATTAATAAGCAGGGAGTATTATCAGATTTTATTACACGGCTGTGTTAACACTTGATTCTGATTGGTTAATCACAGCATTCTGAAGTCTGTTATTTCCCGACAACAGACCGTTGCTATGAAGAACAGACCGTTGCTAGGGATGCGGCTCTAATCACACAATCTGGAGGGCTAACTGTAATCATATCAATCCGCTGAAAGAAGTCCGGTAAATTTGATGTTGGTCTGTTAACACAGGGAAAAAAGAAAAGAGACAAAAACAGCGGAGAGAAAGCTTTATAGGCTAAAAGATGCAAAAACTGTAGGCTACGACAGAGAGATCTACAACACTGAAGACAGGACATGAAGTAAACATTAAACAAAACACAGTGTGGGATACGATGGTGTTTAAAGAATGGAAAAGAAAATGTCAACAGACTCTGACAGTGACAAGAGAGAAAACCAATCAAGTGCTGTGCTGACTCCTGTGGTCCCGTTAATTGTGTCTGACTTCACTAGCAGTGAAAATGTTTCCATTTAATGTGAGTAAAAACAGCTAGCTTAGCTCATTTTAATGTGAGTAAAACAGCTAGCTTAGCTCATATTAATGTGAGTAAAACAGCTAGTTTAGTTCATATTAATGCGAGTAAAACAGCTAGCTTAGCTCATTTTAATGTGATTAAAACAGCTAGCTTAGCTCATATTAATGCGAGTAAAACAGCTAGCTTAGCTCACTTTAATGTGATTAAAACAGCTAGCTTAGCTCATATTAATGTGAGTAAAACAGCTAGGTTAGCTCATTTTAATGTGAGTAAAACAGCTAGCTTAGCTCACTTTAATGTGATTAAAACAGCTAGCTTAGCTCATATTAATGTGAGTAAAACAGCTAGGTTAGCTCATTTTAATGTGAGTAAAACAGCTAGCTTAGCTCACTTTAATGTGATTAAAACAGCTAGCTTAGCTCATTTAAATGTGAGTAAAACAGCTAGCTTAGCTCATTTTAATGTGACTAATATTAGCTAGGTTAGCTCATTTTAAGAAGGCTAGGGTTAACCGTTGCTATGGACTCAGCTCTAAATGTGAGTTTAACAGACTATTTTTAAATGGAAAACAGACATAATTTCATATTTAAATTAATAAAATCATTTCCAAATCAAACATTTGTGTAAATTCCTGATTTCATATAGATATAGCTGTGTAAAAAGCAGGATGATATGTAGTGAGCAGGTTGTTATCGCGGAGGAACCCCTTCAGGGTGAGACAAGACCACAACCTGCTCACTATACATTATCCCTTATGTTTGACATCCTGCCTGTTAGAATTATCTTGTTTGTATGTTATTCAGTGTATTCTTCTGTTCATGTATGCATTTAAATGTAAAGCAGGTTGTTTCTTTTAGAAGGATGGTGGCCACGTTGAAGCAACAAAATGCTTCTTGATTAATGTCTATCAACTTCCATCAAGGATAATAATAAACTGTTTTGTACTTCAGGGTAAACAACTCCATTAAATCAATTAAGAGAATCATTTAGTGTTCCACAACAGTATAAACAAACCTTTACACAGCCTGGCTAAAAGCATTTCTTTCCTAATGGATGTGATAACACAAATAATATTAACATGACTCATTTATGTACCCTTGTTTTACAGGGAATTTGTTTTTCAGCGTCAATTTATAAATGCATTTATACAAAGCATGTAACAGTGAAAACTTCAGTATCTCTGTGTTTTTAACTTACCTGTTCAAGGGCAAATATGTGCTGGTTGAAGTAAAACTGGATCTGCTCGTTTGCGATGTTGATGCACAGTTGCTCAAATGAATTCTTTGTGAAGTTTTCAAATCCAAAGATGTCCAGGATTCCCACATTCATGCCGCTCTCTGCGGCACTTCAAAGGAGGAAAAGGGGACAAACAAACTTATTCTTCTATGCAACGAGCAATGAGCAAATCCCCAGCAGTCATATTAATTGATAAAACTTTAATGATAATCCCAGTTCAACCCAAATACAGAATCTGGTCCGGACTGCCACAAAAACATCAGTTTTCAAAAAGTCGGAGCTGCTTAAATGGTTTTATTTCAGCCTCTATTGATTTAACCTCCAGTCATTTTCAATATCTGCACAAACAATTCTCATTTCTACAACACAGCGTGAAGACCCTGCATTTTATATTCAGTGCTTGGAGCTGCTACTTCTCATCATCAGTCATAACCCACTGTATGTAGAGGTCACCTTTAGTCTGTGCTACGCGGTTATTAATGGCAATAAGGAAACAGCAAAGATGACTGGAATGTAGACAGGAACTCTGGCTTTTGTACATCTCTGAGAGACAACTCCTTGACAGTCGACGCTCATATTTATGAAGGAATTCTTGTGGATCAATGAACAGCCTCTTTGCAGTCTCTCTGAAGTCTTTTTAATCATCTGAATATTATTTTCTCTGCACGCAACTCTGTATCAAAAATTTATTAAAAGTGTTTTTTTATTCGCTCTCCTTTTACTTGTCTTGTGCTTGCCCATTGATATTCTCCTCTGCATGTTTGCATCTACCTCTACAGACTTCCACAAAGGTCATCAGAGCTTGGCAGAGACTCTGCCTGATCACTCGAGATAATCAAAGAGGAGAGGGTAACATCGAACGTCCGCGCAGATGTCCATCACCAGCGAACACTCACCATATATTCATGTCAGGCTGCAGCAAGGAGTTGATGCGGTTGACTATCCAGCTGAAGAGGCGGCCGTACAAGGCCTTGGACATGGCGTCTCGGACGTCGGTGGCTTTGTCCACCGTGTTCGTGCGGATGATGGTCTCGCCTCTGGTGACCACGCACTGGGAGGTCAGCGCCTCCTGCAGCTCCTCCGGGCCGATGCTGAGGAGAGACGCAGCTGAGAGGAAGACGAGAAAGTTAATCAGTCTGATAATCAAGAGCTCATCTGCCTTTAGGATTAGCATAATTTTACTCTGGGTGTCTTTACATTTGTTATGTAAATAGGAAGGGGTACTGTGCTTGTATATATTATGCTTTCATGCACACAGGAATTCTGTTATGGCTGATTCATTGTATATTTTAGGCCTATATGACAGCTGATATGCTGTTGCCTTTATAAGTTATATAAACATAAACATAAAAAACAAAAAACAGGGCCCTGTGAACACATTTCTCTTAAAGCTTTCATCCAGAAATCTTCCCCCTGCAGAGAAGAAGGTGATTTCACTCAAAGGTGCACTCCTTAAATCATCACACATAGAGGGAATAAAACATAAAATAGCCTCCTTTTTAAAAAAAAATCTCATCTAAACCACAAATAATCTCCAGGGAGACCATTAAAGCTACCTGTTTCTCTGGCTTAAAGGAGAGTGTTGCTAAGTATTACAGCACACACTGCCCAAATAGATCTCACCGTTCTCTAAGGCCTCTGCGTTAGGCACTTCGCTCTTATCAGTCTGGTGTTGGGATGTGATGGAAGCAAATTCAATGTTGCCGGTGTTCAAAATGGCTGAGAGAATTCTGTAAACAGAGTTGACCTCCTAAAAAAAAAAATACAGATATCAAATATGTTAAATGATCCACAACCACATACGTATTTATATACGGTTATTTCATATATTTGAAATAGTTTTCAAGTACCTCTTCCGTAAAGCCGATGTTTCGGAAACACTCCTGAATCGCGTCAAAGTGCTCCGTGTACAGTTTGCTGGAGATGATGTCTTGCACCACTTTGCGGTGCTGACTGTCAATATACCTGCAGATGCACATTTTGACAATGGGTGTTTATTTCCAGGATGGGAAGGAGTACTACAAATATGTCAATATTAGCTGCTATGCTAACCTGGGAGGAGTCTTGTCTGGCAGCCTGTACGTCTTCAGCTTGTCTTGGTGGTAAAGACCAGCGTACATGTAATAAAATATGTGGAAGTTTTTCTCCCCCCTGAAAGAAAACAAACATTATTAAGAATAACATCAAAGGGAAGCCAAGTCACACCGAGTCTGAGGAGCACATACGTAGCCTGCTTGATGACCCTCGACTTCTCCAGCAGGTACTCGGATATCTTGGCCCCGATGACCGCTCCAGTGGGAGTGAACTTCATCTCCAGGTATTTCCCGAAGCGGCTGGAGTTGTCATTGATGGCCGTACAAGCGTTTCCAAAGGCCTCTACGAGGGGGTTCACCTGCAAGATCTTCTCACGCAGCGTCCGATTGTTTGCCTAAGAGCATCGATATGTTTCTTTAGAAATAGCTTAGAGTTCATGCAGTATTCAGCACTCGTAGATTTAATGAGGGAGGGAGAATAAAGACACTGCTGCTATACCTTTCCCAAGAAGGTTAGATGTTGAACAATCAAATGAGCGCTCTCTGTTTTCCCCGCACCGCTCTCCCCGCTGATTATGATACACTGAAACAAAGGGAAACAAATCAACTGAATAACACATCAAGCAAGGAATATTTACATTATATTACACACTTTCTTCCCTCACAAAACTAGGTACAGGTCATATAAATCATATATTCAAGTCAGAACAGGAAAAGGAACAGGAAGAGCAAGATAAAATCTAAAGAGAACATCCCATCCCATTTTCATAAAACATAAATGTTGTCAATTTCAAAGTCAAATTTAAATGTTTCCACTCATTAAATGACGTAGGTGTAGAATACCTGGTCTTTGCAGAAAGTCACCATGCATTGGTAGGCTGCATCTGCAGTAGCAAAGATGTGAGGAGGGTTGTCAGCCCGCTTCACACCGTGGTACAGCTTAGAGAACTACAAGAAGGCAAAAACAGTTTTACCAATAAAATCAACCTGGATTCATTTTTCTATCCATATATCATTGAAATTCACATTTTCACCTATTTAATTTTGCATGTTAGCATGCTAACAATTGCTAATGAGCACTACACAAAGAGCACAATTTAGGCTGATGGGAATAGTTTGGCAGGTATTTGGTCATAAACAAAAGTATGGAACAAACTGACACCTGATGTGACCTGATTATGGGACTAGATTAGGATCATGAGTTACAGTAATATTTGAAAGAATCATGAATATTTTTACCCAATTTCACCAAAATCAAACATAAATTTATTGTGATATTTTGCTCAAAACAAAGAACCTCACAGGGGATGTGAGAAAGGGGATCAAACTATATAGAATTCAAACTTTGGGGAATATTAAAATCTGTACAAAATTCATAACGATTTATTTAATAGTTTTGAGGTTTTTTGTCCTGGACGAGGTGAAGGTGGTGACCAATTGACCAGCCTGTCATCGGTCCTAGAGCCACGGTGCTAGCATTGCTAAACAAATGATTAAACTTAAGTGTGTGAGAGAGTATTTTAAAGTCTGATTTTAAGGTAGATTTTTGCTGCTAAATAACAAGCCTTATACATACAGTTGAGCTAAGCTAGGGCCAGCGGCATGCTTGTGACTGGTCCGTGACCAACCTGGGGAGAGTAGATGCTGAGATTCTGGAAAGGATTGAGGGCGATGAGGATGTCACCAACATACGTGTACACCTGCAGCTCATCATACCTCTTCTGGAGATGGCTGATTATTTTCTCCTGTGAAGAAAAAAAACGTCAAGAACATTGTACCTTGCACCGATCAATGCACGATGAGATAAACACATTAAATCTTACCTCATCTAAGAACTCCAGGTTTACCAGATCATCATCGGGACAGCTCTCTATTATGAGGGTTTTACGAGTATTGATCCGGTCGTGCCTGTATAAAAGCCAAGGACATGATAATGCCTCAGAAAGCTGTAAAGCGACCACCGAATGAGAAACAGTGGTTTGACTGTGTGGATGTAAGACCCAGTCACTTCCAAGGTTTGTGTGAAGCCCTTAAAGCTCTCCCAGGGGACACATCTCCCATTATCACAGGCCGGGATTGCACTTCATCTGTGTTTTGACCTATCACTCTACAATGAGCCCCAGCGGGCAGAGGTCAACACTGAGCCAGCTGGCTCTAAGGGACTGTGGAAATCCTCTGGGGACACCAGAGAGTGTGTGAAAGAGAGCATGAGAGAGCGGCGCCTGTGAGTGCCTCCTGCTTTATGTGCCTATACATGTGAGTAAATATGCACAGTTGGCTTCAATGTACATTTAACAATCAGCCATTTATATTAAATCTAAAGAATAAAGTTAGAGATATATTATGTGTTATTGTCATCAAATCCCAATAAACATTAAAACCAACACTGACTAAGTGAAGCTGCACAGGTAAATGTTGATATAATACGAACATTTGTAGCGACTATTGATGAAACCCTAGCTTAAAGCTAGCTTATGTAAACAGGAAGTCACTGTAGCATCACAAACTGAGGCATAACTGTAAAGAAAAACAGCCTTACGGAGTCTTATTATAAAATATATATTAGAGCTAATATATTATATTATATACATTAAAGCTAATACTCAGTTTTTCGTATTTTCAAACATAAAAAGATGGAGAATTATGTTGAATTACTAGTATTTGTGTAGATAAGAATGAGTGGGAGATATCCTTGCTAATCTAACCATACATTTTTTGTGCTTTAGTCTCAATTTAATCTAAATAGTTATTAATATTTTCTTGTTTTGTGTATCAAACACTGTTGGGTCAAAAAAGTCATACTTTATATGACCTCCTTTACTATTCAATCGCAACTGATGTACATTAACAAGCTAATGTTAGCTTAAACAGTTAGCTCACCTTGCTATCTAACAATCACATCTAGTAGTTACTCAGTCTAAATATTCAATATTAAATAAGCTCACAAGAGAACAAGTTCATGTGGAACAGCCTGTTTTAATGCACAGACCTATAAACAACCACTTATACTATAACTAAGGTGTGTTATTAATATGTTACACCTGTTTCCTGAGGGCTATTTTATATTAGTCCTCAGTTTAAAACAGTCTCACAACAAATGCACTATTTACTCCATTGTGGTCACGTTTTGTTAAGTCCTCAGCTGTTTTGTCACTTTTTTACACGTCTTTACTGCAGCAACATAGTTGTAAACCATCCTAAAGTATGTTTTTGTACAATACAAATGAATGAGCTAAGTGCCACAGAGCAGGGAAGTCAGAAAGAAGCGAATGATGGTCTCAGGAATGTTAGTTTTGTTCTTCTTGTGAACATTGTTGACAGTCATGAAAAATATAAAAGAAACAACCTTTAAATCAGAGGTACTACAAAGGCATACAAACTTTTTCTGGTGACTTCTCAACTCTCAAAACTGCAAAAACAATAAAATATCCTGTTCAGAAGCTGTATCTATATTCTATTATAATAAATAATCAATCATATCATGAAGGAAAATATTCAAGCTTCAGGTTAGGAATTGTTTCCTCCTCTGCCTTTGTTTTCATTCTGTATTCTGAATAAAGTGTAAATGCAGCAGCGCGGTAACAAAGTCTCGATATGTGGCCCCTCTAAAGTGAACACTCGTCATCAGACCTCTAGCCTCCACCTCTCGCCTGCTTTGAAGTAAATCACACTATTCCACCTACGGCAGCTACTTTTAACTCCTCTGTGTCTTTATTCTTATCTGGAGTCATTGTGTGCTGATCTGTGGCATGAGAGACTAAACCAGGCGAGCCCAGTTCTCGCCCTACAAGCTCCTAATCCCATTATCCACTTTCACTGTGGACAGGAATTCGGGATCAGGCTCAGACTCTGCACACTCTCTGGAGTAAACAGAGCTGGCACAACATCAACTCTCTCTGTCAAGGGCAGGTTCAGCGAACTCCTTTATAATGAAGATTAAGCTTTGCCATAGTCAGTATTTCTGCAGTAAATAACAGGAGGCTCTCTGATCTGTCATTGGCTGCAATGAGAGTGTCTCTGTGAACTATTTATCAAGACATATTAAGGAAAGAAATCTACACACTGTCTCTGCGTATGTTTCCACATACACTTAATACGTATAAAAGGGAACTTTAAGAGACACTGCTATTATAATCTATAATCTAATACTTAAAAAGGAAGCAGTATGGTTTAAATGTGGCTTATTTTCACAAGTAAATCCGTCTTGTGCAGAATATTTACTCCATCATTTGTTTAATCACACGGGTGGAGACGAGCTTTGCACTAAAGACCCACATAAAGAATGGTTTCCACATCCACTGGCCTAAATGGCATTTATTAATCTAAGGTTAGTCAGCACAATCACTCCTTCTGAATTAGTTACACTCCCCTAACTTCTCTTTAATCACACACTGTAATGTCCATTACTGGGGCTCATCATCATCTCAAGAGTGTAAGGAGATGAGAGCCTGCCCCCTACTGGACAGAAAATGTATCACCACTCGGTCAAAGCCCTTCAATGACAGCACACAAATAAAGCAACCAGTCATGTTATGGCAGCAATGGCATATTTAAAAGACAATATCATATGATAATAGTTGTTACTCACTTAGTTCTGGTTTTGCAGCCCACTTCCTGCTGCTCCTGGATGAGAACAGCCAACTGCTTTTGGAGAGCCACGTCTTTGCCGTGGGCCTGTTTGATGAAGGGATGCTCCAGGAGGTGGGTCACAGACGGACGAGCCTCGAAATCCTTTATCAGACACCTTGCAATCACAAAAAGAGAGGGAACGTCAAACACTGCACACGCATTATCTATAATTTTCGGAGTGAGTTAAAACACCTAAGGAGCAACCCTGCAATCACCTGAACATGGCAGAGAGCTAATTTGTCTGGATCAGCACTGGCAGATACTCACAGCAGCAGGTGTTTTTAAGTCTGGGTCACTAATCTGTCTCTCTCTGTCAGAGTATCACATGGTCGCTATCACCATGGCCCCAGAGTCCAAACAAGCTATAGCGGTCCTATCTGTGATGAGCAGTGTTTGCCAGTAGGTAACGTCAATTTGTGATGCAGGCCCGTGGCTGCAGTTCAGCATCAGTTAACTGCTGATACGAGTGGCTGCAAAATATTGACTGTACAGCAGCAATGAGTAGATTTTGCTTCTGACACTTTTGATGTATTGTGAGACACAAACTATGAAATTAGAAGGGTTGAACTTTCTACCTGAACTCAACAATGCATACATCAACAATCCACATTTGTTCAGCTAGTCTTTTAACGCCTGGATGTGTGCATGTGTGTGTGTGTGCAACAATTGCAGCAAGAGGCGAGATAGTAGAAAAACACCAATCTAATTCCCACCACCTAATCTAACCGAATTTCTGTTTCTTTTATCAGTTTGTTCGGCTCCGAGAGTTAATTCCATGAATTCATTAGCGTCAGGACATTAAGCAGAGGTTGCTGCTATTAGCAGGGCTGCGCTGCCGGGATGCCGAGCGGCAGACCACTTTGTCACAGGAGTCAGCTCTTTGGCTGCACAAGTGCAGACACTGGTGATGGATTTATTATCCCGAAAACAGCCCCCCTTCCTACCTCAGTTCCCCCTATACACACATGGACACACACACACACATAGGCCTGACAGGGCTGAAAAGGCTTCACAAACAGCCTGCAAAGCTTGATAACATTGTCCAGCCTCCCCACATTCTGGGCTTTGTTCAGATTATTTCTGATATGATATCACACAATCCATTAACGCAGATTAAAGAGCTGCAATCCAGAAAGTATCCCATGAAAACCATTGAAATAACACTTGTAAAAATGATAAAAACTAGCTTAACAACAATGCGTGTTAGCTAGTTTAAGAGGCAATATGTGTCGACTCTCCTAACCAATCAATAACAGCGTCACAAAAAAGGCCTTCGAGCAAGATGGTCTGTTTGTTTTTTCAATTACTCCTCTTCAGTTAATGCGTTTCAGTCCAACATAAATGTTAGCCAGAAACCGCCCACACAAATAGTCCTGTGAACAAATTGAATTTTATTTTCTCATTATGGTTCTAGGCTCACACACACCTCTGTGCGGTGTTATTAAGGTTGTATATTCTGAACAACCATTACAAGCCAGCCCCGGACATTATTAGCTCTGCACAGTGGAGGAAATGATAAGTGATCTGGGCCTCAGATAGAACTGATAACTCAGGTGAATTAGTTTGTTCCCTGGTGGCAGATTTACACAAATGAAAGTCAATGAACAGAAAGACAAGAGGGTTGATAGAATCTGGCTATAAAATATCAATTTCAATTCCCAAAGTGTTTACATGCACTTTCCTGCCTGCTGGGAATGTACTATAGCTGTTCCTGCTTTAAAAAATGTTGTGACCATGTACGTTTTATTGTTTCCTACCGGACAAATGCTATGTTCTTATTTTCCAATGGTAGCTTCTCATCGAAATGCTGATTTAGATGATTCTCTCTTTTCGTGTTGCTGTCTACTGTCTTCTTGGAAATAAACCTCTTTTCCAAACTCTATTACAGCAGAAGGACAAAGGTTGTCAGGTTAAAGTTAGAAGACACTTACTGGCCGATGAAATGGCTAAAACTCCTGCACCACTGCTCTGGACTTCTTAATGTAGGAGACGGATTTCTGAAACAAAATAACACATTAAAAAAAAGTCAGCAAAGTGAATTCAAATCGTGTTCATTGCTAAAAAAATTAAAAGCTACAGGCCGTCTCCTGAGCTATCTGACAAATGATCGCTGGCAGCCGGAGTGTGACCGTCAGACTCCTGTGAGAGTTTTTGGTCCGAGGAAGAGCTGGTTGGGGTCCAGGTCCGTGGCAGCCGCAGAAAAAGTGACAAATGATAACAGCTCCTCGACTGTCTGGCAGCAAGCATCTGCCACGGGGAGCCAAAAGTTATGGGAGCTAGTTATACCTCTGTCAGCAGCATTTACGGAGGCCATCCATAATGAGGCTAATACTTTTCAAGTGAGCTCGATGACAGGAGGCAGGTCTGCATGAGGAGCCAAGGCTGGACTGGACGGGCCTGAGTACAGTCGTCTTCGCAGGGAGCTGCCAATCTGACAGCTGGAGGCTGAGCTGTTTGTCACTGTCATGAAAACAGTGACAGACATTTATTAACCGGGGTAATTAGTTCAAACATGTTGTATGACAAAGCTGGCAGACAGGAAGAATATGAAAGTCTCAGGAGTAAACGAGGAAAAAATGCTTGAATTTGGGTTTAAAAACGGTTTCATTTTGTTTATCACAAACAAACCGGAGGTAGACGCAGCTACACTCGACATTTCTGACATTTTCTTTCCCTTTCTGTGGAAGGGAGGGAAGGATGTTGGGGTACAAAATCTGTCATTTTCCGCAGCACTAACTTAGTCGAGTCTTTGATAAGGATTCAGACAGGCAATCCTTTCCAAAGTGCAGATCAAAGCCAGTAACTGACTGCTTCAATGCAACCTCTAATATGAGCCTGAAGACACGTTCTCGCCTTGATGTTGTACCATACTGCTTATACATTACAAAGTCAATATAGCAGCGCACTGCTGATAACACTGTCAAGTGCGCTCATTGTGCTTAGCAAATTCAGGCAGTTTTTTTTTTTCTTTCAGTGTTTGTGAGAGTGCTGGCTCATATTGTAAACACAAATGGCTTATTCAAATCCAGGTCCAGGCTGAGCGTGTACTGTCAGACGCTCCTCACAGTGGATTGAGGCAAAATCACAGAGGTGTCAACAGCGCTTGACGGCTGTAACTAAGCCATGAAGGAGGACAAAAATCAGGCCAAATGCAATCTTTGAATAAGATACTTCATATGCAGAATTAGGAATTCCTGCCTTTCCCATGTGATGCAAAACACTGTTCGTTTCATTCAAGGAATTCTTCAGAGCTACACTTTGTTCGACCTATCAGAGCCCACTCATGCTTAAGATCTCCCTATTAAAGCAATCAGTTTTTTTCCCTTTACATAAGTTAGAAAGGATTATAAAAATACATAAAATTATTGCATAACCTACTAGGTGTTTTTAGGAAGTCGATTAAATTGGGGAACAAGAATATGAGGTGAGCAGTTCTGCAAATAAATCAAAACTGCATTTAAGATTCATAAACACTGTTAAAGGTTTGATGTATTTCCGTGCTTTAAAGACATACAGTCGGTCTATTTTCAGAAAAAACACTTCCCTGAAGCAGAGACACACTGTGGCCTTTACACAGGCTCAACAGGGAATGACTACACAGGTCCAAATAAAGACTTATTCAGCGAATGGACCTCCTGCTTAAAATTTCAGCTCATCCATCACCGCAGCCACAGCAGCAGCACTTCTTAGCGCGTACATGCATGAACACGGAGAAGTACTACTACATTTATCATGTCTCTGGTGGCCACTTCGCCAAATGCTGCGGTCGTGGACACCACACAGAGCAGTGAAATAACAGCAGCATCAAAGAGGAGGCCTTTTACTCATGATTGGAAAATCATCCAACCAGCCAACGAGCTCCTGTCAGGGGTCAATGCTGCATCCGAGTCTGTGACATTACGGTGTATGTATCCCAGCAGCCTTTTTACACATAAAGTTGGAAAGTGGAAAATCAAAGTCATGCGAGTTCTTTTTAAATGATGGTTGGACTTCACAGCAACAATGAGAGATTTCGTGAGAGAAACAGGAAGGCCGTTTCTCTCCAAATCCAATGCAAACTAATCTGTGACAGTTAGCAGCGAGAGCTAGCACGGCTCTAGTAATAGCACTGTTAGTTAGTGAATCCACCTATTTGGTGTGGACCAGACTGAAATATCTCAAAATATGTTGTCTTAGTAGCCATATAACTTTGTACAGACATCCGTGGTCCCTGGAGGATGAATCCTGTAGATTCTAGGGACCCCTAACGTCCCTGCCACCAGCACAGCCACTAGTTAAACTAATCTTTCTGAGTTAAATGTCTTGACATCTATTTGATAACTAGAAAATGTAATGCCTGAACCTGCGCTTTGATTTATTTTCAATTAAGCCTCCGCTAGTGCTGATTAGCAAACGTTAGCATGCTAACACTCTTCACTACATGGTGAATTTACACGTGGAATTCAAGCTCCTTAAGTTCAGCGGGTTAGCGTTAGCATTATGAGCGAGTAGCATTCTGCTATGAGCATTTACCTTAGAGCCAGCTGCTAGCATGGCTTTAGTTACGTGCATGATTACCAGAATCTTAAAATACATGGGAAGCAAATTCAAGCTAATCTGCAATGGCTCTTAAATATCTACATATTTCAGGTTCATCTATGTTAATCAACACACAGGGAAGGCACCTAATAACTGTGTTGATGTCCTTCAGGCTGTTCTGCTCCACAGATTTTAACTCGGGCTTCTCCATGAAGAGCTGTCTTTCACCAGCACACCGGTCTGGATTTCATGATTTGATCAGCCTTTGTTGCCTCTGACAAGCCATCATTTACTCCTCCTTTCCATCTCGCCTGTTCATTCAGACAGCTACACGTGCTGTTAAATATGTGGCTAATATCTACAGGGATCTGGACGAATAAACACAACCTTGGACGCCTTTGCCATTTGCCTCTAACCTTTACAACACATTTTACCCACGCTTTGATTTGACTCTACATGGACACTGTCCCTGTTATGTGTTGAGATCACTGGTGCAAGCAATTAACCTTCCTGCATATTAAATATCACAGACCATCTCTTTGTCTTGAGTGTGTGTAATTAATTTTGCAGTTGATGATTTTTACAACTTTACCCTCTGACATGCTCCATTACCTTCATCCATGGTCACATATCTGTCATTAGCATTCTTACATCCTCTTTTGAATTAGAAAAAAGACCTGATTCACAAAAGCCTCGGATTCACAACTGAAGCTACAAAATATAGTACAATGATCTACCGGTACTTGAGATTATATGCATGGATGGACGGTCTGTCACAACTCATCAAGTATCAGATAATTCTGAAGCACAAACAGACCACGCACCAAGGTGACCCTAATTCATGGAGCTCATCAGCGTCCCCTCTGACAGATATCAGAGCTCCTCTTATCGTTTATAGCCTGCTGGGACGAGAGTCGTTTCCACCTGTGCAGGTTTCCCCTGTAGCAGAATCAAAACTGTGACATAATGGCTATCTGCTGCTGGCCCCTGTAGGCAGAGTGCTGATACCACTGAGTGTTTATTTGCTTCTCTTCAGAAGCCATTAAATCTTTAGCTTTACAAGAGGGACTGTTTCTGGGAAACTTAGCGTGGTATTCTCAGAAGAAGAGAGAGACAGGAAACAAGAGGGACGGAGGGAATTGAACCGTGAAAAAGAGCTGATGTTGAAATGTATAACATGAGCCACAACTGGGTCGTATTTTTCTTGTATTGAATCGTATCTTGTAAATCATATTTTGTGTATAGGAGGAGGGATGATAAGGTGGATGAAACACACAAGATTAACTACATGACAGTGAAGCCTTTAGCCTGGAAACACATTACACTGTGCAACTGTAAAATATCACAGTGATCAAAATGCTTATTGCATGTTTTAGTGCTTGTATGGTTTCATAAAACATGTACTTCCCAAGGACAATCCTTCCTCTGCTAACGCTTTGTGACGTGTTAAATAGAGAAAAAAAAATCTCAAACTTTGCAATCATCAGAACCTGCGACGATGAATCTCTTTGATTTCATCATGAATCACTCTCACCGCCACTAAACACCCAAAGGTGAAACACGTTTCCCTATTTAGAAAGTAATTCATTCAGGAGTCATAATTTACGCCACGTTTTCCAGCGTGATTTTTGCCTGCCGTGCCGCGGCGGTGGGAAAATATATTTGAGATAAATGACATGTTAACAGAATCATTTCATGGTTCAGCACGTTTGCTGTGATTTATACCACAAGCGGCGAGCGTTTCAGGTCCCGATTCGCACTGAAAGGGCAAAATATCTATTTTGATTGCAAGAGAGACGGAGGAATGACGGTTAGAGATATATGTCGAAATCTATCAACGTCCTAGTTATCCACAAAGTCAAAGAGTATTAGAAACCTGCTGTATTGAAATAGGATTGGACATTTATGATAGAAATGCATATGCCCCCTCTTATGATGGCTGTTGTTTGATAAGGGAAAGTGATCATCCTGTTTGAGGTTGCTCTTTTAAAACAATCACTATAACCTACACCAACTCCACCAAAAAGCTAACATACTGAAAAGTGCACGTCAACCTCATCCTGAATTAGCAGCATTCATTTCACCGAGGCTTCCCACTCCTCGTCATCCCTGCTCTTCTAATTATTTTCCATTCTGGCTGAATTCGGTGCTGATGAAATGCTGCGTTAGCTCCATAATTCCTGCCACACAACCCGTCCCGTGTTCCTCCCCTGGCTTTGGCGGGGAGGAGATAACATTGTGACGGGGAGGAGGTGACAGCCTCATCTCAATGTGAATGGAGCTAATCACCAATGCAAATTGCAATCAGAAGGGCATATCTCCACCTAACTGGGAGATAATTGCGTGATTGTGCTGATAACAAAAGGTCAACCGCGTGCAGCCACTAAGCTCTCAAATGATCATCAGACACACACACCGTCTCCAGCAGTGAATATTTTTACAGATTGAATCAGTGCATTAATTTTAAGGCCAAACAGTGCTACTTTTTTTTGATGATGAAGATTTTAAACACTGATTATTCAGCAGATGCCATCCAGTTTAACTCTTCGTTTTCTACATTTAAAGTGACGGTAAATTTAACCCAATTTATCAGGAAAGCCACTGTTATTTCTTTCACCACCTCTACTGTCAACTCCACTTCGCCATTGTCCTCCTGACATAATGGAAAGCAGTATTTGTGTGTCCTTGTGTGTTCGGCCTCCAGCTGTGTGGTAGGAGTGCCCTCTAGTGGACTCACCGTGGGATCTTGAAGAGGGCTTTGACTGGATGCATCTCGGCCAGCGGGGGATCTCCGTCTGCCAGCTCGATGGCTGTGATGCCGAGCGACCACACGTCACAGCGGGCGTCGTACGAGTAGTCGTACTGCTGTTCGCAGGCTATGACCTGGCGGCATAACACAGCAAGTGACCATCTGTACATCTCATTTAGGCTGATATTGATGCACACATGTGGAAATGTGATGGTTTGGAGAGCTTTATTTAAATTTTTACCAATTTTTTTTGGTCAAATTCTTGCAATAAAGCTTTTGTAAACATCAACTTGGAGAAATGAATTCATAATGTTGAGAGAATATGGTAGTAAAAGCATCATAAAGCTCTGAGTGAGTAACTACTTTAAAAACTGAAAGGTAGGTTAGTTCAGCTGCCAGTAGTCGTTTCCACATTCAATAATTATAACTGACACTACATTTTACAGCTGAGTTTATTCTAATTGCCCCTGAGGTCCCTCCCTACCATCCCAATCACCACACCTCATCCCTGCCAAAGAGTAAGTGGTGGGGCCTCAGACTCCCAGCTATTAACCTTGAGGCGACCTCCAGAGCTGCACCCGTGGAGGGGAATACACAATGACAAAAGGGGGGAGTCACACAGAAATAACTGAGCCCCCTCTCCTGCCCTCTTTGTGGCACACTTTGCTCATTTAAACTGTCCCATTAAGCAGTAAAAGATGTGTGCTATTTAACTGCCAAACTATTTTAATCGTAAGCGTAGTCTCTGACCTCAGGAGCCATCCAAAACGGAGTCCCGACTGATGTGTTCCTCCGTAATCGTGCGCTGGTGAGTTGAGCTGAAACACCTTTAAAAATGAAAAAAAATCTTATTAAACATAAAAATTAGCATGTTTATCAGTGTGACGTTGCTAAGAAAGAAAATATAATTTATGATGGAGGCTATCAATAAAAACCTAGCATATAATTTAGTGTGGCAACCTGCCAAGCGGTAATAATAATGGGCTATAATCGTTTCAAATTATGTAGGACAGATTTTTATCAGCATGAGTCCACTTCATCTCCGTGACACAGAGGACATAAACATGCCTAGGGGTGACTCCAAGTCATTTGCCAGAACAGCTTTCTTTTAATATGCAAAGGATCAAATAACGCAATTTAAATGAGCAATAATAGCCCCGGGTTAAGGCTACGGTCCATGAAATAAAAAGATGTTGTGGTGAGCGTGGGACTAAAGTGTGGAGCACATAAAATGGTTTATCTTATGCACGTGTTCGCCTTCACAAACAATTTTGCAGGAATGTGCCGCTGACACTTCCCATAGATCAGTCAAATAGCAGAAATGAGTCATTTATCTAACAATGCACTTCAGAGAAGAGATAAAGCTGAGAGACCGCAGCACATTTGTCTCTTTCTATGAATTGGTTAAATAGCCTCTTTCAAAGATCATTACCAAAGTCAACCAGTTTGACTCCTCCCTCAGTTGTCAGGAGGATGTTGTTGCCTTTGACGTCACGATGGATAATCCGGTTGTTGTGCAAATGCTGAAGACCCTTTTAAGTTAGAGGACAAAAAAAAACAAAAGGTTCTCAGTGTGAATCACAATCTTATTATTCCTCATTTGTCATCAGTATAAATTAGAATAGGTTGCATAAAACATTGAGTGGTACAATCTATATAAAAGAACTCCCACAGCTGTTGAGAGGGAGAGACATTCATTACTGCCTGCCACACTCCCCCCGCTGAAAATAAATCCTCAGCACGCTCTCTGCGTGTTTGCATCCCACCTCCCCCCGAACATTAGCAGCTTTGCAGCGGGCCATCTTACCAAGAGGGCACTGTATAAGATGTACGAGATAACGGGCTCCTGCAGACGCTGGCCTCGGATGAGCAGGCCTTTGATGAGTTCTGTGACAGAGCCGCCGTTGCACAGCTGGGTGGGAGACAGAGAAACTGGAGTGACTCGTCCATCACTCACAACTCTAGATTATGATTCATGGCGAGAGCAAGCCCACACGCAAGCAAGAGGAAGCAATGCAGCATCACATGGCAGCACAACAGCACAAACATTTAGGTGGGATGGTTTCTGAACAAACTATAGGCCTACTTTAATACTTCAGAAGTACTATAGGGTCTCACTTAAGAAACCAAGCTATCAGTCTGAGACACAGAAATGCAGAATTTGGATGACAGTGAGTAGCACGAGTTAAAGCTAATGTGTGGTATTGTAAACCAACAGTTATGTTTACATTTAGTTTTTCACATCAAAACACATCAAGTTTAGCCTTTAGGCTCAATACAATACACGTTTCTTCCTCACAAGGTATTAGCAAAGCAAATTTTTCAATTTTGTTTAGTTTGGCCAAACCACTCTCGCAAGTGAAAAATGTGTCCTGTATTATTTAATTTTTAAAAAGTATCATTGTTTGCTTGGGAGGGTAACTCCAGATTTTTTAACTTGGTCAAAGAAATATGTTTAGTATAAATTCTATATTCTTTAAGTGGACTTGGAGCACCCTGTGCAAGTTCTTCATGGAGCTAGCTAACTAGCTACATGTATGTAGCTAACTAGCTAGCCATATAGGCCCATTCTTAGTGTTCAACTGTTCTAATCGTGGAAAATTAACGTGAATGGGCACGATATCAGACCCGTTTGTTCAGGTCTGGACTAGGCTTCCACTAAAAGTCCTTAAAAAATACGATTGACATTTTGAAACATATGCGTCTTTTTTTTTTTTTTTTTCAATGAGTAAGCTAGAAAAGGAGATCAAGATCTCATATCAACAGCTAGCTGGTTAGCTTGGCAAAAAGACTGGAAACAGAAGGAAAATAGCTAGCCTGTCTATGGCTTTTTTGTTTTATTTCAATTTTTGTACAGATTAAACCAAAAACATATACATTGACAATTCGGTATCATTAGACGTGAACAGAGCCAGGCTAGCTGTTTTGCCTGGTTTCTATTCTTAATGCTAAGGTAGGCTAACTGGCTGCTAGCCCCGGCTTCATACCGTAGACAGACATGAGATTGGTCTCCATCTTCTCGACTAACTCAAAGCAACAAATGGTATTTTATATAAAGTCAGACAGATTTTTTTTTGTGTGATATTCAAAACTATTTACACTAGCACATTGTTAGCATTTAAATGCTTCACTGTAGAATAAGGGTGGGAACTGCAGGGTTACTCACAATATGATACAATACGATACACAATACATGGTCCAAGATAACGATAATATCACGATACAGCGATTCTACGATCATTGATATATTCACCTCAAGTACCAGCCATAGTTGTCCACCTGATAAGTTGTCTGACTTGTAGAACATGCCGTAAAACTTCACTACATTTGGGTGGTTTGACAGGGACCTCAAGATGTTGTACTCGGCCTCGATCTCCTCGTCCACATCCTTTAAACAACAACAAAACAGGTAAAGCTAGGAGGTAGAATTGCCTAAGATGTAGCTGTGCAAATGAGAAGGACAGACACAGTGCAATGTAATAAAAGTAATATTTATGCCGTTATATATCAGGTTGTGTTTCATTTCAAAACAAGGCATAAAACCAAGTAATAGGCTGACTATAATTAGACTCCTACAGACAGGGTTATAAACTCTGTAACAAAGGGAGGGACGGCAAGGGTGCTAAACTATTTCTGGAAGTGCTTTTCTATCAAAGTAAATCTCAGAGGAAGGGAAGAGCTGCAGTCAGAGAGGCAAAATTTCTCTTCCTGGATGTCTGAGTGATAGTGTCAGCGGTCTAATCAGGGAGAGGGATGAGAGAGGAGGCAGCTTCATCTTCACAGCCATCAGGGGAGCATCATGGTGGATAGCGCTGCCAGGATGGGGATTGTTCCATTGACACAATCACAGGCAGTTTCAGACCCAGTCTTACTAGCACAATACGGTGCCAATGCAGAGTCTACTGCGCCCTTATCAAACAGACAAATGAACGGATATACTGAGAGGATACAGCCAATGCAGGAACTACATTCTCTGGTAAGGGACTGTTAGACTTTACATGACAGGAAATAAATGAAAAGGGGAGACGTTGATATATAACTGGAGGAAGTACAAGTACAACTGCATCAAGATGGAGAGGGGGGAAAAGAACGGGCAACTTACTCTGTTTGAGTGGCTCGTGTGCTGAGACAAGTCACATAGTTATAAAGAAAAACACAAGGGGTTCAGTCTTTGATTTTTTCTGTCACAGTACTATGAGTTCTTGCAGTTATGAAAAAAATGTCACAGTGAGTGGGAGTTGGAGTTTACATCCATCAAGCCTAAAATTAACTATATTTTAACCACTTTTATTAATTCTATTTTCATATAAAATTAATCTATACTGTGTTGTTGGACATAGATGATAACAGAACATGTATGATAATAATAATGCACCTTAAACTAAATCAGTGGTTCCCAGCCTGTGGCTCAGGTCCCTACAAGCAGGTTACTTGATCAATCCCGGCGTTTATTAATTAATTAATTACAATGACGGTAAAACAGGAAATACTTTTACTGCCACGTAAGAGCGTCTGTAAGGCTAGCCCTAAGCACAGCCGTACTTCGAGTTTAATGCAAAAGTCAGAATACTAACACGCTAATGTTTAGAAAGTATAGTGTTCAACATTTGAGCATGCTAACATTTGCTAATTAGCACTTAAGGCATAGCAAAGCTTTATTTATTTTTATTTTTTACAATTTCAATAGAAGTTTATAATTTTGTTCGGATGGTTGATCCAAAGGACTTTGACCATACTGCCAGCAGCTAGCATGGCTTAAAAGTGCAGCTACACATTTTTTCTTTTCTCTTTACTTATCTTAGATTTTTGTTTTAAACCTGATAATTCTTCTTATTCTAACCTCTTAAATTAAAGTGGTAATCTCAAAGATCTCAGTTTCATTCTCTTTGGCGACACCTACGGCGATAAACGGTAATTGCAGGAGCACACTTCCCAGATATCCAGACAGTGTGTCACGTCTACGGTTGGCTTCGGTATTAACGGTTGGAACGGTCGATTGCTTTCCTTTTGAGACTGTTTGCCTTCATCTGAGCATCGAATTTGTTTCTTTTTCTTTGGATTTTCACTTATTTTTGAAGTTGTATTTGAAGTCATCCATCTTTTCTTTGTTTGTTCAGCCATAGTAGATTACTGTTTACTCGCAACACTTGCAGAGACGGGAAAAGCAGCCGCTTTACACATAAGTGTGCTTGTTGCGTTTGTTCCGCCCACCCTCTCTGGCGGACCAACCACTGCGAAAATGCGTCACTAACTGGGTGCTGCTTGTGATTTTTTCCGAGAGAGTCGCCATAGTCCACAATATGGCAAAGGCTTAATGAGCAAGTGAATAAGTATCTGAATGAACTGATGGACTAGAGTATATAACCTAAAAAGTACCAGGGACTTTTGGGCCATATATTATTTAATGAAGCCCTTGATGATTGTCATCATCATCCATAGAGCTAACTCTTTTCCTATAACGCGTTAGTTCAAACAGCGAGTGAGGTCTGTAATGGTTATACTGCAGTCAAGCAAAGCATAAGATCCAAATCTCCTTTTTGCTCACTGGCTATCAATACTAGCTACTTGAGGCAGTCAGTCAGCCTTAAAAGAAGCTGTATCAAGACATTAATGGAGTATATAACAGATGCCATCCAGTAGCAACAGAGGTTCTGAAGTAAACATGGCTCTATATCTGACTTACATTGATCGGGTCCAGCACTTTCACTGCGGCCTGACTCCCATCCTTCTTGTTGGTCACTCTGTACACTTTGCCGTACGTTCCTTTGCCGATGGTCTCCACTATATCCCAGTTACCTGATGGATCGTCTAAGTTCTCCATGCCTATCATGCTGGACTTGTAAGGATACAGTCCATACAGTGACCTCCTGGAAGAAGAAACACAATCCAAGATGTGTGGTGGAAAATGCAAGATCAGTGACAGAAAAATCTTAACATAGCTCTTGACATAATAGTTGAGCCTAACAACAGATCAGACTTTTACCCTTAAAATAACAAGTTAACATCACAGAGAACAAAGTAATTAATAATAAAAAAGCATTAGCCGTGTAGAGCTGTGCATGTATGGCACAGAGGAGTACATCTATTCCCAAAGGCCATCTCATTGAGCTCAGTGAAATGACTACATCTGCCAAGGGAGCCACTTAACAGGTTTAACGCAGGAGAAATCAAAGCCAAGCTGGAGGTGGAGACGAACGCACTCTACTTACATGGCAAGTGTTATTTTCTTCTGACTCATCAGGGCTGAGAAGAAATACAGCTAAAGAGTCTCTTGTGGTCATAATATACCAACGCCGATAGCAACAGCAATCGCTTCCTCAAGAGGACGGGCAACAAGTGGCGTTTCACAGAGACACTGAATTAGCCCTCTCCACGGGGACCTCGTCACTGGCCGTTAAGAAGTGCAATCTCCTCAGGATCAATTGGATTGGACAGAGATTAACTTGACAAGTGGCGTCCTGAATGAGCAGTGAACCTGCATGACACCTCCACACAAACTGATTATAATGAAGAGTGTGTTATAAAGTGATGTGCATTATAATGACTAATGATTAACAGCGATGCAAAAGTGCAACATAAATCACCCTCTACGTCTACAAGTGATGTTTCTGTGCAAGTGTCAAAACAGCTGAGACGGAATAGCATGATGGATTAGGAAGTGATGCTGCCATGTTGGGATGCATGCATCCTACTTTTGGAAAAATGGCACACATTCTAGATAAACAGCGACGGAGAGGAATGTTTGTGTGCGATATCACGACTGCTCCACTCGTCATAAACGTGTTGCGCATCAGAGAGGGTGTGTGACCCTGAGGGAGGGGGACGTGGACGAGGGGGAGATCAGAGAATTTGATGTGAAAAACATGAGTGATGTTTAACCCTCGGCTGCACGTGAGGACAGATTTATGGATTGTTGTGCATGCTGGTTGAGCAATGGGGAAGATATTAGATGGATGAACCGCTTTAGTGAGGGGACGTTCAAACATGCAGCGCTGAGATCAGACCGATATCCTTCAGTGTGTCCTTCAGGGTGCATTTCTATAACACACAATTAAATACTTATACTTGTAACCACTACAAATTAGAGATAGACCGATATGGTTTTTTCAAGGCCGATACCGATACCGATAATTAGTAGTCAAGGAGGCCGATAACCGATATTTGAAGCCGATATTCATTTGCAGTTAAAGTGAAAATATTGGCGTCAAATACAAACTCCAACACTTAACTTTGTTTAAATGCCTTTAAGCATATGCATCAGAGCCAAAATAACCCAGTTTTAAATCGATCTCTTATCGGCCATCGGATTAAAAAAGAAAAAAAAAGAAAAAAAAAGGCAGAAGCCGATATGCGTTAAAATGCCGAATATCGGCGCCGATAATCGGCCCAGCTGATAATCTCTAAGGTCTATCCCTACTACAAATATCTAATAATCCATTGATTGTTGTAAAGCTAATCCTCCATCTTAAACTGTGTGAATGATGCATCACACACCTGCCTTCTCCATCAACAGGCCCATTTACTTCCCATTTATTGTACACTATAGTTGTTTTGCAACATGTCTAACCCGCTATGCGCTAAAAACATCACCCGTTGCCGAGATACCATTACCAGCCTTTTTCTAACAGACGTATCATATTTCCATACATGCACTCTTCGTCTATAAAGACCATCCGCAGAGGAAACCTGCTCTAAAATATCAAAGTTTTCTGCAATTCAAAAGTTTAAACCCCAAATGTGCAGCAGCAGATTATATGAGAGTATAATGTTTAAGTGTCTGTGTGCGCAAGAGTTAGTCCTCAAAAACTAGAGTCAAACTGAGCATTAGATGATCATAGTTATAGGCTGCACAGCACAAATAACCTCACCTACTTGCAGAAATTCAATCATAAACATATTAAGAGTCTGCAGCCATCATTCACAAAAAACTAATGTGGTTCTGCATCTTTTCAGTGCTTAAAAAGTGGTCAAAACATCTCTGATCATAAAGCCAAAAGTCACACGTACCTGTCTCTGTGAAAGTGTTCGTCTCTCCCTCGCAGCAAAACGCTCCACACTAATTCATGCTAATCTACTGGGATTAATAATTCACCAGTAATCTGCAACGTGATCTGCCACAGGGTTAAATATTCAGGCGGCAGACGCATCCACTCATAATAGAGGCTGATATGAAGCATCTCAGGTTGCACGCAGGTTACCAGGAAGTTCATGATAGTTGCTAAGTCATGTGACTGCTTAGTCTCCCCCTCTCTGTACATGGTGTTCTTCATACATCTATTTGACAGGGACAACAATGTTCAAAGCATCTCTGCAGCTACTGTATGAAAGCGCAAGTAGAAAGTTATAATACTACCCTACTAAGTGTCTGTCTATAAGGTCAAATTACTGTATATTACAGAGCGACAGTGACTAAGCACAAGACATTGTTCCACCTGATAAACCACAGCGCTGGATGTTGACGCTGCCATGAGTTTAAAGCCCCGGGGGTTTAAAGGAAGTGAATATTACAAAGAGATGCGAAGCCTTCCCACCACAAACCACCTCTTTGCTACATGGATGTGTTTTTATTAAACACTGAGGCGACTTGTAACAGAAGGAGGCAAGTTTAATGTAATTGAAAGAGACATTTTTTTCATGCATGTTTCCTATTTCTGTCTATTAATAAGTATGTATGCAGTTTTACACACAAAATAGCCTCAGGCACCAGTCACCTCCCCGCAGGCCTGAGATACAGATCACTCACCTTCAGGACTAAGAGAGCTATGTCAAGCTTTGTGCCCACATCCATCACACGCATGGACAGTTGAATTATTTATTTTAAGACCATTCTTTTTTTTTTAAAGATTATTTTTTAGGCTTTTTGCCTTTAATGGAAAGGACAGCTGAAGAGAGACAGGAGATGTGGGGAGGAGAGAGTGGGGGATGACATGCATCAAATGATCGGCAGACCGGGAGTCGAGCCTGCGATCAGTGTGTTGAGGTATGTCGCCTCTGTACCTACCAGCTGAGCTAAACCAGCGCCCCCAAAAAATTGAAACATTGTTTATTGTGTATTCATTACGTCTTATGTGTTATGTTTTAATACCTTAATTTACCACTGTGGATTGCTCTACAAATGTTGTGATATGCGATATGTGTGTGTGGTATGTTGTTGGGTACAAATGAAGTTCCTAACCGATAAATAAAGTTATTTCAATCGAATTGAATTGAAAAATGCTCTCCTGTTATATACTGTTTAATGACATTGAAAAGTAATGGTGCCAAACATGTGGGTCAGGGCCCCTTTAAGGGGTCACAAGGTTATTCTGAGGGTTGCAGGAAGGTTAAAAAAATAACTTATGTTACACAAAGTTAGGTTTGTTTTCTCAAACTTTTATCTAATCCTTGTTTTGCTTTGTGTAGATTATTGGGTAAGTTTCCTCCTGTAGAAATACTCTGAAAAAGAATAATAATCCTTGGTTGACCTGATTATAATGTGTTGGCTAGGGATTAGCAAGGATATTTACATTGTTTTTCATTGATTGTTTTATTTGCTAGCCGCTAGCAACAGAGCACTCGATTTTGTTTATTGTTCCTACCTCCCTCTGAAGTTTTTGCAGTGGTCTCTTTGCCAGTTTTGGGAGTTTGGGAACCAGTATTTAAATGTACCTGACAATATACGGCCTATCTGACAGAGTTAAAAATAATTGCAAATACTAAGCTTTCCTTCACTTGTACACCTGCTGTCAAACTTTGTCTTATTAAGCCAAAGCAAACAGAAAACACAAAACGCTGTTCTCTTAACAGGACAGGATCATCGCTGCTTTAGAACAGGACACCACTGATCCTAGATGGCATCGCTCAGGTTACCCTTTGTTTACCATGCTGTGTCAGCATACCTAAAAAGGGACATTGTATCTGCTGTAATAAATGCAGGTCAGTGAGTCTCTGTGACACTGTGAAATTGCTTTTAAATAATTGCCAATTACGCTTAAATCTTTGAAATGTGTATAAAAACTGAGCTTAAGTGTTGTTTTGTAATAATAGTGAGCGCAGATGCCTCTGAGCTTAAAAAACACGCCCTGCAACATGTGCATTTCCTGCGCATCTGCATAATTCCACGTTTCAGTGGTTGGAGGTGGTATCAGCTTTAGAAGATGTGAACAGCTGCAGCACACGGATCGTCTTTGACACCAGAAACAGAGCAAAGTGAGAGTGAGTAATCTAATTTTCTGCTTCCATCAAACTCGCACAATCCCACCCTCTCTGGTAAATGCCTTACGGGAACTCCACTCGGTAAAACCCTTTGGTAAGTCTGTGGAGAGGAAAAAAAACTCCCAACTATAATCCCTTTTAAGGGGATATGAAGAGGCTTTGCAGTAAACCTCCACTCGCCACGAGCCAGACCGAAAGCACCGTGCCCTTGTTCTCACCCTGAATGACCAAAGCCTCGCACAACCAGACACAAACATTCATTTTTTCCTCACAAGAATAACCCTCCCAAGTTTGGCAGTGCAGCTGCATAATTAATAATTTCCAAGTGAGAGCTTTGGATACACAAAACATCAACTTAATTAACAAGAAGCCGACATCATCAGCAAAATAATCAACCTAAAAAACACAGTCAGAAATTACGCTTTGCCATCTAATCAAAAAAGCACAGCTGTTTTAGAAGGCAACACAAAATATTAAGTGACGTTGATTAAAGCGGCTCAATCAGAGTCACGTGCTCAGAGTTGTGTGTATTCTTTATCATCAAAGTCCTTCCTGAGGTTTCAGTATTTTAAAAGTGGTTGACCTCAAGGTCAATGACAATGCAAAAGACAATATAATGTAACAAACTCTGACCTCTAAATACTAAACTCTACCATTGCAAAATAGTCAAATAGTTGCATGAAATACAGCTTAAGTTGCAATGTTATTAGCATACACCTCATTTTCTTTTATGATTGAAATATGTCAAATTTGATGTGTTGAAATGTCGTTACCTTAGTGTTTGATACATATTACAAAAAGTTATACTCAAACAAAACAATCGGTACAAGCTTAAGGTATCTTTACTTTACTTGATGCAACTTTTTACATGTATTTCACAGCTTTGGTTACTTTGCAAATTGAAATTACTACCATAAAGTATTAACAAAAAATCGTTATATGGATGTATAATACATGTTAAGATAAGATTTAATACGTAGGGAGAAACTCACAAGCTACCTGGCCATATACAAAATAAACTACATTGTCCCAACCTTTACCAATCTCACATTAATGCATTCATATTTACAAACCTTTAATATGAAATGTGTTTATCAGAAAGGGCCCTTTATGCAGAATGAGTACTGTTACTTTTGGTACTTTGAAGCTAATTATTTTTACCTTATACTACTTATGCTATGCTCATGCTACTTATGTCACTTCGAAAACAGGACTTTTACTATGACGTATTTGTATTCGAATAGGTCCTCACTACTATCTTTTTTCATGTAACTTCTCACTGACTGTTGAATTGCCCCACAACAACAAAGAAACACCTTATAATACCAATTAACTCAACTGTATGGACAGTATTTTAGCTTGTGAACCATTAACAAGAATTTAAGTGTTTCAGATTTAAGCTAACAGTGCAGGCCTTCTGAAGAGGAAACATGGGTCCTACCTTGACTTTGCCGCCACCGTAGTATTTCCATCTCTAAAATCTGCAAAACAAGGAAAAGTGTTCAGACATCTGGAGACCTCTGTTAAGTCTTGAATCCATCTCTTGTATATCTGTAGCCATCACAGCAGTCAGTTTTACAGAAATAAAACTGTTTTGACTCCATCTAACATTCTTTACGTGCAGCTTACCCTCCATAGCAACATATCCGAACTGATTTGCCTGTTTACTCAGTGAGGCATTTTAATTATTAACAGTATGGACACCTGAGCAGACCAGGTAGCTCTCAGCTGACCACTAACAGCCTTCAATGGTCTATTCATGTTCTGTGGAGGAGCAGTGGCCTTACCTTGACAGGAGGTAAATGAGGCAATGTCCAGTGTTGCTTTCCGTAGCACCGCCTGAAACACCAACATTTCACAGCATGAAATGTGTCGCACAAACTCGGTGGTTTCACCCAGACAAAATCGCTCCACTGGTCCATATTAGACTGTTTTTTTCTCTGTGACTAATTGGCAGAAAAGGGAAGCTTTGTTTAGCCATCGGTCATTACCTAGAGGGCCTCCCTTGTTTATGAAACTCCGACCCAATTATCCTCAAAATGCTCGGTCACATGGGGTTGAAATTTCTCTCTGGTACTCAGAAAGGAGCAGTGGACCAGACGGATAAACCTGTACATGCAGTACTTCTGTGCACTCAAGTATTTCTTCTGGAATTTTCTACATAAAACTCCTATTTTGTTTTGTAGCGTTTTCAGCTACAGCACCTTAAAAAACACGAGCTGAGAAGTGGAAATATTTCATCTGCATCCGCTTCTTACACAAACTAGATCCTATATTCAGACACATACATCCAAGACAACACGTGATTTCTGCACAGAGGTTATGATCTGTTGCGCTCCAGTGAACTGAGACCCCTGGTGGACACAGTATGAGGTGGATGTCTGCACCCCTACCATCCACATTTTCCTCTCTACAGTCCACAGGAGTGGATTGAAAGTGGAAAAAGGCCATTATAGAAAGTAATATTTAAGCTTTATGGAGCTGAGTGGAAAGCAGAGACATGAAATCATATCTTCTCTCATCCATTCAGCACTCATGTCAGTCAGTTTCCTTGGAAGTTACTTTAATCACACCTGCTTTAAATGACTCTCAGTGGTCGACATAAAGTAATAGTATTATCGGTTTTATGTCGACATAGAAAGATGAAGGCGGCTGTGACATTGACGGACTATTTTGGCTAACCTGATACAGTTTCATTGCTTGAATACAGTGTAAGAAGACAGGGAGCAGAAAACACAAAAATGACTCAAATCAGTGTGTTTATACTTTATTCACATATGTTACATTTTGCATTAAATGTCCAAGTCACACTTTCTGGTCAAACTCAGAAAGTTTGAGTCAGCACCTACAGTAATGTACTGTATTCTCTCTTCAGTCATACAGGAGAACACACAAGAGCTTTCAGTTACAATTTACACCCATTACTTGTTGGCTATTTGGTTGCGGTCATTTACAAAGTGGGTACTGCAAAATAAAAGCGAGAGGAGAAACTCAGTAAACAGAAGAAAAAAAAAGCAGCATGCATGAATTCATGGAGGAAGTGTTTCAAGTGTTCACTTAAAAGATTCCTCGACGCAGCACGACGTGGCCCAGCATTTCAAAACCAGACATCAGCAGTATGCCGCCACTCGAAAAACTAATCTTGCAGGCACGACTGGATAAATTTCCTCTCTTCAAGAAAAAAAAAAAAAAGATGATAATCAGAAAATTAAGTAGCTAAGACACTTAAATAATGGTGGCTTAAAGGATGTCATGCACAGTGTATAACGGATACTCAAGTCTGATAATCTTGTAATGTTGGAATGCAACTATAAATCACAACTAGATGATGCGTGAGTAAGGGGATAGTCATCACAATAAATGATCTATACTGCAGTTCGGACCGGACAATCAAACGCATAAAAGGGGGTAACTTTTTTTTGACAGCACAAAAATGAAGATTATCTGCATTTGTTCTCAAAGACAACTTACATTTTATAGTTTCATATCTTGAGGGGAAAATTTAACAGGGTTAATATATTTCTGCTCTCACACAGCATTCAGCTTTGCCACTGCAGCAGGACACCGTATCTGTGCAATGACATTTCCTTTCCTTAAAATTGTACGCTACTTAATCCTGTATGCTTGACTTCAGGTATTTTGACAGTGAATCTTAGATTATTCTCTGACCGGTTGTAGCTTGGAGTTTGCCTTTTTTTTTCTCTTCACAGCCAACCAGAAAGAAAAAAAGCGCAGATAGAGCAGGACTATGAGAGCTGTAGTGAGCGTAATGAGGTGACCGCATAACCTCCTTAAACATCAAAGTAGTTTGAGTTCAACATTCCCAGCCATCGACCGTAAACTCAAAGCACAACCTTAGAAAAAAAAAAATCTTCACAAAAAGTTAAAATACTTACTTGAACAATGAGCAGCAGCATTTATTTAAATATCTAAAACGTATTTTAAACAGCAAAAAAAACAAAAAAAGTAATTCCTGAGGATGGATTGCAACTAGACCCATAAAAAGAGTCTTTGCTTGTTTGCAAAAAAACTCTAGTGTGTTGATGGGTGGACTTGTCCTGCCTACCATCACATGTCAGCAGACAATGAGTGCACATTGCAATAACATCGCTACACTCATCAGGAGCTTGAAACTCATGCCAGCACAGCAGAGCACATTTTGATAAATAAAAGGGATATGCATTAATATCATCATAAATGGTGCAAAACGTAATCAAACTCTGCAGGGATATTCAGCACTTGATATATGTCTTTTTTTTTAACCCAAACAAATACGACAGGCTTCAAACGCCTGCACCAAACCAATTAAATTTCTGGGCAAAGTTGTGCTTTGTACTTTGATGTTACCGAATTCTGTTTTGTCCCTGCTGAAAACCACACAATAAATCACTTAAACACACACACGTGTTAATCTTTAGGCATGATTGTACACCAAACTTCACATAAACCAAGGCTGTGGCAGCAAATACCCTCACCAGATGCTTGTGTTTATCACGTTAAAGAGTTCCCGAATATTTTTGATCGAGGCAAAACAAAAATTCTTCTCAGTCGTGGGTTGCTGTTTTCAAGTGGACTTTGGAAGATCTTAGAGTCCATTATAGTGAGGCCCCCAACGCTTATTGATGTGATCAAAGGTGTGCGAGACCCACTGTTGCTCCAACACTCGATACCTCTCCTCACATAAGAAGAGAGGCTTGCCACGGCTGGAGAGAAGCCAGAAGGGAAAAACAAGAGTGAGAGCTGTGTTTGTTTGATTTCTCTGCAGCAACAAGTATGTAAAAGAGAAGTGTGTCCTGATTTCTTACTAGATCCTCATTGGATATTATTGTGTTGTACTTTAAAATGTATTCAAATAAGTCTCGTAAGTATCTAGTACTAGTATCTATAGTAAGTATCTAGTATAAGTCAAATAGTATCTGTGTAGGGATGCACGATATATCAGGCATATGTTTTTTTTCCACCTAATTGCAGAGAACATCAAGTCTCCCCTGTAGTGGAATTAATATCATGCCTACTCTTAATGTAGTGGTCAAAAACTGCCATACTGCAGACATCTTGCACCCTTCTTCACGCTTGACGGAAGAGGCATTGTACAAAAGGTCGCGTGTCTGATCACTCACGTTTCGGAGCGCACCTGAATGCAGCATTCCCCCGAAACACAGCAGTAAGGGAGGCATGCCCGGACTTGTTTACTGCACCTACTACGGAGACATCAGTGATCGCCGACGGACTCTTTTTATCGTGTGTGCGTCCATGAATATGTAAGTTAATTTTGCACTGATGCTTATGTTACACGCTGTTAGCGTCGGCTTTTTCGCCGTGTTTGATGTTGTTAAGTCCAATAAAATGAAAGTGATGAAAGTTGTTTAACTTCTATTCATTGGCTCAAGTGTCTGTGACTTTTTAGTCTTTATTTGTATGTTGTTGATAACTTTGCGCAGGCATTTGCCGAGTTAATGCTGTAGCATTACGACAAAGTTTTTTAGGGAATCATCGAGCATTTAGGCAAAATTAAAGCGTTGTTTATCGGCAGAAAAATGACATATCTGCCGATGCCGATATGTCATTTTCAAGCCATTATCTGCAGATACCGATAACATGCCGATAATATCGTGCATCCCTATATTTGTGAATACTAAAAACATGTTAAAACTCATGATGGTAATGATAATGATTAATGATCAGTGTGTGCTGTTAAGGTACAATATTGTCCCACAATGCATTGCAGAAAGAAACTAAAGAAGCTGTGAAGTTTAATTAACAGTTTTCAAAACTCCCTATTTGAAATTCATCTGCACACACACACTGCATCATTACAAAATGTTGCTTTGTACACTGTACACTTGAAAATAGTACACTTAGATACATACTGTATACAGTAAATATGTATAAGTGAACTGGGACACAGCACAGGTGTATTTATGAAGTTCAATGCATGATACATTGTGGCATTTATGACTGTGTGTTCATACCGTAAATCGCGGTCCTCCTCTCCATGGGCATCGAGGTAAACAGAACCCCACAGGCAGAAACGATGTCCTCGGATGATGATGATGACTGAGGCATTTATCAGTAGAAAGATGCCTGTAGCTGCGCCACAATGTTGGGAGTGCTACAAGTGACAAAAAAAAAAAGCAAATATTTCAAATCTGCTCCTCACATCGTCAAAAAAGCTGCAGCCTTTGAAGCCCTGAGACTTACCAAAACACATTCACAGATACCCTGCTGTTTGCAGCAAACGCCTTTGAGACAGACGAAGGCGCCACACACAAGGCAGAGTGCAGGGTCTTTTGGCACCTTTTTGCAGGCAGTGCAGGCCTTCCTGTGATAGTACTGGAAGATGATATTGTAGTTGTCGGGTAACTGGAGAAGGCGGGGCGCTGCCCACTGAGGGTCCTGGACAAGTAAGCTCTTCAGAGGAGAAGACAGATAGAAATAAGGTTGAATAAAGTATTCAGGACACAACTTCATTGTGCAAAACAGACATCACGTCATTCATTAAAACTCTTAATGATAAAACCCCGATTGTTTTAGCCCTCTACAGAAATCATGATAGGTCAAAGACTGCCAGCTCTCAAGTGTTAGCTCTCCCTGTTATAAAAGGAACAAAGCCTACACATAATAAACTTCCCAACTTTTTATGACGTCCTTTGTCTCAAAGATGTAATAATAAAAAACGTCCTAGGTTAAGTATCAGCAAAGTAAATTATCATTCAAGACACTCCATGTTTTTCACCAAATGATGTACAACATCCAAGGTTGCTGCAGCACCGAATGACGAGGGCATAAGACACATGGCTAGTTATGCAGTCCCTCTCCTCAGAGACACTATCAGCTCTGGACCTTGTCAAGCGAGGTTGAAACTAATTTCAAAGTGTCAATATCCCCTCGAGTTACATAAATCGTTAACAGGACATCAAGTTCAAAAGACATGCTTTGAATATTCAATTACAGAGAAAGATTGTAAAAGTAGAACGCAAATGTAAAACTCAACCTCATGCTGATTTTTTTTCTTCTTCCACTCTAAATTAGCTCTAGTTTGTTAATGAGGCAGAACTACTGTAACCATTCTGACTGGTAATTTATGTTCACATTTACCTGTAACCTGAACATGAGATTTCAAACTTCAATTTATGTGGTCTTGAGCGCCTCCCACAGGCGGTAAGTACAAGCGCATTCTCCCAATTTCCCAAGACATCTACGGCTGGCTCCCTTTGTCACAGTTCTAACTCTCGACTTTCCTCGCTTTCGTTTGTAGAATGTTTGACTTAATCTGAGCGTTAAATTTGTTTATTTTTCTTTGGATTTTCACTTATTTTTGAAGTCGTATCCGTAGTCATCGATCTTTTCTTTGTTTGTTCAGCCATAGTAGATTAATGTTCACTCGCAATGCTTACAGAGACCAGAAAAGCAGCCGCTTAGCTCCGCCTACCCTCTCTGACAGACCAACCACTGCTGAAAACGTGCCCCTAACTGGGCGCCACAGACGCCCAGTCCATAAAAATATGATATACTGCAACTAAAGGCTTTCATCAGTGGGCCATAGGCTCATTCACCATTGTGTCACCTGATTCTGTGATAGATAGTGACTTAACAGACATTTATTTACATGAAAAAGTTTGAGAGTGTTACTTTAAGAGGGCTTACAGCTAAATACAAGCTACCACCATTTTTTTTATAATTCTTCTCATTATTTTTTGTTTCCCATGAATGCATGAACCAAGGGTAATTAGGCTCCAAATGTTGATACTGCAAGATAATGATCCCTATCAAAAGCTATAATGAAGGCAATAATAACCGTTTAATATACGTGAGCTGAATATTTAAATGCAGCAGTAAAATTGGGAGGGTTAGAAGAGAAGATATGTAGCACTCTTATTATAATAATACAGGTTTGTGTTTCTGTGTGACATTCACATTCATACCAATGATTGCTCAGCTTGCATCTGAGAGAGCCCTGTGACCTCAGTGCACCACTGTGTCACCAAGTCGAAAGCGCTGACCGCCCACGTCAGACATGAGGCACTGTGCACGACGTTTGAAGGCTGAGGGGCCGAGGGTAAGAGCCCCAAACACACAGCCAAGGACGAGAACTCCTCTTCCTCCTGAGAACACACAAACACACTAAGGTTAAATAATCTCTGGTCTACTCGTGCGCAAAAACAGGACAAAAATGACGAGCAGAAATATCCTCATTCTAGCTGAATGATACATACAAGGCAGCCAGTCAGGTTGTCTCCGTAAAGATGATGCTGCAGAAGGCAGGAGAGGCGGAGGAAGGGCATGCAGAACTGCTGCAGGCTGAACTCGATCGACTGTGGGGACCACACACTGGAGATCAGCTGGAGAGGGGAAACAACAGTAACACCTGATCAATAACCAGCCAACAGCTCACTGATAATACTGTTATGTATATCTCCCCTGGAGATCAGTAAGATATTAGAGTGCTGTCTCTCAGGGCGATGGCCGATGCATTGTTGAAGAGAAACTGAATAAAGGCCGAGGGCAGAGAGAGAGAGCAGCATCCTGAAGGCAGTTATGTTGTGAAGAGCTAAACAGTCGTTTCAGTGCCTCACCATCGATGTTTCCTCAGTGTTCACCTTGTAGACACTCTTGTCCTTAGAGAGCTCACTGATAACGTGACTGAGCAGCGCTTCAAAGGATTTCTCAGCATTTGCAGCGTTCTGTGGAAGAAATAAAAATGCAGAGAGTCAAATATAAAGAGACGTTTAAGGGCAGTTGAATCAGGCCTATAATCTCCTCTAACAGTCAGCAAACTCAAGCTTCAATCTATTCATTCCATCGAGCTGAAGGGGAGAACATTTAACTTTAAGGATTTTTCAGCTAGCTGAAATCTCTTCCTATATTGTTGCAATTCCTCCGATTGACTTTCTATTCCAGTCTCAAAAAGCCTTTGTCTTGTGATGGGAGAAGGATGCTGGAAAACATCTACATCAACATAAACTCCGACCAGTAGAGGCATAACAAATACAGGAATTTGGCAGTTTGAAGTAACCCCTCATCCTGGAAGTCATGTGTAGTTTACTGCCAGATTTAAAAGCATTGATCTGTAGTCACACAATGGTTCATGTTTCAGGTCTAAAGACGACAATGAAAAATCGTTGTGCTGTTGCAGCTGATGTATAAATGAGATGAGGATCACTGTCTAGGTTAGGTGCGTGATCCCGGAAGGGAATATGGTTTGTCACTTCTATACCACGCTACTTGGGATTTTTTTTTTTTCTTTGCCATGGACTTAAATCACTTGGACGCACTACTGCAATCAGGTCTGGCTGTCTGTGTTTCTGTGAAACCCAAAGACAGCATCTTTACAGATAACAGCAAACCATGGTGAAGCGCGTCAACCTAGGTCACTCCTGGATCAACCATCTCAGTAGCCTGATTATGAGTCTGAGCTTCTTTAACAGTTTTAGTGTTTCACATAGGCTATATTCAACGGCTGGATAAAAACAACCAATCAGAGATTTGCAGGGATGAAGAATAAAAGCTTATCTCCCTGTGCCAGAGCTGGGCAAAAAGCCACACCCATTGAAAAGACAGAAAATGTCAACAAAATGCAGATAAGACACACAAATTGTGTGTGGTAATCGCGAAGATCTCAGTTACGTTCTCTTTGACGGCACCTATAGCGATAATGGTAATCGCGGGAGCACACTTCCCAGATATCCAGACAGTGTCGCATGTGTGACGTCTACGGTTGGCTCCCTTTGTTATGGTTGCAACTCTTGATTTTCCTCACTGTCGGTCACTTTCCTTTTTAGACTGTTTGCCTTCATCTGAGCATCAAATTTGTTTCTTTTTGTTTGGATTTTCACTTATTTTTGAACTTGTATCTGTAGTCATCGATCTTTTCTTTGTTTGTTAACCATAGTAGATTGCCTACCCTCTCTGGCAGACCAACCACTGCTGGGTGATGGAAAACGCGTCACTAACTGGCCGCTGCTTGTAATTTTTTCAGCGAAAGTCGCACCAGACAGTAATACCGCACTAGTCCGTAATACTGCAAATGCAAAGGTTTTCATCAGTTGGCCATAGGCTCTATCAGCATCGTGTTACCTCATTCAGCGATAGATAGTGACTCAACAGACATTTATTTAAATGAAAATCTTCAAGATTATAACTTCAAGACATTGTGACAAACCATCGGGCTAGCTGTAAAGTGCGTTGGGTGAGATTTTATAGATAACTCTACTGAAGGGATACACTTCACTCTCCCAAATGAGATTCCCTGTGTTTGGTGCTTTATTGTGCTTAACTAAGATCTGTAGCTGTGGAGGGGAACTCATGACTCACATCAGTCTCTTATTCAAACCAAGGACAAAAACACTTTCAAAGTGAAATAAAATGGTCAAAGCATTATCAATCAGTTTTCTAGTGTCACATATCAGAGTTTATAATGCATATCAGAATGGATCCCTCATGCATCTTCCTATTCTTCCTTTCAAGTATAAAATGTGCTGCATCGTAGAATATAATGAGCTATGCAGAATAAGCCGGAGCTAATAATTCTTTGCTCACAATAGACTATCTGATAAGTGGTAGAGACATTACTGAGTATGTGTTCTGATAAAAACTCAACTGGTTTGGCTAGTATTTTATATCAAGGAAAAGCTGCGAGCATTTATCAAGCTGAAGGTGGGGGAATATAAAACAGCAGTCTTATCTCCTCTGCTGTCCTTTGTCATAGATTTATAGGGGAAGAAATTCAAGTCCATGGATTTCCTTCCTCTGGGCTCTGATCTTTGTTCAGACTGCATCTTTTTTAACAACTTCTATTTAATTACAACGGCGGCCTACCATATATGGATGCCGTCTTCAATGTGGACTTAAAATCCATCTTAACCGCAGCTTGTGAATGCCTGCACTACTGTCCATGACAGTGTGGTAGAAAGATACTAATCTTCCCCTGCATTATGGATGGAAACGTCCTAAAAGGGAGGCTTTTAGCTATTTGTCTTTTCATATTTAAGCCAGCCACTCACTAATACAGATTTAATAGACTGAAGATAGATAGCCAATTAATGCAGCCGTTCTCCGCTTTTCCAGATAATGAAGATCGATACTGTCGACGGTGGAAATCACGAGAATGAAACTGGAAAGACCTCAATTCATCTCAATAATAAACAATACACAATGATTTAGAGGTGTTGTTGAGCAGTGTTAAGGAATAATCAGAGGATACAAGCATGGGATACAAGTGGACTCTTAACGTTGCTTAGAAAGTTCCACTGCAGGAAGTGAGAGTGAAATATGCTACAAATATTCTACTTTTATTTTAACTACATTAAAAGCTTTTCTTATGTCACATTTTTTATTTTTACAGTGTGACCACTTTTTTTGCCCGAATCTTTATTAATATTATCCTTATCTTTAGAAAGGAAAACTAACAAATCAGCAACAACGGGAGATAAATGCAAGCCTAGAAAGAAGCACAAACCGTATAATACATAACACAATACAACAGTTAGTTTCCGACTAAATAATCTGATTGGACAAGAGGCATTCCATGAGGGGTGATATAAGCTGTGTCCTAATCCAGGGGCTGCAGCCTTCAAAGGAGGCGGCCCATGGACGATGCTCCATTCACAGCCTGCGTGGACCGTTAAAGCTGAACTGAAAGGAGACCAAACGCTGCTCCTGTCACCTAGCAACAGGTAGCCAGTGGCCTAACTAGCTAGCATGACCAAAGTCAAGTAAGTTAACCTATTATTTTAAAGATAATTTGCTTCCCTTCTTAAACATGTGTAAGGCTAGCTATTCGATTGAGTTGAAACCAAAAACCTTAACATTTTAAAGTGTATTCCTCGGACGCGTAAAAGTCCTCCATTTCGTTTGAATTGGCACGCAATGCATCTCGGGATACGGTGGGCCGCGAAGGATGCACCCGATGGATCCTTCGCGGCCCAGGAAACAGTGGACGTATTTGTCGGCCACATCTGAAGTAGCTTTCGAATTGGGACAGCCTTTGACGCGCTTCTGTGACGCAATCAGTCTTCAAAATACAGCCTTCGAAGGCTGCAGCCCCTGGATTGGGACAGAGCTACAGAGCACAACATCAGTGTGACTTTTCACTCTGTGTATCACTCCGCCTCAGCCAGGTGTTCTGAATACCGTTAATTAACTTATTAAACCGAGTGTGATACTGCTTTTATTTAACAGCTCTCAAAGTCGTGATGTTGTACTGAATATCATCACGGCTGTGATTATCTGCGGCACGAGGCCACAGACGATACCATGTGGTACAACATCACTCCCTCTCATTTGATATTGCTTAATTAATACATAGGGCATGACCTGACATCACTGAGTCTGTATACATCAGAAAATAAGCGCGGTGACTAATGTGACTTTGTTTTACCTTCTTGAGTGCTCCAGATGTGCTCCACGCCTGCCTTTCTTCAGGGCTGAACTTTGATGAGAGAGCAGCCAGAGCCTGGGCGAACTGCAGGTTGTACAGCATCTTCACCACACAGGAAAAGTGCTCTGTGTAAGTGGAGAAAGAAGAAACATAATCAGAAGTGGAGAAGCACATTCAAATGATTTCTGTTAATATGTAAGGACGTGTTTTTTTAAATTTAATTAAAGAAATTCTAGCATTTTAAAAAAAGGCCAGTTAGAGGGATGGTAGTGATTCACTGGGCCTTTGTATTTGGTTTCTCAGTTGTGCAGGGTAATTAGCAGAGCGTTTCAGGTGGATAATGTAGCCTGAAGGATATTTAAGTTTGGTGTAAAGAAAAACAATGAGTGCCATTTGTTTTCCTCTGCAACAAAGGGCTGCTGACAGCTCCACCGCCCTGGTCACTGTGACAAGTGTCAGCTCACACAATTAAAGAGGTAGAGCTGAAAAAGGGAAGAATCACAATAGCAAGAAAGGGTATAGGATTCCTCAAGCAGTGGTCATACGATACGTGTACTAGCTCTCTTAAAAACACACCCCGACCTTGAGAATAATCCTTCACAAATTCAGTATAATGATTCATAAACACTAAGCATAACTGTTTCAATCAAACACTGCTACCAATTAATCCACTTGCTAGCAATCAACCTTATTCAGTCATCAATGCAATGATCTTCCTGCTGCAACATTTAACATGGCTGCAGCATGTTGGGCCAGGTCTTTAGGTGGCCTCTTCTAGTAGGGGCTAAGATAAGAGGAGATGCAGCGACAAGCCACAGATGAAGGGCACACGAAGGAGGAGCAGCCCTCCCATCACCGGGGTCGTGGTCTCTCTGATCCTCGCAGCCAAATAACAGCAAGTGGAGCATAGATAAGAGACGTGAAATGCTCCTCTGCAGCACTCAGATCTGATTACTACTGATAATGGGGCTGTCCTTGTGGAGCAGGAGAGACTTCCCCTCCCTCTTGGGAGTGTCATGGTGCAGATGTAGGAGCTGTACCTTTTCGGAGAGGCTGTGGCATTGTGAGCACAAAGATGATGAGGAGGGAGGGGACGTCTCGGAATAGCATGGGTACCTCGGGCCTCTCTTCGTCGAAGCCACTGAAACGGGATGAAAAACAACATAAGAAACATGCATTTATTTATCAACTCAAACCAATAAGTGCAAATATTAGTACAGCTGCATGGAAGACTATCTTAATATCCAGCAGAACACTTTAAATAAAAAAGAGTTGCAACTTAATGTACTGTCATTTAATGCTTAAGCATGTCAAACTTTATAAATTAGGCAGAAAATCCGCTCTCTAATAACTTGAATGATGCAACTGATGCAAAAATGATTGCAGATTTACTGTGAGAAGCAGGAGCTGGTGTCCGTCTCATGCTGCTTATAAAGGCTTTAAACAGGAAAGTAGGTTTTAAAATCCTACAGTGATGTAGCTTTGTAACTACCCCTGTATCGAAAATAACATGTCAGCATTACCTCTTACCAATAGGGGTGTCAACGAATATTCTAAATTGTAATATATAACTGAATTGTAATAAAATATTCAGGTATTTGTTTAATAAAATTAATATTCGAAAGATAAAATCAGCACTACCACCGCTCTAGTGTTCCAGTCTATTCTCGTATGTCCTTGCGCACGCTCTCTAAGTTACGAAGCATCTTTGAATGCACACAACGTCACCTTATACATTAATAATCAGTGTTGCGAGATGTACATAAGCTATCGTATTTGTACGATATTTTTGCCCTTTCAAAGAAAACCACAACAACGGTTCAATGCATCTGTCACTCATTGCATCCCTGCACGTAGCAGTGTGGTATTTTGACCCTTCCTTGTTTTGTTTTTTTCATATGTACGATAGTTGTTGGTAAAATACGATCATTTTAAAGCTGCAGTACGATATTGCTTTCGTCGTTTATGGTAATGATGGCGAAGAATTGAAATCCCAGCCCGGCTGGAGAGAGAGAGATTCTCACCCCAAGCATAACAGACAGGTGTAGGCATGTTGTTGTTTTTTTTTAATATGTTTGTCTAAATAAATATACCTGTCACACCACAGCTCGCTCAGAGCGCTGGATGTCTGTTCTACCGTCACCTAATTGTGTTGTATATTTTGCAAGGCGTAGGAACCCTGTGTTGATCTTGTGAAAGGCAAGTTTATGTTTGAATCACTATATCTTTGCGAGAACGTTTGTCTGTCGTCTTGCTGGTGTGCCCTCTAGTGGACTTATTGTCCAAAAATAGATATTCGAATAGTTTGAACCTTTTTAGAAGGAATAATCAAACGTCAATTTTGACAGTGCTACTTATCATCATGTCTGACAAAAGCCATAAGGAGCATTTGCGCAACCGTAAAAACAAGCCATGACTTTAGGAGTGTGTTAAAGGCAGCAATGTTACCACCTGCATGTCTGGAGGATTAAAAAAAAAGCTACGAGGGCAAAGGTCTTGTTGTGTAAATTTGCTTAACAAACATTAAAAGCCCCCATTCCTTGAGCTTCCTTAATGCATTCCTAGTTACACATTCATGTTATGTGCCATCTTCATTTAAATGTCTCCTGTTCTGTTGACAATTCAGCGAGGCTCCAATCTCCTCTCTGCTCTTGAAAGGCCTCGGGGGTTTTCATCGAGGGGAACTGCACTTAAAGAATAATACCTTCCATTACCAAAGCACTCACCAGTTAATTCTACTGTGCATTGAAGGAAAGCCTTAGAGGATGGAGCTTTCAACCCTGCACAGACCCCTGCATATAAACTATATTTCCCAACTGTAAAAATCCTCACACATTCCTCGTTGGTTTGTCTAATACAAGTGCAAGAGCGATGTTGTGCATCTGTGTAGAAACATCTCTCTCCGTCCTATTTAACTAGATCAGGTTGGCTGCCTCGGGGTGTCAATGACAGTGCTCCCTCCCGAAACCTTAACGGAGTATTTTTAAACACCAAATGGCTCCTCTGAGAATACTTTATGGCTGTGAGCGCTTTAATAGTAACAGGTGTAAGAGCTGTCTTATAACACTAACAGGGAGGAAAGGTTGTTCAAGCTCATCGTGTTAAGTGCTGCCAGTTGCTACTTTTTTTTGTCCGGAACCACGTTTGCATTTAAAAGCATGATCCCATATATGCTGTGTATCAAGAAAGTAGTAGCTATGTCCTTTATATTGCGTTACGTGTGTTTCTGTTGAAGCTAGGTGGACAGCTGGGATGTAAGATGCTCGTATGATGTTGGCGGGTGCAGTTGTTCCCAGCACAGTGAATTTGACAGGGTCGTTCGGCTCTCCGTGGAGTGCCCGGTAATTTGCCAGATGCAGCAATTATTGGTATCTATGGAAACTAGCATGGTCCCTTTTTTCTGTTTTTAGCTCCTCTTTGTGTGGAGAAAAAAAGCTGTTGGGGGCAGGAGGAAATGGTGGCGTTTAGAGGGAGGACAAAGTGCTGCTTTGATTGGGTGTTAATGTGAGAGAGGAAAGGTGTAAAGGGAAGAGGAGACTGGGAGGTATGAGGAATGTATGAGCAGGTTTATAGATTTACTCTTAAAGAAAGTCACTCACTCTGCCTCTCTGCTTTGTGTGACCTGAGTCAGCTTAGTCCAGGGGTTGTACGCTGAATCGATGCTGTACAGACGCATGTGCATGGCCAGCACATGGAACAGCTGATCTGAAAGAGGGAGGAGAAAAAACAACAATCATTGTTATGTTCTCGACAAGGGCTGACAGGAACAAAAGCAGCAAGCGTGTGTTTATCTCGGTGTCAATTGTTGCGCCCAAGCAGCAACCGGCGTAGATCACATGATGAAAGCAGTTGACTTGAACTGACTGCGGCTAATGGTTTGGCTCAGATAAAACCAGGCCAGGCCAGATGGATACATGGTGGTGCTCGATAGCCTTGAGCAGTTCTTCGGTCGGGTCACACCTGTTCGCTGTGAAACTAATGGAACATGAAGACAAACCCCTCCCTGCGAACACACTATCTTTTATGTACACAGTAGCTTTTAAAAAGCAGGACACTTCACAGCCTCGATTGTCTTTGTCCAGAGCAAACCTGTTACAAGTACAACATTTATGACATTGCAGCAAGCCTGGGCAAAAGGCAGGAAGTTGACCCGTTCATTTTCGATGTTAGGTAACAAATTCCAAAGTGAAAAAAGGTCCTCGTCTTTCTGATTAGTGCTGAAATAAATTAACCTACTTATTCTGATCATGAACTCATTCCAGGGCCTCTTAATACCACAAATTAAGATTGCACAAGAGATTTAAATCACATATGAACAGTTTAAACACAGCAACCTTCTGTATAACCTAAACCTTTCCCAGTGAGCAACACTAATCCTATTTGACTTTGTTTTACAGCGAATTATGATGCTGTAATGCAGTAAAGTGCTTCAAATAATAAGCTCTGCAATTTGACTTGTGTGAACCATCAATACTTAGAGCAACACTGCCCTCCACAGGCAAACAAACACATAGCACAAAGAAACCATAGTGTTTGTGTAAGTCCTCTGTTGCATTTGTCTTCTCTGCAGCGTGTTCCCCTGTCTTCCCACACTAACACTGAGCTATTACCAGGAATTAACCTGGATAAGGTGGGAAAGGGAGTGGTAAATAAATCTGGGTTTCTCGTTGTCCTCTGCTGCTGGTGTTATTACATTGCAAAATGTATACAGATGGAAAATGCATATTAAAAGAACCTTAACCTAGCCACTTCAAATCGAAATTGTTTGCATGTGTGGTGATAAAAACTACCATAAACTTTCTAGTGTCCAAGCATGGAAACATTTTCTAAAGGGTTTCAATCAGTCTGCTCTAACAGAATGTCACTCTGCTCCTGGAACTACTGAGACAACTGAAGGATATCAACACACAAAGAAAAGGAGTAACATGACAGCTCCATAAAAGTGAAGCCAAAACATTTTGAGCGCCCCCTGCTGACTGGCTGCAGTATAGCTCATAAAGCCCGCCTCCTCCATGTTAACAGATGGGACACGAGTCAAACTATAAAATCAAAATACTCGCCAAATACATTTTTTCTCAAACATGGTTTCTGTCATTATAGTTAGTTCTTATGCTGATTTACGTCCAAGTGTTCATTTTTCAAAGTTTATTTTTAATTCATTATTTGATGCAGTAAAAAGGATGATTGACAGCTCTGTTGACAAATACGGCTCCTGCAGCCGATCTGTTCTTAATTAGCAGAGTGGAGGAGGAATGGCGAGAGGAGACGTAACTAAAACAATCACTACAGTCTTTGAAGTTTCCATATCTGTAAATGTCTGCTTCAGACCAACACAAGAAGCTGTTCTGCTGTTAAACATGCCGACATGCGGGATCCTTGATGTTTTTTTGGTCATTTAAGTGTGTGTTTTGGTTCTACTGTGCAACTCTGTCCAAATGAAGTCACCAGTGCAAGATGGCAGCGCTCGCCTCGGGGGTATGTTGGCTTTAATTTCGTACAATGAGAGCAGATAGAGACGCGTCATCCACTGATATATACAGTCATTGGGTGTGACAGTGACATTTAGATTTTTAAGTGCACTCACTTTTACGACCGATATTTGAGAATTACGTGCGTCCTCTCAGGGGAATATGATCGCACAGTGGTCTACATGTGAAATCAGTATCTCAGAGAGCTGTCATCGCTCTCCAAGTACCACAAGTCTGCAGAACTGAGGTCAACATGATTTGCCTTTAAACTCCCAGCACGGTAGCAGTCACATAGTCCCCAAGATTACTTCAAATATTTGCAGTTAAATAAAGCAAGGACATTGAGGCTGGACTTCATTAAGCTAATTTCAAGGGAATTGCAGGCAGTTTGCCACTGTGGTCCATCATATCCTCATCACTTGAACAGAGGAGAGAGCCTTCTGGGAAACGGGCTTATGAACCCCGAGAGCTCTCGCAGTTAGCACACGTCTGCCGTTTTTCCTTCAAAGCCATTACCCTAAGAAGAAAGAACACTAATGTACTGCAACTGAGTAAATTTGGCTGTCAGCACGGCTACATGGTTAATGTAGCTCAAAAATGGCAAACCTCCAGAGTGAAATCTCTTTTCAGCCACTCAAGGATGACAGGCCACTTCACTGCAGCAGCCACAACTCTGACAGAATAATTAAACAAACAGGAACAAGAACAAGCTAGCGCTTCAGATCAACTTTCTACTGCAATACCCCATTCTTTATCAACATTTTCAATAATCAGTAATGAATACAATGAGTATTGGCAGTGGAGTTTCCTCCCATAGACACGTGCCCTTGTCAGTCTGTTGACACGATCAACAAAAACAGCACTTAACCCATTTGTCTGCTTCATTTAGCCTGCCTGCTCCCAACAGCTCACTTGGGACAGCGTCTATTCTTGGCTGCCACTTCTAATCGACCGTTTGTTTGTTTTTCCTTAAATGGTTCAACTGTAACACAGACGAATGGGTTTGATCTCAAGTCAGACACTTTATTACACAGAGACTCATGGGAAATGGTGTACAGCCGCCTGCAATAACACACCACTATAATTGTCAAGTTAAACACCAAAATACACCTGACAAAGCAACACATAAAAGTGCCACTTTTGTCAAATAGTAAGAACACGGCAGGTCACTGAAAACACCCAAAACAAAGCACAGGTAAAGCTAAGGTGGCCAATTTCTTTTGGAAGCATCTTAATAATTGTTGAAAGTATCCAGATGTTATGGCAGTAATCAATACATCACATTTTCTGACAAAAAAGGGAATAGTTTGGTTGTGAACCTGTAATAAGTTCATGCATCCCACAGGGGAGCAGTGGAAGGGGGAGTACAGGGCAACCCTAACCCTTTTTCTGCCACTCTAATGCAACTAGCTTGTTAGCTGTAGCTTGTGGAAGATTCTGCTCATGCATCGTAAGTTCATAAGCAGTGTGCACAGGTAGGTCCTCTCACCAACACTCGCTATACTCATCATAGTTGTTCTTCTCGACCAGTCGGCAGTGCATGTTCATGCATTTTGTTCAATTGGATCCTGTTAAATTCAAACTTAGTTTTTAACTTAGAATTCTTGGACACTAAGTTAAAATTGTGCTAACTATAATGTCCTATAGATGTAGTAAAATCAGGCCATAGACATTCCCCGAGAGATATAAAATAGACTATTGCACAAATTGTATTGTAAGATGTGACAGATAAAGAGATCTTAGAGTAGGTACTCACTGAGACATGAGCGTTTGGCAGCAGCACTGGCCCCTCCTGAGCACAAGTTTCCTCCCCGGTGGACAAGTTCCAGCTCCAGGTTTGTCCTGAGGAGACAGAGGCAGATATATTACAAAACCAAGCAGGTAAAAAACAGCTCATGAATTGCATATACACACATACAGTATATACACCAACTCTACCATAATTGTCAAACATAACCCTTTAAAAGGTAAACTATACCTACAGTGATTAATTTGCTTACTCACTCTCACTCTTAAAGTCAGAGTGCTGTTCATTTAAATGGCAAACACACACTCAGGGAGAGTTGAAACCCTACATTCACCCACAGACATGTGAGGAAATGTTTATATAGCAATATTTTAGCCAGAATATGTTGATGTATTTAAATTATAACTGGATTTTCCATCACCCAGCATTTGTTGGTCTGCCAGAGAGGGTAGGCGGAGCTAAGCGGCTGCTTTTCCGGTCTCTGAAAGTGTTGCGAGTAAACAGTAATCTACTATGGCTGAACAAACAAATGCAACAGGCAGATATTCATGGTATTTGGCAGGTGGCATGTGCTACATTCATTCCCTGCTTACATGGCTCAATTAGTTTGCTATTTATAATATATTTTGATAACAACAGTATGCAAACATTGAAAAACCACCTCCTTCAATCGATGACCTTCATCACATTACAAAACATCAAACAGAACAGAGTGTGTGCCTGTGTCAGAGAGGGGACCGTGGTAGTGGCACAAATCGCTGAGTATCATCATACTCGGCTTCGGTTACGCCTGCCTCTTTTACCGGTTTGATTAGGAAGATGAAAGATGCTGCCTCGTCGAGCCATTTTGCCATTTAATGCGCTTGTTTTGCAGCAGCAATTCCGTATCAAGTAAATGACAGCTTTCCAAGACTGATTTTGCACAAGCTGGACTATTAGCATAAAAGCTGTTCTACCACAGTTCATGCATAATCCCTAATGTGGGTTCCCCATGCATAACCAAACACACTTTACTGCTGAATTTTAATTTCCCTTCACCAAAACAGTGAAAAAATAAAGTAAACCTGTAACAAAATACATAGATGGTTAAAACAGATAGGCATGACTAAAATAAGACTGATCTGGGCCTGTTTTCATCCCGCCACTGGCCATTTCCTTCTATGGGCCAGGGAGGTGGGGGCAAATCCTCAGGCTTCCTGGGAGAAAAAGCAATTTCACATAGATAATGCAGCCACGGTGAAGCTCCATCTGGCTTTTGCTGATAAGAGTGCCCCTGTGACAAAGGAATTTTCCACTCCTCAGGCAATTTGCGCTGTTCATTGAACTTCAGAGAGCCAACAGGCACCAAGACACACTCAGGGGATCTTTCTGTTCAGGGTGGAGGGCTGAGGGAACCGAGGCACTGGGTGGGCGAAAAGGTCTGGATGGTTATACTCAAGGAAGGACGGAGTTTTCCGAATGGGAGTGCTGAGAAGTTAGATATCAAAAGGTGAAGTGAAAGGTGGTCACCGCTCTGACCAGCTTGTTGAGAAGATGAGGGATTTCCTTTTTTGGATTATGTTTTAGTCTTTTCACCAGACGATGGCTGACAGGTGGTGATTCCAGGACATCATCTGCATCTCAGAGCGCACAGTGAGATGTTCAATGACAATGTAATGTAGGCTAAAGGAACAGTGTGAAGGAGCACTTAAAAGACCAGTCAAAGGAGGTGAAATAACCCCATACTCAGACTTAACGAGTGAAAATACAGCAATAGTCAATACCATCGTACTGTGGCCTCAAGTGACAAAGCTACTAATGCTGCTTTAAAGGGGCGCTGTTCTAGCAACACCTCCAGACCCATTGCAGCAGTTTAATGACAAGTATGAAGAAAACCAATCAACAAATCCTTCACAGCTCCCTGAACACGTTTGGAGAAAAAAAAGCAATCCATATATTTGTTGCACGTACTTTGCAACAGCTGCAGTATTGAATTTCAGTTCAATTTCAAGGCGTCTTTTTAGAGTCAAACTTTCACAAAGAAAGACTCTGACGCTGAGAGAGGACACTACTGTTCTTTTGCATGGAGTATCATTGTTATTCAAGCCGAGGAGCTGACATTAACGGAGATCAAAAGAGGAGTATATACGAAAGCATTTATCCAACTGATCTGAAGAGTCAGCCGCGTGTGTATGTTGTAAAAAACGTGTGCTGTGATGCAGAAAGAGGACGGCCAAGTTTAAGGACAGCAGACACACGAAGGGAGCCCAAAATAAAACTCATTTCTCAGATGCACGCATATAAACGTGCACAGCTCCTTCTGAAGTTGTACTAAGTCAAGATCTTGATCCCGAGTCTTTCAGCTAATGAATCAAGTGCGTAACATAGTGCCTTAATGCCACTTATTGTGTTACATTCATGGGTCAATATTCAGCCCAATCACACTACCTAGCGGTTTGGACTAGAAGGACACCAAATCGCATGCATTAACTTGCGTGCAAGCACATTATCCAGGTCTGCATCATGCTGTCAGCAGGCTAATCATGGTAGCAAAGAAGTCCATTGCCGCAGCTGTATCCTCCAGCTTCTCCTGTGGTTCTATGATTTGTTTTGAGGCCATACTGGAAATATGTAAAAAGAAAATATCAGAAATGTTCCTTTTTGTTTCAGGAGGCTAGAGGGGTGTATAAAATGTCTCTTTTGGTTTCTACATTTTTCCTAAATTCAGAGAAAGTATACAAAAAAGATATGTACTTGATGTGTGTAATTTTTTTTTTTGGTTGGGGCAACAACTCACTCCCAACTCAAAGTGGCGGATTCAATGTTTTCCAGTGGAGTAAAGACCTCAGACTCTCATCGACCATTCAAAAGCAACCTGGCCCAAGGCTGGCTGTCTGGTCTGTCTGATAGTGGACCACTTGTCCACTGTGCCTGGGAACTCTAAACTGAATCAATGATAAATCTGAAGTTCAGTAAACCCACGCAGTCTTTCCAATGACCCCTCCAGAAATGAGGTATTCCAAAGGGCTGTAGTTTCCCTGACAGCAAGAATTCCCAGAGAGGCTTGGAAGTAAGATAGAGAAGGACATCCTCCAGGAAATCAACAAAGCTGAACAGTTCTCCTTTGGATACCTCACCAGGAGCTGTTGCCCTCGTCAAAGGTCACAGCTAAAAAAAAGTACACAACCACTGTTAAGAAGGGTTTATAAGCTGAATCCCATCTTAACTCCTCACCTTGCCACAGAGTACATGAAGAGGAAGTCATTGTCGGGGGAGCCTGGGTTCTTGCCGTAGTCCATGTATTTCTTCTGGGTGGTGTTCTTGATGTCCTTAATAACAAGCTCCATCTCTTTACTCAAGTTGGATTCAGTCTGAAAAAATACAAACACAATTAAGTCAAAATGATTTCATGAATAAACTTAGGGAAGCCAACATAAATAAGAAAGACATTTTACATTAAAGGGGAGTATTATGCTAATTTCAAGCTTCATATTTCACTCTGTGATACCTGTGGAGTCGCTTAGCATAATTTACAGTTAAAAAAACTCATCTTTTTTTCTCACACTGGTGCTCTGTGCAGGCCCCATTCAATTATGTTCACAACCTCATTATGATGGCAACTTATAATACATTATTTTGAGCAGACAATATTTCCAATAAAGTCAATAATCAAAACAGTTTCTCATAAAGCATATCCAATTACAGACCTCAATGCTAGTCCCTCCCAGCCAGGTGAGACAACTGGGCTTGTCACTATTTTGCTTCATTGAAATTTCCTATTTATGTGTCAACTCCTCCACAAAGTTAAGTTAGACTGCAGTTTAAGATGGTTAATAGAATTATCTAACAGCATCAATGGTTAAAATTTCAATTCAATCTGGATTTAAACTGCATTACCGTTAACAAATACCACATTCAAACACAATAACACAATACTTTAAATGTACTGTTCAAATACACCACAAACTAATCATGTGAAAATGGTTGTTAGACTTATGAAGGCTATGTTGTTTGCGTAATTGGGGTGCTAATTGTGCTACCTTTTAAACTGTGTTAACTAAAGACAGGATGTATAAATACATTTTTTATTTTTGCTCTGACAAAGAATTTAAAAGTCAATCAATAAATGGACAAATATGACGTCCATCTGTGTAGATTATAGGTTGAGTGAAAAAATTGCTTGTTATAGCCCCATCAAAGATGTCAGGTGTTTGATTAAACAGTCTCTGAATCCTCCAATAGAAGAACAGTCTCTCTGAAACAGAACCACCCTGTTTCCATCTGCATCAAAGCTCAACGTACCCTCACATCTGCATCAAGCTGATTGTTTCTTTAATTATAATCACTGTTTATGTTTCCACCAGCCAGTAATGATAGTATGTTAAACTACAGCTGTGTAAAACATATTGAATGCTAATCGTGAAACTTACTGGGAAAAGGCCAAGTTTCTCCTGAAGATCTTCCACCTCCTTCACAATCACGCACGTCTTCTTGTTTGTGGGTGCGTGCCAGGCACCGGCTTCTGTGCCCCGCCCGGGGCGACAGGGAAGGACACTGTTGGCAAACTGCCGACACAGTGGGCACGTAAATTCACCCTTGTCAACAGAGAAACCCTGGAGGACCTGGTCATTCTGAAAAACAAAGGTCAATTCCAGTCAAAGCAATGTTAAAAAAAATACTTACATACGTACAAGCCTTAAATACTTGCTCAATTGTCAAACTGTCATTGATGTATTTCACGTCAAAAAACATCTGTAATTAGCATAATGACTTATCATTTCATGAGGTCAAGCTTTCTCTTACCCTCAGAGACTCCATGTATGACTTGTGGCAATCTATATGCAAAGTGTGTCCACAGGTCTGGACGTAGACGCCCCCATCCCAACCTATTGACACGGACTGCAGACAAGAGCTCTGCAGAATTCACAAGAGAAAAATCACATCAATAAGAGGGCAAACTCATGGCACCTTTTGTTTAATCTTAATGTTGATTAACAAATAGTATTTTAAAGCCAGCATCTTTTAACATGCAACATTACTTAGGATCAGTGTGTAATCATGCCTGATATAAGAGCAGCTAGTGCTACTATTTAACAGACAAAACCCATATCCCTTATAGCGCCCTAAGTGCATTCAGTTTTCCCGAGTAAATACAGGCCATATTTCTTGAGACACCTACATCTTTGAAGAACCGTTGCATGAGCGTGAGCCGGACATCGTGAGCCACTCCACACGTGTCTGCAGCGTAGATGTGCTCCTCATCACTCGTGGGTAGATTCTTCGCCTCTTTGCTTTTGCAGCGGTGCCCGAGAACTGAAAGTTAAATCACAAAAGTCAGTGATCAGTGATGATGTGATGATAAATGTGTCTAACCTTTAGTAGGATTGTGATTGTGGCCAGAATTCAATTTGAATTTATACCTCAAATAGTTAGCAATAGTAACTGGTGGAAGATTTTATAAGATGTTTCTTGTTGGGGTTGGAGTCTTCTGAACCATTTTCCAAGGAGACTAATCACTAATCAAACGTGTCACTGACTTGGATGACAGTGAGTGATCCTCCTCTGTCCACTAAAGTAGAAATAGATGACCTCTTGCATTGATAGGCTCCATGCACATGTGAGCAACGATCAGCATGAATGATAAATGAGCCAATTACGACAACAGTTAACCCACCTATTTTAACTCAGATCAAATGTGCTATAAATAACTGTTGTGGTTTAACATGCAGCACTGCCTGCGGTGACATCGATAGTCATGTCTGATTGTTTAAATAGTGCTAAAGCGATCCATGTGTCTTGTGTGTGCAATTAATGTCAGCGTTTGTGAATAGAAGGGGAGGATGCTGGGATATGCAGTACCTGAGGACGCTTGGAGGAGAACTACGAGGCCGGTGGGTCTGTCCTCGGTGGAAGGTCCGCTCTGGCCACATATCACGCAGTCATAAAGAACCTCAGACTCCATCACTTCAGACGCTCCCAGGTCCATGGCTGCCTCGGTGTCGGGGGATTCTATTGGAGGAAAAAAAAAAGAGGAAAAATCTTAATACAAGTCCGCAAAGTCATAACTATGGGATACAGTGGGAACAAGCTAATTGTTTCCAATACTATCCACTGTCCTCTCTATCAATAAAGGCATAAAAGGCCAAAAAATTAATCTTAAAAAAGAAAGTGTACAGTAAGAATTTAAGAATGAGGACAGACGACCAACTTGCGTTACGGAGCATTAAACACCCTTATATTAATGCTGGGAACAAAGGTTAATTCACTCTCTGCGGCGGCTATCTGCATGATTGGCAAAGCACTGGAGAATAATTACTGTTGTGAAATTAGTTTTAAATGTTAAGAACTGTGTTCAATTTAAGCAGTAAATATTGTGCAAAATGTCAAGCCGGGTTGGAAATTGATTTATTGCTTTTTGGAAAAATATGTTCTCAAGAGAGGTCACCGTGTTCCTGGGGAAATGAAGGATGCATTACTGTGGATGTCAACGCCACAGCTTTAGCCCCGGGGGCCGACCCAGTGCATAGAGCCGTCACCGTGTGCGCATGAGCAGAAACAAACACACGGGTAGGACAAGGACACATCAAATGTTTGTGTGCTGCTGCTTTAAGCTTCCTACAGCATACATTTGTGAATGCTCCTTTAAAGTTTAGTATGCACACATTATTTTTATTGTTAGCTTAGGCTTTAAGAACATTGGTAAGGTTAACGGTGACACCAACACTCTCCTTGCAGATAGATTTAATATATTGTTATTGCTATGTTAGAAAGAGATCAGTTAGTTATTTGAAGCTCTAATATCAGCACGTTTTAGATGTTGGCCAACTGAAAGGCAACACCTTGATTATGTTACACACATTACAGGCCGCCATCTAACTACAGCCTTCATTGCATTCACTTGATTTGAATAATAACCTCCCTTCCATTTTAATCTTACATCAGTACAGGTGATATTAAGCCAGCAGTGAGCTTGAAGTAAAGCGACTGAAGTTTCCGCTGCGTAGAAAGAGGTCAGAATACAGTCCGACTACAATGGCCCGTCTGTTCACAGCAGCCATTATTCATTCACTAACCATGCTGTGTCAGGGTGGGCCCTGAGAGTCCAGCCCACTATTAGCGCTTTGATCCTGTGTGCCCTCAGCCCACAGCCACCCACACTCCCACAGGAGCACTCTCCTCTCAATTTCTCCTAACAGGCCTGCAGAGACCGCCAGCAAGGACTCGGCCTGCTGTCACCTTGCCCCAGTGAAAAAGGCAAAGCAATGACGGGTTTATTTCAGCCAACAGGGATTTTCTTCAAGGGCTACTGTAGCAACATGTCCTTCAAAACAAAAAGTGTATTTTTGTGTTTTCATAAGCCTTGTCCACCTATGTCAGAACAAACAATCAGAGCAGCTACTGAAATTGTACGCAGTACAGCATTGTCAACTCAGTCCTCGCTGAAGACTTTGTGTTCTCCCTTTCTACATTTTTACACCCCAAAATAAACTTACCAAAAATTCAGACTTTGGATAAAAGCTTGAACTCTAGATGAGAAACAAATGGGAAGCTAAGCTGCTCCACCATGAAGCGTAAGTAATTAAAAAAATGCATTTATAATTATTCACTCATCTGTTTGCCTGAATGCTGCACATGACTGAAAACTGAGCCTTTAATTTAAAACTATGGTACCCAAAATATGTCAAGTAAAGGTTATGTTAGTTTAAAAGCCTCACTGCACCGCTGCTCTGCCTTTTGGCTTCTTCCCAGCATCCTGCAACTAAATCAGGTAAACTCTTTGCACACACAGAATTCGTGTAGCGGCTGCTGTGAATGATGGGTTACTAATTTAAAGCTCTGCGACCAATCCACCAACAATAAGTTGGCAAATAATGTAAGGTGGACTTTTCTTACCAACATCCATGGCTGTTTCCATGAAGCTCTTCTGTCTGGAAGCAAATTCAGCCAGCAGCTTCTGCTGTCTCTCTCGAGCCCTCTGACGTCTGTAAGGAAGAACAGGTGAAATACTTAATGTGTGTTATTATAATACAATCAACTTCACAAAGGTTGTACAGTATCCAGGTAAGAGCATGTTTCCCCTGATCACCCACAGCATGAGCAACAGACTCTATACGGTTATACACACAGCAGGTGTCCGACTTCAACAAGGCTGTGTTGTAAACGTTGGAAAGGTTGATTATTAAACTAACATGGTGTGTTGAGCCTCGCTCTGCAGGCTCGTGGGGTGAGAGCTGACTGTAAATTAAGTCCCTAATAAGAGGACATAAACAAATACTGACAGGAGCGTCACAGCTCAATAATTTTCACTGATGGCTTCAGGGTTGCCGACAACCAGCATGAGGAATGGACAGCAGCTTCCCACCCCTCACTGCCACTGACTGCGCTGCTGCCTGACGGTTGCCTTGGAAACAGCACTCGTTCATGTGAATGGAGAGAATCTACCTTTACCTCGGTCTGTGAGGTGAAGCCAACCCCAAAAGCAGGTAATTATTGAATGGTTATAGCCCGTTCCATCATCATTAGAGGTGGGGAATGGGAGACATGGACCAGCGAGGGAATGTGAGGTGAAAAGCTGAAACCCACCAAGTTTCCTTTGAGTAGTTGAGCAGTTTTCATGGCGGTACTGAGACGGACTACTTCTTTGAAAATGAAGAAAGGTGGTAAAAAGACTTTTGATATCTTAAGAAATAAATTTAAATTTAATAAATGTAGCTTAAAGGGCCAGTTTGCCAATTTTCAACTTCAGTCCTATCATGCTATTATGGGGAGCTAACGCCATTTGGTAGAAAAAATGCAATTTCGCTGCAAAAGACTGCAGACCTGAAGATTTTTTAGACGATCCATCCGTATATTCTCGTTGTATTTCGGATTCTGTACCGCTCTGAGCCATTGCGTGCAGCGAAAACGGTCTTATTTCACTCCAGCGTCTCTCGCTGGGCCGTTCCTTTCAGATGGAGGAGCACAATGCACGCTGGGTGTTGTAGGAATGTAGAATGGGCGAAACCACGAGCTGTTTGTACAACCTTCTCCACAGCTATAGCGCCAATTTCAAATATTATTGTTTCTATTGATTACAGAGAACACCAGCTTTGGCTGAAAGTGGCTTTTTCCAGGGGTGAATTGTTCCTTTAAAAATAAGCATCATCAAGTCCTTGCAGAATATTTGTTTCTCGCCACTCTGCACCTCCCAAACAAGATAACTAAAATCTCTTATTAAGAGAAGCAAGCCTACAGTGTTCTTTAAGCTGCTTTCATTAGGCCCTGCAGTGATGGAGTGATTGGTGATCGCTGTTAAAGAGACATGATCTGACAGGCTGTGAGGATAATGGAGGATTATCACTACCTTTAATTTACACAATATTTGTGTTTAGCATTCAGTGTATATGTACAAAATAGATGTTTATGTGCTTGTTGCTTTTGTTACCTCTCTTCTTTATCCATGGCTTTCTTGTCAGTGGGACTGTTCTTCTTTGGTGGCACAGGAGGACAAACCTTCCCACAAATGTCCTGGATGCTACGCTTGATTTGGCAGCTGCGTGTGGCCGCCTTGGTGAGGATGCGCTCGATGGCTGTAATGCCATCTCCGTGAGCGTGACGGCTCGTGTCCATATCCTCTAGCCAGGATGGCGACAGAGAGTTCTGCTTGGACGACAACTTCTGGTGGAGCTTGATGAGGAGCGACAGCATGCTCTCCCGGATCTCCAGGATCTCCGTCACCAGCTGAGGCGGCGTGCCTGGAGGGACCCAGCGGGTCGAGGAGCTCTTGGGCCTGACGACCTGGGTGGCCTCCGTGCTGCTGCGGTTGATTATTTCCTGGAACTTCCTCCTGCGCTCCGCTACGAGGCTGAACACCTGAGCTTCACGCAGGTTCTAAGAAAGCAAAGAACAGAAAAACATATTTTACATGGAAGTACATATTTGGTTAATTATGTTCTTCCATTAGAACATTTGGTTTTGTTTGGGGGATCCTACCCCGCAGTGTTGCACACATATAGTAGAGAAATTGTCACACACAAACGTTTTCACAGCAAACAACATCATATTAGCAAAATGTCCAATTGGACAGAACAGAGAAAACCCTTGCAGTTCCACCTGCATTTTGTCAGATCTTGGAGCACAAACACCCTCTCCTAAAAATACACCTCTAATAGCCTGATGGGCTTTGATGGATCGGAGAGGTGCTTCATTGCCAAAGATAGGAAGGCACAATACATATAAAAGTCAAATTAAATAGCTGTTATAAAATTTCAGCTGACGTTTCACAAACACCTTCACTGATGGTGCTCAGAACAACCATATCCCTGGACAAGATTCAAATCATCCTGATGTTAAAGCACAAAAGACATCTGAAAGATTGCCATGACCTGACCTGACAGAGAGGACCTGAGCGGCACTGTTAAATAAACATCCATCATACAGTCCTGTCTAGGCGACATCAATCATTCTGACATGCGGTTAAAAAGCATTTACCCAAACCTGCATTACACATGTAATTAGTTTCAGCAGTCAGGAGGGAGGGGAACTGCTGAAGCACAGCATTATACACACACACACACACACACACCAGAACACACAGAGGCAGACGTCCTCCGAGGTGCACAAAAACAAACATGTGCAAAGACATTCTGCTATATGAATGATAAAAAGGAGACAAATGCAGCTGCTAGTGGCATCAAAGCCATCAGCCTTTTTATAGAGATGGATGTTAGTAGATAGCTACCTCTCTCCAATTCCCTGTTAGACGCCGGGAGTTCTGTGGAGCAGGTACAGCAAAGTGAACAAAAATAATGATGATATAAAAGAGGATGTGAAAAAAAAGGAAACATGAAAGTAACGAAAACAGCAAAATACGATGATGAATAAACTGTGCTTATGTCTAGGTGGAGCTCAAAGAAAATGCAAAAAACAATCTTGGTGTTTTTGTCTGTGTAGTATGCATAAATGGTCATATTAGCATGCTAAGTGTAGCTTTTAGCAAATCATGGGAGCACTAAAGTTATGAGGATCTATCCTAAATAATGAATGTTCAACCAGAAATGAGTTCTTTAAATTTCCCATAAAATCAAAATAAATGTTCATTGTTTTTAATCACATTTGTAATGCACTGATCATAAACTAAACACCACTATCTGTCGCAGGAATGATAAAGAAGGTTTGCTTAATGAAATGTTAGAGTTTGTCATATCCCTGAAATCATGTAGTGGACTTATCCTGCACTTATTGGCTTTTGCGTCCAATGACTTCCTTTTCTTTTTAAATGTGTATTAATCCCCCACACCACACCTAGGACCTAGGAGCCAACTAGCAATTTTAGGTTATCACTGATAGGCCCCAAGGCTTTGAGGCACCAGATTCACTCTATCTTAAAAGATATAATCTCAAAGATTTTCCTGTAAATAAATGTCTGTTAAGTCACTATCATAGAATGAGGTAACATAATGGTGATTGAGCCTATGGCCCACTGATGAAAGCCTTTATAATTGCAGTATTATGGACTGGGTGTCTGTGGCGACTCGTGGAAAAAATCACAAGCGGCGCCCAGTTAGTGACGCATTTTCCATCACTCAGCAGTGGTTGGTCTGCCAGAGAGGGTAGGCGGAGCTAAGCGGCTGCTTTTCCGGTCTCTGCAAGTGTTGCGAGTAAACAGTAATCTACTGTGGTTTAATAGACAAAGAAAAGATCGATGACTTCAGATACAATTTCAAAAATAAGTGAAAATCCAAAGAAACGGAAACAAATTTGACGCTCAGATGAAAGCGTAGGAAAAAGGAAAGTGACCGTCAGCGAGGAAACGCAAAAGTTTTCCAGCTGAAAGCTTTTAGTCAGGTTTGAAGTAGACTCGTTGGGGAGGCTGTTGGTGTCATGTGGCCAGTTGTGTGGGTGGGTCTCGGGTGGGGTGTGCTGGGTTTGCCGCTGTCTGTTCCTTTTTTTTACAAATCTGTTTTCTGTACATAGTGTCTTTTTATGTTTCATGTTCCTATTATATATGCTTGTCGTGTATGATTTTTGCCTATGTTTTTAATCTTAAGCACATTAAGTCAATATATCTGACTTGTCTATCCCTAGCTTGCCGTTTTCTAAAACCAATGTGTAAATCCAACAGAACTGTGGCAGCTGTTTTATGGGAAGTTTTAGTTTGAAAGTTGAATCATCTGTTCACAGCCTTTATGTGTTTTTAGAGAGACTACGGTACCTTTTCTATTTCGATGCAGCCACTACACTACCACTTTACAAAGCTGTTATACATGGTTTATTACATGTTACTAACCACACGTAGTAGTCATAAGCACAATGCACTGTTTTATGTGCCAAAATTAGAAGTGGGAACCAAGCAGCAATGGCATGAAATGGTCCACTGGAGGACACAACACAGGCCTGGCATGCTCTTCGCTTATTGAGTGTTTTAAACCTCTCAGACAAATGCCTACTAATACAGTCGAGCAGATACACAGTTACATTGGCATTGGAGTGTGGTTTTTGGACGTCTGACAAATTCAATCAAATAATCACTGGGCTTCGATCTCCTGAGAAAAACATCTGGTTTCTTGAGCATTTAGAGCACTTAGCATTTTGTTTCCTCTCCAAGCCACTGGATTAATTCACTGCCATAATGTACTGGCAGGAAGCAGACAGCTGATAACAAACTGGAACCTCACTAGAGGCTTCACTTTCAGTTGTTTTCATTACATCGTTATTGCACTGAACTCAATGGTTTTGTAATCCAGCTCAGCCTTAAGCAGAGCTCAGTTTCACCTGGCCATAAGAAGAAGCTTCAGTGCTGGTGCTGGGAGGAGCCTCTCTCTTCACTTCAGGAGCCGTCTCAGGAACCCGGACCCTCACAAAGTTGATGACGTGGTGCAGGTTGGAGAGGAGGTTGGTGCCTGGGAACCAGCTGTCATGGCAGTGCTCCTCAATGCAAGGCTCCTGGAAGCACACAATCCTGTTACACTCTGGTGGGTGCTAACAAATCTGCACAGCGAGCACTGTGGTTGCAACACAATATCTAACCTCATCCTCCTTGTTTTCTTGAACCTGGTTGTCCAAGCCCAGCTCGATCAGGTACAGGACCATGCACAGCACATGCTCAGACATGTTCTGATGATCCATCCATATCTAGAACATGACAAATGATTAGATTACATTAAAGAACAGGTAGAAAATTTTTGTACTTTTTTACTTTATTATGACAAATTTTTCTGCTATTTTTTATTCTGCACCTTTTTTATTATCAGTCCTGTAATGTACAAATATCTTGTTCCACCTCATTATGCGTGTACAAATTGAATATGGCAAACAATACCGCTTCTAATTAAGCTCAAGTAGTACATTCAGATGCATGGACAGCACTGTATTATACCACATGAAGAGTCGTTGAAAGGCTCACCTTGTAAAGGAGAGTGAATATCACAATGTGCAGCGTCTTGCAGTGCAAAAGCTTGATTAGACCTTTGTAACAAGGGTGCAGAGGAGTCCTCTCCTTATAAGGTGGCCACGGGTTGCCAGTGTGCATACCAGACTGTTTTAAACTATCAACAAGAGAAACATAGTAAATACACAGGTCACAAAGACGACAATAGCAATAGATTGTGATGAAGTGACACCTTACATCGTTCGGAATTAATTCACTGCACAAAAGGTTTTAAGTCTGTGCCACAGAACAGCTGATGGGCAGCACAGTCGCTCACTCTATTAGTGATGATGTGATCGTTGTTATATAAAACCAGGACCGGCCTGACAGGCAATCCATCATATTCAAACAGTGCGAATGAGCAACATGAGGCTGCATCACACTCTGAAGGTGGCAATGGCAGCTTCAATATGTTTGAAGGAGAAATACGCCTCAGTTTCATCAGGTTAGGAACAACTAAACTGTTTCAGTGCATGTGGAAGAAGCACAATCATCTACATCACTGATCTATTCACAGTTTCATGCACAGCTGTGCTGACTGATATCCCATTATAAACACAGAAGTGAGGGACCTTTTTTTGGTATTAAAAGTCTTAACAGGTTCAAGCTACCCTCAAGAAAATTAACCCTGGGGTATCTCCTTCAACTCCACCTGACACACCTGTCTTTGGAGACGTCTCTACCACAATCAAACAAGAAAGATTTCCTCAATTCTAAAACAATTTAGACTGAAATATTGATTTTTCTCGACAGCTATCTAATTGGAACCAACTTGAGCGCTTGGTTGACCTGACCTTTCTTATCGTGTCCCCTAAAGTGCAGGTGATAGAGATGAGCATGCAGCACTGAACAGAGCATGATGCAGGTTGTTGATGACGCAAAGGGCTGGACATGATGTGCTGTATAACACTCAAAATGCTAAATGTTTTTGGGAACATCACAGTTAAAAGAATTGTTTAATAATGTCGCTGCATGATGTCACTTCCTTCAGATAATTAAGGCAACAGTATTAACTTACAATGCTGAGTATCTGTCCATAGCTGACTGGACATCACGCCGATAAACTGTTCTGAGAACGACCATGATGGGGTCGAACTCCTTCTCCCACACCTCCGCTGGTTGAGAAAAATGAGAGAAATGTTTTGTAATCTATGGTACGATGTGACATTGATGCACAATCTCCTCATTTTCACCTTCTCTTTACAAGTGGTGTAAGGCTGCCCCCAAGTGGTCAACTGAGAACTATTGACATACAGAAGATCTAAAACTCGAGACCTCCCATTCAGGCTTCAAGATCAGTTTTACTCATTTGTGTCCACATCAAACGGTACATGACATTTCCCGCTCTGAGGGTTAGGTAAGAAATATATTACACAAGTAGACAATTGAGCACAAGTGTTTTTTCTATTTTGTGTAAGGCTATATCAACACTAAAGCTACTGTGAGTCATATACCAAGGACTCAATTGTTCCAGGGCCATGCAATAACAAATAAAATACAACAGATTTTGATAAATACAGGTGCATGTTGTTAATATATTTCCAATCATAGTAAAGAAATACAGCCAGGTCACATGTCACTCTGGCATTTCCCCCCCCAATGTTCTCCCTCTATTAAACGAACCCTTTACACATGCAGTCCCCGTTACTGCTGGCCCCACAGGTGGCCAATAGAGGGCAGCAGACAGACACATCTACCGTTCTGTTAGAGGTGCACACTGCCAGGTACAAACCCTTCTAAGCAGGTGTCTTAAATTAGATATGTTGTTGTCCTGTGGTCCTAATACCTTGTAACTAACATGAACACCTGACAGCAATGACGTTGTTTTTGGTTTTTATGTTCAAACGCGCAGTACTTAAGCGCAAACAACACTTACCATGTCAGTGACATCCCCACCATTTTTTAGAAAGCTTACATGTTTATACATGTTACTTGTTACAATGGTCACAGACAACCTACCTTTAGGTGTGTACATGCCCTGCTGCATGGAGCCTCCAGGCTCAAACACCGGCGCTTTGAAGTCCGCCACATCAGACAGCATCTTCTCAAAACTACAACTCCCTGGAACAATGCCGCTCTTTGGGTTGGGATTCTCAGGAATCTAAGAAAACACTGTTAAGGAAAATCAAAAAATCATGGAGCGCTGAGTGTAGTAGCTGCTTTTTAAAAGGCACTTGTTTAGTCTGGAAGGATACAAGGTCTAACAGCGCGCTGTGTGTACGGTCATTCATACACAACTGCGACACCATCTCAGCACGAAGGATCTCGTCATCTGTCATCCCTGTTAGAGAGAGGGAGAATGTAAACACAAACAGACACAGATTACAGCCCTGCATTAAATACCAATTAGCAGAGCTTTGAGTGGAGACTGTGTGGTTTAAGCAAATGTAATGTCATGAGTCTTTTAGACAGGTAAAACAAGAGTCAGCCTGTGGCCATAGTTCTTTTAAGGTAATGGAGTTTTCCTATGTGGGGTCGAAGGATAAGAATGAGTGTCATTATTAAATCACTTAACTTACAGTGGGAAGTTACAGCTTTCCTTTGAAGGTAAATATAATATACACTGTTTTGTGCAACAAACACAAAGAACAGCATCAGTGGAAATATGTTTGACATTGGTAGACATTCCCTGTTTATCTCCAGCATGCAAGCATCAACCAATAGCAGCACTTGCAGCATAGGTGTGGTGACTCTTAAAAATGTCACCAAACTGTTTTTACATGCCCTCATGCTTTCAAAAGCCAATAACAATACATCAAAAATGTTAGGATCAACGCAACACTTTGACTGCGACTTGTGATAGGAAAAGCACCAGTGTTACTATTACAACTGTAGTATTTTCAATTGTCCCAGTAAACCATACCAATATTATCAGGACCCTGAAACTGGAGCAGCTAAATGGAATTTGTCATCTATGACAGTACAAAATGGCTTCTGGAAATTAGGCCTATGATAATATGCGCTTCATAATTCAACTGGATGATTCAGACTACCATCACAATTTACAAGCTATCAATAATGCTAACGAGTCGGCTCGTTAGAGGTAACGTTTGAAGAGAGCGAGAGAGAGACATTCACTACTCCATTTCTCATTTTTAAGAGTAATAATAGTAATAAGATAATGTATTTTTTAAACATTTAGTAATATGGAGTCATTGTTTAGCTGATTGTGAACAGTACATAAATATAATGCAGGGAACTTATTGACAAGGAAACTACCAACAATTGTATTATTGTACTTTGGTCACCTCCAGGACTGAATAGAGATAAGCTACAACTGACAACAGTTGGAAAAACACAACGTGCCACTACTACAGCTTATTAGACTAAGCCCTGAAAAGCAAATACATTATGAGCTTTGTGAAAGTAAAATTTAACCTAGACATGCTTTTAATACAGTAAGCTGTTAATTTCCTACTCCCCGTTCACTGTGTGCATCCACTTACCCAAATGAATGCGAAGGCTCGTCAGTATCACCAGGAAGGTCAGTGCTCCTTCAAGCATCGGCCTCTCCTGCTCGGAGTCCAACACAGCATTCTGGTGCTGAGACGCCATGGTCAACAGATCGACCACTTTAAACCTGTGCGAGGAAACACAGTCAATACCACTCATTTCTGTTAATACATAAGTGCATGTGTATGAGTGATAGCTTACCTCTCAAAAACACTTGAGATAAAGTAGTCAGGGTCGAGTCTTGATGCACAAACCTGTGAAACAAATGATCATATTTTAAAGAAGTGCAGCATATGTGTGTGATCTTGCTTGTGGGTGCGGTCCGTACTGCTGCAATGCAAACCTGGAGCAGAAAGATGTCCGGGTCAATCATGGAGTTGCAGAAGTGTGACTGCACGTAGGTCATTGCCTGGCCCTTGATCTGCAGACCGTTCCTGACCCACATGTTGCTGTGGATCTCCGACAGGCATGCCTGCAGCCATACACACAGCAAAGTTCTGGTTAATATGAGGCTATAACCCTAGAGGAGATGTATGCATGATTACAAAACACAATTATGTGTCTCTAGTCTTGTACCTGGATTTGGAGCGGATGCACCATGATCTTCATCAGCATCTCTTGGTCTGGCAGGAGGCTGTCCAGGTCCAGGCCTTGGCACTTCACAGCCTGAATAATTTAAACAGAACAATTAACACACATAAAACAAAGAAGAATATAACACAGAGACAAGTTTTCAAAAGATGAGAGCCTTTGACGTACCTTACTGAGAAACATGGCATAGTAGCGGTGCAGTGGCAGGTGAAATGTCACTTGATTTGGAGCAGGCTATAAGAGATATAACGGCCATGAGAAACAAGGGGAGGAGAAAGCTTGCTTACAAAAGGAATCGTTTATCTTTTACATTTACCTCATCAATGAAGCCAATGGCGTCAAACCAGATCTGTAGGGTCTCCAAGCAGTAGCGTACCACTGTTTTTGTATATTCCTGTGTCTCCTGTTAACAGACATGACCAGATGATTAAAATTCATACAGGGTTATACACTATGTGCATACAGCACAGTGCACTTTAGATGCCATCATTAATGATCATCAGGATGCACACAGGAGACGTGCGAGTGTAGAAATAAGACTTACTTTGACTTTGCAGTGTGTTAAGAGACCCCACATTGGCTGTGCACAGGCCTCCAGCTCTGCTGCAAATGCTGCATAGTATGTCTGAGACTCGAATTCCACATGTTCATTCAGCTCCCGCTTATTCAGGTTCATACCTATCCCAGCAGGAGATGGTTTCAAAGGTTAGAAAAGCATACACGTGGCTTCTTCATGCCATGTTTTTTGTAAATCACACAAGAGTGGACCTTGTGAAAATTCAATGTAGACATCTTCACATGCACAGATTAGTTTTGTTTGCATAGCAGGAAAGACATTTCTATTCTTAGTAATCTAAAGTGACTGATGAAAGCCAGATAAATCTCTATCAACCACTAGAATCCAAAGCAAGAGCAGTGCAGCAGACATGCACACAATGTAATAGTGACACTGTGCACATGACATCAGCAAGAGGATCCTCCAGCCCACTGTGAGGGCGAGTTTTATTTTTAGTTGCGCAGTTGTGGTTAAGTACTCATAGCAAGTGAGCAGCACTAAGCACAATTCTAATTCAGTCATACACTACCCGAGTCACTCTCTCTGAGGTATTATTATCAGGAGAGGAAAGAAGAGGCTCACGCTGTCTGACTCAGCATATTGTTTATAAAGTCCGTTTAAATGATTGTCCTTGCTTGTGCAGATTTTCAGTCAGAGGGTTGTGTTTGATCTCAGAGGTACGAGTAGCATAGTGAAACACTTAGTCCTGCTTATGTTAGAAAACACTAAATACATTATGTATGTGTCATAGATAGTGTCATTTTACCATTTACCTATTACAACTATGACTTACCTTGGAAAAATGACACAAAGCTCATCCACAGCATCAACAACGAATGGTCTTCCAGGAACTTTTTCGCTACACTTTGGTGTGAGAGGATGTTGATAAAATCACTAACTAAGGGCCAGTAGGTGTTGTTCTTCAACAGAGCCTCACTGCAGTTCACCACAACATGGCGACTGTTCTCTTCATCTGAAGGAAGAAACAAGACAGGTGGACAATAAGTCGACGACATGTTGGCTCATTTTTTATGTAGTTATCTAAAAGCAAAACATCTAAAAGAAGTAGGCATATGTGGAATGAGACATTACACTTGCAAGTTACTCAAATGCCAATGCAGAAAATAAAAGAACTGTATTCAAAAGTGTAAAATTCAAGCTCATTTTACTCGCAGCTTGCACAATAAGAAAGGCAAGTGGGATGAAACATCCGTGCATGTTTTTTTTTTGCACAGAAAATGACTAAAATATACATAAATATGAAGGTGACCACTTCTGATAAACCTGGCCAGACAATATCTGGACAACTCACCCTGAAGTTCACTTTTAATAAGGCAACTCTCCATCATGTAGAGGAGGACGGTGACCATGATATCCAGCAGCTGACACTCCTCTGTCACATGTCGAGCCAGCTCCTCGTTGCTGAACAACTGCACACTAATATGTACAATGCGGTTGGACATGGTGTCCGACTCGTGGCTTTTCATCAGTGTTTTCATGATGAATGCATAATGTTGAACAAACGTTTTTGTAAACGTGATCTGCCAGACAGGAAGAGAAAAGCCCAAAACACAATTAAGACTCACTGTTAAGATGCTGTGGCTTAATTCTATTTGCCTTTAAAACCTAATACACGTGACAAGCATTGTTTCAGTTACCCGAGAATACAAAGAAATATTATAACAAAGACCAGACATGCATGTAAAAGTATAGACATGGAAGAGATACCTTGTAATCTTGATCTGGCAACATGTTTAGTAAGAAGGTGACCATCTTCTGAGGAAACTCGTATTTTATTGTCCAAAACAGCAACTCCTCCAGAAAGCATTTATGCTTCAGTGATTCAATGATACACGGGTCTGTAGGCAGAAAAGGGTCATTATAGGAAGAACATTAGATGTTACATACGCTGTGTAATTAAATTTTGTTTACATTTACCTTTGGTACTGCTGCTCAGCTTAACCCTCTTCCTCTGTCCGACAGACAGCCCTGCATCTTGGTCCTCCTGAGAGGGAAAAAAACAACAGCATAAATTTCACAGTAGACCAGTCCTTATCTAAATTAAATAGACTAACCTAATTGTTAGGTAATCTTTCGAATTATGCAAGTGTCACGTAAAATGCGTTCAGTAAAACTCCAAAACATAAACTTCATATTTTTGGATTCTTTGATTTACAATATCTTTGTCGGCTCTGGTAGCTTTTTTTCCTTTTTCACATTTAAAGAGATATTTTGCTACATTTTCTTTGATGTTCAATCATTGTTGATGGAACATGTAGTCAATCAAAGCAAAAAAAAATGTCCTCAGTGCATGGTCTATAGAGAGAAATGCAGAGATCTCCTGCTTACAGAGCCCTGCCGACTGTGTCTACACAAACCAGGATGCACTGCACGTGACTGGACAAGCAATGCATCCTAATATATTCATAATTTAATTAAAATTTTAGACTAATCGGTCAGACCCTACACTGACCTGTTTAATATAAATCGGCTTAAATTAGTTATTCTATGTGTGAATGGGACACGAACCTCTTTATTAGACTCGTCTGGACTCCCTGGTGCAGTGGTTCCTAGGAAAACAAAGAAAAACATGTAGCCATTAGCAGCATCTGAAGCCATCTGACGCCTGAGATTTTACATATAATACACAATAATACTAAATTAAAATAAATTAGCAGTATTCAAGGCTAAAAATAGAAGGGATATGCTTCATATAAAGTTTAATGGCTATCTTACCCAAGAGGACTATTGCTCCTGCACCTCCCTCTGCACCAACAGTGACATCGGCAGTAGCACCTTGGGCTTTCTCTTCCACAGACACTAGACCTGAATTCTTCAAGGCTGACAAATACTTGTCATAGTTCTTTTTAGCATACAAATTCTCCTCTTGGCCTGCAACAGGAAAGCATAAACAGAAGTTGCAAACAATGTTTGTAATGTCCAAATCTTAAGACGAGGAAAAATGTATGCAAATGAGCAAATTGGCAGTATTTGAAGTAAAGGACATCTGATTTAGGTGTTCTACCTTAGATGAAAATACATTACATGAAAAGGTTTTCATGTTTTCATTTCGTAATATCTTAACAGAGTTACGACATTTTAGGCATTATCTTTCAAATGTTATGTTTTGTTTTACAGTAAATGAAGCAGAATTCATCTTTTTAGGACTCTGCATCGGCAAACAAACATTTATAATAAATTAACAACACACATTAATAATACCTCAATAATAAAAAGATATTCATAAAACCAAGTAAGAAAACAATTTGGTATAGCAATGTTAATAAATGAGCAACCAATGTTTTGCACAAGAGACCAATGTGGACAACAACACAAGCTCTGGTGTAGGTTTTTACCCATGCTCAACTCCTTGAATGTTTGCTGATTGGTCAAGATCTTTGTCAGCACAGTCCTCATTGCTCCTCCCATCTTTGTTAGCTCCTCCAGGAAGGAGATCTGAGGCTCCAGCTGCTGCAGGACTTTCTGTAGATCTCTCTCAGATGAGGTGTCTGGTAAAGGAAGATAAGGTATATACACCATCAGACTCGTAGTTGATGTAAACAGTTGTATAACACTGGTATCCAGCTAGCCCAGCATGATCAGTTTTGCATATGATAAGCAAACAGAGATTTACATAACATAAAAACTGTCAAAATCAAAGTAAATGCGGGAATATTTTTATGTTTTAAATAAGTGTAGCTTTTAAGATTTTCAGTGGTTCAAAGTATATTTTCTCATGTCTTTGTAAAGAAATGTATGGTTGTTTTAACCTGGCTCAATGTATCCATCTCTGAGATATTGTATGATACACAGGATAAAGCGAGGAAGAACCATCTCAGACATCAAGAGAAGGTCTCGTGGTATTGATGGGATGTTCTCCCCAGTCCTCAACCGATGCCGTCTGCAAAACCTGCAAAAAAAAAAAAAAAAATACATGTTGATGTTACAGACCTCTCACAAAGATCAAAGTGTCATCTCTCTCTCTCTCTGACATTAATTCATTTTTTATTTGAATTCTTAAGCAGCTTAAATCATTCTAACAAGTGACACTAGATACTGAGCGCAATTCAAGTATATGTTTAATGTTTTTGTTCATCTTTTCTTTGTAATACTTGTGACATACATCAAGGTGTAGAGTGTAATGTAGGATTTGTTTGAGGTTCAAGAATTTTAGGATAACAACCCAAAGATAATTTTTCTATTTCTGCCAATACCCACACTGTGATCCATAGCAACAAAACAACTACTACATCCCTTGCTCATTTTTCAAGACTGTATTAAAATCAGCACTAAAGTCACTCCATAAGGTGTGAAACCATACTCTGACCATCTAAGAAAGCAGTATGACAAAATCTGACATCACACTATGTCGTTACTCAAGTTATGATTGAATTTCTGCTGATATTTTCTGCAGATAAAACAACGCTTTAATTATGCCTAAATGTGCTATGATTCCCTAAAAAAGCTCGACAGATATTACAGTTTTATTTGAAAGAAAATGTTACATACAAATGAATATGGCATTTTGTTCATAACCTAAGTTTAAGTAGTTTTCTTATATTGCCCAGTGAATGTGTACATTTTTAAAAGCACGTTATGTTATTTCTGCATGTGTCAGAGGGCCACTACAATAAGAGTAGGAATGATATCACTTCCACTACAGGGGATACTTGATGTTGATTGCAATTACGTGAAAAAAACATGTGCCTAATATATCGGTATCGAAATCGCCAATCGGCAAAAATGGTTGGAAAAGATCAACATCCAATATCGTAGGTCCCTATTGTGTACAGGTCAAAATAATATATCTAAGCTTTGATTATACAATAAGGTTTCTGAGGAAAAAACTATTATCAATCAGGCAGTTGAAAGGCAGTTACAGGACAAACAAAATGACTGTTTTATCCCTGAGTTATGACATCAATAGAAAATTATGGCTTTACTTTGGCTTTTTTATATAATTCTGACGTTAACAGTAGTGTAGGATGACACTTTTATATCAAGATATTCAGACCATATAAGCAGTCGTATATCAGTTATATATTGATAATTTTCAGCTACAGCTGCTGGTATAAGATTTGTTATTGTTAGCAGAGTTGGCTAACCCTCAGGGCAGAGATGCTTAGTCAAGGGTTTCCTATTAATAAATGACAGGAGCATCGTAATATTCAAAACTGATTTCGGCCGGCAGGACATCGTAAACGTATCAAAGATATAATTTTCTGGAAGCTGACACCGACTACGCAGATCAGATTAATATATTAGCTAAGTTAGCTGACTTCCCACCAAGACCTGTCAAACCCGTTACCTGGCTAACCCTTTTGGTTAGCATAGCCAGCTTAGCTAGCAGCTAGCTTGGACTTACCCACTCTCTCGCATGACATTACTGTCTCCACAGTCACAGGCCCCACCAGCCTGGCTCCTGAACATGTTGAAGTCATGGCCCGTGTGGTCGCCGTTATTGAAACACTCAGCACACAGCGACATGCACGGGGAGATGCCACAGGTACGGCATCGATACGCCACGAAATTAGCAGTCCAGACCAAACCGCACAGAGTCGCGTTGTCATAGGACCGGACCGTTTTGCAGAACTCCTCGAAACCTTCGCCTCCTGCTATCAGACATTTACACCAGTCAAGAGCTTCTGTGTCCGCCGCTGGTTTTTCGGGATTTAGTACGACGTCGAGCAGCTCCTGAAGTTGTCGGACCCCAGTGCTATTGTCAGTCCGGTTTAAGTCTGCCTTCAAGTGGGCGGCAGTGGCTTTCTTGTCCCGGCGCAGCAGCGACGCCGCCATCATGCACTCTGGCTTGTTGTCCACAAATTTATTTTTGTTGTCTTGTTTCCATGTTCTCGGACTTTCTCGCGATATGGCTCGTTGCGTCGTTGTTGGCTCGCGAACCTTCAACTGTAACACACACTGAGTGCGCAATGAAAATCTTTATTATGTATTTGATATAATTAAGCATTCTTGTAATTATTTTATCTGGTAGAAACTGCTATCCTTTAACCACCTTGGTTCATACCTAGTCATAAGCGCTGTTTTGTTTTCTTGTTTCTAGGTAACTGAGCCCATCCCTATAGCAGAAATCATCACCCTCTGCATTACTTTAGCAGTCTATTAGGACACAACCCTTATTGGTGTTTTTATGAGAGAACTACCACTGTACTGCAAATCACTTAAGTATATGAAAAAGAAAAATGCAAAAAAACCCTAAATTATTGATGCCTTAATGTTATTAGAAGACACCCCTTCGCTATCTTATTCTATTTTTGTTTATTTTATTTTATTTCTTTGTCTTTTATTAGGTTACAATTTTGTTTACATTGTGTGCTCCGTTTTCTAAAGAGTCTACTGCTGATGTTGTTTCACTTGCCATATATTGTTGTACAATTTCTATTAAAAAAACAAAACAAAAAAAAAAGCATTTACTGCACACCCTATGTGGGTTTGGGCAAAAGTATTCACGTGCTTTTCCATTTAGTAGATAACTAATTAATTAAATCAAAGCATAAATATAATTGTAATGTGTTACAATTTATGAGACACTTTAGTTAATGAGGTACATAACTATGATTTAAGTTTTTATTCATTTCTATATATGTAATACTTATATCCCAACACCTGTTTGAAACACTGCATTTAAAAACAAAAAAATAATAAAACAAACAAACAAAAAATTAAGGCAGGAACTATTACCACTTGTTCCCGGGTCAAGTCGGATTGTTTTGGTTGATGCGCTCGCTCCTACGGAAGTCGACTAAGCCATGCTCAAAATACAAACTTAGGGCGATTTTTGCCGAAGAATAGCCGTCTGAAATAACTCATTGGGGTTGTTGAACAGGAGACACGCGGGTTTGGGACATCACAGTCTCTAGTAATGAAACTAAAAGAGCTAGAGAGTTGCCTACAGCAAGTGGACGCATTTGAAGAGCCAAAAATCCTTCTTGAGCAATATCCAACCAGTCCTCATATTGCTGGTGAGGCGACAACGTGTGATCAAATGAAACTTTGTTGACAGCTTGCATTGTTCCCCGTAACGTTATTCTTTTTCCCGCAGCATGCATGCTTTATACAATCCATAATACGTTTGATGACATTGAGGGTAAACTAGTAGCTGATCTGGGATGCGGCTGTGGGGTCCTCAGCATCGGGGCTGCGATGCTAGATGCAGGGTAAGAGCATCCGTCCAACCTCATGACATTGTTCTCATTCATGTCAAAATATGTCGTATGATTGCTCTACCTTTAAATCGGATTCATCCCTCATTCCCCTCTTTTTATTTTTTCATCAGATTGTGCGTCGGTTTCGACATTGACAATGACGCACTAGACATATTTAAAAGAAATGCAGAGGAATTTGAGATTTCTAACTTGGATCTGGTCCAATGTGACCTCTGTTCCCTGGAGGGTGAGGCGTATGCCAAAAAGTTTGACACTGTCATAATGAACCCACCATTTGGGACAAAACACAATCAGGGTGAGTACACAGTTTCAAGTGCTGTAGTCTAATCCTAATTGGATTTTTACTTGAACAGTAGCTGTAACTCGGAAACTGCAAAGTAGAGTATCCAGAAAATTGTCCCGCTAAGTAAGTGTAGCCCTGTAAAGTTAAATTTTACTTCTTTGCTCAAGGTATGGACATGAAGTTCCTCCGGGCTGCTTTGACAATGGCGAAAACAGCAGTGTATTCACTTCACAAAACATCAACACGAGAGGTAAGTTTAGTTTCCAGACCTGTCACATTTACAGTACTGTGGTATTAGATTTAAATCTGAGGCAAGTCCAAGTAAACTGTCAAGGCCCTGAAGGCAGGTCACAGTTCGATTATCTTCATAAGGAAACATATTGAAGACTTGTTAAATATGTTTTAAAATATTTGAACATATATGTTCAAAGCTGTTGGTTACTTGTTAAACTGTTTTTATGAAGCTTTATGCATGGCTCTTTAAATGAAAAGGCAAAACTGGAGTGGAATACTTTTGCTTTTAAGCCTCGAGTTAAGTCAAGTCCTTATTTTAAAGATGTAGACTTAAGTGTACATATCTGGTATGAAGACTGACATGTAATTCCTTGTTGGATTACAGCACATACAAAAGAAGGCTACAGACTGGGGTGTGAAGATGGAAGTAATAGCAGGTGAGAATAATAACATCATTTCTACAGCTTTACTTTTGAAACACTGATTTTGTATTGTCCTTGCAGAACTAAGATATGACTTGCCAGCATCTTACAAGTTCCACAAAAAGAAATCGGTAAGCTATTACACTGTCCCATAACACTTACAAAAAAGTGTTTTCCAGTTGTCCTGAAGCTGTACTTGGTAAAAACATATCAAAACAGATCTTTGATTAATTTTTATAAATTGTTTTATTTGCTATTCACAAATGCAAACTTAAAAAAATAGCAAAGCAGATGTTCTCATCACTCAATGTAGGAAATCTACGAGGAAAAATAAACACACAATGGCACACAGATTTTCGATGTCACTGGTCTTACAAAACCAACTATCTGGTCAGCTGAAATTAAATTACTGTCAAAAGAGCATGTTTATGTTGGATATGATAAAATCAAAAGCATCTTAAGAAAGGAAAAAAGTTACACAACTGATGTGAGAGGCACAATATACAGGGACTTAAAAGGCTGACAACTGACAAAAAGTGTTGCCAATTCTTCTCTAGGTTGACATCCAGGTGGACTTCATACGATTCTCCACAGCCTGACACTTTGACTGGAATGAATTTAAGTTGCCTCTGCATTTTCACTGTTTATAATAAAGGTTTTCAAAAAAAGAGAGACTATGGGTGCGACCTTGTTACTAAGATCCATTTTCAGTTTTGGCAACCTTTGCTGCAGGACCATCAGCATCCTCTAGTTCTCTTTTTGGGGCTGCAGGTTCTTTGGGGAAAGAAAAGTAGATATAAGATTACAAATGACAATCAATAAATATCTTACCATTAATTACAATTTTGAAGCTTAAAAAAAAAAAAATGTTGAACTTACCATCATCATCGCTGTCAAATTTCGTCTTTTTGCCCCTGTACTGAGTTCTGCCCTGATCTCTGCCACCTCTTCCCCTTCGTCCTCCTCTCCCTCTACCACCAGATCTTCCTCTGCCACCTTTAACAGATGGACAAGATGCATCAGCATGAAATCAAAGATTTATTATAAATTCATGATCTAACATCTTGATCAGCTTCTATTTGAAAATAATCGTTACCTCTGCCTTTGTTTCTGTTGTAGGATTCTTGTTGAGCTTCGATTATCTTCTTCAGTTCCTCTTTCTCCTCGTCACCCTCGAGCACTTGCCATGTAACACTGCTGTCCTTGATTTTTAATTCCCCTCCGTTTGCCTCTTTGGCCTTATCGAACGCCTCCTTTGCGTTCCCATCGAACAGGAGTGTTCCCTTGTCGAGAGAAAAAAATGTTTTAACATCACATCTCTTAACCCTTTGTATGAAACTTGCGTGGTAGAGAGCTGGCTTACCTCTTTGGCCCCTCTTGTAAAGTCAACCCACTTAATCTTTCCGTGCCCCGAGAACAATTCATGAAAGTCCTCTCTTGAGACATCTTCGAGCTCTCCTGAAAACCTCAACAAGCAACCAGTCTGTTCATCAAGGAGCGCTCCCTACAAAACAAGTGATGCATTATTTATGTGACCAGAGCTCATCGCAGTGAGAAGTTTGTTAGCACTTGAAGAGATCTTACCATTTCTTTGTCTTCTGCATTTTTCTGCTGCTGTTCCTTGTCACTGAATAATAATTGTTGGGGAGAAGGGTCAGTAATGTTCCACAATATACAGTATGTGTTTAGGACAGGGATATTGCTTGAGTACTCACTGTTTAGCTTTTGCTTTTGTCTCTGCTTTGAAGTTTTTTCTCTCCTCTGCTTTCTTTGCATGATAGGCTTCCCTAAAAGAAGCAGAGCAATGAGATAATTGGTATTATATGTAGGGTTATTTAAAAATGAAAGTAATGGTTAACACAGCTCCAACCTACCTTGATAACACAAGCATCTCATTTTCTTTGAATGATTTTATGTCTTCACGTTCCAGAAACTGCTTAGAGGACTCTTCTGAGTCGAAGCAGACAAACACTGATCCCTGTGAAGAAATTGAAGTGGTTGAACACATCTCCCCAAATTCACTGCAAGAACATTTGAAATTGTAACCTAATATAGCAAATACCTTGAACTGCCTTTGCAGAGTTCTCCTCATCTGAATGTTTTCTATGGTGCCTTTTGCATTCAGCCACTCCTGAATCTCATCGAGGGAAGTTTCGAGAGGAAAACCTTTCTAGATGAGAAAAGAGAAAAATAAAATGTGAACACAACAGAAGACTGAAGGTAAAGAATAGAATCTCAATAGGTACAAGGGAAACCTGACAATCCATTACACAAATGTGAAAAGAAAATCTGTAAAGCCAATTAAGTGAAAATACAGTGTATGAAATGCATTGTTTATAGTTATAAATAATGGTTATAATGTAATGTTAACGTATCCCAGGACTGTTTTATTAAACTACATTAGTTTAGCTATAATTTCGTGACATGGATTTGGCAAGTTTCCGTTTGTAGTACGCTTGTAGTCCGAGTAATATTGACCAATCACGTATCAGCAGGCTGCGGCGTATGCAGGAAAAACAGTCAATGTGGAGAGCAAAAGCGGGCGGAACGTAATCCGCCGTAATGACATCCCGGCTCCCATCAGCAGCCATCTGACAATGATTTAGCTTCTTATTAATCTCTATAAACAGACATCTGCAGCAAGTTCAGCTAACAATCCGTTCTAGATCAAAAATTCTCTTGACGCTGTGTCACGAAAGCCATTCAGATTTCCCGGCTTCATCGAATGCATCAGAAATGATCGATTGGACTTCCGTTCAACAAACGAGCATTTTAAAAGTAGTTTTCTTCTCCTCTTCAGGACAGACCTGACAACGCTTCATTTTGACTTTTACAAATCTGCATCCTGATGCTGAAATTTTGGCAAAGGTAAGACCCGTTAATTAAAGTAAATCACAAGAAATACTGCTTCTTTTCCTGTAAACAATGCAGTACGCGGAAAAGGAAGTCTTGACTGGAAGTCATTTATCGCTAACTGCCGGCTACACGACCCTGGCATGTTCACCGTTGACCCCAGAGGCTATATCGTCGTCATACTGTAGCCGATGGGATGTGAGATTGGTTCAGCTAGGTCTACCTTATAAATCAACATAAGAATTCTGAGTAACTATGCAAGCAATTTAAAAACTTACAATGTACACGGATTTGTGTCTGAGAGCGTCTTTGTATTCATCATTCACTTCAGGTAGGGGTTTGTTTGGAGACCTCCTGACTTTAGTCTTGTCTTCGCTGATTTCCAAGAGGCCAGTCTTTGATTTCTGGAGAGCTGCAACGATGACGCTGCTTTCTGCAGTTAAAGACTTCAGTCTGAGAAGAGAATAAAGATGTTTCAACAAATACTCTGAACTCAAAGTGGGAAAATGGATATCAGTGCTGCTGTAGGAGCATGCGTAAATACTAATTATCTACATGAGCATGCATTATTCATCTCAGTGCACGGACACAGTACAAAACAAAGTCAGTACTCAGGGGCTACGGTTTGAGTTGTCTCAGCCAGTCCAGTTATGTCACAATAACTTATGGCTGGAGTTTCCTCAGCACCTTTAGGCCCCAATTTTTGAGAGTAATTGTAAGAAAGATTCTAAATTACTCCTGCACTCCTCTTCCAAGAATTATGCTTCATTACAAAGTTAAAGTGCTGACTCACACTGACTTTTGTCAACATAAAATTACAAGTATACATTTTTTTCCAGTTGGATTTCACCAAGATTTCCATGGAAAGCGTCTCTAAGTCCGATGGCCCTACATGAACACCTCTTAAATTAGATTATGACCAGTACCTTGTTTTGTGTGTACCTGCTGTAGCTAAATGTAGACAACAAGTGCCAGGGCGGAGACATGTGATAATCCGGACTTGCTTGTTATGAGTCATAATGGGGCCATGAACTGATTAGTCATCACCGTCTTACTCTACATTCACAATCAAATAACATCCATTCTTACACTCCTCCCATCAGCGAATTGAAAAATTCTTCCACTTCTTGGTTAACACCGTTTTTATTTATTTTTGCCCTATCTAGTTAATGACCCTGAGGTTGAGCTGGTGAGATCCTCAGTGGAACAGGTAATGTGACATTGATAGAAGAGACGTTATAACAAACCTGTTGAATTTAAGCATCGTCTCCAAAGTGACCCAGCCATCATCAACTTGCAGTTGTTCTTTGAGAAACTTGTCTCTCGGAAGATTGTGATCCCCAAAGTAGTACTAAAGGAGGATATAAAAATAAATATTTACATTTTTTATATTCAAATTAAACTGACTTTCACAAAATATACATTTCAAATCAGAATTACCTCAATCTGTCGGGCCACTTTCATCTCAATTGGAGACATCTCTGCTTGATTTTCTGCCATGACTGCTCTGTGTAGGAAACAATATAAAGAATTAGGAAAATACATCTCCTCTTTTTATAAATTTAACAGGTAGGCCAGGCAATTAAAATCCATCCGTTGAAATTTTTCACATCCAAACAGCAATTAAAACAGGAAATGTTCAGGGGAAAAGTCAATGGCAATCGCAAGCCCTTAATAGGGCCATGCAATAATTTCCTTCAGATCAGAGACAGGCAGTTTCATAATGATAACAATAAAAATCATTTGCGTGGCGCTCCTCTACACCAATGCTCTTGTGTACTTGACCACTACTTGAATGCTGTGACATTTCTCTGGCTTTCAATATATGGCTTACTGTTGCATCATAGAAACTGGCTATTCAGAGGTCTCTGAGTTATTCGGGGTAACTTCAACAAACAAACAAAAAAAAAACCTTTAATGAGGATTGTTTACAATTGAGGGCACAGAACTTAAGTTCTAATCACCATCTTTAAGACACAGCTGTGTGGCAATTAACAAAATATATAAAAATTATCTGCAGGTCCAAGTACCAAGAGGTTTATCTCTGTTGATTTTTTAGAGATCTGTTCTTAACTGCAACAAGCAGCAACAGCAGCTCTGGCCGGGGTAAAATGTGTGTATTGTACTGTAGTAGTGATTTTTTTGCAGTTTCACAGCAGGGCACAAAAACTACATTGGGCAACTGGCTATGTATCTTAAATAAGTTGACCAAGTAGAATAATACTAAAAAGCCAAATAAAACTAATGAAATATATTAAATGCATGTACAGTAAAGGGTTTTCCTTTATTCTGCTGTCACGCTGCTCTTATTGCTAGCTTGATAGCTAACCTGCTAGCTTAGCTTCCTCTGTAACGCAGCTGAAACGTTACACCGGCCATGCTGTGTCCAAACACTTAGGTTAAAAGGCAACTCACCCAACCTATTAAGTCCAGCTTTGCCATTACGTGTTCTTTCTATGTGATACTTTAAATAATACATTTTCTTTAGTGACGGTTTTGTAATCTTTAGTCACTCAGGTTAACTCCATTACAGCAAAAACATGTTGTGCAGACATGCTAAGCGAGAACAACTATTCTCTCTGTTATTTGGTTAACTATCAACCCAAGAACCTATCCAAGGCAATTCCAATAAACCATAAAAGCCCTTTACACCACCTTACTAAGTTATACTTACAGTACGCTCAGTCTCCGCTAACCGCAGTTAAAAAATGTCAAGCCTGAAGTCTTAACTCAGTCACTTCTCTGGTTGCACGTTGTAGTCAACTGCGTGCTACGGAGCACAGCGAGGGCCAAAAACTGGTTCGTTTATTGCTAACGCGATTGTGGCTCTCGGCAGCATCACTGGCAATCAACACAAGGTAAAACCTCTTAACTGGCAGACATTTCAGTCACTGATTCAGAGAGAGAGAGAGAGGCAAACAAGCATGTAGGAGTTACATGCACCCTAAACATTTTTTCAGTGGCTTTGTAAATATCACAAAAACAAAAAGTTACAAAGTCTTCATAAATTCTCTGAATATGGCTTAAGTGATTGTTTGAGTTTGACACACCAAAATAAGTGCCTAAAAATCCAACAGTTTGTTTTGCCTTACATTTACAAGAATTGTTTAGGTTTATTTCATGAAAAGAATTTAGCATCTGACTAACAAATTACATTTTCAAGATATCCCTAATATATTAAGTGATTTTCTCTCAAAATATTTGAGAACGGAGTAGTTATACTGATTAGTTTCAAAAACAACAAGTTTTACTGAATCCAATGCAGTGATCTTTGTCTTCAACAATAACCTAAGATATTGAGTAAGTTTCACGCTAAATGTCATGACGTTGACACCCGTCACCGCGTCCTCGTAGGAAATCTGCCTTTTCGTCAGGGAACGTGTTGGGTTATCAGGTGGAGAATGGAACACCTCAGGGAAGTGTCTGCAGTCCGGTTCTGTTTAACATTATGATTAATGATATTTTTTAGAATGTTTAGAGAGGCATAGGGAAGTCATTGTATGCTGACGATGGAGCTTTATGGATAAGAGGGAGGAATAAGGAATATATACAGAAGAAACTGCAGGCAGAAATTGTGAAGGTGGAGCAGTGGGCAAATGAATGGGGCTTTAAACTATCAGTTACAAAAACACAAGGCATATGTTTTTCTAGACGACACAAAGATATTTCCCTGAAATTATATGGGCAAACAATTGAGCAGGTCAGGGTCATAAGGTTGCTAGGAATGTGGATGGATGAAAAGCTGACGTGGAGGCATCATTTAGAAACAGTAAGAGATAAATGCAAAAAGGTCAACAATCTTTTAAGATGCCTGTCAGATAGAGACTGGGGAGCAACCAGAACATCACTGCTGAATATATATCAGGCCATTATGAGAGCAACATTAGATTATGGATGTATAGGGTATTTATCAGCAGCAGAAAGCCATCATAGGAAACTGGATGTGCAGCAGGCACAGGGACTAAGGATATGCAGTGGAGCTTTTCAATCCTCTCCAGTAGCAGCCATTCAAGTTGAAATGGGTGAACAACCGTTAAGGATCAGAAGAATTAAACTTCTGTTAGCGTATTGGGTAAATCTTCAAGGGCATGATACATCACATCCAGCTAAAGCCATCCTGGAGGAATGCTGGGAGCATAATGACTCTAATTTTACAAGTTTTGGCTGGATAGGAAATATAAAAGCAGAGCAAGCAGGTTTGGCTCAAATACAATTCAGTCCGACAGTCCCATACTCACATACTCCCCCCTGGTTATTTATAGAACCATCAGTAAATTTTGAAATAAAACAACAGCTGAAAAAGAATAAACTAGTCTCTCCCGGGAGGGTAGCTGAAAGTTATCTGGAAAATCATTTCTCTGATAACACAATGAATTTCACAGATGGGTCAAAAGACCCTGATACTGGACGAACAGGAGCTGCAGTATACATTCCACAATACAAAATACACATTAAGAAAAGGACCACAGATCAGTTATCAGTGTATGCAGTTGAGCTTTTAGCTATCAAATTAGGTTTGGAGTGGATAGAAGGAAATAACTACAGGAATACAGTAATAGCATCAGACAGTTGGGCAGCACTCACAAGCATCAAAACCATGAAATCATGCAGACAAGATCCTATAATCGAAATACATAATACACTATACAGAATACACAAGAGGGGTTTGACTGTCTGCTTTATTTGGGTTCCTGCCCATGTAGGAATAGAGGGAAATGAAGCGGTAGATATTCTGGCGAAACAAACACTTAAATCACACACTGTAGACATAGAAATTCCGTTAAGTAGGGCAGAGGGTAAATCAATAATTAGGAAACATGTTGGAAAAGTATGGCAAGAACACTGGGACCTTTATAATATACAAAAACAAGTTGGGGTGGTCCGAAGGAAGGGCAGGAGCCGGAGGGAAGAGGTAGTCATCACACATCTCAGGATAGGGCACACAGGACTGAACATCACACTACATAAAATAGGTAAACACCCTAACGGCAATTGTGACCACTGTGGTCAGTCTGAATCAGTCAAACATGTTTTGTTGGAGTGTAGAGCGTACGAGGAGGAAAGGAGGGCACTGATAACGGCAGCAGAGAAAGCCAAGGTATGCTTTAATATAGAGAGCCTACTCAGAACAGAATTAAACAGAATAACTGTTCAGTTAATGACATATTTAAAAGAAACAAAGTTGATGGAGAGGATTTAGTTTCCTCGTTTCTATTCTGTTTTGTTTATATTCTATTTTTTGGTTAATAAATATTAATTTATTTCTTTATTTTATTTTTGTTGTTTTTTTTGTTTTTTGTTTTTCTTATTATGTTTTATTTTTCTGCCAATCTACTGCTCCACACTCCAGTCCAGTAGGTGGCGGTAATGCACCTTAAGTCGGTTGCCAACCGCCAATTAAAACCAAAGAAGAAGAAGAAGAAGGGAACGTGTTGGGAGAGGCAGGAGACACCATTGCGGTAGTACTTCAAAATCCGGGTAAGTAACCAGCTAGAACAGGGTGATTAAATATTGATTGATGAATATCAATATGTATTGATGTTTCTTAGTGCATAAACAGCTATATAGGCTGTAATGTTATAAATACCGTCGTGCTGCCATGCTGTCCTTACTTAAGCTATCATGGCGTCGACAAAGAAGCGAGCATGACGCACGACCAGAGAGGGTAGCGCAGTGTCACCTTAAGAGTGGTTTTCATATTTTTCTAACGTCCGAGCCAAATAAAAGGAAAAATGTCCGAGAGTTGTCTTTAACGTTTAACTGTCATTTATGGGGCGCGACGCGCTAGCTTATTTGTCCTCTTCTTAAAGTTGACGGAGTGGGGGAGGGGGGTTCCTTCTCACACACCCACACACAGAGTGGAGTGCAGAGCAGAGAGGCCGCGGTGGAGATTGTGAACCAGGAGAGTAAAATAACGTTTAATCGAGTTGATTGTAACTCTGGCTTATTAAGCTATCAGTGATGTGCAAGCATGTTTTTTCATGAGATAATGATAACGATAGGTTAGTAAGTCTCTTTTAAAATGTGTTTAATCTATGACCATACCATGTTGCTGATCTAGAAACAGTAGTGGGTGGGGGAATTTCAGAAAGTGGAAAATGTGGGAGTCACAGAACTGTATCCACAGTCTGGCAGCTGTAAATTGGCTTGCCTATTTTTATCAAACTGTTTTCATTATGCTTATAAAGCATTGTATGTATTCTCTTAAGAACAGCGCTCTTGCCCAACTAATTGTATGTACGTATATTATTCAGGTTTATAAAGGTTCAGGAAAGCAGCGAATAAGCAAAATTACTTGCACCTTGATTTGGACAGAGTTTGATCTTTTTAAATTATTTTTTAGGGCATTTTTTACTTTAACTATAGTTGGTGGTAGATATAATTGTTAACATAAATGAGACTACAAATGGATGCACAACTGCTATGAAAACACACACATCCATCCAAGTAAAAATTCTCTGTGCTGGACAGAAGTATATTTTGAAAAACAGTCTACTCACTAGATAATGCTCCCATGAACATTTATTACCTCTGTTTGATTTTTTGGGAACAAGCTGGGGCTAGAGCTATCAATTATTTTAGTAATCGAGTAATAATTCCATTGATTGATCAAGTAATGGGACAAGTCTCTGAAAATGAACAGCTAATTGTCCACTGATTGCGGTAACTACTGTCAGCAGATATAACCCTTACATTTTTGTTTATCCAGAAAAAGTCCACATTAATGATCAAAAAAGCTGTTAAACCGTAATGCACACACTGCAAATCTAGTACAAACAATAACTACCATGTGCCAACAACAATGTTTTGTAAACTTTGGCTCTTCCATTCTGAACTTAGGGTTACTGTTCGTTCAAAAGACTGTCTAATGTACATTTGTTATTCATGTTGAAGAGGCAGCCTCCACCTGCTGAGCCTGCTCACTACAATCAATAATCAATTAGTTGTTCATATTAGGAGACCTGTCATATTTTCTCTTTTGTATATTTGCTATTTCTATTTAATAACGCATAAGTATTTTCTTATCTGATTACTCGATTAATCATTGGAATAATGGGTAGAATAATCGATTGCTAAAAAAATCAATAGCTGAAGCCCTACTTTTAAGTACCATGTAATATGATTTAATTTCAGGTGTTATGGTTTTATTTATTGTTTGTCATGTAAGTATTATAAGCTTACTTTCAATCTCACCACTCTATGGTCTCATTAATTGTCCTGCCCACAGCACTGTCTGGTTACACCTGACAAGTAGGGTTGGATAGGTTTCAGTTTTACCAGTATGGTCTGGTGTAGGACCATAAACTATTTTAATTTAAAACAACCAGACTTAACTAGCATTTGTCAGGTGTAGATGGAAAGATCGAGTAGCGTGCGGCTAGTTAGCAGAAGCCCCAGGATAGTGGATAAACTCGGCACCACAGGATGTTGCCTCTGTTGTGTGGTAGTGTTACTAGAGCTGAAAGTCCTGTGAGGAGTTTTCTGATAGTTATGAAACGGACTGAAATTAATTCTGATGACTCTGTATGAGCTACAAAAGCAAACCAGACCATCAGCAACAAAATTGATAATTTCTGTGCAGTTATTTTTAATACCTGAAACTGCTAGCGAGGAGGTATGTGTCAGACGAAGCAATCAGATTCAGGTTTATTGCCAAGTACGTTGACACAGGAATTTGTTTTGGTGGTTTTGGTGCAGAACAATTAACACAGAACTAGAATAAAAATAAGTAACTGATGAACTGCACGCTGCCTTTGTTAACCTTTTGTTTTCCAGGGCAAACATTTTAAGTGAGTGATACATGTGACTGTTAAAGAAAGCAGAATCAGATTTGTTGTTAAAAACCACCACTTAAGCATGTACAGGACAAAATCAGCAAAGGGATGAGGTAGCTTTGTCCACAGGGGTTTGCCAAAATCAACACAAACTGAAAGTTCCTCACAGGAGTTTTAAAGTTGTGCACAGAATGCTGCTTAACTATTCCAGCCAATGTTTACAAGAAGTGATGCATGTTACACTTTCTAACATTGTTTCACACTCGTACTTCAGTATGAAGCCTTGTTTTGATCTGTGTATGTACTCTAAAAATAGAAATGTAATGTAAATGTAAATAATATGAAGCTTGTAATTATATTGTCACAGGCTGCCTCCAAATAAATTATTGTATGGGAAACCCTGGAAATTTCAACTAATGTAATCCCAGATGATTGTAAGGCAAGGTCATAAATATTGTGTGTCTTGTGAAATGCATGCTGAGAGTTAGTCCTAATCAGTTTTGTATACCATGTCTGCCGCATGCTACTGATGAACCAGTCGATGGACAAGAGGAGTTGGAAGAGGAGGTGATCAAGATTTACTTGCCGTGGAACAAAAATGGGTCAGTCAGTGAACCTACTGATGTTGGGATTGTGATTGAGGGCATCCCTGTCCTCAGGAGTCTTGGAACTCTTGCCAGAGCCTGCTGCTATTTGTTGGGACTAACATATGCCCTAGACATGAAGTACCCCAAGAGTCTAAAATACAGTTTTGAGGTATTCCAAAAATTAATACCGGAGCTTGGTCCTGGAAACCTTTCTAACAAGGTTCAGAGACTGAAAAATTACCTGTGTATGTAGTTGCTGACTCCTATTTGTCAGGATGCAGAAGTTTTGTTGTGTAGTGAAGTTGTGTAACCTTAATGTGATGAACATTTATCTAATAGGGATTTGAGGTAAGAAACAAACTGTGAACTGTATTACCATTGTTGAGATGTAACCAGGTGGCATGGGTTATGGTCATGTTTTAAATAAAAAATTAATGAAAATGTTCATGTGTGTACAGTGGGTTTGTTTATATTTTGTTTTCATTTGCTATATTGACCTCAAGTGAAGTATTGGGTATAAACAGTAAAAAAAAAAAAGTAATGGTAACATTTAATTTTGATTAATCATAAGTCCAGTATGTGTTAAATTAAGTGAAAAACATAGAGTAAATGTAGCACATTTATTTTGTTTCATAATAGCGTCTTTTTCAGTTGCATCCATTTAATATTTCAATTACTTCTATTTGCTTTTACTGGTTTTGTCTTAAGATTACTGTTATATTTACTTAGGATTTCAACCATATCTACTCAATTTTATGTGAAATTTAAAAAAAATGTAGTTATTCAGATCTACTTAATTTTTCTTACATATATTTTAGGCTCGGTTTGTGAGTTAAATCTACAACTTTCTACAAGAAATATCAGTCCTTTTATATTTTTTATTAATTGATTAATTTTGTGTTTTCCTTTTACACAAATAAAGATATTTCCACCACAAATAAGTACGTTACACAAAGAAATTGTTTGATGTCAGTCAAATCTGAAATTTTAAAGCAGTTGATTAAGGTGAAAGTCAGATTTTAAATTTGCTTATTTTGTTAATAGCATGTTGTGTTATCTTGTTTTTGTGATTTTTATTATAGACTCAGTTGACTGGAAAAAATGTCTCACCTGCTTGTAGTTATGAATTCAGACTTGGTATAAGATAACCTCCCAAAGCATGTGAATTGATTTTCAGAGCAGTAGAAACTGCTACAGTATGGCCTTATTTTCAACTGAAGGGGTTTGTTTTCAGTAAGCGTGGTATAAACAAAAACAGACACATTATCACCTTTTAACTTGATAGGGCAAACTTGTTACCAAACGGTTTCCTGTTTACATATTAAGAAGTCATAAGCAGTTAAGGCTACATGCTGCGGCTATAACGATGCTAATGTGAGCAGTGAAAAGAAACCAAAACATGGAAGTTGCCGGAAGCATATAAAAACAAAGATCTAAAGATACTAAAACAGAGGTGAGAGGAATTGCAGAGTAGGTGATCATTTTCTGTTTGACGCTGAAAAATTTCTTCTGAAGATGGTTGGCTAATGTCACTCAGCATGTGTTGCTGTAAGTGAAGTCCTTGAACAAATGGAATGTTCATTCATATATTTTCCAAAAAGCACAAGCAGAAACAACTGTACAATTTATATTTAGAATAAAACATCTACAGTATATGTTTTTAACAATTCAAATTCAGCCCAGCAGGTTGTCATGTGATGTTTTTTTTTTCCCCCTCCTGGATTGACACGTTCTTAGAACGTATTCTGACATTTAGACGGCGCGCGTTTCAAACCTCATTCCTGGACTCAGCTCACTCTGCCTTTCGTTACTGAGAGTACCAGAAGCGTTTCCACAGTCGGAACAAACTCGAAAACGATCGTCTTATTTTTCTCTACAATGTATCTGTAAGTACTTGTGTCGTGTTTTCTTGCATCTTTAAGGATTTAAGCTCGGTACTGGTCATCTAAAATGCAGTCAATTTTCAATCTGTTGTAACTTGTACATTTTTGATGTTGATTTTAACTGGTATAGAAACATGTCTTATCATGGGAGGTAGTTGACATGTTTTCTTTCAGTTTTATTCAAAGTTTCTTGGTGCAGTTGTAATAAACTTTATGTCAAGTCTGTAGCAGGACTAGTGCGCTAACATGCAAATGTCACTTTTCAGTTCAACTGTTCAAAGCCAGAGCAAGGCTCTGCCATCGGTGACCAAATGTTTTGGGGTCACTCCTCCAATCAGCGTGGACCTGCCTGAAGAGGCGGACTTGATGAGGACAAGAAATATGATTGACATGCTGACATCCTATGATATCTTCGAGGGTGACTTGGAGCTTCAGCACATGTATGACACACCTTTTTCCATTTCATTATTTCCATATTGTAAAAAGTACAGTTTAGATAGTGAGAACTAAAATAACCTTTAGATTTTTATTGTGTTTTTGTGACTTTGCTTTTATGCAACTTTCATGGCTGTTTCAAAAAAGAAAAATCGATTAATAAGTAAATGCAAGTGGCATGCCACATGTTGGAGGGACCATGGCATGTTTTGTTTAAAAAAAAATGACACTGTTTGAAAAAAGCTTTTTGTGTTTTCTTTGCAGTGAGAAGGTTATTGAAAAAGTGGAGTCAGTCTATAAAGAGTGGCTTACTGAAACCTGTTTAAGTATGGTAAGACGTGTTTTTATACACCTTTCTTGTTGTTTCAAAAGTATCTCCATATATGATAGTGTAAACATTTGGTTGCAAAGATAATGCATTCTTATTATAACTTTGTAATTTTAGAACTTGCCTGAAGTGGTAACGGCCAAGGTGGGGGGCAAGATCTTCCCCTTCGGCTCTTACCATCTGGGAGCTCACATGAAAAGTATGTAACAGTTTCTATACCAAACTCTAGGAGTATGTTAAGACTGTGGCAACTTGTATTTCACAGCAGCTCGTGACTTTGGTTCATAAAATATGATAAAACTGTTAATTATCCATAAATTACAAAAATTACTTTGCATTCATATGAGTCTGTGCTGGTTTGACAGGAGCTAAAATTGACGCCCTCTGTGTGGGACCTGGTTTTCTCGAGAGAAAGGAATTCTTCACCTCATTCTACCAGAAGCTGCAAGCGCAGAAGGAGGTCCAGTCCATATGGGTATGCCATATAAGTGATTCAGTTCGCACAAGTCAAACATTTTTCTCTCTAATGCAACAAGAGACTGACGATATTATTGTTTCTATAGCCCGTTGAAGAGGCGTTCGTCCCAGCCATCAATGTGATATATGATGGGATTGAGGTAATTTAGCTAGAGGAAAAAAGAACCTCGACAATCTTTAATTAACGTTTTGTTTGCATGTGTTTAAGTCTCTGTTTTTGTGTTGCTGTTATTTACTAGATGGACTTAGTGTTTGCCCGGGTGGAGCGAAGGAGCATCACGAAGCATATTAACCTGCTGGACGACAAGTTTGTAACGGGCGTTGATGAACATTGTGTCAGGAGTCTCAATGGTAAGTATAAGATGAAAGATAAATACCTGGTATATTCTTTACTTCAGTGACAATAGTGTACCAATTTGTGTATTTGTGGTTGACTGTTTTTTGCCGTGGCTGTCCGTATTAATCCTGTCTCATGCTCTTTTATAGGCTACAGACTTACAGAGGAGATCCTGAGAAATGTGCCGAATCCGTCAAACTTCAGGCTGACTTTTAGAGCCATCTACCTGTGGGCCAAACGTGAGTTGCAAAATCCCACACAAAAATTACACATATGCACAAACAATTTCACACACTGTGTTGGGTTTAATTCTTAACCGGACTACACGTCATTAACTGCATCTGAAATCATTCTCTATTTTACATGTAGTGCACTATATGTACTATCTGACATTTTGCATCAGCAGTTTAATTAGTATGCACTTTATTATGCTGTAAAAAAAAAAAGGAACACAATGTAATGAAACATCAATGAGCAGAGCTTATATTCTACTGTCTGTCAAAAAACACACAATGCAGTATTTTATATAGATGTACAATATTTCAAACAAATGCAACTGTCTGTGGTGTCGACATTTGCTACCAGCCAAATTGCAATTTAGCAGAAATATACAATGCACATGTTTACTGTGTCTGCGTGGAGACTTCTTATAATACTTAAAGGCAGGGTAAGGTGTAGGTCTTCTGTTTGATAGTGTTTGTAATCCTGCTTTGTACATATATAGTTTATTGTATTTGTATTCACTTCCCCCAAACTTTACACCTTTTTGGAGCAAACTTTAAATATAATAGTGAGATATATTATATGTATATATAGTACAAGGAGGCAGTTATATGAGAGAAATCAGAGCAGGCTGTTGTTAAAACTACGAAACATTTTGAGCGCTGGGCCTTAATCCCTTTTCTCCTCCTCGTGTGTCTCTTCAGGGCGTAACATTTCCTCCGACGGGCTGGGATTCCTGGGTGGCATTTCATGGGCCATAATGGTTGCCCGAATATGCCAGGTTTATCCAAACGCTACGGCGTCCACCCTGGTCAACAAGTTTTTCAAAGTCTACGACATGTGGTGAGTTGTTCAATTTCTGGTGTCCATGATAAGTGAAAAAAAACTTGAAATGGGCTGAAAGTCGGGGGTAGTCTGGGTAATTTTACTTGACCATGAGTGGGAATAGATAATGACATGTTTTTATGATCTTTCGCTCTGAAAATGTTGCTGCATGAGAATCTTTTGTATTGAAAAATGCAAAAGAGGATGAGATGATGTTGAGAAAATGTTGTGTTTTTCTATCAGGGAGTGGCCAATCCCAATCGCCTTGAAGAAACATGAGTATCGCGTCAGCAAACTGCCTGTGTGGGATCCGAGGGTAAGGCCTCGCACAAGCATTTTAAGTTGCAAACATAAAATCAAATGTCCTTAAAAGCACAGATAAACTGAAAATACTGTGTTAATCTGCGTTTCCAGCGTAATCCAGGTGACCGCGCCCACCTGATGCCTATCATCTCGCCAGCATACCCAGAGCAGAACTCCGCCTGCAATGTGACTCGCTGCACCTTGGCCATCATGAATGAGGAGTTCAAGAGAGGTATGTTATCACTCAGCTGATTTTCTCTCCTCTTTGACCACAAAATCAATCTGCCAGGAATTTCAGTGACTGTGCTGTCATTTTGTATGAAGTTTATTCAAACTTCTTGTTGATTGTACCGAGTATACAAAGTATTAAGGCTTTAACAAGTTTCCCTTTGTCATTCACAGGCTTCACAATCACTGAAGACATCCGGCAGAACAAAGAAAGCTGGACACAACTGTTTGAAATTTCAAACTTATATGAGCAGTGCAAGTATGTATTACATAGTCTGAGGAGGAAAAGGAGGATTTACACACTCACACTCTTTTTAGTTACTGTTTATCATTTAGATATATTTAACATGTACGTCTGTGAAAACTGATGACTTTTAAAAGAATAGATTTGCTTGTGAACCCTGTAACAAAACAAAAGTTTTATTTGCATTCTGTACTCTTTATATACTGTATTGTATGTACTGTATGGCTTACTCTGAGTTGACTTGAATCCATTTGTTATTACACTGTGCTTTATGTTGCATCAAGTTGTATTTACATTTTAAAATAGGCTACTATACGCACACTATTTTTAAAATGTTTTTATTGAGCATGTTACGTTCCTTCTTGAATGCCTGTTTTTTGATTAATGTGCAAAACTGATTTAGCAAACTTGCTGGTTATTATTGGTGTCATTACTTATTTATTTATTGTGTGACAGACGAACATTTGTACCCGATTGTACTTGTTTAATGCTGGTTTAAATGAAGCTTTGTCTGTCTCTGTGCGGATTCACACGTTCTGTAAATCAGACCTAAATTAATACCATAATATAATAGTGATTGTTTTATGGATTAGCAGAGTAGATTTTGCTGTAATGAAATGAAATTGGATGAAGCTTGTTATCAAAGAAACATTTCTCTGATAAGTTGTTAAACTTATCAAAGAAATGTTTTGCTCGAATCAGTTGTTCATGTGTTCTGTCTGAAATATATTTATTGTTTCTGTAATTTCTATTGCATTTATTATATTGTCCTGTTTCAATAAACCTGCTGGTTTGACTGAAACTTTTTCATTAATTTCATCTGTTTATCTTCAATGACACAATAATTTAGCAATCAAAGGGTCAGAACAGGCATTATGTTTTTTTATAGTACAGCTACTGATGTAGTTACCAGCGCGGGGGAGTTGTGCTCAGCCTCCGATGTTATTTATGAATATTACGTTGTTGGGATAAAAATAGATCCACAGGGGTCACAAGGATCATAAGTCAACACAGGTTTTGTCTTTTAAAATGGTTATGATATGATGAAGAAAGGTGTCCATCTTTGCTAAGTAGTGCAGCCTGGCCTGCTTGAAATGTTGATCATGAATTCCTTCAACAATTAGTGAAACTGGAAGTATGATAAATATAGTAAGACTTGAATCTTACTATATTTATCATACTTCCAGTTTCCTTGTGCTGTCTGTTGCAATTGTTCTGTCTCTTATGTTTTGAAGGCATTTCTCTACGCTGGAAACAACGTCTGCTACAAACAAGCAGGATCCAGACTGGTGAGTACACAGAGCAAATAACGGGATAAGTTAAAGTGAAACTGCAACAACTGCAGACATTTTTGGAGACAATCTGACATCTTTGGGCGAGAGTACTTCTTATTCATGCCCGTGGTTCTCTTTGAGGGAGGAAACCGTTTTAATATTTTATTTCCAGCTGCTTTAGTGCTTTCCTCTTTCTGAAAAAAAATGTTTTGGTCCCACAACAGGGTCGAGCCAACGGGGAGCCGCCAGCTTCCTGCCACTGCAGCTGTCAGCGCAGGCCAACCGGCAGAGAAAAGGAAAGGCTGGCCTCAACCTCTGATGCCAGCAAAGAGGAGCAGAGTTGACCAGGTACGCCAAACTGTGCTTTGATAATGAGAAAATTTCATTTTAAAGGAATTTTCACATTTAAGGAAACAAGCAAATTAGCCTGCTAGCCAAGATTTAGAAGAGATTGATACAGCTTATGTTTGTGTGTCAAAAAAGCTGCAGCTAGCAGCCTGTTAGCTAATCTTATTGTATCTCATCAATCAGTAAGTAAGTAAGTAAGTGCTAAATGATGGTTCTTGGCTTTGTCATGGGTTATATTTTGGACTATTTCCTGCCTGGGTGTGATTCTGACATAAAGGAGCATGTCTGAAATCATTGGGAGTTTGATGAGCCACTTTTATTTGGGTGAATATTTATAAAGAATTCTTTAAGGTAAAGTTTATTATAAGTGATTTGTCAGCCAAGGCAGAACCGGAAAACAAAAGAGTGCAAAGTGAAGATCTTTTAGCAGCAGAAGCTTCTAACTGTAGCCATGAAGGGCACCTTTCAGTCCTTGCACCTCTGCACCTCCAGAATGAAAGAGCCCTGGAGCTCGCTGCCTAGTAGTAATGTTGAAAATTGGCATGCCAAGACCCCCCTTTACAAGGGGTTTGTCTAGGTGAGCCATGGGTATCCTGTGTTATTTATGACCCCATATAAATGGCATTATGATAGAATCAAGCTGCTTAAAAATGGTGCATTAACGTGAATTGGCAGGTTTTGAAAATGATCTAAAAACCCGGGTAGGCTCACCATTTTTATTGCATTTACCCATCCAATCATGGATAAGAGAAGTATCCTCCATGATTCATGTTGATGTTCTGTCTGAGTTTCTCTATTGATTCTGTGAAATTAAATCTGAAAACCAGAGCTGGAAGTCGCCTGAAGAAGAGACCAAGGTCAAGCCCACAGTGAGCCGCCAGCTTCCTGTTGCAGCAGCTGTCAGTGTAGCCCAACCGGCCGAGAAGAGAAAAGGCTCGCCTCAACCTGAAATGCCAGCAAAGAGGATGAGAGCTGTTGAGGTACGCCAAACTGTGCTTTGTTGATGAGAAAATGACATTTTAAAGGAATTGTTTCATTGTTGTTTTGTGTGGTAAAAAAATAAGCTACAGGTAGCAGCATGTTAGCTTATCTTATTGTATCTTATCTATCAGTACAAACACCAAGTAAGAGTTCAAATGTTCATGTTTGGTTTTGTCATGGGTTACATTTTGGACTATTTCCTGGCTGACGATAAGTCTGATTAGGAGCCACCCGTAGGCGTTATGCTCCAAGTGACTGGCAAAGTGTGTGAGACAGACTCCGGTCTTTCGCCTTGTACCAGATACATTTAGTTTTAGGAGACGAATTTGCTTTCCTGATCCAGTTCTTTCATGAAAAATGTTGCAAACAAAATATCTCCCATTCTGCCCCTCTCAGGTTGTGCCTGATGACGACCTGTCCGACCTGTCCGACCTGCCTCCTAGCACCTTCATACATGCTGCAGCGAAAAAAAGCACCATCAAGCTCAAACTTCTCAGGTACAGACAGAGTTATAATATAGACTTCTTACTTTCCTATATCCCTGTATGCACTTCTTCTCTCTCCCATGTTCGTCACATGACAGACTCAGCTACATAGATGGTTAGAGTCATGGAAGATAGAGCTGCATGAATGTTACATTTTTTACCACTAGAGGGCAGTGAAGTCTTTCTGCTGGGCTTTTCCTCAACCATAGCAAGGGGATGGGTACTCAGACGCACTGTTCAAAGACTGGTCACTTGGTGACAGCAAAACCTGATGCAATTCAGAGTTGAGGTAGCATCCTGATATGTCGGTAATATTTCTATCAAAGGGTCTTTAAAGGAAAGAGATACAGATTTTATAATCTTAAATGAATTGATTTGCAGAGCAGTAATGGTAGTGCTAAGAATAATTTTGTGATGCATTTGTGAGGATGATTTATAATGTTGTGCTTTTAAAAGAAGTATTTTTATTATACTCAATATTCAAACATTTTAAACCGAAGTTGTACTAAAGTGAATTGATGCAGCAACACTTCTCTCTTCATTGTTTGCCTGAAATGCAGTATGTCATAAGTTGAGGGATTTGTGCCAGACGAGACACTCAGATATTCAACCATAGGGAGCAGAATCATAACATGGCCTAGTTAAAGTTTGGGAGGGATTTTTATGCTTAACATTTTAAAGCTGATTTTATCAATTAAAACTTTTTTTAATCAAGGCTATAATAAAATCCTGGGAACACGATCAATACTAACACTTAATATTTGGTACACACTTTTTTGCTTTAAGTAATGTACATTTCCCTTCAGAAATTGGACAGTGTGATGTCTGAACCCTTTGTACTTATACGTTTTATTTGCACCCGTGGGTGACCCACAAGGGAAGGGGTTTCACATGCCACTCTTTGAACTTCCAAGTCTTACAACCTTATGTCTCCTTGTGTCTTTTACAGTCGCCACTTCTGATCGAGCTCCTGAGCAGGAGGAGAAACAACATCATCGACTTCCTGCCAACATTTTATTGACTTCTTTATTTCTTTATTGATTGATTTATTGCTTGATTTATTTGTTGATTTCTTTATTGATTGATTTATTGCTTGATTTAATTGTTGATTTCTTTATTAATTTCTTTATTGCTTGATTTAATTGTTGATTTAATTGTTGATTTATTTGTTGATTTCTTTACTGCTTGATTTAATTGTTGATTTCTTTATTGATTGATTTATTGCTAAATAAAACTGCAAATATTGTAAATACTCATATTGTCATATTGTTGCAATCATAAAATGATAGTGTAAAATACTATATGTCATCCTGCAGGGTTTGAATAAAAGGTTAAGCACATATACATTCTGGTTGATTGAAACTGAAAGTTGATTTTATGAGTTTTTAATGACAGTGTTATCAACACAAAGATATTTTCAGTGTCTCCACAATATTGCATGACATTCAATGAATAACCTTCAGAGACGTCATGAAAGCAACAGAAACAGTATAAAAAGGAAAAAGCTGACAACAGCTGAGATATCATGCTTTTTCTTGCTAATCTTGTATGGAAACATATCTGCAGTCTCAGTGGACTTCAGTGAGTCTCAGATAAAAAAGAGACTTACTGTATGTAACTTTCTGGCAGCAAGATCCCTAAACAGAGTTTTTGCCGAGCCTGCAAAGTATTCAGAAAGATGAAAGAAAAATGGCCGACCTGCATGTCAGTACTGAGCAGTGTGATGAGTGAAGGTGAGTGAGAACAAATGAAAACACACAGGACGAATGAAGTGAAACTGCATGAAAGTTAAATATGAGCTAATGTTGAAAGCTGAAAGTTGAAATGAAGGGTATTTGTACAAATAAGATTGTCACTAGAAACTGACTTGGTATTGGTATGAAAAATATTTAATGTTATAAATAAGATGACAAATTGAAAAGAAGGGAGGTGACATTAGCTCATAAAGAATACAGTAAAAGAAATATTTGAGTGATTAATTTATATGGTTACAATAACCAATAATCTTATGGTATCTTGAGTTTTGTAAAACTCTTCATAATGCATCTCTTAAACCTTTAAAGTATGCAAAGTCAAAGCAGAACCACATTCAGAGATACTTTTTTAAAAATGTGCTTATTAATTTGTAAAGTTAACATGATTAAGACTTTAAATGGAGTTGAGTTAATGACCAAACAAGTGATGGACAGGTGTTAATCATTGTCCCTGCAACACTGTCACATCATCCAATGAGAACTATGGTACTGTAATCATAGTTCTTAGTCACACCCAACAGTGTGAAATCAAAAACAAAACATTGATTTAACCCTAACCCCATCATGTAAAAGATTTCTTAATTTTAATTTAGCTTAGACCAGAATATGAGCAGGTCACAGTGTTTGACCCTGAAGATTCTGTAAGGGGACAGGGATGGATACATTTTCTGGCAGCAAAGATTTTTCTTTTGCCAAATATGCATCCCCCTGTTTTTATGCATCCATCCATTAAGTCCATTTACAGAATCTTTAGGGTCAAACATTGTTACCAGCTTATTTTGTGGACTTTTTTTGGTAACCAACAGTAAGAGCTGTAGTAGTTCTGTAGCTGTGAAGTAACACATAAAAGCTGGGCTAAATAGGAGGTGAAGTTCATTTCGACAGGTAGAATATTGCACCACATCTGCCAAATAATTTATCCACACCTTTTCTTTAATCCACGGTGTTGATATTAACCTAATAATAACATTGGCTAAAATACCACCGAACGCCAAGCAGCCAAATTAAACTCTTTCAGAGTTTGGCGTTTCTTGCGCATTTAAAAACACAACACACGTTTCAGTCAATCGTTTAAGAAAAAGTTTCTTCTGCAGAATCATTAAAACATAAATGACACAAAGTGCTTATAAACTATAGACTTGAGATCAATTCTCATCACTGATCAACCCACACAGAGAAGAGTGACATCGTTTTTAAAATGCACACAGCCGTTGATCGCGTTATAATGAGCGGTGCGCGCTCGCGCGAGGTGCATGCAATTCTCGGCGGGCAGGCATTACTCGACACAACACCTGCTACAGTATCTACATGAGATTATCAGTGTGATTGTGGTCACAGCCACAGGGAGCCGCTGTGGTGCAGTGCCGCAGTGTTGTGTCAATTCCTTGCTGTCAATTATTATTTATATATTTTATCTTACATGTATCAGAATTACACTTTTTTTTTCCTTTTAAAAACGTATTAGCACATATTTTTTATTTTGTTTGTCTATTGGTTACTGCTGTCATGAGCTGTTATCAACACTAGAGTGTGTCCTTTTCTAAATTCTCTAGATATGCAACACATTTTTCATCCTGCAGTTTGTTTTTCTATTTTTACCCTTAATAATTATTTCATTCTTTTAAGATCGTGATCATACATCATCAATTATACATCTTTAAATATTGCCTTTTTTATTTGTCTCAATTACTTTCTAAGTAAATCAATTTTGCCATGCTCCTATACTATAACCAGAAGCAATGAACAAACAATCCCAGACTCTCAATATAAAAGCTCCTAATCATACATGATTGTAAAAAACAAATTCAGCCAAACATAACTCTCAATATGATTGTTTACATGAGGTGTTATTAAACGTAAAATCCAATGTACCTTATGTGGAACACACTGATGTATTCAGGCAGAAATCACATCATGAGGGTAGTAATTTATTTAAACGAGTAATGGCCTGGTGGACGAAAATCTGTTTGGCATGCCCTGGTACATCAGTAGTCTGACGTCCATCCTGTGTATAAAAGTTGATTTAATATACTTAATGATGGTGATCTTCTTTCACTTTCTAGTCTTTCAATCTATTAAAACAGAAATAGTGAATGTAAACTAAATTGCAAACTTTAAAGCCCCTGAGTTGTAAGTAAAAAGCTTGTTCTTCCTTATATTCACAGTTTGGTAAATGTGTATCAGTGATCTATACCGAACACGACATATTGTGAGATGGTGCAGCAACACAGTTCAGCTTTTCATCTATTTGGCACAAATTGACAACAATCCTGATAAGGCTTTGACACTAAACACTGAAAACACAAACACATCCATGTGATCTGGTCGGGCTGGGAAGAGTCCCCACAATCTCCCAGGAGTCCAGCTGAGGGTCATATTTCTCAATACTCTGCAGATAAGTCCCCTTTGAGTAGGAATAACCTCCTGTTACATAAATACAATCATTTATCACCGAGGCCCCACACTCCATCCTCCTCTCCTTCATCACTGATATTTGTCTCCACTCGTCGCTCTCTGTGTCGTAGCAATCTGCGATCGTTGTCTGTCCACCCACCAAATACAGCTTGTTGTTGAGAGACACAGAGCACAGCCCGTACTCTGGAAAACAGAGGATTACGAATCAGAATACAGTATTCACCTTATTAAATCCTGGCTCTTCCTCTTTTTTCCTACCTGGATGGGGACTTATTGTAAAGATACTCCACTCGTTGACGTCTGGCCTGTAGACTTGGATTTTTTCATAGGTGCAGTTTCCTCTGTATCCATAGTGGCCTCCAGTCACATAGATTTTATCTCCCATTACGCAGGCTGTGGCATTTCCTACACCTGCGAAGGAAACAGAGGTTAAAGGTGTCAGCTGATCAATCACTTGCATCAATAAATGTCATTGACTCAAACCTCACATAATATCACCTAGAGGTCATGTGGAAAACTTGCTAGCACACAAATTGCTTATCATTCAGCAGATTGGGAGCAACATTAACATTCATTTGGAGTATTTTTCTGGGCACCTGGGCAAAAGCAAGCCAAATATTCACTCTCTTTTAGCTCAGTTTTAGGTCTCTACCAACTCCTGTTTTAAATACTGGCTATTTAGCTGCTAATTATTATATGCACCAGCTGGCTTACTGTCTTCTGGTGCTTTGCAGGTAGCAAACAGCGGGTTTTATTAGCGCTACAACCAGCTGCCTGGTTCTGGGAAACTGCGCGGTCAAACATAAACAATGAGCTGAAAGACGCTAAAATGTGTTGGAAGAGTTGGAAGATAATTCTCTGTAGGTGTGTCACAATAACCAATTCCAGTGATCTAGTGTTAATCTAGACATTTTAGTTGTGCAAATTTTAGTTGTAAAAATTATGAAAAAACAAATTTTCTGAGAAAGAAGACCTTCTGTTTGGATTGTTTTGTCAAACAGCTGTTCCAAAGGTCAAGGGTGAACCTTTGACCTCCCTTTGTTGTGTTGCGTTTCCTATTAACTGCGTGAACACAACAAGGTGCATGAATAAACTTTGACTATGGAAACAATCTTACCACAAATTCTAACTAACAGGTCTTGAGGAGCTCGTGTCGTGCGTACCTTGGATCATTTTGGCCACAGGAAACCATTTCTTCTTCAACGGATCATAAAATTCTGTGTCTTGCTCCGGCGCTCCTCCTCTATAGCCTCCGATGGCGTAAATACAGCCATGCAGAGCAATGGAGCAATGGTAGTATCTTGCTGTGATCATGGGGCAACCCTCGGTCCATTCATCATAGTCACAGTTATACACAGAGACTGTGTCCAGAGCCTCGACGGTGTTTGTCATGTAGCCACCTGTCACGTAGATATTTGCTCCCAGTAAACTGACGCTGTAGCTCTCTCTTGCAGGGTCAGGCATGTCTTTTCCCTGCACCCAGGTGTTGCTGATAGGATCCCAGATGTGGACTTCACAAAGCGGGTGCCAGTAGTATCCACCGATGACGTACATGCTTGATGACATTTTTCTGCCTGCAGACATCTCCTTGCCATTGGACCTTAAAGCCTGAATAATCACAGATTTTAGTTTTCCCTCACTGTGTACTAAGCTTTGCCGGTGCACCTCTAAAGTAGCCTTGAAGCATCTCTCATCCAGCTCCAGATGAATGCAGCGCAGCAAGTCTGCAGCATTGTGCACACGGTTATCCAAGTTATAGCTCACCCATTTGGATACAGCTTCAATCAACACTTCATCCCTCTGCACGGTGAGGTTCTGAGCAGCTAAAACTGACCTCACCCTCTCATGATCCAGCTCAAAGAACTCCTCCTGCAGAATGAGCTCTGTGAACCTGCTCAGCATCACTCTGCGGGCCTCCCTCTCCAGGCTGGGACACAAATGCAGCTGAGCAAAAGCGTGCATGCCGAGGCAGTTTCCCACATCCAGGAGGCGAATGAGAAACTCCTCACATGCTTGTTTCACAGAGAGGAACTGAAGCAGGTCTGCAGCCTCCAGCAGGCTCTGCACGTTGCTTTCAGTGATGCACACCTGAGCCGTGTACACATAGTTCACCAGAGCACCCAGGACGACACAATCCACCCCGGTGAGTTTGATGACACTGTTGGACCTCTCCCTCATATCAGCTGTGAACATGACTTTGAAATAGGAGCTGCGGGCTGACAGCAGTGCCTTGTGGCAGTTGAACACCTGGCCGGAGTCTCCACATTGCAGGGAAACGTCCGTGAACATACCACTGATGTAGAAATGCCTGAGAGCGTCCAGGAGCTCTGCTGCGTGGTCTCCATCACAGAAGTCGTATGTGTAGATCTCACTGTGGTTATGTGACATTGTATATCTGGAGGGATGAAAACATGGCAGTGATCATATGACCTGCTGTATGGACAACAAAGCAATATCAAGGGGTCACGTTCCCATTTATAATTAATTGCAATGCGAATGTCCCTTTGTTGACCCTTTAATTCGTAAATAAAAGGCTTACAAAAGCAAGAAAAACTACAGACTTACCTTCGACCTTATTCCCATGAATGACCCTTGCTGTCCACACTCATTCAGCTCTGTCCTCTCTTCTCCACAACACATGAACCTTAATTTAGCTCGTGCAGGACAGTCGCACGCAGCTCGATCCTATTTTGGTATTCCTGCGCATCGGCCATCCCCCTCCTCCTCCTCCTCTTTTTCTCCTGCAGCAGGTCCTTGACAAAACCAAGCAACCATTCAAGAGGAATCACCCCCAACACCGATATTTTTTTCTCCGAGTCTAAATATAACCTCAATCCTCACACAGTCCCGTGATGCATTCGCGGACGGCGCATTGGTGCACGTAACTGGCGATGCAACAACGCTAACAGAATACAAATCTTATACAAATAAGCATCGTCTTCAGTGCAGCACAACATGAAGCCACTGTTCGCCATTCATGTTTTCTCCCTTTTCTTGGCGTTGCCATGGCATTTTGAACCCAATTCCAGGGTGGCCAAGGCTTTACCTAATCCTAACAAGGATTACCAGCACAGTGCACAATATTCATGCCTGCACAAGATCTCAGACCACATGAGCTGCTCTGGAGTAATTTACAAAGACTTTACATTAAATGTCAACGAAAAAGAGAGTGTAACGACGCTTGAAACATTAGACAAGTACGTGTGTAAAACAGTGGTGAATAGCGTTTTCAAATCCTTTAAGCATTTATTTCAGTGAAAGTTGGATTTAAAGCCCCTGCGAGTTTTTAGCTGGTTATCAAACGGACCGAAATTAAGTCTGATGCTTCTTTATGACCAACAAAAGCAAACAAGACTATCAGCGACAAGATTATTTCTATAGTTATTTTTAATACCTGAAACTGCTGGCAGGAGGTAGGTGTCAGATGAAGCGATAAACTGCAGGCTGCCTTTGTTTACATTGTCCAGGGCAAACATTTAAAGTGAGTGATTCACATGTCTGTTAAAGAAAGCAGGATAAGAATTTTTTTTGTTAAAAACCACCACTTAAGCATGTACAGGATAAAATCAGCTAAGAAATAAGAGGTATGGCTTTGTCCAAAGGGGGCGCCAAAATCAACACAAAAATAAAAGTTTCTCAGAGGAGCTTTAAGTACTAATTTAAAAGTGAAGAGGATTGGTATGCAAGGCCAGACCATTGCAAAGGGGTTCTTTCATATACAACATAAGAAATGTTGGTATCAGGATTCAATACTTAAAGCTGTATCAAACTTATGAGCTTCTTTTGCATAAAAACCTTATTAGCTGTCATGAGCACTGATATATGCTGCTGTTGTCTTGACCGGGTCCCTCTCTAGAGTGAGACCCCTCCTCTTAACGAGATCAGTAAATAAAAGGTTGAATTAAAAGAAAAGTACCCCTGTATAATGTCTAATATTATAAAACACAGCTACAGTTGTCGTAGTAATTATTAGCTACCTATAAATAAAATTAGCTCCATCTCTATATAATGGAAAATACTATGAAGAATAAATAATATAATAAATAAGAGTTGTAGTAATAGTTTGTAGCTACTTACGTTATTCAAATTAGCTCATTAACATTTAATAGAGCTGAAATAAATCTCTACAAAACTGGATTCTTAGGTTATGTTGCAGGGCTGTTGTATTTGTATTTGAACTGTACATTTGTGCTTCACAGATTGTCAACTTGAGGTGAAATTATAAAGTTAACTAAAGGGGGAAAAAACACTCAGTTGTCATTTCTTTAAAAGCGTTCTTACAGTTTTTATCGTAAGTGTACTTTTTATTCAGTATTTGACATCTCTGCTGAAAAGGATCAAACAAAAAAACGAACAGCACACGACAGAAACATTTCATTAAGTTTTTACTTAAACAAAGTGCATGTAAACTGTCTAAACACTGGAATGTTATCAAAAGATCAACTTCTATAGTTGTTAGTTGTAAACGTAGGGACCAAGGTTAAACATGTTAGACTCTTGTGAGAACTTTGAGATTTAGAAAAGCGTTGCCGCTGTCATCTAAATGGTGAGCTGCGCTGCCTCCTTCACCAGAGGCTTCAAGGCACCGAGGTCACTCAGCAGGGAGGACACCCCGACACAGAACCACAGATCCCCGGTGCGGTCTGCGGGAGCACTGAAGGACTCAATCTCCACTCCCTCTGCGGCCAGACGTCCTAAACAAAGAACAATCAAAGAGAGAAAATAGGTGTGATTTAAGGTGAAAATAACTGCTGCTTATTCCATAGAGATCATAACTCAACAACCTCGCCTAACCACTTGAACCATAATGATCACCTAAATCTTCCTTTTAGCTGCTTTAAGTTACATACATTTGGCTGTTATGTTCCACTGCTACACTAAAGCTATGTTCATCCAGAGTGTGTTAAAACAGAGATCAACCTGTTGTAGCTTTCAGTTATGGCCTTATGCAAACAACTCCCCCTTAACCTTTACGGATAGTTTCTTACCAGCCACTGAGGAGAGGAGCTGAGGATTAGCAGAGGCCTTGAAGAACAGCAGATTTCCAGTGAGAGACACCGGCTGTCTGAACACACTGTCACTCAGCGCCAGCAGCACCGGCACACCACCTTGAACGGAACCGCTTGCTTTGTAGCTGCAGCTGTTGGACATGATCTCCACCTTACACACACCGCTGGCCCCGTCGGACACACAGTGGCTCTGGTTTACCTGAGGAGTCAGTTCACACAGATTTAGAATATTCTAATGCTTATAATCGTCATGCAATGTTTTTGCATGAGAGAGTCAATGTTGTACCGTGATTCCAGACTCCTTGGCAAGGCTCAGTACGTTTATGAGGTTCGGGCAACAGCCAGATTTGTGGTTCAGGAGTCCAACAAGGACTGAAGAAGTCATGTAACCAGTGGAGGACTTCATGCAATCACCTGGTTTGAAGACAAATGTTTATTCCAGTATTAGACATTTTAAAGCAAAATTGTTTTTCAAATAAAGTGCATCTTCATAAATTTGCATCGTTAGCTCATATACAGCAGTCTGGCTTGCCCCTTGTAACAAGCACAGTTGCTGTTTCACAGTCATACCACCAGAGGGAGGAAGAACACCATTATCCTCCCCCCTCTTTAGGCCATCGTTTACCACAAACTGGTTAGACTAGTGACTTAACCTTGAGTAGTGATTTGGACATGACTGAACGGCTTCTCAGCAGTAGTGCACGACTGCAGCACGGCTCCAACTGCTTCCCCGAGTTTGATCAGCTGGTGGGATTCCTGGGAGAATGTGCTGGCCAAAACCTGTGCATTTACCTACAAAAAAAGGAGAAGACATGGAAAGAGTCTACTTTTAAGGACTCAGTGTGATCGTGAATCCTAAGAATAGATGATCCCCATCTCACCGCCTCTAATAATATTGATACTACTTATGGTTTTAATGAAAGGCCATGCCTTTGTTCAGCTTGCAGGTAAATGAAGTTTGTTTAAAACAAACCAGCGTCTTTGGAGACCCTTATTACAGTTGCGATGGTGTCTTTGTGAGTTCTTTTTATATTTATGATGGTTCCTTTAATATTCTAAAGACTTTAAGTTCATTTTTTCAGTTTAGCGCCAAAATAAACTCTTATCAGCATAGATGAGTCTCATATTCTACCTGTGAGTCTCAGGAAAAGATGTCAGGGAAAGGAATTAAAAACTGTCATTTTCAACTTTAACTTAGAGCAGTGTTCAAATCCTTGCAACCACAAAAGGATTGGCCCCTGGAAAAAGCCGCTGTCAGTCAAAGCTGGTGTTCTCTATAATCCATAGAAGCAATAATATTTGAAATTGACGCCACAGCTGTGGAGAAAGTTGTACAAACAGCACGTGGTTTCGCCCATTCTACATTCCTACAACACCCAGCGTGCATTGCGCCCCTCCCTCTGAAAGGAACGTTCCAGAAAGAGACGCTGGAGTGACATACTACTGTTTTCCCTGCAGGCAATGGCTCAGAGTAAGTCTAAAAAAATCTTCAGGTCTGCAGTCTACATTTCAAACCTGATGATTTTGAACGAGGCATGACATCAGAGGCGGGCGTCCTAGATTGACGAATTGAGTTTAGCAAGCTCCCTGGCCTCCTCCAGATGACGTGTTTTATGTGGTCTGCATTTTTTTCCTACCATAATGGCATTAGCTCCCCATAATAGCATGATTGGACAGAGTTTGAAAAGTTTTAAAAAGGTACATAAACACAAAATAGAACTTACTGCTCCAACCAGCTTCTTGCCGTTCACCATGTCCACAATCTGCAGAGCGATGTCCTCCCCACAGCGAGCCTGAGCCTCCTTGGTGCTCGCTCCCAGGTGAGGAAGGCTGATGACATTGGGATGTTCGATCAATGAGCGGTCCTTAGGAGGCTCCTGCCAAAAAAAACAAAAACGCATTAAGTAAGTTTCAGAGCAACATGTTATTAATAACAATTCCCTGTAGTCATTTAAAGGGACTTGTAATGTGCAAAGTTAGATTTTTAATGTGAAGACATGGTCCAGTAATCTTGCCTCCACGAAGACATCGAGCCCCGCTCCTCCACACTGTCCGGACTGCAGAGCTCTGAGGAGAGCGGCCTCGTCGATGATGCCGCCTCGTGCACAGTTCACAACCTTCACGCCGTTCTTGCATTTGGCAAATGATGCATCATTAAGCAAACCTTTTGGAGGGGAAAAAAGAAACAATTAAAAAAAACACATACTTTGCTAGTAGTACTCATGATAGCTATTCAATGTTAAACTCACCGACAGTAGAGGGCATTAGAGGAGTGTGGACAGTGATGTAGTCACACAGGGGCCAGAGCTGCTCGAGGGACATCTGCTCCACCCCCCAGCTGGCTGTCACCTCAGGAGGAGTGATTGGATCATAGCCGACAGTCTGAAAAAAGAGAGCATCTGTTTCATCTAAATATTAAAAGGCGAAATTAACCACTTTGAAGTGTCAGGAATAATCCCTTTACTTACCCTCATGCCAAATGACTGCATTCTTGAGGCGACTTCCTTTCCGATTCTTCCGAGCCCCACTATCCCGAGTACCTTTCCGTACAGCTCTGCACCCATGAACTGTAAAATCGGAAGCAAAACAAAGATCCAAAAACTGTGAGGTGTCACATCCGATTAGCGATGAAGAGCTGAACAATGAAGCCAACCATGCGACAGTGATCGCTTTGTGTGCACAGTCTCTCAGTGACCACAGGGCCAAACAAAAAATCTCTGCTGACCTTTTTGCGATCCCAGTTTCCTTGTTTCATTGACATCGCAGCTTGAGGCACATGCCTGAAAACAGAATGGGAAAATTATGGCACATTTGCATTAGTAGAAACAAAAAGGACATGATCATGTTGCCCATAAAAAACATGATTCGTCTTGCCTTGAGAGGCTCATCAGCAGGGTACATGTCAGCTCGGCCGCACTGATCGTGTTACCGCTTGGTGTGCTGGGGAAACAAACCACAGTTAATGGACAGTGTGATTCAAACCAAACATGTGCAGTGAACGGAGACTTACTTCATGACAATAATACCCTTTTTGGTGGCAGCGTCGACATCCACATTGTCTACACCAGTCCCAGCTCTCCCGATGATTTTGAGATTATCAGCAGCATCGATCACATCGGCCGTTACCTTGGTTGCAGATCTCACTACAAGGCCATCGTAGTCCTGGAATAGGGAGAAAAACATACCATTAGTTTTTCTTCAAGCCCACAGACTCACTGTGTGTTCGTTACTTTGTGGTACTTTGATTGAGTTTTTATTCAATTGTACCACTAAAGCACAATTTAAACGGACGTGATATGGTCATTAAACTCATCATTTCTACCTCATCTGGTCGCCCTGACTTCTAAAGCAGCATTGTGTCAAACTTAATACTTAAAACTTAATAGCGTTAATACTTAAAATCATTTTAGTTTAAGTGTACACAATGTACAGTCAACTCAACCAAAACCGCCTCCCCGGGCTCTTTAAGGCTGGCTCTGGTGCTCTGGTTTGTTTGTGGTGTAAAAACATACAGACCCACCCAAAGGCCTGTGTCAACAAGACCGTCTCCGGAGCGGTGAAAGTGAGCTAAAGCCTCTACAATCATTTTGTAACTGCGGCAACGTGTATGTGTGTCAGCTCGTTAGTGTGGAGATTTTCCCCAAATCAGTTAGTGAACGGTTAAACTAGTTTTGTTTACTTGGATGTAATTTGACAGTCCCCTTTTAAGAAGTAAGCGAAAGGTAGCATTAATACAGAAGCTATCCTCCAGTATTATTATGGGACAAAACGCCTCTTTTCCCAATTTTATTATACCTTAAATAAGGTCAAGTTGAAGGCTCCACTAAGATAAGACAAGACAATATTTACCCCTATTGGTTTTATTGTAAAAAGCCAGTGTGAACAAAGCTAAGACGTTTTTTTCTTATGAATTAATAACAAGTTTTAGTATAAATGAATCCAGCTCCACTTGAACTGCTCCAGTCTTCCTCCCCTTTCAAGCGTGTAGGTTAGGAGAACCTGAAGTGCTCAACAAAAATGCTAAAAGCCAGTGTGTAATTTGCAATTCTGGGCTCCCCCTCTATATTTAAAAGGGCTTATTGTACAGCAGTGAAAATATAAGGTTCTTATTTCCAGGTGTTAAAACACTAGTAAAATCAAATGAGGAATTATGTATTCCATTTTTACTCATATATACCCTTCTTCATCGTCTTACAATGGGTTGGGGGATAAGCAGAGGAGGTTTGTTGCTTTAAAAAGAGTTAAAATTCTGCTCCCTGCAGATATTCTGCATTAAACTGTTAAAAGCCTGCTGCATGTGGTACTCACAGAGAGTGATGGGAGAATGGTTAAAGTCTGGGATGAGTTGCATCAGCTTCACAAGGGGCGGTACTTACACTACAATCAATTCTGTCACCCCAGTCTGGCAGAAACGTGTCCGGCTCAGAGGGAAAGCATAAGTACTTAGCCAAATAGGAAAGTACACACGTCTTTCATTAAATTTCGAATGAGAAAACACAGGTGCTGCGTGTCCTTTATAATGTTTCCCCTACCACAAGTGCGGGGGCAAAAAAACCCACTCGCTTTTCAACTGATGCTTGCATAAGCGAACAAACTTTCTACATGATCGGCAAACGAGAGCATGTTGCGTAGAAGACATGAATCAAACCACACCCGGTGCATGTGAAGGAAATTGTGCAATACTAGGTGCTAATCTTACCTTTATCTCCGCGATTAATTCATCCTTCTTCATGTTCTGTTTCTCCGTCACTCGGATGCCATTTTCCTCCAGGATGGCCCTGCAGCGAGGGTCCACACTTTCACTGATTAAAACCGTCTTGATGGAGATAGGGGCCATCTTGGTAGCTCTGTGGGCAAGCGGTGCTGCTGGTCGGCTGCTGATGCCTTCTTGAAGTAATATGATGGACACGGGAAGTTATTTTCCCTCTGTTGGTTTTGAATGGTTATCTCTGATTTAAGACAGCCCCCTTTCAGAGTAAACCCGCCTCTCGTGCATCGCCTGCTCTGACGTCACATAAAGAAGGCCATCCAGGATGGAGAGCAGTTTTGGCAAATGCTGAGACCAGTTTGATACGATTATAAAGCCATAAAGAGCTTGTTTATTTATTTTACAAAACTCACTCAAGTCCTTCATTACAGTGTCATATAAAAGGGCTGAAATATTATCTGCTATTACATTTCAAAATACTTATCATGCAGGAAGACACCCCATTCAGTGTTAGGCTACATTATTATTCACCTGTAGAATATATACCTATAATATGTGATTTGTTTAAATGCTTTATTTGCCCTGTAAGCAATATTAAACATGTTCATATCTGCCCTTATTTAACACCAGAGGCTCAGGAGAGTCCATTTTGCCCACTCCTAATTTACCAGACGCCGTTCATCACCTGACTCATTAGGCCGCACATGACAGGCCCCCTTGTCTTAGAGCCAGCTGAGTAGTTTGACCTGACTGTCACAGTCCTACAGTATATCTGCTTTAAACACTACTTTTTAAACTGTTTGTAGTTTGTAAGCAGAATCTTGTTTGTTTCCCTGCTTGTTTTACTCTAAACAGAACTAGAACATGAATCGATAGGAGTCCTGCAACAAATCAAATCTGTTGTCATGTGACTTTGGTCATATGACTCAATGGCTGGATTAACTTCAAGGCCTCAATTTCACAAAATGTTCATCTTCACATGTGTTTTTGTCTTAATGTGTCATGGTTCCAGGTTTTCATGTTCTGTCATTTTTCATTGGTCCCTCTCCCTCAGCACAGGGGTCCTATTTTATGCAACTTTATATTATTTCTCCACTCTAGGTGACAGTTTTTTTTCACTTTTTACTGCAAACCTTTCTCTGACAGTTTTTTATTTTTTAATCTCATATGATGAATACAAAATGAAATAAAATTTCTCGATGCCATAGATTAAACTTCTCAGCCGTAAATAATAATCGTTATTATGATCAAATCAAACAATAAACACTATTTTCAAATAGGTCATTCTACATTAAAGTAAGTTATTTTAACCTTTTGTGTTTTTATCAGGCTATATTCTAAACCTAATACTGAATATTTTTTAACACTTTGAATGCAGGACTTTCGTTTGTAACACAGTTTGCACTGCAGCTGTTTTACATCTATGATGTTACATTGAAACAGGAACTTTTGGAGCACACAGCGCCCCCTGCAGTCCATCAGCAGAAATGCTTATGATTAGCTTAAGCGTTGCCTGGATACAACGCAACAGATAGAGCTGAATGTTACCTGGTACGAGTTAAAGCTAGCTACAGTAAAAGTTTTTATTGTCAGTTTTTAATTTGTACGTAATATAATAAATAGATTTCAATGGCTTCTGTGGTTCAGTACGGCCGACGAAGAGGCTCCAGTAGGAGAGGTGAGATCAAAAGAAAAAGTAGTTTTGGTTTAGCTTAGCTAACCTTTCTGTTCGTAACCTAGCTCCTGTTGCTAGCTGACCATATAGGTAATATATTAACGGCAACAGTAGGCTAAAATTCTGCAACAGTAAATAAATATCTGAATAGTGTAAGAGAAGCTCTGAAAACTCAGGAGTTGCTTAATTTCCATGCATCTTTTCTCTTCAAAAGAATACAACTTCCTGTGTAAATCTTTATTTTACATATTTTTCCAGTATTACCTTTGCAGTTATGTTCTGGAAATAGAAGGATCCAAATTCCCCATACCTTTCCCCATAAAGAAACGTATGACTATGATTGTGTATTTGAGTATTTACTCATATTTTCTGTCGATGCTGTTTCCAATTTGTCTTCAGAATCCCAATAAATAATTCTAATAGAGCAGAAACAAATGCATTTATTACATTTAAATCGATGTTTAAATTGAATTGAATTGTATTTATTGTAAAATGAATATATCAGAATAAGCTTTAAGCTCTCCCTCATATCTTCCTGTTAGTGTTACATTTAAACAGTAAGGTAAAAAACTATGCAACTCAGTCACTTAATTGATAAAAATGATATTGATATGGCAACACATAATATGGTGGCAGTATGGTGTATATTATATAATACATAGTAAAAAGTGTGATTTTCTGTATTAATTATTACAGTCTATACCTGAAAACCACCATCTAAGGTACAAAAAAGTGTTCTTGTTATGCAAAAGGATATTCCTTTAAGTCAGGACCACTTACATAAAAAAATTCAGATGACTTTTCAATGCCCTTAAAAAGAGTGGATTCTAGAGTTTGGCATAAAAGAGGTCTTTCTTACTTTTTTATATTTTTTAAAGTGGTTTCAGCTGATGATGCCAACAGGATGATCCAGCCACAAGACCTCCAACAAGTCGCCGTCCTAACCAAGGCTGAATGGCGAAGGATTCAAGATGAACTGAACCAAACTAATAAAGACAAGGAGAGCATGAAGGAGGAGGCAAAACAGAGAGAAAATCTGCATTTGCAATCGAAGGAGATGGTGAAAACGTGGTCCAATACCATCGCTGTAAGTTGTCTGCACATGGATAAAAAGATGTGCTTGTTAAGTGGCAAAAAGCACTACTTATACTGCAGGTTAACACATTGGATGTTTACATTTATTTAAAGGGTCAAAGGCAAAAAAAGCTAGAGGCGAAGAAGATCCGGGAAGAGATTGAGGAGGAGAAAAGGAAGCAAATTGACAAAGAAGAGGCCGAATATAAGGAGCAGAAGCGGAAAGAGGCCGTTGAAAAAGCAAAGACTCAGCTGTATTATCAAACAGACCGTGTTAAAGGCTTACATGTAAGTTTGGCTTGAGATTACCGTCTCTCTGGTGTTTGTAATATGATAATGACCTACTGTTACTTCTTCCACAGCGTGCTCTCTTGCTGACGGAGGTGCTGAAGGAGAGGGAGGCTCAGATTGAACTGAAGCAAAGAATCCAGAGCGCCAACAAAGATGTGGACAAAAAATTCATAAACATGGTTCGGACCAGAGAGGACGAGGCTTTGAGAAAAGAGCAGGAGAAAGCCGTTGGGAAAAAGCTTGAGAGACGGGCTGTTGCAGAGGACCTGAAAAACAAGTAGGTCTCACACCAGACTCGATAAGCTGCTTTGAATTCCAAACAAGAGCTAAAGAAGATGCAAAAAAAATGAGAATATGATACCTTTTTCTTTAGGATTAAGGAAAAAGAGCTAGTGAGGGAGCAACAGAAGATAGAAATCAAGAAGGAGGAAGAGGCAACCCAACAGCTTCTAGAGCTCTATCAGTGGGAGCAAAGAATGGAGGAAGAGAGAGAAGCAAAGCAGAAGAGAGACCTGTTGCAAGCCCACCTGGTAGGGTCTTAGCAGCACAGGTTATCTTGCATCCTTATTTTATCGCACACACATTCACGTTCGTGTGTTTGTCTTTGCAGGAACATCTCACCAACAGGGACCTCATGAGAGCGGCAGATGCGCAAAAACAAGAAGCAGAGGAGCAGCAAAGGAAACTTTTTCTCTCTGCAAAACAAAAAATGATGAAGTTGCGGAAAGACAGAGAAAAAGAATTGTTTAAGTAAGGCCAAGAATAACAGCAGTAAAATAGATCCTTAGTTGTCACAGTTATATGTATGTGTTATTGTTATTCCTCAGTGAGGCCCAGGAGCGCAGAGAGAGGATCATGAACAAACTGACGGTAACACAACAGGAGCAAACTACCAGTGAAGAGGAAAGGATCGCAAAGGCTGTGGCTGAGCAGGAGGCAAAACAAGCTCAGCAGCAGCAGGAGGAGCATGAGAGGAGGGTTACTGCATTGAAGTTGATCGCTGCACACAGGGAATTGATGGTAACACAAGTTCAGAAGCTGCACCTGGGTCATTTATGTGGGGTTATAACCTGTGGATTCAAAGGACTTGTAGAGTAATGTCTTCTATTATGAAATCTTGTATTATCCAGTACCAGCTAACAAATTGCTAACACATCTGTAACACAAACTGTCTGTCATCAGAGACAAGAAAAGGAGCAACGGGACAAGATAGCTGAACAGAACACCCGAGACGCCCTTCAGGCCAAGAAAGAAGCCGACAGAATATTTTCTGAGAAACAGAATCGGAAGGCTCAGAGGATCAAAGAAGATGGAAAAAAATTACAAGACTTTAATGCAATGCAAATGGTAATGTTCAAAACTACCTCCACCTCATCATTACACATATGAATAGTTTTGGTTTTGTTTTGGGCCTCTAAAAGAAGACATTTCTCTTTCATCCTTCCAATACAGGCTGACAAAATTGCCAGACATCAGCGTTTAAAGAAAGATGAATACCAGTTTGAAGTGCTGAACGCAGAACTCATCGCTGAAGAGGAAAACAAGTTTCAGCAGTACTCGCAGCAAGTCATCGGTGCAGCGGCGAAGGCTCAGAGAAATGTGTTTCCGCTTTGCAAAGCTGCAAGAGAAGGGATCGGAGGAGGGCTCGGCCCCGTTTCTGGTGGAGTCAGACCTAGTTACCTAGTTCAGGACTGCACTGGTGCTCAAATGCCTCAGTATGTGTCAGGGGTTACCCAGAACATTAAGAAGCTTAATGAGGCCGCAGATATTCAAGACGCTAAGAGGAGACTTGGATTCACATGGTGAGGTCTCTTTTGAACATCCTGTTTTAGTAACAACCTGAAAATATTTAGACAAATGCTGCGTCTAAAACAACTCCATTACTCAGTGTTGAATGGTAGATTGGGATTTTTTATACTTGTCGTTATTTTGCATAATCATATGCAGATCGAGTGCTGCAAAACTTTTTCCAACCCAGACCCACCGCATAATGAGCTTAAATAGCGTCCATGGAGTGTCCCAGTGCTGTCATCGATTTGCCTTTGCCGATCACACTCCCCGCACCATGGACGCTATTTATTTTGTCCTGTTTGAGCACCGTATGATGGTGCATTACTTTCAGGTTGTTGTGCTCCACTATATAGTAAGTAGGGAATGACTTTGCACACATGTATTTGTATGAATGCTGCATTCTGTGTATATAAACTATGCAGAGCAGAGATGATTCATTCGGGTTTAAATACTGACTCTGGCCAAGCTGTACAGAGCGATTAATCAGCCCTGACAATAAGACGCATGAGTGTGAATTTCCTGTTATCACTGTTGATTATTGTGATTTTGGATGCTAATAATGATTGAGATCAATTGCATTTGTGACAGCATTTACAGAATATTAAAACAATTAAAATCAAACATGAGCCTTTTAATTCATAACTCCTAAACTACAGCTGGGGTTCTTCTTCAAACCAACTTACACAAAACAGAATTTATACAAATTGATTTTATGTTGTAATTACAGCATGACATCGGCATTTTTTCCATTCAAAAAAACAAAACAAAACCAGAGGAACTTCAAAACTGGTTAACAAATAGGAGTTTACAGTAATGGATTTACAACTTAAAAAAAGGTATTGGTTGTACATTTTATCCGACAGTTACGGGGAGAAGCATGCAAGAAATTATGAATTAGAGATTGATTGTTGTAAAAAAATATCTGGACAAAAACTTTTGAAATTTGCCAAACTCAAGGACTCCTTATCCCTTACAGCAACTGCGTTAAATAACATTAAAAAAACAGAAGTAAATGTTGTTTAGGAGAAAAGACATTACATGGCCTCGGCTGCAGTTAAATCTTGAAAGTGGAACTATTGTAAAGCCAAAATATAATTTACCAAAGAATCCAAAATAATAATAAAAAAACCCTTCAACCCAACTTCCTCTACCCATGTATAATTAAAAGATTACCTGGTGCATTTATACCTGCTGCTAATGCAGAACACACTGTAGGTGGGGCTGCTTTACAGTCACATATCATGTTCCTCTAACTGGCCGTGCAGCTTCAGCTTACCATCAGCAGTGAAATGCACTTAATGGAGGACACATCCACAATTTCCATTCGGAGAAATGAAGTCCTGAGTTCAGCCAAAGCTCACATGATGCTGCAGTCTGTCGTGGCATATTTGAGTGGGACTTAATGTTTGTAGTTCTATTTTGTGGTCATTTGTAATCAGTGAATCACAGTTTGGGAAATTAGCTTTCACATGCCATCATGTTAGCTTTGGCTGAACTGTGGACTATTTAGCACTGAATTAAGGATGTGAATAAGTGCCACTCTGGATGGAAAGCTGGCACTGCAAACTTCATGTAAAGTGGGTACAAAATAGGGATAGACTTTAAAACTCCCATCTTTCTTTTAGGCTCAGTCGCTGTCAGAGCTCGAGCTTGAGCTCGATTTATTCCTCCTGCTGTCGTTTCTGTTGTCTCTGCCTTTTGTACTATCTGGTCTCGGCTTGGCCGGGCTTCTTCTGTCTCTGGATTTTGAGGTACTATTTGCTCTGCCCCGCCTGGAATCTGGGCTCCTTCGACTCTTCCTTTTCTCGTCCCTGTCGCTGTCCGAGCTGCTGCTTCGTCTTCTCCTCCTGTTGGCGGCCTCTCTGTCTTTCCTATGAGACGAGCGGTCTTTGCTGTGGTCTCTCTTATTACTCCTGCTTCTGCTTCTGGATCGCCTGCCCCTGTGCGAGTCTCTCGGCTTATTTCTGTCTGGACTTCTTGTCCGACGGTCTTTATCCCTGGACGATCCTCGCTTCTTATTCTCCCTTTCACTGTTGTGACGTCTCTCCTGGCTCCTGCTGCGCTCTCTGCTACGCTCTCTGCTACGCTCTCTGCTACGCTCTCTGCCCCTCTCTCTGTCCTTTTCTCTCTTTTCTTCTTTGTCTTCTTTGTCTTTTGAAGCTGCAGGTCTACTCTTATCCCTGCTCCTGCTACTGGACCTGTGGCCATCTTTTGTAGTCGATCTTTCCTTGCTTTTTGACTTAGTCCTGGTTCTCTCACCGTTTCTTCCTTTGGCATCTTCTTTACTCTTCTTATCTGACTCATGGCCCTTCTCTCTATCTTTACTGTGATTGGTTTCTTCCTCCTTTTCCTTCTTATTAGCACTTCGGTCTTTGCTCCTTGAGCGACCTCTTCTGTCATCACTTTTGTGCTTGTGACCTTTCTCTCTGCTTTTTGACCTCCGACTCTTTTCTCTGCTTTTACTACGGCTTTTAGATTTGTCCCTTTTCTTTGCCTTGTGTTGGCTTTGCTTCTCGTCCTTCTCAACATTTTCCTCTTCTTTGCTTTTGGATCGATGTGACCGAGTTTTCTTGTCTTTTTTGCCATCGGTTGTGTTGTCATGCTTTGTGTTGGAGGTCCGTCTCTCTCTTCTTGGAGCTTTAGCAGCCTCATCCTTGTCGTCATTCATGTCACCTCTGTTAAGGGAAATAAACTGATTCAAATTAGGCTGTGGCCCTTGATTAGCTGAATACATTCAACATACTCACATGCAGCCTTATTTATTGTCTTTTATATGTTTTTTATATTTGTATTTATTGCTTTTTATGCAGCAACATGGGGCTTAAAACTAATTTCCAGAGGGCTCTATCAGAGTTATCCTAATGTGCCAGGTCAGCAGGAAAGCTTCCTAATGTGAAGACAGATCAGACAGACAAGTAAAGGTGAGGTTATCTTACCTGTCACCCTTGATCCAGCGCTCTCCAGTAACTGCCCTCATCCTCTGACGTTGCATCTCCTGACGCCAGTGTGGAGGGGTTTCACTGCGGCGAAAACGATCTCTGGACCTTGAACGAGAGCGCGATGGAGTCCGATACCGCTGGATGGAGAAACGGCAAACCAGTTACTTCTGTTCAACAGACGCTAAACGCACAGGCATTTGTGCAAACAAGATCTTTATAACTGGGGACAAAACATTTTATGTTTATGTATGTCACTTCCTTTAAAAGCAACTTGAAGTATTTAGATTTTAGTAAAAGGGAATTGTGACAAAGTGGACAAAACTCAGCTGACTTTTCCTCACTGGTGCAGTGGACCTACCCTTGGACCCCTGCCTTTTATCTTCCTCCCTGATCGCGTCATCACCAGTCTTCTGTGATATGCAGACTGAGAATTATATGATGCGCCAGTACTGGGAAGAGAGAAAAACAAAGCATTAAAATTAAAAGACAACTAGTTAATGTTTGGTTGATTGTCATGACAGATGTAGGTCATGCAGGCTAACCTCTCCCTCGGTCTTTCCTCTTTATTCCGTTGATCCTTTTCAGGCTCCTCTTTGGGCTTCTGAAGTGCCTGGGGACTCCTCCTCATGAGGAACCGATTCTCTGGGATGGCGGGAATTTCTTCAGGGCGTACAGTAGATGTGACCAACTCCTCTTGTTCTTTTTCTTCAGCACTTTCAGCATCAGACCTAGGACAGTGTTGCAGCTTAGAATTAAATCATTAAGTACCGTTCATACTGATTGATGAAAGTGTGAGATAAATTACTTTTTCTTTTCCTTCTTCTTCTGTTTCTTCTTTAGCTTTTTGGCCTTCTTTTTCTTCTTCTTAGATTCCTTCTCCGATTCTTCAGAATCTGAGGACGATTTTGACGAGCTGTCAGAGCCGCTGGAGCTGCTGCCGGAACTGGAAGAGGCTCGCTCCCTCTTCTTCTCCTCTTTCTTTGCTGCAAACGTTAAATAATCGGTTAGATAGCACTGCTTAAAGTGTAACTGCAGGTTGAAGTGTGAAACCTTTCACAAACAAACCTTTAGATTTGGGGACGAGCTCTCCGCAGTTCAACACTTTGATATCAGCATACGGTCGGCTATTAGGATCTGTTTTCTGGTTCTCCATGGTTTGGACAACCTCTTGGCCAGAAATCACATGACCAAAAACCACATGGACACTGAGAAAAAACAGCGGTGTTTAGACTCATGTATAGCTATGTTCATCTACGTCAGGCAAAAGATTACATTATGCAATGAATGAAGTAGCACTTACCCATCCAGATGTGGAGAGGGTTTGGTCGTTCTGAGTTGTCACAAGAGGCAATGCAAGAAAAGAAGACACAAAATCATTTTAAGGCTATATAATTAGCTATATAGTGCTTCAAATCTGCATTATTTTATTAATACGACTTTGTACTTACATAAAAAACTGTGATCCATTAGTATCTTTGCCCCTGTTGGCCATAGACAGCAGGTACTCCTTGTTGTGTTTAACAGCAAAGCTTTCATCTGGGGGAAAAGGAGAAGATTGTACTGCCATCTTGAAGCCAACGTCGGTTTGGATAACAACTGACAGCTCTGACAGTGGCCTCTTTACCTTCAAAAAAGCCTCCGTAGATGGATTCGCCTCCTCTTCCGTTACCTACGACACCAAAGAAAGAGTAGAACATAAGCAAAGGGCACTCAAATGAGAAACAGATTGAAGGCACTATGACACACCTGTTGATTCTGTCTAATTATATTAGATTATAAGCCTTATTGATGCTTTCATTAATAGATACTGACACAGTCTGTAAAAACTAACATCCTGGTAATGCAGTTGTCTTATTAGATTAGATTATAAGCCTTATTGATGCTTTCATTAATAGATAATGACACAGTCTGTAAAACTAACATCCTGGTGATGCAGTCACCTTCTTTAAATGGGCAGAAATTTGTTCAAAGCAAAGTAAACCATCCTCAATGTGACATAACTCACCTTCACTGAAGTCTCCTCCTTGAATCATGAAGTCCTTTACAACTCGATGGAACAGACATCCTTTGTAGTGCAGAGGTTTCTGGGTTCCTTTTCCGACGCCTTTCTCACCTGCATGAAACCACAGTGTGTATTAATATGAAAAATTAACCCAGAAGTTATACCTTTTTCTGGCATAATCTTGAAGAGAGCGATCATTATTCACCTGTGCAGAGGCATCTGAAGTTTTCACAAGTTTTGGGACAGATGTCTGAAAACAGTTCCACCACAACTCTGCCGACTGTGAGGAAAGAGCATGGTTGCATCAATAGAAATTACCTACAGTTTAAGTTCATTAGGAACAATTAGCTTAAACTAATGCAGTTTAAATACACCGCCCCAGACTCTCAGGTCTTTGATAGTGGCGCTGCATCCACTTTCTAGTTGTTTTGGAGGCTGTGGATTGTAGCGCTGTTGAATTGTGTTCAATTATATTCAGAGGCGTTTCTAATATCCTGCCCATCCCATTTATATGACAGACTGTAAACTCAATATGACAATGTTTTTAGTATACTACAATAAAACACAATTCAAAAGGCAGCTCAAGCTAAATCCTCCACAATGACCTCACACTTTAATCTACGCTGCTCTAAAAGTGTATGAACAAGAACTGAACAGTGCATACCTATACTACCTATATACTTTTACCTATAATAAAAGTAGCACTTGTTGCAGGGCTGCATAAAAGACTGTTTTGGCTTTAATCACCTGATAAACTGACAGATGAGTTAATATTATAGTAAGCAACGTTCGCCAGAAAGCTGAAGGTTTCTGTCTTACCGAGCACATTACTGATTCCAATGTCAAGGAAGCATCGAGTGCGCTGAACCTTGATCCCCATGATCACCTCTACTGATCAAACACCTGCAGATGAGAAATATAGATAACACATGGATAAGTGACAATTAAAGCTCCTGTGAGTAGTTTTTTGATGGTTATGAAACAGACTGAAATTTATTCTGATTATTTGATATGACCTGCAAAAGCAAACCAGAAACATGAACAACAACATTGATTATTTCTATATAGTATTTTGAATGCCTGAAACAGCTAGGGGGTGTTAGACGAAACGATTAACTGCACACTGCTTTTGTTGAAATTTTCCTGGGCAAAAATGTTATGCGAGTGATGCATATGACTGTTCAAGAAAGCAGGATGAGATTTTTTTGTAAAAACCACCACTTAAGCATGTACAGGACAAAATCAGCAAAGAGAGAAGGTACTGCTTTGCCCAAATCAACACAAACCGAAAGTTCCTCACAGGAGCTTAAAGCAATTAAGAATTTCCCAATAGGATGTCAATTAGCAGCAGGAAATTGCTTGAAAATCCTGCAACACTACCGGGTCTGATAAGTTAAACGATTTCTTTGAATGCTAACATTACTGAATACGACATAGTGCAAAATAGTTCACCTATTTGATAACTGCTGATAAATTACAGTATATTAAATAATCAACAGCAAATTTCCCGACCCAGTTAACGCTTTGACGGGAGTTGAATATCTGCAAAATGATGCTAGCTAATATTCGTTTATTTTTGACTCTCATGCTAACGTAAGCTATCTGCTAACTAGCAACGCTTTAAATTTCTCACTAAACCTGTGGAGCCGATACCGAAGGCACGTTTTTTGTCCAACAAAAAAACCTGCTTTAACTCTCACCAATCCGGACTCTTTCGTTTGCGTTTCACAGAGGAACACGATCATCCACAGCATCTATCTGAAGTAAGGCCTGAAGTTAGCATTAGCATGGTTACCTAGCCAGTAAGACATCATGAAGAGGTTCTTCGACTACTACATAACGAAACCAGACGATTTCGAAACATTATACGACACAAATATATCACCAAGACCTGTTTAATACAAAGTAATTTCACCTGTATATGTAAGGATATCACTCCATACAGCGAACAGTCCTCACAAACGACGAAAATTAAGTTTCATTCAGTGCTGGGCTCACTGTTTTCCAAAGATGGCGCGGCGGGGACGTCAATGTATTTCGAGACGCGTGCGCCAGTCAACGCAGCGGGGCTCGAAGCTTGATGCACTTGCGAGTAATATTCCCTGAAGCACTCCTTTCAGGTAGAACTTTCCCTCTTGCCACTAAACTCCTCCACGCGTTAAATGTGTGCCCATTTAGGGAGTAATTGCAGCGTTCTCATTTGTTCATGACAACAAAGAGGTGAGATGAGATAAATTATCATGGTATTGGACCTTTTTTTACATATCAAGTTTCGGTTTCACTGGAAACAGTCGCCCCATGTGTGTCCTTCGCTGTCCAAACCGTGCTCGTATTTCATCACATGGCGTTCACTATGTAAACGTCGCAGAAAATCATACAAGTATTTCTTTACATGCTATTCAGTGGCGGGTTTTATTTGATAAAATTCCCCTCTTATAAACGCTCAGCTCATACGCACCAATATCTGCTGCCTGATAGGCAAAACTCAGGGTTGGACGACACGCGGTGTCATTAATACGTCACTGGCTACGGAAGTGAAACGTTGTAGCACACATGATGGGTAGTTTTGACTTTGAACCAATGGTATAAATGGCACTGTTCTATGTGAGTGAGATAAATAATGTTAAATCTATATAAACTGCAGAAATATATGTTATAATCCAATAAGCAGGGGTCATGTTGGGTTGTCAGTCATTTTATGTGATTGTTACTCCATCCACGTGAATACCGCGTTAGCAAACTGTACTTAGCCACTGATAGCTAACTTCAGTAAAGTGGTGCACTGAAGGGATGTTCCTGGGAATCATTGAATGGGGCTGCGAGATAAAAATGGTATGAACTCGAGGTCAGCATGTCACACTGAGCTAACTTCACATTCATGCCATTGTTTTTTATGTAATAACAGTTTAACCTAAAACCAAACATAATTTAAGACATTTTGTTATTGGTTAAAGTCAAGAGTTTATTTCTTTTGTTGACAGGAACCTGTGTCAAGTAGCACCTGACCTCTACTAACTCCTCCAGACTGTACTTATGTGGATGCGATCTTTGCTGGCAGAGTATGCCTGACTTGATTTGAGGTCTGTGGAAATGTTTCGGCTCCGATGTGTGAATTCCTTCTTTCGGAGGCTCCTTCATGGGGGAACAGTAAACAGAGACCAGGTCCTGCAGCAGCTTCGGGTTTGCTCTGCTGAGGACCAGGTGTTTGATGTGGTAGGCAGGAACAAGGCCAAGCTCACAGTGAACCATGTCAGCCTGGCTGTGGGGATGCTGTGGGAGTTTCAGAAAGAGAAACCACAGATTATCAGGACTATTAATCTCATCAAGAAGCATCCACAGTTCTTGACTCTGCAGGTTTTGGCGGAGAACAAAATCGCTCTTATGGATGATTCTACGTTGGTTGACATGCTGTATAGTTTCCTAAGGTACATTATGATATAGAAACACACACAAAGTTATATTTAATTACAAGGTGGTCGTGATTATAAACTGTATTTTTGTCAATCTTTTAGGTTTAATGTGGATCCACACGACTCTCTTGTTCAACAATTGGTTTCAGAAGCATGGCTCAGAATAGACAGGTATGATCACATTACATTATTGTTTTTTAATCAGTTTAATGTGTATAAAATACCAAAAAAAGTAGTGAAAAATTAGTATCATAATTTCACAGAGCCCAAAGGGGACCTGCAACTGCAACTGAAATGAATTTTAATGACAAGAAACCAGAGAAAAGCAGAATATATACACAGAGGAGAAGCTGAAACCAGCAGATGTCATTTTATTTTCTATTGATTTGTCGTCTAATTGTTTCACACTAATATATTGATACACTTATGTGGACTTTGCAGATTTCCGATGGCATCCCTATCCAAGTTTGCCATCTGTCTCAATGATCAGTCACTTCAACACAGTCCCCTGATGGGACACATCACTCATATCTTGGATCAACGGTTGTCATCCATTGATGATGCCAGGTTGGTCAATATAAAGATATAAACAAAGACCTTATAATGAAAGTTCCCTAATGTTGTGTATTTACTACCCGGCCATGTTATTCCAGGATCCTGTCTACACTGATGATAAGCATGTCGTCCCTAGTGTCTCCCCGGCTTCGGGACGCCCTCTGCGCCAGGGTGGATGATCTCCTGGACACCATGGATCCCTCGCAGTATAACAGCCCGCGGAGAGTTGTGCAGTTCCTGCGCAACATGAAGTACAGCCACCGGCCTCTGCTGGAGAAGTGCAACAAGATCTTCTTGGGCAACATTCCCAGTATGGATGCAGAGAATATCAGCATCATCATAGGGCTGTACCAGTCCCTGCAGTTCAACAACTGTGACTTCAGGCTGGCTGTAAAACAAAGACTGATAGAACTGATCGACTCCAGCAACGATCCTTTCTCCTTCACTAAGCTGTTTGTCGCTCTGGCTCCGATGGCCAGTGAGGAGATCAGAGAAAGGTTTGTATCATCATCAGCAATGATGATCCATGAGTGGATATTTAACCTTTTTATATGAGTCCTTGATCTCACAGGTCTCCATTGTTGTTTCTCTCCTTTTAGATTGGAGAACACTGCCCTTATGTTGGCGGATGAGCTCAATGCACAGCAGGCTCTGGCTTTCGGAGAAGCTTTAGAGGAGATTCAGAGCAGGAATCTTAGCTTACTCAACAAGTGAGTTTGTATTTTACGAAAAGTTTCTCTAAGGAATATTTAAGGATGTGTTTTAAATGTAGATGTAAAAATTAATTGTTTTCCAGAGTTGCTTCAGTAATCGAAAGGAACCTTCATGTCTACAGGCCAGTGGAAGTGGCCAGAATCACCCAAGCGCTCTTTATGTTACAATACCAGAACCCTGAACTCTTCACGAAACTTAGAACCATTTTAGTCAAGTAAGTTATCCAAGCAAAAGAAGTCAAGTTTGTTCTTTGATTGGATAAAACATAACACTATAAACGCTTTATCTCTCAGCTATCTGCACAGCAGCGTCTTCCCCTACGAGGTGACCATGCTGACTCGTGTTCTCTCCATGCTGCCCTGCCCGCGACTTGATGAGAGCGTGTTCTCACGGGTAGAAGCGGTGGTGTCGCAGTGCAACCTCAACGACCTCAACACCATCTCTTTCGCCCTCGCAAAGTGGGTGCGAAACGATTCCTCCTACCGCCACAACACTCCCAGCAAGTACGTCCGCCTGCTTCAGACCCTGAACCACTGCGGGCAGGAGAGGCTGCGGACGGCCGACCGGCTCGACTTGCTGCTGGAGGAGCTCAGGTACATCTCGGGGGAGTGGTTTGAGGAGATGCTGGTTGAGGAGACGATGGTCACACTGCAGAGGATGATGGATCAGATAAACTGGAGCAACGTGCCGGAGCTGTCTCTTTTCTTAACCAGGATAGGTCACCTCTGCCCTCCTCTGATGGACCGAATCGCCAGTGTGGCCATTAAAGACATTAACAAGGTGCGGTAACAGACATTACAACATGTTAACTAGAATAATTAAAGTTATATTAACTTTACTTTTCTTGTATCACATTTCAAGATTAACCACTCTGCAACATATGCCACCATACTCCCCTTCTCCGTCCTCAATTATGATCCTGTACAAGCGGACGAGTTGTACGACGCTTGTGTTCAGCGCATGATTCCTCATATCAGTAAGTAAGTTGGTTTACACATAAGTGATGTTTTTTTTAAAGCTTACCCTTACACATTTCTCGGTTTTTGCAGGCTCCTTTGACCCACACCTGCTGGTTCTCCTGGCATACGCCCTCGCTGTGGCTGACACTTTTCCTGAGGAGCTCGTCAGAGCAATCTTCAGCATAGACTTTCTTGGAAAATTTGACGCCCAACTAGAAAGTATGTGTTTTAAGTATAATTTCTAAAATGAGCACTTGTTCAATAACACAAGTGTTAAGGTTGTCGTCATTTCTCGCAGCCCTCCCCCATGCCCTCAACATGCGGACCAGACTGCGTCTCATGGAGCTCAACCGCGCCGTCTGTCTCGAATGTCCTGAGTTCCAGGTGCCGTGGTTTCATGAGCGTTACTGCCAGCAGTTACAAAGGAAAGGTAAAGAGATGAACAGAGAAAGTTTTTATGAAATAGAATTTTAAATATATCTATTCTACAAATGGTTGGTCAAAATATTTTTCAGGGAATGGCTCCCTTAGTCCGGCCCAACAGCAAATCCACAGAATGCTGGGTGAAGTTCTTGGCGGCATTAACTGTGTTCGAGGAGCAGTCGTCACTCCATATTATTACACCATAGGTGAGTGACTCTGAGTAGTTTTCCATTGTAATATAAAAGACTGATATGATGATATTTTATCAAATGTTTTTTTATTTTTTTCTGTCTTTAAGCAGGGGGGGGCGGCTTACACAGTGGATAGCCCCTTTATTAAGCAATATCACACTGCAACAACAGATTATTTTTTGCTCCACCAACTCAACTAGTTCCACAACTAAGACTGGACTGTTGTTGCTAAGCAACACAAGCATCCTCCTGCACTCTGTGACTACAGGTCACCACAGATCAGCTGTTTTTTATCATGTACATTTATCTGTGTTTTAATTTATTATCAACCAATGAAATAAGAATCTGCTGTGTGATTCAGAGGTACCAGCTTGATTAATGTAGGTATACATGGTCTGCTGTAATGTTAATTAACAGTATTCAGAACACCTGGCTGAGGCGGAGTGTTACACAAAGTGAAATGTCCTAGTGATCTCTTGTCCAATCAGATTACTTGGTCGGAACTAAGTGTTGTATGTTTCCATTTATAGAGGCAATTGATATGTTTGAATTTCAATTCATAACTCCTAAACATAAGGTTTAAGATACAGTCACATTACATGATAATTATCATGATGTCAAGTTTCTGCAGCTGGTTATAAATATATAGAGAGTAAAGCGATCACACTCTAAATGTATATACTACAGTTTTTATTCTGGTTGTGTGATAAATATAGTAATGAAACATACTAGTTTTAATTTCCATTTCCACGCAGCAGTATTTCTTTCAGCCTGAGCACATCTGCTCGGTTAAAGTTAAACATAATTCCACTGAAACAGGAAGTGCAGGCTTTAATACATCCATCATAAGGGCTTCTATAAAAGTCAATGCGGAAACTGAGGGAAAAGCGTATTTCATGACTGTATCTTTTATGTTGTCAGACTTTGAATGCATACTGGACAAAAACCTGCAGCCGGTGCCCTACAGCGAGCCGAGCACTCTGCAGATGTCAGACAGAGGAAAGGTTCACTGGGGGACAAGCTCACCGGCAAACAGCGACGAGCTGCCGCCTGGAGCTCAGCGGTAGGGAAACAACAGAAACCAGCCTGTATACTAAAGATGAATAATTACACCAGTCCAGAATGAAATGTGTTTGATGTTCTGTTTTTTTTACTCATCACACAGAGTTGCTGTGGACTTACTTGATTCAAGGTCCTTCTGCAAAGGTTCTCACCACATGAAAGGTGAAGCCCTGATGACAAAAAGACACCTGGAAATTCTGGGATACCGCGTGGTTCAGGTCAGAAAACATTTAAACATACATGTGCTGTTACACATGTATATACTGCAGCATGTGGTAGATGTTGGTAATATTGCAGAGAACACAACATAACCTGTGTTTTTTTTACACAGATCCCTCACTTCGAGTGGAACTCTATGGAGCTTTCAACACAGGACGCCTGGAAGGAATATCTAAAGAAGAAAATATTTTCAGAGCTTTCTTCTTGAAGGACTTTATTTATTGAATTATGAAAGATGCTACTGAGAGTTTTAAAGCCGTACGACTGAACAGAGTTTAAAAAATATGTTCGTACACTTCAAGTGCTCCTTAGTTTGACATGAGTCTACCTCATTCATGATAAGCGAAATTGTGAATTATGTGCTTTTGTATGAAAATTAGTATTTTAAATAAAATGTGAAGCTGCAAATCCATTTTTCCCTGAAATAATTTATATGTTTTGTATGATTTTTTTTCTACAAATGATAATTAAGGGTTTAAAATATTCCCATTTTGCCTACAGTTGTTTTGCCATGAGTGCCATGTTATTAACTGCAAGAGGAACATTTCAAGATTCTTGGAGGAAAGCATTAACTACTATGTAAACCTTTACCAGTTAACAATCATATTCATCAATATATTACTCTTATTTTGAAGGGTGAGTTCCCGACAAGAGATATGTTTGAGATGAAGAGAATAAACAGTAATGTCTGGTCCAAGCGACAGTGACGGTTCAGTTTCAGATACTGATGACTCATAAGAAAGTAAAATGACACCATGATTAACTTTATTAAAACCATAAAATAGGCAGAAAGATCTAATGTGTTTAAGTGAAAGCCACTACGTACAAGCATTTACATGATGATGTTGCCAACAAGTGAATTAAACATCTCTGGACTGTTGTTACAGTTTGGGCATTCTGGCTGCATTCAGCCTCATGGACACGCAGGACGCTCCAGCTGCATAACGCATCTCTCGAATCATGCCGGTCCACTCTTTCTTGTCCTCTTCATACCTGGTAAGAGAGTCAAAACATGCTATTAAAACACACTGTTGAGTGTTATCATTGTGAAAGATGACAGCACAGATATTCTTCAGTACAATTATTACGACACATTCAACACGTACTGCCAGATGTCGACGATTTCACTGGGTGCACACTCTTTGTTCTCGTTCTCCACCATGGCGAAGCCTCCCACAGCGTACAGCTGGCCTCCGCAGCTCACCAGGTTCACTGAACTCCTCTCCTGAGGAAAGTCTGTGAAGGGCGACCACCTGCAACAAAATGCAGCTGCATTAACGTCACATCTCAATGACGTGGTTTATAGTAATAAAAAAACTCAGCAAGTGTTACTTAAGGGTAACAAGACAACTAGAGGAAAACAGTAGAAAACATGTACTGTGTATCTACGCTCATCCTGTCCAGGGTCGTGGGAGGCTGAAGCCGATTCCAGCTGTCATTGGACGAGAGGCGGGGTACAACCAATCACAGGGCTGACACACAGAGACAGACAACCTTTCACTCTCACATTCACACCTACGGGCATTTAGCGCCACAAATTAACCTAACGAGCATGTCTTTGGACTGTGGGAGGAAGCCGGAGTACCCGGAGGGAACCCACGGGGAGAACATGCAAACCCCACACAGAAAGGCCCACGCCGTCTGAACCAGGATCCGGACTAGGAACCTTCTAGCTGTGAGGTGAGCGTAACCAACTTACAATGATGATGTGTGCTTTCAACAACACAACAGAGATTGGAAATAACCAAATAAGTACCAAAAACACAACAGTAACCAGTCAAAAACTATGATAATAAAAGGCACATACTTGTTGGTAGAAAAGTCGTAGGCTTCACATACACCCGTGATGCCTTCTTCATTGACCCCTCCTGCTACAATAATCTTCCCGTTGTGGATAACAGCACCAAACATGGATCTGGGTGTCTTCATGGAGGCCACCTCCTTCCACTCTGACTTCTTGTGGTTGTATGCAAACATCTTGTTGGTTGATTTACTTTACCAGTGAGCAAAAAGGATTCCAAAGAAGCGTTAATGTCATGTGAAAATCATGTTGACTTAGTATGAGATACTTTGGCATTGCGATCTTACTTGTCGTCTGTTTTTCCTCCAATGCAGTACACCAGCCCGTTCTCGGAGACCACACAGTGGCCGTGGATTTTCAGGGGCAACTTTTTTGTTTCGGACCACTTCATTTTTCTAAAAATGGGCAGACAAAGTTACAAAGAGCACAGTAATGCGTTCAATAACAAGGACAAATCCACATGGCTGGTGTGCTGAACTCACTCAGTGTCATAGCACATAACTGTGTCATGAGACTCATCGGACTGTAAATCTTTTCCGGCCACAGCAAAGATGAGATTTTCAAATTCCCCTGTAGCGAACAAGCAGCGCGGGGAGGGCATGGGGGGCAGAGCCATCCACTCAGAAGCCAGACTGTCCAACTGAAAGACACATAAATGAAGGATTTACATTTGTTGGGATCAGTACATCTGCAATGTAAGGGATCTTTTTGTACCTGGTAGAGGTAACACTGCAATGGGTTTTCTTTGTCCTCTTCATCTACAAACAGCCCCCCCAGCACGTACAGATTGTTCTTCTTTGACACCAGGCTGACGTGGTTTCGGGGGATCTGCTCTGCCATCGCAGCCAGGAAACACTCGTTCTCCTGGGCATCGTAGGCCACAGCAGCAGTGTCACTGACCATCAGGACCATGTCTTTGGAGTACATGCCGTATCTGCGGCTATCGTTCAGATAGCCAGGCAACTTCCCTTCCTCTCCTTCCTCATCATCCTTCCCCTTTTTCTTCTCGGGCAGCTTCCCCGCGAAGGCATCCTTTATCGCTTTGATTTTCTTTTGAAGCTCTGGATCGGCCTTAATCAGCTCATCCTTCTCCACCTTCTCCTTGAAGTACTTTTCTGGGAGCAAACGGAAACGAATGCAATCAAAGGCCTCCTCTAAGGTCTTCACACGCTTCTCCTTGTCCTTCCTGATCCACCTCATGAGGCACTCAAACACCACCTCCTCTTTTTCCACATTCAGTGCATCCGCCCCAATAATGGCAAAGAGTTCAGGTGGAGCAAGCTCTAAGAAGTCCTCGTCCTTGGAGATGGTCTCGAATCGATCTGCGATGCAATCTCGAGCTGCTACTGCCAGCCTGACGCAGTTCAGCATCAGCCCCAGCCTGTAGATGGCGAGGCAGTTCTGCTTTGACAGCCTCTTCTGGAGATAATTCACACAAACTGTGAACACTGAGGGGATCTGGAAGCGGTTGGAAACAGCCAAAATGTCCTGCACATTGTTGTCGTTGATGTCAATCTCTGCTGAGTACATGTAGTTCACAATCACCTCCAGAATGCTGGGTTCCAGGTTCTCCAGAACAACCTCCTTTTTGTCTACTTCCTTTCCGTCCCCTGAGAAGAAAAGCTCCCGGAAATAAGGACTACAGGCTGACAGAATGAGGCGATGGCAGGGGATGCTTCTGTCCCCAACCTTTAGGACACAGTCGATCAACTTATTCTCATTCAGAAGCTCTTTGAGTCCATCCTGCAGCAAGGTGGTCTGAAACAGACGCAGATCTTCCCTCAAGCCCTGGGGATCCATTCTGTGAGGGCAGAAGGTGGCTGGAAGCGGGGCAGTGAATGAAAGACTGTCCTAGCTGGTGAAGACAGAGAACTATAGGCAGCCAGGTCAGAAGTGACTTCAATATAACCGTGTCCCTCTAAATATAGACAAACACCCGCTCCATGAAGAATTCGGGTTGGCTGGATCGGAGAGCTCACACAGCTGTCATAGAGCAAAAACAACTGAGGGGCCTTGTCACCATAGCGATTAGTAACAACATTGTATGGACACACAAAAATAACCTATGATCTTCTCATGTCATTTAACCTTTACTTTCTCATAGAAATAAAAACACAACTTTTAAAGCACAAGAGCAGACCTATATGTTCCAGTACTCTGCTTTATTTGTTGACAGATACGGCTTCTCTTTGCTACAATCATGTGTGTATTCAAGGCAGTGATTCATCACTAACCGACAGTAGTGACCACTTCATGACAGAGTGATACAGTCTTTGTGTGTGAGGCATTTACAGAGGAGTCATCTCACACGCAGACAGGGTCAGTGAACAGCTGCAGCCACAGGAGGTGACACTTTGTCCTCTTTTTAGATTTTTTAAATACTTCAGTGACCTGTGCGGTCATTTTTTTTAGCCAGAGGTCATTGTGTTCTTTCCACTTATAAATGAATTATGTCTATGAAATGTAAAAAAAAATACTCTCCAATATCTATTTAAATACATTTATTAACTTTAAACAATACAAACATTATATTTCACATTCTGTTACGACAAGAAACACATTGTATACAAATATGTCATACATGAAATTCAGTATTTCCTTCTTATGAAAAAGTATCTAAGCAAACTGTACACCCTTTTTTTCTACAAATAAATAATTACAATTTTTTTATAATTGTAATAAGTACACAAAGTACATGCTGTACATGTCTCATATCCACTTCAGCCCATGACTTCCCACAGCCCCTGTAGTGTGAAGCCATCTTTCAGTTTTTCCACGGCGAGGCCCAGCTCCTCTGAGAAAACTGGCTCACGGTCTTGTTGCTTTGGAAGAAACAAATGCCCCAAAGATGTTATAACACAACAAACTATCCAACATATTTTATAATTATAGGTAATATTGATTGTGACAAGTTACCTTATTTCCATCAGCGAAGTAAGCCTGTGGGCAAAAAAACACACAAATCACACATTTAATCAAACTAACAGGAACATGCTGTGTGTAATAACAGGTTATTGTTGTGTGATGAGCACCGCCCTGTTCTAACATGAGCACCAGGCAACATAAATTCATGTTTGTTCATTATGCTGGCGGCCATTAGCTAACAGCTATTCTGAGAGGCTGAAACTGAAACCACAGACTCCCAGCGGAGAGATGAGTGTAAGGAAGGGCCAACAGAAACACTCACAGTGAAAGCGTCGGTCTGCTCGTCCGGCTCAATTTCCACATCATCAGGAGGCTGCTCCACGGTGAGCTCGTCCAACGGCTGCGGCTGGAAATATTGGAAAGACAAAACAGTGCTATGACAACAAGAACAGCTGAACTGATGAAAAGCTACAAAATAGTATTCAAAACATTTATGACTTTGTAGATGAAAGGAAATCAGCAGTTAAAATAACAGTCATTCTAATATAGATATGTGATATTTAGAGTTGGTTGTGTCCAGTTTCAACAGTTTACACTTTCTCACGTTTAAACAGTTCAGGGTCATTTAATTGAATTTTGTGCACGGATGCCGACCTTTTCTTCCATTTCATAGTCCACTCCAAAGATGGGGTTTGCAGAGTACACCTTATGCAATGAGTTGATTTCCTTAAGCGCATCTTGAAGCTTATCCACAGGGTCGATCTTAAACCCGAGCACATAACCACCGCTCTGAAAACAAATAGTTGATTTGTGAATAACAAGTGACAAAACTCCTGTGAATAGCAGTTCAGGTGAACGTGAGTAAAACTGCGGTGTAAGAAAGGTTACCTGGCGTGAACTCTCGATCACCAAAGCCAAGCCAAACTTTGAGTCTCTTATTCTGATAGACCACTTTGGGGGAAAAAAGGTGAACAATTAAATTAACAATCAATTCCATTACAAACACCTTAATTTCCATAACTGTTTAAAAATATTTTGAGTAAAGAGAAGGAAAGAAATAGTTTATGAGAAGCAATCAAAAAGGCAAATACTGTATATTTGTAATACATAATTTCATGCAAAAATTTCCCATAAGTCAAGCTGAAATTGAACACTGGATAGGTAATGTTATTGCACTTACAATTTGAAGGTAAGGAATGCTGACATTGAAGCTCTCATTCATATTGGCGTGCCACACTATCCTAACATTGGTGATAAAGAAGGTACCGAGGTTCCCCTTAAAGAAAAGAAAAACAATATCAGTGAAGGTGAATGATCTCTGTTGTAGTTCACTTGAGAAATTAAATTGAAAACAATAATTTCAACAGATTTTATGCTCCGGTACCTGATCACTGGATAAATTCCAGACTCCGTTGATTTTATCGTACACTTGTTCTCTTGGCAAAAGTCTTAGCTGCTTATTTTGGATGAGAGCGGCACGCAATTTAAGATCTCTGTACATTTTAGATGTCTCATAGGCCCTGAAACAAAACAAAACAAAACATGTGGAATATATTTAGAATGATATGCATTTATGCAAAATTTAATCAGAGAAATTGAACATTGTTTTAATTGTGATTTTACCTGTGTACAGCAATGACTGAAGTAAAGAGCCTTGGACTTCCTGGAACCACATTTGTGAAAATGAACTCAAATCTTGTGTTGTTGGACTTCGTCAAGATGTAGAGCGCTTCAGTTTGGCCTCTCAATTTCTTGAAAAGAGCATTCAGTTCATAAATTAGCATTTCTTGCTGTCTATTACATGTATTATGTTCTTAATTTATTATTTACTTCGATAGCTAGATGCAATTCTGTGGTATTGCCGGCCTTGCATTGATGAGGTTGTATATAAAAAATCTCAACATAACTAAAATGACAACACTTTTGAAGCAATTAGATTTGTTCATGAGAAATGCTTACACTATTTAAGGTTTACTTACTGAGTTAGCTGTCCTTGTTGTGATGTTTATGATGGAGTTGTAACCCACAGCTGAAAAATATTACAATACATTAAGGTTGGCTAGTTTTTTTATGTGGTTTCACACTTTATGTGGCTTTTCCATCTTGACTCAGTCAGTAACTAAGAAATAGTTTCTTATTCTGTTCCTTAGTTTTCCTTTCACTATAAGCTTCACTATTCTATCACTATAAAGCATTCAATACAACTTTGGCCTAATGTATTGAAAAGGTGATTAAAACTACAATATACTTAATAACATAAGGACATTAATTTCATCCCATCAAGAGGTAAAAGCCAATTTTTTTCAATATTCTGTAAATGTTGACAATGGTCGGTCTCCAAATCTTTAAGTTACTGCAACAGGAAAAAGTAAAAGATGTCTATATAATACAATTTAATAAAGAAATCTAAAGCCATGCAAGGGCAGAAACATTCAGATTATAGGCTGCTACAGGAGACATCATAAAATACAACAAATAAATAGTTATGTATTAAACGTTATTTGCAGATGTACTCACACAAATTGACTCTTGGCAGGGCCAAAGAATGCCAAATGATTCTCAGGTTTGTTACCAACAGTCGTCCTGCAAGAAAGTGAACATTATGCTTTATTAGCCACATAGATTACAGGTTACTAGTATTAACATCCATGGTAGCTAACCAAATGTTACCTCGATCTCCGTTGTTTCCTTTTGTATCTTCTATGGAGTCCAGACAGTCTATTAGTACTTCTCCTGGACGAGTTTTCATCTGTCTGTATGTAAGGACGACAAAGTGATCAGTGACAGCTCAATAGTAAGACTTAATTTAGCTACTGTATAATGCTGATGACAGTAATGTTAATGCTACCATTAGCTAACCTACGACATCTCTACAGAAAGACAAATATGACGTTGTTTTACACAACAAAAAAAACAATGTAACTCAACAATTAGAAAAAAACCCTGCAGCCTCGTATTAACAGCAGGTATATTACTTTAACTAGCGTTACCTTTAGTTAGCCAATTAGCGTAGCTCAGCTCGCTAGCTTGTACACTATTGAAATCCCCAACTACTTCGGTAAGGTAAGGTTAACTTACTGTGCTGTTATGTCAAATCTGACGTCTCTGTCTTCCCAGAGAGCATCTAACACAGATGTCATGATTGCAGTTTATCACGTCGCCTTAGCTTAGCAACGTTTACTAGCAAACGGTACCGTTGGTTGCCTACCTAGCATAAATGTTGTACTGGCTAATCGGAAAAGCCTTTACAGCGTCACAATCACCATGGCAACCGACGGCAAGCCAAAGGGGACAATATTCGTGACGTGGAGCACTTGTTACTCAAATTTATAAAAATTAGTTTTTCCCCTAACTCTTATTAACTACTATTTGTTGAACATTTGTCAATAGAACCATGCAGATAAGCTAGTTATTCTGCTGATTTGACATACACAGAGCAGACAACACCATTAATTTTGTATTTTATTATTAAAAAACATACAAAACATTTAATACGATATACACACACTGCCCAAATAGACAGGCCATTCATGAATGAATTGCAGTACCCAGACAGAAATGGCCCTCTATTACAGCTGCCAGTTATAACCCGAATGGACATATTGTAATAACAACAATTGGAATGCACTCAAAAACATCGTATTATTACTGTCTTGCTAGAAATATATTCAGTATATGCAAAGTAGCTGGCTTATAGAGGTATAATAATCATGTACAGGCTCATTTTTACTTTTTAATACAGTTTTTGTAGTTGTCATTTGAAACTCAGGACAGCCAAACCCTGAGTAAAGGAGTTCTTCTGGTCTATTAAGCACAATAAAATTTCTTTGAGGTAATGAAGTCTGTTTTAGTCAAAGTTAATCTTTATTAAGTCAGTCAGTCATTTATTGAGCTGAAAAAGCATCATGTCAGCAGTTTTCAGGATATGATTTAGTTGGTCATGACTTTTTAGCACTGTTTTGCTATATTATCAAAATGCATTTGTGTTTGAGGACAAAGGTGTTAGAAAAGTGCATGAAACTTTCTGAACACAAATGACAGAAAGAATCAGTAACAAATCCGTAATTTGTGGAGTATAAAAGCTGCCTCTCCGATGGCTTCCTCTCCGTTTATCCTGCAGGGAACAAAACAATATTATAATTAGAAAACAGAAATTAAAAAGCGAATGTGGACATTTGCTGTGGGAAATCTCTACCTGTTCTGAACAGAACACAAGTCTTCTTGCATTCATCTTCTGTTTCGAAATTGTTGTCATTTCCACCACAGCCTCCATACCAGAACTGGGCACAGGCGTTGGCCTGCTTGTCATAGTACCAGCGGATTTTGTAGCTTCTGCAGGTGCCTTGGTCCAAGTTGAGTTGACAGCGGGAATCAAGAACAGGGGCTTCTGAAGAAGAAATGGTGTGTGAGATTTATGAGCTCAATAAATAATTCAAGACCAGCTGTTACTTATAACATAAAAATGTTTGTGTTTCTATTCACACCTGTGCTTTTCCTGCTGTCATCGGTCAAAATGTCCAATAAGAAAAGGGCTTAATGTGCAGGAGCGCTGTACTCACCTTCAGGCAGCACTGGACTCTCCGATGGCTGCAACTCATTCAAGTTTAAAGATGAAACTGAGCCGAGAGTTGACGAAGATGTGTCAGATGAGGACGAAGATGACGTAGAAGATGATGAAGATGATACGACTGCCTCATTGAAGACGGAGCTTTCTCTTACAGGTAAGAAAGATGTCTTGTTAACTACAGCTACAGTATTACTGCCCCGGGCTTGGGCTCTTAAGTCTAAATCTTCCCCATCGTCATCCTCCACCTTGAGTGAGATGAGATCATAAAAACATGTCAGCATTGCAAAGAATTGTGAACCATCAGTGAAGGAAATCAAAAAAGAACATTTTATTTTAAATAATTAGAGTGAAGACCTGAGCAGGGAGAGGATCAGCACTGATGGGAAGTGCAAAAGTGTCTCCTCGGGCTCGGATGCTGGGGCGCCTCTGATTTGGGATCTCCTCTCTGTAATTGTAACCATTCCCTGTGTTTCCATATCCATTGTTTCCATAACCATTATTATATCCGTTGTTATTCTCTACATTGCCATTGTTTCCATTAACACCATGGCCGTGCCCGTTGTTGCCGTTCCAGTGTCCATTTGTAAGACGGTTGTAGATAAGGGCGCCATTTTCATCCTCACAGAACTGGCTGACGAGTTTGGACTCCAGTGCTGAAAAGAGAAATTAATCAATGACTTAACTTTTAAAACAGTTGTAAGCACACTGCTGAAAACACAATATTTACAACATCAGGCTGTGATTATTACCTGGCAGAGTATTGAAGTCATCGATAAGGTACATGTGTTCGCTGTCGGGATCGGAGGCAATGAGGTTGAGCTCTCGCAGGAACTCCGCCTGCGTGGGATCAGAAGAATTGACGATCCCCAGGGCGTACATCTCAATGTTTGCAGCATGAGCTTCCCTCACAGCGATGTCCAGTTTCACAGGCTCGCGTTTGTCAGTTTGACCATCAGTGATGACAATGGCTACTTTTCTGACTCCGGGCCGAGCGCTGTAGAACGCCTCCTGAGTCGCCTTTCTGATGGCGGTGCCGGTGTAGGTGCCCTCGCCCATGTAAGGCATTTTTCTGATTGCCTGCTTGACGTCCTGTTTGTTCATGTAGCGAACCAAGTTGAACTCCAGATGGACGTCCAGGCTGTAGAGGACAAGTCCGATTCTGGTGGAGTTGCGTCCGACTGTGGTGCGGTCCACCAGCCTGGTGACGAAGTCCTTGATGATTTCAAAGTTCTCGGGGCCGACGCTCTCTGAGCTGTCGATGACGAACACAAGTTCCATCGGCCTTTCTTTGCATTTGATGCCACAACCTGAAAACAATGAAATACTGTCATTACATGTACTTGTCTACTATTAGACTCTGGTATAGACAGCTCATTGCACATTATACACTGCCACATACTGTCCCTTTAAATAGCAGGTATTTATGAATGGTTTCAGCAATAAACTGGACTGGCTTGTACACTTACCACAGATTTCTTTGATCAGCTTAATAATATCTTCTCTCTGAGAAAATATGAGAACATTTATATGAGTACAAAATAATTTCTTATTGAATACAATCATGTTTTTTTACTTTAGAACTTTAGTGATGAACTCACTGTGAGGCCTGCTTCTCCTTTCACTCCCGGCCTCCCCTGCGATTTGAGAAAAACAATATCAATGTTTCTTAATCTAATAATGATAATGATGACTGTGATGTCCTGATGATAGTATACAGACATAGCGGAGAATTCTGTTTTGCTTACTGCGTCACCGGGGACTCCAGGATCTCCCAGGTCTCCTTTTGTTCCTTTCGTTCCCCGCTCGCCCTGTAATCCCCGATCACCCTGCAACGAAAGGAGAGTATTTCATCATTCAGGGATGCCGTTCATCAGATATCAATAAAATGTTTAAGACATGCGTGTAAATCTATCACCTTAGCTCCAGGAAATCCATCCCCTTGAGGCCCTCTGGGCCCAGTCAAACCCTGAGATCCTGGCTCACCCTGGAATTAGATTTGAGTTTTAGTGAGATACACAGGAACACTCCACGCTCTCAATAGATCATAAATTATTTTTATGCTCTGTCCTGTTGGTTTATGTTTAGGCAGTTATGTTGTGCATCATGTCAGCACAAATTAAGTGAATCACATTGCTTCAGTCTTAGCTGTGTACATCATGGATCATGAATAGCTGCATGGTAAGTCCTTTAAAGTTTCTGTAAAACAGGTGCAACATTTACCTTCGGGCCTTGAATGCCTTCTCCTGGATGTCCAGTTGGACCAGGAGGTCCCGGCCTTCCAACATTACCCTTAAAACAAATGTTAGAATTAATCAGACCACTCATTTATTAATCAAAGTACAACTATCCTCTTGTCAAAGGTTGAATTTGTGTAGTTTTTATGTATAATATCAACTGTAATTGGATCGAGCTATTTTTTTAGGCAATTTATCTTACAACTGGTCCTTGTAGACCCTCTCCAGGTGGGCCGGGCAAACCTGGCAATCCTCTAAAGCCGATGTCACCCTGAAAAAGACATGACAATATTCAAATATAAAATGAGCATCTACATAAAAAATATGGACAAACGTATGAATTTTTAAAAAGACACAAACCTTGGGACCAGGAATTCCTATTCCTTCTGGGCCTGACTCGCCCTGTAAGCCTGGCAACCCTGGAGGACCCTAAAATAAGTACATAAATCAGTTTCCCAACATGCAAAGCTTTTACTGGTTACAGAACTTGAGAAAATGTTGATAATACAAACCACAGGGCCGGGGATGCCTTCGCCTTTTAATCCAACTGGACCTGGTGAACCCTGATGACCTCGATCCCCCTGATTCAATGAAATATAGTAATGAAAACCACCAACATTTTGCAGAGGGGGAACAATATGTAATAAACGTTTTAAATAAAGGAGACACTGTTTACCTTTGGACCAGGTAATCCATGGCCTGTTTCTCCAATAGGCCCATGAGGACCAGAAGGGCCTGGATCACCCTGGAAGCAACACAAACAAGTCACAGGATTTATAAGTGGAAACACTTTTGTTGCATTAATTTGCATCAAAAATGTTCTTCACATTTTGGCTGCCTGCTACCTGTCACCACTGAGCCAAGCTCTGTGTTACAAACAGTTTGATGTTGAGCTGTTTTTGATTTACCTTTGGACCTGAGATGGAGCGTCCCGGCTGCCCTGGCATGCCCTGCTGGCCTGGTATCCCACGTTCACCCTGAAAAATGACAGTTGGCAAGAGACTGAAGAACCAATTCATGCATGTCTTTATTTTGCAAAGACTTGAGCTGCCAACATCCTGCAGAAGACTTGCGTATACTACTTCATTAAAATGCTTATTCTCACCTTTGGTCCAGAGGGTCCAGATATCCCAGGTGGCCCATGTAACCCACGGATGCCCCTCAGACCCTGGTCACCCTATTAGGTATAACAGCACACATCATGATTAGTATTGGTTCCCATTTAGCTATTAAACAACACAAGTACATATAAGCTTTTACATACTTTCTCTCCTTGAGTGCCAATGCCTTGTGCCCCCTCAGCACCTCTTAAACCAGCTAAACCAGGCTCCCCCTAAGAGAGGAACGGGAGATGAGACATAGAAACAGTTTTTTCTTTTTAAATTGGGATACAAAGTCAAACTTTTCCACAGAGTAGGCTTGTTGTACTTCACCTTCTGCCCTGGAGCTCCATCCTCTCCCGGAAGACCAGGCAAGCCACCTAAACCAGCTGCTCCTGGCTCTCCCTGTGATGGTAGAATACTGTTATTTGAGTTTTGATAATAATTACAGTGGCACTCCACACATGCCAACACAGCCTGTAACTCAAATGACTTGTTTGGCTCAGGACAGGTGCTGTCTTACCTTTGGCCCTGGTTCTCCAATGCCTCTTTCTCCTGAAGCTCCCTGCTCTCCTGGTAAACCCTGGTCTCCCTAAAAAACAGAAATAGTATGATGTCATAGGTCATTAAAAAAAGATTAAACTCACAAGTAAGAGGCAGTTCAGATCAATGATTCACAACGAGACTGGACGCAACTACCAAAAGAATCCCTTGGCATCTGATCGGAAACGTTCTTAAACTGGGCCGTTTACATCAAAGTAATGCAACGTGCACAGATGCAGCTGACCGTCTCCATAGCAACGACGCACTGACATACCCCACTACTTCTGCGTTAATACTATAACGTTAGTGTTAGACCTATGTTACATGAATTATCCAGCTGGATTTCTGTTATCGTTATAAAAAGATTTGGATGACAGTGACATGCTCGCAACGTTAGCTGTGACACTGATTAATAAACGCAGAAGATGGAGAGTTGGGAAAGAGAGGATCTGGAGCCATCTTTGGCGACTGCAGAGCCAGAGACAGGGTGCCTACCCCAATTTATGCTGTTTCCTGATTAGCTGAAGTGAAATAGCTCATTCTGTTCTAAAACTGCATTTGGGGATTTGACGAGTCAATTCTGCAACTCAACGCAACGGCTTCAGACGCTCTGCAACTAACCAGTTCAAACCGCTGCAATTTTCTCTGCAACATTCTAAAACCGTTGTGAATCATTGATCTGAAGTGGCGTGTGAAATGGGAATTCTCTGTTCCATATAATCCTTTGCATTCGTGCATATTATACAGTGTGTGTACGTGTGTGTGTCAAACCTTAGATCCAGGTAAACCCTCTCCTGGAAGTCCTCTGCCTCCCGGAGGACCTCTTGGACCTTCAATTCCCTGAGCATTGATGAAGATTAGAGTAGTTTTAGTGTTGAGTTCCTTCTAATTTGTTTGACTTTTTAAAAATACAGATGAAGACATTTTGCTGACCTTCTCTCCCTGTATGCCCACTCCTGTTTGTCCAGTTGGCCCTGGAAGACCTGGAGGCCCCAGATCACCCTGCAAGAAACACAGTTAGATACACACGTAATTTCTTAGAGACCCTCTCAACTACATGGTTGTCCATATGTTCTAATATCTACTCTCATTCCCTTCCCAAAATTTTAAATAGCGTTAATGACACGAACAACCTCATCTATATTTTAATACTAAAGTATTTTATAGTACATTGTTCAGTCTTTAGCCCTCATTTTCTTCATTAACAATCCTATAAAACTCTTTTCTCTTTCTTAGGTGATGAATCCATAACCCACCCTTTCTCCTTTGATTCCTGCTCCCTGTTGTCCCCTTGGCCCCCTCGGTCCAGCGAGCCCCCGATCCCCCTGTGGAACAAAATCAGGTCACCTCCGTCAGTTACATCACAGACACTTGCCATTGGGTCTCAGCCAAGTCTGCATTGTTCTCAGTTAGGAGAGTATGGAAGACGAGCATGTCGGCTCCTGTTTCCCTCTTGTGATTGATAAAAAAAATGATCCAATGCACAAGGAATGGAGCGTTTTTTTTCCTGTATTCATGGCACTACATGACTTTTTCCAGAGCAGTGATTTATGAAGGGAGGGATGAGAGCAGCATGAGCAACATCCGAGTGTCATGAAACACAGACATGCAGACCTGATCATACTATCTTTATATGTGTGTGTGTATGTGTGACAGAAGCACCCTGATCCCTTTTTACAAGAGGTACAAGTCAGCAGAGGAGTAAAATCTGGATAGCGAGGAAGTCTGGCACAGATCAAACAGATGTGTAGTTGCTTGAGGACATTTGCAGTGTACTTCTTTTTTAGAGTGTACTCAACAACTACATAAATATGCTCCTCCCATTGTCAGACGTAGCAACAAGTTGGTTCTTGTTAGAGGGTTTGATGCAGTTTTAAAACTCTTTCTTGGGTATTATACATTAATCTCACTTCAATGTGTGTTTTTTGGACATGTTTACCCTTGGTATCTCCTTTTGCTTGGTTTATTTTTAAATGGATGGCCCATAGTGCAGCATGTTGCGGCACGGGGAAACAATACTGTTTTAACAGGCTTAAAACATCAACAACAGAGTAAGTAGCTTGACGGAACGCCTGAGTCAGTGAGCTGGAACAGAGTAAGATCAGGTTGTGACAGATGCAGGGCATGGTCTGCAGGATGACCCAGAAATATAAAATTAAAAATACCAATACAACTTTCTTTTATTGCTGTATGTTTTGGTTCCATGAGTTACATCTATTGGTTATGCCAGCCTCCCACTGTACTCGTGTCACTCTGTCACTCTTATTATTAACCTACAAAATGATTCATGCACTGTCTACGCATGTACATTTTTTATATGGTCAAATGAAAGCAGTTAGTTACTGCATATGGCTAATTTAGATTAAGTCGTAATAATAATCATAATATCATAATAATATGTTTAGAAATTGTGTTCTTCTATAATTTTATATTGATGTCAGGATGTGAGCAACTGAGATGTAAACACAGGCAAAATCCCTCAGTAGATTAAACCTTTTGTACTATTAAAAGATAAGGATTAAGGGACCCAAAGATTTCCTGTCATTTATTAAATATGTGCTGCAAAATTACCACACCAAAGAGATCTACTTCAGATATTTTCTGGCTTCTTTGATTAAATTTGCTGCTTGATTTCGGCTTCAGTTCCCCGCAGCATTGTTTATGAAAGATTTACAACTAAGCAGCTTCACTGGTGGTTTAGAGCTCTGCTGATTGGATCCTTGACAGACTAATTGATTTCGGGGGAAATGTGGCTATTGCTCTCCTGACTTGTGCTATTACGTCTATCTTCTAATGGATATCTTTATCTTCTGTTTGTTTGAAATCTCTTTTCTGGCTCGTTGTAAGTCATTACAAATAAGGAGCAAATAAAAAGTAAAGCAATTGCAGATTTTCTGATACAATTTTTTTTTTCAGATGGATCAAAAAACTTCATATTTGCTTTAGCTAACATTATATTCTTTGCTGGCACTGCTTTGTTGTTTGGTATTGTCACATGACAATTTGCCTGAAACCAGTTTATTTTTGTGGGTGCTAATAAAATATGATCAGTGTATTGACAGGCGTACCTGATACTGATTTTAAGGCCATATTGGAGGCCGATGCCGACACTGGCATCGGTATAATACTAGTCAGGCAATATGGTAGTTTTGACCCAGACAATGTTACTATTGTTTTGATGAGAACGCTTGAAATAGTACCTTAGGTCCGGGAAACCCCTCTCCCTGGGGTCCTTTTCCCCCTTGAACACCTTGTGGTCCTTGAGGCCCCTGTAAACAAAGCCAAAGTGTTGAATGTGTCACTCAAACTCCGCCGAGGTCAAAGTACCTGTATCAACTTTCTCAATGGTTGACATCACAGATAAAAAGTCATCAGTATGTTTGTCACAGATCCGACTCTGTTTCCTCTTCACTTACAGGAAGTCCGGGTTCACCCACTCCAGGAGGACCGGGAGGACCTGACCTGCCTTGGAATCCCATGTCACCCTGGCGGAAAAATATCGTGAGTAAAGACACAGGTAGCAAATAAACAATCAAAAAAGTAGGAGAAAATGTGCAGATAATTATCTATAAAATTATTTACTTTTGGCCCAGCAAGTCCAATACCAGTTTCCCCCTGAATTCCAGGTGGACCAGGTGTGCCACGTTCACCCTGTGATGACAAACATAATAACAATAAACACAAGCTTAAATCATGTTTGATTATAGCAGCAAGACCTGCAACTTAAATTTACTGAATTTGTATACACACTCATGTACCGACATGCACACGTGTGTATAATATGCTCCTTTGAAGCTGAAAATAATGCTGTAAATCCTTCAGCTATTGTGGGTTAGTGGTTGAGATATGTGATCTCTTCCTGTAGGTGATGACAAATAAGAGCTAAACCTGAGCTCCAGTAATGTTTAGAATATTAATATTCTAAAGGGCTTTTTATGATATGTAGGGACCACCATGAGTCCTGTTAGTCTTTGCAAGTGCTTCCTACATGTCATCACATGGCGAGACACCAACTCTCCATGTGTGTTATTAGCTGCAGGCCTTGTTTGAGACGATGCTGTAGGCACTGCTTAGTCTGTATTTAGACACAGGATACAAGCTATTAAGAGAGCCTGTAGTGAGATTTTTTGCTGATGGTTCATCCGTGTGCTGGTGAATAACAGTAATGATGGGGTGGGGGGACTTTTGGGCTCATTGCCAAATGCTCACATAGGGGGTTTATTACTCAGACAAACAGGCCTCTGTGTCTCATAGTAAAAACCGAAGTACTAAAGCCCCAACCTCTTGTTTAAACTAATCATAAAAGGAAATGTAAAGGTCACAGCAGATGTGCACCATGAGGTAAGTAAAAGTTTGTTCAGAGGGGGCTGACCTGCTTTCCCTGAGGGCCCTCTGGTCCGATGTCTCCATGTGGTCCTGGTAACCCCTGGGTAGAAAAAAACATGCAGCCATTAATTAAGGAGTTTCCAGAGACATTTGGATATGTGTGTTTTTGTCTTTAACGATGGGAGGAAATGTTTGACATGATGTGGTGATTTCTGCTTCTATTTTCTTTTGTCTATTTTACTCACACATAATAACATATAAAGCCATCCAATGAATACCTATAATATCAGCCAACAAGTTATAATTAACCTTATTACCTCTATTTTTTTGGTTATAAATGTCTTTCTTTTGTCAACTTGTCAAAACAATTCAAGTCTTACCTACTTAAGACAGGCTCTATATTGAATAAACACATATATTGCATAGTATTACTGACCTGCAGACCTCTGAGTCCTCTTCCTCCAACTGAGCCCTCAGGGCCCTGAAAAACGTCACATAGTAAAAACAAAAACCATACATAAAACACTTTGTATACAGGAAGTAGGAATTATCAAATTAAAAAACACTATGTTTAGTATGTGTAGTGTCAACAGCGCTGCGTACCCTGTCTCCTTTGATTCCTGGAGTGCCGCACTCACCCCTCTCACCCTGTGAAATAATTCGAAATTGTTTACTTTTTTTTGTAATAGAATGAAATGTTATTAATGTCGTTATCTAAGTCATCATAATACCTGCTCTCCTTTGTAACCTGGTTTTCCCTGAAAACAAAATAAATGAGATATGTAAATAACCGAAAGTGACAGTGTTTACATTTTAATTTTTTTCCTTTGGAAAATTGTAATTTACCTCAGCCCCCTCTCGCCCGGGTAGACCACTTAATCCTGCTTCACCCTGATATGACAGAAAACACACAGATTTATTATATCAGTAAATTAGAGTTAGCCAAAGTCACTGCAAAGGAAAGTCTGAAATTGCAGGTGTTAACTAGATAAGAAGAGAAAGAGAAGATGGAAAAACTCAGGTAACCATTTCATGGCTAGTCCATTTTATTTACAATATAGAGCAATATATGCTACTTGAAACTATAAGAGCACAGTACACAGAAATACAAGCGATAACATGAATGGAGTATAGTCATGTTGTCAGATTTCAATGGTAGACTTGCCAAAAGGGGTGTGACAGTAAACTGTAAAACAGTCTAAATGCACCAAGTGAAAAAGATAGATTACTGTGAGATTAGAGTGTAGTTTAGGGGTGGTCAGAAATATAAATAGGTTTTTGTGGCACAAATGAAAGCATCTGAAAATAAATCCCATATTTGATTGGTAGTCAGTGACGAAAGACCAATACAAGCTGCCAAATCTGACTGACTTATTCCCATATGAATTTTAATTCAAACCATCTAGAACCCAGTTTACGAGGACTAATATGCATAACCAGTTTTCTATGGAAGGTACAGTGTTTTCTAAAACACCAGTGGGAGCATATAAAGGAAAGAAAATGGGGCCTAAAATTCAACCTTGTGGTACTCCACAGGAGTGAAGACAGAAGAAGAGTTATAACAGAAATGCATTTGGAATGTTTACCCAATACTTGGTAATTTTCAGATATAGATTGACCCAGTTCAGGAAGCCTGATAACTTCTTTTGAATTGAAACAAAGAATTTAGGTGTTGAGCATATAAAGGAAAGAAAATGGGGCCTAAAAGGATATAAAGGAAAGTAAATTGGGCCTAAAATTGAACCTTGTGGTACTCCACAGGAGTGAAGAGAGAAGAAGAGTTATAAAAGAAATGCATTTGGAATTTTGACCCAATACTTTGTAATTTTCAGATTTAGATTGACTCAGTTCTTTTAAACTGAAACAAAAAATTTAGGTGTTGAGCACTCAGGGAGTGTTATTGGTATATAACTTGCTAAAGAGCCTGCCAGCTATGAAATCCATCGTCCATCAAAGAGCACACACACCTTTTGCCCTCTAAGCCCTGGAGCTCCATCATCTCCTGGTCGACCTTTCTTCCCCTGGAGAATGAAACAAAGTCAGGGTTAATATTGGATTAATTTCTTCTATTGACATTTTGCTCTCTTCTTGGTGAGCTCTAAATCCTCTTTTCCTATAGACAGGCATTGTTTGAGAAAGCCACAGAGGGAAGTGTAATTTTGTATAACGTGATGCGAGGGCTGTATGACAGTTGAAGCCATAAGAGGACATGAGTTGTCTTGTCCAGAGGGCCAGGGGTCATTGTCTTGAGTTGCACCTGGACAGCGTGTGTCTGCGGCTATCTTCCAGAAATCGCTAGTTTGTGACCATTAAACTAATGAGAGCAATTATGAGAGCCTCTTCGTCTGAGTGTAAGAATGTAAAGAATCTGTCTGAGGAGAAAGCACCTGGTTAACGGCCACCCAGCTGTCTGTCAGCAACACGATTATCTGCTGGCTTGTTGAAAAGCTTAACATCACCTGAGCTGTCTGCTTTCAGACAAGGAAAGGGGCTTGAGTGGAATTTTGCATATGAGTGAAAATTAGGCGTCCAGAGCGGATGGGATCATCTTCTTTCAGTGTCCCACTTATAATATGTGTAATATATGGTGCTCCATACTGTTATCCCTGTAACCCTGCGTAGCGGACCGTGGCAGAAGAGGTTGTAGGTGAGATTTATGGTGGTCAAAGGTCCAGTTTTATAGGGAGCGGAGCCTCAAATGTGGTGCCTCTGGTTTCCATGGGGGACATTGTGTGTTAGATGAGAAATGCACAATTACTGGCTGAGACTAGACACACAGAGTTGCAACAAACATATTTCTTTAGGAAAAGCAGACTACAGTCTCTTTGCTCCCATTTCTGTTGCCATAGATGTGCTTATAGAATGCGGGATAGGACCACCTAACGGCTTACTCTGCTCGTGCAAATGCCTGCAGGCTATACTGAGCGGAAAAAAAGCTAATAATTATCCTCATTGTCCAAAATGGCACAATTACCATTCCTAAAATATCAGGATCATGTTTAGATTTCAGGAATCCTTCCTTCTGACAAACTGACTTGTGACACTTCAAAGGAAGTTGATCTGTGGTTGAGGGATATTTGGGAAAAGTTTGAGGCTAAATACTCACCGCAGACCCGCTTTGCCCCCTCTCTCCTTTCTCACAGGCACACCTCTGAGCCAGGGGGCACTTTGAGGAAAAGAGACATGTTTACTAAGCTGTCATGAATGTAATTCTATACGATCAATGAGGCCACCTTCTTACACATCATTAAATGTCAAAAGATTCTGTAAAAGAGTAATAACTGTAAAAGTACTTACTCCTTCATCAGCCAATCCAATCTGCAAGCAAACAAAAGTTTATTAATATTTATATGGCAGTCCCTGATGACTTATGCAGAGTATTTATAATTGTTTAATGTAGCTTTAAACTACCAATATTTTTTGGGAAACCAACTGTATAGGCACTTAAAATGCAGTGTGATACATAGATGCCTAAATGCAAGTTGTGAGTGACTGTATAACTCACAGGGTCTCACAGTTTAAACCCATTTGTCCCCCTTTAAAGGAATGCAGTGTAAGGTTATAGACAAAGTAAATCCTGGGGGATATGCTCATGCAGATGTCAAACAGTATTTTTCTAAAGCGGTGTAAAAAGCTTCAAATCCAGAGCTGTCACACACATTCTTTCATTTGTCTCTCTTGAGCATTGTCATCATTCCATCTCCGTACGAGAGCCTGAACAAGCCTGTCCATGTGTCATCTCTGAATAGACTGTTATTCAAAGCAAATATATGGCCATTCTTCTCAGTGTCGTCTGCTGAAAGACAAGGTATTATACTCACAATCTCAGTGACGATTCTTTCAACGATGTCTTCGTCCTGTAAGTTATGGAGGAAGTGTGAGGCCGGGGAGCTGGCGAGAAGCCGGAGTTGGGCTACGTTTGCCGGCTCGTTGGCTGCACGGGTGATGCCCAAAGTGAAGAACTTGATGCCCTGGTTCTTGGCGTCAGCAACAGCAGAGAAAATGTCAGGGTTCCTCGGGTGGGAGACGCCGTCTGTGAGCAGCACGGCGACTTTGATGCTGCTGTGGCTGGATTCGTCCAGGTAGATCTTGGTCATGTTGGTGATGGCGTAGGTGGTGTAAGTGCCGTGCCCGATGTAGACAATGGGAGCTATCCGGGTCTTGAAGTTGTCAGAGCCCCTCCAGTCTCTGAAGGTTTGCTCTGTGATGACATGGCTGCTGTACTGCAGCAGAGCCACCCTCAGGCTCATGCTGCGGCCGGTCTGCAGCCGGACCCCTTGGAGCCGGTCCACTACGTTCATCACAAACTGCTTTTCCTGCTCATGATTTTCTTTGGCACTCTCAGAGCTGTCCAAGAGGAAGGAGAGCTCCAAGCTGCAGTCCTCATCTAGGATGGCTGTGTGCACACAGAACAAGATGAAGGGCTCTCTATTGACAATACAACATGCTTCACAAGTGTTATAACTTTGACTAAGTGATTCATTCCATTTTGATTTAACCATTTCTCCCCTTACAAATCTATAAGTCTTCACACATTGGAGGAAAAGTATAGATTAGTACAATCAGAGTAGACATGCACAAGATCAGGTTTATCATTTTTGGGTGCTATAGACAAAATAAATGAAAGCATGCACGCACGTGAACACTTTTAGACTTTAGCAGAAACATTTTTCATTCATTCATTTTCTTACCTTGTCCATCATGAACATTTGCAGCCAGAGGTTTGACCCTGGATTTCTTGTTAGATTTCCTCTCTTCATAAAAGTCCTGGGCCCAGACACAGGTCAGTGCTGTGACCAGCAGCACCCATGAAACGGAGGGGAGCATCTTTGTCCCAACTATGGAGAAAAATAGCAACAAAACTGATCAGTGTTTCTGTCCACAAAGGTAGCTTTTACAGAGATTGCATCTATACATTTTATCTGCTACGCTTAAGAATATTTCAAAAAGGTTAAAGGTCAAACTAAAATTCTTTTTAAAGCAAGTAAATCCTTAAAGCAACAGAGCAATTGTCTTCACATCAACTCACAGTGCAATCTCCTTTGGAAGTGCTGCAATTTCTAATTTGTGCAGCCTTAAATGTAGATGTTTAAAAGGTAGCAGGTACAGCAGAGGACCGGAGCGCACAGTGAGCTCCAGTTAGCTCATCGATTGTGCAGCAGAAGCAGCAGCGGCAGTGTCAGTCATTCTGTGGAGAAGAAAGTGAGAGACCCTGAGACACTCCTCTTTTATAAGGAGGCACCCAAAGACCAGATCACATGGAGCCCTGCCAAGACTCCCGCTCTGCCCTCGGGGCAGGGGAAGGCTGCTGGGATATGTTTGCAACAGTGAAGCAACCTTTTGTAGAAATGTGCAATTTAATGGCTGCTAGTAAAATAAAATATAGATTTATACTTAAACACAATCACACTTTATTTGCTGTAATTGCATGTTTGAATTTAATTGAAAGGTTACCAAACATTTACAACTTAAAAGATACATGAATACCTTTATAAAACTGCTAATTATTTCACTCTATTTTCTGTTGCATGATACATTTATTTTCTATTAAATCGTCTGTTAGTTAAGTAGGTAAAGTTTGAAGAAAAACCTGGGCGTGTAAACTACAACAGGGTTACAGCAGAATAGCCCTTATAATAAAATAAGCAATCAAATAGAGCTAAAAGCTTTTTTAAAGAGGTGAAATAAAGTGGCATTGATGCCAGCATAAATTCCACAGGTATAGGGGTTTTAAAATTTAGAGGCCATTATGGCAAAGGCCTGGTCACCTTTGGTCTCTGCCCTGGACATTGGAATGACCATAACAGCCCTGCCTGAGGAAAAAGGGTTAAAAGGTGACAAGCTTTATACATTTATTATTAAAAAATCAAGCAATGGCAACTAAGATCCCGTGTTGTTATACTTAAAAATAGTAAATAATCACTATAAAATAAGATTAATCTATAAAAGTCAAACAACAAAGCATAAAAGATGCATTATCTTAGGGAAACAGCAGGTAGAGAGAAATATGAGGAATGCATGAAAACTCAAGGAGAACACCAAACATTTCCTCAAAAGGGTCTCACACTGAGGATGAAGAGGCAGACAAATAAGAGTACACTAACTGTCCAGTATTTAAGCGTGAATATAAAACATCTCGAGCATTTAGTGGGAGCTGTGAGGCCCCCACAGTAACCTCATGTGCTCTTACTGCACTGGATTCAGAATACCTTTTGTCTGCTATTGTGATTTGTTTCCTTTAATTATACTTTTATGAAAAGGGGGTTGCACCCAGTTGGCGAGTGACATGCCATATATCTGCCAGAAAATAAATAACCTGGAGCTGTAGGTGGTGCTTCACCTTCGTGACCCTAAAAGATGACCATCTGACCATTCACCAGCAGAAGTGACCTTTTAGCGCTCTCCTCCTGGTGTGGGTCAGAGATGGGGCCTGTCCTGGGCGGACTGGCTGAGGGTTCATGGAGCTTTCTGCCTGCTGTGTTCAAGGTGAGGAGGCTTTGTATTGCAAAGCTCCAGGCGAGGAGTAATTAGAGGAGGCTTTCTGACACAAAGGAATGTTGCACTGAATGATGGCTAAATGGCAAAATCCACTCCAAAAGTCCCAATGATGAATGACAACCTTTCATAGTGTTACTTTATACTGCAGCTACATTTGTTAGTTGTAAAAATTAATGTAAAGACAGGTTGTCTTTCATGTAGCCTATGTCTGCACTGACTGAGTGCTTTTTCTATGTCTTCCATTATGTTTGTGAGTACCAGGGATTACAGATGCTTAAAGCTATTTGCAAGTGGAAAATCTTAAACCTGGGATAAAACATACTGAAGACGTACTTAAGTGGCAATAACTGCAGCAGTATAATTGAGGTGGGAAAAGAAAGACACTTTTACAGTAACTGGAAGACACCAAGGAAAGAAAGAAAATAGATGTAGGACATTTTTGCTCTACTTTCTTGTGATTACAACATTTGAAAAAAGGTTTGTTCAAGCATGAAAAGTTGTGAAAATAAAATCTACATCAATGATTGACCATATAGGCAGAATCAGTGACCAGTAGCAGGCCGTGATCGCTTATGTACATCTTCACATGAAACTGGGAGCCATGATTTTGCACTGAAAAACAGATAATAAATCAGTGGAAATTATATCATTAGAACAGCTGTGTGACAATGTTGCAAATGCATTAACAGGAAAAGGAGGTTAGCAAACACAAACGGGCTGATCATACATGTGTACAATGCAGTGTGATTATTGATTGATTATGAATTATTAGCTTTAATGCTTAAGGACGAACAAACGCCTCCTTACCTACCTTTAAATCAGTACAGTGGTATTTTAAGTGATATAAATGTATGTCCAACAGACAGTTAAATGTCGAGTGATAGTTACCACGTTTAGGATAATATAAATCATGAAATTAATGAATACACCTGCAATATCATATTGGAGCATTAGGGGGCAGCAGCAACAGTATAACCATACACGTGTGTCAGAGAATGTATGTGTTGGTTTTCGCTGCCCTCTTTCGGCAAGTAACGGGATAAAAACAACACAGACCGCGCATGCTCAGCCCGGCTTTTGACTTCAACAAGTACAAGAATCGCCTTTAACTGTGTGTGTGCCTTCACCTTCAGCCATCTTAACCATGTTGGGTGCTGTGGGACGCTGCTGCAGCGGAGCTCTGCAGGCTCTTAAGCCTGGGATCAACTCTTTAAAGATAATCAGCGGGAGACATGCAGCTCTTTGCTCAAGTGAGTGAATACTCTTAATGAACATGCGCCGACTGTCAGCGTTACATGTCCTTTACGCTGGTCTTCAACTCAAATGTTTGCATGGTCAGTGGGTCAGGCCTCAAAGTTAGCATGAAGTATCTTCATTCATTTGTGATTAGCATTCTGTATTCTATTAAGGCAGCTAAAGTAAGAGATGAGCCGTTATTTGGACGCATTGTGACGTAAATCTCTGAAGCTGTGGCTTCAGTCGTGTCCTTGTTTACTGTCTCCAATGAATGACCTTTCCAAGTACCTCTGTAAAGTCATGTTCCTCACATTGCCCTTTAAAACTTTTCAGCCTGCAATTTTCATTGGCAACAAAATATGAGCAATGCTGCCCTAAAGTAGAAATTATGGAATAAATTGTATTTGCTTAATTTGTCTTGTAAGTGTTATATCACATGCATGCTTTGAGCCTTGTTTTGTCTCTATAAGATGTTTTGTTTGTTAAATCTAGTTGAAGTTTTCATATATAAAATGTTTTTTTTAATGTTTCCATTTATGTCATTGGCCTTTTCTGTTTTTGTCCCCTCAGGCAGGGGTTATGCCGCCCCAGCTGCTCAGGCAGCAATGGCCAATGGCCACATAGTTGCTGTGATTGGTGCTGTGGTTGATGTCCAGTTCGATGAAGGCCTTCCTCCTATTCTCAATGCATTGGAGGTGCTTGGCCGTGACAGCAGGCTGGTGCTGGAGGTTGCACAGCATCTGGGTGAGTTTGATGAATTGAGGCTGGGGTTGAAACACTGCTTATTCAGTCACTGTTGGGATGCCTTGTTATGAAATTGACCGTGTCTCTCCCGATGTTTTTCTTCAGGTGAAAACACAGTCAGGACGATCGCCATGGATGGCACAGAGGGTCTGGTCCGTGGTCAGCAGGTTCTGGACACTGGCGCACCCATCAGGATCCCTGTGGGCCCTGAGACCTTGGGCAGGATCATGAATGTCATTGGAGAACCCATTGACGAGAGGGGTCCAATTACCACCAAACAGTAAGTGATGAGGATATTATGATGATGCTTGAGTTATGTATTTTCTTCGCCATAAAAAACATTAACTTTATGAAACACCTGTAGTTTTTAATAACTCAAACAGGAGGAAAGGGTGCATTTGTTTGTGCAATTAAGAAACAAGAATATCCCCAACAATCATCTTTAAACAGTGTATTTAAAAATAACTCTTATCTTACAGAACGGCTCCTATTCACGCTGAAGCTCCTGAGTTCACAGACATGAGTGTGGAGCAGGAGATCCTGGTCACTGGGATCAAAGTGGTAGATCTGCTGGCACCCTATGCAAAGGGTGGAAAAATTGGTTGGTGGATTATCTGACACCTTAAATTCAATTTATTTTGGTCGGTACTCTTCTTACATTTATAATATGATAATTGGTAATTGTGCATGTTGTATTCCTTCAGGTCTGTTTGGTGGTGCTGGTGTTGGAAAGACTGTTTTGATCATGGAGTTGATCAACAATGTGGCCAAAGCTCATGGCGGTTACTCAGTATTTGCTGGTGTGGGAGAGCGAACCCGTGAGGGAAATGACTTGTACCATGAAATGATCGAGTCTGGTGTCATTAACCTGAAGGACACCACATCAAAGGTGACAGCCTAAATGGCTTACATTATTATTTTTAAACACAGTTTGGCATTTCTGACACACTCTGGCTATTTAATGTAGCTCTTTAGTTTTGACAGTTTCATACGGAGCTTCTCATTGTAAACTTAATTAGCTTAATGCTCTCAGGTAGCGCTGGTGTACGGTCAAATGAACGAGCCTCCAGGTGCCCGTGCCAGAGTCGCTCTCACCGGTTTGACTGTCGCCGAATACTTCCGCGATGAGGAGGGACAGGATGTACTGCTCTTTATCGACAACATCTTTAGGTTCACCCAGGCTGGTTCAGAGGTATGCAATAGATTATTTGCAGACATCTTCAGTGAAATTACACTTTTTATTATCTTGCATCTGAATGTATGTGTCCTTTTTAGGTGTCTGCCCTGTTGGGTCGCATCCCCTCTGCTGTGGGCTACCAGCCTACCCTGGCCACTGATATGGGGACAATGCAGGAGAGAATTACCACCACCAAGAAGGGCTCCATCACCTCAGTACAAGTGAGAGGACATAAGATGTCAATTACTTCAGCACAGCCTAATTTTCCAGATTATTTAAAGACAGTAATGGAGACTAATTCCTTGTATGTGTTTGCATACTTGGACAATAAAGCTGATTTTGAATTGGTCATTTTCAGGCTATCTATGTGCCTGCTGATGACTTGACCGACCCTGCTCCTGCTACAACTTTTGCTCACTTGGATGCAACAACTGTGCTGTCCCGTGCCATTGCTGAGCTTGGTATCTATCCTGCTGTTGACCCCTTGGATTCCACTTCCCGTATCATGGACCCCAACATTGTTGGGTCTGAACATTACGATGTTGCCCGTGGTGTGCAGAAGATTCTTCAGGCAAGCCTTATATTGGACGCTACCACAATATAAATGGCTGTCAATATCTGCAACAAGAAAACTTGACTAAAATCTACTTTCTTTCTTTTTTTGCAGGACTATAAATCATTGCAGGACATCATTGCTATCCTCGGTATGGATGAGTTGTCTGAGGAGGATAAGCTGACTGTAGCTCGTGCTCGTAAGATCCAGCGTTTCCTGTCACAGCCCTTCCAAGTAGCAGAAGTCTTTACTGGTCACATGGGAAAGCTGGTGCCTCTCAAGGAAACAATCAGTGGCTTCCAGAACATTCTTGGAGGTAGAGTGTGGCACCAACATCAACATTTCCATATTTTGCAAACTTCATGGACATTAAATGCTAATTTTATTCTTCTCTCTCCAAGGTGAATATGATGCCCTGCCAGAGCAAGCTTTCTACATGGTCGGTCCCATTGAAGAAGTAGTCCAGAAGGCTGAGAAACTGGCAGAAGAGCATGGCTCCTAAGTGAGCAAGGTTTTATTAGACAAACATTTGTACAGTATAATTTCTATGTGAGAAACTTCTAACATGTCATGCTAAGTATGTTATGTTGTGGTCCAATTTCTCTCAAAAGATGAAGATAAAATAAAAAATTGTGATATTTATGTTTGTTTTAATGGACACATGATTAACACAATGCTAAAGCTTAGCCCATCATGTGGCGAAGGTTCTTATTTAATTCCCTTTCTTGTAGAAGGAGGTTGGTGCTGTGTTCTTTGTAGGCTTGAAAATCCTGTAAAAGAACGACAGAACAAAAAATGTCAAACACGGCCTTACCAAACATGGGTAGAATACACTTTTAAATATTGCAGATTTTAACTAACCTTTTTGAATTCTTCATATTTTGTTGTGGCTTGATCGAGGGCAGACTGGAGAGACTTCACTTTTACATCTGCATTAACGGCTTCTGCTTCCCTTTTAAACCTAAAGCAACGTCAGGGACAAATACAAACTTTTTTAAGAAACCCGCCCTTACAAGCCCACGTTCTTCTGATTGGCCAGCTCTCCGAAGCCTGCTGAGGCTGCACTTTGTGATGTCAAAAAGTGCAGCGTGTAGAAAAAACTGTCTGAAACCTGGCGCTCACAGCAGACTGAGCTGAGAAGTCTGGGGATTAATCCAACACACTTTTACCTACAGATTTGAAACTTCACCCACGTTTAGTCTGGACATCCAACATTTATATATATGTCTCTTTTCTTACAGCAGTAGTATGTTGTTTAACACACACTTTACCTGTCCTCTGCTTTGGCCCTGGCTTTTTTCTCTTCTTTCCATTTTGTCTCAAGTTCCTGGATTTCCTCCTGCTTCACCTGCAATTAAGATCATTTTTCCTATACATTAAGTGTTTATCGGTACAGAACTGTGATTCTTGTGCGAATACTCTTCAGTTACCTGTATCAATTTCCCTCTTTCCATAGAAAGATGCAATAATTTGTCCTTCTCTTTGTTGAGGCTTGTTATGCTTTCTCTCATCTTGGTGTCCTTCAGCGCATGCTCCTCTCCAGCCTTTTGTAGCTTCATCTTAAGGTCTGATCGTGGAAAGAAGGCAAACATTTTTTACAAGTGCTTTTTCAATTTTGCAGCACTTCTAAGAGAATCTTGACTACACACCTTTGCACATCTCAACAGCTTCTCTTTGCTGTTGCTGAGAAACAAGCACTTGACCAAGTAGCAGTGCCTCCTTAGCTTGATGCTGGGCTGCTTGTTTCTGGAGTTTTGACTGGCATCCAGCTAGATTCTCTCTTAACACAGATGTAAAATACAAAAATCAATATAATCAGTATTGTAAAGAACATAGCTAGGGCTGCAATATTAACAAGAATAATATTTACAGTTTGTTCTTATAATAGAGTGACTGGATCCAGTTAGTGTTTGGCGGTTCCAGTGGGTGAAATGCTTACAAGATGAAAAGATGGTTCAGCAGTTGCTTCATTAACGGTTTGACCAAAAGATTCTTACCGATATTCATTTTCCTTTTTTGTGTATGCCTCTGTCAGCTGTTTGATTTCTTGGATCAGTTTTTGAACAAACACTTCTTTATCTTGTAATTTTTGGGAGAAAAGTGTTTCATTTTCTGCCTGCAGTTGATCGTTTTCCAGCTTTAACACGCCATTTTGATTTTTGTACTCGTCCATGAAAGCAATAATTGCTTGATTGTTGGCAGCTAAATCCATAAATCTCCTCTCTATTAGATCTGCTTTTTTTCTTTCGCCGTCCAGTTCTGTCTGGCAGTCTTTCATCTGGCTCTCCAGCTCTGTATTGATTTTATGCAAGGCTTCAAATTGAAGAAGCAGCTCATCTGCTCTCTGTTTCATCATGCAGATCAGACTTGACTGTTCATTTATCCTGGATCGCAGCATCCCTGTCTCTGTTGTATCGTCCACAGAGAGGGTTCGAAGTTTCACCAGAGACTTCTGAATACAGTCCATATGCTAGGAACAAAGGGAAAAGCCATGTGTTAAAATATGATGGATATACACTTTTTGCAGCTTCGTAGTAAATTATCCTGTCCTATCCTAGCAAGGGCCAGACTGGTGCTGCACTTTCAAGGCTGGTGCTGATATCAATATATAAAAATTAATGAAATAATCTGATGGTGATGGATGGGTGGAGAGAATTTAAATCCACACATTACCCACAGGAGAAAATTAAAGTTTAAACTTGGAAGTGCTCTTTATTGATGACAGTGTTTTTAAACTACCTCATAAAAGTGTTGGGTCATTTATACTTGCAAATTACTGTTACTACTCTCTCAGTTGACTTGCGAATGCTGATAAATCTATTGGCCTTTGATTTATTGATTAGGCTGTAGTTTGGATAGTCAAAGTGACATAACTTAAATGGTCTTTTTTTTTTGATTTAGTGGAGTTGCCACTTAATGCACTGCCTACTTCCCAAACAATTTACACATACATGAACAAACAAATAAAGCAAAAAATATATATTAATCATAAGTGAGTTTACTTAAATTGGAAAAAAGCGAGATAATTTATCAGACACCAGAGCTAGCATATTGCTGGATAGCAGGAGAGCTAAATATACGGTTTTGCTTTTGCGTGCGTTGAGACGTCATAAGACGAGCGCGAGACACGACCTTTTGCAACGGCTGAAAAAAAAGAAGTTTGCAACGGTTGCTGGCTCTATCTTACATTGATAATTTAGCTCACATGGAAAAGTTGTTCAGTCTTTATTTGTTAATATTGTTGCATTGACAATGCAACAGTTGCGCAAGAAAAATAGATTTACTTAAAATATGCAGTTTGTTTAGGAGACTGCGAACCACAAAGTTAGCTTCATTGCAACTAGCCTGAGAGTAATTTATGTAATATCTTCCCACAGATTGTATCGTTACTGCTAACTTTTACATACCTCCGTTTGGTTGCCGTCCTCCTCCACCTTCAGGAACTTTTCTACATTTCTCTGTGGAGTTGCCATCCTGAAAACATATAGAGAAAGGGTAAAGTGTTATCTTATGGTTTTAACCGAGATACTCTCTTTTCCTTTCTCCCTCTATGCTCGTTTACACATTTTCAAAGAAACGCCACAAAGTCACAGTTGCTCGGTCGCTAATGGCAACCATCTTTGAGTTACCCCTCTCCTCTGATTTACAAGCAGCGGCAGGTGGAGTGCTGGTACCCTGCTCGGCCGCATGGTGGAGCTGTTGGGCTTCTGATATGCTGCTCGCACTGAGAAGGTATGGGCCATCATCACAAAAAACATGCTGGAGATAGGTCTTCTTACGTTGTTTAAACCTGCTTCACTTTGGAACAGTATGATTTACGCTATTTCCTTTGACAAATGTCATTTTTTTAAATTTTGCGTTATTTATTGTTAGTCTTAAATTCCGTCCTTTTGTCGAATTAATTGTTTATTCAAACTTCAAAGTTTCAGGGTAATATTTATATTGTTTCGAGATCTAAGCGTTGCAAATCGTACCCACAATTTATATTTGTGGCAATTTAGGAGGTTTTTTAAATCTTTATTTTGCGTTGTTCTTATATAAAATAACAATGACTTCTTGAGACTCTTGTAGTAGTTTAATTAAGTTTGTTTTGAGGACGTTTGTGTAACAATAAATACAACAAGGGTCGCTGGTCGGACTCGAACCAGAGATATATGACTACGTGACTCTTCCGGGCCTCCAGGAAACCCTGTTTTAAAGGTTTTCGCTGTTTTACATTGCTATTACTCTCATTGTTATTTTACCCACTAACGCTGGTTGGCATAGCCCTTATTCCTAAGTGCAGGGCAAATAAACAGTGATGATAGCCCGCTGAGAGTGAAAAATCACTGGCACTCGGGACAAGTCGGACCTGCATGGCATTATGCAGATTCCAGGGCCAGAGGGATTTATCCGGAGGGCCGAGGCTGGCTTGGGGGAGCGGCCGTCCTGGCCTTTGTGCACGCCCCTTTCATCAACTAGCGGGCCAAGAAAGACAGACAGAAGAAAGCAACAGCATCTCAGCCTCAGTCCCTACAGCTCCTCCATCTGCACAGCGGAGCTGGACGGACCAGCCAGAATGTGGAGAGCACTGCTACTTCAACTCTTTCTCATCTTCATATGCTGTGTTAGATGGTGCCACTCTGAGGGTGAGTACTGTGTTTTTTTTCTCCTTTTACATTTTTTCTGATCACACAGGCTGTCAGCTGAATGATTCAGAGGACTTGTAGAGTTGTTGTGCTACTACTGACTCACCCAGTACAATTGGAGCTCATCAAAACAAACCATTTAACAACTTAATTGAATTTAAATGCTTGTCTACTTTTCTTTAGTCCAGACAAAAATCAATACTACGAGTTACAGAGGATAATCAGAAAATTAAACGCATGTAAACAACCTTGTTTATGATTCAACAGGTCAATGTTATTATACAAGTACACAATTCCCTCATGTATTTATTACGTGTCCAATAGGTAAAGTCCTTCCTGCTCTAGAGCTAAATGTTTAACCACATAGTATTACTTTAAAGGTTGAGCACAAAGCCGTCCTCAGACAGATTGGAAGTTCTCTTGAGGAACTTTTGCCTGAGCTTTACTGTTGCTAGGTAACAGAAAAGAGCATGTGACTTACAGACAATCTGTGAGGACTCAGAGCTACTGGTACAAATCTCATTCAGTGGAGCAGATTTTACGCTGCAAAACACTGATTCAAACTTGACTCCTGCTGGAGGGGAGAACTTTATTTTCCGGTGTAAGACGGAGTCAGACGAAACGCTCAGACCCTACTATTTTTACATGAGAGTCTTGTGTTTGTCTTGTGTATGTAGCCCAGCTAGAGCCTGCTTCTCAAATTGTAATCTGCTTTCTTTTTGCTCAACCCTTAGTATGTAAGCTCCTTAGTGTGAATCAAGCAACTAATTACACTGCAGCTGCTGCAGAATGGAGCCATTTCCACCTAAGGAGCAGTTAGACGTTAAGAAAAAAGCTGTAGGAGTGAGGTCATGGCTGGAGCTTTCATTCATTTCTTTAGGAAAAAAAGGGAGAAAGAGGACGGCCCAGGCCAAAGAGTCAAGTGTATAACAGTTGACACTTATTATAATGAATCACTTGGTGTTTCCCTTGAGCTACAGTAGTCAGTTGACACCTGCTGATGATGAGGTCTACAAAATGATGGCTTGACTAAAACAGCATGCTCTTAGGAGACTTGTCAGCATGTTCGTGTTAATCATATGCTTGGATCTGTTGTGATTAACAGACAAGGATGTAGACTGCCTAAATACAGTTAATAGGGTCATTTATCTAAAGCCTGGATTTATAATAACAATGCCATGTTAGGTATCAAGTGCTTCCAGAAAGTTGATGTGTGAAAAGATGTGTCACTAATATACTTATTGGTTAATTATGTGCTTTGGCTAAGAGTGGACAGGGTACTACACAAACATCATTGAGGCTGATAAGTGAGCTCCTGTAACACATTATCCAGCCCTTTAGCTTGATTCTGCTGACACTGGCATTAATAGCTAATGTGACAGTGTGGGGTGATTTCAGGGTACATTTTTGGTTAACTATCTTCTGCCATTTTTGCTGCTCTAGACATATTTTGCCAGTAAATCTAGTTGTTTTTGTCGTTAATCATTGCTCCCTAACTTAATAACCTATTAGGTGCATGAAGCAAAACATGAAGCAGAATAATTACAGCATGTTATTTTGCGTGTATGTTCTTCAAATGTCAGGCCTTACGTTCTTAATTTGATCAAATCTATTTGTAGTTTGAATCTGACATAATTAAAAAAGGCCTTTCTTCAAGGCGCACAGGTTTGACCAGCAGTCACATTAAACCTCAAACATGCCGGCCTCTTTTCCGGTTGCAGGAGCCTAAATCCTTGTGCAACAGTTACACTGCGTTAGAAACAAGAACACAGTTGGCACCAATCTGTAGCAAATCCTTTCTTTTCCTGCAGCTCTCTCTGTCTAGGTTACAGACGTTGAGGATGGAGTGTATGTTCCGATAAACAGTTGGCTAAGCTGTGACTCACTGTACAGAGGAAAAATGAGTTGTCCATTGGCAGTTTCGCCTCTTGTCACTCATGCTTTTGTCAAGGCACGTACCAAAAATTATGTTAAGTATTCCTCAATTCTAACCAGACCGAGGCTTTATTCCTCACTCTATTTATTCCTTCCCTTTGCTCCCATGCCACTGCCAAAGCCCCTTGTTTTTTTCACAGTTTTGTGTGTAGCCGTAAGAGCCAAAGTCACTTGTTTGGCAATTGACTGCATTCTGCTGCATTGATTTCCATATGAAATAGGCAGCAGCACTTCGCTCTGACAGCATGGACAGGTCCAGCGTCTCATGCTGCCAGCAGCCGCTTTCTCCACTTTTCTCCACACACATTCAGCGAGTCCAGAGGAGTTGGCCAAAACAAGACAGCATTGATGATCTTTCAGACGTCCCAATGTGACAAGAAAGAGATGTTTAGGCGGTAGTGGACAGGTGTTTTCTTAATGGGTGGCCTTCAGAGGGGAGCTTATGTTTCACTTATCACAGGAAGTAAGTCTTACTGTACTCTGCTTGTCCATCTCCAAAGTGGCGATTTTAGGGTGACACTTCCAGTTATGAGTTTGCATCCCTGCTGGCACCTCTTTTGTGCCATTGTAAATTCACAGTGGGGTTTAAGGCGTTTGGGGGGCTTCATTCTAATGAAAATTCCTCTACTGCGCTTCTTTGTTGGGCAATAGTAGGGCTTCCTTATCTTCCTGCAATGGAAAGCGCGGTGCTCTCTCCTGCTGTGGGTTTAAGTTGCTAATTAGAAAAGACAAGACTAGAAAGAAGGGAAAGGAAAACATTAAGCTAAAGAAAACCACTCAACCAACCAAAAAACACGAGAGTTTGATTAAACACTCTGAATAGAAGATTTTCCGTATTTACCCAGGCCGTCCTCTTTCCTTATATTAGTGAAATTGTGGCTTTGTCGGCATAAAGAAGTAGAAATTAGATGATAAAGGAAAAGGGTACAAAGAAGACGTTCTTTGCAGAATGTCACACGAGATAGTGCTGTTGAAAGGTTCAGCTTCAGTGTGTCTGTCACCTTTCCCAGAAGTGATACTGTCAGGAAACACAGGGTGCATTTGAAAGCCTCCGGCAGATTGGTTTCTCCTTGGCATACATGGCTTTAAGTCGACAACATAGGTCTGAATGTATGGCAGCTATAACCATGTTGATGTTTCCATGGGCAGATTTTGATTTTAATCATTTCTGTTGCCATTTTATTGATGCATATTTGTATAAGGGAATTAGAGTGTTTATGTTAAAGCACATTACCTTGCCATTTGTATACTGTATGCAACACTTGTCCCTGCTGCCATACAATAGATGATGCTGAAACCTCTAGGATCACTGCCTTTCAACAAAGGCTCCCTTTGAGCAGATCGCGAGCAATTTTATCATTAGTAAACCGAGCAGGAAAAAAGTTTAGCCTCTTGGATAGCTGCTGGGAGTGAAACGTGCAGCTTGTTTTGTTGTGTTGGTCTTAAAGCAGTAGGTGGTTTGCTGGCCGGTTAATCTCAGACAAGAATTCTTGATGGGAGAGTATGCAGGGCTTTTAGTGTAGTAGCACAAGCAGTGACCCGACGACTGTTGTGGAGGCGATCTGTCTTTAAAAGAGACCTCTGGCTCGAAACACAATGAATGTTTTAATCCCCTTAGCATTTATTTTGTCGTAGTTTACCTTAAAGACGACTTTACTTCAAGATATTATTGAATCTCTGGGATATTTGGACATTTGATGATAGTAACGCCAATATTTTGCAATTGTAGGAAGCTAATTGAGAAGGAAGGATGTTTTTCTCCTGGATCAGATAGACGACTGACCCCATGAGTGCACCACCAATCACCACCTCACAGCTCTTCTTACAAAGAATTTGGGTTGAACTGGTTGCGGTACCACCCAGTACCACTATTTATTCCAATTACATTTCAGACCGGACAGGAACAGCATGCACCATAAATCAGGCTGTCAGAGAGACAATCAGAAATTGCACATTCCTATATAGACGGGTCTGATGGAGTGCTCTGCCACTGAACTATGCTGCCTGAATCAATCTCTCCTGGAAAACGTCCGGGAAGGTAGAGTGGTGGTGGTACCTTATCTCTACAGATGCCACTCAGAGAGAACATCAAAAGGAGGCTCATGATGAGTGCGGGAAAAGGTTGTGTAACTGCTGGGGGGGATGGCTGGCACGCTTGTCTCCAAGGCTTGTCGATGCTGTTAACAACATGCTGCATCAGTAGAAGGCATCCCTACCACCATAGGTCAGGTTTTTTTAAAATCAAATATAAAGTATTTAAGAATTTCGAAATCTTTTAGAGCTTTTTTCCCCTTAGCTTTGGATGGACATGACAGCTTTGGATGTAATTCTAACAATATTATTATAAACATTGAAATAGGACAAGACATAGATGAAAATTACAACTGTTGTTCTAAGAACATGTAAAAACAAAAGCTCGAAACTGAGCTGAATTTAATATGTAAAATTTCACTTCTGTGTAGGGTGTGAGTTGGGGCAGTTCCGCTGCGGGACAGGCCGATGTATACCAGGTGACTGGCACTGTGACGGGACATCAGACTGTGTAGATGACTCTGATGAACACGACTGCCGTAAGTTAGTCATCATGTCGCACTGAGAGAGCTAAGAGACTCGGTAATAATTGTTGGATGTCAGATCCTTTAGTTTAAGTCCAGCGTTTTTAAAATGAACAAGTATTATAAGCTTAATATACTTAAAGTACCAATCTTAAGTTTAATCTAAAAGGTACAAATTGATTCTATACTTTGTTTGTAAAATCTTTATCTGCAAAGTAAGTAGTACCCTCATAAATTCAGGGCATAAGTATATAGTAGCATAAAATAAGTAAAGCACAAGTAACTCAAAATAGTACTAAAGTAATATTCTTGTGAAAAGACATAGTCCCTTTCAAGTCAACACAAGTCAAGTCTTGTAAAAATGCTCTGTATGTCTTCCCACAGCTCAGGTAACATGTGATGACAGTCATTTCCGGTGTTTGAGTGACGGCGAGTGCATCCCTAAATCGTGGATGTGCGATGATGAGGAGGACTGTGAAGACGGCTCAGACGAGAGGCAGCACTGCCGTAAGTGCATTTAGAAGAAGAAGACGAAGACATACTTTATTAATTACATTTTTTTAACTCTGTTAGTACAAACATGCTACACACACAGGCCCGAAATCACACATCCACAAACAGTAACCTATGGACATGCATTAATGGAGAGTGAAGGGGCCGCACATGGACATGCGCCCCCAGCAGTTGGGGGATTCGGTGCCTTGCTCAAGGGTACCTCGACAGTTCCCAGGAAAGGAGCTGGCACCTGGCGTGCTTGGTACATACTCGGTCCACCAAGCCAAGTCCCTACAGACTGATCTACCGTCTACCCCCGCTCTTGGTGACGCTCTTAGAGACAGCTTTCTTTGAGGCCTTCTTCGGTGCTTTCACTTGGTCAGGCATGATTGCTTCCTAGGAATATCTTCTGTAGAATAACATTTAACATTATGAGCAGTTTTTTGTTTCATTAATGAAAATATAAATACATTTAAATCATATAAATATTTAGGATATGCCCCAACCAGTGCTTTATTGAAACTTGTATCAGACTTACTTTAATCTCCCTATTAAAATCCAGGATGTGTTGAATTAATTATTCCTGACAGGTCGATGAAGTTATGTGGGTTTGAGCAATAAGATCTTTATTACTGACCGGCCAAAGGTTACTGTGGCATTGAGGAATTTCAGGAATTAGATGAAGTTCAGGTATCTGTATCTACAGTTCAAGATCATCACATGCATATAAGAACTACTGTTAGTGAATAAAACCTTTCTTCATGCTGCTAACACACTCTCCAATCTTCTCCCCAGCTGGAAGGACATGCACCAGTGGCCAGTTCAGCTGTAGTAACGGAGCATGCATCCCCGGAGAATACCGATGTGACCGTCTCGCCGACTGCTCAGATGGGTCTGATGAGAGAGACTGCCGTAAGTCTTCTCCAGGGTGGTTTCCTTTTTTTTTTTATCTCAGGCTCCTGTGGCATTTTAATCAATTTGTTAAGATTAAGAGGCTCGCTGACTGACAGAATGGGCCACAATATGCTTCTTGTTGTCAGAGGTTGATTGCAGATTCCTTGGTGGATTAGTCAAGCTGAAGTTCAGCTGCTATGCCATTATTGTGCCGACATGGTAGACTCGCAGCGCTACACACTGTGGTAATCTCACAATTGCATAAAGAATGCTGTGGCGACTACCGTTGTTATGGTGGTGGCATTAAATTTGCGTCTCTTATCCTTCCCATTCGCTAAGCTTTTCACGTTTTAAAGGCTAAATGGAGCACAGTTGTCAGGCTGATTTGAATGAATAGCCTTGCCCTGATGATGATTTAATCTTTCAGATTACCCCGAGTGTACAGAGCTGAGGTGTGCTAATGGAGCCTGCTACAACCAGACACAGCGATGTGACCACGTACTTGACTGCCGTGATGGCTCTGATGAAGCAAATTGCAGTAAGAAGCCAATAAACCTTAGTGATGAATGGTTCAATTAGAAGTGTTAAGCCTACATAATATAATAAGAAATAAACGTAACATGTAACATCATGATTAAATCTATCTTTGTCTTTTCCTGTTGTGTTTTCTTAGCACAGCATTGCAATACGGGCCTGTTCCAGTGTCATAATGAGGTGTGTGTTCCTCAACGCTACGTCTGTGACCATGACGATGACTGTGGGGACCGAAGTGATGAGCTAAACTGCAGTATGTGAACTTTTTCCCTCTACCCTCTCTTTTCTTTTAACTGAACCCCTACTTACTGTCTTGTCTTGACCCTAATTGATGTACTTTTTCTATGTATTAATATTCTCCATTTCACCCACAGCATATCCTACATGTAGAGGGAACTACTTCACGTGCCCCAGTGGCCGCTGTATCCACCAAGTCTGGGTGTGCGATGGAGAGGATGACTGTGAGGACAATGCAGATGAAAAAGGCTGTGGTATGGATATTAAAGTTTAAAACATCTTAAAGCAATTTAATTTTTACTCTTCAGACAGGAAAAGTTTTGCTGGTTTAGAAGCACTACAAGTGGTTAACAACTCTGGCTCTCTGTGTGATCCTGATTCATGTCCAGTCTCCATGGTTGGTTCGGGCTAGCAAGACGCTATGCCTGTGCTCCTTTAAGTGTGTTATTCAAATGGCTCTTTGTGGCACAAGATCGCGCAGCCCCCCAAAGGGCTTTAGAATTCCTACACACGGCTGTGAAGAGTGTGTGTTTTTAGAGGATGGGCTGCAGAAGTCCTCTGAGCCCCCATGTGACCCCCTCAAAGCTCCACTCCCCTGCATCGATTTAAAGTGACAGTAATTTCCCTGACAATAAATTCTTAGTCACAATTTTCTTAGGATCAGAACCGCATTCTTTTGGAGATAAGGCTGCCAGTTTTCATACAACATCTTTTAAATCCCACCAGGAGAACACATGTAAAATGCTGCCCTGTTTTCTGATGTGTTTCCTTTTTTAAGTGTGTTCTGCTCTGACAAAGATAATGACTTTGTTTTGTTTTTAGATAATGTTCCGCGGGAGTGTTACCCAGGAGAATGGCCCTGTCCATCCTCTGGCCTGTGTATCCCGATGGATCAGCTGTGTGATGGGACGGCTCACTGTCCCGATGGAGAGGATGAAACCAACACCACCGCTGGGCGCAACTGCAGTTAGTACCAACACAACCAGCAACAACAAGACATTAAAAGATATTATAAAGAGAGAAACTGTCGAGTATAATCGTTCATTAATGTGGTTTCTGTGTCGTCAGGCATCTTGAGATGTGCCTCTCTGAGTTGTGAGCATCGTTGTCATGCGTCCCCTGATGGAGGAACCTGTTCGTGTCCTTCTGGATACATCGTCAGCAGCAACAATAGTCGCTCGTGTATAGGTAAATGTCCTTTACTGAGGTTGCATCACACTCACCCAATGATGGAGACTCTTTCATATCAACAGTGCAGACATAGAAGGTGTCTGCATTTGCTAATGTGATAAGATAAGCAGTAGCTAGTGCTGAAAACATTTTCATACATTTTTAGTGGTAGGAATTTTCCCCTTAGAGTTTGACATAATTCTATTAGAGGGCCAGTTTGCTGATTTTCAATCTCAGTCCTATCATGCTATCACGGGGAGCTAATGCCATTATGGTAGGGAAAAAATGCCTTTGGAGGACGCTATCCGCTTCTCCAATGGGCCCTGTAAAACCTTCGCCAGACTACGTAAAACACGTCATCTGGCGGAGGCCAGGATGCTTGCAAAACTACACTTCCTCAATGTAGGACGCCCGCCTCCGATGTCATGTCTCCTTAAAAAAATGTATGGTTTGAAATGTAGACTGCAGACCTGAAGATAGCCATTGCCATTACCTGCAGCAAAATGGTAGTATTTTACTTCAGCGTCTCTCACTGGGCCGTTCCTTTCAGAGCAAGGGGCGCAATGCATGCTGGGTGTTGTAGGAATGAAGGGGTGAACTGCTCCTTTAACAACACAGAAAATCATTCAGAAAAAGATTACCAAAGAAAGTGCAAAGTGTGGTGAATGTAAACAATGACACTCAATTCTTATTGCAGTCAGAACCAAATCAGCACCAATAAGGTTTTCAAGATCTTGAAGTGCTCATAAAATCTGCTCTTTGTGTCTGGACTTTAAAGTTTAATGCATCTTTGGAAAACAATACATTTAAAGTTTTCAGTATTCTGTTGTCTTTTAAATGTATTAAAAGTGTAATTTGACTCAAAAAAAGTAATCATTTTTAATCCTCTTGTTCTGTGGTTTTGATTCCATGCTGAAGACTTCGACGACTGTTCGATGTGGGGTGTCTGTGACCAGCTGTGCGAGGATCGCATAGGCTCCCATCGCTGCAGCTGTCGAGAGGGTTACATCCTGGAGCAGCACAGATTCTGCAGAGCCGCCGTATCAAGTGAGTGTCATTTCCTCTCGGTTTCAACAGATAGTCTTACATACAGTACGCTCACATTTTGAATGTGTGAATGCTTCATCCAAATGAGGTTCATTAGCATAGCCTCCTTTCCTGTTTGCCAAGCACTGCGGCTGCTTTACTGAGCGTCTGCGCTTCTTTCTGGTGCATTGTTGCGTACCAGAGGTTGTTTTAGTTAATCTCTCGCCTTTGTGAAACATAGAAAGAGTGTTGACTGAGAGGCTGACCTCTCTGCCTTTAGCTTTGGTGAAAAGAGTGTGTAATGATAGTGGCTGGAGAGTACTCTACCTTCGTTAGTCTGAGTCAGGGATTCTGATTCTGTAAATTTCCACGGATATTTTAGCTGAGCATGCAAACTACAAAATTGATTGCTGTTTCCTCATGCTCTGGTTCAAACCTTAAAATGTTAAATGCCTTCTTCGTGCTGTGTTCTTTGTATCCTCTGCAGCTGGAGTCCCGTCCTTGATATTTTCCAATGGCAGAGACCTCTTAATAGGTGACATCCATGGCAACAGTTTGCGCACTTTGGTTCATTCACAGAACAGAGGGGTTGCAGTGGGAGTGGACTTCCATTATAACCTCAATAGGATCTTCTGGACTGATACCATTCAAAATAAGGTACTTTTTTAAAATCAAATTCCCATTCCTGATGCTATTTGTTGGTCTTAAAAAACTGTCTCGATGAAATATTTTGGTATGGCTGAGTAAGAGTAGACCAGTTTCTCGGTTGAGGAAATACTTGAGTTGGACTGGAGGATGAAATTCTTTCAGTTATCCTTTAAAAAATCAGCAATGTTGATACTATAATAATGGGATAGCTGTTGGCTCCTTTGCGGCTGGGTAATAATGAAGGGAAGTAGATGAGGAATGGAATCCAAATAGCCTAATCTTGAAACCTGTCTGATAGAAAGGTATGATGTTCACATACCAGGGTGCAATTTTTGCAACTCGATCTCGTTCAAAGTAATCACGCTGTATTTGTTTTCAGTGGCACTGTCTATCTATATGCATTCTTTGGCCGGCTAAAAAGCCTTTGTTCAACTCCTCAATGTTTTGAACTACTGCCACTGGGGCAAAAGGCTAAGACGTTTCTAAGACTGGGCATCCGATTAAAAGTAGGGAAGGCACAAACAGGGCATGTGAATGCATCCACAAAGGTTAAACTAGCAGGCTATTTCCACATCTTCAGTTTCTCTTTAAACAGGTCAGTTGAAAATGGATCTTGTTTCCAAAGAAGCCTTGCCTGCTAAGGGCTGTAACTACCTAACCAGCGGCCTGGGGACAAGGCTTCCTGTCTGAGAAACTAGTGCCATCATAGTATTAGTGGAGACAGATATAACAAGATAGGATAATCTTTCTCTCTCTCTGCCTTTTAGTACTTACCTATTTTATAACAATGCTCATGTGCACACATACAGTATATGGTGAAATTGTTTTAGTATGCTGTAATTATTTCTCATCATAAAGACATTTATATCTAAATGATACTTCTTAGAGCAAGGACTGGATTTCCTCTCTCATCACTAACATTTAAATCAATGCATGAATGCATCTCTTTGTGGCCAGTGTAGAAAGCAAAAATAGTTACTTTTCAATGTACCTACAGCCATCTGAGTGTTTTACTGAGCATCCTCCCTTTATTTCTGGAGGCACTGACTTACCCTGGGGCTAACTTCCTGTCAACAATGGCATCTTTTGTGTACAGGTGTTTTCTGTGGATATGGACGGTTCCAACATGCAGGTGGTTTTAAATGTATCAGTTGACTACCCTGAGAACTTGGCGGTGGATTGGGTGAACAATAAACTGTATGTGGTGGAGGCCAGCGTCAACAGGATTGACATGGTGGACTTTGATGGAAGTAACCGGGTCACGCTCATCACTGAAAACCTTGGAAACCCTAGAGGGCTGGCGGTGGACCCCACTGTCGGGTAAGCACATCTCCCAATTCATCCTTCCACCCATTCTCAAACCCCACATACAGTAACTGTCGTGCTCCAATGGCGTGGAATAATGGGGTGTGTGTGTGTGTGTGCGCGAGATTAGCAGATTGCCCTGGGTGGATTAGTGAGGAGCAATGTAAGTGATGACCCCCATTGTAATCCAATAGTATAGTTCAAGGGGGGAGGAGAGCCAGGTGGCAGCGGATAATTTTCTTATCGTAAATTAATGTTCAGCTCTTAGATGCAAAACCACCCACTTGGAGTCATAATGTGAGGCTGTGGATGCTAGATTTAAGTTACACGAGGGATCCTATACTCCTGTGAATCCTGTAGTGATTAAACCCCAGAGAGGACTAGATGATTAAATTTTTTAACCTCCTTTCACAGGTATATGTTCTTCTCAGATTGGGAGGGCCTGAATGGACAACCTGGCGTGGAACGGGCCTTTATGGACGGGACCAACCGTTACGGGATCGTTAGAACTAAACTTGGCTGGCCAGCTGGTATCACTGTAGACATCGAGGCCCAGCGCATCTACTGGGTTGACAGTCGCTATGACTACATCGAGACTGCAACATATGACGGCCTTCATAGGTAAATATTTAATGAGTTATCCCTCAAAAAATATGCAGTTTTATTATTTTAATTGACCAGAAAACGTTAAAGCTAATCCTTGAAATTCTGTGTGTTAGCCACAAGAAAGGCCTGTGTATTCTAATAAATCAATGCTCTCAACACTTTTAACAGAAAAACAGTGGTCCATGGAGGTACCGTGGTCCCACACCCATTTGGAATCAGTCTGTTTGAGCACAATATCTATTACACGGACTGGACCAAGATGGCTGTGATGAAAGCCAACAAGTTCTCTGACAGCAGTCCTCAAGTTGTTTACAGTACACCTCAGGCTCCGCACGGAGTAGCAGTGATTCATCAGCTGCAGCAGCCATATGGTCAGTGATCACAGTTCTTATTGTTCATTGTGCGCTATAATGTAAATTTACCCCGATTTTCTGACATGTGACTGCAAGCGTTACTGAAGGAAAGCCATAAATAGGAATAGTTAAAGCAGATTACAATCTATAATTCTTTTCTTATAGTTTACTGGGATTGTTTTTGTTTGCAGTGCCAAGCCCCTGTAGTGTAGACAGAGGTGGATGTGAGCAGATCTGTGTTCTGAGTCATCGGAGTGACAATGGAGGATTGGGTTACCGCTGCAAATGTCGCATGGGCTATGATCTACATGCCGATGGAAAGCGATGTTATGGTAAGAGAGCACAACTGTTATCAGTGTAATTGTTTGTTTCTTAAACAGATCTCGTTATATTTCCTGGTTTAAAGTGGTAATCTCAAAGATCAGTTTCGTCCTCTTTGGCGATAAATGGTAATTGCGGGAGCACACTTGCATGTGTGACGTCCACGGTTGGCTCTACCTGTAACTCTTGATTTTCCTCGCTGACGGTCGCTTTCCTTTTTAGACTGTTTGCCTTCATCTGAGCGTCGAATTTGTGTCTTTTTCTTTGGATTTTCACTTATTTTTGAAGTTGTATCTGTAGTCATCGATCTTTTCTTTGTTTGTTCAGCCATAGCAAATTACTGTTTACTCGCAAAACTCGCAGAGACAGGAAAAGCAGCCGCTTAGCTCCGCCTACCCTCTCTGGCAGACCAACCACTGCTGAGTGAAGGAAAACACGTCACTAACTGGGCGCCGCTTGTGATTTTTTCCGTAAATGTCGCCACAGACAGCCAGTCTGTAATACTGCAAATGCAAAGGCTTTCATCAGTGGGCCATAGGCTCAATCACCATTGTGTTACCTCATTCAGCGATAGATAGTGACTTAACAGACATTTATTTAAATGTTGTTTATTACTTTAAAAAAAAAAAATTATGGAAAAATTATGTTACCCCCTAAAGTGTAAAGTGTTTTCATCTTGTATGTATTTGTGAGGCTTTGCCATGAATGATCCTCTGATTTCCTATCCTTAGCCGTGAGGCAGTTTCTGCTGTTCTCCAGCCAGCTGGCCGTGAGAGGGATCCCCTTCAACCTGTCCTCTCAGGAAGATATTATCCTGCCTGTCACTGGATCCCCTTCCTACTTCGTCGGGGTGGATTTTAGTGCTGAAGACGATGCTATCTTCTTCTCAGACACAGCCAAAGATATTATCTATAAACAAAAAGTGGATGGGACTGGTGAGCATCTTGCAATCGTTCTTGTTGGGATTGTTTAGAAAATCCTTAAAAAATGTACACATGACATCATAACAATAGCGTAATAATCCTAGGTAAGTAGAGTATGAAAAACTACTAGCAGCTAATATGTTTTCCGGTGTTTTCTCTGTGCATACATCCTTGGATAATTTCTTTCCGAGCAGAGAGCTCTACCATGTGATCCGGCCAGGCTTATACAGGGAGTTAAGGGAGTGCCTGATGGGGCCGACTGGTACTATGGGGGAGGGAGTGGACAGCATGGACAGTGTGAAATGGATCATATAATCAACTTACATCTCAAACTAATTACTTAAAAATGAGAATGACAAAATAATCAAGAATGTTTCACCAAGTAGTTTTGATATTTAGCTTCAAAACTGTCACTTAAGCTGTGTTAATGTGTTAATCCATGAGCAGTCAGACCGCACACAAAAAGAAACTCCACTGCTCTGATCAGTGATGTTGTTTTTGGAGCTGCTCTAGTTTTTTTTGTCAGGTCCACATGGGGAAAATGCAAGCTGACAGCCTATTTATTTAAATGTGTTCCTCTTTCATCTCTGTGTAAAACGGTGGTCTGACTGCTTTGATCTGCACAGGCAGGGAGGTGCTGGCAGCCAATAGAGTGGATGGCGTGGAGGACCTGGCTTACGACTGGATTTCAAAAAACCTCTATTGGACTGACCCGCGATACAGGAGCATATCCGTCATGAAGCTAGCCGATAAGTCCAGGAGAGCCATCATACAAAACCTCAACAACCCGAGGGCTATCGTTGTGCATCCTCTCATTGGGTAAATATGAGATGATAAGACTAGATAGTTTGCTTGTACTCCTCTCCAGAGAGGTTACGATGACAATGAAGAGTCAGCTATAAAGCTATAAAAAAGTTGTAGGGATCCATTTAGATTGAAGCCCTCCGACAGCGCCGTACTGAAGCTCCATCGTTACATAGCCTATATACTTGTACACTGAAACACACAGTGGCATAATATAGGTGTCCCAGTGTTTGCAGGAGCTTTACACACACACAACGTTGTTTCGTCCTAGCTCCGCCATTTACACAGATGCCATTCTGCAACTTTACCCCACCACTCCGCCTTCATGACTTTTACACAGACTGGGAGGCATAACAAAGGTGCTGAACAGTTAAAGTGCCTGCAAAGTCATGGTTATATGACTATAAGGCAATAGTCCTACCCATTATATGATAACACACTCCCAATGTATCTGAAGGAATTTAAGCCAGATACAGCCCATGTGTCTGAATGTATGTGTCCGGCGACATTAAGATATGTTCACCCAAACAAAAAATGTCCCCCATGCACGCTCCCACCCGATAAAAGGAAATCCTTATTTAGAACAAGCTGTTGATTCCAATTGCCTCAAAGTCATAAGGCCTCTCTGTCCAACAGCTGAGATTAGTTGAGCGTGAAGGGCAGTATTGTAGAGACCACTAAGAAGTTGGCTTAAACAGAAAAGCTGTACAATGTTAAAGTATCCAAAATCTAAAATATGACGTCTAAATAGGTGTTTTGCTTCGGCATACTATAGATCTCTCAAAGTGTTCATAGTGAGTACATTTTTTTAATTAAATATGATGTGTGGTTTTTTTTTGGCAGATATATATTTTGGACCGACTGGTACCGGCCAGCGAAGATTATGAGGGCTTGGGGTGACGGGTCACATGCCCTGTCTATAGTAAACACTACACTTGGCTGGCCTAATGGCCTGGCTATTGACTGGAGGTGAGTCAAACATCTTTATAGCCATGTAGCTAATATAACTGTCCCACAATGCACCATTTAACCTTCTTTATTACATTTCAACATTTATGTAATTTTTCATTCTTTTACCCATAAATTTTGATTTTTACAGCAGTGGTTTTTCCTCTGACAGCATGCACTTGCTCTCTGCTTTTATCTCCTCTCAGCGCAATGCGTCTGTATTGGGTGGATGCCTTCTTTGACAAAATTGAACACAGTAATTTTGATGGACAGAACAGGATTTCTTTGGACCGCATTACACAGATATCCCATCCATTTGGGCTCACCATTTTTGAAGGTAATAAGCACTGGGAATAAACATCAAGCTTCCTGTACAGTTCCATTTGAGGATCACGTATTTAATCTAAGATCTAAGATCTAGATCTAAGATGTTTATATATTTAAACTGTGGTTTGTTAATCTTGTTTTAATTTTGCTCATGTCGAAAGAGCAGTTAGTGATACCATGAGGAGATGAAAGATACAGTAATCGAGGTTATGCTCTGTTGCTCCTGTGTCATGAAGGCTATGCATACTTTACTGACTGGCGCCTGGGTGGTATTGTACGTGTGCGCAAGACGGATGGTGGGGAGATGGTCGTTATCAGAAGGGGAATCAGCCACATCATGCATGTCAAGTCTTTCAACTCCAACTCTCAGATTGGTCAGTATCTTTATCCACTCTCTCTCTCTTCTCACTCCACTATTCATGCATAGCTGAGACTCACACACGTCAGTCATATCCCTGGTAATTACACTCCGCTCTCCTTCTCAGGTTCCAACCTCTGCAACAGGCAGACGAATCCTAACGGAGACTGCAGCCACTTCTGCTTCCCGGCTCCAGACTCTCAGAGGGTGTGTGGCTGTCCGTATGGCATGAAGCTGTTGCCCAATCAGCAGACGTGTGTGGAGGACGCTTCCAATGAGCCCCCCACACTGCAGTGCGGAGCCAACTCCTTCTCCTGTGGCAACGGCAAATGTGTCCCAAACAGCTACAGATGCGATGGTGTTGACGACTGCCATGACAACAGTGACGAACTCGACTGTGGAGTTAACAGTAATGTTTTTCTTTGTAAATCCAGACCAGAGTACCAGAGTAACACACTGATTCATGCTCAAGCTTATTTGTATTCAATCGTCTCTTTTTTCAGACACCACCTGCTCTGCCACTGCCTTCACCTGTGCCAATAAGCGCTGCGTGCCTGTAGGATGGCGCTGCGACGGGCACAATGACTGTTTTGATAACAGCGATGAGTTGAACTGCCCGACACGGGGTCCTGGATCGTGTCCTGCCAATCAGTTCACCTGTGCCAACAACCGCTGCATCCCACATACCTGGCGATGTGACACTGATAACGACTGTGGGGACAGTTCAGATGAAGCTGACTGCCGTGGGTATCCCTCTATAGGCTGTTAACTTTAAAAGGATTTGCACACAGACTAGTTTTGTTCTCAAGAAGCAAATTACATGCCAGTATAGTGGAGAAAACAGGTATTAAAGAAAGTACTGATAAAGCTTATTTGGGCTTGATGAAAATGTAACTATAGGTTTGATTAGATAATAAATTAACCCATGTTTATGTCAGGTTCCTTCTCAAAACTATTTATAAACTTCACATTTTTGTTCTTCTTAAAACATTTAAATGAATTGTGTTTCTACAAAAAAAAAAACAGATCTTGCAGGCACATGCAATCCAGGACAGTTTCAGTGTCCGGACCACCGCTGCATAGACCCCAACTATGTCTGTGACGGGGACAGAGACTGTGTGGATGGGGCGGACGAGCAGGGATGCAGTGAGTACCTTCCAGTTTTACATTATTTTTACGATATGCTTATCATCTTTTATACAAGTATGTATAAAATCTATAGATGAGATCTTGTATCAGCTCATGTAGGCCTTCTGAATTGGAGCTTTATCACACTTTCCCAATAAAGAATTAATTCATTTGTTCAGTCATTCATAAATTATTTCGTGCATTCAGCAGCGTCTGTCTGCATCAGCTGAACATGCTCAAAAAGGTCAATTGAATTCTCTGTAAAATTCAACAAGCATTTGCTAAACCTCTTAGTTTATTGATCCCATTACCTGTGTTGCACAACAATTGAGCTCAGCATACTGTATATACGAAACCGCGGAAATAGTGGATACCAGGTTTAACTTACTCAACTGGATTTTTCAGTCTACAACTGCACTGCGAATGAGTTCAAGTGCTCCAGTGGTCACCAGTGCATCAACTCCTACTACCGATGTGACGGAGTCAATGATTGCAGTGATCGCTCAGATGAGCATGGCTGTCGTAAGTATTTAAATTCTGCCTTTGTGTATAGGTTATATTACTGGAGCATCACTCAGTCTTTCACCAAGGTTACTAATATATATAATTTTTCTCCGTTGCTAAGTAACTGTTTTTTCTCCTCTCAGCTACGAGGCCACCTGGGATGTGCCACCATGAGAGTGAGTTCCAGTGTCAGTCAGATGGGAGCTGTGTCCCCTCGACCTGGGAGTGTGACGGTCATCCAGACTGCGAGGATGGCAGCGACGAACACCACGCCTGCCCACCTCGCACCTGCCCCTCCTCGCTCTTTCGCTGCGACAACGGAAACTGCGTGTTACGCGGCTGGCTTTGTGACGGGGACAACGACTGCAGGGACATGAGCGACGAAAGAGACTGTCCCACGCCGCCTTTCCGATGTCCGAGCTGGCAGTGGCAGTGCCCTGGCCACAGCTTGTGCATCAAACTCAGTTCAGTGTGTGACAACACTCCTGACTGCCCCAACGGTGCTGACGAGTCTCCTCTCTGCAGTAAGTCTGATCTTTGCTTAAGCCTGGAACATGTTCTTTATCCACCAGCGAGACTTGATTGTTTTATTACATTTTGCTGGCCTCTTCAAATTCTATTAAATTTCACATCCCATGACAAACAGGATCATACTCTCTATTAATTTTATTGACATTCTTGTTTTCTGTAAACAGAAGGGGCTTCATTTTTGTGTTGAATGTTATCTGTTTGTCTTTGAGTTCTTGTGTTAAAATCATGCATGTGTGTGATCTGAGCTGTATTAACCTGAAAATTATCTTTGATTGTCCTTTCTTGCCTTTCTCACTACTTTCAGACGAGCCTTTGCCAGGTAGGAACAAACTCTCAATCATTGGTAGAAATGCCGCAAGTAGTTTTGATTCATATTTAACAAAGACGTTGTCCCTATTAACTATTTTGATATGTATAGATTTGTTTCAAAACATAATCAAAGAAAGCTGTTCTTGCTGGTAGAATGAGTGTGGGAATAATTGCACCAAATGTGTATCAATGTAGTTCGTTGGCTCAGAGTAGCACTTCTAAAGATGTAGTTAGTGCTTGTTGTTCGTTAGAGAACGTATTTTAATTCATGTGTTGCATGAGTTATGATTTAGATGATTGATTTCCGTTTTGGGGTTTTAAATTGTGCTTTCTCTGCTTTCACCTCAGATCAGGAGAGCTGTTCTGACAACAACGCTGGCTGCACCCACGGTTGCATTCAAGGTCCGTTCGGGGCCCAGTGCACATGCCCTGTGGGTTTTCAACTGAGCAATGACTCGAAAACCTGCGAGGATGTAGATGAATGTAACCCCCCTGGACAATGTAGCCAGCACTGCTTTAATGAAAGAGGCTCTTTCCGCTGCCACTGCCAGGATGGTTACACTCTCGAAGCAGACCAGCGTACCTGCAAGGCCTCAGGTGAGGAGGCTTAAACCTACTTTACATGGAACTTATTGCTCCCCTGGTAGTTGTAAAAAAAACTATAATTTCATAATGCAGTAAAATAGGAAATAGGCCAATTACCTTTCCCACAGTGATTTGGTTGTCAAGATGATTAGCGTATACAGTACAAATCTCCGCTGTGCAGGGTAGGAATGAGCAGTGATAAAGGGGGAGCCTGGCCCCCAGACTGTGAGACGGACACAATGTCTTTCTTCTCCCTTGTCTCTCCCTGCTGCTCTGATTTCTTTAGATAAGACAAATAACATATATGTCACTCACTGGCCATCAGCGGCGTAATTAGGACATAATCACTAACAAAGGGCTGTTTATGGGGAGCGTGCCTGACATGAGCTCCTCTTCCACACAGATAACCCGCTGAAAGGCTCTGCAATACAATAGGTCATTATTTGGACAAAAGTGCATTCCCTACGGATGGCCATGTGAGCAGGGTCTATTTAGTGGTCCTGGTGTAGGGTTTTGGTAGACATGTGAAAACTGACAAGTGATCTAATTAGCATGAGAAAGGACATGAAAATATCTAACAGAGCTTTGATGTCTGTTTGCAGATTCTCGTGAGGCATTTTTGCTCGTGGCAAGCCGGAATCAGATCGTTCAAGATGACATAACCGCTCAGCCCAATGTGGTCCGCTCACTTGTTCGAGACGGACGCAACATTGTGGCCCTGGATTTTGACTCGGTCGCTGACCGTGTGTACTGGTCAGACACGAGCCAGGACAGGATCTGGAGTGCTAACAAAAACGGCAGTGACAGAACAGTGGTGAGTTTACTGACATGATGCACTGAAACTCTTTATGTTAATTCCCAGCTCATAAACATTTTTAACTAATAATGAGTCTCTTGCGGACAGATATTTGACAGTGGAGTGACTGTGACGGAGAGCCTGGCTGTGGACTGGGTGGGCAGGAACCTGTACTGGACTGACTACGTCTTGGAGACAATTGAAGTGTCTAAACTGGACGGCACCCACCGCACTGTATTAGTCAGTGAAAATGTCACCAACCCCCGAGGCCTGGTGCTGGACCCCAGGGATAGGTACATTAAATATGTGTGGAATGTAATGCATGGTCTGTTATGGTGTCTGCTCGGTGTTAAAAGTGTTTGTTTTGCAGTGCTCACCTGATGTTTTGGACAGACTGGGGGAGGAACCCTCGCATTGAGAAGGCCAGCATGGATGGCAAATTGAGAACTGTCATCATAAGCAACAAGCTGTACTGGCCCAACGGTCTAACAATAGACTACCCGAACAATTTGTTGTACTTTGCTGATGCCTACTTGGACTTCATTGACTTCTGCGATTATAACGGCAACAACAGGAAGCAAGTTCTGGCCAGTGACCTGGTGAGTGTATGAGAAGGAAGACAAATATCTGTAAAGCTCTTATTTATGCTGATCATCTAAAGTGAACAGAGCACGTTTAATTTCCTTTTGAATAGCATGTGTAAGACACACTTTTTTTTCTTTTGCTACTCTCTATGAAAAGGTACTGCAACATCCCCACGCAATTACCATTTTTGAGGATTTTGTGTATTGGACCGACAGATACATCAACCGTGTGATGCGAGCCCATAAGTGGCATGGGGAGAACCAGACAGTGATGCTGTTCAACCTCCCTCAGCCCATGGGTCTGGTGGCAGTACACCCAGCCAGGCAGCCAGCAGGTATGACAAATATAATCCATAATTCTGCATCAGTATTTGCTGATGCTGACCACTGCGTTGGCCTGTATCATGCTATGCAGAACCTATGTAGTTTACTCTGCTGACTCTTTGGGAATGCGTGTGTGGTTTGACCAATTTTAGGTGAAAATCGCTGCTTGAGGAGTCCCTGCACTCATATCTGCTTGCTTTCCGCTGTGGGACCGAGTTACTTCTCCTGCGCCTGCCCCTCAGGCTGGACACTGGCAGCGGACCAAATCACCTGCACCAGAGGTATGCTTCTCTGCCAAATGGAGGGGAACACTCATCACTCAGTTTGATGAAAAGGAAGTCGGGTCAAATGCAGTTGATAAATATATTTACTTATAAGCTGTTAATCTAAAAAAGCCGACCAGTTGCAGCAGAAATCCTGTTTTTTATATCATTTATACGAAGCCGTCTCAGTGTCGGTAAGAGGACAAATCTTTCAAAATACTAAACTTGCATCAAAAATCACTCCAGGTACTTGTCAACAGTGTCCCATTTAAATTCCCTTGTAAACTGCTGTTCCATTCATAAATATTTAGAATCATATAAGCATGTCTTTCAAGGTCTTTAGAAGACAAGGGACCTTTAATTCAAAGTCCCCCTTAGGTCAACAGCTTAACTCATCTCAGGTTTCAGCCCATTCAAGCCAAGCAGAACTCAGTCTCCCCCTGAGGCCGACGATTATCCAAGAATGAAAATGCCCCACAACCATTCATCGATTCTAATCTCTGACGACAAAGCAAATCAGATTGTGGAAACAACTTTCACCAGTCAATCCTCTTTGGAGATAGATCAGGATTCCTATTTTGCACCAGGTTTCAAACATTAAAAACAAAGATTATCATGGACTAAATCTATATCCTGTAAACAGGCTGCTTTCCTAGCGCTGTTTCAAATGAGTTAAGTAACTTTTGTAGGATTAAGTAGTGCACAGCTTTTACGCATATTCTCGTCCTAGGGAGGTTTTGTTTTACTGTAGAAAGAGCTTCTTTTTTATTGACTGTTTTTGTATTACTTTTGTAGTTGAAGATCCTTTCCTGGTGGTTGTGAGAGACAGCATCATCTATGGCATTTCTCTGAACCCAGAAGACAAGAGTAACGACGCTATGGTCCCTGTTGCCGGGCTTCAGAATGGCTATGATGTTGACTTTGATGACAACGAGCAGGCAATCTACTGGGTGGAGCACCCTGTAAGTTACTCTCCAAAGACCCTTTTGTCAGTTTCCTTGATCTTAGTTTGCTACAGTAAATGGGGAACGTGTGTGCTGCATAGAGACGCATATTTGGGATAAGAGTAATTATTTATTATACACACTAATAACTCAATTATAACACATGAATTACTCTGCACATCCACACTCTGCACTGGTTGAGATGAATCTGTCTTCCTTTGTTTGCAGGGTGAGATCCACAGGGTGAATTCAGACGGTACCAACAGGACAGAGTTTGCACCTGCAGCCATCCTTGGCTCCCCTGTCGGCCTGGCTTTAGACTGGATAACAGAGAACCTGTACTACACCAATCCAGCCACACAGTCTATTGAGGTGAGTAGTTGTACTTTTTTTTTAACTTTATTACACATTCACTAAACTAAATTGAGTATTTTTAGTGATTGCAGTTGTAAAAGAAAAACAGGAAAGTCCAAATAAGGGCAGTGTCACAACACAGCTGAGCGGTACGGTAATTGCACTTTGTTTGTTTTTGTGCTCGGCTAGGTTATGAAGTTGAGAGGGGAGGTACAGTACCGGAAAACTCTGATCACAAATAACGGCTCTCCGACTGGCGCTGGAAGTCCTCTTGGCATCGCAGTGGACCCAGCACGTGGGTAAGCCCCATTTAACGCAGTCCTGGCACGGCCTCTCGTCCTAACAGCTACTGAGCTCTAACAGCCTCCTCATCGCCATCTGCTCTGCCTCTAGAGAGAAGTGAACGGTGTTACTGAATAGCCTGCTGCACACTCAAACCCCAGCAGCGAAGAATAGTGTACGACATGAATAAAAAAGAAAGACCTTGAAACATTTTTTAACTTGTTTGAGTATAAAATGTACACAAGGTATTTAAAGATGTATAGAGATCCATGATTTTGTAAGTAGTATCAGAGAACAAACTCTAACCTCTGTTCTTGTTTTCTTGAATGTTTTCCCAGCAAACTTTACTGGACAGACCAGGGAACAGAGAGCGGCATCCCTGCCAAGGTGGCATCTGCGGACATGGACGGTTTAAACCCTGTCATCTTGTTCACCAACAACCTCGATCACATTGAGTTCCTCACTGTGGACATCCAGGAGAACAAGCTGTACTGGGCTGTTACAAGCACTGGCATGGTGGGTCGTTACTGTCACAGCTCTCAAGAATCACAATCTGTTCATTTTCTTTAAGTCAACCTCATTGTAATATGGATAACTGCACAAAACCAATGTTTAACTGGCTGTCTGGCACGTGAATCTCCACAGATTGAGCGAGGTGATGCAGATGGAAGTAACCGCATCACCATAGTAACAGGCCTGTCTCACCCCTGGGGTGTGGCTGTCCATCAAAACTACCTCTACTTCACTGATCGGGACTTTGAGGTCATAGAGCGTGTGGACAAGTCAACGGGTGCCAACAGGGTTGTGCTGCGAGACAACATTTCTGGACTCAGAGTCCTGAAAGTGCATTACCGTGAGAGTGAGTGAAACATCCTCCTCCTCATTCATTTCTCAGGTTTTTGTTGCTTTTGCTTATTTGTCATACTGTATCCTCTCTCCAAACTCAGCCTCTGCAGGTACATCCAATGGCTGCACCAACAATATGGGAGCGTGTGAGCAGCTGTGCCTGCCTCGGACACAGGGGCTGTTTACCTGCGCGTGTGCCACAGGTTTTAAACTGAACGCTGACAACAGGACCTGCGCTCACTACCAGTCCTATGCGGTCATCTCCACTCTGTCTGCAGTCAAGGGCTTCAGTCTGGAAGGGGCAGACCACTCTGAGGCCATGGTGCCCGTGGCTGGGAGAGGTGATTCTCATAAATGACCTATTTCTGTGCAGTATGTTCCATAGGTTACATTTATTTTAAAAGTTTCTAAAATGTAAATAAGTCCAGTTCAAAAGAAAAAAAGGAGTACATGGAATAAATAAGTGATTGACAGAGTAACGGAAAATTACATTTCAATATGGTTATAGTGTTTGGAGAAGTGATTTTAGTCTCTAATGACTGCGTTATCCTCCTGCAGGCCGTAATGCTTTACACATCGATGTACACATGGCTTCGGGTTTCATCTACTGGTGCGACTTCAGCAGCACCGTGGCGGCACAGAACGGAGTCAGACGGATCAAGCCAGATGGCTCAGGATTACGTAGTATAGTAACATCTGGAATAGGTCGCAACGGCATACGAGGAATCGCTGTGGACTGGGTTGCAGGTATGTCATTGTGCTATATGATGTTTCAACACAGTCTGCAAGAAGTGTTGATGGACGTCACTTCCCAAACAAAACCATTCTTTTAAGATTTTCTTTATACATCCCTTACGTGCCCTCCTGTTCAATTTATAATCTTTGTTATATATCATATATTTGTCATTAATTCATGTGAGTTACTTCCTCAACACTTAATTAGATACAGGTTAAATAGGCTTGTTATTTTGATTTTTGTTTTGAAATGGATGTAGATTAAGTTCAGCCCCATCAAAGCATCCTTCAGTTGTATCATAGCGTTGGCGGCAGACAGCCTTTCTGGGTGACGTAGGCCTCAGGCAGCAGACTGTTGAGTCAAAGTTGAAGAAGCTCTATCAAAGTGCTGAACTCAGAGAGCAGGCAGATCAGTTCCACACCAGTGACAGATGGATGATTTGATCAGCTACTTTAGATTAAATTAGAGACAGCAGCAGGCAGGAAAATCTGTTTGCTAGTTACTCGTTTATAAGTGCATCTCCATAAATGAAGACACAAGAGAGAATCTGTTGTGATTGTGATAAAAGACCTCACGATTTACATGGTGCCACTCTCTCCTCAGGAAACCTGTATTTCACCAACGCCTTCCTAACTGAGACATATGTGGAGGTGCTCCGCCTGAACACCACTTTCCGCAGGGTGCTGCTGAAGACCCAGGTGGACATGCCACGCCACATCGTGGTGGACCCAAGAAACAGATACTTGTTCTGGGCTGATTATGGGCAAAACCCAAAAATTGAGCGAGCACTTTTGGATGGAACCAACCGCACAATTTTAGTGTCGTCGGGGATTATTACTCCTCGAGGTCTTGCTGTGGACTGGCAAACTGGCTACATCTACTGGGTAGATGACTCCTTGGATATGATTGCCCGTGTCAACCCTCAAGGAGGGGAGACAGAAATAGTGAGGTATGGCAGTCGCTATCCAACTCCCTATGGAATCACAGTGTTCGAGAGTAGCATCATTTGGGTGGACAGAAACCTCAAGAAGGTGTTCCAAGCAAGCAAAGAGCCTGGCAGCACAGAGCCGCCAGCTGTCATTAGAGACAACATCAACATGCTGAGAGACGTGACCATCTTTGACCAGCGTACCCAGCCGACCACTGCACAGGAGCTTAACTACAACCCCTGCTTAGAGGCTAATGGAGGCTGTGCCCACTTCTGCTTCGCCCGCCCAGCGACTTTAATAGCTAACCTGGAGAGAAAATGCAGCTGTGCTTTTGGGAATCTTGCAGCAGATAACGAGAGCTGTGTGGTGTCGAGGGATGATTATCTCATCTACACGACTGAGAGCACCGTGCGCAGCTTGCGCCTGGACCCAGAGGATCATGCTTTGCCTTTCCCTGTGGTCAATGTGCCACGTACGTCAGTGGCTCTGGATTTTGACCTCACAGACAGGAGGATCTACTTTACACAGAGCTCAGGCGCAGGAGCAAGCAAGATCAGCTACATCAGCTTGTCCTCTCCCACTGCAGCTCCTGTAGTGGTGGCTTATGGTAAGTTTTTAAGGTTACACGAAAACACACTTTCATTTATTCCTCTTGGAGTTTTTTTTTTTTATGATGTTACTTTGGCTCCTGTGTTTGGGCAGATCTTGGGGCTCCTGATGGCATCGCCTATGACTGGATAAACAAAAGAATTTACTACAGTGACTATGTCAACCAGAGCATCAGCTCCATGTCTGTGGACGGCTCTCAAAGGACTGTCATCGCTCATGTGTCCAGGCCAAGGGCGATCATGTTGGATCCCTGCAGGGGGTGAGGCTAAAATAACAGACAATCTCTTTTTTGATTATATTAAAACAAGATTAAAATTAATAATCTTTCCTTCTTTTAAAGATACATGTATTGGACTGACTGGGGAACCCATGCAAAGATTGAGCGAGCCACTTTAGGTGGGAACTTCAGAACAGAGATTGTGAACAGCAGTCTGGTGTGGCCGAATGGACTGACCCTGGACTACGAAGAACAGAGGCTCTATTGGGCAGACGCCAGCTTGTAAGATCTGAAAAATTGAAAAAAAAACACTGCTGAAATATGTGTTGTGCTTTTCTATAAGCTTCTGCTATTATCATCATTTTCCTCTGCCATCAGACAGAAGATTGAGCGATCTTCTCTCACGGGGGCCAATCGGGAGGTGATCGTCAGCACAGCCATCTACCCCTTTGCTATGAGCATGTTTGGCCAGTTCATCTACTGGACTGACTGGAACACACGCAGCATCTATCGGGCCAACAAGCACGACGGCTCTGACCAGAAGGTCATGATTCAGAACCTTCCATCCCGGCCCATGGACATCCACGTCCTGGCCGGCAGGAAGCAGCAGCAGTGTGATAGTCCCTGTCAGCAGTTTAACGGAGGCTGCAGCCACATCTGTACACCAGGTGCAACCAGTTTCATACTGTCATTTTATTTTCTATTAGTAACTGAAACCCGAGCTATTTCTATAAACTGTTCTGTGCAATTTCATCTTGTTAGGACCCAATGGAGCTGAGTGTCAGTGTCCATCAGAGGGCCGCTGGTACCTGGCTGACAACAAGCACTGCATCCCTGATAATGGGACTCGCTGCCAGCCAGGCCAGTTCACCTGTATGAACGGCCGCTGTATTCGTGCCCAGTGGAAATGTGACAATGACAACGACTGTGGAGATGGCAGCGACGAGTTGGAGAGAGTCTGTGGTACGGTTTTCCTTCAAAGCCTTGAATAGACGTGTTCCATTGTTTTTGTCCTACTACTCTTTGGTCCATGGATCAACCTGATTCTCACTGTTGATTATTAGACATAGTCCTCCTGCATGATTGAATCCGAACTCTCCTTTACGCACTATTCAATGCAATTCTTAATCTTTAATCTTCACTAACGTGTTCTGTATCTTTGCTTTAACAAATTGCAATCTTAGGACCTAAACCTGACTTCAACTCTGTCGGTGTGTATGCTTGCATTAACATTCACCTAATCAATAAGTATTAACATAAATCAACACTAACAAATCAATGTTTTTATATCTTTGCATGCAGTCCCACAGCTGCTGTCATCCTTTATTGCCTTGTCAGGTAAAATGTGCTTAAATCCGCCTCCTTTCTTCTGACCCCGCTCTCTGTCAGCCAGAGCTCTGACCTGTTCTTCTTTCTGATTGGCAGCCTTCCACACCTGCGAGCCTACAGTGTTCACTTGTGGAAACGGCCGTTGCGTGCCCTACCACTACCGCTGCGACCACTATGACGACTGTGGAGACAACAGCGACGAGGTGGCCTGTCTGTTCAGACCGTGTGACCCCAACACAGAGTTCAGCTGCAACAATGGCCGCTGTATTGCAAAGGACTATGTTTGCAATGGCATCAACAACTGCTATGACAACGGCACTTCTGATGAACAAAACTGCCGTGAGTCTCTTAAGGAGGACGATGTAATAAACCTAATAGTTATCACGTATGTTCTGTAAATATGCCCTAACCTCTGATTATTACAGCTGAGAGAACCTGCCAGCCAGAGCACACAAAATGTCAGTCTACCAACATCTGCATCCCACGTTCATACCTGTGTGATGGAGACAACGACTGTGGGGATATGAGCGACGAGAGTCCCACACACTGTGGTGAGTTCAGCATCAGTATCATTATATTGTAATGATAAACACAACATGGTTTTCTCTAAGGGTGCTTTCACACCTGAAGTCCAAATCAAAGAGTAAATTGTTACAAAGTTGCATTTTGCCTCGAGTTTGGTTTGTGTTCACACGGCAGCTTTTACCAGCGGACCACTGCTCTCTGATTGGTCAAAATTTCCATGTGGGAAAACTCCCTGAAGTAAACAAAGAGAGAGAGAGCACACTCCTCAACCACACTCAACCCGATCACAGACTTTAATGTTCTGTTTTACTTTTAACCGGCATTGTTCCACAAATCGATCACCTCTATTCTCCTTTAGTTAATTTATTTATAATTATACTATCATAATTTACTCTTGTAAAAGTTGTTTGGTCAGTCCATATTTCTCTTTCCTCGTCGCTCCCTCACGTCTTTCCTCTACTCATCTTGCTGCCTGGCTGCGTGGCTCTCTCTGCAACTGTCAACACCTGTTAAGAACCCACAATGCACAGTTTTTTGATTTGTTTCCTATATTAGCTTCTACTTTAGGTCCGTTTATGCTCTCACCTGAATTCGGCTTTACTCCGAAAGTCCAGACCAAAGCTGTCAGGTGTGAAAGCACCCTAAATGAGAATTAGATTAATATTTCACACACTACATTATCATTTTGTGGCATGCTTAACAAGTGCTGTATTGCATGACTGTAATTGACAGATCCATCAAAAGGGAGTATTGTAAGATAAGATAAGATAAGATAGAACTTTATTAATCCTAACGGAAATTATAGCAGCAGATAGCTCCAAAAATGCAGTACAAAATTAGAGAAATACAAAAAACAACTCAAATATAAGCGAAAATATAAAACATAAAGTCTATTGGTTAATGCAAAAGTGAAACAAAGTCAATCAATATTACAACAGTTATCTACAAAAGTATGCAATGTGGTTTCTGACTTTTACATATAAACATTAAACATCAAACCTTAAAAAGCAAACATCTTTTTCTTGTCAAATTTAGATTTAGTAAGTATAAATTTGTTTCCTGTTAATTTGACCCACAGTAGTTTGTAGGAAATAAATAAATATTCTCAATCTGGATTAAGTTATGAGAAAGAAGTTATAACAGACTCAAACAGACTTCCCCCACCCTTCATCACCCTGATGAGAATCCCACACTGTCAAGTCGTCCGTGTGATTTCATGCCTGTCTTCTATCTCCTTCGTAGCGACATCCACATGTTCCCAGAGCGAGTTCCGTTGCTCGAGCGGCCGCTGCATCCCCGCCCACTGGTACTGTGATGGAGGGGCTGACTGCGCTGACGGCTCTGATGAACCCCTCTCCTGCAGTGAGTGTCGCGCAACTCTCTCACCCACCCCGAAAAAAAGGGCCTGTAGGCTTTGTGTTTCTGCCCCCGCCCAGCTATCAGCTGCTCGGTTTATTGTGTGTTTGTGTCAGTGCGGCCAATCTGCATCTGTGTGCTGGTGAGAGAGTGTGTGTGAGTGATGTAGCAGAAAGTGCGAGTCAGTGGTGTATTTCTTTGTTGACGATGTGGTCAGTCAGGCCTCCTATTGTGCGCCGCATTCCTCTGTGCTGACGCCCCTCAGTGTCCTCTGACAAACAGCACCTCCCCCTCCCTTTGTCCATCAGGGGTTACAGAGCCTCACTTTGGCTTTTGTTTAGATAGCTCACCATGCATGGGAATGTGGAGTTGCCATGACTATTTTGAAAGCTTTGCCAATGTTGTATTGTGCCTTACTTATTAGCTGAAAAGCAGTGGGGGGAGTACCTGAGGTAATTAGCAATCACAAAAAGGAAAAACATTTGTAGAAAATAGGGATTCACATTTACACTGAATCTAACTTATTAAACAATATATTAAAAGACAGTAATGTGCTGTTCTATCTAGTTTAACGTTGTGATTTGTCTCTGCAGCCACACAGGCCAGAACCTGCAACTCAGACCAGTTCCGCTGTGATGACGGCAGGTGCATTGCCTCATCCTGGATCTGTGACGGGGACAATGACTGTGGAGACATGAGCGACGAAGACCAGAGGCATAATTGTGGTACGCATCCTTCATTACCTCTTTCCATGTCTTCTTTCTCTTTGTCCTCTTCCACGTTCTCTGCTGCATCTCCTCCCCTCGCAGCCTATCCTCTTGTTCCCCATCACTCCTCCACTTTTGCCCCCTCCTGCTTCCCTCATCCTGTCATTATTCAGGACGCTGATGGATTAGGATACACACCACTGGGGGAGTGTTGTGTGGGAGACACTGGCAGTCAGTGCCTGGTATCTTAGTCTCCTGTAGAAGGTCTCCATCCCAAGGAGCTGACATTCCTGATTTCTCCTGCCTCACTCGTTACTTTGTGCATGTCTCCTTTCTCCGGGCTTCCTGGCTCAGGGTGGATCAAGACTCTTATGTCTCACCAATGTGTGCTCCAACAATAAGGTGCCTGAAGCTAAAGACTTCAGCACAGCCTGAGCCTCTGTAGGAGACTCACTTCAAACAATGTGCATCAATCACGTTAGATGGATAAAGAAGTTGAAGTCACGGCTGTATGTTTGGAAATAGAGTTTGGAATGTTCGGACTGCCAAAAATGCCGGTTACGCTGGGTCATCACCATCATTATTTAACTTCTGTAAATCCCCATGCTTTATTTTGTTTTGTTTTTTCCAGGCAATCGCACATGTTCAAGTTCTGAATTCACCTGCGCGAACAATCAACCACCGCAGCGCAAGTGTATCCCACGTGACTGGGTGTGTGATGGAGATGCAGACTGTGCAGATGCATTAGACGAACATCAGAACTGCACGCGCAGATCCTGTGGCATCAACGAGTTCACCTGCAACAATGGCCTCTGCATACGTAGCGCCTACAGGTTAGAAATTGCATCATTAAATTAAATCTGCAATCAGCATGTGTGGCAATTCGTGTTCACCTTTTGTGGTTTAAATCAGGTGTGATCGACGAAATGACTGCGGGGACGGAAGCGACGAGCAGGGCTGCACGTACCAGCCGTGCCAGCAGCACCAGTACACCTGCCAGAACGGCCGCTGCGTGTCCCACGACTTTGTCTGCGATGGCGACAACGACTGTGGGGACGAGTCTGATGAGCTGGAGCACATGTGCCACACGCCAGCCCCCACCTGCCCCCCGGGAGAGTTCAGATGTGACAATGGACACTGTATCCCCCTGAGCCAGGTGTGCGACAGGAGCGATGACTGCTCTGATAACAGCGATGAGAAAGGATGCGGTGAGTGTGAGTTTCGCATGTTCCCTCTAGGGGACATGTCAAAAAATGCTGGAATACAACCGCAAATTGTCATCAGGAAATGACTGTATGGCAGTTTAGACAACAACAAATACCTCCTCCCAAATACCTGGATACCTGTGCTTTCTGTATTTAGCAACTTAGTTGATATTGTGCTTCTTTGACTGTAGGTGTCAACGAATGCACCGACCCATCCATCCATCACTGCGATCACAACTGCACCGACACACCCACCAGCTTCATTTGCACCTGTCGCCCCGGCTACCGCCTCATGTCCGACAGCAAATCCTGCGACGACATCAACGAGTGCGCAGAGACCCCAAGCGTGTGCAGCCAGATCTGCGAGAACACCGTCGGCTCCTACATGTGCAAGTGCGCCCCGGGATTCCTCCGAGAGCCGGACGGCCGCAGCTGCCGCCAGAATAGCAACATCTCGCCCTACCTCATCTTCAGCAACCGCTACTACCTGAGGAACCTGTCGACAGACGGGGAGGCCTACTCGCTGATCCTGCAGGGCCTGACCAGCGTGGTGGCCATGGACTTTGATCGCGTCGACAAGCGGCTTTATTGGATTGATGTGAGCCGCAGAGTGATCGAGAGGATGTCTTTTAATGGCAGCAACAGAGAGGTGGTGGTCAATGGAGTTCTGCACGGAGAGGGCCTCGCAGTTGACTGGATAGCGAGGAAACTTTATTGGGCCGACAGCTTTTTGGATTGTCTCAAAGTGTCTGAGCTGGATGGTCGGTTTGTGAGGAAACTTGCTGAACACTGCGTGGACGCTAATAACACCTACTGCTTTGAAAACCCAAGAGCCCTCGTGCTGCATCCAAAATATGGGTGAGTGTAAGGAAAGGAGGATTAATTAATATAATAGAGCCCTCAAATTATTATGTACTATTAAATATAGAGATATAATTATCATGTATTCTTTCTTGCCTCCCTGTTAGTTACGTATACTGGACAGACTGGGGAGACAAAGCCTTTATCGGCCGTGTTGGGATGGATGGTACCAACAAATCAGCCGTCATCACCACAAAGATTGAGTGGCCCAATGGGATCACCATTGACTACACTAACGACAAGCTCTACTGGTCCGATGCTCATCTCAGTTACATCGAGTAAGCACACACGTCAGGAAGTGATCACACTGATTTTGCTTTCAGTAAACAGACTTGTAACCACTTTTTTTTCCTTCCTCAGATACTCAGACTTGGACGGTCGCCACAGACACACGGTGTATGATGGGAACTTGCCTCACCCGTTTGCTCTGACTGTGTTTGAAGACACTGTATACTGGACCGACTGGAACACGCGCTCAGTGGAGAAAGGCAACAAATACGACGGCTCGGGTCGCCAGCTCCTGGTTAACACCACTCACAGACCGTTTGATATTCATGTTTGTCATCCTTACAGGCAGCCTATTGGTGAGTCACGCATTCAAGAGCTGTTTCTTAACTCAACACACGTTGATTTAAATACAGGTATCAACCTCAAGCTGAACAATACCTGGCCTCTGTTTGCTGATCGCTGATTGTGGCTCTTCCTCTTGACAGGAAACAACCCTTGTGCGGTGAACAATGGAGGCTGCTCTCACCTGTGCCTCATCAGTCACGGGGGGCGGGAACACACCTGCGAGTGCCCGGACCATTTCCTGACTGTCCAAATAGGAGGTGTGAGCCGATGCCTTCCCATGTGCACCAGCACCCAGTACAGATGCGCTAACAATGAACGGTTCGTCAATATTTCTCTCTTTGTGGTATGCTGTTTGTTAGCGTGACAACCATAAACAATTGGACAGTTTTTCTTATAACTATCACAAAAGGTTTTTAATATTTTAACCTACCCGGAAGCAGGTTTTAATTTCCTTTTCCTTTATTAAGAAGGAAAAAAGCATAGGAAGCAGTATGTACATTGGCTGGTCACTTAATCCATCATCTCTCTTTTCAAAACACAGGATTATGCAGTTAATGTGTCCACAGTGCCCCCTGCTGTCTGTATCATAATATAAAAAAATGTTAGATGCTACATAAGCCACATTTAATTCCATACCAACTCCCAATTCCCAGCCTTTCATAGAGTTGTGTGCATTAAAAAGGCAGGGTTATATATATATTTAATGGTTCAAGGAAGTTAAGTAAAACACATTTTGGATGTTGGATGCTGAACCACCTCTCCTCCAACAGATGTATTCCAATCTGGTGGAAGTGTGACGGTCAGAGGGACTGCAGAGACGGTTCAGACGAGCCCTCCACCTGCCCCGCTCGCCACTGCAGGCTCGGCCAGTTCCAGTGCAACGACGGAAACTGCACCAGTCCACACTTCCTGTGCAACAGCAACCAGGACTGTCATGACGGCTCGGATGAAGACCCTGTGCTATGTGGTGGGTTGTGTTCTCTTAAAGCTGCATCATTTTAAATCCAAAATTCTACATTTGTTATTGCTTTACTTCAATTTGTTTCTGATCTTGTGTGAAAACTTGTCTTTCCTTAGCCACACACCAGTGTGAAACCAGGCAGTGGCAGTGTGCGAATAAACGGTGCATCCCTGAGTCGTGGCAGTGCGACGGCGAGGACGACTGCAGCGATCAGTCCGACGAGGACCCCGCCCACTGCTCCGCCAGGACCTGCAGCCCCGGACAGTTCAAGTGCCGCAATGGACGCTGCATCCCTCAGAGCTGGAAATGCGATGTTGATGATGATTGTGGAGACAACTCTGATGAACCGCTAGAGGAGTGCAGTAAGTTTATTTACTCTCAATCACTGTCTTTTGTAATTAAAGCAGGTGTCAAACTAACAAGATGCATCTTGTGTTCATGACAACCATGGTGTATTCTCCGCAGTGGGACCTGCATATCGATGTGACAACCACACAGAGTTTGACTGCAAGACAAACTACCGCTGCGTGCCACTGTGGTCCGTTTGCAACGGGCAGAACGACTGCAGAGACAACAGTGATGAGCAGGGCTGTGGTGAGTTAGCAACAACCATCCTTTAGACACAATTGAAGTCGTGTTCAAAGCGTGGCATTGACTTGAAGACAGGTATTTAAAAGAATTGGATATCAAGTCACCTGTATTTGCTTATATGACTCCAGAGATCACAGTAGATTTTACAGCATGGAAACAAGATAATGTTTTTAAAGACTGAGTGAAGGGCAATTAGCCAACACCTCAGCCTCCTGTGGAACATTACCCAGTGAGGTAGTGGGAGGTGCTGATGGAGAGAGTCTCACCACTCACCCTCCCCCACCATTTGCCTCTCCCTGAGAGCACCGCAGATTTATGAGCTGTCCGGTGGTACGGCTCTACATACATGTGTGTGTGTGTGTGTGTGTGTTGTTGCTCTGTCCTTGCGTGGGGGCAGGGTTCACACAAGCCTCTTTGTACTTTGTTAGGATCCAAACACACTCGCCGCGGTCCTCCCGTCTCTTATCGGAGGCCCTCACTCCATTAGTGCCATGCCCGCGCAGCACGGGAGATCCGTTGCTAATCTTCCTGTAAGAATGTAGCAGATGGGCCAGGTGGAGGGCTCGGGGGGCAGGACTTGCTCACACTGAGATATCTTTGACCCCCAGCACCGTGTGGTAGAGACGGCTCAGACCGGCTCTCCTCCACTCCTCTCCCGTGTGTGCTTCTCATCTCCTGTAGTCTTATCCTCTACAGAAACACACCGGTTAGAGGTCCAAAGCATGCTGCTCTCCTCCCTATAAGGCTAGTTTAATTAAAAAGCAAGATGCCTTTCATTTCAAACCAACAAGTCCAAATATTGGCATTCAAAGCTTTATATGCAGACATTCTGTATTTTCAGAACATCAAAATGTTCCTTACGTCTAAATCTTGTGTTCTCCTTCTTCTGCAAATAAGTATTTTTCTACTTTATGGGCCGTATTAATATTGCCTCGCATATAGCTCAAATTTATGCTACCTAAAAGACTTAACCACGGCTGCACGGTGGTACAGTGGTTAGCTTTGTCGCCTCACAGCTAGAAGGTTCCCAGTTTGAGTACCAGTTTGGACATAGGGGGCCTTTCCGTGTGGAGTTTGCATGTTCTCCCCACTGGTGCGTGGGTTCCCTCCGTGTACTCCGGCTTCCTCCCGCAGTCCAAAGACATGCTCGTGAGGCTCATTGGTGACTCTAAATTGCCCGTAGGTGTGAGTGCGAGCATGAAAGGTCGTCCGTTTCTGTGTGTCAGCCCTGTGATTGACAGGCAATCAGTCCAGTGCGTACCCCGCCTCTCACCAAATGACAGCTGGGATAGGCTCCAGCTCCCCTGCGACGCTGAACAGGATAAGCAGTATAGACAATGGATGGATGGAAATGATTGAATATGCCCCTATTTGTATTTTCTTTTACATTTTTTACAGAGAGCATTTTGCTATATTATAAGTGTTGGAAAAAAATCACCCTTATTATCTTGTTTATAGATACAATTCTTATCATCATCCTCCAAAGTCAAAATGAACAGAGAGGCCAAGTGCTTCATCATTTTCACATGCTCAAGGGATCCTTAAGTTGCTCTTAGAGTTGAAAAATAGTCACAGAAGAAGAACTTTATTCAGACTTTCTGAGGTAAAAGTATTATAACCGGTGTTTCAAAGTAAACCGTTTTTATAATCCTGCACCTCTCCATCCCAGATGAACTGACCTGTGACCCTAGCGGAGACTTCCGCTGCGACAACCACCGCTGCATCCCGCTGAGATGGAGCTGCGACGGGGACGACGACTGCGGGGACAACTCTGATGAGCGCAGCTGTGGTGAGTGCCCTTTAAAGTGACATCACTCAGCTTCGTTTGAGTACCGAAGATAGCGTGAACACTGAAAAGCTGGGAACACTGCTTTGATATCGTCAAGTGTCTGTTAAATAGATTTACTGCGGGATTGTTTCTCAGCTCCTGCGAATTGTCTAAATAAAAAATGAGTGTTGATTGCAATTAATAGTCCTGCTATGATTTTATCAGACGGCGGGGTGGTTTTGTAAGAGGCTCGACACTTGAGCCGACGGTGGAGCGCTGAGCGAGGAAGCCTTATCAGCTGCTAGAGAAACAAGCTGTCCTCAGCGTGTCAGAAAGAGGGAGTAAAGGAGTCTGTCACCCTTTGCCCTGGAGAATTTAAACATGTCTCAGAACATGCCAGTTAATAGCGATTATGTAGCCTCTCAAAGGAGGAACAGTGATGGGGTTAAATCATGGTAGTAACGCTCCACTTGTTGCTACGCAGCTTGAAGTTTGTCTCTCGTGAACTCATGAGCTCACTGCAGAGTAATGGGAGAGGATGCTGCTGGTTTTAGTGTGGCAGTCTGGTGTTGAGAACCGTGTCAAAGTTAAATTCAAGATCTCCCTGATTGATGTGTGTTATGGAAGTTATTTTGATTCCTCACTGTGTGATTTCTGTTTTCATGTTTTCCCTCAGCTCCACGCGCGTGCACAGAGAGCGAGTTTCGCTGTGATAATCTGCGCTGCATTCCTGACCGTTGGGTCTGTGACCATGACAACGACTGTGAAGACAACTCGGATGAAAGGGACTGTGGTGAGTGGAGGCTCTTTGTTGGCTGGCTGTTTGTGAGTAACGGAGGGCTGCACTAAACAAAGAAGCAATAAAACTTCAAGTATCGAAGCATAGAATAGACAGACAGGACCACCAATAGTCATCTATTCAAAAATAGGTTATTCACTGGCCTGCACCCTGCTTCCTCTCTTAATGTGCTTATAGAAAGCATCACTGGTTGTCACGTATCTAAATGTTATTCTATTTGAGATTCATGAAATAAAAGAAGATTTTATATGTAGGAATAAGAAAAAAATGTCTTTAATTTCACTTGCTAATTGTTTCTCTATTGTAGACAATGGCACAGCTCACACTCTCCTTTCCCATGAGTCCAGTATGCTTTGAATTAATGCTACATTCTGTGCTTGCTTGGCTGTGCTGCAGAGCTGCGGACCTGTCATCCAGGTTACTTCCAGTGCTCCAGTGGACACTGTATTGCTGAACGCTTCAAATGTGATGGGAACCCCGACTGTCTGGACTACACAGACGAGACGTCCTGTCGTAAGTGTCTTGCATTTAATGTTCTTTTTTCTTCTTATTGATCATTTCTTGGAGTTAGGAGTTTAAATATCAAACTTGAATAAAGAGAGCTGTTCTGCATTTCAGCGACTCGCTTTCCCAATGGCACCTACTGCCCGACCTTCCTGTTTGAGTGCAAGAACCACGTATGCATCCAGCCGCACTGGAAATGTGACGGAGACAATGACTGTGGAGATAATTCAGACGAGGAGCTCCACCTGTGCTGTAAGAAAAAAATACACCTACAAAAGTGCAGCACAAACAAAACCGAGGCTCATTAGGTTCTCGCCACAAGAAAACTTAAGGCTCACCTTTTGTAAGTGAATGTGTCTCTGTTGATCCGCAGTGGAAATCCAGTGTGAGAGTCCGTTCCGTTTCCGCTGTGAGAACAACCGCTGCATCTACAGCCACGAGCTGTGTAACTCTGTGGACGACTGCGGTGATGGCTCTGATGAGAAACAGGAAAACTGTAAGTATTGTTGCAGATGTTCTCATTTATCTTCTTAATCTCATGCAAGCTTCTACTTTTCTTTTCATAACCTAACTAAATAATCTGTATGGCATCAATCAAGCTGATATGTTTCTTCCCCTTTAGGTCAAAGCCCGACTCATGGACCCTGCTCTGATGAAGAATACAAATGCAGTAACGGTCAGTGCATCCCTCTGCAGTACGCCTGTGACGATTATGACGACTGCGGAGACCAGTCGGATGAGCTTGGCTGCCGTGAGTTCATAACAAAGACCTTACCTTAGCATAAAACTGGATCACCTGTAGGTGCTTTAGTTTCCTCCTTGAATGTGTACTTTGACATTCACAGTGTGTTTGTATTTTCTCGTGTCAGACCATGGCAGCGGGCACACGTGCAGTGACAACATCTGTGAACACAACTGCACAGACCTGACAACAGGAGGCATGCTCTGTTCATGCAGGCCCGGCTACAAGCCAAGCCCGACAGAAAAACACAACTGTGAAGGTAAATTAAACATCAGTTACACTCACACAGAAGTACGTCTCTACATTCAATTCAATGTTTTTCCTCTTTGCATTTCTTCCCCTTTCGACAACAGACGTGAATGAGTGTGAGGTGTATGGCACGTGTCCTCAGGAGTGCAAGAACACAAAGGGCAGCTACGAGTGTTTTTGTGCTGATGGCTTTCTCTCTTTTGGCGAGCCACACGGGACAGAGTGCGCCGCCCAGGGTAAGAGCTCGCAATCGCACACAAAAGAAAACAAAGTTCTGCCTCTGCATTGAAATCGCTAAGAGCATCTTTCACATCTCATTTTCTGTACAGGAAACCCACCAGTGCTGCTCCTGCCGGACAACGTTCGCATCCGTCGTTTCAACCTGTCCTCTGAGCAGTACTCTGACTATGTGGACAACGCTGAGCACATCCAATCCTTGGACTACCTGTGGGATCCGGAGGGAGAAGGACTCAGTAAGACCTTTTAATGTTCTTATTTTTAACTGCATTGAATATAAAATCAACAGTTAAAATAACCTTTATCCCCTGATGTGCTGTAGGCATTGTGTACTGGACGGTTCTGGGTCGTGGGTCTCAGTTCGGATCCATCAAACGTGCCTACATGACAACGTTTAACGATCACGGCAACAACCCGGTGAAAGAGGTGGATCTGAACCTGAGATACATCGCTAATCCCGACGGCATCGCTTTGGACTGGGTTGGCGGGTAACTCACCAAGATCATGACTGAGCTATTGCAGACGTTGCTTTGATTTTTGATCAGTTTCTCAGTATGTATTTGTCACCTTTTACAGGCACATTTACTGGACAGATTCAGGCACCAATCGGGTTGAAGTGGCCAAACTAGATGGTCGTTACAGGAAGTGGTTGATCCACACAGACCTCGATCAGCCTGCTGCGATAGTTGTCAATCCATCACTCGGGTATGAAACAAAATAACCTGATGCTTGCATTCTTTATTCCTTGAAGAGGCTTTTTGTCCAGATAATAAAATAATATTTCCTCTCTGTGTTGGCAGAATGATGTACTGGACTGACTGGGGCAGGAAGCCCAGGATAGAATCAGCGTGGATGGACGGGCAGCACAGAGAGGTGCTGGTGAAGGAAGAGGACCTTGGCTGGCCTACTGGTCTGGCTGTGGACTATTTGAATGGAAATAGGATCTACTGGTGTGACTCCAAAGAAAACATCATTGAGTCCATGAAGCCTGATGGGACAGACAGGAAGATCGTCATATCAGGAGGTCAGCCAGTTTTCAGATATAACAGTGAAGGTGATTCAACATGCACAAAGATTTACATTTTAATTATTGTGTTTCCTCTGTTTCAGACATTGGGCATCCCTTCAGTGTGGATGTGTTTGAGGGGCATGTGTACTGGACAACAAAAGAGAAAGGTGAAGTGTGGAAGACTAACAAGTTTGGGAAAGGAAATAAAGTCAAAGTTTTAACCATCAACCCCTGGCTGACTCAAGTCCGCATCTACCAGGAGCACCGACACAACCAGTCAGGTCAGAACACAGAGGGGCACACGTTAAGGTTGTGACATGACCCAGTCCATCTTTATGATTGATAATTGATGTTGCTCTTTCCTCTGCAGTACCCAACCCTTGTAAGAATGTGTGCAGTCACCTCTGCCTCCTGCGTCCTGGCGGCTATACCTGCGCCTGCCCGCAGGGCTCCTCTGCAGTTGAATTTGACTCCAGTAAATGTGACGCAGGTAAACGCGCAGCCTGAGTGCGTCTGCTGCTTGTTTTATCTCATTTTGCATTCATAAATCCATTCTTCACACGTGCCTGGCTGGTCCTGTGTGTTGTTTTGTGAAACTGTGCTGTGATATTGTTCACTGTTGTTGTTGTTGATTTTGTGTATGCCTGGCTTTTGCTCCTGCAGCCATTGAGGCACCTGTTGCAATGCCCCTTGCATGTAGATGCATGAATGGTGGAACCTGCTACACTGATGAAGGCGGTCAGCCCAAGTGCAAGTGAGTTTAGTTGGTGCCATTAACGGCAGCGATTGATTGAGTCTCCATCAGTCATATTCACAGGAATGCTTTTGTGGTATTTTAAAATACACTTCAGGAAGTTGTTTATCATGTTCATAATGCTTCCTGCAGATGTCCGTATGGTTATTTGGGCAGCTATTGTGAGGTGGGAAAATCAAGAGGAGCTCCTGCGGGAACAGGTACTGTAATCAACCCTTTATTTACTTATTGTCATTCACAATCAGTTCATTGCACACACTAGCTCGTAACATTTTATCTCCCCTTTAAGTTGAAGTGTTGACTTAACACATTCTTCCTCTACTCTGGTTAATATGTGGGAGCTGACTCACAGTAAAAGTCCTGATCTGTTGGCTTCACTGGAGCAGATCAGGGCCAAACGTGAGGAAGTCACACTTCTTGCTTATCTTGCTTAAAGCTACTCCAACAAAACAGTTTGGCAAACAGTCCGCTCAGCAATTTGTAATGATGTTGATCGGCCAAACTCATCACACATTCCTTTAATAAATAGCCGAGTAATACTTCAATTGATCACTGTTCAACTTCTCGGCAATCCAAAGCACATAAGCGTTATTTAACGTGATAGGAATGTTTATGATCAGCACCTTATGGCAGGTGTACAATATGCAGAAACTGAATACACTCCACTCTTCCTTCAGCTGTTGCTGTTCTACTGGCGGTTATTATCATCCTGATCACTGGAGCCCTGGCAGTTGGGGTTTTCCTCAACTACAAACGAACAGGATCTTTCATCCCTTCCATGCCCAAACTACCCAGGTAACTTGGTTTGATGGAAAACTGCGCTAAAGTTTCTGAACGCAGAATTTAGATCAGAGTTCAAGCAGCAGTATTTTGTTATTTTCCAGCCTCAGCAGCCTGGTGAAGTTCCCTGACACGGGGAATGGGGTGACGTTTCGCTCCGGTGATAACGTTGATCTCGGACCTTCACGCATCGGAGTGTCATTCATTGACACGGCCATGCAGATGGTGAGTGCTGGGAGGATGCTCAGTAGCAGTTAATATTTTCTCAAGTCGCTGAGAGTGTACAATCAGCATTTTTTAAACTCAAAACAAGGTTTATGTGGTAATTATTGTCAACTTAAAGTGTTTCGCACTCTCTAGGACTGCTTGTATCAGCAGTACTTGAGAAAGAAGTTTTGAGAGTGTAAAAATAAATCTTATCAATCTAATATCCCCACAGGATGAAAATTTTTCTGTTGAAGCCGGGAGGCAGCCAATCACATTTGAGAACCCTTTGTACGCCACTGCTCCTGTGTCCAGTGATCCTGCTGTCATTCATGCCACACAGGTACTCTTACATACATTTCATGTCAGAATGTTTAAAGGGTCTATCACACATGAAATAAATGATACTAACCCACATAAAGACTTCCAGTAGTTGACAAATCAGACATACTTTTAACCATGTGCAATACATGGTTAGGTTGTTTTTGTATTTTCCACATTTTTCAACATTAAGTCCTCTTTTGTTAGTTTTACATCCTCTTCTAAAATCATTATTATAAGGAAGAAAACACAACAAGAGGTAATTTATTTTGTATTGTTCACTGTTATTACATACTGTAAAGTATATGTAATAACTCCTACCAACAGGTTAGATTGTTTGTGAGCCTGACAACTCAGAATTCATCATTTTGAACACATTTTATTTCACTATTGTTATATGATCGACTCTGGGTCAAAAAACAATTAGTTGCATGGATATCTTTTCAAGATCCAAATGTGAAGTGATAGCAATGGAGTTGTAATGTCCATCTTTCAATCCATTATCTATAACGCCTATCCTGTTGGGGGTCTTGGAACAGAGGGTGGCTGGAGCCTATCCCAGCTGTCATTGGACGAGAGGCGGGGTACATCGCCAGTCAATCACAGGGCTGACACAGAGAAGCAGACAACCTTTCGCTCACACCTGCTGGCAATTTAGAGTCCCCAATTAACCTAACGAGCATGTCTGTGAAAGGGAAGCGAGAAGATGCATGCTCGGGGAGAACATGCAAACTCCACAGAAAGGCCCACCTCTTTCAAACCCGGTTTCAAACTAGGAACCCTCTAGCTGTGAGGCGACAGCTCTAACCGCTGCATCACTGTGCAGCCCAGAGTTTCACCGTTTTGTTCACATTTTTTCTTTAACAAACAAGGAGATACCAGCAACGTATTACTTAGGAAGACAGTTTGTGGTCAAAACATTGTCATTGCCACATAGAATAGATGAAAAACAGTGGAGGTCTTATGTGATCCCTCAGAATCAAAGATTAATGTCATTATTGTGCAATTGGCTGCTGAAACCTGACAGGACAACCTGCCTCTCAACAGGTGACCGTTAACATGAGCGGCGAACAGCTGGAGAACAACTTTGTGAACCCGGCGTATCGCGCTGATCAGGGCGTGGGAATCGTGAACACAACCTCCGTCAGCGCCAAACCTGTACAGGTGAGTCTCTTATGTCCTGTGTGTGTGTGTGTAAAACAACATAAGCTCAATTATTTGTGTGTGATGTCATCTTTTTTGTTTGTTTGCAGGAGTCCAGGTGGAGCTTGTTCAAGCGGAAATTAACGCCAAGCACCACGTTTGAAAACCCTTCATATTCAGAGGTAATTTGGTCACAATATTCACATTAAGAGATTAAGAAGACACAAGGCAGAAGGTTCATTTGTGTATTGATTTGCAGATGAAGGATGAAAAGCCTGTAGGAAGCAGCGGGGACTCCTCCGCCCCTGAGCCGTCTCCGTTTGCGCCCCCCGCCAAACCTCTGAAGAAAAATCGTCCGAGCGCCTACTCGCCTACAGAGGACACTTTCAAAGACACAGCCAACCTCGTGAAAGAGGACAGCGACGTATAACCCCCTCTCTCACAGATGGGGAAATGAAAAAAAAAAAAAAACACGCTTTGCACAGAATTTATTTTTTTATGCAGCCTGTGTACAAACTCAAATTGTTGTAGGAGAGAGAAACACATTTCTATAGAATGAGAAAAAAGTCTGGTGTGACTATGCCTTCTGATATTTCTTATGCCAATTCTTGTGTTAATGTTTTCTTTATTCTGATGTACTATATGTATATCTTTGCACTGAAGCTGCTGATAGAAATGTTAATAAATAAGTTGTATATTTGTAAATTTGAACAGTAAGATTTTTGTCAGAAAATATCTTTGTAATAGATCCTATGAATAGTTCAACATAAACACGATAAGAGACATAAAAAGTGAGCTGCATTCTGAATGTACAGTACTTACATGATGGAGGGTTATGTAGTAATTATATTTTTATTGCCACTGAACAAAACTGAAGATGTATTTACTTCCTCTTCATGTTTATATACCTCATTTCAGGGCTGGAAACTTAAAGCAACACAGTAATAATTGGGTTCAAACTTATCCAAACTTATTAAATTCTACCTTTTGTTTCCCAGACTTTGAATCAACGCGATCATGCTTGTTGTATTGATATCGGAACAATGGCCGAAATGGTTTGGAAAAATACTTGAACGTGCTCCTGTTTATCACATGGAACTGAATTTACATAGTTGATTATCTTGACATGACCCGAGGATGCCGATGTAGACAGATGTTTTATAAATTCTTCACAGAATGATTTATTTTGTATCATAATGACGACAAATAAAAACTGTATCTGTGATCATCCACAACATGCCCGCATGGTTTTAAATTGCTGCTGCTGAAACATGAATGAATAAATTTCCTATTTTGTAACACTGTCGTGACACTTGTTTTTTACCTAACAGAAACTTTGCAGCGCCTACTAGACTGTTCTTTCATCCTTAGGTGAAGGAAGAAGCACTTTGACCACAAAGTCAGACACAAATGGCGGCATGTAGGACAGAGGAATCCATAAAAACTTGGCATCCCAGCCTGCACTATAACGTGTGCGAGGGAAGCGGGCTGTCAGCGCGTGCTGCATACACCTGGTCACTTTGGAGAGGTCTGCACTGCAGAGGAGGCCCATAGAGAAGTCCTGAGCTTTCAGATCTGAGGGGGAGAAACAAAAGGAGGAAGTTAGTATGTTTAACTTAATTTATTTGTTGCAAATGTCGGATCCCATCGGCTATAGTCTGAAGACGATATAGCCTCTGCGGACAACGGTGAACACGTCGGGCGTGTCTGGTTCAGCCAGCGGTTACAGATAAACAACTTCCACACAAGACTTCCTTTTCCGCGTGCTGCATTATTTACAGAAGAAGAAACCGTTTTTCTTGGGATTTACTTTAATTAACGGGTCTTACCTTTGCCGAAATTTCAACATCCTAATGCAGATTATTAAAAAGTAAAAATGAAGCTTTGTCAGGTCTGTCCTCAAGAGGAGAAGAAAACGTTTAAAATGCTCGTTTGTTGAACGGAGGTCGGACTGATCATTTCTGATGCATTCAAGGAAGTCTGGAAATCTGAGTGCTGAACGGCTTTCGTGACACAGCATCAAGGGAATTTATCTTAAGTTGAATATTATTTTCTGCTTTTGCTCTCCACACGTGGTTTTTCCTACATACGCAGCAGCCTGCTGATACGTGATTGGTCAATATTACTCGGACTACAAGCGTAGTACAAACAGAAACCAGAACACTTGCCATCCCTTAAATCCATGTCCCTGCCTACAGATTCTACATTTCTATGTAGAATAGAAATGCAGATACTACATTTCTATGTAGAATCTGTAAAAACAGATTAATATGTTGCTGAATGTGATGATGCCACTCACAGTCGTCAAAGTACGTAGCCCCGTAGGAGTCTTTGACACCCTGAGGGAGGCGGGCCCACAGCCTCCTCAGGTCTGGCTCAATGAGATCCAGCTGTGTGACACCTGTCTTAAAGAAACCCGGTTCGATGATGCTCACTTTGACCCCAAACTCTTTCATGTTAATCCTGGAAAGAAAAAGAAGAAGGGCATAACGTTTCTGATGTGTAACTGGAAATCTGCATATAACTCTTAAAGCCTGCTTTTTATTATTCATTGTTTAAGATGAAGCCAGTTGTTCCCAACGTTTTGGCTACACATCTTCAGACTACTATGATTTGTTATCAGTTCCATCCAGCACCTTATTCCCCTCTAAACTTCTCACATGGTTTAATTTAAAGACCTGTTATGGGCATAAAGATACTTAATGTTCTTGCCTTAATGCTTAAAGACTCCCAGCACTTTAATTTAATCATATCTAGATGTCCCCTCCCCAGTGGTATCTAAAACATATATTTAGTATTTCTTTCACCGTGACAGCAGCATTGCCTTGGCCGTAAAGAAAGTGATGTATTTGTTGGTTTCTTATAACCTCTTCCTCGTCCTAATCTTCAGAAGGTGTGTGATAAATCCTGAGGTACCTGAGGGAGTCGGAGAACGCTTCCACTCCATATTTGGACAGACAGTATCCTCCACCAGTGAGAGACAATCTGCCTAGCACACTGGCCACGTTCACCACCCTGCCCCGCGCCTTTTTCAGCAGGGGCAGAAACTGGAGAGTGACGTCAATGACTCCGATCAGATTCACATCCAAGACCTTTGTGAAGTCCTCGATCTGCATCCACTCGACCGGTCCGATGGGTATGGACCTGCCGGCGTTATTCACCAGACCCCACAGACCTGCAGAGACACAAGGCAGCAGAAGACGGGCTGATATCAACTTTGAACCTCAGATTAAGTCTTAGGAGTAAAAAGGCCTGGATTCCCGGCACTGTTTACGTGTCTATATTGTATTTTAAAAGGCTTCTTTTGCGCACTACATAACAACTTCACTCTGGATAAACTACTGATAGTACTGCAGTAATCACTAATTCTTTATCATACAGTTATTTCCGACCAAGTAATCTGATTGGATAAGAGGCATTCCTTGAGTGCTGACACAGAGGATAAGATCAATGGGACTTTTCACTCTGTATCACTCCGCCTCAGCCCCATGTTCTGAATAGTTCCTTAACATTACAGCAGACCGTGTATGTTTATATACCTCTGAATCACACAGTAGACTCATGATGCTAATTTAAAACATACAGATAAACATGATTAAAAACAGCTGATTGGTGGTCACCTGTAGACACAGAGTGCAGGAGAATGTTTGGGTTGCTTGCCAACAATAGTCCAGTTTTAGTTAAGTTGTGGAACTAGTTATAGGCTGGGAGCCAGGCCCAGCCCTCAGGATGTTTTAGCTACCTGTATGTAGGTATGGAATCTGGCAGGGTGAGTCCTGAAACGTATGGGAAAGTAACAAAATAAGACTTAGGCTGCCATTTTATTTTGAAAAATCAAAAAAAATAAGGACTGTCCAATTGACATATGCTCATCAAAAATGAGATTAAATTAAAATTCACTATCTCACATGTATGTAAATAACTGCCCAAGTTTAGCTTAAATTTGAGCCCAAGATGACCTTTCTGTCTTCAAAATGACCCTTTCTATGACCCAAATGCTTCATTGTACCTCAAATCACAAAGACCAGAATTGTCAGTTACCAGCCTTCCAGATGAGTTAAAGCACGTCTCTTGTATCCAGCAACATTTTCACCTGTACTGCTACTACTGCTATCTGGACTTAAGAACGTAAAACATAAAACACTGAATACTATAGTAGGTAAAAATTAAATTCTTTAATTAAATTGGGAAAAGGTATGTTGTTTCTGCACAGACACCAATACACTCAAGCTGTGAGCAGTTAAAATTATAGTAACAATGCAGACTAACATGACCACCATAAGATCATGAAGCCAGCAATCAATATTTAGGAATATTTTAGCCTAGAAAGAAAGAAAGAATGTAAACAGGGCCTGTGTCTGTCTTTAATGTGCGGCGCCTTGTCACTAAAACGTCCTCTCCATGTCCTTTTCACAGGTCTCCTTGGCTGCTCTCGGCCCTTATGGTGGGCAACATGGAAGGTAATACCCCTACTCTTTTAGTTGATGGAGCAAAAAATAATCTATTGATGATTATTACTTTTTACTCCTATTTACCGCTTGGGTTGTTTAAAAGCAATATTATATGGGAGGTCGTGATGTTGTACTGAATATCATCATGCTGATTATCTGCGGCACTCGGCCCGCGGTCTCATGCTATTGTTTGTTTGTATTAGGCCTGGGACCAAGTGTTATTTTCATTATTGACTAATCTCCCAATTATAATCATAAAATAATGGATTAATCATTTTAGCCGGGCTGTGCAATGTTATAAAAACATTAGTTCAATCATTAGTTTTATTCCACTAATTCTCCAAAACCCTGAAAGATTCACTGACTAACTTAAAGGCTGAAATCAGAGAACGTTTGACATTTGTTCATGTAAAACACTTCAAATGATTGTAAATAAGATCATCTATAATCTGTCATATTAAATAGATAAGTATTTGTAGTCATATACGTTTATGTTTCTATGGCATGTTTAAGAGTCTAATCATATTCTTGGTCTGTTTTTACATTTCTAAATTGTGTTGTTTTTACACCAGCACTTGAATAAACTCTCTTAACGTTATATCCTCGTCTTACAGTTATGTAAGGAGTGAGACGGACATATCTCACATTGCAGGGGCCAGAAAACTAATGAGACTCTTCTATATAATATGTCTGCAGCGGAAATGTTGTATCTAATCAGTGTTGCAATTCCTAAATATTGCACGCAACTATGGAGATTAATATAGAGTACATACTGTTTGATAAATATGCTCTCTCCTTAGTTAAGTCCACCAGACCCAAGACGGACTAGAAACTAAAACTACAAGAAAGCTTTTAAAAGTTTACATCACAGTCAGGATCAGCTTTTATCAATGTATGGGTCAGATTTATGTGTGAGGAAGCTTTACTGTGCTCCTGGCTGTTTAAACTCAGCCTATGATGTAAGTATTTTCAGTAGGAGGATGATGAGTCGATGATGGGATGGTCCAGGTTGTCTTTATCTCCTCCTGTGCCTCACTCTGACTGGCACCCCTATCTGTGTGAGCATGTGTGCCCCCCGCCGTCCGCCCCGCCTCACCTCGCTCTCCGACCTCTCCTCTCACAAACTCCACCGCCCTCCCGATGCTCGCTCCGTCTGTAACATCCAGCAGGAGGGTCTTCAGCCTGGTGGAGGCCGCCGCCGCCGCCAGATCTGCTGCACCTTTCTCAGTGAAACAGGCGGCGATGACGTGGAAACCTTTTCCATCCAGCTGCCTGGCCACCAAGTTCCCAAAGCCACTGTCGCAGCCTGTGATGAAGACGTGTTTGCTGCTGAAGCCCTCCACCCGATAGGAGTCTCTGATGAACCAGCGGATGAAGGTGAGAGCGACCAGAAGTGAAGCACAGGACAAGGCCGGGTGCGAGAGGATCACCTGAAACACACAATCCACAGCTTTGACTCTTTTTTTCTTATAAATATTCAACACATATTTCCTGTAAAAAGTGTAGAAAACAGAAGGGAATTATTGTGCAAATAGTGCAAACAAAGAGAAATCTACTCACCTCTAATAAACATGTTGTTAGATTGTCAGTGGACAACTGCAGGGAGAAACATAAAATGTATTTAACACCAAAACTTTGCATAACTACAGTCAGTACATGTACTCAAGTTTCCACGATACATTCATAAAATAGAAAACCTTGTGACAGATTAAACTTCTGGTTTACAAACTAATTCAATCAATGTCCTTCTCACATTTCACATGTTAATGTGTTGTTGGCAGCAATGACACATTTCCCCTCTTAACTTCACTGGTGGCTTGATTAAAAGATTGCTTGAGGCACAGAGGTCAAACTGGCTAGTATTATATATAGAGAGAAAACTTAAGCTACATTTACGTATTTAAAACTTTCCTTAAATCATATCATGACCCCTCAGATTCATCTTGAGGCCTTTTGGAGGCTCCTGACCCCTAGATTTGAAAACACTGGACTAAACAATTAACATGTCACATAATTTAAAGTAGAAGACAACCTGGAGCAGCTACAAATGCAATAGTATTAATAATGTTATACTGGCTGGTACTTTTAGTTTCTCTTTGACATTCTGGTCAAACACTAAACACAGACCATGTCTCCACCTTTGGCTCATGCTTGATGCAAACTGTTTGAACCCCAGGCTCGAGTATCTTTTTGTTACCAAGCTAAACATGTTAGAGCTAACTCGCTGTGTCCATGAGCTTCTTTATTGTCTGCAGGGACTTTATCTACCGGCTTAGCTACAACATTATCTAGGTAAACATTGTTAAGCAATAGCTTTCACGTCTGATGCACTTTATCCTCATTAATCCTAATCCTTAAAGGGTAATAGGAGCAGTACAAAAAGAAAACCTCGACTACCGAACAGGTAAAACGGAAGCTTACCTTCAAATTTACTTTTACTAGAACAGAACGTAAACTGAAACAATAGCTGCAATTAAGTGCAACTCAAAACCCGTTTTTTTAACTTGAATATAAACCCCTTCAATTTATTTTTTAAAAGTACTTAACCCCACAGACTTGTGTCAAACAGTACTACATAGGCATATGTCTGTTTAACCAATTTGCTACGAGAGCAGCCTGCAGCTACTTTTTGAAGCTCCGGCGCCCTCTAGTGGGATAATCTGGCCATGGCAGCTGCCGCACACTAGACATGTTACTACCTTATTTATACAGTTTGTGGTTACTACCAATGTTTTAACATAATGGAGGGTTTGTTTAATAATTTCCCAGGGTACCAACAGGGTATTAACTGGTATACATCTGTTGTACAATAATCTATGTGCTAATAATTACGTAACAAAAATCGTAGTATAGATTAGATAAGATTGGTTGTGCCTATTCAAAGGAAATGAAAGAAATGACAATATTTACTTAATGACAGATCAGTTTCCACTTGTACTTCATAATAACACAGAGGCACAGCTTAGGTAACCTGTAATTTTTTTTAAAATATATATTATTTACAGAAGATTTTAAAATATTAGTTATATATTTAACTACCAAACAGTACAATTTGGTCCATACTGGCCTGCAGTAACATGTTCGTAACATATGAATGCACCGGCAAATCAACAACAACAATATCACTCACAGGGTCAATGTGTTTCCATAATAACAACTTTTTTATGAGCATTTTGTTGCTGCAAAGTTGGAATGATCTTCAGACCTCCTCAACCACTGTGCTATAACAATACACAAGAGATTCACTGAAACAACAACCATTCACTTCTACTGTAAGTGGTTTATTAGCTTTTTAGCTTATAAATCCAATTCAGTACATTTATTTTTGTTGATATGGTCCTTTAATGCAACACTTTTCACTAAACTACTAGAGGGCAACTTATCTCACTGTCTTGTTTTGAGCAAAAAATAAATAAACAAAGCAATAATTCACTAAAATGTTCATTAGTTAGCAAGTTACTGATCAGCTAATATCCAATGCTAGCCATGTGTGCGCTCCTAATCAGAATCAAAGCCAATTAACACCTATTTAGGATGTAGAATGTGTAACAATAAGGCAAACATACCATGGCTGCAGGTCTTTAGATGAAGATGTTTAATGATCAGGGAATAAGAGTGAACTGCACGCAGTCAGGATCCTCTCTCCGTCAACAGCGAAAGCTTCCGCTGAAGTTGTGTTATTGTGTCATGATAGGTCAGTGTGTCTGCTTACGGAGTCAAGGTCCATCGTGTGTATAACAGCGGGGCTGAATGTTTCGCCAGCGTGGGGATTGTGTAATAGACACAACAAGATTACACGACCTCTAGTTGTGATATATTCACCTTAAATCCACTTTTGAAAAACCTCGGCCCAAAGGTTACAGCGACGCACTGTTCACTGTAACAGCGCGTTCTCACACACAGAACATATTGTTTTCTATGTTTGATATGAAATTAACAATGTGAAGAGCAGGTTTAAAGAGAAACCTCGGAGCCAAAGTCCATTAAGAAGAAAAGCTTTCAAGTTTCGTAGAGGTGTGACTTTGTTCAGATCAATATCATATGACTTAAAGGGGGGGGTATTATGCTAATTTTAAGCTTTACTTCACCCAGGTTTGGTCTGGACCTCCATCAATGTAAAATTATATACATGTTTTAAAATGTGAAACAGCATAATACCCCCTCTTTAAGAAGCAAAGGCCGTTATCAGTGCTCTGTGGTCACATAACACTTTATTTAAATGTTTTTTATCTTAAGAAGTATGTAAGAAGTATATAATAAAGACGCAAACAAGTTAAATAATACAGAAATTTTGATTTATTTAATGATTTATTATAGATATAATGCTGTCAGGGGTTAAGTTAAGCAAATATTCTACATGTATTGAATTAGTGCTCTTAGTGTTGGACTTCAACTGTACAGAAACTACAGTACAGATACTATTGGTCTGGGGCTACTTTTGTAGAGGAATCTGTCACATATGAAGGAGGGCATGTAGGAAAAAGGCAGCCAGATGAACTTTGCGTCCCATCCAACAGTGTAGCGCGTCCGAGGATGGACGGCAGAGATGGCGTGCTCCATAGAGCTGACCACCTTCATCAGGTTCCTGTCTGCCAGCGTATTAATCCTCTCCTCACACATATCAAGAGCTGAAAGAGAAGCATATTGTATTTTACAGGCACGTACATTTCTAATTGGTTCCTATGTATTTTGGCACTGAAGGTTCAATTGTTGCATTACTAAATACTGAATGGACAGTTTAACAATAAGTTAGTGATTATAAAAGATTAGATTGACAAGCAAACATTTTCAATTCAAAATATAAAGAATAACGTCCGTATTCATCTAAATTAAACTCAGATTTATGTCCACTGTGTCCAATAATAGATAAATACCATGATATAGTTCTTTATAGAAAACTGTATTTATTGTTTTTTTTTAATACGTATTTATTATGTTGCAAACATTGTTAAAAAAATGTCTCTAATGATGCAACATTTTGATCTTCTTGGTCGGTTAAAACGTCACTGCAGCTCGACAGAAAACACTTTGCCCGTAGTATGACCTGTCTTGAGACGTGCAGCTCATTGAATTTGGTCAAAGGATCAATAAAGACTGAGGACTTTAGCATAGAGCGGGTATTCTCAGCCTGGTGGGCAGAATTTAAGTCACTGTCCTTCTAGACAATAATGCTGAGATCAAGAGCGAATTTATGTTTAACAGACAGGTATGATTGTTGAGTATGTCTATCCGTTTTACTGTTAATACCCAGGATTCTGTAAAGCAGCCCGGATACTGGTGAAGTATCCATGTGGAATAAAAGTACGTGAATTCTATCCTGGAAAAATACCCTGCACTGTCCTTACTTTACCTTTAGACTAAATTTTTAGTGATTGTTTTGAGACTGTCTAGGTCAGAGCAGCTTTCCAGTTCCCTGATTTAAGTTTCTTCTATACCACTTTTAAATATTTTACCTCTCAAGAGAAGTATGTTTATGTTATGTTCTCATTTGATTTTCTTTTTTTGCTATTTATATTTAGTCATTTATTTTCCCTCAGTGTGCTATTACTGTGTGCACTTTGTAACTTGGTCTTAAAAAAGTCCTACATAAAGACTAAAATTAAATTAAATTCTCTTATGTATGATTCTGAATTATCACATTTTATTTTTGTTAACCTTCTTAAGAAAAAAATCTATTGAACTACAGCAGGGGTTCCCAACATTTTTGACTTAACGGACCAGACAGTAGCTTCAATGTGTTGGACGGACCGGGGGGGGTTTAGTACGGGACGATCGACGGCAGGGAGAGTGTGATCTACAAGCAGTTTATCAGTATTGATATGATCCAGCAGTGAGCAGTTTATAATCATGCAGCACAGTGAGGACATAGATCTGTGTGTTTCTAATGGTCATCCCCTGACTAAATAGGGTCATGATCGGTACCGTATTTCCATGAGCAACTTAAAATAAATAAGCTTCATCTCCTCATGCTGTGATTGAGATGAGCTGGAGGTGATCCATGCGTACTTTATCAAAATGATCGGAGTTATGCGCGCGGGGAGGAGACGGACGTTAGGAGAGCAGGAGATATGACACAGATCTGTGTTTTGATGCTCTGTAGCCAACCTGTCTCAGTGACGTCGCGATCGGTCCGTATTTCACAATTAAAGCAAACATTTGTCACCACATTCTGTCATATGTCCATATGCTGTGCAGTTCATATATTTCACTGATAACACAGAGCTGTAGAGAGGCATCAGGCTTCAGGATCAAAAACTTTCAGATCAGACTTGCCAGGTCCGCGGTTTTTCCAAGGAATTGGTGTCATTTGACAGTGTCTTTAGAGGCGCGAGGCCCTGTACGGTTGCACACTTCGCATAGCCCAGGCGACGATTCTGACTCCATGTATGACTGGAATGTCACAGACACCTATTGGGTTCGCGGCCCGGTACTAAACGACTCAAGGCCCGGTACCGGTCCACAGACCGGGGGTTGGGAACCCCTGAACTATAGCAATCAATGTATTAGCAAAGTGCAGTAACTCACAATTCTGCAAGAAATTAGGTCCGTAGTCGTCCTTCACATCCTGAGGTAATCTGTCCCAGAGCTTACTAATGCCGTTCTGCAGAACCGCCACATCAGTCAAACCTGTTTTGAAGAAGCCGGGCTCGATGCACAAGACCTTGACTCCAAAATGGGCCATGTTTAAACTGAAACACAAAAAGTAAGTCATGAAGACACATGTGAATAACAAAGTGTGTTCAGCATGAAAACGTGAAAACTCCTCTCACCGTAGACTGTCATTGAAGGCCTCCACTCCGTACTTGGACACGCAGTACGGTCCACCAAACGAGCTGATGCGCCCGAATATGCTGGCGACGTTCACCACCCTGCCTCTGGCCTTCTTGATGAGAGGCAGTACGCTCAGTGTGACGTCGATTACGCCAAACAGGTTGACAGCCATCATGGCCTTGTGGTCCTCTACAGTCATCCAGTCATTAGGACCAGACGGCAGACCGACTCCAGCATTGTTCACGACAGCCCACAGGTCTAGAGCAATAGGAACAAGAAAAAACTGTTTCTCTCATTTTTGCTGGGAGATAGGTAAGAATAAAAATCAATAGCAGCTCTTTAGCTTAGCTTAGCATACACACTGGAAACAGATGGAAACAGCTTAATCCATTCAAAGACACACTGTAATAGCATACATCATGGTTTTATGGCTGGTTACATGCCTCACTGTTTCCCATTTCCACACACTGGTGAAGTCACCACGCCTGGCAACGTAAAGCTTCAGTGTTTCAGTTTAACCTGTAATCATGTAAACTGGTTACGTTGGTTAAATCAGGAAGTAAAACTGGAACAAGGGGAATAAGCATCTGTAGATACCAGAGATGCATTCAGGTAATTTGTCACCCTCATGATCATGATCACAGAGTTACCTGAAACACTGGCTCGGACACACCTCAGCGAGCACCCGTGTCTGACTTCACAGGAGATCGAATCCTTAAAGTTAAGGAGGCTTTCCTGCTGTTCGACCAGACAGGAGATGGGAAGATCAGCTACAGCCAGTGTGCGGACGTCATGCAGGCCCTGGGACAGAACTGATAATGAACAACAAGATGCTCGACTTTGTGCAGTTCCTGCCCAGACCATCGCTAAGAATAAAGATCAAGGCTCGACAGAGGATTTTGAGGAGGAACTGCGTGTCTTTGATAAAGAGGGCAATGGCAAAGTTATGGGAGCAGAGCTTCGTCATGTCCTCGCAATGCTAGGAGATGCTCTTGGCGGGACACGAAGATGCATCATGGTCAGAATGGTCATGAACGGATGAAGACAGAACTTTTCTTTAACCCTGCCACATGTAACCTCTAATCAAGGCTAGCTGTCTCCCCGTTTCCAGTCTTTATGCTAAGCTAGGCTAACTGGCTGCAGGCTGTAGCTTCATGTGAAACAAACAGACACAAGTGTGGTATCAATCTTCTCGTCTAAGTCTCAGCAAGAAAGCATATATGTTTATTTCTATACAATATATTGATTTTTTTTTGTTTAGATTATATATAAAATCCCACTGACAAGCATCATATGAAAATGATTTAAAAGCACACCCTAAAAATAAACAAAGCCACTCACATTTCTCTCCCACCAGCGTCTTGATGAAAGCTGTTGCCTTGGCGACACTCTCAGAGTCGGTGACATCCAGGTGAACGGTCGTCAGTCTATCAGAGGCTGTCTTCTTCAGCTCGTCCTCGCCCTTCTCAGTGTAACAACCTGCGATCACACAGAAGCCCAGCTTGTCCAGGTGCTTGGCGAGGAGGTTTCCGAAGCCGGTGTCACAGCCGGTGATGTAGACGTATTTATCTCCCTTGTTGGACACTCTTTTTCTTTCCTTGTACCAGCGGTAAATGAACCAGAGGACCGGCAAGCCGAGGATAGGCAGGAACATTTTTCTAAGTATAAAAAAGAAACGCCTTATTATACGGTTTGCTTGATATTATTTATGATTTAAATGTCAGAGCATCGAAAGGGCCCATTCCACATGGGATCACATAATAAAATTATAAATCCAGACTTCCAGCAGTTGACTCATTTTAAGCCAAAAGGCAAATCATTTCTGTGTACCAGATGATGTTCTTCAATACAATGCTGGTGATCACGGTTTAAACATTCAACTGACAGCAAACCTGCCCCCCCCTTTTTGCTGGACATACAGCATATTATTAAAGCCTTCAGGTAAGACATTCCAGCATGATTCAACTTGGAGCTACATTTTTGTGCAATGAGGATTTTGCCAGCAGTAAACTTTTCCATACTCATCACATGCACCAACTTGCTTTTATACAACAGTTAACCCCCTACGGTACGATGTTGCCTCTAGGCAACATACACATTTTTGTCCTTTTAAACTCACACAATACATCCCCACTTACGATGCAATACTTTGAAAAGGAGCCAGGACCATAAGGAACCAATAGCACTGTTTGAATTTGTCACATGACACTCTGGAGGTTTCAGTCTTTTCAGTCTGGAAAAAAATTGATTCACAATAATAGATGAGTAAAGCTTAATTTCTAATAGTTTAATGTACTATATTTGCTAATTAAGTAATGGAAACTTGTTAAATTGCAAATGTTGCCTTGAGGCAACACCGTACCATTATGGATTCACCATGACATTTTAGTATTGCGTATTTAGGTATATATACTGTTCAAAAGCATACCAGTCATCATAATTCTCTTTTTATCTCTACAATTTAACCTAGATAAATTTGATGTAGTAAAGTAAAGTTCAGGCTATTACTGTACGCTGCAGGCTATAGTCTACTATTACAGTGAACTTTTTGAGTCTTCTTTGCAGAGCAGCTATATTTATTATATATCTTTATACACAGGAGACTGACAGACACTGATGAAACTGAAAACAAGCATTCAAATGAAGCACCAATGATCCAACAGTGGGATTTGACATAACTGTCTTATTTTGCAGAAGGTTATGATAGTTTGTTTTGTTAAATGGTTCATGTAAAATGAAATATGCTTAGACTCTTCGACACATTCGTTCCAACAGGTTGTTCCACAATGGTATAGTGTTGCAGGCGACATTCAGGCATGCAATCTTATGTAAAGAGTTATTTTTGAATGCTTTTACATTTCAAATGGCATGCATTGTAACCTGTTGAGGCTACTGAGTATTTTCCATGTGTTTTTAAATAAATTTTGTTCAAAATTTGAAACAACTCTTTTTTCATGACTTACCATTATGGTACAGTGTTGCCTCAAGGCAACACACCCCAAAAAGTACCCCAAAAAATGTTTCTTGAAAATTTCTTCAGATTATGTTTATTTGGTCTATTTTATGACCAAAAAACACTCCAATTTTTTTTCCCCAACTGGCATCATAATGCGTACCATAGAGGGTTTAACAAGCGGCAAATAGTAGTAAGAAGTAAGAATCAACGGATTGTTATTTGCTCCACAAACTGAACTAGTTCCATAACTTAACTGAAACTGGACTGTTGTTGCCAAGCAACACAAAAATTCTCCTGCACTCTGAGTCTACAGGTTACCACAGATCAGCTCCTTTGTATGATGTTTATAATTTATCATCAACCAGTAAAACAAGAGTCTGCTGTGTGATTCAGAGGTACCAGCTTCATTAATGCTGTAAAGTTAATTAACAGTATTCAGAACACCTGGCTGAGGTGGAGTGATACACAGAGTGAAAAGTTCCAGTGATTTTGTTCTCTACATCGCCACCCTCTTGTCCAATGAGATTACTTGGTCAAAATCAACTGTTGTATAAAGTACATATATTAAAACATCCAGACACGTCCGACTTTGTTGATAAATAGCTCGATATTTTTGAAACCTTTTTTTTTAAAACATTATTTAAGGTTTTTAAACCTAACGTATTGTAATATGTTGGTATTCTGGAAATTACAATACCAATCTAATATGAAATGTTAAAAAGGACGCCTACCTGTGGTGATGTAGAATATCTGTGTATGATTCTCAAATGCTTAAAGCAAACGCACCAGACAAGGTGCGGTCAAAGATATGAACAGAAGCAGAAGTCACACAGAGTGCGACAGCTAAAAAATATCACAAACTTAATGATAACACAAAAAAGAACTACTGAAATACACAAACCTGGTCATGTTATGATGATGTTTGGCTCGCTAACTAGCATTCATTACTATCCTGGTATTCACACTTCGTTAGCAGCCTGTTTAAAAAGCTGGATATCATATCCACGGTGTAGCCTACTGTGAGATTCAAAGTAGTGAAACAAGCTTTAAACTGGTTGAACATCTTTTTGGACAGTGAAGAAAAAAAAAAAAACTTACACGTTTATTTTCTGCGTCAGAGCACGTAAATGTGTCAGACAGCCGGGCAGCAGGGTGTGAACCTCCAGGAGGACAGGTGAGAAAGACCGAAAAAGTTTGATCGTTATTTTAACTTGATGCAACTTTATATCTACTGCGACTTCCGGGAAACTCAGCTGCCTCCTCCTCCTCTTTTGCAGCCTCTTTTCATCGAACACTTTGTGTGAACAGTGCCATCTGCTTGACTTTATGTGATAGTGTCAGGTAGAAAAAGAAGAAGAAGCTGAAGAAGTTACATTAATTAGTATTTGTCCAGAGCAGGCATGGAACTATACTAATATTTCAATACAATTGTCTTCTTGTTCTTTATTTTGAAAATATAAATTCAGGAAAACTTTACAACTTGCATTTGCATTAAAATAAGACTGATTTCACAGTTCAAGATTTGAATCTGTATGGGCCAGTTTCACGGACAAGGCTTTGATTAAGCCAGGAGTAGGCCTGAATATGTACTAGTTAAACCAGGAAATTTGTGGCTTTCATGTACGTGGCTTAAGTTTAGCTTAGTTAGTCTGTGACTATGGAGTCCTGGAGTAAGGTAAGTAAGCCTAAAAGAGAACACCAGGGTTACGCCTCATTAGGTGAATCTTGAGAATTTGTTCAAAATACGTTAGTGAGTCTGAAAAAACTCTACTAAAACAAAACTGTGTCCAACAATCCAGTAATTTAAAGTAAAAGCCAGACTGTTTTCACTGAGCAAGAGAAAAAGAGTGGTTGGGCTGCAATTTTCAGTAAGTTGAACACAAATGAAAATATGACAAGAAAAGTTCAACTTCTTGTGAGATATCTGTTTTGCTTTTCTTATATTTCTATTTTTGTGACATACATTTTTAGACTCTGTGGAAGAACCTTAAAGTGGTGTAAAAAAAAAAAAAAAAAAAAAGCAGAGATCAGAAGAGTGTGATTTAATACTGGTGAATTGTGTACCAGATGATGACCTGAGCACAAATGATAAATATATCAAGAAAGTAACTTGGTTACTGTTTTTAGTAAATATATCCCACTGTCTGTGTCAATCTTTATTCTTCTTTCATACTAAGGACCAAATGAGTTCATTGCTTCTAATGGAGTATTTTAATCACCACAAACTATGTCTTTAAGACCGATCGATTTTGTCACTCTTTTAATTTTGCTGCACACTATTAAAACATTTTAAAAGGCATAAATAATCCATAATGAATACATTCCATATTTAAATGCATCTCATCTGGTTGTGCTTCAATGTAAAAGCATCTCTGTATGAAAGTCCTTGTTGGTCATTGCTGGCCTCAGCTATGGGCACATCTGCTTGAGCCTGATTTTCCATTGGAGGATCAGGACAGCAATGCTGCTTCAGGTAGTAGCACTCCGGTTACACTTATCCACAACTACTTGTCTGACTGGCCTCTGTAGTGCATGTTGGTCTTCATTTAGATATTCCAAATAGTCCATGCTTCTTCACAAACAGTACTAAGCAGAAGTTAAACCTGCCTCTTTGAAAGATTAATTTAAGCTTCAGTTTAGAGTAGCCCTAACCTTCCCTCTTGCAATTATCTTAGTTTAATCCAGAACAGGTTAAGTCTATGACTATTTTAAGGCAAGTCTATGCAAGTCGCTTCAAGTTAAGACAGCTCAGACAGGCTTTTTAGTCTGGGACTAGGCTTAAGCCTTCTCTGTGAAACTGGCCCATAGAGTATAAGTGCAACAACACGTTAGACAAGTCATACAAGTCATTCAGAATTTCTCAAACAATGCAGAGTATGGATGTTACATATTTTTAAGTGTACCTCATGTTATTGAAAACGTGATAAGACTCATAAGATTTGTTGTATCTTGAGGTTTTTTTTATTGAGGATTAAATAATCATTGTGCAAATCTTGCTTCATATGTTGTCTCATCCCGGGCCTCTTTAAGTGGAGTGTCAGGTCAGGTCCTGTCTTTGCTTTGTGCTCTCTGCTGAAATAAAACAACATTACAAAGGTCAATACACATATGGTGCAGTCTGACTTTTGACTGTGTATCACAAGCTCCCACATTATAATCTTATTATAATGTTATGTATTACAATCTGTTATTTGCATGAACTAAGATTGAAAATATAGTCTGCATTGTCTTTTTAAGGTGGCATGTCATTACATGGGCTGCAACATTACATGACATATTAGTAGTATTCTTTATATTTAACAAGCTTTAAGAAAAGTTTGAACAAAAGACACAGCTGTCATTAGGTAAGAGGCGACGTACACCCTGGAAAGGTCACCTGTCAATCACAGTGATGACACATAAACAACCATTCAGGCTCACACTCACACCTATAGGCAGCTATAGTATCGTCAATCAACGAGCATGTCTTTGACAGTGGGAGGAAGCCGGCGCACCCAGAGGGAACCCACACATGCACAGGGAGAAGATGCGAGTTGATTTGCCGTTGTGTTTTCTGATTTGCCGTTGTGTTTTCTAACTTGCCGTTGTGATTTGCACTTCAGGGCCACCGTAGGCTGAGGGATACAAAAGCACACATTTGGCCTCATTGGCTTTAGGAACACCATCACTGGATATGACAGTTACACAAAGAGGCCACAAGATGGTGCTGTTCTTCAGCTAAGTGATGCCATCTGTAAACTAAGTTGTCCACTTTCCCATTTTAAAGTAACAACCTCACGAGTGTCTTAACTCAAAGTTAACCTGCCTAAATTAGCTATTACTCTTATTCTGTAACCATCATATATTTTTGTCTCATATTTTGTGCTTGGATAAAACAAATCATAATCTGAATTTAAATAAAGACACTTGAAAAAGGATATCATTCTGATGTTCTTACAAAATCAATCTATGACTGCCTTACAGAGAAGTAACCTTTCCACTCTTTGGCCTCACAACCATCGATTGTTGCCTCCACCTCCTCTTGATGTACAAAAATAAAGCAAAAAAAAACTGCCATTTAAAGCTCCTTTTTCGCTGGTTATGAAACAGGCTGAAATTTATTCTGATGACTCTATATGACCTACAAAAGCAAACCAGACCATCAGCGACAAGATTGATTATTTCTATATAGTTATTTTTAATGCCTGAAACCGCTGGTGGGGGGTAGGTGTCAGATGAGGCCTTTGTTTCCATTTTACAGGGCAAACATTTAAAGTGAGTGATACATATGACTGTTAAAGAAAGCAGGATGAGATTTTTTGTGTGAAAAAAACACCACTTAAGCATGTACAGGACAAAATCAGCAAAGAGACTAGAGGTACGGCTTTGTCCACAGGGGGCACCAACTTCAACACAAACCGAAAGTTCTCACAGGAGCTTTAAGGACAAATTCCAGTTACCACTTAACTCATTCAAACATTTTCTGCAGCATTTCACAAGATACTTAACTCTTGTATTGCATCTGATAGTGTACACATTTGAAAAAGAAGACTATTTTGGCAGAGAAACGTATTTCCTACATTGACTATAATGTTGTGCACAGTTGGTAACGCAGGCCTCTCCATGCCAGAAAACCTTCAGCTCCGTGAGAAAGATCAGATTAGTTTATCAAAGTGGGCTTTCCGAGCTCCTCCTTCCTGTGCTATTATCAATCACCTGTGTTGTGAATAATAACCAGTTGTAAAGATGGAGCAAACTCTGAACCCAGGCCCTGTCCTAGCGGTCATTAACCCCCGAACATCTGCTTGATATGTATAATTAGGCCTCCATTTCCACTTGTTGTAAACAACATTGAGTACATACTGTATGTACTAATAAATATAAGATTAAATAAGGAAGCTTTACACTGTTGAAAAGTTACAGTGATACAGATAATGTCATATGAATTTGTCATGTCATGTGAATTTACCTTTGGGGATCAATAAAGTTATTTTTATTGTTAACCCAAATACACAAATATATAAAATATATATAAAAAGTTGCCAGATTAACATTTTTCCCATCTTATTTTCTTTTTGTCTTTAAAACAAACAACAACAAAAAAAGGTAATTCTGTTGAGTTCTAAGGACAAATACGGACTATATTTTAATTAATATTACATTGTGATTACAAAGAAAACATCAGACCACAGCAAATGGCCTCGCGGTCATTTAACCCGATTTACAATCCCTCATGATAAGCAGTAGACAGATATTACACCAAGATGTTCTTTATCAAACAGTGTTATTACTCTTTACATTTTGGCGTGGGTTTGTTTCCGAAGACACAGTCCACTGGTGTAACTAATAGCAGTTAATGTACAATTTGGTTTAGTGATTACAATAAAGTCTAGTAAAGGTCATACAGCTGACACCGGCCTTATCACTCTAAAGGGGGCGTAGATAATGACAAGGAGAGGCATGGTTACTTAATAATAATGTAGTTAAGATAGGAATTTAGTCTGATGAGCCTCAGTGATGAACGTGGATTTCTGAAGAAAGCAGAGAAGTGCAGGTACAGTACGCTTTGATTTTCTTACACATAAACTGATATGCTGTGTTTATATTCAGTCTGGATTCCCCTGGTTATCACCTGATTATTGCTGCTCTTGTCTGAAATGTGTATTTTCTTTAAATGTTTAAAAGTGTGTCATCACTGTTTTAACTATAACACAAATATTCACTTATTAATATAATATATATTTTCTTTAAAGATATCATTGTAAAAAGAATATAACAGATTTAACGGCACTTATTGAATTATAATTTAGATTTTGTTTGGAAATCCACGGTGCCGAGTGAGGACACACCTGGCTGAGTCAGGTCGGCCAACATGAAGAAATCAGATGAAGATAAAAGAGGTGAGTGACCTCTTTCAATGCAAAAGAAAAAAAAGGACACAATAATATCAGGTATTAATAGAAGACACCAAAACAATTGTCTCTAAATATTATTTCCCTCCTTTTCTTCGGCAGACATTGAGAATGGGTAAGTTTATGAAACAAGATTTCTCATCATGATGAAGACAAAAATATATTTAAAATTGTGCTGAAATATTTCTGGGCCTGACTTAAATTTACTTGTTACAGAGATGGGAAGACAAAAGAAAAGACAATCAGTGTTGGATACTTTCAATTGGTAAATACCTCTTCTTGTTCATATCTTTCTAGATAAATAAGCAATTTAAAACCCCCTTGAATTAAATGTTAAATGCATTGTCACAAAGTTCTTCGATTGTACAAAACATGGACACAACAAACAAAACACAAATGAAAACTGACCTGGCTCAACGTTGAGCATCTACAGCAGAAACATAAATCATATATGATAGTAAAACACTGTCAGGGACCATTTTTCTGCATTATCAGTGCTTTTATTTTGAAATTCAAATAATTATTTATGATATCATTTTTTGTAAATGTGTAAATTTGTCATCTATTGTATTAAATTTAACATGTAGCCAGAATTGACCCCTTATCTGTGTTGCCCTTCCCCCTGCATCAACTCTTCCTAACATGCTTTTATTCTGAAACTTTAAGTAGGTTTAGCTGAAATACTGAATAATCTTACTTAAGTAGCGTTTCAGAGACAGAACTGATTATTAATTTTCCTATTATTTTCACCTTCTATCATTTCACTCCTACATCTCTGGTTAAAAGAATTTTACAAACCCTGTTTGCAGTTTCGTTTTGCGACTTGCAAAGACGTGGTGATGATGGTGGTGGGCGGCTTGTGCGCCCTCGTACACGGCGCAGCCTCCCCTCTCATGCTCCTGGTGTACGGCATGATGACGAACACGTTCGTGGCTTATGAGTTGGAGATCCAGGAACTGAAAGACCCAAACAAAGAATGCAACAACAACACCATCTATTGGAAAAATGGCTCTGTTTACGAAACTGTCGAAAACAGCACTGTGTACTGCGGGTAGGTCTGTAATTTACTGTTAATGTGATTGATGGGATGGTTTAAAGCTGCTGTTTTACTCTTTTCATTCTCCCTGCAGGGTGGACATTGAAGGACAGATGACCATGTTTGCATATTACTATGTTGGAATTGGAATAGGAGTCCTGGTAGTTAGTTATTTTCAGGTAAGGATTTGTGCTGAGTAATGATGACCTTTGACATAGTAGCAGAATATTTTACTCATAGGAACTCTTTGTACCTCGTTCATACCTTAGATTGCCCTCTGGGTGTCATCGGCTGCAAGACAAATTCAGAGAATAAGAAAGACCTATTTCAGAAAAGTAATGCGGATGGAGATCGGCTGGTTTGACTGCAACTCTGTTGGAGAACTGAACACAAGGATATCCGAGTGAGTCGGGCCTCTTCCTTATCTGCACATCACGCGTGTTATCAGTGTTATCAGTGCCTGAATGTATCCGTTCCTTTACAGTGACATCAACAAGATCAACAACGCCATGGCTGACCAGGTGTCCATCTTCATCGAGAGGATCTCCACGTTTGTGTTCGGCTTCATGGTGGGCTTCATCGGCGGATGGAAGCTGACTTTGGTGGTCATCGCTGTGAGCCCGCTGATTGGTATAGCTGCAGGACTCATGGCCATGGTGAGAGGACAGTTGTGTTTACATCGACATACCTTTGTTTCCTTATTTATTTGCAGTAAGAATGATTTAAGTTTAGTATAACAGTCTCTGAAATATAAAGTGGGGTTCAGTTAGCTTAGTACATTTCAGAGCCCAGAGTCTTTTTTAACAGTATCTGTGCTTCTACTTGAGCAAAGAATGTATGTACTCTGCCTCCTCTGCTGCTGAGTGGGAGTGCATACCGACTGCTTGTTGAAATCTTATCTCACAAAGTATAAATAAGTGATTTTTTTGTGTATCATTTTCTCTCTTGTGGCTGAAGGCTGTGGCCAGGCTAACAGGACGAGAGCTGGAGGCCTACGCAAAGGCAGGAGCAGTGGCCGACGAGGTTCTGTCATCCATCAGAACTGTAGCAGCGTTTGGAGGGGAGGAAAAAGAAGCTGAAAGGTATTATTTTTAAGAGAACAAGAAGTTTTTCTGCTTTTAAAAGGATTATAAACCTTTACTCATGAAGTTAAATGTTTTCAGATATGACAAAAACCTTGCAGAAGCTCAAGCCTGGGGCGTGAAAAAGGGTGCGATTATAGGCGCTTTTCAAGGATACCTGTGGTGCATCATCTTCCTGTGTTTCGCTTTGGCCTTTTGGTACGGATCCAAATTGGTCATTGACACCAAGGAACTGTCTCCTGGTACTCTTATTCAGGTATGTACAATAAAATACATTTAACTTCTAATACTCTATGAACTTGAAAGACAACTGCTGTGTTTTATACTCAGGTATTCTTTGGAGTACTCATGGCAGCGATGAACCTGGGCCAGGCCTCCCCCTGCCTGGAGGCCTTCGCTTCTGGCCGTGCTGCAGCAAAGAGCATCTTTGACACGATTGATCGGGTAAAATCAGTAGTTAATTCCTCATGTAGATACAATCTAGATTGAAAACACTTCACTGTAAGAGACAAAACCTCACCATAAAATGAAGTTCTGTGTTGTTACGTTCACAGGAGCCAGAAATTGATTGTTTCTCAGAAGAAGGTCGCAAGTTAGATGAAGTAAAAGGTGACATTGAGTTCCATAATGTCTCTTTCTTCTACCCATCCCGGCCTGAAGTCAAGGTAAACTTCTTTAATTACACTGTAAAAAAAGTTAAGCCGGTGTAGCATTTCTCCTTTCTCAATATTGAGCGCTACTTCTTCTGCTTTTTCAGATTTTAGATGATCTGAGCATGCAGGTCAAAGCAGGAGAAACCACTGCTTTTGTGGGACCGAGCGGATCTGGAAAGAGCACCACGATCCAGCTCATCCAAAGATTTTATGACCCAAAGGAAGGAATGGTAACACTCTGCACAGACTCACAGGACATCAGTGTAAAGTTTGAAGACTTCAATGTAACATATTATACATAACTCTCTCTCTCAGGTTACTTTGGACGGCCATGACATACGAACTTTAAACATCCAGTGGCTTCGATCTCTCATTGGGATCGTAGAGCAGGAGCCGGTGCTGTTTGCTACGACCATCGCAGAAAACATCCGGTATGGTCGACCTGGAGTAAACATGGAAGACATCGTCCAGGCAACAAAACAGGCTAATGCCTACAATTTTATTATGGATCTACCACAGGTACGTTTACATATTCAGAGATAATACAAAATAATTACAGTAACTAAAAAGTTTCCCAGTCGCAAGGTGCGCTTGTGTTAGTATTTTAAAGTTAAAATGAACTTGCTGTGACTTCTCCACTAGCAATTTGATACTCTGGTGGGAGAAGGTGGAGGTCAAATGAGTGGAGGACAGAAGCAGCGGATTGCTATCGCTCGGGCTCTGATCCGAAACCCCAAAATTCTGCTGCTGGATATGGCCACGTCTGCCTTAGACAATGAGAGTGAGGCTGTAGTCCAGGAGGCTCTGGATAAAGTGAGTATCTGTCTGCTTATAGACTCCATTCACCATATTCACAGGGCGGCCATTTTCTTTTACTCAAATGCTGTTATATTGTCCAACTTCTGTATTTCAGGTTTTAAGTCATACAAATGTATCTGAGAACAGTTATGATTTCACTGTTTCTCAATAAATAAGCAACTAAAAAGAAAATTGACAGAAAATATCTGTTGGGACATATTTCAAAGTAAAACAACATATTTGATTAGCTACTGTTAGACATCAGCTAATGCTAGCATTCAATCACTTCCATTACGTTAGCTAGGAAGCCTTTCCTATTGTATTGTGTAAAACTACCAAACTGTAAAATAAGCTTTTAGCTACTTCCTGGCTAACGGTTATATCATCTAGTAAGTGGCTGAATGTTGACTGTTGTCTGACTAAGCGCTAACACTACTTAAACTAACATTACATTAGCTAGTAAGTACGTAACTACTCAAGCCAGCATTAAGGTAACTAGAAAGCCTTTGTTGTATTGTGTAAAACTACCAAACTGTAAAATTAGCTTTTAGCCACTTCTTAGCTAACTTTAATATAATCTAGTAAGTGGCTGGATGAACTGTTGTCTGATTAAGCACTTCCATTACGTTAGCTAACAACAGTTGGCTAGTAATTATGTTAACTAGTCATTTATTCCAAGCCAACATCAAGGTAGCTAGGAAGCCTTTCTTATTGTCGTGTGTAAAACTGCCAAACTGTATTAGCTTTTAGCCACTTCCTAGCTAACAGTAATATCATCTAGTAAGTGGCTAGATGCCAACTTAAGTTGTTGTCTGACCATAGCTAAAGGGTTATTCACTAGGTTATTATCTTTAAATGTGACCATGTTTCCCTCCAGATTTTTACTTGTCATTGTCTTTTCAGCTGTGAATGTATGTAATGTAAGATTATGAGAAACCCTAAATATTAACACCTAAAATTATACAACTAAAACACAACAGACATTATAACATTGTTTGAGCTTCCTCCCTCAGCATAATGTTAGAGGAAAATGGACGCTGTTTGTATATGGTGAATTATTGAGCACCCTTTGACTTCAGCAACTGTTTTGTGGAATTACACCCATTATTGCAATATTGTCTGTAGGTGCGAATGGGCAGGACAACAATTTCTATAGCCCACCGTCTTTCCACAATCAGAAATGCAGATGTCATCATTGGTTTTGAGCACGGACAAGCTGTGGAGAAGGGAACTCACAGTGAGCTGTTAGACAGGCAAGGTGTCTACTTCACACTGGTCACCCTGCAGAACCAAGACACATCCAACCCAACCAATGGTAGGATTTATAAATGGCTTAAACTGATTAATTTTGATTGAGAAAGCTCTAGTGGTAGAAATGACATAGTCTGCATTCCAAGATCAACTGATGCTTCCTTGCTTGTATTAAAGATTATTTGATTTGTTATTTTCTCTGCAAGATGAAATCACCGAAGATCTTGATAACTTTGGTACAAAAGCGAGGAGTGGAAGCTGCAGATCCAGTAAAAGGTACCGTTGATCCGGCTCAAAAAGATATCAGGACACAATTTCAAGGAATAGATATTTATAAACCACTATAAAATAATTGAATGTTCTCAATTTTACTGCTATAGGAGCCTTGTTCGACTGAGATCTCAGAGCACTTTATCATCAAGCAGCCTCAAGATCCTTTCAGACCTGATGATCACACCAGAATCACAGACACTGACACAGGACAGTGCAGAGGAACAAGCAGAGCCGGCCCCAGTAGCACGTATCCTCAAATACAACCAACCAGAGTGGCCCTACATGCTACTGGGCTCACTGGGAGCTGCTGTCAATGGCTCCGTCAACCCCATCTATGCTGTCCTTTTCAGCCAAATTCTCGGGGTGAGCCTTTTATGTATATTTCAACTACTTATTATGAATTTTGTTCTGTTTTCCAAATGACTTCTATTATCTTTGTATTTGCAGACCTTTGCCATTCGCGACTTGGACGAACAGAGGGCGCAGATCAACGGGATATGTGTTCTGTTTTGCGTTGTGGCTGTGATGAGCGTCTTTTCCCAGTTTTTACAGGTTTGCATCCAAATTTGATATTAAATAAAAACAATCAACAGAATAATCTAGGATTTACAAATGGATTGACTCTGATTTAATATTCCAGGGTTATGCTTTTGCAAAGTCTGGGGAGCTGCTGACCCGCCGTCTAAGGAAAGTTGGATTCCAGGCCATGCTGAAGCAGGAGGTTGGATGGTTTGATGACCCCACAAACAGCCCAGGAGCTCTAACCACAAGACTGGCCACTGATGCATCCATGGTGCAGGGGGTGAGTAACAGATTTACAGGCCTGTATCCATTTTTTACAACATTTACAAGACAAAAAAGCTGATCTGATTGCTATGGTGTCTGCAGGCAACAGGATCTCAGATTGGCATGATTGTCAACTCATTGACCAACATTGGCGCCTCTTTCATCATTGCTTTCTACTTCAGTTGGAAGTTAACATTGGTCATTTTGTGCTTCCTGCCACTCATCGGGCTGTCTGGGGTGTTCCAAGCAAAAATGCTGACAGGTTTTGCTAATGAAGATAAAAAATCCATGGAATCAGCTGGTCGGGTAAGCTCCACAGGCCATTTGCAACAATTGATGATTGTCGTAGGGCGGTCATTTTCTTCTTTTGTCACACTCAAGGTGGGAAGCTCAAACGCTGGTTTAATGGCTTACTCTTCGAGGTCACATAAATGTAGAGAAACTGACTTATCATTAGCATTTCACTGCATCCAGAATAAACTGTAAAGATAATAGATTGTGGAAAAAAAGACGTCTTTCCATATTTCTTCTTATAACAACATATTCAAAACCCCATTAGCTAACACCAGACAGCAGCTAAAGTTAGCATTCAACCAATTCCTTGCTAATTTTACCATTAGCTTGGAAGTGGCTCAAAGCTAATGATACTGGTATCATACGATGCAATAGGAAATGCATATATTCCAAATTTTCTTGTTATAACCACTTTTCAGATAACTCATTCGCTTCCACCAGATAACAGCTGAAGTTAGCATTTGACCTTTTGCTAGCTAATAGCTTGAAAGTGTTTGAATGGTAATGAACCTATTTGATAGTAGACACGATGCAAGACAACAAACAAAACAAAATGTTAGCTAAGAAGTGGTAGCTGACTGGGTATCATACACTTTGTTTTAGCGTGAAATGTTGTCCGATGTCCCACTAGATTTTGGCCATTGAGACACTTCGAGATGCTCATCAATTTAGAAAGGCAACTTTGAACAAAGTACAACATTATAAAATCATTTGGGCATCCCACCATGAGCATGGCGTCTGAGGAAAAAGGCCACCAAGTGTATGGCGAATTGTTATCCATACATTGCTCTGAGAAACCAAACTGTCTCCGCAGGTATCCAGTGAGGCTCTTGGTAACATCAGGACGATTGCCGGCTTGGCTAAAGAGAACTCCTTTGTGGAATCATATGAGCAGAAACTAGAGCTTCCATATAAAGCTGCGAAGAAGAAAGCCAACATTTATGGGCTCTGTTTTGGTTTCGCCCAGTGTGTCATCTTCATGGCATATGCGGCTTCATTCAGATACGGAGGCTATCTGGTTAGCTCTGAGGGGCTACAATACATGATCGTTTTCAGGTTGGTACAGTTATTTATTTCAAAGAGTCGTTAGTAGATACTGTTTTAAAATGTTTTTCATGATGTCTGATGGTGTTTTCTCAGAGTGATTTCAGCTGTAGTTATAAGTGGGACAGCACTGGGCAGAGCTTCCTCCTTCACTCCAGATTACGCCAAAGCCAAAACTGCTGCTTCTCAGTTCTTCAAACTTATAGACCGAGTTCCTAAAATCAGTATCAGCCACACAGAAGGAGAGAAATGGGTAGGTGATTCCCGTAAATTAAGACATAATCATAGATAATAGGAGGTCATTTTGTCATGAGGTTACTTTCAAATGATAATGCTTTATGTTGTCTATCTTTAGGGTACATTCAGAGGGGAATTAGAGTTCCTCAACTGCAAATTCACCTATCCAACTCGGCCAGATACCCAGGTGTTAAAGGGCCTGCTTGTGTCTGTGAAGCCTGGTCAGACTTTGGCGTTTGTTGGTAGCAGCGGCTGTGGGAAAAGCACCAGTGTTCAACTGCTGGAGAGGTTCTACGACCCTGATGAAGGGCGAGTGGTATGTACAGATCCATACATTGATTTTTTTGATCCCAAATTGACTTTGATGTATTCCAAAGCCTGTCTTAATCATGTTGTCTTCTATTTCCAGTTGATTGATGGCTGGCCATCTCAAACAGTCAATGTGCCCTTCCTAAGAGCTCAGATTGGCATCGTGTCCCAGGAGCCGGTGTTGTTTGACTGCAGCATCGCGGAGAACATTCAGTACGGAGATAACACACGTAGCGTCAGCATGGACGAGATTGTGGAGGCCGCTAAGAAAGCCTACCTTCATGACTTTGTGATGACGCTGCCGGATGTGAGTTTAAACACTTTGCAAGACATACGAAATCTTACATGTAGCATGTTTGCTCGACTCTTTTGTCCACCTCCAACAGACTTGTGTTAGCCTGTTTGTGCTCTACTCACTTTTCTCAACATCTCTTCATACATTTTTTTTAAGAAATATGAGACTCAGGTTGGTGCCCAGGGCTCTCAGCTGTCAAGAGGACAAAAACAACGCATTGCCATCGCTCGAGCCATCGTCAGGAACCCCAAGATCCTGCTACTCGATGAAGCTACCTCCGCCCTGGACACAGAGAGTGAAAAGGTAATCCATTTCTAAACATCTTAAAACCACACAAACGTCAATGTATTCCTATATATAAGCAAATCTTTTAATAATGTCCATATGCTTACACGAGACACAACGATTACTTCCTGACATAGCTCTGTTTTCCTGCAGATGGTCCAGTCGGCTCTGGATGAGGCGAGAAAAGGTCGAACCTGCATCGTCATCGCTCACCGGCTGTCCACGATACAGACTGCTGACATCATAGCAGTGATGTCACATGGAGCTGTCGTCGAACAAGGCGCACATGATACACTCATGGCTAAGAGGGGGGCCTATTATAAACTAGTCACAACAGGTGCTCCAATCAGCTAGGCGCCTACAGATGCTTAATGAAAATGATTTTGTATAGATTTTATTGTGAATCTGAATGATTGTGTTGTTGTCTTGTGGCATCATGCTGAGAAAATCATATACCGACATCGAGACTGTATGTAAACAATAATACGATTTTTATGCTTCTTCATACAGTCATGCATAGAAATCATTCTCATCTTTGAGTGTAAAGAGTCACTTTCAGTAATTATAATGTTTATTATAAACAACATGAATATTTATTGTAAATTGAATTTTTTATGAAAAGTTTAGGGTACAGATTTTTGTTTTTGTTTTTTTTTGTATTTGGAGCGTAATTAATGTTTTGAATTATATTTATGTACTTCAGGATTATTTAGCTAATTATCAAACTATACTGTATTATATGCTGCACTTGCCTTAAGTCCAGTTAGTGATAACTTAGGCTGTCTGAGAGGCAGGGACAGCTGCACAGTGCACGACGAGTCGTGGTGCATTTATGGGAAGATTAAGATTGTTTTTATATAAGACTCATAATATGAGATTTTGAGTGATTTACTACTACACCTCTGACCATAGCGCTCAAAGCGTCTGCTAGAGAGGCGTCCATATCTTTGTCTTCAGAAGTGCCAAATGTTTTCTTCTAGTATTAACATTTTTCTTTTTACCAAAAAAATATGTTTTAAACTTTATCAACTTTGATTTTTAAACATCAACAGTGAGAGGATTTGGGGACACTGTTGGAAAGTATAACAAAATCCATAGGGGTATCTGTAACAGGGAAAATCTGTTCATCATTGCTGAATAAATGACAGGATGCTGAATCCTTTAAAGGACAATCTTTTGACATTTTTAAAGAGGAATTGACAAGAATGTAAAACATTTGTACTCTAGGATAAATATAACCTCAAACAATGTTTGAAATACATTTCTATAACTGTTAGATTTCTTATTTGTTTATGCAATGTTATTTTCATCCTCATTTCTTCTCAGCTCTCTTTTTTATCTTTATTTTTTAGCAAAAGTTGGGTTCAATGAGGGCAGGTTGTTGTGTGGCCCTATGTTGTGTTGCCCTCAGCACCAGGGCATTATAAAGTACCCCCAAACACAGATGTGTCTTTAAGCTCGGCTAAGCAGGTAGCGTGTGCACTTAGGACACTTACATCATGTAGTGCCAGGCTTCAGGTGCCACTGGATGCTCGGCAACCACAGGCGAGATGTGAAAATTGGTTCTACTGGAGAGTTTAACTAATCTGCCTAATCTAGTTACATCAGAGACTCTGTTCTACCTCATTACATTTTGGCTGATTAATATCTGAATTCGCCTGAAGAAACTTAGTGACCCAGTAGAGATTATGTAATCCACACAGAGCAGGATACATACGTAGAGCTACAGTTCACACAGGGGTGAGGAGGAGGGAGACCCTGAATGATTTAGAGGGTCCTGGGAAATGTAGGGAAGTATAGAAAAGTACAGAGTGTGAAAACCTACAGGAAAAACCACATGATGTATTCTAGAGGTGTTGGTGCTTCCATGTGCCTTGGCACTGATTTTATAACTCTGGAACTTTACTGGAAGAAACATAATACCACATTTGTCCAAAATTTCAAATAGGTTACTGTACTGAGATTTGGACATTGCAAAGGCCTCACTGGGCCTCAAGGGGTCATTGTCATCATAGAAGAGACCACTCCCATCAGAAATGTTTTTACATCAAACATACGTATTTGACTCATCTGACCATATCTTGGTGGACCAGTGCCTATGCCGTTTGCTTCACTGATTGGATGTTATGGGCTAATTGCATGCAGTGCACCTCACAACAGGGCCTTAAGTCGCTAGCTAGACTCTTCTCCTCTGTAGTGGTGGAATGAGTTACCAAACTCCATTTGGTCCGCAGAGTCCCTTTCACCTTTAAGAGAAAGCTAAAGACCCAGCTCTGTCATGAACACCTCTGCACTTAATGATATTGATGCTATAAATGATGATGACATTGAGGATGTTGTTGATGTTGATTAGGATATTCATGATGAAGATGATATTGACTTTGTTGATGTTGTTGATGGTGATAATCATTTAAAAAAACAAATCTGCTTCTATACGCCCTGTGCACTTCCTGTTGGCACCTGTGTCCGATCACATTTGAAGTCGTTTGTTGGCACTTTGTTCCCTCCTGTCTCGATCCTTGCTTGTGTTGTATTAACTCTCAGATGTACGTCGCTTGAAATCGTAACATTTTAAAATGCAGAGGCATCTGCATTCATAATGATTTTTTCCTACAGTATGTCACCACGCTGTCTGTGTTAAGGTTTTTATATTGCAGCATGATGTTACTTTTGAGAAACTCAGTTATCTATTATTATATGATCATGAAGTCCCACTTATTTTTCAACAGAGCAGCAATGCATCATCTGAAAAATGATATATATATCGTTATATATATCATATCTTACTTTAACGTTAGCAATGTTAGACTTTTAAAATAGCCTGACAAAGAATTAAACTACTAAAGGTGAGGTGTTACCTTGTTTCAGGCCTCGAGTAAAAGTTCAGTCATGATAAATGATGAATTCCATTTTTCATTTTAATCCTTACATTATTTTTGGATCTGATGATCACACTGTTAAAACATGTCCTGTCGTGTGTTCATATAAGTTGTTTTAGGGCGAAGGCATCTCCAAAATAAAATCAATTCAATATAACCTTCAAAATAAAAGCGTGTAATAAGAAACTAGGAATTCCAAATTGATAAAAAGATCATCCCTTTTATTTACAACAGTTTTGCATATTACAGCATCAATGCTTCACATATAAGTTCATACATCAGTTCATACTGTACATGTAAATCAAACAAAACAAAGAACAACAACTAAGACAAGACTACACGTCATACTTTGCTATTTACATCACATGAAGTTAAACCACATAAAAATGTATTTCCTTAACAAAGTGTCTTGTTTCAATGAATATTGCAAGTTCAGTGCTTATGTGACTGTGCAATAACTGTAAATAACAGTCTGACATGTGATATATGTGCATTCAGTTGTCTGAAGACAGGACCGAACCCATTTGATATCATGTGTTGTAAAGTGATGATGACAAAACTTCATACTTCATAACCTAAGCTAGCTTCCTGTCCTCATCTCCAATCAGCAAATGAACACAGTAAGGAATAACAGCGACCACGCCGAGAGGAACTGAAGCGCTCTTACAAAACGATAAAATGTAGAACAGGACCTCAGTGTGAGTGGGCATTTTGATCAAGTCGTACAGTTGCAGAGACGTGAGAGTTGCTGTCACACACATGAGTTTAAATCGGGTTTTGTAGCCGTTCTTTCCCTTACAGCTCTGAATGAACATCTGCGAGTTCACAGCGAGGCCCAGGCCAAACAAGGCTCCCAAGTTTCTCACCAGACCGGCGAAAGGTGTTGTGTCAAGATGGATCCAATCTGGGTTAGAGCACCACTTCTTGGCTTTGGTAACCGACCACAAGAGATCGATGTCCATTGCTTTGAGGAGCATGTAAAAACCAACAGCAAAGCAGAAGAGGGAGATATTGGTCTGGAGGTACGCTTTCAAGCTTGCATTGTAGATTGAGGGGATGTGATCAAACACTTCAGCAACAAACATACCTACACAATGTAGAAAAACAGAATAGTTAAAGATGACTGAAGATTTTTATGAATATACAAAACATCAGTTCAGGACATTTTTGACTCACCAGCTAAAAGGCCGAGTATAACCTGATGTGGGAAATGTGTTGCAATAAAAACTCTCGAGATGCAAACGCTTATCTGAATTACCCAGAAGGCCATCCACAGAAAAGACTTCAGAAGACGAAACCTGCGAGGATTGGAATATTTAGACCTGACCAGTATTGAAAAAACCAACAACGTAATATAATGCGAGGATACAAATCAACTGCCCACCTTTGAAAGCTCGGCACAGATGTGATAGTGGAAGACGGCCTGGTGAAGTTGAGAGCAGCGGTGATCATCACATACCACACGCATGATGAGCCCATAGCATGACCAGATGGATTTCCTGCGTAAAGAAACAAGTATTTGATTATACAAGATAGTGCTTTTTTAAATATATAAGCAAAAATATACCGCATGCATGCTGCTTACCTGGCCCTGTTTCACATGAGATGTGAAACTGCTCCAAATGTGGGAATGAATCGTTGTGGTAGAATTGAGTTTCTTGCACCCACCAGTAAGGTCGCTGCCCAAAGAGAATCCTGAAAAACAAGTATCAGATTAAAGTCTATTTTTACACAAGACAATAATATAAAATATTACCTTTACAGTTTGCTTACCATTTGAAAATAAGATTTAACCAGTCTCCAAAAACTGCCACCCATATCATCTTGATGCCCACATTATGGCTTAGATGGAACCAGAGGGGGAAATACACAGAGAAAATATTGCGAGGGTCTCCCACAGTTGACATGAAGTTGAGGAAGTCGTGGCAGTCCCTGTAGTTGTTCTGGAGGTGCTGTATAACCAGCACCCCACCGCTGTAGAGGAAGTCCATTTGAAGTTTTCTTGCAGTGTGTCCGATTGCCACAGCAGCTTCTTCAGCACCAGTCAAAGCACCATGAACCACTTCTACACCGAAGATAGCTTTATATCTCAGGCTGGCATCATAAATCATTCACCGGTGCCATAGCAACAACTGCAAGCTGTTCAGATTGAACCCATGAGGAGTAAAATAATGTGTTCCCAAGTCATGAGAGCTCAGCATTTTAGGAGATGTTACAAAAACTGTTTACACCATGACTGGGTGGCCATTAGATGTTTTACAGGCCATTGCTTTTACAGTTGTTACATATTAGCCATCGTACACACTGAAAAAGAAAGTGCCCCACGTAATCCCCTGGATCCCTTCAGCCTCATTAATATTCTCATTTTCAGTGAACGTAGCAACAGAATAGGCTTCCCGTAATACTGTTAGAAAAACACAGTCCATCTGGCACCCAAACTTAGTTTACCATCATAATATTTTCTTTTGACTATACAGCAAATGCTTTTTTTGAGAGCACTTGCGTTTACAAAATTGCCAATAACACTATTTTGATGAAGTATTTTAAACTTGATGTTGGTTAGTTTGGGCCACTGACATCTCCTCAGATTTACCACAAGGTGGCAGCAATAAAGGCATAAAAGCCGTATTGTAGTAAGCCAAAGCACTATTGGATCCATTTCAATAAATAATAAATAAATCACAAAATGTATAAATAATTAATAATCATTTTATAGCCCCCGTTTAACAGCACCAAATTATCCTTAAAAAAGCGTTTTTTCTGATTTTTTTTTAAAGCGGAAGTAGAAGACATAAAACGCAATTTCCGGTTTCCATACCCCGCCTCCTTCCTGTGTGCAGACCGCGGATTTTTTGAAAATAACGGCTAGTTCAGTAGCAAGACGCAAAACAAAAAGAGTAAAGACATGTGAGTATTTCAGATTTAAAAGAAGTAGCTAGTCCAATGCCAATCTCTAAACAAGTTCGTTGATTTTATTTCCTGTGCCATTAAAGCGAAGTTACAGCAAACTAACATTTATGTTTCTCAGCTAACGTTAGCGTCAGTCTGCTATTGCTGCTAGTTTGACATTATTATTTCAATCACTAAGGCCGTTTAACTCAGGTAGAAACTTAGTGTCGTCTTGTTTGTTGTAGGTAGCGTTGTTTGACATTCATGTGTTTCATTCATTGTGTTATAATGAACACAAACCTGACTCAGTCACCGTCATACAGCTGTGGTCTGGTACAACCACACTGGTGAAGGCAACCCGCTTGTCATTGATTTCGACGCCGTTTATGTGTTGTAAACGTTTGGTAAACATTCACTAAACTCAAAATTCATGTCTAGCTAGTTTATTTTCGGGGGTGTCAAGCGGTACATGGGTGGATAGAGTTGGGTCTGTTGATGGGTCAAGGGGGGCGGAGCCTGCGTTCTGCGTCACGCGGTGTTGTGCGTAGTTATAAAATAAATTTATATCCATGGGGTGCGTGAAGCGAGTTCTTTTCTGCTTTCCTGGAATCATCTTGTCACTTTTTGGATAAACTTGCAGAAACAAGAATTAATATTACCGTATCCTTGCTTCAATCCAAAATTTAACCCCACAGGATAAACACCAGCCTCTTTGTATCTCTATTTGTTTCAGATTTAATTCCATTCAAGCTATTTAATAAAACACAAAAGCATATGAAATATTTATATGAAAATTTTACACAAAGTAAAAATATATGTTCTCTGTGTTGTTTTTTGTCCCAGATTGCTGCCATCTGAACACCATGACGTCCATTACTGATCCAAACATGAGTGACAGGTTCACCAGTGCGATGGAGGACATCCACAACAAACAGCTCAAAACATATGGTGAAATAATTGATGCGACGACAGAGTTGTGCCAGTCTCACAGACAGTTTGTGAAGTCTGCACTTGGTATGTTTGAAATATACTTATTAACCGTTTGCCACTAATACACGCTTCTGAACAATACATATAGAAAACTGTTACAAAACTCTAACAATCTAATTGATCTCTTCTAACATCCATGTTATTCTGAAATGTACATAAGGCTCTCGGACAGATAGATTTTAAGCCAAAGGAGCCTTTGCTTTGGAATATTTTAACTTAAAAAGTGTAGACAACCCTATTAATCGCTGCAGGTGGCGTAGTTCTTTTATGAAAAATAACCAATACACTTCTTTGTCAAGGAAGGAAGGCAGGGTTTTTATAGTTATTTCAATTAACAGTACTTTTTTTTTTTAACAAAATATTAGTCTGACAGCTTTAGTGTTTTGGTTTCCAATTTAGCAGAAAAAAAGTGGGCACCGTGGGGCTGTGCTTTTGGAGTCTTTCATGCCACAGAGTATGACTCAGCGTATCTGGGTTGGTGGTAAGGCCTTTCATTTTTGCAGTCATTAAGTTAACTTCAGAATTGGTGTTTTTTCCTCCGGTGGAGATTCGTGTTCAAAGAAATGCAAGGACGATGAGATGCTATTTGAGACAATACAATCATTCAAAAAAGGTGAGTTGACTCAGTTTTACTCGATTTTTTGGCCCCATATTACCTGTAATTTTGTTTCAGTGCTACAACTGTTATATGCTGAAAAATGTCTGAGAAACACTATGTATAGCCCCTTGAAAAATGTGTTATAATGCAGCTTTAGTGGCTTCATTGTTTTGGTGAAAGCTCACTTGGACTGATGCAATTTTCCCCCCAGACATGGAACAAAAAAATGCATCACTGAAAGAGAAACGTCATGCCATCTCTGAAGTGATGTCGGAGATTCAGCAGAAAGAGATGCATAAAGACGACATTATCCAGAAGATAGAGAAACTTAAAGAAGAACAAGCCAAGAGAAAAGAGGGTAAGTTCATCTTTAAGAATTAAATTAATAGCATAGATCACAAAACTTTATGTGCGGCTGTGGCATACAGTCTTTTAAGTAACTGACCCTTTCCCTTTTTCTCCTCTTCAGTAATTGAGTCCCAAAACAAAGCAAACAAAGACAGACTGAGGAATCTCGGGAAAGCCAGACTCGTCTTTCAGGATCATTTGGGGATGGAGATACGAACAATCCTCAGCAAAACACAATTGGTTAAAGGTAAGCAAAACACAGACATAACCATATTCGATTTCTCTCTTGTCTTGTTTCTATTACCCCTCACTGTTTTTCTACATTAAAGCAATAAATATGGAGATTTTGAGGGTTTCAAGTAAGTACACCTCAGAGGGTTTTCCTCTTGCCAAAGTCGTGAGCTCTCCTTCTAATAAGAAAGCATTGCTGCATCCTGATGGGACTGCCTGATTTTGTTACTTTAATACCTCTTAGTTTATATTGTTTTACTGATTAGAGTTGAATACTGCAGTTGGAGAATTGGCTGAACTAGATTGGGGAGCAATTTTGAGAAAAACCGTGTCACAAACACAGCCATGCCTCTGTGAAACACATAACAGTATTAGTAGTTTATCTAGCCCTGACTCGTCCTTCAGTTTAAAGCCCTTTTCACACATGCACTGCACTCCTGAACATGTCCTGACTTTACCTGGGTGGGCTGCATGTGTGAACGATCCCGACTTCATTCGTCTCCACCATATGTTTGTTCACAAAACGACTTTAATCTGCTCACCTTGCTTCTCTTCAGTTACACAGCAGCTCTCTCTGTATCTCTCTCCCTATCTGTCTGATTTGTCCATCACGAGCTGCACGTTTTACAAAGTTGCTTAAAAAACACAACTCATGTTCTGTATTTTTCACCCGCAATCTCGTTTTCACAGCAGCAGGTGAGCCGCGTGTGAAGGAGGCTGGTAGTTACCTATCGAAACGATCAACCCGACTAATGAGACCGACTCTATTCACTTACAATCTTTTAAAACAGAATAAGATGGTCAGTATGTAACAGAAAACGTCGCACCTCAATCAATGCATTTACAGGAGGTATGTAATATCGAACGCGCGCATGCGTTTTCTGCTGCAGGTATGGGAGAGACGGAACGTGAGGGGCGAGTGTCCAGCAAGTTTATTGATCGCGGATGATGATCTTTATGACAGATAAAAAAAGACACATGACAGAATAAATTGCCAAATATACTTGCCCCCCCGTCCATGTCCAACAGGGAAAAATCACCCACTGTGAGTGACATGTGTGAAAGTGCAACTCTGGGTAATGTCAGGGTCAGACGGTCCTGAAATTGGCAGGAGTCCGTGTGTGAAAGAGGCTTTAGTAACTGAGCTCAGAATTTACTGAATGTGTTGTTTTTTTGTAAAGGTGAAAAGCTGCAGTTTGTTTTCCGGAACATCAACCCTTCAGACCAGGACAGCGCCTATGTTGTTACAATGGGGATTAAAGCAGATGGATCATACCAGAGTAAGTTATATACATTTACTGTATATCAGAAGACAAGACAGTAATAGCAGCATTTTGTGCAATTTTAATGAAATTTCCAAACTGACTAAACTTTCTCAAGATTTTCACAATTGAAAAAATAGTCCCCAGCCTCTATTTGAATAACATTTGCATAAAACCATGCAGCCAAGCTGTTTGGGGTAGACTATGAATCCATATTTAAAAACTTTATTTATGATGAGATTTTAAACATTTCGGTCAAAAAGTATTGAAAGTCAGACTACAATACTACTTTTTTTTTTTATTTTATTTTTTTATATATAAATATGACCAACCTTATTCTGCAACATCCATTATCAAATGATTCTCAAAGCTTCCATGATACTGATCTAAGTCTTCGATCTCTACAGTTGTGTCGAGTGACCCCGCCCTCGAGTGTTTGCCAGCCTTGGAAAGTCGGCTTCAGGAGACCAATAACCTGCCTGCATTCCTGGCAAACGTCAGGAAGGAGTTTATCGCTCAGGCACGCTGCTAAGTTTGGAACGATAACAACTAAGCAGTTCTTGCTGCAATGTGGACTAATTTAACCAATAAGTTAAAGCTATATTACAGAATTTGGACTTTTTAACTTCATAAATACTTGTGTAAATATTATGTACAGGTGTCCTGTCTCATTATTTCTTAGCTTGGTCAAGTTACAGTTGTACGGAAACTTCTATTTGATATTGTTTCAACCTTGAAGTTTGGCCTTGTGAGCGCAGATGGGAATGGTGACAGGGCCTCACTGTCTTGTGTAGCAAAAGTTTGTGTAACACTAGTTGAAGTTGTTTTACTCAGAAACACATAAATAATGCAATTAATCATTTATTATAATGTAAACATTTTTCATTTATTGCTTCATGTGATGATTACTGAATTAAAAGTTAGTGAGATAAGTTTTAACGTGTGTTAATCATATTAATCTATTAATATACATATTTATAAAATACTCACAATAGTTGCATTGGTCTGTCCACAATATGGAATAAATAATGGGGAAAATATTTTTGGTATAAACATTTACATACATTAAAAATCCAACCAGCATTACAAAGTAACTTTAGAGAGAGCAGTGATCATAGATCCATAACAGAGAAATGTGCGTCATTATTCAGTACAAAAAGAGGATGTGTAATTCTTCTTGGTCTGAAGCTTCCACTTGCTTCTGTTTAATTTCTGGTGCTTCAGAGGTAAATCTCTTTGATCATAAGTGAGATTTTTTTTTTGCTGTTCACAAGTCAAGTATCAAAGGATCGAGTCAGGCATCCGAAGATTTGACGCTGCTCAACAAAGGCAGCTCCTCCACGTAGGTCGATGGGAAATGGCCTGTCTTCCCGTTCAGTTCGCCAAACCACCAACCATTCTCTTCTTTTCTGTGAATGTCTAGAAGATCTCCTGTGAAAACAGTTTTAGGGGATTAGTTAATTAACCACTACTGTTTTAGATAATCTACAGTAGAGTTTACACCTACCTTCTTTCACAGCCAGTTCATCATCGTGTTCAGGCGTGAAATCGTACAGGGCCTTGCATTTTCCTATACTGCACACCTCCGGTGTTATTCGACCTGTTGAATGTTGATATTTGTCATTGCTTTGATTAAATGATTAAATTCCAGATGTTATGAATGAATAGGGTTGTAATACCTTCTTCTTTGTCATCATCAGTGTGAGGCAGTGCTCCGTTAACAGTGCTGTCACACTCGGCAGCTACAGGTTCATGCATGGTAGCTGGAGGAGTGACTTGGCCCGAGGTGCTTTGTAAGGACTCTACAGACTTTTGCGTCCCAAACTGAACCGGTCCTTTGTAGATGATGGAAGCTCTCAGCGACTGTCGGGATCTGAACGGGGTCCTCCTGAGTTTGACTGGACGGGTCAGCTGAACAACACTGTGCTCGCAGTCCTTAAACATAAAAAGATTTCACGTTTGGAAATATCATTTATTGTAGAAATAATAATATACTACAACAGTCATTCCTCTCCAGACGTAAAACAGCTTTTATAGGCTGAATTTTATCGGACACACCTTCTATCGCAGACAATACATGTTGTTATTGAACATGCATCAAAGCTAGTTAACACCCAAGAAGAAAAGACTTCAAAATTGATACAGAGGTGTTCCTTATTTAAACGAAGGGTCTGTATGCCTTTATTTAGAGACTATGGATAGTTTCTGAAACATCAAGGACTGAGCCTCTGTAGATGGGATGAGCGATTTAACCGCTGAGCCAACCGGCCACCCAGAATTTGTATCTTATAAAAGGGAACAATATTGTTTTTATGTATTTGATAGCATTAGGTAACTTTCAAAATCAAGCAAGAGCAAGGCTGCCTGGCCTTGTTTGACAAAAAATGTTAGCAACCACTGTCTGAGACTCCAAAGACATGTCCCCATTCAGCAATTACAACACTATAACCACATGAAAATATGGTAAATAAAAGGCTCTTTCACAGTACCTCTCATGACTTATGCACCATTATAACCAGACTAGTATCCTGCTGTGGTTTCAAGCAGTCAGATATACAGGGCCGCTGTGCAGAGCGAGACATAGTGCAGAGGGAAAGGGCTTTCTGACGGCAATGTGAAGCGCTGACAAAACTAAAATATAGCTTACACTGATATGTTTGTTTATATGTACAACTCTTTTAAGTGGCTAAAGTACGTGGTACTCCTGACCCCGTCTGCAGCGGTGCTCAGCTTAGCATCCGTGTAGGAACTCCGGCCGGCTCCGCCTAACAGGAGTCGTGCTGACTGTTATTGACTGTACTTAGTACTTCATACAACCCCACTTCAGAAAAACCAAACTATCCCTTTAATGCTTTGCTGAGACGCACCTTTGAAATATGTTAAATATAAATAAATATAATAATCTCACCTTGTCTTTCCATTTCATGATGCTGTCTTTAAATCGGTGAAAGGACAGGGGTTTCCCTTCTAAGTCCCACAGCGACAGAGAGAGTTTGTAATGAGTGGCCTCCAGGAGATCCAGTTTTAGAGTACTCTACAGTAAAACAAGAAGGCATTGGTAAACACTTCAGCAAATCTAATTTATAATCAGTATCCATTTGTACACACCACTGCACTATCCATCCATTCACTGTACACACACTGTACTCTGTGTACCTCATCCAGCTGCTGTTCTGTTTCCTCAAGGTTCTTCTGGTTTGAAAAAGATGGATTTTCTGTGTACGTTTTCATCAGCTTTTCGATCCCTGCAACGAAAATGTCGAAATAAAATGAATTATATAAGGTCCGTTATGAATCACAGAGTTACTCTGAAATAATTTTCTCCTCCATTAGATTATGTTATGTAATTTAAATGCATTAGAATATTGTACTAAACTCACCTTCACTGTCTTTTTTTGTTTTTGCAATAGTGTCCTCCAGGCGCTGAATTTTGAGTTTGATGGCCTCTTTTCTTCTTTCTCTGCCCATCAGGGATTTGCCGTCCTCCTCCTGTTTGAATTATTAAGTTACTATGATGGTCCTGGTTAAAATCTACCATCCATGCAGTGATGCCCTAAAGTTAAAAGGCCATATATACATTCATACTGAGTATACAGCCATAACATTATGACCACAGACAGGTGAAGTGAATAACATTGATTATCTCGTTGCTATGGCTCCTGTCAGTGGGTGGGATATGTAAGCCGACAAGTGAACATTTTGTCCTCGAAGTTGATGTGTTGGAAGCAAGAAAAATTGAGGGGCAAATTGTGACGGCTAGACGACTGGGTCAGAGCATCTCCAAAACTGCAGCTCTTGTGGGATGTTCCCGCTCTGCAGTGCTCAGAACCTACCAAAAGTGGTCCAAGGAAGGACATCGGGCATCTGTGGGATGTGCTAGAAAAACAAGTCCGATCCAATCTAGGCCCAACCTCGCAACTTACAGGATTTAAAAGAACCTCCTGCTGACGTCTTGGTGCCAGATACACACATTCAGAGGTCTAGTGGAGTCCATGCCTCGACGGGTCAGGGCTGTTTTGGCGGCAAAAAGGGCCCCTACACAATATCAGGCAGGTGGTCATAATGTTATGGCTGATGCTTCATTTCACACCCTGTCACAAAATGAAGAGCATATCTTCAAATCTGCAGCTTGAACACTCCCATCAAACGGAAACCCCCTGCACAGATGACTGCGTATGTCTTTGACTGGATGACTCACTGAATGAGTCCGTGGCCTGCAGACAGGCCTCTCCCCAAAATGAAACAGATCCTCAGAGCACATGAAAAGATAAAAGCAGACTTACGAAATAATCAGCCATCAAAAACTCTGCTTTGCTGTCGACGTCTGTGATGTTGTTTTCCTCCACCAGGGTTTGTATGTCTTTGTCCATGTCCACCCTTTGGGCTGCCTGTTCTATCTGTGTTTGGCCCTGAATGTGGCAGAAGTATGTCAAAGTTATTATATTCATCAGAGGGTTTTAGAGCATTCATATTAGCCTGAGGGAGGTCAGAGTGTCTTACGTGTTTGAGGGTCTGCCCAAAGCTGGACATGTAGAGGTTGTATCTATTCAAAATGTTGCAAAGGACTTCTACTCGCTGTTTCTCCAGCTCCTGTATGATCTGAAAAGGCCAGCATAGTTCTGTTATGCTTCTATTCAGCAGATTCAATCCCTTTTCAGAATCTGCTTTTCAAAATAAAAGCACCAGGTGGTAGAACTGAAACATCATTGGATTTAGCTTAATTTTAGCGGCACACAAAAAATCCTAATATCTCAGTGAATACAGCATGAAATGATGTGAAACATACTTTGTAGACTGTGGTGATCTGGTGCTCTACACAGAGTACTCTACTGAGTTTAAGTAGTGCTTAAAGGGCATTTTCTGCTTCCAAAAGCTCGCCGGTTCAACTCTTACCACAAATGAGGTGCCCTCGAGCAAGACACTGAGCCTACCTGCTCACTCACAAAAAGCCACTCTGAATAAGAGGACCTGCTCTGGAAATTAGGAAATGTTTTTTTCCGCACCTGGTAGCAGTTTTTCAGTGTGTTTTCCCACTTGAGTCTCATTTGATGACCCTCCATGTTGATATTAAAGTACTCTTCATCCACCCGCGCCTGCATCTCTGCAGACTTAGTCAGCCTGTTCAGCATCTATAAGTCAAGAGGAGGGGGTAGATATCTGTAATTAATGTGAAGGCAGCTTTTCAGCAATTATTCACTCCTAGATAATGAAAACAAGTTCTGTGTAGCAGTGGAAACTAGTTTGTTACCTTCTGTTTTTCTTTTTCTGTGCAAATGTGTTTGTTGTTCTCAACAAAGTTGAACAGAGCCTCATGCTCTCTTGTTAGTCCAACCAACTTCTTCTTTATCTGTTTTCAGAAAGAAAACACAAGCATCCACATGAAATACAACAAATCATCCAGGTTTGCCTTTGTATCATGTACTTAGGCAAAATCACACTCGAGGTCGTGATGTTGTACTGAATATCATCACGGCTGTGATTATCTGCGGCCTTGTGCCTACCACCGAATCACAGTCGTGATGATATTCAGTACACAACCTCGAGTGTGATATTGCTTTAATACAACAGTTACACAATCGCAAATAGTAGTAAACACTAACAATAAACAAAACATTATTTTTTTGCTCCACCAACTCAACTAGTTCCACAACTGAAACTGGACTTTTGTTGCCAAGCAACCCAAACACTCTCTTGCACTCTGTGTCTACAGGTTACCACAGATCAGCTGTTTTTTTTATCATGTACATTTATCTGTTTGTTCTACTTTATCAAGCAACCAGTGAAATAAGAGTCAGCTGTGTGATTCAGAGGTACCAGCTTGATTAATGTAGACGTACACAGTCTGCTGTAATGTTAATTAACAGTATTCAGAACACCTGGCTGAGGTGGAGTGATACACAGAGTGAAAAGTCCCAGTGATGTTGTTCTCTATATCAGCACTCATGGAATGCCTCTCGTCCAATCAAATTACTTGGTTGGAACTAAATGTTGTTCAATGCATTATAACACATTCATAACACAGTGTAAAAGTTGCTGTAGAGTAAATCTTATGATACACAGGGCTTCAGATCAAGTACACTTTTTTAAAATCATAAATCATAAATCAAAAGGGTGTATCATCAATCTACTCATACTGCAGGGAAGGTTATAAAGTCATATGAACATCATGTTGCTTTCTGCCACCACAGTGAGCAAAGACGGTTGTTATGGCTTCTCATAACAGTTCCAACACATTTCTTTTTAATTAAACACAAGGTACTTGTGCCCTAATAATAAGGATAAGCGCTCAGTAAAGAACCCCCTCCCCTTGTTCCCTTATCCTAATACTTATAATAAACCTAACCTACCACCGCAACCCAAGCAGCATTGCAAACTTTAACAGACCAGTCCGATCATGCAAGCTCCAGGTATTGACAATGCTGATACACTGATACTACCCACCCCACCACATGGCTTCTACTGGCCCCCACATTTGAATTAAACACACGAGAGGTGCCCTGTCTGGGGCTAGCACTCACCCCCGCCGGGTTAGGCATTTATAAGACTTAAAAACCGGAAAAAAAACGGACCACAAAGTATTAAACCTATAAACCCTGAATTTGTTAACGAATGTGATCCTACTTGTAATGGCTTTTAGCTGTTATAACACGACATGATGCATTATTAAAGCTAATGTCATCTCAATAAAGATATATGCATGCATTGTAATGCATTATGCAAGTATGTATAATGCATTGTATATTCTGTTAGCGTTTCACTAAAATGGCAAACATAACATAAAAGTTAACACTGACTAATTTTTATGAATTACAGATTACTGTATCAGCCTGATAACTGTTTCTACAGTGACTCTGTCACAGCTGGTCAGACTGTGGGCCAGATTCACAAAGATGTTTTAGACTGGCCTATAGTTGTTAGGCCAGACTTAATATTGCTCATAGATTAGTCTAATGCAAGTTAAACAGTTTCACAAAAATAAAGACCGACTCATTTTAAGCCAAAAAAACACCTTACCCCCAGGCTAACTCAGCTCTAAGACCCATGTTACCATAGTAACAATCAGTGACACCTGCTGATCAATAGCACCAAATTTTGAACGTCTTTGATGGTTCTTTTAACGGTCAGATAAACACAGTTTACTGCTCAAATAACAAACATTTTCTGCTGGGGTAAACGGACTTGAGCGGTTAGATACGGTTACTCGGTCGGCCATTTTTGTTTTGTAAAAAGTCTTAATTTACTCAGAATTCAATGCACCATAGTCCTGCTTATGATAGTCAAGAACTAAACTGCTTTGTGAAACGGACGAATTTAGACGTCTATCTGAAGTCTGACTATTTGTTATATCTAAGCCATAGTCAGAGTCTATCTAACCGGCCCTGTATCTCTGTAATGTTTCATTCAAGTTTTAGAAGAAGAATGTTTACCTTGAGTTGCTCACTCCAATTAGTGGTAACAAGTTTCCCATTTCTTTCGATGGCATTGTCAAGCTATTAAAGCACGGGACAGGTTAGAGTCACATTATGACTGGGAACTACAACAGACAGATTTATGATACAAGATCAAGGATCAGTTTCATACAGGCCTCTTCCTCTTATTGTGCTCGTCGAACACTTGTCGTATTTCCAGAATTGCTTCTTGGTGAAATGCGTTTCCTAATGATCTGAAATGAGAAAAGATGTATTTTACTCAAAATCCAAACACATTTTATTATATGGACAGCTGCGGTTGAAAACTACCTGTGGGCGTCTGCTCTTGAGTACATCTCATCTGACACATGACACCAGGCACTGTAGGTGGAACTGAGTGGGGGAGCCAGCATGAAAAGGTTAGAGCTGTGGGCTAATAAGCCTAACACCTGCCAATGTTTAGATCACATCTATTATGCTGAGTACATGTTATTTCCCACGATGCCATTATTTCTGCACACCCATTTAGCAGTCCCCAGATAGAGGTCATGTTAAATGAAAACAGATAAAAGCACTGTGTCCCTTACTTGTTCGACATTCCTTTGGAGGCCCTGATGAGTTTGCCTGCAAGTTTTTGTAGTCCTTTAGCGTACGTGAGTTCCAGCTCAGCCCTGAAACAGGAACAGAGACATATACTGAGTCAAACAATAACTCCTGTCGCCATTAAAACTTCAGTCTAAAGGCCTTTAAATAAGGAGCCTACCTTTGTTGAAAAACTGTCATCAGTTCTTTGCAGAAGTTTTCCCCTGTTTTTGAAAAGCGCTTCACATTTTGATAGAGTTCGTTATACTAAAAAAAGACAGAGAATAGGCTCCATGAAGTTTTTGCTACAAGTCGGTGATAGTCTCTTTGAATAAAACGCATTTTAAACTCTCATTTTCTACACCAGTGCTTTTAGAAAGGAAACAGTGAAGTGGCTTTTCAAAGAAATACTCACAGAGCAGGTGCTGATAGGGTCCTTCATCTTAAGACTGTGGCTGTTTGTTGACTTTGGACCGGGAACTTTGACCACCCTCCTCCCAAACGCACTCATGCGGAAATCACCTGAGTGTATGTCAGTGTGCTATTGAAAGGAAAATTCCAGTTGGAGGAGTGAAAAAAATCAACTACAAATGTGAGCTCAGGTGGCATGGCAAGCTGGTCTGCCACAGATTAAAACAAAGGATATGAAATCAAAACAAAGGCCCCCATCTATCCTTTTGTACTGCCCTTTTTTTTTTTTAAACAATGACTAGATGTAAGTGGATAACACTTTCTACTAAGTCACTCTTCATAAAGGATTTGTCCAATATTTACTTACTTTCTTGAGAAAAGTACCAAGTTCCTCAGCTAAATGACCTGGTTGGTACTGAGCAGGTAGTATGCAGTATTTTTTTAAGAGTTATATTTACACCAAAAACAGCTGCCTGCTGCAGTGGAAAAGGACACCATGAGAGCAGTGAGAATAAACCAAATGGGACCGCAAAACCAAATCATCATGCTAAAAGACACTCAGCAAAAAAATAGTTGCTGGTTCAGTTAAAAATGGCTCTGTTCTATTAAAAGGCCCAAATCCCAATCTTAACCCTTAAGCCTAAACATTGAACTCTCACGGACTTTAATGATGTCAGGCGTGCAGTGCGTGAGTCCTTGAGGGTTTGACAACTGCATAAAAATCAGGAATAGGACACACTATCATGGCATCACATGTTGTCTGGAAACAACATGACGACCTCCAGCGTGTAATTGTGTGTCTTGCATTACAGTATTTATATATTTTAGCAAACTATTAAAAGTCAGAAAGACATTTTAAGCCTTTGTGAATATTTAACTGAAAAACTTTTCTAAAGATGTACTATAAATAACGACAAAAGTGATTAACTCAATGTTAGCACTACAGATAATCCTATTACGCTTCCTGTCACCGTCCATCCTCGCTGTGTTTAAATTTAGGTTTTTTTGTTCAAACTTTATTGTATACTACTTCAATATAGGCAACGAACATTTGTTTACATTTAGTTGGGGGCTGGGCAATCACGTTTGTATACGTCACCAAGTTGGCTATGAACTCTGGGTAATTACGAAATGAAAGTTTGCAGATATGCGGACTCTCGGAAAGTTTACAGTTTGGCGTTGGAAAGTCTGCATCAGAGCCCTCACGCACTTATCGGGAACGCGCCTCAGAGTCCGTGAGTGTGGAGATTGGTGTCTCAGGAACCTATGACGGCGACAGGTCCCTGAACAAGCATGCACAATACCAGGATCCTGAAACTGAGGCATATCCATACATGGAATTCACTAACTTTATGTACACCTGAGTTTTCCAACTCTGTCAGGTCGAAATAGTATCTGCTAAAACGACTTACGGCTGTCCTTTATAAAAGATTCAAAGCATAATTTTTACTGTTTTCTTTTGATAAATGAACATAATTATACTTCAAGTCATTATTTATGGCAAAAAGTTAAATAAGAATTAATCACAGGGCTTGTTAATTAGTATTTCCTAGCTAATAATGCTCATTGCATACACCAACACGAATTTGCAATCGTCATGTTTTTTTTTATTGAATAATTCAAACAACTCATGTCTGCCTCGTAAGAGGACAAATGGCCTGTAATGAAATGCCATCCAGAAATGTACCAGAATACTTAACAAAATGCTTTAACAGGGAATACAGCATGTAGCCATATCTGATGCACACACATAATACTGTTATTGACATCTCATATACAGTTTGAGTGGAGAATGTACTTAAAAATGTGAGTAAACGTCGCACATTGTGGCATTTCTTTGGGGGTGTAGCGTTAAAAGTAAACCCAGGTCTTCAGCACTTTGCTAATACTCGTTCTCATGGTGTGCGATGTGGAAAAAACAGCTGTGTTGTCGTTGATGAAGGTTATTTAACCCATTAACCCTGACATCAAAGCAGAAAAGATGTCCCACTACCATCTGCAAACATATTTATAAAAAATAAATAACATAAAAAGACGCAAACATAAGAATAACTCACCCCCAGTATGCCAGACTACTGTATGTTAAAGTAGCATGCTTACACCATAAAATGGAACGCTTTCATTCACTGGCTTGAACAGAAAGTGGGTTGTACCGATAGGAGTGCTTTGATATTTCACTGAGTGCAGTTTGATGCAAATATATAGATGAAGAGGATAAATTGAGCAAGGAAATTAGTAAAGAATGAAGATGATAACGAAACTGCATTCACATAAACGTATCAAGAACTTCCAGTACCAGACGGTCGGTGTTGTTCATGTCTCCACCATACACTCACACACACACGCACACACACAGATTGATGGATGGTGTCTTAAGCATGGCTCCAGTGTCGTGATATCTGGCTTAGTCAGTGTTCCTCGGGGTACAGTGCTCCTGTCAGGTAGCCGTTAGTCCCGTGATTTTTATTGGTCCCGTTGGTGGTGCTGCTGTGATGCTTCTGATTGGGTGGAGGGCTGTCGTCCTCGTCGGAGCTGGACTCAATGTCGCTGCGGTCGTCTTTAGACACCTGCAGAAGTGAGAGGGATGGTTTGAGATTACATTTTTCTCATTATAATTCTTATCTGTGTCATTATCTGTGGCAGCCATGCATGGCTGCGCTACAAATGGGCCTTTGCTTTTCAAATCAGGAGTGTTCTGCCAATCAATATGAGTCAACAAGCTTTAAGAGCTATGAAAAGTATCTGCAAATGTAAAATATGGAGGCCTCTGAACATTATTTTAGCTGCAGCTTGTGATTATTTTCATTATTAATTATCACAATTATTTTCTGATTGATTGCGTAATATTTAGTTTATGTCAGAAAATAATGGAAAATGCTCGTTTACAAATACCAAGAGTCCCAAACCAAAGATATTCAGTAATATGAAACAGAATAGTACCGAATCCTCACATTTGAATAGTTTCAACCAGTGAACCAGTTTAACTGATAATTGATTCATCAACACAAAATTGTTGGCACTTCAGTTTTTAAGGATCAAATCGACTTTTTTTTCTCTATATATGTCCAACCGCACAGAAACAACATTCTGAAGAACTGCTAGCTAACTGTGGTGCAATTACTATTAGCAGGTAGCTGTCCTGCTAATAAATAAACAATATAATTCAACATGCTAGGTGTAGATTTATCCATTTTAAAAAAGACAGTATTACAAGGAAATTGTAAAATAACTACAAGAAAACCATTCAAATATCTACGAAAAATGATAAATGACATTGAAATTGTAAACAAGACTAAACCAGAGACAACGGCTATGCTAGCAGCTCTGTGACCCTCTTCGCTCTGGCTATATGCTAACGCTAGTATAACAACAAGCTCATGATAACAATGCTAACAGGGTGTTATTCAGCAGATATAATATTATTTATAATAGACCTGCTCTTTTTGTAAAGTGTCTCGAGATAACTCTGGTTATGATTTGGCGCTATACAAATAAAATTTGATTGAATTTGATTGATTGATAATACCATCTTAATTTAGCATGCGAGTCTGCTAAAATTTGCAAATTAGCGCTACTACTACTTCTATTTGGTATATTTTGACCTGATAATGATGTGATTTGAAAAGTCACAGTGTCACCAAAGTAATTACATATTATAAACAGAGGGGCATAAATGTATGTAGCAAAGTTTTAGCAATCAATCCAGCATCTTCACTCAAAGGCACAAATGTCAAGCTAATACGAAAGAGAAGGGATCAGCAGTTATTTTGATTCAGCCTTCCCTTTAGCCAAGCTGCTAGCTGTTTGGCAAAAATAAAGAAAATAAAGATATAGACACCATTTTGATTAAAATGTTCCCCTTTAAAGCTACTTACATGTAGCGGATTCCATTTTCCCACCTTGAAGGTTGCAGGGCAGCAAAGAGAACAGAAAGGGAAAGTCAGCATTGGTTATTCAAAACATTACACAGCAATTAATTTGTATGCACTACCTACAAACAACCTTTTATGCAAAAACAGGTATAACTGGAAGGATTTTGCAGAGGTACTCGGAAGAGGAGCAGATTATAGTGACTCACTTTTCCTTTGGAGATGGCTCGGCACGCTGTCTTCACTATGAGGTAGGACCAGAAGGAGTGAAGAAGCTGCAGCAGGATCAGAAGCAGGTTGAAGACCCACCAGGACGGGTAGGGCCCAACTATCTCCCAACTCTCAAACAAGGTTGTATTTAAAATCCTACAATAGCATCAAAGGGAGAGGGAGATAATGAACTTGATGTTTTTCATTAGAACTAAAAAAACAAAGCACTCTCTTTTAGAGGGGGAAGTTACGCATGTACTGAGGAGCAGATAGTCAAACAGAGGCCTGTGAAAAGAAAAGAGGTCGCTCAGGTCCAGCTCTTTGTCTTTTTATGATGTGTGTACAGCACAAACAGATGTGTGTCTTTTAAATACAGGAGCCTGTTGTTCATAGCTCAATAGTAGGGCGATAAATCTTAGTGTAATTGCTTATAAGGAGTAGTGCAACGCTTCACATGACATGCAACAAAATTTGAAGGATCTGTGTTAAATTTATCCCTGAGCCAAATCTTGCAAATGCTTGTCTGTGAATCATCCTCCAGATACTGAAGCCATGGCAACAGCTTTACAGTAATGACAACTTTACAACGTGTGTGGTGGGGGCCGACTCAAATGTAGTGTAGGTTCACTATATAACAATGTGGAAACAAAAGGCAGAGAACTGTGTGCGGTCTAAAAATGCTGCACAGACTAATGCAAAATCCTCTTGTATTTAACAAACGCTTGCTTCGGGATAGCACAAGATATAAAAGAGAAGAAACTTGAGTCTCGATGCCTAAAAATAGCATTTCAGTGCTGATATAGAACGGATGGTATCTAAAAGAAAAGCTGCAGCTACCTGACTTGGAAACTATATCAGTCTCCCTTCACTGGGGAAGGGTGTGATAGCACTGCTGCTGATGAGTGCTGTGCACACGTTCAAGGACTAGAATTGATTTGTGGTTCCTGCAAATATCATCAGGACCGACGGTTATAATTGGCATTCACCGTCCTCTGTAATTTGACTTTTAAATGTCTGGGTAAAACAAAGCTGCAAGAAATTAATTAAAATATTTAAACCTGCCTCTTTTCTCTGGTGCAGCAATTAGGATGGATTGGGTACAACTTGAAATGCAGAATTAAAGCAATGTTAATCAAAAAAAAAAAGGACACCACAAAAGAATAAATGATCCTTGTGCATAGAAAACCTGCTACAATCGGGCAAACCTCTTTCAGTGATAAAGTGAAAACCATAACGATCTGCTTTCATTTGTTTGGCTTTCTTTGAGAGGTTAAAGCTGCTGTATCCATAGTAACTATTACTTAGCAACAAAATTCAGAGATGTTGCTGAACTGAAAAGTGAGAAAGTAGTAAAAAAAAAAACGCACAGAGATCTTTATGACACTGACATGAATTTACAGGTATGGTGTGCCAAAATGTGCAGAGCATCTCCTGCACAGGTTGTTAAAGTCTGTGACTGCCTGTATGCACTGTGCTGTGCGCTAATGACAGGCTAACGCTGCTAAAAGAATGCTAAGTATGGTGCACAGGAAAGAGAATAAGACTTACCAGACAGGATAAACTCCCAGCCTGGAACTTATAAAGAGAATTGCAAACATTGCAAACAGGAGGTTGCAGAGTATCTGACATTTGGCATAGTTGGCCATCTTGGCAGCCTGGGAAGAAAAAAACCAATGAATATTTTTCCACTTAAATAACTGCTTAAAATATGTCTGACAATATAAGAATTAAAAAGCTGCTTTCCTGTATTTTAGAGGGTATAACTTGTGCACTGTCCCTTTAAGAAACAATCTAACACAATGACATAAAGTGCATAATACAAGGACTGCAGTTAGATTAAGATAAAGATTTATAGTTCAGGGTGTAAATTAAAAAACACTCCACCCACACACCCAACCATCTTTGCCTCCATTTGCCCATCTGTCCATCCACACCCTTTAATGCTCCTCCCATCTCACCTCTATTAGCACGTCAGCTGCGTCGTGGAGACACATGACCAGGGTCCCCACTCGTGCCATGTTGTTCACGTAGGAAAAAGTGATGAGAGAGATTGTTGCCACATGGTGCAGGAACATGATCAGGAAATCCTGGGGACACAGATGCCAAGGAAACGTCAACAACTAAACAAAGTATGGTTTAAACTGCCTTACGGCTGTTTGAGTCAGTGCATGCGGCACATAAACAGAGCATCTAGTACAGTACAGACATGTGATTAAGTGAGAAAGACATGACTGCTGTGTGCATATACAATAGCCTTTTGTGTTAGCGGTAATGCATAGCAATTTGTCACTTATATAAACTGAAAACTATTGTGGAACACAATGGTGCCCGTTTGCAAAACTTGCGCAACAGCCTCCACATGTTTGTGTTTCCTTGACCTTGAAATGCCCTTTAGAATCCGCACGCCATTATTGCGTCGCTCTTTCAAAATAAAACCTCTATTTCAGTGAGCCGTGTTCGTCATGTGCCACAGTGATCTGTACAGCTATTGAAAAGATATAAAAAGTTATGACAGGACAATGACTAATCGGCAGCTACACAAACAAACACAGCGATACGCCCTCAGTGTCCGAGCAGCCATGAACACTGTGCTGCTGCAATTCTGTTGTTGAAACATGTTCAAATATAGTCTAACAATATAGCCATTTCAAAATATTTTGAAAGTAGTGGTTTGGAGATATTTTTGATAATTTATTTAAAGAGGGGGTATTATGCTGTTTCACATTTTAATACATATATATATATAATGCTACGATGTTGGACGTCCATACTAAATGTGAGTGAAGTTTTAAACCTGTTGTTAAAAGTATGTTGGACTAATCCCCAGGCTTCTCAGCTCCAGTGAACGCCAGTGACGTTTGTGACGTCACAAAGTGCAGCCTTGGCAGGCTTCAGAGAGTTGGCCAATCAGAAGAAAGAGGGTTTGTAGGGACGGGGTTTCTTAAAGAGACATAGGCTGTATGAGGGCCTGCAGAGCACCAGTGTGAGAAAAGAGTTTTTTTAACTGTTAATTATGCTAAGCTACTCCACCGTTATCACAGAGTGAAATATGAATCTTTACCTTTACCTCTCATACTATTATATACCACATCTTTAGATCAATATTACTGATGCATACTTAAGAAGCAGTATTTTAAGTGGAGCTTCTTTAAATGGTTGCATATCTTGCTGGTATATTTGTTGGGAAGATTATTCTATAATCTCATATGTTTTGTAGGATAAATCTTTAAATTCAAAGTAACTGGTAGCTATAAATTGTGTAAAATTGCAATATGTGAATCTGAACTGAAGTGGAATAGTAGTTTAAAGTAGTGTGGAAAGTAAATACTTCAGTAAAGGTCAGATTTGGACCCACGTACTTGTAAATTCACTTGGTTATATTTTCCAAGCAGAACAAAAGTTGTAGTTTCTCCACTTACAATCCAAATCAAGCAGAGAAAGAAGGAACACAGAAGTACGAGCCTGTAGGTTTGGTGACTAAGTGCGCAGACATTTGGCACGGGGAAGCATTCCACTAGCAACATCGACTAAAAGTCTCAGCTCAAAGCACCCAGAACCAGTCCAAAGTGGCTTCAGAATGAGAAGGAGGATGAGGAGGAATGAAGTAATGATGCGAGATACAGAATGAAAGCAAGGCAAAAGAGTGTGCGGGGAGAACATACTGGAATTGGCAGGGGATGCAGAGGACCTCCTCAGTGTAGTGCTGTGCATGAAAAAACTGAAAGGAGAAACAAAAAACAGACAACATGCCAACAGTCAACAAAGAGATGACAGAGTGAAGGCATACACACAGCATGGCATCATGGGAGGCTGCTGTGAGTGTGGAGTGTGTTGTGGAGAGGGGAGGAGCTGGGGATGGACTGGAGACAGGAGTGAGGTCATGGCTGGAAGGCATGCAAATTAATACGAAATGAACCAAAGGTGTAGCCGTTTAAATGATGAAATAAGATGAAGAAAGTGGGTTGAAGTTAGCAGGAATGTTTGTACAAACTGATACTGGATGTCAGTTCTTACAAACACTCAGTAAGTTGGGTATTTTAGACTTTTTAAGCTGAATGATTCTGATTTTTAATTATGACAGTGATATTAATGAAAGCTACAGCACCTTGAAGGAAGCCTAATTGGTTAAGACAAGGACGAATGCCTAACACTGATGTGTAAATACTACCCAAAATAAGTTATGTGTGTAGATTAAGAATTATATTGAGCAATAAGGATGAAAGGATCATAAAACTAATGCTATTTCTACAAGCATGAATTCTTGCCTGATGAAACTATTTATATAAATAACATTCCAGTCTAACTAGTTGAGGAAAAGTTGTGCAAGTTTTGTGAAGTTAGTAATCCTTCTTTACCCTCGCAGTGTTTTGTAAGTTCTCACATCATTGAGGAAACGTTAATGTGGAAAGCAAATGCTCAGAGACTAAACATTACAGAGTCATGGTGACAGTAAGAAAACAGATGGACAGTCAGCCAAAGATAATGATATCCTCTCGGTGACAGTACAACGTATAATGACATAAACAGAACCAAATGTTCTGCTTTCATACTAAAAAAAGTTCCTAAAGTGTCACTTTCTCACTTCCAGTAGATGTTTTAACAACCACTCATGTAACTGGAGATGTATTATGTTTGTCTTGATGTGGCTTGCAGTCATTCTCACCTTCCTCCTGATGTCTGTGAACTGGGAAAAGAGTAAGGACAGGTAGAAGGACAGCTCCAGTATGTAGTAATAATGGACGTCCACAGTCAGCGGCTGCATGAACACAAAAAGCAACATGGTTAAAATGAGTATTTCTAAGTCGGAGTTTTGATACAAGTACCAGTTGAGTATAGATCAACAAGACTTTTACCTGGTAGGGGTAGTTGTACCAGCACTCTTTAGTGTTCCAAAGCCACGGAGTCTGCAGGAAATGAAAAGAAATACTTCAAAGTTAATTATTTTTAACATATAAGAAACAAATATCACAATGTTGTGAGTGAGACTGAGATTAAGAGAGTACTGGGATAGGACTTTTTAATGTTCTTTTCCTGAAAAGGTATCATACACAGCATTTTATAAAAACATATTAAAGGTAGGATATTTACACTAATGGGCTTACAGCCTTTCAATAAAACCTTGAAAGAGCAGGCTCCATTAATGGCTAAATCAATGCAGTGTTATTCTGTTCCCACACATACAGCTGCAGTTCAATGCAACATTTCCTTGTCATTTAAGATCTGACACATGAATATCAATGTGACCGCTCTAAAATGAATAATCCCCTTAATGGATTCTGAATGAAATCAAAGTGGTTTCTAAAATACTGAATGAATGTTAGAAGAGCTTTTGTTACGATACATACTTCCACATAAAAAGGAACCAAAGGGGTTTCATCCTCGTATGAGTAATGACATAACGGCATCAGGATGACGACTGAAATGGTAACTGTGATACATAAGAATGTGTTATGAGCAAACAGTGACCCATCACTGTAACCGAGTTTAAGTCTCCTGCACTCCTCTCCAGACCTGCTGCTCTATTAATAAATCCCACAGAGACAGGAGCCTGCAGCCAGGATTGCCGAAGAATGAACTATTTTCACAAAGTGCTTTGTCATGCAACTTGTGTCTTCGAAAGACTTTTCCTGCTCTGCTAACCCAACTGCTGCTCTGTGGATGAAACATTTATTGCATTTTTCCCAGCCACGTATTTCAGTTGTAATTAACTGCTGGGGAGGACAAAATGACCATTTCTAAATTTCAATACTCAGTAACGTCAACATCTGCCGGGAATTCAAACTTTCTTAACAGAGACTGTGATATTTAATTGGAGTACTCAAATCACCTACACTCCCTGAACTTCACGCGGGAGGCAATGCATGATAGCGATATTGATTTTCCTCAAACCAACCTCAAACTGATGCATCATTAGAAAGTAAATGCTTTCAGTTTTTCAATATGAAAATTATTGAGCTAAAGCTAGCCAAAATTTTTTTTGTTAATGCTAAGCAAATGCAAGGCCAAACAGTGGATAAACAGCGTTATTTTTCTTCCTAATACAGTTCCACCTAGTTACGTCATCCTGTGCTGTGATAAGCTAGTACTCATTGCCTAACCAAGTTGTGTTGGAGCCTCCACCTTACCAGACTAATACGCTTCACAACTTGGTTGTTAAGAAGGCGCTCTTCGCAGACGCTTCCCAACGCTAATTGCAGACTTGAGTTTTTTGCGCCGCAAGTATTTGGTTAGGTTTAGGAAAAAGTCATGGTTTTGTTAACATACTAAAGGTGCTTTTCGACGGCAGGAACTTTCCCCAGGAGCGAGGAACTTTTTAAAATAAGGCGGGACTGGAAAACTACTGGGGAACAAAACAACATGGATAAGCTAGTCCCATAAGGTTTTAGCACTCTCCTGCACTGCAGTTGGTTAGTTGATATTTTAGAAACATAAAATACATAAGAAAAGCATTAATAACAAACAGTGCTGTCACATGTCTTATCCTGATAGTTAATTTATATGAAACAAATAAAAAACCATCAAAAGTAAAGCATGCTAACTTTAGCTCAAAGTGCTAATTTAAGCAGCATGCAGTGTTGTGAGATTTTACGTGTAACCAAAACGCCATTTATTATATTATTAAAGATATATATATATTTTTAAAGAAATATATGTAACACTAAAGTGACTCTGAAGCAGTAGTCACATTACCACAGAAGAAAAGTTATCCATGTAACTAAAATCACCTCAACTACAGGACACCAGCGCTATCTCTTATGTTTGTAGTGTATGAAGCTGCTAACAGTTAGTCATCTGATCTGTCCTCTGTCCTTTGTGCAAGCAGTCAGTATAATGTACAATTCAAGTAACTTTGACTTATAGCTGCTGACATTCATGATCAAAAGGGGGACATGTCATCACAGAGCACCACACCCATGTTTGAAACACACACAGTATAATGGATAAAATGTGACGAAGTGCTGTCATGTGTTCCCTCTCAGTGCACAAAATGTGCCATAGAGGCTGCCCTACATACTAAAAACATTTTGCACGCTGGTGCCCCCCACATGCAGCTGGCTGCTCCTTAAGACAGTCTGCTGAACGCCACATACTTTGTTTGAAATGGATTGCTTATTAATGGAAAGCATTATTTAGCATTTGTGTTTTTATTTGTCAGCTGCTCCCCCTTTCCTTTAAAGCTCCTTGTACTGTAAGATCCATTATTAATGAAAACATTTTGTACTATGCTCTATTACAATCTGCCTTTACAAAATTAGTCTCCTGCACTAGAACATCCACTTTAGTTGCCAGTCTCATGCCTATAGGCACCAACATATTCTGAAACCACAGGATTTTCATGCTAGACATGCTGTGTAAAATAGATTGAAATCTTAGTGAGTCATCAAACTTACATATGCACTAACAGCCCTGACAGGAGGCTGATGCTCATTTGTGTTTGGGCAAAACGTACCTTTTTAAGGAAGCGCACTCCATAGGTAAAGATGTAGAGATAGAATGTAAATCTCCACCTGTAAGAAACAAAGAAAGGAAAGATATATAAAGTATGAATATGTAAATAAAATGAATTTATGCAATAAAGCTTTCATTAGTTTTGCAGTTTTTGTTTTTGGGCATAACCTTGAAAGATCTGCGAACGGTGGTGATAAGTAGCAGTTAAGTAGGCTGGGGGTTAACTTTGGAGGACCCCTACCTCAGAACTGCAAGTATTAAAGAGAATAGCCCTTAGCTGTGCTGTGTGTTTAAAATTATCTTATTTAAGCCTTTTTTTCTGTCTCATTTCCATTTGTTCTCAAGGCTATGCTTTTCTAATTTTTTGATTAAGGATCCAGTCAGTAAATAAAAGAGATAACAAAGTGTGTTTTAGTTTGCTGAAACTAATTACAGAATTATGCAGCTGCATCACACATTAATATTAATTAATACAACTTGTCCTGTATACTTAATGTAGTGTTGGTCCTAGGTGCAGCACACTTTGGCACACTATCAGGCCTGTAATCAGACATGTGAAGTGTGTGTGACGTCCTCTTACTTCCCTTCATAAAAGTATAGAGTGAGTCACTGAAAAAGGATCATCACTCACTTCTCAATGAGGAGAAAGACAACACACTCGCACACTCCAGTGAATAGACCGAGCCCATCTCGCTCTGTGCTTTATATAACCCTGCACATAATTTACAGTAACTACATCCACACAAGGGAAGGGAGAGTGATCATGAGGTCTGAGCTTACAGGCAGAGAAGGAACTGCCTGAGCTGACACTTAAGTGATCAAAGCTTTGCTGAGTCGGGATATGTGCATATATATATATATACCCGACTCATAACAGTCAGCAACTGGGAGGAAGGATTTAAGACTGGCCAACTAGCAAGGCCCCTTTCAGCACAACACTGGAAGTTGCATCAGACAAAACAGTTGGTTGAGAAGAAGATTTAACCGCAGGGCTGGAATGAGAGACCCCCTGTTGTTTGTTATTGAGTTGTCACAGCATTTCACAAATTTAGACCAATTAGAGTAGTTTTTTTCCAGTGAAGCTAAAATGAATGCACTTCTGACTACAGTGTGATACAATGTAGAGGAACAAAACAGCTTGATTTCTGTCATATAGAAGAAAACATCAAACTATGCCCTCCGTAGATATGACAGAAGCTGTATAGCGCATCAGGTGAGACGAGGTTTGCATACTTTAAAGGCTGCGCTGCGTGGTTGTTTCAGCTGGCCTCAAATCAAATAAGTTTTGACAGCCACCACCCCGAAACACAACATGACATCAACCAAAAAAACGAGGTGAATCAATATCACATCCTCTCAGCGCACATCCAACGGAGCTTATCCTTTCATGTAAATGTTTGTTCAAGATAATCACTGTTAACACTTTAATGAACACCAGAGAAAGTACTATCACGGTAACACACGGCCTGTGGAAGCCATCATTAACTGCCTTTATGTGCTTGATCCATAGTATTGTAAAACCAAATTAAATGGACGAGGCTACCTGGCACACAAAGACTGTTGCATGGCAACTGGTTCATCAAGCCTGCAGGAGTCTTTTTCAAGTGCTGTTGAATCGCTGCTATATATGTACAATCACAATGAGTCACAACTGCTTCCCGTGAAGAGTTGCTTTATTCCTAAGTCAGGCACAGATGTTTTTTTGTTATTGTGAGTTACCTCTTTGTCACACATGCAGTGTTGATAATGATTGTTGGTGGGAAGCTAAAGTGTATTACATTTAATTAGCCTGGAGCGACTGTTTATGTGCTGCACATGATGTAGCAGAGACTAGCCAATTACACTTAAACTTAATTAGCAGTGAGAATTAGTAAGAATTAGATTTATGTTTTATGTTGAACTTGTCCTGTAAAAACAACATAAAAAGTACAGATTATATGACACAGTAAGACTAGGCTTAGGTAATGTGGTACAGTACACTGGGAACCGCCGTCTTTTCATAATAGCTTGATTATACACTAATGAATCATTCATGATTCATATCCAATGAGACAGTGGGTTATAAACTGGGACAGATCCACTGATCACTATTAAATCAGATGTACCTGTTTAGACAAAGCATGGCCTCAGGCAGGGAAGATTCGGAGGAGGGCAACTTTGATTTGATCAAAAAATCCGTAATGAGACTGCTTTTATTCTGAGAGTGCTACCTAGCTTTGGGGAAAATAATAAAAAGCAGGTCATGCTGGCTCATTTAATTCCACTCTGTCACTTCTCCAGGTGGGTAGTGTGAGCACCAGCTGGCTGCAACTGTTTGCATTGGGATGGTTCAACATTACAATTAGTCATGATGCTCCAGCTTTGATCAAATTTCTGTTGTGCCTTGATTTATCCCCTCTCTGCTGTTAAACAGGAGTAACATCTCTTTTACTCTTCAGGCTGTAATAGCTGCCCCTTCCACCTTTGTGCATTTTTCTCATTTGGTTTGATTGCTAGATTGCGAAATTAAAAATGTGTGTTAATAGCCAGTAATTTGACTGGGGTGCTCACGGAGTTATGCTAATTTAAGTCAAAGTGGGTGTGTCCGCATTCTCTAAAGAACAGATGTAAATGGCACACCTCACAGCTGTCCTCTAAGCATATGCTAAGGAAAAAACGTGCTAATTATTGTTGGCTTGTTGTCTGTCGAGCTGCATCGAGGGAGTTGTGTTGATTGAAAGGTATGAAAATCATACACCTACATATCGGTTACAGGAAGTGCAGTAATGAGGATAATGGTGTCTCTTCTTTTATAAATAGAATATTTGTGCCTACATTATTATATTTTTTGAGTCTAAACAGACTTTGACTTTGCATCTGAATAAAGTCTAGAGAAAGAATTGCAAATTAAGTGTTCATAGGGCATTATTTTTTTTTTTATAAATTTGACAAAACCCTGAGATGAGGTATGGTTGCAATTAAACATTCACCTCAAAAACAGACCAAAAACTTACAGGAATAGTAGTGAAATATGTTAACATGCTTTCTTTCTAAGAGTTAGTAAAGAAAAGAGATCACTCATGTGGTTGTACAGTAAACATGAAGCTACTGCTGTTAGCCAGTTAGCCTAGCTTAGTTAAAAACCAAGCAATGTGGAAACAGTTAGCCTCTCCCTAGCTAGCACTTAATATATTGATGGTTTAACCTGTATTAAATAAAGTGTATAAACAATAGGATATGGCAGTGTGCTGGATTTTTTCTTGACCTGATACAGTGACTTCCTGAAGTCTAAACTACTTGTGTGGCACCGTCACAGTTATCACAACACTGTGAGAAGCTAAAGCGCCTGTCCAAGAAGTAGCCTCGGCTATGAGTGAGTGATATACTGTGTAAAGCTACTGAAAGGTACATTTGGTCACTTTTACCACCGAGCTAGGCCAGCTGTTTCGCTGATTCCAGGCTTGTAAGCTAAGCTAACCAGCTAATGGTGGTAGCTTCATATTTATCGACAGATATTATAAATCTTCTCAATTAACTCTTGGTAAGAAAAGGAATATGTGTATTCCTCAAAGGACCTGTCATATTCGGTTAAATATATGAATTGCAAAAGAAAGTAAGACTTAAAACTAAAAAAACAGTAAGAACTGACTTAAAACGTTCCATTTAGTATAAATCAACACCACATGATCATGCTAACTAAAGCCTAAGATAGATATTACAAGATAAATATATTAACTATAGTTAGTAATATGCCCCAGAAATGCCCTGTCTCTATGTCTGTGTGATTTGCATTAATTTACTTATGATAATTTCTTCTTTTTTACTGAAAGCAGAGAGGAGAACGGGCGGAGGAAGATGAGATCAGACAACAGAGGCTATTGAGGACATCAAAGGATGCTCCTTCCTCAGTCAGCTGTAACTGCCGCTGAGAGGAGGGACTCTGTGGTAAAACTACACTGAAAAAACTGCTCAGCTTAATTTGTCTTTTAGTCTCATAATGAGGCTGTAAAATATTTTTTTCTTCTGCTGCTGGGATGAAACATTGCTGACTGCATCCAGTGATTTCCCATAGATTTTTGATGTAAATGCAAAAAACCTCACAGAAAAATGTCAAAGATTTAAGTCATGGAGGTTTCATGCTAAAAAAAATCAATACTTGAACTTGTTAGACTCTTTTTTGCAGCATGTTTCAGAAAACAAGAGGCAGTGACAATAGCTGGTAAACAAACTGCATGCAGACTCTTCATTATTTTCAGACTAAACGCGTCTTCTACATACTCTCTGTCTGCATAATGAAAAGAATAGACAACAGATCAGCCGTCCTGACAACAGGGAGACAAAGAACGCTATCAGTCTGCAACAGCTGTGCATGAGGGCCTAATTAGAGCACAATCACTGCTGGAAGGACTGAAGCCGGCCCCATTTGGAGAATTGCACCGTAAGCAACTGAGACAGACAACCTGGCCAAACCGTTGCAAAGCCTAACATCGTCTGCAGTCATTTATGCTGTATGCAGATAACAGCTTTGGTATAGTGAAACAGAATGAATGCCAGCTATAGTAAACATGTTCGAAAAAGCTCACAAAGCAAGATTTCCTTTTCGGTTTCCTCTCTGAGGTTGTAATAGGAGTCCAGTGGTCTAATCGTCCAGCAGTGTTCTCCTGAGTGAACAGCAGCCTCGGGCAGATCAGACTATGTGAGGCTCCCCGTGTCTCAAACTGCCAGATTGGCTCCACTGGTGTCAGACATGACTCTGCTCTGACAGCAGCGCTCGCTTGTTGGCCTTTAACATCACACTGCTAAGTAAGTACAATCTCCCTGATGGCGAACGCTCCACTGCAGTTTAGCCAGTTCTCTATTACAGCCTGAGTGGGTTTGCAGCACCACCGGCACTCGTGTTGCCGCCAACTACGTAAGGTACAGCAACGGTTAACCAAAGCCAAGTGGACCAAACCAGTATTTAGAGCTGAACAATTAGAGGATGAATTTGAAGGAGAGAAAATAAATTAACCACTTTTTGGATAATTCAGTTACCGTTTGAGTCATTTTTCAGTCAACCGAAGTTTCTAAAATGTGAGTAGTTGCTACTTTTTCTTTGTAATAACATTGTAAACTGAATATTTTTGGATTTTAGACTTTCTTAGACTCAATTATTAATCAAGTCATTGAAGATAAATGCACATTAATACATAATAAAGAAGTAGAAACCACCTTATATTTTACTGGCACCATTTACCTATTAGTCAAACATGTTAAAATGAATGTGTGCTTTAAAGCAGCCAAGGAGTTTTGCATAGCATATTCAAATGAACACGCAGAAACACAAAACTTGCCCTGATAGGGTGTTCAATCACTGTAAGCATCACACCTGCTTTTACTACAGTCACAGGTGTGTTAATGATGAGTGGTGATGCAGCGCGGACTATTTAAATCAGCCTTCACTTACAGCTGTACTACCAACAATAAAATAACGTTAAACCTGACTACAGTAGTAAATGTGATGTCACTGCGATGGATTACCTACCTCAGGCAGGTTAAAAGTCTGTGCTAGTTAATTTTTACCAACTTGGATGTTCTTACAAACTCACAGCTAAGTTATGTGTACTGTATGGTGTGATAATTTGCCTTACATGCTTTCACAGAATCGTGCGAGGGTGCTCGGCTTCTCCTGGTTGCGGCGTTGTCTGAACCAGCGCTGAATGGTCCGCACGTCCCAGTCCAGCTGCTTGGACAGGCCCTCCAACCTCTTCTCATCTGGGTGCTGGCAAAAACAAAAGGAACATGTTGGATTCAGCTTTCATTGTGGTAAAAATGTCATGAGATGTAACACAACATTAAAAATAACAGAGACAACACACACAGCACCTTGGTTATAGCAGTGAAAACCTTCTCCAGGATGGCATTGGGTTGTGCTTTCTGTGGCCCGTTGGCTTGGATCTTCAGGCCCATCGCACATGGTCTGGCAATAAACCTGGAATTAAAGCATTATAACTCCTTTACAGTGCACTACAGAGACGTTCAATTATATTCAGGCACAGGGTCACAAATCTTTCTGTCACCAGTAGGAACACCTATGTTTGTAATAGGTGCTGGATAACAGTTAGGCCTATTTACACCCTGATATGTGCATCTGCTTCTTCCCAATAATTCTTCATTTATTCTACCGGGGCATGAAAAGGTTTTAACTAGAAATGTCCCTCCACAGGTCATCCTGAAGAAGAGGATATTTTAGTCATACAAGAAAGGAAAGACAGAGCAGTGTGAAGATTATTGTGTTTAGTCCATTTGACACGCAACATTTAGCATTTAGACCACTTTACCAATCTTGTACTGCCTTTAAGTGCCTGACTACTTTTGGCAAAACACTTGAATTTAACATTTTTGGCTAGCAGGGATGAAAGGATAGTTAAATACCTTCTCCAGGTAACAAGTAGCTATGTTAATAGACAACATATACAAAGAATGCTTTCATGATTTATGCAGTATCTCATAGATTTAACACATAGTGCTGCTTATTTTCATTTTCATTTTCAGTTCCTTAGTTTATAAGTCATTCTTCTAATTAATATTATTATTAATAATAATAATAATTATGCTAGGGTATAATTACTGGAAATAAGTGAAGGGGTCAGTGGGGAAATTTAAAGCCTCTCTCACTACTCCCTAAAGAGACTCCTGACACACATAATAAGCATTGCTGACCATCATGTCTCTATTCTTTGCTGTTGATGGTTGTACAAAATAAGTCAACAACGTGCACACATCAACAGCCATATAATAACTGGAGCAGTAGAGTTTAAAGCAGCACCAGGATTAGTGAAAGAAGCATGTTTAGAGCAGAAATTCAGCTGTGATCTGAGAGGAGAGACGTTGGATTTGGGCAGGTATGGTAACTTGTCTGCCCTGTGAGAGCACTGACAGATGCATCAGATGCAGACAGAGGGCAATGCTGCAGGCCTGCAGAAAGAAGGATGATCAACCCCGTTGATTTGTGGGCTAACCCGATAAGATGCCATTGTTTAGGTAACATGCTGACGAACATGGACAGCGCCGCGTGCTGCATCACTCACAGGAACACTTCATCGACATAACAAACCGTATCGCGGCCACCTGGATCATCGCGTGTGCTTCAGACCCACCTTTCGAAAACCAGCCGGATCATAAAGATGCAGAATGCTAAAGGACACGCCAGATACAGGTCCTCGGCTTGCGGGAACGTTGCCTCATCTGTGTTTTTTAAGTCAGCCCAGGTTACATTATGGGGTAGCCAGAACCTCTCGTTCCAAAACCATGCCAAAATACCGGCCATCTCCCTGCAGCAGACACTGAGACCGGGTCGGAAGAGAAATCGATGGCCCCGCTGTATCCCGGAGGTCTCTCACAGGCGATCTAAGCGTGCACACACGGCTGATGATGAGATCTCCGTCCGTCCGCTTCCCCTCAGCTCTCCCAGTGTAGGGAAGTAGACTCAATCAGCTCCTCCGCGACTGATTGGTGCGTTGAAATGTCATGCAATACAGTCAGTGTACGTTATGCCGGCGACACCTCGGCGTAACCAAGGTAAACCACTTCATGTATCACTCCTTTACAGTAACGTTTAGCCACACAGAACACATTGCTCCCTTTATTAAGTGGTTTTAAGATCCTGAATGGCATTTTGTTTTTGTTTACTTCGTTTGTTTTGCGGTTCTCTTCCGGATATTTCGGAGGAATCTTACAATAACCTGCTACCAGGTGATATTTCACCTTTACTATAAAATTATTACCAAACTCAAATGATTAATTTAAGGAAATAGTGATATTTAAGCGCAGATAACATGGCACACTTAAGCATGGGCTTCAAGACTACCTCGTGTTTGGTAAACTACGCCACCTACTGACAGCTTTGATGCAGTGAACAGTAGATGTAAACCTGACCTTGCAAATATTTTCTTTCCCCATAAATGAATATGTTCATTTTTGTTCTTAATTTTTTAGAATAAAAGCTTTTCTCTCTTTACTATTTAGGTGAATGGCTTTGGGCAACTATAAAATAAATAATATTTTATGTATTTTGTGGCTGTAGTTTGTGGTTCTCTCGAACAGTATTTCAATAAAAGTTGGCGTTACATCGTTTTAAAACACTTATAACAAACAAATATTAGAAATACATCTAAAATAAAAAAGAATACCTTCATGAACAAAGATATATTGTATGGTTATTGTATTAAACTGTATATATTTCAGTGATGCAATATTATAGACCTATGAGAACAGTACAAAACATTGTGTGTTTTTTTATTTGAAAAGTACACCTCATTTCATACAAAATTCTCATGAGATTTTATTTATTATTATGATAAATAAACTTCATTCTATTCCTATACCAGAGGCTATATTAATGGATTATGTTGTATAAAAGTAAATACACATGATCTGCTAATTAGCTATAATAAAAAGAGCAGCAACTGACGATTATTTTAAATATATGCTTCTGCCATTTACTGTGTCCATTCAATAAAAAAGTACATCTAAAAGAATAGTTCAACCACAATATTTTAGAGCTCAAGACTTCAAATCGGTTTCTTATTTATTTTTCTGGCTAAATAATAAATTCTGATTCATCTTTACCTCTGCAATGACTACTTTTTATCCCTGTCATCACACAGTAGACTATCTGAAAATGTCATGGCGCCATCTAGTGGCCAGTGTCAGCAACGTCTTTTGAAGTTGTGACTGCATGTGACATATGAAATCGTCACACATACGTGTTCCTGTCTTACACAAAGCATCTGCCAAGTCGTTTGATAAGATAATAAAAACACGTCCAGATTCTGTTTTGACATATTACTCCTTTAATACATCAACCTAAAAATACACACTTTATTTAAAATGTGAATTAAAGAATTAGAGCCAGCAACAGTCTTCTAAAATGATTGATAGCGATTTCAAAGCTCGTCTTCCTGTATGCATAAACCCTCGTGTAGTCAACTGGCATGTCACTGGGCTGGTAGCGTGCGCGTGTGTATGTGCGCGCGCATGTGTGCGGTCCGTTATTTTCCGGGTTGTGCTCATCGCTAGCGGTAGTTGCTCTGCTTCAGCCGCCAGCTGACACTTGTACTGAGGAGGAGAGGTCAAATTTGACTGTCTCCCTCTCTCTCCGTGTCTGTCTGTCTGTGAGAGAGGCTGCTAACTAGCGCAGAATCATCATCATCATCATGGCGGATCAAGGCGAATCTCCGGCTCCTGTCCACCACCCGCAACCAGCGCTGACAACCAGCTGGCCAATTACCAGGGAGTCGTACGAGCTGCAGGAAGTCATAGGTTAGTACCCGGAGATGTGATGAACGCTATATATTATCATGGAAAGGCATGCCGCGGAGGGTTATCATCTGTGAATGGCGATGAAGGCCTACCGGCTTTTTCATATTCAGTCGCCTGCCTCCTGCAATGCTTTGCAATGCGGATGTTAATAAGCACATTTAGGGAAACTACCGGTTTGTGTCTGTGACTCTGACGAAGCTGAATCAGTGAAAACGCAGGTTACTACACGGGTAAGACAATGTCATTCTCCATAAGTGCGCTTTAAGTGGCTCCCCGGATAATTAGAGACCTACTACAGCTTGGACAGAGTATGGCACGTGCCCAGTTTACAAGCCATTACCAAATCACAGATGCTGTGACTGTAAAACCTGTGTGTTAACACTTACTGTTATATCAGTAATCTGTGTTGGCATGTAAACAGTATTAGACAGCCTGTCAGAGCATTTCAAGTGGGTAATGTTTAAAATGTAACATAAACTTAACATAATAATAATAATTATACAACTAATAATGTTATCTACAATTGCAATGATAGTAATACTAGTAGTAATAGTGCCTTGTAAAGTATTTATTTTAACATCACTGAAACTTTGAGTTAACAAAAAGTAAGAGACTCAACTCCTAGCAAAGCTGTAACTAACTTTTTGTAATGGATTAATATGTTAATTTTTTTATATAACATTTATTTTGTGAAATACCAGAAAATAGTAAAAATGGCCATCACTTTTCACTCGATATAAAAATTATACTATGCACAATGTTAAAGGAATGTGTCTTTAATGTCTAACAAGCCATCTAAAATACAAAGATGTTCAGTTTAACATTAAAGAAACATTAAATCCTCACATTTAGAACACATTTTTTAATTCATTATTAAAATGCTAACATACTGTATTTCCCAAATAGCTAGCAAATAATTTTCAGCACTTACTTCCACAATAGCCATGCATCAAAGACAATGACCTTACAAATGCTCCCTCACTTGTTAGGCATTGTTTATATACCTATAACAAAAAAACAATAATATATAGCCTTCAAGTCTACTATGCATGTTGTCATCATAATTTTAGACATGCCTGTTGTTAAAAAATTATGTTGAATTTTCTTCCACTAATTCTACTTTTTTAAATTGTAAAAACATCGCAGAGAGTTCAATTTCAGTTTTGTCATGAAGCATTTCATTTTTGAACTATAAATAACTAAATTAGCCAATGATGAAAATCTCAAATGAACTGAAAAACAGCCAGAGGAAGTTGCCTGAATATTTTTGGCAAGTTCATGTACTGTGCAGATGAGCTGACAAGTCATATCACTACTGATAAGAAACTCGCACCACAGCTGTTTGCTGCTGACTGTGAGGAGTGAGGGAGACCCCCTCTCTGTTCTCCTAATCAAATGGTGAGCAGTCACATCTCCAGTGTTTTCTCCTTCTCCTTATCTGCTGCTAGCAGTTGGCGAGCAATATGCTGTGTGTCACAGCTTCTAGGTGTGAACAACTTCACTACTCCAGCGTGGCCTGATTTGTAATGAGTAAACAACCCATCATTTTGGGAAGAAAGAGCAATAATCAAAGTCAGTTTTTGTTATTTTGTGTGTCTAGTGTTTCAGCCAGCACTCACGGATGATACATTTCAAAATATAAACGCAAAGCAGACAGAAACAGAGACCCAAAAGAGAGATACTGTATACACTGAATGTAATAGTCTTCTAGCCGTGTGTCCCTCTTTGCTCCTGTCCACTTTGTCATGTCTCTGTTGTGCTGTGATTCCAGGCAGCGGGGCCACAGCTGTGGTACAGGCAGCCCTCTGTACCCCCAGACAGGAGCGCGTTGCCATAAAGAGAATAAACCTGGAGAAATGCCAGACCAGCATGGATGAGCTATTGGTGAGTACAATAAATATGGGCCTATTTTCTCAGTGTGTGCACCGACTTATTTTGTAGCTCTCTTTGATAGTGTACGACTACTTTCCCTTTGATCCATACAATGGCTGTTGTGTGTAAGTCTGAGTAATGATTTTTATTAACAGGTTATTACTCCCAAGATTTTGCCTCAGTTTCTTATAGATTATTACAAAAGAAGTAAAAATGTAGCCCAGTTTTTCATTATGTGACATGTCCTATGTTGTCATTTCTCCCTTTCAATAGAAAGAAATCCAAGCTATGAGCCAGTGCAACCATCCTAATGTTGTCACCTACTACACCTCCTTCGTAGTGAAGGATGAACTTTGGTTAGTCATGAAGCTTCTGAGTGGAGGTGAGCTTCAGCTGCAGAGCTACATGGGACGAAATCCTGCCTGCTCTGGCTTGATTATACATGAATGCTGATGATAATGCATGAATATAATTTTGCAACATGTTTGTGCTTTGAAAGCTTGATAACTAGGTAATAGCTACGTTGGTTATAACCTACTTGTACTGTAGTTGTCTACAAGGAAAACCGAAGTTGTCACACTGAATTAGAGCCTGACTGATACGGACGATAGAGAAGGGAAAAATACACCAATTTCACCAAATGATACTGCAGCCTATATCGTTGATTTTTGAGCGGTTTTCTATGTGGATTGTGCACTCATTTCACAACGATATGACTCTGCAAAGCTACTCAAATGTCTGCTCTCTTTAACTTTATTATAGGAAACTTAATAATGATTTACATTGTTACCCAATTCTAGTGGGGACCACCGTCGGCTAAGCACTGATGCTCTCATACATGTGCTGACAGTATTGTCAAGTATGACGTTCGAAATGCTCTTTTATGGACAAACATGATTTCTAAATCAACCCAAGCAGTGTTTTGTCTATTATTTGTTCTATAAAAACATGTTTATATAAACACATATCAGAAAACATATGCACTAGGGATGCACGATATTGGATTTTTTGCCGATATCCGATATGCCGATATTTTACAACTCATTTAGCCGATTACCGATACCGATACCGATATTTTTTTCCCCGCACACCTAATTGCAGAGATCATCAACTCTCTTCCGTATTGGAATTAGCGTACAGTATAATGGTGATACTCTTATCACATTTGTTACAACGGTCGAGGTGAAGGGTCTTGAGATGGTTAATCAAGTTTGTAGTGTTGAAAGACTTTGCCTTGGCTCCTCCTCGCATCATGCAAATAGCAGTTTTGCGATCTATTTCGGACACTTTGAAAAACGTCGACACGACATTTTGGCTTCTAACTCTCTCTCGCTGCAGGTAGACACACGTGGCGTCATCACGCTGCGCCACACAGCAGCCCATTATTTTATCGGTTAATTATATCGGCGGATGTCGGCGTGTTGGCCGATATCCAATAGTTCATTTTTAAGCCAATATCGGCAGATAACGTGCCGATAATATTGTGCATCCCTAATATGCACAGATACAGATAATTCAGTGATAGGCCTGTATCAGCCAATTTATATCGGCCAACCGATATTTATCGGTCAGGCTCTACAGGATATTGTCTATTAACTACATTGATTGCCATCATGTCATTAATGTGTTTTTAGCAATAAGACACTTTGCATTTCAACCACAATGCTCTATCATATTATTTCAGTTCAGTACTTTATGCTGGATTTATTACTGTTATATAGGAGCAGTTGCAGACTCTTAGCATGGTTAATAACACCTGTGGTCCGATGATGTCCCTTTGCTCATCCTTTACGGCGAGTACTTGTCCAGGAAGCACTGATGTTACTGACTTTAATGTACCTCCAGTGTCTGTACAGCAATTAGCAGGCACTGAAATGATTTCCAGCTTGTCGTAGATATTGATCATGTAATAACTCTGTGTTCTCCTCATTAGTGTGTGAAAAATTAGCAAAATGACTTCATACTTTTATGCCCTGTCTTTTCAGGCTCTATGCTGGATATAATTAAGCACACAAGCAAAGAAGAGGACAGAAATCGAGCGCTAGATGAGCCTATTATTGCTACGATACTAAAAGAAGTCCTGGAGGGCCTGGACTACCTGCACAGAAACGGACAGATTCACAGGTAACACTTTAAACATTCTGAGTTTTTCATTAGTTTATTATTAGAGTAAAGAACCTCATTGGAAGCAAAACTAGCAAAGTTTATGCCTATAAAAAGGTGTTTTTTTTTTTTTTTTTAAAGATGCTCTGGATAAGAGGGTAAAAAAAATGTTATGTAACTTATTAATTCACAAGCAGTGTAGTGGTTGTGTCCTGGTTTTCAAGGTCACAGGGACGCGGGCTTAAAGCTCTGTCAGCCCCTTGGGCAGAGTGCCAGATAGTAGTGGTCTGTTGGACCCGTTTACAGAGACGAAAGAATCAATGCCGCCCCACATGACTTTGTTGTTTGACTGGGATTGTAATTTGTTGACTACAGGGATGTGAAAGCTGGGAACATACTACTCGGAGAAGATGGATCTGTTCAGATTGCAGGTGTGCTGAAAATACTGTCATACTGTTACAGTTGCTTTTCTCTTTTGATTTTTGAGTTGTAAAGAAGGAACCTCTATAATTGTGGTGAAAAACTCTGGGCCCAATCTTGACAACCCACCCTGCAGATTCTTACCTCTCATTAAGGTGGTTTAACTCTGAAGTTTTAATTAACTAAATATTAAAATTTAATGAGCTTTTGTCTACATTTCCAGATTTCGGAGTAAGCGCATTCCTAGCCACAGGGGGGGACATGACAAGAAACAAAGTCCGAAAAACCTTTGTGGGCACGCCGTGCTGGATGGCGCCAGAAGTGATGGAACAAGTGAGTCTGTCTCTTTCAGCTGCTGCTGACATTAAGTTCATCATGTCTCATTCAGAGTGTATTAGCCGGAGCGCTCAGTGCTAATCCATTTCTCGATGTAATACTTTTCCCTGATTTATTTTTGACATGTTAACAGCTTAAATCACACATAAAGCCATACAGACGTAATTAAACATAACAGATGACTGTAATTTAACACCTGCAGGTTCGAGGTTATGATTTCAAAGCAGATATATGGAGTTTTGGAATTACAGCCATTGAGTTAGCAACAGGGTCTGCACCATATCACCGCTACCCTCCCATGAAGGTGAGTGTTTTTGATGTTACTGTTTTATGTCATAAGTACAGTAGCTTATTTATGACAGCTGTTCTTGTAGTTTTCACCAGCACTGGAGTAAAGAAGACTTCAGTGCCTGTTAGCTTAAAGCTTCCTCCTGAGCCAACATGTTTCTGTGAAGTTTCATCATTAGCACGAGAAAAAACACATATGCAGGCAGCACTTTTAGACTCTGTGCCGTAATTTGGAAACCAAATAATTAGCAAAGAGGAAACCTTTTATCTAAAGAAACCTGCAGTTTTACTTTCTAAAACAGCTTCTCTTCAAACAGTTTCCTGCTTTGAGTTTCTTTTCCCCTATCTGCCTTCTGCTGAGTTGTGAGGGCGGTTTCGACCATGTTTTTTTCTCTGTCTCTTTTAGGTTTTAATGCTTACCCTACAGAATGATCCACCCACTCTAGAGACGGGCGTAGAGGACAAAGAAGTGCTAAAAAAATACGGCAAATCGTTCAGAAAGCTAATAACTATGTGCCTTCAGAAGGATCCTGCCAAAAGGTTTGAGTATACCCACCAGACATTTCAGCAAAGACAGATGATGCAATTTTTGGCCAATAAAAACTACCTGAGTTAGAGTCAGTTAATGCTTTGATGTGTTGTGATGTATTTTTAACAACTGCACTTTTCTTTATTTCTAGGCCCACAGCGGCAGAGCTTTTAAAGTGTAAATTCTTCCAAAAGGCAAAGGTATTTAATTCATCTACAATATTTCTTTGTTGTCTACATACTTCCATACATCAAACAACGTACAGTATAACATTTCAGAGGCACGTGTTGTTGTCCCTCTCTTGTACTCATTAATTTAAACATAGCTGTATGCATTTTTAGGGAAATGTTGTTTAAGATAGGACACACAACAAAAACCTGTTACCTTATACGTAATATTATTTATCCAATAAACCTTTGAATGGTTTTATAATTAGGATGATTTACACTTTTGTCTCATTCAAAGGCAGGAAAAAGACCAAGGACAGGCTGAACAACACGTTTTCAGATTGGCAGGTTTGTGATGTCACAAACCTAAGGAGTCAATCCCGCTGATGGACGGGGTGACACTATGCATATCATAACGTACCTATGGCAACCACTTCGGTGATATGCGAACCAGCTGTAACCGTCATCGTAATTTTTGCAAACTCACTACTGACTACTAACGTTAATGTTATTACTACTAATTTCAACAAGTTGCCACTAAAAGACGGCAGAGACCTGTTTTGTTTTCGGCTGTAATTTTACGAAAGGAGAAGCTGAACATTCCAGAACCAGTTGGAGTTTGCATAGTGGGATAGCAGATTCAGGAGTTTTTAATGAGGGAGAAGGAGGAGATGCCTTGAGAGGATTTTTACAAGGTAATTAAACATATTTTGCAAAAAAAAACTTATCAGACACAATTTATTATTTCAAGCAGAATATTTTTCTTTTAAAACATGACTGGAGCTGTTCTATCACCCCCTCTGTCGCAAAAACAAAACACTTCTCTGCCATTGTTTTGTGGCAACTTGTTGAAACTTTGCTAACTTGGATTTTAGTAATTAATAGTCATAACGTTAACGTTAGCAGTCAGTAGTGAGTTTGCAAAACTTACAATAGCGCTTACAGCTGGCTCGCCGAAGTGGTTGCCATAGGTTACACATGATGATATGCATAGCGTCACCCCGTCCATTAACAGGATTGGCTCCTTAGGTTTGTGACATCTCAAACCTGCCAATCTGAAAACAAGTTGTTCAGCCTGTCCTTGGTACACTGCAGTTTAAAAGCAGACAGGCCCAGCCATGGAGATGACTGCTCATGTTGTCCCTGATATGTCTTGTAGCTCATGAAAAACAACATGGAGATGTTTACAAGGTTAAACACTTGACTTTCACTGGAGGGGGGCTTTAAAAGCTGAGTATCTGCAATGCAAAACAGAGTGATTATTTGGATCAACTGAAGCAAAGTTTGTACGATGTTAATTTTATGAATGCGATTAAGCAGAAGCAAGCACTGGAACATCACTGTTTTGTTCCCAATTAGACTAATTTAGTCACTCGTCAAACTTTTAACATTTTAAAAACTTAACCTTCAATTATTTCATGAGCCTTTTGTACTTTTACTACAACCAACCTAATTGATTTCTGAGGGGTACAATTAGTACTTCGATTTTTGCGACTTGGTTTTTGATTAATGCAGTCCATCATTTCACCATGTTTATTAATGATATTTTGATTCCTGTTTTGATCTTCCTCTTGCAGAACCGAGAACATTTGGTCGAAAAGCTTTTGTGTCGTGCACCAAAGATTTCCCAGCGAGCGAAGAAGGTATGTTTACCCAAACATTCACAGTAAAATAGCTCACTTATTGACTAAACATGAACAAATTATGGCAGAGCGCTGGGATCGACTGAAGTCTCTCTCTTCACCAGAGCTTTGCATTTACTGTCAACACGAGTTACGCACTCTGACTCTCTGCAGCACCTCAAACACTTTATGCCTAAACTGTTGTGTAGATTATGTAAAAATATGGGCCACTGCAGCGCAAAGGCAGCCTGCATTGATGTGTGGACGCCCTGTGTCGGCGGCTCACGGTGCAGCACGTGGCACCTTAAAGAATGACAGGATCAAATGATAACATTAGATAAAACAAAGAGGCGCATTATCGTTCAGTTTCCTCGCTCAGTTGCCCACTGGCCACAGTTTACTGAGAGGAAGTGCAGTTTTCAGGCACAGCTCGTATTGGTATCACATAACACTCCGCTTGGATGGCCAGGACAGAAATGGGAACAGAGGGCCATCGCCGGGAGGGAGAGTGGCCGAGCGGAGGGGTGGAAATTCACTGACTGGTCGGGAGTAAATGGAGGGCATAGTGGATAGCAGGGCTGTTACTGTGTATGACGTTAACATTACGCACAGACAGCAGAGTGTAAATACAGAGGGAGGCGTGATGTTGTTAAGCTTTGTTGATGGTTAATAAGGTAACTACAGGCATCTCGCAGGCATAACAATGAAATGAAAGGCGCTTATTGCTATATGTGGATTTCCTATATTAAGCGCTACAATGCAGTGTACTTTAGGCATCACTATTTCCAATAAGTATAGTCCGCCAGCAAGCTTTGATCTAAACACTGGCCCTTTCTCAGTGTACTTCCACGGATTAAACCCTTTATGAATGCTCACTTTAATAACTACACCTTGTTTTAATGCAAGGAATCAAGAGAGCCTGCACAGCACAGTTATGTAATCCACTTGATAGCTCCCATTGATGAGCCTCAGAGCCAATGCCCTTGTTGTTTTGTGCTGATTTGACCTACAGAGTCGTCTGCATTATACATTCAGCAAATATTACCCGACGCTTGCACAGAAGAGCTACACTGCAGCAAAACTGTCTTCACAGGATGCTGTGATGTCTTTATAAATAAAGACCAAAGTGGCCCCTTCTCGTCAAATCTCCAGCTCCTCTGTAAACCCACCCACATTTAACATCTCGACCTCTCTGACTGCGATAGTTTCCCTCTGACCTTCTGTTCCTTGCTGCTCTGTTTCTGTCGGGTTTTTTTTGTCCTGTCGTCATGGTAAACACGGGCAGCTCTATTCGCAGGAAACAAGCACGATGTGGGTGCAGGAGACGAGCCTTTAAGCCAGGCTGAAACCTTACTCTTTAAATGGGACCTAACGTCTCCTTGCACACGGTCAATGAAAAGTTGATGGCAGATCCTCCGGTCAGCTGTCACCAACAGAGTAATTTGAAATAAAAATCTAATGAAAGGAGGGAGAAACTATGGAAGTATTTCCTAATTAAAAACGAAGAGGACAAGAGGAGACCGGATTTGTCATACTTGAAACATGAGTGTAAAAAAGATCATACATAGGCCCACTGTAAGGGCACTGAGCTGAGTAACCAGCAGAGGGCGGCATAGCACCCACAATAGAGCTTACAAATGACACTCAACGGAGGTATTATTGTTTAAAGATTAGACATTAGGGACCTATGAGCAGTGTGGGTTTGAGTCATTGATTTATTATGAAGTGAGAGGTTGGAAAACGGAAAGGATTGATATTAAGGTGTGGTGCAGTGCAAAAATAATGGTTTAATAGTGACTGAGATCTGCATTAATGCTCTCTGAATACAGAGCATTTTACCCAAATGTGCACCAGTATTAACCCCTGCAAACCCTGACATTAGTGAATAACATCCAGGTAATATACCTGAGCATATATTCATACATTCACAGTAGGGTGATCGTGTATGGCCGCTCCAGTGCACTGATCTGTGTCCATTTTGCTTGAGGAGGAAAAGGCAGATCCGAGGGAGCTTTTTTAAAGTCAGGTTTGGGAAGGAATAAAAATCCTGACATCATCAGGAAGGTAGTTTTTGTTTCACGGTGTGGAATTTATTCGACCCCTGGTGCTGGTGGCTGACAGTTTTGTGTGCCCCTGTAATGTTGCCTTACTCGACTAGTCATGTGTTGCCAGACTTTAGAGCTGCCATAAATTACAGAATACATTAGCACTGATAAGAAGTTTGAGTCATATCTGTCTTATATATGATTTATAGTATTCAGTTGTACTGTTGCTGTGCCTAGTAGAGTATACAACCTGCAAAGTAGCTTCTGCACCAGGTGTCTGTCTTTATGTATAAAGACTCATGCATAGTAACTTGTCTGTGTAACAATCATTATTATTAGATAGTTACAGACATGTTAAGCAATATGTAACTCCTAGGTAATGCTTGTTCAAAACACAATGACAAAATACATCCACAAATCAAATTGTGTTTTTAACAAGCAACCTTAACTGTAATAGCTTAACAATGTCGGATCTTTTTGTTGCTGTAACAACATATTGCAGTCTGTTGTTATGACAACATGATAAAAGTAGTTTTTACTAAGATGTGTGGCCATTGTTAGAAATAACAACATGTTTTCTGATTTCCACATATTACATCATTTTGTAGTTTTTGTACTTAAATGCTTTGGCAAAAGTGTTTCATGTTACAGTAGCCTTTAAATTGATTTGAATTAACTACACAAGACAAAGTAATATGTAGTTTGTAATATTTTACATTTGACAAGAAATACAAAATACGTTCGTAAACTCAAACACATGGCTCCGAACCCCCGCCCTGTCCCACCCACATACAAACTGTACAAGCTGAATAAGGGCTCTACTCAAAGGCGGTAGGCAGTTGTGACAAAAACAACATAAATTAGATAAATAAGATCATAAAAAAGAGAAAAAGAAAGAGAGACGCAATGTCAACAATCCTCATTTAGAAGACTAATGGTGTATCAATTCTGATATATAAGCTTTGGTAATGTGTCCTTATAGGTCAAGTAGGTTTACCAGATATTCAACAAGGTGTCGTAGTCATTTCAGCCATTAATGTCCAAGAACCATCTAGCTATGAGAAGACATGAATCGGACTTCCAAGTAATTTCTAAACACTACCTGGCATGCACAATGCTAGTAACATGTAGATTTAACAGTAAAGAGAAAAAGCCTCAATAATATGGTACATAGTATTAGAGAAAAATATGTCATAAAAACATGAAAAATATCTTTAAAACTAGATAATGCTGCAGGTTTTTACAGCTTCATTAATAAGTCACTTTACTGTGGTGTTGTCTATTTACAAACTTTAAGGTCTGCCTATAAAACCGAAAGGAATCATGGGTAAACCACAGTCTACTTATGCGTTGAGTTGAATGACATCATTAGCATGCAATTTACTGTCTGCATGTGTCGTCACGGTCCAGGTGAGGAGAGTCCCAGGCTCCAGCGGTCACCTGCACAAGACGGAGGATGGAGACTGGGAGTGGAGCGATGATGAGCTGGACGAGGGGAGTGAGGAGGGGAAGGCGGCGGTGAATCAGGGCAGGGTAGGTGACACTCAACGAAGACAAGCATCAGCATTTGCAACAGTAACAAAAAAAACTAGTAGGAGTTATTAAGATGTTGCTCATTATTGTTGCATGACATGTCTAACCTGTAGATTACGCAACTTCCCCATCGTCTCTGACCCCGTATATTCCTTCCCTCCCTCATCACTCAGAGTTTTTTTCTTCTTCTTGATAGCAGATGGTTTATCTCGGAGAGAGCCTGTCACGAGGTTGCTGTAATGAGCTGGAAGATAGCTGCGAGGATTTGAGGCATGAGGAAGTAGACAGCCATGATCAAAGAGCCCTTTGATAAAGATACCCGGCTCTAATGCATGATGCAATAACTAATATGTCAGCAAAAGTAATGATTTAGGAAGTAAGCTGCTGGAGATAGTATTTTAACAGGATGTGTTTTTCGCTTCCTGTCGTTGAGCTCAGCTTGGTACTTTTTTTGGCAGTTTGTGCTGCTTATTACTTCTGGACAGATGGAGAAACAGGCAGAAAAATGTCCTTTACAAGTTTTTTGCTCAATGAGAAAGAAAAAAAATCATATTTCTGTGAGTATAAAAATGTTAATGTATGTTTGATTTTTCCCTCCAGTCACGAAGGGTCAAAGATGAGGCCAAAGATGTAAGTTAGCTGCTCCTCTCTTCTACCAATTTAACACGCAATTACAATCATCATCAACAAACAATTATATTACCCAGTTGTGTTTGTGAAGCTTGTGGAAGAATCATGCATTCAATCAGGAGCGTTTATTCCACCAAACACATTTGTATGGAGCTTAATCAAAAGCAGCAAAGCACGGCTTTTTAAACCGTCTGTTTCTGCGGCAAATTGCTCCTCATTGATTGTTTCGAATTGACGCTCCTTTTGTTGTCTCTATAAGATGAGCTGCGATTTGATATTGTCTGAGGATGTAAAAGCATTTGCCTCTCATCTTGTTCCCCTCCTAGAATGAGGAGAACGCCAACAATGTCCCTATTGAAGGCTTGTCTATTCAGCATCCCCAGGTGAGGGACTCAGCAGCAGCAGCGCTAATTTGTCATGATTCAATGACCTTGATGCCAGACTGATTGTCTGTGTGTGTTTGTGTACATCTATCCTGTACATGTGTGTGAACGTGTGTGAACGTGTGTCTCCTGTAGGGATGCTCTCAGCAGTAATAACTCAGAGTAAATGGCTGTCTGCCTGACGGCGCCAGCTCAGTGCTCGGGTGTATCTCATCTAAAGACTCTCTGCCATTGCAACCCATTTTCTAAGGCTATTGTCATTTTGAAAATGAGCCGAAGCCGTCTGAGGTGTACGTAGCTCACTGCCGCAGTTAGGAACGAGCTTTGACAGCTACTCAGCAGTCATTTCTTATCCTTTAATATCCATTCTCTGCCATACAAAAGGCACATTTGTAATACAATAGTGATAACAGCGATAGATCCACCTTTATGTATAGTCCCCCTTTCTCTTCCTGTGCAACTTTCCCTGCAGCTGCATTTAATGGGCGACATTCTTCAGGAAAAATAAACCTCACTCGCGGAGGGTGCGTTCAATGCCGCTCGCAATTGTAGTTTATTTTTTCTGACTATATGTTTATCTAGCAAAAAGAGTGGCCCTGCAGCGCAAGATTCTCCCCCTTATTGACTTGAAAATGTTTGTCTAATCTTCAAGTCGAGCCGCGTGCCTCATCATCAAAGGTTTTTCTTCCTGCAGGTTGAACCGTACGAGGATGCGCCCTACATTCCAGGTGCTGTGAACATGGTACTACGGCTAAGGTGAGACACCTTTCTTAGATTATTCCCTCAACTGTTTGCTAATAATACACCACGCAATCTAAAGAAAATCACAAGTGGAAGCCTAAAAGAGCTGTTGCATGGTTCCTTAATGCGGCAACACTGCCCTTAAATGCGCAGGCTTTTAATAGACATAATGATCATTGCCTGCTGCAGAGGGGATCTCTCATTGCTCTGCATCCCTTCATCTCCCTTTAGTCTCGGCGGTGGTGCCGTATGGAGGAGAGCGTCACACTCCGTCGCTTCTCTGCCTGCGCTCCACAATCTGCTCCCCTGCTTTCATAGCAGCCTTTGCTTCTTACTGTAGAATGATGGGAAAAGAGAAGCTTGTGACTCAGAGTCAGAATGACCAGAAGTCTAAATTTAGTGGCCTTTCAATGTAACATTTTACCAGTATGCAAACCCAGCAACAGAGCGACAGAGAGGATGCTTTTGAGGGTGCAGCCACAGGCGCACAATGGGGGCACTTTTTGGACATTTGAAGGTCTGCCTGTAGTTCCCTGATGAGCTGCTTACAGAGCCGACTCTTAGTGGAACAGACATCTGAAGGTCCCTCCCCGGGGCGTCCAGCATGGCACGGCAGGCCATTTTATTCTGTGCTTACTAACAAAAAAAATAAGCGGTGTGGATGCAACAGAAGAGAGTCATTACTCTAAAACAAACTGAAGCTTTTTTGGTTCCTCAGCTTCATAATTGACTAATATTTTCTCAATGTGTGGATTTTAAAGCTCCCCATATAAACGGACACAGCATTCATGTTTAATCACATCTGGTATGAAATGTAAAAAATACAGTAATCCTGGTGACTTCGGCACGAGCTTGTTAAAATGTGTCACAGCAGAGTCGCGCAGCTGCTGAATTAATTTGTACGGAGAAACGAGTTCACTGTGTTTAATGTGATCCCCGCATTAGGCTGTCAGGTCGTCTCTCTGGTTTGTCTGCTGAAATATTCACTATTAGAGAGGCAGACATGTGACGGATGCCTCCTTAGATCTGAGGCCATGACGCTTGATGCCACTTTTGTTGTATAAATGTGAGGCTCTCATACACCCGCCTGCTGGATTACCAAGACGTTTCACATATATGCTCTCAGTATGACATTTTTTAACGATGGGATTTTTGTATTATACTTTATATTCCCTCAGCTAGACAATCTACACTTGACAGGACATCACATTATTTTTGATCCAGCAGCACGATGCATGAATCCTCTTGAAAACTTGAATAACATCAAGCTCTCCTTGTGTACAATTCATCCCTTAAATCAACAAAGTGTCCTCCCTCCGAACAACATGTGCTGAATTAGAATCAGCACTTTGCTTTTATTTTGAAAGGGAGTTTCGAGTGTGAGGGAGCAGATTCTGAGCGGTGTGCGCCTGACTGAGGAAATTGACCTTATTTTACTGTTGAGGAGGATTTGCCTGCTATGTTTTGAAGTGAATCAGCACAGGAGGTATTTTGAGATGAGAGGCCGCATCATATTTTGGGATTTTCTTTGGATCTGTTTATGTGTTCTGGCGGGTAGAACGAGATACATTTATGGCAACAAATAGCGTGAGTGTCTTTAAGCAGGTTGATTACTGTAAATGAGAGCTTTATGTGGAATATCAGTGACAAGCAGACAGGTTGTTTTTGCATAGGCCTCACTGTCAGTGCAAATAATTGCAATATTTTTACTTTATTTACTAATTTTTCGGGCTTTTGCCTTCATTTATAGGACAGCTGAAGACAGGAAATGTGGGGAGGAGAGAGTGGGGGATTACATGCACCAAATGTTGAGTTGAGCCTGCGATCAGTGTGTCAAGGACTGTAGCCTCTGTACACGGGGTGCCTGCTCTACCAACTGAGCTAAACCAGCGCCCCAAATAATTACTCATAGTATAGTATATAGAAATATTTATAGAAATTTCCAGGCAGCACGATGGTCCCGGTTCGGACATAGGGGCCTGTCTGTGTGGAGTTTGCATGTGCACATGCATGGGTTCCCTCTTGGTACTCCTGCTTCCTCCCACAGTCCGAAGACATTCTTCTTAAAGTCGAGGTGAAATGAAAAATGTCATTTTAATCCTTTTAGATCACATCCCCGGTAATATTGTGCATCTATTTGACAATATAGGCCAAAAAAAATACAGAAAATCCATTTCTTCGCATTCTTATATCAAAATCCGATCATTTTTTCTTCCGGTAAAACTTAGTTTCATGCGTGCAACATTTAGCCGCAGAGCACCAAGAACGCTTGGTCAGTTAGCTAGCTACTGCGCTGTGGAGAACGTTTGTCTACGCCCACTTCTCAACGATCAAATCAAATCCCTCTAATGATATGTCCCTCCTGCATGTCCTGTTTCACTCGGAAATACGTCACGATACGGAAGCTAGATACTCTCGAAATGCCGTTTCAGCTCGACATTAAGCCCACAAACACTCTCCTTTTTTGCTTAGTGGGAAAGGTTACAATCGGCATTCAGACCCGGGTCAAATGACTCTGCAGTAGACCCGGGAAATTATCGCCTCGGCTCCAGTCTGCATTGATGGGAACACAAAATCCGGGTCAACATCCTAATCCCCGCCCCCTTTCCGGCGCGATACTATACTCTGTCGGTAACTTCTGCAACTCCTTGTCATCTCAGCTACAAAATCCGCCCATCTCTGTCCGAGCAGCGCCCGAACATCGTTCCAAATTTGTCACGCCCAGTTTAATAAACAGACTATAAAGACCTAACCACCATAACATCTTCACTGTTTATTAACCCTGTCTCCGGCACGTTTGTGGCATCAGATGTTGACGCAGCAGAAAAGAGACGAAAAGGAGTATACTTCACTGGCAATGGGAAAAGAGACAATCGGCATCTATAAGCAGGTCTTCCCAGGTCTGAAAAACCTGCGTCAACACGCTAAAGTTAGGTGGGAAAGGGATATAAGGTTCATTGGTGACTTTGAATTGCCCGTAGGTGTGAAAGTGAGTGTCAAAGGTTGTCTGTCAGCCCCGCCTCTCGCCCAATAACAGCTGGGATAGGCTGAAACTGTACTTACATGCTAACATAAACCCTCATTTAAAAAAACAACATAAATTATTGTAGAAAAAAAATATGTTCCCTGAAAATATTTGAAAAAGTCCAGTGGTAATAAAAGTAACTGCATTGGAGAGAGCAAAATAAACAGCTGATTGCTCTCGTCTCTCCACTAATAAGGGAGTTCAGCCCATTAGACCCAGTTTATGGAAATATGATCCCCTCAGTAGCAGAGATGAGGGAACAGCAGCAGCAGCATGATTGGATTTTTGTCAACATTTTGTTTGGAACTCATTCAATCTTTTTTTTTTCTACAAAGGCACTGAGGTGTCCTGAGAATAGCACCGTCAGCAGCTTGAAGGGGAAGTTCAGACTTGCATAATGTTGGTGCAAAGTCACCGGAGCTTAAAAAGCTAAAATAGAACAGATGCAGATTGATTTCTCCGAGCAGTTCAGTCTGGAGGTGACATTTCCGTCTTTTCGTTTGTTTAAAGGGTAACGACTAGTGGACAAATGTCAGGGGAGCTTCTGTAGAATCTTCTTCATATTTAAGACAAACGGTTTTGCCTGTGATGTCACACACAACCCTGAAGTTGTGTTTATAGCTTGCTGCCATCCTGTGAGCTGCTTAGAGCCAAATCAATCCCATTCAACGATCCACAGGCATCTTACTCTGTCAGGACATTGGCTATATAAGATTGGCATATGATACGGTACATTTGAGGTTTTTAGTTCGTTACTTGGACAGAACAATCAATGTGGAGATTATTTTATGGGTCCATTATTTCCAATGTATTATATTTGGTTCTGGAAAAGGTTAATCAGATATTGTGATGTATTGTTATATGATCGTCTTGCAATATATCAATTATCGCAGAATCGCTGTATCGTGATATTATTGTTATGGTGGGCCACGTATTGTGTATCATATCATATCGTGACTTACCCTGCGATTCCCACTTCTAATTATTACTGGAAACTGTTCGGATCCACAATTATAGGATTGTAGGTTTGCCTGTAGGATAGGTGTGGGACAAAATATCCATATGGCAATATACAGTCGTGCAATACAATTATCGTGAGGCTGGCACCAAATATCGATATATTAATTAACAAATATATGGCGCCCTAAACATGGCGTAATTTCTCGGGGTAGCACTCATGACATGAATGAGGCTAACATGAACGGAAATTAATTGGCCAAAGAAGAAGTTGATAGCAGGATAATAGAAGAAGAGGAAGACAGTGGGATAACGTCGGAGAGCAGTGAAAAGAAGTTAAGAGATGCACCAGCCACTTATAAATCCAAAGTCTTTATTTGTTTTTACAGTTCTGTAAATTGAATATACAAAATGAAAACACGTTCATCGTTTCATCTCAGTTTGTGTGCTTTTTTTTCTGAACAACTATTTTATTCAAAGTTATGTACATTTTAATTTACATTCAATTCTTCGGCAAACCAATATTCAACTCTCAGTTCATGGCATCAGCTTCACCTGCAAAAATAGGGTTCTTTCAAATTAAATAGTGGGTACAGCTGGCTTTCAATTTAAAGTAAGAAAAAGCAGGATATGTATATATATATATCTGTCAACATACACCTACGCACCAACATTCATATAAAAGCATATATGCATATGGTCATGTGCATACATACATACACCAAAAATACCTTTTTAAGCGATCATTTCTTTGATCACCTTCATAAACCGTCAACATTATCTTATCTTATCGGAAGTCTAAAGTAAGCAATGACAGGAGCCCATCAAATTAAAAACAAGCCAATCTTTACATGAAGTTTTGCAGTTATTTCAGTAACCTCTCTTTCCATTGGTGAATGGTGGGTGGTAAAGGTTTGTGCCAGGATAACGTTACCATTTCCCCTGCCGCCAGTATCAGGATGTGTAACAAACGAGCCTTCCTTTTTTCCTTAGCTCCCTCAGGTATTGCACAATGGCTCTCGTGGTAAATCAGCACTCAGATTGGCGCGTATTTGCATTTGGATCCCCTTCCAGAATCAGTTTTGCACAATCCCAAAAAATGTGTGTGCGCTCTCAACATAGATTTGTTTTACTTCTGTCATATTGTGATACTACAGAAGGAGCTTTAAAGTATCTCATTTTCAATTTCCAGTTGAATTCTTTCCACATTGGACTGTTTGTGATGTCTTCACACACTTCTTCCCATTTTTCATCTTCAGTGATAACATTTTGCGTTCTTCAGTTAATCAGATATCGTGATGTAGCATTATATGATTGTCTTGCAATATATCCATTATCACAGAATCGCTGTATCATTATTGTGGGCCACATATCGTACCTGCGATTCCCACCCCTACTGTGGACCGTTGTAACACTGTATTGTGCATACTCAGCCGACCTGCTGCTCACTGACAGAAGGAGGTCGGCTGCAAATTAGAGTGAATCAATTAATTGAAAGTGTAGAGACTGAACACTTTGCTATAATTAATAACCAGTGTCGTGGGACTTTCCAGGAAGATCCTTGATAATCTTCAGGGAAATTATGGACCCTAAAACGGCCATTATCAATAAGCTGCCTGATTGATATTTTTACAGGCTACAGTTTTTTCCAATTACTATGCTTTTTTTCTTTTCTGTTTGAAACATTGAGCCTGTTTTCTTTATATACATTTAGCTACATATTCCTTTATGTGCATTCAGCCATGTGATACGCAATTAAGATCAGTTATAACAGTGGATTCTCCCAATACATATATTGACTGTGCTTGTCGTGAAAATAGACAGTAAAAATCTCAACACTGTTTTGCACTCCTTTTCCTAACCTAAAAGTCCCAGTGGTCTGCGCGGTCAGTCGCCTCTGACATTACCTCGTGTGCATGTGGAGGCATTTAAAAAGACTGCCCCTCGCCCTCTGAGCCTTTGCCATTGTCCAGAGGGATTACACAGTCATCTCACATGCGCAGGTTAGCTCGCAGTGTGTCAGAACTAAAAAGAGGCACGCTGGGTGAAATGCTAATTTTACTGCTGTTGAACTGTAGCAGAAATAAATCTCCACACTGGTATTTAAAAGGTGCTGTAACGCTCACCAGCGTGACAGTGTTCATTCTGCTACACATGGCTAATCCCAAACGGCCGTATGTGTCTGACAGAACGCTTTCTGAACGCTGACTTTTCTGCAGAGAAGCCAGGAGGGTTTAGAGTTGTGATCCTCTGACATACACGCCGCCTCGCCTCGGCAGTGTGCGCTCTCTGCTGGGAATAGAGAAGTTTTTTTAACGTCCATCTGCTCCACCAGAGTTTGTTCTCTCTTTCCGCCGTAACTCTCTAAAATTAAAAAAGTCAAGTTGACTCGAGCTCAGCTGATCAGTAAATCCACACTCCCACTGTTTTGTATAGAACTCCTTCTAAGAGACTCATTGCAGATATGTCTGTGGTTGTGTGTGTTGAATTATGGCTGTAATCTCATTTGAAATGAGGGTTGTGGTCTGGCTGTGTGATTTATTTAACAAGACTATAAACCGAATTAATCTTCAACCACTGCACTGCCTTTGGGTGGGCTCGCATGTCCGGCTTTTTTTTGGCTTCTGCGGAGTCGCACGCACATTTTAAAGGGCATGTTTTAAAGGAAAATGATGCTAATGAATGCAGGTTGATGCTGCAAAGAGGCGGGGGGCACATTTCATTAATACAATCACGAGAGCTGGGTGTTTACATGCCGCCTTCTCTCACTGCAGTCGAGGGTGGAGGACTCAAACCACCTCAAAGTTACAGTTATGTTACAATGCACACTTATATTTGGCCATGCTTCGTCTTCTCAGAATCTTGTACAAAAGCAGCTTTTTCACATCCTCCTACAGTATACAGAGTATCTCTGTAGATGCAGAGTGTGTTAAAAGGAGCATTTAGAAAGCTGTTACCTTCATACTGCTCAGTATGTGGAAAACTACTGAGTCATGTCCTCTGCACACTGTATACTGTGTTGATCAGTTGCTACAGTAAATTGTCCTTGCTTTAATGTTAAACCGTTTAATTTGGAAGGGAAAACTGTTCAAAGCATCTTCTTAAAGTGCCTCATTTACCCAATTGTCATCTTTGTTAATTTGGGAAAGGCCATTTACATTTATTCCATAAAATGTCTGTGTGCTGTTAAAGGAGTAATGACATTAAGGAAATTATCAGTAGACCATAGAGTGTGTATAAGAAGTGGTGGTTGCCAGCGAGACATCACTCAATCGTTCGCAGGCTAACGTTTTGAAGACTTAAGTTTGGCATGCTGACTGTTGCCAAAAGTGGCCAAATATGGACAAAAGGGTTAACACACATTGCTACGCATCTATCCTGATCAATGACTGTATATATAGATGGACGACACGTCTCCATCTGATCTCATTGTACTAAATTGAAGCCAAAATAGCCCCCTTGGTGGGCGCTGCCATCTTGCGATGGTGACATCATTTGGAGCCAGAGCTGCACAGTAGAGATTGGTGGTGGAGCCGCCGTAGCCACTTCTGCTCAACAAAACACACACTTAAATTACCGAAAAAAGCAGCAAAGATCCCGCTCGTCGGCGTATTTAACAGCAGAACAGCTTCTTGTGTTGGTCTGAAGCAGACGTTCACAGATATGGAAACTTCAATGACTGTAGTGATTGTTTTAGTTACGTCTCCTCTCACCGTTCCTCCTCTACTCGGCTAATCCGGAACAGATCGGCTGCAGGAGCCAGATTTGTCAACAGAGCTGTCAATCATCATTTCTACAGCATCAAATAACTTATTAAAACTAAACTTGTCAGAAAAATGAACACTTGGATGTGATCCAGCAGGACAAGAAGTAACTATAATGACAGAAACCATGTTTGAGAAAAAATTATTTGACATGTATTTTGATTTTATAGTTTGACTCATGTCCCATCTGATAACATGGAGGAGGCGGGCTTTATGACCTATACTGCAGCCAGTCAGCAGGGGGCGATAGAGATGTTTTGGCTTCACTTTTAGGGAGCGGTCATGTCGTCCATCTTTTTATACAGTCTATGGTAAAAACGCTTAAAAGACATCGCTGCTAAGCTACTTGCCCTGGACTAAATGGCACACAGACAAAGTAAATGACTGGCTTGGAAACATTTAGCACATACAGAGAATTATTTTCATAAGAAGTTAGAACAGAGTAAAACTGAGTTTAAGGTGATTATATGTGAATGTTATGTTTCAGACTTGTTTCTACTGCCCCCCAGTGGTTGTAAAAAACATGAATGCAGCTTTAAGTTCAACAGTCTTTCACTTGTTTTCATCCAAGTGCATTGTTGCGATATTCCAGTTGTGCTTGCTTGTCAATCTTGTCCCTTCTACTTGAACACATCAGTCATTTTCATGTCCATACACAGCATCTGTCTTGACCTATAGAATCACGACTGTTCAAAGACAAAGTACTCAGTCATTCCCATCCTCTTCTCTCTTCTTACAGGAACTCCAGAAAGGAGCTGAATGACATCCGCTTCGAGTTCACTCCTGGGAGAGGTAAGAGCTCCGCCTGCATGGATCTGAAATGTGATAACATCTTCAGGCACTGTGGATTGCCGTGTGTGTGCAAAGGCTAATGGCCGTGTTTGTGCTCCTGACGGTATCTAATTCAATATCTAACACAATTACCTGCTAAGTGGAATGTTGCAGCCCCAATATTTGTCATATTATTCCCTCACAAGACACTGCTGATGGCGTTTCCCAGGAACTGTTCTCTGCCGGCCTGGTCCACGGGCACGACGTTGTTATTGGTAATGTTCCACCTCTTTATTCTGTTAAATTGTGCAGGTGTCAGCCCGTATAACACAAATCATCGCTTAGAGAGCATCAGGATTTACTAGAAAGGCTGTTAGCGGAGAGAGACATTTAATCCATTGGAGCCACAGAACCTGATTTAACTAAGAATGATAGAAAATGCTTATTTTTTAATATAAATCACATAGAAAAATATACTTATACTTAAATACATTGATTAAAAATGATGTTGCAAAAAAATTCTCTACTTCCTAACTCTGCATGTTGATCATGTTTTCTATTATTTAAACAGTCTATTCTTTCGTGCCCTCTGCCTTACAGTTGCTGCTAACCTTCAGAAGATTGTAGATGACCCAACTACCTACAAAGTATTGACCTTTAAGCTGGTGAGTGTCCACATGATTGATGGGTGATGACACCCTCCGTGTTTGTCCTCGCTGACAGCCGTAAACAGCCTGTTGGTGAAAGGGTCAGTGAGGAATAAACACACAGCCTCAGTGTGAGAGGAATGTTTGGTCTGTGAAGGATACTGTAGACGAGATGACTGGATCGGTGAGGTGGAAAATCCATTCGCACGAGAATAGTGATTCAGACCGTCTGTAATTTTGAATTAATTAACACATGCCAAAAGATTTCAGCAGAACTCTGAGCTCACTGCAGCAGCTCCGGATGATGTGTAGGTCGCACATTCGTTAGAGTTAATTTTTAGTTCCTTCTTTTCCACCAGAAGACACATCAGCTGCTGTTTTTGCAAATGACATTTAACTTGTGATGTTGTTCAGGAAGTTACAATTTTATTACTCGTACAGACTGAATAATGTAACATGGCTCCAAATTGACCTTCATCATGACCAGTTAGCTCATTTTTCAATGCATTTCAGTGGATTAAAAGCCTGATCTAGTGCGCAACATTCTATGTATTCAATTAAAAATTTAATCAATTTATATCTTGAAAGTAAAAATTGGAATTGTGGGGCGCTCGTTTAGCTCAGTGGGTTTGAGCAGGCACTTTGTATACAGAGGCTACAGTCGTCGACGCAGTAACCTTTGCTGCAGATGTCATTCCCCACTCTCTTCTCCCCATATTTTCTGTCTCTATTCAGCTGTCCTATGTAATAAAGGCAAAATGGGCAAGAAAATAATCTTCAAAAGAACAATTGCAATCGAAAGAAATGTCGCGACAACCGCGAGCTAGTTCAGGCAGACAACTCGATCATGCGTCATCTTCCACAATCACCTGACAAACACTTCCTCACAGTTTGGCGTCTATTTAAGCGGCAAGATTTCCGGTCTCTCCCTCTGCTCTGTCATTGCCACCGCTGCCCTGCACCAGTACTGCACTCATACTTTCAGCCCCACCACCCCAGCATCCACCAGCATAAAGGGGTTTAAGATATTATTAGTGACAATATCACTCCTCAAATTTCTGCATGTAATAAGACCCTTATAAGTCCTTATAAGATGCTTATTTACATTAAATATATGTTAATAACACTATATAAGTCAGTTAACAGTTAACTGCTAATTACTGCATAATAAAGTATGTGTTAATCTTAATCTGTAAAGTTTAGTAAAGGCTTAACAACTGCATAATAGGTGAGTGAGTGAGACTCAATGAATGAGTTTGTAATGCTATTATAAACAATTATAAGACACAAGGCTTTTATTAACTATAAATTGTTCAAAAGTTTCTCATAAGTGCTTCTAAATGTCTTATAACATGATTATGATACTATTATTAACACTTATTTTGTCTTATTAACATATATATGATGCTAATAAGCATCTTATAAGGACTTATAAGGGTCTTATTACCTATTAACTAATGATTATTACAAGGACCTTAATTTAAAGTGTTACCCTTCAGAAATTCAAACTTTTCTTGTGTTATACCATTTTTAAGACGACTTACAAATGGGGCGGTGGCTTAGCTAAGTTGGTAGAGCAGGCGTATAAATCTCAAACTAGTTGTTTTTAATAAAGGAAAATCTTTACAAATTTTAGTACAAAAACAAAATAAAACATGTTGACACAACATTTAAAACCCTTAGGGAGGTATGATGTGTCATTTAGTTCAGACCATCCCATAAAACATTTTCAAACAACGCAACCAGTGAAGGTGGCATAAAGTGTGGATTCTGTCGACCATCTTCTCTTCACCAACAAACACCAACAACAGTCAAACTGCAAATCTATTCATCAAAACAGGTCGAGGTCACAAGTGTTGTGACTTTCCCTACATGAACCAAAGAAGACCAAAATCTCAGTATCACAATTCAACGTTTCTCCTTCAGCTGGCTCTGCACCACTGCTGTCTGACGTGTCCGTCTCCATCTTCCTTGTGATTTAGGGCCAGTTTGTTCTCCTGCTCATCATTCACTGCAGTTGTTTACGGGGTGTGATTTTTTCCCTTTCGTTTTTTTATTCAGGAACGGATGTGAGTTATAATGTACAATACTTCAAACGAAACCTACTTAAGTAAAAGTAAAATTACAGATTTTAAAAACTCCTTAAAAAAGTAGACAAAAAAACTACTGAATTACAGTAACATCTGGTCATCCACAACTCTGTACTCCCACACTCTCACACTTCCTGTCTCTTCAGCTGTCCTATACAATAAAGGCAAAAGACTACAGAAAAGTGCTAACCTTATATTTAACATTACTAATATAAATAATTGACAACTTTAATAATGAAAATATACATTATTTTTATAATTATATATTTTCTTTCCACTTTTTATACTTCGACAACATGTTTACTCTGCGTAGTTCAGTACATAGTAATGACATATTTTACATATAAATAGGCAGAATTATTTAGTATATTTAGAATAATCACTGCATATTTATTGCTCGGATAAAGATTTACATAATTCAAATAGATTTCTTGTAAAATCATGAAAGTAGTTCCTGTTTCTTGGCAAGAGCTTTAACAAAAAGACAGAAAGGTTCTGATCTCAGTTCTGCCTCAGGCTTTTAAAGAGTTTTTTGACTCTCTGCCAATAAGAGATACTTTCCAGTGTTTATTTTAGTGTTTTTTGGCAGCCTGTCTGTAACTCCTGCATGAGCAAAATGTCTTAAGGTCAAACAGAGTTTTCCACCAACAGCTGTACTTTTATTTTTCCAGCTGGTCATTCATGCTCCTTGTTTAATTATAATTGATACTCTTGGGTTTAGATGTTTATTCACTCCACAGTTCACCTGTAGGTCATGTATTTTGAGTGGAGTATTAGTTATATGAGGTATGTTTGTAATCCAGACTCATTAAGTTGAATGCATGTAGCATATGTGCCAAAAAAAGTCGCCTCTATTAGAGAAACAAAATTATGTAAATGATGATTTATCGACCTTCCTGATGTGGGTAAACAACATCTGTGCTCCGGGTCACAGGGCTTTACACTGCGACCTCTCTGTCGCCTTATCAGCAGCTTGTGAGCGTTGCAGGTGGAGCGCTCTCTGGAGAGTCAGAGTGAGGGCAGTGCCGGACACGCTAAGCAGATATATGAGCATATTTCCATATCCATATGTTAACTCTGCTCCGCTGCAGCCCCGTTAAATCCTCACCAAGAGTTACGAGTGAGACGTCACAAAGCCCGGGCAGTGAGAATAATTACCCTCACTACGGGGGTGGTTCATTACACTTTATGCAGATAATTTATAGCGTGGGTGTGACTTTATGACTTAACTGAACAAGAGGTCAGTGTAGACTCACAAAGAGAAACCTGTTTTCATAACAGTCCAGACAACCGCAGAGCGCTCAGACCCCCAGGGAGGTGAAGTGTCTCTCCCTGATCAGGTGTGAATTGTTGGCTGACGCGTGTTTAGGCACCTTTTCACATCGTTTTTCTCACAGGAGGAGAGCTGAACGAAAAAGAAAAACTCCCTTCATGACAAACCCAAATGCACAGAGACATATTGCCCCTGTGGATCGCATCTGCGCAGCCTAAAAATTGGGGTTAGAAGAGGTGCTGGACCGTCAAACTGTCGAAAATGGAAATAGAAATGGAGGCCAAAACATAGTATGAGCCTACCTGAAAATGTTACACATCTGAGATGTTATACACATCGTACAAACATAATACGCTGCAACAGCAGCCTTTACTTTTCAGCAGGTTCTGTAATCTGACTGCCGGGCTTTGTTCCCATTCAGCTGCAGGCGGAGAGAGATTGGGCACAGATGTTGGGCGATAAGACCTGGCTTTGCATCCACTGATCCCAAATGTGTTTTATTTTCACATTAAATCCACCTGCATAATATTCATGCTCCGACCTGATAAACAGCAGCAGAAGAGGCGCCAATACTGACCTTATTAAACAGACTGGGTGTCGGCCAGCTGTGACTCAGCCGCATTCATATTCTGCTTCCTCGTCACTAACATTGTAAAAGTGAAGGAGTGCAATTTAATAAACCTTCTAGAATAATATAATTAACATTTGCGCAGGCTAGAAAAGGTCACGTGAAGGTTAATACTTATATCAGGAAAATAACAGTAACATTTATTTTGCTCATTCTCAGCAAACTCCATAACAAGCCTAAAAACCAACAATGCGTCAGACCGCCTTTCAATATTTTCCAAATTGCCTCCAGTATTTGTGCCACTCAGTCCCAAGCCTATTGGTTTCTGTTCTAGGTATAACAAAAGATAATGGGACACGTCGAGGGCTGCACGAGCTGTCGCCTCAAAGCTGGAGGGCTTCTAGTTCGAGTCCCGGTTTGGACGAAGTGGGCTTTTCTGTGTGGAGTATCTTTTTTTTTGCCTTTAATGCCTTTATTAGGACAGGAGGACAGTGGATAATGTTGGAAACGCAGCAAAGGGCCGAGGGCGGGAGTTGAACCTGGGGCCGCCACATCGAGGACTGTAGCCTCTGTACATGGGCCGCCAATTTAACTGCTGAGCTAAACCCGGAATTTATGTTCTCCCCGTGCATGCAAGGGTTGACAAGATTTTTGTCATGTCCCAAAATATATACTGTATATTCGAGCAATGTTGGATACTTTGTTGTTTAGCGAATGTTCCCTAAAGTCCTCATGAAACAGCTATCAGAGGACTATTTGATTCTGCATATTTATAAACATGAAGCTAGGAAGGGACATGTCGTGAATATTGATTGGCGTTCACAGTAGCTTATCAGGTTAAATTTGAGTTTTAATTGTGACATTTAAATTTGAGAAAGTGTTTCACTGGACACAAAATGACACATACCGATTGGATGAGTCATTTTTATGTTATTTGGGAAAGAAAACTCTGCCGCTGTGGCTCAGTGGTGGAGTTGGTCGTCTCTCAATCGGTGACTGCTACAGTCACATGTCGAAGTGTCCTTGGGCAAGACACTGAACCCCAAATTGCCCCTGAAGGCATAGCCATCAGGTATGAATGTGCTTTGCCATCAGTGTGTGGATGAGTAAATGCAGCTTTGAGTGGTCGGAAGACTAGAAAAACTGCTTCTACACTACATGTCACATTCACCCTTTCACCCATTTACCAACTCAAGTTTAAGGGATACCAACAAATACACTCTGTATTCTTTGTTTCTCCGGATACATGCATATAAGTTACAATTGGTGCAAGACATATGTGATCAAATATCTTAAATATCTTTTTGGCCTTTGCCTTTATTGATAGGACAGCTGAAAATGGACAGGAAATGTGGGGAGTAGAGAGTAATGACCGGCAGACCGGGAGTCGAGCGTGCGATCAGTGCGTCGATGACTTCATTTAAACTTTCAACGAGAGTAAATAGTCCAGTTGTTGGGGGACTTTATTCAGCAGAGGATTAACACACTTACAGCTCTTGAGGATTTATAGCAGCAGGATGGTGCACTTGGTGTGGACTCAAAATAAGCTACAGTGGATGTATTCATAGTAGTGATGGAGCATGTCAGCCAATGCAAATATGTGTTGTATTTAGGGGAGTTTTTGCAGGTTGAAAAACTCTTACATTGTGAAACAATCAAATCACTAACTTGCAGTCCTCTCAATCCCTTGATTAATCTGCGCCGTTACACCACAGCTGTTCTAGAGATTTCCCCGGATTAGTCATGTTGTCGGATATGAGAGTCGGGATGTGAAACAGCCCCGTTGAACCTCTCGATATCTTCCTCCTCACGCAGGCTTCCGGCTGCGACGACACGGAGATCCCAGACGAGGTGAAGCTGATCGGCTTTGCGCAGCTGAGTGTTAGCTGATGCCCTCTTCACGCCTGGAGAAGGTGAGACGGGGGAGACAGTTCAGGGCAGACAGACTGAGGAACACACCACCACTTCCTGCAACTTCTTCCCCCAACACTCCCCCTGAAAACTCACTCCCTCCTCCCTCACTCCTTCCCCTCCCCGATGCCAAGCTCTGCCACCGGCCCCGCCTACACCTCCTTTAACGCTCACTGTCCCCTGACCTTTGACCTTACCGACATTCCACCGCCCAGCGCACAAACGGGGATCAGGATACAGCCCAGGAACCTAAAGATGTACTCAGGTGGTGACGTGAGGTGATTAAGATGTAGCTTTGAATGTTTTATTTATTCATTTCTGTTTCTCTTTTTTTTGTTTTTCACCACATTATACCTTTTATTATTTCTTTACCATGACCTCATCTTTCATTATTTATGAAATGAGAAGGTATTTTATTTTGTTTTCTCACCTTTTTTTGTTGCCACAGTAAAAACAAATGTTGCTTTGTGTTGCATCTCACAAACCCCCTCATTTGTGATGTTTCCCTGAGGTCTTTGTCAGAATGTACGATGTACTTAATCTATGGGGAAAAAGCACATTTTCATAATAACATAATGAATGTCGAAAACGAGGATGAATCATATTTCTGCGTCAATGCTTATTTTTCTTTGACCAGAAGGGGACCATTAGCTTGATTGTGCAGAAAACAAACGAGACCCGGATGCTACTGTGTATAATTTGCTGCTCTCGACAGTGCTAATGCTTCAAAAAGTTAGAGGTGCCTTGTTCATTTTTCTGTGCCTAAGAAAGTAGTGAATGAGAGCCGAAACCTGCTGTTGACCATTTCACAAATGTATTACTCCAGCGATGACACAATTTAAGTATGTTCACTTAAAGAGACAAGCTACAATGCACTTTCGGGCTGAGAGCAGACGCTTAGCCCCTGGAGACGAATAAAACATGCAGTCGTATAATCTGCTCTGGTGCGTTCAGATGCCAGGTTTAATAAATAAAAACCACAGCAGTTTAATTTTCTCGCTCTGTCCTGCTGCACTACAAAACCTTTTGTTTCCAAAATAAATATAGTAGTTTCTAAAAAAGTACTGTATGACAATGCATCTGAGGATGAAACCAAAAGGCAACTATAGAAAGGGTGACGAGCCATTTGTTTGTCCAAACAAGTCCAGTAGCTCTGAATTATTTTAAAGTATTGAGATGGTAAATATTAACCTCTAATAAATTCTTTATTCTGAAGTAATTTATTGTGTTTTTTTTATGTACAGTATGTGTACCATTTCAGCATATTACCCCCTGTTCCCTCTGTAATCAGCTGATGTCAAATTTCTGACGAAGAGCAACAATAAAGAATTGCTATTATTTAAAGAAGGTGTGGCGTGTTTACTGAAAGCTAACAGTGTCAAAACATACCCAATTAAAACACTTCCCTTTAAACTAATAAAATATGATCATTTTTGTCAGATTTAGCAGATGTGGGATAAAAACGCCGACTCACAGCTGCCGTTAATCCTTCGATTTTTTATGTCGACTGCAAGGACTTGAAGTCTAGTTATGCCAGTTTAATCAATAAAGCCAGACGTCCGAAATTAAGTCCTGGATTCACTTGTAAAAGTTGGAAAAAATATAAAAGAAGCAGCAGCGTGGGATCCCTCAGACATTCAACAGATGTTTTATACAGACAGGAGAAAAAAGAGTCTGAGCTGTACAGCGGAGCAGCTCACAGATGGCTGCTTTTGAGTTCAGTTGCAGAGTCAAAAACAAAACCAGGGTTGTTTTTGTTACATAAAAGAAAGTAAGAATACATAATTATTTCTCTGCAATTAAATGTTGCTTAATTTAGTGCACTCGGTTGTTGCTGCAGCTTTACTAGGTCTGTCGTAACCAGTAGCTAATGTTAGCAAACTTTATATGGATATAACTTTGCATCTGAAAATATCGAGTGTGTGACTTTACTTTATGACTTGTCTTTTGTTGTTCTACCCAAAGACTGTATAAAAAGATGGATGACATGACAGCTCCCTAAAGCCCGCCTCCTCCATGTTAACAGATGGGACAAACTATAAAATCTAAATGCACTTAAAATAAATGTTTCTCAAACATGGTTTCTGTCATTGTAGTTAGTTCATACCATGCTGATTTACATCCAAGTGTTAATTTTTCTGACAAGTTTACTTATAATAAGTTATTTGATGCTGTAAAAAGGATGATTGACAGCTCTGTTGACAAATACAGCTCCTGCAGGCTATCTGTTCCTGATTAGCAGAGCAGAGGAGGAACGGCGAGAGGAGACGTAACTAAAACAATCACTACAGTCATTGAAGTTTACATATCTGTGAACGTCTGCTTCAGACCAACACAAGGAAGCTGTTCTGCTGTTAATCACACCGACGTGCGGGATCTTTGCTGATTCTTTCCGGTAAGTTAAGTGTGTGTTTTGGTTAGCGGAAGTGGCTACAGCAGCTCCACACGTCGATCTCTACTGCGCAGCTCTGGCTCCAAAAAATCACCAGTGCAAGATGGCAGTGGCTGTCACGTCCATCTTCATATACAGTCTTGACCCTTCCCCTGTAATTTCAAAATAGTTGCCAAATTGATCAGTAAGTTGCATAAGTTTATTTTTAAAAAGCTCTTTTAGTAGCACATTGAAAAACCTGCCTTTAAATTACATACGAAATGTAAACATAAAAGACACCTTTAGTGACCCTCTGCAAATCTTTAACAAAGAAGTCAAAACAGGCCACAAGTAAAAGCGGTAATATAACTTTAATTATTCAAGTATTTGTTCTTTAATATAAAAAACATACAATATATAACAACAACCCCTTGCGGGATAGATGCTTTCACAGTAAATGTCACATTAGCTTATAATACTACAAAACCTTTGAAAAAAGAAATGAAAGTTTGGCCATGAAGGCCACATTTTCTGAGAACACAATGTTGTCCCATGATGTCGGTAGCAGTGCTTCGGTAATCACTGATATGCAAGATACATATGATAATACATCCAGTCTGTAATGGTCTCGGCTACAGTTAAAATCAGACTTGCACGACATGATTTCTCCTGATGTGTGGAGGAGTTGATGATCTGAAATAGACTTACTGCCTACATAACAGAGAGCAGCAGCTGGAGTAATGAGGAGCTGGTAGCTGAGAAACACCTCGAGTATGAATATGTCAAAGAGCGGGAAAGAACCGAAATGCATCTAAAACACTATTCAGAGGCGGTGAAAGGTATGTAAACAAAAACATAAGGCAGATTCATAAGAAAAGAAGACCATTTAGCAGCTTGATTATTACCAATGCAAGAGAAGTGCAGCTCATTTTCAGCTTTGAATCTCACTGTGTTCAGAATAAACGTAGCAGCTTTAATGTAGCTTTAATTTCATCTCAACAGGCGGCCTGGTTTGTCGTCGGATCAGAGTAAAATTTGCAATCTCATTGTTCGGGAACACTCCTTTCATCACTTTTTAAATGTACCCTATTATAGATGTATTACGGTAATTTAACACCTTATTGATTCCTGCACAGAAGTTCCCTCTGGGCTCCTGCAGGAGGATCAGGGTGCTGAGTCAGCAGCCGTGCAGCTGGTACAGATTCAGTGTCTTGCTCAAGGACACTTTAACAGGACAGTCAGTGTGAGGGCTTCAACTAAGGTCAGTCTCTTCCTGTTATAGGCCACACATCATAATACATAACGCTGATTGACTTAATGCTCTTAAAGAATAGTACATGAACAAAGTGACTTTCAGTTACAACACCACATCTGAATGATGCATGAGAGTACACGCTTCACAAGCCTCATGCAGGCGTTAACAATCGTGAGGTGGAATCAGCAGAAAGAGACATATATGGAAGTTAATGAGACAGCAGAGGCTGTATAAAAAGATGGACGACATGACAGCGCCCTAAAAGTGAAGCCAAAACATCTCGATCGCCCCCTGGTGGCTGGCTGCAGTATAGGTTATAAAGCCTGCCTCCTCTATGTTAACAGATGGGTCAAACTTTACATACATTTCCTGTCATTATAGCTCGTTCTTATCGTGCTGATTTATGTCCAAGTGTTAATTTTTCTAAGTTTAGTGTTAAGTAGTAAAAAGGGGTTGTAACGTCATGATTGACAGCTCTGTTGGCAAATGCAGCTCCTGCGTCAGCGATATTTTGGCTTCATTATTCCAAAACGAGAGGAGGTTGAGACGTGTCGTCCATCTTTATATACAGTCAGTAGGAAAAAGAGACTTACAGCAGCCCTCAATGTTTTACATTACTAAGTGTGGTGACATTTTAAAGGAGAGAAAAAGGCAAATTAAAAGAGTTGTTTTGTTCAGTGGTCCATATTTCATCTAACATCTCAGGTGCTTCTTGCTCGACATGTCATTCCAAATGCGGTGCATCTCCTCCGGGGAGATCTGGTGCACGGTGATCACCCGTCTGTACCTGCACAGACTGTAGGCCATTTTCCAGTGATTAAATCCGCTGTTCTGGTACGGGTGTATACCCAGCTTCCGCAAACACAGTCCCACATACACGTCCTCCAGGTGCAACAGTCTCGTGTGTAAAGAAGTCTTGTAGATGAGCTCGGCTACGTCTGTGGAGAACACGTAGCCGGTCCCCGAGCAGAAAGGCGGGTATCTGCTCTCAGGGTACAAGTCCCTGGACATGTACCATTTACTGCGCATGTCCCGTATAGGACCACCGTTTATGACGTAGCCAGTAAAATATCTCCGCCTCGGCTTGGTGGTGGGCTTCAGGAGCTTGTAGATCAGGTTGTCCATGTTGACGAAGATGTCGCTGTCTGTTTTCATGACATACTGCGCTTTGGGGCAGAAGGTCGCCACCCAGCGCATGCCCATCATCGTCTTCAAGGTGAGGTTGTGGTAGGAGTCAATAAAGTTCTCCACCACGATGTCGTGAAAGATCTGGCTCTCCTGCTCCACCATCTGGTTGAGGACGGAGTCCGTGTTCTTGCCCAGCAGAAAGATGGTGAGGATTCGGATGTCGCTGAAGGTGCTCTCGTCGCCCCAGGTCTCCCTGATGGCCTGCCGGGCGTCAAACTCCTTGTGCGTGGTGCTGATGAGGATGACCAGGAAGGGCGTGACGCTCTCACACTTCTTCGCCTCACTGATGACGTACTCGAAGGCATGTGGGTTAAGGGGCCGGGTGCGGATGTTGGTGAAGGTGATGTTTTTGGGGGGTTTCGCAGTCTTACGTATAGGCAAAGACATGTGGCCGACATAGGTGGTGGTTGGGCGAGAGATACTCAGGTACCACAGAGCGCTCGCCCAGCATAACACCGTCAACAAGTATAAACATGACACTTTTGAAGGCATTATGCTGCATTGAGGTGTGTTGTGACGAGCAGGATCTTATAAGGCTTTCTTTCCATTAGCAAAGCTCCTCCCAGCGACGCAGCATTAAGCTGCTCCAGCGGGCAGTCTGACATTAATTGTCAGTTATGGATTACTTTAGAGAGAAGTGGTGCTGTTTGCCTTTTAATGCAACGCACTTTAAAATCACATGGACGTCCAATTTATCTTGGGGACGCTGCTGCTTCTCCATTTAAATCTGAAAGAGAGAGAGAAAGAGAAATTGTAAATTAATGTAAACATACATGAAAATTAAACGCGAAAGCAAGTATTTTGATAAATCGATTTATAAAGCATCTCTTTTATTTTGAAATCCAATAAACTCCGAAGGTGGCATCTCAAACACGAATAAAAGCCTTTGCCATCAGCAACTACAGCAGCAAGACAAACCAAAGAGGAAAAGCAGAAGAATCATGTTTTATTTATACAATAAAAAACTTCAAACACAGTGCAGAAAAGTTAATTCAACAAACTCAATTTTTAAATATTCATTTGTTTAGCCAGAGGACGAACAGAAAGGATCAAATCAATATCTTATAAAGGTGATATGTTGAGACGTGCTGGGAAGACTATGGCGCCATCAGCCCTCTAACTACAGTGACTCATCATCAGACTCATTAATATCACACATTATTCATGTTAAGACACTGTGATGCAAGGGTGTGTTACATCACCGAGCCAAATTCACTCTTTGGTGATATGACAATGTAGATTACTGTTTTATTTTGCTCACACATTCAGTGAAACACAGAATACTTGGTGTTATGATGGTGTTATCTTACTTTTTACTACTATGTGCCGCTTATATAACTGTTGTATAAAAGCAATATCACACTCAAGGTTGTGATGCTCTACTTTATATCCGCTCGGCTGTGTTTCGGTCATGATGATATTCAACATCACTCCCTCTCATGTGATGTTGCTTCATTATTATAGCTGATACGTGTGTAAGAAGAATTAAATATTGTAATGTTCAGTTTAACTATGGTGTTACCTTTATCTACAGCAATGGTTTATAAAGTAACTAGTAACTACAACTGTCTATAAAATTACAACATTTTATTTAGATTCATAGTGGAGTTTTTTTGGCTCCACAACTTCACAATTGCTGCCTACAGCTCCAGTAGACAGGAAGTTGTGTTTGCAAAATAAAGTCCGATATTCTCTTCCTTCTACCTCTGTTTTGGTCTCCACCAACTCCTGAGGCTCTTTAGCTTCTTCATGCTCCACCAGCTAGCTGCTAACTGCCTGCTGTTTGATGCTAAGCAGGATGTGCTTATGCAAAATATACGAACATAACATAATGTGAATGAAGCCATGAATAATACCACTTTTCAGTTACTTTATTACTATAAACTGAATAAGGTGCTTATACCTGATTGTAAATGAGTAACAGATTAGAACTTGACAAAAGGTATGACAACAATTTCACCATTCACTACTGGATCCTTGCGCCCAGGTTGACATTTCCAAAGAGCCAACAAATGCCCTTTTAAACTCAGTGTAAAAAAACAGAAGGACATTAACATGCTCTCTTGTTCTGTGGCTCTAAAGAGCTGCGGGTTTGGCAGCTCTCTGCATGACAGCGTGATACGGTGGCACAAAGGGAACACTGTGCCATGATAAGCCTTTTCTCTCTAGGGCGAGTTTATCCATGCTGCACTGCTTCTCTGAGCTGACAGACATTTGGCATGTGTGTTTTTTCATTTCAGCATGGACACTGAAATGGCATGTGTTTGTGCTTTTGCGCAGGTGGCTGAGCAGCTACAGGAATACATGATAGCATGAAAATTACAAAAACCTCTCTTTGGGAGCCGTGAGTGACTTTTCCTTTCATTCGGATGAGGCAGATCAGACAATGCACTCACGGGAAAATGGTCATAGTGGAATAGGACTCTACATTTCCATCTTCAAAGCTGGCGCTGATCTGTGAAATGTAGCTGTAATGACATGATTTAAAGAGGGGGTATTGGGTATTAATGCTGTTCCACATTTTAAGACATATATAATGTTACAATGTTGGATATCCATACTAAACTTGGGTGAAGTTTCAAATCTGTCGGTATAAGTATGTTTGAGAAATCCCCTGCTAAAAAAGAACGCTTGCTTTCAGACAGACTTCTCCAGACGCTTCACTTTGCGATGTCACAAAGTGGAGGAACTATGTATTTGGGCATCAGTCTGAGACACAGCAGAACTTCCTGCCCTTGGCACAGTTCAAGGACACGCCCATCCAGCAGCTCAGTCTGCCTTGGAGATTTGATTAAGAGTGTCTTGAAGAAAGTGTTTCTTTGACCGTGAAGGAAAGACATCAGTGTTTACTTTTCCAAAAGACAAGAGCACCAGACATTCATTTCAAACTAAAAAAGTGAAGTTTACTCTACTCTGACAACTCACGGTAACACGGCCACAGGGTAGGAGGCGTGCCTCAGCGGTGAGTTCAGCCCCTCAGCTGGCCAATCAGAAGAAAGTGGGCTTGTAGGGGCGGGGTTATGACAGGGAGGCTGTATGAGGGCCTGAACAGAGCACCAGTGTGAGAAAAATAATGACTTTTTTAAATTGGAAATTATGTTAGGCTACTCTACAGGTGTCACAGAGTGAAATATGAAGCTTGAAAATTAGTGCAATACCCCACCTTTAAGTTTTAAAAAAGACTGCATTACCTGCTAGTCTATACCCATATTGTCACTAAGGCATGCTTTGAAAACAATCCGGCACATTCTCTGGACTTATTTTTACTTTATTCTTATCTTGGACTTTGCCTACATCTATGCTGTTTATTTAGAATCAGTTGGGATACAGAGCAAAGCAGATTATTTGTCTGGAGCTGTCTTAAAAAATGCTGTTATTCCTCAATATATTGTGTACTGAACCCTTTCCTCTGGAGTGTTTTAGTCAATGTTGACAGTATTCGCGGGTAATATCAGACCTCTCCTCTTGTGAAATTACAGTGGGATCTCACAGGATTTGGCAAAACAAGCCATATTTCCCTCTAACAACAGTTAACTCAGAGGAAATACACAGTGATGCCAATATTTTCTAATACCGTGAGGAGGCAGGAGGGTCAGGTAGAGTGAAGACAGAATAACAAGGGAGGAACGAGTAATGACTGTTTGCTCTGAGGTTAATAACACGGTGAAAACAGAAACCTACCACAAAAAGAAAATACTGCGTGTACATTTACACACGTTCAAATAACCAGAGCCAGCTGGTAGCGAACAGTCGCTGTGTCCCACATTGTCACATCTCACTTTCCAGACTGAAGCAAAATATTTATGAGACAGAGCGGAGGCAATGTTTACGTGACAGTTCATTTAGCTGCCAGTCTGTAAAACGTTACCCTCAGTGGCTTTTCAGAACAAACATTTCCAAGCTTGTCTGGGCCTCTCTCATGTGCAAACACTCCAGCAGATTAAATGCACCGCTCAATCTGTTCTGATGCAGAGGAAATATCACTTCTTCTGAATGTCTGCTGTTCATTAGATCAGACTGAACGCAGCGTGGTGTATGTGTGAGGAAAACTGAGGTGAGAGAAATTACATGTTTTGTTCCTTCTCTGTGAACAGCGATGAATAATGTACTGACAAGACAAAAAGTGGCAGAGTGACACAATCAAAGCAGAAGAAAAGCCACAAATCTGTGTGAGTATAATAGTCATGATGATTGTGCATCATTCAGATCAGACATGAGACAGTGGAGTTGTCTGTATGAGACACGGAAATATAAATCTATTTGCATCAGTCTTAAAACAGAGAGATATCAGATGGATATAAGGCGAAAAACGGCTAATTCAAGGAGCCAGAAGGAGAAGAGATGTAGCTTCAATCCTGGTTATGTTGATGTATGGAGAGATTTTTCTCTTGTACTACCATCTGGTCATATTCTCACTCCATCCAGAACTTTGGTTCATAAGAAAAACTTGCAAAAATAACTAAATTACCATTAATCTCAATCTACTTCCACTTGGTTTGTGGACTACATTCCCGAAGCCACATGCGCAGCATTTTGGTCGCCGCCATCTTGGATTTTTGGAGCCAAATGCGGCCATGTTTGGATGACGAGCTGAGTACACATTGCCACGTCTATCTTGGTTTACAGGTCACTGTGGTTGCAACTTGTCAATCACAGGTAGCCACACCCTAAAGCAAAGCCTGCTTTATCGTCGATTTTGCTCCAAATGGGACCATTATTTACAAAATCAAGCTGTGTTGAAGAAGACTTCCATCCATCCATTATCTATTCCGCTTATCCTGTTCGGGGCACAGTCAATCAAAGGGCTGACACATAGAGACAAACAACCTTTCATGCTCACATTCACACCTATGAGTCACCAACTAACCTAACGAGGCACCCACACATGCACAGGGAGAACACGCAAACTCCACACAGAAAGGGCCCCTACTACGTACATGCCAAGATATTAGACATGCACACATAAAGCCTGTAAAGCATCTGCACATTTTCTTGTCAGTGTGAGCATGTTAGCATACTGACGTTAGCATTAAACTTACTGTGCCTATGTACAGCCTCACAAGGATACTAGCATGGTAGTTAGCTCTTAATCTTGTTGGTCTGATTGTATTTTACAGCATTAAAGTGCTGAAACGAATCATTTTGCATCAGTGTTTTCAAATGATGCCACAATGAACTTTTAAAAGCAGTGAGTTAGCTTATATCCAGTTACCTCCCTAAAATGTGCCCTTTGACCCTTTTATTTTTGCATAAATAAGAAGCTCTAATGTCCTGCCTGATACCTGGTACTATTTCATTAAGCAACACAGAAAGGTGCTCACCCGTCAACCAATCACTTCAGACATAGCGAGTAAGATCATTCATGAAACACGATGATGATGTCATCCTCTGCAACAGTCTCTCTGTCCTCTCTTCACCTTTGCGAACGCTCTTTCGAAGCACTGAGCCCTTTTTTCTTTCACAGCTCCGCCTGTTATTAGTTACAGAGGTCTTTCAGGTTCCCTCTCTTGTCATCTGCATGTGTGCAGTCTGACGAGTGGCTGCTGCAGCTTGTGTTTCCCTATCACATGGAGCAGAGCCTGCAGGCCGCTGGCCAGACCTTTGCAGAGCTATTATTCCAATCAGTCTCCATAACACTGCATGTCACAGTGAGAACCAGTCATAAAATCTCCCAATCTGTGGGACCAGACTGGGCCGGTGACTGGCAGGAAGCACGGCAACACATGAAACGGGATATTATGGGAAGGAACGAGGAGCGTTGGACCTTCAGGACACAAGAAAGACAACAGGGAGGGGATAAGAAGGAAGAAATAATTAGCCTAAAGCACCAAGAGAGGCCTAATTTAGCATGATTTATTATATAGCACGAGGTTAACTTGTGTGGGGAGCACAACACAAAAGACATCCATTCATCATGACATGACGTTTCTTTCTCCGGGCCTCGTGGTTTGACTGTTTTGGCGGACTGGTTTCTAAAGAGGGCTCTTAGCTCTCCTGTGGACGGCAAAAACATGTTTTGATTCATGGCCCTCTGACCGTCTACAGACAGGTCTCAGAGAGAATAGAGCGCCAGATTGAATGAACTGCTTCATACGAAGGCGGAGTACTGAGGAGAGCCTGAGCCAAGTCATTCATTACATTAGCTTTCATTGCAAACACGTTTTTATTGCTGGTTGATACTTTATGAGATTCATTTTAATAGAATTTTTTTTACATTTTAATATCCTCGGTTTTATGATTCAAACACTTCTTCTGCTTTATATTTGACATTCAGAAATATATTGTGGAGGTTGGATTCCTCTTTTTTTATGCACTCCTCTCCTGACTTTTATTTTGAAATTTCATTCACCCCTTGCGTGGAGTAAGCCTGCGTGTACACTATATTCCATTATATAACAAATAATAATGAATGATATATGAAACCCTGTTGACAGGACCACCTGATGCATGAAAAATGATGCGAGTATTGCAGCGCAGTAGTCGAACATTTACACGCTTCTAGCTGAGACTTCAGTGACCTCGGAAAGACACGAGAGTAGCTGTGCGCATATTTCTGATGCTTTTAAAACATGTTCTTGAACCTGTGGATATTTTACGAGCAGTTTTTCTGCTCGTGCACAAAAGCACAAATCTAACAAGAAGAGAAGTTGAAAAGAAGAGAATGAGCCTGTGAAGCTTTTTCATCCTGCTGTCCCTATAAATCTGCATTCCAGAAAGACTGTGGTGTACTGGAAGGTTTTGTGGGGGGGGAAGTCATGTTGCCCTGGTTTCTATATGGACCCAAAGTGCTCAATATTAAATAAAACACATAAATAAATCTCCACTTTAAATAATCAAACTTTGGCTCTGTTTTTATTTCCCTGTGCCATTCACTGAACGGTAACTAATTAAGAGTGACGCAGCAGCTAATCACATAACTGCCCCCGACGATGTTTGTTATGACAGGCAGACTGAGAATTTGTGATGAAAAGTGGCGTTATGAAATATCAACAGACTTTGGAAATAGGACGTGGCTGGAGTGGAAAAACGGGGCAGCAGTAAGAAGACGAAGGATGAGTAACAGTTAAAATTATAATGAGCTTAATTTAAGAACAAATGGTCCTGTCTCAAGTTCAATTTAAATTTCAAAAAATCTCGAGTAAATAATTTCATTTGAAAAGTTTAACTGCTAAAACAATATGTCTAAAAAGTCCATCACAAACTGCCTTGCACTGTCAGACTCTGCACATGCATATCCATTATCTATAGCGCTTAACCCAGCCAATCGCAGCTGTCATTGGGCAAGAGGCGGGGCACACCCTGGACTTGTCACCAGTCAATCACAGGGCTGCCACACATAGAGACAGACAACCTTCCACGCTCACACTCACACCTACCGTTGAGTCACCAATGAACCTAACGAGCATGTCTTTGGACTGTGGGAGGAAGCCTGAGTCCCCGGAGGGAACCAGCGAATGCACGTGGAGAACATGCTTACTCCACACAGAAAGGCCCACTTTGTCTGAACTGTGATTCGAACCAGGAACCTTCTAGCTGTGATGAGACAGCGCTAACCATTTGAACAACTTAGAGAATATGTAAATAATTTCATTTCAAAAGTGAAATGCAGTGAAAGTCAAACATCCAATATAGACGACAACATACATATTTTTTGCCTTCATATTCAGCATTAAAATTGCATTATATTTCTTGAAATGACAAATTGCAAAAAGCATGTTATGCCTCTGCATCTCTGACAATCGAGATAAGATTGAAACCAGACAAAAGCCTAACTTTGTATTTCCCTCAGTCTCCTGTTTCCTTTCTTCCTCCCTGACTGAAACACTGAAGTGAATATTGTCATTTACATATTTTATACCTCAGGCTTTATCTAGACAGCGCTCTGCTGCTATATATATATGTGACACTGGAGGAAAATATACACTAGAAATTGTGTAGTAGAAAGTGAAGCTACATTAAGCTCAATGAAAACTCTTTAACGATTTAGATCACAGTAACGTTACTCCACTGGGAGCTGAAATCCCCTGATTAACGTCAGAGAGAAAATTATTACCAGTTAATAAATGCTATATACCTCTAAAGCACACATCTGCTTGGGTGGATGGTGCACTGTTTTCTACTGTAGACATAATTAGAGTTCAATGCAGGAGTGGCTTCATGGAGTGGATAAAAGCACACACACACACACACACACACAGTTTGCATGTACACTGAATTAAGCAAGTGTAATACTAGGTTTCCTGATACATAATACACTTTTAATCACATGGGATACAGTGGCCAAACATATGATCAATAAGAGTGTATGTATGCTCTTATTTATCCATTAGCATGTCAGGCTAACTAGCATTTAAAGTACTTTTCAATCCTGGATTTTCTACCCTTCCCTCAAAACAAACTAGAACTACATAAATGTAACATCTAGGATGAAAATATTCTTCCACGATATATAGTCCCTGTGTGCTGTACTATTTTTGTGCTATTTTTTCTGAATAAGATTCGATTCCTCATTCCAAAGTGTTCATTAGCATTATATTGTCCTCAGGCTAACTCCGCTCCTCTGGGACTCTACTGTACTTATTAACAAGCACGACATGGAGATTTTAAAGCGATCCGACCTTCAGATTCTGGCTGTCCAGAGCTGTTGTTGCTATCTTTAGGCCCGGGCACAGCAGATGCTGTAAATAAATCATTAGCTGAGTCTGAAACTATAAGCTTTACTTCCAGGTTTTCGGGTTTGGAAAAGATGACGGGCAGGCGGGCGGGCGGGCGGTGCCAGAGGAGTGATAGTAGAAACAGAGGAACTAAAGCAGAGTCAAAGATCCTGAATCGATTATCACCGAGGGGGCTGTTTGCGTCTCTCTGCCGTCACGTGTTGCAGAATAATATTAGCGATGAGGAGGTGTGATGGAGGTTTTCAAAGCAGAGCTGCAGACAAACAGGAAGCTGACGTCCTGCTGGGATGATGCCAGCTCTCTCTCTCCCTGAACAGATGCTGCCCGGTGTCCACCTTTCTTTGTTCCCAGCTCCAAAGAGAAAGAAAGTGCACGCTGAATAAAAATGCTCACCTTGATGCCGGTAAAGGACATGACACAGGTGAATAAAAAATACTTCTCGCCAGATTTCATCCATCAATAAACCAACTCCTAGATTTTTAAATGAGAAAACAGCGTCTACTTTAAATTTATGTGCAGAGAAAATATTGATAAAGACAGTGCAGCCTCTGTCTTCATACAAAGCGACCATCTGCCTGATGACAAAACAAGCCCCTAACCAAAACTCATTCCTCCATTTATAACAGACTATCTGAATGTTGATTACACAATTCATCACACTTTGCTGATTCAATAGAAATACCATAAATAATGACGATACAGTTAATTACCACGCGTCAATAGAAAGCTGCATAAATGGGGTCCCCTGTCCTGCATCAATCACTCTGCCGCTCTGTGATCTTATGTCTTACTGCCTGTTTGCGTACATCTAACAGCAGGTGGTAAATGTATCTGCTCACCTGCTGCTCATTGTATCCATGTAATGGGTATTGGTGTTATTACTGGAAATCAACCCATAGCCGCAAAGCAGCGATAAAATAATGAAGAATAGATCAACACAGTAAGAAGAGTAAAGTGTATTAATTTATCTGACTGATCAATAACCTATTTAATATCATAGAAAAACAAGAGATAATGTAGCTACTAATGTAAACAGGGCAGGGTTTAGAAAATCGATTTTTCTGATTCAAATCCATTCTCCTTTCAATGACCCAATATCAATTCATAAATCCCGAGATCAATCTTTAAAAATATGTGTAAAAACGTGTCTGATCACTCTGGTTTCTGAGCACTCCTGAACGCAGCACAAGTCAGCGCTTCCCCTCGAACCACGGCAGTGAGGGAGACATGCCCGGACATGAATATGTAAGTTAGTTTAGCACTGATGTTTATGTTACTTTCTGTTACTCTCTGAGTGTATTTTCGGCATGGGGGCGGCTGCGGCTTAGTGGTAGAGTCGGTCGTCTTACAATCGGAAGGTCGGGGGTTTGATCCCCAGCTCCCTCAGTCTACTTCTACACGTCGAAGTGTCCGGTGGCTATATGAATGTGATAACTGATTGACAGTTGGGCACTTTATGTAGCAGCCTCTGCCATCAGTGTGTGAATGTGTGTGTGAATGGGTGAACGTGACATGTAGTGTAAAAGCAGCTTTGAGTGGTCGCAAAGACTAGAAAAGCACTATAAGTATATATATACAGTACAGTACGCCTTTCCCTATATCTCATAGTCTCGTGTGGTTTTGTTCTTCGCGCTATGAGATCTCGCGGCCAAATCTCACACCAAGTTGAAGCCCAGCTCATTTAATCAAAACCATGAGCCAGATGTTCAGACTAAAAATCTGAAACTGGACAAAAAGGTAGGAAGCTGTCTAATTCATTAAATTGGTAATATTGTGTTGACTGCTGTGTGTTAGTCATGTTAAATAAAAAGTACATGATGTAACTTCTTTGGGGTCAATTCTTTTTGTAAACATTAAACATTTTGATAATGCACCAAGTTAGAGGTGCATTGATATTGTTACTAAAATACCCCTAACGTACATAACATATCGATTCGAATCGGATTGGATCAGAAATAGATCAGAAACTTCTAACGGGCTTTTCTGTTTTTTAAAGATTTTATTTTTGTTTTAACCTGTGCTTTTATTGTGAAAATGTGGGAGGAGAGAGCGGGGACGACGCGCAGCAAAGGGCAGCTGCTTCCAGGACTGAGCCTCTGTACATGGGTTGAGCGATTTAACCGCAGAGCTAAATCGGCGCCCCTAATAGTGCTTATAATGTCTTCTGACCACTCAAGGCTCTTTTAAACTACATGTCCCGTCACACTTTCACACACACATTCTGACACTAATTTAGTGCCAAACTGATGAACTTATAATCCACACACATTCATACAGCAGTTTGGGGTTATCTTGCCCAAAGAAGGAGCTGGGGATCAAACCATAGACCTCACGATTCGAGGGGCGACCCACGCTACCTCTGTGCCACAGCCGCCCCATTGTAAAATGTGAAAAATGTCTGACGCTCAGCTTCTCAAAACCACTCATGACCTCATTGAACTTTCCCCACTGAATTGAAGAAGAGGTCTGATTTTGTGTTTAACGCTCCCTGTGGGGGCCGTTTCCTGTTCGGAGCAGTGTTTGGTCCCAAAAATGATTTCAAACACTACAGGAAGAGGACACACTTCATACTGAATTTAAATGTCTCTTGCTGCAGAGGCCATTAAAAGGCTTGAAAAATGTAAGTACCATCTATTTTCATTGGGTACTTTTTCTTCATTCATGCAATATGACTGTTTGTCTAGTAGTTTTTACTGCATTTACAGGGAATACACAGGAGTCCTGAGAACAGCTAGATAGACTTCTTAAACTGTCAAAAGTTATTGAGTCTTTAAAAAAAAAATGAAGTCCATAATTCATTAAGAAATTAAATGTTTCCTTTGTTGTAGTTTTCCCAAGAAGCATGTCTGTGAAACACGACTCTTTCTCTCCCCCATACACGGGGAGACAATCACTGGGATGGTGGCTGAAGCTATTCCGTGTCTCGTTTTGTCCTGCATTCTCCGGATGGTTGAAGTCCCCGTCCTGTCCGCTTCTGTATCTTGTCTCGGGTAATAGGATGTGAAGGACCCTCATTACAGAGGGCACAAGACACTAAATTAAACTGCACGCGACGTTGCACACAACAGCAATCAAACCGCAGCGCTCTGATCCGTCTCAAACCCTGAGGCAGAAAAAGAAAGAAAAAGGGAAAAATACCATCTCTTCTTTTAACCTTTGATCCCACGACTCCACACACATGTTTCTGTTTAAAGTAGACTTTGAAATGTGCAGATGAATCCTTTATTTTTACAAATGAATCCTTAAAATACTCCATTAAAATAATTGGCCATTACGGTGTTTAAGGTTAGGCACTGTCCATGAGAAGCTACGAGGTGTCAAACCGATGGCAGGCCAACAGATTCATTAGATCTATGGCTTGAACATTATCCAACTCCAGCAATAAGTGGACACCTAAGGAATTAACCCGATTAATAACCGAGTCTATAAACTCTGGCAGGAGAGTATGGGTCTGACTTTATACATTACACAGCACATGATGATGATGAAACAGGTTAAGATACATGCAAGATATATTTCAGTAAAAGCACCATACAGCTTTAAGAAGACGACCTAACTGAGAATTTCTCTTACATCCTAAACACTTCTGAATCTACTTGCATTATATTACAGAAGGAAAGGTTAAGGTCTTTTAATGGCAGGTTTGACAGTTAGCATAAGCCATTTGTCCTCTTAACTGTCTGCTGCATAAATGCTGCACAGTAAGTGTTTGACCAATTAAATGATAAGGCAGCAGTATTCTCTATATTCTATGCTCATCGCACTTACAGCAATGACTTGATTCACTAACAAGAGCTCTGTGTTGCCTTCTAGTTCTTCCACTATTAAAACTATTAAAACAAACCTGTAAGCTGCACTATTTTGCTGCCGTAAATACACAGCAGAATTCCAAATGTTTATTCATCCGCAGCAGAAAATAGTCCCTCGCAAATGTACTATTTCATCCTGTTTGAGTCACATTTTATCATTTATTCTAAAAGATATTGTGTCCAGTGTTTAAGGAAATTGTTGAGTGTTAAAAAAATTTAACTCTATATTTATGACAGGTAAGATTTACTTCTTCACTCAGGATGAATGAGTGACAAGCAATAATGGCAGCTTTACCTTTGAATAATCAACACACACATAAGGATAGACTCAAAGAAGGATATTCTGTAAGCCTATGTAATACATCCGAACGTGACTGACACCCTTATATAAAGATTAAGTTTATACTCGCTGCTCTAAATACCCAAAATAATGACCCAGACGGGGATTTTCAGAGCTTCCAGCTAGACATTATTATGGAGAGGATTATCTTACACTAAATGCCAACTGCACATTTAAGATCACTTCTCAAATGTCAAACAAGCACAACTTGAGCGATGTGTTCAATGTTACAGAGAGTGCCCTGGATTTTTGGCATTAGCGCACAGCCAGGGGATAAATTGGATCGAGGCTCTGCGGGTTTCGGCCCCCCGACACACAGGCTCCAAGTCATCACCAGGCTCAGCTAAGCACTGACATATCCTCCATCAGCTGCAGAATTATCCCCTTATACTTTTCTACTGTGGAAACTAAAGGTATTGTTTACATGCTGGTCATTAAAATTGATTTTCTGGCTTAAAAAGACTGACAGTCGCAGCGACCCACCCACTGCGTCCCGTGTCAGCGCCAACATGATTAATGTGTGTGGACGAGCAGCACCAGTCAGTCGCACGCTGACAGTCACGCTGACATAAACTAGGATTAATGGGCACGGCTTTGTGATATTCTGATTTAACAATACACAAGTGTATTGATTCTGTGACCAGCATCCTCCAGCATCCCTGCTAATCTGCAAACTTGGTGATCCTGGTGGCTGGTAGCAATAATGGGAATTATTCTCCCTTCCTTAGCAAGGCAAGGTACAGTACCAGGCACTTTAACAAGGGTCTGCTTCCTGTCTGCATCCGTGGTGTTGACTGGATCTATGAAATTAGTAGGACCAAAAACCTGCAGCCTTGGAGCCAAACTTATTTTCACCTTGGAGATCACTTTTTTTTTTTAATCAAAATTTTTCCTTTACAGAAGAAGTTATTAACACGAGCGCTTAATGCCGCTTACAAACTCTCTGTGCATCTTACAAGACATGTTATCCATTAAGCCTTGTGAGGAAATTCCAAAGCCACATTGAGAGTTGTGTTTTAGTGGAAACCATGCAAACAGGCAAATTCTACACATCTGTGAGGAGGCAGTGTTAACTACATAGCCACTGCAGCCGCCAAAATATACACCTTGTCTTAGGAAAGCAGATGTCAATAGACAGGGGCGGACTCAGGTTGTCTAAAGGGGCAGGGGCAAATAAAATTGCAAGGGCACCAGCTGAAAGAAAGTTGTGATGCGTTAAGGTGCATCAGTTACAAATATTTTTTCAACATGTGGGGCAGCCCAGAAGGAATATGATAATGTTTTCTTACACATTAGGACACTGTAGAGAGCTAGTCTATCTAAGGGTAGGGCTGTGTCGGTTTTTTTTATATCATCCCTAATAAGAAATATCTTATAGACCTATAGCTTGAAATCCCAGGTTCAATAAATGAACTGAAACTGAAATAAAATGTGAACATAATAAAAAAAAAGGTCCAATATTAGCAGTAAAGCATTAGCAGCTTTTTGTCCCTTCACTCAAACGCCACACGTCGCATTTACGGGTCGTATAGAGAAACAGTTGGATCTGAATGCTGTCAGGTTTTGAGTTTGCAGAATAAGAACCAGGAGAAGCAGCAGTGAAACACTTCTCCGTTGACCCCAAGAGAGTGAAAGAAAAAGTAAAACTGAACCGAGAATGACGATAAAAAGGCCGGTATGCGTAGCGGCGGGAGGAAGAAGGTGAACGATTAGCAATGATATGTACGCGTGGCATCACAGCACGCGAGCACGGCAGCTCAGAGTCTCGGATCGTCAGTTGATCAGGATGAAGGATTAAGACATTTACACCACAGTGAGTGACAGGAGGGACGGGAAGGACCTGTGCTGGCTTTATAGATGGTAAGGAAGTTTTAAAAAACGATGATAACCAACTCTAAGCTTAGTCCAAAAGGCAACGGGACTTGGTTGAAGCTCTTGAAGACGTTTCACCTCTCATCAGAAAGGCTTCTTCAGTCGACTGGTGGACGGAGCTAGAAATATAAGCCTCTGTAGGTCATTAGTACGCTAATAGACGTGTAGGGTGAGTTGTTAACCTGATGGCAGCGACCGTCGTTAGTACCCTCTGGTGTTGATGAGTCGTCAAGTCAAGAACTTCAACCAAGTCCAGTTGCCTTTTGGATTAAGCTTAGAATTACCATGATCTACCATGATCTCTCAAGCAACAATTTTATGATACGCTGTATGCATTAAACAACAAACAAAACACATACGGATATGCTAAGACAGCTTCAAAGACCTAACAGGAGTCTGGTTTGATGCGGTGGCGGCAGCGACTTGGGGCGTCGGTTAAGCACTGAACCGCGAGTCAGTCGTGCCTTCTTTGTAAGGAAGTCAAACTCTATCAAAAGCTAACTGTAAAGATTATTTTATAGGAACCCTCTTTTCATCCAGTTTATTTACTGAGTCACTCATAGGATTATAAAAATCCTTAAGCAGATCATTGCTCCACTCCTGCAAATATTTCACATGAGGGTTATGGGACTACAGTGCAGCACGGCATTCAGATTCTAACAGACAAACTGAGAACAAAGGAAGATGTTTTTTACTGTAAACACCCTGAAACTAAATCCTAACCTCCTCATCTTCATCCCTGTTGATGAAGCCGCACTGTATGAGTATACTTCGGTGTGTTTGGCCGGCCTCATCACTTTTGCAGAGATGGGGCAGAAATGCGGAGCTTTAATGAGAGGATGTTTGCTACGGAGCCTCTCCAGCCGACCGTGTCACATCACAGAGCAACCAGGTAGTCATTAGAGGGACAGATGGTGCTGCGGCTGATTGCTCTCCCTGCTGACCTATTTGAAAGTGTATTTCCTCCTCATCATGAAGAAGTGGTGAGCAATGTAGGAAATATGATGTTCCAATGAAGACAAAAATGCTAAGTACGCTTCAATAAGCTACAGGACTCCTATTGGATGTTTGATGTGTGGGAGACTACAAGGGGATAAATTAGCTTGAGAAATACCCATGAATAAATCGGTTTCTTATTATATGAAGCCTTCCTACTGGTGGATAATCTATGTATTCATCTATATAATAACAGCATTTACAATGATGTTCATGGCGTAACAAGCCTCCTCCACCAAAAGACCTTTAATAATACTATAATAATAATAATACCCTTTGCAGAGTGAGCATGCACCCCACTGGACTTTCACATTTACAGACTGAGATACGTTACATCACTTCCATAACCTGATGACAAAGGCTGTGTTTAGGAAGTTCATTTTACTGCTCATGTGAAAGGTCTTTGTTTTGGAAAGGGGAAAGTGTGTGTCCAAACTTGAATTATCATGCTAGGGTGCAACAAGGCAACACAGTGAGCACCCAAAGCTCACCACTGTTCCCTGCTCCCTGTCGTTCCTGGATGTCTGATTCCTATATTTCACTGTCTTGGATGAATTATGGGCTGCATGGTTGTGCAGTGGTTAGAGCTGTTGCCTCACAGCTAGAAGGTTCCTTGTCAGAATCCCTGTTCAGACAAAGTGGGCCTTTCTGTGTGGAGTTTGCATGTTCTCCTTGTGCATTAGTGGGTTCCTTCTGGGTACTCCGGCTTCCCCCCACAGTCCAAAGACATCTAAATTGCCCATAGGTGTGGGTGTAAGCGTGGAAGGTTGTTTGTCTCTATGTGTCAGCCCTGTGATTGACTGGCGATCAGTCCAGGGTGGACCCCGCCTCTCATCCCGTGACAGCTGGGATAGGCTCCAGCACCCCGTGACCCTGAACAGGATAAGCGGTATGGATGGATGAATGGATGGATGAGGAGCAGCCACTTGTTTGGGACCAAACAGTGTTTACCCTTCAGACAGTGACACTGTGTCACATTACTGTTGGGGATTTTGAGTGGTGAATGGAGCATCCTGGGTTACTGGGGGGTTTCAGGATACCTATGCATACTCAAAAGCAGCTCCACCTCTTGATTCTACCCAAAGCCTGTCAAAGCATTCAAAAAGAGTTCGACAGCCAGGCAGATAAGGCACAGATCATTCATGCCAAGTCATGGCACATGTTGATTTAGGCCAGACTTGGTTGAAAGAAGCTCCTCCTCACCTCAGTCTTTGATGCCTCTTTAGACAAACCTCCTGAACCAGCAAAGGAAAACTCATCGTCAGATCGCACACCTGGTGGTAATAAGCCCACAGAGACTGCAAAGTTGGCTTGTGCTCCATGATCCACCATTGCTATGTCACAACTCTCTCTCTCTCTACGGGTGTGAAAGTACTGTCAGTCATGTACAGACCCACGTGTAGGGCTGACCCCGGCAGTCAGCCAAAAATATGCAAGTACCTTGGTGTCGGTGATCCTTTGCTTTCCCAGCTTTGCTAGCTTGCTAGTTCTCGCATTCCCCACACTGATCCATTGTACTGACTGAGAGGAAACTTTCTTGAAATGTTCCTGTAGCACAAAAACCATCTACAACCAAGACATGAGATGGATAACATGCAAAATGAAAATGTCAAAGCGGGATTGTATAGGAAGCTAAAAGTGATTTTAGATCTGTGCTGCAAAGAGGCACAATGCTGTATGAAATATCAAACACAGAGCAAAGGGGAAAGTTGTTTCCCTCGCTGAGCAGCCAGAGATCCCCATTATCACCTTAACAACCTCATTTCAACATGTAGGGAAAATATCAAACAGCCTAAAGGCAGTCATCTCCCTTGATGACACCTCTGATGCTGTGAATTTACATATGAAGCCACATATTTTTACTTTCACAAGAAATAGCAGGAAGAAAACAGACAGGGTCGCAGAACGCCTATTGAGATGCAACATTTCGGAGCATGATGAAACAGGACGCAGCGGCCGTAGCAGGAATAATGGAGGCTAGATGGAGGAGAGATTAATAGTGGGTCACTTCTATGGTGGCTGCATGTCTGGCATCAAAAGACGGAGCAAAAGGTGTCGAGGAGTCTTTCTCTAAAAGCCACAGATGGTGGAGAAACTGCACGGAGGAATGTATAATTTTTTACGGTGTGGTACCAAACCACCAAATAAACAACATCTTGTGAGGGGGAAACAAGGTTTGGAATAACTCGACAAACAAATAAGTAATTAAGGCTGTTTTTAACTGCATGCACCTTGTCTGCAAAGTATCGTATCAAAGTTCTCCAGCAATTTCAAAGTCTACCAAAGTAAAGTACAGAACAAGTTAAACAACTCTGCAGATTTTCTGCTTGTGTTTCTGGTATAATTGCACTTTGAGGCGGTTAGATGCAACACACAGGTGCAGAATTTAGGATAGAAAAAAGTCTCTCTGGGAATTTAAATTCACTATTCCCCAAGGATGGACTGATGTGTAAAAGTACAGGCAGTGAAACTCGTCCTTTATACTAGATATTTTTTTATTTCAAGAGACTGGTGATGATTTAAACAAAAAGATTTAAGTTAACACTGTGGTTGCCTTTCTAATTAGCCAGTGATTGAATTGCCAATGGGCATAGACCATATGTGTTTCATAACTTAGCATTTGCCAACGGCTAGCTGCTCTCCAGCTCCGCCCTCTTGTCCAAATATGGTCGCCAAAACACATATTACCGAACTCCGGACTTTGAAATGGCAGCGTGTCATGATTTGTCACACATGACAAACTTTAGTCTCTTCAGGCTCTGTTTGCAATAAGGCAGTGCATTATAGCCTTTTATGCTCTAACTGCAATATTGCTTTGTTGCAAATGCTGCCTAGTATAAAATAATAAGTACATTAAGGTATTATTGCTTTACAGTACATGTTTCTTAAGTAACCTTAATGCATTGAGCTCCTTTCTGTAAGCTTGCGGTACAGGTTTCTACCTTCAAAGTCTACCGTTAGCCTGCTGTAGCTTAATTACCTCTAATGAACAGTAGCGTAGCTTCACTAGAGTAGCGACAGTTTTAAAGTAGCTTCCCCAATACTCTACACATTCTGCTTTTTTTTTGGCCTTTTATAAACAAGCTTGCCTGCCAACAGCAAAACCCTGTCACTGCAGGATGGCATTTTGGGGGAAAGATTAGAAGACATTTTGTGGTTCGCTCCCTGCTGCTAGTCATTTTTCACACGGTCTGCTAGCCTTACAGATGCACTTCAAAAGAAACTTTTTCTTTCCTGCTCACAAAACTTACTTCCAACAAGGCTAAAGCTAGAGTTAGCTAGCTGAAAAAATGTCTGTGGTTGGTTGGTTCTCTGATTGTTACTGTCTTTGTGTGTGCTGCTGCCATTCTCTTCACAACATTTCGGATGTTGGTGTGAATCTTTTCAATTAGCAAAGCTTTTTTTCTGTTTATTAGCTTTTGTATTGTGACGCTCTCATGCTAATTTAATCCTTTTGTTGCTCCAAAGGTTGTTGAGTCCAGTGTAGTGTCCTTTTAGAGTAATTAGCCACAAACATATTGAGCTGAACAGGACACAGTGAAGAGAAAATATGCATGTTTAGTATTGCAGAATATTAATGACTCATATACAGTACACATACACACAAATCAATGCAATGCAGCAATTGACTAACCTATCCTCTTGTCTAATGGTGACGATGATTTTTTTCAGTCTGGACTCTCACAACACCATTTTAACCATTTAAGGAAAGTTGGTGGTGTGTCTGCTCACAGTAGCCCCAAGCTTGTTTATATGAACAGTTTGTTGTATATGATCAGTCATGGTTACATGGTCTTGCATGAAATAGAACATGTGACTATAAAGAGATGTATGTGCCGGCCTACACTACTGTAAGGCTCCATAATGTCCTGTTTTAATGAGACATAAATGTCAGGATTCTATGATTTAGAGCATGGTAACCATGCAAGACAGATTTTGCAGTAAAGGTTTAAGGGAGTTAAACTTATCTATCCTCCAAATAGTTACATGAAAGTTCAAATGAAAACCAAAGTAAAAAACTAACACTTAAGGAGGAGGTTGGAGTAGTGTAAGGGATCAGAGGATGAGGCAACATCAAGGGCTAAAAAATGAGACCAAAGCAGAAGTGCCAAAAACTGCAGTTCCCCAAACGGCCACTTGAGATTGGCTTTAAAAGTGAGTCAACCCCCATAAGGCCCCATGTTAAAATGTCCAACTTTTACAGCAGATTTAATCAGCATGGTACTATAAGATTGTAAATAAAAAAAACTAGTGCTGTCAAAATTAACACGTTTAATTTGAAATATTTAACGTTTAGCTGTGTTTACTTCCTGTAGCAATTCCTGTGAGTGTAGCCAATTAAGCGACTCGCGACAAATTTAGCGGACCAGTGAAATATATCATATTGTAATTCATTCCCATGTATGCTGCTAATTGCAGAGTAATCGCAGTTCGCGGCTCCTCTGCTAACAGCTCCGAGTTGCTCTCTCTCCTCTTGTCCCGTGCGCAGCAGCACTGTGCAGGCAGTCAGGGGCTGGCGGGGCTGGCGGGGCTGGCCTGGGGCAGCGTGCAGGAAGAGGACAGCAGTCAATCGAGCAGCTCGCTTGCCGCAGCAGTGCTGTGACAACTGCCACACCGAACCATCCTGGCTAAAGATGGATAAGGACAATGATGGTTTTGAAATTCAACTGGCACTTATAGGCCGAGGTTTTGTTATTATTTCTTTTAGTACATAAGAAATATGCCTTATAAGCTGATAGTCAGTTTTGATGGCCTTGAGGGCTTTATTGGAAATCTGTGGTTCACAGGAGAGAATCTGTTTTAAATAAAAAAAAATGCCATTAAACAATAGTAGTTTAACTTAAATATTCTTTTGTGTTGCTTCAACATTAATTTCCTAACTTTACATTTAAATATCCATTATTACAAGCTTCAGTCTTAAGAAGAAAAAAGCGACTAAAAACACATTTGTTCAAGATGTCTTAGCTCCTGTATTTTTCGATCAATGAAATTCTAGTATTATTTTATTCACATGTTCGCACTAATTAGCAGATATAAGTGTTTTATTGTGGCAGCCTGTGCATAAGAGTCTGGATTGTTGTCACCAACTGCTCATTCTCCCACCCAAGATGTATGCGAGGGAGCTTCAGTGGGGCTGCTGGCTTTAGCGCTCTCTGATTTTTCAGTCCTCTCAACTTTGGTCAGTAACAACCCAAAATAGTTACTCATTCTGTGTAAAACACTGTGGATAACTATTTAATCTGCCAGCTGATGAATTTTCCTTTGGCAACGACCACATAGCTTTGATAATTTGGCTACTATCGTGCTCCATTCTCTTGTCCAAATATGGTCACTACTGACCCCATAAAACTAACATGGTGTCTGACATGATGTCATACTCAAGGCTTTGAAAAAGGCAGTGGACAAAAACAATAAGTGACATACACTTCTTTTATATAGTCTGTGGTTACAATGGCTGAACTGTTCATCTGCATGAATTTAACTGGACATTACAAGTCAGCTAGAAGCAATGTATCCATTACGTGTTTAACCTAAATAAAACAGCTAACACTCATCTGCTTATGCAATCACTAATGCTAACATCCATTGCTAAAGCAAGGGTCTACGAATTTCAGTTTGACCTAACCTGCAGAGATCTTTCCTTTCAGCATATGGCGTCTATATTTCATATAAAGATGGAGGCTAAATGCATACCGTTTGTACAGAACTTCATTTAACCGCTCTCAGAGTTGGTGGGTTATCTGTCCAGATGGCCACTGAAACGCTGAGAGACCTGTATGATCTCAGCTCAGGTGGCAAAGCGGACCATGTGCTTTTCCACTGTGCCACTGAAAAGTCCATATGGGAGAATCATCCACCGATCATCAACTCTGGAGCTGGCAGGAACACATTTCCGCAGGGCTGATGCCTCACTGACATGGTGCCTGAACCCAAGCTGTCCAGTTGATAGTCTCCTGGTACACAAATATGTTGAAAGATTCAGTAACTTTAATGGAATAATAAAGTGAGATACTGGTGGGTGTTAACAGCACAGATGCTGCTTCAGTATAATGTCGCAGTAGGGGATACTGGGGACAGTTGCAACACTTGCATTTATCTCAATTTGGACAAGACAACCACATTTATATGTATTAAACGTTCTGCTTTGTATGTCTTTCTGCTTATTATGCATACTATTAAAGATGACATACTGTTCAAAATATGTATTTGAATGGCAGAAGTCAGATGTTGCAACTGACCCAAACCCACATCCCATCAGTCATGACATAACAGCATGTGCTAGCTAGAAGCCTTTGACCCATGCTAACCATGTCACTTAGAAGGCAACAAAACAATGATCCTATTGAAGTAAGTTTTGATTAATTTATTCAAAATATAGGAATAAACATCTCATGAAAAAATATTTAATGCCAGTAAAATATACGTATTGTTTTTAAATAAATGCAGCAGCAGAAGTCTAATGTGTTTTCTGCAATGTCAAACTGAGCGTGTGCAGTTTAAGTGTCATCTCTCTGGGATGTATTCAAGGAATAAGACTTGTTAATAAATAATAATAATAAATAAAAATTGTCCCTTGTTGCAACCGTCCCCAGTCTCCCCTACTTTTTTCTGAATAAAATTTCCTTTCACTGTTTCACAACCGAAATAGAAAAATAATAAGGTTAACAAGTACGACAAATAATGTACCCTGCCTGACTGGTGGTGAATCTTTTTATGGGCTGATTTCTCGGAATAGTAAACGCAAAATGTAATTTATTTGGTTGTGCGCAAATTGTTAAACCATACATTTTCCTAATGAGGTCCTCATCTCCAGGTTAATGGGGGTCTGTAAATGTGCGCTTCATGAAGCCAGGCATTGACATGTAGATGGGAGTAAAAGCCACTGAGGGACCAGCACATGTGACAGGAAGTGATTAAGCTTGCATTACAGTGTTGCTCATCTCTGCACACCATTAATGCACTATAAAGATTTTCCTCTCTGTGCTCCAAATGCTGGTCACAGTTAATGTAAATAACTTAGCGTGACCCTCGCCACCGCCTATCCCTTCAGCATTAATGATGAATCATTATGCAGGGGAATCTGGCGTTTTCATCGCATTATCTAACAGGCTGCAGCACCCCTGTCAACCCCAAAGAAACCTCTGTCTGAATCCCATTATCCCTCCTCAGCTTCAGCCTCTTGCAGAGTGAAGAGGATCACCCGACCTTCTTATAAAGCACTTCACCGCGACACATGTTGTTGACCACAGCTGTGTCAGAGACTGCATGAAGAAACGCCCTGTGAATACAGAATTAGATGTCAAACACCCACACATGCGCGCGAAGCCCACACACAAGTGCTTTTGTTATCAACTGCACCCACGCAAAATGCAACACAACTTCCTTTTGTGATAACACTGTTTGTCTCTGTGTGTTCCACTCGACAAAGCACAGGTACTCTTCGATCCCCTGCCCTTCCCCACTCTCTCCCTCGCTCCCAAAGCTCTGTCATGAAATATGCATTCACATTCAATATGTTGTGATCCAGAGTCAACACAGGGAACCGGAAGGAATAGCCTGCTTCCTTTGCCAATCCCAGTAGTAAAACCTACTTCTTCTAGCTTCAAGCCTCCTTTTCATCAGTACAGTGCTGTGGATAATTTATGACCCAGTTAAAGCTGTAAGGCAAACACAATTACAGCCGTCCGCCGAGAGTCCCTTTGTCGCCGACTTGGACCTTTTGTCTCCATTAGTCATTAAATACATGAAATTACAAAATCAGGCCCCGAATTCCTGTTTTTCATCACAGCACAGATGATTTCACACATGTATGTTATGCATCTTTGATCTGTCACATCATGTAACTTGGCTGTGTGTTTGTGAAAGCATTATCAGAGCCAACAGCAGAACCATTTGAGAGACTCAGCAGGGCAGAAAGCAGGGCACGGGGAAGGATGATGGGAAACATCCAGTACAGCTCCAGGGCTCCCATTCCAGGTAGAGGACATAAAAAGATAAAAGTAGACAAGAGTATCTAGAAAAACTGTGTCCAGAATGTTTCGCCTGCTCTGAAGCAACATGTCAGTGTCATCTGAGCAGAAAGATTTAAAACCCAAACAGTTTAGTAAGTAAATGAATCAAGTAGTAAATAAGTGCAGACATAAAACTCTTCTTACTTTGTATTACAATGACATCTGTCAAAAACAAACAAAGTTAAAGAAACAAAACAATGAATTTTCAACATGGACTTGTTCTGATATCAATACCAGTTTAAGTATCAGCCTGTATCGGTACGGATACCAGTATTATACTATACCAGTATTAGCCCATACGATACAAGTATCAAGTATCGGTATCTGCATCGGTATGGGCCTCTGATACTGCCTAAAATGTGGTATTAGTACCGATATCAGTATTGGAATCGACCCATACTTATACTAGTATCGATATGGGCCTCTAATACGGCCTCAAATGTGGTATTAGTATTGATATCGGTATTGGTATTGGCCCATACCGATACCAGTATCCAGTATTGAGATCTGTATCGGTATGGGCCTCTAATACTGCCTAAAATATGGTATTAGGACCAGTCCTAGTTTTGGTATCGGCCCATACCGATACCAGTATCCAGTATAGATATCGATATGGGCCTCTAACACTGCCTAAAATGTTGTATTAGTACTGATACCTGTATTGGTATCAGCTTATACCAATACCAGTATCCAATATCGGTATCGGTATGGGCCTCTGATACTGATAAATGTGGTTTCTGGCATCAGCGAGTACTCCTAGCAATGCAGAACAAATGAGCCCCTGAAAGTGGACTGGTTTAAGATAAACTATTGTGTGACAATAACAGTTTGCTTGGTGCTAGCAGATAGTGTAATGTTAGTCATAGCACGCAAAATGTCAGTAATCTGTGTTTTTCCACCAATATTATGTATATATTTTTAATCACACTAGTATCAGAGGGGTCATAGGTCAAGTCTAGGTATCGGTTTCGGAAGGAATCTCTATTGTACACTTGTCTAAAGCAACTTTCAATGTTTCTTTGAAACCATATGAATAATGCTGTTCAGGAGTTCTTGACAAATAAATCTCCGCTATACAAGCCGATGGCTGCAGTACTGAGACAGATGCTAATTCCAGCACTGCCCCAGAAATACAATTACTTCAAGCAGTTGTCAGTGTGTCCACACTGCACCCCTGCAGAGACATTATAATGGACATCCAACATTTGAACTCGTTCTCAAGTACGCTCTATCCTTACAAATTACAAAACACACTTGATTTTAGATTTCTGTTGTTATCAATAAAATGCGGTTTGTCTCCATCTTAAAAAGAAACACAGCAAGCTACATGACATAAAGCAAAATCAATACTCTCTTCATTCTCTGTGATCCAGGGACAAAGTGATTCATGTCAACATCATCAGAGAGAAAGCTCGCTCCATCTGAAGTGTTGTTCAAGGCCGCATGTTCAGTTCAATGAGCACAGAAGCCTAAGATGATGAATGGAAGGGAAAGTGGAGAAGGACATGGTAAATGTTGCACCAAATCCCTGTGTTGTGTTTTATTTTCTTCCACCTGAAATATCAAGAAGAGATCGTGCACAAAGGCCTTCAAATCGAATGGAAAGAGACAGAATACAATCGCAGATCTTTGTGATTCTTGTACCTATTTTGCATTTGTATAAATGTCTAAACCTTCTGCTGCTATAATGTTTGTCTTTCAAGGATTGTAGTTATTTTACTTGAAGTCAAAAGCGCACACACAGAGTTATAATATATGCTTCCACTAAGTCATTTTGGCTGGGAGCCTCAGTCTGCTAAGTGGTGTGCAAATAGAGAATTTAAATTACCATAATACCACATTTCTGGCTGCTGTAAATGGCACCAAGGACGTGGAATCGTGTAGAAAAAAACAAAAAGGCTCTTGTGCTGAGCCAACAGCTGCTCCAAAATGCTATCAACGTTAAATTGTGTGAAAGGCCTCCAAGGGTACGACCTCTGGATGCCCTTTTTTTGATGACTGCATACTTTGAACCAGCGCCACATCAAGAGGCAAAAGGCTGTGAATGTTTGCTTTCAAGGTACTGTGAATGAGAAAAACACTCATTCAGTATGTGCATGACAAATACATATAAAAGTGTAGTTATTATGACGTAGAGCGACAAAAAATATTGGATTTATTGATTAGTCAATTAAAGGATATTTGTTGTATTTTTTTCTAGTATTTTGATTATTAATTTAGCATTTTTGGAGAAAAAATGTTACACATACTAGTTAAATGTAAGAATTTTCTGCTTTAATTGTAATTTATTCTAGTAATTGAAGAGTCTTTGGGATATAAATTGCTGGTTGGGCAAAAGAAGATTGAAAATGAATCCATTCAACATAAAAAGAAAACGGCATAACTGATTACTTTGGCCACTCAGGGGCAGTGACAGGCTCTGATTACAATCTTTTTTTTGACAGAACTCCCATTGTATCGGTATTGACACCGATATTGGTATCAGTATCGGCCCGTATCAGTACAGATACCGGTATTTGCATCAGACCATGCCAATACCAGTATCCAGTATCGGTATTGGTATCTGTATATCAGTATGGGCCTGTGACACTACTCAAAATTTGGTTTCTGGTATCAGCGTACTCCTGAAAATGCATTGACGTGATACCAGAACCAATGAGCCCCCAAAAATTGGTTTCAGGTAAATTATTTTGACAATAAAGCGACAGTAAAAGTGCGGTGCTAGCAGATATGATAGCTAGCAAAATATCGGAAATATAAGAGACATTGAGCAATGTAAGCATTCATTTAGAGTAATTTTTCTGGCCACCTGGTAAATGTCCAATATTCACTTTTCTTTAGAGCCTGTGTCCACTAACGCCGCTTTTTGCGCTGACAACTCCACAACCTCAATTTCAGAGCGCTTCTCGCTGCTGTTACTATTGTTAGGTTGCGAAAGTTGTCTGCACTTCCACTTCACTCGGTAGTGACTGTTAAGTCTGTTTTAAATCACTCTGTAAGGAAAGGAATCGTGTCCTGGCGTTAGCAGCTGCTCTACACCTGGAAATTGTACCCTGGAAAAAAACGAAACGATCTGCTTCTCCTCCGTCATTGTTGTTGACAAAGTTGATATCGGAAGTCCCGCCCCTTCTTGATTTTGATTGGTCGGTGGGGGTTAAGTGACAATGACGAGTGCGGAAAAAGTTAAACTATTTTCAACTGAGAGTGCTGCGACAAAAAAGCTGACGCTGAGGGCATTTTTGCACTGAGGACGCTGAGCGCTGAAAACGCTGAACTGCATTGGTATTGTATAGAAAATAGGCGCAGCCAGCGCAAAAAACAGCGTCAGTGGACACGGGCCATTAAGCTCAGTTTTGGTCTCCAACAGCTCTTATCTGGCCCTCTGCTTAACACCACTAAGCTCAACAGCCTATGTAGTGTACAGTCTTTGTTTCAGAGGCTTTTAGCTGAAAACATTTATCGTCTACCTCTTAAATATGACACTGATGAGTAACAACTTTATATGAAGGTAAGCTTAACTTAGCATAAAGACTTGACACAGTGGGAAACTGCCCTGTCCAACCTAAAGAAAGTAGCTAACCATCACATCTTCATTTCATGTTCTGTGGAGTTTCTCTCCAGCTGATTTTTAACCTTTGGAAAAAATCAAGCTGCTGTTTCCCCCGTATGCTCGGCTAAATTTACTGACTCATGCACCATAGCTTCATATTTTACTGATGGACATTTGAGTGGCAGCTATCTAAACTCTGCGAGAAATCAGGTAAGCATGTTTCACAAAATGTCAAATATTCCTTCAGTGTGCACATCTTCCTCCACATAAACAAATCTTTGAGATGTCTATATGTGAGAGGTTCAGAAATGTGGATGTGATGGGTATCTGACTCAACAGAGAAAATCTATATCCATCACAGCAGGGCAGAGAGAGTCTCATACTTTTCAAACGGGAGAGGCTACAGAACGACTGCCAAGAGGAATAACATGCAGAGCACAACAACAGCAGCCTGCCATTCATCAAATGCCAACGCTTCAGGTACACAGAAATGTTGTTTTGTGTCGGGATGAAAGAAAATGCTGCTGGTTTGTGTGCAAATAAGAGCAAATAAGAGGTGCACCGCTGTGTCCTGGTTTGTTGCAGAGAATCAGACCCAGACTTTTAACAATGTCACAATTAAATGTGTTTCCAACTAAAACTATTCACACTAACATACTTCTTTTTAATTTTCAAACAGCCTGCATGGACACTGTTTGCTTCTCTGCATGGCTTTGTGTTGATTGTCCAGTGGAATTAAAACCATGATTGTGCTTGAAACAACACGCTCCCATTTGTTTCCATTTGGCAGTTTGGCTGCACATCTGAGGTTACCCACAGGAAAAAATCACTTCTACTGAGCACGGAGAATTTAAGATCCTCTGGAGACACTGTGCCACTGAGACCGGGCATATGGTGCATTATTTCAGGGCCATCCAACTGATTATAATAAAAAGCTGCTGTGTGTACTCTTTCCAAACTTTGAGACCTGGCATAGTGACTCTGCAAAGACACACAATGTTAGCCTTAAGCATTAAATATCAGTAGTTAATCTAAAACTACTACTGCAGACATGAAAACAAACAAAATCATATCAATCAAAAAAGTATAAATAACAATATATAAATCTTGGGAATCTGCCTTCATACTGCAATTTGTGTGTGAAACTACATGTTTGATGTGCTTGCCTGAATCCCCAGCAGAACTACTAATGATGCTCTGAGAACAGCAGGTTTCTATAGTTGATATCATTATTTCTTTACTTGGATTGTACGCAGGAAGTGCGGTTGTATTACCACCAATCCAATCATCTGTCCTCCTGTGCAGCGTCTCCACTGTCAGGCCGTGCTCACTGAGTCTGGGTGATTCAGGGTCACTAACAATTCTAAGGTTATCTGCCGTCATGTATAGTCTATTTATGGCACATTTGTTTTCAGATTTCCTGGGAATTTGGTCAATTTTATGTAGTATTGTAGTTTTTAAGAGGTACAGTGTGGACAGTTGTTGTTGAGGAGAGAGCAGAATATGATAGATATTGAAAAATATTGAATCTAAGTGGGTACAGATTGTTTTCAGCCTGCATGGAATTGTTCTTTATTTACACTGTTTTGTGTCTATTAAAAAAGTTTTTATAAATTCCCAAACTTTGCCACTAGATTGTATTGTACAGCAATTAATTTTATTATCAATAAAAAAAGGGCAGTCTGGCTTCTTCTTACTCTCTTTCCTTACTCCTTCCTTCCTGTTTTTCTTGACAACTAGTTTCACTTTAAATCGGCTCTGGCTTCACGTCGAGCGCTGTCACAGCCACTGTTTACAGAAGTCCCTAATAACCTTCTAATTTTAAGAGTTAAAATGCTTTTGAAAATTGAAACAAACAACATCTTGTTTAATCCTTCGAGAATTCAGAGGTGTGTATGGACAGTTTAGGTTTGTCTGGCGACCCCACAGCACTTCTCCGGGCCAAGAAACAGTGCAACTGCGTAACAAGCTAGCTTCTGCTAACTTTAGCTTTAGCATTAGGGATGGGCATATTCTGCGGTTCTAATAGCACCACACCTGTTTTACCAGCACCTGTTTTCTTCTTCTCTTGTTATTTAATGGCGGCTAGCAAACAGCTTTCAGATGCGCTGCAGCAACCGTCTGGTGGTAGTAGCGCATTACAACCAGGTGCCAGAAAAAAACAATGGAAAAAATATATTTTTAAGATGAGATAATAGTCGCATTAACTTTTCGATTTTTTTTTATAAATGAATGACTGAATATTCAAAATTCATGACACATCCCCGGTAAGCATGCAGATTCTGTTGCTCTAAGACAGAGCTAGCTAGCTAGACAGCTAGCTATAGATGAGTGGTATCAATCTTCTCATCTTTCTCTTGGTAAGGAGGAGAAAAATTGTATTTCGAAAATGTCAGACTTTTATTTTGACAACACATTTTCAGCAGGAAACAGAGGGTTACGAAACTGTATCAACAATAAATAAATATCTCAATAAACTAACGAATAAACGGACAGACAGACAGACAGACAGACCTATAAATACAAAGCTTGATTACATATGTAGGACGAAACAAGAAAAGACAATGAAGCTACAAATGTTCTTATCTATCGTCTGCCAAAATCACTACTTGTCACATGTTTGATTGTCTTTAGCTCCATTTTTATTGGATCTGTGCAAATTGCTCGGTTTACTGTGTTAGAGGCTTTATTAAACATGCCAAAAACAATCACCAGGCAGATGGAGCTGTCACAGGCCACATCCTGACTAATCGATCTTCTAGCAATGTGTTTCAGACGTACAGCTGACTTCAAATGTATAATAATATCCTACCATAAGAAATGTATTTTACACTTTTGTCTACATTTAATTTCTGACTTCATCTGAAACATTTTTGAATCTATTTTAGATTTCTCAGATATGAGCTGACAAGATTTCCTAAGTAAATTATAATTACACAAGTACGTATTAGTGATTTCATTAAAGCGCAGCTCTAGATTGTCTAAAAAAAGTGTCTCATTGTGCAGACAATAATTGGTTCTGACAGTCAGTGATGAGTGAAATAGAACTGCAGAGTAATTACAGAAGTAGATTCATCTTAGTTACTGTCTGTAATTATGTCCTGACAGTTCAACTGTAACTCAGTGAGGAGACAGATTGCAGGAAGGACACCAGAACATCTTCAAAATCTTGTAAATTAAAACACAGTGATGCAGTGTTATCATGTGTGTAGATTTCTATATGTAGAGTGAAATATAGTGTGGATTTAAAGGCTCATCTGTGTTTGCTGCAATGTGTGAAATGGAGATTTATAAAGATGGCACTTTTCAGCATCAACATCAGACCGATGCTGGTGCAATTTCCCTAAGTCTGTTTTCCAGTTGTAAATGGATGCTTTCTCCATCTCTCTCTTATCTCAGATTATGTTTTATTCCAAACAGCCACATAAAAAACAGAAGTAAGAATATGAATACAAAACAGCAGCTTATGTTTCAGGTGAATGTGTATTCACGTGTTCCGTCAAGGCCGAAGCGCAATCAAGACAAAAGCAGACTCAAAACAAACCTGCGAGAAAGAAAATGTCCCGAGAGCCTCAGATCTCAGAGACACACAAACACACTCTGTGCCGCACAGCTGCAGCAAGTCACATTAAATCGACTTTAGTTGTTTGTGCCCAAATCACAAGTTGGTGCCAGGGTACTCTACATCTAGCACTGGGTTGGGAAGATAAGAAAAAAGTCTGCACAAAAAAAGACCAAAACATTTACAGGGGGAAAAACATTAAAAAATCACCACCTTAATAAAGTTTTACAAAGTTTCATCAAAGCCAGTGATGGAACAGCCTTGGGTTGTTGCATTCACTTACTGCTGAAAGTAGAGAAGTGCCTTTGAACTGTGATACATTTAATTACTTTTTTTATGTACTGAAGTTCCTTTAAACGATGATGCATTCACTTACTGTTGTTGTACCTATACAGTATAATTCAAGGATTTTTAGGGCCTGTGTCCACTAACAGAGTTTTATTCGCTACCACCATCTATTTTCTGTACAAAACCAAGCAGTTCAGAGCAACACCCTCGGCGTCAACTGTATTTTGTTGCCGGCTCATAACGTTCTCAGTTGACAATAGCTCAACTTTTGGAACACCACCACTCTCGTCAATTTCACTTCTTTCTCACCGACCAATCAAAGTCAAGAAGGGGCGGGACTTCGGATACCAACTTTGTCGACAACGGCGGAGAACAAACTAATCCTGGCTGTGATATTCTCCCAGCCTTTTCCTCACAAGGTTTATCTCATGCACCCAGACACCCAGTTTTTTCAAGGTTACAATTTCCAGGTGTAGAGCTGCTGCTAACGCCGGGACACAATTTATTTTCATTGTTTTTACGTTATCTTTTCCTTTTTAAGTTTCCTTGAATAAAAGCATATGTGAAGCTTACACAGAGCAATATTAAATAGTGTAACGGTCACGACCAAGGGAGTGCCACTAGGCAGCTTTTGTAACCAAGCAACAGTAAGCGGCATTAAGAAGCGCTCTCAAATTGAGGTCAAGGACGCTGCCAGCGCAAAAAAAACGCTGTTAGTGGACACAGGCCCTTATTATCGTTCCTTAACATGGTTGTAGATGAAAGGAAACAAAATTAGGTACCCAGATCCCGGTTTAAAAGAAAGCAATAATATACAACAATAATCAAAACTTTAGACTCTGAGTAGGAAACTATAAACTCTGATACTAAAGGTCCTATGAACGGTGATGCCTCCACTGACTGTTGTTGCACATCAGGTCCTATAAAAGGTGATGCCTTCACTTAATGTTGTTGTACCTACTGAAGTACCTGTGATGTGTTCACTTACAAACACAACTATAGAAGTGTCTTTGAACAGCGATGCATTCACTTACTGTTGAAAATACTGCCCTGGCTGTAAACTGTGTCACGTTCACTTACCGACGGACATTATGAAGGGAACTTAAACAGAAACCCTCCTGTAATCTAAAGGAAATATGTGAACAGACTACATATTCACTGACTACAAATCATTGGACTAAACGGTAAAAATTAATTCAAATAAGCAAAGTGATTTTTGATTTCCACCTCTCCCTCAGTGTGTGATGTTGTTTCTACATCTAATATAACAAAGGAGCTCAGACTTAATATGATAGTAATAAATCAAACAGAGGGCTTATTGGTTGAACATCAAAAACTGAAATGTGAGCAGTTGAAACTTATTTTATAAATGTTTGGAGTTTCGTGTGTGTATATGATGGATTGCAGGAATATTCTGTTAAAGGACGAATAATTTAAATTTAACTTCTCACAAACTCAAAATAGTCAGCATAAAACCTTTAGAGAGATGTATTGAGTGTCTGTACCATTTCATATGTTCATTTTGGAAAAAGTATTAAAAAAAACCCCATTGCAGTTCACAGCATGATTTTCAATACTTTTCCCATCAAAGCACCAAATGGTTCGCATACTTTTTCCAATCTCAGTTCTTCTACAGGTTTGGCAGAATAACTTTATTTGTGCGAATAATCAATCAACTGATGGCTATTTTGCAGTCATGTTTGATTACCTGGCCCATATTAAGTTAATACTTCTTTTTTTTAAGATAGATGGCCTAACAAGACAAAAACACCACTTTCAGATTTGCTGGCATATAATGGGCAGTTTTTGTGACATTTTATAGCTATTATTAATTGGTGTATCATGGAAAAAATGCAAAGCATCCCACTCATAATAATATTAATAGTCAGCAGTTGCAGTCCTCGTTAAACTGACTTAATGGTATGCAGATAACTTGACATCCTTGAGAGCAGAAACCTCTGACGCTGAGGCCATTACAAACACATGAAAAAAACACACTCTATCTTTATTTTGTCCTGAAACATTGCCCTTCTACAAAGCAATTACGGAGGGAAACGAGGAGCCGCGGTTACTCTCCGGGAATACAAAAGGACGACACTGCAAGAAGGATTTGGGCCTTTGAGCACTTGGACACAGAGTGATTAACCTTTATCTCTCAACCTGTCCCTGTCAGACATCATTAGTGAGAGGACGTGAACAAGAAAAGATGGTATGAAACAATGTGGAACATTATGCATGTACACCCTGCTCATTTTGTTTCTCTTCAAAGTGATGGAAAGTGCTTTGACATGCTAATGTTACGCATCAGAAAATACAGCGGCGCACCATGCTGTTATAAATGATAGACTAGAAAATACACTGTAATTAAGGTAAATTCATTGTCACATTTTGTTGCCACACTACTTTTCTTGACTGCTTATAATTATAAAGAACATAGCATAGCATTATATTTGGTTTATAAGTGCAGCCATTCCCAAACCTGTAAAAGACTGCAAATATTAGCAGTATTCTGCAGCCCACCCATCCTGATCAACATCTAGGACTAAAATGAAGCAGAAAAGTTCTCCGTAAAAGTGGGCCAACAACAAAAACATTTTTTTATGCAACGAAATATGTGTAAACACTAAACAGTAACAAATGCATAGTAGATTTCTTGTGGCCCAACACTAGTACCTTGAGGGACACCATAGGGCCATGACCCACACCTTTCGAACCACTGTTTAAGTGCAAAAATGTATCTATTAATTTAACTGTCAACCCAACTAAGTCTTCAATTTTCTCACTACTTTTCTTCCTCTGGACGTCCATTATCTTGTAACGCGGCTCATTGACCTCAAGCAGGTGATCGTGTCATGACTTGCATCACACAATATGACTCCTTCTGGGTAGACAGGGCCAGGCTAATGAGAGCGCTGCAGGTAAATGCAGTTTTCTTTTACACCACATAATCCCTCAAGCTGTGCTCATTACAGGCAAACACATATTTAAAGTGGCCCCTTGGTATGACGGAGTAGAAAGTAACCCAAATCATTATTCCATGACTGTTATTAGTGCGTATATGCTGTATAAAAATAGCAGCTTCCATGAGCGCTATTTTTATCAAAAGACAGAACAAAACTGCAGGCATACAGTACATGCAGTATATTAACATTTAATACTGTAATGGTTGGTAGAAAGTGATGTAATTTGAGTGTCTTGCATCCTACAGATCAAATTCAGTCACAGAAATAGACATACAGATTGACCACCATATACATTAGTGTCTACATGGTTACTGGGCACCATTTGATGTATCACATGTACCGAAAATCAATTTTCAGCTTCCCCTTCTTCTCAAAAACACACTTAGCAAAAGCAGAGCAAACAAACAGGAACTACAGTAGACAGGACAGGATATGTAGTAAAGTAATCATTCATTTTTCCATTTGGAGTAATTGAGATAATGGGGAGAAATGGTCAGAAGAGTATTGCAGCCTCCCACTAAATCATGCACTCAGTGTTTCCGCTGCTTGTTTTAGTTATCATTGTAATTTGCAACTAAGATAATTATCCAAATGGTGCAGGGTTTGGACAACATATGAACGAATAACATTGTGTAAAGAAGGGTAATTTGTATTCCACTGTGGAGTGCACTCAGAGTTCAAATAAATTGACCTGCTGACCTCTATGTTTGCGACCAAAGGGAAAGCTGGTTATGTGGATCAAAACATAAAAATAGGAAAAAAGGAAAAACTAACCTTGTGTCTTTTACATAAAATATTTTAAAGTCACACAGGGAGCGGTTCAGATTAATATAAGTTATCTGGCATCAGGGGCATGAGGAGTACTTGAAATCCCTGTTAGAATATTATGGCTACGAATCTCTTTTTCAATTAAACCATCTCACTGGAATAATTCTTCTACTTGAATTGTCTCGACCTTGAAGACTACACTGGCCCCACGCTATACAAGTCTTTTTAATAGCATTTCAATAGCAAGTCTTTCAGCATCTTAGACGCTTATATGTTTACATGTCATCATCTTCTGCATGAACACACAATAATAAAGTAAGACGGCACCTCTACATGAACATGTGACATCCATCAGGATGAAATACACGATATGTTTGCACAGATGACATAGTTTGGTAAATCTGACTTGACACACTATTGCAAGTAAGAGAAGTTTATGGTTAAAAAAAATGCCCTTGTTTGAGAGCCAATGTGTTTTAACAAGTGGTTAGCTTACACACTCGAGCTATGTAGGGGCTAACACTATGCAACACATCATCCTTGTCATCATTCCTGTCCTCAGAAAGTCTCAAATCTTGCTCCTCTAACCCAGGTCATTCTTGTATGTCTTGGTTGCTAGCTTACTAGCTCACAAGTTACATATCATTTTAAGACAAACTTTCTTTGAACATTTATCTTTCTCTGCTAGCACTTTCCTCTGTTCCTAGTGTGCTAGGCTAGGTTAAGCTAGGCTAAATCCTGTTTCCCTTGGTTGCTAGCTTACTAGCTCATAAGTCAGTTGTAATTTTGGGCAACCTGTTATTTGGAGCTTTTGGAGGATGTATTTTATCTTTCTGCTAGAAGTTCTCTTTGCTCTCAGTGTGCTAAGCTAGGGTGAACACATCCAGTAGTCTTCATCGCTAGCTTAATAGCTCACAAGACACATGCTATTTTTAGACAAGCTATCTTTGGAGCTGTTGGAAAATGTAGTTTTCTCTGCTAGCAGTTTCCCCTGCTCCCAGTGTGCAAAGCGCGGCTAAATCCGGTTTCCCTTCATTGCTAGCTTACTAGCTCACAAGACAGTTCTAACTTTTGGACAACCTGTTATATGGCGCTGTTGAAAGATGTGGTTTTCTATCTGCTACAATTTCTCGCTCATGGTGGGCCAAATTAGGCTATACATCTTGTTTGTCTTGGTTGCTGGCTTACTAGCTCACAAGTTGCATGTAACTTTTAGACAAATTTCTTTGAAGCAGTTGCAGGGTGTATGTTATCTTTCTGCTAGCAGTTACGTTTGCTCCCTGAGTGCTAAGCTAGGCTAAACACATCCGGTTTTCTTCATCGCTAGCTTCCTAGCTAACAGGACACAAAACAGGATTGACAAACTATCTTTGGAGTTGTTGGAAGGTGTATTTTTCTCTTTTAGCAATTTCCTTCGCTCCCAGAGTGCTAAGCCAGTGCTAAATATCCTGTTTCCCTTGGTTGCTAGCTTAATAGCTCACAGCTGTTGGAAGATATATTTTTCTCTCTGTTAGAATTTCTTTCCACTCGTGGTGGGCAGAATTAGGCTAACTACATCCTGTTTGTCTTGGTTGCTAGCTTACAAACTCACAAGAAACATGTCGTTTATAGACAAACTTTCTTTGGAGCAGTTGGAGGGTGTATGTTTCCTTACTGCTAGCTATTTCTCTCCGTTCCAGGTGGGCTAAGCTTGGCTAAATGCATCCTGGAACAATCTCTCCACTGAATACTGACACTGCAACACAGATACTGAATACTGATACTGCAACACAGATACTGATTTGCTCAATGTCCACCTTTGGCTCTTTGGAGTCTTGCTGTTGTTTTGTTCTTAGACCCGAGACTTTGAATCTTGTTGGTAATCAAACAATAGTTTGATCTGATAACATCCTATAATCTGAGAAAAATGCTGTTATTAACGTGATCTGAAAGGAAATCTTCAAATGTTTTGTCATTGATTAGTCAGCATTGACTGGAGAGACATTCTGAATTGCAATATCATTATTGTTCTTCGTCTGTATTATAAAAAGGTTCAAAAAGTCATATGTATGCTTTTACCTGCACAATTATCTCAAAAGTAGTAAGTCTTATGAAGGAATCCTGTTGGTGTACAGATAAATACGGAAGAAATCTTATGTGCTATGTGTCCATGACATTTGTTTGACTTTAGTTTTGTCAGTGTTCTTCCTGTCATATAGCTTTTAGCATCATTTCCTCCAGTGGTCTTAGACATGTGCATGTTTTATGCATTACACTTTAATGTGCTGGATATGTAAATGCGTTCTTCTTTGATCTGTCAAACTTATTTTCCTGCTGTCTGCAGTAATTGACTGGCCTGTAGGAACGGCTTTCTGTAACACCTGGAGGTGGTACGACAATCGTGCCCCTGAATATCTGCAAAGCCAGATTTGACTGAAAAAATATCCTGTTTACAAAGGATATTTTCAGAGTCCCCTTTAGCTAGAATAAGTCCCTCTGTCTCACAGTCTTCCACAAAGCCACGGCAAATATTACCCGATTCAACTTTCAATCGCCTTTAAGACAAGTATTAAATCATGTTCTCATATAACTGCAAATGGACCAATGAAACCATGTGCATTATTCTTCTCTGCCTCCATCATCTCTTGAAATCTTCCTCAGTGCTTTTGTGCTTCTTTGTAATAATGGATTGATACAATTACTGCCTGACTGATGAATACACAGCGAGAAGCAAATACGCACGATTGTATCAAATGGTTTGGTTTAGTTCAATTCCTCTTTCACCCTGGAGCTTCAGGGAACAACAGAGAGGATACATAATATCTCTCAGACATGACAGTACAATTCTGAACACACCCTACAAATTATGTTTGCTCATTAGGCGTGTCTAACTGGAGAACCATTTCCTCTTTCACTGGGACCAGAGGACTTCCATCCTGTTATACTCAGCAATTGAGTTTCTCTCCTCTGATGGAGAATACATCCTGAATAGTAGGTTGTCCTGCTGAGGGTGTCATTGAATTGAAACAATTAGGATCATCTGCAACTGTCATATTCATTTACTTTTTAAGAAAGGCTGAAAAGTGAGGGGCCAAGGGGCTTTGTATTTGCTAACCTTTGACCTGTGAACATTTGTATTTAAATGAGTTAAAAATGGACAGTTTTAATGCAGGAAATTAAGTAGGCATAATTTGGCATTTAACACACTGTTTTTTTAATTTAGTGCTTAAACAGCCTGGGCTAAAACTTTAAAAATAAAACATTTCTATATTTCTAGGCCTAACAACTGATATTACTAATACATTTGCTTATTAGCTCAGTAAAAAACTGGTCATCTTTTTATAATGAAACAAAAAATGATATCAAGCAAAGTCACACGAGAGGGAGTGATGTACTGAATATCATCATAGCTGTGTTTCGGTTGTAGGCACGAGGCCGCAGGTCAAACATTCTCCTGCACTCTGTGTCTGCAGGTCACCACAGATCAGCTGTTTTTTATCATGTACATTTATCTGTATGTGCTAATTTATCATCAACCAGTGAAATAAGAGTCTGCTGTGATTCAGAGGTACCAGTTTGATCAATGTAGGCATACACGGTCAGCTGTAATATTATTTAACAGTATTCAGAACACCTGGCTGAGGCGGAGTGATACACAGAGTGAAAAGTCCCAGTGATGTTGTTCTCTACAAAAGAATGAAGACAATGTCAATGTGTATATAAAGATGGACGATGCGTCTCCATCAGCTCTCATTGTAAAAAATTGAAGCCAAAATACCCCCAGTGATGGGCGCTGCCATCTTGTTATGGTGACGTCATTTGGAGCCAGTGCTGCGCAGTAGAGATCAGTGGGTGGAGCCGCCATAGCCACTTCCATTAACCAAAACACACACTTAACGTATTTAACAGCAGAACAGCTTCTTGTGTTGGTCTGAAGCAGACGTTCACAGATATGGAAACTTCAATGACTGTAGTTATTGTTTTAGTTATGATTCCTCTCGCTGTTCGTGCTCCACTCTGCTAATCTGGAACAGATCGGCTGCAGGAGCCAGATTTGTCAACAGAGCTGTTAATCATAATTTTTACAGCATCAAATAACTAATGTTTGAGAAACATGTATTTGGCCTGTATTTTGATTTTGTAGTTTGACTCATGTCCCATCTGTTAACATGGAGGAGGCGGGCTTTATGACCTATACTGCAGCCAGTCAGCAGGGGGCGCTCCAAATGATTTGGCCTCATGGAGCTGTCATGTCGTCCATTTTTTTATTCAGTCTATGATCAGAACTCATGGAATGCCTCTTATCCAATCAGATTACTAGGTCGGAGGTAACTGTTGTATTATAGTCTGTATATTGATTTAAACTTGTTGGCTCTTTTAAGATCCAGTACAATAGTGGGAACATACTCTCTTCTCTCTTATCTCTCTTATAGGAAGAAATTCAGATAATGTATAATTTTTAAAGTCTTTTAAATGATGAAAGAGCTGTATTGAGGTTGTTAAAAGGCCTAATTTGGCCCACGGGTTCTGATCTACAACTAAGTTGATAAGGTGAACACGTTTTTATAAAGTAAAAGCAAAAGAAGTACAAAACCAAATTCCCTAGAGCTCTCTGCAGGCGCACCAGAATAACAGATGAAAAGTGCTGCAGGATTGCTCTGGGGAATGATCTAATGGTTGGGTTTTTTTCAATTCCTTAGGCTAAAATGTTTCTATTAAACCCAAGTCTCAACTAAAAAGCTCTTTACATGCAGCCATGCTAGTAGCAGCTCCAGCTTTAGGACACACAGTTTCAGGACACTCAAGAAACAAATCAGAATGAAAGTTCTGTTTAAAGCACATCACACTGTATGTTGCAGGACTGAAGTACTCGCCATCCTCCTGAGCTGTGCCTCAAACATTTTCTGCAGGCACCAGCGAGGCCCCTCTTCAGTAATTGGCTGGGGATTTTGAGGAATATCAATTCCAGGCGATGCGGTGCTTTGTGCAGGGTGCTGGTACAGTGTCACCTTCACAGGCTGTCCCGTCTCCGTGCCCCAGCAGAGAGGAATAGCACTGAAATCTAAGGAATCGCATCATATTTTCTGTGATCGCTGCCCTAGATCAAGTGAAAGGGACTCTCAGGCGCAACACTGAGGCTTTATAATCTTGACACTAACGTCGTTATAAAGACTGAATCACACGGCACACTGACGCACATAAACACAACTAATTGAATCAGCTTTTTACTACAAGCAGACTTCTCTCATTCTCTCCCTGACAGACTCTAGTTTACGGGCAGCTTTCCTTTGTCGGCATGACATCAGCTATAAATATGGATACAGGCAAGGCACCAGCTCTCTCTTTTTCAATGCAAATGCGTGTTTTGAAGACACAAACGCCCTTGACGTGAGGCCAAGGAAAACAGATCTTTGTCTCTTTGAACTCACAGAGCATGATGGGATCCTACAAATGGATCATTTTATCTAACATACTTGTGCTTGTACATAAGTAAACTATGATATGCTAACTAGCGTAGCATGTTCTGCTGTGTCTGTGCTGTCTTTATACCAGTTGCTGTTTTTGTTTATACAAGTGTGTCTGCATTATGCATGAGAGCCTGACACATTCTGTTCATGCGTCAGTCCTGTATTGTGTCGCCAATAAAAACCTCACTGCCCATTAACCAAGTTCAAACCATTTACAGTACACCTGTTATATTATTGTCTCTATAAAATAGAAGCACCTTTGATTTTTCACACTTTTTTTAACCCTTTATGTTAAAGAAATAAAAAAAGGTCAAATGTTATAATATCTTGGTGCACATTGTCTACAGTACATACCTGCAGGTGCTAATGTAGCTGTCAATAACACAGGTCAGCACTGCAGCCTTACACTCACCAGCCACTTCATTAGGTACACCTGAAAAATCTAATGTAATCCAACACACCAGCTCAGCCATAACATTTGCTTTTCTGTTGCCTGTAATGTACAGGCTTTTTTCTAAGCTGTCATAGAGGTGTTAATTCAATGATACTTCAGCATCAAGTGTATCATCAGTGTACCTCATGTATGTAAATAGGGAGGACAAAAAATTAGAGACACATCTCAATATAATTGAGTTCAGCACAACAGCACCTTTAACTATGGCCTCAGTAATAAACATCATTTAATTTACACACTTCAGACTCTCAACAAAACAAAAGTCAACAAAAACTTCCAAAAAGCAGAATCCATGGCAGTGCTGTTGTATTGAACTACATTAGATTGTACAGGTGTACCTAATGAAGTGGACGGTGAGCGTATATCCAAATAACAGCAGCAAAAAGTAGTATCTATAGGTTAAACTTAAACTGCTGTTTCCTGTGTGAAGCCCCATATTCTGTTATGCAAGCACAGCTCGCCTTGTCTCCGACTTATCAAAATAATAATTATATGTAATTTCCCCTTTTTGCTCTCGCCTTGAGGCGAATCGCACAAAGCTTTGACAATAGAGAAAAGGGCATCGATGATTTCTATTTCATTTCATGAATGTGTGTTTGAAATGCAGTTCCTTCAACTCTCAGAATACTAAAATGTAGCCAATTAAACGTCATTCAGGTGGAAACTGTCTTGGTTATGTGACTTTAAGTGTATTTTAGTATATCCTCACATTTCAGAATCTGGCACAAGCCAGCATGTGCCATTTCACTCAGTTATTAACTGTGTTTAGACAAAACTGGTGATCATTCATATGCGTACAAAACAGTTGATTTTACAGCTCTTTAAATTGAACCAGGCTTTACAAAACCCAGTGAGATTCAGACACACTTTGGAAAACACAATGAGCAGCGCCGGTGTGTGAAAATGGCTCATTTGCACACTACTGCACTACCCTAGTGTTTCATATTCAGCTGAGTACAGTGTGAGGCCTGAAAGTGTCCACAGCAGTCAGACTTCAGTGGGAGTGTAAATAAGGGGGCTGAGGTCCTGAGGGACTACTTTCTGCTGGCGAACGGAGTAATAATTCACTCCATGACTTAACAAATCACATACATCAGGTAACAGTTTTGCCTCTTTAGCTCGATAAATAACAGCAGCCTCTTGTAATTATAGATCAATCATTTGTTAACATTGGACTTATACAGGACAACACAAATATGCATCTATATAAGACAGACCCAACTGCAAGAAAAGAACTGCCAATCGGATGATTCTGCAAAACCATGGATCACATTCAAAGAAAACTATTCACCTCTAATGCTGATGCTCTTTCAATTCTTGACATCTGTTTGTGTCACATTAAATTCACGCACAGAACTCATGTCTACAAACAGCCTGATTCCTTTTATTTGGTTTGGATGTGGAGAAAACTTTTGCACTGATATTTTTTTGCATTGGCCCAATTTCCTCCAAAGAGAGCAATTTGTTACCTCAGAATGTACAAGTCTGTTTTGGAGGCGTTCAGAAGCGTAGCAGCGTGAGGGAAATAAATCAGATTTGGGCTGAGCCCGGAGTCTGTTAAAGACGATGAAGTTGCTCAGCTGACTGAGACGGACCATCAGCTGGAGAGCATACATGTCAAAGGATTACAACACAGCTCTGTTATAGGAGAATACAGAGAGTCTTGCTGCGCCACCTCCACTGGAAACATCCGCAAGCAAATCCTTTGAGCCAAAAATAGCAGCAGATGCAAAGTGGAAAATCATTACCATTGATTGACTCCCTCTGAAATCATTATAATTCTAAAAGTTATAGTGGTTTTATAATTAGTATTAAGTATAATCCTAAATTATTATATTGTTTTCTATGTGAGGAGTCAATCACAAATGTATTCATTAATTCTATAGAAATCTAATTGTACTCAGGCATATTCACTAAGTGCTCTCTGTTGGCTTAACTGTGACTGTTAGAAAATTACAGTTAAATAAGATAAAAGAGCTGCATATTATCTGATTTGCTGCTTGCAGGAAGATTCAGATGATTAAGTCTGTTTAGTCTCTAAGAATGATACAAAATAATATGTGTCCCAATTCAGGGGCTGCAACCTTCGAAGGACGTATTTGAAGGCCGACAGAAGTGTCCTCCTTTAGTCGGGGGCGAAGAAGGATCCATCAGGTACACCCGATGTATCCCGAGATTCATTGGGCGCCAACTTAAACAAGATGGCGCACCCTTAAAAAGCTGAGGTATACACTTTTAAATGTAAATGTTTTTGGTTTCAAGTCAATCGAGTAGCTAGCTAGCTAAGTATTAAAGATAATAAAAGGGGCCTTAAAGGTATAATAAGTAGTATTTTTCAACACATTCAAACTGGGCCCGTCCTCCTGGGCTCTTCATCACTAGAAGCTCACTCTCACTCTCTCGTGCGAGAACATGTCCACCCTGCTGAGCTAACACTGATAGCATCACAGTTACCTTTGCGCTAGCATGCCAACCCGCCGGCTACCTTTGCGCTAGCATGCTAACCGCTGGTTAGCTTGTCCTACCCGGTTGAGGCAGTGATCTGTCCAACTACAGAGAGAAGGCCAGCTCTGCATCGCTCTTTGGTCATGTTCGCTGGTCTGAATGGGGCCCAGCTGCTAATTTGAACCACTCCCACACTCACCTATACACTGTGATTGGCTCAGGGAACTACAACAGCGCCCCTCCTGAAAAGGATGCAGACCTGAAATGAGACACAGCTATTGTCTGTTATCTTTCTACAGAACCATGCGACAACCTCTGGGCCTGAAAAACCAAGTCAATGGGAAGTGCCAAAACTGCAGTTCTATTTCAGTTATATTTAGGCTTAAAGTTATGCTTAATTAGGGGCGTGACTGCTTTGAGTGACAGCTGGTTGTCCTACTAGGTGTCACCACAGCTAATTCCACTTGCTGAACTTGACAGCTCGATCGTTTTTGTAGTGTTGGTGCCTTTTTGAGAATTTATTTAATTTCAACTCTGGCTGTCCATGAAGGTGGGGTAGAATTGTTGGCTTTTTATCTTAGAGAGGATGTCTGGCTGTAGCGATGAGAAGACTCATGAGTCACGCTAACTTGGTTCATTTCGTTCACCTGCCTTTCCCTCAACCACACAAAACATTTTTGTGAGCTAGCATTCAATAAGCTCTCTAAGCTTTTATAGTCTAATAAATAAACAATTCTGATCTCCTATCACCCCAGTAGAATCATTTTTTTAGTTAAAAATCTAGCCAGCTAATTAATTTTCCTTGAGCACTGACTTTAACTTTGATAACAGTGTTTTCCAACTCCTCGCTAATCTCTGGCGTCACCACGGTGTCTGAACATGGTCCTTTTACGCTCCAAAAAACGAACCCAATATGACAACAGATTAAACTGCAAACCTAAGGCTTCAAAACAGTCATCCACATACCAATAGATGAAGCCACGTTGGCTACGTCCACTTCCAGTTCACAGTCTGTGTGTAGACAAAATGCTGCTTATAAAATGAGCCACACTGTCTGCATCAGCAGTGTTACTTGTGTCATGTCTCCTGCAGAACTTTTCCGGGGGCCCTTTCTGTCACGGCAATAAAAAATGGTTTGGTCTGCAGGTCACGGGGGAAATCAAGTCAAACTTCAACAGGCGCCCGGCTCAGACTCATTCCTCTAATAAGGTGGCCAAAAAGCGGTCATGGGCTGGAGTTGTTCCTCCGTGCCTCAGTCAAACACACTGCTGCAGTTTCGCTATTTGTCCCCCTGAAACAGATGGAACACTGCACACGTCTCTGTGTGGAGATGATGTTTATTCACATTCATTCTTGAATGAATGTGTCAATAATTGTTGTAGGCTTAAGAAGCCATCACAAATGTACCGTATGCATAAATATATATCATATACAGCCCTTTCAAATATGATCATGTGCATTAAAAAGCAGCAAAAGAGATGGATATAGAATCTGTCTGTTCACAATAAACCTATTTTAGCAGGACTACACAACAAAGCAAAGGCCAATAAGACCAAATGTAATCAGAGGAATGGGCACACAGAATTGCATATCAAATTGTAGTTTACTTAATCAGTGGCATGTTTTAGAGCGTTTTAACCACATTCTCCTAAGTGAGAAAAATCTCATGAATAATAATCAGAAAAGGCAGAGACAGTGCTCCAGAGTGTCGTTACAAGATTTAATACAAAAAGTAATTACAGTACGCATGTAGGAGGATCATCATGATTAAAGCTGGGAACATATTAAGATGCACACACACACACACACCCACACACAATAACAAGACTTGAATGCTTTTCGTCATAAAGGAGGCCCTTTACGTTTTATATTTAGATCTAAGAGCCCACAAATTGTTGCTTTTCTCAATAATTTGGTGAAAATGGCGCAGAAATGTTGCATTCACTGCTGCATCCCTGGAGTAAATAACACACACGCATTTGTATGTAATGTAATATATCATTATTTCACAATTAAGGGAAACTTAATCAAATCTAATGTAATTAAGATAGCAAAACTGTAAATGCCTCCTTACTGGAAAGCCTGTTTGAGTAGGCTGTGTGAATGGGTAATTGGTACAAAGGCTGTAGTGGCATGGGGGGGTTCTTCAACACACGCCATTTGATTATTCGAGGCGAAAGAGGTCTAATCATCGCTTCTGAAACAGTTTTTTGTTATTTTTCCAGGAGGGGAAGCTCTTAAGATGCTGCTCAGTGTGAGAACTAACTTTGCTATATGTGTCAGCAGCAGGGCCACACCTCAAACTCTGCCTAACACATCTTCTCCTTCTTCCCTCTCGTCCCTTGATCCTGTACACACAAACCTCTCCGTTCTCTTTCTACCCCCCCACACCGCCTCCTTCAGCCAGCCTCAGATCAGCCTGACCCGACGACCTTCACGTTTTTACATCAATACTTCCTCCGACATCTAATTTTCTGTCAGAGTTTCTATAAGTGAAATATGCTTCTGAATTTATCCATACCCAATATTTCAGAATAAAAGTGTACAAATTATAAAGAGTCTTTGAGGCCTTCTCACTGCTTTATCTCTTTGTACAGCAGCTGACTATCTGATCATCAATATAAGTACTTCTCTACATGTCTCTGATGACTGATAACGCTGCTGCTACACTGCGCTAATTAAAGCTTTATTCAATATTAATACGAGAGTCTAACAGTAAAGCGTTTACAATCAGTTATTGAGGCAGAAAGGAATGGTTAATCAATTTCTGTTTAAAAATGAAGCAACCATTTTGATCATCAATTATTAGCCCTTTTTCAAGCTTATGTTACAATCTTCCCACTCGATTGGGAGGATTTGCTGCTTTTCGTTCCTCCTATCTGATCGTAAACTGTATATTTCAATGATAGATGCACGAGCTGCAGCCTTTAACGAGATTCTGAGCTTTTACTTTGAAAATACAGCACAGTCTACAGCTGAGCAGCATCATCAAACAAGCACTACAACAACCGGAGCATATTCTCAATGTATATATGAATCATAACATCCTGATGGGAAAAGCCAAACCACTGTTGAGTCGTTTCCCCCCGCTGCCACTCACGGTGCATTAGGGCAGAGGATTGTGGGATGCAAGACCATAAAAACTGGGAAATGCTGTGATATGATCTGATGCAAAAATGCTCCACAGTCAATACATCCTGATTCAACAGAAGAAGAAAATAAGCCACTAAAAGGGCAGAATGGTCGGGGTGCAGTTATCGACTGTATTATGAAGACGTGTAAGTTTTAAAGGGCTTTACAGACAGCTGCGGTAAAGTGCGAAGAGTGTGAGCCTTTCTAACACTTAGACACGGCAACACGAACACTTTTACATTACTTTCAGCTGACAGAAGGCTGAACCGTACGTATCCATCGTGATCGGTAACCAGGTGGTGTTTGCATGTCTTTCTGGTGTATTAAGGCAGTGTCCAGGAAGTAATCTATTCCCTCAGCCCATGGTTGATTAATGACAATAATGTACACAAGAAAGTTCAACTGTTGCATACTCGTATCTTAAAAAATGTTAAAACTCTGCATAAATCAGATTGACAATAAATTGTTGAATTTCTGAAGGAACACTCTACACAGCAGCTTAGAAGGAGTTACACTCAACAAACTAACTTATCCAAGCAGCGACACTATAAATGACACAGTCATGTTTGACTTTTAGCTTACTGCCTCCTTGCAGCTGCTGTGCTCTTAAAATGAAAGCAATCTCAGCCTGTTCGACTTTGGTTTAAAGGAAAAGGCAAAGAAGTTTCAGCATGTACTGTAATATACACCGATCAGCCATTACATTATGACCACTGGCAGGTGAATAACTGATTATCTTGTTACAATGGCCCCTGTCAGTTGGTGGGATATGTTAGGCAGCAAGTGAACATCTCATCCTGAAAGCAGGAAAAATGGGCAAGTGAAGGATGTGAGCGACTTTGACGAGGGCCAAATGTGGGGTGTTCCCACAGTGTGCAGTGGTCAGTACCGACCAAAAGTGGTCCAAGGAAGGAAAACCAGTGAACCAGTGACAGGGTCATGGGTGGCCAAGGCTCATTGATGAATGTGGGGATCAGAGGCTGGCCGGGGTGGTCCGATCCAACAGAAGAGCTACTGGAGCTCAAATTGCTGAAAAAGTTAAAGCTGGTTCTGATAGAAAGGTGTCAGATCACACTCTGCATCGCAGTTTGTTGTGTATGGGGCCGGTCAGGGTGCCCATGCTGACCCCTGTCTACTGCCAAAATCACCTACAATGGCCATGTGAGCATCAGAACTGGACCACGGAGCAATGGAAGAAGTGGCCTGGTCTGATGAATCACGTTTTCTTTTACATAATGTGGATGGCCGGCTGCATGTGCGTCTCTTAGCTACATGGGGAAGACATGGCACCAGGATGCACTATGGGAAGAAGGCAAGCCAATGGAGGTGGTGTGATGCTTTGGACAATGCTCTGCTGTGAAACCTTGGGTCCTGCCACCTACCTAAACATTGTTGCAGACCACATACACCACTTCATAGAAACAGTATTCCCTCATGGAAGAGGCCTCTTACAGCAGGATAATGCGCTCTGCTACACTGCAAACATGGTTCAGGAATGGTTTGAGGAACATGACGAGTTCAAGGTGTTGACTTGGTGTCCAAATTCTGTGGGATGTGCTGGACAAACAAGTCTGATCCATGGAGGCCCCACCTCGCAACTTACAGGACAGGTCTTGGTGCCTGATACCTCAGCACACCTTCAGAGGTCTGGTGAGTCCATGCCTCGACGGATCAGGGCTGTGTTGGCAGCAAAAGTGGGACCTACACAATATTAGGCAGGTGGTCATAATGTTATGGCTGATCGGTGTATAACTTAAGTTGTTTCTCATGGTTCTGTCTTTGCTCTAATTATTGTGAAGCTGCCAGGTAAAACACAGCGTTGTGTGTGTGTGTGTGTGTGTGTGTGTGTGTGTGTGCACGCGTGTGTGTCAGAGGAGAGGATAAGTTCCACTGAAGTCACTGCCGTTCCTGCTGGCTTTTTGCCACTCTCAAATAGGTCAGGAGATGTTACACATTTCTCAGTAAATAATGTGTCAAGCTGTGTTTTAGGAAAGAGAAAGTGCCGAAGAAACACAGCAAGAAAGGAAGCTGTGCCCATGTGAACCTATCATTAGCCTGCCTGTGCCCTGGCCGTGTGGGACCAGTAAATACTGTGCTATTGTCTTTACTTGATAACCATTACAGACTGAAACAGATGGGGTGCATTGTGTAACCATGTGCAAAGAATAAAACAATCTTCAAGTTTGCAAAGCATCAAGTTTCAGTATATTGCACATATTTACATCACACTACATCAAATTTTGACTTTAAATTTAAATAATGCTGTCTTCCAAGATAACACCAAGAATCAATTCCAACAATTCTATCCCTCTAACAGGTAAAATATTTTTTTCTCCTTCATTTCCCTCAAACTGACCTCAGCATTTAATCTAAGAGCTAAATACAGAATACCGTGACAACATAAATAACCAGTGAATCTAAGCCCATTGTAACAGGGCAGGCAACACTGACTAAGCAAAGATACAGTACTCTAAAACCGGGATTAAGGCTTTAGACACTGCAGACTAATTACACCTTGCAGGGATGTGATTAGTGCGAGCCGTCAAAGTAAGCACGGCACACACAGACGAGTCCTCGTAGTTTGAGCACAAGCTCTGCAGCAAACAACAAACAGAAAGATTGCGTGTAGACACACGGGCAGCTTGGCAGGAAACACTCGTCTACTGACTGTACCAGCAGATGGACATGTAATGGAAACCATCATGTGGCGGAACGAGAAAGAGGATTAGTGTTTGATCCAGATAATGATCTGAAATGTCCCAGTAATGGCAGCGAGAATAGGCACAGCTCCTCAGGAGAGCCTGCTTGCTCTTGACTTTGAACTTTAAAAGCTTTTCTAATTATTTTCATCCCAAAATGTATTTTCTACATAACGTAAGTGGTCAAATAGTATCAATAGACAATAAAGTATCTCAAAGGCAGAATGCAGGAAAAATAGATTGAAAAACTAGTTCCTAAAAGAAGAACATATTTTTAAGATAATGTAGCCTATTCCTCTTAGAAGGGTTTAAACAATTGAAATGTTGTTTTTAATCTAAATTCTTATGACAGAAACATGTTCCCACAGCTTCTATGCCTTAGAACTTCTTTTAACTACACACATCTGTAGATGTTTTCTGGCGTGTGTAGAAAATGTCAGATCTTTTCCATTTTCAATATTTTAGTGGGCTAAGGTTGCAGTCCGAGTCTGATTCACTCAGCATCATTCATTATTGACCTATAATAAATAATAAAAGTAATCAATTTAATCATAATACAAGCTGACATGTGTTAAAGGGAAAAAAAACAAAACAACATTTATCTGTAACTGATTTATTCCTTATTTTTATGTATTATAGTAAATAATATATGACAGTAAAGTCACATATAAGGCAACCTTTTAAATTCCTGAGAGGCCTTAGCATCCTGCAAGACAGCTGCGAGGGAAAAATCACATTAAAAAGGGAAATACGTCTATTTAAAGTTTGATAGGCTACTATGTAACTTGTCCACTTGCACCTCCCATCGTCTCGGACATCCTACGCATTTCTAAGTGCAGAGGGGACAGCCCTTGTGAAATAGGACGGAGACTAGTGTGTGCTCAGCGGGGATTGAGCCAAAGTAGCTGCATCACTGTGGACTCAGCCGGGTAAAACTGCAAAGGACTAAAGCAGAGATCAAAGCCCCACAATACCCGGGACAGCCAAAACCATGCGGATGAGCGCCCCGAAATACGGACGGACAGATTATTTTCAGCCGATTGTATAAAACATTGCAGAAATAAGAAAAAGTAGATCCACCACATCGCACTGCATCCCGCAATCTAAGTGAAGCTCCAGCTGCACTGCACGCGCCATGTCTGAGAAACAAAGGTCCTTTTTGTGCTTACCTCTCAGTGTCTCCATCCCACTCAGACTTGTGGTCCTGATGATACGCTGCTGCTTATGCTCCAGCATCCTAACGCACTGTTTTCGACCAGGAGGGGGGAAACATGATGGTAGTGCAACCGGGCTGACGTACCGCCTGACGAGGACGAGCCAACCAATCAGAGTGTAATCCGATAGCTCCCTTACCAATCCGCTCAAGGGGAGAAAGTGAGGAGCGCGCGCACACGGGAGAAGCAAGGTAGATTGACGCTGTGGGAGAATTTCAAGAGAACTCATGCGAACTGCTTCACAACAGACACACTACATAACTCCTGTCCTCTCCAGGTGGGAAACACCAGCGTGACCAGCGTCAACACCAAAAAGGGTTAATGAGCCAATTGAGTATGTACAGAGGTGTTTTGTTAGCTTAATAATGTTATATATCCTGTGGAATGAAAGCTAATGTGATAGCTTGTAGCCATGTCTCCAGAGCTAATAGATAAACAGCAAAAACAGACTTTTATTAGCAAAAAATAGAATTAAAGATAGAAATATAAAGTATACAGCCGAAAAAACGACAAAATATCATTTTAAATAAAAGTACTTAACTATTTAAGCTACAGTACATTGTCTCAGTATGTGGGCTGGGTAATTGTTTAGTATTTACAAAACTGTATACAGTGCTATAAACTCTACACCCCACAAAAACCTATTTATGATTCTGAAATTTATATATAAGCTTGTATAGCAGCTCAATTTCCCAGTAATACACTTCTGTACATTAAGAAACTTGCCTTATAAAATAAAAATATCTTTAACGTCTTGCAGTTTTATAGGTGTTTTAATCCAGGAACCGGAATGCTAAGCTTGTTGACGTCCACGTTGAGGAGCAGTAAGAGGATGAGTAACCACATTTGGTCATAAGCTTATTTTAGACTGTAGGCTGTAAAATTCATCTAAGACGTGTGCTGTATCCTCTGCTGCTCTATCAGACAGCATGTGTTCACGCTCTCCCTCATCTGCACTTTTTTAAAATACTCTATTTCAACATTTTCCCTACATGGAACTGGATTCCCAGTCTACTGTAGGCACACATCCGGTTTGAGCTTTAAAATCCCATCGAGGGTGGGGGTAGCTCCCAAAGGAGATTATACTGACGGTGTGAAGAATCCGCTGACCTGCTCTTGTTTCCAGTCGGCTGCTTCATCCAGACAAACACCAGATGAGCTCTGGGACGGTACTTCCTGTAAGCTGAAGTGGATACACTTTGGCGATAGAAAAAGACACATAAAACGATTAAATTCAATATTTTATTGCCCTTAGATCAGCAATAAAGTAAGTGAACCAGCCTGACAGTGTGACAGAATCAGGAGTTTTCTAGTATAAATCAAGGTATAACTGTCTAATCTAAAAAATAAAATTCTTCATTCAAAAATATTTGTTGTTCAAAATAGGATACAAATGTCCAAAACAAACATGATTATCACCAATTCACTTGTTTATATTATATACTTTCAATATTATAAATAAAATAGTTCCAGATGCTTTTAGTTGTCTGCACAGCAGGTGCTAAAAAAGGCAAATGCAAAAATGTTGATATGTTGAATGACAAAAGCCCTGACAAATTTATACAACAGTGAAGTCTACAGGCTGAAAATATTTCCATGAACCAGCATAAAAAATGGAGTGAACTGAAGAATAAAACCTATTAATTTGAGAATAAAGAGATAGGGATGAAAAAGAAACTGGACCGAATTATATTTGAAAGCACCACTAATGGATTTTACTGTGCTATCTTTAAGAGCCGTGAGAATTGTAAGCTTCAGACATTCAGCTAATTTAAAAGTCACTAAACCTACCACTCTAACTACTTAACTCGGATTAAAATTAACATTAAGATTTATTTGCGGTCACTGTGTAATTAGATTTTTAAATATACTATTTATTCATTTTGTCACGGTGTTTAAAGTTCTGTTTTTGTAACTTTTAAGGCGATCTTGTTGTATTAAATACGAAAAGATGCATCTGTGTGACTGCTGAACGTCAGGAAAAAAATAAAATAAAATGCTTGAATGAAAAAAATGCACATGGGATAAACCTGTTAGTTCAAGGCACCCTGCTTCATGTCCACATCCACTTTCTAAACCTTTTCCACATCTATCTCCCTAGCACTTTCTATCACAGTTACAACCTGCTTTACCACTTGCACACCATTTACAAGTATATACAGTTTCCTTTCACATCCTTACTTTACTTGTTCCCTTTTTAATCACTTTACTGCACAACCTTTTACCAGACACTTCCTTTAACACTACAGCAAGCACAGTTCTTTCCTAGTATCTTATTCCTTTTGTTGTGCTTCTTCTCTGAATTTATTTGACTAAACAGTGAGGTTTTGGACTTCATTTCAAAGGACACTTCTGGGAACAGCCTTTCTGTGCTGGTGTTTGGCTGACATTGGGGAGCTGTCGGGAGGGGGCCACTGTGGTTTAGTTAGCTGAATGTCTTCCTCTATTTTAAAAGCTTTCTTCGGGGGATCAGCCTGTGGGGGCCAAACTACAGATATTCTGTTGAGTGGTTTGCTTTCATCACACATTTTAGTGGTTTCATTTTCACCACTGTGTGTTTTGTCTATTGAACTTAGGTTGCTCATAGAATATCTCCATTCTCCAAGTTTTTCATCTGAGGGGATGGGTCCACCACTTCCTGCGGGAGGTTTCTGCCCAAGTCCATTATCGTAGTTCCCTTGGGACTTAAGGAGTTGTTTGTAATGGGGTAGACAGTAGAAATGTCCATGGAGAGAGACGTAATTTCCAAGGCTAAAAGAAATGAAAAATCATTTCAAATCATAAAATAGTTGCAAGTATTTTTCTAACATTGATACTGTTATCAAAATAAAAAGGCATTTACGAATGAATGTTAATGTTAATGGTGGCTATTTGTTAGAAATAATCAAATAAATACCTTAATTTATTTCTGCAGTGCTCACAGTAAAAACAGGATTTATGGTATTTCTTTTTGTCCACTATCACAGCATCCATCGGATAAGCTCTCCTCCGACATACCGTGCAGAGCTCCGACTTCGGAACTCGAGCCTGTTTGCAAGAAATAAAAATTCAAATTGTTAGATTTTTCCCATGAGAAGAGCATTTCCTTTGGGATGACTCACAATGCAACAGCAATCTTAGTGCAAAGTAGTGCAATAGATTAAGTTTGTATTTAAAATTGTGTATAACATTCACATTCTTCTGTTAAATCAAACATTTATATTAAGAGCGCTTGATTCAGTGTTGCTCACTGGTTTTTATCTTATCCACTTATCTACCTACACACATCCATGCATATACTGTATACCTGCATTTCTCAACTGCACTTTGGCAGTGTTTGTGGGAACAACAAATAAGCTGTTATTCGGTTCATTGCAAGCCCACAGCCAGCCAATACTGTAATTTTCCTGCTGGAAAGGTACATTATATGCTTGCTTTATTCTGGTCCGTAAGGCTGCACTGCTTATCATGACCAAGTAGACCATTTATACAAATTATGCTTAGAATTACATCAACATTATGCCATCACAAGGCAATACCATTGTCTGTATTAGTAAATAGATTTGAGTTTTCATCAAATAATAATTGTTGGTCATGTAACTACCATCTCTGTTCAAGGTTGGATGTTGGCATTTGATGTAAATGGCTTCAAAGGCTGCAAAGATCATCCTTAATTAAGTCCATGAAAACACAGCAAACTCAGTTCACTGATGAAGACCATGAGATTACGTTGAAAGCTTTATAAAAAGGTGATGATTGAAATAATGTGGAAATAAATAAAAAATGTGTCAATCAGCTTTTCACAATGTCAAGGATGAACTTTTAAACTCAAATCTGCAAAAATGTATGATTAACAATGCATTCAGAGAATACTGTTAGCTGAAAACCTGATGTTACGTTTTACTAGCCATGCTAGCAGCGTCACTCTATGGATGGGACTACCTGTCAGATGATGGGTCCACCACTTTGGTTGAGAAGGAAATATCTAAACTACTATTGGATTTATTGTCATGACATTTGGTAGATATTAGTCTTCAAAGAAAGAATTACAAACTCTTTCTTTAAGCCTTCGCTTTTCCCCTCATACAGTTTTAATTTTTATTTGTCCAAAAATTTGGTTTACGATCAAACATCTGTAAAAAATATTCGCATCAGCCTTACCTGTACTTTGTGATTAGCGATTATTCCTTAACGTGAGTATGCTAACACCCTTAGCTAATAAGAATTAGCCTACCAGCTACACATCACCATGAGCATGTTAGCATGCTAATGTTTGTATTTAGCTCACAGCACTGCTATGCCTACAATTCTCAGAGCTGCTAGCATGGCTCTCAGTCTTGTTACTTATTACCAACATTTTTCATTTCACAGAAAAGCCAGAACAATTCATACAGTTATTAAAATGCTTTTAAAACCCAACAAGTACACACATTCATCCATAGTTCATGCCGTTAGCTTCTGTTGTGTCATGCTGCGTAGGTCTTTACCAGATGAGACGATCTTTGTTTGTGACACAACTTGCGATGTTGACTCCTCAGAAACGGTGTAGCCAAGACTCTTGAAAACTGTCTCACTCTCTGTCCACGTTTTGTGGAAATTCCTCAGCAAGTTCTCAGTAGCTTCTTCATCGTAGGTTTCTGATCGCTTCGCTGCAGCAGCTTTTCTTTTAACTGCATCAGCATAGGAAAAAGGAACCTGTTCGGTCGACACACTCTCAGAGTGCCCAGTGACAGCTGTCCTTGTTCCAGTGACCTTGTTACCAAACTCGTCAAAATTTGAAAAATGTTCTGTGATTGATTTGGTTTCAGAGAAGCCTGCTGGTTCTGCTGGCACAGTTTCCAGCTCATATTTTTGCTGAGGGAGGGGGGTGCTGTGCCTTGAGCCTCCCTTTGTCTCATGAGGACTTTCCCGCTTTGAAGTGTCTGCTGTTGTTTCGCTCAGGCTTGACAGGGGCTCCTCCTGATCCCTTTTCTCCTCTCCAAGTGAAGAACTTTGCTCACCAAGTTCAAAAACATTTTTAATAGCATGGATGTCAAAAGTTGGCATTTCCTGTTCCAGGATGTCTGTTTTCTCTTCTGTGCTTTCGGCATTACTGTGAAGCCACTCTGCAAGTGGGAGGAGCTCTTTTCTGGTATATAATTTGTCTTCAGGTAATTCAAATTTGTATAACAGACCAGACAAGTCCGCCCTGGGAAGCTCATCCTTTTCTTTGTTCTTATTTTCTTCCTCACACTCCTCCATGTCTGGGCCCAGTCGTTCAGGGATAGCAATGGGCTCCTTTCGCATATAGGTCTTGTTAATTTCAGCCTTTTGAGCCTCTTCAAAAAACTCTCTCTTTTCTTTGAAAGATGCAGTTGATGGCTCTGAATCCGAATCTTCACAAAGATCTGGGTCATTTTGTAACATTGGCATTCGGGTCTCTGACTCGCTTTGTATTTCATTTGCATTCAAGCCCTCTGAAATACTGTCTTGATTCTCTTCAACGTGTGTCAAATTCACATCAACCCACTCAGACTCCCCAGATAAACTATTCTTGGGCTTTTCTGTTGCAATCAATGTCTCTGAAGCCTCCAAAAGTTGGGACTCGATTTTGATTTGGCGATGGAATGATGCTGGTGATTCTACAATCTCTGATTTCTTCTCTGAGATTTGTTGAGGGAGCAGCGGTGGTGGGGTTACGCCACGAGAGAGCTTGGCCGTGGTGTCTTTGAGTCGAGCCAAATTTTCCGCTCTGTCAAAAGTTGGAGAAGGTGTGATTCTAGTAAGGCGTGATGTTGGGGTCTCACACCTGCGTGGGGGTGGTGTGGGAGGTGTTGGTGGCCTGTGCAGCAAGGTAGGTGATGGAGTGACTCTCTGGGGCGAGTCAGTCCTTCGGGTGGATTCGATGGTGATAAACGTCGGTGAGGGCGAACGCATCCTCAGTGACGGTGAGGGAGCCCGAAGGTCGACGGACTTGCACTGACTCACTTCTTCCATCCTTCTCTCATGGGAGGTCTTTTTCTTTGTTTGGTTCTCAATTTTGGCAGAACCAATACTAATCTTGGATATTCTTGGTGTTGCACCACCAGAAAGCGATTTCTCCGAAACTGGCTCACATTCGTGCTTCTCCATTGTCTCAATATCTTCTCTCTGACTCATGAGCCAATCCGAATCTATATCTAGCCAAGTCTTCGCAGTTTTACAATTATCCTTCTCTGAAACTTGTTGCATCTCTGTGATGTGAGAGATTAACACTTGGTCGTCTCGCCTCTGAGATTCCTCTGTTCTCCCTGCTATGGACTTTACCAGTTCATTTTTTTCTGACTTGCCTGTCACTTTAATTGGGACATCCCTACTTTCTTCTGGTGGTTCCTCTACGCTCTGCTGAATAACAGTCGTTCCTTTCTTCTTTTGAGATTCCTTCCCATTCTTTTGAATTGCTTTTTGTTCCTGGGAATTCTGAATGTCTTTGCTGTCTGTGGTAATGACTTGAATGTGCTCTTCTTTAACACTTTTGTGAATTTGGGTGACCGCAATTGTTTCCTGAGTTTGATGGGCTTTTTCAGATGTTGCTGTCTTGATTTCTACAACTTCTGTCTTTGATTCCGTGCCCATGTCTTTACCTTGACCTTGCTGTGCACCCCCTTTAGACTTTTTGGACTTCTTTTTCTTCTTTGCTGGAGTTGGAGGTTCTTGTTGGCTGTCAGTTAAGCTAACGGTACCAGTAGACATGGAGACTGCAGCAGGTGAAAGGGTAACTGCCGTAATCCCCAGCTTTACCGCAGCCTTTACTTCTTTTGATTCACTGATCACTTTCACCTCGGTAGCTTCCTTCACTCCCACCTTGACTTCTTGTGAAACACTCTTTTTCTCAGTCTCATTGGATGTCATGGCCTCAACTTGCTTTTCTTGCTTGTTGTTCTTTTTCACCTTCTGGTTTAGTTTGCCATTTTTTCCATTTGTATTGGCAGCTGTCTTCTCTGTTTGCACTGGTTGATCTGAAACTTTCTCTTGGTTCTTCGTAGGAGAAAGATCAGCTTTCTTTTTGTTATTACGTGGTGGTGATTTTGATTCCTTTACTTTTTTCTCTGAGGAGACATTTTCTCTTTCGTAGGACTGAGTGTGAAGATTATTGGGTGATTCTGGTGCTGAGTTATCTTTTGTCTTCTTGTTGTCTGATTGCGACTTGCTTGATTTTAGATTCTCCTCAGAAGTAACAGCAGGTTCAGGGATTTTATTAGCATGCTTTTCATCATCCTTTTTGCCCTTTGTTTTCTGATTTTTAGAATCGGCCAACATATTTTCTGTTTTTGCAAAATCAGTGATTGAGGCCTGGACTTTATCAGCCATGACAGACTGAGCAGACTGCTTGGAGGAAACAGAGACTGTTTTCTGGGAGGTTGTATGCATCTGCTGTCTAACAGATGAGACAGACGAGGTCTTTTGAACAGAGACGACCTTAGAAGTCTCATTAGCGACAATTTGCTGTTGAGCAGAAGATATCACTGATGAATCTGAGAGGATTTTCTCATGACTCGTACTGAAATTGCCCTGGGTGGTACTTGAGACTACAACATGCTTGGAAAGATCACATGATCTAGAGTCTGAATGAACACTCAGTGATGTATTTTCAGCTCCCTCCTGTTTGATTTGGGATGTGTTGTTCTTTAACTGCTCTGTGTCTTTGTTTGAAAGCATTTCAAGAGCAGCTGTAACTGAGTCATGGATGTAAATTGGTGTTGGAGTGGTTGGGGGGGTGTTATCCTCCTTCAGCTTCCGGAACTTTTCTTCTGCTTTTATTAATGGAGTGTTAAATTTACTCATTTGCCCTCTCATGAAAGGTGGAGGAGAAGGTGGAGGGGTGAATCTTACTGGAGAGATGTAGACTTTCTTTAGTGGTTGTGGTGATGCAGGTGGTGGAGGGATAGTTTTTGATGTATGTGTTGTCGTCTTCGATTGGCTTTGGCTCATTTCTACCAAGTGCTCCGTTTTTACCTCCACCTGTTTAGTTTTACCGAGTTCCACTTTAGGCTCAAGCTTTGGGACTGGGTGTAAAGCAGGAGCTTTCACTTTTTTAACTGTCATCTTTTTAGCTTTAGCTGGTGAAGCATGAATTGCCTGTGCTGGCATGCTCTCCAGTTCTTGTTGAGATGGAGGAGGTGGGAGGAAGTCCGGCTCGCTTGTGAGTGGTGGTGGCGGAGGAAGGTGATCAATGTCAGAATCAACAGAGGGAGGAGGAGGAGGTGGAGGAGGCAGGTCATTGTCTATCACTGGTGGGGGTGGAGGTGGAAGAGGCAGATCAATCTCTGGTACTTGTGATTTTAGAATTACAACATCAGTTTTTACTTTGGTTTTATCTACTTTTATCATTCCCTTTGGGTTGGATCTAAGATTACGAAACTCTGTCTTCAATGTCTTGATGCCGTGGTTTTGGGTAATAGTTTTATGCTCCACCACGGTTGTTGATTGCTGAACAGACTGCTCCACAGAACTTGACTTTGTTCTAACTATTTCAGTTTCATTAGAGGTGGAGTGGTTTTCTTTCTTTTCAACCAAATTAGCTGTTTTTATCTTTTGTATGTTCCGTGCATCATTATTTAAGTTTTTAACTGGAGGGCTCTGCTTGACTCTGACCCTTCTGTAGGCTCCAAGTCTGACTTTAGGAGTTTCACGCTGTGCTGTTTCCAACAATGATTTAATCGTGCCTTTAACATCACCTTTTATCACTTCCTCTTTCTCCTGCTGGGTTTGTTCCTGCATCTCATATAATGACTTAATTGACATCCTAACATCGCCTTTCACATCACCCTCGAGACTTGGGCTTCTTTGCATCCTCGGTGAAGGTGGAGGCTCCATTAAGAGCTGAATCGTTCCTCGGACGTCTCCCTGAACATCTGTCTCCTGTTGATTCATTCTCCTCTCACTTGAGGCATCATGTAGACTTTGCATTGCTATGCGAATATCGCCCCTGACAATTTCTTCCTTTTCAACTTCTCTCACTGCTCGCTTTGCCAGCTCCAGTGATTTTAGAGAGGCCTTCACATCTCCAGGAACTAAATCATCGACAACAGCTTCAACTCTGGATGTTGCTGATTTCTCAAGAGACCTCAGAGCCCCTTTGATATTTCCTGGTATGATATCTGGCTTCTCCACCTCCTTGTACCGCTTTTGAGCCCTCTCCAGGCACCGCATGGCTTTCGGTATGTTGCCTTTCACCACCTCTTCTTTCTCTACAACAACTGTCTGATTTGCTGAGACAGACAATGAATTCAAAGCAGCTCTTAAATCACCTTTGACTATCTCCTCCTTTTGGAGTCCTTCCAATAAGACTGTTGGTTCTGACATGAAAACTTTAACCGTGTTGTGAACATCGCCAGGTATAACATCCTCTACTGTACGCTCAATTTGCGTTCGATTGCGGCCGAGGATGAGTTTGGTGCCCTTGATGTCGCCCCCAACGATCTTCTCTTTTTCTGCTGTGTCTTGTTCAGTCTCATCAGGTCCTACATGGAGCTGTTTCAGATAGTCCAGAGCCCCAGATTCAATGCATGTGGAGTAAAAGTTGACATTTCCTTTTTCAATGTCATCTACCTTTATCTTCACTGCCTGATCTGACTTGTCTGCGCTGGCCAGTCTTTGAAGAGCACTCTTTATATCCCCTCTTACAATGTCCTCTTTTTCAACATTAACATTCTGGTCCTTATTGAGAAGGGAATATATCATCATTTGCACATCTCCTTTTTCGTCCTCCTGGATGAGTATTCCATGTTTTGCCAACCCACCCTCGTTGAAAAGGTTGTTTATAGCTTCCTGAATGTCCCCTCTTAATATTTCCTCCCTTTCAACACTGCTGTCTCTTTCTTGGTTAAAAAGTTGGTGCACTGTTGAACTGATATTACCCTTCTCCTCTGAATCTATGACAATCTGCTGCTCCTTTCTTTCCTGTCTGTTCAGTAGGTTCATCATAATAGTCTGCATATCTCCCCTGATGACTTCCTCTCGCTGAATCTCCGGAGCATCCTTATTCATTAGCTGGTACTTTGCCATTCTTACATCTCCAATTTCATCAGCTTCAATGAGAATTCCCTTTGACTTCACCATTTTCTGACTGTAAAGTTCCTCAAGAGTTCCCTTGATGCTCTTTCCCAGGATTTCAGTCTTCTCCATTTTTGTCTCATTAAAGTTATCAAATGGGGTTGTTTCAAAGAGCCACGTTGCTGTCTTTACATCCGCTTTAGAAATCTCCTCTTGAGTGATGGTTGGATGATCTTCGTGCTCATCTACCTCTTTTATGTGGTCAAGGGGATTTTTCTCAAACAGCCATACTGATTGTTTAACATCTCCCTTTGCAACCTCCTCTTTTTTAACAGTTTCAATCAGATTTTCTGAGCTCATGCTTCTTATTTTGTCAATGGACTCGGTTTCAAATCTCCATTTGGCTGTCCTGACATCGCCTTTTTGTATTTCACTCACATTGACCGTCCTGACAGATTCCTGTGACAGGGCGTCTGATTCAAAGCGATCTTTGTTCATCCTGACATTGCCTCCTTGAATATCATCCACAGTTTTCATTAAAGCCTTCTTTTCTTCAGCAATCCTATCGAGAGGTTGCGTCTCAAATCTCCACTTGGCAGAGGTGACATCTCCTTTTTGAACATCCTGTTGTGTGACAGATTTAATTACATAAACCTCATCTGTGTCTTTGATAGCATCAAGGGGCTTGGTTTCAAACAACCATCGGGTTCCAACGACATCTCCTCGTGTAACCTCTTCACTGGTAACGGTGGTGACCTCGTGGTAAAGGCCCTCTTTGTCTTGAATGGCATAGAGGAGCTGATTTTCAAACATCATCGTGTAATTTCTCACATCGCCCCTCTCATCTTCATCCCGGACAATTTTTTGCCTTTTCATCAGCTCTGTGTTTGTCTCAGAGGATGCCTCCTGAATTTTCTCTAAGGAGTACGTCTCAAAAATAAAACGACCCTTATCTACGTCTCCTCCTTGTACATCATTTATCGTGCGACTACTCATGGATTCTTCCTGGCTATCATGTATTGTATCTATGGATTGGTTTTCAAAGAGCCATTTGCAGTTCACTACATTGCCTTTTTGTATGTCCTCAGTCTGAGATCTCTTAAGCTTTTGCCTTGCTTCCTCTGATGTAGAAGTCATGATATCGGAAGTTTGATTCTCAAAAATGTACTTCATCCTTGACACATCACCAGATGAGAAGTCTATCTCAGTGACACGCTTAAAAGAGTCTGCCTCCTCTCCAGAGAGGTTCTCCAGTTTCTCTGTCTCAAAGAGAAAACAAGCCATTCTTACATCTTTTCCTCTAATGTCCTCTTGATTCACAGTGCATGTTTTCAGAATGGTCTCAGTCTCATCGTGGATAGTATCGAGCGCTTGTGTCTCAAAAAGCCATGTGCAGGTTTTGACGTCTCCCTTTTGCACTTCTTCAGATTCGTTTTCACCCTTCAAGTCGACTCTTTCATACAGGATGTCCATTGGTTTTGTCTCAAATAGCCACTTGCAGGTTTTCACGTCACCCTTCATGATGTCAAGATCAGTACTTGTCCCAACAACTTCTTCATCCTCAATGTTGCTGAAGTACTTGATAGCATCAAGAGGCTGTGTTTCAAACAACCACTTTGCAGTTTTTACATCACCAGACTCTATTTCTTGTTTGGATATACCTTTGATAATTTGGTATTTATCAATGGTTTCATCAAACTGGTCGATTGGTCGTGTTTCAAACATCCACTTACAAGTCGTTACATCTCCTTTCACAACCTCTTCGCGACGGACTGTTTTCACCTCATGGAAGTGCCCGGAGCTGTCTTGCATGGCATACAGTGGCGTAGACTCAAACAGGTTTTTATTTGATTTCACAGAACCTGATGTTACACCCTCGATGAGAATCCTTTGCGATTCATCCCTCCAGTCACAATCTGTGCTCTCAAAGATTTGCTTGTAGTTTGAGACATCCACTTTATCAATTTCTTCCAGGTCGATTGTTCTAATGACTTCCTTCTTTTCCTCTCTAATCTGCTCCAGGGGTTGGCTTTCAAATCTCCATTTCTGATGTCTGACATCACCCCTCTCCTCATTGAATGCTGCTGCTCTTTTCAGTTTGCCCACCTCTGCAAGCTCCTTAAGCTCCTCGGAAGGATTTGTTTCGAAATAATGTCTGGCTGATCTCACGTTACCGGCAATAATTTCCTCTTTTGTCAGGGCCAGTGCATTTGAATCATCTTTTAAGGTGTCCATTGGCTGCGTTTCAAATACCCAGCAGTTCTTGCGAACATCTGCCCTGCAGCTTGTGCCATCCTCCTGTGTGAGGTCGTTTTCAATATTCACAGTGCGAGTAACCTCTTTCTTGTCCTCTCTTATATGCTCTAGAGGTTGGCTTTCAAAGCGCCACTTTTGGTGTCTCACATCTCCTCTCATTTCTTCCTTTACTGTCGCCTTTTGAAGTTTTCCGACCTCAGGCCCAGTCTTCCTCGCGACTTGAGGGCTGCTTTCAAAAAAATTTCTGGCAGATCTAACATTGCCCCCAACAACTTCTTCAAGAGACTGGGGTCTAGCATTGGAGTCATCCTTCAGAGAATCCATTGGCTGGGTTTCAAACACCATGCAGTGTTTGCGCACATCGGCTCCAATGATCTCTTTGTTCTCCATTTTTGAGCTTTCCCACTCATTGAGTGAATTCAATGTCTTTATCTCAAACAACCACCTGCCCCAGTCTCCCTTGTTGCTATCCTCCATGGAAAGACTACACACAAGTTTCAAAGATGAAGATTCTCTGTTTGTCATGTCCAGGGGTTGGGTATCAAAAAGCCAACGTGAAGCTATGGAGTTCTCCAATTCAGTTTCAATTTTACGCACAGACTTAATCTCCAGCATTTGGCTTGATTGTCCCATAATGATGCACTTAAACTGAGTGTCAAAAGTGCTTGTAACAGTTTTCACTTCTTCATTAATTTCCTCTAACACTGACCTCAGACTCAACATATGGCCCTCATCAATGGTCTCTGTGTGTCCAAGGCTTTCCATGTACTTATTGTCAATCATGTAAATGGTAGCATTTCCATCCTCCTCTGTGAACACAATCTCTTTTGTTAAATCCTCCTCCTTATGCATTTTATTTAGAGTGTCCATTGTCTGGGTTTCAAACAACCATGCTGCAGCACGGACATCTCCTTTATCAAATTTGTTAAATTTGTTTTTATACTCGGTCGAGTTCAAATTGTGGGAACTCAGCTCATCCATTGGCTTGGTCTCAAACATCCAAGCTGTGCGTCTTACATCTTTTCCAAAAATCATCTCCTGTCCGGTTATTTTGTTGTCTTCGTCATCCTCTTCCAGAGTTTCATCTTTGATGGCGTCCAGTGGCTTATTTTCAAACTTCCAACGCATCGCCTGCACCTCCCCAGGTAGAATCTCTTCCCATTCTCCATACTCTTCATCGTTGATATCATCGGGACTACCATCTTCATCCTCATACACATACTCTTGGCCCTCAAAGTGGTTGTTCTCAGTCTCATTGTAATCAGTGTAGTACTCCTTCTCGATATTCTTCCGAACCTCAGGATGAATGTGCTTGTAGAGGCGTTTAAGCTCATACATACCCCTCTGCTTGTAGTAAGCCTCTTTGTTAGGTGGGCATTTGGGGGGGTTTGCTTGTTCTGGAGGCTCAGGTGAGTAATGGCATGCTGGCATATTCTGACTGTCTGATGGCATTTCTAGTAAGTCTGGAGGCGGGGGTGGAAGATAGTCAGAATCCTCAGCTGGCGGGGGTGGAAAGTCCTCATAATCCATCACTGCAGCCGATGTGTTGTCTGTAGCCTCAGTAGCAGATGCTTCATACATCTCACTAGTCACTGTGTTGTTTTGTGTCACATTTGAGGACCACTTAGATCGATTGATGTCACGCTCAATCTTTTAAGGAACAGAAATTATATTTTTGGGTAAATAAATCTAAATCCATTACACGGCAAAGTTATATGTACATTTAATTTCTTGTCAGATAAAGTGTAAAGTTAGATGATAAAACATATAGAATGTTACAAAGCAGAATGAGTATTTACCAAGTCTTACCAAGTCTTACCAAATCGTACCGAGGTAACTATTGGCAGCAACAGATCTATAAATCACCATGACGAGTTAAAGTTGTAATCTTTAAGATTTTCCTGACCTGTTGGTAATGTTTCTGTGTCTTTTTTATGCAGTTGGTAATCATGACGTAGTCCACAATTCCCAAATGAATCTGCCTCCACACAAATGAGGGAGTTTTATCTCACTGATATCAGCCACTCTGTTGACTATTCACTGTCCTTACTATCCTAAGTTATTGCTATTGCAAACTGAACATTTCCTACAGCTGCTAATTCACAATGTAGGTATATAATGTATAAATATAATTTGTCATTTGTCATAAAATGTCTTACATTGTATGGACCACAGATTAAAAATTGTAGGGTACGGATAAAGAAACAACCACAGCTGTTAGATGGAAGACTCTTCTACCTCCATAACAAGGTAACCAACATCACAACAGCACTCACCTGTTGATTCCAAGTTATTTCTGATGATTAAATTAAGTTATTAATCAACCTGACGTTAAGATACTAAAGGGGTTTTTCTGAATTGTTTAACCACACTTGGTGTTACCAAGAGGGTCCACAGATCTTGCCAAATGAACTGAGACCAAAATCTTAATGATTACAACTTTAAGGCATTTACTATCTTAAATTACACTTAATACCAACCTAAATGCCCTACATTGAGCAGTCTTTCCCGAAATATCCCCGATACTTTTGCCTTACGTAAGTGAAATGGCAATGCTTACCTTCATTGGTTTGTGTGGAGCGGCCTCCTCTATTGATCTTTCAAAGCGATCCCTCAGTTCTTTTGTAGTGTACCTGGGAAACTCCTCTTCTAAAAGTCAGCACGGAAATAAGATAAAGACAGGCCTTAAATTAGCTTGGTGTTGATAGTGTATGTGTCAGAAAATAAAAAAATAAAAACATCTTACCCATTTCATTTTCATGGTTTTCGTAGCTGGATTCCAAGTTATTGTTGCTGTATGACATCTATAAATTCCAAATAAGAAATAGCAAAAAACAATTTAATCAAACATCAATATTGCAAATCTGATTGATTGCAATCTGTTACAGTTTTTACTAGACAAGGCAATCAAAGTGTTTCGCTCATTAGCAAAGCCTTATTGCACTGCCTGCAGGAACACAGAAACAAACACGTACCATGGTTTCCTGGTTGACACTGAGCTGCTGACTGCCTGGGACGACCTGCCTGCTGCTGCTGCTTGACACCATCACCTCAGAGTTTGACATTTCCTGTGAAGAAAATGACAGCGGTTATCATACACAGTGAAAAATGTGTATATGCCACACACACAACACGCATAGACACAGAAAACCCTCTCGGTCTCATCTCATCACATTGCCCTGCTTGTCATAGACACAGATGTTAGCCTACTCCGCCAGCCAAAGCTTAATAGTACACAACTGAGTACCATGTAGAGAAGATGCTCTAACAGATTGCTCGCTGCAGTTTGAAATGACGAAACACAGATGGAGGCGAGATGACAAAGAATGTATCAAGCTGTTTCTACTAAAAACTAAAAAATAAGACATTCTTTACTATTGCTTTGCAAGGTTTCTATCTACTGAATGGAGCTTCAATATAAGTGTTATAAAAGCGCCCTGGAGGTTTTTCATGAGCGCTGAAAGAAATGTGAAGTAATGAATGTTAGCCCACACACTTTGCTCCTGTATTGGAGTGATAGGATGTAATAAGACCCTCAGTTTGAATATTCAGGATGTATTTTTACTTGCAAAGCTCCCATGGATGCTCAGGTTCAAGGGGAAAGTTACAGTCATCTCTTTCATGAATGTATACACTGTGTTCAACATGTGTACCTGCACGCTTCTGTGATGAAAGTGGAACTGGGTAACATTGTGTGATGTTGCAGTTTCCTGGGTCTCAAATTGCTTCCTCACACTGGCAAGTCCCCCAGGCAGGGAACAGACCTCCGACTCCTCCATGACCTAATGAAGCAGGAAATATCATTAGCTGCTTCCTCTTCGACACGACCTGAAATCAAACTGATGCTTAATAGGGCTCTTCTGTCTGGTATGCATGCAGCGCCGGGTGGCGTCAAGCTAATGCGTTATGCGGTTTGCTCACTCTCTCTACAGACACGCACACACAAACACACAAACATTATAGCCTGTTTATGCAAGGGTGTCAAATCTACATAAGGAAATGTGAGTGCTCTTTCAAAGTAAAGCCAGGAATATTTTATGTTTCCCGCAACCTTCCTCTATTTTCTGTCCTGCTGTGGGAGTGTCATGTTTCCCCTCTATTTATATACACGTATATGCAAGACTGCTGACCCCGTTCCCCAGCTTCAAAACTGTCATCACCTCCTCTAATACTGCATGACAACAGCAACAATAATGGTGACAATAGCTTAGCTACTGTGCAGCCCCTGGATGATCTGCAACAGCTTCATTCTATGCAGCATTCAGCAGAAAAGCAAGTAAACAAATCTGCCTTAAACCTTGAAAGTTGGTTTCTAATTACACAAACTTTCTTTCCAATGCACGGAGCTCTGGTCAGTAGCGTAGCTGCGTGTTAAAGTACATGTCCATGCACAAGCTAAAGTACCCCGCTGGGGATGGTGTTGTCTGCTCGCTTGGAGACAGCTGCCTGGTACATGGCCTCACAGTTGGTCAGTGGGATGACCTCTGAGTCCACAGAGTGAATCCGGTTCCTCTGGGTTAAATCTCTTTCAGGAAGTCCTGCCCTGGTTAAACCTGCGCTGCCAGCAGCTATGGCACAGATAGCCAATAAACAGTTAAAGAAAACACTGCTTTGGTTTGTCATTTTGTGTCTTCTAATTATTAAGAGGTATTACACAATTCTTCTTTGTGGAGCAGACATGCAATTAAAGCTCTGCTATGGCTGCCAGATCCCTTTCTGTTTATGCTGTTGTTTTGTTTTGAAAGCCGATTAGTTGTGAGTACAAGGAAGGAACATGGCTTATAGTGACGAGCAATAATGTGCACATATATAACGCTTTACACAGTAATGGTGTAGAGGTGCTGGATGTCTTTTAAGGGAGATTTAAAAGCCCTACAGAGCTGCTAGTGACATTTTTTATGATCAAGATGTGGGTTGAGTTTGGTCCTAAGGGGAAACATTTTGAGCCGATCCCAATTGAACCTTCGGTGAAGTGTTCCCCTTAGCTTCGATGGCTCCTGGAAATGGTCACTCACTTCATATTGAGTTTTTAAGAAGGTGATGACTTAAGAAAAAAATGTCCTTTAAATCCATGGTTCTCAACTGGTGGGTCGGGACCCAAAAGTGGGTCGCGGAGCGGTTTAAAGTGAGAAGTGTGCTTGACAAGAAAAAAGGTGTGGCAAAAAGTCTATGTTGCGCTTTTATTTTGAAGGGCATGGGTTTCCTATGACGTGAGGGCAGTAGTGTAGTTTATTCAGTCTTTGTATCCACTGATTGGGTAATCCCAGCCCAATTCAAGAGCTCTACAGCTTTTTTTTTTTGTTTATTTCTGTTGGAAAAAATGTCTGAGGGAATGCTGCCTGCTGGTCATTTTGGTTGGCTATTTTACTGTTGTGTTTTGTGATGTTGACATATGGTGATGTTTCATTCCGTCTCAGGTCCAAACTGCACCTTTTTTTATTAAATAAATTTTAGTGGTTGAAAAATGTGGGTCACGATTTGTCATTAAGGAGGTGGTGGTGGGTCCTGAGGCGAGACCAGTTGAGAACCACTGATTTAAATCATTGTGTCATCAGTCATGTTTGAAGGCATTGCTTATACAATACATCCAATCACCATAGAAATGTATCAGGGATTAGGTGATCAACCAGGAAGTGGTATAACTAATCATACTCTATTTCTTCTCATTATAGGTACACTTGGTTATTATTACAGTTAATGTCAGGGGATGCATCAACTAAATCAACTAAAGACCAATGTGCTAAAAGAGTGAGGTAATTATCCCATCCAGTTGCTGACTCAACATCTGTGTCAAAGTTTTTGGAAGTATTAACACCTCAGTTCCTTTTGAATGCAAATGTGCTGACACAAAGAATGGGGTGAAATGTGAAACCAGAATGTTTTGATGATTAAAAAAAGCATATAATCTTCATTACTCTGAAGACTAGCAGCACAGTGAGAATCTTTATCTCTGCTCTGCTTTGCTCTGAGGTGAATTGGCACTATTTAAAGCCCCGTGAACAACCAACACATTGTTATATGAAGAGTTACATCAGTAAAAGCTGCTGAACTGGTGTATTTCGAAGAATTGAAAACTCAAGATATACTCCCTGAAGTGCAGATAACAGATCAGCTGTTTAAAAATAAGCTGAATTTTATGCTCACAAAACTTTATGCTGTAACCTATTAATGTTGCTCTTTAAAATTCAAGGCAAAAATACGTTTTATAACAACTATTGGAGCATTGCACTGAAGTTACCTGCTTTCTACTGGCATACTTATTTTGTCATTTTTGATTTGTAGCTTAGCAGACCCCCGGGATGATCTATTTTAGCCTGAGAGGAATGGCGGGTATGTTTGTGTAAACCAATCAGTCCATTAAGGCGGATAAGGAACGAGCATTACGTAACACTTCAAGTAAAACCATTTAAGTTACCGAGACAACATCTTTTAGTACCAAAACCGACTTTTTTTTAGTAAAACTTTATCACTGAACAATCCCGCACTGCAGCTTACTCCAGTTCGACTTTGAGGGTACAGACGGAGAGGCTGTAAATTATTGCGGCAGGAACTACAGTTTGGTGCCAAAAAAAATCTGTCAACAGTCGGAGGCTATCTCATGACACGTTAGGTCGCGCTGAGAGCTCAAATAACAAGAAAGTGAAGTAATCGCGGCGCCATGGACCTGCAAAAATAAATCACGCCTATTTTAAACTTAACCATGAAGGGTCGTGTTTCTCGGTGAAATATAGCGGAAAGCCTGTAGGTCAAGGCTTTCATTTCCAGATAGACTGCGTTGATAACCTTGTGTTTGGGCCATTATTTATGAAAACTCATCAGTATTCCTTATTTCATGAGGAAGCAGGGCGACAGAACACCTAGAGGAGGTGGCCTTGGTGTGAGCAGCTCAGTCCATCTATTTGAAGTTAGTTAACAGAGTAAATTTTATCTCTCCTCAAGCAAAAACTTGATTCACTTTAGTATTTTAGTCACAGTTGATTTTCCTGCAGGTCTGAAACAAACTGGACATTCTGCCGTCTGTATTGGAGCAAAAATTCAGCGCGAGTCTTTCATGTTTTTTCTCAGCACATCTCAAACAGAGATTTCATTATGTGTTTGTTTTTCTGCATGCAAAATTATTCACATAAAAAAAACTCAATTCATCTTATTTCCACAAAGATGTAGACACAAACACGGCTCTCAGAGTGCCGATCACCTACCAGGTATGTAATGAAATATGAAAGCAAAAGCTCAGCAGGTAGAAATCCCACACAAAGGCCACAGCACCCCCGGCCTGCAGGGTCGTTCCAAGCCGAAAGCAAATCCCAGTCAGTGTTGGAGACCAGCTCCAGTACTATGTATTCACCTCTGTCCAACGAGAGCACAGTGACAGCTGATTTTATTTTAGACCCCCCGCCCACTTGCAAAAGATGGGCTGGGGGTGTTTTTTTTTTAGAGAGGCCTCCGTGCTTCTCATGTCAAGTCCCCAGAAAATCCTTATGGAAGTACTTCCTGTGACTCCTCTGCAGACGCTTGTGTACCAATAAATCAGGTCACCCCGGTTTCATCATCACCGCTTCCATCAGAGTGCGCCGCATACTCCAGCAGCTGTTACCGCCTGTCATGATATGCCAAATTATGCACGTACAAATCCACAACAAACACTTTGAGGATCTCTCATTCTTCACTGCTTATGGATTAAAATAGAATGCTGCAAATTCAGGTGACAGTAAAGGGTGGTGAAATGTCTTGGCCATGGTCTGAAACGGGGTCAATGATGTAATGCTTTCTGTCGAGGAGAGGAGGGTTAAAGGGGCCGTAAATATGAGACAAGAGACACCTCAGAGTGTGTGGAAGAGCGAGCCAGCTCGTCTTGTTTGGCCCAGCTGGAGACGGTGGCGCCAGCCAGACTCTGGTATCTCGTGGAAGCCGGGCCAGTGTGTGTGGAGACCAGACACGTCTGTGAGGCATCTGCAAAACCCCGTTCATCCACCGCATGTGTAACTCATACCTGCGTTTCCACAGAGCACCTGTTTTAAAAGGCCAAACCACATCAGGCTGAAATGCAAATTATCCTGTTCACCTGCTGGTCATTTTAAATGTGATCCTGGAATTCCTCTGTAAAAATGTCTTTTTTTTTCTGTCAAGAACAAAAAGGGATTATAAAAGAAATCAGAACATTTGTTCCAGTGTGTCGCGGCCTCATGTTCTTTTCATGATGACTTCGCTTTATGCAGCTTGAGGCAGGTCCGCTGTGATCCATAGCAGAGATAAGCAGCCAAGCAGTGAGGGAGAAAGAAAAGATATGAAACCCTCCACCTCATAGAAAGACACAGAGCACTACTACTCTCGGAGATAAGAAGAGATTACATTTGATACTATAGTCTTTTACATATAAGCAGACACTGTAGGTCAATGGTATGAAGAATTGTCCGTCTGTGGACTACAAAGATTCATATTTTACGTATAGCAGGGGTTCATCATCATCAACAGTATAAACAAAGCCAATATCTTCCTCATCATCATTAATATCCTAATCATCATCAATAGCATCAATATCATTAAGTGCAGAGGTGTTCATTAAAATGCCGGGTCTTTAGCTTTTTCTTAAAGGGCCAGTTCAGCCGATTTTCAACCTCAGTCCTATCATGCTATTATGGGGAGCTAATGTCATTATGGTAGGAAAAATGCAATTTGGCTCTGTGCCTTTGGAGGACGCTATCCGCTTCTCAAATGGGTCCTGGAAAACCAGCCAGGGAGCTTGCTAAACTACATTTCCCCAATCTAGGACGCTCGCATCCGATGTCATGTCTCGTTCAAAATCGTCAGGTTTGAAATGTAGACTGCAGACCTGAAGATTTTTTAGACGATCCACAGGTATATTCTCGTAGTATTAGGATTCCGTACCGCTCTGAGCCACTGCTTGCAACGAAAACGGTAGTATTTCACTCCAGCGTCTCTCGCTGGGCTGAATTAAACATGCGCAAAACCACAAGCTGTTTGTACAACTTTCTCTACAGCTATGGCGCCAATTTTTGAGTTGGGAGCCAGTGGAGGGATATGAACAGCGGACTGACGTGTGCTGTTTTGGGTTGGTTGAAGACCAGTCACGCTGCTGCGTTCTGGATCATCTGCAGAGGTTTGAATGTGCATGCAGGAAGGCCTGCCATCACACTCTAAGTGGCCCAAGTCATTAACATTGGCCCAGCCAAGGCGTGTTATGCTACACTCACGCCTGACTTTGCAAGACTAATTAACCCCATGAAATGTTTCTTTCCTACATTGTTGGTACGAGCAAACTTTGGTTTGCCACATAGTGATTCATGGTCTACAGGTTTGGGGAACATTTGTTTCCGTCCTAAGCCGGAGGTCCTTCGGAATGATTAGGTTATAAAGTATTTCCACTTCTGTTTGTGCTGTTGCAGTTGTAAATACACTGCAAACATGTGGAATATATACAGTGTAAAAACCAAAAATATGTCACTGTCCAAGTTCTTAATCAATGCTTCATCATTACTGAAAACTACTTTCAGTAAAGAAAAATATATTTATAACACCAATACATTTCTCGGCGAATGGGCAAGAACTACAATGAATAAAAGAAAGAATAATTTACCATAAATAAAAAACCAGGCTGTGAATAAGCGCTCTTTGCTTTCTAAATATCCTCCATCAACACGCCCTGAAGCAAGGCACTAAACCCCAGGCTGCTCCCTCCTGAGGAAGGGCTCGCTGCCAACCAACACAAGTGTTCGGTGGAGAGCCTTAGTGTCACTTTGTAAAGCTCACTCCTGCTGCAACTACTCATCCAGACTGTTGCAGTAAATATCTGTGGGCTCTTTGTCACAGAGCCTGATTAAATAAGAGAGAAGCCTGCAGGAGGGGCCTCTGCGTTACAGGGTTTAATTAGATTTCTTTAAAAACAAGGGAAATGTCACATTCACACAGGCTGACAGACTTTTTTGCCTGCATTATCTGTGATGGCAATACTGGAAACAAATATGTTTAATATGTCGGAGTAAAGACAGCACTTTATATATCTATGCTTAGATTAGCTAAGAATAAGAACTCGCCGGGGGAAATTTACTTGTTATAGCAGCTCAAGAGACAGAAAAAAGAGTAATCAAGTGATAGAAATAAATTATAATATAATAATTATAGAAACTATATACACTATGCACATCTTTCATTTATAGATAGAAAGGACTTTGGATTGTGTATTTGCACAGAAAATAGTACAGTATGAAAAGTGGTTGCACCCATCGGCTATAGTCTGACGATGATATAGCCTCTGGGAGCAACGGCCAACATTTCGGACATGTCCGGTTTAGTCAGCGGTTAGCGATAACGACTTCCAGCCAAGACTTCCTTTTCTGTGCATTGCATTGTTTACAGTCCAACTAGCAACTTGAGAAGCGACCGTGTGTTCAGATCAAAAGTGAAGCGAAATTTGCCCCTCCAAATATGTCAGCAAAATAAACACCGTCATTTCTTGGCTCATTAATCCCCCGGAGGAGCGCCCTGTTCATCTGTTTCTGGTGAGTCTCAGTTTCACTGTAAATAGTAAGTAAGTTAACTACTTTTAAAATGCTTGTTTGTTGAACAGAGGTTGGATTGATCATTTCTGATGCATTCAATGAAGTTGGGAAATCGAATTGCTGAATGGCTTTTGCAACAGCGTTGAGCAGATTTGTCTTAAGTTGAAAGTTTTGTAGAATCGATTGTTAGTTGAACTTACAAGCAGATATCTGATTATGGGAATTAACAAGAACGTTATATATATTTATCATTGTCAGATGACCGCCCATGGGAGCCGGGATGTCATTACGGCAGATTGGGTTCCGCCTGCTTTTGCTCTACACAGAGACTGTTTCTCCTGCATACGCAGCAGCCTGCTGATAGGTGATTGGTCAATATTACTTGGACTACAAACGTACTACAAACAGAGAGCAGAACACTTCCCGTACTAGAATCGGGTTGCGCGCCTACAGATGCACAATGCACATATAACAATGCAATTTGAAGACAATTATGTAAAATATCTGTTCATTATCATTAATATGTTTATAAATTCAACAGAATTAATGTAAAACTTGATCATGGTTGCATTTTGACGACACAAGTCTCTTTAATTTAATGCCTGTGTCAGATTTAAGGCTCACATTCACCTGGAGTTAACACTCAGATGTAGTTTGTCCCTGCAGCTCCACAAAGCACATTAGCCTTATTAGAAAAAGGTGTAGACATTAGCCAAAGCTAATTGACAGCTCTGTCTTCCATATCACAAAATTATGGCAACAACTTTTCTTCCTTTATCTGCAATAACAGTGAAATACGACAGTCACTAGACGTCTCTTACCGTTTTATCGCTTACATAACTGCTTATATAAAAAGAGGTTTTATGGCTATTTCACCTGAACAGTTTCATTCATATCTCAGGTACATTGGATGGCAAATACTTCACTTTTTTTTTTTTGTATTTCTGCTGAAATATTGCTAACAGTGTGTTCATTCTGATCCCCTCTCCCTGTGCAGTGGAGGCTCACACATAAGTGAGCACTGCATGTGGACCACAGGCAGATAGCACCACAGGATGCATGACAATGAGCCGCATCGCTGCCAGATGCCATTAGAAGAGAAGCTATGAATCACAAGGATTCTTGGATTCACACATTTGTAAAGAAAGGCTTTTATTTTGAGGGAATGTTTGCTCTTTTGTATTCTTTAACTGGATTTACATTTAGAGTGACAGCTAATACAGAAAACACAAAATAAGGAATTATAAATGTCTGCTTTACTGCAGCTATCTGGCCGAACGTTATAGAACTTGAGATGTCTTACTGGACATTTATAATCGTATTCCTTATTGCTTTCGCCTTGCTCATCTGAAGTTGAGAGGTAGGAGAGTGTACATCTACCATTAAGCCCAACAGGCCTAACAGATGATGTCAGGTGTGAGAGGCCACTGATATGTAGTATTTAAAGAAGTGGTATGAGGCAGCTCCAAAGTGTCTGTGCCCTGTGGCGTCACATCGAGTAGCAGCAGCTTCTTTAAGCTCCGCAGAGTCGCTGCTCTGTGTGTGTGGTGCTCTCTGCTACACACACAGAGAGAGAGTATCACTCTGTGCCTTTGACCACAGGCCACCTGGCAGAACTGAAGGGAGCTACACACAGACACACACAGTGCCAACCAGAAACATACATGCCTCCTCGCTAACAATAAAAGAATGAGTGGTTTGTATAGAGACGGTTTATGAAAGGGAAAAAAGGAACATCGTCTCTCAATCAGCAAATGTCTGTGTTGAGTAAATTGGATTAAAAGAGTGCAATTCTACAGCACAGCGAGGGTGTAACGGCGTACGCCGCTGATTGGAACTAACTCTATTACTGTAGAGAGAGAGAACGCCAAATATGAGATGAAGCTTTTTGTTCATTATCAGGAAAGTTATTATCGTTGACAAGCCAGGTCTCCTGTGGTCCAACGGAAATATTACAAGACCTCAATTCAGCCAGGCACAGTACACCCACTAACTTCCCGGGCGAAGATGTTTTTCCATTAGAGATCAAATGAAACACAAAAAGAACAACAGAACAGAGCTGGCAGGAAACAACATTACATTTTCTGAATTCTGGTATCTCTCATCTAACCAGACTAAAAGTCTATGGCATGCTAGCAAATGTGTTAGTTTGTACTTTGAGCTAAATGTTAGCGCCAGCATGCCAACATGCACATAAGGAAAATACTAGGTATAATGTTAACCATGTTTAACAGTTTAGCATGTAAGAACCTCTGGGGATCATGAACATTCAAGGCAATCATCTCACTAGACAATGATATATTTGACTCCCATTTATGAATATCAAGCATATGGTTTGTGCTATAGAGGAAAAAAACTGGGGACCACTGAAGTCACCAGGATTCATCCCCCGAGAAACATGAACGTCATTGGAAAATTGTTTGCCAATCAATCCAGCAGATGTTGAGGTAGGGCTCTATGGATATATCCAAGTTCCATTAAAAGTGTTATCAATTCTAATTTAATCTTTATTTAACAAAAATATCAACCTTGTGGTGGCGCTAGAGTCACACTAAAGTCAGGAGATCAGAATACCATAAAATTCTGGGTATAAGACGCACTTTTCCATCTAAAAAGTATCATATATACTAGTGCGACTAATATACCAGCATAAAATGCAGAGAGGTATTTTATTGTGTTACGATATTTTACCCAGACGATGGCGCTATAAGCTAGCTAAAGCTTCGCCACGGACATGCAACGTCATGATCGCCAGTACAGCCGCCACCCTCAATACAATCAACATTACCGTAGGCTGAGCTCAACCACAGCACCGGTAGCTAGCAGGATTGCAAACTTGACACGGTGAAAACAGATGGTAGGTCATGATTTTTGTGTGTTTTGAATATGTTTCAATGGATACCCTCAAAAACAGATTGCATCTTATATTCCGGTGCGAGCAGGGGCGGATCCAGACTTTTTTGACTGGGGTGGCCCAACTGGGGCACTGACTTATGCAGGGGTGGCATGAAGTATGTGTCCACACACAACATGCAAAGGAATCGCATTTAACAAACTCAATTTAATGAACCATTCCTTCTGAGCTTAATTCTTTAAGGACTCAAACAGAAGCTACTAGCAGCCTGTTGTAACACAGCCCAAATAGTTGATTTTAACACGACCCGCCTCTGACAAGGCAAATAGCCAATCCTAGTTTAGGATTTTGGGGTGGCCAATCAGATTTCAAGAGGGGCCCAGGCCACCCCAGGCCACCCCTCTGGTTCTGCCCCTGGGTGCGATTTATATTCCAGATTTTACGGTAATCACTAGGAGTATACTGAAATATTTTATGGCAATTTATCAGAAATTAGTTGAGATATTTTAGTATCTTAAAGTCATCGGGTTATCGGGTCAATATGGAAAATATAATAACATAACAGTTATAATTAACAGTGGCTACCTTACTGCTACTACCACCACTACTTTTATCATCATGTGATGTTTTTTGCCGTGCTAAGGCTGCCGTAGAAACCTTGAATAATCTGCAAATGGACAGTGCATTTATTCATATTAACATCAATTAAAGAGCAGCAGTAGCTAAAATGTTTATAAGCAACTATGAGTCAGAGATTCAAAAGCTTTTTTCTCTTTTCAATACATATAGTGCAGTGAAAGTATGAATAAAGGGCACAAATCTGAGAGATTTGTAACTTTCATATCTCCAGTTGTGTATGCCATAAAGCTGTAAAGCCATTCCCAAACATAAAAGTGATCCCTTACAAGTGCACCCTGACAGCCAGGGACACAGCAATGATGCAGTATACTAGATAAAATATGCATACTTCTTTATCTCTATACATGTAGACGCTCTCAGGGGCAGCAGAAAGACAGCAGTGAGGATATACTGTTTAGCTGCTAATCTGCACCAAAGGGCCCAGAAATACCTCTGCTTTGGTTTTCAAATTGTTGCAAATTAAATAAGCCCCCAGGGGTGCTTTCTCCAGCTGCGTCTGTGGAAAATAAGGTGGAGAAAGTCTGAAATCGCAGCAGTGCTAACCTTGTACTTGGAACCTGCAGCAAGGACCCTTTTCACATAAAACTCAGCCCCCACATCAAAACACTTTATGGGCTGAAATCAAGTTCTGGTAAGAGAGAAAAAAAAATGCTAAACAGGCGTCTGAAAGACAGGAACACTGAAAGTGATAATTCTCTGGAGGCTGCATCTACCAGATCAAAATACGCCTTTCCTAACTGCCTTCAAAATATCGATGCTAAGTTTGAAATTGACACTGTGATCTCACATCTCTCCCACTACCTCTCACACAAAATAATGCAGGTGTTGTTGCTCGGGGCGTGAATACAGAAAATGTTTGGAAACTGTCACGCCAACAGGCCTATTTTTGACATTTTAGTGCACAGATGAGTTTACAGTATTCAGGAGGCGGTTAACCAAGGCTCTATGTTTGTCCCTGATATATTTAGTGTGGTGTTAGGTCACTGGCTGCTGTACAGAGGTGGTTTCCAAAATAATTACTGAATCACTGAAAACTAATAATAGTCGAAAAATGAAAAACTGGATGTTAGTCATGGCAAAAAATAAATGCCTAAGTAACGCGCGCGCGCGCTATGAGCCCTGTATCATCGTTATCACAGTATTTAAATCAAGTCACATCATGTCAACCAAAATTAAGTTAGCCTAGTAATTCCTGTAATGCGTTGCAGTGACTTCCAGTCTTAGCTTACAGTAATACTTCCTATAATAAGGTCTACTCATAGCCCTCTTTCATAGGCACAGGAGGTCATGTGGGTCAAGGATATTGAATATTTCACACAAAAAGTAGAAATAAAACAGACAGTACTTGTGTGTGAAAGAAAAATATATTTTGTTATTACACAAATCACCTTTTAATGCCTCATAAATGACCTCGCAACCCTGAGAGTGAAGCTTAAAGTATGAAATGAATAATTTGTTGTCATGGCAAATATGCGTCTTCACTTTATCCCTAGGAGCTAAACAAGAACATCGATTCACTCTCACCTTTGTGCAGTGAGTGTGTAGTTAAAGCAGAGCAGGAGCACGTTAGACCCCCGAGAAGAGGAGGGGACTTAAGATTCGCCATAAGATTTGCTTTTCTGTTGTACTGTACAGGCTTTTTTCTAAGCTGTCATAGAGGTGTTAATTCAATGATACTTCAGCGCCAAGGTCATAATTGGTGTTGGGGCTGTACTGAGCTGCATTATATTCAGAGGTGTTTCTAATACTCTGGCCCCCTCATGTAATAGGGAGGACAAAAAGTTAGTGACACATCTCAATATAAATGAGTTCAGCACAACAACACCTTTAACTATAGCCTCAGTAATACAATTGAATTTACACACTTCTGAGTCTCAACAAAACAAAAGTCAACAAAAACTAAACTTCATTAAAGCAGAATCCGTGGTTTTAAAGTCATAACGGTAAGGTTTTAGACCAAATGTTATCAATTCACTATTTCTTGATTGAGCAGCAACTGAAAAACCAAAAATGTATTTTCACAACAACATATCTGAAGACTAATAAGGTACCAACAGCTATGTTACAACAGCTAATGTTAGCATTCAACCACTTCGTAGCTAACATTACCATTGGCTAGCTAGCATCATTATAAGCCAGGAATTTAAAGCTTTCCTATCGTACCGTAACACTTTTAAACGGGAATGTTAGCTCGGAAGAAGCTGAATGCTAACATTAGCTTACATCTAAATTGTGTCTGTCCTTTGTTTTTTCAGCTTGGGAAGCTGATGATTTGTCAGATTCTCTATTTTTATATAATTTGCAATCCTGAATAAGAGCATTTAAGCTTCCTGTACCGAGCATGCCGTCAGAAGGAAATGGCCGCTGTGTGCATATGTTGAATTAGCTAAATCTAGCATAAAGACTGGATACGATAACTGCTAGCTTGGCTCTGTCCGGCAGTAAGACAACCGCCTACTAGCACATGTAAAGCTGTCTAACACATTCTTTCTTTTTCCATCTGCAATATTGAAGTAAAAACAACAATTTGTAGTTTTACAGTTAGTCAAATGGTAAAGATAATTCTTTATGAACAGTCCTAAATGCAGCCCTTCTGTGAAAAGTCAACCAACCTGCGAAATCCACAATAAAAAAAGGTATTGTGAATGTTTTTACGGACTCATATCTGTTTGTTCTGTTCTGCTTAAAAAGGAAACTAGCCGGTGGGTGTATGTTCAAGTCTTAGAGAAAACTAAGCTAGCTGCTTCGTGCTACTTTCAGTCTTTATGCTAATGTGAGCTAATCACCTTCCAGTTCAAACTTTGTAACGTGCAGACATGAGAAGTGGTTACAATTTTGAAAAGAAACTGTAGTATTTCCAAAAATGTCGAACTATACCTTTAAAATTTGAATTTTGCTCTGGATTTTTCACACTGCGCTCTCACACATGTAGCATTATCAAAAAGAGCATAATGCACTCAGTGTTTACAGATTTGTCCCTGAAGACTTGCAGTTGTTATCGCTTACTGTACATTGCAGAGCCAGGCTGAGCTGAGAGTGTTTGCGCCTCATAAGAGTCTGAAGACAGAGGGATTTCCGTCAAAGCTCCAATCTCTCTCTCCCAGCTGTCCAAAGCTGGCCTTTAGGAAAAGCCTCGTTGGAGAAGGCTGATGGACAGAATGAAGGCAGCTCATGTGTGAATCCCTGGAAAGGAGGCTCTGATTTATACTGCAGCTCCATCTCCTCCTTCAGCTCCGGTGTGTTTTTATACATTTAGATTTCTGATTTTCCTTTTAGTAACTATTTCACTTCTAAAGACATTTTTTTTAAAACATAATTGAAACTTCAGATTACAGCCAGCGATTTAGAGTGTATTTGGTATTTCTTCAGTAAGGTGCAGTAAGTACTTATATTTATGTAGTACAGGGAACAAGATGTAAGTTGGGGAGTGATGGCAAATTGAAAATACATTTATGCTGTAGGTTTTCTGAAGGTTTGCTGGACTGGAAGTTTGCTAGATGATGGAGTAGCCAGTTTTGTAGCACTTTATAAACCTATTCTGGTGTAAAATAACAATACTCATCTTTACTGGAGGCTTACAAATGATAACACAATGAGGATTCGCGAGGTAGTTAAGCTAAATAACTACATGGTGTGATTTTACATGGGATCACAAAACATCCAGGGAGTAAATATCAGGAAGATACTGTAGGCCTTTAGCCTTTATCCTACTGTATATGCTGTAATGTAACCAAACTTAATGTTTCTTCAGCTATTTGAATCTTTCACTTCAAAGTAACAACTTAAACTGAAACAGGAAGTAGTAAGCACATTATGTAACATATTACGATATCACAATATATCGAATTGTTACACCCGTATCGTGATACGTATCGGATCGCCAGATTAATATCAGTAAACATCCCTAAAGCCCATAGTGAGTAGAAAAACAGTATCAACTAATACTCTTGCTGGGGGCGCCACTTTAGCTCAGAGGTTAAATCACGCGGCCCGTGAACAGAGTCCTCGATATGGCGCCCCATGAGTTCAACTGCCACCCTCGCCCATTGCCACGTGTCATCCCCCACACTCATCCCCCGTTTCTGACACTATCCGCTGTCCTCTCTCTAAATAAAGGCACAAAAGGCCAAAAAAATGTCATTTTTCTAAAATACTGAAACAAACAACAACAACTGTGATCTTGTTTACCCTCTTAGAAGTCAGATGTGCGCACAGACAGTTTGGGTTTGCCTGGCAACCACACGGCACTTCTCCTGTAACTGCGTAACTGGTAAGCTTCATGGATCAGCATGTGGATTGTGTTACCTTTAAATAGAGCCAGGCTACATGTTTCCCTCTGTTTCCAGTGTTTATGCTCAGCTAAGCTAACCAACTGCTTCATATTTTGTTAAACAAAGATCTTGCTAATGATTATAACAATGTTTAAATAAGTTACTGCCAGGTTACTGAGCAAAACAATCTCCATCTAAGAGGTAGAATGAGGTATACTTTTAATTAGACACCATAATCCATATGAGCAATCAAGGAGTAATTTACAAAATGTATCCCTGTACTTCAGCTTAGCTGGCTTTTAAGAGAAATTACACATCAACCTGCATGAGGCAGATTTCACACACTCCAGACGCTGCTGTTAGTCAGTCCGTCCGATCGTTCTCTGTTTCTCACACCAGAGAAACTCATGAATTCATTTAAAATAACACAGTGAAAATCGTGGCCTGTCTGTAACATAAACAGACACTTTCTATTAGACCGGGTTCTTTGATGCACAGAGGCAGGTGCCCTCTGGAGCAAATAATCAATTCTTTCCCCCACGCACACACATGCAGGTACTTTGTGCTTCGCAGCCTCCCGTCAGCCTTCAGAGCTCCCACCGCTGAGAACAAAAAGCAGGGTGCACTTTTGTTTCAGACTCTCTGCGGGGAGAGTCCTGCTTCTGCTCACCACACACTGTTCCTGTGTGTGTGTGTGTGTCGCTCTTAGTGATTCTTCACCCATAGATGTGTGTGTGCGACTGTTATTGGATCTATGCTAATAAGGCTGGGTGGTTGATCTTTCCTCATGACTAGAGTAAGACTGGAGCAGACGAAAGCTTTGAGCTGTGACAAACAAGACACACGTACGCCCTCGCCGGGGTTCTGCAACTGTTTAAGAGTGACTCGGAGGACTCCCATATTGGCGCAGCAGGTTCAGCGCTGGGCCTTTTGGGTGCCTGCCAATCAATATGACACAATCTTCAAAAACAAACTACAGTTAAAAACAAAAAGTCAGTCCTGCGCAAACACCGAGAGGTCTCCACTGCCGCACAAAGATTTGGTTCTGCTTTGAAGCTAAAAGATTGAAAGAACATTTTCCCCTCCCATGAGCAGTCAGCATGAAATCAATGCAAATTATATCCCCGTCCTCCTGTTTCGCTCAATTCTTACTTATTCATTCTCCGAGAACTGTTGTGACTATTTCACAATCCTATTATGCTTAATAGCACGGGTTGTATTCACAGTTCAGACAAAGGCAAAGGAGCAGGATTAAGGAGAATTCCAGTCACTCAGCCATTCATTGAATTTACATTCAAATTGATAATTAACATTATTAGGAGCACTTTAAATTCAGTCACGATTTGTCTCTTTGTTGAAGACCTGCCTTGATGTCAAAAGTCCCTCACATCAATTTATTTTGCACAAATCAGCTCTTACAGTAATAACAGTGTTCTTCCATGGCAGGCTGAAATATTGCTGAAAAGGACCGAAAAGGATTTTGATCTTGTGTCAATGTTCTATTAATAACAGTAGAAAAGAGGAGACATGCTGTGTTGTAGTGAAAGGCTTGACCCCGCCTCCTCCCCTGCTCAAACATGCGACTGCAGAGCATCCAGTCGTTTTAAATATTTCAGCATGTTCGCTGAATTGGGGTGGTGGGATTGCAGAGCAATGACCTCATGAAATCTTTAATAAGCACTGGTAGCTTTTACCCTCTTTGCTTGGAAATATAGTGGTTGGCAAAACTGAAAATGTGTTACAAAAAGTAAAACACTCAAATTCTTGTTGAGAGGGGCAGCAACATTTTGTTCCTGTTGTCTGTTCCTGATTGACACCGACCAAGAGAAGATGGAGAACTAGTACAGACCAAACCTCGCTGTAATTAGATCTGATTTTCAAAGTAAGATGTTACAATATTCCTTTTATCATGTGCTGTTTGGATCAACGTCTAACTTTCTACAGAGCAAAACCTCGACAGAAACAAAAAATTCCAGCGTCCTTGAATCTTTCGTTCCTGCAGAGGAGGAGCATCATTAAAATGGAACGGCAAGGTGTGCGTTTCCCGTGATCATCATGCAGGACTGTGCGGGAGATAGTGTACACAGCTTCTCGCTGCCTCCACCCACCGCTGTCCGTCAATTAGAGAGTCGGGTTTCTGTAAAATAATCACCCAACGCTTTAACCCCTGAGCTCACAAGACTTTGTGTTTTAACCTTTGAGGCTCGGCGCAAACTGGCAAGCTGAAGAGAAGAAGGGAGAACATCCTTCTGATGGATCCCGCCTGAGGGAGGCGACAATAAAGGAATGTAAATGTTGACATGAAGCTGTGACAGAAAGAAGCAGACAACTGTCAGCTGATTCATGTGGATGTTTTCAGGCGCCTTCATGACCAATGTGTGCGACACAAGCTGCTGAGACAATGACACAATCAATTTGCAAAAAAAAAAAACACACATCAGCAACATTCATAGCAACAGGGCATATATTTAGCCCCCTGCTTGTCCTATGACATAGTCATGCCTGACACCCAATCTCGGCACCAAAAGCCACGATGGAAATTCAAAAAGAACCTAAAAATAACTGTCTCAAGTGACAAAAGACTGAGCACCATGACTCGAAGAAGGCTGACCCACATTACTGTCAATAAAATATTCAGTGTGGTCTCATGCCCTTAAAGACACATTTTACACGTCGACATAGTCTAAATAAGGACACAGGAGATCTATTGGTAAATAAGCTGAAAGTCAAACTAGCTGATACAAAGGCTTTTATTTTGAAGGTAAAGCTAAAAGTCAAACACCCTTAAATCTACGTTTAAACGATGTATGTTGTTTAAGAGGTCACAAAGTTGTCTGTCTTTGTCCACGTTGAGCTCCATCCATCTCCCTCTCCTTTTTTCGCCCTTGTCAAAACCTTTCAGACTCATCAGTCAAAAATCTATTTACACGCCATTGTTCCATTTCATTCTGGTCATTTCTCCGCTACAGGCTCCACCAAGGCCGAGCAGCTCGACCCCTTGCTCTGTTCCCTGTAAATATTCAGCTGCACTTCGACATCAGGGTGAAGCCTGCCTTGTTAGTCATGCTCTGACCTTGTTTGCTGAACCTTGCTTATATCAAAGAAGTCTCTCAAATTCAGACTCCAAAAGTTGCTGGTTAACGCTACAAGTTGCCTTATGTTGGGTCTGCTATAGTGGGCACTGATGCTGTAATTTGAGTTTCTATCTTTGTGATGACGTCCCCACAAGAACTTACAAATATAGTTGTTCAGATACCAGTATCGCAAAGGTCTCCGATATGCTTAAATTGCAGTATCACTGATCGGCAAGTACGCTACTCTACGCACCATTCATCGTGTTAGCTGGGTGTGTAACGTTAGCCACAGCTAGCAAAATATCAGCAACTAGGCAACATTTCACATGAGAAAAATAAACAACATAAAACCGTATATAAGGCCGATTTTAACACAAGCAATAGATGATAGAGAAAAATCTATACCAAACCAGCATACTGTTATTTATTCCTACATTAATTAATATATGTTCTTCATCAACTGCACAAAAGCTTTTCAGGGTTACTTAAGACAAAATCAGAGCCGTTATAGCAGCAGTAACTGTTTACACATCCAGCACACATGGATGAAACATCAGCCTTCATTTGCAATCATGTTCCTTGTTACCTGACAAGTGGTGGTCCAATATTTATTCTCCTTTTAGCTCTGTTTTGGTCTCCACCATCAACTGCCAAAGTACAAAATATAGGAAAGTTCTCTAGCATTTATTCAATGTTTTTTTTTCCACCAATACAGCCCTGATCCGTCGAGGCATGGACTCCACTAGACCTCTGAAGGTGTGCAGAACCTTTAAGTTCTGTAAGTTGCGAGGTGGGGCCTCCATGGATCAGACTTGTTTGTCCAGCACATCCCACAGATGCTTGATTGGATTGAGATCTGGGGAATTTGGAGGCCAAGTCAACACCTTGACCTTGTTGTCGTGTTCCTCAAACCATCCCTGAACCACGCAGTGTGGCAGGGCGCATTTTCTTGCTGATAGAGGCCACTGCCATTAGGGAATACTGTTTCCATGACAATGTTTAGGTAGGTGGTACGTGTCAAAGTAACATCCACATGAATGGCAGGACCGAAGGTTTCCCAGCAGAACATTGCCCAAAGCATCACACTGCCTCCCCAGGTAAGCGACGCACACGCAGCCGGCCATCCACGTGATGTAAAAGAAAATGTTATTCATCAGACCAGTCCGCCTTCTACCATTGCTCCGTGAACGTGTCTCCAGTTCGGATAGCTTTGGTAGCTGCTGACCACTGCAGACCGGGAACACCCCACAGAAGCTGCAGTCTTGGAGATGCTCTGACCCAGTCGTCAAGCCATCACAATTTGGTCCTTGTCAGGATCCACTGTGGTGTCATAATGTTTGGGCTGATCAGTGTAAGTTCAGGTTGTGTAATCAGTATCGGGAAGGAAGAAATGGTAAAGTAAAATCTCTAAACTGCTTCCCGATCACTCTTTATCTGCGGTCATGTGTTAAAATCTGATAGGTCCATAAAAAGCAAGAGCAGCTTTCTGACTTGAAATTCAGAATGTTTTACACACCAAGACGGTTGCATCTTTTTTCCTCCATTTAATTTTTTTTCAACCTAATGACCCGTTTTATTTGTGAACCAGTGTGAGCTTGTTAAAGGATTAAGGTTATCTGAAGGATACAATCTTTTAACCAATTTTCAACCTCAGTCCTATCATGCTATTAGGGGGAGCTAATGCCATTATGGTAGAGAAAAAATACAGTTTGGCTCTGTGCCTTTGGAGGACGCTATCTGCTTCTCCAATGGGTCCTGGAAAACCTACGGCAGACGTAAAACGCGTCATCTGGCGGAGGCCAGGGAGCTCGCTAAACTACACTTCCTCAATCTAGGACGCCCGCCTCCGATGTCATGTCTCGTTAAAAATCATCAGGTTTGAAATGTAGGCTGCAGACCTGACGTTCTTTTAGTCGACCCACCGGTATATTCTCGTTGTACTTCGGTTTCTGTCCCGCTCTGAGCCGTTGCCTGCAGCGATCAATGTCCTTGACTGGAAACAGTAGTATCACTCCAGCGTCTCTCGCTGGACCATTCCTTTCAGAGGGAGGGGCGCAATGCATGCTGGGTGTTGTAGGAATGTAGAAGGGGCGAAACCACGAGCTGTTTGTACAACTTTCTCCACAACTATGGCGCCAATTTCAAATATTATTGCTTCTATCGATTACAGAGAACACCAGCTTTGACTGACAGTGGCTTTTTTCAGTCCACTGCCTGTCATTAATTATCAGATACAGTATGAGCACAGATGGTGTATTGTTCTATACCCTATACTAAAAAAAGGCTTTATATATCACATATAAACTCACATAATAAACACAAAGTTTTTAAATACACAAGCTCTTAAATACACCAGGAGCTGGATTATATCACCCTCATCTGAGACTTTGCACACTTCATTAAACTGTATGTATAGAAGGTTGCATTTCATAAATGCATTATAACTAACACACAACACTTTGGCTCGTATGAATTAATAGGGCAGTCATGAGACAGTATAATTTAATGTAGCATTAAATTGTGTTATACGACTGTGCAACAGACACTTAATGACATGGAGGCATGATGAGAGGTTGTCCCCAGTAGCCTATAGAAAAGCTTTGGTTCTGCTCTGCAGTGGTCGGGGAAAACTCCAAACACACCCGCAAGACAGATTTTCCTCCATGCATCAATTACCAGACTGCCCATGGTGATTTATGTAAGCTGAAATTGTTTACTAAACACAAGTGCCTATTATGCAAAATGCATCATGCTTAATTAATCTTTGCTGCAGTGAGAGTGTCTTGCGGTGTAAGCATATTAAATCATGAGTCACATCAGCTTGAACTTAAGTAGAAACATATCACCGCCGCTCTGCTTTTGGCTCATGAGAGAGTAATAATAGAGTCTGAAGATTTGCGAGAGAGTATTATTACATGTTTTATTCATATTGGTTTTAGTTGCACGACATGTTTATGTGGATTTGATACATTTTGGTAATTTAGTTCTTTCACTCATTTAGTTATGAAGACATAGTTCAAGCAGAGCCCCTGCCTTTAGTTGCTGACTTATACTTATGGGCGATAAGGTGAGGGGACCACAGGTATCTCCATAGTATGAACTGTATGACTTTTAAGTATAAATAAGCAGATTTTGTGCAACAGTAATTTAAGTATTCCTCATATTGTTTTGCCAGGACAACAGGTGGCTCTTACAGGAGGAACTTCAAAAAGCAGCAACACATCTTTGTCCAGCATGTCTCTTTGAGATTTCTGTGTGTGCACATCAGCCATCTGGTGGTAAAATACAGTTACTACAAATGTAGTTAGGTGTTCATCAGCCCTGCTCAATTATTCATTAAGAAAGGACAAATTTGAGAATCTAAATTTCACATTTATAATCTTAAAAGACAAGAAGGATGTTGTTTAAATAAACACATTGTTGCATTTTACAACTTTTATTTTATTCTGTGAGACTCTCCTGAATTAAATTAGCCTAAACAGCCTGTTAAACTGAAGTATGTGTGTGCTAAATCATTAAAGAGCTGGATTTGGATTGGTTTGGGTTGTCAGTTAAAGAGGTCTGGCTTACATGATGGTAGGCGTAGTCATTGCTAGAGTAATACTTATCAGGGTCAAGAGAGGTGGATCCTTTCCCTGCATGCTTAGTGCTGAATGCATAACTGCATTGCAAGTATATTACTTATTATAATAATAACAGAGAAATAGGTAGTCTCTGCGGTAGCTTGCTGTGGCACATCCAGTATCTGCCAGGAGTAATATTAGGGCCTGCAAGGGGGACTGCCAGCAGCTACTGCGACCTACCGGGACCTGCCAGAGCTGTAGTGACACGTAGGGTGGCTACCCTATTATTAGTATGTTATATTAGAAGTAATAGTTACATTAGTAGTTGCTTTGTTCAGGGAAGCTCCAGGGGCGCTACCAAGACCTGCCAGGTCTGTGCAGGTCATAGTAGCTACTGGCAGTTCCCTTGCAGGTCCTGGCAGTCACCAGAACTGTCACTACAGCTCTGCGCAAGTCGCGGTAGCTACTGGCAGTAGCTACTGGCAGGTCCTGGCAGCTACCAGGTGTGCCACAGCAAGCTACCTCTATTACAGTTGAGCTTGCCCTTGCTGGTCACTTCTTGCTTTTCACTGGGCCAGTGATTATATTGGCCTAAACATAAACACCCTCAAACAACCCAACTTAAACAAGGGTGCAGGCTTTCTGTTGCCCTGCACATATATTAACTGTTATATCTCTAGCCTCTTACAATAGAGTCAGAATGCAAATGAGCCACATGCATAAAGCCGAGCAGCTTTGTGAAACAATAACTCACTGCCCCTGAGCCCCACATGGTGTTATGTTCATGCAATACTTCAGCCTTCATTATATATGGAGGAGAAATCCTGGCTGCACGCTGTTAGATCTGACAAATGTCAATCCAGGAGGCTAATACGCTGCACGGCCCATTTGACAAACATGCTGGTTTCTTTCGAAACTAAATGAGGGTTCACTACTGTGTACACACCCATTGGTTACAGTTGCTATGGATACCCTGTCATTCAAATTCATCAGCGGTCCACAGTGCTGGAATATGACATGATTGGCTCCCAAACACTGCTAATCATGTGTTTCTGCCAGATTGTCTCCCTCTATTAGAGTCGTTCATGTTGGCCAGCTGATGCTCATTGTTTTTCTTACAGCGTCAGTTTACTTAAAACAATAGCACCCAATGAGACGGTACTCCGTCTAATACTACATATTCATGGCAGCTTTAACACATTAATCAAACTCATTCATTGGAAGTGACAACTGGCTACTTTGCCAAATATTGGTCTTGCACAAAATCTATTTTATGGTCATTTTAGACTCGCTGCAGTTATAGCAGCTGTAACGGGTTTTTTTTCCATTTGGGGGAAGTGGAAAAAGCTGTTCACGCAACACTGACATATTATCACCTTGAAAAGCAGACGTGTTATTTGAGCCATTGCCTGTTTAAAAATCCAGCAGAGAAAACATCAGCCTCCATTTACAGTCATGTTCCTGGTGAGTCAAACATATACTCTCCTTTTAGCTCTGTTTTGGTCTCCACCAATGACTGTATATAAAGATGGACAACGCGTCTCCATGTACTCTCATTGTACAAGATTGAAGCCAAATACTCGAGACCGGTGCTGCCATCTTGCGGTTGTGACGTTTTTTGGAGCCAAAGACAGCGCAGTGAAGATCGGTGGGTGGAGCCGCCGTACCCACTTCCGCTAACCAAAACACACACACTTAAATTACCAAAAAAACCAGCAAGGATCCCGCACAACTTCAATGACTGTAGTGATCTCCTCTCACCGTTCCTCCTCTGCTCTGCTAATCCGAAACAGATCGGCTCCTTTTTTTTACAGCATCAAATAACTAAATTAAAATAAACTCCCCTTTTTCAGAAAAATGAACACTTGGTCGTAAATCAGCATGATAAGAACTAACTATAATGACAGAAACCATGTTTGAGAAACATTTATTTGAAGTGTATTTTGATTTTATAGTTTGACTCATGTCCCATCTGTTAACATGGAGGAGGTGGGCCTTATGACCTATACTGCAGCAAGTCAGCAGGGGGAGATAGAGATGTTTTGGCTTCACTTTAATGAGCTGTCACGTCGTCCATCTTTCCACCAACACCTGAGAACAACACTGGACTCTCTCGTTGCTTAATGCTCAACTATTTTCACGAGCTTCTGAGCTTTAAATTTTTAAAAGCAAACCAACAGAAATGGTGTGCCTAATAATAGGTTGAAAAATAAACCATTGTGCACCTGAGGCTTACAAAAGCTGTGTAAAAGGTGTCTGTGGGCTCTTCAATATGAGCGACACATTTGAGACGATGCTTTTAAATCAATTGCTAATATAGAAATATAGATTCGTGCAGCTTTAATTGGAGAATGCACCATTTAAACACATTTTGTGCATACTTGTTTGGAGGACATTCCTTGAGAAACTGCACGTAATACAGCGTGACAGCTCTCCCATTAAAGTGGAGTGACATCCACTGATAGGGATGTTGAAACATTGGAGGTAGTTGTGAAAATTCATCTTTCTCTAAAATACAATTTTGATAGCATTATATATATAAACGGTATATAGCCTACATGTAGTTTGCAATTGTTACTGGTGGATTTCTCTGAGATCGTCACACTGTAGGACTTAACAAATGAAAGCATAGTCTGTCAAGGTTAACAATTTCTCTCTCTAAAGTAATGTTAGTGGTGCCTTAGCAACCCTTCCACCCACATTTATCACTGTCACTACACATGCTCATTACTGGTGACCTGCATGATGTTGGTGACGTTGTACTACTTAAAGCTCTGAACACACACGCCCATAAATAGGCCGATAATCATACTTACATTTGGTGAAGCTGCAGCTTATAATCTTCCCTCCAAACCACGTTCCAGTAATCCAGATGTGTTTAAAGTTCCTCTTTAGCGGAATCGATCGATTGATTAGCAGGACAGCATGAGGGCGACGGCAGAGTGGCTGCTACTCACTCGGGTCCATCTCTTGATTGAATTTCCATCGCGGTGCAATTGTATCACCGGGTGCTCCGACTGCAGGAGGGAGAGGACACAGGTCACTACACACCACTGGGTTCCACTTTCTGCGCAGCCTGAGGGGGGCCTCAATCAGCGGCAGAGAAATTGACAGGCTGCGCACAAAAGCTCCCTTGAGAGACACCCTGAATGATTGAGGCCTTTCACACACGTTAAACACAGGATACACGCAAGCTTACACAACTTTACAATGACACTATAGAAAAAATAGTTAAACGACACAGAGAAGCTCACCTTTTCCTCAGAATGATCCCAAATGTTTTTTCTCTCCCCAGCAAAATAAAACTTTTCCAGCTTGTTGCGTCCACCGTGATGTGTTGAATGAAGGACACAGGATATCCCCGGTTAACCTGAGAGGAATGCATAATTCAGAAAGAGTATCGCTGTTACTTTAAGCATTCACAGCCATCAGGTTACACAGACAGGAGACCACTTTCCTTCAGCGTTAACCCAGACTTCTCAACAGGGAACGCAGAACATTATTCTCCTTAAATTGGCCTCTTGTGAAATGTAAAAACACATTTTTCATTAGCTGTTATCTTTTTCCCCCCGTGCTAGGTGCTAACACAACAGGGTACATGGGAACACCAAATTCTCATTAACGCTAATGAGGACGCCAAAGCAGGAATTATGCAGCGTATGGGAATATAAAAGCATTCAAATACATCCAAGGCACTAACTGTCAAAACATTTAGCGCAATTTTCTGCCAGTGTTTACTTATTTTTTTGCATCTTCTTAAGTGCAATAAAGGCTAATGCATCAGAAATAATTGTGCAGTGCTGTGATAGCTTTCTAAGTATGAGCTCCCTCTGAGGTTTTGCTTATTTTCCCAGCCCTTATGAGAAAAATATAATTAGAACAATTCCTCTATTTGACATGAGAAGTTTTCAACATTTGTTCATACAGCAACGTCCCATGAGAGTTTAATCAGACAGGTTTGTGCTGATGCAATATGTGAACAAAGCTACAGAATTATTGTGTTTGTTTTGATTGATTATTAATGATCGAAGGTTGACACATATTTATGTATTCTGTTTTACACCATTGGTACTATCAGTAATAGTAGTAGTAGTAGTGCTCCTTACATAGAGGTTGTGCTTGAACCTGACCTTGTTATTCGTGCCGCCCATGAAATGAGTCATGTAAACAGACCCTCTGTGTTCCAACATAATTCGTCCTCCATGCTTTAGAGTGCAGCTGTGTCTTTGCACTACTGATATTGCCTCTGTTTATCCCGTCTATTGTGTTTTCCCACATAAACGGTGGCAGAACTGAAATTGTCTGAGGATGTATTTCAGAATAAGCTCTTTAGCATCACCTACTGCTCTTCAGGAGAATTACAGGCACCCAACCTGATGGCTATAAGAAGTTATCCAGACATTTGTGGGAGAGTTATTTTTAGCTGGATGCACAAAAGTAAGTGTGTATAAAAGGTGGAAACTTACTGGACAAAAAAGGGCAGAGCTGTCTTTTAAGAAAATTCCTGCTGGGACAAAGGCATACGATGCATTTAGAATAATTTTGCTGCTGCACTTTCTCTGAATACATTTTTTATGAACATGTGGTAAAAACATAATTCCCTCTCATCTTAATCTCTGAACCAGCCATACACACCCAAACTTCCAACTCTAGCTTGGCAATGAACATGACCAGAGATTTGATTTGGTCTGGGCCTGCAGGAAAACTGTAGTTTCACCTTATGTCCACAAGATGGCAGTGTGCTTCACTGATTTACCTTCAAAACGTATATTCAGGAGTTGATTTTTCTACACTTTCTTGTTGCGTTGCTCTCTAACCTAAGAGACCTCCTACATTTGGCGGATTTAACCTACATAAAGCAGCAGGGACTAATTACATGTAATGCAGTAGGGTTTTATGAGCAGCTGTTTCTTTTCAAAGCTTTTAAACTTCACCAGATTCATTAGCATGTGTAGCTTGAATGGAAACCACATGTACCACATAGCTAACAGTAAAACAATTTTAAAAGGACGTTAGAAAACGTTCAAAGTTCATTATTTTCTACACAACATTAAAAATAGACCGAGGTAGTACTCAAAGGCAACATGATTTTGTGCTTTAGCCTAAAATTAAACAGAGGAACCACCCTATTACTTTCACACAAATGATAAAGAATCCTAAAAAGCAAACAAAAAAACATCTGACTTAATATTATTAAATTAATTACTGCTTATTAAACACTATAACTGTGTTTTACAGTGATGATTAAGCCCACCTCCTCTGGCAGCAGTGAGAGCACATGAGTCCACAGTGGGCAGGGAGGCAGCAGCAGCTCTGCGGCTCGTTCCTGCTTCACCACACCGCGATTGGACGGAGGAAGTCACGTTGTCCTGAAGCTGTCAGTCTGATGCTGCACCATTGTTCCCCGAGCAGCCGGAAGGAGAGCTTGTTAAAGCGCTGTTAGATGCGACAGTTGTGCCGGTTAGTGGTACACTACTGTACTCGGGAATCCTTTTAATTACATTTTTTTACTGATCTGAGAGCGGTGGAGGATTTCCGCGGAGGAAACGCGTGACATGATTTAGGGGGAAAACTGTGAAGTCCATTCAGAGAGGGGCGTCATTGACTGGCTGCATGATTGTAACGCAATGAATGGTAAGTATGGGACATCTTAGGTGAAAGGCCTGTATTTTAACACATGTACATTAATGATAAACAAATACAAGCCATAATACGTCTTTTCTCTGTTGCATGCAGTCTTTTCCCCTTTTTTTATGTGTGCCAGCTGTTGTGTCATACTCAAAATGTTGTGAGCTGCCCCTAAAGGGTCCTTTTGTCAAACTCTTGTTTGCATTACACCTTAGCAGCCACTCTACTTACTGTAGTCTTCAAATACCTAACTTATTCTGAAACTCCACGTTTTCTTTGTTCCATTTGACATTTGATTGACACAAAAGGATCACTATCCATGTGTAGCCCAGGTATGACACAGACACAGTGGTGCATGTTAGAGCTCCTATCCCTTTGTGTATTATTTTCCGGGTCGCACATGTCATGCAGGCTACTAACTGCATTTTAAGCCAGCTGACTGGTATAAGGCCAACTGGCTGAGAGCAAACAGACCACATGGAGCAGAGAGTCTGGTTCCCCCCGCAGAGCAGAGCCTCCTGCAGAATGGGCAGAGGAGGCAGAGAGTCTGTTCCCCCTCCTGTCTCCCCTCGGGGATCCCCCTCCACCTCCACCTCCACCACCAGCCCCCAAGCTATAAAAGGAAAGAGTGGCTCACAAAGAGATTTAGATAAAGCTCTGTCAATCATGCATACAACAGTGCTGGAATTGCAGGACAAACCTGTGTGTCCTGTTGATAACAACATATGATGCCTCAAAAGTCACACTTAAAACTATAATATTATGCAAACAGTAACTCTCACACTGGCTGCGGGGTGAAAACAAGTTCTATCTTGTCTTTTCTTTACAGAGCCGAGGAGGGTTCCTGCAGTCTAATATATTTCACGAAAGGTAAGATCACATCTCCATCCTCTCTGTCTGAAATATCAGTCTCCACATCACATTAACATATTGAATTCATGCCTGCAAGATAGAATCTCGCACAACTGTTGCTACGCTGCCACAAAAGACCTTCTGATAACGAGATATGATGTGATGCTGATGCAGACAACAGTGTTTAGTCAATACACACAGCTGCGCTATTCTCACTGGATTATATTAGAGAGATGCCTCTGATATGAAAATGATGAAAAGAGGACCTATTTTTTCAGACTTTGGTGACTTACATGTTTGATATTTATTTTCTTCTGTAAATGAAGCATCAGTGCTACAAAAGTGGGACGTTTCCAAGACCGACTGATGAGTTTTTCTCAGTTTTAATGCATTAATTTAATCAAAAGATGCATTAACTGTCTCTTTGTTTATATATATTATAGGATTAATATAACTGCATCATACTCATCTCCTGATTTCTTCATTGTTCCTCTCTTGTTAGAAAGAAAATGCAGCATCAACAGTCCATAACTGTGCAAAAGCATGCAACCAAACATGCACTCAACCGTTCCCATCTTTGTGATTGAGATCTGAAAGTGTGTGTGCCTGTGTGTGTTTGGGGAGTGGGGGGGGGGGGGGGGCTGTCTTCTTGAGACTGTTTTTTTTCCTCCTCGATCCATCTGCTTCCTCAGTCTATCAGCAGCGTGTCCTCAGAGGAGCAGAATTTAATTAGTACATGTGGCACCGAGTTAAAGGACATTGAAACATTAAGTAGATGTATTTACTTGTGGAAAAAGCGGCATCATTAAGCCGGCTTATTTGAATAAGTGATTCAGCCGTGCTGCTGTTACATACTGTAGCACAGATGGCTAAAGCCTGATAACAGTGAATGTGCTCCATTAAAGATTCACAGGAAAGGTGTTGTGGTCTAACAGCGCTGAGCAGAGTCTCTTCGCAGGAGGCGGCCGAGGCTGAATTGAATGCACACTAAAGGTTCACAAGCTCACTCAATCAATTTGGCTTCCTTTTATGTGGAAGCAACAAGGATTCATGGCTTTAAGCCTGACCCGCAGGTCTAGACAGATTTACAGAGCGAGGTCAAAGTTCAGATTGTAAAGTGATGTTGGGAGGACTTGCTGCATTTCAATTTACATTACGCGAGGACTCATCTGCCAGAGTTGTAAATGTTATTGTTCTATAACAAGCGTAATGGAGTTTCCCATGTTATACACGTTGTTTGACATCTCACGCTTCTGTAGGATAAGTCAAATGTTCCTAACAAACATTACTGAGTGTCTCTTTTAAATACAGTTCCCTTTTTTTTGCTTAACAAAAAACAAACTCCTTAGAATTGTACTTACTGCGGTAATAATACAATAGGATAGAAAATACTATGCAAAAGGCAGTAATTTGTCTTTAACTTGTGTGTGCCAATATACCCTATAAAACACGCTTGAAACACAACATATATATAATAAAACAGATACAACAGAGCAACATTAAAGGAGGGCACCAGGTTCGTAATGGTGAATATTAAAGGGCTGTTCAATAATAGTATAATAAAGTTCTATGTGCAGTGTGAGGTAGCAGACTGACTTTAAAGTGTCCTTATTGAGAAAGATATTTTATGGCAACTGGGACGAAAGATTTTTTATATAATATTTTCTAATGGGGATTTGTGTTAATCAATCAATCAATCAGTCAATCAATAGTTAAATTAATTATTAAATAAATAAAGTGTACAGAATGTCAGAGAAAGCCCTCCCTCAACAACAGTCCACAAAAATATGTCAACGGTTTAAAATGATAAACCATAAGAATTCAACTACAAAAACAAGTACTCACAAACGTAGCGTTACTCATAAATCTCATATTCCTTTACATAATTGTTACTATTTGTTACTTCTATTCTTCCACCAGTCACCGTGGAAAAAAGAGAATATATAAAATGTTTTCCTCAAATTTGCAGCTTTTCCGCTCATGTTAAGTGTTATTTTCTGACCTTAAAAGCTCCTGTGAGGAACTTTCCGTTTGTGTTGATTTTGGCGCCCCCTGTGGACAAAGCCGTACCTCTTATCTCTTTGTTGATTTTGTCCTGTACATGCTTAAGTGGTGTTTTTTAACAAATAATCTCATCCTGCTTTCTTTAACAGTCATATGTATCACTTAAAAGTTTTCTGCCCTGGAAAATGTAAACAAAGGCAGCGTGCAGTTAATCGCTTTGTCTGACACCTACCCCCCGCCAGCAGCTTCAGGCATTAAAAATAACTATATAGAAATAATCAATCTTGTCGCTGATGGTCTGGTTTGCTTTTGTAGGTCATATAGAGACATCAAAATTAATTTCAGTCTGTTTCGTAACCAGCGAAAAACTCCTCACAGGAGCTTTAAATGAGACATTAAGTCTTTCAAGGGATTTTGTCCTGTTAGGTTTGATAAGACGAGCAAGCTAACAGGCTAGTAAAGGCAGCTACGTTGTGTTCTCGTAACAGTTCTCTGTCATACACCTCGTCTTATCATGCTTTGCAAACAAAGCAGACTTTGGATGTGCTCGACTGTTGTGTTTTTGCTGTAACAATGTTAACGCTCCTCTCTAGGCAAGGTCACTGTTTACTCCGTTAAATCGGAGTAAATGTGCACTATTCCGTGTAATTTTCATTGGTTTTACTGTACGCATTCTTTCTGCCAAATGAAAATCACAGGATCAGTGACGTCGTGAAGCTCGTAGTGTGAACTAATATGAGCCTTTTAGATCAGAGAGCAGCTCTGTGTGTCTCTGCAGGGTTCATGGCTCCAATTTAGAAGCTTTGATGTGACTCTTTTTGTGTCTTTGGCTCCGTCCTGGCTGAGCTCGCTCACGCTTCAGGATTGTGCTCTCTCGAGATGTTGCCATGACACCTCTTTAGGGTCGTTTATTAAGTGTTAGAAAAACGACATCTTTTTCTGACATAGGTTTTATTGTCAGTGCATGGTATGTCACTATTATATATACTTTATACAGACAGTTTCAATGTTACAGAAGAGCTACAGAAGATTTTTGGAGAAAATTATTGCAGATTTTGCCATTTATATCCATTTAGACTAGAGATAGATTCAAACAGTTTCAGTGGTGGAGCTTAAGAAGTTTCTTTATTAACTTTAAATCTAAATACTTTTTTAATGTTGAAAAGGTTTTAGACCAGTTTTCAAGGGCCTTCCAGGGGCTACAGCTAATCTTAGTTTAGCAAATGTAGTAATATAGTGTGCAGATGTTTTGATCTTTTTTTATTACAGCACAATCATCCATCATCTATACCGCCTATCCTGTACCGGGTCACAGGGGTGCTGTCATTGGGGCGAGAGGCTGGGTACACCCTGGACTGGCCGCCAGTCAATCACAGGGCTGAGACACACATCCTTTTCACGCTCACACCCACACCTACGGGCAATTTAGATTCACCAATGAACCTAACGAGCATGTCTTTGGACTGTGGGAGGAAGCCGGGGAACCAGGAGGGAACCCACGTGCGCACAGGGAGAACATGTAAACTCCACACAGAAAGGTCACCTGCTTCCAAACCGGGATTCGAACCAGGAACCTTCTTAGCTGTGAGGCGATAGCGCTAACCATTGCTAACCACAGTATCTTCTTGTTTTATAGTGCATATTTTATAAAAACGCAAGGCAAAAATGTGCCCCCCATCGACATTGTGCGAAGGATAGGTGAAAATTAAGATCATATCATCCACAATCTCAGTTAATCATCTCACAGACTCATGTATACCACAACTTTACATTTCTTAAATAACGGTCTGTTAAACCAGACTTTTACCATAAAAATGGGGGGAAAAAACCACAGACAGAATTTAAGATTCTAACCAACAACACGCAGGATACGATCCTTTAAATCAGGTGTGCGTGCTGGAGAACATCACCAACGTTGATTTTCTGTGGGAAGTCTTTTTATATCCCTCTAATTCACTATATACTTGTATCACATGCAGAGCTGGCCTACTTCCTGAATTTCCTCAGATAACACTGCAAATGTTTTTGCATATTAAACCTAATTCAAGATCTCCACATGATTCTGGCACTATATATAAATGATAAGGCTTGTCTGCACAATCTGAACCCCACATCCCACAGCTTTCCCAGCCTGTGCGAGAGATGAAAGCGGCTCTGTCTCTCTGTGAAACGCTTCGGCAGCTCTTGTTTCTGCCAGCAAACCGGCTTCTGCGAACTTTCAGGTGGCATGGGAAAATATAGTCATAAATAAAATATAGCGGCATGAATAATTTAGGCGAGCATTGTGATTGACACGAGGGTGAGAGCACCTGATTATGCCTCGCGCTCTGTGTGACTTGAATTACAGCAAATCAAAACATTAGTCTGGATGTGGAGCTCGCTGGCTCGTACTTGTCTGCTCTGCGCTGTATTTTGATCTCTGCTTGTAACAACAAAGGCGGCTGAGACGCTGGATGAAATGTCTTGGCAAAGATTACACTTTTTAGCATGTAGCGCTGTGTCATTAGAACACTACTGGTGGTTTTTGGTTGGACAGAGTCAAAAGAAAAACAGAATCATGCAAGGAGTCATTCTGTGTTATTATTTCCAATTCTTCCTGCTTTTAAAGGATGTTAAAATCAAACGGGTGCAGCTACATGTGGAGCATTGTTGCAAGGGTCATCCTTTTGCTTTGGACCCATGTGGTTAATAAGAAACCGTGCTTCCTCTATTGTTCTGTGAGGAGGAAGAGCAGATCAATGCTTCCCAGCACCCCGGCTGTACACTGTAGCTGCGGGAGGGAGGCTGCAGCCGGCATCACCAGGCTGCAGCTTCTCCTCCGTGTGCTGAGTGCTGAGCAGTGGGCTGAACATTTTCTCCTCCCTCCCTCCCCTTCTCTCTCCTTCTCTCTCCCCCCTTCGTCTTTCATGTGTGTGTGGAGCAGATCTGTCTGCAGCCTCAGGCAAGTGCAAGTTAACAAATGTACAGAGCGCATGTGAAGGCTCATTTGCATAAATCTGTGGATGTCGCTACATCTCCTTAAATGGATTCCTTTGTGTTTGATTGTTGGATGTTTTTTTTTATTATTGTGCGTGCAGATTTCTGTCAAAGCTGGCTGAGTACATAATAATGACTGTATTTGACAATTAATGATATTTATTTGCAGAAATGATCCATCTGATCTTGATAACACTACTATAGAAAAGCAGCCCGAGCTTGTTGCTTTCACTGATCAAATTGCAGGTGCTTTTGCAGGCTAGGTGCAAATTTAGCAAGGGATTGGGCACACAGATTTTAATATGCAACATGCTAGCTTAAAAGCAGCATTTGCACATTGATTTTAGAAAATCTCAGGAGCTTTCTGCACTATTTCTTCCATGTATTGCATCCATTTCTGTGTGGTGTGTGGCCCCTGTGTGCACTCCAGGGAAATTTTGCAAATGACTGTTTATTGTGTCCTTCCTGAACATGACGGTAGCTCACACAGATTAAGGCAAAATGCCCCCTGACCAATCAGAAAACACGTCCTACATGTGGCCTGTGTGTGTGTGTGTGTGTGTGTTCTGTCAGAGGCAGGGATCCTCCACTGACATCATCTGTAGCTGTATAATCATCCAGGCCACAGCCTCTCCTCAGGGGAGTCCAGCTGAGACCTAGCCCCTCTCTCTCTCTCTCTCTCTCTCTCGCTCTCTCTCTGTCTGTCTATCTATTTATCTCTCTCTCCTCTCTGCCTAGCTTTCTCCCTCGCGTTCAAGGTTGCAGTGTATGGCAGGAGTGTGACACCAGTGATGGATGAGTTTGAACACAGCCTCAGACGACGGCTGCACGGCCCAGGATCTTCCGTGGTTTCGGGGGTTTCTCTCTCTGCTCTGTGATCCCATCAGTTTGTTCCAGTGGTTGGAATCGCAGCCTCAGTCACTCAGACGGGGTTCACTGCAATGAAAAAAAAAATGTCTCTCAAATTAAAACAATGAAAAGACTGATGAAAAAAAAATCTGCAGAGCCATCTGGGCTGTATGAATGTGTGTGCCATCACTGTGGAAACACAACTCGTCTGTGATGCGACCGGCCATATTGAATGGCATAGGCGTTTGGCAGACGCACACACAGCACAAATATGTAATCTATATTAATACAAACCAAGCCAACCCCTATTCCCCACTCTTATATTGGCAGTCGTTCAAGTATAATTTTCTGATGATCCTCCTGGAGGAGCTGTGTCTACTTTAGTTATGATACAAATAATTAGTGTACATATACTGTATGTAACTGTACTAATTATAGACTTACATGTATACCCGCAAGATTCCACGCCAATGCAGATGGGCGTCTATGTAGTGCAGGGGTGGTAACAGTGTGGACGGGTATTGTTGCTATTAGAAACAATAAAGCTACAATTAGAAAATCTCAGCAACGTCAAAAGAAAGCATGGGCTACTATAAGTGATTTGGTGTTGCTAATGTGTTAGCATATTACACAACCCAAAGACGCAGAACTACAAAGGTTGCTCACTAAGTCCTGCAGTGTGTTCACTGGCCTTTTTGATCTTCATCAACTCTTGTGCCGAGTCTTAAAGGAGCAGCTCGCCCCTGGAGAAAGCGCCTGTCAGTCAAAGCTGGTGTTCTCTGTAATCGATAGAAGCATTAATATTTGAAATTGGCGCCATAGCTGTGGAGAAAGCCGTACAGTTTGTGGTTTCGCCCATTCTACATTCCTAAAATACCCAGCGTGCATTGCGCCCCTCGCTCTGAAAGGAACGGCACAGCGAGAGATGCTGGAGTGAAATACTACCGTTTTTGCTGAAGGCAATGGCTCAGAGCGGTACAGAATCTGAAATATGACAAGAATATGCCCATGGATCGTCTAAAAAATCCTCTAGTCTGCAGTCTACATTTCAAACCTGACGATTTTGAACGAGACATGACATTGGAGGCGGGCGTCCTAGAATGAGGGAGAGTAGTTTTGCAATCCCTTTCCAGGACCCATTGGAGAAGCGGATAGCGTCCTACAAAGGCACAGAGTGATGTTAGATTTTTTTCCTACCATAACGGCATTATCTCCCTGTGATAGCATGATAGGACTGAGGTTGAAAGTCAGCGAACTGGCCTTAAGCTTTCTTAATGCTTAAAACTTTCCACTATTCACTTGTTCACTCTCAGTTGTTTCTTTCTAGCCAGGTAGTACACACTTGGCCTGCCTGAGTCAAGAGCCTAGTAACTGCACAGGGCTTTGAGGTAGTTTTGGCTTAGTGGTTAGTTACACTTGGTATTGTAACTGGCCCAAAAATATTTTTACCCACACTCAGTCACTAAAAAGGATTAGCTGAAAAAAAGATTAGGGCCCAAAATGTGGAAACCCACTTAAGCCTGAAAAACCTCTTGCTGTATTCTCCGATGGTAGCAGCTTGTGTCAAAATGAATGAGGTGATGTTTTGGAATGCTTTACCCAGTTTTTCTCAATACATCCACGGGCTACCAAGATAGCTGCACAGGCAGCATGAAAACTTTGAAACTCAACCATCCAGTCTGATTCCCTGCCAGTGAATAATTTGATTGTGTTTCAAAGCTGCACCACCGAATGTCAATACAGTGTTCGAAATGTCACTAAATGCGAGTCCAATGATTCCGGTGGAGTGCATGTTTTCAGTTGACTCCTCTGGTGTGGCTTTGGCAAAAGCCTGCTTGTAAAGCTGCTATGATGATGGTCTCTGCATCAGTATTTGCTCTAAGGGGAGAAAAACCTGTCGAAATATGCAAATATTTCTGTGGTTCATGTGGGGATGTGGCACAGTCCCGAAGAACTTCTATCTAATTTCTGTTTTTGGCCGAAACAAGAATCATTAGGCCTTTGGAAAGACCCACTGGGTACACTGCAGATCCTTTTGAATGGAGGCAGATGGCAATATGACCGTAATGCTGCAGCTCCATAGTAAAGCTGTAATTTGCAACTGATGGAGAACCTCGGCCTTAAGCTTGAACCCTTGTTGGTTGAAGAACGTGTCATCTGTTTGATATGATATTTGAACATACTGTGAGATTGCTGTGTTGGGAGTTGAGGTTGATAATGGCCGTGATGAAGGTGATGGGCAGGGTGGGTGCAGTGATTCATTCAGACTTGATTCACTTCAGCTTCTGCCATCAGAGGTTCTGAGTCATAACCAATGACGCTCTGATATGTTGTCATGAAGCCATGCACTTCACACAAATGTTTGTGAGCTCACCGAGGGGTTTATGTAATTATTGCTTTGAAACCTTTTACATTTACACCCTCTGGAGGTACTCTATCGCTTATGTTGTGCCAAGGACCCTGGAAATGTTGCAGGTTTTTGAGTGAAGAATGTATGGCACTTTAAATGATCCTCCTTCAACTTTGTTTATGAGCTTTAAAACAGAAAAAAAGCATGTTTACCTATAACTTGCATATGAAAGAAAATCACATTTTGTTGTCCATCTGATACTAATACCAGTCTTGGTATTGGTATCGGTATCTGTATCGACATCGAGATCGAGATCTGGATCATATTTGTATCAATCTTGACATTGACATCGGTATCGGCAGTGACATTGGTATTAGTATCAGCATTGGCATTGACATCGGTTTCAGTTTTGGTATTCACCACTGACATTGTTATCAGTGTCAGTATAGGCATTGGTATTGATATCGACATAGGTCAGTGTCTGCATTGGCATTGACATAGATATCAGTATTGGCATTGGCATTGACACTGGTATCAGTATTAGTATCTGCATCAAGATTGGTATCAGTATCGGTTGGCATCGGCTGTGATATCAGTATTAGTATCAGCAGTGACATTGGCATCGTTATCAGTGTCACTATCACCATTGGCATTGTTATCAGTATCGACATTGGCATTGACATCTGTATCAGTATATGTATTGGCATCGGCATTGACATCGGTATCAGTATAGACATCAGCATTGACATCGGTATCGGCCTCTAATACTGTCTAAAATGCAGTATCAGTATAGTCAAAGCTAGCAAAGTTTCAGCAATCAGTGTTTTTCCACCAATATTTGTCTTGCAATTATATAGGAGGGGTACTGGGTATAGGCCGATATTCAAACCTAGCTATCATAATCTGTATCAGGAAGATAAAGTGGTATCAGAACATCTGTATTTGCTGTGACAGCTAACAGCCCTCCTCATTTTGCTTAAACAAGTTAAAAACAACAGGACTCTGTTTGAAGATGCCGATAAAAAACACATTTTAGAACTCACCTTTCATCTGTTACCGTGGGAGTCGGGCAGGTCTTTTGCATATGACCTCAATTACAGTACGAGTACACAAATGATTAATTCTAAATCTCCTCTTTGTTTATTTTCGCCTGCTTTCTTTCATTTCCTTCACAGAAATCTAAAGCCCCTTGAAAGTCAGAGCAAATATAGGTCAGCATCACTGGAGCAACGGTGTAACAAATGCCATGTCTCCAGCTTAGGTTTTGCATTTTTATGTAATAGGGTAGCATGTATGTGATGTGATGCTCAGGGTGAAGCATTAAAGGAATGTGGATCAGGTGGTCTACTCATACAATCCAAGTTTGTGGAAGAAGTGATTAATAACAAGGTTAAAAAAATATACTGTTTGATATGCTTTTGTAATTTCATTTAACAGTTTCCTTGTAGTTATTTTCTCAGTGGAATTTTAACCTTTTCTTTAAAGTTTTATGATCAAAGTAATTTATAATTAAAAACACACAACAGATTTTGACTTTGTAAAAAAAGGACAGAGTTCAATCAGCTTATTTTTTTGTTGGTTTCTAATAGCTTAAGAAGTGGGGAATGTGATTGTAGATTATTCCAGGATTCTTGGAAAGCTTATTTAACAACACACGCATAGGTTAATATTGTTTGGTCACAATTATTAAACCTGCTGGGTTGGAAGTATTTAAAACGGTGCAATTTGGGAACCATAGTTTATCCTAGACACTTGTATATAAATGGTAACACCAAAGACAACTTCTTTCTTTGAAACAGAATGCACTTGTTATCGCTGAAACTGTGGTGGTCCATACCTGATATTTATACCTAATGGTGCTGCTACAGTAAAGTAGTTGGTGATCCATTTGTTTGTTAGTAAGTTGCTGTACTGAGTTTATGTGATGTGTGTTGGTACCCCCTCGAGAAAAAGTTTCGCTAGAGACGGTAGATTTGCTTTAGATGGTAGCTGTGATGAAAATCAATCGTCAGTTGAATGTTTTTCAACCGACTAACTGATTAATCGACTAATATCAAGGGAGAAATAACTCTTCCTGTGAGCTACACAAGCAAACATTACATCATAATGGAAAATAATTGTGTAATTATAAACCCAAGGCAAAAGGGAACAAAACATCATGTGTAATACAATAACAACAAAGCAAAAATCAAATTCATGTAGTCAGATATCGACTTGCCATTTGGTATTTCTCTGAACTCTTCTTGAAAACTGGTTTAACTTTAAATTAAATGTGTAATGTCTGATGGCAAATTGTTCCATGTTTCAGCCTCTGTACAAAACAGTAGCTTGCCCAGCCTTCATTTTTAGGGTTCCTACATCTCGTCCCTGCTGCATGTGCATTGTTATTCACATTGCTTGTTCTTTAGTTCTTATGATTCATCCATAATAGCCGACTGTAATCTTTGAGTGCTCAGCACAGTCTGTCAGAGAACAGTCAGTACGCTTCTACTGGCTTCATGTGCTCAGAGTGCATATTTAAGAGGAGCCTTTTCAATGGCAAAAGTCACTCCAGGACAGAAAATAATCCCCTAAATAATATACTATTCCCACTACTACTAGCCTACCACCACTTAAACTAAAGCTACTATATTTATCCGTGAAGCATGTTGTGCAGAAATGCAGCTCAGGTTGCTTGAAAAAAAATCTTTAAGTATGAAAGACTTAATGAACATGTTGCTGCAAGGAAGAAAGGATATGTGCAGAGAGACAACGAGGCTGGAGGAGGAGTGCGGCGCTGTCGAGGAGAGTTCAGTGAGGTCGTTTTAGAGGATGCAGAACGTTGTAGGGTTACAAGACTATAAATATTGACTTTACCGGACCTCGTCAATTGAAATCACAAAACTTCAGAGCCATAAAAAATGCATGTGTGAGTTTTGTTGTGAACTGTCCTGGTCCACTGTATGCTGTGTTTGTGCTTCTAAATAGTCGTTTGTTTGTAAAGCCTGCTCATGAGGCTTTCAGACTGTATAAAAGCCTTTGAGGCTTAAAGTTATCCTGTAGCAGGAAGGACCTTTTATGTGCACATACGGTCCAATCGAGTGTAAGAATGATATAATGGCTCTCTGACTGCACAATTATGGCCCGACTCTCACTCTGCTGCAGAACTTCCTGGCAAAGGAAGTGTTGGGGAGCACATCCACTCATGCATTCAGTACAGTGCTGACAAATCTTATTTCCTGTGGATGTGGTCGTAAATGTGGACATTTCTTCATCTGATTTGCTGTGCTAATTTACTGTAATAAAATAGCTAACAATTGTAGCAACATTTTTATATAAACTATGTTTGATGTTCTGCAGTTTACTTGTCTGTAGATTTCCTTTACGCTTTTATTTTGTAGTCTTAATTCTAGCGGTTGAGGCAGTATGATATATATTGATATTTACTCGTCTGGTCTGATTTGTTATGCTAATTTACTGTAAAAAAAAATCTACTATCGCCAATTTTGACAACATTTTTATATAAACTATGTATAATGTTCTGCAGTTTTCTTGTTTTTAGAATTCTTTGAGCTTTTATTTTGTGGTCTTTGTTGTGGTGGATGAGGTATTACGCTTATATTTCCTGGTCGCTCTGATTTCTAATGCTAGTTTTCTATAAAAAGCTACTATTACCAGTTTTGCCAGCATATTATACAAACGATGTCTGATATTCAGTGTATATTTTTTTGTCTTTGAGCTTTTATTTTGTAGTCCTAACTCTGGTGGATGACGTAGTACACTGTATGCTGACATTTCTTCTTCTGTTATGATTTCTCATGCTTATTTTTCTGTGATAAGCTACTACTGCTAGTTTTACAGTTTTATTTTGTAGTTTTAATTCCAGTGGATGAGGTAGTTTAAGATTACATTTCCTAGGCTGCTCTGATTCCTTATGCTAATTTTGTGAAAGCTTATATTAGCCGTTTTGACAACACTTTCAAACAATGTGTGATGTTCTGTAGATTTTTTTGTCTATAGAATTTTGGTGAGCTTTTATTTTGTAGTCTAAAATCTTCTGGATGAGGGAGTAAATGCAGATTTTTTCCTTAAATGTTCTGACTTCTTGTACACATTTTCTGTAAAAGGCTACAGCTACAAGTTTTCCAACATTTTTATACAACCAATGTTTAATGTTCTGTAGTTTTTTTTAATCATTAGAATTCCTTTAAGCCTTTTTTTGTAGTGTTTATTCCTCATAATGAGGTATATGCTTATTTTTTTATCTGCTCTGACTTCTTATCCGATTATTTTTGTTAAAGGCTACAGTTGCAAGGTGTGCCAACATTTTTATATAAACAATGTTCCGTTGCTTTTTTTGTCTTTCGAGGTCCTTTGAGCTTTTATTTTGTAGTCTCTTTTATTGTGTTGTTCTTGGCATCATTTCTTTCCCCTTTACCTTGTCTTTGCCCCATTCTCTCTTCTTTCCCCCTCCCTACTCTCTCTCTCACTCCACCTCTTCCTCATTCTCCCCCTCCCCTTAACTATCCCCTCTGAATCCCTTATACCCCCCTCCCCAATTTCCCATTGCCCTGCATCTCCTGTCTGCCCCCCCTTCATCTAATTCTCCAACATTCTGTCTTCCCTCCCTCTTTCCTCGACCCCCATACATACCTCTGCCTGCTCCTCCTCCTCCTCCCCTCTCTTTGCCCCCCCTTCCCTTCCCCTGCTCATGTTGGTAAAAATATCTGCAGACAGCAGAAGCAGAGGCACGCCTGACTCTCTCTCTCTCTCTCTCTCTCTCTCTCTCTCTCTCTCACTCTCTCTCTCTCAGACATCCCACCCATGTGATCTCACAGGCTGCCTCTGCTCTGCTCCACTCTCTGCTCCAGTCAGGCTCCTGCCTTTCAGCCGGCTGCAGCTAATGAGCCTTTGTGTGGCCAAAGAGAGAGAGAGAGAGAGAGGAACAGAGTGACAGACAGGGGGGTTTAAGTGAGAAAGACTGCCGACTCGCAACAATAAAAGCATATGTGCAGCCAGAGCTGGAAAATTACAAGCCTCTCTCACACTCCTGCACCTTTTTTTTCCTCTCATGAAGCTCAGGGGTCGCTGCAAGTCAGTGGACCGAAACCAACCTGGAACCTCTTCATTCATCATGTTTCACCTTTTTTTTTGAATAGCCACATTCTCTTATTGTGTGGCTGTGCTGCTGTGAGAAGAGGTGAAAGGAGTCACAGGCTGCCAGTGGATACAGGTCAGTTGTTCCTGTGAGGGCCGGCACACACACACACACACACACACACACACATAGACACACAGAGGGAAGTGTAATGTGGACATTGCAGGACTGATGTGTCATGACTCCCTCCAGATGCCACAGGCTTGTTGGCATCACTTGGCATGAGTGTTTGGAGCCTCGTGTTGTCACATCGCTTTACCGTGATTGTGGGAAACCTCGTGAATGACGAGGTGAAAAATAATTGTGTTGCTACAGCGCTGCGAGCGCTGTTGATTAAGGGAAAAGAGTTGGTTTGTGTGCACAGGGAATCAAACACAGGGAGGGGCTTTCCAAGCTGCCTTTTGCTGCATTATTTTCTCTGGGATCTTCTCCCATCATAGTGCACGCTGCCCGGCCATGATTAGTGGTAAGGCAACAGTGCAGACAAAGAAAGAGCTGTTGGAGAGGAGCAACAACCTCTGGTTTTTATTTAGCCGTGATGAAAGAGGTTCACCCGAGATTACCCGCAGCTCTGTGCCTCATGATGTCATCCCATCCAGGGACAAGAATTTAACTTTTCATGCTGTCACAACAGAATGCAAATGAACCAATAATCTGTGATAGGAACTCCTCTGAATATATAAACACAATTTACTTGAGTATGACTTTAATCTGCTCTGACATTGGTGCTTTAACATAAAGAACCCTTGTGCACAGTATGGTAGCACACTGTCATATGGGAAAGCACTGGTTGTGAGAGTACATTAGAATCTCCATGGAAACCATTTTTGGTATCCAAGCCTAGTGCAGTATCAGCTGAGGGCTGAGCATACGAATAGGTTTCCAACAATGGTTTCTAATTAGGACCCTTGCTAGGAAGGGACTCAGATTGAGCAGGTTATTTCTGCTGGAAATATCCAATCCTGTCCTGCGGAGGCTGAGTGAGGAGATGTTTTATATTTAATGTTTCTTTGGTGGTATAATGTGAGATCATCTGCTGCTCAGCATGTTAAATCTAACAAGACTTATTTAGTATATTTCAGTGTTTATTCACCGGTTAATAACTTTGTCAAATCAGTCAGAAGAGCAAGTAGATTATCGGGCTGCAACAACTTTTCTTTATTGATTAATCCACCAATAATTTCCACGGCTAATTGATGAAGTGTTTGGTCTTAACAAAAGTGTGACAATGATCTTCACAGTTTCCAAGAGCGTAATCTCTATTTACAGATTCAGCATAAAATTGTAGAATCTGTAGTTCCGGGGCTGGATTTTTAAATTGTAAGTGTTCTGATTTCCGTTTGTAGTCCGAGTACTGTTGATCAATCACGTATCAGCAGACTTTGGTGAATGCAGGAAAAACAGCCTATGGAGAGCCAAAAAAGCAAGCAGAAAACAATCCGCCAAAATGCCATCCCGGCTCCCGTCAGCGGTCATGTGACACATTTTGGTTATAATTTATCTCTATAAAAAAGCCAACAATTCGCTCTTAGACCTCGTATCTTAACTCAAACTCCATTAGCGCTTCTCAAGTTTCAAGTCGGACTGTAAACAATGCAGCAAACGGAAAAGGAAGTCCTGGCCGGAAGTCCTAAATCGCTAACGGTCGGCTACACCGGATGCCCCGAAAAGTTGTCCGTCGCTTGCGGAGGTCTTTTTAGACAGAAGCCGATGGGTTCGCCGAGAGCCCTTCATTTATTTAATGACTAAAGGCAGCAAATCCTTCCACTAAAGAAGCTGGATCCATCAAATGTTTGACATTTTTACTTTTAAAATCACTAAAAAGAAAAATCGATCCAAATATTTGAGGGTTAATTTTCTTTATGTAACGATTACTGAATTGTCGTTGTAGCTCTAGCAGACTGATAGCTTTCTTGTCAGCCAGCCCAGTTAGTTGCTTTACTGGATCTAAAAGCAGGCTACCTCCTGCATATTTAACTTCTAAATGAACACATTAATTCTGTCTGAAAATAAATCTCGTCAGTGAGCTTACCCTGACAGGCTCCTCTCTCCTCCGCTTCCTCTCAGACGCAGGATGCCTCACATTCCTCAGTTGTAGGTAGTTATATTGACTCTGGAGGTTCTCCAAACGCTGGCGGTGCCATGTCACCGCACTGAACAAGCACTGCCTCCTGGGAACAATGCCCCCCCCCCTCCTCCCCTCCTCCTCCCTCGCTGGCAGAGCTCACCCTCTCTGGGCTGCACCTCCTTTCTCTCTCTGGCATCATGTCTCTTAGGCAGCATTTGCATCTGTAATGACTCGATAGCGGAGCACACATGAAACACACTGTGGCTGTCTGTGAATGGAAACTCCCCCACAAGCTGCTCTGGCAGATAGACTAGAGTGGGACTGGGTGAAGATGCACGCTGTCTTTACTGATTCCAGTTTGTAGGAGTGAAAGCAGAGAGGGGAAAAGCTGCCAGTCATCGCAATCCTGTTGTGCTGTTGGGTTTATTTAAAATGTGACACGGTGCATTCCAGCTACTGCAAAAAAAAACACAAGGATCTTCAGCCAGACACATTAAAGGACGACGTTTTCTATCACGTCTGTTAGTATAAATAGTTATTAGGAATAAAAAAGTCAATAATACAGCCTATTAAAAAATGGCCGAATAGTATCAAAGTGAAATTGGCAGTTGCAGTGCAGAGCTCCAGTGTAAAGCTGATTAGTTTTAGTGTATTTGACTGATGAGCTTGTTCTTGTTTATTCGTCTAATTGCATCATCAGTCAGAGGCAGCTAATGGGCCCTCAATTGACATTGAAGTGGTCTGTAACACTTCCAATACAGCAGCCTCTGTATTTAAGTGCTCCAACCACAAACATTTAGCTGCACCTACACAGGCAGACAAAAATAGTTGTAGTGATTTATTTTTGGTGCCTAACACGGCTAATATTTTTTCCAATGCCTTATGATGCATGTTTATTGGCTGCCTTTGCAGTGAATTACAAGACATATGTAATGTTTTTTTTCCTTCTCTGCAGCAACTGTAGCTGCGATCACCAGAGGCTTTTCCCTTGTTTCGTTTTTTTTTTCTGTAGGAAGCATCTGACCGAACAGAAGCTCATTACAGTCCTACAGGATGTCACTCATTACGCCGTCAACAGCAGCTTCACCTATTCCTCCTCTGGCGCCGCATGATGTGCGATATATACGTACAAATTACTGCATGTTTGTGCTGATTTCTGCCAGGCTTCAGCGGTTACACGTGCCGTGCGGAGCAGCATGTGTGTGCACCTGTGTAAATGCACACATTTGCACACCAACGAATGTCTGATTTTGTTGCATTCTTTTAAAAATAGTCTGATTTTGCATTCAAGAAAATGCTGCATATTTTTGCAGTATAATACATTTTTAAACATTTTTTTAATGCATTCTAAATGTAGCAGCAATTAAATGCAATCCCATGTAGCATTGACGGACAACTTGGTCCACTCTCTTTTTGTTTCCTCCATCCTCTCCATCAAAGCCAGAGGAATGAACTTCCTGTAAGGCAGACGTAGTATGTAATTAGCAGCCTTCTCCTTCCATCTCGGCTCCTTTGTGCCAAGGTGATCAATCGCCCAGGGAACGCCTGGGAGCCGGGATAGAGGCAGGAGAGATTGTGTGTGTATGTGAGGAGGAGGAGGAGGAGGGGGAGAGTCTGGGTCTCATTGCTAATTGAGTGTGCTGAGGATTATGAAGGCCCTAAACTGGATATTAAATAATGTGTGGCCCCTCTCTCTTTCTCTGCTGTCTGTTTCAGGTGCAGATGCGGCGGGCCATGAGCGGAATACTGAAGAGGAAATTCGAGGAGGTGGAGGCCTCCTCCTCCCCGTGCTCTTCCTTGCGGGAGTCTGATGATGAGGTCTCCTGCAGTGAGAGCGGGGATAGCAGTGACAGTGTCAACCCCTCCGCCTCGGGCCCTTTCACCCGTGAGTGCCTCGTGTCTTTTAAACGTGTGCACCGTGAGGCTAACGTGTGTTATTGACAGGAAGATTAATGTCATCATCTCATGTCAGGGAAAACAGAGCTCAAGCACTGAAAGGGATTTTTAATCAAGATGGGAATAAAATTCAGAGAGTAGCTGTTTTGTAGCTCAGAATCAATGCAGGATGCAGGTGAAAGAAAACAAATGTGCATGTCTGGTGATAAGGGAGAGTATGAATTTACAGTAATAGCCTGCAGGAGAGGAGAGGAGGGGAGGGGAGGGGAGAGGAGAGGAGAGGCTGTAATAAAGGGGAAGGATGCACAGGCAGCCTCATTAGGAACAACATCAGTGCACAGGCCCAGTCAGATGAATGAGCTGATGCAGTCGCATGCTGTGTTTGTGCAACACTGTGGGCACTGTACATGTAAATGTGTAACTCTCCAAGAACGCTGCATTGTTAGTGCGGGGGGCATTATGTTTACATTTTTGCATAAAAGAAGACCAGTGAATGCACACCCGAAACTAGACATGATGCATGTTGGGTAAAGCTTAGCTCTGCAACCTTATTATTTTATTTATTGATAGATATTGACTTTATTGATAGATATTGACTTTATTGATTAATCAATTAATTTTTTGTTGATGATTTCCCCGAGCCGAGTGTGATGTCTTCAAATGTCTTGCCAAAAATTCAGTGTATGATCATTTGAAAAATAAAAAGGAAGAAAATCTTTGAGTTCAAGAAGTTGAACATGGTTGAAATCCTGAATCAATAAGAAGAAGGTGTTAAAAGATAAGACGTGGAATCGTTGACTTAATATGTCAGAAAATGGGGTCAAGAAGAAAGTTCTTCTTGGTAGTAAATCAAACACTTCTCCATGGGTTACACAGTCTCATGCTGCTTTTCAGGAGGGGCAATCATTATACAGCATATTTACGGAAATAATTAATCATGCAGCGGGAACACAATTAGAAAAAAGTTGCTCAATTTTCAGATAAAAGGATTAATATCTCTTCTTAAATCACAATTATGGAACTGAAACCTACATTAGAGCAAACTCAAAAAGGAGTCAGAGGCCTTTAAGAATTCTTCCTCCGGCTGCTGAAGTCTGCAGATTTAAGGAGGAGGCACATTTGAGTGAATTAGGTCGTAGAAGTCAAGAACGAATCCCATTTTCTATTCTACTGTCCGCTGAGTTAAGAACACTTAAGATAAATTAAATGTATGTTCAAAATTTTAGAGCTTGGAAAAAACATCAGGATGGTTTGTCTCTTGTGTCTCATCAGGTCTCTATCTGAATAATGGTGTCTTCCAAGCCTGTTTTGTGCTGGTCATACTATTATGCAACAAATAAATAATAATTGTTAATTAATAATTAAATAATTATTGCTCTGAGGAATCGAAGTGCTTCATTGGCTGCTAAGGCTGAAATATATTTACAAGGGCTTGATGGAAGTTTACTAAAATGAAACGCAAAGCCAGAAAACGTCAGACAGTTTCTGCCTTCACTTCGACAAATGCTCCTGAAGAGGTCTGCTGCTGAAAGATTGCACAATAAGCCCAGACTTAAATGGACTTTATATCACAGAATGTAGTCTTAATCTTGGATAAAACCAACCACAAAAGACACGATGTCTCTTCTGCAGGTTCAAAAGGGGATCAGTGATGGGTGGCACTGTGCAAATGTGAATCCTAATGTCTAATGAAGGAGACAACGTGGGTGAGCCCGAGAGTAGTTTATTTATCTTCTCTGCGAATTTGAAAGCATCCAGATACTTGGTGCCAAATATCCTTAAGGAACAAAAGAAATGATTCATGTGCGTGCACAATTTGGCTAAATTACATTCTTCTTATCGTCTTATCAAGTAATAACCACAGAAGTTGTTTTGAACTAAAGGCAAAAACAGTTTTGATGATGCACTATTTTCTGTGTGAACATGCTGATGATTGACAGCCCCCTTCCCTGTGTAGCGAGACATAAGTAGGGTGCTGCGTCCCTACAGGCTGAGCTTGGCCTCCGTGTCAGCTGCAGCTGCTGGTAGCTAACAGCGACACGGGAGCACTGTGCAGGCTTCTCTCCCGTGAAGTGACATGTGCACGTACGGGGATTGACTGTCTTGGCAGAGAGATGGGACAATTAAGTTCTAAGTGCTTTTACATCCTGCTCTGGTGTGTTAGGGAGAGAAGGAAAAACATCTGTAACGTGTTTGTTTTTCAGTCAGTGCATCTTGGGGTGTAGAAAGGGTAAAGGAACACTTGCAGATTTTACCTTGCAAAACTGAAAAATACCTGTGAGAGGTTGTTTTTTTCTTACAGGCTTTAATGTAGACACTGTTAGAAACAGCTGATTACATAAACCTTAACATCTGCTAACTGTTTTGACACTTAAAACAAGCTGTTTGCATGTCTGTTTGTAGAGAATGGAAGTCAGCTCAGTCTGACAGCTCTGCCTCTCTAATGAAATGCATTGTCCCTCCTGCGTGGGGTTGGTGGAGAGCTGCTGGAACCAGATGGTTTCTATTTGTCCTGTCTGTCTGCTATGCAGTGAACGCTGGGAACACTGCTTCTGTGAACCAGCGCTCTTCATCTCCGGGCCAGGCAGAGGCAGGGGATTATTTATGCTCCACCGTTGCCCTCCTCTCCTCTCTGCCCCTCCCTCCTGTCGAGCTCTCTTTAAAAAGACACGCCGAGGACTCGCATGCCAAGCGGAAGCGGGGAGATGTGATGAAATCCTTCCCCGCAAAGCTGTGCTAAGAGATGTAGAAGCTCGCTGCAAAGCTGGCAAGAAAGAAGTCCTCAGATTTCAGGCGTTTAAGGACAATACCGTCAGCAAGTCTGTGTCCCACATTTAGCCATAGAAATGTCACTTGTCCTAACAGGCTTTACATGGATATCCTCCAACATGGAAAAAAATGACAGTGCTGGAAGTGTTCTTGATGCATTGATTTACAATGTGGAGCTTTAATTCTTCCCGCATTGGATTAATGAATTGTCAAAACAGTTTTCAAGCAAGATGACATGTTTTTTTTTAACATTCCCATTTTCCTCTGCAGCCGACTCAATATTGAAGAGAGAGAAGCGCCTGCGGACGAGGAGGGTGCATTTCGAGAACGTGACGGTGTACTACTTCAGCCGACGGCAGGGCTTCACCAGCGTGCCCAGCCAGGGAGGCAGCACGCTGGGCATGTCCAACAGGCACAGCTGGATCCGGCAGTACTCGCTGGGTGAGTTTGCCCTGGAGCAGGAGAGGATCCACAGAGATATGCTCCGAGATCACCTGAAGGAAGAGAAACTCAACTCAATCAAACTCAAGGTAAAATCCTTTTTCAAGTAGATTTCAAGTATTAAAAATTTACCAGTTTTAAAATGAATTTGGTCCAAAAGATTCTTTGTTAACAACACCACTCTTTGTGCCCTCGGATATGTTCTTTTCAGCTGACAAAGAACGGCACAGTCGAGTCTGAGGAGGCCAACACGCTCACAGCAGAGGACATCTCAGACGATGACATCGATCTGGACAACACAGAGGTAGACGAGTACTTCTTCCTGCAGCCGCTTACCACTAAAAAGCGACGGGCACTGCTGCGCTCCTCCGGGGTAAAGAAGATTGACGTGGAAGAGAAACATGAGCTGCGGGCGATCCGGATGTCCAGAGAGGACTGCGGCTGTGATTGTAGAGTCTTCTGTGACCCAGAGACCTGCGCCTGCAGCATCGCAGGGATCAAGTGCCAGGTAAGTCACCAGACAAGCATATCTTCTGGTTTCGACGTGTAAACATAAGTGTTCACTTAAAGAAAATTCAATGACTGTTATTCCACAGATCATCTGTTAAACATAAAATGAATTAAACAGTAAGTGTTGTCCTTTCTTTAGGTGGACCGTATGTCATTTCCTTGTGGCTGCACCAAAGAAGGCTGCAGCAATTCAACAGGCAGAGTGGAGTTTAACCCCATCCGTGTTCGGACCCATTTCTTGCACACCATCATGAAGCTGGAACTCGAAAAAAGTCGCGAGCAGCAGCAGGCTTCCCCCACCAACGGCTATCACGGTGACACCAACGACCTAGGAAGTGGAAACCCTCTGGTTCAGACCCAGCACAGGTTGGAGTATTCTCTGTCGGACGCGGTTCCCCAGACCGCTGCAATGCACCTGCAGGCTGCGGACGACATGGAGGAGACTCTAGACGAAGAGGAAGATGATGAAGAAGAGGACGAGGAGGAGGAGGAAGAGGAGGAGAATGAAGAAGACGACGAGGACGACGAGGATAGCAGCAGTGTTTGCAGTGCGCTGTCTGACTCCAGCACGCAGAGCTTAGCAAACAGCGACTCTGAGGATGAGGAGGAGGACGAGGAGGATGAAGAGAAGTCTGAGAACTTGGCGAACCAATCAGTGACTCATACCGAGGTGGTGCCGTTGTCCTCAGTGCTGTGCTACAGCGATAACTCTGTGACGCATGATAACCACATGAATGGAAACACATATTTAATGAACTCTTCCTCAGCTGAGTACTATCAGCTGAGGAACTCCAGCGCGGTCGCTAACGGCCAAACCAGCCAACCCAGTGAACCCTACGGGGACGCCTTAGCATTCCAAGATCCAAGTAGCACGACCAATGGCGGCGTGCCTCAAGGACAGTTCAACATGTCTGCTGAGCAGTACACAGACTACTCTAATCAGGCTGAGCAACAGTACACTAATGCTAATGCTAACCACCATTTCACGTTGACGAATGGTGCTCCCGCCACCCCGTTGACCTGTTACACACCCGTTCAGGAGACGAAGGTGTCGTCCAAAGTCGCGTTTGTGGAGCAGCCCGACAACCAGAATCAGACACAGTTTCAGAACTACCTGAACAACAACACCCAGGCTTCCTACAGCAGCTCATGTATGACAGCCGAACAGCCACAGCAAGAGTCCAGTGTTAATGGCCATTCTGACCTGACCTTACTAGCAAACAACACTAAGAACCTCCCTTTACCAGACCATTGCCCTGAGGTCACAGCCATTTAGTGGGCCTCCCCTTTCAAAGTGTTCTTTCATTATTATGTCGTTACTTGAGCCCGACCAAGGCGTTTCAAGGGAACATAATCATGGCCTTTTTGCATTATCTGACCTTAAATTTCAAAGCAATTGACACCACTGTCGTACATTTCCATCTTTATCTATAAAGCCATTTACTATATTTACATGGTGGCCATTTTCCTCTGACATTACAGTCAGGGAGAAAGCTCACATGCTGTTATAATGTCATAAAGCTGTGTTCACGGATGTAATTTGAATAAATAATGGCGAAATGACTCATTGCTATCATTTGTTTAGGATTGTACAGCGACAAAAAAAACAAACTGTATGTAATGTACAGTGAGAATCCTGAAGGACATCTGGCCATGTTTCACATTTAAACAACACATTTAATAACCAATTAACTACATACAGACAACCACTAATGTTAACATTCAGCCACTTTCTAACTAATTTTACTGAAAGTTAGGAAGTGTCTAAATGTTAACATTACCATTTGATAGTGTTATAAGATGACGAAAATGTAATGGAAATGTTAGCCGGCTAACTGTAATGTTAGTTGGTTAAATGTAATTTTAGCTAGCTAACAGTAGTGTTAGCTGGCTGGTAGAGTTAGCTGGCGAACGGTAATCTTAGCTGGTCAAACATAATGTAAGGTGGCTAACCATAGTGTTAGTTGGATAACTGCAATTTTAACTGGTTAAACGTAATTTTAGCTAGCTAACATTAGTGTTAGCTGGCTGGTAGAGTTAGTTGGCTAACGGCAATGTTAGCTAGGAAGTGGTTCAATGCTTTCATTAGCTATTGTTTTTTGGCACCCTGAAGCACAGCAGAACGACATTACAACAGCATTTGAGCTTCAACATACCCACCCTGAACATGATGTCAAAGGAAAATGGCCACCGTGTGAATATAGTGAATAGCTTTATGATGGAAATGTTAAGGAGGAAATACTCGCTCCAGGTTTCTCCACTACAGTGTGTGCTTAACTGCATGAAGAAACACATCACAGCCGTTTTCAAACATCAGTTATGTCATGCTGTGCAATGTATCTTGTAATCTCAGATGTAAAGTTCTAGTTTTAAGCAGATATTGTACTGTAGATGGAACTTTTCTATGTCTACTGTATGTGTCAAATGTGCAAAAAAGGTTTATTGTAACTTAATTTATTGTTTCTTAATTATGTGTATACTTATATATTGTAAATGTTTTGATAATACGCATGCTGTTTTGGGAATCTCAGTGACATTTAGGGGGAAAAAATTGCCATTGTTTTATATAAAAATGTGTTGTATACATAATGTACATTTCTGTTCTTCTTTTTGTCACTATTATATGCTTTTCTATGGTTTTGAAAAGCATGAAAAAGCCTGAATTCTTCTTTGTATGTTTGTAATACAATGTCATAAGATAGCATATAATGTCAGAGGTCAATTCATAGCCTTTTGCACTTATGTGTGGGGGTCGAGCGGCATGCAGTTGGTTTGACTTAAAATACTTGAACGGATGGAAAATATGGCCCCTCACTTGTTTTCTCTCTCTTAAAATTCCTCTTCTTGCAGGTGCCAGAACAAATGAAGATGTATTCTTTGAAGTGTGTCATTTATACAGAGATATTGATAAAGCAGCACTTTGACATATCTCCAAAAGTATGAGACGCTCTATGATTGGTCGTAGACAACAGAACACTTTCTTTGTGATTGAATTAGCATAATTAGCTTCATTTGAAAAGCATCAGTAAGCAGCCTCCATCAAACTTCTGAAGACGACTTATTGACCCTTAATGCGTCAGTGTTTCATAATTGAACCGGTTATTGGATTTCTGCTTGTGAACACTGAATAAGCCACATTCCACTGTCTAATAACTAAAATGTTTATTTATGTGGATGCAGTAATGATGTTGATTTGTTCTATTGATGTGCAATAGCTTGAGGGTCTTAATAGGCATTCCCTTTTAGAGAAAATCCGCAGTAAAGTGGACCGAGATTCCCTTTAATTGACTGTCAAGGTACTTAATGCAGTTCTCTATTAGTTGAATAATGAATATGACACAGTTTTACTAATTGTATATGGAGGAAACAAATGTTCAAGGTTGACAATCAAAGCTTATTAATAAGCGTGATTCATATCAGTAATTAGCAGATACACAACACGACCTCTGAGTCCCAGCATGAGCCATTGAAAATATCTTCACAGCCAGAAACTGTTTAACAAAAAAAATCTGTAAATAACCTTTTAACATCTTTATAAAATCGCAGACTAAAAGGAAATTGGAGTGGCTGCTCAACAATCTGGGGACTTGCAATAATTTTCGTGAACAGTATTTCTGAAGTTCTTTACCTTGAGCTTTTCGCTCCTGCATGAATACAGAGATTTTCCTCTTCTAGGCTTTCAAGTACCTGCCAGTATTTTGGAATCAGAAAGGGTCATTGCTGGAGTCCCGGTGGTTCTGTGCGAACTCTCTTGCCGCCTCAGTGGTACTAAAGAAGCTTACAAACTGCTTTCAGGCAATCAGTGGCATCAAAACAGTCTATATTACAGATAAATGGTGCCAAAGCATTCAGCGTGAGAAGGCTACATACAATGACACTGCATCCAGTTAGAAATCCTGTGTTGGATTTTATTTTCCAGTATTTATTCTGAATGATATATTGAAATGTGTATTTATTGTGGTTTTACTAAAAGTCTGTATTGAGTAAATTGATTCACTATCTTAAAGTTGTCTTTTGTTTCATGCGGGTTGTGTTGTAAAGCTTCATGTGCCTGATTTATTTATTTTTTATCCTGTGAAAAGGCAAACGTTTTGCACAAAATGCTTTTTTTTCAGTGTGTTTGGTTTACCAACTGTAGATAGAGCCAACTTCATTTTCAGTTGCATCATTTTTAACATGCTTTTGAAATAAATTAAATTCAAATTGTTAGTCAACAGTGTACAGCTCAGTATGTTCTAAGTGCAAAGCGCCCTCTGCAGGTCACATGGAGAAATGACACAAAGCGGCTCTCAGCTCTACCCCACTGAATTTATTGACCTAAAATTAAGACCTTTTAATACCAAGGGATTCTGACGACAGACATGTAAACACACACGTTCATTCTGTTCCTCAACCAGAATCAAACTTGATTTTTCCACAACTATCAAATCACTAGTGCCTGCACCAGAAATTCAGTTCCAGTTCTTCCTCCATTAAAATGTCCCGTTCGATAAACACCAAAGCGTTAAAGTAATGCAGGTAAACACTGCCTCAATTAAAGAAAGGTTCATGTATAGATCATGAAGCAGTGACTCGAGGTCAAATAAAAAGATACATTTCCCTTTTGGCATGGTCACTTGAGTCCAAATTAAATGTGTATAACTCCAACTAACTTAAAGTCTCATCCCAGTAATAATCAGGTACAACAAGGTAAACCTAATGCAGTCTAATAAAACAGTCAAGCAACAGATCGTCTCCTCCTAAAGGTTGTAATTTGGGTGCAGGTTGAACTCTATGCTCACTCTGGTGCTGCTGTCCTTCTTTGCCAATATTTACTCTAACCTCATTAATAAATGGGTTAGACATGAAACAAGCACCACAATCTGCACCCCTCCAAAATAACAATTAAGTTAAACCTTGCTGAAACAGGCCCAAACGAGGGGAAAGAAATTACGATTACAACCTTCATGAGGGCAGACTGTATATTAGACTGTATAGCTGGATGTACTTCATAAGCTGGCAACTGAGTGTATAGACGTTAAAAAAATCTTTGTATTGCAGATTTCTGGTTGTTCAATTTGATATTTTTTCCGCATCAACCCCACCAAACCATCACCCATTCCTCCACCACTTCATCCACCCAGTATAAAATGACATCTAAGGCACTGGACGGTAGCAAATAAGAGGTTTTACAGTATTGTAACGATATTTTAAAAGAGACAAAGCTCATCATACTCATGTGTTTCAGGTTCCCACTTTCAGTCTCTTTGGTGCTTAACATTTTTGTGTATCCAACTTAAACCCAGTGTTAATCATATACATGATCTACTCGTTGTTCAGTGTTGGCTTTTTATACCTACATACAGCACGTGTTGGTCGTGACGACTTGGAGTAGAAAACATCTCAACACAAAAGAGGCACTTGTCGGCACAGTGCATCTTCTTCATTGTTCCAAAGTTCACAGTCCGACTGGGAGCATCGTTTCAACGCTCCCCTCCAGCAGACGCACACTGTGGTTTCTCCCAAAGTCCAAACTTACCAGCAGCAGCATTTCAGTTCTTCTATGTATAAAAATAAATTAAAACTCAATGTCATTAATCTAAATAAAAAGCTGCATTTTAGCTGCAGACAGTATAGCAAAGTCACGTCCTAGTGTTTTGTAAAGTGGTAGTCTGCACGCTCAGACGAAGGACCAGTGTTGGTATTTGTCTGCAGGGTTGCAGAGGGTCAGATCGGGCTGCTCATAGCGTGCGCTCAGACACATGTGCCGTCCTGGGATGTAGAACAACTTGTTCTAAATGATGACAAAAAAGAAATTACATTTCCTGAAAAGATAACCCGAGTATCCAAAATCACAAATAAGTGCACAGAAGCTGCAAAAACTCACATCCTTCAGTTCCCATTTTTGCTCCGCTCCTACAATGGTGCTCCGGCTTTTATACTGGCAGTCCTCCAGCTTCACAGCCCCATCCTGCCCGTGCAAACACAGCTCCTTCTGGACGTTGTGTCTAATCTCATGATGTGTGGAGTACTCAAAATACTACAGCAAAGGAAACAGAAGAAATACAGCGTCAACCCCGAACCCCAATGAATCATAATTTAATCAATGTGAGATTGAAGGTACATTTTATATCTGACCTGATTTCCTCCGAATCCATGACATGGGTACATGATCAGCTTTTTCCCGCCTTCATTGTTCTCCCCAGCATCCAGACACATGTCTCTGCCCACATTTTTCACCTACAGAGAAAGAGCAGGGAAGGGGAAAGCAGCGAGAGGAAACAAAATGAAAAACTAACATCCAGTGCAAGCTGTTCAAACAACTTCAGTCTCAGGAGTGCTTTCACTGGTGTCAAATTGGAAAAGCTCAGGAGCCTCTGGAGATCCTAAGTGGAAACCCACAGTGGCTAGACGGAGCTCTGAGGTTTGGAGAGAGTGTGTGAGAGAAGGTGTGTGATCTTACTGAGCCAAAGCGGAGTGGGTTGAGATCAGGCATGAACGCTTCTGGATAAACGTTGTTCAGGTACCAGGAGAAGCTCTTGCACTGAAGCTGTTCGCGGAGGTCAACGCGTTTGGAGATATCTCCGAAGGCCCTCTGTTAGAACAACGACAGGCAGGTAAAAATGGGAGTACAGCTTACACGTTGAAAAGCTCCACACAATTTCACTGAAAAACTAGCAAGAGCTGTTGAGGAAGTATGTAAGAAACAAACTTTCAGCACCAAAAATGCTTTTGAATCACTCAACAAAACTAGGCTTCTACAGCTAAGCTAGCAGCTCTGTTAGGGTGCAGCATATTTAAGCTAAATGCTAACATGCTCACAATTTGATCATAATAGAACAGGACACTGAAGGATTAGGTGATTACCAAAGTCAATACAGTCTCTCCTTAGGTTAACATTTAATGTCAGTACTATATTTAATGTCACTAGATAAACAAATATGTCAACCTTCTAATGCCACTAGCAGAAAAGGAAAGGAATCACCAGTCCTCTGGGCTGTCAACATGTATTTCTCCTCTACCATGTGCTTTACGGTAAAATATATTTTGGAGATAATAATAATATAATAATAATAATATTAATAAAGTTTATTTAAATAGCATTATGGTTAAAAAGTGCTTTACAAAACATAAAAGCCCAACAATAAAATACACTCCAAGGAAGGAATAAAACCGGAAGTCATACCTAATAAAAGAGGAACAACTTAAAGGTAAACAAAAATAAATTAAATAAGGGGATCAATTTTAACCAATTGTTGAATAAAAGAAACAATAAATTAATAAATAAAACACAAAGAATAAAGCATAAAAAAATTACAAGAAGGCCTTTAATTAAAAGTAGTGATTTAAAAGAAGATACTGATGTAGCGAGTTCCTCAGGCAGGTCGTTCCACAGCCGAGGAGCCCTGACAGCAAACGCTCAGTCTCTAGTTTATAAGTGCGAGGTGGGAACATTAAGGAGGTTCCTGCCTGAGGATCTCAGGCTGCGCACTGGTTGGTAACGTGACAGAAGTTCAGATATATATTCTGGGGCCCTGAACGTGCGCAAAGGGAGAGTTAGGGGCAGGGAGACAGCTTGTTGGTAGCAGAGTGTGTCTGAATGGGAGTGAAATAAAAGTCTTAATAAACATCATGTTTATTATAGTTAACACGGACAACCTCATTATTTTCTATTACCTAGTCTATTATATTTCTATAACCCTATTTTCTATTGATCTATGAATATTTGCAGATCTAACCACAGTCTTAACTCTGATCACATTACAGAAATAGACCTACAGACGTTGAATATCACAACCACTTTACTCTCCTTCAGTCACTGACTGTGTCCCTGTGTTCTAATGACTCCTTTGTTTAACAAATTACCAACAGAGCCGCATTCGATCACTGTTCCTTTGAATCTGAAGCGTAGCAGCACATTAACAAGGATCTGCAGTCCCCTCATGCTCCTGAGTAATGAGAGCACTTACTATAACGACGTGGACGCTGCTCACACTAGTGCACACTGATAGCTACTACGGCGGATTCCTTGAAGCTGTTGATGACGGCGTGTCTGTTTGAAGCTGAGCGGGAGAGGGCTGGCCCGCTCTGTGAGGTATCGCCCTGAGGGAACGCTTTATGGCACCTATGGGACCACATGTTGGGAAACACTGAGAGCCTGTCATTTAGCAGCGCTGACTTCCTTCAGGCCCCTTTTCCCTCCGTCGTATAATAGCTTTCAGCCCCTAACAGCTCATCTATTTCTCTCCTTTTTAAAGAATGTCCCAGTATTCTTGTATTGAGATTGACAATAGAGAATTGCTACAGATCTCCCGGTACATTTAATTGTGTCCATGCCTTGTTAAGAATCTTGTGATCAGACTTAGAAGTTGGGAGTTGCCCAAACTTGTCTTTGGGGTGGAGTTTGGGGGTAATAAGCAGTCTTAAAAACCACTAACATATGACCCTGACAAGTGAAAGATAGAGCTGCAGAGACTGCTTTTAAAAGGATCCCAGGATAGACACACAGGATTTCAGAGGCGCATTGGAGACAGAATCAGCACGTACATCTTTCGCGATCTGCGCAGCCTGCTGGTTACGCCGGTAAAAGATCTCTTTGTAGTCATCCATCCAGACCTCAGCCAGTCGAACCTGGTTACGAGCGATCACTTGCGTTCCCTTGGGGAAGGTGTGGGGGCTCTTGGTGCGGAAAACATGACCGACAATGGAGCAAGGGAGGATCTCCAGCTGTCCGCCACACTGCCACACCTGCAGGTTAATAGAAGATGAAACAGATGCATTATGACGTGCAGTTAGACACGCCTGTACTCCCGTTTGTACGCTGTGTGATTCAGCAGGTTGAAGACAAGTAACAATACAGCAGCATATCCAGAATGACAGCTTTAATGTTGTCTTACCCTGAATGACATTTCAATGTTCTCCCCGCCCCAGATTTCCATTTGTTCATCGTAACTCCCGATACGGTAGAAATATTCTTTAGAGATGGAGAAGAGCCCGCCAGCAAATGTGGGCGTCCTGTTGAGGAAGTTCATGAAGAAGGTTGTTAAAGATTTCAAACAAGAAACAAGCGTGGATACTCATTCATGCACTATTTTTTTGCCTACTTGATAGGGTACGTTTCATCCTTCCTCCTCTGTTTCTCGTGATCTGGTAGAGCCTCCCACCCGAAGGAGAGCCCCCAGTCAAAGTTCCCCCGGTTGTGGTTCGGGTTGTACGGGGATGGCTTTATGAACTCAAAGGTGTTGAGATCTATAGTGGTTATATCAGGACTCACTACTGCAGTGTAGTTCTCTGCAATCCTGGCCAGCAGAGGCTCCAGCCATCCATTAAAGCATTCACCTGTCCACACACACAATCAGATGTTGCATCACAGCATATTTCTTAACAGTGAGCTAATTTTGGCAGCTACACCGAGGCTTTAAAGAAGAGCAACAAAAGGCCGTTAAGCTGTGGGTGTGTAAGTAAGGGTGTGTGCTGCATGCAACTGGTTTTACTACGTGAGTAACGTCAGCTGTGTTGACTTACAGTGGGCGTCAAGGAAGGTGAGGGTGTCACCGGTGGCCACGGAGGCGCCTAGCAACCGAGCAGTGATGAGGCCTTTTCTCTCTCGCTGGCGGACGACTTGGACAAGGTTCAGGTCCTTCAGGTACTTATCCAGGTCGTCCTTTAACATTTCTGAAACAATGGGATATAAATTAGACTTAGGTGAGAAGAAGAAATATATGAAAAATCTGGTGAAATAATAAGCGAGTGAATCTTTTATATATAACCTTTATCTGTGTGTCAGACTACATTCCCCAAAAACCTCTCTCCCCTCAGGCAATTAGTTCCCTGCCTAAATCAGGCCTATTAACAAGACTTAACTGTAATTCATTTTATAAGCACAACCACTGCTAATTCCTCTTAGGAAACTATTCACTAGCAGCCCCTCACTTCCTGTTATAACCCACTTCATTGGCCACAGAAAGAGCTCCTCTCTGCACGTTTCGAGAGCTGCCCACCCAACGCGCAGCATGAAATCGAACCCCAAAGAGAACAGGCCGCTCCTGAAGGGCCCCTTTTGAATTTTTACCGTCCACGCTGGCGTCGTCCACCAGGATGATCTCCTTGAGGAGAATGGCAGGGGAGGTGTGCAGGACACTGTATACCGTCCTCAGCAGAGTGCTCCAACCCTCATTGTGAAACACAATTATCACACTGGTGGTCGGCAAGGGGGGGCATCGCTTGAATTTTTGCTCAATGCATCTGCAGAAAGGAGGAAAAAGAGCACAAAGATGTGACTGTCCCTTACAGTTCCTGAGTGGCACAATAGTCTAGTTATTACATCTGCAGACTCTCCCCTGTGGGGTGTCCGTTTCAGCCGTGACACCGCATGTGTGGCAGCCTTTCAAATACCTGCAATATCAGAGTAGGAGAGGCTTTGTAATTCGCCCTCATAAGATGGCCAGGACATGGACAGGCTTTATGTCTGTGTCACACACTGACTATGTCATGACATGTACTTGGACTTCTCTGTAGCGTCATTAGCCAAACATAACTGTGCTTCTCTCTGAACTGGCCACAGTAACTGGGCAGGCAGGCTGAAACAAAGTCCCAGTCAGAACAGTCATCTCTGTGGTTTCTCTCGCAGATCAGTTGCGAAAAGTAAATATGATGAATGTGTTTGGCGTAGACTAGTCCGTTTTGCATTACCCCGTCTGTATTACTCTGATCTGTGATGTGATGTGGGTGTTTTTCTTTGAGTGACTTTGAATAAATTCTGGGCCAGTACATGGAGAAATAATGTAGTTTTCAGCACAAACAGCATGCACACCCACTAGATGGTGTAATAACATACATTTCAATACTAAAAGGGTTAAGAAAATGTAGTGAACATTATTGAGAGACTCACTCTGGTGGTCTTGTATCCGGGCCCAGGTCTCTACTCAGTGAGATGCGGTCACTGGCGTACAGGTTAAAGCAGTGTTTCTCCTCACCCCTGTTCTTCTCCTTCTGCTCTTCAGGGCTCAGTGCGTCTGTGTGGAAAGGCTTCCCAGCTGCCCCGGGAGCGAAAGGGTTCTGATGCGGACGCTCCAGAGCCGGCCTGAGCTCGGCTGCAGTGTAGTGACCTGGCAGACAGGACCCCTTGTCTGCACTGTCCTCGCTGTCCTGCTGCAAACGCACAGGAGCTTTGATCTGCATCTTTGGTATTGCATCCCTGAAGTTATTGACAGCTCCAATAACCATACCCAGCATGGCATCCCGCTTCACCGCAATGTCCTTTAACCACGGATCGTCCTGTTGGTTTTGGCTCCCTACTTCCCATTGTATGAGGAACACAAATGTGACAAAGATAAGGGCCACAATCACGATTTTTATGGGATGCAGGCGCCTTCGAAGGACCCTGCGTAGAGTTGTCATTCTTCTTCAGAGAGCAGGCTGGTTTTGGACTGAGATTCAGCTGTAACAAATGAATATATTCAGTCTCAACCATGACAAATCAGAATTATCGTTATAACACAATTTACATTGGGGTTTCAGAAAATAATGAAGGCAGCATAGTGACACATTACTTGCCATGTCAGTACATTAATATCTTAGAACGTCAAGCTGTTATTCTAACTGTTCAACTTCATGTAATGAAGCTAAAAGTAGCCTGCTGCCATCTACAAATCACATATTTAAAATCTGCTTAGGAAAATTAGCAAACAACCCCGGCTGTGGATTCCTTCAGAGTAAAACACCACGTACCATGAGTCGCTGAATTACAGCTTTAGGTTTGAAAAGTCCTTTAGATAGTCGTTATACAGTTCAACGAATGACATCCTGTCTTCATTTGAGATCCTCGGTTTGTTGCTCGAACTCCAAAGACACTTTTCGAAAGGACAAAAGCTCTGCTTCACAGAACTTCCGTCTCGTTGGATCCAGGTGCGCTCCTCTCAGGTAGAAGGAGGAGGAGATATCCTGGCGCGCATGCGCAAAACCGACATCTGCGTGTCAAAATCCATACCTGCAATACATGAGAAACAGAGCGTATTAACAAGAGATGATCCCGAAAATAAGATGCAACGTGTCAGTTTTTGTTGTAGCTTCCCTTTAAATCTCTTCTAGTTTGTTTTACATATTATTTGTAAAATGAAAAAAAACGCGGAATACAACTTTTATTGTGAAAACTCTCTGTTAAAGTTGTCTGCAGTCACTTGTATGCAGGAATATAGCAGACTGTGCCATCCACATAGTCCCTCACATTCAATAATGGTGTCATTAATAGGATTTGTTCAACTGGTCATTCACTGGGACAGTTGCTGGGTTACATATAAAGGAGGAACGCGCAATACCCCACACACAGCTCACCGCATCCAATCAGGTTCTCGGAGAAAACACCACTTCTTTCGCACATGGAGCGTGAACTTATGAACGTGAAAGCTTTTAAGAAGCTATTAAAAAAACCGCACATGTTCCTGTGTGCATATGGAAAGTTAAGTTTCCTTTAGCATGGAAGCGACTTTTCCTCGATTACAAATCACATCTGAGTTTTCCACTGATAAAAGTAGAAGCCGACACTCACCAGCGGACTCCGGAGTTTCTCTAATCCTTAAATGTCCCAGGTTTCCCTCAGAGTTTGCTCTTCATAATGAGTTGGATGCTTGACGGAGTGAAGACGCGGACTCCAGCCGTAGGGAGTCTGCTCTGGTGCCCAGTTTGTAGCCTTTCTGCCTTTGAGTCGCACAGTGACTCCATCTGTAGTGACTGTGCTCCCCGGCACTTCCTATCCACTGCAGGCGTCCGGTTTATTATGTCCATTAAAATGTTCACTGGGTGTCCCGCATTTTTTCCAGTCACGCTTGTAAATGTTTGTCTATGTGGCAATTATATGGAGGGACACCGATGATGCAAACTGACTACTCGGGACCTGACTTAATCAGGAGGGTACATATGATTATTCACGCATCAAGTGGGAGAGAACACAAACCAGGACAAAAAGACACCATTATATCGTTAAATAATTTTATTTCAAAATAAAAGCTTGTGGTAACAAACATCCAGAATATATCTCCATCCTAACATTATTCATAACTGATAAGATAAAACATTTCAATACAGAATATTTAATGTCATGTATCAAATTGAAAAAGGTTAATGCTGCATGTTTTTTGGATTTTTAAGCAAAGATTAAAAAAAATAAACTAAAAAAAAGCTTTTTTTAGCACAGCACGTTTCTGAGTCTTTCTGCACTCTAGTTTCCGTCAGGAATGCCACCACCCAACTACTCATATACTCAAAGAAATTTACATAAGAATGTGTTTAAGGAGCTTTACCAAAGACATAATGCAAAGTAAAAGTACATTCTTTAACTTCACAATAAAAGCCAAACAAAAGTGGAAACATTCAAAGGAACACATTTTTTTTTACAGAAACACACACACGCAGTTTCAGCACTAAGATCTCAGTGCAGCGCGCGCTTTGTCCAGGATGTCCTTTTTCATTCTTGGATAATTTGGATGAGCAGCCAGAACCTGTGGGAGAGAAAAAAAACAAAGATGACTCACTGGATAAAAAAAAATCTGATCTCTCAAACTGTAAACATCCACAGGTGTCTCACCTTATGACAAACGTCTATGGCATCGACGTGTCTCTTTGCTTTTAAGTAGTTGAAAGCAAGCTTGTATCCTGAAAGAAAGCAGACGTTACTTATTGGAAGTAGAACTCTCTCAACCCACATTGTGCTTATTAATAGAACTGGACATGTGAGTTTGGTTGACGTACCAATAGTTGGGTTAGTCCGATTTCCATATTTCCAAGCCATTTCATAGTTGAGTGCTGCATCACGGAAAGCCTGCTCTTTTTCCATTATGTAGCCCTGATATTCATAAGCTTTACAGCATGACTGGAAAAAAGGGACATTATTTTAACAAAGAAATATACACAAAAGAGGGAATCTACATTCTAAAGTAACAAAGATCTCCAAAATAAGGGGAAAAAAAGGTTTAATGTGAATTGTACTGCCTTTATAAACCCACACAATATCAGAGCAGCGACAGTATTTCCAGGCTGACCTTGTTATGATTGAGGCATCTCTTTAAGAGGTCCCCGGCCATGTCATACTTCCCCGAATGGATGTAGATGTCTGCCAAGAGCAGCCAGCTCTTCTCAAACTCATCGGCGTCGAGAATGCTCCAGTTCATCTTAGCTATGCGTTTGAGCTGGTTCCTGGCTCGGGGGGTTTGTTTCAGCATCATATAAGCCGTCGCCATGGCCAACAGCGCTGGAACGTGGTCTTTCTGATTCAACCAAAGAATCCTGGTTAGACAGGATGAAAGTGACAACACCTCCACCCACTAATCCGATTCACTTGTTTACACTGAAAACATCCTGAAAGCTACTTATTGAACTGTTAAAATGTTACAAATGAAAGTGAACTACTGGTGTATAAGCAACCATTTTCACAGTAACAGTTGACCAGGACACAGTGTAATGTGCAGTTTATGACTGACATAACAGGAGAGCCTGAAATAATGCACAGCTCCTAGTGTGGGTATATTTACACTAGAGGGAGTGATGCAACGGATGTGTACCATCTGGAATTTACTTACCTCACTGTTTGCTATCTCCGTGAACACACCAAGGGCTTTTTCTACATTGACTTTCTGCTTAGTAGCCAGAGAGCAGTAGTTTTCCAGGATGCGGAGCTGTACGTGTCCGCCTGCTGTCTGAGGCTTTAACTCCTTCAGAAGCTTCTCGGCTGTTCTCACAGCGAGCTGCTCCGACTCCTGCTTCTCAGTGGAGTTTCTGATATGAGACAAAAGTGAACATAAGAGTTCCAACAGAGGAAACATATATTCATAAATTCATCTGTCACTTACCCAATTTCACCTTCCAGAGTCTCAAATACTTCTCCTCCCATGGTGTCATTGTCAGGGTTTAGGTAGATTTCAATCATGTTATACACAGCATTCTGACCCCAATCGTTGTCTTTCCGTGCTTTGTTGAAGTGTCGCAGAGCTTCGTTAGGCTGTCCAGTGAACCTGAGAGCAAGCACAAGTTCAGTAACCAATCTCTGCCGCTTAGTCGGAGGAAATTATCTACCAAACTTACCAAAGATAAAGTCCTTTGCAGTAGTTGAACCCAGGGTCAAACTTAGTCCTGGAAGAATGTTTTTCTGCCATATCAATAAATCTGGGAACTTCTTCCAACTTCCCAGCCCTCCTCAACAGGTCAATAAGACGAGACAGTGTTGGGTAGTTGTCTGAAAGTAACACAAGTAATTGTGCTTTACATTCAAAGAAAGAACCATTAATTTCTATTTAGACTCCTCACAACGGGCCTCATTCACTAATATATGCGTAGAAATGTTCTTACTCGGCGCACAAAATAAGTGAATACGCAAAATCACCGTTGGATTCATGACACGTGCGCAACGACCAATTATGGTCTGACCACCTGGCGCATTTAGTGAATCAGAATCATTCTGAATTGACAAGCGCTTGCCTGCAATCTGCCTTCTGCATACTACCACGCCCCCATTTCTCTATACAAGAACATCCGCTCTGCGTATCATGAAGAGAGCGGTGAGGTGAAGACAAGTTAAATGAGGAAAAGTTACAAGAGATGAAGAGAAAAACAAAAGAATTTCAGCACAGTGGAAATTGGGGTAGTTGTGTCGGAGGTGGAAGCAAGAAAAAACACACTTTTCCGAAGCGTGTACTCAGGAGTCATGATGTTGAAAAACAAAAAGAAGCTTGGGCTTCAATAACTGAGGCTGTAGATGCTCTGTGTGTCCTGAGGCTCGGACCGTGGCTCAAGTAAAAAAAAAAAGTGGTATGACATAAAGGTGGACGCTACAAAAAATCGGTGAGCAGAAAAAAAGGAAGGAAACAGGTGGAGGACAAGGACCACCTGATCTGACAATAATTGATGAATCATCCATATCTGGAATTTTCTTGGAAGTTCTAAATTTGTTTGCAGAGTACGAACAAACTCAAGTAAGAACATATTGATGAATCCCAGATTTGTGCGCCAAGCGTTCGTACACACGGTTTAAGCACAGATCTGTGCGTATGCACTGTTTGTGAATGAGGCACAATGTTTTTAAAGGGGGGGTATTATGCTCATTTCAAGCTTCATATTTCACTCTGTGATACTTGTGGAGTAGCTTAGCATAATTTCATTTCTCATTTTCTGATTAGCCAGCTTTGTGACATCACAAAGTGCAGCGTGTAGAAAAACCTGTGTGAAACCTGGCGTTCAGAGCAGCCTGCAGACTGAGCTGAGAAGCCTGGGGATTACTCCAACATACTTTTACATACAGATGTGAGACTTCACCCATGTTTAGTATGGAAATCTAACATTATAATATATATAAAATGTGAAATAGCATAATACCCCCTCTTTAAAGAACAAAAGGCGTTCTGATGTACCTGGTTTGCGCTCCAAGAGTTGTTGAAAGTGGAAAACTGCTTGTTCATAGTCCTGCTTCCTGAACATAATGTCAGCCATCATCTAAAAATAAACACATGTAAAAAAGAATTCTACTTTTAAAAAGGTCAGGGTGAAAACTGTCAGAAGAAGGCCAGAACAAACCAGAGTTGCATCCTCATTAAACTGGTCGTTCTTCAAAATGACGCTGCACTGCTCCTGGCACGCATCAACCTCGTCTAGAGTGAGGTACAACCGGGCCAGCTCCAGCATCACCTAGGAACAGCGAGTAAACTCATTTGAATTCATGTGACAGCATACTTGTTAGAAAAATGTAAGTTGAAATAATCAGATGTTGAAATAATCAACACCTCAAATCAGAAAAAAAACAAGCACAAGACTCTAAAAGATGCCAGTGCTTGTTAACCACAGCTGCAGTGAGTACACAGGACGTTTTTGATTCAGCTGCACTGACCTTGCGATCAGTCTCACAATACACAAGAGCTTCTTTGTAGAATTTGACTGCTCTCTCATAGCCCCTCTGACTCGTGTAGTGTTTAGCTATCTCGGCGCAGATCTCGGCAGCAAGCTGCTTCTGCACGGGGACGGCGTCGGGCTGCTCCAACTGAACCCGCTTCAGCACTTTGGCCTGCACATCCCGGGCCTGACACAGGAAAAACAACATCAGTGTGAGCAAGAATACACGTCATCGCAATCATATCCGTATGAAGTGTGTGAAAGCTTCTTACCTTCTGTAGTGAAAGTAAAGCTTCCTCATTTTTGTCCACCTTATTTTGGATCTTTGCCAACAGGACAAGATAGCGGCAATCATCCGAGAGCGCCTGCAGTTCATTTACTGCTTAGAGAAAAAAGCAGTTAGATGCTAATAGCTGCTAACTGCTAATAGTTTCTTGTTCTGTTGCTGTTTTTACATTATTAATCTATCTGTGCACAAACTATCATGATGACTAGATCATGACGTCATACCCGCTTCATGATCCAAAGCTTCCTGCAGGACTCTCTCACAGCGCTCATTCTGCTTCATCTTCAGCAGCAGCTCGGCCAGGTCATAGCGCAGGAAGCTCTGTTGCTCAGTCTTCAGGGCAGCCTCGTAGTAATTTATCGCCTGTGTGACAGCGGCCTTGTGTCAACATTGGCTTTTCAGTGAGTGGATCGTGTTTACTTTTAGATGATTGTACAACACAAACCTTGGCGTAGTTGTGAGTCTTGACTAGGGCTTTCCCGATCTTGCTGGCTAATGCTCCATCTTTGGGGTTTTTCTTCAGTGCGTGCTCGTAAACCTCAATGGCTTTCTCGGGCTGAGGATAAGCACAACACAAGTAGTGTCACAATACGCTGTAGATTTAAAGACATTTTAAACATTCAAGAAGTCTCATTAATGCCATGATTTATAATTAGTAGTTAAATAAGTTGGAAACACCTTCAGGCTAGGTTTTTAGCTGTGTTTGATTTCAGCCTCTTACCTATCATCACAACAGGAGTATGTGCAAACATGCCTGATCTCCACTCGCCTCCCATAATATGTTGCAGGCTACCTCATGCATTTAAACCCACTCTGCTCACTTAGGTGAAGGCACTCTGTGTCCTTTTCCATTGTCAACTATCATCTGTTTTGGTTTTTTACCTCAGATTATCAGTGAGTTTATATGTTGTTTGTGTTGACCTGTATGTGTTCAGATGAGCGGCTTTTACAGCAATAAGCTTCAGGTTAGTGCTGTGTGTCTCAGACATTTATCTAGCCAACTGATTGTTATTAATATGATTACAATAAACAGATGCTTCCTATTAACTCACATTCTTAGTGTTGCTTGAGATACAATATTGTTGTCCACATGTTGACTCCCATTTTAAAATGTGGATAAAACATTGTGCCTGTTGCAGGATTTATAACAGGTTTCTTTCCTCCTCTTCAATTTCAAAACATTATTTTCCAGGACATTTCATATTTTCCATGTGAAAACTAGTCCACAATTTTCCAGGAAACAAAGACATCTGAGCGTAGGCACATTTATTGAGATAAATGCTTTTTAACTCTGCTAAGAGGGGAAGCAGTTTGTTTACCTAAGTGAGGCTGCAGATGCCTTTCGTTTCACTCATTCGGTCACTGAGATGCTCAGATTGTTTAATTATAAAGGTGGGGACATTCTGTGTCTAAACAATATTTAGGGAATAGTAGATCATGTTTCATGACCTAACTTCTCTGTTTGTTTCAGTGATGTAGTCATTTCCTTGCCTGCCATAAATGGGCTTCCCTTTTCTGGAAGACGTGGGGCATTCCTTTTATATTTTCATTCTTTTACAGAAAAGCATTCTCAAAGCTATTGATATTGTTACTTTAACGACAATAACATACACTGCACCTTTAAAGGTTATTTTAATGACTGCTCCTAAGTGTATTTGTGTTATTTATGACTTGCTTTTACACTTGGGCTGTTTTTATTGATATTGTTGAGCATTGTTTTAGTAGGCATGATTATTTTTAAGAGGGTTGTTCTTGCAGGAGGTTTTTAGATATATTCATGCTGTCATTCAACTGTTTTTTCTTTTCTGTGACACTGCTGTGGGCTGGAAGAACAGTATCTATTTAAGGAAAATGACAAATAAACTAATCTTGAATCTTGAAACTTCCTCTAACTATCATACCATTTTCAACTGCATGAAGACAGGAAGGAAGGGAAGAGGGGAAGTACAGTGTTTCTATTTAGACAATAATCAAGCACAGCACAGCAGAAGGGAAAACCTCTTAGTTTTAAAATCTCTCTATGAATCCCAGTTTTTTATCACAGAAAAGAAAGCAAGAAAAAAGGCTTGGTAACGGTTTTTATTAAGGTCCTCGTAGGTAACAAGACCCTTAATAAGTCCTTAATAACGCACCGGTCTCGCTAATTACTGTTAATAGACGCATAGTTATTTGCTTATAATTGCATTAAAAAGTATGTATTAATCTTTACAAAGTAACTGTAAAGCTTAGTAAAAGCTTAACAATGGCATAATAGGTAAGTGAGTAAGACTCAATAGCCTTTTTTACACTGCGGTTCCGCCTCAGCGCCGTAACGAAGCTCCATCCTCATGCCACCTTTGTCATTCTACATTAGACCAAGAAACGCCGGCGTGAAGCCGCTCCAGTGTGTGTTTTTACGGCGTTGTGGAAGCAAAACGTGCGCGAGGTGTAAACAAACAGCGTGTGCTTCAAATGTACACACATGGCGCTGTTCCGTCCTGCCGGCTCCGCTGTTTACACAGACGCCGTTTCACTTCTGTTACTCCTCTGATACTACCTCCTTATAACAATAATAATAATAATAATAATAATAAAAAGGACCTTAATATAACGCGTCACCAAAGGTTTAAAAGTCTTTACCAAAAAAAATTGGGAGTACATTACACACAACAATATGGTCATGTAAAGCACATAAAACCCAACATAGATGAATCACATGTACTTACTTCTTGAATGTTAATGTAGGCATCTCCTAGTAACAGGTATGTATGAGGGCTTGGCAGCTTTTCCACCATTTCTCTGGAGAAAAGACGATGATATCACATCACATATGGAGTAGTCTTAAGTAGATAGAGTATGTCTCTGCTGGTCTGAGCTTCAGTCATGCTTAACTGTGTCTCAGCTGTTGATAAAAGTGTGTTTCCCTTTTGCAGAATGAATGGCTTCAGTTAGATTCTTATTGGATTATTTTTGGTTTGTGGTCTTTTAAACCTTCTACAGACTCGGCTGGATGAAATGGCTAAATATCCTCGAGTCATGTTTTATATTAAGTTCCAGCCATTACCGCTCAGACAAACATTTACAAGACATTAGGTTTCAGATGGAGTCGCTCAGACGTCTGCTATCTTACGTCCAGATCACCTTTTTTATTCATTTGGATCCAGATTTACTGCTCACCTGTAACAGCTTGCATACAGACGTTTCTCTTTTCTGTGGTTCAGATATATGTCTCCCATTTTCTCCTTGGCTTGGATGTAGTAGGGCTGCTCGGGGGTAATGTTTCTGAGCATGCTCAGTGCCAGCTCGGTGTCGCCGCGGAGCAGGGCCAGGTCTGAGTTGGCAATAGTGACACGTAGTTCCTCAGGGGTCCCTGAGAACTCATTGATGGCATCCTGCATCACTTTTGCTGCTTCATGCTGAAATATTAAACCCATTTATGAGTTTATACTGCCTTTTTACAATCGGGAAAAGCATTTTAGGAAACCCGAAAACCATAAAGAACAATATCTGCAGTATCTTCATCTACCTGTTCTCCGTTGAGCCACAGGGCCTCAGCCATCTCCAAGAAGACAGAGACACAGTCAGCAGGACTCAGGTCGACCTTCTTGTTCTTGGACTTGTACGAGGATCCAGCTCTGCGGACGCCTGGAAGACTCATGGCCATCTGCAACGTCTGAATAGCCTCCTTCAGCTCACCCGTCTTCTTCTGAGCCTGAGCTTTGATCAGGTGGTACAACGGGTGATCTCTTATCTGGAACGGACAGGAAGTCATAACCCGTTTGGACATGCTATCCCTGACGTTAAAGCTATGGTGGGCAATTGATGCTTTTTTAATCACACAATACTCTGACTAAAAAAACAAGGCACGCAAACAGACAAGCTCCTTACCTCAAAGTTGTGGCTGAGGCAGAGCTCAAGAGACTGGGAACACAGAGTGAAGTTCCCCTGCAGCAGATGGATCTGCGCCATTAGCAGATGAGCGTCTGCATGAGAGGGACACTGGTCCAGACAGTGTTGCAGGCTGCTCTGAGCCGCGTCAATGTCACCTGAAGGAAAACAGAAGCAGCACAGGTTAAAACAGCCTTACAGAAAAGAAAAGCATACTTTAAGCACAGTGCTCACCTGACTGATATCGGACTTTGGCCAGGAGAAAGACCCCTTGAGGGAGACCTGGCACAATCTTGACCACAGTATCCAACAATGTGGCACAGTGCTGTAGCTGAGGAGCAGGAGGGAGGCCTTGGGCTGGAGGCTAAAGAGGTCAAAGTTGTATTTACTGTGATGACTACAGAACCGACAGAGGCTCTCCCACATTAGCTCAATTATAGGCCCATGAAACAGATAATAAGCAACAACGATGTTCCTCTGAGTCGTACCTTAGCAGGACACAGAGCAAGATACTCTTTGAATATCTCCAACAGGAAGTCAGGGTTCAGCTTCTCAAAGTACTCCACTCCCAGAGGCAGGCCCTGCAGTGTGGAGAAGTGTGTGTCCACAGCATCGTTTAACAGATTTGTCACATCCTCTTGAGGCCGCCGCTTTTTCACTGCCAGAACAGCACGTAGGTATAGTAGCTCCTTTTAGGGTGAAAGAAACAAAAAGAAACCAATTTAATACAAGAATAGGAAATATAAAAAGGAAAAAAGAGGAAGAGGATGGGAGTAAAACGTGTGTTACCCCTGACTTTCCAATAGATTGTTGAATCTCTGTCAGACACTCCAAACGTTCTTCAGCGTCTTCAAGGTGGCCCTCTATCAGCTGGCAACGAATGATACCTGAGTGACAAAAATAAAACAAGTTATTTCTTCAGAACTAAAAAAAATAATACATGTTTCAACAGACGAATAATTGTAGCGTGTTACCAGTCATGGCAGAAACACTTGTCTCATCCAGAGTCATGGCAGTCTTGTACCACTTCATAGCGTCCTTGATTCTGCCGTGAAGCACCGACTGGTAGCCCAACTCTGTTGCTAAATCTGAGTCTCCTGATGCCACAGTGAAGGCTCTCTCCACCATCCGAAACGTCTGCTCGATCACTTTCTCATTCCGTCCACACTGTGAGGAAACAAACAAAAACATAAAAGTGATGTAGCTCTATGCAAGTCGGACACGTCTTCAGGGTCAAAGTGATAATCTCGAAGATTATCGTGTAAATAAATGTCTGTTAAGTCGCTATCTATCGATGAATGAGGTAACACAATGGTGATTGAGCCTATGGCCCACTTAAGAATGGCGCCTAGTTTTACATCACCCAGCAGTGGTTGGTCTGTCAGAGAGGGTAGGCGGAGCTAAGCCACTGCTTTTCCGGTCTCTGCAGGTGTTGCGAGTAAACAGTAATCGACTATGGCTGAACAAACAAAGAAAAGATGGATGACTACAGATACAACTTCAAAAATAAGTGAAAATCCAAAGAAAAAGAAACAAATTCAACGCTCAGATGAAGGCAAACAGTCTAAAAAGGAAAGCAACCGTCAGCGAGGAAAATCAAGAGTTACAACCGAAGCCAACCGTGGACGTCACACATGCAACACTGTCTGGATATAAGTGAGCTCCCACAATTACCGCTCATCGCCATAGGTACCGCCAAAGAGAACGAAACTGAAATCTTGGAGATTGGCACTTTAAAGAAGACAAAGTCTGTAGCATTAGGAATTTAGAACGAATACTGAAAATGATCTCACAACACGAGTGAAGGCGAGAGACATCCTGTAGAAAAGCTCGGGGTTGTGTGGTTCCACAATCTCCAGGCTGCTGATGAGGGTTGAAAGCTGCTTCACTGCCTGCCAAGGGGGACATAAAAACAGTTTCAGAATATAGATCAGCACTTTGCAACAGCTCCATCACACGCACACGTGTACTTTCAATTTATTTGTTTCCTTCTGATTTGCATTGGTTGGTATGAAAATGAGAACCGTACCTCAGGAATATCTCCCTCCCGACATAAAGAATGTAGAGCCAGCATCTGCAGAGCCTCCAGGTTATTTTTATCCTTCTGTAAAAGCCTGAAATATGACACAAGGTACTGAAGGAGCTACTGAATGAAGTCCATCTCCTACACTTATTAAGCTTGGATTTCTTTGATTGACAGTAATAGAATATCTGATACTGCATACTGTGTTAAGCTCCCAGACAAATAACATTAAAACTAAAAAGAACCGTGAAGGTTGCCAAAGGACAGAAAGTAAACTTTATGCTTCTTGCACCTCTCACACTTTACAAACTTTGAGTGAGGGCACCACAGCCGCTCGGAATTATGTTGAACTTCTGGCCTTATGAAGCTATCTGACACTGGCCAAGATCCAGAGAGGCAAGCACAAACAATAGCTTCATCAGTATGCACTGGTTTGAGGCATCACACCAAAGCTGTTGCACTTGATTGCTGAGCCGTTTGTAAAGGCTGGCTGTGGTTTTTCTTTCATCCCTCCCGACAATTACAAGTTTATTTTTGCACTTTATGATGTCACTAGAGATCTCACCTGCGTAATATTTGGGAGAAACCTCCTAACCACCTCTTTAGTTACCTGTGCGCTGCATCTATGGTTTGCTCCCAGTCTTGAAGGCTGAGCAACAGCTTCATCTTCTTGTTGAGGGCAGGCAAGAACCCGGGGAAGCCAACAATGACCTGGTTTACCATCTCCAATGCCCCTGAGTAGTTCTGACGGTATTCATAGTATTGTGCCTACGACAGATCAAACGTTATTCCCAAGTTAAAAAGTAATAATACAAGTAATATGCAGAGAAATAACAGAAGCATCCTAATATTTTAAGAGAAAGATGTAACAATAAGTATCTCTAACTTCTATCTTACCTTTCCCATAAGGGCAAAAACATCTGCTCTCTCTTTCAGTGCCTCATCAAAGTATTTTCCAGCCTTTCTGGCGTAGGCATCTTTACCAGACGTCACATCTATCCAGGCCTTCAGGATTGTCCCCTGAACAACAAATATAGTTCAAAAATGACAAATAGTAGACAGCCAGAACCCTCCTCTTACAATTGCACACTTCAAGATATCCAATAAAAATGGAAAAGCAATAGTAATGCATTTTTAAAATATTTGACAAAACTGCAAATCTCACCTCTCTAGAGCCTTTGGAGAGTTTGATCATTCTCTCTGTGTACTCCCTTGCCTTGTCATTTCGCCCAAGTAGCCAGAGAAACATCCCAGCATGGTACAGACTCTTAGGAGACGCACTTTTACGATCCTCTTTGACCCTGGCATCAAGTTCTTGAATGACATCTCTGTCTGTGAATCCAAAGACTCTTATCAGAATATTACCAACAAGTATGTCCTTTACTGTAAAGCTCCCGTGAGGAACTTTCGGTTTGTGTTGATTTTGGCACTCCCTGTGGACAAAGCTCTTATCTGCTTGTTCTCTGCTTTACTTTGTTTGCTTGGCTGTCAAAGCACTTTGTAAACTCTTGTTTTTAAATACCTTTTTAAAGGTGCTATATAAATAAAGTTATTATTATCTCTTTGCTGAATTTGTCCCGTACATGCTTATGTGGTGGTTATTAACAAAACATCTCATCCTGCTTTCTTTAACAGTCATATGTATCACTCATTTTAAATGTTTGCCCTGGTAAATGTAAACAAAGGCAGCATCCAGTTAATCGCTTCGTCTGACACCTACGCCCCGCCAGCAGATTCAGGCATTAAATACATCTATATAGAAATAATCAATCTTGTCACTGATGGTCTGGTTTGCTTTTGTAGGTCATATAGAGGCATCAGAATTAACTTCAGTCTGTTTCATAACCAGCGAAAAACTCCTCACAGGGGCTTTAACATAGGCAGTGCAAACATATATGACATTTACAAGTATGTATACTGGCTTACCTGGGTTTATCTTTTTCTTCTCAGCATAGACGAGGGCCATTAATGTGCAGAGTGACACATCTCGACTGTCTCTGATTGTGTCAAACTCTACTGAGGCGTCCTGAATTTCATCTGCAGTACAATAATAACATGTAAGTGCATGTGTGACAGATCTGAAAAGACGCTTGCATAAAAGGGAAAAGCCCATTCTATCATTATATTTGACTCTTTGAAGTTCACCTTGCATGAGGGTACCATATGCGTGGAAAAAACTGTAGACAGGATCATTGCCGAATTTCCTCTGAGCTGCTGCTGCAGCGTTTACAGCGTGATTAAAGTACTTTTCATAGCAGTAGTACCTGATAAGAGCCTGTGGAAAAGCAGAGGGATGGCATTGGGTTTGTAGGAGTTAAAAGTTGGACATAGAGTAATGTGAGGGCTTTGTGTTATAACTTTACGGTCTCAGTGACATGCTGATGTTACTTTATAACAGAAAAAGTTACATGCAACCTAAAGGTAAAAAAAGAAAGGATGTGTTGTCAGAGAGGAACATTGTAGCATGTTAGCTAACATGGTTAACCACATAAACGTCATTACAAATAAGCGAAGTAACAGCTAACGTTATAATAACAGTTAAACCTATTTTAAAAGTCTTGTCTTCGTAATTTATAACCAGGTTACCTAGTCGCAACATAAATCTAACATTTTGTTTGTCGATATGAGCTAAGTTAGAGGAGCCTTCAGGTCTCTTTTACCTGAAGCCTGTGCAGCTATAGTATTGAAACCTGTTCTCTTACCAACGCTGTCTCTTCATCCTCCATCTTGGCTGAGACGTTCTGTGCTTAAACGGTAAGTGTCGTTAAATAAATAAGAGCTAATTCACCCGGTCTGCATTGCACTTTAGCATATCGATATCACTGCAGTTTTCGTTGTGTTTTCGCCATCTTGAAACTCGTTTAGCGTTACCCGGTATCTTAGTAACAGCTATAGTATGAGGTAAATTTCCCCTCATGCTTTCCTATCAGGCAGTATATACTCACTGGCTGCGTGTATATACCGAACTCTTTAGTCCTTTTGGCGAATCCAAATTCCAGCTATAGTTTATTTTTTGTCTGTATTCTTAAAAAAATCATTTGTAAACTTTGTTTGGCGACCGGGCCTTTGTCTTTTCAGTCTGGCATGCAGCCTGGAAGACCAAACACAGGAAATAAAAAACTCTTTCAAAAGGTTCTTTTCCGAAGCCGAGCATGTTTCGCCCTATCATCTCTAGGGGGCGCAGTCATCCTTTAATAAAATGTGAACTACAGTACTACTACTAATACTACTCCTACTACAAATACTACTACTACTAATATTAATATTAATAATGATAATAATAATTCTAAAAATAATATTAAGTGTATTGGTTTGTATGATTTAATTGGTCATTTTTAACACGTGCCATTGTTTCACAAGATGTTTTGGCTTCTATGGGTTTGCAGTAAAAAAAAAATTGAATGATAAAGTTAAACATGCTTTGAATATATGGAAATGATTTAAGACAGCCTAGCGTGTGCTATCACAGAGGTTGAATTAATGTGGTTAGTGGGTTGTTGTGTTTGGCTGCATTCTGTTTGCCTGATCTACACCAGTTACCATCCTCAGTTAAGGAATACATTTAAAGATAATTCCAACATATTTTTTCATTTTTGTTGTGTTTTGAAATAAAACTACATTACTGTTTAATTATGAAAATAAGAGTTTTCTCTACTATTAACACATCTTTACACAGTTTACCCTGCCCAGTGGAAATATATTTCCACCCAGCCAGTGGTAATTGTGGGCCCTAGTGTTATGCAACACCATGCATTGACTGTGAAGTATGAACTCCTGATGTCTACAGTGCTGAGCCCATGTCAGGAGCAGCCGGTGTCCAGCATGGGTGCAACTGTTCCAAGAGAGACCTTTCCATGCCTTGTCAAATACTGTTTAGCACTAACTCTGGCACATAATCATTACTCTCCGCAGCACACATCAATGGAAGAGTAAATCAGGTTGGTATCGAGCTCTGAGCATGTGCAGCAATGGGAAATGCCTGCGTCACACAAGTTAGTGCATAGTTTGAACCCATATGTTCAGGGGTAGAATAAATACACATAATAAATCATACTCATAGGCTAATACTAATCCCTCTTTAAAACATAAATCCAAATAAATGTAGTAATTTTTCAATAATACTCATACAGAGTAAAAAACTGTTGATAATGAAGGTGTTGTACTTTGCAAGAGGAATAAATACTGCATGTGTTGTTGCACTTACAAAGAATGCATTTGAAAACCTATTAGAGGAAAGACTGTGGAATATGTCCCCCCTGGGATGTGCTGCTATAGCATTCTAATGGCTATATCCATTGTGGTTTGTACAGGCCATTATTGATCAAAGAGCCATGCCCAATAACACAAGCTGCTCACTTGCCAATGAATGCTTTCATTTCTTTTTCCACATGTGCTGCAATTTTAAAACTTGCCTGAAATTTTATTGCGCTTACGGGTAATTTCCCCTTGTAAACATAGAAAATGTGGAAGAATTTGTGCATTTTTTTTGTATTTATTCTTAGCAATGTGTGTCTGCAAACTGCAGTATTTGTGGTTGCGTGTGTTCTTGAGTTATCGAGGGAGTGGTTCACTTGAAACGGTGTGTGTGAGATTTAGTGGTTGAGATAAAAAGAGAATGTGTGTGTGAGTGTCAGTCTTGTGTGTCTGTCTATCAGCACATGGGGAAGGTAGGAGTGGTACTCACCACTACCTAATCTAATGGGATTTTCCTCCCATCTATCTACAGCAAATAAAATTACAGAGCTGTTATGGGTAGCATTCTCAGATTTCTCTCTGAATTGCTTTCCAGCCTGCCTCCTCATGCATGCCAGTGGCCAGATCCCGGGCCAAATAGACATCCTTTCACATTTAACATGTCCACGTATCATTGGCTTGCGAGACTCCCAGGGTGGGGACGCCAGACCAACTTCCGACCTTCCACCCTAATGCAGTCTAACAAAGGAGCTTGATGTCATGTTGCTGGGCAACCAGGAAGGAGAATCTGCAGAATCACTCTTGATTAACTGGTCATTAAAAGAGGCTATCTGTGACCCCACCTGTTGCAGCCAGTGGAGCTGGTTTCAGATACATTTTCATCAGTTGCTAAAGAACAATATCAGCAGAGATTTTAGTGAATAAGAATCTTTTGTAGTTTACCATCAATTGCCATTTTGTTTCTGTTGTAATGCTATGAGTTACAACATATATTCAGAGACAGCTTAATTCATCTGCTGACGGGAAAACAGCATGTGAGTCATAAAGCACTGAGTAGCTGTGGCACAAAGTGATAATGAAGTCATAATTGTGAGGCAGAAATGCAGGATTAACTTTGCCATCAGCCTCTTGTTTACTGCCCTCAAGATTCAGTAGCCACAATAGGTAAAAGTGATGCTGGATTCTAATGAATATCTGCACTGTTATTAATAATTAATCAAATGTTCAAGCCACTTAAGCTGAGAACAGTTTCCGGCAGGGGCCACAAAGCGCACTCAGAAACCAGATTCAAGCCTCTTGTACAGATGCTCGCTAAAACCTACTCCAAGCGAAAATGAATTATAAACCTGTTCACATTTTCTGTTCTGAAGTTCTTCACTTAAATATTCTGAGGAATTTATAAATATAGGGTATGGTCATTCGAATCAAGATGATCTGCTTAAAGTTATGTATTCATAAGTGCTTTGAATTTCCTAGGGGTTCAAAGATCAATATTAGTTGAACCATTTACAGTTTGAGTGCACATGAAATGGACACTGATAACTTCAATGTTTTACAGATTCTGAAATGACACTAATGCTGCCTGCGGTTTGGTAGCTATCAGCAATACCAGTCATTCTGCATATAACTGTAAAAGCTGATGCTTAATGCCTCCGAATGTGGTTAGCACTTTGGATCCATTTTTCAAAATTAATTCCCTTCACTCGATGAAAGCTATCATGACAGTCTGATGATTACTCATCAGTTCCATTTAACTATGATCAAGAATCCTTGACTGCCAGATGACATTAGTTTGCCAAATACAGATGAAGTAAAACTGAAGCAGCAGGAAGCTCTTAAAGATGCAGCTTGAGCTCTCATAATAAATCCCTTTAGCTTCACCCAGCAACTGCTGGGGCAGAAAAAGTTGCCTTCCCAGGAGGAGGAGGAGGAAATCGACACTTCCAGTACACCTATAGTGAGCCCAACAGGCAGAAGGAGCTGGCCAGTGTGCCAGTCCTTTTAGACCTACCATGCTCCAAGGACTTCAACATGAGGAAGCAACTTCGACAGAAGTCCAGGATGTTGTGAAGAAGGCCATATCTAGGGTTCCCTTGGATGGAGGGGTGTCTAGAACACACTAAAATGGGAACACAGCTAATCCATCCCAGGAAAGCAATCAAAACCTTTTGGTGCTTTGGCTTGAACTAGCTAACACAAATCTCAAATGGTTCCATCCCTCACAATCTGGTCCAACCTACCATGACAATAGACCATGTGCCAAACAATGTTGCAGACCCGATCCTGGATAATTACAACCTGTTCAAGAGGAGAGACTCAACTGGTTAAGAAACATCAGAGTGGGGCGCTGGTTTAGCAAAGTTGGTAGAGCAGGCGCCCCATGTACAGAGGATACAGTCCTTGACACACTGATCTTAAGTTCGACTCCCGGTATGCCGATCATTTGGTGCATGTCAGTCCCCACTCTCTACTCCCCATGTTTCCAGTGTCGCTTCAGCTGTCCTATCAAATAAAGGCAAAAAGACCAAAAAATTATCTTGAGAAGAAACATCAGAGTGGCACAACCTGGAGGTTGGGATAATCCTAGGCTTCCCCATCTCTGTGACCCCATTTGCCCTGGAGATGAACATGTTTGTAAAGTCAGCAGAGCCAGACTGCCTAGGCACTTCAAGCCAGCCATTTTTTGTATCAAGGAAGTCATGGACAAGTTCTGTTTCAGCATTGTAGGGTTACCAACCATCTCAGCAAAGCCAGTGAGGAGCCTGGGCAAGGTATTCGCTTGAGGACACTGCATCTGTCCAGTCGACTGGAAAGCTGGCTGAGATCTGTCAACCGGTCAGGGCTCCCAGGGAAGTTCATGGCATTGATATAAAAGCATGGCATATTGCCAAGGATACTCTGGCCGCTATCAATCTATGAAATCCCCATCTCCACCACACAGACCATGGAAAGGAAAGTCAGTGGCTGTCTCCAGAGTGGTTGCCAAGAAGCATTTGCAAACTTTGCCCTCTACAAAAAAAGGACTTCAAGGTCGCACAGACTAGAGGATGCTGATGTATAGAGACTCCGGTGACCAAAGGATGGGTCGGTCAGGAGTGGCAGTGAACACTGGAAAGAAGTGGAGAGCTAAGAAAACTGAGCATGAAGCGGAGTCAGAACTGCGCCACAGAGCTCTGGTGGGAACAGTGATTCATGGTAGAGCAGACATTGGAACACAGCACAGAAAAAGCAAAGGGAAGGAGTAGCGAAGGCTGCTTTAGAAGGATATGAGGGATGCAGTGGAGGATAAGAAGTCAAGCCGAGCTGCTGGCATGAGACAGCAGGGGGCCTGGATAAGGTGGGAACAAGCAATGGACCAATCAGCAAGACAACCAGCAGCTGCAGCCCAGCACCACCACCCGTTAAATTGCTTTTGTCAAGGAAGGTAAATGCAGCAGGGATCTTGTCAACCACTTTGCACTTGCAGCTATTGCTGGACCTGGAGAAAAGGATTTACCCTGTGACATTGTAAGGGCTAGAAATCGAAATGTATGCCCATCGAGGTAAGCAGCATTTGTGGGGCATTTACTCCCCAGAGATGCACAGGGCATCACATGACTGGTAAGAGCAGAGTGGTTTCCATCAAGGACACCACCAAAGCAGCAGAGAAAGCCTAAAGATGGCTCTGGATCCTGATAGAAAGCCCAAGGGAATTAGCAAGCGCCACTTGCAAACAAGCCATGGCCTGATCAACTACAACTGGGTCGCCTGGGTGAGGTTGTCTGATATTCGAAAAGATCCGAAACACCCTTTAAAACCAGGATACAACACTGATCATGTGTTTGTATATATATAAAGATATATTTTGAGACATTCTTGGAATTCTGCGTTGGTTTCTTGTGAATAAAACCGCTCACATAATTGTATATTACTAAGTATATCATCCATATTTAGTGTACAAATCATTTTAAATATCAAGAAATTTAAACATGTTTCATAGGTTAAAAGGCATACATCTGCAAATAACAAAAAGCACCCAAAAGAAGCTATTGGCCCTGATGCTAAATATTAATAATTAAAGGATCATTCTCATAGAAAAAAGTAAATCACAAAAAAATAAATAACAAATGGGCCAACCTTTGGGCAGTTAGCCTCATTACAGGAGAATATCCATCCTCAACCCACCATCACAGTCAACTTAAAACAGACGGAAACTGGACATTAAATAGGTCAAACAATTTATAAATGTATTTTGTTTTACATGATAAAACAAATGAAAGTTTTAGGCACTCTTGAGGTACATGTAATCTTTATTCTTTTGGCGATTCTGTGAAATGGGTTATAGCAGTGTCTTGCATGCAGTTTATTTATACACTACAAGCATTATGCATATGAATAATGGCAGATGTAAAATTCGTTGTAATCAAAACATTCTCTCATTATGCACTAAGTATAGTGTAGGTATTGAACGTTTTAATTACATGCAAAATATATTTATATGAATGGAATTATACTTTTCATGACATGGATCAACAGATGTAGTTTTGACACAGTTTTGGGTGGATGTCATATGGGAAGGACTGACAAAAGTAACACAACTGCTACACGAGCCATCTTTTATCCAACTAAGATATTTGTAATGATACATATTGAGAGGTAAATGTAAAAAACAAAGACATAGATTCAACATTCCCAAATAAAAACATGATTGTGTAAGTAAAGCTTAGACAGCATATGCATATAACCTGTTACCATACTTTGTCTCATTAAGAAACATTACCACCCATATTGTCTGTTTCATTGACTTTTAGGTTTTTTCCCTAATAGTTGCTGTTGAATGTATTTTATCCCTGTGCGCCTAAATACAGCAAATCATTCAGTATATATTTGGTCTTATACTCCATGTTATAATAACAATTGTTTCATCATTTTAGAATCGTTACAGAACATCAAAGACGAAGTAAGGAAAGGTAGACACATAGAGGACACCTATGCTGTTTGTTAAAGATGTGAGAGGTAACTAACGGTCAGCTACATTGTGCAAACAATTTAAGCTCAATCTTAAATTTCCAGCTTTGAAAGACAAACCTTTAGTTTGTCTCTGTTTTTAGCCTGATTTCTTGCTAACATTTCTACATAATTAGCCATATTGTAAAAGGTACAAATGTAGCACAAGGGCCTGCTGAAATGAAGTGTGAATGATTTAGATGGTTCAACGACACTGAATGTGCAAAGTATTCTGCCAAGTATTACTGCTCAGTGATAATCAAACATAAGCAACACATTTATCTGGATTTCTTTGGACTGTAGGCTAAGATCATGTCTCTGTAATGTATAAAAACAACCATGTCATGACTGTACACTGAGTGTATGACAGACAGGGAGAGAGCCTGATGAAAAAGTACACTCTAGCATGCGTAATGGAGATACATTCATGCATGTCTACATTTTGAGTTAACAGCAACTCCAATTTTCAAGCTATCAGTTAGCAAAACTAGCATAAAAGTACTGCTGCTCATTGCAAAGACTACCCCTGCAGGAAAAAAAAGCTTTTGAAGAGTAAAAAAATGTATAAAAAAGTCAAGAAACCAAACTATAAATTCTTAAAGTAATAACATAAAAGCTTGAAAAGTAAAGACATACAACAGTCAGTGATATAACAGTTATTCAAGACACTGGTTAGCAGAACTAGCTGCAATTCACCATATTAATATGGCAGCCATTTTCCATTTCATGCTAATATTACTGTTAGCTAGGAATTAACGCCTTCTCAATCGTATCATTTAGCACTATTAAACATTTAGTTAGCATTCAGGTGCTTTGTAGCCAGCAGAAATATAAGCTAGCAGTAGCTAATGGGTTATTGAAAAAGCTTTGAAACTTTAAATATGGCCTGGTGTCCCTTTAGAGTTCGATGTTTATTGTCTTTTAAGTTTGTGATTAATCAGGAGTTGCTGAATGTCATTGAAATGATATCACAACCTGGAAATACAGACATCATGACAGAATTTAATTAGCTTCCCACTAGAGCTTGACATCAGAGGAAAATGGCGGCCATGTGAGTATGGTCAAAAGAAGTTATAGCATTAACTAAGGTGTCTTTAAGAACACTTACCCATCCCAACAAACAGCCTAAAAGGCATCCTTGCTCCTGAACAAAGCCAAAATTGTCCCAATACAGCCTGAATGAGCCATTTTTCCATATTAGGCACAAACCTTTAGAGAGGAAGGGTCAGTTTGGCGTGTATATCCATACCAAAGGGAGTCCAATGGATGTCTCTGTCACTGTTAAAGGGTGTAAACATTTTGTCAATAATAAAAATGTCTTTGATGCATCTCCAGAATTCATTTATATATCTTGCTCTCTGACATCCTTGCCGACAACCTCCTTTTCACTTTTGTCTTTTTCATATTTGTTGTTTCCATTGGTTGCCACACTGTTACATGCGGTTTGAGGAGCAGTTGGAGGTGTCAGTTCAGTTTTTTTGAGGTCCTCATTGTCAATGAGTGTTTCATCCTTTTGAATGCTATCACAGCATGTTTCAACTAACTTAGAAGCAACGTGTCTGACTGCATACTGTCTGAACGCTCTCTGGATGACGATGGCTGATGTGTCTTCCTGTTTGCGACGGAGGGTGGTAGTGATGGGTTCGTAGGACACTTTGGAAGGATTGGAGGCCATGAAACGCTCCTCCATCTCCGCCCTAAGAATATCCATCTCCCCACCCTCGCCTAGAACCCGTTTAGTGAATGCAAACAGGATGTCCAGGCAGTGAATGCGTTCACCACTCACCATTGGTAGATCCATAGAGATCAGTTCGAGCTTGTTTGGCTTGGCTATGCGCAATGGTGACTCCAGTGCATCTGCAAATTCTGCCAACTTATTGTACTCCATGAACTGTGTGGCGCGAGGATCAAACCTTTCCCAGACCTCGTAAAACATTTCAAAATCATCCTCACTCAGTGGGTCCGCGCTCTCCTCAGTGGCCACACCAAAGTTCTCCAAGATGACTGCAATGTACATGTTCACCACAATCAGGAAACAGATGATGATGTAGCTTACAAAGAAGGCAATTCCCACAGGAGGGTTTCCACAGTCTCCTTTGACAGAACTGCCCGGATGCTCCTTGGTACTGTCACAATCATCTTTGTGTTTGTTAAGAATGGGAGCTAGTAGGCCATCCCATCCTCCTGAGGTGGTGATCTGGAACAAACAGATCATGCTGTTGCCAAACGTCTCGAAGTTGAAAAGGTCATCGATGCCTTTTTCCCTCTTGACGTAAGCAAAGTTCGACATGCCAAAGATGGCGTAGATAAACATCACCAAGAAGAGCAAGAGACCAATGTTGAACAAGGCAGGAAGTGACATCATCAAGGCAAACAAGAGTGTGCGGATTCCTTTGGCACTTTTAATAAGGCGGAGCACGCGGCCAATCCGAGCCAATCGGATGACTCTGAACAAGGTTGGGGAAACGAAATACTTCTCTATCAGGTCAGAGAGAAACATACCTAAAGAAAGAATGAAAAACATATTAGAACAACAGTAAACAATTCACGTTTACTCACACAGTTTTCATATGTTTTAAAACCAAGGTGATCAGTCATACCAATAATAGACAGGATGACCACGATGAAGTCAAATACATTCCAACCATTTGTGAAAAAGTAATGGCGAAGCGAGATCATCTTCAGCAAACACTCTATAGTGAAGACGACGATGAATACGACATTTATCCACCAGAGAACTTTGTCCTTTTCTGGTGACTGGTCAGCAGTTTCCACCATCATGGCCACCATGTTGAGCACTATAAGAACCATTATTACAATATCGAACGCTTGTTTTGTGGTCAGGTCAAAGATGTATCCTTGGAATTTGTTCTGAAAAAGACAAGATAGCAGAAAAAAACAAACATATTAGGTACTTTAATACAAAGATCAAACATTTAATGCAGGTGAAATTCTGTCATGATCAAAGCGACATACTGATGGTCTAGGAATAGGTTTTTGTGGTTTCTTTGACCCCAACTTTTTCATGGCATTATAGTATTTCTTCTGTTCTTCTGTCATAAAGATGTCTTGTCCTCCTAGGTAAAGAGGGGACGCAAAGCAAGTTAAATAACAGCAAGGATGATGAGATACTGCAGAAAGATAAAGTGCAAGTAAAAAAGCATTTGTGTCCTCATATCTAACAAACTGTCTAGTAGAAATATCAAATTATATTTAGAAAGCAGAAATGATACTTATCTTTTTCTTTTGTTGGTTGAAATTGTCTATGATGACACCAATAAAGAGATTGAGTGTGAAGAAGGCTCCAAATATGATGAAGACAACAAAATACATGTACATTTTCAGGTTGATCTCATACTCTGGTTGTTCTCCTGCCTATAATAGTGACAGACAAATATATATTAGTACATTGGAGTAGAGCGACACCATAGACTGTATAAAAAGAAGCCAGACAGCTCCCTAAAAGAGCCAAAACATTTTGAGTGCCCCCTGCTGCCTGGCTGCAGTATAGCTCATAAAGCCCGCCTCCTCCATGTTAACAGATGGGACATGAGTCAAACTATAAAATCAAAATACACGTCAAATACATGTTTCTCAAACATTGTTTCTGTCATTATAGTTAGTTCTTATCATGCTGATTTACGTCCAAGTGTTCATTTTTCAGACAAGTTTATTTTTAATTAGTTATTTGACGCTGTAGGATGATTGACAGCTCTGTTGACAAATACGGCTCCTGCAGCCAATTTGTAACGGATTAGGAGAGTAGAGGAGGAACGGCGAGAGGAGACGTAACTAAAACAATCACTACAGTCATTGGAGTTTCCATATCTGTTAAACATCTGCTTCATACCAACACAAAATGCTGTTCTGCTGTTAAATACGCCGACATGCGGGATCTTTGCCGTTTTCTTTCCGGTAAGTTAAGTGTGTGTTTTTGTTTGCAGAAGTGGCTACAGCGGCTCCGCCCACCGATCTCTACAGTGCAACTCTGGCTCCAGATGACATCAGCAGCACAAGATGGCAAGATGGTATTTTGACTTTAATTTTATACAATGAGAGCAGATGGAGACGTGTCATCCATCTTTATATACAGTCACTGAGTGACACAAACTCTTCTATTTTTAATTTTGAACTTATATCTAATATTTTGAACTTTGCATTACATATGACATATGACAACATCTGATGTTTGTTATTTCTATTTAAATCACGGCTACATTTTCATTCAGGCGTTGTAAGTCTTCCATACATAAAGGGATTATTAGAGAATCTAGAAGACACTTATTGGCTATGTGTGAAGAAAATCGTATAAAAAATGTGGTTTGAATTCACAAAAAAGTCATGTGATATTTGGGCACAATTCAAAAAACAGTTATGAATGGGATGAGCTAAACATTAACATTTTATCACCTTGTTCTGAGAGTCCACAGCAGCATACATGATGTCCATCCAGCCCTTGAATGTAGCCTGTACAAAAAGTAACAATATAATATTGAATAATGCCATCAATCTTTCCAAATGTTAACCAATGAAAGAGTACACATTGTTTAACTATCTAACATTTTTTTTCACACACTTACCACTTGAAGGAGTGCGAGGTAACCCAGGCCAACATTGTCAAAGTTGATTTTGACGTTCTTCCAGCGACTATTCTCTTGGTTATCACAGTCTGTCTTGTTTCTCACTACTGATGTGGGGAAATACTTATCTGAAGTTTTGTTTAAACAGTGGTAGAACTTCCCCGCAAATAAGTTGACTCCCATGATGCTGAAGATGAGCCAGAAGATGAGACAAACCAGCAGCACATTGAAAATGGAAGGAATGGCTCCCAATAGGGCGTTGACGACCACCTGTACACCAACACATAAATAATACAACCCATCTTTACAGCAGGCAGAGATCACAGAGTGTAGACTTGATGCACAACACTTTACACTGTGGTGATGGTAAGAACAGGAAAACACAAGAGTGAATGTTCCAGAGCCATGAGCTCAACAAGCTAGGAATAACACTAAAGCTCAAACACAATAAAAGTGCACGGTTCAGGTGGGAAACATTTCGGAAAGGAGGCAGGAGAAAATGCATTTTATCTAAGAGTGTTTTTTTTTTTAACTAAATTTCAGAGAAACATTGAAAATGAACACCTTGTAGAGGCGGGACCACACCACAACATTTGCTTACTGTAAACAGAAACATAAATAAACATGAAGAAGTCATGTTACAGAACCCAAAAAACAATATCCAAAACAGTGAAATTAGTCGTGAAACTAATGTTGCGCTACTAATACACATGAATGGCTGTTCATGCAAATGAGGGAACACACTGGCTACCACGTGAGGAAAGACCATCATCTTCACAGTGCTTTAAAAGTGGACCACCACAATATGAAAGCAACAAATCAATACATGCTACATTGATTTCAGCAGCCGGCAACCCTCCCCCTGCAGATACACCAGTCACCAAACACTGTTTGACTATGTCCACATGGCACAGACAAACACTGTTTTGGTTTGAGAAATGTTATTTTACCTCTGTTAAAACAGACACAAAGCCAAGTCAAGGAAACGTTTGAAATTCTGGAAATAGGCTTTCACACTTTCTTGCTTAATGTTAGAGGAGGAGATCAATACAACTCTCTTATTAAGCTAGTAATTATAGACCTGGAGCCAGGAGATGGTTAGCATAGCTTAGCATAAAGAGTGGAAACAAGTCTAAACAGCTAGCATGACACTTTACTAGGTAACAAAATACACCTGCTGACACTTCTTAAGCTCACTTATTAACATGTCACAAACTACTTGTTTTATTTGTAAAAAAACAACAACTAACAAACAAAAATGCAAAATGTTTTGGGGATATCCGAAAGTCTTCCCATCACCGTGAGAATTCCAGGCAACCAATGGAGACAACAGGAAGAGCCAATAACTTTCCATAAACCACAACTCTGGGACTGATTTAAATCATCTATAGCGCATGGTCTAAAGTGCATGGCACAAGTGCATTTAGGGGGTGTGCAACTTTTACTAGTTAAATGAAGCAACATTTGGGCGCAATGTAAGACGCAAGGCATAAAGGGGTCACTGAACAGTATGTATTAATATTTGTGGGCATGATTGTAGGTGCCTATAATTAATGTACCTTTTACTTGCATGTGTGCAAATCAGCGTGTGTTTCTGCTAGAATTAGAGAGAGCGCTGAGTCAGCCTCTGGCTGGAGTTATTGTCCTGTGTAGGGAACGAGCTGGAATCTCCATCCCAACAACAGCAACTCCATTTGACTTTATATTAAATAATGCACTGACATTTAACTGATGAGCAGGAGCACTGCTGTGTGCAAAACAAGCAGATTGGAAGAGCATTGTGAACCGGCCTATGACAGTGCATCTTATCACCTTAATGATACACCCTTTAAATAGCAGGAAAAAACTGCCCCCTTGACTTAATACCAGGTTTTTGTTTGTCAATGCTTCATTCACTTTCTGTTGTCACCAATCCCCCTGACCACGCCTCATTTTAAGAGCAACACGCCCACAGGTGCACAGATTTAAATGACAACTGTGCCGGTCAGAGACCAGCAATGACACATGTGGTGCTCCTTGCGCCACGTCGCACTGCAGGGTGTTAGATGGGCTCATTGGGCTCCTATACTGTCAACAGGCCTATTAGCGTGTATTGGAGGGGGGCATAGGACGAATTGCCTTACCTTTAAATATAGCCAGGCTAGTCTTTTAACCTGGTACCTGCTAAAACTTGCTAACTAAGCTAAAAGGTCCACTGGCTTTAGCTTTATGTTTAATAAACAGATATGATGGTGGCAGCAATCTCAGCAAGAAAGAGAAAAAGCACATTCCCCAAAATGTCAAACGATTTCTTATTTGTGAATGATGTACTGTTAATCAACTTTGTCATTTAAAATCGAAGCCAACCCTGACATACCAGCTGGAGAAAGAGGATTAAGGGAAGAAGAGGAATGCTTCATGTGCATGCAACACATCAACTCAACAGGTCTAGCAAAGACTGCAGAGTGCCTGTTCTCTGTACCAGTGCGACAAGCTAGTGTTAGACAGCAGAATGTGACTCTTACCCTCATGCCTTCGAAGCGTGACAAGGCTCTCAGGGGCCTCAGAGCTCGCAGGGTTCTCAGTGACTTGATGGCACCGAGTTCAGAAAATTCCATGGCGTTAGCGACCATGCTGACCAGTGAAACCTGGAACACACACACACACACAGATCTCATGTAAAAAAAAAAAAAAAAAAAACATGCCTTCAATCAAAATAAAAGTGTACGTGTGTTTCTGTGTGAGCAGAGGTGTTTGTGCTCACATCAACAATGAGGAAGTCCAGCCAGCACCAGGCGTTTGTGAAATACTTGGCAAATCCATACGCCACCCACTTCAGTAACATCTCCAGGATGAAGATGTAGGTGAAGATTTTGTCTGCGAACTCCAACACTGTTTTAATGTTCTTCCTCTTTTCTATGTAGACGTCTTCAAATGCCTGGATGTGAAGAAAATGACAGCGAGTAAACTAGCTGCCTCACAGGGATGCCAGAAACGGTATATAAATACATGAGAGTGGTAAAATGTCATCTTCTAAAAATAATAAAAAGGCATTTTTCGTACCAGTGCTCCACTGCTGAGCAGAATCATGAAGATGATGAAGCTCTCAAACCAGTTGTGCTCCACTATCCGGAAACAGGTCTTTCTCAACGTCCACCACATCTTCCACCAGCCCACTTCCACATTAACCTGACAACACTTGTACTTCTGCACACAGCCTGGGCAGAGACAGAGGGGAGACGTCTATTAACCACTGTAATAAGCAGAGTCAGATAAACACGGAGGCTGTAGTAGCTTGAAATGGTTGTAACAGTGTTTACCATCAGGAAAGCAAGCGTCAGGGTCCATGGATTCCTCTATCTCCGAGGCTGAAGAATCTTCTCCGCCTGCCATACCGTCCACCGTGCTGCCCTCGGAGGAGCTGAACTGGCCATCGTCTTCAATCATCTGCAGATGAAGCAGAAGAAAACCAGTCTTAGGTAAGCAAAAATAGCAGAAAAATGGCGAATTTAATGGGCTAACATGCATCACGTAGCTCTTTAAAATGGACTGCTACGTGTCTTATTTAAGCCTGTTAATGAGAAGGACTTAACATGCATTTAGCTTCAGTTCTAATGCAGGGTATAATGTCTAAAATAAAGATCTAATAAATAGAGAACAAATCTCATGTTAAACATTAAAATGGAAAACACCCGCATGCCCTCTTCCTGCAGCCTAAATAACACAACAAACATTTGGCTCCTCTCATCAGATTGCGAGCTGAATAGCTGTCCAGTGCTCAGCAGCAACTACCTCACAAATGTTTGAGACACACAAAATATTGAGAACAATTCTTCTGTGCAGTCCTACAAAATAAAATACATTAATAAGGAGGACATTTTTATGAATCATTAGACGCCTGATAGTGTAGTAATGTAGCCACATGGTCTCTACTTCAGCCTGTTGTTGCATGGCTCTCTACAGGGCGTGTCTCCTAATAGCTGGCAGATGATAACAGACTCAGTGCCTTCCTGGAGAATGCAGGAGCACTCGGCTGTCCTGGGACCAGCTAATGCAGTGCAGGGAATGAAGTAAGCATGTTACTGCGAAATACTGGGAGCTCTAAAGTCAATGTGTTGTTCGTTTGTGTTTCTGGTTGGGCAATGCATCCTCGTAGTGCATTCAGGATTTATTTTTAAAATTCCAAAAAAGTCTAACATTAATATTAGTTACATTTAATTATTTAACTCAACTTAACTAAGAATCAAGTCAAAAAATAAAATACAATGTGATTTTGTGTTATTAAAGAGCAGCTCCAGTCATGTTTTAAGACATAAAAATTCTCTGCTTGAAATAATAAATTGTGTCTGATACCTTTTTTCTGCAAAATATGTTTAATTACCTTGTAAAAATCCTCCCAAGGCATCTCCTCCTTCTCCCTCATTAAATTCCAGAATCTGCATAGTCCCCGCCCACTATGCAAATTTCCAAACGCCCCCTTCAGTCACTAAAACAAAACACGTGTCTGCCATCGTTTAGTGGCAACTTGTTGAAAGTTAGCTAGCTTGAAATGTAGTAATTTGCAGTAGTAACATTAATGTTAGTAGTCAGCAGTGAGTTTGCAAAAGTTAAGATGACGGTTACAGCTGGCTCGCGCATCTCCTAAGTGGTTGCCCGTCCACTAACAGGATCGGCTCCTTAGGTTTGTGACGTCTCAAACCTGCCAATCTGAAAACGTGTTGCTGTTCTTGGTACACTGCATTTTGCAGACAGGCCCAGCCATGGAGATGACTGCTTATGTTGTCCCTGATATGTCCTGTAGCACTCGCAAAACACCACATGGAGATGTTTACAAGGTTATTAAAACTTGGTGAAAAACTTAATTTTGCACAAAAAGGATTCTTGCTGATGTTTGGATCAATAAAAACGTTTTATCATCATCTAAAATACAAACTCAGGACCAGAGCGTGAATGGAGTAAGAACAAAGAAGGATGAGTATTCTGCAAAAAAGGTTCCTAAATGGATATAGTAAATGAGGCAGGCGATCTCTATTTTGATGATATGATTTTTGTAAAATATTCTTATTCTATATTCTTAGTCTCCTACAACTGTAGCAGCATTTTTAAAGCAGCAGAAAGCAAGCAGTAATTATAACATATTGCCTTAGCAACAAAAACAGTGCCACAATCATGTACAAGTCAGTGTTTCTTTTTCCCCCTCTTTCGCACTGTGAGCTTTTCTCCAACAGAGCAAACAGCCCCCTTAAGAGGAGGATTCAGCTCTAAAGCACTCAGACTTAAATGGCACATAATGTAATCTGCACGCTGGTATTTTCCTGTCTATATGGCCTCTCCATGTTTAAAGGGTCGTGGTATATAAGGGATGTTCAGGGCTTACGTCACGTCACATGTTAACTCCTCATTGCCATGGACTGTGGGCAAAGTGCTCCGATGGATCATAACACTTTGATACAACAGCAACGGATATAATTACCAAGAACCACAACCGACGCTTCCTTCGAACGTCATAAACATTAGTCTAATTGTGATGAAGCCATTAAAAAGAGCACCCATACCACGTGGCATCCTGCTGGATCCGATGAGAGGCTGCTGAAGTCCTCCGTGTTGAGGTTTTCAAAGTCCGACTCTCCCACAGCGATTGGAACTGTTACAGTCAGACTGGGGTTGTTGATGAAAGACATTATAGAGCCCTCACTCTTGCTGCAGACGATGTACTTGTCTCCATTTTTGTCCACCCCGGTCACATCCCCATGTCCATTCCTCTGGAAGTCTTTGATGGTGTGGTTGGGGACGCCATTTGGTCCTAAAGCTTTATGGAGCTCCTCCAGTGATTTGTCGTCACCCTTCCCTTTCTTCTTACCCCTGAGGCAGATCCCGCTGCATTTACTTCGAAGCACGGACTTAGCGAAGGCGATGCCATTGTGAATCCGACCGATGGCAATCTGCAAATTGTTCATCTCCTGGTCTTCTTCATTCGCTGCAAGGTTGTCAGCACTGAAAGAGCTCAGGAGCAAGGCCAGGAACAGGTTCAGCACCTATCAGATAATAAAAGAATTTCATGTAAGATTACATTGACAAAAAAGTGTGAATTATAAATGGATAAAAGTTGGACAGGTTGGACTCATGAATTGACCAGAAGAGATGATAATGTACCACAAGGTTTCCAATAACCATGACCATCATGTACACAATGATGCACATGGTCGTCCCAGCCACCTCCATACAGTCCCACATGGTCTCTATCCACTCTCCACAAAGCACTCGGAACACAATGAGGAATGAATGGAAGAAGTCATTCATGTGCCAACGGGGCAGAGTGCAATCCTCAGAGATTTTACACACACAGTCCTTGTAGTTCTTTCCAAACAGTTGCATGCCCACCACAGCAAAGATGAATACGATAATGGCCAGCACCAGGGTCAGGTTGCCCAAAGCTCCCACTGAGTTACCAATGATTTTGATCAGGGTGTTAAGAGTGGGCCACGATTTCGCCAACTTGAATACCCTCAGCTGTAAAAAAAATTTTTAAAAAAAAAGAGCAAAAGAATGTATTATTTTACATGTTTAGACTCGGAACACACCTGAACATATTGGTGATGACACAGATGTTAAGACCTACCAATCTGAATGATCTCAGGACAGACATGCCGCCCACGTTTTCCAAAGACAGCTCCATTAAGCTCAAGCTAACAATGATGGCATCAAAAATGTTCCATCCCTCCTTGAAGTAAAGGTATGGGTCCATGGCGATGATCTTAAGGACCATTTCTGCCGTGAAGATCCCAGTGAATACCTTTTTTGTGGAATAAAAACAACACATATACTGACCGTTTATATTCATGCAAACTTGTAAAAAACATTTTAAACACTCTACAGTCAACAATCCACGAACCAGATTGCCCACAGTCAGCATGTCTGCGAATCCTTTGGTCATTGCATGATGCTCCATGGCCATAAACAATGTGTTGAGCGTAATGCAGACGGTGATGGTAAGGTCGGCGAATGGATCCATCACTATCAGATTAATCACCCTCTTGATCTTCAGCCATGCAGGACAACAATCCCAGATGAGGAAGGTGGGGGCGAAATCGTACCAGCATGGAGGACACTTCTGCCTGGACTCTTCAAGCTCTGATGGACATGAGACACGGCAAAACAAATAACATCAAAATGTTTCTGTAATGTATCTTTTCAAAACCCAAGATGTATGAAAGATCTGATGTGTCTGCCATGTTGCACAACACCTACCCTCCAGTGTGCTGGTTATCACACTAGCTACACTATGAGCTCTCTGTCTGGTCTCTGGGCCTTCAAGGAAGTCCATACACTCCTGGTGTGTTGCTCCCTCTGTGTCAGTGGTGTCAGCCTGCAGATACAAAGTTTGGTTACAGATGCATCTGTAACTATAGAGAGTACGTTGCATGTTGGAATGGGCACACAGAAGCTACAACCAACAATACAAGTTAGTGTTTTGCATCACAGTACAAAGCTGCAACAGAAAAAGTATATAATAAGCAAAAGGAAAAGTGTATTAAAAGAATTGCAGGTTTCCACCCAAGGTTGAATCTAGTAAGGACATCTTACAGTAAAGCTCTATTTGATGACTCACCCATATACACATATGGGCATAGGTACTTATCCTTAAGGCTTGCAAAATATTTGCTCATTGCTCATATTCTTTTAGCTATGCTAGCGGCATGATAACCTCTTGTGTCCCCAGGTCAGGTCTAGCGCATTGCCATTTCTCAAATGCTTTGGCAATTTGACATTTTGGCAAATAATGGCCTTTACATCAGCCTCAATTGTAATGTATATGGGCCTGTGTCCACAAATGGCGTTTTTTTGTGCTGGCAGCACCTATTTTCTATACAAAACCAATGGAGTTGAGCGTTTTCAGTGCTCAGCGTCCTCAGTGCAAAAATGCCCTCGGCGTCAGCTGTTCTATGTTACTGCACTCACAGCGCTCTCAGACAATAGTTCAACTTTGGGAACACCACCATGCTTGTCAGTATCATTGCTCTTTCACTGACCAATCAAAATCAAGAAGGGGTGGGACTTCAGATTTCTAATTTGTCAACAACAATGGCGGAGTGGAAGCTAATCCTCTCGTTTTTTGGAGGGTATAGTTTCCAGTTGTAGAGCTGCTGTTAATGCCAGGACAAAAATCCTTTCTATAGTTTTTATGTTTTCTTTGTAAAATTTCCTTGAATAAAAGCAAATATTAAGCACGCAGAGCACTTAAAACAGACTTAACGATCACTACCGAGGGAAGCGGAAGTGCTGCCAGACAACTTTCGTAACCTAGCAACAGTAAGAGTTGGTGAGAAGCGCACTGAAATTGAGGTTGTGGCCGTTAATGGATACAGGCCCTATTTTTGCTAATAAGTGTTTATTAGCATGCTAAAATACTAAACCAAGATGGTGAACATAGTTAACTTTATCCGTTCTTAACATTAGCATTATAGCAGTGTCAATGAGAGCATGTTAGCAGGGTGATATTAGCACTTAGCAGAAAGTACTGCTTAAAATTGCAAAAGGACAAAGCAAAAAGGTCACTTTGACACCAAAAAAAGAAAAAAAGAAAAAAAAAATTCCATGGAAAATGTTTCTATATGAAACGTAAAGAATCAAAAGCCTGCCCTTTAACAGCCAACCACAAACATGCTTTGGAAAGCTTTGGGACAGCTTTGGAAAATTATCTGCAACATTGTGAAGTATGAGTAGCATGTTAGCATGGCAATATTAGCATTTAGCACAAATGTCTGCTTAAAATGCATTAGCAACACACCAATATCAATAATAGGCTGAATATAATTCTTATAACCCAAAAGCTGCCCTTCAACATATTAATTATTCTCAAAATAAAAACATGCTTAGGAATTTGATCAGCAACATTGTGAGGTTTAAATAGTTAATGAGTGGAACTGTACATATGCTCTTTGCACTTCACATGAAGGTACACAGTAGCACAACACATGTAAGTCAGCCAAGGAGGACAACTTAAGAAAAAAAAAAGAAAGAGCCATAGGCAAATGAAAAAGGGCCATCTGGGCTAGAAGACCCATTCTTACATTGTCCCCGGTGGAGGCCATATCTACCGTCACTTTGGGCAGAAGGAGCCCCACAGGTGAAGATGGGAGTGAATTCCATCCCACCAGAGATACAACCCCATTGCAGTCTACGGTGCTGTGCTTGATTCCATTGGGTTGAAGTAAGAGATGGGACAAGAAGCTGCCCTGGCTCATACTGCTGCTGCGTCGATCACGACTCCGGGGAAAAAACAAAGAGCCCCTCCGACTCAGGTTGTCTTCAAAAATGCTGTTCTCATCATCGGCAAACTCATTTTCAGAGCCCACGTCCTGCGCTTGGCTTCGGAAACTGAAAACACTGGTCCTGCTGTTCCGTCTGGCAGAGAACAGGGGCCCACGAAAACTCAGAAAGGACTAGGAGAGAAAGATATTCTTCAGTGGACACTTAACACTGGTCGTAAAGAGGACGTAACGTCGCTGTCAGTGATTGTCACACGTAGGATAAAAAAGCCTTTTCTGTGGTGAAGTGACAAACATGACATGAGGAAGATGAAGATGAAGATGAAGATGATGATGATGGTCATAGTGAATCTGGTGAGTATTGTAGAAAATGTGCAGAATTAAAAATACATGTTGGTAATGACTGAGGGGTGATGATGGTGGTAATGATGACAATGATGATGATGAAGAAAAAGATAAAGATGAAAATGATGGTGGTGGTGGTGGTGATGATGATGGTGGTGGTGAAGATGATGGCGGTGGTGATGAAGATGAAAAAGATAATGATGGTGATGATGATAATGATGACAATGGTGATGATGAAGAAAAAGATAAAGATGATGATGGTGGTGGTGGTGATGGTGATGAAGATGAAAAAGATAAAGATGGTGGTGATGATAATGATGGTGGTGTGGATAAAGATGAAAAAGATAATGATGGTGGTGATGGTGATGGTGATGGTGATGAAGATGAAAAAGATAATGATGGTGGTGATGATAATGATGATGGTGTGGATAAAGATGAAAAAGATAATGATGGTGGTGATGATGATGTTGGTGGTGATGATGTGGTGCTGATGATAATGATGGTGGTGATGATAATTATGATGGTGGTGGTGATGATGATGATGATGGTGATGATAATGATGATGATAATGGTGGTGGTGATGTAGTGGTGATGATGTTAATGATGGTGGTGATGGTGGTGGTGATGATAATGATGGTGGTGGTATTGATGATGATGGTGGTGGTGATGATAATGATGATAATGGTGGTGGTGATGATAATGATGGTGGTGGTGATGACGATGATGGTGGTGATGATGTGGTGGTGATGACAATGATGGTGGTGATGATGTGGTGGTGATGATGATGATGGTGGTGGTGATGATAATGATGGTGGTGGTGATGATAATGATGGTGGTGATGGTGGTGGTGATGTTAATGATGGTGGTGGTGATGATAATGATGGTGGTGGTATTGATGATGATGGTGGTGGTGATGTGGTGGTTATGATAATGATGATGGTGGTGTGGTGGTGACGGTAATGATGGTGGTGGTGATGATAATGATGGTGGTGATGGTGGTGGTGATGATAATGATGGTGGTGATGGTGGTGGTGATGATTGTGGTGGTGGTAGTGATGGTGGTGGTTATAATGACGATGATGATGAAGAAGAAAAAGATAAAGACAAAGATGATGATGGTAATGGTGATTATGATTATGATGACAGTGGTGATGGTGGTGGTGAGGATAATAATGATGATGATGGTGGTGATGATGATGATGGGGATCATTGTGATGATTGTGATGGTAATGGTGATGATTAAGAGGGAAACGATCAAGATGATGATGATGATGGCGATGATGATGATGATGATGATGATGATGATGATGATGATGATGGTAATGGTGAAGAGGATAAAGATGATACTGTTGATGAAGATAATGATAATCAAGTGAAAATGATTGTCATGATGATGGTGATAATGGTGAAGAGGATTAAGATGACAATTGTGGTGATGGTGATGATAAAGATCATGGTAGTACTAATTATCATCAACATTGTAAGAATGGAAATCACAAAAAAAATGTGCATCTTAAAGATGATAAGAATATAAGAAGTTGATGCCAGTCAAGAAGAAGATGATGATTATGATGAAGAAGACAATGACGATACAGATGAAAAAAAAAAGGAAAAAAAATGGGGAAAAAAATAAAATAAAACAGAGAAAGAAACTTTGCGTTCGGCTGCATGAATGAAAGTTAGAATCAGTCCATGTTGAATAACGCAAGACACATTAAATAATCTACAATCAAAGGCTTGGACATTGGGATTGCTTTAAAGCATCTGCACTTCAAACAGCTGTAATGCAGAGTGGTAATTGCATTGTGAATTCCTTTGATTCTCCTGTCTGTCAGACATTTTGAGCTCTGCACAGAAGTTGACTAAAGTTAGACAGAACCTGACAACACATACTGAACCTGACTTTTAATTCTGAGAATTGCAGATACAGTATTTTTTCTTCTGAATTTTGATTTAAAATAGGAAAGGCCTTATGCTACTGTAATTAAGTGAGGCTGTAAACTGAAAACAAATGTGGATGTTAAGTTATTTGAATGTTATAATTTTGCTGGATCCAGAATGATTATAATAAAGATAGATAAGACAATATAATAAGTCATTAGGATTAAGAAGGGACATATCAAGCAGTAAACTAGTCAACAGTTCAAGTTCGGTATCAGAATATCACTCTTTTTAAATCATGCTGACAGATTGTACTAAACCTGATGTGCGGATGAACATTTCATGTCATAGTTGAGCAGGTTTGCCTCCACAGAGAAGCGGCAGCGAGCTTTCTTTATACTGTCCTGTGACTCCGATTTAGGAAACTTCTCCTCAGCCCCTTTGCCCTCGTCCTCCTTTCTTTTCCTCCGCCTGTTTCGTCTCTCTTTGGCACTTTTGGAGCTGAGCTTGGAGGCGCTACTGGAGCTCTCAGTGCCTCCGCCTTTGTCACTGACCAGCCCACCATCTGCGGCAGCTGCAGATGCTGCTGCCTAGAAGAGAAAAAAGAGGGGAATAAATGTGCATAGAGAAGTTAATCACCATCGCACTCACAACATGGAATATACTGAGTAAGTTTGACTGCTTAGTTACTCGGTACTGTAAAGAATAAGAATGAAGAAAGAAACATTTAAATGAGCTCCACCTCAGCCAACTAGAGCAGCTCTAAATGCTGATTCAAAGCCTGAAATACAGAACCATTTATTCTTTGAATTTAAAGTAGTCAACTTTAATATAGCCTAGAAATGCAGGTGTGATTTATAGTAGAATTTAACCCCCCACAAGGTTACAATAGACCCCAAATTCCCAGAGGACAACAAGATACTTTGCTCCAGCAAATCAGTGTTAAGAATCAATGTGATGGTATAACAGTCAGTTATATGGGTTTTGTATTATCCTGTACCTGCGCGTCCTCTTGCTGCCGTTTCAGCTGATCCATCATAGCCTGAAACTCCTCCTCCTTCTCCTGCTCCTCCTTCATGGTAGCCTGGCTCTGCTCCTCATAGGCCATAGCTACTACAGCCAAGATCAGGTTGACCAGGTAGAAGGAACCGAGGAATATCACCAGCACGAAAAAGATCATGTAGGGCTTCCCAGCTGCCCGCAATGTCTGGAAGGAAAAACAAAGATCGTAAACTTGTGCCGGAAATTAAGTTTATGATTATCATTATGAGGTCGTGGCTGCAGCAGCACTCATATAATTGTCCCTGATTTGTTTACGTGACCTATATATTCTTAAAAAAAAGAATACAATCTAATTAATTCAATCAAATCTAACTCACTGTTCCATATCCTGACCGAGACAGCCTCATAGAGAATAGGTGGTTCATAGTCCCCAAACAGGTAATGCCACCCAACTACAAACAGTAGTGGAACCTTTGCAGTATTACTGTTTGCTTTGTTAACCAGTGGTCCATTCAGGGGACAGCTATTTGCCTTTAGGGCCATTCAGGGCTGTGTTTGCCTGAGTTACAGTGGGACTCATCTTTGTTCCTTCAGACCAAGACGCACCTGCACTTCATTCAGAGGTTTGTTTGAATATTTATAATACCAGTATTGTAATGCTTTGTCTTTGTCCAAGCCCCACCTTGACACAGCAAGCACTGCCTGTGTATGTATTTACAGAAGTAGACGGTACAAAAGGCAGCATACTCCAACATTTTTATCAACCTGCCACTAAACCAGTTTTCCCACAGAGTCACTGAGCTACCAGAGGACAAAGGAGGACCCATAGTGGCATTTAAGGTCAAATAATTTGCGTCATAAAAGAACTGTGCCACACAGGAAAATGTGGTTTTCATCTAGAGTTGATGATGTACAATTATTTAATAAGGAACTTAACACAGCTCTTTAAAAGGGTAGGGCTCATTTGTTTATGATAAAAATTTCAAGTGCTTTTCCCCATTTCAGAGTCAGCCTCACAGAGATTACTCACTGTCTCACTGCTCGCTCATTCAATTACAAATACAGTATATGACAACTTTAAACCGATAAACAAAATACGTAACACTTGAGAGCTACTCCTCGGTCTACTTACAGTACCATATGGGTACTTTGAACATATTTAATCTCTTTGTTTCTCTATAAAGTGCCATATTTTATTTACGCATCACTTTATGCAGATGACACCCAGAAGTTTGTCCTAAGTCTGTATCCTGGAATAACATTTTGAAAATGGGACACCTGCATATTAAAGGACAAGTTGCCCCTGGCGACTGTCAGTCGAAGCTGGTGTTCTCTGTAATCGATAGAAGCAATAATATTTGAAACTGGCACCATAGCTGTGGAGAAAGTTGTTGTACAAACGATCGTCTAAAAAATCTTCAGGTCTGCAGTCTACATTTCAAACCTAACGATTTTGAACGAGACATGACATCTGAGGCAGGCGTCGTAGATTGAGGAAGTGTAGTTTAGCGAGCTCCCTGGCCTCCGCCAGATGACGTGTTTTACGTCGTCTGGCGGAGGTTAAAAATCGGTGAACTGGCCCTTTAAATATCACCCTCTTACTGGTGACGTCACTTAAAGTCAGTCAGATAACATTCATGAACATACTAATTTGTGAACAAACATGCATTTATCAGACAGTATTGACTACTGTACAGTGTTAATTTCGCTAGAGAAAATTATGACGAAAAAATGATCGTCAACAACCTTTTTTTCCATGACAAAGAGGAGCTAAAAAAAGATCTTTGATTATAAAAACTCGACACGTACGTTTTGTTTTCGTTAACAAGATGAGACAGGACTAAAATGTGCTCACAGAAAAAGTGGCATTTTACGCATCATTTGACACTTCTTCTGATGAATATATAAAATACCAAAACTACTGCTGTACATAAGGCAAGAGAGGAATGTGCAGTATGTGCTACTGCAACAGCCCGGCTGCGTTCTGTGGCTTTACATGCGTAATGTTACATGACAGAAATTTCCATGTACATATATATCCTCAGCTAAGGATCTATATCGCCCGTGCAAAACATCGTCAGGAAACAATTAATGTAAAGACAGCTTTATGGCTTTCTTTAATACGCTCATTTAAACCTGAAGTGTTTATATTGCATAGGATTTTAGTTTCAGTTGTGATTTAGTTTTAACTCTTAGAGTAAGATATTCTTGTGGCTTGATGATGCATCAGATTTGTTAAATGCCTGCAAGTTGTTGCACTTTTTCTACTTCCACTGCGTACCTGCTGGTAAAGGTTTTCCCAGTAATCCTGAGTCATCAGTCTGAACAGCGAGAGGAAGGCCCAGCCAAACGAGTCAAAGCTGGTGTAATCATAGTCCGGGTTCTTTCCCACTCTTTTGCAAGTGTACCCCTCCGGACACTGCCTGCAACAAACAGAGAGTCCGAGAGGCTCACACAGAATTCCCGCATTTTTTTCTTCAGAAACAGATGTATCATATGAGAATTTAATTAATTCAATATTGTATCCAGTCGTCTGGTGGTAGGGTAATTAGCTTACCCAGCTTCACTGCCGTTTCCACAAAGCAATGGATCTCGTTTGCCCGGTAGGTAATAATAATTATCTGGTGGGGAAACGAAGAAAGTTTTATCATTTATGGTGATTTGTCAGAGGAGGTTGCAGAAAGCCAAAGGTAGATGCTGAATTATTATGTCATATAATATGAATAGAATACGTAAACCTGTACAATCAATCTAATAATAAATAAATATAATAATTAATAAATTATCTCTCTGTGAATCAAAGTAAAGTTCAAAAGCATCATTAAACATAAATTGTGTATCTCGGGCACACTGTGGAAAAAACTAAAATCTAATATCTCAGATGGAATATATTGAAAAGTTGTTGTATTTGACTAAATTTAAATGGAGAGGCCTTATTGAGTGGTAACTCAGTACACATTTAAAGAAAACATACAAATAATGACAAGCATTTAAGTGTAAAGAATAAAACCACTCCTAACCACATACCTTTTCATTTACCCTTTATATAAGTTGTGACAAACTTTGTGAATACTCACCCTTATTTAACATGTACAAGTTCAGTTCTTCCTTGCTCATCAAACACATGTCGGTCTCATTCAGTGTCTTTACACACTTTTGCTTTAAGTAACCCATGAACAGCTGTAACCCTATGAGGGCGAAGACACTCAAGCAAAAGACGGTGAGGATCATCACATCGGCGAGCTTCTTCACTGACTGGAACAACGCACCAACGATCGTCTTCAGGCCTGCAGGAAACAGCAACACTTGTTACTCACAATAGTCAATTAAAAGACATTGTCAGCATTAACAGCAGGCATGTGCAGGCATTACAAAATGAGTGAGTACTCCGCTGATTTTGCAGGGCACTGCTCTAATATTGTAGGACTCACGATGGACGTTTTGTTAGCTAAGCATACACTTAGAAGGGCAGATTACAGGAGGAGGGGAGGTTGAATTGCTTACCTGGGATGACTGAAATGGCTTTAAAAGCTCTCAGCACTCGGAACGTGCGAAGGGCTGAGAAATTGCCCAGGTTTACAAACTCTGTTACATACCTGCAAGGAAACTTAGAATTACTATCAAGTTTTGGAACAGTAAACATAGAGTAAACGTAAACATTTTAGACAGATAAATAACATGATTACATTTTAGTACATACAGTCTCAGAAGCCAAACTGGGGCATAAACATTGGTGAAGGTTAAATGAAGGTGAAATGAGGTGATGAACATTGAGATTTTCATCCTGTCTACAATAACAACCTGAAAGGATGAGTCAGGTAACTTTCTATGTTCTTATTGTTTACAAATCCCAGAAAACAAACAAACACAACAGTAGATTTTTGTCTGTTTAACTTATGTCAGTGTTTGCAAAGCCTGATATAGCTTATTCCTATGTGTAATACACCTCGATATCTGTTTAAAAAATATATGCAAGAGCCATTTCGTTGCATTTTGTGACATAATCCTTCATTATGTAGTTTATTAAGGTCCTGTGAGCGTAAATAGTCAATAGTACTTTGAATGTGTATCAATCCACAGCAGAAAATAGTGCCTAACAAATGCGTGGTAATCTCGAAGATCTCAGTTTCGTTCTCTTTGGCGGCACCTATGGTGATAAACAGTAATTATCCAGACAGTGTTGCATGTGTGACGTCCACGGTTGGCTCCGGTTGTAACTCTTTATTTTCCTCGCTGACGGTCGCTTTCCTTTTTAGACTGTTTGCCTTCATCTGAGCGTCCAATTTGTTTCTTTTTCTTTGGATTTTCACTTATTTTTGAAGTTGTATCTGTAGTCATCGATCTTTTCTTTGTTTTATCAGCCATAGTAGATTACTGTTTACTCGCAACATATGCAGAGCCCGGAAAAACAGCCGCTTAGCTCCGCCTACCCTCTCTGGCAGACCAACCACTGCTGGGTGATGGAAAACGTGTCACTAACTGGGCGCCGCTTGTGATTTTTCTAAAATCGCACCAGACTCCAAGTCTGTAATAATACTATATACTGCAAATTCAAAGGCTTTCATCAGTGGGCCATAGGCTCAATCACCATGGGTTACCTCATTCGGCGATAGATAGTGACTTAACAGACATTTATTTACATAAAAGTATTCAAGATTATCACTTTAACTCCTGATTAAAAAAACCCCACAGGATTGTGATCCATCTTGTTTATAAATGTTTAGGCTCAAAGCTGAGGGGGGGGGGGTAAATAAGGGAAAAAATGGAGGAATGCATTATTGGTTTGGGATTTGTTAATTTTAAGAAGGATACACCAGCCTTATCCTTGCTGTAAGGCCAACAAAAAATGGCTTTGAATTAATTGATTACTGGTATTTCCGATGATGATCATACTTTAGATAATTTGCAACAAACAGTAACAAGTTTTTAGTTGTTTGACAGTTGCCTTTTTTTAAACCGCTGAAACATTAAACTTGTTTGTTGTCAGGTTATGCACCTTCAACACAGGCTCCATAGTGAGGAACATTTGAGTAAAAAAAATTTACAATTACGTAAGCATTGTTTAATCGACTCGTGTACTTACGCCATGACAATGACACTGAAATCCAGCCAGTTCCAGGGGTCTCTTAGAAACGTGAACTTCCCTATGCAAAACCCTCGAGCTAAAATCTTAATGAGGGATTCAAAGGTATAGACTGCAGTAAATGTGTACCTGTGGGAAGCAAAACGTAGCCATTAGACTGAATAGCATTTTCACGTGTGTAAAACAATTCGTGATTTAGTGTGTATTCAGGGGTAAACTTACTCTACATTCTTCGCCCACACCGGCGGTTGACTCAGCGTCATGAATGCACAGTTGGCGAGAATAGTGCACATGATCACCATACTGAACAATTTGCAGGCCGTTGTCAAGGAAGCCACTTTTATCTAAATTGAAAACTAAGGTGTTTCTTTGTGTAAGCCATCATATCAAGTGAGCAATAAAAACCTTTACCCTTCATAGACATCGCATGGTAACCACAAATTAAGTGTGAGCTAATCATTGACAGGATTCATGCTTATCAGATGCATTTATCAGAAAAGGATATGAGTGGACCAGAATCATTATTGATATTCTTCTTAGAAGGTTGAAAGGGCTCAGGAGGTACAAGGCAGGAGCGGCGTTGAAGCGGAAGATGAAGTTTCCTTTGTTTAACACTATGAAAGTCTGACAGGAAAAGAGAGATGTGTATAAAACCCTTATACATCATAGACGATTATTACTCAGAAAGTAGTGCAGCCCAAGGATTTACAGCACATATTTCAGCTTTCAAATGACTAATCAGATTTTATATATGGCTGGTAACACTCAGATAAATCTTTTTTCCTTTCGTCTAAGATGAGTGGGTCGATAACAGTGCCATGATAACAGCTGCTCCTTTAAAGCTCCTGTGAGGAACTTTCGGTTTGTGTTGATTTTGGCGCCCCCTGTGGACAAAGCCGTACCTCTTATCTCTTTGCTGATTTTGTCCTGTACATGCTTAAGTATTGTTTTTTAACAAAAAATCTCATCCTGCTTTCCTTAACGGTCATATGTATCACTCACTTTAAATTTTTGCCCTGGAAAATGTAAACAAAGGCTTCGTCTGACACCTACCCCCCGCCAGCAGTTTCAGGCATTAAAAATAACTATATAGAAATTAGGCCGATTATCGGTGCCGATATTTGGCATTTTGACGCATATCGCCATCGGCCTTTTTTTTTAATCCGACGGCCGATAAGAGATCAATTTAAAACTGGGTTATTTTGGCTCTGATGCAGCCGCGCCTCTCTGTCTGCAGTCACTACTCTGTCTCCAGCATTGTCCCACCCACAGCACTGATTGGTTACACGCAGAGCCATGGCACAGGTAACAGCCAATCAGCAGTGAAAGCTGTGCATGCAGAGTGCTCACACACACGGCGGAGAGGAGAAAAAGTTCATTTCTTTGTTTTATTTACTTTATAAAACTTCAGGAAGTTATTTATTTATTTCTTTAAATTTTCAGTTAACTTTATAAGAGATGCTGCTGACCCTGGGAACTCCCTGCACTTTTTGTTTGTTTGTTTAATAAACATATGCTTAAAGGCATTTAAACAAAGTTAAGTGTTGGAGTTTGTATTATTCAAAATTTTGACGCCAATATTTTCACTTTTACTGCAAATGAATATCGGCTCCAAATATCGGTTATCGGCCTCCTTGACTACTTATAATTGGTATCGGTATTGGCCCTGAAAAAAACATATCGGTCTTTATCTAATAGAAATAATCAATCTTGTCGCTGATGTCTAGTCTAGTTTGCTTTGTAGCTCACATAGAGTTATCAGAATTAATTTTAGTCTGTTTCATAACCAGGGAAAAACCCCTCACAGGAGCTTTAAGATCAACTTTCTTCAAGTATCTTTAAGTATATATTCATAGCCTATAACCATTGGTTTCATGCCTACATCATGTGATAGAAACTGATCAAATTGAGACTTTTTGACAGAAAATATTTTTATATACACGATTCAAATCTCTATCCCTATTTTTTTGGGGTCCAATCATTAGACCTCATGCTTAAGTTTGAAATCAAGCAAATAAAACAATACCACACTCGAGGTCATGCTGTTATACTGAATATCAGCACGGCTCTGATTTGCTTACAGCCGTGGCTGTGCCATTATTCAGTCAAATAGCAGTCATAGTGATAAGAAAGTAGGGGTGGGACAAAATGTGCAATACAATTATCAATAGGCTGGTGCCAAATATCAATTTTTTAATGGCGCTCGAAACAGATTTCCTTGCGATTTTGACTCACCACGTCACTACTTCACGACTCCTCACGGTGGCGCTTATGACATGAATGAGGGTAACGTGAACGGAAAGTAATTGGCAGAAGAAGTTAATCAGATATCGTGATGTATCGTTATACGATTGTCTTGCAATATATCATCGGAGAGTTGCTGTATCGTGATAGTATCGTTATCGGGTGCCTGTTACAGGGTTATCCTGTGATTCCCACCCCTAAAAGAAACAACAGATTTCTTGTGTATTTAATAATTACTTCCATAACTAGCCTGGAACTTAAATGTTGCCAAGTAACCAAACATTTTCCTGCACTTTTGCTATTCTGTGTGTCTACAAGTCACCACAGACCAGCTTCTTTGTTTTATGTATTATTATTGTATAACCTACTTTCTGATTGCTGTAGCAGGGATCCAGGTCCTCCAGCGGTGTCGACACCAGGCCTCTAGGCACGTCCCCGTACAGGAGAGGGAGGGATTTGCCCGCCTCCAGGTCACGGCTTGGCTTGATCTCGTTCTCATCGTTGCGCTTTTTCTTCTCCCCCTTGGGCTTCTTGGCCTTCTCCTCGGCGATCCGCTTCTCGATGGCTTTGAGGGACTCACAACTAAAGGGGCGGAAGCTGTCTATACCTGGTGGTACAAGCAGCTGTGCCATCTTTTCATCCTGCACCTTCAGAGTGAACAGCTAGCCTCCAACATGCGAAAGGCCTGCGGGGTCAGAAAAGATAACAAACATGAAATATTATTTTATTGGGTTGAAGTAATTGAAAGCATTTCTGGCAGCGTATTTCTATTGGCAGATGAAAAGTGCTTTATAATGAGAGGAGAGGAAGGTGGGTGTGGTTCTATTCTGTGGCCAGAGATCATCCTCCCAGGAAGTGGCAGGCTATTATGAGCCTACAGAGGCCTGTCATACACATAAATTCCTGCCAGCTACGGTAAAATTAGATCTAATTATCCGCCCCACAGTAGATAAAATTAAGATTTGACATGACAATGATCAATTCCAGGTGAGACTCCGGGCTCCTCTCCTCCATCCCTCAAAATGAAAAGAGTCCACTTCTCCCCTCAGAGCCTGAGACAGAGCGGTGGGAGGAAGAGATTCATCCCGCTAATAGGCCTGCCTGGTATAATGTGTGAGGCAGACCTATGCAGTATTAAATATGAATGCACTACAGGCTGCACTGCATCTCTCCTGGTGCACTGCCGCTGAGAGCTTTTGCCTGTTCTGAATGTAATATTGTAATAGAATACTTCCACACGCTGCGATGCTACAGATCAATTACAAATACACTGGTCAATCCGCCGCCCTCAGCACTGTGTACATGTGAGAAACTTGTGTGACCCTTACAGACACGGTGGAATAGAGAAGTTACTGATTCACACAGTTTGATTGAAGGGCTTTGGTTTTGTAACATAACATCAACATTGACTACGGTCGTTGAGAGTCCCTGTTTGCCTCTCACAGAGCGATCATCATTTGCACATGTGCGTCATAGTGCTGTCATCTCAGGAAAGAAGGATGTACTGTTTTAATACCTCACATCGGTCTTGGTCTCAAGACCACTTCTTGTTCTCAGCTTCATCTCGGACTTGATTGCACTTCTCGTCTCGTCTCAGTCTTAGGCAAAGAGGGGCTTTATTCCGAGACCAGTTAAGATCACAGTTACAGGGATATAACTAAATCACATGTGCATTGTGGGATTTATTTCACCGTAACTATGATTGCATATAAAACATTCTGACTCTTTTTTTACTTTGACATTTTCGTATCTACAATTAGTGTTTTTTGTGGTTGCTTGTGTGTGTGTGTCATGAAGTGTGTGATTGCACTGGTCTCGTCTTGGTCATGACTCGGCCTCAGTCCCTCACAGTCATGCAGTACACTACCCTGGTTAAGTACTCTGTTGGCAACAAATATTCATTGTGTCTAAATATGTCATTTTCACCGTCTAACAGAATACAACATCTCAAAATGTGCCCTTAGTGTGCCTGCAGACCTGGTATCAACCTCAGTGTAAGGCTGCAGAGGTAGGCCTCGTCTTTATACACATCTTAAATGCCTTACATCTGTTATCATCTGATAAATCCAGCTCCGACACAAACACACTGCATGCAGCAAAGAGAAATGCGCTTTCCAATGGAACATTTCAAAATAAAAGTGTACTATGTAGGATCACGCAAAATGCTGATACTGGAGTGTAAATCATAGGATACATTTTACTGTTATTGTATTTGGTAAGTGGTGCAGTTTGACTCAACTATGCACTTTAGCGGATGATATTGTTCATTGCTCAATTGTTCTTTGTACCGGATATATTAGTTTAGAGCAGGGGTCTCCAACAGGATGTCGCGAGCTAGCTGGTTTTTAGTAGCCACTTCAATTCAATCATATACACAGATGTCCCTACCCCTCTGATACAAACTAATAGGATAGGCCTATCAGCTGTCAATAAAAATGGTGCTGCTCCTGGTAAGTTTGTCAACATTGGAACCGATCACAGCAATGTTGCAGCAACCTCCATCGACAGGTCGGGTCAGTTACGCTGCATGCTAGTTGAGCTAAAGTGAGGAGTTCGGTGCTATTAGCCTGTTTAGGCAGATTTATGATGGACAGTGAAGGTGGGCACGCCAAGAAAAAGCAGAAAACATACTATGTCCACGGGGAGTGGGAAAGCAAGTTATTGTTCACAAATGTGAAGAACAAGTGTGTGTGCCTCGTCTGCGGTACCAGCGTTTCAGTCGACAAAAGAATCAACATGGGGCGCCACCAGCAATAACAGCGATGTAATGAAAGTAGCTCTTGGCAGCTTTCATTTTTTCAGAGTAGCTCTCAGCTCTCTAAAAATCATCATCATGTATACTTCAATACATCCTAACCCTTTTCTTCTGCAGCAAGTGCTTTAAAAAAAGTTCCTGTATGGTGTCACGATTTCAAAACAGTTCCTTCTATAAACTATAGCACAAACTATTCAGAGGAAAACATATACACAAGATATACTGTTGGTTAAAAGGAATAACCGATGAACAACATTGGAACAACAGAAACTTACTGATAACTACCAGGAAACAACAAATAAAAATAATAAACATAGATTTGAGGTTAACACAACAAGGTCAACCTGCTGTGTCTAACCTCTAAAGAGGAATGCATCAATCTGTTCCCAACTCATTGCACACAACTCGAGATATGAGCTGCCACTTTGAAGCTTCAAATAGGCCCACTTCAATTTATCTGCAACCTGTCGGCATCATGACCTCGTCCTGACTAACCTAAAATGGATTCGTGCGTTTCCCTCGACTCTCGCTGGAACACCATGTCAACACGTTAGTTTGGTATTTGCTGTTCACCTTATATACAGCAGTGTGAGCGTTAAGTGATGACTGACCTCCGCCTCGGGCCTCCTGACTCACCTACATGTATAGAAAAGAGTGACGCAGTGTCAAACAGAGGCTCAGCTTGAATATTTAATGCACATTAGTGATTAAAACTTAACGTCGTTGACCTCAGAATGCTTCCTTGTACTTCAGTGAGGTTAGGGATGCTTTGCGACAGCTTGTAGTCGATTGCTTCATGGCTTCCACATCAAAGCCAATTGAGTCAACCAAGGGTAAAACATTTTCCATAATTGAGTATCATTGTGATTGATAAACAAAAGCATATTTGACCTGCACAGAAACGTGGCCAACGTTCTCACCAGGTTTCAGCTGTTAGCTACAAGCAGGAAAAAGTAGACAAGTCGACCTTTACAAACAAAATCAGCATGGTAGGTGTTTGATTTGCGGATGGGGGTCAAAGGTTAGGTTCACTTTTTTTTTTATTCTGTCGCGTTAAAAATGTTATGAACAAATATATCAGTTGAATGTTTTGTATTACCAAAATGTAATGGCACAAATAGCACAGCACATGGTTCTATTTGTTCAGTATAACTCAGGAGACATCCAGGAATCAGAGTCCTTGTAAAATCTTGTTCCCATACATCCAGAGAGATATTGGTGATGTAATAATTTCCTCTCTCTATAATAACTGTAGAGCTCTAGCATTAGATCATTAGGTCTGTAGCCTATGTGTGGGCATGTGAGTGTTGTTAGAAAACAAACAATTACTTGTTAAACTTGTCTCTCTTGAGATTAATAGACTATGGTTGTCATACTACAGCTCAGTTTTAATCAATCTTCTCCTGTGATGCTGAAACCCACAGGCCTACAACTGAGCTGCAGGCCTCTAACTATGGCGACCAGGGCGACTAAAGCGGAGTAAGTCAGTTAGTAAGCTTGAAATAGCAAGTTCTTTCACCTTAATCATACAGTACATGCACAGAGAGTTATCACCTGTCAGTATCTCCTAAGGGAGCCACACACTCACAGCTCCTAAGTGCTCACAACTAATGCTCACCGCTGCCTCTTACTGACTACAGGACCAGGATTAGATCTCTGTCTGCAGGGCGTTGGCAAAATAGCTGGTGATGAGGAGCTGTTAACATAGTTCTCTGGATTAAATTCTGTTGTTTTTTTGTTTTTTTTACGTCCAAGCTGCTCTATGTGTGTGTGTGCAGTAAGGATTGAAAGCAAACAGAACAGTGTACTCACTAATTGACAGCAATCTAATAAAGATGTTGACAGTCATGCGAGCAGGAAGTCGTCAAAGATGGAGTGTGGGCTAATAATTGCTGCCATGCCCATTAACTTGTGTAATATATTGTAGCCCATTATTTGCACTCTAGTCTTTGTCTATACGAACAAGAGGAAATCAATCACTTTTTTCCACACAGGCATCCCAGCACAGTTAGTTCCAAAATATAACTAAGAAAATCTGATACAATGTGAATTTAAAAGGATACAGGATATTGAAAGGGAGGGAAACCCTTAGCACAGCTCTTCATATTGAAGGAGTTTCAATAATTTGACTGAAACAAAGAAAGGAACCCAAAATATTTTCTTGTAGCCCACTTTTAACGATAGCTTTACAGCTAGATAGACATGCATACTTAAAACACCCAACTTCAACTTTTTTCACACTTTCGTAAATCATTCACAAATAAAAACGAACTTTAAGTCAATTTTAGCTCAATTTCTTCAGAATAAAAGCACTCAAATTCAATTTAACAGATTATGTTAACTCACCATCAGTTTTCCATCCCCGACAGGTGAACAATAAGAGCAGCTTTGAACAACAAAAAGAGTTTCTGCGTGAATAAAACGTCGCTTAAAGTAAATCTGTTCGTCCGTTCAAAGTTTTTGTCGCATTTCCCAGCGCAGAACTGCTAATTTCCACGATATCGACGTTAAAACCATAGAAGAAGAAGAAGAAGAAGAGAGCACGGTCGTTCGTTCATCCGCCCCTCCGCGCGCCAGTCAGAGCACTGTGCTGTGCTGCTTCCGGATGTTCCTGGGTACCAAGTGGGGGCAGAGATGCCAGAATGGCTGTGGAGGTAATATTGTGGTGGACATTTCCGTGCGTAATTGTCGGGAATACAGATGTTTGTAATCCGGCGTGAATCAGAAGATAAAAGCTAAAGCCACAACTATGGATCAGTTTGTGTCCTAAATGTGTGTGTGGAAGAGGAGGGGGGTCAGTTAGGGCAGAGTTTGCAGGAGCCCTTATTAGTCTCATTAGAGGAGTTGAATCATTACACGAACTGGCAGATTGCCTGCAGTTAGTGAGAAACAACACATCAAACTAAAGCCCGAGCATCTGTTACTGCCGTTTATGTTTCGGATGTGGGGAATAATTTATTTTGTAAAGTTGGGTGAGTGACCTGAGTGTGGGCCAAGATACAGTGTTAGTCTGACGCCACCTGTTGGATACACACAGCATTGTCAAACACACACAAACATATTTCTATTATTCGGTCTACATTACCGCATTACTGTAGCCTACTATCTTGTTATTGTCCGTCTGTCTGTCTGTGTATCTATCTATCACATACAAACACATAAGTAGAAAAAAAGCTTGTAACAAATATTTAGACAGTTATAAATATGTATTAACATATACATAAGACATAAGACAAATACAATTGTTACATTTATTTATATTGTTGAATTTATGACCGTGTCAAGTCTAGAAACAAGACATCATGACAAGAAAGCACTTAATGTATCTCTGTAAGTATAAAAAAACCGCTTCATAAATAGATTATAACAAACTGTAAGGTAGTCAGTATATTTAGACATTTAGAATGAATATAAACATTATATTATTATTTAGAATGAATATAAACATTATATTATTATTTTATATATTATTGTATAACTACATTATTATATTTAAATTATGGCCGTTATAAGCAACGTTTTAAAGACTTTAAAACAAAATGATTTATCCATATCATTCTCAGGTTTAGACTTTGACGTATAACTCTTCACTGCCTGCTTGTGTCTTAATTCCATATGTTTACATGCGGAAGGGTATGCTTACATACGCACACAAATATCTATCTGCTGTAATATCTTATGATTCTGCTGTGCTGGCCACTGATTTCTCTGCAAGGTGAACCAACTTTATACTGCAGGAACCTCTAACCCAATTTTTTTTATCAAATTTCACAACATTTTTCACAATCCGAGCTTGAGAAACAGTCCCCTTTTTTTCTCACTGTACAGAATATCTCGACTGTATGTTCATAAATCCGCCACTAAACAAAGAGGTCTTTTAAAATTCAGATTCAAAGGGCAATCCTTAAAGCCTTTAATTCCCAATTTCCATGCATGCCTTTTGGCATATTTTGGCACCAACATGTTTCTGTGAAGGCAAACGCATCTGTATGATGCAAAGAGTGGGCTTTAGGTTGCAAGAATCCAGTATTTATAAAGCTATTCATTAATCACTTCATTAATGACTTAGTAGTTAAGTAAGCCCTTATTATTTCATGATTACTTTACCATTGCTTTGCCTTTAACTTACGCACGAAACTTGTTCCTTAACCATGATGTAGGCTACCACTTTACCTGGGGGTGCCAGTCTTTTCTCTTGTCATCATTGGCTATAGTCCTAATTAATTATGTAGAACTTATCATTAAACAATTAAAAAGTTGTTCCTTTTTTATTCCTCATTACATTCTTACGAACTAGTCACGTTTTTGCGCAGCATGAAGTTAAGTTAGTTCCCCTCCTGCAGTAACTCCACCCCTTGAAATTTAGATTTCCTGCGTTTTGGTGAGATTTTACAAAGAAAAACACACACAAAAACTGTTTGTCTACCTCTCTCGCCTCAGTTTGATATTTGTTGCAGCAAAGAGGTTTTTACCTCGATCTTTATACGTTGGTTAGGTCAATAACACTGCCTGCAGAGTAATGCGTCTCAATCTCACGCTAAGGGCCATCCCAAGTCCCATTGAATGCAAACACACGGGACCTTAATATTCATGTGGTAAGCTTTAAACCAACTGTACTCCCTGCCCCCGGTGAGAGTGAGAGAGAGAGAGAGAGAGAGAGAAGAGAGAGAGTGAGACTGAAGAAAAGACAGAAAAGGAACAAATGGCGGTTTGATGATGAACTCTGTTATTTCTTTGTATAACTCTCAGATTTATCAGTGTGTGTGCGAAACTGCAGCTTTGGGTCTTTCTGTCAACTGTGACAAACAGTTGTCTCATGTGAACAAGCAGGCATCATTAGATCTGCGTATTTTACGGACGCTTGCGGTTCCGACGCGCAATTTGGTTAAAAGCGTAAATTACGCACAGCTAAATTAGATATGTGATAACGCCACAGCAATTTAGCTAATCGTCAAGTCAAGTAAAAGGAAAGGAGCATATGCCCTGTGTTTGGTCAGTGTGAAAAAGAGTTGGCGATGCTGTGATGCTGAGGAGGGACGGAGCTGACAGGATCTCCTGCTAAATTTGACCTCTAAATTTTGGGACTTTGACCGACCGAGGGCGCTGTTGAGATATTTAAAGGATTTAGAGAAGTAAAAATTCCCAGACTTTTCCCAAACTTCTTCTCACAGAGTCACAGCGCAGATATGTGAGAGTTCAACAGTGAGGAGAGGTGGACGGAGAGGAAGCAGATCAGCGATCAGCAGGTGCTCAAGATGGCCCACGGAGAAGTAGGTCTACAGTGATGCTATTGTGTTGAACAACAGATAGATTTGTTCGTGTTGATGCACTTTAAGGCTTCTGCTGTGTGTTGTTTTTCTTTGCAGCTTAACGATGAAGAAGAGTCAACTTTAATTCCTGCGCGCAAAGCTGAGGGAAAGCAAAGACATACAATGATGTCTGCGTCTTTTAATTTTATTAATTCCATTATAGGATCTGGAATTATCGGTAAATACACTTCTTTGTTCAGTAATACTGCGAAAATATCTTTAAATTTGTGTGTTAACTATGAGATGAATCAGTTACATTTCCAAGTGAAACTCTGACACGCTTCAGATTATTGAAGCTCTTTCAGTCGTAAACTCGCCATATCATATGACCAGCGCCTGTTGTCCCCATTCACCCCTGTAGCGTGCTCCACCTCAGAAATGTCCTGAGTCATTATCAGAAAGGGCAAAACACAGCATGGGACCAGCAGCATTTTTAACGCTTAATAATGACTGTATCAGCAGCGCTTTTAGGGTTATTGTTTGCATGAAAACTATTTGAGTTAAAGGTTTTTAATATTTTGTCCATTTAGTTTGCAAAAAGTGAAATAGTCTGGTAAACATCCCATTCTTTGTTCCACTCAGTTATAACGCACTCTGCAGTAATAAATAGCTTGTTATTTATCTGGGGGGCATTTGCAGAAAGAAGCATAAACATGTCCTAACTTTGCCTTTTGCCTTTGTTCATTCTCTCGCCTTTTAAGGAATTCTGTAACAGCAACTATGTGTCTGCACAATCTTAATTTCACTGTATATTTCTGACCAGGTTTACCGTACGCGTTGAACCAAGCGGGGCTGCCCTTTGGCCTCCTGCTTTTGATACTTGTTGGGTTCATCACAGGTGAATAGATCAAGTCAGGTGTCAGTATAAAAATGTAGATTGGAATTTATGAAACAAACACAATGATAACATTATGTTTGCAATTCATGGCAGATTACACAATCATCTTACTAATCAAAGGAGGAAACCTGTCAGGGACAAACAGCTATCAAGCACTGGTGCAGAGCACCTTCGGTTTCCCTGGATTTCTGATTTTATCTGCACTGCAGTTCCTTTATCCTTTCATTGGTAAGTTTATTAAAGTGTGTTGAATATTACGCCACGTTATAGCATGTGTTTTTTGCCAGTGTGATCTCACAAAAACTTTGAATCTGTCTATTATATTATAGTTTTGCTGTGTAGTGAATAAGTAATCAAATGACCTCTATCTTCATCCTCAGCCATGATAAGCTACAACATCACAACCGGTGATACACTGACCAAAGTATTTCAGAGAATACCTGGAGGTATACTGCATATTCCTCTTAAAGTAAAACAAATACATATAAGTGCATGTTGACTATTGTAATGCTTGAAATGATTGACGGCATGTTTCTGTTGCATTTGCAGTGGGTCCAGGTCACATCCTTGCAGAGCGTCACTTTGTGATCCTGCTGTCCACCCTCGTGTTCACGCTGCCTCTCTCGCTGTATCGAAACGTGGAGAAGCTTGGGAAGGTAAATCTGGGAGTTACACATGGTCAGTGTCATTCAGTGATTTTAAAGCTTCCTGTAAAACATCTGCATGTGTCGCCAGGTGTCCCTCTTGTCTATGCTGCTGACGCTTACCATCCTCATCATTGCGATCATCAGAGCAGCTACCTTTGGACCTCAAATGTATATGAAACGTTCTTTTTAAAGTATTTCCCACTAAGATGTTATCATAAAGACATAATCATATGTTTCTGTGCTCCTTGATGGCTGAAAATTATTTGTTTTCTTTCTAGCGTTCCTACACAGAATGCATGGGCCTTTGCAAAGTGGAATGCAATCCAGGCTGTTGGTCTCATATCTTTTGGTGAGTGTGTCTGCGTGGTGCTGGTGCTGATGATTGAGAAGCCTAAAATGTAGTAGTATGTTGTTGGGAGACACAAATAAGAACAATGATGGCTGGTATACACATTTAAATGATAGAAAAACATTAAAACAAAGACAGATTGTACACAAAACACTGACAACAAGATAGAAGGGTCTCCACTTACTCCTGAAGAGTAAGTGGAGACCAAAATGAAGCTAAAAGACCCTTGAACATTAGCCCTACATTATTAGCTAGCTAAATAATGTTGCTAACATGTTAGCCATTACAACTTTATTTAAAGGCTCTGGAAATTAGGCTTGAAAGTAAAAATGCAAATTTAAAAGTTGAGAGTCTTATTTAGCATCCACATAAATCTGAGAGAAAATAAATATTCATAACTATAAAAAGTAGTTATAGTTCAAAACCAGCTCATTTTGCTGTTTCATGCCTGTGTGGGCGTTTGGCAGATCTGGTTTTAATTGACATCTGCCTGAAACAAAGGTGCATGTGTCAGTCAGCGTAGTGCAGCCCTAAACGTTACCTTTGAGTAGCCCTGTCATCTGAACATTATAGATTTTAAACTGGTCGCTGAATGGTGAGCAGCAAAAGGCTTTGCTATGCAACTGGTAGCAGTTAGCATACACATGCAACGTTAGCCTATTTATACTTAAAGCTATGGATGGAAGCTATGGTTGATTCTCAACACCTACCGCTGTCAATAATCACTGTTGGACGACGCCAATCAAAATATTATAGCGCAATTTCTTAAGAAATATCTGTGCTTAACCACGCCCCAACAAAACCCAATTTCTGAAAGGCTTTCTGAAATGTCAAATATTTATTTAATTTTTAATACGATTAGAAGCGTATTATCATTCGCATAAGACCCCAAATTACACAATTAGAATGCTATTGTGCATTTGGGTTAGCAGTGGCTTTAGTTGAGGAAATGTCAGGGCTGCACATCTGTCAGTTTGTTTTGGATTTGTTCCGCCCCCTAGTGGCGGCTTTTATATAAAGTCAGCTTTAATATTAAGTCATTAGACTGATCCTATCAAAGAGCTGAAGCCATGATCTTTAATCCACAGTCTTTGCCTACACAGAGACTGAGACTATTAATCTAGTTGGCACGCTATCTGCATATTTTTTAGCCTTTGCTAAATCGTTGCACAACTTCTACAAGAATTTCTGTTGTAATAAAAGTCTGCAGTAAGACTAGGGACTACTCCTGTCCTCCAAGGCCTTTGGATACTTTGTGCTATAATTATATGAATCAAGTGGCTTGAGGATAATAGCTACTGCTACAAAGGAGGTCATTTAGATGGGGCTGTGGCCATGTTGTGAAGCCTGAAATAAGACAGTCTCTCGGTCTAATCACATGCATTCTGCAGCAAGGGAAGACACCCTGTTTGTTCATACAAGGTGAAAGAAAACGACAAATAAAACATACTCAAACTGTGATTTTATGTTTTAATGTAACTTTGGTGTTTTCCCTGCAGCCTTTATCTGCCACCACAACAGCTTCATTATCTACGGTTCTCTGGAGAAGCCCACGGTCTCTAACTGGTCCCGTGTCACCCACGCGTCTGTAGGCTCCGCGGTACTATTCAGTGCTGCATTTGCTGTCGCCGGCTACATCACCTTCACTGGCTACACACAAGGTACCAGTATGAGAGTTGTTGAACTACATGCCTCTACTTTTTAATATCACAAAAGTGTCATTATTTTTATTTCCATTTTTCAGGGGACATCTTCGAGAACTACTGCAGAGATGATAATCTGGCGACATTCGGTCGCTTCTGTTTCGGCTTCAGTATAATAGCCACATTTCCACTGGAGTGTTTTGTTACACGAGAGGTAAGGGATACTTTTTCATGCACCAACCTAAGAATTAACAGTTAAACGTTTACATATGTGAGGGGAAAGTGGTATTTTGAGGGCTTCTGAGGCGTTGTAGCAAAAAGGAAGCTTGGCAATTTATGCCCAATTTGAGATGATAGCTTGTCACTTTCTCCTAGATTTGTTTGCAGAAAACGTGCAGAAGGGATATTTCATTTTTCTACTCTTGTCTGTCTTCACAGGTGGTAACCAATGTCTTTTGCAGAAGGGATCTCACAAAAATGGAGCATGTGCTCATAACGTCCCTCATAGTTCTCGCTTGCACGTCGATGTCTCTGCCCTACGACTGCCTGGGAGTTGTCTTGGAGCTCAATGTAAGCCATATCTACCTATCTCCATTTAATGTTAGCTTATATGAGTAGTTTAATGGCGTTCTCTTCTACCATTCAGGGCATTCTGAGCGCCACACCTCTCATCTTCATCATCCCATCTGCGTGTTTCCTCAAGCTCACCCCCGGCAGCATGCTCCAGTGTGAAAACTTGTTACCAATCATGTTGATAATAATGGGCTTGTTCGTCATGATCATCGGTTTGATCATGATCGGCTTTTACCCTCAAGACTGTTCGCACGGTGTGGAGATGTTCTACTGTGCAGAGGCCAATTTTTCCAGCACTGCACCACCTGGATGACACAACAACCCACCACATTTGTCTTAATTTTTTAAACACTTACACTCTATGGGAAAAATGTATGTTATAACTTGTATTGTTGTTTCATATGGTGTAATGTCTTTTGTAAATAATAGTCTGTCTTGATATGTATTATACTGTATTATCTCTATCAAGCAGAAGGGGGATTGGTCGTTTCCCTCCACGGCCACCAGATGTCACTGTAGACAAATAAAGCTTGTATTAAAAGGAAGTACAAAACAACAACAGATGTTTTTGATAGTTTATTTGAGGCTGATTGAGTGGATTTACTTGTGCTGGTTGTCAAGACATGGGTGTGTTGGGGTGTTACTTTGCGTTTTCTTGCCTGAGATATAAACTCGGATGCGGGACCGTTACGCCAAACGCCTCTCGAGGATCCTGGAGGGAAGGTAGACTGGATCAGAGAGACGCCCCTCTTTAACTTTAACTGCTCAATGTTACGATGCAGCGTCTTGGATGTACAGACAGAAGTTGGCAGAAAGCTGTAAGGAGAAAAACGATGTAGAAATGTGTGACTGCGTAGCGTAAAAGGAGGTGAAAGTGACTTTAACGCACTGGAATGGTTTGCGTAAAAGGCGCAAAACGCGGAACTTCAAAGGCGGAATTATGAATCATTTATCCAAACTGAATCTTTTTGTGGCGCTCCTCGAGTAACCTTACATCTTCAAAGACTGATGGAAGTTGGCAACTGCGTCGAAAACCAGCCACATTCATGGTAAGACGTGACTTGTATACACTTTTCCTTTTTCCAGTAAAAACACGGCGAAAAAACGGACTGAGGAGCTGATGACCTCATGTGGGATTCGCCCATATTTCAGTATTTGCCAGTGTGCAGCACTTGAAAGCAGCAGCTGAGGCTGTAATTTATACAATATTTAGCATGTAAACTCTCACTGACAATGAACTGTGCTTTTTGTTTGTGTTGGACTAGTCGGCGGGATTTTGTTAAACCTTTGAGTTTAGTCATGGATGGTCACGGATCCCAGCCCCATCCACGGAGCTCTGGTCTGAGGTATGTACAACTGTCATTTGGATTAACAGCTGTCATGTGTGTTTTATTTATCAGTGACGCAGAAAATACACAAGAGGGATATGTGTGTTAAGTAGTCTATTTAGTGTAAATCAAATAATACTATTTATTTTCACCTGACGCCACGGTTCAAACATTTCTGTGAAAAAGAATTAAATTCTTTATCTGTTGAATGCTTTTATTTTCCTAACACGCGGTTACTTTCCAAACGCTTGTTTTTCAAAATAAGAGCATACAACAGATAAGGTACGAAAAATAGAAAAGAAAAGGGCCTGGAAATGTGTTTGCTTCGGTCATTATGCACTAATGATGCCACCAAAATTACATTCGACTGGGTGGCTGTGTGATGCTGTAACAACAATTACCACCTTGCACAAGCTGCTTTCAGAGCAAACTGTTTAAGGTTTGAGTATAATGCCACCTTTGTAAAATAATACATCTGCAACTTTAAAATAACATTCCTTTCACTCAGCACATCTCCTGCAGTTGTTGCAGATGCTTCAACCTTTGAACTCTCCTCATTTCCTGCCCTCCAGAGTTTCACTGAGAAATGGCCTTGTCCCATACGCAGAGGTCATGGGAAGTATTTTGCAGGCAAAAACATTCGGCCTCCTCTGCCTGTGTCATGAGCCCGACGGTCGTTTTTCTTGTGGAAATCATGCGTTCACCCGGCTTGCAACTGATATTCTATAAAATACTGATTCGTCATGTCTAATAGTCAAAGAGAATCACAGTAAAAAAGCGCTGCGAGTGTATGACAGGATGGAATTTCCCATCAGGTTTTTTGGTTCAGGGGCTTGGAGATGATGTCAGCTGGTTGTATTCCAGTGGTTGGAATCATTAAAAGTAAGGGGGAGTGAGTTTCCAGAGTCGATACTCACCGCTTTGGCATTCAGAGGAGATCTGCTGAGTTTCTCAGATTTAAATTAGAGGTGAGATTTGAACGTATGATAGTTTCCAGTGCAGTTTTCCAGTCCTTCCCTGCATGCTGTAATTTCCCCTTTTTCAAAAATAGCATGCAGTCACATCATATATATAGTCTGGTGGTGTGACTTTGATTCATATTTCATAAGTATTGTGTAATGTGGGAGCACAGCCACACTCCCTGGCAGCGGAGAGACGCACACCACCTAAATCTCTCTGTGGTTCGACTGTTATTTGGAAAAGTAAACCGCACTCTCCCATAAGCTGCTGGGGTGTGTGGAGAAGCACATGTCGTCTGTCTTATTTGCGGTTTCTTATATTTGGAGACAATAAAGCGCTGCTGCTCACTTTTTCAAATGCAGTCATATGTGAAGATTTAATTTGACCCCCAAAAGCCAGGCTACATTTGTTATCCAAATAGTGCCGGAATCACTGGGATGGCTGTTGAGCTAGCACAGGGTACAGTATTTAACATAGGGGAGTCAAAGGAGGCTTTCTTTACTTAGTGCTGTAACTTTTCTTCTTAATTATAAGTCTTTCAGAGAAATATTCAATCTTAAAAGCCGTGCCATGCATGCGTGGATCTGGCCCGGCTAATTGGACACACCTTTAAACCATGAGCTCACATGGCTGGCTCACCTCAGGGCAGAATGTGGAATTAGTTAAGGTATTGTGAATCCCCACAGCTGTTTCCCGACACGCAGGCAGTCCAAGGGCACAGCTGCTCACATGAGTCCACAGATGATAAAATATGGCAAGAGTGACTGAGCAAACTAAAAGCGAGCGAGTGTGTGTGTGGATTGTGACAGTCACTTAACGTTTCACAACAACTATGTGACCAACTTTAAAGCAACTGTGAGTAACTTTCACTTTGTGTCGTATTTTGGCGACCCCTGCAGATGAAGGGGTAACTTTTAACTCTTTGCTGATCCTGTCCTGTACATGCATGTGTAGTATTCTCTTCATTTGTGAGACTTAGATTAAGTGTATATTGCACATCTCACTTTGCCGGGGAGATGTAAGAGTAAAGGGTCTTTCGGTCTACTTCCTGGAAATTGCTTTGTCCATATTTGACTCAATAGCAGGGTAACAGGCATTAAAAATGTCTATATAGAAATAGTCTGTCTTTTAGCTGGTTGTTTGGTTCGCTTTTGTAGGTCATATAGCCATATATATATAGTCATATAACCTGTTCAAAAGTTTTTACAGTATGTTAAAGGCCACTGGAAACCAAAAGCAATCTTATGTACTTAACAGTAAGTATCCTCAACAAAACAAACATAACAATAGTCAGACAGAAGCTATTCGCCATTTAACACCAAGCGTAAGTGCTGTCTGTGAGTGATTGTTAACGGCTGCGGCTGACTTTTAAAGAGCAGCTCCAGTCATGTTTTAAGACATATAAAAAGCTCTGCTTGAAATAATAAATTGTGGCTGATCTTCCATGTAAAAATCCTCCCAAGACATCTCCTCCTTCTCTCTCATTAGAAATTCCCCAATCTGCATAGTCCCCGCCCACTATGCAAATTTCTAACCGCCCCCTCCATCGCGAAAACAAAACACGTCTCTGCCATCGTTTAGTGGCAACTTGTTGAAACTTAGGTAGCTTGAAATGTAGTAATTAGTAGTAGTAACGTTAACGATAGTAGTCAGAAGTGAGTTTGCAAAAATTACAATGACAGTTACAGCTGGCTCGCGCATCGCCGAAGTGGTTGCCATAGGTTGCACATAATGATATGCATAGCGTCGCCCCGTCCATTAACAGGATTGGCTCCTTAGGTTTGTGACGTCTCAAACCTGTTGAAACGTGTTGTTCAGCCTGTCCTTGGTACACTGCAGTTTAAAAGCAGACAGGCCCAGCCGTGGAGATGACTGCTGATGTTGTCCCTGATATGTCTTGTAGCACATGAAAAACACCACATGGAGATGTTTACAAGGTTAAAACACTTGATTTTCACTGGAGGGGGGCTTTAATGGCTGTAGGTGTTTAGTATCGACCCGGTTTGTCCACTTTCGGTTGCCAGAGTTTATTTCGGGCGTGTATTGTCTTTATTCTGCCGTGGTTGTTGGGCGCCAACTGAGGAAGTTTAGCTCTGTTATAATACGCAAGTAGCTAATGCTACAGGGCTATCATTTAGCATTGAATTCATAGCTTTGAAAACAAATAGGGGCGTCTCAGCTAACATAGCACGTGTATGCTAACTGCTAACTATGATATGGAAAGCAAAGCATTTTGTAACTCTCCACTCAGTGACCAGTTGAAATGAATACATCTGCCCTGTGCTCATCAGCACAAGCGCCATTGTTGTGTGCGGAGCAGTGGGAAAGGGGCCCAAACTGCAAAATGAAAGAAAAGTGTTCTAATAGTTTTGAATGTTAAGTTTCAATATGATTTTTTGCATACTTAACAAGAATCTCAACTTTGAAATCAGAAATGCATTTTTGCTATTTCAAGCCAAATATCCAGAGGCTTTCAGGCTTCTGTTTCCCACCAAAGACAAAACAGAAACCATTCAGGGGCCTCTGAGTACACTAACGCACAACACAGCTTTTTCTTTCCTCACAATCATCCCCAGAGACAACAAGGCTTTCTTCACTAGGGGAAAGATATAATTTGGTCTGCAGCATGCTGCCCTCAGAAAGCCCACTCACATCTTCTGTGCAACATAAAGGGTGTCATTCAAAGACATCCACCCACTCGATGTAATAAACCAAGAGGAAAACCAGCATTAAGGCCCCAGAAGCTCGCCCTGGCACTGAGCTGGTGTGTCTTTTGAATACTGGGATGTTTAATCTAATGGATGCTTTCTGCCTCACAGGGCTAAAACAGACTAAATGGCTACCGTCCAGGGAACAGGGAAGAATGGCTCGTCTTTGTTACTGCACCAAGGCCAACGCAATGACCGTAAATACCAGGGAATAATTCGCAAAGGACAATAATGAACAAAATGAAACAGATTGTTGTTTTATGGATTTTAAAATATTATTATAATTATGTTGTTTTTTAATAGAGAATTAATATTCTGAATAGCAGCCAAAGCAGATCCTGTCTGGACTGGGACGTGTACCCTCTTTGTTTCTGTTATCCACTCTTCCAGGGCATCACAGTCTGATGCCTCCCACTCTCAGTCTGCGTAACATTCAGAGTGACCTCACATGAATGAGTCCTTTGTGCGCCCTCAACGGGAACTTTTACTTATCTCCGACAACATTCAAACATTTTATGTGACAAAGGAACAAATTGCTTTGATTTGCTTGACCTTTATTATCAGTGTTTGTCTTGTTCAGGAGATATTTATCGAGAAGGCCTCAGAGGTCGCGACTGGCATGGGCTGAGATTGCTCCAGGTCTGGTAAACAACAATTATACAACCATTGACCAGAGGTGGAAGTAATGAATTACAAGTACGCACTGTCATTTAGTAGCTTTTTCTTGTACTTTTTTGAGTATTTTAAGGTACATCCATCTGTTACTGAGTAAAATATTTATCTGTGGATATTACTAGCTAGAAAGAAAAAACTGACTTGGACCAGACACCAATCAAATGCATCGCATCAAAAACAGGCCAATCACATCGAAGTGTCATGCACTGCGACAAAACAGTGGTGCCAGTTGATTTTCACTGAGTGCGAAGCGAAGAAGGAGAGCAGGGCTGCAACTACAAGCCCGGCACTTAACGTTAGTGAACCTTGAATGGACTGAAGGAAGATTTTTGATCAATCAGAAACAACCATTAGATCACTCTCTTCAAAGACACCGGACTCCATTACACAAAACAGTAAAGCCGCTTTCCCACTGGTCAAAAAAACAGCTAACATCTGGCATTTTTGGTTAGTGGGAAAGGTTACAATCAGCATTCAGACTGGGACAAAAATGACTCTGCAGTAGACCCGGGTAATTATCGCCTTGACTCCAATCGGCAATGATGGACGGGTCGACACACTAACCTCCTACCCCTTTCCGACGCGATGAAATTCCACCCGTCTCCATCCGACTGAATGAGTAATAGATACAATAAAGAACTAACCACTGTAACATCTTCACTGGCCTCCATGCTACTTACCAAAGAGTATAATGTTCTTTATGCGTACTATTATTGTTTACAAACCCTGTTTCCGGCGCGTTTGTGACATCAGACGGTGACGCAGCAGAAAAGAGACCGAAAGCAGTATGCTCCACTGGCAATGGGAAAAGAGACAATCAGCATTCATTAGCGGGTCTTCCTGGGTCCGAAAAACCTGCGTCAACACACTAAATCTGGTGGGAAAGGGGTAGAACTTTACCCTGTAGAACACAGGAGTTGCTGGTCTACCGCTACCTCGTTACATGTAACGCACGTTAGTTCTGAACCAAACTAACCCTTTAAAACACGTCACAATAACACAAACAAACTAACCGATGGAGGCAGCGGTAGACCATCAACACCTCCTGTGTTCTGCGAGGTTAAAATGACTGTATTTGTCAATGGAGTCTGGTGGCTATGAAGAGAGCTATATAATTGCTGTTTCTGGTTAAACAAAGGATCTTAGGATCGTCTTTTTGACACTAAAACATGTAAACACAGGGCACAGGTTCGAAAATAACAAAGTTTTATTCTATTTTATTTGCATAGGATGCATTTGTGAGGTTACCTTGGCAAAATTTGTTCATTATAAAAATCAGCGGGGCGGAAAAGTAACTTTTACTTTGAGTACTTTTTAAGTGAGCAACATTTTACTTTTACTTTAGTATAATTTCAGTCAAGTAACAGTACTTCTACTTGAGTAGAATATTCCAGTATTATTAACACCTCTGCCATTGACACATCATAAATCGGACATCAGGACTATAAAGGAGTGCTGTAAAGTTTTTAATGCAACATTGCAAACCTTGAGTTGTTTCTCTAGATGGCACTGTCACTGTGCATTTGTTCACACTGATTAATCCACACAGGTGTTTGTGCGAGTTTAATTTGAACAGCAGCCAGAAGTAAAGCAGGCAGAGCAACTTTGTATTAAAGATCTAGTTACTTTGTTTCTATTCCAGCTGTGTTTGAGGATTTTATGTGTATAAATGTAGAGAAAAGGAAGGATACAAAACTTTTCAATAGTTAATATAGTTGTAAATAGGCTCAGGCTTCATTCTTTCCCAGGAGAAAGCTATAGGAAAGGTGCACACGCTCCTCCTCTGCGCTGAAAGAGCAGGACAGTTGGGTTTTTCTCGCCTTGGGATTGTATCTGAGAAAAGGGTGTAACCTCAGTGACATTTAGATGAAATCAACGTGTTCTTTTTTTTATAAGCCTTGGGGGTTGTGCAACACTGAATATTCTGTTTACACTCATGTGAAATGAGTGAATAGTGCAGAATGACTGTGTGCACACTCACTGTAGAAAACCTCAGTTCATGTGATTGGAGGGGGGAAAAGAGGGACAGCGTGCTGGTGTGTCTTTGAAAGATGCCCCGCTGCAGACAATGCTGCATTGTCTCAGATGAAAGGACGCAGTGTGATAGTTGTAATTATAACTCAAGGGGGAGCTTTCTGTCGCTCCGTGTTATTCCATAGAAATGTTAAAAAAAGGACAGAGGTTAGTGAGATTATTACCTTATCTTTTCTGTGCATGCTATTCAGGCTGTTGTGCATATCTGGGAATGAATGCCTGCAAAACCAGGAGACTTATTGTCCTTCTTGACGGCTTATTCAAATTCAAAGTCGTGTATTTGTGCCTGAAAACACACAGTGTTCTTTCCTTTATGTTTAATACCCTATTTTGTCTGTTGCAGAACTCTGTGTCTGTTTCAGTGCAACTTTTTGGGTATAAATATAAGCGCTGCTTTCAGATAAGGTAGGGGTTAATGCACCATAGCAGACCCCAGTTCACAGAACTGAGAGCTCACAGTGATTAATCTCAGATCTCATTACCTAACAGGCTAGCAGACCAGCTAGCTAACCCCAGCTCTACTGTAGGGAGCCACGGAGCAATGAAGCAAACAAGGCAGATCATTACACACAGATATAACAAACTGCATTGAAAGCGACTAATGTCACAAGCGTGGGCACTTAATATGTATGTACATGATGATGTTAAAGACGCCCTGAGACTTTGGCTCCGCCCCCTTGATGCAGAGCACTGTGGGAAAAAGTTTTTGTTTAGCCTGCGATAATAAACGATACACATAGGAAGTGGAGAAGTTCTCACAGGGTCCCCGCGCTCTCCTTCTCCCTAATCTCTTTCCATCCCGCTCTGCTTATGAACTAATGGCCTTTCCAGACCCTCTTTTAAAACGCTCGTGTTTACTGTGAGTGACCTCTCACCAAATTACCAGCTGTGGCTCTGGCTCTGTGTTTTGTCTTTCCTCAGGGACCCCCCCTACATCTCTCCCTCCCTCCCTCCTCTCCCCCTCTATCTGTGTTACTCCTTAACTCCACCCCTGCAGCCTGCTCCTACACACTCACATCTCCATTCACTACTTAACCACCTTATCGCCTGATAGTTTTGGATAGTGGTGTTTGTAGAATGGGCCTCACATTCTTAAGTGAAAGTGAAGGGCTGCTGATAAAACACTGGCAATGATTTCACAACCGAAAGTTAAATTTATTGTGTCCGTACCAGGCGGTGCACAGTTGCTTAATAAAACTTTCACATTGCATCAAGCACTCTGAGGACATGACTTTCCCACTGCAGTCTACAGGGTTTAGGTGAACCAGTAAAACTCCACTGATTAGATGTAATGTAGATGCCTGTGATCCAGCTTCCTGCTTTAGGTTGCAAATTCTAATGCAAACTAAATGATGAGATAAGAGTAAAGAAAGAACGCAGAGCGACAGCAGTCCAGTCAGTGAAAGCATGAATGTTTAAAAAGATGGACGACATGACAGCTCCCTAAAAGTGAAGCCAAAACATTTGGAGCGCCCCCTGCTGACTGGCTGCAGTATAGGTCATAAAGCCCGCCTCCTCCATGTTAACAGATGGGACATGAGTCAAACTATAAAATCAAAATACACATCAAATACATTTTTCTCAAACATGGTTTCTGTCATTATAGTTAGTTCTTATCATGCTGATTTACGTCCAAGTGTTCATTTATTGACAAGTTTATTTTTAATTAGTTATTTGATGCTGTAAAAAGGATGATTGACAGCTCTGTTGACAAATACGGCTCCTGCAGCCGATCTGCTCCAGATTAGCAGAGTAGAGGAGGAACGGCGAGAGGAGACGTAACTAAAACAATCACCACAGTTATTGAAGTTTCCATATCTGTGAACGTCTGCTTCAGACCAACACAGAGAAGCTGTTCTGCTGTTAAACACGCCGGTGAGCGAGATCCTTGCTGTGTTTTTCGATAAGTTAAGTGTGTGTTTTGGTTAGCGGAAGTGGCTATGGCAGCGCCACCTGCCGATGACGTCACCATCACAAGATGGCAGCGCCTATCACAGGGGCTATTTTGGCATCACTTTCATACAATGTGAGCAGATGGAGACACGTCGTCCATCTATATATACAGTCATTGATGTATACCTACAAATAACACAGATCTAAACAGAGGTCTGTCGTGGCTACATGACCTTAATCGATTACTTTTTTCCATTTTATATTGAATGATTTCTAGTTTTAATTTATTATCAAGTGTTGATTAAGACCATGACGACAACAGAGGCCTAACAAAGGCAGTGCTCGCTCGAGCTGGATCGGTTTAGTGCAAGCTGCTGACAGCCTCATTTTACAGCTTTTATTTTGAAATGTACACGACTGCCTTCATGAATGTGTGTATTGTTGTCCTTATTAAATCATGTAAGTCGACCTTTTTCACATTTATGTTTTTAAGTTCAGCCATGTTGTCTTAAATTATGAACAAGCATTCAATGTTTCAACCGAGGGAGTTTTTAACATGAAGAAAGTTTGGAAAAAATGATTAAATCATCACAGTCCAAATGTGAGAGATGTCAGTATTTTAATGGAGGAAAGTCTTACTGTTAGGAAAAGTTAAATGTGTTTCATACTGCTTTCAAGAATGACTAACATTAATGTTACGCTCCAGCGACAAGTCTTCTAACATGATTTCGCAGTGAGTCAGTGCTGTTGAAATAAGGTGTGGTTTTAAGAAGTGTTTTCATAATGAAAAGCAAACACAGGACCTGATTAAATTAGGGGGTGGGGACGCTTCCAAGACTGTTTTAACCCATAGTTTGCTTTTTTAATCCGCTAATCACATCATCAACTGCATGATGTTAAAGACGGCGCAATAATAATCACAACACATTGTGATAATTTGGCGTGTATACTCCAGTTCCTAAACTCGCAAAGTGAGCACATGCTGCAGTGTGTTTCTGTTGGCCCCGCCCACAGGTTCAAGTCTGCACAGGGAGGCAAAGCAGCTTACCTTCCTGCTCAGGCCGGAGAGGAGGGGGGAGTTCACTCTCAGACACGCAGCCCGGGTGCAGACAGGATTTTTTGGAGAGGGGACACATTTCTGATGTCACAGCTTGGGCGTGGCTTTAAGGTGGGCCTTTTTTGAAGCGATACCGGTGCTGTTTATTCTGTGTGACCACTCATGGGAGATACACAGCAGAATGGAAACAATTTAAGCGGAGACAACCTTAGGCGAGGAGGTAAGAGAGTGGAATGAAGTGTTGGCAAAGGGAGGGGAAAAGCAGGTCTGTCACACCTGCTTTCCACATTTCTAGATGCTTATTCTTTAAATGGTTTGAGTGATATATTTAAAAGCAAAACAGTGCTGTTAAGGGCTTCCTTTTAAAAGTGTTAGAGGGGACCTTTGTGTAAAATATGTTTTATTCCATCAATGTGTTATGACTTGAAGTGGAGGGTGTGTTGAACTTGGAGCAGCGTGTGCATGTTCGAACCTGTACATCAGACTGTGTAGCTACTGTAGCTAATGAACTACTGCTAGCACAGCTCTGGTGTTTGGAGCATTGGAGCGGTGAATTGTTGCTCTTGTTTCTTTAAATAATTAGGGTGTTGTCTGAAAGTGTGAAAAGGCCTCTTTGATAAAAATCTTTGATCTTGAACCCACCGTTCCCCAAAGGGCCATCCTGCTGTACCCAGCAGCTGCAGAAATACCACAGGAGGCGTTTTCACTAATCCTTCACCTTCTCAGAACCAAGCAAAGAATATGTTTCTACAAATCTGTTAGGTGTGGTTTCTTCTTTGGGCTGCTTCCACCTTCATTCATTTCATGCCTAAAGGGATTTTAAGTGATTGGTAAGAAAAAATAGAGCTTAAAGCAGACTGAAAAGTTTCTGGAAAAAATGATGCCAGCTGGATCAAAGTGTCGTGGAATGTAGGGAATTTGGATATTCCTTTGTTCAGCTGCTGGACTCCTGAAGATTATACCATTATATACAGTATATATATTTTATTTCATTATTTGATTTCTCATATCAAAGGATAGATATGTAATTTAACCATCCTTCAAACTCTCCCTCGCCCCTATCTCTCTTCCTGTCTGTCATTCTGTCTCTTTCCAACTTAAGCGCCAAAATATTTGAGGTATTTTTACATGAGAAGCAGCATCTGGATATTGTACAGGTGTTTCTTTTCCTTTATTATTTAGGGGTGTGACAGTCGAAGCAAAAACCTGAAAAGAAAATAGCACTTTCTCCAGTTGTGAAGCAGACGTTCTCACCACAAACCAGCAGCTTCAGCTAAACCAAAACACTCTGTTTAGCACAGTATCATCACATGCAGTTTTTATCCGTCACACCGCATATTTCTCCCTGATTCTATTTGTTTGCACTTCCCCAAGTTCACAAGATTAATCCCTGATGAGACATAACAAACGGCCCAATGACAGCAGGCCTGTTATTTCCTGCCAGCCTGTGATCACGTCTGTCGAGTGTGCCCTCTGCTATTGAAGTGGTTTGTTTGCGAGTGTCAGACCTCCCAGGGAAACTCGTGTGAATGAGGCATCAGCACAGTCAAGCTTCAACACGTCTCCTCTCATTCAGCACAACGTCCTCGGCCGGCCGGTGAGAAAACACAGGCTGAAAAAAACAAACCCGCCCGTGTGTCCGCCTGTCTGTCGAGGTGTCTTGATAAAATCACTGATGACACAGCTGTATACACCGAGCCGACCTTGAACGTGACACGTGGCTTTTTTGTATTTTTTTCTATTATTGTTTCTGTCAGGGGAATCCCTGTCAAACATCCCATGATATGTCTTTTATCCAGTGAAAATTACATAAGAGCTGTATCAGTTAAATGAATCAGCTTACAAGGCCCAGTTTAAGAGCATTTGTAAAAAGTTTAGACTGATTATAATCTCATTGTTGATTAAACAGCCGGAGCCAAATGTCGGACTTTGTACCCAGTAGAGACCACAGAGCGAATGTTTGTGTCTGTCTGCCCACATGTGTGCAGATGATTCAGGGGATTGGTCATATTTGATGGTTTATATTATTATTCTTCTAACACGCCCTTCCTTACTTCTCTGCTCTTGTAAAGTGTTAGTGGAATAGGGTTTCTTTTTAACACATGACTGTTATTCTCAAGACAAATATTCAAGGGCAGTGCTGCTGGTCCCTCGGTGTGACAGTTTTACAACTGCAGTGGTAATGTTACATCCCGTAAATCTGTATTATGAAGCTGGATAAAATTTAATAACGTAAAGTTGAGCTGGTTCGGCTAAAACTAAACGTTTGGCTCCAAATGGGAACTACTTTTATTTTGTAATGTAACTTTATGCAATTCCCTTTATGAAGTGGAACTTTCTTGTGTGGAAGTATCAATTTTTTCCCCCTGTCGGGACAATGAACATCAACAGCTACATTTTTTTAGTGGACTCAGTTGATGGTCTTGCTCAGAGGCATTTAGATTGAGAGTGTAACAACAATATGCAGATTTGCACCACGTTGTGTCACAGCATAACGTTATCTACAGCTCATACACAAGGAAAATTGATTGATGTGTCTAGCTTAGACCCAAATAGTAAGTGATGGTTTACAGACATTTTGATTATTTAAGGAATCTGTATTATTGGATTATAACAAAATGATAAATAAGTATTACTTGCCTCAAATTGTCAACAGAATTGTCAGAGTTACTATTGCTATCCTGTAATCCTACCAAAGGGGACAGAGGTAATTCCCTTGTTGCACATTTTAGCTGTTATTTTCTCCAACTAGAGATCTACAGTCTATAAAGAAATGAAAGCAGGCTGCTAAAGACAACATTTGATCATATTTGCTGTTGTGTTGAATCCAGATCAGTCAAATTGAATGAAATAAAAAACATATTCCATTAATTGAATTTCATCCACTAGGAGACATGAACTCAAAAACAGGCAGACAGACACAGCTCTGAACCTGGATGTGTCAACCTGGCCTCATGACTTTGTTGTGGCTATCATGTCCGTGCAGTTGCCTTCTATAAGTCCTGTATTCACTTGTAACTAAAGTGTGTCCAGAGTATTGTTAGTTGTGGTTTTGACAGCTGCTGTTGGAAATCAGCTCGATCAGTTTGGCAGGACTGAACCTCACAGTAAATTTGTGGCCTGTCACCAAAACAATAAGCTAAAAGTAGTTAGAAATCTTAATAGACTTCTGCTTCATAAGTCGGTGTTAATCCTTGGTGTTTTGTGTTATCCTGTTCAAATTATAGTGCTATTATACACTATCATGTCCTGTTATACACAACAATGGACAAGGCGGAGCTGCTATTTATAAAGGCCTATATATAGACACCTTATTTTCTCTCACTTGATGAGTTCTGATTCACCACACCATGACACAGCATAAGTAATTATGTTACGATATTCTTAGCATGAGACAGTCTGTGTTACATGTCAAATATATATAGAACTTATGTTGTTTGTTTGTAGTAGGTCCACTTGTAGAGGTGGTAGGCTACCCTTTAATTGTGATGTAGACAAATTTAGGTGAAGAATGCTTTCTTTTCAACGTTAGCATCCTAGCAGTGCTAGCTAGTTATTATTTTCACCTGTCATCCTGTAAGACACCCAAGTGCAGACGTCACTACTTGTGGCCTCTGCATACTTATAATTAAGGTGTTATATTTACATGTCACCAAATTATAATCAGTTGCAGCACACAATTAGTTCTTAAATTTGATAAATCTTTATGCCCAGTAACTGCTAGGTGTGGAAGTTGTTACAACAACTCACAAGGCTATCGTTAGCGTCCTAATGTTTAACTCCTTTAGACTCTGTAACAGATGCATCAAAATAGTGTAAATGACATTTCACATATCAAAATGCTGTTAAATAATCATATACAACAGGGAAATTTAAAATTTAATTTCACAAAAATACTCAAAATACTCAAATTAAAGAACATTATTCTAATAATTTTAGATGGAATCTCAAAAAACCATGTTTATGTTATGTCACTTAGATTTCTAATATCCATGTTTGCCCATATACATAAAGCATAATAATACCTATATTTATTTAAGATATTAATTAAGTTTAGGCTGTAGTTTGGCTTCCTAAAACTATTATATTTTAAATTTTAATTTAATTCAGCTCATGTTGCTACAATGCCATAGAGGTAGTTAATTGCCTTTGAAAAAATGTTGACAGTGACAATGACAATTTGTTCACAGTAATGTGTTCTAAGTTTTACTGTTGCATCGATCTGATTTAGTAAATCATTAGTTTTAAACTAGCTAGTAGTTACTCAGAATTTAGGCAGGGCTTTGTACATAAACTGATGGATTATGTATTGGATTTAGAAATTGCTGGCAAAACCCCAATCCAGGGGTCCTCTGGGGGAGGTCTGCAGTTGGACTATTTCTTGCTTCACTTGGCATTTGTTCCTTCTAGTGTATGTTTTCAAGAAGGCTTCAAGCTTGCTATTGTCACACACACCAGACCAGAATATAAAAAAATCAACAGTTTACACTTTATATGTTTGAAGATGATCAAATAAACTGTTTAGTCTCACTGCTTTCTGTTTGTTTTTCTGCTGCTACCTCAGATCCTCTTGTAATTCAAATAATAGTGTATTCTCTACTGTAGGCCGACTACGTAGTCTGGCAGTCTAAACAGTAGGCCTACATGTGGCTCAAACACGTGTATCAATTTTAATGATATACAATAATGCATATAGAAATCACTGTGACATTAGCGATATCACAGAGGCTCTGTCTAAAAAAACATGCTCAATTTTCAGGAGAAACTATGTAATGTAGCCTGTTGTCAGTTATCAGAATACAGCGCTGGTCATGTCAAGAGGCCATCACTGTGTCACCTCATTGTGACCATTTTAAGTTCTTAAGTAGGAGAAGTAGTGTGTCTTACTAGAGAAATTGAATAACAAGTAAAAACTGGCAAACAAATACTGAGTATCAGAATACTGAATGAGCTTAAGCTAGCATTAGCTACTTTAGCAATAGCCTGCTAAACTATTAGCTATACCTGAGTCTGTGGGTGCAGCTGACTAGCTTAAAACTCAATACTTTTTGAATAACCTTCCAGTTGAATTTAAAATAAGTCTTTAAGTTATGTATACTTTTGAGCTTGGCCACTTTGAGTGACAGGTGGGTGCTGCTAACTGTTTGCTAAATGTCAACACAACTAATTAGAGTCACTACTTGAGACTTGATTCTAAACGATAGTGGGTGACTTCACGGAGGCTAAATCCACATAATATACAGTCTTTGATTTAAACAGCACATCATCAGACATTACTCGAGAAATTTAGTAACAAGCAGAAACAGGCAAACAAATAGAGAATATCAGAATAGAATATAAAATGAGTTTAAGCTAGCGTTGGCTACTTAAGCAATAGCCTGCTAAAATATTAGCTATACCTGAGTCTGTGTGTGCAGCTGGCTAGCTTAAAACGCATTACTTTAAAACTCTAAGATATTTGTGAGATTTCCCTTTCAAACATGCTATAGCAAAACTATCATTTAGTAATAGATTTTTCTCTAAAAAGTTGATTGGGAAGATTCAGTATCGTATTCTAGCTAGTAGTTGACAAGAAAATATAGGGAAAATAAAGGGGAAAAGTTCATCTTAATTTGAATATACTACTTCAGGAAACATGCCTGAAGCAATAATGGCTTATGGGGTAGTGCTGATGACATTATTACTATATAGAATGTATTACATAAAGAAATAGTAAATACTGTACATTGACTACATGATTAGCATATCTAAAGAATTTGTTACCTCTGAATCAAAATTATTGCCTTGAGAGTTGTGTCTTGGTGTATGTGCGACTGTTTCATAATTATGTGTGTGTGTGTGTGTGTGTGTGTGTGTGTTTTCATGTATTTCGTAGTGTTTAAGGACAGCCTCCCCCTGTACCAAGACTAATAATCCCTTGCTAGACGTGCCTCAGTGGAGCCAGTGACCTTGCATTGCTGGGATTCCTCTGTTTGAATAAGCAGTGCCCCCACGTGAGACTTTACAGGCTATAATTCAAGACGCTGTGTCTGCAGAAGCCTGGTTTATCTGCACGCTGACTGAATGATGTGGCACTTGAACGTCTCTGAAGCTATTGATTCATCTGCAAGCTGAACAGCTTGATGACATTGCACAACAGTAGTGAGACCTTTGGTGACTTGATGTGATGTCGTGTTTACTTCGGTTTGTTGTCATCACGTGCAGCTTTTCATTTTAAAAGAACAGAAACACAAAATGTGTTGCAACTTGTTCTAACATTATAATGACCATCCTGTTCAGATCCGACTCATTGTTTGGTTTGCAGATGGCAGGTTTGTATTCTTTACCTCCGCGTCATCTTTTATTTTGGGTGTGTGGCATACCTCTCACATGTCTGCTTATGTCTCTCCCACACTGTATTGACACATTTTGGAGGAATGCTGGGCTTAAATAAACACCCAAAGACGCACTTGAAATCTGAAATGTGTTTGTCTTTGTTAGACTAACGCATGGGGTGTTGTCTCCTCACTAGGAAGACCATATTATACACCATAAAAAGTATGCCATTAAACAAAGCGCCTACAGCTTAAGAAACTGTGGTCTCTATGTCGTGTCTTATTATCAGTCTTTCTCACATGTCTATCCAGCAGTTTCTTCAGCCTCAATGAGTAAATCTGTTCACTTGGTTGTCTTGTGACTTGTTTGCAAAGTGGTCTTGAGCTCTTTCATGTAAAAGCCTCACTGCTCTCTAAAACCTGAGGAAGAAAGGATTCCTTTCATGCTGTCTGCTGCACTTTGATTTTCAATCAGATTATTCTCTGAGATGACTCAATTTTAATAGAGTTTTCTTCAAAATGCACACTCATGCTTGTTAGTTGGAAACCATCCCCAGCCATTTCAAAAGCATTTATTTGCCTGGCAGTTTTTACAAGAGCTCAATAACTTACATGTTCTTTTCCAACTACAGGGTGTCGACCAAAAGCAAAGCACCATCTCCGCCAGGACTAAAGAAGTTGGATTCCCCAGGCTTCTCTCAGTGGTACCCAGGAAACCCTCATCTAACCATGGAGCAGAAGGAGAACCTTATAGATAAAGAGCTCTCTCTGGTTGTGGTTCTGCCTGGAGGCGTAGAAAAGATGACCACAGTCCATGGAAGGTAAAATAAGACCACTGTATCTAAATCAATCAATCCTGGTGCGGGAAGTTTAGATTTATATAGTTGCAGATAAAGGAAGGTCTGATTTGCAATTTGAGCGAGAGCAACATTGTGAATTGTTTGGTACCGAACAGTTCATTCTTAGTTTTAGTAAATTGCGAAAGTGCCAAAAACTGCAGTACCTCGCTTGTCCACTTGAGGCTGACTCCTAAAGCGAGTCAACTCCCATAGACACCCATGTTAAAGTACTAAACTTTACAGCAGGAAGTCATAAGTTATACATACTTTTGGGCTTGGCCACTTTGAGTGACAGATGGGTGCTGCATGCTGCCTGCTAGGTGTCAACACAGCTAATGCAAGTCTCTAAACTTGATACTTGATTCTTAACGGTAATGGGTGACTTACCCGTGCCTACATCCACATCTAATATACAGTCTTCGACTTAAACAGTACAATCAAACAGATGTCCGATTGAGTCATCAGATCAAGTTCAGTTCCATTAAGATTGAGTCAGATAGTTGGAGCAGCTGAGTGTTTGTCTAATAGGACACCAGTGTGCTCACCTCCAAATCTCAGACTTTCAGACTTTACTTAAGATATCATGATCTTTCTCACAATGCACACAGTTTACTAACATGCTCTCCTCCGTGTCGCTTGCACCTTGGCCTCTTGAGACATTTCTCAGACAAATCCATTATGAAAGAAATAAGCACTGAATTCTTCACCTTCTTTTCTCCCTCTAAAACCTGTTCTAAGTACCTGCACAACAGAGCTAACACTTTACTGTGTTAAGTGTAAGGTGTTATGTTGAAACTGTATTATCAGTGACAGGAAATGCTTCGTGTGGCTACTGTTGCTACTATAAGGGACTGGTTTTAACATGTTTCATGCAGCTCCTTTACATTTAAATCATCAAAGACTACGCAGTTTTTTTCAAAATAAGAGCAGCCTTTAGTCAGTTAGCCTAACATCATATATTAAGAGTAACTACTGCACTTTGATAATTGATTCAATAATTTTTTATTGGCAGAAGTGCCGGTTAATCATGAGTGCTATATATTTAGGTGTTGGACTGTTAGTGTTGACATTTAAAGTGGTAACATTGAACTAAAGGAAACTAGGAAAGACATACTGTACCTAGTAGTCTTATTTTGTCCTCTGTGTCTTTCAGCAAACCTCTAATGGATCTATTAGTGACGCTTTGCGCAAAGTATCACCTGAACCCATCGAGCCACACCTTAGAACTGGTCACCTCCAACAGGAAGAATACCAAACTCAAGCCCAACGCTCTCATAGGAACTTTGGATGCAGAGAAGATCCTACTGAAACCTAAAGGGGAGGATAAGAATAAGAAGACACTTCCTCAGATGCCTGAGGTACATTAAACACATCACACTATTTGCTTTTCATTTTAAGTAAACACGTGTTATTAATATGGCACATTTTGTATCCTCCAGGCGACTGTTCGGATGGTGATAAACTACAAAAAGACCCAGAAAACCATACTGCGAGTCAATCCCAGAGTCCCCTTGTCTGATCACTTGCCGGCCATCTGTGAGAAATGTGAATTTGACATAGAGAGTACAGTTCTGCTGAGAGATGTCCAGTCACTGGGCCCTTTGGACATGTCTCACTCGCTCAATGATTATGCAATAAGGGAGGTTTATGCAAGAGACACAAAAGGTAAATACTGATGTATTAAAAAATCTAACATGAATGCATTGCTTGAGATTTTAGCATCTAACAACTAAGTTTTTACTGGATCACATTAGTTAACTTGTGTGTTATTGTTGTCATTGTTTTGTGCATGAAATCTCTGCAGGACCTGCTTCCCCTGTGTCTCCGGCCTCTCCGATTCGATTTGGTACGTTCGTTTGCAAACTGAATGATTGGTATTAACAGAGCTGTCATATTTCTGACCTTAAGTGGTGTGGCTTTTTTTTCCAGGAACAGTCACACCAGGAAAAGATAAAAATCAGAAAGAGGAAGAGAACAAAGGCCTGTTCAGCTTGTTCAGAAGAAGCAAGAAAAAATCCTACCAGGTATTTTAATGTTCTGATCATGCAGAGATACAGCTGCACGGGAAGGTAACTTTAAATGTTCAGAGGGAGGTTTGTTTACTTTGGTTTGCCATTGGTTGACGTGCACTGTGTTGATTTGGGAGCAGGCCTGTTATCATGTTCTGATTGGATGTTTGCTCTTTAAAGGCGACGACAGTCAGCGCCCCGGCTTCTCCCGTACTCGTGAGCAAGCCTCGACCTCTCAGTATGGCCTTACCGAGCTCCAATTCGTCGATGGTCGGGTCCCCAACGCTACACACTGATTTGCCAAAGAAGAGACGAGCACCCCAGCCCCCAATCCTGGTGTCTCAGAGCTGCCCCTCTGATGTCAGCGCTCGACGGAGACTCTACTCGGAACCTATCACACAACTGGACTGTGACCAGGTGAGTGGACATTTCGGCTTAGCTCTGACAGAAATACGACATGATGGTTAAGGTGCATTGATTATATAACTGAATTAAATGTTATGCGCAATAGATGTCGGGTTTAAGTCGTGGGTCCTCAGCGGAGTCTTCACTGAAGAGAACCAAACGAAAGGCTCCTCCACCTCCGACATCTCCCAGCGCTGTTCTTCAAGAAATAGTTCCTCTAGATGAAAACTCACCAGGTTTGTTTTTGTTTATATTATTGGTTCTTCATTATCAATGAATGAGGCTGATAGGTCTTTTTTTTCACTGCTGTTTAAAAGACAAATACTTGTTTGTGTGACGTTTGGTCATGTGCACTTTGGCCTCAAACTAACAGACAGGTCCTCTAAAACTTTTCTACATGTCTACAGTCTTTATTTATTTGACTCTTGTGCCCCCTAGTGGTCATTGTTGTGAAGTGGCTGCGTTAACACTGACTTCAGTTCTTATGGGAGACATGATCATGGGAACTATTACAGTCAGACCATGAAAAATAATTAATCTATCTAAGTTTAATATTTGACTTAGCAGATTCTGCCTAATTTGTGAATGTAGTTTACACTATGCCTGCTTGCATGTACAGTTTAAGGCCTTTTTCATTCATTTAGTGCTCTAGCACTTGATCTATGTCTGCCTGTTCTTTAGGCCTGTAGTTACTCTCTACCTCTACCTTTTTTATCTACATCTCTTAATTTACCTCAGGCCTATGTTTGAGTGTTTTCTTGCCTCTTTTTAAATGCATTTTATTTCTAGTTAGAAATCACCTCTTTCTTGATACTTTTGAAATACTTAAAAAATCTGAACCACAAATGCATTGAAGAAAAACATACAGTTTGTGAGAAGCTATTTTTGCTACTTTTCAATTTGTTGTAGGTTTTGCATTCTCTTGTTAAGTACAATAAACTTGCCTTGTTAGGTTTTCCTGTGATTGTGTGTAGACACATGTGACCCTAGCTGTGTTGTCCTGTGAGGGAAGCTCCACCCGTCCTGTACAAAACAATCTAAAGCAAAAACTAAGAATATTTTTCCAAAAATAAGTGAGTCCTGTTACACAAGTACAGGCATTTGTTGGCTTATATTAATCAGGTGATTGAAATTGGACAGACATAAAGACTTAAAGTGGGTTGTACTTTTTTTTTCTTAAAGGGCCAGTGCAAGAAAAAGAAAACCAGTTTGTAAAGAGCATTAAGAAGTTTGTAGTAAACTGTAGTTGAAAAAAGTTGTAGTTGAAAAAAGTAATAAATTGCAATATATCGCAAAAGATATTTGTCAGTACAAAAAATCAGACAATCCCAAAATATTTAGCATTGCATTTATATAATTTCATAACTAAAGCATTGTGATAAAAATCATACTGTTGGGCCTCTGGTGGCCAACTGACCCTATTTTCTTGGACCTAATTTGGCATGGTAGTAGTAGTGCGGTTCCCTCTGGGTACTTCCTCTCGCAGTCCAAAGACATGCTCATTAGGTTCATTGGTGACTCTAAAATTGCCCGTAGGTGTGAGTGTGAGCGTGACAGGCTGTCTGTATCTGTGTGTCAGCCCTGTGATTTTCTGGCGATCAGTCCAGGATGTGACCAGCCTCTGGCCCAATGACAGCTGTGATAGGCTCCAGCCCCCCTATGACCCTGAATAGGATACGCAGTATAGATAATGGATGGATGGATAGCTGTAGTACTGAAATCACATGGTGTGATAAGGATACTGTGTGTGGAATAAGATGTTCGTGATGATCATCTTTTATTAGACATTGTGTTGAAAAATGCTTCACTCATCTGTTTCCAAACAGGTGCGTAGGAGAGAAACAGGTCAGACAAAAAAAACTCCCGCACAGTGTCTAACTTGCAGAAACAATATTTATTTAAAACGTTTCGGTATTACACCTTCATCAGGCAAACCTTGGCAAACATTTTTTTTATTTGACATTATAAAAATGTTCTTGTTGCTTTCATTACATATTTGACTCTCTTGTTTCACCATAAAACCTCACAACTCCTTCTTTACCCACGGTCCCTTCACTAGCATCCTTTCCCAGACCTTCTTAACGCCAAGTGTCATCATAGACGTTTTACTACTGCTGTCTACATGTAAACACCACCATTTCCGTTCTCCCATTGCTCCTAATTTTTCAACCACTTAGTTCACAGAGAGGGATCACTTCCTCCATTGTTTCCTCAACAGCCCAGAGGCTGAGAACAGTGCGAAGCTGCAGTTTGGTTTAAGTGGCCTTGAAATTCCTTCTGCTCTCTGCTCCTCGGTGCATTTCCTTCAAGTGCTAAATTAAGAACTTAGACAAGGGAGACTGAGATGTAAGAGATTATGAGGAATGCATTCTTTTTGTAAGAAAAGGTTGATTTGTACCTTTAAGTACAGAGAAAAACACTGACAGCATGATTTCACATGACCTCTTTATGATTTTCAGGGGGTGCAGCTGCTAACACACTGGAGGAGATCATGGAGCAAGAAGAGTCCACTGCCTCTGTAAAGTCTGCAACTGCTAGTGAAACCCAGGGAGAGGACAGCAGCCTCAACATGTCCACTGATGTTTCATTGCACTCCCCGTCCCCAGTTACTGAGATACTGAGCGTGACGCCCGTTGGGGAAGATCAGACTCGTGATCTGTCCTCAGATGGCAAGTACGAACTCTCGAACCTTCTCAAACCTCAAAAATGTATTTTTATTTGTATTTTCAATACTTTAACTCTCTGTTTGCTTTATTTTTTACAGTCAGCTGCAGAGCACGGTGAATGATTCTGCAACTCTGAGTGAAGAGAGGACAACTTGTGGCACAGACACGTCTGATCTGGCAAACACAAGTGGGTTTGCACTTTAGTTTTAGTGGTGTTGTTTATTGTTTCAAGAATCTTAAGACATCTTCCTCACAAGAATCTTTTCTCTACAGATACTGCTCCATGTCACGTTGAAAACATAAGCCAGCAGCCCGTCTGTGAAGAGTCTACACCTGAAAGTGTTAAATCCAGTTCTGTACCCAGCAGCCTCCCTCCACCTGTGACACATGATGCAGAAGCACAGGACTCTGCTCAGGCAAACACTGAAACCCTCGGGGAGCAGACAGACAGGTTAGAGAGTCCGTCGGCCACAGGCACATCACGCCCCACTGGAGAGGATGTTCAAGTGCAAACAGATTTCACACCGCTACCTGTTCCTCCACAACATCCCACAGACCAACTTTCTCCCTCAGCTGACTCTGAAGCATCAGGGAAAAAAGATATGGCCACTTTAACGGAGGAAATGGACCTCACACCTGCCTTATCCCACACCTCAGAGCCCCCACCGTGCCAGGATTCACCGCCAAGTGCCCCCGCCACAATACAATCACCGTCTGTTTATGCGACAAACTCTGAGCCAAAGCCCAAGCCTTCCAACGAGCTGACGAGGGACTACATCCCCAAGGTTGGGATGACGACATACACTATCGTGCCTCAGAAATCTCTGGAGAAACTTAGATATTTTGAAGTTGAACTGACACTGGAGGTGCCGGCTGCTGCTCCAGAAGAGGGACCTGATATTGGTTCTCTTCAGCTGGAGGATAAGGCAGCTTTGAAGGGACAGACGGAGGCCGTAAAGGAAGCTGTTCCCAGGGAAGATGTACTGACTAGCACTACTACTACACAAGACACTGTTAATGGAGGTATAGCTGAATCCATTCATTCTACATCAGAGACAAGTTTACCGAAAGCAGATGGGAAGATCTCATCACCGGGCGTTTTGGCTTCCCAAGCAGGTTCACCCACAGAGGTCAAGGAGATTAAAATTCCACCCGCAACTAAACCCAAGCCCGGATCTTTCCGCTTGGCACAGCACAAAAAAATACCTGGGTATTACGTAACTTCAGCGGCAGGAAAGAGCCTCAGTGCCAGTCCAGAGAGAGCAAAGTTACCACCCCCTCCTTCCCCACCTCCTGTGCAGAGTCAAGAGGAGACGACAGGGGCCGCTAATGTTCCTCTGAGCCCTAAAGGGGACGACAAGACTCTAGTCATGACACGAATCACAAGGCAGAGTAGTTTGCCGTGTAAAGAGCCAAGCTCAGGGCTAAGCTTGGAAAAATTCAGGAGCTTTGCAGCCCCTCGGCCTTATTCCTCCGCAACCCCGTCCCGCTTCGCCCAGGCAGTGTCCTCCGCCGTGAAAAGAAGCCACTCTTTATTCGGAGGGCCCAAATCGCCGAGCTCGCCTGTTTCACCCACATTCCCTCCGATTACAAGCCCCTCATCTGTCATAGAGTCAGAAGGCTTCTCTAAACTCAAGGTGAGTTCACCAAGCAAGCTTTTACATTACAATACATTTTAATATCTCAATAAAGATGAAAGCAGCAAAGGACTATTTTCTGCAGAGGAGATCACCATCACTGTTCACTTTTTATACTTCAGCTCACTCGCTGATGTATTAATGCTTGAGTGGGAGAGCACTTTGCTCTGCTGATCAAAGCACTTTTTTTGGTTTTCTATTCAAAAGTGGAAAAGAGTGTGACTTCTCCCACTGCTGCTTTAGTCTACGTGAAACTAAAATCACTTTTGCCACTGCTGCGCTGTTTCTTTTTGTTCTGAGAGCCAGTATAAAAACATTTCTATTAAATCCTACAAGTAGCAGAATAATTTCTAACAGTTCCTGTTTTCATTGACTTTAACCAGGCCCTTTTATTGGGCAATAGCAGGGGACTATAGACTATTTAAAATACAATGAAGGAGGGTTAGGGGTAGCAGCTGAGACAAAGAGGAAATATCCACGGACAATGTTTAACTTACAAACAATTTTGGGACGTTAAGAAGACTGTACGCTACATTATGATCCAAAGTAATGTGTGAAAAAAGAATTATATTTTCTGTAATAATGTATAGATTATTGCAGTGTACAGTAAGTATTGTGGGCTTTCTACATTAAAATACAACTAAAGATGTAAAAGTCAAATAAAAGGATTTTAACTCTTGTGCATGCCTGCAGATCAATGTTAGGAAATTCAGATTTTATACATTGATGAAATAATATTATTATTAAATTAAATTGATAGTTTTTGTACTCCTTTCAAGGCTTAATAATATCTTAGAAACACACTTTTCTTTTATTTAAAGCTCCTGTGCAAAACTTTTGGTTTGTGTTGATTTGGCGCCCCCCTGTGGACAAAGCCGTATCTCTTTGCCGATTTTGTTCTGTACATGTTGGTTTTTAACAACAAATGTCATCCTGCTTTCTTTAACAGTCATATGTATCACTCACTTAAAATGTTTGCCCTGGAAAATGTAAACAAAGGCAGCATGCAGTTAATCACACCTACCCCCCACCAGCAGTTTCAGGCATTACAAATAAGTATATAGAAATAATCAATCTTGTCACTGATGGTCTGGTTTGCTTTTGTAGGTCATAGAGAGTAATCAGAGTTAATTTCATTCTGTTTCATCACCAGTGCAAAACTCCTCACAGGAGCTTTAAATACTTAACACAGCATTTTAAAATCTAAAGCTGCATGGCTTGACAAAAATGATTTCATAATGTGTACACGCCAGGAAATTCACAACCACATGATGCAAACAAATGAACCGTTGAGTCATGATACAGTGAGAAGTCACATTTATTCATGTGATAATAAGCGGAGTCTCCTAATAATGGGGACATCACTGACTTTGGGGCTGTTTGATGTTTTGGACGATGATGTTTTTTTTGCCTGTAGCTTAAAATAGTTAGTTTCTATGCGCTTACGGAAGTCTTGTTATCTTGGTGCCTCTTTATGTTGCAGGCACAGTAAGTCTTCAGTGATTGCATACATCTCTCTTTCTTTGATTACAGGACAGTGAAAATAAAGAGCTGGATGGTGACAAAGACTCTTCTCTGCAGGGAGTGGACAGTCAGCCACCATCTTTTAGTGGAGTTGTTCCAGTGGAAGGAGAGAGCAGCCCATAGCAGTGCCTTAATTCTTCTGAGAATATATCATCTACTGTAAGAAAATTTATATTCTTTTCATATATCATCTACTGTAAGAAAATGTATATCCTTTGCAATGTGGTATCAGATAAATGTATCCACAGCACGTGTCTGGATTCATTGTATTTTTTCCTTGCAGGAGGAGCTTATCCTGCCTACTTGGAGTTCCCCAGAACTCTTCACCCCATGGCACAGATGCAGAAATTGTCTTGATTATACCTCTTTTGGTAACAGTGTACATAAAATGAATATTTTGATAATTAATAATTACTGTATTTTGGTTTATTCTCTCATATGTCATTAAGTAATATGGCTGACTTGCGTATTTGAATGCCTTACCTTTATTTTGTGTGATGACTATCTTGCATTTAATGCATTACTGTTGTGAGTGAACAAGAATGTTAAATAAGAACAATACTATAAATTATTAGACAGATTTCCACAGTGGTAATTTTATTGGGGGTTTATTCAGAAAATGTATAATCTAAATATTACTGGATGTGTAGGCAGAGCAGGTCTGACCAATGGTACTTAAATGCTCTTTAGATTGTACATTGAATCTATATTTAAGTATTAGAGTTTTGATGAGGCCTTATGCAGAAATACACTGATGGTGCACACACCTGTTCAAGTTGTTACAATAAAACTTTTATCATTTCAGTTGTCTTTATTAAAGTCGTTTGTTCATAAATGATGCAGACTTTATTTTCCCTGCATGAACTGCTGAACTGGGGTCTTGTTGAAGCCTGTTTCAGGCTCCACAACAGGTAGAACGTGATCGCAGGTTGTGACGCAAAGCACGCTACAGTGGAGCACCTGTGCTGCACGTGCGAAGGGTGAGTCTAATTTCCTAATGGTGCAGCGACATGACGACCAAGATTTGAATGAGAGACAAAGGCACAAGGTAAGAACTGCTGTGAAAACGGGTTTATATCAGGGCTGTCATTTGAAGTAGGTAACGTTATTAGTGAGTTGGTTCAGGCTGGTGCAAAGGGAGAAAGGACAGCGATTCACTTTGCACCGTGGAGAAGTTTTGGAGGTTTAAACGTTTACCTTCATATGTATTTAGTTTAATTGCAGGTTTCAAATGCAATGCAAGTAAGTCTTACCAAATTTAACGTGACTGTCCGAAGGTTTTCCTTGAAATACTAGGACAACGGGGCAGCCACCAGCTTTTCCTGAATTTGATATGGCTACCCTGTTAGTATTACAAAACCGAGGTATATAAATGGTTATTTCTATGAATTGCAACACATAAAGGTCAGCTTTTTCTACACGTTTTAAATAGAGTTCACTAATAGGCAGACCTCAACGACACGCAGATTTTTTTCAAAGCATGTATCTTTAGAAATTAAATCGTATTTAGTAATATTGTATACAATTATCCCTCCCAAGTACCAGAACTTTTCATGCTAGCAGCATGCCTCACTGTTACGTCAACAATAGAGTATAACGTACTGCGTAAACCAAGGTGTTGCACGCGACACCGTCACTGTTTATGCAGTAACGCCAACTATTTTACATATTTAATGTATAATACAGACCACTAAGAGTCAGTTCATGGGATTAACTCTTTTCTGATGGAATCACTAACAACAGTACATTTATAACAGTATTTTTTAGCCATATTAAATACCATTCATTTACCCCATGTAGCTAGTCCTAAAATGCCCTATTACTGTCAGTTAAAATGTGGGGAATGTTTTCCTTAAAGTGGCAGTGCCTGAACTTCCCCTTTAATCCAATAAGATCAAAGCTGCTCCCAAAACTCACAGCCAGAAGAAAAGTGTTTAACAATGTCACAAACAAAGCTTATTTTCACAATAATAAACAGTACAGTTATACTTGCTTCTATGTCATTTTTTATAACATGACATATTAAATAAACATCAAAAATTGCATCTAGTAGGCAGCAATAAAGCTAACACAAATAATTATTCTTACAAGTAGTTAGAAATGACATGATTACTACTGTGTCACATTATAAATGGGCTAGTGTTGTCTGTAAAGACACTGCTGCAGCACAAGTGTTGAACCAACCGCCCCACCAACAGCTGCTGTGCCTCACTCCCTTTCATTCCACGTAAGCAGACAGACAGAGGGTTGCACAAATGTTTTAACCTTTCCGTTTCATTAGAACGTGTGCATCCAGCCGTGCTGGACAGCTGTAGCTTGGTTTAAACTAATAATGTTCTTTGGCATGAGTTATACCAGTCAGATCAGTTGGTGGATCAACAGAGACAGCCGCCTCTAATCCTGTTGAAGCGTTCAAACCATGCCTATCAATACTTGTTCCTCTGACAGTGAGTTTTAGCACTTAAGAAGCATCCAGAGTGAGACATTTATTATCACAATTATGATGACCCCAGTTAATATGACAAAAATTGTGCAAGACTGCTGCAGCATGCTGTCAGCAGTTCCACCTTCCTCCACTGTGAGGCTCATAAGGCCAAGGAGAGGGGAGCACACACGTTTGATCATCCCCTCTCCAGCTAGGAGTCAGTCCTTCTTTGTAGGGAGAGAACATCCCCAAGGAAGAGTGAATGGGATCCTCTAAACTTTAGTTGATAGTCAGTAGGAATATCCAGGTTCCACCTTCTCCACACTGTGCTGAGGGGTGGCCTGCAGGATGGCCTTAGCAAAAGTGAGTGGAGAGAGTGCTACCTTGCTGTGCTTCACAGTTTAATCTGAAAAGTATTACACAACAGTGGGCTAACTGCACAACCTTAAAAACTTGCTGTCGGTCCTATTGCATGCCATCAAAGTAAGTGAAGGCAGTCTTTGTGTTGTGGTACTGAAGGCAGAACGGGTATGGGTCAGTGGCAACACCCAGAGCCTCATTAGACCAATTAATCTGTGTCTATAATGTCACTTTTGGCGCTTAGCAAAAGTACAATGGGAGCAGAAGTGCCCCTGTCATTTAATACAGAACAGTTCCAACAGGTTGACACAATCTTTCATTTTAAACCATACTTTGTGCATCATTGTAATTATTACATACCAAAAATACACGGATTTGTCTGGTGGTCATTGTCTCTCTCTCTTTCATGTAATTCTATTTAAGTGAATGAAATAGTGCTTGTCTAAAAAAGGTAACCAACGCCACGCAGAGCTGTTAATGTGACAGATATGATTGTCAGGGAGAGCAGAATAATGGAGACAGAGAGACTAAGTGTGATCTCCTAGAAAGAGGTGTCTTAGCTACCAACAGTTTCCTTTCAGAATAAAGCTACAACACTCAGAGGCTGCGCATCCATGAAGATAAAATGCATAGTCATTCTGATGCAACACTGTACAGTAACACCAGCTTGTCATAGTTAAAAAAATAATTAAGTTAGCCTTGTCTTATGTTAGCGTACAGAGGTATTGCTTTAACCCTTTGCTGCCTGTTCGTCTGTATCTCCAGGAGCCCGTCCTCCCCTGGTCAGACTCTGTTACACATTACCTTTCAGAAAGATGTTATCATCCCAACCATCCCCCACATGGAGCCTGTCACTGACTGACACAGCCCACAACACAACCAATCTGCTGGACTGGCCACTACGTACAACCGCATGCCTTCTACAGTGAACTAAGTTTAAAGTGCAGTTTGGATCCCCGTGCGAAGTCCATGACAAAAGAACAGTTTGTTTTATAGTACTGGCGGCCCTCCCGGACTCATTACTGAGCTAAAGACACCCCCTTTGTGTAAGTGTGCTTTGTGTGCACATTTCCTGCCTTCCAGGTTGCAAAGGGAACTATATAAAAAATAAAAACAAAAGAAGGGGGAATTAGAGCAACATTTCACAACAGACGTGAAGAGGCTGAACTAATTAGTTAATTATCTGTACTCTACTGTGTCAGAGTGAGGATGACTGCACTGGGAGTCATTGTGTTAAAAATATCTTTATTGTGGTGGATCATGTTTGGGTAGGAGGGATCGTTTTGCCCCACTGGGCCAGCCTCGTGGGCAGCAGATGAGCCAGAGAGACTTGTGTGTGTGTACGTGTGCGTGCGTGTGTGTGTGCGCTCTGCTGAGCTGTGAGCAGAGGAGCCCCGCCAGCCTGCCTGCTCTACCCGTGTCCTGCACACACTCCAGTCCAACAGCTCGTCTCTTTTCTGTGCTCCAGATGATGCCTTGGATTTAGCCGGCCCACATGAGTGATATGAATAACACGCTGGATGAAATACACACTTCTGGAAGCCTCGGAGAGAAAGCAGAGATTTTTCAGAGTGGCAAGGGTAATGTGAGTGGCTTTCCCAGCCCAGCCCTCATCCCTTTGCGAGCTCCTTTACTAACACCAAATGCCCAGAAGATCCGGACTCCGCTCTGCAAGGGGAACAGGTATGACTCATTTTCTTTACACTCGCCATGAATGACACTAGTCTGTTTATAAGATCTAATTAAGATAGCTGCACTTAAACTAAAAGTAGTATCTCCCACTCCACACTTTACAACCTTAGCTGCCCTGCAGAAGAATAGTGCTCTCTTTGTACTTACAGAAGTGAGACACAGAGGTCTGTTTGAAAGCTGTAACGCAGACTTTGAACCTGTAAACACAATTGCCTCGGCTCGAGCGCAGCTGTCAATGAAGTGTAACGTATTATCTCAACAGAGCAGTTAAAGAGCTGGAATCAAATCAAGCACCTGTTAGTTTGTCGGAGATAATGAGTAACTCAGTAACTGCTGTGTTTACAGAGCAGTAAAGAAAACGTCTGTCAGAGAACTGAAACAGAGGCCCTCTCATCTGCAAGTGAGCTGACATCTAACTCTTCCTTACATCATTATGATAGTATATGGTACTATAGACGATCTTTCAGCACATATTAGATGAACTTTAGAAGTAAATAAATAATGTATACTGCTATAACCGCTACTATATCTTAGTGGCGAAATCAGGGGCAGCTCACATGTGTGTGTCTGCCATCTTATTGAAGCCTGATGGCGAGCGGGGTGTGTCATCTGGTAGTTGAAAGCGGTAGGGGTCCATGCATAGACAGCCTTGTGTTTCTATCATATCAGACAGTGTGTTTATCACTTGCAGTGGAGGATGAAGTACCTGAAAGCTACACTTGAGTAAAAGATATCATACCAGAAAATGACTTTGGTAGAAGTCAGCTGTTCTAATATTACTTGAGTAAAGTCTTAAAGTATGTGATCGTTTTTCTACTTAAGTATCAAAAGTATTTTTCTCATATTATTTGTACTTAAAGTAACAATCTCAAACTTTTTCATGTAAATAAATGTCTGTTCGTCACTATCCATCGGCGAATGAGGTGACACAATGGTGATTGAGCCTATGGCCCACTGATGAAAGCCTTTGCATTTGTAGTATATCATATTTTTATGGACCGTGGTTGGTCTGCCAGAGAGGGTAGGCGGAGCTAAGCGCGTTGAATACACTTTAAAAAATGCTATTTATGCACTCTGGGGCCCTTATTTACATTTAAAACACATCCTAATCATGTACAATAATCTGAGATGTGCACCTCACATTTGATGCACACCTGCAGGTATTAAACATTTATTGATTAGAGCTGGAGAAGTTAAATACAGTATATAGTATATAGTTTATGTCATACAGTCACACACATTTTACAGATACAGTTAATGAGGTGTTGTGTCTGCTGCCACCATCAGTGTTTAACCTCTTCTGTTCATTTGAAGCCGTATTTTCAGTTAAAAAATCCACAATAATTAGACCTACAAATGTCTCCCGATTGATGAAGTAACGAAGATTGTTCGGGGAAATGTATCAGATTAAAAGTACACATTTTACTCAGGGAATGTATTGAATTAAAAGTAGAAGTTAAAGTCAAAAAATCAAATACAGACACGCACATCCCCCAGTGGGTGCTGGATCCAAAACAATTAATTATATAAAAAAAACAGAATGATCCGCACAGCAGGAAGCTCCCGTAGACGGTTTTATTCAGCACAGAGTGACGTTTCGAGCCAACATGCTCTTCGTCAGTCTGAGGAGCTTCCTGGTAGATCTTTATATAATTTTTTGGTAAAAGCAGAAGTTTAAAAACCTAGAGTACAGATACTTAAGCACTGTAACGAATATTACTTCGTTACCTTACACCACTGATCACTTGCTCAATTTATACTCCCTATTCCTCAGCACGGTAAAGACAACAGCTCTCTGAGCTACAGGTTGTGAAGAAACAAAAGATCTTTGTTTGTATCAGTCTGTTTCTAAAGCAGCATTTTGCACGGACGTTTCTTACACTGTCACATAAACTGTAAATCCTGTATTTGCTTGATGCAGCATTTCACTTAATCTTCTGTACCCACGTATAATGCCATAAGCAACTGTTATTCATGTGTGCATCATTTTATACACACTTCCCTTCAGCTGGACATACTTGGCACATTTGAAAACTTTAGTATCTTCCATAGAATTTGAAATAAGATCTGACTCAGCTCTCCACATTTAATGCAGCGTCTGTGTTTGTTTTCCTTCAGGAGCAACAAAGAGGGAGAGGAGTCATTCCCTTCCCCTTTTCCTGAGCTTATCCCCTCAACCGTCTCCCCCCTTGTCTCTGAATGTTTATTACCATGGACCAAAAGTAGTGCAACTCAGGTGAGTGTTCCATTTACAGTACTTGAGGGCGTTTGTGACACAAAGAGGCATATTATTTGTAAAAAATAAGGCCTCTGTTGTAACCATTTCCATATGCCACCTCGGGCAGCGCGGTCATGCAAACTCTAATTGGAACAAGTGCCAAGAAAACAACTGCAGGACATATTTGAATTGAAATGAATTCGTATTAACATCATGTTTGGCTTGTGATTTGTCTGAAACTCGAGGGCATATGGATGGTAGAACCAGTTATGTGAGTATGTAAATTAGCAGCAGCGAGTAGATAAAAATGCTGTCAGCACACACAGTCACACTCTTAAAGGCCCAGATTTTTACCTGCATCTAGGAACGACCGAAAAACATAAAACTGTGCGCTTAATGTCTCGTACCACCTGTAGAAATGCATTGGAAATTTGATTATAACACGGTTTACCCAGGACACACTTGGCTTAGTGCCCATCAGCCACTCTTGTATGTTTGTTTTAGCAAAGGGTGTGTGATTTGTCAAGCACTGAATGTGGGGAAGTACCTGCTGGTGCTGTGAAAGCTTCACTCTTATAAAGAGGGAGAAATTATTTTAGGCGGTTTTATTTACTTATTATTTCTTTAGCAGCTGACCCAACAAGCCCCACTCCTCACAGTGGCTGATGCTGCAAGTCGAGCTTTCTAGGAAACACTGTATTAGTGTTGTGACGTTTGCGAACGATCCGATTCTTTTGAACAGCTCTTTGGTGTGAACGACGGGAACTGAGTCGGAGCCGTTCTTTTTATGCCCTTTTATGCTGAGTTACCACAGGCAGCATTTTTCAACTGCAGCTCCTCTACACGAGGTCACGTGCAGCGGAGCCATGTCATCACAACATAGTGTTGACGGTGAGCAACATTGTCAGCCTCCGCTAAGTTTGTTGTTTTTTTGACATCTCTGTCGTCACACAGAGTTGTATCAAAAATTATCGGCAAATCAATGATGTTGAATAATTGTTCCTACATTATTCTGCTGTTTCCTTTTTGACACGGGAGAATAGAGTGCAGGCACGTTCGCGAGTCCTGGAAAAAAAAGAAAGACGAACTCTCGGAAAGGAACGGAGCCATAAGATCCGGCTCCCTTTAAAGAGCTGTAATTCCCAACACTACATCGTATGTTTGTGGTTGAAACTGATAATGTATTAAAAATGTAAAGTATCCAAAAGGCCTCTTTTTTCTAACCAGCCACTGAATATTTGTCTGCTGATATCACAACTATCTTTAGCAGACAGCTGTAGCTAGCTAGCCTAGTTAGCTTCATAATAAATGCTAGTAAAACATATTACCAGGTGATATTTAACTGTTTCCAGTTGACTTGTTTAAAAACAGCAGCCCTGTTGAGGGTTCTGTATCCTTCCCAAACTAAATAAAAAGCAAGACAGACCTGCTAATGTCACCACAAATTCTTATATAGTAGCTTGATAGGATGTCTCAGGACAACTGGAGGGACTGCTTATGTCGACTTAACACAAATGTTTGATTGGATAAAAGACAAGGTCATTATATTTTTTTTAGCCAAAGGGTTAAATGAGAATTCAGTGTGACGTCACAATTTCCTGGACAACACTTTCTTGCCATTATTCCCGTCCTGTCCTTATGAATACGATATCTCAGGAACGCCAGGAGGGAAACATCTGCTAATTTGACACAGACGTCTGGATTGGACTGGCTTACTCCAGCAATGCCTGAAGGGAATTTTGTTTTAATCATATTTGGTTTCTTTTTCATTCTTTATAGTTTTGAGAGCTTCCCCTGCTCTACCTAATAATGGTCTTTTTGTTTGCCCACTAATAATGTAGTAAGTGAATGATGTGTTCCTTGGCTTTGAATGTTGCTGTTGGTATTTAAGGTAGCTAGATTAGCATGCTAACATGTATGCCTTACAATAGAGCAGACCGACACACTTTACTTACTTCCTACAGCCACACACACACACACACACACATAGCTTCAACATGTGAAGAAATTCCAAGCTTGACTAATTCGTCCTGATTGGACAATGGCTGTTAGGGGGCGGGGTTTAGTGAATGGTCAATTTCCTGTGAAATTGAAAATCATAGTCTTAAATATTTTGTATTTTTAAACCCTGTTATCTGTAGCTGATTTGTATGTTTATACATTACTCAGCCAATCCTACGCATCGAGCACGTTCATTATGTTCGAAAGCTAACTATTACGAGGCTGCTTCAAACTGCATTGGTTCCAAAAATGGATTTTGTCTATACATTTTCCAGGGCTGTTGGATTAGTCACGTTTGTCAACCACTACATATTTCCTGGATGCGGATCCCTTTACGGTTCGCTGAAGCCAATTTCAGGTTTCGCAGTATCTTTGTGGCGCGTGTGTGTGTGTGTGTGTGTGTGTGTGTGTGTGTGTGTGTGTGTGTGTGTGTATGTATAAGTGTGTGTATCTGTGAGTGCATGTATAGCAGCAGGGGGCAGCTCAAAGCAATGACTCACAGGAAACCTTGAAATTACAGAGCTCAGCAGTTACAGAGGACTTTCAGCACTATTAGACGTCTCTGTGCTCTCATGTGGATTTCATGCTGAGGAGGAAAAATACATACAGAATGTTGTTTTTTTTCTTGTGAGCTACAGTTGTACTAAGTATGGATGATTAGCATAACAGTATAAGAATAGTGCTATTTGCTCCTTTGCACGCATTGTAGTAACCCTGCTTGAGTTGCTAACACTTCAGTGTCTCCACTTGACCCCCTTTATTCTGTTGCATCCTCACTCAGCTAAAGGTTTCACATAAGAAAATTACCTTCTGCTCTCATTAGTCTATTGTGAAGACTTTGATCATGAAGGATTTGCACGGGTTTGTTATTTTCATTGATGAGTGCAGGAATAATCCTCAGGTTTCACAGTAAAGGGACAAAGTGACACCCAGATGACCTCACGCTGCAACAATGTGTCTGAGTTGTTAAAATCTTGTGTTCCTTATTTATCTCTGAGGAGGCCTGACAGCCTCTCACTCACTCTTTTCAGCACTCAGACAAAGGGAGAATGTCAGACTGACCAGCTGTTTTTGTGTCACCCTCCTCATGTCACAGGGTTACGACCTACTTTCAGTAGCACTCAAGAAACCAGTGACATCATTGTTCTAAGTCTGCAGCACTCAACTCGTCAGCCTCCCTACTGACTTTTACATACAGGAAATCTGTCCACTGAGCTTCCTAGTGTGTCTTTTCAGTAGTGATTTTCCCATCAGTTACAATTATCTGAAAATAATGATCATCTACCATGTAACGGCGAAGGAGAATGGTAGCTGCATGTGTAGTTTTGGCATCTCAAACAACTCTGAGTTTATGTTTAGTTTGCAGTTGGAAGTGAATGGCTTTGCTGAGTTCTGGCACGGCTTAAAAACTATTTTAATCACAAGAAACTGGTTTATCTTGCACCTGTAGCGCTGTAAGCCCTTTGTTTGCAGTGCCACGGTTCATTTAAAAAACAGAAGCACCAAATCATGACGTCAACATTATGTCAGTGAGAAACCTACATTTGCTTTCAGCACAGCAGCCTCTAGAAAAACCCCCATTTCTAAATGAGTACAAAGCAGAGGTGCTCCAATCCTTTCTTTCCTTCCTGATCCTGTTTCTGATACCTTGACTAGATGATTGGCAGAAAACTCTCCGATACTAGTATGATAAAAATTATTATTATATTATATTAAATTATTTAAAAGCTGCAGGCTTTGCTATTATTGTTTTATGCCCTGGCTCAGTACACTGAAGAAAACCTAACCTACAAACATGCTGGGCTCCTAGAGATAGCCTTAAAGGGGACATATCTTATAAATGCATATTCTCATATTTTGCATCGGTTTCACTTTTTGGGGTGTTTATTGTTCACAGTGAAAATGAAAGCTGCATAATTCCGTGTTTTTCCAGAACGACATGATTAAAAAGGTCGCCTCTGAAATGGGCCGTTCAGGGCAGCTGCAGGTTTCTAACCTTGCTTACGCTGAAATCGACCAATCATTCACCGTCATTCACCTCGCGCAGCCTTCTTGTACAAGCCTGTAGTCAAGTCGTTGTCAAGATTTCAACTTACCATTCTGATACCTCCTGCTGATTCTGGCTCGTACATAGAAGGCCGAATAAGCGATCCTAGAGCGGCATTGTTTTCTAGAACTTTGGAGTGACAGTGCAGCGCAGCCGCTACTCCACATGGGATCACGCACATGGCTTTGTGATCACTCCAAACATTGTCAGCCAATCATGGCTAAGGTTTAACCTTTGAATGACAAAACGGATTGTTTGTTTCAGGAGGAAGGAGAGGCTCCGAAAAATACCTAAATTAAAATATGTAAACAATTTTTAAAGATTAGGGTTTTAAAAAATTAATTGCATAGCTAAAATATGTCCCCTTTAAATGAGGCCGCTTTTGTGTGTTTTTACCAGATTTAGTCGTCTTAACTTTAAGTAAAAAATAGCCTTAAATTGTCTGATTAAAAAACACTGATTGCTGACATTTTGCTAGCTTTGGTTAGCTTTACACTCTCTACTAGCAGTGCCTTGTTCTTCCTTGCTTTGCTGCTCTAAAAACAGTAGTTATGATGATGCTAAATATATTTAAATTATTGAGAAACTTCTCTCTTTGTTGATATTTCTCATTGAGGCAGTGATCTTGTTTAAAGTGTGTCATCATGAAAGAAGTGGCTTATCTTTGTGACACAATGGCATAATAAAGAGTATTTTTTCAGGAAGTCCCATTTGCTGGCACAGCCTCCACTCTCCAGGAATACAGTGGGCAGTCATGCTTGGACTCATACCAAAAGCAGAGGCACAGAGACAGCCTGCGTCCAGACGGTGTTGAGTGTTCAGTTCGGCCATATGACTCAGAGGAAATGCCTGCCCCTGTAGAGATGTTATTTCAGATGCAGCATGTTCATCCCTCTGAGCTTCATCTCGTCTCCTACAGCACATGAAGTCCTCCGGGTCCTCCTGAGATATAAAACATTTATTCATGCTACCTTCATCTGTTTCACAATTTGTCTTAAAGCTACTTTTTGAGTAACGTGTGATGTCGTATGTTAGATATTATTGGTATTTCACAAACTTGAATAAACACGCGTCGGCAATAGTCGCTGGGAAATAACAGACATTCCTTCTGCCTAATAGACAGTATGTGTTATATATAGCAGGTCATCTGGTGTTAGACGCATGTGCAGCTCCTTTTTTTCTCTACATGGCTCGCTCTCTTACCCCGGCTGTCAGACTGTCATGTGGGGTAAAATGGTCTGAACTGAAAAAACGCACAGTCTGGCTTTAAGTCCCTGCTCCTACCTGGGCTATGAGGCAGGTTTGACATTGCTTGGCTTGAATACAGTAAATAAGCTTTCCATACTAACTAGAAGAGTCTATGCTCACACCCTTGTCCGATCTTATCAGAAGCAGACAGCGCTAAACACCGTGTGAATACACCTAAAACTGCCAACATATTTGGATTTTGTCATGCAAGCATTTGGTAGTGCAAGACAAAATGTATCCCCTACCTAACTGAAGGTTAAAGTTATAATCTCCAAGTTCTCAGTTTCGTTGTATTTGGCGACACCTTATGGTGATAAAAGGCAATTGCAGGAGCAAACATCCCGGATAAGGTTAGCTCCCTTTGTTACGGTTGTAACTCTTGGTTTTCCTCGCTGACGGTCGCTTTCCTTTTTAGACTGTTTGCCTTCATCTGAGTGTCGAATTTGTTTTTTTTTCTTTTTTCACTTATTTTTGAAGTTAAGTTTGAAGTTTGTTTGTTCAGCCATAGTAGATTACTGTTTACTCGCAACACTTGCAGACCAACCACTGCTGGGTGATGTAGAACACGTCACTAACTGGGCGCTGCGTGTGATTTTTTTTTACCGCGAATGTCGCCACAGACACCCAGTCCATAATAACACCATATACTGTAAATGCAAAGGCTTTGATCAGTGGGCCATAGGCTCAATCACCTTGTGTTACCTCATTTGGCGATAGATAGTGACTTAACAGACATTTATTTACTTGAATTTTCAAGATTTTACCTTTTTTAAATATAATTTAGAGTTACTTTCTTGACTATTCCCATTTTTTTGCCACTTTATACTGCGTCTACAGTTGGATTCTCAACACCTGTGTAGGTAACAGTGGATCCGTTTCAGGGCTGCATCATTGTAATGCTGTAAACTTACCATAACATAAACCATAAACACCCTCTCTGATTCCCATCTTTGGATGTTTTGTCAGTTTTGTGGGTACGTTTTTTTTAACTGGCTTTGGTGTGTTTACTGTGTGTGTGGACAATGGTTACTGTTGTTTTACAGTTTAGGAATAATTTTGTACCTGCCTCAAAGCTAATTGGTTATGAAATGATAAACAAAAGCAAAGGACTAAAGTTCCACCAGAATATCCCAAAGTTTTAGCCTTGTCTCTGCTGTGTGGCTGGTCGCTCATTCCCTGAGAGGAGGCCATGTCAAATAGCTCAAGGAACTAAAATCTTAAGTAGATAACCTGCAACATGATCAGCTGCATCCTTGTTCTGCGGGATATATGATTTACTATGTTTGGCTGTGTTAGATAAGGATTCTGTGAACCCTCCTTCCAAGAGGTGGCTATACAGTACACACCTGCATACACTGTATGCACCGCTGCACCTTTGACGGAGCCTGCAAGAGGTCTCGATTGAATCAACCACGGTCAAGGACAACGTGTCTGGAGCGGGCTTTGTTATGGGAGTTGTGGAGACTCTGTTATCACCCCTGCTCCATTAATTCCAATTCATTTTAGCCGTGCGATAACTAGCAGCGTCTGCTTGTCTGTGCTCTCACAAGTCAGTGCGCTGTGTTTCCAGATAAACATGAAGCCTGTTGTGGGAGGTTCTTCTTTTCCTGTCTGTTCTCAGGAGTTGAAAGAGAGGACAGTGATTGGTGCCAAACTTAACATTCAGCGCTGTGAGATAAAATGTAATCACATAAACTGTAGATAAAAGTAAAATAGACCCGTGCACGATTTAAGATAAATCACAGTTAACCTGATACACAAGACAGTAGTAGCATAGCAGTGCTGTATGAGTTTGTATGTGTGTGGTCTTCATCTCTTGTGGTCTGCTTCTTCTGTTTCTTCCTTGTAAATGCATTAATAGCTTTATTGAAATGGCATCTGCCCTCCACAGCATCTGGTATCTTTGTGCAAGCCCTTGTTCATACTTGTGCCGACAGTAATGTCTGGAAAGAATACTCGAGTATAGTTTCATGTCGAACCAATAGAAAATTAAACTCCTTGTTATATGTTAACTACAGGCAAAGTTCTATAAAGTATTTTCAACCTAAATACAGCTCTAAAACGTTGATTTATATGTAATTGATTGTGATTTGTAATACTTGAACGGTGCAGACTGAGGCTTGAGAATGGGCGTGTCCTGTAAAGATGGCACACTCACGTTCACAAGGCCCCTTTGTCTATTCTTACAGTGAAACAGATGTGGGTTGTGAATCGTGGCTCTGGGAGTAAGGACTATTTTAGACCTCCAATTCTCTCTTTGTGTCCCTCTCCTAAAGGGCGTAAATAGCATGACTAAATTAAGATACAGTAGAGCTAAAGCATTATTTGAATACTGACACAATCTTGCTCTATATCCAGAACATTGGTAACCACTATATCTTGTTTTTAACACATACAGTGTACAAAACCTGCAGGAGAATAAATGTAAGAACTAGTTAAGCTTGATGATGGGCTTTTTCCAAGTTACTATCTAACTATCCAAGTCTTTGTGCACCTTATCTATATAAAAGAATGTTCATTCTATTTTTACTATTCCAATTAAAATGGTGCTTTTATTATGAAACTGCAAAAGTAGACTACACAAGACGTACTGTTGTGTATGTGAAAGTTAAGACACTCCTGCTGGGAGGGAGGGACAAAATATCGCTATGGCAATAGATCGTCGTCCTGACTCGTGCATTACAATTATGGCTATTTTAATTTACCTTATAAAAATCCTCCCAAGGCATCTCCTCCTTTAAAAATTCCTGAATCTGCGTAGTCCCCGCCCACTATTCGTAAAATTCTTCATAAAAAACATGCAGCTGAAAACAAATGCGTCTCTGCCATCGTTTAGTGGCAACTTGTTGAAACTTAGCTAGCTTGAAATGTAATTAGCAGTAGTAACGTTAACGTTAGTAGGCAGTAGTAGACAGCTGGCTCGCGCATCACCAAAGTGGTTGCCATAGGTTACACATAATGATATGAATCAGAATCAGAACTGGTGTTTATTGCCAAGTAGGTTTACCTACAAGGAATTTGTTTTGGTGATTTTGGCGCAGAACAATTAACACAGTACTAGAATAAAATTAAGTAAAAGACTTAAATAGAATAAGATTAAAAATAGGAATAAGAATAAAAGTATAAAAAGCAATACGTATAATACAAATAGTACAAAATATGTACAACAAAATTGTATTAACAAAACAACACGCACCAACACACCGAGGCTGCCATCCGCCACGCCATAATCTAATAATATGCAAAGCGTCAGTCTGTCCATTAGCAGGATTGGCTCCTTAGGTTTGTGACATCACAAACCCTGCCAATCTGAAAACGTGTTGTTCAGCCTGTCCTTGGTACACTGCAGTTTAAAAGCAGACAGGCCCAGCCATGGAGATGACTGCTTATGTTGTCCCTGATATGTCTTGTAGCACATGAACAACACCACATGGAGACGTTTACATTGGAGGGTCTTTAACAGATTTCTCTGCGATTATGAATCACCTCATCTCTCTTAATTGGCCGAAGAAGAAGTTCAGAGCAGGATAAAAGAAGAAAAAGATAGCAGCAAGTTAAGAGATGCACCAGCCACTTTAAAATCCAAAGAACTGATTTGTTTTTACACTTGTTCTTTAATTAGTGTAAATTTAATCTACGGACTAAAAACACGTACGTTGTTTCATCTCAGCTTGTGTCAAATTCTGTGAAACTGACACCAGATTGCGGTGAATAAATATGTGAATCCTGCACTTTACCTTTTTTGGGGCATTTTGTGTTCTTCAGTTAATCAGATATTGTGATGAATCATTACATGATTGTCTGTATCGTGATATTATCAAGGCCATGTATTGCTAACGTGAGTTATCCTGCGATTCCCACCCCTACTGCTACTACCACTTCTGTTTTTAGACATGTAACATTAGTGAAATTTATAGAATGAATACATGCAAAAAGTAATACAAAATATATGAATTATCTAAGGCCTCAATGTGGTTATAAGACTACATTTCTTGATGTAGTATGCCCTTCAGTTTTAATTATCCAATTTATCCAATAAAATACATCAAATTTACAACATTACCACAGAACTGTAATGAACAAGCAAATGAATGTTTGACTAGTGGAGTGTTTTATATGTTGGCGACTAAAAATAGCTGTGTAGTGTCTATCTACAATGTAAGCAAACACAATCGGATTCTTGTTCTTTCTGGGAAGTCTTTATCTCCTGTGGTTTTTTTACACTTTTACTCAGCAAAGTTGATTCCAAGTATTCGAGCGTTCTCAGGCCTTGTATATTGTAATTCTGTCCACCATGAGAAAATCTTTTTTTTGTTCAGTGTTGTTTTGTTGCATTGGCGTTCTAAAGAGAGAGAAAAGGAAAAAAAGCGTCTTCTCTCCCAAGGACACAGGAGGAGTTTGAGCTGCAGGGAGGCTACGTGAGTTTCTCACACTATCATTGTGAAGGAAGTCACTGTAACAGTTTTCACACTTATCGCTTCTAAAAGAGTTACAGAGACATTTTTTGTTTTATACAAAATTATATGGTCTTGTAATTGAACGTGTACAATTTCTTTATGTGTAGTTTCTATGTTTGGACATCTTTCATGTAGTTAATTGTGCACTTAATGCAGAAGCATGAATTTCCATGCGAGAAGAGTCACCTTGCCGGCCATCACACCACTCTGTCTGCAGAAGCGGGTAGGAAACTTCTATTGATCTCCTCGGTACTATCTCTAAACATCTGTATATATATATATATAATTTTTGTTATTTATTTCGTACAACTGAAGCGCTTCCTTCTGTTCATGTTTACTGATCATTCTGAATTATTAGATGCCACTGGATAAGATCCAACCTCATGTGAGCACTTTTTTGAAGGCGTGCTTTTACAATTACAGTCATACTAATCATGAATTCACTGGATTGTTAACCAAGAATTCTGGACTTGGGTGGAAAATATGTCACCTTCTTGTGAACAATTTGTACATAGAATGAGATGGAAAAAATGGAGTTCTAAAGGGGCACAATTATAATGTCTGTAAGTATGCTACATATTTTATATCAGCTGGAGATCTCAAGTGTCTTTTCCATCACATCTCTCAGTGAAACGTGCAAATCCAAACCCAACAAACTCAGCAGAATATAGATTAGAATTTCATTACAATGTTAATAAGACAGCAGCATCTTAATACTCTTGCTTATAGGCTCCACCCTCACTTACAGAGCCCTACACGGTCAGGCCCCAGAATATTTGGCAGAACTCATCAGCCCGTTCTCTAAGGTCCAACACACTTCACCTGCTGTCCGTTCCTACGACACGCCTTAAGACTCGTGGTGCTTTTTGAGGCCGTAGCTCCAAGCCTCTGGGACGCCCTGCCTGTAGCTTTACGTTCAACTGATTCTGTTGAGTCCTTTGTGCAGGCGTTCGCATAACCATGTTTCACTCAGTCTTTGGTGAATGTTCTGTGTACTTAATTGTGCTGCTTATTGTAGCTTGTTATCATGTCGTGTGTATGGCATGATTTTTGTGGCTCTTCATCATTAAAATGTGTGTAGCTTGCAATAAGTGGTGCAACTGTAAAGTCTTATATGACGCTGTGACTGTTTTTCAGCATTGTTACAGTGAGGAGCAGGGAGGACGTTCCTCTGGTTGCAGAGATAGACGCGGCTGGAGGCCACCTCCTCACCAGCGCTCGGCGATAGAGCTGCAGCTGTGGGAGTGCAGTTCAAGGTTAAACCGGAGCAGTCTAATTGGCAAAATGGCTCACACTGTCCTGTCCTTGAGATAAGAAGGTCTAATAGAGAGGTTTATGTTCAACAGCGCCGCATGTAGTGAAACATGCTCGGTGTCTGGATTTACTCCGCCTTGTCGAGAGTAAATCCAGACTTTTTTTCTCTCTCTCTTTTTAGTGAAAGGCTTTTGTAACACAGTGAATTATGTTCTGTAGCGCTGCCTCCTGCTTTACCCCTCACCTCTGAGATTGATTGTTATGCCATTTCTTTGTTAATGTACCGTTTATACATCTAAAAATTCACATGCAACCAAAACAAGGCATATTTTGAGCTGCTCTTTTGCCCTCTGTGACGAACAATAATCTGAAAGAGGAGGAACATTCCAGGCGACATACTTTAGGTTTTTGATGTTGCAACATAAAAGGTGCACTTGACTGACATGACGTAGGCAGATATGAATGCCTTTCAGGTGAAAGCATGTGTACATTGGATCAGGGTTACTGTCTGATGAATGCAGCTCTCTGTTCGCTGATAAGGACACCAGGCGTTTACGCAGCATGCTACCTTGTCTGGCCATTCATTAGAAACTTTCAACCAATGATTAATAGAAACTTCTTCTCACTGTTTAAGGTTAAAAAAAATGGTGCGTAATGATACAATTATTTGTTAGTAGAAGTCAAACAGTCTGCTATTATAATAACTACACCTAGTTGTTATAATTTTGAGCCTTCTTTATTTAGAGAGAGGACAGTGAGGAGAGTTGGAAACGAGAGAGTGGGGATGACACGCAGCAAAGGGCCAAGGGTGGGAGTCAAAGAGAGTGGCCTCTGTATATAGGATGCTCGATTAAACCACTGAGCTAAACCGGCACCCCAGAATATTCATCTTTATGGTTGAAAAAAAGACATAAAAATGGTGCATTTCTGCATGATGCAGATTTTGCACGTCATAATTGTGCAAATGTAACAAAACCGTACTACTGTAAACATGGTGACAGACTGCCCTGCTTGTGTTGCTCTAATGCCCACCTTCTCCAGCAGCAGAAAGTTCATGCTCAAAGGCTCACCAAAAACATCTTAAGATGTTTGTTTTGCAGCTGTTGTCACAAGAAGCACTCAGCCATGAGGCTGTGACTGGTGAGGAGGAACAGCTTGTTTGCACAGAGGTTTTATTTCAGCTGCTGAACTCAGCAGCTCCTTCAGAGTTCTTTTTTATTTGATTAATTTTATAAAGAAAACTTCAACATGTCATAACACAATTTTCCCAATCTCTTTCTCTTAATAAATAATCACATAATGGTTGTTGTTTGCAGAGTTAAGAGGCTGATTCATGGAATTGCATGGTTCAGAAACGAATTAACTTCATCCATTCATTCTCTGTGTATGTATTCTCGACATACAAACAGATATTTGCAGGACAGTACATCTTTAAAGCTAATGCACCAGAAAGGTTTCCTCATCCTCCATCAAACCCTCCCTGCTCCTGGTGAAATGTGATGCCTGGATGATTTGATTTGGCGAGCTCTCAGAGAGAGACTTCCTCGCAGCAGCTTCACTGAAGCCCGGGCTCGATGCAGTTATTAACAGCAGCGCAGCAGATACACACCTTTTTAATTACTACGTTTTATTCATTTTAAATAAATACGCTTGTGCAATTTTGTGTGGAATCCTTAGCTTTGTCTCTGATTTTCTTCTAAAGGATAAAATATAATTAAATTGCCGTACAATGATGCAATTATAAGTATATTAAAACATTGGCTGCCGGGGTAATCTGTTTAACGCAGGCCCTCGTCTTTGTTAGACATCCACAAACAGAGATATTTGTCTTGTCAGGCTCCAGGCGGGCTGATTAAACACTAAATGGTTTACACTGAGAGGTGATGTCATAGCTGCAGACTCCCATTTGCTGATGGCTCCTCGAGGGCTCAAACCTCTGCCGTCCTGGAGAGCGATGACCACAAAAGGAGTCAGGCTGCCCGGGTTAAAACTACAAATAGAACTCAATGAGAGAAAAGAGACACCTGCCTCTGTAAACTTTAGACTAGCATTACATTTAAGCAGCACCTTTGTAATTGCTCTGTGGGCTGTTGCAGGGCATTATGCTCAGAGCTCTGCTTGTGGGTGTGTGAGCGTGAAGCAAGAGAGGGTTGGAACTCTATCTCTCTCGCTCTCTCTGTCAACCCTTACTAGTGCTGTGTTGAAACTGATGCGGAAATGTTAATAGTTTTGGCTCAGTAAGATTGCCTTGGTGTAAAAGATGTTTGTTCAGACTTGTTAAATTACCATCAGTAAAAGAGTGCACGCCTGCAACGGGTTGATCTTTGACTTCTTGACACTCAGTGGTGGAGAAAGGCGGCAGGAGATTTGGTATCAGCCCCAGCGATACAGATATGTGGAGCCACGACAGCGCTGCGCTAAGAGGCAGTTTTGTCTAATTGCCTCCTTTCAGCTCCGCTGCAGCGCCGAGCAAAGAGAGAGAGAGAGACGCTCGCTGCTTCCAGGCTGACTCTCGCTGTGCTGTCTGATGCCTGTTTTTATGTGTCTTACAAAAAGCTCTCTTTTGCAATGCTGTGTGCTCAGCCGTGCATCGGCTACAGAGCTTGCTCTAACTCAGAGCTGCTTTTGGCTCTGAGCAGGCGGGTAAGTTCTACTTTGAGATTAATTTAAGCATTTGATTTCTCAATGTTGTGTTGCAAGATCACACAAGCTTAAATCTTTACATCCTGGAACACATTGTTTTCTACGTTTACAACAACTTTTCTGTGAAAAAAAAATCCCTGCATTAGAGAAGGAGGGCTGCCTAACTCGTCTATGTGGGTCAAACTGAATCATTTGTCTGATATCTCTTAATTCTGTTTAGTGCATCACTTCAAGCCAAAAACAACACTCTACTTGTCAACAGTTTTCCATCCTGACTAAAGTTTAACGTGGTTTATTCTGTTGCAGGTAATCAAAGTTTATAATGAAGATAACACCAGCAGAGCTGTGGAGGTTCCCAGTGACATCACCGCGCGGGACATATGCCAGCTGTTCGTCTTGAAGAACCACTGCATCGATGACCACAGCTGGACTCTCTTTGAGCACCTCTCCCATCTGGGAATAGGTACGATGTTTTTATTCACCTTTGTAAGAGACTGAAAAAAACCTATGATCAATACCCTACTCATATTTTTGAACATGACATTATAACCCAAAATACTCTCTTATGATTGTTATTGTCATGTTTCTTTTGGTCTCAGTTCTGGCAGCGTTAGCCTTAATTTATTGGCAGTTAACTAAAGCTAAATAATGTTTAAACATAATGTTTCAGCTTTATAGCCTAGTTTTACACCCCTGAATCATTACACACATTTCAACTGGAAGTAGTTATCACTTCATGTTATGATAAAATAAACAGTAACAAGAAAACTAGACGGCCTTCTGAATCAAGAACAAAAAAAATCATGTGACATTTCTTAGAGAGTCAGATAATGTTTGCAGGCAATTTGGGTCGAGCGTAAATTTGAAAGCAAATTAATTTTGACATGTTTATAGTGTGTACTGTTTCAGTCATGTGATGTTATGTTGTTAGTCCAATGGGCGAGGTCTGCTTGGTTTGATGGGAGGAGTGGCGGTGTGTGGTGTGATAATGAAATGTGTAGATACATGTGTGAGAGGAGCAGAGCACTGTCTTCACTGTGACACGAACACTGCACGGAGATTTAGCAGCTGCATTTTCACACTAAATACATCCATGTCCTGCTTTTTAATCAGAACTGCATATCATTGCCATCAAATGAAAATCATGTACAGTAATGTTTGATTTTTCCTTCTAAAAAAACACATACGTTCCAACTATTTAAATATCTATGTTTGTGCGAGTGCAGGGCAAACCAATACAACGTGAGATAAACTTACTTGCAAAGATATATTGATTCAAGCATAAACGTGCCTTTTAAAAGATCAACCACGTTGCAAAATAAACTAATAAAATAATTAGGTTACGGTAGAGCGGACAGTCAACGCTCTGAGCGAGCTGTGCTGTGACAGGTATATTTATTTAAACATAATCATGCCTTTTAAAAGATCAACATTGGCTTCTTACGCCTTGCAATATAAACAAATAAAAGAAGTAGGTTTCGGTAGGCTCATTACCACACGCCAGTGGAGTATCTCTTTTCTGCTGCGTCACCGTCTGACGTCACAAACGCGCCGGAGACAGGGTTAGTAAACAGCGAAGATGTTACGGTGGTTAGGTCTTTATTGTATCTATCACTTATTCAGTCTGTTTATTAAACTCAGCGCAACAAATTTGGAACGATGTTTGAGCGCTGCTCGGACGGAGAGGGGCGGAATTTGTAGCTGAGATGACAAGGAGTCGCAGAAGTTACAGACGGAGCATAGCATTACATCGCAGAGAGGGCGGAGATTAGCATGTTGACACGGGTTTTGTGTTCCCATCAATGCAGATCGGAGCCAAGGCGAGAATTACCCGGGTCTACTGCAGAGTCATTTGACCCGGATCTGAATGCCTCTGTAGCATTTCCCACTAAGCAAAAAAGCCGGGTGTTAGTGGGTGTTAGCAGGTTTTTTGACCAGTGGGAAAACGGCTCAAGAACGCGCAAGAGCTTGCAAGACAGCTGCGGCGAATCGAATATTATATTCAATAATCGAATATCCGTTTTTTGTTTACAATTTGGTTATATATTCAAATTTAAAATATTAGTTGACAGTCCTAAAATGAAGTAAGGTATATGTGGTTGATAATGTGTGTGTGTTTGTGTTGGAGTTGGTGATATTTATCCGTGTGTGATCATTTTATATAACTAAATAATGTCAAAATGTCATAAAGCTCCAGACTCTTTTTTTTTTAATTAAGTAAAATTGAAATATACAGTGTTTACAGTAACGTAGACTGCAGTTTGTTTTTTTACACACAACCATCAGAGTTCATGCATAAAGGCCACATTGGTAAGTTCTTTTTAAACCCCCTACAAAGCAGCGCGTGTCATTGTTCACAATGATTTTCTCAGAAATGTAAATCACTTGTTACTTCAGTGTTCGACACCTGGCACAGCCGTTGGAACAGAAACAGTTTTTCATTAATTCAACAATCACTTTAAGGTCATGGAAATAATTAATGTTTATGTTGTACTGCTTGACTTGACAGCCACGCTCTCATCCAGGTTACACATTGATGTGAGGTTAATAATCAAACTCTGTGCCTCGAAGGAAAGCAGCATAACTCCAGTGAGGAAATCTTCTGCAGGAATGATTGCATTGAGACTTTAAGGACATTCAGACTGCTACGTGGTGTAAATCTTTTATCCACTGATCTTCTCTCCTTCTTGTCTCACTAGAGAGAACCATTGAAGACCATGAGTCTGTTATGGAGGTGCTGTCAGGCTGGGGAATGGACACAGACTGCCGGCTGTACTTCAGGAAGAACTTTGCTAAATATGAATTCTTCAGGAAACCCCTGGTGAGATTAAATTATACTCCATGCATTTATTTAATACACACCATTCAGCACACTGAACAATTTAAAGATTATAACTTTACTTTTGTTTTTAATTGACAGGACTTTTTCCCAGATCACATGGTCTCCATATCCAGTGAAGCCAACGGGCTGGTGGATCACTCTCAGCTTATACAGGTATTACGTTTTTTTCCCCTCTCCTTGTACTTGAGTGCCAATTGTAAGGCTGTAAACTTCTGTCTAAATGTGTAAATAAAGAATCGAGTGCACACACCCACCATTGGACAAATATTTCTCCACCCAACGCAGACCTTTCTCAACTCCAGCACATGTCCAGAGATACACGGACACCTCCATGCCAAAGAGCAAAGCAGGAAGTCATGGAAGAAGTTTTACTTTGTGCTGCGCAGGTCGGGGCTTTATTTCTCCAATAAGGGAACTTCCAAGGTCAGTAAAGCGAAATACTTAACATTACAACATGGCTGTTTTTGTTGCATGCAACTAAATGCACATAGTAAACATCAAACATCTATGATAAAAATGCATGGCACCAATTGGAAGATTCTTGACTTCCTTAATAAAGATATATCCCCCCCCCCTTGTTGCACTACGGGGTCATCAGTTCATCCTCTGTACACATCTCACTCCTGCAGGGAGAGGGCAGTGGAACAGGTTGAGCTTGATTTTCCTTAGGTCAGCTGGCACAGCAGCCAGGCAGAAACAAAACTCTCAACGCTGCTGACAAGTGAAGCTTATACCTCTGCACCAGCCATGCCAACACAACCACCTCTCAACTGCTTTCATTTCCTACAACAGTAGACCTTTTGTTACAGAGCGCAGGAAGGCTTTGGTCCGGTGCCCACTTTTACTCTCGCAGGTTTGCCATTCATCTGCGGTCTTGGTCGGACACACACACTGCGAGTCACTCAGCACAGACACAAACGGCTGTGGCGTTACTTTAAACAAGGAAGTGGGTACGGCGCGTTTCTTAACAGCAGAACAAAGGAAGTCTTTGTGCTCTTTCATATTCCTGGAAATTTATCTTTGGCAGAGTCTGACAATTGTGTCATAACACAGCCCATCAGTATGTCTGATTTTATCCTTTATGTCATCTTCAATACGATTATGTGGGCCAAATATAATCAACTGATTTTTTAAAATAAATGTTTAATAGTTTAACCTCAACCCAGTGACTAATTATTCTGTTAAATTAAAATATAAGTGTGCTCCACCTCGTGTCCTGCAACTCGTTTGACCCTCCCTGCATGCACGCAACTGCTCAACACCCGGTATCTCGTCAAGTTGACTCTTAAGATTTAAGAGGCAGGGATGGAATAGACAGCGGCTGATTGATCACAGATGGTAGATAGTTGAGAGAACAAATATTTCCATGAGGCCATAATTCTGAAAATGCTTCAGAAACCAGGACACGCCTTATGAAACCAGGTCTGCTCAACCTAACCTCAATATGGTTGTTCTAAGTATCTTTGATGTGTCAAAGTGTACACGCAAATGAATTGTTCCACTATTTTTACTCTTACTAGTTGGTAGCCCCACTATCCAGGCGAGGTTGAAATGCAGAGATGCAGAAGTGTCTTTAAGGGGCCGTGTCTTTTGAATGGATCTTCTCATATTTTGGGTTTCACATGTTTGTATTGTTCACAGTGAAAAAGTGAAAACTGCATAATTCCATGTTTCTCCAGAATCACATGTTTAAAAAGGTCGCCTCTGAAATGGGCCGTTCAGTACAGCTGCAGGTTTCTATGTCGAACCTTGCTTCGGCTGAAATCGACCAATCATCATTCACCGTCATTCACCTCAACCTCCTGCCGATTCTGGCTCGTACATATAAGGCTGAATAAGCAATCGTAGAGCGGCCATGTTTTGTATAACTTTGGAGTGACAGCGCAGTGCAGCCGCAGCCTATCGTGGCTAAGGTCTGACCTTTGAATGGCAAAACGGCTTGTTCGTCTCAGGAGGAAGGAGAGGCTCCGAAAAAACAATTAAATAAAAATGTATATACAATTTTTTTATTTTTTTTTTGTTGAGAAAATTGTTTTGACTTTTGCCTTTATTTATAGGACAGCTGAAGATAGACAGGAAATGGGAGTAGAGAGTGGGAGATGACATGCACCAAATGATCGGCAGACCGGGAGCCGAACCTGCAATCAGTGCGATGAGGGCTGCAGCCTCTGTACATGGGGCGCCCGCTCTACCAACTGAGCTAAACCAGCGCCCCAAAATATGTAGACAAATTTTAAAACGAAACAAACTTGACCAACATGACCTAAAAATACATTAAAATAATAGAAAATTGATCGCATAGCTAAAATATGTCTCCTTTAAACCTGCATTCTTTTAAATGGCCAACAGGGGGCGACTGCTCTAGTTGATAAAAGGAGTCCGATTGTTTGTAACCAGATGAGAATTTGACCCTACTTCTCAGTTGTTTAATTACATCAGTAAACATTTTCCTAATTAAATTATGGTCGCAATTGGTATTCTTAATTCTTCTTCAAAACAGCATGATGGTCATTGTGAAAATTCTGGTTCTTATTTAGAGTCAATCAACCATAAAGCATGGTTTGATTTAGGGCGTGGTGGCAAGTGATCAAAAACAGAGTTTACAAACCACTGGAGAGGTCACTTCTTATCTCTGCTCGCGGGACAACAAATGTGCACAAGGAGCAGAAATGATCCCTGATACTCTTCTGTTCTGTCATGTGCACTAGCCTGTTTTTTATGTCCAGCAGTTTTGAGACTCATTGAACAGCATTTAGGACTCAAACGCTGGCACACAAACAAGCACAAAGCCTCCATAAATCTCCACAGCAGATTCACAGTGTTGTGGAGAGCCAAACTTTGGTTTGATGTTGCATGAAAGTTATATCTATACTGTACTTTGTTATTTTCATATGACCTCTTTGTTTTACAGGAACCGAGGCATCTCCAGTTCATTGCAGACTTCAGTGACAGCGATGTCTACACAGCGCTGTCTGCCAAAAAGCTCCACGGAGCACCTACAGATTATGGCTTCTGTGTTAAGGTAACACCACTTTCTACTAATGCCAGAGCTGTACAAAAGAAGCAGAAGAAGAGTATTGATTCCCAGCATGCTGATCTCTATTTGTCTCCCTGTGACTTCTTCCTCCAGTCCACAAAGTGTAGCTCAGCCCGGGACTTGAAGCTGCTTTGTGCGGATGATGAACAGACCAGGACCTGCTGGATCACAGCCATGCGCTTGTTAAAGGTTGGCTTGCTGATCACTAACTGCTGGTGATGTCTAAGAGGAGGAATGCTGAGTCAGTGCTCGAATCAGATTTAGCTTTGGTGGGAGGTCAAGGGAAACTATTGAGTGTTGCTGGATTAGCACTCCCACTCTTTATAGACGCAGCATGTGTTCATTGTCTGGATATCTGCTGGATACAGTTTAGAGCATTAGTCACTCTGCTGCCAGGCTATAAATAATTTACAGTACAGCTCAGACTGAGCTCTATTTGTATCTGCCTCTCTTCTGCTATACACGACAGCCTACTGAAAATGTTTTAAAAATTCTGACATTTCTTTGTGTTTCAGTACGGGATGCAGCTGTACCAAAACTTCATTCAGCCACACCAGAAACAAAAAGCTTCACCAATGGTAAGATAAAGGTCTTACTTTAATGTCATCTAGCTCACTTAAAGGGGCCTTCAAAGGTTACATCCTCACCAAAGAAACAAAGTACGACGTGAATGAGGTCAATCGTTGTGACAAAGCCACAGAGATCTAAAAACAACACTCTGGTTTGACTCATAGGGCTTCTTCTTGCATTAGCTCACTGTTTCAATTTCTCAGCCCCCAAACTCTGCCTCAGTCTTATTTCTAGCCACAAAAGGTTGGCTGAATAGCTCTGATAAACCAACTTTATTATAAATGTCAAGCCACTAACAACAGACTGATAATGTTAGCAGCTAGCTACAGAATATGTCGAGCATTCAGCAGTTAAAGCAAAATGATCACTATGAAGTTGGTGGAGAAGCAATCTCAGAACCCATCAGCTATCGTCTGAGACGATGTAGCCTCTGGGGACAACGGGGAACATGTCGGGCGTGTCCGGTTTAGCCAGCGGTTAGCGATAAACGACTTCCAGTCAACGCTTTCTTTTCCGCGTGCTGCATTGTTTACAGTCCAGTTAGCAATTTGAGAAGTGAAACACCATCATTTCTCGGTTCATTAAATCCCCCAGAGGAGCGCCCGTTCGTCTGTTTCTGATGAGTCTCAGTTTAGTAAGTTACACAGAGGCTTCACTCTGGCTAACTACTGCGGTATAAACCTGAAGAAGTAAAAATGCAAGCGTTGTCAGGTCTGTCATCAAGAGGAGAAGAAAACTACTTTTAAAATGCTTGTTTGTTGAACGGAGGTCGGATCGATCATTTCTGCTGCATTCGAGGAAGTCGGGAAACCTAAACGCTGAACTGCTTTCGTGACACAGCGTCAAGGGAATTTATCTCAAGTTAAATTTTAGATGTAGAACAGATTGTTAGCAGTTAGCATGCAGATGTCTGTTTATAGAGATTAATAAGAAGCTAAATCATCGTCAGATGACGCTGATGGGAGCCGGGGTGTCATTACGTTCTGCCTGCTTTTGCTCTCCACACGGACTGTTGTTCCAGCATACGCTGCAGCCTGGTGATTCGTGATTGGTCAATATTACTCGGACTACAAACGCAGTACAAACAGAAACCAGAACACTTCCTAAAATCCACGTCCCTGCCTACAGTTTCTACATTTCTATGTAGAAACATGAATATTGGATTTATCCAGTGGCCTGAAATACAACTCCAACTTCATGCTCAAGTGCTCCCTTTCTGTTGGCTGTATGGGTAAATGTTTGCTAAGTAGTTTACCATTAAAACATTCTAATGCAGTATCATGTCAATGTTGTATTTCCAGCTCGTTCCACTGCCCCCAGGGTGACCAAACCAAAATCAATTAGTGCAGCTTTAAAAATACGTTTTCACATGTTAAAAATACGTTCGAGCTCCCCCGGCTCACACATAGCAGTGTGGTGTTAAAATTACATAGGACAAATGAGGCACCTTCTGTGTGTTAATGTGGGTTTGGCGTCCGAGAATAGCCTCAGACTCTACTGGGAGTATTTTCACAGCAGTGAACACAATCTATTTCTGGCTTTTGGACATGTTCGTGAACCCTCTGCTTTCTAAAAATACACCGTGATCAGCTGCTCTCAGATTTAACAACTCATCACCTCTCCTCTGCTGTCGGAGGGTCATATGTGACCAACAGCCTCGCCAGGAGGATTAGCTGCAGAGATAGGGGAGAACACGTATCTCCCAAACGCAGCCTGAATCTTCTGGGGTTTACGTGACAGATTTAGATAAACACGCTTCCTTTGAAAAAATGGCTTCATAGGATGATTACAAAGCGAATAAAAGCTGTTAAGTGACATATTTAGAGGCAGGGATAAGCGACTATAAATAATTGGTATCAGGACAAAGGGGAAAGCCTCAAGTAAACACTTTGTTTTTACCACTCGTTCACATCATGAGCTAAGCAGGTGCTGGAAGAACGTATGTGGTCATTTAAAAGCTTCTTGGTAATCCTGATAAGAGGAATTTTCTTGAGTGTGTGCAGTGAGCCAGTCACTTTATGGCAGCTTAGAGGCCTAAATGTGCCCATGTGTCATTCTTTTCAAAGCCACTCTAATCCCCTTTTCAATGGACTTTTCTGTCTGGAATCATCTAGAAATGATGGAGATGGAGTCGTGTTACTCAGACACTAGATGGCAATACTATACCGCAAGAAAGCAACAGTCAGCCGACTTCCCTCACCGCAGTATACAAAGGAAATCAAACCAAAGAGAGAAATCTGTTTTGAGACATGTTAGAAAACATTAACTCTAATTTCCAATGTATGCGTGTGATTTCAGAGAAGCATCTCGGAGAATTCGCTGGTGGCCATGGACTTCTCTGGGCAGAAGAGCCGAGTGATTGAGAACCCGTCTGAGGCGCTGTCTGTGGCTGTGGAGGAAGGCCTGTCATGGAGGGTAAGTCAGGGGATCACGCATTAAACCACTAAACTAACCTTAACCTGAGGAACAAGTCAGGCTCATTACAACATTATAATTAGGTACATGAAAAACTCATCAGTAACTGTTTTTGCTTTGTGTAATAAAAATGGCTTTTAATAACAGCATAAGTTAACTATGTATTTATGTTGCTTATATCTTCTATAGAGGAAAAGCTGCCACCGTCTGAGCGGCCACGGCAGCCCCTCAGCATCACAGAACTCTGTCTCAAACATAGGTTTGTTGGACACTTTGTCTCTTATTTTTATTTGCCGTCTCTACCTTTTGTGGAATAAATAACTTAACGTAATCTGTCGTCTCTCTCCAGCCCTACATTTGGCTCAGTCCTGGTTCCACGGCAAACTGTCTCGAGAAGAGGCTCAGCGTCTGATCACTCAGCAGGGTCTCATCGATGGGTAAGCAGTAAGACTCAGTGTTTAGTGCTTGATCCTTTTTTTTTTATATATACTGTTATGAAATACAAACATGGTAGTACTGATAAGAATTTTAATCTCCCCCATTGTAAACTTTTAGTGCTGGTCACATTTTAATTTATTGCACAAGATATGTCGTGTGTATTTGATCATTTTAAGGTGATTGTTAAGTGGTGCAATAAGTGGTGTTTAATAACATAGTAATTATTGTAGAGTGTCACTTAAAGTTGTAATCTCCAAGATCTCAGTTTTGCTCTCTTTGGCGGCACCTATGGTGATAAACGGTAATTGCGGGAGCACACTTCCCAGATAAACAGACAGTGTTGCATGTGTGACGTTCACGATTGTAACTCCTGATTTTCCTCGCTGACAGACGCTTTCCTTTTTAGACTGTTTGCCTTCATCTGAGCGTCGAGTTTGTTTCTTTTTCTTTGGATTTTCACTTATTTTTGAAGTTGTATCTGTAGTCATCGATCTTTTCTTTGTTTGTTCAGCCATAGTAGATTACTGTTTACTCGCAACACTCGCAGAGACCGGAAAAGCAGCCGCTTAGCTCCGCCTACCCTCTCTGGCAGACCAACCACTGCTGGGTGATGGAAAACGTGTCACTAACTGGGCGCCGCTTGTGATTTTTTCCGCAAATGTCGCCACAGACACCCAGTCTCTAAAAATTCGACACACTGCAAATGCAAAGGTTTTCATCAGTGGGCCATAGGATCAATCACCACTGTGTTACCTCATTCGCCGATAAATAGTGACTTAACAGACATTTATTTAAATGAAAATCTTCAAGATGATATCTTGAAGTCTTTCAAGGAAACTTTAGAAACATTAAAACTACTCTTTTTTTATAATTATTATATTATTACTATCACAACATCTGATTGTATCTTTAAATATTTACATCTGTTAACACTGATATTAAATCTACAAAAGCTTTATTCTCTAGAGCTCCATAATCGACCAGACGCGTCTGTTCTTTATATCATTCATGAGGAACTGCTGCTATGATGTGTTGGAAAATGTTTCAGACTAATTGTTGCATTACAATATTTTGAGAGTTACAGTTTAATGTTTTGTTTGTTTTCAGAGTATTTCTTCTGAGGGACAGCCAAAGCAACCCAAAGACATTTGTACTGTCACTGTGCCACATGCAGAAAATCAAACACTTTCAGATCTTACCTGTGAGTACAATCCACCGTGAGGAGATAAAACGTACAATGTTTGTCATTCATATTTCAAGAACTACCTCTGAATTCACTCATCTGTCTCCTGTGTGCATGTGTGAATGTGTGTGCGTACTCGTCTGTAGGTGGATGATGAAGGGGAGTTATTCCACAGTCTGGACGACGGCCACACGCGGTTCACTGACTTGATCCAGCTGGTGGAGTTTTACCAGCTTAACCGCGGCGTGTTGCCCTGCAAGCTCAAACACCACTGTGCCCGGATCACCCTGTGAACACGGGACATCAAGAGACCCCCGAAGGGCCCGCATGCACCTTAACTCCAGGGCCTTTGTGGACAAACACTCCCAGTGTTCTCGTGCCTTGTAGAAGAAAGATACACAGACGAACTGAGCAGCCGTGCTTACTGCAAACACTGTTAGCATCCACTATCGCCCCCTTTCACACTGCGGTACATGCTCACCTTTTCTTTTAGGGGAAACCGCTGAAATTCTCTCAACAAAGACAATATTTTTTATTTCAAACAGTATCACGCCGGGAATATTACTACACAAACCTCTGTCCTGAGTTTGAGTATAACTAAGCTATCATACGTTTCATTGTCATCGTATCTTTAAGTATTCAGGTATTTTTTAAGAGTTTTCTTCTTTCTAACCTCTCAGGAAGTGTCACTGTGCATGCCCTGTAAGCTGGACTGAGACTGCTGTAGAGAGAGGTGATGTACAGGTGGATAGAAACGGCACACAAAGTAGCTACCCTGCACTGTACATTCATTTAAAATGTGATGGAATAAAATGTGTAGATTTAAGCCATTAAGATGAAAATCAGAGATTCAGTTTGATCAAATCTTAATCCGTTGTATATTAAAATCTCGGTTTTATATTTTCCAAAGATTCAGGTATAGAGCTCGCAACACCTTATTTTCATGTTATCGCCACTTGTTCTTCGGACAGTGTCAGATGCTGTCTGTTAAAAAGCTATTAATGCATCAGCTTTAAAAAAGAAGGTAAATCAGAGACACGATTGGACAGACCACTTTCATTTTTGTTTCAGCTGGACGACAGTGTATTGAACAATGAATGTCATGAACTGCAGAGTTTTATATAAAAAATGAAGTCTGTTTTTAATGTTCGGCTTTGTATGAATTATTCTCACATCTCACAACTTTTTAATGATGTTTAAAAACCGCCAGCAACATTCAAGAGCTCATATAAGATCTAGGATGATTTAATGGAATCACTTACAAGGCTGATAAACCTAGCCTTTACTAGATATCAAATAAAATGTATATGACAGTCTTTGTGCGGTAAATAGAGCATAAAGGCACACATGCAGGGATATAAGATAAAATGCCCACCTGAGCCACCTTATCAGCACACAGTGGGGTGCTTCTCTGCTCAGACAGCTTCTATAGTAACGACTAAAAGTCCTGCCTTCTAATGAGATCCAGCACGTAGTTAAATACAGTCACACTACACAGTAGCGCCTGTAGAAGGGACACATTAGCCTTATAATATCAAGTATGATTTACTGAATATTGTCCACAGTGTATAACATACTCTAGTGTTCTTCACGGCACAGTCACTGACATAATATTTGGAGCCACTAGATGGTACTAGAAGCATTTTGCTTTTGCCTGTCCAGCTGCTCTGTTTGAAATCATAATGTGTCTGATGCAATTTAAATTACATAACATATAAAATGTGTCTGAGATGATAATTAGGTTCAGATTGACTTTAAAAAGTTACTTAAAAGCTGTTAAAGTTAGACTTTATTGCGCTTCTGGTGCTATACGTGCAAAGACTCTCCAACAATCCATTTTTGTGTATATATACAAGTTGCATTCACGTTGCAAGTCTTTAACTCCAACAATAATCCTTGTGCGCCTGTTTCTACTCTGATAAGTGATTTAATATACGAGATCTATTGAAGTTAATCCCGTTTTCATTTCTAACAGACTTTCAAGGCTAAAAAAGCAGTATTGAATAAGATTTTGGTTCCCTACAAAGCAGTAAACGGCAGAGTGTCTTGTCTCGAAGCCTCCGTGTTAAACAATCCTCTCTGATGTGATACACACACATTGCCCCTATACCTCTGCTGCTCTACTTCAATAGCACATTTTTGAAACAGTGCTCACATCCAGGGGAGATGTGTGCACACAGAGAAGTCTTAAATGCACCCCTGCTTCCGAGGTCTTGTGCTAAATGTTGTTTTGGATGTATTCCTGCCATTGATCGGAGTCTGGCTGCAGGGGGAGAGATGGCAGCTGGGAGAGCCTGCGCTTCCTTTAATGAATTCATCCAGCTCCATCCTGCCCAAACGGCCTGTGGATACAGCCTCTCTCCCAGTAAATAAAGCCTCTCTCCGCTCTGTTTCGGCCCTCATGGACAACCACCACTGTTCCTAACACTTCTCAGCACTCCTGCCTGCACTCTCACTCTTATGACTTCAGGTTTTGCACTCGAGAGTTTCAACTTAACTCTGTTCTTAAATGCCCCTCTTGTTGAATTCCCCCAGTCTGTATTCAATTATCCGGCTTCGCTGTCTTCGCCCAATTACTGATTATCTCCAATGAAGAGAAGACCTTGCTGTTTGCTCTGCACTTGATCCACAAAAGGGCATTTTCTGGGCTCGGGTATGAGTCTGGGCAGAGTGTATGAGGTGACGAGGGAAGGTTTGTTTAGGGGATGCGCTGTAGTGAAGGTTAGAGGCTTTAAATGTTCCTCTGCAAAGAGCTCTCCCATCAGGAGTGTATGAAGCCAGAAGCTAATACAACTGCTCCTTACTGTAGTTACAGTGGACACAGTGGAGTGCAGTAAACATAGGTCAATGGGAAAAACATAAGTACATATTTTTTCATCTGTTTTTCACACATAATACAGCTAAAATGTAAAACAACACGTCAAACAGCTCCAACAAAGTAATTACCTTTACTTTTCTTACATAACGTCGGCTCCATGGCACAGCGTTCAGCTTTTTATAGACGTACGAGAATGTTGTCTAAATAGATTATAGATCAGAAGCTGCATGCAGAGGAGGTCATGCAGGTGGAGAGGAAGCTCTTCCTGCTTTTTCATATAAATATAACATACAAAGCATTATATAAGGCGAATATTCAGTGGGAGGACTTCCTGTCTGCAGCGTACAGTACGGCCTTGTTGCGATCAAACTGGAAATGTAGCATGCTTTAAATGGATGGAAGCAAGGCAAGTTTTTTTATGCTCTTAGTTTCATGTTCTGCATTTATTTTTTATTAAATCTCCAACAGTAATTTGTTGTTATTAAGGGGGAAAAAAATCAGTTTCACATTTCTTGATAATCTGGATATTTTCTCACATTGCTTTTACATTTTCCTTCTTGAAATCTCTAGTTTAGATGAAGTTAAAAATATTTCTCTTTGCAGATATGAAGTGAACCCATTAATGACGATCAACTAAATTTAGTATGTTTAGGATGATTCCCACTGATTTCTTTCTGTTGGAGGTGAACATTTGCTGTGTAAACTGTAAATACATGTGGTTACACAAAACAAAATTACAATGTTAGATTTTGAATATTTATCATGCCTTAATTGGTGCTAAATTAAGGCACTAAATTACTGCTAAAATTTCACAAAAGTAAGTTTAACATTCATTTGACATGCTAAATATCCGACTTAAAGTAATTTAAGTTGCTCTGATACCAAGTACTGGATTTGACTCCTTGTAGTTTTTGAGACATTTCTGCAACATATTATTTTTAGTTGATAGACACAAGGGAAGTTTTCTTTTTTACAAAAAAACACCTGGAAATAAATATTCCAGTGATCACATGTTCAAAAACTCTCATGCACTCAAAGGCCAGATGCACGCATCCTAAAAAATATTTTCCAATCAACTGTTAGGAAGAAATGAAGAGAAGTGTAGCTGCAGAACCAGGCGTTTCTCACAGGGCTTCCATTCACTTCACTGTATTTCCAGGAAACATGCTAATAGCTAACGGGCCCATAGAAATGAATGTAGTCTGATTAGCCGAAGCCCTTTGATGTGCCTCAGCTACTAGTGAACACATTTACACACAAACATACACAGGCACACATACACACGCAGGTAGCGTCTGATGCTCTTAACCTGCTGGATTCGTTCTTAGCTCAGCTGGTACTTTGAGTGCTGTAAAGGAAATCATAAAATTGGACATTAATGGGTTAATTGCATTCGGACAACTTGTAAAATAATACACAAACATTCACAACCAAAGTCATTTAAGTGCTACATTTACTGCGAATCAAACCTGCAGCGTGTTTTCCACACTGTGAGATATTTCCAGGCCGTGTTTGTGCCGTGATGTGAAGTGGAGTTTTCCTGGCTTATTGAGCATCCCTGGTTAATGTATTATATCTCAGATAATTGCCCAGACAGCGCTTGCTCCACAAACCGCCTTTCTAACCTCTGATATATTTTTTCTGGGGGTCCTGGAACCGGGAAAACGGTAAGTGCCAAGCTTTGTTAATTACAAGGATAACACATGCACTCGTCAAATAATGGATGTGGTTTGCAATTTCAAGTTTTAATAATCAATTACTGGCTGTAATTCTCTGTGGAGTCACAGGATAGTCATTAAATCTCAAAAGGCGAGACACACGCAATGTAGCCCTATTTTTAAATACATAAGGGAACAGGGTGCGCTTTAATCCGCTGCAGTTTGTTGCCTTATTACAATGTAAAGTAGCTCAATTAGATGTAGACAGCACAGCCTGTAGAATAAGCGTAAAAGACAGTGAGTGATGAATGCTCATATTAATGCTTATTCCTGCAGGAACGGAGAGGAAAGATGTTCTCTTCTTAGAGTAGCACCGAAGATCAGCTTGTTCTTTCTTTAACATGAGTTACTGCTTTTATTAGAGCAGCCACAAGTTTCGTAAGCGGCCTCTTTGATCCTAGCAAACAGGTACATGTACTGCTATTGAATCAGCGCGCTCTTTCTTTCCAGGCAGGGTTCCTGTTATTGTATTTTCAGTCCACCTTCAAAGCTGAAACATCGCAGAGGTTCTTCATGACCTTGAGAAATTAACATGGGAGGACTGGCTTTGCTCGGAGGGAGCCCTATAGAGGCCACGTCCCCTCCTAATCCCCAGTTGAAAGGCATACCTCCACTGCTCAGACGAAACAGTCACATCCCAGTAAGTGTTAACATACTATCAGAACATATCCTGAAACGCATCAAGAGTTAAATTGGGTTAATTCAGACTGCTCTCTTTGTGATTGATGACGGTTTCGATGCTGTTTGTGTGTATACAGTGTGAGACACAGAGGAACAGGGAGGCAGGGGGAGGTAGAGAGGATTTCAGCTCGGCCCTGCACACATGAACAAACAGAGAATCTGAAGTGCAGCGCCCTGTGTGGCTGCCCACCAACTGAACAACATTAAGGCAGTCCTCCATGTAAAAACCTGCTCACTTCTCCCGCGAAAAAAAAACAAAAAACACACTCGAGTTTGGCAAACGGGCAGCGGCTCAGCGGGGGAGGAGCTCTCCCTGGAAGGCAGACAGTGGACAGCGGGGAGACATAAACCACAGCTTCTGCTGGTGATGGACTGATGTTTTAGGTGATCAGAAGGATGGATAAGAGAAGGGAAACGACAGGGGTAAAACCAGGAGGGGGTCTTGGAGAGGAAAACATTTCGGACTTGAAAAGTGAAGTAAAGCTGAGGTGTTTGACAGTGCAGCACTTGGGATGAATATCATTGCACAGAGAAAAGTAGACCCGAACTCTGCGGTTCACTTTCCTTGTTTGCTAGCATTCAAAGGCAACGCATAGAGAACTTCAAAACAACATGATATATATCATGAGGGCAATTTACTCCAAGGTCAAAAAGCAGAGCTAAAAAATGATATATTGTCTGTGCATTTTTCTGCAAAATAGGTCAAAATGTTCACAGCGCAGATGCACACGTGCGCATGTGCACACCCGTATTGGATCAATTTACATTCCTGCCTCCTTTTTCTCTCATTTACATGGTGTGCGAGTGACTCCTGAGCAGGGTAAGGAAGCCTCGTGGAAGAATTCGGAAATGGTCCATTTCTGAGAACACAGTGGAATAGAAGCAGAGCAGCATATGTTGGGATTTGAATGGTCAATCGATGAATAACCCAGAGCGCTGTTTTTCTGTGCAGATTGGCAGGCATTGTGCAGCGGTATCTGTGTGTATGTGAGCGAGAGAGAGAGCAAGAGATGGGGGCATGGAGGAGTGGGGATTCATCCTTCCCCAAAGTATTACACAGTGGTCAAAAATATTTGCAATGCCAGGAGGTATTTTGAAAGATATTTGAAAAAATTCAATAGCACGCTGACCTTTTGCTGGGCATTTGTGAACACATTCACTGTGTGTCTAATCTGGCTCAGAGTCAGGGAGGATCTGTGTTAGTGTACCAAGCTGCCGATTCCAAATTATGTTAATCTATTCTGCTCCAGCATTTACTTTGATGTCTTTATTAAAATGTTTTAATTTAACATATCAAGGAGTTCTGCCTCAAATTGAGTGAAAAAAAAAAGAAGCTGAAATAAATGAGAAATTTGCATCCTATGAAACGGATAGTTGCCTTAATAATTAATAAAGGAAATATATTTCCAAATGTAATTATTTCTCTTTAATGTCACTTTCCAAATATACAAAATATGCATCAAAGTCCTTATTGTTATTTTTCTTATATATCGCTTCCATTTGTCCTCATATATGTTCTTATAATTACTGCAAATCATTTCACTTCTGTTCACTTCCTTCTGATGAGCTGATGTGTCTCATTGTACACAGTACAACCACAAGAGGGCACAAAGCATCCAAACACCGATAATCAAATGAATTTACAGCTCATTACATTATATGGAGACACTATTTATATCACAGATCGGCTCGTCTTTAAGACAGTGCTGTTGGGTATAATGTCAGAATCAGAGCAGACAGCAGAGCCACTCTCTATTTTCTATCATAGTGTTAAATTGTTTTAATGGTCCTAATGGTGATATAAAAGATTTGCATGCATCACAAATATTACAAATGATTAAAAAATTAAGGAAAGATTTAAAGAAAGAAGAGGAAACATATTTTATAATGACACCTATCACGCTTCTTAAAGGATTTGAAATGTACGTTTCATCTCAGGTTACTGAAGAAAAAAACTAAATTTGATGTTCAGTATTTCAAGCACAGCTTATTTTGATGATTTGAATGTGTAATATGTATAATAATCTACTGAACAAAACTAACAGTAGGACTATAGAAACTAAATAAATTAACACATTTTATAAGCGATTATAAAATAAAATAATAATTATCATGATAATAAAGAAAAGCTTTCTGTTACTCTGGATTGTGTCTTATTCTGCGGAGCGCAGACTTTGCTGACTAATCAGCTCTCTGATGTTGATCGATGCTTCGCTGTGATCTGTCCCACAAGGTGCACAGCAACATCGACGTATGAACATACAGTACTTTTACTTTTAGTACTACACATAGAGGCGATGGGTCATTTAGGGCAAGTGGGGCAAATCCCCAAACTCCTGGCAGCACTAAACAGTGTGGTTTCATTTGTACTGAGAATCTTTCAGTAAATGAATACACTTCTGGATTAATGCATGACATGTTAACGTTATTCTGCTCATTAAGGCCAGTGCCTCGTTAGAAGAGTCATTGTGTTTTTCTTTATTATAATGGCTGAAAAGGCCACTTTTTCTATACGAGCCTTCGCTGACACAGACAAGTGGTTAGAGTGTGGCGAAGGAGCAACACGCAGGCCCAAGGACTTTGCAATTGAACACAGAAAGCAAAAATCTGATGCCAAGGTGGGCTGATTCTCTGTTTCCCACTGCTTTTGTATTGGCTATTTGTCAGGTGCGGTTGTCATTCTTTGTTTGTAGTTTGCAGAAGTTAATATTTCATTTAAAGAGGAGACTTATTAAACTGCAACCACCATAAAGCAAGTAGATTATCTTCAAAAGGGCACATTTAACTTTTTTTTCCTCTTTTGTGCAAGTGTTGTGAAAGCATGATTGTTTTGCTGGTGTCAGGTGTCAAGTTGTGTGCAGTTACACAGTATTTCTTAGCGTCTGTGTGTGCTTTTTGTTTTTTTTTCAAAATGAGGCTGTTGTGTAGTCGCTCTAAGGGCCTCCTCACACGGCCTTGCAAGGACTTAAAAGTCCCGTACAGCACAGGAGCTCTTGTGTGGCTTTGCCCCTCCAAGCTTGCTTCAGAAGATCAGATATTTAAGCCCATGTCTCTCATGGAAAACCATAGACTGGCTTAAGTTTGTGTCGCCTCTCTAGAAGAGAACTCTCAATATATCCTTGGAAGTGTCTTTGTAATTAATACATCATCTGGTTGGACAAACCTGAATATGTGAAACAGATTCACCATAGATGGAAATAACTTCAAGCTTCTCGATGAAACACAAAACGAAGCCCTTTTCACCACTGAAACTAACCTGCTTTGAAGGATCTGTCCCAAAACACCTGGCAGGAGAGGCTCAGTGTGTTGACCATCCGAGGGATCAGCAGCTGCTGGTTCAGTAACCGTGGCCATGGATGCAGCTGGGTTCGTTAGCTGGACTCGGTTAGCTCCCGATCATCAAGCTGGCGCTTTCAGCAGGACCAGTGGCAGCTTCAGGTTCTGTAGAAGTGAGAATAGCATCAGTCGGGCTTCTGTTAGATAGCTTTTGGTTGTCTTGAGATTAATACTGCCACACGAAACACTTACAAAACATTTTTGGAGTACGTGAAGTTACAAATGTGGTTCTTTCTAACACAATGAAAAGTATACTGGAGCCTCCAAAGTAAGGGGACTGCACTAATATAAAAGTGTGGCCTGATAAAGAGACTCCGCTGAAGGAAACCAAATGCCGAATTTGTGCGCAGCCAAATGAAGATGAACCATCTCTTCGCTTTCCAAGAACTTTCAGGGCTCCACCTTCCTGGCTTTTAGAGTCCTTCTCGATGCTTATGCCAGGGGACAACACTTTGCACAATCCAATTCAAAAAACGGACCACTGGGTCAGCTGAAGTCATCTATGCTCTTGTTTGGATCAAGTAGAAAGTTAGAAATATATATATATATATATATATATATATATATATATAAAGGCAGCAAATTGCAAACTGGCCGATACAGTCCACGATGGAGCCGTGGAGTAACCATTACAGCAGTAGTTACGAATAAGGCATCCATCATCATCTCAAACACTGAGCAGTAATTTTTTTTGTCGCTGTAAACTAGTTTGTTGAATCCTTTCCTACTCCAGTACCTGACTGCTTGGAAAAACCTTGGCCCATAGGGAATAAAGTAAAGACTAGAATCAGAGCTCGCCTTTGGGAAGACCATCCAGTCTCTGCTCTTATCCACAACTTGGAGCAGGTTTTGCTGACGCTGTCATAAAATCATAGTAACATCTCACAACCTCAGTCATAAGTTTGCCCACGGGAAAAAAATCATCAATTTTTTGGGTTTAGTTGATTTCATTCGGTTCATTTTGTCTCCTGGATGTCACGGTGAATCCAGTTGTTGCGTGTTTGCCTTTATGCATGTGGATTCTCTCTTTTATTCCTCTTCGGCTCTCCTCCCTCTAGCATTGAATTCAAATGTGTCGGGGTCAAAGGCCACTCATTGTCTCTTTCTATTCAAAAGAGAAGTCATTTCTGACACAGAGCACCGCAGCAACAAGAGTGACCGTCTCGCTTGCTTACTGGGGGTTTTTACAGTATCGCTACATTTCGGATGCATTCTTTACACTGCTCCTTTACACTGTTTGCCTCTTTAGTGAGCTGTGTACGTGGTTAGTTCCACAACGTGAACATCTCTCAAATGTCACCAAACATCAAGAACAAAAAGATGAATATATTCTGTGGCTGTTATAAAGAAAAAGACAGACTGTGAAATGTGCAGTGGAGTGAGACATGAAAGGTCCCAGACTTGATCTGACATTGTCATTCATTCAACTCAAATAAAAACCTGTATACTTGAATATTCTTTGTAACAACTAAATTCACAAATACAGCACAACACAACCAGCGTAATATCCTTGTAAAGAGAAACATTCAAAATAAGATACTGTTTAAATTACCAAACGTCCCTCACTGTCCCCTCTCTCTCTCTCTCTATCATTGCCCAGAGGCTTTCTCTTCCCTCAGATAGAGGCCAGCATGAGATACAGCTCGTCCTTCAACTCGGAGATTTACAGCACGGCTCACACACTTATTCAATTCATCAACAAGCTACAATGCATACACATTCAGGCACTGATCTGGTGGACAGCGATGCTACCTTATAACCATGTGCAAACACCAAAAAATATGAGGGTTTTTGGACAATCTAATACACAAAGAAGGTTTTGAAAGCATGCTATTTGTTTACTTAGCGCTTCCTTTCATGCTGAGGTTGAATGGAGGCTAACGTCAATCAAAGCTCCGGACCTTACTTGTGTACTGCTAACTCCCAGTCTTTGCCCCTTATTATAACACAAGTTAATTGAATCTCAGTCCAGCACTGGCTTCCACATGATTCTGTGTGTATAAAGGTACAAAAGTGATGGAGCAGGTGCAGCAATATTTGCACTTAGTGTATTTCCACTGAATATCAGTTTGCTCTGGTCAGACATTTAAGAGAATATTTCTAGCTTTGTAAACCCCCTTTCATTTAGCGCCGGGCCGTATTCCTATCTTCCTGTTTTCAAAAGATTCCTCTTTGACCCACATATACCAACAACAGAGAAAGACTTCAGTCTGCGCTCCAGCATACCGTTTTCCACGCCTGCTAAAGATACACCAAGAAATGGGATATGGACAAAATGGCCCTGACCTCAGACATGACTGCACACTAAAAGGAGAGGAATGCATCTTTGTCCATAACAGACTGTTGAACACAGGGATCACAACATATTTATGTGTAATGGTTTGCAGAGGTGGTCAACTCACATGGTGGTGGAGTAATTGCCGTCATATTTCTTCAACGGCTGAAACATGGCAATAAGAATTTACTAGCTAAAGACTCTGTGTGTACATGTTTGTGTGTTCCTCTGTGTAAAAGATGGCAGCAGCCTGTTTTTGGTGCTCAAAGCATCATCGACACATAGGCATACAAACACATGTGGTTTCACTAACTGGAAGAATAATGGATCAGAAGGCCTTTTGCCCCAAATTATTAATGACAAAACTGTGTTATATCGCACAATGAATGGACTGAATTACCTGCTGTTAAATATTAAACAACAGACAGCAGCCGTTAAGCTAGCTTAGCTCAAAGACTGGGAACAGGGAAAAACAGCTAGCCTAGCACTGTGTGAAGTTGACAGTGTAATTTGTGTAAATTGTTTCTTTAACAAAGCAAAACCGTGAACCAGAGAGGTGTTCTAAAGAAGACCTCTGATATATTTTTCAGCTAAAACAAATCTGCTAAAGACAAGGGACATGACAAGAGCCTGTGGTGCTCATATAGCAACCACAAATGTTAAGCTAACAATACAGTTAGCTAATTCAGTAGTATTTTATTAAATAACCTGCTTGTCTGAATATAACCGTGGGTCATTGATTCCTCTTATAAATTACATAGCATTTTACTCAGTATACAGCCAGTGTAAAAACTGTTGGAGCTATCTTAGCTAATTTGTCAATGGCACCATCCAGTTTTATGAAAAGATGTGGTTAAACACTTTTGGAATTTGCTTTCTTGTGGAAGTTAGATTAGAAGAACGATACCACTCATGTACTTGCCTGTTAAATATGAAGCTACAGCCAGCAGCCGTTTAACTAGGTTAGCTCAAAGGCTGGAAACAGGGAGAAACAGCTAGCATGAAGAGCAGGCTACATCTAAAGCTAACTTTTTAGTTCATAAAAAGAAAGCAAACTGAACCAGAGATGAGTCATGAGGAGGACCCTTTTTTTCCCTGCTAAACCAAATCTTCTAAAGACTATGATGAGAGCCAACACATTGCCGGTTGGTAGCATAGCAGCCAAAACATTAGAGCTTACCATGCTTAGCTAATTTATTTGCTAGACCGTGCTGGTCCTGTCATTCATCCCTCTAATAAATTACATAAAGGTTTACCCAGTGTACAGTTAACTATAAACTGATGGAATACATGGCCTTGTATTGTCAATGAACTAATTAGAAGTAGGCCTATTTGAGTTGAAGCTGAATCCTGTTGTTTTATTACCGGAGTATGACATTGTTTTCATTTGAAATGAACTAGAAATATTTGTTCATTTGAAAATGTACCGGCCAGGTTACTCTCATTGGTACACACTGTATGGTACAAAGAACTACAATGATGGTGTCAAACTTTTTGGTCACATTTCACATACCTTTGGCCATACAGAATAATCTCTCTATCAAAAGTGTATGCTCAATGTGCAAACATGTTGACAGAAGTGTAGTCTCAGTATGTTGCTTCCACTGTTCATGATATTAAAGGCAACCAAGTCAAATGGTTTCTGCTGTGCTAGGTGTTATGGCTTCTAAGGACATAGTTTCTTTATGCTGATATTATATATGTATTCTGCACTAGACTGTAAATATGGTTGAAGATTTGCCTAAAGAGCAATACACGTATGGCTAAGGGTCATTTAGAAGATAAGCTAAAGTGTGTAGCCTAATGTCATAGACTGTTACATACAGTTTGAGATTAAGAGTTAATTCTGTTACTTATTTTCCTATTTGTTGGTAATTTTTAAACTCATCCATTTTGAGCATGTAACAAACATAGCTGTTAAATCGTATCTTCTACTTCAATTTAATCACTCTTTGGGCACTTCAAGAACAGTCCCCATTTTTCCATGGATTGGAGAGCCATGTCACAGGAAATTGAAATTGCAAAGGTTTGACATCATATTTTCTTTTACAAAGCAGGCAGCTCCTCATATCTGTGAAGCGGTACTTGAGATAAGGATAGCGCAATTTCAGCACAATTGGCAGAGGACTATTTCCTCAAAGCAAGAGCATGTATTTCACTTATTTAGTTGAGCACACATTTCTCACAGATCTGAAAATTATGAGCATTGTCTGAATGTGTGCAGTCTCAACCTAGTCTGACTGATTTAAAATACAAATGTATTTTCACTGAAGTGTTAGAGTAACAGGAGCCTCTGAGGGATGTCTCATTTTGCACTAATGATTACATTAGAGTGTATATCTAAATAATACAAGAAATGGGTATTTTGTAAATGTGCACATCTAATTTAAACAAAAATAGCAATTGCTTTTATTAAGCTGTAAAATCTTGGTCAATACAAACAATCAGAGACAAAAATCTAACAATTTGTCAAATTGCAATCTTGTCTCTGCACTGGAAACGAGACGTAACAGTGTGGTACAGGTCTACAGGCCTACAGGACACACACACTCAGTGAATTTCATGCGAGACAGTTCAGCAACAGTTGAGTTACGTGAGCTTATGCATTAATATTTAATATATTTACGTATAATTCACAGACGATTCACAGGAGGGGAGTGTGGTGCATCTAACTGAAGAATCAAGTGGTTTAGGTCTCTATGCAATGTTTTCTCGCTCTCTTAAAAGCACATTTATTTACAGTATAAAATCTCCTTGGCCACCACTTATACTTAACCCACCTTAGATATTAAAATGTATCATATTACACCCAACATGGACATGTGAGGTAGGTATTTTAGTCCAAATCAGGCTCGTTAATGAAGGCAATAACCAGCAGTTCATTATTATACAAAGAATTAGATGAGCAAATAACATGTTGTGTTGCACACCTGTAGCAGGTGAGCAGGGCAGAAAGAGGCTATCCACTGTATTGCTATGACGATAAAACATTTGAAAAACAATATAGTGGCCTGAAATATTGACACAGAAGTGGTTGAGGTACTAAACACTGTCTGTACCTATCTGTCCATGATCAGTGACATTTTTATCTAAAGAGCACTAATCTGATACACATACCAAAGCATCACTGAGTCCAAAGCAGATTATATGAATTCCTCCAGTTCTGTATATTCACATTTGTGGCCTTTCCCTTTTATTGGTCCCTAAATAACTACGTATGTCCATACACACTGCCATATAATCACTCCATCAAAAGGCATCACCTTCTGAGGTCATCTGTGCTAACTATGCACTCAACATACTAATGCATTTGAATTAAATACCAAGTGTCATTATGTCGAACAGTAAAGCACTATTTCTTTCAGCTGTCATATAAACACACAAAACCGATTTGCCCTAAAAAATAGAAACGGATGCCCCCGAGACATTTATTTTGAAAACTAATTTTACATTACTTTAGGTTGCATTTAGATAAACAAGCTTCCTTTAAAAGCAACTATATCTGTATACTTATACCCTCTCTAACTCTTTAAAAACCTCTAATTTAAACCATTTAAGGCATGTAAGTTAAAAGATTTTACGATTCCTCTATACCAAAATTATATTAACATGAAGAAATTTGACTTCTGAAAATAAAAAAATAGACAAAGGAGTAAAGGTAAAGGAAAATAAAATGTGTTGCATATGTTGAATACCACACAAAGAAAAGATATCCAGTACTCAGATACACTAATGTTGCTCCTGCCTTCCTCCTACAGATCCTCCCCGGTGTCCCTCTCTTCCCTCTCAGGGTCCCCTGATGTAGAAGAAATGGAAATGCATGCAATCAGGATTCAACACATGAGGCTTCTATGATATAAATTCAGGACCACAGAGGTGACTGAATAATAACATTAATGAAATTTTTACATTGACTAAAAGTCAGAGTTCCCCTTCATTAATTTTGCACTCACTCTTTCCTGCTCCTCAGCCAACAAAGCTTCTTATGACCACATGGGTTATTTTCAATAAATCACATAAACGTAAACTACAAGTTTGGGATAATGTTAACATTGTGTGAGTGAATGTGCATCATCAGGTAGATAAGAGCTCGTAAGTGCAATCAATGCCTTTCAAATAAGGAAGACAAAACCGAAGGAAATACTGATTATCTGCTAAAATTGCCGCTGGCTGCAGCCAGCTGTCGTGCTGCTAATCTTTTTTACATCTGAGGGCTTTGTATTTGAGTAAAAACACACAGACATATAAATAATATCTTTATCTGCTGTTCCCTCTGTGGATAAATTGAAGATGCTGGATTTAGTTTGGATGCTGGATGTTGGATAAAGATGGACTTGATCCGCCCGTAAGAGAAAAAGAGAAAATACAGGATTTTCCTTGTTTCATGTGAGAGTACATACAATAGGAAAAAAATGTTGGAAATGAATGATATATCCAGTAATTCTGCATCATGTAACCGTATTGCTTGTACATGATTTACAAAAAAACTGGAAGTGAAGTCTACGGTGGCCAAGAAGAGCAAACATGCTTCACTAGGAGAAAAGGGCTGCAAATTCAAGTATACATACAAAAAAATCGCCCACCAAAAACTACAATAAAAAAAAAACCTGCTGCAAAAATAATTTCTTCATAAAATGCAATTTACTAAAATCCAGTTGCAAGTAGCGCCCCCTATAGGCATTTTTTAATTTTCTGCGCATTTCCATCATTGCATTTTTTTTCGGACTTTCGAATATGTTTTCTAATTTGCATTGTTTCTGAATCTGCAGCCCGCTTCTCGTAATTGGGTGGTTGTAGCATGTTGGCCATTGTCGGCCGCTGTAGCAATATTTTATGCATTAATTGAATGATATATTTTGTTGCAGCTTGTTGGCAATTGTCGGCCACCATAGGAATAATTGCTGCATTGATTTAATGATATATTTTGTTGCAGCTTGTTGGCCATTGTTGGCCACCATAGAATAGTGATACATTGATTTAGTAATCCATTTTGTTGCAGCTTGTTGGCCCTTGTTTGCCACCGTAGAGGTTAGTAATGCATTGATTTAATAATCAATTTTGTTGCACCTTTTTGGCAATTGTCGCCCACCGTAGAAATAATTGCTGCATTGATTTAATGATATATTTTGTTGCAGCTTGTTGGCCATTGTTGGCCACCACAGAATAGTGATGCATTGATTTAGTAATCCATTTTGTTGCAGCTTGTTGGCCCTCGTTGGCCACCGTAGAAGTAAGTGTCGCGTCGATTAAATAATGTATTTTTTTGCAGCTTGTTGGCCCTTGTTTGCCACCGTACAGGTAAGTGACACATTAATTCAATAATCCATTTTGTTGCAGCTTGTTGGCCACCGTAGAAATAAGTGATGCATTGATTTAATAATCCATTTTGTTGCAGCTTGTTGGCCCTTGTTGGCCACCGTAGCAGTAAGTGACGCATTGCTTAAATAATTCAGATTCACTTTTTCTTTCTGTAAGCAGCAAACGTCTTTATTTCTATAACTGTCAAAGACTTCCCATCCAAACCTGACATCTTCTTATTTGACCGTGAATAGCGCTTTCCTCCAGAGCCTCACATTGTTATTGTACAGGATGGCCTTCTTCCTGGGACATCTCTCCTTTAAATCAGCTTTGGGATCTCATAGACTTGCACTGATTTCCTTGTAGGCCTTTGTGCTCTTAAGAAGTGATCACCCTCCTTCAATGCCCCGTGGATTAAACAGGGCTGGCCGGTTCACTCCTCCCTCACTCGGCTTCACGACCACTCTACCTTTGTAGCCAATAAAAGACTAACTAGAAAAGAATGAAGCGATGGGAGAATCAATCTACTGGAAGCCTCCCCACAGTTTTCTCATCATTTCTCGTGTCGTATGTCATCTTGGATTGTAGCACAAAAAGCAAAACTCAGTATGAGGGATGGTTTCTCGGCTATTCAATGTTCAGAGAAGCCAGAGCGTGAAAGGGTTTCAGGAGGAGTGTGAGGTAAGTTGTGTTTAGGAGTTAAGTGGAGTGTGGAGTTGTTTGCGGATCAGAAATGACAGCTGTGTCTCCATCACAGCCACGCAGGTAGATAAATGTTTGCTTTATCTTTCTTCCATGATAATGTTCTATAAACATATAGCTTTTAAATGCTTTATGTAGAAGGCACCAAAGCCCATTCACATTATTGATATTTTCTGATTAGGCACTCAGAACTAATGTACTACTCAGAGGCAATTATGCATCAGCTATAGTATACAATTCTTCATCATTAATTCTCATGCTAAAACACTCACTGAAATATGTATAAATAGTGTAGAAATCTCCGGTGTGTAAGGAAAAACAATGTGGGAGATAATGTTTCCATGGTGTAGTGATGGTGAGGTTACCAGTGTGACACATTTACACACATGCTGACACATTTATTAATTAAAACAGCCCACATATAAAACTATGATTTTGTATGCACATATATCCATTAAACATCTTTATTTATGTGGATGTTTTATGTATCAGTAAACATGCATTCTCTATCTGCATGCTGCAGTTTTACTTTATAGGAAAATATGGCAAAAAAAAGTGGATTTCTCAGCATAATAATAATTTACAATTTGCTTCAGGCTTTGCCCCTGAAATGTGAGTATGAACATAATGTTTTTTCAAAGCTATTAATAATAATCCAAGTGGCATTAAAAGGCTTCCTCTATTATTTTTCGTATGTCTGCTACAGTAAAGCACTATTGTATTTCATTTGGTCCGCTCGGCTCTACAGTGCGACTGCTCCATATCAGGGGATGAAGCTGTCTGTTCAGGTGATTGACACAAGCCTACATTAAGAGGTGGTTTTGGAAATTAGTCCGTGGAGACCCTTTGGAGCCGAGCCGGAGAAGGAGGGCCGTCTCTGAGAGGAGCCGTGCCTTTTTAACCCCGCTCATTGGTATGCCGATGCGCGAGTGGCGAGCTGCTCTCTAAATGGCTGAGGCATCCCGGCTGGTACCCCCTCGACACGTTCCTGCACAGACAGACCCCGTGGAGAGCTGCCAACAATATGCAGCCCAGAATCCGCAAATTACAATGGGCCCAATTAATAATCACATAGTTAGTTCATATTTTATGTCTTATAGAGAGCTCAGCAGAACAAAGCGTCCATCTGAAATTTATCGCCTGATTTTTTTTCCTCCTCACATTTACCAAGCTGTACCATAACACTCTGAACTTTTTGTTTTCTTTTCCTTCTAATGCTAGAATTTGGGATTCTTTTTAATGATATGGTAGCTTGACCATTCTTTCACCCTCTATCTAATTCACTATTATGGGCAGATGTGTAAAAAATACATAATAATGGGACCACTAAGGGATGGATGGTCATGAAATTTGAATGAGTCTGTCATGGAGGGATACACCATGAAATAAGACATATACTTAAATCAGTGAAGCAGCGCTTTAGAGTCAGTTTTTCACCAGTTAAGCCTCCAAAAAACATGGAGTAGTTTAGTTACCAGTTTGAATTTGTGTATTAGGAAATTTTGCAGAATAAAGCATATTAATATTGCATTAATTTCATCTAATTTGACACAAGACCTTCACTTTCCATCATCCTCTCATCCATGTGCATACAAATTTCCCTCTGAAAAACATGCAATTTAACAAGTTGTTTTCATTCATATGAAACGTGTATGTGTACGCCAATATAATGTAAATCTAATCTCACTTTGTCTTCAGCGTTTTGTTATACATTACATCTTATAGTACAGAATCAGCGCGGCTCTCTCCATGTCAGTGATGAGCAATTTTCAGACTTTGACGTGTTCATTTAAAGTTGTTAATCAGATGTAAATATGCAAAGTGGCTTCCCAGGGGCTCCCTTTGAAATGCAAATACAGGGTGCAAACAAAGGTGGGGTTGGATATAGGTTCTGATGCAGCAAAAATCACGGAGGTGTAATACCGTTCATATCTCATTAAAATATGAAAGACGGCGGCTATGTTCCCTCAACCTTTTATTAATGGACTCGCTGTGATTTGGGAGTTTTGTGATGAGATTTGACGTTTTTTAAGTTTCGTTTCCATCACTCAAATACTAGAAGGATCAATCTCTCTCTCTCTCTCTCTCTCGATCTGATACAGAATGTATGTAACCTCTACCTTGTATTTTAAATAGTAGATCTTATAAATGTGGCACAGAGAAGCGTTTGAAATCGGGTGGGAGGTTTGTGGGAGGTTTTAAGTGATTGTATGAAGGCAATTTATGAAAAGTGCCCCATTATGCGTTATGCATTATATTAACCTGTTATTACTTGTATAATTTCTGTTTCTTGTATTATGTGTTCATATGTAGATACTTTATAGTAGATAGGCTACTCTCGTTAAAAGGTTTTCTGCTGGCTTACAGTGAACTCAGTGGGAAGTCTTAAAGATCTTTAAAACCTAAATGTAACAGATAGATGTTGAGGTTTGCTGTGTGTTTCTGATGTTATATTGGGTAGATTTTCACATTTATACTTTCCCAGTCTTAAACAATGAAGAAAATCTGGAGTTGTTGAGTTTGAAGAAGTAAATTCAGACCTCATTAGCGCTTTCTTCAACTCCACTTCAGGTTAGCTGCTAAAGCAAGAAAATGTGGAGTTGTGGAGTTATATGAAGCTGGTTTACTAGATCTATGTAGCACGTTCCTCCGTATTGTGTCTGAGGCTAGCAGCTAAAGCTTCATTTGCTGCTTACAGAATAACACATCTACAGCAAAACATTCTTGGTTGTTGAAATCTTTTACAACGAAGGAAAATAAAAATAATCTGGGGTTGTAGAGTTCAGAGAAGTGGGTTTACCAGCCTCTGTTGCCGATTGCTTTTGTACTATTCCTGAGGCTAGCTGCTAAGCTACAGTGGTTGCTCCAACAAAACATTTTGGTCCTGTTGTAAGCCTTTACATGGAACTAAGAAAATATGGGATTATTGAGTTTGAAGATCCAGACCTCTGTAGCCCAGTCTTCAATACTGCTTGAGGCTAGCTGCTAAAGCTATATTAGCTGCCATCAAAACACTAAGTAAACATTCATGGTTGTGTTGAAAGATTCTACAAGGAAGAAGACTGAAGAAAATCTGGGGGTCTGGAGTAATAAGAGAGTTTACAAGACTACTCTAGCCCTTCCTCAACTCTGACTGAGGCTAGCTGCTAAAGCTACATTAGCTGCTACCAGCACAACACATCTCCTACAAAACGATCATTGGTTGTGTTCAAAGCTTTTACAGGCAAGAGAATGAAGAAAATCTGGGGTTGTGAAGTAAGAAGAAATTAGTTTAACAGATATCTGAAGTTTGTTCCTGCGTGACCTACTGAGCTCGGGTCTAGCTGTTACCAAAACACTGCATGTCCTAATAAACATACTTGGTCGTGTTGAGCTTTCAAGGAAGAATACTGACAAAAATTTGGGGTTCTGGAGTTATAATAGCCTAAGTGAGTTTACCATACTGTCGACCTTCCTCTGACTGAGGCTAGCTACTAAAGCTACATTAGCTGCTACCAGCACAACACATCTACAACATGATCAAGGTTGTGTTCAAAGCTTTTACAAGAAGGGAGAATGAAGAAAACCTGGGATTGTGAAGTAAGTAGTAGTGAGTTTAACAGATCTCTGAAGCCCGTACTCTGCTTGAGGTTAGCTGCTAAAGCTGCATTAGCAGCTTGCATACCGGTGATAACAAATCTCCAATAAAATAGCTTGGAGTTTATTTTCCAGACTGCTGTGGTCTGTCCCTTAACTCTGTGCGTGAGCAGCTGCTAAAGCTACATTATCTTCTACCGAAGCAACACATCTCTTAAATAACGATAGCTGGCCGGACAGAGAATAAGTGAGGGGAAAAAACATTTCTAAAAGACTAAAGACCATGACTGTATGTGGCATTATTTGCAACATAGTGATAGAGCGAGAGAGATACACAGACAGTTAAATTCAGCACTGCAACTTGCCACTGGTCAGCCAAAACTTTGTTGATGATTTCCACTACTCTCTCATGTCTACACATTTCCAATTTCAGGAGGAAAATTGGGATTCCTGAGTGTCTGAAGTACCATTTTCTGACTCTGTGGAGTGGAAAATAGGATTCAATTCCTGTTCAACACCTCTTCATTAACTAACCACCAAAAGCCAGCCACAAAAAGTGCTTGTATCAAAGAACTTTGATAACTGCATTTCCATGCTTCTTAAAAACATTTTTGGGTGAGTATTTCACAGATGTTCTAATGCTTTGTATAACAAAAAAAGACAAGGTGAACTGAAACACTAGAAAAGTCAAGTTTTGTGTAATTATTCATTGTGCCTTTTGCAGAGACTGGCAAACGCAATTTTGTTTGAACAGAGTAACCCTGACCAATCCCTCTGGAGAGGTGTTCCAGCTCCCGGTGTGTACAGCCACTTAACCACACTCGCAGGCATTAGCCACCCATGACTTTACTGCCAATCCACATTCGACACCCACTGTACTCCCCCATTAAAATTTTACAGGTCAAAAATTTAAAAAGCAGTTAAAGAAATGTTCTTTTTCATTACATGTGACAAAAAAACGAGTAGGTCAGCCTGTGGCATAATAGCACGGTAATTAGAGCCTCAAGCTTTGATAAAGTGTGACTGTAAATCAATGTAAGACTAATTAATCAATATTTTAATTATTAGACCTTTTAATGAGCGTTTTGTTGAATTCCCCTGGATCTTGCTGCCATTTTGGCCTCCTCTGTGATCATTAGCAGGAACACTGAGGTTTTTCCTATGCTGAATGTGCCATCATCTCGCAATGAACAGTGACATCAAAGAGCTTTAATTCTTGGCTTTCTTACTCTTGATGCTAAAGCGAGCCAAGAATTAAAAGCTCTGCCCAGATGTCTTGTTCCTCTGGATTCCCGTTTCTGACTCAGTCATCTGTATCATCATGACTTCTCACTAATTACATTCTTTTGTTGTCACCCACCCAAGTCATATAACTGCTTGTCTCAAAGAAGACACTCGTAATAAAATATAATAACATTTGAAGTCTCTCTTTATGGTACATTTACAGTGTACAGGTTGAGTTTATTTAGAGCCGCAAAACCAGCGTGTGGTTGGATACTGTTCCCTGTATGTGATTATACAGAGGCGCTGCTCCTTCATAGGCAACTTTGAAACATAATGACAAAAGAGTTCATCTCTTTGTACATAGTAATTACACCAGATTGTTTCTAATGTAGAGTTAAATACATCTCTTGTCCTGTCTTCAGTTTGTTTATGCTGAAGCTCTTCTCGGCTGTAAATAAATCCTGTTAACTTGTTTAAAACTTTTTCACTTAATAATTTTAAAATGATATAGGGCGGATTAAACCAATTAGATATTACTATCTGCATGACTATGTTATTTTTCATTGCATATGGTCATAAAATGTTTCATATAGATCTCGTACACCAATCAGCCATAACATTATGACCACTAACAGGTGAGGAGGACATGGCACCAGGATGCACTATGGGAAGAAGGCAGGCCGGCAGAGGCACTGTGATGCTTTTGGTGATGTTCTGCTGGGAAACCTTGGCTCCTGCCATTCATGTGGATGTTACTTTGACACGTACTACCTACCTAAACATTGTTGCTGACCAAACCTCTATTTACAGACTCTACATAAAAATATAGAGTCTGTAGACATGGACATGGATTTCCGGGAAGGCAAGTGTTCTATTTGAACTACGCTTGTAGTCTGACCAATCACGTATCAGTAGGCTGGCAGGAAAAACAGTCCACAAGGAGAGCAAAAGCAGGTGGAACGTAATCCGCCGTAATGCCAACCCAGCTCCCATCAGATTCAGCGTCATCTGACGACGATTAAGCTTCTTATTAAGCTCTATAAACAGACATCTGCATGTAAGTTCAGCTAACAATCTGCTCTAGATCTAAAATTTAACTTGAGATGAATTCCTGTGACACTGTGTCACGAAAGCCGCTCAGCATTCAGATTTCCCGACGTCCTCGAATGCATCAGATCGATCCGACCTCCGTTCAACAAACAAGCATTTTAAAAGTTTTCATCTCCTCTTGAGGAGCAGACCAAGAACACCCAGTCATGGAAACGGTATTCCCTAACAGCGGTGGCCTCTTTCAGCAGGATAATGTGCCCTGCCACACTGCAACAATGGTTCAGGAATGGTTTGAGGAACACAACAACAACTTAATTCCCCAGATCTCGTTCCAATTGAGCATCTGTGGGATGTGCTGGACAAACAGGTCTGATCCATGGAGGCCCCACCTCGCAACTTACAGGACTTAAAGGACCTGCTGCCTGATACCTCAGCACACCTTCACCATCCGTACCTCGACTGGTCAAGGCTGTTTTGGTAGCAAAAGGGGGACCTACACAATATTAGGCAGGTGGTCATAATGTTATGGCTGATCAGTGTACTCGATGTGTTTAAAGATATATATGATCGGCTACAAAATTTAAAATGTTAATAATTCACTCGTTCATTTCATACTCAATGGTACTATTTTTAAAATCATGTGAGGGGATGAATGCGTAAGATGTGCATCTCAATGATGTTTGAGGTTTTTGTGATTTATTGCAGTGAAATCGCAAAGATTCTGAGATTGTCGGGTTCGACTGGTTTAGAGAAGTGAGGACAATCAGGTGAGAAAGAATATGACTATGTCAGGTTTTTATCCTGTTCAAGCAGTGGCTCCAGGGTCGCACAGAATTATAATTATGCCTAGTTTACACACCATCAGGTATGCAGAATTTAAAAACCTTTATAACAGCTTTCTTTGTCGTTGCACTTCATCCGCACAAAGAAAATGCTAATCATTTTAGCCTCCAGTATCTACAGTTGAAGTTGTGTCAACCGTCAAGAGTTGCTCAAAATCTACAATTTCAAGTGTGACCTCTGACCCTGAACTAACAGTGAGTACATACACACACTAGACCAAAGACTAGAATACAAGGGAACATGGTATATTCATACAGGCAGCAGATTGAAGGGTGAATCTGATTACAAAGACAACAATTGTTAAAGTGTAACACGTCAAGAGGGGTTAAGTATCATGACAGCATCCAAGTTTAGCTTGTGCAGTTGCCATGGTTAGTAACATGCATGCAGCTGTGTTATTGCACTTTCAGGCATTATTGCATTCGCTTGGTTTCACCAGTGCAGCTTTGTGTTAATGTAAGTGTCGCTCCTTTCTTTAACTGTTTGTGTATGTTGGAAATTGTTGCCCATGCTAACACACTGGCTATGTTTTTATTTGGAAGATAAGGGACACTCAAGAAGGGCACTGTTGTATCGTTATTGTAAAGATTTTGTTCCATTAAACTTCAATTTCCACTTAATATTATTCCATATTCTAGTTTCCAATAGTATATTCAGAGGTACAAAACTTGATTCCAGTGTAAGTACGATGTCAAGTTATTTAAAGGGAGAAACCAGCTGTGAGACGCAGTAATGTGTGAATATTAGTTGGGAAACTCAGTTACAGCGCCTCAATCAAAGTACAAATAATAATTATGTACAAATGTAAATGATAATGGTGACATTGAAAGAAATAGTCATATAACAGGTTATTCATTAACTATCTTACAAGCCCATGTCTTGTCAAGACGAAAAACACATAAACTGTGGTCTGAATGTAAACATGTACTCACCGCCAACATTGGTCCCTTTCATTAAGACAAGTCACAGTAGTCGAATCACAGGTGTAAACAATTTAATTAATGAGGGCTGATTCCATTTAGATGAAGATCCAGTTAGATTGTACTCTATCTGTCAGCTCACTGTCACGCTGTCATTAGTTAGTGGGACTACTTAATTAGTGACACCTGTGCATGTCCTACTACAACAAGTTAGAGTGCACTGTAACACACAGTATCACAACTTAATACATGTAACTGATACAATTACACTAGATTACAACTGAATGTACATTGTTAATGTTCACAGAGACTGTTCAAGGTTTATTTACACCTGTCTCACAAGTAAGAGTCCTTTATTTATAATTAATTTAGTGACATAAATAAGTGAACAAATAATTAGTTAATGTTTAATTCACGCATGACATATTACAGATTCCTGTCAAGTCACTGTTGATTTAAGTAATTAGTACATATGCATCAAGTTAGCTAGATTTTAGTTGTACTTTTATAATTGTATTAATTTATCAATGTTTATTATGTAAATGTCTACATGTACATTTATATACATGAGATTACAACTAGTTTATTTAAAACAAAGCTTGTGCAGTATTTCTATGAGCATTGGTAGGGTTGTGCTTTCAGAGAGTCAAAGCAGATACATACGTATGAGGTAACTGATTTAACACCTTAAAGCTCCAGTGAGGAGTTTTTTGATGGTTATGAAACAGACTGAAATTAATTCTGATGACTCTCTATGAGCTACAAAAGCAAACCAGACCATCAATGACAAGATTGATTATTTCTATATAGTTATTTTTAATGCCTGAAACTGCTGATGGGGGGGTAGGTGTCAGACGAGGCAATTAACTGCATGCTGCCTTTGTTTACATTTTCCAGAGCAAAGATTTAAATTGAGTGATACATATGACTGTTAAAGAAAGCAGGATGAGATGTTTTCTTAAAAAACACCACTTAAGGATGTACATGGCAAAATCAGCAAAGATATGAGGTATGGCTTTGTCCACAGGGGGCGCCAAAATCAACGCAAATTGTCTTCCATCAATCCCAATGGGTCGTACATTATTTAAGAATTACTTAATAATGATAATGTATATAATTTTTACCCTTAATGTCAATAATTTCTAAAAAACAAAACAAAGCTCAACTACATAAGTTAAAGTCAATATACAACAATTCACATATAATTATGATGACAAGTAACAACAAATCTATTAAATCATATTAAATATGCACATCATCCTTGTTGATGGATGTGTTGAGGTTTCCTGTCAGGTTAAATCTTACATATCTGAAGTGATTTCTGCAGGAAGCCAATCACTGCACAGTTACTCTGCAATAACTAGCTCCTTCCCTTTGGTTATTCACAGGGCTTTAGAGTCTTCTAAGAGTTTGGGGGGTGGAGGGGGGGGTCATATTAGCAGGGCTATGAAGTGGAAGAACAAGCAAGGTTAATGAGGAAGAGTAGACAGAGCAGTGCTGACACCGGTGAAAGAAGAGAGGTGAAACAGGGATTCCTTTGTTTTTGATACTTGAAACAAAGAAAACGCACATACTGCAGTGTAATGCTCACATTTAATGCAATCACACATGTTCACAAACACTTGTATCATTATGATTTGCCGGTGGGATGTGCTTCCCTAAATGGGATTATACAACTCGTCTGAGTGTGGCCAGCGAGTGTCAAGCTACATCTTAACCACGACGGGCAGAACTGTGTGGAGCTCATCTCCGCTCAGGCAGAACTAAAATCTGGAAATAATCAGCTAGTGGGGAACATGAGAAATTCTCCAGAAAACACTTTAACGCCACTGGAGCCCACTGCTCCTCAAGATTGGATTCAGGTACCTAATCCCAGGCGGCAGCTAACCCCCCCTCCCTCCCCCTCGCTTTTCTTTCATACGGTGGAGCGGAGCAGCAGCCACGGGGTGTCAGAGGGGGCACAGAGACTGCTGTGGCTGACACCTGCTGGGCGCTATAAATATAAAAAAACTGGAGCTGCCATTGTTAGTTTGTACTGTAGTTCTCTCTCTCTCTGGGCCTCTTTCTCTCTCTCTCTCTCTGTCTCTGAGGCTGATGTCTGCTTTAATGCAGGCTGAAGGCATCTGCCATCACCAGAGCATTAGATAAGCAAGGCGTCCAAATGACTCAAGTGATTCTAGCCAACAGCAGAGATCTCAACCTGGATCACAGAGAAGAGCTGTCGCTGAAGCTGCTGTTCCACAAGACAAGGGGAATAAAACCATGTCCTCTTATAATGTTAACAGCTCAATTAAACTGTTGGTGCTACAGTCGGTCAATAAACGTTATTTATAGTGAAGCTTATATTGTAATTTATTTACTCGTTTTTAGTTGCATCTTTTATTACAGTGGTTTCAAAAGTTCGGGCCTTGGCCCCCTGGTGGGTTGTGAAGGTACTGCAGGTGGGCCAACAGAGGCCCTTAAACAAGTTTTTAATTGGTTTTAAACAGACTGAAGTTAATACCGATGCTTCTATATGACCTACAAAAGCAAACCAGACCACTAGAAAGAAGTCTGGCTATTCCTATAAAGTTATTTTTAAAGCCTGTCAGCGCTGCCACCGGGTCAGCCCCCGATGAAGATTTGCAGACGCAAATTGGAGGCGTGTCCTTTTACATTTTGCACAAGATTGATTAACAGTGAGTCATACATTTGACAGTTAAAAGACAGCAGGAGGATCTGTTTCCCTAAAGAATACTACACATACATGTACAAGATAGGATAAGCAAAGAGAAAAGTGCCACTTTCTCCACAGGGGGCGCCAAAATCGACACAAAATAAAAGTCCCCAGAGTGGCTTTAATTATACATTTTAGAAAAGCTTTTATTTTGAAAATTTTACAATTACTATGAGCACTTATTTTGTTGCCAGACAAATTATTTTTGACAGATTATTTACTTGCACTATTTTGCTGTATGCCCACTCTAAAATCCAAACATCCATCCATTATCTATAACGCTTATCGTGTTCAGCGTCGCAGGGGGGCTGGAGCTGGAGCTGGAGGCGGGGCTACACACTGGACTGGTCGCCTGTCAAGTTTTGCAATTAAAGGTTGATGTGGACCCAATATATTTTGATTTCAAAGTGTGTGAATGGCTGTATTATCAGTTTGTTCTCGTCTATGCCATACCCCAGATCCAGCGTGTAACACATTGCTGTGACGCCATCAGGCCCATTAAAGACCCACAAACAAAACAATACAATTAATTGTTTTATCAACACACCGAACAAGCTGTAGAGTTTATAATGGAATGAAGTAATTCCTGGGAAATCCCACGACACTGCTCAGTGATGGAATGAACTCATAACGAGGTTTTCCCGCTAAGACGCCGATATTTTCCTTCCCCAAAAGAAAAGTATGACTTTAATACACGTAGTTCATCTTTGCATGTGACCTGGTCAAATTCCTGCAGGTAATGCAATTTGCCCCACATGTTCTAATAAATTCTGCGGGAACCTGGAAAAGCTCAACATCCCGGCAGATGTCATATAGAGACGGAGAGTTTTTGTTTGAAGATCAGCGAGATGTGAACCACACACCCCCTGACAAACAGCTGAAAGGCTACACATGACACTAAATATTACCTGTGCTGTGTTACATTCTTTTGGTAATGTCTCGTGGGGAAGATGTTTGCAGGATTGCGTGCTGGAAGGATTTTTTTTGCACGAGAAATTTCCAGACTAGAACGACCGGAATGCTTTTTATTCGTTTTCTACCGGGCCTGTTTGCTTTCCGGCTTTTTTCTCACCTCCCCTCTCTGACTCTTCTTGCATCCTACACCACCGCAAGACGTGTTCTTTACAGATGATCTCCTCTGGATTTCCAATTTGCAGTGCTCTGACTGTTACAGGCAGCAGCAGCAGCAGTGCTTTAGCGGGGCCGTCAAAGCCGAGCTGCCCCCCTGAAAGTGTGACACCTCCATTCCACGCTCTTGTCAGTCTATAGAAGAAAAAAGTGGATTAATGTCAGTTTCAGGGAGCCGCACAAAGCAAAGTGTGGCTTCAAACATGAGAGTGATTCTTGTTGAGACGGTCATCTGCAGCATCTGATGTCGGGGAGGGAGAAAAACCGAGGAAGGGGGAGAGAGAGCGAGAGATACACACACCAGCAGGGTCATCACACGCAGCCTGTTTAGAGGAAGAGGCTTAATCACATGTAAGCAGCATCAGACAGCTGACACCTCTGTGTGTTCTGAAGATGTGATGCCTGCCTGGCGTGCGTGTTTGTGTGTGTGTGTGTGTGTGTGCGTGTGTGTTCTCCACAAGACCCCTCCCCCCATGGCCTTCCCCTCCCCTTGATTTTCCCAAGAGACGCCCCGCTGAGAAAACGACAGGGCAGCAAAAATGTACAAAACCAGCTCTCTACTGGCTTACACCACCTTTCTCTGCTCCGAGAGGAAACGCCTGAACCGAGCCAGAGGAATAAAAAAAAAAACTGACAAGCAATCCTCTCGCTGTCATGCAAATAAACTGAGCTGTATTGCCCCGAAAACATGACGATGCATCCAGTGAACCTGTAATTTTCTCTGACAAAGCTGGCGCTGTCAAATAGCTTTCCTGTACTATATTTCATTTGTCTTCATATCTATAAAAAAAAAATCTGTTTATTTGGTTATATTGTCGTGATTTCAGAGGGCACAATCCTGCATGTATATTGTGTATATTATGTATGTATACACAAAAATATTTTTCATGGTTCTAACATATCTATAAAGACATTATTTCTTTGAACACACACTGCAAAAAAGAATACATGTATCCAAACCAAATATAGGCCATACTATAGTAAACTAAATGTTATTATACAGCACAACAGTTACTTAGGACCAAGTGATCTGATTGGACAAGAGGCATTCCATGAGTGCTGATATAGAGTATAATAGCACTGGGACTTTTCACTGTGTGTCACAGCGCCTCAGCCAGGTGTTCTTAATTAGGGGTGGGACAGAATATCGATTAGGCAATATATCGTCATCATGACTCGTTGGATACAATTATCGATAGGCTGGTGCCCAACATCGCTATTTTAATTTACAAATATACGGCGCGAGAAACAGATTTCGAATTACCGCGTCACTACTTCATGACTCCTTGCAGTGGTTCCTAATTTGTTTTCACAGTTGTTCAATAGTTCTGTAAATTTCAGTTACAGGCTGAAAACGTGTACGTCGTTTCATCTCAGTTTATGTCAAATCCTGTGAAACTACCACCAAATGGCAGTGAATAAATACATTAATGCTGCACTTTAAATTTTTTGGGGACAGTTGTGTTCTTCAGTTAATCACATATCGAGATGTCTTGCATATATCGATTATCGCAGAATCACTGTATCGTGATATTATGGTTATCGTGGACCACGTATCGTATCGTACCCTACGCTACCCTGCAATTCCCACCCCAACCCTGAACACTGTTAATTAACATTGCAGCTGACCGTGTATGTCTAGCTTGATCAAACCGGTACCTCTGAATTTGTAAAACTAGTTGAGTTGATGGAGCAAAAAATAATCTGCTGTTGATTAATACTTTTTACTTCTATTTGCCGCTTATATAACTGTTGTATAAAAGCAGTATCACACTCAAGGTTGTGATGTTATACTGAATATCATCACGGCTGTGATTCGGACGCAGATAACATCACATCACGAAGTGTGATACTGCTTCATTAATTCTTTAAAGTTACACCTTTATCGGCATCAGAACTTTTTGAAAACACTCAGATAAAATTTTAATGTTATGATCAATTGGTATTATAAAAAAAATTAAAACTGTCTTGACTTCCTGTTTGGAAAGTTTGATTAAGGCCTTTGAATATCAGCAGACTTGAATGAATGCAGCAGGAGTGGACCTGAAATGTGTCAATAAATGTTAGACTTTGCTGCTGTGTTAGGTCATATGTTGAACACTATTTATAACCTGACACTGAGGTCTGGACACTATCTGTGACGGCTGTGTTAAGATGACTGTTCATCTGTAATCAACGACGTTCATTCAGCCTCCTTTAAGGAGGATGCGGATGGACCGCTTGACAGAAATGGATGTTCAAGATATTCTTCTAGCGCATGATATTTTGCCGTATGTACGGTATCATCTCTTTGGGTTTTATCATTTCAAATCATTCTGTATGTATCAAATAAATATTACATTTGCTGACATTTTTCTGTGTGCAAGTTATGTTCTGTAGACTGTCTTTTCAAAATAAAATCCTGGCTGCAATTGCAAGCCAGAAATGATTATATTATAGGGCAGCACCTTTACAGTGACCTGTTTCCACCGACACCAAGGTCCCTGAACACACCCACCATAACATGCCTGACCATTAGGCTGCATCGGCTCTGCTGCAATTATTGCTTTACCTTTACAAATAAATAAAAAACTATAAGAGGGATGTAGAGTATGATTTCCAGTAAGGTATTAGAGTTTCTAAGAGCAGGTGGAGCGTCCTGCATAATGATCGCCTCACGCTGTATGAATCCATTAGAAGTGGTCGATTTAAAGTTGTGACAGTTCAAGGGAAGCGGCAGCCATAACATATTCAGAATGGTCCAGAGCAAGGTCAGTGTTTTAGTGCCTCTCCATGTCTATGCACTGAGGCAGACAAGGATGCAGCACATTTCATTTGGGAGCGCCACCGGGGGAAGACAATGTAGAGCCGTGACATGTCTAGACGCCCGGTGCTCGTCCTTAGCGCGGCGGCTTAGCAAGGGCCCTGTGTTGAAATAAATCTTTGACCCAGTATCAAAGAAGCAGCCGATTCTCAAGCAATGCACTTCATCTTCTTTGTAATGCATGCACTTTACATTGCGATGTGTAACGCCGCCTCGGACTTGGCTGATTGACCTGCATTCTGGAGCCAGCTCTGCTCTCTCCGCTCGCCACACCTGGGGCCCCGGGGCCGGCGTGTGTGTGCCTGTCACCGGCCATCTCCACGCCACGCGATTGATGACAGCTATTCACTGATGAAGCTGTATTCATCATTCCTGTCCAGGGCTGCACTGACCAGATGGACCCTGACCATCCATCCACTGTCAGGGACACATCTGTTCCCGTTGTTGCTTAGAGTACTAACAAGTCACCTGCTCCCTGAAAGGCTGCTGTCATGGCTGCCACAGAGGGACGGATGCTGCCTGGTAAAAACAAGCGAGGAGAAGATATCCGACACTAAAACCACTGAATCTGTGCTCTGTTCTTACATCAGTCAGTGTGATGGTGCATTCAAGGTGTCGGTGCAAATCCTGTCATTGTTCAATAATACATTTTCTTTAATAGAGCCATTCCCAAACTTAAGAACGCAGCAGCCCAATTTAAAAATAAAAATGTTCAAATACATGTTAATGTTTGTTCGGCAACACTTAAGTGTACACAGTTATGTTAAAAACACTTTAACGCTACCTGAAAACACTCACTGCCATCCAACATGAAAACACAGCTGGCTTAAAGAAGCAATTCCCCCTGGAAAAAGCTGTCAGTCAAAGCTGGTGTTCTCTGTAATCCATAGAAGCAATATTTTTTTAAATTAGCGCCATAGCTGTGGAGAAAGTTGTACAAACAGCTCATGCTTTTGCCCATTCTGCATTCCTACAACACCCAGCGTGCATTGCGTTCCTCCCTCTGAAAGGAACGGCCCAGTCAAGGACGTTGATCACTGCAGGCAATGTCTCAGACAGAATCTGAAATATGACGAGAATATACCGGTGGATCGTCTAAAAATTCTTCAGGTCTGCAGTCTACATTTCAAACCTGACGATTTTGAACGAGACATGACATCGGAGGCGGGCATCCTAGATTGAGGAAGTGTAGTTTAGCAAGGTTTTCCAGGGCCCACTGGAGAAAATTGCTTTTTTTCCCCTACCATAATGGCATTAGCTCCCCATAATAGCATGATATGACTGAGGTTGAAAATTGGCGAACTGGCCCTTTAAGTTTGAAACATTATGTACAAAAACACACTGTCCTTGTCTACTTATCCATTTGTCAAAGAGAAGAAAAAGCAGTGGTCGCTTGAGCTGGGCTATGAATATATACTGAAGGCAGAGTCATCATCCTGTCAGGTTCTTCCTGCCGTTTCTGACCATGTAACCTTCTGCAGCAAGCAGCTTCTCACTCCAAGCACACGGGAAAGAAAGATTTGTATAAAGGCTGCATGGAATGAGGTATGTATGCACACACACGTCTAAACAGCGTTTATTCACAGTTTCTGTCTTGACTAATCAGATCTACTTAAACTACTAAAATGAAGGTATCATACTGATGTTATATTCCCGCTTATAGGATTTTTAGTTTAAAAAATGACAACAGAGTGGCAACTTTCATGCTTCATACTTTGAGGACCCAAAAAAGGTTCCCAAAAGCTACTAGCAGCTTGTTGCAATTTGTACATAAGTCCCGCCTCTGACTAGGCAGGAGGCCAGTCATAGGATTGTGGGGTGGCCAATCAGATATCAGGGTGGGCACATGCCACCCCAGTCCACCCCCTGGATATACCCCTGCCTGCAAGGTTTCAATGGCTATAAGTGCTGCATCTGTGTCTTTTATTGTGAAAGGTTACAGTTGTTTTTTGCTCCTGTGTGTGTGTTTCTGTGCTCACAGGTGAGAGTTGGTGCGTTAGGCAGCAGAGCCAGTTGAGTTGCAGTGGTTTGTAGGCCCTATTTAGCAGGACTGAGTTCATTAGACTCCCTGCGAGGAGGCTGAGTGTGCCTGAGGAAGCCCCACGAGCTTCTTCATTGTCTTAAGACTCAATTGTAATCACCTTACTCAGCGTGACTGACAGAGGAGCTCTCTGCTGTGATTGAAAGTATTGATCTTTTGGCAGCTCTCTCTCTAGACAAGTCGGAGACGCACAATCACAGCTCTCACTTACAAGAAAAAACATCTCTTCATCTGCCTTAATCATGTGATCAATAATTAGCATCAGGACAGTGGAGGCTTTAGCCACGTGTTAGGCTATGCTTCTTTTCAGCCGCCGCTCGCCCTGTTTCCCACCAGGGGAGGAATCTGCTGAGTAAAGCTGATCTGGGGGACTGGGGCAGTGAGGGCAGGGTGGAGTGAAAGCCCAAACTGCAATGACTTTCACATTCAGAAGCTCCACCCAGCCGGCTCCGTCCGTCCATCCCCCCCCTTCGCTGTCATGCAAGATCGGCAAGATTTCTGTCACCTTCAGCAGTGGCGAACAGCCAAGGGCTCTTGGAACCAAAATTCATTCTCACAGCATCCTGTCGTAGCAGCGTGAACTTGTTAATCTTCTAATAATTGCAGCTTTAAAGGAAAATCACAACTCGGGTGGGTGGGAGAACGTGGGTGTGCTTGATGGACACCAGTTTGCATCTATTTACCAGAATATAAACGCAATCATAACAACTTTTTAATACTTTTTTTTGGTATATTGTAGACAAGCAGTCATACTTTGTTTTCAAGGAATTCATTAAAAAAAGCTATATGGAGCAGAGCTGCAGTCTGGCCCAGTTACAGTAGCTCGGCCGATAGTTTACCGAGCAGTCCACCCTCGTTAAAACTGTGTTTGTGACGCATCTTTTCCATGGTAACGCAGTAATGACAGCCTCACTCGCTGACCAAGACTACAACAGCGTTCTTTGGTGCTGCCGCCCTCAAAGTGGGACTAAGCTAGTGGTTAAAGTATGCGTCGGTGTCCAGAACCACAAAGAGGGAAATCTGGAATCCATTATCACTAACATTCTGCTGCCAAACCTTTTGATTTGGATAAAGCTGGTCAACTCCATGGCTGTGCAAACACCTAATTGCTGGTTTAGACAATAATGAGTGCAGCCTGTTGTCTGTTAGGCTGTTGTTTTTCTGGACACTCTTTTTCACTCTGTGTTTCTGCCCAGAGGCCAGTACGGTGGCCTTGGGGTGAAATGCACAGCAACACTGGGCTGAGCACACATGCACACAAAAACAGATAAGTTAGATTCCACAGAAGACATTATAAAACATAGCAGTAAATTAGGAACCAATCTGACCTGTCTCTTTGATTACATTTTTAATGAACGTATCTGCAAAGTGCAAACTTGTTCATACTGACCGCACATGCACTCAAAATGTATTTCACTGCTGCTGTACAGAATCAGCTGTTAGAAAGTAAAGCCTGAACAGTGTCTTTATGTTATGTTAGGCAACTCAAAGCAAAGCAGTGTGGGGAAAGATGATCGTTTCATATCGTGATGTAGACTTGAAGCATGAGATAGAATGTTGTTGTTTTTTACCCACACTCGCAACATGTCTCTTGGGATGGCATAGTCAGTATATCTGAGTCCAGGCAAAGTCAGTATATCTGAGTCCATGGGATTTCTTCCTCTGATGATTACTTCTTTCTCACTTTCCTTGATTTAAATTTTTCATATTTTGGTTCATGACTTATAAATACTGGCAAAACTATCAGCATTCCCAAACGCCTCTGCTCTACATTATGTTTAGTGCTTATTAGCAAAAGCTAACTAAAAAAAACAACCACAATGCTGACTGTGGTACTCATACCTGCTCAACATCTATATGTTAACATTGTCATATGTGAGCATTAGCATTGTAATTTTTGAACATGTTAGCATGCTGACATTAGCAATAGTGAGCATGTTAATATACTTACATTAGCTTTTGTGAGCATGTTAGCATACTGAAATTAGCTTTTGAGACCATGTTAGCATACTAACATTGGCAATAATGAGCATGTTAGTATACTGACATTAGCTTTTGAGGCTATGTTATCATGCTGACATTAGCCATACTGAGCATGTTAGCATACTGAAATTAGCTTTTGAGGCTATGTTACCATGCTGACAGTAGCCATACTGAGCATGTTAGCATACTGACATTAGCTTTTGTGAGCATGTTAGCATACTGAAATTAGCTTCTGAGGCTATGTTACCATGCTGACATTAGCCATACTGAGCATGTTAGCATACTGACATTAGCTTTTGTGAGCATGTAAGCATACTGACATCAGCAACTAGCTTAAAGCTCCACTGTCCCTAAGAGGGCCACTAGCATGGCTGTAGAATCCTTTTGTTGGTCAAAATTGAACCAAAATCAATTTCTTTACCTAAACACGACAAAAGTATTACACTGGACTAACGTTAACGTTGAGTGTGGGATCCTTAAACATCACTTTGAATTTCTGTTTGTAGGAATGTAGGCTTGCACCTGTGTTCAATTGGGAAAAGATTTCTGTGGTGTTTAACCTGAACTCTTAGAAAAAGAGGTTTATTTGTTGTTATCTTTAAATGTCCTAAAAATGTTTGTGCTTTCAGTTCGGTTATGTGTTTTATCCAGTGCTGTCGTGCTTTGCTATTAGAGCCCTACTAACCAGGCATCTGGAAGTTGATGAGCTAATTCTGCTTTTACTCCTATAACTCTGACTACAAATCTGTTTGAAAAGGCATATTCAGCTGTTGTGTGTGGGTTATAAATGTGTGTTTCATTATATATTAAAGTATTCTGGATATCACACACATTTATAGAATCAGATAATTACAGACACGGAAATCTTCCATCCAGAGTTCATTTATATATTCTGCTGTACTGCTTTCATGCTGCATCTAGGTGAACATTTTTTATGCGCCTGACCCTTCATCAAACACCTTTTGATTATTGCTTTGTAATTAATAAAATTATGTACGGTATAAGGGTCCTTGAATACTAAGCTAGGCCCTCTTCTGAAAAGCCTCCTTGTGTTTGTGTTGATTACAACCCAATGATACTGACCTGCAGTACAGACAAACTCATCAGCTAATTGCTAAGGGTATATAGAAAGGTCACGGCACAATTAAGAGAAATTGAACTTGCACACAGCTCACAAGACAAACATTAAATTGCAAGCAACATGCAAAGTATTGTATATTTCGCAAATTGGAGAAAAAAAGGGGAGAAAAGACATCTGATTTTTTTCTCTCTTTTAGTTTACCCCATGTTTTCTGTGAGATTATATCCTCGAGTTACAAGTTCTCTAAGCAGCTTCCTGTCTAAAGAACGGACAGACAAGCGCATAACATTATCATAAAATGACAGCTGGTTTGTCTGTAAGCTGTGGTCACACCTCCTCTCCGCACAATAGAAGTGTAAAGTGTTTCTGGTTAGGATTAAACTACTCAGAGGCTTTTGTGGTGTGTATCCATATCATGAATCACCTTCCCACAGGGGCTATTCAGCAGCATATTGTCAGTACAGTGATAACGCTATTGATGATAAGAATGCAACAGAAAAACAGAGCTCTTTTTAAGCAACCTTCAGTGATTTTCACATTCAGGATCTCTCTGCTACTATTCAAAATGTTCAATAATAATAGAACATCTGCCATTGATACACATGATTATATAACGATTCTTTATAGCAGTCATCCGGACAGCTCTTAACAACTGGAAGTTCTCCAAAATCTAAAGGTTAAAGCAGGTACGTAGGTGTTTTCCTTGTTCCAGCTGAGAACTTTGAGTAGTACAACACGCAATGCAACTCTACAGTGATGGTGATGACAAACAATAGCCAAGGGAACCAATTAATGTTTTCACATGAAGGAATAATTGAAAAAAACTGCTGCTCTATGTTGTGATTTTCCACGAGGAAGCATTCACAGAGGTTTCTCTTTGTTTGCGTAATTGTAAAGCTACTGTAGCATTGCTTCCTTGGGGCCACGTCTTGTTGGAGATATGCCAGCAGTGTTTCACTTGTTGAGTCCATTACAGCGCTATAGCTCAAAAAGCAAGCATGAGCGCACAGATGGAGTATCCCGAGCACACACAGCGCTGTCTCAGAGGCCCAGAGGGCTGCATTGTTATTATCTGCTATTCAGGAAACACAGATGACTGCTGTAAAGCTTGCAGTGAGGTTCATGTATGCCTACATTTACAACTGTGGAAGTGTTTAGGTCAGCTGATGACTATATTCATATAACAGATTCAATTCATTATGTAAAATAGCAGAAGCAGTTTGTGTGTGTTCTGGAGACATTTATAATTATATATAATATTATATAATATGATATCATTATTGATTCCTCACAGTCTTATACAAATGTATATACTTTTAATGTGTTGAACCACATGTGTTTTGTGGCAGAAATAAACTTTGCCTGTTTAATGTTAAGTGGCAGCATTTTTGGTGGTATTGGTTAATTGTTCAAGGAAATTTATCTTGTGAATCTCTCTTTTGACTTTATTCAAACCAATTCCCATCTCTAACCCTACCAAGCTTTTTGAGACTAATCATATTCAATAAATCATGGTATAGTTGCTACGAGCAGATATTGTATTGCAAGGGCAATATTGCAGAAAAACGAATTAAATATGTAGTTTATATCATATATAGTATAGTTTATAGTTTATTTGCAGAAATGTTGACACATTAATCAAAATGTTTCCTTATTATACTGATAAAACCTTAATTTGGCTGCAAATTTAGAAATTACTTGAATAAAAAAAACATACAAAAGTTCCAAAACTAGAGTTGTCTGATACCAGTATAAATACCAATACCAATATCAACACCGATACTAATATCAATATCAATACTGATACCAACATCAATACTGATACCAATATCGACACCGATACCAATATCAATATCAATACTGATACCAATATCAATTCCGATATTTATACCAATACCAATACCAGTATTGATACTGATACCAATATCGATACTGATACCAATATCAATTCTGATACAAATATCGATACTTATACCAATACCGATACCAGTATTGATAGTGATACTAATATTGATACTGATACCAATATAGATACCAATATCGATACCAGTATTGATACTGATACCAATATCAATTCTGATACCAATATCGATACTTATACCAGTATTGATAGTGATACTAATATCGATACTGATACCAATATCGATACTGATACCAATATCAATTCCGATACAATATTGATACTGATACCAATATAGATACCAATATTGATACTGATACCAATATAGATACCAATATCGATACCAATATAGATACCAATATCGATACCAATATTGATACCAATATTGATACTGATACCAATATCAATACCAATGCTAATACCAATACCAATACTTATACCAATATCTAATATTTCATTTTACTGATAAGAGTATGATTTGGTAGGCATTTAATTTCCTTCAGAATGTATTTTCTGTTGCATATTTGTGGCATAAGTCACCAGATGTTTCCTTTCACAATAAAACGTCAACAGCATGAATAAATTCAGTGACATAACATCAAGCTGTTATCCATTAAATATAAATATTTTTGTGTGAACATGTATTTGTGTTTCATGTGTTTATGTCTGTGTATGTATCCTTATATATAATAAATGTGTCAATGCCCGTATGTGCTAGAGCAAGAACATGTGTAAATGTGCGATTCTGTGCATGAGCTTGAATATATCTGTCTGTATGTGTATGTGTGTACGTATGAAAGTGTGTTCGTTGATGCCTATACTCTGTGCTCCTCTGCTCATGCACAGGCACTCCAGAGATGTCGGCACTAATGGAGGCTGAAGCTGTCGTGCCTGTATTGATTGCTCAGACCTGCAGATTATTGCTCTGAAGAGTGACCAACAGCAAGTCACTGAGGTAAAAAAAAAACTTCTCTAACCAACAGGAGTGTGGCTGCTCTACCCCGAGAAGCAACATGTTTAATTGTTTGTGCTGTTCTGCGGCCCATACTGCTGCTGAGGGCCCTGAGGGAGGAAGGCGAGTTCGGGGCCTGACCTTTTCTCTTCCATAGCCGGCCTCATTCACACACAGACTGGGAAATGTATCAATGCTTCTCACTTCAACATTGCTCCAATTACAGGACACAAACAAAAATTGGAGGCCTTATACACTGGAATAAGAACAGTGAATCCTTCAGAGAATTTGAGGCAGCTTATGCTCTGAATTCTACAAAAGTGAGTCAGTGAACACAGCATTTTTTTTAATCTTACTATGCATGGCAAAAGTATGGTGGCCCTCAAGGGAAAATGCAGTGTCTCTTAGGAGAACATGGGCTGCAAATTCAGAAATGATGCAAATTCCAAAACACATAAAATCATAACTAGAGTTGTTCCAAGACTGATATCAGTATTGGTACCAATATCGATAATGAGTCCAGTATCTGTATCGGTATCCAAAACTGTCTAAAATGCAATATCGGTATTGGCGAGTATGGCACCAATCCAATACCATTATTTGTTCACTCCCCCCAAAAATCAACTGGTTTCAGGTAATTATAATGTGACGATAAGAAACAACAAAAGTATGGTGCTAGCAGAAAGCGCAACGGTAAAGCAAGCAAAACTTCATCTAATTTTAAATGGGTGGAGAGGTACTCGGTATTGGAAAATATCGGAATCGTATCAGGAAGATAAAAATGATATTTGAACATTTTTTATCTAAGACAAATATCGCAACAGAAATGTGCAACAAAAGGAAAAATATGCTGCGGAAAGCCAAAATAAACGCATTAGCAGCTAATGTGCTACAAATATGTTAGTCAAAAACACACAAAACCAGAAAACAGATGAAACACAAAAACGCTTAATATACAGGCACTTGTTTTCTAATCTAGTTTCTCTATGTGTTGGCCCGTGTTGGCCACCGTATGAAGGGGTTTGAGAATATTATCATTGTTTTATGTTAATATCAACTTCCCACAAGGGCGTCATGAGCTCACTGATAGAGTGGAAAAATGAGTAAAAGTCAGATTGTGTTGCAGACGCCTTCCTAAACGCCGACATTTATTGCTGTGCAGATGCAAAGAGAGATACATTAGAAGAAGCATGCCCGTGGTGGCATCGGCACACACACTCCATCAGCATTCAGCTCAGTGGTTTGCAATTATAATGAATATTAATGACTGTTTTCTCATACATAATATTCTCATAATGACTCTACAAAGTAAATGCAGCCCTCTTAAAACAACCATTTATCATAACTACATACCAAAGCAGTAACACTGTCAACCACGGGAAAGATAAAGCCATCAGATACGCTCTTTAAACTCCACATAGAAAGCGTATGACAGAGTGAATATATAGTATTTGTGGGTTTATATCTCATTAGATTTTACTTTGAAATCATCCGTTGTAATATGAATATCCATGCCTAATTTGCAGTGAATCTGTGTGAGAAAATGTATGTTATTTTAGTGCAACTACTATCATTTTAAATCATTCACACTATCAAGAACATGCCTGATTGTCCAACAAAAAAAATGCATTACAGCAACTAAAACAAAATGAAATCCAGTGCCGTCTATGTGCTTAAGAGCACTTCTTTACCTCCGTCAAATCCCTTTTCCCGTGGGCCATTAAAACAGCAGAGGAGCCGGGCTCAATCCTGGCAGACATTACCTGTGAGCGACTGAACCCTGTTTGGGAATTGGTAAAGCGTACAGAGAAATAGACTCGGGATAGAACACCCCGGCAAATTCCATTTCACATGTGAAGTGGTCTACTTGTGAAAGATCATTTGGTTTGGAGTGAGTAAACAGAGGGGACTCCATCGCTCTCAGTGACTTATGTGTGAAAGCTGGGGATTACAGCCGATCAGGAAGTCTTGGAGCTGTGCGGGAAAAAGCATCGCCTTGCAAAATGAATCCAAGTGCAGGCGCCGTGTTTCACAAGCTTCTGCTGCTCCTACATTTGTCTGTGCTGTACGAGGCTGCTGTGACAGGAGCTCTGCACATACAGGGAGCTTTCCCATGGAGATGATTTATTGTATTAATTGTTCATGATTAGATCCAGGTAGATGGAAAAATAAAGGAAAATTAAGATTTGGACATTTTATTTTGAAATTAGGCTCTTATTTAATTTGTTAATGGCTGTTACTAGGCTGTGATACAGGGATGAGGCTTTACACTAGAGTACATTAGGACAAGCAGACAAGTGATTAAACCTGAGTTTTGCAAAAAGAGACCCCACACATATTTAAAGGAGTTTCAAAATAAAAGCATGTGAACTTTTAGTTTGAACTAAAACAGATGTTTGCTTTTTCCCCCTTTTCCAAAAAATATAGATACAAAAAAAAAAAAATATATATATATATATATATATTTAACTTTTATTATTAAGTGTGAAATTTTGGCCCCTCAGTGCCTGGCAGTTACCAAACTCAAATCAGTCAGCACAGTAATCATACATCAGTTATTGTCATGTGCTCATTGCAAAATAGTCGTGCATAATGTGTGCAGCAGTCGACTATCAGACAAGCTAATGAGCTAGCATTGCTCCTATCCAACCAATGGTTTTACTAAAATATTCCTTATTATTATGCGCCTCTATAATCATAACTTTTTGTTATCCGGACCTTCCAATCCCACACATTGAGCTGCTTTGCCACCACACACGTGACAGTAACCTCACATAACATAAAGGAACTCTGTTCTCCGTATGTCTGCTGTCCTTTATAGTATCAGGGACACTATATGTATGTCTCTATAGATCTCTGTCGACAAACAGACTCATACAGGAAAACATTGATTTGAAAAACTTCTGACATTATGACACCAGACAAATACAAGACAATAGATTGAGAGCTAGACTGCACCTAAGGGCTTCATTGAACATGATGAATAAATCAGACAGTGTGATAAAGTGCAGTCTCTAAAGACCTATGGTTATAATTTAAAAGTTTTATAACAGAGACGGGTATTCTGAAAGTGTCCATTCATATTGTAAGCAAACACAGCTATGATGATTTTAATGTTGTTTTGTTTTCATATTTTATAGCAGGAATTAACATTATGGTAAATTGTACTATAGAAGTCACTGCAACCTTTTTCCTCTATAGTTAAATTGGCAATTAAAAAACACTCATATAAACAGCCATATTACTGAAAAGATAATCAGTGTGTACAAAAGAAATTTAATCTAATTTCTCTCTATTTTTATCAACCGGAATTATAAAAATAAAAAAAGTCACATGATCGCAGTGGTCTTCAGCTTTGGCCACCAGAGCTCTTGAGTGTGATGGTCAAAGTGGCACTCAGTCACTGCGGAGCTTCTGAAGTTGATGAAAGAGACACATTAATTGAATGACCTTGGCATCACTGCTTTTAATAGGCAGAGATACTTCAATGTTTACTGGAGAAAATTGTGTCTTAGAGGCTATTTTAGCATCTAGATTTCTAACTGTATGTTGCAGGCTGTTTATTTAGGCCCAAATGTTTGCTTTAGGAAGTTATAATGTAAAATCATTTAAAGAGGGCTTTTTGGGAAGTTTGAAACAGACAGATTCTGGAAATTTAAAATGGAACAATAACTTCCCTTAAAAAAATAAAGTGATCCAAGTTACTGTATTGTCCCTCAAACGCATCAGTAAAAGACAATCCTGCGATAGTAACATGCTATGGGTGTGGAATACCTGAACCCCGGCTGAGGGCAGACACTGGCAGCTATGACAGATCCATCAAAGCAGCGGCGGCTGTCTCTCCTGATGTGGACTCCAGCGTGCGCTCCGCCTGCCGCTGCGCGCTGAGGCCTGCTCTGCACCGTCCACTGGCACCCAGCCAAACCAACCCTGCTACTATTGTCCTTCACCCTCCCTGCTCTGAAGCCTGCTATTCAATTAAGATACAGTAACTTTAATGCTGCAAGAGATGCTTTAAACGCAGCGATGATTAGACAGCGGGGAGCCTTTTCTGAAACTGTTTCTGTCATGCTTTCTTGCGGACCATATGACACCGTGCTGTACAGTATGCCTTGGAGCAGACTTTCCAACAGTCCCTGCATCATCTGGTGGATCTGTCACATCCACAATTACATTATTGCTGTTTCACACACACGAGCCACTGTGTCAGAGCTCTGAAAACCAAGCAGATGGAGCCGGTTGGCAACAGACGGCTCGCAAATCATGGATCATTTGATTGGAGATCTTATTTAATTATTCAACCAAGTGGCCGTCTTGGAGAGGACTCAATGCAGGCTGCCTACTGTACAATATGTGGAAGCAACTGTTACACTATTCAACTAATAATCAGTTACACAAAAGATGAAAGCTGAGACATTGTGTTAGTTAAAGAGTCTTTGGAGTATACAGGGAATATTCTGCACATTTTACTTTGCAAAAAGATAATGCACTGATAAGAAGGAGGAACGACAGTCCGTGCAAGGTATGCTTTGATTCTTACATACTGCATGCGCACATTTCAGGAGCATGCAATTCTTGCTCAGAACACACACACACATTCAGGTGTGGCGTTCATTTTTTTTGCATGCCTTGTAAAACCTTGAATTGAAGGTTAAAAAAAAAAGAGGAAGCTGTGACAATGAGCCAAAATTACAATCATGGGCAGTGAGGTAACTGGAAAGAAAATTCAGTGTTAGTTTGCAGAAAAACAAAAAATCTGTATTTAACATCCAGCCACGATGCTGAAAAGTGACAATTGCTTATCTCCATGGAGATCAATAATAATGGCTGCAGGATCATTGTGTAAAGTGTCTGCAGGTTTAATGCAGATAGGATGTCATTATTATTTTCTTTCTCCTAATGACCATCATTATGCACGGACACTGATTGAATTCCATTTGTTACCTACGTTTGAGCCTGAGTGGAATAATTACCATTTAAGTATCTCCATTAAAATTCATGCACGGATGTCCATACTCAGACCTTCTTCTTTTTTTAAAAAATAACGAAAATATTCTTTGAATACAAAATGCGCCGACGCTGCTTTAATACTTCAGGTCTAATTACATGTGAGTGTTATTAGAGCACGTCTTATTTTTGAGTGAAATGACGGCAAAAGGAAGCAGGAAACTGCTCAGTTGCTATCAATGCAGCACACTCTCTTAATATTTAATTAAAATGGATCTGCTGGTAAGTGTGATCAATATCCAGCAGCCTGCCTAGATTGCTTTTTTTAACCTCTTGTGTCACATACAAAATAAATATGTTTTAATACTACACATTTCTATTACATTTTCACAGGGTAAAAGGTGATTGCGCCTGTATTTAGATACTTTTTCAGGTGTCTTTACTTCCAGCAGGATGGATTATTTAGTGAAACAAACATGGCTGACAGCTTTTTACTTCCCTAAACAAACTCGTCTTACTTCTATAAGCCTGTTTGTTTCTCCGTCGGTGCATGAATTCAACACCAACAACAACATGTCCACTCTTGTTTCTTGTTTTTCCTGCTCGCTCGGTGTGTTTAGTCGCTCTAGTGAAAGTGAGCATGTTCCTGCTGCAGGTAAATAAAGCCGCCTCTTCCTCCTCTAACACAGTCATCTTCCTGTAAATACACATCTGCGTGTGCACGGCGAGCCAGCAGAGGAGAACAGAGAGCGGATTTGGCCACACCTAATCAATCACTGACAGATTACTGCTAAAGCCACTTCCATACACATTAAAGAGGGACAAATGCAGAATTGCAACTGAACAAGTTCTAGTTTGAAGCCAACAGTGGGACTTCCTGGTGATTTATCAAAGTCACCGCTGCTGAGCGGCACGCCTGTGTGATTGTAGTTCACAGCAGACAGAGCTGAGGCGCAGCATTGAAAGGAGTGTTTATGCCCTCAGCTGTGGCACTGTCAGCCTTGTGGAATTTACTGTAAATCACATTGCTTTTATTGCAAGATTTAGTGGCTTATCCTCTGTGGGCTCTATTCACTTCAAGCTTGTCCCTATTAGGATTTTAGCCCCAGTCTGCACAGGGACTTGGATACACATCTTGAAATAATGTGGGAAATCAGGCCTGTAATTTTGTACTTTGTGCACATCTTTGTCTTTATAAAAGCTGCAGCTCTTTTGTAGTAAAATGTTTCATTGTTGTGTGTAGACTAAAGCCTCAGTGTGTGGATTTCTTCTACTCACAGATCTCTATTTTGTGATGAGAATCTCTGCCTCTGATAGCCCAGAGACACAGCAGCATCTCTGCAAATGATGTTTACAGCGTTGCTGCATGAAAATCCGATTTGGTTAAGTTGTGTAATGATGCAAAATATAAATACAGTTTCAAAAAGGGATAGCATCATATTGCCAGTGCAATATGCATATATTACTGTGTTTAACAATTGATGCATGCTCTTTATATTACACATCAATCAAAGCACGATTCTAAAATCCTTTGTTAAATCAGGATGCTGCTCCTGTAGCACGCTGCAGCTGGTTTCTCCAAAGTCAGAGTTTCTCTGCAGAAACACGCAGCAACATTGCTGAAGTGATCACACATGACATAAGAGTCTGTAGGCAGAAGGTTAAAAAACAGCCGGTCACGTGCCATGCAAAGCCCTAACCTCATTCCTGGGGAAATGAACAATTCCACTGTGTGTGTGTGTGTGTGTGTGCGTGTGTGTGTGTGTGTGTGTGTGTGTGTGTGTGCGTGTGTGTATAGAGTGTGTGTACAGGAAGGGAGATGTCAGCAAGTATTTTACATACAATCAGAGTTTATTCTAACACGGATTACAGGTGTAATCAACTTATTAAAAAATAGCTTGATTTTCATTTTTAACAAATATTCTGATTGGCTTCCTTTAGGAGGTGATTCTTTTGTTGTCAGAAATAATTAAATTCTGCATCTTTTATTTAACAATCATATAATAAAAAAACATGATCTGACAATCGTAGCACCTGTCCAACTTTTTTTTTTTTATCCCCACAGCTTTGATCTGTGTGTCAAGGAGGATTGAAAAGTGTGATGGACATGAACTGTGCTCCCTGTAGCTGTATGTGCGGCTGTCGGCATGATGTGTGTATTGACGTGCTGTAGCAAGAGTTCAGGGAGGCAGCTGAGCAAAATAATTTAGAGTGTCCTGCCTGCTGACACAAGGACAAAGGCACAGACTGAACATGCCCATATGAGGAAGGAGACAATGGACGTGGCTACACCTGGAAATGCACCGCTGTTGTTTTCACCGTGACCTCTGCAGCACACAGAGATTTTCACAGGCTGTTCTTACAAGCGTGCCGGACAATCACATCTGGTGGAATCAGCTTAGAAGAGAACTAGCATCCTCTTGTAATTAGCAGCCAAGTTAATGAAATTAAAGATAAACTCTTATTTTGAAATTCCCCTTTTAAACAGTTTTGACAGCAGCTGATTTTTGCCCGTTATAATTCCAAAGCAGCTTATGTTTCCAACTAACAATATACACTAACAAGAAAACACAGCAGTGTATGAGCTTAGACTGTCATTGTCCGGAGCAGCTCAGTGGCCGCTCCGTGTCCTGCCTTTTGGGTAGGATTTCTCCAAAGAGCTCGTGCAGTTGGAATTAGCATGGTGCAGCCAAGGGAGTACTGAAGGCTGAATCAATGCATCACTCCCAGGGCCTTGGGTATGGATATGAAAGGGCATAATGGGACCTCTTTTTTTGCGCCGATCCTCATATCATGTGTCTAACAACGAGGGTCCTCGTGCAAAGCTTCCCCAAAGGAGAGGAGATCAGCCCCCCTCTTTCAAGGCCGTGCACGGATAACAGAGAGGAGCGGGACAATAACCTGCAAATTTGTGTGCTAACTGGATTTAAGTTTTGTTTCTGTTGTTTATTTAAAAATCACAATCTCTGGACAAATCCCTCTAAAGTGGTAATTAAAAATTTTGGAAGAAGTTATTGTTTTCTTACAATGAGAAAGATAATAAGAGTGATACCACATTGTCGGGTTAAGAGGAACTACAGCTAGCTGTAACTTCGCTTAGCACAAAGACTGAAAACAGGGTTAAATAGCTAGCTTAGCTTTGTGTGAGTCCAAACAGTATTAGGAATAAAATATGCTTGACATGACCTTATGTGAGGGACTATTTCTTGGCCTGGCACAGTGACTTCCTTGTGTCTTGCTGTCGCTGAGGATACAAGGCTAGGCCACATTTTAAGTCTTTATGCTAAGCTAAACTAGCACGCTCATGGCTGTGGCTTTATATATAAAGGAGGACATGTATGGTATTGATCTTCTCACAATAATCTAGGCAAAAAAGCAGTTAAACATATTTCCTTGTGTGGAACTATTGCTTATATATTTTATTTGTTCAGACATCTAAGCATATTTTATGACCTCTGTGGTTTAAATGTATTGAATGATTCCAAAGAAAGAAATAAATTATTGCCAGATGCACAGTAGTGCTTGCAATAGGTAGGCTTTAATTAAACAGTTACCACATCACATAAACTATATCATAATGTTGTCGTGATAGGTTACTCGTGAACTGCAGCTCATTAGGACTGATTCTCTTTGAATTTGGCTCGCGCTGCAGAGAGCATGCGCAGTGCGCCGCGTGCTGCTGCCTTCAGTCAGTGGAGCAGCTGTCCAGGGTTTGGAATTCCAACATGGCAGAGGCTGTGGTCAGTCTTCCCCTCACTAACTTGGAATGGTTTCAAATCGCGAGCAGCCACGCTTAACCCTCCAGCCAGCAGCCGTTCACGTGCACACTTTTACCGGATCGATGGTGCTATAAACCGTGACGCTGCGTTGTCACCTCCACAGGTAAGTCTTTTTATTCTGTCTATCAGTGATGTTGACAATTAGAAAGAGAAACGGAGCAGGGCTGTAACGTTACGCACGCTGGGAGAGAGACTGTGTCGCGCGTCACGGAGCTGCAGCGCAGTCTGTGGCCAGTTATTCCGCATTTTCCGAGCCTAATATAATTGCCATCGCTTTAGAGATGACTTAATAATCGCTTACAAGTTCCGGGAGATGTTTGCATATACGGCTGGACTCAGTGTCTTAAATAACTTTGCTGCAACGGGAAGTTTTTGCATGTCAGTCTGAATAAAACTTGCCGCGATATCCGCAGGCGGGAGGCTAATAGATGGCTTGTCATTGCGCTCTTAGTGGGACAACTGCTGGCAAGTAATCTATTTTAAAAGTAAAGGGAGGGTGGGGAGGGGGGGGCATCACGCTGCTTTAGTCTCTTCCTCTAATAGGCGGCGTGAAGAATGTGTGTTTTATGTCATCTACAGTCTCTCACATGCTTCCTATCCTCTTGTTCCAACTCGCGCAAGAAGTGACAGGCTGCAGCCGAGCCTGTGTGGCACAATTTCGCGTCTCCATCCAGAGCTTTTTTTCTTCTCTTTTTTTTTTTTTCTTTTAAATATTACCCGCATGTTTGTGCGTAATTAAACGTCCTAAATGAGCAGCCGAGGACAGAAGAAGGGAGCGTGCGTTTTTTAAACTTGTGAAATCCGATAGCTCAGGAAAAAGTGCCTGTAATGAGAAGCAACCTTTGGAATTCCTCCTCGTGAAAATTCCGATTCTGCCTTTTTTTCTTCCCCTCTCCTCTTGTTTTTAGGCTTGAAGACATGATCACTAGCACCAGTATTTATGGTACGTTCATTTTGCAATTATCACCAATATTACTGTTATTATTTGTCATATTTGAAAAGAGGCTAATGTGTGTTTTTGTTTGTGCATGTTTGGCTCATCTGCAAAAGTTGATTAGGTTATTATAATACATAAGTGCAGAGATTAGGACGTATTACGTGATTAATGTCATACATTGGTATTATCAGTGAGGTTAGAAGAAGCTCAAAAAGAATTTGCCCCCTTTTTAATTTCTGTTCCTGACATTGTTCACGTGCAGTTGCACTCTTTCCTTTCTTATTGCACTGCTTTCATATTTCTGCATGCACATCTCCAGCAATATTATTATTTCACTGCAAAGACAATGGATGTGATTAATACAGAAGGGTTTCACATTTCAAGCCCAAGCTATTATAAACAGGCTTTTTGTGTGGAGACAAAGGCTGCTATTATGTCATTATATAAATGTAATATTTCCCCCTAAAATAATCCAGTGTTAATAGAAAGACAGCGTTAAAAATGTACTTTTATTTTGAAATTTATGAAAGGATGTAGCTCAGAATCAATGTTCAATAATTACCTCTGGTGGAATAACTGCAGTTAATATTATATGACAACAAATAATTTCACAATTTTGAACATGAAGTTCGACTTCAAAGTAAAGGAGAATTTCTTGCACTTTATTTTGTTAAGAAAATTTTAAACACCCTTTAGAGTCAAGACTGACGCTCAGAGAAAAACTCATACTTGGCCTCGCTTTAAGTTACATTTAGGAAGTTGTCGTGCTTCTTTATTCAGTTGTTACACTATATAACAACTCACTCGTGAAACTAAATCGCATGTGCTCACACATTAGCGCAGATCACAAGTCGCTGCAAATCATGCAAATGCTTCCTGACAGGCCGGTAAATGGACCTGAGCGTTAGAATAGAAAGTCAGGAGAAGTAACAAGTTGTGTGCCGCTCTCTCTCTCTCTCTCTCTCCCTCTCTCTCCTCTCTCTCTCTCTTGCAAACACTTTGCCCTCAGTAAACCTTTCCACAACCTGCATAGAACAATTTACTTAATTGTGTTCACACATTTCATTTGCATGTTTTGCTTGGAGAGGAAATTAACATCATCAGCAGTGAGCTGAAGTATGTTTTCATTCCTCTTCAAAAAATAACAGCATCCGTCACTCAGCGAGGGGAGAAAAAAAAACCTGTACATTACGATCACGTTCATTATGTTGGAGTGTTTGGTTGTAATGTGTTTTTGTAAAGTGGGTATTAAATGTGTTGGTCAGGATTTTATGTGTTTCATATTTAGCCCTCCCCTCCTGCATGTGTGGGTATTTTTTATTATTAAGAACTTTAATTTGAGCTGCTCGGATATGGATGCAAACTGGACTGCAAATAGTGTGGAGCAATGATTTCATTCTCTATCAACAATTTAAAACTTTAAAAACATCAAAATTATGCTTTTATTTTCATGCACAACTAATTTAAAAGAAAGTGAGTCACTTTATTTTGAAAAATCACAAAATATCTGCACAGAAAAAACAACCCTGCTTGCGTTTATTCCACCTTTCTCGCAGATCTTTTATACCTAAATATCCTAATTACCAAGTCAGGGCTCCATGTCTGCTCTCCTGCAGCGCGTTGGGTGATTCTTGCAGGTCCTTATTTAACCCCTCACACCTCCGCTGTGCATGGAAAAGCAGCTGACAGCTCTGTTTATTTCTGATAGCAGAGCACTTATGATAGCCATCTAAGCTGCTGCCTGACACGAGCCTGTGCGCCCAATTTGACGACAGATGCTGACCCTCCTGTTTTCATCACCCTCTTTACGGAGTGTCACACATGTTCACACTTTAAAGAGCGACTGTAAATAATGACAAGAAGTTGTGTGGAGGGAACTACATAATTGCAGGCACCTTTATCCCAGTGATGCAAGGATATAGGTATATACGGGATGCAGATGGTAGCAGAGATTTCCTCTCCACAGCGCCGACAGTTCACCTTGTTTTTTTAATAAAGTCGAGCAGATTTAAACTAAATTATTTTAAAGTAACTTTTAATTTGTAGATCTCTTTTTGGGAATGTTTTTATTTTTTGTGCACTAATTTTGTCCCATAAATCAATCTCAGTGTCCAGAACGCTTACAACTACAATAACATGCATTGTTATTGTTTTATTCTCCTTTTTTTGTTGATTTTTTAAAATCACAATTGCGCACAAAAACACCTCCTGCATGCATCTTACATAAACCTTTAACTCAACAGTGTCTGTGCAGAAATCAGGCCGCTCCAAATGATCCGAAGAGTGTAACACTATTAGTGCTGATCGCTCAAATTGACAGCCTGACTTCCAGCATTACTACAGGGACGCTGTGTGTGTACGACAGGCCCGGCCCTTTCTATATGTGCACTAATGATGACAATTAAAGGCAGCTCCTGAATAGCCTGAGCCGGCTCTGTGTAAACACCCCCTGGGATGTGTGCAGCGCCGCTGCTGTAAATTGATGAAATACTCATCTTTACTGATGGATCAATTTGTCTGTAACTACAAGAAATCCCATTCAGTGCCTTTGACTGTATCAGATCAGAGCAGGATTGTCATCTTTGAGCAAATATGTTAAGCGGTGTCTTTTATTGTTCATATAAAAAGCGAGGGAGTCCCCGATGGAGTAAAAAGACGGTAGCAGAAGGGAAAAAAAAAAACCTCCAATGTGTCTTCTAAGTATTCTCTGTTCCTCCCTCCCTCCCCTCTTCTTCTTTTTCTCTCCCCCTGTCTGTTCGTCTTGTATTCACATCTCTGTCGTTTCCCTCATGGCAGCCTGCTATGTTATCTTTGTGTGTTTTCTCTCTGCACTGACAATCCTCGCACTGATCTAAGTTGGACTGCATTAGAAAGTGGAGGCAGCTGTCTGTTGCTATACTGAGGGACGTGTTTGCTCTACTGCAAAGATGAAGGACCACGAATCCTTGACATCCTCCCTTTTTCTCCCCTCCTCCTCCCCCCCTCCTCCTCCTCCTACCATCTCATTTAGACACAGCGACTGTCTGCTCAGACTTGTTTTTTTTTTTCCTTCTTCTTCTTCTTTCCTCTGAGTGACAGCATATGGCATAGACATTTTCTAAAATGCATGTGCCTACCACTGGCTGCTTGTACTTACCCTTCACATGTCTGCTAGGTGCAGGCCTGACGTGTTATTTCTTCCTGCAATTCAAACAAAATGCTCACTTAAACAGAGATAACATAAGGAACCAATATTTAGTTTGAGATTTCTCTGGTTGTATTGCAGCATATATTTTAAAATATATATTGTTTTTACGGATTTGTGCATGCATGTCTTTGTGTGTGTGTGTGCACGCTCTGTTTGCAGGTCTGTCTCTCTTTGTGCATGCTGTAAGCAGTTTGATGGAGGACCTAATGCCTGTTTCTCTTTCTATATCCCTTTTTTAAGCAACATATCTTTCACAAACTCATCCTATAATGTTATAATGAGCCATACCATAATGCACAAGGGGCTTATAGCGCATACAAGGTTAGCTAAATGACAGATTATAGCAGCATCATGTGCATAAGTCATGTTGCAGGGCAGCTTTATTCAGGCCACACATCCCAGCGTATCATTTACACAGTGTTGCGTTCACTGCCTTAAACTGCCTTGTTCTCACAACACACTGAAACAGAGGCTTTGTTCCATCTTCCTTCACACGAGGTGTCTCTGCACTCATAAGGAGACGAGGCAGCGCAGAGCCTGCTGGGGATTGGCTAGAATAGACAAATCCCAGGTGTACTAAACTAGGTTTAGCACTAAGGCTTTTAATCTGGACTTGTAGGAGATTCATGTGCATTCATAGATTCGCCTCGGTAATTATCATACCCCCAGTGGCAGCCGGAGAGACGTTTGCCTAAATCACTGATGTCCTCATTACACTGTTTACATTTTAATTAGACATGCTTCATTCTTTTTTTTTTTTTATAGTGGCCAAAAAGATTGGAGATGTTCCTATCTTTAGTTTAGCAAAGATGCCTGGATGGTTGCCTGGCTGTAGATTGACGTGTGTGCATCTCAACGAATGTCTTGTTAGTGTAGCCGCCTTTACAGTGATTTATAATGAAGTATTGTGGACTTATCTTAAAGAGCTCCAGGACGTTAGTATGAACATATACCATTAAGACATCATGCTGTATCATTAAACTGCGTCTGTGTTCCTTAAATTCAGCGAACCCTCAAGGACTCTGATAAACAAAATCCACAATTCCACCACTTTTTAAAATAGCGCATACTTTGAGGCGTCATTGTGCGCCTGAGTGCTGTTGCTTATCATTGAATAACCTTGGTGAAGAGGTGTTTTTTCCTGTCCTCCTTCCAAGGTGTTTTTTTTTTTTTTTTATTGCATGCTGTTGGGGAGTTTCATATTGTGCGAGAGGCAGCGAGCCTTTCACAGGGGGATAAGAGAAAACTCAATAGTTTGCTGTATTGAAATTCCTCTTGTGTTCTCACAAAACAGTGTCTGACTAATCTGGCAATCAAGGCCGCCATCCTCCACAACCTTTTTCCTCCACGTTTCATTATATGTAAATCCGAGGCGTGTTTCAGATGTACGTTTTTAAAGTCAAATTCTTCTTCTCGACGCTGACCTGTCCTAATCAGTATGACCCCGTAAATGTGATAACACCGAGAGCGTGTGATCCCAGCCTCTTTGATTCGCTCCTAAAAATGTGGCAGCTTCGAAATTTAATAAGAGATAAAATACGAGTTTGAATGAGATTTCTCAGTTTTATTTTAAGACAATTTATGCTCGAATTAACTTTGAAATGTGTATTCAAGAGTGGCGCGGATGTGCTTTGACATAAAAGTTAATCTTCTCCCTGTTCTCCATTGTCCCATGCATCACATCGCTTCCTAATTGTCTCAAATTGATATTTAAGACAATTAGCTCAAACGATGATCAAACAAGAAGCGGGCGTATCGGTGGTTTTTACGCAGCGGTTCGCTCATTCATCCTCGGCGGAGTCCGGGTGGCTGACAGGTTGGCGCCGTGCCAGGTGCTGGCAGAGGGAGCCTTGAGAGCCGGGGACGGGAGAGGGTGGGCTGAGGTCTGATGCCTGATGGTGTGGAGGGGGGGGGGGGGGGGGGGGGGGGGGGAGAAGGGGGATAGAGGGGTGCTGCCATGGAGGTTTAAGGTGTCAGGATGCAGCAGCGCAGCGGGTGTCTGCAGTGACACTGCCGTGAGCGCAGCAGTGATGCAAGATGACTGCATATTTCAGGGTTAGCTAAGGATGTTGTATTGTTGTTTTAGTAGGTAGCTTATTAAGGTGGAAGGTGCTGTGTTTGTTAAGAGCATACACCACAAACAGCCTTTTGTTTTCCTCAAGGCAGATGGAACCGAGGTGAACCTGTGAGCTGTTAGCAGGGATGTTTTTTCTCTCTGTTCTGATTCCTGCAAGATTAAAACATGTAGACAATTCAAATTCATGAAGCATTTCCTCCTATTTTTTTTTTTACCCTCTTAACTGCCGTCTCACTTGCACGCTGTAAGTGAATAGTCACTGGAAGCCCGGCTGCCTGGCGGGTGGCCTATTTGACAGTCGCTCTAAGAGTCCACACGGAATTAGATTAATTTAAATCAGAAAAATAAGAGTGCAAAAAAAAAAAAGAAAAGAAAAGAAAAATGAGCGCTCAAGAGTTCAGCATCATCGCGGAGCTTTATGAGGGCTGACACTTCTTTTGTGTTCATTATCAGGAAATCACCTCGGGGAGTCGTGTTGACTTTGCATGCTCTAAAATAGCTGGAACAGTGGACGGCAACACGCTCGCTCCCACTCCCGTGTGTCTGGGGAGGGAAGGTGGAAACGCCAAACTGAAGTTTTTATACAAAGAAAAGCCGGTTTAAACTTCCACTTTAGCAAAGGAAGTCATGCCTTTTGTCCTGTTGCGCCGCCTCGAAGGTTGTGTGCAGAGTAGCTAGTCGTTGCCGCCAGCTGGTTTTGCCCACAGTTCATTTCTGTCCCGGGGTGAAACAGAAACTTAAACATAACTTTCTCTAATGATCGCCTGATTTAAGAGATGTATTAACATGATGTCACTGTTGGCATTGACAGGCCTGCGCACACTTTATAGCAGCGTTTCTATACCATGCAGAACAATAGCGGATTCATTTACTCGGAGCGTGATGTTCCTGCAGTCCAAACCCCGACTCCACTGCCTCTCCCACATCTTTAAATGGATCCCATGAGTCTCCGGCTCTGTTGTTTCCATTATTCATTTTCCAAACTTCCATGTAGCATGTAGAGGCTAGAGGGGTGAAAAATAATTTTGTGTCTGGAAAAAAAAAGAAGAAAAAAATAGATGTAGAGCAAAGTCACTGCTTTATGCAAAGTGTGCCATGCCTTGGGAGCATGTGAGCTGGAGTACTGTAGGAGGAGGGATGGACTGTATGTGTGTGCGTTTGTGTGTGTGTGTGTTCAAAGTGTCCCTGTCAGTCTGTCAGCTAGGCCCTAATGTGGCTCCCTAGAGGTACCTGGGGGAGACCCATCTAGCACCCAGTCAGCCTCTGCTGGCGGCCAAGTGGTGACAACGGGTTCCCACAGAGAGAGGAAGTGTCATAGTATGTATGTAAACTAGTGACAGATGACTGGAGACATGTGGCCTGTAGACACCGAGGCCTGAAAGTAAAGCAGTTTTTTGCCTCTTCCACTTCCTTTTTTCTCTCTTCCCACTTGAGACTTCAGAGAGCGAGCATCAGGCTCCGCTACAGAAGCGCCGAATACATTGACAACAAGTCAAAGACGTGAATAAAACGGATGCAAATCATTTGGCATGAAAAGACAAATGCTATGCGAAAAGGTTTTATTTGCCCTTTGAAAAGCTGCAGCAAAGGAGTGAGGATGGCTTTTTTTTTTTTTTTTTATAGCATGCAGAGCTTCAGGCAGCTTTTCTAGGCCACAGGTCATGTGGGTCAGTGTTACACTCCCTGCAGCCTCACTTCAACCCTCGGTCTGGAAATAGAACATGCAACGTCACCCAGCCAGGAGGGAGGTAGATTCCAGACCTCAGTGGCCACGGGCTGCACATGTGGAATCTGCTCGTGTAGTTGACCCCAAATGTTTGAAACCCAGAACGCTCCCAGTAGGCTTTTGTTTTTTCATGCATACCCAAATGAGCGAGGCTGTACGAATTTACCGTGTACAAAGTGGACCAGAATACTTAGACTCCTCACTGTCGGGCGATTCATCAAGGGACCTCGCAGTAGCCAGAGGCGCATTTATTAAACAGCATGCACATAACCTGTAAGAGGGGCAAACATAACACATAAACCGTGTTTTTTTTATCGCATATTCCAGCCAGCAGCAGGCCCGATCTTCTGTTAAGAGCTTTCATTGAAACGGACGGAAGGCTGGCACACGGAAGATCGACGTTCAACCCGAGCGCAGCGAAGAATCAAGCGAGATTTACTTTTCAGGATGTCATCCAAGCCTCGCAATCACAGACGAGACGCGCTCCTTCTATTAGGCTTACTTCAGCAGTTTAAAATCGGTTTTAAGATCAGCAGTTGTGGTTTAACTCGGGTCATTTGTTTTGCAAAAAAAATGCAGTAAAACAGGCAGTAAAGGTGCTGATAAAAACACATAATTACACCAAATGCGTCATTATTTCCTACTCATTCACTGTTATGCAAGTGGAAAGACAGGCAGGAGGTAAATAGCTCGATTTAGGGGGGTCAACGAAAGGTCAGCAATCAGGGCTACCTGCAAACTATGATGACAATACTAATACAGATTTTTTTTTTAACTTGCAGACACGTTTATGCAGCATGCAGAAGATATAAACTGATGTGGTTCTGGATTTTGCATTTGTTCTCCTTTTCAATCTTTACAATTTGGGCGTTTTTAGTTTTGGTTATTTGGTTCAGAATTCCTGTGTTTAGTATTTGATTAGAGTTAGAGTGTATATGTTTATATATATATATATATATATATTTAGAATTTCTACGAAAGAAAAGCTTTTTTTTCTTCTTGACTAAGCATTGTCATGCGTCCAATAGAGGCGGTTAACTGATGGAGTCGAGGATAAAGCGTTTTCTTTTCAGTCCCTCCAAGAAGTTTGCGAAGTTGCAATTCAGCAAATTCACGCAAATTCTGCTAATCTTCGCAACTTTTTTGCAAATCAGCCTTTCCCCCCACTAACGTCAATGGGTACATCATCAAATATTGATCTTCATAGATCTGCAATGTTGTAAAAAAAAAAAAAAAAAAAAAAGAGAATATAATTTACTGCTTCTTTAATATGTCCAGAACGCTGCATGCTAGAGACTTACTTTTTTCCCTCCTGTGAAGCAGACAGCTGATCTGTTCTAAAGAGGATCCTGTGCGATCGTCCCTCTTTCATGAGCTACCTGATCGGGCCTCAAACACCAGAGTCTTTATGGAGGCTCTATACAGTAGGGGTGGGACTCACAGGGTAATTCACGATACGATATCTGGCCCACGATAATGATAAAACCACAATACAGTGATTCTGCGATAATTGCTATATCGCAAGACAATCATATAACGATACATCACGATATCTGATTCGTGTTACCATCATTCATGTCATAAGAGCCACCGTGAGGAGTCATGAAGTAGTGATGCGGTGAGTCAAAATTGCAGAGAAATCTGTTTAGAGCGCCAAATATTTGGAAATTAATATATTGATATTTGGCGGCAGCCTATCAATAATTGTATTGCAGGAGTCAGGACGACGATATATTGCCGTATTGACCCCTACTCTACAGTGAATGCGTAATAACCTAAACAGATCCAATATGTCTTCTTGTGATTATTTATCCATGTGGAAAACTGTTAGCCGTCCACTTAGCCACCTCGTGTGCCTTAACTTTCCACCAACCAGAGGCTCTGTTACAAATGCGTTGATCTCACTGAGATAGTAATCACCTTCTATTATCAGTGGTTTTATAGAGGCGTAGCTCCTGAAAAAACAAGTAGAACAGATTAAATGTAATAAATAATGTTGACTTTGGGCATTTTGATAGCATTAAAACAGGCAGGCGCAGTGCGAAATTACTATTCCAGGGTAATTTCTTTTAGTTTCAGGACATTTTTACACATTTTATTTGGCATCTTGACACGGAAATTGACTGGAAGTGATGTCAGAAGACAAACAGGTTGCTCCACCAATAGATGGCTTTATTGGAGGGTTTGTAGTCCACAGTGAAAAGTCTAATTTTCAATCTAATTTTGGGCATTTTGTTGTTGCAATGTGGTGCATGATTTATGCATTTAACTTTTAATGAGTATCCGATCACAGTTGGAGTGCATATATCCAAACATATGAGCACGTGTGAGTTGTGATAGTGAACACCTGGCCCTCCTTCCTAACACTGGCCTGTTTGAGAGGAGCCTGTGTGTCCAAGTGACACCTCCTGCTCCTGCTTCTATCCAGGGAAGTAAAAATCTATCAGCACTGATGAGTTCGTGCTCCATCAAACATATCCGAGCCAAACGGTTTATTGTGAACTCAAATAGTGCTATTGTGCCGTTCTGTGGGCCGCGTGGTGCAAAGAGACGACTCACACTTGAGCATCGGCTGACCCCAGGTTGTGTATATTGATGAGTGGGATTTGTTTCTTAATAGAATTGTGTCTAATTAATTAGCTTTTAATTGGTTGAACTCCTGAACATGCAAATGCAGCAGAAAGTGGAACAATCGTGACTTTAAAGAGCATAAAGAGCTGCAGATTGAGGTCGACTGCTGTGCATGTGGCTGTGTTCTTATGTTTTGTGTGTGAAATTCATTCCTCCAAACTTACCTGAGGAAAGCATTTAGAACAAGAAAGGTGCTAATTACACAAAGAGAAAGTAGAAATATTTGAAATGCCTCCCTCTTAATTTCTTTTAATTATCTCATTTATTTTCACATTTGCTTTGTGCCCCAGATTAACCTTTTTTCCTTCCCTTCATTTCATAATCTCCTTAAGTAAAACTCAGGAATAGTTTTTATTGCACGGCCCTTCCTGCTTGCTTGCCTCATTTCTATCAAAGCGCTGAACTCTTTGAAGGCTGCCGCTCTCTCGTCCACCTGCTGCAGACGCTTTGAATAGACGCTGGCAGCTCTCATTCACAACCTGAACACAAACCTCACTGATGCAAGGGCAGTGTTGTGCTGCTGCAACATGCAGACTGATGTGTTGTGCAACGGTTGAAGACATTCATTCACAAGAGAAATATGTGCATAATTTTGATTTCGTAACGGTTAATTTGCTAATTATAGGGTCTTTATTTTCAGTGTGGAATATTATGTTTTGCACAAAGACAGCTGCTGCTTTTGATTGGTTAATTTTTAGAACATGACTTAGATCATGTTTTGTTTTCAATCCTGTTAAAGTTCATTTTTAAAAAGCGAACAGCCAGCAGTGGTTGGTCTGCCAGAGAGGGTAGGCGGAGCCAAGTGGCTGCTGTTCCGGTTTCTGTAAGCATTGAGAGGAGACGGTAATCTGCTATGGCTGAACAAAAAGATCGATGACTACAAGATGATACAACTTCAAAAATAAGTGAAAATCGTCAGTCGTCTCCTTTAATTGTCTTTCAAAATCGATTATCGCTGTCGTGATATTATCGTCATCGTGGGCCACATATCGCATATCATATCGTGAGTGACCCTGCGATTCCCACTCCTACTTTACACCGCATTCATCAAGAGGAAACAGCAGGTCAGCTCAGTAACTCTGCATATCAGTCAACAAGTGATTAGTCCTATTGCACATTATCTCATCTGATTGAATAAGCTCGCAGTCCATCGTAGTTGTGTCTGTTTCTATTGATTAACCTGAACCCAGGCCTCACCCAGTGTGCAAGTTTACTTTGACGTCCATGTCTTCACCACCCATCTCCAACTTGTTGTTCAAACATGCTAATAAACTAAAGATACTTAATACATACTGCTGAATTATACAGAAAAATGCAGCGTAAATCTGATTAGCTCTGAAACTGACATGACATCACCTAATCAAACTGTGACTAATTGATGGAGGAAGTAAAGACTTATTGGATTCTTTTTGCATCATCTGATTGCAGTTTTTTTTGGTCACATTTATAAAAATAAGTAACATTAGAAAGACCAAACTTACTTTTAAAAGCGGATGCTGCAGACCAGCTTCCCCGTTCTGCTCTGACCATGCCACCTTAGCTCTTAGAAGCCATTGTTTGCCAGTGGGCGAACCAATCTCCTCTACAGCTCTTTCCTTGTAAAAGTTCCCCTTTATGGCTCCACTACTTCACTTCAGTAACTTTATTACAGTATAGCTGAGAGATTTCTATTTCATATTGACCTAAGATTGCTTCAGTTGTCTCATTTCACCTTTTGCCTGGCCTGTGTTGGAGAAAGTGACCTTCTTTGAGACTTGCAGTCGATAGCAGAGAATGCTTCAACAGAAAAGCTGGCGGTGGTTACAGGCAAACATCCCTTTCCCTTGTGCACTTGGGTGTTTTCAATCCGAGTTCAATTTCAACTTTTAATCAGTTTAATAGGAAGGGAACAATAAGTAGAACTACAGATGGCCCTAGCTTTACTTGTGTACGTAAAACAGGTCTCACTTGTGAACTTTGCAGTTGTATTTGCTTTTATTTTAAGGAATTATTTTAGCCTAACTTTAATTGGACGCCATGTTGTTCTGCCACCCATCAGGAAAGATCAGTAAGCAGTATAGTGTTCTTTGTGATGGTTTTGTCCTCATGGACTATATTTTAGCGGTCGCTTTTTATCGTATTTGTGCCTACCGTTTTTTTCCCCTTCACTCAAACGCCACACGTCACATGTACATGTCGCTGTGGCGGCACGGAGAAAACAGTATGACCTGAATGCTGTCAGGTTTCAAGTTTGCAGAACGAGAATCAGGAGAAGCAGCAGTGAGACACGTCTGCGTTGATTCCAAGACAGTGAAAGAAAAAGTAAAACTGTATGTCAGAGAGAGACGGTAAAATGGCCGGTATGCGTAGCGGCGGGAGGAAGAAGGTGAACGACCAGCACTAGCACGGCACGCGAGCACGGCAGCGCAGAGTCTGTCCACAGTGAGTGACAGGAAGGAATTTGCTGCTTGTGCTGCTTTATAGATGGTTATAAAGTTTAAAAAAAACGTTGATAACCAACATGTTCTCCGTCTCTTAAGCAACGTTTTTACGGTATACAAACAAAGCCGACATGCTTAGACAGCTTAATGTGTCTGCGGTGGCGGGCTTGGGTGGCGGTAAACCACCAAACCGCAATGGGGCGTTAGTGTTTCATTGGGTTAGAAAAATTCAGTGCCATCACATCCCTTCTTACCCATGATGCATTGTAAAACCAACAGTTCTTTGTTGGATGCAGACTCAAAACAGAACATCAGCTTATCCGGGGAGGTTTAAAAGATGCCGCTGGCTGTATAGCTCGCCGTTTGTAAAAAACAGATACACTATTTCATTCTGATTTGTCTCTCAGGACGTCGAGTAGAAAATGAGATTTTTTTACAGTGCGATTTCCTTCCTGTCTTAACCAGGTTAACACGGCTGTAAAGTCTAATGGCTGCACGTGTGAAGTAATCACGCTTGTGTATCGGACCAGTGAACAAGATGATCTGTTAATTTCCAACACGGCTCTGGCCTGTTGGTTTGTGATCATACGGCTGCCTCCTGGTGCCGCACAGTCAAAGTCGAAAAGTGCTTTAAAAAAAAACAACAACAGAAAATTGCACCAAAATTTTGGGGGGTTTGCGCCTCTTTGATCATCTTCCTCGGGGTAACAGGACTTTGGGGAATGAAGATGTTAGTGAGTTGCTTTTGGTCAATGAGCCTTCATGTAGCGAGGTCACAATCGGCCTCTCTTCTCTTTTGAAGTGTGTAAGTGATCCCCCGAGAGGCAGAGCAGCCAAGTTCACAGAGGCTCGTAAAAACCGCTGTACAAGTTTCACCAAGTGCTCCAATTCAATGACTTTTATTCTTTTAACTAACAAGCCATTTGAGTATTCATCAGTATTATGCACTACAGAACACTCTGAAGCTTGTCTCCTGTAATTGTCTCAGTTTTATACAGTGTACAAGTTCTCCTCGTGTTTGGAGAGCTGTTAGTTTTAGCATGCGCGTGGATTTAGCTGTACTTATGGTAGTAATGGAAGACGGAGCCTCGGGGGCCTCTTGGCCTGGAGAGTCATGGTTTAATTAGCAGCAGTGAGACAGAGAAATGACAGCTCGGAGAATCCCTCAACCTCCACATTTTACTGTATTACGGAGAAAGATGAGAAATACATGTTTTCCTCGAGCCGACACAGATACAGAAAGCTTTAAACAGAATGGTGTACATTTACTGAGAATCACTGTAAAGTTTCCCTAACATGACGTCCATCTTTATGCCAAGAAAACAGTGAAAATACAATACCATTTGTCTACACACTTTCTATGAATGACCAAGCTGTGTGGCAAAAGGTTGAACAATCGGGGAAAAATATAAAACACAAAAGGACATTGTGTGAGTTCCTCTGTCTTCATCACCTTGAATATATAAAGAAAAGCAGCTGCACATGCACAAAGGTCCTTGTGTAAAACAGCTGCGTACTGCAGTTCTTGTTCTTTAACAGGAATAAATAGTTATTTTGTGTTGGACTGTTTTCAGCTGCCCGTTAATAGACGTTGTACCTTACTTATTTACAGCAGCAGGACAGTGAGTGTAGGATTGCCTCAAAGTAAGAACTACAATGCCCATATTCACTGTAATGCTGGAACATCAACTTCCTCCTTCTTTGTGCTGCTCTGCAGATCAATACACAGTATGTGTATACGCAACTCAAGACGTTTAGTGTCGCCGCGGATACAACTGGTCTATATACTGAGGATTTATACTTGCACGAGAAGGTGAAACCATGTAGCATTGAATTGTCTTTCTGGGAACATGGCGTACACATTCTTCTTCTTCAGTTCATTTGCAGTGTGATGCATGTCTGATGTTCACAAACTGACCAGCATGGATAAAAAGGAACCAAACTGAGACTTTGAGTTTCATTTAGAAAATTAGTAGTGTTAAATAGACGCCTGCTAACACATACATATATAAGAAATACAATACAGTATATATTGTAGTAAAATATTAAACATTAGGATTTTTGTAGTCCAACTAATAATATTATTTTATGTTCCTGTGCAAAGCCAGCAATTCATAATTTCAGCTAGTGCTGCACAAGTAATCAAATTTTAATCTCGATCAAGATTTTGGTTTCCCACGATTAAATAAACATGATTTACGGCGATACTGACGTTTAAAATGTGCGCTCCGCCAGTAGGAAACTCTGCTGCATGTCAAATCAAGCGCCTCCTTAACTAACAGCCACTCCTCCAGGGGGCGATCGAGATGTTTTGGCTTTACGTTTTGAGCGCCTACCTGGCAGCGGCAGTTTAGAGTGGTAGAGGAAACAACAGAAACAATGTCTAGACCCGACACGGCTCGTCGTTGGTTGTTATTTTGGGTTCAGGGCAAGTGATGTTAAGCAAAAAAAAAAATGCTATGAGTGCATGAAACCTTTGTCTACACTGCAAAGCAACACACCTTACTTGTTGAAGCACCTGAAGAAACACCACAAAGTGCAGTATGATGAGAATATGAAGGCTAAGAGGAATGTCGGTAACAGCTCTTTACAGGAGTTTGTGTAAAGAACTCAGTTTGATGCAGAATTTGTACATGAGCCAGAACGTAGAACAAAATGTGACTAAAAGTGTTGCTCTGTTTATTAAAATGTTAAAGTACAATTTAAAAAAATTGTCCCTACAATGAATAAATAATTGTGATTTCAGCCACCACAGACACTGGGCTTTAGCTCCTTTAGTTGTAGCAGTACTTCCATTTATTTTTAGGAACACATTCGTAAGAACTTGCGGGTGGGAAGCCAGTTAGGGGTCATGTCATCAGCACTAGCAGCTTACATTGGTTGATCAGGGTTCCTGCACAGAGGGCCAGCATCTGGTGGATAGCATGAATCTCCTCTGCATTACAGTGAAGCTCCCTTATAGAGTAAGCTATGAGGGAGTGCAGTGTATCTTATGGAGATTATGGATGTTAAGGACTGATATACTTTCACAACTACTTATGGAAATGTAGCACGTGTCTTTATGGAATACATAGCATGTTAATGTATGCATGCATATACTGATGCCTCCACTTGTGTGCTTTGTCTACACCAATGGATTCAGTCTGTCCATTCATTTATTTCAACGTGATTCGTCCAGACAAATGGTAATCAATCAAATCATGTGAAACATCTTAAATATTCTGCACAGGAAGTTGTCAGCCTGCAGATCAACCACAATGCACATCATCTGAGTGAGTGTTTGTCCACTCATTTTGCACCTTTTATGTTCAGATTAGTAGATTCCAGCAGGATCCGTGCTCTTTGATAGCGTGGAGGCGTGTAGTCATTTGCTGCCATGGGTGGTCAGGCTGAAATGTATGGGCAGCAGCTTTGGAAAAGACAGTGACGGAGGAAGGCATATCTTTTCTAAATGAGGGGTTAAATGGCACCCTGCCGTCTAAAGATTGGAATCGCTGCCACATGGAGCTCTAAATTGAGTTTAAATAGTCTTAACTTGATATGTGAGATGAATGGATCTGTGTAGCCGTACCGATTACCATTTCGCATTGTACTACAATGTTTCGCCCCTCCCACACTTAGAATATCTTCACTGAATTTGAATATGAATATGAGCTTGTTTTTATTTATAAAAGTAATTACCGTCTGTCTGCAATATTTGCACGCTTGTCAAGTGGAGTGGCCTGTGTGTGCAGAATAAAAGCGAAAGCTCCCATAATTATGTTTACGTCCGGCGATGAAAATCCCAGGGTTGTAATGATCAGTAATTATAAATACTTTTCAGCGTGTCTCCGGCCTCAGCTGGGACTATTGTGCGGTGTGAAGTGCAGAGTTTGTGCAGTTTAATTATGACATTGTACATGACTAAATGTACCAGTCTGCTGCGGCTCTGCAAAACACTTCCAGCGCATAATCACGCTCAAGTCTGACTTTAAAGAGCTCATTACAGTTAGTTTTCTAAAGAGCGGCTTATTAAACACAGTTACCTAATAGGCATCTTTGGTGGTGCAAATTGGTAAAAATGGTAATGAGTCTGATTAGGCCACATTTCAATTACGACAGCTTTCACTTCCCTCTTCCCTCAACCCTCCCACCGTCCCCTCCCCCAGACCAAAAGAAGAGGAAGGAAAAGTCCAGCTCTTTATGCTTGGGAATTCTCCTGGAAGGCATTTTCTCCCTCTCTCTCTCTCTCTCTCTCCCTCTCTCTATATCCCTCTTGCACATACACATTCGCGCACATAGAAAAGGGGGAAAAGAAAACGGCTCTGCCACCTCTGTGTTTCCTTTCAGCAGCACAGTAATGAATAGAGAACTGTGCAAGCGGCGGTCCAATTTACGCACTGGGAAATTGGATGGACAGAGTGGAGGCCCACTCTTGTTTGCTTAAAAAACGGCCCAGGCTACCAGATTAATAGTTCCCAAAAAGGTCAGCTTCTTCTGTTTCATTGACGACCACTGAACCAGAAATTAAACACCGTAGAGTGGCATAACACCATCGCATCACATGTCAGATGCATTATGGCTCCATCTGGCTTTAAATATACAACATAAATCTGATAAAATATTACATAAATGTCAGAACAGAAACATCATTTTCCTTTATTGCCATCATCTCAAACCCACCACAGAGGATTATTCAGATCTATGAAGTGACAAACACAATGGTCTTAACAAAGGCTGTATTTGTTGGTGGCTGATTAGGGGAATCTGAGCTCGAGCCCCGAGGCGATCTGAAAACATTCCACTAATGGAGCGCTCTGTAATTATTCCATTTCAAAGAAAGACAAAGGAACCTGTGGATGTTGTGTTAGAATTTCCAGGCAGGTGGAATAAAGGACAGCGTTTAACGGTAATTCAAAAGTACAAGATCATTATGCTAATGCTAATGTGCACATGAGTGTCTATTTATGTGTGTGGATGCTTTTACTATCCATGCCATTACCTTTGTCTCAGAAAACAAATAAGTCTGATTGATTTAAATGTCTAACATCGAACTCCACTTATTATGATGACAATTTCATCATGTTATTTGCTTTTGTGTAATACTGAAACTGTTATTTAACATGCTTAAAATATACGTGTATCTTTGTGTATTTCTGCGTAGGTTCAGTAATAATAGAAAACACTATTCTACTTGTAGAAAGGAAAAACGCCTCCGAATCAAAAGGTTCAAGTTATTTTTCGATATAGGAAGTAAATGTCTGTTTTTAGCCGTGTTTATATAATCGTCTTGGATGCTTTCCATTTTATAAAATACCTGAGATCTCGAGCACACTCTGCAAGTAGCACTCGTTTGATTGTCCAAAGTGGCACATTGTTCAGGGAGGATTAACAGTAATGGAGGAATCTCACTCAATAAGCCGTGTGCAATTTTGTTATTGAAAAAAAGTGCCTTGAGTGTTAATGAACTCTAGTGAATGATTTTACAACAAAAACAAAACTGATAGTTTCACTGGGGGTCAGTGTATGCTGTGAATGGCTGAGATTTTTTGGCAGACAAAGCGTTAGCTGCTATTGCCAAAACACTGTTTTGTTTGTTTCGGAAGGAATATTTTTCTCAGCAGTAATGTGGAAAAAATTATGCATTTAACACTTCGTTTTTAATGCAGAAATGGAGGAAAAAGAAGGTGTGTGTGACAGGCTCCACTTAAAAAGTCTTACTTTTGCTCTGCAACCACCTACAGGACTAACCTAAGAGCTGGCCAGGAATATAGTGGGTGACTAACACTTCATTGAATGCACATGTGCCTAAAGCAGTAGCCAGTGAGATTTACTTTTGTTATTCTCAAAGGTGTCATTCATACATATTTCAAGTAAAAAGGAATTTGATTTACATCTTGTTATTCCTTTCATTGTTGTTATCCTTGTCGTTGTCCCCTGTGATCGCATAATTTGCTTTCATATTCTATTTTCTGTACGCACCTTTCTGTTCCAGCACAGTATGGCAACCATATTCGCCTGCCTGGGCTTTTTGCCTCGAGCTCTTTTTCTTAATCATTAGTTTGGATGGTTGACAACCATGTGAGGCATAGCATGGATCCTTTTGACTAAAACCTTGTAAATTAACACAATTAGCGCAGCATCATCCTGCTAATTAGCTCCTGGTGTCTAGTGTGGCGGGTGGGCAAATAGCTGGGAGGGAGTCAGAAGGGAATCTACAGACAAACACTGCGTTTGTAATCTGCCTCTGGACAGTGGCTGTTTATTGCCTTAATCCTGTGATATGGATTTAACCTTCCAAAGTATAGTTCTGCAGCGCCTGCTTAGCAATGGCATGGACCATTGTAAAAGAAAAGTTTGGTTAAATCCATCTCTTCTTGTATCTTCTTGTAGCTTTTTATAGCAGATTAATGTTGATTTAAGATGTTTAATGCTCTGCACACTATTTCCTTTTGTTTTGAGCTGTAATATCTCTAATAGTGGAAATTATTTGGGGGTATGTTATCCTCTGATAATCCCAAGCAGAGTTAAGGATGACAGCGTGGTTAAAAACCTTTATTTTCAGATTGACTTTGGGATTTTACATGATTATTTATGTCATTCAAACCCTTAAGGCCATACAGAGTAGCTGAGACACGCTGCAGAGAAAAAGACAAGTGAAGCATGTTTTTTTTCCCTCCCTGCCTCACTCTGTGGACTGGGAAGCAGTAGGCAGACTGAATGTGGATGTAATTCATGCTGGGCTGAGGGGTTTGTGTGATGAAAGCAACAGAGCGCTGCCAAGGAAGATTGCTTTGCTGCTCTCCTCCAAGCAGATTTGAAACTGTCTCAGAATGCCTCAGATGAGAGTTGGATTATAGACTGACCCTCAATGTCTGTGTCATTCTGCTCTGTGTAGGGTGGATTATACCACGCTAACCAGGTGTTTGGTCCATCATCCTCATACTGACCATTATGTATTCAGGTTAACGTTGTCTGTTTGTCAGTTGGGAGACATTTCGTGTAGTTGTTTTATACAATATAAAAACATGTTTACTATTTAGGCTGTTTTCCACACAAACAATTCATGCATTATTGACTTATACACTATTTTTGTATTATTTACTTTTTGATTATTATAGAACATTAAAAAATATTTGAATTTTCTTTTACTTTTATTCGTGATTTGATGCTTTCTTTGACATATTTCTTCCTTATGCGGGATATCTAGGTCTAAAGATGCAGTGGACCCCAGAGCACACACAATGGGCCGAGCAACACTTTGACATCTCATCCACCACCCGCTCGCCGGCACACAAAGTAGAGGCCTACCGGGGGCACTTACAGCGAACCTACCAGTATGCGTGGGCCAACGATGACATCTCCGCACTGACTGCCTCCAATCTGCTTAAGAAATATGCGGAGAAGTACTCTGGGATCCTAGAGGGCCCAAATGAAAGATCCCTGCTGTGTTCTTACTCTGATAGCACCACCGGACTCATGAATGGACGAAAGTCAGAGAATGAGTCCTGGCAGGAGGGGATTTACCCAATGAACTGTGCTCCAGATGTTATATCTGTGAGCAAAGCTGGAATGACAGCTGCCCTACCCCCTACAGATGTGTCTGCTAGCATAGGCAGCTCCCCAGGGGTGGCCAGCAGCTTGTCTGAGCCGAGTTATTCCAGCAGTAACTGTGGGAGCCACACAGCCACTACTCTCCACTCGGGCCTCCCCTCTCAGGAATATACTGCCAGCTACAACGGCTCCTACCTGCATTCTAGCTACAGCGGCCAGAGTACCCCAGCCCTCCCCTCCCCGCACCCCTCGCCTTTACACAGTGCCGGGCTCTTACAACCACCTCCCCCACCTCCTCCCCCTACCTTAGTGCCTAGCTACAACGCTGGGTCTCCAAACCTTCCCAACTACAATTATCCTCCAACAGGGTATCCTTCTCAGACTGCTGTTGGCCCCGGTTATAGCCCTGGGGGAGCACCCCCTCCTTCTGCTTATCTGCCATCCGGTATTGCAGCTCCTACCCCAATCCCTCCTTCCACACTGCCTGGCTACACCTACCAGTCCCATAATCATACACCAATTGCACCAACACCTTTGAATGGCAGCACATCCAACTCATTAAAACGAAAAGCTTTCTACATGAGTGGACATGGAGATATGGACTCTAGCTATGGTAATTTCAACTACAACCAACAGCGCTCTTCACAGAGCCCAATGTACAGAATAGCAGACAGCAGTGTCTCAGACTCTAACAGAGGTAATGGCTTTGATAGAAATCCTGAGGCATCATCTTTAGCATTTAAGCCAACCAAACAGACAATGTCTTCTGATCAACAACGCAAATTTATGATACACTCTGGCAGAGCACTAACTCCTCCATCGTATGGATCAACCAAAAGCTCTGTGGGTGATCTCAGAACTGTTGAACCCTACAACAAGTTCGGATCCCCAATCATGAGCGAGCAAACTGAAGAGCACAGACAGCACCTCTCTCACTCCCTAACAGGGCCTGACATTGGTACGGCTACCTCGTCCATCCATGCTGCAGAGGAACAACTGAAAAACAGTGACTCCAACCTGGTGGAGATGGTGACCACGGAAATCCTTCAGCAGGGTCCTCCGGTGGACTGGAGCGACATTGCCGGTCTTGATATGGCCAAAGCAGCCATCAAAGAGGAGATACTGTGGCCAGTTCTAAGGCCAGATATGTTTAGTGGACTTGGCACATTACCTCGGAGCCTCCTTTTATTTGGACCTCAGGGAACTGGTAGAACACTTCTTGCCCACTGCATGGCCAGCCAACTGGGTGCTGCCTTCTTGCGACTCAGCAGCTCAGCTCTGGTGACCAAGTGGCTTGCAGAAGGGGAAAAGATCATCCAGGCTTCTTTCCTGGTGGCCCGTTGTCGCCAACCAGCAGTGGTGTTCATTAGAGAGGTGGACCTGCTGCTGTCAGCCCAGCTCAGTGAGGAGAGTCCAGTGAATCGCCTCAAGGCTGAGCTTCTCATGCAGCTTGACAGTATCCTGACCTCTACTGAGGACCATATCCTCGTGGTCTGCTCCACCAGCAAGCCTGAAGAGATCCCAGAGTCCCTACGGAGGTACTTTACCAAGCGACTGCTCATCCCTTTGCCTGATGGGACAGCACGACACCAGATAATCAGCCAACTGCTCTCACAGCACAACTACTGTCTTAGTGACAAAGAGATGTCACTACTGGTTCAAAGGACAGAGGGCTTTTCAGGACTGGACGTGACCCAGCTGTGTCAAGAGGCAGTGGTAGGTCCTCTCCACGGCATTCCCGGTACTGACCTGTCAAGCATCCATCCCACTCAGATGAGACCGGTCTCCTACCAAGACTTTGACAATGTTTTTTGCAAATTTCAGCCAAGCATATCACAAAAAGAACTTGACATGTACACTGAATGGAATAAAATGTTTGGTTGTAGTCAATGAAGGTGACCTATGGGACACAATTTTCTTTAAACTAGTTGAGTACTAAAAGGTGATCGTCCTGTAAACAACAAGAAAAAATACAAACAGTGGTGACATAAACATACCATATACAGCAAAGGGATTGTCCTTAAAGGCTTTAGACAGAAGATCGCAGTCATCACAAATTGGTAAAATGTAATGCTTTATATGGCGGATGCCATGTTCTCACTTAACTCAAATGACTTTGAGAGGATGCCCCATGTTTTTGTATATACATATATATAAATATATATACATACTATTCTGCTGATCTTGAGATTTAGTTGCTATCAAGTGCCTAAGGTGGTGCTGTCTAAGTTTTTTTTTTCTTTCTGCCTCACATCTTTGTTGGTGACATGTGCTAATATAAAAAAGCTTTAAAATGAGACAAAAAACTTGCTTTCTCTTTTCCATTTGAACAGTGTTCTACAGCTGTGTCTGTTTTGTGCTCTTTGTGAACAGTTGTGGTTAATTTGAAATAATAACCGTAGGGCTTCATTACCAAACACAGGTTTTACGTATTTGTCAATCCTTTAATTACAACAGCATCTACATACTTGGTTGCTGAACTAGCCTTTCCACTATAGATGAAATAAAAAAAAAACAATATTACTTTACAACGTTACTTCAATCCAGCCAATAAATTACTATGTTATTGCTGTTAAAATACTTTACAGTAGAATTTTACAGTGTTTCACTTAAATGTAGTATTCTACCATAAATTTCTTTTGATGTTCTCTTTTTGAAAACTCAGGAAAGTGATACTGATATGTAAAGTACCTCATAAGCTTGTGTCGAACACACTACAAGAGCATTTGGCTTACATTTGAAATTCCATCACCAAATCATGTAAGGCTATATAATACCTCAAAAAGCTCAAGATGAAACGAGAAGGTTCCTGCTATGAATGTATGAGAGTAATTCTGCATTATGTACAAGACAAAAAATAATCTGTTTGGGGTTTTTTTTTTACTTTAGATTGTGGTGATGCAGAGCTGAGAGAAATTCTGAAAGGTTCAGACAAACATCTCGGGGTTGAGGAAGACAACCGCCCCGAGCTATTTCATTCCATCCCGCTGCTGTTTTATCATTAATGAAACATAAGGATTATGTATAGCCTAAGTTCCTTTCTACCTCAGTTTGTTAGTTATCTCTGAAAGACAAATTCAAGAAGACAGCAAAATGTCAGCACCTATTCTGCTTGTTTGATGAGGAAACCTTCTGAGAGAACACCAAACAGTGTTTTGTTGTGTGCAAAATCTATTAGCTTTACATTGTGATAACTCCCAAGAACCCTGTTTTTCTCACTATATAATGCACTTAAAGGGGAATGCCACTGAATATCAGGTTTGAGACACACTATGCCTATGCCTTAGGATAATTCGGTCTGTATTAGATAACATACACCAGTGGATCTTGTTGCCATTGCTTGTTTGGCCCCTGAATCTCTGATGGCAAATAGAAAATCAAAATGCATTTTAGTACCTAAACGTTTCCTGCCTTAAAACCAATTCTATTATCTTAATACAACGTTTACAGAAGAATCGGTTTGACGGTCTGAGGCTACAACTGTAACATTCATGAATTGAGTGGCATTCCTTTTTAAGAACATATCTTGAAGGCTAGTCTCACTGTACTCGATGTTATTTTTGCTCTCATGTTGTCATTTTCACGTTTTTACTGTTGTGTTTACAGCGCATATTAATCACTACTTGCTGCCATTAATCAGTACATTCCCATTTAACGTTTTTGGCAATGAAAAATCCAGACTGACAGCTGAATTGGCAAGTAAAAGTGTTATTGAATGTATTAGGCAGTAAGGAAAGCAAAGCACTCGCACATTGAAAAATGCCACTGAAGTAGGGAGCACTGTAGGTGTAGGTGTGTAATACTGCAGAGGCACTAAAGGACCTTGTGTTTGTTTTTCAAAGGAGTTCCCTTCATGTTTGTTGCCGATTGCACATGTTTTTTTTTGGTATCATTTATTCTACCAGACATGTAATAGCGTGTGTAAAGAGGATCAAGACAATAGCAAAGAAACTATGAAGGAGCAGAGAAAGCTTGCAGTAATATCTTGTCATAGTTTCACATTATCATATTTGTAGATATGTCCTTGCATTTTTAACTCAACCTGACATAATTGGATATAGAAGCTGGAGCATTTCATCTTTTAATTTTACACTTCACCTTAACATGTACGTTTTATGGAACTGACTACAGTGCAGAATACGAATGCACATTTCTGTTCAAGTATCGTTCTTCTAGATTCGACTTTAACTTGAAAATAATGGGTCACCTTTTTCACATGTAGGATTACGAGGTTACATACGAATACATCACAATTAAGGGGTTCATAGCCAAATGTGTTTTTACATGAAAGCGCACCGCAACCATAAATATCATGTAGTGTTACATAAGACATTTTGATGGGTAATACTTTTAAAAAAAGGTTATTTTTACTGCTTTAAAAGAAGTGTAGGAAATGAGCAGAAAGCTTAAACAATTCCAGAGCTCCCCTTAAATATTGTGTCATCTATTGTTGCACTCTGAGGACTTAATTGGGTTCCTCGAAGCCAAAGCTGAACAGCTTTCTTTTCAATACGCTGATTTGTTTGAAGAAGTTGTAAATTTCAGTGTGCTTAATTCAACCGTCTGAGCTGTGGATGTTTGAAATTGGCAATTTAACAACACCTAAGTTACTTATGAAATGTAAAACATTTAAAGACATATGAGTTTTGTGATGCATTTGTTGTCTAGTTTTATCCTGTCTGACTTTATGAACAGTCGTGCCTGGAGTACACATAAAAAAAAGGATAATTGGTTTTTCTTAAGAAAAAAATACAACAAAGATATTGTCATCAAATATCACATACTGTACCATGCAGTGTATCGTCACACTGGTGTTTAATAGTTCCTGTTTGTTTTCAACCAGTCATTCTGCTCATTGCGAGGTTTTTTGACAAGAAGGCGATAAGAAGCCACAAGTGCCGTTAACAAGCGCAGATTTCACAAGTTTAAGAGGTCGACTGTTCATGAACTTACAGAGAGATGATTGTTAAAAAGGGGAAACGTTCCACTCAGATTAAGTAGTACTTGTAATCACTCGGCGACAACAGGTCCTGTCAATTTATTTGCTTTTTTTTTTATATTGTCTCCCTAACAGTGCAGTAGAGCACAGTGTAACACAAGACACATGGAATAGGCTCACAACCAGATCTGATATGAGGAAAATAATACCACTTTTATTTTGATAGGGTGTTTATTTCTCATGCCGTGGATCTAATCATTATAATAATACCGTATCATCATAAAGGGGTGATGTTAAAAACAAAAGGGCAGACAGTTACAAACAGAAGTTTGAACCTCTGATAAGCACATGGAGTCTCACAGTGATGCCACTTGAATCGCTTTTTTTCTTTTATTGTCCCGCATTCTTTATAACCATTTCTACCTCATTGCTACATATTGTACATGTAGTACTTATGTCCTGTCATTTTGAATGTCATGCATTTGTGGATAAAAATGTAAAAAAAAAAAAAAAAAAATACAAAAAAAAAAAACAAACAACAAAAAAAAAATGCTTGCCCTTGAATCTGAGCGGTTTACCTCAAACAGACTGTCTTTACACTGTCAAGTACAAATCACAGAAAAAATAAGGCACCTTTCGGGCAAATATGAAGAAAATCTGCACATACCGACGTACAGTTTATTTACAATATCACGTTTTGAGTCGATGGTTGTGAGCTGCAAAGGTCGCCCTACAAGGTCGCCGATGCAAATCCATTTCCTAAAGAGTAACAACTTGCTTTAATCCTTTGTTAATGTTGTAGTGCGCATGTTAACGTGTATGTATGTGCACTCGCAAGTATGAAGGGATAACATGAAGACGTTTTTACTTTTCATAAACATGTACAGAGAATAAACTTGCACATAGCAGTACGTATTGTACATTTGCTAATGATATACAGCATACATACAAAAAACGCAGCCACATACATGTTTCTATGTGTGTATGTATTGCCATACTTACAGTACAGTCGATTTAAATGTATTTTAAGTTCAAGGTACATAAAAGGTTATTGAAATACTGAATAAAGATGTTTTCTTTTTTTTCTTCCTGAAAACTGGATGCATTTTGTACCTTTACTTGATTAAATTTGCAATGGTGTGATGATTTCAGCCTGTGCTATTTCCATCTCGAGCCGTTTCCTGTGGAAGACACCTTCAGTGATCATTTCTTTATTTAGCTGGTGTTTGATGAGAATATAGTGAAAGTACTTCAGCTTGCAGATGCTTTAGTGTTATTGCACTACCACCAATACACCCTTATGTATTCGTAATTATTTATAATTCCATACTGGCTGTTAGAAAATGAACAGCCACGCTCAAAACTCCTCTTTAGTGGTATCATTAAGTTGTGGTGGATGTATGTGTGGGAAGTTTCTGTTTAATTAGACGCAGTATAGCGCATCAATGTTGGTAATTCTCCTGTAGGAGCTTATATAACATGCATAACTATTATTACATCATTCTAAACATGGGGTAAGAAAAACACTGAATATACAGCACAAAAAAATTATGTATTATGTCATGTATGCCAATCAGCTGTGCTCCAAACACTTCCATAGAGCCTCTCTAGTATAAACACATGCTGCAGAGTAAAATTAAGCAACATACAAAAGCTAAGGTAATTTCAAATTATTTATCATCAGTATTTTAATTCCCTCCTTCACAAACACTGGGCAAGCCTGCCAAAGCGAGACCACTAACAGTTAAAACACAGCAACCTCCCACTGAGGAGGGAGCTGTGCACTCCTCTTACTGAGCGCATGGCTGTTACTCTGAGGAGCACTGACTGACAAATGATGTGTACTAGAACACAGGAGTGATTCAGTTAAGTGTGGACATTTCATTTCAATTAGCAGAACAGACGATTTTCATATTTTTGGATGAGGAAAAAACTTGCAGCTACGATTATAACATGTTTCCTGTATTGTGTTCAACAACGAAGCATTACAAATTAAGAAGAAATTAAGCCGATATTTATTATGCGTTTCATTCTGTTAATCAAATTCAAGAAGTAATAATCAAGGCTAAATTTGCAATGTGCATTATAACTTATGTTTGAGCTAATCAAGCACGCTACATGCTGAAAAAACAAGCTGAAGGAGGTGAGTATGTAAAAATGCACATACATGCGATGACAACTGAATGTGTCTTCTGTAATACTACATAGTCCTACCGGCCCAGTGTAACTAACTCTAAGTTCCATTTCAGGTTTACTTTAAGCTGTATGAGGGCTAGTCTGATACACAGACAAAAACACCAAACTGCACAGGGTCTGTCTTGGGCTTGTGCAACAGTAGCGTCTCTTATAAGACACACATATATATAGAGAGATACATTCAGTACACATCCTTCCTCCATCCTGCTGTCTCTGAAATCCTAGCAGCGAATACGCCCTTTGTTTCTTCCCACTGAATTTTTAAACAACATCCATTTGACCAGGAGGAGGAAGAAAAAAAAAATCAGGCCCGATAAGAGCAAAATAAAGTTGAGTCAAACAAATTACACTCAAGTTATTAGTGGCTATTTTGTAAATATCAAAGATCCACTTGTCCCAGTGTTCTGTGCTTCATTTGCATTCTGATGAAACTGGAGTGGATGTGTGTGAACTCGGGGGTTATCTGCCGAGCTGCAGCGCCCGAGCCGCCGAATCAGACAGCTCGGCAAACGGCGCGGCTCAAGAGGATGAGCCACAGACCTCTCTCGAATCACTTCCTTCATAACAATTAAAATATGCAAAGTGATAATTTTCCTTAAGTAGCCTTAAATGTGCAATCTATTTAAATGTGAGGGAAATTGCCTAAAGCTTGTGCTGTGTGTGTATATATGTGCAGAGGGGGAAGGGGAGGGGAGGGGGATAAATTATGCAAATAACAGAAAGGACTCTTGAAAGCCTAATTTTTCCGTAATAAGCATACTGTTTCATTTAATTTTTTCCCTCTTATTAAAAGTGACAGTTCTTTTTGCTCTGTCTGATGGCTATATCTGACACAAGCCCGTGGAGCTGTCTGCCGGACTAAATGGTAAAGCATTTTTGTAGCTTTTTAGATGACGGTTACATTCACAAAGTAATTATGCACTAGAGAGTCCAGAAATAAGGTTTAATTACACAGTAATCGCCTCTGATGGACACTAGGAAGTGTGAGCACTGCCAGACTGCAATCCATCAATGACAAACCTCTGGCCACTTTTAATTCCTCCTCATTTGCATCATAACCTCGGCACCAAGTTGCACAAACGCTGTTAAATGTTAATAGGACCTGTCTCTCTCCTCAAAATGGATGCTTAAGCCATTTCAATTCTCCCTTTTCTCTCTCTATCTCCGTCTTCCCTCTTTCCCTCGTAACACGCGCACTCGCCCGGTCCATATCTCCTCTCTCTCTCTCTCTTTCTCTCTCGCCTCAGTTCGCACACTCTCACGAGTCTTCACATAAATAGCCCCTCTTCAGAAGAGGGAAAGCCGAGCACGGGAGACAGTGCACGGTCACTGCTGTGCTAATTGGGAGCAACATGTAAAGTTTTATCTCTTGAGTGCTAACAAACCATACAGACAAGTATAATTCCTGCACAAATGTGTGTGTGTGTGTGTGAGGCTGTCTGACACACACACACACACACACACACACACACACACACACACACACACACACACACACACGCAGCTACATAAAGGTTTGTTCACAGTGTTTAAGGGGAAGGCCCTGGAGTTAGACCAAACCCACATTCAATCCGAGGGGACAGGACAGAATTACCTGCATGTGTTTATTAATTTAAATGTGTTGTTGCTCTTGCAGACGCATTTCTGCTCCTCTTAAGACTTTTAAAAGGTTGATTAAAGCCAGGATGTCTCATTATAAGCCCAGCTCCTTCATATATTCTAAGTATATATAGGACATCTGCAGTGCATTTCAAATGTTGGACATTAGACCCAAAGGAGCACTCGCGCACACAGAGTGGACTCGGTTTATTTACTGCAGTAACCTGGAAAACAGCACATTTTGTACTTTACTAATCCCTCCGCAGCATCAAAGCCACCATATACTCTTAGATACTTATGATGTGACCCTGTTAATCCCCAGGCATTCAAAGCAATTTTATCATGATTTGAAAAAATAATGAGATGTATGGAAACAAAGACAAAATATATTCGCGAGTCAAACCGTGACCCCGGAATATAATTAGTGTGTGAATGTCTGCAGCCTGCTTTTCTCTGGGTCTCCGCAAAAAATGTAAGCAAGCTTAAGATTTACATTCACAGCCATGCGGAATTTAGCGTTAGCCGTTACATCAGAAATAAATGGTCATCTTTTAAAACTTGACAACAGAAATACTTATTAGCAAAAAAAGGCTAATATTTCCTGTTATTTGTTACCTAAGATGAACTATTTTTACAATTAAAGTAAAAGTGTCTTCATACTACAGGTACTTTTATGTATTTCAATGTATATAGCCTACGTGATTAAGAATTCATTTCAGTTGTAGAAGCACTGAGATATTATATCGTCCTGACTCGTGCAATACGATTATCAATAGGTTTGCGACAAATATCGGTATTTTAATTTACAAATATATGACGCTCTAAGCAGTTCAGTATCATTATATGATTGTCTCGCAATATATCAATTATCGCAGAATCGCTGTATCGTGATATTATCGTTATCGTGGGCCACGTATCACGTATGCTATTGTGTATTACCCTGCAAGTCCCACGCCTATGTAAGAGGTACACAAGTGCTACCAACAAAATGTACTTAAGTGCCAAAAGTACTTCAGCAAAATGACACCTGCAATGACTGTCATGTTTTTCATGGTTGTGAGTTTACATGTAAGCGGCATTTTATATGTCAAAGTGAAGCAAGCTGCAACAACTTGACGTACCGTTGAGTAGTTTAAATTTAAGCATCACACTTTATAAACTGCAGATTACACACACGTTAAATATATGATCAAAGTAACTCCTAACTTTAGCTGTTAAATTATTATAGTGGAGTTAAAAGTGCAATATTTCCCTTATACATGCTTTAGAAAGGAAGGAGCTTTCAAATTTAATATTAGAGTTAAAGTACAAAATTTAATCTACTTTGATTCTGAGTTACAGAAAATGTTTCAATTTTCTTGTGCAAAATTAGTATACATAGTACATTCTTGTTACCTTGGTGTTCATTGACTTTGGTGTACAGTTAATTCCTTTTCGTGCCCTCCACAAACGAACAGACGGCAGCTATTTCAAAGTCTGACTCGGGTTGTATAGTTCAACACTCTAGCATTCAACAGGCTAAATTGAGCCAAACTCTGCTGGAATCACCTGTCGTTTATATCAGCGTATATTAATGTTAGTGCAGCAGCAGGCAGATCTCTCTCTCTCTCTCCCTCTCTGCTAACACTGACCCTGATAACAAGCTGCCCCCCCCTGCGCCAATGTCATCACGTCTAAACGTCCTCAGGTCAGCGCCGGCAACCATCCACTTCCATGTTTAGAACTAATTCTGGGTTGTGCTGCTCTGTAATACGGCTTTACGCATGCAGCACGCTCCTGTGTGTGATCTCCACCATCCAGATAACTTCCGACTCACATCTGTGCAAAGTGGCCAAAGTGGCGTGTAGTTACCTTTACCGTGTGGCCGTCTTTGAAAAATATAATGATGGGATCAACTCCTGTAACATGGCGACAGTGCTGCATGAAGTCAGTGGGAAAACAGTCAGAACGGAGGGACGTTTTTCTTCTTTTTTCTCCTCTTTTTTCCCCCCTTTCTGTGAAACTGTCTCTTGAGCTGTCAATCACTGATTAATTAATGTGTATAAATTAAGGCCGAACACCAAAAGTGACCTAAAAATCTGCAAGTAGGTCTTAATTATTATTTTGAAATTCATAATTAAATATCAAATTTGGGGCTTTTATTTTCTTAAAACCTTTAACACAGGGACCAATATGGTGGCATCAATGAGCTTGTAATATCTTTACTTAAAAACACATACCATTGAAATTCCAAGCTTTGACCGGCCCGGTTGCTGGATCTCTTTAGTCTGTCTTAACCCCTGACTGGGAACAAGTGGAGCTAATGGGGAGCAGAGACAGAGGAGTGCATGTCCGATAGCCACACATCCTCCAGTCAAGGCAATCATGGGAAACACAGAACGTCACTCTTTCAATTTCATCCTTTTCCAGTGCTCGAGCCGCCCTCTATAACGTCATTATCTCCAGCAGATCTGCAGGGTCCTCTGACAGGGCCATGTTATCCAGGCACTGGGGAAATGCAAATTGATTTCATATCAGCCATGGCATTTTTAAGGCCTGCACATGTTACATAGACTGTCATTTCAGGCACAGATATGAAAATCAGAGGGAAATGTCAAACTGTGGAGGACTGTATTATACGCGGCGTGTTGTTTACTCTGATCACCGGCTCATGGAACACGATACTCCTTAATGCCACGTTGTCAGTATATTTAAGAGGTCTCTATTATGCTTCTGACCTGTTTGAGTGGAGATAGTTTTCTCTTATTAGAATAAAACACACTAACAATATACATAAATAATGTGAGGCAACAGGTGCTAAAAGACGACAGATGTTAAGAAGCAATTGATCTGAATGACACATTTAAAGGGGACCTACCAGGGATGTTATTAAAGCTGCTTTAATCAATATTTCTATGTCAACAATCGATCTCATGGCTACCTATTTCTGAAAGGCGTCTTTCATAGTGACAAAACCACTGACATTTATCACCTAATTGTACAGTATTTACTGGTGTATACTGATAGACACAGTGATTCGCAGAGACCAAAAACAGAGCAAAAAGGGGAGGAGATATTGAGCTTGCACCAAATCTTTGCACGTGTTTTAAAATGTGATTCTTTTTCCTCTTTATTTTAAAGTGTGACCATATGTTGCATAATTATTAATACTAAATTGACAGCAGAACATTGCAGTGCAAAACCGAAACTAGAGGGTTGCTTACTCGACACAGCTGACCACAACATATTAAACGACCGGCTGGAAAACTCCAGGACTTTCAGGCACAGTACTAAATTGGTTTGAATCGTACTTAAAGTTATAATCTCAAATATCTTATTTTATGTTTCATTCTATTCTAACGGCAATTGCGGTTGTAACTCTTGATTTTCCTCGCTGACGGTCGCTTTCCTTTTCTGACTGTTTGCCTTCATCTGAGCGTCAAATTAGTTTCTTTTTCTTTGGATTTTCACTTATTTTTGAAGTTGTATCTGTAGTCATCGATCTTTTCTGTGTTTGTTCAGCCATAGTAGATTACTGTTTACTGCAACACTTGCAGAGAGCAGAAAAGCAGCCGCTTAGCCCCGCCTACCCTCTCTGACAGACCAACCACCGCTGGGTGATGGAAAAGGCGTCACTAACTGGGCGCCGCTTGTGATTTTTTCCACGAATGTCGCCACAGACAGCCATTCCATAATACTGCAAATGCAAAGGCTTTCATAGGCTTAATCACCATTGTGTTACCTCATTCTGTGATAGATAGTGACTTAACAGACATTTATTTAAATTAAAATCTTCGAGATTATATCTTTAAAGGAAAGGGACTACTTTTTGTCTATACGTAACTTCACATCTGAGCAGACAAAAATGACATGTGGAGTTCCCCAAGGCTCCATTCTTGGGCCTCTTCTGTTTAACATCTACATGCTTACACTGACTCAGATTATAGTAAAACAACACAATTAGTTACCGCAACTACTTTGCTTTCGAATGTCTCGTTTTATAATGTGTTTCTTTGCCCTTTGGTAAGATGCTAGTGGAGTAAAACCCACCATACCAGGACCAGTGCATAAGAGACGAGCAACAGCCAAGAGGATAACATTACAGGTAACTAACCAGGAGATAGCTAGTGCCAGTGAGGAGAAGAATCATGTAGATACAAGTGAAGACTTTCTTAATTTAACCCCAACACTAAAACTCCTGCGGTTAATCATGATGAGTGCCTGTACCTGTAGCCCCGGTAACTGAGTGAGTGCAAGTGTTGATATGAATAAATCAGAATTGGGGACGGCCCATTCACTGGACCTTTTGATAGGCCCAGTCATTTCTGTGGGCGAGCCTGTAAATGCATAACGTAAAAGATCATAATATGTCAGCAACGTGTTTACAGCACTTAACATACCGGCTAAGAAGTCTAGCCTTAATAAATAGACTACAAATTGCTGCTGTCTAACTGAATACATGCTTTCAAGCATTTAGGGTACACAAGTTCTGTAAGGTGACAATATAAAGACTGAAAGGGAGATAAGGAAGAGAGAGAAGTGTAAGCAGATGGCTAAAGATGAAGGTCAGAACGTATTGAGAAGTTTGTCAAAATTTGATGACATAAGCAATCTGTAAGCAGTTATTGCACCCGAGCTCGAGGTACAGAGAAACATATTGAAATTCCAAAAAAACACTGCAGCTGCCAGCGCACTGCCAGGAATGATTGCCCCCAGTGTTTTTTTTCATGCTTTGCCTCTCTCTCTCGCTCTCTCTCTGTGTCCCCCCCCTCCCCCCTTCACACGCATGGCTGCCTGCCAGATGTGAAGAGAGGCATATCTGGATTTAATGATATTACAAATGCCTTTCTTTATGCTCAATAATAACTCAATTTTGATTGATACACAGCTCTCAGCGCCTTATCTTGATACAAATAGAGTTGTCTGTCATCCCGCATTGAGTCATCAATTTGAGGCGGTGATGAGGCTCGTTTGCCGTACCTAATCATGTGTCTCGTCGGGAAGCCTCTGAGGCCCATCAGATAGCACTTGTAAATACTCGCGGCAGCACAAGCTCTCTGGGAAGTGGGTCCCATTATTGCCTGCACTCTTTGCGAATGTCCGAGTTTCTTTGTACATAAAGCAAAGGCTGGAATAAATCATGCAGTACACCCACATTTCTATTGATTAAAGCCATTCCCATGCCTGCATCTGGTGAATAAAGAGCAGCTTTATATTTTTCCTGTCAAAATGTTAGGTCATTCTATCAAGGCCGGCCAGCTCCACACAATCGCACAGTAAGTCTTCTGTTGAAAAACACCAAGAGGCAGAGAATGAAGTCTGGTATTTTTCTGCAATAGAAACCTGCTAAGAAACGAGTGTTCCTTATTTTGTCTAGTAGATATTATGAATTAATACTGCAAGTAAATACGACTTTTTGACATGTGGTTTCTCTTAATGTGCTAGTAAATAGATATAGCTTTCATAATCTGCATATAGGCATTAAATAATTACTTTATAATACATTAAAATTAAGCATATTGTGGCAAGTGTAAATCTTCATAGAAGCAGCGATAATAGCTTAAACCTACTTTATAAACGTGTAATAAATGGTTTATTACACGTTTATAAAGTAGGTTAATATAGTTTTTAAATGTAAAGTTCAGTACAATAATGTTGAATTTGTGATCATTTAAAGTGCTTTTTATTTCTTCCATCTATAACCAATAATTATTACACATCACACATCACATATTGAGTGTTATTACGTTATAATAATGTTATCACTCAAGTGAGTGTCTTCTTAATGAAACCGGTGCTGCCTGGCTCCTCTAAAACACTGTCTCCCATCTTTCTGCATCCTATACAATTATCCTGATGAGAACTTGAAAGACCCGTGTTAATGTGGGAGTGTGAGAAGGCCCGTAGCCTATAGACCCTGCTTTCATTCATCTCACTAACATCAGGGAGCTCAAGCTTGGCGTCACTCAAAGCTTTTCTCCTTTGAAATTCCCCAGGCAGACCCACAAATTAAGCTCACTTCTGTTTGACCAAAGATGAGACCGGCCCTGAAGTAAGGCAGCTTTTCCCTCCCTTTTTCTCACCACAGTTTGCAATCTATCCCTCAGAACTCCACAGACCTATAAATCTCTGCGAAATCTCTCTATTCACCGTCAGCCGTCTGTGCGGAGGCATGTGGAGGATTCTTTCGCGGCACAAATTTTAGTTGTGATCAAATAGTTTGTGGATGTGAGGGGTGCAAGAATATTCCGTGGAAACAGTCAAAGAGCTGTAAACAGATCTCGAATCTTAAGTTTTAAACAGCAAGTATTTCTTGCCTTCAGGATGTAAACATGTACTGTACTTGCCTGTGCATGGTATTGAAAAAGTGGCATATCAATCCATAAATGTAAATTACCTGCTGCCTCATTTGTAATGATAATATATTGTTTGGATGAAGCTTGATTTCCAAGGAGGGAAAAAAAAAAACACTTTTTATATAAGCTGGTGGGTAGAATTTATCGATTGAGGATTCATGCAGCTCGCGAATAAATATTCATTATAAAGTATGATTTTGAAATCGAAAAACTTGCACGGATCTTATTTATTCATGGAAACATCCATATAGCATTTTGTGCTGGGGTTACGTCCTCAGATGGCGGCCGGCGCGGATCTACAAGTGTAACTTCGAGGACATCTTGTGACAAGCAATCGCTCCTAATAGGATTCTTCTCCTGCAGGAAGATTCACAAGGAAAGATTATCAGAGTCTATTCTGAGCACATTCAAAGGCAAGGGACCATGCAACTCCCCCTTGCGAGTTCATTATCATTCTCAGGTTATCCCGGGCCCGGTGAATCTGGAACGCAAATGAATTAGTGAGAATTAAGAAGTCTCTGTGGTCTGAAACCTCTCCAAATCTCCTCCAAGATGAAAGGTACATAGCCACGGCTTATGCACCGTCGCTCTCCTCGCCTGAGCCCCCACGGTAGTCCTATATCTACACACCTACCCCCCCCACCACACACACACCACAACCTCCTCTAACAAAATGGAAATGCTACGAGCAGTTAATGTTGCCTAACGTCTCCTGACCGCAGGTTTTGTCGTGAGGGAGAAGTTGCAGGACTGAGGCACGCCGTCGCTGGCGATTAATTACAGCGCTGTGGTTGCTGGCACTTCGACATGGTTGATCCCTCTGCAGGCAGGGGCTCCCTCTCATCTCGGGCTCTCTGTAGCCTTCAAAGGGCTCTCCACTGCCTGCAAGACTGAACCCAGGCCAGGTAAGAAAGATGCCATGGCTCCATTGTGACTGCACTTCACATATTTCAATGGGACTTCAGGTGTGGAAGGTGTCAGCGTCGCTCCAGCATTCTCTGGCGCATTTTTAGCGACAGCTCTTGTCGTAACAAAGCTGATAACGGATCAAATTCAAGATAAGGCAAAAGATTTAAAGGATTAATCAATAAAAAAGATCAATTTGATAGGTAAAGTGGCCTTATTGTTTAGTCTTTTGCTTTAAGAAAAGAAAAAAGTCCAACACCAAATTCCTCCATGTGCTTCCCCACCATTTTCCCTCTGACAAAAGAGATGAAATACAGTAATGGTCTGTCTGTGCTCAGTATTTTTCCCTCCTTCCCTCCCCGTCATGCAGGCCCGAGGTCTTTGTAACAGACTGCAGAGGCTGCCTCTCTCCCTCAGCTCATTCAGCATCACACCCTGCCCTTGTGCTGGACATCAAATGACCAGCTCACCCCCCGAGGAGCTCTCAAGTTTCTTCATTTTCAGCAGCCGCCTGGCTCTCCCCTGGTCAGCAGCCGGCCACGCAGGGAGAAAAGGGGGGACATCTGCCTGTCTGAGGATAAGGGACAGGCTGGCTCACTATCCGTCTGTCAGCCCCCTCAGACTGGACCCCGCACGTCACCGCTCCGCTCCCCTCCTTGTTATTCAGGAGAGGAGGCGGGGATCTGATATGTGGCATTGTTTGTGCCATGCTGGTCAGAGAGACAGAGGAGGATAATGCTGATGCACTGTAGGCATGATCTGCTGCAGGAAATATAACGCATACTTGCTGCAAAATCACCCTGAACTCAAAGTGTGGGACAGTTTAAGTAGCGCTAATGTATCTGCAAATTTGATGTCTTGATTACGAGGAGCAGTTGAGCGGTTGTCTGCAACAGATCGTCTATTCTGCGCCGATGTAAACACGTTCCATTAACGATTATTCTCTAATGATTATCTCCATCTAATTACATGCGGTTTACTCCATCCCGTTCCATCAAAGAAAGGCGCAGCGATCGATGCAGACATATTTGCATAAAAATCTATTTCAGCGTAAGTGAAGGATCAGGCCTGAGCTCCCGGGATAAAGACGCCTTCTCGCCCGTCTAACCTGCAAAGTAATTTGTTTGCTTCCTAAACTTAATATTTGCTCTCTTCCGTCCTCCACTGATGCAGAAATGGGGTTAGAGTGCAGCAGCATGCGGCTACAGGAAGTGAGGAAATCATACACAAATGTTAATTACCGCTCAAGCTGGTAGCCTGCTGCTGGAGATTCGCTTTAATTGGGAACTATTTTACACATTTAGAGGAAAATTCCTGCAAGTTTTCAGCCTCTTTATGGAAAATGTTTTTTTTTTACGCTCCAACTTTATCGTTTGTGCCAAAGAAAAATAGAACAATGGTGGAGAATCTGACACCCCGGTGCACAGAGAGAAGCAGCGTACTGTAAATGATCCTGAGCGGTTGACTGCTGGCCGGCAGCCACAGCTATACGAGCAGAGGAGGAGCACGGCACCTCCTGGACCGAGCCGGAGGTGAAGGAGAGAGTATCACACTCTCCTTGTCAGCTGCAAGGGTAATTACTGCTGGCTGAAATTACTCAACATTTGTTTATTAGCTCCCCAGAGCACACTGTAAATAGATTGTCTGTTATAGTCCGATCACATTAAACCCCCCCCTCCCTGCCTCCTGTTTGCTGTGAGCCAGCCTGCTGCTCACTTATTGAACAGCTCGAACCAAGGAGCCATGTTAAATGTGATTGTTTTCCATTAGCTACATCCTGTCTAATACCTCACTTGTGCGCTGCAATTACTGAATTCTGCCATGCAACATAACCTTCATTAGCTGACTGGAGAGTCCTGCAGCTCCAAAAAGCGCCTGTAACATTTTTCATTTTTGCTTTTTTGTTGTTGTTTTTTTTTACTCATGAATGGCGAGTGTTTTAATTCAATATTGATTTCTACATAGACACCCTGTGCCTGCGCTTAGCGTGCTGCACGGTTACCGTGCTTTAAGCGTATGCAGTGATCGAACACAACACCAGGCCGTGTCTTTCCTTGTGTTCATCGTGCTGGTTTGGTTCCTGCCAAAGATGACATTCTGAAACATTTGACCCGCTAAAAATGAATTCTTGGCCAGAGCCCGGTGACAGTGGAGAGCAATTCATTCCCCCGAAAATGTGAGGAGATAAAAAGCAGAGGCATGCAATGGTGCTGTCAGAAGACAAGAGACAGGGAGCGAGCGAGGGATGGGGGGGAAAAAAGAGAGAATTGAGTATATTAATGTGAATAAAAAATGTGAATGAAATTTATATTCTGGCCTGTCTGCACAGGAATCCTAACTCATCTCCAGACAACACTGCAACACTGTGGTGATAATAGCCCAAATGTTGTTCCACAGACGCAGACATTTGTAACCGAGATATTTAGCTGTAAAATGGACTAAAGCAGCATGCTTTGTGTGCCTGTGACAGGTAGAGCACGGCTCCCTGGGAACCAGAGTAATAAAAACACTATCTTTCTGTGGCATCTTCCCTTTTTCTCTAATGTTGCCCTAATAAAAGCAACCGCTGAGGTGACTGCGCGCAAATAAGGGCCTAAAGCTGCTGGACATCTATCCCAGCCCCCTGGAGCCACATTACACACACCTAATGGCCACTCCAAGCTTCATTAGGATATTAATTCTGCACGTTTCTGAAGTGATTCCATCCGTAATGTGACAGTCTCTGGCTGCTAGCGAGACTACTTGTTGTTATTGTTGTCCCACTCCCTCCTTTCCACCCATTTTATCCTCTGCCCCCTCTCCACCCCCTTCCCTTTTCTAAGCATATTGTTATTCTTATAGCGCCACTGTCTCTGAGAAATCTGATAATACTAGGGTGTCCTTTGAGATGGAGGCCAATGGAACGGCTGTGAGCGCTGCCAAAAAGCAGAGCTCCATCTGACCAGGGGAGCAGATGGTCAGGTCCAACCCCGGGTCTGGGAAACAAGTAGCAGCGCTAAACATTAGATGTCATTTTGCATTTTTAAATACGCATCACCTCCTTCTACCTGCAGGATGTCAGGCTGGAGGATCCACAGCCAGCAGTCCTGCAGCGTGCGTGTGGCAATAATAGAATTGTTTTTTTCCTGAAAGCTTTTGGAGAAATTCATCAAAGGTAACGTGAGGACAGCGTGAGTCAAAGCACCTTTAAGACTTCATATTCCTGCTTATTAAATCCTTATTACAACACAAAAATATAAATGTGTAAGTTTTATTATGCTCAAATATTATGTGCAATAGTTTTATGATTTCTTTTATCTATGCCTCAGCAATTACCCCTTGTAAATAAAAACGGTAAACAGACTACACTTATAGCATTTACGTGCATGTAATAACAAAGTAAAACTGGCTGTATAATATGTATTAAACAGACAGGTTTAAAACTCTTTCTAAAGGCGTTAATAAAAAAGATGCATAAGAATACAATTCTGCAATGTTGAAGTATTTTTACACCAGTATGAGATCCTTCATGTGAGGAGTAAGTCATCGACCCTAAATCAAAAGTCCTGATATCTGTTAACGACTACACAGCCCTAAAAAAGCAGAGAGCTGTAATAAGAGAAGAAAAGACTACATGTTCAACAGATCAGATACACATCAGATACAGGTTAAAAGTTCATTTTGGACCATACTGTAGGTACTGTGTTTGGCCGTTAGCATGTAGCACGTTAGCATGTATAATAATGTTTCTTTACATCCAGCTTACAATTGCTGAATAGAGTGGGTGTAAATAACACAAATTATTGGTGTATTCAATTTGGGTGAATTAGTTTTAAGAGATAACTTAAAGCGCTTATATTTAGGGCCCTGGTTTACATTAGCGGTAAAATCACGCGTCCCATATACAGAGGCTACAGTCCTCGATGCGGCGGCCCCGGATTCGACCTCCAGCCCCGGCCCATTGCCAATCCCTCTTTTCCCCTGTTTCTGACACCATCCACTGTCCTCTCTCTAAATAAAGGTATACAATTATATCCAATTACAATATGTATTGACATTCACATGAATTGTAAGTCATTTGGTATTGGTTCTACAGGATAGCTCTACCAAACAGTGATTTTAAAGGCTGAAATGACCAGTCAATTAATGGATTTGTTGATAGAAAACTATTTAATATGAATTTTAATATTGAAGTTAATGTTATCTAGGAAAAATACTAAACATTTTTCTTCATCCACTTCTCAAAATCTAGGCATTTGGTGCTTTTCTGTGTTTTCTACGACTCTAAATACACCATCTAAAACAAGCAGAAGCTGCATTTTTCACAGTTTTCTGACTTTTTTTGGACCAAACTGTCAATTTATGCTTCAAAATAAACACAAAATCAATAGTTGCAACATTAGGGCAGTTCTAAATAATAAGTTCATATTGAGCCATGCGCTTGCATTTAGCTGGGCAGACACAAAGGCTAAATTTATGCTACATTAGAAGAGTTTTATTCCATCACTGCCTTCGCCACCAATTAAACCTGAAACCTAAAACCTCTCCCTCAGTGTGATCCTATCGCTTCACATCCTATATCTCAAAAAAACACAGCTGTTTCTCTGTGAATATCAAAGTATGTGGGAAATGAATTAGGAATATTTAAAATGCAAAGAAACTCCTCTCTTGTTTAAAAGACAGAGATATCAGAAGGTTTCGGGGGGGAGGAGATGGTGGCGGGAGAGACACTCATCTCTGTCGGTGAAGAATTCCATTCATCCCAACATCGCTGCTTGAGATACAAGTGAAGAGCAGGATTCTGACATTTGTGAAGTGAAATGATAATTGCCTTTAAAGACCAAGGAGGGAAAAGAGAGGAGGAGATGAAAGATAAAAGGTTGGAACTAAAGAGAACATTAGGGTGGTGAGAGCGAAAGCAAGCCACAGAGAGCGGCCACATAAATAGTCATGAAATGAGAACTTTCTGCTTTGTATTGAAGTTAAGAAAGAAACATTCAGCGAGAGGCCAGCAGGCCAGACTAAATAATCCTTGACTGAGCCTCCCATTCTGAATCCCATATTAGCTGCCCAGATTTTAATGTAAATATGCCATTACGCTGTCATTACAGTGATCACACTGCATGGCTTACAGGTCAACCCAGCCACTGTTAATTTTGCAGGCAAAAGCTTTTTTTTCCCGCCTTTGAAATGTTAATAACTTTCTATTAGTTAATGTAGCGTGACTAAAATTTAAATTAGACATAATTTATTTTAATATCTGTGACTGGCTGTCTGACCGTTTAGCAATGGTCTCCCGCTGAATACAACACTCTAAATTGTGCTAATTTGCATCGGATGGTCGAGGCACGCCTTGTCTCACTGTTGTGCCGCCGTGAAGTCAAGGATGAGTCGTTTCCGCTCCTTGAGGTACAAATGTTCAGGATGAAATAAAGTCATCAGTCACATTCAATGTCTGCTCTTTCAGCAGGGCAGTTATTCTTTTAAAACATGTTTTAAAAACTGTTTTACGTTCAAAAGCCACTGACCATCAAATGTAACAGGAATAAGTGACCTTCTTTGGTACAATATTGATGCAGCAGGGCTGGATTAAACTGTTAGAGGGTCCGTGGGCAAAATAATGCTGTTAGGCCCCCGTGTACCCCCCACTTGCTTTGTCCTTTGTGTTGTAACCTCTTGCCCACAAAAGAATGCCCAATGATCCTGTGATGGTTTGTTAGTCTCTATCACCTGTAGGATGTTTATTAAGCGCGCCTTTATTTTGAAAGACGCACAACCAGAACAAGACAAATCAGGCGCACTCGCTTGTGGTTTCGCCCATTCTACATTCCTACAACACCCAGCGTGCATTGCGCCACTCCCTCTGAAAGGAACTGCTCGGCGAGAGACGCTGGAGTGAAATACTACCGTTTTTGCAGCCGGCAATGGTTAAGAGCGGTACAGAATCCGACGAGAATATACAAGTGGATCGTCTAAAAAAAGATTTCAGGTCTGCAGTCTACATTTCAAACCTGGCGATTTTGAATGAGACATGACTCAGTTATAAATGTGGAATGTCTGGGAGGGAAAACAGGAGAGCAGGCAGCGTTTCAAGGCACCTCACGGAACAAATGATTACATTTTACATTATGTGGTTTTTTCAACTGAACACTGCAGACATCGGAGGCAGGCGTCCTAGATTGAGGAAGGGTAGTTTTGCAAGCTCCCTGGCCTCCGCCAGACGACGTAAAACACGTCATCTGGCGGAGGTTTTCCAGGGCCCATTGGAGAAGCAGATAGCATCCTCCAAAGGCACAGAGTGAAATTGCATGTTTTTTTCTATTATAATGGCATTAGCTCCTCATAATAGCATGATAGGACCGAGGTTGAAAATTGGTAAACTGGCCCTTTAAGGCATTGTAGAGTTCAGCTTGACTTTTTTAAAATTGCATTTTCCATTTATTGTAATTGATCACTCATGGTTCGATTGGTTTTGGTTACATTATTTGCTTGTACCTGGAAGTTTGTCTGTTATTGTCATTGCTGCTTTACAGCAACAGTAGCTGTCATATTTCGCTGGAACTGCATGACCAGTGGTCCAACCGAGTGATGTGGTTTCTGACATTCTGAGTCTATTCTATTTATTTATTTGAAATAAAATGGCCCTTATATACCATAAAAGTTATACATAAGGAACTTAATAATAGTACTATCACTGATTTACTCTACTAACACAAATAGGAAATGGATATCTTCTCAACACACTTAAACAAACTATAGTCATATACTACGATAAACCAGGCTACTTATATTCATCTATTTTTTTCAAAGGGTATGACAATATGTCAGGAGTTAAGGCGGTGAATGGAGTTGGGGAAAACAAACAAATTATCATTTAAAATCTCAACACAAGGTTTAATTAATCCGACTTTCTCGTTCACTTCCATAAAATGTTCCCAGTGTTTTAGAGGTGCGTGGCTCTCCTGATTCAGACAGTGCTCAAAGTGTGCGAGGCGCATGAGGAGGAGAGGAGAAGCCCAGCTGATTGGAAACATCTGGGTGATTGTAGGGAGCACTCCCACATCATCCAGCGCTGGCTGAGATTTGACAGTGCCCTCTGAAGTGACAGCTTTGACCTCGGCCAGTGTGCATGCGTGCAGCTGCCAGAGACCGGTCTGGCTGGAAAAGAGGACAGAGCCCGGCGCTCTAGGCGCTGGATGGTACCGCTGCTTTTGATGGGAGCTCAGCTGACAGCCAACATATCAGTGGGGGTAAAATACAACCAGCTTGTTGATGCATTTGGTACCAAAAAAAGTGAGCATGCAACAGCTTTTCAGAATATTTAGGGCACATTGTTGAGACGTGTGCCATAACGTGTTGTTTTCTTTAAGAGAAGCTGTATGCATTTCATTCTCTGTTAAAATATGGAGTTTGATCACTGCGTGCAGATTTTAACCCAAAAAGTAGATCCATGTCGGTTTAAAATAATGTATATTTTTATCTAATCTTTACAAATTTGTCATGGCTAGTTTTACGTCCTATGTACAGAGGAAAACACATCTGCTATAAATCCAGTGATTTTCTGCAGATGTACGTTGTTATTCCAACAGATGTTTCAGAGAAACGCTGTGTTTTTTTTACGTCTTAACTGCCTGCAACTCAGTGACAGATTTAATGATAAGTGATTTTTTCCCCTCAATTGTTTCTAATAAAACAGATTTTAAAGAAGCAATTGCAAAGAGTGTTTTGATTTTCTACTGTTTCCCTTTTCTTCCTGCAAACACTCGCATTCAGAAATGATTCCATATTTAAGCTGAGCATCACCACATAATGACATTAATATTAATGTGTATGGTAATGGACTTTTTTGTGAAGAGGACCACTTATTCATATTTGATTCATTAATGTAATGAATGCACGGAATGATCAGATAATATGTTCTTGTGTCCTTGATATGCAATGAGGAGTATTAGACTGACTTAAATTCCAGATAGGTATGCCTAAGCTGTATTAATCTACGGCGGAATATAGAAGCTATAAACTGTGGGAGAAAAGAGAGCAGAAAACCTACAATGTTATAGATTAAACAAAACAGAGTGAAATGGAGTTCATTTGCATCAGCCTCCTCTTTTCAGAGGAGCTAAACTGCTTACCATTATTCAAAGATATCTTTTAAATAAGGCCCAAATATGCGGGTGAAACCAATTTAACGAGCGGCCACCAAAGACGTTTGTCGAATGATCTATATTGAGATTTTGACTGTGTAAGCCTCTTATCATAACTGCTATAAAACACACATCATTCTGTTTCAGCACTGAATTTCGGAGATATGAAAATACAATAAATGTGACATTTTAAAGCTTGGCTTACTTGTTAATTACAAAACCGTTTCAAATTGAACTTGGGGAACTTAATAAGTGCATATTTGTGTTGAGGAATGAGATTCACAGTGAAAAAGGAGAGAATCCAGGCTGATATGTACCACAAGAGATCAACCAGAGGTCTGCTATTGCAGGTCATTTGATTTAACTGCTAATCAAGTTGTATTGCAGGTGCTTTCCTTATTTAAGTGACTCACAACCTCTGTGCTCTTAAAGAAATTCCATCTAAGAGTGGGAAATAAAACTATTAACTTTGTGTTATGTGTATTCTCTCTGCATTTAAAAGAATGTGCTCGACAGGCGTAAGTAAACGCAACAAAAGAAATGGATGAATTTGCATGAAGGAGGGGACAATAAGGACAACATCGCTCATGTGGAAGAGCTTAATTACCTCAAAGGAAAACAAATGAATGCATCCTCTTTAATTGTGTGCTGTGTGATAACAGAGGAGGGACAACACTGTACACCTTGTTCAACAGCAGCAGCATGATACAGCATGTGTAGGTGGACTTAAGCATTATTCCAGAGCGTACGGTGTTGTATCTTTAGCATGCTTTTATTCTGAACTCAACATCCCACCTATAGCAGACACACACTGATGTCCACAAACACTACAGGCACCTTCACAGTCAACAGATGCTGCAGCTATATTTTGTGCTTTGATTACAAATTTAACACCACTAATTACTGCTGTGTAAATCTATATCAACAGGCCATTTTGGTGAGTCGAATGCTATCTGCTAATAAGCTACTCCAAGGTAATACTGATTTAAATTTGTACCATTACCAGTTTTAATACCCGAGCGATACAAGTACCCCTCCAATACCAGTGCGATAAAAATAATACACTTAATATCGGAGGAAATGCACTGATTGCTGACATTTTACTTGCTTTGACTGACAATACACTCTCAGCTAGCAATGCATTATGTTGTGTTGTAGTGTTCACATGATAATTTAGCTGAAACCAGTTGTTTGGTGCATTGACTATATATGTAGCAATACTGCTGACTGATATTGGTACGATACTGCTGACGATACTGATACAGATACTGGTGCCTGATAGAGCTGATTGATACTGATACTGCTGACCAATAGAGCTGATCGATACTGATATCGCTGACCGATAGAACTGACTGATACTGATACTATACAGCAGACTGATTCTGATACCAATACTTCTGCCTGATACAGCTGACTGATACTAATACTGCTGCCCAATAGAGCTGATCGATACTGATACGATACTGCTGACGATACATAAAACCAATACTGATACCGGTACTGCTGCCCGATACAGCAGACCGATACTGATACTGCTGACTGATACCGATACGATACAGTAGACCGATTCTGATGCCAATACTCCTGACCGATAGAGCTGACCGATATTGATACAATACTGCTGCCTGATAGAGCTGACTGATACTGATGCCAATACTGCTGACAGATAGAGCTGACCGATATTGATACAATACTGCTGCCTGATAGAGCTGACGGATACTGATGCCAATACTGCAGACCGATATTGATACAATACTGCTGCCTGATAGAGCTGACTGATACTGATGCCGATACTGCTGAACGATAGAGCTGACCGATACTGATACAACTCTAAAAGTAACTGTAGATCATTGTTATTATAAATGCTAAATCAATCATTAATAAAATCTGATACGACACTGCTGACCAATACTGATACCTATGCTGATACTGATACAACTCTCATTTTGAATATATAAATGCTAAATTAATCATAAATAAAATCTCTCACTGACACTGAAAAATAACATTTTCTAAATGTGAGTGGAAGAAGAAACTGTCAGTGTTATCTAATACATTACGTTACATTATCCTCTTTGTATCTTCAGTATGGCTTTTAAAGACATAAATGCTAAAGAAATTATAAATCAAAATCCCAAACACTAAGAAACAAACATGTTATCCTTACATTAGGTGAAAGAACAAACTGTCGGTGTAATCTAACACATTACGTTACATTATCCTCTGTGTGTCTTTCCACTGACTGTGTGGCTTATTAGGCTCTCTGTCTCGTTCAGCAAACAGCGCACACTCGGCACAGCGCGCGGCGAAGATGGATGAGCAACACTCCTCGGTTACTACAGCCACATTTATTTAGAAAACAGTGGGGAGAGTTTTTTGGAGGTGAGGAATAATTCCAGCCAGCGGTTGGTGCCCAGTTTGAGAAAAGAGGAGGAGGACCACCACGGGGCACCTGACAGTGATGAAGAGCACGGGCACATGCTGGCAGATTCATCTTGAGCCACAGAGAGAGAGAGAGAAAGAGAAATAGAGAGAGAGATGGAGCTCAGGAGGGAGGGCAGACAATGGCAGAACACAGGTTTAACAATAAAAACAGCAGAGTTGTCTTTAAGGTTTTTTTCTGCAGATCTTATTAAAGCTGCAGAAAAAAGAAGACACTTTTTACGACTTACAAATTGACAGTCCTTTCAAAACATTACCTGCTACTGGTCAATTACCTGTCACTCCACTATTCTTTTTATTCCCCACTTCCGTCCCCGTTTCCCCTGTGAGTTTTATTGTGAAAGGGTTGATGCTGATCGCACACAGTCCCCGGCTCCTCTGCGGTCCGACAGCGCCTGTCAGACAGGAGCCGAGCGCTGAGCCGGGTGGGAGACACGGAGATGTAAATGAGTGGCGGTCCTTTGATGAGTGAGAGATGCAACCCTGTCTAGTTTGTATTTATGCATTCAAGCTGCCCTCTGCTGTTCGCATTCCCAATGACAGGAGACGCAAGACGGGGAAAGTTTACCTCAAATTTGATTTCATTCACATTCTTTTAGGGAAAAATCTTTGCATCTGATTCTGTGTTAAGCTTATGTCTTCATATGTTCACGGTTATGTGGGTATTTATAGTATTCAAAGGACGCATGTTGAAGGTTATTATCACTTCTTCTTCCTACACATAAGGGGAAGTGACACCCAGGATGTATGGGAGCGATAATGGTGGTGGGTGGGGGGGCGTGGAGTTTAAGTATATGTGCTAGCTGATTAGGCACCTGTGGATAAAGCGTATAGATTTCTGTGCGATTCGGTACAGAAAGAGATGTTCAGAAAGACGCAGGTTTCTTTCTTTTCTCCACATTCTTTCATTTCCTTTTAAATTATGTTGAGCATTGACACTAAAGAAACATCTTTAACAACCTCATTTCTTATGTGCCAAATTGTCTTTGACCTTACTGTATGAAATGCTACGTTTTTTCCTACCTGAGAATTAGATTATTACTGTGATTTCCACAAACGCGCAGCCGGAATGATAATAAGCGTCTGAAATGCAAGTGGCCCATATGCTAACTAGGGCAACATATTTCCCCCTCCGCATTAACATATCATCTGAATCCAGTTACCTGACACAATTGCGGAGATCAACACAGTTGATGTGTCAGCTCCATGTATGTGTTGGCTTGTAAAAAACGGTCTGCACTCAAAGTCAAGTGGATGTTAATGCCCCACGGACCCCCGTCTGTCTGATTTCCCCTCATAAAGCAGGAGCGCATTTGTGCAGTCGCTCTCTTTACATCTTTTAAGAGAAAATTGTGGAGTTTAACCTCCCAATATTATCCCTCCTTTTCTCTTTGTGCGGGGAACAGGCGTATATCCACAAGGAATTTGGCACAGTCCACACAGTCAAGACGCTGATAATCCCAAGTCTTTGACTGCTGATAAGACGGCCAATTTAACATAATTATAAACCAGTAGTATGAATAGTAACGATTCATTAACTCACCACATAGAGGGAGATGATAATTCAAATCTAGCATTTACTCACAATTATCAGACATGATAATGATTTCATTAAATCCCACTCCGTTTTTTGGCATTATAAACATAATTGTCACAGTAAAAAACAGTTGAACATAATAAAACGGTGGTAAATTAAAGGACGTGTGTGCTGCATTAGAGGGGCGAGGCGGACAAACCCCCTCTCTCCAAACAAATGCTGTTGACCAACACTATTATTACCGCCACACTTAATTACTTTTTGCTTTTTTGGTTTAATTGCTTCAATAAAAATAATCTATAACGCTTTTTTAATTACACTTTCTGAGTGACCTATGTAAAGAGAATTTTATTATGTGCGCGCAGTAATTACCCTGTCACAGTCCAGTTAGGGGCTATTGTCTGGCTCTCTCCTTTGCTTTGCTGTTACTGGCATGACCAGCATGCCTAACTGCCTATTTACTGAGCTCACAACTTTCTCAATAGTTGCACAACACCAGCTTTATTTAACCTTGTTTAGAGCTGGATATTCTGCAGAGGAAATAAGGAAGTCAAAAACAATCATGTACAATAAAAGCACTAGAGCCAAAGACTTCATGAGGTAATGAATCACAGAAACAAAACAATCATTATTATTAGATGCTATATGGTGGGGGGGGGGGGGGGGGCGCAGCTGAATGATAACATCGCTTTAATTAAAAGGCTGAGGATATTGTTCAATGTGTACGTTGCTAATGAGTTGCTAATACATACACAATTATTGTGATGTTTTGTCAATCTTAGAAATGGCATGCTTACCTAAATGTTATCGCGGCTCATAATTGCCTTTAGTTCCGTGTGGTTGATCATGCAGGGAGAAAGCAGCGCGAATGCTGCAACATCTTTTAACTACAGTCTCATCAGGGCAGCAGCGTTTTAAAGATGCTTAAAAAAGATACAAAAGAAACAAGTATTAATGTATCTGTGTGGTTATTGTTGTTATTATCATTGGCCTCCCCCTGTTGGATGACTACAGGCTCACTCTTCCTTTGTATGGGTGGCCTTGTCAGTTCCGAGCATCCAAGGCCTCAGCAATACCTCAAAACCCCAACAGGAAACAGAAAAATGTAAATCAAATGCAAAAAATAAACTTAATGTCCGTCTGTTTATGGCATCTTTACTATCAGAATCCTCTTAATGTGCCAGTGTTCCAATCTAGGGATGCACAATATTGGATTTTTTGCCGATATGCCGAAATTTTTCAATTTCAAATCCGAGATATTAGACACATGAGAACAACAAGTCTCCCCTGTAGTGGAATTGATATCATCCATGCTCTTATTGTAGTGGCCCACTGGCAGATGCAGAATAACACAATACAGTGCTTTTTTCAGTACACACATTCAGTGGTGCCAACAGTGCGTGCTCACATTTGCGCCGAGTTAATGTCGTAGCATTACGTCAAGCTTTTTTAAGGAACCATCAACCAATTAGGCAGAATTAAAGCGTTTTATTGGCAGAAATTATCAGCAGAAAAATGACATATCGGCTGATGTGTCATTTTCAAGCAATAATCTGCTGATACCGATAACATGCCGATAATATCGTGCATCCCTATTCCAATCACAATGCTTAACTTACCTACGATATACAAGTCATATTCAGCATTTAAGACTGACAAGCAAGCAACATTTTTGCAACAACTTCTTCTAGACAACCAAGGACGTTTTACTTTTTCTGCAACTATTACAAGAATATCTGTCTAAGAATTTCTAGAACTACTAAGTGGCCACAGAATTTGCCTTATCTAATGCAATCTAATAGAACAGGTCAGCCATAAGGTATACCTTTACAAAGACAATTATGTTCAGTCTTTGTTCACACTGTAAAAGAGGTATTAGATGAATTAAACATTTCTTATTTGTGCTGGATCCATTGTAATGGATTTCATAATAAAGTAAGAGGACTTTCTTATCAGTCTTACGCACACACACATATTTCGGTGTGTTTTTTTCCTTTGTAATTTATTTTTTAGGCTCTTTGCCTGTATTATATAAGACAGCTGAAGACAGACAGGAAACATGGGGAGGAGAGAGCAGGGGATTACATGCAGCGAATGATCGGCAGACCGGAAGTCAAACCAGCGATCAGTGCGGCGAGGACTGTAGCCTCTGTACATGGGGCGCCTGCTCTACCAACAGAGCTAAAGCAGCACCCCTTGGTGCTCTTTTATGGTAAAATATATTTGGAAAAGAAAATTATCTCAGTTCAGTATTGATCGTCCTCGCCCTCTAAGACACATTATACCATTTTCTGAGGCCTTTAAGTCCAAAGATTAACAATGAAAGCCGTAACACTGTAAAATTTGTGAGAAACACTGAATAAAATTCAAATCACATTAAACCTTTAATCATTTGGATCATTTAAGCAGTTTACACTATGACCCTGCTGTAACACATGTTGAAAGCAGCCTTTCAGACAGATCCACATTTCCAGCCGTACTGTATGACGGCCTCAGAAACACGGAGCCTCAAAGCAGATATCTGGTCCTCAGACTCTGTGAGCGAGGGCTGAGCAGGGCGCAGTGGGACAGCCTTGGGACCGGGGGCCTTCTTCATGCTGGCTTGCCAGAGAGCCGCCCAAAGCATGGACAATTAGAGAGGTCCCTGGTGCCTCTTTGCTCTCTGTGCGCCTGGTGGGCCGCTCTGTAAGGCACCGGGGGGCTCGAGGAGGAACTGACTGGGCCAGAGGCGTTGAGCTGGGGGAGGCCTGATCTCAATAATCCCTTTTGCCCCAAGAGGCTGTCACGGCACTCACACTGCTGGAAGCGAGAATGGAAATGGACCGAGGGCTTTCTGAAGCTTTTACCTGCTGGAGGAGCTCATCATTGAGAGACGTGGACGCACTGGGAACTCACCGGGGTTCAAACGCAGAGACAAGATCTTTTTAGAGAACTGAACCGACGCCTTTGATCTGACAAACACTGTAGTTTCTTTATGTGTTATGTAAATAGATTTGCTGCTCAAATCCCTTAAACACGTCTTCATTTAAGCAGGCACAAAACAAAAAGACATCATCAGTATTATTTTACATTTTCAAACATCTATCTGCACCTCTCATGAGATGTGAGACTTACTTAAAAGACGGGGAGGAAAAGAGCAATAACCCCGCCGCATTTCTCCTCCGCAGCCATTCTCCGCTTTCATTAATGTACAATTTCTCCCTGAAATTCCCCAGACCACGACATAATCTATCGGCCTGGTGGAGTATATACGATGTAGAATCACCTTGTTGCACAACTTAAAGTGAGCTGTCCCATATGAATACGGCCGCAGTCAAAACCATTGGCCCTAATTAGACCGACATGCCTCCGAATGTGAGGGGAAACTTAGCGCAAATGGATAAAGGTCTTCCAGCACTCCGTCTCAGTCCCTTAATGTATTACCACCTGCACCCGCAATCAGCACAGGAACATTTAAATGACCGCCATTCAGACGAGACCCAGCTCCAAACTGGCGGGAAACACACGAGAGGTGATTTAAGATATTGGCTGTAATGAAGCTGACCGTTGGCGGGTCTGCTCTGAATGTGATGGTGGAAATTAGGGGCGGGAACAGGTCAGAGACGGACGTATACCGCGGGGCACGGCGGCGAAATGAATTGCAGAGTAGAAGCCTACAGTCCGACGCGCTGTTTACTTGGGTGTCGGGTAAACATGAAGCGCGGTGGGATCTGTAAAGATGATATAATCAATGTTTTGTGCTTGTTTTCCAGCTGATAGAGTGTATTGTGGCGTTCCCTTTCGTTCACCTCTGGCTGCTCTCTTCAGCCCTCCCCGTAAACGCAGAAACAAACAGCCTCCCATGAGGTGGAAAATAACACATTTTCTTTATAGTGCTGCAGCTAAAGGACTATATTTTGGAACAATGAATTAACACGGACTAAAACAATAAAAAAGTGTCTGAACTTTGGTGTGTAAAAGGTAGAAATCTCAGACAACAAAGTGATAGGAAAAGCACTATGGAGGGGAGATGGGAGACAGGCAACATCTGGGTATGGCTCCTCAGACTGATGGCTGCTAACTGATCCTTGTGATTGTGATTGACAGGCGCTGACCACCACTCCGCTGGCCCCGGCTTCTCCACACTGCTGAGCACAGCAGGTAGTGTGAAGGCTCGCTGAGATTCCCAATAAAATGGACATTACAGGGAAAAACAACAGCCGGCTTTCTGCGAGGTGAATGTTGGGCACGTAGCACTCCTCCATCACACGGTGTACCAGGGTTCACTGCCTCTGCACTGTGTCCAGGACTGCAGAATATAGAGGCACACTCAGACAAACATCTTATTGAAAAAGCTAAAATGACCACTGGTTTTCTTGAGATGTGCTCTCAGGTCGAACAAGAAGAGTACAAAGAAGAGGCTGTGTAATAATGCCACATAGAAATGAGGTTAAATAAAGCAGCTTGACAGATTCAGCCGTTAAAAGCTGCTTTAAATAAGTGTTTAGTGTTTGTCCTTGAAAACGGTCGCGCACATTTCATGTGGCGTCCAAAAAATTAAAGTATACGTCTAATGTAGGTTACATAAGTGTCGTCTTTACCCGGTAAATATTCCCACGAGCAATGAAAACACAGGCTCAAATCCATTTACATCCCTAATTTTCACATCCATTAAAGAGATGGATGCTTTGATAGCGTCACGGTGTTTATCTGCGCTCTCTGGGGATTCATTAAAGTGAACACTCCTTTCAAAATATAATCTATTGCTTAATTAAACTTCCCAAATATGAAATTTGAACGCACATATCTGGAGAGAAGTTACTGCTTTTGTTGTCCCCCTCATTTGCGACGCTATTTTAATGAACAAGCCGCTAAGATGTATCTCCATTTGCATGTAAATAAAGCTTTTTCCTCAAGCACTTAACAGCTTTGATTTGTGTAATATGTGTTTTTTTTTTGTGCTCCAAAGAATAAGGTTCGAAGCCGTCTGACTGCTTAGTAAATTTCACAGCTTCTAGCTCTGAAGCACATCATTACAATGTGTGAAATTTTAATCAGAGATGTTGTGAAGAAACAGCGATCAGCCGACGAACATAATTAATGTCCTCTGTCATAGAGATTACGACGGCACATTTGAATGTGCAAGTGTTTTAAAGAGCAAGAGGGAAATGCATTAACTAAATTACATAGCATGACGTGAATGAGCCATCGTGCTTTTCTGTCACTTTATGTATGCACAGATCTCCTTTATTATATAGGATGCCATTACTTCCCTTTTAATTGAACAGCGTTTTGTTTGGCACGGGCCTGCTGAACTTTGCGTCAGCCATGCATAAATTTCATGCATGGCTTCCTTATATGTGTCAGGATCAAAGCAGGTTTGCAAAAAAAGCAGGATGCAACACATGAATGGTGTTTATTGAATACACAGCAAAGCAAAACAAGACGATTTCATCCACTTAATTTAAATTAACTCATCTTAAGTCTTTACGTAGTGATACAAATGTGCTTATGAGATATTTCATTGAGCGCAGCTTTATTTAAAGACGCCGGGACAATTTGTTTTATAACACCAGCTCGCTCATTTAAATGCAAATTGTGCATATGCTTTCATTTTCCACTACAATAATCCACACTCGCACTGTTTATCCAATCATCAACTTCACTATAAAGACAAGCCGAGGTTTACAGGGTGCTGCTGCTAAGACCAGGCATATGCACGGACACATGCACCCACTTACCCTTGCACAAACTCGCAGTCAATATAACCATGCTGCACACTCACATAAATAGATTAATATAGTTGGAACATGAGGCCAAAAGTACTCAAAGTACTTCAAAACTATGCTTGACTGAAGCATGATTCAGGACTCGTTTTCAAGGACCAAGTTTGATGCAAATGAAGGAACATTTTTCTGTATATTAAAGCTTAAACAAAATCAGTTTAAATAAAGGTTATGTATTTGAAGCGACCTGGATTCTAGGGAACAAGGAAAAGCTGGTCCGACGCTTAATCACATGCAGAGAGTTAATGCTGCTAAGTTATCCCAGTGGTCACATTGTGGGTGTCGTTAATGTGTCACTAATGTGTGTATGAGAGAGAGAGAGAGAGAGAGAGAGATGCTGCGAGGGAAGACTGTACACCTGGCAACGTGCCAACAGTTTCCAGGGCCGCACTCTCGTTTCTGTCACAAGACTTTGTTTCACAAGCCTCCTAATCAATTGGAATGCGCCCCCCCCCCCCGCGCCCACCCCCCTGAAAATAGAAACTTGGCAGCGCGCTCGACTCGTCCATTGTGCCTGCTGGTCAACGCTCAGAGAATACCGCCCGTCACTCATGTCACTTTCCAAGTCCTCTCTTTAACAGGGTAAGCGGGGAGGACATTAAACAAATCCTACATTATTGGCCTGCCAGCTCGAACGACGAGGACGATTCGTACTGTACAATAATTTACTCTGGAGTTGTTTTCGGCGAGGGCGCTGCCAGGTGTGCGCCTCCTTTGTGCTCAGGTTGACAAGCAGATCTTAATGAAATCAGAGCTGATGGCAGAGGGAATAAAGAGGAGCGTTTACGTGCATTCACTCTAATTGACTTAGGACAGCATTGAGTGTGATCAGTGCATCATTAGTTCATTTGATACACTGTCAATTGCCGATTTCTCCCACAGCAGCTGATAAACAACCCCCCCACTCTCCCCCCACCCTCAGCAGGAAACCTAAAGACAAATCGCCACTGCCGGTGTGACATGCCATCGCATCAGCCTCTGCATGTCGCCGCGTGTTCCCCGACTAATCAAGGGCAGCCTGCATCTCGCCGTCTCCCATCTCGGCCTGCCAACAGATTCATCAGCGGCTGGGTTAAACTGGAATAAAAACACATTAGTGTCATGTTCGACTGATAGAGAGAAGAGCCTGCTTGGGCGCTCCACAATGGTAAAAGTCGGACTGCGTATTGATTTGTGCTACATAAATCTTGTTTTCTGTCTGCGCTAGTGAATCAGTCGTGACCCCCGGGGTTAACAAACATTGTTGAGGCTTTCAGCCGGCGTGCGAGCCAACAACGCCCATGCATCGCAATAGCCGTGCCCCATCTTGTCATTTCTCAGCCTTCCCTGGCTTTTTTACTAATTGCTGGCAATCAACAGACAATATGACGGGGCTGAAAGAGGTGCTGGGTTTCTTGTGGTTTTTTGGCTCTAACAAGGAGGGTTTCGAGGCTCCTGCAGCCAAAAACTATCAACAATGGATGTGAATTGGTCAGCAGGAGTCTGTGAGTTACAACCTGGATTAATTGGCATAAGGGGATCCAGCATGGCCGGCGCCAGATCACATTAAGCTGATGAGATTTGACTCAGTAAACTTTCACAAAGGCGAATCACTCGTTACAGAGGATGAATGACACTATAGCGGACTTTATCTGTAAAGACTTAAACACAGTATTATCCCAGCTGAACTGTATACACTTCCTTTGTTGAGTCTATATGAAGGCAACAAGTACACAATATGTAGGCTGAACAATAATGACCGCAATATTTTGCAGGTCCCCCATGGCTGCTTTTTGTTTTAATAAGTCACGGAGACATCAGGTGTTAAATTGTTTAATCTTTCAGAAGTATATGAAATCCATTTGTTTGTGGGCTTTTACGACGATTACCATTGAGAAAGTAATTACATTATTACAGGTGCTATCATCATCATTTATCTTTCTGACATTTAAAGACTTACTAAATGCCAAACTGCCCCTCAGAGACGGGAGCTCCATCCTGTGCGATGTTCAGACGCTTTTAATTACAGGATCTTTAAATTCTAATAGTGTGCATCTGCAAACACCAGAAACCCGCACGTGGATAATCGTGGGTTTTTGTGTTGAATAAAGAGATCATTTGCCGCAAATCAGAAGTGGTTTGTTTCCTTTTTATTCGGCCCGAACAAGTGATCAAGTTAATTCCATAATATTGGACACACATGGGTCCCGTTTCAAGTGCTTTAGAAGCCATAAATGTTCATGAGTACGACTGGCTAACGTTAATCAGTGCTCCTGCTGAGAGGGAGGTCCGCGTGTGTGTGTGTTTGCGTGTGTGTCGGTGAAAGGGGAGAGGGAGAATGGAGTGAGTTAAAGAGAGAGAGCGAGGATAACAGAATTAAGCAGCTAGATATAGAAAAAAAAAATAAGAGGGGAGGGGGGGGTGGATGGCGTGTCTCTGGAGGCCTCCACACCAGTGCTCACCCTGCTGCCAGGCACGCTACACACACCAGAGACCTTATTTACCCAGCAGCCCCCGAAGAGGCCTGGGCCCCCAGATCTTATTTACTCTGAGCCTAGGCAACCATCAGGTGCTGAGGGGGATCTGGCCAGCAGCAAAAGCAAATACCCCAGATCAAAACCAAGCATGGAGGAAGAAAGGGGCGCTCAGCCAAAGTCCTGGTCAAGCGCTAATGTTTACTCTTTGGTTTGAAGGGCTGTGGATGGACTCCATTTGAAGAAATTGACACCCCCACCCTACACCTCTATAAAAAAAAATGCATCTGATGGCTACCGTTGTCTCATATCCATACATCTGGAGTACCTGCGGTAATGTGGACTTCATCTCTCGTCTTTTAAACCAGCACTGCCACCGGTCTTCAGGATCAGACACGGTGTCGGGGGAAAGAGAGATGAAGACGGGAAAAAAAGCCCAGCTAATGACTAGCTCTTATGCATCAGTGCACTTACTAATGAGCTTCCAGGGAGAGGCTGGCAAGAGCCGGAGCGAAGGCTGAGCCGGGGATGTGAGAGGCCTGGGCCATCACTTCCCCGCTGTGATCCCTGCCTTCCCCACTCACAAGGAGCCCCGGCTCCCAGCCACTAATGAGTGTTAGAGGGAGAGTCCAAGCTCGCGTCCACCTGCCAGCCTTCAGAGCCCAGCCTGCTGCAAGACAGTAGGGGTCAGACGCATTCCTGAGCTCTTAATAATTTACATCATATTGATTTCCTCACTGTTAGACACTCTCACCTGCACGGGGCTCTCTCTCTCCCCGTGAAATAAGCACATTCCACCAGAGAGAGGAGGAAGAATGATACAAAAGCGTGTAACTTTGCCCCGTCTCCAAACCAGTTAAATACAACATTCAATTTAATAGACTGTGGACAATGTCTGTGTCAGCGGGGACAGTGGGCACTCCGAGTGTGTCAAATGCTGCAACGCGGGCCTCGGAAATGGAAGGCTCATATTGTACGAGGTCTGCCGCACTTAAAGCATTTCGCACAACGAAAGTACATCTTTAACTTTCTTTCTGCGAGCTTAAAACAAATGACACCAATTAATCCTCATTTGCATGCCGCACCTACCTTACAATATTTCAGTTTGAAAAGAAAAAGACCTCTGCACGGAGAAGTTATCACAAAAAAAAAAAAGGGGAGAGAGAGGAGCCGAATCAAAAGGTACAAAAATGCAAGAATGGAAATAAATTATGCAGTTTGCATTCTGCTTAACCTCTAATCAGACTCAGAGAAGAGGACATTAGTATTCTCCCTTTGTCAATATGATGATCTGTATACTCAATGCCTTAAATATTCATCAGCTCGGAACATAGAGCTCTCCTTACTCTGATTCATAATTCAAATGATATGAATGTTACATAGGTATGGCACCGTTTCCCCCCTCGCTAGAACAACTTTCCATCATCAGAGCCACACTTAAGAATGACTTTTAACACCGTCCACCTTTCTTCATTGGAGAGGCGACTTCAAAGTATACTTAGTGTGCGCCCTAATACAGATTCCTCACTAAGAATCCAGCTAACCAGGACGCATTTAAACGACAGCGGCACAATTATTCACTACTTTTTTAGCTTTTTACTGGGATAATTATCTATCAATCTACACACATTTTTCTTGTCTCTTGAGTCTGTAGTTCTCACCCTCTCTCTGGCGAGCCCAGACAGGCGTATAACCCGCCTATGTTAATTCCCAGTGCGGTAATCCAGCTCACACTGTGCCACATGTTTGGCCCGTCCACTCAGGTCACTCTGACAGCATCAGTCCCCAGCTACAACGACCCTAACTGACAGAAGAGAGCCTGTTTGCACGTCGTATTGGAACCTGGTGCAAATTTCATTCAAGTGTTATAGGTTATGATAAGATAGCAGAAATGTGTCTCATATTTTAAACAGATTCTTTGTTGTACGTTTGAGGAGTTGTGCAGAGCGTCTGACAGTGAAGCGGTTTAACTGCAATAGAGCAAATCATACTGGTCGATAGTTGCAGGCCTGTTTTCTGACGCCTTAGTTGTATCTTGATCAACACTGCCCTCTTGTGTTAAACGTGAGACTGTGCCATTTCAAAGTAAAAGCTTCTTTTGGTGAATCAATCAACATCTCTCTCCACAGAAATGCATGAGAACAGTTATTGTAGATGTGTAATAATAATAATAAGGTACTTATCAGACTTAAATAATATACCACAGCCTCGCTTCATGTGCGCCATCCTTTGGTTTACATTGCCATTACATACACAAAATACACAACAAGAGTGAGCATTTTTAACTGTATAAGCTTCTTTTTCTCGACATGTATATAGCTTAATACAATGTGGCATTTCATTCAGCAGACGCTTTTGTCCAAAGTGACGTACATCTGAGAGTTAATACAACACAAGCAACGATCAAGACAGGAGGGAACAAAGTCAGTAGCTTTGGTGCCGACACGCAGTGCACAGAGGCAATAGACAGGGTAATAACTTTATCATCATCATCATCATCATCATCATGAATATCCTATAAACATCAACAACATCCTCAATATCATCATCATCAATATCACCCTCATGGACATCAATAGCATCAATATCATTAAGTGCAGAGGTGTTCATGACAGAGCTGGGTCTTTAGCTCTTTCTTAAAGGTGGAAAGGGACTCTGCGGAACGGGTGGAATTTGGTAACTACTACAGAGGAGAAGAGTCTAGTTAGCGACTTAGGCCCCTGTTGTGATGGGAGCACCAGGCGCCTTTCATTGGCAGGGCGTAGTGGGCAGGAGGGAGGGTAGACCTGGACAAGTGCGCTCGTGGGGTGCCGTTTTTGTTCCTGTTTTGTAAGGAACTTTCTACAAAGAACTTATAAAAATGTTTTCCAAATAGCGCCTGAAGCTGTGCATAAAAAACTTCTCTTCATCTGGCTTTGACTTCAGATGTCAAAGACATTAAAGTTTATGTGTTCAGAGCGTGCTATGATTGTAAGAAAATGCTTTAAAGAACTGCAATAAATCTCTTCACACTGTACATTTTCTGTTGCTAAAATTGCCTCTATAAAACAAAACAATGTCTTTTTTTATGTCAGTGTATGTGAACTGCCCATGAACCATCACCTTAATTGTTTATAAGGCTTCATTTGAGGGTTACAACACACAAAACACACTTTTTCCCCCAGTAAATAAAAGGATAAAAGCACAAAACTTTTCACTCATAGAGCGACGGCTGTGAGCTAGTTCAGGCAGGCAACTCGAGCTGCTGAAATCCCACCTGACATGTATCACTCTCCACAGTCACCTGACAAACACTTTCTCCCAAAATGGCGCTCAATGTAAGCTGCATGTTTCCAGACTCTCCCTCTGCTCTGTCATTGCCACTGCTGCCCTGCTGTACCAGTTCTGCACCCATACTTTCAGCCTCATCACCACCCCAGCATCCACCTGCAGGTTCCGGTTATATAATATCTCATCACTCAGATTTTCTGCATGTAAAATAAATCTGCGAGGAGTCATGAGGTCGGAGCCTAGACTCTAAACACAAGCTATGTTCTGCTGCTGCAATAATCGTTTCAAACTATTACAAACATGAGTTGTCTGACTGAACTCCATGTTAGCACCACCATAAAACATACGTGACAATAGCCTTTTATACGCATTAGCACCACATCAGGTTGAAGAAGAGGCCAAAAAGAAGAGGAAATAGTGAATCTTTTATCACATTGGCCTAAAATTTACTGGACGTCCTTATAGGTCAACCACACTAGGAAAGGAAGCAGCAAACTGGGGAAACATGGTGGGGACTAGTTGAAGTTCCAACTGTTACACCAGTGTTCCCATCCTTTTGTCCTAAATGAAGACAACATATTAGTTTAATACTCCCTTCTGTGTTAGTTCAGCCGTGTTTAGCTGTGGTGAACCACTGCAGGATTGGTCAGGATTTAAAGTAATGTTTGCTACTGGATCACATAGTTTTCTCCCCTTCCGCATAGGGAATGGACACTGGACAGCTGGCATTAGGTGTGGGCATGAATGTGGATGACGCTAGTATGTTTGAGGGCCTTTAATAGGCCTTGTTGTGTGAATTAGAGGTAAAGCGCATCATAGAGAGCTTGTGACCCAGTCCTCTGACCTGTCAACAACTTCGTTTGACTGCATGTGAACAAATGCAAATGCCCTTTGAACAAGAAGACTCAGGCTTCACTTTAACCCAATACCTTTCTGCTGTCTCAAGATAGCAATGTGCCAACAATGGTCGACACAGATGAAACATTATGACAATTATGAAAATATATTTGGTGACGGCGCACCATAACACTGGTGAAACTTTTTTGACAACGCACCTTGAAAAATAATGAAAAATATCGGTGACAGCGTACCCTGACATATGAAAACAGTAGCTTACTGCCGAGGACGCACAATGACGCATTACGCAGGTCTTATAAATGCACAAGTATGTGAGCGAAATATTAGTCACATAAAAATTAAAGAAATTTAACTTACATCTTGGGTGAACTTTGCAGGCTTTTCGCTGTGCGAATTGTCCGGTTTCGCTCTTGAAACAGGCTCATTTGTTTGTTTGTTTATTTCCTCTCAGACGATGTTTGCAAACTTTAGCTAGCTAGTTAACTGTCCCGCGTGAATTTTGATGCGCAGCAGTACGCATGTCCAAAATAACCAAAACCCGGAACTCCGCTGGAACGCTTTTACACACTTTATGTATTTATTTATTGTTTTCCATCAAAACGCCCATTGATCTTTATTTAATTTAAAGCTTAATCGGTTTGCCAACCCAATAACCACCAACGAAGAACAAGAAGAAGATTTAATCTAAATTGAGGACATACATTTATAAGAGGACTTGTTATTGTCCTGTCATGAAGAACATGAAGAATTGGACACCATCAAGCAAACGGTCTGACTCATGGAGTACTCACTGCCTCTATCAGGTAATTTAAAGGTCGTCAATGTTTTTCCCTTTTTGGGCATTTTGTTTGTAAGGGAGTTTCTTTAAATGATAGGTGTCATTTAGTAATTGGCCCACCTGACCTTAAAGGAAATGTGAAACAATCTTCTGCATCATACCCATTTATGAGCCATACTGAGCCAATGTCTGCTGATTGAAAGCAAGACTCTAATTAAAAATGTTGCTTACTTTTGCCGGAGTTAGTAAAACCACTTGGACTGAAATAATAATGGACGAAGCCACTGTGACATCACTAACTGGTTTGCTGACTGCTGTTTTGAAGCCTTTAGTTTGGTCTTTGGCTGCTTCCATGTGGTTTTTCTGGAGCCTTAAGTGAACATATTTGGATGAGAGGGTGGCACTACAGAGGAGAGAGAGGTTCGCAAATGCCTAGTAACCACTGTCTGTGGTGGTAGCTAATTCATTGAATAAGCTAGTTAACCTGCGTATATCCCATTGAATGAGATTCTATTTGTAGTTGTAGCTAACTGTAGTTGTGTATTTATCAGGCTAATAAGGCTAAGATAACTTGTGGAATGTAATAGAGTCGCCCCCGCCGTCTCTGCAGGAAAAGACAAGAAAAAACCTGGCTCCCATGCACAAGCTGCCACCATTGAATCAGTGTATACCAATCAATGAACAAGCTAACAAGCCAGGTAAAATGAGCACAGACACTGCTACCTACAAATGAATGTTTACATATGCACATACCTCTAGGAAATATTGTTAGTACAATTACTGCACAGCAAGACATATTATTCCCTCTTGTTAACTTAGTACGACTGACAGTCAAACTGTGACCACCTTAAATATGCAGAGAAGAAACGAAAGCATGGGTATAATGGATATTATCCATCCATACAGCCCATCCAATACCAGTCCCTCTCATGTGTGTTCTGCAAGCTTTTACACAGAGATCACATGCTTGAGTCATGTGTTGCTGGTAGTTCAAACAGGGCCAGGAGTAAAGATAGAAGATGACACATTAAAACATTACCTGTAACTTGTGGTAGCAGCCACAGGGTGTCAGCACAGAGCCATTTATTCCTGCATGTGCTCCAACTTTATATTTTTTTATTACTTTATTTACTTTAAACTTGGCCTGTGCATAGCAGACGTTTCAGTGATACTTCTCCTTTCCTAGGGAAGACACGTTATTATTTAAAATTGTGCCACAAAATGCTACAATACACAAATCTACTTGGAGGACAAACACACAATGAATACAAAGAAACAAGACCAGGCAGTACAATTTAATTCAACTAAAGTGAAGCTTAAAATGTTAATATTATTTCACTTATAGTATTATAAACTACAGCACCTTTAGAAATAGCTATAGACTTGAATCAAAACAACACAAACCTGAACAGATATTGTACTTTTAATTGTACAGGTGTTTCGTTAGATTGTGACGCATTAAACAGCTGCTCCCCTCATTTCATTCAACTGAGAGATAATTTACTACACAGGGCATACATTATGGGCACCACAATGATCCAGGTTAGCACCTTCGCCTCACAGCTATTACATTCCTTAGTCGAATCCCAGTTTGCATGTGTGGAGTTTGCATGTTCTCCCCTTGCCTGATTGGGTTCCCTCCGGGTACTCCAGCTTCCTCTCGCCAGTCAAAAGATATGCTCGTTAGGTTAATTGGTCACTCTAAAATTGCCCGTTGGTGTGAATGTGATCAGTATGTGTCGGCCCCGTGATGGACTCGTGATCAGTCCAGGGTGTACCTCGCCTCTCGCTGGGATTGGCTCCAGCCGCCGCTCGACCCTGAACAGGATAAGTGGTATATGAATGCATTCACTGTATAAACAGTGAAAGCTGGAGGATGACATGCTTTCCTCATAGTCAGTTATTCTGAGTTGACCCCTGAGTACCTCCTCAAGCTCTCCTTAGACATAAGAAAAAAATGTCCTCTGCTATTTTTAGTCATTACAGATAATTGCATTTGCATCACAGCTACCAGGGTGGATGATAGCGGAGATCAGAGAGAGGTACATTATAGCACATGGGAATATTCATTAAAAATGCTAAAGCAGGCTGTAAACAAACCCTTATCCCATTGAGGATTAAAATACCCACATACGCTATATTTAAAGGCACTGCATGTGAAACATACTGTCTAGTGTGGTGGCTGCATGTATCTTTAGTGGACATGACCTAACGACAGCATGGACCTAAACTTGATAATTATTCATACATCAGTTAGTATTTCTGGCTAATAGAGAGTTATTTTTAAACATTGGCTGCCGTCCGGAGAGACAAAGACGTTGAGTCCACTCATAGCCAGAGTTCCTCATGTGAGCTGAGCTAAACCAAGCAGACAGATAAGGAAGAGATTAGGCTTTCTTCTGCCTACAGTCTAAACATAAAACACACCCTCAAACTACTCTTAGCAAGTACAGGGTGACGTTTTGTGGTACTGAATTGTAGCATTTAAAGCTCTATGTTTGCCGAACCTGTTGCTTTAAATAAAAGTCAGGGCCTTTATTCATAAGCAGGGCTCAGGTATGCACACAACATGATCACAGAGGAGATGAGTGAAACAAGGGAAGCTCGTCCGGCAGTTTGACAGCTGTGTATAAGATCAGATCCACCTTAAACCTGCCAGAATGAGCTGCAATATCTTTGTTTTACGAGTGTAATCCAGTGAGGATGCTGTCACTTTGCCCTTCAAGGATTTACTACCATTGAGGATTTGATGAGTTTCAAAAGGTCAATTTTCAAGTTGATGGGGTTGATCTCATCACCATCGGCAGCCAACACCTTAGCGTAATAATGCAGCACGAGTACTATAGACTATGTTTCTGATCATTGCAACAACAGCTACTGGTTATTTCCTCTCGAATGACTCATCTGCAGCAGGATCAGAAGGTCATCAGAGGTTTTCAATAACATTCTTTCAGCCTGCGTTTAATTTTAATTGGCAGCATTTTAATTATCCATAAAGGTAAATTGATACTTGGAGAGTTCAGTGATGGTGCCCTTTACATGTTGTCGGCTATTACACTGCCCCTGAATAAATGATGTTTAATGATGTTTAGCTGGAGCGTCGGAGTGCCATTCCCGCTAGAGGAAAAAGGGATGCTATTGATTATCTCAGAGGGAAAATCCAGCCATTAGGAAAAGATTAAAGGCTTTCATGTCACCTTAACTTGCACCATTATTTTTTCAAAATAAGGGTGGAATCTGAGAGAAAAGATCCAGCTAATATTTCCTATATGTTAAGTCACTTGACGCTCCAATCCAAAGTCAATATAATCTGTATGTGATTTTCCTTCATCAGGATTTGCGTAAGCTTCACATATCAGGACTAACTCTCCCTCCACTGATAAACAACAATGGATGCCCGACCTTACAGAATACGCCCGGCTTTGTGATGAATCAGCAGTCAAAGCCTGGACAAATGGCAAATGGCAACGCAAAAGCCACACAGGCGGCCGCTTTCACTGTCAGATGACTCGGTAGCCTATTTGTGGGTGGCAACATATGGTGCTTGTGCCTGGAGTCTGCAGCTGCATTCACACAGGGCCTCGCACTAGTTACAGTCACGATGGTGACACAGGGGACAGATGCTGCAGTATTTCTGACCCTGCAAATAAACAGGAACGTGATACGGGGTTGTTGGAATAATCTTTCAGCCCAAGGCACCAGGAGGAAAATAACGGTTGATGCTTTCATTTAGCGTTTTACATATTTTCATGTAATTTTGAGTAAGCCCTTCTCAAAGCCCCCCTGTGTGACAGGTCTAACATTTTCAATAGGGCCCAAGGGACAAAGCACTGACCTCTGGCAGATTAAATGATATTGTGAAGTCACATACTAAGCGCATTTTTTGCTGTTTTTTTTTTCCATTCAGGGCAGATGGCTGAGAATGTGTGCAGTGGCATATGGGGTAAAGCACAGCAGCAAAAGCAGCAATAGCACTCTAGTGTTTTTCTCTAGTGGATTATTTTCTCAGAGACAGGGACATAATGGTTTATATGGACAATGAGTAAACCCTGCATGGCTGTATGTGCACAGAGAGAGAGATGGAGAGAGAGACGGAGAGAGGGCTATACTGCCGTGAGACCTGGATTAGGCCCTGGACAGTGAATGCAGCGGTGGCTGCAGCTGTTTTTCAAATTGCTCTAAATTCTCAGAGATTATGCCGAATGAATGAATAACCGAATAAATGAATGGCGGCGTGATTTTTAAAACGGCAGCATCCAGAAAGCTTTAGTGCTGGAATCCTTTCAAGCTGTACGTTTTACTGTAAAAAAAAAAACCCAACAGATTAACTCAAGAATATCACGTTTTAGGAGTGTAATATGGGGAAGGGTTTTTTTAATGTACAACACAATGTTAATGTTTGTCCACAAAGTTTCCACTTTCCCATCTACAAAGTCAAGCTCAGCTGTAAAACAACAAAGGTATCTGCTATTCGTCGCGCAGAGATGGATGCGTTCCAGCGCTGAGGTTTGAATCTGGGTGCTTCATCTTCGCCAAAGCATCGTCTTCCCTTTCGGAATCACTCAAAGCTGAAACTATTGTTACCGGACAGACCAATTACCAGCGCGAGAGCCGCAGAGTGATGGATGTCATCGTCCTATTCAGTTACAGACACCACTATCTGTTATTGATGAAAGACTTAATGCATTTGTAGATCTTGTTTGACATGCATCATTAGAAGACAAAAGATCAGGTACCGCCGCTTTAGAGTAAATGCTCTGTTAACATCAGACCTGCATGAGATGGGTTTAAGGTTTCACTCAATATCATTCCCTATAGTTGAGTGGAGTTTTCTTATCACGCTGCAGAGTGCATAACTGCTTCTACAAATTAAATCATGCGTTATATTGGACTTTAACAGTCACAACCACTCAAGCTATAGTAATTACTTTGAATAAAAGTGAACTAAAACTAGTTAAAACTACTTCATTCTTCTAATTACGTTGGAAAAAACAGCTCTTGCAGAATAAGATATCTTTATGTAAAGTGTATGAGAGAGCATCACTACAGTGTGCATTAGCCACAGGCACACAGCTCTCCGTGTGATATTGTTTCCCCTGTGTGCAGCTCTCACTTAGTATCCCCCCTCACCCACCCAGTGCGATACCCTTTTGCTTTAACCAGTCAGCATATATGCCAGTATTAATTAATATGTTTGCCAGAAGTGAGATGCATGCAACAGTGATATTCCTCACATTAGTCATAGTACTGTAAGTAATAGTTTGGATGGTAAAATGGAAAATCAGCCGTTTTTTATTAAAAAATGCTAAGCTAACAGAAAACAATAAATGCAAGCTCACATAATAATAAAAAAAAACAAGCTGTGTTATTCTAACTCAGTTTTTCATGAGTAATGGCCGCACTCTGAAAGTTTCGACTGTACAGTCGCCGTGTTATGAGAAATGGATACGAGCTACAAAGTGGCTTAATGCAACAGTGATTTAATAAAATACAGCAGACAGAGCACTGTGGCCCGAGGAGATCTGTATTTATGGGTGCATATGGGTACAGGAAGAACAGCTCTCCAACACTATCTTGCATGTCACCTGCAAACTCAGAATTGCTGCAAAAAGCTGACTAAACAAAACTTTTCCCCCGGAGCTGTGCAAAACAAGAAAAATAGATACTGCCACAAGTTTTCTGCCCCTATCTTTGAAATATAGGCCAGCAAAAGTGTAGAAAAATAAGGAAACCCTGGAGTGTTTTTTAACTTAAGATGACACACCTGCAGCTTCAGTCAGGATGGAAAAAATAAGGCAACAAAACGACACACTTTGGGAAGTTTTAAACAGTAATGCCTATTCTCATAGAACATAATAATACGGCCTGTCAGTTACTCTAAAACACCAAAATGCATTATTTTGATATATATGACATATGAATGGTTTTTGGATATGATTGTATTTGTATGCGCAATTACTCAGTGGTCTCAGTTGGCCTGATGCATGATGGGCTGGACCTGAAAATGCCAGGACAAATGTTTTCAAACTATATGTGAGGTTTTGTTCTGGGAAATCTTCTGTTTGTAGTCTGGTGAGCTGGTTTACTTGCACCTAGTAATACAATTAAATAAATGACAGGGGAAAAAAACATTTGGAAAGAAACTGTGTGTGTATTTGTGTGCAGTGAAGTATACCAGACTTTCCCCGGCTCTCAGAGGATACAGAGAGTTGTCCTTAAACTGCAGCACCATGGACAGCGACTCAGTCAACCTCACCCCGAGCTGACTTTTCAACACAAAGTTGTGGGCTCCCCAAGGTAATGAAAACACATGCAGTTCATTTCATAAAGAACTGTGAAAAAAATAAAAAAATTACCTTTAATTTAAAAATCATACTCAGGAACATATGCCTAGAGTTGTGGTGAATCTAAAAAAATATCTGTTACGATTATTATTATTCTATAGGCGGCCCTTTTGACAAGTTTAGAAACAGAAAGCCCCAAAATTCATTACCTGCACAGTGTGCCTGTAAGAGCTTATCAGTGAATCATTGGATGTCTGAAAACCAATATTAAAACTTTCGGTGTTCTAACAAGTGCTGACTGACCAAACATGACAAGCCAATTAATGTAACTTTGTCTTTTTCGGAAGTCGGGGAACCAATCAATACCCATTAAATATTGATTTTAAATGTCCTCTCTAAAAGAACACTTCCTGCTTCAGCCCAACCATTTTCATGCTAATCAGCGACAGCGACACACAAGAGAACCGAGAAACAAACTGAACCATAAGAGTGTTACAAAAGATTTTTAACATCTTTTCTATATTGTCTTACAAAGAGATGATAGGTGCTGAAAGATATCAGGCAAAATGTAACAAATAGAAACCTAATTAGAATTTGCAGCATCGCCTGAAGTCATCATCCTCTTCAGCACCATGGACAGCAACTCCAAAGAGCACCTGGCAGTCAAGTGCCTGAACTGGCTCTTAAAGGTAAGCTGCATCAAGTGTTTTTAGTTACTCTGGCTAGATCGACCTCTGCTTGGGTTTAAGTTGGTTTAAGATAACATGAAGTACATGTTCTATTATTGTCAAGGTGTTATTTTGTCATTTCTGTGCCGCCTAACAGGTGTAACAAAAATGTCTGGAGAGTCAAGCAGATGTCAATCAAGTAGGCTACATACTGTATTCACCCACACAGTCCTGAGAGAAATAAGTGGATACAGTGAGTGTATTAGGTGTATGTATACGTGTGGGGTCTTGTTTTAACATTTTCATAGAAATGAACCCTTGGAATTTAAAAGATATCCACTTGACATAAATAAATGTTTAATTAAAAAACTAACAAATAATTCAGAAAGCTGAGGTTATAATTGAGGGAACATTTTGTTAAACCTTTAGATCTCTGATGACCAAATGAATAATGCATGAACGGAAAACACGATAGTTGAATTATATTTACACAACAGTAAAAGCCTGACACATGCAACAAGGGACAATATTCTGCAGATTATGAATAAGCTAACCCTATCTTGCCTTTAAACTAAAATAAAGGATTGTTATTGCTGGTAATTCCATTGCATAAGCTGTATCAATAAAATAATATCCATCCATTATGTATACCGCTTATCCTGTTAAGGGTCAACCCCTTTAATGTTAAGCTTCAACCAACAGCCTGTTAGCTTAGCATGGCATACAGACTTGAAACAGGGGGAAAGAGCCAGTCTGGTTCTCTTTATGTATAACAAACACCTGCCTACCAGCACATCTAAAGCAGTGACTGATGTGATTTGAAGTCAGCGCTCCCATAGCTTAGTTATGAGGTATGTAAGTTAATTAATGAGCAAGGGGAACAAACAAGCATATTTCCTTAAAGGGGCCATATCTTCTGAATGGTCGCCTCTGAAATGGGCTGTTCAGAACAGATGCTTGTTTCTATGTAGAACCTTACTTTCGCTGAAATCGACCAATCGTCATTCACCGTCATTCACCTCGTCTTGCACTAGCTTCAGTAGCTTGTAGTCAAGTCGTTGTCAAGATTTCAACCGACCATTCCGATACCTTCCTGGCGATTCTGGCTCGTACATATAAGGCCAAATAACCGATCCCAGAGCAGCCATGTTTTTTTTTACAATTTTGGAGTGACAGTGCGGCCGCTCCCCCACGTGGGATTGCACACGTGGGAGAGGGGCTATGCGGTCACTCCAAATACTGTCAGCCAATTGCGGCTAATGTCTAACCTTTGAATGGCAAAATGGCGTGTTCATTTCAGGAGGAAGGAGAGGCTCCGAAAAATAGTTTCATTAAAATATATATACAATTTTTAAAACATTCCCAACATGATTCAAAAACACATTAGAATCAAAGAAAATTGATTGCATAGCTAAAATATGTCCCCATTAAATGTTGCACTATTCCTTTAATAATACGACTACTCATTAAGTAATTGTTTTCAAAGAGGTTAAAGGATATTCATACATGTATCAGTGTTGCTCTAGGACACTTACTACTCAAAACAGTAACTTGGCTAAAAATAGAAACTAGCATACTGTACAATTCATAGTACACTTTTCAGAAATAGCCTATAAAATATTGATGTCGGCTATAACATAACAGTACAAATCCACATAATTACCATCTTAACAATGTCACTAGCTATAGCATACTGTAGCCTACTTTATCCTTACTGAAAGTCGACTTTTACTGTGGGAGAAATATACATTTTTCATACAGGGCAGCACAATGTTGTGCATTGAATTAAAAAGGAGCGAATATTCCGATAATGGTCTGTCTCTTTGAGCACGAGGCAGGGACTTATCCTTACCGGAGGTGGAGGGAACTAAGCCCCCTGGGAGCAACGTCACTCCCCTTGGCATATCAACCACTGTCCGCTGCACGCGCCCCACACAGCACCACAGAGGACGTCAGGATCGAGCCCATCCTCAACGCGAAATGCTTTGCGAACTGAATCTAACTCAAGCAATCCTCCCCGATTCCCTGCGTTTCGGCGAGGAGGCATTTACACGTTCAGGCATACAAGCGGGCTAAAGAAGTCCTCGTGGGAAGTGGGAAGGTCATCGAAAGTGGAAAGAGTGCTCGCGTCGACTATGGTCTGTGGTACAGGAACCAGCACAACGAGCCAACATCTGTAACTTCGGGATTTACTTGTAAAAGGCGCTTTTAGAGGAGACCGTGGGATATTCTGTGTCCAAACATGCCTGTTAGAAGAGGTCACGTTGCGCCACAAAACACATTCCTTGGAATTATTATTCGGAAATTCGAGGGTCAGAGTAAGTATTGTTTTTATCATCTACTCTTGCTTACAACAGATAAGAGAATATTACAAAGTGACTGTTTTTACACTGCAAAAAAAAAGGCAGAAATTATGAATGAAAATAATGAAGTTTATCTTCTCAGTAAATAGTTGTTATGTTTGTTTGTTTTTATCAAAATTAAAAAAAAATCTTCATAAAAAACAAGAATTGTTCGCACTTTTCAGTGAAAATGTAAGAGGTGTCAGTGAACTCATCATTGCTTTTTGGTTTTATTTGTGAGCTAAGACCGCGGTGCACCCTGAGGTCAGATGTACCACAGCATGCAGTACACACTGTATACTTTTTCTTTCCATTGCAGACCGGAAATTTGTCATAGCCAATGCAAGAGTGGAGAACTGTGCAATCATATACTGCAACGATGGTTTCTGCGAGATGACCGGCTTCTCCAGATCAGACATCATGCAGAAGCCGTGCACCTGTGACTTCCTCCACGGGGACCTGACTGACAAAGAGGCCATCAGCCAGGTGTCCCAGGCCGTGGTTGGGTCCGAGGAGCGAAAGGTGGAGATCACCTACTACCGCAAGGATGGTAAGTCACCAAGTGTCCTGGCACGAGAGAGAGAGGCTGTCACAGTGTGCCCGTAAGCGGAGAGGCGTCTTTTGTGACGTACTTTGCTCCTGAGAAAGCACCGACTGGTCCTCTCTGTGTCCACTCCATGATGTGTGGCCTGTCAGTCTGTTACTGACCAGGCAGCATCAGTTTCAAGGAGCAGAGTCAGAGGGAAACAATAAGGGCAGTCAGCTCTGAAAAAACTCCTTTGTGTGGGTTTCTGCTGGCAATACTCAAGTACCTGGTGAAAGTCAACAGATAGAGAGAAGCTTGATCGTCCTCATAAATCAGAAGTGTTGGGGATAGAAATTTCAAAAGAGAGTGCTAGCACTGCAAAACAAAAACATCCTTACAAAAAAATGTTTTTTCGATGTAATCCTTTACCAAGAAGGAACATGAATATGTCCCATGTTTTCCTCATGTGATCACATGGTGCATATTCATGGGTTTAAAACATCAAGACATTTTCATAAAACATAATTCTAAAGTGCAAAGAACATTTTTTCAAACATGTTTCACGTAATCACATTTGCTCATTTGAAATTCATCTGATACTCCAAAATCTAACACACTAAAACACTTTCCAACCAGGTGGTGTGTTATGAAAATTGCATGCTATAATTCAATTGTATGCCTTACAGTAGAGGTATGACAGACAGTGTGGCAAACAATATTCACAAGCTCAACATGAGAACATATTGAAACATCTTTTTGGCACCTGCTGTGATTCGCAGCATTGTGTGCCTGGGTGACATAATAAGTTTGGCAGCCCAAATGATTTCATAGTTTTGGTTCTTACATAGAAATACAGCTTTAAGATTTAACGTCCGCTTTACTCTTTCAAATACGATGCTCTCACTGCGTATTTGAACATCACTGATTCATCTTTGCCATGCCGTCATGTCTAGAAAAAGTGCACAGCAGATTTAAAAGACAGTAGACCAATCCAGTAATCTATAACTATCCTGTACATGTGATCGGCTCCAGCTTTGCTCTGCTTTTATCGCCATACTTTTGTTTGTCATTCATTTTTGTCCGATCCCAGCGCTTGTATGAATGGTGCACTGCAGAGACAGCAATCCTGAGTCAGAGGGAATTAATATGATGTTACCGCTCAGTGGCGTAAATCCCCGGATTGACCGACTCCTGCCATGCTCTCACATGAGCTTTTTATGGTCAACATGACATCGCTGTGCAGGATCAATCCAAAAGTACTTCTGTGATGGAGCATGATTTTACTTTGTGGAAGGGATTGCACCGATAAGGACAGCATTTTGTGATATTGTCGCTTTTAACTCGTATTCTTTACTCTGTGATAACTTCCAGGACGTATACAAAGTATACGCGGAGTCTAAGCTGGAAAAAAAAGAAATGTAATATTTTATTTAATCATAGGGAGCTACAGCTTAAATTTTTAATTGTGAGTTTGATTAGATTCTAGGTCATGGATACATTTTTAATCTGCCATCAGCAGCCATCAGAGCCGACTGTTTTTTTTGTTTTGTTTTGTTTTCTTGCTCATCAGGAAGAAATCAAGAGGCAGCTGCTTCAGCACTTAAACAGATTGCTCCAGAAACTGGAAGACAATTACACAAAACACTAGAGGGTCTTTTTGTGAGCGCAAAAAAAACAGCTTGGGTTTTGACAAGCTGGATTTTAAAAGCAACTTCTTTTCAGCTCCTCACGCATGTGCCTGTAATGTGTAAAGTGAGAGGCGCAGAAACCCCTTCAACATCATCTCCGCTCTCCGTCTCTTCGCAATCCTCCCTGGTGTGCATCGCGGCTTCAAGACACAACTCTTAATACTCCTCAGAGGAATTTACAGTGAGCGTGTGTGCTCATGAATAAAGATGTCAAGGCTGACAGTGCAGTGACTGGGAATGAGCAGCTTACAGAGTAAATGCATTAAACTGGTATGGAGGACAGAATCCACGCGCTCACACTGCTATAGGGGAATGAAAGATTCATGGCATCCTTGAGAGTGATGGCCATATTGATTCGAGTCGCTCTGCAAATTGAAGCTGATGGGTGAAAAGTGGATGTATTCCATGTCTCCTCTCCTAACTGTATTTCAAGTTATCAGTCCTCATGCAAATCAGTTAATCCTTTGCATTAAACCTCCTTCGACAGCACACGGGAAGAAAAAAGAACAAAATAAACAAGATATGTCACCAGAATATCTTTATATTTCTCTGTTTTTCCACACAGGAGATGCAGTAACTCTAGATATTTGTTGAGTTTTGACCTGCAGGCATGCCTGTAAGTTGAGGAATTGCAATGAGCCATAGTCTTGTTTATTTTTTTCTCGCCCATCAATACCTACAGGTTAAAATCTTTAAAAAGTAAGGTCAGCATTAGAGGAACGTTGGGTGACATCGGGAGCAACAAAGCTTCAGCTCTCTTCACTGAAAAGGCAAAAAGTTAAGCTGCTTACGCGTGTGCTTAGATATTAAAAGTGGTGGAACAATGGGGGACCGTGGGAGCACAGGAGAGGCCTTTAGCACAAGGGCATTTTTCGTTCAAATTTTTTGTGGCACGGGTTGTGAGAGAAGATACCACACGCGCAGTCATCCACCAGCGATGATACATAATCAATGAGGTAAATGCTTTCCCTTGATGGCTCTGTAGAGCTATCCTATTCCGCGGGGTGTAATAATACTTTGTACCTGAATGAGTCTTAACAAAAGGAAGCTGACACCGCGCCGAGAGAAGTTAAATGGATAATGGCCACATAACAGCGAGCAGCTTAGCTAACCGTGCTGAATGATCCGGGGACATGTGGTGTGCGTGGGTGCAGGGTTTCATAGGTGACTCCCCACAGAGGGGACTGACAGGCCGTGTACCCCCGCTGAGGGGTTTAGAGGGGACACAGGGGGGGCTACAGTGCACAAGGTGTGCTGCAGGACACTTGCATGACCACCCTCCTAAAGAGCACATCCATTTTTCATAACGCTCAGGCCTCTTTGGTGTCTCGGTATGAGGTGAAACGCATACAGAGCTTTGCTCATCAGGTTTCATACGTTAGATAGAAATCAGCTTGTTACAAATTAAAAGCAGCACAGTGGGGCTTCAATCCAGCAAGAAGATTTGCATATTTATTTAAGTAATGGATGCACAACATGAAGTAAGATAATTAAATCGCTCTGAACACCACGACAATACAGGTCTCAGATGCACTGGATAGGAATGCTCATCCAAAGGCTATTTTTATCTCCTGGGATGCTCATACTGGAGGTGGTAATCTAATATTCTCTCTCCATACCATCTGTGTTTTTCTCTTAATCACTCACTGTACACTAACTTACATTTTTCACCATCCATTGCATTTAATCTGCCAACATTTGTGCTAAATTAAACGGAATAAAAGATCACGGAGCAAAAAGATCATGAATTGATAAACATAAACACAAATGAGATGTAGTGGCGAAGCCAGAGCTTGCTAGTTATCCCTGATGGCTCTGGAGACACTGATTGAAGATGAAATTAGGCCAGGCTGCGTGGCTCACAGCAGCCGCACTTAGGCGAGATATTGCCACAAGGGCCAAGGACTGGAAACAAAGGGTTAGCTTGCATGGCCTCTCCCCACATGCCCTAGTCCCGATTGGCTACGCCCCAGTAACGTTGCGTATTGGCTTAAGCAGAATAGCCCTAAACGAGAAACATGTCAGATTTCATTATACAAGACTTATTACCAGGCAGTAGTCTGCGGCTGTGCTGTTTAAAGCTGGGTTTGTGTGATAGCACGCTGGTAGGAAGATATAAAAATAAAAATCAGTGCTCAACAATATTACTCATGTTTCCCCCTAAAGTAGATCAGCTTATGCAGATTAATATGAAGCCTCAATACATCAAAATCGAACGGCAGGGCTGAAATGAGGAATAGCCTCTCTTTTTTGAAATAAGATTAAAAATATAAACGTAGCTGTACTCGCACTGCGACATAAATAAAAATACCAGTCAGTCTAATATTTATGTACCTTTAAGACATCTTCCAATTTAGCCACAACTATGTGCGACTGGTATATCGTTGTACGAGTGTCCAAAGCAGCACTTGATTAAGCAGCAATGTTTTAATAATTGATGATGGAAATAGAATCTACGGTTAATGAAATTTCCACCATGAAAAGGGAGCACGTCTTAATACACTGTCCATTCATTCATGAAGGTGTAAATAACATTTCTTGGCTCATAGGGAAACACTCTATGTAAATGTTTGTAGCACTAAGTGTCCATTCATTTCCAATTATGTCTCGCAGTTATGGCCATGATTGGACAGTACTTTGGGTTAAGTTTTGCAGAGGAAAGACACAGAACCTAAAACCCAAATGGTTAACAGTAATCAGAGACACATAAAATGTACACTTCAGCTCATTTGTGTTCATATTTACCAGAAATTAATCACATCAAATGTAACCGTAAAGGAGACAGAGGAATCCAAAGAACTTGCTAGATGGTACAAGGTAGGTTAGCAGAGAGTTAAAAGCACTGCAGCTTAAAGTCGAGCTGAAACGGCATTTGGAGAGTATCTAGCTTCCGTATCGTGACGTATTTCCGAGTGAAACAGGACGTGCAGGCGGGACATATCATCAGAGGGATTTGATTTGATTGTTGAGAAGTGGGCGTAGACAAACGTTCTCCACAGCGCAGTAGCTAGCTAACTGACCGAGCGTTCTTGGTGCTCTGCGGCTAAATGTTGCAGATTGATTGGTTGAAATTGGTTGGTTCTAGCTAACGTAAGCACATGGGATTTTTTTTTTTTTACAGGAAGAAAAAATGATCAAATTTTAATATAAGAATACGAAGAAATAGATTTTCTGTATTTTTTTTGGCCTATATTGTCAAATAGATGCACAATATTACCGGGGATGTGATCTAAAAGGATTGAAATGACATTTTTCATTTCACCTCGACTTTAAGACGACACATGAAAATGGACGAAACCATTTCAACATAGACACATATGTCACGTTCAGGCAAATAAAGTGATGCAAACAAATATAACAAATGAGTTAAAAAACACATTAGCCAATTAAAAAAATGTAGCACATAGAAAACATCAGAGTAACAATACGAAAGATGAACACAGGGACACTAAAAATAGTTCAAGCCGCCTGGACACGTGATTTTATGCTGGATTGTGAGCTAACAGTGTTTTACAGTTAGTTTAATGCATGATTCTGATATTAATGTAGATTTTGGCTATATGTTCAATAGGCTGTAATGTATTGTTCTATCACTTTACTTTGTTTTGGCTTTTTGCAGCACTTTTTTTTTTTTTTTTTTTCATTTGCAGCGCATTTCAGGCGTTTCAATTGTTTAAGACTTTCATGTGTTTATAAAAAATCTGCAGCCATTGTAGTTGTCTTTTTATGAAAAAAGAAAAAAGTTTACACTGAATTTTAGATGAACAGCCTGCCATTATAGCGAGGATTGTACAAATTGAGCTAACACACGCTCCGGACAGTCTCACCTTGAAAGCCCTCAGACATTTCACATGTCAAACTACCAAACTGACGCTATTGGCAGGAAATTCAAATATGAAGTCAAATAAAAAGAAGGTAAATATGAATGTATGAACATGAACACTTCAATAATGAATGGTGAAAATACTAAAAGGTAACAATAAAGATGCTTTGTAAAGGATAATGTATTTTATTTTATACATTTCTGTTTTTCATTTAAGAATAGTTTGTTACACTCACAGTTAGAGCTGCGTCCATAGCAACAGTTTACTCTGTAGCCTTCTTGAAATGAGCTAACCTAGCTGTTATTACTCACATTAAAATGAGCTAACCTAGCTGGTATTACTCACATTAAAATGAGCTAAACTAGCTGTTATTACTCAACTTAGAATGAGCTAAACTAGCTGTTATTACTCACATTCAATTGAGCTAAGCTAGCTGTTTTTACTCACATTAAAATGAGCTAACCTAGCTGGTATTACTCACATTCAATTGAGCTAAGCTAGCTGTTTTTACTCACATTAAAATGAGCTAACCTAGCTGGTATTACTCACATTCAATTGAGCTAAGCTAGCTGTTTTTACTCACATTAAAATGAGCTAACCTAGCTGGTATTACTCACATTCAATTGAGCTAAGCTAGCTGTTTTTCCTCACATTAAAATGAGCTAAGCTAGCTGTTTTTACTCACATTAAAATGAGCTAACCTAGCTGTTATTACTCACATTCAATTGAGCTAAGCTAGCTGTTTTTACTCACATTAAAATGAGCTAACCTAGCTGTTTTTACTCACATTAAAATGAGCTGACCTAGCTGGTATTACTCACATTCAATTGAGCTAAGCTAGCTGTTTTTACTCACATTAAAATGAGCTAACCTAGCTGTTTTTACTCACATTAAAATGAGCTAACCTAGCTGGTATTACTCACATTCAATTGAGCTAAGCTAGCTGTTTTTCCTCACATTAAAATGAGCTAAGCTAGCTGTTTTTACTCACATTAAAATGAGCTAACCTAGCTGTTATTACTCACATTCAATTGAGCTAAGCTAGCTGTTTTTACTCACATTAAAATGAGCTAACCTAGCTGTTTTTACTCACATTAAAATGAGCTGACCTAGCTGGTATTACTCACATTCAATTGAGCTAAGCTAGCTGTTTTTACTCACATTAAAATGAGCTAACCTAGCTGTTTTTACTTACATTTAAATGAGCTAAGCTAGCTGTTTTTACTCACATTAAAATGAGCTACGCTAGCTGTTTTTACTTACATTAAAATGAGCTACGCTAGCTGTTTTTACTCACACTAAAATGAGCTAACCTAGCTGTTTTTACTCACATTAAAATGAGCTAACCTAGCTGTTTTTACTCACATTAAAATGAGCTGACCTAGCTGTTATTATTCACATTCAAATGAGCTAACCTAGCTGGTATTACTCACATTCAAATGAGCTAAGCTAGCTGTTTTTACTCACATTAAAATGAGCTAAGCTAGCTGTTTTTACTCGCATTAAAATGAGCTGACCTAGCTGTTATTACTCACATTCAAATGAGCTAAGCTAGCTGTTTTTACTCACATTAAAATGAGCTAAGCTAGCTGTTTTTACTCACACTAAAATGAGCTAACCTAGCTGTCATTACTAACTTTAAATCGAAACATTTCAATTGATGGTGAAGTAAGACAAGGTGAACCAGACCGCAGGAATCTGCGCAGCACCTGATTTAGGTTTTCTGTCTTTCTGTCACTGTTTGCAGATCTCTGTAGGCTACAGTTTGTGTCTTTTTACCTTTATTTCTTTCTGTCCACTGTTTTTTGTCTCTTTTCTTTTTTCCATCTGTAAACAGACCGATGCCAGATTTACCTGACTTTTTTGGCAGATTGATATGATTACAGTTAGTCCAACAGATTATGTGATTTGAGCTGCATCCCTAGCAATAGTCTGTTCTTCACAACAACTGTCTGTTATAGAGAAATAGCAGACCACAGAAATCTGTGATAAACCATTGAGAATCAAGTATTTAACACAGCCATGTAATACATCTATGTATATCTAATGTATCTCTATATAAAAAGCTCCATTTATGAATGTTATATCAGAGTGCATGACATTTGACTTTATACTGGTTTTTGTTTTGCAGACAAACAACCCTAAGGCTTTTCCCATGTTATAATTATGTGCCCCACGTGTAGAGCACACACTTGTAAAAAAGGTCACATAAAAATTTAATTATTTTTTTCCTAATGAAAAAATACCAGACCGACTTATACAAGCTTTGGTTATGATGACACTTAAGCTCAGAAATCACGTCTACCAAGGCAATTTGTCCGTGAACAGGGAGCAACGTCACAGATCAAGAAAATTTGATTTTTCCATGGTTTTTTTTATATTGTACATCTTAAGTTTAGCTTGTATGGTTTTAATGGAATGACATTTGGTTTAGGTTCATTTTCAACCTTGGTATCAATTAGTTTTACCCATGGATAAAACTAATAAGATTTGGTTGAATATAGGTAAGAGAAAGCGGGAGAAAATCACAATCTGGGTTGGCTCTTGGCCTTAGTTGAAAGTCAATAAAATGATGAATAACACCCTTGTTTCCTTGGGGTCACACGTAGCTCTGCTCATCACATGGCTCACAGCCACTGATAATAAGTAAAAGGAAAAAAAGGAAAGAAAGAAGCTCCCTGTTTTATTCACAAAAAGTTCCTCTTGTCCAGCAGAAGTGAGGCAAAAACACAAAATGTTTACAAAATGAAGCTGAGAGCCGTGATAAGAACATTTTATTAGATCAAGTTTAAAACCGCGCTGTTTTCTGTTTGTGAAGAAGCTTCTCTTTCATCCATTTCAGTAGAGGTGACATTCAGCAGGAGACTGGATGAGAGGGGACCCCCATGGTTTAGCCTTTAAGCATGACCATTGTTTCCCCATCTGCTGAGGGAAACTCCAGCCCAGAAATATCTCTGCTGAATTGGCTGTACACAGAAGAAAAGTTCTAAATCATTTCCCCTAGATCTCTGTTGATTGAACTCATATGAATATCCAGTTCATATCTCCTATTTCTCTTTTTTTACATAAGCTTAAAACATGTATTTTTCATAGCATTTACTGTTAGCAGTTATATGATGCTTTCAATGTCTGGAATATCATGTTAGGATAAATACGGTTAAGAGAATGTTTATATGTAAGCGCACAACTATGTAGAACATAAAACCCTAATGCTGTTAGCCAAAACAATTCTTAATTTATATGAAGCATTCAGTAAACTTAAGCTATGAATATTTAATGCACCAGTTATGCTATACTCAGAAAACATTCTAACCCCCCCAGACAGAGGAATGCAGCAGAGGGGATCTCTGCATCTGTTTCGCCACACTGACAGGAGAAATGCTGAAACCTCAAGTTCTCCTTTTATATTTCTACATATAAATAAATCACCTCGGCCTCGCTTTATGAGGCTAATGCAGCACACGATACCCCAGGCAGGGAAGTCGTATGTGTTGCCGTCTTACTCGGCTAACACCTCTTAATTTCTAATAGCATTGGGATCTTTAAGAGCTATTACTATGTACTGTAAAATCTATACGTTTCTTATCTCGTTGGAGTCGTAATCGGAATGGCCCAGTAGAAAAATTGAGTTATGTCTATGTAAAATACATTTAATATTCAAAACAATTATAAGATTTGATTAAAAAAATGTCATCTGCATATTTTTCTTGCAAAAAGTAGACGTGTGGTATTTGTCACATTGCATTAAATTAAAAAAACTTGGACTCAAAAGTAAGTTTAATTCCAGTTGGAGAACTTTGTTGCAAGTCGTTCCCTTCTTTCTTCCCTCATTTCCTCTCCAGTGTATTTAAAAAAGGTAAAAAAAAAAAAAAAATTGCATCAATTAGTGTAATTTTTTTAAGGTCGATTTTAAGGCTTCATCACAAACTAGTCTAATTCCTGCAGGATTTATCAGATAATTAAAAGTCGATACTGAATAGCACTCCCTCAGTTTTTTCCTCCACTCAGAAAAATGAGCAGTTACAGTGAAATCAAACAGATCAAAGTCAGAACCAAAACTGTTTCCTTTTATAGAAAGGACAATGTAGAATTAACAGAAGGATTTCTGGGAAATGCACAAAAGTGCTTTTTATGAAAAGGGGATTTTCTGTGGGAGGAAGGACTCACAGTCCCCCGGCTCAAGCGCGCCTCTTCTACCTTAAAACACAGCCGTGCCAGGCGACCATGACACAGGAAAAGATAGGTGTGATGTGTCTTATTATCAACATACACAAGCGTATGTTATTTCCAATAATCCACACGCTAACTTCTCCTTAGCTCTCGAATGCTGTACATTTTTGGATGTCACCTCTCGTATTAAGACCACATTATCATATTCCCAGTGGTGACAATACAGCAATCCTTCTGGGAGATTTTATGCAGAAATCCTTCCAACAGAACTCTGGCATGTTGAGGCAGACCGCGTTTGTTATATTTAGTCAGACAGCAAGTCTACTGCTAATGAATGCTGCTGGCAGGGTGTCTGTGAGCCCTGCGGAGATTACAGCGAACGCTGGTAATGTCCTCTGTGAGGAGGAGCCGCACAGCAAGACAGACAGAGAGACAGACAGGCCTGAGAGTGACAAAGGGACAGTCAGAATTTGGATATTTAGCCGGATGACAAATGCGACTTCTTTTGGTATATACTCTATGAAACTTTATTGTTGTTTTGTGTCTGATAATATGCTTATAACTGGAGTAATTTCAGATATGTATCACCCTCACATATAGCACCTAAAGTGTTGTTGTTTAGGGCCCAGTGAGTAGAAAACCTTTATTGTTGGATACAAGTGCCCGCAGGCATTAATAGCTTTCACTAACACAGCTATAACCAGAGAGTGCAGTTGAGAAATCGGGATACTCTGGGGCTCCAGCCTAAGTTTAGATCAAGGATTGTTTTCCGCTCTGCTGCCTCACACGATTCTCAGCTCGAGTAATTATTCCTATGAGCGCATTGCAATCCTCTAAATTGGCTGTAATCTGCCCTGCCTGTTTGATCTATTCCACTAAAGCCTGCTGTCTGCACCATACTGAGGCTCTTGCATCATATTTGTGCAACCTCTGCAAGCTTACTCATTTCCATGCTATGTATTGCTCATTAAAATGCACGTGGTACTCCTATATGGGCACACAAGCACATTTAACCCCTGGGCTTACTTATTTTTACCTCAACTATTTCATTTGTTCTGACATGCAGGCATTGACCTTTAAATCGGATCAACTTCTCCTCGGATTTCCCCAACATTCATGCGAAAGCAGAGGGAGGTGTTAGCCCCTTTTTTTTATTCCTGTTTATTAAATGTTCTCTTCAATGATTTGACTGATTGTGACAGCATCTTTTGACAAATTTCTCTAAAGTTTCAGGTCAAATTAAGACAGGAGGAGGATAGGATAATGAATGATTCAGCTTTTTGGCGTTGACACTTTGTTTGTCTTTCAGGCTCTGACTTTCAGTGTAACATTCACGTCATCCCGGTGAAAAATGAGGAGGGAGTGGTGATGATGTTTATCTTGAATTTCGATTACGTCGTGGATGAGGAGAGTGACAACTCGACCGAGAAGATAAGCCCCACGTCTCCTACAAAGTCAGATCAAAGTGAGTATTTGACATACCGTCCTGGTAAAAAAAAAAATGTACCTAAGAAATAAAAAATATACATGTTTTATTTTCTTAATTTTTCTTATAAGTTACCCCACAGCTGAATTTTAAAAAAGCTAATTCATTAACAAAGCTGCAAAATGATCTAAAAATTACTAATGCATCTTTGTATTTGATTCATTTACCACATTGTTTCCAAATGAAACATGTGCACAGTTATTGAGATGGCACCTCCTTTCTTCCTCTTTTAACAAAGGGCAGTTGCATGAAGTGGAGAATAGTAATTGAGATAATTCCTTAAATTAGCCTCCTGCATCTGTTACACACTAATTAGGCACAAGAGATTATGATTCAGTTCACTGGTGTGCTCTGTGTAACCTCCAATCATGTTACGAGCTTCTGTTCTTCCAAAAAAAACTAGTGCATTACTCAGTTTTTTGCATGTCAAGTGTGAATGCATGTGCAGGGAGGGTTGGTTATGTAACCATATCTTGTAGAATATGTTATATATGTTGCATATATTTTTGGAGAGTAGCATATTCTGTATGTTGTTATGTGGATGTGAGTCAGGAGGTGTAAATGTCAATCAGGCATTCCTGCTCCTCCCTGATTGGAGGCACTCAGCATCTCCTCTCTGACCGGAGCCCGGCTATCCACTTCACTCAGCATGAATTCCTCCAAGGCACTGGCATTCGGCTTGTGCTCGTCTGTGCGTATGCGTGTGTTTCGAGTGTGCGCGCGTGTGCATGCATGTGTGTGGGTAGGAGCTGCCTGCGTCCGTCGCTAACATTGCTAATCAGAATTGATTGCTTGTGACAGAGCTTCAGAGAGGGGACCTGTGGGTAGATGGGGCAGTTAAACATATGATGTGACTTTAGATTAGAAGCAGGCTTGACTACTTGCACACATCGCACTTAAAATATGACCTTTCCATTGTCTTTGACTTTAAGCAGCCCTCAGATAACACCAGGGCATAAGGGGACATTTATGTTGCACATGCTTTGATGAAAGAGAGAGATGCTGCATGGCATCAGACTCTTACACGTCACTGTTTTTTAAAGCTTTTTAAAGTCTAAATTGTTATTTTTTTCACATAAAACCATATATATCAGTGTAGCAGCATGTGAAAAGTGATTTTTGGACATCGGGGGCTAATTATGTTGTTGTGTTGACAGCAGACAATGCAGGTGTCAGCGAGCTCAATATTGAACCTGGAGGAGAGTAATCCCTGTTTCCCTGAGCTGTCAACCGTAGAACACAAAATTCAGCAGCTTCAACATGCCTTAAAGGCCCCAAACCAGATACAATGGGTACAAATTACTCAGAGAGCACAGAGATTTCTTTCTTTACTGTTCGGTCCAAGACTGCATCGACTCGATTCTTCTTGAATTACGGAGTTTAACCAAGTACCTGAATTCTATTGAATTTCACCATTACTTTACACTCTCTCCTTTCATTCTCTATTTTCCAACAATGTAATTGCTCTTGCATTGAGGGAAAATTATGCTTAGAGTCACTGAACAGTGACATGTGAATGTGCTAATTACACGTGTTGTTAAAGATGCGTTTCCACCAAATAGAGACTTTTAGTCCCAGGAGCCTATTGTTGTCTGCATCTCCGCCAAGTTCTAAAGACCTGTGAAGATTAAGCAACAAGTCTACTGACGTGTGAAAGAATCTTCCTGTACTTCCAGAAAGTACTACCCCTTTAGCAGGAACTTTTAAGGGGTAAAATAAGTCATCGGGACTTTATTTAGACACTTACCCCACACGATCTGTGTGCGCCGCAGTTCTGGTCCATGAGACGGCGCACATCTTACCCTACAGGAGGCGCTGGCCCAAGCAGCTGGATTCGCACGATCAGAAGATCGCGGGAGAACTACATTATTGCGCGGGAAATGCAAAATCACACGATAACATCAATGTTAAAAAAACAGTTCAGTTTGCACCTCCGAGGTTGATTATCTGCTCATTTGGTGATTTTTGTGCTTCTACCATGGATGACGACACTACTTAATTAAAAACTACTTAAAAACGGGAGTCTGTACATGGTGTTTTATTTTGAAATGAGCGGATGCTCTATGCTGTTTTTTTCATGTCTGACTTCCTGTTTGGAACGATCTGCTCCGTTAAGCTTGACGCATGCTTGAAGCGGCCTCCGTCAAAAATAGACTCAGCACGTATTTTTAGTGGAGCAGCGCGGAGAGACGCGGCGCGTGCCGTGGAAACATGAGCATTGACTAGAGTGGGCGCGATCAACTCCGGAGGTCGCAGCGCACACGGAGCGAGGCAGACACGGATCCTGTGTGGTACAACTTAGTCTCACTGGTAGACAAGCACTTAGTACCTCCCCTGGGGGAAGTTCCTGCAATGGAAACACAGCTTAAGGCAGAACTAGCTAAATTCGGATATGATAGAAACACAATTAATGTGCAAACTAATTATAGAAATCTAATTTACAATTCAGTCAGAGGTTTCCTGAAACTCAACTTTTAAAAAACTAAGCTACTGTCTTTCCATATAAAGGATAGCCAGGTTAACTCGTAGCTCTTTCCAGGAGTTCGTGCCCTTCATAATATTTCTGACAGTTAGCCCAGACACCCTTTGAAGGAAGTTCTTGTTAGCCGCTTGTAACAACAATCTCATTCTCTTTAATTCTACCAACAGCTCATAAACATACATCAACTGGTAAATCAATAGCCTCTTCCCACAACAGTCCAATACAAAGTCCTTATCACTTCTAGTGTCGCATTGATCATGTTGTTAATCTTACGTTCCATCTTACCCTCCAGCATGAACAAGGCCGTACTTTAAAGGCCCTTCTCTTGAAGAGGTGACTCACGCACTTCCGCCCATTCACATTAAGCTGCAAACCATTCCAGTAACAAGAATAAATGTATGTTTTCACCCTATGTATTTAAAGAATGTAATTATTCATGCAATAGAGTATTTGCAAGTATAAACTCAGCTCCAATCACTGTCTACTCTCTTGTAGGGATTCCAAAGTGGATCATCCGCTCTCAAGTCACATGAGAGTCATTAAGGCCAGATAAAGGTTGCTGAGAGAACATGATAGGGATCTTTGAGTCATAAGAGTCCCATGATTAAGGTGCAATTTGGTCAAAACATCCAGTAAAAAATCCGGCAAAGGAGAGAAACAAAGCTGATTTAAGTTGGTGAGGAAACTCCCCAGTTAATGTTTACCTAGTCAACCTAGGGGTTAGTCATTGGAGTACACCAATGTGGATATATTGGACAGAGAAGACAAAATCTTTGAGTGAGGAAAATCCATTTAAGTAAACTTGGAACAAGAAATCCCGACCCAAAGGAAGATTGCCTGCAACACCTCTTTTTCAGAAACCCCATCTTGATATTCCCTCCTCTGCCTGACGGACTGTCACTATAATAACTCCCACATGTCTGTCATGTGACACTACCTACTCTCATGTGACATCGAGGTGTGAAAAACTAAGCGCCATGAATCAATAGAACTGATGAAGCCTCCTGAATGAGTAGTGACATGTTTTTAAAACTTTAACAAGAAGTCTGGTTGTCTTTAATATGGTACGTGTGGATATGAGACTCCCCTTACATCCTTTCTCCCTCTGACACATATGTTAACTCACTTTACATGATCAAAAAATTCTGTTTTCATGAAGCTAAAATTGTGCTTGGCTTTGGTTACGCAACACAATTGTGTCTTCTTGACTGAGAGTCAACTGCTAAGCTAGCAGTTCTGTGAGGCTATAGTAGGCACAAGGTGCTTCTTTGAACTAAATGCTGAAGTCACCATGCTCACAAATGCTAATATTTTGATGTGTAGCAGGTGTAAGCCTACGTATCCCGAGATTCATTGCGCGGCAATTCAAACAAGATGGCGGCCTCTCAAGCGGCCGAGGAATACACTTTTAAATGTAAAAGTCTTTGGTTTCAACTCAATCGAACAGCTAGCACTACAAATGTTAAAAAACAAAATGGGCCTTTAAACTTCAAAAAATTAGGTGAAGTTATATGACATTAGTTTTTTAGCTAGTTAGCCAGCTAGTTACATGTTGCTGTGTGAACAGCTGGTGACGCAAACAGGAAATCCTCCATAGACTAGACTGTCTCATTTCAGTTCGGCCTTAGCAGTCTACGTAGGCTATGAATGACTCATCCTTTGTAGACCACATCCTTTAAAGGATGCAGCCCCTGAACTGAGACACAGCTATTGAGTGCATATCTATGTTATCAAGGTTTTATGCTCCAGGGCTCAATATCATCTTAAAATGTGACATGTAGGAGACCTATTAAAGGATTGCGAGTGCTCGGAAATGTTTTTGCCTTCAGTATTTTTTTCTTGGTCAACGTGTTGAAATTATCCACAGCATTTATAGTCCACTAAATATAAACTCCTTAAAACTTGAGTCCTTAAATTTTCTATTAGGCTGATTTCTCAGATTTAAACATTGATATCTTTACAGAGGGTAGACAGATTTTTAGAATTAAAACTGTATTTGGAACATCTGTGTCACTTATTTCATATGTAATACAGACTGCAAACATAGCCCTTACCAATATCTTATAATTTCAGCTAACAGAAGGCTTTGCCAACAACATATCCTGAACACAGTGATGACACAAGAACAGCTGAGGCCGGGTGAAAGTAAAGCAATCACCAATGTTCTGTTGGAAACCTTTTAATGGATGGACATGAAATTTTAACAAATTTCATCAACCATCATTTAAGTAGTTGTTGAGACACTTCACGCACAAACTCACAATGTCAACCTCATAACACTAGAAGAAAAGTCAGGGGACTGCATCCCTTGAGGATCATTAATATACGTCCAAAACTTAAATGACAGTCCCTCCAAGATCTGCCGAGATATCTTACTCCCTAGTAGTAGTGGACCTAGTAACTGACAGACCAGCAGACTGTCACTGCAGTCCTTTGTGCGACGCGGCTACTATGACTACAGCACTCTCCACTGATCATGAAACACTTTTAAAATTGGTGACATTGATGACAACGTGAAATAAACAAGTAAAGAATGGTTACTATAAGCTTTTAGAGTATTATGCAAATAACCTGTCTGGTACTGTAATACATTTTGAGGACTTGCTCTCTGTGCTTTTGATAGACCTTTCCATGCCAAATTATGTTAAACAGGTGTTATATAAGCATTCAGCTCGAGCTAGAGTCAAGAGCATTCTGTCGTGATGACAGAGTCTCCCTGCAGAGCAGAGACAGGAAGGTTATCCATATCTGCTGCCAGCTCAGGATGTCATTAGGGTCCTCTCCAGGAAACTTGTTGAGTGTCACGGCTCTATTGTAAGCTGCTATAGTTGTAACATCAGCACATTTGGACAGGGGATGGAAACAGATGGCAACAGCGTTATGTAAGGAGGGTGCTGAGGGATGGGTGCCCCATGAGTGAGGCAGGGTTCACTTTCACCCTCTTTCTATAGTTAATGAGGAAAAACTTTCACTACGTCCCAAGAGGTCATTCACATTTTGTACCGCGTCTATTAGGAAAACGTAGCTTCTGTGCGTAAATAGGGTTCCTTTCTCAAGTAAGGCACAAGAATTCAAATGTGCAACCTTCTCTTTCTCATATGAGCACTGAGAGGAGATACTATTGGCAAAACGATGTCTAGCGATACGATATGTATCGTGATACAATTCAATACATCGCGATATTGTAAGCCTGCTTCATACACCTGTGTTATTTGGGTTTATAGTAGCGATATGAGCTTCCTTCTTCCTGTCTCAGTTTATATTACTATGTAGGAGCAGAAGGGTCAAATAGCTGCTGATAGATTGGACACTGCCACCTAGTGGTTAGGGTTTCAAACACAACCCAAAAATTAGGAACTTCCATGAATCATCCATTCTCCAGCCATGGATGGACGGACAGGTCGCCAGCCACAGGGCCGACAGAGAGACAGTCAATCATTCACGCTCACATTCACACCTATGGGCATTTTTTTGACTCACCAATTAACCTAACGAGCATGTCTTTTGACTGTGGGAGGAAGTACCCAGAGAGAACCCACGCAAGCACAAGGAGAACATGCAAACCCTGTTTTGTACACTAAGGACTTATTATAACAGATTAAAAGAGTTTGCAGCACACATTTTCATTTCATTTCCCCTCACAAGTTTTAGGTAGAATTAACCTCTTATCCACCCATAAAATTCATCGAAGAAAAATAAGACAATGATTTGATGCTTGGTGGATGTTTTTATCCTGTGAACTGTGTACAAAAAACATAACAAATGTTCTCATATTTTCTTCTAAATTTTTAGGGAGGAGTAGATTCTTCCGCTTCCGTCAGGCCGCTTTGAGCCTAATGAATACCAACAAGCAATCTCTTCCGCAAGAGGACCCAGATGCTGTGATGGTGGACTCGCCCAAAGAGAATGAGGACTCAGTGGCCCTGCAGAACTTCCCCTCACCCACAAAGAGCATTTTTAGTCCCATTGAGGCCAATGACACACATGGCCTCATCAGCTCCAGCCGCCACTCGTCCCAGGCCAGCATCGGTCCTGAACCACTTGACCATTCGTCTCCTAAACTCCCCTGGGAGAAGCTGTATCAGACAGAGCCCCACCAGTCCTCTACCACCCTGTCGAACACCTTCCCCAGAGACAGCATCAACAGCATGAGGCGGGCCTCATCCGTCCATGAAATTGAAGGCTACAGCTCCAATTCCAAAAGCATATTCAGAGATCGTCATACAAGTGAAGGTATGTGCTACAGTATCTACTTTAAATGCATACCATAGAGTGTAAACAGGAAGTGGGATGTCACCTTTTTGTTTGTGGACCCCCCTTTTGAAGCCTTGAGTTCAATATTTTGGCAGCCGCCATCTTGGTTTATTGGAACCAGGAATGACCATATTTGGACTACAGGGTGGATTTGCGTAGTTAAGTTAGTACCCTGGTTGAACGGCTGCTGTCATAGCAACTTGTCAATTCTAGATAGCCAGGCCCTAAAGATCAATTTCATTCAATTTTACTTGCTTTTGTACCGAGTGGAGTTGCCCCTGCTGGCCGATAAAAAGCCAATTGACTGTACTTTTGAAACCAGAGGCTACTTCCATCTTTTAGATACAGTCTATGATGCGAACCAATTTTAACTCAACCGTAACACACTGGGGACACCAAGGCAAAGTATACTCATAACAGGATGTATTTTACAAAAGTTTAATAGCTTTTCTCTAATCTTTTCATCATTTCTTACGTGTGAAAAGTTTTAAAAAATGTTTCTTCCTTTATTTTCTGTCCACAAAATTCTGTCTTTAGACAGTGGTACCCGTGCTAGAGGTAATCATGTATTTCTGCCCATGATTTCATAGCTCTGTGCTGTTTTTCGAGCATGATTTTCAAGCAAGGCAATCAGCGTAAATGCTCTTCACAGATCCACTTTTGAATGACAGCTTAAGTGGGCTTACTGCTCTTACTTATGTTGAATGATTGTATACTTAGATCCATGTAGGGATTTTATCACTTCAGCAGTCTATACAATCATATAAGGTCATCACATGCGCCTCACATCCGCTCTCATGCTAATCATAGTATTTCTTTGTTATTGACCTGCATGAATGTATGCTTGTATTATGTGAAGCCATAGTAGCTCTCCAAACGAGCAATTGCTACATGCTATGCTTTCCATTAAGCATGTCGGAAAACATTAGATAATAGGTTGCCATTTACTGTACATATACTACTCAAACACAGAGAACACATTATTACTATAACACACCTGGTCTACCTTAAAGGTTACATTGTTTGGTGATGATTACACCCACATTTGATTACAAATATGTTATTTAAGATTCATCATCAATCTTACAGAATATACTAAAGTTAACTAAGATAAAATGAGTCTAATAAGGGTACTAATGTTATTTGTTCTTAACCACCAGGACCTTTTAACCACGTCAAGTCCAGCCTGCTTGGCTCTACCTCCGACTCTAACATCAACAAGTACAGCACCCTGAACAAGATCCCCCTGATAGCGCTCCACTTCTCTGAGACGACCGATAAGAAAACTCATTCCCCGCCTACATCCGAGTCGGCCATCATAGCACCGAAGGTCAAAGACAGAACTCACAATGTCACGGAGAAAGTCACACAGGTCAGTTTGGAAAGTTTCGACTTTTGTTTGATGCTATGTTTTCCCTCTGAAGCGTATTTATGTTTGCAGCTCATTTTCCTGAGAAAAATCAGTGCGTAATTGTGCGGCAAAAAATAGCATGATTGGTGGTGTCTCCAACTTGAGTCATTGGTTCGTTCCCCTTCGAAGAGAGTTGATGATGCACATGATGGTGAAATTTCATGGTGGCAGATGAAGAAAGCTGCCAATGATGCAAGGTTCACACATGACTGTACACTGCATTACGGACAAGAGGGAAGGTTATATTAAGTTGCAGAGAAAGTGGGCATGATACTAAGGTAAAATTCATACTCATCAACATTCAGGGTATGTTGAGAGTAGTTGTTTTGAAAAGGGAGAGAAAGGACATTCCACTGATCCCTCATGAAAGAAATTCATCTTTTCACTTGCAAGCCGTAATGCAGGTTCATAACACTTCTGCAGGAATTCAGCAGGGATTTGATGTCTTGCTCAAGGACAACCCAAAGGAGCAAAACTTCTTTTCATACGGCTGAAACAAAGGCGATCTGGTGTCAGAACTCCCTGTCGACAGGACCAGCAGCACAGCTGATGCCAGCCTTTCCAAGGACGGCGAAGAGCGCAGGCATCATTGCAATTTTGATTAATGACTGTTTCAGACGTTGAAACAAAATAAAAGAGCCCTTCACGTTGGGATAACTTGAATCATTCTGACGAACACATTTAAAAAGATTTGGGGTATAAATAGCCGTGCAGAGCAAATTTGAAAAGTGTGTTGGTCAAAATACAGCAGGAAAACTACACTCCCAGTAATTATGTGCGATGTTTGCAACGAACGAGTACAACAGAGGCACAGAAACCTTATATTCAAACTCTTGTCAGCAGAGCTTTCTCATTTATAATGAAGACGAACCATCATCATGATTAAACGCTCTCCCTCCCTGCTGGCTTTAGTTTGGGCTTTGGAAACACATCTGAGATGTGAAAACTGCATCCACTTCCTGACTGCTAGCATGGGGAAATCTATAATTCATGTGCTGGAGATAGGGGGATGTGCTGAAATGAACAGTAAGACCTGCTGCCCTTTCCCTTACTCCTGCACTATTTTCTGCCATAAGAAAGCCCTTTCTCTTTGTCTGCCACTGCTTATTAAGCCAAAAACAGGGGACGGCTGAGCCCTACTGAGCCCTCTTAATAATTTACAATCCTGTCAGAGTTCATTGATGAGGGGAAATTAAAACAACTGTTTGTGCATCAGTTTATGTGTAAAGACATCTGTCAGCACAAGCCTGTACAGATTTTCTCCCTTCTATCATGTGTACAGTAAAGCGCTTACAGAGGACAGAATGTACCCCTTGCAAATGCGGTTCAAGTCAGAGGCAGTCACATTATTCACGCTGCCAGGACATTGGCAATCCACCTGTCATACTAGAGTGGATGTCTTTACCTAATACTGTTTGACTGCAGAGCACTTACGCCGGTGTGTCACAGTTGCTGCCAGATCAGTCCTTGAAGTCTGTGAGCTGGCTAGATTACCTGGTGAGCCTCAGCAATCATTTCCATAACAATGAGGTACCTGAGGCGGTCTTTGATTAAATTGTCAGAAGGAAGATCAACAAATAGATTGTTTTTTTTAAAGTGAACCGACATTAATTTCAATTTTGACGGTGGGCTGAAAATAAAGTTTTATGTTATTAGTTACGCTTTTAAACTAAGAGATCGACCGGTATAAAAATAAAGTGGTATAATCAGGTTATCTTCCCGACAACAGATGTTTTGATTACATATTTTCCTTCCTGGTTGTGATACCTTGACTTAATTATTGGCTCATACAGAGTACGCCTTCAATACTAATGGCATAAAAAAGTTATATTATTTGTCGTTTTTGAAAACCTGTTTACTACTAACCCTGTGTGGATGTAATGTAGGGGTGGGAATCACAGGGTAATTCACAATACGATACGCAATACGAGGCCCACGATAACGATAATATCACGATACAACGATTCTGCGGTAATTGATATGTTGCAAGACAATCATGTAATGATACACTAAAAAGGTAAAGTGCAGAATAAATGTATTTATTCACTGCAATTTGGTGTCAGTTTAACAGAATTTGACACAAACTGAGATGAAACAATGAACGTGTTTTCAGTCTGTGAATTAAGTTTACAGATCTAAAGAACAACTGTAATACAAATTAGACTTTGGATCTGAAAGTGTTCAGCGCATCTCTTAACTTCCTTTCACCGCTGTCCGCCATTATCCCACTGTCTTCTTCTTTTATCTGGCTCTGGACTTCTTCTTCAGCCAGTTAATTTCTGTTCACGTGACCCTCATTCATGCCATAAGTGCCTCTGTGATGAGTCATGAAGTTATTACGTGATAAGTGAAAATGGCAGGGATATAAATCTGTAAATTAAATATCAATATTTGGTGCCAGTCAGGACGACAATATATTGCTGTATCGATATTTGGTCCCACCCCTAATGTAATGTGATTGCAATCATAGTTGTATGGCCTGAAGTAATCCTCACCACAAAACAAGCTAATTGAATGTTAGCATTAGCTCGTCTACCAAAGAGCGTTGGAGAAACCCACAGTTTCAATATGAAACAGATTTATTTTAAGTGGTTTGCAGATTTTTAATCTTTATTTAAATGTAAAAAGAATACAGAATACAAATGTTTAATGGAAAAACACTGGCTACAGACAGTAAGCTAGCTTTGACGACTGTTAAGTCGCACTTTAGCTAGCATCGCACCTTTTCTGTTTGCTAACGCATTATGGTAATTTACCTCAAATAACTTTTTCTTTGATGCTCTAAAACAGTAGTTGGTAGTAGCAGATTAATATATTTTTAGGGTAATGTTTGAAGAGGAAGACAAAAGGGAATTTTTGGGGGGTCGACCACACGTTTTATGCGGTATTTGAGCCATTACGATACCGGTATCTGCATAGGAACAACTCTATCCCTAACTGACCCGGCCTTCTCTCGCCACCCCCTCAGGTCCTGTCACTCGGAGCTGACGTGCTGCCAGAGTACAAACTCCAGACAACCCGCATTGACAAGTTCACCATCCTCCACTACAGCCCCTTCAAAGCTGTGTGGGACTGGCTGATCCTGCTGCTGGTCATCTACACAGCCATCCTCACTCCCTACTCCGCTGCTTTTCTTCTCAATGACCAAGGGGAGCAGAAGAGGCGTGAATGTGGATACTCGTGCAGCCCGCTTAACGTGGTGGATTTAATAGTGGACATCATGTTCATCATCGACATCCTCATAAACTTCAGGACCACTTACGTGAACCAGAACGAGGAGGTGGTCAGCGATCCGGCTAAGATAGCGATCCATTACTTTAAAGGCTGGTTCCTTATAGACATGGTGGCTGCAATCCCCTTTGACCTTCTTATCTTCGGCTCAGGATCGGATGAGGTATGTTATCTCTAATGTATATATTTTTTTACCTGTTTTTTTTTCTCCCAGGGAGCTTTCCTGCACATAAACCCCGGCTGTGACCAGACTTGTGCCCCTGGGTCACTGCTTAAAGCCTGAATCTTTCTGTCTCGGCTCTGAAAGGATTACTTTAAATTGCATGTTTTTTTTTTTTCCTTTTTTTCCCTCTTTTTTTTTTTTGAATGGTCCTCATTCTAGAATCCATTTACACGGATTAATGGCTTACCAAATGGCAATCAATGATGCATTTATGTGAGGAGCAGGCCAACAGGGCTGTGTGCGCAGCTTACATGCAGCTGTGAGAGGCCATTGGTAGGCTGGCTGCCAGGCCTGCTGGCTTGTTTGTTGGTAGGATATGTCCCCTCAGGCTCTGGATCCACTTCAGTGCTTTATCGTGCTTTGTAGGCACTCCATTACACCAGAAAAGCTCCTGATTATAAACCATAATCATCTTTTCCACTGCTGCCGCCGCCGCTGCTGAGTCAGATCAGTGAATGACAACAAATCAAACCAGAAAATGGACGTTTGTTTCTCTCACAAGACAGTGCAACAAAAAATACAACAAATTAGTTGCAATTAAGAAAATAGAGAACTGACTATTTGACTCAACTAAAGGGTTCAATTATTTGTTTTTTTCCAGATACGTTTTTCCAGATAAGAGTCCGGCTCGGCTGTACGATCATTCAGAAAATATAAACAGATGGTTTTCAGAGGGATCGTGTCTCTCAGCAGATAAATAAACTGCTTTGCCCTACAAGCCCTTTAACTAAACCTTTTGATTTGATCATAAAATACATTTAAAACAAATTTCAATCTTCCTTTCAAAACAAATGAGTCCCGCCAGAAGATTGAACACACTGTGAGAATCATTACACAAATAGGCTCCATGCTGTGTTTCGTTAATAATAATAATAATGAACGGATTAATTTCACAGTGAACACAGTGGAAAAGAACTTGAGTGCCTTGTCCTAACCTGAACCCCCGAAATGTTGTTCCCATTAGAGCGGAACAGACAGAAGAGGGGAGGAGGAGGCTGGGTGTAGTGCTCTGCTGCTGTGTTACATAATTGGCTGTGCAGGTACATTTAAGACTTAATTGAACTGGCGCTAGATTGCAGAGTGAGCTTTTAGGTTTTATCGATATTAGATTTTAAAGGGCAAGTTGATTGTTTCGTTTGAACTTTTTCACGATGTGCTTTTTAATTAGTTTGTATCCTGGTGCTGGTAAAAGACTGATACGGGTAAGCAGTGATAAGACAGGACTATATTATGAATTGCATGCGTGTTCATACATTATACATGTACCTCAAATTTAAGTCAATCTTGGTCTTTAAATTCAAGTTGAGGTCTAACTTACTGAAAGAAAACACTCTTTCATTTCTCAAACCGCTCAAACAGTGGACTCAAAACAAAGTCTTTTTCAAAAAGAACAAACTACTAGTCGTCCTTAAAAAACAAGGATTCAAATTATATATATTTTTGGGTCAACATATTTTTATTACGGCCAAAGAGGTATGAAAGTGGATCAGGATCTAACTCACGGAAAATCCATAGTATTCACTAAATGGTCATGTTGTTCAAGTTAAAGGGATAGTTCAGGTTTGAGAAGTGAGGTTGTATATGAGGTACTTATCAATAGTCAGTACACTGCCCCTGTTAGGAGAAGCAGGCTGGAGTTAAATGAAGCTAAGCTAAGCACGTTCCACGTACTTTAGCCACTTAAAAGATTCCGACATATAAACAACATACAATTCAAACAACATACGCTAACACTTATACTTATATGTTTGTTTATATGTAGGACTCTTTAAGGTGGCTAAAGTAAGTGGTGCTCCTGACCCTGTCTGCAGCCGTGCGTAGCTTAGCTTCCGTGTAGGAACTCCGGCCAGCTTCTCCTAACAGGGGCCGTGCTGACTGTTATCTACCATATGTAATATACTTACTATTGATAAGTGCCTCATACAACCCCACCTCAAAAAACTAGCCCTTTAATAAAAGAAAATAAATTGTAAAATAATTTCTACATTATGCATAATTTAGTGGTGTTTAGTGTCCCAATCAGGCAGCCAGCTCATTGTAGATAGCTGCTATGGTCAAAGCAATAGGAAGTTATTAAGGGAGACAGTTTCCTTCAAATAGCTGCAAGAAGGCAGAAATGTTTAAAAACTCGCACAACCTCTTTCTAATTACCTTATAACTGTGCTGTAAAAGCCTTTACTGTTTTGAAGGTAAAATAGGGCTGGCAATTCTAGATATTCAAACCACCTGCTTAAAGTGATAATCTCAAAGATTTTCGTGTCTATCTATCACTGAATGAGGTAACACAATGGTGATTGAGCCCTCCGATGAAAGTCTTTGCATTTGCAGTATTAAAGACTGTGGGTCTGTGGTGACTATCGTGGAAACAATCACAAGCGGCGCCCAGTTAGTGACGCGTTTTCCATCACCCAGCAGTGGTTGGTCTGCCAGAGAGGGTAGGCGGAGCTAAGCGGCTGCTTTTCCAGTTTCTACAAGTGTACAAGTAAACAGTAATCGACTATGGAATTAGACAAACAAAGAAAAAGTCGATGACTACAGATACAACTTAAAAAATAAGTGAAAAAGAAACAAATTTGACGCTCAGATGAAGGCCAACAGTCTAAATAGGAAAGCGACCGTCAGCGAGGACAATCAAGAGTAACAACCAGAGCCAACCGTGGACATCACACTGGATATCTGGGAAGTGTGCTCCCGCAATTACCGTTTATCGCCATAGGTGCCGCCAAAGAGATCTTTGAGATTACCACTTAAAGGAAGTAATGAAAATACAAAATCTAAATTGAGTAGATTTAGTAAAAATAAACCTGAGTCACTATTGTCAAATGGTTGACACAGGGAAGAATATCTGGGCTTTAAGTAGTGCAAGAGGAATAATTTAGACCTTAAAAAAACATTAAACATCTTCGATCAAAAGCAGAAGGCTCACAGTTCAGTCAGATTTGTCATATGTTACACTGTTATAAAAAGTTTAAAGAAATGATCATTCAAACAACTGTAACTAAATCCCGCTAACAAACAGAACGGGCTGAAGTGTCCGACTGGTTTGTGTTTCATTCGTCTTCTGAAAACCAAGATTGAATACAACACTAACTGTTTGCTGTCTCTCGTGTGCGGACATTAACTTCACTTCCAAAGGTCTCTCAGTAATTGTCAGGCAGATAAATGACCATGCTAATGGGAATGCTTGTTTGTGTTGCTAAATCCTTTCTTGATGACACAGAAGCAGCAACGAACTCCCAGGGACCCCGCGCAGTGAGAGTTACAGCCTGTTCAGGGCTGAATAAATGAGGATTTATGTGTGGGCTTCTGCTGTCTTCACTTCTGTGTTTGTTTGCTTTTGACCAAAGTGGTGTGTGGAGTAGCCGCCAGAGATTTGTCCTTTTTTTTTACGGCTTTGGAAACTCATTGCCTCCAATTGTGAATCTCCTATTGTGAATTGTCACAGCTTCAGAGTGAGAGAGAGGATGATAGAGCAAACATGGTAGATACCAGATAATTCAATTGTGCAATGATACAATAACTTTTGCTTCTATTACTGATTTAATGTCCTGCTGTACATCCTGTTTAGACCACCACTCTGATTGGCCTGCTGAAAACCGCCCGGCTCCTGCGATTGGTCCGTGTAGCCAGGAAGCTGGACCGCTACTCTGAGTATGGCGCCGCCGTCCTCATGCTGCTCATGTGCATCTTCGCCCTCATCGCCCACTGGCTGGCCTGCATATGGTACGCCATCGGCAACGTGGAGAAGCCCTACTTGGAGCACAAGATCGGCTGGCTGGACAATCTGGGCGTGTCCATAGGAAAGAGATACAACTACAGCGACCCCAGCTCGGGTCCGTCCATCAAGGACAAGTACGTCACAGCGCTTTACTTCACCTTCAGCAGCCTGACCAGTGTGGGCTTTGGAAACGTGTCCCCCAACACCAACTCAGAGAAGATCTTTTCCATCTGTGTCATGCTGATTGGCTGTGAGTATGTTATGGTCTTTTTTACTTTACTTTAATCTGGCACAGTCTTTGAAACTTTTTAAGGCTTCAAATCATTTTGTTCGGATGCCAGACAGCAGATTGTCGGTGTTTATAGCAGCATTTGTTCCCATTTATTCAGGCCTCTGTGGGTAAACTCAACAAACAGTCTGTATTTTGTCTTATTCATCATCGCCTGTGTTTCAGCCCTCATGTACGCCAGTATTTTTGGAAACGTCTCCGCCATCATCCAGAGGTTGTACTCAGGTACGGCCCGCTATCATGCTCAAATGTTACGGGTCAAGGAGTTCATACGCTTCCACCAGATCCCAAACCCGCTGAGGCAGAGGCTGGAGGAGTACTTCCAACACTCGTGGACCTACACCAACGGCATTGATATGAACACGGTAAATAAAAAGCCACCTGCATCAGTTACTAGATAGAAAAGTGAACTGATCAGAGAAATACTGTATGTGCATTATACTAAAAAGAGCTTTCTCTCTCTCGTCTGCCTCTAATCTGGAATAACATCTCTACACTGGTAAGAACAGGAGGTTCGTATTTCTTTATTTCTTGTCATTTTCACTTTAAATGGGTCACTGGCAAATTCAGCACTGCTTCGTGTTAAATTACTTGTGCATAATTACTGTGTTAATTCCTTCACGTTAAAGCAAAGAAATGATATTTTAGAGTAAAAGGATGTGAGTGTCAAACTACACACGCTGCATGCACTGATATTTTTCTCATCTCAACTCCATCTGTTCACAATTATTTCATCAATAACATCCTTTTACAGTCGACAAACTTCAGTCCTTCACAAAAACTGTATTGATCGTCTGCCTATTTATTGCTTTTAAGGAGAAGTAAATAAATTGGCCAAGACTTGTCATTAAGTTTGAGATTGTAACAACATTAGGGTTAGGGTTTAAAGCAGGATTTTAATCAAAGGTAATTTAATGGTTTTTGGCAGAAACTCCCTGTAAAAGTTTAATTCAATTCCAGAAACAAAGTTAAAGCATTTAATAACTCAAGATTAAATGTGTTATTAATAACTCAGATAAGTAGTTCCTCATCCATGGTTGGGGTTTATGGATCCACCTACTTAAAATATTATTTCTCTAGAACCTCAAACGGAGCAAAGCTTAAAAAATAACTAAAATTTACTTTAATAACTTTTTCTGTTTTTGTTAACGTGATGGGATCCTTGCTCGATTCTAACAAATCTAACAAACACACAGTAGTTCCTCCCTTTAATGGCCACTGTCTAATCCTACGTTAGCAACCGTAACTAGGCGCGAGAGGCCTGTCAAGCTTTCAGAAGGAAGAAATGCCGTGTGCATATGGAATCTGCAAGATGATATCGGGCATTATTTTACCAGCCCTTGGTTTGTGCCATTGTTGTGGCAAACTTAAACAGGGCTTTCTTGGGCTTTCCTGTAGTGCCTTTAGGAGATCCAGTGGATCAAGCTCATGATATGTGAGCAATATCCTGACACGCTTTAAACAAATTAAAAAAGTGGGATAATTTAGTTTGCTAGCAATGGGCTTATATATTAGATATATATTAGATAATGCAAGTTGTAGGGAGTCAAAACTAAACATTAGCTTAAAATAAAACAATATACTGACTTACCCTGCTGTGCAAGAACATTGTTGTTCCTGTACATGATTGTCCCTAGCATGAATTGTTAAGACGTGGGGTGCCTGACGCTTGTATTGGGACTGGTGAGCTTTTGCCTCAATTTTTATGTCCTCTTCGTTCTCAACACTCTGCTGGCAAATTATATTCTGGATGTGCAGTAGCTTTCAAATGCGTGTTGTTGTCCTTTCTGTCTACTGCTCTCTGATATTTGGGAACTATTTTCCAGAAATTTGCTATTATTTCTCACTGTTTTAGTTGAAAACGGCCTAATATTTGCATGCCGGTGCGAAAGCTTGACAGGTGTAGAAATAGTAACCAATGGGGGCGGGACTTAGCGAAGGGTCAATTCTTTGACTGTCACGGTTACGTAGTTCCTACCGACTACAGCCTAACCGAGCAGAGGGAACATAAACTCGGTTTTCTTTTCAGTAGTATAGACGGTCAAGTTTTACAGTCGAATGCCTTGAGCATGTGGGTCGTCGTGCACATTAATGGTAGCGTTAGCTACGTTTGATTTAGCTACCAACAATGTTTTACAACTAATTAAAAAGTTCTAGTAGGAAGAGGGCCACTTCTTCTGTTAAAAGTTGACCCGTTTTCACCTCACTTTTCCGTTTAGCTTTCCTTTGTTCTTCTGTTTTTTTCTCTTTTTGCTAATCCTGCTCCAGTATTAGCCACTAGTACAAATATAAGCCTCCTTCACCTTACTAACTTGCTTCGCACTGCAAAACTTTGCCGGTGGAGTTGTAAAGAAAGCCTCTTCCGGCCTGAGCCCCGTGAATTGATTCAGGATTTTTTTCGCGGAAATTCCGACCCGAACGCAGGCACTGAATTAAGTATAAAGAAATAACCATTCATGCAGGTTATGAAGAGGCATCAGTGTCAGACAGAGACTATTTCAAAATCAGTCAAACATTCCTCACAAGGGCTTCAAAAAGTTCAGACAACTCACATTTGTAATAGTTTGAAATGTTTATCGCAGCAGCAGAACACAGCTTGTGTTTGACGTCTCGGCTCCAACCTCATCGCTCCTCGCAGATTTATTTTACATGCAGAAATGTGAGGAGTGATGAGATCATATCTTAAACCCCTGAGCCAGAGCGTGCAGGTGGATGCTGGGGTGGCAGGACTGAAAAGGAAGAGCGCAGTACTGGCGCAGGGCAGAGGAAGAGACCGGAAATCTTGCATGCTTAAATAGTCTGCCAAATTGGGAGGAAGTGTTCGTCAGGTGATTGGGCAGAATGACGCACGTCAAGTGTGAAATCAGTGCAGCTCGAGTTATCTGCCCAAAACTAGCTCGCGGGCGTCGCTCCATTTGTGTAAATAAATAAAGCATGCAGTCACTCTGCTTTAAGGTGAGGCTTGGATTTAATCCTTGGCTCCTACAAATATATGGACTCTGGGAATTAAAATGCTGCCATCTTTGTTTCTGCCATTTATGACAAAAATCACTTTCTCCACGCTCCAATATTATTTTTGACCAGTTCAGTAACACGTGAGACAAAGCCAAAACAGAGCAGGCATTGTGCTGTGTGTTTAGCTCACGGGGCTGTTACATAAATCAAGGTGGCAGTTATTTTTACATTCTGCCTTTGTTTTAAAAATCTCACAAATTCAGCCATTATTTCAATCGGATTTAATTTATTTGAATGCTTTCATAAGGAAAATTTGGGTGTCTGTCCAATAACATTTAACAAGCACCAAATGTGTGATGCATCTGGCTGTGTTTAATATGTCTCCGGCTCTGTAACGTGTCCCGAGCTCTGTGCTATTGTCAAGCTTCATTAGAACTTCTCTTAATAAAAGTACATTTCTTTTAACACGTTTGCAGCTCACGTCCTCCACCGGGTCGCACAGCGGTTAGCTAAACGCATCTCTTTGAGGATATCAAAGCAGCATTTTGTGCATTTTACTCACGGATGTTATCTGCATCACAGGTGTTAAAAGGTTTTCCTGAGTGCCTGCAGGCGGATATCTGCCTTCACCTCAACAGAAATCTTCTTCACAACTGCAAAGCGTTTGAAGGAGCCACCAAAGGCTGCCTGAGGGCGCTGGCCATGCACTTCAAAACCACGCACGCCCCTCCTGGAGACACTCTCGTGCACAGCGGGGACGTGCTCACCGCTCTCTACTTCCTGTCCCGTGGCTCTATTGAGATCCTGAAAGATGACATTGTGGTGGCCATCCTGGGTAAATACAATCCCTTATTGATCAAATCTCCTTTGAGCTAGGATTGATTGTTTCTTCTTTGACCTTTTGCCAGTATCATGGACAGAGTGGCAGTCTCTAGTTCTGAAAAACCTCCGACTATCATTGAATAACTTTAAAAGTCACCTCCCTGTTGAATAGAAGATCTCTGGGATGATTGTGTGCTAAATGTCAGCACCAAACCTGTAGAGACAAAAAACTTCTGGAGATAAAGATGTCCAAAGCAAGTTTTTTTTTGCTAGAAAACTTCCACTGTTGACTTTTATGAAGGTTTTAATAATGTAGTAAGCTCTGATTTATTGAAATATTTAAATTATTAATCGAGCACACCTCCCACTCGGCACAGGATTCTTGTTATTTTCATAGATGAGGAGCTGCTGCTGTCATTAGCTCGGGAAAGGTAGGCGGTGCGTTTTCCCAACAGACAGGCATTACTTTAACACAGTAATACTGACAAAGAGGCTCAGCATGACTTGTGTGCACATCAAAGTATTAACTGTTATAATGTGAGTACAATTTCCAAGTCGTTACAGCAGCTAAACCACATCATGTTCACACATTTTGACAAGAATGGCAAGGTGCGCCTGTCGTCTCCCGTTCCTGTCCTCTGGGCAACAGGGCTGTTCATGCGGCAGCTTTGAGATGCTGACATTTCTATTAAGTGGCTCCATGAAATGTTGCGTGGCAATTTCAAAGAGCACGCCGTAAAAAGCTGCCACTTTTCTGACAGCACGGGGAAATAAGTTAAAGCTGCAAAATAGAGATTATAAAACAAAAAGGGCAGTCTAAACTAAAAGGTCTAAAACAATCAGCAGCTCTACGCGTGAAATCATATTTTGTCTTAGTGATGCAGCATTACTGAATACTCACAACTGTTACTCTTAGAATAATGAGTATTTATCTTTTTCTTCATGGGTGAAGCGCAACCAGGTGCTGCGGGCCAAGCCTGGATTAAACTCGGCATTTTTCATGAGATGAATGCTCTGCAAAGCTGCACCTGACAGAATGGGGTTTAAGCTTAGCAAAAGCTGCTGCATCACACAAAACACATAATTAACAAACCAGCGGAAAAAGTCACCGATCACATAGATCAGCCCATTTGTAATGCAATACAAACACAATGCTCCGTCAGCACCATTTTCCTCCAATTAGAATGTGAAAACTAGTACATTGCTTAGTAGTGTGTTATCGCCTAGCACACAGTCCCTGCCCTCTAACAAGGTAGTCTTGGTTAGTCAATAGTGCTAAAGCCTCCCGAACCCAGCAAGCCTGCTAGCATTGTTCCAAATGTGAGGAAGTAGTCTCTTTAAGACAATTAAAATTCTAACAGCCTTGTAATGTAGGGTTTTATGTTTAGAATAATATCTTAAATGTATTAAAATGTATTACAACTATTAATAATACTATTAATGTGGGCTGCCAGGTGGTGTAGTAATGAGCGTTGTCGCCTCACAGCTGAAAGGTTCCTAGTTTCCTTTCTGTGTGGAGTTAGCATGAGTGGGTTCCCTCCAGGTACTCCGGCTTCCTCCCACAGTCCAAAGACATGCTCGTTAGGTTCATTGGTGACTCGAAATTGCCCGTTGGTGTGAGTGTGAGCGTGAAAGGTTGTTTGTCTCTATGTGTCAGCCTTGTGATTGACTGCCGATCAGTCCAGGGTGTACCCCGCCTCTCAATGACAGCGCTGACTCCAAGCCCCCCCGCGACCCTGAACAGGATAAGCGGTATAGATAATGGATGGATGGAAGTTTTTTAAATTTGGTTTGGTTAAGCTATTAAAATATTTATTACAAAATTACAAAATGAATTCCGCCAGCAAATCAAAGAAAAAGTTCCATGGCCGCTATTCAGCTCTTCACACCTAGCATTAACCACGTCTGCAAACAATCAATGGCTGTGGCTGATTATTGATGGTAGCGGGTGTTGAGGAGTTTGTGGTTGGTTTGGGTTGTTGATTATCTATTTTTCGAAGGCAGTTGTGAAGCGGCAACAGAAGGAGTTTGGTTGCGTAATTATACAGCGCTATCTAACGCTACACAGCCATCATTTAGCAATGCATTCAAGGCTTTGGAAACATGGAGGATCTTAGCTAATGTTGCATGTGTAAGCTAACTGCTAACTATGGTGAGGATAGCTTAGCATTTCCTATGGAAATAGATACTTTTCAAATGTTGGGGCCTCTTCCTATGATTTTTTTGCGAATGCTTAAAGACACCCTGAACTTTAATACCATACATGCATTTTACTGGACAAGAAGAATGTCTAGAGGCTTTCAACCCGAGACATGCTAATGACCATCTAAATCCTTGTGCTGAAAGTTGTGTGTGGGAGATTCAGCACTCTGTGTGAGGCTGTCCTCTGTGGTGGAAAGGTGTCCGGTGCACGCTGTGAGAGCCACACTGGCTGCCAACACATCACATCCCTTTCTCCCAAACCCCTGCGCACAGTGTTGGCATTTATCGAACCTCCGGGCCAACAATGGGATTTTTCATCATGGCCTTTAACCCAGACCTCTTGTCCTTATTCTGGCAGAGATTCCCCAAGTTGGAAACTACGCCTATGGTAGATTTCCTACATGTTAGCTGAAGAAGTAGCCTCATTATGTGATTATCAACACAAATGATTGGCTTTGAAGTACACAACAAGTGGCGTCAATCACAATCAAACCCTCTTCTCCCGGCACATCAAAGTCGCTTTGAGTTAGCAGCTATTCCTCAGCGTAAATAATGGATCAAAGACAGAAAGACAACTGAAGCTCGGGCCTTGGGAGAAAAGGCCGTTTGATTTCTACTCTACACAGCAACAAACACGTCTCGTGCCCTTTGGTGAGAGCCTGAGGAACAGCGAGACAAGTCCCCATTGAAAACACAGAACATGTTCTTCTATATAACACGTGAATTTTGTACAAGTAAAGATGACATGTTTTCCCTATTCAAGCATGAGAAGATTAAGTGTCTCTGTCTGTGTCGATACCAGGAAAGAACGACATCTTCGGAGAGATGATCCATCTGTTGGCAAAGCCTGGAAAGTCCAACGCTGACGTGCGAGCGCTGAGTTACTGCGACCTAAGCACCATTCAGAGAGAAGATCTGCTGGAGGTGCTGGACATGTACCCGGAGTTTGCTGACTGCTTCTTCAACAACCTGGAGCTCACCTTCAACCTCAGAGACGAGTCTGCTAAGGTAGATATTTTACCCGTCTTCTTGCAACTAAAAAGTGACACATTTTGAGCAGTAATTTGATTTATTAAGTTCATTTTGTTGCAGGCCTCAAGTTCCCAAGGCTGCGATTCAGATGGTGAGGGCACAAAGAGCGCGAAAAGAAGAATCTCCTTCACACCAGATCCAACTAAAGGTTAGTAGACGCTAATCTGCACTGTTCCAGTACAACTGCTTCTGCATGCTTTGTAATTGTAAATGTGTTCTTTGTTGTTGTTCAATTGAGTGTTGCTCCCTGAGAACATCTATCCCCTAAGGACTGCCCTACGGTGTTATTCCACTGACTGCTGTTGATTGCCGTTCCTCAGGGGAAAACAAGGAGGAGGTTGAAGATTTGGGAGGAAGGAGGGAGTCTAACTCGTGCCTAAAGAGATCTTCAGAGGTCCTGGGTCCGTCTCCGCCCAGTCCCACAGTCCTGGACTCAAATCTCATTGTCAGAGACAGCTTGGAGAGGAGGCCGTCGTTTGAAGGTGATATATTTTGGTGGGCCGGTGGGTGCACGGCAAAAACATAGATGGGGATGGTGGGAAGCCAGTTAGGGTTCATGGTGGAGGGAATTGGGAACTTTCCACGCTCCAAAGCTTGATTGGAATAAAAGAGATGAGAGACAAGGCCAGTCTGGCTTGAAAACACTGCACAATGGTTTATACTGCTTATACAGTCCCTCCAGGGAGTTGGGAAAAGTTCACGCATATTCAGCCAATCCCTGCAACTGTACATCACCAAATATTGATCTTCATCGGTCTGCAATGTTGTATTAACATCAAAGAATATGTTTTACTGTGCCTTTAATATCTCCGGAACGCTGCATGCTAGAGGCGAGGCTCTAATCTAGCCTCGACCTACAGTACATTATGGAGACTCTATACAGTGAATGCATAATAACAGCTCCAATACTCCATGTCTTCTTGTGATTAACTGGGTAAGCAATCACAAACTGGATCAGTAATAAAAGCACATCCTGGTGCCTTTAACTTTCCACCAACCAGAGGCTCTGTTACAAATGTCATTGTTCATGTCAAAGACTGCTTGTACGGTGATCTTCTATCAGTGGTTTTATAGAAGCGTAGCACCTGAAATAACAAGTACAACAGCTTAACTGTAATAAATAAGATGTCTATTCTTCTTTGGGCACATGGATAGCACTGAAGGCGCAGTGTGAAACTACTATTCCACGGCAATTTCGTTCAGTTTCATTCAATTTTCACACATTTTATTTGGCGTCTTGACATGCAGTTTGACTGGAAGTGATGTCAGAAGTCAAACAGTCAAACAATAGATGGCTTTGTTGGAGCATCAGTAGCTCACATTGGATGTGTCATGTGTTACACACAAAAAAAAGCCTGAAAAAACATTGGAACTTTTTCAAACATCAGTTGGAAATCAGGCATTTAAGGCCACAACAATCACAGAAAATGCCCGCGAAATCCTGAAGGGACTGACTGTAAAACAACTATAGGGAGAATGGTGGAACTAAACTGTCCACATTACCCAGTAATCAACCAGGAATATGTGCTCAAATATATTTGATGGAATCTTTTCCATCAAATATATCATGGTCAATACTGGATTACAAGTGAAAAGGACTACAGCACTGGGACATAAGCACATCCTAATTAGGCAGGAAATAGGGAAAAATACAACAGTTGAGTTGAAGCACAACAATAACTCAATTTAATTGTCATCCAATTATTTTTCACATTCAGTAAAACCAAACATTACAAGCTGCACAAAGGCAGTTTTATTGCATGGGTATCGCAATTCAAAGCTTCGTATTTTATCACTGTTCATGTTTTTATGTCCACTCTTATTAGCAACAGACAGACAGACAGTACATGATGTACAGATGTACAGATGGTAATCTCTGTGTGTGTGTGTTTTGAATGAGATGTAAGAGACATGAAACAGAAGCAGAAAAAAGGACATTTCAAATTGATAATCTTCTTTTTTCTGTCTCCGCGGAGTCTGGCTCAGAGATCTAAAACATACTGCAATAACTGTCTATCATAATCTTCTATAGAAACATCAGAAATGTGCATGGGCACAAGACTGGCAAGCCAAGAACAAGACAGACAATTGGGGATGTATTAAAAGTGATTGACAGCCTGAAGCTGTTGTAAATCTGTCGTGCTAAAAGGATACAAACAATAAGGTTACATGAGGACAAAGGTAAGTGCCACGCATGCACAAAGCCTCCTCATATCTATACAGCTCATCACGGTAGTGCAAAGACAACTGCACGGGCTGCTGCACCAGATAGCACAATCACAGAACTACTCACCATCTCTGTGTTTAAAATCACAAAAGAGGCTCAACACGTATCAGCGGAGTGCAAGCAGAACACTAGCAGGTGCTCAGCAGAGATAGCAACAGGGTTAGTTTGCTACTGGAAAACATTGCATTAACAACCCTCCAGCTACAAGGGGCTTGATAAATGATAACAAAGAAGCTCCACTCTGCTCTCCTGTAGAGATTAATTACATTCTATTTTTTCTTGTTTGGCGATGACGTTGTTCTGACCCACATGTGAGGATGTAAAGCATGCGTGTTGGTTTGGTCTCTCCAGATCTGTGCTGTGATAAATGGGCCTGTAAGAAACCTACGGACTTCTTGGATGAGTCAGCACACTTCCAGGACCTGAGAGAGGACGATAATTCTGCCAGCGAGATCACGTATGGAGAGGTGGAACAACGCTTAGGTCAGCTGCAGGAGCACCTAAACAGGTACATATTCTATAATCACAGATCCTTATTTAACTGTTTCGAGTGTCGATTTGACCAGATACTTAGCTGAATATAAATGGTTTAACTAGTGTTATCAGTTAGAGTCAAATTACTTATGTCAGTCAGAAAATTGGTTAAAGTGGCATCATACTGGGTTTGTCTTGCATTCCCGCAGCTATGTCTGGTGTTAGGACATAGTGTAACAGTTTAGCAGGAGGCTCTGTTGAACAGTCATAGATATCATCTTGGGAACATCAGGCCACATGCAAACAGAATTGCAACTGACACAGAGAAAGAAAAAGCTCTCTGCTATTCCATACAAGCTATGCTTTTACATAGAAATATCCACAGGAGTTCCTCAAGGGTCAGTGCTCGGTCCCCTTCTCTTTTCAGTATACTATATACCACTTCACTTGGTGCAATCATTCGCTCCCATGGTTTCTCATACCATATGCGGACGATACCCAGCTCTTCCCACCAGATGACACAAGTCTCGGCACGGATCTCCCCATGCCTTGCCGATATCTCTAAATGGATGAAAGAACGCCACCTTCCGCTCAACCTATCCAAAACTAAGCACCTCATCATCCTTCCTAGTCATCCTTCTCTGCAACCACAGATCAATGTCCATGTAATCCCGAGAGAGTGGGGGATGACATGCAGCAAAAGGGTCGAGGGTCGGAGTTGAGCCTGGGGCCACTGCACCCACAATGATGAAACTTGTGCTATGACGCAGTTCTGGTTGTCATAAGGGAATGTGCTATACACTTGCGGACTCTATGTATGTTGTTTGGTGCTCAAACCATCAGAAGTTTATTTCAAGTTCAGCGGGGATTCTAAATCGTATTAAAGAAACCATTCATGTGAGGCTAGACACATATAAACTGATGCACAAGACGTCTCAAATATCAAATATTTTACTCTATAATGGACTCCCTGTAGCGTCACTGAAGAGTTGGACTGAATGGACTTCAATGCTACCTAGTTAGGGTCCAATATAATGTAGTTATAGGCTGCCTCCATTGCTAACTCACTTCTTCCCAAAAAGCTTCCACAAATCTAAATTTGACGTGCGAACAATAACACTAATACTGCTGATGTGAAGCCTGACATTGCAGCACATTTCCACACATTTGACTCACAGCGGCCCAGTGAGACTTTCATTTAGTATTCTAAAGACTTTTTATTACTGTAGCTTTTTTTAGATCCAAAATCATAAGGGCCATCATCACCTTGTCTACACTGTTCGCCTGGTAAAAGCAGGAAGCATCGTGGCTCTCTATGGCTTAAAAATGCTGACGGCGCAAGTGTTGTCCGAGTGGTAATGAGCAGTCACGTTTTAGCAGGCTTTGGTTGTATGAAAGAAAACAGTGTCACGTTTTAAGCTTAAACAAAAAGGGAGAGGACCCAAATGCAGACTAAGAAATAATATTTATTTAACATAAAAGGCAAAAAGACAAGGCAAACAACAAAGGCTTACTGTTTAAGAGTCCAGGCAAAATTAATCCACGGGAAAAAACATGGAGAGCCACGAGGAAACAGGATATCCAGTGGTTTCCCAGAGAATGACGATGTTTCACGACAAAGACAAACAAATAAATGACACTGAAACAGGGGAACACAAAGACTAAATAAACTTGGTGAGGTGAGGCTAATCAGACTCAGGTGAGACAATCAAGGAGCAGGTGAAAACAATAAGGGCAGGGCACATAATCAAACTGGAAACACACAAAGGCAGGAAGTGGATCAACACGGGAGACAAGGTGACAACGTAAAACAGGAAATGATCTAAACAAAGAAATACATAACTAAACAAGACTAAATCATGGCAAAAACACAGAATAAATTAAATACAAACTAAACAATAGTAACTCATGACAAACAGACCATGTGAAGAGTAACAGGAGCGAAAAGCAACCCGCCATAATGACATCCTGGCTCCGATCGGCTCTGATCTTTTTATTAATCTCTTAAACAGACATCTATGAGTGCAGCTAACAATCCGTTCTCAGACATCGAGTTAACATAAACACCATTCTCGCTTCTCAAGGTGTGAGTCGGGCTGTTAACAATGGCAGCGTACTGAATAGAGAGTTGGCTGGAGGTATTTGTCGCTAACCGCTAACTATACTGGAAGCCCAGAAAAGTTGGCCGTAGCCCCCAGGGGCTCTAACGTCGTCAGGTGATAGCCGATGGGTTCCGAGATTGGCCAGCCATTACAAATCAATGATGTAAATGGTTGGTAAATCTGACAGTAGTGGGATTAATAAAACAAGGTAAAGATCTTTAATTACCTTCTTAGGCAGAAGGGAATAGTTTCCAACCATATTCTGATGAAGTAACAATTTAATTTGTGATTATTCTCGCTAATTATCCTACCATTAGATTAGTTGTTGACTCAATGATTATAGAGTGCTTTATTTTTTAAAGATCTCACCTCCCACACTACTGAAAGTAAGCTACACTTCCACAGTGGTGCTTGGCAATATGCATTTCAATTGCCAACGTAATAAGTAGGTGGAGGAAGAGAACTAACTGGCAGAAGCTCTCTAGGTATTCTAGCTGCAATATATATGCAAGTGCCTCTCCAGAATCCATACTTGTCATTTTAGTCTCATTATTTTCTGCACCATATTTGCCATTTTAACAACACAACTGCAGCCAGCAGGCCCCCAGAAATAGACACACAAATGAACAGCAGGTGGTATTTTTAGCTGGAATTATCACAGAGAAGGACAGACAGCAGAAATGCTGGGCTAACTCGTTTTTTTAAGCACAAATTAGACATTTTATCCACCGCACTCTACCTGACCCTGCTTTTTTTCCCCCCCTAATGCGAGCTGGCTGCAGGATGAGCAGCACTTCTGTCTTTTTTTCCCCGAATTTTTTTGTGGATTTGAAAAATTTGGAAGGATATGACATGGTGAACAAACTGGTGAAGAATTGTCTCCACAAATAAGTATAAAAAGCCAAGAATAATTTGAGTGTGTTGCACCTGCAATTTATGTTTCCTGTGTGACAAGTTTTACTTTTTAAATCAGCAGTAAACAAACAAACAAATGATGCCTCATTACAATAAGACAGCAGTAAAACATTAGCGTCATATTGATATATAGGGCTTACGGTAATTAAAAGGTTACTCAGCATCACCCGATATTGCCTGGTGTCCTAAAAATAGAGCCTGGATGAAATCCATCCATTATTAGATTGACCAAGCGAGTGTGATATAGTCATTTCCACAGTAAATGCTGAATTCACACCTCCCACACAAAGCTCATTATCACTCCTAGCCTGGGAAGCTTCTTCCGTCTACTACCTCGGCAGAATGTGTTTCCACATCTTTGCTGCCTCTTAATTTATCCACTGAGGAGCACAAGCTCCATCTAGTGCTCACTGAAGTAAAACTGAGTGTGTTTATAGTCGTCACATGATTCGACTTGTCAGAATTATGCATTCACTGCCTCTCTTCTCTGATTATCACCCTGTCTGTCTTTCTCACTCTGCCTTTTTTCTGTCTCTTTTCTTTTTGAGGCTGGAGTCGCAGCTGGTGTCAGATATGCAGACGATCCTGCAGCTGCTGCAAAGACAACCCACGCTGGGACCTCCGGCTTACAGCACTGTGACAGCCAGTCCAGACTATCACAGACCTGCAGTGAAGGTTCAGCCGGTTGCTCTGACTGCAAGCCATTTCTTCAGCCATACAGGAACTCAAGTAAGGAGGTGTAGATTGTATTTCCCCCCACAGTGAGTTATTTTGCACATGCGATACGCACATGTCCTGCATCAGCTGGGTTTTTCAATAACCAATCACATTATCATCAAGTCATCAGGGATGTTCAGTGAGACAGTGAGGAGCAAGCACCCACTGTCCCAGGATGCCTTGCTTCCACCTGCTTCACACTGTCACTGCTGAATGTCTTGCTGGATCAGTTTGTCTGCCACATTGTAGGCAGAAAGTCTGGACAATCACAGGAAAGAACCTGAGCCGCTGTCACATGGCTTTCTGTGACTGACATCTCCCCTGTCACAATAAGAGAGTCAGCGCAGGTTAAAACAAGACGTGAGGCGTTTATTTTGTTAAGATGTTTCAGATTGGCTTCCTTTTTTTTGTCTGTATCCTTAAATATAATTTTGCATACATATATGTTTGTATATAGATATTTTTAAGTACAGTAAATGCTTTTGTTTTGTCAATAACTTCCAATTATAACCCTGTGCTAACCATAACCCGAGGCATTATGTGAGCGCTGTTTATGTCCACTTTGACTCAAGGGGGAGCGGCTGTGGCTCAGTGGTTCAGTGAATGTGACATGTGGTGTGAAAGCACTTTGAGTGGTCGGAAGGCTAGAAAAGTGTTATATAAATACAGTCTATTTATTCCATTTCAAGGGTAAACTGATGTCGGTGGTCAAAGGTCACTGTGACATCATGTTTTTCCCATTCTTGTGAATTCTGTATCCCATCATCTTGAGGAAATTTCATTACATCTGGCACAAGTGTTCACTTGGACTTTAGGACAACCTGGGAAAAAAATGCTGGTCGAAGGTCAAAGGCTACAGTGACCTCAAGAAAAACACTTTTGGCTATAATTAAAAAAATTATAAGTTTATTATGATTAAGAAAAATCACACCTATGTCCAATAGGATGAATTATTAAGTGATAAGTCAAAAGGTCAGCCTCGCTGTGACTTCCTGGCCCTGAACCAACACCATGACTTAGGAACAGAAGGGGAGATTGTGACCATAATTCACATTTGATTGGATACTATACCTCAATACTTGGGTGGTTGTTTAGATTTTCTGTGCCAAAATAAAGATGTGTGTGGAGCGTTTTACAATTTGTAGCTTTTTGCAGCAACCTTTGTGTTTGAATCCTTGTCTAATGTCGTGGCTACAACCTTTTGTTCCATCAGAATCAGGCAGGCATTTTAACACATATGAAGAATTTGAAGCTGTTTTTGGTTCCTCTTAATTAAAGTTGTAATCTCGAAGATCTCTGTTTTGTTCTCTTTGGCGGCACCTATGGCAATAAACGGTAATTGTGGGAGCACACTTCCCAGATATCCAGACAGTGGCGCATGAGTGTCACGGTTGGCGCTAGGTGTAACTCTTTATTTTCCTCGCTGACGGTCGCTTTCCTTTTCAGACTGTTTGCCTTCATCTGTGCGTCAAATTTGTTTCTTTTTCTTTGGAGTTTCACTTATATTTGAAGTTGTATCTGTAGTCATCGATCTTTTCTTTGTTTGTTCAGCCATAGTAGTTTACTGTTTACTCGCAACACTTGCAGAGACCGGAAAAGCAGCCGCTTAGCTCCGCCTACCCTCTCTGGCAGACTAACCACTGCTGGGTGATGGAAAACACGTCACTAACTGGACGTCGCTTGTGATTTTTTAACTGTGAAATTCGCCACCGACACTCAGTCCATAATACTGCAAAGGCTTTCATCAGTGGGCCATAGGTTCAATCACCACTGTGTTACCTCTGCGATAGATAGACTTAACAGACATTTATTGACATGAAAATCTTCGAGATTATTACTTCAACTTATAAAACTGCAACTTGCCCGGTTGGCTGTGATATACAACCGCAGGGAGGTAATTCTAGTCTTTGTTAAATATGTTACCGAGTTGAAACAAAATTTTGAAAGGATTAAAATGTTGGACAAATAAAGCTGATTTTGTTTAAGAGTAAACACAGGTCCATTTACCACAGTGCAGGCCACTAAGTTGTATATATTCTGCTACTCTTCCTCCTAGGGCCCCAACCTCAAACTGGAGAGAGCCATTCAGGAATCCAAAGACTCTGTGTCGAGCTTGGCCAGTGTGAATGCACCCATGGAGGACAGCCTTACAGCATTGCTTGTACAAAGACATACAGAGCCACAGCAGCAGCAGCAGCAGCAGCAGATCGCAGGACACCAACAGTCTGCACTGCTCCTTCTTCCAACAGAAACCTCTTCCAACTCCTCCTTCTCTTCCTCCCCATCCCCTTCTGACTCCCACCTCAACGCCACTGGACTCCACAGACCGGTCTCAGACCCCGAGTGTCCGAGGCCATGAACCCTCCAGCAGCACATCGTTCGAATATCTGGGTTGTAATGCTGTAATTACTAAGTAGCAGCTTTTTATCAGCATGCTGGCACAGACATCTGTATTGTTCATTTGCAATGTCTTGATAATAGAGGTAAGATTTCTTTCATTATGCATGTGGGTAAAATACTGTTCACTGCAGATAACAGTGAGTTGACGGACTGTTTTCTGCAGTTACCAGTGTAATAACAATGGTTACATATTGTAACAGTAGTTCTATCATCACAGAGGCCCTCTGATGGACTCTTAAACTGCTTCTTAACTGAATTCTACCTTACCTGAAGGGATGCTGGTTAAACAGCTCCATCTGGTTGGGTTAGAAGTAGCACAACACCTAAATAACTCAGTGTTTCACCTAGGCTTTGTACTCTGATGGGCTCTAAAGGTGCTCTGTAACAGTTCTCGTGACCCTATTGCAACATGTTATGTCCCAGTGTTCGGTGAGAGGGCCACAAGACTAGAGTGGACCATGACAAACACCAAATCTGTTCTACTGTTTATAAAATGACATATAGAGCAGGTACTATTTATGATATATTTAACAGAGAGAGAGAGACGTGTCCCTCCCTCTTATCATTACTTGTTAAGCAAAGGGAGTTGGCTGACCTACCTCACACTGGACAGGTTCCAATTTCCAGCACTCCAGGAATCAGTACATCACCTCATATGGTTTCTTCCTGTCGTCAGCAGCAAAGCTGGGCTAAGACAGGTTTCCCGCCCTACAAAGGTTTTCCATTCAAAGCAGGAAGTGCATGCACAGAGTGACTGAACTGCTCAAAACATCTCCAGGTGAGGTAGCTGTGGATGCTGAGCATTCTTGGCAAGGTTCCAAGGAGAGATCAAATACAGATGTTAGAATATCAGCCCTTTCTGGTTCAGAAGGAGGTGGGTTCAGCAGCATCTAGGAACATCCTCTTCCAGGTGCTGAGCGCAGGCTAAGAGAAAAAGCTACATTTTATCACCAGAGAGACAAGATGATACCAGTACATTACGGAGCAGAAGAATAACTGACTGTGGACTGATAGAGTTGTAAAATGCATTTTTCATAGTTAACAGCGACCATTATTTTGTACAGGGTCCATATCAAATACAGGTGTTCTGATACAATACCATGGTAGGGTGACCATATTTAAAAACCTCCAAATAGGGACACTTTAATTTTACTGCAAACCCACATGTATGAGCTCATGGTACAATTGGATTTTTCATCAGTGCACCTTTAAACATCATGGAAAGTGCCTCAGCAGATGAAAAAATCATGTTGACATTTTTCACTTAAGTAGTGCAACAGTGCTACTTCCAGCCTGTACCCACCGTTTGCATTTGCTCATTGCAATATGGCTTTGTATGTCGGCATTTCCACCGTGGGCCACTGAATATGGACACTTGCAGTGTGTGCAAAAAGCAGCACATTCATTGCCTGGTACTTTTCGAGGGAAGCTGTAACTCTGCTGGAGCTTCTTGGGAAACGCTGACTTCCTTTTCGGCATGACAGCTAGCCTTCCTGACGTTATGCAGCAGGTCCTGTCAGTGTGATAAGCTGGACTAGCTAAGCAACAGCCGCTCAACGAGATTGATTGACACATGTACAAACCAATCAGTATTGAACGTTGACTCGCGGTGCATTAATGATGGTTTTCTATTGGTTAAACGGCAACAGCCTTGGCTACGACATTTATTGACATATAGACAAATCAGTTTCGCAAGCATGGTGTATTGTTTTGGTATTTCAATTGGTTAAAACCGGGACAGGGCGTGTTTAAAACTGAGACATATTAGTGTTTTATTAATATTTGTTGGGACTCAGAACACGGAGCTTGAAAGCGGGACGTATGGTCACCCTACATTATGATAAACGTCTTTGATACAACCTAAAATGCAGTATCTGGTATTAGTAAGTATGCAAGTCAATGTATCGATCAAATAGCAAAACGTTCTAACCCTGAAAAAAAATAATGATTGAATTTCCTTTTCCAAAACACTACATGCATTAATATATATCAAGCGGATGGAGAGAACTGATTTACCATGTGATGATAGCAAACAATAACTCTGCTAGTGATGTAACAGTTTGTAAAGCTAGTCAAAGCTAGCTATGTCATCAGTCAGTGTTTTTCTATCATGTATTTTAAGATTGTATCTTAGTCTAAAGTTAAGAAAATTAAAAACCATTAAATACTGAATAAAATATGTCCGCCGCTTTCCCATGGTCACATAATGTCAGGCTGTGCTACTAGCCAAGCTGCGCTAACATTAGCTTTATTGTTGGTATAATAATGATAATTATATGTATATTTTTTAATCAATACTCAAGTCTTGGATTTGCAATCAGTTCAGGGAAGGAAAAATGGTTTTAGATTGTCTCCACTGTAAAGCCTTCTCCCCTAACCTTCATCACTGTAGTAGATGTTGCCTGATACCAGCCACATGGACAACCTTTTAAAGGTCACTGCTGAACGAGGTCACAGCTGTAAGAGCCTGTTAGAGTATGAAGCCTGAGCGATACACGAACACACTGTACAAACCTTTTCTCTGCAGCTGTTATTGTAATACAGCATTATTACAAAGGTGTGAGAACAGTTTTCTTATCCTTAGTTGTATGCCTGTCTTCTCTGAAGTGTGACTCAGGGGTTATGGACAATTGCACTGCAATATACAGTACAGTATTATGTATACTGTAGTTCTTTTTTTTTTTTTTTTTTTTGAACAATGTGCATTATCACTGCGGTCACTGATGTGCACCCACCGTACCAAGTTAAGCCAACAGAACACATCATACTTGCTTGCCCGGGCAGAAAGCATAACAAGCAGATTTCTGCTGTTAACTCCGAGCTCTGACAAACAAGCATGATGGAGGTATTTCTACAAGGCAGTGCATGTGTTTTTTTATCTATATATTTACTGTTTTGCACTGCTTATGAGCCCAAAGTAGCACATTACAAAATAAAATGATGTCAGCATACTCGTCTCTGTTTTAGGATGCACTTAGAGGGTGCGTCGGGGTCATTGGGAGGGGTGTCAGGGGAAAGTTAGTACTTGTGCATAAACAGGCCCCCAGAGAGGGTCTTGTGCCTATACAACCAATCCAAATGCTAAGTCAGCATCTTCATGTATAACTAACCATATCATAAACAAATCATGTTTCCCTGTACTTTTTTTTTGTTGGCAATGTACAGTAATAATAAAATGTTGTTAGATAATTGTTAGAAAATTAATACATCATATTGCCAGATGTAAAAAAAAAAATGTATTTTTTTTAACTGAGTAAATTATATGAGAAACTCTTTAGCAACAGTAGTACATATGTTTGTTTTGACGCTGTGGGAGCAATAAATGAAAAAAAACACTTGGAGCTTTATTGGTTTTCCTTTTACTGATAGTTGTGCACTGTATACAGAATAAGAGAAACTCAAGGATATGTATTCTCCAAAGAGGTCTGGGTGAATAGACAATGGCGGGTCAGGGATTATTGGATTGTACTAATTTATTTGCTGGTGGCAGCAAAGTTGATGGGAAGTGAACTTTTTTTTTTCCTGTGTGCCTCTTATCATGTGCTATTTTCACAATAATCACCACAACCTCCAGGAGGAACTGTAAAGTTGTATGAATTGAGGGGATAATTCAGGATGGGAATGAAGGAAAGGGGATATAAATTTGTTACAACAACAATGTTACAGTGTTACAATTTCATTAGCAGATGCTTTTGTCCAAAGCGACATACATCTGAGATTTAATAAAACACAAGCAACGATCAAGACAAGAGGGAACAAAGTCAGTAAGAGCCAACACAGCTTCAAGTGCTGTCGGACACAGGTGCCGACACGCAATGTACAGGGCGTTATTTTTTTTAATCATCATCATCAACAAGGTCAATATAGTCTTCATCACCATGAATATCCTTATCAACATCAACAACATCCTTAATAGCATCATCATCTATAGCATCAATATATTAAATGCAGAGGTGTTCGTGACAGAGCTGGGTCTTTAGCTTTCTCTTAAAGGTGAAAGGGACTCTGCGGACCGAGTGGAGTTCGGTAACTCATGCCTCCACCTGGAGACTACTGAGGAGAAGAGTCTAGTTAGTGACTTAGGGCCCTGTTGTGATGGGAGTACCAGGCTGCAGGCGCCTTTCATTGTCAGAGTGTAGTCGGCGGGAGGGAGTGTAGACCTGGATGAGTTTGTTCAGGTAGGCAGGAGCCGTTTTTGTTGCAGTTTTGTAGGCAAGCGACAGGGTTTTGCATTTGATGCAAATTTGGCCTTATGAAGCATTACAGCAATAAAATAATACATTTGATACTTACTTTGAAGTAATTATGTACAAAATTGACTGCTAAATATATTTTTCATGACTGTTTCATGCCTTTGAAAACAGAACTAGGCCTACAGAGCGATACAAAAAAACTCAAAAGTTACAAGTTAAATTATTGCCATTAAAATGTGACTCCAGTAAAAGTCAAATTATACATAACCGCCAAAATAAAACCCTACAGGTTGGTTTTCCAACCTTTCATAAAGCCCTGATCATTTCACCTTAGCCCCCATTGCCTCCAATGTAGGCCTCCATGTCCAACTACTGCATACGTTGATTGGTGCTAATGGCAATAGTTCAACTTCCATTAGTATCTAGTTTGTTCTATAGTAACATCTTGATCTGTAAAGGTAAATCCAAATATAACTCCACTAGTTATTTGCTCATCAATACAGGTGTTTTTAATTAATCTAGCTGATTAGACCCAGGCATGTGCTGGGATATTTTCGTAAGTAACTAAAGGTGATATTTGGTAAACATGTACTCACAGAGATCTTCTACAACACTGATCATACAATTGATACATTTGTAATAATGCAAGCATCAGTGACACATACACAACTCTCAATGAGTATGCTTACCTGCTTTATGAGGCATACTATCAGCAGTCATCAGAGAAATGTATGTACACATGTGTATTTATGAGTCTCCATCACAGTATGATTGTCCTAGCACCCAAACACACTCATTCCTCCAGAAGGAAATAACTGCATGATTTGATTGCATGCCAACAATAACATGTAATTTAACACTACAACTCAATAACATTGCAGAATATTCTGTTTCACTACACTTTGGTCCATTGTCCATAGTTTTTAACAGTAGAAAATTGCCTCTTTCAGTTTCATGACAGTGTTTATAGACCTGCAAGTGCATGGAATATTTTCTAATACGTTCCGATACTGACACCTAGTGGCCAGTTTAAATCAGGAGATTCTGCAGAAACGAAACCGAAATTGTTTCGCTTTCCTTGTTACAGTGAATCATCATTTTACCCCCAGTTGTTTTGAACTGCACAGAGCCAGCCTGTAGCACAGCACAGTGAGCAGTGCTACTGTTTTGGTGGGTCGTAATGGCGTCTGACCAGGATGATGCAAACGTTCGTCTCGTTGATGACCTTACACCGAGGTTGCGAGAGCTGATTGAGGTGGAGCGTGTCCTGGATCATGTGAATTTGATCGAAAACGACGTAAGGGATCGGATCAGACAGAAAGCGAAGTACGAGACTAATTTAGCGGCTGTAGATCTTCTCCTATGGGCCGTCACCAAAAAGCCTCACAGCCCTGGATGGTTCAGGGCGTTTGTTGACGCGCTGGTAAATGCAGGTTTAGAAAACGCAGCGGAATACATAGAGGTGAATCACCGAAAACCTGAAGAAGACGCAGAGAATGATTACTGTGTCAAGCTTATACAGATACTGTCCCCAAGTCTTATTGAGATGAAGACTGATGATGTGTGCCATATGTGTTTCGCAAGAGAACTGCTGAGCCAAGACGACAAGGAGCTTGTAAGTACACCGTTAAAGTACTGACAATGTTTCTTTTGGGGTTGATCAGAGCCTCAGCAGCCTTTGCAGCCATTGACCACAAGATGGCAGACAAATGCACACATCTCTGTTTTCGAGCGCTGCACTTCGTTCTGATTGCATAACTCCAGTTAATATGTCATTTTATAGATAGAAGCTACAATAAAGAATAAAGGGCTCAGGAGTGGAGCCCGAGAGCTTCTGAGAGCAATCGTGAGAGGTCGACAGTGGTATTCTACATTTCTCAGTGTTCTGCGTGACACTGGACACCAGAACCTGTATGAGCTGACTGGAGGATCACCTGACTGCGACAAGCTAGGTGACTCAACTTTACTGGAGCCCACACCCGTCGCAGGGAATGCAATTTGGCTGTATTCCAACTTTATTATAGACAGTTAAAACGATTATTAATGTATAACTTTAAATGTGTGATTTTTTTTATAACATTTCTCTACAGGCTCAGATGAGAAACGGTCTTCATGTAAAGATGAACACACAGGAAGTGACGTAACAATGGAGGAGAGACCAGCAGTAGCTGAAAGAAGTGATAGCCCAGAGTTCATGGAAATCAGCGTAACAGAGAAGCCTCAGAATCAAGGTCTAACACAGCTCCTCTCTATAACAATCAGTGAAAAAATATATTTATCATGTGTCTACATGATTTTCTAAATTAGTCATAAAACACTCACATGGATCACATTTGTCAACATGGAACCTGGCCTGTGGGTTATCATGAGAAACGGAGACATTGCTTTTTGTAAGTGTAATTTATGGAGGCTTTAAAGGGATAGTTTTTTTTTTTTTAAGTGGGGTTGTATGAGGTACTTATCAATAGTAAGTGTATCTACGTACAGTAGGTAACAGTCCCTGGTAGGAGAAGCTGGTCGGAGTTCCTACACGGAAGCTAAGATAAGCACTGCTGCAGAAGGTGTCACAAGTACCACATTTAGCCACTAAAGAGTCATACATATTTAAAACATTTCAGTTTAAGTGTACGCTGTATTTTTTATTTTTGTCACCGCTTCCACTTGGCGTCAGACAGGCCTGTCCCTCAGCACAATGTCTTACTCTGCACGACAGCCCTGTATACCTACACATGCAGCGCACGGTACGTGCAGCACACGTGGTACTCTTGGCCCTGTCTGCAGAGGTACATAGCTTAGCTTCCGTGTAGACACTCCGGCTAGCTTCTCCTAACAGGGGTCGTGCTGACTGTTATCAACTGTACATAGTACACTTACTATTAGGGACGACTGCTGTGCCCATGAAACATTCCAGTGGGTTGCTATAGTAGTAGAAATGTAATGTCAGTGAGCAATTTGATCTCTATCTTTATTAGTTATTAGTATCTTTAACAAAATACTAATAATACTAATAATCCAAACAACTACTAAAGGTAGAATAGAATATAAAAAAATGACAGTGTCTAATACGCTAAAAAATGTTTAATTACTGCTTACACTCTGACGTTGTACTGACTACGGCAAACCAGTCTGCTAGTAGACAGCAGGGCTACAACGACAGGAAGTGCGCAAAATTGGAACCTCTTTATTTCTAATGCTGTAGCCTACCCTTCAGCCGTCACTGCTTAAAGTCCCTATTGTACCTCATACAACCTCACTTCAAAAAACCTGAACTATCCCTTTAAGAACTACACATTAAATCCAGTTAGTCTTTTTCGTATTGGAAAGGCAGAGACGCATATCTTACAGCAGTAGTAAGTGAATCTGTAAGTGTGCATGGAAAATACCACAAGGGATTAGTTGTGAATTTGCTCATTTGAGTGAACTGACCCTTTATCGGCTGACATTCCCAACAGAGATTTATCCCTTTCCCTTTTTTACTGTGATTTTTATACCCATGTTGATATCTTTTCAGACCTGTACGAAGGAATGATGGTTGAATCCAGACCACAGCCAAACAGCTTGGAGCGCTTGCAGCCAGGTGGGACTGCTTCATATAAATTATGCCTGTGATCTTGCTCTTGTCCTAACCCCGGTAGACCACACACGAAAAGCATAACCTAAGTCATAGGGAGAAAAAGGATGCCCTGTTGCATCATAAAGGCAGAAAGTTTGGAACATTTCTCCGTGCTGCCTGCTTGTCACCGCAGAACTTGTTCCATGTGTGTGTATCATGATAAACCACGTAGGGGTCAAAGAGGAGGGAGCCTGTGCAGAGATTCAAATAAAAACCACATGCTGGAAGTATTTGACCTAATCCTAAAGTAGTGTAAAGGAAAAGTTTAATTTTGAGTTTTAATACGCCTCTGGGCCTGCATTATGCTTCTCTTGATTGACAGCATTAGCAAGTGTGCTTATATAAAGTGCTAGTTTGGAATTTAGCGATAATAAACCCAGAGAACAGAATTGGCTCTAAAGGGGTCTCTTATTTTCTTAATATCAGGTTGTAGTACAGTTGGTCGCATTATGAGTAATCCTGTGAACACGCGAGGTCTACACAGAATGGCTTACATGTGTTATCGTTCCACCAGCCTGACTCGCATGTCCAGAATTTCTGAGCCTAGAATCTGAAACTGAAAAATAATCCTTCAGGCGTTCTGTGCGTATTGGAATGGTATTTCTGATTGTTGACTTTTCTTCTCTAATAACTTTAGCATCTGGAGTTTCAGGGGGCCACACAAGCCAGTGTTTACTCCTCATTGTTTTTCGAGCTCTAGCTCTCCGTCGGCACAGACGTGTATTTACTACCATGAAGTTGCTCGAGAGAGAGCTCTTTAACCTCTGACATACCAAGTCCTGAGAAGCAAAATTACACACTGTCTCTGTGCAGGGAAAAAAAAAAGTAACTTTCTGGGGGGAAATGCAGAACCTCAAATTGAGAGGGTGAGGTTAGCAGAGAAAGCGTGGCGGGGGTGCACATTGAGCTTGTTGACTAAGTCATGTTTTATCCCCAGCCCAGACAGAGCAATGCGTCACAGCCTTCCAGCGACTAGAAGTCTGTGAAGTGGATCATGGTAAATCTGCTGTCTTTGCAAACAGGAAAATGAGACAAAAAGCCGCCACGATAGACATGAGATGGCATGTGATGAAAGGATGCAACACTCAGAGCTGTATGCGAAACTCTGAATGGTTGAGAAAGACATGCAGAAGTTGGCTTGTGCAAGGAAACATGGGGCCTTGATTAATACTGGAAAATTTGAGGCCTCCTTTTAATGTGATTTCCAGTTTTAGATCAGTCAGACATAAAAACAGATTAAATATATTAATTTGTACTGTAACAATTAAATGGGGTGTATACATTGGCCTGCTTTGTGTGCAGGTTTTAAATCCTTTGGCGTCTGGTCTGGATTAACGAAATGGTGCATGATGATTTATAGACATGGGGCTTATAGGTGCTTCTGTTTGTGTTGTAAAGTTCAGTGTGCATAAGCGTACAGTCTGATTTTCCTTTTTAATAGCAGCATTAAAAATAAACATTCCACTACAGGGATGGAACAACAATGACAAGCCCAGTCTTTTCCTGCTGCTGATGCCTGTAATTGTGGCTTGCTGACATGGAGAGAAGTTTTGTCTGGCTGAACCTCTGCTCTGCATTACAGATGGGACTGACTCAGCTGCAGGCCCAGAAAGAGCGCATATTGTTCTTCGAGACTATCAGATGGAAGTCGCTAGACCTGCCTTGGAGGGGAAAAACATCATCATATGCCTCCCGACGGGAAGTGGTAAAACCAGAGTTGCAGTTTACATTACCAAAATACATCTGGACAGCAGGAGGGCGGAAGGGCGATCAGGGAAAGTGGTCGTCCTGGTGAACAAGGTACTGCCACACGAGTCTGGTACCTTTTTCAATCACTGTATGGCTTTGCGCTATTATGGTAACCTACATATATCCCGTTGAAAATCCAAAGAAAACATTCTATCTCAGTCAATTTGCACATGTGGGTCAGCCCACCACAAGCTACATGCCATGAGGTTTAGATATTCCCCTGCACTTTGTTACTATTTGGCCCTGCTCGGATCTGCTCAGCGCTGGAAAATCAGTCCTTACTTCATTTTGGATGAAACGTTTTTCCAGCTATAAACTTATTTAATTGAGTTTTTAGAAAGCCTGAGAAAAAGTGATGGCATGTGACTGAAGTGATCTGGTGGTGGGGGAAGAAGTAACTTGGTTGCGTTTGTGCAGAAAAGGGAGTGTCTTTTGGTTGATCCTTAAACAATCAACAACAGAATCCTCTAAATCGTTGCACATGTGAACCCTGCCCTAACCAAAGAGGAAAAAAATCCTGGTTATATTTGTGTGCCAGATTGTTGTCAACATAGCCGTAACACTGTAGTTATTGTGATCAAAAATAACTTATCAGGAACTTTGCAGTAATTAAAACAATCTTTTGTTAATTACTTGACTTGAAAGCATCATCATTATAACACTGATTGTGCTCTGGTGTCCTGCAGGTTCCCCTTGTGGAGCAGCATTATTCTGCAGAGTTCCTGCGTTTTTTGAAGCACACGTATAAAGTGGAGAGAGTCAGCGGAGACTGCCAGCACAAAATCTCCTTCACAGAGATTGTGAGGAGGAATGACGTCATCATCTGCACAGCCCAGATTCTTGAAAATTACTTGGAGAGGTCTAACAAAGGGGAGGACGAAGGGGTGAACTTGAGCGGTATGAAAACAAGAACTTTTCCTTCGCTCAGAAATGTAATTTGGCTTGAGTTTTCTTTGAAACAACATTCAAAATCAGACACAACATCCCAACCATTATTTTTTAGAACCTTTGAAAACCTTTAGTTAAAACCTGTCCAGGCTGACACCGCAGACACTGACAGCTATTGGAATAGAAAGCCACCCAGAGGACTCATAACATCTCCCCTGATAATACCTGACAGGATCTTGTCAAAGTCTTCCGGCTCTGCTGTTCACTCTTGTTGGCACTCACCAGTCCAAGGTGGAATAGCCACCTCAGTGGAACATATGCTGTTTGTTGAAACGCCTGAAAGCATTTTTTTTTTTTTCTATCTGCTGCTTTCCAGGCCACACGTCTGTTCAAGCCATCAGTGTGTGGCTGATCAAATTCACATGAGAGCTTCTATCACCCGCTGTACATCAAGCTGCCACTCTCCATACTCTCTCACCCCAGGGACAAATTTGTACCTCTCTGGTTTGACTTGTAGACGTCATTGTGAATGATTATATTCCACCTACCGTACACTTTTGTGAAATACAAAAATAAATTAAAGTTATTTAAAGATATGTTTGAAGTAGACCTTTTCCAGCGTTTGTTATTGTGTGGCTTAAACTGCTGCGTCAGGTTCCTAGAAAAGACCTGGTTTGTGTGGGTGGATCTCTCCCTTACGAGTGAAAATCCGTAAATAAATGAGTCAAAACTGGGCACCGCCTTGTTGAGAAAATTGCAATGTTTCTTTTTTTATACAATTTTGTCCCTGGATGATAATAGAGTGGGAAATGCAGAAATGTAAATGTTATTTTATAACAACGCAAGCTCTAATCTTACTGAACACTCCTGAAGTCCTATAGTAAATAACCTCATCTTATGCCTTCTGCTTCTGTGCTGTAGATCTGTCACTGATCGTGATAGATGAGTGTCACCACACTCAAAAAGGAGAGGTCTACAACCACATAATGATGCGTTACCTGAAGCAGAAACACAAGAACATAAGGCTGAAGAAGGAGCAGAAGGAGACCTCGCCCCTGCCTCAGATCCTGGGCCTGACTGCCTCGCCGGGGGTCGGGGAAGCCACAAGAATGGAGCAAGCAGAGGAGCACATACTACGCGTAAGAAACATTCTCAGCTTTATGTGTGAACCTAGGTAGACTTCAGTGAGGTACGTCTTGTCCTGTACATACCTTATTAGTTTTATCTTATTTTGCTACTTTATGACTATCAAACATACTTAAAACAGTTAGAAACTGCTGTACAGGACAAAATAAAATAGTTTACACAGTCAAATGTCTTGTTTAGCTTCGGTTGTAGCCACTAAAAGACACTCCAAGCAGTCGATTGTTCATTTTTTTCTGTATGTACATTTAGTTTAAACCCTGTTTTTTATGCTACCCAAAATTAGCATTGCAAATTATATAACAGTTAGCCTGAATTACTGAAGAACCTTGCAAACCAGGCCAGCAAAAGTTGCTCCATGAGAAGAACCAGGTGGAGGCAAAAAGCAGAAAACTCACCTCTCAAAATGGCTTATATTAAAGGCAAACTGAAACTCCTTTAAGCTTAATGTTGATATTTTACGAACCAGAAGACTTTGCTGAAGGCATTGATTTTGGTTTCATGTTCGTAGTGCCAAAAATGTGACAAGAGGAGCAAAATTAAAAAGTGCTCCCAAGTGGTTTGCGCAAGAAATTTCTGGCCTTATTTAAAATTGGAGTAGCTTGAGCAGTTGGCCGGCACTAATGTTGCTTGGAGGCTTCTTACGCAAAAACTGTAAATCCGTTACGCTTCAAAACTATATGTGAGCGAGTAGAGACATTTTCCCACGTTTTGAGGGTAAACCTTCGTGTGTAAAGTATAAAAATTGTGGGCTACAGAGCAAAACGTTGAGAAGGTTTGAAGCTGTTTTGTACGCTCCTCTCCACTCTAGTGATGATGTCACTCACTCTACCCCCGGAACATTCCGCGCAAGTCAAAGTCAAGTCGACCTTTATCTATAAAGCACATTTCATACACAGGGCAACGCAATGTACTTCACATGAAGTGAAAGGCAAACACATTATCACAAAAGTTATAATCCAAAGTCAAACTTCAGAGCAGAGAGAACAAAATGAAATAAATAAATAGTCAAATATCAATATCACAACGCTTACACACTCTCTCTCGCTCACACACACACACACACACTAAAAGTTTTAGCCATAAATTGATGACAACAGTATGGTTTTTAATATGCTTTAATCTGGGTGTTCCATTGTCTTGGGAAATAGATACTGAAAGCAGCCTCCCCTGCTTTGGAATTTGAACGTGGGATGGCCAAAAGACTACTGCCTGTGGACCTAAGAGTTCAAGCAATACACACCCATTGTAAAAACTAAAACTGTCTGATTTTTACTGATTTTATCGAAACTTAAACTTACTTAAAAAAAGTAAACTGGTTAAAATTAATACTGATGCCTCTTTATGATCTGCAAAAGCAAATGAGACCGCCAGGAAGAAAATAGAACTCTAAATACCTGTCACTGCAGCCAAAGGGTCAGTGTCCAACAATGCAATTTACAGCACACAGACTGAAAGAGCCTAGTGCTACATTCGTCAGTTATAAATAGGCAAAGCCATTTTGCCTTATAGATATGTGGGTCTGAGTTTCAATTTTCAATTTCTTTGCAAATTTTGGTAAAAAAAAACAAAGAAGTTAATCTCATTTTGATGTGTCTTTTGCGTATGTTGGGAAAGCATAATTCAATTTTGAAAATGTATGTAAACAGAAACTCTTGGCCTTTAAAATTCTGTCAGAGATTAATTAAGTTATGTTGTAACAGTGTAACTATTGTCAGCTTCACAAAAGCAGAATTTATTTAAGTGTACTTCCATTGGATTACATCACATTTTTGCCATCCTTTGTACATTAATGTATCAACCTCTTTTTCACTCCCAAACATTCACTATCTCATCTTAAAAACCTGCCCCAGTTTACTGTCGAGGATCATGTTCACCCAGCAAAGCTGTTTCCAATGTTCCACACTGCCTGTGCACTCGGGGCAGCCATAAAGTCTCCTACTGCTACAAGCTTAAATAAATTGAAAACAGCCTCTTGGCTTCAAATCTGTGTCACGCATACAGACATTCAAACTGTGTGAATCACTGAGATAGATATGTGATGTGATTGATTCTAACACTGCAAATCTGTGTCTTGTAGATTTGTGCAAACTTGGATGCTTCCAATATCATGACAAGGGGACTTGGGGAATACAAAAAGGAACAAAGGACAAAAGTTGTAACTGTTGAAGACAGAAACCAGGTATGTTTAACAGGAGATGACTCATCTTTGTCATGTATTTTATTACTACAGTCTTTTTCTAAGTAGTGTTTTGTGTTTATGCAACCAAATATTAATTTCAGGACCCCTTTGGTGATGTCATCAAGAATATCATGAATGCCATTCATACCCATGCCAATCTGAGTCCCACCTGTGACCTTGGCTCTCAGATTTATGAACAGTGGGTTGTTCAAAAAGAGCGAATAGGTGAGTACAACTCTTAATGCATTTCTTCAGAGTTAACACTGGTTCAGCTTCAGTTTTTCAATAACTTGCTGCCTGGCCTGTTGCCATCTAAAAACGTATTTCAATCCATTTTAGCGGCAACAGAGGAAGATCACAAAGTGCGGGTTTGTGCGGATCACCTTCGACAGTACAACGAGGGCCTGAATCTCAGCAACACCATCCGCATGTGTGATTCCTTCAGTTTCCTGAAGAAGTACCACGAGGAGGAGTTAAAGAGGAAGACACCAGCAGAGGAGGAGCAGATCATACAAATCACAGATACTGAGAGATTCCTCTTCAATTTGTTTAACGGTACGGTAGTGTTCAGCCCCAGTCAATTACTACCATGAAATACTTCTTGACTTCATTGTCAATGCTGTAGACTGTATGCTCTGTAGCATTTTTAATTTTTAAACTCTTTGATGAGAGTAAGATGGAAAGATCTACACCACTCATATGTGTTTGGTAAATATATTGCTAGCTGCTGGTTAGCTTAGCAAAGCATCGAGACTGGAAACAGACTGAAACAGCTAGCCTAGCTCTGTTCAAAATGTCTACTAGCCAGAACCTCTACAGTTGTTTAATATGTACAAAAGCCAAGGTGTAAAAGTTTTTACTGCTGGTTACATGCCAACCAATGTATGTTTAGGAGGAAAAGGAAAGGTTAGGCTTATAATAATGTTGTATTTGGTGAAGTTTGGCTAGCTTGTCCAGATTTTCTATGTGAGCTAAAAAATGAGGGGAGCAAGGAAACGCCAAAAACTGCAGTTCCTCAAGTGGCCACTTGAGGCTGGGTCCTAACGCGAGTCATCTCCCTTAAACCCCTAATTTAAGATATCGAACTTAGCAGCAAAAATAATTATGTTTACAGCCTAGTGCAAGAAAACGTTGACTCGAGTCCAAGTCACCAAGTCTCAAGTCCACATCTCTGATAAAGCTTCTAAATGGTATTTCAAATACAATGGGTGACAGTGGCTTGATCCACTTTGTATGTCAATGCCTTTTTCCAATCTCTTTGCTAAGCTATGCTAAGCTAACAAGCTGCTTGCTGTAGCTGTTTATTCACCAGACAGCATTATTAATAATCTCACAAAGGAGTATCACAGAGTATCTCCCAAAATGTCAAAAACTTTACCTCTGGTTTTCGATTGTATGTCTTGCAGAGAAAAAGGAAGAGTTGCAGAAGCTCACAGAGATCCCCGCTTATGAAAATGACAGCCTGTCAAAACTAAGAGTTAATATTCTGCAAGAGTTCAGCACCCGGGATGCGCCTCGTGGGATCATTTTCACCAAAACACGTCGCAGCGCCATTGCTCTAACTAACTGGATTCAGGAAAACCCGAAGTTTGCTGACATTGGAGTGAAAGCCTCGTACATCATTGGAGGAGGAGACCAGAGTGTTGTTAAACCAATGACCGCTGTGAGTGCATGTTGCATTACAAACTAAGGTACATCGTCAGTAGTGTCCTGCGATCTTGAAATTTAATTCTTGTGTTATTCAGGCAGAGCAGAAGGACGTGTTGAAAAAATTTGGCAAAGGTGAAGTCAACTTGCTGATTGCTACATCAGTGGCTGAGGAAGGTTTGGACATACCAGAGTGCAACATTGTGATACAATATGGTCTACTGACCAATGAGATTGGAATGATTCAGGTCAGTGAAGTCAGATGTCAAATGCCTTTTATCAATTATTTGTCCAGTTCTTGTAAATTGAAAAAAAATGAGCGCTTGATTCCCAATGACTGTTTAATTACCTTTTCAGACTAAAGGCAGAGGAAGAGCTGAGGGCAGCAGCTACATTCTGATCGACACCAAGAACTCTGGGGTGGCAGAAAAGGAGTGCGTCAATGAGTACCGCATTAACATGATGAACAAAGCCATTGGCAAAATCAGAGCCTTGAATCCAGAAGACTATCGCAAAAAGGTATGTTCATTTAAGTACTTTTTTGGGTCAATTAATTAAGGTTGGTGTAAGACTGTTTTTTGTTTTTTTCTTTTCATCAGGTCGAAGAGTTTCAGTTTCATTCTATAATGGAGGACAGGGTGAGAGCAACAAAAAGGAGGCAGAAAGACATAAAGAACGAGAACCCGTCTGACGTGAAGTTCAGCTGCCGCGGCTGCAGCAGGCCTGCCTGCACCGGGGAAGACATTCAGGTCATCGGAAACGTGCACAAAGTCAACGTAACATCACAGTTTAGGTATGAATTTAAATTCTGAGATGTTTAGTGACGAATTAATGCAACAACTGTTATTAAATTCTAATGATGAATTATTACGGTGGCTGACAAGGGCAATCAAGCTGCAACGGCCCTACCTGTTTCCATTAGAAGAAACAAATTCAAAAACACATGCAACGATGGAAATGAGCAGCGAATGAAAAAAAGGCCAAAACAAATGCATTAAAGCCCCTGGAAACCCAAATCCACAAAATCCTTCAGTATGTAATTTAGTGTCTTATGTACCTACCAGTATGCATCTAAAAAGTTCCAATTGGGGTTGAATTAGGCGTGGTTATGTTACTGCATTTATTATGTAATTAATTCCATGAACCAATCGTGAAATAATCAACCGCAGTTGTCCCACCCTCACAGGCGCAATAACACTTCTCAGCTCGCGATCAATCTTCCTCTCTGAGTCTGAGCTAACACGTGTCCACATACCCTGAGAAGTTTTTCAACAAGGTTTTCTAGTGGTTCTGAACGTTTACTTTCACTAAGATTTTTGTGGATACTTTATGACACACTCAACTCTGGTATCATATATGCTTTTTTGCTATTTGGAGCCGAGTTTCCAGGGCCTTTAACATCAAACGCACTGCACAGAAACACTGCAAAATCAAAAACACAAACCTAGAAAACACATGCAAAAGAAAAGTGATGCAAATCCAGTCGACACAACGGAAGTGCTCCAGGCCTGTAGGGGCGCTAGGTGTAACAGGTTATAGTATTTGCGGGACAGAGAGGGAGACGAGACAGTAAATTTATTACATATCAGAGCTTGTCAAAACTGACATTGGCTTTGCTAAAGTAACCACTGCTAAGTGTAGTTTCTGTTAGCTACCTGGCATTAGCCGTGCAGCTAGCAGTAGGCTACTTTTAGATTACTCTGCCCGGTGTTGGGCTCTGAGCACAGGGAAGTGATGGTGTTAACTCCTCTAATTAGCACAGCGGCTTCGGGAGTTTGGACGAGTTCGAGGAGTAAACACAGACACACCCCTGTACTCAGAGCCCGACAACTGGCAGAGTCAGCTGATAGTGCCAGTAGTTGGAAATCGTTTGCGCCGTTGCAGCGCGATTGCCCTTGTCGGCCACTGTAAATTATACCCTGCTTGCATAGCAAATTGTTCAATAGCCAACCAAATTTTTCTGTTTTTTTTTTCAGTGACCTTTTCATTCAGACCGAAAACACCAGACTTCAAGAGAGACTTCTAGATTATGAGACCAATGGCTTCATATCATGCAAACACTGCGGACAGGTAAATGTATTTCAGTTTTTTAGTCAGGTTTCTTCTAGTTGGGATAAAAAATAAGCTTTATGGAATGGTTTTGAAATGCATTTGCCTCTTGCTGAAAGTTAGATGAGGGGAGAAATGTAACTTTACTGTGTGCGTGTTAAATATGAAACTACAGCCATGAAGTTACAATACGACGGCATTAAGAGAGACTACTTTATGTATTGGTGAGGGTCATAGATAGGTTTCTAAACAATTAAACAAGGGAAAATGAGTCAAGACTTCCCATCAGTACTGAAATAGGTCTTTCCAAATGTGATAAACAATGAGTCAGAGAATCACATGAGATTCCAGATGATTCCAATTAATCTTTTTAAGGCCATTACTCAATATTTTTTCTCAAACTTGATCTCAGCAAACGGCACACAGCATCAATGTTGTCATTTAGTTGTGTCGTCTCTGAGTTTAGACCCACAGTACATACGCTACCTTATAAACACTTTCATGTTTGAACTTCTGATTTCCTTTGCAGAGATGGGGCTCCATGATGCTCTTCCACGGGCTCGAGTGCCCATCTCTACACGTGAAAAACTTTGTGGTGACAGTCAACGGAAAGAAGGTCAACAAATGCGTCAAGTGGAAGGACCTCGCCGTGAAGTTTTCTGATTTCGACTACGTTGAACACGCAAGACAAGTGATGCCGAGCTCAGACGATGAAGATTAATAGTCGAGCACTTACATCAGACTTAGATAAACATTGACTTATGTTGTATTCTCATCTACTGAAGCCCTTAGAGGACATGCATCCATACATTTTACTTACTCAGTTTTCCGTGATAACGAGTTATTTCTTATCGTTTTCTCGAGATCTGTAATTATTTTTCTTGTTATCTCAGGATAACAGAGCTGGTTTTCCCATTATGACGGGATAATTTTCCGGCTCGTCACTGTGATATTACAGACTATGCCATGCTGCCATTGCCCGCACTAGTGAAGTTAGCCTGTTTCTATGTTCGTTTTGTGCTTTTGCAACTCTGGGGATACAAGTTCTGATCATCTGACGTTATGGTGGTGCCACGTCATTAACGATAACAAGAAAAATAAGTTGAGATCTCGAGAAAACAAGAAATAACTCGTTATCACGGGAGTAAATATAATGTATGGGTGCATGTCCGCTAAGGGCTTCTGTACTCATCTGACCATGAGGCTTGACCAGCATATTTCACCTTCAAACTGATTCATGCAATGCTCATGATAACTGGGGCAACTGATGGTGGAGGGTTTAAGCATGTGCTGCAAACAAGTACAATATGTCTCTTTATTTTATTGGTAAAAGGCTTCTGTCATAAATATCTAAGATATAAGGTAAAAATATGCACTGTGATTGTTGGGATTCTACATGTTGAATTTAAAGATAAGTGAGCTGATACAAAGAAGAAATTATTCTTCCTCTCAAAGCTCTGTGGTCTCATGAGATGGGAGCCACTGAGCCTGTTGTGGCCCCTCAGAGCCCACCTGTCAACACACACAGACAAACAGGTGCTGGTGATTTTCCATTAAATCCAACTGTTAGTGAGTCACTACTGTTCAGCCAGTCAGGGCTTCTATTTTTAGAAATGTTCTTTAAGAATTGTTTTCCGCATACACTTAAGAAACCAGTATTGCAAGATATATGGATAATGGAGTCATAATGTTATGTCCACTTTCTGGCTTTTAATAAAATGCATGATATAATAAAAGCACTTTCTTCCTAATTACCTGTGTTAGAATCTTTTATTATGGTACTTTAATGACTGGAAAATGTGGCTAAACGTGTTTAATCGGGGTGGGAGGTGAAGCTGATGTGAAAGACTTGCGCCCTCGCTGGAAAAGCCACTTCCTAAATGCCAAGTTGTGCGCTCTTGGAAAAGTTGTGCAAGCTGCTGACTTCAGGGAGGCATCTCTGTCTGGTCTGGTCTGTCGGACTTCTTTTCAGGAATGCAGCGGGAAGTGTGAGACGCTAAAGTGGGAAGGAGCTCAGTTTTCTTGTGTTACCATTTTTAGTTTACAGCCATTGTTACGAGTTTTTGTTGTGAGAGTATGTTAACCAAGCTGCGTCTCCAAGAAGTCACTTTAAACTCAACTCCATCGACTTAACGAGGATTTTAGAGACCGAAAAGAAGCTTGACGGCGACTTCTTCCTCCTCTGCGCCATGGTCAGTAATCGATTTACCATCAGCTTCAGCAGTGGAAAAAAATATGAGTTAATACAGAAATACTCACTGTGGATAAAATGGAGAGCTCCCTGTTGGGTTAAATGATCATGAATGACTACTAAACGAGTACCTGAACGCAGCATCATCTTGTGTTGTGTGTTTTCAGATGATTTATCCCCCTGCATCTTTTGTCACCTTTCACAGGGCTGCAGCAAGGTGCTGTGGGGGGTGGTAGGGGCGGCTGTCGTCATCACGCTAATTACAATCACAGCAGTTTATTTAAGCAGTAAGTTAAAGCTCAGGCCTGTTTTTGCATGCCTTTCTGTGCGTGTGTATCTGTGCCAGGTGTGAAAATAGTCTAAAACAGCTCGTGCAACATTAAGGATGAAAATCACGTGCTATATAAATACAATTCAACAGACTTCATATATGTTTTTGCAAGTAGCTTACATGTTTTTGTCACCTGTCCTGTTTTATGTGTGTTTTTTAGTCATCTGTTAGACTTGTTACCGTGGCAAAGTTTGACAACTTGATTTAAAAGTTGCTCTGTGTGCATGCAGTGTCACAGCATGCAGCTGAAATAGCGCCACCCTGTGTACATTTTACATTTGCTCAAAATAAACGTAACATGTGCCTAATTTCAGAATCTGAAGGTGCCAAAAGGCCGTTCACCTTTGATGATTACTTCAATGACACCATTAGGTGGAGATCCTACAATTTGTACTGGATATCAGGTACACCTCTGTTATGCAGACTTGATAATAAGAGTGTAAAGAGTGTAGAAAATCTCTCACGTGTCATTTGTTATGTGTTATATCTGCAGACAAGGAGTATCTGCATAAAGCACGAGATGGGAATGTCTTCCTCCACAACGCTGAAACAAGAGCGGAGTCACTCTATTTGAGCAATTCCAGCTTTGTAATATATTTTGATAGATGAACATTCAGTTTTAAATGTTGAATATCATTTTTTTTGTCACCAAAATTTCCATAATCCTTTTCTCAAAGGCTCAAGTGGACGCCACAGATTACCTGTTGTCAGGTGATTATAAATACATCGCTTTCGAAAGCAATTACACTGAGGTGAGAAAGTGTTCCCAAGATGGGTCCGTATGACAAGATTTGACTGTGTTTGTCGCTCAAGGTTGATCTTAAACAATCTGATATTAAGAGTGTGTTTACAATCAAACAGAATTGGAGACATTCGTTCACTGCCTCGTACTCCATCTACGACAGAGAGAGTTCGTAAGTTGTCATGTTTTATTTTGAAAGGAAGTTTTTACACTGATAGTCTATTAAATTCTTACATGGATAAACCTGAATAGTTCTTAATTTACTTGGCATCAGCCTAATTAATTTCATGTTTCTTTCCAGAACATTCGTTAAGTCTGAAAGGCTTCCAACTGTTGTGCAGTACTTCACGTGGGCCCCAACAGGAAACAAATATGTAGGTTTAATCCATCAGATCTCATACGCCTGTCTTCACACTCCAGTATTGGAGTCATTTGAACATTAATGACTTTGACGTATGCTGCCTCGGTACCTGAAGGCAACATGGGAGTCATTACAGTTTGCAGTACATTTTATTTGTCATTAAATTTACCAAAAACTATAATTACTTTTTGTTTTGCAGGCCTACGTCGTGGATTACAACATTTTCTTAAAATCTGATGTCACCGCTGCAGCTGTACAAGTGACCCACAATGGGAAAAAGAATGAGATCCTTAACGGTATCCCTGACTGGGTATATGAAGGTAAGTAGTGTTTACTTTTTCAAAAATGTGTCTCTGTGTAAGGATGATGGTTACAGATTTTGTTCTCCAACCTTTTCAGAGGAAGTGTTTGCATCAAACGGGGCAATATGGTGGTCGACGACTGGCAAACTCTTGACATATGCAGAATTTAATGACACAGACGTTCACAAAGTGGAGTACTCCTTGTATGGATCTGAGCAGTATCCGGAAACAGTGGCTGTCCCATACCCAAAGGTGGGATTGTCTTGTAGAAAGTAAATGCAGTATTCTGCAATTATAACCAAAATGTATAATAATCAAGAATGTTACGTTTCATTATATTTTGTCTAGGCTGGATCGAGCCTCACCAAGGTGAAACTGTTTGTTGTTGATACCACAAATCCATCCGAACGCAAACAGGTGCTCCCCCCTGCTTCTGTCGCTTCTGGGTGTGTATAATCTTTAGTTTACATCATCCCTTAACTCATGAGGCAAATACAACATGCTCCTGTTCTGTCTGATGTGAAAATCTTGTCACCTTCTGTCGCCTTTTGCTCAGTGATCACATTTTGTGCTCGGTGACCTGGCTTACAGACGAACGCTTCGCTGTGCAGTGGCTCACAAGACAACAGAATTTTGTGGTTGTACAGATCTACGACTTTGACGGAAGCGCCTTTAGAGAAAATCAGGTAGCTGTCCGGTCAGGAGATCATGTGTGGTTTTAAAATAGATTATTTGCCGCAATAAATGTTTCAACTCTTTACAGAATTTTGAGCAAAGAAGCAAGACGGGCTGGGTGGGCCATGTAAGTAACCCAAGAGTAACCACTATCTATTGTTTATCTTCAAGTAATTTAGTATAAGACGATAAAATATCTTCTTTTTTCAGTATGTGCCCTTACCTTTATTCTTCGCTGAAGATAAGCTCAGTTTCTACAAAGTGATGAGTGACACAAAGGGCTACAAACACATCCATTATGTCAAAGATGTAAGTATTTTTTCTGTTATTATGTCATGGTATTGAGACTGCTCAGTAGCTGTCATCATGTCTTTGGCGTTGAGTGTTCACTAAGGGCATCTTGTTAAGGGCCAAGCAACACCTATTACCTCAGGGAAGTGGGAAGTCATCTTCATATCCAAATTAACAAAAGATGCCATGTGAGTGATGACGCACATTTCTGGGACAACAAAATAAACCTTAAAGATTATTTTGAAGTATAAACATGTTAATCTTATTCGTTAAAATTCTTTCCCACAGATATTTTGTGAGTAACGAGGACCAAGGAATACCCGGAAAGAGGAATCTTTACAAGTAAGGACTCGTGTTTTATGGTTTTGCTTTCACATTCCTCATATTGTTTTTTCCTTTGTGCATTTGCATGACTTGAATGAATGAGTGACGCAGGTTGCTACTTGTCTGTTCGTCAGGGTCATGATTGGAAGCAGCCCCTCGGCCCCTCAGTGCCTCACCTGCGGCCTGTATAAGGACAGGTGTCAATACAACACTGCTTACTTCAGCTTTGACGCCTCTTACTACCGAATGGACTGCTATGGTCAGTTAAACATCCACATTTCCTCTTAAGCAATGAGTCATGCACGGTGATGTGTTGGGTAACATCTGTGAACAAAAGTCACTACTAAGGTCAAATGTATGATCAACTTTTTATGCATTTTCTATTTTTGTCTTACCAGGACCTGGGTTTCCCCTCTACACACTCATGGACAACAGGGGCAAGGGTGCAGGTTCGTACACTAATGAAATGTACACTTGAAATGTTTAGTGCAATTTGCATCATTTTACAAAGTCATTTTGTGATGTTATTTTGGGTGTCATACATGCAATTTCTTCTTCTCTTTGGAATTATTCTGTACAGATTTTTATAGACTTGAACATAAGCAGGCTGAAGGGAAAAAAAGGCCTGGTTCATGGGGGTGCCAAGCGGGCCCGAGGCTGTTAGCTCTGTTGTATTTGCTACAGGCTAACACTGCTTGTGACAGAGCTGTCATAGGGGGGGGCAAGGCCCTCTGCGAACTTGACGTGCAAGGCCCTGCTCATTGACATGCATGCGCATAAATCATGTTCACACGCACATAGATATTCCAACTTCTAATGGCTAGCAATAATAATGTCAAAGGATTAAGTTCTTGTTTTAATTGAAAAGTATAAATATTTTTGATATTTGTGTATGTTTCAGAGATCTCGGTTCTTGAGGACAACAAGAAACTGGAAAATATTCTGTCAGAATTCCAAATGCCAACAATGAAGTATGGCACATTAAGGATCGCAGGATTTGGTGAGACAATACACCACTTTTTATGGATTAATTTTACAGTATCTCCATCATCATCTTAAAACAGAAACTGTTATAAAATTATTTTGGACTGAAATCTTCATGTTTGAAATATCATGTCTCTCTTTTCATTCCATAACCTTTTTTGCACACAGATCTTTGGTATCAAATGATGTTACCACCAAATTTCAAGAAGTCTAAAAAGTACCCTCTTCTTATTGATGTGTGAGTAAACAACACTCCTCAGCACTGAGTCCCAGTATGATAGACCATATTTACACGGTGGCCATGTTCCTATGACATCACGCTCAGGGTGGGAAGCTGTGATAATGTTTGACTGTTTTGTTCCCGTTTGCAAGTTGTATAAACGTCGAGAATTTTACGAATCATAATTTCACAGCTTCTCGATTGATCAGTAGCTCCAAAGACAACAGGTAGTGAAATCTAGACGATGATTTGGCTGTATTTCAAGATAAAACATGTCTGATAAGTCATTAGCTACCGTAACACAACAGCTAACGTTAGCATTTAACTACTTCTTAGCTTACAATACTGCATGATAGAGTTACACTATACAAAACGAAAGGCATAAATTTGTAGCTAACGATAATGTTAGCTAGCTATTATGTTAGCTATCAGTACTGATGTAAGCTAAGAATTTAAGGTTACCTGTTGTGACATAGCCTTAAGTAGCTAATAAGCTAAAAAAAAATGTTGTTTTACCATGAACTATGACCTGAATTTTACAGTCTATTGTTAATTTTGTTACTAAGCAATAGAGAAGCGGAGTGTGGCATCAGAGGAACATGTGCCGCCATGTGAATAGGTTCTATTCAACGAACTCATGCTAACATTCAATGATGAATGCCGTTGCTGACTTGTGCAGGTATGGCGGCCCCTGCAGCCAGCGGGTGGACTATCGTTTCAAGCTGAACTGGGGAACGTATCTCTCCAGTTCACATGGGATCATCTTCGCCAGCTTTGATGGAAGGGGAAGCGGCTACCAAGGGGATGAAATATTACACTCAATCTACAAGCGCCTCGGGACGTTTGAAGTTGAAGATCAGATAACTGCTGTGAGGTAAAGTGTGTCTGCTCTTTCAAACACCTCTGTGACAAATCTTCATATACAGTCTGTTTTCATTGTTTTCATCAGATAATAAATGACTTCTCTGTTGTAGGAAATTCATCGACATGGGATTTATCGACAAAGACAGAATAGCTATATGGGGCTGGGTAAGTTACTCAGCCTTGTTGCTCTCTCTGTGTCATACACCTATCTTTTATGTAATGTTTTTTACACTCTCTTAATGTAACCATTGATGATTTTCAGTCATATGGTGGTTACGTGACCTCGATGGCCCTGGGTGCTGGAACTGGACTCTTCAAGTGTGGAATAGCAGTTGCCCCAGTAGCCAAGTGGGAATATTATGGTTGGTACACATATATACTTAAGCATATACAACTCTAAACCACCTCTTCCTTTTCAAGCTTTGCACTCCTAAAATATTCTCAGTCTCCGCAACTACATTACCCACATTCCAATCGTAAAACCCTTCGACTATAGTCTTCACTTCCTCTTCAGTGCTGGTCATTGTTTAAAACTGGGCTAGCAACTTGAAACAAATGAATGCAGGTGGAGTTAAGGGTGACATATATGACGCCATAAAAAGCGAAATAGTCGTCAGAATAATATCCGATGGGTCATTGCAATTCAGACAACCTTTCTTTTTCACAAGGACTGTTTTCCTGCATGATAAAACCTGCTCAAATTCAACTGGTCAATAGAACTCTTTTCCAGCAACCACATATTCTACAGACTCCACAAGTAGCAAATAAACAGTTGCAGAGGTTTGTTAAGATCACTTATTTCTAATAAAAAATGAACAATCTTTTCCAAAGACTTCACCTCATACCGTCTCAAGTTAAGACATTTTTTTTTAAATAGTTAAAAATTAAAGTTAAAAGTTAAAAATACACATCATGTATTTAGACATATACAAATTAACTCCTTTAATAATATTTGGATTAAAAAAATAAATGAATAAAAAATTGTTAAATTAAATAATAGTAATTACATTTATAATAATGGTAATAATACTACTAATAAAAATACTACTTATAATACTACTACTAATAACAATGATACTACTAAAACTGCTACTAATAATAATAATGCTAAAACAATTATTATAATAATAATACTACTACAACTATGACTTCTTCTTCTAATGATAACTTGTATTTATATTAGTATTATCATTACAAATAATAAATTACAACATAAATTAAAAATATGAAAACAAATAAGTATTACATAAAATAAATACAATTATACAACAGTTAGCTCCAACCAAGTAATGTGATTGGATAAGAGGCATTTCATGAGTGGGGATATAAAGCACAACATCACTGGGACTTTTCACTCTGTGTATCACTCCGTCTCCGCCACGTGTTCTGAACGATTCATGATTAAAAAAACAGCTGATCTGTTGTAACCTGAGTGCAGGAGAATGTTTAGGTTGCTTGGCAACAAAAGTTTCAGTTAACTTGTGGAACTAGTTTGGTTGGTGGAGCAAAAAATATTCAAATATACAAATATTGTATAACTGTGTTATAAATCACAGCCGTGTTGATATTCAGTACATCACAACGTCGACTGTGATATTCCTTAAATAATGAACGCTGATATTTAATGCACATCAACTCTGAACACTTCAGTTGCATTCAATGTTAGGACAAATATTTTGAAGAAATAGCAGCATCAAATTTCCCTCGACCCCTCCTTTTTTTTTACCTTTATTACGTAAGCTTTAGCACTTACCAAAACCTGTAAACAGACTCATGCGCAAACTTGTGTCCCACATAAGGCTACTGATCTCTATAAGAATATTGCCAACTCTTTGAGCATCTGCTGCGGTGCATGTCCGTGTCTGCATGCTCTGTCCTGTGAAATTATGATATAAATTGTGTTTTACTTTGCAGATGCAGTGTACACTGAACGCTACATGGGCAAGCCAGAGGACAATTCAGACTCTTACAAAGTAAATATCATATAAGCCCGCTCAAAACTACTTACACAGTTAAGGTTTGAGATGTACAGTATGTTTATTAAAGGTGAAAAATCTCTTTTAATAATCAGAATTCCTCAGTGACGGCCAGAGCAAAGAACTTCAAAACAGTCCAGTATCTACTGGTTCACGGCACAGCGGACGGTACGTTCAGTCACATCCTCTTCCTTTCAGTTTTTGAGCATGTGGTAGCTCTATTTCTCAACAGTGTGCCAGGAAACACAGCAAAGCCTCGCACGAATGCACTCCATTTGCCTTAATGGAAACTTGAGCTTTAATGTTCAGTCACGTATTGAGAGCACTGTCTTTCCTGTGCAGACAACGTCCATTTCCAGCAGGCGGCACAGATCTCCAAAGCTCTGGTGAACGTGCAAGTGGACTTTGAGGCGATGGTAAATATTGGCTGAGGGAAGTGGGGCTAATATTGGCTTTGAATGTGTCGATTGAATGAACGTTTTAAATGGAAAAAAACTGACATGAATTATAAAGCACATATTTATGATTTAAAATATTGAGTATTGATAATATTACACGAGATTCAGCATGAGAGTCTTTCCACTAACCTTGTTTCACTTCTCATTTCAGTGGTACACTGACAAGGACCATTCACTCAGTGGATCAGCCAGCCATCACACTTACAACCTCATGAGCCACTTCCTGCAGAAATGCCTTGTTAATCCCAAATAGATGTGAAAACTGTGACCGCATTTTTATTGAACATTACCACAGCTTTTGGAGTCAGGTTCAACTCTGTACATTGTTTTTTTTTATGTGCAATGGATGTTTGAATGCTCGTACAAATGAGCACTTGTATTTTATGTGCAATTATGGAATATGTGATATTTAAGAAAATACTACAAGATTCTGCATGCATTTAGGTTTTTTTATACGTACTGTATGATGACATTCAAAAGCTGCATTGCAATGCACTGAAGTGTTGGAATATGTGTTGCAGTCATGTCCTAAAGAAAGTGGAATAAACATTCTTTTGAGATAAATATTATTTATTGTATTGGTTTATTGCAATGTTTCCATATTTCCTTTTTAAAAAGTGTTATAGCTCATTTAACGTGCAAGTAATGTGTAAAGAATACTATTTAAAATTACATAGATAGATCTGCTCTCTGTCTGTTAATGATTAAAACAAAAAACATTCCCAAACACTTTTCATGACACTCAGCTCACGTAGTCATGTTTGATTGTAGCAGCTTTTATCGCCCGTTTTGCTGTTAAACAAAGTCAAATACATTCAGCGGACTGAGACGGAAGCTGACTAATGGCTTGAGAGTAACAGAGGATACGCTGAGGTCTCAGTGACGGGGGGGAGTCACCTGGGAGATTGCTCCTCAGATCCACTATATAAGAGTGAGATGGTAAGGAGGGGAACATGAAACTGCTTTAGAAGCCAAGAGAGAAGAAGGGCATCAATCAAATTTACAATCCCTCTCTTAGAAGCTCAACAGGTGAGACTTTTTACACCTTCCTACTCTCCTTTAAAATGTCTACATCTTCTGCTGTACTGAAATATTCTCACTGTCATTTTTTCTGCCTCTTTGCTCATCTCTCAGAGGCTCAACGATGACAAGCGCTCACTCTCTGGCTGGACTCCTGCTCCTCATCATCGTCCAAAGCAGCTGGCAGGCGCCTGCTCAGGACACAGACCGGAACTCACTGTAAGTTTAACTCTCAGCTTTTTCTCATTCACTCAAAGCTCAGATCTTTTATAAGAAGTGTAGGCAGGTCTCACTCGGAGAGTTTTTTCTGGCACCAGCCTGAGCCACAGAAAAAGAGGGAATGTATGTTTAATTTCTTCAGGGATGGAAAAGGCGCGGTTACTTTAAATATATTGATTGTTGGATCAGATTTGCAACTAACTTATTTGATATTTAATTAAAACATTTTTATTCTACTGCTTTCAGACAGCAATGCCATTGACAGCTCAGAGGAGCAGCTGTTGACATTAAAGTACAGAGTACTAATGTTCTATCATTTTAAATGATTATACATCTTGATTTGTTTTATGTAAGGATGTGAATTTTGCTTCGATTTTTTAAGGCAGATATTCATTTACAGACACGTGTCAGGAAGGGGACCATTTGTGATGAGATGATGTAACTTTATGTAACTTAAATATCTTACATCTTTAGGCTATTGACTGAAAACTCCTTGCTGAACGAACCCATTGAGCTCCCAAACATGAAGAGACATTCAGAGGGAACTTTTTCCAACGACTACAGTAAATACCTGGAGACGAGAAGAGCACAAGACTTTGTCCAGTGGCTCAAGAACTCAAAAAGGAACGGGTGAGTTTGCCTGTTTTCATGCTGTGAATTATATTAAAGATAAGGAAGTCTGTAAAGTACTGCTGTTGGACATTTAAGACTCCTAAACAGGGGAACTGTTATAGCTTAGTTGGTAGAGCAGGTGCCTCATGTACAGAGGCTGCAGTTCTCGTCTCACTGATGGCAGCAACACTTCCTGTCTCTCTTCAGCTGTCCTATCTAATAAAGGTGAAAAGAAAAGTCAGTCATCAAATAAAATCAGATGTACCTAGCTTTTTGCAGCACAATTACATCCAGTTATTGTGACTTATTTATCTTAATGTGTTTCTTTCTACAGGAGTCTATTTAGACGCCACGCAGACGGCACCTACACCAGCGACGTGAGCTCCTACCTGCAGGACCAGGCAGCAAAGGAGTTCGTGACCTGGCTGAAGACTGGCCGAGGCAGAAGAGACTGAACTCACCCAGAGCTCCTTAAATAATTCAACAATTCACTCCGACTCTGTGCTGTTATGTTTCACAATCTGTACTAGCCCCCTTTTCTTGGTCATGCTATTAAATTTCGCTCATGAGAAGCTCTGTCGGCCTTCAGTGGTTGAAGGAAATGTTAAAGTGCAAAAAGTTACACGATGTCTTATTTTCATCACATCCTGTTTCATTTTTTTCATATTTTGGCATTCTTTTTCAGCCTTGTCGCATAAATTTGTAAGAATTTTTGTTATAGTTGCATTATTGATCTGAATTGCAACATGGATAATTAAGTGTGGAGGCAAGAAAACTGCTGAATTTTCTTATAATTCACATAAAAGTTAGTTTTCAATAAAGAAATGTGTACAATCTGAGTTCCCTCTCACTCTTGACAAGGCTCTACATTCATATATAATACTTTAAATTAAAGTCCATTAAGAATGCAAGAATTTTTATCAAGACTACATTTTTTTGTATAACAGAGTGGTAGATATATAGTAGAATATAAAAGCTGTTGGGCTTCTTCATCCAGGATTATTGTTAACATCAGTGTTAAATCTTGGCCGTGAACACTGTGCACCACTGGTTTTTCTGCCACACTCTCTTCTGTTTATGCAGGCAGAACAAAAATCAATAAACACTTCTCTCTCCAGGGAGAAACGTGCGCTGGGATTTCTACCAGGTAACAGGATGATGTGTGTCACCTGTCAGCTGTTCACTGGACAGGGATTTCCTGGTGATGCTAAGGGACGGCCACGCTAAATGAAAGAAAAGGAAAGCATGTCAATCAACTCGGACTCGTTGGGAACAATGACTGGGTCGACACTCTTGAGTTCCTGCTGGCGCTGAGACAAAACAGTAATTCACATGAGCCAGCAGCCTGACATGCTTTGGGATGTTTCGACTCTCTAAGCTGTCATCTGCAACACGTCAAACCATCTGTTGATTACAGAAACCTCTGCCCACTTTAGACGAAATCTACAAGGGTTATAAGTTAGACTTTAGCAGTATGTTTCTAACATGTTTACAATTTGTCAATTGACAGATAATCTTATATGTTGTTAGAGCCCAAACAGTCCTCTTTAAATCAGACAGATTAACCGCTGTGCTAAACGTTACAAACTTGGAGATGAAATGTATTGCTTGTAAAGAAGAGCTGTATGGCACTGGATTGGACATTCTGAAGACAAAATGCATTGATCAGGAGCTTTTTAAAGTTCAAGTATGTATAAGCTTCAATAAAATGCAATGAGTATAATTGTAATGATTGTGTGTAAGGTTAAATAAAGAGTGTAAATATTTCAAGTGGTGGGTGAAGAAAGCAAGCCTGTCGCTTAATTAAGTGGAGGAGTTGAGAGAGTATCTCAAGTGTATTAAGTGAAATAAACTCAAGTGACTTTGTCGAAGGTCCCATCATTGATTAATTATTTACAGGTGCTACCAGGAAACATAAACAACAACACTTTGCCAAAGAAACTATTAGCAGAAGAAACCGAGAATTAATCAACCCATAACAGCATAAATCTTCGTATCTGTTCCTGACCTTCCTCTCTAGCCTCTCACAGACTGAAAATTGAATGACATTCCTCTCCATATGCTAACATTGGCACAAACCATCCTCAACACAGAGTTTGGCATCCCAATTATTTAGAAATAAGGTTATTAGAATTAATAACTGCTAAAGGAACACACACAGACAGCCATTAATTAAAAGAAGTCAAACTCCTCACGGAATTTGAATGTATCCCACCATACGTTGTTTTTGCCATTTTGATCGCACAGCGGTATATTAAAAAGTAAATACTTAATTGATATCAGCATCTCCCCCCATCAGACGTGGTAGCGCCCTCGACCGTTGGCATGACGTCATCGAACGCTTAATACGCGGGAAAATGCGGGGCGACACCCCTACAACAGGTTTCCTTGGCAGGTAAGACTCTTTGTAGACAATGGAATTTACTTAACTCTCAGTATATGTAAACTCTGAAATGAAAGTAGAAATGAATGTATTTGAAATAACAACCCTGTTTGGCTGTCAATACTGCGCCAACCTGCTTTTAGACGGTGAAGAAGTGGGTCTGGAGGTGGGTTGATACTGTAAGTTGTCAGCTTCTGCTGTGTGCTGTGTGCTTTGGGCTAATGTTAGCTATAGCTGGCAGCTAGCTAGCATGAGTTGTGTATTGCTGTTTATAGAGTATTTTGTAAATCCACAGATGCTTTTTGTGGTGACTTTGATTTGAATTGTCGTTGTTTGGGATTGTTTTTGTACACATTTTCTATGCAATTGTTTTTCTTTTTTGGTTTAATGCACAGAATTAATTGTGCATGTGATGTACATAAATAACATTTATAAGCCTAATACAGGTATAATTGATTGTTGTGGGTGCGACCATGACAAGACAACAAGAGTGCCCTTAGAAATTTATTACATTAAAATAACATTGACAAGATAAACATAGTTCAATTGTTTCTTTAAAAATAAACCCATTGCTAGGTCTTTTTAAACTCCTCTGTATCAGGGATGTTTTATGGTTAAATACCTTTATGGTTAAGCTTTATAATTTATGATTCACTAAACTTTATACAAACATTTAGGCTAAACAGTACTATATGAGATTAATCAAATTTCCATTTACAACATGAGCGATACACTGACACCAGGAGGCAGAATTCTGTAAGTCTCATTGGTTAGTAGCAAACATATTCATTTTATTCCACAAAATATATAGATAAATAACCTCTTATATAAATAGAGTATTGACATTCTGGCGGAAAGTGCTATTGCATTTTGTTCGTAAGAGATGTTCTTATATTGCCCTTATCAATCTATTTTAAAGCCTCATTGCCATCAGTCACAATCACTTTCATCTCATCAGAATGGTACAATCATTTTATAGTAGTTTGGATATGTTTATGTATGGTTATCTATTTACTAGATCTTGATGTTACATGTCATATAAATGTCTATAAATAAGTTAAAGAATACAGAATTATTGGGAATCAGTATATAAATAGATATGAATCAGGGATATGATATGATGGTATTTCAAAAGACGAAGAATCTTACAAAATAAATACAAATAGATCTGAAACAATATCTTGAAAACAATCTCTCAGCAAGACCAACCTTACATTCTCATAGTTTACAGCCAGTGAAATAATACAGTCCGGATTTATGAGGTACAATTTGACATTAACAACACGAGAAAATAGACGGTTCATGAAGAGACAGAATATTTGTGACACATCAGAAAACACAGTTATTCACTAATTCAGAGAGATTTACATGAGTTAACTTGAAGGATGGGTAGACAGCAGAACACTATAAAGATTTGTTTATGACCACACAGAAGGGACAGTGACAAAGACGCACAACACTGTCCTCAGTCGTCTTCATTCCACTTTTCTTGTCTCGCACACCAGTGTTGTGAAATACTGTGAGCTTGGTAGTGAGCTGTTTACAAGAAGGAAAAAAGACAGGTGTTATATTAATAGATAGGCACATATTGTCATGAGTTAATCTGGTTTAGTTTTGTATTCCATTAATTTTGTTCAGATATCATTTCCTGTTTTACTTTGTCTACCGTGATGTTCTACTTTCTGTTTTTGTGTGTTTTCCTGCTTGTTTGATGATGTGCCCTGCCTTTATTGTTTTCACCTGCTCCTTGATTGACTCACCTGTGCTTGATTACCCTCCCCTGTCTATTTAGTCTTTGGCTGTGTTCGAAATGGCATACTATACTAGCAGTATGTACTGATTTGGCCAAAATATAGTATGTAGTATGCAAACAAAAGCAAAATTTACAGTATGCCAAAAATACCCAGATGTCATACTGATTTGGAAAAAATCTCCAGTATGCATTGGACCAGTCTGCCTCGCCTACTGTATCCCACAATGCAAAGCGCTGGAACGTCTTAAAGGCAGTTGAAACTTTCCAAAACTGGCACCTGGCGTTGCATACTGCAAAATAAATTTGAACAGCTCTGTACTACATACTACCAGCAAACGCAGTATGCGGTAGGGCTGCACGATATGACAGTATATATCATCAAAACGATGTGAAAGTGTCTATCCTATGAATTTTTCTATAAATCGTCTCTATCATACGTCTTTTTGACAACGCTAGACGTTCTAAGCCTTGCAAATGGGAGTGAACCTGGAGCAAACCATAGAAGGAGGCGCTGTTTATTAACATAGAGAGGGCGGACACACAACATGCAGAAAAGGACTCCGGCTCAGCCCAAGCAAAAACGGATACATATGATATATATATACATATACACATGATACATATAGTTATCATATGAAAAATCCTATATCGTGATATAGGATTTTGGCCATATCGCCCAGCCCCAGTATGCAGTATGAAGTCTATAGTTTGTAGTATGTAGTATATCGTATCCGATTTCTAACACAGCATTTGTCTTCCCCTGTCTCTGTGCCAGTTTGTCCTTCGTCAAACCTTTTGTCAAACCTTTCATCGTACTGTGTAACCTCGGTCCTTGGATTTGATTTCTCTGAGCTCTGCACAGTATGCCTTTTTGATTTGCCTTTTGTGTTTATTAAATCTCCTGAAGTCTGCAAATGATTACATTTGCATGTCTTGTACCCATTTCCTGCCCTACATTTCCTGCATTCAAAATTATACTTGAAGTAAAAAGACATACTTATAATGAGAAAAATATGCAGTATTAAATAATTCATTATGCAGAATGTTGTAACCGTGAATGTTCATACCGTCATCAGTTGTAATTAGAAGTATTTTTTAAGTCATGATCTCTGCCAACACAAAACTAACCAGATAACCTACAAGGCGTTTTGCTGTTTATTTAAATATACATAAAGTCTTACCATAATGTTTAGAGGTCTGGATTCTTTCTCAAATGTCTTAGCTGTTGGCATTCCAAGTCGTTCCAAAAGAACCTTTTGACATTTCATCAGTGATGTTGATGACGGGTATTCCTCTGTGAAAAGAGAAGCAGTGTCACAATGTACAGTTCTTCACTTTTGAACAAATAATGAACGTGTGCAGTTAAAAACTGTGTTAGCATAATGTAACTTACTTGTACCCTTCTAATGGCACTTGCACTACTCCCTCATCCTCTGCTAGTATACTCTGCTCCTCCTCCTAAAGGTTTAAAAAAGGTAAATTGAGATGCATTTGAATATTAATAACATGATATTAAGTGGACATACGCTTTGTGCTGAAATAGTTCATGGCTATTTATTTATGAAAGCAACAGTACCTCTTCAGCATCCTCAAGCTTCTTCTTCTTGCTCTCTGGCATGAGGTCATCCAGCCAGCTTAACTCTCTCTTAGTAAAGAAACAGTCCATGAGCTTCCTGATAAACACCAGAGCCAACACCTGCAGAATTAAGAAAGAATTGAAACAACCGAGTAAACAAAAAACCTGTATCCTAATAAAAGATTTTGCAGTGCTGCAGAAGTTCATGGTTGCACGTAAAACAAGAAAACTTTTTACCATCATAGGAAAAACGATGGCAGCCTTCGAGGTCTTGATGACCCAGAGCATGATCAAACAGCTGAGCTGGATGATGGTGAAAAGGTGCACCTTCCTCAGGGGAACATGCCGTAGATAGACGAAGTCAGGCTGGTGCTTACCTGGCATCCCAAACAGCATCAGACGATCAAAGAACTGGAGATAAAGAATAGTGATTAAGAATTCTTTGGCCACTTGGGGGCAGCAGAAAAGAAAATGCTGCTTGTCCACACATCCAGTAGTTAAAGAGCAATGTTAATATTCAGTTAAGCCTGTGTTTGTATCTGTCTGTTAAGCAGCTTAATGCTGAATGCTATGTTCATCAGCTAATTGATAATTGTCAAATTAAAATTGCCCTTTCAACTCTTCAGCTTTGTATAGTCTTTTAGGTCATCATTTGGCAAAAAAATATTATGCACTGCCTGAACATCAAGCACCAAAACAGATAATGTTGCTGAATGGCTGCTGGACAAACTCCATCATCTATATATCTTCTGCAAAAGCAGACCTGTGCCACAAAGTGTTTTTCCTCGCAAAAAGTATTCATCTAAAGTTAAATATATTTTTCAAACCCAATAATAGCGGTACTTAAAAGTGAAGATAAAAAGAAGTAAACAGGGCAATTAAATAATAGTCAGGTGTTTTCATAAATGCTGGGAACACACTAGAGGCCAATTAACACTTTTTATCTGGGCAGCCAGACAATATGGAGGCGAGCCCCTTTCATGGCTTGGTGAGAATTAGCTGTCGACACAGATTATCCAGTTGGAGCATCTATAATAAAAACCTTAACTACACTGAGCAACTGTCGGTCTAATCTCAGCCAATCAGATATAGAGTATATAGATATCAAAGAATTTTACCTGGATGCCTCTGAGAGATGATGCTCCCATGTAAAGGAATACTCCATACAACACAGGCATGGGGATGAACTGAGGAAAGTGTTAGTCATGAAAAGTGTCAGTAAATGCTCCATTCTAGCAAATCACTGTATTATAAAATTAACCAAAGAATATGTATTGAACATTACACAGGGAGGATTGACGTCACATTTTATAATACTGGAATTAAAATCAGACTCAAAAAACAAAGAGACAGCGTCTGACCTTCAACACAGATGTCATGAAGACAGAGCATCCCATCAGAGTGAAGATCATGAGGCCGGTGAAGCGTTGCTCTCTGATGCCGAGGAACTTGGGCTGCTCCCCTGGAGCCGAGCACTCAGACTCGAGCTTCAGGCTGTTGACGTGGGAGATGGAGAGGACAGTGGCTGCTACGAACCAGGGCAGACCCATCAAAGAGCACACGCCGAGCATCACCCCCACAATGAAGAGGTCCAAGTGGTACCCACAGCCTTTCTGAAGGGGGGAAAGCACCAGTAATTAACAGATTTTTGAAGAACTTTGAAACTATTCTAAGCTATCTTGCGAATGTGGTATGCAACCAGGCTCAAAGCCAGGATAGAAGAGCACCTTGAGTTTGTGTTCCTTCCTGTTGATGATGACGGCGGTGATCTGCTGGTCCATGAAGATGAGGATGGTGCAAAGCAGAGCTGGAACCACCGTAATGACAGCGGTCCACCAGGGGTTAGGCCCCAGTGGGTTGATGAACCAACCTCGATCATCTCTCGTTGGCTGAAAGAAAACAAAAATAATTGTTGCTGGTACTTGATAAAAAATGATCATGTATTTAGCAATTTGTTAATCAAATATTGTACATGCCTTCTTTGATGGACTTGCTCACCTTAAACACACTGGGAACCTGGAGCTTTGGAGAAGGGACCCCTAAGGCGTAGTCGACTAACACCATCGTGAGGATGGTGAAGAAAACAGCAAAGTCACTGATGATAGACCTCACCTGATAGAGAGGGAAGCATGTAAAAAATAATTCCCCATGTTTCTCTCTTGCATAATCTCTACTTGGCCACTAGAGTGCACCACTGCATTGTGCTTCATAACTAGAGCCATGTTCAGTAACTGTTGTAGCTTTATCTTCATCATTCTTGGATCATAATACCTCTGATGTTATCACAGTGAATAAAGAGAAATACCTTTGTGGGAAAGTAGTTGCTGAACTTGAACTCCTTGAGGAAGGCGGACATGAAGACGGTGGAAAAGAAAAGAATGACGCACCAGAAGAGGACATCAGGAACGTAGGGTCCATGAGGGCCGCAGGCGCTGCCCACAAACTCCCCTCGCTTTTCAATACAGTCCTACGACAAAACGCAGAGGGCAGAGTTGTTTAAATGTATCACGCTATGAGGAATACAAGAGGGATCACCAGGCTCTAGGTTTCCTCTTACAGGGTTTAGAGAACAAAAAACTTAACTGAGTACAACAAAATGTGCTTTTACAGTGATTTGCAACGAGTAATCCAATATAATCCTGCCTACATGCCCTTAATCTCTGTGTTCCGTTTCCTCCCATCTGCGAGAGCATGCCACTTTAAGGTGGAAAATCCAAACGTATTCTTTTCAATCTCTGTTTGTCTAACTTGACAATTCCTGCCGATAGACACAACATTGTATATCACCTTGATCCATTTGGGATTTTTTTTGTCATTTTTGGTTGGGGTGTTTTTGTAAATATTTTCTTCTCTTTAAGTTGGCGTTGATAGTACCTTGACCTCTAGTGCTTCCCAGTAGATTTCTGAGGCAGTGACATTGTTGATTTCCCAAAACTTCAGGGTGCCATTGGTGGGGTCAGAAGGCTCAACGCATGAACATCTGTGGAAGCACATGAACATCTGGGTGACTAAATAATCCCTCATTTGTCAGGGATTTACAGTAGCCCAAAGAAATATACTTAGTAATTATTCCTTTTTTCACTACTGTAAACAGCATATTGCGTGAGAATGAGCGTCCACATACGAGTACATGGTTAGCTTGGCCAGGTTGTTGTTCTTGTTAAAGGGATAGTGCTCTCCGAGGTGGCAAAGTTTCTCCAAGGCCTCGTAGATGAAGATGATACAGATGAGCGAGGCAAAGGCCTCCTCTGTGAAACGCGTGATGTAGCAAACGAGGGAACTTGCATCCGTAGCCACCAGCAGGATACAGAGGAAAGCTGTCCACAGACCAATACAGGTTCTCAGGGACAGGTAGGACAAGCCATACTCCCTATGTTGAGATAAAACAGGAAAACCACAGCAGGATTTTAAACCATATATATTGATTATTTACTGTTTGTAATATTGTGGATTGTAGGACGACATAATCGCAATCACATTAAATGGTCTATGCATACATCCAGGACATCTAATGATCTATAGGAAGCCAGATGTTTGAGAGCAGGTCCGCAGAACTTACTTAAGCGTAGGGCGATGTGATTACAAATGGTGCAATGTGTAGATTAAATGAACCTGAAGTCATTGGTCAATTAGTGAGATTATTTATGTGTACAGTCACATGAGAAAAAAAAACATACTTGCAGAATTTGAACAATATCTTTTCAAACACGAGCACCGGCCCCGTGCTGCCCAGGATGGTGAGGGGCTGCCCGGCGAACAGAGAGTAGGCGATTCCAGTCAGCGAGGCTCCAAACAGCGACTCAATTGCACTCTGTGGAATGGGAAAGTAAAGAGAGATTAATTAGGGATACTTACATTAAAATCATTAACATACTGAGCTACAACTGTTGTCTGGCTTAATGTACTGAGTAGATTGTACAGCGAGTCTTGGCAGAACACTGTGAACATATAGAGGGAAGGGTGGGTGATTTACTATGCGTCCTTCTGTTGCCTCGCCCAGTAGCCCTCCAAAGGTGATGACGGGAGACATGCAGGCACAGTAGAGGAACAATAAAGAGGCCACACACTGTAAACTAAAAGCATCAGTGTAGTCGGACAGGTAGTGGGGAGCCTTGCGCTTGATATCCAGAAAGAGCCCACCAAACCACCTGGAAATATAAGAAGAATTCACATGTGACATTTTCATTCTGACAGCTTTATGTAGGTGATAGATTTTTCTGTTTTTTTCCTTAACTTGCTTTCCCACCATTGCTTTCTATCCAGTGTTCAACTTTTGAGTGTGATATGATCATTTGATAGAAAAGTCTAGCTGCAAATAGATATCTGCAGGCAGGATGTTTCTATGGAAACCACTCTATCAGTGCTACTACAGAGCCCTCTGTTAGCCTTGGTATACTTTCTATTAGATACCTAAGAAACATTGTCTTTTTAAATAACACTCTTTCCCTTTGTTTTTTCCCACCTTCCAGTACGCTGTAGCTCTGGACCTCCATGGCCACCTTCCTCCTCTTCCTCTTCACCCTCTACCAGTCCATTAGGTAAAATGTTACTTTTCTTCCTCTTCTCCTGTTTAAAAAAAAACACACAGCAGTTAGGTTCTTTGTCGGGTAAAATGTCTCTCAGACATCCAAGAGAGAAGAAACGAAGGTAATCGGCCACCTGCATTTACCTGAGAAGGAACATTCTTTGGTGGCTCTATCCGTATGGATGGGTCCCACTCTCCAGGGGGAAGGACTGTCACTTGATCGAGGAATTCGTCGATCCCAGCGATCAGATCATTGCGGTCTTTAGCTTTGTAGGCGACATCATGGAAAACCTGGACACAGCAAAATATGGAAGGATGAGTAAGGCTGCTTTTCAGACTCGATCCCTGACTCAGCGCAGTGCACATGCTGCACTGTATGAGCAAGCCTTACCAAGACAGGCACATTCACTTGTACCTTATAAGCGTGTAGAACATACTATACAAACACAGACAGCACCAAGGCTATGCAATTTAAGTAAGAACCTGCTTACTTTGAAACAACAGTGTAACAATCCCTTCTTCATATAATAATAATTAAATCCACGCTTTCCAAAAAAGTGTAACAAAGTTTGGACATTCAAAGCACATCTTTTCCTCACTAATGATGGATGACAGCCTAAATCCCAGACAAAAAGGAGGACATGAGGGATGACTCATCGCCAAAAGCATGATTTCATAAAAAGCTCTGTGCGTTGTTTCATGCTGAGAAATGTTCCACCACTTCAGGAATTTGTTGAGTTCTGCTGGACTGTTAATTTATGCATAGTGCCTGCACCTCCATCTCCTCAAAACAGTCATAAATATATCCAACATAGTTAAATGCACTTTCCCTGAGTGATTCATTACCTCATCTGTCATAAGTGTTGCGATGGATCTTCCAATCTCATGATACTGAGGCCCTCTACCCAACGGCCCTAAAAGAATAAACAGAAACCTAAAAGCAAAACCAGACAGAGATTTATTAAAAGGGTCAGACTTGGTTCGGTAAATAAAATGTTTATTGTAGAAGGCTAAGGTGGATCGGTCTGCAGTCACCTTGTGGTGATGGGGACTTCAGCGAGCCCACTGAGCAACACCGCCGGTGAAAGGCGGACAAACGCCACCACCGGCTTGTTGAGAAATTCCAGCTCTCCAACTAACACGTTGCACGCCTCGGCTCCTGCTGGGATCTTCTTCATGAAATGAAGGTCTATCTGTAAGAGGACAAAGTACAGTGTACAATACAAAGACATGCCATATAAAAGGCAGTTCACACTCTTTCTGGATTACTAAATTTCTAAGCCGCTATTAGATAAAAACAATGATTAATGTTCGAAAGTGCATCAAATTTTCGAGTCTCAAATGACATTATTTGACTGGATTTACTTGAATGGTCCAGCTGTCCAAGCTTTGTCGGTCATCGGACTGAGCATTTAAATAAGTCACACGTCTTACAATACAATATTATAAAGGTTATTGATTTGTTAGTTGCATAATAATTCATACATGATGTGGTATCTTTAATTTCCCAGTTTTACATGCCTAAAAGCGTATAAATCTGACCCAGACTATGAATCTGATCCTCTTACAGTAGCTATATCTCTCTAATACAGTGTGAGTGCATTGTACAGAAAAATCTGGGTTATGGAAGGTGTTGATATTTCAGCGATAATTATGTGGAGTTGACTCGTGTTGACTGGAGTGTTGTTTGTTCCTTCATAGGGTTCGTACGGCTCGAGAGCAGCTATTCAGAACTGTCCAGGAGAATGTCATTTGGTTTCATTCAATTTGTAGGTCCTCTAAAAATACTGCCCGGAAAGAAGAGCATATTTTCATAACTGCTTCTGTGAAGAGGACAAAGCACATGAAATGATGACCTGAACAAAAGGTTCTAGACATCATGCAACCTTTTTTCATCCCATAAGGATTTTGCATTGTGTGGTTATATCAGTGCTGAATGATTTTTATAATACTTAACATGGTTATAATCCTAATCCTTACTAGATGACCTCTCCATTAGAAATACCAACAATGACCTCCCGTTTATTGTTCGAAAGACATAAATAACTCCTCTCATATCACAAGTGTCATAACCTTTTAACCTTTTTAGAATTAGTGGTGCATTACAATTACATTTAAGTACTCTACCATAGCCAGACAGTGCCACATTATAATACCCACTCTGATAAAAGTGCTATCAGTCTCTTTACATTAAGTGTAGGTATCAAAACATAAAAATACACGATATGAAATACCATTATTTACAATTGACTTAAGTTACATCATTGATTGCCAACTACAATTTAGGTATAATAATTAATGTGCTGAAAAATGCCCCATGAGTACTGTTTATATATTATACAAAAGTTAGTTCAGACCAAGTAATCTGATTGGATAAGAGGCATTCCATGAGTGCTGATATCTGTGTCCCAATCCAGGGGCTGCAGCCTTTGAAGGACGGTTGCAATACTGAAGCGTGTCAAAGGCTGTCCCAATTCGAAGGCTCCTTCAAATGAGGCCAACAACTGCGTCCGGCCGTTTCCCCAAATTATCTTAAAAATAATAGGTTAACTTAGACAACGTTAGTTATGCTAGCTAGGTAGCCCGCTAGCTACCTGTTGCTAGGTGACAGGAGCGGCGTTTGGTGACGCAAGGGTAGACCAGACCGTCTCATTTCAGTTTGGCTTTATTGGTCTACACAGGCTATCAATGGAGCATCCTCTGTGGACCGCCTCCTTCGAAGGCTGCATCCCCTGGATTGGGACACAGCTATGGTGCACAACATCACTGGGACTTTTCACTCTTTGTATCACTCCGCCTCTGCCAGGTGTTCTGAATATTGTTAATTAACATTACAGCAGACCATGTATGTCCTAGATTAATCAAGCTGGTACCTCTGAATCACACATCAAACTCTTATTTCACTGGTTGATGATCAATGAAAACATACTGATAAATGTACATGATTAAAAAAACAGCTGATCTGTGGTAACCTGTAGACTCAGAGTGCAGGAGAATGTTTGGGTTGCTTGGCAACAACAGTCCAGTTTCAGTTAAGTTGTGGAAGTAGTTGAGCAAAAATAATAGCTGTTGCTGATTATTACTGTTTACTTTAATTTGTCGCTAGAATAACTGTTGTATAAAAGCAATATCACACTCAACGTTGTGATGTTATGCTGAATATCAGCACAGCTGTGATTCGGTCGCAGGTTTGAATTGTCAGAGATACATTTTAGATATTATGTAGTATTCTATCTTTAACAATCATCATATTGTTTATTCTGAAGTATGCAGGTGAAATCTTACTTGCAAATGAACTACTTGATATGCGTGTCAAATAAAGTGCACAGTTCTGTATTGATGCGTGTGTATACTTCACCTTGCTGAAGTCCACAGAACTGTTCTCTCTACTCATATCTGCTTTCCCGTCCAAGTGAGACTGGGAGGCTGTCATCTGACCTGGATCATCCAGACAAAGAATGATAAAAAAAAAAAAAATGATTCTGAATTTCAGCAACTGATGATGAAAAATGAGAGTTAAGATCACACATGGATCACAGAAGCTTGCTTGTAGCGGAGCTGTCACACCATTATAGCTTTTAATACTCTTACAAGGCATGACGAGGAGCTACTCAGAGATTGCTGCTTTTAAAAAATAAGCATGAAAATTTTCAATATGTGCCACAAAGACTTCTCGTAAACAAGCAAATGATTTAGCAAAGTGTTTGGTGTGTTCTGCGTAACTAATTTTGTCATGAGGAATTTTGGCAAACCTGAAGCTCTTCAAATGTAGTTGGCAATGACACGGGCAAGAAACGCTTCCAAACACAAGCCGGTCAGCTGCTAAATTTAGCCCAGAGATTTAACCAAATAGCTATTGTACTGTTAAGATCAACAGCAAACAAGAATGTTCATTTATAGAATGTACTTTTGAACATTGGTTGTTAATCTTTAAACAACTTCAAATCAACAAAAGCAACCTATTTTGGGTTGCCAGCATCAACACAAATCATGCGAACACCCCCCTCTACAATATGTTATTTAAGTATAAGCTGGAAAGGGGGCATGGGTGTGCTGCATAAACCGGCACCTGTTGACTTCAGTTGGGCTGTGGCAGGTGGGTGGGCAGATGGTGGGTGTTTGATGGAATCAGGAATGAAGAAAAGATGGGAACATGCGCAAGTTAAGACCATATGCTTATAAGACACACACATATTGCGTATTTCCTGAGTATCCACACTTAAAAACTGCTGACCACATTTAGCACAGTAGCCAGTAAAGCAGTGGCTCCTCAACCTTTTGACTTCCACGTTTATGCCTACCGCTTACACCTTGCATTTAGTGTGTCAACATATTAGGACCAGTTCAAGCAAAGACCGATTCTTCCTTTTCAAGCCGTACTCATCTCATGATCCCTCAGGTTTGACTCTTATCATAGCTCTCCATTCTCTCACCGTTCTTGTCCAGGTGGATGTCCGATGACCGTCGACCCATGTCAGCGAAGGAGCGTACTATCGGCAGGCGATTGGCCAGCTTCTTCTGGTTCTGGTGGTGGTGCCGCTTCAGCAGGGTTTCTCGCACTTTCTTCCTGAGCTCATCTCCCAGGGGTGAGTACAGCTCCTGGTGGTCCAAGACCATGTCTAAGACACACACACAGAGTTTTCCTCAGTGCAACTTAGGGCTTGGTATCGTTTAAAAGAAGATAACGTTGAAGATACCAGTACCAATATCAGCGTCCTTTATAGTGATATTAATACCAATAGAGCGCTTTATTTGATAACCAGGAAAGCATCCACTTGCATCGTTACATATAGACTGCAAATAGTCCCTCCCTTACTACAGAAGAAGACACGCATTTCTCCCCCTGAATTTCAGGGTTCAGTGAAGTATTTGTATTCACTTTTCGATTATTATTTTTATGTCTTAGCAATAATATCACTAGCTGTTTAATTGCATTTAACGTTACCATGTTGCACACCAAATTTTGGCCCAAGCTAACTTTAGCTTGTTAGTTTAGAGTTAGCTGGCCTTTCGTTTTTTGGCCGGACACCTAACCAAAGAATCCCTCCTGTCTTGGAAAGAAAAAGCAAGATTGGAACAGATTTCACCTGACAGACACCTCCTCCCAATTTGGTGCTCTATTTAAGCTGCGAGATTTCCTGTCTCTCCCTCTGCTCTGTCATTGCCACCACTGCCCTGCACCAGTACTGTGCGCATCCTATCAGCCCCACCACCACCCCAGCATCCACCTGCAGTCTTAGGCTAGGGGGGTTTAAGATATTATCTCATCAATCCTCAAATTTCTGCACGTAAAATAAATGCGCGAGGAGTAACGAGGTCGGAGCCGAGACGCCAAACACAAGCTGTGTTCTGCTGCTAGAATAAACATTTCAAACTATTACAAACGTGAACTCTAGTTAGTGCACAGGATAAATAGTCATATTCCTAGATTACACTGCAGCTAACAGATGTAAGGAGCACAAAGTCATGCAATGAGCTCGTAACACATTTACAAATTTAGCGCCTTTAGTGAGAAATAAGCAAAAAGCCTATTTTCCTTCAAAGGTACAAGTGAAGCTACTTCAATCAGAGGCCCTTTTTACTGTGGTTACGCCTCATAAAGCTCCGTCCTCATGCCACTTTTGTCATTTTACATTGGACCAAGCAACGCCGGCGTAAAGCCGCCCCCAGTTCGGCGGAAGCAAAACTTGCGCGAGGTGTAAACAAGCACGTCAAATACACACATGGCGTTGTTCCACCCTGCCGGCCCTGCAGTTTACACTGACTCTGTTTCGCCTCTGTTGCTACCTCTGATGCCAGCTCAGAGGCAGAATGACTTCGCTCCACCATTGTGGCTCTGTGTGTTTTACATAGAAGACGGAACGTAACAGAGGCCTAATAATCCCTCCTTGAACTGGCAGTGTAAAAAGGGCTAGTGAAAGGCCTGCCACACAGCAGTATCTCGTTTCAGTGGTTACCTGCAATTTCTTCAATACAATTAGCCCTCATATCGAGCAGCACAGTGCTGTTGATAATGCAGCTCCGCAGCTCAAACAGGCTGTGTAGAGACAGAGTGGCTACGTAGGGTTTACTCCATCGCTCTCCCCCGTCCTCCACATCCTCCTCAAACTTCAGCCACCTGTAACAGGAGAGACATGAGTACCAGTCAGAAGAGGCTAGCAGACGGCAAACTGTCCAGCCATCTGTTCTCACTGAAATAAAACTCATTCATTCTGGGTCCCTCTCTTACATTTAGCTCTAATATCTCTCAGTTCTACTAATTTACTCTCCTTCATTATTGCCTCTCACCGGGGTATCACTATAAATAAAATATGTTTGATTTTAACAGAAGCATGATTCATACGACAGAAATAAATTCTGCATCTTGATCAAAGAAGGAAAGTCACGAAAGTTAATTCCCCCAAGCAATTACAGCAATGAACTGCAATTACTTAATGCAAGAGAAACCCAAACCTGAGACACACAGCTACATCTCTCATCAGTGTAAGTGGGATCATGGGCACAACCGGTCCATTCAATCAGAGCTTTCAGTTACAACATGTAGGTCATGTGTAGATGCTTATGTTAATGACAGTACCGGGCACTTTCTCTCCACTCCGAGTCCTCTCCATCCCTCGCGCAGATTTCATCCATCTCCGTGAAGAGGTCATGAGGAATATGCTCCTCGTCTTCATCCTCAGTGCCCAGCAGGAACTGCACTCTCTGGGACGGAGTGTCTGCAAACACAAGGAACAAGATTGTATAGTTCAATTAATGAGATATGATATTTTTTTATGCTGTGATGCATTAAAGTCCATAATTGTGGCCGGTACCATAAACAGGAGACTCTCTACCCTCCACCAAGGTGAGGGCCCGGTCCCTGCTCCTCTTCTTGAGTTTGTTTCCATGATGACGGTGCCTGCGATGGCTGCGGTGCCTCGTACTGCCCAAGGGGACGTGGACCCCGATGTAGAGAGTCCTGTGGCCTAGGGACACATCCCACAGTGGTTAGAGGAGGATCAACTGCAACGTGACTGTGTGTGTGTGTGTATGTGTGTGTGTGTGTGTGTGTGTGTGTGTGTGTGTGTGTGTGTGTGTGTGTGCGCGTGTGCGCGTGTGCGCGTGCCCTATCAGAAGCTTTACAGATAATAATTCTGATTTCTCTGATCGTGGTCGAACATGAGCTTTATATTATTTATTATATATTCTGCTGAATGTTTTTACTGTGATTAATTGCTTCATAGATAATATGTAATATTCAATGCATACTGCTCCTACACTATATAATATACAATACCACACTTAGCACCTGTTATTTCTGTGCAATGAAACATTATCAGAGTTAACATTAAAAAGGTGAATGAAGTCAAGTAGTGACCTTTGGTTCTCTTAAAGGGATAACAACATTAAAGCATTGTTGGAAACGATTATTCTGACATATACAGTTTGGCATTGTTTCACTTTCAGCTTTCAGTAGATACTTGATATCGGCCGGTTCATTTCTACTAGCAATCTCGGAACCCATCGGCTATCATCTGACGAGGATGTAGCCTCTGGGAGCAACGGTGAACATGTTGGGCGTTCCAGTTTAGCCAGCGTTTAGTACAGTTCAGTTAGCATCTTGAGAAGCGACCGTGTGTTCAGATCAAAAGTGAATTCAAGGAAGTCGGGAAATTCTAAACAACTTTCATGACACAGTGTCAAGGGAATTTGTCTTAAGTTTTGACCGAGAACAGATTGTTAGCTGACCTTGCAGTTAGATGTCTGTTTATAGAGATCATTAAGAAGCGAAATCATTGTCAGATGACCGCCGATGGGAGCTGGGATCTCATCACGGCTGATTATGTTCCGCCTGCTTTTGCTCTCCACACGGACTGTTTTCCTGCATATGCCGAAGCCTACTGATGCGTGATTGGTCGACCGTACTTGGGCTACAAACGTACTACAAACGGAAGCCAGAACACTTCCTGTACTCAAATCCAGTCGCGGGCCTTTTCTACTAGCCACAATAGTCCACCATGCCACCTTCATCATAAGGTTCTGTTTGATAGGCTACATCATAAAATAGCATCTTTTACGTATAAAACTACATCAGACATTTTTTTATATTTATTGCATAATGTGAGTGCATATAGATGTAGTTCTTTGTATACCTTTTTTTAAAATGCCTCGCACATTTAGTGTCCATGTTTGTGTTTGTGCAGGTATGAGACAGCATGAGCAAGAGAGACAGAGAGAGAGAGAGAGAGCATGTCTGGGTTGTAAGTCAGCCCACACAGCTCACTGCAGTACAACATGTAGGTTTAGACAACCAGATACAGTACATACAGTGCTCTCCAGAAAGATTGGTACAGCTTTGCTGAAGTGCAGTATATTCATAACAGAAGAAGATTCTTTATTGGGGTAAGAAATTGCAAGAGCCAAACAAGGAGCGTGATGACTTCTCCTTTTATTGATCATGTTTTCAGTTCAATTCCTCACACTTAAAAAGATGAAGCCATTTGATTCACTTAACAGCTGTGAATTGCTACTTGTGTGTATAAAGACAGGGACAGCTGCAGGCCTGTATTACCCAAAGCTACTTAATCGTGCTGTTTGCATCTTTGTTGTGATTGTCCATGTTTTTCCAGTGACTGTGAAATTATTGATGCAAACTCAGCTCACCCACAGTCCTCCCACTCTGCTCTCATCTCCTTTACTTTGAAAAAGCTGTCAAGAGGAAAGCAGCAGTTGTAAGGACAGAGTAGGCGGACTCAGCCGCAGCAGTTTTTCACTGCTTGAAGCGTTTTTGTATAATACAGATGCATTCGGTGTCTTTGAGGTACCTTCAAGATCTTCCTGCTCAAAGTTGGTTCCTTGTTGGGATCGTGTTCCTCCTCTGTCCACCACAGCCTCATCGTCATTCTTCTGTTGGACACATAATGGCAAACAAACGCACACACAATTAAATTCTTCAAAACTAAGTCAACACAGCTGAAAGATGATACAACTTATCTTCCCTGATACTAATGTATCCTAAACATGGCAGGCAATATGTTTGTTGACCTGGTGTTGCTTCACAGTGTAGGGCATTATGAACAAACACATTATCCAGCAGAATAGTGCTGTTGCCATTGATGTCTCATCTTAAAGAGAAAAGAGTGTCATCTTAGTCCAAACAGAAAGCTTTCCATAACAGGAACAATAAATTACCCACCTACAGTAAAAGTTTTACTTGCTTCCTCTGTAATGACCCATACTATATTGTTAATGAAATCCCATCTCATTTATCCTGCTTCTTCTGCCACCCAAACTTATCCGGCTACATTGCTACATTAAACTTGTTGGAGGAGAGAGATAAACCATTTCATCAAGCTATACTCCACTTAATGAAACACTTTGTTGACTATGAGCTTTGATATGATGTTACTAATTCGGAGCACGCAACAGGCGTGCAAGACTGATCGACATGGAGGTTATCCAAACTGGATTTCTGAATTTTTTTTTAAGGCCACATAGACACTATATAGTGACTGCAAACAGGCACTGCTAAAAGAGCATAATCCTCAGCGCAGAGCTTTTGTCAGATTACACGAGGAAATACCGAACGGTCCAACAAATTCTACAGAGCCACCAAGCAGATAGGTTTACCGATCATAATTACTGAGCAACTGTTCCACATATGACAAAAGCAAATAGGCGGTTAATGACGAACAGATATATTTTATGACAGCTCAACTAAAGACCTGCAGCAGGAAATGCCGTCATTCCCATAGCACGAGATGGCTTAGTCCGCATGCATGTGCTTGATTAGAGTCTGATCACTGGGAGAATTCTGTGGTGTGTGAACGTTGGTCTGCTTATGTAACACTTGTGAAAGAAGATGAGAGGGAGTAGGTGGTAAGAGAGAATCTGTAGAACCAAAAGAAATCATTATTTTCCATTTAACAATGCACGAAAAGCTAAAGCCCACTACTTGTTTTGAGCTCTTTTATGAAAACTCTGTGGGATTCATTGAAGTTGCAGCTTGTCAACATTACTCAGATGAATTCTGAATTAAACACCAACACACTGTCACAACTTGGCATGAACATTCACAGCTAAATTGTACCGCTTCAAGCAGAGTTAATGAAGGAAGCTAATGAAGGTGGCTAATGAAGGCACCAGACAGTACAAAAGTGTCATGACCAGTTTGGGGAGGAATATAAAGAGACTATAGTGGGTTAGAGAAAAGTCACTGATCACGACCCACTTCTTCTGTCTGTACTGGAAAAAACTCAACAGCCCACTCACAACCTGTGAATGTGGCATCATGGTGCAGATGGGGAAAGGCAGAACATTTAGAAGCAAATCTGGGAAAATGTTTAAAGAAAAATAGGAAGTAAAAAACATTTGTCTTTTTAATCTAGTTTACTTTTGACCATAGCCGAATATTTTAGTCCAAAAACTTTACCCTAAAGGTCCGGTCATGTCTTCTCCAGCTAATTAGGTCATGCGTTTTCTTTAATTCAATCATTATTTCCTGTTTTAATTTGTGGTACTCACTCATCTTATTTCAGACCCTTAACTTTCGGTGGGGCAGCGCTCCTGGCGACCTAGTGCTGCTGCCGTATTATCTTAATACTGTTTTGTTTTTTTTGCACAATCTCTCTGAGTAGTGCGTCCTGTTTCTCCCTGTGAGTTCCACTTGTTACTGTACAAACTGACCACAAAATTGCACTCTGGACTTCAAGCTCAAAGAAGCAGACTCCACCATTATGAGGAAAACTTGGGTCAATCTGCTTGGGAGTAAGGGAATTCTGTGTTTGGCATGATAAGCATCCATAGACAGCCAGGTTAGCAGTCTGGCCGACCAGCTCCGACGGCTTATGACTTGCCTTTATCCTCTCAATACAATCCCGGTTGTTCCAGTTCCCAATCTTGATCCAGATTCCGATCCCAGCACTGCTTCAGTTACAGTTCCAATTTGCATTCCAGCAACTTGTCTTTTTAGTTCCTGTTTGTCTGGACAAGAGCGTTTTTTACAGAGACTCTGTGAGTTTCCGTCTTTCTTGGTGCAGTGCAGGCTTCACTTGGAACCACCAGTTGGAACACGCCTACACCCTTGTTCATGTCTTTTCAATTAAGACTTAATGACTCCACCAAAGACTCCTTGGCCCTTTAAGAGCTGCCCTCAGACCTACCTAGTCCTAGTATGTCTACTGACCCCTCAGCACCCTCTAGAGCCCGGGAGGAACCCATGCAGTTGGAAAGAGCCAGGCTCATACCATAAGATTGACAGCCCTGTCTATGGAAAGGTACGTGGTTTTACTACTCCTAGCTTGGCAAGTTCTTGTCTTTATGTCCAGTAAAAGACAAGGCTTGTCAGTACAAAGGAGGGCATTTGTAAGCCAAACAACTTCCTCCCCTCCACCTGCTTCCGATCAGTTTCTACCAAGGAGCCCTCTCAGACCCCTTATCCTCTGCTCCTGTGCCTCCCGTTTTCAGATCTCCTCCTGCTTAACCGGACCTAGCCAATGTCTCCTCCTGTTACCTTGAACTAACAGAGCTTTTAAAGGCTTATGCCACCTCTCTGCCACACAGTCCTATGACTGTGCTAGTGACCTACTCCCCAAAGTATGCCCTTACTCTCTGAGCTCCAGAGAGAGGGCTTCTCCATCGTGGACAATAAAGACTAGTCTCTCTTATCTTCATTGTTTACCATGGCCTAAATAGTAATATCACCAAGAAGAAGCAGTTCCCCTTCCTCTTATTTTGTCTACATTTGAACTGTTTTTTTTATCAGGTTAGATCAACAACCCAAGCTGTCATCAAGCTGCCATTATTAGTACTTTGAAATACCCTTTAGATCCACCAATGTACCAGCTCTCTTCAGGCCTTAGTGAACCATGTTCACGCTGACATGCTGAACCAGTTTTGTTTTCATGTACTTGGTCAACATCCCCATTGCCTCTGCTGATGAAGACCCGCCATTCAGCATGTTCACCAGGTCCTGCAGCATCTCTTCCCATCCCAGTTCTTCATCTAGGATGGGAAGTGCAAATTCCATGGCTCTACCGTCCATTCATTGGATTCATTGTCTCCCAGAACTACTAATCCAGATAGACTCAATGAAGTTTGTGCAGCAGCTAATTGGCCCAAGCCCACTAGCTGAAAGCATGCACCAAGTTTCATTGGGCTCCCCCAGGCAGATCAGGCGTTACGTGGGCCAAGAAAGAGCTTCCTCTCTGCACCCATCCTCATTCTCCCAGATCACCAAAAGCAGTTCATTGAGAAGGTGGATGCTTTGGATGAGGGCATCTGAGCTGTCCTCTCTCAGCATTTCCTGGCTCCTTGGAGCCCTGGAGGCAAAGGCTGGATGGGACTGACAGGCTATTCTTGGTTTGGACCAGCCTCAAGAGCTTAGAGTACATCAGGACGGCCAAGCAGCTCAACGCTGAACAAGCCAGGTGGGCCCTTTTTTATCATTTTCGATTTACCCTGTCTAACCCTGGGTTTAAGAACCTGAAGCCTGATGGTCCGGTTAGTCATCTCCCTGGATTTTGTCCCAGGGTTACCACCCTTCGAAGGTAACGTCAACAGTCCTGGATTGCCAGGTAAATCAACTGCCATTGCTACACATCACAGTTAGTATGGGTAAAAAGCAGATGGATCCAATAAGTACATTGTACATTTTAATCATTTATCTGATAAAACTATATATGCATAATAAGGTCTCTTTCCGTAAATCCAAGCACAACAGCTGGGAAATAAAAGCAAAAGAAACATACTGCTGCCTTTATCTCTGGAAATAATTCTGCAGGATTAACACTGTATCCTGGAAATTAAACGCTGATTTAAAGCATTTATTGAAGTAGTTTTTTTATCCTGAGAGCTTGCTTGGTATTAGCTTTTCCCTGTGCCATCTTGACCACCAGTTGACCATCGAGGCATTACGATAATGAAGGGCACTGCTGTTCACAGCTGCAGTGCCACATGGGCAATCCAGGCCACGAGGCTGATGTTGGTAATCTGTCTACAAATACACAGGGCATGGATACTTGCTCAGATTAAACCGCCAGTAGCTAAAACACAAGCCACATTAGCCCATATTAAATGTGTTTGTGCTTGAATACAATGGTTAAATTTTTTTTTACCATTTGTAACCCACATTTCTGAGTACTGAACTTACTCAGCACAAAAGAGATCAATGTGGATTCAACTGTGGATTAATTTAAATTTATGAACAACAAAAACTTAATTTTGCACCTATTCACATAAACATAACAATAATACCCTTAATTACATACACTAAGCACAGATTTTCATTCCCCAATGACATCTATGGAAGACTTGTGCAAAGGGACAATGTTACATTTCACCATTCTCTACAAGTCAGTATTTTTTACAGCCCAGCCCCGGATGGTGTCAGTAGTTCTTCCATCATACGCTTCCTCCCTCAGCCCCATGAGGCAATTCTTTTCCCCTTTCCTAGAAAGTTTATGACCGCAAGCCAAATTATTTGATATCCCTCTTGGATGCAATAAATTCTGTGTCTAGACAAAGCTGCAGAATTTTGAGGGATGGGATAAGCACACAAGAAGATCCTTTGCCTGGTGGATTGCGAGACAAGACATAAGGTGTGATGTGGAAGAGAACTTATGGCCGAATGAAGAAGACGGGGTTCACTTCCACAAGCTGAGATGTAAACATAAAACCATGAAAGATTGATCTACTAATTCAGACCAAGATCAGATCAAGAAACTTGGTTATCTACACAAAGAAGGTTGAAAAGAAGAAGCAGAACTCAAAGAAAACCTCAAGTATACTAATGGTTGTGTAACTCCCAAGCAAAACTAAACCAACTGCTGTTTTCATTTTAGACATTAATCATCTACTCACCACAAAATCCTTTTGAAGGACTGGCACATTGCACAGCTGAAGTGATATCACAGGATGTGGCACATATTTGGATCTGATCCCTACAGATGGCTGTGGCAGTTTTGGAACCATCAGTGGCAGCAATATCATTAACAGCACAGGCTTTCATGTGGCACAAAATGCACTGTAATCCTTAAATGTTTCTGCTGCAAACTTCAACAACCTGTAAGAGGACACATTAGTACTATTTATATTTCTTTCAGAGCTGCTTTTTAAGGTGTTTTGCAGCTTTGATGCCTGATTTTGGTAAACTTAACAGACATCCACCTACTAATTGCAGGAGGGATCAGTAGTGCTAAGCAGGGAAAAGCTCCTTTTTTATTTTTTGCAGATTTCCTATAATTTGACACTCATTTTAGACACTTAGCGAGAAGGGTCCCTTTCAATAATACATGAAAAAATAAGTCTTTGGGTGCACTGGTTTAGCTCAGTTAGATAGAGCAGGTTCCCCGTGTACAGAGGCTACAGTCCTTGACCCACTGATCACAGGATCGACTCCCTGGTGCATTTCATCCCCCACTCTCTCCTCCCCACATTTCCTGTCTCTCTTCAGCTGTCCTATCAAATAAAGGAAAAGACCAAAAAAGTCTTTAGAACTCGATCTCTGTTAACCAATTAACAATTTGGGGCTAGTCGAGTCTGCAAAAAGACGCAAGGTCAAAGAGTGCCCTGTGGTGCTGACAATGGTGATGACATTGGACTTTAGAAGAGCCCCTTTATCATTGCCCCATCACCATCCTGAACCACAGTTCATGTGTATGGGATCCTCAATCTCCCACGACCTAACCTAAGGTTTCATCAAAAAGGCCCAGCACTTCCTACTCCAGCGTAGGAAGTTCAACCTGTCTCAGAAGCGGCTGATCCAGCCCTACTTGGCAGTAATCCAGTCTGTTCTCCACACATCAGTCAGTGTCAGATTTGGACCACCAAAAAGGACAGGAACCGACTACAGTGGACAGTCAAGACTGCATACCAATGCCAACATTCCCTCCATTTAGGACTCAGGAAGCAACTGCAAGACCCATCATACCCTGGGGCACCACATGTTCCCAACTTCTCCCCTTTGCAGTTTTGTTGTTACAAAGCTCTGAACGCCACAACCACCAGACACAAGAACAGTTTCTTCCCACAGACCATCACTCTGAACGTGCTTACACATAAGTAGACAATATAGCTGAGCAAATAAAGGTGAAGAATACAAAGATTATTTTGAATCTGACATTAGCTTTGATGTTATGCCAGCAAAGATGAAACCCTCGTCCTACCTTATGTCTGAAGAGCCAGGGAGCCTCCGAGTTTTCAGAATGCATGAGCTTAACCTCTGTGTCCTCCGCTACTCAGATGAATAATCAGTTCAGACAGACTGAACCACGCACTGAAAGCTGAGCTCTGCAGTGCAAACTCTGGCTTCCCCTGCTTCACATCATGCCCGAGACAGGCTCAAACCCCTCCTGTTGTGTCAAACAGCTGTAATTTGTGATCGAGCATCTATCGGCAGAGTCACCAGTCACTCATCACCAGATTACAGCCGTGACATCATTGCTGAGCCCATGCAGCAGCATTAAAGACAAAGCTTCATTCATACTGTGCCGCCACTCTCATTCCGCCTTATGTGTGAAGTTAAGCTATGGATCAGCTTATGATCATCTACTCAACTTGGTCACTCCAGATGCTCCACCACATCTTTTGCTTGCACTCTTTAGGAAGTGTTTACATATCAACACCAATATACATTTGGCATTTTAGTTTCTCATTTAATCCCAATTAAAAAACTCACCAAACTTCCGCGCCCAGCTGATGAGCCAAAGGGAGAGTTGATCTGCAAGAGACAATATCAACACTTTAATTATAAGGTAGAACGGTTCGTATGCAAGAATATCTGTGTTTCTCATCAAATCCAAACATTTTTGCCCCAAATCAGATTAAGATTTACCCTGATGTGTTATTTTTAGATTCTTAAATGCTCAGTGACTACTAAGGTCAGGTTGCGACCTTGCATTTTGAAACCAAAGCCATGTGGCTCTAAAACAAGTACCAGAGCAGAGACACTCTCCGAGCCAAAAGCCTGTCAGTCTAAAACCTTCGGCTAAATGGAAAAATCTGTTTTTTGTGTAAACAGCAAATGGATAATAACAAATCTCCTCCCAAATGATCAGCAGAGACCAATAGGGACTGCCCACGTGTGTCTGAAAAGATGCCCTGAGAGACTGTATTTTGCTTTTATATCTGTATAAATGTCCAATACCCTCCCAAATAAAAATGCACAAATACTGAAGGTTTATTTTGTAGGGATGTCTGTCTGTGTGTGGGAGCTAGCTGCCTGTGAATTTGAACAGCCTGTAGCGTCACCCTGCAGAACATTTGCTGCATTTAACATGAAACTTGATTTTCAACATGTGAACACCTTATTCACTATATTTATAGGAAATCTATCAGGCGGAAAGCAATGGGACATCACTTACTCGCGCCTATAGCATATACTCTTAAAACAGCATCAAACTGAGACATAAAAGTAGAACCTGTGAAAGCCTGCTGGTTGCTTCAATTAGATTGAATAGAATTATAAATTATGTGGTATCATGATGCAAGCTGACACTGTCATTCTTGGTCACAAAGAGACGGCTCTTGTAAGGGAGTAAAACTCCACAGGTTGCTACTTTCTGTAAGAGACATATTGACCCTAACATTTTTGTATCTAAAAGATGCTTGTATTTTAAATCGCATCACAAATCACATAGATTAAGACTGCAGCCCGGATTTAAAAAAAAAAAAAAAAAAAAAGGCGTGCTAAAAATATTCTTCTAATAGGTAAATGTGTCCCCAGAGAGCAGGTGTCTTTACCGTTGGCAGCAGCGGCTCTACCTGAGCACCCTGGTCCGTCGTGTCCATCCTCCTCTCCCAGCAGCAGCTCACCGTCCCAGAGACGAGCAGAGACCTCCGCTGTGAGTGTGTGTGTGTGTAATCCCGGCAGGTGTAGCTGTGACTGAGCGACAACACAGCGGTCACATGTTTATATCATCGTCGGTCAGCAGCTTGGAGCTGATTTGCGCCCCGCATGCTGTCCTCCTCGTTCATCCAAACACGCGCATCTCCGCGAGCTGACGTGGACGCTTTTAGCTTTTGAATCAGATGCGAGGAGGCTGAAATCTGCATAAGTAAAAAACGCTGCAGAGACGATGTTTCCTGTTTTAAATGATCTTATATAATAATTTCTTTATGGGTTTATTCGACTCGGACTCTGTGGGCTGCGCAGGAAATTACGCACTCCAGCACTGCGATCTGTTAGATGTTTTCTTTTCCCCATACATTATATCCCACCTGCTTCATATATATAATGATACTTGCAGATGGGTTATTTATTTGTATTACAATATGTTTAATAAAGCTCATTTCCCCCCCTGCAACCTATAAATCGACCTTTAAATGAACTAAAGATTGAAAGCTTTAGCGGACGTACCGCTGGATCAGGCTGTGGGTGGAGAACCTAGAACAAAGGCCCATAGGGGATCAGGCTCACATTTTCAGATGAGTGATTAAATAGGATAAAAATAAAGAGCCTGAGAGAATCGTTTGATCTATTTTGTTGTTTTGTAATGTCATTGTGGAGCACTTAAATCATGTGTGGCGCACAACAACAGGGACATAGACTTACTTAAATACGCTCACACCTCCCGTGGTGATGTTGGTCCTGTAACTTAAGGGCCCTGAACGTGACACCTTACTTGTACTCTGTTGCTGGCACCCATTTACAACATTATAAGTTGGGTTTTTTTTATCAAAGTAACATGAAGTCTATGTGGGTCCAAATTAGTTACTTTCCTCGTGTGGATTTTGCAGCTTTGATCATTTTAAAAGCAGATATTCTTTATAGGCTAGTACTCAAATATGGCCATCTGGTGTAGATGTGAATGCACGCGCAGTTGAATTAAAAAATGAAATATAATTTAGCTTATTAAAAAGGCTTAATAGTCATTTTTGAAACATCCGTGCGCTTCAGATTTGATGCCTCTGGACTGGAACGACCTCCCTCAGATCGCTTTGGTCGCAGGACCTGCATTCAGTTATCGCCATCTGCTGTTTATCTGAGGGAAGGCCTGACTGTCACACACACACACACACACACACACACACACTGGCTTTATGATCAAACCCCACTCGTCTCATTGACAGCTGTGCGCCTCTGAAATTCCAATTAAGTGCGTGTTGAGTTTTTTACGCATCTGTGTTAATAACATTTCTTAACTTCATTATTTTTGTAAAGCATATTAAATACTTGCTCAAATGGTGCAATTAAAGATCTGATGATTGGGGCTTATTGGCATAAATACAGGCTGAATCATTCAAACACCGATTTAACAACAGTCAGCCAATTAAAGTTAAAATAAATTTCCTCCACATATTTTTAAACCACGTTCCGTGAGGTTTATCCTCAACACGTCTTCCTCTGTGGGTATTTTGCACATTTTCACACAGGAAATACTTTTTTTTAATGTGTCACTTTCTTTAGTTGCCCAACAGAAACGTGTCAACTTCGCAGTTTTTTTTTAAAGCGTGTGACAAAGAAAGCAAAATCCCCCTCGAAGCTTGCCAAACAAAGTCTTTGCAAGGAAATGTGAGAACAATCCTTAAAGTTTAGTGAGGAAAAAACACTAAGTGGGCCTACTTTTGAACACGTAATTTACTTGAATACTGGCGGATAAAATAGTTCCATATATACACAAAAGTCTTATTAAATTCCCAGTGCTTCCATTTTAGGAAGCAGTTATGTTTGTGCCATCTTTAATGTTTTTTGTTGTGCCATTATTGACACGTCATTAAACAGACCCTCGAATCCGCCGTTTTTTGTCTTTTGTTTTTGTTGACCAATCAGCAGGCGCACGTGAGGGCCTGGCCTTATTTTTATTTATTTATTTATTTATTTAATATGTGCGCGCAGAGGCAACACGAATGTCTCTTTTACGCATCAATAAATGTGATCCTGATAAAACAGGAAAGATAATCCACGTGATGCGTTCATGAAAAAAACAGCCAAACAAAGCGTCCAATAGGAGCGTGCTATTAAAATAATAGTTGCTTGTCCTGATGATAACATCATTTATTATGTTTCAGTCACATTACAACAGATACATTTTTCACAACAGCATTTAGCATACGGGCTATAAAAAATAACCGGCGAAATGAAAACATAAAAAAAAGACTACATTACCAACATTTATAACTTCTTTAACCACACGTATCATGAATGTAGCAGTGATCCGTAACGTCATAAACATCTGGTAACCTACAGCTTTGATAAAGTACAAAATACATTAGTTTTTTTTTTCCACTGACAGGGATTATTGTGCCAGTTTATGCTACACAAGAACATTTCATGTACAGAGTCTTCATATCTTTCTTTACTAACTGTTTTTTCAGGCTACTTAACAGAGGAGGGCTCGCTCTTCTACTTAGGAATTCTTCTAGTTTGTGTACATCCAATCACTATCACCAAATGTCCAATATTATGTACATTATATTTATATATTTTACAGTGTTTCTGACGTAGCAGTGGGCGCCCAACTCATGACAGAACAGAGCCGGAAGTAGTGGAAGAATTTACACTTTGGCCATTAACTTTTTGTCTTTTTATGTTAGATAGATAGATAGATAGATAGATCGATAGATGGATAGATAGATAGATAGATAGATAGATAGATAGATAGATAGATAGATAGATAGATTTAACTGTGAGGATAGAAACTGTAGTAACCAATGTCCTTTGTGCAGTTTTTCTCGCACTCTCGTGGCGCCAGCAGCTCAGATTTAAGAGGAGAAACTGTCTCTGAAACCGGCGTGGCAGAAGGTGAGATCCTCCTCCTTTTGGCCTGTTCAAAGATCCCAGAATCACTTGAATCGATCGACTTAATCGAGGACGGCGTTTCTATCCAGCTCGACTCTGACGTCATGTCTTTGGGTTTGGCCTCCTCCGCGCCGCCGATCGGTGACCTCTCCGTGGGGATGGAGTCTCCCTCCTCGGCCAGGTAGTTGGCTCCCGCTCTGCCCCCGAGAGAGTTAGCGGGCCAGCAGGAAAAGACCGAGCTGGATTTGCTGTTGACGCCACAGTATTGCGGCGGCGTGCGTCCTCCCCAGCCCGACGGGTCTGCGTAATAGCCAAGAGGCCGGTTGGAGCAGCCCGCAGTCGGCAGGGGAAGAGCCTTCACTCCGGCCGCCGCGTAGGACAGCAAGGTGGCCGCGTTACCGGCGAAATCCGCGGCGTCGTATGCCGAGGCAGCAAAGTCCAGTCGGTTGTTGGCAGGGGTGACAAACCATCGCTGCGGGGGGGTGGCAACAGTGGGCTCCTCGCTTTGCTGCGGGGAGAGCAAGCTGTTGCCGAGTGGGACGCTGCGCTCCGTGCCAGGACCAGTCCCCACGCCAGGGTGAAAGCGAGATTTGGCATAAGTGCTGACAAATTGGTCCTGCAGGAAAGAGCTAGGCATGGCATATCTCGCACCCGGCACGATCTGTGAACGCGGAGAGTCACCCGGTGATGGAGTTAGGCGGTCGATGTCGCAGCCTGTGTAGACACTGAAAAGATGGAGGGAAAAACAGAGAAACAATTCAGTCACTAAACAGGCTGGTTGTCCTAAAATCAAAAGCTTTCAGGTCAATCTGCGTTTCACCAGTGACTTTATTCTGTAGATTATCGCGTCTCATAAGTGAGGAAAGAGTTTGAGGACATGTATGGCATGAAGTCTCGTGTTTACGCACACAGAGAGTTGCTAAAGGCCTCCTGCCTGATACAGAGAAAAGAAAAGGTTGCATTCTTAAAAACTTCGCGTTGGTTTTGTTTCCAATCGGAATTTTACGCATCCAATTTGATTATCATTCACTTATTTTGAGTGCAAGAACTCACATAAAGGACTATTGTCATCTATAGGATATAAATGAACAAGCTAAACGAATAAACATGTTGCTCCTTGTGTGAAATATTTAGATTTCTGTTTGATAAATTGAAAATAATTTGCTTCAAATGCAGTTAATTAAAATTGAGAAAACCCCCATAATAATAATTAATAATTTGAAACCTTATGAACCCCTAATAACTTTGAGAATTAAATATTCAGCAGAATAAAACAAAATCAAAGACAACGACAATCGAATTTGATCAAAGAAAGAAACTCTTACGTGTCATAGTTGTCCCGAAATCCTTTAGCAAACGGATTGTGGTCAATTTTCAGCTGCGTAATCTGTGGAAAAAAAGATAAAGCACGGATTAGGAAAAAAAAAGTGTGTTTTTGGAGATCAGCGCGCGACAATGTCTGTCTCAGAAATAGTATTTCTTCACTATCGAGCCCTAATTTGTGCGTAAAGCTGCTCCAGCAGGATGAGGTCACCTCGTTAGATTATTCTTGATCAAATTAAATCCGTAGCTGTTTTTTTTTTCAAAATAAATCAGTAAAATATTTAAAAATGTAAAAAAAAAAATGCAGCTAATTTTTCTTAATAATATAGAAATAGCTAAATTGTACATGAGGTTTGGTTTGCTGGATATTTTCTGTGTTGTGTGAAATCTGAAGCGGCCGTACGTCGGTGTTCTGGTAGGCTGTGACTGCGATGAATTGCGTCTCTGTGAAGGTGAAAGTCTGGACTCTTCCTGGTTGGCTGGTGTCCTCTGTCCCATCCTCGTTTACTTCCACCACATGGAGCCTGGGCTGGTACTTGTGGAGAGACTGGAGGACCACCATCTGGAGATTCAATCAGAGACGCGCGTCAGGAACTCGCCTTCAAACTTTGCATGGATGATTTAAAGCAGAACACTGAACGGATTTAGCCCCATTTTATCTTTATTTTAGTATTATTGGAATAACTGTGCGCTGCTGTTATTGTGCTGCAAATAATACAGCCAATAAGATAAGAACAGTCCACATGTCCAAGCAGCAGGAAGAAAGGGAATTAATAGGAGGGGATGCATTGCTACCTCTCATGTGGTTTCACATTAACCATCATTACAAATATTTATCTCTTGAATAATTGGACATCTTACCTGCCCCGTGTTGTTGGATGCACCCTTGTTGTTTGTGAGCTTTAGCTTTCCAAACGAGATTTCTTGACGCATCCAGTGCGCACCGGTATTTGGTGAGTCCGGGTGCATATAGACCCTGTTTCCTAAAAAAAAGAATACGCAAAAAATAAAGATGAATAAAACACATTCTAAAGGTTAAATATTAAAAATAAATACCCTTTTAAAATGTGGATTTTAAACAACACACAGTGATCAAAATACAAATGATAAAACAAAGTTTTACTGTGAAATAAAACATGTAAATTGCGCAACACATGTAGGACAAAAATAAACCAAAATACCTATCACATTTGTGTCTGCTTTCCCACATGGCACCCACTTGCCTCCTTGGAATCGCCAGTGATTTGGATCAGCGAGTATTACATCCACAAATATATTGTAGTGAGCAGTTGGGTCGAGGCCAGAGATGTTGAAGCTTAAAAATGGAAACATTCGTCTGCGGGAAACGAAGGAAGACAGATTTAGAGAAAGCAGAAAAAAGTGCACAAAAATCAGATTCGATTCCCTGTTTTTGTTTTGAGATGAAGTCGTTCGTCCTTTTTATTTGGGGAAATAATGATTGAAAATGATGCACTAAAAAAATCGACTAATTCTGCAGGTGTGTGGCAGAGATGTGCGCGCACTTACCGCCCTTGCTTTGTGATGATCATCTCCGTTTGGTGCCTGTGGAACTTGAGCCACAGGGCCCTGTTGCACAGGTACACCTGCGCCTTCCCCGGCACCAGTCCCGCCTGCGCGGAGGAGAACTGGTAAAAAGCGCCTCCTTGGTACGTGTGTCCATACTGTTGCGCGTAAGGGTAGCCGGCCGCAGCGTAGCCTTGCGGGGAAGTGTTGGTCAGAAGGCTGTTGTAAGCTCCATTAGTTATGACCGGATGATGGGCCATGTAGCGGCTGGGACTTCCAATAGAGAAAGCCGGATGCGCTGGTCCATGCTGGCTCGGGTACGGGAACATGGTGGCTGCTGAGACTGACTGTGGCTGTGCGGATGGAGAAAAGATGCACCTTTCTCCTGCAGATCCATCGAAATTATGACGGATGTCAGAGACTCCGTGAAGATCAGGAGAGAGTTTGCCCCTCTGGACGTCCCCTGATGCGTCCTTGGAGTCGGGAAAATTGTCTGCCTCTGACTGATTCGTCATCTCCCTAGAGTTTTTTTTCAGAGGTGAACTTCTCTCCAGGTTGTCACTCGCGGATATAATAGGATGGTCCTGCAACGAAAGCTCTGATCCATCGGAGCTCGCAAAGCCACTGCCCACATTCATAAATTTCTTGGAGAGTTCACTCGCCGGCGAGATGCAATTCTCGACCTGCATGGCTCAATAGGAAGCCACTGTCAGCTCAACCTATATCACAAGCGTGTGCACACGCCTTTTCCAAATCTAACGCGAGGAAAACGCCTTTTGCGCCGACTTGAAGCACCGAAGGCAGCAAATTAGCCAATTGACACCATCCTGCAATCAGGAAGGATTTTCTTTCCATCACTCTGCCTTCTCTGCTAATGAAACAAGTATCGCCATTGGTTAACTCAGGGCTGTAATTTAATTAGACAGCTCTTAATTAGGACAATCTGTGGAGCGCTGTGAGCAAATGATTTGTTTGTAGTGTGACATGGGCCTATATTGGATTGAAACATATGGACTCCGAGCGTTTCTACTTATAAATGTGAAAAACAAAAACAGAAAAATTATAGATAAAAAGTATAAATGTTGTTTTCCTCTCTCGGCTGTAGCGTCAGCTGCGTTATTTACCTATTTATCCGCGTTATTTACCTATTTATGCGCCATGAGTGCCAAAGTATGTCTGCGGGAAGATATATTATTAACACACCAAAAATGACAGTCCATGACAGGCAGCGCATCTGATGCCTTAAAATGTTTGTGATATAGCGTGAAATCATGGCGTCCCACTGAAGATGTGTTTATGAGTCCCAGAGCTGCTGAATATTTAATAACGTATAAAGTTATGAACCGGAGGACTGATAGCAGGGCTGCATGTGGCAAATACATGGCACAGGAAGGAGAAGAAAACGTGCAGACTTTTTATTTAATAATATTTAGGAAATGTTGTTATAAGAAGAGTTAGAGGCTTATAAAGCCATTTTAAGGCTGCCTTATTGTTCATAATGACATCTGCAGAAGAACAAAAAATCATGTGGGATGTTTTTCCCACATTATATTCAATCAGTAGGGTTTTTTTTTATGTGAGCAAATCTTAAGTTTGTTGTTATTTCAAATTAAAACAGAAAAGAGCTCAAAGAGATCTTTCAAAGTCCCCTCTGCGGGATTATAAGACTGTCAGGAAGTTAAGACGAAATAAAGTATAAGAAATGCTGCAAAATAAAGCGACTCAGTCCTACATCATGTTTGCAGCCACCTTGCACTTGCTAACACAAGCTTCTTTTTTAATGGCTGTACTTGGATATAAAGTTCATGCCTCTCTTTTAAAAGCGTACGGTTTCGTTGGGTACGCCACTCATTTGTTATGTCTTTCTCAGGAAATATTAGAAACATTTTGAAATAAATGGCAGTCAAATACTATATCCTCAAAAACATTTCCACTTCACTGAAGTAACTCTTGCTTTAGTTTTTCTTCTGCCTGGAACAATCTCGACCAAGCAGGGGTTAGCAGCCTGGATGGAGGCCTGTTTCTTTGGCGGGCACGTCCACATCCACCCTGCATCTCTAATGAACGCCACAAATCTCTGCAGCTAACAAGAGGGGTCATTACAGTAGGGCTATAGGGTCCGGCAATCTATCCCTGCGAAACATGCAAGAACAGGCTTGTCTGAGCCTGAGCAAGAAAGAGAGGTCGCTCTCTGCTCGGCTCATTACGGGATTATGGTTCACTTCCATCACTAATCTTTAATAAGCAAAATGAGCTTGTTTTTTTTGTTGTTGTTTTTTTTTTTAAACCAATTGTTGAGCACCCGTGTAGTAGCTGGGTTTGTCTCCCTTAGGTGCCATGGTGCGTATCTATCAGGCTAAGTCCTGCCTTTCTATTGGCTCACACAGACAGTGGACATAACCAGAGAGGAGGAGGGGGGGGGGGCTGATTTGTTATGTTCACGGCCAGCCGGGTCCCTCGGGGGGGATAGTATAGTGCAGGTTAGGATCTCTGCCTGCTGCCTTGTGCAAACACACCATTGACCAGCTGAGCTGAGTACACTAGGTCCCTCTGATCTGCGTTAATGCTTTAATTTGTACACTAAAGAAATTCTATTAAATGCATGTTTAAATGTGCAGTTTTCAGTGCAGGTGGAGCATTAAAATAGATCCTGATCTCTAACAAATCTATAAGAAGCATCCCTTCATGATCTTTTACAGCTGTGCATAAAACAATCTGCTTTTTTTCCCCAAGCTGTGCATCGCCATTTTCTTATTGTTGTGCCAAAGAAACCTGCTCGCCACCTGGGTCTAATCTAATCAATGTGAATGACAAGGAGAGAAAAAGCCTGAAAGTGAGCACCAGCTTAGGGACTTTACCTAATGCCCAGCACTGTCACTTCGATGATATGATCACAGCACACAAAATGACAACAAAATTATAGCCAGCAAGGATATGGGGGACATCGTGTGCTCCTCCAGTCAGGTGAAATTGCTTTTCCCGACTATGAAATGGCTTGTCTCTTGTCGGATGGGTAAACATTTCCTTGTCAGGCCAGTAATAAGGAATGAGGCACACTGGGCTCAACTAAGAGGATAGAGCCAAGGTTATTTGGGATTCATGACAGGTAGTGGCTTATATTACAGCGGCACTAAAAATTTCATGGGAATGCATTTAAGATGGCCTTTAAGTTATTTATATGTTGTTTGCCAGACGTCACATTGCAATTTCCATCAATAAATCAAAGTGAAGGATTTCTTCCCATCTTTCCTGCCTCCTTTATTCACAGGAAAACACCAAACCTGTGTTTACCCTAAGTCTTTAATTAGCTAGCACGGCTAATCTGATTAAGCGTGGAGGGGCTTTGTGCTATGCTAACATAACTATCGCCCCCTGCGGTTAGCTGCCACCAGTGATCCGCTCTGTCACAGGGAATCAGGGTGCTCTCTGACAGAAAAAGACAGCTGGAGGCCTGCTAAGGGGCGGAGTGGACAGTTGTGGCTTTTAAACCCTTATTAGCCGTCCTCCCTGGACACACAGGGACACGCGTCCGTACGCAGAAGTGCACTCCTACACCTGCTCATTATTGATGGCCTTTAAGGCTTTTGCCCAGCCAGAACAGAGCCCACTGTGATTCTTTACCACAAAGCTCACAGCAAATTAACCTCAGGACAGGTGATCGGGATGTGCAGCGGAGATGTGAGGGACGTGGCTCCTGTGGTAAGATCGTAGTGCAGAGGTGAGTTAAACTGAAATAAATGTTGATGCATGATGGAGAAAACTCTGGCTTATTTAGCAATTTATGCTAAATATTGCTACCCATTTGAACACATCCCCAATCACATCCTTGTACTCGAACATTTCCCCGTGTTGTTTAGCTTTTATTCAACAAATAAAGACATTATTTGAATTCATTTTATTCTCTTATACCATTTGTTTCACAGTGCATTTATTCACAGTTATTGCTTTGTGATCTCACCTCAGCACCACTCACATTTTATTTACTGTCCATTATGCATTTTATTGCACAGTCCTGTGTGAAATTAACACTAACATACCACTTAATATTCCTGTTCCACACGTTAATGTAAGTTAATTCTGTCTATCAATTGTTTCTATACCTCACAGGACAATGACAGTACGCTAATAAGTAGTGAAGTATGCAGTATAATGAGAGAATGAAGCATAAGCTATCCTCCTTAAAAGAAGTAACATGATGGTATTTTAAATTAATGCGTAATTATAAATGTGTGAATTTCGTCAAATTCAGCAGCAAAGTAACACTTGTGAAACACCGTGTTCCTCTGGGAGCTACAAACCCTGAGAGTAAAGCCTACAAATGTGTATTATGTGTTTTAACAAATGGTGAGGATATAAGTTAGCAGAAAGGCTAATGTCCCTACCAAAACTTCTTTTATCACCTGCTTCTGACCCGTTATCAACTGTTTGGTTTGTTGCTAGTCCCTTTAATATTTAAAGAGGCAGTGTGACCTGCGGGGAGTGCAGCTGGGGTTTGTGACCATTTTGTTATTTCTGCTGCCATGCACTGTCAGACGTCTGCGAGTGAGGAACACGGCCACCGTCCCCAGTAAGCCCACGGCATGAAAAATTCAGACTAACTCCACTTTTTAAGCCATTTCTGATGAAAAGCACGCAGAAATGAAACTGACTTATGCCAAATGAATATCATTGAACGGCTGTGATTGTGAGGGGCTGATGTTTGTAACTTTGAAATTATTTATAAAACATCAGTTCCATTTTAAGAGTGGCCATGCCATGAAGTGTGCACTTACTCCTCTGAGGATCCTTGGAGGATTACAGAGCGATATCAGGCTTAACATGAACAATAGAGGGTCAAATCTAGTCACTTTAGCTTTGCTTTTTTTGCCTTAGACAGTATGAAAAAAAATGCATGGTTTAATCTATAAGTAGACTGACATGATTTTGAATCTTTAATCTTCAAACAACAACTCAAAAACCTGTTATCTGACGATCAGCATCCTCGATTTGGCACCTAAGTATCTTTTGATTTTATCCGGTGATACATTTGTGATTGACCTGCAACGGAAAATACACAAAAATAAAAACACAAATGCTGCACAGATCACATAAAAATGAAAATAATTCTTTGCTAAAAGAGAAAATATTTGGGGGAGAATAGGAGCAAACAGGCGACTGTCGTGTTACAAGAATAATCTTCATTAAAATCACAGGCAACAACACCAGGCCAACACGCAGCTCATTGGGAATGCAGTGTGAAAAGAGAGGCCCACAGATTATCACTCTACGTAACTCATGTTTAATTTATCCAGGAGCAATATTGTCAAGAGCCCTCGCAGTCCAAAGAACGAGACGCTGATAAAAGCTGGAAGAAAGACGAAGGGGGAGCCCAAAAATAACACACGGGCTTCGAGTAAGATGTCGTTAAAACGAGAGAGAAAGAGCACGCTGGAGAGCGGAAGCATTAGAGACGTCTCTGATATGTTTAGCACAGCTTCACAGCAGTGTAATATACCTGCTTTAGCATTGTTAATATTTCAAAAGATGACTTCTAAATGTTAAAGTGTTCACACAACAAACAGGGATGATACGCAGCACTTAACCTTTGCTCTGATTTGGAACTATTCTACGAGAAAACCTTTCAATCTTGGCATTACAAGCCAAAAAGCAACATAGTCTTACATCCGAGTATATGAAGTAACCCTCAACCAATTTCTGTCTGCTCTATGGTGTGCATTTTTTCTTCCTCCTCCTCCTCCTCCTCCTCCTCCTCCTCCCCATGGCTGAGTGAAATGGAATTGCCTCTCACATTCAAAGACAGCTCTAGGAAGGTGATAATAGAGCTACTCCCTGCTGTCTGCAGGCAGGAAATAGGAAAGTGGCATATGGGGCCAGGAACCAAATAGAGAGGAAATGTGACCAGGCAAGGGAAGGAACTAAAGGAAAGGTTAATGATCAGTTCTGAATTCTACAGGGAAAGAGAAGTTGAGAGGAAAAATAAATGTGACACGATTTATGTCTGCGCCGCTCACATCTCGGCTGTCACAAACAAACACGTGGAAAGCGCTTTATTTTCTTGGAAACTTTGCCAATTATGAGACAAGAAATAAACGTACAGATCCTTTGCTGTTCAATATGAATGTGCATAAGTATGTCACATTAAGGATATGTCACACAGTGCCTCTTCTTCACACGTATTAAGAAGATGAGAAATGCAGACAGTGCCGTATAATCAAGACAGAATCCATCTTCACAGCCTCACCAGTGTGCTCCGAGTGTGAACTACTGGCTGGTGTCCGACTGTTGCCTCTATAGCAGCCCCACACGCTCTCCGGCCTCTCCAGCAGAAACTCTTTTAAATGACCAGGAAGCTATCCGACGCTGTGCTGGGGACTAAATTAGACCTTGGACATGGTACAATGATTCATGTAAGAAAAAAGGAGGAGATAAATCATGGACGGTTTTAAAATCGTAAGTGAAAACACGGAAATTAGTGCTGGGTGTGTTGTCATTAGCAGGGAGTGAATTTGCGTGCAGATTTTCACCCTGTTACCACACCTTGGCTGAAAGAGTTTGTGCCCTTTCACCACAAAGCTGGAAACCGAGGCTTTAACTATCAGTTATGTCTGCCATAAAGAAGGAATCATTGTTGAAGCAATTTGCACTTGGTTTGAGCTGCGACTGGGCTTCTGATAACATTTATCGTACATTGTCTATTTAATTATCCGGAGGAGAGGTTGACACCAAGGAAAGAGAACGATAAAAACCTGCCTGGAAGGGTTGGATTTAAGAATCAAATGTTATGCATCCGAAAACTACACACAAGAAAATCTGATTTTATATTTATATCTTGACATTTAAAACTGGATAAAAGTATCTTCTTTAAGGGCAGAGTGTTGAAGCAACAGCTGGACATTAGACACAAAGCAACATCACACGGCGCGGCTTTCTCCAGATCTGACAGCTAGATCATTTGAAGCTGACAAGATAACACTTAAATGCAAAGGTGACATGACAGTGTCTTCGGAGCAAGATGGATCGATACTCTGCTCGGCTCGTCAGGATCTGAGCAGTGGTTCTGCAGCCATGTTGTTTTTTTTTTACGCTTGAAAATAGACTATCACTGTCTGGCACAATGTCTGGTACAATATCAATGAGCAGATTTCCTTTCTTATGTTGCGAGTGAAATATTGATATGAGTTTAACAAAACAGCTCAGGAGTCCAGAGGGGACTCAGGATACCTTTTACTTCTATTTAAGTATTAGCTAAGCCTGAATAGCATTATGCTAACCGTTGGACTTAAGCGATGTGTCAGTTCGAGGAAAGACGCGTTACACTGGAATTTCTTTATGGCTGACCAACATTAATTTTGATAAATTTAAAGTGAAACAGAGCCTCTGTGTTTATTTTAATGCCCGCTCCAGCTCTTACACAAGTAGATACAGAACGTACGTTAGCTTAAACTGCTGTAACTTTAAGCTAGCAGCAAGCGGTCTTAAAAAAAAAGATTTTTCTGTGCCGGTTCAATTAAATATATATATTAACATGTTGGGACAGACATTATAACATTTTAAAAAATAAAAATATACACAAAATAAAATGATAAATAAGGGGATGGATGAGGATTAGAAATAAGCCTGATTTACTTTTTAGAAAATACCACAGAAGAAGAAACATAGGAAGGACGGGCTCTGAACTTCAACACTTGTACATTCGTGAGTTTGAAGGTCCTCACAGTCACATATAAACCTTTACCAGGTTTATTTTGTGTAATTATGTGAACATAACAGGAGAAAATAAAGGCCTGTTACATTAAGCTACAGTTTGAGCTCAAAAATGGTCTGTAAAGTGTAATTAAAGTATCAACTGGCACAGCCGTTAAAAACAGAGATGCAGGTGACTGGAAAGTTCTATGCAAGACTGTTTGATTAAATTTCAAACTAATTAATGGTGGTAAATATGAGACTAAAATGATCAATGATCCGTCAACCCGTAGTCGCAGTCAAAAGGCGCTCGAAGAAGCCCACTTTTCCAAAACGTCCCCCAGTGAGACGGCCAAGAAGTCCCGTAGATCAGTTAGAAAAACTCGGCAACTTGCCTTGGTGACCGTCCAGGCTGCACCGACTGGCACTATCTCTATTTTTTTTCCCCCACATCTCCCGTCCACATCTATACACTTAAATAAAAAATCAAATACTATCTTTCAAATATTCAACAGTCCCTTTTTCCCTGGGAGAGGTAGGGGCGTATTGTTGAATAATGCAGCCAGACAGGGATCTCCCTGAGCTGGTCTCTACAGGCATCACTGAGCAGGTCTGATCCCACTTGAGTAGCATCTATCACGGTGACATCATCATTCACACGAGGAGATATGATCAGACAGTAGTACACTACTCTACTACTTGAGCCAACTCTAAAGCAGGCAGTGGTGTTACTCATTTAAACCAATCTACCGGCCATCTGTTGATGCTAAAATCATGGTCAGACTGCCATTTCTAAATCAAACACCATCGGTTTGCCTTTATTGCTTTCTGCTCAACGCTAACACGTATTCCAGGAGAGAAAAAAAAAAAATTGGTAGCTTGCGAGACACATATTCTCTTTTACCTTGTGTGATTCTGGTGGGTGTGTGAATGTAAAAAACCACAGGGACAAGCAGCAGAGGAAGGAAAAAACAACATCTACATGCAGCCGCAGCAGCAGCAGCAGCAGCAGCAGCAGGTCTCTAGCTCACAGATTAGGGCGCTGGGAGCACTTTGCAGGTTGTTGTCACAGGTATGACGAGGGAGAATTGCGCTTGCTATCCCCAGGTTACAAAAGGTGTGAACAAAATATGCAGCCAATTTGTTTTGTGCAGAATTAGAAGGAGGGGAACACAACATGAATATGCTTTCGTTTATATCGTACATCTTTCCTCCACGTGAGGCTTTTGTTTTCTGTTTTATCGCTGCTTTTACTACCTTTGACTGATTATAACAAATGTGCCTGGAGGTATAAATGAACACGTATGCTCTGGTTCATTTTAACTGGACAGCGAGTGACATCAAATCAACACTTAAACAACAGACACGGCATCGAAAAAAGGAAAGCCATCCAATCCAACGGGCTCAATCAAATCACAAGGACAAAGAGAGAGTGTGAGCGTTGGCACAGGAATCACTGATCTTGGGGGAATTGGCAAGACCAACAGCAAGCAAGTGTATTACATATGGCGTGCCATTTTCACAGCTTCCACAAAGAGAACACAAAAAGTGTTACATCTCACTATCTAAGATTAATAAACAACAACCCAGATATGCTGAATCTTTTGTAAGAAAATTAGAGGTAAACTGAACCGGTTGGAGACTTTTTCAGTTGAAGTCTGACATGACGAGAAGACGTGGAGTCTGAGCCGAGCAAAGGCAGCAAATGAAGCCGTCCTCCCACTAAATCTATGAGGTGTCAGTCAGGAAAGTGGCCTGCCAGGATGACTTTCAGCTCCTAATCAAGCCAGATGGTTTCTTAACACTGAATAAATGAATTGATTTGTATGTCGCGTCTCTAACAGGGTTCATATTCTTCTCCGCATGACAAAAAAGGTGGTCGGGCATGAGGATACGAGAGCTATGATCTGATGGTGAATGTCTGCAGTCCTCGCTAGCATGAGTCTGACTAACATGTTCGCAGTGTTTGTATCTGTTATGTTGATGAAGTGTTAGGACGAGGCCTTTGTCGTCACAGTTGTACACAGCTCACACCTTAAGTGTTAACTTCTGTGTCCTAACCCACTACACTTTATTACTATCATTAGATGGATTGCTGCACTTTCCCTATGGTGTGAACTGCTATCAATTATGCAGCTACCTTTTAATTATTGTATATTGTTAAAGTAGCTGCTAATGAATTGTGAAACTACTGTGTTATGGTGTGACTGTACCGGGCAATAACCAGCTACTGTACACTTAGGCTCCTTTTTCAATTAGATGCGGGTGGCGGTTTTTCAGTCATTAAGCACATTTGGTGTAAAAGGATGTCCACCTTACACTTAGCCAAAGGTGTTTCTGCAGTTGCCGTTAGCTAGCAGCAGCTCAGCCCCGACTCAAAAGCCACTGCTGCTCGTAAGAGGACTCCGAGGACAACACAAGAGTACCCACTGTGATTTTCACGGGGGATTTTGATATTCACACCTGTACAAGGTGTTGTTTGGGAGTCTGATAAGCATGTGTGAAACCGGAGGGGTGACTAGATCGGGGACCTTATTTGAAGGACCAGATCTTTTTCGATTCTATCCATCGAGAAAGGCGCTGTTGTTTTGTGTTTTCATGGATTACAATAAGAAGAAGAGACAAAAGGAAGCAGGCACGGTGTATCTTAGCTACCAGCCATGTGTCTAATTGAAGCTGCACACGGCCATATGGGCATGTGCGAAAAATAGAATGTCCAATAACTGCATAAGGATTCGAGCAGCAGCACGTGGACAAATAAAATAATTCCAACATCATTGCCAGTCATGAAGGCAGCTCATGAAATGCGGATTTATCCACCAGCTATCATACAAAATTCCACTTTACCAAGCATTGCATATACGGCTAAATCATTTCCAGACCTCATCATTACAGGATCAGAGGCTGAAAAACAAAGTGCATGAGAGTTGCTCCTCCTCTCCCTACATTGGTGATGTTCAGAGGCAGCCTGTTATTGGAGGTGTTAATTGGCAAATTCAGTACAAGTCAAGAGCATGTTCCCTGACGTCCTCGCCCAGCGAGGGCTAGGTCATTAAACCGAGAATGGATTCTTTCATGCTGCCTTAACCCTTCAATTGCAAGTTACCATTCTGCAAACATTCCCCATGCTCCATCCCACCCCCGTGTGTCGAGAAGAAAAACAACCTACACTGAATTAATGGCGACGATAAAATAACAGGAGGATGACATCTTTGGAGACTTTTTGGTTGTAGAATTATAAAAACTGGCAGTGAAATGTCTTTAAAAAGTTCAGAAGTTTATGAATATCCAAAACTACAACCCTCCACCAGTAAACATATAAAAGTAGTCTTTGCTATAGCGGCTGAACAATGGGATTCTCAGAACAATGGCCTCATCAAACCCCGCCGATCAGTGCTTTTGTGTATTGAACGAGCCTGAAATGTGAGCCTCCTTTGGGGTTCTGGGTGCGATCTCACCACTGCCTCTGTCATCACTTGCTGTGACTGCCAAATCTCTGCTCCAGAAATCAGGGTTTCTCAGACCAGCACTGCAACAAACACAAACGGGGGAGAGGGGCCGTTCTGAGACTTTGCGCGGCACATCGACGGCTTCAACACGTTTAATCGAACACAAAGTCAGCCCCAGCGCTCCTGCAACAGAGAGCACGAGGAGCCCAACGCATGGCAAGACAACTGTGAGGTGATACTCGCAGCTCGCGACGCCATGAGAGTTGGCAGTCTATCATGCCAACGGTGACCAGTGCACAGACAGTTGAATATGCTTCTCTCCTAAGTTGTTAATTATCATAATGACATTGATGTGAAGAGGCCATTGTAGCCAGGTGACCTTAATCCACTTGCTATCTCTTTGTTTTGTTTCCATTTGATTAGACCCTTTAACAATCTCCTGGTGTTGTATCTTCTTGGCAATGGCACGATCTGATAAACATTGTTTAAATATTCAGAAGAGTAATTGTTGGAAATAATGACTTGACAATGGTGCCTCATGTCTATTGTCTACTGCAATTATAAACTAATTAGTGGCAAATAAGGAAAATGTATGTTTCTTTAATAGAATTACAATATTTAAATATTATTGTTGTTGTTGTACTTATTTTTTTATTATTTATATTTTCAGCACTAATTTCTTGATATCAATTAATGTCAGAAAGTGGAGAAACTCAGATGGTATGCCTTTAAGAATAATACAATTTGTCATTGTGAATCAGTTATGTTTTATATATTATAGACACTATAAAAAAAGCCAATCAAGAAGTAAGAATAAAAACTGGTTAACATATATTCTATTAACAAAAAAAGTGACCAGATTGAATTAAAGTAGATTTTCACTCATAGTTAAAGTTTTTATGCGTCTTCAATCATCACAAATGTAAACAAACCTTCATCACATGCATCAGAAAAGATGTACGTAACAGCTCCTTCTGCTAATATACTGGATATTGCAATTTTACAACATGTGCATCCTAATGTTTTAGCATGTGGTGATGAAATGGTTTTATAATGGCTTTGCGTGATACAAGACGCCGCTGCATTCTCAATCTTTTAACACTATTGAGGCCCTTCTTGAAGACATTTATGACACTATTTAATGCGGTGTGAACACAGATGATTATAACAAACAAAACAATTTAGATTTAGAATTTACGGATGTGTTGTAAAGCTAAAATATTGATTAGTTATATGCTTATATTTTGTAAAATAATTGCGCCGGATCTGATTTGTTTGTTCCTTTTTTTTTTTAAATCAATGACTTCTGCAGAACTTTTTCAAACCCTGTGATGATAAAGTATTTTTCAAAACCTATTTTTAAGATTTTTTGAAGTCCTGTTCTTGTTCCTTATTATCTTAAATTTAGTGTGCATTATTAGACGGCAGGTGCATTTTTAAGTGGCATGGACATGAGGTTATATACTGTAGTAGGCATTTAATTGAACTTACACTATCTAAAATCTAAAAGCCTACTACTCTATTTATTGCTAATATGATGGCTGAAACTTTGAATGACATTACGACATGTATGTTCTGTACAAAACCATACAGAGAGCTGAATTCAGTCCTCTTAAAACACTCCAGTTTCATCAGCTCATCTTGCAGGAACAAGCTGCTCTTACAGGCCACAGAGATCAGCGTCTTTATAGGATAACCTACAGGCTCACATAAGCAGTGGTAGAGTGCCAGCAGCTACACTGTGCGTCACTTTCCTCCCTCTCCTCTCTGCTATAGAGCGCCTGCGGTCCCCTGAAGCCGTTGACTTCCATGTCTCCCTGAACTCTCTGCAACAGCGACTGGTGGTGCAGAAGCACTGCTGATTAGCATGCAGTAATGATGGTGAGCTGGGCTCCATTGTTCTAACACCTCCCCTCTCCTCCGCACCAATCTGTCACCATTCAGTGGGCTAGAGCTGCCTCAAATGCCTCTCTCCACAAATGAGATGGATAATTAGTTGCCCCTCACGAATGCTGCACTCTTCTCACCCCTGATTGCTTTCACCTTCTTGCTCCTGGCAATTTTGACACCTTGTAATCAGCCTGCTACTTCTCCGTCTCTCAATCCATATCCTTTTCCTTTTTTTGTGCCTGTATGTCCTCTTTTGATTTTTTTTTTGGAGCTCTTGAATCTATTTCAAATCTTTTCCTCAAATGTCCCAAGGAGATAGACAGCACTTATAGCTCATATTCCACTGGAGATAAACACGCTATAGTGGCGTTTTCTTAAACAATTACTGTACACACAAGCGAGTAGGTATACAGTGTCCGGAAACATGCAAGAAAAAAAACCTTAGCTGTCAGCGCGAGTTTCCTCTTCCAAATAACAATGAATGACAACATAATTATGAGCAAGCAGCTGTTCATAATCCCAGAGAGAAAAGCATGCAGGCTGCACGATGTTCAACTCTTCACAGATTAAGCAGACAGGATCATTAGGGATATGTATTTGCCAAAAAAAAATATGAATAAATTCTCCCTTAAGTGTCCATGATGTAATGTATGTCACTCCAAAATAAACATGCATTATGTTTGGTTAAATACATTAAATCATTTTTTAATTAGAGCATGATTAATCCTATTTTCCTTCATGTAAATGTTGATAGTACAAATCTTTCTTAGTCTAATGACTCACTAGTTTTTAATCATTACTACATTTTTTTTACACCCTTCTAGCCAATTCTGTAACACGGTGAACGCACAGCGCCAAATACCAGTTAAGGTTGAAATCAATCAGTCTATTAAGCACTATGTGATTATGAGAAGTCACTTATACCACCCGACAGTTTTAAAGAGGAAAAAAAAAAAGGTTTTCCAGTGTTCACACCAGCTCATCTACCCACCACAAGTGTTACCAACCCGCATCAGAAGGGCTGCGAGGTCCTCTCTGCACAACAAAGTGCTCCAGCACACACGGGGTCTCCGTCTCCTCAAACATCCTCACGCTGAATGCTGGAAATCACGGCAATTGTTTGCAAAGGTGTGAATAAATACTGCAAAAGCGGATGCTCCTGTTTAGAAAAGACTCAGGTTTAGTCAAATGTTAGAGACAGTGCTCCGATGTGCTTACGTAGATCTATTCCATGTGCAAATTATGATTACTTGTCTCTTTAAGAATGTGATATTTTTCATAGTTATGCTTTGGAAAAATAAATGCATTTTAATATGAGCTAAGGTAAAACTTTTGGTGAGCTTGTGACTGTTGTCTGTTTAGCCTGCTTTAATATTTACATTGCATATTTAACTTTTATAATGATTTAAACGTGTTAGAAATAGCAAAAACACTACAAATGAGACGGAAATTACAGCAAATTTCTATTTACAACGCAAATATATTTGTGCAAATTATGATTTTAAATTAAATATTTTGAAAAACAAAGTTAATAAAAGAACCTTTTATCTATTAAGTATGGACACACTTTAAAGTATCCCAACCTGTTTTATAATTGCATGTTAAACACTATTAATACATAAATGAAATGTAGTAAGAGAGAGTAAATGTGGGCTTTATTTGCTCATATATACCATAATAAGCATCATCTTCACTTAGTACTAAATAAAACCTCAGCGTGATATTAGAAAAATATAATGAAAGTGTACCATTCAAATCTTCAATATTAAATAAATGGATTCAAGTCTTATTGCAGTGTCTTTTAAAAAAATCAAGTACAGCGCATGTAACTCGTGGCAGGCAGGACTCGACCGTGAATACAGTAACGGAGTACTTGTGGCCTTCACCCGTCAGTCTCTGCTTCCACTGTCAGTCCTCCGCTTCATTCTTAGGAGAGAAATGTGAGTAGAGGTGGCTGTTCATTCTGTCCTGAGGAACCACAGCGTGGCAGAAAGCACAGTTATCAGGACTGCTCTGAGGCGTCGCCGGCTCTGTCGTCACGTCGGCCGCAGCGCTCAGCTTGGGGCTCCAGAGAGGCTGCAGAGCGGGGTGAATCAAAGAAAACAATATATTATTCATGCTCTAAATAAACAGTCACCCTATTAGAGTATGCTTGACCACACGGCATTCAGGTTAAAGTATCTGTTGCTTTAAGGGTACAAGAACAAGTCCCCTTATGTCAACCCAAGCCTGCATAAACACTCAGCAACACTGTGCTCAAGTATTTACTATTTATGTGATTTCCTGTTATAAACGGCGTGTTGATGAAATCCAGGGAAAGAATCTTTACTTTTAGATCTCACCACTTGTCATTCACAATTTTTTTTTTATTTAGAAATTTATACACATCAGCAAATAAAATCCCACTTAACCATCATGCTTGTTTCATCAGATTCAGACACTCTAATGTGCTTCCATCTGGCTCACACGTTCCAGCAAAGATGCCAAATATAACCAGAGCATCCATGCTTAAGTAAAAAAAGATCTGCACACATTACACAGTAATACACTTAAGCCAAGGGATTTTTTTTTTTTGGACTTCACACCGTTTCACTCCTCCATTAGGAAAGACCAATCAGAAACTGATAATTTGCTACTAGTTTTCTCAGACCTTCTCCCGTGATTCTCACCTGCTGGGGTCCCCACACACCCTCCTGGGAGAGCGAGGATGATGTGGAGTGGGAGGGGGATGGAGGGTAGACAAAAGGCATGGGCAGTTCGACGGGCTCCTCCTCTGTCAGCGTGGAGGGCACGCTGCCGAGAAGTCGCTTCACGGGCGCGGTGAGACCCATGTGTCGCTCAGGAGCACTGTTCAGGAAGTCATATTCAACGTCCGCAGAGGGCGGGAATTTGACGCTGAGTTTGGTGAGAGAGTCTACTAAGTCTCTGTCCTCGGGGCTGGCGCCGCGGGATGCCAGAGACGTGGGCGGGAGTGGGACATCCGCTGTTGGCCTCAGCGCTGCGGAGAAGGGTCTCTCTGCCTCTGCTGTGCGGTCTGTGCACTGGATGGGCATGGAGAACCGCTGATCTGTCAGACGGCAGGAAATAAACAAGAGATTTTATACAGATTTTCTGTCTCGGGCGACAGGTTGAAGTGTTCCGGCGCTGGTTTTAGAGACACAAGCTGCCCACGTTAAAACATCATCCAGGTCCTTTTAATATGTATATAAAGACATATATTTTCATCACACTTTACATTAAGAATAATTAGGTTTTATTATTAATTACACTGCCAGTAACCACAGCCAACATCTTTTAAATTTCAAAAGAATTAATTAATGTGTTTTTACACTCTATTTTCACAGAGGAGGCCAGCCATGGTTCCAATGGGCAATGAGGCATTCATGTGCAGTCCTGGTTAAGGTGTTGCCGCCTAATTATCTTAAAGAACAAAGCAAAAGCTACTAAACTCATAAGCTGTAATTCCAACACATTTACTCTGACGTATTTTAATTAAGAAAATTGGATTTAGATTTTTTAAAACGCAGATATTATTTGGTAAAAATGTGTACTACCGTTTGACGTATCATTTCCTCCATGGAATCTCTTGAGGTGATCTTTCTGTCTTCTGGTTAGAGACTGAATCTGCCGGAATTTCCCCTGAATCGCCTCGAATGCGCCCAGCATGTCCTGACTAGCAAAAACAATAAAAAGTGAGGAATAAATCTTTGACTGTAACGTCCAATTGTCTTATGAAATAGTCTTTATGCAAAAGGAGACACATACTAGTCAACGCTGCTGTTGCCTGGCAAATTAGGTGCAACAGCAACAGTGCCCATATTCTCCTGTAAAAAGACACATTACATTTATAGTGATAATCAGCAACAATCATCCAGAGGCATTTTGTTAATACAACTGCAGTTACTTTTACACATCACACGTTTATATTCACTTGTGCTTCCCGGCCTGTTAAATAATGGAGAGTGTGGCTCAAGCTGCTGAACTGTGCAGCCATGTTATCCTCTAGCACCATCTGGTGAAGTTAAAGCAGATACACCTTGTGTGGAGGGAAATAGAGGGTGGATACTATCCAGCATTGTTATGTTGGCTTTACTCAGATGCTTGAATAATTGGGACACAAATGGAGGAAAAACACAAGGATGTAGAATTTCTCTTAAGTGCTTCAGTGCTGGGAAACAAGGGTTAAAAACACTATTAAAATGTTATATTTGTAGGCCTAGTTATTTAAATGATGGTGCTGAGACGACACAGTCATAAAGACAGCACTCAAAAGTCGTCAGGCAGTATAGATCAGCCGGATTTTGAGTGTCACAGTAACTGCTTTATTGATTTTCCATTGGTCTAATCTGTTCATTTAAAATCTCGTTGACACGAGAACACACACATCAAGCAGAAGTGCTGCCAACAAGTGAGAGTTTGTATATCAGAGGAAGCTGTTACTACGCTAATGTGTAATTCTGATCATTAGAATGAAGAACCAGTTTTGAGGACATGATATTGCAGTTTCTTATCATTTAGACATAAAAATAGCATAGGGAAAGCACGGCCAACGTACCGGGTACTGTGTTTTCCTATAAGCGCCGGCCCCATCAAGGAGATGGTTGCAAGGCTCGCATTTCATCTCCACTACGAATCCAAAACAGAGAGAATTAACAGATTGTACAAGAGGAAATGTTAGATTAAACAGAGTCCGTATCATTTATGAGAGATATTATCCGGCACGTCTCACTGACCTGATGGTTGCCTTGTTGCTGATAACTTAGCTTCAAGTTTTGAAATCAACTGCTGCTGGTCCTCTAATTGCTTCTGAAGTTTCTGAGTGTATCGTTCATAATATTCAGTCTGTGAAAAAAAGGTCTCTGTTATGATGTACGTATGACTGTTATATCTGAAATCTAGTCAACACCTGCATGTCTGTGTGTGCCACATTTTTACACACCCATATAACTAATAATAGTGTTCTTAAAACAGATTTCCTTAGAATAAAACAGGTAAACACATGTTATAAGTTTCTCTGTGACTTCTTATTGGTGCTGGTAATTTCACACAAAGTTTGAAAAGTCGTTACCATGTGCTGCAGCTCCCTTATAGCATTGTCCTTCTCAATGGAGACCTGGCGATAAGCTTCGAAAGCTTTGTTGAGCTGGTCTCCGATGTTCCTTTCCATGCCGTGTGATCCACAATCATCACTGACACAGCAGACATGAGCCCTACAAGCAATAAAAAAAAGTCTTAAAACAAACCTCAAAATCAATTTATAAAGAAATAACACTCTCGAACAAGGCACCTTTTTACTAGTGAAAGAAGCAAGATGCAAGTGACCCTAATTATGTCATAAAAAATATGTCAATATTTTCTTAAAATTGTGTCAAATTTCCAAGAGACCAAACTGGGCAAAAAGTGAACAAACACACTTCCCAATATCTGCTTATAACCAAAGAATATCTGCAGTTCCGGTGGAATATCAGCTTACGTGCACAACAAAAATTGTTTTAACATTTGAACAATCGATGCCTTGTTCTGTAAGAAATGATGAGCTAAAAATCTAGATGAGCAGCTGACACATTGAAAAATTCTGCCAAATAAATTCTAAATGCATTTGCAATTTCTTGCACAACAAGTAGAACAACAGTGACCTATAAAATTCCTTTTGTCACTTCTTATCCAGTGTCAACACTGACTTTCAAAGTAATTTTCCAAGAAATTTTGGGACAATAAAAGCACCATACTTAGTGTTGTAAAAGTTAACACGGACATGTTAAGATGATACAAACAAAGAAAGAGGTTGTTAGTCTCACCCAGCCAAAGCAGCTCGTTAATAATTGAAGGAGCTTCAAAATAAAAGTCTTTAACAGCATCTGTCAATGATACCACACACCAACAGCTCCTAGATGAAGTAGCAGTAAAACCAACAGACTCAGTTTGAAAAGGACACTAACAGCAACGTTGCAGCCTTACGAGAAACAGCAGTGGTGAAGTTTAAAGTGTCATTCAAAGCCTAGTCCACACAGTTCCGTATTCTTTAAACTTTAAGTACCCAGTTAGCCATAGCTCATTCAACCGGCGGTGGATAGAGCGACCGTGCGACAACTCCTCAGCTCCGTTTACCTCGCTGCCAGACACCCAGAGTCCTCTTACCTTCATCCGAGTAACTGTTGAAGACGACTTTATTGTTTTGACACCACCGCAGCGTCGTCGCCTAATCTTCAGATGCAAAGTAACGAGGCGCTCGAGAGGATATGGCAGTGTATTTTACATAGCCTAGTTGAGTTGGGAACTTCCCTCGGGGAATCCCCCTGCTCTGCACTTCCGCCTTTAGCCGCGCTCAGCCAATCAGAGGAGAGCTGGATGTTTAGCTGGTTGAGGGTTCTTCCAGCCTACGCGTCTGCAAACTGACTGTTGTGCATGTGAAAACTGTCCCCAAACTAGGGTTAAACTGTGCTCATTTAACTCTCCGACATTTTTGCTTACATTAGATAACGTTCAACAAATTGTGTCGCAATAATTTAGCATGCATTCATGTAGAAAGAGCTGTATCAAGCATAGTAGGCCTAACCTGATGGGGGCCCAAAGTCCAACAATTGCATTGGTACTTTTTGAAATGCCAATTTATTTAGGAATATGCAATGTGTGATGTCAAAAAGGCCACAAAATATGCCAACATTGCAGGATAAGTGATGCAGATTCTTTAAAAATATGTTTTCATAATAAAAAAAATGTCAAGCAGTGAGAATGGGCCTTCTGTAATCTGCAATTCAAGTCTGTTAGCATTGCACTTTGAAGAACAACCCTATTCAAAGTTATTTACATATGACATTAAAGGCATGAACACAAAACATGAAAGAAACTCAAGACAACGTGACAAAAAGAAACTTCTACTTGCCGTTGCCAGACCTACAGGATTATTTAGTTTTTGATTATCATATGTGTCGTTCGGAAATAACAACATCAACTGGGTCATGCATATCACGTAACATGCTGCAATAGTGTAGCATGGTGAATTAAGTTTTTTACTAAATTACCACAAATTGACTCACACATCAGAAATCTTGGGTTTGTAGTGTACTGTGCTGTGCTGTGCTGTGTACAACCTATTTAATGGTAACTTTGAGGCAACAGGAGGGCTAACCAGCGTATAGATGTTCCTGCAGCTTGACTCATGAGGAGGGTAGACCAAACATTTACTGAACAAACAGTACACCTACATTTGTAATATTTGTCTTTCAGTTTTAGAACTGCAAAATACAAAAAAAAAAATCACATATTGATATTTTGCTTTATTGCTTTCTCTTTAGGAATATAATGAAAATCTAGCTGTTGAGTGAGGCCTTTTCCTTGTCTTAAGTTTTTTGTCTGTTGGTCTTATAATTTGTTTCTTTTATGCTTCCCACATGTTGACTAGCCAAAATTGGGAACTGAACCTCTTTGTTCTGCGTGTGTACATATGACTTAGCTGCAAACATGTAATAGAACTGGGATCAGTATGAACGCTGTTCACTTTAACCACAGCAAAAAGTGATGTCAGTGTGTTCTGATAAACCCTGGGAGTACTTTTACATCCCCACACCAAGGTGAGAACTATCACCACCGGAGGTCAGCAAAAACACCTCACCAACAAGATCATCAAAATTACTATTCAGCAATTGTATGAATGAGAAGACGTGCCCTTCACCGATGCATATGCAGAAAAAATAAGGGTATCTCCCTTAGACTCTAAATAAAGACTAGATGGAACAGTAAAAGCACAACTGTCAAGGTAGGATTTAGTCATCTGTTTCATATTACTCCTTAAAAAACAGCAAAAAAGGGAAATAAACATACTATGCTGCACTCGGGGATATTTGAGGTTAAAACAATTGCACCACATCGGTTCAGGTTCTTATGTTGTGGATCAGGCTCAGTAACACAGGATGTTAAGGCCTCGTTATGCTCCCTTTGATGCTCTTATTATAGCATCATAGCATGTTCAGAGACAAATGTACTTAATTGGAAAGAAAGAAATGATAAGTTATTAGGGGGAAAATGTACCCCAGCCACAAGTTTACAATTCTGTATATAGTTGCAGCTTTTTTCGATATAGACTACAAACAGGGTCAATAACTATGTAGCACTAAAACACAACGTTTTTTTCAGACACTGTGTTTTCATTTTGATTTGTTTTCTTTCTACTCAGTTTAAAACCCAACATCCTCCAATATGGGCGACTGTCTAAGGGCTTCTACAATATGAATCATTTTATACGTATGATTCTTTCAGCAGGAACTTAAGTGAAGTGAGAAATGATGCAATACTCAGTCCTGGTGGCACAGTGGTTAATGCTCTTTCGGTTCAGCAAACCTCCATCGCCTTGTGTAAAGTTATGATCGAACAAGATTTGGATTTATATTTCTAATGCGCGTGACCTCTGACCTTTGATGCACACATTTTTTGCCAAAGTGAGAACTCTTCTCCCATCGAAGAGCAACGCAAGATTAAAAGCAGCACTAAAGAGCGACCAGTAGATGGCAGCTATGAGCGACTTACCTTAACTTCCTTCCAGTGACTTTAACCTTTCCTAATAGAAAGAAGGCAGGGTGTTATTTACAACAAAATGAAACCATAAGAAAAAGGTCTTTTACATCTTATTTTTTTAATCATTTGAAGTGTCAGCATGGTCAGTGTAAAAACAGATTCCTCTTGGCTCAATTTAAATGTAACACTATTCAAATCTTCATGTGGCCTCACTTGATACAAAGGAGCAGAAATGAGCTTTTTATAACATGAACATAACAACCCTGGTTCTGATACCTTACATTACTTAAAGGTGCTTTAATTTAACAATGAGATTACCAAAAATAGTCAAGCTTCCTTCATATAATTCTGGTGATGCATTCAAACATCACATGGCCGACAGTAGATTAACTTTTGTACCTTCCTCGGGGATGCGTGACAGCGTCTCGTGGGGATATTTCGTGACCTCACCGTGGTGGGGAGGCACAGATGATGGAATTTCTGGTTGACACATTTATTTCCCATCTGGGACAGAAAGTGGAGTGTAGGTCTCATTTTTGTAGCTTTTATTTTGAAATGGCTAACACGTGGTCAAGGAAATCATACATTTACTTACGTTTTCTTAACGTTATAATAATAACTTAAATCACTGAGAATAAGAAGATGAGCATTTCTTGTCTCTCTCATCAGTTTGAGCCTGAAGCAGCCGGTCCTGGTCCAGCTCAGTGGGACTCCAGTGGCCTGGCTGCTCCAAGGGGTCGTTTTCTGGTGTCCTGCCACAGAGCCTCTCATCTCTGACCCTCACTGACATTCCAACGTCAACCTCTGCTCCCTCTTTGAATGACTTACACTCCCAGAGTGCTACAAACAACCTCAATTAATATAAAAATACTTGAGGAATCCCTTTAAGGAGGAGAGCAGCAGGCTGTCTTGCATGTCTTTCATTGTTGCTTTGAACTCTGAATTTACGACAGTCTGACGCGGCTCTTGTCTTGTGGTTCTGGTGGAGGAAAAAATGTGGACTGAGAAGCAGAGATTTGATAATTGAACAGGGGATGAGGCATATGAGTAGCCACACAATCATTCACCTCAAGTATCGTTTTCTATTTCTGCTCAGTCCTCAGGCCTCCTTTTGTTCTTTCCTGAGGAGGATATTCTATTACCCAGCTGGCTGCTCGGATATATTATGAAAAACATCGGATAATTATAGTGAAGAATTGCACTTTTTTTTGTGTCTGGGTGAGACACTAAAGATGAGGAAAGCGCAAACATTGCATGTCAGATTTATGAGCACTGTTGTCCCTTTAACGCTCTCGCTTTCTTTCAAAGTAAGAAATGCTTACTTCACTGTCCCTTGTGGGACTTGTAAAACAGGGTTGCCTCCTCAAAGCTCCTGACTAAAAGGTAATCATCCCTCTCATCTCATAGTGAAAGCATCTCTGTCAACAATATGTGCATCCCCTGCACTGATAGAACACTAACGCTGCAATAACACATGCAAACTGAGGTGTTGCTCTGCCGTCATTATAAACCACAGGCCTGCAATCAATCTCTGTTACATGCAGCCACTTAAAACAGAAATATACGCTCAATGGTGACACTAAAGTGAGCAGAGAGATGTTGTTCTCTTAAGAAATTAGCGATTTCTGTCTCATAGTTTGACCTCACCACTTACAGGAGAACATCAGCGGCAGAGAGGCCTCATAAATTGCAGCAGAAATGATCTCCAGGGAAATGTGGCATCCTCTTTCCTGCAGCTCACCCTGGAGAACACACATGAAAGGGTCTCCTGTGGGGTGTTTGCCCTTTGCCCCTTCTCGGATATTAGTGTACGTGGCCCCTTAATATCCACAATTATGAGTGGATTATTTGTATGCACAATAATATGAGGTATCAACTGATTCCTTTGGCAGGGAAGGCAATCCCATCATCCTTTGCAGCGTAAGGACACTAAGCATGCTGTTATGAGGGGCCCTGCTGTAGAGATAGACATCACTCTGGAGCCCGGCTGGAGCTCAGCAGTAAATCTCGAGCCAGTGAAGGGTCCATCCATGTTTCCTCTGTGTCTGGCAAAATAAACAATCTGCTGTAGGTCTGTAGAAACGCGAGATCAGACAGAGGGCAGAGCTGAGGACTCTGGCATGCCGAGGGTGGAGGAGGGGGAAGAGGAGGAATGCAGGGAGGGGGGACACGCAGATCAGATTTCAGGAGCCAGGAGAAAGGTGGAGAATGAAGAGAAAGCTCGCCGTCAGGAGGCCGAGACACCATACATCGAAGGAGAAATAAACCTCTGTATGCGGAGAATTGTGTTACCTATTCATACAAACTCTATTGCTGAAACAATGGGAGGGAATATGTGTTTTTTTCTTGGAATATGTTTGAGTAGGTGTGTGTGTGACATCAGAGCAGAGCCGTGAGACTCTTTGGTTTTCCATCTGTGTCTAAAGCTGCACACAGTATTGTTTTGGTTGAGGCTCTGGCCTCAGGGGCTTCCTGCTATTAGAGGAGGACGGGGTGGGGATGAGTAGGTTGAGCAACTGTGAGAAGATTCTGTAGTTCTGAGAATTTTACGGGATTTGTCATATGTGCTTCATCATTGTGGGGCCTTTTAGGGTTGTTAGCTGTCCTGGAGTCTTATAGACAATTGGTTTCTATACCGAACTTAAGGGAGAAAACAAACAGATGTGAGGTGCATCAAGTTGTGTTAAATAGGATAAATCACAATCATATTTATTTGAACCTGCAAAGTGGTCTAAATAAGAAGTTGCTCTGCAGAAAGACTGCAAGAACACTTTCCTTCATGCTTAGGATTTCCTAGTAGATAGTGAGAGGAAGTACTCTCCCTGTTCCTGTTACATAAACCACAAACCTCTCATTCAACACAATGGAGTTTACATTATAAGCAAGGTTTCGCATCAACCTAACAAATCCATAATGGTCTCTTTTGAGAGTTGATAAACCATAAATATATGTTGCATCGCCTCTGTGAAAGGCCTAATCAACAGTACAATACCTTCACAAATGAGCCAGCAATATATAACCAGTTGTCCTCAAAATACCTGCATTGATTTCTGATTTGTCAGTATAAGATAAGGCTTTCTAGAGGTCCAAAATCAATACCCATTCAGGGTCACAATGGCGTGCTTCATGAGAAATGTTGTCAGATTCCCTCAATATCACTATTCACAACACCTGCAAACCAAAGGACAGTGTGTTTACTGTATGTTTCCATGGGAGGTTGGGCTCTGCCAGGTATATACTGTGCAAACACGGCATACAAAAAGCTGGAGTCTTGTTTTTGTAGTTGTGATAAAGAACCGTATTTGCTCTTCAGAACGTGTCCTGACTAAACACTGAGCGCACACCGAACACAGCTAGCAACAAGCTGTTAGATAATAGAGCAGACTACATTACAGTCGTGTCGCATCGTGCAGGTAAAATAGTCCCAAAAATTCAGTGGCGATGAAGCAGCACTGGAGAAGTGAAAGGCCATGTGAGGTTAGGAGGAAAGTCCCCGGCTGACCCTGCAGGCCTCTCGGCTCGCATAAAGAGCCCTCTAGTGCGATTCATTACTCAGCCTCATGAAAATTTTATCAGCAGGAGACTTGAGGCTCCTCAAAGACAATTTCTACCAGCAACAGGAAGCACAAAGCATGCATTCACACTATAACTTATCTGTTTTTGCTGCATTAGTGGACTTCCTGTTGGACATAGACGGGACTGACGTGTGTCCAAATCCACCACCCATGATCCCCATGTAATGTATCCTCTCATAAACATCTCAATAGGTTATTTAATCCCACATTTTTATGCATTATAATTTGTTGTCTTTATACAGGGTCAGATATAGCGACTTTAGCAAAGTAGTGACCATTTTGGTGATATTCTGTAATAGTAAATAGCTGGCTGCCTCCCCCAAAATAAACTTCCAATCATTGTCAAGGCAAATGCACGAACTACCACGGGGAGAACGTGGACAATGGCATTATGCTGAGGCTGAACAGCACCACACAATGTTTACAATAAAGTTTGGAGAGTTGCCTGGCAGCAGAATGTACACAATGAAACAGCGCAGTGGCTCTGCTCTTTATGTCAGCGTCAGGCCCTGAAAGAACGGCCTTTGTACACACATGACTCTCACTCTCGGGACGTTTGCCATGAAATGAGGGCCAAGCTGCACAATAAAACCTTTCCTGCTGCTGTCAAGTATTTCCTCTCATATATATGAAATTATTCAGGCAAGCTTCAAATATGTGTGTTAAAATGTCAGTGAGAAATATGAATAAAATCCAACCTCTATCTGACAATCTAAAAGCTAATATTGAAAATGAAGGCAGCTCTTCTTGATATTCAGTGTCATAACACTTCATGATGCTTTCATATGACTTTATATAAGGAAAAGTGATGTCATCAAAGCTCCAGCAGGTCTTTTCATAATAAAATACCTTATTCATGAGCGTTAATAATGGAAATATCACATCAGATGGTGCCTGTGATTTTCAATTTCCTGTTTCTTGGTGTCTAAATTGCCTCGCCACATGTTTATATTTAAATTACAAAAGTCTCTATTCCCGTATGTGAATTATTCTGTACAACATTCTCCAACAGCTGCCATAAATTGTGCATAATTATGTGCTAAAGATGTCTTTTTATTGAGAAATATATAGGCTCAAAGTTCTTTATTGCTGTATGCAATTAGCCCGGCAAGCTATTACACTGCTGCCCTCAAACATCGTGACGATATCCAGATTCTTCCCTGCTGTAAATCAAACAGAAAAAATGTACCACATGTTGTTTTAAAGACTATCTTAAAAATTCAAACAGCTAACCACAATCTATAACGTTTTTTCTGAGTCATTAAACAGGATCATCCTCAATCATCACCACAAAGAACCAGCAAAGTGACTCATTCATATTTTGGATAACTGAGCAGGCCCGTCATGATCACCAGCCCCCACATCCCACATCAGCACCTCAATGAAAGACCAGAGTTGTGAATGTGGCTCTTTTTTTTTTTTTCACTGTGACACACACACGCACACACACACAGACACACACACACACACACACACACACACACACACACACAAAGGCACTCACTGCACTCTCTGTTGTGGCTAATTTACAGTGGTAGGGAAGTCAAGGGAAGTGAATCTGCCGCTGCCAAAGAGGGGTCACACGCCCTCGAGCCCAACCTTCCCCTGCAGGCAGGAAGGCGCAGAAGTGTTACTGAAAGCTTCCTGAGAGCTGTAGAGTGGCGGTTTCACTTCTGAGGAATCTAACAGAGAAAGGGAAGATGAGATGTGAGACTGTAATTGCTGTTAGGATTCGCGAGGACAAAACATTTCTTCATATACTTCGGCTTTGTTTGCCGGTAGAGGCGGTTTTCATTAGTTCAGGGTAGAATGAGTACGAGCACAATGTCCTAAAATAACCTCACTCTCTTATTTCCCTTGGAAATACCCAGTGTGTGTGTGTGTGTGAGAGAGAGAGAAAGAGAGAGAGTGTAAGCTTGTCTGTCTGTGTGTCCCTGGCTTTATGCCCTTGTAGCTGTGCATGTATGCATGTTTGGGCCTGTTGGGTGATTATGCATGTGCAATCCAGACGTGCATCTATAATGATAGGAGAACGGCCTGCTCCCTTGATATCTGTGTGTCCACATTGGCCTTTTAAAGAAAACCAACCTTCTATAATTGTATATTTTATATGATATAGCTTTCCATTTAAATGAGGTGTTAAAAGCAGTACTGGTTTGTGAAATGGAGAGCAGCACAAATGGTTTTATTATGGAGAATAATGGATGATAATAACAATAATTTAAGATATTATTAGACACATATGCAGGTGTTATTACAAAGGAAGGGATCAGAGATAACCTTCACTGATTCTGTTGCCTCTCCCTGCCCCCCCCATTAGAGCAGAGTGCTGAATCAGACCTCTCTCCCTCTCCTCTAATTCTGACCCATTGACTCCTGCTGGCCTGGTGAACTTTCCTACATGCTCTGCTGGTGACCTTTGCTCTCATTTAGGAGCGGCATATCAAATATCACACCCATGTATACACATTGTGCTTATGCATTCGATAAAAGGACGATGATTTCATAGTGGGCTCACGATAATATTAGTGATGACAAAGAGAATATATGTCTTTAAACATGCAGGTAATACTTAATAAGGTAGTCTTACTTATTTATAGTGTCTACACAAAAACACAGCTACACCCAAGTACAACAGAAGGTTTTACTGTTTGCTAAGACTTTAAAGGCAGATTAAGACAGTGGTTATAGTGTGGTGCTTGTACCTAGCTGAAGGTCGCCATTAATTCACATTTTCTCCCACCAGTGTTGGTTTTCCAATCAGCAGGTGACAGCGGTGGGTAGATTGCCTTTGATTTATAGCCCAGCCTGCCCCTCCTGCCTTCTCCAATAAAGAGCCCCCAATACATACACACACATACACACAACACAACAACCACCCGTCACTCACACTGAGAGGATCCTACTGCACATATTAGGTTAACGATAGAAGCCAGCTTGTTTATCAGGATTTGACTTTACTGCAAAACATATAAAGCTAATCCTTAAAGGATCAGTTCACCAAAATAATTGAGGCCTATGTCCTTTTGTGATTTCTAGCCATGCTAATTGGTTCTGTTTGTTATCAGAGGTCTCTTAAACTCTTTTTGGAAAAGCTAATTTGATACTGTACAGAGAAGGTGAGTTTACAGGGGTAGGCTGGCTTTAAAAATTGGAAAATAAGTTAGAAAGTATAAGAGACCATTTATTGAATTGAAAAATGTGTTGTAAATTGGGTGGACTGATCCTTTACTTCAACATTTTTCCCATTTCACTCGAAAGGGAAGGAAAGGTCTATTAACTCATTATACAGTGATGCTTACGCTATGTGTTGTTGTGTATCCAGATGTGTCATGTTAAGTAACTGTTTTTTGTCTGGTCTTTCAATATAATTTCATTTTAAACGACCAAGAAAAGGTGCATTTTAGCTACAGCATCGCTTTTAAATGTGTTCAAACTTTTATCATTCAGGCTTCTATAAAATCACACATATATGTCAAGTCATTTCGCTCAACAGCGCATTTTGATCAGGGGTTGATTGTCTGTCTTCACTTGCCGTAGGTTGTGCGAGTTCATCGCAATAAATACACTAAAACTTGATAGAATATCACATCCAGGACCAGCCGCACGGTGGAATGTTTGGTATGCATCCTCCAATGGATGAACAACAACTAAGGTGAACACAGCGTCTTTATAAAATGTGTTCAGGTCACAGGAAAAGTTTAGTTTATCGTAAATGCGGAGATGTATTTTTTATTAAATTCAATATCTACTTTGTAATATTTATTAATGTAAAAACACGCACTTTGTTATGTATTTGCGACGCAATGTTGAAAGACCACCCCTAACCAAAGCGTCGAATGGTTTCTCCCACCGTAACAGCGTCTGTCCTGCGCAGCGCTGACTGCAAATCAATGAAGCCAGTCAAACAAACGGGGCTGGGCAATCGAAGTTGGGACAATTTACGGAGGTTTCTGTTGCCGGATAGTCGACGTCAATAAGGATATGTATACAGCTAATATGTACAGAATCCTATTTTTGTGTCCTTTCGCGGGGTAAGGAGGATATAAATGTCGAACAATTTTCATCTTATACGAGGAGTTTGATGTATTTCGATAGAAAATTGTAGCTTAAGTGAAAAAACTACCCACCATATTCGAACTGAGGATGATTTTTGCTAATACTGGAAACCCAATAAGGACTCCGTACCGCAAACAGGTAAATGTACTTTTATTTATCAAAAGAGCAGCCTTTAGACATTATGTCCTCAAAGCTTACTTCATGTCAGTCGCTTGTAAGGTTTATTTGACAGCAGTTCACAGCCGAAATAAACTTAAACGACGGTGTAAAAGAAAGAAAACTTACTTTGGTTTACAATTTCATTTGAAACAGCTATGTTGTGTTCACGTGAGTGATGTAATCTTCAAATAGGCCACTTATGCATAATATATATGCATATACCTGCTGCTCGGGCTGTGGTCCAGGTCCGGCACTGCCGACTTCTGTGGCTATGTAACAAAACAGCAGTCCTAATACTTCCAATAGCATCAATTATTGGATATGTTGGATTAAAAAAAGAAGTACACATGAGCTGGCAATGAACTCAAACTCAAAAAAACAGAAGTTTTTAATTTAAACAGTATATCAGTATATTTTCTTACTCTGTTTGGACTAGTGGACAATTTGGTTGTTTTATTTAATCCAGTTTACTTTCAATGATAAAAGCCATTGGTTACCATAAATAATTTAGTTATACTTCCCCTTAAATGAAAGTGATTCTTTTCCCTGTATTGTACATAAGTATACCCCATGGATGACAAATTGTCCACTCATGCATTCACTTTGTCCCACTTCCATATAGATTTTTAAAAACTCCCTTTAGCCAATACATTTGAATAAGCATATTTACTGTGTCGTGCTCATGCTGTCATCCTGTGACTATAGAGCTCCATGGGCGAGGCCTGTTCCTGGAAGCTCTGTGTATTTCCAGCTCGGATATGACGGGCTCTGCTGGTCTGGAGCTGGCTGATAAGATGCCGTCCTCTCCCCCATCACAGTCTCTCACAGTCCTGCTGTCTTAGTAGTCATTCAGGCAGATGTATGAAAACAAAATTCCCTTTCAGTCCCACAGAAAAGGAAGTTGCACTCATGAGGAGCAAAGACTTTAAAAAAAAATGGAGCCTGGCAGGCGTTCTCTCTAAGACTGGCTTGTCTCTTGTGTTGTTGATGGAATGTAAATAATAGTTTTTACGACTATTTGACATGTTTAAACACATGTACGCCTCACAAATGTATTTGATAGTACAATGACAATGACTGTCAAAGGTTTACAGTTGAAGGGAAATGCAACATGGACCTTTTTAAATTGTAAACACTTATTTCCAGCTCGATTGATTTCCGCCATTAGTTTGTGTTTGTTTGTCTTATCTCCCACCTTACAGTTCAAGTTTTTACTGTTTCTGTTCTAGTTTCTCCGTCTACCTGAAATTCATGCCTGTAACCTAAGCACCCAACTCAAGTAAACAGGGAATAGCTTGAGCTTCATTTCTTTTTAGGGTATAGTGAATTATTCAGTGGTTCCCTGTTTAAAATCTTGCTTTTGTTTCACTGTAAAATAAGGTGTAAATGCAGATTTCAGCTTGTGTTTGGATGAAAGCCCTGTGAATATTGAGCGGTACACACTCCGTGTAAGGAGGTGCAGTACCTCGACGGTGACATAATACCTACCTTTTGGTTTGGCACACCAGGTGGAAACTTTTTCACATTTGATGCCAAATTGAGTTTCGTTCAGAGTAATGGAAATAATACATGTATGTTTGGTTATTCATTTTAGTAGCTGAATGTAGGCTAACCTCTGGTCCATTTTTCCTTGTAATCAACACTCTAGCATGAGTAGTCATGAGAGTATCTGTGACGTATTTCACTTTTATGATGAGTTAAATCTGTTGATGAAGTTTCTTAGACTTTTCCCAGAATTGCATAACATTTCTTGACTCCTCTGAAACCTACAACCTGCCCTCCAGGCTGAAGTCCAGACTTGGGTTGCTCAATCCTGTCACCACTTCATGCTTGGGATTCCATGAGCTTCCTCTCAGCTTGTGATTCCTCAGTGAGGGGGGTTGGGGGGGGGATAATCAGTGTTGGATAGCAAAGAAGACGAATCCCTGAAGGGGACAGCTCTCTTTGACTAGGACATCTGTATCTTATAAACATTAGGATACAGTTGCTCAACAACTGAAGGATATTCACTCTTTTAGCCCCCCTTCCCACAGTTCTACAGGCCATCTACTGCTGGTAGAAGCAACACTGAAACTGAATAGCATTTTCCAGCTGTTTGACTTTGTTTAACATAAATAGAACATAAATAGTAATTTCTTAGTGAATGTTTTGTCTTGAGTAAGAGGGAAAAGTCACAGTCATACATGAGGTCACTCCATTCAGATATAAGTCTCATAGATAAGAGTGTTCAGGTCAAGAGGTCAGAGATGGTTGTTTATGTTGACCTGTGAACGGCTTATTCGGCACCTCAGGCAGCGTGACATCAGTGTGACACTGATGTCAGAGCTACAAGCCCCCGCGGACCCTGATTGTGCTGACTGCGAAGGTGTGATGGAGATAGTTCTGCAGATATGGATCACACCGCTCTGCATTAATCCTTGTGCTGGGTAGAAACCCATGTGTCTTGTAAAAGGGTCATTTATCATATTCTGATACAGATCACTATAATTGTCAGAAATCATAACATACTGCAGCCACGCTACGTGCCCTGGACAAGGATTATGTCGACCTAAAGCTGCTTTGAGCAGTGTAAAGCAATTGGCAACATCATTTTATGAATATGAAAGGGGTCAAATGTAGCGACAAACCCACAAAGAATAATCGCCCTACAGAGTGTTTAAGCATCTTCCATTCAAATGCTGTTTTTCCAGCTTGGTTTGGTTCACTCTCACGTCTTTCCAGACACAACATCCAGCTGTTTTAACACCCCACTTTACGCTACCTGCCTGCCCAGCACCAATCAGCAAACAGGCACAGTTAGCGGCTAGCTAGCATACATTGCCCTTTGTAGCTAAAGCACCTGAAGTTGTTGGAGATTGAAACAGCCCTTAAAGATAGTAAATATTGGACTTCCATTTATCTGGTGGACTGAAACACACCTAAAAACGTGTGCTAATGTTACTCCATATTTCATGGATGTGCCACTATATCATTACTATGGTAACAGCTTGTTTCTGCCAAAGTGTCCACCAAATCAGATATTGCATGTTACAGGAATGACTCACCTTGACAATGTCATGTTGTTGTTATTGGTTAAACCTGTTACCTTGCTGTAGTAATGTTAAGGTGTTCTAGTACACTGTCGCACACTTACCACACCCAACCACACCCATCAGAGATACAGGTTGTGATCAGATGAGACAGAAACTAAAAACCTTAGTGGGAACCTTTCATGTATTCCCTATAGAAAAAAGTATGTTCGTTCTGTACAGCTGAATTTTATCACTTACTTTGAGGCCTGTTTGTATTGTAAATGTGGTACAAGATATATACGATATATCACGGGACGATAACAACATTATTCAACCAATCTGAACCTAAATTTAATCCACTTCTCCGTGTTTCTCTTCCTTTTCCAGCCACCTGCTGTCCCATCGTCACACCCCATGGCTCCACCCAGCCCGAGCACCAACAGCAGCACCAACAACAGCAGCAGCAGCAGCATCGCAGGCTGGGACCAGCTCAGCAAAACCAACCTCTACATCCGAGGCCTGTCCCCTTCGACCACAGACCACGATCTGGTCAAGCTCTGTCAGCCGTGAGTACTATACACTTCCGCTCATCGTTATCTGATATTGATCAGCTATTGATTTTTTGGCCTACTTAGTTTTAGAATCTGGTATAACTGTCATTTTTCTAATAAGCAGACTTTGAATGACAAATTGAGCCCCAGCAGTAAAATAACAAAGATTTATTCAGATCTTAATAACAAAAAGAGAAATGTTGGGCCATGCAGAGAGGCGGATTAAACATCAAGTATTACAAAAGCAGCAGTATTACAGGCTTTATGTGAATATGACATGGAACATTATCTTCAGTACCACACAGTGACGTAGCGGTGCAGCATGTGTGGCACAGCAGCAGACTTTTCACATATCATGTGTGAATAAAGGAGAGATCCTGTCAGCACTGGGCTCGTGCAAAGCTCTCTTTGTGTGCTGAACGTGTTATATTTGCCAAGCAGACAGACCACCCTGATGCCTTTTAGATGTCATAAGCTTTCTTCCTGATGCCCCAACTTCAGAATGTTATACTGACTATGAAACACAAAGCTGCCTCTTCATACTTTGGCTATAGAGAAGTATTTGTACACAGTGAAATTGGCCTCAGTAGTTAAAAACATTATTATTTCATTTGAGATTGATGAAAAATAGTTCCCTCAGACGCGATCAATATTTCACATGGTTTAAAGGGCCAGTTCGCCAATTTTCAACCTCAGTCCTATCATGATATTATGGGGAGCTAATGCCATTATGTTGGAAAAAAATGCTATTTAGCTCTGTGAAGGATCTTATGTGTTCTCCAATGGGCCCTGAAAAACCTCCTCCAGAAGACGCATTTTACGTCGTCCGGCGGGGACCAGGGAGCGTGCTAAACTACACTTCCTCAATCTAGGACGCTCGCCTCCGATGTCATGTCTCGTTCAAAATCGTCAGGTTTGGAATGTAGACTGCAGACCTGAAGATTTTGTAGACGATCTACCGGGATACTCTCATCGTATTTCCAATGCTGTACCGCTCTGAGCCACTGCCTGCAGCGAAACTGTAGTATTTCACTCCAGCGTCTCTCGCTGGGCCGTTCCTTTCAAAGGTAGCGCAATGCGCGCTAGGTGTTGTAGGAATTTGAAATGGGTGAAACCACAAGCTGTTCAACTTTCTCCACAGCTATGGCGCCAATTTCAAATATCATTGCGTCTATCGATTACAGAGAACACCAGCTTTGACTGACAGTGGCTTTTTCCGGGGGCGAACTGCTCCTTTAATGTACAGAACTTACTTCACGCTTTAAATGTGACCTGAAGAATACGACGAGCTGGTTTGTTTCTTTGTGACGTTTGTCACACTGAATAACCTTTGCACATGTAAAGTAACCTCATGTGCATATACAAGTAAGTGTACTTTATTTAAATGAGAGTGTGAAAGCAAGCATGCTGTAGGCACACAATTTGAGATTACAGTTCAGATAAAGGAAGGGTCACAAGTTCACGCTCTTTCACCCAGTTTAGCTTTTAGCCTAATCCCAGGCTAAAATACCCTCCTGGTGGACTGCAGGGCACATCATGGCGTGTATCTCTGTCACTTCAGATTAAATAGGTCATTTTCAACATGGTACATACTTAAATTACATCTCAACTAATTCCCTCAAGATCAACTTCTTCAGGTCAGCGGGTTTAGATAATGTTCAGGATAGAAACTAATGAATGGATAGAATGTACAAGAAATGAATGATGAAGAGCTTTACATCTTACCAATCGCTAAACTAATTGTGTGGAGAATCCTTCAAATTGTCACTTAAATTATACGGTTAAAGTAATCTACTGAGTCATCTACTCTAAATACAAAGTTCAGACACAGAATAATAATTTTTTAACATAAACCAGAGCAGACTTTTGCATGACACAATCACTCTGTTCTGTGAGGAAGTGGTTTGCACGTATGTAGAATCACGTAAAGGAAAAATACTTAGTGTTCTAAACTATAAAAAGGAAAAAGTTAGCCCAGAATTATGGGCTGGGTGTCTGTGGCGACATTTGTGGAAAAAATCACAAGCGGCACCCAGTTAGTGAATCATTTTCCATCACCCAGCAGTGGTTGGTCTGCCAGAGAGGGTAGGCGGAGCTAAGCGGCTGATTTTTCGGTGTTGCGAGTAAACAGTAATCTACTATGGCTAAACAAAGAAAAGATGGATGACTACAGATACAACTTCAAAAATAAGTATAAATCCAAAGAAAAAGAAACAAACTCGATGCTCAGATGAAGGCAAACAGTCTAAAAAGGAATGCGACAGTCAGCGAGGAAAATCAAGAGTTACAACCGGAGCCGACCGTGGACGTCACACATGCGACACTGTCTGGATATCTGGGAAGCGTGCTCCCGCAATCTCCCGAGATCTTCAAGATTAACACTTTAAAGAAGTAAAATATGCCATTTAAACTCTTTGTGGATACAAAAACATACATTTTTATGCACCTTAATACTGTCAGTTTTTGAACAGCTCCCAGATCAAAGCATTTTTAATAAATACCACTTGAGTGACATGCTTTGCTCAGATGTTACCATCACCACTTCCCTGTGGTCCGCATGCACACCGTGACTCTTCTGTTGAAACCTTTCAAACAACATAAACCAGAGCAGACTTTTGCATGTCTCAATCACTCTGTTTTGTGAGGAAGTGGTTTGCACATATGTAGAATCACGTAAAGGAATAACACTGAGTGCTCCAAAATATAAAAAGGAAAAAGTTATTAATCTGTGTCTGAACTTTATATTTAGAGTAGATGACTCAAAATATACAAAAACAGGAGTCACTGATAGTTCTTGTTGTCCTAGTGACCTGACTTGTCATAAGAGAGACTCTGGTGAAACGCTTGTTGAGTTTAGCGAAAAAAGAAAGGGACTGTTTAGCTTTGCACTCACATGGTGGGGATTTTCAGCACCCCATGGAAACCACTTCCTGTTTCTCATATTTTTACGGTGATGTCATAGCTTGTTGCTCAACCCTCGCTCACTGTGTGTTTTATAACTGGCTCTGTCTAGTGCGTAATCCTGCTAACAATGCCTCGCCTTTCTGCTCCTCCCCTAGGTATGGCAAAATTGTATCAACAAAGGCCATCCTGGACAAGACTACAAACAAATGTAAAGGTGTGTGAAGTTGTTTTGTCTTTCCAACAACACCCTCTTTTATCTCTGCTCTTATTAAGTAGGTATAAAGAAATATTTCCACACCTCACTGTTAAAAGGATATCACTTGTGCGCTTTCTGTCAAAACAATAGGTCATGCAGCAGCTATGCAGTTGTCTCAAACGATCTGGGCTAGTCAGGAAACAGACATCCAGGCTGCTTGAAGCTGCCTCCCTGCTCGTGTTATTTTAAGCCCCAGCCCTTGTCAGTGGGTGTGTCGCTGCTGCGGGTGGGAGGAATTGACTCCTCCTCTTTCTGCAGGGTGACAGTGATGCTCTTGGTCTAGTTCTAGTAGACTAAAGAGGGACTTACTGATTCTCTCCAGTGCTGATGGGATTAAGAGAACGCTTTGTCACTCTCCTCTGGATTATACAGATGCCAGTTAATCGAAAGCTCCCAGTGAAAGGTGACACCGTTTAAGACCTCGCAAAGCTGTCGCTGATTTTTAAATAGAAGGCAGAGATCGCTACTGTCTTACCCTTGTGCCAGCTTCACAAAACTGTAACATAATTAACATTTAGGACCATTTCCTGACGCATTCCTCAGCTGAAAACACCCTCACATACTCACAAAAATGCAGCTTGAATAGGTTAAAAATAGCAGCTGCAGTAGAGGTCCGCCCTGTTTGTACCCCCCCAGGACAAAGACCTGACCTGAGCCAGGAACATCACACTGGTATTTGCATCCTCAGCGCTTTTCTACCTCGACTTCCACACGCATACACACACACACACACACAAAAAAGAGATATACAATGCGGAAACATGTACACAAACATACTATAAAATCCCATAGGAGCAATATTAAACCCACTAATGATCACACATCCCAGCATCCTCCACCAGAGAGGTAATCCAACACGACTGTAGAAAACTGTCCTAACTGGTCTGCCTGCTTCCTCAGGGTACGGCTTCGTGGACTTTGACAGCCCCGCTGCTGCTCAGAAGGCTGTAGCTGCCCTGAAGACCACTGGTGTCCAAGCTCAGATGGCAAAGGTGAGGATTCATTACAGCGTAATCCTGATATCACATCCGTACAAGACACCCAGTAACGCTCCTCCTCCATCTGACCGGACTGGCAACTTAAACCTAATCTTTGTGGTATTATATAGCAGGACTGGAATCCTTCACTGCAGTGTGTATGTGCCTCATCCGTTAGTCTGTTGACAGCTTAGTGACTGTGAGATTACTGTTTGAATCATGGAGGAGGCATGTGCTGAAAACAGTGTATACTTGTGCATGCATGTGTGTGTATGCAACTCTTCTCTGTCAGGCTTCTGCACAATTCAGCACCGGATTTACTGAGGCTAATTTTCAGGGGCACAAGCAGCATGTTGTTGCAGTTTGCATGTCTCACTTTGCTTTACAATAGTGCAAGTGTTTGCAACCTGCAGCTCTACCCTTATTGCATGACGTCTATTTGACTCCTGTTGCTTAACAGTGTAGTTAATACAGTGCATCACCCAAGGAAATATGTCTCTATATAATGTGTGTTTGTGTACATATGTGGGGTTCATATATATTATTGATGGTCTCTAAAGGCAGCCAGGCTTTAAGACGGTTTCAGACATCAGTGGCGCCGCTAGTTAGGCTATAGGGTGTAGAGATTGGTGTTAGCGCTGACAGCAGGATGACGCACTAGAGAAACTATCCACCATGAGGACATGCTTCTAAAGTAAGCCTGTCCAGGAGCTGAGACTAGCCTCTCTGTCCTCTCCAAACCACCATTACACATACATTTAGCATCCAAGGGAAGATTACTTTCCCTCTCAGAAAAATGCAGCAAAAGTGACTCCCTGCTCCAAGTGTGTTTGAAACTCTGTCGTATATCGCAGGATGACAACGAAACACATTTCTCTTCTTCACTAGAAATAAAAGATTGTCAAGTACCAACTGATTTATAGACAGACTTTTATTCCACATCCAGCTTTCACTGTTCACAATATAGGAAAGTCGATTACCACTACACTACTACTCTGAAGTAGCTGTACTACTCAAGACATCTGCACTCTCTGACACAAGAAGAGGAAGTAAATAATTGTGTGTTGTTATGGTTACAGGAACCAGCCGGGGGAAATTAGTTCCCATACAGAGCCGAGCAAGAACCCTTGGCCTCATTTCCCTGTCTGGGGATCTGTGGAGCTTCTTGACATGCCTCTGTGCACCCATTTTACTTTTTTAATTAAAGCAGAGCAGCTTTGAGGGGCATGCCCAAGTTTAATCTTTGTATTGTGGAAGGTAAATGCCATTATAAAGTGTGAGCCCTGGGCTTAATGGACTCTCTGACAAAGGTCCCTTTTCCTGTTTTTTTTTTGTGTTATCAGCCCAGGCAGCCTTCAGTGGGCTTTCTCTCATTATTTTTGCAAAGGCAGGTTGTGGGAAGAGGCCAGATAAGAGTTTCCCTTCTTTTCAGCTTGTGTTGTTTCAATGAACATCTTGTGATACTTCAGTGTGCTTTACTTTCCCTCTATACATACCAGGGATTCACCTAATGCATTTCTACAAGAAGTTATAACCAAAGGAAAGTTGCATACAGAACTTTTTAACATACTTTTATCAAGTGGGGATTAAGTGGGGAAGATTCAATTTAAAGAGGAGCATCACTTAGTTTCAAGCCTGGATAAGCAGGCTCAATCTGGGTAGGGGAAGTGAAAGATCAGCACATGCACATCCCTTCCTACCATCATCGTGGTGCCATTGAGGAAAACGCATAAAGGAGTAAGTCGCCCCTGGAAAAAGCCTCTGTCAAAGCTAGTGTTCTCTGTAATCGATAGACACAGTAATATTTGAAATTGGCGCCATAGCTGTGGAGAACATTCCTACAACACCCAGCGCTGGAGCGAAATACTACCGTTTTGCTGCAGGCAGTGGCTCAGAGCGGTACGGAATCCAAATTACAACGAGAATATACCGGTGGTTCGTCTAAAAAATCTTCAGGTCTGCAGTCTACATTTCAAACCTGACGATTTTGAACGAGACATGACATCGGAGGCGGGCGTGCTACATTGAGGATGTGTAGGGCCCGTTGGAGAAGCGCATAGCGTCCTCCAAAGGCACAGAGAAATATTGCATTTTATTTCCTACAATAATGGCATTAGCTCCTGATAAAATCGGCAACCTGGCCCTTTAACGTCCCAAATACGGTGGCTGCAGTGGGCCTTTGCCATGTAGGAATGTGGGGTCGATGGTACCCAAAATGCATGAATGCTAACCTTATCTACCCCTGTTAAGTAAGGGTTTAAGATATATATTATTACTGATGATGACCCATTTGAAGCACAAACAGTTGTCTGATCTCATCACCATATTTACGTCTCTATAGAGTAGCAGCTCTAGTTGACGTACTGCTAATTAAACAATTTATCAACTGTTTTAATGTGGATTCCTTTAGCTAACTCTAAGCGGTATAAATGCCCGCCTCTGCCACCAGTGACCGAAACTGTAATGCAGGAGAGCAGCGTTTATACGCATGTGAGTGTTCATCCACGTGTGAAAAGGAGCTAAGAGTCTCACCTGCTCTCTTTTCAGCTGTTTAAGCTACACAGAGCTGAGGTGCTGAAGCTCATCACTCCATCCTCATCATTAACTCATGTCCCTTCAGGACCAGCTCCTCTGTTTAAACACCTTCCCTGGGTTTGGCTGCAGCGCAGGCTGTTGCTCATTCATTGTCCTCTAATTCTGAAATGTTGATTTTTCTGTCAGTGCATTACTTTTAGTAATCCAACCTGTCCCTGTAGCTGACTCTGAACAACACAGTGCTGATGAATATTAATGGGGAGAGGCCGCTCCCCGGGGACTCGTAGCTGCGTCTTATGTTTCTGCTGATGCTATTAAAATACAGCGAGAAATCGGCTGATGTGAGCCTTTAGCCATCGCGGGCTGCATGCAAATCTCTGTTTATATCTGCTCAGAGTGACCTTTTACTACTTGAAACGACCAACAGAGACAGACAGGAAGGAGCAGGGATATGCCGAGACATGATAACCCCTTTACTGTGGTCCATATTAGAAGTCTATTAAATGTCCAGCCATTCCCGCTGATAGATGGAATTGCAAGGAAACATCTCCTTCCCTCCTCTCTCTCTCCTCTTACTGAACATGTGTAACTGTGACACTACAAAGGAATGTTTTTAATGCTTTATAGGTGTGTTGAAGTATTTGCTGTAGAGTAATTACATTACCACTTGTTTCCTCCGTACAGCAACAAGAACAAGACCCGACAAACCTGTACATCTCCAACTTGCCTTTGTCCATGGATGAGCAGGAGCTGGAGAACATGCTAAAGCACTTCGGACAGGTCATATCCACACGCGTCTTGAGGGACTCCAGTGGAGGCAGCAGAGGAGTGGGCTTTGCAAGGTCACACTCTTGTTTTTACTGTTGCTGCACAAAGTATTTTCACATCAGTACATTTAAATAATGTCAAATATGAAGCATGGTCTGATAAAACTAAATAGGGTTAGGGTAAGATGATGCTTTACGGTCAAAAGAGACCCCTCTACACCGAGTAATGAGACTCTGTTAGACCTTTAAAATGAAAGGGATGACAGGAATGGTCTCTAGGAAATGCGGCCTTTATTTCAAGATGAAACAAAACTAAAAATACCACAGGCTATCAAAGATTAAGTGATGTTTGATGTTACAAAAGCACCGAGTTTTAAACATCCTGCTTGCAGTTCATTGCAGAATGTTTCATTTCTAACAGTAGTACTTAAAAACACACAGCTGTGTATTAAATAAGAAGGCAGAAAGAACACTTCATGTATGAACAAATGGAAACACCTTTAAAAAAAATACTTTCACAATGACTGGTTGGTGTAATTATAGTGGTAACGCTGGCTTCCGATTGTTGCACTCCAATAACCTGAAGTCTGATGACTGAAACACCACAGGCGAGGCCAGGGACATTATGTATGAAAATGCATCATAGGAGTGTTTGTTGGTGTGAGCGCTTGTGATGTGTGTGTGGCCCAAATGTTGACGGCTACACTCATTGATTCCCTTTTCTGTATCTATGTGCACAGTGAGCCTTCAACCCCCTCCCCCCTTCCACCCACCTCAAAGGAAGCAGTTCTTGGAAAGTACCTGCCTACCCTTAAACTGCAGTATCAATGATATTTGTGCTCTGTGTGTTTTTTATAACTTCAGGATGGAGTCAACTGAAAAATGCGATGCCGTTATTTCTCACTTCAATGGAAAGTTTATTAAGACACCTGCAGGTGTTCCAGGTAAGACACACCGTATAATAATCTGACACTTACAGACACACACTGCAGAAATGCGATGTACAAACCACTTTAGCTGCGATGCCATTAACAGAATATGCAAAAGAAAATCACAGGATAATGACTGTAATATGTACAATGTTAATGGACAGTGTTCAAGTGGTCAGCCAACAGGAGTCAGTGAGTCTGCTGGTAAAGCACATACACTCAGCCCTAAGTGGCAGAGCACAGACAAAGAAAGAGCGGAGAGAGCGCTGCTCTGTGTGGCCTCCACTCCCTCTCTAAGCTTTTTAATTGGATTATTAGACTGAAATAGTCTCTGCTGGCCTTGCCTCCTCTAGGAAGGGGAGGGGATTACAGCTCCACAGCTGCCAAATTAGATGTCTGTTTTCCCAGGCTGGCTCGTAAATGTGCACTCCCAGGCTTCAGGGAGAGAATGTATAGCACGCAATGACACACAGCTCTGAGTGCGTGATAATGTTCGGCACTAAACACAAACCTTTTACGTTATTCTCTCACAACTTCTCTCTCTGTAGCGCCGTCTGAGCCCCTGCTGTGCAAGTTTGCTGATGGTGGACAGAAAAAGAGACAAAGTCAGAATAAATTTGCCCTGAATGGTCGAGGATGGGGGAGGGACGCTGACTCCAGACTGGTAAGTGGTTCCCATGATGCATTGTGTTTGGTGTGTGTGGCTGATGGCAACGGATGATCAGACAGAATTAATAAAGGTTTTGCTGAAGAATCACTAAAGAAATACACAACATGTCATAACCGTCACTCTGCAGTTCTCTCTGAGTTGTAATCCTGCTTTTGTTCTTTTCTTTGTGTTATAAAATCTTGTAAAGTCAAGATCGCCTCCTACAGGTGTGAGCACAAAAGATGCACAATAGACTTTTATATGATATTGTTGGTTAAAGGAGCAGTTCGGCCCTGGAAAAAGCCACTGTCAGTCAAAGCTGGTGTTCTCTGTAATCGATAGAAGCAATAATAATTGAAATTGGCGCCATAGCTGTGGAGAAAGTCATACAAACAGCTTTTGGTTTTGCCCATTCTACATTCCTACAACACCCAGCGTGCATTGCGCCCCTCCCTCTGAAAGGAACGGCCCAGCGAGAGACGCAGGAGTGAAATACTACCATTTCCAGTCAAGGACATTGACCGCTGCAGGCAATGGCTCAGAGCGATACAGAATCCGAAATATGACGAGAACGTACCGATGGATCGTCTAAAAAATCTTCAGGTCTGCAGTCTACATTTCAAACCTGACGATTTTGAACATCGGAGGCGGGCGTGCTAGATTGAGGAAGTGTAGTGTAGCAAGCTCCCTGAGGTTTTCCAGGGCCCATTGGAGAAGCGGATAGCGTCCTCCAAAGGCACAGAGCGAAATTGCATTTTATTCCTACCACAATGACATTAGCTCCCCATGATAGCATGATAGGCCCTGTCAGCGTTGTGTTTTTAAGTTGCTCAAACCTTTGCTTTCTTTTGCTTCCAGGCTGGAATGACGCTCACATATGACCCCAGTGCAGCTGCTTTGCAGAATGGGTAAGCTACAACAGATAAGGTTGCACTGTCCTGGGTCTATATGAATTTAACTGGACTAACTTAATTAAAAACACACTTTCCTCTGTGTCCACAGATTCTTCCCCCCAGCGTACAGTATTTCAAACAGGATGATTGCTCAAACGTCCATGTCTCCCTACATGTCTCCGGTTTCAACATACCAGGTTTGACTCCCTCTCTTCAGTGATGAATATGAAGCTTTTGTTACTCAGCATTTTGGTTCATAAACCACGTGTCATCAGGATTTAGAAACATGTCCTTCGGGGTTGGGGATGTGGGTTAAATATGTGACAAAGGGCGCTGCGGCCTTTCATGCTCTTTGCTGTGCCAATCGCTGTAGCATGTGATCTCTGGAAATAGCAGCTGTTCAGTGCCAGGGTGTTTACAGAGTGTGTTTGTGTGATGTTCCAGGTGCAGAACCCATCCTGGGTGCCTCATCAACCCTACATAATGCAGCACCCAGTAAGAACAAAACCTCTCATCGCTCATCACAACTCTTTCTCCCTCTATTCCATCAAAACATTTTCCTCTGTGGTTGTTACAGAATGAAACATTTCTCTGTAAACAGACACACACAATATGGATAGTAGTTCCACATAAGGTGACACTGATCCTTGAGGATTTACAGTACTCGAGTGTTTGTATAGAAACGTAAAAACGACTGCTTTGGAAAAACTGCGTGTTCGATGACAGATGCCGAACATTTTACAACAGATGGGTTTGAATTGAGAGAGAAGAGTCCTTTCTTGCTTTGAAAGTGAGCCAGCGGAGATGAGAAAACACTGCTCGATGCATCAGGACAGCCAAGATGCTTATAGACAACTTGCTCAACTTGTGACTACTCACCTTCTGCTGTGGGCATCAGATGTGAAGCCGGGATTACTCAGTTTCTTTTTTCCAATCCGGCAAAACTCATTATGCATTTACACCTTAGATACTCTGCAAAACATTCATGACATTGTATCATATTTATTCAGCATATTTTTGAGGGGTATTTTAGACTAACAGGACAATATTCAGGGACACTGTTTTTGCACCAGCTGCATATTTACATTCCTCTAATCTGCTCCCTCTACGTCTGTTCTAGGGTACAGTAATATCACCCTCTATGGACCCATCTATGTCACTACAGCCTACTTCCATGATGGCCCCGCTTGCACAACAGATGAGTCACCTCTCTCTGGGCAATGCAGGAACGGTGAGAGAACTATATGATCACAAAAAAAGAGATTACTGTTTACAAGTGCTTTGTTTAAAGAGCAGAACTACAGTGGCTTCTGGAGTCAGTCAAAACAGACAAACGAATGTGACGTAACATAAGCGAGTCCGGGCGATTAATGACAATGGTTTAACATTAATAAATATGGATCCTAATGCCAGCCTTGTCATTGAAGATGAAGAAATTGTTAATTCATATGCATATGACAGACTGCAGGCTTATAATTATGAGCCTGTTGGGCATCACAGAGACCAGGAACAGGCCAGGAGGAGGAGAAATAACAGCCACAGAATAGACAGTGAGCTGTAGTGGGACGAGAACCAGTGGAGACCTGGGCAGATGTCGTGATGAGTGACTGCCGTTAGCTAGCAATCACAACATTGTAAAGTTTATCACATAACAAACCATGAGTAGCAGCAAGTGGGAGCTTTAATACTTACCCATTACAGTTACTAATGGCCGAGTGGCAGCTTGTATCAGCTGTATTTGCCTTCTATAATGGTAAATCCGCACTCTGTTTATGGTGCCACAGCAGTGTGTGAGAGAGAGAGACATAGAGAGAGCGGTGACAGTCTCCTGATACTTTGTTCGATAGGTGCTTGTGTGTCCCGTCCAAAAGTCCCATCTCTTCACCTGCATAAAAACGCATTGAGGCACAAAAGCTAGCTCCGTTCCTTTTCCTGTCAGGAAAACGCTGGGCCCGATGCCAAGCTGGAATTTGTGCAACCGGCACAAAACTAAGCATCATAAGAACTGGTGAAATGCAATGTTAGACTACCCAAATAATATCTACACAATACGATACGACCGCCTAGACTCACTACCACCTACTTCAGCACGTTGAGCTAAGGCAGAGTCGGACACCGGGAGTCCCTCTTGTCGTGCTGTTGAAAAAAAGCCGTTTTTAGCACTTTTTCCTCTAAATTTGTGCCCTCATGTCTTGTAAATAATATGAAATCAAGGATTAACCTTTTCTACAGCCATTTTCAGGCAAGACTGAGTATTAATGTAGTAAAAAAAATGTACCTGCAAGAGACGAAGAAGTGCATAGATCATTAACATATCCTTTATTCTGCAGTTTATGGCCGCCAACACAGCTATGCAAGGAGCATACATCCCCCAGTATGCACACATGCAGACATCGAGTGTTCCTGTTGAGGTATGTGCATTAACATGATTGCAGCCTGATGCATGTTTATTATTAAACAACAGATCATTGTTGGCAATGAATGACGGTTATGCTTCTTCTTCTTCCAGGAAAATGGTGCACAGTCACAAGTGGACTCATCGAGCAATCCCTCCCCATATTCCTACCAACAAACCAAGTAGCACCGAGGTAACATTTGGAAAACAGCTACAACAATCACGTCTGCAGAATGCAACGGATGCTAAGGATCGTTTCACTGTTTTTGCACAGGCTCTGCAAATGTTGAAGTGAGACTATTTTTTGGTATCATTTTTCAGAGAGAATATCTGCGCTCATCAAATGATTCGACTTGTATGAGAAAAGATGGAAAAAGTTTTATTTTCATACTAGAAAACGTTTATTTTGTTACCGAGGATTTCCACAGGATACAAGGAAGACTGGTTGTTCAAAGTGCATGAGAGTAAAATATGTCTTTTGTTAATATTTCCAGATCTTTCTCTTTTTTTTCAGCCGGACATTTTGAAAATGATGTTTTTGTGCTTGCTGTGTGAGTGTTGCTATGGTGAAGTGTTCAGTGTTGTTTTCTTGTAAAGTGATTTCTCCTAGTGTTTTAGATTGATCTTGCTGTCCTGATTAAATTTGCCTTCACAGTTTTTGATACAGAGGTTGTACAGACCATCACAGAGAGCGGCAATAAGCAGAAAGGTTGAGAGCGATTGCCTTTGAATGAGCTGCGTAGGAGTTTTTTAATGAAATCTATGTGTTTTTGCTTTTCCCTTCCCCAACCTGATAGAAAAATAGAACTTTTAGAGAAAATAATTTGAATGCATCTGATGATTTTTTTTAATTTATTTAGTAGGAAGACCTTACATGTTTCTGGATGTTGACTTTTGAATCTTGCCTTTTTGATTACTTCCTATTGTGAGATAGCAAAAATTGACGGATCGGGGGAATGAAACGGGGCAAATGTGTTTTGTTTCGTCTGTCGTGCTTTTGTCTTGGGTGGTGTAAAGTTTTATTTTGGCGGGGTGTGTCTTTTTCACTTTTATTTGAAAAACTAACAGGAAAACACAGACTCATGATTGTGCAAAAAAAAAACTCATCAAAGCCTTGTTACAGAACTCAAAAGCTCAGCGAGCCGTGGGGGTAAAACGAGACGGATATGTGTGATTAATTGCACCTCGCTCTTTGAAAGGAAACAACATAAATGGCACTTTCAATTGTAATTTACTCCACCAAAGATTATGAAACAGTACACTGAGCATAATTTATCTCGTCAACCAGGAAATCAGTGACTCTGCAAGCTGGATTGCAGTTTGGACAGTGTGCCTTTATTTTGTACATTCAGTTGTTGTAGGTATTAGAACAGGGCGGACACACACAAGCTTGAAGGAAGGCCTGGATCCAACAAGTGCCACAGATGAATAAATGAGCAATCTGATACGACAAAGAACTAAAATAAAAGTCTAATAATTTATGATTAAAGTAAATTACCGCAGGCTTTTCTATCGGTGTCCTCCACTCAGCCTGTGATTCGACCTGGTGGTCCGTCAGACCAGTTATCTACCTCAGAGTTTTCTTTCTCCTCTGTACTAGGTCGGGTTAGCAGGTCCAGCCCGCCCTTCCAGACCAAACGCCACGCTCAGGAGCTGGCCACATACAGCTGTTTCCTTATAGGTTGTTTGAATTCTTTTTTTTATTTTCTCAAACCTATTTTTTTATAATGTTTTATTGTTCTCATAAGGGGGTCAACACAATGTTTCTACTCACGCATTCAGTTTGATCGTTTAAAAAGTGCTGCTCCTTTCATGGCGACAGATCCCAGAGGTTGATCTCGCATGTTAAAGACCAACAATGACAACAAAGCGTTTTTGTGTCCATCAGATCTGTGCTCCTTTAAACAAAACATGTTTGTTGCTTTGTCTTGGGTCTAGACTAAATCGCAGCAGCATTCCCCTCTGTAGTGCGACAAATGTAAAAGGGCCGCCGTGATAATACTTGAGATTTCTGTGTAATGCCTGAGACTGAGAAGTAATACTGTCTTATGAGGTTTATGCTGCTAGTGGTGTCTGAACCAAGTGCCATAGTATCTGGGTCAAGAGTCGCAGAGGTTGCATCAAAGAAAAACTGCTCATAAAAGTAACCACCATGTTGAACAGTCGTTAAGTTATATGAAATATTTCTAATTTATGAAGATTTTTGTACAGACAGCTTGAGGACATTTTCATAGAGCTATATGGAAGTTTTTATTTTTACTCGTGCCACACAATTGCCAGTGGTAACTTGTATGTACAGTTTAAGGAGTCTTTCCTCTGTTTTTTTGTTTTGTAGTGTTTGTTAAAGCCAAAGACTTTTTTTTTCAGTAGACTGTTGCCTAAGGTTTATTCTTTCATTTCTTTGACATTTTTGAATAAAAATTTTCAACTTTTAATCTGTTTAGTCTTTATTTTGAAGAAGTGTGGAATTACGTAAACACACTTTTCATGTAGCCTGCCAGAATATTCTTTGTTGTTTTGCGAACACTAAATTTTAATATAATGGATGTAACTGTAAGTGCTATCTCTCACCTTCAAATTATGTTTAACAACAATCTGGCCTTATAAGAATTAGGAAAATATACATGTTAATGTCTTAAAACAGCCTGAAAATTATTTCTGCTAGATTTATCTTTATCCATCCATCTATTTTCTATACCGGTATCCTGTCCAGGGTTGCGGTGGGGGCTGGAGCATATCCCAGCTGTCATTGGGCGAGAGGTGGGGAACACCCTGGACTGATCGGCAGTCAATCACAGGGCTGACACATAGAGACAGACAACCTTTCACACTCACACCTACGGGCAATATTAGAGTCAGCTATTAACCTAACGAGCTTTGGACTGAGGGAGGAAGCCTGAGTACCCGGAGGGAACCCACGCATGCTTTGGGAGAACACGCAAACTCCACACAGAAAGGCCCACTATGTCCGAACTAGGAACCTTCTAGCTGTGAGGCAACAGCGCTAACTACTGCACCAACGTGCAGCCTAGATTTATATTTACGAAACAGAAAAATATAGGCCATTAAAAAGAATGGATAATGTATACTCCTAAAGTACTCTATGTTCATACGTCTCAGTCAAATATATGACAAGATACTCAGCATACATTTATTAAATAGTTATCAGACAGTCCCAGCCCTGTATATAATCAATTATAATAACTGACGTAAAGCTCAGCCTTGTCTCAGTGCTGGTAAATGAAATATTCCTCTGAGCTAGATTCATAGTAGTACTGTAGAGTGCTGACGTGGTCTACCAGTATTCATGATTTGCTTTGCTTTAACCCATAGGGTAAAGACCTGATAATGCCCACATCAACACTGTCACATGGTATTGCTGACAACATGCATGGCCTGGACAGGGTGGGTTATGGGTATCAGGAGGTATAGTGTAGGCTGTGTGGATGGGGTTGTCTGTCAGCAGGCCTTGCCATGACAGATGGGTCCCCACGGTATCCTGCAGGGTGTTGTGCCACCCTACGGGAGGCCGCCGGCTCCAGACGAGGAGCAAAACTCACACTCCAGCTGTCTGTGTTGGTGCCACCTGCGTCTACAAGCAACCCCCGACTCCCCCCCCCCCCCGAACAACGACCACGCTGCCCCCAAGGCTCTCTGCTGACCCTCCCTCACCTGCTCAGGTAGGAAGCATCCTTCATCCATACCCTCTTTAAATGTCTGCAGCTTAGATGGAGGGAGATGGTTTCTCCTTTACACTGATGCCCTAGAAGGCATTTACAAACATTATAGATTGTGATTATTCAGGCAGCACTGTTGTCTTATTTCAATGATATTTATTGGACCAACAATATAATGCAATCGATTGCATTTCCCAAGCAATGAATGCAACCGCTGCACATCTTAAAAGACTGTTGAGTCATCTCTGATACTTTTGGATGCCCTAATTTAACAAAAATAGTGCAAACACTTGATGCGATTTTATAGTAAGTAAGAATAAAAGTTAAAACCCAAGAGTGTTTTTTATTAAATGACCTACTTTTCTAGTCCCTAATCAAAATTGCAGCATCAGTTGACTAGGTGATAAATCAGGTTATTTCTGTCTGTCTGTCTATATCTTTCTTCATTAATTTAGTGTTAATTCTGTTGTGTCAAACCCCTGTAGTTTTGGCTGTGTGTTGACAATACAATAGACTCTTTTATACAATATTTGAAGTGAAATGTTTCATCATAGCACTGGCATGCTTATACTTGCATAGTTTGCAGCATGTGCTTCTTCTGATGCATCATTTTGATTTAAAAAGAGGGCCTGATCTAAATCCCCACCAGGACATTTTATGAGTAATAAATAAAAGTTAGAAGTGGGAATTAATTTAATATGGGTCGATAAATTACGCTTAATATGATTGGAGTCTTAAACCTGCCAAAGAGCCATAGTTGATAGAGTGAATTAAAATCATTAAATTTAAAATTGTATACCAGTGAAATTTCAAAATAAGTCCACTATTACAAAAACAATTAAATCTGCTATACAATTTATTTATCAGCATCATCCAAAATATTAAACCACATCAGAACTACATGTCTGATTCTGATTCTGATACAGACTGTAAGGAAGACTGCGCGCAGAGCACCACCTACCGGTTCCTGAGTGAATAAATAATTTGATCCTGGAGGACAAGAGTACTTTCCTCAATAACACACTAAATCACAAAGTAAGCTTTTCCAAACACTAGGCAAATGTACATGCTTTTTATTTACATGCTTTTTCAAATAAAAACGCACATGATGGTTTTCAACCAGTTTTGGTTTCCAGTTAAGTCCAGATAATGTACTAACAAGTTACATGTATTTGTTGTGAAACAATGCAGGTGAAATGAGTGGGTGAACAGTGCTGTATTTACTATTGAGTATCTGAGGCCATGTTTGTGAGCGGTCGTGCTGTGTGTGGGTGGGATTTCACTCACGCTGCTGCAGATACTTGAGTCGAGCAGCAACAGTCAGAAAAGTGGAGCCACATGATTTTTATGTCTTCGCTGACTGTCATGGAGTCGCAGAGGAAAAATCACCGTTCCCGACCAGTTCTATGTTGCGTCTTTGTGTTGTGTATGCAGCTGCAGTTGGGTTTGACAGGAGGTAAGGACTCTCAGCGACATTACCGTGACTGTTTTGTTGAAGGCATAGCTATTGTTGAATTTAGTAATGCGTAGGCCTGCGTTACAGTAAATGACCTTAAACTCTGCACTGTTTGCTGTTCTGTTTGTTTATTGTCGAGTTAAAGGCATGTCAGTACATTTTGACGTCAGGAAGACATTAACAACTGGACAAAGCGAACTTTCCTGAATGTCGACACTGTTGTGTAATATGGCAACATAACTTTTGAACTGTCGTGATATCGCACTCTGTTCGTAAAGGAATTTTGTAACCGAATTAAAAGTTGTGTGCTTTCCATTGTTTCGAAATACTTTATTTATTTCGTAAATTCAAATAAAACATTAAAAAATCCCTGCTTCTCCCGGGACGAGGTGTATTTCAGGACAGCATTCTGCATTTTGCCTGAAGGCACCTAACATAGCTAATTTGCAACTTACAAACCCCATTACATTGACTCAATTTATGGACAGTAAGGCTATAACACTGCTGCAAAGAGGGACCTTAGGTAAAGTTTCATTTGGGGATTAACGATAATGCTAAATTATATGTGCAATAACAAAAAAAAACTGCAAAGGAATTATCTAGAAAATCATGGCACCATTCGCCACCACAGACACTCAAAGAGGAACAGTAGTCACAAGTTGAAACTATGTAGTTCCTAAAGTACAGATTGACATACAGTGATTTTCACTCATTTTGCAAGCAGAAGTGTCAAACATTTGCTTGTTCCAGCTACTTCAGTGTGACGATTAGTAGCATTTATTTTTGTCTTTTATGACAGTAAATGAATAGTCTTCTGGTTTTGGTTCTGCAAAAGAAGTAATTTGAAGATATCACTTTGTGCTCTGCAAATTTATGATGCGCATTTTCCAAATTGCAGGTATGCAGAAATGCAGGTACAACAGGTTAGGTACCAAATCTTTCCATTGTCCTGTTTTGTCCTGTGATTATCCTCAGAATGCCCTGCAGACGGACGCACCTGGGTGCCGTTTGGAGACAGGTGTTACCACTTTGTCCACGGAGATGAAGACAAAGCCAAAATTTACACTTTTGAGAGGGCACAAACCCTCTGCCAAGGATTTGGTAACTGAGAAAAATTATGTGCAAATATTTATTCAAAATTACAACGATTGTATTTTATTCTGTTGTCATACACTGCTATGCTGTCTTTTACAGAGCTTTTGACCATCCAGAGCGCTGAGGAGAATGACTTTGTCATTAAATATAGCCCAGAGGTGTGGAAAGGCATTGTCAACGTGTGGCTGGGAATGTATTATGACACAAACAGTAAGTGCCATGTGACCGGAGGAGGGCTGCAACATGCTTCCATAAGATAAAATCTGATTCTCTATGCCAGTCAAACTTTTATACAATTATTTTGAGCTATCTAGATGGAAAATTGACACTTTAGTTTAGTTATAACATGTTCTGTCTCAGACTTCATTTATCATTTAGTCTCTATGTTGGGGTTCAAAGTACTGTTATTCCGAGATAACCTGTGGTGGCTGTTATTCCCGCTGTCCATCAATGCAGTGCTGATGCTTTGTCTCTTGTCAGGTGAAGACATGAAGTGGTTCGGTGACAGCCCCGTGCAGTTCACTAACTGGGAGGACAGCAATTCTCCATCAGACCTGGTGCCCGTGGATACATGTGTGGCTCTGAACAGCAAGACGGGAAAATGGGAAAATGTCAGCTGCCTGGATAATAAGGAAAATGGAGTGATTTGTGAGACGAATCAGAGTAAGATATAAGTAAAAAAAAAAGAGATTTAAGTTAATTTGACTTCAGAAATATGTTTGTAATTCTTTTCCTCTCGCCTCGCTGTGTTTTTCTTTCTCTCAGAGGCAGAGGAAGTGAAGTCAAGTAAGTCAACCTTTGAGCCTTTTTGTTCACAGTTTCTTTACTTATTCCTCTGTGATTTTATGTTTACACTTTTAAGTTTCCTTACATTGTTCCTTGTCCCCCCTCAGAGCCCAGCCCGCTGCTGTCCGCCCTGGTCTTTATCAGCGTGGTCGCTATCGTGGGAGTCTCTGCAGTTATTTGGTTCATGCACCAGAAGCACAGTCTTGGCTCCACCATCGTCACGGCGTTCGAGTACCACCCTCCGTTCAGAGTCCTGGACACGGACCAGTCGTGCCTGGTGGAGGCTGAGGAGACTGACAGCGTGCCGTAGGAGAACCTTCTCTCTCTGCCACCAACAGGAAGTAACAGGCCCCCTTTTACTGGGTGGGTGTTCATGCAAAGATAGGTCGACTCTAAAAAAAAACAGAGACAGAAGTAGATTTGGGTTAACACATGACAATACAATGACTTACTGAAATACTAGCCGCTCACTATTTCTGCTTTGTTGAACTAAAAATCATCTGTAATCTTTCTAACCTGTTAGACATTTACATTTACATCGTTAGCCTGGTATAGGTGTCTCTTGTGGTTTCATTAACATCAGCTTATCAACAGGCACAAATCTATATCTCATTCGGCTTTATTACGTCTCATTAAAATGACCTTACTATTGCACATTTAAAGAGGTAGGGACTAAATGCAGTGCAGAGCTGTTTATTTGTTTTGTCAAAGACAGACACTTGGGAAAAACAACTTGGGAGACAAACAAGAGTGAGATTGAATACAAACGGTCATTGAATGCAGCAAAGTCTGAGACATCCTGTTGATTTATCCTGAATATAAATCAAGCTACAAAAATGCTGGATTCTACATTTCACATGATCAAACAAATTACACATTTCCATAAGACACATTAGTGTTATTTTCACAGACTTTTCCATCTAGAGCCTAATATATATATAATGCTGTATAATTAGCAGCCATGATAAAGTGACCTTCTGTGTGTAAAAATCAGTGCATTTTCCCTTTAAGCAGTATTCAAAGAAGCAGGAATTCTTTATATTTAGGGTGCATGTAAATAGCTTTATCAGAAAAAGTGCCCAGATATTATATGAACAATTGTCTTTTTTATTCCAGACATACGCAGAGAGTTAGACAGGTTTGCACAGTCAGTAGAAAGCCATCCTAAAATGATTCTGCCAGATAACCCCCTGTGCTATTTCCCTGCATTCTGTCATTGTGATTTAAGGGGGGGATTAAGCAAACTATAGCCAGTAAAGCATGCCACTTATAAACTATAGTCATTCCCTCCATGATAGGCCAGATTCTCCTGATGTCCAGTAGTCAGTTTGATGAAAGCTAACGCCTCTAGCTAACAGGGAAATAATCTGTGCTCACATTTCACCTGCCCTTTATCTACCACGTTAGATGATACTTTATGTATCTTGTGTTCGTGTTACAAGTTTCCTTGCTGCCCTATGAAATCCAGTCTTTGCAGTATTTAGTAGTGATTTATATTTTCTTGTTACAGTTGTTTAATTTTGTTGCTAATAAATCCACCTGTTACATTAAAGACAATCACAATTCGGCAGTGTGTCGGGTAGAAGTTGTTACATTGTGTAGTCTACCCTTCTGAATAGTGTTACACAGCAATAAAGTGTTAAACAGCATGAATGTTTTTGTGCAATATGTAAGAGTAGATTGGCAGGATCTGAGCCCTTTTTCAAAATAAAGTATGTTTGACGATAAGAAGAGATTTTTTTGCTTTTTTTTCCAGCTGATCCGAGTCTAAAAGTTCCATTAGGCAGTAACAGGAAGTATTTCTAGTCTTGTGCTGCCAGAAATATGTTGCCTCACAGCCTGTGATTGTCCGACAGTGTCAAAAAATGTGCAAGTTGGGAAAAGGGAACGACTTCGCTCTGCTCTGTGTGATCTATATAGAACATTTCTGCTAAATATATATGTCAATCCATAATTGAAGAGAAAGGGAGGAATTAGGACAGCGAAATTGGGGAAAGAGTCTAATTAGTTCTGAGAGGAGATCTAAATCACTGTCATCGGAGAAGTGTCGCTCCCTCCAAATGTCCAGTGGCTCTGTCGACATCTCAGCGTGGGCCGAGATGAAACAGAACTGAGAGAAGTCAGCGGGAAATCTCTCGTTCTTCACTTTCATATGCATCTATTTTTACTTCCAACAACTCTGTCATCATGTCATAAATTCTCTCTAATGTGTCTCTTTGTGTTGAGTAGTTTCTCTTGATGTTTTTAACGCCTTGTAAGGAATGATCAAGCATTTATTGATGTAGCACATTAATAGAGGATCATAACAATAAGCACTTCCTGTAAGTGTTCCAGGTTGTTTCTAGGTTTGGCCACTAGGTGGGATAGTGAATCACTTTTCTGTCAAACCCCGTCCTCGGTGGCAGTGATGGGATTAATTAATCAGGTCCAGAAACATGGAAAATAATCACTTTAACACAGTTTAATATATGGAATTATTGCTGGACAACAACCCTTAAAAGACAGACCTGATATATTTTCAAACATAAACATAAAGGAAATATAGTTTCACTACATCCAATATTAAACCTAGAGACCTAGCTTGTGTCCTGGCTGAAGTTAAGGTCCTCTTAGCCAATAATGAACATGATATGCACAATCAAGATCCAAACATCAGAATGGGATCTCATCTGAAGGAGAGTCTTTTTTTAAATTAGATCTTTAAATCACGATATGCAAACATAAGATAATAACAGTCTTCAAAAAGAGTCTTGCTTAAACATTTCCCGAAGCCCAGCCACAATAAAAGCAAAACACTACCTGTTTTTAGTCTGGACTGACAGGTCTTACTTATTTATAACACTTCAAACTGTAAGATAAGGCCTTTTAAAATGACTTAGCTGGTCATATTTAAGCAGACATTTATTTTTGAAAGTCACATTTGGAATACTAAAGAGTGATTCTGCAACAAAGTTTAATGAGAATCAGTTTTATTGGCCAAGTATGTGGGCACGTACAAGGAATCTGACTCTGTGTTTTTCTTTACTCTCAATGTACAGACACAAACTGACATACATTTAAAACAAGGACAGGTTAGACAAGGTAACAGAGACACTCATAAGCTAAAAACTAAAACTACTATATACAGACCTATGGATACAGATATATATTACAAAGTATTCATATATATATAAAAATATATACAGAGTTATAACTTATTCAAGACACAGAAGCTGACTCGTATAAGTTTCTGTTTGAATGAAACTCTGAAAGTGACACATTTAGAAAGCTTGACGTCTCATTGAAAATAGTCCCTTCTTCATATGACAATGTACACATTATATAATCTGCTTCCAGCTCTATGAGGTGCCAAATTGTATTTCTGATTCAAATGGAATTAGCTAGGAATTAATCATGACTTGAAAGTCTCACTATCAGGAAAGATTTTTCATTTGACGTTATGCTACAGAGAAGTGTTTCGCTTCTTTCTATCACCAGAGAACAACATGTATCGACACACAAAAGGGTGTTACTTTCCCTGCTAATTGTAACATTTATAGACGGAAAATTTGTCATTCTTCAGATATAATATGCTTAAATTACATTTAAGGTGAAACTTTAGAAGCATAATCCTATATAACAGACTGTAACTTAAGTGCTTTATTCTGTTACATCACTCGGACCGTATTTCCTCTTTAACAGGGGTGTATGGATTTTATTATCACAGAGGGGCTGTTGTCTCATCACAATGGCTGTGATGGACTATTTTCCCTCAAATAATAGCGATTAAAGCATTCGCACATCTGCCACACCACAGCTTGAAGCAGGAAGAGGTCTAACTCACCCAGAGTGACTGATTAAAATGGACATTGGTATGCATGGATAAGATATGACGTACAGGGGCGTGACAGATGGAGTTATAAGACAAATTATATGTTGATTAAAACAATACAGACAACTTCACAATGTTAAAGCTATAAATACACAATAAACAGCAGCGACTCTGGCCATTGTGTGAATACAACTCTTTCCTGTCTTTCCGGTTTCACCACAATCACATGCTTTTATTTCCTCAGGATTTCAAAATAATATCCCTTATTTTTGGAAAAGCTCGTCCTCTATTCATTTCCTGTGAAAGGTGTCTGCATACAGAAGTGTTCAGCATCTGTTTCCCGCGTCCTGGAAGCCTTATGTTTCTCCCCCATTTATCTATATTTAGACATACTACAATTAACAAAGGAAAACAAAGGCCACTACTTAGATGATGCTCCCTTACAGGCCAATGTATTTCATGTTGAGAGGATTTAATGGTCACTTTTTCATAATAAGGCTTAAAGTAATCCTAATTAACTTACAATTTAAATGGGTAAAAGAAAAATAATTTTATACTGTATTAATTTAGCATTCCCTGCTCTAAAATATGCCGCTTCAGTACTGTGAGAATATTCGGTGTGACTCTCAATACAGGCTTACATTTTTAATATCTGACAACGCACATGATGTGGCAGATGTTGAGGAATTGGAAACATTGTGTCAGAGCCTCAAGTTTAAAACAGCCTTAATACACACAAACCAAACAACACCACACACACACACCTACCTGATGCAAATGGATGCAAACTTAAGCGATGAAAGCACCCAGTTCTGAGCTCACGCTCTGTGCCATTTCCTAAATCAAATACATGTGAAGTGCTGGAAGGCTTTAGTGTTAAAGGGATCAGAGCATTGTGTGCTGACATGATTAAAATCTGTACAATTAAATATGTCACCCCCCCCCAAAAAAAAAAATCAATGACAGGGAGTCCAACTCCTGTGCCTGGGGGGTACACTGAGCTTTCTGAGGACTGATAGAAAAATAATAATTAAAAAATAAAAGCAGCATCTTAATTTGTTTTCCATCAGTCCCCAGAGAGATCATCTTTGCTGTGTCTTTGGTATCTCATTATACTTTCTAATCAAGACGCTTTAAAAATCCCTTTAAAGGGGACAGACTGTTTGCCCTTCCCCCAGCATGCTGCGGCATTGCAGCCATCGACTGCGACTTATTATGTTACAAATGTCCAAGGTAGGCTGACATTTTGATGTACAATGTGAAAAACACAGCCCGGGAAAAGGCTTTTTAAAGTGACGCTGCTCTGATCTCTCCCATTGCTCAATGTCTCTAATGAAGATTGTCCATCAAATTAAAAACCCAGGTATCCCGTGGCTCGGCTGATGAATTTATCAAATCATTTTCCCCTCTCTCACCATGTGTGTTTATCCAGCCGGGCGTGTGTTTCACTCAATCCAGGCGGTCAGGAGCTCCTGTGGGTTGGAGGAAAATCAATGAGCACAAGGGAAGGTGAGCAAGCAAATAAAGCTGTTTTAAATTACAAATGCTGATCAAGGACTTTTTTTTTAAAACCACATCTTTAATTCAAAACAGGCCTTTGTGCCTTAAATACTGTTTCCAATTAGCTCAACTTCCTGCACAGAGTTCTGTAGCAAAGGGTGTAGTGCCATGAATTGAAATCCACTCCATCACCCTGAACACTAACACATCCTCTTCTTTCAAAAAAGGATGGTGCAACATACTGTAACTCATATATCTCATTACCTTGATTCTAACCTACCACAAAAATGTTGTTCTCACTCTACATCAATAAATTACAAAGCTATATATAATGTGGGATATGCAAATGCTGGATCTATACTGCATCTGCATTGTATCTGTTCACATCAGCAGTACATTTTCAGATCGGGACAATGTTTTAACTACACTGCATTGTTGCAAATGTTTGTTGTTGAGTTTAACAGTAAAATGCAGATTGCTTGGTTGCTTGAGAATCACTAAGGCAGATGAGTGTCCTTTTCCCACTGGAGTCACTTTATTGGATGAAAGGGATGTACTGCATTACTTAATAAACTCTAACCATCGCCAAAACATGAACACCTTGTTAATAGTGCGTAGATTAATACAGATTGTCTCGTTAAGGCCAATATATTAACTTCTCTGTGGCAGTTACAATAAATATTGCCCAAGAATTCCAGTTTATCCAGTCCTCTGGATTTACCAGCACATTAAGGTAATTTTTACCTTTTTCTTATTGATTAGTTTCCCCATTTTTATGTAAATATAGGCACAATATAGGCATCACTTTTCGTTGTTTTTCTTGTGAGATTGTGTTGGTTGAATCTGTTTGGGTGTGTCTTTTTTTTTTTGCAATGCTGACATTCAAATTTTGCTTGTGGAACAATAAGACTGAATAAACTGTTAAATACCAACTAAAGCAACATCTAATCTTCAGCAAAGACATTTTGTCACTCAGTTTTACTTATATATACACTACACTACCCTATATGTTCATCCCAAAGGCAGAGAAACTTGCATCTTTTGGGGATGAATCACACAAAAAAGTGTGCAATATAATATAAATATGACAAACACGTAACTAATTAAACTGACACTTATGCATCATTATGTTTGTAAAGGACTTTATACACTATCATACGTTTATGTAGCTAGATTTGACAATGTCTGCATCACCATTTAATGTATGGTAGCCTATAAGGTCATGTTTAATGTTATTTTTGCATTTAGAGGCCATACGCTGTATCACGTTTTCTGTATATCTCTCAGATATGATACAGTATGTTGGGAGTTTAAGCACTTATCTTGCTGGTTGCAGTTTTGAGAACAAAAGTTTGCATTGTAGAAGCCTTGAGCTGACGTCACTTCTCTTGAGTTGCTCGGAGTGAAACGGAGGAGAGTCTGTTCAATCTGCGATTAGAGACCAACACATTCAGTCACACTCCCACCCCGGACTCTATCACTTGACCAATTCTCCATTCATCTCTTCTTACACCCCCAAAACAACGTAAAACTGGGAAATACATTAATAGTATTTTCTCTGTTTCACTATTTAAAGGGATACACCGAATTTCGACGATAAGGTGAGTTTAATTGTTCGTGTTTTGCCTTCGAGAGTTTGCGACCTGAGCTCGTAACGTCCTACTCTCTAACGTTTGTTCAGTTATGCGTTATTTCACTAACGTCGCGCAAGCTAACGGCTAAGCTAACCGTCTTTTGCTAAACCGGTAGCATCCTTTTCCGACACTTGCCTCATTGAAGCGTTATCCGCTCCGGGAGTTCAACACGGCGAAAAAAACAAATAAAAAGTTCATGACAAAGTAGATACAGCATTTTAGGATGTTTTTAATGTAAACTTTGTTGGGAATATAGCTGTTGAAGTGTTGAAGTTGTAACTTGGTCAGGAAAAGAGTGTTGTCATCTAAGAGTAACTATGTAACCATGTCACCGGTTACTTGGCACAGACAGGCAGGCAGCGCTGTTCAGTCTCGTTACCTCACAGCGTGGATCTCCTCTTTGTTGCCAGCTGGGTCACTCCGCGGATCCACCGTATATCTGAAAATACTAATGTACGGATGATTAAAATAAACATGTACATACGTTAGTTTGTCTTATTATGTCGTGTTTAGCTTTACCTCTCTTGCAGCATGTTAAAAGTAGTGTCTGTGCTCCGATGTGATTGATTGTTTTTTTTTTTTGTAGCTTCGTTCGACAATTAGTCATTACATTTACACACAACTGGATGTAATACAGGTTAATGTCTCAGCTTCTTCATCTTTCCTAACATGAAATTATTTGTTATCAGTGCTAAAGCCGGGGGGCAGCCTGCTACTCGTCTCCCCCCTCTGTCTTGTGTTTGTGTTGCTTCCTGGTAAAGGAGAGCGCAGCTAATGCTGCAGCTGCGGTCTGAGCGAAAATTTACCCTTTGAGATTATGACAATACCCTCCATTTTTCTGCTTTCATATCAACAACAAGGCAATCGCCATCTTGAGGTATTTAAATTAGCACCGGTCTATTTAAACGGCGCTAATCTGTAACAAAGTTATGAAACTTTGGAGCAGAAGACATCTGAATGATGCATCTTAGATTTCAGCTGGATTGTAATTGAAAGCAGTATTTTAATGACAGTAATTTGATTGGTTTTGGAGTGGTATGGAGTTTGATTTATAGTGGTAAGATTTTATAACAGATTCTGTGTGTTATAGCCTACAACCCTTTCATTTTATATATAAAGCTTAGCCCTAAAAATGCAGTTTTTGAACTCTATAATCTGGATGCACAACCTAGGCCTAACTACAAAGCAGAAATCAGGATATTTGAGCAATGCCCTGATTTCTTCCCTGTACACTTCGTATGTTTTGATGCTTAGCAACTCAAAATCTCAAGAAAGCTTCAAAATAATTTGAATGACATTGTACCTATTTTCGTCAATTCCTGGCAGAAACAAAGATACAGAGACCACAGGAAAAAGTATGTGTTGCAAAGTGCAAGATAACATCTACAACTGCAATTCTGCAGTTACAACTTAATGCACATTCAATTGATAAAGATCACATTAACATACATCAGTTTTTCATATCTGTTAAAGCTGGAGATGATTATTACTCCCAATTTGATCTTCAATTTCTCAGATTTTATATTTTCCTCAAATTCTTAATGAGATTTTTTCACTCCAAATGAACTTTTATTTGGCCCTTTGAAACTTTGTAAAAACAGCAACAACCACCCGTTTTGTACAGGAGCCTGTTGGGCACATTGATTTGTGGTTATAAAGCTCATGGTGCAAAAATAACTTGTCTCATTTAGCGTGTTTTGGCAGGCCTCTTTTGTTTGCAGCACAATGTCGTGATTTGACTACACAGATATAATTGATAGTAATGAACCAGTGTGCACCCTTTGCACGCAGCTTTACGTAAAATGGCTGTAAAACACGATTTCCGGCAAAGTCCATCATTTAAATGGCTTCAGTAGCCAAGGCAGCGAGATAAATCAGATCACAGCCTTGATGTGTTATGCATGCATCCAGTAACTGCCAATGAATCAAAACACAGGTAGAAGGTCACTAAATTTGCCTCATATTTATTCACAGCACATGTCCTTGAAAAGCTCTGCAGGGAGAACAATGTTGAAGTGCTGTGTGCTAGGATTCCAATAATTTATGTTAATATTATAACATTGGAAATCAGAAGAGTCAGCAGCTTGGCATTTGAATGTTAAAAATACTGAAGGTTTTGTTCTGCAGGCTGGAAATGTAAATGTAGCTCACTGTTTCTGACTGATTTTAAAGGGCACTTTACATGTTAGCAGCTGAATTAAAAAGTAAAACAAAACAGTAGAGCTATACTAGGTGTTGTAGAATATAAGGCATCTAATTTCACTTATATTTTACCAACATACCGACCTTCATTCAGTCATTCAAATACACCCACTAGTAAGAGTTTTGTGCATGAGCTTCAGACCTATAGCAGTGTAAACCCAGTAGTCTAATATCCAGTGTCCTCTTTTACCTTTGGTCTTTTCAGGATCAAAGCAACAGAAAAAAAAAAGAGGCAGGACTCCTAATAATTCTGTTTTCACCCATTTTCGCCCTGTCTCTTCCACTCTTACCCTTTCCACGAGTTTGCACTCATTAATCAAAGGTGCCGCTCTCCCGCTGAGGCCTGAGCAGGTTCATCAATTTGGCAGCCGGCTTGCTGTAAGGAACTGTGCCCAGGCTCTTAACACACAAGCATAAATAAATCTATGGTCTTTATATGCAAGGCCTGAAGGTTAATACTGTATAATTCAATGCACCCTCTTTGTCTGTTGTGATTGATGTTTTTAAACATGTAAGGCTTGACGGGAGTCCCTTTTTGTAGGTCAGTGTTGACACTTTATGATTGGGTGAGCTCGGGGGGGGAGAGCGGCACGAGGGAGGTGGATTATTAGGAATATGTCAGGGAGATTACTCTTTTTCACTCATCTTTCTGGTCTATTTTCTCTTCCGCCTGGAGATGCATGTCGCAGTGCTTTATTTGAACCAATGATGTTTCGGAGATTGAAGTCTCCCCGCTGCGTTAATGGAGCAGATGTTTAAAACGCTATAGTGGTCTGGTGTGCGTGTTTGGCTGTTTAGTATTTATTTGCATCCTTTGCTGCAGGAAGTGCAGCTCAGTTAGGAATGCATAATTTGACTTATACAAACCTTTGTCCAGTTTCTCCCCCTCTCACACAAAGGCTGTGCCTCAGCATCCCCCTTTTTATTGATCCTCATGCATTTAAAATCTGGTCACTGCTGCCACAAACACTTCCCACTTGAGCTGTGCGAGGCAGTGCTGCAGCCACATATCCAAATATTACACTTTCAATCAACATCGTCTGGCTCTATAAGTGACCGGAGGAAAAAACAATCCACCAATCCAGAGTTTTGGGATCAGCGAAGGCCAAAATCTAGTGAATCCAATCAACTGAATTCTGTCCTCACCAATATGAGACATTGCACAGGCAGTAAGTGCATCCATTTTTGCATGCCATAAGAGATTTGCAAATGTCTTAAGACAAAGTTGCAGACCGCTGAATTTATGATCTTTGAAGACACTCCTTATATTCATTAATTATACCCCCCAGTGTTTTTAATGGGTGGTTAAAAAATGATCTATAGCTTTGGCAATGATCTCTATACGGATCTGCTCACAAACGAAGAAAAGCTATGATGCTGCAAACGCAATGTTCACTCCCTCGAATCATGTAACACGAGTACAATCAAGGATACTGTGTAGCTCATGGCTTAGTAAACAGCTCTGTGTGTATGGACGCTCTTGCCATTATCTGTTTCCTAAATGATGACACGGAGCCACATAGATGGAGTAACCTGAGGAGGCTCAGTCTTGTAGTGGTTCAAAGACTTTGCAACAAGTGATTATCTGAAACTAGACGGTGACCTTTTGAGTCTTGATGTACATTCATGTGTAGGAGACAGTAATCCCTTTTGCACTGGGATTCACACTAAGATGAGACACAGACGGAAGTGTAAGGTGACGTGCATGATGACGCTGAACATTGTTGTGACTAGTGATGTGAGAGCACAAAGGCCATGCTTGGTAGTAATGAGAGATCCAGTGTTTACTGTCCATATTTAGAGCTGAGTGAGAGGAACTAGTAACTAGCCTACATGTGAAAGGTGTAAGATGCAGGTGTGTTAATTTGATCCAGAGCCTCTTTGCTTTTTGTGAGCTTTTTTTTTTCCTGTCGAGACATTTTTAAAAGGGTCAATTTTGGACTGCCAGGTCATTTAGACAGGAAGTAAGCTTTAAGTGAAGGCCATCTGCCCTGTTAAGAGTTTTTGATCATCAACTAACCTAGTTTTGCGAATAAGTTGCCACTACCCTACTCACTATGTTATGTTGTGTTAAATATATAAAACATAAACATAACAGTTAATGGTAATAGACAGGTAGTTTTGAGACAGGATATGAGAGCTAAATTGTTGATCCAAAGTAAGCGTATGTTAATTTTTGTAGTTTGGTTAAATTAGAAAGCCAAAACCCTGCACTCTGACCACCTTCTGTTCTTGATTAACTAGGTTTATGTCCTCACACCTTTATCAGGTAAAATTTAGTGACAAGTGTCTGACAGCATGCAGGACTTTTTCTTGTCCTTGCAGTAATGGATACGCCGATTAATGTTTGTTTGTCTTTAGTAAATGACTTTTATTTTACTTTGAATTGAATTGAATTTAGTATAAAAACCTGAAGCGAATCCTTTTACTACAGCTAGTTGTGTGATTTGGTCTCAGTTACTTCAATTAACAATTTTAGATATTCAGAGCTGATTTCGTACCAAGAAAAATAAAACCTCTTCTCTAACATTCTTTCATTACTCAGTGAATTAAACCTTTAATTTTTGTCAATTAGGATGGAAGCTTACTCCTTTGATACCATTAGTTGGCTTGCGGCCATTTTTAAACTATGAGGATAACATAACAGCTGTTTAAAATCACCCAAAGGGCACAGTTGTTATAGAGGGTGGGTATACAGAGAATGTGTAGGGGAAAACTGGATTGTTATCCAGTATGATAAATTAACATACTAATGTCAAGTGATAATACAGCAGATAAGAACCCTTAGATATTGTTCTCGATACACCTCAATGGTGAGGCTCGATAAAGACACCGTATACTTGTGATGTATGACGTCTTGAAAGGGTTAATTGATTCAGAATTCATTCAAAGGTTGAAGCTTGTTTAGGCTCCATTTCCTTTCTCTCCAACATAATGAACCCAGATGTTAAAGCAAATTTTGTATAGATGTGGCGGCTGGTTTGCTGTGCCTTTATGTGTTCTTTACTTGCGCAAAGAAATGTCCTTCTACCTAAAGCTGGTTTTTGAGTGTTTTTCATTTGATTTTGAAAGTAAAACATATTTTTACATAGTTTTCTAAGGTCATTGGATTTCTGAAAGATCAAAATGTTGGCTCCACATCTACCGCCGTTATACCTTAGACTGTAATCCAATTTCTCCCAAGTGTTTTTGTCAGGTCCCACTGCCCTGTGTTGTCTCTCAGAGCCAGAGTTTGATTTTCTGCTGATGTTTACGATGGATAACTCCTCTCCCCATAGGCCCATATTACCATTTTTATTTCATTTCCATGGAGCTTTCAGATAGGAACAATGCTGAATGAGTAAATCGATACATTCGAGCAATAAATCTGACTGTCTTTGTCTCCTGTTTCAGGTGCAGGGCCGTGATGTCACAGAACTGAGGACGCTCTCATACAGTAAGTGTTTGGTCACATCAGCTACCCATCATCCATCTCTGCCATTATGCGCTCTGAAGTGCCTCTTTTGATTTTTGTGTTGGAAAAACCAGTTTGCTTTTTTAAATTAGAAAGAGTAACTCTTGAATGGAAAGCAGGACTAAGCGGACCACCTCATTTTAAAGTAGTATTTGGATATAGGATTAGAGTTTTCCAATTAGGTTGAGATTGAACAAAGTCCTCCTTTATGAAATTAGTTTGTGCTGCATTACACTTTGCTCTCATTTTGTGTGTATCTAATTAATTCCTGTCTTTCTTAGAATAAGGCTTCAGAACATATTTAAATCTCTTGGGGGAGCAAGGAAAACTTTTTTAACTATGGGGTATATTAGGATAAATTACTTTGGGGTTGGAGCTATTGTTGGCTTTGTTTGAGACTTTAATTTGGGCTACTACACACATGCCCATGTTTCATGGCTGCTATTAAAATTGGAATTCTTGCCCCAAGACAGAGGTGATGATGGGTAAATCAAATTTTGTTCCCTTCAGCCTGAGTTTCACTCTATCAGAGAGTGTGACATGTGGTTTTTCTCTGACTGCGGTACTTGGCGCTAAATTATGACTTAATTTGCAGACCTGCAAGTGCACTCAATCTTTCTCTGTTGTACATTCTCCATAGTGGAGTATTGCTGAAATATATTTATCTTGAAACTGTTGCACTTGTCAAAATGGAAAAAAATATGATATGATTTAAAAAAATATATATAAATCATTAATGTTATTTCTCACAATATATAATTTGGTAATGCTGCCACTTTGTAGAGTATCCTGTAAATGATGGAAGCCTAAGGAAACCAGAGGGTTCATTAGTTGAACTTTATTACACAGCTGTGTGAAATACTTGATTCTGATTACGGCATTCTGAGGTCTGCTATTTCTCGATAACAGGCCGTTGTTATGAAGAACAGACCGTTGCTAGGGATGCGGTTCTAGTCACACAATCTGGAGGGCTAACTGTAATCATATCAATCTGCAAAAAGAAAAGAGACGAGAACAGCGGAGAGAAAGAAATTAGACAGAGATCTACAACACTGAAGACGGCACATGAAGTAAACATTAAACAGAACACAGTGTGGGATACAGCGGTGTTTAAAGATAGTGAATGGTAAAGAAAATGTCAACAGACTCTGACAGTGACGAGACAGAAAACCTCTATCAGGTGCTGCACTGATTCCTGCGGTCTCCTGTCTTACTTCACCATCAGTGGCAATGTTTCCATTTAATGTGAGTAATATTAGCTCAGACTTAATTTTTTTTTTTCTTTTACCGTGATTTTGACTTGTTGTCTAATCTGATATTGTTCAGTTATCAATTCAGTTACTGTTTGTGAGGTGATGAGTACTCACATTTACCTTTGGGGTTAAATCCTTTCAGTGCGTCTTCTCCCTCCTCTGACTCTTCCTAAAGGTGAGCTGGACTGCTCACTAAACCTTTATGAAGCAAAGAATGCTGAAGTTTAGCCATAAAATTTATGACATATACATGGCCACCTCCTGATGGTAGAGAAAAGGTCTCCCTGTTTATGTAAGTGACCCTGGAAAGAGACAGGTCATCTGCTGCAGAAAGCTGAGTTGAAATAGCAATGGCAAAATGAGCCTCGCCACAGGATTCCCATCATCTCTAAACCCGAGCGCTCTCTTTCTGCTGTGTGTAGTGGAAGCCCTCAAGGATTTATTATGGCAGTTATGAGTAACCTTCAGTTTACCTGCAGGGCCTAACAGTAAGTTTCAGAAACAGCTGCCAGGTTGGCGAGTTATAGCCAGTCATTGCTTTCGGTTGCCAGAAGCTGACACAACGGTTCCTGTGCAGTTATTTCACAGTCCTGATATGGCACTCTTAGGACCATTAAACACATATTTTATTAATGAATGGAAAATAATGGGTTCAGGGTTTGTATATATATCTCCCTTTGTCATACACAGTCTCCCTAAGACACAAGACTCTGCTAACTCATGGCACGCATCATCACGGCTATGATTATCCATCTACGACCGAATCACAGCCGTGATGATATTCAGTATAACATCACGGCCTTGAGTGTGATATTGCTTTTATACAACAGTAACGCAAGCGGCAAATAGTTGTAAAAAGTAATAGCCTAATCAACAACAGATTATTTGTTCCATCAACTCAACTAGTTCCACAACATAACTTCCCTTTTGTTGCCAAGCAACCCAAACATTGTCCTGCACTCTGTGTCTACAGGTTACCACAGATCAGCTGTTTTTAATCATTTATTTTTTAATCATTATCTGTTTGTTTTCATTTATCATCAACCAGTGTAATAAAAGTCTGCTGTGTGATTCAGAGGTACCAGCTTGATTAATGTAGACATACACGGTCTGTAACGTTAATTAACAGTATTCAGAACATGTGGCTGTGGCGGAGTGATACACAATTAATATTGTCAGGATATGTCAGGCCCTGATTTGCTTCCTGGTTGGATTTTCTTTGGTGAAAGTTTAGTTATCTTCCTAGCTACTGTCCAAATTTGGACAAAACAGTTACTGCTGAGCTTTGACAAATAGGAAAATCCTCCCTCTGTTGATGAAGATGAAAAGGTAAAAGAAGAATAGAAGAAGTTCTTACCTGTTTTCCTGAATTGTTCCAAATCAAATCCACCAAAAGAGGCAGAATGAACATGTACAGAGAGACCTGGATTAACTTTAATCAAGCAAAAAGTTCACTTACTTCAGTGAGCATCACGTGCAGGCAGCTGCTTCACAGTGAAAGCCAGGCTGGTATTCTTCTCTGCACCACTTCAACACAATGGAGATCCAGAGCACACAAAGGGCATGTCTGGATCCACACAAAGCAGCCATGCTTGTTTTCTGAAGCATTGTTGAGGGAGACAAAGTGATGCCACAAAATGTTCCTTCCAACATGAGACTACTCATTTACAATGCCATTGTAATACACTCATATGGTTACTGGATTAGATTTTACTGGATTCGCTTTAACTTTATTTAAATATGTGAATTATTTCTACAATTTACAGCTTAATTATTTGAGCAGTTTCCTGAGTTTTGGGTTGGTATGAAGGGTGTTATTCATTGCTTCCAGTTACATTATTGAGTAGTTGTCATTTGGTATCGAAATTAGTGCTCTTTGTACTGGTAGCATAATTTTCCGAACGGTTTCCGGTCTTAAATGAGAGGGAGGAAAGTTTTATAGACTGGTGAGTGTTTTATATGCTTCATCGCTTTCTGTGTTCTGTATGTATGTAACAGAGAGAGAGGCTGAGTTATGACGCTTCCCTCCCTTCTTATTTAAAATATTTATGTCCTACAGTTAATAGTGTAGCTTTACAGAATAGGCTGTTATTTGTGACTGCCAAAGGAGCGAGCAGATAGCAGTGTCTATGTACTATGATGTTGTAGTACAGTATCAGAACTCACTCTTCTTTGTGCTTGCCAAATTTTCCTCCCCCAGGGGAACAGAAATACGTGCGGGAAGGATAAAGTAAAATGATGAAAGCACTCTGTCAATGATAAATCAAAGACTGTAAGAATGATGCAACTATGAGATGTATTAGAAGGAAGGATACTGCATCGACATGAGGTGTGATGAATACAGAGCATTATTTAACTTCAAAGAATCAAAGCAATGTACAGTGTGTGCATTATGTGTTTCTGTATGGTACTAATAAGGAAGCATCATGTTGAATTATGAGGTTAATGATCTTTACACAAGTTATATAGAAATCCTGCATCCTCTCAGATCAAACCAATCAGATGTCATGTTTTCCTGGTTCCATATTGTCTCTGTTAGCTGTAGTCATTAGGCTTTTTACGGTCAGTCCTGTGTAGTTTGTGGTGTTATAGTGAATCACGGAAATGGTTTGATGGTGATTGTTCACATGTCTTAACCACATCTGCTAAATGAACTTTAAGAAGGCATGACTTTATGGGTAGAGGCAGACACAGAGGGACTACATTGATGGTAGCAGTAGCAGTAGCATTGAGTGGGTTTTCCTACTCTTGATTTGCAGAAAGGCAACAAATTAGTGTTTTCTTGGGTATTTTGTAGATTGGTTGGAAGTTGGAAATGTGCATGTTGGGGTACAGATGCTGCAGTCCTCGACGCACTGATCGCGGGTTAGTCTGTGATCATTAGGTGCATGTCATACCCCACTCTCTCCTCATTTCCTGTCTCTTTTCAGCTGTCCTATAAATAAAGGCAAAAGCCAAAAATATAATGTTAAAAAAAGAAAAGAAAATGTGTATCTTTAAAGAATGTAATAAGACCCCTCTAGCAGCACTAAAATAGTTTGATTCCTGAATAAATCATTAAATTGACTCATTTCTTTAGTCTCTCTGCTTTGTGAAGCATCAATCTGCTGTACTTTCCTCACTTCCTGGTGAAGAGCAAACCAACCCAGGAGTGTCATATAGTTGTGTGACTTATACAGAGGATAGTTTGTTGTCAGTAAAATGCTTTGTGCCTCTCCTCTGAGGTGAAAGGTCAAACAGGGCCTGGTTTAGGGAGAACACTGAGATGGTCTACTGGGGAGTGCAAGAGTGCAGGCCTGCAAGGCGTCTCTGAGGTGTGCAGATGGCATCAAGGAAAATTGAATTTTCTTTGGTGTTCATGGCCAGCTGTCTGCTGTTCCTTCTTTACTGTTTGCATTAAGTCTTCTTTTGATGACAGGGTTTTTTTTCTGACTTTATCAGCAACACTGTGCATCAAAAAGGAAAGATCCTGCAGTGTGTCTTGGAAAAGGCTTTCAAAGTATGTCATCATTTTCATTTGTTTGCAGGCTTGATTTTAAGATTTGTTCTATTTTAGTGTAAACCAGAAACACTGATACAGTGCTGCTGCTAGATACCAAAAACATTGTAAATGCTAATAAAATTCTTACCCCTCTCGAACAGCATAAATGCCACTTAACCGGATGAGAGTTTTGTTGGCAGCCAACGTTCGCACAGAGGATCTGTGGTGTCAGCGCTCAGACGGGCGTAGAGGTGACACCAAGGTGAGCGCTGCGCTGCAGAATGGTTGAAAATCATTGATATTCTGACTCGGAGGCTGCAAATGGCTCGGTGGCAGATGGAGTCTTTGTCAGGGAAGAAAAATGGCAGCTCGGGAGCATCAACGCCATTTTCCCTATCAGCTCTGCTGGCGGGCGGTGACCTTCTGCCGCTCACAGACATCCCCGAGCACATGATCAATTATCTCACTTCCATTGTTTACGGAGCTTATGGAAAAGGATTTAAATGTCAGTTTTTTAGAGGGGGATTGCATGTGCAATAATGAAGCTGGTGTTTGTTGTTAAAGCATAATGAGAAGGTACATTATAGTTTGTGAACAAGCAAGTTTGTACCTTTTTAAACACAGTGAAAAATAAATCACTGTAGTAGTTTAGAAACCAATACCTGGCAGATGTTAAGCTCCATTTATTTCATGTTATTACAGAATAATTGGAATTGATTTGACTTAGTTGCACCGGTTCTTTAGACAACACTGATGATGGAAGAGGCTTCTTTGGAGTATAGATCTATCACAAGGCTGGAATTTGTAGTTTTCATTAATATTGTTTGACTCAAAATAAAGGTGAGAATGTTTATGCAAATAATATTAATTTGGTAATGGCTTGTCTCATTACACAGATAACACGAGCACACACAATAACTGCGCTGTGCAGTCATTATTTCTGGCTGTAAACAAATCTCAGTCAGAGTAACACGTTGAATAAACCGCAGGAAAAATGAGGCAAATTAACAAACGGTGCAAAAAGCAAATGACATTGAGACCTCAGTTTAATATGTATGCATTTCAGCTTGATGGTTGATTTCATTAGCAAATCTCATTGTTATGCGTTGACTGTCCTCCTGCAGTAAAATGAATATTGTATTCATGTAGTGTAAATATTCAGGAGGAAACATTCAGATTTGAGTGTGGCATCCTTCAGAAGAAGTGAAGTGGTGTCTTTCTACCCCGGCTATTCATTGTAGTGATGCATATCCAAACATATTAATATTATACATATTATGGTATAGTTTTTAATGTTTAATTAACATTAAATATAAATGTCTATATTATTTTCTCACTGGTAGTATCCTGATTGTCAGGTGTGTGGTGTTTAGCATTAGCATTTAGCCATACACATGCTTATAAAAAATCGGCTGGTCACTTTGGGCTTTAACCACTTACGTTCCAGCTCTTCTCGCCATTTAAATAATTAACAGCATGTTGCAGAGTTTACAACATGAGTGCTGCAAAAGTCAGATTTGAAGTATTAAATGCCGCGCCCTCTCCCCTTAAGATCATTGTGATTTATGGCGCTTCCCATACGAGCCAGTTGTTTTTCTGTCTGTAAGGAGGACGATATTAGGCTGCCATGCCATGCACCTTTCCTCACCTCTTTCAGGCCTGGCTGCACACAGCTTTCAGGGGACAGTGCTTTTTTCCAGTTTCAGTAACGGGACGTGTGTGAAGAATTTTCCATTTGGAAGGCTCTGTGTGTGTTACACCATCCTCATACAGCTATACAGCGCGCAATGACAGCATTAGCGAGGACAGATGCTGCTTCTCATTCGACTTACAGGTGCTAACCTACTGCCAGGAATGAGGCGCCTGCTCTACCAACTGAGCTAAACCAGCACCCAGCACACAACTTCTCAATAATGTTTCATACATCCCTGTTTAGATTAGTCAGGAGGACTTTCTCTACTGAACTGTCAAAATCAAAGAAATTCCAATCCCCATCGTCCAAACTAATAGTAAACCAATAGTAGTACTTTTTCTACATATTTATAGTTTGTGTCATTCAATTCAACCCCACACTTCTAACTCCTATCCTAAGTTGGTACACCCATACAGGGACTTTTTTTGGAAAGGGACTTTGGTCGACAAATGCAACTGGAGCTAGGTTTTGCTCAAAATGCACAGTTCCTCAGTTCCACAGAAAGTTGTTATATCATCTAATATTATTAAATTAAATACTTATAGGCCTCAAAAATCATTCAGACACAGGCACATCTGTGCAGAAGTTGTGAACCAAAAGCATGTTCAGTGCACAGCCTATATTCTCTGTTATACGCATGTCAAATTAACCTGATTTGTACTGCCCTACAAAGGCTAACTTCGAAGACACTGAAACTGAGAAAAATGGCTTTAAAGTTTTTCGAATGTCCAGCCAAATGTGTTGTAGTTGGAATAGTAATAATGCAATTATTAGATAGGTATTCATAGAGTAATTCTTATGCCTAAAAACCATGATCAATGATTTGATCTAAGACCCCAAAAATGCACAAAAATTGTAGTTACTGCGTTCTGCCTTCTTTATTGCCTTAAATAGCTATATAGGTAATGCAAATGCAAAAGTGCAGGAACTATAATTTCTGTCTAATCTTTTTTTTAGTATGAGGAAAAATGTTTTAATTTCTTACTATATTCAAATTGTTAAAGTTGTTAAGTATTATTTAGTTGAAATAGTCACTAGATTACTTCATTAGCATCATCCTAATACCCATGTTCATCATTTCACACAATGAATGAATGAACGCCTGTGCACTGGCTTGTATTAAATAAGATTTTATATTAAGACAGCATATTTGACAATCACATCATCTATTTAAGAAGACAGTTCATACAAGCATTGCAGAAAAAAGAATGTAAATCAAAGCAAAACGGTGTCAATGCCAATTTATGCAACTAGCAGAGCGCCGTTACTACATGTACTGCGGTTTGCCTTCGGTTTTGGTTGGATTTTGTAGTTACTGCAATTTTTACACCCTTTTTTTGAAGAACAGAACAAGATTGAACCAGGAAATTTTGTCACAAGACAGAACAGATATCCAAAGGTTTAATTTCAGCCATAACTCGATTTTGACCAAAATCGTATTACTGCGGTTAGCCTTTGTAGGGAAGTGTAGTTTTATGAGGTGAAGCCAACCCTGTGGCCTTTGCTGTGCCCATATTTGACACTGGTGCAATGACATTTCACATCTTTAAAAAAAGTCTTAATTATCATTGTGGTGCATTTGAGTGGTCAGTGTTGTCCAGTACCATATAAACATCTTAACTACTATATAATCCTGCAGGGTACACAATGTCTGAGGTTGTGCAAGCAGGTGATGGAAATCTTCATTTAGCAGCAGAGAAGAAGCTCTTTTTGTGAAGATGGCTCAGAGGCAGACAGGAAATTAGTTATTTTCCCCGCACATTCATCAAAATAAAAATAGTCTGATGAGTTTCCCAAGTGACTCTCCCACATCTATTGAAGCCACAGCTGCATGTACGGTGCGCTTAGTATTAACTCTCCAATGGATTTCAGGTGTTTTTGAGCACTATTAATATAAGCCTTTTTTTCATCTCAAAGCGCATTGTCCTGTGTTATATCCCACAAGAATTAGCATATTTAGAATAATGAAATGCCCTATTTAATTTTATAACCTTCACCCATTACTTTCCTAATACAATGATGTGAAACAAAGCTACATCCCAAAGCCTGGAACAAAGACTGTGGATGGAAAAAGTGTTAGATGTTTTCCTTTGACACTTCAGTCTCTGATAACCTCTGATTTAATGACGAACAGAGGCAGAATGTCAACAGGGACTGTGTGCCAAACTGTTCAGTCTGTGGCTCTTGTGCAGCCTGTGCACAGATAACAGGCTTTTATTTTGAAGGTGACATGCAGAATTGCCATTGTATTATGGAATAAATTGCATGTGTCAGCCTAAAATGTGCAGCCATACGAAAAAAAAATTGGTTTGACATATATTCATCTTCATGTCATAAGTTAGCACACCACCAGTTTAAACCAGAGTATACCAGAGTTTTTCCTTCACTCATCTTCTTTTCTGTTTGTGGTCAAGTATGAGGTTGCTACAGCAGGAAATGTAGCAATAGGCTTGTAGTGGTTTTATTTTACTGTTGAGAAAAACACATCTAGAAATCAGACTGAGCTGTCGACAATACAAAACTGTGCAGAAGTGTTTTTTTTGGGTTGGACCTTCCTCTTTAGAGATGGGACGTTCAACGCTTTTTAGTAACCCGAGTTTGTGTGAGTCACTCACTAAAGAGAGTTGGGTTTTCGAGTCACTCGAGTCAGCAGTTACCCAGAGATTGAATCCCCCACTGGCCCAAGCGCCCATAGAGCATGCGCACTAGTGACTTCCGATCGGGCTAACTTCTGGTTCAGCCCTACGCTTAATGGAGATTCAATTTAATTGATTGTGCAGCTTTCTAGACCTAAATGTTTTTGGATCTAATTGATCAATTTCTGATAGTGAAGTGAGTCGTTTTGCCAGGTTTGTGGTGCTCGTTTTCCCATGATTGTGTGCCATGCCGTGTTGGGGGAGCGGATACTGCCTAAGTAAATGAGTGATTCGTGTAACTCGTCGGGCGCTGGACTGTGGGAGCGAGTTGAAACAAGCACCAAAGTGGTTGTTCTTCTCACAGGGTTAGGATTATACGGGGGTCTCACCTCAAATTCGCAGTTTGCAGTGCCCAGTAGCGGGTAGGAGGAGTGAGGCTGTGAACGAGTTAGTGATTCCCGAGTCAGTAAAAAGAGTCATTCTTTTCGAACAATTGACTCATGACTCGCACATCACTATTCCTGTTACTTTTCTATGTTTTTGCAAAGCAGGACTTCCTTAATCTTCTGTACTACTGCGTAGTCTTATGGTCAGTAATGGGTTAGTCAGTTAAAAGGAGCAGCAGATAAGCTCACTGCAGAATTGCACATATTATGTTGCCGTGCTTCTATCACTGTATCATATTTCTTAACCGTTAATGCACCATCCTGTAGAGAGTGGTGACAGTCCTTTATGTGTCAAGAGATTGCTATGGTGAGATAGTTTGGCTGTAACTGGTGTACAGAGCCAATGTGTAAGAGCTCCTCATGCAATACAAAGCTGATGCAGGAGCTCAGCTATTAAATTGTGTCCTTCTTTTGGCAGCCTGTTATTACCTAGTTGTAAGGACGCAGTGTAAATTTCAGAGGTTAACTTAACTTACCTTTTCTATACCGTTGACCTTCGTTAAGGACGTTCAGTGTGTGCACAGGTGTTTGTTTGAATGTAACCAGCATGCTCTGCGCCAATAAAGCAGTGGACATATGGACACTGTGTGACTAATGCTTTGAAAGGGACACTCGGGATCTGTTTTATTGCTTCATTTGGCACACTGCAGTCCCACTTCCCATTACGGTTGCCATGTGATTTATGTTGTACTCTTTGGAGAATGAGAGAGAGGCGCTGGGAGTGAAAAAAAGGCGTGATAGCGATGTTTACCTTGATCCTGGCTGCCTTTTATTTCATCTTGGAGGCTGACGGTGGGTTAAAAGCCCCTTTAGGCCTCGTGCTTTGCTGTTTATAAATGCTGTTTCTTTTATCATCTAAAGCATGTGGATGTTATTGAGACTGCAGTGTCGAGCCTTAAAGAATGACCAAACCTTTCAACTCACTGTCTGTGTCATATATCCAAAATGACACCGTAAGACTTCACCACATCATCCTCCAACTGAAGAACAGATACTATACTGTGGTACTGTCAAAATCCACCAAATACCCTCCTCTCCTCAGTTTGTCTCAGATGCAAATAAGCCATAATCATAATGTCACAAGGATGTCTGCGTCTTCTTGTACTGTTGAATCTAAAATAGGTGAAGGTGTCTTTTTTCTGCGGTGCATGTGCAGAATGAGAGATAACCTCTGCAGCAGCATCCTGCTCTCGTCTTTAATTTGTCGCCATGCTTCCTGTCAGATGATTGCACCTGATTAGTATTCAGATGTGTTTTCTGTTTACATGCAAATGCACACCTTTTTCACAACCCAATATTAAGCTGATTCCCTTTTTTTCCTCTCCAATACTTAACTGAATGTCTGGGTTGTGTTCTGGAAAGGGTGCGAAACAAAATCATTAGAAGTACCTCGTGGAAATTGTCCTAATTTGGGTGCAAAGATTTCACAAATTTAGCATCCCTATTTTATGCCCTACTGAGCAATATTATTTTCCTCACCCTTCATCACCAGAAACTAATACTCATTATAATGATGCCTTTAGCAAATGACGATCAACGAATGCTGCAAGAGTAAACGAGGAGGGTGTAATGACAATAATTATGTTATGTTTATGTATCTCAAACAAGTTGTCTTATCATCTCCTACCTTTAGAAGTCACTCTAACTTCTAGGAACAGGCTGCATATTTTGTCATGGACAGGTTATTTAGTATTAAATGTAATATTCAGCTATAACAGCAGCATCCTGGGGATAGCATCCTCCCTGTACCACCTGCATTATCTAAGCCAACAACAGATTAATAGCAGCTGATTGGGAGATGCATGAAATTACCTGTCCTCTCCTTTCTCCCCACCCCCTCTCTTCCCTCTTCTCTGTATGCGTCTAATTAAAAACTGCAGGCTGAGCATCACAATTTATAGCTAATGCTTGCTGCTGATGGGGCGCTACTAGTAGGCAGGAGCTCTAAGAACGTGTTCATGATGGATGTCAGTCTGTGCAGAACATGTACGTCTCCTGTTTCCCAGGCACCACGTCCCACCCCCAGATCACTCCTGGTGAATATGATCCACACGCAAACTGTGCTAACACCGCTGTGAAGGACGAATGCATTTCCTGAAGCATTTGTCATACTGAGGCCTCGCATCATTCATCAGGATCATTTGCCTCCATAACCGCTAACCTTCCCTCTGTAATCATGGTAGCATTCGATGGAAGTCGATGAACAGTCTCACTAAAAGATGGATGAGACCTGAAGAATAATGATAGAGAATGCCTACGCTTTGTGTTTTGCTGACAATCCTCAAGAGCAAAATATGGATTATTATCCTCCTGGTGTTATGAGCACAGGTGGATCTCTTTGCATTCATGCATAGGAGGTCAAAGATGCGATTACGCTGATGGTAGTGGAAGGCTTTGCTGTGTGTTTAGTGACAGTAGCGGGACCCGTTCTGTATCAGCATCACAGTGGCTCTCCAGTGTAACCAACACTGCTTTGCCATCTGCCACCCAACTTGGTAGTCAGGGGTGTCGATAAGCTGCTCTAAAGACTCCTTATTTACTACCTGCGTCCAATAGCTTCATGTGAATTTCTCCATCCTTCAATGACAATTACCCTTACCCACAGTCATGCACAGGAAGCACGTGGTTTCTCCCAGTATGGTCATAAAAAAGCGGCCCTCACTGCAAAGAGCAAACATGAGATGAATGGTTAATGTGCCCTTAATGCAGAGGGCGGATTGTGTAGCATTGTAAACACAGTAGTAAGCATTAGGTGGCCTTGATAATACCACAATAAGTAGTGCTTGTTTGTTACTGTAGTTTTGCCCCTGATGCAGGTCAGTGAAGCTTCCTCTGTTAGCGGGCGGGACGGGTCAGACAGAACACTTCATCATTGTCCAGGTAGAGTAGGAGTCAGGGCCAGGATCTTACTATCACAAGACATGGGCAGACTGAAGAACTGATTGAAAATCATAGGAGCATGGTATTTCAACTGAACTGTGGGTGCACGACTGAACCTGCAACTATCCTCAACGACCCGGCACACTCCATCCTCTACGCATCTGACCGTGTGAAAGCCTGCTCCACAGTCATCCTGCACATCTTGTACTTAACATCACTTTATTTCCTCACATCGAGACAGTCACCTAGGCCAAACCGTGAGTGGCGTTGCTGTGTTTTCATCCCAGCAGATTGAATTAATTTGATTGTGTTTAGCGGGATGATGGACACCAGCGGTGATTTGTGAGGTTTGGGAGACTGCAGCTGGTGTCAAAGCAGCCATGTATAGAATCAATCAAGGAGATGTTGATAATGAGGAGGAGGATTTAACTGTGTGATGTAATGCTAATTAGTAGACCACCAGGAGCATGGTAATTATAGAAGGAACTTTAGACCACTCTTTATTTTCATCTCTTCACTTTCATCACAGATTGGCAAAGAACAGATAGAGGACCTTTGAGTGATGCAGCTCTCTTTGATACACTGCCTCTTCCCTCCATTAGCTAAAAGGAGCCTGTGTTTGTTGTCTGAATACTGCTGATACACGATGGCAACCCTGGGACTGGATTAGCATTGTTAGCATTAGCCATCGGTAATTGTGCAAGATGATAACATGGTAAAGAAGGAACAAAGATGGGAAAAGAAAAGCTTTGGTACACACTAAACATAACATCACTGCTATAAAGCTACAACATACACAGACAGAAAATGCAGCTGTTTTAATTATATATTCTCAAATGTATATGTTTACTTAATTTCTGAGTAAAGCCAAAACTGTTCTTTTGTAGAGTTTTATTATTTAGGACTACAATGACATTGATGCCATTCTCATAACTTTACTGCAAATAAGAAGCTCCAGCTAGTAGCAGATTAGCCTAGCTTAGTGTAAAGCGAGGAAACGGCTCACCTGGCTCTGTCTAAAGATAAGACAATCAGCCTGCAAACAACTCTTCAACTCACAAACTGACATGGGAAATCTTGCACCATGCATTGCTCAGGTTTGTAAAAATATTTTGTAACTTCCTGACAGATCCAGGCGAGCTGGTATCCCCTGTTTCCTAACGATAACTCCGCAGTGGTAAGTCAGTTAAAGAAATTGTAGATCATGAATCGATCATTGTCTGCAGAAATCCACATTTCCAAAGAGAGTGCCGGCCTTTTTAAAGATCAAAATAGATATCAGATACAAGTAAGGGGGCAGAAAGGGGCCAAAAAGGAAACTAAGTGCACTTTATCTGCGTAGCTTTGAGGCCTAATGTATGATTTCTGTGTTGCTGTGTTGTATCCAGGGCAACATGTCGGCTTAGTATGATGGCTTTGCCTCTTCACAGCAGGGAGTTCCTGTGTTTGATCCAGGGCTTAGTCTCTTTGGTCTTTGATTGGTCTTCATGTACTTGCACGTGTCTGCTGTTTAGTTACCCTTTGCAAATACATTACAGACACATGCAAATATGTCTGATGAAGCATTCTTCTACCAAATACACAAATGCATGCTGGGATAGGCTCAAGCTATCCGTGACTAAGTGCATCCCGGCTGCCCGATCCGTTCTGCACATGTGCAGAAGTCAGCGCATGTGCAGATTTGAACCTGTTTTATGACACTGCCCCGATTTGTTTCATGCATGCGTCACCTGCCTCGAGAGAGTTGTGTTGGCGGTCAAATTGATTAGAGAGTAAGAATTGTCTGTTTTTATTTGTTAATAAATAGTAAATCTGGCGAAATTAGTCTTGATTGCTTTCATTTAAAGTGCACAACATACCGTACACTGAAAATACACCATGAAATGTTGCTTGGTTGTCGAGAGAGTTTCTTGGTTGTCTAGAAAGTATCATTTCAAGGTGTGTTTTCAGATCTAAAAACACACACAACTCCAGAGCTGTGTATTCATATCAGATGACAGCTTACTTATGTATGATCTATGGGTGACGGGGCTCTTTGACACAGTGATAGTAGGGCCCCAGAACAGGAAAGTCCATCACAAATGTCTGTATTGATCACCATGTAATTTTAGTACATCTTTTAACAATCAATGTCAATAATAGAAGAGCATTCGTGCAACCTTTCTGTGCTTTTATGTTGGCTAATAACGGCCACGTACTGTTATTTGTATTGTATTAGTGTATTTGTCTAATATTGTGTTGTTAATAATGTTAAAAAAAACCAAATCGCTGCTGTCAAATGTTCACACACGCGAGGTACAAATCGGGCAGGAATAAGTATGCGCATGTGCAGAGCGGATCAGGCAGCCGGGACAGATCGAAGCATATCTTCCCAAGCTAGTTTAGCTGTACAAGCTAGTTTGCATGTCCAAAATATGTGCAGAATTTGTATTATTTATACCATGTATACGCAAAAACCAGAGAAAAATCAAACCCTACACAGAAATGTGGATATGCTTTCATTCAGTCACATTGAGACCTAAGGCCAAAGGAGACATTGTTAGTGCTAAGGTTAGAGGTATTCTTCACTATAACAGCTGCAAAGTGATTCTACTATTGCTAAGATTGTTTATGTAAGTAGCAGCCTTTGTTTTTACTGATTGATGACGTTTTTGTGCTTTGTCTCATTTGAATGTCACTCTATCAATGATTTGTTTTCCTGTTGAGAGATCTTTTTACTCAGGGATGACGAGCTTCCTTATGCTTGTGTTTTGAGTCATATATGTGAATGTCACCGAGAGTCAGAGTCATTTGTTCTCTAACCCAGTCTATTAATAGGCCTCTCCAGTATATTATCATGGGTGAGACGTCTGCACTGTGTCTTTGTCACACCCAATGACTGTATATAAAGATGGACTAGGCGTCTCCATCTGCTCCCATTGTACGAAATTGATGCCAAAATAGCCCCTGTGATAGGCGCTGCCATCTTGCCATGGTGACGTCATATGGAGCCAGAGACTGCGCAGTAGAGATCGGCGAGTGAAGCGGCCGTAGCCACTTCCGCTAACCCAAACACACACTTAACTTACCGATAGAACAACAAGGATCTCGCACGCCGGCGTGTTTAACAGCAGAATAGCTTCTCTGTGTTGGTCTGAGGTTAACGTTCACAGGTATGGAAACTTCAATGACTGTAGTGATTGTTTTAGTTACGTCTCCACCCGCGGATCGTCCTCCGCTCTGCTCACCTGGAACTGATCGGCTGCAGGAGCCGTTTTTTTCAACAGAGCTGTCAATCATCATTTTGACAGCATCAAATAACTACTTAAAAATAAACATCAGATTACACTTGGACGTAAATCAGCATGATAATAACTAGCTATAATGACAGAAACCATGTTTGAGAAAAATTTATTTGACGTCTATTTTGTTTTTATAGTTTGACTCATGTCCAATCTGTTAACATGGAGGAGGCGGGCTTTATGACCTATACTGCAGCCAGTCAGCAGGGGGCACACAAAATGTTTTGGCTTCACTTTTAGGGAGCTGTCAGGTCGTACATCTTTTTATACAGTCTATGGTCACACCACATGCTAACATTAGCTCAATATGGTGTAAATGCATCCATCAAATGATTTTAGATTGTTCATGGGTTCAATTCAAGCTTATTTGCTTATTAAACCCCATTTTAATATCCAATTAGTTCAGGGTGAGCTTTGTAAATGCTGCAATGTTTTTATCTCCACAGTAGATTGGCTTTTTTCTAATATGTTTTACTTGTTTGAAATACTAGATTTGACAAATGAAGTCAAGTATAGTCTTTCATTAATTGAAAATGCTAGTTTAATTATACAGTATAAGAATGACACTGCAGGAGATCATGTATTCAGCATGATGCTGTCAAATGTAAACAGAAATTAACACTATATTTGATTGGGCAGATTAAGCGACATATTTAACCTTCCATCCAAACATTTTATTCCATGTCTACAGATCCATAATTGATGCACACATAAGGTTTTTGATGTGAATTATAATACTGACATGTTAGAGTGACAGGTGTTTGTTATGGTCTTTTTTTTAATGGTGCATTATACATATAAAATATAAAAGCACATTTTCTTCTTTGTCCTGCACACACTCACACTACCTCAGGAAATCAGTGGCCTTTCCAGTGAGGCATGTCTGCAGCTTTCATGTCATTTACGTCTCATCAGTGCTGCTCCTGGTGAGGGATGATACTTGATATTCAGAGGCGAGCTTTGTCTCCTCAAATTAATCAGCTGCTCCTGTTTTTCTTGTGCAGAGGAGAATCACCAGGGAGATCGAGGAATTGTTGCTGTAATGTATGATACTCTAACAAAGTCGGGCTGTAAAACAACAATCTGGAAGCGTGCGTTAAAGGAGGATTTCAGATGTGGGCTTTTGTGATCAGTGGGATGTGAAGTGGCATAAATAATGGAAAATCTAGGAAATGTGGTGCTGATGAAAGAGTGCAGTTAGAATCTCAGTGGTCTGAGAGTCATCAGAGGAAACGGTGGAGACCTACCGCTTGTGTTTATTCATCTGCGTGTGTAAAGATCGTGGAGGGATGAATGAAGATGTTTCTTTTAAGGCTCACTCCTTCATTAGACAGTCACAGCTCGCGTAGCGACTGTTTTACATCAAAGAGCGGTGAAGGCTTTTGATATGACAGGCATTCGTGAATATTTAGGCAACTGAATGCAAAATAACTGATCAATTAATCATGTTGATGTTAATTGTGATGAACTTTGTCCAACTTAGCATGAGACCAAATGTTTTCAATTATTATAACAAAACCTCAAAGATGAATTATAAAGGTTCAAGTACAATAACAAATCTCAAATCATTGATTTAGACTACAGAGTTTTGTAATATAGTTACTCAGTATTTTTATATCCAGGACTGTGCATTGACATTATTGTTGCTAATTAATTCATCTGTTTTTTTATGACATGACCATGCCAAAAATAAATTCTTAAATAACTGCATTGTTGTGATGGGAATTCAGACGCATGTTGTAGACAAACTAAATGTGTGGCGTTTTGTGTTTGACAGATATGGAGTTTGGAGAGCGGCTGGCCTCCCCGTCATCGGCCTCGTCCTCCCTCCACATGGCCTCCTCTTCAGCCAGCTCCTCCCCTGCTCCACCCCAGACTCCATCCACCAAGTGCAGCCCGGCCCCCAGCCCCGCAGGCAGCTCCCCTCTCACCACCTGTGGTAAGAATACACACACACACACGATTTAGTTTCAAGCCAATACTTCTTGCCCGCGTTTCGGACGAGGCTGAAGTTTTATTTTAGTTAGCTTAAGGTTTGAGCTGGAAACAAAATGAATAGTCACACACAAGCCATTATTAAATGTAAATTAATGCACCATTCCACACAAACCCTAAGAAGAGAAAAATTAAGGAGAGGCTAATTTATTTGGAGAGGCCGTCCAACTTAATTTCATGGAAAACACTGAATTAAAACGAGGGGGCTTAAAGCACCTTTTCCCGGCCTTACATGACAATTCTGATAGGAATGGAAGGGCTGTTGAATTAATGAATGCCAACAATTAAAAAGCTTTGTACGCCCTTGTGGATGTCTTTTGACAACCTTTAGCTCCGGTTTATCCGGTGTGATTTGACATGTCTGTCAGCCTCCCAGCGTGCCAGCAGCCGCCAACATCCTCTTGTTTTCTCTGAATACTAATTGTGGTCAGAGCCATTATGCATCGAGCAGCGGTGATGCATAAGCTGTCAGATTACCTCTGACCACAAAATAATGTGCAAATTTACATACCCTGGTTTGTGATTATTTTTCTCCTCCTCTGTGATAAGATGCACCAAAAAGTGTGGTGGGGTTTTTTGTCATGCTATCACAATAAAGAACACATTAGAGACGTTCTCATACATTATTCATTTTCAGACCTCCACTCCAAACGTGCACAGAAAATTTACCTGATAATTTCTTTTGGACTGAACGCTGAAAGCACATTGGCACCTCTGTAGTCACATGAGTATCAAGTGAGTTGAGTTCTTTTAAGAGATTTCTTATCCCCTGTTGGAAGAAGAAGAAAGATATCACAGTAGCAGTCATGGTAGCACCCCTTTAAATAGAATCATACCCAACCTGTCATACTCTTAAAAGCTGTGTAATTGCTTTAACTGCGCAAGTTTATCTAGAAACATTTTTTATGCAGCTTCTAGGAATGAATTTAACACAATACCTCAATATTTTAAAGACACTGTAGGGGTTATATTTGATATAAAGGCCTAAATCTGCAGACTATATCTAATAATGTCTAAGTGGTCTTAGGGTTCCTCGCTCCGTGCCAATGTCCCTTAAATTGCACTATTACTGACTTGTGTAAATGCACAATAAAATTTAGAGCACTTTTTCAGTTTATTTTCCCTGTAGGTAGAAATGATTACACTTTGATATCAACAGATGATCAACTAATAGTCAGTTGTCGCAGCTAATATATAGAACTAGGCTCATTCCTTTAAAAGGCTTGTGTTCCTTTATGTGAAATATGGATCTATTTAATAGGGTAAGGCTGTTTTTTTCCTGATAGTAAACACTCAATATACAGCTCCTTAAAAATTAAGAGACCACTCATAATCTTCCTTAAATCAGCATCTCTGTCCACATGTCATGGCCAGCCCAATCCAGATCTGAACCACATTGAAAACCTCCTGAATGTGATCAAGGGGAAGATGGACGGTCACAAGCCGAGCTGCTTGGAGAGTGGCATACTATCATCTAGTAGCAATGTGAAGACTGGTGGAAAGCTGTAATTAAAAATCAGTTATTCCACCAAATATTGATTTGTGAACTCTTCTTTATTTAAAACATTATTCTTCTGTTGTTTCAACATTAACATGAACTTTTTTTCTTTGCATTATTTCAGCTCTTAAAAACATATTTATTGCATCTTTTGGTTATCTTAACCAGTCGTCATTATCTGCATTTTCTAAAAGACATGAATAATAATACTTTATGTGGAAGTGGAGAGAAATATAAAATAAAACAAAAGTTTATTTTATACAAACAAAAACCTATAAATAGTAAAATCAGGAAGGGTATATCTAAGTAGAATATCTTGATAAACCACTTTTGGCTGGGTGAGATTAACTCATGACATCATGTATAAATCAATACATTTTATTTCAAGCGCTCTTCCCTCTGTGTCCTTTTTTCTCCAGGCCAGCTGCTCAGGATGACAGGTGAAGAACGTTTAAATATCCCTGGTGTTCCTTTAGTCAGCCATCCAGCTTTTGGGCTCTACACATCAGGTCGCTCAGAGTTCGGAGGCCTCGGAAGTCTCGGATTGTCTGCCTTGGCTGCTCACTCCCAGTTTGGTACAATTCCAGGTAGGAAAGCCTATTGTTTCGCAGGTAGGGACACAATAAGCTTAATCGTCTTCCTGTTTTCTCCCTGTCTATGAAATGCTTTCTTCCTCACAAAGCAAAGACTTTGTCTGGTAAGAAATATAAGAAAACATTATTTTTCCATCCTTTTCCAGCCTAGTAGGAATTGAGAAGATGAAATAGTTTTTTAATGTTGTGTATAATAAGAGAATTCTCAGTGATATCTGGGTGTATGCTTTTAAAGACGTATCACGACCCTCAGCACTTTTATGGAGGCAGATGCTGCTCTTTACGGTTTTAAAGCGTCTGGTGGAACTGTTGCAGCTGCGACGTGTGTAATAGAGGAGGTGATTCTTGGCAGCTCTTCCACCAGATGACCTCTGCTTTAACTTTTCAAGAGTGATTAGTGCTGTTAACAGGTTGATGTTATAAAACCCTGGCAGCTTGAATTCTCTGCATATCTACGCTAGATAGATGGGCTATTTATGACCGACTGTACAGTATCTCATTCCTCCACTTCAGACTGGTGGCGGCAGTCTGAGGCACACGCCAGGGGAGCAGGGGCCTTCTTCCCGCCTCTTCTGGGTCTGCATCCTGCGTTTGCGTCAACATTTAAGAGCTACGATCCTGTTCTGCTGCAGTCACGTACCTCAGGTGAAGAAACACCTAGCTCCTGCTTAAATCATGCACGTTTTAGAAGTTTAAATCAAAGGACAGAGCCTCTAAAAATAATGATTATTGTCCTCCTAATCTGTGTGCTTGTTCTCATGATGCCTGTTTCTGTAGGCGTCACTGGAACAACGAACGGTAGGAGTGCTTCTTCTCCTACTGGAAACTCTGCTGTGATCACCAGTTCATGTCCAACCAAGGGAAACAAGGAGAAAACTAAAGCCAACTGTGTTCAAAAGAGCACCAAGGACTTGGGCCAACTGCACCAGACGACCATTCAGAAAACAAAAGAAAAGGTTAATACTATTTATTCTTTAGCTCTTAAATACACTACACTGCATGTAAACTCACTGTCCAGTTGTTTCCTGGCGTCACCTCTATCATCTGGACTTTCGTTATTGTTTAGAAACCAATCAAAAGACAACTAGAGACCTCCAGCATGAGTGGCAGTCAATCGGGATCCTTGTCAGATAGCTCCAGTGATGGTGAGGAGAGCAGCAGTGATCCTGATGAAATGGAGGAAGAGGAGGATGAAGATGAGGATGATCAGAGCAACGACAGCGAGGACTCTGATTCAGAAAAAGACAGTCGAGTGAAAAGGAAAGTCAAGGTAAGTAAGGTTTAAGAAGGATGTTGAAACTGTCCTCTGTTTAGTAAATGTTTGATTGTGAAAGCCTGCGATGGTGGTGGGTGGCAAACAGGATGTATGTGCTAGCTGACAGGGTTGCCACTGTGAGTCTCTCAGTGTGAGCTGACATGACACGCTGTCTTCTCCCCCTTTTCCTCATCCTCCCACTCAGCGGCTGACACAGAACACTTCAGAGAGTAAAAAGAAGAGATCTCGCACTTCTGATGGAAATACAACTCAAGACAGTCATAATGACATTGTCCCTTTGACGTCGTACCGCCTCCACCCCTCTTCTCATCCCGCTGGTCTGCCACAGTCTGCAGCGCTTTACCTCCAGAGCTCCAGGGCTGCAGAGGAGGAGAGCCAGCAGCACATCAGCGTCATCCAGGCCACAGGGTCTGCAGCTGGCAACAGTCCACTAGCTCAGTCACCCAACCCAAACTCCTTCTCCAACTCACCCAAACACTTCCCTCCTTCATCCTCGCCAAAGCACAGCTCTGTTTCCTCCTCTCCCAAACCTCTTGCTCTCTGCTCCCCTTCAAAACCCCTGTCTCTGTGTTCCTCACCCAAGCCCCTCTCCCTGTCTTCCTTACCCAAACCACCGGCGCTGTTAGCATCAAAGAAACCCCAACACAAGCACAGATTTTTGCTGCCCTCTCCGAAGCAAAGCCAGCTTGTTGATGGCGTAAAGGAGAGCAGTGGAAATAGTGCAGATGAAAGAAACAGCTTTAAATTGAAACAGGTGAGCTGTATTTGTAATTTTTTTTTGCTGTAAAATTTTCTTTTTCTTTCTTGTTCCCCTTTCCCACGAAAATTAGCGCATTGACGCAGGTTTTTCAGACCCGGGAAGACCCGCTAATCAATGCCGATTGTCTCTTTTCCCATTGCCAGTGGAGTATACTCCTTTCTGTCTCTTCACAGTCTGACGTCACAAACGCGCCGGAAACAGGGGCGAACAACAAACTTCCCCTCGGATCAGAAGAAGCTCTCTCACCTTGCTGTCTTGCTAGTATTGCTGCATCTTGCAAAAGAAACAAAGAACAAATTCGCCGTTGTGTGTTGTTCTTCTGTATTTACGCGATAGCAGCCGGAACTTCAATGCACGTCAAAGCATCGTGCCGGAAAGGGGGCGGAGATTAGCGTGTCGACCCGGGTTTTGTGTCCCCGTCATTGCCGATCGGAGCTGATGTCATTTGACCCGGGTCTGAATGCCAATTGTAACCTTTCCCACTAAGCAAAAAAAAGCTGGGTATTAGCGGGTGTTAGCAGGGTTTTTGACCAGTGGGATAGCAGCTATAGGTACATACAATAAATGACTGCAATGAAGTTTAAACATATTTCTGTTTTTTATTCATTGTTTCTGTCATGAAATACATAAAAGTCACTTTGTTCCTGGGGGGCAACACAAAACTGAATGCTTACACACTTTTATCAGGGCTTTTATTATACTGCATGTGTGTCTGACCGCTACATGACTAGAAGTGACAATGCATTTAGCTCCGCTGGGAATACTTCAAAAAATTGACAAGCAATTAGCTCTGTTATGTTTGGGGATGTTTATTATCAAGAGAGAGAAATCTGTCTCTTTTAACCGACTATGTTATTGTCAGTATTTTTGAAAAGTCTACAACAAGAGGTTTTTAATTCGTATGATGGTGGTACATTAAATACAGGCTTTTGATTGCCAGAGTTTGACAATAGCAACACATACAGGATGACAGCTAAAGTCGCACGATGGCACGAAGCCAAACAATTTGAAAATATTTTCCGCAGCAGCCTTTTTTTCCCCGCCGTTGTTGACAGGCTTGAGCCAGCTCTTCATTGTCCCTGTCTCTTATTACACCTCAAATTCCTTCCTTCACTGCCCACAGCGATGTAATGTGAGTGACAGTTTGTGTAATTACTTCCTTTGTTCCTTTTTGTCTCCTTTTCTTTTTCATTTTTATTTATGAAGCCCCTCCATTCCAAGGACCCCATGAAGCAAGCGTCCTCTCTGCATCCTAAGAGCCACGACCGCTATAGAAGTTCAGCCTCCTCTTCATCATATGAAGAGCATTGGTCGGATACATTGAGCAGTCATTTACTGTCTTTCCCACACAGCCACGACACCAATCTGTTCCTGAGTCGCCACATCAATGGAGTGAGTCAGAGCGCGGTTCAGGATGCCCCCTTAGCCCTCATCACTAAACCTCGCAGCCAAACCAGCAACTCCCCAAGTAGCAAGCCCCTCCTGGCAGCCACCAGCCCTCCCTATCCAGTGCCCATCAACCTGAGCACTGGCACTAAGGACATGTCGGGCAGCTCCTCTTCCTCACTTAAATCTTCGGCCTCATCAGGTCTCGCTCACAGACCGAGGAAGACTTCCAAGTCTCTCCACGCAGGGAAGAGCCTCTCTAAAACCAGCTTGTCGCGTCCACCTGTAGAATCGATCCGAGGCAGCGAGTCTGATATCCACAGCAGCAAGGACTCAGACGACTCTCTAGGAGATGATGATGATGATGATGATGAAGACGATGATATTGAAGATGAAGATTCTGGCAGTAGCCTGTCAGGTTGGATTACACTGACCTTTCTTCATATAAGCTGTTAATGAGGCTTTTTCTGGAAATAATCAGTATGGTTTGGTCGTGAGTAGAATGCTAATTAGGATATAACTTTGCCCTCTTATTCTCTGCTTCCCTCCTGCAGAGTCAGAGAGCAACCTGGAGAGCGACTCTGACGGCTCTGAGGATGATCTGAAGGAGCACGGTGGCACAGAAGCAGATAGCGACGCAGACAGGACTCGGCTCGCTCAAGCGTCCTCGTCTACTCCCGGGTCCTCCTCCTCTGACCTCTCAGCAAACTGCTCCCTGCTTAACCTGCAGATCATCAAGCCGCCGAGTCTACCTAAAGGCCTGCTCACACCCATCTCTACAGTGCACGGCTCAGGGGAGCTGAGTAACCACAGTTCCTTATCGCCTGCCTTCACATATGCAGGACTGCCAGGTGACAAATCACAGTCATTCAGTCGTCATCCTTTTGCTTATTCAGTTTTTCCGACCCATCCGTGGAAAAGGGACTCTTTCTTATTCCTCTATGAAAACATGGACTTTTCAATAGTTCCAGGTTAAAATGAGCTCACTGGAAGAAATCGCTTGCGTCATTGTTTTGATGGTCTCCAGCAGCTTTTGCTTTAATAACCCAGGCAGATGCTTTATGTATCTGATACTGGATGAGTCACGGAGCATATTATGTTACAAACAGAGCCAATATCTGACTCCCCGTAATGGGAAAGTATTCATTTCTTGTTCCATTAAGTCCTGCTGTGGTGTAATAGAAGAATCCAGTCACAGCTGAATAACTGATTAAATACTTTAATGATTATCTTAAAGAAACATTATTTATATGAAATAAGAAGTTGATAAGGTCACATACTTTATGCTGATATGCGTGTTTATACAGTTATAACAGGACAAGAGGCATTCCATGAGTGCTTATATAGAGTACAACATCACTGGGACTTTTCACTTTGTGTATCACTCCGCCTCAGCCACTTTTCTGAATACTGATAATTAACATTACATCAGATCGTGTATGTCTGCATTGATCAAGCTGGTGCCTCTGAATCACACAATCAAACAAACAGATAAATGATCAAAACAGCTGATCTGTGGTAACCTGTAGACACAGAGTGCAGGAGAATGTTTGGGTTGCTCGGCAACAAAAGTCCAGTTTCAATTAAGTTGTGGAACTAGTTGAGTTGGTGGAGCAAAAAATAATCTGTAGTTGATTGTTACTGTTTACTGCTATTTGCCGCTTGTATAACTGTTGTGTAAAAGCAATATCACACTTGAGGCTGTGATGTTATACTGAATATCAGCACGGCTGTGATTATCCGCTGCTGAATCACAGCCGTGATGAGATTTAGTACAACATCACAACCTCGAGTGTGATATTGCTTGTATACAGGATGTTATGGCCCCTGAAATGAGCTAAAATACACCTATACTGTACCAGAACAGATTCCACTGAGCTTTGTTGTATGGTTATTTAGGTAAATATGAAGGTAAGATACAACGTAACGTACCACTCCCTCCTTTTGCTGGAGGTTAGCAATATCGTGCCCCCCTCCTTTTTGTCAAGAGGATAAATCTGTAAACATGGCAGGTTTGTGGATTTGCTCTGTCCCCCCCGGAGGTGTAAAAAGCGCTGAGTCATTTCTCCTGTTTTGTAGGATCAGGGAAGAGGAGGAGAGTAACGGATGAGAGGTTTCTGCGGTTGCCTCTTGAATTTGGGTGAGATATCGTGCATGTACTTCATATTGGAGGAAACACAAAGGTTTGATGGTGTGACCGTTTTCCATTTGTCTTTACTGCCATGCTTCCTGCATTGTTTGTGTTTATGCTATGGTGTTAAAAGGAAAATGTCAGCTCACTGAAGGCTATCAGGTGACCTTTCCTTAAAGGTCATCTGCAGTCATCTTTAGTTTGTGGAGAAGCCTAAGACACACAATCACCGTCTGCAAATATTATCACGTCTGTGGGTTTGCAACATTTACCAGGCAATGAATTGTGTTTTAGGATATTTCAATTATGTTAAAGTAGCTTTCAATATTGACGCATCCACAGCAGTAAGAACAATAAGTAAGAAAGAGTCCACTCTCTTCAAGTATATCAGATCCATGTGTAATTTAGCAATCATGCTGAGACAAGACAGCAGGATGTAAGATGTAAATGTGTTCAAAAACCATCACTAGATTTCTTTGTTTGCAGCAGGCACGTCTTGATCAAGAGCTACGTACTAATAGACCACAAAAACATCTTTCCTTCCTTTTTAAGGGTCTTAAAAACCCCACTCTCGAGCTGTAGGTTATAGTGGGCAGGAAATGAAATGAGGCCCAGCAGTTCAACATCCAGGGGTTAATTGCATCCAGCCTCAACACAGACATGCAACATTAGCAGCTCCCTGCCCACAAATTCTGCAGCCTCGGATCAGAGCGCCTTTCATCTTGTAGGGATGTTTTTCATCAGCAGGTTCACAGGAAACAGAGGCCATGAGACTGTATATCAGCCCCTGCTCTGTCTGAAATAACAGCCCACGTGTCTGTTCTGTAAGCAAGGGCTGCTCCCCAGAGGAGCTCATGGGAACTGTGGGGTTGTCCCCCTTTGGCCCGTGCCCACTTAGGAGTGTGATACTGAAGGGGTGAGAGGACAAGGATGTGAAGACATAATCTTCCCTTGTTGACTGCAGACTAAGAGAAACATTCAGCTTATTAAATGTAAATGAATGATGAATGACTAAAGCTGTAAAGTGTTTCTGATGTTTTTTGTGTATGTACGTTTTCTTGTATTTATTTGTTCCTCAGGTGGCAGAGAGAGACTCGTATCAGGGCTGTGGCTGGTCGTTTGCAAGGAGAGGTATCTTACTTTGCTCCATGTGGGAAGAAGCTGCGTCAGTATCCTGACGTAATGAAGGTAAATCTACAATGTGAAATGAACTGAGTAAACCATTATATAAGTACCTTAGTTTGGAAATGACACGTGTGGTGATAAGCCATCTCTTACCTGTGCTTTAATTAATTGCATCATTCCTTTGTCTGCAGTACTTACTGCGGAACGGGATCACTGAAATCTCTCGGGATAACTTCAGCTTCAGTACGAAAATTAAAGTTGGTGACTTCTATGAAGCCAGAGAAGGACCAGAGGTAAAAGTTTTTACCTTGATTACATAACTGTCATGTAACTTTTCATCATAGTATGATATACACCGATCAGCCATAACATTATGACCACCTGTCTAATATTGTGTAAGTCCCCCTTTTGCCGCCAATACAGCCCTGACCCGTCGAGGCATGGACTCCACTAGATCTCTGAAGGTGTGCTGAGGTATCTGGCACCAAGGCGTTAGCAGCAGATCCTTTAAGTCCTGTGAGTTGCGAGGTGGGGCCTCCATGGATCAGACTTGTTTGTCCAGCACATCCCACGGATGCTCGATTTGATCTTGATGAAATTGAGAAACCATTTTGCCACCGCTGCCATTAGGGAATACCGTTTCCATGAAGGGGTGTACTTGGTCTGCAACAATGATTAGGTAGATGGTTCGTGTCAGATCATTGCCCAAGGCAACTTACCTTCTTCCCATAGTGCATCCTGGTGCTATGTGTTCCCCTGGTAAAAGATGCACGCACACCCAGCCATGCACAAGATGTAAAAGAAAACATGATTCATCAGACTGACCACCTTCTTCCATTGCTCCCTGGTCCAGTTCTGATGCTTACTTGCTTATTATAGGTGCTTTTAGGGGTGGTCATAATACTATGGCTGACTGGTGTATATAACATAGTGTGATATATGGATATATCTTTCATTGTTGTCATTTGATCTATGGCTAACCTAAAGTTGCAATTTGAATTGCAATGATGGAAATTTAAATAGCCAACTTTTTGTTTAGTTGAAAAGAGAAGAAATGATAACAGCCATATTGTAGTCAAGACTAAATTGTTAATATACAAGCATGGAACTTTTCTGTTAAGGTTCTTTATATAAACAAAAGTATTAAATCTAATATTGTCAAAATGCAGTGTTTATCCCAGTCAACATAAAAATCTGTAAACTAAAGAAACAAGCTTCTTTTATTTGGTTAATGTTTTATTCCATCTTTCTTCTTTTTCTCCTGACCCAGGGTTTACAGTGGTTCTTGCTGACAGAGGATGAAATCGCTCCCAGTATCATAGCTATGGACGGGAGGCGCAGCCGCTGCACAAAGTCCGAGCACCAGCCTGTAGGGGACGGCACCGCAGCCAGACAATGGAAGTCTCATCTTGTTAATATCGGGGAAAATAGCTTCCAAGATGTCAGTGATGCCAAGCTGCTACGCAAACTGGAGGCTCAAGGTCAGTTCATACTGTCAGCAGCACCTGTTCAAGAGAAAATTACACACCAACACTTACTGGCCATGTATTGTTCACTTAGAGGTTTGTGCATTATTTTTAGGAGGATAATTGGCCAACTGGCGATAAGGTGATGTCACCTTCAAAGGATTTTAATAGCTCGAGGTAGAGTAGCTGAACCAATTTAAACGGTCTTAAATATTAGCGGGGAATGTTTTTATGTCTCAAGCTGTAAGGGGTTCTTCCCAGAATCACACACGCTACATAGGCCGCAAATATAGATTTCTCAATAGACCATATTGCCATTATTGCACAACTGAAGCTCATTGCATAAATTCTAGACAGTTTCCCTGCATGTTCAAAGGATTTGAGGAAGTATAAGGGTTAACATTTTGACTCATTAGGGTCTGTTACATTTCAACAACATATTTCATAATGTTTCAGAAATAGCTCGACAAGCTGCTCAGATCAAAATGATGAGAAAGCTTGAAAAGCAGGCCATGGCGCAAGCAGCCAAGGAGGCAAAGAGGCAACAAGGTAAACAGCTGCTGTTTAGTCTGCCTTCTCTCTAACTCAACATCCTTCTGCTGCATGCACGACTAATTTGTTTGTGTCTTCCAGCAATAATGGCAGCGGAGGAGAGGCGGAAAAAGAGGGAGCAGATGAAGATTCTCAAACAGCAAGTGAGGATGTTTCTTTGCGTGCGTTGTTTAATTTTCCGTGCAAAGCTTGATAACTATCTGCAGCTGCTCTGCTCACAATCGGAGTGTGTGAGCTCCAAGGTGAAAAGGTTTGAAGCGCAGTTGAATTGCTTTTGAAATTCTACAAGGAAGTTGCTCTCCTTTAAAATGCTGCACCTTTCTCATCTGCATAGACCCACTATACTTCTTCACCCCTCCACCCTCCTCCACTCTATAACATGCATGACTTAACAGTTAATTCATTTGATCTTGCCCTCATCCTTTTACCAGGAGAAGATCAAGCGCATTCAGCAAATTCGTATGGAGAAAGAACTCCGAGCACAGCACATTCTCGAGGTTGGTCCTGAAAGTTATTGCAGAAACATTCTCCAACACTTTCTTTTTGCTGTTGATGGGATTTTTTAAAAAACCCAACCAAGGGCTATTCCTAAATGATGTGCTCCCACTCTCGGTCACATCTAGTGAGTACATGTGACTAATGCCTAATTGTTTTTTTGCAAAAGTGCCATTGAATATGAAAATCTCCTCAGACCGTGATGGAGCTTAATACAAAGTACAGTATTTCATTAAGTAAGAGGTGGCCCACAGTTTACCATGGCTAGGTGAAATACCTATTTAGCATTCTCTCGCTAATACAAGCTGTGAAGTATTTTAGCTTTTTATAAATCAAATTTCAGTTGACACGCTTGGCGAGCGGCTCTTAACAGGATTTTGTTGGGGCTTTAATTACTGATAGAATTTGTGCTTAATTTATTCTCGCTGCCTGCTGGTGTTTCATAATAACTACAGCCAATTTTTCTTTCAGCGTTAATGTGAGGAAATAATCATCTCATTGCTCAAGATCTCAATATGTTAGATTTGACTTTATCACTGAGCCTCTGGCTCTAGGAAGCTTTCTGTGAATGTCGTCCATTGATGACATTGACAGATTGGAAACAAGCAGTCTAGCAAACACAAACAAGGCTGACTCAAAATATTAAGGACATCACTTAATGAATATTTCTTTCTATCAATTAAGATAATTATCCTCGTCCTTTATTAGTTTCACTGGATGATTTTAATTGAGAAAATCCCTGTAATTTTAAATCATGATTTTTTGCTTTCCAAAACAAATTAAGTTTATTAATTAAAAGCTTTTGCGTGGTGTTTATACTTACATGTACTGTGGCTGTAAATGAATCTATCATTTGGTTCTGCTGCATGACCTTAAGACTTGTTTTGTGTAAACAGACAAAAAGAAAGAAGAAAGAAGACGCGGTCAACGCCAAGATCTTGGAGGCCGCCAAGCGAAACAAGGTGAGTGAGATGAAAATGAAGTACAAACTGGGATTCTCACAGCTTTAAACATAAGTCAGCTCACTTGTTCAACACTCATGTTGTTGCTTAGTGAAAGCATAATACAAGTATCCATAAATTATTCAATTCCAGGGGGCAGACAAATGACTGTATATATATATATGCTCTAATTGTATAATATTGAAACCGAAATAGCCCCCCTGGTAGGCGCTGCCATCTTGCGCTGGTGACGTCAGTTGGAGCCAGAGCTGCGCAGTAGCGACCGCCAGTTGGAGCCACCGAAGCCACTTCCGCTAACCAAAACACACACTTACCGGAAAAAACAGCAAAGATCCCGAATGCCGGCGTGTTTAACAGCAGAACAGCTTCTTGTGTTGGTCTGAAGCAGATGTTCACGGATATATAAACTTCACTGACTGTAGTGATTGTTTTAGTTACGTCTCCTCTTGTTGTTCCTCCTCTACTCTGCTAATCCGGAGCAGATCTGCTGCGGGAGCCGTATTTGTCAACAGAGCTGTCAATCATTGTTTTTACAGCATCAAACAACTAATTAAAACTAAACTTGAACAGTTAGACATAAATCAGCATGATAAGAACTAACTATAATGACAGAAACCATGTTTGAGAAACATGTATGTGACATGTATATTAATTTTATAGTTTGACTCATGTCCCATCTGTTAATATGGAGGAGGCGGGCTTTATGACCTATACTCCAGTCAGCAGGGGGCGCTTGAAATGTTTTGGCTTCACTTTTAGGGAGCTGTCATGTGGTCCATCTTTTTATACAGTCTATGGGGCAGAAGTTTGGCACCTTGAATTGGTGCTTGAATCTGTGTGTGTGTTTTGTATTTTAACTGGGTTCTAATTGAGTTGATCTTTTTCCCTAAAGGAGAAGGAGATGCGAAGACTGCACGCTGTCATACTGAAGCACCAGGTAGACATTTTCTCCACAAATACATTATACCATCGCCCCTTTTTCTATGTGTTTAAACAGAGTGGTTTGGGGGAGGAGAATTTGCTGTAAATTAATGGAATTACTTGTACAATATATTCTTGGGTGTATATATTATAGCTTACTAGAGATCCCATACATTTTTCTTGCATTGATTTTCATGTCTGATTTTCTATTTCTTAATACTTTGCCAACTCTTTCTCCCAGGAGTTGGAGAGGCATAGACTAGATATGGTATGGGTATGTTTGTTTCTGTACATATAATAACATTGTGAACGTGTTGTGATCAATGGTTGTTGTCGTAAAGTGCAACATCGGCTGCAAGTCATACTACATCCTTCCGCATGGCTTTTTCTAAAGAGTGCTCTGCATACATCTATTAGTCTCTCAGAGAACAAATCCATTATCTTGCTGATACAATCAAAAAAAAGCATGAAAGAACATCAGCTACCTTTTTTTTTTTTTTGGATTGATTTAATTTAGAATCTCAAAATCTGTTTACTCTACAGAAAGTGAGCCAACTTTCTCTGATCCGTTCTACCACCTGAGAAAAGTCAATATACAGTTTGTGTTCTTGCCAGAGAGATAATGGAAAACACAATTCTTGATTTTTAATGTATTCATTTTCCTCATTTGAGATTAAAATGTCACCCTAGTTGTGTCTTTAATATCACTATATACACCAATCAGCCATAACATTATGACCACTGACAGGTGAAGGAAAACATACAGATCATCTCGTTACAACAGCCTCGTCAGTGGGTGAGATATGTTTGGCAGCAAGTGAACATTTTGTCGTCAAAGTTGGTGTGTTGGAAGCAGGAAAAATGGGCAAGCGAATTCGACAAGTGCCAAACTGTGATGACCAGACAAGCATCTCCAAAACTGCAGCTCTTGTGTGGTGTTGTACCTGTGGCCAGTACCGTCCAAAAGTGGTCCAAGGAAGGAAAACCGGTGAACCAGTGAACGAAGGCTGGCCCGTGTGGTCCAACCCAATAGAAGAGCTACTGTAGCTCAAATTGCTGAAAAAGTTCATGCTGGTTCTGATAGAAAGGTGTCACATCAGTCAGTGCATCGCAATTTTGTTGCTGACCCCTGTCCACTGGCAAAAGGGCCTACAATGAGCACGTGAGCATCAGAACTGGACCACGGAGCCTGGTCTGATAATTCACGTTTTCACATCATCATGTGGATGGCTGGCTGCGTGTGCGTCGCTTACCTCGCTTACCTGGGGAAGACATGGCACCAGGATGCACTATGGGAAGAAGACAATTCCGTAATGGCAGTGGCCTCTTTCAGCAAGATAATGCGCCCTGCCACACTGCAACAATGGTTCAGAAATGGTGAACGAGTTCAAGGTGTTGACTTGGCCTTCAAATTCTCCAGATCTCAATCCAATCGAGCATCTGTGGGATGTGCCGGACAAACAAGTCCGATCCATGGAGGCCCCACCTCGCAACTTACTGATCTTACGGATCTGCTGCTAACATCTTGGTGCCAGATACCTCAGCACACCTTCAGAGGTCTAGTGGAGTCCATGCCTCGGCGGGTCAGGGCTGTTTTGGCGGCAAAAGGGGGACACAATATTAATAATGTTATGGCTGATCAGTGTTAATGTTAAAATAAGTTTGGTTTTACAGCAAATAAATGGACCACATATGGTCATTAAAATATACTATTTAGGATGTTTCATACTACATTGTTTATCAGCTGTTTTGCTTGCCCCTGTAAAGCTTAATATGTGCTGCTTATAGTTCTGAAACTCTCGGCCTGCACCTCTCAGTCTGCTGCTTGCCAACACCACCGCTGGTTCTAACATCGAGCTTATGCTTTGTGTGCGCATCACTATCTGCAATGTAGCTTTTTGTTTATCACTGTCTCATTTGGTTTCACTGTTCTGTGTTGTTGCATTTAAATATGCTACAATGTGCAACATGTTTAGTGTGATGATTGTGGCAAGTCTGTGTTTCTTCTTCTGTGCATGTCATCGGGTTCATATTGTGTCCATGAGCCTTTATCTCTTTGTCAAATATAAAGAACTGTGAATAGAGTTTATATTGTGTGTCTGTGCTGTGGCAGGAGAGGGAGCGACGCAGGCAGCACATGATGCTCATGAAGGCTGTGGAGGCCCGTAAGAAGGCAGAGGTGGGTAACACCTGATCCCCTCGCATCTCTAACAATAGTCTGCATCAGTGTTTATAGTACTTTCTCTTTCTTGTAGGAGAAGGAGCGTGTCAAGAAAGAGAAGAAGGATGAGAAACGGTTAAACAAGGAGAGGAAACTGGAGCTGAGGAGACTGGAGCTGGAAAAAGCGAAGGAGCTGAAGAAGCCAACTGAAGACATGTGTTTAGCAGATCATAAGGTATTCACATACTGTGGGAGCGGCTGGCACATGAGCGTCCATGTTTGTCACAGTGGATCGTCTCCATCTGTGTGTGAAAAGATGAGATTTTCCACCAGCACAGGGATTTTTTTGACCTGGACATCAATCAGGATAATCACTGTGGGAGCTAAAGGCAAGAAGATTAGAAATGCTTTTGACAAATTTATGGTTTCATTGTTTCACTATCAGATCGACCAGAATAGATGCGCAATATCACTGAAAGCATCTGGAGTTGATTAAAAAGGAAGCAGGTGTAGGTCAAAATACTGCCACCAAGTGGCTACTGTTGCCATTACAGCAACCACAGTATTACAGATTAGATACTGGTGATAAATGAGTTCTGGTTAATATCAGTCAAACTACTCTCAAACTAATAACACCGCCAATGTGAGGAACACTGGGAATATATAAAGGCACACATAAACATAAAACAGACATACAGAAACAGAATCTAGAGTAAAATGGAATAGATGCAAATCTGCAAAAATAAAATAAAAACATTCAAACAGAAAAGCAAAATTTTGAGTGCCGTGGCATGGTCCCAAATTAAGTAATTGTCTTGTCAAATCGTGAAAAGATGATAATCATAACCTATATTTTAAAAAAAATCTTGTTTGTATTCCTCTCCAGCCTCTTCCCGAGCTGTCCCGTATCCCTGGTCTGGTCTTACCAGGAAGTACTCTCTCCGACTGCCTGATGCTGCTGCAGTTCCTCCGCAGCTTCGGGAAGGTCCTGAGATTAGACATAAATCCAAACATGCTCAGCCTGAGTGACCTTCAGGTGGGACTGCTTAACGTTGGGGACAGTATGGGCAAGGTGCAGGACCTGCTGGTCAGCATGCTCTCTGCAGCTGTGTGTGATCCTGGTATACCTGCAGGTCACAAGGTGAGAGTCTGTTGTTGAATTGTAAATGGTTACTGTCGTGTTATTTGCATGTGGATGTGCACGGTAGCATACAAAAACAGGCACATACCTCCTACCACAATATGCGCCCATGAAAGATGTAATTGACTTTCATTGCTTCTGTAACTAATGCAGCACAAGTCGACTTCTTAAAGGGCCAGTTCCCTGATTTTCAACCTCAGTCCTATCATGCTATTATGAGGAGCTAATGCCATTATGGTTGAAAGAAAATGCAATTTCGCTCTGTGCCTTTGGAGGACGCCATCAGCTTCTCCAACGGGCCCTGGAAAACCTCCACTAGACTACGTTAAACACGTCATCTGGCGGAGGCCAGGGAGCTCGCTAAACTACACTTCCTCCATCTAGGACGCCCGCCTCCGATGTCATGTCTCGTTCAAAATCATCAGGTTTGAAATGTAGACTGCAGTCCCAAAGTCTTTTTAGACGATCCACCGGTATATTCTCGTTGTATTTCGGATTCTGTACCGCTCTGAGCCATTGCCTGCAGCGAATTGGCATTATTTTACTCCAGCGTCTCTCGCTGGGCTGTTCCTTTCAGAGTGAGGGGCGCAATGCACGCTGGGTGTTGTAGGAATGTAGAATGGGCGAAACCATGAGCTGTTTGTACAACTTTCTCTACAGCGATGGCGCCAATTTCAAATATTATTTCTTCCATCGATTACAGAGAACACCAGCTTTGACTGACGGTGGCTTTTTTCAGGGGCGAATTTCTCCGTTTAAAAGTAGTGTTTTGTGTTATTTAAGATTTTTAAGAAATAAAACTAATATTGATTACAGAATATACACAGGCGTTCTGGTTTTCTACATCAATAAATGAAGGATTTGTTCATTTGTAACACTGTGGCTAAACTACATTGTCTCCATCAGAATAAGACCGCCTTGGGGGAACACCTGACTAATGTTGGGATCAACAGAGACAACGTGTCGGAGATCCTGCAGATCTACATGGAGGCTCACTGTGAGCAGACGGAGCTGGCTGCTCTGGCGCTCAGTCTCAGGACCAAAGCTTTTCAGGCCCACAGCCCGGTACAGAAGGCCTCGCTGCTCGCGTTCCTGGTTAACGAGCTGTGCTGCAGTAAGGCTGTGATCAGGTGAGGGTCCTGCATGCTTTAGACAGTCAGTTAGTCTTTGAGTTAGCTTTTTAACAAATTAGGGAAGTGGTTTTGTACAGCAGTTAATGTAAAGCACACTAGTACTACAATCAGTCTTTTATACATTTGTTTAAAAGCAGATAATTGTTGGCTTGTGAAAATGATCCAGATATAAAGAATACTTTACAGATGAAGTATCGGCTTGTTTTATTCATGGAGGCTTCAATTTTTATGCAATTAAAGACGTATCAAAAGGAATAGGACAGAAATCGTGGTCTGATCGACAGTTTCATGAGGTTGCATCAAACGACTTGTCATCAATTTTTCATCAGCACTGGAAACACTTTGAAACACATCTGGTGCACGCTGCATACTGGCGCTACACATCATGCTCTTTTTATGCTAAACAAAGGTCACAGAAACATGTGTTTCATTAACGTCTGACACTTTGCAGTGAGATCGACAAAAATATAGATCACATGACCAACCTGAGGAAGGATAAGTGGGCCGTCGAGGGAAAGCTTCGCAAGTGAGTGTGTGCATCATCCGTCTACGCTGTTATTGGATGAGTCTGCTGTATGCTTTTTGTATACTTTTCATGCATTCTTGTCTTTAAAGACTGAGGAGGATCCATGCAAAGAAGACAGGGAAGAGAGAAAGCAGCGTGGGCGGAGAGGACAGCCACACCTTCATCATCCCCGCCGCGAGAAGCAAATGCAAAAGGAAAGAAGGGGACAGTGAAGAAGAAGAGGACGAGGATGACGACAGCGAAGACCAAGGAGACGATGACGATGATGAGGAGGAAGAATCGGGGGGGAGGAAGGGAAAGAAAGCGGAGACGTGTGAAGAGGAGGTCAGTGACGGCATGCCGATTAATCAGTGTGTGAGTCAGCTGGTCCACAGGTTTCCTCACACTAATGAGATCTTTTCATTTAGGACGACAGCGTTCACTCAGCCAGCATGGAGGAGCTGGAGAGACAGATAGAGAAAACATACAAGGTAAATAAAACCCACTTAGACTATTTTCTTCTCCGGATCAGCTCATAAGTGAATTAACTTTCTGTCTCTTTAGCAACAAAGTCAGATCAGACAGAAGCTATTTGACTCATCTCACTCGCTGCGCTCCATGACGATCGGACAGGACCGCTACAAGAGGCGTTACTGGGTCCTTCCAAAATGTTGCGCCATCTTTGTGGAAGGCATGGAGAGCTGTGAAGGTGCAAAACAAAACCCTCAGCTACAATTGTATTCACTTCTGTCCTGATGTTTTAATGTCTCTTTGTAAACTTTCACTTTAATGCTACTCAGGTTTTGAAGAGGTGGAGACAGAGAAAAGGCAGAGGCCAGCTCAGGTGGTCAGGGTGAAAGAAGAGCAGCTGGAAGACACAAATAATCCAGAAGTTCCCAGCACAGATGGTGATACAACCACACCCGAGAGCCAGCGGGACAAAGACAGCCTCAATCTCTTCCTCCAAAAACCCGGCTCCTTCTCTAAGCTCAGCAAACTCCTTGAAGTCGCCAAGATGGCTCCTGATTCAGACGTTGATTCTCACAATCATTCTGCACGGGTCCCTACCACTGAATCTCATCCCTCATATCCCACTCCTCAGACAGCGACTGCTACTCAGCAGGGACTGATAGATAAAACAGATACTTCAGTGCCACCTCAGCTCAAAGGCAGACATCTGCCCTTACTTCATGACGAGCAGCTCGCCAAGATACTGACGGAAAAGAGCAACCAGTGGTTTAGCCTCCTGCCTCGGTCTCCTTGCGACGAGTCCTCGGTCACCTCTGGCTCCAGCCCTCAGGCCTCGTCCTCTCCGCTACAGAGCATCAGCAACAAATCCCCCTCCTCCCTCTCCCCTGATCGCCTCGCTACAGACAACTCTAATGCTTATAACATGCAGTCCTCCGTCCTTCAGGTTGGTGGACAGCATTTTTATATGTTGCAAACATGAACTTGTTGTCAAATTATAATTTAAGTATTTGGATTCTTCCTCTCAGCAACTTCAGTCTGGCATGCATCAAAGCAGACTGATGCTGTGTAACATGTCCACAACTCCCAGCCTGCCCTTCTCTGCTACTTCTCTACCCCTCATGCTGGATGTGGCCTCCCAGCATGCAGAGGGTAACAGGAACAGGGTCTTCTTCCTGGAAAAAAACAACTCCGTCAACAAGAGCGAGACCCCAGAGCCCTCGAGTGACAAGCCTGCTTGTGCCTCACTCCCCGCTGTGGAAGTGGCCAAGACTCAGGACTATGTTAGTCCTCAGCCAATCCCAGAGGGTAAGTAAGGCTCACTGCCATCAAGCACCAGTGGACAGGACTAGAGTACACGCTGTGAAGACTGTCAGTCAGTTTTGAAACTTCCCTATGTGGCTAAAATTAAACGATTCCGTGTAAAAGTTGTGCATGTGTGTGTCTGCAGACATGCTGTGTGGCTGGTGGAGGGTGTCAGACATGGAGGGACTGCACAGCCTGGTTAAGGCCCTTCACAGCCGGGGCATCAGAGAAAAGGCCTTACAGAAACAGATCCAAAAGCATATGGAGTATATGGCACAGCTCTGCGCTAACAGCAAAGATGGTAGGTCCATATTTCCCCTGCTTTCTTTCAGTAAAGAGTCCGCAGACATGCACTGAATATTTGAGCGTTTGTGACCAGGTTGCTTTACATTATCATCAAATTGTTTGAGTTGACAGTAGTTGCTGTAATTTGTGTGCATGTATGCTGGCAGTGATTGATGTAGCTGAGCTGGAGAAGCAGGAGGTGAGTGAGGAGACAGTGGAGAGTTGGTGTGTGGAGGAGCAGGCCATGGAGGTGGACATCAGCCTGCTGCAGCAGGTCGAGCAGCTGGAGAGGAGAGTCATCTCTGCAAACCTGCAGGTTAAGGTACGGACAAGCGAGCATCCCACTCTTCATCCCTGCAGCTCTTACAGATAAAACCCACTTGTTTCCTAATTCATTTGATATATAAAGAGAAATCCTCCAATATATGCCAGAAGAGGCTCCTGTGTCCTCATTTGGTCTTGATGTTTGTAGTAATTAACATCAATTGTCTCTGTGGTGTCCCTCAGGGCTGGATGCATCCTGAGCCGCAGTCAGAGAGGGAGGATCTGGTCTATCATGAGCACAAGCTCTTCTCTTCCCCTGCTCGAGAGAGGAAAGGACAGAGAGAAACCAGCCAGGAGGAACTTCCTGGCAGCGTGGTGCGGCGGCCCAACAATCCCCTTGATATCGCCGTCATCAGGCTGGCAGAGCTGGAGAGGAACATCGAGCGAAGGTACCGAAAGTGACCGTTAAGTACAACCTTTTCAGATCAGAGAGGATAATGTCACTGTGCCTGCTCCTGTGCCATCCTTGAGTGGTGAAGGGAAGAGACAGAGACAGTTTAACAGGAGTAACATAAAGATTGTCTCCATTTTACGTATGTTCACTGGTCATCATTCCATATCATAATGTTTCACACTCTATACGTGAGAGGTGTTCAGTTATACTGCACTCTCTTTTTTTTGTGTGACCTGAAAGCAGTGAGGAGGAGACGGCGGCTCCGGGGATGAGGCTGTGGTATAAAGCCCTGGGTGAAGTCCGCAGCTCAGCTCAGCTGTCCCTCTGCATCCAGCAGCTGCAGAAATCCATCACCTGGGAACGATCCATCATAAAAATGGTTAGTGTCCCCTCATGTTCTCGCTCATTTATGGATTTGTGTTTATGGGTTTATCCTACCTATATTTATACCACCAATTTAAATTCACACTTAAGATGTCGCACAAATTATGTAAGCCTCTTTAAAGTGGTCAAAGATAAGACAGTAAATCTGCACGGTTTGTGAACCTGAAAGGCGGATGTCTTGGGCAAAAGGTTAAAAGGAAGTAATCAATTTCATTACCAGGCAACAACTGTATTAGATAAAAGCAACATCAGTAACATCATCATAAGATATACCTGGATGTATATCTAGTTTTCATCATGATGTATATATTTGTTGTCACCAGCACTGCCAGCTCTGTCAAAAGGGGGACAATGAAGAACTGCTCTTACTCTGCGACAGCTGCGACAAAGGCTGCCACACTTACTGCCATAAACCCAGGATCACTACAGTACCTGACGGCAACTGGTTTTGCCCCAGTTGTGTAGCAAAGGTACACCAGCATGTTTTTTACAGTAGTTCTAAAAGGGCTCACCCCATGTAATTGTCAGATGTTAACATAGCTGTATCACATGTTCACATCCAATTAACTGATTTAAATGATATGTTTAGCGTGTCTAAACACCAGTCTTCTGTGTGTGTTGTCACTCAGGAAAGTGGTCAATCCCCCCGGAGCAGGAGGCATCAGAGCCGAACAGCTGGAGGAGGGAAGAAAGCCACCGAGGTAAAACGAACTAGCAAGCCATCTGTGGTAGGAGAGCTCATCGGAGAGGAGGCTGCCAGCAGCAACGGCGTGCCGAAGAAAGGTACCAAGGAGTTCAAGAAGAGGAAAGGAGAGGACAGCCCGCATGGCTCCCAGGCCGGGCTTGACAGTCCCGTCTCCTGCGCAAAAAAAGCCAAAACGGCCAAAGAGAACAACTCAAACGGGCTGGGGATGTGCGGGTATGCATAATTATATACTCACAGCATGCAATGGCATATAGGAGCCTTTGATTTACCTCTTTTCACTGTTAGAATAACTTTATTTTTATCATGCATGTATGTGTAAGTGAAAAAGGAAATCCGATTATATCTAGACTAGAATGAAATGAAGCTCTTTTTGCTCCATGTTCTGCAGAGTGCTGCTGGATGAGCTGGAGGCCCATCCGAACGCTTGGCCCTTCCTCACACCAGTCAACCTCAAATCTGTCCCCGGATACAGGAAGGTCATCAAGAAGCCCATGGACTTCTCCACCATCAGAGAAAAGCTCACCAACAACCAGTATGCTTACTTTAAGATTTTCTTTATTTGCATATACCCTTCATATTTCATAATTTTCCATTTTTGATTCACACGCTGCATATAAAGTGAAATTAAAGCATTTCCTGATGATTTCAGGTACTTAAATCTGGAAACCTTCATCATAGACGTGAACCTGGTTTTCGAGAACTGCGAAAAATTCAATGAAGACGATTCGGAAATCGGACGAGCCGGCCACAGCATGAGGAGATTTTTTGACAAACGATGGACTGAACTGCTGCAGTGAAACGATCCAGTGTGGACTTTCAAAGCCACTTCCTGCTTCTCAAACTCCATCTTCAGCGTTAAAGGCCTCTCCTTCACCTCTGACACTAAAACAACGCACAGATCTAAGGACACTGATGTGCAACAAGAAAAGACACTCTCCTGCTGAGATTTAACTCCATGGATAAAAACCTCAAAGTGCAATATTGTTTTCTTTTTCTAAACACACCGACTCGTGGACTTATCGTCTGTTTGGGAACAAAAGATTTCCAGTGTAGATACTGTAGGTCACTGGCTTTTTTACCATCAGTATTTAAGTGTATGGTGTGTATTTATTTTCTCAAGTATTTATGTAATCTTTTGTAAGAAAAAGTAGAAAATGGCACAACGCTTTCATTAAAAAAAATGTTTTATGGACTATTGAACAAGCCAATCACAAAAAGAATTGTTTACAGCTTTTACAGCAGTAAGTCTGAGTTACATGTGTAAAATACAAAGAGGTATCACTGTCACTATTTACAAGTCTTATTTCCAACGTGTACATACAGTACAGTCTTGTTCAAAATATTGTTAATGCATAAGGAAGATTGTAGCACTTCATATCTCTCATACTGTCCTTTGTCTGTGCTTACTATCTGCTCAAAACACTGTGGTCTCCTCAGTATTGTAGTGCCTGACCTCTGACCTCTCAACAGTGTACGGACAACTGCTTTTTTTTTTCTATTTCCAGTGTGTGTACTGTTTGTGTGTCCTGCACAATATACAGCAGGAAACCCTTAAACAAAATGTAAAACTCTCTCCAGCCCCCGAAAGAGTCGATGTGGTGCATATACTGTGTTTCGTCTCCAAGCATTTCCTTCAGCCCGTTCTGTCAGACATCCTGCGGACAGACGTGAAACCTGCACCGGGCTTTAATCCAGCGGGGAGTCAGACAGTGTCACGGTCCAGCGGAGGCATCTCCAGACAGCTGAAGTCAGAAGACTTGAAGTAACTGTATTTTATTATGAATGTTGTGAAATGAGTAGCGACTTTTGTGGGAATATTATTTTTAAATAGTGGGTGTGTGGAACAGATAAAATAAAGCTGTTTTTCAAAATAAGACTGTCAGGCCCTCAATGTGGCTCTTATTTAGACCTATTGTAAGTTCAGCCTCGATGAATTTCAATAATAATCAACTCACAGTGTTTGAGTCGTGGATTTAATCTGAAACATTAGCTTGGTTGATGAGGGTTAAACACTTAAGTCAAATAGTATACTTAGATTGTAACAAAGTACATTTAGGTCAAAGGAAGACTGCCCTCTAGCCAAATTTTAGGATACTTGTACTTAAGTGTTTCCCTAAATTTACTCCACTAAATGCATCTACAGCTATAATTACTATGCAGATTTAGCATTACATGCAAAACATGATGGAAAAATAAAACTACAAAATAGCGCGTGGGAGTTAAATGAGCCCAACGGTAATGAAGATGATCACGCTGAAGAACTCTATTTTGGATCCGTCAGTGAGGTGAATTATTATTTTTAGTTTTTTTCCATTAAGATGCTCTAAACTCGATTATGACCATTGTGTAACTGTACCTTACTGGTCACATGACTGATAACAGTTGTGAGAGATAAACAGACTTTATAGGTTTGTTGTAAGAGGAAACTATCCGAGACACTTCAGGAGCAACACTGAGCTGAGAGGTTTGTACCTTTTCATTCTTTAAACGTAACATTTAACAGATTATCTGGTGTCACGACAGTTTCCTTCAGGTGTTTCTGACTCGTTTCTTTCCTTTTTTTCCCTTCACAGGCGGATATTTGAGCGTTTTGCGCCACCTTGTGAGTGAACTGCTCCCTCAGCAGAGCCGAAATAGACGACATCTCAAGATGGTGTCATTACTGTGCACTCTTCGACAGCACACCGACGAGGTGAGCTGCTGTGCCTTCTCTCCTTCTCTACTCGCGACCTCCTCCGGCGACAAGACCCTTCGTGTTTATAACACCGCGGACTTCTCGGAGCTCCCCTTCTCTCCTCTCTCGGGTCACGGCTACGGGGTTCACTGCTGCTGCTTCAGTTCGTGCGGAAGTTACCTGCTCAGCTGCTCCACGGACGGCTCCGTCATCGTGTGGCGCTCGGAGACAGGTGAGGTGTCCGTGGTGCTGCAACACCCGGGCCGCAGCCCGCTCCGAGCGTGCGCACTAGCTCCAGACTCCTCCCACCTGCTGGCAGGGGCCTGTGACGGCACCGTGGCCCTCTGGGACTTCACCTCCAAGACATTACGCAGGTACAATGTGACCCAGTTGTAGCCACATCAACAGTTAAATATAGCCATATGCAAAAATATGTTAAATTCATCAAAGGCCCGTTTCCAGCAAAGCTCTAGCCTCAAAGTGACATTTTTAAGCCCCTATGCCAAGTGTTCCTCTATGGTTTGACACTAAAATGTGTGTTTTGGTGTATTCATAAACCTTTTACTGAATAAAACTGAAAAAAACAAATCTCTTGTTTAATCCAACCAGCAATCCAAAAACAACAGATGTCATATTACTATTTACAAGTCAAATTAAAGCATCACATCCTGACAATTGTTGATCAATTATGAAAATAGCTGCCAATTAATTTCTCTCAACAAAATGTATCCCCCAGCAAACAGCCTCCCATTATGAGCTTAAAAGTGTTTTTTTTTAAGTTTTCAATCACACGGCCCACATACTTGGTGTTTACAAAGCTTTACACCGAATCTTACAGCCTTCATCATCAGCAAAATTCACAAGGTCATCCTGATTCTTGTACTGTGGAATTCAGATTGATCCAGTAGAGTAATGCCCACATTGTACTAGGGAGGAGAGCAGAGATAAAAACACAAAGACAGAAACATGAATAGTTTGTATTTTGAAAATAAAGAAAGTTTTCAGGGCCTTTAAAAAACATTTCATACTTTCATCTTGTCTTGATTTACCTAAACCAGTTTTCTAAAGAAATATCAGGTTTACTTCATGCATACATTGAGGAAGGTTTTAACAACAGACACACATGTGACTATCCCTAAATTGTAACTCTATTATATTGTCTGTAACAGATGCAGTGCTGTGAGCGAGGCCAGTGTTGTGGCCTGCTGCTTCTCCCCCTGTGGTCAGATGTTTGTGACCGGCTGCACCCACGGAGACCTCAAACTCTGGGATGTGATGGACATGAACCTCCAGCATGCTGAGAAGGACGCCCACGACCTGGGGGTCTCCTGCTGCAGCTTCGCACAACAACTTAAAGTGGGTGAGTAAAGTTAAATGTGTGTTTGTTGTGGTGGTTTCTGTTCCTCCTGTCTGGGAGCTCCAGGTGCTGCTCTCACGCGTTGCAGCCAGTGATTGAGCTCACCTGTGTCCAATTTGTCATCAGGGCTTGGAAATACAGCAGTGCTTAGTCTTTGGATGTCTTTATTTCTCTGCTGTAGAGTTTCTTTTTTGGTTATCATTTAAGTTCTCAAACCAATATTTGGACCAGTGTTTTTTGTCTGAAGAAGAAGCCTATTATCTGTTGTGAGTAAATTCCTTTTGCCTTAGTTTGTTTATAAATTAATTATTTTAGCTTATACTGTGCTCTTATCCCAGCCCTCCCTTGTCTCTAGGTTTTATTAATTGTTCCTCTCTTTATCCGCTAACCGTTACCGAGGAAACTAACAGGTTGTTTCAAGTTAATTAGTGTCTAAATGCCGATTGTTGGCTTCTTGTTTTGAAATAATTCCCTCTTGAGATTTCAGCTGCCTCCCCAAATTAATGGAGAGTGAAATGTTTGTTTTGTTAGACTTAACTGGTACTTATTGCTAACTATTAATCACTAGATGCAAAAGTTAATCACTACATTTTGATTATTGATTAGTTTTCTCTCACATGAGAGTCTGCGGTTTGTTTCTGTTTAATTGTTGTAAGCTGAACATCTTTGGATTTTAGACGGTAGGTCAGACAAGTAGTTAGACGTAATCAGCTAGGATTCTGGGAAATTGAGTTTTTGTTTGTTTCACTTTCTTAGAACTTTCCATCAACCAAAAGATAAAGATTAATGTAAAAACTGTTTGTGCATTTATAGACTGATGATGAAAATATAAATGCACTGCTCTTATAAAGCGCTTTTCCAGTCTTCAGACCACTCAAAGCCGCTTTTACACTACATGTCACATTCACCCTTTCACACTCACACTGATGGTTAAGGCTTACATGCCAATCTCCAACCAGTATCTATACACATTCATACCCGATGGCTATGCCTTCAGGAGCAATTTGGGCTTCAGTGTCTTGTCCAAGGACACTTTGACATGTGACTGCAGGGATCGAACCCCCAACCGCCCGACTGAGAGACGACCGACTCTACCACTGAACGCACAGCTGCCTCTAAACATGAGTAGAAACAGAATGAACATGTTTTAATGAGAATATTTCTTCAGTAGGGAGATCTTTTGAACTGATCTCAAAGATCTCAGTCTTGTTCTCTTTAGCGGCACCTATGGTGATCAACCGGGACTGCAGGAGCACACTTTTCCAGATATCCAGACAGTGTTGCATGTGTGACGTCCACGGTTGGCTCCGGTTGTAACTCTTGATTTTCTTCGCTTTCCTTTTTAGACTGTTTGCCTTCATTTGAGCGTCCAATTTGTTTCTTTTTCTTTGGATTTTCACTTATTTTTGAAGTTGTATCTGTAGTCATTGATCTCTTCTTTGTTTGTTCAGCCATAGTAGATTACTGTTTACTCACAACACTTGCAGAGACTGGCAAAATTCTGCAAATGCAAAGGCTTTCATCAGTGGGCCATAGGCTCAGTCACCATTGTGTTACCTCATTCGGTGATAGGTGGTGACTTAACAGACATTTATTTAAATGAAAATCTTTGAGATTGTATCTTTTAAGTTTGTAACAGGAAAAGAGAGTTTAGTTTTCAGCTTTGGCTCCCCGCATGAATTAATTCTGCACAGCGAAACGGAAATCCTTCCTCCTTCACAGTCAGCGTTCAGTTAAAAGAAACCTGTGGCCCTTTTATTCCTGAATCCATGCGACATTTACAGTGTTTTTGAGGAATGAAAAGAATGTTTTTGTTATGGAAATCTCCCTTAAATCCAAACTCTAAATTCATCCCACATGGCGTGTAAAAGAAGCGTGTTGCTGCACCTCACAAACAGGCCGTCAGATGATATTTGTCTCCTTTTGTTATTAAACTCAGCGGAGCGAGAACGCTCACCGAGTGCGACTGTTTTTTTGTTCTGCAGACGGCTGCTGTGTGGAGTTTCGACTGGCCTCCTGTGGGCAGGACAGCCAGCTGAAAATATGGATTGTTTCCCAGCGTGAAGGAGCAGGTAGGCCGACCTCCTCTGTCCGCTTCCTCGACTTAAAGCTCCCTCACTCCATCACGAGAGAGAGCGAGAGAGAGCTGCTTTAACCTTGAAATCTCTGCAGAATAGAAGAATTTTATTACTGCATGGAATAAATCAGCTGCAGACTGATTCATTAATAATGGATCACTTTAAGACATTCTGCTGAAATACAGCAGCAGAGGGCAGTGAGTGTGTGTCTAAGTGTGTGTGTGTGGAGAAGATTTGGAGAGAAGTCAGGTGCATATATCCTCTGTGACATTTCTATCATGTACGACCAGGAGCAGAACAAGAACATTTCCTGTACGTTCAGAGGTTGTGGATGCGGCCTGCAGACTGTATTTTGATTAGTGTATGGACACACCACGATGTTGTTAGTTCCCTAGATGTGTTGCCTTGGTAACGGGTCATTCCTCCGGTAGAATGCAATGTGCCCTACGTGGTGACCCGCTGCGCTCCATGGGGATGTTTCATCTCTGAGCAGCTTGCACACGGACGTAGAACGATGTACGTTTCATTCCTTTTAAAGTGTCGTTTCTCAGACTCGGCGTTTCTCCGTGGAGGAGCCGAAATGTGCATTTGTTTTGTGTTTGCAAGAAGATTGCACCCTTGAACCACACTTGAACCTTTTAAAAAGCAAGATGATTCAAGGAAAGCCGAATATGAAGCTGTAAATATGCAATCTAAATATTTATACAGCTTCGTGGGTCAGATCTTTAATGCTGTCAGTTCTGCAGCCTCTTCCTTCTCTCGGCAGCGCGTGCTGGCAATCACACGTTCCATCTGATTTATGTTTAAGTGCTCACTTAAATTTGTCAGGTTTGATAATGTGTTTTTGTTTTCAACACATGCAAATAACAAATTAGCCTCCCACTGAGCCTGCGTACTGTACTTTCACTCTAATGGAGAAGACGAGGGTTTAATTTACTACACGCGTGTTTACAGGATTATAATTCACACGCTGCCACAGACCTATTAGTTGTAGAGTTATTGCACAGTAAATTATCGCTCTTTATATAGAAAGCATCTTTCTATATAAGGCTGTGAGCGCCTCAGGTTTACTGCCGGAAAGAAGATCTTTTGTTTCCTCGCAGCTGTCAGCAGGAGGCCCAGCTGCGAGCCAGCGAGAGGGAGGAGAGGTATTGACAGAAAGTTTTGAGTGTGAGGTGGAGCCGACTGAACAGATACACACAAAGATGCAGTTTGATGCAGTGTGTGCGTGTGTGTGTGTCAGCTTCAGAGGCAGAATTTTGTTGTGTTTTTTTTGTCAATTTCTGGACAAAACTTTTTAAAGTTAGTAGCTGAACAAACGCAGACATTACTTCTCTGTGATGTCTAACCTTGCCTGCGTGTGTGTGTGTGTGTTGTCGACCCTCAGCCTGTGTCATGAAGCTGCTTCACACTCTCACCAGCCAGTCCGCTCCTGTTCTGTCTTGTGCCTTTTCTCCTGATGGAGAGCTGGTTGTCTCCGGGTAAGACACGCACACACACAAACAAACACATACAAATCACTTCCTGTCTTCCTGTGTGAGCAGCTCGAATAAACACCTCCTGCGCTTGCAACTGAATTATGACTGTTGTGCCTGTTAAGCTTATATTCTGTTTAAAGATTTATTGTGAGCTGTAAAATAGTTTGCTTATTAGGGACAATTAGTATTAAGTTTCCCCTCTGCGCTGTGAACGGCGTCCTGCTGTTCCCTGTGTCGGCCACAGGAGGAGTGTATTCTGTTGCATTTAAGCGTCTGCTGTTTCTGGCTTTAATTCAGACATGCTGAAGGTTAATCTGTGCTCTGCTTGCAGCTCACATTTGAATAATGTGTGTGCTTTTCTTTGACTAGAGTCCAATCTTTTGTGTTATTATTCTGTCATGCACATGCTCACGTGATTTCTGCAATTGAAAAATGACTTTTTAATTCTTATTTTTCAACAGCTCAGTGGATAAAAGTGTTGCAGTCTATGATGCGGTGAGTAAAGCACGATTTAAAGGTGTTTAGTTTGGTTAAATGTGCCACCTGTAAACACAGAGATGAATAACGTTCCTGTTCTTGTTCCTGCTTTGCTCACAGAACCTGGGAACTCTGCTCCACACTCTGAAACAGCACGACAGGTAAATGACCTGCCCTCCCGCCGCTATGCAATCTCTGCAGCTATCAGGCAAACAGCGGAATAGGAGCCCCAGTGTTTCAGATCAAAATGTGTGATTTTTGCTTGATTAGTTTTTCCCAGAAGCCCTGGGTGCAGTGATGCAATAGTATCCAACTCTGCTTTCCAGACAGTTATTGAAGTGGCACCGCAGGTAGGCACAGGCAGAGCTCTTTGAAGTGCTTGAAAGGATTTAAGATACTGTATGATCTAAGTCTGCATTTTTCTTTTTTTTCTTTTAAGGGCAGAGGGAGCCTGACTTTTAAAGCCGATCTCTTCCTGTGCCAGTTTTAGTCCGTCATACACACCCTTCACATCTGTGCTCCTCTTCCTCCTCCCGGCAGGTACGTGACTGCTGTTGCTCTGTCTCCCACCATGCCGTGGATTGCAACCGGCTCCATGGACAGAACGGTAAACGTGTGGAGAATAGGAGATGAAGTCAGCACGACTGGTAAATACTTCACAGAGAGTTGTTTAGGTTGGCGCCTACGTGTGCACAATCACTCCTCCTTTTTAAAAACAGACTATTAGCAGTGGTTCAAAGCCCAGAAACCATTTGGAGCCTCCCAGAAGAGTATTTTGGGAGCTATCCAGCAGGAGAAGGTCCCATTACATGTGTATTGCTGTCTGGCTGCAGTGTCTAGAGGAAGTATTGTGATTGATGTTTATTGGTGCAGCAGGGCAAACTACCACTGCGCCTCAGAGAGCTGTTGTTATTGAGGTGAATCCTTAAAAAAAAGTTTAAAGCCAACATGAAAGAAAACACTCGGAATACTAAATGAAAAAGGTGCAATCGTCAGACATCTGGAGGCCTTGAAGCTTCATCGGGGCAGCAGGTTGATGTCAACAAACAATATTTCAGCGCAATGAAGATCTGCCTTTTTATGCTTCTACCTCTCCTCTCTCTGTTCCCCCTTTCCTTTAATCTTGTCTCTTTCTTTCCACATATTAAACTTATTCCCTTTTATGTTTTTCCACAGCAGCTGAATCACAGCAGACGGCGTGCCAAGGTAAATAAACGCATCACTCCGCTTTGCCCATAGAAATCACCGCTTATTCACAGCACTCTCCGAGCCAAAAAACGCTGCTGTTTTATTTTGATATGTGCTTTATGTGTACGTGTGAATGGTTCAGGTGTCAGAGTGTGGTACAGGTGTGAAAATGATGAAAACATCTTTTCTTTCCAGCTATTGTTGCAGTAATTTGTTGTCTTTCTGGCTGTAGTGGAAAGCTTTTGTGATTTTGTGTATGTCCTGTGTGTTGTTGTGTGAACCCAAAAAAAAATGGTGCTTTGGTGAAGCTAAAGGGGATAAAAAAAAATAAAAAAAATAAATTGAAAAGCTACTGTCTGGCTTTAAAGGATAAGGCTGGCATTATTGAATATTTTTCTTAACGTCAACAAATCCCATGAAAGGACTAAAACCAATAATGTATTGGGAGGTCTCCCAACTTTCCAAGCCTTTAGTTATAGTTAGTTAAAAATACAGTTTAATTTACAAAAGAGGATCATTAATTTCTTAAAATGAGTGGGCACCATCGATTTTAGCCATGATAGCTGAATCTATGGACGTTAGTTTATCGTAGGGTGACCATATTTTCTCCAAATGTATGAGCTCATGGTACAATTGGATTTTTCATCAGTGTGCCTTTCAACACCGTGCAAAGTGCTTCAGCAGATGAAAAATCATGTCTCCAGAGACACCGTGGACACTTGTAGTATGTGCAAAGCGCAGCACATTCACTGCCTGGTACTTTTCGAAGGAACTCCTCTGGAGCTCCTTGGAAAACACTGACTTCCTTTTCGGCGTGACTGCTAGCCTACCTGATGTTACGCCATAGAGTGTATAAAAAGATGGACGACATGACAGCTCCCTAAAAGTGAAGCCAAAACATTTGGAGCGCCCCCTGCTGACTGGCGGCAGTATAGGTCATAAAGCCAAGTTTACTTCTAATGAGTTATTTGATGCTGTAAAAAGGATGATTGACAGCTCTGTTGACAAATCTGGCTCCTGCAGCCGATCTGTTCCAGATTAACAATCACGACAGTCACTGAAGTTTACATATCAGTCATACAGTCATTGCGTTACGCAGCAGGTCGTGTCAGTATGACGAGCTGGGAGAGATTGATAGACACATGTAGGCCCTGCAAACAAGTCAGTATTGAACTTTGACCAGCAGTGCATTAATGATGTTTATCTATTGGTTAAAACAGCAAAAGCCTTGGCAATGACATTGACTGACATATACAGACAACTCAGTGTTGCAAGCATGGTGCATTGTTTTGGTATTTCAATTGGTTAAAACCGGGACAGGGCTTGTTCAAAACCGGGACATATTAGTGTTTTATAAATAGTTGTTGGGACTCGGGACACGGAGCTTAAAAACGGGACGTATGGTCACCCTAGTTCACCATTTTGTTCCAGCCTTAAATATTTGTTACTTATGCTAGAATAACTAATGAAAATCCCTTTAGGTACAGCTATGCTTCGTTTTTAGTGCTAATTAGCAAATGTTAGCATATTACCATGCTTTATTAGCATGTAAGCTTGCTTACGTTTGCACCTAGCTTAAAACAGTGCTCCACAGAGCAGCTAGCTGTAGCGTCTTTAGGGAAGTTTGTATGGAGAAGCATATTAGGTAATTAATTAGGTAATACCTTTTTAGAATGTTATATACATTAAGAAAAATGCATAAGATTTTTTTTTTTTTCAGTAGAGTGCAAAATCTGACCTGTTAGCATAAAAAATGTAACTCTCTACTCAGCTGTAGTCCACCCACACAGGTGTTTTCACTTAAGGTGCTTGATTAGACCTCCCCTCTACACAACAGGCATGATTGACATCTCCCTCACTCTGCTGCTGTTGCACCTGTGGGGGTGGGACAACAACCCTCCTCACAGTCTAATCAGCCTGAGTGATTGAAAACACCTGTGTTCACGAGCAGGGTCTCAGGCAGTGGGAAACCGTTTAGGGTTTTTTAATTAATTCAGATGGACCTAACCTCAATTACCTGGAGGTTTTACCAGACATAGGACACTCAAATATGGAATTTCCTGTTTAATGTTCGACTGTGGAGGCAGAACGCTGGATAACCTGAGAGGTCTGGATAATGACATAGCAGCGGTTAGAAATGTATTTTGGCTTCAAGCACTTTAATGCTTTAAAAATCCTTTGTCCTGTTTGTTTTTATAGAATTTAATAATAACAGAAATGCACTGTTGCCCGGCTCCTCCTGTAAATAATGGACTTGATGAAGAGATCTTCACGCATCTGTCCAAATAATTAAACCGTGCAGTGTGAGCTCTCCCAGTCTGCAGTGGGGCTCTGTGAGGTTTCATGCTCTTGGCACCGTGTTTCATGACTCAGCCTCCTAGACTGTGAGACTCCACACTCTATCAGCGCGGCTGCAGTGAAGAGGTGGTGTTACTCCGCTCACTGTCGTGCAGAACTAATAAGTGGATCTTTCCACTAAGTGCTACTGGGCTTGGGGGGGGGATTTATGTTTGTGCAGGTTTAGTCTTTCCAAATAAGGACGTTTTAGGTCAGAATTCATTTATTCTGAAAGACAACCAGCCCCTTGCTGACAATAATGGTATTTCCAGGACAACTGTAATTGAGGGCATCAGCAACTATTATTTTCAGCAAATATTTTAACCGTTTGTCCCCATTGGAAGAATCCTGTTGAGTTTGTTTAAACCCTTATTTTTTCCAGGAAGTGCCGACATGAGGTCGGCGTTTGTGGTTGTGAATGAAATATCTCAAAAGGTCAATGAACTGTCTTGAAATTAGGTACAGACATGTCACTTTCTGGATGAGTCAAACCTATAAAACTACCAGTACAAACAGCCCAAGCTGTCTTAGCATGCTAACCTGCTAAACAGACCCTGCTATACATCAGCATATTAGGTACAGATGTGTTTTGCCAGAGTAATCAGACACATTTTAGCATTCCAGACCACGTCTTTTGTGGAGGAAAGTATGCATACATTGTGATTATTTATGCTAGCAGAGGTGAGGGGGAAACCTAACATGTGGTTCACGTGATAACGAGCAACACCTCCCGGTCTTCAGGGTTATCCTTCACGTTCCTAATGATGGGCGATGGGAACCGTGCGGCTGCTGGGAGGTGTCATTAACGGGGCCGGTTTATCTCAGCCTCGTGTGATAAATGGCGGCTGCTCACTCCCATCGTGTCATGTGAAGGTTGATAAGCTGCATGCTGGCACACAGTGCAGCAACACAACCCTGGGTTTAGCCGCACCCATATCTGTGCAGTGTGAGGGGAAATATTTAGCATCAGATAAGTTTTGTTGCAGCAGATGCAGAGAGAGGGGAAAGCAGAACACTTCCTCCCTTCCTGTTGTGTTTTGCAGAAAGGAAGTTGCCGGGTCACTCCAGGCTGCTGCTTGCCGATTGGTCGGAGGAGGATGTGCAGGCTTGGCTGTGCGAGGAAGGGCTGCAGGAGCTCGTCAGCATCTTTAAATCCAACAACATTGACGGGCCAGAGCTCAACAAGCTGAACAAGGAAACAACGACAGAGCTGGGAATCGGTGAGGATGACATATAAAGCAGAGTCACGAACACACACACACTGAGTTCAGTGTTTTCGTGCGGATTTACCATTTGATCCTAAAACACAAGCAGATTGAATTGGATAGCATGATATAAGCCGCTTTTTATTGATGCTCTGATTTATTTTCCCCCTCCCAACAACACTCCCCAAATAGTGATCTGATTCAGGGATGTGAGGCCGCAGTGTTTCTATCTGCTTATACAATCATAAATCACGCAGTGAGGACAGTACCCCTCAGAATGACCTTTACGTCACAAACAATGATAATCCCTCTGAAAATAAGATTAGTCCGCTCAGGGTTGTCCAAGGTTTCAGTGTGGAAAGTCACCGTGCAAACTGCGGCCAGAAGCAAAAAAAACACCTCTCCCTGCAGGCCATGGACACTTGTGTAAACAACAACACTGTAGAGTAAGAGCAAACAATGTACAAATGTCAGCATCACCGACCCAGACGAGACTTTTGAGGCTTGTTTTAAAGGAATACTAACGTCTTTTTTTTTTTTTTTTTTTTTTTTACTGTCTGCTAAATTAAATTGTAATATTGTATATGCAACTGGTTTTACAATATAAGCCAAATTGAAAGTGCCTTAAACCTGCATTCTTTCTAACGGCCAGCAGGGGGCGACTGCACTGGTTGCAAAAAAAGCCTAATTCTAAGAAAATGTGATTTTTTTAATACTCGGTAAACATTTTCCTAACAAGTTAATGGTCTCAATTGCTTGTTGTATATTTTTTTTAAATACACTATGACAGTTTTGTAAATAATGGTCCCATAATTATCGCTTAAGTTGGGTACGCTTTAGGGCATGGCTACCTAAGATTGTCAAGCTGCTACCACGGCTGTCTGTCAAACAGTACAGAGGTGTAACAAACATGTCAACCCTGTCATCCAAATATGGTCTCTTCTGGTTCCAACAAACACAACGATGGCCAAAATGTTTCACTGAAGGCTTTAAAGTTGAGGTGAAATGAAAAATGTCATTTTAATCCTTTTAGATCACATCCCCGGTAATATACTGCATCTATTTGACAATATAGGCCAAAAAAAGATAAGCAATTTCTTCGTATTCTTATATCAAAATCCGATCTTTTTTTTTTCCTGTAAAAAAAAAATATCCAGTGTGCCTACGTAAGCTAGAACCAACCAATTTCAACCAATCAATCTGCAACATTTAGCCGCAGAGCACCAAGAACGTTCAGTCAGTTAGCTAGCTACTGCGCTGTAGAGAACGTCTGTCTACGCCCACTTCTCAACGATCGAATCAAATCCCTCTGATGATATGTCCCGCCTACACGTCCTGTTTCACTCGGAAATACGTCACGATACGGAAGCTAGATACTCTCGAAATGCCGTTTCAGCTCGACTTTAAAAGTGGGGTTCACAAACCAATTGGTGACGTCCCATTTGATTGATATAAACTTCAATTATTCACTGATGGTTAGCTTAGCTTGGCATGAGGACGGTAGTTTTTTTTTCACGGTTTCACTATGTAATATGAGTAAGATCCTTTTAGGCTTATGTTGTTACCTTCAGATAAAGCTAGGCTAATTGTTTTACCTGTTTCTAACCTTAGTGCTAAGCTAACTGACAGCTGGCTTCAGATACGTATTTTCTGTAATGAGAGTGGTATCCATCTTTTCCTTATTCTCTCTGTAAAAAAGCAAACAAGCGTGTTTCCCAAAATATATTTAGCTATTGCTTAAGTCCCTGTATGCGTGTTTAGCATAAGAATTGAACGTCAGACTTAAGTTAAATGTGTTTGAAAAGTGAGTTTTTGGCACAGATAGCGCCGTCATCTAGCTCCTCATAAAGCACTTGTTTTTGTGCATACCTCCTACATGTACAGTATAACAGCACGTTGGTGGACGACTAAATCTGACCTATTGTGAAACAAGACACGTGCACATGATTTTTTTCAAAATCTGAATAATGCTTTCTCACCTTTTTTCCTCTTCCACTTTACCACATCACACATTGTTCTTTGTAGAAATCTGTATGTACTCCTTGTCAGAAATCCACACGAGGGGCACACATCCTCGCTGCAGATTAAAACCTAATTAGCTTCTGTTGAAATAACTAACGCAGGGATAGTTGACCTTGTGTTTGGTGCTTTGTGGTAAATAATTCAGTACTGGTAGTTGTAGCTAACCACGGTGCTATCTTGAATTCTAATTTGAGGTTTTAAAGGAAAACGGACGATTGCAGCTGTAATGCCGTAATGTTGAGAACAGCTGTCGTTTCTCTGTTTGTGTCGAATGTAACCATGTCAGTAACTGCATCATAGGCCTGCCTTTAATCAAACTTTATTTAATTTGACAACGGTTAAAAGCAGACTTCCTGTGCATGTCTTATAGCATCTCTGTTCCTTGTGTTCAGCATGGAGGACAGCTCCCATCATTATCGCTGAATAAGGACACAGCAAACAGCAGATTGGCGCTTTCCTGTCCTGTCTGCGCCGTGCAACCAACAAACTATCATTTTTCATGCATGCTGCTTGTGTAAATGTGTGCTCATGCATAGACACACAAGTACTTGTTCAGCACACACACACGCAGAAAATTCCAAATTAGATTCCAGCACACTTTACTTGATGAAATATTCATGAATCTTTGAGTAAGAGGAGGGGAAAAAAAGTTCCTCTCGGATATAATTCAGTGTATCTCTGCGGAGACAGCCTCATTCTGCAGTTTTATTGTAGCGTCTCATCAAATGATCAATCTAAATGTAAAGTGGACAGTATAGTCTTAATGGCTTGTGCCCCCGTGAAAAATGTGGGAAGTACTTATGGAAATCTTAAACCCTATAGAGCCGTTAAGAGCAGTTTTTCTATCCAAGAGTGGTTTATTGGATGAATCAGAGGATTTAATGGGTTCAGCGTGTCTCACCGCGAGAAGACGTTTCGATCACTTTTCCCAAAGGAGCCAAACTATTTGTGATTGCGACAGCGGGCCACCAATGCTGCATGTGCCTGTTTTACTTTAGGCTTGATTGCAGAATTTGCAATGCTCTGAGATCATGCTAAGAAGCAGCCGCGGGCTTGTGGTGTGAAATGCTGCTTTCCTCCATCGCTTCGAGTTCCTGCTCAAAAAATGAGTGCAAAGTTAAGATGGACACAAAACATTTCTTTTGCTGCAGTAATATAAAGAGTTTTACAAATTCTTCCCTGGTTTAATAACATGCTAATCAATGTTAAACTAATAGTCTCAAAGATTAACATTTAAATATGTCTGTTAAGTCACTATCTATTGCCGAATGTGGTAACACAATGGTGATTGAGCCTGTGGCCCGCTGATGAAAGCCTTTGCATTTGCAGTATTACAGACTGGGTGTCTGGTGCGACTTTCGCAGAAAGAATCACAAGCGGCGAAGATGTTACGGTGGTTAGGTCTTTATTGTATCTATTACTCGTTCAGTCTGTTTATCAAACTCGGGGCTGACAAATTTTGAACGATGTTCGAGCGCTGCTCGGACGGAGACGGGTGGAATTTGTAGCTGAGATGACGAGGAGTCGCAGAAGTTACTGACGGAGCATAGCATCGTGCCGAAGGGGGGGGGGGTGGAGATTAGCCTGTCAACACGGGTTTTGTGTTCCCATCAATGCCGATCGGAGCCGAGGCGATAATTACCCGGGTCTGCTGCAGAGTCATTTGACCCGGGTGTTTTTTTGACCAGTGGGAAAGCGGCTTTAGTGACGCGTTTTCCATCACCCAGCAGTGGTTGGTCTGCCAGAGAGGGTAGGCGGAGCTAAGTGGCTGCTTTTCTGGTTCTCTGCAAGTGTTGCGCGTAAACAGTAATCTACTATGGCTGAACAAACAAAGAAAAGATCGATGACTACAGATACAACTTCAAAAATAAGTGAAAATCCAAAGAAAAAGAAACAAATTCGACGCTCGGATGAAGGCAAACAGTCTGAAAAGGAAAGCGAGGAAAATCAAGAGTTACAACTGGAGCGAACCGTGGACGTCACACATGTAACACTGTCTGGATATCTGGGAAATTTGCTCCCGCAATTACTGTTTATCACCAAAACTGAAATCTTCGAGGTTAAAACTGTAAACTGAGCACTAATATTACATGCCTGCACCTCAGTGTCGCTGCCACACGCCTGTGAAGCTCCTCCCTCCATTGTAGCTTGAGGTTAAATTTGCAGCTGATGACGAGTTCAAAAGGTGCCGTCAGTGGGCAGAGAGGAACTGAGTAATCTTCCTCTTATGGCCTGTTTTGCTGTTTTAATTCCTGAGGAGAATAATAAGGGATGTTAACTCTGAACTACAGCCCACACAAAGTGCTCTGGGGACTCACCTTGCCATTATTACAAAGTGAGCATGTTTGGCTTTTTGTGTCTGAGCACGGATTCATTGAATGGAGATCCAGATTTATTCCTGCCTTTTGTTTTATCTGAGAGACCAGAGAGGAAACGAGAAACGCTAAAGGTGCCGTCTGAGTGGAACAACATTAACATAAAATCAATTTAAGTGTATGTGAAATGCCAAGTCTTTGTTTGTACCAAACATTTCAACACTTATTAATCATCAATCTCTGCGTCGCTACACTTTAAGTGTCACATGAACTTGTACTGAACAGAATACCGAGCAGTGTGTTGGTTCCTCAGAGTCTGTGGGCCTGCGCGGTCGTCTCCTGAGGAAGATCGAGGCCCTGAAGGCAGAGCAGAGCGGTTCAGACGCCCCCGATGAGTTTCTGTGCCCGATCACCAGAGAGCTGATGAAGGATCCGGTCATTGCTGCAGGTTAGACAACAGAACCTTAAAACAACTCACAGCTGGCTTAAAGTGAGTCCACCATGTGTCAAATGTGCGTCTACTCCACAGATGGGTATTCCTACGAGCGAGACTCTATCGAGAGCTGGATCAGAGGCAAGAACAAAACCAGCCCCATGACGAACCTGCCCCTGCACACCACGCTCCTCACCCCCAACAGGTCTCTGAAGATGGCGATCTCACGGTGGAAGTCGAGCCAGTAGACGGCAGCTTATTTTAACTCAGCAGGTACTTCAGCATTTCACTACAATGGCAACCATGATGAGTTTTTCTTAAGACAACAGATATTTACCTGGTACATAATTAGTTTAACTAAACACCTGCGTACAAGCCAACTGTAATTATGAAACTGTGAATTTAAAGACTTAAATCAACACGATGTAACTCCTGAATGTAGAAATACATTCTTCCTTTCACAAATAAAAGGTGGAGTTATTAGGAATGAAAGACTATTCAATACTTCACGGTAGCTTAAGCTAATGATATCAAACTTTAGGCAGATTTGCTTTGTTAACTGACACTCAATAATCACTGAATATTGATTAGATCATATTTAATCAGCTATGCTCCCAGGGTCCTTTGTCCCCAGATCAGTGTTGTCTTAATACGACTATTTAAGGAGATGTTTTATGATCTGTTTTTTTCCGTAGATGCTGATGTTTGACTTCTAGAAATCTACACCCTCTAATTTGCAATACAAATTAGCATGCCTTTAGACACCGATATCTCTACAGTGGCTGAACTCTGCATTTGAAGCATCCCCGATACCGCTAACCAATCTCATACATTGTTAGTGCAGTCAGAGCCCTGTCGACGTGGGGGGCGACACGCTTTTACTTGTGGTTCTGTGAGCTTTTGTTCTACCACCTTCTTTTATTGAATCGTCACTTGTTGCTTCAGCAGCTGATATTCAGCACAAAGTTTTACTATCGGTTACATCATCAAGCTTAAGTGAGATAATGTAACTTTTAAAGACGTTTATGTAATGTAATAAATCAGCAGTAAAAAGGTTTGCTGCAGTCTTATGTCAGATATGACCAGGAGCAAGCGGAGGCTTATACTCGCTCATTGCATTGTCTTTTATCAAATATTAAAAACTCTTCCTCTCCAGGAATGACTGTAAATATAATGTGCTGTTGTCCTAATGTGTTTGTGGCCTAAGTGGCAAAACGTAATGATCTGTTTCATTACCTTTGGCTTGTTGTCGCTGATCAAACAGATGTATAATGATTTACCTCCTGTTTAGGTTCACAGTAATAATAAAAGGCTCTCATAAATAAGGCAGCCCTGTGTTTTATAGTCAAAGTGAGCAGACCTGTTCGCTTTTTCCTCAGTGGGTCTTTATTTCTCTCTCCCATGGTGGCTATGGCAGTAATGTCCTATTACAGTATGTGATCACAGCTAATAAAGCTCACAATACTGAAAACATGGCGACAATTGCATTTAACGTACATATTAAAATAGAGCTGATGGCACTGTGCCCCGAAAACCATTTCTGTTTTTATAGATTTTTTTTACTCTGTCATATAAACTGCAATTGTAGCATGCACTTAAACTCAACATCATTGAGAATCATAAAATGTCTTAGTAGCTGTGCAAAAATAACTATATAAAATATATTGCTTTTACAATTAACCAAGCCATTGGCGCTGTAAATAAATTAAACTAGACAGCAACAACAAGCAGATACAGAAAGGAATTCAATGTTAACGGTGATTTATATCATGTACAAACACATTTAACAAATGCTTTTTTAGAACACCATCTGAACAACATTGTGCATAAAACTCAAAATACACAAGTCTGAACTTGTCATTACATTTAACATGGACCTTCAGTGAAAAGAAGGAAAGGACATATTTATATATATACACAACGTGAGGATCTACAACATCCTTCCTAAAACACAGGAATGCCCGTCCTTTAGACTCTCTTACACCTTCACTGAGGACTCCCTCCTTGTTTCTCCTCTCAGCACCATGGACGTAATGAACACAGTTAAACCCCGTTTCACTCCCTCCAAACTCTCCTGTAATAACATAATGCTGTAACTGAACATGTTGTTTAAGCACTTGAGCGGCCTAAGTGTGTATAAAGTGCTTACTGTCACCGCTGCGTTGATGAGGACTGTACAGTTCACGTCCAAATACTTCTTTCAGTGCAATGTCTCCAGCTTGGCTGAACGACGGCGGACATGTTGTCTTGTAACAGAAGCTGACAGCCACAAGCGACAGGTTGGGAAGAAGAAAATCTGGAGCGATCAGTACACTGCCTGCAGTCTGTATTCACACAGGAAACAAAGCGCTTGCATCATGTACTTGTTACAAGGCTTTAAAGTGAGACTGTATTTTTTTGGGGGTTGTTAAAAAAATAAAAACAACCTGTTCTCACTTCTTGCTCGTGCGTGTGCGTTGTGGACTGTACGAGAGATAAAACAAACATCTCTACACATTCGACTCTATAAATGATCGCTTTGGTTTCATTGAAGCTACGTGGATGGCAGGATTATCTCGGGCTAGGCCAGGCTGCTTGGGCTTACTGTCCATGAAAGTGTGCGGCAGAGCCAGCGCTGGCTTGGACTCTTTGTAACAGTTGGCGGCTTGGCAGAACTTCTCCGTGAATTCCTTGGCGTGCATGCCGTTTTGTAAGCTACTCATTGCCATAGCACCCTGAGGTGGCGGAGGTTTGTGCTGCTCCTGGTAAGTGCTCACTGTTTTGGTGTAAGGCAGCTCGCAGTCGACGGGCAGCAGGCCCATCGCCGACATGTTGTGACACATCAGACCGTCGGACGAGTGGTTCATCCAGCCGCGGCTCTGGTGGCTCTGCAGGCCGTGGTGCTGCTGCTGAATTTGCTGCTGCTGAATTTGCTGCTGCTGTTGGAGCTGTTGATGAAAGCGAGCCGTCTTGTCGGTGATGCCCATGAAGGGTCGGGGTTTGTACTCCGATGCAGAGCTGGCCTGTTGGCTGTGCTTGGTTTTGTCAGAGATCTTGGTGCGGACATCAGGTCCCAGCTTGCCGCTGTCTGATAGGCTGCTGCTGGACGCCAGGCTGCTGGTGGAGCTGGACACTCGCATGCTGCTGCTGCTGCCGCCGCCTCCCTGCGACCCTACTGCACCGCACACTCCTTCCTTTCCTGTCTCAGTGTGGTTCCCTTGTGGTCCAGGACCGGAGCAAGCCAACCCATCCAGGGAGGAAGCAGAGTGGGCAGACAGCCGGTCTTGTCCCGGACCCTTTGAGTTGCTGCAGGATGAATAAGAAGCCTGGGAGGAGTGGAGGCTCTCGTTTTCATAGCTGTGACCCATGGAGGCGGAGGCAGACGCAAGTGGCGGGCGGTTCCCGTACACTGGCTCATCAGCGGGGGGCGGCAGAGGGCTGATGTCGATGCCTGGGCCTGGCTTTAACATACTGGACATGTGTCTGCTGGGTAAGGGACTGGAGGGAGCGTACTGAGATTTTGCCCCTGTGGGTCGGCCGCCCACCGCCCCTCCCACAGCCTGCATGGAGCTCATATGCTGGTTGGTCTTGACTATCTGGGCCTGCTTGGTGGGCTGCAGGACCAGGCCCTGTTGTGCCAGCGCCTCCCGGTGCTCTCGAGGGTACCGGTGTGGGGGTAGCCTTCCGGGGCCCGGGGGCGAGCTGGGGCTCAGACTCTGGTGTCCCAAACTGTTGTTGCCGGGCTCAGAGGTTGCCACCTTGTTGTAGGAAAAACTGTTCTGTGACCAGCAGCCTTCAGCTGTCCTGTCGTGCAGCGAGGCTTCCTCCTCCTCTTCCTCCTCCTCCAGGATGTCTCTTTGTCCTTCCATGCTCCTGGCGAGGCTGTGCTCTGAGAGGTCTCCTTGTCCTTCGTCCTGCTCCTGGTCGGACTCGTGTCCTCCTGATGCCTGGCTGGAAGCAGCTGCTGCCCCGGCGAGGCCTCCTTTAGTCTGGACGCGCTGCATCTGTTTACACTCGTCCTCCACTCGAGCCAGCAGACGCCGGATCTCCCGGTTATTGGGGCACAGCTTGGCCGCTTCGTGCAGGTCAGCCAGGGCCGCCGTAAATTGCCTGTTGATGGGAGAAAGAATGAAGAGACGCATTGCTGCAAGATCTACGCCACATATTTTAACAGCCAGAGAAGCTGTTGTGGAGCTGTGCCGAACAGCTTACCTGCTGCTTCTTTTAGCTCTTGCCCGAGCATAGTAGGCCTCATAGGATTTGGGTTTCAGCTCCAGTGCTTTTGTTGCAAACTCCTCTGCCATCCCAAAATCCTTTAAAAGAAGCACATGAATGAATAACAGTGAAGCACACATGTTTGAGTTTAAATCACACACAAGACTTACGTAAACAAACTTTTATGAAGAGCTCATCTGCAGCAACAATTATCCAGAAATTCAAAAGCATGACAGCTTAAAAATGTGTTGTGTTTGCTTCACTGTAAAGTCTTCCTCAAGAAGTCATTTAATTGATCATTCTGTGATAACATTGGGTAAAAACCCGAACAGAAAGAGGCACAACTGTTCTGCACAGTCAAAGCGAGCAGACAGGCTGGCACGCTCAGGAGCTGATATTGTTTCACAAGAAGATTTGAGGAGATTGTGTCCACTGCCCAGTACACATGTAGCTTCCTCCCAACCTCCTGCCTGGTGCCATCTGAACACTAACAAGCTTCTCCTGCCCACACAGGCTCCCGATCGTTCGCATGCTGCGGTCCTGGTCACACATTTAGCTTTTCGTCTACAACATTTCAAAACAACGGGGGATACTTCCCAGTCTTTTCTTTAGCAAATATCCGTTTAATGATGCCCCGTGATATTCATTACACTGACAAATAAAAGTCTAGTGAGTGAAACGGCTTATTTAAAGCCATTAAAGGATCATGCTAAAAATACAGCTCCGGCTGAGGAACAAAGGGAAAAAGAAAGTGTCTCTTGAGAGGCTTACGTTGGTTTTTCTGCGACAGCGGGAGAGATTGAGATACAGAGAGACCCTCAGGTCTTTAAACGCCTTCAGGTCATCTCCAAAGCCTTCTCTAGGAAACTTCCTCAGGGCGTACTGGTACCTCTGGGCCGCCTCTTTCATCTTCCCTTTCTGGAGGATGCGTGGAGGGCGAGCATGCGGAGAGGAAGAGGGACAGAACCAGAAGGAAACATGTGGGTGAGAGAAGCAGGGCAGGGTATTGAACCAGGAACTCCCACAATAGTTTCTTTAGCTTGAGCCCTTTGTGCTCATCAATCACAGATTGGGCACACAGGCGCTTTCAGACACCTGACAGGTTTGTCCTTTCTGCCACAAACTCAATCTGTTAAATGTCAAGCATCGATCATGGCTGCTTTGGTGAGTGGTGCGAACATACACTATTCTTTTTCTGCATTTAGCTGACCAAGAAACGGATGTCGTTAGTACCTTTTAAATTTCTTTTAAAAAACAGGAAATATTTTAGTCCAGCTGGTTCTTTCTTTGCCATCTTACCTTATAAAGTAGGTTTCCCTCCTCCATCAGCTTCTGCAGGAGGATGATCAGGATGTCAGGCTTGGAAGTAGCCATGGCCCACGCAGCGTTTCCTGTGTGCATAGAGAGGGAGGAAGCAAAGGGGAAAGAGAGGCCTGTTAACGTTGTTGTTAACGGCACCAACAGACGGCCAGTGTATTCTCTGGAAATTGGTACAAGGTAAAGTTACCTAAAGATTGTACCTGATCGATCGTAAGGAGACGTTCTGTGGCCTTAGTTTAGTGAAGGCAGTGAGGGAGTTAGGAGGGAAAGAGTGAAGAGAAAAGAGGTCATGCAACAGTGAGAGTAGTCATCTGTTGTGAAAGGAAAAGGTGCTGCAAAGTGAAGTGTGACAATATACAATTACGCCTCCCTCAACGTGAGGCGGCTTTGTAAACGCATGCAGACTGTTAACAGTGCTGAAAGAAGTGTAAAGGTTCTGCCCATCACTTTCTTTCTGAGACGGCAGAGTGCAGCGCAGATAAGCCACACAGCAGATAGCTCTGTGAATGTCATTTCAGTGATAAGTCACATTCTGAAATTAGCAAAGCAGCTCGCGAGGGAGAGGAAGGAGGACATGCACATGCACCGACACACACGTAAAAGTGAGCGTACAAGCATGCTGAGCAGTGAGAGAGAGGCAGGAATAGAAACGGGGTTTTTCTTCGACATTCCACAAAATTATCCCGAGCTTTTTCTTGGTGCCATGAGATGCTGGGCGAGACGGGAACAAGCTCGACATGAAAAACACTCTTAGTGTTAACTGAGACGTGAAGACACTGCAGACCTCACAGTTTCTTGGGACCACAGGACTAACAGCTGACTGAGTGATGTTTGACAAACTAACAGCCTTAAATGTTAGTACACATGCTCACGATTACCCACATGAACAGTTGGAAATAAACAGAAAACTTATTTTACTGTAGATACATTGATGTGCTTACCCAGCTTGGCCCCTTTCTTCAGCAAAGTCACCACCACCGACGTGTTCCGGCAGCCTATAGCCCGGTCCAGAGGCCGCATCCCACTGTAGTCCACATGCTCTATCACTGCTCCTCTTTCCACCAAATACTGGACCTGCATGACGGCACCAAGCAACACTGCGTTGTCAGCGCAGCCCTTGTCTAACGCTCAACAGTATGTGCTCAATAATGGAACAGAGACGCTCTCTGTGTAAAGTACTCTCACTCACAATCTCGGCGTCTCCGTAGAAGGCAGCGAGGTCCAGCGGAGTCCGTCCGTTCTTGTCCGTGTGGTCGATGACCGCACCTTTCTCCACCAAAAACTGCACTACATTCTTATGTCCTTTCAAACACGCCCAGCTCAGCGGCGTCAGCCCCTCCTTGTCCATCGAAGTCAAAGATGCACCTTTTTGAGACATACAATAATTCATATTAACGTATAGTGATAGTTCAATGCATCAGGGACTATTCACTGCCCTGTGGTTTCCTGTTGAGTGAGATTACAGTTGATGTCGCTCACCTTTCGAGAGCAGAAACTCCACGGTGCTCAGGTGACCCTCACAGGCAGCCACCATGAGTAGGGTCCTGCCCTGCTTGTCGCTGATGTTTATGTCAGCACCGTGCTGCAACAGCAGCTCTGCAATCTAGGAGACAGACCGACACAGTCAGAGAGCAGAAAAACATCCAGAGCTCAAATAAAAGTTTCTTTTTTCCCAGGCCCCATGGCAGGACATAAATACCACACGACAATAAAACACCACACACTGTTTGGAGATTACAAAAAGAAAAAGTCGAGGTGTGATTGTTTGCTCGCTGTGAGGATGGAGAGCCACGCAGCGTGTCTCACCTGCCAGTGTCCCTGTCTGACGGCGCAGAATAAAGGCGACACCCCCCGCCGGTTGACCTGCTGCACCACCGCCCCCTGCTCCAACAAGAAGCCGCAAACCTCCATCTTCCCTCGGCCCGCTGCTGCCGTCAGCGCTAAAGGAAGGAGAGAGGAGCGCACACAGACACAGATGTGAGGGTTGGATTCTTTATATAGTTTTGAAGAGAGGGAGAAAGTGAAGGTAAGTATGCAGTACAGCTGTCAGATAAGAGTGGCATGTCTCACCACTTAGCCAGAGAGGACACTGTAAAGCAGGAGGATTAGTTAGCATGATAACATGTGAAGTTCCCAAGGCTCCTCTCACAAGTATGTGGGAAAGAAACAGCTGGGATATAAATAGTGTTTACAATCCCCAAATCCTCCTATTCTTCGCAGAGCAAAGACAAGCTGAGAAATCCAGACTCATTTTTGGTGCTAATTGAGTTTAAAAACAGACAAATATGTTATGCTTATTGAACTCATTAAAATCCTGCCTCCAGCTCCCCAGGCTTTTTTACAGAGAGATGAGAATTCAGACATTTCATGCATCAGCAGACAAACAGTAGACAACAAAGTCAAACAATTGTGTCTAACAACCGTTCTTGTTTGTATTTTGTATCTTCGTCAGACCGTGATTAGCTGGGATTTACTCTGTTTACGGCTCTCTCTTTGTGGTTGAAACGAATTAGACAAATATGAATCTTTGCTGATATTCTGGTCTGTGAAGAAAGCAAAGACGGCGTCTTTAAACGCTCGCAGTGAATCAGCCCGCTGTGGATGTCTACAGCAGCAGATGGGCCGGTCTTAAATGAGTGCTGGTTGTCAAAACAGAGCGAGATCCAGCGGAAGAACCGGAGCAGCTCTGCTCTCACGTTCACCTCTGAGAGATTTAAGGTGCTGCTGAGCCTCGGTGTCTGACTGACATCATCCATCTGGATAAACAGTCATCAGAGCCAAACAGCCCCGCCCTCCATCTGCTCAAAATATGGATATCCTCTTACACAGCACAGCAGAGACAATGACTCTGAGCGGCTAAACTTAGGCTCTGTTTGCGCTCCGGGGAGCAACATTAGCAGCACCTGTGATGGCTGATGGTTACATTGGTACTGGTCTAAACAGCTGTGCAGTTTGTGTCTATTCATGTCTGTTCAATTCAAAACACTTATAAAGACTCGTGCTCTTTAGAGAAGGAGCTCCTTCAGTTATCAATAAAGTGCCTTATTTTATCTCATCTAATGTTCTGTAAGCTATTTATCAGCCTTGTCTTAAATCTGCCGCGCGTCTCCTCCAGCCCACCCACAAAGCTGCTCTGACAGCCTTATGAGGAGACTCTAAATCACTGTCTGATAAAACACATTCACAAAGTGAACGCATAATAATGTGTTTATCCAGCACCACAACAACCAAGAGGTGGTAATTTGAACCAAAGCTTTGCAGATAAACAACCTGACAAATGCTCTTAAATTATATCGTCTCACCAAAGTTTGGGATTCTTCTATTTATTACGGCTGCTTGAGCTGCTTTACGTTTCGTCAGCATGAAATTATAAACGCGTAAGTTAAGTTTGATTCCATAGTCGACAAGATGGTTTCAGGCTGTTTACAAAAGGCAGCACAAACAAAGATTGCTCTGTGTAAAATGGTAAGTTTGCTCAGCCTGGGGAAGCAGCAGATGCTCAATTACATAAGAAGTGCGTTTATACTGAGCATATTTTACTTCTATGCACAAAGTTTTTAATTCAACTTTTAACTGCTCCACACTGGAAGGGAGAATAAAGTAAGCCACATTTCCTGCAGCTCTTAAAGGAAACTAGAAATGTTAATTAATGTAGGATACTTGACTTCCTGTGAACGCACGTGATAGTTTGGATGGAGAATCTTGCTGATAAAAAAAAGCCCATGGAGATAAATCCTCCCATCAGAAAGCAGTGTTAAAAAGCAGGTGTTTGTCATTTGATGCGAGAATGAAAGCATCTTTTCCCCCGGCTCCTGAGCGGAGCCACAAATAGCTGCCTTCCTCAGCTCGTACTGTGCTCTATCTGTACAGCACTTATACTCTGTGTACACATAAAAGGAAACAACAGCAGGGAGGAAAAAACTGTACGTACAGTTTCTCCTGTATTTAAGCCTTTCTAATGATTCAGAGCAGGGGGCAGCCATTTTTCACTACCCGGAGAGACCTCCCAAAGCGTGTGTGGAGCACAAAGAAATCCACATCAGCATTAAAAAACAAGCCCCACACGGATAAGTAAATCATGACAGGAAAATAAATGCCAAAATGTTTTTTCCATCCTGCCCTGCAATAAAATAAACATCTTGTCATTTAAATGGATTATGGCCATGACAAGAACTGACATGAATAATATAAAGGCTGCACAGAGGCACCCTGTGGCCGCTGTGTTTGTCATAAGCTAACAAAATGAGAGAATGGTCCTCATCTGCATGCACCATGGGATCCAAACAGCAAAATGTATCATACAATAAGTTATTTAAAGAAGATTATTGTACGACGACACAAGAACGTGTCGGACTTCTGCTCTGCGCTCATCACCATGAGAACGACAGAGCGGTGAAGTCACCTTTCTTTGCATAACCAGGAAGAGTTTTGCATCCTAAGAGGGGATTTTAAAAGACGGAGCTCGCCAAGATGCGCGCTCCAATCTGCCTCTGTTTAAACACGGGGGGACACTGCCGACCTGTTTGCACAGACGAGCAATGTTCTGACGAATTTGAAAGATGAAATGCGTTTTTTACAGAAACAGGTTGTTATCAGGGAATAGTTCGGAGACAACAATGAATGACCGGTCCTATGGGGGATCATTCAAGAGCTTTATTGGTTTTGGTACTCTCTGAAACAGAGCTGCTATGAGGTTGGATTATTAAATCTGCACTGTGAGTGGCAGAGAAGTGATTTGAGGTGAAACTGAAATTTAATATATCTCTCAGTGCTAATCATTTCTGTTGTTTGCATCCAACATGAACACAGTCACTTTTGTTGTCTGAACTGTAAGAACATTATTTTCCTGACAGAACACGAACCTGGATCTCGTATTAAATCAACGCCAAAACATTTCAATATGTGGTCGTGTCAAGTGTTTAGGACTCATTACGTTTCAGGTCAGTTGTGTCATAGCTCAGCGCCTCTCTATTACTACCTGTGACTTAATATTTCATTACTGTTGAAGCACGCTCAAGAGGGTGATTTAGCATCCACTTTGTAAGCTGAGAGGAGCGGTAAATACCGCAGCACTCACAGCACAGGTGGCTCCAATGTTCAGGATGGTGTGATTACTATAATTCACATCCATAGTCATGTTCAAAGTACCCAAGTAACAAGGCCTAAAGCTTTAGATAAAATGTATCATGTTTTCAATAACATGAAGGCAGGTGTTTGGAGTGCAGCAGAACACAGAGGGAACAGCTCCATACAGGACGGACGACCGCAATGAGGTCTGAAGTCCTGCAGTCATTTAGCAGGGCACAGGCAACACTTAAGCGCACTGTGGACAGCCTCTCCATTAATAGGCTGACCTACATTCCTGTAGCAGCAAACTTTTAGTGCTAAATCCTGCAGCCTCACAGACAAAGAGACTATTATTACAATTCTTATTTTTTAAAAAATCTATTCTGGTTTGACTCAACATCAAAGACTGTTGTCAAATCAGAAGGGGTGCGATTTGTACATTTATAGCCTCTGGATCCGGAAACTTTCAAAGCAAAAGCTCACACTGAAAATGAGAGACAACATCTTTAAATGTGTCCGACGCGTCAGATGAGATGTGCTGCTCTTACACAGCGGGATGCGTCTGATACTTACAAATGTAGCAGAAATAATTTTAGCAGTTAAACTGGTAACCAAATAAATATTCTTATGACATCGTCTGGGTGTGTATAACGACTAATGTACAGCTGTAAACAGTGCATTCAGTTTCAACCCTAACAGTCATGTTGCTTTTAGACCTTATTTTGCTCCCTGCTGCTGCACATGGCTTTTTGAAACCTTTCCTCAATTAATCTCAAATGGCTTTGAGCGTCCTGCCATCACTTTCCTTTAATCAGGCAGAAGCACACACATCCCGGTACCCGAAAACCTACTCAGAAAAAGATTCAACTAAAAGAACACCTAAATGTTTCCACTGGAATCTAATACCCATGGTCGTTGCCGTGGATATGGGGAGAGTGAGCGATGCTTAATGTGGCCCAGGACACATGTGCGTACACACTAGGGCTGTCACTTTTCAATCGAAAATCGATAAATCGTTTGAACCTGGTGAAATATTAGTAGTTCGAGTCGAACTGTAATGATGCGATCGAAACAGCAGAAAATGCTTGCCTAAGAACAAATGAGTAATCTAGTAGTCAGAAAGCAAAGGGGAGACTTATTATTGTTCTGCTCCAGGACTGAGCTAGCTTCAGGGCTAACTCCTGTTTAACACGCAAGCAACAAGCACGGGAGCACGGCTTGAGTCTTAAGGAATCGTCGCCTTTGTTATGCACTAACAGCCTACATTAGTTCTGTTGTATGTACAGCTACCGATCACTCTGCTCTTCCGCTGTTCGGGTCCCCGCACTGAGTTCTTCACAAAACAGAACTTTCCTCTGTACAACACCTCCGTATGTGGCCTGAGTGATCGGATCTGAATGCGTCCTCAATCCATCCTGGGTGTGTTTACACCTGTACTTATAGCTGTCCACTTGTGATCCGTTCACAAAAACCACATGTTGATACCAAACGTGAACAGGGTCTAAGTAAAACTCTCTGGTTACAAGATTAATAACAAGATAATTCTACAGAAAAAGCTATACCTCATTGTGAACAGCAATGCATACGAGACATAGTGGAGTAACTTCAGACTGTGTTTCTTAACAAAGAGAACTAAAGGATTACTCCAGCAGCGTCATGGAAAATCATCGTTTCAGAGGAAATACTGTGTTGACCAAACTCAAAGTAGAAAGCCACATGACCCACAAGTAATGCTTTTAGCAGAAACTACAGGAAAGTGCAGGAAAACTTTGGAGCAGCTGTAAAAATGCACATGCATCAGGGCTGAGCGACCTCTACATCAAACAGGGAGCGCTGCTGTGCAGACGAGAGATACAAGACCGTCTGCTGCAGCACGCAATCACCAGAATGCAAAAACAGCAGGCGATGATACCATGGAGCAACGTAATGCACAAAGATGGATGAAAACATACCTGTCTCTCCCCACAGAGTGTCGTGGCTATCAATTTGCACAGCATGCTCATTATTCAACGCCAGCAAGCCGCTCACAACCTGCCAAAAAAGAAACGTAGATTAATTGCATACTGTGTCAACGTACGATATCAAATAAACCTTCAAGAGGTAAAACAACAGTCATTCTAAAGCAGAATAACAAAAGAAATCTGCTTTCTGAGCAGATTATTATTAATTAATCACAGCAGACGAGAGAACCACTGCTCTCTGAGCTACTCGTGGAGGTTATGTGAGTCCAAGCTGATTTATACATTGACTTTTTTAAGGGGTCTCCTTCAACATGTGGGTTGACAGCCGAGCTTGGCCCAGATCTGTTATTCCAAGCCTGGTATCTGGATCCCATTCCAACTAATGAGGAAGCCAAAATAAACCTTGAGCCTGCGTTGCACCTGGGCAGCTGTAGGCGCTGCACCGTGATCGATCCCCAAATCCTTCTTTCCGACATTACAAGGCCGAGCAACACTCTGAATTTTAAGTCATCATCAGCGAGGAGAAGATGTTTGGATTTTACCTGTTGTGCTCTCTGCTCTCTGAAACTACTTGTGGAAGGATTATGGGGAAACTCACATTAGATATTAGGTGCTGTGTGATTTTTTGCAATATGCAGCCTTGCTTTTTCCCTTTTTTAGTGAGATACGGTTTGATAAAAGGACATAAAAACCTTGCCCTAAGTTTCTTTATGATATTATCACATTTATAACAGCTGGAGTTTGCTTGTGCGTAAAGTAAAATATCTTCCTGTGTGTCGGACCTGTGTGTGTCCCATGCTGGAGGCTGCTATCAAAGCCTGCTGCAGAGCTTTGTTCTTCAGAGCGCAGTCCTGCTGCTGCCCCTCAGCACTCCACTCCAGCTCCAGCAGGTACTGGATAATCTCTGGGTGTCCTCGGAGGGCGGCATGGACCAGCGCACACTGGCCACTTTTATCTACGTGATCAACCTGGTGGAAATACAACATGGTCAGTGCTTGGAAAAATGTATCATATGGTTAAACAGGTTTAATTTACATGCTGCATGGATGCAGCTAGGCAAAGTCTGGGAGGATAAACATGGCTGACTCTGTTATCAAAACGTCCATATTTCTCGGCCCCAGAGTTAGAAATTTTAGCTCCTCACCATGGCCCCCCTCTTGCAGAGCAGCATGACGATTCCCAAGTGTCCTGCAGCTGCAGAGAAGCAGAGCGGGCTCATGCCGTTTTCAGACACGACGTCCACACTGGCCCCAAACTCGAGCAGCAAAGCGGCGATTTCCTGGTGACCGAGGTGGCACTGGACGCAGAGCACCGGCGCGTTGTTCAGGACCTCTGTGCGGTAATTCACGTTCGCCCCGCCCAGCATCAGCAGACGGCTCACCTGATGTACAAATGCAAACACAGTCAGATGGTTTGGAAACATGTTGTCAAAGTTTATGTAAAACACTACAATAGATGTTTTTTCGTGTTTATCTTAACAACCTTTTTTTTAACAGAAGTAAACCTTGAGTGGCACATAAATGCAACTTCTGTAGGGCTCATCAAGTCTCAAGAATGTAAATGTAATTGTAGCTGGGATTACCCAATCAGTGGATACATGGAGTGTGAAGAAACTACACTACCACTGCACACAGACATAGGAAACCCATGTCCTTCAAAATAAAAGCGCAGCATCGACTTTTTGCCACAACTTTTTTTTCTTCAAGCACACATCTGCGACCCACTGAAACCAGCTCTTCGACCCACATTTGGATCCCGACCCACCAGTTGAGAACCATGGCTTAATAGTATGTAGATGAAAAGCTTGAATGGGGAATGTTAAATGACTGATGGAAACACAAAACCCATGTCAACACGCTAAATCTCTGCCCCTTTTCCGGAGCGATGCTATGCTTATCTGCGACTCCTTGTCATCTCAGCTACAAAATCCGGCTGTCTCGGTCCAAGCAGCGCTCGAACATTGTTCCAAATTTCTTGGCTCCGAGTTCGATAAATAGACTGAATTAGTAATAGATACAATAAAGGCCTAACCACTGTGACATCTTCACCGCATTTGTGATGTCAGACGGTGACGCAGCAGAAAAGAGACTGAAAGCAGGATACTCCACTGGCAATGGGAAAAGAGAAAATCAGCAGCTATAAGTGGGTCTTCCCGGGTCTGAAAAACCTGTCAACACACTAAATAAAGATGGACACACAACATACAGTATGTCATGTCTACAGAATACAACAAGATAGCATCATGAAAATCAGGATGACAACGTTACTATCCATGAGGATGATGTGAATCCTTATGCAATCATTGTTTCTCTACAATTCCTCTGAATACCCACAAAGATAAAACTTTGCTCAGTCATTCTCCTCTATTCCACCACACTTCACAAAGATATCACAGATACTTTGAAAAACAGGCTCTTCACTAGAATTTGAAATGAAGTTGAACAAAACACAGAACAAGATGTGGGCTAAAACACTTTTCTAAATCCACAAACTTTTATGGCTTTCCAGGATTTGTCGACACCATGATAAATAACTACTTTAAACAGCAGCAGAATCTTCGATACACTTGATTTTCCCCTTCTAGCTCATTTAAGTGCAAATGCTCATATTGCTTCAGCCCACTCTGGAGATTTTCTATCAAGCAAAGGTCAGACTCTAAATGAAGTGGTCACATTCTACTGAATGCAATTATTAAGTGTGTTACTCTCTTCCGCGATGAGGGAATCAATAATACATGCTTGGTCAAACTGAGATAGGAGTGAAATGAGGAGCCAACAACAGGAAATGAAAATCTCTGTTGTTTGTTGGATCGACTGTGGAGTGAATTAACAGCTGTTTTCCCCGGAGGACAGAACGAGGTCATTGTGTAAATATGTCTATCTACTTATGTTATACGTACACAAAATAACACATAATGACTCGCAAATAGACGATGAGGATGACAACATCTCATAGAACACTGTTACATGTGATGGCCTTCACAGGAGAGGACACTGATTTCCCCCCTTAAAGTAAAACAGGATACTACTGCTACTTTAACTTCCTCTATGCGTGGAGATTTGGAAGCAACAAGTCATTAACAGACTATCCACAGAGTCAAAAGTTGAACTGACTCTTTCTTATAAATAACAGTGAGTTCAATCATTTATATTCATAGTAAAAATAAGATTTTCTGTCCCCCATTCATCGTGCACAGACTTCTTAACTCGTCACGTTTCCTATTTTCTTCATCCTGGAACACATCTCATAAATATCTACTTTCCAATTTCCTGTGAAGATTTTTCATTTTCCGTGTTGCTCATAAAAGTTATTAATATCCCTGGGCTTCATCTGATAAATAATTGGCTAATCAGTGTGTTAAATAAGCTACTGACTATTTTAGCCTGGAATTAGTATTCAGCTCCGATTAATAAATCATATTATAAACTGCCAAAGATGCAAGCTGTGTGGATCTGTCTGTTTCAAATGCTGTCTTTTATTTCCTCTTCTGCTCAAATAACAGCTGGCATCCAGTGTGACTAATTAAGACTCTTTTATCACTGACTCTTTTCATTTGCTCGGGTCTGTATTCATTCCTTAACATATGCAGACACAAATCTGCTCTATCAATGTCCTGAACATACTTAGACATATGCTTGTCGTTACCATAAGCAATCTGGGATCCCATCACCTATAGCCTGGCGACGATATAGCCTCTGGGGACATAGCGAACATGTCGGGCGTGTAGCCAGCGACGACGTCCTTTTCAGTGTGCTGCGTTGTTTACAGAAAAAGAAACCGTTTTTTTCTTGTGATTTACTTTAATTAACGGGTCTTGTCTTTGATGAAATGTCAACATCATGATGCAGATAAGTACAAATTAAAAATGAAGCTTGGTCAGGTCTGTCCTCAAGAGGAGAAGAAAACTAAAAATGCTCATTTGTTGAACGGAGGTTGGATCGATCATGATGCATTTGAGGAAGTTGGGAAATCTGAACACTGAACAGCTTTCGGGGATTTATCTCCAGTTTGATTTTTGATCTAGAACGGATTGTTAGCTGATTTAGAAGCTAAATCATCATCATCATCAGATGATGCTGATGGGAGCCTGGATGTCATTACGGTGCATTACGTTCCGCCGGCTTTTGCTCTCCACACTGACTGTTTCCTACATACGTCGCAGCCTGCTGATACGTGATGGGTGAATATTACTCGGACTACAAGAGTAGAACAAACGTCCCTAAAACCCATGTCCCTGCCTACAAATAGAGATTACCATATAAGTAATCTCTATTTACAGATTCTACATTTCTATGTGGAATCTGTAAACAGATATTACCATATACGAAACAAGAGAAATAAGACAAACTGCAAGAAACGAAAAGAGGATGCCTTGAGCAAAAAATGGATTATTGTAAGATGTTTGTGAAATGTGAGGAAAATAGCAAATACTTTGTAGGCTGAAGTTAAAAAGAATAAAAAGACAACAGAAAAATGAGGACAGTTTGTGGGTCAGGTAGAGAAGTTAAAGCCTACAGACACAAGGTGACGGGGGATCGAGCTAATGCTAAGAAACAACAAGCATCAGTCAGGCCAATAAACATCTTTATACTTTAAAAGCTTTTCATGGTGATTTCCATCGTCAGACAGCTGAGCTCTCACTCCCCGTCCGTACGTGTAAGGAACAGATCCTGACATTTATAGTAATCCAAAACTTAATTGCAATCTGTGGATTTCTAAAAGAATTCAAAAAGGACGTTTAAAGACAACAGATGTGCAGTCTGATTAAAGAGTTTAAGGAAAACTATTTTAATTATCAAATAATCTGTTGATTCTTTTAGTTGGTTAATTAACGAGGGTTAATTTTTGTTTGACCATCAATCAAAAAAGCAGAGAGATTTAATTACATGAAATGGAGAAAGCCTCAGATGAAAACAGGGGATTAAATTCCAGGTTTGGTCCAAGAGCTGGAGAAGAGCTGGTGAACATGTTTACCTTGACGTTTGGTGTGTAAAGGTTCCTCAGGGAGGCCAGGGCTGCAGAAAGGCCGTCGGCGCTGCAGCTTATCCACAGAGCCTGCAGCACACTGGATGACACACCTGTTTTCTTACTCAGGCCCTGCACACACACACACACACACGCACAAACACACACACACACGCATATATGAATGCAAAAACATACATTGAGTCACTGAACCTAAGCTGCATTTCTCTTCACATCCCGTGGCTTATCCTCGGGTGAACTACACTCACATAATACATGAATAACAGAGCGAACACCACGGATGGAATTCAATCTCAGATGAATGTAGAGAGCATGATAGTTGTACCTTGAAAATGTGCGCTTTGAGGATGTGATGTCCCAGTTCCATGGTCTGCTGACGATTCAGTTTCCCCTCTTGGCGAGAAAGCATGAAGGCCATAAGAGCGTGGCCAGTCCTGGGGTGTGGAAACAACAGAGGATACTGAGATGCAAAGCAAAACTGGAAACGGATAAAGTGACAACAAAGAGTTTGCCACATGTAAATCAACTGATGCATTTAGTGTGTGCCTGCTGGACTCATCATGAAACTACTCGTGTATTTTGGTCATGAATGCACCTTGGCATGGTCATGGTGAGTCATTTATTCTGTGCTTTTGTAACCAAGTCCATCCATCCACTGAAGGATGGGGAAGCGTCTAAAACCCCTGGGTTCTCCTCTCCTCCTTCACTCAGACACTCCGCCGTTAATTAATGCAGAACTTCATTAAAAGGACATGCATGATTGCAGATCACTTTGATCTGGTTGAAATTTTCTCTCGTCATGCCCCGGCACAAACAGAGAGGCAGCGCAGCCGGCTTTTGTTTGCATGTGTGTTCCCTGTGCCAGACTCCGAGCCTTTGTTTTTTTAATGACAGAGTTGGAGGGCTGTGAATGACCAGAATATGAAGCTCGGCTCCGGTCCATTTTAGAGACACCGCTGTGTACGCAGAGGTGATACTGACGAGCAACAGGGAGGGTGGGGGGGGGGGGGAAGCTAGCCGGAGTGACATCATCCAATTTATTAAGTGTGAATGGCTGAAGTCTCTGATGTGGGTGAGGGAGGGCTCCAGAATTACAATGAGGTAGCACTACTAAAGTAGATAAGCCTGTCTCGCAGGGAAGGAGGGCCATGGTGGGAAACAATGATAATTTTTCTTCTGGAAATTAATTCTAACTAAAGTGGAATACAGAGCAGCCTACTGTGACTGCACACATTAATATTACATTAGTAAGTTTTCAAACTGACTTTTTTCCTGAAGATGCATTTCTAATAAATGCCTAACAACCATGACTTTTAAAAAATCAATCCAATATATTTTTGACATCCACAATTTTTAATATTAGGACATCACCGACAGTATAGCCAGAGCTCCAGACTTAAAAGGATAAGCTTGGTATTTTTAAAGCTGTCGAAATGACTCAAACAAGAACTTTAGAAATCAGTCCAGTAGATGTCCTCCATGGGTGGTGAGATGTTACCTGAACAGGACGGTGGTTCAAAAGCCTCATCTTCATCATCGTCAGGTAAATATTCAGCCACAGCTTTTGAAATATATTCCTGCTGGCAGTCTTCTACATAAACAAACCCTCTCCCCAACTTTAACTCGTCTCCACCATCCTGTGGTAACATCTCAGCACCCGCAAGAATTCAGAGCGCGACTTCTGTTTCTGGTCACACAAAAAGGATTTTACGCTTTTAAAAAAGGACGATCTTTGTAGGTAATGTTGTCGGACACCTGGAGTAACAATCTGAGCCTTTCAGCGGCAAAAACAAGCACTTTTAGTGGACGTACTTTGATCGGGCGCAGTTGCCCCAGGGGATTATGTTGCAGCCGTTATGGCAGAGGACATCTACTGGACCGATTCCAAAAGTTTTTGTTCCTATGAGTCATTTCGATCCCCCAAAAAAATACCAAACTTCCACTTGTTAGGTTCTGTCTTTGATGGTAATTCACCTATTTTACCTGCAGCAGGGATCTCTGTATGCCAGTAGTGTCCTTGTGAATTGTTGTTTGCTAGCAGCAACAACAAAGGTGCCATATACTGCATTAGCAGCAGCATTATAAATAGTGCATGATTTTAACAAATACCTGGAACATCTCAGACCCAATTTCCTCTGTGACTCAGACATGAGTCATGCGGCACATTTTGATGAGAACATTCTGCTTGCTGTGTATGAAACCCTCGTGTTTACTTTTCATGCAAAGTGGTGGCCATGACTCACATACTATTAACTACTAATTCAGAAGCACTCTGAGAAGAAATAAGTAAGGGCTGTTTATCAAAGATGCGAGTGCGGTCTGATGTGCATATTGTTTGCAATCAAAGGACAAATTCTTAGTTATGATCCCGGCTTGACGTGTACTTTCATACAGACTGTTTTGCAAGTATATTTTCTTGATGCACTGCAGACTAAGTATCCCACATCCCTAAAGGGAGAGCTGCTGAGTTACTGCATTTGCTTTTCAGACAGAGGACCTACCTGGGGTCACAGAGGAAGTCTGTACTCTCTCCATCAGCTCTCCACACCAGCCACTCCCTGAAGGAGGGGTGGCAGAACATGCGCGTCTTGTCCCTCCGTTTGATGAGGAAGCACGAGAGCAAATCCATGCGTTGTTGGAAATCCTCCCATGGCAGCTCCCCTCTCATGAAGCCGGCGTTGATGGCCTGAAACAGCTGTTCATCAGTCATGGGGTGCAGCGAGGCGAGCGCCACGTTGAGGATCGGCAGCGAACGCTCAAAGGCCGAATTGGTCATGAACTTCATGTTGCACTGTAACTGGTAGAGCTCAGCCAGAGACACGGGCACCACTTTGTAGCTGGCACTCTTGATCACCAGGTGGCCTCTCTCAAACAGATCCAGGGTAAGTTTGAGATACAGGTAGGAGCCCTGGCTGCGTGAGATCAGGTGGCTGCTGAGCTTGCCTACTGTGATAGGGTCGGCCTTGCCGTTCAGGCTGATGTTGTTCATGATATCCTTGCTGCCATTGATACGGTACTGGATGTACGCATTGAGGTCGTTGCTTATCTCTTTGTTGTCGGTAAAATCATCCAGGGAGATCTTGGAGAAGGGCAGAAGGCTGGTGATCTCCTGGGAAAGAGAGGAAGGTGAGGACAGTCAGTGACATACAGGAAGCTACAGAATATTCAAGGAGTCATGCAGTTTAATTTCCTTCTCATGGCATTTTATATTAACAGTGAAATGTACCAATCAGAATCCAAATACCCGAATAACTATGAGTACATTTCAAGCTACTTTCTGCAATATAAATAGCATTCGTTTTTACCACACCAGACGAATAGAAGAGTTATTGCTGAATGAAAGAGCCATTTCAAAGAATTCTTCTTGTGTGTTTCCTATCAGCCGACTTGTCTTTGAGCAGCGGGGGAGCAAACACGCTCAGCTATCAGGCCACAGCAGACACTTACTGTTGGAAATGTGGCTATGACAAAAACAGGACTAGAAAAGTGAGTATTAAGAAGCAGACGATGGATGGGGGGAAGCAACAGTAACACTTCCAGCAACGGTCTGAGCCATAGCTCACATTTCAATCTATGTCCTGCGGGTTGGAGAAATCAATGCACCTTAATCCTCCAATCCTGTGCCTGTCTGAGGCTAAAGAAACATTGCCTCGGTGAGATAACACTTCTCTCTTCCTCATCATGACAAGGTACAGTAAACACACACACACATGAATCCACACATGCACAGAGTCACTGATCCTTATCCCAGAGGTGGGTGAAGTGCGAGCAACACCTCACAGATACAACAGATATAAGTCTAGCAAGCAGAGGCCAATATCCTGAACACCTTTGCTCCTTTGTTAAATCCTATTTGTTTGCTCAAAGTGCAACACAACACTGAAGCTTTCATAACACTTGCTTACACAGATATAATAATATATTTTTGTTTATATAGCGCTTTAAAAAGTACTCAGACACTTTACATGTTAAAAACAATAGCAAAGATAGTTAAAGCAATAAACAGTAAGGCTCATGGTTTTGATTAAACGAACTGGGCTTCAACTTGCTGCGAGATTTGGCCACGAGATCTTCTGGCGTGAAGTACAAAACCACACGAGACTAAGAGTTATAGGGAAAGGCATATTTTATAACATGCTAAAAATACACTCGCGGCTAAAGCCGAGGCTAACAGAGAGTGACATAAACATGTGCAAACAACAAAGTGCAAAACTAACTTGCATATTTATGAACGCACACACGATAAAAAGAGTCCGTCAGCGATCACTGATGTCCCAGTAGTAGGCGCAGTAAACAAGTCTGGGCATATCTCCTTCACTGCCGTGTTTCGGGGGGATGCTGCATTCAGGTGCGCTCAGAAACGTGAGTGATCAGACACGTTTTTACACATATTTTTATGGATCGATCTGGGGATTTATTAATCGATATTGGGTCGATTTTTTAAACCCAGTCCTAATAAACCTTGTATAACAATCAAGGTGCAGTAATTACAGTTAAATATGTATGTATATAAAAGACAACTATTACAACAATAAACATAATGAGGGGTCACAGATTAAAAGCAGATTTTATTAGATGGGTTTTGAGTCCAGCTTTGAAAGAGGGGAGTGAGGGAGAGTGTCTGAGGTGTTGGGGGAGAGAGCTCCGGAGGGAGGGGGCAGCAATAGAGAAGGCTCTGTCCCCCCAGGTCCGGTGTTTGGATCGGGTGAGAGGGGCGAGGAGGTTGGCGTCGACAGATCTGAGTATACAGGTGGGAGTGTGTTGGTGAAGGAGGTCAGTGAGGTAGGAGGGGGCTAGGTTGTGGAGGAGAAGAATTTTGAATTGGATTGTACACTGATTCGGGAGCCAGTCAGTGGAGGTGTTGGAGGACTGGGGGGATATGATCTCTGGTGCGAGAGTGGGTGAGCAGACGGGCAGCTGAGTTTTGGATGTTTATTGAGGATTTTGGAGGATGTGCCATAAAGGATGCTATTGCAGTAGTCCAGTCGTGAGGTGATGAATGCGTGAAGGAGCGTTTCGGCTGCGGTTGCAAAGTGAGCTGTAATTTTCTTCATGGTTGACATCTAATGAGTCGTCCTATTTATCTACTTCCTACTTACACATACATCATTTTAAAAAAACTGCATCCGTGTGTCAATCAAAGCCCCCCAAACATTTACTTTGATGGAAATGTTTTAAGCATTTTGTGCAACGAGAAACATAACATCCAAAAAAACCTTTCCTCACCATAAATGGAACCTGACGAATAAATAAAGGTGAATACATCAATGTCAGAGTTACAATATATTGATTTAGCACATGCACAGAAACTGGCCATGAACTGAATGATAATCCTGCCTCGCAGTTGCAGGAAAAAAACGAATGAATGAGGATTGAAGTGCATTGCATACTGATGGCCGGTACCTCTGCATGGCTTCTGCCTGAGCATTAATAACTGAATTCTGGATGTCAGTCAGTCAGCTTTCACATTATTATCTCAGCCTTAGCAAAGAAAACCAGCCGTCGTGTTACTTTACAGGCATGTCAAAGCCTCAGCCATCCTCAGTGTGAGTTCAACACCCAGCAGAGCACATCTCTGTAACTAGTGAACCTAGTGTCACTTTGCCTCCAAGCTAGTCCGCTCAGAGTGACTGACTGCTCCTATAATGTCATGCAGTCCTGATTCGCGGGTCGCAGATACTTCCATTCCTTTTTGAATGTTCCCGGATACGCTTGACAAAAAAAAAAGACTCTGTAGAGAGTAGAGTATGACAAGGCGGAGCAGCCTTTCACACCTGTCAAAGTCTACACGCTTGTAAGAGAGTTAAGACGTGACAGAAGATTGGCCTTCAGGTTTGTTTTTAATCAGCTCTTCCTTACCAGTAAGTTGACCCGGACAGTGACCACCAGCTTCAGCCAGGGAGGGAACTTGGTGATGATCTTCGTGATGAAGGAGGCGATGGTGTCTCCGTAGTCAGGCTTATGGAACTCGGCCTCGTTCAGCCCGTCTATCAAGATGATGTGGTCCTCCTCTGGAATCTTCCGCTCTGGAAACACACAACAACCAACAAAGTATGATGTGCAGTGAGGTACAGCTCATAACAGGGTTTGATGAACTCAGCTTTGATTTATCAACTACACAGCCAGTGCTTCAGCTTACTTACTGCCTGTTAAAATGTCAAGTTACATTTGCTTAGAAGAAAACAGTTAATGCTTTCAGTGGCAGTTAGTTGAGTTACTTAAGGAAATTGGGTAGAGAACAAAACGTTCCCTGATTTTTAGGAGTTATAAAAGTCCGAAGTATAAACACATCCCCTACAGACAGGGATAGAAGATGATGTGCAGACAGTACTTGAGGCAAGCAGGTTTCAAAAGTACCTTGCTTCTTATCTTTTTCTTGCTCTCGAGTTCTTTTATCAACTCGTTTAAATTGGCTCATTGATACTTTGCTGTAAAGCAGCTGGCATAATAACTTAATAATGATTGTCAGTTAAAACCTCACAGACAAGTAGTGTTTGGTCACACAGACATAAATGATTAAGAAGTCTGCCAACCCTTCTGCCAAGGGTAAAAGCAGTGGCATTGAAAATGTTGTCTATTAAACATTTCTTAAGAGTACTGTGGATAAATGCAGCTGTTCAAGAATAAAAACTCAGAATGGAACAACACAAGAAGCCGACCAACTTGAAATGTTATGTTTTTACCTTTACGAAGGTTGGCTAGTGGCTCAAGGACCCCCCTCCGGAAAGCAGCCAAGGGGTCCTGCACGCAGGAGCGCAGACTGAGCATGCTCTGGAGGTTGGGCTCTTTCAGCAACAGCTCCCGGTAAGCACCAAGCTGGTGTGCTCTGCACAGCAGGGCAGCAATACTATGTACAAACTCAGGCACCAGGCATGTGTATGTGTTATCCGCCTGGCAGTAATGGTATGCCACCACCTGGAACACACAGGGAAGAGACAAAAACAGACACAGACAGGGTTATTCCAGACTTCTCAATTATTATTATAAACACTGTAATATGTGAACTGAAATAAAGCTCAATGATTTGCAAAAGCCAACAGTCTTGTTGACTTCAATACTGAATATTTCTGTTACTGTTTTGTATTTGATGCCTTTTTATATTCACAGCCCCAATTAAACCACGTATTATCTCTTTATCAGCTACGCCCGTCCACACAGAAGGGATGATGAAGTAACAGGGCGATGGCTGACCACCTCAGATAAACTCTACTATAAAAAGGATCCAGTGGATCCCAGGGGGAGGTCTAAAAGAAGGTACACCTTGTGTGTTTGAACGGGGTGCCGCAGTGTTCAAAGGAGGTCTTATTCAGAAGGAAAAAGGATGGACAAGGATAAGGAAGAAGGATAGAGAGAGATGCCCTGGGGATGTTTGACTCTGTTCTAATTACAGTCCAACCTGGAGGAGCTGACACACTTCCAGGGGCAGCTGGAGGAGGAGCAGGTGACCTGTTCCTCTGCAGGATGCTGCTGCCTATTACTCCATCCACTATGATGACCAGCTTCTCCTAAATGCTCCCATAGTAGCATCTGAAAGAGTATTGATATTGACTATTTGTTATAGAGGAAATACAACCCACAAAGAGTTAATATAGCCACCATAATCATTCTGGATGCAACAAAGTCAGGCCCTCCACATGTGATGTATAATGCAAATCCCTCCTATTGAATCACAGTAGTCGACACCATTGCAGCAGCACCATCTTTCAAACTGGCAGCTTTGAAAACTACCTTGTACTACACTTATGGGACAAATCTTATATTCAGTATATATCGTACATTTGAGAAATAACATGATGAGTTTTGGCTCATGTGTGGGTGTAAACTAGCAGGATAATTAAACTGAACTCCCATTCCCCTCAGATAACAGAGATGTTGTGATTTGGAGGTCTGAAACAAGGCTAGGCTGGAACAATAAGTCCATAAACTTTCAACTCCAATCCAAAGCTTTGTGATAAATTGGCTCAAAGAGAGGCCGCTGAGTCACACAAATGATTGCAATTTAGCAAGAACAAAAGCCTGAGGTAGAGGCTTTGTCTGTGGCAGTTTTCAACTACTTGTCTTCAGATGAAATAAAGTGAAAAAATAATGTGTGGCTCCACAAAGCTAATGTGCAAATCTGTCAAAGAAGTAGGCAACTCGGTGAGAGAGATTTAGCTGAATCCAAACACAGCAGCAGAGGATTAAAATGATCACTAGTCTCTAGCAGCGAAGAAAACAACAGTCCAGGATTGGCATTACATTTCATGGAAGTGAATCAGCTCCATATGTCATCATAAAACACAAGAGAGAGAAGTGGAACTAAATTAAATCCGAAGAAAAACACAGTAACTGATTTAAATATCCTTTTATATATTACACTGCAATGGCGGATTCAGTACTAGGGATGGGTATCGTTAGGATTTTATCGATACTGATAGTTATCAATGTCTTTATTAGGGTGTCTGATAATGTGCCTCTGGAAGGGGTTGTAACTGGGGTTAAGGGCTGTGCTCCTCTTCCTACAGTAACAACAGTTTACATTAACAGTAAATGCACTAACAGTAATAATCATGAGCAATACAAAAATAGATTTCATGGCAACTTAAAATCCACACTTAAGCGAGCTAGCACCTATAGCGTACCTAAACCAACTGGACTCCACTGTAGTGAAGGGAAGGAAATCTTTTACAATACCCTTGCCGACAGCTCTGTGACAATCTGAGTTTTTTCCTGTGTCATTTTCCCTCGTTTAGCGAAGGAGAATGGGGTTAACTTGGGTGTGAGCCTCTGGGACTCGGTGGCTGCACTGGGGACGTACTTGCAGTAATGCTAGCAAACTCATTAGCATTAGTCGCTTTGCTAAAGCAGTCAAACACGCTGCTCTGCTTCAGATTTATAGAATGTTGAACTTGTATGTGTTTCATTAGGTTGCTGGTGTTACCCCCTTTAGACGCAACTACCCTACTTTTACTTAAATTGCACCAAGATGCACCAGAGTTGCATTTGGTAAAGTGAGCCCAAACTTTTGAACACTTTGCCCTGTTCGCCAGACCTACTAGACTTTCTTCAGCGTGAGACCACAACAATGCAACGTCATTGCCTGACACCGAAGGCTTGGTCATCACTAGGGCACGGTTGCCAGCTACATTAGAATGAAAAGATTGAGTGAAAACGACATTAAATAAGACAGAATGTTATCATTAAATACCGATAGAAGCATCATCTGTCTATGAGCTTATCGGTACTTTCGGTACTGATCACGTACCGGCACCAAAAAGAAAGTCTCTGGTACCCATTCCCATTTGATACACTGAACTTGGCTCAACTGTGAACTCTACATTATTTGTGTTACACGCAGGGTTCAGGGCTGTCGTGTGTACCTTTAAAAAACACATTATGACAGTAAGGCGTAAAACAGTGACTGGAAAACTTTACTCTCGGGGAGTTTGATGTCACAAGAATTGAAGGCTTAGTTGGAAAGATGCGATAACAAAGCAACAGAGGAAAGCTGTGAAATTATGTTCGGTAAATAAAGTAAATCAAAGTTAACTGCTGTTTGTATGAATACAATAACTTTGGATAGGTGCAGTGACAATGTACAAGTCATGCAGACGACCGCCTCATCAACGAGCAATAAGAACCACACGAATGATGATGCAATATTTGGCAGTGCACCTGCAGCACTTCATCTACTGACAACAATGAATTCTATGTTGAGAAACAAAGCCGACAAACGTATCTCTGTCTTATGAGTAAGACATAGAAGTTGCAATTAACCATTAAATGAAATGGCCTCAGTGTCCCTGTTATGAGAAGGATTTGAAATCCATGATTAAAAAGAGCTGACAGACTTTGACAGAAGCTGCTCGGTGTTTCATCAGTATTCACACATCACAGGAACAGAGCCCCTGGGAGGGCGCCTGTTGGAAACACTTTACACAATAATTGGCTTGAGGGATATTGCTCGGGCTTCATAGACATTTAGATGAGTCTCAGTGGTATAAAGTCAGCTGTCTGGTGCATGGACTTTAGTGTTCCCAGTAGCAGATGCAAACCACTACAGTAATGCTTAGTTGTCTCATGCCCCATTTCACTGTTAAGGAGGCATCCACGGCAGGGCAGGAGTATTAAACGCTGTTATATGGACACCAGTGTGTAATAAGTAACGTTGGAAATGAGGACAAAAGTAAGATCAATGGCATGAGTCCCATTAGACAGCTGTGTCACCCATCAAAGGAGCTAACAACCCACCATCACAAAGGTATTCAGAATGAAAGGCACGGTGAATCCAAAATGAAACACTGTGCCAACGCTATCTTCTCGTTAAAACTCTCAGCAGGCAGAGCAAAGCGAGTTATTAAATACCCCTGAGAGTTTCAGTGAACAACACGAGGGGAGGTGTAGTCAGTCGTCAAAAACACATGATTTGATGATCATAAACTAATAACAAAAGCACATCACCATGACATGTTTCAATCGTGGCATCCTTAGATGTGGAGCTAATAATTATAGAAATGAAAGACAGCTTGAAGCAGCAATTCCAAGAACCGTTACAAGTGAAGTGGCTACCGTTTCAGACAGGTACGGTGCTGACAACTTGGATAATAATGGAGGAAGTGTTGCAGAAATATGCTCGTTTATGTCTTTGCTGCCAACTCCACCACAGAAAAGTGGCCTACAATAATGATGACAGAGCTGCCGACTTAAACGCAGAAATGTTTCAACTTGCTACTTTAACAAAGTGCGTTTTATATTGAAAAATTCCCTGCTGCCTGTTTTTAGACAAATACGACTGAGGCTTTAATTGAAGTGATTTTAAATTAACCAGGACAGCTTCATTAGCACGCAGCAAAATGGCACAAAGTATGTAACTAATCCCAAATATCTCAAATATGCAGACTTTGTCACAGGCTGGGGAGGAGGGGACTAATAGTGATCAACAGTCCGATTGTTGCTTGGTACCCTAATAATGCTCTACTACTAAATAGTACAATGAATTTATTGTGATATTTTGTAGTAAACTAAATCTACAGTTCACAAAACTCCCTCTGCGAGAAAAGAAGTCTACTGTACATAGAAACCTCTGAAGAAAGTAGAGCTGCACAATTAATCGAATATTAATCGCAATCACAAAATGAAACGTTCCCTGAACTAACATCCACTCCCGCACACCAGGGGGCGATGGAGAGGTTTTGGCTTCATTTTTGGGGGAGCTGGCGAGACCAGTGTTTCGGTTCAACCAGTGACCATGTTAACTGGAGACTTCCAGCCGACAGCGTATGTGGTTGTCGTAGTTACAGCAGCTGTTGAAAACAGGAAGAGAATACACAGCTGTCCTCGTGAATGCCTTTTTGATGAAGTTAATTTTAAGTCGTAGCTTGGAGCACAATTTGAACATGAGCTGGAATATAGCACAAAGTGGAACTGAAAGCGTTGCTCTGTTTATTAGATGTGAAAGTACAATAAACAATGTTGCAGCCCTATAAGAAAGCGTACCATTTAGTTAAATCCAGCAGTATCATTAAAGTGTTCCAATGTCAACTCAGTAAAAGAGCCTGTGGTGTTTTTCAGAGCGCACAATGCAAATGCCTTGAATCTCAGAGCTAAAAGGGCACGCTAAAGACCTGAGCCAAAGTTTTCTATCTTCCCACTGCCTCACAGTCACACTGCAGAGCTGAGATGCCGTGGACATTAATATTAAACTTGCGTTTCATGGCCAAGTCTTAAACTAAGCACCCTGCCTCTCAAATCAAACAAGCCTGTGATATTTAAAGGACTCTGAGAGACCAATGGCAGAACTGTCTTTCATTATCTCAGCGAACTGCCGAAGACCGTCCATATATCATCGGCTGAATATCAAATAAATGAACATAAACAACCATAAATCATATACAAACAATATAAATCAACTGAGCAGAGCCGGTATCAGGATTCTGCAGTGCATCTCATACATACTAAAGGCTACTCTACACACCATGATATCTCTGGAAATAGAAAGGGAAGAACACACAGAGGGAAGTGCATTACGAAGGCAGACTGATATGAACTAATGTAGACAGCAGGTAAGTGAGCATTTGGGTAAATAATTTGCTCTAAGGTGACAAATTGCTTTCTGTAGCTGACTGACAATAATAATAAAGGTTTAAAGGATTTTTTAGGATTAGTAAGACTTTAATTTTCTCCTCCTTTCAGGTTTCCTCAACGCTATGATTCCTCTTTAATGCATTGGCTACAGGTTGTACCTTTGCAGCAAGGCGTTTGACAGCCTCCTCCCTGCGACGCTGCAACTCAGGGGTCCCCGGGCAGCTGTTGGTCCTCAGCGTGTTAGTAGCACTGGAAGGTGGAGTGGGCTGAGGTGGCTGGCTGAGAGGAAGTTCTGTGCTGGAGACCCCACCACCTGCAAGACAGACGGACACTTTATCACATGTATGAAGACAATAAATATATGTTTACAAATGAGTATGTTAGGTCACTTTAACAGCAGTCTCGGAGTTTTGAGTTTAAGTTGAAACTGATTACTTTTAGGGGAGGCACTGGGACTGTTGGAGGCGATCTGACGCATGCGGCCGCCGTGGCAGCTCAGCGCCACTAGCCGGGAGATAATGGCGGTCTTCCCGTAGCCCACGCTGCCCACCACTACAGCACCGTGGTTCTCTGCGGACTCGCTGGCCTTCAGGACATCTTCCAGCTTCTGAAAGAGCCAGTCTCGGCCCACGAACACAGAGTCTGTGGTGATGCTGGGCACCTCGAAGAGCAAGGGCTTGAGCATGATGTCCACGGGTTTGTAGGGAGCAAAGCGAGCTGTGGAAAAAGGGATAAGAAGGAAACAGGTTAGAAATTTAATTGTGTCATTGTTTTTCTCACGAAGGCAAAAATATGCAGCGTCAGAGATACTGCTTTGTAGATACAAGCATGAAATGTGCTTCGGTTCGCTTTTGGATAGTTGAAAAAAGTGCCAACTTCAGCCTTAATTAATCCTGCAATAAGTTCATCCATCCTTTACAGATCAACATGTGCACAGACGAATGTACCCGTATCACAGCTTTTAATGAATGCATTTGGGTTTGTTTCACTGTGTGCCACGTCAAAAATAAACCGCATGATTGTAGCCTTAAAACTGTATACTACTCCATTGTCTGCTTTAGCTTGGATTCATGTTAATCTAAGTGGACTCACAATTATAAAGTGGACTTGAGAGGGGACTCTCTATCTGGTCCACTTCAGCACTAATTAGATCTCAGAACACTTCATTCAGGTCTCTTCTAAAGCCCTGATCCTCTCTAATAATACTGGTATCAATAAAACAACCCACACTGCTGCTGCTGCCTTGTAACAACTATTATTCATGCTGCTGTTGATAGTAAAACTTTATGGTATTCTTGCTACAACTAATAATTTCTGCCTACTTTTATACTGGTCAAATTTAGTTCTGGGCATTTTCCTAAGCTTTAAAGTGGCTGTCTGTTTTTACAATTGTTTAAGGGGGGGTGTAATATGCTCATGTCAAGTTTCATATTTCACTCTGTAATACCTGTGGTGTAGCTTAGCAAAATTACGAGTTAAAAAAACTCATAGTTTTTCTCTCTATGAGTGCAGGTCCTCATAAAGCCTCTGCATGAAACGACTCAGTCAGCTCTGTCCCTTTAAGAAACCCCGCCCCTACAAGCCCACTTTCTTCTGATTGGCCAGCTCTCTGAAGCCTGCTGAAGCATCACAAAGTACTGCGTGTAGAAAAAACAGTGTGAAACCTGGCGTTCACAGCAGCCTGCAGACTGAGCTGAGAACCCTGGGGATTTCTCCAACATACTTTTACCTACAGATTTGAGACTTCACCCACATTTAGAATGGACATCAAACATTGTGACATTATATATATCATATGTACAGTAATGTTCACTGTTTTAGGCAGGTAAATCAAATCAATATTTGGTGTTACTACCCTTTGCTTTCAAACCAGCATCAATTCTTATAGGTACACTTGCACAAAGTCAGGGATTTTGTAGTCAGGTGTATGATCAATCATTTTTTCACACCTGCCTAAAACTTTTGCACAGTGTATGTCTTAAAACCTTATTGCAACGTATCTCAAAAGGCAAGCACACAGATGCATGTGAGGTTTAACAAACATATTTAACTTCTTCTGGGGAACCGCTGTCAAACTTTTTACTTGACCTGGTGTGTGGGCTGTGGCACGTCTCTTGCCAATAATCCCAGCTCCACCACCAGGAAGCAAACTAATTTGATGCTTTGAGCAAACTCATTTAAGAGCAGAACTTTTAGAGACCGTGCATCGAGCGGCAAACAGATGTTCCCGGCACTAACCGAAAAACAAAATACATGCGTGTGAAAAACAAAAAAATCAGTCCGTCAATATTTCAACTGAATGTTTTTGCAGGCAAATGAAAATTAACCCACTGATATGATGCTTCTGTATAAACCTTTTGCTTAAAGAGGTAAGGAAAAGAAAGTTTTCAAAAGAGGGTTAAATAGTTTGAGGACTAATGATGTCATATTGAATTATTTATGTGCCCATCAAATATTCACTCTGTGGAATTTCTCTCGGTTAGACTGAACATATAACTAAGATAAAGGCTGCAGAAGCAAAGGAACCTCACATGATTTTATCTGTAGAGCGAAATGTGTGCAGGAAATTGAATATTACTTAAATTAATCAACTCCTACCATTTTCTTACATTAGAATTTCATCAAACATGTAAAAAATAGCACACTTTATTTCTCCTAAGAATTGGATTAGATGACAAATAGTATATTAGCTGTTATACTCTGTTTTCCAGCTGCCTCGTGTGTAACTATAGCAACAATGTATAGTCACCTTTCGAGTCCTGAGGTGGCCTTCCTCCTGTGTTGTGCCAGGGCAGGCGAATGGACGTACGCAGCGGGGTGTTGCGCTGTTCATCAAGAAAGCTCAGGTCTTCCAGCTTAGTGGAACTGGTCGCTGTTGGCACACAGATAGAAATAAAGAGTGAAGCAGACATTTTGGTGCATCATAACGACTATTGACCAGTACTGCCCTGAGGAAGGTATCTTTTTATCTCAGTGGCACACACAATAGTAAAATCCTGCTGCACATTTGGCATCTATGTGAGAAGAGGAGTGAGAAGCAAGGCACTCTGACATTTGTATATTGCCCAAGGCGATGTGTGCAGGTACCAGTAAGCTGCAGCAGTGAGAAGAAGAGTGTCCCTAAGTGAAGACAGAAGTGCTCCTTTTTTTCTTTGATTTGAGCTGACAGCTACACACACACAAACAGTGAGAGGTCCCCACAAACACACCTACAGGGCTGTACAGAGAGGGCAGATTACCTGTAGCCTTCCTAAAATCACTCTGTACAGTCCTGAAATCAGCCAGTGCTGTCTCGTATTAAAGGACATTTCATTCTAATTTAATCACCATGATCCAGAACACATAATATTTGTAAATCCAGGCATAATCACACAAAACAGCATCAATAATGTGACGCATTAGAGAACACATCAAAAGTGCTTTTAATATTTTTCTCATCTCGAAGAAAATAAGATATTTTCCGCTATGAAAGTCTGTAAACATACTAACGATGTGCATTAGTACCACAAGGTCTCCCATCCAATTGCTTTTCACTCTTCAACAATGCTATCACCATGGTGATCCATGCTCTCTTGGCCCTGCTGAAGAGCAGAATCAAAGCCTCTGCTCTCCACTTTATCAGCCCCGGCTGGGAGAGGCTGTCACAAACACTCAGCTCTTCTCTTCACTCCCTCTCTGCCCATCACTTGGTCGCTAACTTCCTCTCTGGAATGTCCCACTAATTAAAACCCATCTGTTGACAACAGAGTAACTGTGGAAGCGGCCATCATCAATACAACTCTGAGTGGGATAAAAAGAAGGCCCTTGTGGTTGCTTCTACTGCAGTGGATGGTGCTTTCACTATAAACTATTATTGACAAAGTTAAGCTTGACCAAACAAAGTATAAAAAATAATTGTGGACACATAATCTGAAGTGACTGCAGAGCAATACAGCACTAAAGCTAAACTGCACAGCTGGTGTACTTACATCCAACAGCAGAGCCAGGATGGGCAGTGGGAATACTCAACTCCCTCCCCTTCTCACCAGCATGGAACACACTTGGACAGGCAAACAGACAAGTAGGCAGGGTGCAGACCCTCAGCTAAATCCCTGGAGAGTGCTCCCAGTCGATGAGCTCACCGAGGGCACAAAAGCGATTCCTCTGCCCCAGTGCTCCCATGCAGGCACACTGGCAGCATTCAGCTGCAGAGCAGAGGGCTTGGCTGCCCCCTCTCCAGCGCTCAGCCAGTCAGAGCATCCACAGCATTAGGCGCTCGCTAAATGAATGCACAGCGCTGCAAAAGTCACACTGTCTGCATTTGTTGCAAAAATGCATTCACCTCTGTCAATGTGAAGCACGCAGCAGAGTGTGGAAAATAGTTAATCAGAAGAATAATAAAGTGAAAACCAAGAGATCTCGTCGCCAGTGGATGATTACAGTCTCTAATGGGCAGCTGTAGCATTAATCGATGATCCTGGCTGGAGTGGGGTGAGAGATAAGAGAGAGGCTTGCGAGAAAGAGGTAGAAAAAGCAGCAGAATTATAAATAAGAACATGAAGAATATAAGCAGGGTGGGAGCCAGGGAGATGTGTGGAAACAGGAGAGAGAGAGAGAGAAGTTAGACAGTGAATCAACTCTATGCAGCAAATCACCCCTAAAGCCCGATACTGACACGCTGCTGACCACAAGAAGAGGGATTTCTCCTCTTTTACAGTCCGATTTCTGACTTCAGGAGAGTAAAACACAGCGAGCCTCATTTCACATCTTTTTAGCTCACAAGTCCAACAAGCAAAGATTGAAGCTGATGCTCACTTTGTCTTTCTCAAGCGGTCACACACGCCCTCATTTCCATCAGTTACAAAGCATCCCGCACAATAACCATTTTTCCTTTTAGTTAAGTCACACCTCCATAATTCTTGTAAGGCAAAAAATTCCCACAGGAAGCCTTTCCTATCGCCCCGCTCCCTTTCCCCGCCGTCACTCTCCGGATTCCTCCACATTCTTGCACACCTTTACTCATTGATAAAACGTACATTTGATACCTTGAAGCCTCTGCTTGCCGTGACTTTGAAGCTGTACCAATGTGTCAAGACTGTATTCTGATGAAAATGGGAGTCTTTTTTTTTTCCTCAGGCAGGTTTGCCCTTTGAATCCTTCAGCTCTGTGTATCCCATGACAGACCAGAGAGGAGGGCCGATTTCCTCTGCTCCAACCACTGCCCCCCTTATCGCCCTCACTTGACTCTGCTGTCCTCTTTGCCTGTGAATACAATCAGTGCTCCCATCACCTTGCATACCTTCTTGCCTTTTCTATAAGTTTAATAGTTTAAAAGTTTTCTAAGAGTTAATTCACTGTGTGACATTTGTATGAGTAAGAGTAAGAATCAGTTTTTAAAGTATGGATGGAAGTTCTGCAAATTCTCAGTCACGGTAACATGAATTCATTACAAAGTTTCTCGCCATCAACACCTTTACTTTCGTCTTTTCTGAGTGATATGACGTCAAGTTCGTCAACTCAGCAAGCCAAAATGTTCTCCTACGTTCTGAGCTGTTATTAAGGAATGATTCACTTTAACTTTTTCAGTCAGGAATTCTTTATTACGATTATTCTGGATTAGGGATGGGTATCCAGAACCTGTACTTTTTGGTACCGGTATGTGATTTGTCATTACCGAAAGTACTGATAAGCTCATGGACAAACGGTGCTCCTGGCAGTATTTAGCGTTAACATTCTGTTTTATTTAATGTCGTTCTCATTCAATCTTTTCATTCCAACGTAACCGGCATCCATCATGACTTTGCATTGCTGTGGTCTCATGCTGGAGGAAGTCTAGTATATGTCTATATGGCGGACAAAGCAAAGCTTTCGATAGTTTGGGTTCACTTTACCAAATTTAACTTGGGTGCTTCTTCGTGCAATTCATATAAAAAGGTAGTAGTGTAATAGTGGTAACACCAGCAACCTCACGTAACACATACAAGTTCACCAGTCTATAAATGTGAAGCAGTGCAGCGTGTTTGACTGCTTTAGCAAAGCGGCAAACGCTGCTGCTAGCATTACTGCTAGCACATCCACAGTTCAGCCCCCGAGTCCCGGTGGCTACGATGGCAATGCTGCAGATGGGATTAGCCAAACTACATATGCAGTTAAAACGCCTGGTTCTTATAAACAAGCCTGTAGTTATTCAGTCACTGCTGTTAGTTAGCTTCGGTTATTAGCACTTCTTAGTTATGTTCCAATTTAACCCATAGACAGCGTCAGTCAAGCAGCAGCCCCAGCTTCATCTGAGGTGGGTAACCTTAGCAGAAGGTTACACAAAAAGTTGATATGATTCATCTTAATGGGAAGATTTTTCAGAATTTTTTTTTATGACCATCTAATAGTTGTTGATAGATTTCAGACTGGACCAAAGTGATGGACTCACCAACCAACATGCAAACATAGCTCTCAGGAGTCAGGCTGCTAGCTTCGTCAATAAAGCAATAAAGACAGAGCAGCTTTAGAATGTAAGACTTTCGAGTTGAAACAGAAGCCAGGCCACACCTCATATCAAAGATCTATAGCTAGGAAGGAAAGAGACCTTGGATTTTAAGATATTCATGTCATCATAATAGTTAGATATGTGAAGTTCTTCAACAGCTATTACATAATTCTTGCATGGGTGCTGTCAATCAAACTTAGCCAGATGGCTTTGCGGTGGCAGAGAGTAGTTACGAACGCGTTGTCCCTTTGAGATTGGGCATTTGGCAAATTGTGATCCGTCGACGGAGTGCCACTGAGAGGAATATTAAATGGCTCTTCAAAACCCAAGCAGATTGATCGCTGCAATGGTTTTTCACTTTGCTCCTGCTGTGACGTGAAGGCACAGATAATTCTCTTAAGAGATGTCACTGTGACCTCTTCGCAGCTGGAGGACAGGAATCGGTTGTGTTTTGCTTTTTGCTTTCTTTACAATCTCGCACTAAAAAGATCAATGTTTACATAAAGCTGAAGGCAGAGGAGAATCCCAAAGCTACCTGAAGACATTTTTTTAACAGCAGACACTATTGTCTAAAAATTACCGGAGACGAGATGAGATAAAACATTTCAAATGTAAAGAGCCAGATCTAGTTTCATTTTATACTATTCTATACAGTTTGATAGATACCATTCTTAATTTGACTGTCTGACCTTTGCACACATCATTGAGCAACAGATTGTGATCACATGGAGCAGGTGGTGTCGTCCTAATAAAACACAGATGTCACCGTTATCCATAGCTTTGATAGAGGAGCACATCCTTGAGGTTGCTTGTCAGTAGGTTATAGAATCAGGTCAAACGAAGGATCTATTTTCATCTGTGAAATTATCACAGAGCAGGAGTTTTGCCAGACTTTAGAGTAGAAACAAATATTCGTTTGTGTCCTGTTTTACCTCAGCATGACTCAGACCACAAAGCTCTGCTGAATAGCAAAACACCTCAGATGCACTGTGGCACCACTCGTGAGCCCCCACTGACCCCCACCTCAATCTCCCTGTCTGAGAAACCCGACCACAAGCAGCTCAAGCTACAGTTTCAAAACCGTGGAATTCCAGTGGCCAGAACTAATATGGCCCTTTGACTCTGTAAGCCTTTTTAAAACGCTTTGCACGAATGAATCAAAAATAGAATTCTTATTACTTCAGTGTAATGAAGTGCGGCAGGGACGGGTGGCAAAGACACGTGAAGGGACGTATTGTCACCCATTTTAAAAAGCAAACTGTGTTTTGAGATGCAGGAGCATTTGTGGGTGCTGCACCACCTGACAATTTAAAGTGTGATTTGCTGTGATTGCAAGATATTATAAAGATACCTCAGCAATGCCACAAACTACCTAGGAGCCTTACTTTACTGCTACATAGGGTATATATAGGATCTTTGAAAACTCAAAGACACAAAGCCGGGCACATTAGTTGGACTTTCTATGAATCCCACACAGCCCTTATAAGCGGTCAGCTAAGACCTTTAAAGCACAATATATTCTGAAATTAAATGGATGATAAATGTCTGTGGTGCTTATTGAGGCTGCAGATGTGACATCGTTTTATTCCTGCCGCACAAGATATGAAAGAAAAGAGTTTCTTTGAGGAATGGCGGCTGAGATAGTTCCCTCACACAACCAGCTAATGATACAATTACAAACAGCTCTAAAGAGACATCTGAATTCAGCTCTGTCGGCGGTGACAGGTGCTGCCAGCCAACATTTGTGCAAACTGCCACAGCACATGCAAGCTCCACACAGGGCTGCTTAAGTTCCCACAGCAGCCCGGGGACAGGCCAGCCACAGTATGATTTTGTGTGTGTGTGTGTGTGTTCACAGAGGCAGTGTAAATGACACTTCTGAGTAATATGCGGACATTCCTTCTACATGCATAGCTTACATTCTAGAGGCCCAGATATACAGAGGTTTCTTTGATTGGCATGAGGCAGATGGACCAAATCCACTTTGCTTCCATGAAAACATCTCCTTTGTGCTGCGACTCTCTGCAACTTTGTGTGTTTCTATGAAATGTTGTAGTTCGCTCGATATGTTGAAGCAAAGTCAATCGATACAAGAGCAGGTTCAAACAACAAAACAGTAAGGTTTCATCGTTCAGTGGAAAACAGTTCTCTATGAAACCTGGCAAATCCATCCATACATCCCTCCCTTTTCATATTACAGTCAAGGTGTGAACAGGTGGTGCCAGGCTGCACTCCATTTCTTCTTCACAGCCGAAACTCCAGCTCTTCCTGGGGGATCCTGAAGGTGTTCCCTGGCCAAGTGGGATATGTAATCCTTCCAGCTTGTTTGGAGTCCGCCACAGGCTCTCCAACCAGGTAAATGCCAAATGGATGCTGCTTTTCAGCTTCAAGGAGCACAAACACAGAGATCTTTTCAGGACAATGTGTCCAAGCTCCCAAACACCCTGAGAGAAAACGTTAATTTGAGTTAATCATACTTTTTTTATTGCTACCATGCTGACAACCAGAGACCATAGACCTTTGTCTTCATGGCTAACTCTCCACAACAACACTCCAGTGCAAGGTCTGCATCACTTCACACAAATTCACCTCTGGAACTCATCTTCCATCCTACTCTCACCTGTCAAACTCACCCTGAGAGAGTGGACCTCATTTGGTGCAGAAGTCGCTCCCAACCCAAAGGGAGCAATCCACTATTTTCAAACAGAGTGTCATTTCTCAGGCCTGGAGGTGATGACTCTCATCCCAAGAGCATGGTATAGAAACTATTTACTCACACCTAATGATGACAACAAACCAGCTCTATCTTTTATTCTAGATATGACATGTTAGCCTGCAGGACCGCATAGACCATTAAGTATCTAGGCAGCAGTGTGTCAGAAAAAATGAGTCAATAAGGGGTGTGCTGGCAGCCATCTTAAAGGAGGGCCAGTGCGGCGATTTTCAACCTCAGTCCTATCATGCTATTACGGGGAGCTAACGCCATTATGGTAGGGGAAAAAATGCAATTTCACTCTGTCTTTGGAGGACGCTATCTGCTTCTCCAGTGGGCCCTGGAAAACCTTCGCTAGATTACATAAAACGTGTCATCTGGCCGAGGCCAGGGAGCTTGCTAAACTACACTTCCTTAATCTTGGATGCCCGCCTCCGATGTCATGTCTCGTTCAAAATCATCGAAATGTAGACTGCAGACCTGAAGATTTTTTAGACGATCCGCTTGTATATTCTCATCGTATATCGGATTCTGTAGCGCTCTGAGCCGTTGCCAGCAGCAAAAACGGTCGTATTTCTCTCCAGCGTCTCTCGCTGGGCTGTTCCTTTCAGAGGGAGGAGCGCAATGCACGCTGGGTGTTGTAGGAATGTAGAATGGGTGAAACCACGAGCTGTTTGTAAAACTTTCTTCACAGCTATGGCGCCAATTTCAAATAGTATTGCTTCTATCGATTACAGAGAATACCAGCTTTGACTGACAGTGGCTTTTTCCAGGGTAGAACTGCTCCTTTAAGGTGGTATTACCACTACAGCTGAAGTTTTGCAGTATTTTAAAGCAACGACATTTCTTTCCATAATAGAGTTTCACATTCTTACTCTAAGTCGAAGGAATATTTACAGCATACACCTTGTTATTTAAAGTGTTGGCACACAGAGACATAAAATGTAGAGCTACTGGCACACGGAGCAAATTCACTAATGATGAATGCAATTTTGTTTGTTTTGTACAATGGGATCTCTTCCATTAAGCTCCTTCCTGCTTCAGTAATTGCTTCTCCAGAATCATTATTTTTTATTGAACATAATTTCCTTGAGCATCAACTGAGAAGAAAGCAGTCTCCCTGGAACAAAGTGACATTGCCACGGATCGGTCCAAACCATAAATGAAGCTGTCTCAACCGTGTCCTTGGTGTCCTCTCCAAGGGCTCTGCCACACAGCGTAAAATCTGAGGTGTGAATTCTGCAGGTCCCTAGAGGGCAACGCTGCATAACTATGACATCAGCCCATAAACTCTTGGAGCACAGAGGGGAGACGAGCACGCCGGCGCTCACACGCAAACCAACACACATAAAGAGTGGAACATAGCCTGGTGTGTTTGCTTTATGAGCTGGTGTGTGTCTGAGCTGCTCAGGTTTATGTTAGTGGTAAAATAAAGGTGGGATGTAAAAGAAGAGGGGATCACGGAACAATAGAACGACCATTGAACAGGCGTGTTCAGCACAAAGCCGTGTACCACTTCTACTCCTTCTTTTGTAATGTGGGCACGAATTCAACTGAGGGTTGTAGACACAAAATGCAAAGCCATGACATATAGTTTATGTCTGAGAACAAGCACTTCATCTAACTCTCTCAACAACAGTTGAAGTGAACCCTATAGGACAAACCCTCTTCAGCAGATAAGCGGGCTACTTGTTGTAAACAGTTTGGGATTCAAGGCAAACATGGCACCTTTACATTCAATCATGTCTATTCGGCAGATGTTGTTTTTTTCCGTCCAAGGCGATTTAAAAAAAAGTGCGTTTGAACTCAACAGGGACCTGAGCTACACGTCTTCAAAGAGAGAAAACACTCTGATGTGGCAGCAGACAAGAGTGAATAGTTACTGTTTTTCATCAAGGTCAAACCCAAGGGAGGCATATTTTCTGCAGGAGCAGCAAAGCACTCGAACTTCAGAACATTTGCAGCTGTGGTGCTCGGGTAAATGCTTTTTCACCTTGTGATGTTACCCAGCAATATGCACTAAAGAGACATCATCTTCCTCCTTCTAAAAACGAGCATTCACAGAGAGTTTTACTTTTCTGTCTGTCTGGGTTCTGGTGTTTTGCTTGCTGTCTCAGTCTGATTGTTTTCTGTACTTTGACTCATCTTTATCTTGGCCTTTGATCTGACCAGACGCCACTTATAGTTTCACGCTTCTTCTTCCCCAGTTTTGTTGAGCCTGCCCCTGCTTTTACAATGTCAGCTCAGTAATGTGATGGGCTGCTTTTTCAATGCAGTGTGACGTACAGTTCTACAAACTGTGTTACCCACATCTCTGATCTCGGAGCCCATCGGCTGAAGTCTGGGGACGATATAGCCTCTGGGGACAAAGGTGAACGTGCCGGGTGTTTAGCCAGCGGTTAGCCATAAACGACATCCAGTCAAGACTTCCGGGCCTTGCCTTTGCCGAAATTTCAACATCATGATGCAGATTTGAAAGAAGTAAAAATGAAGCTTTGTCAGGTCTGTCCTCAAGAGGAGATCATTTCTGATGCATTCAAGTTAGTCAGGAAATCAGAACGCTGACACAGCATCAAGGGCATTCATCTCAAGTTGAATTTTAGATCTAGAGCAGATTGTTAGCTAAACTTGCTGCAGATATCTTTTCGATCGATTAATAAGAAGGTAAATCATTGTCAGATAGCCGCTGATGGGAGCAGGGATGTCATTATGTCCCGCCTGCATACGCCGCAGCCTGCTGATACGTGATTGGTCAATATTACTCTGACTACAAGCGTAGTACAAATGAAAACCAGAACATTTGCCAACCTAAAATCCACATTCCTGCTGACAGATTCTACATTTCTATGTAGACTCTATAAATATCTCAAAAAGCAGTCTTCCCCTTCCCTGGGACAGTGCTTATTCCATCCAAATTAATGTCCTTTAATATCATGCTGTACTCTGCCACTTCTATAAAAAGCAACTGTTTAACCCATGTTTTTTTGTTTATATTCTTGTTATTTCTACCATATTGTCAACTTAACACCAAGCATGTGCAGCATGTTCCCCCGGGTATGGAGCAAGATAAACAGCATGTGTTTGCAATCAGGGCTGCAGACTGGTGATTTTACAGTTTAATAACACATTAAAATCCAACAGTCCTTAGTGAGTCCTCAGGGTGTTTCACAGCTGAGAGTGTAGAACTAGTAGTTATCAAAGAGTAGTTCAATCATGCTGTTAAGTAAGGGTTTGGTTTTTGTTGGTCTCTGGTAACCTTAAAGGAAGACTTTTGCCCGGGTTTGTTACAACAACAGGGCGAAGGTCAAAAGCAGCATAAACAGAGGGCGGCAGTGTGCGGGAGATCTGGGGATGGAAAAGGGGGGAAAGTCAGAGGGGGAAAAGGGAGGTAGCAGCAAGGGGATGTCAACAACTGTGACAGCTGTGTGGATATGGCGAGCTGAGCCATAACAGGGAGGCTCCAGGGCAGGAATGCAGAACAGATCAGCCAGACAGTGGCTCTCGCCTGGGTCCAACATGGCAGGGCAGGGCCGAGGCACAACTCACAACAGCTGCCTAATCCCCAAGTTCTGCCTTTAACCCAACTCCCCATTGAAACCTAGTTTCTGAACAACCCTAACTTCTTATTCGCTCTATTTCTACACAAGCCTTTTCCTGTCTGTGTCTGTCACTTGGTTGGAGTGACACAACACTTGTCAGCCTCAGGCACAGGCCATATCATAGCGGTACAATCTTGATCTGACAGGCGATGCAACGCAGAAGCACAGAGTGACAGTTTTTCTGTCAGCATAACAAAAGGTTACTGGGATACAAGAAGAAGTAAAATGTTTCATGTAACGCTAAATAGATGGAAAGGTATCCAGATGTCAAGAGCTCAGAAACCATCGGCTCTTACCTGCTACAGAGTTCGGCCTCGGCATCATGAGAGAAGATGTCTGTGGCGGGTATGGAATGGGTCCCTCAGGTGAGTGACTTGGAGGCTGTGCTGCCCCTGATGATGTGTTGCTTTGCTGCTGCTGCTGCTGATCCGTCCTGGACGGGGTGTCGGCTGGTGTTGCAGGGGCACTGTTGGAGTCCTCTTCCGCCACAGGAGAGCAGGTATCAGCCCGCACACTCTGCGACGGGCCATGGCGCCCGCTGCCCCTCAGGCTGCCATCCTTACTCCACTCCAGGCTGGAGCCGCTGCGGTCATCGTTCTCAGAGGAACTAGTGATGGTGGCTGAGAGGAGATGAAAACACAGAGGGGATTAGAGCGAGTGAGGGAGGTAAGATGAGGGTAAGAGGCGAGAAATGTGACAGTGGGTTTCTTTGTGCGCAATGAACATTTATCTGTCTTCATCTCTGCTGAGATACTGAGCTGTAATGGAACTTTTAAATTTGAATAACTCCCTGCTTTTCCTCATTGCCCTTATCAACACTGTTCACCACCTGAATTCTTATGACAGAGTCTGCTTTCACTAAAGGAACGATATGAAAGCATGGATCCAAAATCATACAATGTAAAAAAGGACTGGATGAAACTGAAACATGGATGAAAATAAAAAGAGCAGAGTGAGAATTAGTGTTGAAAACAGCCTTTGGAAGTTGTGAGTTCAGACAGGTGTTGAGCCAACACGACAACAGATCCTTTAATCCTTCCTCAGGCCCACCCAGCCCATCCAGTACGATGCTAAAAGACGACCAAAGCTACATATTGACAAGCAGCTGGATACAGAGACACGTGCACAGTCAGAAGACTGGAACTGACTGGCCAGCTGTTTGCATCACACGCGCCTAATCTTCATTTCATAATGCCGCTGCACGTTGCATCATCGGTAACACTAATAGATCACATCCTGGACCTTGTGACTCCTGCCGCTGTAGAGCTGCACAAATATGAAGTCATTCATGAAAATCACATCCAAGCATGGAATCAGGAGAGCCATTTCGCCGTACAAAGAGCTGGTCACATCTAAAGGGGCTGTTGTACCTCCATCTACAGAAATTCCTCCGGGAGCTGTTTTCTCCTAAATTCCACCAAGGAGCTTTTAACGTAATACAAAGCCAAATTAATGTGCTTTTGCAAACAGAGTGCGACTCAGACTTCAAAGAGCAGGCGACATTAATCACAGGCTGGAATCTGACTTATGGACACAACATAGCCTTGTTTTCTCCATTCCTGCAAAGTCTTATCATGGCCAGTGGAAGGCAAACGTCACAGTCAGTGTCTCAAAATATAAATTTGAGAGGAGCAGAGTAGCTTTACAATGAGATAGTCTGTAACACATGTGTGCATCATCCTGGGTGGCAGCATGTCGATGCTCTATGCGGGGAGATCCTACATCAAGTTTCCATAAATTATTTAGCAGCTAGCTATGATACTGCCCTGGGGGGACAGAATGACTGACTCATGATAATCAGCTATATCAACTCTGCAGAAATCCAACATATTGTGATGTATCCGGCGTAGGCGAGCACTGCTTTCTACTGCAACAATCGTGTCAAAAAGCCACATAAACAGGCATTAAATGTGTGACATCATAGTTGCTTCACACAAGGAACAGAAATTGGTTCCCTCTGCGCAAAATCAACCAGTGCTTTCAGAAATGATTTAAGTTCAACCAAGGATTTCTGCGGGATCATATGGTTACAATTGTGCATTGAATCATCACACAAATGTTGAAAAACCCATTTTGAGAATGAAATTCTAACATTTGTGCGGCTGCTCGCGCTGCAAGCTTTGCGAGCAGAAACAGCAGACGGATTAATATATCAATAGACCATGCCACATTCCTGTCAGCTTATATAAATCCCCAGATGTCTTACAGCGCTATTACCAGAGATATAATACAACCTCGAACTGTGGCAACTGTCACCTCAATGCTCTCTTATACCAGAACAGCTCTATGCAAAGCTAGTAACTGACACATGGTGGAGGATGTATACGGCCTTACACAGATGCTATTCAGTCTGACAAAAAATCTGATGGGTTTAATAAAATGATGAATGAGTGAAGCAGCGCAGGTGAGACTTCTGCTTTGTCACAAAGTGCACATGAGGTAACAACTGTCAGACTGAAAATTAGAAATAGAAGAGCTAAATGGAAGACGCTTCAATAGCTTGTGATAATACAGTTAGTGTGTGCTGCTGAGGTGTGTATTGTGCATGAAAAGGCTACTGAGAGGGCAGCAGAGTCTTTGTCATTACGTTTTTATCAAAAAATAGCCAGTAAAGGAGCCTCTGATACACTGCCATGTTTCATCATTACTCTGTGGTTGGATGCTAACGCTCCTTACTCAACTATTGATTCACTGCACCTAGCTTCTCACTGGATCTGCAACAGACTTGGCTCAACAACAGCATCCCTGGCAAGGTTATTGACTATTTTGGCAAAGGCCCCACAGGTGCGTTTTAAACCACAGTGAAGTCAATTCGAAGCTATTTGACAGACATTCCAGAGCACGCTTTATGCTGGCTTAGTGTTGCATCATCCTGCCTCGAATGTAGAGGCTTTTTAACCCTAAACATTTCCTTCATTTCCATATGTGGCTTTCTTCTATATCCATTTATGCAAACTAGCAGTCTGTTTCCATGTTTTTAATGTCATGGTATCAATGGTCTGTAGTGTGACGACGATATAGCTTCTGGGGACAATGGTGAACATGCCGGGTGTGTCCGGTTTAGCCAGCGGTTAGCGATAAATGACTTCCAGTCAAGGCTTCCTTTTCAGCGTGCTGCATTGTTTACAGAAAAAGAAACCGTTGTTCTTGTCATTTCCTTTAATTATTGACGGGTCTTGTCTTTGCCGAAATTTCAACATCATGATGCAGATTTATAAGAAATAAAAACGAAGCTTTGTCAGGTCTGTCCTCAAGAGGAGAAGAAAACAACTTTTAAGATGCTCGTTTGTTGAACGGAGGTCGGATCGATCATTTCTGATGCATTCGAGGAAGTCGGGAAATCTAAACGCTGTCGTGACACAGCATCAGGGAAATTTCTCTCAAGTTGAATTTTTGATCTAGAACGGATTGTTAGCTGAACTTGCTGCAGATGTCTGTTTACAGAGATTAATAAGAGGCTAAATCGGCGTCAGATAGCTGCTGAGCTGTGATGTCATTACTACATTTGCGCCAAGAGAGAGAATTGCATGGGCCACTTTTTAGCATGTGCTAAAAAAAAAAAACCTGCCTGCCTTTTTTGTTCCATCATTGGTCAAAAAAGTACCTTTAAGGAAGGACATTGTCTGCCCTGTACCATAGACGTTGCTATTGGCTATGATAAAGTGCCTTGATATTTCTCACCTATGATCCCACTGTCTTTGCTCTCAAGTGTGGAGCTGGGGCTTGTGATGGTCCCGCAGGGGCTGGAGCGGCTGAGAGGGGGCCGGCTGGTCGTGCTGTTAAGCGTGGAACATGGGCTGTCGGTGTTGGGGGACGCCGTGCTGCTGGTCAGCGTAGAGCAGGGGCTGATACCCTGGCTGGTCACAGAGCACTGGGGGGAAAAAGAAGTAGAGAAAAGAGTTAAGGTACTCCAAGAATGTGCTCTTTGAATTAAATATGTCAATGAAGCATGAAGTAAACTCGATATAAACTGTCAGCTGGCAACATGCTCGCATTTTTTCAGCATGAGCAGCAATAAACACAACAAAAAATCATTTCCCTTATTTGGAAGGAGAATTGAGAAAACGAGAATTTTGATTGAAGCTCGTTGCCTATCTGACCTGGATCATGTAAAAGCAATGCGAAACTTTCTCTCACAAATAAACAAGCCTTTCACGTGTGAGCATGACACACAAGCCGAAGGGCATGAGCACTGCAGAAAGAGCAAGGCTGGAAAATTACACACTCATATGTCTGCAAGAACCAAAAGAAGCCTGAAGAGAATTTCACAAGGGAAGAAGTCTCTACTTTGTTGTGACACAAAGGATACCTTTCTAACGCCATCAAGCCTGTCTGACAACCATACAGCAGCTGAATCTGTGACCTAACTGACAACCAAAGAAATCCAAATTAAAGCTGGTTTGTCCTGTTTCCCATCCTCCTTCAACTGTATTCTGATTGCACACAATATACTGTAGCTCAAAGAAGGTCATCCTTGTCCCAGTGTGAGAGGAGCCAAAGCCTTCCACACTGCAGAAAGCCTGATTATCGCTCAGTAAGTTCAAGTTATAGTGCTACACGTACAGACAAAAAGACACCAATGAATCTAGTTTCTAATTTAAAAAAATTCCACATGAAATACTGAAATTGAAAACCACTGTTACAAGCCCAGGTTAAATTAAATTAACCCTTATCCTCAACACAACAACACTCTCCACCATCCTTTTGTTGCCTGAGGGACTTTCACCCACTGTTCTACAGCAGCACTTACCACAAGGTTGTGTATTGCCTCAAACAGACTCTAATTAAAATCACAGAAAACAACCACAAAAATGTCAAACGTTAAACCTGAACTGCAAAACACCAAACCTAGGCTCTTCTACATCCTGTATAAACCTAAATATTTAATGATTACTATTTACCCTAACGACTATAGTTCTCATGGCTCGTATAAACTGAATTCACAAATAGTGCTGCTGTTTAAAGGTTTGCATGTTTGCACAGTGGAATGCTGGGTGAATACAAACAGCCCAACAGGAAGGATGCTGCATGGTTTCAGGCATCATTAAAAACTTGTGGAATGCTAATTTTAGCAACACAACTTTTCCTATTTTTTACAAAAGCATTCCAGTAGTTTTTTTGTTGCAATATTCAGCCCCCCGGCTGCAGCCTAAAGCCTCCTAACAAGTTACAGGAAGAGCCAAACAGCTTACTGACATTTAATAATTTACTGTTAAAGGCAGAACTTAAAACATCACGCTGAGTTAGAAATGCTGTAAAACAGCAGCATGTAGGAAATAAGAATTGCTCACAGATGACAATAATGTGCTCCTCCCTAACTGAGTTCTGGAAACACACACACACCTACACACACACACACAAAAAACCATTACACTCCCACACTGCCCGCCGCCTCTTTTCACATCTCATGAATTTCACTCATAAGACACTTTGTAAGTCTCTTTCCAGAATCTCCACTTCTGTGTCAAAACGTGTCCGAGACACGAGATGAATGAGGGAAGCGTAGCGTGCTGCGCTTTGCTCTGCTCTTCACACAGCACCAGCTTAATTAGTAGAGCCAAACAAACTGAGGCTCAGACCTAACATAACTCTATTTCTGGACCCGGGCTCAGACACTCTCGTTGCATACTCGAGAGCCCCTGGAATAGCACTCAAGTTACCGTGGGAGACTTACAACCACGCTAAAGATGTTGCACTGGAATATAAGCACATGCAGTCGGTTTTAAATACACTTTCTTTAACATCTCAAACAAAACACTTTTGACAGTTACCGTTGTTTGTTGTGCCCAGGAATTAATTCCCAGATGTGCCTCCTAAATCTCCATCCAATGATAATGCACAGCAGGGAAAAAATGACTCAAGCTGCAACAAAATAAATCCAGTCTTCTGTTACACTGTCACAACTCCCTCAGCCTCACATCCTCACCCTCTCTCCTCTATCTCTCTATCTGTGTGCTGCAGCAGCTGCTGCTGGCAGAGGGAGGGAGTTGGAGGGAAGGGAGGGAGAAAATGAAATACCTTCTTTTCATTCTTGTCGTCCATAGGTATGCGTGCCGTACCCGGGATCCCTTCTCCTAATAAAAAGCCGAGCCTTGTCATCAGTTCCTGAGTGGCAGGGGAGGAGGAGCTTGGCTGTTTCTCTGCTTGCAGCTCTAGAGAGAGAGAGAAGGGGGGAGAGAGAGAGAGAGTTAGCGGGCAGATTCCCTCTCTCCGCTGGATGGCCCACACAGGGCTGCTCTGCCTGCCCTGCCCTCAGCGGCTCTGCTCTGAAATGTTATGCTGCACTCTCCAGCTGCTGCTGATGTGGTGCAGACCCGGAGAGGTGGGGGGGGGGGGGGGGGCAAAGGAGTGAGAGAGAGAGAGGGAGTTTGGTGGGGGCAATGGCTTGTGTGTGTGTGTGTGTGTGTGTCTGTTCTAAAAGAGTCTGAATGCATGTGAATGTCAAGCATTGTTAAGAAAGCAGAGACCGTGTGTGAATGTGTGTGTGTGTCCTGCAACACGCCTTGAGTGCCAATTTCAGGGCTTGTGGTTGTTTACAGCTCTCACTCATAGAGCCTCTGAATATCAATGAGTGGACATGGGGTTTTTTTCCAGCACAGCTTAAAGTTTCTTTGGTCTCCATTCTTGAGGCTTAATACTTGTTTAGAGTGAAATTTCAAGGTTGGGGCGCCGTCAACAAGACAGAGACCACTAGCAATTTATTTTCTGTTTATAGGCATTAAACCCTTCAAATAAGAGACTTTTTTACTATCTATACATGTAGCAAGCAATGTGGATGCGGCAAACTTTATAAGGTAGAGTCATAACATAACAGAGAGAGAGAGAGAGAGAGAGAGAGAGAGAGAGAGAGAGAGAGGCAGATGTCCAAGGTACAGAAGCTTATTATACAGTTCTCTGTCAGCACCTTTCCTTCCTCTCTCCTTCATTTCCCCCTTTACCCTCTTTCTTCCACAGTTCTTAATAATGCTGGCAGTCAATCTGATTAAATGCAAAGAGTGAACCGCAAGCCACCAAGAAAGCAAAAAAAAAAAAAGACACTATGCACACACACACACACACACACACACACACACAAATACATATAAACATTTTTGGGCATGCAAATGGCTATATAAAGTAGGGGTCAGAATTGCAGGGTTACTCATGATACGATATGCAATACGATACATGGCCCATGATTATGATTATATCATGGTACAGCGATTCTGCGATAATTGATACATTGGAAGACAATCATATAATGATACATGTGGCTCAGTGGTAAACTTGGTTGGGGGTTTAATCCCTGACTGCTGCAGTCACATGTTGAAGTGTCTTTGGGCAAGACACTGAACCCCGATTTGCTCCCGGAGGCATAGCCATCGGTAGGGCTGCGTAATATGACCATCATCAAAACGATATGAAAGTGTCTATCGTATGTGTTTTTCTATATCGTCTCTATCGTGATGTCACAGCGATGTTAACGTCATTTTGACAACGCTTTACGTTCTAATCCTTGCACATCGGAGTGAACCTGGAACGAAGAGGGGGGTGCTGCCTTTTAACATGGACATTAACGTGCAGAAAAGGACTCAGACTCAGCCCAAGTGAAAACAGAAACTCAGCACTTTTTATTTGTCAAGTATTTATTTCACACAGGATTATCCACAAATGGGCGTTAACATGTGGTTATTTCATATGGGCTAATTATTTGTTAAATTACCAGAAAACGCAATATATTGCGATATATATCGTTATTGAGACATGAACAACGCTATATCGTGATATAGGATTTTGGCCATATCACCGAGGCCTAGCCATCGGGTATGAATGGGCATAGATCTGATTGGAGATTGGCACTTAGGCCTTTGTAGTAGTGTAAAAGCACTGTGAGTGGTCAGAAGACTAGAAAAGCGCTATATAAGTACAGTCCATTTACATCACGGTATCTGATTAACTTCTTTAGCCAATTAATTTCCGCTCACCATCTGTCATGTTATAAGTGCCACCACCAAGAGGCATGAAGTAGTGACGCAGAGAGCAATAATTGTATTGCACAAGTCAGGACGACAATATGTTGCCGTATGGATATTTTGTCCCATCATTAATAATCATGTTTTTCTTATAGTATTAAAAATATTTTCTTTTATTCACGAGGTTGGATGAATCTCCAACCTGGTCAAAAGACTAATCTCCACTCCTCCATCTTCTCTAAGATAAGGTCTGTTTTTTTACTCGAACATTTTTCAATTTACATTTGCCTGTCTACATGGCAAAGCAGCAGCCAACGTGCGAAAAACTGATCTCTGTCTGTATCTTATTTCAAGTGCAAGTCCTAAGGGACTCTCCTGGAAGAATACAATCATACTGGATGTCATCATAACACCATCTCTCACACCACGGCACCATACTATTTCGGTGAGTTTCAACCTGAGAACTCCTGATTGGGAATGTTCCGGTAATGCCGTCTTACAAATTAACAGTGTGTGTTTAATGACTGACTCATCAGTCCTGGAGCAAGAGGGCTGTCCTGTCGCCTTCCATCCATAGTCTGCTGTGAAACAATCCTACGTCTATGTTTGCGGGGTCTGTTTATACCTGTTGTAGCTGCATGCTCTAATTTGGTCGAGCATGTTTGACTTCTGTTGTGTCCTAAATGTAATTTCCTTGTAGAATTTGCAGGAGCCTCAATTAGATCTTGTCATATTCAATAGGAACTCTCATATGTCAGGTAATTGGAAGCCTGACGGCTGCCTGATCTTCCTCGGGGGTATTTTTTATATCATTTTCTATAATTTCCTTGTCGAAGTACAAATGCAAAGTGCGGGAGTGAAATGAGGGAGGGAGTAAGTCTGGATGTGCAGTCCTTGGATTAATGAAGTTCATATGTTGGATAACATTTCATTAATTGAAGGACTCTTGGTAAGAGGTTATTAACATGGTGTGATATTAAATGTAATAAACAATTTACATTCTATAACCTAACAACCTGTTGACGCATTTGATGCATTATTTTTTATATTCAGGGGAATGAATAGGGGGCTGCACAGTGGTGCAGTGATTAGCGCTGTTGCCTCACAGCTAGATAGTTCCTAGTTCGAACTCCCACAGTCCAAAGACATGCTCGTCAGGTTAACTGGTCTATTTATTCTAAATTGCCCGTAGGTGTGAGTGTGAACGGTTGTCTGTCTCTATGTGTCAGCCCTGTGACTGACTGGCGACCAGTCCAGGGTGTACCCTGCCTCTCGCCCAATGACAGCTGGGATTGGCTCCAGCCTCCCTGCGACCCTGAACAGTATAAGCGGTATAGATAGAGAATGGATGTACGGGAAGGAAGGAATAGGAAGAGTGAGGAAGAGTGATGTAGAAGAGCTGGTGGAAATCTAAGCCAACATGGACCTGAAGTCCTAAACCCCCAATGTCCAAGAGAAAAGTGATACACCACAGAGCCCCCGACTTTAGGAAATATATTCCTCTCCAGTCTTGGTGTGGACTATTACTTTCTCGCTTCTTGTTAATATGGATTCTTTCTTTGAAGCATTGCTCTGAGTGATACCACTAACGGGGTTATATAGCAACAACAATGAAGGAAAGTGTAGGTTAATAGTTGAGTAAGGATGATATGTAATGTCAAACCGGCCAACAGCATCAGCGGAAGAGGCAATATACAGAGCTGAGACCCAAAGAGCAGTGATTTGTATCCCAGTTCGGTTTTACTCTGCCCTATTTACCACAATCATCTCTCTTCCTGAGCATGAGCTATGCAGAGTGAGCCAAAATCACATGCATGCAGACAAAATATTCAACTGAGAAAGACCTGTTGTTAAGGTAAATCTCAACGCCGCTGTAGAATCAGGGGGGAAATACAGTCAACACAGAAGCTCTGTAGCACAGAAGCTAAGTTTGCCTTGGTTGAGAAAGGAAGCTGCTAAAGCTAATGAAAAAACACTACATGCCAAATAATGTGAACACTATAGACATGCCATGCCTGATAAGCTAATTAAGAGTCGTGCTCAAGGAAGCTTCCCATGCAATCAAAAGACAAACCCAACATCCCACCACAGCTTCTTCCAATCACAGCTCAAAGTGTCCCTGTATGCTTTGTTCCACTGTTATTCTCATACTACCCGTTTCAACAGCTGGACTGTCTGCCTTTGAAAAGTGGATGAATTTTTATACGGACATACGCAGCATGCCTAATCAAGCAGATTGCACAAGCGGTGAGAACTAATTCTCCACTAATTTAAGAACAGCAAAGCTTCTCGAATATCCTTGAAAACTTATGCTGGACATGATTGAAATGCAAACAGCTGGTCTGCTATCACTAAGGAAAGTAAATCATGCCAGCAGCTTCTAAAAGGCTAGAAGACATGGCTTTGCACATGTTAGTCATGTGCCGAGCCTTCAGCCAAGACGCAAACGTGTTAGACAAGATACTTGTACTGTAATTTATGCCAAACAAGCACATATCTTTAAGTTGAAATTGGTCAGAAAATTCATGTTAGCTTTTTAAAACGTCTGCCAACTGGGTTGACAGCTTTCTGATGTAAGTATGTGTCTAATGTTGGCACTGACTCTCGGCTTGTTGCACCGCCTCTGACAAAAGCTGCCTCCGAATGTGAGGAAGTGAAACTCTGTTCAGGCCTGCGAGGAAAGCTAGCAATTATCATGTTGGCCTCAAGGTTTCACTCGGAATTAATTGTATATGCACTTGTGAATGCTAAGCTAAAACACATTGCCTGCTGTACTTGCATCGTATTTGCCCCTTGCACTAAGAAGACCATACAGTGAAGATCAATGCTTTCAGAGGAAGATCATCATGCTCATGTAAAATGTTTGAAAGGAGCCTTTTTAAGGCCGCTGGTGCAAAGATAATGTTGAGACCTGAATGCACACAATACTAATTTTATGGACAGATTGAGGGTCAATGGAAAACAGGATCTATCTGAAGTCTTTGCAAAGCGCTATAATCACGTCATTGATCATTTCTCACCCACCAAAACATCCACAAATCTTTACAACCATGAACATCAGCATTCATCAAGCAGGTTTTTGTTGGCTTTGAATATAAGTGCTCAACGCTGCGTTTCATTGCCATCACTTAATTTGACATCTTTATTGGATTTCTTCTCATTAAGGTTTGTGGTCCTGGAGATGCTGTTAACGTACACGTGTCCGCATATTTCACACACACGACTCAATGAGCTGCAATAACCTAAATCACTCCTGTGTAACATGAGAAGGTGACAAGAGGGGACATAATGTTGTTAAATTCAGCTGTGTGATTTAATCTCTAATGAGTGCCAGTTGTGGGTCAATAGTAATTTAAATTACACAACAACAAATTGCATGCTTCATCAAATTTATTACATGGGTGCAGATAGTGGGAATCGGTCCCAGGTCTTTAAAAGGGGCACCTTACACAGCACACATTTATGGCGTAGATTTGTAAATACTGTGTGAAACTATACAGACTGTGAGACTGTTTATTTTTAGACTTGTATGCCCTCTACCTGATGTTGAGGAAAATACAGAAGTGAAAGAAGAGTCAAAGAAGAAAAGAAATGGTGCAATATTGTTGAAACTAACAGTTCATAAAGACCTGTGCAGGATCGATTTGTCTCCTCGAAACCCCTTAAACCCACCTGCCTCTGAGGACCAATCAGAAGCCCCGGGACTGTGAGAGATCTCTAGTCTACTGACATAAATACACAACAACAGACAGGAAGGCTGTCACATGTGGGATTCACACGACGCTTGCGAGCCACATGGGCCACATCAATGACAATATCTTCAGCCAGTGCTATCTCTGAAAATCAATACACTGTACCAACACACCAGCAATAACACGATTACATTAACTGTAACTGCAACCACTGGTAGACACAAAGTCTTCACTTTTCAAGCTATTTGTTCACAGCGCTCTATGTTCATACATTTATGAATAAAAAACACAGCTCAGGTGTATTAATTACACACTACAGCTTTAGCTCGACAATTGCCTTTGAATGGATTTGCACTGTGTGACTCACTGTTCATTCTGTTTATACACATGACGCGACATGGTATTGTGTGGGACAGCAAAACGGTTGACTAAAATCGATTTGTTGCCAACGAATTTAATTCGATAATTAGTTGGTTACGTCATTGCACACGTGTTTTTCATTCTGTGTCCCGGAGCCTAGTTGCTGAGGGGTGAGCCGTCTCTGCTGAGAGCTGCACATGCAAAACAGCGACTGGGAAGCAACAGGTGAAGAAAACATAGCGAAATGTCGGCGACCGATGAAACACCATCGCGTCCTAAAACTTCTAAAGTCTGGAAGCATTTCACCCTCACAATGCGAAGAAAATGACTGCCTGCAGGATTTGTAAAGCGGACCTTGCTTATCGGAGTTGTATTGGCTTTTAACAATAATATAACACTGTAGTGCTATACAAAGAACCTGATGCATCTTTCAACATCAGCTGTGTCATTCAACTTTACAGTCCAAAGTTACAGCAATGCTGTGTGATTTTTCTCTCATTTACATTTTCAGTCCCTCACCTTAAACACTTCATAGCCAAATCAGCAGCAAAGTTAAAAACACATCTTGAATGAAGAACTCTTGACTGTTTGTATTGTTAGTTAGCTCATGCTTAAAAGAATCTCCAACTAAATTTAAAGGTTATAGTTAAAAAGAGCCATTCAGTAATTGTGCAATTTATTATCCGATTAGTCGCCTAATCATTTCAATAATCGATGACTATCAAAATAGTCAGTAATTGCAGCCCTATTTTAGTCTTTCTGTTAATGATCGCTCATACCATTTACTGCCTGTTGACAGCCATGACAGTCACCTTAGACACCTTAGAGTCACAGTAAACAAGGCATGCAGAGAACATCCTGCTCATGTAAAGTAAATACCTTGCTTATTGTTTCACCTTTATTTCCATCGCTAGAAGCTGCTCAAAACAATCCACGTCTCGTCTGTTGCTGGTTAAGTGTCCTGCCTCAGGGCGCGTCAGCTGTGGTACTAAAGGAGGGACACATGCTCCTCTTTCACTTTCCTGCCAGATCTCTCAAACATGGCCGAGGATCAGATCAGCTACCATTCAGCCAGGAGCTCGAGTCCCTGACCTTTCAGCCACTGCAGCGGCACGTCGATGTGATCGCATCTAAAGCTTCACTGAAAATCGCTGCTTTCGCTGTAAACACTGCTGCTAATGTCGCTGCTGTTGTTTGCCTGACCTCATCGCTGTCACTGTAGACAACATACTGCAGCTGCCGGAGAGTTTAAGTCTGTGTAAATAAGAGACTGTTTATCAGTTAGCTTTACTCGTCACTATCTCCTCAAGGATGTTCTATGAAGCATAGTCAGTGTTGGAACTTTTATTGCAGTTACAGCTCTACAGGCCTTTAGTGCAGACTGCACTTAATGTTACTAAAGTGTCTGTGTCTCTTTCAGTGGTAATCTGAGCTCAAGGCCGAATAAGTGCAGCGCTGTATTTCCCTTCCAATACACAGAGGAGAAGAACATGAACAGGAACAATAAGTTAAGATGATTTATACTTCTTATACACGTGGTTGGATTCGCTTAAGGAAAGCAACTCGCATATCGGTGTAAGTCATAAATCCGACCATCCTATCCACGTGTAGAAACTGTATCTCTGGGCTATGATCTCTTCACTCTAAGACACATGAACACACAAACTGAAGCATGGAAATCATCCCGAGGTCAACGAACACATTCGGCGCATCTCAGTTTTAATTGAAGAATGTATTTCACTGCCTACAAAGGACTCTCCAATCCATACCAAATCAGAAAAACAGTCCGAAGACACAGGTCAGGTTGGGCTTTATCGGTTTCACATGCTGTCACGCATTCCTCAAAAGGACAGCATGAAAGGGCTGCTACGGTTTAGTGACTCAAAATGCGACCAGCGATAGGGCACTTCTGATTGCAAGTGGTCTACCTGTATCCCAAGATAACCTGAGCATGGTACCATGAATGAAACCAGCCGCAGCGAGATTAGGTCCCATCATGCTTCATGTTAATGCTCATTGGCCATTTTTCATGACTCACTGCCATTCTCTTTTTTTTGACGAAGACACACAGTGTCAGTATTGTGTACTGGACGGATAATGATGTGAGATAGCAAACTAGAAAATGCCAAAGTTTTGTTTGACATCAGTTAGAAAATTTCACAATTACATAGTTTGCAAGTAGGGAGTGTACATTTCCAACTGGCCAGGTGCAGCATGTCATGTTGCCTCTCTTCCCCATTCTGTCCTGTTTCTCTTCATCTATCAAAAAAGGTTTTAAAGTGTAAGGTTTCGACCAAGCATCGTCTAAATGATCCACCTCCTGTAGCGGATACAATACCATCCAGAAAAGATTGTTGTACTCAACCCTACTGCCCTAATGGCTCTGTTTAACAACTCTAATCTTGATTAACACGCTTTATTTACTGGTTTCTTCAATACTAGCTCTCATCTAGCCACATAGCACACAGCAGTTTAAGATTTAATAACAGATGGAAAGTATTTATGCTTCCGAAGGAGGCATAATAAAACTGTTGCAGTAAGGCAACAGCAGATTTGTCTGTACACGTAATCCCTGCATTTATCTGGATGGAAGGCAGTCACAAAGTAAAATTAGCTCCTTGTGCTGCACACGGTGTCTGATTAACTCTCTACAAATAACACTATCCTGGAAATGTGGAAAAACCAGGCATGTAGGCGGAACTACTTTTCATTATTCTAGAAACTGTACAAAAAACAAACTGTCGTTATCTGCAGCCTGAGGAAGTTTATGTGTGAAACAGCAGCCGCGTGGAGCAGTGATACTGAAAAGGAATGAAGACGGAAGGAGGAGTGGCAGACGAAGGATGGGAGAAGGAAGAGGGAAACGCCGCGAACGGAGCGGCTCCAGAGAGCTGTCTTTTCTCTCTCCCTGCTGAGAAAACAATCCAGCCGGTGCTCATTAGCAGCTGGAGTTTCATTACCACAACAGTGGAGCCTGTTTAATGAACCCTCGATGAGAACACGCATCCTGCTTCCCCCGTTTGAGCGCAGAGGTACGAGGTGACGTGCCCCCTTGAAGCACTTTGAGTGCTCTTATTGCACATTCCAATGCTGGAAGCACAAATGTCCTTTACTGCGAGCAGAAAAGACGGAGTGTCCAATGAGACATTAGTGAGGTGAAACTGTTGTGAACACATTATTCCTGAGTAAAATAAGGTCTAGGGATGCTAGGCTGACAGTTTTGATTGACATCTCTATGATGATCTATACTCTAGCTGTTATGATTGTTGATAAGGTTGGCATTTCTTTCACCACCTGACCAACAGAGCTAAAGCTTCTTCAGGACAGATTAATGAAGCTTCATTTTTAAACAATGTTGATGATTAAAAAGAGGAAATATATTCCGACTCTTTTACAGCCAGAAAGAAATCACAGTCCTTTCACAAAGTCACTGCTTTCCTACATGGCGGATGATGAATGAGGCTGCCTTAACATCATCAAACTGGCAACAATGGATCTTGATTGCACAATGGGCCTTGAGTTTTTTTTAAAAATGGTGCAAAAATCGCAGCCAGTTTGAAAAGCTGCTGCACGTATAACTGACCCATTGCATTCAATCTTTAGTGGAACAGAATCACGCACACACACTCAGACAATAAAGATAATCTTGACATTATCTGTATTGTTTTAGGAAAGCGCAATTTAAAATGTGTGCAAAAAGATGTCGACAGTGACACCATGGTGTCAGAAATGTGCAAGAACATTCCTTGCATGCAGCCTGCCAAGACCCCGGCTGTGCTGTTAGATCTTCTTGCATCATGTTACTTCTCTTTGATCACATACCAGGAACGGAGAAAAAGATTACATCGCATTTGCCCGATTCATGCCCTGTTTTATATCATTACTAACTTATTAACTGTTGTGTCTTTTAACAGTAACAACTAAAGAGTACCATGAATAAGAGGGGGAACATGGTCACTAAATGTGTAAACAAATGATCACTGTAAAGACAATGAATGCTAATTACTTAGTTACAACCGGGAAGCGAAAGCAATACTACACCATAGTTTCAGCATTGACAAGATAATCAGTACATGATGAAACAGGTGGTTAGTGCTTGGCCCCGTGCCCGGGAGTTGTAACATGGGGGAGAGGAGGGGGTAAGCGAGAGAGACATAATTGCGGGAGAGGACGGGACCTGAGGTTCAGTCTTGAATGACAGAGACAGAGGTCTGTGACCACAGCTGAGACAATCTTGACAGGCGGGCTGCTTGGCCGCCTGTTGCAAAGGCACTCACGCACGCAAACACACACATACATACGTAAACAAACAGAAATGTACCCGCTGACACAAAATAGAAATAAGCATTGCGTTCACACATGCTTAAGAAACTCTATCCTTCCTCAAAGACGGAGCCATGTGAGATGACTCCGCTGCAGGTCAAACGCGTGTTTCTTTTCTTAGCCTGCAGCCCGTCCTGCTTGCCCACAACTGAGATCACTGGGAGCCGACTGTGCGGAACAAATGAATACAAACTCCACATGTAGGCTTTAATTAAATCTGAGGAGGGTAAAATGATACTGTATTAAATTCATTTAGTCAGCATTCACTGTTTAAGACAATCCAAGTGCGCACTGCCTAAAATACCGTAAGAAGCCTCAGTTGCAGTCAACATGTGACTCTGATGTGACACATCGTTTTTTGGACATCCAAGAGAGGCATCCTTCAGCACAACACCCAACAAAAAGCCTCTTTACAACTTCCAGGAACTCACTTGATTCAGGGCCTAAATGTCACACAGTTCTCGTGCTGCAAAACTTTCCGTCTCTGATTCTTCCGTCACCGTATCAACATTTCACGCTGACGCTGACCTTGTTACAAAAGCTGCAATGTCGAACAACCACCTCGTCCTGTCTCAGCGGCTCAGGAAAAAAGCAGCATTGTTTACCCTCTTTGAAGTCGGAGCAAACACAGGCTGAAAGACGCGCTATTTATCGACAAAAGAACACCGCATATGTCCTTGTAACGTGCGACGTGTAAGGCAAAGTAATACAAATAAATACGCCAAACTCAGACACTTGCTCTCAACATGTAATTTCAAAATAGATGCTAATTCTGTCTGTGTGAATTAGCCCACATGGGAGAGAAAAGCAGAGGCATAGGCTGCACTCTCAGCTGTGCATGGGGCCCCATCCTGCTACAGCTGGGCTATCACAATTAGCCATCATTAGTCTAGAATGTATACAGCACCTAATTGTACATAATTAGTTGAGTGCGTTAGCTCGTTCCTGAATTTTCTCAGCAGTAAACTTCATATACCTGCTTAATGTGGCTGTGAGTACGAGGAGGTAGTTTCAACTGGCGTATTTTCCAGCTGAACAACTGTTCATGGCAGCAATACACAGGTGAGCAGATGTCTGACCTTAAAAACAGATTCTTCTAAGAGCTGAGTCAATATTTGAGAACATGTTAGAGCCAAAGCCACAAAATAAACTCTAAAACGCCTAAAATGCCTGGAGCCGCTCAAAGAGAGACTGACTTTTATGTGATGTCCTCACAGTTATGAGCAATAAAAATGTCCATAATTAAATATGGCCGTCCTTGAAACTGCAATGACCTCCTTTCTTAAAACCTTAGCTCGATTTTGTGTTTAAGACTAAATCAGTTGGATGGTTTTCTACATTTTGTAGGCTCGATCAGCAGATCGGTCATGAACTTGAAGGATAGTGAGGCCTTTTATATTGCGTGAAGAGTCATTTTAGCATGGATCAAAATTAGAGTACAGGCAGCACTGAGTACAGTGCTGAGTACAAAAGGTTAAAGGGGGAGTATAATGCTCCTTTCAAGATTCATAGTTCATATTTGTGATACCTGTGGAGTAGCTTAGCATTATTTACAGTTTAAAAAACTCCAAATTTTTCTCACACTGGTGCTCTGTGCAGACCCTCATACAGCCTCTGCCTAAAACGACTCAGTCAGCTCTGTCTCTTTGAGAAGATTGGCGAACACCGATAGCATCACAGTTACCTTTGCGCTAGCATGCTAACCGCCGATTACCTTTGCGCTAGCATGCTAACCGCCGGTTACTGTTGCGCTAGCAAGCTGACCGCCGGTTACTGTTGCGCTAAAATGCTAACCCGCGGTTACCTTTGCGCTAGCATGCTAACCACCGGTTACCTCTGCGCTAGCATGCTAACCGCGGGTTAGCTTTGCGCTAGCATGCTAACCGCGGTTTACAATTGCGCTAGCATGCTAACCGTTGGTTAGCTTGTCCTACCCGGTTTGAGGCACCAACCTGTCCAACAGAAAGAAGGCAAAATCTGCATCGCTCTTTTGCCATGTTTGCCGGTCTGAATGGGGCCCAGCTGCTAATTTGAACCACTCCCACACTCTACACCTATACGCTGTGATTGGCTCAGGGAACCACAACAGCGCCGCTCCTGAAAACGTCCCGTGCAAAGCAACACAACAGAAGAAATGCAGAGGGAAGGGTCTCACAAGGATCTGCACACACACTCACCAACACATATGTATAGAGGCCCATACGTGATGGTTTATATTATATTATATTTATAAAAATCTATATTTTATTTTTCTAGGAAAATCCTACTTATTACACCTTTAAAGCAACGATGGCAGGAGTCCTTCTCTACAAAAGTTCCTTTGTTAACATTTAAAAACAACTGGATGATCCTTTTCTTCTTTTGCATTGGAAAATAAGAGCGAGGAAGGAGAGCATCTGCACGATTGTCTCAAAGTCAACACGCTAACGTGATTGTGTATGTTTATTTACATGTGCTTACCGCGCCATGACTTAACCACCGACACAGATTCTCTGTTAAAAAAAACCAAACCAGCGCTCTCAAAACTTTTTCAAGAAATAACTGACAAATTGAGCTTTCTAACAGCGCCAGCACACCAGCTGTCATGAGACAACATTAATCTGGCGTCTGCGAACTGCCGGTAGCCCGCTCGAAGCCGACGCACCGCTCTGTGCCAGCTGAATGTCAGACACACCCTCGTGCATTGGTATGTAACAGTCAACAGTGACCGGGCTGCGCTGGGTTACTACTGTCTGCGTATGTGAACCACGTACAGTCAGAGAGGGCACTACTTTCTGTGTTGTCTTTTGCTGAAGATAACGCATCCTCACAACTTCACTTAAGCCTACGGGGGGAATTTGAGCCTTGTGCTGCTCTGCTGGAAATCAAAACAGACCACTTAGAGGAACATTACCTCTACACAAACAAACACACAACGCCTAACACAAGAGAGAATGGGCAGCAGTAACACTAACGTGGAAACACGCATAACACATCCAATTACTTAGAAATGTAAGGTCTTGTCTTTGTTATATTCCCATGAAACAAATCCAGTACTTTGGTCAGACAATCCGTCCAACAGACTCCTCTGTAATCCAAACACACACTTTCAAATAAACATGGCACTATTGTGTGTTTGTATAAGAGGCTGCATGAGGGAACACTGCTCGAGCGCACTCGTACTTACATGCAGGAACCAATGCTTCCCGTATTTACTGAGACCTTGCCCTGACCTCATCGACACAACAATGCTACACTATATAAGATAAAATCATACATACAGCTATAGAGTGAACACAGTATGAGGGACAAGTTTGTTAAGGTCTTCCAATTACTCCAAATATACAAGCAGACATACACACAAGTGAACGTAAAGCTAAACTCACCATTGTGGGAGGACTCCTTGTTATCAGCCACCTTCCTCAGCGCTGACACGATGGCATCAGAGGGAACGCGAGGACTCTCCACATATTTGGGCTTCCTGACTGGACCTGCTAGCACGATTCCAAGATCCAGGGAGAATGAGAGAGAAGGAGAGAGAGAGGGCGAGCGTGTCACACAGGGCGAGAGAAGGAGAGAGAGAGAGAGAGAGGGGGGAAAAGAAATGCAAAAGAGGAGAGAATGGGAGAAACAGAGGGAGAGAGAGAGAGAGTTCTCGCTGGATTAACGTGTTCCAGATGGGACTAGAGATGAGAGGCGCTGGTGTCTTAGTTGGACAGGCTTGGCTGCACTCCGTAGCTCACAGAAACTCACTAACACACACACACACACACTCTCACAAACAGCTCCCTGCGCTGATAGCAGCTCTGGTCTGTCTGACAACCCCAGAATATTGTCTGCATGGCTGGAGACTCCCAGTAAGACGCTGCTCACCGGCTCTGGGAAATGTAAACTGCAGCAGGAAACCACGACAATTAGCCTCTTTGTGAACTTTAAAAAACGAGCGTTCAAACAAACACTCAAAGCGTTTTGATCTCTGAGCAAGTCCATTTAAAGAAAACCCCAAATAAACATATGGTTACGTAAAAGGTCCAGGCGTCCCAGTGTAAGTCAGATGATGTATCTGGGACAGCGGTACAGTCCTCTTTTATGCCTTCAGTGAGGAGCTGAGGTTAGCTGGCTGCTCTGTTCCCTCTGCTCACCCTGAGACAGAATTAGACGATCCCACAGCGACGCGCAGAATGCTTGCTCACTGCGCCGAACTTTATGACATGCTCTCCCTACTGAAGAATCAGCTCCTTTCGCAACATGTCCATCTTTGTGTTCGCCCTTGTCCAGAACTATTTTTAACTGCCTTCAATCTGCCCCGAGAAGACAAATAAAGTTCTTTCACTGAGTGGAAGCAAAGCCCATCTAATCTTTCCTAAGAGCGGCAATATAATTGTTTATACATGCAGGAGATCCAGCAAAGACACAAGAGTAAATATTAAACCCTGAAACAAACCCTGCAAAAGTCTTCTTCTCCTATCCCGCAGTTACTTGTGTAATAAAGAAATGAATCCCAGACTCCAGAAACAAAAGCAGGAAATAATAAGAAAACAGGATGTCGTGTATAATTTAGATGCATAAATCCACAGAGGATGGCAACAGCATGCCTCCCCTTACACCACTCCTACCATGCTTCTCCAACCTTGACCTACTGTAACCCAATCCAGACCTCCTCCTCCTCCTCCTTCTCCTCCAGACTCCTGTTATCAGATGACTGTATGTGTAACCCCAGTCATAACATAAAGATTAGATGGGGGAGCAGAGATAGCCATTTCCTATTACCACATTCGATAACCGGCGGTCACTCCCACCTCGAGAGAGGAAAAATCCCCTTAATCAGATGAAACCATTTTTTTTTAACTACAGCTGTTATATCTTGGCAACAGATACAAATAGTGGAGGCTATAGAGGGGGTACAGGAGGGGGGGGGGGGGGTTACAGCAGCAGCAGGCATGTGAGAGGAAATGATCTGGAAATGTCATTGCAACAAACCAAGCACGAGATCTAAAGTCAGCCTGACGCACAGTGCCATCTATGGATATGGGGCTTGAAATGCATAGTACAGAATGGTGCTTTTGATACCCGAGAAGAGCTTATCACTCTTAGCTTTACTCATGCTTGCTCTCTTGCCTGTGAGCACAAAGACATTACATAAACCCAGATAAAGAACTCAAACTTAAAGCCCAATGCCATGTGTAGTTGTCTGACAAAGAAGAAGTAAGCGAAGCCATATATGCAGATTAAAAAGTGGTTCAAAAACACTACAGTCTAATGAATGGATTTCCAGCACATGTGAGATTTATCAAACTATTTGATTTGTGCGCATATATTAGATCTAACCTAAAAGGGAGCCGATCCAGTGACGCCTCTGCAAAAGCAGTCCGAGTCAGCCTGCATTCATCTGTGGATGGTCAGGCACAACCTATTAACCAGGAGTCACACGGCTGCAATTAAAGCAGAACTGCAGAGACAGAGAGGGCTGTGTGTGAGACACACTTAGTTCAGGTAAATATCTTGGAGCAAAAGTGCACAGCCAAATATGTTCCATTGAGTGTATTCATCTAAAAACAACAGGGGGGCATGGTTTGAGTAATTTAAACCATATGCTGGAGTTCAGATTGGGTTTACACAAGGATCCGCACATGACATAGCAAACACGAGGCTAGCTATCAAGGGTAATTTTAAGGCCACTTCTGAGGGCTGATAATACAAGGTAGAGGTCCTTCAGGAAGGCTCTGATGTCCCGAGCATCAGCACACGACAGACGAAGCGCACGGGGGTTTCCTTGCCATTCAGAATCTCATCTCAAGATTTAACAGGGTGTCATTACCGCCCTGGCCTTCAAGATGGAAGCGCTGACGAACGAAGCAATTGCAGTTTATAACAGGCATGAAAAGGTCGCCGAGATGAAAGTGTCAGACATGTGACCCTTGAAGGACGGCGCGAGAGAGCGAAAGAGGAAGGGACGAGATGTGCTCTCACTTCTTCATCACACTTTGAAGGCGACGTTCAGAATGTAAATCTGTTCACGGGCGCATTAATGGTGCACAATTAGCAAGGCAATTAAATAGATGTACAACAATTATCACCTAGTTTGATGTGAGGGGAAAATGTTAGGATTTTCAACAGAGAAACATCACCATACTATCAACACATCTCTCTTTTATCTCAGAGGCAGATTCCACAAATTAAAACGCGTTAAGTCCCAGTATTCTGGACTCACTCTTTATTACTCTAGTAGAAAACCCCAGCTTCTCAGCTCAACGTACAGCTGATGAGTCTCAATTTAAACACACATTTATAAGTAAAGTAAACAAGCAATCTAAAGGTAGGAGAAAAAATGGGTGAAAGCAGAAATAACAGAGAGAAAACAGCCTCTCTAGGGTAAAGCAGCCAGGCGAGCTGTGACTGCAGAGGACTCTTGACTCACCGGTATTCACACTGAGATTCAGGAGCCCATGACCAGCGAGCCATCAATCAGCAGGCGCGCACACACACACACACACACACACACACACACACACGCACACACACCAAAACAGCTGAATACCTATGGCCAACAACTTACAGTGAAAGAGGGGATTGTTCATGGTTAGGAAGTGATCAAGGAGATTTCCCAGCATTCTTCACGATGGACTCTGACTTCTTCACATTTCATCTTTTCAATGAGGCTGTGTGTCCTCTTTGTGCAGCAAAGAGAATGAAGGCAGTCTCACAACAGCCCTCTTTATGTTGCAAAATGCCCTTCTTCAACTCCAACATGAAAAATAATATATTCTGAGTGCAGCATGTCAAACTCATTCATTCTTGATTTCTAAAAGGCGTCATGTAAGGGAGCAGAGCCAAATGTCTCCTGGTGCTACAACCAATGTGACCAACTAGGCTGCTAGGCTAGGAAGCTAGTTCCAACATCCAGTTCATATGGCTTCTAGGTCAACATAATACACAGCCTTTAGGCATGGCGTGATTTAATAGCCAACACTTATCCATGTAATACAACAGTAACAGTGCAGGAACAGTTACAAACCCTAACCTGGTGACATACCTGGGAATTTCAAAATAAAAGCATGTGTTAAAGTAATTACCCGGGTCTACAGCAGAGTAATTTGACCCGGGTCTGAATGCCGATTGTAACCTTTCCCATTAAGCAAAAAGCTGGGTGTTAGTGGGTTTTTTGACCAGTGGGAAAGCGGCTCTAGTGAACTTGAGTAAAGTTTGTTTAATACACATGGGCTAGCATATTTAGAAGTTACACATTGGTGGCAGCCATCTTGGTTGTCTACGCCTCAACAGTGCCTTAACCCACCCATATTACACTTAACTTAAATCAGATGGGATAGAACTCTGCGTGTGTGAGATGAGGACCCGACGCATCTGCCCGAGCCAATAAAGTATGAGCTCTCACATTCGTCTGGTTTCCAGTCCGAGTCTCATCTATTTAACATCTAACAGCGTAAGATATACTTAATAGCGGCACCAACCATTTAATTATTTCCCCATTATGGTTGCAAAATAGCGGAGCCAGTATTACAGGCATGGTGCTTTGTAAACCTAAAACATAAATGCTAATTTATGATTCATTCCCTGTTCACAGCCTGACATATTACCATCTTCCTCTCCTGTACCGACATGAGAAACTGGTAATGTTTCTGAAAAACTACGTTTGATAGTCACGACAAATCTCACATGAGCTGCTTCACAGGATGGAATGACTTAATGACACAGTCAAACTTTTCCAAGAGGTAGCAGCAATGTAAAGATTTGTTTCTTCCCCGTAGCCATTTACAGTCTAATATGATACACCACTCTGTCATATGAGCCGACTGAAGAGGCAATGGCAGTTTATTCAGAGCTGGTCTTTTATGCAGTAGGTGAATTGGGATTCCACTGCAGATGAAAAGGGGGATTGGATGTGATAAGGAGCCAAAGCCGGGGTGTAGGGAAGTGCAGTGAAGTGGAGAGCTGGATAGAACTTTTCACTGGGCGCAGCTCATCAGAGGAACCTTTCAAAGGGTTCCTGCCGCATCACAAGGTCTTTTACAGCTCAGCTCTCAGACAGGCATCAATATTCCCTCAGGGCTGTCTGGTTACTGTCAATACCCCCAGAGTTAACTTCAGGAGAGCTCACCTCAAAGGGGCTACAACTGGCTTTGAAGGGAGTTTCTCTCCTCTTGACAGAACTGCAAAATAAATTGCACTCATCTGGCGAGGTAGATGTACAATGAACAAGACAGGAAGTATGTTGTATTGATACAGAATATTGTTTGATATTATGATGTATTTTAAATCTAGCTACGATTTAGCACGAACATTTCAAAGTAGAGCGAAGGAAAAAGTGCTAAGCTAAAAACTATTGTAGATAATTAGTTACAGCTAAAAGCAATCATCTCATTTTGAGTCCTCTGATCCTGTTAGAAGAGGTGGTTTCAGTCTAAGCACACACTGTCCTTGAACTTGCACATGCTGTTAATGACTGCTATAAAACTATGAGGCTTTGCGAAAACACATAAATCCACAGAGAAATCCTCCAGAGTGTAACTAAATTATCCTCTGTGTTGTTTTATGTGGTCTTCTGTGATAATATCATCTCAAGCTTTAACCCCTGCTCCAAAAAAAACCCTCAAAGAGCACAGACATGTCGGTGCTTAATAACCACAACAAAAACACACTGTAATGACTGTGCAGTGTATAAACAGCTAACCGCTAATGTATAGCAGTCCACGTGCTTTGGGTCAGCAGTCAGGCCGCTGCCACAAAACATAGATAAAGAGAAGATAAGGAACGAAGAGGTCAAGGATTCAGATCGGTGACAGTGAAAGTCGTCGTCTGATCGGCTTACACACACACACAGGTAGATTTTTTCAGGTTGGCTAAGTGTCCAAAGATAGCAGAAGCATCAACAGGGTCACCACCCTGCTTGGAAGACAGGAAAAAAGTTCTTGAAGCATTTCCAGTTTTGTTTACAAGGGTTGGGTCGATTGATGATGTCATCATCCGACCCCGATTGCTGACTGTCATCAACGACAGATCCCTCTTCCATCCTAACTTAGTGATTTAAAAGCCCAGTCCGCACCCGACCCTTGTGCCATTTTTTGATTCACTGCAGTGCCACACTTTATCAGCCTTAAAGGGCCAGTTCGCCGACTTTCAAACTCAGTCCTATCATGCTATTATGGGGAGCTAATGCCATTATGGTAGGGAAAAAAATGCAGTTTTGCTCTGTGCCTTTGGAGGATACTATCCGCTTCTTCAACGGGCCCTGGTAAACCTCCGCCAGATGACACGTTTCATGTAGTCTGAGGGAGCTCGCTAAACTTCAGTTCCTCGATCTAGGACGCCCGTCTCCGATGTCATGTCTTGTTCCAAATCATCAGGTTTGAAATGTAGACTGCCGACCTGAAGATTTTTTAAAGACGATCCACCGGTATATTCTCATCGTATTTCGGATTCTGTACCGCTCTGAGCTGTTGCCTGCTGCAATCATTGTCCGACGATGATTGGAAAGCGGTAGAATTTCACTCCAGCGTCTCTTGCTGGGCTGTTCCTTTCAGAGGCATGGGCGCAATGCACACTGTGTGTTGTAGGAATGTAGAATGGGCAAACATGAGCTGTTTGTACGACTTTCTCCACAGCTATGGCGCCAATTTCAAATATTATTGCTTCTATCGCTTAAAGAGAACACCAGCTTTGACTGGCTTTTTCCAGGGGCGAATTGCTCCTTTAATGTGTCTTAAAAAGTGCTCTGAAAAAGCAAAAGAATATAAAAGTATATCCTCATCATCGACCAATTAGGTAGACATCGCCCAGCCTCACCGATGATAGAGAGAAATGTCGGAACAGCATCTCTTCTATGGTGATTTGTAGCCTTGCTACGATGATCAATAAATAAATCAGCCTAAATCAGCCTCTCAACCACCATCAGCAAAAGCTGCCATAAAAAAAAATCCACTTAACTAATTTTAATAAACAGCCTACCACAGACCATCCTCCCTGTGGCCTCATTGCAGATATACCAATTAAAACGATACACCGCCCATGACAGCAATAACTCAGTATGAATTGCTGTTTTATGATCCCTTGCAGGCTGGTGGGGAGGCAACACTTTTAAAAAGGTCACACATATTATGTACAGTGGCAGCACCAGAATGACCTCTGTGTCCACCACCCATCACCCTCTGGAGATCCTTTGTAACTGATGTCTAATAGACAGTATTTCATTTCTGATATACTGACTAGTGTCGTACACACCATGCTGTTACAGGGCTCATATTTCAGGGATGCAGTGTGGTTGGATATATATCATCTGGTCTTAAGTTATTGAGAGGTGTGGCTTTCTGAAGTGTTTATCTAACTGCTCATTACACACGATGCTCACAAAGCAGTGGTACTACAGATGTTTTTAATCCCTCAGTGGCACAGTAACATAGACCAACCAGAGGAGGTCACTGTGGAGATACCCAGGAGACTGCCAGAGGTGGAGCGCAGGGAGTCTCTAACCACTGAAAAAACCTGAAACCTCATTTACTGTCATCAACTTTACTCCACACACTTAAAGAGGTTCAAGTTTTTCAATACTTGACCTTTGACCTGTATAGGTTAGAACAAGATGGATCCATTCAGGCCACATTCCTGCAGTAAATGTCCCTCCCTGGGCATTTAGGGTGCCTGTAAACTATTAAGACTATAAAGCCTAGGTGCTGCTCAACACATGTCAGAGTGCTCTGTTTCATGGTTAAGCTCTGGGCTTAGCTGATCAAAGCTGCGGCACTCAACGCCACCAGGACTTTGCAGCTCAGGCATCCGTCACACTCCTAATTAACTGAATGTTTCTCTGTTGTCCCCTTGTGAAGTTTTCATGAAAAGAACAACCACTAAGTCTGAGCCTACAAAACTGCGATAGATTATCCAATGTGTCAGGAAATGAAGCCAAGCCGCAAAATGCTTTCGGGATCTGTGAAACCACTTCCCCTTAAAGGCATCTGTGATGGTGGCTGGATGGGAAGGAGAACAAATGGATGAATACTATGATGGATGATGTTTATGTTCAGATAAATGACAGTAGTATGATTGAAGGTTATTAGTTCCGACCAAGTGATCTGATAAGAGTAAAACATCACTGGGACTTTTCACTCTGTGTATCACTCCGCCTCAGCCAGGTGTTCTGAAAACTGTTAATTAATATCACAGCAGGCCGTGAATGTCTACATGAATCAAGCTGGAACCTCTGAATCACACAGCAGACTCTTACTGGTTGATGATGAATTAAAACCTACAGATAAATGTACATGATTAAAAAACAGCTGATCTTGGGCGCTGGTTTAGCTCAGACGGTGGAGCAGGCGCCCCATGTACGGAGGCTGCAGTCCTTGTCGCACTGGTCGCGGGTTCGACTCCTGATCTGCCGATCCGTTTGGTGTGTCAGCCCCCACTCTCCACTCCCAAAGTTTCCTGTCTCTCTTCAGCTGTCCTGTCTAATAGGGCCAAAAGACCAAAAAAAAATCAGCTGATCTGCGGTAACCTGTAGACACGTCGTTCCGCCTCTGAGCCGGAATCGGAGGTGGTAACAGAGGCGAAAGGGCATCAGTGTAAACAGCGGAGCCAGCAGGGCCGAACAGCACCGTGTGTGCGTATTTGAAGCACACGCTGTTTGTTGACACCTCGCGCACGTTTTGCTTCCACAACACCAGAACGCTATGTAAAAACACACACTGGGGCGGCTTTACGCCGGCGTGGCTTGGTCCAATGTAAAATGGCAAAGGCTGCATGGCGGCGGAGCTTCGTTATGGCACTGAGGCGGAACCGCAGTGTAAAAAGGGCTACAGAGGGCAGGATGTTTGGGTTGCTTGGCAACAATAGTCCAGTTTTAGTTGAGTTGGTGGAGCAAAAAGTAATCTGTTGTTACTTTTACAACTACTTGCCGCTTGTCTAACTGTTGTATAAAAGCACTATCACAGGAGAGGGAGTGATGTTATACTTGATATCAGCACTGGCTGCAGATAATCACAATTAACTAACAGGACAATCGGACTAAAGACCTGCATTGGGATGCACAAACGTTACATGTTACATAATGTGCCTACTTAAAGACATAGTGGCAGCTTCCAGTCATTTTCAGCAATCTGAGTTTAGGTAATCTCAGTAACATTTTTGGTTGTATCACAATATCTGCATAAAGGCCCACGCTCACCTTAACTGAGACAAGCCTTAAATTGAGTATACTGTCTTGTCTCGGTCTCACCAAGAAGAGAAAATAAAGCATTATGACCCATGTTGTTTTCGTCGCAGAGCTGAGACATTTCCTGCAGTATGTGTTTATTAACTGGAGGTGTGAACTCTCCCCCGACGGGTTTTCACAGCTACCTGTGAGGACAGTGGAGGAGATTCTACAGACCATCCCCCAACCGTCTCTCCCTGGTCGTCCTCTGCAGCATCCTATCTTGTCAGTCCATTTTTTCCCACTTTTCCATGCCTCAGAGCACTCCAAGTGGGAATATGCCTTTAATGAGTGTTCCCCTTCCCCTGTCCCAAGGGCCCTTTTCACCTTCACAAACCCACCGTCTTCTCTCTCTCTCTCTCGTCCCTCCCTTCATGTCTGTAAGTGTACATTTCATCAGCGCTGTCTTTGATGGCTTTAAAACAGTCATGAGAGATTTAACTTGAGTGCGGGCTGAGCAAATTCAACTTAACTCTATGTGTCTTTTGTTTTACCTCTGTTTTTTAAACTAGGGAGGAAGCAATTATGTGTCTGGCTTTCCACTGAGCATTTGCATAATGTAGTGCATCCCAATTTCAAGCCTGGAAGTCCAGTGTTGGATTTTAAATCATGTGAGAGTTGTGGAAGAGGTGCAGAGAAAATCAGGGGCTACAACAAAACAAAGAAGCCAACATATCTCCATCGTAATGTCGTGAAATTAGTCTTAAAGCTTAGTTGAACAGCCGAAAGACAGTTTCTAAACAAAGAAGTGAACACAACGTTTGCATTAGGCTTAAAACCACACTTCCTCCCTCCCATCAACTCATCTTTACACTAAACAGATCAAAGCTGTTACCACTCTAAACAAAGGGCCACGTAGCCCCGCAGATGAGTGCCACATGTGAGTGGGGCCCACATTGACCACTTAAAGGATTTCTCTCCTCTGTGCCAAGTCTCCAGAATACAAAGACTCAGGTTGAAACAAGTTCAGCTACAAAGGTATCCCCTCTGGCTTTGAAGCACCCCACAGCTGCTGACAGGCATGTTCGCCAGCGTGGTGGATAGAAGGCGTCTGGGAGGACTGACAATGAGATCCAGTGTAAACACGCGCCCATTACTGGTCGGTAAAGTGTAAACACGCGGTGCAGTTGTGGAGACCCCTGCATCAACGCAAGGTGATCAAACAGAAGGAGGGAGTAACAAGAACAAGACTGAGCTCACAGTGCAACTGTTAGAAACAAGAATGATGCTGCTATCTTAACTGCTTTTTGTGCCTGGTGGCAAATGATGATGTAAGTGGAAACAGTACCTGGGGATCTCTTGCCAGTCCGTAAGGGCATCATATAAGACTGTCGTGGCAGGAGAGGTGAGGATGGAAGAGACATGGACACCCCCTTGGTAAGGCTTAATCTGAAAACATCATCTGGTATATTAGGGTGGCCGCTGCCTGGACCCTGGTGTTGAGGGTTTCCATCAGGTGGGAATCTTCTTTGGGCACTGTGGCTGTGGGCATCACCTGTTGAGAAGAACCACAACGCCGTTAAAAAAAAAAAAGCTTATGTATTACCTCATGCAATCGCTTGTCATCTTCTCTTTTAGCTGTTTGTGTAGAGTTTTCAGGGCTGAAGGAAGTGAAGCTACGACATTGTTAAAACAGCACTGCACGCTAATCAGCATTGTGTATGAGTGCACTGTGCGGATTACGCCGTACTCTTCGGGCTGTGCACCATAAGACCTTCACAGGCTGGAATATACCAGCAAATGTGCACAGAGCACATGCAAACCGCACTTGCATTCTTTCAGTGCCAACCCGTGTATCATCGCCCGGAAGCTGACGCACGGTCTCATGTCATTGTTTTCGTGTGTTCATTTTCAGTGGATCAACTGACGCTAAAATGAGGATATTGTGAGGATTTGTGCAGCTGTGTTTGCACATGCAGGGCTCAGAAGAGTAAGATGGACTTTTCTATTTAATCTTTCTTGTTCGGCTCAGTGAATTTAACAAACTTTAAAAATAAAATGTCTTGTTAAAAAAGAAAAGTCTGACCCACAGGACGCACAGAAAGACAATACAACTGACTCACAATACAGGCCTGATATGCTATTGTCTAATTACAGCTAGCTTGTTAGGTTATAATTTTGTTCATCCTGCTAACCGTTGTCTGGCTTTACAAAGAAACAGAGGGTCATTAGCTGGTAATCGCACACAACTAAAAGCAAATTTTCAGGATATCATTATATCGCATGTTAATTGACCGGCCATTTTATCATATATACCTTTAGAAAAGACCCCCTGTCTTCAGAGCTTTTCATGTTATCCACAGGAAATAGTGGCAACAGTCAGTAGGGCTTTGAATTGAGCTTACTTTGAGATACTTTTTCCAGTCACTAAATGCTTGGCCTCAATGCGGTTTGTGATATAGTAACTTATTTACTATATATATCTTATTTTAATAGATTGAACTATATACAGAAACCAGAGCCTGCTCAAACTGGATAAATAAAGATGGCCAAGCTAACCTTGAAGCTGACCCAACTGAAACAATGTACCAAACCCTTTTCTATTACTGCCATCCTCAGTCTGAACACCAGGAATGTAAAACCTCAGAGGAAACCCTGGCAGCATCTCGCCTGCTGCAGAAAGCTGCTTGTTTCTGACAGGATGGATATGCATATATCATTTTAAGTATTTTATTTTAAGCTTTCAGGGAGCCGCGCAAAAGTGTTGTTTCTAACTGAATGACACAATTTTCAACATTATATTATGTAAATGTTTCAAATAAGATAGAACTTGCTACCTCCATAGAGCCTTAAGGTATTTAGTTGACTATAATGCAACCAGAGGTTTGCAGAGGTTTGGTCTCACCTGCCTCTGCACAATGTTACATTATCTGATCAGCCCCATTGCCATTACAGCATCCACATGGGCTCTATTTTTCCAGAGAGGAGAAGGTCTACTGACATCATCCCCCGATGCTGAGCTTTGTGTCTGCCTGCAGGGGTTGATTAAGAGCCTTATTGATGGCAACAACTCAGTCCGTAATCTGTGTACACACAGTAAATATGTCAGATGTGAGCTGAGCTTACAAATTATTTCAGGAGTTTAAATTTCCTTGCATGTGAAGTAATATTCCCTGATTCTGCAGGGAAAGGCATTTCCTCAGTAACTTTTCTGACCACCCACATCTTGCTGTATGGTTTTACTATCAAATTTTTATTCAAGGTAATACTCCAGTCTCAGGGTACAACTAAGCTTGAATAATTACAGTAACAGACGACTGTTGCTCATACAGTAAAATCGACTTGATGCTTAGATCACTAAAGAACGCCGTGCCTGAACAACGTCAGAGATAAGTCCCCTTCACAGGTTGCCAGGGACACAAACAAAGATGACGGCCCGGGGTGGGAAAAAAAAGCAAAATAAAGCTGGATCCTGGAAATCACAGGGCCACCTAACATGTATTTAAACCCAGGGTCATGGACCGGTGAGCATTTCTCACGGCATCATCAAGGACATCCAGTGAGATGAGCAAATAAAGCGGTGTCTTTGACCTCTGAGTTTAGATAACATGTAATTCACTAAGATAATTATCTGTCATCGGCGTAATCAATGCTGTATAAGACAAACACTCCCAATGGCCAGAAATAATATTTATTCTAAGATAACTGTCTATTGCCTTCCAATGTTAGTTAGAATCCGATGATGCTGTAATCAGACGGCAGACTGAAGTAGTCCATTAGAACAATATTTCAAGTAGTGGTGAGATTATAAGAAGAGGAGGCATATTTCAAAAAACCTTGAGCAACTTGAGATGCCAAAAGCGAAACTTGTATCCATGTCACTGCCTGATTCATATTCAAGAATAGTGCTTGAAGGAGAAAACCTCACCTGTGGGAAAAATTCCTTTTTTACTGCTCCTGAGTCAGTTTGCTTCATAAACCCTGCTAGGCGCCAACAAAAAATTCCAGCCCTAAAACATATCTCTTATGATACATCCAAGACATCCACATTTTATCTTGATCAAAGTGTTAGTTACCATACTACATGTATTCCCATGTTAAAATACCACATTGTAAAACTAATCGCAAAGAATTTAAAATAGAATAAGTTAAAAATGTCACAATTGTGTGCAATAAGATCAAGATGTCCAGAAATCAGCTGGCATGCAATATGAGCCAGCAAACATCAATTTGCTCTTAACTCAGTCATTTGTAATTCCAGGGCCGATACATGTCACCTTCTCTGACGTTGCACGGTCTAGGACTAGACATTTTGTTTGTCTCATCTTTTAGATCAGGGGTCTCCAACACTTTGCTCGCTGGCCTGGTTTTAAGTAGTTCGCCAAGACGTTAACAGACTGTGTACAAAAAAATCTGACGACAATAAATGCACCTTGAAAGCTTCTTCTCACTTCAATTCAATCATATACACAGATATCCCACCCCCTCTGATACAAAATAATAGGATAGGCCTATCAGCTGTTAATAAAAACTGAGAAGTGAGCTAAAGTAAGGAGTTCGGCAGAAAACATACTATGTCCACGGGGGGTGAGAAAGCGCCGGGGTCAGCTCTACACATGGGTCTGTATGTAACTGACTGACTGACTGACTGAGTAACTGACTGACTGACTGAGTGATGGTACTTTCACAGCCTTAGAGAGAGAGAGTCGCGACATCGCAATGGCGGATCATGGAGCATATTGGACCTCCACTGACGCGACTCTCTGTCTATACAGCTCGGGATACTTTGTTCAGGGAGTAGGCAGGGATGCTCCTCCGCTGCTCCTCCGCTGTCCTCACCTACATCCGCAGCGCACACTTGCTTTCAAACACGTTGTCATCGGCCTCCTAAGGACAGTCCTTGTAACACATTGCCCACAAAAGCGCACATTGACCTGATGCGGTCAGTCACATACTAGGCTTTGACCTAGTCTTGTTAATCCATGAATGTGAAGGACAAGTGTGTGTGCTTCATCTGCGGTACCAGCGTTTCAGTCGACAAAAGAAGCAACTTGGGGCTCTATCACACTCAAGTTGACGGTAACTTTGCACGGGACTTCCCTGCAGGAATGCTACGAACTGAAAAGGTAAGCGACATACCGACAGCTCTACAAACTTTTGTGAAGCAGCTTTTCTTAACATGAATGTCTATATCTAAATTCCGAACAAGATGAATGTTTAAATGACTCTTTAAGAGTGAACTTAAGTAGATACCATCCAGCATACACTTCTAATGTGGACTCAATGCAGTGCCAGTCATCTCACTAACTCCAGAAAAGACTGTTTCTTCTCCTCACAGAAAAGTACCTTCAGATGACTTACCTCGAGTTCTGCAAATGACTTAACCTGGTGACTAGTTTTCTCAGTGGAATCCAAGCCGTAGATGGAAAAAGCAAGTTTTGCTTTACTGAGAACCAATCCTGCATGGAAAGACCATTCAACCAATGGAGCCTGCTAACTGCAAAGTAATCTGTCCTGTGGCATCAAAGTTGCCCACTCATCATAGCCACAAATTAAAATGTATGAATAATCAACCTCAAGATAACATGTAATACCTAACTAATAACACAGGCCATACGTCAGCAGAGCCAGCTAAATCAGAACTGCAGATGTGGTGAACCACAGTAATGACAATTAGCTTTTCAGGACCGTGCAGCTCGGGGAAGACTGCAGCAGATTAGTGCTGACGCCTGTCTGCAGCCAGACGTTTGTAGAAATCACTGAGGACTCGACCACAAGAGGCAAGCTACTATATTAGCATCCTGGCTCTCTCCTCAGGGGAAACGAGTGTTGTTTGGCTGCAGGGCTAATCAGAAACAGAGTCCCATTTTCTCCACGCCTCCGCCTCGCCGCAGGGGACACAAAGCTGTTCTGTGTTTTTAAAGGGCTCCTAAACAAAGAAGAATGCCAGAGACAGGAAGCGGAAAGGTTGCAATGACACCTCTGCATGCCTTCAGACGTGGAAAAACCTGTGAGTGGCCCAAAAGGTCGCTCAGCCAAGGCCAGGATCTGCCGTATCCCTGACCTGAGTGGGGACTACTGCCTCCACATTGATACGGACACCTTAAAGGGTCCTTAGGGAGCCGTGTGTCTCTGACCTGTGGGTTGGAGATGCAGACATGGCAGATATAAAGTAGAGAACCAAGTCAAGTCAAGTTCTCTGTTGTGGTTCAACAAGAACAATATGATAAAAGTTCATCCCTGCTGATCCTGCATGAACACCAACTGAGAGTGAGCTTGTTATAACTATATGAAACAATTATACATTAAAATAGAGGCAAAGGGTTTCAGGTGCTGACCAGGATCCACATCTGGAGCAGCTGTGGCTCAGAGGTTTTTGAGTGTCATCAACTCATTGGAAGACCATCTGTTCAATCCTACAGTCCCCATGTATCCTGGAGCAAAATACTGAACCCCACATAGCTTCTTAAGGCATGTCCATCATTGTGTTAGATTAGATCCTGACTGACACTCTGCAAGACTATATTTGCAGCCAATTTACCATAACATCTCCAGTTCCTGTGAACCATAGACCTTTCCTGCATGTCATTTCTTATCTGTTTCTCCCATCATTTCCTGGCATCTGCTGAATAAGGGAAAAAAATACCTTCCCTTATCCATTCAAAATACAGATCCTATGTGAGATTTGAAGCCTGTCTGAAATGCCACCTTTTTGCTTTGTTTAACTATGCATCAACGATTCTTCTGACAGCAGCAATAGTTCTCCATTCATGTGCATCTTTCAACTAAATGAATAATTGCAATGTTTAAAAGAATTCTTCTTTACTTTTGATTCAGTTTGACACAGACATCTCTATGAAGGTGAAACACTCACTGCTGATTTTCATTTTAATAAATGTCTGTTAAGTCTCTATCTATTGCAGAATGAGGTAACCCATGGTGATTGAGCCTATGGCCCACTGATGAAAGCCTTTGCATTTTCAGTGTATAGTATTATTACAGACTGGGTGTCTGGTGCGACTTTCACAGCGCCCAATTAGTGACGCGTTTTCCATCACGCAGCACTGGTTGGTCTGCCAGAGAGGGTAGGCGGAGCTAAACGGCTGCTTTTCCGGTCTCTGCAAGTGCTGCGAGTAAACAGTAATCAACTATGACTGAACAAACAAAGAAAAGATGGATGACTACAGATACAACTTCAAAAATAAGTGAAAATCCAAAGAAAAAGAAACAAATTCGACGCTCAGATGAAGGCAAACAATCTAAAAAAGGAAAGCGACCGTCAGCGAGGAAAATCAAGAGTTACAACCAGAGCCAACCGTGGACGTCACACATGCAACACTGTCTCTATATCTGGGAAGTGTGCTCCCGCAATTACCATTTATCGCCATAGGTGCCGCCAAAGAGAGCGAAACTGAGATCTTTGAGATTACCACTTCAACACATTTTGGGCTACACTGGCGTGGACTTAAAGGCTACATTGGTCACACTCTGTTACAGCTGCCAGCCGAGTGTTCACTTACAGTCCCAGCAGGTCGTGGTCGTACAGGTTCAGCCATATTGCATGCGAAAGAGATTATGACAAAGCTGTAATTTTGGTAGCTGCTTCTGAAAACATGAGGCGCCACATAAAAGCTCGCCGTCCGAGTGCTGGTGGATCGGCTGCAGTGTGTCACGGTGACTGCTTTGCCATCTGACCTACACTTTATAACGGCAGAGGGACACAAGGACAGAAAGTAGCCTGAGCTATTTCAGTGTCTTTCCTAAACCATGTTTGGGGCAAGGCCTGCAATTTCAGCCCCTGCTGTGGTCAAGGAAATCAACCCTTTCTAATTATACAGTGGTGCCCCAGGATGATGTAAAAATGATTACAGTCCCTTCATGCTCTTTTCTCCCCCATCAAAGAGAAGGGCCAGAGCCCACGAGGACATGCCCAACCCATAAAGACGGTTCAATATTATTTCAAGACATTGATTTAGAAAAGCAAACATTAAAGTACAAATCAATTATTTGAGCAGGTCAATCTGAAGCGTTTATTCCAACCAACGTTCCGACTCACTGTCTCCTACATATGCAGTCATGGCATAAAGATGGAAACTTTGATTTAAGCTGCATAAAAAGGGAAATATTAAACCTTAACTCATATTTTTTCATGATGAATTTCACTCCTCTATGTTTCTCCTGCCATCTTATCATAACATATGGCTGTCCCATAGAGCCTATACTCTGACATTTATTTGACGAGGATGGTCACTTTGCTTCACAGCCAACCACAATGATTTTTTTCATTCATAGCCGAAGCATCCGTCTTTTCCTCCTGCTACTGTTCACATTGAATCGCTTTGAAATGTCTTTCATGGATGTAAATCTGGACGCTGTCTTTCGCCTCTCAAGTAAATCTGTGCAAAGGAATGTGATCCGTCACTCCTCGTGAGGGAATGCAGTCCCCCACTAAAAAAGACAGACTCTCTTCATTGTCCAAAGAGGCCTGAACTGTCCACTGAACTATACAACTTCAAGGCATACTGTATGGGCGTATGCCAGACCACTTAAACACTTTAGGCTGTGTTCAAAATAACACAAAACACACAATGCAGCAGCTCTGTCATAAAGAGAATTGTGCGTGCCACCTGTGTTTATCTTAAGAAGCCCTGTGCCCATAATGTGAATGAATCAAACCTGTCAAGTTGGCACATTCCTACAACTACAGTATAAGTGAACTCATTTGCTCGGCTTGGTTTGTCACCCTCTGATAGATGACATTAAACACCCAAAAAACTGGGAAACCTCGAGTCACTGGGACGGACAATGGCCTGTGTTTACCCAAGTTGAAAGGAGTGGAGGGTAGGAAGAATACCCGACGCAGGCTGACCTTTTGAACCTAACCACAGTGTGTCTGAATGGGACGCCAGATTCTTAAGGCCTGCTTAAGCTGGTATTGGAACTAAACAGCAGATATCATACTGACAATGAGGTCAAATAATTCCTAACAATACCATGCCGTAGATAACATTTTGGTGATGCTAATAACGTCTTTGTGATGTGTAGTGTGGGAAAGAGAAAGTGACCCAGTGACTTCAATAAACAAGTTCAGGGTCTCAATAGCAAGTTTCGTGGCTGCCAGTGATTGACAAGTTGCTAACATAGGGAACGTTCGAGGCTTAAGAAGTAGTCCCAAACGACATCATGGTGGCTGCATTCACTTCTTTTATAAAGTCTGTTGGATCTACATGTGACCACTGTTCTTCTTCACTTATGTAGGTTTAATGTCTTAAAGGGCCAGTTCGCTGAGTTTCAACCTCAGTCCTATCATGCTATTATGAGGAGCTAATGCCATTATGGAAGAAACAAAATGCAATTTGGCTCTGTGCCTTTGGAGGACGCTATCCGCTTCTCCAATTGGCCCTGGAAAACCTCCACCAGGCTACGTAAAACACGTCATCTGGCGGAGGCCAGGGAGCTTGCTAAACTACACTTCCTCAATCTAGGACGCCCGCCTCCGATCATGTCTCGTTTAAAATCATCAGGTTTGAAATGTAGACTGCAGACCCCAAGATTTTTTAGACGATCCACCGGTATGTTCTAGTTGTATTTTGGATTCTGTACCGCTCTGAGACATTCCCTGCAGGAAAACGGTACTATTTAACTCCAGTGTCTTTCATTGGGCCACTCCTTTCAGAGGGAGGGGCGCAATGCACGCTGGGTGTTGTAGGAATGTAGTATGGCCCTAATTTCAAATATGATTGCTTCTATTGATAATAGAGAACACCAGCTTTGACTGACAGTGGCTTTTTCCAGGGGCTTCTTTAAAGATCTTTAAACATGGCAAAGACAGAATAAATGATTTGGCAGAAAGAAACACTGGTGTTTCTGGAAGTTTGTCTTTGCCTGAAGTTATGCTAACCAGTAAAAATTCTATTTACAGCACAAACCAAGCCTATTTTAACCAATATAAGCCATAATACCATTTCATTTTACGCCATACATTTATGCTGTACAAATACACAAACACATGCACACACAAATACTCCATAAGCTCCTCACCAGTTAATTCTATGGACCCCAGAGAAAATGAGGAAAGGCTATAATTAATGCAGATTCTTTCAGTGGACACACAAAGCACGATGACCATAGGACAATCCACCAAAGGGGGGAATTCTCCCGCTAGACTGAGTGCCAATGTGGAGTCCCTGTGTACTTCCGAGACCAGGGTGACAGTCTCACAAAAGCTGTCATGGTTAACACACAGAAACCCACAGAGAGCAGAGAGAGCCAGACAACGAGGAGTACAGCGCGGGGGAGGGGATTGGGTACAAGCTGGCTGTGATGATGGAGGACAAATTAGATCCTATATGTTAATGAGACGCATATACTGCATGTCTGGTGAAAATGACTCTAAATTATTTAAGAAATTCAAAAGATGACATTTTTTTGTTAAGCTAGGCCGTACAAACGGTCTGTGAGACTCTTAGGAGACTCTCCCATGAGGCCATTCTAATTTAAGACCACTTTAGTGAGTTGCAGCCATAGTAACAGTCATAATACTGTATAAAGCAGCGGTACAAAGGACAGTAAAACACAAGATGATTTAAGTGATAAAAAATAAAGTAAACTAAGTGTGCAAGCGCTCTTGAAGCACATTTCCACTTGTGTAACTTGTGCATCGCTGTCCACCCGGCTGCATCTCTGCTGCACATCTAAGTAGATAGGAGATTAAAGGGAAGCAATGTGACATATCTTCTTAGAAGCATCTCATCTTCTTTCCTTTCCGTCTTAGTCATTGTATGTTAAGTATATTATTGCATTTTAAGAGTATTAACAGACTTTCCTGTGGGCATATTTTCTGTCATTTTTCTCCACAACGATCAACTTCCATTAACTCTTCAACTGTCCAGAGCCACTCTCTCATACTAGTTTCAAAGGATTACTCATCGATGCTGGTGGCCCCCGAGGAGAGAAAACAACTCTGACAGTGTCTTTAGTTTTCACTTGTCAGAAACAGGAACAGTCCCTGCAGCTCTTAAACCCTCAACTCTAATTCGCATGCAGTTGATAATGAGAACAAATTAGCTGCTTTATGCAAAGCTAAGATGCTGTAGGCAAAGCGAGACTGCAGAGCGTTTTGAATCCAAAACACTAAGGACTCTGTCTGCCTCGCTCTTTTTTCCCTCTGATGCACACTCTGCAGAGGCCTGAGCTCTGGAATGCCTTCCCCACTGGCCCCAGGGGAAGAGAGACTGACAGGGAGGGGTATGTGTGTGTGTGTCTTGGGGAGAAGAAGTGAACAGGAGGAGGAGGAGGAGGAGGAGAGAGGGGGTAGCAATGGGCAGGGACCATGACATTTCCCATTCCTCTTCATAAATCGCCAATTTAAGAGGGTATGGGAAAAAAATATGAGCCAGACAGTATCTTTAACATTTTTCATTTGAGGATGTGTGACAGGGAAGGCCTTTAAAGGGACTGCTGACGGAGGAGAGAGACTGTGTGCTGCATTAAAGCCATGTTAGGTAGGTTTTAATTAGACCATTCTCAATGAGTAAAGAGGATATACTGTAACTGCACTGCTGTATCTACATGGGAGCTACAGTATAAGCTGCTATGTGTGTGTTCAGGCCATCAGTCAGTCTCAAGGTCGCTGGTCAGTGAAGCGTTCTCCAAGTTAAACAAAATGCAGGAAGAGCTTTTCTACCACTGAAATGCAGCATTGAAAACAGTCTGTGTGGGTGGGTAAAACCTGTAAATTAAAATGGAAAATGACTGTGTTGTCAAGGGTAACAAGAGCCAAAATTATACAGAAAAATACCCAAAATTATCTCAAAGTTGTTACTGACATCACCCTACAAGAACTTAAAATGCACGATCTAAGGTTTGCCTATGGTAGACAAAAGACAAAAGCACTCAACACAAATGCAAATGTTTGACCATCCATGAAAATTTAAATGAATTGCCAAGGGCTTGACCTTGTTTCATCACAGCGTTGGAATAAATTAGGCCAGATCCACTGTTGACAGTCCTGGCTGGAGAGTTATTGATATTCATACGAGCAAGTATTGTGTGTGAGGTCCCAGCGTGAATGTCTCTCCACAGGCCTCCTCAGTCAAAGATTGTAGGCAAGTGGGGCACACTGTTCACTCCCACACTGAAGGGGAAATACCCCCCCTCTCACCTCTGATCCGCTCTCGTTTAAACAGCGAGCATATTATAATCAGGGCCTTTCCTGCGGTCATATGCAGTCAGCTGGTTTTTGAGCTTCGACACTCGACAGTTCATGTAGTAGAGCCTGATACTCATAGCTCTTCTATTCAAATCCATCTCTTATTTTGTTTCTTTACTTTGTTCTTACGTTTCTTTCTGGTGGTATCTCTGATCGAACACTCTCGGAAAGGATAAGGATTAGGGATGCACGATATTGGATTTTTTGCCGATATGCCGAAATTTTCCAACCCTTTTTGCCGATTTCGATACCGATACATAAGGCACATGTTTTTATCCACCTAATTGCAGAGAACATCAAGTCTCGCCTGTAGTGGAATTGATATCATGCCTACTCTTATTGAAGTGACCAAAACCTGCCATACTGCAGACATCTTGTACCCTTCTTCACGCTTGACGGAAGAGGCGTTGTACAAAAGGTCCCGTGTCTGATCACTCACGTTTCTGAGCGCACCTGAATGCAGCATCCCCCAGACACACAGCAGCAAGGGAGACATGCCCGGACTTGTTTACTGCACCTACTACGGAGACATCAGTGATCGCCGACAGACTCTTTTTATCATTCATGATTATGTAAATTCGTTTTGCACTGATGTTTATGTTAGACTCTGTTAGCGTCTGCTTTGGCAGCGAGTATTTTCGGCGTGTTTGATATCGCGTAGTCCGCTAAAATGGCGAGAATGTGAGCTGTTAGCTAGTTAAGAGTTGTGAAAGTTGTTAAACTTCTATTCATAGGCTCGAGTTTCTGTAACTTTTTAGTCTATATTGTTGATAACTTTGCGCAGGCAGTTAATGTTGTAGCATTAGGTCAAGCTTTTTTAGGGAATCATCAAGCATTAAGGCAGAATTAAAGCGTTGTTTTATTGGCGGAAAATATCAGCAGAAAAATCTGTCGATGCAGATATGTCACCAAGCTGCTGATATGTCACCAAGCCATAATGTGCCAGTACTGATGACATGCCGCTAATTTCGTGCATCCCTAATAAGGATGATTCATTCACTCAATAACCAAGTCTTGATGAAATAAAAACACTGTCTCTTTTTACGTCTGTTGAACTTCTGATGAATTAAAGCTTCTACAGAAAACCATCAAATGTCTCACATGGGTTTTACATGGGGGTTAATGACATCAATGTCCTCTACATGTCATGCAAACAGCTGGCACAGATGGATGATGAATGATTGAGCCCACTTGTCCATATTACGATCAATCATTTTAACACATGGAACACAGCTCTGGGCCACTGAGCTTTAAAGTGAAGGAGTCACAATGTAGCCAGATGAGATCTGGTCAAGAGGTTTCAGCTGTCCCACATTCTCTGATTTCTCTCAACCTCGGAAAAATATCTCCAAAGTCTCACTGCCAATTACTGACGTCCATCCATTAACAATATGGATAAAGCAGCCCTGAGACGTGCGAGGGATTTATTTCCGAGCAGAAGTGCAATGGGGTCCGGAGCGCCGGATTGCCATGGAGATCTGGTTTAACAACAGATTTGGACTGCCATTAGCACAGGTCATTAGGCAGAGCTTCTTCTGGGAGCAGGTGAGGTCATGAGAACACCACTAACCCCTGGACAACAGCCTGTTCAGTAACGTTAAATGGACGAGGATGTGGAACAAAAGCCGTTCTTCCAATCCTTCCACAGAGCCTAATCCCAAAAGCAAACAGGGACGAGGGAAAATCTTGCAGCTTTGAACCATCTTTGAAAATCTTTGTCAATGGGGAATCTTTGTGAGTTGAGCATCAATCACATTCACCTCATTTGATGCGCTCAGAGGGCCGAAAGGAAGTTATTTTTCAACTATTAGCAAGGTGATGAAATCCCGATTATTATTTTCATGCTTTATTTTAAAGGAAAAAGTTAACATCTCACACTTAACGAGCTTCCAATAGAAGGCGCCCTGGTTTTTATTCAGCTCTAATCACTTCTGTTAGACGTGAGCATAGTTCACTAACAGAGTTTTCAAATGAAAAATGATCCTGAAACGGCCCCTCTAAAATAAGAAAGATGGAAATATGAAGAGGGAGTGCTCTACGCAAACTGCTTCTCTTTGCAAAAGGCACTATCCCCTGTTCCTTTGAGGCTCGGCACAAAGGAGCCGAGGTCATTAGTTCAGCCTGTCTCAAACCCTCCTGAGCTAAGGATGGCAAGACATTCATCTGAAAGCACAATTACAAAAAAAAAAGAGTCTGTTCAGAAATTCAGAGCAGGGCAGGGCAGAGCAAAGTAGGATGGAAGAGAGAGAGAAAGGGGCCCTCGAGCCCAAGAGGTCTCCACAGACTGCCACACAGACTTTTCGGAGAGTCGCACACTGTGACAGCATGGGTTGGAGTCTGCATGGAGCTAGATGAGGAAAACTGTCTTGGAAAAATATCAAAGTCATCGAGACACAAGTTAGGCAATGAACAGCCAGTACTCTGTAACTCCTATGGGTGACGGAGGAGTCTTCTGCATAATAAGGGACACTTGAAGTACTCATTAAGATCACAGACAAAAGGATGTTAAAAAGGTATGAAAGCAAAACGGAAAACAGACAGAAGGAATGCGTCTGCACACTCCCGGCAGGTCACGCTGTAATTAGAAAAACAAGTGGCCTGCTGACCTCTCCAGCCAATGAACCACCATGACAGCCGCTATCGCCCCCTTCAAAGACCATCTGAAACAGCCTGGCATGTTGGCTGATAAACTGTTTTTTTCCTCCTCTTTGAAGTAGCAAGAGGAACTATTTGTTCATGGATATGGGGCTGGGATAAAGGGGGCGGAGGGGCTATAACTGATGTGTTGCTGTGCTGTAGATGACTTCACCCCCTGCTTCCATCGAGTCCTCATGTATTTGTTTGGCTGCTTGTCCGTTGTTGTGCAGACACTTCCAAGGTCACAGGCACAATCGATGCGGAGTGTATGAGAGCCAAATTAGGGTAATGGAGGAATGTCACCGGCGGCTACGGCAGACAGTAGCCCTCTGGAGTCCAAGAAGTGTTTATCCAAAATCTCAGGAAGAGCAGCGGCAGATTAGACCATTTGCTAGAGCATTTTTTTTCTCATACATGATTAATTGAATGAATGTCACAAACAAAACTATTATGAGCATATTTAAAGGAGAAATTCGCCCCTGGAAAAAGCCACTGTCAGTCAAAGCTGGTGTTCTCTGTAATCAATAGAAGCAATAATATTTGAAAATCAGCGCCATAGCTGTGGAGAAAGTTGTACAAACAGCTCGTGGTTTCGCCCATTCTACCTTCCTACAACACCCAGCATGCATTGCGCCCCTCCCTTTGAAAGGAGGGCCCCAGTGAGAGACGTTGGAGTGAAATACTATTGTTTGACTACAGGCAATGGATCAGAGAGTTACGGAATCTGAAATACGACGAGAATATACCAGTGGATCATCTAAAAAATCTTCAGGTCTGCAGTCTACATCTCAAACCTGACGACTTTGAACGAGACATGACATCGGGAGGCGGGCGTCCTAGATCGAGGAAGAGTAGTTTAGCAAGCTTCCTGGCCTCCATCAGATGATGCGTTTTACGTAGGTTTTCCAGGGTCCATTGGAGAAGCAGATAGCGTCCTCCAAAGGCACAGAGCGCAATTGAATTTCCTTTGTACCATTATGGCATTAGCTTCCCATAATAGCATGATAGGACTGTGGTTGGAAATCGGCACACTGGCCCTTTAAGTGTAAATAAGTACGATTAGGTGTGGCTGCATTTTGTTGAGCATATTCCTATTTTGATGCATCATATGTGATTGGAAAATTATGAGCTTCATAGCGTCCATGTTAAAGTAAAATGTAACCAGCGCTTCATGTTTGTTGTAAATCTCTCTGCAAACAGAAAACAGCGACAACATCTGTACGACCAGGTCCACAGCTTTCCCCGAGAGCCCTTATTATGCTTTTCAGAAGGAGAGACGGGGAGTGTCTAATGTGGATACACCTGAGGTTTGTGGGCGTATGTGTATGTTTGTGTGTACATGTGCATGAATGTGTGTGTGTGTGTGTGTGTGTTAGTGAAAGATGTGGTTTGAGCTACGCCCCGCTAATGGTTGCCTGCTGGCTGCACAGTGCTTTGATAGCCGTGTAGGTCTGTGCCTTGAATGGTCTCCTTTGTAGATCAGGTGCATTCTTTTCTCCACCGTTTTAAATCCTTCCACAACTGTCTGGACATGGAAATCTGGATAAACATGACCGGGAGCAAAAATAGCAAACATGGGCTGAGAGGATTTTTCTCGATTATCAGCATAGCTTTCTTTAAATTAACATTAGAAGGGCATTCGATGGTAAACTCGATATAACCTTTGACGTGATTTTTAGTGAGAGCATTTGTCGCAGAGTTCTTTCAGTACTAAGTGTTTTCCAAAAGGAAAACCATGAGCTGATGATAAAGGAGTCAGTGGTTCTGGTCTGAACACTAGTTATTATGGTTAATCAAAGGATGTCAATAATGTCTCTTGAGGTTTCTTGCCTCTCTCTCTGTCTCTGGCGCTCTCTATGTGTGTGTATGTATGTGAGGGGGATAACATGGAGTCTGTCTTCCTGTCCCGTACAGGTCACACACTTCATGTAATCTGCGGTCTAGACGTCTTGTGGTTGACTGTGTGCATCTTAGTTGTCTGTCTCGTCTCAGCGCTCGTATGTATATCTTGCTCTCACCTGGAGCACATGCTTACCATCCGCTTTAGAGCAGCTTTCCTAATAAAAGAAAACGCTCAAAACTTCCACCCACATCGGAAGAACGCATTGAGGGAGTTTTTTTCTTGAAGTTCCCTAACAAGCCACAGGACAAGGAGGGAGCGTGTCTCAAAATGGCTGCGGTAGATATTGCTGGAGGGGAGGCTGCCACCCAGCTGTTGGCGGGGAAGACGCAGGCGAACATCGGCGCTTTGACACTGGAACATGTGGGCAGACTCTGCACTGAGTGGTGTTTGTAAATGTCTGAGGGGAGGGTCGGCCAACATGTGGGTGAGAGGGTTCACTGTGATCCTGAACCTGGTTTGGTATTTTGGAAGGCTGCACCTAACCAGAAAATGCCACACACCTGGAAAAGAAGGCGCTACACTCATATTAGCGACATAAAGCAAATGCTAGTTGGATGAACATTTCTGACGCCAAAGTGGTAGACACACACGACAAAGATGATTATTTCTTGGCAACAAAGGCCTGTAATAAATGCTGTTTGAGCTGCACTTACTGTCAAAACCGAGATGTCCCATGATATATTACTTTTACTGAGACAAACATAATGAGCATAATTGTACATTTGCACAACAACCAACAAAACAAGGCTTTTATTTGGACAAATAAACGTTCTTCAAAAACCTGTTTTTCCGTTTGAACAAATAACTGCTGAACCACCTGTGGTTATTGTTTATTGAAGGAAGTCTTCCCATAACAGTAAAAATTCCTCTCGGTAAACCCCTGAGGGCATCTGAGAAGAGAAAGAATAGAGACGACGGGGAAGGAATCTCTGCAATGTCAGCTGCAATATTCAACATAGACAACAAAAGAGAGAACACAGAAATCAGGGAGGTGATTTCTGCTGCTTTGTTCAGCCTGATTAAAGCACAATAAACACAACAGCAGGAATGAGTGCTTCAAAAATATTAGTGTCTTCATCAACACCTCACTGACAGGCTCAAGAAAAACATAGCATTATAAGCTTTACAAAGGAAGTATTTATTGTGAGGCGTTTGTGTCCACCCCTCAAGGAAATCTAGCATTAAAGGTTGACCTTTGAACTCTATCATCAATATGGTGCTTTGGATTTGAAGCTCAAATCCTACAAAAAAAAGTTCAGCTTTTGTAACCAATTTGCTGTCGTCTGACCCTTAGCAACAAATCACTGCTTCATGTCAAAACACCCGAGGAACTCACAGAAAGTGCAGCGACGGCCTGTACCAGTCACCGCCACAGCTGAGGCAACAGCATGCGGTGCTTAATGGCCTCTCTCTCGCACACATTTACACACGCCGTTAGGTTGTGTATGGGTCCTCTACCTCACGAACATTCCCGTCATCTTTCACTTTATCCTCCTAAAATCTAAATGAGGTTGCTCCTAATTTAAAAATGGCATAAAAGATTTTAAATTTCTGCAAGGCAGCAAACCAATATCACATTACGGTCTTCTAAGTCTGCATATCCTGAGTTGTTTCTCATTATTTTTAATAGTCAGAAGAGAAAAAGCACCCCCTGCTGTGGGAGACCTTTATGATGATACAAGTAAAACAGCCACATAATCACTCGTCATCTGCAAGCTATGCTGCATTTGAAAAGCACAGAAAAATATGGTGTCATTGCTGTCAGCATGCAATAAAGGACAATTACTGTCCCTGAGAATTCACTGCGGGATTGACCCCCATTTATTGTTCTGGCCGGTCGACAAGAGGACTGCTGCCTCCCGTCCAGCCAGGTGCACGAGTGGCTTCTGTCCCCCTCACTGCCAAACAAACCGAGAGAAGCCCTGCCAACTGGTGCTGGTGGCATATCTGTTTGTGTGTGTGTTGGGGGTTGGAAGAAAGAAAAAAACAGCTGAAACTGTTATCAGCCACAAAGAGCGCGCGGCAATGCATGCTAGTGTGATTAACACTGCGTCACCCACAACAGACAGACAACTGTCTGGCAGCTGCCACACAGAGTGGTTAGCCCTAGTTGGTGGGCCCTCAGAGGCCTACGCAGTCACACTCGGCAATTAGAGCGGAGTCAGAAATGCTGCTTTTCTGGGTGACATCATGAACAGATACTGGCTGACAATGCTCCCAGGACTGCAGCGACAGTAAGAGGCAGAACACTTTACTTAAGCTTACTTAAGTTTTTTAATGGTAGCCTCTGAAGTAAAAGACTAGAGACAGCCAAAAGACCACTTTAGCTGAAAGTGGATTAAACATTGGTGGAAAAAGCAGACTTGTACTCAGAGTCGCACGTGTTTCCACCAAGGGGATGTAAAGAGGCTTCAAGTTTAGTTTCACTTTCACCAATAAAACTTCAACACAGCCAGAATCTAGGGATGCAACTATTGATAACCCTGTAATCAAATCAAGCCAATATTCACTCCCGTATACTTACACAGGCTGGTATAAGAACCATGCAAGTTAAACATAGGCACTGTGGACTGGCACGACCCTATCTGACAAGAGTGACATATCAAAAGATAGTAAGTGGTGTCTTAGGAACTCTGTGGGTGCACCCAGGGAAGAATCACCGCCATGCACAGGGTATCTTCTGTCTATAATCATTATAGGGTTACGTATATTACTTCAGAGCTCTGTTGTAGAAAAATGTTTGCAAAACAGGATGCAACAGATCCACACACGGTCCCAAAACAGCTCCATCAACTTAGAGCAAGTAATTTGTTTTGCAGTGAACTACAAAGCAGACACTGCTGTGAGTTAATAGGAAGCCATAGGTGAAACTCGCAGTAAAATAAGGGGCCTCTATCCTCAAAGAGAACACCAATTAAAACACGGTTTGATTCTTTACAATATAATCATCTTCTTGTGCCTTGGGGTCCCAGATCTATTAACTCCAGTGAGGCCTGCTTGCAATGTAACCTCTCTCGGAGAATGTTGACATCAAAGTCAGCAACCCACAGCAAACTCGCATCCCACTTGTGGAACGGCAGACCATAAAAACGAGTACTTAAAAGGGATTAAAAGGGCCAATTCCTCACAGATTCCTTACAGACTGAGTCTAGAAGAGGGGGAAGGAGGAGAAGGAGGAGGAAGGATCGAGGAGGAGCACATGATGGAGAGACTAAATTAGCAAGCTGTGTGTTTTTGTGGTCTTGGCATTGGGGAGATCCCAAAGGAGAGCTAATGACTGTAGCGGTATCTGGCATAGGGGCCAAGTTTCCTTGACTGCTTTAAAGTTGCCTCCAGTCCACAGCCACCATGTCATGAGCAGCATATGCTGAGCTATCTTGCAATTATACCATTATCAAGGTCTTTCCTCCAACTGATTTCCATTATATGTTGCTGAGCAGATTTTAGAGGAACTTTGTCCCTCTCATCCTTGAGAAGAAAGGAGAGTATGTAAAGTCTGACTTACAAGAATAAGGGACCCACCAATTTTAGACCAATACTCAGTACTCACAAGGCTGCTTTCTTTAAGTAATAACTTTTTTAACTCTAACTCTTGGGGACAAGCTGTTAGATGACATGTTTTTCATTAACTCCAAGCACTTGTGTGAAAATCTGCACATCGGTCCAATAATATCGGCCGAAAAGGGGTGCTTATTTTAGGATATGCTCCAGTCTGCTGTGTGCTAAGAAAACCGCAGTGGCAAATTATTATATGACATTAAAGCACAGCATAATGTGTAAGATTATGCAGCTTTTATATTTGATACAATAAAGTAAATACACAGAGGCAAACCTAAGACAAAAGACAACGTATTTTTGCTTAACTTGCAAAAAAAAAACATTGTTTAATGCTCTTTGAGACATCGATTTGCAGCTTGTGTGGGCAGCTGCAGATTGACATTCACAGCTATGCGGCTTTCCTGCATCAATTGTGTTTGTATATGAGACTCGAGCTGCCAGGCATTCGCGCCGTAGTGATGTCACGAATGACTGGGTGGCTCAACAGGTCCACGCATCGCAGGTAAGAGCTATTCTGTGTTGGTCAGGGCTTTCCCCGTACGTTACCGACGACAAGAGCTAGCTAACGTTAGCAGCGCTACTGACCAGCCAGGACCGACACTCCTTGCTGGAGCTGTGTACAACAGAAGGCGGAAATGGTGCACGGCAGACAATGAATGCAGCGGGTTTGCTGTGTGCAAACTGGCTGATGTTGAACATTTACTTAGGAAAAAAGAAACGTTTATATAAATAGATTTTTTGGGAAGTTTTGTAGAAATTAAGAACTGTGGTTCTGACATGAAACGTTTTATTTTTCAGAACCCCTACCATCAGATACATCGGTCGAATGCAAGCAGGACAGTAAGAAGCAATTTGTTTGACCAATAAATATAACTTTCCTTCATCAGCACAAAACAAAATACACCAAGAACTAAGAAATACCAACTGTCAGGTATGAAACAGAGCTGAGACTACCAAAAATGTAACTGCTGCTGTACGATCCAATTTTACACGGCAGAAAGAAAGAAGCACACAAAAGAAAGTACATCAAAAACTCCCATGCACAAGACATTTAATTTTAAAACAACTTTCTGTCCCAAACCATTTGGGATCAAAATGAAATCTTCATTTGAGCCTCGCAGAAGGTGCACTGAATATTTTATGTGCAATATGGAACCATCTTGTCTCAGAGACCATTAAACACAGTGCAGTGTACCCAATTTCATTAACACGGGCCTCTATCTGTGTTACAAACCACATCTCAGATCCCAGGAAGGACCTGACTTTACACACGAATTTTCCCTCCTCAAGGACAGCAGACAAGTAATCACAGGGTGGCACCATGTGCAATTCAATCAACGTAACTACATGAGTAACTTCTTGTTATTACAGGCTATTGCAGATGATTTTCCAACAATCTCAACACTTCATGAGTCTGACCTTTAAAAACTCTTAAGGCCTGAAAATGCAGTTTAGATTTGTTCCCCATGCAGGAACAACAGAAGGACAAAGTGACCACTGCTAGCTGTTATATATCTCTGTGACCTCTCGTCTGTCCTAAGAGCCCTAAACAACAGATAGGAGTGGCCAGATTTTATTGTCCCAGCATGAGAAAGGGAGACAGAGCTGCTTTAGCTTGATGGATGGGGTCCAACTGGGAGAGTAAGGCTGGGATAAAGGAGCTGTATCCCGCCATAAAACTCTGCTGCTCCCAGCCTTCACGTACACAGAAACCTCCTGTGTTTAAGTATATATGTGTGTGCGGGGGTGAGGGTGTGTATGTCTGTGTTATCAGAGTGATTCATACATGTAAGACGGGTTACAACAACTTGATATAAAGCAATACAAGCCTACAATACAACTCTCTGTAATGTACTTTTGGAGAGCAATAAAGGTGAACGATGCCTTTTAGCGCTGACTGTTGAGTGAAACACAACAGACAAAGACAGAAAGAGCAAGGCTGTGGGACATGTATCTACTGTATACAGTGACTGTTTGAACCAGACTACCTGTTAAAACCAGCCCCGAGGTGGTAAATCAAGTCCGGGCTGGTGGATGCACTGTAAGCACAAATGGCTATTTGCTATGTCAAGACAGATCATTGGAGGGAGCCATTGTATGAACAAGAGACTAGCCTACAATGTATTATAGAGGGTGAGTCATGTTTAGTCATGTTGGAAAAAAATAGAGATTTCCAAAAGGGAAAAGAAAACATCTGTTATGACACAATGGCTGGGTTGTCTTTACAGTCAAAATAAAGTTAACAGAACTGGAAGGTTATAAATGGATCAATGGCTGTTGGCATGGTGCTGTCTGCGGCTGTATCCCCTTCGGCATAGATTGAGACTGCACAGTGAAAAAGTTGCTCCACATTATTCCTACACAGACTGTTAAGGACCGTACATTACAGCAACAGCCTTCCTTCAAGTGTTGCATTCTGGGACTTTTGTAAATGGCTGTGTAAAGCTACATATTTTTAAAAAACGGCCAATAACTTTTGCATGTATATACCGTGTCAAATGCTTTATTTAAGCTCCACCTGAGTTATGGTGGAAGTGCTTACAGTGTTGTATAAACTAAGCCCTCGAGGGATTAATTTTCAAGCAACACAACCACCACTATTTAGTCACACTACCTGCATATATTCACTCCACGGCCTTCAGTTTTATACAATGTTTTTTAGATTTGTTTAGGGTAAGTAGCTAACTTGACCCGTGTTTTACTTTATTTCTTGTGTGCAAACATCTTTTGAAGCTCTTACTGTATTTACTTTAGTGTCTTCACTTAGACCCACATAGCTCTCTTTAAAGAAAATAGATCACAAATAACCCTTTTTCCCACCAAAATTTGGGCATTAACGCGGGTTTTTTAAACCCGGGAAGACCCGCTAATAAATACCGATTGTCTCTTTTAACATTGCCAGTGGAGTATAATCCTTTCGGTCTCTTTTCTGCTGCGTCACCGTGTGACATCACAAACGCGCCGGGGACAGGGTTAGTAAATAGTACGCACAGAGAACTTACATTATACTCTTCGGTAAGCAGCATGGAGGCCAGTGAAGATGATACAGTGGTTAGGTCTTTATTGCATCTATTACTCATTCAGTCTGTTTATAAAACTCGGCGCCGACAAGTTTGGAACAAAGTTCAAGCGCTGCTTGGACAGAGATGGGAGTATTTTGTTGCTGTGTGCGTCATAGCATTGCGCCGGAAAGGGAGCGGAGATTAGCGTGTCGACCCGGGTTTTGTGTTCCCATCATTGCTGATCGGAGCCGAGCCGATAATTACCCGTGTCAACTGCAGAGTAATTTAACCCGGGTCTGAATGGCCATTGTAGTCTTCTTCACTAAGCAAAAAAGCTGGGTGTTAGCGGGTTTTTTGACCAGTGGGAAAGGGGCTAAAGAGAGGTGATGAGGCAAAATTATTGGCCATATATATTCAGGGAAAAGCTGCAGATCATGGGTTAATGACACACTTAAGTGCAAACTTCTGATTTAGCATGGCTTTTGTGCTTTCATCTCAACTTTCCCTTCACTTTACTCCTTTCAGGCTTCACATTCTGAATCCTTACTATGAAGTTTCCATGATTTTATGAGCACTGGCAAAAAAAAGATGATCAGAAGTGTTTATACATCTGCCTCTTAAACAGTATTTGTGTGTAAGCCTTTGGGGTCTGGAGGTATTTGTTCCATAAAACCTAACGTTCTGTTTATTCTCCTGATCTTCCACATACCTGAATCTTTCTTGCTCCCCTTGCCTCCATCTCTGTTCTTCTTCAGCACAGCCTTAAACATGGTGAGATTCTTGGAATCCTCTTTGTAGGGCCCCTGGGAAAAAGGAAACCAAAAGAAAAATCAGTCGCTTACTGCCACGCAGAGACAACAGAAATTCATGTATTGCAGTGCATGCAAAACCATGGAATTATTCCAACAACAACAACAGATCTCTTTCTATTCATGGGATAGGACAGAGGCCATTTCCTCAATTCACCTGCAAGAAGGAAACACCTAATCCTACTCATCTTTTTTTTTTACCCAGAACTATGTAAACAATACAAAATGTCCTCCAAAAGCTAACATTGCAAAGGCAAAACAGTGTACATCCGCATTTCATACTGCTGAGCTGGCACCCGCCTGAGAGTTTTCCCACAGCACTCCCAATCCTGCAGGTCATCAGTGGAGGGGCGCATGGAAAGAATGCTCTAATATTTAAACAGAAAAGGACAAGTTCTGCTATCTTGTTATGCAGGAAAACACTCTGTCAAATACCCAGAATTCCACATGTAATTGATGCTATGAGGCTGAACTTGGGTGTTTGCAACTGCTTTCTATGGGTTTTGCCGAGTTGGTGTGCATTTTGAATCCTCAGAGTTAAATGGTAGAAAATGAACTCAAGTCCAGGCAGCAGATTCCTGGATGTGCTTGTTTACTTTGGGATTATTTATAGTTTTATGTTGCTGGACAATGGTAAAAACCAATCTAACTAAACACAGCAGCAGCTACAACAGTTAATTGTGTGGGAGTTTTGGTTTCTAACCCTCTAAAGACATTGTAGTCTGCTACAGGGTACGCTACTGTATTATTAGCAGCAGAGAAATCTATCCAATGAAGAGAAAAGAATGTTTTCAACCAAATAAGGGTATGCTTTCTGCAAACAAAACACACAGTCCTTGCAGAAGCCAGGCTCTTAATACCTAGGTCCTCTTTCTGCTGCAGTAAGAGAGGCTATCGATCCGCCCCATTTCATCCTTTATGGTGTCAGGAGAAACATTGTGAGGCAGAGCATCCACTGAATCGGTTAGGGGAGGTGGAGGTATAGGGGGGGGGAAATCCCTGATGAGCTTCTACATCTCAGCTCAACCTTGACTGGTCAAAAAAGCTTTGAACCTTCATGGGGTTTCACTCAGCCAAGCCAAACTCTAAATCATGATTTTAAATGCTGTTTCAAGGTAGCACATGAATACTGCATCTGTGTTCGTTTTGAAGCAGGCAGGAAAACACTAGGCTACATCTAGCGGAATCAATCCACCATCCTTTCTCTTGAGATTAATGTACAGTCCTAGTTTCTCCAGAAAATAACTGATTTCATTGGAGAAAAAAAACTCAGGCACTACCACAATCAGATTAGCTAACTATGGTGCTGCCTTTGTCAAGCAGCAGCTTGTCTCTTAACTCAAAGCTACTCAAAAAGTCAAGTGCCTTGATCTTGCCTTTGAGACACTTGATCTTGAGTATAAGGCTTTCAGAACAATAATGATTAAAGTTCAAATGAAATCAAAGAGATGCTTTATACATGACAAATGTCTTGCACAGATTGTTACATATAACCAACAAATATAACAGTAGTAACTCATAATAGTACAAACAAAATTCATGATCCATTATGCGTTTAGTTTTTGCGTTAAATCATTTTTATGTGCGTCCCCCTTGACCCAGAGGACCTATAAGCTAGCTAGTGATTATTGGTTGCCACTGTGTTTGAATGTTGTCTCCTTCAGCGCTCTTGGCTACCGAAAACGCCACTATCAATATCAGCAACAAGGCCCCTACCTAGCTTCCTGGTTTTAAAGGAAACCCATACAAGCAGAATCAAACAGCAACTGTTCAATGGGAACTTTGAGAGTCCCAATTGACTTAAGTAGCCTGATCCATCGCACTGAAATCTGGGCCCAAGTCAGCCCACTTGGAAACATCCCATCTTTGGATTTCACCAAGCCTATTAAATGTTAAACTTGTGGCAGTTACTAGAGTCAGCTGAAAGCTGCCTCGCTGTGCTGTTTAGCTACTCATGACACATCCACTTGCTTTTGGGCAGCTCAAAACTAATTTCCTGCAGCCCTTGTCTTCCAAGATTATATTTCTCAATGATTAAAACAGCGTCTGAGCTAGAAGAAAAGGGTCTCATACACATTCTTTGATTTAATACTACTTTCACACAGGCATACAGTATCATTACACAGGATAAACATAGACATTACTCAAAGTTACAGGTCTGAGAGGGCTACTCTAAAGGCTACAAATGTCTTTCATGTTCTTGTATAATCCAAATAACAATGTGCACAGCAACAACCAGTTATGACTATCAAGCAGAGCAACTTTTAAGTAAGTTGTAGCTTTTACTGCTAACTAAATCAAACTTAGCATGTTCTCAGGCTGCTGCCAGCAAGTCACAGAGCAGTTCTACAACTCTGGTGATGTCATTTTATGATGCTAACAAGTCACAGTGAGGTGAGACAGGACCTAAAATACCTCAGATTCAAATGTAAACAACTAGCATATGCCACCTAGAAGTTAAACAACCACATCTAGTAACATCCGTTTATAAAAACTACTACACAACAAGTATGTGAGTAAGATTTTGATTAAAATATTGATCAAAATACAGTCAGGGGAATTTAATGTCAAGCACAAAGCTGGAACTGGATCCTGTTTCAAGCTCAAGAATGCGCAGGTGTCTGAACCTAATCCTTGGGTGCTTATAATCCTGATAACAAAGAGCATGACAGCAAGGCAAGTACCAGGTGTGCAGCAGGAGAGCATAGTTTAATTTGTTAGCCTTGTCAGTGTAACTGCTGAGTGCGGCGTGGGAGCTAGCTGCTCATCTCAACAGTAACAATAAACATCACCCAGGTTAACCCAAAGGAAAGGAGAAACGCCCTCTTGAAGCTCCGAAAGCCAACATGACAAATTCCTTCCATCTCCCCTCCCCCATCACAGTCACCAGATGCACACAACCAGTGCCCACTGTGGGAGTGAGACACCACTTGTTAAGTCATCATCTACAGTCGTCACTCTTTAGCCTGAGGAGGTATGACTACATCAGCCATTTTTATCCAAAGTGAGGTAATTCAGCCCTGAATATTACTTGAATGAAAACCAAACACGTGACAGTGTTGTCAGTATAACCGATTTAACAGTGAGATCATAACTTGCAGTGGATTTTAAATACACTAAGAATATAGAGACAGATACATTCTTGCCAACTGAATAGACAGCTGTTGCACTAGATTGCAATAGTCACAGATAAAGATGACGTTATCGTACAGATGTCTGGAAGAGGTGCAACAACATTTTTCCATCAGTCACCAGATACCTTGAAGGTACATTAAGTAATAGTTAGTAGCTCCTTGCACATATTAACCATAAAATATAACTAAAAAGTATAAGTGAGGTTTTGCAGGTGTTGCCTTTTAAAAGGTCAGAACATGTGTGTATATGTTGTTAGGTCCCACGCCCTCTGAACCACTGACTGTGTGCTATGCAGCTTTGTCGCTCCAAAACTATAGCAAACATTGTTGCAGAATTTAAACTATATATAAAATGTCATTGTCTTATACGCAAGGAACCTCTGTTGTGGTAACAAACACAAATCACTTAAGATCGCAAGCGGGTGAATGCTTTTGATGCAACACTGCATCTGACATTTGAAGCTGTCATTTTACAAACACCAAGTGTAGCTATACCATGAAATAACAGCTTTTATAATAGTGGGTATCAGTTACTTTAAAGTAAGAATTACTCTAAATAACATGGTTACACAATGCGTTCATGCCTGCAGAGACAAGCCATTATACTTGATGAGTATCTTCATAAAGTCATGAGGACTATATGTGTTGATGGTGCCTAAGACTTCGGCTGTTTATTGGGGGTAGATTCCAGAGCGGTGGCCCCACGATTTACTTCAAACACAGCTACGCTTAAGCTGTAGTCGGGATATAATTGTGACCTTTCTATGAAAGTCTCCTCAGAGAGGAGCTATGGACTGCATGGTATGCAGCAAGACGGGCATCGAGATTCCTCAAGCCCTCAAAGTCAGGTCCATCCTGAGTGCTTTTAAGCTGTGTTTGGATATCAGCCTCAAAGCATGGGGCCTTACAAGGGGCCTCTCGATATTAAAACAGAGCAGTGAAATTCCCACAGTGTCTCACAGGTCTTTGTGGACACACACTGGCTGAATGGACCAAAAAGACTCTTAATAATGACATTTGCTTCGTGCAAGACAACTCAAGAATAAGCAGAACCCCGAGAGAAACAGCAGATTATTGTGCTTATGGTACTACCTCTTTATTTATCTCACAAAACCAACTTGTGTTCTCTAAAGTCCTCAACAGGCTTCAAGAGGCTCAAGGCAACAACAGCAATAATCACCAAAGACCCTATCAGTGTTTTGGGCAATAATATGTAGTATAAAGGATACCCCCCACTGCTAGCATTGTCCACCTGGCATATGTCAGCTGTATGACCTTCACACGTGGACCGTCTGTTACAGCTCAAGGCAACAATGAAAAGAACTTCTATCTAGGATACAATGCCGAGACAGTTTCCTTTCACACAAGAGAAATTGGAAACCAAGGTGTTTAAGGGGTGCCTCGGGTTATCAACATGTATGTTTTTCCAGGTCACTCCTGGCTTGATAGAGTTCAAATCCATGCAGGCTGTGAGGGAGAAAAGATCCTCACCTGCACAATGCTGGTGTGACATGTGGCTAATGGGGCCATGTAGCTATACCACAGTCACCTGAGAAGTTGGCTATATATGGAACGGAAATGGGATTGTTTGACCCAATTGCCTCTGGCGGGGAAGCATTTCACATACAGTTAGAACCTGCTTTGTCCTCGGTTAGATGGAACACAATAGAGTGCACCCTTAAGCTCAGATCAGCTCCACCACTTCTCCAAGATTGCAGTTATTTTCCACCCTGTGCGTTCATCTCTTGTTTAAACGCCCCGCCAGCTCCTTTCCTCGTCTGATTCTACATGAATGATCACTCTCAGATTTCCGCCCTGTTCTCATAGCAACATGGGAATTCTCACCACTGGCTGACCTTCACGTTGGTTTATCAAACACCGCCTAGAAGTGATCGGATATTTTAAGATCCTCCTGTGAACTCCATAATTATCTGTTCTTTTGTTGTGCGTTCAGTGAGTGCAGGAAACAGGCCCGGCCTGGACGGTGAGTTCAAGTGGTCGATAAACAATAGGAAGTTGGCTAACAAAACTTTGAGGGAGGAAGTGTTGGGAGTAGGTACGGAGGACGGCACAGTCTCTGTGTCGGCCATTGTAAGCAAAGGTTGTTATTCACACTAACATGAGTGGAAGGGAAATAACAATAGAACAGACATTTTTTTGTCACTAGTCTACCGGTTTGACTCAAGGGCTTCCTGAGCTGCCCTCCACCTTCTAACCAATGAGAGGAGGCCTTTATCCTATAATGGGCAGAAAAATATTTAATAGTTGTTCAGCCACAGCTGCAAAAGAATATGCATTTAACACTGTGTTGGTAAAGTCTAATGAAGGCAATTGAGTGTACAGCACAAGTCTTTCATTCTTTTAGGGAACCTTTGAATTTAAATTAGCGGCATGTGTAAGCAATACAGGACGTCTGGCAAACAGCCCCCTGATGCTTGAGTTTTATTTTGGGGGCTTTTTTGCCTTTAATTGACAGGACAGCTGAAGATAGACAGGAAATAGAGAGTGGGGGATGACATGCACCAAATGATCGGCAGACTGGGAGTCGAACCTGCGATCACTGCGGCGAGGACTATGGCCTCCGTACATGGGGCGCCCGCTCTACCAACTGAGCTAAACCAGCGCCCCGATGCCTGAGTTTTCAAAGTAATATGAGAAAGATAACAGAGCTCAAAGGAGGCCAAAGTATCTGACCTAAATTGTCCACAATCTTAGAAACACATGCCATATGCTTATTGCCTCAAGTAACATGCCTCAAGGCCTTAGAAATGACTATTCCACAACATTCAGCAAAGCTAACTCCAACCAGAGCCACAGGGGCCTTAAGAATGTACTACCTTGGAAGCAGTAACATGGTTCCTGCAGTTGAAATGCAGAGTTCCTAGAGAGGTTGTTGCTTCTACAAAAGTTCCTGCACAGATGAACATGTAGCTGGCTAATTTGAGAATATAAGACATTCCAGGGGCAAACTATTTAAAATTAAATGATGAGAAAAGAGGCTGATATTCACCTGCAGACAGCTCGGATTATTGACCTTTACCGTGTGGGAATTTACATCGTCTTCATCACAGACGCTGGCATTTTAAAGTTGTAGCTTGGGGCAAGGCCAGCTAGTTTCTTAGCGAGGAGGCCGAGCCACATGGCTCAGTGTGAAATTAAAAAGGATAACAAGTCTGATCTACTCATTACAATGCCATGGGAAAAGCACTTTCATTTTGGGAAGATTGACTCTCCCTCTGAGGCCACTTGTCCTTGATCTTCTAATATGACTGATGAATAACTCCAGACACCGGCTACATGCTGGCTCAGCAGTGACAACAGGAAAACCTTTGTCTTTTTTTATCCCTGCAGTGTTTCTGCAGAAGTGTCTGTGCATGTTTCAGAGGGCGATCATTGCTCTAAATTTACAGTTACACCCCGGGCTCTGGAAACTGCCTAAACCTGAACTAAGGTGTAGGAATCAGTCAAAATGAAATAAATATCACACTTTCACTGCTGCACAGATTAAATTCAAACATATAACCTACATAAATTCAGCGTGACAGCACAGTGTAACGTGGATTTATGGATGAGTTATGGATGCCTTCCAAGCTTTTATAAATCAGTTTCTTTGCTGTCATATTTGTTTGAAGTCTTTCCACAGTAATTACACACCGACTACCCCCCTTTTTCTGTCATCATCATCAGCCAGCAACAGATCTAACTGCACGCTGAGTAACAACAATCATCTCATCAAATCCACAGTCATTAACTCCTGCTATCACTGCTGATTAAACTTTATCACTCTATTACCAATTTGCAGAAGCAATCAAGTAAGTGTTAATGAACATCTGGAGAAGGAATAAATAAAGCCAGACCACTGTTGCTTACACTCAGTTTGACATTTGCCTCCCAGTGAGCCTGGTATTTGATTACGGGTAAAACATTAACAAGTGGTGTTTAAAGTCTACAGGAAGTTCCTGCAAACACTTTGTAGGTCAGAGAGTCACATAAAAATGAATCAGCATCCTCGATGATTTGAGATTTATAGGATTCCAGCAAAATGGAGGACTTTTATACACATTTAATGAAACACTGTGCCAAGTGAGTAAGCCAGGATTTCAGCCAGTGGACATTCAACAGGTCTGCAGACCAAAGAGCACTTTACAGATAAGATGCCATTATCACTTGTCAACTTTGAGTACAGGTTTATTCTTAGCCTGTCACTCTTAAGCTTCACTGAGTGGACTTAGAAGATCTTTGAGTGAATTTAAGAAAGTGAATATCACAGCAAATTAATTGATGTGGACTTTTTATGTCATAACTGCACATCAGGGGGACTACTGGCCTTAATCAGACGCAGTTATAGCCAACACAGATAAAAATAGACATATCTGCCAGAGACAAATGCAAATAAGATTTGTCTTTAAGTGCATTGACAGGTGAGAATCTAGTAATCTAAGATCCCCCAGTACCAACGTATGCCCTCAAAAGACTTTGAGAATTGCTTGATGGCTTTGCTCATTGGAGAAACCCACAATGCCTAAGTGTGGTGGTGTTACGATGATGATGTCGCTATATTTTTAGCGAGGAAAAACTCTTTTTTAAATCAAAAACCACAGGAAGAAAGTCACATTCATACAGGGATCGAAGGCCTTGAATTCGCTTGCATTAGGGCATAAAGTTAAAGTCATCCTATTCAATGGCATTTAAGAGAATCTGAATCCAAATCAGAATCTGTCTGTGTGCAGAAAGATAAATACACATTTAATGCAGAAACAGAAGGCTTTTTTCCTCAGCTGTCAAAGCTAAAATAACTATTAAACAGTGAAAAGAACAGTAATCTGCTTTACCATTTTTCCAAATCTACAAAATACTGACAAAATGAATGCCTTATAAAATACCTAGTCACAATCTACATTTCACAATCTTGGTATGTCTGAGGCGCTCTGTATCTCTACATCTCTGCATTTCTCTGTCGGTCTCTGGGGCTTTCAAAAAAGGCTTGACAAAAATGTAAATCAGTAACAGCTGTTACCAAGAAACACTTCCAAACACACACGTGCTGCTGAATGATATGCACATGCAAGAGAGCGCGCCCATATGCACATGCATAGAGCTTGCTCACCTTGACTTTCAACTCATACCACAGAAAACTTCCAGTTTTATGTTGAATTAATTATTTGTATAAACATTATCAGTAATGTAAAAAGGTAACTGAATATGCATGAATGTCATTCTGTAACGTCTAGATGACTTGAGGTGGAGATGTGGTAATTAAGTGGTTAAGGCAAGAATTGTGATGCAGATTGTCACGAGCCTTTAAGAAACTTCAGCTAATCCAATGACACAATGCAACTTTGCCAGCAGGCCTGTGTATGATCCTTCATCCCAATGCTGAAAATGCAACATTATTTCTTAACCTGATGGTAACAGTGACATGACAACTGAGCTTTGTTACAGTTCCAGGAGCTCAGGGGTAAATGCTTCAGCTATAACACATTTATTTCAAAACATGCCATAAAGCCACCTCAGTGATTTTTCATTGGGAAAATGCCCTTGCCATGATATCAGCATTACATGCCACCCAAAGACCTACCAGAGTCTTGACTGTTAACTTTTATATGAGCCCTAACAACTAAATCAAAAAAGGAAAATGCAGAGGAGTTAATTTCCTACAAGCACCTGAAGAGTGTCATGGGGCATTACATTGGTGCTTATATTTGTGGTCAGGCTTAGCTTGTGGTATCAAGTTTCCTGGATTCCCAAATCCAAAAAAACCCACACTACAGCATTGAGGATTTATTTAAGAGCTATCTTGGTCAGGCAGTATGCTGACTTGAGGTCCTGAACCCAACAAATCTCTAAAATTATGTATTTCCTATTGGAACCATGTGCTTCGCCAATCAGTAGCCTCTTTCAAAAGTACAAAATCATCATGAACAGCTCAGTGTGTGCTGTCTGTCAGGTCACTGGCTCCAATAACTTTCCCTCCTCAGCCATAACAATGTGACTCTGATGCCAGCATCTGTTACTGGCCAACTGGCTGGGGACCATGGGAACCGGGCTCTGAGAGACTGGGAGGCAGACCCTTGTGGCTCTTTCAATAAGACGAGTGCTCTGTAGTGCAAACATCTCATAACCCTGCAGTCGGTAGACAATTGGGGTAGGTCTAGCCGTGGTGTAGAGGCATGCAAATTCACGGTAATAGTTCCATAATGAGCGTAAAATTGCCTGAAATCATGTTAGAAAGTTCATTTTGACTCTCTCCAGGCTAACTTGCAGACAGCATGAGTGTCAGCAGTAAAGCCTGTTATACCTGTTGGGTTAAAAAAGGAAAATCAACATTGTATTGGAATGGAATTGCCCTTGAAGCTACATTAAGACAAGCCCCTCTGCAGGGGAAACAGCAAATATTGTGGCAGGTTCTGTCAGGGAAAAAACGCCAAGAGGTTATGAGCTTATGAAGACTTCATCATACTTTTTCAAAGAGCACACCGAATCGATGACTTCATGTTCACACAATGATCAAAGCTGCATCCTGACATTTACAAGCTTTTCCTCAGAAGGGGAAAACAGAGCTTTGATTTTCAAGGCACCTGGCAGACTTACAAGGGGATTCCTACACTGAAAACTTGCTGAAAACAGCAAACAGCATATAAAGCCAGTGGTCAAACATCAATGACTCAATCTATGTGGGCGGAAAAGATTACAATCCTACTTTAGCCTTAAGCCTGCTGCTATATCTGGTTTTGGGTTCTGGTTTGAAAACCACCGCATCCAATCACAAAACTACAGACTAGCATTAGCATCAAACAAGACCACACAGTTATAAGAAAAGTAATGAACCTTTCTTTGGAAAACATCTGCATCATAGTCAGGAGGATGTAACTTTACACTTAGTATTAAGGAACTTTAAAATAATCCATCTCAGAGATGTTAATGTGTTAATGTTCTGAGGCTGCAACAATGCTTTAATTATTAATTAACCTTTAAATCTGTGGTTCTCAACTGGTGGGTCGGGACCCAAAAGTAGATCGCGGGTTTCAGTGGGTGGCGGATACAGTTTGGGAAAAAAATAAATTGTCACTGTAATCTTTTTATTTTGAAGGACTATGATGTGCTTGCAGCAGTAGTGTAGTTTATTCACACTCTATGTATCCACTGATTGGTTAATTCCAGCTAAAGTTAGATTTAAAGGCTGCTGATTGAATGAACTGTGGATGGAATGCTGCCTGCTGGTTATTTTGGTTGGCTATTATACTGTTGTATTTTGTGATGTTGACATACGGTGATGTTTGGTTCTGTCTCAGGTCCAAACTGCACCATTTGTCATTAAATAAATTTGAGTGGTTGAAAAATTTCAGAAATTTGGGTCGTAATTTGTCATTTAGGAGGTGGTGGTGGGTCCCGAAGCTAGACCTGTTGCGAACCACTGCTTTAAATGACTTTTAATCTACATTTGACTCAGTATTTAGTCTAGATTATTCCGGATATCTTCAAATTGCTTGTTTTGTTCAACCAAGACTCCAAAACTCAAGGACATAGTAGCACTCAAACCCTAACCCTAAATTAGAAAATTAGCTACATTTGACACCATAAGGTTACTTTTTAAAGTAGTTTACTATATTTTATAGACTAGTGTGTAAGTCACAAATCACACTAGTAACCTAAATGCAGCAAATACCAATAAATTTAGCAAAATAGGTACATTTTAGTGGTTAACCCTCCAATATCCATGGCAAGAAGACATGTGGGTTTTAATGGCAGGGCCATTAAAACAGAATCATAAAATAAAAGTGAAACAAAGACGGTCAACTTATATGAATTGCTTTTAACATATTCACTGTGACGTGTGTCCCGTTAGCCCCCAGTTAACACAAAACCAACCGGAAACATGACCTACCTGAAAAGTTCAATTAAACTTTACATTAGCTAAATTAAGCTAGCAAGTGAGTTTGTTGCCAGGACAACTAGCTTGAGTAACGGTTAAAAGTTAACGTACGTAAAAAGCGACTAATTCAACTTTACGTTGGGTTAATTAAGGTAGCAACTGAGTTTGTTGCCAGGACAACTAGCTTGAGTAACGGTTAAAAGTTAACGTACGTAAAAGGCGACAGAAAATAAGTCGAACAAAGAGGCTAAATAAACGTAAATAGCTTTAAGGTTAAACACACTGCTGTCATTCCCGTTGGTTTTGACGGCTGCGCAAGGGGCATGTCCCGACATTCCTCCCTACAAACTGCCGCTAAAGTCTGGAACAACTTCTCCTACTTTTCTGAACCGGTGAACCGACGCCCCCGGGATAAATATGTCGACACAACCAGCTGGTAAGTATTTCTTAAAAGTCTTACCTGATAAATGTCATGGATATTAAAGTACCCAAAAAAAGTTTTCCCAGTCTTCCAGCAGCGTATCTCCACACAAACTCAGTCCCCACTTGATTCACCAAGGTAGGTTACGGGACGCCGGGCTCCTCCTCCGCCTCCTCCACGCATGAGGTCATCTGGAAGGGAGGCTCATCAACAGAGGGCAGGGAACCAAGACAACCTACCCCTCCTTCCTCCTCCTCTTTACATCCTCTTCCTCGTATGTCTGTGCATGCCTCATGGTTGTGACAGGATGCAAGAGATACAAGATACATGTGTGAGGACAATTGTAAACAAGAAAAGTCTCTCAAAGTATTAAATCATTACATATTTTCTTTACACAATTACCTGTTTAACTATGGTGCAGTGCTTTCAAGGAATTTTCAGCCATCAAACTAACTGCCTCAAAGGCTTGTCTCTATTATTTTCCCTGTGATTATTACCAGATTAGATTAATTTTCTTGAAATTTGTTACATTAAAGTTTTATATAGCAAATTATAGGTCTAAATACAGTTTTAAAGCTCTCATCCAACTGCCAGGATTTCTTTAGCCCAATTGTAGCCTCTATCCCACTTTTCGGCCCATCCAGTTGAGGCAGATGGCTGAACACCATGAGTCTGGTTCTGCTCGAGGTTTCTGCCTGTTAAAAGAAAGTATTTCCTTCTGCTTTGTTTGTGAAGTATCTTGAGATAACTTGGTTATGATTTGGCGCTACATAAATAAAAATTGATTGGTTAGTTAGTTGATAAATACTGGCATCAGCCCAATAGCACTAAGGTTTCCCAGCTTTCCACAATTAGGCATGCATTTGTTATTATTATATTTAATAAGTCTATTCCTCACTGTATTTAATTACATTTCACTGTGAATGTATCTTATGATTGCATTTGACAATAGGACTCTATTGATTGACTTTTGGTGGGTGGATTTTTTTTTTTATCTAACTTTGACTTCTTATACTTACCATATGTCTGAGGTTATTTGCTCTTCAGCTTAAGATTTAGCACACAAGACACGAAGCAGCTCATAAAACATGATGTATCGCTACATTAAACTATCCAAGGGTAGATAAAAAAACATGGCACCACCTGGACTGTCTACAACATTAAAAAGCTGCTTTGCATCAAAGATTTATCACTATGAATGCGCTGAGTCTTTACAAGCACTTCTACTTCTGCTATTAAAACATTTAGCTGCTCATACTTTGGTACTTTACGTAACCTAAATACTGTTTTTAATGCAGGACTTGTAATGGCTTATTGTTATTTGGGATATTTCTATTTAAGTAAAGAATCTGAGCTTGTTTTTTCTACCGACACACAGCTGTAATTGATTAAAATCTGTGATAGTTGCTCTTTAAAGATATAATTCAGTAGCTTTGTGTATGCTGTCTAGTCTACTGTGGGCAATAAGTACTTATAATTGCAAGGCTCTGTGGACTGCTGGATGGTGAAGCTGGCACTACACTTTAGCCTACAGTGACATCATGAGGTAGGAATATTTTATGCAGCTTGTGCAACATTCACAAAGGAAATATTCAACAGAAGTATGATGTCATAAAACCATTGATTGTGTATTTTAAATTGTAGTTCTGTCGTATTTATTTCAGCAGTAATAATTATAGTAAACCTGCGTACATGTGGTGGTAAAAGTACATTTTAGGTCTGCATACCACATTTTTCCACCCCTCTGTGTGAGGCAGTGAACAGTCAGTGTGTAGTGTTTTCTCAGCAGTGCGGTGGGCGTCTCGGGGTCAGCGAGCCTCCTCAGATGGCCGAGGAACGGGCAGACACTGGCAGTGAAATGCAGCCCGTCTGCAAGTCAGAAGACCACCAACTGCTCCGCTTCTCAAACAGATCTGCAGAGGTCTCTGAACATCGCACACAGATGGTATCAAAGGCGTGTGTGAACAGCATGAGCATCAGAGAGAATTCAGGGTCGGCTTTGTGTTTACAAGGCTATCATCAAGTACTTTGTTGGTGGAGGAGCGAGCCGTTATTGTTTGTGGACTTTCTGATGCAAACATGAGGGCTGGTGTATGGACATACAACAACAGGGACAAACAGAGTTGCACGTTAACGATCGACCTGTTTAGGACTGAGGAAGTGACTGTTGCCACAGTTGCAGGAAAACTGATAGCTAACACACCAAAGCACTCATTGCAGTGTCAGTGTGTGCATATGTGTACTCTAACTGTACTTTATTTCTGAGGACCAAATGTATTGTGGGTTATGATGGCTTTTGTTATGTATCATAATGCTTTATAATAACACTGAAAAACACACATAACAATTTCTGATGCACCATATTTAAGGAATATCACATGAGAGGGAGTGATGTACTGAATATCATCATGGCTGTGATTCAGCTGATGGCACAAGGCCGCAGATAATCACAGCCGTGCTGATATTCAGTCAGTTCATCATGACCTCAAGTATGATATTGCAGTTATACGAGCAGGAAATAGTAGTAACAAGTAACAATCAATAACAGATTACTTTTTGCTCCACCAACTCAACTACTTCCACAACTTGACTGAAACTGGACTTTTGTTGCCAAACATTCTCCTGCACTCTGTGACTACAGGTCACCACAGGTCAGCTGTGTTTTATCATGTACATTATCTCAAGGTTTTAATTTATCATCAACCAGTGAAATAAGAGTCTGCTGTGTGATTCAGAGGTACCAGCATAATCAATCCAAACATACACGATCAGCAGTAATGTTAATTAACAGCTCTCAGAACACCTGGCTGAGGCGGAGTGATACACAGAGTGAAAAGTCCCAGTGATGTTCTACTCTATATCAGCACTCATGGAATGCCTCTCCTACTTTGAACTAACTGTTGTATAACAGTAATCATTAAGCATAATTGATGTGACCCATGATGACTCATAAGTTCAAATGTCTTATTGACGCTCTGGACCAGTTATAAACTAGAGGTTGACTGATGCTCTTATAAAACATTATGACTACCTATATTCGCCTATATCTACATCAATAATCAACTACAGTAAATAACCATAGCATCCTATATCGGTCCATGCAGCTTCATGAGTTATTATTGTTTTCATGCAAATAAATTAATCTATGCTGCAACATAATTGGATTATGTAAAACACCAAAATGCAAAGAATTACAGTTAGATTTAGTTAGTTTTACAAATGGTATCTTAAGCTATAAAACCTTTATGATATATTTTTATATATCTTTTAAAGTACATTAAGTCAAGCTGGAGTTTTTTTTACCATTAGATAAAGAAATGAGTTGGAGTGTTTAACAAACCATCTCTAACTGTATGCACTCGCTGTATTAGGGTTTATATCTTAAGATTGATTAAAAAATAGTATTGGTTAAATTTTGTTTTGCAGTTTTTTAAAAGAAAAAACAGCTAGATAACCTATAAAAAAGATGACATGGTTTAATCTAACAATATCATCCTTTACTGTTACTTACAATGTAAAGAAAAGGTTCTTGGGTTGCTTCAGTTTCAGCCTCTTGGTGTTGTGCACAATCTCACTTCGTGATGGCCTAACTGGAGCAGAGCCCTCGTTAATGTCATTAGGAACACCTGTGCTGTTGTTGCCGACAACCTAAAATGTGAAATAGACTAGATTAAATTAGAGGGGTTACAAAATAGCGTTGTCCAGATAGCTTTTACATTGTAAATCTTATTTTCTTTTTAGTTTGTAGATTTAAACCCATCAAAGTTTATTGTTCAGTGCAAACATGACATGACATAAAGCTGTAAAGTGAGCAGGCTAAGGAATGTGAAATGGAAACCAGCACACTGTTTATAATCTATCCATCTCCATTTCTTCCACCTCATTTACAATTCACCCCAGGCCTGTGTTCATGAAGAAGTCTGCAATCATAGATTAACCCAGAAAATGATTAGGAACCAAATAATCACCGGCCTATCTGCGCTACAGTAATTGTGATATAAAAAATATGCTGTATGTGTGTTTTGTATGGGTTTACTTTTAAACAAGTGCTAAGAGAAAGGCTGTTGTTGATGCTACATGTTGTTTGAGTTATTTGCCCTTAAGCAATGTCATGCAGTCTGTTTTTTGTTGACTGACATGACCTAGCGAGCCTTTATGGGAAATTCCCATGAGTTCAGTCTGACGCACAAGGATCATGTAAAGAAACCTTTAGTTCAAAAGCGTTACTTAACATTATCCCTTTAGCAACATAGCCGTTTTAAATAATAAAATAAAGCTAAATACAAAGTATAAATGTGAATAATGCTTGAAATGTTATGAAGGTTGTAAAAATTAGTCGTGCAACTTTGTTTTGTGACGTACAGCGAGATCCTCTACACCTATAAACAGCTTAATGTTGCCATCTAGTGGCATCTATGGCGTACTGCAGAAGAAAAAGAAATACGGCGATCCACAATCTAGTTTTACCATGCAATATTTTTTTTATTAAATCTACTAAGTGCCAAGCATTACATAGTGAAGATTCCACTGGAAAAAAACAGTCCCAAATACCTAACTTTACAACCCCCTCCCCTCACGTTTAACATACCCAAAACCCATCTGTTTAACATCAGCCGGTAAACAACTACAACACTTCTCACAACACGTTAGAAAAGGCATATTAAATGCTGGTTTAAAGAATTCTCACAAAGAAGCACAGCCTGAAAAAGCTCATTTTCTCTTTCTAGAAAGTAAATACGGAGCTCGATGAAAGCTTCCTCTCCATCAACACTGACACTTCACAGACAACCTGTCAGTCCCCCCCCTTATGTGTCTAACACTTCATGTTTGTCTTTCACAGTTGACTTAACAGAATTCCCTCAGGGGCGTATTTTGAGACGCGTGTTGTTCACTGCTTCCTCGGCTGCTGGATGAAAAAGGTCCGGGGTGAGTGGGGCTTCTCCACTGCAGGCCGCACCTTGCTGTGCCTCACGCTCACAGGTGTCTCTGGAAAGTCGTGGCTCAACTGCAAAACAACAGGCAGTTTATTACCCACAAGGCTCTGCGGCGAGAAGACACTGTTTAAAGAGGAAATGTTTTTATTTACCTTGTCAAGAGTTCCTGCCAGAAGAATGCTGACTTGTTGCATCCTGTTGGAGGTGGCCAGGGATCTGCTGCAAGAGCACAAGAGTTTTACTTTACTTAAAGCCAACATCTTTAAAGCCAAATTTAAAATCTTACGGTTTAAGGCATCATTTGTAATATGTTGTAGATGCAGACCGTACTCTTACCTCACTTTATCAGCCCTCTTTGAGTCCTTCTCAGGATTCCCATGGGTGCCACTCTCTTCAAAGCCTTTCTTGGCGACCCGTTTACCTCCAGCCTTCACTATTGACCAAAAGAAGAAGTAATTCTTAATGTATGTTACTTTAAATAAACAGCTGGAAAAAGTAGTATGTGCCTTTGTTTGGCAGAATTTCTTTAATATGGATTAACCTAATCCTCCAAACAACAATCTTTAGACTATAAAGTGCAGCAAAAAAGTTGAACATAAAGTTGCAGTACACTTTTGCAGTTAAAAATAAAGCAGGTGATTGTTTTTCTGTAACTGGAGTTTAAATTTGGGGCGTGGCCTGTGTCTTTCCATTCTGGGGTCAGGGTCTGGGATTAATCTGAGATTTTACAAAGGATTAAAGCAGTAAAAAAAACAAAAAAAACATTTGCATAACATAAAAACAATTTTATTTTATCTGATTTTAAACACTATTAGGGAAAAAATTTGGCTAATAAAACAATCCCCTAAATCATGTCCACACTTAAGCCAAAGCCAGTGATTTGGAGTCACAAAAATTTACTTTGCTTAATTTTAAGGGTCACAAGAGAAAAAGATTTGGAACAAATGTTCTAAGTGCGTATATATATATATAAAAAAGGCTTTTTAATACTTTAAGCACTTCCCTGTAAATCTTGCGACGCTCACTCAGAGACGAAAAAACATTTAAGTTACATGCAAAAAGGTGGCAGGTAATTTGAGAAAAATATAGCCAGTTTGCTTCTCTGAAAAGACTGTTTCATTTCCAGGATTTTGCATGCATTCAAATGTTTCCACGTGATGGTTTATTCAGCTAGAACACGGTGTGACTTTCAGTAGCGGCCTGCATCAGAGGGGGAAAAGGCGTGTGAGTGAATCAGAGCTGCAAACGCTTGAGGCGATGGATGCAAGCAGCGTTATCACACAAATCCGAAAATGTATTCATTTCTTCCTGTGCGGTTAAAATGTAGCATCCTGCGTTTCATTACGGTACAAAAAAAGCACAGAAAACACCTAGTAACTCTGGTTCTGCGCGGCTCTGTGCACGCGTCGAGCAGTGCAAAACAACATCGCTTTGTTTGAGTAGTGCAAGATTTAAACTAAGCAATAAAAGGTCTGCGCAAATAAAAGCTTTACCTGCTGGGGGGTGACCAGCTTTCAGCAGATGAGCATCCCTCGCTCCAGATTTGTTGAGTTGTTGCACCATTTTTCAAAGTTTCCGTAGATAAGCAAAGAAAGCACCAAACTCTTCCTAATCCTAACGCCCACTTCGATGTTTTTATGCTCAAACAGCGATGACGTAGTGCTGCGTGGCGACAGGAAGCCCGCACTCAGAGACGCCCGTTTGTTTTTTTCAATGATTATGAGCTTTTTACTATAAATTAGGTGAAACTGAAACAGCGACACTGTGTTTGAATATTATGATTTTCTAAAAACGTTTATGTATCCGTACAACAATTTTAATTGCATGCTTAGGTTTCTTTTAAGGACTCTTATTTTGAAAATCTTGGCAAAACCATATATTGTTAAACGTAAAAGTAGGTCATCAACATCAACCATAGAACGGCCAGTGAAGGAAAGTAACCATATACCATATGACGTTTAGTGAAGTTCAAATTAGTTATTTTTTTTAATTTTTTAATTTTTACGTTACTTAGTATCTCCGTTTTCTTGTACTTTTTACTTCACTCTAGAGTAAAATATTACAGGCCTACTTTTCCACAGCACTATATTTATTTTAACCCTTTCAGATTAAAACATTCAGATTCAGATTAAAAAAGTACAAAAGCTATCTAAGAGTTAAAATAAGCCCAATTTTTACCTGCTGCAATATTTAAGTAATATGCATACATAATTACAATTCAGTAATGTAATATAGTCCTGAAATGTGCCGTTTACACTTTTACTTTGGTACTTTATTTTGGTCATGAAACTTTTGTACTTTTGCGTAAACTTTTAGTACAGGACTTTAACTATAAACAGAGTATTTCTACACATGATATCACAATTTTTAAGGTACTTCTTACTACTATTGTAAAGTATCAAAGTACTTCTAAATACTAATTATCAGATCGGTTAATTCAAACAGGTTTAGCCTCCTCAGAGACAACTGCTCTAAAACTACATGACAACAAAAAAGAGACAAAAGAAGTATGTATTTTTGTGTAAAAATGCATATGGTCTTCCACTGTGGTGCTGCAAATTGCACATATATTAACAAACATTTATATCCATATAGATGTACATTATGGTATTGGTCCAAACACATGGTTTAAAAACCCTGTTGGCCTTCAAGTATGTTGTTCTGAATGGTTAAATGAGTGAGGCTATGTTGAGTGTTTATCATGGTCAAGTGTTTTTTTCATTATACAAAAAGATTTACAGAACTAGGCAATGCCCCAACAAGTCTGACAGGTCGGTCAGAAGGATTAGATGTCACTCAAACGCAACTGTAGCCACCTATATCTGTGTAGCCTCATTCTACATTACAAATAATACTAATGTTCTATCTTTTTACATTATCAATTTAATATGTTCATAAGGCACCCATATGAGTGGACAGTTTCATTTTTATTAAATTAACTAAAATAGCACATGCATTAATTGAAAGAAAAAAAAGCTTTATGTCATTTAATGTTCATGTATTTTTTAGCTAACGTTATTATAGACTTTCATACGTTTATCTACAAAGTGTTGCTTCCCAGCTCTTTCAGCAACACCTTACATTCCACCTTTGCTGCCATACCACTGGCCAGGGAATCTTGACGTATTCAGCCAATCACAGAGCATCTGGAGTTATATAGTAAAGACTGAGGAGCTGCACATCTGGTCCTCTTGGCCATACGTTCTGTTTAATAAGCTCCCTCCCTTTACCCCTTAGCAGGAAGCTCCTGAGGGGGGAGATCTGCTACTGTTTCCTTCTCCTCTTGGTCCCCTGTGTAGTTTGGAATTAGGCTTTAGTATGTATGTATGATTTAGGAGTCTAATTAACTTAGTAGTGGTCGGTTTTATTTATTTATTTACTTTTTATCAAGGCCTGTTTTTTTTTCTTTGGCCTGGGTTCTCCCTAAGGTTTGATTATGTAGAGTTCATTTTTAAAGTAATGTAATGTTTTTCATCTTAATACAGGGGGAGTCCATCTTTAACTGAAGATCAATGCACTGATAGTATGTAAGATTCACACCAGAACTTATTGGGAAGTGATATTAATAGTGACATTTAACCAATATTTAGGTCCTTTCTGACAAATTAAGATCTAGCAAGATTCAGCATATTGATCCCTTTCAGACTTGACTTTTGCAACACACACTTTTCAGATATCAGCGAGCATATACTGACAAATACTGACACTAAATCCAAAACACAGCTGAAAGGCTTCAAAGTGTTGTAAGACAAGAGACCAGTTCACACTAATCCCTTCATTTGTTACCTGTGAGTTAAGAGAAGATAAATGCTGTTTTTACAGCCTCAAATGATTAGGATCCTGCCCAGTGTTGCCAGATTGGGCTGGTTTCCGCCCAATTGGGCTTCCTTTGATTACCTTGGGCTGGGGAAAATAGTGTTGGGCGGGTAGATGAGTTTTGGGCTGCTTCTGTCAACATTTGGCGGGATTTTGAACACCAAACAAGCTGTCATTTTATGGTCAAGATTTTGTGGTTTTCACTCACTCATTGTTTATGCATTTGACTGACATGAGTTGTATTTTCTTTTTACATTTCTTAAATCACAAATATTAATTTAAGTCACATTTTATCAACTTATCAATGCCTAAATAATGCCGTATTTTTAATATTTTTGGTGCATTTAATGGCATATTCATTTATTTATATATTTTTTATTTATGCTTGATTTCATTCCTCCATAATCCTATATTTTTTCAATAGGTTTGATTTTGTTGTTTTGGTGTTTCATGGCAGTATTTGATCACTTTATTGTGGTTTCGCAACTACACCCATTTGTGTATTTGGTTGTCTAACTGCACTCTTTTTGGATTGCGATAGCATATTTATCGAACATTTTATCTATGGTTACTTGATGCCGGTATGAAGCTTTGCATGCTTATGATCTGTTCTCATTGCGAATGTAATGGTTTTACAGTTTACACTGGTTTCAAGGTTACGATTTGCACTTATTTTCATTAAATCGGGCTGGTTTTGAGTTGTAATTGGGCTGGAAACCGACAGTCTGATCTGGCAACACTGATCGTACCTACATCTGATATATGATCTGTGATCTCCCTATAAGGCTGATTGCTTCTTGAGATCGTCTGTTAGGGTCCTACTTAAGCTTCATGATCTTGACTTCTCACTAAAGCTGACAGGAAATTGTGTTCTTAACGTATGGGTTATATTTAGCGTTATTAGACTGTAAAGTCCACTGTAACTTAGTTGCCGTATTAAAAAATGATGATGATCTGCTTACCTTAAACACGTGCAGAAGTGAGTCACAGGGCTTCCAGACACTCCCACTATGAATGTTACAATGAAGATAATAGATATCAGGACCTGTTGGAGTCAAACTGTTGACATGAAATAATTAACCATTGAATCCTTCACCAATGATCCATAATACTCACTTTCACATTCAATATTTGGATACCTTTTTTTGACACGATTTCTTTTGCTGAAAACCAAAGAGAAAAACAGTTTTGCCCGGCAGGTGTGAGCACAGGTTTCACTCACTGATCATTGTTGGCAGGGATTCAGTGTTCAGCTTCAGGCGTCTCAGCTGTGCAGTTTACGAAGGTCTGCTGGTTCAAAGCTGGCCTTCCTCTTCTCATGTTTGTTTAAATCAGTGTAATGAATATTTTTTCCCCCACGGGAGATGCATAATCGCAGAGAAAAGAAATGTTCAAAAGAGAGACAGTTTGATTTGATCTTTGGATATCTGCGCTTTCACACTCATTCCTGTTTGTGTGCGACGGGAAACAGGAAGTGTAAAAGATCTGTCGCACTGTACCTGTGAAAAGATGCGAGATACACAAGGTGTTTAAAAAACAAAACTGACCTTTTATTATTTTAGCATGGTTGTGTTATGATGCCATCTTTGTCCACTTATTTCTTCTTATATTTATATATGTATAGAGATTTAACATGGCACAAGATTCTTTTTTAACCAGTGCTGATGAGTGTAAACCAGGTAACATGTTGTTTTTTTCTCTATTTACAATAGAATGAAAGAAATGTACAAGACTCCATGGCATTACACAGCTTTGACATTAAGTACAGATACAATTTCATCCCTCTGTACAATCTAACATCATGTGTTTACTAGTTTATTTATTTTTTTTTTTTTTACAGATATGAGTTCATGATCCATTTTGGCTTCTGCACATACACATTCCCCATCTTGACTCTTACCGCTGACCCTCGCGCACATGACTCACACCTTTCACCATGCTACCACAGCTAAGATTCCATAAAGAAAAATAGAACTAACATCTACACAGATCGGGACGCACGGCTCCTCATGGTAGTGTCCGGTATCTGCCCCTCGACAGACTCCACCCCCCCCTCCCAAGCATGATTCCATCTTCTTCTACTAAATAAAAAATAATTTAAAAAACATTCCTTTGTTTCCTTCTTTGGCACACGTTCCATCTTTCCTTCTGTTATCGCTCTGTTGAACTCCCCTCCATCATCGCACATTCACTTTAAAACAAACACACTTATAAAGCCAAGTTCATGAAAAAGTTTGTCAGTTGCTTGTGTCCTCCCCGGCTCCTCCTCCTCGCCTCTGCTGCGCGGTGAAGACGCCCACCTCCTCACACACACTCCCCCCCCCCCCCCCCCCCCCCCCGAGATGAAGAAAGGGTCTTTTTGATCGTGACACAGGAGCTCTATACCCAGGAGTCGGGCGAGCCGGGGTACTGCTCCGCCCTGTAGGAAGGCCTCCGTGTGCTAGCGTAAAAGTCCACATAGTTGGTGGTGGATTTCAGTCCGTGAGGCGTGGAGCTGTAGTCCACTGTGGGCGGGTAGGTGATGACCTCCTCCAAGTAGGGGTCATCGTAGCCGTGGGGATGCTGCAGGTACATCCTGTACGTATCGTAGTTCCTCCTACTCGGGTCCTCTGTATAATACATAGGCTGCAGGGAAGAGAGACAGGGAGGCTGTGAGGAACTGATTTTCACTGGATTCATTGGAGTTACAAACCATGTGAAATTAAGTCAAGCTAGAAATCAAATTCAGTTTTTAATAACATTTATGTTTGTTTTTTTCACCAAGTACATGCTTATGTTATTAATATGAGATCAATAACATTCAAACACGGTGGTGCAGTGGCTAACGCTATAGCCTCATAGCTAGAAGGTTTCTGGTTTGAATACTGGTTCAGACATAGGGGTGCTTGGAGTTTGCATGTTCTCCTTGTGCATGTGAGGTACTCCGCCTTCCTCCCACAGTTCAAAGACATGCTCGTTAGGTTCATTGGTGACTCTTAATTGCCCATAGGTGTAAATGTGAGCTTGAAATGTTGTCTGTTTCTATGTGTCAGTCATTTGATTGACTGGCGATCAGTCCATGGTGTACTTTCACCTAATGACAGCTGGGATTGGCTCCAGCCCCCCCAAGATCCTGAACAGGATAAGCGTAATAGATAATGGATGGATGGAAGATTCAGTCTTCACTCACACTACAGAGCCACAGGCACCCAGCTACCCACCTACAGCTCATTAGCAAGGTAACTAAATACTACTTAGGTTTCAAGATACTTGCACCTGTCTAGTTTCATTTAATGCTAGTAGTAGTTCTACTTCACTACACACTAGGAAAATACTTGCGTTGCCATGGCCCAAACACTTTCCATTAGAAGAAACAGGCTGCAAATTCAGAAACACAAAAGTCTGAAGGAAATGCAACCAGGGAAACCCACTGAACATGAAAAATAACGTGCTGCAAAAGGCCGAAACAAATGTGTTAACATCAAAGGCGCTGCAAGGGGCACGGGTCTAATTCAGTTAGTAGAGCAGACTCCCCATATACAGAGTTAAATAAGAAGATTGTCACCACTCTCGTGTCTGTCTAACAAATACAAGGCCACTGCCAGCAGCAGGTTAGCTTAGCTAAGCTTAGCAAAGAGACAGGACATTTTGTGCAATACTATCTTTTTCCCAAACACAGTAAGTTTCCTGTGTCTGTTTTTTTTGTACTTTTAGCAAGAAAGCTAAGCTAGCTTTCCTGTATTGTCATGTACGTATCCTGCTTCTTCCACCACAATAAATCATGAAAAATACCTTCATCTTCCACTTCATGTTTATTAAATGTCCTTACATTCTAACACCTCAATAGTTTCAGCAAAATGCCTCCTTGTCTGGCTGGAGGATTGTCACAGTTCTTTAATCAATCACTTCTTGCCAACAACCCTGCGGGCAATTACTCAGCCGAAAGCTGCTTTAAGGTAAATGGTAGAAATCCAGAAGATGGATAGAATTGTGTGTTTAAAATAAATGTCCTCACACATTAACTGGTCTGAATGTGAGTGGATGAAGGACACAAGGGAACTCTCTTTATGTCTCCTCCCCTGCTGTCTCCGTCTCACTGTGCCCATTATCTGAATGGGCACACATGGACGTGTCCCACAGTGACAGTTTCCTGAGACGCGCCCAGACCATCCCAATCCCAGCAGTCACATCTACTCTGGCTCAGACAATAGCTGATGTGCTGGGTCTTTCCCAGCGTCGCCATTTATCCACAGTGGAATACGTGTCAGTCTCTTTGTATTAGTCAAGTGGGGTGGAAGAGCCGCTTGTCCCCGCCAGGTTTATACAGAGCGGAGGAGTGAAATCAAACAGGAGCCGTGTACCAAAACTGTCAAACATTTACTGGAGGAAAGCTTTGGTTTTTTAAGGGTAGGATCTGCTTCCTGAGCCTGAACAATGAAGGAAAGAAGGCTGAAACAATAAACGAGTCATCAAAAAATAAATGATGAGAAAGCTTTTCTGGCTTTAAAATCATTCTAAAGTGAATATCTTTGGGTTTCTGTAGCTGTTGTTTATGATCCATTCAAACCTCATCCAGCATTTATGAACACCAAGAGCGGAGAAAAGTGCTGAGCGTGTGAAGCAAAATCAAATTTTAAGCAGAATGATTTTATTCACCTGTGTTCTTCGGGGCTCCTCTCTCGTGGGGGACGAGTAGTAATATGGAGAAGGCTTTCCAGACCCTGAAAAAAGTTAAAATAAAATAGTGGGACTTGAGGCGAAGAACACTTCATTTCATATCAGTGAGAATGTCTGCACGTCGCCGTAGGGCGATTGTCTGTATTTAGAAAGCAGGATCAAGAAGTTCTGTGATGTGCCGGGGAGAGAAAAACACCAAATAATGGAGTTGGCCACTGCTGGTATGTTGTTTACATAGCCCGTGGGACTGGTATTGTTTGCTGGCACTTTGTCCTCCTGCAGGAACTCAATTTCATTTTCTCTATGTAATATATGGACTTTAGAAGCTGCAGCTCATTTTGTTTACTCTGCCCCCCCCTCTACTTCCTCCAACCAACGCAGCCTGGCAAGAGCTCTCGTCTGCTTGTAGTATGTCTGCGTACCCACTCGCTGCCCCTCCTGTCTGCGTGCTGTGACTTGGGCCGGGAAACAATAGCACCATTGTAGACCCAGCCGCATCACCACTGGCTGGCCTAGACCGAGTCCATCACAAAAAACAGCTCTCTGAATTAAACCGAGCGACTGTCTGAGTGCTGGCAGGCTTTGGCGGGGACGATAAGAGAGGACTGTCTTGGCATGGACACGAGACAAACCCTGGAATCTGCTCGGAGCGTTATGAGGGATAAAACAGATAATGCCCTGCACGGAGAGGACTGGAGGGGAGCCTGTGATTACAGTCTGGAACAAACACTAGAAACTGTTTGAAGAAGATTGGAAAGACTTCTAAAATAGTTTGCGTACCTGTATACTGGTTTTTATGTATGCTGTTGTCCCCTTGGTAATTATAAAATTGCATAGTTGACTGTGCTCTCTGATAATCTCTGATAGTGTCTCTATGCTCTTTGATGCCCAGCATGGCAGGAGACGACGTGGCACTGGCAGCTGTGAAGAGAGAGCAAAGAAAAAAACACACTTTAAACATGACATTCCAGAGGTTTTCCTGTTTCACTGGCGGTGTCTATTTTCATCAGGCCGCAGCACACTGGAGCCTACCAGGGTGGTTGACTGGGGACATCTGAATGGTGCTGGTGGGGAGGGTGGGTTGGGACTTGAACCGGTCCCGTTCAAGTGTTGACACAGGAGTGAGGAAATGGTTTTGGTTCCATCCATCCTGCGAGGACAAACAGAGAGGGAAAGAAGTGGTTTGAGTGACTGGAACAGTGGTGGGTGTTGTTAAAGTTATGTGTGGTGTTTCGCTATGGTTGGAGGGAATATTGGACAAATTCCTTTTCCGTATGGTCCGCATTAAAGGGATAGGGAATATAGAAGTTCAACGGTTAGGAAAATTCAAGTTAAAGTGTTTCCTGACAGCAAGGCGCATTCAGCAAATAATTAGTTTTCCCTACAGTTAATCATTAAAGGAGCAATTCGCCCCTGGAAAAAGCCACTGTCAGTCAAAGCTGGTGTTCTCTCTAATCAATAGAAGCAATAATATTTGAAATTGGCGCCATAGCTGTGGAGAAAGTTGTACAAACAGCTTGTGGTTTTGCCCATTCTGCATTCCTACAACACCCAGCGTGCATTGCGTCTCCCCCCCCTCTGAAAGGAACGGCCCAGCGAGAGACGCTGGAGTGAAATACTACAGATTTCGCTGCAGGAGAAGATACCGGTGGATCGGAGGCGGGAGTCCTAGATTGAGGAAGTGTAGTTTAGCAAGCTCCCTGGCCTAATAGCTGCAATACTGTGCATGCTTGGTATGTGAGTCCTCCGTAAAAAGCGCCATCTAGCCGAGGTTTTCCAGGGCCCGATGGTGAAGCGGATAGCCTCCTCCAAAAGGCACAGAGCGAAATTGTATTTTTTTCCTGCCATAATGGCATTAGCTCCCCATAATAGCATGATAGGCCTGAGGTTGAAAATGAGCGAACTGACTCTTTAATCTATTTATTTTGTATTGACAAAATGCATCCGACTAAATGTCCTTACTTTTTTATAGATGGTACGCAGATCCCGGTACTGCCACAACGTGTTCAGCACCTGAGCAGCTGCTTTAACCACCTTCATGGAGTACCTGGAAAACAGAAAAAAAAAACATATTTTTCCAGAATCTTTTTAACCTCATTTCAAATTTCACAGCAAATATTACAGGGCAGTATAATTGAATGTAGAGAGTGTCCTCGGTGTCTTTTATCCTGGAACATTTCTGAATATATAGCAGGCTGGAAATAGCTGCTCCATCATTCCACAGGGACATAAAACCTCAATGCACACAAACCACCTTCCCTGTGGCGATGGCTTCCCCTTCTGCAAGCCTTTAAATATTTGCTCCTGTGTGTGTGCTTAATGGTGTGAGTGTGCGTGTGTCAATACAGTGTGTACAGCCCAGCTACAAGCCAACACATATAGCAGATGACCAGTGTATGCGAGTGTGCGTACTGTACCCCCCTCACTAGAAAAAGCGTTGGGACAAATACATGCTGCTGTAACACACCTGTCTCCTCTGCCCTTGGTGATGTTGACCAGCTTCTCGATGCCGCCCGTGTCGGCCAGGGCCTTAGCGTTCTCCATGTTTTTGCTGGTGACCTCGTGCAGGGTGCAACAGATGGCCGCCACCGTCTCGTCCGACAGCAGGGTGGTGTTCCCCCCGGGGAGGCGATTGACCAGGTCCCTCATCGCATACTTCCCTGAGAGGGAGGAGGGGAAAGTGAGACGTGAAGCAAACACTCTGACATACTGTATGGCAGGTTTATGAGCAGAAGCTCAGAGAGACAGAAAAGGGGGAAGTTGTCATAACTACATAAATTATCTCTTAATTCGTGCATTTATTTTGCAAGTTACCTAATGTCAAGTGGATGTAGGCCACAGGGATCTTAACTACGTTTTTACTATATCATGAATGGTATGTTAATTTTGCTTGAGTCTGCAGCAGGGTGGGCAGTTCCTGAATGACATTGTGTTATCAATGCAAGGACGCCGGCGTGTGTGCATGTTAAAAAAAAAAGGATTGCTTCCCCTATCTCTCCTTCGGCAGAGCTGAAGGACTTGAATACATACTGCACAAACTCCCTCTCCCCCTCTCTCTCTCTCACACACAACCAAAGCACCTTAGACCAACACTGCAACTCCTCCCCCATCTGCTTACAGGCATCACCCCTGCATTGCTGGAACTGTAACTCCTCATTAATTCCACAGAGAGAGCACATAAAAACATGGTTTTCATTAAATGAGACTGTTGCGTGGAACAAAGCGGGGTTGGAGGAAGATGAAATGAAAGATAATAAGCGGTTGTTAAAATGCCCTGGTTCCGTTTCTGCATTTAACATGAAAACACACAGTTTAACATGTCTATGCTGTCAGTAGGTATGTTATTTAAAGCTTGAAAGTGTTTGGGATGTAATTAACATCATATTATTATATGAACAAATGTGCACAATAATGCATGTCTTGCATTGCCAATTGAGAGACATTTTGTACCAATTTTCAGAGGATATAACTCCTTATAAATCATTTATACTTCCTCACTCAGAAGTTAGATTTAGTATTTGTATTGTACATGAATATATATGTTAATAATTTAGCTGTATTTGTGCATGTAGCCAAGCTAAATCTGTAAGAATAGATTTACGAGTCGTCATATTCGTGCATCATCTTTCCAGCCCAGACAGTTTGACTCCTCACCTATGAGCTCCTTGTTCCTCACATCCAGTGCCATGTTCCTCAGTGCGGTGGCAACCGAACACACCACCCTGTCGTTATCCATCCGCAGCAGCTCCACTAGGATGGGCAATCCCTTCTCCTTACGCACTGCTGCACGAATGTACGCTGCAAACTGCACACACAAAAGGCATTAAACCTTCAAAAGGGGTCAGGTAGGTACACAGGGAAAAAAAACCCAGATTGCTTTGGGGTATGCATTTTGGCATTTGTGATTCCATGTGTAAAAGTGACATCAGCTCTGGCTGACGCAGAGGAGGTGAGCTGTTAAATCCTTTTTTAACCAGTTGAATAGATGCCTTGTCTCTGAGGATATCACATTTAACAGCGCATATAAAAACTAAGGAGAATGTGTGGATTTGTTTGTGTGCATGGATGCACAAAAGCTGATATTGTACCTTCCAGTTGCCGGCTGACAGGTTCTGAAGGGACCCGGCGGCGCCCTCCAGGGTGGCAGGGTTTGAGCTCTCAGCCAGCAGTGTCAGATAAGGCTTCACCACGGCGGGGTGCCATAGCATCTCTGCCCCTTTGGGAGACTTGGAGAAGCCGGGGATGGGTCCTACACCGTCCCACTGAACACACAACAGAATTTAGTGTTAAGACATGATTCAATTTAAAACAATACCAACTTGTTGCTGCTTTGAACACTGCTTTGAGACTCACTGTGTCTTCCTGCAAGCTCTTTTTTTTCTTCTTCTTCTTCCTGCCCCAGCAGCTGGAATCCACCTCCTTACTGGGCGACTCGCTGCCCAGTAAGCCGTCCAGCTCCTGCCCCCCTGTCAGTCGCGATGGCGGTATCTCCAGCTCCAGGCGATATGACAGGTTTCTCAGAGTGCAAATACAGTTCTCCACAATCTGGTGCCAGGGCGGGGGGGGAGGAGACAGGGGGGTTCGGGTAGGTAGTTATAGCAGCGGCTGTGTAAATCACCATGACAGAAAGCTACAACACAATAAACTCTGTGCGGCACGCTACAGTATCTACAGCCGGTGTGCGGCACACAGGCCTGCTATTCGCTGTGTTACAAATCAATTAGTTATGGAACCCAAGGGTCTCCAGTTAGAAAGAATATCTGCACCACAGCAAATGGATTATATTCCACGCTGTTTGAGTTCTCTACAGGCTTTGCCTCACAGAATGTCAATGAGCATATAAGTTTGACAAATTTAAGATGCCCGGTTCCCGAGGGACAAGATATCCACGTTACAGATGAGCCACTTGACTTTCTGTGTTTTACACCGCAAAGCTGCGTATCTGAGAGATCTGAGATCTTGTTTCTACCTCCACTGAAAAATGTTACCATACTGTAAACCAGGTCAATGAAAGGCAATCGTATCTACTGTTCTCAGCGCAACAAATTACATCAGATAGCTGCTGCTGAGAGTCGTTTAGACACAGGCAATAAAATAATTCAAACAGGGTTAAATAGAAGTCTCTTATCATGTGGCGGCATGTTCTCGTCCTCCTGGCTGTGTGTGTGTGTTTGTATATGTGTGTGTTTATGTGAGTGGGTGGGTGTCTTGGTACCTTGCTGTCGAAGTCAGAGGTGTTTACACAGGCTTTGATGACGTAGAGAAGTGAGTCAACCAGACCTTCACAAGTGCGCATCTGTTTTCTGGCCTCCTCACCAGCTGAACTCAGGTTCCTGAAAACACACACACACATAAACACACACACAAATAAATTAGTCCTTTGATTTGTAGCTTTGCTGAACAACCAAATGAGCATATGTGTGTGTGCTTTTTGCGTCCCATATGAGTGTTTGATGTGGGTTTTGCCGTCCTCAGACACCATCCATAATGCATGAAGTGTGTGTGTGGTCTGACTCAAGTCATTATAGCACTTTTCTGAGTAAATAAGCGACTAACTAAGTGTGCTCACACACACACACACACACACACACACACACACACACACACACACAACTATATCTATGCACGCACTTGGCAAAGAGCCACAGACACACACACACACACACACACACACACACACACACTTAAATGGCTGTCACCAATTAAAGGCTGAACTCTACATGCAGCAGAATGTCTTCAAAGGACGAGTCCCCAGGGGAGAAGCTGGAAATATTACATCATTGACTGTAATGGTTTATGAGATGACAATGGATCCAGATCCAAATCCTAGCTTTTAAAGAAAATATACACAATTCCCAGACTCTATATAACTTTTATCTATGACAAAACACTACTCTGATACTTTAATACTCACTGATTTAAAGTTTTTTGTGAAATTTCTGATAGTTTCAATTTCCTTTAGTCTTAGTATGAGCTCGTGTAATGGCGTCGCTTGTCCACACGGGTGTGCTGGTGCCCAGTGTGTTCATCAGGTGGTTTACCTCAGACAGCCCGTGGTGTTCCTCAGCACCAGGGACGAGTGGAACTTCAGCTTGTGGTCGTCGTCGAACGTGGAGCTGCTCCATCCGGAGTGAGGGATGATCACAGTGTTGGTCAGAGTCGTTAAGGCGTCCCGGATGATTGTCATCTTGACGGCGTCACATGACGACAGGTTCCACAGAACCCCTGCGGAGACACCGGCACGCAAACACAAGAATTTAAGAAAAAGACATGCAAACCTCCAGTCGCGTCAGCTGTCGTGTGCAGTTAGGGCAAAGCGCCGGAGACACCGACAACTCTGGCTTTTAATAGCTCGGAGTGTGTGTGTGGAGGGGTCCACGAATATATACACAAACAAACAAGAGGAGACAGGCACACACACAGTGAAAAAACTCCTTTCTCACAAGAATCAAAAGCTCCAGCATCAAGGCATCAGACATTCACATCGAATTTCATCCAGGAAGAATATCCTCTGGGCAAAGATTATTAGCTTGAATGAAAAAAACAGAAGGAGGACGGAGGAGGAGATCCATATGGCACGGGCTCAGTCATTTGAAATGAAACATAAATAATGTAACAGCTTTAGAAATTATGCCATCATTTCACTCAATTCAAATATACTTTTGGTAAGCAATGATAATCATGCGGAGTCTGGGCAGCCTTTGATGCTGCATCTGTCAAGGATTAGCCAGCATGTAGCATGTTCTCCTAATTAGATGCCTCTAGCTGCTAGGCTTATAGTGAAGGCTGACTTCTGCTGGGCACCAGCACCCACTGAGGAGGCTAATGCTGCACCAGCTGGATCTACTGTAAAGATTTAGGGCTAAATGTAACAACTACAAGTGCATGTACAGAATGCATGTCCTAAAGGTCCACATGGGATTTTTTCTGACTGTAAGCATGTTTGTTTTTGCTCTGCAGCTTCTAACCTTAGTGTGTAAATGCAGAAAACAATGCAACAAACTGAGCAGGCGTTGCTATTATACTTAGTACTGTGTATTCGTATCAGCACTTTTTATACAAGACCACAACAGTGGAAGCTGACCTCACTGTTTATTTCCTCTCAGCACTCCGTTTCCCCTCTCTCTCTAATTGAACAGACAGAGGCGATAAGAGTCTTTAATATGGCCCAGGAGCCCATTTCAGACACACTGCTGGAAAGAAGCTATGTAAATGGATATGCGCCTGCCAAGCAGCATCTCTGCCAGTCATATAATCAACAGCCGTTCCATTTTCCATTATCCTTATTAAAACTACATCAAAGGGCTTTAAAAGCTTATTCAAATCCTTAAGTGAACTTTCATCATTTCACTTTATTTTTGAGAAAACACAAAGAAAAAGCTGAGAATCAAGTGATGCTCGGCTCGAAAAAGTTACCATGCGGCACGTGCTCCTTATCAGAGTTTGCCAGCGGCGCATGTGGGGCTGTATGCAGAAACCTTGGCATCAGGTGGGCTCTTCTCTGCTCAGGCAATGGGATTCATTTCAGTCACATCCTTTTGCTCTGCTCCTTGTGCAAGCCATAGTTTGCTTTTCTCACAGGAGGCACGAGAGGACCCTGAAGTGGTTTACTGCAGCAGCGAAAACACACACAAGTCCTCACGCCTGCTGACCAACCATCCTTGTCCTTTTACCTCCACACTGCACTCCCTCTCTTTGACAAGTTCTTCCACACCGTATCCCCCCTTACCCCGTCAATTTGTAGAGATGAATATTCCCTGCAGGATTTCAGGATGCTCTTATGGAAGCTATGGCATGCTGGAGAAGTCAACAGGCAGATTCACCGAGGTGTGACTGACAACGCTGTCAGGGGTGCAACAACAGCAGCAACACCCATAAGTCATACCTGTCAGAAAGATGGAGCAGACCCGTGTGTGTGTGTATGTGCACGCGTGAGTCCCAAGCTGTGTTTTCTGCTCACTGACATGTTCTCAGGTGACCTGGTCTGGCTTTGAAACACTGACCCGGTGTTAACACTGTTGTGACACTGGGGCCAATAGTCTATCCACAGCTAAACTCCAGAGAGAACAAGGCGAGGGAGGGGCTCCTAACTGAACTGAATACTGGGTGAGATTGGGCACTGTTGGCGTCATCTGCAACCGTTTACTAGCGTGCATGTATAAAATAAATGTTAAGACCCTTTTATGCCAGGTTTTCCTTCCTCTTTTCCCTCTGCAAAGCGCTGCACGACAGGCTGGCCCGAACCAAAACACTTCACAGTGCTGATTGCAACCGTGGCTCAGAGATGGAGTGGGCTGCCCCCCCAATGGGTCGATCACCAGCTCCTCCTGGCTACATGTTGAAATCTCCTCGGGCAAGATACTGAACCCCAAATTGCTCCTGCAGGAATAGACGTATGAATATGGGTGAATGACTAGCTGATTAGTGGCCTTGCATGGCGCTTGATTAGCATATGAATGTGTGTGAAAGGGTGAATGTGACTTGAGCGCCTTGAGTGGTCGGCAGATGAAGAAAGGCTCTACATAAGTGCAGTCCATTTACCATTTATACCCTCTCACTTATTTAGCTACCATTTTCCTGCCATTGTAAATCTGTTTAAGCGGTCGTATTGTAACAGATGAGGAGGTATTACCTCTTGCAAAGGTGCAGAATATAGTGCAGGTGTATGTCAGTGGCTGTTTTTTGGTATTTTCACTATAATTGGATACTTTGTAAAGAGGCAGGCAGGACTGGGGGTATGAGAGAGCTCTTTAGGAGACAGCATGGGGTGACAGAGTAATTCTTATGTCTGTGTGAGAGACTTAATACCATCTACCCTATGGTCAAATTGAGCTGTGAGACCTGCATCCATTCCAAAACAGGTTTTTTGTCCAGGTTTTTCTCTCTAACTCGGCCCTGCAGCGATAATTCGATCACACTTTTGTTATAATAACACATCGGGCCCCTAGCTGTCTGGCATTAAATAGTGCAACACGCTAAAAATATTTGGATGACATTTGTAGAAAATAATATCAGCAAAACTCATGTTGTAATAATTACAGTGACTCAAATACACTCTAGGTTTTGTGCGACTCTTCGCAGCACAAAAGCCCATAGACAAAGTGGTGTTTTTTTCAGTATAGGCTATTATATCAAAGCTGTCTTATTAGACACAAAGCTAACAGTTTGTAGTATTTGTGATAACCGAGGCTAATGACAACCCGTAATTATCTCTCTACTAGATACACACAGATTAAGCTGATCTTTTGTTAGTTAATTTCCCAAAATGTCAGACTGCTCCTTTGACAGTCTCTCAAATAACAGGTCAGTGTGTCGTCGACTGTAACTGGGTTGGCATTTATTTCAATCTGCGATAAGAAGCTGCTGATCATTCGAAAAACCGCCCAGTTTATTAACCTTTCAGTTTTCAGGAGTTGCACTGGAAAGTTGTCAAAGCTGCATCGACTCAGACGCACATCTCGGCGTGTACTTTCGAGGTTAGTGGGCGTTTCTAATTTTCTCCCTCTTGCAGCGAGAGTCATTCATTGTTGCTCACAGCTGTAACTGGATTTATTTCGGGAACAAATTTGGTTTCTCATTTTCCATTTCATCAAAGAGGTTTTAACCTCCTTAGTCTTTGTTCTCCAGCAAAACAAACACAGCAATCGATGCCAGCACTCGGCAACTGGGTCTATGTGTGCCTCTGTTAATCATTAAGGGGAAGTAGTTTAACTTTTTCAAACTAGCGTTAGTTTGCAAGCTGACAGAGAAAGAGTAATACATATTTCAGAGTCACATGCTTCCAAATAACTGTTTGTGTTTTTCATGGTGCCGATCCAACAATATGTGGTTTAATGAAGAAATGTGCAAAATAAAAAGAGAAAGCAACATGGACAGTTTTATGTTTAATCATTCAGCATTTTGTCTTGTATTTCCTTGTTTTGTTTAAACGTCTGCAGGACATTTTGTTAAGGTGCAGTCGAGTCTAAATGTAGTTGAATTTGGCATGTTCTTGAAAGTCATCAGGTACAGTAATGTGTGCAAATACAGGTACACTCGCTGGAGTAGTTTGTCAGTTTTAACCACAGTAGACTGTATAAAAAGACGGACGACATGACAGCTCCCTAAAAGTGAAGCCAAAACATCTCTATCGCCCCCTGCTGACTGGCTGCAGTACAGGTCATATAAAGCCCGCCTCCTCCATGTTAACAGATGGGACATGAGTCAAACTATAAAATCAAAATAGACGCCAAATAAATGTTTCTCAAACATGGTTTCTGTTAGTTAGTTCTTCTTCTTCATTTTTCTGACAAGTTTAGCTTTAATTAGTTATTTGATGATGCTGTAAAAAGTATGATTGACAGCTCTGTTGACAAATACGGCTCCTGCTGCAGCAGAGTAGAAGAGGAACGGCGAGAGGAGATGTAACTAAAACAATCACAACAGTCATCGAAGTTTCCATATCTGTGAACGTCTGCTTCAGACCAACACAAAAAAGCTGTTCTGCTGTTAAATACTCCGACGTGCGGGATCTTTGTTGTTTTTTTGATAAGTTAAGTGTGCGTTTTGGTTAGCGGGAGTGGCTAAAAAACTGTCACCAGCACCTCTGGGGGTATTTTGGCTTCAATTTTGCACAATTTAAGGAGATGGAGACGCATCATCCATCTTTATATACAGTCATTGGTTCCTGAGAAAAAGAACCAACATTTAAGTAAATTCACAGTACAGTTAAGTACAATAGTTACTGATGACATTACAGGAAAATGCTGATAGAGATCTGGCTCAGGCTCTATATTCTATGCAAGAGGCTACGAGCGGTTTGTTAAGTTCATTGCACAAAAGATCCAGAGATGTGTCAACAGATGGAGTATAGATGAGGTGTAAATGTATGCCAACCACAACTGCTAAATGACTGACTATTTTTATGTAACAAGAATCAGAGAGTTATCTTTAGATCCAGTCGTGCACTACGGGCATCAAACAGACTCTTGAAAGCTCAAACACAATGAAATCATGATTATGAAGGCTGAGCTTGCCAAAGGAATGCAAAGATAAGGAGACTGATGATATCTAACAAAGGGTAACAAAACATTACGTTTGTGTGTGTGTGTGTGTGTGTGTGTGTGAGTGTTTGTTTGTGTGCATGCAAGCTCCAGTTTCAGACGTCCCTGGTATTGGAGCTAATGGCAGTGCTGTGCGTTTGGCCTTTTGATCTGAGGGGCTGTTTGAGGACAGAGCAATAACGACAACAGCTGCTTGGAGACCAGGCAGGTAAGGGAGCTGAAAGCTTTGTGTGTCCCCACAACATGACCTCTGACCCTGAGCTGTGGACCGCCTGTTCTTCAAATGAGTTCCAATAAGGCACAGGTGACACCTGGACCTCCCAGAGGAGTCGAGACGGAGCCACGGACACAATGGGCGCCCGAAAAGCTTCTTGTAGTTCAAACACCTGGCTGGCTTCCTCACTGGCCTCGACAACATTGATGCTGCTTTTCAAAGCTGTTTTAAGTAGATGGAAGCTGCTGGTGAGTGAATGATCTCAGTCTGCTCCACTTACAGCTCTAGTGTGGGATGCCCTTGTCATTCAGCTGAAGGCTCTTTATGCGGATTGTTCTCATCAGCTGTAATTAACTGGAGGTGATGGTGCTCTGCTGACCTTTTCTAATTGCTCCTTATCCTGGGGCCTGCACTAACAATTAGCCACAGCAGGCTGGAAGATGAAAGAGGGAAACTTAAACAGAGCTCACATTTAAGGGGCTTATTCGGACTGGGCAACACATGTCTGTACAACCTTTTAAATCTGAATGAAGGACAGAAAGAAGTTCTGTCGTTTTCAGGCATTACCTCCGGCAGTGTGAGGAGAGGCCGCATGCTTGTGTGCTCCTATAAAAATGTATTTTCCCCTATGGTATATTTTGGGCAAATTAAACATTTCATAGAAATAGGGAAACAGACTTCTCCCGGACAATTTAGAGCTGCTACAGTGTGTTGTGTGTTGTACTCTGTATTGTATTCCTTGAGGGACCGCTGGACTGTAACATGAGACTATGTTACAGCGGGGGCTGTACTCAAGCGCAAACAGCTGACTCAGCCACCTGGGAGCCAAATGTCTTGGCTTGCTTATTTCTGTAGTGCTCCACCCTGAGCCTAAACAACACGGATTTAAACCATGTTTGCAGAGCTTAGACGACATACAAATACAGCTGAGCCGCGCGCTGTGCAACGCAGAGAGGAGGAGACTGACAAGCAGACTGTCAGAGACAGTTGTTTCCAGACGGAGAAGCGGCTAAAGCTCCGCAGCCTGAGTAATAAATAAAATGAATGTGATGGAAATATGGTTTAATCTCTTTTCATGTATTATAACCAGCTGTGACAGCAGTAGCAGCAACTTAAGGAAAAGCCTCTGTGATTATGGCAAGCCCTTTGAACATTAAATCAGCGAGCATGTCAAAATATCATATTTGCCTACTTTAAATGTTCATTAAAGTTATCTGTAATTTGACATGTTACAGATACATTTTCATATCATATCTTAATAACTTAATAAGGAATAATCATAACTTAATCCTTGACATCAGAAATTCCTTATTCAGAATAACGATTACAGATATCTACAATTTAATTTCATCATCTGAAAAAGTATTATGACTAGTGGAAATGTAATTTCTTTTTCAGTTATCAATAATAACATGTCCAATATGTCCAACATATCAACCATTTTGAATGTTTAGCCCAAAACACCAGATGAATTCTGACATGTAGTTAGGTCATTGAAGAGATCTACAAACATTATTTTGTCTGATGAAAATACATTTTTGGATATCTTAAATTCAATTCTGACAAGTTCTAAAAGTAAATGTAGATCTCTCAAATATAATTGTTACAAGTGTTTTAGAAAAAGAATTCCATTCATCATTTTGTCAACAAACAGGGCAGCCCCTCCTGGGCTCTTCTTCACCAGAACCTCACTCTCACGCGAGAACACGGCCACCCCGCAGAGCTAACACCGACAGCATGACGGTTACCGTTGCGCTAGCAATGCTAACAGCCGGTGAGCTTGTCCTACCCTGTTTGAGGCAACTACCTGTCCAACAGAAAGAAGGCCAACTCCGCATCGCTCTTTCACCATGTTCGCCGGTCTGAATGGGGCCCAGCTGCTAATTTGAACCCCTCCTACACTCACCTATACGCTGTGATTGGCTAAAGGAACCACAAAAGCGCCCCTCCTGAAAACGTCCTGTGCAAAGCAAAACAACAGAATAGATGCAGAGGGAAAGGGTCTCACAAGGGTCTGCACACACACACTCACCAACACACATGTATAGAGGCCCATAAGTGATGATTTATATTATATTATATTTGTAAAAGTCTATAATTTATTTTTCTAGGAAAATCCTACTTATTATACCTTTAACCTTGTAACTTGTAAGAATTGATATTTTAGATATCAATAATTTAAACTACAAATAGTCAAAATTAGATCATGAGCATGATTTAAAAGTAAATTACGTCACAAACTACAGACACCAGCTTTAGGTTGACCAGCTTTAGGTTACAAATATCTGTCATTAACTCTACAAATTAATTGTTGATATCAAGGAACACCATTTTGACTAGTGAGAAAGCTATGAATGTCTTTAATTAAAGACATTACGCAGACACTATTGATACATTGGCTTTGAAAAGGCATTTGCATAATTGCTATTACTGCTACTGATGAAACGTTTAAAGTGCCTGCCAAACTATGACACATTTACCACAACAATCACAATCTTAGGATAGACCAGGGGAACAGACTGTTCAGTTAAAGAATCTTTATCACACTTCACCTCTAGGACAACATTGTGACATGACATGCAGCACCAGATTACCAGGAGCTACATTAGCAGACCACATCAACTGTCAGGAGAAGCAGAAATAACACGGTGCAGTAACTGTCTAACTCTCCTGAAACAGCCTCAGGTTTGTCAGGTAAATAATTCAGCATCTTCTGCACAATGTTCCTGTCCTGCTCTAACCTCACAACAAATCACCTCGAATTTTAAAATAGATACAAATATTAAACAAGCAAGGTGCAGGATAACAATGTCACCAAAACTAGACATCCAAACATCAGACAACTTAACAATGACATATCATCACCCTTTAAGCTGACATGGAGAAAAAGTTGCTCCAGAGGGAAAACTATCACGCTCCGAGTGCATTTCACAGTTGATAAAATCCATAAATAAAATATATGACAAACATATGATAAAATATATGATTGACTCACCTGTGACAAGCTCCCGCACTTCTGCATCTACAGTCTTCCTCAGCAGGCGGAGCAGAGCTGGGATCCCTCCTGCGTTCTTCACAGCGGTCTTGTTGTCGTCCATAGCTTTGCCATAAACAAGGTTCCTCAGGGCTCCACAAGAGTTCTTCTGGACCTCTAGGACCTTGTTATCTAGCAGGTCCACCAGATGTTTAATTCCTCCTATTCGACACACCTATGGAGATATGAGGATTTATTCATACCAGATTCATTTCCATATATTGGAGTTATTTTGGGAAAGAGTTACTAACCTATAAAAAGAAAGTCTATATGACAAGATAGTTTGAAAGACTACATTTACATTTATACCTGGAAAAAAATAACATTAATTAAATCATAATAAGCTTCTTGTAATTAATCGTCTTCACATGGCAGCAGGAAAAAAACATCTTTCATATCTGATGTCTTATTCCACCATCTGTGCCTTCCTATCAAAACTTCCTTTATCAAAATGTGTTACGCTGAGAAAGTATAAGGTTGACCTTTAAGGTTTGAAGAAAGGAGAAAAGGATGGCGCCACAGACTTTTATCGGGTACCTGTGGGCATTCTTCTTAGTGAGTTATGCACGAGTGAGCACAGTGAAAGTATCCTGAGAGCTCAAGACAAACGCACCTTGGTGAAGCATGATAGCATGCTAAAATTAGCTAATTATAACCAAACAGAAACCACAGCTTTAGTGGAATTTATTTAAGCTTTGCAGATTGGCCATGAGAAAAATATAAGGTATCACCTAAGGGAGATACGTGTTTGTTCATCTCATTTAAAGACACACAGGTAAACTGGTAGAGCAACGGTACAGCTAATCAATTTTAGAGTTTGTTGTTTAGGACAATGTTTAAACATCAAATGAAAATTGATGTGTGTCTGTAGTAAACATCCATCTTAGGCCGGAGATGTACTTGCTTTCTAACCTTGCGTTCGCGTACACAACCAGCTGCGTCACGAACGTAATGGTGTAATGGTGTGGTAATGCGTGTTACTGGAGGATACCAGAGAGCTCAGGCTGTATGCAACTGCCGTATGTGCGGGATGTAAACAACAGGCATGGCGACACTCGAGGAGGTGACTATTGAGTTCATTCTGACATGACACATCGTACAGATTGTCTTCAAACCTTTCTGCCGTTATCCCTGCTGCTGTGTTGACCCCGTCACATTCCCTCTGCCTCCACACTGCCCCTACCGTTCATACTGCATTTCGCGTACTTGTAGCGTTAATTTTTGAGGGCGTGAGCCGACGCTCCAAACAGAAGCAGGGAACAAGTAGTTAAAAGCAAGTAGTAGTCCGGCCTTCGTCCACAGATCACCATTCTGGTTCAAACTTGATCTTCCATACTTGCTACAGTTGCGCATGCTCACAGTTGTTCTGAGAAGGAAAAGATTTTTATCAGCATATTGCCTAACTCAATTTTTTTAACAATTAAGTCTCAGCTAATCTGTCTAATCTTCTGGCTAATCTTGCTTGTTGCAGGATTGGGCCTATTTTTAGCATGTTATGCCCTGTTCCAAGGCTCCAGCAAATACTTTGGTGAGTCACTGCAATCATATGCATAAGAGTTGCTGGCGAGAGCTTCAACAATGAAAACCACGTTGTAAAAGAAAAAGAGGTTTCCTTTTGAGTGGGACACAAATGGCACTGATAAACGCACAAATGTTTTGTGTGCATAATGTGTGATAAGTATTATTATTCTAATAAGACACAGTGTGTGATCAGGGGGACAGACTTACCTCAGCTTTAATTCGATTATCGCCGTAGCACAGGTGCTGCAGGTAGGCGGCTGCGTTTGCCTGCACTGAGGGGAAGTGGTGCTGCAGCATGTGGATCACCTCCGTCAGCTCTGGGTCGCGCCACGCAAACTCCCTAGAATACAAGGGATGAGGGTAGGAAAGGTATCAGCATGACGACACAGGCAGGGACAGAGTTTCCCCTCCGCAGTATGAATACTTCAGCTCCTTGGGGTGAACAGGAAGTTACATTTACATCCAGTTCTTCAACAATAAACTCTGGTCACACTTTGATTAATGCTTTACTGTATGAAGAACATTAAAGAAAAAAGGGAGGTATGCATCGTCTCTTTCTGCTCTTCAAATATACCACGCAACTTCTTTTTAAACTCTGAAGATTTGTAGAAATATAACGTGCCTTCTATTTGATTAAAAAAAAAAAAAAATTGCAGCTACACACATAAATCAGAGACTATGTGACACGATGAGATTACTGGTGTTTGTGATGCAGATATGCTTTCGCCTGTCTCAGTGTGATTACGTGCAGCAAGACCCGAGGCTTGTAAAACAGCATTTTAATTATATCACAGCACAAACAGCCGGAGCTGAAAAATACACTGGTAGATTTCCCAAGACGGAAATCCTGTCAAATATTCTTGGGGAAATTTTTTCTCCTATGCACTTCCTGAACGGAACAGGGCCATGGCGGTCCCATGGGTGCACTCACTTCAAGTAGTTGGACTACAACAACATACATGGGTGTAAAATAAAGCTCCCAATGTGCAAGGTCAGGGGTTTACGGCCCAGTTCAACCCGCGCTCTATACTAACACATGGCTGTACGACAAGAGCAGACGCAGCACTCCCAGTGTATGTGAGAATCTATTGTTAAGAGGCCAGGCATAGTAAAGCCAGCTTAAAGGCTAGAGCTGCATGCGACTAGCCGGGGGGCTCCATGTTTGAATAGTAAGGGGACACCCGTGTTGACCCAGCAGAACAGGGATGCCTTGTAAGCATAAGTAGTCCCTCGCTACACTACGCCGGTTACTAACCATTTAGAAGGACGATGTTACACCAAAATGCGAGCAGATCTTACCTGGGATCTTTCTGAATGCTGTCTATGGAGGGCGAGCGGGTGGCACCGTCATCCATAACAACAGGCTGCCGAGCGTAGTTGGGATCAGAGGGCCGGTATTGTGCCGAGCGATACGGATCAGCGTAGGTGGCTGCTGTGTTAAGAGCGTAGTTGTTTCTTTGGTAGATCATGGCACTGCGCTGGCTGGCTGACCGCTGGAGACTTCCCACACCTGAGGGCCAAAAAAACAAAACTTCAGACACAAAGTTTTAACAGAAAAAAACATGCAAGCAGACAAAGCTGTGCTGGTGGAGATTAGCAGCTTTCAGACCTTTTCAGCTCATTTCTGAGCTTTGCACAGCGGTAGCATACAACTTTAAATCAAGCTGAAAATACAAACAAGCGGCTGTTCCAACAGACTCAGCGAATTTTGAAAGCTGGAACCAATTAATGACGAGGATAAAACGCAGCTCCCACGGTTCCACAAAGCAGACGTCTTCTTCTTCAAGGGGCTGTTTGCTTGCTTGTTTTGTTTTTACAAGACTTGTGTTAAACCAGAGGGATCCTGCTGCTTTTCAAAGAGAGAGAGGAGGACTCAACCTGCTCGATGATCCCACAAATCCTTCCCTCACCGCCTTCTTGCTCCTTTGTGCCACTGCATTCTGAGGCTAACTTTGCCAAACACAGCAGAGGGGAAACGGTAAAGCATGACCCGCTCCAAAAACAGTAGGAGACACACTAGCAAAGCGGAAGCATCAAAAACATGCAGAGAAGTCATCCGTCCTGGCAAGGTCAAATAATCTGCCTCACAGCATCTCTCTTCAGTCATCTTTCCTTCTTTTCAATCGCTCCAAGTGATATTATGACCCAGTTTCTTTAACACAATGGGTCACAAACACAAGACTGCATAAACAAGCTCCTTCTCACCAGAGCCACGTGATGTGTGGCAGTGTGACTGCTGCGCTGGTCAGATCTCTATCAGACTTCCAACGGGACTGAGCATGTGCATGCCCGAAAAAATACTCCCTCCTCCCAGAAAGCAATACGTCAACTTGTTGGGCTGATCCAAAAACACAATTTCTCACACCAGTGCACTTCTATGTCGGGCAGCAGCACCATCCTGCAATATGGTTATCTCCCAAATATGCAGCACAGCAGAGCCAAAGACACTGGAACGCAAATTATAAACAACATGATGCAGCTTTACAATTTTACTAGAACTCTTTGGATTGCATTCCTCGTCTTTTCAGCCAAAGATCTGTCGAGGATATTTCTACTTAGCAGAAAAATCGTGCTCCCTCTTGCAAGAAAAAGTACAGTGAAGGCTTCCAGGAGACCAAAGAAATCATGGAAAGCTGGTCGCTTTAGGACATGAAAGAAAGATCTTCAAGCAAATTGGATTTTTCATATGAATCACCTTTTATAAAGACACCGAACCACTTACCTTTCTCTATATAGCAGGCATGAACATATTATAGACAGGGGCTTCTTTAAAACACCAAGCAGATCTCCAGTGTGCCAAGTAGAAAGCTGAATAAAGTGTGTGTATCTGTGCAAACTAAGCATAGGTGTATCAGAGGCGCCAGGGGATAATGAGACGAGAATGCTAACATTAGCAGAGCTGCAAGTGAGCGAGCTGTGGATGTGGGTAACCAAGCTGTCCCCTGGCCTCTCCAGCCTTTTTCTCATTCTCAGCGTGACACTCAGGTAATGGACTCCTTTGTGGCAGGATGACATATCAGTACCTGCCTATTAACTCATGTCTCACCCCTTTTGCAGCCTGGCAGTGGAGGAAAGGTAAAGAGAGAGGGGGACTGAGAAAGAGAAAGAAGAAGAAGAAGAAGAAGAAGAGAGAAAGACATAGCACAGCGCGAAAGGGCAGACGGACAAAGAAATGGTGTTCTCCATGAGTCAAGTCGAGATTAAGTGGAAAACACTTTGAGAGATTTTAGGACAAAGGGAACAAAGTGCTCTGTTCAGAAGTGAAATGAATATGTTATGAGAGAAGAAATACTGCTCATCTCGACCTGCATGACTCCACTGCATGAAGATACAGAGACAGCACGGGGTGAGGGGAAATAAGAAAACAGAATGGAATATGTGGTAGGTTTGGAGACAACTTGAAGTCTGATCTGTTACACAAAACACTGTGCATTCGTGTTAGCTAGAGTTCTGATTTCTACCTTTTTTTGCACCACTTTAATATTGACAAATATGTTGCAGGGTGACACACAAAGCAGGAGGGAGGGAATGATGACCAATAACTATTACTTTTTTAAGGGGATTAAAGACCAGCTGTATTAAGACTTATAAAATTCTCTGCTTGAAACAATAAATTGTGTCTGATATGTTTTTTTCTGCAAAATACTTTTAATTACCTCCCAAGCCATCTCCTCCTTCTCCCTCATTAAAAATTCCTGAATCTGCATAGTCCCCGCCCACTATGCAAATTTCCAACCGTCCCTGCCATCGTTTAGTGGCAACTTGTTGAAACTTATTTAGCGTGAAATGTAGTAATTAGTAGGAGCAACTTTAACGTTAGTAGTCAGTAGTGAGTTTGCAAAAATTACGATGACGGTTACAGCTGGCTCGCGCATCACCGAAGTGGTTGCCATAGGTTGCACATAATGATATGCAAAGCGTTGCACCGTCCATTAACGGGATTGGCTCCTTAGGTTTGTGACGTCTCAAACCTGCCAATCTGAAAACGTGTTGTTCGGCCTGTCCTTGGTGCACTGCAGTTTAAAAGCAGACAGGCCCAGCCATGGAGATGACTGCTTATCTTGTCCCTGATATGTCTTGTAGCATATGAACAACACCACATGATGAGATGTTTGCAAGGTTAAACACGGGTTTTCACTGGAGGGGGTCTTTAAACAATAAGTTCTCTCAAATTCCCCTTCAATATCATAGTTTTTTACTCATTTAAGCTAGCTAGGTGAAACATCCATCCATCCATCCAGCCATCATCTATACCGGTTATCCTGTTCAGGGTCGCGGGGGGCTGGAGCCTATCCCAGCTGTCTATGGGGCGAAAGGCGGGGTACATCCTGGACTGATCTCCAATCAATCACAGGTGCAACAGCAATACTTAAACAGTACATGCTAATCAGGGCTGCACGAATGGCATTAGGGATGTACAATTATAATTTATTTTTTTTGTCCAATCACATCGTGTCTTTTTGCCAAGGTGTTATATTGGGGTCCTGTCCTTTGTAGATGTCATTGCTTTAACATTAGTTTACCAACTTGCCTGCAGGCTTTTACAATATAAACACTGTGGGACCAACCTGAGGCGCTCCTGTAGAGGGTGCCCTGCTGGTTGTGGCTGGGGCTGCGGTACAGCGGGCCCTGGAACGTCCGATCCTCGTAGATTGGTGCAATGTGGCGGTCCGGCGACATGGCTGACCTTAAGTCCTGACTGGCATATGAGCTCCGCATTCCTGAAGATGTAAGAGAGAGGTGAACGGATAAGTGGTCGAACGATTACGCAGACAGTCTCATAACTGAAGTGTCAAAGGTTTGAGCCCTGTGAGAGCAGAAATCTGCCAGTCAACTCCCGTGTGTCCTGTCAAAGTGTCAGTGAGCGGGACACTGAAAGACTTTCAGCTTATTTCCTGTAACTATTTCAAGATAACAGTTTTGTCAAACATCTGATACATTCCAGAGTGCAGAAATAAAGGGAGACGGTGAGAAGCAGGACAGTATGTTTGCTTTATGATACTTTTTTTTTAACAGCAGGCTTTTATTAGATTTCATTTTAACCCACTTTCTAGGCAGCCATTGATTTGCATGTATTCTGTAGGGTATAATAAACAGTTTTAAGAGACTTGATAACTGGTTTAATTTGGTGATCAATCATATTAAACAACACGTCTCCTTTAATTACTGTCAAAGTTAATATCATTGTTGCATTTTAATGTAGTTGGTACTGCATTACTATAAGACAATAATGCATCTCGGACAAAAAGGATGTGGAAGTGGATGTGATGCTCACTGTGACCTCCCTCCAGCTTCATGTTTAAGCTGATCGTCTGTGATGTATACATGCATTATTTTCAAATGAACAAAAGCAATTAAAAAAAGGTTATAAAGACCTTTCAACTAACCGTTTGTCTGTGTGTAAATGTTGATCTGCTTTACATAAAGTTGGCATACAAACTGTGCCCACACACCAGACCTCTGTCAAATACATTTCAAAGATATGCACCAACTGGAACAGGGAAAACATGAAGCACAAGGGGGTGGAATAACAAGCCAGGTCACCATGAATTACATTTTCTCACCGCATCTAAAGACTTAACAATGTTCTGTGTGATTTTCTGTATAGAGCTATCGAGACAGGAAAAACAAAGCTGACTCGAGAGAAGAATGGACGGCTGTGTTGCCTTACAGTACGCTGTCTGTTGCGATTAAAAACAAGACTGACGTCCAGAAAAGGGCCAGTTGAACACAAACATACACATCAAAAAGCATTACAGATAGACTGACAAAACAGACATCTAGCCAAATATTACATACTGCTATAAATGTGTAAAATCAGCCACTGATGAAGGTAAACTAGAGCCAACAGAGGACTGAAAAGACTGAGCCAATCAGAGCGTGGCCAGAGCAGTCGTTAAGAAATCTGTAGACTCTGTAGGTAGGGACTTAAGAGTTTAGGCTTCATTTAGGATGCCAATTGTTCTGGTTTCCTTTTGTACTACGCTTGTAGACAGCTTGACCAATCATGTATCAGCAGGCTGCGACGTATGCAGGAAAAGCAGTCTGTGTGAAGAGCAAAAGCAGGCGGAACGTGATGCTCCGTAATGACATCCCGGCTCCCCTCAGCGTCCATATGATGATGATTTAGAGTATTATCTACATGTAAGTTCAACTAACAATATGTTGTAGATCTAAAATTCAACTTGAGATAAATTCCCTTGATCGTTCAGCGTTCAGATTTCCCGACTCCCTCAAATGCATCAGAAATGATCGATCCGACCTCCGTTCAACAAACGAGCATTTTAAAAGTACTTCTCCTCTTGAGGACAGACCTGACAAAGCTTCATTTGGACTTTTTACTAATCTGCATCATGATGTTGTAATTTTGGCAAAGGTAAGACCCGTTAATAACAAGTAAATCTTTTTCTGTAAACAACGCAGCGCGTGGAAAATGAAGTCTTGACAGGAAGTTGTTCATCGCTAACCGCTGCCTACACGCCTGACTGTTCACTGTCGTCCCCAGAGGCTATATCATCGTCAGACCATAGCTGATGGGATCCGAGATTGCAAAATGTGTGAAAACTCTTCTCTAAACAAGCCACAGTCTAACATGACGGGAGTAAGAAACACAGGTGAGTACTCCAATTAAAACTCCTTTCAGCAAAGTCACTATAACCACATGCTGTGTGGGCAGCAGGAAGCAGAAAGTCCTGTCTGACTCAGATTCAGTCCAAATGTGGAACAATTGCTACAGAATGAGGCAATTGGACCTTTCATATAACGAGGACCTACAGCATAGAGACTCTTCTTCCTATCGACTTCACTCCCTTACCCAGCCAATAGTCTCGTATAAAAAATATTACATTATCTAGCACAAACTCAGAGTCAGATGTTTGCTGTTTACATTTAGTTCTAGTGTCTACTATAGCCCGTAAAAAACATCTAGGAAACATACAGGATAGAGACCTGGGTTTTCAGGATGGGAGGGTCGTATCCTGCAGTAGTGACCATTAGACGGGGTGCTTTCACAGTCGGTGGGTTAAACAGAGAGGTGAGTAACTCCTGCCTCCACTATATGCGTCACACTTCCAGTGAAGCCCATTGCAGCCAGACTTAAAGAACCCACTGGTCTGCACTGTCCCCAGAAGAACAGTCGGGTTATTTTTATCACTAAAAATTGAATGTAAGTCTCTGTGTTTGTCTCAAGTCTCACATCAGTGACACTAACTAAACTGTGAAGCCCGGCGGACCAGCATACAGTTGGCAAATAACTGCTCATTGCACATTTCACGAGCCTCCAAACGTCACTTGGGTTTTCTCCAACTGCGCGAGCTCAGGCGGAACCGACTAAATGAGGGATTCTTGTCACAGTTTGTGACGGAGGAAATTAATAAATAGGAATGTTTGCATCCTTTGGGAGCAGAGGGCCTCGGGGGGGGCTAGGCGAGGGAGTATTTTAGATGCAGATAGCTGGCTAGACTGAGGCTGACCTCACTCAGGGATCCTTGGTTCCTATAAATGAGGCTGTGGTAGCCAGTTACATGCTAAAGCCTTTATTTCCAGCAGTCAGTGGAGTACTATTTTCTGTGTGTGTAGTCTTATAGAGGGTTTTGCTGCATTGTTAACAACAGGGTCATTTCTCTACAAAATAATAAATCCTCAAAAAGCGTGCCCTAATTATTCAACAGGTACAACAGCACTTACCCGCCTCCTCCCGACCACCCTGCTTCAATGGGCTTCTCTACATTGTTTAATTCCTCTGCTGAACATCAGTCCCACTCCTCACCCACTACCAGGTTGTTTCTCCATTGTTAAAGAATTGCCTTGTGTAAAAACCTGCCATTTCAATCAGCCATTCAATAGAAATTATTTTCCCGCACTGTTTAATAAAAGCAATGAGCCACTTAATGCAATGCTTTTAAAGCAGCTTAGAGGGTTTCTGGCACTCCGGGGCGAGCGTCTCTTAGCTTTCAGCGTCCTCTCTCGTGGCTTTTTGCTAAATGAACCATTGTAGTTCCAAAATGTAACGTTTACACTACTTGTGATGGGTACTTTTGAATACCCAAGTAGCCTTAAGGCACAAAACTTAACTAACATATAAACAAGTACTCTGTAGTTGGCTGGCATGTTGTTTTGCAGGGTAGGTATTAAAAAGGAGTAAAACAGCATAATGCAGCTGGATGCTGTAGTGGCACACTCAGAAGCCTTTCACTTTGTGGCAGTGCGCACAATAGCCACTAGCAGCAGCTTGGCAGGAAATCAGTTCAGCGTCTCTTGTTCAAAGGTTTCAAGGGGGTGAGGATATAAGAGAAAGGAGGTAGCGGGAAGACGTAAGAAAAGGCGGGAGCAGCGGAGAAGAAAGCAGGAGAGGATATGAGAGGTGGGGGGAGGGAAAGAAAAGATGAAAATGAAAAGAGGGTTAATGAGGCCGTCTAGGACCACCAGAGACTTCTCATCCCGTGTAAAGCCCGGCTACACGAACGGAGCTTTTGGCACAGCTGTGACCAAGTGCGAGGGACAGAATCTCCCAGGCACAGGAGCCTTCATGCGTATCTCTTCCTCTCAGCAGCCCGACTCCTGAAAGTAGCAACATTTAAAAAAAAAACCTTTAGGAGAAGACTAATCCGTCTGTCTTCAGTATTCTACTCCCCCGATAGAGGGGCTGCAGTCACTTTTAAAAGCATCTGCAAATTGTCAGGGAGAAATAACATACTGCTGTCTATTGAGGATGAATGGCCCACATTCCTGGTGCGTTATAGTCATTTAATTCTCCCCCTCAGCCCTCTCGCTGTGACTTTAACAGATTACACTTGGCAGAGGCTAGATGAAGGGCGGTGGCGGCTTGGCGCGCGCTTGCTCTGGAGAAACAAACACTTAAATGGATGCAGCTGACTGCATTCCTCCACTGAAATAATTCTCAAAACCCCTTTCCAAACAAACAGGAGAACTGGCTATAAACACCAGAAAATCGTTACACATAAAAGTAAGAATAGCTGTAAAAATAGAGAGTACCATGGTTAAAAGTGCCATGGTGGCTCGGCTGTCAGGCTGAGAACATGCAGGTATGCCATCTCCCCCTGTTCTTTCTTTGTCCCACTCTGCTCTGAAATGGACATTGAGTGTAATGAGCACATCATTAGGGACAATTTGTCTTCATTTTTCAGCAGGAGAGGGGAAGGTATGACTTCCTGCCAATGACAGTTGAAAGAGGGGAGCAGGTGGGAGGTAGAAAAAAGAAAGGAGGGGAGGGAAAGTGAGACGAGCACAAGATAGGTAAAGACAGAGAAGGAACAGTAGTGTGCTAAAGAGAAAAAAGGAAACCACAAAATGTGACAGAGCAAAAGAGAAGTGAGAAAAGGAGGAAAAAAGCATCCTTTAATACATACTGACAGAAAACCCCCAACAGCAACAATATCAAGGTTAGGCCGTCGGATGGCGTTTGCCAAATGCTTGATATTGCGCCTGATCGTGTGATCATCCCATTTCCTCCTACTTTGGATCACAAACCCTGACAAATAGCTGTGTTAGAGGTAAGGCTCCACTGAAGTGAATGTGAGAGAAAGGGAGACAGCAAGGGGGGGTAATATAGACAGGAGGGAGGGGAGAGGAGTGAGAAAGAGATGAAGGAGAAGAGGAGGACATGGGAGGGATGCAGAGACAGATGAGGACCATGCTGGTGTTTCACTGCTCAGAGGACAGACACTGAGACCCATTTGTGTCTGCTTGAGCCACCATCACTCAAAGCAGTGTGACATAACTGCCTGCTTACAGGAATCTGAAAATGAGTGTCTGAGAGGAGGGCAACACATCGACAGAAGATGAGTAGTTCTGAGAGGTCACACATCGTCTGTGATTTAGAGACTGTTTAGATTTCTAATGACGTTTAAAGGAGCAGTTCGCGCCTAGAAAAAGCCACTGTCAGTGAAAGCTGGTGTTCTCTGTAATCGATAGAAGCAATAATATTTGAAATTGGTGCCATAGCTGTGGAGAAAGTTGTGCAAACAGCTTGTGGTTTCGCCCATTCTACATTCCTACAACACCCAGCGTGCATTGCGCCCCTCCCTCTGAAAGGAACGGCCCAGCAACAGAGCTCAGAGCGGTACAGAAACCGAAATATGACGAAAGGTCTATAAAATCTTCGGGTCTGCAGTCTACATTTCAAACCTGACGATTTTGAACGAGACATGACATTGGAGGCCTCCCACTAGATTGAGGAAGTGTAGTTTAGCAAGCTCCCTGGCCTCCACCAGATGACGCGTTTTACGTAGTCTGGCGGAGGTTTTCCAGAGCCCATTGGAGAAGCGGATAGCGTCCTCCAGAAGCACAAAAAGAAATTGCAATTTTTCCTACCATAATGACATAAGCTCCCCATAATAGCATGATAGGATTGAGGTTGAAAATCGGCGAACTGGCCCTTTAAGAGCATATTCATATCTGTTACAGATGACCTGTATAAATGAGGCAGATAAACACAACAAATTGCTAGCACTAGCACACAAGCTAGCACCGAGGTCAAGAAGTGGTTCTCTTGATAGCTGCAGCAATTTCCCCTGTTTTGCATTTCTTAGTGCCTGATTAATGCAGGATTTAAACTTAGAGCAACATGTCTCTTGAAATTCAAATTCGATCGACCCTACTGTGAAGAAAGTGTAAATAAACCACAGTGAGAGTAGCATGCCATCTTACAGTTGATCACCACAATAAACACAAATGGTAAAAATGATAAAGGTTGAAGATGAATATTTGACCAAACCAATCCAACAATACTGTATGTTCACATGCAGCACCTTCATGCAAACACAATACACCGAGGATGTTTGGAAACCGATGTCACACAACAACCAAAAAAATGTTCACCTTGAACGTCATCATCAACCAAGGCGTCTGAGGATTTCCCCAGGCAGCAGGAAGTCAAGCAGAAAACAGTCACTTAACCTTGTAACAATAATACAGGGATTTGCTGAATAAGGCAAACAAAAATGTTCTTGGATGTTACGGAGGGAACCTGCTATCGACTGTTCGAAATGACTACTTTCATTTCCTCCCCCGGGCTGAAACACCTTCACCTATCACGGAAATTACAAAGGTGTGATTATGCGGTGTAATAACTGTGGTTTTCATTATTTGTCAAAGCTACATTCTTATCTACAGGAGATGGCTTAAAATGAGCTCCGGCTGGCCTCTTCCTTTTGCTGTGGAGCAAAATTGAATGGCCCAAGATGTGGACGCTACATTTTTAGGGAGAGAAAACATTAGGCATCGCTTGTTTGTGCCTCTTTCTACTAAAAAGGACACACTGGCAAGAACAGTTATATAGCCTCTTCACTCTTTTCTTAGTGAGTGCCCACGATATGGCCTTAATCAGGCACTCATGAAAATAATGGATTTGGAAGGAACTCCATTATGTGTGGAAATGTCTTTTTCTACCTCCTCATTTATTTCAAGAAATATGCACATCTCCTTTTGAAGTTTAGGCTTGTATTTATCACTTAATTGACAAGCCAACTAAAGCTGTCTTTGCATTTACAGAATAAATACTTTACATGTCATATGAGCTACAATATAAGGATGCTATATTAATTTTCCTCTCCTTTTGTTGACTTTAAATTAACTAGGATTAGGAGTGTTTTTTACTCTTTCAGCTAATATTTGTTTTCCTGCAGGAGTCATGTTTTGGCTTCACTCCAGGAAAACCACCTCACAGTTATAGTTTTATGAATAAAAAGCTCTTATGTGACAGCGTAGAAAATTATACTGCCGTTTTAAATGCTAGGAAACACAAATTACATGTAATGTGATGTATATATTATTACATGTAATTTGTTACTATGTAATAAATGATTGCATTAATGGCTTCTTGCATATTATAACATTTACATCTCTCGATGAAGGGTTTTATCTCCATAAATGCTATGTTATTAATGCAAAGGGGTATGACTCTAATAAACATTGTCATTACAACACTGTGTTCCTCCAGTGGTTATGGACAGAAGTGGGAGTCCTCACACACACACACTTAATATGACACACAGTGATTCACACAGCTAAGCACCACTGCAAAAGAAAGGACAGCGAGCAGAACAAAGAGAAGAACATTGTGTACTTTTGTTCTCTCTGATTTGAGGAAATATTTTAGGACTATATTTTGAATAAACACTTAAAAAAAAAACTATAAAGACAATTGAAAACAGTTAATATGTACTGATCTAAGAGTCTGAGAGAGCTGCATTGTTGAGCTAAAAAATGTAAATGGAAGTGCATGAGTGTGTGTGTGCATTTGAGCACCTGTTAGGCTGTCAGGTCGCGTCATCCTCTCATAAATGTCATAACTCTGGGGTCCATAGGGGTCGGTGTTTGGGAGCATGGAGCGAGGCAGAGTGGAGCTGTAGTGCTGGGGCACTGCGGTCATAGTAGCCCTGACCGGAGACGACGAGTGAGTAGGCTGCTTCGTCAGTGGAGGGTTGATGCCGTCCACCATTGTCAGAGGTGAGCCCATGCGGCCCGACGACGACCCCGCAGAGGCCTGATAGGGCGAGGTTGTTCGGCTGGCGCTGCCTGATCGCGAGTTCGTGGAGCCCATGCGTCGCAGTGCAGCGGGGGAGTTTTTCTGAGTGGAGTAGGGTGAGCCACCGCCGCCGGTGTTACTGGTACGCTGGGCAGAGGGCAAGGTTGAGGAGAAGATGCTGGAGAGGGGTTTGGGTTCGGTTACGATGGGGGAGCCGTAGGCACTGCCAACTGGGGTACGCAGGGAGCCACGGGCGGGGGATATGCTGCTGGCGTAGGCTGGCGAGTGAGAGCGAGAAGGCACTGAGCTTACCCTCCGCATAGCACGGCCCGGCACTGCTGCTGTCACTGCTGGGACCTGCGGGTCATACAGAAAACAACAATTCATCTCTTCAATCCTTAAGGAGTTATAAAATCATTAATAATCATGTTGTATTCTCTGCTAAGAATCGACGTGCTGACACTGACATGCTAAATAACACAGCATTACATAAGCCAATTCATTACAAGGCATGACTTTTCTCCAAGCCATATTCATTTCCTTCTTTCCACCCCCCCTCTGCCGTGTGTCACAGCCATTTGGTTTCTCAGTGGTCGTGTGTACAGCGCTGTGTGAAGCATGATTATGTTGCTGTGCTAAGCGCGCTGTGTACCTTCTGTCTCTCTAAGCTATACATTCATAGAAAACACGTACCAGCCTTTTTGTGCGTTCCTCTTTTGTTGTCATGAATTAAAAGCTTAAAGTCAGCGATTTAATTAAATTTCCTCCTCCTGAAGGTTGTGAACATGACAGTTTAATTAAAAAATATACGCGTTATTCAAATGATAGCTCGTTACAGATATATTTTGAGCTTGACAACAGCAATATGTTGTTTGTGCAGTTGCTGGCAGTACCTGTGCTGAAGCCTGGCCCTCAGCCCTGGCGTTCCTCACCAGGGTACCAGTGCCGGCGCCAGGGAAGGAGTGCTGCATCCTCAGCTCGGCCTTGCCCAGGTTCTGGCTGCTGACGTAGCCGCTGCTGGCATCCTGGTAGCCACTGTCCGAGTACGAGTTCATCTGAGTCGAACTACGGGAATTCCCCGCGGACCCTAAGAGAGAGTGACAGAAAAAGATGAACAGAGAGAGAGAGAGAGGAGAGGGAAGGGACGCAGGGACAGAAGATAGACACGTCATGAATGGTTTCGTAATAGACGTGACCTTTACCTTGACAGCATTACTAATGACAGCAAGGGGAAAAATGTTCTACCGCCCTATGATTCAGTGTGCCACTGTACATCATTCAGCCTTTCATCAGCTGTTCTGAAGGGTCAGTTGTTATCAGTGACACTCAAACTGTCAGGTATCAGTATGGAAAAGACAAAGGTGCGAGACGAAACAGGCTGTCTGTATCATTAAAGGAGAAGTGGAGGAAAAGGATTTGCAGTTGAAGAATGTCCTATAAATTTAGTGGGACAGGACTGAGGTCAGAAAACAAAGCTGCGAGTTAGAGACAAGAGGGCTGCAGAGGATGGCAATAACAGACCCTCACTTTCATGGAGGGAGGACTGCTCCGGGGAGTACAGAGGCACCTGCTCTGACTCGGTCCTGATGCGGTAGCAGGGCGACCGGGAGCTGTCAGTCATCCGAGACTTGGTGTCCCCTGAGGCGGAGGCATCTGCGGAGACAGCAGAGAAGGGAATCAGACACAAAGGAAGAGCTTTGAGTCTGAAACAATTACAGAGTTTTGGCTTCGGATGGAGGGCTTATAATAGTAGTTTCAGCAGTCAACAATTTTTGGAATTGAGAGGAAACAATAACAGACAATAATTTATGCAACATTAGTTTCCTGCTTGTGTACCGTTGGAGTCATTAGATTTAACTGCCATACTAATTATGGAAGGCAAATTGGGTAGCATGTCACTTTAACTACCTATACAGCCGTGCTCCAAATACTACCAGTGCTCTACATTTCCCTGCATCCGTCTCTCCTCGTGCATGACAACCACCAGTGTGGCAAACAGGAACTGGAATTAGCCGTCTAATGCCCCTGCACACATTTCCACATAATCACAATCTAGTTAAGCGTGACCAGTGTCAATGGGTTACTCTGCAATCACTAGAACAATAGGCAGCAAGCGGAGGGGAACAGGGAGGCGAAACATTGGCTGCCAGGGTCTGCCTGCTTAGCCGGTGTGAGACTGAGAGGCTGAAGCAGCCTTGTTGCCCAAGCTGACCTGTTGAAAAAATGTCAGATGTTGACGACCTAGCATCTTGCACTCCCACCTCCGAGGGTGTTTGCCCTTTTTACAGATGAGATTCAAGTTAGGAGAAGTTCAGTCCCCGCTTTCCTTCTGCAGCGATAATGCAACTTCAGCAAGTGATTTCCCCAGACTGGCCCTTTTTGATTTTTAAGGGGATTTTTTTTTCCAAACTTGACATGGATTTGCTTTAAATGCTGATAATAAATATAGTCAATTGAAGCATTAAAGGGCTAAGTGTGTGCTATAATGACAAAGAAAGCTGCATTCTCCTGCTCACTGAGCCATGCTAGCAGTGTCTACGTGTACCAGGATGCATAGCGTGAGCTTCGGCATCAGCCGTAGACTCTGCCTCAAATAAACACAGCTTGATATCAGAGTAAGTCCACAAAACCACTGACCTCATATCTTATAGCTTCTAGCGGGTTCACTGTTCATAGCATAGTTTCATAGCTAGTTTAAAATACAAGCAGGGGGGGAGACTACAAATCCAACCTTAAGTTCTTCTGGGTCACCAACTAACTCAAATGACTGTGCTGGTGGTGAGAAGAACTGATTTTTTTAGCAGCGCCAAGCTGAGCCTCAAAAACAGAGAAAAAAATCAGCAACAAGTGAAGGCGTTTTTTTATACTATATACCTAATATACTGTATATACCTAGGATATATATGACTAGCAAAGGATAGATAGAGATAAGGTCGAAACACTGAAAAAAAAATGGCTGCATGCATTCACAGATAAACAACAGGAAACTGTAAAAGTGGAATTATTATCAAAGATATACTGGACAGAATTCAGGGTGGATTTATGTTGTTTTGTAAGAGGCCTCTGCATCATGAATCTTATTGAAGATTAAAAATATGTTCTTCGTGCAATGTGATTTTCTTTATGTATTCATTCAATGCATTTAAAATGTAGCTTTGACCATATGAAAACAGAAATGCAATTAGCAGCGTAGAGTCGTCACTCATGATCAAACTACTTGTGCTGCTGTTAAATTTGCATTTGTCTATGTTTTTGTTCATTTTAAAGGTGCTTTCTTATAGTTATTTAACTATAAGTAAGTTAACTTATAGTTATTTTTAGTGCCTGAAACCGCTGGTGGGGGGTAGGTTTCACAGGAAGTGATTAACTGCATGCTGCCTTTGTTTACATTTTTCCCGGCAAAGATTTACAGTGAGTGATACATATGACTGTTAAAGAAAGCAGGATGTTTTTTTGTTAAAACCACCATTAAGAATGTCCAGGACAAATTCAGCAAAAAGATAAGAGGTACAGTTTTGTCCACAGGGGGCGCCAAAATCAACACAAACTGAAAGTTCCTCACAGGAGCTTTAAATATTTTAAATAATGTAGTTATATATACAGTATTATAGAAAACTATCTGGAAAGCAGCAACTGCTTGCCTAAATAATATGCAACTATATTGCTGGTGACAGGGACCAGGAGAGACGGCGTGTCACATGACCAAAGACAAACACAATATGCATAACTTCAGCCGCCTGGGGTATGTACAGTAACAGGCCTGCCGGCCCATGGGGCTTGCTTGGGCTTGGCGATGGATTAGAAGGATCACATTCAAGATCATTAAAATGTTATGTGGTTATAAAAGTAACTCATTAAAGTATTTACAGTAAATCGAAACGCTCTGTGAAATCAGAAAGCATATTTAAGTCCTTTAAGCACAAGCAATGACATAACTGAACAAGTCTTTTGTCTGCTTCTGTTCTGGCAGTGACTCTGAGCCTGGCACTCAGTGTGTCGTTTCAGACCACAGGGTTTTTGTACTGGGCCTTGACCCTGTTTGATAAATGAGATGCCAGAAAGCCAGAACAGAGGAGGAACAGGAAGAAAGGGAGAAAGCAAGAAGGAGAGAGAAGCCCTGTTTTTCAACACATTAAAGATAAAACATTGCTAGCTTACTAGCGTATGGCCTTTGCCTTTATTGGAGAGGAGAGCTGAGGAGAGACAGGAAATATGGGGGAGGAAAGAGTGGGGATGACGTGCACAAAAAGGGCCGAGGGTCGGACGGAGCACTGGACCGACGTAGCAAGGACTGAGCTAAAGCGGGGCAGCCTGAAGAGCAACTGTGATGCGTCAGTCCCCGAAATGATGTTGATTTCAAAAGGATATTTATACATAATCCACTGTGACATCTGGAAAGTTTTTATGTCCACTTTAAAAATTGGCAAACCGGACGAGATGTCACGTAAAGGAGAATTGTCAGGATTCCAATGCTAATTTTGAAGTGAGTAAGGATGACAATACATATTTAGAAGCATATAAAAGGACCACAGCCTTATCATTTTGAACCTGCCAGGCATTTAAAGGGCTAAAGACAAGAAAGAGAGAGATTATTGCCATAGTTAAAGAATTAAGAAGTTGTTGGAGGGGAACCAGTGATGAGCAAGGAAGGTGTTTTGGTAGATGAACTATGATGGCTACCAAACCCGTCTTGTGTCTCTCTTAACAATGTGGTAAAGTTTGCAAAACATATCCAAATAAAAGTCATTTCTAAATTCATCTTTCTACAAATGACACAGGGCCTCCTTTTTTTGAACATGTTGAACTGACAGCATAATGACAGAGTGCATGTCTGAGTAAGAATAAGGCGCTAACCAAAAAGCGACAGGGGACAGAAACGTTGAGAAAACTTTCATTCTGGGGTGTTTGTCCTCTTTTCTCAGTGGAGATGAGGTGTGACTGCATTGACATTTCCCGGGGCTAAAAGGCTCGTTTCCACAGTAACACTTCTATCCCAAACTCTCAGACAGTGGAGACGTACAGCGGCTCAGGAGGCCAATAAGCCTCACAGACAAACGTGGCCCATTACGCTCCGTGCCACACAGCTAGTCTTTAATTCATTTGGATTGGAAAAACTACAGTGCCACATCTGACTATCATTTATCATTTACAGTACAATGAGAAATCAATACAAAGCCAAAACAGTGACTGTGATTAGTCCCAGGCTGTGTTCAAACACTAATGAAATGCATTCAGCACGGAAGTACGGAGAGGGTAGCAAATGAGAAAAGTGTGTCGTATTAATATTCCCAGTGCATTCGTACAACCATCACCCCCTATAGGCTTTTCTGTCACAATCGACAATAAAAGATTAATGACCATTTCAGAAATACCCCAAGTTTCACTATGCAATTAATAAGCCATGAAATACATTAGTAAATTCAATTCATTATCTGTTCTCTCCTGACGAACCTTCAAGGATGTGGATTGAACAAACACAGACCAAAGGGGTCTTAGAAAGATCCTCCCATCACAGATGCCGTGTGTGTGTGAGCGGACAGAAATAACTCAGATAACCATACAAACAAGAAAACGCCTCAGGCTGTTAATTACTGGAAGGATGGTTGAAAGGGCTCATGTTAGTAATGATTGTGGAAATGTAAAACATGTCTGTAGTGCACTAAACACACATTTAACCAGGCCTGTACAGACACACAAACACAGACGCATGCAACGTGTCAATTCAGGCAAAACTAAAGGATAATTCAAATGCACTTAGCTAAACGTTAAAGCCTTACTTATGTCACTACTTTATCACTCTGATACTGAACCATCATCCTCGTCCACTTATCATTTACAGTAGACCTCACAAAGTAAACCGAGAATATGTAAGCATATGGGTATTTATGTCTAACTGTGTTTACTGACACTGGCAATGGATGCCCATAGGTCCAATAAGGTATAATTAGGATTAAACAGTAACAGAAGCAGATGAACACTTTGTACAGAGGCACAGGCTGTAAAATCCACAGTAACAAGTTAACCAGGGAGAGTACGTACGCTGTAAGTGTTGTTTGAGAAATACTTCAACATGCCTAACTTTAAAGAGCAGTCATGTTTTAAGACATATAAGATGCTCTGTTACATGAAAACAAAACACGTCTCTGCCATCGTTTAGTGGCAACTTGTGAAACTCAGCTAACTTTAAATTCACTAATTAGTAACGTTGACGTTAGTAGTCAGTAACGTTGACGTTAGTAGTCAGTAGTGAGTTTGCAAAAACGACTGTTACTGTGGTGGAGGATAAAGGATAAAAGAGGCCGAAAGCAGGCTATATCCTTGCCGAAGCCAGCTACTGATCTGGCCAATGATAAGGTAACTGAGAGGCCGGCAGTGGTTAATGAGAAGCCTGCGTCTAACATAGCAACCCATTGGATGGGCTACTGGCTTGCCTTGTCATTTGCTTTCGAGGCTACACATGCTTGCACATGCATGTTTTAAGCAGAAATACCGTACATAAATTGTCAGCAAAGGATAGAGGGAATACTTTCTTTGTTGGTAACAACAAATTTAAAGAATCTAGATAAATCCTACGTGTTGACAGTTGGTGGCGGTAATGCGCCGCATTTGGCTCCAATCTGCTAATAAAATACAACAGAAGGAAGTGACCAGCCAAGGAATTAGCTAATGTAGCTAGCTTCGGCGTGCTAGTCGCCAGCCTCGGAAGCTAATGACCAGCCTAGCCAGTAGCCAAGCAGTGGTTTACTAGCTTCGGCGTGCTGGTCGCTAGCCTCGCAAGCTAATGACCAGCCTAGCCAGTAGCCGATCCAATGGGTTGCTATGTTAGACGCAGGACTTGCCACCCTGATAGAATGAATAGGCAGCTTCCCATTTGCCACCGCCGGCCTCTCAATCTTAATTTTGTCCTTTATCCTGCGCCATGTGTTACAGCTGGCTCGCGCATCGCCAAAGTGGTTGCCATAGGTTGCACATAATGATATGCATAGCGTCACCCTGTACATTAACGGGATTGGCTCCTTAGGTTTGTGACGTCTCAAACCTGCCAATCTGAATACGTGTTGTTCAGCCTGTCCTTGGTACACTACCGTTTAAAAGCAGACAGGCCCAGCCATGGAGATGACTGCTTATGTTGTCCCTGATATGTCTTGTAGCACATGAACAACACCACATGGAGATGTTTACAAGGTTAACAATTGACTTTCACTGGAGGGGGTCTTTATTTTATGTTCAAGTACAGAGTAAGGTGTAGGGATATGTTTGCCTCCATACATGTCATCCTATATGATCTGTTTGAAAGCACAGACAAAGATTTTGCGAGACAGAAGGATAGTTAGGTCATCATTGTAGTGTTTGAGTCAACATACCTGCAGTCCTCCAAGGCAGGGACTTCTCAGACGAGCTGTGTGGGGGCAAACAAGAGAAAGAGAAGTGAATAGGTGCACTACAAATCAGAGTCACCACAGTGAAAAGTGACAGTGAGTGAAATCCTCTGGAAGAGACACCTTAGGGCCTCATATACCTATGACTATGAGATACAACAGCTAGAGGTTTAAATGACAGTGCCTGAGAGTAGATCTGATGTTTACATCACAAATGCAAAGTCAGTGTTTATCAAGACCTAAAGGTGCCTTTGGTGACAGCTACTGTTATTTTCAGAGGACCTTCAGCACTGCCGAAAAAGAAAATGTAGGACTAGAAGCTGTTTTTCTGCCAAAAAGTACAAAAAAACACAGACGGGAGCTGAAACTGAGCACAGACAAGTGAGGCAAGCTCCTACAGTAAATCATAAGTGATCATACAGAGAATTCACACTCAATGTACAAGCCCACAGTGTAATCCTGACTTGCATGACAGTGTTTATTCCAGCACAGAGAGATACGCAGTCTCTAGAGAATAATGTGGGAGCATAAGGGTCAGGCCACAGATCGATGACAATTTGCTACTTTTACTCAGCAACAACACTGCGGATACCAAGCAGCAAAAACAACAGAGAGGACCTTGTGACACTGTGCGGTGACTGATGATGAATTGCGCTGGATCAGAAGAAGGATCATACTAAATGGAAAGCTCTGAGCATTTGTTGCACACACTGTTTTTAGGACCTTAATTCTGGATGGGAAACTTAGATGATCTTTGGATTAAGACATCCATGTCTGTCAGCAGGAATGCCACAAGGAAGATGCTAACGCCATCAGTTAGCTGGAGTTTTACTAGTGAAACCGCCAATGCTGGAAGTGTCTCATCCTACCACACCATATGGTGGAGCAGGCTGTGGGAGGAATTGCTATTCCAGCCATTTTTAATGATGAAAAAAAAAAGGTCTGCATCTTTAACGCTGCATTTGTTATTGATGCAAGGGGTTAACAGGAGTCCATCCTTTCTTTAACTTCCTTCATGTTGTCTTTTTTCTGTGATTATTTTTCCAGCATTTTGCCTTTATTAGACAGAACAGCTGAAGAAAGACAGGAAACGCGGGGAGTTGAGGGGGGGACGACAGACACCGAATGATCGGCAGGCCGGGAGTCGAACCTGGGATCAGTGTGTCGACGACCATCCGCACATGGGCCCCCTGCTCCGACAACCAAACCAAACCAGCGCCCCGTTTCTGTCACTCTTATCAGTCTCAACCACCAGCAACAGAAACTTCTAGAAGAAAACAAACGCAACAAATGCTGCCACCAATTACAGCTCTTGTAGGAGGCGCTCTTAAGCTACTACTTAACTTACACATGGTACCCCTGTAGGTACAATGTACCCTTTTACCAAAGAAGTATAGATCCAGCTTAAGTCCTGTTCCCTTCACAAAAAGGAATCTCACACAGAATTCTTCAGTCAAGGTGTAGATGGAAAAAGGAGGCAAAAAAACATTACACAGTTCATGCTGAAGCTCATTTCCTCTTCCTAATTTCACCCTTCAGCTTCTTAGATGATTGAAAGCTTTCGTTCCAACCACTTCTTTGAATGGAGTGTGATTTCTGTTTAATACAGTATTTCCTGTTTGTCTCATTTAATTCAGAATCTCGCCAATAATTCCTTTCTGACAGTTATTGAAGTGTAACAGAAAACAAAACAAACACCATATTTTTTGTTTGTTCAGCCCGTGATTAATTCTTGTTGAATATAATGAAGAAAAAAATCATTCTTTATAACGACACAGATTTTGTTCTTATTAAATCCTAACCTGACATTTTTATAAAATAAAAACATTTAATTATACTTTACCAGAACTAAAACGTATAATATAAAATAAATATATGTATATAGGACATCCTGCAGCACATGTATTAGACTAAAATGACTACTTTCAGTCAAAGCCTTGGCAGATGACAAATACAGAAGAGACATGTGTGTCATCTTAATGGCTACCTAATAATTTCAACTCATGTATGTGCCTATTAAAATACTTCCGACCAAGGGGAAGCCATTCACTTTCTCAGAGCCATTTCTCCACAGCTGCTTATTATAACTGACAGAGGCCGAGCAGGACCTCGGAGTCGTGGACCCACCCTTTTCTTTATAATATCCACTATTTGCTGGTCATTACTTCCAAGCACCTGATGTTGCAATGCTGCTATTTTTCCATCAAAGGTGACATTAAATGAGCTTTAAGAAGCGCGCCTGTCAGAATTTTAATGAGCACACAGGCAATTAAAAAGAGGAAGTTTTGCTCCACTGAACCATGGCAGATGAAGTTGAGGAATGGCTACCATAACGATGATGCACCATGCCTGCTGCATGCCGCCCGGCTGACTGGGTAAAGGCAGTTTAAAGTGATTGTAAAACTGCCGGAGTTGATAAACAATAGACCTAACCCTGACAGGACACTTTATATCCCATCAGCCCCTTTGGCTGGGTGGAGGTTGCATCTTTTAGTAGTTTTGCCAGAGGTCAAGTTAAATGACCACCCGCTGTATTCTTGGAGGAATGAAGGCGGTGGTCGAAGTCGGAGGTGTCGTGAAATGTAATGACTCCCATCAGGACCCTTCAGTGCGCTTTCACCTCTGCTGTCGTCCAGCTGAGCTATTGAGCCGAGCAGTGTGACCTCAATGGTTAAAGCTAATCTCCATTCACACACAAATTTCCAGTGACAGCCATTTTATTTGTCCTCCTCTGGCTTTACAAAAGGTGTGAAAATGGTGTTACATGTTTTCTTTTGAGAGTCCCTAGCAGGTGGTGGTTGGCTGCAGTCCCCCAGTGGGAAGGTGGCTGCGTTTACATTTGCTTTAATATTAAGATTATAGCTTTCAGCAGAAACGTCATTTACATCAAATACATAGGACGGGATTTGAATAATACTTGATAACAAAGGTAGGTTTCTTCTTTTATTCAACTCATCTTTAAGCTATGTGTTTGAGAGTTCTTTTATGGCTCATTTGCGCTCTAAAGACCCATGACACTGAACGTACTAGTCTCCTCTGCTGCAGCGCTGAAGCAAGGTGAAAGGAAAGTACTTAACTACTTAAAGCTGTTACGGTTGTATCCAAAATAATTAAATCCAAACTCGAAATGTAACTGAAAAGGAAACAGTATTGATTTTTGTGCTAGAAGTGAAAACACAAATCACAAACTAAATCAGTGCGCACAGGTAAGCTGGAGATATATAGTGAATTTGAACAGAAGGGCAAAGCGAAATGTAACGTAAACCATGAACATTTAACAGCATAGCCATAAATTTGTATCCTGATCCTGACACTAGTGGTTACTCATGCTTGTTTACTTTGTGAATGAAAGCTGTAAAGCAGCTTTGACGGTTGTGATTGACCAAGCCATGCACATATTAAGTGCTTAATTTAGAGCATTACAAATCCATTCAGTCGTAGTTTAAGCCTTCATATGCACTCTTTGATCTCCTGTCCCACACAGACAAGCTATTCCTGCAGAGTAGGCTTTTTATAGCAAACAAAATATAATCTAAAGATTTCTAAAAAAAAAGGAGGAGAAAACTAGTTTTTCCCTGTTTAGTGTCCTTTTAATGGATTAGTACAGTCATCCACGCAGTATCAAGAGATTGATATTATCGCCCTTAGCTGCCACTGAGGGATCAGTGAATTAAGACAATGAGCTGAACGCCTCAAAACAACAGATCTGGGTGCTGATTTTCAATGTGACTGGCACAAAAAGAAGCCTTTTCGTATTAAAGGCTGTCATTAGATTGTGTAATCAAAGATCGTGATGGGACAAACACAGGAAAGCAAGTGTTTCGCTTTCTCCAAATATGGGTTTCTGGTTGAATATACAATAAAACTGAGGTCTAAAATGCAGAACTTTTTAAAGAGGAAGTGAAAGCAAACAGCCCGGCTGTGTATATTTTCAGAGAGCTGTTGTCCGGACCTTTCTGACACCTCTCGAAGCCGTTCTATACCTGCGACCCTCGCCCTTTCTAAAAAAGAGAAAGAGGAAATTGACGCTCTTACTCCCGAGTACTGCAATCTGCTGCTGGTAGGTGGCTGCTTTTTCCAGGTATGTCGGATTGAGTGCAAGAATGCATCGTATAAGGGCTTGCTCCTTATTATCACAAAGCCAGAAGAGATCACAGAGAGCCATTAACGCCACTGTTCACCCGGTGTCATGTGTCCAGATATAACCTGATTGTATCACGGTCCATTTGAGAACAAATGCAGCTCAAACCGGCCATCAGGACACCAATATGGTGACCATTTACGGACAATGTGCTAATAAAACTTCCATTTCTTCAGACACAATTTAATGCATCAAGTTAGCTGGCCTATAGGAAGAAAAAGCCAAGGTGATTAGATGCACTGTGTACTTAACAGGCCCAAACTGAAGTACTGCTAATATATAATGGTGTCAGATCGGTGCATTGACTGACGTACTCGCCAAAGTGGCATTTAGCCTGTACACAGCTCTACACATTTATAGGGCCAAAAGTGTTGCTGATTTAATGTTTTGAAAGTCTCTCCATTATGTCCTCATATCAACACCTCATGTGTTATCATACACTTTCCAGAGTATAACACTACTACACACTACTTAAAACTATTAAGATAATTGTACAATTAGGTAAATCATTAGTAAAATACCCGCGTAATGCAGCACTATGCTGTGCCATTAAAACTGCAGGCCTTAGCAGAAGCAAATAAGCAAAAGCAACAAAGAACCATCTTTTTAATAGAGCCTGAATAATCTGACCATAAAGCAATCTCTTAAATGTCACAGTCTATTAACCTCTATTGTAATTTCCCCTGCCACTTTAAGGAATTACATTCTGACTAGACTCAAAAGATGATTCAAATATTACTTGCTTGATAAGGGCAACTATAGCTGAAAACAGCGACGCACGAATGTCATAAAAAAACACGTATTTTAAATAACCTTACTGTGACCGCTTCTGTTCTGCAGAATTTTATCACATTTCAAAATTGTCTGCATCTTTGACAAATAAAATCAAGGTAAAGCATGAAGCCATGTGATGATAGAAGGCTGGTGTCAGCCCTTCTTCACAGTTGGTCTGCGACGCTCATCGGGATATTGTACGTGGTATTGAACTGTACAAATGAACCTGACATGTCTGAGCCGCGGCAGACGGGACAGAATGTGTGGTCACTGAGGTGTGATGATCGGGGCCGGCTCGTGTCTTAGCTGATGAAGTGGGAATGAGTTCCCAGAACAAACTCAGACGCTTCGCTCTCCTTCCACACGGACGGCAGCGCTTCGGTGAGCAAACAACACTCCACTATCATAGAAGAACATAGGCTTAAAACAGACTCAAGATGAGTAGCCAGGTCAGATTATTGCACATTTCAATTGCTAACTGATGTTAGCATAAATAACAGGAGAAACTCTGTCCTTCTAAATCAACAGGACAGGAGGGCAACATGTTTAAATTTACCGTCCAATCGGATTTAAGCACACTGGGTTGCTGCATCAATATGCCATAAGGTTACACTATGGAATATCACCACTGCTGTGAAGGATGAAAAAGCCATGTGTTGGATTGTGGCTCTGTGTGTGTGTGTGTGTGTGTGCATCTTCTCATTACCTGCTGCTACCATCGCCTGGCGACTCGGCCCCGAGTCTGCATCTTTCCAGCTGATTGGCCACAATCTGCCTCTCCACTTCCAGCTCCCTGGTTAGCCGCTCAAACTGGAGCTCCTGCGCATAAACAGAGTGAAAAAAAGAGAGAGAGAGGAGAAGAAGAAGGTCAGGGATGTATTCCCATCAGAGAGAGCTTTACATACTACTATTGACAGAAGTGACAAATGTGAAGTCAATATGAGGGACGCGGAGTGACAGTTTGACAGCTTGCTCCATCGGCGATGTGCTTCATCATTGCATTTAGGTTAATGATGACACTAAATGAAAGCTTAAGGCAATGCAAGAAAAGCTAATTCTAAATTGTAATGTTGGCTCACAAGCAGCTTAAAAATATAGACTAAGTTCATTCCAGTACAAGCATAAGTGTACACACACACACACACACACACATACCCAGGCTATAAGGTACTGCCATTTTTGCAGCCCACACAGAGTGATAAGAGCCACTTCAATGGGTGATATTTAGCCTTGGTGGCATTGTTCCTATGGGAGTCGTGTAGAAATCAGCATTTGACTAATTATCTAGCCTGAGCAGGGCTATTACTTCCACAGCTCTCTAGCTCCAAGCACTGCATCACGCCACTCATAAGATACGCACAAGGTCTTTGTGCACACAAAAACTACTGCACACACATACGCACAGTCATTTGCATAACTTTGAAATACCTTTCTTTACTGCCCAGGCGGCGAGTAAAGAGTATCTGCACCTTCTATTTCTTGCAAAAAGGCCTCACTCACCATGACTCTGCACAGATGGCCGGATCCTCGCCTTGCTTTGCTTAGTTGTACCATGAAATGTCCATTACCATGGTCAGTTACATTCCTACACACACACACACACACACACACTCACACAAACCGGCTCTCAGGTTCCTTTGTGACCTGTCTAAGGAAGTTTAGTCACTCTACGGCACTAAGACCAGCCTACTTTTCACACCTACTCTCCAATGTTCCCTGAGGGCGCACTGAAATTTCCCTTCACATTGAAGATATGCTCTACTCTCCCCTCCCCCTAACTGCTGCTTTTTACCCTCCACTGCTCTGCTCTCCTCTCCTCTCCTCAGTTGTAGATATGTGCTTGGCTGCAGTGGAAGGGGAAAACAGCTTAGTCCTATTTCCTTAATATTAGGACTTTCATTTCTTCATGAGGCCGGGGTACCCGTGCAGAGCCTTCAGAAACCCTGATTATATCTTGTTTGCGTGTTGCAAACAACATAAGATAGCGCTACATAGGAAAAGAAAATGTGCCCAGGATGCTTGATATAAGAAGTGAAATAAATATACAGTATCTGCAAAATTTAAATACAATAAAAAGCGCAGTTTGCAATAGATAAAATGTATATCATGAATGAGTAGAGCTGCATGGGTCTACAAAAATCACAATAAAAGCCTGCAGCCCGCCCAGGCTGTATCCTCCGGTTATATTTTTCTTTTAGCAATAATCAAACCAAATCCAGCAGAAAATAGTGCAGAGTTTGTACACAACTTGCTGTTAAACCAATTTATATTGAACAATAGCTCGGCTGACACAGCACTGCTTAACTTTGAGACAAATAAAATGTACTTCCCCCGCAGCTGCTTTTCAGTAAAAGCTTCCTAGGGATTCCCTGTGGCAAGCTTTTAATCTGAAGCAGCAGCAGGAAGTATATAGTTTGCATTAGAAGCAACTTACGCAGAGCAAATAGTGCAGCTGTGGTAAGGATGATATCTGTCACAATGTGCAAACAGGAACTACAGATGAAGTTTTAACCATCAATCTCATCGTCTTTGTTTGAATATTCACTTATTGTTTGATATTACGCTAACAATTTAGTCTTTGACAAACTCTTGAGAAAGCAATATAATTCCCATTAATACCAAATAAGTTACAAAGCTGATTAAAAGTTCACCTTCAGTTCATTATCCAAATCTTTCACCGCCCAACACAGGCTAGTGTTAAGAGCCAGACTCCCCTGGACATAGTACGGATCACCTCACTATCTACTTATTCCTGAGAACAAAAACATGCTAACAAGCTAACAGACTGCAGATGAAGATCCGAGAGCAGGAAAGAAGATCAGCAGACACAACACTGATGTACTTTGTCTACGAACGCATGTTATGCTTCAAAACGCCTTGTTTGTGCTTTATTTAAGCCTCCACACTACGAGCATTTCAGGGACACAGTACTTTTACAGAGGAAAACAATCAATGTCAACCTTGACTTGAAGCTGTTAATTCTAAGTAACTAATTAAATGTCTTTTTGACCTTGATGTCTTTTGTTGGAGTTAAATTCAACATTTTATAATGCTACTACTGCCTACGCGGGCAAATGAGCCCTACGTTCTTTGGGAGAGTCAGGGCCTGTTTTGTGGGCGCCTCATGTGTACAGGACTTTTGTGATGTGCGTTCTCTGTTGTGTTAGCATGGATGGAAATTGGTTTTGGAACGGGGCTAAAGCGCTTGTCTGGATGGCGATCATTTATCTCTTTAAAGCGCTGTTTGAAGATGAAAACGCCGCAGTGTGGCACAGCCTTAGAAGACGGAACGAGCCATCAGTCCTCTGTGTGACACATCACCCCCACTGAGAGATTAAGTCACATGAAAATTGCCAATTTCAACCTTTCATTCCAGCCAGGCAACCCTGTTTCCATTCTTACTTTTCTAGAGACAGATGTGAATTATCAAAATACAAAATACTGAAATGTATTTCTGCAAATCGTAGGTGCAAATTGCCAAGAGGAGAAAAACACGCTCATTTCACAAGCTGCTTTTGACACACAATTCATTCAAAGAAATCAGCTTCTATGAAACATTTTTTAGCCGTAAATCTTCAGATCTGAACTCTTGGTCTCAACTAAAATCCTCATAGAAATGCACACAGAGCCGGACGATCATAAACAATGTGGGCGGTTAAGCCCAAGGACTGAACAAACAATAAGGAACTTCTAGTCGGAGGATTGTTTGACACAGTCAAAAAATTCAACCGCATTTCCGCACACACACAAAAGACGTCTGTATCTTGTCCTCACTTTACCACAAAACCCTTGAATGCATACACTACAGTGGAAACAAGGGACAAAGTCCAAGTTAGACCATGAGCATACAAGAGGGAGAGAGACACTGAATGGTAGTGATAAGAGGGTGATTCACACATGTATGCAGAGAGAGAGAGAGATGATTCAAACAGATACTTGATACAGTTTTGGAATGACTCCAGTGTTAGATTCAGCCACCGATGTGCAAGAGAGAGAACATAAGGTGAGAGTGATGAGAGCGGGGTATAATCCATATGGACACACACGGCTAACAGAGGCAGGAAGGCAGAATTTGAACATTGAAGTGTATAAATACAGTCCACCGCCTCTAGATTAAGGTCCTTTTGGAGCACTAGGCCGAGAGTCGTATAGATGAGATAAATTCGGATCCAGATTGACATACATATATTTTCACTCATTCCCACACTAACAGCCATGCAGAGACATAACAAACTCACCTTGCATGTGTAAAGCTTATTGAGCGTCAGTGTCATGTATGAATATGTAACAGATGTTTATGAACATATGGTGTACGACACATCGAACTGATTTGTTTACAGTCTTAACAGAAGACGGAGATTTCCTCCTCCTAGAAATGTCACTATTTTTGGCTCACCATTTCTGTGCCGTCTTTCTTTTAAGCTCATTACCCAATTGTTCTGTTTGGCAGCGTGTCACCCTTCTCAGGTCCAGTAACTTCATCTCAGCGTGATAGAGAGCTGCAGTGCAGGCAGGCAGCGCGGAATAAACAGCTATGTCTTTCTTCATACTTCCCACAAGAAGTGGCTGGGCTTCAATACGACTGATTAGACGGTCTGTGATCTTGATAAAGCGCGGCAAAGGGAGAGACATCTGTTGCAAGCATAAGGCACGGAAATCTCTGTCACTACTGATATTCAAAGCAGCTCCAAGCCTATAGGAGGCCCGCTCTTGTCTTACTATGGAGAGGGGATGCAAAGCTTTCGGCACACAGCTCTGTCCTCCAGGTCTCATCCTCTGCCAAAAAATGTATTGCAGAAGTGTTATTTATTTTTATACATACCTTTGTATATTTATCAAGCTGTTTTCATCATTTTTTTTATTCTTGGAGCTCAATTTCTGTAAGCGATGGTGGCATGAGTCAACAAATACCTGGATCTAAAAGGCCTCTGATACAGCCTAAATTGCAACAGTTAATGCAACAATTTCCTATCATTACTTATTAGCTCCCCCCCCAAAATTGACTTGTTTCCTTTTCTCCAAAACAGTACACTTACTATACAACAAACAACATTTAAACTACCAGCACCAGCAACTACTGATTTAGAGCCGCAAAGAACAACTGATTTTAGGTCAATCATCATGCAACAATGGCAGACAACAACAATGCCGTGCTAGCGGAGACGGTGACATTGTTAAAAGATAAATGGACTGTGCTAATGTAGCTTCTTTCTCGTCTTCCTTTTCATACATGAATTTAGTGCCATACAAAGTTAGAAAAATCAGCCAATCATGCTATACCTCCAGGAGCACTTTGGGAGACAGTATCTCGCCCAAGGATACTTCGGCATGTAGACTGGAGGAGGAAGAGATCCAACCACTGACCTTCGGATTGGAGGATGATGGACTCTACACCTCTGAGCCACAGCCGCCCCCAAAAAAGTTTTACCATCCTATATTTAAGGCTGTATTAAAACTGTAAGATCAGTCAAACACAAAATAAAGCAGGACTCTTCAGTGGATACAGAACATCAGGAGGCCTTTAACGTTAGCTCAGCTTGTTTCTAAGTTGCCAGCATGAGCTGATATGATGGGATATATACATAATAATGATCATTTTCCTGTTTTATGCCAATGATGCTAGCTATCGGCTCAAATCTAGGTACAGGAATCAGTACTGGGGAGAAATCGGTATTGGAAAATCTCTACTCTCAGGAAGCTTTGAGGATTACCACCATGCCTCTTTGCCTTCACAACCCTTCGGCTTTCCTTTGGAGAAAAGGTGATTTTTTTTTCTCTCACACATTTTAACAGACTTTCAAATTTCGCATGACTCATTAAGATTATTATGAAAAAATGGATCCAATATTTATAATTGGAATTTGATGGTGCCGGGCTCTGAGCCAAGACAGGACCCTGGTCTAATGAAACAGGGACAAGGATCACACTCATATAAGTGGGCCTCATATTAGCCATGGAGGGAGCGTACTCACTGCTCTGTGTAATTCATTGCATTGGCCCCTACACAAAATGGGAAACATCCATTCAGCATAACGATCCAAGTCAGCCTAAGCGAAGCAGTAATGACCATTAAACAAGTCCTGTGCTTATTTAACGGGTGTGGGCCCGGCCTTGGTCGGTACCAGGCTTAGCGTGGAAGAGGAGGGCAGAGACAATGGGTGGCCGGCTTTCCTGTACCAACAAGGCCTCCGAAGCTTTTATTTGCTCATTACGATGAGCCTGCTGGGCCTGATCTGCTCGTGGTCCAAGAGCTGATTCAGATCCTGTCCCCTTGTGTCCTCACATGAGCCCTAAAGAAACAGATGACACATGGCGGCAAACCATGCGACCAATTTACAGGGTCGCTTGTCATCTTTATGGATGCTGACTATACAAGACCTATCTGAAATGCCTGAAGTAGCTTGTGCCCGCTGCTGCTTCAGCACATAGACGGTGCAGCAGCATAGATAAGAGAGGCTTACGCACACATAAAGCCCAAATGTCACAGTCACATACACTGACCTCACTCCAAACAGGACTACTGCAAGACCATGCGACATAATTAAATCAAAGAATATGCGGAGTTTAGCACAGAAACACAGGTATAATTTATTAATCAAAAAGACAACCATATAAATTACAATCTTTGTAATAAAGCATGGTAAATAAAGAGTGCTCCTCTATTTAAAATACATGGTTTAATGTTGATCAGCTGTTGCAAAAGTTAGATGTTTGATTTTTGCAGTACAACCATTTAAAAGTAGAAATCCTCCCAAACAAGAGGCTGCTCACTCTCTGGTAAACACAAGAGCTGCCACTCAAGCCGAACTCTTCAAACAAGACGGGACAGACTGAAGTAATGAAAAGTTTCACAGACCACACAGCAGAAGTTTCAAACATCCTGGAAGACTAATTGGTCAAACAGCATTCTATTGAATCGTTGCTTTTCTCTCTCTCAAAAGTTCTGTCAATTGAGCAAACAGAGAAAATATCAGCATATATTGTACCGTGCATTACAGCTTAGTGTTTTCATAGGCTTACAATTCCAATGCTGGGGAAATTGAATACATTATTCAATACGTTTTAATGCATGTGTAATGCTTTTTTTTGGGTAGGGTCGGATGCATAATGATTATTTATGGAAGTATTTTCTTTCTTTAGTCAAATTGAAATTGCAGCCTGGAAGAACTCGTCCGTGTGAAGCGATTTTCCCTGAAAAACATGTCCAGTAGAAAATACTCAAAGCAATTTAAGGTCGGGGAAAAGCTTTAAAACATCTCCACATTGCTTAAAGGAGCAATTCGCCCCTGGAAAAAAGCCACTGTCAGTCAAAGCTGGTGTTCTCTGTATTCAATAGAAGCAATAATATTTGAAAGTGGCGCCATAGCTGTGGAGAAAGTTGTACAAACAGCTTGTGGTTTCCTATTCTCCATTCCTACAACACCCAGCATGCATTGCGCCCCGCCCTCTGAAAGGAACGGCCCAGCGAGAGACGCAGGACTGAAATACTGCCATTTCGCTGCAGGCAGTGGCTCAAAGCGGTACAGAATCTGAAATACGACGAGAACATACCGGTGGATCATCTAAAAAAATCTTCAGGTCTGTAGTCTACTTTTCAAACCTGACGATTTTGAACGAGACATGACATCAGAGGCGGGCGTCCTAGATTAAGGAAGTGTAGTTTAGCAAGCTCCCTGGAGGTTTTCCAAGGCCCATTGGAGAAGCGGAAATCGTCCTCCAAAGGCACTGAGCCAAATTGCATTTTTTCCTACCATAATGGCATTAGCTCCCCATGATAGCATCATAGGACTGAGGCTGAAAATTGTCAAACTGGCCCTTTAAAAAGGACTCCACTTGCTTTCTGCTGTATATATGTATATTCCACATACCAAGCATGCACAGTATTGATTTGCAGCCATTAAAGTTGCAAAGGTTTGCTTATATTTTTCCAAATTATCTACAAAATATGCATCAAGGTTGGTCATGCCATCGATCAACTGACATGTTTGACAGGAAAGCAAATTCATATTCAAATCCTGATGGATCCAACCGAATAACTGAACAGATGCATCATCTCACCCCCTGTATGTAAACAAGGAGCCTACAACACCATACATGATGTCACATGTACAGTATGATGAATTATGATAATGTGATGCAGTGCTAGTCATGTGTGAAATTGTGCTTGAATATTCTTAGTGACAGCAGCCTCCTTTCTATGACAGAATAATAATTGCGGGGTATAAATCATATCAATCTTTGTCTCGGTAGAGAGTGTCCAAATCATGCTTTTAATTCAGACATAAGATCTTATCCTTTTTATTCTTGTTACCTCCAGTGCAGTCAGTGTGAGTCTGTGTTAAAGTGTGTTCAGATTCTGGCCCAAGCCTGGACAAAAAAGGGATCCATGTCCATTTGTGAAGTTCAGATTCATTTTGCATAAGTAGTGCAGATGGCTGATTTCCTCATAACCAAAGATTACAATCTACCAGAAATATGTTCGTTCATTAAGTGGCAATGAGGCTTGACAGGCCTGCATCGTCACTGCAGTGAGGCAGCCCCGTGCAGACGAGAGCCCGACAATGCTGCACAGTGGGAGAATGACAGCAGAGGTTAAAGGATTTCTGCAGCAGCAGGGACAGAAAAGCAGGCCTGAGGTGTGAGCGAAGAGAAACAGTCCTCAAAACAGGCTGTGTGACCAGACCTGAAGGAACCACGCCGTGCAATTACTTACAAAAACTGCCACAAAGTCACCTTGTTAAAATACTAGGGTTTGAGGAAACTGGCTGCAGAATAATAATAACCGCGTTGAATAGAGAGGCGTTTAAGAATACAGTAGAGCGGCCTGCTGAGGTAGGAGAGCGCGTAGCTGCAGGCAGAGCTATAGGTGAATCAGAGGGAGGAAACTGCCTCAGCACCCACAGCTGCATGGGACCTTTTATACAGTATAAGCTGATAATGTGACACGAGGCCACATACAGAAATGTGGGACATCATTCACTCTAAGATAATGGAAAAGGAAGTTTACAATAGCACATTATTTCTGCAAGGATTTCTGATGCGTCATTACAAGCACTTATAGCAGGAATCTTGCAGAGCTACCAAAATCTATTCTTCTATGCAGTGAAAATTAATAGACTGCTGCTGTATACATTGAATTTAAGGTCAAGGCAGAATAATACTGATGCAAAAGTTTGGCTCTTAAAGGGCCAGTTAGCTGATTTTCAACCTCAATCCTATCATGCTTTATTATAGGGAGCTAATGACATTATGGCTGGAAAAAAAAAAGCAATTTGGCGCTGTGCCTTTGGAGAACGCTATTTGCTTCTCCAATGGGTACTGGAAAACCTCCGCTAGAGTACGTAACACGCGTCATCTGGCGGAGGCCGGGGAGCTTGCTAAACTACACTTCCTCAATGTAGGACGCCCGCCTCCAATGTCTCGTTCAAAATCGTCAGGTTTGAAATTTTGACTGCAGACCCCAAGATTCGTAGTCGTATTTTGGATTCCGTACCGCTTTGAGCCACTGTGTGCAATGAAAACGCGGCTTTTTCCAGGGGCAAATTGCTCCTTTAAAAACATCTGTTTTCTTGGTGCAGATTTGTTTCACTGCTGGCTTCCCATGTCTGGTCCTGGGTCCCAGCACGGTGGCCTCCAAAAATCCCATATCATAGATCTCTTGTCTTGTTCTGCGAAACATATTCTTCTACATAAGATTTTTGTTTTAACATCAATGTATGCAAGCTCCTTATATGCACAACAATACAGTATAATCCCTATAATGTCTTTCTCCTTTAACACTGATGAGAATCCAAATGTAGTCTCAACAAACAGGATGTAATTTCAGAACTGTACTTGTTGCACCCTATAAAAAAAAGTTTAAATTATGACAGCGTTCTCCAGACCTCATCACTCCAAAAATAATGTAACATTGATGGCATTTCAGATAAAACATGCTGCCGTCACAGATGAGTAGGACCCTTGAGAACATTGTTTGATATATTGGCACATCGCACGGAAGTTACAATTTGGCTCGATAATTAAAATGTCGTAAAGGAAACTGTCATTTGTGTGGTGAACGCTATTAAAAGGAGCTGTCATCTGCATTGGCAAGTGCAGCAGCCTTTCCTTGCCATGCTAGAGATTGACAACAAAAGAATGACTGTCAATAACAAAAGACACGGAGGATAGAAAACCCTGTCAGTGCTCACGAACAGAGCCAACATTTTAAAACGTGCTACAAGGGGATCTTTTCCCACACAAACTCATTCTGTCGTCAGGATTTGCGCATCCAGTCTTGGCTCATTTACTAGTACTACGTCATCTAAAAGTGGAGGTTTGAGGTATGAGTGGCACAGGTAATAAGTGCAGACGTACTGTAAGGAAGAAGTTGGACACAGGCTTATTTCACAGGCAAGTGGTAAAGTAAATGCCTTTGCATTTCTGCCTCATTAGCATGCAAAGCGAGAGGCACATAATTACATTTTAAAAGCACAATTTGTGCAAGATAAGAAGTTCAAGTGGGAGCAGCAATATGTGGCATCATTTTAAATAACTTCAAATTTAAAGTTCTGTGTAGGAATGGACACAATTTCTATTTTAAACAACTATCCATCCATCAGCTTATCAGGGTCTGGGTCGTGGTGGCAGCAGGCCGAGCAAGTCAGGCATCAACATTTTCCAGTTCCTCCTCGGGGATTCCGAGGTGTTCCCAGGCCAGACGGGATATATAATCCCTCCAGCGAGATCTGGGTCTGCCCCGGGGTCTCCTCCCAGTTGGACGTGCCCGGAAAAACCTCCAAAGGGAGGCGCCCAGGAGGCATCCTAATCAGATGCTCGAACCACCTCAACTGGCTCCTTTCGTTTGCAAAGGTGTAGCGGCTCTACTCCGAGCTCCTTTCCCTATCTCTAAGGCTGAGCCCAGACACCCTGCGGAGAAAACTCATAGTTAAAACTATTCGGATATAAAATCTGGCTTTACATGCATGGAGCCGTGTGTGTGGGGCCGTGTCATAAATTGTTGGAACAGGCTTTTAAAGGCTGTGCACATCTAATCTAACAGCGTCATCTTATTATCTATGCTTTTAGCACATGTGTAAAAGCCTCAGTTTAAAAACAGGGCTTCAATTTACAAAGGTTTTCCCCCTACATCTTACAATCCAATGCTTTTCCACCAGCTTTTCATCCACCAGCTCCGATCTAAGTTTTGCACTAGACCTGCTGTTGTTTTGTGCAGCTACACGCTGTTGAACCTCAACAAAAGCTCTTATGTGATGCTGTTGATGATAATGCCCGGGCCTAGTGGCAGTAATTGAGAGTAATTCACAAAGGCAATCTGTATCTCCTCGATGGGAACAAAAAAAAAAACTAAAAATACTGCAGCGGTGCAATCACACCGCCGGTGCTATTCGCGTAGACGTGAGAACATACAATTCCACTGAGAGATCAATAGCGTCGTGTCAGACAAAAAAGAACATTGCTCCGGGCCAAAATGAGGAGAGTAAGCAATCTAGGGACTGTCAATCTGCAGGTTGGTGTGGTGAAAGAGTGCAGTGACTTGTGCGATTACCTCAGGATCAGTCATTTAGAGACACTCATGTGAGAGATGTTTGGGCAAGAGGAACTTTAACCTGATTGGTAATTCACCCAACTTCCTAAACTTCCTCAGTGGACATATGCTGCTCCAAGGACAGCCCAGCAGCACTCACTGTGCCTCCACCTTCCTGAGTACAACTCCTGCTCCCAAATGACCGGCTCCCCTGTGAGTGCTATTGACAGTGGCGATGATTATAGTAATGCTGATGATGATGACAGTGACGGTGATGAGTATTAACAGGCAAGTTGTGGGGAGATCTCCCAGGGCTGCGTTCAAAACGCCCGTGCTGTGCTATGCCAGAAACACACACACATACACACACACACACACCCTTTGACATGATGTCACATAGGGAGCAGATTATCTCCTCTTCCTCTTTTCCTTCTTTTCTGTTTTCCACAGCGTTGACAGCCCCCTGCCACAGCGCTTTAGAGAGCCATTCACAGGTGACAGCCTCTCTGACTCTCTCTCCATCACGCTTCCACTCTCATTTTTTTTGTCCTTTTTGCCTTTACTCACCACCCTCTGAGCCCTCCCCTCATGTGTGCGAGCGTTTTGTCTTTCTGCTGTATATCTGAGCACTCTCCTTCACCTGTATCCCTCCCCTCTGAATTCCCCCCCCCCCCTCCCTTTCATGCTTGTTCTGCTCCCCCATGGGGTAATTGCTCGGAGCCGCGCTCCCATTTTTATGACTATAATCGAGGCCAGAATGCTTATGCCTCTAGATTTCTCCTTGCCTGTGTCATAGCGGCAGCAGTAGGGAGAGGAGGGCAGATAAGACCCTGAGGAGTGGAGAAAATCACCAGTCGATTGTAATTAGAGTCCTTATTTCGCCTATGGAGGTGGAATAGACACTATCGCCTGCAGAGAGGATTCAACCTTCCTGCTGTGCTGCTGGCTTGGAAATGCATAATGGCGAAACCACCGCCTTGAAGCTTTGACCTGACCCCAGCTATTAACTCCTTAAGCTGGGTCACAGAGACAAAAAATGACGTTGGCTTCATTAAAAACATGATAACGGGCTTGCTGGTATCTCCAGCGGGTAATATTTCAGCAAGCTCATCAAGCCTCTAAGAGGGAGCTGGAGTTGTAACACTCAAAGCAAGGTCGGCTCATGGGCTTTGCACAGAGAGCCGGAGTCTGTCTGTGCCTGATTTGGATGAAAACCGGGTCACAGAGTGTAACTCCTGTTAGCCAGGGAGAAGCAGGAGGCAGAGGGACTTTTTGTGTGTAATGGACTCTCCAACAAAGTGGGAAATTTCCACTGTGGTGTGTTTTTTTTTTCTGGGAGGCTGTGTATTGAAACACCACGGTGCAGCATGCCTATTAGGCCAGCAGTGTGGTGCATATAGGCCTGCTCAGGCACAGCTAATAACAGGATTTCTCTAAAGGCAAAGCCTCATAATGAAGGGGGAAGAGGAGCACACCAAAACAAAGTCTCTGCAACGGCAAGAAACCACAGTCTTGATACTAGGATGATCTGCTCTACGCACTTCAGATTGCAAGGACTAATTTGACCACAGAATTAAATTCAGAGAAAGTCTAAATCAGCTCCCTTTTCTGTCCCCATCCGAAGATCTTATTGCTGCAAACATATCTCACATTCCTGCCAAATAAACAACACTGAATCTGAGCCGGGCTTCTGATCAAGATCTTTAAGACAGAGAAACAAATAGAAATACAAAGTTGCTAGAAAATGTGGCGAGTGTGCAGCTGATTAATGTTGACAACACAAACTGCCATGTTCCTGCAGAAAGTCTTGCGATCAAGGGTTAAGTAAATAAGCCCTTAATATGCCAACATTACATAGCAGGTTCACTCTTGTGCGCTGTCAGAAAACACAAGCCGCGCCATCACCTACGCCCCTCCCACTGTTTCCGCTCCCCGAGTCTACCGATGCTGTTACACAAACATAACTAAAATAGGCACACGGAGAGGCCATTGAAGATCTGTGTGTACATTAAGGAGTGCTTGAGAGGATAAAATCAAAAGGTGACTCAACTAAAGGGCCTCCCTGTTCCTGCAGCTATTCCTCTCCTGGGAGCTGGGGTGGGAGGCAGAGATGAGGGCAGAGTGATCAATATGATGCTCTTTAAAGACCTGACCTCACACTCATTGATGCCTGCTCAGTGGGTGCCACAGGCTCCCTTACAAGACAACCTAAGGGCTGCTGTATACTTGTTTCAAAATCGAAATCTGGCGTGGTTTTAAAAGGCTGTTGAATACAGTGCTGGCTGAAAGTGCTGGATAGTCCAACATCTAGAGCCGGTAAAGGGTTTCATTCATATGCTACAGTATTAACATCTACATTAATGCATTAAAAAGCCTCAATAGAAAAGACAGAAACATTCTAACTCCTTAGCAGCTATAATCTATTGTATCTTATTTACAATTAATATATTGAATGCTGCATTCTCTATTTCCATATTGTCAAGCTGTCAGTATTCCTTTCTTGTCTTTGCTGGCACGTTATTATGAGTATTTACTTACAACAGTAATTCAGAAAAATAGTGGAAGATGGCAATAATGTGTGTAGTGCATGTCCGTGTGCATGCATGTGCATCCTTTCAGGTGTTCATACACAACATGTGGGCCACAAAAGTTGCACTTAAACACAACCCAAAGCATTCAGCTGACGGGCAACTAGCATGTATGTTCTGCACTGGTGCACTAAGAAATAACTCTATAGCCGCAGATAGCATCAGTCTGTATTTGTCATTCATGAGTAGAAGCCTTTAGACCTCCGAATGTGAAACTGTAGTCATGATAAAGCAGCGTTTACCAACCATGTAGCCCACTGCTCATACGGTTTTGTAATACGGCAGTTTCCTCTGCGCATACGGCTGGTAAAAGCTGCAAGTGGCTCAGATGTTGCCATGCCTTGGTGTGTTTCCTACAGATGAAGAAAAAATTGCAATTTGCTTGCCTTCATTACTCTAGTGTCTCTTTTTGTGCATTCACCGAGCTGAACAGCCAATCACAATCTGTCCTCTCACAGGCCCCTCGCCAATCAACATTAAAGGGGGGTTATTATGCTAATCTAAAGCTTCATATTTCACTCTGTGATACCCGTAGCTTAGCATAATTTACAGTTAAAAAAACACATTTCTTTTCTCGCACTGGTGCCTCAGTCAGCTCTGTCTCTTTAAGAAACCCCGCCCCTACAAGCCCACTTTCTTCTGATTGGCCAGCTCTCCGATGCCTGCTGATGCTGCACTTACAAACTGCAGCCTGTAGAACGAACCTGACGTTCACAGCAGCATGCAGACTGAGCTGAGAAGCCTAGGGATTATGCCAACATACTTTTACCTACAGATTTGAAACTTCATCCACGTTTAGTCTGGACATCCAACATTGTAACATATGTCTTAAAATGTGAAACGGCATAATACCCCCTCTTAGCCGAAAAGCGATGGAGGACAAACTACGAAAATATGGCAACGGAGGCATGCTGAACATTGGCTGATAGTAGACTGTCTGCCTGGTGTTTCAGGACCCTAACAGGTGCACTGACAAAGATATTGTTTCATTCACTGTTGCAGAAGCAAATGTGACAGTCCATTGTAGAATGTAGATTTGAGGTCATGACATCAGCCCGGCAACCAGCGACATAAATATGACTTGGCTTTGCAATCAGGCTTTAGAATGAGTTGCAAAGTAATCTCGGCCTCCATATCCGGCCTTCGGAGGAGTAATCGTGTTGCAGTCTCTTCCCTATATTAACATAGCAGTATTGATTAGAATCACATCTACATTTTGTTGTACCTACAAGTTGGAGACTTGCTTAAAATGTGCATATAACTTGAGTAGGCCCCTCACCCAGGACCTTTCCTTCAACACATTCTCATTTCATGTCTGTATATCCATCTATAACCATTAATAGCTTCAATTGCTATCTGTTATGCTATAAAGCATTTGAACCAGACAGAAAATGAAGACATAAGAAATTGCAAATGAGGGTTCTTCACAAAGTATGTCTCAAGCACGCTAAAGAGGTCTCCTAATCAGGCAATGATACGGCGTTTTTATGCGCATAAATGTACACAGTGTTAGCGCAGACAAAAGGCAGTCAACCACTTTATTAATTGAACAGCTGTAAACTGCTGATGGCCAAGTGGTTAAAAGCCACTTGATTGAATGTGGCCATCAACACACTTTAGTATCAGGGAACGCTTCACTGAGCCTGTGTCTGCACTCCTTGTTAGACGCACTGCATACAGGCAGAAGGACTTTAATGAAAAATCTTGAAGTAGTTAATGCAGTCTTATCACGCTTAAAGTGATCTCCAGCTGTTTCTAGCACTTTCAGCCAGGTAATGTAAGAAAATAACTAGCTTATATGTGTGTGATGTCTGACCACGTCGAGAGGAAAAGTTTGGGTAGTTGTTTAAACTACACCACGTGGAGGTGGGTTATAATAGTCTAAAAATGGGAGAGATAAGTCTCCCCTGGGTGACATTTAAAGTGCTACAATTGGTTGCTAGCATAAAGAGTGCAATAAATAAATCTTGATTGAAAAAAGAGTTTTGTAGAGAAGTTCAAACCCTGTTGACTTTCTCTCCTCTGCACACCTGGCCGATCATTAAAGTGGGTGTGAAAATTGAATTGCAACAGAAGGTATCAGGGGAGGGGGTTTCCTAAGCTGTTCGAGCATCGGATAAGCACTTTTGATGGAGTGTACCGGTGCCTTGACGGATCCACCCCGTTACACTCCCCGATCAGGCCCGGTTAGACGAGGTCATGGCAGGTTTAGTGGAACAATGGTTCAGTCAGTGAAGAGTCAAAACTCAGGGGATGGATTAAAGGACAGGAAACAGGTCAAAAACTACCTCTGCTATCAGTTTGTACAAAACACAGAGCAGCATCACCACGCTTTTTTAACATATAAAATGTGTTCATTCACATTCACACTTCTGGAGAGTAATACGGTTTAACTGCAGGTTTTTCAGCTGAAACTACGGTGGCCCTGAGGGTTAACTACACAGCATTTGGGGAAAACATAAGCAAATTAAGAAAACATAATCAACTTAAAAACGTGTTCAGCATTTATAAAGCAAGCTGCGAAATACACAACTAAAGAGAACACCAGCAATTAGCACAACAGGAGCAAATAATAATGAATGATGAATAACAAAATCATAATGAATAAACAATCACACTAAATACTGTATTGGCTACAATTGCTTTTTTGCTGGATGACTCTCTGGTTTTGTAAATATTCAAACAAATACCACCGATAGAGCTTGTAATAAAGTTATGTTGATAACACACACCGTGTGCTGTGAAGGCTGAATAATCCACACAAAAGACAATCTGTGTGAATGAGTGCCACAGCCTCCCACAGCTTCAATTACACTTAAGATGAAACAGATAAAAAAGTAGGTCTTAGATAATCCTCGAAACAACCCCTTTGGCTGAATTAAATTTTAATGAGATAATAAATACGGACGAGGGGGGGGAATTTATAAAGTTAATTCTAAATTACAACACAGTTTTAGGCTGTGTGGTTGAGTCAGGCATGAAAAATAGTATGCATTCCTAATCAAAGCATCAGAAATATTGACATTTAAACGCTTAAATGGGGTCTGTAATAAACCATTATGGACGTGACATCCAGATGGTGGATCAGTGCTATTAAATAGGCGCACAGCACAGACAGGGCACTAATAACCAAATACTGCAGCAAGACAGAAGCAAATCCTCATATTAACGGCAAGAAGGCGAGGGCTTGTTAGTTGCCAAAGGGGAAGAAAGAGGGAATACAAGTCCCAGCACATGAAACACACAGAGGGAATTATAGTATGTTGATCATCTGTCCTTGTTTGGGCATCTGTGCAGAGCTTGTGCAGCTGTAACTTCAGCGGTGACAGAAAGAGAAGTTTGTCAAGAAAAATAAAGGATACAAAGAGTGACTAAGAGAAGTGAAGGGAGGGAAATCAGCCAGTGAAAAGACAGGAAATAGCATGTATAAATAAAAGATAGTAGAGCCAGAGAGTAAGCGCTGATTAAACACCCAGTCGTCCTAAGCCCTACCCGCGACCACAGCTACGGCGCATCAGACTCGCATGTTTACATTGACGGAGAGATCCCTCGAAGGTCTGCCTCTCAACAATCACAGGAAAGCCTCATGCAAAAGCACAAGAATGAAAAAGCACACTTAAGCTAGCCGAGCCTCTGACCTCCCTCGTCTTTTCACTCACACTCACCCTGTGATTTTGCCTCTCCAACTCTGTTAAATACCGAGCAGAACGGTCATTTTCCAGGCTCGACTCTTTAGCAGGAATCCCCTCTGAGGCATGTCTCCTGCCTGTCGCTCTAAAAGCAACAGCTCAGGCAGGCTACTCACTCTTCCTGCTCGCCGGGATATCTGCTCTAACCGGACGAGCCACTGAGGAATACTCTAGGGAAGGAAGTGACATCGGCAGGTGCTACCTCCTTCCTTCCTTCCTTCCTCATGTAAACAATACCCACTTTCTTGCTGTAAGCTTAAAAGGGATTTCCTACAGGCCACGCAGAATTCATTTCTTCTTTTCAAAGTGCAGCTCAAGTAAAGTGTCACTTAGGACAAAAAACACTATGTGAAGTGTCACAACATCATTAAAGAGAGCTAAATCACGTCAGCCCAGTTTGCCCTGTGTTGATTGGTTGGAATATGGAGGGCTGGAGCAAAGCCAGAGAGGAAAGAAGAGTGTGCATGTGTGTGACAGGAGGGAGTGTGGATGAATCACAGAGAGAGACGGGCATAGATGGAGTGAGTCAGAGGGCATGTCCCTCCACGCGCTCACAAACCCTGCAAGAAAATGATCCTCCTCCTCGTTCATTGATGCAAGCAGGGCCGTGACTGCAGGCAGTAAACAACCAATAGCTTTAAGTGAAGCTTATTCCAATTTCATTATTCCAAAAGACAAATAAATAAAGGCAGAGCACGCCGACCACAGTTCTCCTATAAACAAAAGTTTTCATCCCACACACACAGAAATTACAACTCCATACTTTGAGCTCATGATTACAGTGTCAACAGGGTGTGTGGCATAACTGTTCAGTTAAACATGTCCACCTACATCACCCAGTGGATTTCTTATATTACAATGTGTCAGTCAGCAGCACATTTAGCATTCTGTAAATGTCACGGTGCATAAGTGCTCCACAAAACTCTAACAGCGACATAATATGAGACCTGTAACATGAGGCTCTATGTGAACGGAAGCAACCCACTACCTGTTCTTTGACCGAGGCCAGGATGTTGTTGGCGGTGTTGTCAGCCTCCATGCTGCGGCCAGTTGAACTGTCGCGGATGGTCAGCAGAAGCCCCTCCTCCGTCACTGGGCTCTGCTCAGGAGCTGGCATTCCTCCTGTGTAGACGAAAAACACAAGCGCGACATGATCTGGTCAGCATAGGCTCTACTCTAGGAAACAACAAAACAATCTTGCACACATACCAGACTGTGTGCATGCACGCGCAAACACTAGAGAATACACACTTGAGTCAACCACTCCCTGAAACAAACACATGAGCGACCATCAATGGTCACCATCGGCAATACACAAACACACACCCACACATGCCATATGGCCCATAGAGAAAACGACTGTCAGTGTTTCATGTCTGTAACAGTGCAAATCAATGCCATATGTGTTGCGACAACGCAAGTTAAATAATGATTTGTGTGCATAATACGGTAAAAAAAAATGGAACAATGGCCAAATATTCTACATTGGAAATTCAAATCCACGCGATGCGAAAGCTGCCCTCAGATACAAAGCCTCTCTGTGCTCAGGTCAGGGCCGGACGTAGAGAGAAAAATAAAACCAAAAACAAGTCAGCAGCCCGACAGAAGAGGTAAGGTGCTCCTGTCTGCGTCTCTCTCTCTGGCCTCTGGTCCAGGATTTGAAATGAGAAAGTAGAACGAATAGTTATGGCCTCATTATATCTGTTGACAGGGGGAGTATCAGGGGAGCGCTGGTGAAGGTGGATCCATATTTACTAGAAGGAGCCTGTTGAGCCAGACAGGGCTGCTGGAGGCTGCGATTGCCGCCGCACGGCTCGGGGGCTGCGGCAGAAAACAAAAGCAAGGGCTCTAATAACACTGAAGGTATGCGAGTTTGGGGAAACAGGGATTTTATTATGACTTTTACTGCTTTAGAGATCCACTGCCTCTGTCATCTCGAGATACCAATACAAAGACATATTCCACCCGATGGTTTCTACACATAGATCTTAACCTACATAACTTATTTCACTGAATCAGACAGAATTCATGTAGAGGAATAACCAACATGAAATTACCATATGGTAATTAACAGAATAGCCATGCCTTTAGCCACTGAATTCTTCCTCCATTAAAGCATCTATTATAGTGTTCTTGATTCATAATGGCGGCCTGGGGGTGACTGGACGACATAATACACAGAAGCGCTACAGAGTAAGTCAATGTTGTGCCGGCAGATACCATATTAAGGGTTAAAGGGTCATATACTGTTATGCAAAAGCACTGTTTGGCTTGAGTCAGCCCTCACACAAACACACTGACGAGTAAGAAATCATTTAGCTCCGGCTGACAGCCAGTTTGTGTGAGCTGCTTTGGTTGTTTACAGTGAGAACATAAAAGATTTTGGCCAGGGATGAGGCATCAGCGAGGGGGCAAAGACATACGTGGGAGGTCCCCCAGGCATTTGCAAGAAATGAGACCCTGAGGTATTCTGGGAGTCTGTCACCGAGGCAGCGCGAGCATTTCAAGGCGTCTGCGCCGAAATGAGCCATGTGCCAGAGCTGGTGTTAAATGACAGATAAGATTTTTACTACTACAAAGTATGTTAGTCCACACAGGATATGCCATGTATCTCCCCTGACAGTCTCCCAAATTCCTTTCCTGCTCATTCATAGAGTTGCAACACACAGCTCCGACTCCCTCTCACCCACATTACAGCCTTCTGAATCAAGGACATGGCACTTGATTTCCCAGAAAACATCAGCTACAGGAAACGGGAATAGCTGTTTGAATTTGACAGAACTCCTCCTCCCTGACTGCTGCACAAACACAGAGGGGAACGACACAGACTGGACTGACCTAGTGCAGTTTTTTAAAAGTGACAGAAGTTGCCAACCCAGTCGGGGAGGACTAATCCTTTCTGCTTTCTCTCTCAGTATCTCCTCACTGAAGGACAAAGACGTGTGTAGCTATGGAAGTTAGGCTCTTTTCGGTAATTGTCATTTAAATCAGCACAGATTTTGTATAAAGTAGAGCTTATCACGCCTTTCTGAAACTGTTCTCTATTTCATAAAACATGATCCCCTCAAAGAGTGGCTTACTAGCTTGTCAAAAAAAAAGGGAAATTCCTCACGCCTTGACCAAAATCTGTGTATATAATCTGCCCATGTGAATAAATCTCAGCAGTATAAACTCGGCTGTAGGAAAGTGCACACTAAGCAGACTGTAGGAAATGGAACCACAGAAAAAACAACATACAAAAGGAAAGGGAAATCTATTGTAGGCACCATGAAGCAAAGAAAATCATGATGGTATCTGAGCCTACCTCTGAAATTCCCCATTAATTCAGGTCCAGAGCAGATTTCTCTCTGCTTTAGCTTGGTCTTCATGCAGCTTCTGATAGGAGTGAAGACAACGATGCTGCTGTCGACCTACAGACACACAGCTGACTGGTTCTTCAACATTTCTCTTTACGTTTCCCTCCAGATGCCGAGGAGAGAAATAAACTCGCTGAACTGCCTGGCTGTAAAAAAAAAAACTTTGGTATGTCGAGACCTTAAACAGTTTGAAGCACATAGTGCTGAGAAGCCAAGTAGCTGAGTACGATCTGAGGCTGTCATTAGGTTAATGCCTGAGGTCCAGACTGGGTAGTTCCCACAGAGTAAAGATGACCTCATTCTGGGCTAAACAAAGAGGCAAAGCAGTGTCTAATTATTACCATTAAGGGTATTTTCTTTGACTAAGCAGAACATAAACACTACACTGTGTACGACAGCACGACAAGATCTTTGAGCATTGCTACTGAGAAAATTTTTTTTATTTTGACTCTGAAAACAAAGTTCCAAATATCCAGAATAAAGTTAAAATATCCCTAAACATGCAGTATAAGTGCCAGGCATAGCGAAAAAAAGATTTTCACACTAAAAAATCTTCCTCATCTAATTTTCTTTTTATTATATCTGGCAGGAATAATGAAAGTTTGACAGTTTTCTCGACACATCAACTTTTTTCTTGACATTTTGACTTTATTCTCAATATGTAAAACAAAAATCTTTCCTCCACATCTGCCAAAAAAGTTTCACTTTATTCTTAACAATAAGACTTCAGAAAATATCCCAGCAAGCAATGTTGCACAGCCACACAGCTATTAGACGACCAATAGACGACTACACATAAGACAACCCAGCGAGCTTCACGTTCACACACATTAGAGGCAATTTTCAAGTCTCATAGCGGCTAAAATGATTATATAAGAGAGCAGTGCATCACAGTCACCAACCTTTTTTTTTTTGATTCGATCCCACAACATCTGCACTCAAGCTGAGCTCTCAACCCTGTCGGCTACTGAGTTCTCTAAATTCTAAATTACGCATCCGTCAGCATCCAGGGGTCGTTCTGCCTTCACAGTCGGAGCTGCACAGTCTGGGCATGCTCAGTCTGCTTTTTTAGTCTTATGTGGGAAATGTTTAAAAACTCCCTTTACGGATTTCACCCACCGCTGCAAAATGATTTTGGAGGAATGCCGCTACAATCATCACTTCCGTCACCCTTTCATTGCTGAAATGAACAAATTAACAAAATGATAGAACAAAAATGTGTTTCTGACTCTGACTCGTAACCGTATTTTAGCTGGTTGAAAAAAGGTTGAAATGAGGTCTTTCACCCTGTTTTCAAACTAATTTAAACTCTGAAATCCGGGCTATATAAATGGCTCTTCTATTTTTTCCCCTCATGCCTGGCTGTAAAACTCCTCCATCCAACACATACTTGATTGTTTTAAACAATATTTCTGACTTCAGACTTTTCAACAGGGAATAATAAGCATCTCTGTTACCAGACACTCTTTCAGTCCAAGCTTAAGCTCCCCTCTAAGAGCCTCAATGTCTCCAAGTCTGCCAAGACACAGTATTAGTCTGACCCCACCCTGACTCATTGCATCATGTGATCTGATCTACTGACCTCAGACTCCGGCCGCTCCTCGGAGCTTCTTACACAACCTTTCTTTCCGTGACTCTCCCTCTCTAAATGGAGTTTATGGCACGAGGAAGGAAAAAGGAAATGAAAGCTTTAGTGTGTAGGTTTTTGAAATCTGCCTAGTTCGGTCAAAGTGTCGAAACTTAATAAAGGAGCAGGTTTCTGAGATGAAGGTTGCTTTAGGGAGTTTGGGCAGCTCCGCCGTCCCAGATTCAAATACTGCCTCCTTGCATCAATTTCCTCTACAGACATGAATTCATCAGTTCTCTGATCCCTCAGAAAGCCACCTGTGCCTCGTGTCACCTTCCCCCGAGGAGCACTGCAGTAGCAAATATAATATCAGTCGTCGCGCTGGGGAGAGAAAACAGATCAAAGCAGGAAAAACGACAACAAGTTTACATGCACCTCAGTATCATGACTATTGTAACTCCTGTGTTTACAGGCAGCTGGTCTTTTCCCATTGCCAGTGAAGTATACTCCTTTTGGTCTCTTTTTTGCTGCGTCACATCCGTGCTGGAAACAGGGTTAGTAAACAGTGAAGATGTTACAGTGGTTAGGTCTTTATTGCATCTATCACTCATCTGTTTATCAAACTCGGCACCGGCAAATTTAGAATAACGTTCGAGAGCTGCTCGGACAGAGACAGGCGGAATTTGGAGCTGAGATGACAAGGAGACGCAGAAGTTACCGACGGAGCAAAGCATCGCGCCGGAAATGGGACGGAGATTAGCGTGTCGACCCGGGTTTGACTGCTGTTTGTAACCTTTCCCATTAAGTTAAAAAGCTGTGTGTTAGCAGGTTTTTTGACCAGTGGGAAAGCAGCTTAACTGTATTAGAGAGTTGTCAGTCTGCTGCCAAAAAAGTGCACTGCAGTAGATGGTGTGTGAGGTCATGCTCTACCAGAGGAGCAGTGTCTTTGTAGTCCTGCGTGTAACCAGTTCAAACCAACTTATTTCAGTTTCTGTTTTAGTCTGACTTTCAGTTTGATTCATTTGGATTCAAAGTCACACCACGATGAGTGTTAATCTTTCCTTTAAAGCGACTGCACACATACATGGCTGATAAGTCATGTTTCTCCTGCGAAAATCTACCTCGTATTCAACAGTTTTCTCTTAATCCCTAATTGCTTATACGACATTAAAGACATAAGGTTAATGCAGGAATCTGTGAGTAACCCGGTGACTTTAGCGCATTGACTGATGTATTCCTTTCTTTCGCACTTTTCCTTCAAGAAGAGATAAACTGCTGCCACCTGAGCACAGGCTGTGTTTCTGTAAGTCAATAGATCCATTGTCTGTCAGTCAGAGAGAGGAAGAGATTTGTCTTCAAGAGGCTGAGTGACACCAGGTCAGAGACGCTCAACACAGACAAATGGAGATGAGCTCAGAAATAATTATACATCAGCCTGCATTTCAATTGCAGGGAGTCTCGGGGAAGCAGGAGTTCAAATGCTGATTGCTCCGCCTTGCTGAGCCTTAAAGGGCCGGGGAAATCTGCGGCACAAACAGAGCTGAGAGCTGCTTAAGGAGCCTACAGCAGGCCACATCACTCTTTTAAATATACCACACATCTTTTTGGAGACAAAGGATGAGATAAGTACACATCTTTTTAAAACGTTCCACATACAGAAACAAACTTGGCAACCCATGAACTGAAATCACAACCCCTAAGAGCTACATTGTGTGCAGCGAGCTAATAAAAATTTTACAGTTTACCATCCCATTAAACCTCAAAGCCTTCAGCATATGCACTCCTCTGGATGTCAGACACAAACATGAAGTAGTCAAACAGGAATCAAGCCAAAGACCAAATTAAATATTCACTGATTAGCACAAATTCAGCTTGAGCAGGAGGAGCAGATGAGTGAAGTCATCTGGTGTATTTCTAATGAAAACCCACATGCTATCAGGCCTCGGTGGCACATGGTTGCATCTAACTTATTAAGGATGACCTATCAGCCTTGTGTACCATGTGTAAGCTCTGTGGGGACGAATACAGTCCCATTGTTAATCCCTCAGCAGCTTCGAGAACGTCCCCACAGTCCCACAGTGCTTAATTGCTTCTTTCAAAAAAGTGTTTTGACTCGACTTCCCTGAAAAAAACTAACTTGTGGTTTAGTACAATTTATCAGAGATGAACAATAACTTATTTCAGACTCAATAAATTCCCAGACAGAGGGAGAAAAACACTTTTTATGAGCTCTAATAGCACTGACAAAAGTAGCTTTCTGTCACTGAATTCTGAGACCGTTTCTGAAATCCCCTGCTGAACACACGACTAAGCCGGACACATGGTTAGGAAGTGCTGACCGAAGCCCTGTGAGAGTAATTGCTCGGTCTGAGCTGATATGTGGGTAACACAAATATCTCAATGTTGCTATACATACTGCATGTCACTGGTTAACCTTCACCTCACACAGCACACTCCGAAGTATGTGCATACTGCGACCTCCGTGCCACGCGTAGAACATTCTTTTAAGAAGGATGACGAATACTCGCTAAGCGTATGATGGACTCGCCAGAAGCAAAGCACACACAAAAAGTTATTATTAGATCCCTCGATGTTTCACTCTTTGCTCCTCTCAAAAGCTCAAATTACTTTCCTCATATATTGACACACCCAACAGTGAAAAAAAGCCTCCTTTCCAGAGCAGAAACAGTCTCACATGCAATCAATCATTACCCTGAATAAGCTGCAGAGAAGTCCTCTTTAAATAGACACATACCTGTTCTTCTGTTGATGTAGGATTAAACAAGGTGAGAAGTATGAGTGGAGTCGGACAGCATCTCCTCCACCTTCACAACAAGGCGGCCATGCAAAGTAAATCATTGCGAGGCTGCACCCATGCCGTCCTCACACCTTGAACCTCTGCCCGACAAATGTTGCAATAACCTGCGGCCTATCAGAGAATGTGTATCCACAGGGCAGGGCCTGCCTCTGAGCAAAGGCAGGAAATAGAGTCATTGTACGACACACAAACCTGCAAAGACTAATGCCAAACACTGTATGCATAGTACTCCCTAGGCTGCACTTTATCTTGCAAGATATGTTTACTCAAAAGGGACACGGGGAAGATGACTGCAGACCAAATAATCCATGTTTGCACTGTGCAGCAGTAAAACACATGACTAGCTCTGTGCAAGAATCATTCACCCTCTAGTCTACACCATTTCCTCACAACAATACCTCCACTAATGGGAAGCAGAGAGGCTCAACTCGAGTCTCATCAGCTGTTTCCAACATGTCACCAGCAGTAATATGTTGTGACAGAACGGGACATAAATTATTCTGATTGCATGTAAATCCCTTTAACAGAATCAGAGTTTATGCTAGACGCAGACATGCTTCATCCTGTCACACATTGTTAGACAAGTACATTTAACACCCTAATGCTTTTCCGCATGCAATTACAATGCAAACACAACGGCTACAGCAGCACTGCCTCCCCAGTAAGGAATTACAGCGTAATGCGGTGTACATCCCAGGAGGAGTCAATAGATTGAACTCATTCGTAGTGTAACAGATGCGGCAAGAGACAAATGTAGCAGAAGATTTTATGCACTCAGCCTATTGACAAAGTTGAAGCATGTCTTGGGATGTTCATTGTTTAACCTCGTTTAACAGTTCAGTTAAAAATGTGTTTAATCAATGCTGCAATTTCATCCACCTCATGTGCTCCATTTGCCGTGTCACAACAATGAGCCGATCGCTATTAAACGCGTTGAAATTTAGTGTCATGCAGGATTCGGAGAGAGACAGAGAGAGATGACAGATATACCGCAATCATCCGAATGGAAACATTGAGAAGGTAAATTGGCATAACAAATATTCTGCTATCAGCAGTGTCCTGGCTCTCATAGTGAGAGGTGTCTCTGAGGTGAATATCTGAGCTCACTCAGCATCTTCTATTAAGACTGATTACAGCGAGCGATGAACTACCCCCAGAAAACGAATCAGTCACAAAAGGTATGAGTTGTGTAAATCTTGCTTAGCTGTCTACTTCTTTATAAAAAGAACAATTTTGTGATGAATAGGAAGAATAAAAGATGGCTTTTACATTTTTATTGTTATTAATATCTCTCATGCTGACATATTAAGGGGAATTCCATGTGCTTGAAAAAAACACAAATATTACCAACTAGCCATTTCAGTTTTGCTCTTGCAGGAAGCTCAACTATATTTTCTCACCGATTAAAAATGGGATCCAGCTTTTAAATTTGATGACTTTTCCCGAAGTGAGCAAACATATCTCAGCTATATGATTTTATGTCATCATGTTTAAAGGTGAGTAAAATAAGCAAGCATAAGCAAAAATCCTGAAACTTCTGGATTCCTTAATGAATACATTTGCAAATGAGCATCAGACTAAGAGACACCAGGGGAAACCATAGAAGATGCTATCGTGTTTCTGGCTAAGAAGATTTAATACAAAATCTGCATTTCTTTTGTAATTCATGGTTCAAATTGAAGGTTGAAATGACAAGCTGTTCATTTGGATATACACTCACCGGCCACTTCATTAGGTACACCTGTACGATCTAATGCAGTTCAATACAACAGCACTGCCGTGGATTCTGCTTTTATGAAGTTCAGTTTTTGTTGACTATTGTTTTGCTGAGAGTCAGAAGTGTATAAATTCAATTCTGTGTATTACTGAGGCCATAGTTAAAGGCGGAGTTGTGCTGGACTCAATTATATTGAGATGAGTCTCATTTTTTGGCCTCCCTATTTACATACATGAGGTTGCCAGAGTATTAGAAACACCTCTGAATATAATGCAGCTCAGTACAGCCCCACCACCACTTATGACCTTGATGCTGAAATATCATTGAATTAACATCTCTATGACAGCTTAGAAAAAAGCCTGTACATTACAGGCAACAGAAAAGCAAATCTGATGGCTGAGCTGGTGTGTTGGATTACATTAGATTTTTAAGGCGTACCTAATGAAGTGGCCAGTAAGTTTACACTGCTCAAAATTAAGGGAACACGTCATCGTCACATTATAACACCAAGTCAGTTAAACTTCAGGGATATCAATCTGTCCATTTAGGAAGCACAAGTGATGGTTGTGCATGTGGTGGCCACAGACAGTTGCTCTCTCCTGATACTTCCTGACTGGTTTTCCTTTAGTTTTGTGTTCTGCTAGTCTCCTTGTAACTACAGGTAGCATGAGGCGGTACCTGCAGCCCAATCAGGTTGCACAGGTAGTCCAGCTCCTCCAGGATGGCACATCCATATGTGCGGCCGCAAGACAGTTTGCTGCGTCTCCCAGCACAGTCTCAAGAGCATGGAGGTGGTACCAGGAGACCGGTTGTTACACGAGACGAGCTGGACAGGGCCGTAGAAGGGCATCAACCCAGCAGCAGGAGCAATATTTGCTACTTTGTGCGAGGAGGAACAGGAGGAGCACTGCCAGAGCCCTACAAAATGACCTCCAGCAGGCTACTGGGCTTGCATATTTCTGACCAAACTGTCAGAAACAGACTCCATGAGGGTGGCATGAGGGCCCGACGTCCTCTAATGGGTCCTGTGCTCACAGCCCAGCACCGGGCAGCTCCATTAGCATTTGCCAGACTGTCCAGGAGCTCACTGATGCCCTGATCCAGGTCTGGGAGGAGATCCCCCCAGGACACCATTCGCCGACTCATCAGGAGCATGCCCAGACGTTGTCGGGAGTGCATACGGGCACGTGAGGGCCATACACACGACTGAGTCACATCATGAGTTGCTATGATGACATTCACGCAAGTTGGATCAGCGTGTGATTTCAAGTTTTTACTCTGATTTAGGGTGTGATTTTGAATCCAACCCTCAATGGGCTGATGATTTTGGTTTCCATTAACCGTTGTTACGTCATTTTGTTCTCAACAAATTAGACAATGTACATCAGTAAAGATTTTCAACTTGAATTATACGTTCATCAAGCTCTGATGTTTGATTTAAGTGTTCCCTTTGAGCAGTGTACATTGACATATCATGCAAGATAAACACTAAAGAAGACAGGAGAAAATCTGTCTGCTAATGAGCATGCCTGTAGGGCATTTGGATTTCTCTGATAACTACCAGCTACTAGATAAATCTCTGCAGACTTAATGCAACAACAGATACCTGTGCATGTTACTTATTTATAACAGTATAGTACAGTAAGTATTTTTTTATTTAAAGATACCAAAATAACACCCATTCAACCAGATCCTCACGGTATCTAAGCAACGCTTTGAGCGAGTTAGCGGTCCCATGACCACTTGAAGTTCCTTCATCATTGATTCTAGCTAACATTTGTTCATATGTTACTATTTCTAACGTTTATTCCATCCATTTCTTTAACATCTTGCCACCCCTACCTTTATATAAAAGCATATTTTTGATTATCAATTTAATTATTAATCAACTGTGCATCAGATTTCTCAAAACTCTTCAGACCACAATGACAGCAACACATACTAAAACTCTGTTATAGTAGATTCTTGTCTCAACACTGCATAAAGTAGTTTTAAATACTAACCTCACAAGCCCCCTCACATCATTGTCATTACGCCTCCTGTCTATCTTTATCCCATTTAAACAAACCAAACACCTGCAGTATAACTATAGGCTAACCAAACCAGAAATCACTGTAACTCTACTAATTGCAAAAGAAGAACTGCATATAAAAATGTATTACAGATGGACCACCATATTCACCACAGTTTAGGATTCATGGTGGACTGAGATCAACTTGGGAGCCAAACATGACAATCAAGAATGCTTTCAATGAGCTGAGAAATGCAAATGAGCCTCTTTTCTTCTGGGAAAAAGTTGTGCAGCGTATTCAAAAGTATTTTCTAGAAAACCAGACAAAATATTTGGAGTGAAAGATTGAATTCCTCTGGCAGTGACTTTTAAACTTTAGTTAACACAAGAGGGGAAACTCCCCTTTCCTGGGAGGTGTTATGAAACCAGCTTAAAGACAGACATGGATAAGCAGTGGCCAGGCCGTGTACTTACTTCCTGATGTCTGATTTGCATTGGCACGGCCTACTGAAGGCTCTGAAGGCAGCAAGCTGCTATCCATTCAAATGAGTACAGTTACTGATAACAGCACAAAGAAAGTTTTAATCAGAAAGTGACAACAACTGATTGATGTTATTTTTCACTCATTAAAATATTATCGTTTTCTCATCAGTACAGTGTACAGTAGATGTTAATAAAGCAGAAGGAGATAACTAAAGAGTACCTTTCCTGACTTATTGGTAAATGCAACATTAGTATACATGTCTGCAATCACTTACAATAAACCCTTGTAGGCCTTCCTCAAATCCCTGCATTTTACAGCACCACACATAACCTGAAAGCTCATTTTGATGCTAAAATGCCACAATGCTAACAATGTATTTTAAGGTAAACGACCTGCACTGGAACACAGTATTTACCTTTTACTTTCAGCCTCCCTGAGTTCTGGCCTGTAAGGTGGAACGTAATCTCTCAAAGTCCTCCGATAGAACCTCATGTATAATTCTGCACACCTCTGAGCACTCCCTTCAGCAGGCGGCCTAGCATCACCATCGTCTAATCACCTCCTCAACATCAACCTCATGCTCGCATTGCTGTCACCTGTTAAGTAAGAATGAAAGCAAATAAAGAAAACATGTATTGAACAAAAGGAATAAATAGATACGCTCTGCACACTGATTATTTTATAATCACCCAGCAGTTTGTAGTTAAATGTGAGACGTTTATAAAAAGGCAGGTTAGTGTAAATAACAATGCTAAAGAGGCAATGTAAAAACAGCTATTGGAAACTGTTCTCTACAGCGCACAATCAAAAGCTAATGCACTACTGTTTAACTTCTTGTAGCTGTAATTAAGCATTTAATTTAAAATTGCCATGGGCACGTTTAAGGGTTTTAAACAACTAAATAGTCTGCTTTTTAAAATTGAATTTAAAGGAGAAGAATGATTACCACATACGAGGATAACACAAGTGCTGACTGAGAATAATCTTCAGAAAACCCAGGTAGAACTGGAATAAGGGGACCCCTGTACCCTAACCATCAGTTCACTGACATCCATTGAACCGTGATGCAGGAAGAAATAAAGAAAGAAGGAAGGTAGTTACTTAGGTAAATGTCAGGTCAGCCAACCAGCACGGGCTGGCCTTTAAAAACAATGACTTTGTTCAGGAGAGATTACATTGCATTGGCTTTCCAAACTTTTTTTAATTTATTGGGATAGTTTAATAAAAGCGTCTTGGTTCTCATACACAAACTGACAAAGGGCGAATATCTCCGACTGCAATGTCAGTGAAAGGAATATAGGGTTTGCTCGATGGCACAATATGGATGATTGATCAAAGGGGATTTAATTGAAAAAATAAATCACACCCCAAAAGTTGGTTAAAATAAATTTCCTTTAGTTGTACTCTGTAATCATTCATAGAGGCTGTGTATGACTTTGCAGTTCTGCGGGAGGTACGTACGGTTTTATTTGAGGCATTGCCTTGAATTTATATCCTTAGGGTGCTACAGACTACAAGTGAGGGTGCCATCACGTTCATCATGTCACACAGAGATACCTCTGCAAATCTCATATTCAATTTCTAAGATAACAATATGTTATATTTATTTGCAACTATTCTACTACGTGAGGGTAATGTTTTTTCAGCATCTCGGAGTGTATTTTGTCCATAACAGGGAATTTAACACAATGTGAGAGCACCTGGGAGTGAACATCCGTCCTAAAATAAGAGAGCTTGGCATCATTCAGGGTCACTGGTGCATGCACAGGAGAGTGCACTTTTCATGCCTAAAAAACAGCAGATGAAAACAAACTGTGAAACAGTTTGGAAGGTTTTTGTTGGACAGCGAAATGCTGGTTGTTCTGGGATATGTCTTTGCTGTTCAACAGAGCAGAATAGCACATCTGGAAAACTACGCATTGTTGTAGAGAGAAGAAAACTTCTTTCTTCTTCTTCTTTTAAGTTGTAACAATCTGTGCACCGCTGCCTTAAGGCCACACGTTTTTCAGCTTTGATGTCGTCACTCTATCAAGTTACTTTGAAAAGGAAAGAAAAAGATACAGTTTAAGCTTTGATATCACACGGTGCACACCTGCCTCCCGCCTCTCCAACCAAATGCAAAGCTTAGCATCCATAAAATGCCACTTTAAATGTCATGTGCTTGAACTGTATTTGTTCATTTCCAATGTCAACAAGTCCCTTTTCAGAGTTAATTTTATACTTTGTAGCTGTCTTTTAAATGCCTTGACATTTAAGAAGTGAATCTCCTGCTTCTTGGCAGCGTTTCATGGAAACAGGTGAGGCGGACAAACCAGATTGTTCCAGTGTTCAGTCGTAGTCTGCGAACAGGCGAAACCCTTGTGGTCATGTAACCTGACATTGGGGAGATGCCTTCACCTTCTGACTAAATCCAGCCACCGAGTGAACTCGCATACCACTCTGGGGTGATACCCGATCCCACAAACAAGCTATTTTAGGTTTAAAAAGTCTGAAGAAGAAGAAGTAGCACACACGATAGCTTTGTAGAGTAGGTGCTGAAAAGTAAATTGAGGCCTGAGTGAATCAAATATTAGAGAATCAATTGTTTGAGTCATTCATTGAACAGAAAACGACACACATTTTGGTTTATTTACTGAGAGGGTTTGCTGCTTGTATGTGTATTATTTTTTGGAAATAATCACTTCTTTCTTCAATAGAAACATCTACAAGCTCCCTTAAAGCTCAGTGAAAGACTTCTTTACAAAACAAAGGCGTCCAGCTAAAAAGAACCTGTTTAGCATTAAGCATCACTCTAGATCAACTCATGTTTTATGACTGTCGAGGAAATCATAGTGTTTTCTGGGTAGCTTATATATTATGTCATTCCCTCCAATGGGATGGACTCCTGCGCCACTCCTTCTACAATCAGTAAAGAGATAGCTTTCGCCCGGGGTGATAATGTGAGTAGCACTTTGAAATATTCAACGAGGTATTACGTGCCCTGTTGAGGTAATTCTGTAGCCAGATAGGCTCAGACAGACAGGATTGTTTGAGCAGTGAGCTCGTAGGAAGTCTCTGAAAGTAAGACAGCATGGCGAGCAAAGCAATGTGGAAAAGCTGCTTCACTGCTGCTGTGCACATAGCAGCAGACACCGACGAGAGGCCGTCTCTCAGACTCAGCACGTCAGGGCCTATGGAGGGCTATTTTACCGGACAAAAATCTATTGTGCGCCTAATCTCTAAAAGCGCTGACATGCTTTGTGTTCTGTATTATCTTTGGCTGTCCGGGATCCAACCAAAGCATGAAATCTGGGGCTCTTTCAGGAATCTATCTACATATCCAGTTAGATCAACAATCAGCCAGCCGCTGCGCATGTCAAGGCTTATCCAGAGAAGCTTTTGCTAGTCTGCATGCAGTCTTCACTTGCAGGATTGTGCTTTAATTAGTTTGATTATAATATATGATAGGAGAGAACGTCTAATATAGGAAAGGGCTGGATGGCAAATGTATGATAATGTTAAGCGCTGAATCCTCCCGCCTATTAATACTGTACTGAATCTTAACAATATATTTTAGATATTAAAAATGAATGATTTTAATAATCCGTCTGCTCGTTGGTTTATTCCATAAGTCTGTACAGATATTACAAATTCACAATGGAAATCTCCTCCTCCAGCACATGTTTTCTCTCAAAGGAGGCAGGAGAGAGTCTTAAGACCACAGCATGCAAATGTGGAGGGGTAAGAAGATACAGTATGTAGGGGTGGGATTTGATGAAAAAAAGATTTTCCACGCCACAGGATAAATAAAGGCTTCTCTCTCTCTTTTCTTTTTTTTTTACCACAATAGCTGAGAGTCCTTCCCAGATTAAAAAAAAATCATACTCCTTCAACATCTTTCACACTATTCAACCACATTTGAATTACAATGCAACCTCTTAAATGATCCATTAGAGATTCTTTAGCGTAATCCAAACATGGACTCGTGAATTCTATTTGTAAGCGTGAATAGTCGTTTGTATTCATGTATCTGCACTAAACTGTGAATACACTGATATCATAAAAGCCCCTTTCAAGGGTTTGTGAGAGAGTAAGTAAAACACAAAAAAAGCTGCCTGCCACTCAGTAAACGCTCTACTTCTAAGAGCACTTGACTCTTGATTGAATTGCGCACATGAGATGCTGACCTTCTCTTGCCTGACTGAGGAAAGAGGTTGATACTTCAGCACTTTACTTAAACGCACACATGCATGCACACTGCACAGACACGAAGCAAATAACAATTTAGTTTCAAGGCAATAACAGCTGTGAGGCGAAGACTGGAAATACTTTCCCCCTTCTTAAAAGAGGGGGGAAATACTTTTTGATCATGGTAGAAAGAAGTAAATCTGACATGTAGCCTAACATAGGGGTGAAGGATTAAGCCTTGATGTCGGGCCAGAATTAGGGGGTGAAAAAAATACAAGGAGGAGAGGCCCGCCAAAGGGCGCTAAACTATTCAACTGTTGTCAGTTCCCATTAAAAAGGAGTCACCATGAAGGGGGTCAAACAACCACACAGACACACAAAAAGGTCTTCTGCAAGAACATTTTCAGTCACAAGGTTGATCTTCATGCAAACTGTACCAGCACCTCCGTTATCAAGAGAGAAAGTTTCAAAAGTATGCATCACTATCTCTTGTACAGCAGGAGTGACAAAGACATGGAGCATGACAGATGAAACTGACAACCAGTTGGCTGACAGTCTAACCTGCTAAAACATCCCTCCTTGTGCCAAACACAGTCACTTCTCACAGTACAAGCAGAAACTACTAAAAAACAAAAAAGAAACAGAGGAAGGAGTGTGACTCTCGGAGCTAACATCCCGCTGTCCTTTCAATTCCACAGTAAACCACCCTCAATGGTTGTCAGCTGTGTGGCAGTGCGTGTCTAGTGCGGTAATGTGAATCACGAGGAGAGTAACATAGTGATTCCTCTCGGGTATGTGTGAGAATAAGTGAGTGTGAGGGTGAGTTCACATATAATCGCATTTGCCATATGCACATTTTCTGTTAGCTGCAAAAGAAATATCTCATGGTCACATCAGTGATGCAGGGAGATAACCTCTCTGCACCTGCATGGCAACAGGAGAGACTTGAAGCCCTGCAGCCATTGTCGTTCGTGTGAAAGCCTCATATGATGAGTGTAAGATGTGACCCCTGGTAAATATCCATCATTGCAAAATTAATAACTGCTTCCTGAACCTTTGCCATGCTGTGATGTAAGATCGACAACAACAATTAAAATTAAATAGCAACTTCTCTATCCCAGATGCAATGTCATTTATCACACTGGGATTTCAGTGACAGTTCATATAATTACTTGTTATTAGACATATTAGTTGAAAGCTATGCAAATTGTTTTAGGTTGCATGTGAAACAAACACTATTTCAAATAAGACCTACTTTTTAAGCCAAAGTGGGACAAGGTTATGGACATGTGCCTTGTGTAAGAGTACAAATCCTGAGTGATTGACAGGATTTGTAGCTACTCCCGAGCTAATTAACCAGGCAAAAAAATGCATTAAATCAGGCCACTTGGCTATATATTTAACAGCTTCCTGGGCAATAAAGGTGAGTCTATCGTGTCCCAAATAGTAGGTTATAATGCGCATTGTAAAGCATTGAGGCTTCCCTCATAAAGAAACGCCCCTGCTTAAAATGCAGATTAGGGTCATTAAATATGGCGTAGTTTGAAAGTAGCGACTGAACGTGAGGTAAAGGTAAGCTTATCTGGTGGGAGCAGAGAGCCTGGATCTCCGCCCCTCGGCGACCTCGCATTCCAGAGATTCCCACACTGTAAGCTCACCTGCCTTTTCCTTCACCTTTAACAACACGCTTTCAAGGACATTATCACAGAAAAGTGAGTTACTCTTCTTTAGGAACAGGAAAACTAACACCGGAGCTGCTTTTTTTTCGGTAGGCTGCGTAAGCCAGCTAAGTTTCATCCCAACGGTTAGGCACGACATGGAAGACAGCGCGTGAAGGTCCCTCAAAGGTGTGCGTTTTCTGGCGATGAATCGGTCACAAGAACAAGATTAGCGTAGTATTAGATACACTCCCGCTGTGAAGAAGCCTCAAGAAGTTTCTCTCGTGCTACATGTTTACAAGGAAATCTTTCACTTTCTTTAAACACTGAATTCGCCACTTTCTGAGTTCAAGAACCCTCCTTCCTCGCGCAGTTTTATTTTTTTCCAACGTTTTCCTCCAAAGTATTCTGCAGTTAGTGAGGCAGTGGGGGGAAAAGCGTTTACATACCTTAGGAGGACTGTTCTTAGGCTGGCTGAGCTGCGGCTCGAATCTGCATTAGTACAGGGAAGTTCATCTGTAAAGTCCTGTCGTTTAGTCCCAGGCATGTGGAAGAGTGAAACGCGCCTCCATAGAGCTACTGCCGAGAAGAGGAGAACAACCCCTCCGCTGCTCCCTGCTTCCACTAGCAGTCCCAGGCAATGCGAGCGTGCATGACGTCAGTGGGAATGTGGGAAAGCAGTGTGCACTGCTGATTGGTTGAGACGGGGGCAAGGGGCGTTCCCAAGGAAGTTCGCATTGTTGAATGGACCAATGGCAGAAGAGATGATAGTTCCCTTGGTTACAAATGTTGTCAACCTATGCACTGCACAGAGAGGGATAGCACAAGGTAAGGTAGGGTTCAGTGGGAAAATGCCAATTTTACTCGTATTTTACTCGCATAGCAGACTTTATCCTAGTCGCCTGTGTTGGTTTTGATTATATTACCATGCCTGTTTACTATTTGTCTTCATAAAAATAGTCCGACTTCAGTTTAAACCTGGCTAATTGAGAAGCTGCTCCTTTGTTACACCTTTCCAGCTCACTGTCTTTCGTGAGCTTGTGTATAAGTTTGTGTGCCCCAGTTCTGTTGTTACACTAAAGTTGGACTACAACTTTTATCTACATTTCTCAATAACTTCCCTTGACTGAAATGCAGGCTTTTTTGTTTACTATTGTATAGGACTAGCAAAATATCTTCTCACTTGAAAGCTGAAACCAAGGAAAAAGTGGTGGAGAAAATTGATTGATCATAAAAAATTGTTTCTGATTGCTTTGGTTGACTGACTAACAAAATACTTGGCCAACTGTGTATTCAAAGGTGTAATACTGCATGTCCCTCTCAAGTGAGGACAGTAACAAATGAATGGCTTATGATAGGCTGCTATATGTCCTGAATCCTAACCGTAGCTTCCATTTGGTGTGAATAATTTAAAGAAATAATCATCTTGCTCTGGGTTAAAAACATAACAGAAGCCTTTTTGTCTTCTAGACGTGAGCAAAAAATAGCAATTATCTTCAATGCATACAGAACAAAGCATTTTCATTTCACTTATAGATTAAATCCGTTCCTGCAAACTTCACACCAATCCATTACACAGTGTACATCTACCGATGCGAGGTCTGTGGCCAAAATTTTTCAAAGCTTAATCCAAAACAAAGACGTAGACGTACCAGCTGCATATCCCATCACACTGCGGCACCATCTGTCTCCTTTGAAACACTGGAACTTGTGAGTCAACTGATTTTCTAGCAATGTCATGCAGACCTTGATGGCAAAGTTTAGTTTTTGATGTCATTATTGCTTTCAGCTTGTATTCTCCTGTTAGTCATTTGAATGATCCCATTAATGCCAGTCTGTGAATTTTGTTTTGAAATGATATATTTGTTATTTTACAGGAACTGTAGCGTATGCAAATACATGTCTCTGGTGATGAGTGGGAAGGATCTGCATGCATTCATTACAAACTACAGAGCAGAAGATGTGGGTAAGTCAGCAGAAACTGGGCCTGAAACATTGCTGACTTGTGACATAGTGGCCCATTGATCTGCTGAACAGATTTGACCTGAAGTCCCCATGTTGAATTCTCCAGGTATTGTGAAGTCTTTGATGCTTTTTGTCAGAGGCAGTCCTGCTTGTGTTTATTCACCTGCCTCTTTGGGTCACAGCTGAAACTGTCTGACACAGTTAGTTTGCTCTCTGCTCCCCCCCCTCCACCTAAACCCCTTCGTATGCAGTCATTTCTAAATTACCCATAAAATCCATTAGCGTTCAGCTGGTGCTGCTCTCTGTCTTTACCTCTCCTTCTTTCTTTGCTGAAGTCAGCAAAAACACTTTACTCCGGACACTAAGAGTGATGAGATTTTCAACAATTCCAATGATCCTAATTTAGTCATATCATTTGCTTTCATCCATGCAGAAAAACTGACAGCACGGATGAAAAATGGTCTCGGCAGCTCAAAGTACAAACCGGCTGAATATGAAAGACTACAAGCCATTGTTGATGCCAAACGCCTGGAGTCTGATCTAATTGGACAAAAGGTAAATTTTGGTTTAATCAATATCACGCCCATGCTTAAAACAGCAGTTTTATTGCAAAATCAATCCCTGTTAATTTTAATGACAAGGTGATTAATGAAAAGAAAAGTGCAGCAACACTCAACAAAGGTTTTTACAGCAAACAGTCCTCATTACCCTCCACAGGAAGAGAAAAACATGATTTCACTGTAAGGTTATAAAACAGCATGTGTCCAATGGTGGTAAAAAGCAACATTTCTTTCTGTTAGTGTACCTTCCTCTCCTCTTTCTTACACTCTACGTAATGTAATGGGATTTCATACCACTTAAAACAGGCATTGCATAACCTTTATAGTTTGTTTAACTACATGAAAAAGAGCACTAATATCGCCGCCATACACAATAGCATTTCCAGTGTCATGAATATTCATTAGGCTGCCCGGGGTTTTCCATAAAACTGATTGAAGTTCATAGTCGACTCTGAGCAGAGCAAAAAGTTAATGCTCGGGGCGGTGAAGATAAGGCTGTTAGACCTGCGGTGTTTTAATTGTTAAACTGTGGCAGAAGCCTTGTAGTATCATTACGGTCGCTCATGGCTCCTTCCAACCCTGCTCTCTGCATAGCCTAGATAAGACAAACTATGTTCAAGTTGGGTAGCCCTGCTGAAAGGCAGGCTTTCTGAGCATCTCCCATTGGTGATGTGATAGACGGTAAATAAATGACCATGAGCTGCCTCGAGCATGAGATCATTTTTGCTCTCCAGGAAGGGACTGAGGCATTAGTAGATACTGAAGCCTTAAAATTTTACCTCATGATAAGGCTTACCAGCAGCACTGTAATGTAAAAAAAAAAAAGAGAGAAGGAAGTGCGTACTTATCACCAGCCTGCACTTCGAGAAAGAAAATATTTAACCCTGAACATTTGGAATTAGAAAGAAAATACAGTTTTGCCAGTGTCAATGCTAACTATAACTAATACTTTGACCATGGCCCCATCAGGAAATATAAAATTGCATAAAAGAAACTCAACAATTCTGACATTCTTCAATGTTTGATTGCTATACTATGAATAGTTTATCCATGCACATAGTACAGAAGATTATTTCTATTCGGTAAATGGTAAATGGTCTGTACTTATATAGCGCTTTTCTAGTCTTTGTCACCACTCAAAGCTGCTTTTACACTACACACACACATTATACACTGATGGCAGAGGCTGCTACGTAAAGTGCCCAACTGTCAATCAGATATCGCATTCATACCCGTTGGCTAGGCCACCGGGAGCAATTTGGGGTTCATTGTCTTGCCCAAGGACACTTCGACATGTAGCCTGAGGGAGCTGGGGATCGAACCTTCCGATTGAAAGACGACCGACTCTACCACTGAGCCACAGCCGCCCTATTTCAAGTTCATAGTTCAAGAAAATTTGAAGCAGTAAAGTACAAGAGCTTTAATTAAATTAATAGGAAGAATTAACACCATTATGATTCTTAGTTCTCAAAGTTAACCCTATGTATTTCCAGTGCACCGCCAACAACAGCAAACAGGTCTAATTAGCCCTAATAAGTGGAAACATGGGCTGCATGGTGATGCAGTGGTAAGCACTGTTGCCTCACAGCAAAAAGGTCCTTAGTTCAAGTCCCGGTTCGGACATAGTTCTGCGTGGGGCATGTTCTCCCCGTGCATGCGTAGGTTCTCTCCAAGTACGCCTCCCACAGTACAAAGACATGCTCGTTAGGTAAATTGGTGACTCTAAAATTGGCTGTAGGTGTGAGCGTAAAAGGTTGTCTGTCTCTATGTGTCAGCTCTGTGATTGACTGGCGATCAGCTCAGGGTCTACCCCGCCTCTCGACCAATGACAGCTGGGATATGCTCCAACCCCCCCCCTGCAAAGTGGTATAGATCAATTACTGTATATATAGACGGACAACACATCTCCATCTAATATCATTGTACGAAATTGATGCCAAAATGGCCCCCGTGATAGGCACTGCCATCTCACGCTGGTGACACCATTTGGAGCCGGAGTTGTGCAGTAGAGATCCGCAGGTGGCCACTTCCGCTAACCAAGATTATCTTACTTAGATTATCGGGGAAAGAAACAGCGAAGATCCCGCACGTCGGCGTATTTTACAGCATAACAGCTTCTCTGTGTTGGTCTGAAGCAGACGTTCACAGATACGGAAACTTCAATGACTGTAGTGATTGTTTTAGGTACATCTCCTCTAGCCGGTCCTCCTCTACTCTGCTTATTCAGAACAGATCGGCTGCAGGAGCCGTATTTGTCAAGAGAGCTGTCAATCATCATTTTTACAGCATCAAATAAGTAATCAACTGATCAAATAAACTTGTCAGAAAAATGACATCTTCCATCCATCTTTTTACACAGCCTATGGTTTAATGAAGGATGGATGGATGGAAGTGATAACATTTATGTGGAGATGCACATAGCTTAAAAAAAGGTATAAAAATTAGATTGAGCATGTCATTTTTGATAAAACCAGTATTTTTTAAAACAAAGAATAAAAGATGAGTACTCACTCAAATGGTTTAAATTCTACTTTTGACAAAAAGCACTTTGTAACCTTGTTAAAAAAGTTATTATTAAAATATGAACAGAATTCTGGTTTCATAGTTAGTATAAACTTGATAACTTGGATATTGAGGGATTGTTTTATTTGGCACAGTAAGACTAAATTTCACTTGAGGCACAGTTTTTGTAGTTCAGCTGAGTTATTAGACAGCCAATGCAAATTAAGATCACCTACAATTCATTTCTTGGAAGAGGCCTTGGATGACATCAATTTGGCCTTTTTCTTTCCGAGCAGCGCTAGTTTCAAATTGTCTGCTGATTCCAATAACTATAAAATGAATGACACCCTAAGGGTACTCCTTCAGCACAATATATTTAAACTTCTTTTACAACAAGAGCAGCAGCAAAATGTTATGAAGATAGTTAGCAATGACATAAATCAACACTCTAACTCCTTCGTATTAATATGAAGTGGATCGTACCCATGTATTAGTTATGTGAGATTTCCTTTTGTACAATTATCTGAGCCAGTGGCCTGTGTGTGAAAACACTGATAGGAAAGCGCTCTGAATGGGCCTTGTTCTTTCAGGATGAAAAGATAAACAAATGAGAGTAGATTAAGATTTCTGCCCACCTCGTCCCCCCCTCCTAATAACATGCCTCATGCGTGTCATGCATGTTCCAACTTGATTGTTTTAATTTGCAGCTGTTTATGTGGCTGTATCGCTTTGGAAGTGATACGGTTTCAGTTGAATTACCTCAATTTATGAGCCTCTCACAGACACAATGACGCTAATAAAGGCTGAGGCAGACGGCTGTATAAAAATACTCCTAATGTGCAGAGTGAGGGAACAACTTATTCTTATCTATAACGTACGAAAATGACCGAATGCAGCATCATGATTGATTCCCTCTACAGTTGCTATTTCAGTGTCATAAAATGGTCCAGATAATTGATGCATTAAAGCACTCCGTGTTCATTTTTGCTGGGATGAAAGTCGATTTTTTGTAGGTTGAAATAATTGCCATTGCTGAATTGATTGCAGGTATTGCTTTATCATATTCTATATTATGTCTGATGTGCATTAAACCTTTGCCTTGTAGGTTCAGAAGAGTCGCTGCGCAGCCAAGGCGACCAAAGAGAGCTCCATATTACGGCAGCACAGACAGGTGTGGAGCAGAGAGAGCCCCAGGCTGCAAAAGGCTGAGTAAGAGCCCCCTATTACTCCCTGTCATTATCTGCTGCAGTTTTCTGAATCTGCTATTACACTACGCAACCGTTCCAGTTAAGCCCCGTTGAGCCCATACAGGAACCTGCATGAAGAAATAAGCCTGATGAGAAAAGGTATCAAGGAGAAAACAAGAAGCGAAGGAAGATTGGAGCTGATTTTCTTGCAGCGATGACATTGAATTAAGGGGTGAGCAGCAGAGAGAAGTTGGGGGTTGGAGCTGTGCGGTATTGAATGGAGGAATACACTCATTCTGTGCGCTGACGCAGAAGTGTGGGATTGGGACCCCAGCGGTGTCATGCCTTGTGAAGTGAGAAGGGCAGCGCTAGCTCTGGGGTGCAGCTTGTTTGGCTGCGTAATGACTGTGTCTGAGCCACCCAAGGTTAATGATGTACACAAGTGTGAGGCTCAGTAATGAGCCCAGTCATAAGGATGTGCCACTGCTTGCAACTCTCTCTGCATATATCCAGTTAAATTACCATGGGATTCAAAAGCCACCTTGTCAAAAGGGAAACAGACGAAGATGTCTCTATGGTTACTCTTCCTTTATTAACAATCGCATCAACCCCCGTCTTGTTATTTTGCAGCACAGATCCTGTCCTGTGTGCTGTTATTTACTGTCCTCCCAGACCAACCCTCGCTTCTGGTCTCGAACTTTTTATTCTTTATGGTCCCTAACAAAAATAACTAGTGATTTTAACATAAATCTGAATGATCTCACATACAGTGACTCATGAAACTTGAGTGCAAAACTCTACTTTAGAGCCTTGACTTTATCCAGCATGCCACAGGTATTAGGTGTTGCTACTACTAGCAACCAAAAAAGCAAAAGATATATCTAGAGGCGAAATGTCACTCTGACACCAGAACCCAGTGTAAACTCCATGAGCTTGCTACTGTATAACATTTTTCAGATTTAAACAGCTTAGTTAATGAAATGTTCTGTTTTTAAAAGCAGCCTGACTTTTGTTTTTAATCAAGGGAAAATGGAGATTCGATAAAGTATCACCATTGATTCTGTTTGTGAGCTAAATATGTACAGCCGCAGAGAGAAAGTGTAAAGTAAAACTGGTCCATCATTATATCTACAAGTAAGAAGTAATGTCTTTTAAATCCCATCCCGTTCCCCATCCCTCCAAAACATATGATAGCAGATTGAAGAAGAATGCAGTCGAGGAAAATAACAAATACATTGATTAAGTGCTGTACTAACCTACAATCTTGAGGAATGGAAATTGGAAATGTGGTCTACTGCTACTGTTGTATATTTGATGGTGATCTGTTGGGGAGCATACAAACAGCCATCAAGTTGACAAGAAGGAGGAATATCTTGGTCGCTAACATTAGCTTAGCAATACTCCGAGCTAATGTTTGTTTAGACGTGACAAGAATTTTCTTTTTGTCACCATTAAATAGTCCCATTTTGTTCCCGTCTTTACATCCTCTCAAATGTTATATAATGTCGAAGATTTTCATTCAAATAAATGTCTGTTAAATCACTATCTATTGCCGAATGAGGTAACACAATGGTGATTGAGCCTATGGCCCACTGATGAAAGCCTTTGCATTTGCATTATATAGTATACTGGGTGTCTGTGGCGACTTTCATGGAAAAAATCACAAGTGGCAGCCAGTAAGTGACGCCACCCATGTACAAAAGGCCGTCAAACAGCTGTGATTGCACGATGCGCCGCGAGACCGGGAGCAGGCACGCGCAGCAGAGATCCGAGCGCAACATGTGGACGAACTTCTGTTGTTGGAATAATCAACAGATCGAAGCGACGTGTGCGTGAGTCCTTGAGAACCAACCACCTACACATACTCGTATAGCCCATGTTTGTACTAATTTAAGCCTTTAAAAGGAGAGAAGTTGTCTGCGTCCCTGTTTAACAGACACACCTGGAGTGGGAAATCAGGTCCAGCCACATGTGAAGAGCTTATACAATCCTTTAGCCCTCACTTACAACACAGCAGTGGTTGGTCTGCCAGAGAGGGTAGGCGGAGCTAAGCGCCTGCTTTTCCGGTCTCTGCAAGTGTTGCGAGTAAACAGTAATCTACTATGGCTTAACAAACAAAGAAAAGATGGATGACTACAGATACAACTTCAAAAAGAAGTGAAAATCCAAAGAAAAAGAAACAAATGTGACGCTCAGAAGAAGGCAAACAGTCTAAAAAGGAAAGCAACCGTCAGTGAGGAAAATCAAGAGTTACAACCGGAACTAACCATGGACGTCTGGGACGTATGCGCCCGCAATTGCCTTTTATCGCCATCAGGTGCCGCCAAATAGAACGAAACTGAAAACTTCGAGATCTTTAAGTCATTTATGTTCTCTTTGTATGCATTCCCTCATGAAACAGGGAGAAGGCTGAGATCGACCTCCATGATTTCCTAGCGACGATCAGGCCAACTGACCGAACAGACACAGCCATCTTCTCACTGCAAGAACATGGTAAAAGCACAGGTTTTCAATTATTATAAGTGTCACAATCAGTCTCTGCTGTTTATAAGTCTTCTACTAATATGTATCCTTGTGTATCTGTTTGGATTCAGCGCTGCTCCTAGAAGAGGAGCGGGAAGCTTTCAGGAAAGCCACTGTGGTGCCTGTTCATGATCTCAAGGGTGACCTGAGCTTCAGACGTCAGCAGCCCAGTGCGTATCGATCAAAGTGGGAACAAGTAATACAACAGGTATTTAGTGATAAAGAACAGAGCTGAATTCGCCATAGTAACAGCTGAATTAGTAGATAGAATCAGCAGAATAGCGAGATTTCTGAATCCTAATAAGATAAATAAATTCAGTCTTTTTCTGCACTCAGACATTCAGCCTTTTGGAATTCTTTGCATCTTACAACTCTGCTGTCTTGACTGTTGGCGAACCACTGAAGAGTATTTTTTTCCAACAGTGCTCTCAAAGCCCCCGACGATGAACCCTGCCAAACCAAAACAGTCCATCCTCCACATCTCACAGAACTTTAAACTCCCCTGCTTGTTCACACAATGATCCCAGCTTGCCCACAGCGTTGTTTTCGCTGCCCAAGAATCTCTTGTTTGTGAGATATCCACCGCACCGAAGTCACAAACTCTTGCCTTTGACTCTCAGAGGCTTTATGCAAGCGCCAGAGATGAATGGTGAGATTAAGGAGTAAGCGGGGGTCTTTAAAGACAGACTATACTTGGAATGAACCGTCTGCCAGCCATTTTGTCTCCTCTGTGAGGCTCACTCATGCTTATTTCTTTCCCATGACCTCCTCTACTCCTGCTGGCCCACAGCCCCTACCCACCTGATTGCATGGGCACAATAGGAACGCTCCTCACTCGCCTGCCTCACACACACACAGTCATGATGCCTCATCTTGTTGTCTCTCTTTTACCCCATGACTTATAACCATATTTCCTTTTACTTTTTTCCCATGCAAAACTTCTCTTTATAACTCAACATCCAAAGGTGCATAATAACTACATTTCCATCGCTGAATGATTTAAATGAAAAGTCTGAACAAAATGGGCACTAGGTTAAAAGCTGCTTTAGGAAAGAGAAATCAACAGTTACAGAAAGACTGAAGTCTACCCCCGACATGTTCCCTGAAATGAGGCTAAAGCTGAAACTGAAAATAATTGCAATTTTTCTTCCCATCAGTTTTAATATAAAAAAATGTATCTACCTTTAAACTACTACTGTAGTATATGGACTGTAAATGTTAACTGTACTTATATGGCGCTTTTCTGGCCATCACAGTCACACCGATGACTATGCTACCAGGAGCAACTTAGGGTTCAGTGTCTTGCCCAAGGACCCTTCGACATGTAGACTTCCGATTGAAAGTCGACCGACTCCACCACTGAGCCACAGCTACCCCCATACAATTATATATATATATGTCTAATTTACAGTAAGGCTTCCCATCTCTATCATGCATCAATCCTATCCAGACCCACAGCTTCTTCTTTTCTTCTGTTTTATTGCATGACAAAAGACATTGCACACAACAATGCAGGAAAGACAATTACAATGGGTACAGTCTGTGGTATGACGTGTGTCAGATGGATAGGAGGGAAGGGAAAGAAGAAAGAGAGAGAGAGAGGGAGGGAGCATGTTTCCTCATCAATGCTATACTCATATTATTATCATTGCTAACCCTAATAATAGTATTAACTATAATAATTATTATTATCATCCTCATATTAGTAACATCAATACTTCTTATAACAATGACAATGATTAATTGTGCCATTGCAATAACAATTAAGGCAGGAGGAGTGCCATCCAACCCCCTGGCAGCTAAACCAGAATGTAGGTGCTGTCAGGGAGCTGCAGATCAGGTTCAGTCCAGCAAGGTCAAACAGAATACCAGTCCATTTTTGTTCGCTTGTGTGCCATAGATTATTTTATTTATTTAATTGTATGTATTTTAAATAAATCTTGAGGGTTTGCTCAAAGTCTCGCATAGGGAGAACATGTAAACCCCACACAGAAAGGCCCACTTCATCCAAACCTTCCAACTAGAAATCTTCTCGCTGTGACGCAACAGCGCTAACCACTGCACCACCGTGCAGTCCTATTTGACGATGTATTGATATAAAATGTAGGTTGGGCATGCTGCTTGCCCATAGCTTCTGTGTGCATATAAAGTCCATGATTTATTTTCTATCTTATGCAACAAAATGATAGAGCTTAGGATTGTGTTTGGAAAGAATACAGTGTTGCAAGAACATTGCATCTATTGACTCCTCTGAACTGCTGAACTCTGCTGTAAGTGGGTTAAGATTGAAAAAGCAATGTCATGTGTGCAACTGAATTGACCGAACAACAATCGACGAGTGTCTAACCGGCTGTAGCCATGCTTGAAGAAAAATAAGACCACTCTGTGAAAGCAAACAACAAGATGCGGGAAAGTAGACTACAATGAACCAGGATACTGTAGAAGTCAATGGCTGTCACTTGGAAAGAACCACTTTCTTTTACTGCACTAGCTTTTTGAAAAGTATACAGCGAACTGTTTCTGCTTTCATACATCCGAAAGACGTGTTAACATTGATGTGTTTCATCCTTTAATTCTAATCTCTGTGTATCAGAAAAACTACAAATTTTATGATCCCCGTCTCCATTCCTGCCGGTTTTCCTCCCTCTGATATGTAACATCCTGGGAAAGAAGCCGTTACCGAATACTCGCTTTTACTGAATCACTCTGATGATAAACGCATCTGAGTCTAGACGTCTAAGAGAACACGGGGGACCTGAGTTCAACCATTAATGTTGATCTGAGAAGACATTGCATAACAAGACGGAAGAAAGTGTTACAGCCGAGAGCTGTGATCTCTCGAGTCTGCTCTGAGGATCCCCACAGTCTCTGATTTGTTTAAGCTGTAAGAAGAAGAAAGGAGTTTCTTTCTCGGAGTATTATTGATGTCAGACATGAAACTCTCGCTGCCATGTTTGTATTCTAAGCCTGTGTTTTACACATTTCTTTTTATGTCTGAATCAACAGATTAACTTTGTGAAAGACCAGCAGGATGGCATTATTAAGAAGCTTCATGCAGAGTACCTGGGCTTGGAGGAGGAGATCGTTGGCCTTGACTTGGAGGTAAGGTTCTCTCTTCTGGTTCTAGATTTCCTCCAACTTCCATTCAATGTTCTAACAGGATTACAAGTCTTATTTTCATCTGCAGAAATATCTTACAAGTACGTCAGAAACTCTGGTGAACATGGACGACGTTCCATGGGAGGTTTTGGATTCACATTGCCCTTACCCAGAGCTGAAGGACTCCCTGATCCAGGCCTTCCAGTCCCTGTCTGAAAGGTACCACAGCAGGCTGCAGATCCTCCAAGAGCAACTGCAAAGCACTGACAGGTAAGTCCAAAGACATCTACACAGACAGCTTTGTTTCCAAGTACTTACATATTGATTGAAAAAGACATTTATAGTGATTTTTGCAGCTTTAATGAAATACATATGGCAACACTCCCTTCAATATCTTAGTCTGTCTTGATAGAAATATGCTTTCAATGATTTAAATCCAAGTACATCTATAGGCAGAAAGATTAAAAATGCAGCAGGACTTTAACAGCATAGTGTTGCTCACTAGGAGGTTGATTATATCAATGTTCCACAGACACTTATTTCCATACAGTCACTATATAGCACTGTTAGCTTTTATAAGTAGTGTAATTTATCAATATGCACTTGCAGGAAATTAATCATGATGTATTTTCTGGATTGAAATCTGTCTCAGGTCTTGCGGCTGGTGCGAAGATGACCACCATCGCTTCCAGTTCACTTTATTTCAGTACACTCTTCAAGACGTACCCAACAACAGAGCGCTCTGCATGGACATGCTGCAAAGACTTTTCCCTGAAAGAAGCAGACAGGAGCTGGTCAGTATTTTTGCAGATAAAATGTGATACTTACTGACGCACCTTTAAAAAACTTAAAGTCATCATCTATAGTTTGGATAATCGGATATATTTTGAGACAATATTTCAAGCAGAAATTAGCCGTAAATGTGAAGATGTCCTCCTTCAGGTTTCCTTATTTAATATTAAATCGGCATCTTTCAGTTTTTAACTGATGGCCGGACAAATTGAGGGATTTAAAGATGTTGTTGTAATGGACATTTTTCACTCTTTTGTGACATCTCGTGGACTACACAAGTCTTGGGAAGATTAATTAATTCTAAAACTAATTGTTCATTCAGGGATATTTTGCTGAGAGCAATGCTTTCTTTTCCAGGGAAGTTTGTGATTCCAATCATGCAGTTTTATTTTCACCTTGGAGCTGCTTGGCACAACAAGAGTGTGATCCCCAATTGTAGGCTTTGCCCCTCGGTCTGCAGCAAGATTTATTCTGCTGGATAAATTAGGGCCCCTTGCCCTCTGCCCCTTGTAGTTTTTCTCCATGATCCGACATGCACACATACATGCACCGCTTCCACAAACGGATGAAACACACCATATATGCCTTTCCACACACCCACATCTAAAAATGAAACTCCCTTCCTCAGTCTGAAGCATCCCTGCAGTGTGACTCCCCGGCTCCCTGATCAATGAGGCTCAGCAGCCTGAACTGAGCTGAGACAGACACACAGATAAGCGTGGACAATGATTCGCTCAGCACGCCGCAGGATGTGCCATGTCACCCACTACTGTGGACAACTCGCTCACGCCACCGCCCCGGCATCGCCATGACAACCGCCAGCCCCCTCCTCTTGCTCCCCTCCCCTCGCCCCGCACCCAGAGACCTGTCCTCATATCAGTTCCAGCTGGGTGCTGCATTTAGAGCTGTGATCGTTCAGCCTTTGGGGGGTGACAGGAAGAGACGTGTTTCTCAACAGTCCTTCTCTTCACTTTTCACCTCCTCTGAAGCAGCGTTGATGTAGTGCGCTGATGTGGTGCTAAACCCACCTTATTCAGCTATTAGTCATAATTAAGCTAGCTTGCATGCAGCGGATAATCAGCGTGCACTATGTATTGGGAGGATGAGACCTCGCTGATGAAGTGCATTAAGTGCTATTATGATAACAAAATTTGGAAAAATGATTTCATACACTTTTGTTGTGGCAAACTACAGTAAATTAGGGGAACAAGTAGAACATTGATTAAAATCCATTAAGCTCAAAGGACAGTCCCCTTGTTAGGAGTGCTCTGCGACTGGGAGTGTTTGCTCCATTGGAAATAAAGGGAGAGAGTCTGTTTGGCAGCACTCTGCAGTGGGCAAATACTGTATATGCTTTGTATTTGTAGAATAAAGTAGCTCTCTTTGTTTTTGCACACATGTGGTTGTCGATTAGAAACTCTATAGTTAGCCCTTCAATTGCAGAATGGTTTCTATGGAGTCTTTCCGTATGTTGGTTTTCTTCCTCAGGGCGATGAAGGCTCTTCTTGTTTGACTCCTAATATTTCCCTCCCTTTTTTAAGTTCCATTTACAGGCAGACACATCAGAATGAAAGCATAATTTTCTGTTGCTTTTGTCAGCCTTCTTTAAATTCTAACACAACCGTTTTGTTTTATAGGCAGATAGCAGATGTGAAATATTGCCGCAGCCAAAGGGTTTGTGCAGTGTAACAATTTAAGGGCCTTGGTGATAAATCAGCTCCAAATGCTCGCCTCAATTGCTCGCATAACCCGGTGTTTTGAAAATGTTATTTTTATTGTTTGAGGGAGAACCATTCTTTGGAGTTTCACTTCATGCTTTGGAAAAAAAAAAATATGGCTTTTATGAGAGTGTCATTTCAGTTTATTTCTTTTATAGTGCAGAGAAATATCCAAAGGAAGGGAGAGCAGAAGAAGTTTTCGCTCTTTATCCAACGATATTGGAAGTTTGTCCGACCATATCCTACAATTAAAATCCATATCCATATATGATCCACTTTATACTGCATGTGGATGTATTTGGACATGTATATGGACACATTTAGATTTTCCTTTTGTCTCTCTCTTTCATTATCATCAGATGGTGGCACTCTACCTAGCCTAGAGTGCACATCTCCCTCTGCTGGATGGGGCTCTTTACTGTCCATTATGACTTACTCTGTGATGTTCTATCATAACAAGTAGGAAGCCAACAGAGCACCTGCAGGATCTCATAGTAATGCACTCATAATGTGCCATAGCAACAGTGGAAATAATTCATACCGCATGCGTTTTCTGAATATATCTGGGAGGACATTTATATTCAATCTTTTGTGTGGCTCAGTCCTGTTGGAGACAGCACCCCACGTAAGGAATGAAGATGCAACTCCTGAATTTAAGTGTGCACTGCAGACACGATGCGGTGAATGCTTCCACCTATATTGTATTAACGTACTGGCAACAGTGCGTGCATGCCTATGTGCAAACACACATTGCATGACAAGTGCGGCGACTCAATGAAGGCGAGAGTCGTGAAGGAGAGGACGAGGGAAAGTGAGGAACAAAGGGCGGATCTTCCTCAACTTCTAAAGTTGTGCATTAATAAACAGGATTTGCTCGACTGGCTCTGGCACTTTGGTTCCGTTGGCAGGTCTGTCAGCTCACTCATTTTCAATAAAACCAGTCAGCCGCCTAATGCCTTCCCACCGTCAGTTAGCCGCCATTAGCCCATAGATGAATATCATTCCCTCTGTTCCAGGGAAGCAGCCAAGTGATGCAGCCTCTGTGAGCGCTGACACAATGATGAATAGCTACAGGCAGCCCTCACACAGAAAGGAACTGTTTTCCTTCAGGACATTTCACAGCCGGGAGAGACGGACCATTTTATACACCAGCAGAGCTGAATGTGACACAGAGTTTTCCCCATGGGCCTGCTGCCATTATTACAGACAGTATATCATGTAGGGGTGTTTGTGTCTGTTTGGATATCATCAATTTGGCACAACACTTTTTGCAATACATCAGTTCTTTATATTTATATATGTTTGTTCTGTGTTTACAAGAAAAACTAACACACTTGTTGAATTAAGACTTTCATTTAAACCATCTCATTTGCCAACAATACCTCCTTCATGTGTTTTCCAGATGGAGCATGAACGTTTATGGGACTGGCAGCGCTTCACCCAGGCACAGCTGACAGTGGTGACCCAGCAGTGGCAGCGGGACCAGGAAGAGCTGCTGGCCAGAGCCCTGGTCACCCTGCAGGAGGCGACACATGCCCACCAGGAGGAGCTGGAGCTCCACAGAGACCGGCAGCACCAGCAGGACATCTGCTCGCATCTTAGAGAGAAGGTTAGTGTCAGGAGCTATCACCTTCCAGCTTTATGAGACGGCACTTTTTATGTTAGCAATTATGCTACAGCTCTCTGCCTCCAATCCATTTTTTAATCCCTGCAGGAAGTGGATCTATAACTTTAATTTAATACTTGTTCATTGTGCTGGAGCTCACCATGTATAGGCCCTCTGTGGTCCTCTTCTCCACCAGTCTGATCTATAAGACTCACTCCCATCTACTGGTGTAGTGGACAAACTTAAGCTGTTTCCCTTTATAGGTTTAGCAGCACTATCTTTTCCAGCAATCATGTTTTTTAATGAGTGATAGTTGCCGTGAAAAGCATATGAGAGAGCAGACAGGCAGCAGCAGCGTCTGGCTGCCTTCTTGCGTACAGTATATCTGCTGACGCGGCTGCCTTTTTCCGCCAGGCTGCCTGACAGCATCTCTCGCTTTAGCTGCCACTTGGGATGGGCTGTGAATGCAAACAAGCTAATAAGGATGGTCTTGCAAACATGATGTTGCTGTCTCGGAGGGGTGCTAGTTCACACTCACACAACAAACAAGTTACTCATGTGAACACATCCATGTCTTGCTGATGCAGTGCTGTACAAATTGAATTTGCTTTGCCTGCTAGTTCTAAAAAATAAATGGGCCTTATGTCCTGTGGCTGATTAGATAATAAGACACTCTGATTAAGTGGAGTACTGTTGGTGTGGGTTTATCACATGACACTTATCGCTTAACGTAATGTTTTAATTCTCTGCGGGGACATTGGAGCATATTATGCCCTGATTTATAGGTAATTTATAGGTCAAGCAGGTGTTTCGGGACAATAGAAGAACAAGAACATATTATGATTTCTCTCATAAGGTGCTTTTGGTGTCTAAATTTACTTCCGGGGTAATTGATTTACCCCCTGAAAAGTTCCTGCTTGGGAGTAGTACTTTCCAAAGGTCCAGGAACTTTCAGGGCGGGGCCTGCAGTGCTGATCGTTTGTGATTGGTCGAGTACTCGCAGTGTTTTATTTCACCCGCTGCTGCAAGCTCATTGTTATCAATGCAGTAAAGCATGATCAAAAACAGCACACGCTGAATCTCCTCCATGCTAACAGGCTAACTGTAGTGTTGCGCAAATGATGATACCGACCCATTCGCACGTTTTATGGCGTCATCTTTGTTGTGTGGCCTTCATCTTCTTCTTACCGCCACTTACTGAACTGGCGGTGTAGTGCAGCTACTTTTATTGCTTCTCCATACGTCTTTGGCCTGATTTGCATAATCTTCCATGGGCTTTAGGCCGCTGTGGAAACGCAGACAACAATGGGCCACAGGAACCCTTTAATTCCTTGAAGAGAAGTTCCTGGACCTAAAAGTTCCTGGTACTTTTGGTCGAAAAGCACCTTTAGTCATGGGCTTCACCACCTGTAGTTGATTTTTCACATCTGTGTCACACGTAGATAAACAAGATTCTGCAACAGTCAGAGACCAAGATATATTATATTGTCTCACACGAGGCATCTCAAAGTACCAAATCTGGCCTGTGAAACAATTTCATAGCCCAGTTACGTTTTCCCTCGTCTTTTATTGCGTTGTTATAATTTCATTTTCTTGCAAGGCTGCAAAAATTGTGGCTTGCAATAAAAATTGGCTATTATTTCACAAGCTGCAGCTTACTGTGGAGGTTGTAAACACTTAAGATGGGGCGGACAGCGCTGTGATTTACTGCAGTGTACCTGATGCCTGACACCAAAATCTGTCTCACTCTAAACCTAAAACAAAGTTTGGGCTTAGAGACAGTTTCAGTGGAGATTGATAACTGATTATTTTTTCATGGTGTTCATATTTTACTGCTGCCTATCTCCTCTTAAAGGGGAAATGTGTGGTACTCTTGGAGCACAATTGCAAGTGTCCTATTACAAAACAGGCAGAGCAGTGTAGGTAAAAGAGAGAAGAGTGAGAATGGGGAATGTTCACAGTTAGAATTTCTTGCAGTGAAAAGAAACACTCATGTGTTTGTATGTTCAAAAAGTCTCGTTAGGACAAAGCAACATCCCTAATGACCCCTGTTGCCTTAAGTGTCATTAAAAAAAAAGAAAAACTTTTAAGGAGTACTTGTGCCTAACTTTGTGAAGTCATGCTCCCACGCTTTCTAACAATCAGCAGCTTGCAGATTCTTTCACTTTGACTAACATAATTCATCTTGTTGGACAGGACGTGTTCTGTACTTTTTCTTCCTAACTTGCTTTTATTGTGCAGATGGTTAACATGGAATGTTTTTACACGATCCTCCAACGTGCACTTTCTTTACTACTGGGGTAAGTGAAGAAGTACATTCAAGGGCAATAATCACTTCACATTCAGTTCTGTCAGAATGGAGCCACTTTAGATACATCAGCAATGACTGTGGCATAATAAGGTTCTGTAAGGAAAAAACATATCACAAGTTCTTAAAATGATGGTATGTGTATTCAAGAAAGCCGTATGCATCTGCAGTCTCCTTTTTTATTGTATTTTCTTTAAACCAACAGGGAACTTTGATTTTCAGTATCTTGAACCTGCGTTTGAACATAAACAACACGCCTCTGACTAAAGCAAATATATTTCTTTGAGTTTTGTTTTCACAGTTCTCTGAGGCAATAAAAAACATAAAGTCACATCGCCTGTCTAATTCCCATGACTTTTCCACATCCACATTTTTGTTTATTCAGTGAATGTGCACATATTGGAGTTTGTGTGGAGGCTCAGATGGACGCCTGTTTGCATCTAATCTCTCTTTCCCACTGCCTTTATCATCCCTGCACAGCGACACAGCAGAGAGGCAAGATGGATTCTCCTCCCATCGCATCTGCCACTTTTACCGCTTTCTTTCTGCAGCTGCTTCCTCTGACCATAGTAACTCTCCTGACTCTACCGTGCGTCATTCACCTCCTGTGAGATCGCACCCCTTTCTCTGCTCTAAATTGATTCATATTTTGTGTGCTGTCAATATAGTTTCTATTTATTAGCAGACTGGAGAAGACTGGTGCAATGTACTTGGCACGCCAGCTCTAAATTTATCAAAATGTATATTGTGTGGTGGACTCATGGTGTGCATCAGGGTCTATCGTTTAAGAGAAAGTTCATCCTTTACTGTTTCACTCTGCTTTCCACATTGTGTGGTTTATGTGTACTTGTACCACATGGGGTACTTCTGCAGTAGCTAGGGGCTATCTGAAAGGCTAAATTAAATAATGCAACCCAACTAGTTCAACAAAAAATGGATAGTGTGATTAACAAATATTACCACGTTTGTTAAGGAGAAAAATGTAGCAAATACAGTTACAAATTGATGTGGTCCTAGTGTGAAACTGCACACCTGAGTAATGAGTATTTGAAATGGATAAGAGTATAAAAAAATATATAGTTCAAACTGTAGTTAAAACAGTTATAGTTATCAAAAAGTAATAGATAAACAGTTGAAATAGTCAGCTAACAGTAATGGGTAGGCTAAACAGTTGAAATTGTTTGTTAACAGTACCAGCACATTTGAATAGGTAGCTAACAGTAACTAACAGTTGAAAAAGTTAGCTATCAGTAATGAGTAAACATTTGAAATAGTTAGCTAACAGCAAAAGGACAGTTGAAATAGTTAGCTAACACTAATAAGTAAATATTTTAAATAGTAAGCTAACAGTAATAGGAAAACAGCAGAAATAGTTAGCTAATAGTTATAAGTTAACATTTTAAATGGTTAGCTAACAGTAACAGGTAAACAGTTGAAATAGGTAGCTAACATTAACGGGTAATCAGTTGAAATAGGTACCCTACGGTAATGGGTAAACAGCTGAAATACAGTAGTTAGCTAACAGTAACGGGTAGACAGCTGAAATAGGTAGCTAACAGTAAGCGGTAAACATTTGAAATAGGGAGCTTACAGTAAGGGGTAAACAGTTGAAATAGTTAGCTAACAGTAACAGGTAAACAGCTGAAATAGGTAGCTAACAGTAACGGGTAATCAGTTGAAATAGGTACCCTACGGTAATGGGTAAACAGCTGAAATGCAGTAGTTAGCTAACAGTAACGGGTAAACAGTTAGTTAGCTGACAGTAACGGGTAGACAGCTGAAATAGTTAGCTAACAGTAACCTGTAAACATTTGAAATAGGGAGCTTACAGTAAGGGGTAAACAGTTGAAATAGTTAGCTAACAGTAACAGGTAAACAGTTGAAATAGGTACCCTACAGTAATGGGTAAACAGCTGAAATACAGTAGTTAGCTAACAGTAACGGGTAAACAGTTAGTTAGCTGACAGTAACTGGTAGACAGCTGAAATATTTAGCTAACAGTAACCTGTAAACATTTGAAATAGGGAGCTTACAGTAAGGGGTAAACAGTTGAAATAGTTAGCTAACAGTAACAGGTAAACAGTTGAAATAGGTACCCTACGGTAATGGGTAAACAGCTGAAATACAGTAGTTAGCTAACAGTAACGGGTAAACAGTTAGTTAGCTGACAGTAACTGGTAGACAGCTGAAATATTTAGCTAACAGTAACCTGTAAACATTTGAAATAGGGAGCTAACAGTAACGGGTAAACAGTTGCATTTGTATAATTTGCAACCCATTCATAACATATTTGAGTGGTGTCAGTGAAATGATATTTGCTTTAATAGGTCTGGAGGGTATGTTAGACATAAATAGTTTTGACCCACTGTTTCATCTAAATGACGTTGATGAACAGTCTGGTCCCAAAGAAATAAGTGAAATGACCCTGATTTCTTAACACTGCATTTCATGGCACTAGAAAAATTACATGTTGGCACCAGAGAAACAACGCCAATGAAAAGTCAATAAGGATCTGACAGAATAACTGTATAATAGAGACCATTTTGCCATAGTTTTTTACTTATTATTGGATTTGGCTATCCCATTATAAAACGTTATTAAGAAGATTTATAATTGCTGCAATGGTTGTTACTGTGGTGTAATGTTGGCTTAGGTACATTACTTAGTTGTTATATGTTGTAGCTGTGATTATGCAAACAACCACCCTTCACACCCACACCTCATCTTCTCTGTGTCTCCATGGGTTCAGATGAGGGCATATATTGGATGATTTTTGGTCAGTGCTGATCTGATACTGACCTCATTAAAGAGGAGGACCAAGGCTGCGTGCTGCCAGCTCTCTTCTGTGGGAGGTGTAGTGGGATGAAAACCAGGGTAATTGATTTCAGAGTCCGCTTTTACCCTTCTGTTTTGGAAAGGGCAATGCTGTCACACAGACCCCAGCTTCTTCTTTAGAAGGCCATGCAAAGACGAGTGGCTGGATTCATGTGTTTGGACACAGATGACATTACTGATCGTATAGCAGTGGTTGTCTTTAAATAGGAGCTCCAGATGTGATATACAGCATAAAATATTATATAAGGTAAATTGAAATGGATAATTAAGATAAGTAGTTAGAATTTCATGCATGAAATGCGGTTTATTTCATTCCAATTTATCTCTGAAAGACAGACTCTTCTTTTCAAATCATCAGCTGTTTGTTCTGCAGCGCTCTGGCTGCTGTAATTAGCTGGCATTGTTCTCAGTGTTCCTGTTCATTCCAGCCTTTTATTCTGTCCTTGCTTACGTTTTGCCTCCCACTTATGTCTCCCTCCCAGGCATCTTTGATGAGCGATTGGGTTTCCCACATGAGTAAATAAAGCCTGGAGGGATGACAGATTGTTTCAACATGCTCAGGTGGGAAAAGGGATGAGGAGGCCAATAGGACAAGCAACACAACAATTGAAAAGAAGAAGGATATTCATAAGACGGGAGGTTTTCTGTTATTGAAAAAGCTAATTCTCTGTTTCCTGCTCTCCGGAGTTCATTGCAATATTAACTCAGCTCTGTTTCAGATTTATTTATGCCAAGATGATCTGTGTGCCCTTCATGCAGAAACCAGTATTCTCTAGACACCGTGTATTCGCAGATCCACTGTCGTTGAACGACTAAAAAGTGCAGCTCTTCATCCCACTGGTGGATGAATGAAATAAGCAGACTCCTAGTAGTTGAGACAGTGCGTGGGCCACACAGTGTTTGAGCTGACAACTCTCTGAGGATTTAATTGCTCATATTTGTATAATTTTTCAGATTGGTGCATTTTGGACCTCAGGAAAATTCTTATTACTCAAGCTGCTAACACAAAGTAATTGCATGGTTTCATGTTTCACATCCCCTAATGGACATTCTTTCAAGTCCCTAAAGCTGCTAGAATCTCACAGCAATGACACTACTTTTGCATAAGTTAATTCCAGCCCGTTTCATTCTGCTACTATACATCTCAAGTTTGCCTTGATAAAATCTGCAGTAGAAAGTTTTGATGGCTGCCGAAACACCCCCTGACAGAAGACATCATGATAACTGTACAGTTATATTAACAAAGGCTTTGAGCAAGCTACAGTATGCAGATAAAAAGGCCGCCATTCTTTTGTCATTCTGACATCTCTGCAGTCGTTTTTTTTTTTTGTGCCGCCATGAAAAAGGATGGCGTCCCATTTTCCTTTGAATTCACAGAAAAAGAGATTCCAGTGACAAATTACTGTAGACTGTACATAATGACCGTTTTATTCTCTTTGTGCTCCCTAAAACGCCTTTTCATCTCTGCCTAAAAGGGAAAATACATTCAGCCACTATGGCTCATACAGTGTTCATTGTGGATCTCAGCTAAGGTAAGATACATTTCAGATTGTTCTGTGAACACTGCAATCAAACTTTAGACTTTTTACTTTGTGATATCGTAAAAAAAGACAAAATATCTGTTGCATGTTTATCTTTGTAAAATCTGCTTTACAGACCCACCCACTGGGTTGTTTACACACTTTATCTCTCCCAAGATTCAAACACGCAGGTATCTTATCTGGGCCAGGCTGGAGCTTGATGGATGGTGTAATTATGGGAGCTTGTGTTTCTAAATTTTAAAAAATAAGGCATCTTTAGATTTATTTTCAGAGCAACTTTGGGGACAGAAAGATTGGTGATAAAGGTCCTGTAATTGGACTCAAACAAGGGCTTGGAATTACAATGCACATGCCTCTCCTAGGTTAGAGCCCAAGACCAGCAGGACATCCCAAAATGTGGATCCTGTGTATTTAAAGCCTTTATATGCACTTAATGGAAGAAATATCTCACCACAGGTGCTTTGTTTCCAATTGCCAAAAACTATGCTGTAGGAATCTTTTAATGCTACCACTCTAGAAGTAAAGAGAATCATTAACTATGACATTTACATCCCGGTTTGGACGTAAGGGACCTTTCTGTGTGGAGTTTGCATGTTCTCCTTGTGCACTCGTGAGCACAGCCCTGTGATTGACTTGCAATCAGTCCAGGGTGTACCCCGCCTCCCGCCCAATGACAGCTGGGGTAGGCTCCAGCACCCACACGACCCTGGACAGGATAAGCGGTATCAAAAACAGGACAAATGAACAGAGCAATACCACTGGAACACATCTACCTACAGTAAATCTAGCTGCACAAATATTAACATAATGCTGTCATCATCATTACTCAGTCAGCACTCACTTTCACTGTTTAGATTTGCTCTTCTGGTTGCAGTATTCCATTTTAAACAAACCATTTCAGTATAATAGAGTCCTACACGTCAGTATGAGAGAACATTTTCACCTCTAAATATGAACCCTGTCGCATCTCAACGCTGTCAAACTGACCTGCATTATAGCCTCCATTGTTTTATAACCTCTCAATCCAACAGCTGCTGCTCTCTCTCGAGCAGACATGAAGTATGATTGACTTAGTGATACCGCTGGTGCTAATGTGCGCGAGCGCATGTTAATTTGCAGTTCATTCCTTCAGGGATTCCTAAGCTGTCCTCTGATAGATCTGTGAATCTGTCCGCCCGGTCGGAATGCAACACTTTAATACCCGGCACGCCGCTGAGAGAGGCTGCTGCATAACAAACCTGTCACTCACCACCCAGCAAATGTGGACAGTTGTGTGTGTGAGTGTGTGTGTGTGATAAGTTTAGACCGTCTGTTTCCAGATATCAAGCTGAGCGAGCGAAGATTGCTTTCTCTGCAAACAATTTTAGACTAGAAATATTTGTCAATGGGAACATCTTTGTTTGGTTTTGGTTTGTATGATATTGTTTACACACATTCAAGCCCTTCAAATTTGATGGACAATGACATATATTTATAATCAGTAAGTTTCACATACGTTTGCTGCATAAATGTAACCTAAAAGTTATCCTCGTAACCTTTACAGTTTAAAAGTTGTGTTGGGATTGAGGTGAAAATGTGTCACTTTTTCTTGACTTATTGGAGTTGTGTATAAAACCTTACCTGAGCTGCTCTATGGGGAAAACACCATTTGTAATAGGGCTCAAGCAGAAGAGGGTTCTTCCTGATTTAATGCTTTGACAGCTCCTGAGGTGATCCTAAAGCGTGAACGGCAGTTTCAACACCTCCTCTAAAGTCCACGCCACACTTTGGCACCCTGGCATTGAGGCTCAGCTGGTCGTCTCGCTTTGAGTGATTCACTCAAAAGCAGCTGTTGATGGACAATAACCTGCTCTTTGTTTCTCCCCTGTGTGCATTTGCATGTGTGCTTGCAGCTGCAGCGGTGGCGGGCCCGGCAGGAGGAGGTGGAGAAGCTGGAGGCGGCTATAGCTGCGAGACAACGAGAGGAGGAAGAGGCGAGGTTGAAGACGGAACAGGAGAAGGAGACTGCCAAAAGATCAGAGCAGAAAGAGAAAGTAAACACATCGTCATCACGCTCGTCACAATGCATGTGTCACCTTCTTCCTGCAGCACTTATGCATATGAATGTGTCTAAGCTTAAGTCAGTCGTATGCTTTAATTTTAAGGCAGACAAACTTTGTAAAAATATGCTTGAATTGAATTAAGACATTCCATAAGAAATCTCCATAAATAGGTATATAACAGTAACTCTTTCTGCATGATGGATGGTATTATTAAACTATGCAAACTGCATCCATAAGTTATTTTCTTCTGCCTAAAAGTTGATTATTTTCCAGAAAAGACAGATAATTTCCCATAAATTCATACGCTAGTTTATCATGCAGCAAGAACCGCTTTACATGCACACAGCCGCCAGCTTAAAATAGAAACAACTCGGCCAATCAACAGCACAAAACGTATCTCAGCAGTAATGATCTGCTTGTGGACAAAAGGAAACGTTAGGTTACATTTAGATGGATGTTTTCGATGTGCAGAGAAAATTGCTCCAAAAGTAAAAAATGAAAAGGAAATAGGAGTCATATTGGCTCAGCTTGATCCCAGGCACAGGGCTCACAAATAAGAATGATAGAGTATTTCTCCAAAGCATGAAATTATAGGTAGCATGTCAGCTCATGATAAAAGCTTTCGCATGTGTACAAGAAATGATGAATGAATGACTTCTCAGAGAAAATAACATGGCTGAGTGCCTGCAGGAGAAGCAAAAATGAAAATTATTTACGGCCATTTTTTGGATCCATTTTCTTCCGCTTATCCGGGGTCAGGTCGCGCTGGCAGCAGACTAAAACCCCTTTCCCACCGAAATTACCGCGTTGACGCCTTTCTTTTTCAGACCCTGGAAGACCTGCTAATAAATGCCGATTGTCTCTTTTCCCATTGCCAATGAAGTATACTCCTTTCGGTCGATTTTCTGTTACGGTGGTTAGGTCTTTTTTGTATCTATTACTCGTTCAGTCTGTTTGTAGCTGAGATGACGAGGAGTCGCAGAAGTTACAGACGGAGCGTAGCATCGTGCGGGAAAGGGAGTGGAGATTAGCGCGTCGACCTGGGTTTTGTGTTCCCAGCAATGCCGATTGGAGCCGAAGCGATAATTAACATCTGGGTTTACCTCGTGGGGTCGCCTCCGAGTTGGACGTGCCCGGAAAACCTCCACAGCGAGGCGCCAAGGAGGCGTCCTAATCAGATGCTCGAACCACTTCAACGAGCTCCTTTCCATGCGAAGGAGAAGCGACTTTATTCCGAGCTTCCTCCGGATGTCTGAGCTCCATGCCCTATCTCTAAGCCTGAGCCCAGCCACCTTGCAGAGGAAACTCATATCGACCGCTCGTATCTGCGATCTCATTCTTTCGGTCACTACCCAAAGCTCATGACCATAAGTGAGGCTTGGAATGTGGATCGACTTGAGAGCTTTGCCTTCAGGCTCAGCTCCTTCTTCACCAGGACAGTCTGATACAATACCAGCTATACTGCTGACGCTGCACCAACCCGTCCGTCAATCTCTCAATCTATTTTACCCTCACTCGTGAACACGACCCCGAGATCTTTGGCTTGGGGCAGTACCTCTCTTCCCACCCGATGGGAGCAATCCATCGTTTCCCGGCGGAGAACTATGGCCTCAGACTTGGAGGTGCTGACTCTCATCCCAACAGCTTCCCACTCAGCTGCAAACCGCCCCAGTGACTGCTGGAGGTCACAGCTTGATAGAACCATTGAAATGCTATTTAGCCACCCTAAACTTTTGGACACCTTTGATTAACTAGCTTGCATCACATTAATAAGAAGGTATGATCTTTAGGACATCAGGTGCATATGCTGTTTGAAAATAACAAATACAAGTTGCTTACCATTTGTGGTTGCACCGTTTTAAGGATTAAATTGTGAGCAAGCAGGGGCATCAGATTAAAGCCTACCTTGTTACAATTATCTGTGTTTATTGATCATTTGTTTAGTTATTGTCCTCACAGGAACAACAACACCAGATGTGTGTGTGTGTTTGACCGTTTCATTAACTCTCTCCTCAGGGGTCTGCTACCAGAGCACGGGCAACCTGAGACACACTCTGATTAATGAGAGCATTTAGGCTACAATGGATTCCATATAATTTAGCACAATAGTCTGACAGACATTGAAATATCATCTCATTCTTTCTGTTTACACTTATCTGATTCCTGCTCCGTCACAATCAATAGGACATGACGATCTTAGGAGTTTCGCAGGAGTCCAATTAGATGAAAGCTTGTTGCTGCTGTTAACTTTTTTTCTCGTTGTTCTTTGTAAATCGTTGTTCCTCTTCCCACAGGTCAGGCAGTTTTATTTAAAGCAGCAGAAGAGGAGGGAGCTGCTGGAGCGGAGGGACCGGGAGAGACTCGCTGATCTGAGGAGCGTCATGGAAGAACAGGCGAGGCGAGATAAAGAGAGGTGAGGCGCTGCATCATGGGACCTTGAGTTTTCAAAGAGATGTTAAAAGAGAGCCATGAAATCTCAAAGGACATTTTTGCCTATAACCAAGCATGACAAGACATATTATAATACACATTAACAAGCTACTTTACTCTTTACTCCAACAGCTACAGGTTGCTACAGTTTTTATCACACGACTCCACCAGTTGTACACGTCCAAGTTCATTTACAACTCATATGTGGTACAACTCAGCCTCTTTAAGCAGTTGCTTAATGTGGTCAAAGGCAGAAGTCTGAAATAACCTATATGATGTCATCAAGGTCATCTCAGTTGAGCTTGAAAGTCTGAACGACATGGGAATTTGCAGGCAGGTAGCGTCTAATGAAATCATGCTAGTTGTTGCATTATGGGAAGTATCGAATCAAGTGTTTTTATAGGTGGAGCCATACCACAGAGTCAGGATATCTCTGCCTCTGCTGCTTTGATTTGGTCTGTTCTTTTTAAAGTCTATTGTTAGTGCAATACCAAATTGCTGGTAACCCTGAATCTGGAAGACAGAGTAATGAAGAGAGTTAAACGGCACCTAACATCAAAACGACTTCCTTGATTGCACTCAACATCACATACTGATGATTTAAAACCATGGTTCTCAACTGGTGGGTCGGGACCCAAAAGGGAGTCGCAGAGCTGTTTTCAGAGGGTGCTTGAAAAAAAGGTTGTGGCAATGCCGCGCTTTTATTTTGAAGGACATAGGGTTTTACTATGACGTGCGTTCAGTAGTAGTGTAGTTTATTCACACTCTGTGTATCCACTGATTGGGTAATCCCGGCTACAGTTACATTTACATTCTGGAAACTTGATGAGCCCTACAGTAGGTGCATTTATGTTGCACTTTTTAATTTAATGTATTTCTGTTGATAAAGCTGCGAACTGAAGGAACTGTAGAGGGAATATTTCCTCACACTGCCACCTGCCTGTCATTTTGGTTTGCTATTGTGTTTTGTGATGTTGACATACTGTGATGTTTTGTTCCGTCTCAGGTCCAGACTGCACCATTTTTCATAATATAAATTTGAGTGGTTGAAAAATGTGGGTCACGATTTATCATTAAGGAGTTGGTGATGGGTCCTGATGCTAAACCAGTTAAGAACCACTGATTTAAAACATTGTACTTAAGGGGGTAAATTTCCCCTTTAATTCCTGTGACAAGCAACACCTGCCTTCATTACAAAATCATTTTGTGGAGCTAAACAATGTGCCAACTCAGAGAGCGTAATTTGAAATTTTAATTCCCTAATTTTCCAAATGACACAAAATGTTTTTTGTGTTATTTTAAATTGATCCATTTGACGACGAGAAAATTTTCATGTATTAAAATTGTGCAGTCATTACAAACATGGAGACTTAACTAAGCAAGGTAAGATGATTGCATTCTGTGTGGAATAAGATGATTACAACAGCTAGTTAAGGAGAAATTAAAGTGGATTTTAAGGAGTTTAATGACTCCAACTTAATGCACTTTTATAGCAAGTAACCAGCAGCTAAGAATCTTGGTTTTGCAGATCTCCATTGATTTATTTTCTCACCTTGCTGCAGCGATGTTACAATCTACTCCAAAGTCGGTTATCGGTTGGTTATCGTGTGACACGTATTGAACTTTTGCCGACACAGAGCAGGGAATCCCTTCGAAGTTACTCGTGAAAGAATATGGGCGTCTTCATTTGAAAAATATGCTTCTCTGCGTGATTTGCTTAGCATTTCTCTGCAGACTCTCACAGAGACGGGCATTAATACCAGATAATGGTGTTGACTCATGAAGGGGTGAGAAAGAGATAAAAACAGATGATGGGAGAGGCACCGCGCTCTGGCAGCTTCCATAAAACCCTCCACAGCCCGGAGGCCGGCTGTGTCAGGAGCGATAGGTAACGTTGGTGCTGGCAGAGGCAGAGGAGGAGAGGGGGTGTTTAGCTCTGATGTCCACATCCTCTGTGCTCCCTCTTAGGGTGCAGTTTCGGGCTGATATGTTGCGGCGGCGAAGGGAAGAGAGAGAGGCGAGGGAGATTGAGCGGCAGAGAGAAGAAGAGGAGAAACAGCTTCGTCTGGAGGTTCTCAGAAACCAGGTGGGTCATTATCTGCTCTTTTTCTACCACTCAGATTGTCCCTGTCAGATGAATTGACCCACAAGGGAAGACTTGGACTCATCCTTATCTTAATCGAGGCATCACTGCCACCTTATGGCAGTAAGTAAGAAGACAATTGCGTGTTATCACTTTCTAAAATTCTTCTTCCTCTTTATCTTAGGTTGGGGTGGTGGCAGAGGCAGACCCGGAGAGGATGATGGCAGATACCGAGGCATGGAGGAGTCGCCACTTGAATATAAAGGAGTTAGAGCTGCAAACGCCTCTCTATAGTATTAACACGTACACGGACACACAGGTGAGGCATGATAACATCCACCCTCCTTTAACCTTTAGCTTTGTATGATTACAAAAGCTCTAGAGCTGAGTGGTCATTTACCCTGAACTCCTTATCTAATGCTCTACATATAATGAGCCCCCAAGCCCTCTTTCCCCATATTTGTCTATGATAGACGGCCTTTAAGGGAGTGTTTAGTTTAGTTTGGGTGAGACCGACCAGTGACCCGTGCAGTGGAGGGATTATGTAATCTGGTTGGCTGGTCAAACAATGTTTATCCTCATCTAGAGAACAAACATTATACACAGCCTTGATCTCAAGGCCACCTAGTCAATCAGTGCACGTTATAGTCTGTGTGTGTGTGTGTGTGGTGGTAGTTATTGTGTAACACATGCACATTTTGACATTAGTCATTGCATCTTATTCTCCAATACCAAACTGTGAAGGATTACTGGTTAATCTTGTTTCAAGTATTAAATGTGGATCAAACCATGACAACAAACAATAGTAACATTGTGGGCGTGATCTTGTATACAACAGTTGGAAATGTAGTATTTACCGTGTTTTTTTTTTTACTTCTGTTTTTCCAGGTTGTGTCTGATCCTTTTGTGTTTTGTGATGTTGACATACTGTGATGTTTTGTTCTGTCTCAGGTCCAAACGGCACCATTTTTCATTCAATAAATTTGAGCGGTTGAAAAATGTGGATCACGATTTGTCATTAAGGAGTTGTTCATGGGTCCCCCAAGCCCTCTTTCCCCATATTTGTCTATGATAGACGGGCTTTAAGTTTAGTTTGGGTGAGACCAACCAGTGACCCGTGCACTGGAGGGATTATGTAATCTGGTTGGCTGGTCAAACAATGGTTATCCACATCTAGAGAACATTATACACAGCCTTGATCTCAAGGCCACCTAGTCAATCAGTGCAATCAGTGTGTGTGTGTGTTTGTGTGGTTTTGTCATAACTGCAGAAACAGGTTAGAATTTAGTTATTGTGTAACACATGCACATTTTGACATTAGTCATTGCATCTTATTCACCAATACCAAACCGTGAAGGATTACTGATTAATCTTGTTTCAATGTGGATCAAACCATGACAACAAACAATAGTAACATCGTGGGTGTGATCTTGTATACAACAGTTGGAAATGTATTATTTACCGTGTTTTCTTTTTACTTCTGTTTTCCAGATTGTGTCTGATCCAAGAGTGCGGGTTGAGCAGGCTCTGCGGGAGGCCGGTCTGCAGCACAGCCTGTATGCCAAGGAGGTTCTGTCTGTTATCAAGCCTCCTAAACCACCAAGACCAGACACAAAATCCATCATTAAATTCTGATCAGGGGCTTGTTTTGGCTCACGTTAAATCCCACTTTGTCTTGTTCTGGTTGCGTTTAATTAAATATAAATAATGCATCATATTTTGCAGGTGCTGTTTGCTACAAAAGCTGCTCTAATCACAGAGTAAACTGGTAGAAAGTACCTACAGTGTTGACCATGAGTGACACTGTGCAATTATCATTGTTGACTTTTATTGTAGGTTTTTGAACTCTACAGCATCTCATAAGAAATACAGACAAACACAGTATCTCCACGTGTACCTCCAACAAATACAACCTATCTGCACATTTATCAATATTTATTGGCTATTGTCAAGTTCATGAAGTTTGCATTTGCAGAAAATAAGCTTGCAACTACATCTACACGTAATGTATGTTACAATAATAACACAATAGTGAAATAGAGGGTAGGAAGGCCCATTAAATCTACTTGTATCGTCAAAGAAACCACCAGGGAATAAACGGTGATTCTCTTCTAACAAGCATGTGAGAGGGAAAAATCTTTAAAACTAGAGGCCGCTTACAGATTGCACACTTCCTAGTAGTAAATTATTTTCCGACTTGTTACAGTATCATGAAAGTCTATGTTCTAATCCAAATGCTTTCATATCTTAATATCAAAGATTTGTAGTTAGAGCTAAAATCACTGTAGTCTGCGGACTTTGCTCCAGAGCTAAACATGATGGATTGTTCATTTTTCATAAGGCCGAATTATTTTGAGATCCTCCAGGCATCTGTGCAGGGTAACACCTGCATGTGCATTATTAAAATCAACATTGAGAACACATTAAAATTAATGTTACATAAGCACCAGCGTTAAATATTAAGGTACAAAACACACTTACATATTTTAATGCAACACTGTTAATATTTTAGCTTCATTAACATAATCATACAATTTTAACATATTTAAATAAGTATCCAATGTCCATATAAACATATTAACTATAGTATATATATACATATCCACATATAAGTCAAAGCTATATACACTCCATGCCTCTATTTGGGAGGCTGGGTTGGGATGGGAGACGTAGCGGTCTTAGACTATAAGTCCCAGGCGTTTCTTGATAAAGTGGGACACCAGGACTTGAGGTCTCTGCTGATACTCCACCAGAACATCATGAGGGGAGGTGATCTGGTCTCCGTCGAAGCGGTTCAGCAATGCGACACAGATAACAGCCGCTGGATAGGGAAAAGGAGAAGTCATTAGTCCTCAAAAATCAATGATAGTACCGGGAAATATTTATTCTGCTGGAGTTCAATATATGTCTTTATTGAAAAATAATGAAGTATGCTAATTCCCCTTGTGTCTTTAAATACATCAACACGCTGTGTGACTGTACATTCTGTATCAGAAACAATACCTTTGAGGCCACACACGCGGCACATAGCAGCAAACACTGTGGACTCCATCTCTATATTCCTCACTCCGGCATCGTAAGCTTTCCGCAGATACTCCAGTTTTTCTTCATGAGAGAAGGAGCAGAGAGCTCCATCGAGTCGGCCCTGACCTACAGAGACACAGCACAGGATTTGTAATTTCCTGTCTTATGATTTTGACCTGTTAAAGAAATGTAATCCCTAACAACCCTGAGCATGAGATGCTGTTTATACCTTCATAAAAGTCATGGATGCACATGGTGTTTCCGATCACTGTCGGGATGTTTTGAAGCTCAGAGGAGCACTGCAGAAGCTCACTGGCCACTCCCTCATCCAGCTCGGTGCTCCTGGTGATGACTTTACCCAGAACCACCTGCTCAAACTGGGGGCGGAAGGAGTAATCCACTGCTTTATCTGTGACAACCACGGTGCCTGGAGCCAGACCTAGAGATGACAGCAGGCTGAACTTAAAATCTATTTTTCACTGCACACTAGAAAGTAAAGGAAAGCACCATTTGCAAGATTGCCCTTTCAAAATAAAAGTATCAATGCTCTTACCGATGCCACCAGATGTTCCAAGGCGAAACAGGACCACATCACGGCACTGAGCATGGTGCAGCAGTTTGATGAGCTCATGCAGCATGATGGAGATAGAGGGGACTCCCATGCCATGCTGTGATGAAGACAATATTAAAATTACATTAGAAAAAAACTACATTTTTAAACAAGTAATGCAAAATTTGAAATACTTCCCATTAGAAATACAGCCAGCTATGACAGTTTAAAACCTTGTTCTCTAATACTTACGCTTATAGAGAGCACTGGTCCCACTTTATACATGCAGTAGCGATCTGTTCCCTCACAGATATCCTTGAGCTCATCTGGGTTTCCAGAAAGTTTCAGCTCCTGGTGGATGAACTGGGCAAAAGCCTTCATTCTATTCGCACTGCCACCAACACACACAAACTATGGGAGACAGAGAAAGTGGACAGGTGAATTCTGATTTCCCGCTTTTGATGTTGTAATAGTTTTTTTAATGATCATTTCACACACCTTAATATCTCCAAACATTTCTGGAAGGTTGTGCGTCTTGGTGCTTAAGCTGAAGTGGTAGAGAATATCCTCCTCCAATGTATCCAAGTAGGGATTTTTCACTTGGACGTGTTGTCTAAGAGCAAGAGAGGACAGCATATTAACAAATGGATAGCTCAAGTATATGCTCTGAAAGGATTAGCAAACTCAATAACATTACATAAATATCAATCAAATACTCACTTGATATACTCCTTGTGTTCATTTCCCATACAGTTCAGTAAAATCGGTGCCATGACTGTAGATGAAGCTTTGAAAAGAAGTTTAAAAAGTTTTTTCCGCTGTAAAACGTCCAAATGCTTCTTGTAGCTGTTACAGAATAGGAATCGAGTCCGACTGCAGAGCTGATATAGTGTTGACCTCCGACCTGTCCACTGATTGGTTCCATAGAGAGGAGTTGCACTTCTCACAAAAACATCCATCCACCCCAAAACAAACAGAGCGCGGTAACTTAGAAGATAATGATTAATTGTCCAAGTTCCAAAGTGTCAGTATACCTTCAGAAAGGAAACTATATCAGAGGTAATGAAAACAACATAAGTGATGTAAACACTGAGAGTGGCGTGTTTAGGGTCTTAAAAATAGCCAATCTGAAGCCAGTGATTCGCTGATGTGTTATGACATACAGCTTTTGCAAAGAACAGTGAGATAACCTGTGACACTGGCACGCAATACATTCGAATGTCAAAACAATGACAAACAGAGGCAGCTTAATGTATAACCATCGGAAACTCAGTGTGCAATTTCCAAAAGAATCTGCGTCACATTCTGCTTCCTATCAAGAAACATTAAACTTTATGAGTCATAGAAAATTGGCTGTAATGTAATGCATTTTTTATATATATAAGGCAAAAGTAAAAAAGATTGCAAACACGTTTAGAACAACTTTATTTTATTCCAATTATCAAACATTTAATCCTTAAAGCTTCCTTTTAGAGAGTTACAGACACAGCAAAAAACTGAACACAATTGTTACTGGTGCCTGAAAACTACTAAGCACCACTAACAATGACAATAAATAAAAAGTCAAACTTTTAATTCTGTTAAGCTCTTTCACACTTGAGTAAAACATCAGATATGAAAGGAACAATTCAAACTTAGTAAAACATTCTTTGTGGCTCAGCATGAGAGGGTAAAAAACATCATATTCGTCAGAGGAGAGGATGGCAACTATTCCTTTTGGAAGGTTTGTACATCCTTTTCCCACGCGCTGGCAATCCTTTAATCTGTTGAGATGGAAATGTAAACAAGCATGAGTCATCGTTTAATCTGGATATTATATTGCTACTGTATACGGCATCATAATTTCTGAATGGCAGTCATTTTAAAGCATCACATGTCGAATTGTGTAACCATAATTTTTTACATCGTACATCAACTTGTTGACTCACAGAAAATCAATATGCTGATTGGTTTCATTTCCTTTTAACACAGTAGGAGTGAGTTTTGATTGCATGATAAAAAAGCAAGACAGAAAGTGATTTATGCTGACCTGGAAGATTGAAAGGCCTTCTCTTTTAAACCGCTAGGCAAAGGCAAAATGCCTTTATACTGTGCTACTTACTCTCTTTGTCGTCTTCTACATAGCCAAAGCTCAACAGTTTGGACATGTTGACAGGAGCAGGTTTCTTGTCGAATACTCTGTAAAGACATTAAGGCAAAATGTAATTGAAATGCATTTTTTTTATGGAGATGAAAATATATGATGCTTACATAGTTCTAAATATTATGCAATGTTTTGTAATCGCCACAAAGTGCCTTTTCGGTCAGCTACAGACACTAAAGTGACACACGGACTTCGACATTGTCGGCAAACTTTGGCTACTCATTACAAAAGTAAAACAAAGTGCACAGAGTCAACAGAGGGTGTTTACAAAGCAGTCTTTCCGATGTCTCTTCACCTTATTCTAAACCAACAAAAATATTCCTTTAAAACAGTAATTTTATCTCACATTTAGCTTTATTATTTTACTTGAATAAAGAAAAAAAAAGACTGAAAAAAATTATTCCCGCCAAGTCAGTGACAGAAGTAATCGATACTTTTTTTGCTGTTTCGTTTCACGGTAAGACTTTTTTTTCCTTTGTAGTGGATCCAATGTGGACTTGGACGTGCAGTATCAACACTACCGTGTGCCATGACCACAGTCTTTACGGTTGTCTCTCTGTTGTGTTGTAAGTACGTGACGGGTCACTGACATTTCACTAAAAGTACAGAGACACCCAGCACCGACAACAAGTTAGCCAAAGCAAACAGCTCAAAGTCCAGATTTGTCTAGACGCTGAGTCTATCTTAATACAACAGTCTGGTGCAAATATGTACATTGGAATAGTTTATGGTTGTTGTTATCGTTCCTCTTGTTCATACAAGTCATTAAGTGATGTTTTCCTATCTAAGTCTATTTGGGAAAAACAGGGAAAGGTCAGCAGTACTCCTTCAGTGCAAAACTGCAGTACAATGTTTATGAGCCTTTAGCCTTTATCTTTGAAATGTTAAAAATTAGTTAAATTAATAATAATAATAATACATTTTATTTGAAGGCGCCTTTCTCGGCACTCAAGGACACCGTACATAGATATATATATATATGTATATATACACAAAATACACATTAAAAGAGAGAGAGAAAAAAAAACAATAAAAGTGACAAAATGGTTAAAATAGCGTCATATGGAATAGGTAGATTTAAACAGATGTGTTTTGAGTTGTGATTTAAAATCGGGGAATGAATCGATGTTTCTGAGTTGGGGTGGTAATGAATTCCAGAGACGGGGAGCAGAGCGGCTGAATGCTCTGCTCCCCATAGTGGTGAGACGGGCGGAGGGGACAGACAGGTGTAAGGAGGAAGAGGATCTGAGGGAGCGGGAGGGAGTGGGAACATGGAGGAGGTCGGACAGATATGGAGGGGCGAGATTGTGGATGGCCTTGAATGTTAACAGGAAATTAGTTTAGGTGTGTGACACTGGCCTATAACAAACTTATTTTGTGCAAGTCTGTCTTAAAGAGTTTGAAAATAAGGTACTCTTATAGAATACAGAGCAACAGCACCATCTAGTGACCGCATGAACTTACATCCTCTTGAATTTGCTGGTCTCATGGTATTGATTGGACGCCTGCAATTTCTCCATCTGGCTGTGAAGAACATTGTTGTTCTGCAGAAGAAAAAGCACAGTCGCAGTGTGTGATGGTTATTTTGTGGATGGAAATAAAGCCCAGATGTCCTTTTTAACATCTCTTGCTTTACGTTGGTAGTATGCTCTCAATTTCACCATAAATCATTGACAATCATGCGCCAGAACCAAAATTCTGTCTCCCCAATAAACATATAGTGTAACACTACGGCATCTTTAACATAGCTAATAGTTACAAAGGGTCATAACAGACTAAAACAACAACAGGGATAGAATTGAATGTTACTGTGGTGGCTCATGTGGCTAAAATCCTTCTAAAATGACATTTCTCTGTTTACCTTCTCTTTGCCATTGCTGCTGTTATCATCCCTCTCCCAGGCTGACATATTGTCAGTCCCAAAGGGGGGCTCTAGCGGTTGAAAAGCTCCAGGGTTTTTCTTCTCTGCAGTGTTAATTAGACTGTTGGAGAAAAACAATATAGGGGTATGAAATGTATCCTATACTTAATGATAGCTGGAATATATAATGAAGGATAAACTGTAAAAATCAGCCATATGGTGGCTGATTGTCACTGTTTATATAGCTCCTTCTATTCTATAGTACTTTTTTACAAGTGCTCTAACAGCATATTGTGTTATTGGTAGTATCCAGTTGCAGAAATAGTAGTATTATAATATAAGCAGCAAGCAGTAGAAGTATATTTTCAACGTAAAGTGATCACATCTCAGATGCATGATATTAATAAGACAAATGTCACAAGTACCTTGGTTTGAAATAGTCTCCTGATCCAGTGAACCAGTCTGGAGGTTTGTATGAGTTAGGTTTAGAAGTATTTGTGTCCTCATGCCACAAGAGTCCTGTTAAACAAGCATGAAAAATGAACAAAAATAAATGTTTGCAAAATATATTAACCAGCAAAAGGGACATAAATAGATGTAAGGTGAGAAGATGTCTCTACCTTTATGCCCTCCTTGTTTTGCAAGCTTGACATAGTCAGAATCACTCTCTGAAACTCCGGCCCTCCGCCCTCTGACCCTGTCCTCAGGAAGAGAACTGATGTTTTGGGACAGTCCTGGGATCTGTGAGATCTGGCCATTTATTCCATGTTGATCTGTTTTTGGAAATTAAATGTTAAAATACACACAAACATGCACACGGAGAAGAAGGAACATTACTTCATATGAGTTTCACTATCAAATGTACTACTTGAACCAGTAATTTGCTACGTCGTAGTGTCTTCCCACCAGAGAGTAGTCACCTTGATGATGGCTTCACATAGCACAGTACAACTTTTAAGTCAGTAAGTTATTAACAATGGTACTTGCCAGATTGTATCGATTGAAGCTCGTTACTCATGATAACTGTGGATTGTCTAGTAGAAATGGAAAGAAAACCCGGTACAATGTTAACCTATTCGACGATAGCTTACATGAGCGAGTCATTAGCATCAAAAGACTATACTGAAGTTAGCCTAACTTAGCTAGCGCTAGCTAACTCACTCGAGCCTTAAGTTAAACACCAATTGTGAGTAACACCACTAATTAGTCTACAGAAAATGCAGGTAAAAACAATATAATAAACATTTTCTGATATTAAACGTATGGGTGTTTACTTACTCTGAATTCATTTGGGAAGCAGAGGAAGAAACTGTTGTGGGGAGCACTGACTCTGTTTGGAAGTTGTGACGCGTTGTCATGGAAATAGTTTTTCATCCCAGCCTGGAGTGCAGCTGGTGCTCAGTGATGTGTGGTGGTGGAAGGGTGACGGTTTCTTCTTAACTCGACGCCGTTGCTAGTTAATTAGTTAGTTTAGTTTAGTTTAGTTTTGTTAGCTAGTTAGTTAGTTAGTTGGTTGGTTGGTTGGTTACTTTGGTTGGTCACTAAGATGCCAGATGATAATTTTATAAAAGGTTACCATTTAAACATATAACGGCGTACACATATACTCTAGTCTGTACACATGTACAAAATGGTAGAACTTTCCTTTTAAAATAGTTCTGGTCCAAATACTCTTTAAATTATGGCAGTGCTACCACTAGTCAAAACCATGAATTAGGGATGCTCAAATATTATCAGCATATTATCAGTATCTGCATATTGGGGCTTGAAAATGAGATATAAATTTTCTGCCGATAAAACAACACTTTAATTATGCCTAAATGCTCGATGCTTCCCTAAAAAAAGAAAATGTTACAAACAAATAAATATGGCTTTTTGTACATAACCTAAGTTTAAGTACTTTCTTATATTGTCCAGTGAATGTGGACATTTTAAAAAGCACTGTAATGTTATTTCTGCATCTGCCAGTGGGCCACTACAATAAGAGTAGGCATCAATTCCACTACAGGGGAGACTTGATGTTCTCTGCAATAAGGTGGATAAACACATGTGCCTAATATATCGGTATCGAAATCGGCAAAAAGGGTTGGAAAATATCAGATATTGGCAAAAAAATCCAATATTGTGCATCCCTACTGTGAATGTCAATGCAATGTTTTCATCACATTATTACATGATTATTTAGCTTTATGTCCCCAGTTATGGATAAGTAGTACACATTTTAACTTCAGAATTTTTTTTTGTACTATAGTATCTTAATATACTAAAAGTAAAGGTAGGCTAATAATTATGCAGAATTGATCATTTCAAAATGAAAGATTATGAATCATGTTAATTATTTTAATTGATTAGGCTGCATGCATTTGCAGAAAAGTTGAAGGAGTATGTTATTGCTGTGTAATTAGACATATATTTTAATAGCTATTTGGAAAGATATACTCACGATGTGCTCTCCTTGGTGCTATGTCGCCTCTTAAATAATTTTTAGTGGCATAAAATCTCTATATTTTTCACTGTGACTTACTGGTCGGGGCTTTGGCTCTGTTATTAAATGAAACATGTTAGAATAAGGCTATATTTTTTCCATCATAATAAATTTGCTGTCCAAAGACGTATACACCTACGACTCAAACTTTTTAGAATAATTAATGCCAAAGTCTGTAAGATATCGTAAATGTTATGTCTTTAGGAAAGTTGGCTTTCCTTCATATAAAAATACCTCAGAGGATAATATGTTTACAAAAAAAAATGTAATCGATTTTTTTTTTTTGGCCGTTTTCTGGCCAAGTTTGTAATGAATCATAAAGATTGTTTTTATTACACCCTGAAATATACCCAAGAGCTTGAACCTTTCACTCCCTGAATGCTGAGTCGGGAACATGCGCAGAGCAAACCAAAGAGGAATGGTCCTTTAATTACAGCTCACGTCAAGGTAGCAAGAGACAGCAAGTCTGTGACAGGAAATGTAAGCTTTTGCTTCAGATTAAAAGGGCAGTTTCTCCGTGGGGGGAATGTTTAAGCAACCAACAGCGTGTTGGGTATACAGTAGGATATTTGATAAGGGAGTTACTACAGTTCAATCTCTCAGTGTGCAATTTTGTGCAGCAGGTACAAGAAGACACCTATTTAAAAGCTTACAGTTTATCAATATACGTTTCAGATAATACTGTACCAAAGTAAAATTCTGAGGTATTTATATTTTACTTGTGTATTTCTTTTTTTATTACATTACATTATAGGCTACTTATTTTCAAAGAATGTATTGTTTGCTGCTTTTTCCCCCCACTACATGTATTTGACACTGTATGAATAGAAGTCAGGTTTAGATTTTTTAAATATAAAACCTGAAGTCTGCTCTCAAAATATTAAGTATTGTTATGTAATTAATTTTAGCTATAGGACTGGTTTGTTGTTGTTGTTTTGGTGGGGGACCATCATAATAAATCATAATATCAGCTCATATACAGGGGCTTAAAGTTGGTTTTGTTTGACAGTCTATCATCCCTATTTCAAAATGTAGTTTAGAAGCACTCAGTTTTTCCATTATGTGCTCAAATGTTACATATTTCCTATTATATCGTATTCCAAGATTGCTTGTACTTTGTATGCATAGGATGTGAGAAATTACCTCAACCAGCAACAACATTAGTTTGTTGCATTCATGTGTATATTGCATTATTGTGGTCTAAAATACAATACATTGTATGAGGCATGATATGTTTGGTGATGATAATTATATTTTCTCCGTTAATATTTAAATGCAGAATTTTTACTCAAGTATCTTTAAAAATATAGTATTCCTAATTTTACTTAAATAGTCTGAAATATTCTTCGACCCCTGGAAATAATTTTAAATTCAAAAGTAAGAAGCACTCATTTATTTTATTGTGAAACTTCTGACCGGAAGTCTGTATTTGGTCATGACGCTTGACGCTGGTTAATTACAGTGAGTTGTTGCAAGGTAACTTCCTCCTCCAATCCTGGCTTTTTTCCTTCGTGCAGTGCGAGTTGTGAAGCCCAGGCAGTGCAAATGTGTGAAGAGGGACAACGTTACAAAATGTATCTTCTATATTTCTCTCCATTGAATACGAACATCGAGTGAATTTGTCACTTTTTTCCACCGAGTGAACGACGGACGATAATGTTGGCGTCATGTAGGCTCTGCTTTTCAGACTTTGGAAAACAAATCGGGTATTGTCGGTGAATTCTCGGGAGATGGCAGAATAGTTCGACCTGCGCCAGATACCAAGCCATCATAAAGCACTTTGAAAAATAACCCACAAGGTAAGTGTTATCATGACGTATTTGAAATGACATAATAAGCGAACTTTAATGTTTCTGTCTGTATTGTAACACGGGATATTTCGGTGGACGTGGAGAAGTTAGCTGACTCCCAGGGAAAGGTTTCGTGACGTGCTTTTCTCAAGAAATCCTGTCTCCCTCTCAGCTTTTCTTCGTTAAATCTTGGCCTGTTTTGTTAATGCACCCTCGCATTTTGTATTTACATGATTCAGCAAAATAAATAGGAAAACCTGCATCTGGTATAAGATTTAACAGAGGAGTAGTCTCGCGCAGTGTATTGTTTTAAAGGGACCACGTCATAGAGATGGTTTTGATTAGTTATAGGTTAGATAAATGGTGATGAGTTCAGGGCCAAACCCTGAAATTAAACGTCTTTTGGTCTACCACTGCGACTTTTCGTGTTTCACAATCACATCAAGCTCACAACATAGCGACTAGTTGTGACTTTGTTAAGAGTTTTTGTCATGCAAACAGTCTATGGGAGGGTCGTTCCTGCTTGATCGTGTGTCTCATCATCCCCTGCTGAGCACTTTTTGCATCACAATCACAGCACAGGAGGGGGGCGAGCCAGAAACACTGGTGAACACACAGCATTGTTTACAGTGGGTGTGATTTCAAACTTATTGTCTACGAAGAAACATTTAAAATTCCACCATTTAATTCTAATAAAAGATACAAAAGTGTTTTGTTTACATGATTTCCCTCCTTGGGACCAATCAGACCAAACAGGAAGTATGATATACATTGCAGGGCCATTAAATGTAAAGCCAGCAGACCTGCATGCGAGAGGGTGCAAACTTCATTACAAAGGTGTCAATGCTAGCTGAAAACATTCAGAGGTAATTGTGCAGATTAAAAGAAGTGTGAATGGGAATGTCTCACACTGAAGTGTTTCTCCTCAGAATCAACTCTTTGTGCTGGATCCTTGCTCTAACAAAATTACATTCCCACATACTAATCAGGCTTTTCTTCACTTCCAGCCTGAATGTCTGGGGAGCACTTGATTGTGCATTTGTTTTCCTGTGTAGTCTGTGCTATTGGAACGCAACACAGCCAAGCTTTTCTTAATTGCAATGCATTCAATTGACCACACTTTAATGTAAATGCATGGCAGTCTGACCACTAAGGCTGGTGTCTGGCATGGCAGACTGTTTAATCAATATGGATTAGCCACTTAAAATGTATTTAAACATTAATGACCCCCACCAGTTGAAGCTTCTTAAGTTGAGGTTATTTGTTCTGTGTGTTTGTGTGGCTGCTTGTCGATGTGGAGAATGTAACCCCATAGCTGACCAGTCACCGGGGTTGGACCTCTCCGTGGGCCCCTGCTGTCCTCGGTACCCTGCGTCGTGGAGTCTGGCTGATAGTGGGCAGATAAAGGGACGTCAGGCAGTCTGGGCTGAAATCTGGCTCAACTGCAGGGGATCTTGAGGATCCTGTTGTGTGTAACGACCACCATTGTGAGCAGTTTTCTCGTCCCCTTGTGTCCTCAACAATGTTATTGTTTGGCTTTGGGACCGTGTCTTTGTTTTAAACAGCCTGTCTGCGGTAACTTACTCCTTAAACAGTTAGGAGGTTATCTGACTCTAACAATGACCCCAACCCTAATTGTGTCTCAACCAAGAGGCTTTATGTGAGGCTGATTTATGATGCTTGACAGTATTTTTGTTGTTGCACATGTTTAACTTACTGCCAACAAGCTTTTTAGAGTGACTGCTAAAAAGTAGATTATTGACAAATTATACCAATTTCCCTGGTTGATCAGTTGTTAAAAGTCAGAAAATAGGGAAAAATCACAACTTTTCTTAATTATAAATCCCACGATGTCAAAGTAGATGTATTCAAATTAAGCCTCTTTCACATTGGCCAAAAAGCCCGCTAACACCCGGCTTTTTTGCTTGGTGGGAAAGGCCACAATCGGCATTCAGACCCGGGTCAAATGACTCTGCAGTCGACCCGGGTAATTATCGCCTCGGCTCTGATCGGCAATGATGGGAACACAAACCCCGGGTCGATTCGCTACTCTCTGCCCCCTTTTCTAGCGCGATGCTACGACGTGCTCTGCAGCTCCGGCCGCTGTCACGTAAATACAGAAGAACAACACACAACTGCAAATTTGTTCTTTGTTTTGTGCAAGATGCAGCAACACTAACAAGGTGAGAGAGCTTCTTCTGATCCGAGGGGAAGTTTGTTGTTCGCCCCTGTTTCCGGCAGGTTTGGGACGTCAGACGGTGACGCAGCAGAAAAGACACAGAAAGGAGTATACTCCACTGGCAATGGGAAAAGAGACAGTCTGCATTTATTAGCGGGTCGCCCCAGATCTGAAAAACCCGCATCAACATGCTAACTTTGGTGGGAAAGTGGTATTACAGCCTGAAAACCAAGAGGCTCTGTTTTCTATCACAATTCCTTGATCAATCTTCTGTCAATCAAACTCATTTAAGATTTATCAGGAAACAGTGGAATAATTTCTCTTTACACTTTTTAGTAGGAAAATACGATAGCCAATTTAGACTTCTTCTAACATTTACAGACTCGCTCGCTGCTTAATCAAAAAAAGAGACTTCTCATCAGATTAACTGATGCAGAAAATCATCACGAGATGCAGCAGCAGCAGCAGCAGCGCCGCTTTGAACAAACTTTTAGAAATGAGGCCTTTGATCCCAATCTGAAAGTTTATGCCTCTCCCACGCAGGCCTCATTCAAGTTTTCACTCCTTCATTTTTGGCTCCTGAATTCATTGGCTGCAGACATCAGTGTAGTGCTTCTTGTCTGGTGGACATTAAGTGTATAATTTGCCAACAGAGGTCTTAGCATTGCAGGAAGAATGAGACGAGTATGAGGAAGGAGGGGGGGGGGGGGAGTTTGTTGGGGGTAGGGGGCTCTGATAGCAATCATTTCTCTGTGCACAGTAATTTGGCTGTCAGAAGCAGCTGGCAGTTTGGGTTGGAACAATATGCAAGCTCGGAAAAAACCCTGAGAGAGTGTTTTAGGGGAGGGGGATGGGATGGGGTGGAGTGTGTGTGTGTGTGTATGAATATATCCGTGTGTGTGTGTGGAATCAGGTTACACAGTCTGTCATTAACAAGAGAACTGCAGTTATGAGACCAAGATAGACTGCTTCAAGTCTGAGCAAGAAGAGTCGGAGGCTCATCGCTCTTCTATGTAGGTGGCTCTCAAGTTGGGGGAAGGGAGGGGAGGGGATACTGTGTGTGTGTGTGTGAATGCAGGTGGGAGGTGACTGCTGAGGGATGGAAAGACAGCAGAATTAAAGCCCTGAGTGGCAACCTTCAGCTATCTTGGCCTATCCGTGTGTTTGGTGTGTGTGTGTTTGCACGTGCAGCTACGCGTGTATCTGCTGACTTATACTAGAAAGTTTGATTAGCAACAAACCTGGCATGAGATGAGGCGGCAGGCTGCAGAGGAATACAGCATGTGGGTTGAGTTCGCTTCTGCTCGGTGCTCGTGTCCAGCTTTTCAGAAAGGGGCCCTCTGTCTGCAGTGTTATTTTTAGTCAAAAAAAAAAAACCATGAGCCTTTTAATAATCATCAGCCTTATGTAGCCCAAACATATCATGATGAGAAGAGCTGTCTGGGACTTGCGGGCACTGCAGTCTCAGCATGACACGGGAAGTTAGCAAGGGGGGGAAAAGAGAATGAGATAAAAGGACTGCCTGTGTATCTGCCAGATTTTAGTCCCGCTCTCTTCTTCTTCTTCTTCTGGTGGCTCTGAGTCCGCGCAGACGTATTGATTTCTCTTCTTCTGTCTTTAAATGTGCGATGGAGACCGGTGGAGATGGGAGACAAGACACTACTGTCTGCACAGATGCACACACACACATAGATCTGCAGTGCTCTCTTTCTCTACGCTAACCCCAGACTGCACTGGAGACAGTCTGCAATACACATTTTATGAGCCCTTCACTCGCCTCAGTGCTCTTGTCTTATCGCTCAGCTGTTAGCGGGGAAAGTTATGGCTTTGTTTCTGTTGCTCTCTCCTTCTGATCCCATTCCCAGCCCCAGGCATGGGCTCTTATTTGGTGTTTGGCTACGAATGGAGAATAATTAATGCTTCATCTCTGGGGTCATGAGGTCACAAACTTGGAGTCGATTTGGATTTATGGTTGCACTTAAGCATCAAATTGACAGGACATGTTTGTATAGTTAAGACAATACTGCATACATGATTGAGTCAAAATGCAAAGTCGTCTTTGAAGTTGGCATCAAACTGTTTTAAAAGCTTTCTTGCCTTTAGAAGTTTCAGGGCCAGAAAACTCCCGGCCATAAAGGCTCCACTGGCAGCAGGATGTAACGGCCCTGAGTATAGCGCTGCTGTATACACATTCATTGTTTTGTTACAAGCTGTTTGCTGAGCGATTATCATCCCGGTGGTGAATGGTTTGCTAGACGTTTGTGGGTCACACAGCAAGAGTTAGCATCATGTTAGCCGCCTGTAGCTCAGTCAGAATCAATCAAAACCAAGTATCCCCTGAGCTCTGAGTAGCTGTACACACATCTCCTCTCTCTTGTTTGCCTCCACTGCTCGTTTCACAAGAAGAAAAATGTGTGTAAAAGGCGCAGCCTGATACAAATCAAGGTGTCCTTTTGAGAACAGTATCGCCCCGGGCCGGTGAACTTTGTGAGACGGTCGTTTGGAGGGGGGAGAGTGTTTGTGCATTCCTCCGTTAGCAAACATGGTTGACATAAAGACCCTGTTTGAACTGGCTGTTTCTGATGTTTTGATGGGCGTGTGAAAACGAATGTCTAATTGCTATGGAGACCACCGCGTAGAAGACTTGTTAACAGTGTCTTCACAAACCTTTTAAGTTGTGTCTCAAGAGACTTCAAACAGCCAAACCATGAGAAAACCTCCAGACACCACAAAACCTCCATCACTGTTTTTGCTTTGCTTTTGGTTCTTTGTGCAGGTGATTGGAAGTGTCTGTTTTGTGTGTCAGATTGGTGCAGAGGTGGAAGTAAGGGTGGGACTACAGCAGGAAGACAAGGTGACTATTGTCTCTGATTACATTTGATCTACACTGAACACTGCATGTGTGTGTGTGTACTGCGCACACACCCCGGACTGCTCTGTAATGTATCCAAGGAACAAAAACCTGCTATGCTGTTGCCCTCTTCACTGAATGTGTGAGTGACAGTTTAACATAGGCAGGGGGGCATTTGCATTTGGATACATTCCTCTGTAGTAAGACGGGAGGCAACCGCTATGATACTGTAGGGCAGAAGTATGGCTCGACCTGAACAAGCTCCTCCGAGGGGCCACAGAAGTCCGTCTTTCTTCTCCAAATCACTGAGGCCCTTGGTTGGCGACGTTTGCTTCCAAACACAACTCGGTGTAAGAGACAGGATATTAAAGAGGGGTCAAACTGAGTTCAACTGTTACACCGGACAAGATCATACCTCTGCATTAAGGTTAAAATACTGTAACGCTGGGTTTAAGTTCCTGTTTTAGTTTGCTGTTGTTTTGCAGCTGTCCACCGTAGTGGGTACTTGGCTGAGAAGGGGAGGGAAGAGGTTATTGATAAACTTTTAAGCGGTAGTTCTAAAAAGAGAAGACGCATGTTGAGCGAGCGAGAGCTAAAAGCAGTTAGCCAACGTCGGGTTAGCTGTTAGCTGCGACAAGGAAATAAATCTGGGCTCTGTTGAGCTAGGGACGCTCATTATTCTTCCTCCATCCATCTAGCTACCACGCAACACTACAATATATTAATACTGCTGCCTGCACATTACTGCGTTCGGTTGTAATAATTCACCTGTAGGGTTTAATCATACAACAAAATGTCATGTGTGTCCGAGAATATTTCACATTATGAAGCACAATATCCGTTCTGTATTGAAGAAGATGCTGGTTTAATGTCCTGTGGATTCTGAAAACATCTTGGTTTCTACTCGGTGGTTGGATAAATGACCCAATGTTTGGGTGTTTCCTGACATGAGCTGAGTGTAACATGGTGAAACCTTATATGTAGTACAAAAAGTAAGTACTTATTTCTTACAATATAAATGAAGTCAGTTCATGTCATTTTCATTGTTTGCGAGATTTTTAAGACGCAAGAGCCGGGCAGCACATTCACGATTCGACGCCATGACACCTCTCTGCTTTCGCCCCCCTCTATCCCTCATTTCATCAGGCATTCACCACACTCTTCAAATTTGATATCGTACAGCCTGACACAGATGTGGGGCGAGATTTTATTAGACTCATCTTGCTCGGTGTGGCATGCGACGAACCTGCGAGATAGCTGATATAACAGTGTGCGGGGACCTTAAGCCAAACATCAACAAGACTTTCACGGGATGTCGAGGGCCAGCGAATCTGTCCTGATTTGGTTTGCCTCAAGGTATTTGAGAGATGACAGTATTTCCAGGTATTATGATTAATACATGACCTTGGTTATCAAGTGTTATTTAAACATTAATAACAAAGGTGGAGGGGAAACCATTGGAATTTTTGGCACACGGTGAGGTAGTCCTTTGCTTTTAGAGTGCAGTTGTGTTTGGGTTGCCGCCATGATACTTGGATATTACTTTAATTCAACACAGATGTTTGAATCATTAGTCTGCACTCTTCTTTTTAAGGCGAGATTGATCCCATATTTGACTGGGTTCGTAAGCAGAGTTGTATGAAATCTGTGTGTATCCCCACATAACCAGGGCTGCACACGACTCTTGATTCAGTCAGTTGAATTGGATTATCTCGGGCGAAGCTTGGTTGGAGTTTGGCAGATCTTGGAGCTGGACACCAAAACATTATCAGTCAACTATTTTTATAGTATTTAAAGTCATGTAACTATTTTTAAAAGTATTTTAATCATCTAGTAGGCTACAGTTTGTCAGATTGGCTCTAAGTCCCCAAATCCCACCAAAGCACAGCTGAAAAATGCTGTTTTTTAACATGAAACAGCTTCCATCAGTGTTTTTACCACCATTAGTCACCGGGTTTGTTTGTTTTGGAGAGGAGCAGACCTCTGTGGATAATTCGGCTCCAGAGAAAAACCTCATGAACAATGACTGAACTCTTTTGTGGCTCTTAAAGTTTACACCCTGCCATAATGTTGCCCTGTCATGGCTCTGCGTACAATGATGCAGCTAAAAAAACCACAGTCTGGAGATTTATCTGACAGAATGCGAGTTGACTTCGGGTTATTGTGACTGATGATTCGAGCTGTCGTCTTGAGGGGGCAGCTCCACTCATAACCTACTAAAAAAATGATGTGTTTATTCCATTAGCTTAGTTTTAGTCATCCCAAGTGTTGTGTTTGACTGTAGGCAGAGACTGTTTTTCAGACTGAGCTGAATGTGTTGATTTGCTGAGCTGTAGTGTGAATATGAATGTGGGCTGCTGCTGCAGAGAGGAGGACTTTCGCCCTCAGGTCTGTATTAACACCCACATGCACCTAGGAGCGAACCATCTGTGTGTCCCTGATGGCATGCTGGCTCTCTGGCTGTCTGGGTCTGGGTCTGGGGACGGGAACAGGGACACACACAGCAGGCTCCGCATTGCCCCAGTCTCTGCCTGCTCCTTCCCTCGCGCGTCCCGCAGTTTGCTGCAGTTTCCTCGGTGCCCGGGCTATTTGTGCCATGGTAACTGTGCCAGCCTGCCAGCTCAGACACAGATTCCACCCCTCGTCTCCCTCTTTGCCAGCGTGATGACTCAGCAGCTCCTGCAGGGCCTCCAGCCTCCTCCCTCCTCAACCTCAGTGATACACCACGCTCATCAGACAAAGTAGTGTTTTGTCATACTCTCCTTCGTCATGACCTGAATACAAAACAGACCAAAATAAAAAAGCACACAACCAGACTTAAAGGTTCTGTTTGTTGTTAAAAGCAAATCAGTTTGAAAATGTCACCTAGAAATGAAATAGCTTTAACATGACACTTGAAGATGTAGCCTTGTAAGTGGGATTGTTTACCACCTCCTTGAATAGAAATCAACATAACTGTCCACACGCTTCTCTCTTGGGATTCAGTCGTATAAATCACAGCATTTGAGTGGCACGTTTAATCATCTCCATCTAATCACGTTAAGCTCTGCTCAACTTCTGAGAGCGCCGCTTATCGAGATGGCCCTCTGGAGTGGGATCACTGGAAAGAGTCTGGGAAGGAAACGCGGCGTCATAAAATGGGAGCCTTGATATGTAGGATCACTTTCAAGTCCCTCCAGCAGCACTCAGCAGGAGTCAACCCCAGCATACTTCTCCCTGGGCCAAGTCTGTCCAAACTGTTCCTCTCTGGGTCGTACACACAACTTTGGCTCCCTTGTGTGGAGCTCAATGTGGTTTCTGTATTTCCATGGGCAAGGTCGACGCTTACGCACCTCCGAGGCATTGGTTTCATCAAACAGAATACCTGCAGTGGAGTTTTCAGAAACATTTTTATGGTAAAATATTCAGTTTAAGGATATAAGGCTGCTTTCAGATATTTTCCAAAGTAAATGAACAGATTCTTAGCTAGAAATACTTAAAAATCCAAAGTAAAAGTACTGATTGTGAAGAATGACACCTTTTAATACATACATGACATAATGTATTATAATATTTCATTAATATTCTTGAAGCTGGGTTAGTGTTGTTGCCTCACAGCAAGAAGGTTCCTAGTTGGAACCCCGGTTTGGACGAGGAGGGTCTTTCTGTGTGTGCATGCATGGGTTCCCGCTGGGTATTCCGGCTTCCTCCCAAAATCCAAAGACATGCTTGTTAGGTTCATTGGTGACTCTAAAATTGCCCGAACATGTGAATGTGAGCTCAAAAGGTTGTCCGTCTCTGTGTCAACCCTGTGATTGACTGGCGACCTGTCAAGGAGGGACCCCGCCGCTCACCCACTGACACCTGGGATAGGCTCCAGTCCCCCAGCCCCGTCACTTTGTGACGTCACAAAGTGCAGCCTTAGCAGGCTTTGGAAAGCTGGCCAATAAGAAGAAAGATGGCTTGTAGAGGCAGGGGAGTTGACTGAGTCGTTTCAGGCAGAGGCTATATGAAGGCCTGCACAGAGCACAAGTGTGTTTTTTAACTGTAAATTATGCTCAGCTACTCCACAGGTATCACAGTGTGAAATATGAAGATTAAAATGAGCATAATACCCCCCCTCTAAGTAGGTAGGCCTTTACAATTTGACTACAGTGGAGATGTGTTAATGCACTTGGTTAGTTATATCCTTGACAGTACACCATATTTTACATGTAAAACTCCTTTCCCACAGAAATGAGTACGGATTTTTGCTTGTAGATGCAGATTGTCTCTTTTCCCATTGCCAGTGGAGTATCCTCCTTTCGGTCTCTTTTCTGCTGCGTCACTGTGTGACCTCACAAATGCGCCGGAGACAGGGTTAGTAAACAGTGAAGATGTTACAGTGGTTATTGTATCTATTACTCATTCAGTCTGTTTTATCAAACTCGGTGCCGACACATTTTGAACGATGTTAGCTGAGATGATAAGCAGTCGCAGAAGTTACCGGCAGAGCGTAGCATCGTGCCAGAAAGGGGGCGGAGATTAGCGTGTTGACACAGGTCTTGTGTTCCCATCAATGCCGACAGGAGCCAAGGCGATAATTACCCGGGTCTAATCTACATTTGCGAACTAACTAGACATTTTAGCATTGAAATAAATGAAGTGAAGTAAAAACACAATACTTTTCGTAATATTTAGTGCATTGTGCCCCTGTAAAGAACTAGCGCTTTAACATTGTACTCCAGCACTTGATTTACTTTCTTCAGCTGCAAAAGCTCAAGAGAGCTTAAGACACTTAGAAATGGCTGCCAATATAAACTGGCTAACCTTTCACAGATTGAAGGAGGGAGTTTAAGTGCAGGCATCATCATAATGCATTGTAAAACAAACAGCTTACTCATACTGTCGTACATGTGAAATAACGTTTGGCCACCCTTTTTTAAGCTTCTTAAAAAATGTCGCTCTGCATCATGCTGTAGTAAGACCTATGAGACCATCAGTCCCAACAGCAATAAACATAAGAGAGTAAGTTATAAATACCGTGTGGTATTTATGCCGGTTTCCTATTACAACACCACATCAGAGGACAGAGGAAGAGGGAATAAAAGGAAAGATGGGGGTTGAGACAGATAGAGAGGGGGAAATGAGAGCACACCCTTGGCAGGATGTCAGCTCTGTGAACACACACTGCAGAGCACACTGCCAGAGAATTCAATACGCAGGGAAAGAGGGCTGCAACAGACACACGCGCGCACATTCACACACATGCACACACAGCGCCATGAAGTTGTCTGCTCAGATCGCAATCGGTTCTGCAGATGCTCTCGCCCTGCCTCTCTCCTTTCCAAGAATCCCTTCTGAGGTTTCCAATATCAGGCCCGGTCTTAGCTGTGTGTTCATTAAGCTGAGCTGTTAGCGGACGTTATGATAGCTTCTAGCTTCGCCTCAAGTGCGCATAGATGCGAGTGTTTTCTGTGCTTTATGCAGAACTACATGAATAGAAATGCATTTTAATACGTGCAAATAGAGCAGGCAGCTGAAAGGCCCACTGGTTCCGCAGTGCATAGGCTGAAATATTTGCTGTGTACATAACGGACGTACTTGTTGTCTCACTTCTAGCTCCAGTATGATAGCTTATTTAAGACAGAGCGTCTGCGTGGGAGAGATGAGTTGAGACAGAGATGGTTCAAGTGTCCCGTCGAGGGTCTTTCAGCAGTAAATGTAAACAAAAATGCAGCAAATCATTTACCTACACTAATTGAAGCCATTAAATGGAGCCTCATGACATGCTCTGCTTAGTTAATTGAGGTGAGTTATTGATCTGTCAGCAGTGAGTGTGTGTGTCAGGATATTGTGCTCCTTCTACATGACTGATATATGAGTCAATACCAAGATAACCAGCCAGACACCGAGTCACTTCTTCCCTCAGACTATTGTTCTTTTACTCCTCTGCTTATCTCTTTATCCTGTTTCCTCCAACCCCCCCTGGCTTCACCGACTGCCCCCCCTCCCCAGCATGGTGCCCTTCTTCCCGCTGTCCCCCTGGGCGCTGACACCAGACACCTCCTTGTCCCACTTCCCTCCATTTAGCCTACCTCAATGCTGCAGCGCACTGTTCTCTGCCCTTCTCTGACCCACTGTCCCCCAGATGCCCCCTGGCTATATACCTCGCCTCCACATGCCCTCCTGCCCGTTCCCTGCCCCCATCGCTGCTCCCCCCCCCTCTCTCTCCTGGTCCAAAAGGGGAGCAGACAGAGCTCCTGATTATCTCTGTGTGGCAGCCTCTGTTTTGTGCTCTGATTAAAGGAGCAGCATGTGGTCCGTGTGCGAGCGGCCCGTACAGACGCTGCCGTTGGGCTAATGCTAACATTACGTGCTTAATCATTTATGTCTGGGAGACGGGCACAAAAGCCTGGAGGGGGCGGAGGTAGGGGTAAGGGGGGCGCTTGGGTATTTATCTGTGGCACAGATGCACTGAGGCGCGCACACACATGCTTCCAAGATAACGGCGCCGGTGCTTAGTGTGGCATAAACGGGGCACGCTGCGGGCAACGATGCCTCCACAAAACTCACATATCATCTTTATAAAACGCGTAGTTGTTCCCTCGAGTTTACAGCGCGAGTTAAACCGGTCGTCTGTTAAAATGTGTCACTGGGTAAGGCAAACAAACAAACATAACTGCATGGCGTATGTGGGCACTCCTACAGACGCATTAAATATTGAAGGATCAGACCGTCTCCAGGTCTCTAAACGATAGTATTTGGGCACCCACACTCGTTCTCCCCGCCGCGCTCCTCCTCTCCTCTTCCTCCTCCTCCTCCTCTCCTCTCTCGTCTGTCTGCTCCTCTCCCCTCACACTGCCAAGCAGCCTGTCCCTCCAGCACACACACACACACACATCACCACCACCACACACACCCACATGCACGCACACAGGCAGCCAATAGGAGAGCACCAGTCTCCCCATTGCTTGCCACTCAATGCCTTGTTGCCAGGACAACAGGAAGGCATGAGACCCACTTTACTTCAGCATTTTAAACTTGGTGTTGACTCTTTTTTTTCTCTTCTTCTGAAAATAAGAAAGGCCCCCCCTCTCTAAAATTGCTCTCTGTAAGACTCTTAGGTCGGCTGCAAATCCTGTCTCGCTCTCTTCTGTCTCACTGCACGGTATCCCAAAAATACACATATTCATTGAAGTGAATCTCTAATTTTTGTGTTCTTTTTTCCCCCCTCCAGGCCTACGATGTCGGCTGGGGGCATGTCTCTTTTGGTTTTGATCCTGCTGGTTATCCCCTGCTCCGGCTTGGAAGGTAAGAGTCTCGTCACATCAGACCTGAGGGGAGGCGTTGGCTGAAGGGAGGAGAGCTTCTACATACTCGCTAGCTTTCCTGCTACATCTGAATGTGGTTGTCGCTGAATCATTATCCTTGCCTCAAAAGAACAAAGAAAACAGGAGGTCATACACTGTCCCTGGAGGTCACAAACACACACATACAGTAGCTGAAAAGATGTGAACTCGATTTCTGTGTTCCCTTATTTCTCTTTAACTCAAGTAAACACGCCCGACCACTCAGCCTCCGTGTGTTTCTCTGTCCCCCTCAAGTCTCTCACAAGCACAGACCAAAAATTCACACAATTTTTTTTCCCTATCACCGCCCCTCCTCAGACTGTCTGCCTCTCATCTGCTGTCTCTCAGTGTTATTTTAAACAACTGCAGTGGCTGAGGAATGCAGTGGAAAGTGGAGCTTTCTTTTAGGGGTGGCTGGCCACACTTGTCTTCACACTTAGAAAAAATAAACACACATGCTAAAGAAACAGGGATACGCAATGATCATGCATTGTCATAATATAATAGATCTTATTAAAGAGAATCATGTATACTTGTTTTATTCTGTTGTAGGTGACGTAGCAGTGACGAACTCTGAATGTGTGTGCGACGGAGCGTCCTGTAGCAGCGGGGGCCGGTGTGTCGGCCAGCAGTGCTTCACCTCCCTCTCCATACAGAACGGGACGTCGGCTCTTCAGAGGGGCTGCATTGTGGCGGATGAAGACGGGTCCACACGGTGTGGAAGCCCGCCGACTCCTGAGCTTGTGGTGGATTGCTGCTCTGGGGATCTGTGTAACATGAACGTCTCCTTGCAGTCACCGGTTAAAGGTGAAGGTCAATAACAGAATATTACTACTTACTATCAAACACACAATTACATTAACTTGATTTCTTCTACTCGCCAATACAGACTCGATTTCCAACTTTCTGACCTAAGTGAATGCCGTTTAATTTAATGGGACACTAATGGTTTTGCTCTAATGGTTTCCTCCATATCTCTGTTCCCTCTGATCAGATACAGAACCGTCTGCCGGCAGACCAGTCCTCAGGGAGCAGGAGTGTGCGTGCGAGGGCGTCGTGTGCGAGCGTGACCGTCGCTGCACGGGCCAGCACTGCTTCTCCTCTCTGAAGATGATTGATGGGGTGGCCGTCCAACAGAAGGGCTGCCTGAGGGACGACGAGGAGGGCAGAGCCACCTGCGCCATGCCACCCTCGTCGGCCCGCGTCGTCAAGTGCTGCCAGGGCCATCTGTGTAACATGAACGTCACTGTGCAAGCTCCAGGGAAAGGTGACTTTGTACACATTGTGCACATTTCTCCTGGCTGCCGATCACCGGAGACCTTATGTCGCTTCACATTTTAATTTTATGACAAAATTCTGCATAGATTTTAAGTAAAACATGCCTTTTAAGCTTTTATTGTAATGCATGAAATAAGTTAATTATTTATTTACCTGCGATGTCTTCTTCCTGATTCTTTTGCAGAGACAGAGGGAAAGCCCCTGATCAAAGAGGAGCACGAGTGTGTGTGCGAGGGCAGCTCGTGTGTAACAGGGAAGCGCTGCATGGGCCACCAGTGTTTCTCCTCCGTGACAGAAAGCGGCGGCTCCAAGGTGTACCAGAAAGGCTGCTTTAAGGTCTACGAGCAGAGCACGTTGACCTGCAAGACCCCACCTTCCAGGGACCAGATTGTGGAGTGCTGCCACGGGCACCTGTGTAACATAAACACCACTGTTGAGCTGCCTGTCAAAGGTACGGCACTATACTACCCAGAATGCTCAAAAGCTGTGTTCAGTTCCTTTTAAGAAAAGATGCTGAAGAGCTCCACCTATTGAATTAGGCATTGAACTCTGTGTACTTTAACCAAATCTCTTATCCAGTTCCAGAGGTTTAAAATATCCATTATAAGAATGATCACACGTATTCCTTCTTCTCCATCGCTCTCTACTGAGAGGGTTACGTCATGAGATGCACCTCTGTGTGGTCACACTCCTGGCCCCTTCTGAACCAGACCTGAGGGAGACAGTGGGCAACCAAAGGGAGGATTTGAATATTATTTAGTCATGGTCCACTTCCCCTCTGTCCTCTCGGAGGCTGTCAGAGCTGCCTGACATGAGCCCAGGGGGTGAAGCCTCCTGGGGGATGAAGGAGAGGCAGGCTTCTATACACGGAGCTGTTGTTGCCCTTTTTGTTTCTTTCACCTTTAGTTTACTCACTATATATTTATACTTTAAAAAATACCATGGCTGAACCTATTTGGCTTTACATTTAGGGATTATATCGGAGTTTAAAAACAGACTTATAAATATTCTTTGTAGTCCAGCTAAATGCACCTCTTCGCATGTGTCTGTTGAGCTCCTTTAACATGTTGCTGTGGGGGAGAAGCAGTTCATTATTGGAGCTGAGAAAAGGGGATCATTGTCCGCGCTGCAGGCCGAGCCGAGCCGCCTTTTCCTCGGAATGTTTGGAAAGTGTGAATGGTGGTCAGTTCCTCGGGCCGGCCTCTGCTGACTTGATGAGATCTGCTCTGTGTGCATGCGAGAATGAATGCTCATGTGTTGCGTGCGTGCACCCCCCGCCCTCAACTTCTTCAGAAGGCCTGCAGGCTGCAGGTCTGTGATTTGTCTGGTCGAGCCTCTTTCTGTGTTTTCCAGTCAGGGAGAAAGAGTTCTAATGGACGCTCCCATCTGTTGTTTACTTAAGCAACTAAGCATCTCCACTCAGTCTTCTGACATGATGCAAGCCAAGTTTAATCTTTACAATCCGGCTTTATTTTTGTCCAAAACGATGACCTGACAGTTTGAAGAAAAAGCCTCACATTGTGCTTTTTTCTCTCCCCTCACAGCTGATGAGCAATCCAGCTACAGCGTGACCACGCTGGCGTTAGTCATCGTGGGGCCCATCATCGTCCTCATCATCCTCTCTGCCGTCGCTATCCTGGTGTTCAGACGCATCCACCACAACCAAATGGAGAGACTCACATCCCGGGATGCAGAATATGGAACTATCGACGGCCTCATAGCGTCCAACGTGGGGGAGAGCACTCTGGCGGTGAGTGGTGCATACCATGTGGGAGGATGCCTCCGAAGCTCATTAGAAAGAATCGTACAGAGCTGCAGAAGGCTCATTGTAATGACCACAACAACGAGAGAAGCACAGAATATCTGCTGGTGAAAGAAGATGGAATACGTAAATATACTGTGCAGGGCTTTATTTTTGTAGGGTTATAAGGAAGAAGGCTGTGGAAACATTTGATACCTAGATTGTGTTGGTTTTACTTTATTTGTCTGAAATGTTCACTGTGAGCACAGCTGTATTGTGTAAGAAAATATATATCAGTTCATGACTTGACAAAATAATTACAGGCTTTTGTATGTAACTAATGGTGCACTGCTTCTTTCGTTGAGTAGGTAAATGCCCTATTTGTATTAGAGATCGACCGATATGGTTTTTTCAGAGCCAATACCGATACCGATTATTAGTAGTCAAGGAGGCCGATAACCGAAATTTGGAGCCGATATTAATTTGCAGTAAAAGTGAAAAATATTGGCGTCGGATTAAAAAAAAAGGCTGATGCCGATATGCGTCAAAATGCCGAATATCGGTGGCGAAAATCGGCCCGGCCGATAATCAGTCTGTCCCTAATTTGTATACATTCTGACTATAAGCATTAGGGGTGGGACAAAATATCGATACGGCAATACATCGTCGCCCTGACTCATGCAACACAATTATCGATGGACTGGTGTCAAATATCAATATTTTCATGTATAAATATTTGGTGCACTAAACAGATTTTGATGCACCACGTCACTACTTGACTTGACTCCTTGTGGTGGCGTTTATGACATGAATGAGGGTAATGTGAATGGAAATGAATTGGCTGCAGAAGAAGTTGACAGCAGGATAAAATAAGATATTTCTGTCAAATTCTGTGAAACGGACACCAAATTGCAGTGAATATTAGAGAATTTTAGAGGCATTTTGTATTCTTCAGTTAATCAGATATGGTGATGTATCATTATATGAGTATCTTGCAATATATCAATTATTGCAGAATCGCTGTATTGTGATATTATCGTTACCGTGGGTCACGTATCGTATCATGAGTTACCCTGCGATTCCCACCTCGAATAAGCACTATAATATTTCACATGAAATATACAAAACTGTCATTTTTTACATTTCTCAGCGAATCAAAATCCAACCTTTAGTCCATGTGGCTTATTTAAATGCTTTGCAAAGGATAACAAACAATTCAAAACACCAGAAAACATCTGACAGGCTAACTGTACTTGTCTAGTGTTCGTTCTGATTTTATAGTCATGAATAATTTTAATTACACATCCAATCTTGTTTTTATTTGTGGCGGTAGGGTGGCCCTTTAGGTACACTAGGAGGGAGTCTTTTAAGTCACTCCGAAGTACAACGGTGTATTTTATCTAAATGATATGTTGCAGTTCCTGCAGGGATTCAGGTGATGACTGAAAACACTGTTTAGATTAGATTAAGTCGGACTTCCGTGTCTTTGTGCACATATGCTCTATTTCCTACAAGATGATATACAACAGAGACATGACGGCATGATGAACCTTGTTTGACTCTTTGTAATCTAGATATTTGATCAAGGCGTTCATGTGATGAGAATGTAATCAAGAGGTAAATCTTGCTGAGGACAACTTGTTTAAAGAAAGAACATATTTCGCCTTAGATGTAATGCGAGGCAAATAAAGTCAGGAAATGAAATAAGAGGAAAATTACAGCAAAGGCCAAGTAAAGTTAAATAAAGTTGTAAATGTACATCCATTTATCTGAAAGGCTTTTACAGTTCTATGGTTTAATTCAGACATTTCATCCCATTACTGTTATGAAGGAGTTAAAGCAATCACTTTACGGTGGGAGTAAAAACATTAGAGCAGTTAATCGCTAAATGCTGTGCACCAAAAATCCCCCAAACTTCACGTCTGTTTCAGTAAATGTTATGAAGTTCCAGATAAATACACTCTAAAAACAAACAAGTCGTGTGTAAGCCTTAATATCTTTTAGGGCTGAGTCGCCGTGAGGTCAAGGTCTGGCTCCAAAAATGATTAAATTCAGCTCCGCAGACTATCACTTCTGAACTTTGTGTACTTTGCAGATCATAATCTGCAAAAAAAACATTCAAACGTGTAAGATGGCCGCATATGCATGAAGCGCTTGTGCGTGCGGTGAGCGTTGCTGTTGCTGGAATTCGAATCTTCAAAACTTGTTTTGCATCTCCTCTGCCATTTTTCCAGTCTTCTGCTGGAGGAATGTCTTTTGGCTATTTATTTTCTCTCCACTCGGCCGTGCATGTTAAGCTTTCTGCAGAGTGGTTTGTGTTTGGAGAGCCGCTAAACTGATCCAGAGTTTAGGTGGAGTCCTGTGGTTAGCGTTCAGTCTGTAAGACAACCCAGCACATTCACTGGCGCGCACACTGTGTAATCAAGTTCAACAGAAAACTGCTCACTGCTCAGTTTGTGCCCTAAAAAATACACGACTGTTACTGTCCAGTTTAGATTGATTACATCCTTTTTCCTTTTTGAATGAAAGCATCTGTATTGTTTTAGTTGCCAAGGTTACACCTATATTTTAAGCATGTCATAACCCTTTAAAATATCCCATTTATCTTAAAATATGAAACTCGTAACGGACATGTTATCATATGATGGATTGTACGTATGTGTGGTTGTGTCAACCAGAGAGAGAGAAAGGAGAAACAGCTGATTTTGGCTTCCTTCCAAGCTGTTTCCAAAGTCTATGAATGCACTTGGCAATAAAAACCCAAATATGGAGCCACAGAATGTTTGTTGCAGCATAATTAAAAAGTGCTTGGCAGGATCATGAGACGGGTTATTAGGAACAGCGGTGTGGCTGTGAAAAGCAAATCAGACTGAAACACATGTGCCCGTCCCTCAGCAGCCCGCTGACCAGAAGTCATCAGTGATTATTGTGATATTGCAGCGTTGTTATTGCATTCTGCTGCCTAACAGTCTGGCCCAAATATGCCCTCCTAAAAAACAATCCTCCTGTACCAAAGGGGGGGATTTAAACTCTCTGCAGAGAGACTCATCAGTTATTTTATGGCCTCTGTCTTAGATTCCTGTGTTGTGATTCCAAATTGTCTCTCAGGCAGCTCTTGCATTATGCATCTGTTTATCTGAGGCATCACTCTTCTCTCTTGTTTTCAATCCTCATCCTCCCCTCCTAGTTTAGCCGTTTGTTTTGCTCAGCAGCTGCTGACTCTGTTGCTGCGCACTGCCCCCTTGCGTCAGCAATGGGAAGCTGCACGTCTTAGAGCTGAGGTAAAAATAAAAGGCTTAGCAGCATTGCGTCTGTTTTGGAGTCTGGCCCTTGGATTAGATAAAATCTCCAGCGCCCACACCAGTCACAGGGAGGGGGTGGCACTTCTGTTGTTTACTCAGCAGGGGGCACCCTGCACCTCCAGCTCAGACACACCCCCACACACACACACACACACACACAATATCCCGGTACACACACAGACACACCGCTTGCCCCCCTCTTTCCCATGTGGGTGCCACATCAAAGGCCTGCTTGTATTAATCTCCATCTGAGTCCCAGATGCTCCTTATTTCATCATTTTTAAAGGCTCGAGCCACACGACTCCTTTGGGAGGGTTTTCCTTCAGATAGCTCACTTGGAAATACACACACGCACACACACACACACATGCACACATGTAAATAAACAAGCCCTTTACTCTGTGTGTCTGTTTCTCTGTTTCCCAGGATCTGCTGGATCATTCCTGCACTTCAGGAAGCGGCTCCGGACTCCCTTTCCTCGTTCAAAGAACCGTCGCACGACAAATCACACTTAACGAGTGTGTGGGTAAGTGTCCTGTTAAAGGCTGTTATATTGACAATAGCACCCCCTCAGAAAACGCTGCCCCCTCATTCATTTCAATGAGGCACTCCCACTGTGCTGACTCTGGGGAAACTTGCAAGAGAATCTGTAAAGTCTTGCCAAAAAGGTGGGCCTGTATCAACTTCAGCCTTATTATAGTCGTACATCATTTGGCAGCATGCTTTAAAGGACAAATAAAGTATCTCTCGGTGCATTCATACAGTCGTACACTGTATGTATACTTATTTATACTGTATACAATACTTTGTAGCATGGGATGATTCTACTGTACTCATTCTGACTTCCAATAATTTACATTCACTATTTAAGGAGTGAACCGGTGAAACATCTCTCTCTAGTAAGGCTGCAAACTCAACTTTCTGATTCACATATTCACTGATACAAACACACGTTTCACTTTTCTGCATTCATTCCTGACACCAGAACATTTTCAATGACAATCAAATACATGCAGTACTTTTATCCACATTTATCTCTTCAAAAAACATTTTGGTTGCAAAACAGACCAAAGCTGTGAGGTTATTGGGTAAGAATGATTTGTACAACAGTTTCAGCAATCTCATATTTTTCAATTAAGCAATACCCCAGAGCTAAAAAGTTACACAAACTTTTATTTTTCAGGTCAGTCTATGTATGTGAAGTGTCAGAGAAAACAAACAGCAGACTTTCTTCATGTGGACAAACATGGTTAGCAGCAGCGAAGCCAGCTAAGCCCTTCTTGTTGACATAAAAAGTTCACCTATTACTCAACTAGTAGTTAGAAGTTATTATCCAAAATTAGTTATATTTGATTAGTCTAAATTTATTTATGGTCACTATCAGTGTTAGGTAACGTTACTTATAGAAGTAACTTGTTATGTTACTGTGTTACTTACATTTGCGTTACCAAAACTTAAAGCCCCTTTGCGACATGTTACATGTCAGGACGACATGTAGCCTACTGTACGTCTACCTTTTAAATGTATTGACTCTGCCGTCATTGCATAGCCTCGTTTACGGCCCATAATCTGCAACTCTGCAGCCTAATAACAGGACGAACAGACGCTCTTTATTATGCTACATACAATCTGACAGCGAACTGGGCGGAGGCATACAGTATTAGGCACAGCTGTTTCAATGAAAACAATACAACATAGAGCTGTGTTTAGCTGCAGATGCTTCTTCAAATTTAAAGTAGGGCTCTTCACAGCTGACAAACACTTATCCTGCAGGCACAACTTACATTTCACCGTTGTGTTGTTCTTGTCCTTTTCACCCAAAAATGAAAAATAATGGGAATATTCTGTCCTCTCTGCCATCTTGCTAGTTGAATTAGCTAGCTACGCATGCGCACTGACACAGCTGTGTAAACCTTCTGCTGGTGCGCAGCTACCTGCCAAGAAGTAGGAGAGAAACAGAAACAGTATTTTGGGGATTTTCTTATTTTGTGGCAACCATGGATGAATTTTTGTAAAAAAGTAACAAAGTAACGGGTTAATTGACTTGCAAAGTAACTTGTGACATTACTCATTACAACAAAAATGCATCTAACGGATGACTTTGTAACGTGTTACCCCCAACACTGGTCACTTTGGGTCAGCTGTCTTCTAGTAACCTAATCAATCAAATTCCAACTCTCACTTTACCTACCTCTGTTTTATTTCCTTTAACTTCTTACAAAGATGTCTTGGTCTGCAGCTGCTTCACCTGCCACTCAGTAAACTTTGTGTTCTATTTGGAAGTGGCCATCTCGCCGAGCATACAGTGAACCTTCGTCGAGTTTTTTAATGCTAGAAACTGCTCCCCACAGAGAGGCGATGTGATGAAAGAGGCTAAGAGGAACGCTGTAGGGTTTTATTTGAGTTTTGGTAATAACAAGTGTAAAGTCACAAAGTTACATCCTGATTACATTATAAAAGTACATATATTTATTGAGATACTTTATTGAATTCTTCCTTTAACTTGATTGTATATATTTCATAGCGTGTAGTTCTATTACTCTTACCTTTGTTTTCTGTTTGGTAATCTCTCCCTTTTTTTGCCTGCCAGGTAAGGGTCGTTACGGTGAAGTGTGGAGGGGTCAGTGGCAGGGGGAGAGCGTCGCCGTCAAAATCTTCTCCTCCAGAGACGAGAAGTCCTGGTTCAGAGAGACTGAGATCTACAACACGGTGCTGCTGAGGCACGAGAACATCCTGGGTACGTACCATATTTGATGTAGGTTACAGACTGAAGGACACAACGAATGACCAGACCGTGACCGTTAAACCCAGCATTACTACAATTTGACTGATAGCAAAGTAGAAGAGTATCTAGTTTCCTTATTAAGTGTTTCAGAATTTAACAGAATTGGCTTTCTGGAAATAAAGTTTAGAGGAATTTGATTTGAATGTTGTTATTTACTTTCAAAGTAGGTTGCTTCCCAGTGGAATTGAAGTATCCATCAGGGAGAGAGAGTCGAATATAATAATATTAATAGTTAGTTATTTATATAGCCCTTTTCTTAACAAGGTTGCAAAGTGCTTCACAGAAAAAGCAGATAAATAAGCACAGATAAAAACAATACAGAAAAAGAACAACCTGACGAAAGTAACACAGGGCTCATAAAAAGAAAAAAATTGAAGTATTATTGTGTTAAGTGTTATTCATAAAAGGTTTTCTTTAAAAGCCGGTTTAAATATAGGATTTAAAAGACTCTTATAATGTGGGCATACTCACCTTTGGTCACGAGGTCCCGGAGCAACCAGCCCAGCTTCATGCACAGACATCAGAGAACACACTGCCACAAAGGGAGTCGATACATCTGTTTTTATCATTTGGAGCGCGGCCATTTCAAGCTTTAAAAGTGATCAATAAAATTTTAAAAGCAATACCGAATAAAAGAGGCAGCCGGTGAAAGTTGGCTCGCAGAAGAGTAATGTGACAGTGTTTCTCGGTGTCTGTTAAAATCGAGCCGTGCCAAGCTCGTCACATGATTCATGTAGCTGGTGAAGCAGCGTGATGTAAAATGCCCTTTGCACAGATACCATGTTTACCAAAGCGATTCTAGCTAGCAGGACTGTAACAACAGTATTTTAGGGATCTAAAGATTTAAAACAACTTAACATAAAGATATTTAATTTGTTTAAAAAGGCTGAAAAACTTGCCTTACCTTTGATTAATTGCCTTCATGCATTTCTCTTATTTTAGGCTTCATAGCGTCTGACATGACCTCGAGGAACTCCAGCACTCAGCTGTGGCTGATCACACACTACCACGAGATGGGCTCCCTGTACGACTACCTTCAACTCAGCACCCTGGATGCATCCGGCTGCCTCCGCATGGCGCTCTCCATCGCCAGCGGCCTGGCACATCTCCATGTTGAGATCTTCGGCACTCAGGGCAAACCGGCCATCGCCCACCGTGACCTCAAGAGCAAAAATATATTGGTTAAAAAGAACGGACAGTGCTGCATTGCTGACCTTGGTGAGAAAACGGACAGAGCTACATGATGAATACGCTGTTCATATTTCCTATCCTTTTAAATCCAATAGTTTTTCTAACAAGAAGGAAAGGATGTACTTTTACTAATATCCCTCTATGTCATCTATCTGCTTATCCATATTTGTGGTTAAGGTAGAACAAGCACTCTAAATGCACCACTCTGCCCCTAATAAAAAGCGCATTTAGAGGTGCTCAGACCACTTATTCTGATACACCAATGTTCCTTTTGCAAATGCTTGAATCAAAAATACATCAAGTACAAGCTATAACATGGCGACAGGCTTGATATTTTTTGCAAATTCAGTGCAATTAATTGTGCTCCGGATGACGCATTTCAGAAAAACACGGTAGGACTTGTTTGTCTCCCAGACGAGTTGTTCTTATGTCCAAGTACATCCTGTGTGGAGGGACAGGACTGTTTACGACAAACAAGTGTTGTGTTCAGCGTTTAAAGCGGTTAACAGAGTGAGTCGAGTGTTTTCTTCTCATTTAGGTCAAAAGGAAATTAAATTTCCCCCCTCCGCCCCAGAACGTGTTTTGCTTACCGTTAGTGCACTTGGATGTGTTTGAAATTCACTGTGCAAAATGATGCATGTGCACATTTGTGACATCACAATGTCAAACAAAAACATAAGGGGGCAACTATGCTAATTACAAAACGTGATGTGGAAACTTAATACTTTCTAAGGGGGAGAAGAAGGAAATGAAATCATAAGAATATTGTCTGGATCTTTAAAGACTTCTGTGTTTTCATTCCAGGTCTGGCAGTCATGCATTTCCAAGACACCAACGAGTTAGATGTGGGCAACAACCCTAAAGTGGGCACAAAGCGCTACATGGCCCCTGAGGTGCTTGACGACTCCATCCAGATGGACTGTTTCGAGTCCTTCAAGAGGGTGGACATCTGGGCCCTGGGACTCGTTCTGTGGGAGATCGCCAGGAGGACGGTCAGCAACGGTCGGTACCAAGTCTGCTCAACATGCTCCTTTTGGGTTCACTGAAGTCTGATTTCTTTTAATTATTTTCCTCAATATGGCTGGTACATTGTAAATGTTCAAACCACAAGCAGCACATTGTCAGTGTTTTAAAGAGGGAGTATTATGCTGTTTCACATTTTAAGACATATATACAATCTTACATGTTGGATGTCCATGCGAAACTTGGGTTAAGTTTCAAATCTGTAGGTAAAAGTATGTTGGAGTAAACCCCAGGCTTCTCAGCTCAGCCTGCAGGCTGCTGTGAACGCCAGGCTTCACCATAGACTGTATAAATAATGGACGTAGTCTCAGTGATGTTACTCATAGGTCTCTAAAGAAGCGTTTTGAAGCCTGAATTGCGCCGCAATTGGTCGCCATATTGGAAATGCCAGAGTCAGCTAATCCAGAGGCAGAAAAGAGGCGTAGCGCCAACGAGCTGATGGCTGAGGACTATGGGCGGACCACATGAATCAGTCAGCTACGGCTAAGAAGCTAGGCTACATGCGTCTCAGCGTAGCTAACGGTTATTAGCCATCAACTGTATGAACTAGTTTAACTTCATGTTTGCCACAGAGGAGGTTCTGTTTGTGACGGTGACTGACTGTAGGTGTTTATTTATCAGACTAAAGAAGTAGCGGACTTGGCACTCACACACCCGGCTGAGAGAGCGATGAGCCGACACGTAATGGGAAACTTCTTCTCATCACTACGGTCCGCTGTAAACTGTCCGGGGAAAAGCCAACAACTCCTGAATCCAATTTACTGGCTGATGATTTAATAAATAAATGTTTGATAAACACTGCACAGGCTAACAAGCAGCTATAGCGAGCACAGTATACCTGCTACTTAGTGCTAAAAATATATCAGTACAATAACACTGGCATTAAAGTCACCGAAAAGCTGGAGCTCAGACTTTTCGCACGGCCAGAAAGTTCCTTAAATCCCACAGAGAGAGATTATTTGTCCAAACTTTGAATGAAAAAATCCCCAAAAGTCTCCAACAACACAAACAGGTGAAGTTAAGCTCAGTGTCTGTGTCTGTGTTGACGTCTAGCAGACAACCAGCAGGATCCACCTGTCAATCAAGTGAGCCGGCCCCTATGATTTAAGGCTTAATATAATTAAAACGGGTGTGTTATAAATTAATTCACCCCCCGTACAGATATCTTGAACAATAAACTTAACAATTTATAACAACACCGTTTTTTGTACCAGGCAGAAACATGTTTATTTCAGCTGTAAAAATTGGCATTTTCCCACCTGCTCTTATGTTATTTCTTGTTTTCTCGAGCCTCAAGTGGCCACTCGAGGAACTGCAGCTTTTTGCACTTCCGCATTGGCTCCATTTTTCAACACAGGAGGTTGCTGCTTGAGTTTTACAGTTTTTTCTACAAGCTGCACTTTTTGACGCCTCAGCAGGCTTCGGAGCACCAGCCAATCAGAAGAAAGCGGGCCTGTAGGGGCGGGGTTTCTTAAAGGGACACAGCTGATTGAGTCGTTTCAGAGGTTTTTTTTACTGTAAATCATGCTAAGCTACTCCACAGGTACCACAGAGTGAAATATGAAGCTTGAAATTAGAATAATACTGCCTTTAAAGATGTAGATAGTGATAGGTAAAGAAGTTGTGGACATGGGGCTTTCTTCGACTCAGGACTAGGTAAAAGCTTTTCTTCTACTTATAGAAGCGGTTGGCCTTGAGACTCACTTCAGTGTCTGCCACCTGTGATCTGCAGAGAAGCCATAATAAAACCCGGTTCCTACATCCACTGCAAAATTGTTTTATCGCTTTATAGTAGGAACTGGGCTTTCAGCAACACTTGAGGTATTGATTTACTCCTGAAACTGTAATCTCATACATCTACTGTCTTTTGTCCCACTGCTGCACTTGAGAGCAAGATAAGGACCAAACATCCACGTTATGAATCCCTTTGAATACACCTTGATGTATTTCTTTTATGCTACTCATTCGTCAGTATAAAATGCACTGTCTTAATGTTACGTGATCTGTAACATGTATCGTTGCACACTCTGCTCCTCCTGTAGGTATCGTAGAAGACTACAAGCCACCTTTTCATGACGTGGTCCCGACTGACCCCAGCTTCGAGGATATGAAGAAGGTGGTGTGTGTGGATCAGCAGAGGCCCAACATCCCCAACAGATGGTTTTCAGACCCAGTGAGTAATATTCAAAGTGCCAGCTTTTGATACCCAGAAATAAAAGAAGTTCATTAATATTGGGATGTTTACATGTTTAATTAATGCCTCATGTTCTCTTTTAGACTTTAACCTCCATGGCTAAACTCATGAAGGAGTGCTGGTACCAGAACCCATCGGCCAGATTAACAGCGCTACGCATCAAAAAGACTCTCACAAAGATCGACAACTCTCTGGACAAAATGAAAACAGACATTTGAGCCTGCCTCGGGAAGGAGAGGCAGACACGCTAAAAGCCTTTGAAGACATCCAGAGGGTGGACCGTCGTAGAGAGATCTCACAAGACAAGAGACTTGGTGGTTTGAGTGCCCTTATAGTGGCACAGACCTAATATTTATTTTAAAACACTTGGCGGGACACATTTTGGCATCCAAAGATGGCTTACCGGACATTTCCTGAGACTGCCAGTGGTCTTGGAAATAGAAAAAAATATCTATCCAATTAATGACAAAGGAGCTGGATTGTTAGCATTGTTCTTCAAGGAAGAAGCTGTTACCTGAGCATTTGAGTAGGCTTGCTTTTGTTAGAACTGCAGATTTTGTTTGACACATTTTTTTTAGTTTGAAAAACGTCTGAACATATTAACAGTTTCACTTTCTCTCTTTAATCGTACTGCCTTGTTTATCTGCGTTATAATGGATTCATCTGAAAAAAAAACAAGTCAACCTACAATACAACCTGTATACTTTCTCAAACAGTGATCTCAGCAAGCAGTGTTACGTTTCCTTTGTGTGTCATGCACCTCTGTTTACAGTTCTGTACGGTTTCTTGGGCTCTCACCCACACTGTAACGTTTAGTTGTACAGCTGCGTCAGTGGCACTGTTCTTTACCGGAAATATTGTCAAACTTAAAGGTACTCCGTCGCAACAGTTTTGTATATCACAGTGGATTTTACATTGAATTCTGTACCTGTTCTATGTTTTGTTTCTTCAGCTTTACAGAGACAAATGCTAAAAGAACAAATAAAATATCTGCTAGATGATGCTGAACTCTATTCCTCCAGAGGCCTGTACGTAAGCCTGTAAAGCCTGTATCATGTCTTAACGCGTGCATTGTCAAGTAAATGAAGTCAAACTTCAGCCTTTTTTATTTCGTTAACATTTTATATCAATTAGTGATTTATATTAATTAAATAGAAAAAAAGTGTTATATCTGTGTCATTTGTCTTCATGCTGTATCTAGTAGATCTGTTTATTTCTGGCCATGGTAGAAGCATGGCGCCGGGGATGGGAGTGTTTTGGTCCACCTCTTTGGTCAAGACTGAAAATTCTTAACAATTCTCTGAATTAATTTAAATGATATTTTGCACATTCATGGTCCCCAGAGGAGCAATCCTGCTGACTTTGGTCATCCATTAATCCATTATCTATAATGCTTATCCTGTTCAGGGTCGAGGATGGGCTGTGGATCCCAGTTGTCATTGGGCGAGAGGCGGGGTACATCCTGGACTGATTGACAGGCCATCAGTGTCAGGGATGACACAATAGCCACAGAACGTAACAGGCGTAATAATCCCACCTTGAACTGGCAGTGTAAAAGGGGCTATAGACCAGACGACCTTTCATGCTCTCATTCACACCTATGGGCAATTTAGGAGTCACCAATGAACCTAACAAGCATGTTTGTGTTTGTGTGATGAAGCTGGAGTACCCGGAAGGAACCATTGCAAATTCCACATAGACGGGCCCCCTTTGTCCGAACCATCATTCGAACCAGGAACCTTCGAGCTGTGAGGCGACAGCGCTAACCTGCATCACCGTACAGCCGCTTTTGTAATCATTTCACACACCTAATCCTAACAGCTCCATTTCTGATTTGGAGTGTCTCAATAACTGTTGGATCGCTTACCATACATTTTATTACAGATATTCATGTACCTCTCAGGATGAATTATAATCACTTTTTATCCAGCACCAACATCAGGTCAAACTTTTAATTTGTCCAATTCAAACCCCCACTAAAATTGTCTTCGCTCTTGCCTGCATATTGTTCATATAGTTTGAAAAAAACTACTTCAATCGCACTTTTCAAGTCTTCCAACCACTCAAAGCACTTTTACACTTCATGTCTCATTCGCCCTTTGACTCACTCATGCCACCGGGAACAATTTGCGGTTCAGTGTCTTGCCCAAGGACACTCGTCTGATTTGACTGTAGCTCTCAGGGATCAAACCTCCAACCTTCCGATTGAGAGACGACCGACCCTACCACTGAGCCACAGCCAACCCCTACCAAATCATTACTTCTATACAGCAGAAGTTGACACCTACACTCTAAATGCAACACATTAATTTAAAATTCAATAAGAAAAGGTCAAAAGAGCGCGCATAATCCCTGCCAGCTGTAAACTGCGTGCACAGCAGATCTCTTGGCAGATGTCAAACAGAAACTGGGCTCCCGATGATTCTCACTCTCGTTGATATTCTAGGGGTGTTATGGGCCGGGTGATATTTAACACAACAGTGTGTGTCTAAAGACGATTCAACACCTTGCTTGAATATATGAACAGCTGTCAGACTCCAGACTGTCTTTATATGCAGTGTCATTTGATGCAGCCTTCGCCCACAGAGTACAGAGGTTTGGAGTCAACCAGTTAAATCATATCGTGTTCACCTGGTACTGGGTTTGTTACATGCTGTGTGCCTGTATGTTCCCTTCAAGAAAGGCTGTGTTAAATACAGTATGTTGACAAGTTTAGAAATCTACAACTAAAAGGAAATCAGCCTTTTTTCACTATTTCCATGTGTTTTCTTACGTTTTACCTGTCCTGTGGCCTCTTTCTTTAAACTTCCTTTAAACACTTAAGTGGTGCAGTAAGAGCAAAGGTTACAGTATGCGTAGTGTTTGCAGAATCTAGTCCCTCTAGTGGAGGTTATTGGATTCAGTAGTTATATCAACAACTGTGCTCTAGATACACAGAAAATGTACACTCTGTGCCTCTATCATTGCTCATGTAGACTTTGGGATTAAGCACTTATTCACTTTCCCTGGTGACATTGGCCGCTGTGGTTGCTGTGGAGCAACTTGCTCAGATATAACCTGTAGTAAATAACTTATCACACGCTGTACAGTTGAGCTGGAACTTTGTACCTGGATTAATGTACAGCCAGCTCATTTAGTATTCACAACCTGAGAGTGTAGACTTTCTGCCTGTGTTGAGGGGATGTTAGCAGTGATATCTGTCCGGGCTGCTTTATGCAGTTCTGCTGACCTATGTTCTGGTAACATCCAGGGGAGACGGGCCGCAGAAGGGGTGCAAGATGGGCTGGATAACTAACCATGCACAACAGGCAACTGCCTCTCCCTCAGGGGCCATAAACTTGTTGTTTAATAACTGCAGATTTGTAATGGAATTTGTACCTCTCAAGTACAGTATCAACAAAAGTGTGTCATGCATTATTACTTTACAGTGTGGCCCTGTGAAAACATAGATTTATCACCATCATTAGTTCATTTAGGCTCACGTTGTGCACACTACTGGATATAAATGTGTGTTTCAGCAAATTACCTCAAGGTAATCAACACAGAAAACCAGCGGCAGGTCTCTGCCACGTAAATTCTGGTTGGTTTCTGGGTAATAATGAAGCAGCTATATATAGTCTGCTGTTTGCACTGTACTTGATGGGAATGTGAAGGCAACACGGTACTCACAACAACGTTAAAAAGGTTCATCCATCCACAGTTTGTGTGCCTTGGAAACTAATGCATGTTACTATAGAGCATTTTTTCGCCCACTAGTATGCAGGCCTACACGTGCAGTTGGAGTCAAGTGTACCACACAATCAATACAGCCTACTTATTCTCACAAGGACGTTGGTGTGCTAATTTGGAGTTTCATGGGCTTTTACTTTTTAATTTTGTATACAGACTGGCTGGTTTGTCCTCACATAAACTGTGGATTACATTAACCTGTTCAGTGTACTTTGGCCCCACATTAAGCAGTGAGAGTTAACCACCTCCATGAGTTGAAGACATCTATGATCAATATGCAGGAGGAGGCGTTTTTATACTGAACCCGCAGCAGTTAAATGGATGTACCACACACTTTCTCTCTGGCTTCCATTCACATGTCTTTATCAGAGGTCTGCAGCCCTAATCCGCTTAATCCCAGTCAACAGAGGCGGAGCAAACCTCTCATTGCGTTTTACAGTTTCCTGCCTGCATTTACTGAGAGACATTTGTGCGTGGAGCATGGTGGACGGACTTCAGCGCGATGTGTAACGCTGTGTTTTCGTGTAGGGTAGTTTGTGTGTAAACGGTGCGTCGCAGAGGGAGCAGATGCGGCTCTTGCCATGACTTGTCCCGGGAAGCAGAGCTTTCAAGCGGCGTTGATCTTTCTGTCTGTCGCCCAGCTGACTGCAGGTACAGTAGCTGACACATCCCACTCACTCACTCTGCACTACGTTAGATAATGCATTCATACTGTAAATGACATGCTAATGTAACGTATTCAACTCTTTACTATTTATATTGTGGGCTAGCTAGCTTTAAAAGTTAATTTAGCAGACTTTTAAATCGCCCAGGTTTTATTCTCAGTAAACTGTTTCCAAAATTATGAGTTATGTCACCAAACACACGAATTAAGTGTGTTTTATTTTGAAGGACACATATTAGACGTATATTTTATACCAATATTAGAGCAGTTTGCTAAAGACAAAAGGACTCAAACAAACTGTGTCCCCATGTTAGCTCACTTGTAGGTGTATTAGCCCATGCCTTATATATTGTTGTCTAAAATAGCTTACATAAAAATAGAACAATTATGTAGACCTGTAGTTTCACCCAAACATTTGAAGTAGAAAATAATCAGTTTTATTCATTTTTGTCATTTTTAGTAACCTACTCATGTTGTAAGATTATGGTAAAATCATGTTATCTTATAATGATAAAGTGCTTGACAGTCTTGTTTTGGTCCAAACTATAAACATGGTAGTTTAATACTGTGGGACAGTTTTGTGTCATTTACACATCTAATTAAAATCTTAGTGGTCTGATTAAATATGTTTTTTAACAATTTAACTAAATCTATGCTACAGAGCTGAAACAGTTAGTTTAGTAGTCTATTGACAATAAGATTGGATGCGCATGTGTCACCATTCCTTACACGTTATAGATGAAATAAAAAAAGCAGATTAATTGAAATCTTAATCTGTTCCTGCATTTGGTAGACCTCAAGCTGTGATGCTGCATTTTGCAATATTGAATACATTAGAAAAAACTTTTTAGTGGCTAATAGCAACACAATTACCTCCTACATTCAGTGAAAGAACAAGACAAGAAGCTGCTCACCTCTTTTGGCTGATTCATTAGACACCTTTTTACACCCCAGCACATTGCATCTGCTGCTGTCGTCTAGATAGTAATGCTAAAAAAAAAAGATGTCTGAAAGTTTGTCTCTGATTCAGGCTTAGAATAAAACATAACACACACTTGAGAGAAGCATGTGCCTGTTTGACAGCAAGGTGTGGGAGCTGTCATATGGGCGTTTCCAAACGAGCAAGAAGGGAAGTTGGGATTAAGAAAGGACACAGGTTTGTAAGGCTTTGTCAGTCAACAAATGTTTCCTGATTTAAACACAGCACATGATAGAAATACACTTGTTGCACATCGCTGCAATCTCTCTCTACATATATCCTTCTGTAAAGTGGAATTGCATCTGAATAATTACTGAGAGTTAAAATAGTTTATTCCAACAATTCTTCCCACAAGTAATGACTTTATTGAGCATCTCAGTGAAGGAATTCAGTTCTGACTATCAGTGATGCTTTGGTTGACAATTTAAGAGAAAATGCATTTTATGAACATTTTAGGAGTGCTTTGACAATGATAGAAAACATACGCACATTCCAGGACATGTGTAAATGTCCAGAATAGTGGATTAAGAATAACAAGAAGCGTCCTATAAGTCAATGATGTGATCAACTCTTTATGTGATAATTTATTGCTAGGATGACTGCTTCGTCTATAAAACAGTTTCACTAGGGGTGGGATAGAATATCGATATGGTAATATATCGTCGTCCTGACTCGTGCAATACAATTAGCAATATTTTATTCGGAAATATATGCCGCTTTAAAAAGATTTCCCAGCAATTCTGACTCACTGCGTCACTACTTCATGACTCCTCGCGGTGGCACTTATTACATGAATGATGGGAATATGAATGGAAATGAATTGGCCAAAGATGTTAATCAGATATTGTGATGTATCATTATATGATCGCTTGCAATATACCAATTATCGCAGAATCGCTGTATTGTGATATTATCGTTACCGTGGGCAACGTATCGCGTATTGTTATCGTACTGTAAGTTACCCTGCGATTCCCACCCCTAATTTTCACAGTAAAGAAATCTACTAAAAAGTGATGATTTAAAAATGAATTGCATTTATTGCACTTCAAGCTCCAATTGCATAACAGTACATAACACTTTTTCTGCATTGTTAAACTGTGTTAGACTTCCAATGCATTAAGTGTACAGCATTTCTCGTCTTCTTCACACAGTCAGTTTTGTTTGTTGTTTCTTTTTGTCAAAGTATGAAAAGGTGCAGAAACTCCAAATTCATAATTTATATTATTTCACATGTAAAAGGAAATCTCAGCTGTGAGATGTAAGGAAGTGGGAGTATAACATGTAGGTAACAGTTACCCAACCTTATTACAGCATCACATTAGGCTGTTCAATCAGGCTGCAGTTCAGCCCTTAAGTAACACTCTAGTCCCATCTAAGATTATCAGAGATCTTCCTTTCACTGCGCTTATCATTTGTGTAGAAAAGTGATGAAAACCTATTTAAAGGTGAATTGAAAGTGGTTTCAAGTCACACCCACATAGGAACAGACTTCAAGTTCAGAGGGAGGCCAAGGCAACATTTGTTCGATTTTCAGAGATTTTTTTATTCAAGGTGACTGGTTTATAGAAAATATTACAGTAGATACGATGTGACTACAAATTGATGGCCTGATGTAATGAAAAGCAAGATCTGGATTAGTTAGCAGACTGAAATTTGAAAGAACATTTTTACCACCATTAAATTAATTTGATACTTTTAGTCCACAAGGCAGCTACAGTCAAACTATGAAAGGCTCATTAAATCAGCGTTTCAGCTGATTATTATGTTCTTTAGAGCACAACCATTTTTCAGAGGGATCAAATGTTCTGTGTTTCTTGCACATATTTGCTAAAACCTGTTTTCTTTCTAATAATGCTAATCAATATAAGTAAAAAAAAAAAGTAATATCTTTTACCTGCATTTAAAATCTCACTGTTTAGTCAATTATCTGCTTTTAAAAGCTTCAAAAAGATCAACCTTGTTATAGCTCAGTTTCTGGAGTTAGTTAGATGTTTAATAGTTCATGTAATAGTCATTGTCCTTGAGAAAGATGTTGCCAAGCAACTTCCAGGTATACTTTAAAAGAAAAATATTTTTGTCACATTTCAGTCAGCCTTTCCCTGAACCTTGATTTCTCTTGTCGATTTCTGATTTTGTGAAGAGAGCTTTAAAAAAACCCTTTTAAACGCAAGCATTTCTGTATGATTATAAACATCCATAAATCTCCATCTGAAAATACTCCCTGAGAATGCACTATTTCTACATTTATGAGGACAAATGCATTATTGATTTAACGTTTTTTCAATGGATATGACTAATTTGGTCCAAAATATGGAACTTCATCTTTTTCTGCAAGCATCTCTCCATGCAACACTGGCTGTAACTATCTGGTGTTACCATTTCTCTTCACATCTATTATATAGTAAAGTATTGTTGGGGTGTGCCACAGGGATCCATCCTGGGTCCCCTTGTGTTGTCTTTTTATACAAGTCCTCCTTTCTTTTTAACTGCCACATGGATGACATGGCGCTGTATTTTTCAACTAAAATGTATGAGCCCAACTGACTGAATCTTTGCATTGGACTGTATTAGATATAAAGCTATTTTAACATGTTAATATACAACAAAAATACAGGTGACGTTAAACTGACTTACTTGAACTTGTAACATTATAATGTTGTTATTTGTGTCTGTGTTTCCAGTTGAGCAACATGGTCTTTTTTTGTAGTGATGACAATTACAAATGATGCTAATTATGGCGTTGTGGTATTTGTGTAGGCGACTGATATATGTGAGGTTTTCCTAAGAGACAGGACGGAGGGAAAGCTGTGACCCAGAGTTTGGGAGATGATAGGTTATTATGTTTTTTTAGAAGTTTGTGTTGGCGTGCAGAGCCATACAGAGTGAAAGAAGTTATCTGTGGTGGTGAAAGTGCATTGTGTTTGTATAGCGCTGTCTGTTGTGCATTCTTCTTTTCTATGCTGTGTTGAAAAACATACATTTTTTTCACGGTTCATTACAGTTTTTTCTAGTGAGCAGGGAGGGCAAGCTTGCTTATCAATCACTCACAGTCTTATCAAACAAAGCCTGACAGCAGCTCCAAGTAGAACACAAGATTATCTGGGTGTTAAACTAAGAGGCATTACTCTGGTTCGTCCACCTCCAGCCATTTAAGAGCATGGGCCCTGTTACATAACAGGAGCATCCTGCTTCTGAAGCGCTAAACACCACTGACCATGGCAGTCTGTGAATTAAACTGTTTGTCTGGTGTCCTTCGAAGCGATTTTACAATCAATGAATTCACAGGTGTGAAGGAAACAGTTATATGACCGTCTTGTGTTTCAGGCCTGAAGTGTGTGTGCCAGCTTTGTGCCAACCACACCTGTGAGACGGCGGCAGACGGAGCCTGCTGGAACTCCGTGATGCTGATTGACGGGAAGGAGGAGACAGTCAAATCCTGCCTGTCGCCCTCTGAGATGAAGGGCCAGGTCTTCTGCTACAGCTCCAGAAATGTCTCCAAGAGGAACTGCTGCTTCACCGACTTCTGCAACAACGAGACTCTGCACCTACAACCAGGTATAAAATGATGTCTTTAAGTGTCTTAGATTTAAAGATGAATATTTAGATATATAAACAAATATAGTTATAAATGAAAGAAAAGCCTGATTAATCCCTCCAGGCAGTCACTTAATGTCACATTGCTCAGTAGTTACAGTATTCATTCGACAGCACCAACAACCCAATCAGCGTGGGATTTCCCACTCATTCTGGCCCCGGCTAGACGAGGTGGATGCTGATCCTACTAGATCCTGTGACATAACAGAACTGGCAGCAGCTATGGGACGGCGGTTAGCGATCCTCCCCCTCCCTCCCCTGATTTATAAATAAATACTTTGTCAGGCGTGTAGTCCTGCTGCGAGTTCAAAGCCTCTCATGGGTCTGCATGCGTGGAAGGTGTCCTTAAAGCGGAGGGCAGATTACTCTCACCTGTGGATGCACCAATCAGTGGAAAACACTTAGCATGGTGGTTGATGAATACATTTACGCATAAAATAATGTTTCATGTTTATTTGTAACATCTCTGTAATTCAAATAGCACACTGGCCCTTTAATTTGGACCATTCATAAGACAGTCAGATTTGTGAAGGCTGCATTTATTAGCTTTATTGGCCAATGAAAATACACTTGACATAATATGGTTGTGAAGTTGTGCAGCAACACTGATGTCTGTTTGGAACTGTGGACTACAGTGAGGAAGTCCATATGTTAACTCTTATGGTCATTCTCCTTGCAGCTACTAACTCCTGAGAAAGACCTGTTAGCTAGCTGCTAGCTGCTAAATGCTCCACCGTGTTCACCAACTAGTGTCTAACCGTGGCTATTTGCTGTTTGCTGTAAAGCCGGAGTGGCTTATTTTCTTAATTAGTCTTAGAAAAGGGATTGATAGAGCTAACCAAATGAGTAAAATTGCTGCCTTAAAAACTTCCATTAGGACAAATTAGGGAAATATTATCTGTGTCGCCATGAGCCGGCTTTTGCAAATCACACACACTCATTTCACTCACTGTTAATATGAAAATATCTATTAGTGAAGCTTTGAGAGAAGGAAATGGAAAGCAAAGCCCCATTTTGTAACTGCATATTAGTTCCTAATACCAAGTGGCTTCTGGCTTAGTTTTTTCAATGCTTGCAAAAATGCAATCCATTTAATTTCTCAGGAATACACTATTCTGCTTAAGTTTTCCCCTTTTGATTAATCTACCAATTACTTCCTCAGACAGAAGGTCTGTAAAAAACGAAACAAAATATTATCACACAGGCCAAAGTGAGGACGTCAGATGTCTTTGTTTTGTCGGCCAACGTCACCGTCCAAAGACATTTGATTAGAGACGTGTAGACATGACATGAAAACTAGCAAATCATCACATTGATCAACAAATCGATTAACTTTCTAACTCTTCCAGCAGGCGCATACTTTTTTAAGAAGTAAAAGGTAAATACAAATATTGCATGTAGGACTAAATGGAAACATTGCTGCTTCTTCTGGAGCCTGTATGTTTTAGATGACGCAGTCGACGGCTTAATTTCCCGTAATCCTGCATCCCGCAGAGTCTTTATTAATATAAGTCAAATGTAAAAGTTGAACCCAAATGTAAACGTAGAAAAAGAGAAGCAGAAATGACTGAGATTACATCATTGCCCCATGCTGAGTCGCCTCAGAGGCAGAGAAACTGTCCTCTCCTCTCCTCTGACCCAGCGGAGAGGAGAGTCTTGTTTTGCATCATATCTGCCGAGCTCCAGTTGGACACATTGCAGGATGTATTTAGGTAAAAGGCTACAGATGTCTTAGGAAACTGTGGCTGTTGCTTCGCACATTGGGCCATCTGCAGTCTGAGTTATTAAATCACTCAGATGCATGCGTATAATAAAACCATTCCTGAAGTTAACATGAGGCTAGAGCCATCCCAGCTGGTCGATCCTTCAAAGTTTCAAAATCGTTTTATTTTCCCTGTCCTGTCATTTAACTTGCTAAGCTGTTCAGTGTGCGTTATTTTTTCAGGAGTCTTTAAATCTTATTTTATCACTTCTCCCACGAGATCTGCTGTTTTTGTATGTGTCCAGGTCTCCTCTGTCCGCCCACAGACAGAGTGAAAGCCTTATAGGACACCTGTTGTGTCACTTTCTTAAATTCGGAAGAAAAAATTACATTTACATTTTATACTTTTAAGAGAAAAATGTATTGGCACTAAACTATTCTGCCTCTGTACTCTTTATTACTTTGGATTAATGACTTTTATGGGCGGTGATGAAGATGTCTGACACTCTTTTGGCAGACATGACTTGGAATAACCTGCCAAATGAACACTTTGAATTTGAGGTTTGTTGACAGGGCGATGGCTTGATTTTGCTGAGCTCGTGTTAAAGTCAAATGTGTGTTTGTCTGAAATGTAGAACATCAGTATATTTCAGCAAAAGTTGAATGAGACTCGTGATATATTGTCCACTTGAGAAGATGAGTTCAGCCTGCAACACACCTGCAATAACCAATATTGGCCACCAGAGGGGGCAACAATCACTGTGAGCTTGGTGATTTGTGCCCTCTTCTTCTACTGATTCTTCTTCTTCTTGAGAGTTCACTTTTAGGGGACAATAATAACAACACAGCTACATAGTCATGTTGTATATGTGTGTGTGTTTTCAGAGAGGCCTTCAGAAGAACCCGGGTGGAGCACGGAGCAGCTCACTGTGGTGATCCTGGTCCCCTCCTGCCTGTTGTGCGTGGGGATCCTGCTGGGTGTGTTCGTGGTGCAGGGTCACCGCTGTTACTACAGCAGAGCCCACAAGCAGGACCCAGAGGAGCCTCTGGATGACCAGATGCTCATGTCACCCGACAAATGTCTCAAGGATCTGATCTATGACATGAGCACGTCGGGCTCTGGATCAGGTGAGATTCATGTTAGGTTAAAACTTTACATTTGAAGGTAAAAATAATGATTACTTCTCAACATCAACTTACAATCATTGTTTTGTGTCTCGCAGGTCTGCCACTGCTGGTCCAGCGGACTATAGCTCGGACCATCGTCCTGCAGGAGTCCATCGGGAAGGGTCGATATGGGGAGGTGTGGCGGGGAAAGTGGCGAGGAGAGGATGTGGCGGTGAAGATCTTCTCCTCCAGGGACGAGAGGTCGTGGTTTCGTGAAGCGGAGATTTTTCAGACCATCATGCTCAGGCATGAGAACATCCTGGGCTTCATCGCTGCCGACAACAAAGGTCTCACACTCACACAAAAATTAAGTTATTTAAGTGTTCATTGCAGCTTTGAGATAAATGTGCCAACACTGACTGTTTTTATTTCCTGTGTGCTGCAGATAACGGCTCATGGACCCAGCTGTGGTTGGTGTCAGAGTACCACGAGCACGGCTCTCTGTACGACTACCTGAACAGGTACACACTCTCTGTGGAAGGCATGATCGTCCTCGCTTTGTCTATAGCCAGCGGCCTGGCACACCTCCACATGGAAATCATTGGCACGCAGGGTAAGGCTGTTTTAAGGGAATTATTAAAATGTATTTAATGGAAATAATCTCATTGGAGAAATCAAACTAGACTGTAATTTAGGGAGAGAGCATGCCACGTATAGAACAGCACATGTTGACATTTTGCCTGATAAATTAGATGTTTTATCTTCAAAGTTGTTGGTAATAATTTTTCTGTAGTAGATTTAACTGTAAACCAATTTCACTGTTACTTCATTAACATTAAGTCTCATTGATGGTTGTGATCATTTGAAAACATGTTGGTATATGGCATGTCAGAGGACAGAATAAGTTTGGCGCAGATGTTTTTTTTGCTCCTTAATCCTGCAAAAATGTCCTCATTTTCATGCATCACTTAAAGGAAGATACATTCTCAAGACGAAGCATACTTAACCTTATTTCTGGATGTAGGTAAACCTGCGATCGCTCACAGAGACCTAAAGTCTAAAAACATCCTGGTGAAGAAGAACTGCACAGCAGTCATCGCAGACCTGGGTTTGGCTGTGAAACACGACTCCAACACCAACACCATCGACATCCCGTCCAATCACAGAGTGGGAACCAAGAGGTCAGATTTACTAACAGCACAATACACATCTTTTTTACCAACAGGGGACTATCATGATACTCTGACAAAGTAGGGACTCCTGTTTCTGCTCATTAAAAACAAAATAGAATAGAAAATGTACTTTTAAGGTCTTTAACCGTAATATTACTTTCCCACCTGGCTTTTTTTCTTAGTATGAAAGGCTACAATCAGCTTTCAGACCCGGGTCAAATGACTCTGCAGTAGACATGGGTAATTATCGCCTCGGCTCTGATCGGCATTGATAGGAACACAAAAGCCGTATTGACACGCTAATCTCCGCCCCCTTTCCGGTGCGTCGCTATGCTCCGTCTGTAACTTCTGCGACTCCTCGTCATCTCCGCTACAAATTTCGCCCATCTCCGTCCGAACCAAATTAGTCATTGATAAACAGACTGAATGAGTAATAGACACAATTAAGACCTAACCACCGTAACTACTTCACTGTTTACTAACCCTGTTTCCACCGCGTTTGTGACGTCAGACGGTGATGCAGCAGAAAAGAGAACAAATTCGCAGTATACTCAACTGGCAATGGGAAAAGAGACAATCGGCATCTCTAAGCGTGTCTTCCGGGGTCTGAAAAACCCTCATCAACGCGCTAAATTTAGGTGGCAAAGGGGTATTAGAGGGGACCTCCATATACTGCGGTAGAGCTGTCTGTCTCACACAAAGTAGAGATGTTAATGGAAACAGATTTCAAACCTTATAAAGGTCTAAAAAAGTTATATATTTCCCATGGAGTTTACAAAGTAGTCAGCCTCTGAATTTCTCCTACAGTTAGTAATGTTTTTTGGCCAGTACTATTCATTGACTTCCAACATGGAGTGGGCTTCTTCAAAGCTGTTTTCTGAAGTTAAGTAGAAACGAGTTTCACATTCTGTCCCACTCGTTATCATGAAGGTCTACTAGGGTCTGTTGAGCAAATGACTGTTGTTTTGTATTAGATATCAAGCAGGACTGATACAGATTTTGTGCAGGTGCATTTAAATCTAGTTTATACAAATTTAAAGACAATACTTTAACTTCAATGTTAAGGATATTTAGACTTTGGCGACTCCTAGTGGCTCTATCAAAAGCTTTAAAAGTCTCCCCCAGACTGTCTTTGTCAAACGATGTTCAGAATGATAAATCGAGCTTATTGTGCTGCTCCAAATTGATGGTTTTCAATTCAGGGACCATTGGACAAAGATTCAAAACAAACTCAAAAACCAATCTGGGCTTTTTGATTTCATTATGCTCTAATCATTTTGTCCTCTGCAGGTACATGGCCCCCGAAATCCTGGATGAGACGATCAATATGAGCAGCTTTGAGTCATTCAAGAGGGCGGACATCTACGCGCTCGGCCTGGTGTTCTGGGAACTGGCACGAAGATGTTCTGTTAGAGGTAACTTGAATGACACAAACACATATATACTCCCACTGGTTAATCAATGTTTAAAGAAATATTAATGGAGTAGTCATCAGCAAAACTGTTGGTCATAGTTGTTTGTGCCATTTCAATTTGTCCATCACACACTAGTTTAAGTTGTTTTTTATCCTTTTTTGGGTGGTGAGAAAAAGCCTGATAAACAAAATCTCCATATTTGCCATGTTCCACAGGACTTCATGAAGATTTCCAGCTGCCTTATTACGACCTGGTGCCTTCTGATCCGACTGTCGAGGACATGAGGAAGGTGGTGTGTGAGCAGAAACTCAGACCCAACATTCCCAACCAGTGGCAGAGCTGCGAGGTGAGACAGAACACCCACCTGATGTATCATGTAGGATATGTAGGTGAACAGAAGAAGTCAAATAGAATTTTAAGGGATTTCAAATGTCTGTTATGACAACATTGGACTTACAAAAGTACCTGTTGGCATCAAAACCAGGAGGGTAAGAAGAACAAGGCCTCAGTGTACTTTATTATGAGTGCTTGGAAGTTGAACATCCAGTGGGAGGGAGGGCCTGCAATCTTTGCTGAACTGACAATAAGAAAATCACGAAGAGCCAGAGACAACGATCCACAGGAACCTGCTAGACGAGAGAGCACAAAAACTTCCGTGAAGAAGTTAGTAACCTGCAGTCATAGGACATGAGTGCATCCAGACAAAGACAGACAGAGAGAGACAGAGAGAGACAGAGAGAGAGGCTAGCCTGAGCCAGCCCTAACTATAAGCTTTATTAAAGGGAAGTTTTAAACCTTCTCTTAAAAGTAGAGAGCAATGACTTTATATAAAGATGGACGACGCGTCTCCATGTACTCTCATTCTACAAAACTGAAGCCAAAATACCCCCGAGGGAGGCGCTGCCATCTTGCGCGGGTGACGTCATTTGGAGCCAGAGCTGCGCAGCAGAGGCATATTTAACAGCAGAACAGCTTCTTGTGTTGGTCTGAAGCAGATGTTCACAGACTGTAGTGATTGTTTTAGTTACGTCTCCTCTCGCCAATCCTCCTCTGCTCTGCTAATCCGGAACAGATCGGCTGCAGGAGCCAACAGAGCTGTCAATCATCCTTTTTACAGCATCAAATAACTAATTATAAATAAACTTGGACGTAAATCAGCTTGATAAGAACTAATTATAATGACAGAAACCATGTTTGAGAAACATTTATTTGACGTGTATTTTGATTTTATAGTTTGACTCATGTCCCATCTGTTAACATGGAGGAGGCGGGCTTTATGACCTATACTGCAGCCAGTCTGCGGGGGGCTTTCCTTTTAGGGAGCGGTCATGTCGTCCATCTTTTTATACAGTCTCTGGTAGGGAGGGTGTCTGCCCCCCGGACCCTGACTGGTAGATGATTCAAAGGAGAGGAGCCTGATAATTGAAGGCTTTACCTGCCATACTACTCCTAGAGACCTAAGGTACCACACTGGTGACGGATGAGGGGTGACATAGCTGACGGGGACATGTCCTTTTGTCTTACACGTCTAATTGGTTGATGTGCTTCCATTCATTTCGTGTGAGACCAACAACCCAAATAAAAGCTACGAGGCTATTCTGAAATAACACTTATTTCTGCCCACCAAATAAAATGTAATTGACCACTATCCCTAAGTTATCCATAAGAACATAATATATTTTGGCTCTTACATCCAACTAAAACTGTCTCCTCGTTGATCCTCCAGGCTCTGCGTGTGATGGGCAAACTGATGAGAGAGTGCTGGTACGCCAACCCCTCTGCTCGACTCACTGCTCTGCGGGTGAAGAAAACTGTGTCTCAGATTTCCGTCATCAAGGACATCAAAGATTAGTTTAAACTGTCATCCCGCAGACGCTGGTGCTGGCACCGGTGCAACACGACAGACTGAGAGTTGTTGGAAACAGGGAGTAAACGTTCTCTCTGCCTGCCTGAGCCTGCCCTCTTCAGGACACCACCGCACTGTTCACCCTTAGAGAGCAGAGTCAGGCTGTTCCTGGTGCCAAAGTATTGACGGGGGTGTCTGATGCTGCTTTACACGCAGACACCGAATGTGAACCAAAAAGATGAACTTTTAGTAGGAAGAGCCATATGAGATAAGAATGTGTATAATGTATGTACAGATTATTTTGCTACCTCAGATATTTAAGTGCCCAAAGCTTCAAGTTGCACATTGTGATGTTTTTGTGCCATATCTTGTAGCAAACAGTATCGCTTGGTAGGTCGTGTGCTTACTTACAATCACAAAGGATACTAGATAAGACAATTTTACTGGTTATAACTGGTTTAAAATGACACATGCACAGATTGGCCGTAATAATCAGAGCTTTAAAGTGCTTTTTGCGTCGTTGTCCGAGAACTATTGTATTAATGGAAAGTTAAACGTTCTGTGGAAAGGTTACGATACACTTAACAAGACAGAAAACAAGACAAACTTTAGCTAAATTTATCCAAGTGGGTTTTTAGTGTGTTTTGGATCTGGCTAGTTCGTTGGTCCAACAACCTTGACAATCATTGAATGGATCTTAACGATATTTGGTACAGCCAGTGTTTGTCCACAGAATGTGAAACCTCATATCTTTGGACTTTGAAGAAGTCCAGCTGGATTTTTTAAAAGTTAAAACTAACCTCGGACTGTCCTGAGATCATGACAGTAAATTATTTTGGATTGATCCCTCCCTCATCCCTATCACTCTTCCAAATTTGAAGTATTAAGACATGTAATTGGTGAGACTTACAAAGCTGTCTCTCATTTTTCTCCGCCTCATGTGACTAGTATTGTAGAACAGAGAAAACAAACTCGTCCTTTACGTAAAGGAAAGTACGGCTACGATCTCCTGCTATAAACTTCATACATCTCAGTTGTCGAATCGAGCTGCTCTCTGACAGGTGAATGCATGTTTGTTGACAAACAGAAACTCCTTCATGAATGTGGAAAAATATCTTTTGTATATCTCATCTATATTTAAAGCTCCTGTGAGGAGTTTTTCGCTGGTTATGAAACAGACTGAAATTAATTCTGATGTCTCTATATGACCTACAAAAGCAAACCAGACCATCAGCGACAGGACTGATTCTTTAGTTATTTTTAATGCCTCAAACCGCTGGTGGGTGGTAGGTGTCAGACGACGCGATTAACTGCACGCTGCCTTTGTTTACATTTTCCAGGGTAAAAATGTAAAGTGAGTTATACATATGACTGTTGTATTAAAAAACCACCACCATAAGAGGTAGGGCTTTGTCCACAGGGGGCGCCAAAATCGACACAAACCGAAAGTTCCTCACAGCAGCTTTAAACACACTGGAAACATGTTTTTCTGCTAATTACATTTTAGCAACGCTGATGCACAAATCAAAACTTAAGAGGAATTCTATTTTAATTTCAGTCCAGTTTTGTTACCAATCGCTCAGACGTTGAAACAGGGAAATCAAACTACTATGTTCAGTACAGATAAGAAAACACTCCATGATACAGCAAGATGCTGTTTTCTCTGAATAAAGATCTCGATGAAGCTTAAGATGAAACCATAAAACAAGAGGTAAAATAGAACAAACATAATGGCTGGTGTATACGTTAAGTATATCGAGGGTTGGTTGATGACTGCACATGTGATCACTAATTTTATATCATCAGAGGTGATCCCGTACGTGAAGTGTTTGTGAAACCTCTGCTTTGGATCCTTTAAATCACGTAGAGCTCAGTTATTGTTCATTCATTATGTTCGGGATTATTGTGTGATATGTAGCATCAGCTGTGCTGCCTCTTGAAAAATAAGCTATGTACAGTAGCCTGTTGCTCTCTTGTCTGATATCAGTTCATGTGCACGTCTTCATCTGTTTCTTTCCTGCGAACTGATCGCTGGTTCGTGTAAGCGTTCTTTGCGTTTTGCAGATAGGGTAAGAGTGAAGCTGCCGCATTAAAGCGCGTGGCTCTGCCTGTGTTCATTGGAAATACCTGTGAATTTTTTTTTTTATCTAAATAGATTTTAATGCCGAGCCAAGATTATCATTTTGTCTATCGTGTCATATCTGCTTCTTAAAGCGTCAGAAGAAGAAGAGAGGAACAGAGCTGAGCTTAAAGACGTTATCAGTCATTCCAAAGAGGGGTGATCACCGTGTGCAATTTCTGACTGGTGTCTTTTTTTCTATATTGTACAGTATGAGACTGCTTAATGTAAAATAATGTGATATTGCTTTCATAAAATAAGACCTATTTTTGATTTTTAACCATCAAGTTACGCAGAAGTATATTTTTGATTATGTGAAACTGTTGTCTGTGTCGTCGCTCGGATTCAAAGCGTTGTATCTGTTCTCTTGCACTATTTATTCTGTAACAGTGATATCAGTGGGTCAATAAAATGTTTTTCATGATAGAATAATGAGCTATTTTTCTTTGAGTATAAAATCTCTAACCAGGGAATAGTCATTGTGAAAGCAGTGATTGTGCAGAGCTGTGCACATTGTGTGCATGTAGGCCAGACTTTCCCCGATCGACTTATCCGAAACAGGTTCTTTTTATCTTCAACCTGAATCGTCATGACTCATCTCCGCTTTCTGCTGTAGCGCTCTATTTGTGATGATGTGTCCGTTAGACAGAGGAAATGAAGCTGTACCTCTGCGGCCATCAGCACTTCACATATGAGTCAACTCCTTACGATTGTGCTGGCATTAGTGTTAACAGATTTCACTGCACTGCTTGTCATCAAAGAAAGGAGAGAGGATGTGAAGTGTCACTTACAGGGGGTTTGTGGGACACATAAAAAACTTCCCCTGTAGTTATAACACTGAGCAAAGGATCCAGATGCTTGAAATTGACATAATTAAAGGGCCAATTTAGCCACTTAAACTTCAATTTCTCTTTAAAGTCTCACTCACGTCACCTTTAGTATCAATGTTTGTTTTGAATCTAGTTTGAATCTATGTTGAGCCAAGCTTGCATCCCTCTGCTGCCATATTCTCTATTGTCTTCCTCTTGTTTTTCAAGCAGCAGGAGAGTGCATGCTGTCATTAAAGGAAAAAAACCTTTGCTGTACTTAAAGTAGTGAAAACAAGGATCATAATTCGAAATGTCCTTGTGAAACGGGACATCTGTGTTCCAGACAGTCCCGTGGTCGGTTTGCCAACCGCTCTGCTGAGGGTCAGCGGGGCAAAGGGGATTACTGTGAGGCAATCTGGATGTTCACGAGTATTTCATTTGGGTTCCAATATACGCTGAGTACTGAGCCCAAAATAAAACCACTCTTTGCTCAGAGAAAAGCAGCTTTTATGCATAGTGAAAGATGACACCCTTGTCCTGCAGAGCACCTTTTGAAGGCCTGGGTGTGGTGGTGGGAGAGGGTTAGTGCTCAGCGGTTCAGTTTTCTTTAACCCATCAGCCATTGTCTCCCTGACTGGCGGCCTGTGTGTTTGATTTCCCTTTTGATCCGACCACGTCTGATGCCTTCGGCCCAATGACCCATGCTGTCTGTTTGGGGAGCGTGACACTGGCTCAGAGCTAAATCAACCTTTTGTCCGGGTTACAAGTCTCCCTGCTTGACAGCACACAGGACTCGGGCTCAGACTGGAGCTTTGAGAAACTGAGAGTGAGAGCGGCTGGAAGCAGGTGCTGCTGGAGGCTCGAGGTGGCAGTTCCTCATGCATTGCTGATTTCTGACAGACCAGAAATCGAATTGCTGCGACTGCAGAAAGGGGAAGGGACTGTTTGAAGGGGGAAAACAAGAAAAGAGATTAAACATCCTCCTTCTTTTGATTTTCAAAACAGCAGACCACCCTTTCTGCAGAAAAGGAGAGCAGACGTTAAAAGAGGTGAACAGGAAAGAGTGTCTGTGAGGCGGTGATCTGCACAGGTCCACCACAGACGTCACATGACGTGGATTTCCGCTGTGACACATTTTGTAGCGCAGCAGGGCCGGGCCTCACAGTCACTGAAGAGCTGCCGCAGCAGGGCATGATGGTGCTTTGAGGACTACTCTACCATGCAGTCCACCATGAATTTCAATGGACTCCAACGGCAGGCGAGCCAAGACAATTACATTGTGGATAATACTCTGAGGAAGAAGTGCTCCCTGTGGTACCGGCGCTCACTGAGGGGAGACAGAGACAGACCCCGGCAGAGCACAGGCTCTCTGCGCAAGGTGAGACAAGAATTCAAGTGTGAGACAGAGCTGAGCAGACATGCTTCTGCAAGTGAACTCACTAATATTAAATTTAGATCAGAGCTGCGGTTCTTTTTTTATTGTTGTAAAATGAGAAGCAGTTAATTTGCTTCATACAGCAGCTCCCTGCAACTGGGAAAAAGCCTTCCAACTATTTTAATCTTTTGCTTTACGTAACTCATAATATGTAACACTATAGGATCAACGTGTTCACACACAGTTTCCTGACAGGTGTAACCTTAAATCACTTTCATTGTTTTAAAGAGGAACTCTGCATTTCTCCTTTTGCAGCCCAAACAAACCCAACGAAACTCTCTGGTGGATTACTCTGACCCACAAAGGTAAATATACACAAATCTGATGTGCAATTAATCCTAAAATAGACCTCCACCTTTATGCTTTTGCACTTCATAGACTCAACATTGCATGCATCATTTTTGCAAGATATATTGAAAGAAAAAGTAGTTCCTAGAATCCTTATTTTCTCTGATTTTGCGTGTGTCTTTTGCACACAGGACCACAATCATCCTGGAGAAGCAAGACAATGAAACATTTGGCTTTGAAATTCAGGTAAGCCTTGTTACACTTTATCATTATCAATATGAAGTACACATGTATGCATTGTTATCTCTACTTCTTGAGTAATTCTTCTCCATGCTTAACAAAGTACTGCTTTTGCAGCTTTCTTCACAAACGTGTCTATTTCCTTGCAGACTTACGGCCTGCAGCTGAGGGACAGCTCTGCAGTGGAGATGTGCACGTTTGTGCGGAAGGTGCAGGAGGACAGCGCTGCTGAGAGTGCTGGTCTAACCGCAGGTGAGCCTATAGCCTTTTTACACACGTACCAAACCACCTGACCTTATTCCACCTTTCTGTTGTACATAGACTGACAGTTACACCTCTCAGCACATGTTGACGCTGTGATCCGCCTACACCCATACTGATGCACCTATACAACAGAAGAGCCGAGTTGACTTCTTGTAAATGCTAAGTTTCTGTTTTTGCATGTGTTATAGGAGATGTTATCATCACTATTAACGGGGTCAGCATTGAGGGATCCTCCCATGAGCGCATCCTCGACCTGATAAGAGAATCAAACAACAGTCTGAAGTGAGTCATGGTACTTTAACAGAGAGTAAATAAATCAATTGCACAGAAATGAAGTGCTGTTATACAGCTCCTTGCATAAGTAAACAGCACCTTAGACTTTCCCACATTTAACAGTGTTACAACCTGGCATTCAAATGTGCAATCTATAAAGCAGACATCTCGTGGATGCACAAGTCAACCTGAGGTCAACTGGTTGCACTTGATCTTAGTAAGAGGGTGTTGAATACTCACGCAAGGTACTTTGTTTTCTGGTGATGTGTGTGTAATCGGGTTAACATGTGTTTGCAGGATGGAGACTGTCTGTGGAAACAAAGTGAAGCAGATCGAGCTGGAGAAGAAGATGGACCAGCTCAAGGTGTGTTTACTTTTGCATCTCTGTGGTTGCATGAAGCAGACTTCCACTACCTGTCACTACATCACACAAACCCAGCCGGTATAATAATAACAGAGCAACACATCAACAGTGTAATGACGCACAACCTGACCTGCTTCGATGTTCTCATGCAGAAATGTAAATGTTCTGAAAGCATATGTTTTTCACTGGAAATAAAACAGTTTTTTTTTTTGCCCGTACAGCAAAAGCTTCGTGAGAAACTGGTGGAGCTGCAAGCGCTTACATTACAGGAAAAACACTTGATGCGAGGTGAGAGCGTGCTCAGCTGTCAAACCACAGCACTTCCTTTCTCACAACTATTGTCCCCCCTCTAAAGCTGCCCTGTTTGAGAAATGAAGCGTTAACTCCAGATAAAGAGGATGAAGGACTTCCCCAGAGGGTTGAACATCGAAGATGCTGACGAACGTCCTGTTGCAAACTCTCATCACACAACTTATTTATGTTTTCAGGTAACATGAACAGCAGCAGCCTGCAGCTCTCGATGGACTGTGCAGCCATCCTGAGCTCCCCTACAAGCCGCTTTGGCCGCCGCTTTTCTAGTGACAGCAGCTTCAGGAGCAGCATGACTGACGACAGTGACCAGACCAGTGTGTTTGGGGACCTGAACTCTCCCGGCCCATGCAGTGCAGCCAGCACCGCAAGCGACAGCTGCTTCTTCTCCAGAGATTTTCCCTCGCAGGACAGCTCCAACAGGTTTTCATCCAGCTCCAGCAATCATCGCCACCATCCACCCCTCTCTCGCTCCAGCAGCTCCAGTTTGGCCTCCAGCAACAGCTCCCTCTCGCCTGCCTGGGAGGAAACAAGGATCTCCTCCTTGTTTGGTACCCTGCCCCGTAAAGGCAGGAAAGCCAATGTCCGCAAACACATCTTCAAGTTGCTTCCTGGACTGCAGCGATCAGTTGAGGAGGACGAGACGAACACTCAGTGACATGTTGATCTCATGCTCCCTGTGTCTACTTGATACTAAGGTCTTACAAAGTTTCTCATGCAAGTTGCAGAAAGACAGAGACACTCCGAATGAAGTGCTTTTACCTTTTATGAATGATAACAAGTGTTGGTCTTTATGGGAACACAAAGAGGATGGACTTTGGGGCACTTGGCAATTTGACCAATAGGATCCAGAGCCTATAAGGTCAGCCAGGGCTCACTGTTGGTATAAAAGCATTATAAAAATGTAACATGATTTTCTTTTCAGTTTTTAAATGAATGTATGCATAAAGATTGTAACGTATGAGATAAAAAAGGAGTATTTTTATAGCTTAAATACAAAACTGAAAGAGTGTGATCAGCATTAATCGTGTCATGACCTGCAGTAGCTGTCAGATGAACATTTAAATAGTGTTAGTGTCACGTTCAGGTGCAACCAAGCAAAACCAGCCCTCCTCTCAGTATAGATATCTGTTCAAAACAGGATGTGGGTACGAGAGGTACTACGGTCTTCCATTCCAAAGTAACGCTCAGGCTGTTTATTCAGAAACACTGAAACTATTTTGTTTAATCTGAATGTTCTGGATGTTTGTGTTTCACTAGGAAGAAAGTGCAACTACTCATACTTATTTTTTTGTATAAAATGCAAAGACTTTTTAAAAAACATAATAAACTTGTGAAGTACAAACCTCCAAGTGTTTTTCTTCAGGTACCAGATAGTAACGCACACACTCATTCTGAAGCTGCTGTTTCTGCATAAACGGTGTGACTCATTACAAGGTTAGATACGCTGAAGATTGATGATGCAGGTAGCACACAAAATTGACCCACAAGCAGAAATAAATGTGTTGGGTAAATGTGACTTAGTTGAAGCTGTAAGAGTTAAGAACTGAAAGCCCACACATTTCCTGTAATAAGTCTCACTTCTCTGGTTTCCTGTCGTTACTGCTAAAGAGAGAGAGAGAGAGCTACACTGGGGCGTTGTCACATTACGATAAATTGAACCGTTTTCTAGCACTTGATGGTCAATATTTACAAGAATGATGATGAACTTTATTTTAATGCTGGAAAACAGAAGAAGTGACAAAAACAATCACCATCTCTATTTTTATATTGTGCCATGAGAAAGGGCGTTAATTGCTTCAGTGGGTCCTTTTCGAGGAACAGATTCTTTCAGAAGAAAAGTTGTATAGTGATAAAAAATATTTTTAGAAAATAAAAGTACAATATGAAGTTATTTGAAATCCCTACTACCAGTGTTTTTATCAGCAACATGATGTCCTCCGTCATATTTATAGGTGTCATACTATATTAGATTATTAATAGTGATGCATTCATGTGTAAGTATCATATAACTAGAGTAGCCTTTGGAGATGGTGTTTGTTCTGTCTAGTGTTTCCCAACCTAGGGTTCAGGTACTGAATCTGATGGGTCGGGATCAATTCGCAAACTGAAGCCAATGTAGAAGTGCCAAAAACTGTAGTTCCTCCAGTGTCCACTTGAGGCTGGCTCCAATAAGCGAGTCAATCCCCATCGGGCCCCGTGTTAAAATGCTGAACTTTACAGTAGAATTAAACATGTCTACAGCCTGGAACGAAAAACAGTTTTAGCCTTGACAGCTAATTTCTCTGTTTATTAGAGAAAATTAGGGGCGTGTCTGCTTTGACAGGATGGTGGAGTTTGTGGCCTTTTTGGGGATATTTTAGGGAATTTATCGGATAAATGTGTGCTGTGCGTTTAATTGTACGAGCTAGCTAGTGAGTTAGCTTTGTTGGACAAGCTATCTGAGCTTTTTTATGTAAAAAAAGTCCGGTCAGTTACAATACTGTAGTGAACTATCTAATTATCATATCTAATATAATTATATTATAATTATTATTATATATCTAATTAGCCAGCTAATAAATAAGCCTTATCATAGTCTGTGAAGCTTTGATAACTTGGCTTTTGCTAACCATGTTGATGGACATAATGGCGAACTCGACGCTCCAAAATGGCAAACCAAAAACCATGGGGCTATGTCCACTTTTATTAAGAGGACAGCGAAAATTATGATTTATGTTTTTTTTACATATTTATACCTTTTGTCCAATCGTTGCTTTTTTGGGGGGAAGATACTGAAGAGTTCTTCTATCTAGTGCAGTTATGTAAACCAGGTTTAGTGGAGAGGAGTTCACAGTCTGGCTGCACGGTGGTACAGTGGTTAGCCCTGTCGCACCACAGCTAGAAGGTTCCTGGTTCGAATCCCGATTCGGATGTAGGGGGCCTTTCTGTGTGGAGTTTGCATGTCCAGTGTCAATATGCCCCTCGTGCATGAGTGGGTTCTCTCCGGCTTCCTCCCATGGTCCAAAGAAATGCTCGTTAGGTAAACTGGCCATAGCTGAGTGTAAGCGTGAAAGGTTGTCAGCCCTGTGATTGACTGTTGATCAGTCCAGGGTGTACCCCACCTCTCGCCTAATGACAGCTAGGATAGTCTCCAGCCCACCACAACCCTGAACAGGATAAGCGTTAAGGATGTTCATAACACAAACACCTGAAACATGACAAAGCGCCCCAACTAGCCAAAAATGTCTGGAGCTACTTGTTTCTTGTAGGCTGTTTTAATAGACAGTAGCAGGAAAGAAAAAATAGAACATCTTTTTTTCAATGAAACATGAATTGAAAGTAAAACTGCTTTAAAAGGTAAGAAGTGAACAAACAATGTAAATTCCACTGGTGTAATTTTAAAGCCTCGTTGCTATGATGTGTGTGGAACATACTGTAGTTGTATCAACAAATCAGAAGCCCAACTTAAGATATAAAGGACATTTTATGCTCTTATAACTCAAGACATAATATGGCTAAGCTCCAGCACGTGCAAGAACACAGTTATGTTCATGACAGGGGTGCAGAGAGCCTATAGCAGAATGTTAATCCAGACTGTAAACCTTACAGAATGAAGGTGGTCACCCAGCAGAGATTATTTAAGAGTACAATCACTACATGTGCAGAGGCCAGAGACACAAAGAGTCTCTGTTAGGGCCACAACAAAACCCCCGTTCTTCTGTGTTTTGACACGTACTCAGACTTACATGGCACTAGCGCTAGAGAGCACGCTAGAGAGCTGGAACCAGCACTGCTGACTGAGGGCGGTATGTGCTCCTTCTCTACTTTTTGACAATGTTGGACAAGAAGAGGGGAGTATTTTTAAAGACCTGAACAGACAATGCGACGAAAGTCTTACAATTTGATTCAACAAATAATCTGCAAAAAAGACGATTTGGATTTTTGATTTCATAGGAGAAGAGAAAAAAAAAGAGATGGAGATTGACATGAGCACCGCTCCTCCAAAGCCCCCCAGGCTCCCAGTAGAGGAACATGCACTTGCGGCGTCCCACGTACTGGACATCATAGGAGGGATCACTTATGACGCTCTGAAGAAACTGGAGGAACCTGAAGAAAGAGACGTGTGGTTGATGGAGGAGGGAGATGACTCTGTGTTCTACAGTGACGAAGAGCAACCTCAAGAGGACATAAAAGCTTGTGATCTCGGTGCCAACAAGTCCAGGCAAACCGTCAACAGTGTAGCAGCTGATGAACCAATCCAGCAGAGGGAGGATCCAGGAGAAGAATCCATTATCGACAGAGATCATTTAGAGATGCAGAAGGAAACGACTCTGCAGGTCAGTCTGACTGGGGAAGAAGAGGAACAGGAGGCGCTCCAGAAAACAGAACCTGTGGATCAGTCAGATCCTGCAGATCCAGAAGCAGAAAATCAAGAGAAGTTGGCGAGCACCTGTGAAGAATCTCAGCCTATAAACTGCACAGCTGCAGACATGCAAACACAGCCCCAGGGTATTAAGTCTGCAGAGAAAGGTAAGAGGAATTGCATATAACTGCGCAATGAAGTAGATTAGATTGAGAGGAATGCAAAACAGACTTTCCCCTTATCTTTTTCTTTCCAGTAAATCCCCCAGCTGTGACGGAAGTTGTTCCAGATACACAGACTCCAAACTTTGAACCCTTTGATGTAACTAATGAGAAGAGTTCTCCAAGTCTGAGCAGGGAGGCAGGAGTCCCAGAGCAGATGTCTAGTGCTGAAGATCAGTTATCAAGCGACAGGCAGCAGCATCAGGTGGACCAAAAGGAGACGGAGCAGGACCTCAACATCCACGCTCCTGAGGGGTTTCATCAGAACCCGAACCCGGGCTACGCCTCCCTGCGTCTGACGAAGAAATCCGGTGGCGAGAAATCCTTCGACCATCTCTCTTCGGCCAAATACAGCACGGTGTCCTACCGCAGGATCAGCAGAGGCAACACGCGCAAGAAGATAGAGGAGTTTGAGTACATGATGATGAATTTGTAAGATTGTTTCAATGCCTTTTTCGTCAGTAACAACAACAAAAAATACAGTATCAAAGATTGTCTTATTACACATTAATGCCATGTGGTACACAGTTTAAGTATTCACTTGATCTAAGATCTGCTTCTAGCCCACACTGAAGAGTGTTATATATATCTGTCGTGTCGTATCAGAGAGAAGTGTCTAACAACCATCTGCTAAATAAAAGGCACTTTATATTTTCATTTTATGGTCTAAGGATGAGTCTTGTTATGTAAGGCAGGTATTTGAACAGCAGATTAAATAAATAAGAAGCTCAGGGCTTTATAATCCTCCTGCCTATAATAACTAAGCTGCCGTTAGGTATTAGAGCATCAGTATCTTAACCTCTGGCGTGAGGGGATGCATTTTCCTGTGATTAACTACTTACGCGTCTTAATGGCTGCTGAATATGAAGGAAATAAAAGTTACATGATATTAAATTGTGATCGTCATTATTTTAATTTCTTAAGAAAATGCAGTTCCATCAATGTGTGGTTAAAGAGTTGGAAAACAGGTTACAAAATCATGAAATCACAGCACAGGTGTGAGGAGTGTTTTGAACCAACACTTCCCTCTAGTGACAAAAAGGAATCCATACAAACCTTCACCTTAATAACGCAGTTTGTAAAAACCAGAGAAGCAGCTGTTCACCCAAGTTACTCATCGAACAAAAAGTACAAGACATCAAGAAACAAATCGATCAATGTGACATCACATGCACTCATTATTAAATCCCAGCACAGAAAATACAAAACAGTCACTTTTTTTTTACATCTCAAATCAACAAGGCACTCTTTATCTTTGGCTGTATTACAATATGTTGTGCTCAAGACTGTATTCTCTTTGACATTCACTTTAAGTACGGATGCACGATATTGGATTTTTTTGCCAATATCCGATATGCCGATATTTTCCAACCCTTTTTGCCGATTTCAATACTGATATATTAGGCACATGTTTTTTACCACCTAATTGCAGAGAACATCAAATCCCCCCTGTAGTGGAATTGATATCATGCCTGCTTTTATTGTAGTGGCTAAAAACTGCCATACCGTAGACATCTTGCACCCTTCTTCACACTCGATGGAAGAGGCGTTGTACAAAAGGTCCCGTGTCTGATCACTCACGTTTCTGAGCGCACCTGAATGCAGCATCCCTCCGAAACACGGCAGTGAGGGAGACATGCCCGGACTTGTTTACTGCACCTACTACGGAGACATCAGTGATTGCCAACGGACTTTTTTTTATCATGTGTGCGTCCATGAATATGTAAGTTAGTTTTGAACTGATGTTAATGTTACACTCTGTTAGCATCGGCATTGTTAAGTCTGGTAAAATGATGAGAATGTGAGCTAACTGTTAGCAAGTTAAGAGTTGTGAAAGTTGTTTAACTTCTATTCACTGGCTCGAGTTTCTGTGACTTTTAAGTCTTTATTTGTATATTGTTGAAAACTTTGCGCAGACAGTGCGTGCTTACACTCGTGCCGAGTTATTGTCGTAGCATTAGGTCAAGCTTTTTTAGGGAATCATCGAGCACAATCGAGGCATAATTAGTGTTAAAAAGTGTTGTTTTATCGGCGGAAAACATCGGCAGAAAAATGACATATTGATGCCAACATCAAGTCATAATGTGCAGATATCGATAACGTGCCGATAATATCGTGCATCCCTAACTTAAAGTCCTTTATTCCCCCCCCCCAAAATACCAGTGTAGATCATCCTTTCTAAAATTATCAAACGCAGTTCAAAACTTCATAAAAGGAAAAAAGATGCTCTACTTCCTCAAACACTGGTGTTTAAATTCAACATCAGTCCATGCTGATATAGTAACAGGACATTAGAAACATTGCACATCCCCACACTCACACATTATACTGGCACAAAGCTCTTCCCACCTGCTCTGGACAGTCATGTGTTTCTGGACCACATACCATACTGTAGTCCTTAATGGTGCATGTTTGCATTTCAAACTCATTTCAGTCTCATCAGTGAGCGTTGTAGTGTGTGAACTGCCACTTCTGGTAGAAGTTGCGGGAATCACACGGGTTGAGGTCAACAGATTCATTATGAGGGTCCGCCTCCAGGCACATGTGGAGCGAGACATACTCTGCTATGAGGTGATCCGCCTTGAAAAGCACAAAACAGGAAATGTAATCAACTAACAAAGCTGCAAACACACCTCAATTTTACTACGCCCATTTTCAACCGACAGAATTTGAAGCAGGTTGTTTGAATTATGTCCTGGAGACACACAACTTCTAAAATTATAGAGCTGACGAGGAAAGAAAAACAAAGACAGCACACAAAGAAAACAACACACCCAAGGTCAACGTACCAGAGAGGTGGAGGATTTGTAGAACCAGTGGAGCTCAGGCTTGGTGTTGTCACAGGGTTGTAAAGCAAAGCCTTGGCCCTTGCCTTTCGCTGCGACGCATTGGTCGTTCTGGCGAAGGAGCCTTAACCAGGTGTAATTAAAGTGCTGACTCTGAATACCGGAGAGAGAGAGAAGAGTGACAAGGATGTAATTATGCTCCATGAAAACGTAAAGATTTTGATAGATTGCTCGGTGGGGCTGCTCAGAATCCAGAAGGAGCACATTCAGAAAGTTTTGGCCTCGTCTTGGACACCACCCTTGTTTATCATGGCTTTGGTCCTGAGTGCACTTCCTGATCTACTGTAGGTCTATTCCTGGATATTTCTGTTATGTTCCCCCATACTTACAACAGTTACAAGGCCAACATTACAAAAAATGTGCACATAAAAATAAGAAATTATCTGTTAAAAGGTGTGATAAGTAGGATTTTCCAAGTAAAATAAAATGTAGACTTTTACAAATATGATATAATATAAATCATCACTTATGGGCCTCTATACATGTGTGTTGGTGAGTGTGTGTGCAGACCCTTCCCTCTGCATCTATTCTGTTGTTTTACTTTGCACGGGACGTTTTCAGGAGGGGCGCTGTTGTGGTTCCCTGAGCCAATCACAGCGTATAGGTGAGTGTGGGAGTGGTTCAAATTAGCAACCGGGCCGCATTCAGACCGGCGAACATGGAGAAAGAGCGATGCAGAGTTGGCCTTCTTTCTGTTGGACAGGTAGGTGTCTCAAACCGGGTAGGACAAGCTAACCAGAGGTTAGCATGCTAGTGCAAAGCTGCAAAACCACAGTGCTGTCAGTGTTAGCTCGGCAGGGTGGGCGTGTTCTCGCATGAGAGAGTGAGAGTGAGCTTCTGGTGACGAAGAGCCCAGGAGGAGGGGCCCAGTTTGAATGTGTTGTTGACAAAATGCAAGAAAAAATCCTACTTATTATACCTTTAAATATATAAAGACGCCTACCTGGTGGCTAGAGTCACATATCTCAAACACAGGAGAGCCGTCCTGCAGAGAGAGACATCTTCTTAAGCCCTGATTAAAGAGCTACAAGGGAAAAAGAGAATAAAAATATTACAGAAGAGAATCCTGCAAACATCTTTCTACTTATTGAGAGCTGCATAGAAAAATAGGCTTTGTTGCTTTTTTCTCATTTCCTTCAATGAATCTTTATAGAACGCTGTCACAGGCTTCTTTGTTCCAAAGGCGCACAATCACACTCTCTGTTTGGGACGGTTGTGTTAAGACGTTCTCAGCAGAGACAACAATAGCTTCATAGACTGGAAGCATAACAAGCCGCTCCTATTAAGGGATCTTTTTGGGAAATGTAAACAAGCTTTTTAATCTACATACCAGGCCCTCAGCTTTGACTAAAGGAGCCTCCATATCAGGATACACGTTGTCCAGGTACCACTTGAAGCTCTTGCATTTGAGCTTCTTCCTCAGCTCGATCTGCTCAGTGAGGTTGCCGATATCGCTTTTATCCAGCAGGTGCTGGTAGCCGTGGCTGTAGAAAAGGTCCTTGTACTCATCCAGCCACACCTCCGCAACCCTCGCCAGGTTACGCTCCACTGTCTTCTGCCTGTCTTTGGGGAATTTGTAAGGATTCTGTCCTCTGAAGATGTGTCCCACGCGAGAGCAGGGGATGATCTCGATTTCCCCTCCACACATCCAGATCTATTCATACGGGGACACGCAGGAGTCATGTGAGAGAAGTTCTTCAGAGTTCAAACACCTACTGTGCAGCCAGTAATTCTGTATGAGAGGAGGGTCATACCTTAAATGAGATCTCCATGTTCTCCCCGCCCCACACATCCAAACCAGGATCATAGGAGCCGAGCTCATAGAAGTATTTTTTGCTTATGGAGAAAAGGCCTCCAGCCATAACTGGACATCTGTGAGATGTAATACATTTATATTAATGCAGCAGAAATAATAGGAAAATATGATCATTAAAAGTGACTGTTCAAACCTGATGGGATCTGAGATGGTCATGTTATGCTTCTTAATGTACTCCTCTGGTAATGGGCTCCAGCCAAACACTAACGGCCATTTGAAAATACCTCTTTGGAAGTTGTCAACCAGCATATAGCTGAGGAGAAAGAAGCCACAGTAAGCATTCAGCTGTACTATATAAGACATGATTACAACACATGTTGCTCAAACATGGCAGCGTCTTGTCACCTCATGTCCTTATCACTGATGACTTCGATAACAGGACAGGGCACCTTCCTGTGATCCAGATAGACCCTCTCCAGCAGCGGCTCCAGCCAGCCCACGTTACACTCGATGTGGGAGTCAAGGAAGGTGAGGACTTCACCTGTTAGAGGAGAGCAAACATCCTGTTGCAGTTAAACAAATATGCCCATCTGCATGATAACAATGCAAGCCTTAAAGCACGTATCAGGAGTTCTTGAGTATGAGTATGTAAATGTCATGCATTACAGTATGTTGTAGCATCTTAAATGCTTTCATCTGTGTCTGTTTGTGGTTTCAGCTACAGAGATGACTCCACCTAACACAAGGTGTCAGACAGAGAACATTACACCTTTATTGTGTGCATTTTGCCTGTTCTAACTGTACAGCAAACAAATGTTCTAACTTATTAAACTGTCTTTAAATAATGTTTAAACCTACAAGGGTTGAAAAAACATGGCCTGTAACTGTATTTATTTTTGGACTGTGTCTCTATCCATGTCATATTGACGGGCAGGATATAATACTCCACATAGTTAAAAGCTTGTGCAGCAAGAAAAACCACATTGCACATTAGAGTGTTGAAATCTCAATGCACTACTCAAACACAATTATAAAACCTACCTGCATTTTGAATAACAGGGCTAACTGACTCATCGGGAGGTGTAGTATGAACACAGCACCAGCCTCGAAATGTACCAATCCCCGCAGGCAAGCACATGCTCGTGTTTTCAGCGCAACACTCACAATTCCAAAGTGTGACCACAAGATTTCACACGTTCATCTTAGCGTGGGACATACCGCCTTATCTATGCCTTCATTACCTTAACACATACGTACACTTTAAAAGACATTTATGGTTACCTTTGGCTGCAGCAGCTCCAGCCAGCCGGGCCCTGATCAGACCCTGCCGCTCCTTCAGACGAATGATTCGCACTTTGGGGAACTGCAACATGTACTTATCCAGCTTCTCTTTCAGGTACTCTGTCGGAACAAAGCATTACTCGTGATTTCACAGCGTACAAAGTTTAGTAACTCTGATGTACCCATTAACTGACATACTTTATTTTGAAGTCATGATATTATGTCCAATAACTGAGGACAGTTGCAGCTGAGTGTTTTAAATACAGTTCGTGTGATGAATCGGCGCTCTGAAGATACCAGCTTAGGAAAGAGCATTCAGCTTTAGCTGATTAGAAACAACAAATAGATTAGAGAAATAGCAAATATTGGTTAAAGGTCAGGAGTGTTCACCTTTAAGCAGTTTGCTTATGGAAAAGCACTGCCAGATTTAGGATCAATATCTTGTTTAGTGTATGATATCTTTTTTATCACAGCTCCTTCATTTTTAATAGCCACATTTTAAGGACAGTTCTCAAACATGTGTTAATGTTATATCTTTATATATGTATATAACTTTGTAAAGATATATAAATATACATATATACCGAAATCCATTTCATATAATATATATGATGAAAGGAGTCAATGAAGGGATTTAAAGACCAGCTGTTTTAAGACATATAAGATGCTCTGCTTGAAATAATAAATAGTGTATGATATGTTTTTACTGCAAAGTATGTTTAATTACCTTGTAAAAATCCTCCCAAAACATCTCCTCCTTCTCCCTCATTAAACAATCCTGAATCTGCACAGTCCCCGCCCACTATCCAGATTTCCAACCGCCCCCTCCGTAGCGAAAACAAAACACATCTCTGCCATCGTTTAGTGGCAACTTGTTGAAACTTAGCTAGCTTGAAATTTAGTTATTAGTAGTAGTAACGTTAACGTTAGTAGTCGGTTACAGACGTTACACGACGGTTACAGCTGGCTCGCGCATCGCCATGGTGGTTGCTACAGGTTGCACGCAATGATATGCATAGCGTCACCCCATCCATTAACAGGATTGGCTCCTTAGGTTTGTGACAGCTCAAACCTGCCAATTTGAAAACGTGTTGTTCAGCCTGTCCTTGGTACACTGCAGTTTAAAAGCAGACAGGCCCAACCATGGAGATGACTGCTTATGTTGTCCCTGATATGTCTTGTAGCACATGAACAACACCACATGGAGATGTTTACAAGGTCAAACACTTGATTTTCACCAGAGGGGGTCTTTAATGTTTACAAAATGTGCATTCATTTTATAAGATGAAATAAAATAATCTGCATTGTTATAAAATCAGAAGACTAAGGTGTTATTATCAGACTGGTATCATTAGTAATACTGTCAATATTAGGTAGCTGACAAGTGTTGCAAGCATCAAGTGCACATAGTGCTATTAGCTGTCATTAACAGCAGTTCCCGGTGCTTTAGCTGGCACTTTTTGCCCCCCCTGTAGAGACCCATTCAAGGTAACAAGCTCTACCTGTAAAACATTCGGGACACAGTTACCTTTGGTGCTGAAATCATCCACCAGAATGATCTCTTTGAGCAGGTGTGGTGGAGATCTGTTGAGCACACTGTGCACGGAGCGGAGCAGCGTGGACCACACTTCATCCACGAAGCAGAAAATCACACTGGTGGACGGCAAGTCATCATGGACAAGCTTCCTGGAACAACTGGAAAACAAAGCAAACTAATTTAAAGACACATTCAGCTTGGCTTTCACAGCAGTATGAGAAGTAAAATGTGCAGAAGACGACTCACTCCCTAGGCCTGGTGTCCGGGATGGCTCGGTCCACCGGGATCTGGTCGCTCAGGTAGACGTTAAAATGCCCTTCGTTCCATCTCTTCCTCACTTCAAAGTTTTCGTCACTGGCGACATTTGCTGCCTGACCGAACTGGCCCACTGCGTTGACATCTCTGGGAACATTAGTCGCATCCAGAGAGAGCACTTTGTGGACACCTGACTTTCTGACGGCATTGGCTTTTTCTTTGGAGTCCTTTCCTGCTTTGAGCTTGATGGCAGGTTTCAGGATGCCCTTCACTGCGTTCTGATTACTCTCAGCCTTCCCATGAACCTGTTTGTCCTCTTTTTTAATATTGACCTCCCTTCCTTTTATGTCCTTGTTTTGAGGTTTAGATGTTGCTTTCATAGGGTGTAACTTCTCCGCCTTATGCTTACTCGCTTTTTTTCCGAACTCGTGCTTAGGTTCTTCTTTGACTTCTTTTTCTTGTTTCTTTGAATCAACCTTTTTTGGAGCTTTTGTTTCAGCATCTTCAGCTTTTATGGGTTCCCTCTCTAGGAATGGTAGAGGAGGATGTTTTTTTCCCTGAACACCAGGTGGCACTTGGATTTTATTGGACGCTACGACTTTATTGGAGCCATCTAGACTTTTCTCCAATTTTGCCCCATTTAGATCCAAGTCAACAGCTTTTTTCTTGGCAGGATCACCCTGCTTTGGTGTGGCATTTTTTGCCCCGGCTCCTTCTTTATGTTCATTACCAACATGTTTAGGATGAAGAAGGGCATCTCCTTGATGGTGCAAAGAGTTCATCTTTTTATCCCCCAATAATTGGTCCCGTTTTTTGCCCCCCTGTCTGTACACATGGGCTAGTTTGATGCTTGAATTGAGTGGTTCTGTCCCAGCATGTTCAGCAGCCAAGTCCACCCTCTGAACTGGGTGTTTAAAGCCCCTTTTCATCAGCTGTGTCACCCTGGACTGCTGTTTGAAAAGCTGCCTTTCTTTTATCACTTCTTCCTTCAGTAGCTGACTGTTCACATCGTTTAGTGATATGCGGAGAGCAGCCATGTCCAACAGCAGCCAAATGACAGAGGCAATGAACACAAATCCGAGTATCCTCCCACTCCCCCTTAAGTATCTCCTTACCTTCATCATTCTGGCGTTTTTAAATTGGAAATATTCACGTGTAACTACAAAAAATGTCAAAGTATCATAACGTGACAACGTGGCCCACCTCTGAGTCGTAGGAAAAGTTTTCTTTTCCTTGGAGAAGTTTGCTGCCTGCGTGGCATGCTAGCAGTATTACACGGAGCAGCAGCAGCAGCAGTGTTGTCAGTCAGGAACACAGTAGGGTCTGCCTCCTGTAGCCCACCACAGAGGTTACAATGCAAAGCTATTTTCCCATACCGACCGTACAGCTCCCGTCATCTCCAGCCCCCGGGGTACATTGTGTTTCAACCGCAAAATTCACCAAATTCTTAGCAGAAACTTCGCTAAAGTTGAAAGTTTCCTCCATTAATCCCGTCACCATAACTTTGACTGACACACGGCTTTGTATGAGGACGTAGCAACTAACTTCCACCTTGTCAGTGAACACTGATTGGACAGATTGAGAGGGAAGTTTCGGCCTACGCGGAGCAAACAGCAAGCCAGCCGGAGACAGCTGGAAAGGTACAGGAAGTGCAGGGTTTAAACTTCAAAATAAAGCACATTATGTAGAAAGTCAATTACGTAAAGATAAAATGTTTATTTTTCTATACACGAAACGTTCCAAAAATCAGGTTTCACCTTAAGGTCCACTAGGTAGCTACTCTGGAGCCTTCAATCATAGTTAATAAACTTTTACTAAATTGATGATTCTGCTCAATTGATTTCACAAGAGGAAAAAAAGAATCTTACTACTATAGGCGCTCTTTGACGCACCTGGTTTTTTAGTTAGTTATTTAGTTTATTTCATCGTGCCATGCACACAAAGGTGCCCAGCCTACATGGGTTTACAAGACACTACACACAAGACTAACAAGAGCAACCATAGAATGAGACCAAACAACCATCATTTTCCCCAAACATAACAACTTCAGCACTTCTTAAGCACAGACTGTGCCTTTTACTAAATTAAACATATAGCTTCCTACTCAGCCACCTGAAATACTTTATGTGTGAGGAGGTACTAAAGTCTGCTTTCATCAGACATAGAAAACAAATCAGGACAATCTGCAGACATTTTGCTGGAAAGGAGACATCTGATATTGTGATAAAAAGAACAGTAAGATAGAAGTGCATTTCATTTTCGACTTCTCCAAGATCACAGAGGGAACACTTTCTGTTCTCCTCTGGAAGAGAGTGGAAGCGATTATTAATAGAAAGTCATTTATTCCTCAGGCAATTGTCTAGCTCAAAACTAAGAAACTAGATTTTGATATTTTAATTGGTTACAGAATCAATGTGCAAGAAAGAGACTGTGGCTTTGGGAATATTAGCAGTTTCAATTAATTTTGTATTGCTTTGTGCTAGCTACTAAATGGACCATTTGAGATTGTTCAGTTGACTGCAGTTTCAGTGGTGAAGAATGAACAAAACCCCGTGTTTATTCTAATTTTAACAGTGCATAACATGTTTTATCAGTGATTTATACATTTCTAATCGTCTGTACTTGAATAATCCATGATATTCTTTTAAAATGTATTTGGAATTGGCTTTAATATTTTATTTGCTTTGTAAGCCATGCAAACGTGGCATAGTTTGATAATTTTAAAAATAAACTACATAGATAATCTTAAAATCTACATTTCCATAACACTTGGGCAAACTCCAGAATGAGTCAACGAATTACAATTGTCTTGTTACAACCAATTGTCTTTCATGAGAAATGTACTTTGTAGGTCTCAACCGGAAGTGATTTCTTAACTCAGCAACTTTACACCTCACGTTTACATTGGGAAAGTATAGACACCAGCCAGTAAGGTATACGTGAAGCTGGTTTGACAGTGACTGACATGGATTGAGCCCAAAATAACTGAATTGTTTGGTGTACTTTGTGTGAAGAAAAGTCGACGTCTGACGCCATAATATCTAACTGACGCTGATGTCACTTTCAGGGAAGCTTAACCTGCAGACAGGCACTGGAGTGGACACACCTGAGAATTTAAAAAATGTGGTTCAGCTTGTAATTGCTGTTATTAATGTGGAATGACGTCGTCAAACATATCTTACCCTGCTAAAAACAAGTGAGATAAATTTAAACGACTGTTTAAAATAACAGAGTGATCATTTTCTCCCTTTTACTAAGTGTTTTATTAAGTTGAGTAACAGTTTCTCTCAGGAGCGTTCTGTATTGCTCTTAATGAGTATATTTTTGGTTGGAGCTTTTATTACCATTTAAAAAAAACCCTTAATATTTAAATAAGATACTTTGTGTCCATCAAAGTCCCCTGAAAGCCCAAGGTGACTGCTTTTAAGCACCAGTGTGTAACATTTAAGGGGATATTTTGGCAGAAATTGGAATATAATGTTCATAAGTATGTTTTCATTAGTGTCTAATGACCTGAAAATATTAGAGCTGTTGTGTTTCTTACCCTATGAGCCCACTAAATGCTACTAAACCATTCACACTGCTCATTTAAATATCTAGGTTTGTCTCACCAACAAGCCCAAATCCCAAAACACTTAGTACTTTAAAACTCAACAGAGAAAAGCAGCAAATGATCTCGAAAACAGAGACTGGTTTTTAGTTTTGCTTAATAACATTTATCCAAATAAAAATTGGAGTTTTATGAGAATGATTGTAGCAAAATTTTCACATACCAAGCACACAACAGATTTACCAATGAACATCTTCATGCGATAACCAATATACTAAAACTACAGTATATCTAACATTTAACACACACACACACACACACATATGCCCAATCCCATTTGTAAAAGCGGTGTTACTGCAGCCATTAGGCAGTGATTAGTGAAGGCGACCACAGGTTTTCCTCTTCATCAGCAGGCCTCTCCTGGGACTCCCATTGGCTCCATCCAGCCTATTAACAGTCCCCAACATGAGGAGGGAGGGGAGTGGTACCTCCCATGGCGGCTGCCCTTAGCCGCACTACACACGCTTTCATTAGTGTGTTAGCTAAATGATTGGCCTCGGGATAGCCCCCGAGCCCTGCAATGCATGTGTTAGCTTATATGTTCCATCCACTGGGCAATTTATTCATTTATTCACCCAAGTCTGCATTCACGCTCATGATGGCATCATTTGGTAAATTTGATTGTGTTTTCTGTAAACTGAACGGGCACAGGGTTAGCTATATACTCAGTCAGCTCTGTCTTACCTGTGTTTCTCCTGAGAGAGTCAATCACTGGGTGTATTTACACAGGATTTCATAGTTACATTACCTGAGGTGAAACAGTGTGCAGACATAACGGTGTCTGTGCTGCTCTTACTTGTGTAATACGCTTTACAGCTGAAATAATTGGATTATTTATCCATGAGTCTACAATAATTTGCGTTATTGTTTGAGTAATTTTCCAAGACATTTCCTGCATTGTCTGTTAAATATCACTGTACACCGAACATATGTTGGTTTTGATATGTTGGTCTGACAAGACAACATACATTTTTTCACTATTTTATAACATTTCATTGGCAAACTTATAAATTTACAAGTCAAGAAAATAATCTGCAGTTTAACTTTTAATGAAAATGATTGTTAATTGCAGCCCTTTAGTGCACAGGACTGTTAATTGCTAATATTTGAAGTTCTGTAAATGTGCTGTAGTTAGCGCTGTCGCCTCACAGATAGAAGGTTCCTGGTTTGAAACCTGGTTCAGCCACCACTATTATATTGCCCGTAGGTGTGAATGTGAGCGTGAATTCTTGTCTGTCTCTATGTGAGTGACTAGCAACGTTTCCAGGGTGTAACCCTGCCATTGGGCGGGACAGGGCCAATGACAGGGCGACCCTAAACAGGATAGAGAATGGATGGATGGATATCTGTATAGTATTTATTTATTTTTTTTCAACATTATTTCTTTGGCTTTTTGCCTTTATTGGGTAGGATAGCTGAAGAGAGACAGGAAATGTGGGGAGTAGAGAGTGGGAGATGACATCCACTAAATGACCAGCAGACCGGGAGTCGAGCCTGCGATCAGTGCGTCGAGGAGCCTCTGTAGGGCTACATGGGGCGCCTGAGCTAAACCAGCGCCCCGGATATCTTCATATTCTAATGTGTTAATCAGCCAAAAGTGCATTGAGTTGATAAAGTTTGACCCATGCACCTTTTATGCTGTCTTCGCACCCTAAGCGAACCAGTCCGTTAGAGGTTCTCTTAAAGAAAATGTGTCTCTTATAGAGGCATGTCCAACTGAAAATCACTTCTGAAGATAAATAATCAAACCATATTGATCTTTAGGGGTGATATTATTTCACTCTAGGGTCACAAACTCCTCCGTACCGTCTTTGATTTAATCTGTCTCACTACCTTTAATAGTGCCTCTTGACCCTAATATGAAGGAGATAAAAAGAGGTAGCTAAAATGCTCCTCTCCATTAGCAACACTCTTGTCATTTACATATAAGTGCTCTGTGAATGAGCTCAGTCACTGTGTCTTTAAACACTTGCAGCTCCAGCAGTGTGAGTTTTGAGAGTGCTGAGTCACCCTGAGCAGAAAGTTCAGCACTAAATACAAGAAGCATGGAAAAATAATATCCTGCCTGTCACATCTGTAACATAATCTGTCGTGACGTGTCCCATCAGAGGGATTACACTAAATTAAAGCGAATGGAAATCTCGCATTGACACCGGCGTGTGTAAAAGCAGCCAAATGTACTTGTATGATATCTTTGGAGCATGTTAATTAGACCCTGGAATTAAAATGACAACAGTTGGTGTGTAATTTACATAGAGGTCATGTTGTGCTAATATGGCCCTCGTTGAAATAGACAGCCGGCAACAATATGGTTAAGTCTGACCCAGTGACATTTCCAGCTCCAAATTATGCACATTGTGTGAATTAAATTAATTAGAGAATTCATTAAGAAATATGGCTCGCGGAAACGAGTGTAATATTTAGTTATGTGATGTAATTTTCTTTCATTGTTAAAGATAATTTGTTTCATAACACTTCCTGCGGTAGTTTCCCCCCTGCGCTAACTATGATGTATGTAATTTGTTAGCCATTTAATTAATTATGATTAGAATTAGTGGATGTTGGGCTTGTTTTGACAGATGGTTCCCATCAGGGAGACCTTTGCACAATTAACTTATAATCAATTACATCCCATTTTTTCCTGTTTGTTACGTCCGGAAGTTTGTGTGGAAAATATCCAAAGCATATGCATCATAGGTCTGCTTTACTCTGAATGCATCAAATGAGCAATTAAGCATCATTTGTCCAATAACACAGAGCTGATAAACAACTTTGATTCATTTCATGCTTTGTGAGATACCTGCAAGCAAATTCATCTGATATTAATTGTTCCGTCGGGCTTCTTATGTCCTCCGTTTGATGTTTTAATGGGAGCTTATAATCATAAATGTTTCCTCCATTATATGAGATTACCATAAAATGCTTAATGATTGCCTTACTGCAGATCTTACTCTTTTCTCTTCTCTCTCGTTTCTGCCTCGTTTTTACTGTTAATATCATATCTTACATGCATTTTATCATTTCAAGGGCGTAATGCATGTAACAAAATATATGAGCGCACCTTTGTTGTTCTTGTTTTCATCCACAAGATGGAGCTTTAGTTCTGTTCCTGTTGAGCTCTAGCCGGTGGGATGCCGACGGTTTGGCCTTGTGGAAGAATCTGTAGCATGGATGCATGTTTCCTTCTGCAATATGTCCAAAAGTTAATAAAGGAATATTACAAATTTATATGTTGTAAGGGTTGATCTGACCTTTGAAATATAACCATGTTCAATGGGTATTAAAAGTTTGTGTAGAGCAATGATAATCATTGTTTTCTTTCATGGCGTTGTGATTAAAGTCAGGTGTTTTCAGTATTAGTATGGATGGATTGCAACAAATCCCAGGCTGTTTCTAATTCTGTAAAATATTCCCTTTTTTTTAGGTTATAAAAAAGTAGTTCCCAAGAGTTAAGGACGCAATAGCACCTTCTGCAGCGTAAAAATGTGTCTGACGTGACTTTGTCTCTGGTATTTTTAAAATCCACAGAAAAAAAAAAAAAAAGATATTGTTAGACATCTGAGATTTTGCTCTAGTCATTGTATGATTGTGTGTGAATAATATTGAAGAAGAAGAAATAAAAGGCTTCTACAGGTTTAAATCTGACAACCGTTGGTGTCTCTGCAAGACAAATAAGGCCTTAATTGAATTCATCCCTGTTTGAAATCCAAAGTAGGTTTTTTTTTTTTTTTTAAACACCCCTGTTTAAAAAGTCCACACCCTTTATCCTCCTTTTTTGTCCAGGTGACATGAAGGTGATACTGATTTGGCTCCCACTGCACATGACTTAATGTCTGACATAAAAAATAACTACATAATTTGTCTCAATCCAGAGGGCTGACTTGGCATGGACAGCAGCAGTCCTAAATGTCACCCTATAATGAGTTCTGGCCAAAGGTACACAGTTAGGACAGTGCCCGCTGGCACCTGGGATGCCCACTGGCTAGCTTTTTAGCCCACAGCCATTTGGACAACCCCGGTTTTCTTTGTGAACGCTGCCGTACGCCATCTGCATCCAAACAAAAAGTTTCAGTATTGTGAAGTTTCGGGAATGGAGTCACACAGGACAGACAAAAAGAGGGGGTTGGGTTATATTATAGAGGTAAAATAAAGCAAAATAATGATATATTGTCATGAAATACTATAAAAAAGTGAATAAACATGTTCAGAAAACCGCTTTAAATGGCTTTTAGAAGATAATGTACTGATGTCAAGGTCCAAAATGACTAAAAATATCATCTAATACTTTGAACCATTCTCAAACTTGTCGTCGTCTCAAAGGGAACGCAGGAAGACTTTGAGGAACTTGACTTCTTTTGTGCGGCTGCTATGAGACCTATTGGCAACACGCTGCGTTTATTATCTCACAAAGACGCCGGAGATGAGGGAACATTGTATCTAAATTAACTTTTTCTATTTCCCGGTGAATGAAATCAATTCCTTCCCTTTATGTTACTTTTCATCTGCCTTTTGTCTTGTTGCGGAATCTTTTCTCTTTCTCTCTCATTCATCTGTTTTGCCCTTTCCTTGATCTGATAGCATTAAACATATAATTAAGTCATAAAGGAGGGGACTGATGAGTGTAGCAGATGGTAATTGCGTCCTACATTTGAATGAAATGATATGCATTGCTACAATTTACAGCCTTTGCCTCATATTTTATTCAGCAACCTTTTATCTCTTTTCCTGCAGAATTATTCTGCAATAAATTTAGACATCTTATCAATAGCTGGAGTGATAGTGGCAGAAACATGGAAAAAATGAGCCTCCGCCGTTTTATGCTGTTTAAAATAATTTTCCATAATAAAGGAGCTATCAGAGCTGCTCTATCACTGTAGAGGGGCGGATATTCCTATTTCTAGTAAGGCTGCCCTGGGTTTGTGGACAAGCTGTCACTCGCTTTAGTCTGAAGAAATGTGAAAGGACAGCAGGAGAGGGTTTTAGGAAAGTTCAGCTGAGGTTTGTTAACCTCGCACAGGGAGAATAAAACAAGGAACTTTGAAAGAGAGTTGCAGGTTATCGTACTTGTTTTTGACATGTAAAAAAAGCTGTTTCACCAGAGAAATAAGTCTTGTATCATTCTTTCTAATTATAATTCTCAATCCAGTGCCGTGCTCCAAACTGATCCTTCATTATCAGCGTTTGGAGTAACGTGTTACAAAGTTAAAGTGTTTCAATTACATTTTTTGTTGGAACAATTGACGTAATGCGATACTTCTGCAAGTTAAGTAATCTGTTATTTAGTTACTTTTTCATAAAAACTAATCCGTTTCTGGAAAATAAAATAGCAGTTTTTCCCCAAAGCAGTATTTCTGTTTCTCTCCTACTTCTTAGCAGGTAGCTGCATACCAGAGGAAGCTAAACCTACAGTTGTGTCAGTGCGTGTGCGTAGCTAGCTAATTCAACTAGCGAGATGGCAGAGAGGGCAGCATTTACTTTGTGGAAATATTCCCATTACTTTTAATTTTTGGGCGAAGGGGACAAGAACAACATTACGGTGAAATGTAAATTGTGACTGTAGGATAAGTGCTTGTCAGCTGTGAAGAGCTCTACTTCAAATGTGAAGAAACATTTGTAGCTAAACACCACTCCGCAACACTGGTGGGACTAAGAGCCTGTGTTGTATTGTTGTCTTTTAAAAAGCTGTGCCTTATACTGTATGCCTCTGCCCAGTTCACTGTCAGATTGTTAGCATAATAAAGAGCTGTAAAGGTTATATTTTGTTTGTCATTATTAGGCTGCAGAGTTACAGGCTACAAACTGGCCTGACGACATGCATAACGAGTCGCAAAGGGGTTTATATTTTTGGTCATGCAAAAGTACTCTAATGCGTTACTTTTCTCAGTAGGTAAACAGTTATGTAACAAGTTACTTTTTAATGTAACACGTTACTTTTTAATGTAACACGTTACGTTTAAAAGTAACGTTAGCCAATCATGCTCATTATAGCCTTTCAGGTTGATGTGCACCAACCTTAGCTAAAATAAAACAACAAAATGATCAGTTCACGGCTAAAGAGTGAAATTTCCTCAGATATTTTCAGAGGAAACAGCTTCAATCCAAGGCAGCTGTTGGAAGAATAAGTATTGAAATACCTGACTTAATTGTGAATTAATTCAACATTTGCCATAAATATTAATTGTCTTCTTTAGAGGAAGACACAGAAATAGGCTTATTCATTTATTGGTCAAAGCTGTGTGAGAAGATTGATAGCACTCTTGTCTTTGTATGGTAAATTTGAAGCTACGGTTAGCATTTGGTTAGCATTGCTTAGCATAAGGACTGGAAACAGAGGAAAACAGCTTGCCTAATCCTATTTTAAGTAAAAAAAAGTACACTGGTTGCACAAAATACAAGCTCCAACACATTAAGAAAGTTGAATCAACATCTCCCTCTTCATGAAGGTACCATCTACAACAGGAGAGTTTATTGACCGATTACATTTTGGTTAGCTGTAGCAAATAAACTGGCATAAGTGTAGAACTAACTCTGCTTTTTCTAACATGGGCAAATTAGGCTTCAGTGGCAAATATTGATTCCAAAAAAAGCCAATAAATTGGACTATGGTTGGAAAATGGTTTTAATCATTCAGCTTCTTGCAGAGGCACATTAGCTAAAACATCACTTTGTCATCCAGATGTTAGACGGCTCCCTTCCCCTTTGGATCATTTGTACCTCCTTCCATATAAAACTTCACTCCTGTAATAGCAGCGAGCAGAACGTTTGAGTGGAGTAGTGCCAGAAGGAGCTTTTTGTCCCATTGACACGCTTCCCTCGCGTCAGTCCCTGGTGAAGTGCTGGACTCCGCTGATATTTGAGAACTGGTAGCTGGGGCGATATAGGTTTAATTCTCATGTTTCTCCCGACCTGCCAAGTGCGGGCGTCGGGTGCCAGCTGGAAGGCTTTCATATGCTGGTGTGCAAGGGTGGAGGGGGGGTATTAGCAAGGGCAAGTGTACAGTACATACACAAGTGTCTCTAGACCTTGAAGGTGCTGCAGAAGTGCTTTCCACATCTCGACACCCCAGGCTCTTAGCGTTTAGTCATGATGCAGGTCCATTACCTTTAAGTATGAGTGCTTATGTTTGGTCGCCTGTTTTTACAGCTCCTCCAGCTTGAAAGGAATCTACCCGGGGTGACCCAACTCTATTTATTGATGCCTCCTGAGTTTCCACTTGCTGGTAATAGACTGGAAAACACAGATAATGTGTTTGATCGATCAACGTGAACAAATTTCATTTGTTGGGATCAATAACAGTTTACAGTTGACAGAGCCCAAAGAACTACATTTATTTGAGCTTTTTGATTGAAGCTGTCTCAGCGAGCCGCCAATGTGGGGCACTCCAGACCGGGCCTATGTGGCAGGCATGGACTCTTCTGTTCTGTTATTGCCAGCAATCTGTATTTAAAACTAATATCAGTGTGTGCCGTGTTGCTCGGGGCAAAAGGCACCAAACCAATCTGATATACAGCATGTGTTTCTTTTCCGTTCCTTGTGATGTGAATTAGAATGTGAAAAATAACAATTCCCTTACATTTTTCACTGGGATCCATTTTTTCATTTGAGGGCGTAATGATTAGATTTTTTGTTATTTCCAGCAGCGTGATTTGTATTATGTTTCCACTGTGTTCAAAACATAATAGAAAAGTGATGTGGAACCAAAGGGAAAAAGAGGAAATTAACTGACGTGCAGAAGAAAGACGTTTCTCCTCGGCTCAACCTTTTGCAGTTTTCTTCATGTTTCTGCTTTTCATGATCATGCTCTGAAGAACGCCCTGCAGACATGAGAGCCCCTTGCTCTGTGTCACACAGTTCCAGGCCAGGCCGCTACCTTCTGCACACACAGACAAAACAGCATGAGATGGGAAGTCCACATGGATAAACATTTACTACGCTAGGTGTTGCTTCAGGCAAACGCTATTCAGGGGGAATTTACTGTGTATGCACCGGTGTAACGGCAATAACCTTCTTATAGAGGTATTTCTGCAAAGCTTTTAACACCAGTGTAGTAAACAGGCTCATGTTGGCTTTAGCGTGAAGACTTTATGGATATTTGTCATGTTTAGCAAACTTGAAAAGATTATGTGCTGATTTATAATTTATACATATTTATTTTTACTGTCAACAAATTCAATAAAAAGACCAAAACCAACAAGTTAGTAGTTAATCAAAACCTGAGAAGCACACAAGTTAGCCTCATTGTTGCACTGGGTGATTCACCTTTGTTAAGATGTAGTTTATGTAAGCCTTCCACATACACTGTCCTGCTGCAGATAATGGGGACTTTAAGCAGCGACGGTTGAAGGGACGGCTGAGGCATTCGGAGAAAAAAAAAAGTTCCACTTTGCTCACTTCCTGTTGTAGCCCAGCTGTCTACTAAGGGAGAAAGACTGGTTTGCCGTAGTCAGTACATCGTCAGAGTGTAAGCAGTAATTATACATTTCTTATCGTTTTGACGCTGTCATTTCTTATATTCGATTCTACCTTTTGTAGTTGTATGGATTATTAGAATATTTGTTAAAGATACCCGCTAATTTGACAGCAGCAGTCAGGAACAAATCGTTGCTTAGTGACATTAGATTTACACCACTACGGCAACCCGTTGGAATGTTTCAAGGCGCTGTAGCCGTCCCTCATACGTCGCTGCTTAAAGTCCCTAATATGGTGCTCGCCAGTGCACCAAACTGGAGGCTAAAAGTAGAAAAAATGAGTCCAGTTATTACTGGTCTTTGAGCTCTATCTTTGGTCTCCTCCAGTCTGAGTCTTCAGATGTTAATAGTCCATGATGTTTCAGTAGCTAGGTACTAACTTTGTTTTCTGCAGGCCTATTCAATTACTTTTGTAGACGGGCCAGATTGAAAAGAAGGGGAAATGTCAAGGAATCTAAAATTTACATTTCCTATGTCAGACATGTAAAACTAGGAATTTAAATGTTCCTTTTTACCTTAAGTACCTTTTTATTCGTAGAATGTAGGTTTATGTTTTGCTTCTGTTTAATTCAGTTTGACTCTCAAACTCACTCTGTCGTTGAAACCTTTTCATAAAATATGCATTTCTATGCTTGACAACAGACATAACTAATGAATGGGCTAGTGATAAAATGATGATTTTCTAATAACCAAACTATGTATGGACGAATGAACAAACTCTCCATCAACAGCGTAAGAAGTTGTGTTTGTTAATGAAAAGAGTTAAAAAGCACAATACTTTTTTTGTAATTATATATTGTGTTTTGTCTTTAATTTTCTGAGCCTACTGTATTGGCAGTGAAGTGTGTGCAGCATTGGAGTCCAAGACAAATTTCCTTAAGGGGACAATAAAGTGTATCGTATCGTATCGTATATTTCTTTTTTTTTTTTAAGATTATTTTTTTTGGCCTTTTGGCTTTATTTACAGGACAGCTGAAGACAGACAGGAAATGCTGGGAGCAGAGAGCGGGGGACGACATGCACAAATGATCGGCAGACCGGGTGCCGAACCCGCGACCAGCGCGACGAGGACTGCAGCCTCTGTATATGGGGCGCCTGCTCTACCGACTGAGCTAAACAGCGCCCCGTATCGTATATTTCTAATATATTTTTCATAAATGATTAAAGGGCTGGACTGAGGTTGCGAAAGGTACGATTCTGAGTGTTTAGAGCTTTTTTTATCCACAGGCTGCTGCCTGCTGAGTCTGAAAACATTCTAAGAGTGATGAAACTAAACTGTTTAGTTGCAGGCTGGAAACCAACACATCGAGCTGAACGACACTTCTGACACTCAGTCAAACGTCCAGCAGAGTTGGGTGATGATGCTTAACAGGTTCATCACTCAACTTAAGAGTGACTCTTGTCACATGATACAAAGCCATTTGATCCATTGTTATTAAAAGAATATTGAACAAGCCTTTTAAAGGTTTAGATTTTAAACACAGCCAGCATCAACATAAAACATGTCCACAGAGAAAATCTAATTTTTTATTTATTAGTGGACAAAACTTATTTATTCTATAAATTATTTATTAAAATATTAAATTATTCTCAACGTTACCATTTACAATTACGGTCCATTTTTGACCCTTGTATTGTAGATAATGACCAGTGTTAGTGTGGATGCTAGTGAAGATTGCGCCTTTTTGCAGCCCGCTCTTCCTGCAGGCTGTGTGTGTGATTGCTGTGCGGCTGTATTCACGGGGAAGGGCATGCACTTGGATTGGAGGACAATGCATTAAGACTGCTGGTCCCTGTGCCTTAGATTTGGCACAGGTTAGGGAGAGGCATGAGATGCATATTGTTTGTGTTCATTTGAATAAGGACAAATGTCAGATTTCCATGGCTCCGGGCAGCCTGCATGTTAGATGATCAACTCTTTTGGGCCCCTGGATCTGGGGTCATCAGTAGCGCTTCCAGGTCACTGTCACTGCATGCCGGTTTGGGGCCATAATTGACCTTTTGACAGAGCGCAGGGAGACAGCCTTTCTCTGAGGGCAGGAATAATCACTTCAGATTTACTTGTGGCTGAGTTCATGTTAGCTAATTACAATTTTGTTCTATTAGAAAATAAATATGTTACAGCAGAAATGTATTTTATGGTTGCTTGTTTGATATTTTATCACTTTTATTGTCTCTTATCTGTCACGCTATAATGAAAGCTTTGATAAGCGGCAAGTTTCTGATGTTTTCCATGCCTTCATATGAGTCAGGCAGTCATTTACTCATATACGTTAAGTTAATATTTCTGTTATGTGTAACATGAGTCAGGGCTTCTCATTGCACACTGTAAAAGCGCCATCGTTTACTGTTGTTGTGGTGTGTGTGTGTGTGTGTGTGGCTGCGTAGAAAGGTTGAATACAGCCTGTATCCCACAAGCCCCTGAGCTCCCTCAGGCTTCTTTCCGGTCCAGGATCTCCAAGGAAGCGTGCGTTTACCCTTCACTGTGCATGTTATTCCTCACAACACAGCACCCACGGCCATGTCTCTGTCTTCATAGCCCTTAACATTAACTTTCATTCACACCATGGAGCATGCTTATATAGAATATTGTCTCATTTCTAGCATGCTACTTTCCTCTCCTTCCCTGTCCTCCGCTAGAATTAATGTGCACTTTCCCCGGGTTTTGAGCTATAACACTAAAAACATGTTTCTCTTTAATCACATAGTGTTTCAAATATTCCACAGAGCAAGTTTGAAGCATTATGTATCAAATTCAGCTGCGTGAGTGTGTAGAAAAATGCTCCCAGCATCTTTGCAGAGTATTTACACACACACACACACACAAAACCCCAGCAGGAATGCCAGGGGTCACGGCTTTGAGACCGGGGTATTACATTATTAATTAAAATACAAGTTGCCTTGTTGCCCATGGGTATACAATGTAACACACTTGATTGAATCAGGTAGGGGCAGCACAGGCCTTTTGTATTTTGCGCTTGAAGGGAGGAGAGAAATTTGAGCTCACTACACAAAAACATGTTTGGAGAAACGGTTGTGAGCCATCAATGAAAGCTGTGCAAGATTTAAAACGCAGTTAAACTCCCCGCAGAAGCTGGACCTGATCCATCTGCTAACTTTATTCTGTGTAATGTCGAGTTTAAATAGCTTTTATAAGTGCATCTCTTTCATTTGTAATCATCCTGCATCTGTTCCATTGGCTAGTTAACCAATAAGCTAAATGCCATGCAAATGTACAAATATCAGATCTATCCATCTGCCTTATTGGACTTTGACTCTGAATCAAGAAACTAATGTTGTAAGATGCACTGTCACCTTTTGGGGCAATTAAAGAATATAGGAACATTCATCCATTATAATTATGCAAAATTCATAATAAGTTGATTAGTCATTTTAAACCTCTCAGCAGCAGCATTTAAAGCACCTGTGCAGAGAAGCCAGCTCATAACTGCATTTAAAAGAGCGAGTGAGTCTCACAGGATCTTTGGATTATCATGTCGTCTCCACTTGGTTCAGTTGGTTAGTAGTAAGGTAATAATCAGATGTGTTGGATTACCAACCTACCAGATATTTTACCTGTGGTCTGTGAGTTACTGATATACCTTTGTTCCTCCCTTGCTAACTGTGTAAACCCACTATAACACCTTCAGTATGAAGAAGCAAGGACACAGTTTTGGTTCAGCTTCGTCTCCGTCAGGAGAGCATGAGCTGCCTTTGAGAGTACCAGACATCCCCATTAACTCCATTTACTTATGATTTTCTTGGTAATAATCATATTTAGTCCTTTTGTTTGGTGAGTGAACAAGAGAAAAGAGCCAAAATGTCACTGTGAAATTTTCCGTAGCAGGGTGATGTCATCAAACTGTGTGATTTGATACTCAGTCATGAACAGATGTTCACGTTACGATAACATACGTCAAGGAAAAAACACTCAAATTGAGCGCGAGAACAATTTCATATTTGTGTATTTTTGCTATAAAAACAACATATTTATTGTGTTTAAAAGCTGCCTCTTACATATTAATATATATTAAAACTTAGTAACATCGCTAAATTATAAGTATGCTCATATGGTTAAAACCTCTCTTTACTAATTTCTGCCCTCACGTTAACAACGCTGTGTTCCTGTTTATGCTCAGACTATAGGGGTCTTTTCTTATCTACCTTATTGCCTATAGTTTGTCGTAAGGGGGCGACGAGTCTTTCTTCATCCTCATTAAAGGTCTGTTCCACAGAAGTGTGAATATGTAAAGTTATAATAAGCGCCCTGACAGAATAAAGTTCTTTTAGTGCTGGGGTGGGAGTGGTAATGGCACCAAATACTGGACAAAAGGTAACAATAATGAGTGTTGGTGTGTGAGTAAGATAGATAGAGAAAAGAGGGGGAGTGGAAAAGACGGTTTTGGTTATTTCAGGGGTCGACATCTGGGGTAAAAAAAGAAAAGCCCCTTTTCTAATTTTAATTTTCCCTCTTCTCTTCTTCTCCTTTGATTCCTACTGACCTCCAGTCTAGGTCTGTTAGATGTAGTCCAGGTCATAGCAGACAAACCAACGATGGAAATATCAAAGCCAGCCCAAGGCCTTTACATTCGGTTTTCTGCTCCAGGTAATCACAGTGTGTAGATCAGCGCGGAGCACAGCTGAGGCCTTGTCTTCCCCTTAGCCCGTCCTGTTTCTCCGTGTCCTCTTTCATGGGGCTGAAATCAACGACTCCGTTCCTGCTGGGGTACGCAAATCACAGTAAGCCTTAATAAAGTGACGCTACTCATATCTAAATGGCAAATTCTAATGAGATTTAATTAAGTGAAACAGAGTCTAACTGATGATACTGTATTTGAAGGACTAAAGAAAATGGGCTGACAGGGGATCTGCGAGCTTTGAAATGATGATACCGTCTGATCCACATAGAAACAAAGTGTTTGTCAGAAAAGCAGCCCAATTGTGTGCGATCATGGCTGCCTGTTCAGCATGCAAGGTTCTGAAGTGTATCGAGAGGCACAGCTGAGTGAGTCGAATAGTCTGTGGTCTATTGATAACTCGCGCCTGTTTTAAAATCCTGGCACAACAATGCAACTCGGGCCTTGTGTTGCTCCACTGAGCAACAATACCTGCTTTCACTGGCAGCTTCAGGGTGACGATGACAAACAACAATGAGGGAGGTCTGTTTGTGCACGGGCCTCGCATTCCTGGCACCTTTTGATAAGAATATTTAAGTTTATCTAAAGATATTCTGGATATTTTCACAGAAAATATATTCAGATTTGTGGAGGTTTGATTGAGACCAACAGAAGTCAGGAAGATCACAGCTTTAATTGTAAAAATACCTTCCTACCTTTATTTCTATGTCCTCTTCTCTGCTCTTGCGCTATCCGCCCGCCTCTACGCACACACATACACATTCACAGTCCTCGTTTCTGAGCTGGTTGGCTAGGCCAGTAGCTGGGAGGTATGGTGGAGTGTAAGCACTGTTGATGTGGATGGCCCCTGGTCAGAGGCCAGGCCCTGGCTGTTAAAACGCAGCCTCTTTTGTGCGTCAGAGCCAGCATTGCCAGTCCCGTTCCACCCCTGTCGCTAGGGGTGGGGAGGCATTTACCCGCCACGTGCATTCATTCCATTGGCATTGCTTGATGCAGGGCTAAATGGCATTGTTACAGCGTGCCTCTGAGAAGTGTTGACAGGTCCATATGCTAATTTTAATGAATACAAGGGAGCGGTGTTTTTTTTTTTATTCACCTCAACTCAGCTGCAGAATCCGATCTGCACCGAGACTTGCAGATATAATTGCAGCAAACTCAAATGAGCTCATTAGGAGATGTATTGAATTTACACATTATTTCCAGTAGTTAAGCTGAGTTATTTTCCCCAAGGACTCAATTACACACTCATTTGTGACTCAGGTAAATGGCTTTCTGTGTGTGACTTTTTCAACTGCAAAATTGTAGTCACTGAATAATTTGTAAGAAAGCTGTTGTACAAGCACATCTATTGACATTCATTTGTGTGAGGATTTCTAAATGGGAAAAAAAGATAAGTCTTCGCTTTTGTTCCTTTATTCACTTCATTTGATTAACTCATAACATTTTATTCACTCTTCAGTTATTTGAACGTGCGCTCATTTGTCTCCAGTCGGTTTCCTCGTAATATTTTTGCCTTGTTGCCTCTCTGACATGTGTAATTTCATCAGAGTGTGTGTACGTGAACTTTATCCAGTCAAAAGTGCAAATGCAAGTCCTTTTTTCACAATGGAAGTAAGGACAGAACGCTCCGTCTTAAAAAAAAAAGACCTGGTGAGTCAGGGTTCAGTATCAGGGATTATGCCAGCCTACTGCGCTCTGAAATGAAAGTGAACATTCATCGAGTGACTCACGTCTTGAACCGCGTCCTCCCTGAGCCACAATGAAGAGCTTGTTGGAGGATCGGACATGGTGTGGAAACTATGTGACAAAGAGGAGTAGCCCAAAATTCAAATTGCTCATCAAATTGCTGTTTGTTCTGTGTGAAAAAGGCCTGATTCGCTGGAAAACAACAGACAATTTCTGATGGGTAAGCATCAGGGTTTACAGGGGGCTTTGTATCGGCTTGTGCTGGATGAACTAAAGTGACTCTGGCTTTTGGCAGAGTTCCCAGGACCAGAGTGAAGACAGTTTCAAGCAGTCATGGCGGAGTTCAGTGATTTTACCGATGGTATGGTATCAGTCGGTCTTGGCCCCAGTACCAAAATTTGGAACTCGCCAAAAAAGTGTCAGATTGGTGAAACCAAACAAAGACTCAGCAATCTGTATTTTTCTAACAGTGATGGTTAGATTTTTTACTTGCACTGGTATCAGTGGAGAACTCGGTATGAGCCAACCCTTTGGTATCGCCAAGGAAAAAAAGGTATGTAAATATCTCTAATTGAAATGTGCGACTGATGTCTGGTATGTATGATATGATGCCGGATCTCTTTGTGATTGGGAGAGCGACGTATTTAAGGAAAACAACTATGCTACCCATTCTTAGAGTCGTTTCAGCTTCATTGGGGAGTACATTATGGGGTTGACAGAGGAGACTTTGGAGGGTACCACTTGTCAGAAAGGTCATTCCCCAGATTCAAGACTCAGTGGATCACATGCACATGGCTTACTCCTTACTTTGCTGAGCCAGCAAGCTGTCCAGGGTATATCAAATTTAATTTTGTGTCAGTCTGTGCACCTCTGTATTCAGATTTTATGGTATCATGGTCCGTGCTGCGACTGCTGGCTGTCCTCGCCCACGGAGTAGCCATAAGGGAAGTGGGACCGGGCCCAATGCTGCCCTGGCCCTGCAAGCCTGGGTCCAAACACATCCTCTGCACTCAGCTGTAAATATCACCAACAGCTGGTGGCACACGAGTTAGTCGTGCTTAACAAATGACTGGCCTACATGTGGAGGGGCAGGGGGGCTTCGCTTGCCTCCTTGCCAATAAAGTGGCCATTCAAGTACAGCGTGCGACAAACTGGTTTAAGGACGGAGTAAAGAACTCATTTGAGCACATCTTCTCTGCGAGGCAAAGCTGTGAAAATAGATTTATCAAGATTATATCTAAACAGAGAAAGCTGAGCAGAGTTGTCCAGCTTGCTAAGACAAACAGTGCAGTCGATTTGAAGACCCCTACCAGTTAAAAACAACAAAAAGGTCAAACTTTTTGGAAGCACAGGCCCGTTTCATCCTACCTATCTCGGCTCCCACTCCTCATAGACACAGAGCTCTGTTTAGAGAGATAGGAATTATCAAAGTCACCTTTGAGCTCAGTAGCCCGTCTAGTGCTCATGGTATCACACATAATGACATTCAGTGTCGCCCAGATCACATTTATGATAGCATATTTGATACAGCTGTACACCGGCGAAGAATAACGCAGCCTAAAAGAATAAGCCCCCCCTTTTTTTCAGTTTAAACACAATCCATTTTCCAGTGTAAATCACTTGTCACTCCATTGCAAATGTAACTGCTCTGATCTGAAAGAGAGAGGTGGAGAGAGAGAAAGAGAGAGAGTAAAGATTATCTTTTGGGCCATTTCACTGGCACCGTTGCGTGACAGAGACTGACAGCTCTTTCAGATGACTGACAGGTGTCCTTTGAAATGCCGGTGAAGCAGCTTCTGTTCAGACTGTTGAAATGCATATTTGGAGCTCTTATCATAAAGGCATGGATGGCCCAGATAGGTGCCGTTAACATTGCAAATGGCTCCAGAATTATTCATTGTCAGTGCTGCGGGAAAGAATGGGGAGGGGGTGAAGTTTGATTATTCTGCTCACACAATGGCAGGGTGCTTAATGATTCCTCTCCACCTTGGCAGCGGCATGTGCCGACTTCAGGCGCTAGCGGCGGGTGACACAGGTCTGGCCAAGTGTTAGAGCAAGATCATACGTCCGGGCCCCATTTTAATTTCTAATACATTAATCTTTTCCTCACAGATCCTCCATGAATATTCCAGGGCTCCTTGTTTGTCGGGAAGGCTGTCTCGCTTTCATCTATTCAGGTGGTTTCATTCACTGTGAAAGCCGGCTAAATGGACCCGATCAGTCAATGACAACCGGGATACAATAGAGCCCGGTAACGCGTCCCTTTTCTCCTTTCAGCCTTCTGATAGACAACCCTGACACCTGCTCCCCGGGGAGACCCTCCGCCAAGTCAGTGCACTGTTCCTTGAGAGACTTCCCTTACTTTATCAGCCCATAAAGGATTGTCACAGGTGACTATATCAGCTGAGGTATGGAGCTGCTCCCTCTGACCTGCCCCCAGCGCGCCGAGGTCGAGGCGCCACGCGGTCGAGGCGCCATGCGCCGCATAACAAGCGGATTAAGGTGGCTTAAACGCTGTCATACAAGCAGACTCAGTGCTTCACACTTTCTAAAAATGTTAAGCCTTTGTTCTCTTCCATTAATTAGCATTGTCTTAAGTTCATTAGACCACTGCTCGTGTTGTTACTAATGAGACGACGTAGACCACCTACATCAGCAGTAGCTTTGTAGAGCCTGACCTGACAAAGGCTCCTGTGCTTTCCTGTCCACGGTGTAATGACATACACAAAGAAGGATGCAGGAGCACAGACACAGCCCCGAGTGAGACTCACCCTCATTAACAGTTTGACTTTTAATTTATTGATCATTAGGTATTAGGTAAAAACACAAGACTGCATGGATATGTTTAAGAGGAAAACTCTATATGTGCCCTAATATTTATACGCTGATGATGTCTTGATTTATAATTGTGACCAGTTGCCTCTGTTAATAGCTGAAGTTTGGCTGTGTGACATTAACAGATTCTTAGTGGCTTCAAGAGTAGTGTAAAAGTTTGTTCTCTTCTTTTCTTTGGGATATTTCAGGGCAGTGCGCTTCCCAAATGAGCCTATCAGTCAAACCTCCCTTTTTCACGGCTAAATGAGACTCACAGGGGCCTGTATTGTAGAGCGTCGCCAGACAGTACTATAACTCAACACAGAGAACGCCTTAACATTGGAAACTTAAATGTGCATTGGCATATATGGATATTAGATGTGTCAAGCCCTGTGATGTAGATTGGGTGCCATTCATAATTATGATATCTGATTTCGGCTCAAAAGGGACGCTCTGGAGAGAAAGCGGGGGGAGAGCACCAATATTTTAATGGAGAAGAGACAGCCTTCTCCCTCAAGGAACATCCTCACTGACACTGGCTGCTGGAAAATTGGGATTTATACTTCCTGTTTTCTATTAATATGGAGATGAATACAGGTGTTCCTGTGTCGTAAAATTAGTTTAGCTCTTGCAAATTGCAATTACACGTGTTGGGGAGAGAAAAGTGATGTCTGTGCTTTTTCACAGGCAAGAGAAAATGTGAGAAAATTAGGAAAAATATCTAGATTTAAAATGAACATAATAACGTGTAATTCTATCCCCTTTAGGCGCCTCAGCCCTTTCTGGCAGCTGTACCTATTTGTTCTGGTGGTGGCTTAACAGACTAGTGCACTTTTCCTCGCTCCTAATGCAAGGAAGAAGCGCAGCAAATAAGCTGTGAAACGTTTCCCTCTTCAAGGGTGAGGACTTGGGAAGGGTTTCAAACCCCAAGGAAGTCATCCAAAATCCCTGCTGCCTTCCTAAGGGGCTTTTGGAGGGCATTGTCGAGCAGAAGACACTGGTGAATGTGCCGGCAAGGTGAGGATGGGCTGGATCACAGAAAAACACCAGACTAACTAGGTGCAGTGATAGGCTTATGGCTGGTGCACACAGGCACAGCAGCCCAAGTTACATTTCTGTCCATTAAACTGTAAGCCATAGAAGACAGCAAGGATGCTTTACATAAACAGATTAGGGGAATTTTTACTACTACTAATCACTTTGAGCGGCTAATATTTATGACTGTAATATCCACTAAGTCAATTTGAATAGCTCTATAAATAATAGTTTAGAGACATTTTGGGAAATACACCTTTCAGCCAAATGGTATGAAGATGGACACCATTTTCATGTCTGTACAGTAAAGATGAAGCTAGGCTAAGCAGCTGCTTAGCTTAGCTTAGAGCAAAGACTGAAAACATGGGGAAAGAGCTTTGACCCTGGCCAAACTAAAACATGTTGCAGTACAACTAGGTAATATTGGAATGGAAGTTAGCTAGTAGCTAAGGCCATTTGTATTTTTTACATGCTCTGTCAGCTTAGCACAAAGACTGAAGACATGGGGAAACAGCTAGCTTAGCCCTGGCTAAATCAAAACATGTTGCAGTAGCCTACTACTAGATAATATTGGAGCGGAAGTTAGCTAGCTTAATCTAGTATATAGCATACATTTTTTTAAGCCAATTTTATTTTTTACATGTTACAATGTTATTTAGCATTTTATCCAAAGCGAGTTAATACAACATGCTCTCTTAGCTTAGTGCAAAGACTGAAAAAAGCTAGCGTGGCCCTGGCTATATCAAAACATTTTACAGTACCACTAGCTAATATAGAAAGTTATAAGTTAGCTAGTAGCTGAATCTAGTAGCATACCTTGTTTTAGGCCAATTTATTTTTTACGTGATCTATGATACAAATTGTTGAATGAAGTAATAAATGAAGGCTTTGGACTATTTAATGGCCAGGCTCAGTGACTTCCTGGAATCTTGTTGCCTTGCAGCCTCGAGGTGACACTTATGATACGACTAAGCTAAGCTAAGCTAAGAGGCAGCGGGTTGTAGCTTCATATTTATCGGACAGATTGGATATTTGTATCTTTAGACTAGAATGCTTTTTTGTTTATTTCCCAAAATGTTACACTTCTTGTTTACACAATGCCGACACTTAAAAACAAGATTACAATAGCCAACAACATTTTTAGTTTCCTTAAATGTTTATCAGTATCCTATAAATGTATTTTCAGTTCCAGAGTGTTCAAAAATAACTGCACCACTGATTTATAACAGGACATAGAAGCAGCAGCTCTTACCTGGCATTGGCCTAACTTTCCCTCCACAGCCAATAGAGAGGCTCTGCTATTGAGGCGAGACATTAATTCATTGTGTCAACCTGTCCCCCTGGAATATTTATGATGCTAAATACATTTAATTAGGCACTGGAGCTCTGATGGGAGGAAAATGCACTGTCAGTATGAAAAAAAAGAAAAGATTTTGTTACCTCTAATGCTGATAGGCTGCTAATGCTGCTTACTCACTCTCACTGACAGCAGCACCAAACGCACTACAGAGCGGGTTTGGATCACTCAGAATCATATGTGGCATGTTCATTACAATGTCATCATAGTACCTAGAGAGGAGAGTACACATGCTTATTGGGAGATGGGATATTTAAGTGCCTAAGCAGATATTATTATTGGATCATCATTGAGACTTTAGTGCAGAATATAAATGCAATATTAAGTTAAAGGGATTGACAAATAGAGCAATATGTAGCGTGTGGATTTTTTTTAAGTGTCTTTCTGCCGGGATAAAAGTTAAATTTAGTGTTTAAGGCAGTTGTTGACTATTAATATGCCTCATGACAGTTCGATTTAGAACATTTGATAATAATAAAATGAGTGTAAACTTCCAAATCTTACAAAAAGACAGGTTTTGGTGCATTTTCTGACAGCTCGGAGTAAAGTGAGACATCATGTCTGTCTGTGATAAAAACACGGCTACAGTAAATAATAGCCAGTTTCCATCTTGACATCTGTCATCCGAGTGGAAATGGATGGGGAAATGACCAGCTCTTTATCGGCCGAGCTCTGGCTGTGTCACTGGCTGAATGATGCAAATAGAAGATAATATCAGTGCTATACTGAATGGCATTACTCCAAATGTAATGTCATTAAAAGGGTGGGTATTAGCTTTGCCGTCTGGAGGTGGTGGTGTGGGCTGCTCCGGCTTGACTGACACACAGATTAAGTGCAGTGACAGGGAGCACAATAAAGTCATCAGAGAATGTGACATGTCAGTTAGGGGGGGGGATGACGGGATGAATTGTCACTCTCTGTCAGAGCCCATCCTCTCCCTTATCCATGATGTCCCATACACCACCGTGGGAAAACAGGACGGCACGGGCGCTTCAGACAAATATTTATTCAGGTAGAGGACAAGTAGAGCCACTCAAGCTTTTTCCTGTTCACTACATGTTTGTAAATTTACTCCCAGAAGAAGAGTGGATGATGGGTAAGACGCACTTGTCTTCACAGGCCGTCACAGGAAATTTGGCCGACGTAATAATTGAATTACAGCTTTAAAATAGAATGGAGCAAAATGTTTACTTACAGGAAGGTGACAGCCTTTTTGTTGCATCCTTACTGTGGACTTTTTGTCCAATATTTCTAAGAAGCTATTCTTGGAAAATTCAAAATCACACATATCAAACTGTTCTATTTCTTATAGAATTAACCAAAAGATAATTCATCCTCTCTCTGTACCAAAAGAATAATTCCATTACATACCTTTGTATCAAGCTGCTTCAGCTCCTCAGAGTGGGTTTGCAGATGGAGTATGCCTGGCTTGTTTCACAGAGGAGTATACAGTCTGGCCAAAAGATGGCAATGTTGCAGTGCTGAATTCCAAATGAGTTTTCCACTGGTCGGCCCCCCATCGCAGACTGGCCGCTGCCTTCCCCTGCAGCACTCTTCCTTCCAAAGTAGCCCAGAAATTTGTCATCCTGCAGGATACAACTGCACTGAAGTGTGGGAATAAGGTTAGAGTCGACCACTAAAAGTTCCACCAAGAAAAGTTGATTACATAGAGGATGAATGAAAAGACAAAGTTTGGCGTGATAGGTTGAGGGAATTGGGCCACGGTGCTTTGAAAGCCCCTTTCCCCTTGTCATACAGTGCTTTCTGCCTTGTATCCAATTAGACTCTTTTTTTAGTAACACAATTTTATCAGAATTTAATATTTTCTCAATTTTTTCCTTTGTATTCTGGCTTTTAAAATTTAACTTCATCTGCTGTTGCATCCCAATATATATTATAACAATAAAAGTTTAGCTAGGTTAAGTGCAATTTTCACTCAGGAGATTTTCCTCTGAGTGTTTCTGAGTAGTTACAGACAGTAGGAAAGCATTTCAATGCATCTAGTGGAGTCAAACAGACACCCAGCTGAGCAGCAATTGGACAGCTATTATAGCACTAAAATACCTGAAATGTGCCTCTGTAAATGGATTATGAAGTTATGTCCTATGACAGTTATCAGGTCTGCTGAAAATAAATTGTCAATTTGCCACTCTTGTCAAAATTACATCCTTGTTCGACTTAGTGCACCTGGCTGCGGACTCTTTAGCGACACTTGTTTGCTGTGTTGTTGTGAAAGAAGCAGAGAAGAGAAGCCGTCCCTCTCCCATGGCCACTTTGCCGGTCTTTATTATTGGCTTATTGCCTTTAAGCTGTCACCACTCAGAGCATTTGTGCTCTCAGGGGATTGTCTTCTGGGACTCGAGAGAGCTCGGCTGGCTGGGACTACTCGGCTCTGTTGCACACTGCTACTGTGTCATGTTGCATGCAGTGGACTCGAGTGCTTCTCATTTTCCCACTGATTTACACACTCGACGATGACCAAAATATCAGTGTGGCAAGTTTCTGAGTTAACTGAAAATTTAAATTCACAAAATCACTTAATGAAGCTTTTATTTTTGTATATTTTAACCACATTTCTACAGTTTTGTTTTGTGTGTGTAGGAATATAAGACACCTGCTCTGTTCTTTAAGCATATAACTTGCGTTGTATGATATAAATGAAGATGTTTAACAAAGACTACAAGAGCTAAAATGCACCTGCAGCGTCAGTCAGGTAGCCTTTTTGCCTTTTGCAAGTGTTGTGTGTATTTGCTTCTGCATTAAAGAGCAAGTGTGCCAGGTAGATGTTCAATTAAACCCCAGAGAGACAGAGAGAAATAAAATAAAATCCCTTATGCCTCAAATTTATTTCATTAATGCACAATTAAATTAAATATTATAGCGATCTATTAACTTTATGTGCCAGTCGCAGGATAAAATAATTTCATGCTTTTGTTTTGAAAAGGTGACAACCGCTGGGGCACGACGAGAAATAGTTGATTTGAAGTGTATAGAAATCCCAAGATTTAGCAGGAGGGTGTGATTTTCTGCTCCCGAGCCTAATCCCACCATTCCTCCACCTCTTCTCTCTTATGCCAGTCACATTTTCTAATTAGCTTTCCCTGTGGAGGAAGAAGATGGATTATATTTTAATATCTGGGGCCTAAAATTAGTTTATATTTTAGCAAGTTAGCACTTCTTGGAAGTTGATTTACTCTTGAAGCTGTAAAACCCAGTGAGCTCGCAATTAATCATTCTCTTTGGTCTTGTTCTCGAGGAAAAAAAGAGGCTGCGGTGTCACACGCTGGATCACAATAGGTAAACACCTAATTTACACTATTTAGAAATCACCTCTCTAGTATTGTACAACACATGACACTCGCTCCCTCAATTGTTCCGTCCTGCTCCAGTTATTAATTACTGCACACTTTTTAACAAAGCGACATTGTCTATGACTAATCATCGACACAGAATGATTAAAGATGTTCCTCGCTTTTTTGAATTACTCGCTCCCCCTTCATCCTCGTTCATTCATGAGCTACATGTAGCTGCCTTTTTTTTTCCCTGGTCAAGAATTTGGTTTGCTGTTATGCGGTAACCAGCGTCCTCAGAGGCTTCCACAGGCCCATCCATCAAGACTATAAGGGGCTGAGGGAGAGCCTAAGCAACACTGCTGCAGTGATGTAAAGCACAGAGGGGTTCATGGTTATTAAAAGGTGAGCATGGCTTTTAATAGAAATACACATAACTTGTCCTGCTGTGTAACGTTATAAAGCTAAAGTGTATTTTTTCCCACCAAAAATACACAAAAACTTGCGGGTTTCTGCAAAACTTTAAAGGCTTTACTATTGCCTATTTTTAAATACAAACTTTGACGTCAAGCTTCTGTAATTTGACACCTACAGAGAACTGCAAAAAAGTTGTCATGCTGAATAAAAGCTTGAGTGAAATGTGCCTGACAGAGGAGTCTGGCGGTTCCTCAGCCCTCCCTCGCAGCCACACAGAGCGAGGAGAGCATCTCCTAAGCCTGGATCTGGCTCGGCTTTGGTCTGCTGTTTGGTGACTGCAGGTAGAGAGCGGTGTCGGGAGGATCATCAGTGGCTCTCTCCCAGGGAGATGAGCAGCGTAGGCCAATTTCATATGCGGGGCTCGGCCCCTGGGTCTGAGTGGAGGTGGGCTGGGTCCACCCAGTATCCTGGCTTCATTAATCATCCCGCCAAGGCTTACCGGCAAACCCCCTCTCCGCCCTCTCCTAGACAACCCCTCGGATTACACAGAGCCAGCGAAATGTCAGCCCAAATCTGAGTCTTGATGCAGATAATCATTTCAATAATATTTCTCCATTTGTGCCCCCGATGCCAGGGGAATAAAGCTTTTCCACTGTCAGGTAGCATAAGACTACAGTTGGTGGGAATACTTGACTCTGAGCCAGATGGCTTAGCCATGCTTGCAGCATATGTTCAACAAGCAGTCCTGTGCCAAGCACGCATTAGGTTTTTATTAATTTGAAGCAGGCAGGAATGCATACATCTATATTTACCTGATCCAACCATTGCTCAACCACTGGGCTTCATATAGAGCAGTTAACTACAGTCTGCTGCTCTTTGCAGTGAGAACAAATATCATGGTTAGTAATAAGAGATTTATAGAAGCCACAAAACATTAGAGGTGGAGATAATTAAATTACGATTAAAACATTTCCTTTCTCCTGTTTGACTTTTCAAAATAAGAGTGAGTTTCTGACTAATCAAAGGCAATTATAATGTGTATTTATGGCTCTGATATCTGCCATTGTGGCTGCCGTTGTTACAAAGCAAATTACCATTTAGATGCATGAATATGCTTGGGTCCAAGACAAAAGAAACAGTACTGCATGGGAGGGCAAATTTATTCATTACCACTAAGTTGAACTTCCCTTTAACAGCCCCGTGCTCTGCAATCCTGGGAGTTCTTCTCTCAGTGACTTATGGTGGAGCAGGGGGAGGGGGGACGGCGCGCCGAAAATGTCAATAGAAATAGTAAGTGTGAGAGGGAAGGCTTGCCTAATTAGTGCCCATTTAGATTTTATGACGGCTCGGAGATCTGCTCTTCCTGACAGAGAGCACTATAGTTGCATATTGTCCTAGCCTGAGGGAACCATAGGAAAATCCAGATTTATTGTACCTATCATACCAGCATATTTCATTTGCCATTATGAGATGCCATCTTGCAATGATGCCGGATTATTTATTACAGATTAAATTGTGGGACCTGGGTGGTTGAGGAACATTTCAAAGTACCATTCCTCTTATTAACTTCTTCATTATCTGCCCCGCTGTGATGTAAAAGCTCCCTGCTTTCTACCTGCGTTAACAAATACATTACTGATTGGACAATGGCTAACTGTTTTTCTACTCTCTGCATTTGTTTCCTAACATTAGTGCGGGTGCGCAACACAACTCATCTGTTTCCTCTGTTTGGGGCAGACTGTGATTTCATTAAGGTGAATTTAACACAGGAAGTTGTGGTCTGTTGTTAAGGTGGATTTTTATAGTTGAGAATAGAGAATTTTCTTGCAAGCTACACCGGAAAACTGTGTGGTATAGTGTGTTTTAATTACATTAATAATAATATTAATGCATTTTTGTAATTGCATAATGTTAAGGGTATACCTAAGGTAGACACTGGTTGTTGCACTTCCTATTCCCGTCCTGCTCTGCCGTTCCCAGACGCTCCAGAGGTTTTTATATATTTTGTGTATTAGGAAGTGTTTATTTACTATGTCCCTTAAACCCCAGGATGTTGGCATTTATCCTATTTACACATCAATATTACATCTCCATGAAGGCCTTGAGAGTTGCATTTAAGTCATTGTGCAGGGTGGGTATTAAAATGTACTCCATACTGTGAGGGGAGCTCGTCAGGGAATAGTTGGGCCCTGGACTCCCATTACCCAGCATAAAAGTGTCAGCCACTTTAATTACATTCATGCCTTCCCCGGCCTGTTTTACTGCAGCCCGCAATCAGACTTCACGCACGGATCTCATGCCTCGGTCTCAACCGTTTGGGCACTGTGGGAGGTGAGATGAGCATCTAGGATGATTTTTTTTTTTAAACTTCTTCCTGTCTGTCTATGTACACTCATGATAAATGACTGTTTGGATGTTCAGGTGTTTCCAGCCGGTCATGGATCCTCACTCACATGCTGAATGCTCTGTCTGCTGCTCGGCCCCTCAATGTGAATTTGAGTATCTGCCCCTGGAATTGTTGATGAAGTTGGCATACCCAGGAACTAAATATCAGTGCACCCTGCTGAGAGCGGAGGAATTGGTTGTACACAGGACACCCTCACAGAGAAGGGTGATGGCAGAGGGGTGGGTGGGGAAGGAGGGGAGCGGGGGGGGAGGGGAGGGTCAAGTTCCAGCGGTCAGACGGTTAGCGAGCGCAGAAGAGGCAGTGTCACTTACTGTTTCACGGGGAAGCTTCCTGACCTTCTGCGAGTGAAAGCGAGATCCTCTCTTGTTTATACTCAGCCATGGATCAGTGCGTGGAATATGTCTACATCCTCTCAGCCAATTTCACACAGAGGAGGCGCGGTGTGGGCGGCCGACACAAGCCGTTTCCCCCGGACGACGGGGCCCATCCCTCACGAAACGTCCTCTTGTCTGCGACTGGAGGTGTGGAGACAGACACAGACAGAGGCACTCTACTGCTCCACTGGGCCACAGAACTATCCGCTCCCTGGGGACCCTCGTGTCGGGATCGCCTCTGACTCTGGTCCTTATCTAAGACACAAACAGTAGAGAAATAATTATGAGATTTATTCCTTCAGGATAGGTAGGCATGCATTTTAAATTTCTGTTTAAATGTGGAGGCGTATTTTCTAATACTGAGGAGTAAAATGGTCTATAGCCGCGACAAAAAGCCCTGTTTTGAAATGACAAGGGAACAAGTCCCTCTTAAGTTAATTTATAGGGCGAATAAGTGGACATAAAGCACTCAGGTGAATTATCAGAGAAGCCATTAATTACCTCTAATGATTTGAACTTGACAAGCACATTTGCTATAAAAACTATTTATGATGCACATTAAGGTCAAGCTTTACTTAAAACTGAGATTCACGCACGTATAAGGCAAAAATAAGCACAAAACAATCCGTCAAAGTCTTAATTAGAAAATAAGGGATTTATACCGTTGTGCCTCAATCCAATTTCACATTAACAATCAAAAGGTAATCAGACCTCCGTCAGCGATCCCACTTCAAAAGCACACACTGCTCTTGGATGAAGCCTCTTCACTTCATGCCCAATTGATCTAATTACATAAAGGGGATTCTCTCTCTCCGTCTCTCTGATATAGTGGGTCCTGTAAGATCCGGCTGTTCAGTTAATTAAGTCTTCATTCTTTATCACAGTGGTGGACCTGGGAAGACCATCCAATATGCTGTCCTTCCAGGGCCCCCTTTCAGCGCTTTGTCTTGTTTTTCAGTACGCCCGGAGGTGAACGCAGCTCCATCCAGCGTCCTATGTTCCTCCACGCCGCTCGTCTTGTAATCAGCGACCCCTGTTACTCAATTATGGGGTGTGAATTTGGGCTCTTTGGTGACCTTCTCCCAGTGATCCTACTACTGACCCTTCAATAAGAGCGCAGCCTTCCCACCACTGCTTTGTGAGTTGCATCGCAATTTTTTTTTTTTTTTCATTTGTGGGATCTTTATGAAGAGGGAAATGAAAGGAAGCGGGTCACTCGTGTTGTGTTCTCACATCTCCCCACTTCAGAGGCTGTGAACAGGGGCTCCGTGTTTACTTTGATTCTATGTAGGGTACACCTTAAGTTCAAGGGTTGGAGGGCAGGAAGCTTCACTCTCTTGTAGGTAATCATATCCAGCTTTGTGCTCCTTGTACCCCGACACTGAGGGTGGCAGCTTAAAGGCTGTCTGGAGCCTTGTTCCACCACCGGACTGCACTTTTGATGCAGCAACAGCGAGCTTCCTGCGCCGGCCCGTGTGATCCTGCAGGATTCAGCTCAGCCTGATGTACAACTCTTCTTCTTCTTCTTCTCCTGTAGCACACCGCTTCTTTATGTACCTCTCCTCATTTCGAGCGCCGCACTCGGTTTTAAGATGACATATTAGCCAGCTCCGGGGTGGTTAAAGGTGATGCAAAGATTACAGCTATTTACTGAATTATCTGTCTGTGAGACTACCCTCATATCTCTGCATATATTACCTTGAGCTTGAGTTTAAAGAGCGATTGCTCAGAACAAGGAAGTTAAAGAGGCAATTACATAATGAAATGGGCCATCAATTCTGTTCGTGGCCTTTTTCTCTTTGAACAGAGATGGCCCAGATATCCCGGGTTTAGCTGACCCAGTAGAAGTACAACTGTTTGTATTAAACTCTCCTTTATCAAGGGACCAAGAAGCTGCACGCGTCCGTCCTGCTTTCTACCTCTGTTCTGTAATTCTGTTATTAATTACCCGTCCTCTCTGAGCAGTGGCGGCCATTGTATTTACAGTGTTTCCATGGTGACCCTACCCCATTTATAAGGTTTGTGTCAGTATTAAGACAAGACCTGTATTCAAATGGCCTCTGTCTAAATATAGCAGTGTCTCATAATGTGAGGGTTATTACAGTGAAATTAGGAGCGCTCCATTGCAGGCTGGATTATATTACAGACAGCTTGTGGTGGAAACGTAGGAAAGAGGCTTTCAGATATTGTGAAATGAAATAATTTTAGTGTAAAAATATTTTTTATTTCTTATTCTATTATATGTTGAAAGGCATTAGATTTTAAGGGACTAATTAGGGGTACATCAATGCAAATTTAAAACAAGGAAATATTCATTAAGTTCAGTAATTAACCAATGATAGAAGATATTAGCTAAGTAATTATTTATATAAAGAAAATATATCAAATACAAAACATTTACTTTGAAATGATGGATTCAATTGTGTACGAAAAAGTACCAACACAAACATAAAATGATGCTTAAAAAAAAGAATACAATCGTTAATAATGTCGTCACTGTTAAATTTAATGATCTTATTCAAAGTGAGAATAACATTGTGAATTCCTAGTTTTTACTGATAAATGATGAAAAAAATCTGACTTTAAAAAAGACTATTTGTATGGTGAGCTCGTATCTGTATCTTATACAATGTATGTTATGCAAATGCTTAATTAAATAAACATAGATTTCATAATGCCTCACAGGCATAGCACATTTGTTATGTCTACTAATTTATCTTTTAAGTTCTAAAACTAAATACAGTCTTAAACAAGGTGTTATCAAGGCTTGTGTCTAAATTGTTCTAACCACATGTTTAATTGAATTTGTTTATTTGTAGTCAGTATAGAAAGTTACCTTATTGTTTGACTAAATACTCAATTATTACAGAGTAATTATGCACAATAGGTGACGTAATAAATCAACCAATTACAGTGTTGTTTCCTAAAATGTCTTGTTTACACCTTTGGTAGTATCACTTTATGATATTACCTGTGTTATTACAACTTTAATGCAATGATTGTGCTGTACAGTGATAAACTCTACATGTATCTAGAACTTTCTGTACATGTAGGCCTTTGTCTCTGTATGTGTGCCCTCCTCGGCCCAACTTTCCCCCCATGTTCCACTCAGTATCACGGCTTTATTTTGTCCTTCTGCTGCGGAGAGTCAAAGAGTAAGATAGTCCACGGCTCGTACTAGGGGCCCAAACAGGACCCACACCTTCTGTCACAGCCTCCAGCCCTGGGCCCGACGGCAACCTGCTGCCAGGCCTATGCACGCTGCCAGTTGTAGTTTTTAATTGGCCATCTGGGGAAAGCTGGATCTAGTGTCTGGATATTAATCAGTAAATTAACCCAGCCATAATACAGCTTCCTCCCAGTGGAAGCCCGGCAGCTGTGGGCAGAGAAAGAGAGAGCGATAGCACGAGAGAGAGATGAACCGTGGGCTGGAGAGGCTGCAAAGGGACGCTCCCGAATGGGCTGGCCCGTGATTGAACATTTCCTCTGTGTCCCTCGCCACGTTCCCCTGTCTGCAGCGCCGCTGACCCCCAATTTGTGCGACAATCACATGGAGGATTATCTCCAGCATGTCAGTGCAGATGTCACAGGTACTTCCTCTCGCTAAGGACGAAGCCGCACACTCAGAGTTAAAGCCAAAAACTGACAGCTGTATTGAATGCTGGAGTGATCGGAGGGAGAGTGCTCTACAAAAGTTCAGGGGGAGGTTACTTCTGCAAGGTCTTTCTGTGTGCGTGTGCGTGCATGTGTGTGCGTCTATCATTAGTGTATTTGACTGACTGGAATCGCTGCCGGTCCCCAGAGTTAACCAATTAAAAGGCTAATGAATATACAACAGCTAATTATTATAAGTAAGCTAAATTATCATAATAGCCTGTGTTTCTTACAGCTTCAGCACTGAGTTTGGACATAGTGAGAATTTGTAGAGCTTGCACGTATTGCTTTGTGTTTTACTGTATAACAGAACAATTGATGGTGCTGTTATTCGTATTAAGGCATGTTTATGCATACAGGATATGTATGTATTTGTGTATATGTGCATTTTCTGGAATCAAAATTAGGAAACCAGATGTTTTTGCTCATAATGTATTAAATACCCAACAAATCCAGGCACATTATCACATTAATGAAACTCCAACGTTGTCATAAAGTCCTGCTCACTCATTTGCAACACTGCCCACAGAGGCCTAATGCAAGCAGATATTACAGAGGTAGCCCCCCCTGGAGAAACAGGAGAACAACATCTCTACCAGCTGGCAAAGGTCGAGTGTCTTAGTATATTTCATCATATAGCCTAACCCTTAAAGGGCCAATATGCCGATTTTCAGCCTCAGTCCCATCATACAATTATGGGGAGCTAACGCCATTATGGTAGAAAAAAAATGCAATTTCTCTCTGTGCCTTTGGAGGACGCTATCCGCTTCTCCAACAGGCCCTGGAAAACCTCCGCCAGACTACGTGAAACGCGTCACCTGGCACTTCCTCAATCTAGGACGCCTGCCTCTGATGTCATGTCTCATTCAAAATTGTCAGGTTTGAAATGTAGACTGCAGACCTGAAGATTTTTTACGACGATCCACCGGTATATTCTCGTCGTATTTCAGATTCTGCCAGCAGCAAAAACGGTATTTCACTCCAGCGTCTCTCGCTGGGCCGTTCCTTTCAGAGGGAGGGGCGCAATGCACCCTGGGTGTTGTAGGAATTTAGAATGGGCGAAACCAGGAGCTGTTTGTACAACTTTCTCCACAGCTATGGGGCCAATTTCAAATAGTATTGCTTCTATAGACTACAGAGAACACCAGCTTTGAGTGACAGTGGCTTTTTCCAGGGGAGAACTGCTCCTTTAAGCAAACTGTAAATAAATGTGGAGTGTTTTTTATTATAAAATTAGCCCCTTGTTAAAAGGATCATTTATGTTACCTCCACCCAGGAATATGCTGATAGCCATTCTGAACCAGCAGCCTCTGCATTCAAAAAACAGCATAGCAGCAGATGTCACAATACATCACAGGAAAGCGATGTCAACCACTGACCCACTCTACATCTCATATATTCATGCATAGCAAACACAAAGACTCAAACCCGCCATCTGACCCGGCAGAGAGCTTTTATGATGTGATGTCATCACGCCCCATTGTCATAAATGAACCACCTCACTTCTCCGCCTGCCTGTCAATAAATTTCCAAAGGGGGCCTCGGTTGGTCGTACGTCGCCACTCTACTGTGCTCTGGATGGACGTGAAATAATTGCCATGCAAAGAGTTGCGCGTTTCCCTTTCTAATTTTAAGGGTCAACAGCATTTTAATACAATTTTAAACACACACACAGTGTTTTTTATGATGCATGTACAAGCGGCTTTTGATAGCTTAACCAGCCAAGCATGGTTAAAGAGAGCAACCGCTGCAGCTGCTTCCAGGACCCACTTAATTTAGTCCCCTGACCCCGGTTCACCTGAGTCTGCATGGAAATCATAATGCAATTCAAGTGTGAAGAAAAATGATATACTGTGTATTTACCCCAAATATTTATGCAGGGCCTACTAACGGTCATGCTTACTCCTAATAAAGGGAAAGTGATGCCTTGTAACACTGGCTGTGCTGGGCTGCTGCTACATTGCCCGAGGCCATTGTTTCCTCTATTATCATTTTCATTGGATTCTATACAGGGCCGTGTTTCCAGCGTTTACAATGCCTGCCTCATATACTGTAGGCCTAAGGTGTTTTACTGAGCCGTTTTGGATACTGGGAGAGCTCTTTGTTGAAATAATAAAAAGTCAGCAGAGTATTATTTGTATTATTTAATCTGAGGGACACATGAGGCATATTCTGAGCCACATTTACAGACCACCTATAGGAAATATACACACAAGGTAGGCGCTATAACATCCAGGATGATTTTCTAAGCGTGTGTAGGTGGGTTTTTTTTTACCCTTTCCTTGCCATTCACTCAAACTGACAGCTAAAGCGGGGGTCCAACAATGCCTCTTTTGCTCAACATCCCCGCTATCTCCTGACCTGATGATACCACGCGCACATGCGGGATAAAGAGCCAACACAATAGGATAAAAGAGAAAATCCTCTGTACAGTTACACCTGAATTGGATTGTTATTCTACAGTTCAGTTCCTTAAGAAGTGTGTCAATAGCTATTAGCTCTCTAACAAGGGGATCAGGTGAGCCCTGCAACGGAGAAGCAAAGCTCCCTGAGGCACAATCATGTTCTCTATATTTCCAGGGAGGTCGGTACTGTACTCTGGGTAGCAATCTTCCAGAGGCCTATTAGACTACTGTAGCTGTATAAAGAGTCAAGCAGAGAGGGTGTCTCATCAGTGCTGATAACAGGGTATCTGGTCAAGTCATTAGCTCTCCTCTTATTGAATTCCTCCAGCCAAATAGACCAAATGAAGCTAAATAAAGCTATAGATGGTGAGGAGCCTACAGCCCATTAATATGCTGCCACCTCGCTCTCCTCCTCCTCCTCCTCCCAGAGCCACGCACTGCCTTTCACTCCTTTCTATCTTATTCCCTCACATTTTTCCTCTTTTCTCTCCCTCCATCCACCCCTTCCTCTTCTCTCTTCCCTCCTCTGTCATTCTCAGCTCCTTCCGTCCTTCCCTCCTCTCTCTCCTCCCTCACTTTCCCCCTTGTCTAGGGCCCTAATGGCGAGCGTGTACAGCAGCTCTGACACCGTCACATCTGCTGGCAGAGAGGGTCTCTCCCTCACCACACAGCCTGCTAATGAGATCTTCCCCCATTTAATTAATACCATAAGAATTTTAATTCTGACTGAATCAATTTAATGTGATGTGATTTTGTCAGCTCTATTCCCCAAGTAAGGAAAAAAACAGAGCGGGCCCTGATGCTTATTACATACATCATTTCACGGGCCCTGCATTCCCTGCTGACTTAAACAAATTCTAATTAAGACTAATTAAAGCATCATTTATGAAAACGCTTGTGATAGTTATGCAAACATTCTGGGTGGGTATGCTCTGCATGATAATTACCCCCCGGTTTAAATTAAGACCTGTTCCCTGGCAATTACGCTAGCCACACAGCAGCACCTCATAGGAGAAAAAAAAAACGCTCTTTATTCAATTCCTGCAATTAAATATGAGACCTGGCTCCTGAACTATCCACTCAGAAAGCATTTTATAGGAAGAAAAGGATGATTATGCATTGTTGTTTTTTGCCCTCTGTCAGGTGGAGTAAATGGAGCCAATCCAGTGTTCTGTATCAGAGTTACACTGGGGTTAAAGTGATGATCATAAAGCAGCCAGCATGACTGATATGCAAGCTGACACCGGCTGCATCTGGATGAGGTGATTAGTCTGTTTTCTAGGTGAGTTTTTGTCACATTAGCGCTGGTTAGGCAGATGTGAGCAGATGCACGGTCTTAGATCTCCACCTTCTCTCACAAGTGTGACTATCACTGAAATACTTCAAGCATGCCTACAACCGGATGTATTTTTGAAGGGCCTAATTTGGCTCTATTCTCAGGCCACCTTTAAAAATTTGTCTGTGATCCTAAAAATATTTGAAGCAGGTCCGTCGTAGCGCTAGCTAAGTGGATTTAGCATGACACCACCGAGCTAAAAAGGTGAACTCTAGTACCAAAATTTTCTTATGGAAAATGTGCATTCTTTGTTTTTTTTTTTTAATATAAATTATTTATTATTTTTAATTATTATTTTTTGGGCCTTTCATGGCTTCATTGAGAGGACAGCAGATAGTGTTGGAAACAGGGTAAGAGAGTGGGGCATCGAGGACTATAGCCTCTGTATATGGTCGCCGATTTAACCGCTGAGCTAAACCAGGGCCAAAATGTGCATTCTTAATATCGATGTAAAGATTGCAATAAAGTACTCTCATTTCTGTAAACCAAATACAAAGCTACCACCAGAAGTTGGCTAACTCAGCTTAGCACAAAGGCTAAGACACAGAGGGAAATAGCTAGCTAGACTAGCTCTTTCCCCAGCTAACCAAATCCACTTACTAAACCCTGTAAATCTCACTAAATAACACATTGAATCTTTGTTAAATTAGTAAAACTATAACGTAAAAGTGAAAATTCACTGTTGTGATTGTAAACAGGGTTATCGTAAATTCGGTGTGTACATTTTTTTCATCAAAAAAGTGGGCTGCATCCTATATACCGATGCAACCAATATACCAGGACAAAACTCAGAGAGAGGTACTTAATTGTGTTACGGTATTTTATCGGTATCGTCATCATCATCGCCAGTGCAGCCGCCACCCTCACAACAATCAACGCTACCGTAGGCTGACTTCAACTAGCGCACAGCTAGCTAGCAGGATTACAAACTTGACATGGCGAAAACAGATGGGCTGCAATTTGTGTGTTTGAATGTGTTTCAAGTGAAAATAAATTGAAATAATGCACGTTTCTATCAATAAATAGCAATAGAAAACATTTTTTCCCTCTGGGATACCCCCCAAAACAGACTGCGTCTTATATTCTGGATTTTACGATATGTGTTTTACCTTTTCTACAGGACCGTTGGCAAGGTCACCAGTGGAGACTTCAGGAAGTCACTGGTCCTGGCCCAGATGTGCGGTGGCCCTATGAGGTTAAAACACAACTGCTTTTCACAAATACATTCAGATTACAGAAAAGGTTTGAAAACACTTCTTCTTACTGCTTTTGACAGAACACAAGTCCCTAATTACCCTGCTCCTAGCGCTAAGCTATGTTAGCCAGCTGCTAGCTGTAGTTTTAAATTTACTGGACAGACATGTGGCTGGAACTTTTCTCCTCAAACTCTCATTAGAAAACAAATACTTTTTCTTAACCTCTTAAGGGTAAAAAAAATCCATCAAATATGAATTACCGTGGGCTCAAACATTGGTCTCCATATTACCTCCAAGGCTGAGAAAAAGTGAAAGTAGACTATGAGAACAGGATTTCCCCTCTCTAAACGAATGTGCTGAGGCAGTTGCTTATGTCAGCCGGCCGTTAATAGACATCCTGCAGAACGCGGCCTCTTTATCAGGCTTTTAGCAGGAGTTTACAGTGTGACGCCATTACACATATCAGCTCTGTTGATACTGCAGCACACTCCCACCAATACATTGTTTCTCAGAGCTGAGAGGACCGGGCTATTCTTACGTTAGCTGCACTATTTAAAGCATTGCAGGCTTGTACTACTTCAGTAGTTAAAACAACATAAGTGATAGAAACATCTGTCTTTTGCAGGATGATTTTATTTAAGCAATTTGCCGCATGTACAGTGGCGGTAGGACAATTTTGAGGTTCTTTGAGGTAGTTTGCTCGAGTATTTCCCTTGTCTGCTACTTCACACTTCTACACCACATCACTTCAGAGGGATAAGTCTTACTTTTAAGTTACTTCCAGATTAAATTTTTACTCACAAAACCTGCAAACTACCAAATTATATAATCACTGGCCACTTACATGCATCTCTTCCGTAGTACCGCTACTGTACATGATACAAGATATACTCAGTTTAGCTTTACAAATAAAGTAAAGAGCAGATGTAAAGCTCCATATGAAGCGTGGTAATTCATCATACTTTTAAATGCTTTTAATAAAGCAATGGCTTCACTGCGCTCAGATGGCTCGCCGCAGCAGTGTTGTTTATATGTTTGCACAACACTTATCACTTCTGTCATGTTTGTTTGCTTTCCTCGGTGTGTTCGATTTTGGCAACGCCGCAGCATTATTGCGTTTTACTTCATGAGAGGCAGCTGGTTCAATAAGATGAGAAAAAAAAAAAAAAACAGGCCCTATTCCCAAATCAGTTGCTGGTGAGGTTGAGGGAACTGGAGCAGCAGGGAGCAGACCCCCGGTTCCACCCACGTCCTGTTCTACGTGCGCTGCCTCTCCCCGGTACATGCAGATGGCACAGCGCTCCCAGATTTCATTTGAGGTAATCTAATCCCTCCACTGCTCCCTTTAGAAAGGAGGAGTATTAGCGGCCATATGTCAACCAGATTTGTCAGATTATTCATTACAATTAATTGCTGTTCCACTTAAGGCCTTTAAGGCTGTGAATTGCTCCGAAATCTATTGCAAACACAAAAATTATGAGTAAAAGACTTTGGCCCTGTCATTCAAATTTCAGGCTGACCTTTAGCGGAGCCTGGCTTTTCTGAGGGAGTGCAGGAGAGAGAGCCTTTCTAATTGGTGTTTCTTCAGCCTGTTTTTTTTTTATTTTCCATCTACAGGTAGAGCGTCTGTCTCTATTGACAAGAAATACAGGGAAGACTGTTGTGCTGGTCCAGAGTGATTACGTCTGCTGCTCACTGAAGACCACTGTTCACGTCCTGCTGCAGCGCCCGCTCCTCTAAATATACTCACACATTGGTTATATTCATATCTGCAATTTGTTTTGCTTATTGTTGGGATGCAGTAACACCATAGTTAGCTTTCTACACAATGTACACTGTCAACTGAATTTCAATGTGGACCTTTTTCGAAGGTTGGCTGCGAGGCAGCCTAATAGCCACCTGAATTAATGTGCTGTCCAAGGATATGAGCCATAATACTTTGGTGATTAATGTTTCACTAGTGCTCTGCTTCCGTAGTTAGGGCTCACACCCCAGAGATAAACTATTCACTACATGCTCAAGTCACATCTAACCAACACGCAGAATCCAAATCTGATTTCTTGTGTTTTTTTCTTAAAAAAAAAAAGACTAAAGAATATTGAGTTAAAATCCTAATAGTCTAAATCACACCAAAGAGTGCTCGAAGGAAAAGTCACAGCAAATTAGAACGCTGCGATTGGCTGTGATTATGATTGAAATCTACGGGGCTGTTTCACTGCTGATGATGTGTTTTGGTTAATTATGGAGTTAAGGCTCTAGAAGAGTGACTTTAAGCCTCGTCTGATTGGCCCACTTAATTGTGCTTTATGAGACGGGGCTTACCGCGCAGGGCTTAGAGACTCAGTGTTAGGGGCTGAAGTAGGAGGAGAAAAGCTCTCTCAGGTCATATTACCCAGGCCACAGTTAATGAGAAGGTGGAGGTAAGAGAATCCATCACCATATCAATCTGCACCACCTCTCCCCTCACCTCTGCTCCAACTGTTTTTGATCGTTTTCTCATTAATCACGATACAACATGTACGTCATATTCATAGCTAAAGCAGATCTGCATTGTTTGTGCTGTTTTAATGACACATATTAAAGTACAACAGAAACACACAATAAAACTGCTCTCATTGTGTGTGATTAAGGAAAAACAGGCCGATCTATTGCTCATCATTAATCACAGACCAGAGTCCATAAACCTCTGTCTTGTTTCTTATTGTACTCGACCGCTCAGGAAGCCTCAAGAGCCTCGGCGCAGCTCGATGAGACCTCGTCTCCACCTGTGCATCGAGGAGAAGGAGGCGTTGAAATATTTCAGATTCTCCTCTATACTCGCCATGCCGGGCCGGATCGATGGCTCTAAACGCCGCTCGCCTGGCCCCCGGACTCATCACTGTACTCCGGCCGACTGACACATCCTCATTATATTACAATACGGTTGCCACTAAAGGTCATTCTCCCAGAACATAATCACACACAATCAAAACCACAAACTTCATATATCAAGGAGACAGTAAATAGCCGCGGGGTTTATTTTCTACTGCCACAGAAATGCTCTCGGTCTATTCAGAAGCTCAAGTTGGGGCGACTTGATTTAAGATGTGATGGCACAGAAACATGACGCGGAAGAAATCGTTTAAGAGTTGAGCAAACTTGCTTTTTTTGACCGACTTATTCAGAAGTTATAAATAATTCTCACAGTACTGCATGCGTGCACTTATTATGTATTTGTAACAGCAGCTGAATCTGCTATTTTAATCTAATAGTCATAGAAATTTTAATCTATTTCTCTGTGTATTGTTACGCACCAACTAACCAAATTCCTTGTGTTCTCATACTAGATGTCCACGCTCCTACTCTGTCCCTGCCTCCTCCATCAGGAGCAGGTTGTCATGAAAAGAAGTGTCAAAGTAAGAAAAAAAAACAGGAGCGGAAACACACCCCTCTCCTCCATATTACCATAATGAGGAAAACACACTTAGTGGGCCATGACCTGATGTCATCTGATTATACCCATGATTAATGATATCCTTTTACCAAAACATGCCACTACTGTAACTGTCTGGGATTAAAGGCAGCAGATGGTAATGTATTCATGCTTCCACTGATGTCTTCTTATACGCAGTGTTAAACAAAGTGTGTGTTTCAGACGGTGTTTTCTCTTATATAGGTGTTTTTATAAGCTTTATGTGAAGATGTTGCTCCTGCGCTTTGTCTTATGAACTCCTTTTTGCAAGCTATAAATTGCGCAAACAGCCGGCACCATCTGCTGCAGAGTAAGACCAATTCAGTTATTGTATTAGGTCCAAATGTGCACATTGATATAAACCTGTTTTTCTTTCTGCCAGTGGGACGTACAGCCTGTAATTGGTCAACAGTGCACAGTAAAATAACAAACTGGGGTTGTGCTCCTTCTGGTGTGAGGATGATCTTAATAATGGTGCAACAGTATCCCGCGAGAGAGCGAAAGCTTTAAAGCGTCTTGTTTTGCTCTCAGACTCCCGTCTCCAGATACCAATGTCCAGTCGATGACTCAGTTGAAAATATTTTCCTCTGGTTTTTCCTCTGTCCAGACGCCATGTCAACAAAGCCCCCAGTGTTGCGCCCATGTAGGAGCGACAATGTCAGTCTGTCTGTTTAATTGCGAGTGGGATGAATGTTAATTTACTCAGTCAAGAAGCCTCTTTGTAGCACTTTTACAGCCCAGAGGTGTAGATTTACATGTTAGGGATACAATGAGTTTTAGCTTGTGCTAAAAGGGGGGTGATAGGGCCCACATTCCTCCACCTCCCACTGCATATTGTTCTATTGTGTATGAACACCTCTCTGCCACTGGTCGGGGTAGGTGTTGACGATAATGGGAGGGTCATCGTGACCTTAGGCTGAACTTGGGCAACACTTTATATTTGCTCAGCGTGCAGGGTCGCCGAGTAGAAAGTGTGCACAACATACCTGTCAGCACAGCGCTGTTGTGTGTGTGTGCTACAGTGTTGTGACGTTGGCGAACGATCCGATTCTTACGGCTCTTTGGTGCGAACAATGGGAACCGAGTCGTCACGTGCAGCTGAATCATGTCGCCACAACATAGTGCAGACGGTGAGCAACATTATAACCCTCCGCCAAGTTTATTGTGTTATTGTTGAGGTTGATTAATTGTTCCTACATTATTCTGCTTTTTCCTTTTAAATTTTGAATGCAGGAATTTTAAATACGTGTTGACACCGGAGAATAGAGTGCAAACACGCTCGCGAATCCCACCACTCCCCCACCTCGGACCTTATGGCTCCGTTCCTCGAACGGCTCTCGGAAAGGAACGGAGCCATAAGATCCCTTCGAATAGCCGTAATTCCCAATACGAGTCTGCTATCTGAAGCTGCTTTTCTCGCTTTTTTGCTTAATGGGAAAGGCTACAATCGGCATTCAGACCCAGGTCAAATGACTCTGCAGTAGACATGGGTAATTATTGCAGTAAACCCGGGTCGACATGCTAATCTCCGCCCCCTTTCCGGTGCGATGCTATGCTCCGTCGGTAACTTCTGTGACTCCTCGTCATCTCAGCTACAAATTCCGCCCGTCTCAGGTCGGAGCAGCGCTCGAACATCGTTCCAAATTTGTCGCGCCAAGTTTGATAAACAGACTGAAACAGTAATAGATACAATAAAGACCTAACCACTGTGATATCTTCACTCTTTACTAACCCTGTCTCTGGCGCGTTTGTGACGTCAGACGGTGAAGCAGCAGAAAAGAGAACAGGAGTATACTTCACTGGCAATGGGAAAAGAGACAATCGGCATCTACACGCGGGTCTTCCCGGGTCTGAAAAACTTGCGTCAACATGCTAATTTTGGTGTTAAAATGGTATGAATGTAAATTTCTGGCTCTGGCTCGAATGCATCCGTAATGTTATCCTGTACTGTCGTAGGGAGGGAGATCTACTTCACTAGTGGTGTACCACTGTGTAATTATAAGAGAGGTGGTCCTGGCCTCGGGGGGATTGCTGCTAGATTTCACCACAAAAGGTTCCTGTGCACTTACATGAATTTTGCTGCCGAAATCCAGCCCCCATTTGTGTATTGGGCTGTCAGAAAATTAAATGAAAAGTCATTCTAATAGGCGACCCCTGGCCTAGTTCATATTTCCTGTCAATTATGAAAGTATGAAGTCATGCATAGTTATGAGGCATGGGCGGGCCTATTAAAATTCATAAATGATTTGTGTTTTTACCAGGTTACTCCAAACCACTTAATTCCACGTGGTCATGTAGAACTAATGCCGCTCGCCGCTGTATAGCTTAAAAAGAGGCAGGTGTGTACTTACTTATTGTGCCCGACCATATTTGAGTTTTAAGCTGCATTGGAAGAAGTCTCTGCTAATTGTTTTCTGGTAATTATACCGTCTTCAACCAGTAAACGTTTTGCGGACCTCTTGGGCTCTTGTGTAACTCAGGTGTGTGTAATTACATTTCTTAAGGTCAACCTTTCACCAGGATGAATTAGTGAAATTGCATAGTTGACCACTTCAGGGCATGGATCCAAATGCAATTATCTTTGTTAATAGATCTGCTCTTCAGTGGTAGAAGAAGAAGCTTCTGATTGACACAAAACATGTGCAAACACTTTAAAGTTAGCGCACAGTATCTCTAACGTGACTTTTTTTATAACGCATATCCAGATTAACTCTCCTCTTATTAGTCCAAATGAAGTGTTGTGGTATTTCCCGCTGAATGCCAGAGTAAATACAGGCATGAAATACACAAACACTTAAATTGTTCTGTCTCAGCATGTGGGGCCTGCTGCGAGATATCGATCAGAGCATATCCTGGTCAATCAGACTAAATGATTGGCTATAGCCTGAAGCCTCTCCCGCTGGCTGGGAGGCGCGAGGAGAGGGTGGAGGGGGGGATCAGGGGAGGAAAAACCGAATTATAGCAGCCCAGATATGAGCCGCCTGGCCACTGATAGTTCCCCGCAGCATCCTGGAACTGAGGCAATGCAAATGTACAATAAACAGGGCCTAAGCTGGTGGAGGTCTTTCAATCACACAGGGGCAATAGTTCAACCCCCGCCATGCATAATCCCAGCCTTGAAACCCCTGGGACTCCAGCCTCCAACCTGCTCAATGGCACAAAGATATTAGATAGCCATATGTAGATTCACTAGGTAAACAGACTCTCATGATAACACAATATGCTCTCGTTTCGACCGGGAATATATTTGAAGCTAAGTTCTGCTTTCCTGGGGCTCAAATTGAAGGCTTAGCTTTGCGCCATCAGAATTTCGATGCAGCTGTTTGCTTTGTTTAACGTCCCTGATATATCTCTTGCCGAGGAGAAATTGCTATCTCTTCTTTGTGAATTAAGTTGCAGCGGTGTTTGCATTATGGACCCGGCTAGACTGAAGACGGCCTGCTGAGAAAGGCGGGAAAAAAAAGCAGAAGAGAGGCAGAAATAGTTATTTTTTAAGGCGGATTTTAAAGGAAATCGTTTGATTAAAACTTAATTGTAACAAGCTAATTAATTAATTGACATCCGTCTTAAAATGTCCCTGCGTATGATTTTCTTTGTACAGTATTTGACATTTATAGTTGACGTCTCCCCTCCATGTTTCACCTCATGAGGTTAATCCTTTCCTGGGACATGTTTACTCACTCCCTCATTCTCTCACACACCCTCCCACCAACACACGCACACAAAAATCAGTCATACACAAGCAGGCCTGCATGAAAACGCACACACGCGCCGTCTCTCTCTCTTTCTCTGACACATGCATCCACCAGAGAGGCCCATATGGAGATAAATGACAAGCGCACACACATACAGGAGGAAGAGTGTCTGTCTATACGTGGGGGGAGGGTACGTAGGGACAGAGGATGGGGTGATTGGGGATTGGGGAGGTTGGGGGGGTTGTTGACAATGTTCTCCAGGTCTGTGCATGGAACCCCTCCTCCCTCCTTTCCCTCCCTCGCCAGCGGCTCAGCAGTCCCAGCAGGAGCCACTCCAGCCCGGGGAGAGGGTCCTTCCGGCCAGCGGGGGCTCCAGAGGGGAGAGGAAGGGGAGGGGGGAGTACAGAGAGAAAGACACGACACGGGCCACTTTAGGCTTGCATCACATGATCCGTGTGAAAGGAGATGGCTGATGAGGAGCTGACAGCGATCATCCGTTCTGCACGTCCATTATGTCACATCGTGTGAAGTGACAGGAGAGCGACGTCTTCAAAATCCGGCACATGAGCTTCTTTTTGTTTGCGACAAATGTAGCAGAAACAGCCACAGGAGTCCCAGACAGGATCTGAAATAGAGCTTCTCTAATGTGCTCGTCACTTTTTTTTTTTTGCACTTGTAATTGCTTTAAGAGTTGATTCTATGATGTATCAGAATTATGCGATCAATTCGTCCGAGCTGTATATCGGCGTATTTGCCGCTAATGACGCCTCAGAGGTGCGTTTGTCACAGATACAGCGCTGTAATTAAGCAGCTCTCGGTCCTCAGTACGCAGAGTGCTGGTTGTTTTCAGTCCTACTACAGACTTAATTTCATTCAGCTGGTGTTCCAAGTCTAAATCAGTCCCTGATTACATGACAAAAACGGAAACCAGCAGGGCTCTGCATCCAAAAGAACGAGAAACTCTGCACAGTGGAAAGCAAAATGCAAATGAGATCATTTAAAAAGTAACCAAGTTTGCCGCTTTTTTTAACAAACTTGTCCGTAGGTAAGCTGAGGGCAGAGACGAGAGGAGCTGCAGGCTGTTCCGTTCGGCGCTGAACACACGCGAGCCCATTGAGGAACGTAAGCACTTGTGAGTAAGAGATGATAATGACGGGATAATAGGAATCTATTAGTCCTTCAGTTTTTGTATGCCTAATAATTAGATTAATTGAATGACACTCATTTAGAGGAAAATGAGGGACCCAGTGGTGTTAATTCAACCTGTGTTTCCAGATGCTCGTTTCTAAACAGCTAAGTGAACTACCTAATCATAGCCCACCATCTGGGAATTCCCCTCCGAGGCAGCGATAGGAGATGGCGCCGTAATACGTTTTAAAGACGTCGACTGATGGTTGCCTGCAACTAAACATATTGAAGCTGCCGTTTAGCCTCTCCTGCTAACAAACAGGGGGTAAAAGTGAGTGCCTTGATTATTAACTCCCTGTTCATTTAGGGCACCTAATGCTAATTTCTGCCTTTTATATGAAGGTAAATAAGGTCATTATGGCGGTGTTAATGATTAGCATATCTCACAGGTGTAATTCTCTGGGAGTATTGCTCGGAGACTTCCTTCCTTCAGGAAAAATCACTCAGTGCCACGCCAACAAAGATGGGAGACTGACTAATTTATCCCCAAATTTGCACCATGTACAAAAAATCATGCAAATGAACTGGCTTCTCATTTGGAAGACACAGCATTTGGGTGACATTAATCAAAGAAAAATATGCAGACAAAGGTGACAGTAATCCCAATACTCGTGCATAAGTGGCACAGCTGTGATTCTTCGCTCACTGTATGGTTGTACAGTACCTGCGCGGACTGGAGAGAGACAAATGGAAATTCTATACATTATTAAAGCACCTCCTCTCATTATTTTTTATTTTAGCTCACGGTGATCAAGTGGACTTCAAAAATATTTCTTTTCACACTTAGGTGCTCATGCTGTCCAATTACAATAATGCAATTATACGTATCTGCTGGCTTTTCCATTATCACTTAAACTTGGCAAGAAGGGGAAAAAAAATCAGCTTGTCAAGAGAGGAACTTTTATTTTGAAATGTAATTTTAAAGCTGTGACGAGACGCAGGAGCCGTCTATGTAAAGACAAATAGTGCAGGTTCATGTATGTTTTTCAATCTGGTTAATGATGATTGATATAGACATGTGATAATTGTAATTATCTCCACTCCCTCTTGCTCTGTACTCATGTGCATCTTCATTAGCTTAGTCAGCCTATACATATAATACGGCCGTATACAACTCCTTGGAGTGTGAAATCTCCCGACATGTGCACGGTGTATGTGAGAGCCGCGCCGCAGCCCGAGCTCACCTAAGCTCTCCACTGAGTTGTAGTGCAACGCAGCCTAATCCCCCAACAGAGCCATCAAGCCAGCCTGCAAACAGAGCTCACCGCTGGCTCTCTCTGCGTGGAGCGAGCAAACCAACATCATAACAAAGGGTGTTTATGGAAAAATAGATGCTGGCGCAGCCGACCAGAAAGGGCTTAGCAGTGAGCAGACCCCGCTGCCACCTTTATCCTTCACCGTTCACATTGAAATGCAAATATCAAGGCAGGGTTTCCACCCGCGTGCCACTCACAAATTGAAAAGCAGTTTTTATCTATGCAAATGCAAGCATGGTAATTGAAGTTAATCAATCAATGCTAGCTTTCACTAAAACCTTGAACATGATTGAATAAAGTAATTATCATTCAGGAGAAAATGATGAAGTTGTAGACAGCATGAACCTTATTAAAGGAGGATTTTGAGTCACAATGGCTTAATTTAGCCAGCAGCCCCCTCTGTGTCTTCTTTCCTCTTCTCCCCTCCGTCTCTCTCTGCGTCTCTTTCTCACTTCATCCCTCTTTTCTTCGCTGTGTGACTCAATCTTGTGTGAAGCATTCGAGCTCACAGTTAAGGAAATTTTAAGGTGGTGTGAAATGTGCCCGAGTCGGACCACTTGTGGTACATGTGGCAAAATTCAACTCCTGATGGAAGTATTTATTTCAGATTTAAGCTGTATTCATTTTTCCCTATCACATTTTCTGCTCTCTTTCAGACATGACAATCTTGCACCCCTGCAGCCCCAGTTTGTATCTCTCATGTGTTACCATTACATTCAGATCAAAGAGTTAAGAAGCCAATTTTTCCAATAAAATTATTACTATGTGAGCTGTAGAAAACCTGGATGGTTGAATAAGAACACTTGCACCTGATTTAAAGGTTTTACCAGAATCTTTAGGGCCTGTGCCCACTCAAGGCAGTTTTTGCTCTACAAAACCATGCAGTTTAACATTTTCAGCAATCAGTGTCCTAAGCGTACAAATGCCACTGGCGTCAGCTGTTTTTTGTCGCTGCGCTCACAGCATTCTCAATTAAAAATAGTTCAACTTTTGGAACACTGCCACGACCAATCAAATCAAGAAGGGGCGGGACTTAAAATATCTACTTTGTCTACAACAATGGCAGAGGTGAAGCTAGAGCTGCTGCTAATGCTAGGACACGATTCCTCTCCATTTTTTTATGTTGCTTTGTAAAATTTCCTTGAATAAAAGCAAATATTGCACATCCAGAGTGATTTAAAAGAGTTAGCAAAGCAAGCGGAAGTGCTGCCAGACAACTTTCATAACCTAGCAACAGTACACGCCGGTGAGAAGCGCTCTGAAATTCAGGTTGTGGGCGCAATAATTAAATGATAATTTTTGGCTTTTGCCTTTATTGTATAGAATAGCTGAAGATAGGCAGGAAGTTTGGGAGTAGAGAGTGGGGGGTGACATGATCAAATGATCATCAAATTGGGAGTCCAACCTGCGATCAGTGTGTCGAGAACTGTCGCCTCTGTATATGGGGCGTCTGCTCTTCAACTGAGCTAAACCAGCGCCCCAGAACTGTAATTTTCTTTATCCAGGAAGCTGGAAATGACATGTCTCTGAAAAATATTAAAGTGTTATTTTGTATGAAAATATTAGCGATTGGGAAGAAACATGCTAATTCTTCTAGCGTTTGGTCCACGTTATACAGATTTAGAAAAATGACATTTCTGGCTGCTGTCTCTGTTTGGACCCTGAAAAACAGCTGCAGACTTGTAAAAAAAAAAAAGTGATACTTTTTCATTCAGAAGTCTTTGAGTATTCTGGAAACATCTTCAGAACAGCTGTAAATGTAATCGAACAACCTTCTGGGTTCTTTAAGACCGCTGGGTAATTATTTTTTGTAAAAATCAGATGCTTAGCTCTGTGACTGGAATGTAACGCTAACACACGAGACGCACACTCAGGTTAACCCTGATCTTCTACCATACTGTATTTACCTCAGCAGGTGTGTTGCAGAAAGAACTCACTGCATGAATTCAGAGACATGATGAAGAAAAGTCCCCGCTGACCGAACCCGAACCTCCTCTGATTCAAACTTGATGTAGCTGTTCTTTGATGCTAAGATGACACTTGTACATAATTGTTGAGGTTGGAGATGAAAAAAAAAAGAGAGACGTCAGTGTCAGCCATTTTCAAATGAAGCACCCCCCCCAAACAACCCCTCCTCCTCAGCCTCCACCTGTCAGCCAGGACGGTGGTAATTGAGACTTCCAGTGTTTCTGTGGCTGGCTACCTTCCTGTGGCTCTCCTGGCTGCTCTCCTCATGGCAGGGCTAGTTAAAGGCCTCTTCGGTTTGTCACAGAGTTTAATATGCACCCTACATAATTATGCAGGATTCACAGTGCTATCAAACTGCAATTCAAATTAGTTCAGGATTAAAGGCACAGAACAGTACTGGTTCCTTAATTGCATTGTACTGTGCTGATCACATTCAAATACCCATTACTCATTCCCTCTGCGGAGCAATAAGTCAGAGGGATTAATACTGAGGCAGGTGACAGGGCCAAGCCATTAAAAGGCAGTTATGCAGAAAGCATGGCTGGTTTTATTCACGTTAATGAAATCAGCGAAATGAAACTGTAATAGATTTATCAAAGCTCAGATGGATTTGCAGTAAATCAGTTTGATTCAGGCAATCAAACTGGACAATGGAGATAGTTTTCAGCTACAGCAGTGGATATCAGGCAGCAGCATGTGAGAAGTGCTGATATTCTTCTTGTGAGGATTTGGTGAACACCCGGTGCCTAGGCCCTATTCCCAGAGCTGGGCCTGCTCATTTTTGTCAGCTAAATGGTGCCAGTGACTGATAAAACATACTGCCTTCCAGTTAAACACCATATTCTTCTCCCTACCCCCGTCTCTCATCCCCACACTCTCTCTCTCTCTCTCCTCCTCAATTTATGGACCGTGTGTTGCTGATTCTGGCTTGTTATACAGAGCACAAGCCCATGAATTAGAACCTAAATTCACTTACATCAAACGGATTAGTGGTGAAATCCATCCGTCTGAGCTCGTCTCATGGCACGCGGCTGCCAGAGGCTGTCCAACACAGGATGCTGGATGGACGAAAGTGTGGAAAAAATAAAAATACAGTCAGTTATTTTAGGAAAATTCTCAGATTAAACAGTTTGTTGACAGTTTACTTTAAATCAGCCTATTTAGCATTTATTAGCAGGATATTAACAGTTAATAAAGGCTTTATAACACACTAATATGTGAATGTACTCTGATTTGTAGGATATTCTAATTGTTTAAGTCTTCTTCAGGTATTTATAACTAATCTATGGAAATATGTTTTATATTAGTATAACTGTGTTTAACTATATTATCATTCAGTATCTGTTTATACACCTGTTATTATTGCCTATGAGAGGTGGTAGCTATTGACAAACACTTATCTGCTTACAGTTACCCTCAAATTCGGCGTAGAAGACGCACTTTTAATATAAATTTTTCATCTAAAAAGTGGGCTGCGTCCTATACCAGTGCTACCAATTTACCAGATAGGTATTTTATTGTCTTACTGTATTTTACCCAGACGATGGTGCTATAATCTAGCTAAAGTTGTCGGTTGTTAAGTGGTCACGTCACTTCTCCGCATTAAACTGATTCCAGGTCCAAGCTGCTACAACGTCAGCTATTTACAATATGCCGCAGTGCTGTTTTGTGTTTTACTCGCTGTTTTAAGCTAACGCTTCATCGCGGACATGCGCCATCATGATCGCCATTGCAACTGCCACCCTCACAATAATCAACGTTACCGTAGAGTGCCAGCTACCGCTAGCTACAGCACCAGTAGCTAGCAGGATTGCAAACATGACATGATGAAAACAGATAAGTAGGCTGTAATTTGTGTGTGCTTTGAATGAAAATAAATTTAAATAGTGTTGAAATAACTTGTATACACCTTTTTTTCATAAATAGCTATAGCTATATATATTGGGATACCCCCCAAAAACAGACTTCTTATATTCAGGTGCGACTTACATTCCGGATTTTACGGTACTTTTAAATGTGTTATACCCCATTTATTAAGCATTAATATACTGGTTATAATATATCAGTACATAAGGGGACTGATGGGAAAGTATTAGCTTACATTAGCATGTAATTTATTATAAATAAACTTTTTTTTTAATGTGAAATTGAACCAAGCAAGGAGCACTTATGGATGAATCAATAAGTGACATTCTGCATTCAGTCTTTCTGCGCTTACAAAGCGAGAATCACACCAGCTCTGCCAGCTCTCTTTCCAAGTCCTGCCTCTCACTTTTTCAATGTAAAAATGGTTAAATGACCTGAGCTCAAATGACATTATTTTTAAATGTGTTCTTAATGAGTCGTCCACTGTACAGTATAAATTCCAATTACATCCAATTAACCCCAATCAGAAGCACCTCATCTCTAGCCTCTTTTTTTATTTAATGGTTGGCTGCGGCTCCAACCATTGATTAGGCTGAATGAGCAGCACTACTAAATGACCACCTTGGAGGAGACGGGAGCTGTTAGCCTTAATAGAGACAGCCCGGCCATTACACCTCTGTGTGCACAGTCGCTCTCCTTTCACAGGCGAGATCAACTTTTATATCGGGGTCTGACGGGAAGCTATACAGGTTGATTTTGACTTTAGACCATTTGCTTGGAGGGAAAATGTTAAGTAGGAACCTCCCATCCATGAACACAAGCCCATTATTTTCTAATTACAACAATTTAGGTCCATGATTATACACACGCCATGTGAATGGGAGCACAATGGAGATGTTTAAAGCATATGTCATTGCGCTCACAGCCGTGTGTCTAAGACAAAGTTAAAACATAAAATGTGCAAAAATAATGACCCACTGTTCACTAAATTTATTCCAGTTTGAGGCTGAAAGTGATCACAGCAGCTTACTTCAGTTCTCGTTGCTGTGGTCAGGATCAAGACAAGGCTCTGCCCAACTGCAAGAGAGAGACAGATTAGAAATAAAAGCATCAATCCATTCAACACGAAGTATCCTCGAGTGTTAAAACTGGCAGCAGACGCTCGGATAAGCCCTCCCACACACTCGGTCTTGAGAATTTCCCTGTTTGTGTTCTTTTGGAGTTTGCATTGCGTAATACCCACGTGGCCAGACACAACAATCTGTAGATTAAGCCCAACAAAAGTGTGCATTAGAACTCCCTGGCTTAAACAGTTTTAACAGTGCATTCAAAACACAATTCCCTTATAATTTGAGCTTTGTAGGAACAAAAAAACGGCGCTGGTTTCTTAATGAAAGCAGCCATAGTCGACAGTGGAAGTGGATTAACCAGAAGAGAACTAGAGATGCACAATAAGTCTTTGAAACAGCCCTCATATACAATTGTCAGAGCAGAGCCAAACATATGAAGCCTCCACTCTGACAGTGTGCCTAACAAAATAATTGCTTTATTTATAGATGGTGTGAAATTAAGCACAGTTAAAAGCCCGGGACAGTATGGTTTAATCAACCCCCTTGATTCATGCTCACAATTCACAGAGCAACTGAAAGCGGAGGGTATTAAATACATTCCCTTATTACTCTATAAATGCAAGTGGCCAAGCAGACCAAACCCCAGTAATAAATTAATAGTAATAAAAACACCAACTGCACGGACAGATAGAGAAATTAAAAGCCAGCATCAAATACAACATGCCATTCAGCTTAATAAAATGCAGGACAATAACATTTCCTGGAACCAATCACACGCACCTACTGCAGGATGTTTAAACACGTTTAGTGTTGATTTGTTTCTCATTTGGTGTCGGATGAATTAATATAATAAATATCAAGTATTTAGAATCTTAAACCTTGAAGTCTGATTACATTAAAGGGCCGGTTCACCCAAATCACAAATACATACTCGCTCACTTGCCCCTTGAGATTTCTAGTTTGGTTGAGTGTGTCCAGATTTTAACACATTATGTTCTAACATTAGCCCACTATTATGATGGAGAATAACATTTTGTTTCTGTCGCTCAAAACACTGTTAACTACTTTCCACTAAAGCTTGGCTGTTTTTTGTCTTATCATAGCAGCAGAACACTTTTGGGCAGATTTTCCCGAACTGAGGGGAAAAAAAAGAACCCCCAAAATATGTGAATTTTGTTAAAAAAGTGTTCTCAGAATGACAGCGGCCGACAACATGATTTGCAAACTAGTGATCCATTTTATTTTTACTTCATCAGATCCAAGATTAAAGCTACTGTGAGGAACTTTTGGTTTGTGTTGATTTTGGCGCCCCCTGTGGACAAATGTGTCCTGTACATGCACATTAGGTTGTGGTTTTTAACAAAAAAATCTTTGTCATATGTATCATTCAATTTAAATCTTTGCACAGAAAAATGGAAACACAGGCAGCGTGCAGTTAACCGCTCCGTCTGACACTTACCATCGCCAGCGGTTTCAGGCATAAAAAAGAACTATAAAGAAATAATCAATCTTGTCGCTGATGGTGTGGTTTGCTTTTGTAGGTCATAAAGAAACACCAGAATTAATTTCAGTCTGTTTCATAATCAGTAAAAAACTCCTCACAGAAGCTTTAAGCCAAAAAAAAAAAAAAAAAAGTACCTTATTGTTTTACAGACGTACTCATTTTTTCTTGCTTTGGCACATGACGACATCCTTATTCCTAATCCTGCCTACCAAGCTCTGATTGGTCAGACAGTCATCCATGAACCCACCACAGGATCTATTTGAAAAAAAACCCCCAACAGATTTGAAACAAGAAGAAACAAAAATATTCTTTTTTAGCATCTAGTTTTTTTTTAATGAACAGCAGAAATATTAATTATAAAACTCAATCAGTTATAACTTACGTCTAAACCTTCCATAGAAGTAGACTCCATCCATCCATTTTTTTTTTTATGCTCAGGGTCGTGGAGGGCTGGAGCCTATCCCAGCTGTCATTGGGCAAGAGGCAGGGTACAGTCAGTCACATGGCTGACACATAAGCCCTTTTTACACTGCCAATGTAACTGGATTATTACGCCTCTGTTATGTTTCATCTTCCATGTAAAATGCACGGAGGCGGAATGGTGGAGCGAAGTCGTTCCACCTCTGAGCTGGCATCGGAGGTAGTAACAGAGGCGAAATGGCGTCAGTGTAAGCGGCGGAGCAGGCAGGGCGGAACAGCGCCTTGTTTGCGTGTATGTGAAGCACAAACTGTTTGTTTACATCTCGCGCACGTTTTGCTCCCGTCACACCGACGTGGCTTGGTCGAAATGTAAAATGGCAAAGGCAGGATGAAGGCGGAGCTTCGTTACGGCGCTGAGGCGGAACTCCAATGTTAAAAGGGCTATAGAGACAAACAACCACTCACACCTACGACCCTAACTGGTCACCAATGGACTTAACGAGCATGTCTTGGACTGTGGGAGGAAGCTTGAGTAGAATTACCCACGCATGCACGGGGAGAACATGCAAACCCCACACAGAAAGGCCGCCCTACGTCCGAACAAGGATCCGAACCAGGAGCCTTCTAACTGTGAGACGACGTGCTAACCACTGCACCACTGGCAACTTAGAAGTAATTTTAGTAATAGTAATAGTAAAAGTAACATTTTTTTCTCGTTAAGACATGTTAGCTTATAAAGGAATCTCATTTTTATTTACCAATTCTAATGTACAGCTGCATCTCACTTTAGTGTGCTGGTTATTGCTATATATAGTTTTAGGTTGAGCCCAGACAGACACCAACACAAATACCTGAAATCTGTTACACACAAACACACACATACTGTACATTTCTCCTGTGAGTTCCACATTGTATAAAGGTCTATAATTATATTGCTAAAAAAGGGAATAGAAATGATTAAATTCATCACACTCTCTCTCCCTCCCATGCTGGCTACCTCCTATTATACGCTGTTCCAATTATACAGCATCAGCACACTGGAGGACATATAGTAAGCATACAAGGTTCATAACTTAAAACCAGAAGTTGAGAATCAAAAACTCTCCTAATTACTTAGATTTCAGCCGAACGTGTCATCAGAATGTCAGGAGCCTCCACACTTTAAACACGTGCCGCTACGGCTTCAGACAACTCCTACAAGTAGAATCCACTTATTACAATGACAGCCTCGTGCTGCACAGAGGAAGTATAGAACGCAGGGTACCTTTGGTGATAATCCTCTCTGTACGGGAGATGAGTAGCCTATAGGAATAGAAAAAAGTGTGATGATTTGGACAGTGAGTGGAGTATATTTCTGAGTCTGCGTCCATCTTAAGGTTTAAACCTGGCTTGAGATTCCCATGACCTCCTGCTTCCACACCGAGGGCCTTATCTCCGGAGGGTCAATTACCATTCGCTTTTTGCTTGATCTTGTTTGTTTAACTTGACACAGTGAAGAAAGGCCTGACATTGACCAGAATCCGCTGCATTAATGTGTTTCATGTTCTGCATTCATCATTGTCACCGAGCCGCAGACGACTGCCGGTGTCACAGGAGGACAGGAAAGAGTGTGTGTGTGTGGCGCAGAGAGACAGGGGAGAGATAGATGTGTGTTTGTTTGTGAGGTAAGAAGGTAATAATTACTTTTAAGAATTTAATTTACACTTTTCATTTCCATGCACTGTGTCAATCTATCTGAACTCTGAGGCTAAGGAAAAAGGTTTTTCAAAATAAAAGTCTCAGATTTAAGCCTTTAAGTGCCCATGAACCACTTGTTCTTTAAATGACACCAAATATTTTTTGGGGGATATTTTATAAAGTATGCAACAAAGTCTGTGTCTTTAAATAGTGACTTAAAGGCATTTTAGTCACATTAAAATTCAATCTTATGAGATAATAGTACATATTTTTTCAGAGGACATTTCCACCCTCCTGCTTCAATGTGACGAGCGGTGAAAACCTGTAAATGTAATTCTCAGGTGATCTTTAATAAAGGCTGTACAGTTACAGCATGTGGACAGCTACTTCAGCGTTAGTTCAAAGTGTTCTCTGTCCAGCTTCTTTCTTTTGCGTGTACTTTTTGTATTATTCCCCTCTGGGCACTTCTGATGTCACCTGTCACCACCTTTACTTGACCAAGGGGAGAGATCACGACATGATTCTTATATGCTTTAATTTAATGTGAATGTTCCAGTCTTAACCAAGGCGGGAAAGTCAGTTTTATAAAACAATTCTAGATAATTCTTTTAATAAACTGTTTTGTTTCTGTTGGTTTACTAAAGTTTTTAGTCAGAAATGCGTTTTTGTCCCCGGTTATCAAATACCAACACTTGGTGTCTCATTCGAATGACAAGGTAGTGTATGTTGCTTGTCATACAGACCAACAAGGTAGCATCTGTTATCTACTTTTTTATAGATGAGACTTACATTAAATGTTCTCTTTGGTTATGTTTAAGAACAAAAAATACATGGTTAACTTTATGTTTAACAGCTTGGGTTCGAGGTACAGTTATAACTGTCTTCACATGGGATTTGAAGTCCACAAACGTCCCCCAAAGCGGACCTTATTTGTCTTTTAATACGTCACTCAGAGCAGCTCCTCAAAGAGTCCAATACTGTTTTACATTTGAGTTTTTTGGGGGGGCTTTTACGCCTTTATTGATAGTGAGGACATTGGCTAGTGTTGGAAAAGGGGGGAGAGAGGATGACAGGCGGCAAAGGGCCGAGGGTCGGAGTTGAACCAGGTGCGTCGAGGACTACAGCCTCTGTACAGGAAAACGCCAATTTAACCACCGAGCTAAACCGGCACCGTACAATTTACAACACTAAATGGTACCGTATTAATCAGTATAAAACACCAAAGTCTGTAAATAATAATAATAATAGTAATAATAACCTTTATTTATAGAGCACTTTTCAAAATCGAAGTTACAAAGTGCTTTACAGAGGCAGCAAAGCAAAACAAACAGGTCATAAAATCAAAGGCAGATATTAAACTAACAATTCATTTAACCAATATATAAAATTCATTTAAAAGAACTGATGAAATATGCGATGCGGGACCAGCTCACTTAGACATTGCGATCAAAAGATACTGTTCATTTCTAAATCACTTTTTGCGCCGTAAATTTTGCTAGCTAACGGTATGTAATGCTACTTGTAGCTTTTGCTGGGCTTGCTTGAGTCCAGAGAAAGAGGCGGAGTTAGGTGACCTTTCAACTTTTCAACTTTCATGTCAAGATTTTTTTCTTAACCATTTACACTTTGCTTAGATTTGATCAGTATATAATACAACTGTATTTAAGTTTTCTCTCTGCATGTAGTTTCAATGAGGTGAGAGCATTGAAGGTAACAGATGTATGAACCAGGGTCAGTTTGCACTGATCTTTAATAAAGCCTCCAATTAGAACTGACTTTGTGTTGCTCTCACTTACAATCATGGCATTTCATTACAGAAAGCTTTACTCTATTTACAACAACTGCTGACTATTTATTCAAATAAACCTCCACAACACAACTTCTCGATTGTCATCTGACCTCAAATGATCTTACAAACTCGACAGTAGAAACTCCGGAGACGACAGCAGGAAAAGTGAGAGTGAGATTAAAGTGGTGGAGCACATCTTGGCACGTCCAAGAATCTTTCAGCGCGGGTTAAATGCAGAATAATATAAGCATTTCATATCAGAAATGATGAAAAATTCTTATGAATATGTCTCTTCAGTATTTGCTGATGCTGAAATGTGTTTAATTTAGAAATTGTGTTGACAGAAACTCCCACATAAGCCCCTACAGCAAACTCACGGCTCGATCAGCAGTGCTGCATGCTGGGTTCACTTACAGAGAGCTGTCGCAGGCTTTATCTCTCACAGGTAATCCATACTCTCTTTCAAACTGAGCTGAACTGTCTTGAACGAACAAAAATAGAGTCATGATTGAACTCCCTGATTGGATGTTTGCACTGAAGGTTGTTTTAGCACAGTCTTAGAACATTTTGAGACCTTTTTAAAGACCTACAGCGCAAATTCCATGATACATTTTGTTTCACTTTAGTTTAATATATTGCACTAGTTTATGTAAACTTGGAGGTGGAGGAAACATTAAAATATTTTTATAACATTTTATACTCTTGAATATAGATTGCAACATACGTATGACTTCTATAAGCAGGTGAGAGACAACAAATGTGGTCAGGGGTACGATCACAGGGACACAACAACACTGATGTGCTGTTCCAGTCGACTGATCCTGCATGTCAGACCGGGAGAGTCACAGCGCCATGGTTACTGAGCTAAAAGAGGATCATCAGCACAGGGCGCGTATGAAAGGAGAGAAACCTAAAACCTCTCCTCTTCTCATCAGAGAAACAACGCTCACTGCTAATAAAGAGACGAGCAGATTCACACACAGAATAACATTACGTGAGTGTTACGTGTTGGGTGCTCTTTTGTTTTCCCTCAGTTTATTCGTGATATTTTGAACACTTTCTGATGAATAAAGCTTGTGGGTTCAGGGGCGGATCCAGACATTTTTGACTGGGGTGGCTCAACTTGGGCACTGACTTATGCAGGGGTAGCATGAAGTATGTGTCCACACAAACATACACACGAATGAAGAGCACTTATTTCCCCTTATATCTCCACATGCACTGAGTGGCAGCATATAAATCTTCTAATTCTTTAAGGACTCAAAAAGAAGATGCATGTCCAGAATAACAATTTAAAGTACTATAAAAAAAACAAACTGCCACATTGAAATGCAAAGGAAGATACAAGCAGCCTGTTGCAACAGCAACGCCTCTGACAAGGCGAACAGACAATAATGGTTTAGGTTTTTGGGGTGGCACCTGACCACCCCTCTGGATCCGCCCCTGTGTGTGATGATGTCTATCATTTGTGTGGCGTACTTATTTTTGTATATGTTGGGTCCCCACTTAGTGCCTTAAATGTATGTATTTCTTGTGTTAAAGCGGCCGTAACAGTGAGGATTGCAAGGTAAACTTTACTATCTTCATTGACTGACATGTTCCCTTTGTTTTTTGGTAATATGTTAAATACAAATGACAGCAATAACAGATACAAAAAAAATCAAGAAGAAACACTGTTACTGTAAGTATAGACAGTTTGAGTTTGTAAAAACATCAGAAAACAGGGGGGAAAAACAATTATGTACAATTTACTGTTATTTTAGACAAAGTAAGGCAAACACATTTTTTTCATTTGAGAATCTGGAACAATTACATTTGAATTTACGTAAATATTTTGAATTTAAGTGACTTAAAAAACAGCTTAACTATAATCATTGTCAATTTTATCGCCAGCCAATTTGGCATGTGTTAAATGTTAAGAGACTGGTTAGGGTATAATGTCCCTGCATGGACTCAGAGAAGGGGAAGGTCAATTCACTTTGACATGTATTTATATGAGAAGATACTGTCTTCAGTACTGGAGGTGAATTTGTAGCACTGGTCTGTGCTGGGGGAATGTGATGGCAGACATATGGTCCTTTGTTTTAGGTATAAAAAGAGAAGTATGTTCTTTTATTTTGAAAAAAAAATTGAGTAAAAAATCAGGGAACTCAGATTTTAAAAAATCACATACACAAAGTCCGTGTGAAACTCTGATGTAATAGCAAATATCACATGCAAAGCATTCCTGAGAGTTGTTAAACAAAGAGTAGTTTCCCTCTCGTAAAGGTGCAGTGAGGAACAGCAATCTGTCCACATCTGTGCTGCACGTCAGATGACTTATTAAAGAGAGAATGACAGGAAGGGCAAGGTTTTAACTAAGCTCAGCAGAATCAAACTGTATCAAAAGTGCTGCTCGGTAGGGCGCTAATAATAGACCAATACAAACAAAACTCCCGACAGGAATAGAAAGATCAAAACAATGCCTATTTAGTGCTGGCGCAGGCAGTGTGAATGGCTTTTGTGTGCTGCTTATTATTGCAATCTCAGTGTAGCAACGGTACAGAGCAAATCTCAGTAATTAACCTATGGTAATGACAAAAGCCAATTTATGGCTCTTAAAGATCAAATGTATCTGGGTTAATGTGAGGTCAATCTAATGCATGTGTGGGAATAGCAGCGCTGGAATTGAAGAAGCCTGTTTGGGGAGAGGTGTACTGGGATTACTGGCAGTGTGAATGGTGCTGTCAAAAACATCCATTCTAAATAGACAGTAATGCACAGGCTGGTGTCAGGCTTAATTTGACGCAGTAACAGGACACATTGTGAGCACATTTGAACAATAAATCATTGGTCTTTATAACATACGGTGAGTTAAACAGAAGACAGATAGTGAAGTGTTTCTATTCATTTACAGTCTGAAAATGTAACCTGCTAACTGTATTTCACATGCCTTACCATGAGCTTCACAATACCAGGAAGAGCCTCTTTTGCCACCTGCATACTCAGGGGGCCCAGCAGTGCTTCCACAATGGCTGTACATGCTGCACACACTGTTTACAGCATTAGCCATGGTTACAATGCAGGAATTGTATGGCCTCAAACCTGGAGCGTCCCATAACCTGAGTTCTTTTCACATTAACATGTAGTTGGTTTTAAAAGCCACTGTCATTAAATTACTAAAAGTGTGCATGTATGTGATGTGGCTATTTTAAGTGGTATTGCCATTTTTAGGCTGTCTGAACCAGACCAGCTTCCATCACTTTGTTAAGAAGTCGTCACTGGCTTCCCTCCCACAAACTCTTCAGAGGTACTACAAGTCCACAATGGGGTCCCACAAGGTTTGATTCTAGGCCCAAAATTATTTAATATTTAATATATATGCATCATTCTCTGTCCGAACTACATTGGGAAAGACCCTTTTTAGGTTTTCTGCACAGACTGTGTGGATCGAACAAATAGTCTGAATGGGAACCAGACCAGCTCCCATCACGTTGATCAGGATCCCTCACACAAACTCTACAGAGGTACTACAAGTTCAAAATGGCGTTCCACAAGGTTCGAGTCTAGGCCCATAATTATTAACTATTTACATACAATTCTCCATGACAACATATTTTAAAGTCTGCTTTTCATGTCTATGCTGATGACGCTATTCATCTCTCTATTCATCTTGAAGAATGGAATTCCTTCATTCTCTAGACATTGTGCAGTTTGTGTTTCAAAAAGTCCAAACTACATTGGGAAAGACCCTTTTTAGGTGCTCTGCAGAGACTGTGTGGATCGATCAAATAGTCAGAATGGGAACCAGACCAGCTCTCATCCCGTTGATCAGATCTACAGTGAGCTCCACCATGCTGTCAAATTAAGCTGCTTGTTTCTCTCCTGAATTGGTTGGATAGGAGGATTCAGGTGGAGGAAGAAACTAATGATTTCTGAACTTTGTACATATTAAATGAAAAATTAAATGATAAAGTAGTGTTCATGCTATCCTAGTACAGTGCTTATAGGTTAAATTATGAGTTATTAAGTTCCTGCACTTGAGACTGGGCTATGGAGGAACTTTTCAGCATCTAAGCTTAGAAAGACAGTAAAAATATCATCCATATACAATCTGATGCCTGTACCTTGTTCTTTAAAAAGGAAACTCAATCCATACTGCGTGTCTGCAGAGTGCCACCTTTTACACCTATGGATCCATCTTAATTAAAGTAAGTGTGAATTCTGCTGCAAACCTTATGAGCAGGACTTCTTAAAGGTGATGTCCCGTCATTTATTTCTGAATCTAACTTAAGATTCTTGAGATCACTTCCAGAGCTCTGCATGATCAGGCGCCCTCACACAAAGCTACAGTACTGTCTACAGCCCTAAAATACCTGTCGGGTCTAATGACTGGTTGGTTCTTCGCTCCACCCTTAAAACTAAGGAAAACAGTGCTTTTGAGGTGTGACGTCTTAAATTTAATAACTCTCCCTCTGATTATAAACTCATTTTTTTTCTCATGTCTAAGGATTTGTTTTTTATTGTGAAGCACATCTGTTCTAGAAGCTGCTGGATGAATAACTGACTTACCTTTCCTAGTGTTATCCGAACCCTCCTGACCACTTGTAGGGCCCTGCCTCCGTGGGTGGGGGCCAGATGTTGGGCCACCTGGATGCAACGACAGACAAAACAGGCATTAGTTATTCAGCCAGACTCCAAACAGAGCCTACTGACAGATCGTGGCTCCTGGGGAGTTATGCTGCATTTAAATAGCACCTTTTGATATTAGATCAATACGACGGATTAACAGTCAAGTCACTCATGGGCAGATGCTGCGGGGAGACAGCATGCTTTGACTGTGATACATTATGTGCCAGAACTAAACAAAGAAGTTATTTCAATTCCAATGGTTTTGTTACTTTTTTCACAAAAGGTCAAGCGCTGTCAAAAATATCAGCATATTGACCTTTTTAAACATTCCAGAAACATTGGGATCATAGATTATGCTTTCTTCCCCTCTTTCTCGCTAACAAAGGGTTAAAACTCATTCACACCAAAGTCGCAGGGGGCTGCAACTCTCTGTGCTTGTCATTTGCAGGTCATTGTACAGTTCATTTGAAGTCTAACATGGCATGGGCTGTCCTGGTGATATGTGTGTATTGTCAGGATGACAGCAGGCTCTGGTACTACTTGTCTTGAGTGGATCCACTTGCTTCTCACACTGGTGCCTTATTCACTCACAGTCAAACACCTACACACCACTTATCATCCATTTGTGCAGCTCAAATCCAAAACCTGCCAAACATTCTTGAGTTTTTTGGATCTTGCGTTGTCTGTTCACACACTACAGAACAAAACCTGGAAACTTTCCCATTTAAACTTTTCCCTCTTCTAGAAAGTTTCCCGAATATCTGCTTTAGGATATTTTAAAATATATCTTGATATTGCATACCTTACTGAGCTTAAAGGATGAGGTAGCAGATGATGTGTATTTTTCCTACTGTCAACAATTCCCAAGAAAAGTAAGGAGGAAAGTCTGCATGGCCAAAACCTGGTACATCTTATTCGTCTGTGCAATAGACCAGTAACTATTTAAAACACATGAATGAGCCAAAACAGAATAAAACACACCAGTTTACCAGTTTTTTTTTATGCTATCCCTTCTACACAGTAGCAGTTACTGGTGTAAAAAGTCAGGATCCCTCACTGGCTTCCCTCCCACAAACACTACATCAGTACCATAAGACAGTGGCGTTCCCCAAAGTTCGATTCTAGGCCCATTATTATTTAATATTTACATACACTTTGTTGACAGAATATTGCAAAGTTTGCTTTTCATGTATATGCGGATGATACTGTTATTTACTGCTGTGCTCCTCCTCCTGCTCCAGCTTTTGCACATCTTTAGCACACATTTAATTAAGTACAAGAACAGCTTTGTCAACTACAACTTGACGAAACAATTATGATTTTATGTATACTAGGATTTTACAACAAAAAAAAGTCTTCTAATTTCATGTAAAACAGAAACAAGTAATCTTTTTACATTTTAGTGATAATGGTGATGTGTTGTACATAAATGCCTCTGGTAACAGTATTCACAGTGTATCATGGTGCACTATGATGTATTACAAATTGTGGTTTTCTAACTCACCATTCTATTTGCCAAGTATAATTTAGACCTTCTTTTGCTTTCTCTTCATTTAAAGACTGGAAATCCCAACTTTCACTTTCTGGACATTATGCAACACAGTGGAAAAGACCCTTTTTAGGGTTGTCTGCACATACTGTGTGGAAGATTCTACAGACTGCTCTTAAACCTCAACACTTAGTTATGCTGAACTTTATTAGATCAGTTTAACTGTCACTTTAAGTTACTATGAGTGCTATATTATTGCTGTATTATTGCAATTATTGTCACATTGTGACTGCCTTGTCTCTGATCTTAATGGAACAAAGCCAGATGTATAAAAAAAAAAATAACAGTTGTGTTTGACTCTTGGTGGTATGAGCTGTGTCTTTGTGATGGTGGGTGAGCAGGTGGTTTTTCCCTTGTACCGCCCAGGTGTCCCAACACTAGTTGGTTAAAAAGTAAACGTGAGGAAAGCCCCAGTGCCAACAGAAACATCAAATGGCCATCAGTTCATTGTCACTCATGTCATGTTGTTTTTCCTGCAGATTGACAGAGTGTCCTTGGTGTTCGGCTTTATGACTAGGGGACAAAAGATATGTCAGGGGGCCGAGAAATCTCCTCTCCTGTCTTAGGCAAAGGCATGCGGACACCTACGGTATGAAGACACACACATCCTGCAGAAATATCCAATGTGTGTGTCTTTGTTCAACCCTGAAGTGAGCTGTCTGTTCTCTCTATATCACTACTGCAGCAGGAGAATAAACGAGCTCCAGCTGCTGCTTCTCAACAATCCACTTTTTCTTATACCGTACTGACATATAAAGTATTAAATATTAATACGCTATTGTGTATCGATTGAAAAAATACCTGCCACTGTAATGGGCCGGTTGATATTTCTGAATAAAACAATGACAAACTCGTTATCAAAGGGCATTTTTTAAACATTCATGACAGAGGAGTAGCTGTGGAGCAGACGGCCTCACATGGGTAATAAAAACACGCAGATGAAGACAATAGCCATTTATAGTTGTTCAGAAGGAGAGTTATGCATGATAAACAAAGTCTCTGGAGCTGTATTAACCTTAGAAGACCTGGCACAATGGATTTAACATTCCAATTGATTATTTTGATGGGTGAAAAGGTTCAACTAACGCTTGTGCTGAATGCGTACAAGTCAGTACAGTGAACAGCTCCGAATGGAAAAGACAATAAAACACATCAAATGATTATTAAGTAAGAAATCATCATAGCAAACAAAGGGAAGATGTTTTTTTGGATGTAAGGGCTTACAGATTGGACTGGAAATATTCAGTGAAAAAAAAGTTTTTCATTCTTTAATTCCAGAGGCAGAGTGAGGGACACTGATGCCTCCTTTGTTCGGCTGACTCATGGTTGGGGAATGGGAACTGTTTTATGGAAAGATTTCACCACAAAAACAGAGAAGAGAGTCCACTTCAGGCTAACAAAGAGAGTCTTTAAAACATGCACAGTCCAGTCAGTGCAGAGTCCAGTCAAGTCAAACTGAGTACAGTGGAGTGGAGATCTGCTGCTCGACAGGCAGAGACTCTGGTGTGACTGTGAGAAGCTATGGAGAGTCTTCTCCCTTAAGGGGACGACTGGGGGAGACACTGGCTGTCCACTGTGGGGGCCAGTAGGTCTTCTGAGGTGTCACCTCCACACAATGTGACAAACCCCTCTGGTGTGACCCTTCTTCACACTCCCCCATCCCCTTTCTTCCACGTTCTTAGACAAATGAGTGAAGACCCCGGCCTGGGCACTACCACAGGCAAGGACGGAGACCGCGTGGACTCCGCCAGTCACGGCTTCTCGCTCCATCACTTCACACTTATATCGCCCTCCTGCTCTCCTCCGTCCCCTTCCTTTCTCTGTCTTTCTCAGGCTTCAGGCTCTCTCTGCTCATTTTGTGACTACAGGACTTTTACCAGGGTCTCGCCCAGACATACGCCACATGTCACCCTGCCGTCCGCGGCCACACTGCCTGAAGCCGGATGTAGTCTGAGGCTTGATCTGGAGAACCACAGTGACACATCCCCGACGACCATTCCTCTGTCTTATTCTTTATCTCATACAGTGATGGAAAAAAGACTCAGATCCTTGAAGTGAAAGTACCAGTACAATCATACTCCTCAAAGTTCTGCATTCAAAATGGCACTTTCTATTTAAAGTATAAACAATAGGAATAGTCATATATTGTTCTATTGATAGAATTACTACATTTGCATTCATCCATTGTGCATTTAGCATTTTACTGCTATATTTTGTAGGTAGTTTATTATCGTGGTTTCCAAGCTCTGGTTTGGCTCCTTCAAAGGGTCCCAGAATAATCAGAGGAGTTGTGAATTGATTATTGAGGTAGTGAAGAAGAAACCAATATCACCATACTACAGCTGTGCTAGCAGCCCTGTGAGGCTGTACGTAACCATAACTGTGTTTTACGTAACATTACAATTATCAGCATGCTAACATGCATAAACTGACAAGAAAGCTTATAGTAGCTAAATGTTATGTTCATCACCTTTGTTTATTACACAGCGGTGTTAAATACTTGATCCTGATTGGTTAATCGCGGCATTCCGAGGTCTGCTATTATTCGATAACAGAACGTTGCTATGAAGAACAGACTGTTGCTAGGGGTTTGGCTATAATCACACAATACAGAGAACTAACAGTAATCATATCAATCCCACGAAAGAAGTCTGCTAAATTTGACATTGGTCTGTTTACAGAGCTCATTTTAAAAACACTATAAAGTTAAAATAGGCAAAAAATAGGCACTGCCAGAGCAAAGAAAATGCTGTTGGTGGACACAAGTCCCAAGGGTTTTAACCAAAGTGATTAAAAGTCCTTCTTAGAGGAACATTAAAGATGGTATCTCAAAGATTTCAGTTTTGTTCTCTTTGGTGGCACCTATGGTGGTAAATGGCAATTACTGGAGTACACTTCCCAATTTAACCAGATGTCTACAGTTGGCTCCCTTTGTTACGGTTGATTTTTCCTCGCTGACATTCTCTTTCCTTTTTAGACTGTTCGCCTTCATCTGAGCGTCGAATTTGTTTCTTTTCATTTGGATTTTCATTTATTTTTGAAGTTGTATCTGTAGTCATCGCTCTTTTCTTTGTTTGTTCAGCCATAGTAGATTACTGTTTACTCGCAACGCTTGCAGAGACCGGAAAAACAGCCGCTTAGCTCCGCCAACCCTCTCTGCCAGACCAACCACTGCTGGCTGATGGAAAACGTGTCAGTAACTGGACGTCGCTTGTGATTTTTTCCGCAAATGTCGCTACAGACACCCAGTATATAACACTACACTACTAACACATAATAACACTATATACTGAAAATGCAAAGGCTTTCATCAGTGGGCCATAGGATCAATCACCATTGTGTTACCTCATTCGGTGATAGATAGTGACTTAACAGACATTTAGTTACATGAAAATATTCGAGATTATTACTTTAATGTGCCAGATTATATGACAATCAATCCAACAGTTCAAACCACAGTTACCAAACTCTTGCTGGCACTAGAGGAAAAGTCTGATGATCAAGTCATTAGAATACATAGTTTGGGAAAGATGTACAAAAAACATCCAGTAATTGTTGAAGCACTCAGGCCTTAAGCAAAGTGGTTGACTGAAGGTGCCATCCCTAGAGCCCCTAGAACACTTGTGAGACAAAAAAGCTATTTAAGAGAACTATTTATCAGCTATAAAATTTAAGATGTCTAATGTTGCATTTTTTTTGTGATTGGAAAATAAAATAATGCTTTTACATGTTTCACAGTTACTTAATAAGACTGTCTGGAAGTAAAGAGGGGAAATGTCACATTGGTAGTACTGCTGGCAGCTTATAGATGCTTGTAAAGTGGCAATAGGCCCCGAAAACAAGCCAAAAACCTTGATCTATAACAATGGACAGTTTTTTTTACTAGCTTATCTATATATATTTTTTAAATAATGTAATTTAAGAAGTAATAATTGCATCCAGATGAGGAATAAAAAGTGTTTTTTGTCTATAACTGTGTCATAGTATCTCCTTCCCCCCTCACAGGGGACCCAATGGATTGTTCCAGACGACTTTTTCTCCATTTTTTTCCTTTAGCATAAAGGAGGCAGAGCTAATATTGAGGAATGCAAAAAAAATAAAAAAAACCCTCATGGACTAATCTTGTGCTGAGTACAGCCATGATAATGATGATGGATTAGAAATACAGCAGTGTATTGGGATTACAGTGCTATTAACTGGCCAGGGGAGGAGGATGAGGAGGCAGACCAGTATCAAGCTAATCAATCAAATCATCGGGACAAGCCCTTGTCTACTAGAAACAATTAGACCACTTCTCTAAAATCAATAGCCCTGCATTCTGTTTAGATACCCACTGGTCACTCATTCAATAAAGCCTCCATGGGTTTTGATAAGCCTGGCAGTCGGCGAGGGCCATTCGAGGCTCCGAGTGGGAACAAAATACATCAAGCGGGCTCCAGGAAGGCCTCATAAAAATTGCAAATCGAAAACAATATAATTTAATGTGGCAAAGGTTATTTTTCCACTTGTTCATTATCAAATGTCTCATGTGAAAGCATTGCCATAAAGGGGAAAAAATCTATTCTGTGCTGAGTGTTTGGGGACAACAGGAGGGACATGTATTATATCTAAAGGAAAACAAAATAACGATGGAATCAAAAGGGTTCATAAAGTTGCTCTGAGAAATAGTCCTGCGAGTGGAGGTGTCTCCTGCTTCCAGCGCAGCTCCCATACATAATTAAAGCAGGAATTTGTATCTGTCTGCACTCTGTGGCCTCCTGATGAATTAATATCTGGTGGAAGTCCTACACAGCCATCAGATTAGCTCATTTATTTCTGTCAGCTGCTTGCTCTATCAGCTATTTGTAAATCAGAGAGGGTGTGTGGGTGGGTGGAGAGGAGGGGGGGGGGGGGGGTTGTTGAGATTGTTGGACGTGTATTTATTATCATAAATGGCTGTTATGAATTAGGTGTGATTCAAACGTCCGGGCTATAGTGCCGCAAGTGTAAGTGCACAGTGATGACTCATTTTTTTTCTCTGGGAGAAATGTTATGTTGACATTGTTGTGCTAGTTATACCTTCACGTAACAGCTGTTCTCTTAAACAACATTGTGCTGAAATGCTGACAAAAAGTCAGAGGACAACTCGGTGATTCTGCGAATATTTGAATAAAAAGAAAGTTTGCGTGACAGATATTGTGATAATCACCTTCTGTTTCCTGGATGAAGTAGTTCGGTCCATCTAGACTTCAGTTAAGAGCATTGGGAGCTGTGTGTAGGTGCACTCAGGCATCCTCTCCAAGTAAGAAGATGACGCGACAGGATCCAGGAGCTCCATGTCTCCAGGACTGGAGGTGTGTGTGTGTCATGTACATGAGAGGGAGACGGGGTGAGGGAGGGGAACAAACAAGAAGACTGCATTAACCTTTGGTCTGCTAGGGAGGGGAGGGCACGAGCAAGGGGCCGGGCTGGTTGAAGGGACACCCCATAATCAGGCTCCTGTCAGCGCTGTTTCCAGGAGATTAATTCAGCTGGTTTCAATTCCAGCCGCTGCTCCCAAAGCCTCAACCCGGGGTGCACATATTGTCCTGTTTAAAACACATGCACGTGGCGCTGACTCAATTTAACACAGGCATAGCTGAGGGGGAAGGCTGGGTCACGGGAGTAGCCTTCCCTTCCCTTGCAAACACAAATAACATGCATCAACAAGAAAGCAAGAAATCCCAGCTCAGGCCGAGGCAGAGATGGAATCCAATCAGAGCTGAGCTGCAGCCACCACAAGAGGAAATGATGTTTGATCAGGCTGGAAGTACACACAGGAGATGCAGCATGTAAAGCTTCTTTTACAGTTCAGAAAACACCGCCTGGGCGTTTCGTCCACAGGCTGAGGAGTCTCTGCTGCCGCTGGCTAATGAACTGATGAGACGGCAGCGCTAAGGAGCAGGTGATACAGGAGGACAGTGACAGAGACGTAGGGGCCCACCGTTAGTTACCTGTAATAGCCCGGCATGACGATGTGCACCCCAGCACCGGGCTGACAGATGTCGGGGGTTCTTCTGATCATCCATTTTCCGCAGCGTGTCTGTAAAAGGTCCCGTGGCATTGATAACACATTTGGCTCTGACATCAAATTCCTGCCCTATGAAAGAAAACAGCATCAATCACCAGGGGCTATTCATCTGTGGCTGGTGACAAGCCGGATTATTAATTTATCAGCGAACGCCCCCCTCTCGCCGTAATAGAGTGGCTCGAGTGTGTCCATGGGAGACTTCCCAGGATTGTAATTAATAGGAAACAGACATACCTAATTTCCCTCTTGCCTCTTTGTGTCACAGAGGAGCTCAGTGGCAGTGACTGAGGGAGCCTTTTGAATCTGCAGAAGGGGAAATGTTTGTTAATGTGATGCTTGATGTGGACAAGCTACTGTATATATAATGGGACGCATATCAAAAGATACCACGAGGATGGCGAATGATCTGCTTTGACAACCAGATGAATGACGGACTACCCTTTCTAATTTGACATGTGATGCTGCCACTGCAAGACGGAGGAAGAGGAGAAGTGGGACGGTGAGCGTGGAATTTATATTTTTTGCAGGAAGAAAAAAGACAAAGAAAAAAAAAAAGGAGTGATGATAAAAGTGTTTCTATTATCCTTTCAGTCTAAGCCCTCCCCATGTGAGGCCCTCCTCTCACATTATTAAAGTGAGACATCTCCTCCAAGAGCACACTTCCATCTTTTAAAACATCAGGGGGTGGTCATGTGTTGAGATCCTCAAATCTTGGTTATTCATGAAATGTTTCAGAATACCATCTTTTACCCTTAACTGCTTTATTCTTCCAAAGCCAGCCCGATGCATGACATTTAAAAGGTAAGTAAGGCCATTTGGAGTACGCTAATTCCGTCTTATGTTCCTCCCTACAAGATCTGAAGCAGCCCTCTACACCATAAAACGCTTATAAAATATTAAAAGCCCCTGCATTAGATGTGCAATGACTATGTGCAAACTACCACTGAGTAAGAAGTGCTGGGAGGGCCCCTGTTGTGAGCGAAGGAGAGAGTGGGAATAGAGCGAGACAGGAAGGAAGGAAGCGGCTTTTGTTGGATTTACCTGTGATCACATCCCCGCAGTGCGCTCCGCAGACCCTCTCCTTTCCCCCGTCTGAGGGTCTGCCCTCTTCAGTAGGTGCACCACTTCAGTGTAATTGGCTATGGCAGCCCCATACCTGGCAGCAGTGAGGGCGATGGCGAGGTTCATTCGAGCATCGTTGTGTTGTCCTGCAGCGGGGGGACAGGACCAGAGCAGGGGGATGTGAGTCACCCCGAGCCTGTGACTGGTGGTATGGAAGTGTGTCGGAACCGATATGTCACATCTGTCCCTGTCACTTTGCATCAGCGCGATGGCTGCTCTGGCCACACAAGGAGCACACTTAAAGCCACAGCGGCCCTTTGGCCCCCCGACCGCCCCTCCCCTTCCCTCCCCTCTCCTCTCCTCTCCTGCACCGGGAAGGGGAACTGCTCCCCAGGAAAAGGCAGGAATGCTGGGATACGGAGAAGACGCACAGTTTTTAAATATATCAAGAATGCAGAGGTAGGAGCCGACGAGCCTGTTGTTCGACAGCGTTTTGTGCCCTTGTGTTTTGTCCTCTCTTTAGAGGACGCTGAGCCGCTTTTAATATATTTTATCACGTTTTTTTCTTCCGCTTTCATTTTCCCATTAAACTAATAGAATAAATAAAAATCAGCAGACACTAATCACTAAAAACACTCACTTCCTCTCTTGACAATCACATTTTTCTATCTGTCAATATGACAGTAAACAGCTCTTGACAGCAGCTGATCTGCTCCTCGCGCTGAAGATCCCTCGGCAGAATCCTTCTAATGAACGGAGAAATCTAATATCAAGATTTATGGATTAATCCCTCTTCAGCGCTAAAATACCAGAGATCTATATTCAGAGTCACAAGGTCACAAGTTTTGTAATTTAAATGAAAGGGGTCTAAAAGGTGACAAATGAACAAAGCCTGCTTTCATTAGGAAGTGATTCTTATGTACATCTTTGAAGATTTATTGCCGGACAATCCCTTGGTTCAAAAGTAAAGAGAGAATAGAGATGATTAATCACTTTTAATGTTGGTGTCTCGGGTGACTTTCTTTCTATTTGTTATTGCCAAGTAAGTTCAAGTCCTCATTGTTGGCCGGGGAAAATGTTGCTACTTTGCAGGAATGAGCAGGGTCCTTTGTGCCCTGATTTATTTTACGTTTGAGCGACTTGAGGCTAGCTAGCTGGTGGGCTCGGCTTAATGCTACGGCATGCTGGAAGCCATTCCCCCACTAAGGGAATGAAATAAATAAATTGAAAGTAAAAAAAAAAACAAGAAAACAACAGATTTAAAGGCCACATTTTAGAATGAATTACATACAAGAGTATGCACCCTGCCATGATGTATTAGGAAGACCATGGAGCCCACTTCTTCATCTCTGTAGGGTGAATGTGACCATTATAGGATGTGGTTAGCGAACTTATGCCACCGGTGGTGTGTGTGTGCGTGCATACACAAGCACACACACATACACAGGAGCGGCCAAGGCTCGAGAGGGGCTCGGCACCAGTAGGCAGTGTCTGATCCTTAGTGATTGCTGAGCCTCCTGATGACCTTTGACCCCGTGATTCACAGCTCTCTGTTGTGAGCCTGTCACAGATTGGCACCGGGCAAAGAACAGGAGCATTAATACTACATTAAATGTCAGGAATTCGGGGATTAGTCAGATCCCGGTAGCAGGATTTATGAATGAAGAGCATAGCGGCGGCTATAACAACCTGACACGCTGATGAAGATAACAATAATGATGATGATAATTATCATCAGCAATTAAAAGGCAAAATGGCCGAATGACAGAGCAGAGCTAAATGAGCATCAAAGCTCCCTGGAGGAACAGAAGCACACCCCCACTCCTCCTCCTCCTCCTCCTCCTCCTCCGCCGCCTCCTCTCCCATCCCCTCCCCTACCTCCGCCCGGCTCGGCTCGCACCACCACCCGTTCCAGCCTCCTGGAGGTACAAAACTCAGTGGAGTGAGAGGAAAGTCTGCGGCCGGACAAAATGCTGCAAAATGACAGAGACAATAATGACAATGAATTTCATGGCTCGCAGTCATAGAGGCAGAGATGCTTGGCTGGGCTGACTCGTCCAATTAAATTGTTACAGGTATTGTGGGAGATGAAGTTATTATCCCCGATACTTTTGTCAATTACTCCTCCAGCAGGAAGAAGATAGGAAGTTAAATGGTATATTAGCACGCAACAAGAGGGAATATCTCCTTATTATGAGAATGCTTGTCTGTTTGATTTATCCGCTCGGAGTCTGACAATCTGTTTGTCATTTCTTACTAAATTCTACGTTTGCTAAGTCCTTTGTTTTCCAAGGCTAAAGCATGTCTACATGTTGAAACTATCTGACCATGATGGCTTGAAAAATCCCGAGGAGATGAACCCGAGCAGTCAAAGCCCGATCCCCAGTAAAGAAGGTCAGGACAGAAAATGTCACTGCCATAATGTACCCAGTTGCGTATGGGGGTAAAAGGGGTGGAAAAGACAGCTGGAGGATAAATTAAAGACATGTAAGTGTTTTTAATTCTTTGTCAGCGTTACTCTTATGTTTTTACAAATATTAACCTCTCTTCTTATTCTCTTTCAGATTTGCCTGTTTTGTTTGGTGCACGACGCTGCCTTTAAAAAGCCTGCACAAATATAAATAGCTCATGTAAAATACCCCCCTCTCCTACTTACTTCTGCTAAATGAATAAGGTTGACAGATCACTGCTCAGATAGTGGCCGTATTCCCGCAGAAGTATGTTGCCTTTTTGCAGTACATGGGAATCCGCGTATCCTCAAATGCTAAATGCAGTCTGACAGATAGCCTAGAGAAACAAAGTTGGGAGTTTGCAGCTACGAGGGGGAGACCTTGAGTGAACAGGACATGCTATGTACACCCTGGCTAACAATCAACATATGCTTTGTTTTTCTGATGCCAACACGAGGCACATATAGCCTGCAGAAAGACGGATCCTGGGACCGGTTGGAACGCGATGCCTGGTGGCTATTTTGCGGTTTTAAAAAAAATGCTGTTTGGAATTTGTTTACGCTCGCATAGACAGCAATTACACGGCTGTGTGAGACGCAAGATAGCGCACTTGGTGTCTTGAATTTAAGATTACTAACAAATGAAACCTGCATTTTTGCGTCCAACTGACTCGGATCGAGACATTTACTTTCAATAACACCTACTTTATCTACTGTTATGTTTCAAGGGTTTTAATTGGGGTTAAAGCCAAAAAAAGGCCTTTAAATGGACATTTAGACGCATACATGTGTTATTTCTGGTGAGAAATCTGATGTCTGCAGGCCAAGCATCTGCCGTTCTATAATTCAAATCAGTAAACATGCTTTCCCCACGCTTCTTGTTCACATAAGACAAGAAAAAAAACAAGTTCTGCAATCACTCGAAACAGATAACAGAACACACTTCCACTTCTACAATTTGCCGTCAGATTGCTGCAACCAGCGTCTCCTGCTGTGATAAGTACTGTAATTTTTAACATTGCACAAAGTGATTTATACACTCTCCTGGTGCAGTGTAATCTCTACAGAACACCATATACTGTTCTTTGAGCATTAGAATAAACAGTGCTAACAGCTCGTCTTTCATAAGCATGTAAGAGGCTGGTAAAATGTGGTGAGGATCACACAGTCACACTGTTCCCGGTGATACTGTGTGCAGCTCCCCGTCTCTGACAGTGTTTGCAGCATTAAAAAGGACTCCATCTTATGATAGACTTGAACTCTGGTTTGACTGATGATAGTCGGGTCAGATGCGGCTTTTGTGCGAGTGAAGGAGGGGCTCCGGGATGGTGACAGGCAGCATGATGAGTTAAGACGCTGCCACGGCCCGGCGATGAGAGAGAAATCAGAAAAATCTCCGATCCCCCCCCCACCCCTCTCAGTAATGAGCCACACCTGTACACTGCTTTAAATACCAGAGAGAAGCTTTAAATGTCAGGTGCAATTAAAGCTTATGATTCAAGGCTGCACAAATCAAATCAAGGCCCCCGAGTTCAGCAGAGTCTGAGAGAGCAAAGGCGAGATGGAGCCGAGACGCCAACGGACCGCTCTTCCTCTGCCTTACACTTCAATGGGCCTCTCAGCCCAAAGGTGATTGTAAAGTTTACTACCACTCGGCTGAACTTCTCCATCTTCCCAAGTCCACGCCTTTATCAAGGAAAAGGTTTACTGCTCTTTCTGCCTTATGAGGTGAGAAATGATCGGAGAGCGGGTGAAATGAGGTTCACTTGTACACCTGAAGTGGTGTGCAGAGTGGAGCTGAAGGACAGGTGTGGCTGGACAAGACAGGAAGTGGACGTCGGTCTATTTCTGGAGAGAAGGCTCTAATTAATATTCTGATAAGCGCTGAAATAATTATTATTTGCATGATTGATTAATTAAATCAGTTAAATGTTTGTTTTTTTATGTTCCCTGTTATGAAATGTAAAAGAAAATGTGAAAAATGTCCACTTAAGTTTCCAAAGGTGACAAACACAAAGACTCTTTTCTTAAAGCAACAGTAACAGCAACACTTCATCAAGAAAACCACCAATAAATAGCTTTTGAGAAGCTGAAAGAAGTAAATAATAAACATATTTTTTATTTGCTCTTTATCTAGATTATTAAAGTATTAAATCGATCATAATCTATGCTAACATTTGATTGACAAGAAAAGGCCTGTTAGGATTTAGCTTGTTCTTCTGGTGCTAAAAAGCGTTAAATTACCTTGTAAAAATCCTCTCAAAACATCTCCTCCTTCTCCCTCATTAATCCGCATAGTCTCCGCCCACTATGCACATTTCCAATCGGCCCCTCCGTGATGAAAACAAAACACGTCTCTGCCATCGTTTAGCGGCAACTTGTTGAAACATAGCTAGCTTGAAATGTAGTAATTAGTAGTAGTAACGTCGTCAGTAGTGAGTTTACAAACATTACGATGACGGTTACAGCTGGCTCGCGCATCGCCAAAGTGGTTGCCATAGGTTACACATAACGATATGCATAGCATCACCCCGTCCATTAATGTGATTGGCTCCTTAGGTTTGTGACATCACAAACCTGCCAATCTGAAAGCCTGTCCTTGGTACACTGCAGTTTAAAAGCAGACAGGCCCAGCCATGGAGATGACTGCTTATGTTGTCCCTGATATGACCTGTACCACATAAAGAACACCACATGGAGATGTTTACACGGTTAAACACGGGATTTTCTTTAAAAATAATCAATTTACTATCAAACTTTATCAAGAAAACCACCGATAATTATCTTTTGAGAATCTGGAAAAAATTTATAATTCGTTTTTTTAAATTTTATTTTGATCTTTATCTAGATTGTTAAAGAATTAAATTAAACATAATCTATGTTAATATTTAAACAACAGCAAATGCCTGTCAGGATTTAGTTTCTTCTTCTGATGTTAAACCATATTTTTTTGGCATTTGCCTTTATTTATAGAACAGCTGAAGAGAGACAGGAAATGTGGGGAGCAGAGAGTGGGAGTTGAACCAGCGATCAGTGCGTCGAGGACTGTAGCCTCTGTGCATGGGGCGCCTGCTCGACCGACTGAGCTAAATTAGCGCCTCTCTTAATTCATTCTAATAAGAAATCAAACATAACGCTTGTGTTAGTGATTGGTTGATTTTGAGCCCTGATTTAGATTTCAGGATTTTAAGGTGAATATTACAGCGACTAGAAGTCTGAAGAAGTCCAATAAACTGTTGCTTTAATTCGCCCTCTGTTTCATCCCAGACATGTAGTTCAGCCTACATTTCCCTGTCGAGCTGCTGACTCGGCAGTTGCATTTCGCCGCAATCACACTAATTGGTCTCTTCTGCAGCTCACCTCCAGGACCCTCGTATGTTCATACAGATAGAAAAATAAGGCACCTAAAGAAAACACACGCTGAGAATAATGAGATTTCTCATATACGGTGAAATGTAACAGAAAATGGTGACATTTCAGTTTGAACCCGGGTGACTCGTCTTAAACAATCCACACACAAAGGAGGACACACAGGCTTCATCCCGCCTATTACAGAGAGGTAATTTTATGAATTAATTCATGGTATCATAACAAAAGAGGCTCTGCTAAGTTGTAAGAATTCTTTAAAAGTACTTCAGAGATTTCCAGGCAGGCAGTCATTCAAGGCAAACATGTCACTGCTTCCCGTGAGTGAAAAATGAACACAGGAGGGTAAATAAAGCAATATGACCAGAGGGACCAGGAATTCTGCGGATAAGTGTCAGCTGCGGAGAAAAAATGAAGCATTTACCTGTTTGTAATCCAATTTCATGATGGCTTTGTGTAGATATCGGACTCCTCCGTGAATGAGCTCGCTGCTCGGGCTGCCGGAGCCTGATGAGAAATCGTCTCCCCCGCACAGGGGCAGTTTTGAGATCTGACAACGGGAGCCAAGAAAACACATCAACATTTGGATACTTATTGTCCCAAATCTTTAGATGCTATTCACATATGCACAACTTTCCCCTGCAATATTCATGACGGGGACAATATTGTGAGGCCATACATATTCCATTGGTTAAAAACAACAATCATTTCCACCAGTGTGACAGCAGGAATGTTCGAGAGAGCAGTTACAGAAACCAAACCGAACTAAATAAACATCTTTTCTTCTGAACATGTTTAACTTGTGCATCTGAGAGAAATGATATGACTTTCAGAACATTTTTAACACTGAAATCGCTTTTTTTTTTGCCTATAAGAAGCTTCTTTGCTGTCCCACATGGTCTGTAAATCCCATTTTTGAAAAGAAGAAAGGAAGAATAACTGAGGATTAGAAAGAAAGGGTCTGAAGCCCCCCTCTCACACCGCCGTTAGACAACACGAGCAAATAAAAGGGGCAAAACACATTTAAGAAGCCTTCAACCAGCGGCACACATAATTGATTTAGTATTTAATGGTAACCACAAGAGGATGCTCTCCCTCATTGAAGGAAAACAAAAGAGTTATCATTTATTTTTTTGGTGATTAAAGGGACAAATCCTCTCATTCTCAACACGCTGCTGCTCGAGACTTCACAGCGCCTTCACAGATGAAACTCCAGAGAGACAGATTGGAAGCAGCTCCATCACAACGGCAAGGAGGTTATGCAACATCAGGATGGAGAATGCCCATTTGTGTTTGCAAGCAGGGGCTGAAGAAGAGTGTGAAAAATCCTCTGAAAAATCCAAAAACACAAGGGCAGTGGTGCTGGGAGGAAAAACTGTGATTTAACACTTCTTGTGCTCATAAAACCCAAATATATTTTCTAGTGCATGAAATAAGTTTTGATTTTATCAGCATTTGGTAACCTCTCTATCGCCCCCTGCTGACTGGCTGCAGTATAGGTCATAAAGCCCACCTCCTCCATGTTAACAGATGGGACATGAGTCAAACTATAAAATCAAAATACACGCCAAATACATGTTTCTCAAACATGGTTTCTGTCATTATAGTTAGTTATTATCATGCTGATTTATGTCCAAGTGTTCATTTTTAATTAGTTATCTGATGCTGTAAAAACGATGATTGACAGCTCTGTTGACAAATCCGGCTCCTGCAGCCGATCAGTTCCGGATAAGCAGAGTAGAGGAGGAACAACGAGAGGAGACGTAACTAAAACAATCACTACAGTCATTGAAGTTTACATATCTGTGAACGTCTGCTTCAGACCAACACAAGAAGCTGTTCTGCTGTTAAACACGCCGACGTGCGGGATCCTGGTCTCTGGTAAGTTTAGTGTGTGCTTTTGGTTACGAAAGTGGCTACGGCAGCTTCACTCGCCGATCTCTACTGCGAAGCTCTGGCTCCAAATGACGTCACCAGCACAAGATGGTGGCTTCAATTTGGTACAATGAGAGCAGAAGGAGACGCATCGTCCCTCTTTATATAGGCTACAGTCATTACTTGTATCCTACTACTTTGACTGATTCCATTTTGCCCATAAATAGTGCTTCCTTTATAAATACATATTAATATTAAAGGAACTTTCCTACAACAGCTGGGCATTGTAGTGTAGGCAAAAAGTTAGTCAAACAGGAGTAATTAGTGCATTTGTGGGGGACTACTTTCAGCAGTGGATGAATACACATTTAGCATTCTAATGAGCAGCAGGATGGTGTATGTGGGCTTGACTCAAAATAAAGTACAGTGGCCATGTTGATGGTAATAAAGGAACATGTTATCCATTCTAAGGATGTGGCTCTCTGATGTGCTTTTAATTTGGAGGTCTGTCACAAAGAGGAAGCAGAAATATCAGCACTGGACACTGGCCTGAGCACCAAATGCCGTGCGAGGACCCTGTTGGAATGCAAGGAATTATTATTCTTTCTTTATTTGCATCCAACAAAAATCGCACATTTGGCGGCTGAAACATGCAACTCATGAAACTTAGCGTGCGCGTCAGAAGTGGTGAAAATGTACATCTGATAGGGCTCTGATTCATGGCAGCCAAAATAGCTCCGCAGCGCTCTATAGAACATTTAAAAAATTCAGCCCCCGCAGCAGGTTACACCTACATGTATGAAATTTGGCATGCATATTAAACATGTCAAGACCTACCAAAAAGCCTCTTGCACCCATACCTGAAACCCAACAGGAAGTCAGCCATTTTAATTTTAATTTTAAAATAAGGCGTCTTTTTGGCGATTTACAGTGTCCATACTTTAACGAACTCCTCCTTGTCCTCGTCTTTAAGAGGTTGACAAAAAAACATGTCTGCTTTTATATATGTATAAAACCCCTTAATTAGAACCAATATAAGCTTTAAGTGTTAGACTCAAACTAAACAGCCGACGTCTAGGGTGAGCAATACTGAAGTCCAGCTCTCTTTATTTTTCAGCCCAGACAATAAAAGCACCTTCCTCCCAGTGAGAGCATGAGTCAGGGGCTCCTCCTCCACTGATGAACCCATCTAACTCCTGAGAGACCTTCGTAAGGCCACTATCTGGAGCTCCTCTGGATTTTTACCTGTTCAGCCGCCTCCACATGTGACACGCAGGCTTACAGCATCCATGCAAAAAGAAAAAGCAGCCATCCATTTCATTGTCATGTGACTCCAGGGGACAGTGCACATTAATAAATGTGTTTCATTATTATGCATATGTCTTTATATTCCTCATGATGGATTTAGGAATAAAGAAGCCATGCATTTTCTGTGACAAAGCTGTCAGACACCATCAAGCAATAAAAAACAATACATCACATGCTTATTTATATTCCACTCCAAATAACATTTCAAAATAGTGTCTTTCTAGATTAATCACAAAATCTGCATGTGGCGCGCACGCCGGCTGCACCGAGACGTGTTAACAAGCAAACTTGACTAATTGCATGGCAGGTACTTAGTAAAGAAGATGATGGCACAGGATTATCTAAAATAAGCAGAACGGAAGAAGACAAATGACAGCCACTGTTCGTCATGTACACATTACAGAGGAGACATACAATCTGCCATCTGTTAGAGAGAGGAGGAAACAGTGAACAGGATGCATCACATTAAGTCTTATTATGTATCATATTTATGGTCTGTGTTACAAAAAACTTTAATTTGACAAACTTAATCGGCTTCCAATTATATTAATAACACAGCACGTCAAGCACTGAGAGTCTCACCTGTTTTCTTCTGCATTCTGCAAGATGCGAACAAGCCTCCTGTGGCAGTGACAGCAGGTCCCATTACTGCCTTGCGGAACACGATGCCTCCTCCTCCTTCAATGCACAGACACAGCTCAGTTGGTGATCTCCCGGAAAAAGAAGGGAAAAGGAAGTTGCAGAGTAAGTAATCCACTGCTGAAACAAAGTGCAGACAGCAGGACGAGCATGCGAGTAAGGCTGCATTCAGAATGTATGGATCTTAGTTTTCCCAAAGTTTGCAGGCTTCAATCAAGGAAACTAGCAGTGATGGAAAGTAGGTAAGTATGGTGACTTTGAGGGGGTATTATGTTGTTTCACATTTTAAGACATATACATAATGTTACAATGTTGGATGTCCATTCTAAACGTGGGTGAAGTTTCAAATCTGTAGGTAAAAGTATGTTGGAGTAATCCCCAGGCTTCTCAGCTCAGTCTGCAGGCTGCTGTGAACGCCCCGTTTCATACAGTTTTTTCTACACGCTGCACTTTGTGAGGTCACAAAGTGAAGCCTCAGCAGGCTTTGGAGAGCTGGCCAGTCAGAAGAAAGCGGGCTTGTAGGGGCAAGGTTTCTTAAAGAGACAGAGCTGACTGAGTCGTTTCAGGCAGAGGCTGTATGAGGGCCTGCACAGAGCACCAGTGTGAGAAAAATGAGTTTTTTAACTGTAAATGATGCTAAGCTACTCCACAGGTATCACAGAGTGAAATATGAAGCTTGAAATCAGCACAATACCCCCCCTTTAAGTATTAAGATTTTATGCTTCTTTATATACAGTATGTTTTCCATTACAACTGGACAAAAGGGACTTTTTGTGTGTTTTACTCCACTACTTTTATCTGACAGCTTAAGTTATTGCTTACATTTTCACCCAACATTTAACTTAAACTTATTCATTATAAAACCAGGGGTTCACAACCAATTTCTGACTTATGCCCTCTTAAAAAACAGTGTTGTTGGGGCTCCTTCTCATGTTTCAAATGTCTAAGCTGTTAGCATTTTTACAGGAGATTTCTGTTTCATTTCAATACATTTTTTAAGCCTGAAGGAGTCAAACTACATGATATTTCTCAAAATAAATTAGAGAAGAAGTTTATATGAATAAATATTTGTGTATCAGAGCTTAATTTTTCTTAATCTCCTTTTCCACATTTGACCTCACGGCCCATCAGATTCATCTTGTGACCCCTTGGAGGGACCAGATCCCAAAATCTGAAACACCGGATTTTATTACAATCCTGTATATACATAGTTAAAGTGATAATCTGGAAGATTACCATGTAAATAAATGTCTGTTAAGTCACTATCTATCTATGGTGACTGAACCTATGGCCCACTGATGAAAGCCTTTGCATTTGCAGCATTACAGACTGGGTGTCTGTGGCGACCTTTGCGGAAAAAATCATAAGCGGTGCCCATTTAGTGACCCGTTTTCCATCAGCCAGCAGTGGTTGGTCTGCCAGAGAGGGTAGGCGGAGCCAAGCTCTATAAGTCTCTGCAAGTGTTGCGAGTAAACAGTAATCTACTATGGCTGATCAAACAAAGAAAAGATCGATGACTACAGATACATCTTCAAAAATAAGTGGAAATCCAAAGAAAAAGAAACAAATTCAACGATCAGATGAAGGCAAACAGTCTAAAAGGGAAAGCGACCATCAGCGAGGAAAATCAAGAGTTACGACCGGAGTCAACTGTGAACGTCACACTGGATATCTGGGAAGTGTGCTCCCACAACTACCGTTCATCCCCATAGGTGCCGCCAAAGAGAATGAAACTGAGATCTTCAAGATTAGCACTTTAAAACTAGCTCCATGTTTAGTGGCTGCAATATTAGAATTGTACTTACAGGATGAGTACTTTTACTTTGATAATAACTTAAGCAGGATTTTCAATGCAGGACTTTTACCTGTCATGGAGCGTTTAAACACTGTTGGTTGTATTGGCTTTTACTTCAGGAAGAATCTAAATACAGGGCGCTGGTTTAGGTCAGTGCGTAAAGCTGGCGCCCACATGTGCTGAGGTCCTCGACTAAAGGCTGTCTGTTTGTCTCCAGCTTTTCTATCAATAAAGGCAAAAATGGCCCAAAAAAATTATCTTAAAAAAACATTTGAGAACATGACTAATGTTATGCCTAATTCACTTCAATTTCACCACCTTTTTCCTGGTGTGGAACCACATCTGCCTCCTCACATCACAGTCTGAATCCTTCTCTGCTCTCAAACTGAAGCAACGAGGAGAAAAACATCCTCCCATCCAGCTGCTTAGAGGAGAAAGCCTCGCAGCTTAGGAAAAGCTTTATCCAATTCCCTCACCATCCATTCTAGGACACTTTAGTGGGGCCGAAACGGAGTCGCAGCAAACTCCAGTGTGAAAAGAAATCTGCCACATTGAGCGCAGTAACAGTGTGTAACCTCAATATGTGTCTGCGCAAGCTGCTACATCTACACCTGAAACAGCTCAGATCAGAGACGGAGAGAGAAAGTACACCCCTCACTTATTAATCGATAAATTTGTGTGTTTCTTTAGGCAGAAGTTATCAGTATATCAGCATGACAACCAGAGGCAATGACATGGTGTATAGGAGCCCTTAAGGCCAACATTTATAACTATTCCAAAAAGATTCACTTTACACTATTTATCCCTCCCAACCTTTTATAATTCAGATATATTATTAATCACAGAGATTGACAAAGAAACTAATGGTTTGTCTGATTTTCACTGGGGCACAATCCAGCCAGCAATTGATTGTGGCACCAGGGACACCTGCAGCTTCAGAATACATTTCCACTTTCAGGAGGAGCGGGGGGAAAAAAACAGCACCACGAGGAAATATTGCCCCACCACATGAATATGCAGGGGCTTGATACCAGCAGTGTCATTACTAATGTTGCTGCCAATTACAGAGCATGTCATGACACTGTGATTCATGAATATTCATCGCTGACTGATATAGACAGCGGCAGTGTGCAGAGGCCTCTATTCCCATTTTACTGTCTCATTGTGAATGGTGAACAGGTACCTCCATCATGCCATGCAGGCGCCTTCCAGCTGCAAGACAAGCTGTTCCATAAGGCATTGCTAGTTAACAGTGTGTTATATAAAGGTGTATAAAAGTGATGAAGTGCTCCCCGGCTCTAAAGAGCAGGCATTAAAGCATATTAAGTAGACATTTAAGCTTGTAAAGAGGGAATCTAGAAATGGAAAGAAGACACCGAGCAAAGGGATGCCTTCAGGGTCGGGATGTTCAATTCTCAGAAAGTTTGATACCTGCTGCTGCTCGGGAATGAAATGAGGTTTGTGTGAGAGACGGGGGGATTTTGCAAACTAGATTCAATTGAAGGAAAGTGGAACGACTCCCTCCTGGTTTCTATCCAGATTTGGGGTTAACTAATCTGAAGTTCTAAGTGGATCACTCATTGATTTAGACAGTAAAAGGAGGAAATAGCTCTTTAGTAAAACGCAGTTTCACAGTTTTCTCAAGTAAACTTTGCTCAAGTAAAAACAATTTAACTAGCAAACGCTTCAAGATGTGTTTACGGAATATTTTCATTTTCAACAAGCTCTACTTCTCAACTCATCACAAATAACTACTGTACTTCTTACTCTTCTTCACAAATAAGATCTGGCATGCAAAGCATGTGATGATTCTGGCACTATGACGATCAGCAGCAATATTAAGGTGCTGCAAACACACTTACAGCGGTGGAAGACGTATCCAGGGCCTTGGCCTATGTAAAAGTAGCAATAAAACATTGTATAAATACACAATTAAAATAAGAGTACTGCATTACAGATATGTTATTAGCAAAAGTATCAAAAGTACAATTACTCATAATGCAAGTGAAACTCATGATAATGTTTTTTGTTATTAACGATGCACAAACATATAGGCAGTATAATGATAATGCAACTTGTCAGTGTGGAGATTATGTCTAAAGGACTTTGTAAACCATTTGGCTCTGTAACAAATAATCATATTCTATGAACTGAACATGATTTGTATGTAAACTCTTGTATCTAACCAGTACAGACCTAATGTGGAGTTTAAAGCAATCAAGCAATCTGATTGGACAAGAGGTGCTGATATAGAGAACAACATCACTGGGATTTTTCACTCTGTGTATCACTCCGCCTCAGCCAGGTGTTCTGAATACTGTTAATTAACATTACTGCAGACCGTGTATGTCTACATTAATCAAGCTGGTACCTCTGAGTCAGACACCAGACTCTTATTTCACTGGTTGATGATAAATTAAAACATGATAAAAACAGCTGATCTGTGGTGACCTGGAGAATGTTTGGGTTGCTCGGCAACAAAAGTCCAGCTTCAGTTAAGATGTGGAACTAGTTGAGTTGGTGGAGCAAAAAATAATAATTTTTGGTTACTTTTTATTACTATTTGCTGCTTGTGTAACTGTAAACATTTCAAATTAAAAGTTAGTTTTACCTGAGTCTGTTTGATTACTTGTAATTATAATTTGTTACAATCCACCTCTTGTTCTATCGCTGAACACTCAGACAGAGATAACCTGTCTGTGATAACAGACGCATCCCTTGGGCGATAGTTTAAGACTGTTGTACATCGTGGTGTTACTATTTTACTTAATACTACTTGTACTATTGTTGTATGAGAGGAAATGACACATAATTGATCCACTACTGATCTCAAAACAACGATGAGACAGTTTTATACGGTGTTCCAGTTTTTACACAGAGCGCCCCCTACAGGCCTGGAGCACTTCTGTTGTGTTGAATGGATTTGCAGCGTTTTTTCTTTTGCATCTGTTTTCTGTGTTTGTATGTTTTTGACTTGCAGTGCGTTTGATGTTAATGCATTTGTTCTGTTTTTTGCAGCCGGTTTCTTCTAATGGAAACAGTTTGGGCCGTTGCAGTACGATTGCTCTTGTCGGCCAACGTAGTTTTAAACCCGTTTAAGCTGAAATAAATCATGTTAAACTTCAATAAGTTAATGACAGGTCACATAAATGAAACTGTGTCACGTCTGAACAGGTTGCAACTCTTGGGCAGGTATATGGTCTGTGTGAGTAAGTGAGCTGATCTGATGTCATAATTCTTGTCATGACCACATCCAAATTAAAAAGAAAAATATAGTGACCATTTCATGTTGGCTAATATTCAAGGACTATTTGCACAAATATAGGTAACAAAGAATCTTCTGAGGCTGGAAGTAACTTGAGCAAAGGGTACACAGTTGCTAAAAACAGCCCTCCATCTGGAGCCAAATTAAAAAATGAGTCTTACGTGAATCAAGAGGTGATCACCGTTCACTCTCCTGCTGTCCCTCTGGGTCGACCCTGCACACATCAGACAGCCGCTGGTCTTCCTGTACCATCGGCATCACGTGACCTTTGCATGACGACAGCGAATAAAGAACAAGATTCCTGCAGATATCCGCTTTTTATCTGCAGAGAAAAATTAATAACTGAGCTTGGTCTGTAAGCCAATGAAAAAAGATGCATCCCTCTCTCTCTCTAACACACACTTTCAGCACAAGGTTGCACGCCCACACACTAAAAATTGGTAATGTCAGTTGACATTTCTTCAAACAAAGTTAAAAATACAATCTCAGGGAATAACTTCTGTGTGATTAAAACCAACTCCTCACTTTCAAATGACTGTCAATTAATTGTGCATATAAATGGGAAGTTAATTATTCTTCAGTAAAACGGCCAATTAATCTGCTAATTGTGTTTTCATTCCAAATCCTAAATGGTAAGTGGATAACAGAAACACGGTGTGACCATGCAGCGTCGTGTGATGACTGAGTCTGTTATGCAGAGGTGTGTCACATGTGCTGTATGTAAGCGTGTGTGCATGCAGGTCAGCGGATCTCAGTGCAAGTGGTGACAAAATAAAAGCCTCCTGTAAAAGATGCAAGTGAGCGGTGGTGTAATTAGCAGCTAAAGCAAGGAGGATGTCAACTATTACAACTTCTGCAAAAAAATATCTTTTACGTCATTATTTAGCCCCCCCAATGCATTGTGGGGAATTTGTAATTTACAAATGCTGCCACCTGAAAACGAGTGGGCGTGACCACACAGCCTTAATGGGGTTGGGTTAATTAAAAGGTTAATTGTGAGAAACAGGAGCTGCTTGATGTATGGCTGGTGAACAATAGTGTCCTCTAGAGGTGAGTGCAACCATGATATACTGTTTTTTTTTCTCCCTCCCTTCTTGCACACTCTGTCCTTGTGTGCACTGAGTACAGGCCGGTTAAGAAGCTGCACTGTGCACCTCCTATGAAAAACACTGCCGGCTGCACGTAGACACCTCCTTACACATGTTGTTGCGCCCTATATGTGCACACTCTCCCTTTGGCTTGCTGCCCATGCACGCCAATATGCATCCAGAAAAAGAAAAAAAAAATCACGCCAGCTTTGATTGGCTACAAGGTGCTGGTGTAAGATTACACTCAGATCAGTTATTCCATCGCTGCAGAACAATAAGGCCCAAAGATTATTTTGGCCACTGCGTCAACGTGAGCGGTTTTCTGCGTCACTCTCCATTCTTGCCCGCTGCTATCACGTTTCCCTCTCTGGGGACTAAATTGGTCCCCTTATGACAACTGGCTACAGGCCCACTAATTACCCCCCCCTTCCTCCCTCTTACACACACATACACTATAGTAGCTCTATGAATAGGCAGCCCCGGCCCGTAAACCCCACCCCACGCATGTGAGGTCTAAATTTGGAACACAATTGAAATACAGAAATCCTGTCAGAAGATAACCAAGAATAATATTGACCCTCGCTTCATTAGGCCTGTTTCATGCTAGTGTGGTGAGGCTGGTGTAGAAGCATCATTGTGACATAACTGTGCTTCGATGTGCCAGTGTACACTCATCTCTAATTTACACTAGAATAACAACTTTAAGGCGGTAAAGACACTTAATACAAGTCAGTAGGGGTTCGTATACCTGCGAGTATTTCTAAGAAAATTGCACCTTTAAGAACCTCTCCATTCTAGAAGTCTCCATCTATGCATCATGCTGATATTAAATAGGTTGTAATAATTATTTGTGTTTATGTGGTGGAAAAAACAAAGGTGATCACACCATGACATAAAGGAAAATATACATCAGTGCAAACAAAAGTGAAAACAATCTGCAGAAACTAGCAGCTACTCAAAGCATGTCTCATTTCCTCTGCACATCTGTGATAGATAGAGGTGGATTAATATCAGCCCAAAAACAGGCGTGACTTAAGCCCCCTGCAAACACAAAGGTGTGTGAAGTGAGCACAGAGGGGTTTACCCTCCACTACATCTCTGCTAATGTCCATGTGGGAAGCAACATAGAACACATACCACAAGACAAACATACTCGCCAGAAAAATTGGGGCTTGAGAAAGTTCCCCTGCGGATTGGTCCATGTCGCTGTCGACGCCGATGACGTCGCGCCGTGAAACACGTGGGCCACGGTATCCAGAGCTCACATAAACAAAGCCACATTGGCCAGACTGGGTTAGTCGAAGCTCGTGTCGCTGTCAGTGCGAGGAGTCACACGGTTTGCCCGCTCATCTGCCTGCCTGCCCTCCCGCCTGCCTGGCATTGTTGGGGACGAGACGCTCATGATTTTTGGAGCTTTTACACAAATTGATGAATCCCCCCTGCATGCTTATCGCATGGATTGAAAGCCACGATCCTGATGTGAAAGAGGTAAGATTCACGCATCTCTTTCTTTGCAACATAATCTGCGTCTGCGCTTTAATTGCACTTCCCTCCACGAGACTTTCAATCTGTTTTCTTTTGTTCTTTGTAACTGTTAAAATGACTTTATCTTATTTTGACTCTGACTTGGACTGGTCAGATGTTTGGCTGTTTTTGATACTTCCGGAGATTTTTTTTTTTTAGCGTCCACGCTTTCTACACAAGTTGTCACTTATGTCAAGTGCGCGAAGTTGGTCTTTTCATCAACTCATAACTTAACAAAAGAAAATAAGAATTATGCTGAATTTTGTCTGTAACCAGTTCTCATTTAAAGGCATTTTCAAAAGCGCCGCGCGTAATTGGAAACTGGTTACAGTTTGTGCGCAATTGTGTCGCTAAATTCCGCCTTTATCTGGGATCTTGTTGACATTTCTTTAGATATTGTTTTATTTGATAATCTATTAAATGTCAGAGTGGTGTGTTTTATCAGGGGAAGATCCAGAACAGAGCCGCATTCTTGAATCCTGACACCCATACAACTCCTGACATTACCCATTTCAAGTGTCACCGAAAAACTGTCAGAAGACTTGAGGTATGGAATGGAAAATTATTTACAATTTAAGAAGAAAGATGTTTTATACTTGCATGTTGTTTTAGTCTGAATTTATATGAAGCATGCTCCTTTTTACGCTTAAAGTAAAACTAGAATAAAAAGGCAGTAACTGGTAAACTTCTGGAGACATTCTGATGTGTTTTCCCCGCTCGCTTTCAGCCATGCCCTGCGTTCAGGCTCAGTATGGATCATCACCTCAAGGAGCGAGTCCTGCCTCCCAGAGCTACAGCTACCACACCGCAGGAGAATACAGCTGCGACTTCTTAACACCCGAGTTTGTGAAGTTTAGCATGGACTTGACCAACACTGAGATCACAGCCACTACTTCCCTCCCGAGTTTCAGTACATTCATGGACAACTATAGCACCAGTTACGACGTGAAACCGCCCTGTCTGTATCAGATGCCGCACTCTGGAGAGCAGTCCTCCATCAAGGTGGAGGACGTCCAGATGCACAGCTACCATCAGCAGAGCCACCTGCCGCCTCAGTCAGAAGAGATGATGACTCACTCTGGGCCTATGTACTTCAAACCGTCCTCTCCGCACGCGCCCAGCACGCCAAACTTCCAGGTTCAGCCTAATCACATGTGGGAGGACCCGGGCTCCCTGCACAGTTTCCACCAGAACTATGTCACTTCTCACATGATAGACCAGCGCAAAAACCCGGTGTCGAGGCTTTCGCTCTTCTCCTTCAAGCAGTCCCCGCCCGGCACTCCTGTTTCCAGCTGTCAGATGCGCTTCGACGGGCCGCTGCACGTCTCCATGAACCACGACAACCCCGGCGTGCACCGCGGCCTGGACGGCCAGAGCTTCGCGGTGCCGAGCGCCATCCGGAAACAGGCGGGTCTGGCCTTTCCGCACTCCCTGCAGCTCGGCCACGCGCACCAGCTGGTGGACAGCCAAGTGCCATCGCCCCCGTCCCGAGGATCTCCGTCAAACGAGGGTCTGTGCGCGGTGTGTGGGGACAACGCAGCCTGCCAGCATTATGGAGTGAGGACCTGCGAGGGCTGCAAAGGATTTTTCAAGGTGGGATGACATGACAGCAGCCATGAATCAGAGTCACTGTTATTATATGTAAGATAGGATGTTTTCCTTTTAATCATGGCGCACGTGAGTTTAACACCCTCCTCAATTCTGGAAAAATATTATCTAATTTAATCACATTTTCAATATTTTTTTAGCAACACATTGAAGCGCGTGCGTAATATAACTTTATACGACAGGCACATGCATCCACACATATTTGACCCCGAAGGAATAACAAAAAATATGACAGAGCACGAGCGTCTTTCTGCAGCCTGTCTATTCCCTCTTGCTGCTTCATAGCGCGCAGACCCAAAACACGAGATGAGACAGATATTATATCATTTTCATCTTTTCTTTTTTTATGTTATATCACTTGGTGCAGCATGTTATAAAGCTTTGGAAACAGGCCCGCAGACTGATGTCATGTTTTTCTCTCTTTCCAGCGCACCGTTCAGAAAAACGCAAAATACGTGTGTTTAGCGAATAAAAACTGTCCTGTTGACAAACGCCGAAGAAACCGGTGCCAGTTCTGCCGTTTCCAGAAGTGCATTGTTGTCGGAATGGTGAGAGAAGGTACGTTTAGGCCATGCGTAATATTATTTTAGACCAGTACTTTATATGTCCCCTGTTATACCCTGGGAAGCATGTGCGTAAAGACTGTTACACTCATATTGAATTACATTTAGAGTATTTACGCACAACAACATGTGTGTTAATGAGTTATATGTCATTTTTATTTTTATTTTAATGCAGTTGTCCGAACAGATAATCTTAAAGGTCGGAGAGGACGCCTACCATCTAAACCCAAAAGTCCCCAGGAACCCTCCCCACCCTCGCCGCCGGTGAGCCTCATAAGCGCACTCGTTAGGGCCCATGTGGACTCCAACCCCTCCATGTCTGCTTTGGACTACTCCAGAGTAAGTAAAGCACTACAATCCCAGAACTACAACACACATCACTTTATAATAAAATAAAGTTAAGAACTGCAGGTGGAATAGAAGGAACAAAAAGATTGACGCTTTTTTTAATTCAGTCCTGCTTTTAGGCAACGATTTACTGCTCTGAAAGTTTGCTGTAACACTCCGCTGAATACCTAACTTTGCCAGGCTTTTAATGTGGCAGATTTCTTCCAAAGTAAATTGCGTTGAAATAGAGAAGTTAATAAAAAAGAAGACATGGATTTAATAGTAAAAAAGCACCCTCTCCTTCTTGGAAATGGCCATTTGCAATTTCACGGATTATATATTTTAAAGGACCTCATTAAGGCGCTGTTTAAATTAAATTCCAGTTCCAGGCGAACCCTGACTACCAAATGACTGGAGACAACACTCAGCACATCCAGCAGTTCTATGATCTCCTGACGGGCTCCATGGAGATCATCCGGGGCTGGGCGGAGAAGATCCCCGGCTTTTCTGATCTACCGAAGCAGGATCAGGATCTCCTGTTTGAATCCGCCTTCCTGGAACTGTTCGTCCTGCGGCTGGCGTACAGGTGAGCTGCGTAATTGTTAAACAAAACAATCTGGGCTTTAGATAATCATCAGCTCCTCCTTCAAGCTTCATTGCTTTGGGTTTTATTAGCTGCCGAATAATAAGAAGGCTCTTAAATCCTCATTTATCGCCGCGCGTAATTAATGGCGTTTTCTTATTAATTGCAGGTCCAACCCGGTGGAAGGCAAACTTATTTTTTGTAATGGAGTGGTGTTACACAGGCTACAGTGCGTCCGTGGATTTGGAGAGTGGGTGGACGCAATCGTGGAGTTTTCTTCCAACTTGCAGAGCATGAACATAGACATCTCAGCTTTCTCCTGCATCGCAGCTCTTGCCATGGTAACAGGTGCGTAAAGGCGGCTCTTAAAAATCTGAATGCGTAAAAAAAAAATGCAACGCAAGACAGAACAAGTTAAAGCATCAGAGGTAATTTAGGTGTCTTGTTCTTTCTGTTTCAGAGCGACACGGGCTTAAGGAACCCAAAAGAGTCGAGGATCTCCAAAACAAGATCGTCAACTGCCTCAAAGATCAAGTGACATTCAATGGCGGTGGATTGAATCGTCCCAACTACTTGTCAAAACTCTTGGGAAAGCTCCCTGAACTGCGCACGCTATGTACCCAAGGTCTGCAGCGTATCTTTTACCTTAAACTAGAAGATCTAGTCCCTCCGCCAGCAATAATTGACAAACTTTTCCTCGACACCCTACCTTTCTGAGTCCGACTCGCTGGAGAGACCTCAAAGAACTTCCAAAAGACTGTTTGAGTCAGACTTTTTATTATTTCTGAATATTTGCAAGCTCCGTAGGCTAATAATACCCTATTATGAGTAAGGATTCATTAAAAAGAATATGAAGAGGAAGGAGCGGAAAGTTTATGATGTGTAGGCCTTTTTAATTCCTGGAAATTGTTTCCTTGAGTGCCAAACAAGAGAATAATCCCGGGGAAGGTTAATCCGGTCTTGCAATCACTTCCTGTTGATTTAACATCGGCTCCACTGATTCAGCATCCTCAGCTGTAATATATCCCATTTATATATACGATCACACACGCGCACACACACTGTATATTACGATAGATTATGTGATGCCTCCAACGCATCGAGTTTATAACACGTGTACAAAGTTTGTTACAATGAAAAGATTTAATTCTCTTTTCTTTTCTGACTCGTGCCTATGTGTTTCTGACAGGATCCCAAAAAGTATCCAGAAAAGACAACGCATGTTCTAGTTTTTCTTTCCTTTTCTTTTATAGGCACTTGCTGAGGTGATGTCTATATATAATATATACCGGACACTATGTAGTCTGCTAGATTTGATACAGATTCGTAGTTATGGCACTCCTTTTATGTATGACGCATATGTGGAAAAATATCTCATGTGTATAGAAAATGAGGGACCCATGGTGTTTGTAAAACTGTCAGACATTCCTTGTTTGTATGTGCTGTAAGTATTGTTGCTGTTGAATATAAACGTTTCTATATATTTATTATTTCTATTGCCAAGAGCTACACTAAGCATGGTGCAATTTAAAACGATTTCAACCCATTCAAGTTCATGCTGAGCACGTTGTCTATGTTTTATGTCTTAGAAACGTCTAGGTAGTTTTGATTTAACACGTTTTGGAAATTGGATAAAGTCCATCTTATATCGAGAGGTTCATGAGTGTGTGATGTAGGCCCACTTCTTTGACATCATGATGTACTTACACGACTTCTGTAACGCATTTGGTGCCCGATTCAAAAACTTTAGAGAGAAAGAAATATTTAATGTTTACAAATAAAACTTTTAAATCAATTTCTTTGCTAAATAGTTTCTCTGAAATTAATTTATTCTTTAAAATCCAGACCTGTGTGATCGGACTGAGACGCTTTAGCACGAGAGGCAAAATGTTATTTCTTCTACTAAAAGAATTGTGAGCAGCGCGCGCAGGCCTGTTCGCGCAAAATCAAACCTTTCATAATAATAATAACAAACATACACGTTTTTTTCTTTCTGTATTTTAATTAGACTTGTATTTAAGTTTACTTTAAACGTATTGCCTTTAAAGACTCACTAAATAATGGGCAGGCCTATCTATGTTTTAAGTTGACATTTTCTTACATCATTTGAACGTTTTAATCGTTTTATTTATGCTTATATTTAGCGAATATTTAAGTCATCAAAATGTCATTTTTATAGGACAACTAATTTTGGGAATACCTCCAAGTTTTCTCCCGCATGTTCTTCTATAATACTTATATATGAATTTGAATTAAGTTTTCATTTAGACTCCCAGGCTGATAAAACCTCTTCATTTATTTCGTATATTTTGTATTCAACAAACATGCTACAGCGAATAAAACATATATAAACAAATCTTCATATTTCCTTGATTCTAATGAAGTAACGTTTAAATACAAAACGTCGGATTTTACATTAAAATTAATCCCCAGGACGCTCTTTAGTACAGCGGAAGTTGATGCAAATAAAAGTTCACGGTTGTCTCTAAATTGTGACGTCCACCTGTGCGCCATTTTTATTTGTTTAAGAGGTCATAAGCGCTGCCTCAAACAGCTTCATTCTTCTTTTCTTTTATCTCGTAAAAGCAGCCAATTAACCCGTTTTACTCAGCCGAACCCGCAGACCAGAACCACAACTTTAAATCACACTTTCCCGATAAATAAAACGCCGACTACCTACAGCCTGCTTGTACAAATAAGAAGGAAATGCAGAGGTGTGCGGCTGAATAAAAAAAAACTTATTTTGAAATGTGAATCCAAGCACAGCTTTGTTAAGTGCGTCACAGCGCTGCACTCGCCTGAGTAACTAATTTCAAGAGAACCGGAAAGATACGACGACGCTACACAGACACAATATTCTCTTTTAGGCAAAGTAGTTATTTAATTGTAATCCTGTTAAACCGTCAAACTCCCACAAACCCCCGCGAGAGTCCCGGTCTTCTTTTTTCAACCAGGTAAAAAGCCCGCCTGTATATCCTTTAATCCTATTTACTCGCTACCCTCATACAAATACATTCTGTTATATTGTAGTGTATAATTGCAGAATTAAAAGTCTTTAGGAACCGTACATAAAGCGGCAGTGATTGGCCTGTGCGCTGTCAGAAAGCCTCTCCTTTAGTCTGTCAGAGCAGAGAAGTGACGTCAGGCTCTGAGGCATGTCTGGGACTTATCCTCCCTGATTCCACATTTATCACATGATCGAGATGAAGGGAACAGCTTATTTTGAGAGATATTAGCAGCAGGCAATAAATTGTCTAAATAATTAGATCGTCACTGTAAAGTGCTAATTCCAAGGCAAATTGGGATTACATTCAGAACCAGTTTGCTGACATTTAGCAGATCTGCTGAAAGGGTGCATTACAATGTCACAAGTTCTCTCTATTGACTCAAAGTACAGTTAGGCTTTAAACATGTCTGTCTCAGCACAATAAAACATGACACAAGCAGCTAATACTTCTGTCAGTGTTTGTGCATGATTATATATGCTGGAGGACTTGGAGTCGAGATTCATTAACAGCGTACGACTTAATTTGCTGCACACACTTGGCATCAGCGGAGGGAAAGACGTGGTGGTGTCAGGCAGGGCGGGAAGACAGACAGAAGAAGAAAGAATTCTCTAGTTTTCGTCCGTGTTTTCTGCTCATGCATGGAGAACAACAAACCAAAGACATGCAGGCAGAGTTGCCCGGTGTTTTGAGAGCAGATTCTGCATGCATCGGCTGCTAAGGTTTCACATTTACTGTATTAGCCGCAATCACATACAAGCATGGTGCACACTGTGACGATCATGTTGCACGCACAGCTGCACTTCTGTCAAATTCTGTTGCAGTTTCACAGGTTCACATGCGCTGTTGCTGGATTTGAGTAGCTTTGCTGCAGGTGTGTGTTCAGACTTGGTTTGGTTGCGCTGACTTTTAACATCAGTTACATCGAGAGCCATTTGCCCAACAGATCTGAACAAGTACTTTCCCTTTGACTCTTTAATACTCAACTTTCTTTTATTTTTGTTTGTATGTTGACGACGTTTGCTGTGACTAAGGTTTCGTCTGGAGGTCTAATGTGTAAATGATCATGTTTGGACGCCGAGGTAATCCAGACAGTTGCCTCATCTGATCCCTGTGGTGGGAGAGCACTTGACCTTTCACCTTTGCGCTGCATGAGAACTTCTGAGGTGGAGAACTCGCTGCTGCTCGAGCTGCTACTGGAACCGCGTTTAGATGGAACTAGTTAGATTTTCAACCACAGCAGGAAAAAGTGCAGGGCAGCAGCAGTCAGGCAAAGATGAAGACACACAAATACAGAAGATCGTACAAAACTAAACTCTTAGATGCAGCCTGTCGAGGATCTATCTAGTCTTTATAAAGCATACGCGTTCAGACACAATATGTCATTCCCTCCGAACTGGATAAATTAAGAGGAAGTTACAGTTAAGTCTGACCCTTCTTATATTTTAAAACGTTTTACGTGAGTGACAAAGTGAGAATCTTATCAGAAAGCTTGTGAGCATGAAATAGACCCACCTCAACACTTTATGACTTTATAATAATCACGTCAATGCACACTTCCTATTCCCTACAGAGGTTATATTCCACCTGTTCCATCAGCAGTCTTCAGCTACGTGCCCCTTTTAAATAAATTCTGCTACTTTCCCTTCACTCACTCTTCGCCTCCTCTCATGTTACCTTCCTCTGTTCACGCCGGCTGCCGTGCGATCTCGCAGTAAAACATGTTGATTACACAACTTATGAATCTCACGAGCCCCGCCGACGATACCTCCAAACAAAATGAATGAATAATGAGCGGAATGATGGCCCTTTGGATACGACTGCCTATAGTTATATTACTGTGACTATTTGATTTACCATATTGAAATGCTGATGATTGTCCAATAAATAATGCAAAAAGCTGATTTCCGAGTGGCGGGGCAGGGAGAGGAATCCACCTTGCATATAGATGGAAGCGAGCCGCGTGTGTCCCCCCTCTCAGCCTGTGGCCCAGAGCGGCTTTATCATTCATAGGACTAAACAGACAATCAATTCAGCAGCCATGTATGAAGGATGAAGGGATGCGACAAGCTGTGAATGATGAGGAGCCAAAAATCAAAGGCCTCACTCCTTCTTAGCTCTAATGGCCATTACCAGGCCAGACAGCAGCAGTAAAATGAGGTTAATCATTCGCACAGATCCTCTCAAAGAAGATTGACCGGACTTGATGCCTAGTCAGATCACTCATAAATATTTACTTCATATTAAACAGCTGTGTATGCTCTGTTATCGCGCATTGATTTCTGACGGATGCCATCAAATTATTGTTTCAAGTGTGGTCAGTGAAAACCATTAACGTGTGCTTGTACCAAGACTCAATTATGCTAACCACGAAAAATTAATAATGCAATGAAATCGACAGGATATCGTGTCAGAGAGGGGAACTACAGATTTCAGGGGAAAAAGTAGCAGAATCATCATAAAATCAGCAGAAACAGAAGAGTTTAAATGAACTCTGGCCACATTAAACAGCTGAAGTTTACGGGGGCAGCGTGTATCAGTATTGAACACACAGGCTCAGTCCTTTGACCTTATTGACAAAATGAAATCGGAAATTTCCTTAATAGAAAGAGTTAATGTTTCCTCGGGCGGACATGTTTCCGATTCAATTAGTTTTAATGAAGCCGGTGCTCAGTGGTTACTGGAGTAGAAAAAACAGGCATAAATGCCTGATGGTAATAGAGGACATATTAAGGAGGAAGGGATCGGACACACAGTGCATGTTTCTAAGTGGCGAAAAAATGCCTCTATCAGGGTGGTAGGAGCCGGTGGCTTTGGGAAGCAGTGAATTGTATGAGGATCAAATGATGCATTAGGTCTCTGGGGCGAGGCTGGAGGAGACCGAGGGGCCGACTGTAAAAACACACGGGAGGATCGGAGTCTGGTTCTGATGACGTGTGAGAGGTGTGAAGGAGAAAATTAGTCCCTCCTAAAAATTACATAATAGTAGTCGAACCAAACCAACTAATATATATTTTTTAAATTGGTTTTAATTTGTAATAATGAGGCTTTTAATTTGAAAGTCTAAAAGAAAAAAAACCCCATTACCTGCTTTTTGCATCCTCTGATTTACACCTTCCACTGTGACAGTGTGACTGAATGCAGAGCTGCAAACTAACCCCCCCTCCCTCCCTCGCTCACATCTGATGTCAGTGTGTAAAATGTCAACATGGTCAGATGCACTGGCTCGGTTCCCGCTTAGAATATGCCCTCGTCCTGCGCTATGGTTTGTGCTGCTGCTCCATGTGAAGTGAAACATATTAAACACACCCATGCACATGTAATGTGCTCATGTCTTCGGGTCAAATTGTGTGTGTACGGTGTGTGTCTTGTCCTCGATCATGTGCATTTAGCGTTGCTGGATTAAAGCAATACACATGTGTGCGGACTATGATCACTCACCTCGTTCTTTCTCACCTGATTTCCTGTTTGTTTCTCATTTTCTTTTGGCATGAAATGTCCACAAATATACCTGAAATAAAAGGAAAGATCAACACTTACATGGCATGACATAAAAGTACAATCAAAGCCTGATTTTCTTAAATAATACAGGCACGCTAAAGCAGAAAATATGTGCTTCCTTTGGACAAATAGAGCTACAAAAACTAACGTCTTTTGAGGAATTTTTGTCTTTAAAAACACTTAAATCAGATGTTTTGTCCCCTCATTAAACAAGCAGACTTGGAAGAAGGTTTTGCTCCACTCAAGCTGGATCCTGGTGGAGATAAAATCAAGTCGAGAAAAGGAAATAAAAAAGCTTCATTATACTGAAAACAACTTATCCACCGCCTTAAAATCCCCCGCTCTGACGAACAGGAAGTAAACAAGCCTGAAATTCACTCACTGCATCAACAGGGCATCTCAGGCCTCTGCATTAGTGTGTGCACCAATTTCTCTGCGCACAAACACACACACCAAAAAAATGCATCTAGTGACGCTTTAACAAATCTCTATTAGCGCATACAAGTACACATTTACAGTGTGAAGGTGCCACGAGATAGTGGAGTGCTGGATTCTTGGGGGGGTCAAGAGGGGAATATGATGTGTGTGTGTGTTGGACAAAAGGGAAGAGGAGAAGGGGGGGGTGTCGGGTGTGTGTGTGTCACAACAGACAGAAGAGATTCAGGCTCAGGCTCCCACACAGCTTTGTCATATCACTGGGAGATTAGGAACACACACATGTCAAGCTAGGCAGAGCCTGCTGCAATAATGCACCTGCCAGCTCTCGAGATCCACTCAACCCCCTGTCCAAGCCCTTGTCCCGGCATGCTAACACAATAGCACACACACAGAGAAACACCAATGCACCACATTTTTAAATATTGATCCCCTTCATTGACGTGCATTTAAAATGAGATAACTGGAAAACAAAGCACTTTTAATTTATCACAGAAAAGAGGGATGAATCAGATGATAGTTTTGAATGTAAAAAACTAAATATCAAAGAGAGTAAAAGATTGGGAATCTGTGAAAAGTGGGTATTTTACATGAAAAACCCGACGGGAGAAGGTCGGCGTCTTTCTTCCTGACAGAGTTCCCCAAGAAGAGTAAGAGAGGCGACGCTCAAAGAGATTCATCTCCACCAGGATTCAAGGTCATCCAACCTAGTCATCCTAGAAGCACTTGAAAAATATGGAGTGAAGACTGGAGAGATTCTTCCCCCCTCCAAAAAGGAGTGCGCAGGGAAGACTCTGACTGAAGAGAATCACTGACCTTCAAACAAGCTCTCTATCCATATAGAGTAGGGGAAGACATGCACAATCCATCAAAAATGCACATGAACTTTCCCTCTTCAAATAGTTCCCGCTTGAATAGCAGTCAATGGATCAACTATGAATATTGCATGGAGTGAATTGCAGGGGATCGGATTGAATTCAGTGTGAAAAAAAAAAACAAGCAAAAACAAATCTGTGATATTAGAATATCGAGAGCGGATCATTTGTGTCAAGAAAATTTCAATTGCAAACAGAATGAGAGTAAACGCAGTGTTTTAATCCTCGTGTGCAATCATTTAAATCTTAGACTGAAGAAGAAATACACCACACATTAACACAAGGTGTAAAGCGGATCTAGAATCCACTCTATGGTCATGAAATTGCCTTTTGCCACAGTCCCTCTTCAGGAATGGAAAGATCAGTGTTAATTTTCAGCCATACTTTGATTGGATGAACCCGCCTCCCTCGTGCACGACACGGCTACCACAGGTCAGTGGCTGGTGCACTGTAGCATGAAACAAACAAATAGAAAAAGGCACCTTGTGGCACTTGACTCTCGCCAGAATGCGACCGACGGCAAGCCTGCCAGCGTCCTGTAATAATAACGACCAGTGCCTCCTAACCAAAGAGTGGAGGGTGGACGGTGGAGGGGGGGTGGGAGAGGAAAGAGCTGGCAAAGAGGGGAAAGATGGATTTAAAGCTGCAGAAAAGGAAGGACAGAGAGAGGTGCAGGGAATGGTTGGGAAAGGTAGCATGCTGGTGTTCCTAAATCCAGGAAGAAGTGAAATCAGAGCAGATACACCTGCAGTTGTTTATTATTGAGCGGAAAAAGTCAACAACCGTCTGTAAACAAGATAAAATAAAATGATTTGTGACGGAGAAAATTCTTTAAGATAATCAGACTGAGATTTACAGCAAAAGTTCAAACACCAGACAGGTATTACTAAGTATAAAGTGTCTTTAATGTGGTATATTTATTGAGTTTATTTCTGTGTCACTATCTGTGTGTGCTTTATTTTATTACCAACCACAATGTTCAGTGTAACCTGATTAAATCAACTGAAATGACTCAATCTCAGGGTGGTTTTTCTTATAATAATGCCACGGAGATGCTGGAATATTGTATTTATTCAATATTAATTAGCGGATGTAAAAACAACACACATAAATAGATATACTACTATACTACTGCTAATTAAAAAACTCTACGATACATCTTTATTTTGTACATCCAAGTGTATTCACGGGTCTTCTTTTAGAACTACTGCACGTGCAGACACTTTCTCTTTACAGAGAGCAGTGCAGAACTTAGAAACTACTTGACTCAGGTGTCATCTGGGTCTGAACAAGTTTGCAAATTACTAGAAAGGTAAGGTGGAAGTGAGCTTACCAGACCTCCTTAGCTTCGCATGAGCCCAGAGCTCAAAGCTACGTTAGCTGCTAATAGCCTAACTACGACAGAGTATTAGGGCCACATTAAAGGATAAAAACAAACTGAGATTACAATAATTAATTCGTAATGTTATGAGAAAGCAGTCGCAATTTCAGGACAATGAAGTCGTACTTTAAGGCTTTTGTTAGCCTGTTATTTTGAAGGGGAATATCAGAAGAGCAGCCAGCCGCCTGCGCTAAAATGACTAAAAACATGAGCCACTTTCAAATAATATCACTTTTCAAAGTCCTGATACTTGTGACAAAGTGGTGCTGATGTGCCAAAAGATTAAGTATTTCGCATTTGTGAAACCTATACTAATGTATTGTCGTATAAAGATGTGTAATGAGCTGGTGCATTGCTATGTAGGAGATCTCGCAAGGTATGCTCTCCTTCCATGGCGCCGGGTGTGTTCAATAAATATAGCTCTGGCTGAAGTGGTATGAAGCCTCCTGTGCAATTATTTACAAGCATAACTCCACAAGATGCTCACTGTAAAGTTATACTTCACACATTTGCTTATTTTAGCGCAGGCGGCTCACATATAGGCTAACTAGAGCCTAAATTTACATCAAATTTATTCTCTTAAAATTGTGACTTCATTCTCATAACATTGCGACTTTTTTCTTGTAATATTACAACTTTTTTCTCATACATAATATTATTACTGTATTCTCATATTATTACGACTTTTTCCATTAATATTGCGACTTTTCTCGCAATAATACGACTTTTTCTTGTAATATTACGACTTTTTTCTTGTTATATTACAACTTTTTTCTTGTAAAATTATGTCTTTTTTCTTGTAATATTACACTTCTCGTAATAATACAACTTTTTTCTTGTAATATTACGACTTTTTTCTTGTGATATTACGACTTTTTTCTTTTATTACGATTTTTTTCTCATTATATTACGATATTACGACTTCATTCTTGTTATCTCCGTCCTTGTTATCTTTTTTTTTTTTCTTTAATGTGGTCATAATTGTCTGTCCTACATAACTGACATATCTCTGACTAAACTGTAGGCAGTCAAGTTGCATGATGGGTAACATGGGAACACAGGGAAGACAAGGATCTCTCTGGTTCTGCTTAGGCAATTTTGAACTGTGCATGCGAGTCGACAAAAGTGCAGAAGTTTAATTCTTTATCAGTGTAGTACATCTTAAAAAGGATCGTTTTTTATTTAACCATAATATAAGAAAGTTAGTAGGAAAATTTGGCATAAAATAGTTGGACAAAATGACTTTTTAAAGTAAAATAAAATAGGAAAATAAAAAAGAATTTAAGCTGGATAGGACAAGGCAAAAAGGCTGGTGTTTAGGGGATGGGGGGTTAGGGGGAGAAGGGACTATACACAGGAGAGGGGAATCGAAAACAGGAGAGCCAGGCCGATCATCCTGTGATAAGACGAGGAATATAAGTCTGATTATCACAGAGGCCGGGAGCATTAGACAGACAGTTGGGAGTCATCTCAAAACTCAGGAGGGAAGAGGCAAGACAAGAGGTCACAATTATGCCCCGCTCGCTGCACTCCCCTCCTCCTCATGAAGTGCTCTAATATATTCGGTTAGTTCCTGTATGGCGCGGAGGGGAAATTCTAATTAAAGGGTGGGGGGAATTTTGACACATGTGAGGCAGAGATCAATATTTAGCACCATAATCAGCCATTCCTGATGGCTCGACGGTGTCACTGCGAGCAGACTGCAGCTCTCCATTAGAAGAAGCAGACGGGCAGGCGAGCAGGCAGGCAGCCAAGCAGGCAGGCAGGGCTGCAGAGAAGCGCCACAAAACTCCCAGCCATCATGAATCAAAGCAAGCGATGCCTCTCGTGCTCCATTCTGCTCTGCTTTTTATCTTCATTCATCCTCTTAAAGGAGAAAAGTGAACTCTGTCAGACTGCTTTGTGATAGGGGTGCAGGGGAAGGGGGAAAGAAAGGGAGAAAAATGCCACAGAGGGGAGACAGTAGATCAGGAGGAAGTGCAGCTGTCAGGAGTTTGGACTGTGAGATGATTGTGAGGGACACAGATGGTCCCGTCTGTTGAGACATCTCTCTTTTGTGGTGCGACAAATGTTTAATTTTCATTTCAAACAGTGTTGGAAGAAGTATTTGTATCTGTTACTTTGGTACCAGTAGCAAAACAACAGTGTCGAAGTATTCCTTTAGCAGTAAAAGCTGCATTTAAAACATTTATGGCATGTGAACCAGGCTGCACAGCTAACACTGATAGTGACCACTGACTCAGTATCAGGAACACGGTGTTGTTTCCAGAGGGCAAGCAGAGGGGGTAAGGGGGCAAAGAAGGGGGGCACATGGAGGTGTGTGCGTTCGTGTGTGTGTGTATGTATATTACTGGGTGGGTGGGGGGCAGCCCAGGGTGTCCCCTGTCTCCATGTGTCAGCCCGTCTCCTTGTTCTTGCATGTCACTGACACACACGTGGGTACTTACCAACCCAAGTTGCTCCAATTAATGGCTGTCCCACTGCGCTGTCCGTTGTGCGGTGTGCGAGCCCGGGTGACAAGATCTGGTCTGGGATCTGTCTCTCCAGTGACATAAGGAAGGAATTTTAAGAGGGAAAAGTGATGCAAACACACAGCGCCTCACGCTGCGCCCAGATAGGTAGATAACAAAGAGTCTTGTAAATGAGTGGCAGCGAGGAAGGCATTGAGGATTCTCTAATTACTCGCTGCAATCTATCTAAGTCACCGGCCTTCTAATTTGATTTATCAGAATGCATGAAATCCCCCGGAATAATGCCCTTATTAGAAGGACAGAATTGACGGGGGGACAAGAGGTCTGCTGAGCGGAGGAGGAGAGCGGAGATTTAAGCATCAATTACAGTCAAAAGGAGAATTAATAGTTATTAATCCACAAACATGGCCATCGTTCTCTCGGCTACCTCTCTGCCACTTGGAGACAATCCTCTTCACACTTGCCCCACCACACACACACACACTTCCACTGCATACAGGCATACATGTAACATCTTAGAGCATAGAAATACTGGTGCAAAAAAAAGAGACACGCCCAAACATACATCTAAATAAGCAAATAAAGAAACACACACACATACTGTAGCAAGACAGCGGTTACAAAGGCAGGACGCCATAAATATCTCTTACTCTGGACGGTTCGTATCATTTTGCGCACCGGTGGATCAAAGGTCTTTAACTCTTTAACTAAATTCTTGACTGACAAATTCAATTGCTGTCAGTCTTCCGGGGCCGTTCAATGTAATATGTGCATTTTGATTCAATTTGCCCGGCAAATACATACATATACATATTGTTTATCTGGTTATGGGCCCAAAAAAATCAATAGTTATATCTGTGCTTTGTCATCCCTAAGTGCATCATGAAATAGCAAAATATCCCTCTAATTGAATCCAACTAAACCGCATAGATTGTTAATTTTGTGCTATTAAGCGTTCGCAACATTTACAATGTCGTCTTTTGGCCTGTTGATGACTCTTGTTTGTCCCTTGTATGAGAAAAGAACATTTTATATTTCGAAGAATTGAATTTGGAAAGGTCAATCTCTAAACAAATAACGATAAATCAAAGATGGAGCCAACCTGAAATGTTTCTAAGCACCTATCACACGGGGAGAGCTCGTCTGTACAAACAGACGGACTTTAAACGTACACATTGTAATGATACTAAAATCATGCTAATTAATTCCTATGTTACAAAACCCACGAGGTCATATAACAAGGCCAAGGATACCAACAAAAGGACAGCTTGTCATGTTAAATAATTGAAAGAGCTGCATTAGGTGACACTCGGCTCGGAGTTTTATGTTAAAGCCTGTGGTTTTTGTTAAAGGGTTGCTGAGTGGCTGAAAGGAGAATGCCAGTGTGCTGTTGCCTTGCTGTCAGTCACACAGAGGCAGTATTTAGACAGGGAGCTGAGAGGTCTGCTCCGCTGCCAGCTCCTGCCTTTTAAACAGCCCTTTCCTCAGAGAGACAGCTTAGCACTGAGTGCCAGTCAACCTCGCATGCCTGGCCATGCAACCCCCCCCTACACACGCACGCACATGCACACGCTTTGATAGCTTTTTTGATAAAGAACAATTTGGCAGAAGTGGAGAAATGATCATGTATGGTCAGACCAAAAGGTACATTGTAATGGGTCTATCCCCCCTGTTTCAACAAAGTGGAGCGCGAGGCGCCTGGACAGCAGATTCATCAGCATTACTTGAATGGAGGAACAAGCTCATACAGCATTACGGGGCTGACAGGGGAAGATGAATCTAGGCGAGTCGGCGCATGGGGGATCCTCATAGACCTTCAGTCACGGCCCGTGGTAAAGACTGAAGGATGGGAGAGAGGTTGTGGAGATAACACATCACGCCCTGTCTGCGTCCCGTATTATGATGCTGTCCTGTAGAGCGTCTGGGACAATCCTGTGTTCGCTGCCAGAGTGCCGTTGACATCAATGACAAACCTCAGTGGTGTCAGGCAGTCACTCACACTTCTGCTGGGTGTCTGTCATCATGCTCAAGCGGTCAGGCGCTGACACCTTTTCACGTGAATGAAGATTCTCCGGCGACTGACAAAAAAATAGTGGATGGCCTTTAAGGAGGGGAAAAAGACACAGCGAGAATAGCACCTCTCCTCAAAAGGAGAGGCTTATAATTTGCAATAATGGCACACCAGTAGCTCCAGGAGAGAAAATTACAGGAAAAAGCCGATCTGAAATATCCTTTTAACTGGCAGAAACACATCCATTGTAGACAGAAGTCTTGTTTACTTGGTAAAATGGCATCAATTAGGAGCGGATGGCAAAATTAGCATATTCTCTTAATGGACTGGCCTTTCTTGTGCGCCGCGCTCGCACTGATTGTATGGAAGGGACATGTTAAGGGAGACTGAGAAAAGGTCAGGTGTCTGCACCGTTCAGGTGATCATATTTTTCACCAAACAGTTGTGCATTCTCCATGGCTATTGTCATGTTATACTGCAGCTGAGAGCAACATGCCAGTGTGCGGGGAGGTTGTATTTTAAAGCGCGGAAAACAAGTCACTCACTCTGACACGTCTAAGATACTGGACATGTAGCTGTTTAAAATATCTGCTGTGTGTATAATATTCCATATTCCTATGTTTTCTTGGGATTATTTGAGGTACATCTTAATATTAAAAAACACCAATGAATGCAGCTCATTCCTGTCGAAATGAGACTACAAAAAGTTAACGAAAAGGAACGACGTCCTAAAAATAAATACCTGTACGGCAAAAGACCTGCTCATTAAAAATTAAGATGGAGACGCCTGTTGGGATTTAAGCAAACTCTTAAAAATCTGAGAAGAAAAAGCCACAAATTAGCGAAATTAACAATTTAAAGTAGTGTTCAATATCCTGCTCTCACCACTGAGCTAATCAATTTGGATAAATGGCCAGTTTATCCCCATTATAAACAGCCAGCCGTCACTTTGAGCTAATTAATTCTAAAAATGATATTTCATCATCAATGCTGCCGTGCGTATCCTCAAAAAGGGCTCGGCTCCTCCCCGCCACACCAAAGCAGCAGACTGCAAATTTTCCTCCCCCTCCCGACCCCCCCTCCACCTCCCTTGTGCCTCTGCTCCCACCACCCCAAATTGACTGGTCTTGCACAGTTGCAGCTGAACAAGAAAGGAATTGCTAGTGTCAAGACACAGTTTACAAATATGACATCTCCTCTGCCATGGCTGGAAATATGAAATATTGATTTATGTGCAGTAAAAGGTCTTATAAAAATGATCACATACACATGAGGGATTAATGCGCGGAAGATCAATAGAAATTTCATTCTTGACACTCGACTGTCACCTATGGTGAAATGCTAAAATAAAGAAATCAATATTATCTATGAAATGTCAAATTTATTATAATTATGTGGATGAAAGCTGGCCAAGTGGCTCCCAGGGGGCTGAGAGGGATAGGGTACTGCTCTCAAGCATCCCTCATGTCCCTGCTTCTCGTGCTGCCAATTTTGAGAGCAATATTGGTGTAAAGGCTTTTCAGCCGTTATGTATGGCCGTGTTGTAACAAATTCCTCCTGGAATATTTAACTGTGGAGAGACTGACAATGGACAGAGCTGCAGTTCATAGCCTGCAGGTTGCGTAGTTAACAGCTGTTAGCTTTGGCACATATTGTATGACTCTGCCCTCTCGATTGAAACCTATTTGGCAGCTGCTGCTGACACGGACAAGTCACAGGCCACTAAAGTACGACGTCTCAGCAGGCGTCCTGCTTCAAAGATGACAGATTCAGTCAGGCTGCGTATTGATCCTGAGGTCTGAGTGTCGACGGTAATCATGCTGATTTGTTTTGTTTGTGTGGACGTCAACTGTTTGATGAGAAAAGAAGTCACATGAAGCTTTATAATAATCATATTAATTAATAACAATTAGGCCCTAAAAAAACAAGTAGTTTTGAAAACCACATGGGGAAAGTTTGTGTTGATTTTCAGAGGATATGAAAAGACTTGATGTGTTATTGGGCTTTCCAAAATCCCCCCTCAATGTTTTATTTGCTATTGCATTTAAACTAAGAGCTATTTGTGTTCATTCACTTGTTTTCCATGTCTAATTAATATCCTTTGAATGTGTGGGGATCAATTTATTTAATCAATGTTGGGTAGAGCCTCTGGCCTTCTAAAGGTCACTTAGATATGGAATGGGAAATCATCAGAGTCAAATCACAAAGGGGGCGAGCAGGTAATTTGAATGTGGCAGGCAAACTTTGCATGTATGATCACACATTCCTGAAAAACCACAGAAAATTATTTTTCTGTCTTCCCATTTTCAGGCATTTTTTTCCCCCACCAGAGGCCCACTGTACACACTAGAGTGTGGCAGCTGTGTAATCCCTTTAACAACCGACGGGGCTATTAAATGAACCGGCGGTGCAGCTGCAAATAGCCAATAAAGCCAGCACAATATCATCCCTATTAAACAGTAATCTCGGCAGGCTTAAGAAGTTCTCTGAAAAACGGGAGGAAAACCATAACAAAATGTAATCAAGCAAAACACGGGGATTTTCCTGCACAAAATAAGCCAAACAATTTTCACAGTGGCTTACATGAAAGGTGTTGAGCAGCGGCGGCGGCACTCGAAACCTCAGAGAACTTCTCAGCCCCTTCAGGTGACCACGGTTTGCCGCCTTATCACAAATACACAACAAATAAAATGAGCCTGTCAATCGAAGCAATTTATCGCCACAGATATTAACAGAGAAAGGGGAAACAGGGGAAAATAACAAATTGTGCAGTTACATTTTAAAAGTGACCAAATCGAATTCATAAGATCACAATTTGAGAGATAGACCCCAGTTTATTTTTCCTGCCTTTCACCGGCTTATGTGCTCCGTCAGATGAAAGCGGAGCAGAGAGCCGCTGTTGATGGAGCCTTTGAGCCTGGGAGAGGAGGCAAACGCTGCCTCTTGAAGGGGTGCCGGGGACAGCGATAACCGGGGGAGGCCGCGGGAGCTCCCTCTCCGCAGCCGGGGGAAGGTGTTCCAACTTATCAGAGTCCGCACGTGGGGAATGATTACCCCTCCGCCGGGCCGATTACTGCTGCCTCTCCGGGTCAAAAGCAGGCCAGGATGAAAGAGAGAACTGAAGCCTCCTATCCTGCCTCCAATCATCCATTAGCACTCGGAGCGAGGGGCTTGTCTATTCCTCCACCCCCCTCTTCTCTGACACGGGCTTGTCAGTCTGGTGCATAAGAAGAAGAGGGACATAATCACAGGCGGGACTCTCACTCACACCAGTGTCATGGAGGACAGCGTGGGGCCTGCAGAGGTAATTTATGGATCTGAGTATAAACACTTCCTTGACATATTATTTATTCATTTGAGTTTGTTTAAGAACAATCCTCGTCATCCGCGGGCCGAGGCAAAGTGTTGAGCGCTGTTTACACTATTGATGTATGGTATATATGCTGATCCACTCGCATGAATAAGAATGTGAAACAGGCCGAGAAGCACAATACAACAGACACATCAAACAAGGATAACTGAACGCAACACACACACACACACACACACGCAAACATACACACACTGTTTGCAGTACTCTAATAATGTAGGAAAATGTATGAGAAATGTACTTGTGCTGGTCTTTCAGAAAGCCAGCTGCTTGGGTTCTATCTGCTCTGTATATCTTAGAGGTGTGCCGATACCGATACTAGTATCGATATCAATACAAGATTGATACCTATACCGATATATGTATTCATCTCAGTACAGGATTGATACCGATAAAGGCATTGATAGCAATACAGGATTGATACCGATACCAGTATCGATATTAATACAGGAATGATACTGTTATGGGTACTGGGCTTGATACCGATACGGGTATTGATATCGATGCAGGATCGATACAGATACCGGTATCGATACAGGATTTATACTGATACTGGTATCGATATAGGATTGATACCGATACCAGTATCAATATCGATACAGGATTGATGCCGATACCGGTATCGATATCGATACAGGATTGATACCGATATGGGTACCGATAAATGCAGGATTGAAACCAATACGGGTATCGATATCAATACGGGATTGATACAGGATACTAGGATACTGGTATCGGTATCATCCTGAATACTGTCTATAATGTGGTATCCGGTATCGGCAAATCAAAGCACCGATCTGATACCATAAACAATTAGACCCCTAAAATTCAATGGATTTCAAGTAAATTATTGTGTGCGTAACAAACAACAACAGTGTGTAGCTAGCAGAGAGAGTGTAATGTTAGTCAAAGCTAGCAAAATGTCAGCAACCAGTGTTTTTCTATCAATTTTATGTATATCTTTATCACACTACAATAGAATACTTAAGTCTAGGTATCACGGTAAACTAGGTAAACAGAACACTGTATTCTGTAGAAATATCACAAAGAACTTGAACTAACCACATCCATCTGAAACTGTTATACTAGCCTCGGAGTGAGCGTGACTCCACACTTAGAGTATCTACATTTAATGCTTCACTCTGTATGCATTCCCCAGCCGCCATCATGTTATGGATGGACAATGGGCTGGTGTAGTACAGCTGACCAGACTCACCTCTGACTATAACAGCACAACCCTTCAGATTAAGGTCAGTGCTTCAGTCAGCTACCTCTCACTCTCCTCTCTTTAATACCAGAAAGGGACAGGGGAACAGCTCCAAGCCAATTGCTGGTGGCATCTCTGATGAACAGAGTGTGAAAATCTGTCTTCCTATGCTTCCATGCACAGGTCAGCGTAGGGGTCTTTACAATACAACAGAGTAATGCCTTGCTCGGAAACCTCAATCGTGTAATTCCAGTGACCAATCTATTTGGGGATATGGAGAGCTGGGCCTCAGGGGAGCAGGTCCGGCTATGTGAGTTTGGGATGGATGTGTGTGGAAGCTGTGCTGCTTCACTCACAGGTAAGCCAAGAGAAAGGCGGCAGGTCAGTCCTGAGAAAGAAAGAGTGTGGGCTGCCATTTACAGCCTGCAGTCACACAGAGAGGGAGCTGCCACACAGCTACAGCTGGGCTAATGCTCGATTTCAGTTTTAGGCCGAGATAGTCAAGAAGTCCTAAATGTTGATAGAAGAATTGAAATTAAAGCATTTACATTTTCAGGACAACTGGGTAAAGTCGACCTGGGGATAACAACGATACGATTGAAAGATCCAGAGCAGCTACAAGTGGACATTATATTAAGATTTCTCAGTCAGTTGTCCCACCACTTTGGTCCAGACCAAAATATCTTGATGAGTATGAGATGGACTGATGAGTAGTAATGTGTAGTGAAACAATACAGAACATGATCCCCAGAGGATTAACTCTTCTGGCAGGCAGCTGTGGCTCAGTACTCAATTGGAAGGTTGGGAGTTTGATCCTAGACTGTTACAGTCACATGTATAAGTGTCCTTGGGCAAGACACTGAATCCCAAATAGCTCCAAAAAATGGTGTATGAATGTCCATAGGTACTGATCGGAGATTGGCACTTTGCCTTCAGTGTCTGAAAGGGTGAATGTGACATGTAGTGTAAAAGCACTACATGTCACATTCATGTCACAACTAGAAAAGCGCTATAAAATTACAATCCATTTACTGTCATTAGTGATGTTATGACTTTCCCCATTACACCACCATGAGGTTCATATTATGGGTTTCAGTGAAATGTCTTGACAACTACTGGATTCATTATTTGTGTGTCCTTTCATGCAGGCGCTTGTGCTACCTGCGAAAACCCTACTTTTCAAAGCTGCTTTTCTACACAGCACAATATTGGCTCCACTGGCTTGCACTGGTAGTGGTACCTTCTCCACTGTGTTTTCCACTGCACATAATAAGGCCTCACAGACAGAGGGCAGAGCTCTTAACTGAGGATCATAGCCAAACTATGTCTCAACCGTGTTTGTGTCTTTAAGCAGTGGTAGGAACTTTACTGAATGTAGTATAAGTAATAAACTGTAGCTACATACTGTATGTTTGGTTATGTATCAAAATGTGTATACTGTGTATTTTATATCGTACCGTTTTTGCGAAGCTGTCGCAACAGACCATCAATCGAACTACCAAGATGGGCGGGTTTCCTTGGTTGTCTTGTGTCGGGCTGTAGCGTGAGGGACGACTCACTTAGCCCAATCGGTGGTCTGCAGAGTTTCAAATTATCCTTGTAGTATCGGTTTGCTTAAAACCTCAAAGTACCCGGTAATTCCTACAACTTTTGCCATTGAAAACCAAAATAGAATGAATTTGAATTAGCAAATGTTAGCCTGCTAGTCTTTTACTTTATATTTTGATCCAGGGATGCTATACTGTATTATACTTCCTGCAGAGTTCCCATGACTAACACTGCTTCCTTGGGGATGAAAAGATGAAAGGAAAGAGGAGGTGATTCTTTATGATGAAGACATACCGTACCAATGTTCAGTCTCAGTACAGGGCTGTATGGTGCTCAATTCCTGACATAGAATCAATCAGATAAACCCTAGTATAACTGCTAAGCTCTAATCATGACTTAAACAGCCATTCAGAATGACCATCTCCATCCCATGATGCAAATCTTTATTGAAAGAAGTCCTATCTTTCAGGCTGACATTGAACCTATTAGCAGCCATCTATTGAATAGCAGAGTAATACTGTTACCTACATGTCATGGACCTCGGTATGACAAGATGTAATCAGCGTTCCGCATTTAGGAGATACTGAAATGGAGTGAGAGCGACTGCTTCCTGTGCTGTGATAGAAACGGCACACCCAGTGATGACTCAAAATCAGAGGAGTCTTCGCATTAGTAGAGGTAAAAAGTGACCTTGGCCTTCTGAAGAGGAGTGGACATAAAGGATGACAGAAACCTGCTGGGATATTGCAGAGTAAATTCTTTGTGCTGTTGTTCCTATATTTGACCACTTCCCTTGTATAATGAAAAAAACTCAATTCAAATATGCTCTCTAATTGATCAAATCTAAAAAATTCAATCAAAGCCCATTCATCATTTGGCATCATTCAGATGAGAGTGCAAGTAGAACGACTTTACGTATTTCCAAGGCCTCCACAAACAAAGCGGGTGATCTCACTACATGGCGAGACCTGTGGAAACGCTCTTTCCAATGATCCAAAGCATCTTGTCTTGTCCTTTTCACATGCTTCCAATGAATTATGTATCTGCCGTGATTTATGGTGCGCCATGCTCAACACTCTTCCTCTCCCTCAATGTGGAATCCTACATAGATTTTTCACAGGGAGCCCACTGGGAAAACCAAAATTGCTCAATTTAAGGAAGTAATTAAAACTGTCCGCAATCAATATTTATCTTTAGACGGACCCTGGTGGCGGGGTTTAGTGACCATCCCCCCACCTCCCGCTCGCCCTGCCCAATGTCTAGCCCTATGTCCCTCTGCTCCTCTCATTGACAGCTGTTAAGCTCCTTCAAATAAACCCGAAACAAGAGCAAGCTGTTCCCACTCAGGACGAAAAATGACATGTGCCGTGAATAATCAAAAACATGGCGTGGGAAGTTCAGTTGGATTTTATCGCACTTTTATTTTATATCATAACAGCCATCGTTTTCTCACAAACTGACACATTATGGAAGTTTTTAAGCTCATGAATAATCAGAATTTGAGCACTCTCCTGTTTTGATTCTCTGCTGTCGGATAATTAGTTTGACATTATCTGCTCACCTGTGCACAAGTGGAGGAAGTGGAGCAATGCAGATTCTGAGAATTAAATTGAGATCGTTGAATGATATTCTGAGCACAAATAATTTCATATAAGTGGAATTAACTTGATACAGAAACATTTTTGGTTATATCTAAACCAAAGTATTAATCATTTATAAGCAGTCTATCAAAATAAGTCATAAAAAACAATGTATTTAGTATATAAACACTGTTAAATAGTGTGGCTCAAATAAAGTGTTGATGAATCGATAGATAAGGTTGTTGGACTGGTGTAAAAATAGAGGCTAAAATCCACAATGGTCCAATATAAATCATTCCCATTAGCCATGATTAAGGGCAATGAAAGGAGAACGTCCATCAACAGGAGGCAATCTTGAGCCCCCAGACTGATAAATCACACTTTAATTCAATAGAGAGTATTTACTTGCGATCAATTTAGTGAGGTGAAACAGTCATGTAAAACAGAAGAGCGGTGGCATGACAGTTTGGTTACACTGTCTTCGGAGACCTCTTGCTGCAGGCAGAAATCATGTCTCTGTCATTCTATATCATCAATTTTAATTATCCTCACAAGTGCTCATTCTGCTCCAGGCTGCAGAGGGAAAGGCAGAATCTGGGAAAAATTCCTTTAATCTATTTGGGACGTGAAGTGTGAGGTGAGACCGCTGTCTGTCACCCCCCCTCCTGCTCTCCAACACCATCTCGCCCCAAAAGCACACGCACAAACACTTTACAGGCTTGTGCTCGGATGCACATGTACAGTAGCAGGAGCAGATGCACACATGTATCCTGTATGAATGTATATGTGCTAAGTGTACTGACACTGGGGGGAAAAAAAGTTTCCCCTCTTTTCCTCTTGGATGTGTTTTGTTGTGTTGTTGCAGCTCCCCTCTAGGAGTCAACCAGTAGGTCAATATAGCAAAGGTCATGCACCATCTTGCCAATCTCCTGCTGTAAGTGAACACCACACACGGTGATCATTATGACTCCTCCAGTTCCTTCTGTCCTCAATAAGAGGTGGTCTCACTCAGCAGGAGTCTCACTGCAGCCCCTGCTGAGTGAGACCACCTTCTATCTACAGACAGCACAGTCAGTGTTTGTGGGGTTTTTCTAATTGGGTATCATTGGGTTGGAAGCTTGGAGGCTTGTTGGGGATGGAGCGACACCAGGCCATGGTTTAGCACGGAAACCGTTAACCGAAACAGCTGTGGTTGATTACGGTTATTAAGGACTTTCTCATTCAGTAATTCTTTAATTATTAATTTTAATAATAAAAGTGTTATTAAAGCTACTTGAAAGCTGTATTTGTCTAGTTTGCCCATCCTAGCAGGATCTGTGTTAGACCTTGGCTGTTACAAGCTAGGAAGTTGAAATCCAGAGACAACTGCAAAAATCCTGTTCTCTGCTTCTTCTATTCAGAGGTTTGTGTTTGAGTAGAATTAAATTTTTCTTCTATCAACTTCCAAATAAAATATTTTCATTGAGGTCTTTTATTTGCAGAAAATTACGACTGGTTAAGAAAACAAAAAGATGCAAAAAAAATATGTTTTTCAGACTTTGAATAATAATAATTAACAATAAAACAAAGAAAACAGTGTGACCGTCTATCTTCCTCTTGATCACATTGAGGAGGTTTTCAATGGGGTTCACATCTGGATTGGGCCGGCCACGACATGTGGAGAGAGATGCTGATTTAAGGAACATTTGGATTGGTCTCTTATTGTTTTCTGGAGCTGTAGATAGATCAAAGAGCTGAAATAGCACGCCACTTGGTCTCCAGTTTAGTACATGCCCACCTCCCCTCTGCAATGTATTGTTTGAGCTGCAGGTTAAGAAAGGAGATATATTCTGTAAAACAAGAGGGGAACACTGGAGTACAAAAGTGAAAGTGATCGCCCGTTCTCCTCCTAACGTGATGGCAATTGTATGTCGAGCTACTGCCAAAGTCTGAGATGCAAGCAGACATCATGTGTGCGCAGAAGAGCTAAGAGAGACACCGATTTATATCTGATTTAAAAACTGATGCAGCTTTATTCTGAGTTTTTACTAGTTTTGATCACTGGCTCTGTTTGTTTTGAAGAAGAGAAGACCTCTGCAGATATTCCAGCTCAAATATTTTTACTAAAATGTGTAAAAAAATGTGTGAAAAAGCCCATGTTAATAATCCATTGTAAATAAAACCAATGGAAATGCAGTAACAGCCAGCCCTTAAAGAGGGCAGATGAGTCCGTACTACACATATCTTACCTTACACTGTTTTATTATTAAGGGTTAATTTAACATCAGAGAGATAATTACTGCATCTTTATATATATATATAATATGACAATGAGCAGAACTACAACGGACACACTTCCAGCTACAGGATGAAGAATTTGGCTTTAATAGCCCTTCTGTTGCTTATAGCTCCAGCTGTATGACGTGACATTAAACCACTATAGAACAGGCATGGTATTTCCTTCCTCTTGATGCCATTATTTACTATACAATGTCTGAGGCCGAATCAGACCTGCAGTGATTGGAAATCCGTAGCACAAAAGTATACAATATGGTTCAATCCAATTGAGGCAAATTGCATGCATTTTTAGGGATCATTAAGTTATTAGCATCACTAGAGGGGGCAGAAAAACACTTGAAAAAACCTCTCTGCTAATTGCAATCAATTTCCCCTTTCAGAGAAGCTTCTGACGCCTTCCGGTGTTCGGGGCTTTCCAGTGGGCCTTCATGGATCTCATCCTAACAGCAGAAACGATGATGCCGGTCACTGGGAGCAGCTTTACGGATAAATATTGTAGTTTAGTGTGAGAGCTATTTAAGTACTGCTCTGCATATAGCTTCGGCTATAAAGCGCAGGCAGGAATGACCCATAAAAAGACACAATTAATAGAGAATGGGTCGTCTATGATTGGCAACCGCTGAAAAGTGAAACGGACAGAACGGGGAACTGATAATGAGTTCTGGCGTCGGTGAAAAATTCCTCTTGCTCCAGGGTGAAAATGAAAGGTACCTCCCCCTCCATAAAAAGGAAGGATAAAAGAAATAAGTTGGAGAAAATCAGTGGGCAGCTTTTATGTTTCACTCTGTCAGCTGAGTGTCAGGGATTTGCTGTCATAAAGATAGTGAAAGCTCAAGAGCTGGTGCTTACCAAGAATTAATCAGGTTTAGGTTTTGGTCCTGAACATAAAATGTCAGGCACTGCCTCTCAACTCTTGTAGGTGATTTCTTTGAGCTGAACAACACAATAATCCCGCTCTCACTTCTACTGAAGGTCAAAGTTGGTCAGTGAGCCAAGAAATACCATATCAGAGCTTCCTTCCTCCTCCATCGCCGCGAGTATAAATTACGGAATTAGTGTATTGATTGCCGCCGATGGCTTCCAGCAATCACTTTTACAGCCATGACAAGATTATTTTATCCTACTTTTCCTGTATTATTATATGTTGTGTTTGAGTTATTCCAGCAGCATGGGAAGTGACAGCTTGAATTTATTCAATAAAGCGAGGCAGTTAGGGAAGCCAGTGAGGCAAAAAACAGAAAGCATGGCATGAAGGAGGAGAGACGGCGTTCGCGCCTGCGAGCCTGCCATCCCAAATAAAGAAAGATATCTGCCCAAACAGAGCGCTGATCAATACATTCATACAAACACAAGCACATCGTTTGTTAAGTCGGGGGTGATAACCTCACGGTGATGCACATGGGAAACTGCAGGAGTGGAAAAAAAAAAGACATCATAAATAACACATAATGGAGTTTATGATGATTTGTAACACGGGACATAAGTGGGAAATACCCTGTTGTGTTCTCAGATTTGTTAGCGAATACAAAGCGTCAAAATAGACAACAAGTGACATCATTTCACAATTTAATCGGAAAATTGTGATACATTTTCTCAATGTGCAGTTTGGGTAATCATTTCAGCATTCACCTTGCTTTTTTTCCTTCCAAATATGGAGGTTTGAAGTTTGAGATCTGCACATATTTTAAGCTCAACCGTGTTTTTCTTTTTGCAAAGACATATTTTAGTGAATTTTGTGCATAAAAATGACCAAACAGGTCACACACAAAGATAAGAAGGAAACTGAAATGACAGTTAAAGAGTCAAAGAGTTGTCTGACTTCATATATGAAGATGATAGTGCAGGTGGTGCTGAATCATGCTAACAGTATTACTTAACTAATAGCTGTAAATCAATGAAATCACTGTAAAACAACTTAACCTATTTACTGAGGCTGCAAGGCTACACCGCCTCCCTTCAGCTAGTTAATACTGTTAACTGTTATACCAAGTGTTTAACCTTGTAAACATCTCCATGTGGTGTTCTTTATGTGCTACAAGACATATCAGGGACAACATCAGCAGTCATCTCCACGGCTGGGCCTGTCTGCTTTTAACCTGCAGTGTACCAAGGACAGGCTGAACAACACGTTTTCAGATTGGCAGGTTTGAGACGTCACAAACCTAAGGAGCCAATCCCGTTAACGGACGGGTTGAGGTTATGTATATCCTTATGTGTAACCTTTGGCAACCACTTTGGCGATGCGCGAGCCAGCTGTAACCATCATCGTAATGTTTGCAAACTACAACTCACGTTAACGTTACTACTAATTAATTCATTTCAAGCTAGCTAAGTTTCACGACGGAGGGGCCAGTTGAAAATTTGCATAGTGGGCGGGGACTATGGAGATTCAGAAATTTTTATTGGTGGAGAAGGAGGAGATGCCTTGGGAGGATTTTTACAAGGTAATTAAACGTATTTTGTAGAAAACAATGTATTATTTCAAGCAGAGCATTTTATAAGTCTTAAAACACGACTGGAGCTGCTCTTTATTACTGTTTAAATCCATTATTATTTATTCATACCTAGCACAAATTTATTTTTATATGCATATAGCCTCAGCTAAATATATATATAGTGTACAGATTTTTCAATGCTGCTGCACAGGTTTGCTGCTAAACAAAGTTTCGTTGTATTCTTTTATGCAATGACAATTAAGGACCTATCCTATCTCATGCATGCCCTCACACATACAAGCACACACGCCCCTGCACAGTATGTTCCATTGCACACACAGAAAAATGTAAACACAAAATAATTACAAGTTAACATATAATAAAAACAGATTTTTGCCTCCAATAGAAACAACAATGTGGCTAACTGAAGGTTCATGCTGTTTTGTGCTGCAGCTGCAGGCCGAGGGGAAAAAGCAATAATACACGTGAGCTGTGATTGATGCACCGTCCTGCTTATAATCTAATTTGTATTGGTTTTCACTTATTCCCAAAGCGCTTCAAAATTATAAAAGATAAAGTGCATAAAAGCTGCTGCGGCATTGGGACGAACTGCACGAAGAAGGGGAAACTACACACATAAACCAAAGCCATTTAATAGCCATGTTATAAATTTGGAGAACTTTTGGAAATAATGACCGGATACATTTTCAAAAAGAACATTTTTTTGGTTTCATATTTATGTGATTGTCGAGGAGATTCAATTTTCCAATGAGCAGTAAGAGAAAGTTGAAGGTGTTATGTTCTTAAAACCAACATAAAAAGACCCAATCTCTGAAAAACAGCCTTAAGACAACGCCTCAGTCCGCACATGACAGACGAGCGTCTTCGCTCTGTATCGCATCAGAATGACAGGACCCAACACGAGTAATCTGACACATCTTGATCACGGCACAGTCCTGATCTTTCTGTCACACTGGGGATTAAAACAGAAACACTGGGCTAACAAGGGTCAGATATGAAATTTCAAGGAAGTGACACATGACAGGACAAACAATTAAGTGTCAGTGTGCTGACCTTGGGGCAACAGTTTTACACCATGACCCTGTGTGCATTAGTCATTCCACCAGCAGCACGAAAGGGAGGAAGAAAAAAAAAAAAAGGAGAGCCTCGGTGCTCTTGTTCATCCGATGCCAGAAGCTCGGTGTTGTTCATTGTTTAGTCGTTATGATTAAAAGATGTACAGCGCTATGGAAATCACAGCGCTTGTGATTTGTCTCTGTCCGGTCGGCCTCCTACAGTATTCTGTGCGAGTTGTAGAGGTGCTGCTCGGCGTAGTGGTGGTCTTTGTGCCGCACATGGATCACACACACACACACACACACACGTAATTTAATTTCAGTATGAAATAAAACATCTGATTCTCTTCTTAATGCTGTTTTTTTTTCTTCTTTGGTCTGTTTTAGAAACGACTTCTTTACAGGAGGAGCCTCGATCAATCTTTCGGATTTTTCTCCACAACTACACCTCAGACATCAAGCGTGTAATTACTCATGCAGAAAGCACAACGTGAAGGAGAAAAAGCCATGTTCTGCTGAGTATTGCTTTTAGAAGGAGGCAACCAAACAAGCGAGGGTGGCGCTGTAATCAGTCAAAGCCGACTGTTAATTCTTCAGGTGGGGAAGACTGTGTGCAAAAAAACACAGGGATGCTGATACCTCCGGGGTGCAAACTGCAGCACGAGAGCTTCATTTTCATATCTAAAAACAACTCTTTAAACAGAAGTTAAATGAGATGATTGACTTATTTTCCTTGGAATTTATATACATTCTGAGAGCTAAGATAATGCATGTATACATAAAGGAAGTTAAAGTGCAGCTGCTGTCGAATAAGCGGTTATTGAGGCGCATCAATCTGTATTTTAGTACACTTTCATCATTCCAGTTTTCCTTCCACCTGTTGAACAATTTAACAACATTAAAGTATTTAATCCCCTAAAACACATACTTATAATAATATGAAACTTTATTAGTTTAAAAAAACTTTTAAAATAACAGATTTTTGACCACAGCGATTCCTGCCGTGCGCGTAAACAAATAGCAGCTAATTAATCACTAATTTCTAAATGTGTTTTTTAATCATCGTCGACATTGGCCAGCATGGTCTCATTTCACCGCGACAGCTGGCGATGCTTTCCTGTGATTCACGGTAATCCACTTTTTATTATGAAGGAAATACTGGTATTTTTTTATACAGCAGGGAAAAGCAGAAATATTGTACGTGGCGGGGACATATGGTCCAAACAGAACAGGAGGAAGGAAAGGCCAAATTTAAGAGGCAGAATTCAGCACTTTTTACTTCCTTAATGTGCTTTCTACCAATGATTTCACTCGTTTGGTTTTATTATTAGCATACAAATAACACTTTGGCTGGAAGTTCTTTAGTTAAATATGCAGATTGTTGCATTGTATTTTAGGATTACTGCAGGAAACAAACCCACATTTAAGCCAATAAATGTATCACAACTTTGGACATCTCACAAAGACTGTTGGTACAAATTAACCAGAGCCAACTGTGAAGCCTCACAGTGGTTAATACCCTCTGTTAGCAGCAAAAACAGCAAACAATACTGGCTGTATATATGCTCCATATATTAACTTTCCATGTAATAATGTAACACAACAATGATTAAGTGTAAGCACTTTGTCTCCTGCAGTACTTTACCTGCTTTCATAATGCATACTATTATGTAAATGAACACGACATGACCCAAATCTGCTCCGTGTAAATTAATGTATTTTACCTTTAAGATAAGATGTTGCATATCCACAAGCTACTTGTGTAATATGTGTGGAGATTTGGTGGCTTAAAAAAACAGTGGCATAAATTAGAGTAAGATGAAGCTGCTGAGCAATTCTCACACTAAATGATCTCCATAGAACGCATTCATATTGTTCTATTAGTGATAAAACAAATGTCATTACTCAGCGGTGGTTTCTATAGCGAGGCTGGAAGCAACTTGTTCGGTAATTTGGTTTTCAATAAAGTTTATGCGTCTTAGCTTACAGGTACAAACCGAAAAAGTGACTCATATTTTATTTTTTTCCCCACACATGTGACCAAAACTGTTTTTAATGTAGTTTGTCTTAATCCAGTTGAATGTAATAAGTGTTTTCTCCTTTCTCCTTTATGTTGCACAGGCACAATGTATTACAAGCTAAGTCTGCTACATAAATTAGCGTCCTCTTCTTCCGCATAATCTTGAGGGCAGCGCTCGCTAACGGCAAATACACAAAGGCAATACAGAGAAATCCCGACAAATGTAAACCTGAATCAAAACCATACAAAGAAAGAACACCCGGCTTTGCGAATGAAAACAAACAAACAAACACACACAAGTTTAAGAAGCGGATAAGTGGGGTTGTGACCGCTACAATACGAAGCGGCGAGGTTGACTGGATGGAAACAGGGGGCTGGGGACACCTTCTTTTTTTTTTAACTACTTCTCCTGCAAACAGCATTATCTTGATTAAAGTTTAATTAAGGATCACATTTGGCTGTGCCTTTCATAGCGATCTACATGAGCAGATTTCCTGGGGCTTAACTCTATCGCTGGGAAAATCCTCCTTTATTACTTTCAACCTGTTGTAAAAGCTGTTGGCACGGAGGGACGGCTGCCTCATTCACTGGCCTTGTTTGCTGCTGGAAAAATCCCGAGTCTCAGGAGATCTCCCCACAGTGGTTCAATTTAATATCTGTCCTATCACTACAAGGCTCGGGCTCATTATTAATGATACTATTCATTAATTTCTTGTTGGGCTGATGTTATTTATTAAAATATTAAAGAAAGCTCCTGAGACACTCGCACGTAATGAGGGATGTGTCCTCCTTCCACAAACCCCCTCCCTCCTCCCTCCTCCCCTCTCCCTCCCTCCCTCCCCCCCTCTGCTGGATGGATGGTGGGTGGAATTACCCCACTCGGACGCTGCTAGCCTGCGCACCCTCATTAGTCGTTCTCCAGGGCTGAGTGACACCATAAATCCATTCTACACATCCACCAGCGGCAGCCATATACAAACGCGCGCGGCTCGCCTCGGCCCGTTAATGAGCCATTCCCATGCACGGGGAATTGACTAGTGTCCATCCAACATAACTGGACAGTATTTTTTGGAAGAGCTAAATTGCAGTCTTGGTGTAGATTTAGGGTGTTGGGAAACAGTTTCACTTCTAATTAATAAGCTATCATGTTGTAAGGTTGAGATTGGACTGATTGGCCGTGTCTGCAGCAGTAAACAGAGGGGTGTTTTTTACGACAGAAATTAAGCGAGCTAATGCCATCAAGAACATTTACATTTTCTATCTTAAAGACAGTATTAAAGTCAAATACTAAGAAAATAGGTACTGTAAAATTCAGTGTATAAGATGCACTTTTAATAGATTTTTGTCATCTAAAGAGTGGGCTGCGTCCTCTACCGGTGCGACCAAGATACCAGTATAAGATGCAGAGAGAGGGATGTCTTACCCAGACGATGGCACCATAATCTAGCTGAAGTTGTCAGTTGTTAAGTGGTGATGTCACAACTGTTTCCGGGTCGCTACAACGTCTCCTATTTACAACATGCCGCAGTGCTGTTTCGTGTTTTTTCTCTCTTGATTGTTGCTAACGCCTCGTCACGGACATGCACCGCCACGACCGCCATTGCAGCCGCTACCCTCACAACAAGCAATGTTACTGTAGGCTGCCAGCTACCGCTAGCTGTAGCACCGGTAGCTAGCAGGATTGCAAACACGACATGGCGGAAACAGATGGTAGGCTATAATTTGTGTGTGTTTTAAATGAAAATGTAACTTGTTTACACTTTTTTTTTTTAATAAATAGCTAATAGTAATTTTCCCTCTGAGATACACCCATAAACTATATATATATATATATGTACATATGTATTCTGGTCCGATTTTATTCCGGATTTTACGGTAAATACTCGTCAGTACTGAAGTGCCATGTTTGCAGATTTTTGAAAGACTTCTATCTAAAGATGGAAAAGTGTCTGATGAACACGTCAAAGAGGTTTGTTTAAGTGCTTTGGACATTTCAGCTCCAGTACCTTGAAAGTGTGTATAACCATTAATATAAGGGGGTTTGAAACAGGCAACATACACAGAAACCCAAGAATCCATTAATCATAATAATTAATCTGATCCAATTATATTGCATAGAATATAACAAATTGCAGGCAAAAATAATGATATATCACCGCCATGTCACAGGGATACGGGACTAAAGCAGTAATTAGACAGAAGGATTTTAAGTAGTACACAGCGAGCGAGCGAGCAGCTGATGGCTCCACTGTTTGAATCTGATGATGTAATTAGAGACTAAGTTGAACACTGTGTATTTGCTGGTTCAACTAATGAAGCCAGAGTAGCAGTTTAGGTAGCGCTTTAGATGTAAAATGAACTAATAATTAATGTTTTTGTGTACAAATGCATTTGTGTTGTTGGGTGAGATTTTAGGCTATTTTATAGGATTCCTGCACAGTCTATAAATACCCTTTTAGGTAGAATGAACATAAAATATTAGGTAAGATTTTTGTTCGCTGGTTGTTGTGTTTATTCAAATGTAGTGAGGGATTTCTGAGAGCTCACAAATGGCGAAATATGTGAGGTGTGTGTGATAGGAACGCTCCAAGATGTCTCATACTTTGATGTCACTGTTACCTCGGGTACAAAGACGTCAGGCGCTTATCACAGCTGCTCACGAGCGTCCGTCCAACAAGACCTCCGTGATGCTCTGAAAGGAGGAAAAATGCAGTTATTTTCAGAGAGCAGTTAAATCCTAAAGCATGAACCACATCTAGCAAATCACTGGGACGAAAACCCATGTATGAATACCAGCGAAGCACATACAGTACTCGATGCACGCTGCACTGAATTATCACTTAATCACATGTAAGCTTCCCCTAATAGTGAACAATAAAGTTGGATATGGGAATAAACAGGGGAGAAAAGCATAAAGTAAAGCGAGTGATCGCTGCATAAAGCCCTATAGAAATCCTCCTCCCTGTTGTGGAATTGTTGGCTCCTCGTGAGTACAGAATTAATCACCTGCCTGCCTTCCTGGTCTCTGCGCGAGGACCCGAGGACAGAGGTAATAAGACAAGGCCTTCAGGGACGCGCGGCCGAGTATAAATATCAGCTGCTGTGCATATGTAAATCACTCCCGGATTTATTTATTTTTTAATTTCTCCTCAAAGGCTCAAGTGTGCTAATATCAAATAGCAGGCTTTTAGGGAGTGTTTAATGGCTGTTGGTGGGTGGTAGGGAGCGGCGGACTCCGCAGCGCGCGCCCGTTCATGAGTAATTAAGGGGTGTTTTGCCGAGCATAAATAATGCTGTTTGTATTGGCCCTTTGCAGGAGTGGAGCGCCGAGAGAGAGAGAGAGAGAGAGAGAGGAGAGAGGAAGAGGCTTGGGTGGGGGGTGGAGGTGAGCTGGTAGGGAGGGGGGGTTGGTGGTTGGGTGTATACGGACAGACAGGAACAGCAGGGGTTAACCCCTCAACACACACCTCTCCTCAGCACTCGGCGCCTCTTAACGCAGGCACGGAGAGGCTCATTTGTTCTATAGCACTCAGCATTACTTAAAGAAAATTATTGTTCATGAGGATCGCTGTGACGCGGGGAGAATTACGGTGTTTCTTTTTCACTAACCTCCCTAATCGTTCTTTGATAAAAATAAATGTCAGAACTGAAGAAGCAACACAGCGGTAAGAGCTCAAACACTTAAGGTACATAGCTGTTGTGCTAATCTATGAATGTAGAAACATGTAATATACACAGTATTAATAGTAAAAATATGCATCTGTCTTTTTCTTTTATGGTCTCTTTTTAATAGACAAACACACAGATTACTATACCTACAATAGTCCCATCTTTACACTGGTTATATGAGTGGATTTTAACACTTTTCTTAAAAGTTTTTGTGCGGGCTAAAATTAAATTTATCTTTGCCTTAAAGCCCTTCAAGGAGGAGAGAGGAGATCAGTCCGCTAGTCGTACACTTTTCATTAGGATTTTTATTAGAAAACTTCTGCACGTCCTACTTTTTCTCCGTGTATGAACTCCAAACACCTATTACACCATGTTAACGTCTCAGTATTATCAAGAGGCTTTTGTAACAAATCCTCCATACTTAAAAAAAAGAAAAAAAAGAAGAAGAGAAGAGAAGAAACCCGAACAGTGTGTACTCTAAGTCATGTCAGAGCAGGTGATTTTCACTGGCTTGGGAAATAGAGTTATTTCCTCACACATTAGTAGAGGAGTTGACAGGCCATAGAATGTACTGCACTTGAGCGCACTAATGGTCAGTGAGTACCCCACCACCACCTCCTCCCCCTCTCCGACACCAACACCACCGCTGCAGACACCAAAGGAGTAGGAGCCATTTATAGATCCTTCCCTTCCTTGTCTCTTCTCACCAACGTGTTCGCCTTTGCTTAAAAAATGCTCAGGTACGTGCAGCTCTCCAAGTGAAAGAGCGTCAAACCTTCTGATTAAGATTCCAATTAAGTTACGATTTAGAGAAGATTTGGGGCATGATTTTCTTTTTAGCATTTAAACAATTAACACACATAGTGCTGTGAATTTGCCATAAGAGGAAAGCTCCAGAGGATATAAGTGAATCTAAACGGTGCTCTACTTTATGAAACCTTGATCCAATACCTCCTCTAACAAAGAGGGAATACAAACCCTACCTCCTCCTCCTCCTCCTCCTAGTTTTAGGTGCCACAAAGGACCGCGCTCTTGAAGAGAAACACACTCACAATATAGGCTTACAAGTTCCTCTGGGTACAATTATACAATACCTCTGTTGTAACAAGTGGCTTAGGTAAGGGGGGGGACAAGAGGACAACCTCTTGAGTGAAACAATTTAGCTGTCATGACTGTGTGGCAGGACCCGGTTCCTGTTTGGGAAGCCGGCTGATCCCCAGAGTGGGAAGATAATCGCGTCCAGGCCGAAGAACCAATAAATCAATCTGGTTTAACCGCCGCCTTTCACGGACCTCTGAAAAATAACATACTCCGGTTTCTGTTAGCTGATAAACAGATATTTTTCTACACGCGACACCTGGAAATCAACAGCAGAACATCTACTGATTAATCCTCTGTCTTCCTGCTAATTAGAAATGTTACATTTGTTGTTGTTGCTAGCTAAAAAGCAGCTAAGAGAATAGAAGTTTCACGTCTACTATCACCTCCACTATCATGCACATAAAAGCCTTGTTTATTCATTAGACCCTTAATAAGCCGAGGTATCAGAGCACACACACGCTGGGATTGTTTGTGACTCACCAGGAGGTACTGTAAAGCTAACAGGGCCTGGCAGCACCTGTGGCCCCCACGTTCCAGCTGCCAGCGCTGTGCTGCGGGGCCCAGGAGAGCCACATTAGCCGAGATTGCGGCGAGAGGAGCTCCACCAGCTCCGGTCATGCTGGGGAAATGTCAGCCGCGAAACCAGCCAGGTCCACCGAGCCCTGAGCCCTGAGCCCCGGCTCTGGCGCCCAGCGTGACTCTGACATGATCATGGACGGCGGTTGTGACACATGTAAGCAATGACTCCACACAGCTATCTGATCAGCATTACGCCACTGTCAGAAGGCTCTGACTACAGGAGCGTGATGGGAGCTGTGATAGGGCTCCCTGGCTCATACGGGTCAGAGATGAGGGTGGCCGCTGCACCGCCCTGAAAGTAAAGACAAAAAGAATTTCACTCTTTCATTCAAGCTCATTTATCAATTTATTTCCTTCTCCCTTGATGTATTTACTTTTAATGAACACACAAGTAGGATTTTAAAATACACCAGGAGCAAAAACAAGCATTATTTGTCATAAGCCTGTGTGAGCATCAACCATCAATCATCGGCATCACAATTGCCACAGTCTGCTGTCAGCGCCTATTACCGCTGAATTCATTTCCCTCAATTAATTCAAAATCTAACCCCTTGGCAGCCACCAATGTATGTTCTTTTTTAGATCCATCCACCCACCTATTTGTCAAAATGGACTCAGTGACAGTACAGTAATGCATTCATTATAAAAAGGAGAAACAATAGTGCACACATATCATTAATTAAGTCAGCATTTAGGAAAGACAAATACACAGCTACAGCATTTCTGCATGCAACATTTTCGACGTACATATACACGGATAAGGAGCTTAAAAAACCAAAGTGCAGACATGAGATCCATCAGATAAGCAAGAAAAGACAAAGAAATGTCATCAGTGTATAAATGTCTGATTATCTTATCTTCGTTACCCCTACGCACAATTAATAAACAGCGTAAAGCGCAACTATCCTCATCACCAAGGCTACTGTATCCTATTAAACAACAGTTTTGTCTTGGAGAAGGACAGAGAGACTTTCATGCCTAAAATCAAGTGTTTAAATTAATTAAGTGTGAACAAGATTTAACTTCAGGATATCATTTGAAAGTATAATTGCCCATAGGGATTAAAATGAACTCGGTGGGCTGCGGTGTCACCCCACTGAGCTCCCCATGTTGGGAAAATGTCCAGTTTTAAAGATTAATTTGCATCTTTGAGGAGAAAGTCTTAATCTCGATCTTAAAGGAACGTCAGAAGAAAAAAAAAAAAAAACTTGTAATCAGATGCCACTTGACTAAAATGTTCAGCGTGCAGAATCCACGATTACATTTTTCCCCTCCGTGCATGATTCCGATCGCTTTAGAGGCCGTGCGGGGAGCGTTTCAGTGTGCATATTAATTACGCAGGGGCTTTGTCATGTGCGGGTCACAGCAGCCATGCCAGCTAAGCTGGGTCATTTAAAGCGGGAGTGCAGCTTTGTGGGCCTGCTGTGCACATCACAGCCTCAGTCAGCCCTGCAGAGAGAGGTTGCTGGTGTGATTACCGGTTCAGTAATAAATACCAATTTCTCACCGGCACCTGCAGAAGTCATGCATCTAAGCGGCTCACAATGGGATTAAAATACGCCTATTAGACTGTGTTTATTACAGATTAGAAAGCTGGGAGTCGGGACAGCCAATTATTTTGACCACTTGTACGAGCCTACAAACCTTTGATTTAGTGAAACTGCTTTCAGAACAGCTCATGAACTCTCTTAACAAAGCACCACATGTTGCACCGTTCTCCTCTTCTAAAACCTGTTTTTTTTAAACACATAAATGGCTCTGTTGTGAAAACCAAACAGTTTAAAAATGTGCATCCCGTGCAGCGCCTCGGCCACATGTGTAGGTTGACGTGAGCTCATGTGACATTTGGGAGGAGGGACTGGCACGAGTCGTGGCTGGTTAGGCATACAGCGATGACTCAGCGTGCTGATGTGTGGGATGTTTCTCACATCTCTTTAGGCAAGGCCCCTCACTCTCAACCGCTCCAAATAGCTCCCAACAACTCCTAAAGCGGGAGAACAGAGATTCTCGTCAGGCACATGTTTCGTACATTGTTACGTTGTACAAAAACTATTTCGTGTTAGAGCTCCTGTCAAAAAAGAAAACCTGTTATTGCAGAGGAAATCTCACCAATATTTAAAGACAAACAATATAAAAAGGTATGTTTCCAGACGTATAAAAGAAAAGATCTCTCACTGAGCTATAAAACTATAAAGAATAATAAGTAGGGCCACAAATGATATTTCCATCTGAAAGCTACACCTGCAGCAAGTCTGTGTCCTTGAAATAATTACACTTCTTCCACACTGGAGGTCATAATTCATCCTCATTGTCCTGAACTTTCCTGTACCAAATAAAAAAAAATCTCAATACACTCATGCAAATGCCCATAAAGCATTTGTTGTTGCAGTGGGAGGCATGAATTAGGCCCCGCTCAGTGTATAGAAGTGATATCCAAATCCGGGGATGTGTCCTTTTGAGGCTCACCTAACAAGTTTGTCCGTTTCTGATTAGCTCAGCAGAAAGTGTGATAGTTTACCTTGATAAATTAGAGCAGGCGAGATTTAATGAACGGAACATGGGGGTCACCTTTGTTTCTTGGGGTGATACAATAAGAAAAAAACAAACAGATTTTTCTTACTGCCACATGCCTCTCCTTAATAATCAGATTTCTCATCCTCCTCGTAATAGAGGGTGCACAGAATCTCATTACCTTCTCTAGCTGAGGGGAGAGAGGCAACACTTCTTCTTTGACTTGCTCTGTAAACCAGGGAAAGGAGGGGAGAGGGGGGGGCGGGAGAGAAAGCACCAGACACACAGAGTTCTGCTTATTTGCACATACATCGACATCCCCGTACAGATATGTAAATTACTCAGGCAACACCCAAATGCTAAAGTCTACACCATTAGTTTTCCACTTCATAATCTCCACATGGGGCCGTTAGAGGGATAATGTACCATACAATACATGGTTTACTTTTAATTAATAGGGAAAACGTATTTTGAAGCGAATATTAAATCTAGATTAATGTGGAAAAACCTCCCAGCTCTTTGTAAATGTAAAGCTCGGCTCCTTTCAAGGAAACAGTTCACTTAAAGGAAAAATATCTGAATTCAAGAGGCGTGAAATTGTTGAATGGAACAATGGGAGATGATACGTTTATTTTTCAGAAAAATAAAGGGACAGTGATGTCGTCTTGTCAGAAGACAAGGGACAGAATTATGCAGTGATTCAGAAAATGTCTGATCCGATATAAACAATCCTTTTACGAATGAATTGTGGCGCCCCCTGTGGTCAAAAGCGGTACCCCTGGCGTCGTAAAGGTGCATTTGTTTTTTTTAAGCAAGTAAAAAAAAAAAAAGGAGACACTTCATCTTAATACTATTTTCTTTTTAAACAGCTGTTTGCAGGATGTGCAGCACTGAGCTATTATATTAGATTTTGGCCATTAACATAAATACCTGTATTATGACGGCAATGAAACCTTGTTAGCTTTGTTTAAGTACAGTTCACAAACCTAGTTTAGCAAATAGCTAACATGTTTTTGCTTGGTAATATTTGTTATATTAATGAAGCTAAAGTTAATGTTCAAAGGTAATTTTATGTCTTGTTAAGTAAGAGGTAATATATAGTGAGCAGGTTGTTATCGCGGAATAGAACCCCGACAGGGTGAGCAGAACCGAGGTCTTGTCTCACCCTGAATTATCCCGCTTATTACACGACTTTTTACTTACAAAATCAAATATTTGACACAATTTATTAATTTGGAAAAGATTAACACTCACAGTGAGATCTGCGCCCATAGCAACGGTTAACTCTGCTGCTTTCTCAACGCTGTTTTGTCTCTTTGTCTCTCTTTTGTCTCTATTTTTTTTCCCTCTGTAAACATCAAATTTTCTGGACTTCTTTCGGCGGATTGATATGATTACAGTTAGTCCTCTGGATTGTGTGATTAAAGCCACATCCCTAGCAAAGGTCTGTTCTTCATAACAACAGTCTGTTATCGAGAAATAACAGACCTCGGAATGCGTAATCAACCAATCAGAATCAAGTATTTAACTCAGCCGTGTAATAATATTTAATAAACAGCAAAGTGAGCTTAGTAGAACGGAGGATGCATGTTACATGCATCCTCCGTTCTACTAATAAGCTGTTTAGACAGCAGAAAGCGATTGCACTATTGACCAATAAGAACTTTGTCTTAAGTCAATTGCTCTGTATTTTTCCTGATATTCCTGAAATGCACCAGGTGTTTTCATGGCATTTAAAGGGAATGGGGAGGACATCTTTATTGGTTTTATTCAGGTTATGCCTAAGAAACACCTAGAGACTTATTACAACCTCTTTGCGGCTTACTTAGTACCCAGTTTATTTGGCGTTTAAAAGGGGAAAGAAGGGGTTGGACATGCCCTAAATGCGCTTGTGCCGTACACATCAGATCATGCTCCAAAGATTTATTTGATAGGGACCTAGATTCTAAATGTTTATACATACATTTATGCCTATTTGCTCAGAAATAAAAACAAAATAATGTATAAGTTTAATAATGTAAAAAGATATGTAATAATACAACATTTAGCAGTTATCGTTATCCCATAAACTCTGACTATAATGCAAGGTATTACAGTGCTTTAATTCTTAAACCCTACTGACAGAGGCCCTGCAGTGATATTGGTTTGGTCTTCTTCTGAGGGGTTTTAAAAAACCTCTTTCTGATCTCCTTTGATCACCCTTCCATCTGAAAGACCACAAAGTAGAAGCGAAAAGGACAGCTCCTCCACGCGCCAAAGTGGCACAGTACAGTATAACCCCGCTCTCTCCAAATGCCAGACTTTATTGCCGGGTTGAGCCCTGGTTAGACCAATCTGCACTTCTTATATCCCCCTGTTCCCACTTCCTTTGTCATAAACCCATCCTTCCAACATCACACACTCCCTTGATCAATACACAGCTCCGTCCCTTTAACTCACAAGCATACATGTCAGCCCGGCCTTACAGCTGACGGGATGTTTGTTTACATACGTGTCAGTGACGCTGCTTCATGCACGCTGTACGAGTGTCTCTTCTTCTACGAGCACATGGCGTTCCCACTCCCCTAAGCAGGAGGTGACAAAGCATTTAGCAGCTCCTCTACAGCAAGTGACACATTTGGCTTCAGTTTGCATTAAGCACAACAATTAATGCATGTTAATTCTTAATTATGCTAATTTCATTTGAAACGGGGCTGTGAGGTTCTAACAGGGTGGCTGGGTGAGAGAGGATTCTTTAGCGGCGCGGGGTTGTTGTTGTCTCTGGTAATGCTCCTCGCACATTCACATGTCCTCTGGTGTTAGGACCCTTAATGAGCAGGGAAGTTCAAACATGACATGCTGTGGGCTCATAGAAATAATTGGGCTGTTTTTTAATCTGTCCAAAAGAAGAAGAAGCAGAAAACAATGTAATTCATTTGCATGCACCCCTACCAAAATTTGCAAGGTCGCTTTAAAACACAATATGTTTTTTACACAGAACAATGGTGCAACATTAGGACGCTCTTAAGGGGTTTCATCACCAGATTATGTCGCAAGAAACACAAACAACAACTGCTCGGGGTGTAGTGTAGTGGGGAGAAATATAAGGCTGCAAAATAAATTGAATTTTCCTCGTCATCGCGAAAGATTGCCGGAGTTGTAATGAAGAAGACATATGATTTAACATGTTAGTGATGTGCGAGTCATGAGTCAATTGTTCGAAACAAATGATTCTTTTTATAGACTCGAGAGTCACAAGTCCTCATCTTCACTCACTCTTTCACTGACTCACTCCTCCTACCCGCTACTAGCCGCTACAAATTGCGAATTTTAAGGCGAGACCGCCGTATGAACCACTTTGGCGCTTGTTTCAACTCAGTACTTGCCCCTAACGGTCCGGCGCCCGGAGCTCGCTCCCTCCACTGAGCTGAAGGTCTGACTCAAGTTACACGAATCACTCACTCAGTACCCGCTCCCCCAACACAGCAGGGCACAAAAAGCACTTTTCCCACACGCAATCATGGGAAAACGAGCGCCACAAACCCGGCAAAATGACTCGCTTTACTATCAGAAAATGATCAATTAGGTTAAAAAACAATTAGAAGGTCTAGTATAGCTGCACAATTAATTTATTAATGTTTGCAGAGTGCTAAATGACGATGGAAGTCTCCGGTGCGCATGCTCTATGGGCGCTTGTGCCGCTGGGGGATTCAAGCTTTGGGTAACTGACTCGAGTGACTCTAAAACCCGACTCTCTTTAGTGAGTGACTCATACTCCAGATGGTAAGAAGAGTTGAACATCCCATTTCTATAATATGTGACCAACAAGATGAAGAGAGACACCGATTTACTTTACCACTCAGTTGATTTTATTTTCATGTCAAAGTGCGCGCTGAATTACATCGAGACGCCGGTAAAAAAAAATGGAAAAAAAGAAATTTTTAAGATGCGGTTCAATTTTTTATAAAATAATTATTCGAATATTTGAAATTCATGACCCATCCTTAGCCAACAGCTACCCAAAGATTAACAGAGGTCAATTTGATGGTCACTGGTGATTAGCTAGCACAATGGCGGAGGAAGGAGAGAAGAGCTCAGACAATGTGGCTGACAAAGACCTTGCAGTGAAAAATAACAACTTGTGCTGTTTAGAATTATATTGGATATGAGAGGAACGAAGTCTTCCAACACATGATGGACAGCAGAAAAAAAGGGTAAAACAGTAAAATTATGGCTTATATGCTTGCTTCAACATTTGTTGTCATTGCAATTTTAAACAGTGTCATAGCACAGCGCAGGTTTTCCTCTTTTTGCTCCTAAAAAATTGATCATATGACTCACATATTAGGAGGATTATTATGGAACTATAACATCTTTACATATAAATGAACTGTCATCTGTCTTCATGGCTGATGGATAACAGAAAAAAAGGTGTTTTGATTGGCGAACTTTGAGGAAACTCTACTTCCTTAAGGCCTAATGTATGGCATTAAAACCATGTGTACGCCAAAGTTTCACGCGAAACAAAGAGCAGTTAAAATCCTCTCCGTCCCTGCTGGTTAATATACATGATAAATTGAATCTCTGCGTCATCCTGCTTAGACTATTCTGGCTCTGAATTCTTTATTCTTTGGGTTCCAGCGCAGCGCCCGCTCATAGCTTCACACTTAACATCACGCAATAATTCCCCTGAGGAACATAGCAAAGCGATCTGTCTGGTGGGTAATGTACTGTACACATGTGCTGTAATGAGATACAATTAAATCAGACCAAATTGTGTAGACAACTTAGTGTATCTAATTTCTAATCTTTTTGCTGCAAGCTATTTTTAATTTTTTTCTATAAAAGTCAGATTTTTGTGTTAGAAAAAAAAGATTTATCTTAATAGCAGAATTCCCCAACCAGAAACCTGCAAAATGTGCACTTTTGGTTTTACAGTTCCATAAAATGTCTCTAATTCTCCTTATTCTCCTGTGTTTAGGGGATTCAAGGAAAATGAACAAGACATGGTTGGGCACAGTTAAAGACTGTGGCAGTCGGAATATTTCACCTGACATGAGCTGAGCAAGTCGCATGGCACAAGCAAGCACAACTGGGCCATTAAATATATGTAAATGAAGAGAAACACAAGAGAGCCGCGTATAATAGCGCGCACGAGGGAGAGATGGATCCTGGGTAGTGATTAATTTATTTGATGATGCCTCTAGTGAGGAATTTTAGGTCACAAATGAAGTGACAGGATGACAAATTACCATTTTAAGGAATTTACTGGGAATCATTAATGAACAATTGTAAGGTAGTTTACAGCAGGCAGAGAAGACGGAGGAAATGTAGATATAAGAAATGCAGAGCGGCTGTTTCTGAGAAGCATATTTATCTGGTTTTGAAAGAGGCATAAACAAATGGCCGTTTGGTTGGAGGTTTGAAGTTTGAAGTACACGAAAAGTAGTCGAAATCAGCTTTTATTTTGAAATTAAATCTACAGCGATTGCACTTCCTCACAGCTTAAACCATGCTCTTTTCAACATGGAACTTCCTAATCTGACTTCTACTCTTAGCGTGATGCATCAAACTTCTAACACACATCTGTCACCACTTCAGGCAGGCTATCAGGACACATAGAATTACCGCAGTGATTGAGGATGCTCTGTGTGTCCCACTATATCTAACTAGTTAAAAATAATTATAATTCCACTGTAGATCAACACTTCTAATGATGCTTTATAATTTCCAGCACATGTCTAATTAAGAAAAGGATTATGCAGAGTGATGCAAAGCCTGGCATGTTCCTTATAGGGAGGAGTGTATATTGCTTCTGGCACCTCTTAAATAATTTGGCTTTGTCACTGACAGAATAAATCAATTCATTAATTAAAATTAAGTTCATGTGTAAAAGACAGTATCATAGTTTATTTAAGTGTTAAAGGAGACAGATGCTCTTTCAAGACTCGCTGTCAGGCTTGTCTGTCCCGTTCACTTTGCTGCCCGTGAATGGCTTTTAAAAGCGAGCGGTAAAAGAGAGCCGAGATGACAGGAGGAATCTTCACTGCGAGGATTAATTCGACAGATTCCTTGATTCCCCTCCTGGGCCCCTCTGGAGGAGCCGATGCTTCAGCGACTTGATGTTGCATTACAGTAGGTGTGACAAATATCTGCGGTTTGGAAGTGCTATAGTGGTGTGTTGGTTCACAGATGACATGTCACTTGGACGTCTGAAAACACTCATAATTGCACTTTCCAAAAGGGAAGCAGTGTCCTAATTTGGTCCACGCTGCAGTGATGTGTCCCTGAGAGGAAGCTACTCTGTGTCTGATATTGTTACACTGTATGTGTTACATGTGGGGCACCATATGAGAGGAGCACATTTAACTTTGATGTAATACATTTCAACAGTGTTGCTATAGCAGATATTGCTAATGTCGCTACATTAAAACATCTTTTAACATACATGTTTACAACAATGTGGACTTTTTGGCAGCAAAATTCTAAATAATGAATTAAAACTAGTAAAAAATATTTGTTTTACTTGTATGCTTATTTCATCAAAATTGTGGATCTTTGGTTCTAATTGAGATTTGTACTTTTATCTGATTGGTGCTTGACATATAAGAGAGAACTAAAAATTGTTCATGTTTTCCATGGTATTCGAGATTTAGGCACTTCCTATGTTACTCTGAATGTAATCTCTATTTACAGATTCTACATAGAAATGTAGAATCTGTCAGCAGTGATGTGGATTTTAGGGACGGCAAGTGTTCTGGTTTCCGTTTGTACTACGCTTTTAGTCCGAGTAATATTGACCAATCACATACCAGTAGGCTGCGGCGTGTGCAGGAAAAACAGTCTGTGTGAAGAGCAAAAGAAGGCGGAACGTCGTAATGACATCCCAGCTCCCCTCAGCGGCTATCTGATGATGATTTAGCTTCTTATTACTCTCTATAAACAGACATCTGCAGCAAGTTAACAATCCGCTCTAGATCTGAAATTCAACTTGAGATAAATTCCCTTGATGCTCAGTGTTCAGATTTCCTGACTTCCTTGAATGCATCATAAATGATCGAGCCGAGGAAAGACCCGTTAATTAAAGGAAATCACAAGAAAAATCCACTGTTTCTTTTTCTGTAAACAATGCAGTACGCGGAAAAGGAAGTCTTGACTGGAAGTCGGCTAACCGCTGGCTACACGCCTGGCATGTTCACTGTTGTCCGAGATTGCTCTGAATGTAACTCCCTATGTCACTGAGTACAGTACTCCTTAAGCTGGATGATGGAAGACAGAGCTAAAACTATCTACAGCCTCCTAGTTTCTAAAAAAAATGGGACTAAATGACTTGGCAGTTGTTGAAATAGCATGAGTGACAGATAACCTTCGTTTAGCAGGAATCAGTGCTAACTAGCTTTTACTTTCAGTATGAAATACAACCTTAAACGTACATGAACCCTCCCCAAGTGTTGAGAGTTGTAAAAGGACAGATGTCAGCACCTAACCTGCCTTATAGGCTTGTTGAAGGGAGGGAAAACTTTTTATTGCTGTTCATAAAACATACAGATTTATGACTGTATATTTAGAGCACCATCAAACTTGACATCATGTCTCACAGTGATACGGGTCTTTATTGTAAATCTGCCAAGGTAAACGCCCCCTCAGATCTAAAGGGCTTAGGTTTTGGTTTCTGCATGTACAGAAACAGTTTCATTCATTGACAATAACATTATATCATATACACCAATCAGCCATAAAATTAATATTGTGTAGGACCCCCTATTGCCACCAAAACAGCCCTGACCCGTCGAGGCATGGACTCCACTAGACCTCTGAAGGTGTGCTGAGGTACCTGGCAGATCCTTTAAGTCCTGTAAGTTGCGAGGTGGGGCCTCCATGGATCGAACTTGTTTGTCCAGCACATCCCACAGATGCTCGATTGGATTAAGATCTGGGGAATTTGGAGGCCAAGTCAACACCTTTAACTTGTTGTCGTGTTCCTCAAGCCATCCCTGGACCGATTTGGCTGTGTGGCAGGGCGCATTATCCTGCTGAAAGAGGCCACTGCCATTAGGGAATACTGTTTCCATGAAGTACTTGGTCTGTTTAGGTAGATGATATGTGCCAAAGTAACATCCACATGAATGCTAGTACCCAACGTATCCCAGCAGAAAATTACCTAAAGCATCACACTAGCTCCACCAGTTCGCCTTCTTCCCGTAGTGCATCCTGGTGCCATGTCTTCCCCAGGTAAGCGACACACATGGCCTGTACCTGGGCATCCACATGATGAAAAAGAAAATGTGATTCATCAGACTAGGCCATCTTCTCTCAATGCTCCACGGTGTAGTTCTGATGCTCACATGCCCATTGTAGGCGCTTTCAGGAGTGGACAGGGGTCAGCGCGGGCACCCTGACCAGTCTGAGGCTACGCAGCCCCAAGAGCAACAAGCGGGCCAGCCTCCCCAATGAGCCTTGGTCGCCCATGACTACCCCTATTCCTCCTTGGACCACTTTCTGTAGGTACTGACGACAGGCACAGACCGGGAACACCCCACAAGAGCTGTATGGAGATGCTCTGATCGTCAGCACTTGACCGTCAGCTAGCCATCACAATTTGGACCTGGTCAAAGTCGCTCACATACTTACACTTGCCCATTTTTTCCACTTCCACGCATCAACTTTGAGGACCTTGCTGCCTAACATACTCAACCCAATGACAGGTGCCTTTGTAACGAGATAATGTTATCCTTTCATCTGTCAGTGGTCATAGTATTATGGCTGATTGGTGTCCCAACAATCACAGGACAGTAACAATAGTTACAATTTCCTGACAACTCTACTACATAACACAGCGTTGACGCACTACTCTTGATTTATGTCACAGTACAAAGAAGCAGTGTTCCTAAATCCCTTTCCTTTGTCCCAGAAGGCATTAAATCAAATATCACAGAGGAGCGACTTGCTGTTTCCACGATAGATCTGGGTTATTTTGGCTCACGAGTTTCTTCCAGATTAATTACATGAATGATTACTTTGCCCAGAAAAGCAACACTCCTACAGAACATAAGTCTGGCAGTAACACAACAGCCTATCACAACTCAGTGGTGCAGACACAGCCTATTTTTGCTCACTATGTAAGTATTGCATTAGAGGGAAACGTGGAAATTGGATGCTGAAATTGAAAAGTCTTCTTTGAAGAGCTAGCTGCAAAGGAGAATGAGTTATTTCTCTTGTTCTCTTTCAACAGCCGGAAAATGTAAACTGATTTCTTGATTATCTTACTGAGAGGTTCATCGTCTGTAAAGAAGTTTGTTAAAGGGAAAGTATGTTTTTTAAATCATTTTATGTGAGGCACATATATATCATGCTTTCAGCAGACACTTCCTGAAGAGCTTAGAGGTATAGATGATGACAGACGCAGTTTGACATACAAATACCACAAATATGAAGTCCATATCTCCACTACAAGCCTTGTATTTGTATTTTTATAACCAGTGAGACACAGATCCTCTACCTCTGCATAACCTCTGACCAAACCTCTTTGGTGTCACAACTGAATGCATGAGTGACCCGGGTAATGTTCACACTCTGCATTGGATACACACTGCATGTACCATGAAAGTGACTATGAGCTTCTTTCCAGATTGTGCCCAATTTCATGCTGCTGTACACACACAGCATCAGTTGATCACACTGATTTGCCATATACTGAGTGTTTTGTGTTTTTCCAGGGGCTGTCGATAGCATGCCTTACCGTGGATCGTAACAACATGAGTCTTTGCATTTACAGTGAGCTCTTTAAGAAGGATTTATTACATGAATATAATTAAGAAAAGCATAATTTAAAACAAATCTGTGTTTTAACCGGGAACATCTTTGTGCATTTACTTTAATGAGAACCCACTGCTATCATCTCCCCCAATGATGCAGAAAAAAGTGGATATCCCCTCTCTCTCCACCTCTCCTGCACTTGGCCTTTGCAGCGAGAATAATAAGCTCAATGCAAGGGATGTGTGTGTGTGCTTGTGGTTTGATTAACCTCTGCTCCAAGCTGTTGCTCCGCACAATATCATTGCCTATTGACCTGCAGGTGCTCGGAGGTAGGGCCGGTGCAAAGGTCTGGAGATGTGGGACCGGCCGCGGTAACAGGCCCCGGCCTAATTGTCTGTTCTCTGTAAGCTGAAGTTATTGGCAGCTGCCACTGTCTCGACCGTCCGAGCTGCGGCAAAAAAAGGGAAGCGGGGCCTCCTAATTGCAATGGCCTTTTCATCATCTCAAATCAAACGCTCTCATACAGCCCAGGAGAGGCAGCATCCTCTCAGACCATTAGGGAAGTACTGTACATATAGCAGCTGGACAGGTGCATCACTACCGCCAACACTCCCACGGTGTTACGAGCACTCCTTGCTTGCTGTGGGAGTATTTAGCACACAGCCCCCTTGACCTCCCCTCTCTCTCTCTCCGCACCTGAATGCCATAACCTGATTTTACTAGTCATTTAAGAGGGAGGTTGGCAGGAGAGCGGAAGCAGCTCGGACGGCGGGTGTAAGTGGGGGTGTGATGGCAGCGGTGCTGGATTGTAAGGAAGGGCAACTGGTCCTCCTGACAAGAGATCAATACTGTCCTCAGAGTGGCTGGAGTCAAGCTGCTGGGTCTGACAGGGGGCCGTGTGGCGTAATTGGATCAGGGGGCGCAGCAAGTTGCCTGCCCACCCCCCCCTTCAGTACTGTCACAGCTGTCACATGTCATCCCCCTGCACCGCTGTCACCCCAGGAGGCTAGTGGTTCGCTCCCTCTCCCCCTAACCATCGCACCCATGCAAATGTCCACTTAGCAGATGAATGCCGCTGATATTAGGCCCATTCTTCATGCTTTTATGCAAAAGTAAAATCTATGTCATTTGAGAATTTCATGGAAATAAAGTCGCCATTTATTCAGAGCCGAAAGAGTGAAACCGCCTGTAAAAAACTGAAAGTGGTTTGGTTCAGCTTATTAAAAATGGAGAGAAAATAAGGCTTTGGAAAAACAAACAAGGAGGGAGTGGAGGATTAGAGGAAATAAAAAGGAAAGGGAAAGAAAAAAACTTTATAGACAACATACAGTAATGAAAAATCTCTCACCTCTATATTACCTCATATAACTCAGCAGTAACACTTAATCCAAAAACTATTGATTGACTGATGTGTAAGCTCGCAGAATGTCTGTAAATTGAACCGCGCATTGTGAGGTGTCGCTTGTTTTCCAATACATTTTGTGGCACCAGCAGCAGATAAGGTTTAAGTCGATAGATCCTCAAGCAGAAATGGACAAAACAAAAAAAGATGTCCAGTATCTTAATTATCTGTTTTAAAATGAACTGCATGATCACTTTAATCTGTCATTTTTCAGCACAGCACAAGGGAGGTGATGATCGATTTCAATAGGGGGGACCATGTGCTGTAAAGAGACAATAATGGAGATAATGATTGTCTGGTGTTAATCTGGTCAGTGTGGATTCAAGCTGAAAGCCCCCTTAAAAGCAGAGCTCTATTCAATTCCTGGAGGAAGCTGGGAATGTTTGGTCCACCGTGACTAAAACGCTTCCCAAATCTAACCATTTGAAAGCGCCAGTAATTGTTACCATCTTCTTCTTCTTCTTCAAAATAAAAGAGCACAGAGCGTATTTGGAATAATCACACATCATGTGACAGACGCGGATGTTTCCGAGCGCAGACATCACAGAGCGGGGTGGATTAGAGACTGGTTAAACATTAAACAGGAATCCATATGTAAATTTACAGCGCTAATTAGGAGATGCTGTCTGTGATGTTATCCTCCAAGAGACTCTCTGCCCTCAATTTTCACACACTTAATCAAATTAAAAGCTTAGGGGCGGCGTGATTATCGGATTATCGCTGATACATGTACAATTCCTTTTAGTTTGGGCAAATAATGGGCGGATTCTGGTACAACCCATCCAATGGCTTAACTCTGTTGTTTGTTTTAGATGTCTATGGTTTAAAAGGAAGAAAAAAAAGAGCGAATTCATCCATTTTTTCATCCCATTTTCTAGAAAGTAATCTAGCTTATGTTCTCTTATTAAACACACATTTTCACAACAGTTTGATTTGGAAAACAGACGTCTAAATGTGTAAAAAAAAAGACCCCCTTTTTTCCCCATTTCTGTCTCTTGTCATGAGAGGGTTTGATGTAGACATCAGTTGTGGCACAGTTCAGATGGCACCGCTTTGATCATGAGGCCTGAAGACTCGTGGACCTCGGGGCTGGAGGGGGCTTCTCACACAGGCAGAACACGTTCCACAAGCGCACGCACGCGCCTGTGAGGGGTTAATACACTAAAAGAACATGCACAAGTGAACTCACATAAACACACGGGTGAAGCTGAATCACCGTTCCGCTGATCTATGACAGCGAAGCCTCCTTCTGGGACTGCACGTTCACCTTGGCAGTCTCAACGGTTCAGCGGCCCCGAGGATGTGGTTAACAAATCGGGAGAGAGCTCGCCGGCTTCAGGGCGGTCGCCGGCTTGTGCTAAGTGATCTGTATTCCTTGTGAATCTGCTGTTCCTTAACCCTGTGAAATTAAGAACACTTCCTGAAACTCGCCCCCCAGACCTCTCACATAATACAACATTCAGAAAGCAACATGCATCAGTGTCCTCGTGGTAATGCTATAGAGGGAAAACCAGCCATAGCAGAGGCAGGAATTTTCCTTTCCTTATGCTGTGGGAAAAATCCTACCACTCTGTACATTATATACATACAGGAACTCCCTATTACTGTGCAACAATATGCCCAATAACCTGGCTTTTCAATTTGTTTTTTCTAATTCCCTGTCAATCCTACAGGCTTTTCACCACAGTAGGAATTCCACAAGTTTTGTCAAAGTGTTTTGTAGACGTAATTTTCCAGATACCACCCGCTGTAAGACAGTTAACAGCTAAAAGAACAAGGCTCTCCGAGTATCGAGGAAAGTAAAGATTGGCAGGTGAAAGTGAGGCTTACAGGCTGACCTACACACAAGACCTCTTCATCCGTGACTCATAATCACTACTCTGGGGGAGTCACATGGTCTGCTAAAAGGCAGCCAAAGCCATTATGGGGGTGCTTAAAACTCCACTTAAAGATCACTTTATAGCCTATTACTTTAACTGTGGTTAGGTATTTACATGACACCTCCAGCAGCTTTTTGGTTTGGTAATACATTTGCTTGTGAGTGGAGCATCTTATGTGACCGTCTGCTGTGACAAAAGTAGTCAACATCCAGGCAATGGATATATAAAGGTGTATTTCTTCTTCTGCTTAAGATCCCAGGATAAGACGATAAAAGGCAAAATATTCAAGGATGTGTGGGACAAGTTTATTGCATGTATTTTATATGTTGTAAATTTCTTTTTAATTTCCTAAAGGAAATTTGCATGGTGGCTTCTGCTGCTGTTACATTGTGTATTATACGACCAGGGCCCCAAGCAGAGTACGCTTGGATCAGTGGAGACAGCCCTTACCCCGGGGTCACCCGCGACCGCGCGACCACACCACTCTGACGTGACGTGGAGCCGGGGCGATGGTGTGTAAATAAAGCGAGAGAATTGCGAATCCTGTCATGGCTGCAGCGAGCGGAGCAGCTCAAGCAAAGATGGTCGCCCGCAAACCGGACCGGGAGGGGGGTTTGCGGCTGTGTGCGGAGGTGGCTGGGCTGGTCGGCCGGGGAGGAGAATGACTACCATGGCTGCCTCCCTCTGGCCTGACAGCTCAGGAGCAATTCACTGCTGACATATGACTTAATCGCCGGCATGTGCACTAATGAACGGCCATATGAAAACAATTAAAGCTTTCCGAGTGGCCGTGGCAGGTATTCTGCTGTTAACTTTTTGTATCAGCTGCTTAATCATATCTGAGGAAGTATGATTACATATACATCTCTGGTTACTGACAGCTTCCAATTACTTTCAGCTTCCCCCTGCCACTTTAAACGTATGATAGATAATCACGCTAAACAAAAGGCCATTATCAGGCATTTTCTGACAATTAGGCTACAAATGGATCAAAATTATTATTTTACTTCAATATTTCAATATCCTGCTCTGTGTGAACCCCATGCATTGTGCAAATGTCTCCTCAACAAAGGATTACAATCAATTAAACATTTATGGAAATGGCATCGCTTCCTGTAACGCCCGGGCTATTTCCCCTGACATTTTGCACCTATTATATTTGCAGACATTTGATGATGTTCCTGACTCAGACTTGGACATTTTGATAAACACTGACATGGAAAAGATTAGGACAAGGTATCTGAATGCTCATCTCTGTTGGAGACAACATCATGAGCCCATCCTGAAGTTTGTCAGATATTCTGAGAAATGTCATTAACCAACAAATCAGGGGGTACGGACGAAAAATACTTACAATCATTACACGTTGAAGAGTTCTGTTTTCCTTTTCAGATAATACTGCTACTTAAAGGGATGTTCTTTTAGTTTTGCGAGCCATGCTTTAAACCTGGAGCTTTAAATATGCTAACAGCGTAAACACCACATATAGGTTGACTAGGCAGCCATCGTCACGACTGAAAACATTAATATCATCTGTTTATCATTCAAATCAGTGTTTATGCATAATACCTCGGCACCACAAACGGTCCCATTATATGACTAAGTTTAATCAACTGGATTTCCGTGAGGCAGGCTCGGTTTTCTGACAGCGTGTGTCTAATATGAGTGAGGCCATGGGGAGAGGTCGTCACAGTGCGCCGGTGGGTTTGCTCATGGATGAGACCGTGATGAACATCTCGCTTCTCTGTGTGCGGCTGATTTTAATTCACAGTAAAAAGCAACTCAATTGCCAATCAAAGCGTAGGAATTCTTGGATATTTCCCAAAAGGTTATCTAAATGCATTAAAGTAATAATCTCGAAGATTTTCATGTAAATAAATGTCTGTTAAGTCACTATCTATCGCTGAATGAGGTAACACAATGGTGATTGAGCCTATGGCCCACTGATGAAAGCCTTTGCATTTGCAGTATATAGTGTTATTAAGGACTGGGTGCCTGTGGCGGAAAAAATCACAAGCAGCGCCCAGTAAGTGACGCGTTTTTCACCGGGTAGGCGGAGCTAAGCGGCTGTTTTTCCAGACTCAAGTGTTGCGAGTAAACAGTAATCTACTATGGCTGAACAAACGAAGCAAAGATTGATCAAAGAAAAGGAAAGCGACTGTCAGCGAGGAAAATCAAGAGTTACAACCGTTACAACCGGAGCCAACTGAAGACGTCTGGTAATCTGGGACGTATGCACCCCCAATTGCCCTTTAGGTGCCACCAAATAAAAAGAAACTGAGAACTTCGAGATTATCAGTTTAAATACACATGGTTTGTAAAATTAACAAAATATAAAAGGGACATGTGAATTGAATATGGGTGTATACATATACAATGATCAGCATAACATTATGCTACATTATGACCGCCTGCCTAATATTGCGAGGTCCCCCTTTTGCCGCCAAAACAGCCCTGACCCGTCGAGGCATGGACTCCACTAGACCTCTGAAGGTGTGCTGAGGTATCTGGCAGCAAGACGTTAGCAGCAGATCCTTTAAGTCCTGTAAGTTGCGAGGTGGGGCCTCCATGGATCGGACTTGTTTGTCCAGCACATCCCACAGATGCTCCATTGGATTGAGATCTGGGGAATTTGGAGGCCAAGTTGTTGTGTTCCTCAAACCATTCCTGAACCATTTCTGCAGTGTGGCAGGGCGCATTATCCTGCTGAAAGAGGCCACTGCCATTAGGGAATACTGTTTCCATGAAGGGGTGTACTTGGTCTGCAACAATGTTTAGGTAGGTGGTACGTGTCAAAGTAACATTAAACTGAATGGCAGGACCCAAGGATCATTGCCCAAAGCGTCACACTGCCTCCACCGGCTTGCCTTCTTCCCATAGTGCATTCTGGTGCCGTGTCTTCCCCAGGTAAGCAAGGTGGCCTGGTCTGATGAATTATGTTTTCTCTTACATCATGTGGATGTAAAAGACAACATAATTCATCAGACCAGGCCACCTTCTTCCATTGCTTCGTGGTCCAGTTCTGATGCTCACATACCCAGTAGTAGTAGTGTAGGCGCATTCTTACAGCCCTGGTGTTGCTTGCCTTTATGCATATGTACAATTGCAAAAGGAGTATAAATCATGCTGTTAGTTTGGATAAACAGCACGGTTCATTCCATTATAATCCTTATTCAACCTGCATTATCATGGAAATTTCAACAGTCATAGCAGATTAACCTTTTGTGTGCTTTCTTAGACACGTTTACGCGCATCCTGATCAGAACTCTGTTTGGTGAATTATTTCATTTCCACTTTTCTTCCTCACCAGCTCGACCTTCCTCTTGGAAATAATCACAACTGTTATGTTTGAATAGTTAGTCATAGTAATATTGGAATAGTGGAATATTCTCAGAGGACCATGTGCACAGAGCATGTCTGCCACCTGTTAAGTAACAGACTGTATAGTACAGAACCGTATCCAGAGTGAATCACTGCTGGAAGGTCATATTAGGTAACACAAAATAAGGGGAAAAGGTATTTTCATAGTGAAAGCGCCTCCCCCCAGTGTAATGGAATGTGAAATGTTTGTTGCAGTAGTGCAGTGTGAAAATGTCATAACTCCAGTCGGGTTGAAACGCACAGTTTTAAGGGAAAGTCTTAAAATAGAAGCAATAAAGGTTTTATATATTTGAAAAAATAATTACATATAAAAGCTTTATAGGCAAATAATAGCTGATCATTTCAGTACACATAAATCCTGGAGACACACTTTAGGAGTAAATAAGAAGAAGAAAAATTATATTTAAGAGAAATATAGTTTGTTTGCATATCCTTCTTTATTTAAGGTCATAGAGTAACGATGGATTCATGATTGGCATCAACAATGAGCAGCAATCCTGAATCACTAGAATCATTACTGACTCTTAAATTAATGGACTAATCTAAACTTTAATGACGCATCTTAAACTGAAATGACCAAAAAAAGAGGTGAACGGCCTTTTAATTGACATTTTACAGTAGACTGTGAATCCTGACAGGCGCTGCACTGACAGGCAGATTCTGATAAAGCTGCTGATTCTCTGAAAATCACAGCAATAAATGTGCTTCATTAATATCAACATGTTGGCTGTGATTAAAAGCTGATGTTCAGCTTTAAGATTTCAAAGTCTCGCTAACAGGTTCCAATTCCCATCTATGTATAGTGTGTATAAAGAATCTCTTTCATGGCAATCAGCTGTTGAATTGACTTTGTTTCTCATTAAGGCATTAAAGCTTTTTCCTTTATATGACATTTTCCTTATTTGAGCTGTAAGCTGCCTCAATTGCAACTAAAACATATTTTTATTAGGGATGGGTCCAGATTTTTGAATATTCGAATGGTCATTAATTAAATATTAAATAAAATCAATAATTATCAAAACGTTAATGCGACTATTATCTCATCTTGATAATAATATTTTTTCCCATTGTTTTTACCGGGGCCTTGGTGCGGTAATACCACCAGACGGTGGCTGTAGCGCATCTAAAAGCTGTTTGCTAACTGCTAATACAGACTAAAAGAAGAAGAAAGCATTAGCGTCATGTTCCGGTAAAACCGGTGTGGCGCTATGAGATTCGGGGATGGGGTTTTGAATAATGGTGGTATAGTTCCCAGTGAATATTTAATAGTATTTTTGCTGGAAATGCCCAGCCCTAATTTTTATGTTCTGTCTAAAACCGGGGTCTCCAAACTTTTTTCGTCTGCGGGCTTTGAAAAACATCGCTGTAATTCTTGGTGGTGCTCCATGTTGATTCTTTTGTCGAGTGAAACGCTGGTACCGCGGACGAGGCACACACACTTGTCCTTCACATTCCTGAATAAAAACTTGCTTTCTCACCCCCCGTGGAAAAAGTATGTTTTCTGCTTTTTCTTGGCGTGGCCACCTTCACTGTCCATCATAAATCTGGCTAAACAGGCTAATAGCACCAAACTCCTCACTTTAGCTCAACTAGCGTACAGCATAGCTCACCCGACCTGTCGATCGAGGTTGCTGCAACATTGCTGTGATTGGTCAGGTTCAGATGTTTTTTATTGACAGCTGATAGGCCTATCCTATTATTTTGTATGGGGGGGGGGGACATCTGTGTATTTGATTGAATTGAAGTGGGAAGAGGCTTTTAAGGTGCATTTATTGTCGTCAGATTTTTTGTACAGAGTCTGTGAACCTCTTGGCGAGCTACTAAAAATCCAGGCCGCAAGCTACCTGTTGGAGACCCCTGGTCTAAAACAAATCTATCAGCACGACGGCACAATGCCAAACACAAAAGCCAAGCTTCACCATTGAACAATGCAACTCAATAAAATACTGTTTCTTATGAGAGACAATCAATTCTGTTTGCCCAGTAAATGCTGATGCTAAAATGTGTGGGTACACTGCATTTTCCTCTCCCAGTATAGACAGTATGACACCTTAGCTTAGGTCCCTGCCCAGTACTGAGTGCTGATCCAATATTCCTTGGCTGTTGTGTCTGATTGTTTGGCAACTGGTCCCTGCTAAGAAATAGTTCCGAAATAACTCTCCAATAATAAAAAGCTTCTACACCAAACACACAAGATATACAGCTTTAAAGCTGTTGGTTAGCATGTTTTTTTAACCCCAAGATAGAGCCTAGCTAGATTTGGTTCTTATTCATATAGTTTAATGTTAAGCTTATCTAACTCGCTGCAGCTTCATAATTATTGAACAGATATGAGAGTGGTGTTTATCTTCTTATCTAACTCTCAGGAAGAAAGCGAACAACTGTGTTTCACAAATGTTGAATTATTCCTTTAAATCTTAGATGGACTTCCCCTTTAACTTTACTTGAGCAGTTACAAAGTTAGAAAAAGTTAGACCACCGTCAATCTTAGGATACTGTTTTAACCCTACTAGACGCACTCTAACTCTGACTGACTTTTTGATAATAAGATAATAAAATCTTTTTTTAACCGAGCAAACCTGCAATCAAAATCCCTTTTGAGTATTGTCAAATTTAGATCCGAACTCTCCCATTCTCTCTTTATTAGCTGCTATTTTTTCCATCACGTAATAACAACTAGAGAGAGCAAACAGGATCGTGCAGTGAATTGTTCCCCTCTGTATCCCTGACAGTAACAAGCAGCACCTCTTTCCATGTGACGGCTTGTCCTCTAAAGCAAAGTTGCTGACATTGTTGAGGGATGAGTGAACACATAACAGAGCGGTGCTTGTGATATGCTTCACACTGGAGTCTATTCACACCACTTTAAAAAAGAATTAGTAATGGTATCCCCAGGTGTAGCGCACAATATACAACTGTGTGATTACAATATCCATATGCACTGTGGGTTCCGAGGTATGTAGGGGAAGATAGGCATCCTCCATACAAATATGAAAATCAACAGTGTCTCCCTATTCCATATATAATCAGTCAGCCCACTGCAGCAGGAGATATCAGCCGAGCTTTCCATTTGCTGATAGAGGCATGCAGCGGCATTAAGAAATCAGCCTGAATGTGCCGGGGTAGATAACTGAACATGTTGGGTGTCTACAGGAGATATATTTACACAAAACAGGGAGCAGACAGGGTAGATCTAATTGACTAGGTAGCAGTTTGCCGAGGTTGGTGCGGCAGGTCGCAGAGTGGAGTGGATGAGGGTCTTACAGAGAGGCCGTCAGAGAGCAAAAGATTAGTGCTGACGTCTCTGCCACATCAATTACAACCCGCTGCTTAGCCGGGGAGAAATCCCCACCACTGTCCCTTCAAGGCTGGCGAGCGCAAACTGGGTGTGTCAGAGGTCATCCAGGGGAGGAAGAGCGAGGCCTCGGCCCTCCCAGTGGGAGTCGCTCCTGTGGGCTGGTGGTTCAGAGTCCCCCGTGGAGGGAGGTGCCACAGAGAGTTTCACAGCAAACGCCAGAGCTGTCATTCAGCAGAAGCGCGTGGTCCGGCACAGCGGGAGGTGAGTGGCAGCGGACGCAGCTCGGACTCTGCGGTTGAGACGTGGACAACTTTATCATATTATGTTCTTTAGTTTTCATAAATCATTATTTGTTTTAGCTAATTAATAGTTCTTGGAAATGTTCAGCAAGCACTATTTCTTCTCGATTCATTTATATTCACTTTATTAGTACATGCAGTGTATGGTAAGTAAAAAGAGTTAAAGTTTATGAGGCTTCCACAACACTTATACTCCCTTAAAATGATACAAATATCCCAGACTCTTCTTAGGCTACACAATCCAAGTGATGAGTTACATCTACACTGCAGTTATACCCAAACAACCTCCAACACTGTTGACTCTGAGTCTCAGCTAACACGAACACAACGTCTTGTGTGCTGGCCACCAGGCAAGAGCGGCATGAAGCCATCACACAGAGTTAGCCTGCCCCGCTCTGTCTGCCTGTTGTTGTTGGACCAGTCAGAACCCCCCACCCTAAGTCACCCCGCTCTGCATCCCGGTCGGTGGGGGGCTGACACCAGGCATTAGCCGGCGGGGCCTCTGATAGCACCAACACCTTCACCTTAGGCCTGAACCCCTGCCAGGAACCTCCGCCACCGGGTACAGAAGCACCACGACGGGGATGGACAAAATCTTTACAGATCGCTTAACTCCGTTTCCTGATGTCAACGTTATTTTAGTTGCATTCTTTATTTACTATAGTGGCTTATCTAACCTATTATATGTACAAATATTGTCATATAGCCAGCACAGAGGGACAACATAGTGATGATGAGACACTAAGAGACAATCCTTTAGATGCCTAAACATCTATAAAACAGGACTTCATAATCCCATTAACTTTAATTAGATCTGTGTGATGCTCACCTTTCTTCTGTGACAACAAATTAATGATAAGCCAAAGAGAATTAAAACAGTGGTAAGTGAAACCCTTTTCTTCCCCCCAAGGCTCTCTACTGGGTCCCAGCCTCACCTAAAAGCTCATGAGAATTTAGATCAAACCCCTCCTGCGTGGAGCGGAGTGAGACCGGCCATAAATTGCTAATAGACTAAATGAAACGAGGTAGGAGGCTCCTGCTCTGCAGCAATTACCCCTTAGATGTAGTCATTCATATCCCTGCATGTCTCGTTTCATCAGGGCAGCGCCGGCTCTTTGTCAGCCTGTCTTTGTTGCACAGCTCTGGGGCCGGTTGGAGGACTGACCATGGTACGGATATGCAGGGGAGCATTTGAAACAACAAAGTGCTGTTTGACTGGCTGGACGTTCACAAGAATGGCACCTCTTCCTGCCTTTCATGTGGCATGGGTTCATATAATCAATTATTAATCAAAGTGGGGTTTTGAAAACTGAAACTCAAAGACACGTCCGCCACACTTAAGTATCTCCCTGTGTTTTTATTTGCCTGGCTGCCTTTTCATGACTGTATTTATTATGCTCTGACAGAGTGTGTGTCTGATGAGTTGTTATTAAGGTGAATCTTCATTTTGGGGGGCTTGATTTATACTACACAAAAGGACACATATTATAACCATGACTATTGCAGTTTAAAAGACTCAGTACGGTTCATCCAATGTGGTTACAGAACATAAAATTAAGGGTTGATCTTCATCATTTATTAATTAAGCCATATATGTAGTGTACCAAACATGGTTACCTATATTCTAACTTATTTCTTCATGTACCATCATTGGATTGATGTTTTTAGCATGTGAACTTAGCTTCACTTTACAATAACATAGAAGAAAGAATATTAAGTCTACAAATGCAAGAAGTGCATATTCAGGCGGAGATACATTAAAACTACTGACTTAATGTGCCAAATTTTGCAATGAATAAGCGATAATAAAAGATGTCTGTGTTCATATCTATGATTACTAGAAATTTAAAATGGAAAACTAAACCTAAACTTAAAAAAACTCATTGTAATCTCTATAAACATATAAATGCAGATATCTGTAGGCAAGGAACTTGGTGTTAGAAGCGTCCTGGTTTAGGTTTGTAGTCCTAGTAGTATCTTAGGACTAAAGGTAGCATGAGAGAGAGATGGCATTGGATGTGATGCAATCCCAAAACCCTGTCTGCATTGTCTGACGAGGATTTAGCATTTTATTAATCTCTATAAACATCTGCAGACAAGTGCAGGTAACAATCTGGTCATAGATGCCGCAACTCCAACTTCATTCTTGCCTCTCAAGTTGCTCGTCTGACAGTAAAGAATGACCAGTGCAAAGAAAGGAAGTCTTGGCACATATACAGCTCCAGAAAAAAAAAAAAAACACTGCAAAAATATGTTTTATTCGGGTTCTTTCTTCTATTTGAAGAAAATGACGACTGGTAAAGAAAAAGATGCAAAAAATAGACCTTGAATTATGCAATGAAATTAAGTTAATGTTAATTAAAAAAAATAAAAATAGGATACTAATATTTTAAGCATTCATGCATCTTGGCATGCTCTCCTCCAGTCTTTCACATTGCTGTTGTGTGACTCTTTTCAATTCAAGCAGCTCAGCTTTGCTCGATGGCTTGTGACCATCCATCTTCCTCTTGATCACATTGAGGAGGTTTTCAATGAGGTTCAGATCTGGATTGGGCTGGCCATGACATACATGAGAGATGCTGATTTAAGGAACATTTGGAGTGGTCTCTTTTTTCTTTCCAGAGCTGTGTCATTTACGGCGGCCCAAAATTACCGCAGAGGCTGACAGCCAATGATCTCCAAAACTGCTACATCAGTAACATCATATTGATGTAGAGCTGCCACCTTTGTAATGTATTTGTTGGACTTAAAATTCTGTCTTTCCGAAGTTTAACAGGATGAGCACATTATTTTTTGGGCCATTCTTTGATAGGACAGTGATGAGTAACAGGAGAAATGGTTAAGAGAGATTGGGAATGGAATGCGCCAAAGGGCCGCAATATGAGTCGAGCCTGCGGCCCATGCGTCGAGGGCTTTGCCTCTGTACATGGGGCACCTGCTCTACCAACTGAACTAAACCAGCGCCCCAGGACGAACACATCCTTGTACATTATCAGTCTAGTGCTTCGAACTTAATTGACCCAAGTGTAAAGATCCAGATCTTGTGCAAACTGGGGGACTCAGGATTGAGTCATCACAATCAGGATTCATAAATTCAGTTTACCCTCAGCTACAACAGAAGCTCACATAAACCTCCGCGCCTGTTGTATCTGTTCAATGGAATACCTCTGAATAAAGACCTATGAATAAATATTGCGCCACTTGCAACTCGATTCAAGCATTTGATAAAAAATTCATCCATTGTTTGTGAAACTCCAACTCTTCTGTCCGCCTTTTATTGTTGGACAAATTGAAGTGTGCACTGGGAGGGAGGCCAGCGGTAAACACAGAGAATCTATTTAGCCATCCCATTCCCGGGCTGAGAGCAGAGCCGGGCCCTTCAAAGGCAGAGGCAACAATGTGAGTGACATCAGGTCATCCTGCCTCCTCGCACTCACCTGGCTGATAGAATTGTTCATGGGGGAGATAGGAGGGACCTGTGAAGCACAGCTTTTTTGTCGTCGCCATATCTTATGATTGATGGCTCCATGGCCGCAGTGAATCTGCCCTTTTTAAATAATTTATGTTGCCCATCGCTATGGACAAGTAGCTTATAACCGGGTTGTTATTTTTCCATTGACTGGAGGGATCAATACTTTAAAGACATGACATAGCCACTAATGAACTACTTAAATGTCTCGACGGGGTGGAAAACAATTGCAGTGTTTACTCAAAGCAAAGAGAGAAAACTGTTTTATAAAAGTAAAGCGGATACACTTTAAAGAAGAAGACACAAAAGGAGAGGGCGTGAGATGGGGTCACTTACATTCAACATGTTGGTGGAACCTGCAAATAACAGCAGACCATATGATTTTATTTATGATGGAGCATTTGGTATTAAAAGGTGTTCCTAACAAACTGAGTTCATAATCCAACACTAAGCAGTGTAATTCCCTAGAAGAGTCCAGCAGAGTTCTGTGCAGTAAATCAAAAGGCCCTTGTTCATGCTCCCTCTTACAAAGTGACAAATTAGCCGAACAATAGTGTTTGAATTCTTATTAAAGTTGATTAATTCATATCATTAGTTGATCGCACAACAGCTCATAAAATATACTAAATTAATTTCTTTACTGTGATGAATACACGAAACACTTGAATTAACAACAATAAATCAATTTGTGAATCAATTACATTATCGTGTTTAAATACAGAGCTAATAGTGTACATTAACCAGCGCTGGAGAAGCTATCATATATCATTTGGCAATCCAAAGAGGAAGAGCGGAGGAGCGTCCTGAAATGAGCAACGATGAAAGAGGTCCAACTCTGACCTTAATACTGTAGGTCCCGGTGCATTCTGCATGATGTCGGTGTTATGAGAGGAGGGGAAGTTATCTACCAGCAGGATATAATGTAAACAATGCTTCCTTTAACTTCGATTTATTATATATGACAATGTTAGGATCAAATAAGTTACAATTAGCTGCAGAATTATGAAAGTGATTTGAGCTTTGATAGCAAAGCCTTTGCAAATACTGTAAGTCTGGAAGGACAAACACATAATTCTATAGTAGTTATTTGAATTGTAAACATGAATCAAAGCTCATTTGTTTAATGTGCAGGAATTAAAACAGCAATGTGCACTCATGTACATTATGCATGCTAATATTATGCTAATATTTATACATTAGGCGTGGGAATCACAGGGTAACTCACGATACGATACGTGGCCCACGATAACGATAATATCACGATACAGCGATTCTGCAAGACAATCATATCATGATACATCACGATATCTGACGTGACATTATCCCGCTGTCGTCTTCTTTTATCCTGCTGTCTTCTTCAGCTAATTAATATCCGTTTAACTTACCCTCATTCATGTCATAAGCGCCACTGCGAGGAGTCATGACGTTGTGACGCGGCGAGTCAAAATCGAAGGGAAATCTGTTTTGAGCGCCACATATTTATACATTAAAATATTGGCGCCAGCCTAGCAATAATTGTATTGCGCGAGTCAGGATGACAATATATTGCCGTAATGATATTTTGTCCCACCCCTATTATACATATATTTATCCCTCCATGCGTCCATATTAATCCCGCTTATCCTGTTCAGGATCGCACGGGGGGCTGGAGCCTATCCCAGCTGTCATTGGGCGAGAGACGGGGTACACCCTGGACTGATCGCCAGTCTATCACAGGGCTGACTACATGTATTTATTCGCTGTATATATGTGTTTATATTGACATTTTTAGTCACTTTTGCACACTGGATATTAACTTACATAGAACAGATATCTTTTATTGTCTCATTTGTGCCTCAGTGCTAGATGTGGTGTCCTGACTCTGGCTGTAGCAAAGCACATTATACTATAACTTGAACTTGTTTTCCATGTATGTTAAATATACTGAAAGTGAAGTGGAGATACTTTAGACATCCAATTTAGCTCTTAGAAACTGCCTTGTATAAGTGACTGCCTGCTCCAGTATGAACAAGCACACTATGAAAAGCACGTCAAGGCCTCTTTCTGCTACAGACACCGCTGCTCCCTTACAGGGCTGCTGCAGGTGTGAGAGGTCCTCTCAACCAGCTGTTGTGTGGATCAGTCAACAGAGTTAACGTGACACACTTTGTAGAGAATTACACCTCTACCGCAGCACGCTTTGGGCCTATATGGTCTCGCTAATAAACCTGGACCTTGTAATAGCTGTCTGATCACTCAAACGTAGGAGCAGCAGCAACGGGAGGACAAGGAAATGTCATCCAACATCGATAGAAAATGTACCTCCACCTTTGTTTAAGGTTCATGTAGGCTGAGTTTGATTGGTTTCTGTGTTTGTGCCAGGGATCGGCTTGTTATATGGGCACAAGACTTGACTGTTTTTTTTAACCAGTCAGCCCACTAAGGAGCCACGGTTCTCCAGTATAGAATACGTTTATGAATTAAGCTTTACTACATTTTAAGGAGCAGTGCAGCACCGAAGGAATAGAACTGATCATAATGACTAAAATAGCCTGTACGTCCATTGGACTCAGACCTAAGCCTTTTAATTCAGGGACTATTTTCAATCACAAATCTGATTTGATAAAGAGTATAAATTCCACCTTTTTGGTATATGTGGGATCAACTCAAAATAATAATTAATTGCAAAATACTGACACTAATAACAAGCTCTCCCTGTACTGACAAACCGTCTATCCATCCACACATCCATAAAAGATCAATACATTTTGATACATAGGAAAAGATATTGTTGGTTTTGGTCTTTTCAGAGGATTTGTTGAAAGTAAGACACATTTTGAACATCATCTTGGGATGCACATTTATCTGCACGTCATATATATTTAGTGTACCTGACGGGAGCACTTATACAACATTTATGGTGTTTTTTACGTGAGGTTAACACAACAAAAAAAGCTACTTCTAAATGCCTTATTGGGAGTCCCAGCGTGTTTTATCTTGCACATATCGGTAGTGTTTTTATCCAAGCTGGAGAGATGCCCACTTTCTTACCAAATCTTCTGTTTCAGCAGCACAATGCTCAGCAATTGTAATTTCACTTGCAAACAATAGCTTTAAATGTTATCAGAATGTACTCTCTGATGTCTGCCGAGGTGGTTTTTATCAGGTGGGCGTTTCTTAAAAAATTGTAAACATAAATACAAAACAATTTTGTACTGTGGTGTTTGGTTTTATTCCTACAGCACACACAGCAGCTGAACAAGAGATGTGACTTCCATGGTTTGTTATGGGACTGATCAAGTCATGCCTGTTAGTCACATCCATTGTTCCCATTCTGTTTAATCTGTGCATGGTGATTTAAGATGTTTGTTTGCTTTGGCATGTTCAACACTAGCTCAATGTGTTAAATACTTGATTCAGATTGGTTAATTACGGCATTCTGAGGTCCGTTATTTCTCGATAACAGACTGTTGTTATTAAGAACAGACCGTTGCTAGGGCTTCTTCACCATGTCTTACTTTAATGTGAGTAATAACAGCTAGGTTAGCTCATTTTAATGTGAGTACTATTAGCTTGGTTAGCTACTTTTAAGAAGGCTACAGAGTAAACTGTCGCTGTGGACGCAGCTCTCACTGGGAGTGTAACGGACTATTTTTAAATGGCAGACGGAAAGATAATCATTTTTAAATTAACAAAATTTCCAAATCAATATTTTGTGTCAAATAATTCATTTCGTAGGTAAAACGCTGTGTAATGAGCAGGATAATGTATAGTGAGCAGGTTATTCCATTGTGACAGCAACCTCACTATACATTATCCCTTATATATCTGCCATCACAATAAGTATAGGCTTAACAATATAACAATTCTTATAACAATTAGGTGAAATTAGCATATCAGTATCAGCATCGGCATTTGGACAAAATGAGTTGAAAAATATTGACATATTGGCAAAAGTCAAATACCATGCATCCCTAATATCCCTGTATGTATCCCTTAAATGTCCTCATGGTTAGTGCATGGCTTTCGTGGCAGGATATCATGTACTTGTCACCTACAGATGACATTGAGACGCAGCAGGACGACATGTGATCAATAATGTAACAGTGTCATTTGCATACAATATGTCCCATGTGCTGATTCATTTTGATGCGTCTAAATGTTCCTTTTAGTTAAGGTGGACTCTTAACATCATCAAACACGAACATCTTGAAATCTCCAGGGCCAATTCAAACGCCTGCGTCGGCCTCTTCTATGTTCTTCCAGGGCTGGTGTATCTTATGATATCAAAGACACACTTACAAATGCATAGCTGAATTAAAATGCTTCCCAACTTGAAACAATCCATTATAATAGAGGGGATGGAATTAATTCCGTCTCTTGCATCAAGAATTGCTTGATGCCTCAGAAGATAATTTGCCATGTAATTCTTTTCACCTTCACAGACTAACCAACATACAGTACATGCTTCTTTTTTTCATCCAGGATAACGACCGTTAATTCATCAAGAGTAAATAAAATGTTTAGTTGAGAAGGGACATTAATTATCACATTCATCTGCTTGCTGTTTCCAAACTGGGCTATAATGAAATGTGCTGTAATAGAGATTGCTCTTGGGGAGGCGAGCCGTTTATGAATCGCTAGAGGTGCAGCAGCTGCCTTCCCCCTTGAGAGATAGAAATTTATGCCGTATACCCCGCTGATTGTTGAGAAGGTAAAGAACCAATAGCAGCATGTTCAGAGGTTTAATTTAAAGTGTGTTTCTCACTAGGCTGCTCACAACACTTAATTAAACTCTGCTGTTTTGGCAATGACAAATGCTGTGGTGCAGGAGGAAGCTGGGCTGCTGTGACTGAGAGGCTTTTGTAATTTCTTTCATGTGCAGCGATGGCCGGATCCAGGTCAGAAACTGTAGAATTAAAGAACTAAACAAGATTTAGACACGGGGAATGGGAGGGCAAAAGGGGGTGGGCGGTTACAGTCATTTCCTTCTCAGGAATACATCTATTTTTCTCCCTTTTTTTGGCTCCTCTTTTCTCATTTTTGGAAAGTTCTGTCATAGATTTATGAGGGTTGAGCTTCTGTGCCTGGTTTTCCGAGCTTATTGCCTTTCACAGTGTCGTTTCCTCGGGCTTGTGTCTGCTCGATGGAGATGTCAACATTTTACTGAAAGGTATGATGAATAAAAGGAATGGTAGGTTCCTATTACTCTATAACAGTCCGATCTTTCTATTATGTCTCTTAGCATGATTCTTGATTTGCCAAACCATTCCACCATAGGAAGCATTAAGTTGAAAATACGCAACTAAGTGTGAAATTTAACTCCAGAGGTCTAGCACACACAAAAAACATCAAAGCAGGAAGCAGTCAACAAACTGACAGGGAGTGACTAATAGCTTTTTCTTTCTGGGTAGAAATCCAATTCATGCCAAACAAAAATCTTATTTTGTTTCTGTAATGGTATGACTGTATTACTGTGCATTTCATGAGATCCATTTAAAAGGTGGAGCCAGTCTAGCACATAGCCCCCTTGCACAGCCGCTGCCTGCTGCTGTGTTATGAAGTCGCACTGCTGTGGCTATACTGCCAGGAAATAACCACAAAGATGCCTGCGAGGCACAAACAGGAGCTGGAGCATTTCATTCAATAATGTAATCCATACTTTTAAGTAAAAGACCTCCATTCTTATGTCCTGTTTTATTACTTGGTAGCACACATTATTTTTCTGTCACCTGCCAATCTTTTTGCACAGAGCTGTGCAGCCCAGAAAACACAAAATCACTATGTGCAATTTAAAATATATATCTCACATGAGCTTAAAGTACATTTTTGTGTTACATTTTATCACATTTAAACATGTCCTTGTCTTAACCGCATACATTTCCCACATATCTGCATCTTATAACAAGTGTGGTTCAATAAGGGTGGGACAAAATATCGATATCGCAATATATCGTCGTCCTATCGTTATCGTTATCGTATCGCTGTCGCCAAATATCGATATTTTAATTGTTTAAAAATTCAGCGCTCTAAACAGACTTCCCTGCCAATTTGAGTCACAGCATCATTGTTTCAATTTGTGTCCCAATTGCAGAGAATAACATTAATTCTGCACTTCACCGTTTTAGGGGCATTTTGTGTTCTTCTGTTCATCAGATATCGTGACGTATCATTATATTGATTGATTGTCTTGCTATATATCAATTATCGTGATATTATCGTTATTGCGTATCGTGAGTTACCCTGCGATTCCCACTAGGGATAGACCGATTATCGGCGCCGAAATTCTGCATTTTTTTTTTAAATCCGACGGCCGATAAGAGATCAATTTAAAACTGGGTTATTTTTGCTCTGATGCATATGCTTAAAGTCATTTAAACAAAGTTAAGTGTTGGAGTTTGTTATTCAAAATTTTGACGCCAATATTTTCACATTTACTGCAAATGAATATCGGCTTCAAATATCGGTTATCAGCCTCCTTGACTACTAATAATCGGTATCGGCCCTGAAAAAACCATATCGGTCTATCTCTAATTCCCACCCCTCTTCATGTAATAGGAGATGCTATTTATAACTTAATTAGTGGGGGCAGTAATTAACTCATGAACACTGATCAAAATACATGAAGGTACATTGACAGGCAATGATGGCTAACTTCATTATATGGTTAAAAATTATCATTATCAGTTTATTCCAAAATAAAGTCACTCAAATATAGGTTATAAGGAATGTTTTGGCTAATCCCGGCTAATTAGCTAGCCAAATATAACAGTCTTCATTATAAAGTAAGATACATTTTTAGCAGTTTATAACATAATTAAGTCATTTCAATAGAGGTAAAAAAAAATGTTTTGGCCAATGCTTGCCTAATAAAAAAACAGGAGCATGTGCACAAAGAAAAACAACATAGTATTTATCCTGTTGTATATAGGGGATGCAAACAGCTCCATATGTATTTTGGTGTTGTGTAAATGCCAGGGAGACACAGCAGCATCCGTTGGAGTTAACGGTGCAGCACTTTTGTGTTCAGTAGCACAAATCATTAATCATGAGGCCGGCCATATTCTTGTAGTGCCTGTGCTTTCATTACTGGGCCTAATTAAACAGTTCTGTGAACTGGAATCTCAGATTCCTCTGTTACAGATTATCATTAATTATGGTGAAAGTGCTCAGAGATGTTGGACTCAATTATATTCTGCTCAACCCTGGCAGCGGGGTGATTCATTGTTCGGAGCACTCCACAGCCGTACTGTCTCTGCTTATCACCAACCTCCACTTTTGTAAATTGGGCTCTGCCAGCCAACAAACTAAGAATTATGTGCTGCTTTTTCATTACAAACATGTTGGAGGAGCACAGACCAATTAAGGGTGGGATATTTTGTGTGGAGTGATGAGGCAGGCATTGGTGCAGGGAGATGGGGGGTTGGATGGGGAGGGGGGGTACTATGGGAATGAGCTCAAGTTGTGGCTTTATTACCATGTGTGGTGCAGCCCTCCACCAGGTCTATTGACTGATTATGCTCCACATGCTTCCTCAATATCTCAAAGACATCAGCACTGTAACGGTAATATTAGAATTGGGACTGAATATTATATTGATATTTCTGAGCAGGTTCTGTGTATACACACAGATTTCCATTGTCCTCGGGGAGGCTTTAAATGGAGATTTCTTTTGTACCTGCAGCTCTGAGGGCGCCCAGCTTGGAGGGAAGCTTTAACTTTTCATAATATTTGTGTATGACATGCAACTTTTTATGCAGCTGAACAATGTCAATATTACTTTTATGGTCTTATGTGGGGTATGTGGGGGTCCGCGATGGAAACAGTGTGTGAATGAGATTATTGGCCACCTTTTTTTAGGGTCAGAGACAAGAGAGGGAAATCGGAATCAAAGAGAAGCAGAAGTTCCACTGGTAAGCTTCGGCCTTAGCGCTTTGCACAATTTCATATGCCACAGTAGGTAGTGATTTTAATATATATGAAAATCAGGCCGAGCTGTGTGCATGTGTCTCTTATAATATCACCGGCGGGAGATTTTCCGCTGCCTTACAAAGCAGGACTGTTTACGTTTCCCCTCACTACAGTGTTGTCTCAGCGCCGCTCTCAATAAGATATCTGTCTCCGTTCCATTGCTTTTAAGAATAAACACAGTTTGAGTCAAAGTGAAACGTGGGCGGGAAACAAAGAAAAAATGTAAGATCTCAAAATTAAATTTAACAATATCTTTGTTCCTCTCATAGTTCCTTAAACTACGGTTGGTCTAATCCCATAATTCCCCTGGCAGAGGAGCAAGAAATGGGATTTTTTCCCTTCTAGTGACATAGCGGCAGCTCATTGAAAATGTAATACACTACTTCCAAGTCACAGGTCAGCTGGCAATCTGAATTTTAAAAGGACTGTGAATAATATTCTGTTTTATTTTGAAAATGAACTTTGTGGCCTCCATCATGAATCCAATATATGTCTTAATCTTCCGGGCTCTTGAAGCCCACAGCTCGGGAAGAAGGCCTTTGACTCCTGGACCTAATAAGGAAATCACTTGTTTTCTCATCCGTCTTCCCGTGTTATGGGGGCTGACACAAAACAGTCCTTGATTTTAAAAGCGACTGATGAAGCATGAAATATGTGTTAAACAATATCAAAGCATCCTCTACATACATTACACTATTGTGTTATGCAACTGGCCTAAAGCCCCAACACAATAGAAACAGCAAAAAAATTCAGAATTCTTATTTATTCTTCCATAGCATTTGTGTTTAAGTTTTCAGTGTATTTTGAAGATGAAAAGCATCAGAGCATCTATTGTTATTCTGACCTGAACATGGCTGACAGTGGCAGTGAATTTAAGCGTTAATTACGCACTAACCTTTTCAGAATGGATATTTAGACACGCTGTGTCCTGCGACTCTGAATGTTCAGGAAATGAAAACATCCAACGACCAATCAGTATCTGCTCACATTAGCATAGTCTTTTAAAGCCCAGTGCCCCAAAACATGCCACAGAAATCCTCTCCTATTTATCTTAAAATAGCCACTTAGCTTTGACTGACACTAATTCTTACTACATGAAACTGTAGGAACCCCTTCGTTTCCCCCTTCTGTCTTTGTCAGAAAATTACAAAAGACAGAGTTTGTGATGTCCCCAGTGTGCGAATCCCTTTATTCTGTCAGATTACAGCATTTGATATGACGTAGTGCGGCATTCTGGCCTCGCATGCCTGCCAGAGACAAGGGGACCTGTCAGCAGCGGAGGGAGAGCAGTGCAGATCATCACTCTGACTGATCCGCAGACCCGGAGACTGTCATCTCCTCCGACTGTACAAGTCAACACAAATAAAAGTGAGGAAGCAGAAGCCGTAATGGCTGGGAGAGATCCAGGCTCATCGTGGCCATTACTTTTATTCAAACCTTACAGATGACATGATGTGAAAAATGAGCCTGTGTCTAGTCGGGTGCCCATTAGTGAGTGAGCACATTATCTCCCCTTTTTCACATTGAATCTCCTCCCTGCATGCAATGGCAGATGCTCCGGAGGAGTCACTCACTTTTATGGGCTTTTGACTGCCGTACTCTTTTAAATACAGGGGCCTGCACCAGGCAGAGATGACGTATGGCTGTCAGCGCTCTTTACCTCACTGACAGATGCCATCAGTGGATTCCTCCTTCAGCTTTCTGTCTCAAACTAAGGGGGACAGCTAACCTCTTCCCTCACAGAGCAGACAAGCATGCGTCAAATTGATTATTACAGCAAAGGGGGTGAATTCTAAAAATCTCTATTACCAGACAATTACAGTGCAATTTACATAAGTACAGTCTAAAGGCAATCATGGAATATAATTCCTCAGACACATAGGAGTGGTATTACACTGGGAAGCATCATTAAATTAGTTTCATGAGGGAAAAAAATGACACACGCAACATAATGAAAGTTTTTTGGGAGGTTTTGATGTTAACAAACATCAAGTCCAAGGCCCGCCTTCCTTCACACCTCTAATAGTCGTTAAAACACCTCCCACAACTGATGAAGGAAAATCAATGACTCTGTCAAATCGCTGTGTTCCTGTCACATTGTCGTGGCTGGAATTGACATTGACAAACAAGCGCTGCATCCATCTCTCTGGACTGTGTGAATATAACAACACATACTTGCATGGAGGCCTTTGAACTAATAGTTTAACACCCATGCAACACCCAGACTCACTGCCTGACACAATGTGGAGCGAAATTTACAAGCGCTTAAGATTAAGTTGGTCATCACTTTCTCTAAATATATACAGTAGGACTATTTAGCTGGTTGTTGGGATATATAATGTATGAAAGAAGAATAAAACATTGAACAAATAATGTAACATGTATATGTATCATTTTCTCCATTCCCCATGGTCACAAATACACCAGGGTGCAGTGCAGGAAAGAAATATTCAGCAGTATGGAAACCCCCCCCAAAGGGAGGTTGAGCCTATTTGAAAATAACATACATTTTATTCCACGATGGGAAATAAATCAGGATGCAGTATTACAGAACAAAGCTCAGAGGTTGTGGTCAGTGACAGGGAGTCCCGGCTTCTCTCAGGCAGGAGCGTGAACCACAGCCGCTTGGTTCAATCTAATCTCTGACAAGAAACAACAAGCCTTTGGGACACCCCCCTGCGGCCCACCTCTACGCCCAACAACATCATAAGCAGCTCGACTCGGGGGGTAAGATCTACTGTAGCTGTCAGGGGAGAAATATGTTTCCATTTTACAAGCTCAGTGGCAGAGAAGACCATACAAATGCTCCTCTATTTCCCTCACTATTGCTCACTCGTTTGAATCTCTCTCCCCTCTCTCTTCTGCTGCTGTCAGTTTTCCCTCAGTACACACACTCGAGGGCTTCCCTGGTGACTGCGTCCCATTACTATCCCCAGACTGCTGCACAACAGAGCTGCACCTATAGTGTCCTCAGTGATCGCGCTCAAGATTCCCACAGTGACAAGTCAAGCAGTGTGCAAGGCAAACAAGGTGCTGTGGTAAGAGCAGTTTTAAGTCAACCTCTGCACTTCGTCTTTTCAAACTGGAAGGTTTTCAATGTTTCAGGAACCAGCCTCAACACGGGTCCCAGGACTAAAATAGACAGAATGATTTAAATAGAAATCTTTCTATTCTTAAAGATACAAATTACTTGGTACAACGCACCCTCACAGTTTTCATTAAAAAGGCAGCATACCAGTTAGCTTTCATTTCAGCTGTAATTCCACAATGTTCTTGTAGAGCAAAGCTGAACTGTTCAGACATTTTCAAAATGACAGATTCTGTCGATTAAACTCATTTTGGATAATTCACAGTTCATCATATCTGAGTATATAATATGTAGGCCTGTTTGTATTCATCTAAGAATGATATGAGCCTATCACATATAGTTCATTTAATGATACCGCACAACAAAACTACTATAAATTAGGGCTGCACAACAAATCGCAAATTCATCGTTATCGCAATGAGCGTTCACAATAAACACATCGTAAAACTCAAAATTTATCGCAATGAATAAGATAAATTATTTTATGTAAAAAAATGCTTTCTCACTCATGCATAAACTTTATACTGGCCATGCTTTCACACTATTTTGATATAATCAGATGAAGCCCAAGCTAGCTATCAGATCCATCTCGGATCATATCGACTATGGTCTGATGACGATATAGCCTCTGGGGACAACGATGAACATGTCGGGCATGTCCGGTTTAGCCAGTGGTTAGCACTAAACGACTTCTAGTCAAGACTTCCTTTTCCGCGTGCTGCATTGTTTACAGAAAAATACACATTTTTCTTGTGATTTACTGTAATTACAACATCATGATGCAGATGCTTTGTGAGGTCTGTCCTCAAGAGGAAAAGAAAACGTTTTTGTTGAACGAAGGTCGACTCGATCATTTCTGATGCATTCAAGGAAGTTGGGAAAACTGAATGCTGAATGGCTTTTGTGACACAGTGTCAAGGGATTTTATCACAAGTTGAATTTTAGATCTAGAACGGATTGTTAGCTGAACTTGCTGCAGATGTCTGTTCATAGAGATTAATAAGAAGCTAAATCATCGTCGGATAGCCGCTGATGGGAGCCGGGATGTCATTATGGCGCATTACATTCTGCCTGCTTTTGCTCTCCACATGGACTGCTGCATCAATGCAGCCTGCTGATGCATGATTGGTCAATACTACTCGGACTACAAGCGTAGTACAAACGGAAAGCAGAACACTTGCTGTCCCTAAAATCCACGATTGTACAGTAGAATCTGTAAATAGAGATTACAGTCAGATTAAATGGGGGAAAAAACTGCTTTTTGGATTTATTCTGGGTTCAGCAGGGACATGTCGTGTCGTGTAACACATGCAGGACAGAAGGTAGACATAGAAGCTGTGAGTTATAGCTAATAAGCACTTTTAATCCAATAAACATTACAGATGAAATCAGCGAGTGAACAAACGACGATAAAAGGAACTCGATTATTCATCATTCTGCTGTAGAATGGTTTTATTAATACAAGGTCTCAGTGGTGTTATTTAGCACCACTGATGTTGATATCATTGAGCCAATGCTAAACAGTCTTTACTGTGTAAGGGTTGTAAAATATATTGTTCAAATGGTTCCTTATATTGCTACAATCTGTCTGCACTGTCAGTGTTTATCAAAATACACCAAGTTCCTCTAATTCCACGAGGATCTCAGGCGTGATTGTGCTAATCACCTGACACACCTGATTTTTCAACTCATTCTCTCCATTCATCTCGGGCAAATGTAGCGACAGCTTGCAATCTGTTTGTTTTGACTTGTCAAAAAGGGACCAAAGGCATGTATCAACATGGAATAAATGCTACTGCAAGATGTCACCAGCTGCACACGATATGATGAATTACAATCATATGTTAATCAGGCGGAGTCGCAGTAATGGGATGCTTACGTGGCTTTCAGCACAAACCTTCTTGGACTGTTTGTTTTAGACACAGATTCTTGAACAGACAGGAGCACACTGCTGTTTGTAATACTAATGAACAAGTTGTTCTTTGTTTACAGCAAACATAGGAACAACTAAAAATGCATTTATGAAATAAAAAGTGTCCTAAATGAAAAATTAACTAGAGTGAGTTTCGTCATGCGTTTATAATTACTTTGCTTAAAGCTGCCTGCCTGTTGTGTTGTTGTTGTAAGCCCAGTGCTAGCAAGACTGCCTGATCACCCAACATCATCACTCACTGTATTCCTCTCTGACATGCAAAACATGCCATATATGTGTGTCTGTTGTGGAAGCTTGGCCACAGAGCAGACGCAGTGGGTCCAGCAACAAGGTCAATACCAGCGTAAGTACCTTTTTATTTCCCCAGACAGCCACACGGTGAGATCTGCTGTTTGTCCAGCAAACTTACTAATGACTGGAAAAGCTTCATCACTTTTTATTGTCTAAAGGTGTGTAAATGAGGAGGATCTAGCAGGTACTTGTTTTCTAAATCTATGTATTAGAATACATACATGATTATATAGATAAAAGGGATTTAGATAAGAAAATCAATATTAGTGATTGAGCCTATGGCCCACTTATATATATATATATATATATATATATATGAATTATGGACTGGGTGTCTGAGGCGACATTTGCACAAAAAATCACAAGTGACGCCCAGTTTGTGACGCGTGTCCATCATTCAGCAGTGGTTGGTCTGCCAGAGAGGGTAAGCGGAGCTAAGGGGCTGCTTTTCCGGTCCCTGAATGTGTTGCGAGTAAACAGTAATCTACAATGGCTGAAGAAACAAAGAAAAGATCGATGACTACAGATACAACTTCAAAAATAAGTGAAAATCCAAAGAAAAAGAAGCAAATTCGACGCCTCAGATGAAGGCAAACAGCGAGGAAAATCAAGAGTTGCAACCGTGGACGCCACACACGCAGCACTGTCTGGATTTCTGGGAAGCGTGCTCCCGCAATTACCGTTTATCGCCATAGGTGCCGCCAAAGACAACGAAACTGAGATCTTTGCAATTACCAATTTATAAGAGGTGGCATTCCGCCGTCCCAGGTCCGCTCTTTTCTTTATGGAATTTACAAAATAATGGATTTATTTTCCAAAAAGCTGCACGTTTATTTAGAAGAAGTGCTGCTGACAAACAAATCTAGACAGTTAATATTAATTACAACAAAACTGTCATGAATCTACCTCTGCGAATTACAAATACACTCCCCAAGACATGACTCTAATGAAAGACTATCAAAAAATATGTTTTTTCTGCTCAGACCAAAGGCAAATGTCCAAACAGCTTAAACAAGAAGTCATCATCGATCCAGTTGATCCCAGTCAGCAGTTAGCATTGGCAGAGTTCTCCACATAAGGACACACAAACTCTCCATCATCGTGAATGTAAAGTGTACTGAACTTGATGCTAAAGGCTCTTGAGGTTTCGAGTCCTAGCTGAAGAGCTGCTCAATGAAAATAGCTTATAGAGATGTATTCAATAAGTGAAACTGCAAACAAGGTCATATTTTTATGGAAATAGAAATGATGATATAACTAAAGTAATTATTACAGTATATGAAATATTTGCAGTGAAGCGACTGTGTGTAAATAAATGAGAAGCAAGAGTAAATAGAAACATCAAAAGCACAGACACACTTATAAACTACGCTACAACTAAATTGCTTCCACACTCCATGGGCTCAATATGCGATTTAAAAGAGCCTGGCGGTGGCAATATTCCTCTGATATGGTGTTTAGTTTTAATAGGAACCCTCAGCTCAAATATGAGCTGACAAACACAGCAAGACAAACACAGTCTCTCTCCGGCGATGAAATATACACTATCAAATAGACCTGTAGCTTTTTGAATCCACTGTGTGGGTGAAACTAAAGCGCAGAACAAACAGCATTCTGATATGGCTTTGAGGGTGATAACAGCGTCTGACAGGGTGGAGAGAGCAGGCTTTGGGCTCGGTGCGAAAACACAACCTGTGATTGACATGATTCCCTGGCCTTAGAGAAGTTTACCTTTTAATAAGAGCTCAGAGAGGCCCTCTCAACAAGCCGGTCCGGGCTCTCGCCGACAGCAGGGGACGGCTGGGGAGGGCGTGTGTGCATGTATTTATGTGCGCGTAGGGGGTTGTTTGTGTGCGTGTGTGCACGCCTGTGTGTGATCGATGCACGCGTGCGCACCTGCACGTGTGTGTCTGTGCCCACTTGTAGCAGATTTCAATCAAGGATTTCAGCCGTGCCCAAATATCCCTTCTCTTTTGGGCCAGGTTGTTTGAAGAAAATGAGTGGATTCAGGATCAAGAGCCTTTCTGGAGGAATTTAAGTCTGTTTGAGGATTATGACTTCTTCATCCTGTACAAAGCCTGCAGACGCTGCTATATGCTAGCCCTTGGAGGCCTGGCTTACCAATGCATTCCAGGCGTCGATAGGGAAGTGATAAAACCCAGGAAAGACATCAGAGTTCTGTGCACAGATCTTCAAAATAAATAGCGGGTTTAGAAACTTTCCAGGAGCTATTCTTTAACAGTGGAAGAATATGCATGATCAAAAGAATATAATGCATTCACAGTAATAAGAGGGTGATGAGTGAAGAAGTCTTCCTGTGCATGTGAAAATTATACTCTTAAACATAATTGCAACCTTGTAGCTGCCTTTGTGAAAACCTGTAAACATTTCTCTGCACTTCTTACTCCTGTTCCTGCAGCAAAAGCCACGCCCCCTTTCCTGTAACTTATGAATCACAATTAACAAACTAACACATCCCACGCCAGATCTGATCAACGTCTCCTGACCCCGTGCAGCATCGACAACACGCCTGATCCGTTTTCTGAGAGACGTCACTGCCGACCCAGCCTTCATCGCGAACCTTAAACGCCTGTGATCGCTCCTCTCTGAAACCTTTATTAGTCACGCAGCTGATGAGCGGACTACGTCTGCAGCACGGCCAGCTAAGTGTGCTTTCGTCTCTGATGGGAGCTCTGATCAAATCTGTCATTGTTTACCCTGTTTACTGCGTAAGCTGAGAGCAAAACAAGAAATCAATAGAAAATGGGGACAAATTACTGTAAGTGTCAATATTTAAGACAGCTGAGATAAAGCGGCTCTCGGCCTGTAATAGATTCTTTCCATTTACCTTAAGCTCATCGACGGGAGGGGTTCGTCAACTGCTGATAAGACCATTAATTAGTTGTTGATAAAACTATTAAGTGTCATTATAACTCTAAATATAACAAATGGAAGTTGTTCAAGGGAGAAAAAACACATCCAGCAAGAGCTCTGCTTGTGTTTTGACAGTGTTTGAGTAGGTCTTTATTGCGCTTGTCCTTGACGATGACTTAAGTGAAATTCCTGCAGACCATCAAAAAGCATTTACGGTGTATGATCCACAAGGGATCAACATCCAGCATGTGTTGTTGGAGGGTCTGTGAGACAATCAGGCAAACAACAATCAGCTTTCAAACATAAAGAAGTTACCCAAGACCCTTGGCAGAATAGTCAACAACTTTGTTACACTTTTAAGCCCTTGAAAGTGTGACTAAAAGCCTGAAAACATTGTACCCTAATTGAATGTTAAAAAATACAGACAAACTGGTCTCTCGATTCTCTAGAGAGCCAGCTTTGTCAAGAAGGTTTCAGGACTTTGTTTGACCCGGAGCGGTGTAACTCTTGGAACCACGGCCGCACTCACTTAAATCTTTTGTTCCCGATCAAGTGCACCCACCTCCGTACAAAACGCAGCCAAACAGACCGAGGGAAAAGAGGCTGTGAGCGACGAGCGAGCAGGAGAGAGAGGAAGTAGCATCTCCTACAGACAGTCACAGCAGGGGACGGACTAACTATAGCCACATCAATGACTAACTCTCACAGCAAGGACACCTCCCTTCACTTTGAAAAGAAAATAAATTAAACAACAAAGGGGGACAGTGACATTCACTGCCTTTCAGTTTATCGCACCAAATAACGGCTGGTCGCGCGGGCCAAGCTCGGGATCATTGTGGAGTTCAGCGGACAGTAAGACAACAGCGGAATGAAAAAGAACAAAGTTTCCCTCGCGGCAGGAATGATGATTGCTGTATGGATTCCGAGATGAAGCAGGGAAAAAAAGTTCCCTCATCTGCTGGCCTAATATGGTCATTCCAACACAGGAGGAGAGCCATCTTTGTACTTCCTCATGCATTACATACACAATCAATAATGGAAAAATATACACTGCGAAAGGCCTTAGTCGCACTGCCTACAAGCGGCATTGATAAATGATTTTGTGCCAGTTATGACAGCAAGGTGCATGCAGTGAAGAGAGTAGAAGGCCTTTTTAATAGTGCAAGGAGAGAATTAAATCAAACCCAGGAGGGCCTCCTCTGGAAAGGAGAGATGCTGCATCTCGCCGCTCTAAATCACAGCTCTACTTAAGCCCAGCCCTCTCTTTCCCCATTTTTCTACATTATCAGAGGAAACCTGTCACTGCTGTCTATGGGAAAGTTTACAAATCATGATTTATCCGAGAGAGGATCTCTAAACACCTGTGTGAGAAAATAAGCATCCCCTGCATTATTATTTATAGGCCAAAAAGTTTTTTCACTCCGTCTGTAAGTTAAGAAAGTATCTTAAACATAGTGCAGACATTTTTATTTGTGTGGAGGGCATTTTGGTTTGATTTTCTAAGCATCTAAAAAATATCTATAAATTAACCAAATTTCTTTTTTCTATGGCTCCTGTGTACCTTTGTAATTCATGTGCAAACAATGTGCTCCTTTCAAGCCCTCGCTGTGAAACCCTGTAGAACACAGCTCATTATTATCCCAGGGAGGAAAAATATAAAAGGGGGCTTAAAAAGGAGTGAAAAGTTTCCAAAGGTCAAAAATTAATCAAACTCATTACCTGAGGAAGAGAAGGATCCTGGTTGCTGCTAACTCGTTTAGCAGATTTTTAACCTCTATTTTCTTTTCAGAGAGGCGGAGATTCCCAAAGGAGGACGTCCATGACTTCTCATTTACAGCTGGATAGGTGAGCCGTAACGATCCTCCTTTGCCTGCTGCTGGAGACACAAACATGAGATTTTAAAAGCAGAAACAAAATAATCACCATTGTATTAAACAGTGCTGGTAAACCTGAGGGTTGGTGCCTAAAGAAGCCTAAACCACAACCCAGTTTTTCGAGCCACTTTCTGCAGCACAAACAGGCAAAGCCACGCCAGCTGGGGAGAGAAAATCCTTCTTACTGGCCACCAAGGCCAGTTGCGAGCACTTTATCCTGTAAATACTGCAGAAGAAGGCGACACGGCGAAAGCCGTATGAGAGGGAAGAAGTGAATCCGGGTGATGGGCACTCTGTCCGATGTCGGGTGTCTGTTCCTAATGCAGAACTTTGTCCAGACAGGAGCTTCTTATCGAGGAAACAGACAGACACAGATGGCTGGATACATAAGCCTTAATGAGAACAGGGCTTTTTATTCACTGGAAATATATTAAATCATTACTGCAAATATGTCTAAATTGTGTTGCTTTCAATGGGGAGCAGTCTGTATTTATATCTGTATGTTAACTCTACAGTGTTCTGCACATGTGCATTAAAAATTAACATGATTAAATGTGTTTACAGAATAAATAGTACAAGCATTTTTATTATTCATTTTGTTTCCTTTCTACACAGTGCTGATCTGCAACATGAAGTTGTAATTAATGTATTCTAAAATCAGTGTAATTCGTGTTCTCACAGGAGAAAAGATAGCAGACATCGTTTAGGGTCATTTCTCATGCATAAATAGGCAGGAGCCTAATCTGAGCTGATCTGGGTTGTGAGGTTTTTGGCCTTAAGCTGCCCGAAGTTTGACGGTAAAAATTTTGACTGGCCGCAGAAACGTAAAAACACCATCCGGTTCTTAAATGGAAACACTGGGAACCAGGCCTCAGATGTAATCAAACCCACAAATACTATTAACCTCGTGCTCAATCACTGCACACATTTTTAAAAGAATCATTTTAGAATTTAAATATTTTTATGAAACAGTTAAAATAATCTATGATGCAAAATAATTCTAATTAATCTAACAGGAAACTCCACTACAGCCCTGGACATATTAAAAATAATGTTTTAATTGTAGTAGCTTTAATAAAAAGAGTCTTAATTTCCCAACATGAAAAAAACCCCCATAAAAAACAAGAAAAGCGTTAATGCTCTGAGGGAAGTCCAGGCTGTAAATGTGCACAATATTCCACATTATATACATGTCATTTCAGAGTGCACTCCAAGTGACGCAGTGTCAAATCTGTGTGACAGATTTAGGTGAACGCTGGTGAAGGGAACCCTGCGTGGGGAGAGCGGCTTAGGGCTGACTCAAGCAGCCAGTACAAGATCTCCAGCAGGCAGAGAGGAGCCCCGCTCACCACGGTGCGGCTGCTCGTCCAGCCCACCAACAACGACAGCCAGGCAATAACCTGACACCATTGCCATCTTCTGACTGCAGTCACACATGACTCTTTGTGCCAGCTTCACGATCAAGAACTTCACACAAAGTAAGGAGGCGATGCGTTTGTTTAAAAAGAACACAAATAAAGAAAAACAGTTTGAATGCAAAGAAAGGGCTGGGCTCAAATGTACGCTGCTAATTAAAAAGAACAAATAAACAGAAATATCTGCAGACTGATTTGATGTATCAAATTAATGTGTTACAGAGATGGAAGTGGGCAGAATTAATACACACAGGCCTAATCAGGCTCGCACAATATGTGGAGGTTTCATATGTGGAGCTGATGTTTGCCCCTATTTTTAATGTAATGTCTCCCTCTTTTGGTGGCTGTGCAGAAAGAAAGCAGGAGACATTCATTCCTGCAACAAGGACACATCACTGTCACCTCCATCAGAACATAAAAATAGGAAGATTTTTCAGTCTTTAAACTGTATTTAGCTGTTCATCTTAGTCTTTGTAACTCTCACAATGATTCAGTGTTTTATGGTTTATTTCAAATGTATACAGAGAAAACTGGACTTGTATCCTACAATCACAGGGACATTTTTATTCAACACAAGACGATTGTTTCTTAAGTTTGCCATTTGGATAAACCGGAGTTGAAGGTATAAAGTCACAGAGCTGGAAAATTCATCCTCATATCTAGGAGTTCCCTGACATCTAGTGGACACAATCTAGACTGCCTTCAAAGCAGCACAGAGCAGCTGCACTGCAGGCGCTCTGCTAGTCCTATGAAACCCTGCATTCAAAGTAAATGCATTGCTCAAAAGTTCCTACTGTCATGGGTATATAATATGGTAAGGGTTAAAATATTACTTGTCTAGTTTGCATAAAGTGATGCTTAAATCTGATGAAAAATAAAACAATAGTTTAGTATGTAAGCATGCTATAGGCTTGCATTAAATAATTATGCACTCTGTTTTTTAGTTAGAGAAAGCATGAAGTAAATAACAGTTCAGCTATGTAGCAGGGTTAAGTGAACTCACATGACCAGACAATGTCTAGTGTTGCAAACTCCTGCTTGCAGAGGTTCAAAGCCAACATCAATAGTTGTTTGTTGAGGTTCTTTGGTGCCACAAATTGGCATACTCATCATGAGCAACCAAAATTCTAAAGTGTGTTTTTATTAAACTTATCTTTGCCTTAAAGTCATAATCTTTGAGATTTTCATTTAAATAAATGTCTGATGAACGAGGTAACACAATGGTGATTGAGCCTATGGCCCACTGATGAAAGCCTTTGCATTCGCAGTATTACGGACTGGGTGTCTGGTGCAACATCTGCTGAAAAAAATCACAAGCAGCGCCCAGTTAGTGATGCGTTTTCCATCACCCAGCAGTGGTTGGTCTGCCAGAGAGGGTAGGCGGAGCTAAGCAGCTGCTTTTCCGCTCTCTGCAAGTGTTGCGAGTAAACAGTAATCTACTATGGCTGAACAAACAAAAAAAGATGGATGACTACAGATACAACTTCAAAAATAAGTGAAAATCCAAAGAAAACGAAACAAATTTGACGCTCTAATGAAGGCAAACAGTCTAAAAAGGAAAGCGACCATCAGCGGATCAAGAGAATCAAGAGTTACAACCGGAGCCAACCGTGGACGTCACACATGCAACACTGTCTGGATATCTGAGAAGTGTGCTCACGCAATTACCGTATGTCGCCAAAGAGAACGAAATGAAGAACTTCAAGATTATCACTTTAACCTTACCTTTGCCTTAACCTCGAGATTAAAACCACAAGAGTTAGTTAACTGCAATTTCTGAACGATACCTTTTGGGGATCATTGACTTTCCAAAGATACACGTTTCCTTCTTCCTTGTCAAATAATTTTCACGTGACTGTAGAAAACAAAGTATTTACAATTTACAAATGACTAGTTCTAAAATATAGTAAAATGTATTACACTATATTTAAATTATGTTCAGCAACAAATCTCAGGTGGAGGGGGTCTGTATTAAGATATCAATGTAGTTAACCCATAGATTATCATTTTTACACAAACCATGATCTTCTTTAGCGATCTTTGGGATTTAGGAATTAAAGATAGTGAGAAGAAGTTCAAACTAGGCGTTGAGTAGACCAGGGGCCGGTTTCACAAAGATGTTTCAGACTGATCTATAGTGTTAGACTAATCTATGAGCAATACTAAGACCATTTCACAAAAATAAAAGACCAATTTTAAGTCAAAAAAATGTACACCTTACCCCCAGGCAAACTCAGCTCTCAGACCCATGTTACCATGGTAACAATCAGTGACACCTGCAGACCAGTAGCACCAAATTTTAAACGTCTTTGATGGTCCTTTCAAAGATTGGATTAACACTGGGTTATTTTTTGCAATTGTTTTTCCATATTAGGTTTTTTGTTGTTGTTGTTGTTGTTGTTGTTGTTGTTACACTCTTGTCTGAATTTTCCAAGTAAAATGCCCTTGAAACTGTTAAATTCCTCCAATAGGCAAACATTTTTTGCTGGGGTACATGGACTTGAGCAGCTAGATGCCATTTTTTTTTGTTTTGAAAAAAGTCCTAATTTACCCAGAATTCAATGCACCATAGTCCTGCTTAAGATAGTCAAGAACTAAACTGCTTTGTGAAACAGATGAATTTAGACGTCTATCTGAAGACTGACTATTTGTTATATCTAAGACATAGTCAGAGTCTATCTTTGTGAAACCGGCCCCTGGAACTGAAAGTCTGCCAGAATCAATGCAAAATACTGATTTTTGTGAAGCCAAGAAATTGCTTAATAGAGATACGTTTCAGAGGTATGGGCCAACAATTATAAATTAGTTTTTTAAACTGCAGTAAATAAATGTTTAACCTATTAAAGGGTTTTGGATATAAAACGCAGCAGTAATTTATTCTTAGTGGAATGTAAGTATCATATTTACCCTACTATTTAATAAAGTACTGATGGATGGTTGCATTTCCTTCATTAAATAAGACAAAATCATACATGACCCTGTGATGAAACAGCCTATTGTTGAGATTCAATAAATATTAATAATTAATACATAAATCACGTTTTTTAAGTTTTGGATGAAGTTCTGCCAGTTTAGCATAAACATCTCTTCATGGTGGTTTGCCATAGCAGAGAGAAGACCCCTGCACTATCATTAGGATCCTTATGTTTGCAAATGAAAGTGTCAACATTGAAATTAAAAGTGACGAAACAAAGAAAGTATCTATTAAAATATCAAAGACAGACATAAGTGTGCCAAGCTAAATCTTACATGGTCGGTTCAATACAATGTCAAGCACAGATAGCTTTAATTAGTGCTGGGCGGTGCAAATCATTTAAATAATTCAACACAAATGTATAGGACTGCCACCCGACCAACATTAGCTGGTGAAAAGAGTCAGCAAAGTTTATTGGTCAATTAGTCGTGGGGAAAAAAAGCCTTACATTTTCTCCAGGAGCTGCTCCTCGTTTGTTTTCTGATCTACCTAAGGTGTTACCCACTAAGCCTTCCCCTTTACAGAAGGTGGCCTTGTGGGTAATCTATGCATATAATTGCATTCCCTTTGTGTAAATTACAGTAATGTACTATGTAGTGTTTCTACACCGAGTGAAAAAAAACAAACTGTTTTAATGCAACAATTTCACAATGTCTCATGTCCATTCTTCACCACTTACTTTGTAAGCTTAGTTAGCTACAACAGCGGGGAAACCAACAGAAACAGAAACCAACGGGCCTCACGCTGCTGTGAGGAGGACTGTAGCAGGGCAGAGACAATTTTACAGGCTGCTAAGTTGAAATAAATTTCAGCCTCTAATGCTGGTTGTTCTAACACATTTGGAATCATTACCACTTTGATATTTGCAATTTCGTTAACAGGGGACTCACTTTGTGCTTGCTCTTGTATAATTTGTATTTTAAATGCTTATTATTACGGTTTGGTATTTCTCTGTAATGTAACACAGTGTTCCTGATAACATTCATTTATCAGCCCTGCAAGTCAAACTGTTGTCTTACTCCCAAAAAATATAAACTTCAGAAAATAAGCATGTGATTTCTTGTCCAATATAGGCTAAAACTAACAACTGCTAGTCATCTAGGAAAGGCTCTGATAGGGGGGCAGTCCTGAATATATGCAAATACGTACAGTTGAGTGAGTTTAATTTCTTCAGGTGTTGGGATTATCTGTATGTGAATCCTGAGATTGAATCAGAAAAGGTGGATCTGAAAAATGTTAAAATTTTGCGGACCGACTTCACAAAGCATGAGTGTTTACTTTTAGCAAATCAGCGTAATTATTAAGTTATCTCGGCATCCTTTCACCATGTTTGTTGCATTGAAATCACAGCAAACTCTGTTTATCTTGGGTTCATACCACTGTCAAAAGCCAGATCGTATCTGACGTGTGACTTACAGAGAATACAGAGAAACGATCCAAATGATCCTGTGGTCAAACTTGTGTGAGTGACACAAGGTAACATTTCTCTTCACTTGGTCCAAACACAGTTTGAAAGATAACACTCTCAGTAAAGCTAATACAATGCAACCCTTGCTGTTTATGAGGTTAGAAAACGTAACCTGTCACAGAGAGTTGACTGGTTCTGTCGCTATTACAAAGACAAATAGTAAAAGAGACACAGGTGGACAGGTTTTTACCAGACAACAAACCTGAAGATAAACATTCTTCCAAGAGGACATTGTTGTAGTTCAGGTGCACACATAGCAAATAAATGCAAAAGCAATGAAGTTTATACAATAAAATATTTAGTAAACAGAAAGCCAACTATGTGATGCACCTGAAATTAGGACAAAAGGCAATCAATAGATATGATATTAAACATTAAAAACGTCACAACTTTATAACATATTGAACAAAACCTGCATGATGCTTCTTTTTGGAGCATTGTGATATTTATGAAGAGACACTCAAACAAGGCTACAGCAATAACTTGATTATAAAGTTTACAGAAAACTAACTGGAAGTTATTTGGGTGGTTTAACAAAACAAGCAATGCAAGGCACCACTCTGAAATTCAAGCATTTGTGAATGGCTTTTTATCACTATATTTTAACCTTAAATAGACTAAGCAACTAATCAAAGTCGTAGTTTACAGTAGATTAAACCTTCAATTAGAACACTTGTCTGACCTTCTAACAATAAGTAGCCTATAGTTGGAAGCCAAATAATTGAGTATAATAATATGGGAGTCCCAACAAGTAACAACGCTTAGCTAAAGGTGAACCAGTTTGGAGTCATGGCGACCGACTTTAATTGCTAGCATAACTAACCGGAAGTTAACGTTGGCTGTGAGTTAGCTACCTGAACTCGTAAATCCTTCATAACACTTTTGCATTTGGTCACAGAATCAAACACAAACCTTATTTGAAAAAAGCAGGTAGTTTGCAACACTAACCTTATTTCTTTCATGTTCCTCAAGAAATCTTCTGGTAAGGTGTTCCACAGGTGGGTGAACAAAATAATCCGCGGATTAATTTACCGGCGTTTATTAGTTCCCACCTTGCCATTCAAATGTGATGACCGGAAGTGACATACATCGTTGCAAATCTGATCAATACGTCACGTCATTGAAGTAAAAAGTAAACATAAGCGAACAAAAAAAGAACTGTATTTGTTTTGTACTGTATATTGGCAAACAATAATGGAAAATTTAAAAAGGGACAGATATGTAACATGTATGTAAATGTCAACAATAATAAAAGAGAGATATTGGCACAGATTTTTCTCAATCTTGTGTCTACTTTGTATCTCTTTTTAATGTTGCACTTAGAGTCTATTGCTGTTTTGGAGCTTATTTGAGTTTATAATACATGTTTTTCCCTTTTCAGTTATACTGACCATTCAAGTACTTTTACCTTAATGTCTCACTCTATATAGCTTCTAAAAGTCAACGTCAATTCACTTTTCCCAGTTTTCCTTTATTTGGCTCTCAGATTTACACTGGTATTTCTTGGATACCTACTGAAATTTCTATTACTTACAGTGCACACACCTCAGCTATCTCTAACAGTGCACACACCTCAGCTATCTCTAGTCCTTTCTGTTTCAGAGGGACCAGTAACATCAATGTTCATTTAAACATGCTGTGCATGGAGGCTGCACGACAAGGCATCAGGCTGCCACCTAGGTCCAAATGGGTAATGTTTAAGAAGCATGTTTTTGTTAAATTAGGATGCATCATAGTGTTTTCATCTTGTATGAGGTCGGCATTGGGATCCATCTTTTTAGAATCGTGAATAGTATACAGAACAATGTTATGTAAAGTGGGTTTATTTTTCATATTATCTTCTATCAGGTAACATCATGTTGGAAAAACTGAAATAGTTACCACTTGGTGGCACTAGAGCACAAGTAACAGCATCTGACTTCATCCTCTTGAAAAAAACATGTCAATACCAAATGCCACGGCCTAAACCATAGACTTTATATAGCCTAGCCTGCAGTCATTGGCTTAAACAAACGTTTCGGAGATATTTTAACTCTAACACAGTTTTGGCCTAGCATGTCACTTGTATTGTAAATTGCAGTCAGTCAACTCAACAATCTTCTTTGCTCCCCACAGGCCATGACAAACCAATTTGTACTACAAAAATCCCAATGTTACATAACACCATTTTTATGGGGCCAAAACCATCTGTATAAGGTGTTGTATCATACACTACAGAATAAGGATGTTCATACTGCAGGAGAGAGAGAAGGATGTAAGTGGGGAAAGGGACAGTTTATACAGTTCCCAAAGCAGGACAGGTGCCAATGAATAAATAGACAATTCCTGACATGCCGTTTGACAAGGACCGCCTATGGGCTGATGTTCTGCAGGTTGAAGTCCTGTGAGTAGTGCCTCCTTAAATAATCAACAATATAATTTAAAAAATCATGATTTCTAGCTACCTTAATATACACAGGTAAGACACAAACCAAACCAGCATTGCTTAATCTTATCACTCCTGTTGCCTCTCTTTAGTATCCCCTCTCAGAATGGCACAGTGCGAAAGTCTGTTGAATCTGATTATAGTTCCCAGCCTAGTACTGCTCTGTACAGAGAACCCTGCAACCTTTAGGAGTGCACTGTCAGTTTGTCTGTATTGATGGAGACAAATAATGAAGAGTGACATATGGTTTGAAGCTCTGGTGGATTCTGGAGGTCTGCAGGGAGCATCAGTCTGAGGTCACCAGCTGAGCATCTCCAATTGAAATGCCTCAAGGCCAGAGGGAGACGAGAAAAAAGGTGAAGATACAAAAACAACAATTGTTCAATATTAAAAAGTGTGAATTCCCTAGAAAGCAACACAGACTTTGTGGCGATCAATTCCAACTTCCAAAAATGAACAGTACCTGCCGGTATTGTTTTTATCAATAAAGCTTCCAAGACAAAACTGAAAAAGAGTATTTCATAACAGTTCGTTAGCTTGTTTTGTGCAAAGATGCTGACAGTTCTCCCTCTGCGCAATAGATGGCACTGTTGTCCTTATAATGGTTAAACCTGCAATTAAATCAGAAGGTTAGTCAGCATTACTGAGACAAGCGATATCAACAAGTTCAAGATGGATTCAGTTGATTAAATTAAAACATAATACCTGCTGCGCACTCTGGTTTAATGTGGTTACAGGTTGGGTCATTAAAGCTTCAGGGTTCATTAAAGTTTCAGTAGCGATCGCTGACATGTTCATATAATGAGAGAAAGAGTGTCAACACAATGAAGAACTAATGAATACAATTTGTTTGGGACATGGTTGTCGCAGACTGGTGCAGTCAAACTCTACCTGGTAAGATTATGATGCTAAAAGCTGCAGATTTTGTAATGATTCCTGATTCTGTAAGAGCTCAACGCTCTGCTCCACACACCTGAATTTAATACCACAAAAGCCCGGCGTTGTCATCTCAAATGAAGATGCATGAAGCTAACAGGCTTACATCCTGCAGCCACTGTGCCTTCATGTGTTCATGCCGTTATGAAGGATTACCTCGCATTCCCTTTTTTTTTTTATCATGCATGCTATAGGTTCCCGGGTTTTATGAAGAGCAGCAAATGTAAACATGCAGAGTGTTGTGATTGTGTTTGTGAATGATTGGATATTATTCGATCACAGAGGAATAGACGCTGAAAAGGCAGATCAGGGTAATCCTATTTGCTTGAAGATATCTGTGAAGGTAAATCAAAGTGTCAAGACGGCCTTATTATAAATGATTCAGAAAATAGGAGAGAGCATCATAGCAATATGATTTACAAATCACGTGAATATAGAGATGTCCTGAAAGGTAAAAGAAACCTATTTTAAGACTTAAGAATTGTACATTAAATGTTGTTGACACAAGGCCCTGTTAAATCCATGCAGAGCTCATTGCATGAGGTGTATACAGCATATCCAAACTGGCAAACACATGGCTGTAATTGCAAACGTCTGACATTGTTAAAGCTGCTGTTTACAGGTTAGCTGTGAAAATTCACATATCGGACAACAAGGCAGATTTTCTCTCGGGGTTCCAGGTGTACCGTATGAACAGCATGGGGTCGCCTATTGCACAGGAGTGAGTGAAACACTGTTTGCCACCCCTACGGAACGCTCTATCCTGCGTTCCACATCAAAATGAAAAAAAAGAATCTCGTGCACCTGACGGAGCTTTCTGACAGGAGAGCCTTGTCTCATTAAAGGTGACTCATTATCTGCTCTACCTGGTGCGTGTGTGTATTAGTACGTGTTCGCACAACGCTGTGATATGACATTTTCCCTTTGATCATGCATGACAGTAACAGAGGCATGGTGTTTTATCCAAACACGCTGCAAAAGAGAGGCAGGTATTATAAATTGCATTGCCTGTCTGTTCTTACACTTATCCGTACATTTTCTCTAAGCATGTGACAACGGTTTCCTTAAACTTCCCTCCTCTGTATGTTCACAGGCGTGTGTGTGTGTGTGCTCCTGCTGCTCTCACTCCTCTGGTCGTCTGATTTAAATGTGTGGCGGGGGTATTTGAAGCAAAATACCACCTTTTTCATTGAAGTGGCTGTAAGGATGATATTAATTAGCATACTTTCAATGACCATGTGGACTGAGATTATTGTGTGGCTGCTGGGCCGTCTCTTCTATTGTCGCCCCTCTTACAGCCTGTGGATTGCTCATTGACTCACCCAGCAGTACGGTTTCCTAGCAACGCCTCTTGAATGTACTGTACAGTACTTCCCCATCTCATGGGCGCCTTTAATAATCTGCTTTGCCATTTCCATGTAAGCTTTGTTAAAAGATTTATGGCGCATTTGAAACTGCTTCTGTTCTCCCATTGTATGGCGGTTAATGGTGTACATTCATAAGATAAGATGTAGTTAACAGCAGGGCCTTTGTGTGCACGTCTTCATGTGACAAGAGAATTAGCATGATGCAAGAATGTGAGGACCGCAGTTCATACAAAGAGGGGAAACATGCTGACATGTTTTCATAGGTTTGAATGACCTGGACAATTTCATTAAGTGTACCAAACTCAATCTAGTTATAAGCTCTATTAATATCAAGTTTAAGGTTTTAAACACAAAGAGAGAGGACCCATTATTACATAAAGAAAAGGCAAAACAAAGGGCTTACTTTGAGGAGTCCAGGGAATTAAATATCCAACAATAAATCCACAAAGGTACATGGTAACATTTGGTGTAAAATAAACTGCCACAGAGAAAGGGGAAGACAGTATACGCTGGGAGAGTGGGCGTAATCACAGGTGAAAACAATCAGGGCGGGGCACCCAGTCACACAGGCGGGAACAAAAACAGGAAGTACAGTACAGCCACGTGCACAGGAGGAAAGGGTGAATGGGTGTGTCCGAAACCGCATACTATCATACTAATCATACTAACCGTGATGTAAAATTGAGTATGTCATGCATTCCCATCTCATAGTATGCAATTTTGTGTACGCGAGAAATGCCCGGATGTATACTAGATTGGCCCGGATGTTTGAGTGTGGGACGGGAGCTCACTGGTTGTACTCAACCGCCCCAAAATGCATTGCGGCTATTCAGCTTCTACTATGGCGGAGATGGACCGGAGATCAGACCGGACATACGTAAACGATTAAGTCACGTGATACAGAGAAGACGGCTCTGAGTATGATGCCAACGGTCAGGTTAGTAGGCAGTATGCAGTACATACTGTTTGAGTATGTAGTAGGCAGTACGTTAGTATGCGGTTTCGGACACAGCCAATGACAAAATAAAACAGGAACTGGAAACTGGACACTACGGAAGCCCTTAGCGGACATGCATCCATGCATTTTCTTTGCTCAGTTTTCCTGTGAGTTATTTCTGGTCGTTTTCTCGAGATCTCAACTTAGTTATCACGAGATAACGACGCAGCACCACCGTATCGTCAGATGATCAAAACTCGTATCCCCTGTTGCAAAGGCACAAAACAAACAGAAACAGGCTTCACTTACCTCATTAGTGTGGGTTTAACAAACATAACAAACATTATGCACACACACACATTTGTCTTACTCCAATGATTTTTTTAAATGAATCAATTTATACCTTTTCCTTTCCCAAAAATGATCTCTGCTCCCAGACTTACCTTACATCATCCACACTCCCGTCCTGACAGATAGTTCTTATAATAACTGAAGCTAGCTGAATGTATCATCAAAGTGTTACAAAACCCAACAATGCTTTGGCTCAACTCAGGTATATTCAGGTAGAGAAATGCTGCACATTTCAACTAGTTTCTAAATGCACTAGTGTGGGATCACCGGTTCATAAGCGTTCTATAAAAAGCCGGCGTGCACTCGCAGGCTGTGAGCTGAGGCAAAGGTTATCTGTCTGCAGGTGATGAATCCCGGCATTACATGTATTGTTGTTGCCTGAGTCCAGCTGTGAAATTTATGGCCCATATAAAGGCTCCTCATCATGTGGCTGACAGACTGTATATATTCTGCTGGACAGGAGATCATGACTCCTGATGCCTTGTGAAATCGGGCTGAGATCTCGCTCTGAATCATCCTGAAGGGAAGCTGTCTGCATGTGGGCTGGTACGTAGACCTCAAAGCTTCGGCCTTTGGGACGTAAGCCCTAGTGTTTATGCATTTTTATTTTCCAACCCTCAGATCCATTATCTTTGCTTTATGCTGGGTGTTCCGTGCATACATTTATTCAAACACGCTTCCCTGTCCCTCTCTGCACAAACATATTCTGCAGGGTTTTGTATTATCAGCTGCTCCAGTCTAACTAACTCAACATGTATAAATATTAGCCTCCACAGCCTCTCAGCATGCAGCAGGGAGCCTCTCAGGAGCGAAACATGTTTCCCCGCATCTAGTTCACCTTCCTGCTCGTCCACCTTTTCACCATGTTTTGTTTTATTCATGTTCCACGTTGAACTCCCCTCTCCCATCATCCACGGCTAACCCGGACCGCCGATTGCCGCTTGACTGCGGCATCCAAACATCCGTGTGCCGGGCCCGGAGTTAGCTTCCTCTAATTCTGTTTCACTTCTCTTTGTATTCTCTCTCTCTGTCTCTTTCTCTTCACCTGTTTCCGTCCACTGCTTTTCCCCCGAGGAAAGGAAGATGTTGTCTCCCATCTGGCTGACTTCACAGCAGACTGACAGTCTGTTGCAGTCCTCTTGTGACTCCCTGCCGCACAGTGTTCAGCCCACTGCCAGAAGCCCCGCTGAATTAATCCAGGCATGTTTCTGCTAATGCAACGTGCAGACATCTAGTTAAACTTGAGTTGATTCTACTTTGTCGTATTAGAGAAAAGATCCTTCTTTATCCCAGTAAAGGTAAAACACACCACATTTTCTGTCTGTATTAAAAAGGACTATTTTATGAAGTGTCTGGGATGTTAAAAAAAGAAGTTTTTTCTCCTTTGAATCGACAGTCATCTTGCAAGCTTAATCGCTCTTTAGCGTCGGTGGCTGCAGGGAAGAAATGTGACACCGATAACACCACTGAGATTAGATTCTTTTCAAATCTGTGCCTATATTTAATTTGTTTAGACCCCCTCGACATCACATTTGGAGGCACAGTTTTAAAAGAGTTTTTGTAATCCTGTAACTAATGTGCAAATTGCTTCGGGCACTGGTAAATGATGACACTAAAAGTAAAGGATTGTAAAAGGAGACATCTTTGAGGGTAGATTCTCTTTCTCATATATCAGCAGTTACAGTAGTACATTGCAGTGTAGCCCAGTATTATGTCCTGATTAAACCATTTCCTGGACCTCGTGTTAATGAGCCACCTCAGCTGTCCACTGTGGTTACTTTCAAGGCCATGTGCTTCTCTTTGGGTGAGGATAAAATGAAACGAGTAAAGCGTGAGTCAGCAGCGAGGATCCGCAGCGAGGTGATTAAAGGTAGCGGCGGAGGCTCTTTCTGGGAGCAAAAGATTAAGACGATGCCACTCTCTCATCTTCCTCAAAGCCAGTGCCATTTGATGTGGCCCCTACAGGCCGCTCATCGGCAGCCAACGTTTCCTCGGCAGGCGGATCACAAACGGAGAAACACACATATTCAAATATGTTTTGATATGAGTGGCTATCATTAGGCGATAAATTGAAAGATTGGCTTGGCACATCACAGAGTGCATTTGAAATTCTTCCCGCTGAGGATTTGGCGACAGAGAGGATTTTCTGTGTCCAGAGCCAAACATTTGCAAATATAGTATAAAGTGGCAGAGTTCCTCTGACACTAGTGTATCACATATTTATGTAATACTGCATCCATTACTACAGCAACAGTAAAAGCAGAAAGCATGTAATTAGAGCTGAAGCATTTTGATAAATCACTAAGAGGATTGAGATATAACTGATTGGCAGCAACTTGTGCATCCATCACTTTAGTCATATAGCAAGCAGCAGGTTCATTTTAAATGGGACCATTTAAAGGTTTTAATTTTCTGTGGCATTAACAAAGTTTATTCTTTTCTCTTTTTAAACATGATCACTTTATTCCTTGAACACTGAGACTTGACATTTATATATTTACAGATATATTTACAGTAAATATACAGAGTGTTCCAACAAATCCCGAAAAAAACAATGCATGCATCATGCAGTGACCCTGCACAAGGCAGCAAATAAAGTCAGTCAAAAAGTTTAGTTATGTAAAGTTATGAATCTGATTCATTTAAAATCCATGACCTCTTCTCAGGCTGCACGGTGGTGCAGTGGTTAGTGATGTTGCCTCACAGCTAAAAGGTTCCTGGTTCGAGTCCCGGTTCAGACAAAGTGGGCCTCCGGCTTCCTCCCACAGTCTAAAGACATGCTCGTTAGGTTCATTGGTGAATCTAAAATTGCCTGTAGGTGTGAATGTGAGTGTGAAAGGTTGTCTGACTATATGACTGGGTTGCACCAGGAGTTGGAGCATTGGTGGCACTGCTGCATTTCTTTCACTACCATGTCTGACAGTTGGTCCAATCTTCCTGTTCAGCTTGATAACAGTTTCCTTTGTGAAGCGGTAACTCGATTGAAATTCAGCAGTATCGTGAAACTCAATTGGGTTGAATCTGTCCCTCAATTTCCTTCTGAGGAACTTATCCTCAATCCACCTCAAAAAAGCAGCCGTTTTAGAAGTTCAACCTCCTCATGTGTAAGTTTAGAGTTAATACTGGATCACTTTTTAATTTGGAGTTTAAAGGTTTGGTGCAACAGAATTAAATGTAGGTTAAACTGAGGTTTAAAGACAGGTTTAAATGTAATCTCTCTTCATTTTAAGATAGTTTTATAGTTTGGTGCAACATCATTTTAAGTTAAATCGTGATTTTATCAAGTTTAAAAATGAATCCTTGTTGGTGTAACCCAGCCTGTGTGTCAGCCCTGTGATTGACTGCCAATCAGTCAAGAGTGTACCCCGCCTCTCGCCCAATGACAGCTGGGATAGGCTCCAGCCCCCCCACGACCCTAAACAGGATAAGCGATATAGATGATGGATGGATCGACCTGTTCTCAATGTAAAATCTACGGGCTGAGCAGGAGAAACACTGCTGCATATATTCAGTAATGCATACAGTGGAACTAAAGCAAGAATCATCTTTGTGTCCAGTGTTCAGGTCTTTATAATGCATGTTCTTACACAACAAAATGAACGCATAAAAAGAAAGTTTCAGTGCAGTATGAAAAGTTAGGATGATGTCTCTTATTCCTGTCAGGTAAAAGTTTGGTTCAATCTGAAGTAAATAAACAAATAAAGACGTGCAAGAAATGTTCACGGCAGGGGCAGTACACTGACATAATAGTCTCTTTTTCGGGGACTGCTTTAGCTCAGAGTTTAAATCGTTGGCCTGTATATGAAGGATACACCTCCATATACACACCAGGATACATAACTACACCTATAATCATCTAACTTACACCCAGTCATCCTATTCAGCTCTGTTTGTCTCTGATTCTTTGACCCACCCTCTCTACCTTTCTTCTCATCCATTAACTGCTACTTCCTCATCCCTTCCTATTCAACTCGGTGCTTGCGTTTGCCACGTCTCTGTCCAATTCTAGGCACGGTCTGGTCCCTCAGTGCAACCCCCCTGACCAGCCTCACAGACGGCATCCCCACCACCTCCACCGCCTCCTCTCACCATGCAGAACATTCCTGAAGTGACGTTAAATATTTGAACGCATATTGTTGTGGCGCGGTCCTTGCTGTGAAGACAAAAGCGATTTTACGATGTTGCCTTTCATGTCCTTTGAGAAAAATCTGAATTTTTTAATTACACTTTGAGCGAGATTACAAGTTTTGCTTAAATCACTCCGACCCACAAAAACTTTGCTTAAGCTTCTGGCGTTTCCCTCTTGACTCGTGCTCGCTTTATCTTTAATGCACACAGTTCCAGGGGTGACAGGCCTAAAGGACTTAAAATTCATAATCCTGCTGTTGGAAGCTTTCTTCCCTGGATGGCGATAATTTGTCAGAGGAAGGTCAGAGCCTCTCCAGAAGCAGCTTCTCCAGACAGCTTGTTTGTGAAATTCTGTCCACTGTTTGATTTACGATCATGAGATCTGTGCGTACGGTTACAGTTTGTGCGTGGGCGTATGTGTTGATGTGCATGTTTCATATTGTATGAGTGAATGTGGCTTCCATATGTCGCTCATATATTTCTCAGGGGGATAATCACATTAGAGTGAGTCACATTTGACCTCCCTGCAGAGGATTTAAATAGATCATAAATACGTCTGCACTGTGGTCAAATTACGGATATGTGTCTAATATGTTACATTTATGTCTTATAATGAGATTTAGATGGAAACTAGAGGAATCATAATGGCCTTTAATTTATGTAATATATTTCAGAAGGACAATTATTCACGGTCATTCTCGATTTTAGAGGCGATGGAGCAAATGATGCAGATAAAAGGTTGTTTTGAAGGCATTCACAGAGCCAAGGTCTCCCTCCGCCATCGCTGCTTCCCTGATGTGGACTGGGCCATTGTACTGTACATAGATGATGCCATTAGCACAGATACATTAAACATGAGGCAGGCGCTAAAATGGAACAGATGGTAAGCATATTTTGAGCTGGGCCAGAATTAATAATCCCCCCCTCCCCCCAACTGATGACACAGCAACGCCAACAACAGCTTTGAAAAGTAGTTGTGAGGGAAGTTTGTCGTCTCGTGTCACAAACCTTTGATTGGCACATTTTTGGAGACGTTTTTTTGACAGCTTTAAAATGCAAAAACATGTGAAAGAAGTGTAAAAAAATCACACTCTTGTTCTTTAATTGAATCCCCTACGTTTGCACTCCCCTCACTGTGCTGATCTTTAGTTTCCTTTTGTAAACACTTTGCCGCTGCTGCTGCTGCTGCTGCTGTGTGTGACATTCTGCTTTTACAGCAGCTTAGCTCTCCAGGTTCAGACGCTGGATGTTTGTCCTTGAGGGGACAGTTGCCCTCAGACCTACCTGTCAGTTTCAATAAGAGGTGGCAGAGCATTTTTCGGTACATTTCCTGGAAGCACTCGGTGTGGAATCCATTTTGGAAAAGTAATACACCTTAATAGATTTCTTTTCTTCGAGTGTTTTTGTAAAAGCCGCATATATTTTTCCGCCACAGAGTCGGTGACACGGTCAAGCACGTTATTTTTTCTCACAGGTTTTTGCCGCTCCTCGGGTCACTTACAAATCAGGGTGCGACCTTCTACTGTCAAGCTAAAAAGCTCCACACTGTCTGCAAATTACGTTTTAGCTCCATGGCCCTGCAGCGCCTCTGCTTTTATTGTGAAAGTCTTTCTCGCTTCCTTTTCTTCTTCCTCACTGATGATAGGCTTTGACATTTGATGATAAGGCAACACAGGCGAACCTCCGCAGTCATTAGTCCTCCAGCCTGGGAATATTTTTCACAGTAAAGTTTTGTTTGACTGCATTATGCATTACAGTTGCTGAATGATTTATTCCATCTGACAAGTAGCCCATAATTGAATATAGCCTTCAAACGCGATGCTGTGAAAGCTATCACACTCACCCACGTTCGACTCGGTTGCCTGCAGGAAGCCTACTCCACATTCAGGCCCAATTAAGATTGTTCCTGTGTGTTATTACTTTCAGTGCAACTCTCTCGTAATGAAAGGCGGGGAAGATGGGGGGGAAAGGGAAGGAGGGTCGAATGTAAGTGTGAGTAAAAACCAATTAGGTGGAGTTTTAATGCGGTAACACTCCACGTAAGAGTTGTTTGTTAATGGACGGGCACGCCAATCACTCAGCTGTCTGGACTTGAAGTGTTTGTCCCCGTTGTGTACTTATGATCTTACTCACTCTGACTCTGACTGTGGAAAAGAAACATTTGACTAATTAAACCAGGAGATTATTGCTGTATTTAAGTAACGCAACACTTTTAAAGTCAATCTAAAACACTTCAATCCTCAAACAATCAGTAACCTCGTCTCAAGTGTGACCTCACCTTCCTCCTCTTATCTCTATCTTCATTAACCTCACCCCTGTCACCTATTGATCTCCTCTCCTTCAAAATAACAGCCCGGAAAGAAAATTAAGTGTGCTTTTGTGCCAACATGACCCCGACAACAAAAGTAAGACAGAGAGGAGGGGGGACATGAAACAACGCTTCATTCATCCTGCAACATTTAGTCCAATCAGCTCCCTGAGGCTGAACGCCGACAGGAGGCCGGGCTCCTGCCGTGAAGGAAAGTGGGGGATGTAAGCCTGCTCTATTTTTCTATAGCATGAAAAATGCATGTGGGTGAAGTGCATTATGAATTACATGCAGGGTTTAACAAATCCATGGAGCTATAAAGACATGGCTGTTGAGCTGCACAGTTTACTGACTGGCCGGCGTCTTTATTGTGAAGCTGGATTCTTAATGGACGAGAGAATCAGTTTTTATGCCCTGAAATTGATTTTTCTTTATTGATTTTTGACACTTTATTCTTCCTTCTGTGTTTTAATTTTTTAATCTTTCAAAATTGTATCAATTTTGGCCAGTTTGGTCCCTTTATGAAGCCCTTTGATGCATGTTTGAGTTTAAAAATGTGTCCTATAATGTTATACGTTCAAAATCTTCCATAGCAATTATATATATTAGTGTGTTTGTGTTATGTTGATACACGTCGGCACACTTCCTGACAACTAAAGGTGCATTTATCTGTAGTAACTTCAGAGTGTGTTAAAGAAATGGGCATACAATTCAGCTGTAATTGCAGACTACTACGTGTGCCAAGTGTTTGTGTACAATGAGTTTTTTGGCAGCATGTAAACACCTAAATACCTGGGGAAGAGTCCAACACTGTTTACAACCTGGGTACAGTAACAAATGGAACACAGTGTGAGTGTGTGGCCTCCTGAAATATTCATCCCTCTGCCACAGCAGAGACTGAAACGGCTGCGAAAAAGACAATGATGAAGTGAATGACCAACAGCGGGAGAGAGAGACTTTGCCCAGCCAAGTGAAACCACCCCTGAATCTACTATCACTTCTGCTCCTGCTGCTAAGAAATACATCGAGAAGTCAGGAGTCCAAGCCTCCCTCCTATAGAGAAGAGACAGTACATAAAACGCATCTATATTTAAATTAAAGCACGTTAAGTCCCGGCAACATGCGGATGCAGTGTGTTCAGGATGCAGTTGCTAGGTAACAAGTGCTTCAGGGGGAAACCCTCATTATGAAGTATTTTAAACGCGTCATTAATTGCTAATTTGGAGGTAGAAGTATTTGAGTACTTATCTTAAATACTTTTACCCACGTCAGGAACAGCTTATGTGCGTTTCTCACATTTTCACAAGCACTGCTCTGTAAATATGAGATTTTACACGACAGGTGTGTACGGAAAGCAAGAAGGGACACTGCGTTACGCTGTAGCATGCACTGTAGGCCCATGTCACGAATGCAGGAGGAAAAGAGGCACACAGTTTTGTACAATCTCTCTCATAGCTCCACACTTATCAAACAGTTGCCTCCACAGCCCGAGCCGAGGATGCAGCCGAGAATCCGCCGCCCTCGTCTGAACAGGCTTATTTTTAGCATGCATGGATTGTGAGAGAGCACTTGTTTTATTTCAGTCCTGCTGGCTCTGCCTGAAGCACCACAATTATTTGGTGCCCTTCGAGTATGCAGAGTCATTTTCCTCGAGCGTACATCCAACACATGGGTGAACAAAAGGTGGCAGGATTTATGAAGGTTCACTGCAGCTCGCAGAAGCATTTTTTTCCATGGATGAGCCTGTTTTTTTTTTTGCTCTTTCTGTAATATGACATCAGTGAGTTAATGATGGGGGGATTAGTCATAAGTAGAATTGACTATTTCACAAATAAACGTGTATTATTATTATTTTGATCCATTTTTTTTGGCTTAAATGCAAAATCATTACACAACACAGTCTTGCAAGAATTAAATTACACCATAAATCATTATGCAGAGCTGGATTACTCTAATAATGATTTCATTTTCTAACAAGGATAAAATTTTCAACTTGTACCCGGAGTAAAAAATAGATCTTGCTCTATCCACTACATTTTAGTCAGAGGGAGGGCGACAGTTGCAAACTGATCTTAAAGCAAACATGAAATGGAAGCGAGTAGATAAAGCGGGCATCAGGCAAACAGGCTCATCACTCTAGAGAGAGAGAGAGAGAGAGAGAGAGAGAGAGTGGGCTCGGTGTGATGTGTCCTCCTCAGCTCCTTTTTCCCTGCGCTGTTGGCGACTAAAGCAGAGAGAGAGATTTTGACTCAGGTGCAAACTGAGCTGTTTTGCAGACGCCCACACCAGCCCCGTTATCTTACAAATACAATACACCAGAGACAAGGCATCTGTTGTGGCTGTGTGTGTGTGTGTGTGTGTGTGGGTGTGAGGACCTAGAAGTATGCAGCGATGCGTTTGTGTGTCTGTGTGGATGTTTAAAACGATGGAAGACAAACAGAGGATGAATTTTTTAGCATCACTTGTCCTTTGCACCTTTTTGTTACCTTTTTAAAAACAAACCTCCGACATAACACTGTGAAAAATAGGTTTTTAAAAAAAGGGAGGAGTGATCCCTCGTCTCTGTGGCAGCTGTTTCAAACACTATATTATCAGAGCTATTTGTATAGCCAGGAGAGGAGCTGAGGGATAAAGAGGGGAAGTGCTAATGTAAAACAAGTCATGACAGAATCTGACAAGAGACAGAAATATCCCCTCTTCCCCCCCTCTGGTGTTCTCTTTTACACTCGCTCAACCATCTTAATCTCCCCCTTAATATCATCCCTTCCAGACTCAACTTTGATCACTGTCATTCTGCTAACTTACAGGATTGGATGGATTGAGACAAATGCATTATTCATCCCACACACCAATTTGAGTCTCCTCTGCTGTCTGTAATGCACTTCTCTCATCTTGCTGTCAGTTTTCCCTTTTGTTTCGTTCGCTCGGTCGTACTGATCTTTGGGGATCTGTAATGGACTGCAGAAGTTTAAACAGAAGGAATTACACCATTATCACATAAAGGGAGAATGTAAAAATAATAAATTAGAATTTTAGATACCATAATGAAATGTATTGGGTAGATTGCAGTTGAAAGATGTCCTTGTACATTGAAATTTCTTTATTTCATTCCAACAAGTAGCGTCCTTATAGCAATGTGCCTTCAGTTTATGTTCAGTGTGAAAAACAATGTTGACCGACAACTGTTATACTCTACCGCCCTCATGTTTGTTTCATAGTACAGATATTGTCTAACCATCATCGTCGCCTTGAGCTGCGCTGAGCACCAAGCTTCCCGACTCAACCTGCTCCTCAGTAAATCACGCACAGCTCAGCCCGGGAGTCGGGACGCGCTGCAATAAAAACCGAATTGGAAATCACTACAGAGGCCTTGAAAATTTGATTCACTCTCTAGTGAGATGGACTAAAGTCTAATCTGAAGAGTTGGAGGAGATCAGCATTTAAAAAGCCCTCGACAAACCGAAATATGTCGAAGTGACAAAATCTGAGTGTCAGTCCAACAAGGTTACATTTATACCCAACAGCCTGCTCGTACTGACAGCTGACTCAATATTATAGATCGTTCAATGTCTTATGAAACACAAAGAATGACAATAAGTGTTTCTGTGGTTTTGATAGGGGAAAGAGAAATTTGTGATTGAAAAGAAAAGGGAGTAGCATGAAAAAAAACATTAGCTAGCATTCTGAAATTCTTGGGGCAGATTTACCACTTTAAACTAGTCATTTTGAAACAATTGGTCATTCAATACACCCACAACAGAAAATTGCAGGTCTCTTACTTCTAACCTACAATCTTTCTCAATTTAAACAGCTGTCGCTAGCAGATAGTATCAGTTACAGCTAGCCAGGTTTTTTAATGAGACATTAGGCTGACCTGGCTCGTACTGACAGATGACTCAATATTATTGATCTGCTGGAGTTCAGGCTATGTTATAAAACACAAAGAACAATAAGTGTTTCTGTGGTTTTGATAGGGGAAAGAGCAATAACTGAAAGGGATGGGGAGTAGCATGAAAAACAACATTAGCTAGCATTCTCACAGCCTACTTGTGTTAGTTATAATACTTGGGGCAGTTTTACCACTTCAAACTACATCACTCAATACAGACAAGAAAGAGAAAAAGCAGGCTTCTGACTTCTAGCCTACAGTCTTTGTCAACTAAAACGGTAGCTGTCACTAGCAGATAGTATCAGTTATAGCTAGCTAGCTACTTAAGCTAGCATTTGCTTTATTGTTGTTGTAAATTAACTCGACTCTTGCTAATACGTTGCTGACTGACTCATCTAAAAACTATAACCTTGTAACAGGTTCTTTAAAAGGACATTATACCAAAAGAATGAGGCTAAGGTCCTAGTATACTCCAACAGGTGTTCGCCGATATTTTTGTTTCTCTGCTTCGTACATCCACTTTATGCAGTGATGTACAGTGGTGAAAATGGAGGCACATTTTGAATTTATTCTCTGTCAAGCTTTTTTTTCTTCTTTACATATAATAAAAAATATTTTTTTTAAAATGCTGTCACTTTTAATTTGTAAAACACTTCATGAATGGCTCCCAGGAAAACTGTTCGAAAGTGTACATGCTGATCCTCACGTGTGGAGTTTCAATATGTGATAAAACACAAAGAATGATGAAGTGTTTATGTGGTTTTGATAGGGCAAAGAAGGAATTTCTAAATGAATGAGGTAGGGAGCAGCATAAAAAAACATTAGCTAGCATTCTTACATGCATATGTAATTTTAGGGGCAGATTTACCACTTTAAACTAGTCATTTTGAAATAATTGGTCATTCAATACAGCCACAAAAGAAAAAAGCAGGCTTTTCACTTCTAGCCTACGATCTTTGTCAACTAAAACGGCAGACGCTATATACTATCCCTATAGCTAGCTAGCTACTTAAGCTAGCATTTGCTTTATTGTTGTTGTTAATTGGCACATCTCTTGCTAATTTTTGGCCTAGCCTACTGACTCATTTAAAAACTAGAACCTGCTAACAGGTTCTTTAATAAGACATTATGCTAAAAGACGGAGGCTAATCGTGCTAGCATACTCCAACAGGCGTTAAACAGCTTCAAACACTTTTTTAAACACTTTTTAATTTTGGCAGACATGATACGTACTAGTACTTTGTGAGCATAAACCACCTTAAAAGCTAATAAGTCAGTGTCCTTGTAACATCATGGTCCATAGAAGACCTCAAACTAAAGTAACAGCATTGTTTTGTTTGCACTGTAGGCTAGCTAGTTAGCCCTTTTTTATATAACGTTGTCCTGTTGTTTCACATTACTATAACATTATCCTGGTTGGTTGATTAGCTTAAAATCTTTGATATCCAGAGAGATACTGATATGCTTTGTGTTTGTATTTTCAAAGAGTGTGTACTTTTAGAGGAGAAAAGGCTTTTGGGATGAGGACTGTTGGGGCACAACGTTATCTAATGGAGTATGAACTTCCCCAAGTCAAATAGAGCAGAACCAGCTGAACACAGCCTCAGACGTTAGTAATGGAGAGACATAAACAAAAGGGACCACCATCCAAACTCTGCATACCCCCATGAGCACTGCTTTAACGTTAAAAGAAGTGCAAAGATTGACAGGCTGTACCATTAAACCAACAGGACAATAACTGTTCATACATTTGCAATCGGTATACTCGCTGTACTCACATATTGTAGTACATTTTTGACTTTTTTTTTGTTACCAGCCACTTGAGTGTTTGTAATTAGATTATTGAAGCTAGATCCCATAAAAAAGGCATATTTCCCTTTGTAAATTGTATGTTCAGACACATTTATACTGGTAGACAAGGCTTTTTTTCACTTGGGAAAGACAGTGAATCACTCTAATGGTGGAAGGACAGTTGTCCTTTTTAACAGTTTGCCATGCAGCGCAAAGTCACAAACAGTTCGCTCTTATGTTGCACCATTCTTCATATGTGATGTGTCATGTTTCATCCCATCTTGACGCTGACACATAGTGATGTGGCACGAGAAGCGAGAGGAGTGTTTAAATAGCCAGTCAGCACAGCATATTTATTTTTGAATGTTCAATAAGGTTACACTCTCAATGTTTTGCAGTGTTCTAACTTGGAGAACGGTTTCTCTTGAGGTAAGTAGATTTGACTGTGGTGTACTTAGGGGAAACATTTGGATTCAATAGAGCTTACGAAGGGAAATATAAAATGCTGCTATGTCAGTGCAAAACTGTGTCTCGTTTGTCCTGCAAGCATTGGCAGCTGTTTTCTTTGCCATAGGCTGAGTCTGTGACAGATTATTTGTCAGGAAACCTGATAACAGAAAGAATCAAAACATCTCTTGAAGAATTACATTTCTTTTGGACAGTAAACAAGATTCTTTAGTCTGACTAACCCTCTTCTTGCCTCCTACTAAAATCCTCCCACCTTTTCCAAACACACTTGAGTCAATTATTTTTGTATTGAATGCTATTTCTGTGGAGAGGCAATAATGGCACTGCTGGAGAGACCGCACATGACAATAAAAAAAAACATAAAGCAAAGATCTCCGTGACTAAAGGAAAATGTTTTCTGTCAATGCAGGCGGCCTTAAGCGATTGTACCCCATCTCCAATGAGTCAGAGGATAATGCCATTATCAGATGCGATATTCTGATCCATCCCATGGGTTTATTTTACATTTCAGAATAAAAGCTGGGTTATCTTGTGGAAAAGAGAGAATTAACCAACTGGCTGTGATACCTACAGTCGTACCTTTGACTTCATCTCCACAAGTCCTTCAAGGTATCTCTTGAAATACAGTTATTATTTGCACAGTGTGTTTGACAGCAACAAAGAGTATACTGTGAAGTATGAACAGCAGCAGTGATTACACAGGGTATGATCAAAACAATAAAAACGCCAGAAGAAAAGACTTCTCGCAGTGACACCAGCTCACTGTCTTGTGGGATCCTTCATCTGACACAGTTTTGGTCCAGATTTAAAATTAGATCGCATCACTTTACACTTGTTGTCAATAAGGCATGGTAATTGTATAACATATCAAGAGCAATTCATTGTCAGTGTTGAATATTTGGTGTTTTTTAAAATGGTCTGCTGACTGTATATTTATTTTAAAAGGGTACAATCGTCTGCATCTGTGCCCCTGAGATTTTTGATGGGGTTTCTTTCCAGTTATCTACTGCAGCATATGGTTAGCATACAAATTTGGAGTGATCATTAACTTTAAGTGATCATTTCTGTTCCAGCTCAATAATTAGGCTATTTAACTTGTGCTCAGAGACATTAACAAAGACATAATTTCCTTAAAATAACAGTTGTTGTGGAAATTATGGTATGAATTGTAGCGCCATTGTTGCTTCCAACAAAAAACTGTACACATTTAACTTGAATAGGAGATTGTTAGCATGCTCATATCTGTACGGTAAACATGACGCTTTAGCTAGCAGCTAGTTAGCTCAGCTACGCTTCAACTGTCAAGACATTCATGCATAAACAGCTAGCTTGGCTTTGTCCAACCTATCAGTATGTCTTAAGCACATTAATAAACACTTTAAAGCTAAAAAAAAGAATAAACAAATTGCCAGCTACGGCTAGCTAGCTCCCATCTTTATGCTAGGCAAAGCTAACCAGCTGCTGGCTGTAGCTTCCTGTCTAACACAGAGCTATGAAAGTGGTATTAATCTACTAATGTAAAAATGTATTTATTTCCTTATATGTTTACAGTACTGACTAAGTATAGAGTTCATCGAGCTCCCTGCAAAAATGCTAAATGTAGGCTATAACTTAACTTCTTTAAGCTCAACAGTCAAAGCTGTTATCTGCTGTGCACATTGATTTATGCTAAGCTTTGGCCAAAGACTAGACTTGATATACAGCGGCAGATCTGAGTTACGAGTGTTTTTGGCCTCCCATCATTTTCACCACCCTGTGTCATAAGTACTTATAACATTTTATGGATTCGAAAGGGGTAAAGCATGCATTAAATCTAGTCAAAGTAGCGAGATGCTAAACAGGTATGTAAGATCTTTATTCCTGAAGAGATTGGGTATCATACAATGTCTTTGATGCATTTAGATAAAACCAGATTTCATGGCATGGATTCAGTAAACAGAATGAGTATGGGGCTGTGGTTAACCCTGTGGCTATATAAAGATTATATTCATTATAGTATTATTGCTTTCATCACAGAGGAGGGAGATTATGGGCCCTTAAGACAAAGGTTATGATTTCCTTACAGGCCCACCTCTAAATCTAACCAGTAACACCTAAGTTGAAATTCTAATGGAGTGTTTTGTGTTACTACAAAGGCCTACTGTAGATTAAGTTGGTTTTATTATGACATAAAGTGATTGCACAGTACTGAGCTACTGCCCTAAGCAGTTCATTAATGACAAAGTGTCTATAAATGCTTTCTAATATCACAGGGTATAATAGAATGGTTCTTTGTGCTTATCAAGTACAAGTATTGACGCTTTCAACTTAAGTGTTACTTTAATAAGCAAGTGAAAATTGTGTAGCATTGTGCCCAGTTCAGACAGCTCATATGATGCCAATAATGCATTCTCGGATATAAAAATGCATCATGTAGCAACATATTTGATCAACTAATAAAGTCATAAAGTCGCACATGGTAAAATAGTCTATATATGAAATACCAAAAACCCAGCTGTGAACAAACGTGAAAATGGAAACAAGGTAATATAGTTAAGGCTAAACATCTTTGTCTATTACCTTTGTATAGCTAAGTCAATAAGAGGAGCATGCAATCAACAGAACATTGCCACAATTTTACATTAAACAACAAAAGCAATCAACTCAAAACAAATGTATGTGCCTTTCGTCACCACAAATTAGAACCGTGTAATGTAGGTTTTCCACGTCGTAAATCATATGGCTTTGTGCGATTTCTCACTGTCAGTAAATTCACTAATGAAGTTGTTTTTTTTGTAAAATAATATATCAATAAATGTCATGCCAGAAATTATTGAGATTCTGCTCTACATGCGCTGTTTCTTACATGCCAGATTGTGCTAAATTGTACATCATCCTAAAAAAAATATCAGAGGTCTTTCGCCATAGCATGTATACACTTACAGCCAGGGACAAATGTGCTCAATTCCATCACCCTACTTTATATAAGGTATTTGTGCACATATTCTACATTTCTTTTAATATAAGAATATTGTCCATTAATAAAGGGGGAATCGTACAAGGGAAATAAGGGTGGATGGCATTAGTTAAAATATGTCGCCTGCTTTATGTAAAGCGATCTGAATTCATCTTTCTGAGTTTGGGGGGCAGGTGTCCGTCCATCCTGCCGCCTCCCCCACCAGCCAGCCGCTGCAGCTTGGGAGGTAAGTCCGCCACCGACTTACTCATGGGCTCTGAGCAGATCTTGGAGGCCTTGCCCTGCTTATCATCAGAGACCCCGGGAACAGAGCTGATTCGCTGCAGCTTCATGGGCAGGTCTCCAAAGCTGTAAGTCATCTCTGAGGTGGTGGAGCTCATCCGTAGCAGCTTCTTGGGCAGCCCGTCCCGCCCTGTGATCTTCTGGAGCTTGGTGGGCAGCTTGGTGGTGCTGTCATTGTCCTCCAGGGTCTCCAGGCAGTCCAGGGAGCTGTTCTTCTCCCCGCTGTTGCACAGGGACGGAGCCATGAGGGGCGAGGAGAGCAGCAGGGCCTCCTCCTGCTCCTTCACGCTGTACGGAGGGGTGGGCACCTCGAACGTGGCGTGGAACTGAGAGTAGTCCACCTTAAAGAAGCCTTCCTCCAGGGAGATAACCGGGAAGAAGCGGTGTCCCCACAGGACCTCGTCCTCCGTATACGACGTCCTCGCTTGGCAGGTCATCCCTGTGGAAGAGACAAAAACAGATGATGAATTACTTCCACAAATTCCTTTAGAGGCTTCAAAAATTATGATAAATAAGGCCTTTGTCTTTCAGACGCTCAACACACGAGAGGCCAACATTTAACATGAGATGTTTCATGACTCCAGCTTTAAACAACAGAGCTCTGATTTAATTACGTGCTTGGCTCTGTTCCATCAACAAGACCGTATTCATCAGGATTCTTGCAATTTTTGGATCACAGAGTCAACAATAATGCAAACAAAAGTGCCTCAGTGAATGAGTACTTACTGTATTACAGAGCCAGCTGCCTAAATAAAAAGCTTAATGGATTTTTCAGCTTCCAAACGTGATGTTTAGGAGTCATTTCCAGCCTAACTTGAAAAGTAATTAGAAGTACGGCTGCGTTATTTGCTGTGTTTGTTTGGCTAATTATTTAATCATAAAAGGCCTGATTCATTCTATAATTACTGTTCATAAAGAACTAGTCATATATATTGACTGAGTTAACACAGTTTGACATCTACTCAGTTTGTGTTTTGTTTACTTGCGGCTCAACAGGAATGCACAAAACAGACTAAAATAGCCCACAAAAGATGAACAGCTTTAATATTTGATGCATTTTCAGAAGGAAAAAGTAACGCCGCCTTCACATCTAGGTCTACTTCACATCAACTCTCATGCTACTTAGCAGTGCAGTCAACATCTTAAGCTTAGCTAGTAGCTACAAAAGATAGAGGATTAAGATAATCAAATTTCTGGACAGGCAGACCCAGAGGAGACACGGCTGCAGGCGAAGACTTCAGGAGGTCTAACTCGCGGTGAAATGTCTCTGAAGCTTTCTGACACAATAAAAGGAATCCAATTTAATCCATAACACAAAGAAACAACACAAAGCATTTGTTACATAACTGGGTTCAGCTTGAGAGAATGAGCGTGACAATTTAGTTTAAAGCGTTCAATTGTGTCATTTTAGAGATGACAAATTAAACAAAATACGCTGTTCAGTTTGGGTTTAGTGCGAATGTGCGACCATGCTGTGCAAATTCAGCACGAGATACCAGATTATAATGAATTTAGAATAAAACGTACCTCGCAGCCGACTCTGAATTAAACCCCTTCTTAAATATTCCCCTCGTGTCCTCGGAAACAAATTAATGCAATTAGGAAAGTCACGACGTTTGAATTACTGATCAACAACTTTTCTTTGCACGCAGAGTTATTGGATGCTTATTAGTGATTATCCGTCACCATTATTCAGCAGCTGCTTTAAATTATACTACTGCTTACAGCAAAGGCCTGTCATTCTGAGCACAGTGCACATTCTGCTGAAAAAAAACCAGACTGAAATTAAGCGTGGCAAATCTATAATTAGGTTTAAATCCAAAACAAATTCTAAATTGGTGATATTGGCCCAAAACGCTCTTATTTTAGCACAGTCGAATGGCTGGGGGCACTCGTGCCAAGACTTGTTGAAATCCATTAGGAAATCAGCGGCTGCAGAACGTTATTATCACATGTTTTAATTACCAGCTTAATATTGTTCGAGCAGAGACAGCCGGGCCCAAACTCTGAGCGCTTTCACTCACACGAGACGGCGCGGCCCGATCGCGAGGACGTCACCGCTGAAACTGGAGGAATCTGCCCGATTCCCAAGGTCGTAAAAATAATTCAGTGATAACAGCTCTGTACACAATGGCAGATGTGCAGGAGAGTGAACATCGAGTGCGTTCGGGGTATTCAAAGTATTACTTCTGCACTGTCGCTTCAGAGCCCCAGAGCCTTTCGGGCATATGGAAGTGTGCTGCGGTGAATAAAGCGGGCGATGCTAATGAGGAGTTTCAGGCCGAAGCGATTGAGAGTTAAGTGTGAATGGAAAGATTAGTGCATTGTGAGACCTTTAAGATGCCTAAAGCCAGAACAGAGTCAGCATTTGATCATCGGCAGGCTGAGGAAACTGTGGAGCTTTCTTACAGCTGTTAATCAGCTGCTTTTCTTTACAGCGAATGTTAACCGGACTATAGAATCAACAGCAGCTTTCTAGGCAGGTTGGAAGAAAAGGGATGAAAGTGTGCTTGAAGCAAAAGGTTGCTACTGTAATATACAACACACTTACAGCTTTGTGTTTCATCTATTAATAATGCTCTATTGTTCCTGCAGATGTTGGATGAGTTACTGTTCGACCTCTGTCTCTGGACGCACATGAACCCTGCAGGCCCGGGGCTGAATCACAGCTCCCCTCCTGCAGAGCCCACACGATCTAACCAAGTGTACCCGTCCCCTAAACCTAACGCAGCAACTCCACTTTATAATCGTCATTAATATAAATTGAATTTCCATTTATTATTCAAGGATTGGTGCCTGGTGCATGCATAATTAGAAACATCACATATGTACAGTTGTGTCGCTCAAGACCAGCTGTTCAGCGACACCCACGTACATGGGTGCGAACTCTGTGCCTCCGATTCACTGAGGCCGGGACTCACAACAGTGATGGAAATTTACACATTATGTAAAAGAATACATTAGACAGAGACCTCGAGATCACAGCCGAGTACAGTTGAGGAGCTAAAAATAGCCTGAGTGTGAATAATAAAACATGATTTTCATTTGTTGTTGAATATAAATCCTATAAATAGGAATGTAGACAAATAAGAAAACCCATGTCGGTGTGTATTTCGTATTACTGGCAAAGGCTTATGTAACTCTAAAACACACGCCTGCCTGAGACTCAGTGTTTCTATGGAAACAAAACTGTAGGAATGTGTGCATGCGACAGCCATAAACCTTTCCACTGCTGAGTTTGTGCAAAAGTAACAGTGACAGCACAAAACCAAAGTGTCTCTTTAAGATCACGACGGGAAAAGGGGGAAAAAAAGGGCTGAAAATTGATTTTCAATCGAGGGCAGGATCAAATCATCCATCCGGCTCCGGAGTTAGCACAAAATGGTTTTACTGTCAGATAAAAAAACATGACCTTTTACAGCACAAACCCGCCGCTCAGAGGGCCCGTGGAGGAGAGGGGGAATCATATATTTTGGTGACTTCTCATCTCCGCTCATATAACAAATGTGGTCTTTGTTAAAGCAGAGAGCAAGGGTCTCTTCTTCTTTCATCCCTCACTCTTACAGTGCATTCACTGCTGTGTTTTATAACTGCGCTGTCCTCGTGGCACCACAATCTTTATCAACACACACACACACACAGCAGGCGTGGACAAAAATCCCATCATATCTGTGCTGCTGTTTGCTGCCGGGAACATCATACAAACACACACACACACACACACATCATAGATGTTCAGACGTGCGGTGATGTCACCGCCGGTTTGTTGTGATGGTAAAACAAAAGATTGAAAAAGTGAAACCAAAAAAGCTCAAAGACATCCTCAGACGCTTTGTACTTCTTTCATCTGGATATATCTATATTCTTTAAAGTCTTCTTATAAGGTTTGCCTTTGATATTAGAATAAACACAGGACGAGATCTTATGTGTGTATTTAAAGATATCATCTTGAAGATTTTCATGTAAATAAATCTGTTAAGTCACTATTTATCACAGAATGAGGTAACACAATGATACAGACTGGCTGTCTGTGGAGACATTCGCTGAAAAAATCACAAGCAGTGCCCAGTTAGTGATGCGTTTTCCATCACCCAGCAGTGGTTGGTCTGCCAGAGAGGGTAGGCGCAGCTAAGCGGCTGCTTTTCTGGTCTCTGCAAGTGTTGCGAGTAAACAGTAATCTACTATGGTTGAACAAACAAAGAAAAGATCGATGACTACAGATACGACTTCAAAAATAAGTGGAAATCCAAAGAAAAAGAAACAAATTTGACGCTCAGATGAAGGCAAACAGTCTAAAAAGGAAAGCGACCGTCAGCGAGGAAAATCAAGAGTTACAACTGGAGCAAACTGTGAACGTCACACATGCAACACTGTCTGGGAAGTGTGCTCCCGCAGTCACCGTTTATAACCATAGGTGCCTCCAAAGAGAACAAAACAGAGATCTTCGAGATTACAGCTTGAACTACTTAACGACTCGTGTCCAGACACCTGAATAAATGTAATGCTTTCCAGTTCATAAGCCAATAAATGTGAAGCTGTAGTGGTTAGAGCTGTCGCTTCACAGCTAGAAGGTTTCTGGTTCGAATCCTGATTCGGATGAAATGGGCCTTTCTGTGAGGAGTTTGCATGCGTGGGTGCCCTCCAGCTACTCCAGCTTCCTCCCACAGTCCAAAGACGATGCCTGTCAGGTTGGTCATTGGTGACTCTAAATTGCCCGCAGGTGCTGGTGTGAGTGTGAAAGGTTGTCTGTATCTATGTGTCAGTCCTGTGATTGACTGGCGATGAGTCCAGGGTGTACCCCGCCTCTCGCCCAATGACAATTATGCTCCAGCCCTGTGCGACCCCGAACAGGATACGCGGTATAGATAATGGATGGATGGATGATATCTTTTAGATTAGATTGTCACATTTAAACGAAATAAAATACCTTTCAAATTTTCAATAAATCATTAACCAGGGCCGCTTTAAGGACCACACGTCACCGGTATTTCTTGGCTGCTTGACAGCTGATTGATGACTCTGCTGCACTGATAACCATTATATTAAAACAACCAGAGCTTTGCCTCAGTTGTTGGTTGACTTGAGCCACTTTGTGTCTCCCCTGGCACTGTAGTCGAGAGTGACAGCTGGCCTCTGTCATGAGGGGTGAATCGCTTTACAGATAAGTAGCACCGTCTACTGTATGAACGTATATTGGCCTTTAAAAGTCTCGATACCGAGAATAAGACGACCCCACTTTTCCAGATGTATTTATAAAAGCCTGTCTTATATTGGGACCAATACGATGGATCATGCAGCTCAAAAATGTCTACTTTCAACAAACAGTGTAAAAGAATATGTGATGCTTTTCCAGCTCTTGTTCTTCTTCTTTCTCACTTATTGGACGCACTGTCGGACAATATGTTCAATCTATTTTGGAGTTTTTAATCCTTCAGTGTATCTGAAAACTTTTTTAAATCTGGAGCTGCTGGACTCGGAACAGTGCTGGAGTTCCTGTGATAATCGACACATGCTGAAAGTTTGGGAACAAAAAAACGAGAATTTAATACTTAAAACTATGACAAAGATGTGATTGTTAGTCAGACAATCAACACTCACTTGAGATCCAATTAATCTGCAACACTTTTGATAATCAGCTTATTATCTTTAAAGCTGAAATGCTTAAAAGTTGCCTGATCCAGATTCTCTGCGTCACGTCTCCTTTGAGCATAGTAAATTAAATATGGTGGCGTTATTGGGAGTGTTTGCTCTTTTCTGCTCTGTTTAAATTATACTCTGTTCAGTCAGAGCACTACACTTATTCTAGACCTGTCGTCAACTCTGCATTCACTCCTCTCCCCGCGTTCACTCAACGTTTCCTGCTGTCATTGTCTGGGGCTTTCAGTGGAGATATCAGGGGTGCGTTCAGCATCGACCAAACGTAGCAAAAAGTTTATTTAAACTGAAATTGTGGTGCGTTGAACACCCTGTTTTGTATGTTGTGTTACGCAAGTGGCTGTCTTTTTAACACAGAAGGTTTTGCATACAAGTTGATGCTGATTGGGTGGAATCTGTCGGAATCATCATGCAAGAGGAAAAACGTTCCTCAACGCCCGTTGCGAAGCTACCGATTCAGGGAAAATGTGTCATTCAACATGGAAATCAGAGAAAGTAGACCCTGTTTCAAATTGAACGTGTCATCAATTTAATAACACACCCTCACTGTAAGCCAATCATATTTCTGCAGACGCCCTTTAAAGTCCTCGCCATAAAGACTTTATTAAACACATTATCTGTTACTTATCTCGTTTCCTTGTCTCTCTCTCTACAAGCTACCGCTCTGATTATTCCATGATTACAATAATCTTTTGTTGCAGCCCACATTCAAATCAAATCAACACATCAGCAGGTTCATCTGTTGTTCACCTCATCAGGAATAAAGGTACAGTTTAACCATGCAGGCGCTGCTAAAAGGAAAAGGGGGACAAAAGAAAGCAGTAGGGAAAAAGGATCGCTGTGATCCATGAAGAGACGGATCCATAGTCGGTTCATTAGGAGAGGAATTAGTTCATCTGTGGATCCATTACACTTGTAATTTCAGTAAATGGTTATCTGTTCCTCTATGTGATTCTGGAGAAGATAATACCGATACGTACCAATGCAGAACGGAGAGGCTCTTCTCAGTGTCCTGCACAATAAGTGATTCTGTTCTGCCGCATGTTACAGTGCAGTGCTCCCTTCTGCTCTGCAGGCCGTTTTACCGTCTTTCAGCTCATTGTTCTGGTTTTGATTCAGTCTCTCTTCAGCGTCATTTACAGCAGCAGCAGGAGTGAAAAAGGTCTAAAACCCCACTTTTCACATCCTGCTCGACATCTAACTGCAGACAGACAAAAAGTTAGCAGAAAAGCTGGAGATCAAATTTGAGCATTAAGTCGATTGCTTGTAGCGAGAGAGAGATAGAAAGAGCTGATGGCGACCTTAAAGACCTTAACAGAGCTAAAAGGAAAGAGAATAGTGGAACACTCCCCGGGTGGGCAAAACATATCTTTGAATGATGATGAAGCCAGCCAAACCTTTGACAGAGCGTTTGTTATAATCAGCCTGTTTTTTCCGACCAGGTCATCACATACAGCACTTTGGTCAGTAGCCAAACATTATGACGCTATAAGTACTTGTCTCGTGTCATTTCTGGACGCTGTGCTCTGACTTATTGTTTTAAAGTAACAATCTCGAAGATTTTCATGTAAATAAATGTCTGTTAAGTCACTATCTATCACTGAATGAGGTAACACAATGGTGATTGAGTCTATGGCCCACTGATGAAAGCCTTTGCATTTGCACTATATAGTATTATTATGGTAAATGGTAAATGGACTGTACTTATATACAGCATTTCTGGTCTTTGCGACCACTCAAAGCTGCATCTACACTGTATGTCACATTCACACATTCATACACTGATGGCAGAGGCTGCTAAGTGTCAATCAGATATCACATTCATACCCGTTGGCTAGGCCACCAGGAGCAATTTGGGGTTCAGTGTTTTGCCCAAGGACACTTTGACACGTAGACTGTGGGAGCTGGGGATTGAACCTCCGACCTTCCGATTGAAAGACGACCGACACTACCACTGAGCCACAGACTGAGTGCGACTTTTGCCGAAATAATCACAAGCGGCGCCCAGTTAATGACGCGTTTTCCATCACCCAACAGTGGTTGGTCTGCCAGAGAGGGTAGGCGGAGCTGAGCGGCTGCTTTTCCGGTCTCTGCAAGTGTTGTGAGTAAACAGTAATCTGCTATCTACGCTCAGATGAAGGCAAACAGTCTGAAAGGGAAAGCGACCGTCAGCGAGGAAAATCAAGAATTAGAAATGGAGCCAACCATTGACGTCACACATGCAACACTGTCTGGGTATCTGGGAAGTGTGCTCCTGTAATTACCGTTAATCGGCAAAGAGAACGAAACTGAGTTCTCCGAGATTACAACTTTATGCGCCACGGTTTGTTCAGCTGGCTTTTACATAATGTATGTACAATATTTACATCGTATACAATGCGTTAGTAATGCTACCTTAGTTCTAGTTACATGACATACCTTACGTAACTAATGTAACCAAACCATGATCTTTTTCTGACTCTAACCAAGTAGTATAGTAGATAGTTTAACTTGATGTTACAGATTTATCATCAGCTGGTGTATTTGACAGGTTTGGATTTAGATTGTGTTACAATGAAAACCTTAAAGGGAGTGAATACAGGGCGCTGGTTTAGCTCAGTCGGTAGAGGAGGCGCCCCACATACAGAGGCTATAGTCGTCGATGCAGCCGCCGCAGGTTCGACTCCGGCCCTCGGCCCTTTGCTGCATGTTATTCCCCGCTCTCTTCTTCCCACATTCTTTGTCTCTCTTCAGCTGTCCGAGCAATAAAGGCATGAACATGTGACGGCAACACAATTAGAAAGTCAAATCTGATCTGACAACTTGCAGATAATGTCACACACAACTTGTAAGAGCTGCTCCACGATGCCACCCTGTCAGGATATATGATATCTGCTGATTGGCTAATGTTTACCTTAATCCTACACAAGTGTGAAATCCCTTCAGAAGCCCCCCAACCCCATTGCCGAAGTTCAGCCGGCAGTGTACTGCTCTCACACAGCATGCAATATCCATGTGACAGCATGAGCGGCATTAGAATAATCCTCTGCTGAATCCACAAATTCAAGACAGATGTAGGAAAAAAAAAATGCATCTCATTAGAGGTAAATTTCAGCGGGGAGAGGGAGATAGAGAATCAGAGAGGACACATCGCCTGCGTCGAGGTGTACAGGTGCGTTACATGCTGAGATTTCTTTCTGCCGCCTCAGCTACAGCTTTGTTTTCCAATGAAATCTCCAGACGTCATCCAAATAAGGGAATCAAATGGAGTTTGAGAAAGTGGGCTGAGGTGGAAATGACGACGCAGCACTGAGATGGGACGTCTGAATTTATCTGAAATGTACAGCATGGCAATATTTCACACACTCACAGCTGATTCCATTACAGAGCGGGGAGGAAAAAAAAGCTAAGTTGTGTCAGGAATAAACTTTGAGATTTAGATGCCCGAAAGCCATCTCAGCTTGAGACTCTAAATAAATGCACTTTTCCGTGATAACACAGAGCGGGCTGCTCGTCTGGTCTAACAAAGTGAAGCAGCCGCACAGTCAGGCGAGTGACAGCCAAGATAAAAAGGCTTCTTTGGGGGGCTGGGATAGAAAGAGCACTGTAAACTCAGAGGCAGCCTGCCAGTGTGCCTTGATAGTAGCCGAATGGAGAGAAAGAAAGAGCCGAGTGGTATTCACGGAGCGGCTCGTCTAAAAGAAGCTAATCCAGGTTGTTGAAGCCAGAGGATCATATCTGTTTGGAGTCACATTTTCAGCTGCAGATTAAAGCGCAGAGGACGCAGCGAAAAGTCGAGGGGGCAGACCTGAGAGCAGCTCCATCCAGGCAGGGTCTCAATCTAGATTTGTGGAAAGAAGAAATCACAGCTATTATATGATTCAACAACCCGCAGGCAGCGAGCAAATGACACTCCAAATTGACGGCTATGTGAAAATGAAGGTTTATTCAAATGACTCCTCTGGATGAACTCACAGCGCAAAAAAAAAAAAAAAAAAGAAGGAATGTGGGCGTCGCAGAGTTCTCCACAAGCTCCTATTTAGTGACAAAATCACAAATAACCTCCCTCTCCCTCCCTTCTCTCTTTCTGTCTGGCTCTCTCTTTCACTCAGTCACTCAAATGGTCTCACACACACACACACACACACACACACACACACACACACGCATGCAAACTCATTCACCAGTGCAGTGCTGTCAGCAAAGTCCCCTGACAGTCTATCACGGCTGTGGAAACAGCTCAAGTGTTATGTATGAGAAAAAAATGCGAGCAAAAACAAGCATGAGGATCTGGACGCTGCACACACAGAGCAGGAACACAACCGCCACACAACTCGGTCCAAGATCTCATTGTCGGGCGCTCGCTCTGGCCAGGGCTTGGGCGGAAAATGCCTTCGCTGCAGCTCTGGATTGTGTGGAAGAACAATTAATTCGAGACAATTATCCTGTTTGTGCAAAACAGGAAGCAGAATTCCCCTTTGTCTTATTTTAGGATCCATGTTACGACAGATTAAGCTGCGGCGCTGGATATGGTAATGCAAGGCAGAGGACAGGGAGACTATGAGGACGCAGTTAAAGCTTAGAGACGAGAGGAAAGTTCAATTCAAAGGTTCATTTGGGTTTTTGGCATTTCACAGCTGACTTGTTTTCCTTTTCAATAACAAAGGGCAGAACAAATTGAAGCAATAGAATAAAAAATCTAATTTTGATACAGACACTGCTATTGTGGCCACAAGTCCTGTCTGATCATCTGTTTCTATGGTGACCACCATCAAGTGGTAAAGTGTAGAAATATCCACAAGCATCCAGCGACCTGTTTTTCACAGTTTGACTCCTCAAAGGAAGAAATAATAAGTCCCCTCCCTGTGTTTAAAGCCGTTTTACTGTAGGATCCATTCGCGAAGGTGGCTTCCAGTTGTGTGTTTACTCCACCCGTGCGCCAGCAGCAGCTGAGCGATGAGAACGAGGAGGAAGATGATGGAGGGAAACGGCACGGCTGTGGGGGAGGGGAGAGCCTGGATGCTGAGGCAATTGAGGCTGGAAGGGAAGGAAGGAGAGGAAGGGAATAGGAGCAGAGGGGCTGCCAAGCATCTCCACACAAGGTGGGGTGTCATGCAGGCTGGAGGAACATATGGCTGCAGGCCGTTAACACAGCGAGGAGAGCACATTTAGCAAGAGAAGCCAATCTGAATACTGCTGTAAAGGGAACCAGTTAAGCAAAACAGTAATGTATTGATTCCCCGAGCACCTAATAGTAGTCATATAAGAGAAGCACACTGGGAATGCGTCCAAACCTACTGAGGCTACGACTGATTTTTTATTGAGTGCGGAAGTGATCAGAAAAGCATTTTCTCTGCACACTGAATGAGTGAGAGCTGTAATCTCACATTGATCTCAGCTATTAAATGTACTTAAGTGATGAAGAGGAGTTACAGCTGAAAACAGGGGGGAGACAAAAGAGGGTTTTTTTACGCCCTAAGAGATGTGAGATGGTACGAAAGAGAGGGAACTCGCTGTTAAGAGATTGTTTTTCTTATTTTTGCCACTCAAGTAGGAGAGCAGAAAGAAAAGGAGAAAGAGAGAGACGTCCCAGAGGAGGGTCTTTTTCTTCAAGACAAGCCTTGAGAACGTCTTCGTGCGGCTTTGCGTTTAGGCCGAAGGATTGATTCACCTGCACTTCAGGGACGGTCAAAGCTCCAACGATCAATGCTGCCATCGAACAACACTGTAAGTGCATCACAAGCTGCCTTGTAACCTCTGAAAGAAACAGTTTGTCCTGCGTGTCCATCCTCCAGCAGGACAGGGGGTTAATATTGAGCTTGTAAGAAAAGTGTCATTGTCGCGGAACACAAAAGCATATGAGACACACTCAAAAATGTTTTACTTGTCACAGTGTGTTCAGACGTTCAAAGACTCAGGCACTGACGCCGCCTTCGTCACGCGGGTTCATCCCAGGTCTCCCACCACTCCTCCTCAACCGGTGATTTATTGCCGTCCAACAGGGACTTGACAAATCCCTAAAGACACAATTACCGTGCTCCCCCTCGGGAAGCCAGCACAGTTCATCTAAAAGGGATAATGAATCCAGGATGTCATTGCTGGTTCGCTGCAATGCCCATTAAGTGGAGTTCACCCCCCGTGCAATTACTGTATGTACAGTAGACATAAGATGTAATCTCACGGATGTGATCTGAGAATATCCGTGTGTGTTTATCTAAAATTAGTAATGCTAATTAAAGTGTTATTTGAGACAATATGCACCAGCTGAACCAGGCAGTATTTCTGCAGAGAATAATGAGTAGTTGTTCGGCAGATGCCAATATACAGAATAATTAACACTTTTTATGTGGTATACTCAAATATAATGGCACTAGTGTGGCTTATAAAGTTCAGAGAGTTATTAGGCTGTGTAAGGTGTTGACTCATGTGCGTGGTAGTGTTGAAGATGCAACTTTACTTGCTGTTGAAGTGAACTATATTATTATGTTAAAATATAACCCCTCAATACATTATATTAAGTATACAATACACTACAATCCATTATATCACTATAATGGAGAAACAAATTAAAGGAGGTGTATTATGCTAATTTCAAGCTATATATTTCACTCTGCGATACCTGTGGAGTAGCTTAGCATAATTTACAGTTAAAAAAATCTTCTGTGCAGGCCCTCATACAGCCTCTGCCTGAAACGACTCAGTCAGCTCTGTCTCTTTAAGAAACCCCGCCCCTACAAGCCCACTTTCTTCTGATTGGTCAGCTCTCCGAGGCCTGCTGAGGCGTCACAAAGTGCAGCGAGTAGAAAAAACTGTGTGAAACCTAGCGTTCACAGCAGCCTGGGGATTACTCCAACACACTTTTACCTACAGATTTGAAACTTCACCCACATTTAGTCTGGACATCCAACATTGTAACATTATATATATGTCTTAAAATGTGAAACAGCATAATACCCCCTCTTTAAGTTAAACCAACAATTCTCTCAAAAATTGACAATTTTGGAACACAAAACTACAAAAAACTACTCCATTATCCTTTTACATGACAAAATACATTTATATAATTAAATACATATGAAACAAAGTGGCAGAAGAAGTATTCAGATACTTAGCTCAAGTAAAATTAGCATTATCGCAATAAAAACACCCAAGAACAAGAAGTACTACGTTTCATGTCTTACATACCGGTAATTAATTTCAGTGAAATGTACTTAAAGTAATGCTCAAGGTGAAGCTAATTTAACTTTGTGATCTTCTATAATGCTATTATGTTATTATGGTTTGTATAATCTGCTGAGGAACTACAACTGTCAAGGCTGTTTGAATAAAGATTACCAACATGGAGTCTCATAGTATTGGGTTCATTCCACTTCTCCGTGACCTTGCAAACATAACCTACGTTTGTCGTGCTGAAATATTCAAGGCAGGTAGGCAATGAATACATTCTTAATAAAGTCAAATGAACCCGAAGCATGAAATCCAGTTTAACACGAGAGCTGTGAGCTATCAACACGTGGCTTATCGCTGCACAGGTGGAGCTCAGCAGGGACAGACGCATCTCTCCGGAGTTCTCACCCTGCGCACATTAGATTTAATTGGAAACTCCTGCTCTCACCTGATCTGCTGCTTTAACTCCGGCACTGAACCATCTTTAACCCTTTGACCTGCGGGGCCGTGGCAGGGAGCGAGACACCGAGAGAGAGAAGGAAAAATGCTCGCAGGGTAATGAATTATGGTCAGTTTCTGCGGCTGAGTTTGCCATTTCTCTGAATGTCCCAGCGTCAGCTGAACTTTAACTTCCGGGGCTAAGGCTTGTGTGATTAAAACTATGAGGCCTCTGGCGCGACATAAAGCTCTCTATTTTCATTTCAATTACTGCTGCAGATGATAAAACACAGATCGGGCTATGACATTTGTTGCTTTAGTAATCAGTGGCAATGGATGTTTCCAATTAATTATGCTGGCTGTGGAGTCTGCATCAAAGAAATTATTACTCTTCATTTCATTTTCTAAATACTCCCTTAATGTATATTTGTTGTTCAACATCAATAACTTAATTAAAGCTGCTGATGATACTCTTATGTAACACAATAATTATTATCCTCTACCACACAGGTCAGGTTATTAGTTTTTTACTTACCAAAAGTGACAACACTCTCTTTAATGCAGTTTTAATTAAACAGGGGGGTTTTATGGTAATAATAATAATAATAATAATAATACATTTTATTTGATGGCGCCTTTCAGGTCACCCAAGGTCACCTTACAGGAAATAAAAGCGTTCAATAGAACATCAAACATTATTATTTTTTATTAAGTATGTTGGTGTAATCCCCAGGCTTCTCAGCTCAGTCTGCTGTGAACGGCAGGTTTCACACAGTTTTTTTCTACACGCTGCACTTTGTGACGTCACAGGGGCAGGGTTTCTTAAAGGGACAGAGCTGACTGAGTCGTTTCAGGTAGAGGCTGTATGAAGGCCTGCACAGAGCACCAGTGTGAGAAAAATGTGTTTTATAACTGTAAATTATGCTAAGCTACTCCACAGGTATCACAGAGAGAAATATGAAGCTTGAAATTAGCATAACAGCCCCCTTTAAGGAATCCCTTAAATTTAAAAATCCATCTCTGTATATAATTGCTTAATTTCCTAAAACGTAGGTCCAAAAACAGACCTCCTTTCAAAGATGCAGCTGCACAATTTGAAAAGGAAAGGTAGCGTACAGGTAAGAGAATCATTATTGCTCTCTCAGCTACATACTGCCTTTATGCACAAAAACACATGAATAAACATCACCACTTGATCCCGTCTATATGCAACCAAGCCCCAGCCACCCACACTCATTTTAAAACGAGCAGATAGCTGGGATATTCTATTTTTTATTCTGTTACAGTGAATCATAGGAAAAGCCTTGTAGCAGTTTGAAAAAGAGGGGGCCGAGAGAAATCTTTGAAAACAATCAACGCACGACTTTAGAAGAGAAAAGAGAGCGATTCTGATCTTTTTTTTGCCATAATTTGCCTCATAATCAAATCAAGAGATGAAATGTGACGCCGAGTTTCATGTACAACACACATTCAGGGGGAAATAATTTTCAAATATGAGACTATTAGTTAGTTCAGTAAGCAGAGATTGTTTGCCCGCAGCACAAATGTGCCGTGTCACCAGAAGGGTGGAATGAAAACTCTGTGAGCAAACAAATACAAGCATTTAAATGAACAGCAGGACAGCTTGGTTTATCATGAACAAAAACTTTATGCCTCTTAATCCCTAAAACCTTGCCAACTTTGCTCGGAAAGATTTCTAAATATTTCTTATTTGCAGAGTTTTATGAATTTCACAGCAAGTGTAATGATCACGCAGTACCCATTTGCATGAAAGTCACATCACTCTGAGAAGAAAAAAGGTTTATGCTGATGATAGAGAATATGAATCATTGCTTTTCATAGCTGATGAGTGAATTTAAAAGCACTTTGCAGAGCTTTGAGGATCTTAACACTGTGGTTTGCCACCATGTTAGATCCCAAACACTGCACAAAATTCAGGGACTTCTTTCAGCTCTGAAATGAAAATGAGTTCCCCCTTTAAATAAATCATCAGCTTGTTTATCCTAATTAGTTATTATTTCTCTAATCTGCAAACTGCCTGCTTTTAAATTACATAAATACATATTCAATCTTCTGCATGCACGAGCCGCAGCATTCAGACAGGAGCGTTGTGGCGTAACAGCATCCTGTACAAACCCCGCAGTGAAAATAAGGAAATGAATTTAGTTACAATGCACTGATTAGTTTCATGGTTGGAGGAACATAAACGTCTGTTACTGGCAGCTACAGTTTATTTTGGGTCCTCGAGAATCAGCTCCCCTAATGAACAGATTGCCTCTGGCTTGGCGTTTAAGCCTTTGTAGTGTTGAGCAGCATTACTGGTGTGGTAATGGGACACTTATCTAAACTTGTGATGTATTTTAAGAAGACGGCATGTAGCGAGTCTGAATCAGCAGATGAGTCAAAGTCAGGTCGTGTAGCGGTACAGTGAGAATGACCCGGAATGCTTTTTATTACACTATTTGTTTTTCAGTTTTATATATTTTGACATGTAACAGTATGAAAGGCACTGGTAAGCATAAGAAAATATATAACGGATGAATTCTGTTTAGCTGCTTCAGCTTTAAGGTCCTGGTATTGTACGCTTTGACTAACAGTCACACTGTCATGGCTGACGGTGACGCTTGCTAATGTTATTAGTACCAGCTGTTATTTTCTTACTATGACCAGTCAAACTGTCTGCTGCGGAAAAACCATTCTAGTTACACAATTAACTGATTGCCCAGTGCGTCCACACAGGTGTTTTTAATTACTCTGTCTAATTAGATCACAGACTGTAGGTAAGAAGTGGACATAGCCCCGGTGATGTCACACATTAGCTCGTGAACTGCTGTTTTGAAGCCTTAAGTTTAGAATTACTGCGGGCGCCATCTTGTGATTTTTCTTTTTTTTGAACAAGAAGTGACCATATTTAGACGTGAGGGTGGAGTAGGAGACAAATAAAGGCAAGGAAAACGCTAGGTTCAAAATTAAACAGTTAGGCTACACTCAAGCTGCTTTACTAGCTGGCTAATTAGCTAGCTAGATACAGTATAACCCATAAAATTAGATTCTACTTGTCGAGATAGCTGACCAAAGTTGTTTAGAATCTAAACTGAAAAAGCACAAGAGCTTGCGCTACATAGCTAACTCACTGCTAGCTAACACACAGCACAGAGCATGCTCCGGGTGAACAGAGGCAAGCATACTAAAGAAAAAGAAGGAGTTTTGCCATCACTAGTGCTTGCTGTCTTCTCTGCAGGGAAAAGCCAACCACAATCCTGACTCCAATACACTGGCTGCCACAAATAAATCAATGAACCAGCTAACAAGCCAGGCCTGGTGAGCGCAGATACAGATACCTGCTAATTAGCGCTAACAATTCAATAATGCAGGGATTTCACTTACAAACTGGAGCGCAAACATCTTGGACTGCCTCTTAGTGTAATTACTACAGTCTATGGTTAGTATAATAAACCACTCAGCAAGCCATCATTAGATCAATATTTGCATGAAAGAATCCTCAAACGACTACAACCACACAAACATGACCGAGATGTCAAGTTCAGTGACTGAGAAGGCGGAGGTGACACCTAGCAGACAGCTAACAGCACCCACCTGTTATTCAACCTGGCTGCGCCTCTATTTATGCAGAACTTTACGCCTCAGTATCATTTGAGCAGGTGAGTAATATAAAAATTCAACCCTGTACAGTTGTCAGGAATAGAGAAATGAGCTAGAGAGACCAAAACAATTTTGCGTACCAGGATGTTTTTGGAGCCAGCCTCAAGTGGCCACAAGATGAACTGCACGTCTACATTTCCCAGCCCCAGAGCATGCCACTTGGATAAGACGAGTTGACAGGTTAAAGTTCGGTGGAGCTTATTGCATCAAACAGGGGAGTCAGGTAGCTGTCAATAAAGCTCTGTTCTTACACATCCACACAGTCCCAAGAGGAGGGCTAATCAGGCAACATAAGTGGAAACACCTGAGTGAGTGGACATTTACAGTACATACTAGGCTACTAGTTTTGCTTTGCCAGTTGTGTTTTGAGTTGTAACTCGTATAAAGGTGATCAAGGCGGGCTAACAAAGTAAAGGACATTGAAATCCAAGGCACCATTAGCTATGTCTCAATTCAGGCGCTGCTTCCTTCCAAGGACGCGGTCTATGAAGACTGCATCATTCGTAGCCTGTGTAGACCGCAAAGGCTGAACTGAAATGAGTCTGATCTACGGAGGATTTCCTGTTTGTGTCACCAGCTGATCCCGGCCTAACCCTTGCGTCACGAAGAGATGCTCCAGTTGCCTAGCAACAGGTAGCTAGCTAACTGGCTAACTAGCTACCATAACTTACGTCTTAACTTAACCCATTATTTTAAAGGTAACTTAAAGTATCAAGGCCCCTTTCATTTTTTTTTTTTTTTTACATTTATATCGCTCGCTATTCGATTGAGTTGAAACCCAAAACTTTTTAAAAATGTATTTCTCAGCTATTTGAGAGTCCACCATCTTGTTGGAATTTGCGCGCAATGAATCTCGGGATACGATGCACCCGATGGATCCTTCATGGCCCGGGAAAAGGAGTACGCATTTGTCGGCCGCAGCTGAAGGAGTCTTCAAAATGGGACAGCCTTCGATGCGCCGCTGTGAGGCAATCGACCTTCAAATACTGCCTTCTAAGGATACAGCCCCTGAATTGGGACACAGCTCATGTTTGATTCCTTAAGTTGCCTCAAGGCAGGACACAGTTCCTGACAGAGTCAATGTAAGACACTAAATAGTTCCAAACGACAAACAGGAATTACTTGAATTTCCATTTCCATCATGATGTAATTATTTTGGCATCTTTTGGACCTTTTTATCGTATTAAATCATAGAAAAATCTTGAGTTTATTTTGGTCTGAAACCATTGTAGTAAACCAGATTACATCTGACATGTGACTTTGTAGGTACATTTAAACTGCCTCTCACTGAACAGGACAGGTGCTCCACAGAGGCTCACCTGATCTACCGAGTGGATATCCAACCGGGCACTGATCAGCATCAAATAGCTGGAAGGGGCAGTAAAGTTCATCCAGAGACAGGCCCTGACATCGACATTAAACAAGCTGTGATGATGTGAACCCAGACATGACAATGTTGGTTTACTGACCTCTCTGGAAGTGTGAATATTCAGGAGATTCGCTTTTGGTCTGAACACAACACAAATCACACATATGCTTTCTCAAGGCATCAACGTGGTTACGTGTGAATAAAGTGCGTTCTTTTAATGGCTTAAAATAACCATAAAGGAGGGTGAATAAAAATGTATTTGTTATTGCTAGAGGGATTTCTTGTTGAGCAAACTAATAAACTGTGGTCTCAATGGGCGTTTTTCCACATATATACACATAACGTGTAGTGCACATAGTATATGCATGTAACCTGATAATTCAAAGCAACAACATTGAGATAACAGAACAGAAACTGTGATCAGTTTGTTCAGCAGACTCCACCATATCACAACTGAACAGATGCTACTGCACTGCGGACTTGTTCAACTGCAAAATCTAATTGGTACATAAGTTTCACAGCTCAGTATTAACACGACTTCTCTCATGCATTATATTTATAATTGTTATTATTAACGGGCATTAGCGCTGTACACTTCTTCTATCAGCAGGGCTGCAGTCACTACTTGTTTTTCGCTCTAACAGTATAAAATCCATCTCTTAGTGTCCAAACACCTGACACGTTAATGCACAAGTATTGCACAAGTAACTCAGCATGGTGTTACTGTGCTGAGATTCACATCATCAGAATAACAGGGGGATGAATTGCTCACACACTGAGCCTGACATGCAGATTTGCTCTGCAGCCAACGACACATTAGTAACTCCAAAGATACTTGTTGGGGAGTGATGCGATGTGTTGCTTGTATCGATTGTTATTGTGTCAGACATTATATCTGCTCGTACTGTTAACTCAACCAAAACTTGTTACTACAGCCGCCTTGTTTGTGCCCCCCTCCCCCCCCTTACAGCTAAGCAGACAGCATGTACAATACATTAATTGCAACGTGATGTAAACCCAATTTATCCTCAGCAGCACAACCGTGTTAGAAAAGCAACCACAGAGCCACAACTGGCATCCCTCCAGGAGAAAATATGCTGCTACCAGACTTCCTACATGTCTCATTTGGAACGTGCATCGCACTGAGGTAGTGATCAAAAACACCTTGGGCTCCTTTTCAAAAGGAATGAGGAATCGCTCGTGCCTTTTTATACGATGCAGAGGTTGTCAGGGGTCACAGCTAAATGGAACAATTCCGGGCTCTTACGTGATCTCTTCCACGATACACACTTAGTTGTTTTCTTGTGCGTTTAAAGGACTTCAGTTAGACAAAAATACGTGTGTGTGATCTCAGGGAAGAGGAGGTAACGACGCCTAAAAGGGTACCTTCTTGTGTGTGTTATCATCACGTAGGGAGGACAAAGATTCGGTGATTGTGCGAGCTTTAATCTGCAGCGGAGAGTGTTTTTTAACTTGTGTTCTAGACTTTTTTTTCACACGTAACAATAAAAAAAAAGCTCAGATCTGGGGAGTTGGGCAGCTTCCTCGCTAGTAAACAACAATCCTCATAAATATTTCATCTCATTCTTTCTCTGCTGTATCACCTGTTCCGGCCAACACTTCCTCGTACAGTAACGCCTCCGTGTGCTTCTTTTCTCGTGTCTCAGCAGAGCCCCTCCTGAATACCAGGTGATGCTGTCAACAAAAGCAATTTCATTTCACGTCCGCCATCACATGTTTGCCTTGTTTTATTACAGAAATTGTGTTATGATCCCCATACCATAGGAATAAAAAAAAAAAATCTAAGTTTAGGTGCAGTGCTGCAATCCTGAATACTCAAGGAGAGGTTGCCATGGAAACAGAGTTACATTGGCCAGAAATGAAAGCGTCTGAGGATTCAGACTTTCACTGTACATAAATTTTTAACCATAGATTGTTTCTACATCAGCCTTTCGAAACCGACTTCACATGAGCACAACCGCCGCTCCGTGCAGACATCTCTGTGACGTGAAAACGTGTGGATAACAATCCCAAAAAACAGAGTCGTTACAGCTGAGACTGTAAGACATGGGGGACACATGCTTCTGATACAGCCGCTGAAGTACTATAAATACCTGCTAATGTAGCAGTGAATATTTGCATACCTTAAAACCAAAAGCAGCCTGCACACAGCGGCTAATTTACGGCTGCATATCGCAATAACTGCCAACTTTAGATCATTTGTGCAGCACATTTATACCAGCTGTTAAAACACTGAGCAGCATTTCTGTGAGACGCTAAAGCCAGGCTGCACTGACACTTACTATTGTGATACATTACATGTGCACCCTGCTCGTGCACATGTAAAATCCCATCAAATGAATGCAGCATGTCATAAACGTGGACGTTAGAACGCGGCACTAACTACCTGCTAATTGCTGTCTGCAGAGCCTCCCTGTCACATCTCCATATGCTGTTTTCCTCTCAGCCACTCTCTTCCAAGCGTTCAGGCCTATAGCACTAAAAAAAGAGCTCTCTCCTCACACACTACATCAGCTGTGTCAAATAAACGCTTTGAATTTAAAATGACCACAGTGGAGGATTTTTACTCGGGGCATTACTCATCTTGTGGAAATGGAATTCCCTAATTCCAAAGGGACCCCTAGAAAGCAAATTATTATCCCCTGTGAGAATAGCAGCCCGGAGGTAAGTGCTGTGCGGGCACAAAGGCGGAGGAGTGTTTCAGACGGGGGGAAAGGAAAATGTTTATAGCCTAAAAGTGACCTGCTGAAGTTTTTATGTGCTTGACGGGCGAATGCAGCTTGAAACTCTGCTCTGCTTCCCCAAAACCAGAGAATAAAAGAATGCATAAGTTGAAATATGTCGCTCCTAATGCCTACAAGACAGAGTCAATCATCTATTATGTATAAATGTTAAGCACTGCTATTATTAGCTGCGCCGTAAGTTTGCCACAGAAGCAAAAATCAATGAGATGCAATGAAGAGGTCAAAGGTGAGTCCTTTAAGATGTCAGCTGTTAAACACCTCTGAAAAAGCAGAATTTATAATGAGATGTGGCAGGAAAAGACTTCCCAGCCCCTCAGAAACACAAGACGACACAATATTCTTACATACTGTACAGCAGCAAAAGTTTTTAAATGCAGGCCCTTAAAAATGTTTGTGGTCACTCACCTGTCGTCTCTACTATCCCTTCAAGTATCACCACGATTTCAAACTGCTCCGTTTGCATGGACCTCTGGGAGAGCTCGTAGAAGGGGCTTTTGGTGTCAATCACATGGCAGATCGTGAGCGGCGAGACGAGGAAGAGCTGGTCTGCCCCAGTGCTGAAACCCACGTCCAACTCCAACTGATCCAGCGGAAGAAACTCGCCTTCGGGCGTCTGGCGAGACTAAGGAAGCGTACAGGAAGAGACAGAGATGCTTGGTGGTGGGGGAAAGAAGGGGGACAAGACAGACTGATGCGCCGCTTATCGAGAGCCTTTGTGTGAGACTGTTACACAATTTGTGTGCAATCAGAGCGACCAATCATCAGTCTTATTGGATTATTACTATAATTTCCCTACATGATATCTAAGGAGGCATCAATACTGTAAGAATTTCCATCTCAGAGTTTGATTTGAGGTTACACATAATCAAATTAACTGGTTCTTGTTGATAACACTAACCTGCTGTTGTCTCATTTGTCTCCGTGAAAAAGCTGTTTTGATGATGATACGGATGTTGTCTGTCTATGACTGAATTTACTAAGTTTCCACTTACCTTAAACTTTATAAAAGCCTACTTTTAATCTTATTTACATGATTGTTTTCTGATAATTTGTGGGCCTACTTTTAAATTTGTCGAGCATCGTTTTGAAGTTGTTGCTAGTGGCGCTGTAAAAACCAGGAAGTGGGCCGCAGGGACATCCAAACGTGATGTTCTCTTAAGGGACAGTGTCACATTTACACCGAGTTGTACCACTTTGTCGTGGTTTAAAAACGAGCATAACACCAACATGTTATTCTCAAGGTCTGCTGTAGGGACTCACTGCTGCGAGGAGGCCTCTTGGCAAACTCTGTGGACTATTTTTTCTCTATCGTGTCTGCAAAATATGGATTTAGCGAAAAGGATAAAAGGCCTTCTGTGCTCTGGCTTTGGCCAAGAACGGCTGATGGTGTTGTGGTTACATGTGGTCTTTTTTTAATATCATTGTAGTCTTGATGTTGGGACATGAGAGTGAGGCACCATGTACAGTAAGGAGTAGGCTTAAATGTCAGTGTGTAGGCCTTTCCTAAAATAAAACAAACACATGATGTTGGCAGATAAACAAAGAGAATAGAAGTCATACACTGGATCCCTCTTGACTGAAAGTAGCATCACTTACTTTGAGCAATTTGCAGCGGATCTGTGCAGACACCATATGGCTGTTACGCAGGTTGCCGACCCTGAACATGAGAGTTAGTTTCCCATCTCGCATAGAGATCGCCGCATGTTCACTGAACATCAGAGTCTCGGCCCTTTTCTTGGGCTGAGACATCTTGATGAACATGCAGCCGATCAGAAAGGCATCGACGATCGATCCGAGGATCGACTGGAAAAGAAAGAGAATGATCCCCTCGGGGCATTTGTCTGTGATGTATCTGTAACCATATCCTATGGTGGCCTCGGTCTCTATGAAGAAGAGGAAGGCTGAGGGAAAGTTGTACACGTTGGCCACACATGGAGTGTACTTGTCGTTGTGTGCTTTGTTGAGGTCTCCTCTGATGTACGCGATGAACCACCACATGGAGGCCATGAAGAGCCACGCCACCGTGTAGGTGAGGATGAAAATAAACAGATTCCAGCGCCATTTCAAATCTACGAGTGTTGTGAATAAGTCTGAGAGGTATCTGCTGGTTTCACCACCCAGGTTCCCATGCTGGACGTTACATCGCCCGTTCTTGTCCACGAAGCGCTGCCTCTTCTTCTTTTTCTCCGGGGGAGGCTGGTTGAATCCAGACCCGCTAGATGAGGTGGTCACTACCTGATAATCGTCCCCAAATTTCTTTCGAAGTGCAGACATACTACGATGACAGCAGCGAAAGAAATAACAAAGGATTCAATGATGAAAAATAAAAACTGTGTGGCTTGTAGCTGCTGCAGTGCCCGTGCGCAATGTCTCCTCTTTTGGAAATAAGGCGATAAAAGTGCGCTGTCTTCGCCACCAGTTAGTCTTGCACCGTCCTCTTTCGCCACACACTACTGTTGCTACACCTCACAGCCATGAAACATCAATAATGCATCAGTACTTTACAAACAGCGATGATAGAAGCCATATGAATGAAATAAAAAGACGCACAGGATGAGGTATCCAAACGCGCCAGTCGCAGTCCAGGTTTTACAGGTTTATCAGTTGCTGCGTCGTGGATTACTCATCGCCCGTGAAGGTTGGGGCTGTATCGACCTGTTCAGAACTGTACTCACAGTGAAGTTCTCATGCGAAAGTTCAAAATCCCTTAACGGCCCATAAAACAGCAAAATCTCTGCGTAATTAGTCGCTGGAATCTGTTTCCAGGATGAAACGTCTCCGTGCGCGCTTGTGTTGGAGATGATCTGGTTTCCAGTCCTTCCTTTGTGGTGTGTATACATAGGAGATGAGTTGCATCCAAGCATATGACTGTAAAAAATGACGAGCTGGAGGAAGAAAATCACTGTCCCACTGTCGTCATTTTTGGCTACGCGCATCGACGCTGATGGCCAGGCTCTTCTCGGGCATCTCTTACAGAAATGTCGACTGGATTCTCATGGTTCAGCTGAAGAGATCCGCCAGATGATCTTTTTTTGTGTTTAGGCTGCTTGGATCCTTCTTTCCCGTCGATTTCCCCTTGCGCGGCTTCTGCGCACTTCCACGTTTCCAGTGATGCACGCACTGTTGCCTGGTGGTACTACAAAGACAGACAATTTAGGAGGAGGAGGGAAGAGGATTCGCCTGATTTGACAGTTTTTTTTTCTCCTTCAAGTGATCAAATGTGTGAGGCTGCAGCCAAGATGTTAAGATGACTTTGAAATAAGCACAGTGAACGCAACATTTTAGCCTCTAACAGGAGAATAAACGAGCTTTAGGGTCTTAGAAAAATGACCAAATATGAGTAAATTCTAGTTGATAAAAATAGGAGCAGAAAAAAGCTTTTATCTCATGTTGCATGAAGCATCTTGGTCTCACAATGCTCTACAAACAGGAGAGTTTCTCTGCAGTGGACGTTTACAAATGCACCTTATTTGCTGCTGCTGCTGCTTCTTCAGGGACTGCACTAACAGCCACCAATAACCCCCACATCCATCCCATGGGTGACTGCACCCGCTTTATCCTGTGAACGCAGCACACAGGAGATCTTAACAGAGTAACAAGTTCTGCAGGAAAGCTGCTGACTGACACTCACAGTGAGCTGGGTAAGATCTCAGGGGGGGGGGGGCAAAGAGCTGCAACCAGGATGCACAACTCAGAATTCACTCATATTACAGAGATCAGGGCCACAGAGGAATACACCCACACGCACCGGGTACCCGGGCTCTTACACGCTGCCTGTCTCTCAAACACACATGAGGGGGGTTGAACAACATACCACCAGCTCTCTCACACATTATAACTCACCCCACCACCTTCCTCCCCCTTCTCCTCTCAGGTTCAGGATGTTGTGTGTTGGACTAAATCAGCGCGTTCCTGCAATATTTCGGCCTGCTGCAAGCACAATTATGACTTAATAAAGAAATCAGGGATGACTGAGGGTTTGACATTCACATGGCAACCAGCAGACATGTGAAACAAAGTGTGAGGATCAATTTAATTTTCCATTTCAGCCCAGAAAGAGTCAAAATCAGCAGATAAATGAGACTTCCTTTGGAATATTAAACACCCAGCATTGCTCACAGTCCTATTTGAAGGTCAAGAATCATCATCTATTGATCCTGTATACGTAGGAATATAATGTACAAGGCTACAGAAGCCTGTTGATTTTATTTTTTAAAACCATTGTTGGATCTGAAGCGCTCACAGGGATCCATTTGTTCTCGAGTCAGTCTGCTTCCAGGTATAATCAACCTCTCCTTTCATCCTGCAGCTCCCTGTGGTTTACGGCACGGTATCTCATGTTCAGTCTGAGACTGTACTGTACTGTACAAACGTGAGCTTCTAAAAACAGCACTCGGGCCTGACATAACTGTTTCCAAACGAGCGACTGCGTGGCAGCCCAGCGCAGCGTTGATGTGCCTCCAAGCATTGTCTGCGATTCTCTGTGATTCGGCCCTCTTGAGGGGGGACGGACAGGAGAAGATTTCCCCCATCAGTCACCGGGCTGTCATAATTGCCAGGTGAGCATTAGCTCCAGCTTCAGCGGCTGCTTTTATAATGAGTGCAGGGGGGACACGGGTCATCCAGCATGCATCCTGGCCCTCATTAGGAGGAGAAGGCTATTCACATATTTGCAGAGCAAAAATAAGGCTATTAGTTTGGAGTGGCCAACAGCCAGTCAGCCAGCCAGCACCCTGAGAGAGATTTTTAATTGCTGTGTTTCAGAGATATACTCAGTGAAACAGAAGTTTTCCATAGCTCTTGTCAAAGTGTCTGCTTTGTATGTACTTTTAGAGAAGACAATTAAATCCAGGATACAGTGGGTTGTTTGATGACAGAATCGTTCGGCATTACTTTCTAGCTTTCTTGGGTTTCAAAGCCTCTGAAAACTTTAAAACAAAGCAGTTCTTTGCGACTTAAAATATTCATGACTGAATATGCAACAATCTTTTAAAGCAATAATCTCGAAGATTTTCATTTAAATAAATGTCTGTTAAGTCACTATCTAGTGCAGAACGAGGTTACACAATGGTGATTGAGCCTATGGCCCACTGATGAAAGACTGGGTGTCTGTGGCGAACTTTGCGGAAAAAATCCCAAGCGACGCCCAGTTAGTGACGCGTTCTCCATCACCTGGCAGTGCTTGGTCTGCCAGAGAGGGTAGGCGGAGCTAATGCAACATAAAGCGGCTGCTTTTCCTCTCTCTGCAAGTGTTGCGAGTAAACAGTAATCTACTACGGCTGAACAAATTAAGAAAAGATTGATGACTACAGATACAAAGATGACTACAAAGAAACAAATTGGACGCTCAGATGAAGGCAAACAGTCTAAAAAGGAAAGCGACACACATGCGACACTGTTTGGATATCTGGGAAGTGTGCTCCCGCAATTACCGTTTATCGCCATAGGTGCTGTCACAGAAAACAATCTATTTTCAGGTAATTTGGTTACTTTTGATTGACAGTACCCAAATAATCCACCAACTATCATCCGTTTCTGTCTCAGATGTTCCTAAATCCTGATTGGGTCACGATCAGTCGGTGACATCACCTTGTTCTGGCTAAGTCCTGCCCTAATCAAACCATTTAGAAAGGCGCAGAGAGAAACAGAACAGAAATCTCTCATTTAAAGGATCAAAAATGCTCAAAATGTACAGAAATCATGTTCACGTGATCACGTTTGATCCAATCAGTCATATAAACAAGTTTAAGAAATGAAAATGTAGGGCCCTTTAATTAGCATTAAAGACATCATAGAAATGCATTATAAGAAATAGTAATGTCTCCTGTGTTATAAAGAAGCAACATTTATTGCAGGCTTAAGGGAGCCTGTATAAACCCTTATTTGAACCATCATTCAAACATCGCCCACCCTGCAGAAACTCTTCTTTTATTCTGCTCAACACGCCGGCTTTGTCACTGACAGCTTAATACAAGAAAGAGGTGAAGGTCCGGGCTTGTTCTTGTCACACACCAGGAGGCAGCTGATGTGTAACACTGTGCGCTAAATTAGAATATATGTAGATGAGTTTCTAGCTAATAACGGCTGCACATTTTAGTAAGTAAAACAGGTACACTTTTAGGCCATCATTGACCAGTGTGGTGTATCTGTTTGCACGTCTTGCAGCAGTGCACATCAAACTTTCATCAAGTCACTGATCAGAAATACTTTTCCGATCTTCTGTAACCCATTTCATAAAAATAGCTCGGGCAGGAACCTGATGGGCGGGTGAGGATGGGGATTGATTTATTAATCTAATCAGCCCCGATGTAGGACACGAGATGCATTTGTCCTGCTCTCTGAATCAGCCAGGATAGCACTTGAGGTCATTCTGCGAGAAGATCAGCCAATCACTTCAGACAATCTTCTCTAATTTTCCATCTCCCTTCATAATCTCCACAATCAGGAGCAGAGCAGGGAACAACTGTTCGGCTTTGATGTTGCTTTGATGGATTTCTTCTTCTATCCCCCCCACTCACAAATTCACAACTTCCACACCAACTAAAAATATCTGTAATCTTATTTTGCTGCGACAATATCGATTATTACATTTTAAACATACAATCTTCTCCTCATTGAAGACGTGCTCTATGATTCTCTCTCTGCACAGATGAGCTTTTAACATGATCTGAAGCATGCTCGCTGGATGCTGGATGCACTAACAGCCTTTTCCTTCATGCTTGGCGTGTAATGTGAAACCATGTGGTGGCTGAACGGAGCAGCATCTCTATAAACCAGTGAGTCCACGGGGGTACGGCAATTGGGTCAGAATCTGGAGCCTCTGAGGGACGTATGAGATTGTCAGCATCTTGTGGTAATCAAAGGACATTACAGCTGTTCATGAGCGAGTGTTGAAGATGCAGCGGCGTTTAACCACAGACTGAACTCTCAGTGGAGGCAAATAGCATCTAAAATGAGGATGATACCTCTTATAGACACACAAAGACTATTGTGGGTACACTTACAGAGCAAATGCATATATTCTGGAACAGTCTATTGCTTTTCTCTCCTGCAGACCTTATTAGTCGTCGCCGAGGTCAAAAATAGCATCCGAACAGGAGTGTTTTGCAGAGCGGCTCCTGGAGATTGATGATTGATTACTCCACAATTACTGCTGAAAGCAGCAGGGCCCCTCCTCCTAATCACTGCTTTCGTCGCTAAAAGGAGATTATCACATAGGAGAAGCTTGTTAGAGCCACTTCCTCCCTGCAAATCAATAAAAATTACTCAAGAGATTGCAAGCATACATGAGAAATGTCTCAGTTGAATCCCTATAGGCTGGCTGGCTGGCTGTGCACATTTGAAAACAGGTACGTCTGCGTGCGTGGGTGTGTGTGTGTGTGTGCCTCCTGTGGCAGTAGATCTGACCCCCGCTGAGATACCGGCCTCAAACCATGTCTAATTAAAGCTGCTTTTCAATGCAGGCGCTCTGGAACTTCAGGTCCCCTCAACAATTAAGTGCAGGATTTCTCCTCCGGTCTCCAGCGAGAAGGAAAGGCACATCCAGAGGGCTGATTACCCCCCTTCTCTTCCCTCCGCTCCCTCCCCACTCTGCCACCCATTATTGGATTCACTTAGTTGATGGAACCCCATATATTGAACAGGGAGAGACAGGGAGAGGCAGCCCGGCGTACAATCAAGCACACAGGAGACACTGGGAGAAATAGGACAGAAAATGTATGGCGTCGTATTCGAAGTCGAGGCACGGAAAAAGTGTTGAGAGCCCCTTGTCATGATGGTCTAATGGAAATAGGTTAGAGAGACGATCACATAACCAGGAGGTAAGAGGTTCAATTCCTGCTGCTGTGTCCTTGAAAGCTGCCTTTGGATAAGAGCATCAGCGAAAAAAAGGTACAATTGTGAGGTTCGGAACAGCAGGGTTAGAAAAACAAGACACTCACAGTGTTTTCACATCGCCTGGATTTAAAGAGACAACACTTTTTGGTATTTTATTAATGTAGCCAATTAGCTCTTAAAGGTAACGTTAACTTGTTACAACTACATGTCAGGCTACAAACACGTAGTAGTCAGCACAAATCACAATCATTCTCTTGGTATTGCTACATTTCTGTGAGCCGTGCCTTCAGTGGTTCACCGCACCAATTACCATTATACTTACATTGTTGTACTCAGGTCCCAAATCTGCCTTTAAATCATCTAAAAACAGGACAAAGACGACACATTTTGGTAGCAGGAAACTGTTACAGCCTTTTGTATGTATTAAGCTAAGAGTAAAAGGTGACACAGACTCAGGCCAAACAGGAAAATAACATCACATGCAGTTTCAAAACCTGCCCACAGTCAGAAGAAATGATGACTCTCTGACCCTGGGAACATTTTAAAGAAAGACAGTTGAAGCACTTGACCAACTTAAGGGCTTAACTGAATAAAATACGAGAAATAGCCAGCATGTAATAAGATCCTTGGGCACTAAAGACCCACAGTGTGTGTTTTAAGGTTTAAGACATAGCCGCACTTACATGTTTCCTGGGCTTTGAGAGCCCGTGAACTTGTGCAGCCTCCATGGAGAGAAGCTCTGATCACATACCAGCTCCGACAGCCACAGCGTGCCACAGATAAGGCATCCATTAGGGCTTTTATTTTAGAGCATCTCACCCGTTAATGGACTCCTCTGGCCCGGCCACAGACCCACTATCTTATCCTCTCAGGCCCAGTTAAGCAGCCAGGGTTCTGCTTACAACAGGTGCGAGACTGTCTGAAACCGCAGCCCAGCTCCCTGATGAGAGCGTGGTGAGGCGCTGATGTGTTGTCAGCACCACAACAACAACTATTAATACTTCTGCAATGGCTACCTTAGAGAGGTATACAAATATGTATTAAAGAGTTAAGCAAATTAAAATGCACAGTATATATGCAGTATGAGTTATTAAAAAGGGAATACTGTTCCCTGTACAATGCACACAGCTTTACTGCATTTATTATTATGTGCCATAAACTAAATAACTTTGCAGTTTTCACGTTGTCTGGAGAGATTAAAAGTCTGAGTCATTCAAAAATGAAATGACTAGTTCGTTAAATTGTAGCTTGAGATTTTAGGAAATAATAATAATAATAATAATAATAATAATAATACATTTTATTTGTATTGCACTTTATATTTAAGCAATCTCAAAGTGCTACAGAGAAGAAAAATAAAACAAGACAATTTTAATGTGTTAAAATGAGAGCCTATAAAAGGCACCTAGCAAAAAGCTAGGAAATATGCGAATCGCTTATGTTTGTACTTAACGCAGCTACAAGAGCCAGCTTGTTAGCTTAGCTTGGAATAAAGAATGGACGTAGGGGGACACAGCTAACATGTTTTTATTTTCACACTAAGTTTTTTATGAAGATAGATACTGTGGATATTACATGTTTATTAATTACAGAGGTTAGAATGTGATGTTTTTTTTATACCTTTCAACACAACTTGGCTAGCTATTTCTAGTCTTTATTTTATGCTAAGCTAATCAGTTGTTTTTTAGCTTTATATTTAGCGTACAGGTATGCTGAATACTGAGAACAGGAAGTAGGGGGATACAGCTAGCATACTGTTCACACTTCTGTTTTTTATGAAGATAAATATTATGTGTTAATTAATAACTGAGGTTGAGAGGTGTGGATATGGTGTTTATCCCTTTTGACTGAAGGAGGGAGTAGCTCTTATCAGTATTTATTCTAAGCTAAGCTAACAACAGGCAGTTTTGTAGCTTTATATTTAGCGTACAGACATTTATGTTTGTAATGTTTGTATTCTAAATATGAAGCTATACCAACCAGCTCGTTAGCTTAGCTTAGAAGAACGAAAAGAAGTAGGGGGACACAGCTAATATGTTGTTTCTGTGTTTTTCTTTTTTTTATGAAAACACATATAACGTGTTCATTATTAACTAAGGTTTAGAGGTGAGGGTATGTTTTTTGACAGAACCCTGCTAACTCTTATCAGTATTTATTCTACACTAAGCTAACTAGTAGCAGTTTTGTAGCTTTATATTTATTGTACAGACATGCTAAATATTTGTCATGTTTGTATTCTTAATATGAAGTCATTACAACCAGCTTGTTAGCTAAGCATAAAATAAAGAATGGAAGTGGCGGGGCACAGCTAGCATGTTGTTTCACACTTCTGTTTTTATGAAGATATAACGTGCTAATTAATAACTGAGGTTTAGAGGTGATGGTATGTTTTTTTATATACCTTTTGGCAGATGTAAGCTAGCTCTTTCTTAGTTCTAAGCTAAGCTAAGTAGTTGTAGTTTTCTAGCTTTATATTTAGCATAAAAACATGTCTAATTGTTATGTTTGTCTTTAAATATGAAGCTATAAGAAACGGTTTGTTAGCTTAGCTTCGCAAAGCATAAAGCATTAAAGTAGGGTCACAAAGCTAGCATGTTACTTTCCCACATCACTTTCTTCTGAAGATAGACATTTTTAACGTGTTAATACATTACTAAGGGTTGATAGTGATGGTATGTTTTATTTTTTTACACAACCAGGCTAGCTATTACCAGTCTTTATTCTAGCTTAGCTTAGCTTAGCTTAGCATAAAGAATGGAAGTAGGGGGAAACAGCTAACATGTTGTTTTTTTAGATCTTTCAACACAACCAGGCTAGCAATTTCTAGTCTTTATTCAAAGCTAAGCTAACCAGTTGAAGCTTCATATTTAGCGTATAGGCATGCTGAATACTTGTCATGTTTGTACACTTAATCAGGAACTATAAGAACAAGCTTGTTAGCTTAGCTAAGCACAAAGAATGGAAGTAGGTGGACACAGCTAGCATGTTGTTTGTCCACCTTTCACCAGAACCAGCCTGGCTATTTCCAGTCTTTATGCTAAGCTAAGCTAACAATTTGTGGCTTGTAGCTTCATATTTAGCATACAGATATACAGGAGTGAAAGCCTTTTACAAATGACTCTTGTTGTCAATAGTTTGACATTTCCTGAAATGCCAAACTATTCCTAATTTCTAATTTATTCTAATTTATTCTAATGATGATTAATGGCGAAAGTAATTTTCATGATGTCAAACATGCTGGTTCCGGCTTCTCAAATGTCTGGACTGTCCTCTTTCTTGAATGTTGAATCAATTCACAAAAATATTGAGAACTATTCCCTGTTCTCCATCTCCATTTAATTTATTGACTCTCTGGCTCTGCTATTTTCTGTGTCCCATTAACCGCAGTCATTTAGTTCCTCAAAAAGCTGGGGTCATCTGGAGAGTCAAACTCTCTTTGTTTGGAGATACACAATAATGAGCTTAGTCAGATGTACCGTCATCAGCTGACAATAGCAGGTACATTTACAGACACAGGACAAAAAAGAAAGGCAACAACCCAATACATGTTTTTCATATGACATCATGTTGTCCTCTAATGGTCACCATGGATGAGAGGCTGTAATTTACCACCTTTAAAAGCCCACACACTCTGAAGCCTGGTAATGAGATGTACGGGGGTCTTAAAAGCTTCAAGAACAAGGTTTATTAAACAACTGATGCACGGGTGTGATGTGCTAGTGTTCACTTTTCCATCAGTTGCTTTACACGGAAATTAATGCTAAATGTATGTTCAGTTTTTCTACAAAAAAAGGCAAAATGTACAAACAGGTAACATCACTTTGCAAACAGTACATTAAAACATTACATTCCTATTTCAACACCATGCACTTTAAGATAATGAAAAACAATAAATGTGTGTGCGTAATACGAAAGAGGTGATTGAATTTCAGTCTGAATGCCAAGCAGGCACTTGGCAAGGATTCAGTATTCAAGCAGCATTGATAGTACTTCACCATTAGTTGCTCCCTCATGTATGATCGCCTAAGGTCCTTTAGGTAGTCTGAGAATTGGTTTCATGGGGCCGATGATGATTTCCGAAACACGGCGCAATTTCAAAACCCAAGGTAAGCACTGGTTTTTATTACCACGATTCACAATAAACCACTGCAATACCTCGTGATCTTTTTACCATTCAATTTCTTTTTCTCCGAGGAGTGTTCAAGTTTTACAGCATCTTAGAAAAATAATTGGTTCTGTATGTACAACAACAACAGTGGTGATAGAAACATGTTAACAGCATTATGTACAATAACATTGTTGTCTGATCCTGATCAGCAATGTTGTGAAAGGAACCTGTCGCACTTGCATTAGTGATGGGGAGAATTCATATGCCGGACTTTACACTAACCCCGATTGTTTGATCAAGCAGTAAAATACGGGTGATATATTCATAGGACAAATATTTAATTCAATATGCAAAATAATAACAAAAAAACATTTTCCTTTTTTAACACCAAAATAAATCAATCATCTAAAAACCAATGAACCAAATACAAAACAGCTTTCTAAAGGCACACGTTACTATGCGGCTCCAAGACATCCTGATTTCTCCACGTTAGAATTGGGCAAACGTCTCTGTATTAGTAATCAATAAAGGTGATATGTTTGTTTTTATATTAATGATGCTTCCAGGATGCCAAGTTAACACATAGCAGTTAAACTATTTCCGCTTGCAGTCAATAACATCATCTTACATTCATTCAAAATCTAATGTATCCCCCACAGCCACTTAGTTCCTGTCTTCAACAGTCAGTTATAAATAAGCAGAACAGCATGCCTCATGTTTTCACCTGTACTGTACATTCTGTAACTCCTGTTCCATTTAATATAATGTCATCAATCAATCAGTCAATCATTTGGATTTAAAAACTAAAAAAGGGGGGGATGTTATAGCTGCACTCTATCAATATCTTCCTACATGTCAAACAATATGGAAAAAAACATTTTGGAAATCCCAAAGATATGTTTGCTGTAACTTAAAAGCAGTGTCTCTGTTATAACTTCCAGAAAGCACTGACCAGTAAACCGTGTTAGTACAAAATGGTTAAACTTCACTTAATTTAAGAAATCCTCATGAAGAAAGATGTTTATGTTGTTTGTTTTGTTGCAAAAAAAATGTCTAAGCACCTAATCACCTTCTAAGTTTTAGCTTCCTGCCTTGATAGCGCCCAACCACAATAAAGTCCTACCGAGTACCATCTGACATGGTGGTACTGGTAATTTCATAGGTCCATAACAAGTTCATAACATCACTTCAGTTAACCAGCTGGCAGCTGATGTTAAAGTAATAATCTCGAAGATTTTCATGTAAATAAATGTCTGTTAAGTCACTATCCATCGCCGAATGAGGTAACACAATGGTGATTGAGTCTATGGCCCACTGATGTAAGCCTTTGCATTTGCAGTATTACAGACTGGCTGTCTGTGGCGACATTTGCGGAAAAAATCACAAGCGGTGCCCAGTTAGTGACGTGTTTTCCATCAGCCAGCAGTGGTTGGTCTGCCAGAGGGGGTAGGCGGAGCTAAGCGGCTGATTTTCCAGTCTCTGCAAGTGTCGCGAGTAAACAGTAATCTACTATGGCTGAACAAACAAAGAAAAGATCGATGACTACAGATCCAAAGATACAAAAGAAAAAGAAACAAATTCGACGCTCAGATGAAGGCAAACAGTCTAAAAAGGAAAGCGACCGTCACCGAGGAAAATCAAGAGTTACAACCAGAGCCAACGTCACATATGGACGTCACATATGCGTCTTGATATCTGCGAAGTGTGCTCCCGCAATTACCGTATCTCGCCATAGGTGCCGCCAAAGAGAATGAAACTGAAATCTTCGAGATTATCACTCTAACATCGTCCTGGCCTCATTTGTAATTAGAGCGCTCCCTGTGTTAGTTGGTTTGTTACCATAGACTGTATATAAGAAGTCGTGACATCATCCGAAGCTTTCTCACCTTCCGTTTTAGAAGCTCAATTTTTCGCCAATTCATCGCCATCTTGCTTTATTTGGATTGCAGCGTCTCTATCCTGGCTGACGAGTCACCATGATAGCGACATGTCAATCACAGGTAGCCACGCCCAAGAGAATACACTGCGTTATAGTCGTTTTTAAGGTGAATGGGAGCGTACAAATGAATGCTGTATCGAAGAAGACTCATGATTGACCCATGAGGAAAATGTTCTGAGTTAATGAATCAACTTTCATACTAACTGACTATTGTTTTTGCAACCAGTGAAGTCTCCCCCTGCTGGCTGTTAGAAAGAATGCTTAATGTTTAAGGCACTAATGCATTGTCTTCACTTTTCAAACTAAGAGCTACGTCCACATATTATATACAGTCTATGATGTTACTTATTGTCATTGGTCAAACAATAGTGCTGAGATTACAGGCCAACACATTGTTGTCATTTAACAACCAGTTTCTATCACCACAACTCGACCCATGTAAAAGGGACAGTTAATGTTAACTCAACAAAAATCACAACTTAATCTATTTTGACTTTAAAACCAAATATCAGCGGGCATACACTATGGCTTATACTATATTATAAATTAATATTGGTATCTCCTTCACAGATCCAGTCTTGGTCGGGCTCTAAAATAACTTTGAATGTGACGCTGATATGGAGACAGGATGAGCAGCAACAGTCCTGCTTTCAGATTGTACCGACAGGACACTAATGCACTGCATGTACACACCACAAAGAGGGTCATTTACAGTGTAGACCATCTCAGAAGCGTGCCGTGTTAGCGATGCTCTCCGTCATTGTTTGTCCAGCAGATAAGCAGCAGTCTGAGCAGCACAGTGGATGCACGGCTAGCAGCTGGCACACAGTGCGAGTGCTTTGATTTCTGCGTTCTCCATGCACACACCTCACACATCCCAGCTTGGACACGACGAGGTCCTCAAAGCCACGGGCTCGCCACGTCGCCTGACTGGCAGGTGCAGCCTCTCGCGAACCTGTAAAAGGAGACGCCTCCATAATGGAAGTTAAGCCGCTGCTGCCTGGATCTCTGCATTCGCTGTTACAGGGAGAGGCGTATGATGTGCGGGGTTAAGAGTCACCTGCTTTAAGGTTTGGAGAGCCAGGGCTGGTTAGGATGAGGACAGAGCGGTTGGGGGGAGCGGTGAGGTGAGAGATCAGACGCTCAGAGTCATGTTGCGGAGCAGCCACTGCTGAGAGCGGCTGTCGTTGCAGTCTCTCAGGGTGGGGACCATCTTGTCCTCCTCGGACGGCATGTCCAAACACTGGTTGCTGTTCACGTGCAGCAGGGTGAGACGCTGGAGAAAGAGAGTCGGATAAAGACAATTAAAAGAGACGCAAACATCAGATGAATATTCATTTGCGATTAAATAAAAGAGTTTGTGAAGAGTTGAAGTTCTGCAGATAAAGTTTCCCTCAACCTGCCTCATGGACTGTGCTTCAGTTCTTCTCCGGAGCGAGCAGAATCCACCTGGATGACTAAGGCAAACCTTCACAGACACACTTCAACTATTGATTTCCCACATTTTACAAAAATACCTCCCGACCCGGTAAATGGCCTGAGCTTGTTGCACTCGGTAACTGTAGCTGGAGCAAGAGAAAAACAATAGGAACATCAAGAGAGCAGGTTGTTTTTGTCGAGAAAAAGTGCGAGTCGTGCCCCTTACGCAACACGCACCGAAGCTGCTCGGAGAATGGAGGCTGCTGTTTGTGTGGGGACTGTTGTCATTGCTCCTTTGTACAAAGGAATTCTCTGAGAAAATAAAACAGAGCCTGGAATCCATTTCTCCTTTTTAAAAAGGACTAAAACGAGCACCGAATGTTTTTTGTTTACAGTTTTAAGTGACCACAGCCAGAGGAGGGCCTTGGTACTGTCGAATGTCCAAGTATCTTAAAAACATTAGCGTTACAATCCTATAACTCCGGATATAACTGCATACACGTCGACGAAAAGGACCATTTAATGATCTGGCCTCAGTCTAGTCTGGGAAGCAGCCAGATCTGCAAACTCATGTTCCATTTGTTTTGGCAGAGACGTCATTCAGAGAGATTTCCCTCTGGCCTGATTCAGGTGAAGCCTGGAAGATGCTACATTTAGTTTGTTTTGTTAACAACCAAGATGGCTTCCGCTAATGTGGAATCTGAGTTTGCTTTTGCAAATGGTTTAAAATTCTGGGCTGAAAAAGAATCTTATAAGTCATATTGATGACACTGCAATGTTACAAGGAAATACAGACCCATAATGTTGAGCCTGAAGTGAGCAGCCTGTTAACAACAATACTAATTGTAAGGGTACTAATGATTCTGAACATTTAATGTAGAACTTCGTCCCTCCTCTGCTTTCTCTCTTCAAACCAAAGGGAGACTGTTACGGTGCGTTTCAATAGCAGGAACCAGGGTCTATATTTAGTTCCGGGGTAATCAGTTTACCCCCTGAAAAGTCCCTGCTCAGGGGGTAGTACTTTCCAAAGGTCCTGGAACTTTCAGGGCGGGGCCTGCAGTGCTTATCGTTTCTGATTGGTTTAGTACTCGCAGCGTCTGTCCAGTTTTATGGCGTCGTCTTTGTTGTGTGGCCATCATCTTCTTCTTACCGCCACCTACTGGACTGGCTGTGTATGCAGTTACTTTTATTGCTTCTCCATACGTCATTGGCCTGATTTGCATAGTCTTCCCGGGACTTTAGATCGCTGTGGAAAGGCAGGCAACAATGGCCCACAGGAACCCTTTAGTTCCTTGAAGAGAAGTTCCTGGAAATTTGGTCCAAAAGCAACATAAGTTTAAATGGCTTGAGTCTGACTCATAGCTGCTAACTAACTAAGTGTTGTAAAATTCTGTGTATAAGATGCACTTTCAATAAAAAAATGTAATCTAAAAGTGTGCTGTGTCCTGTATACCAGTATAAAATGAGAGGTATTTTATTGTGTGTTGCGTTGTGTTGGTATTTTACCCAGACGATGGCGCTATAACCTAGCTAAAGCTTCGTCGCGGACATGCGGCGTCATGATCGCCAGTGCAGCCGCCATCCTCACTACAATCAGTGTTACCGTAGGCTGAGCTCAACTACAGCACTGCTAGATAGCAGGATTGCAAACTCGACATGGCTGTCATTTAAAGTTTAAAGTTTAAATTACTTGTATACATATTTTTTATAAATAAATTGCTATAGAAAACTTTTTTTCCCTCTGGGAAACCCCCCAAAAACTACGTCTTATATTCCAGTGCGATTTATATTCCAGATTTTACGGTAGTTCCTCATGAGAAGTCGGGATGATGTTGCATGAAATAGTTGCTTTTTTCTCTCAGTGCAATAAAGAAATCACAACACTTTACAAACAGAGTACAGAGTTCATTTGCACACCTTCTGCTGTCTAATGTAACTAAACAAGCCTTTGTGCATACCGTACACTTTTCAGTAACTAACACACGAGAGAGACGGACTTCCCATAACAAACCAAGCCTCACTGTATCACATGCATACCAATAGTACCAACAGGGCCGCTGTTCTTTAAGGGGCAGTATCGGCAGGTAGCATTACAGACAACAGACAAGTTGACACCAACCAAATGACGACAACTTGTTCAAAAAAGACTCTTCACATCAAGTATGGACGTCTATTTGGGGGCGTGTGTGTCCTGTGTTCTGCTCCATCACATAAACCAGGAGAGCCAGAAGACAGAACACACACTTTTAAAATGTCCAGACAGCTAAAAACACACCTGTTGCGATGAGCTGAACTCGAGCACCACGTGAGCATGCATCACAAAAATCTGAGGCTATCTGCCTCAGAGGATCCAGAGAGAACACCCTCCTCTAACACACATACACACTTACAACTGGAAGAGAGCTCTCAATGGCCTTGATTAACCATTTATGTTCATTCCCTCAGAAGAAACACGCTTCCGCAATTTGGCTCCTCACTTGAGTTGCTTTTCTGGTCTTAATGATCACATGCAGGGAAGTAGTGAAGCTGAAGTTGGTTCAGAAGGAAACGCAGAGTCTCTGCTGAGGAAGACAATGCAAATTTAAAATGAATCTGTGTTTCTATCAGGCGCTTCTAAGATGGTGTTAATCATTGTATTGATTGTAAAATATCGTCAGTTTCACCGCTCTGCAGGTTGCCATTTTGGGAGTCATTTTCAAGCTAAAGAGCACAACACGCATTAAAGGAAATCCACGTGTCCGACTACAAACCACAGTCTGCACTGAGGCTGTACAACACGCACACCGGTGTGATTTCTCTTGTGGTTGTGGTATAATTCTTCATTACAACAAGATTGTGCTTTGACTGTTGACAGAGGATATTCAGACTAATGAGCACACACAGACGCTCAGGCCATGTTTGATCTTAAGCTATAAAACACAAGGGCCTGACATCCCCTGCCTGGATACAAAGAGGTGCACACATGCGTGCACAAACACGCACACACTTCTTCTCTGAAGTACACATTGCAGACGGCCCTACAGGCACATTTGTTCAAACAGAACAAGAACAAAGAGAGCAGGTGGCGCTCGACCTTCCACACCTGCTAAAAAACTAGAGAGAACAATAAAGTAGCTCTCCACTGGAGACGTTTTACCTTTGTTTCGTTATTAGAAAAATAATTCTACAGCTCAGACAAAGGTGGAGTTCTCCCTACACAGCTTCAAGGTTCATTTTCACTCTGTTTTTTGTTGTATGTGGAAATAACTAGCAGAATAATGAACAGATACTTCTCTTTTAAAGACATATTCATGGATGCACGGGGCTTCTGCCATCTGGAGGTAGATCTAATCAATAAATCATAACAACCTGGTCGAGGCAGGGATGAGAACAGTGTTTTATCCTGTCATTCAAAGCTCCAAACCTACTCAAGTGGCAGAGATGACAGAAAAAAGTATGACGGCGGAGGGTAGAAAAACCCGTTCCACGTTTAATGAAAATACTAGAGTTGTGGAGGTCCTGTCCTTTGCTCATAATTATTTCATGCCTCCTCAGGGGCAGAGAAAACTCCTATCTCAGCCTCCCAGTGAACCAACCGCCGTCTCCGGAGCGAGTTGCTGAGTGTGTGCACAGCTGAGACCGGCTAATTAAATGAGGACGGATTCTAACCATGAAGCCTGGTTGAGGAGCATTATCCTCTTTGTCACCGAGCAGAAGCACGCTGGACTTGCTGAAAGAGCACAAGAGTACCTGTGTGATGTGATCTTGTGCTGACTCTGGAGGAAGATCTAGAGGGCCGAGCAGGACGGCTTTTGTGAGAAAAAATACAAAAGATTCCTTTTGTCTCAAGGCACAGCGAGGCAACGCTCTCATTTGCTCTAATGGTGCACCGCTCTTGTGTACGTGCTCTCCTCTTGTGCCGGCTATGCCACAAGGATCTCTGAGAGGGAACAACAAATCAGGCCATCTAACAGCAGGTCACTTTACTGCCGCAACTCTGACACACACCAGCAGCCCCGGGAGCTTCTTACCCAATTTACTCGGCTTGGTCACAAAAGCTGAGGCATTCTTCAGAGACATTTCTCTTTAGCATTTTAAAGGGGACATATTTTAGCTATGCAATCAATTTTATATTATTCTAATGTGTTTTTCAATCACGTTGGTAATGTTTGATTCATTTTGTCATGACCCGGCTCGTGAGCCATGACAAAAGCAGGAAATACATGGTTGTTTAACTTAACGATGCAAGTGTTCATTGCAAAATACGAACATAAGTTTAAATACAAAGGTTGCATGAGTGATGTGTGAACAAAACTACGACGACGGCCGAAGCAAACTAAACAGTAGCATGTTGCCAAAGAGCGGCGATGATCGGGAGAAGAGCAGAGCAGATCAGAAACACACGCGGGGAAGGCTTGGGCGTGTCAGTAACCCATCCGTCCCGGCTGCCCGATCCGTTCTGCGCATGCTCAAACTTATTCCTGCCCGATTTATACCTCACGTGTGAACGTTTGACGGAAGTCTTTTTTTAAATAACTTTATTCACAACACAATATTAAACAAATACGCTACACTGCAATACAAATAACAGTACGTGGCCGTTATTAGCCAACATAAAAGCACAGAAAAGTTGCACAACTGCTTGTTTTATTAACATGGATTGTTAAAAGAACTCTGTATCATACATACTAATTAGCTAATTTGGTAAAACTAGCTAATTTGACAGCCAACCCAATGACACAACTCTCTAATCTAATGTTACACGCCAATTTGACCGCCAGCACACGAACACAACTCTCACGAGTCGCGCGATGCATGCGTGGAACAGATCGGGCAGTGTCGTAAAACAGGTTCAATTCATGCACAGAACGGATCGGGCAGCCGGGACGGATCGGGTACCGACAGGGCTTAAATGCACCTAGGGAGACTGGCCAGGTACTCCCAGGTGCACGGAAGCCACGCCTACCAGGAATCTGCAAGACAGAAACAGAGAAACAGAACCGAGGCAACACAACGCAGGTCGTGCTAAGCATGAAGGTCGTCACACCATTCAAAGCTTAGCCACGATTGGCTGACAGTATTTGGAGTGACCGCACAGCCCCTCCCTCACGTGGTGGAGCGGCCGCGCTGCACTGTCGCTGCAAAGTTGTAGAAAACATGGCTGCTCTAAGATTGGTTATTCGGCCTTATGTGTACGAGCCAGAATTGGACCCTGAGTGGAGGGACGATACATCGTGGCAAGAGCGGCAACCCAGGAGTTCCCAGGAGGTTATCAGAAGTGTTAGATGGCAGCCTGAGGTGAAAGACGATTGGTCGATTTCAGCAAAAGCAAGGTTCTATGTAGAAACCTGCAGCTGTTCTGAACGGTCCATTTCGAAGGCGACCTTTTTAAAAACTTAATTCTGGAAAAACACGGAATTATGCAGTTTTCACTTTTTTACTGTGAACAATAAACACCCAAACATGTGAAACCCATGAAAATATGAGAATATCCATTCAAAAGATATGGCCCCTTTAAGAGATACAACAGTGCAGGACTCTAATGTGCACACTCCCTACAACTCAGAGAAAATGACAACCTGAAAGTGACAGAAACACTGAGCCAAAAAACATTCCTTACAAAAGTATGTAAATAAGCAGCCGAGTGGTGAAAAGCTCCGATAATTGGGATTCATTGCGTCAACAATATGTACATGGCACACAGTGTGCACAGCTGCTTCAGGCCAATAGGAGAGCGGCCTGAGAGGCCAGGGCCATGAAAGCTAGGTTCACAATGAAGGATCACTTCAAAAGAACTTGCACACAATGGCGAGCCCGTTTCAATCAGCCCCAGCACGGAGATAATCAGCCGAAAATAAACACGTCCTCCATCTCAGGCATCGTTCGCCAAACGCTGGCAGTCGGCTGAATTTTCACGTCAAAATAAAATATTTATGTTGGGAAACAAATGTCAAAGGAGATCTAATTCAGCGTGAAGACCAGCTAAAGGTCTCGCAGATAGCATCTTATACACAGAACCATCTTGATGGGACATCTGTCATTGCTTGATGTGGCTCTGCCCCCCCGTCTTTATACGCTCCCCTCCTGAAAGGTCACCGGATTGAGCTACTTAATGCTTCCTAAAACAATCTGCATGCTTATTCTGACTAATACCTGAAAGATCAACATCAGAAACATGAGCTCTGCATTCGTCTGCTCTCACCTACAATAACAGGAGAAACAGAGACGACAGTTTGGCTCCTATAACAACCAAAACAGATCAACTAAGTTCTAACTAAGCTAATGCTAACACATCACTACAGAGCAGCTAAAATGACCACCACCTTCTACTCTACTTTCTACTACCGTGCTCACCTCAGGCCCTACAGCCCAACGCAGCAGCCGGGAGCTCAGAGAAAGTAATCAGTGGGGCTGTAGTAGAGGTGTCTAGCGACCTCCACATGCGTGTAGTTGTGGAGGATCCAGTTCTGTATGGGGGTGTTGTTACAGTACTCCACTGTGGGCCCATAGGTGCCGTCCTCCAGGCGGCTGATGGTCAGACATGATTGGGTGATGATGTGGAGGAAGGTGTGTTTCTGCGGCGAGGCAGGAGTGAGAGGGACAGACGGTAGTGGAGGTAAGTGTGAGAGTGTTATTGTGAAATGACTCTGAAACTGTTCTAGTTTAATGAAGATGATTTTTCAATGACTATGAGTGGATTAAAAAAGGATAGGTGTGTTTATTTCAAAACCAGACTAAGCAGCTGACCTTTTCATACATTTTGACAATGCTGCGGCGTCCTTAAGAAATATATAAATTATTCACAATATAGAAATATGAAAAAGTGAGGTGGTGGAAAGAAAAAGTTGAATTCCCTCAAACTGTCTGCACTGAGTTTTTGGAGACACACTGTTGGATCACAAGGAGGAATTAAATTCACCACAGGCAACATCACAACCTAGAACTAAAGCCACAGGATGCAACAACCAATCAGAGAGCGGCTGCGGATATCAGAACACCTGAGCCACATTTCACCTGAGACTATTACATCATTAATAATGAACGTAAAAACAATGTGTTACAAAATCTCGACAATGTAGATTAAAAAATAGTTTGTCATTATATAATATGAGATGTCCAATGCACTGGTTCTTTTCTAATTGGCTTCCTTTACCTGCTTTTTTACCTCCTTTAATCTACTGTAGAATAAAAGTGACATTTATCTTCTATTGTTCATCCCATCTTAAGGATGTTTTCATCAAATATTAATGTTGTTATTGTCTCAGGAATTTGACCAGGTTTGAAATATGGCCGATGTAAAGCTCCAGAAAAAAACATAAGAGACCACTACAAAAAAAAGTTTTTCTCTGATTCTTCTATGTATATGTTTGTGTTTGTGTAAAATGAACTTTTGTTTTTTAATGTTTACAACATTTCTCCCTACTTCCAAATATAATATTCTCATTTAGGTCTTTTAAAAAAGATGCAAAAAAGATCAAATAATGCAAAGAAAACCAGTTCATATTAATGTTTAAACAACAGATTGTTTTAACTCAGGAAGAGTTCAGAAATCAGTATTTCGTGGAATAACCTGTTTTTTTAATTACATGCATCTTGGAAGATTTTCACATGGCTGTTGGGTGACGTTTTGGCTACTCTTTGCACAAGCAGCTCGGCGTTGTTCGATGGCTTGTGACCATCCATCTTCCTCTTGATCACATTCAGGAGGTTTTTAATGGGGGTCGGATCTGGATTGGGCTGGCCGTGACATGCAGAGAGAGATGCTGATTAAAGGAACATTTGGAGTGGTCTCTTAATTTTTTTCCAGAGCTCTATATTGACATGTAGTTTCCCTCTTTGATTAGTTGATGAAGCCTGTGGCTTTGTGTCATGTCAAAGCTAGTGTAATTACAAGTTTAAACCTTTTGCATATTGCAGTAAAGGAATTAGCATATTTAGCATTAGCATATTAGCATTGGCAATTAGCAGAAAAGGAATTCTGATCCAGGGAGGCAATCAAACAGAAGAGCAGAAAATGAAACAAATATGGGTGCCTCACAAATTCCCCATAGGCCTTTGTTGAACGCAATTTTAACCAACATTAATAGATGTGTGCTGTATCATCAGTGCATGGTATGTTCATCCTTATAACACTGTAATTACACAACCATCCAGGAGACCTGAAAACATGCAAATTTTTAACATGGTAATCTAATCCCATCTCTATCAGTCATCCAAGATGAAATAAACAAGACTTTCAGATGCTGTTAAAATTTAATTTGATTGTTTTTTTTTAACAGAGATTTTATTAAGTCTTTTTTTTTTTAAAGCACTAGAATTTAATTATTGATACAAAAAAGTCCATAATCAAACAGTTACGTCTCATTGCTGACTGACTCCTTGCCGCCGAGACCCGACAGCCCTCAATTGGAAAAGGATAACAGGAAAATTAAACAGATTAACACCTGTGTGTATGTAAGTGGTATACTCCCAAGTGAATGTGAGATGGAGCCGAGTGAGCACTGCTTATTCAGCCTGAAACAGCCGAGCAGGTGAAAAAGAAGGCTGTCCGTCACGGCTGCGAATGAATTGAGCAGAAATATGAAACAGTCAGGTATTCCTGTGATGGTGAAACTGATGACCAGATGAAATGTTAATGGTATTGTAGTCGCTCAGGGTTCAGTCCCCGTCTGTCACACTTGTGCTAAAAATAACCTGGGCCACCGACAGCGGTGAAACCCCAACGCTGTGTACAACCGAGACCGGTCGTCTTCGTTTATGAATTATTCAGCTCTTTCCATATTAAGAATGCACCCGGAGAACAAAGTGTAATGAAAGGATTTCTCCTCTGGTTTGTTCAGAGCTTGATGGGAAGCCTCCAGGCGACCTCACCTCGCCACCGCAACATGTCAGTGATAGGACATCTCAATCACTGACAGGTAACGCTACATTCAGAGGAGGCTTTTCTTAGCTGCTCCCAGCGGTTTAAAAGAAAAAAACACTGAATACTTAATATACAAGATGCTTTTTGTGTTGTGCAATCCATTATTGAGTTCTGAGTCTACTCGGCTTGATGAGAATATGTCTCTGCTTTCAGCGTCAGGGCTTGCAACATTTGTTTCTGCATTAGATTGAATATTAACACAAAATCACAGCTCCCCTAACAAAGAATATTAAAACTCTGCTGTTTTCTGCCTTTGTTGTTTATCTAATCTTTCTTCTCATTTTGGTGCTACTATAAATAAATAAGCAATGACTCACTCACACGTTTGTGTGTTCAGTATTGTTCGCCTGAGTGTGACTTACAGGCCATAAGGTCTGTAATGCACCACAGAGTCAGTTAAAGTTATTTCTTTTTCATGCTCATTCATCTTTTTTTTTGGTTTGATTTAGAAGAGATTAGGTCAGTGTTATTTTTAGCCCTGACATTTAGGTTACTTTTACAGACTGTGGCCGTGCAGTTCAATATTTGTCCCGTTATTTGCTTGAATTATTTGGCCGTTTATTGTTGGATTTTTAGATAGCCGAGGATGTAGATAGGCACAATACTATTTAAAAGCACCACAAACTAAAGCTTCAAAAACAATCATACAATTGAATCATCTCTCTGAATTGTTATATTACAGTGCATTCATTTTATATTGAATTTAATGTTATGTAATCCAATAAAAAAATCATTTTAATCCATTTTAATAGAAAAAAACACTTAAAAATGTGACTAAAACTCCTACTTAAATAGGTCCAGTTAGAAACAAACCTTAACTATCTATTCTAATAACCACTGACACATCACAGTCAACACACTGTTATAGGAAATCACAATACTGGACACACCGCACTCAAACTACAGGGCGATATTCAGGAGCGAAGACTTAGAAAGCTTACCTCAAAATCATACTCCCACTTGCCAACATACTACATGAAAAGAAAAACACACATAAGAGCAGAGACACAGCTGCTGGGCGGAGAAAGCAACTTCCCCGCTGCTAAAAACTGACACACAGCGCCATCTGGTGGCAGCAAACACGCACTACCCAAATCCTGCATCACTGTAAAGCAATCTCCTCACAACACAATCAATCAGCGTTGAGTCAAAGTCATTTTCCAAAACATCAGCCATCAGGCAAGCAGGGATGGCGTCCTGCAATAACAGGCTGGATGTGTGTGACTGTTTGCGAGTGAGACATAGATCCTACCTCGGCATCGTACTCGAACATCTGATTGCCCTTCATGTGGTGACACTTGAGCATGACGACGGGTCCGTTGAGGCGGGAGACGTCCAGACAGAGGTCATCCGTCCTGATTTCTTTATCCGCTGTGTATGAGAACACCTGGAAACAAGACGTCTCACTCAGTCCGACATCACTTTGCGTTAAAGAAATGTGATGTAGTATTTCTTAATGATTTGTGTTCAGAGCTATATTCAGATTATACCACACAATGTGTTTTTAATGCTTTCTACAGATACATTATTTCACTCCCCCCTCCCCTGTCCTCTGTAACTACAGGATTACACTGACATTCTGTCTCATGTCGTGCAGCTCAGGACGGAGGGAACAATGATTGGACTGAAATACAATCAAATTCTTGGCACGAACCATCTCAAAAAGCCGAAGACTTATCAGTGAACCCCTGCATGGAGCCAAATCAGCAGTGGACTTAAGGACGATAAAGCACAAAACTTGGCACAAACCCCAACTTGAATTGTATTGAAAATCTGTGGATTGACTTGGAAATTTACACACACTCTGCGTCCAACCTGATTGATCCGAAGCTTTCTAGCAAAGATGAATTCCCGGAGCGCATGTATCCAAGATAAAGACGTATTAAAGGCTCGCTCGGTTCAATGTGAATTTTAAAAGGGATTTAATGTACGTGCCGTGTGCTGTGCTTCTGAAATATTTCTTAATGCAGGTTCCAGTCCGTGTTTATAAAACAGTATGCAGACTAAAAACAATAAAATTGATATTGGGCCGCCGGTTTAGCTCAGCAGTTAATCGCGTGTCCTATGTACAGAGGCCACGGTCCTCGATGTGGTGGCCCCATGTTCAACTTCCACCCTCAGCCCTTTTCTGCGTGTCATCACCCACTCTCTCTTCCCCCGTTTCCAACACTATCCACTAGGGCTGTTCCAAATCATGTTGTTCAGATTATACCGGTATATTTTTTTTATGTGATAAGAAAGTGTCATATCACGATATCAAAGATGTAGCAGCGTAATGACGTGTTGGCGTATTTGCATACCTGAGTGCACAAATTCACAGGGACAAAGGCTAAAAAGTAATCTTGAAAATAAATAAAGAAAAATTATGTTGCAGTGTCACCTGGTTTCCACCCATGCCGTGACAGTTGAAAAAGCCGACTTTCTCGTTCTCCTTTCGTCCCATGTTGTCCACACACTGGTTGGTCTCCACATTTCTGATCTACAAGCAAGAAGAAGAAATAAAGAAGTTTAAAGAATGTTTACTATAATTTGAAATTAACTTTCTGATTGGCTAAATTTAAACTCAATAGCAACTTAACCATTTAATTTTCACAACATGAAATTGGTCTATTGTCTCCTTTTTACAAGTGTTAGTTTTGTTTCAATAATGTGTATAACATATAGGCCCGGATATAGTAGCTGTTAGTGTTAATGCCAGTGTTTCTGTTACTATTGATCTAACTTGTCCTTGTTCTTGTCCTTGTTTTAAGTTCAGCATGTCAATTTGTTTGTCTTTACATCAAGAGTAAAGAGATTCCTTGTATGTGGCCACATACTGAGACATGTTTTTTAGCATGGTCAATCTCTGCGAATATTCCATTTAACTTTGATAGCTCAAAGTTAAAGTAACAAACTTGAAGATTTTAATTTAAATAAATGTCTGTTAAGTCACTATCTATCACCAACTGAGTTAACACAATGGTGATTGAGCCTATGGCTCACTGATGAAAGCCTTTGCATTTGCAGTAGATTGTATTTTTACGTACTGGGTGTCTGTGGCGACATTCGCGAAAAAAATCAGAAGCAGCGCCCAGACGCATTTTCCATCACCCAGCAGTGGTTGGTCTGCCAGGGAGGGTATGCGGAGCTAAGTGGCTTCACTTCTGGTCTCTGCAAGTGTTGTGAGTAAACAGTAATCTACTCTGGCAGAACAAACAAAAAAAAGATCGATGACTACAGATACAGCTTGAAAATCCAAAGAAAAAGAAACAAATTCGACGCTCAGATGAAGGCAAACAGTCTGAAAAGGAAAGCGACCATCAGCGAGGAAAATCATGAGTTAGAACCATGATAAGGGGATCCAGCGGTAGACGTCTGGTTAAATTGCGAAGCATGTTCTAGTGCATTCTGATTATCGCCAGTGGGAGGCGCTCATGAGCACAAAAGTTGAAAACTTCGGGATTGTATCTTTAACAAAGCTGACCAAGGAAATCAATTTGTTGCGTTTAAACTATTTTTGAATTTGTCATACAAAGTCTACAAAGTATAAAAATGTTGTTTATTCATGCCACAGGGTGATCCATCTAATGTTTGTACAGATCTATTTTAAATGCCAAACAGGTGGCAGTCAGGTCCAGCTCAATAGCAGGTCTCTCTTGAGATCTTGAGAATGAGAGCACATGTCTAAATGATTTAGATTACCCGTCTACATAAAGACTAAACAAAATTTTAAAAATTTAATAAAATGTTTCTGTTTATACCCCTCCTCCTTTTTTTTGGTTAGTGATCATGCCTGTTCATTTCTTTATTGCTGCTGATTCAGTTTCAGTAGTACCAATGCACTCAGATTATACATTAATGAATAAGAAGTTAATCCACAGATAGTTAATTGTCAAGTTGTTTAAAGCTGCTGTGAGGAACTTTCTGTTTGTGTTGATTTTGGCGCCCCCTGTGGACAAAGCCATTTCCTTCTTAGGTTCTAGGAGATTAGAACGTTTTTAGACAAAGTGATAAAGTGATAAAGACAAGGTTGTAAATTAATTTTCTTACAGATCACGTAGTTATATGATTAGTTATCCTTATCTACACTCTTAAAGCTGAAATGTATAAGTGATCTGACTGTACAGCCTGATTGTCTCAGCTTCTCCAGACTTTATAGTCAACTCAGCTTTTAATGGACTCACACATCCACAGAGCTAAAGCTGAGCTGGCTTTAAATGTTGCCATGGTAACTTATTATGCCTATCATGCAGGACCAGAACAGCGTTCATAATTAAGTGATATAAAACCTAATGGCTCCAGCTGTTAAAGAAAGGCTGACTGTGTGTTATGGAGGATGAGAGTCAGTCAGGAAAAGTCTCCTTCAGAGGGAGATGGAGGCTGCAGAGAGAGAGCGAGAGAGAGAGAGAGAGAGAGAGAGAGAGAGCATGTACCGCAGTACAGCAGAGCAGCACAGATGAAAAAATCCTGTCATCCTCAGCTGTATGACTGTTGGAGGATTACAAGCTCATTTCACCATGAGTTCTTCAGCAGACATTACTTTAAATGGCCCCCGTCTATCGCGCAGACAGCGCACTGCATGTCAGCGCTGACTGAGCCCCGCGCTGCGTGCGCTGCTGTCCACACGCATACATGGGCATCAAGAGGCAAATTCAGGTCAGTCAAGAAAAGCAGTTTCCTACGTGACCGGGGATGAACTATTACAAGGAATTCCTTTTATCTTGGATGTAATGAACGATGAATTCTCACGCCTAAGCTGCAAATTATCACACAGTTCCTACAATACCCTTTTTAATTTCTGAAAGAGCTACTTTGTATGTTCCAGCTCTGCCTATTAAAGTAATCATCTATCAAACATTTCCTCTGTTTTTTTAGACAAGGGAATATATAATAAACTTAAACTGCTTGCTGGTTTAGAATTTACAACCCTCTCTGATAGAGATTCTTTCTCATATTTGTACTTGTCTGTGTTTTAAAATGAGTTTTCGCCTGCTGAGTGCAACCAAACATGTGCACCAAGACTGTGCAGAATGCAGACATGAGGCTTATCTCACCTACCCAGCATTCACAGCAAACTGTGTAAACATGCGACTGGGATCAATTCAGACTGCACGAACATTCCCCTTGTTTGTTTATCATACGCGTTCGATACCAACAGCTGCGGCTGTTTGTTTTGATCTGGTTTTGTTCAGCCTTTGCCGGATCCTGAGATTCTCTGATTTATCTTGCAGCGATATTGTGTTGCTGAGAACAGAACCAAGAAGCTACAAGGACGTATCTGACTGCATGCAGAGCGAGGCGGCGTATCTGCTGCATTATGGGAGATCAGAGTACGAGGGAGAGCTCATACTTCACCAAGTGAGTAGTATCTTCTGGGGATCTGGGAGTCTGGGTAGACGTTCTCTAGATACCAGGAAAATGGTTTGCAGTGCAAGGCCTCGCGGAGGGCTCTGCGGGAAGAGACGTCTCCGTAATCCACGCGCATCACGCCTGCAGACATAAAACCAAGACATGGATTCAGCTATAAGTATGAATGAACATCAGTCAGTAATCATGTACATGTGTTGTGATTATAGGAGGGAAAACATGTATTCGTGCACCACCAAGACCAAACAGCAGAGGGACCTTTCATAACAACACCCCATTAATAAACGCAGGACATCATGCAATGCCCAAATGCAACAACTGTGTAATATTGTGTGCCATAATATGAGTTAGGGAAGTTCATGATATATCAGCCTTGATGCAACTTTAGACAGAGGAAGTATTAGACACTAACTGGGCACGTACACATACAAACACATTAGACAGATGGTTTCTCCCTAGAGTGCCTCTTGCAGACTCAAAGCATGAGTGTAGATAGATCCAGGGGGGGTAATTCATCATGAAAGAGCCGATTGCAATGACAGAAAATAGAATACAACTTCCAAAATACCAGCCAACATGTTTAACCTACAGCGATGGATAATAATCCAACAAACAGGAGCCAGACGACGCAAAGAGCGGCGTCTGAAACACCACCGACTTCTCACACACGCGTCTGCGAAATAGAAACTTCAAGTTGGCAGATAAAAGCGATCAGAGGAAGGCTGCTCTTCCTCCCCTGGCTCTCTTCCTCCCCCCTCTCTCTCTCCCTCTCTCTCTCTTCTCTCTCTGTTGGGTCCACGCATCACATGTTGAAGATGATGAATAGCCTCTTTGATCTTGAAATCACCAGTGCAGAGGAGGGAGATGCACTTTTAATAGGATCACTAGATGCCCCTCCCAAACTCAGCCTGAGCAGCGTACTGTGCTCCTGTGTGCCAATAAGTGAGGTCTGGCAGCAGCGTGGCCCAGATCATTCTCCCTAATGTCCTGGAGGAACAGACAGTCATTGTGGGGCCACAATACGCAGAAAGCTCCATCCATCACAACAGCGGCTCTGTCTGCACACCTGCCCGTGGAGAATCCCGCCCGACTGAGTGGAAGGAGAAGGTCACAATTTGTGCTGGAGAGATCGGCAGATTATGGATGATCCCTTATAGGTTGGCTGGCATCTAAAACACTTAACCAGAGATTTCCGGGACACTGCTGTCTGCTAAAGGGTAATCACATTACTAAATCGACAGATGGAGGGGTACTCATCTCTCAATCTGCACAGACCTATTGTTCTTGGTTGTCCGTGTGTGTGTTTAAGTTCCGTCTGAGAGAAGACCATCTTTAAAAAAATGTCTGAACTTCACTTCAGAGGAGCGCTAAAAATGTGTCTGAAAGGATGAAATAATGAACCCCAGTTTTGAGATGACAAAAGCAGCACTTAGTTCCAATGTAAGACAGAGAAGAAGGAGAAATATAAATTCTTAAAATGAGCCAGATAAAGCACCATGTAAGAGAATAAAAGACTAGAAAGACAAAGCAGGCAAGTCTTTTCTTATCACACTAATTAGCTGAATGTAACAACAGCAAGAAGGGTCTGAGGATTGTTTATATCCTTCTGACGGGACTACTGTACATATTAGATGCAGTCAAAAAAGCAGCACCTGGTGATATGATATAGAAGAATTCTTTAAAATCGTCCATCCACACTTCTGCCAGGCGCCTGTTGTTCTTGTTGATGACTTGGCCCGTTCCTCCGGGGAAGCTGTATGGGGTGGCCTTCCGGAAAACGTGGCCCACGTGCGAACATGTGACGATTTCCAAGGAGCCGCCGCACTGCCAGATCTGCAGACACAGACACACACACGTTGCAGGTTTTACAGAGCATGTGGCATAAAATGCTGCAGCGTTCGATGAATGCCAGTTCTCTTATTTGATTGTGGGGTTCGTTAATAAAGACGTCACAGTCTTTTTAAACCTTGTGCATATGTGTTAAACACAGAGCTGATTTAAAAGACAGCATGAAACAACTTTTCTGTTTCTTTATGTATTAAAATTTTTTTCTCTTTATGATACATTGTTTCGTTTTGCCTAGACTTTATCTCCCATTGTCAATGCCGCCTTCAGTCTTTCGGCATTAATTACAGCTTATAGTCCATCGGTTTCATTTCCATTCAGTTACGAGTGAAGCTGCAAATGATAACAGCAGAAAGTTTCTCTTTTCTTTTTTCCCATAAAAAATAAAATTAGTCATTTATAAATACATTTAAAGGCTTTCTCATTGTAATTACTTAATTAGAAAGTTAATAATTAATAAATGCTAATAAATAAGTTGAAAAAAATGTTAGCTGCACTCAGACTTCGGGAGTAACGGATTACAAGTAACAGCGTACTTAGGATACAGAAAAAGGAAACTGTATTCTGTTAGAGATACAGAAAAAAGAGGTAATTACATGACAGATACATTTATTGAAAATGGGGATACAATTTTAAAATGAAGACGATATAATACCAAAGATGCTCTATAACATCTGGCGTCTCGTTTCTAAACTGTCCGTCTGACCGTCTCTGATAATACCATGCTCCTGCACACACACGTTACGACACACAAGTCTCACAACAGCGCTTCTCAAAGTTGCCATCAACAGTCTATGGTTGCCATGGCCTGTGGTGAAAACAATGCTTTCATTGGGTGGAAATCTCGCCTTAATTTTGTCAACATCGCAGCACAGTGCAAGTTATGCCTTCTGGCTGTCATTATCCAAGGACTCGACATTTACAGGGAAGACCGACTGCTAGTGTCAGCTGCATTCCAGTTATAAATGTTAGCTAACCTGTCGTCTTCTCCTACTACTACTGAAAAATGGTTCGTGACTCTGGTGATGGCCGTATACGTATGGTACTTATCAGAATACATTTCTAAAGTAACCCTCCCAACCCTGGCTGCACTTACTCATGTTCATGTCTGAGCAGTAAACTCACAGATGGCACTCCGACTGATCTCTCCACAGTCTGAACAGCCCTTTGTTTGTATGGCATTATGTAGTAACTAATATGTCACATTTCTTATTCTTATTCTGAAAGACCTTTTGCAACAACAATACGAGGGTATGTATGAAAATCATCTTTGGGAACAAGTCAGTGTTTTGTTTTAGCCGTCACCAGAAACAGATGTCGCGTTAGATCTATGACATCTCATTTCACTCAACATTTCCATTCCCAGGATTCTGCTTTATTTGCATCTTTTCCTTGAATCTCTCCCATGAGTCTTAAGTGGAAGTGTCTAGGATTCTAGGAGAAGATGCAAATGAGGCTGACAGGGAGTTGGCATGTACCTTTAGATACTAACAAAGTGTGGTGTCACGCTAACATCATGATGTCACTCACTCTAAAAGACATTTCCAGGTTCTCTCCGCCCCAGATGTCCATCCCTGGATCGTAGCTTCCTATTTCTTCAAAGTATGTTTTGTCTATAGAGAACAGTCCTCCTGCCATGGTGGGAGTCCTGCAAGAGAAACACAACAATCCTTTGTGCTGTATTTATTAGCATTAAAGCGTAACTCTGAGGAACAATCAGAATATAATAAAAGACCAATTTGTCTGACAATGTGAAACAAAGCCTTTGAGGTGTAATTACTATTATCTTTTAATCCGTTCTGTGTTAAAGTCGGGCCCTTAATTGAGGACATTGTTGCTGGAAGTGATTTGCATACAGATGACAAATAGTGCCGAGTTTCGTGTAGCCAAAAAAAAAAAACTGAGCAGAGATTTTTTTTCTATTTCTAAACAAAATGAGCTCACTCGTATTAAGCCCTCAACAGAGCACAATCACAAACTACGTGCTATTCAGGGCGTTGCTTGCATCAGTGGGATACACAGAGGAGAGGGGTCTATTTAAATCTGCAGATAAAAATGGCTCTCTCACATAAGAGGAGGAATCACAGATAAAACCATTCTCAGCTTAGATGAGAGACTATCATCTGTTTTGTAAGTGCTCTTTCACCTTTTTTATGTGATATGGCCTTTGTTAATTTATGATCAAAAGCCATTACACAAGTAGAAAGTCAGTTTCGCACTCCCCTAGAAAATGATCCAGATTTAGCTTTCCTTTCTACCTGACAGGAAGTGTTCTGTCCCCCTTGCGTCGATCCATCTCCCGCTGGGGAACAGGGTACCAGCGGAAGTTCAGCTTCCAGTTGAATCCGCCGTAAGTCATATCCGAGCCTGCCATGTATTCGAACGTCTCGTCGCTGATGACATCGATGATGGGGCACACAACTGCTGTCCTGAAAGACACAAAAGAGTAAATGTTAAGATTCAATGTGGAGATAAATTATAGAAAGAAAAGCCTTGTCAAAGAGTAGCAGAAAATAACCATCAAAAATCCTCAGAGACAAAAGCAGCATCTTGTTTCTTGTTCTGTCTGACAAACAGTCCAAAAAACATTTCAAAATGATACACAGAGAAAAGCAGTAAAACACTCACATTTCAGAGGCTGGAACTGACAAATAAAAGGCATTTCTGGAAGTCTGATTAATCAATTATCAAAAGTGTTGCTGAATAAGCTTCTGTTTCAGGCCTTAAAAGCACCATATTTAGCTGATGCATCAGCCTTGCATATTCTTGTGACGGATAACGAGGATCCCCAAAAAGCTTAAAATGCTGTTGCATTATTAAAACAGTATTAAAAAAGAGTCTTTTGAAGTGTTATTCATGTTACATTGATTCCCACAGTAAAATATTAGTGCTGGTATTGGGTAGACGGTAGCTCAGTCTGTTGGGAACAGGAGGGTGGCCAGTTCGAGCCCTGGTACGGACCAAGCATTGGGGCTGGTAGCTGGAAAGGTGCCAGTTCCTTCCTCCTGGGCACTGTCGAGGTGTCATTGAGTAATTGAGGCAATGAATCCAACTGCTCGGAGCGCATGTCCATGTGCAGCCCCCTCACTCTGACATCTCTCGATCAATGCATTTTCCATTGGGTCTTGTTTGTGCATGTATGTGTGTGTAGCATGATTGCAAAAACAGAGTGAAAAACTGAATTTCCCCATGGCATCTTCTTAATATACTAGTAACAACACTACTTGTGGAGGAAATAAAGTCAGCTTAAAGAGGGGGTATTATGCTGTTTCACATTTTAAGACATATACATCATTTTACAATGCTGGATGTCCAGACTAAACGTGGGTGAAGTTTCAGATCTGTAGGTAAAAGTATGTTGGAGTAATCCCCAGGCTTCTCAGCTCAGTCTGCAGGCTGCCATGAACGCCAGGTTTCACACAGTTTTTTCTACACGCTTTAACTTTGTGACATCACAAAGTGCAGCCTCAGCAGGCTTCGGAGAGATGGCCAATCAGAGGAAAGTGGGCTTTAGGTAGTGGGGTTTCTTAAAGGGACAGAGCTGACTGCACAAAGCACCAGTTTGAGAAAAATTAGGAGTTTTTTTTAACTGTAAATTATGCTAAGCTACTCCCCCCTTTAAGCCAGCCTGCAGATATTTCAGCATGTGCATGTGACCATTGCAAAGGTCAAATAACTAATATCACACATATAGTTACTCACCTTTGGATCAGGGACATATTTCAAATGTATTCAAATAGAAATAATGGAAACATAATAGAAAACATACTGCATGCTGTAATTATAATCTAGGAAAAGAATAGTCAGAAATCACCACAGCTGATCACAGTTAGCTGTAATGATCATCTATTTGATGTTCTACACAAGATTCCCCACGTCCTGATATAGTTCACATCACTATTGGACGACATTTTAACATCATAAACCTAAAGTCAGCCCTCCTTCCAGCCCTCTCTATCATCGATCATGACAATTCTCAGGTGACACACTTTATATTTTCAGCACCCTCTCATCACTCTGCTCTCTTTCTTATAGACACTCGTACATCAGCGCAGCAGCATTCAGCCAAAGTGTAATGGCTGCATAATATAATATTCTGAGTCATATGATAGTGATTTCTTCCTGAGGGAAAATTAATGTGTCTGACCTCAGATAAGAGATGGATCGCAGGAGAATCATTATCAATCCATCCATCTGTTAATGCCACTCTCACACAAACAGCAAATGCACCCTCTGCTTTTTTAACAAGCAAGTAAAAGCCTGAAATAGCAGCATAAAGCTCAGACAAATAACAGCAATCAAACAGACATCCTGGCTCTTTGAATTAAACCAGTTGGGTTAATGAATGTAGAAATACTCTGAGGAAAACATCTGCTGTCAAAACCAGAAAGAAAATATCTCCTAAACACGAATCTCACTTTAATCTTGACTTTAACACAACTAGCCAGCCTCAATTGCAGCGGGGTAAACAGAAAAAAATGAAGCTTCAGTAATTGGAGCTAGCTTTTCCTCTGAGGCAGAAGCAGACGGTGCAGAATGATTATCTTGTGCTATCAGCAGCGTCAGGTTCAAACTGTGTATTCAGAAGAGATAGTTTGCTGTCCCAACAATATTCAGATAGAGCTTTGACTAAAGCAATCAATGATGCAACTTAAGGGAAATGTGATAATAGCAGCATTAATAAAACATGTCTTAGGACTGAATAGGCAAGAAAAAAAAGATAACAGAAAAAACAGTCAGCGTGCTCGTTTGGTTCACCCTACCTGTCCTCTTTGATGCGCGCCAGCAGGGGCTCCAGCCAGCCGATAGTGCACTCACAGTGAGCGTCCAGGAAGGTGATCACCTGACCTTTGGTGGCGGCTGCCCCCCTTAACCTGGCTCTGATGAGACCTGAGCGCTGCTCCATCCTGAGGATCCTCACCGGCACCTCCAGGGTCCGCACGTAGTTCTCCAGCTTCTTCTTCAGGAAGTCTAAAAAAAGCAACAACGGACACTTCAGCACGGACGCACTGAGAAACAAATGTGGAGATTTTGGTCTTTGGTTGTTTGCAGATCTGATAAAAGGCAGATCAAACTTTAACAAAAAATGCTGTTAGTTGCAGCCCTACATTTTAATTTAGCTGGTGTAGTCATCTGATCTAAAGAGTTTGTTTTAATTCCTAAGATTCCTGCTGCTGAAGTAAAAGCTTTGTTGCGCTAATTGTTTCGTATATTGCTACAAAACTCAGCCTTGAGTTCAAAGTGAACATCCTTTATCCTTTACTTTACAATTAAACCAGTTTCTCCGTCCTCTTATTATATACTGTTCATTAAGTAAGTGTGTGAGTGTACACTACCAACCTCGTTCGCTGGCATCGTCCACCAGCACGATCTCCATGAGCAAGTGTCGAGGAGAGCGGTTGATGACGCTGTGAACTGTGCGCAGCAGGGTGCTCCATGCCTCGTTGTGAAACACGATGACAATGCTGGTGTTTGGCAGGTCGTCCAAGTACACTTTGGTCTTACAGCTGAAGGAGAAGAGTCGAAGAATCGAATGAAATAGTTAACAGACAATAATATCTAAACATTTTTTAGAGGCCAGTAGAGCTAAAACTTCGTAGTATTTTCATAAAAAAAACCAACTTATATACTAATAATTTTGTGCATTTATACAGCACATACATTGACAGCATTTATAGCCTTGGCTAGTTTGTAATGCCTATCCCTAGGTCAGCCTTTTAAAATGCATGTATGGATTTAACCCTTTATTTACTCATCTGGCAAGACCTTTGATCCAAGCGCCTTCGGGTTACAAACTAACAGTTTGATACTCAACCACCAGATATATGCAATAACTACTAACTATAAGCCTAACTAACATTGAGACATATTTGTTGTTAAAGTAATAATCTCAAAGATTTTCATGTAAATAACTGTCTGTTGAGTCACTATCTATCACCGAATGAGGTAACACAATGGTGATTTAGCCTATGGCCCACTGATTAATGCCTTTGCATTTGCAATATTTAGTATTATTATGGACTGGGTGTCTGTAGTAAAATCACAAGCAGTGCCCAGATAGTGACTTGTTTTCCATCACCCAGCAGTGGTTGGTCTGCCAGAGAGGGTAGGCGGAGCTAAGCGGCTGCTTTTCCGGTCTCTGCAAGTGTTGTGAGTAAACAGTAATCTACTATGGCTGAACAAACAAAGAAAAGAGCGATGACTACAGATACAACTTCAAAAATAAGTGAAAATCCAAAGAAAAAGAAACAAATTTGACGCTCAGATGAAGGCAAACAGTCTAAAAAGGAAAGCGACCATCAGCGAGGAAAATCAAGAGTTACAACCGGAGCCAACCGTGGACGTCACACATGCAACACTGTCTGGATATCTGTGAAGTGTGCTCCTGCAATTATCGTTTATCGCCATAGAGAACGAGACTGAGATATTCGAGATTATCACTTTAAAGGTATAATAGGTAGGATAAAATATAGACTTTTACAAATATAATATAATATAAATCATCACTTATGGGCCTCTATACATGTGTGTTGGTGAGTGTGTACAGACCCTTGTGAGTCCCTTCCCTCTGCATCTATTCTGTTGTTTTGCTTTGCACAGGACGTTTTCAGGAGGGGCGCTGTAGTGGTTTCCTGAGCCACAGCGTATAGAGTGGTTCAAATTAGCAGCTGGGCCCCATTCAGACCGGCGAGCAAGGCGAAAGAGCGATGCAGAGTTGGCCTTCTTTCTGTTGGACAGGTAGGTTCCTCAAACCGGGTAGGACAAGCTAACCGGCGGTTAGTATGCTAGCGTAAAGCTAACTGGCCATTAGCATGCTAGCGTAAAGGTAACCAGCGGTTAGCATGCTAGTGCAACGGAAACCAGCGGTTAGCATGCTAGTGCAAAGCTAACCGTGTTGTTGTCAGTGTTAGCTCGGCGGGATGGGCGTGTTCTTGCATGAGAGAGTGACAGGGAGCTTCTGGTGACGAAGAGCCCAGGAGGAGGGGCCCAGTTTGAATGTGTTGTTGACAAAATGCATGGACAAATCCTACTTATTATACCTTAAGTAGAAGAAAAGTAAGAAATTGTTGGTCATATATTCATTCTGCAATCTAATAGAATCCCCAACATTTGCTTGTCAGGAGCTTGTCAGATGTTCAGTATTTTAGTTAAATATGGATACTTCACATACACACTGTTGTCATTGTTTTTGACATATTATAGCTAAACTTTTTGTTTATTCTACAGCTTCATAAAAAAGATTTGTGTCCGTATATACCTAAACTGTATAAAATTTGTCTTTCTAAAACTGGTGTTGTTTTCAAACCGCTGCTTTCAGCCTGCAGCTCGTTACACTGTATGAGAATTGTCTGTGTGTCCTGCTGCTTTCCAATGCTGCCGTCAGTGCAAAAACATTGACATGTGAGATTTACTCACAAATAACCCTAAAGAAAGTAGAAAAAGTAAATACAGTGCTGACAGCTCCGTCAGCATGTCCTTTCCTTGATGGGACGTCTGTCAGAGCCAAAGAGTGAAAATATGTCAAACTTGGGACGCCGCTGCGGGGGATGATGTTGAATAAAGAATGAGCTGCATTACAGAGGCGGAGGAGGTGGATGGCCGGAGCAGGAGGAGGGGGTGGCGGGAGGTGACGGAGGGTGAAAGAAGCCATTGGAGCAGACAGCACTGCTGGTTTGGCCCTGTCTATTCAAAGTGACAGGGCTGACTGACACATCTAGGCCAGGAGGTTGCCTTCAAGACAATCCTGCACGACTCCGGATGATTTCCAGCACAGAGCTGGTGAAGTTTTCGCAATGCTAAGCTGCGTTCTGTAATAAAGCTGTTGTAATATTTATAATGAGAGAAGGAAGCCATTATGGACAGAAAAACTAGGTTGCAATCAGCTGAATGTTCACTTCCTCCTTGTAAAATAGGTCTTCTTTTTCACGATGCAGGCAAAATGAGCTTTATATTAGCATCTCTGAATTGCAGAAAGTCTTGAGTTGGCATTTTCTTGGTTTACGCAAGAGTAGCAAAGAGAAACTGTGGGATGTAGGTGTGAAACAAGACTTCTTGTGTCCTATTTTTCATAGTGTATCCAACCGGCGGGGGCCTTTGGTATCCACCTAATGAAAGTGCCGTGGAGAACTGGGAATATTTTAACATGAATCACTTGGATGATGTCTCCACGAGAGGCAGACGCCGTTGCGTATCGGCAGCCGGAGACGAATGTGCTCATGTTTCACACAAATTGCTCCTCGGATTTTCATTAAGAGCTCAAGTGGATCTTGAGTGACAGTAAACAAAAGCTCACTCCCATTCAAATGTCAGGCCGGATGTAAATACGTGAGGGATCTGATGGATGCTGCTCTGATACAGTGCTGAAATTACAGATGTCTTTCCAACATATGAATACCAATCTATTCTAACCAGTCTAATGCAGTCAACACACTCGGGATGCACCATATTGGATTTTCTGCCGATATCCGACATGCCGATATTTTCCAACCCTTATTGCTTATTGCCGTTTTCAATACTGATATATTAGGCACATGTTTTTATGCACCTAACTGCAGATTGATATCATGTCTACTCTTATTGTAGTGGCCATACCGCAGACATCTTGCACCCTTCTTCACGCTTGACTGAAGAGGCGTTGTACAAAAGGTCACGTGTCTGATCACTAACGTTTCTGAGCGCACCTGAATGCAGCATCCCCCCGAAACACAGCAGCGAGGGAGACATGTGATCGCCGACGGACTCTTTTTATCATGTGTGCGTCCATGAATATGTAAGTTAGTTTTGCACTGATGTTTATGTTACACTCAGTTGCTGGCCGTGAGTGTATTTTCAGTGTGTTTGATGTTGTAAAGTCCGGTAAAATGACGACAATGTGAGCTAACTGTTAGCTAGTTAAGAGTTGTGAAAGTTGTTTAACTTCAATTCATCGGCTCGAGTTTCTGTGACTTTTTAGTCTTTATTTGTATATTGTTGATAGCTTTGCGCAGGGTCGAGTAAATGTTGTAGCATAAGGTTAAGCTTTTTTAGGGAATCATCGAGCATTTAGGCAGAATTAAAGCTTGTTTTATATCGGCAGAAAAATGATCTGCTGATGCCGATATGTCATTTTCAAGCCATAATGTGCAGACACTGATAACGTGCCGATAATATCGTGCATCCCTACAACACTGTTTGAAAATTAGTCAACTTAAAAGAATAAGCTTCTCTAATGACAATAACAAGTTTAAAGAGCAACTTACAGGTTGGAAGCTGTGAATCAATGTGTACGAACAGAATTTAGTAATTTTCAACAAAATATATATGACTTAATACACTACAGTGGTTTCTGGAGCTGTAGTGCGACAAGAACTAGTGGAGAACTGGGCAGGTGTTGTGATGAGTGACCGGCGTTAGCTAGTAACGCTGTGCTCATTTCACAACATTGTAAAGTTTATCACATACCAAAGGCTGTAACAAATCATGAGTAGCAGCAAATGGGAACTTTATTATTTACCCATTACAGTTACTAATGGCCGAGTGGCAGCTTGTATCAGCTGTATTTGCCTTGTATAACGGTAAATCCGCACTACGTTTTATGGTGCCACAGCAGTGTGTGAGAGAGAGAGACAGAGAGAGAGAGAGAGAGAGAGCGGTGACAGTGCCCTGATACTTTGTTTGATAGGTGTCCCGTCCCGAAGTCCCGTCTCTTCACCTGCGCAAAACGCACTGAGGCACAAAAGCTAGCTCCGTAGCTAGCTAGCTTCCTATCAGGAAAACAGTGGGCTCGATGTCCCGTCAAGCTTGAGATTGTGCAACCGCCACTTACACACAAAATTAACCATCATAAGAATTGGTGAAATGCGATGTTAGACTAGCAAATAATATCTACACAATCCGATACGACCGCACAGACTCACTACCACCTACTTCTGCACGCTGAGCTAAGACAGAGTCGGACACCGCGAGTCCCTCTTGTGACGTAATATGACGTGATGCTGAAAAAAAAGCAGTTTTTAGCAGCTTTACTGAAACTGGCCACTTTGTCCTCTAAATTTGTGCCCTTATGTCCTGTACATAAAATATGAACCTTTTCCACAGCCATTTCAGACAAGACTGAGTATTGAACTAGTCAAAATGTAACCTGCAATTTGATCTTTAAAGCATTTAATCTGCATGAAAGACACTTTCTGCAACCCTGTTGACTCTCTTAACAAAATAGAAGAGTCCCTGCTGCCTTGTGGAGCCATCAAAAACATCTGTCAGAAATACTGCAACAGTTTTAAGTGAACCCGGAGTAAAAGTCTGCACACACAGGAGGTGAAAACATACAAAAAGATAAAGAAATAACGACGCAAAAAGCAGAAAACATCAGCCAAAATGTCAGCTTTTTGAAATCATAGTGCCTTACAATGTGTGATGGGTATCAAAGACGCCACAGTTTGCAGGCAGCGGAGGAGCAGGGTGAGGACGGTGTTGTGCTGTTGTTATTCTGTTGAAAAGAGGATGTATGTGTGTGTAGGTGTTGAAGCGTCAGTGGTGTGATTCACTGGACAAAAAAAAAAAACCCAAGCTTACGCACCCATCCAGCCTCACGTCCGGCAGACTCCTGTTGAGGGCGATCATGTCGCTCGCCATCAGGTTGAACTGGTTAATCTTAAAGAGCTCCTTCATTTTCTCCTGGTCGTCTTTGGGGACGTTCACTGCTTTGCCCATCTCCCCCGGACCCTCGTGGCTTCGAGATATCACCGCTGTAGCGGAACAGAGGGAGGAAAAAAAGGGATGTCTGATGAGGAATCGAGCACATTAATGCTTTTTTTAATCCAGCTAAAGAGGTGAGAAGTTAATGTCACACTGCGATGTAAAATAAATCAGGGTCAACTCTTGATAAGGAAACATTAAAAGAAGAACTACCAAGTTATTAAAGGTCCAATAAATTACAAGTGCTCCACATTTCCTCTTGTAAGTGGCACTGAGAGTAATGAGTACTGACTGACCTCACTGACCCGAGTCTGTTGGCTGTGCGCCCTGTTCGAACAGCGGGGGGGGGGAAAAGAAGTGTTGTGGTGGTTTTCCAAGAACTCAGTGAACTAGGAGGGCGCAAGTAGTGTAAATAAAAGCAAAACAAAGGGCTGCTTCGCCTACAAATGCAGCAACAGTGAAGGGGAAATACATCATGAATAAAAGTTGATCATTTTTATCAATCAATTATCTGCCGCTCTTTGTGCCTTTAATCAAACATTAGTCCACGACAACAGTCCCTCCCTTTTGTATTGAAAGAAGTGAGTCCATGTGAGACGTACAAGTTCTGCAGTGGACATTACAGATGCAGGGTTTATTATGTCTCTTCAGGAGAGTGCAGCAAAGCATGCTCTCCCTGTACGCTCCGTACTATTTTTTATGACAGTAAAAAGCTGAAGCGTTAACATCATTTTCCAGATGGATGTGCGTGTACCTGTGTGCTTTTATGTGTCTTAATAGCGACTCATGCACTGGCAGCATGTACACAGGGTGTACACATGTCCAGCGAGCAGTGTGCTTTATTCCCCTTAGTAACACTTAATGACACTGCACATACTGAGAGTGTGATGGTCATTCTCACTTGCACTGTTAAAGGCTGAGAAAAATATGCTTCCTCACACACCAGTGAACAGTGTAAGATGTTTAATAGAGACAGAGCAGGCGCTCTGCTTAAGCTCTCTCCTGGCTGCTGTGGCTGGGGCTGAGTGGGTATTAAGGCACTGCATAGTCCAGAAGCTATATTTAATTTTAATTTAATCTATTAGGAGGTTTTGAATTCAGAGATTTGGGGGAACATATTAATAGATGAAAAAAGTAGTACTGAAGCAAAATCCTCTCTTCTCTGCTCCGACATCCAAACGCCTGCAATCAGTACTGCTGCTGCTGCAGCACAGAGCCAGCTCCCTCCACCAAAGGTAAATAACCTGTCGTGGATTTATTACTGTGCTCTGTCTCTCTCGCAATAATCTCTTTCAGAGCAGAGGCAATGATTTTCACGAAAGGGGGAAACAGAGTTCACATTAGCAGCATGGCCCCAGGTTAAGAGGATTCCCCACGACCCCTCGTGGAGACGGACTCGTGTCTGCTGGATTGTTAACCTCGACTGATCCTGCTCTTTTCTTTATGGTGCTGCTGACGCTCTTCATCTGGACACTGGCTTAAATGTGATGGACACAGCTCGAGAGCTGAGCTGGATGATTGAATAAAGTGTTCGTGTGAACATATGCTGAGCCTCTCCAATCCATCAGTCTATAGGTACGGATGAACTCAGAACATCCGGCACACAATCAACCGCAGTCTGGGTCACCTTTCCTTAATCCTTTAGATTATTTTATAATGTTCAATTATATTTAAAGTATTCTAATCAAACTTTGAAAATGGATGACTTCATGAATATTGAAACAAGCCAGCTGGATGTTAACAACTGCAGAAGCAAAATAGTTTGTGAATTTTGCAGGAGACGGTCCTCGGGCTTTGAAATAACAAGGCCGACTGTTCACCACAACATTTCAGGGCTCTTTGTTTCAGCTTGTAACTTATAAAATATCAAATTATTTATTTTCGAGCACAGACAAACCCGAATGCAATACACGCAACAACCAAATGTTACTGTGACTTTGCAACAACTAGGTTCACATTAAAGATAGCGTGATAGCGTGAATTTTGCCCAAATTACAGAGATGTTTTCCATTAGTGTCAAAGTACATCTCAGTCAACACCGCAGAGGCTACTGGAGCTTTTTTTAACTAACCGTCTTTCCTTCTTTACCTTGGTTACCTCTTTAACTCTTTATCCACGCAGCGTGGCCTTGATAGATTGCAATGTTGTTTTGTCAGCCGTGCTACCACACTGAATTATCTTAACAAACACTACACGGATTAGTAGTCCTGAGACTTTTCATCTGGTGTCATCACATGATCAAAATCTTGTACAGTATATGTCCAATACATTGATTTATACACAGCAGCATCTAGCGTAAGTATAGGTCATAAAGCCCGCCTCATCCATGTTAACAGATGGGACATGAGTCATAGTCATATAGTTAGTTATCATGCTGATTTACGTCCAAGTGTTCATTTTTCTTTAGTTTTAATCAGTTATTTGATGCTGTAAAAAGGATGATTGACAGCTCTGTTTACAAATACGGCTCCTGCAGCCGATCTGTTCCCGAGTAGCAGAGTAGAGGAGGAACGAGACCCCTCGATCCCACAGGATCCGTCTCCGGCGCGTTCTGTCTGCGCCGCATTTCTGGTCCGTCAACGGCGCAAGCACTCGCCCACAGGAAGCGTGTCTGGTCCGCAGCGCAGCGGAGCGCTGGCCCAAGCAGCTGGATTCGCGAGATCACAAGATTGTGGGAGAGCTACATTATCGCGCGAGAATTGAGAAATCACACGGAGCAACACACAAACTACAGTTCAGTTTGCACATCCGAGGTTGATTATCTGCTCATTTGGACATCATTCCGTGATTTTTGTGCTTCTACAATGGAGGAGTACTCTACTTAATTATAAGTGTTCTTTATTCGAGATTTCAGTGTGTTGATCTTAAAATAAACGGGAAAAAACGGAGTCTGTACCGGTCTGAACATGGTGTTTTATTTTGAAATGACCAGATGCTGTATGCTGCTTTCGTGTGTCACTTCCTGTTTGGAACGATCTGCACTTTTGAGCTTGACACGTGTTTGAATCGGCCTCCGTCAAAAATAGACCCGGCGCGTATCTTTAGCGGAGCAGAGCGGAGACGCGCTTCTGGGACGTGCTGGAGACACACCGCGGCGCGTGCTGTGGAATCACGAGCATTGACTTGAATGGGTGCGATCGACTCCGGAGGTCGCGGCGCAGACGGAACGCGCTGGAGACGAGATCCTGTGGAATCGAAAGGGTGAGAGGGGATGTAGCTAACACAATCACTAGAGTCACTGAAGATTCCATATCTGTGAACGTCTGCTTCAGACCAACAGAGACATGACGGACGTGAGGGATCGTTTTTGTCTGCAAGTTAAATGTGTGTTTTGGTTAGCAGAAGGGCCGGTAGATCAATACCGCAGCTCCACAAGCACAGTCAATGGTTCGGAACCAAAACATGAATAATTGAGTGATTTTTACGTAAGATTTTTAGAACAATTCAGTTAGGGGTCACATGAAGTATCTCCTCCCCGAAAGGAAAGTTTTGTTTGCAACCCTAAAAAACACACTTTAAGAGTATTTGTCAACAAATGTCATGAATGTAAATCAACATTCATCACTCTCAGCACTTCTACGAAACGATCCAACCAGTCCGATCATACATAAAATCTAAAACCCTCAAATAAATCCGATTGTGCCTGTTAACACTAGGTTCAAAGGAGCCTTTAGAAACAAACTCTCTGAGGTATTCTCAAGCCCTACACGCCCTCCTCCTGACACAAAGCATTCATTATAAAAGATGACCGCGATCAACCGGGAAGAAAACAGTGGCCCCCGTCCTGCCTCGGGTCAATCAATCAAATTCAATGTCCCTGCCTGCAGCTTAATCCGAGCAATTACAGCGAAAAGGTTTCCCTCACACTCACAGGTAATGAGTCCTCAGAGACACAATAACTCATATTTCAGTGCTGAAACAAAAATAAACTGCCACATGGTGCCGTCTACCTGTCTGTTACGTGATTCATACACTCATAATTCTGACAAGATAGGGATACATGTGCAGATCGAGCTCTCTATGGGATGAGCTGGCCTTCTCTTTACCATGTGTCATTATTGAAAGGTCTCATGAGCGCTCATCTGGACTCTTTGATCCCTGATTGCAAGCTTCCATTTTCATTCATTTTAGGCTGTTATAACATCTTCTCATAAACTTTGCAGGAAACGGTCTGTAAAGTGCAGCGGAGTCGGAGGCTGTGTCAAAGCTTGATTCATTCTATTTCCCACATGCTTTACCTCCACCTCTTCCCTGTGCTGCCGCGCTCTGCTTCCTGCCTGTGAGTGTGACCCAGCTAGCATCACGTTGTATATCAGAGAAGCTCCTGGTGAACACAAAAAAACACTGCATGCTGGGAACAAACACCCTGCAGAGTACTACGCTGCTCTGATGTGCAGCGTCACCCTAACTGCAACATACTGTCTTTGTATGTGACTACCAAGTGAGGTGACACGAACAGACAGAACGAAGATGTAAGGTCTTGTGTGAAGGCTTGTGTGACATTCAGGTGGAATATCTGCAGAGGTATGAGTACCTGGAAGACTGTAAGCTGCCTCTGTGAGAGGAGGACGGTCTATAAACACCCTGAGGCGCCACGACTGAGCTCCTCTTACCTCAGCTTCTTGTGCCATTGCATGGCATCATTGCAACCTTATGGCATCACATTTAAAGTCATAAAAACTGATCTGTTTTGTAATATTTTCCGGGGAACTGATTATGAAAGACATCTGATCCGGACAGAGAAGGAAATGTGCAGCTTTAAGGAAGTGAGTTTCATAATCAACTGTTCTTATCTCTTTATGAGCTGTGAAAAGTTAGTGAACATGATGAGCAGTCAGAGCCTCATTAACGCTCCCAGGGGATCCAACTGTCTCAGGGACCATCTCCAAAATCCAGAGCAACAGATCATTATTTCAGCCAAAGTAAAACATGCACCCTTACACTCTATGTAGAAAAAGGCTCACTTTTTAATAAATTCAGACATTGATCTGAATAAAAACAAACGTACTCCAGCAAGTTTAGGGGGTGAATTCATCTGTAGCTGTGTTAATATTAAAGTGAGACCTTGCACATGCGTGCCAGTTCACTCAGCATGAGTAATACTATTCAGCCTGTGAATTTTAAATCATGTTGCTCTGGGGAGACCCTGAAAAAAGTCTGAAAACATGGTAGACAAGAACCGGTGGTTACACGGGTCTATGCAAGATCCTCTACATTATGTATTAACAAACAGCCCCACTGTAAACAAACATGACGACTGTCGACATTCTTTAAAAGGTCACTATCGACCTGGTAAAGACCAGCGGTGGATCATTGACCTGGTCAAGCTATAGACAAAAGTGTTTCCAGCAAATAAGACTTACAATGGCAAACAGACTGAACCTGGTGGAGACCAAAACTGAGCTAAAATGACTAAAAACATTTTTCAGGCATCCAGGAACATGACTTAGAATAAATTATGTTTACATTCAATTGTGAAGCAGTCTTAAAGCAAACTTTTGCAATGTTGAGTACTGTGATTTAGGTATGTTTGAATTAACTTGTTTGGAATGAAGGAAGGCATGTTTCAAAGCAGAGTTTGGTTAGGAGTTGGTGGTACAGGCTACGCTTTGGACGCAAACAGCAGGATCAAAAACAATCCTCTTCTACCTCTTTAAAGAACATTGCAAACAGCTACTGGCTGCCTTACTGCCACCTTCAGGATTGGAGTGGAAATCAGAACAGTTAGGCGTAAACCAATCTCGGATCCCATCGGCTATAGTCTGACAACGACATAGTCTGTGGGGACAACGGTGTCGAGCGTGTAGCCAGCAGTTAGCGATAAACAACTTCCAGTCAAGACTTTCTTTTCAGCGTGCTGCATTGTTTACAGAAAAGAAACCATTTTTCTTGACATTGACTTTAATTAAGGGGTCTTACCTTTCCCAAAATTTCAACATCATGATGCAGATTTGTAAGAAGTAAAAATGATTAAAAAATAAAATAAATTAAAAATACGTGATTGGTCAATATTAGTCGGACTACAAATGTAGTACGAACAGAAACCAGAACACTGAGTGAGTAAAAGTTTTTCTGTAAAGGTTTTTCAATATTTCATTTCGCGAAACAAAACTTTATTAACTAAGAAAAGTTTTCTAAATTAAGCGTCAAAAGTTTAACATGCAGCTTTTTTAACAAGCAGGACTCACTTTGACTCTGACTTTAAATTCTTATAATAAAAACTAATACAGCCAGTTTCAGCCAACAGAAGCATTTGCTGAGTAGAATAAGTTTGAGCTACCAGAAAGCTTTAGGAATTAATCATTTTGGGTTGAACTGATTGCAATCACAAGCTGACCGTGTTATGAATAGCCATATTATGCTATAATTCTGTAAGCAAATGCCAGATTATGAAAGAACGGGATTGAATTACAGACAAACCTTATAAAACATCTGCAGCTCGTGGAAATTCTCAGATAATGTATTTAAATCCATCCTATTAAAAGTATATAAGCAGAGTAACTGAGGAGTCGAGTTTTGTATTGAAATCAGTCTCAGCAGCTGGCAGCTCTTCATCATTCCAACCTTAAAAGCAGCTTAGCAAGCCTCTTAGAAACCTGCTTACTGCGGGTCATGTGAGGAAATGAACTCTGTAATGAGGCGCTGCGGTTCAGTTTGATCTCAGAAACGCTTCCTCTCAAACACACACACACAGATCGTTTCCAGCAATACTACGGGTCAATTAACTAGATCTTAATAAGTCCCATTTAAGTTAAGAGTTAAATAATGCTGGAGGCTGGAAGTCTACATCAGACAAGTCCAACGATCCAAACGTTGTTTTTACATTTTTGTGGATCAAAAATCACAAATTGTATTTTTTTTTCAAGTTATTGACATAATAATATAATTTTACTATATCAGATGACCTCCCAGGAATAGATTTGTCCCTTAGAGAACTTCATATGGGAATTTTGACAGATGATGAAGATAATGTTTAACATCCATGTTAAACTCTATTCATGTCTACAGGTTATAGTGATACCTGTTTGACTGATGCCAAACACACAGGTCTAAAATGCAGAGACCTGATACAAAAAAAAAAGGACAATTCTATGTTCAAAACTGGCCATAAGAGTTAAACTACTGTACGTTCACCTTTATCAGTGTGCTGTGCAAGTAAAGTGTTCAAATCTCTTCTATTGATCATCTAAGCATCCTGAAGATGATCTCAAATAGATGATCTTTGGGTTTATTTCCCTTTGTTAAAATGCCTGTTTCAATTAGTTATCCATGTTTACTTTGGCCAAAATTACTTATAATTAATCAATAATTGTGTCCATCCATCCATCCATTATCTATACTGCCTAACCTGGTCAGGGTCGCAGGGGGGCTGGAGCCAATCCCAGTTATCATTGGGCGAGAGGCGGGGTACACTCAATCACAGGGCTGACACACAGAGACAGCGAACCTTTCACGTTCATACTCACACCTACGAACACTTCAGAGTCACCAATGAACCTAAGGAGCATGTCTTTGGACTGTGGGAGGAAGCTGGAGTAGCTGGAGGGAACCAACGCATGCCCAGGGAGAACATGCAAACTCCACACAGAAAGGCCCCCTTCGTGCAAGCTGGGAGTCAAACTAGGAACCTTCTAGCTGTGAGGCAACAGCGCTAACCACAGCAGCACCGTGCAGCCCGCCAATAATTGTGTCATTCACTCTAATTGAAAAGCAAATAAAGTATTACAGCAAAGTTTCTGAAAAAGAATTGGATGGTAAAGTTGTGTCGATTTCTGTATGTACATAACCGTAACGTTGCCTTGCAAAAACATGAAAATCAAGAAGTAGGAATTAAAATGTATTCCTCTATAGAGCAAACATTCAATATGTCCACTGAAGATATGATTATAATTTGATTTTGTTTGAGAAATTTTAATTTAAAAAAGCTGTCCTGACACACTTTAAGACACATTCCCTTTGACTCATCACATCGCCCTTTAGCATTTGCCTAAACCTTTGAAATACAAAAGTTAGCATTTTTTACTTCCTCTGAAAGTCTTAAATTCGCTCACTGTAAACCCCTTTGTGTCCTTAATACTCTTTGTATAATGAGCCAAGGAAAGTCCTGAAAACCTAAAGTCAGAGCGAGGAGGAAAGAGAGGGAATAAAGCGCTTAATGGACCCTGAACACTTGAAGCCCCGTCAGGTTTATTCTGTGAATGAAAGGTGTCGTGGCGGCGGCGGTGTGGACTCACCTCGGAGGGCAGGGAGCAGCGAGCGGTCTTTCCTGTCATCACATTTGTTACACTCGCTGAAGTAGAGCAGCAGGAACACGTCCACCAGCACCCACACTAAAGAGGTGGTCAACACCACCTTACAGTAGACAAACCGTCGCATCACCTCCCCGGGATGTCTGCCAGGAAGCCGAACAGGGAGGGTCACGGCGAGTGCTCAGGAGCGCTCGGTGTGGTGATGAGGCGTTTGAACTCTGGAGACCGAGCGAGGAAACAGGGAGGAGACGGAGCGGGTTTGACCAAGAGGCGTCATCCTAAAAGAGAGAGGAGATGAAAGTCATTCATCTAAAAGTTAAGATAATAAGCAGTGTGGGAATAATTTTAGTCTTGCAGGCGGGATTTAATATAAAAATAACAAGGATAAGTTTTATGATATAAAACAAAGAGGAAACATGATATCTGAATAACGTGAAGGAACTTCATTTGAAGTACATCAATATTAGTCTCTTTTAAAAGTGATCTCCAGACATTATTTCTGCATGTCGTAGCTCTGCACAATCCAAAAAATACAAATCTTCTATTTCATTATTCCACTTTTATATTCCTGGAAGGCCACATTACACAAAGGGTGGAATACCTTACACGGACAAAAGAGAAACAAAATGAACAGACAACGCAACAAAACAGAAACTGTCGATATTGTCGAGCCCATATGGGCCCATCAAAGATATAGTAGTGCTGCATATATTGCATATTAAACTTTTATACAGAAAAACAATGCAGAAAACTAAACTCTCAGCACCGCCTTCTGCACAGTAAGCAGAGCATCACAGCCAAGCCGACACTTGTCTGCCCTAGAATTGGTTTAAAAGGTATAATGTTAAAGCTGCTGTGAGGAACTTTCAGTTTGCATCAATTTTGGCGACCCCTGTGGACAACGCCGTACCTCTTATCTCTTTGCTGAGTTTTGTCCTGTACATTCTTAACGGGCCAGTTTTCCGGTTTTCAAACTCAGTCCTATCATGCTGTTATGGGGAGCTAATGCCATTATGGTAGGAAAAAAATGCAATTTCCCTCTGTGAATGTGTTGGAGGACGCTATCTACTTCTCCAATGGGCCCTGAAAAAACCCTGCCCGACTACGAAAAACGCGTCATCTGGCAAAGGCCAGGGAGCTCGCTAAACTACACTTCCTCAATCTAACACGCCCGCCTCCGATGTCATGTCTCGAGACATTGCCTGCAGCAAAAACGGTACTATTTCACTCCAGCGTCTCTTCCTGGGCTGTTCCTTTCAGAGGGAGGGGTGCAATGCACGCTGGGTGTTGTAGGAATGTAGAAAGGGCCAAACCACAAGCTGTTTGTTCAACTTTCTCCACAGCTATGCCACCAATTTCAAATATTATTGCTTCTATCGATTACAGAGAACACCAGCTTTGACAAAATAAAAATAAAGGCAGCGTGCAGTTAATCGCTTCATCCCACCCACCTACCCCCCGCCAGCAGTTTCAGGCATTAAAAATAACTATATAGAAATAACTAATCTTGTCGCTGATGGTCTGGTTTGCTTTTGTAGCTCATATATAGGAATAAGAATTAATGTCTGTTTCATAACCTGCAAAAAAACTCCTCACAAGAGCTTTAAATAAAGTTTTTTTTTCAACAAAGCAGCGTCTTGATTAACTTTTTGTCATATCACCTTAAAATTCGTGCATAATCAACACAAAATGTCCAGTAAAAAATTCCCTATATTGTCCACCATCTCAAAATCCCATATTCGTCCATGTCTACGGACTATGTATTGCATCTTTAAAACTACTGTGTGAGAAGGGAGAAGTGAAGTAAAAAAGAGAAGAGAAGAAAACATACAGCGGTAGCTCGGGGGTAAAGGCTTCGGTTATATTTAGGAGATCCAACATGAAAAATGGGCCAGATCCATATTATGAGTACAGCCGTTGCTGCAACTCTGGCATCATAAAATTCAGCATTTCCTCTATCAGGTACGTTCATTAAGCCATGGCAGGTGGCCAACTGAGTTGTAGCACCAAAGCAATCCCTGGCATCATGTCTAAAAATTATTCCACTGCAGAGGTAAACAGAATTTAAATTTAGGTAAAAGAGAGCGCTTGGTCTCTCACAGATATCAGTCTGAGCAGAGGTATCAGAATTGTATCAGGAGGAGGAAAAGTTCTTGTTGTTGCCGAAGCAGGACATTTAACTGTCAAGCTACATGTACACTGTTTGGCACTTGTTGGCATTTGTATACCATGTTTCCTGTTTATGTATTGCCTGATATTTAGCCACTGTGAATATATCTGTGACACACTAATACTGACTGATATTGGCAAAGATGTTACACACATAAACTGTCTGTAATAATAAGGCCAACTTGAGTTTGCGGCATCAGTACTCCAACGACGATGAACGGCGCCAGGAAGGACTAGTACGATTTTTCCTCTCCATTCTTCCTTTAATAGAAATGTATCTCTGTATGTATGAGTTCGCTTGCCTTCAATCAAGACTGAGGTCTATTAGAGGTCACCCTCACCGTCCCGCATTAGACTGACCCCAGACCCTCCATATTCCTGCATTTGAAAGGATGCTAATTTCCCCTTTACAGGCTTCTCCCACTTCATCAGTAGCACTGCGCGGACCATCTGGGAAGCTTTCATACCAGAGGCAATTTTCGGAGGTTAGCTATCTCATTGGCATGGCATGTATGCCTCGCAGCATTTCTGATGAAAAACAACATAATTTTCTGTCAAACAGGATTCCTACTTGACTGAAATTATAGGTTTTTTGTTGACTGAAAGGCTCATGAAAGTATAATCAGAATGATGGGGAAAAAATGCTTTCAGCCATCAGGAGCCAAATACAAATACACTGCAGCCAGGAATACAGCAACAACATGCATTACACCGTGTAGTAAAGTGTAAATGCTAAGTTGCTAAAGTGCAAAAAATAAACTAGAATTTATCTATAAATGCATGTTTGTATAACTTACCCTACCCTTTAACAAATTGTGGGAGATGCCTGCAGCCCCTCCTGTTGGGAATCTGACAGATTCCCTTATCTTTCACTTGCAGCATGGTAATGATTTTACACTCCACACACACACACACACACACACTGTCCTGTCCGCTCCCTGTCTAAATGTCCATCACAGGCTTTGACACTGCTGCCCTGGGCTAATTCTTATCTCATTCGAAAAACAAGGCAGCCTCTGTCCAGCTGCATTAAGAGCTTCAGACTCAGATCGCAGCGTGGTGAGTTATTTCAGACAGACAGACACCATTCACTGACTTCTAACCCCGGTAGATGGACACAATCTAGACTTCCAGATAATGAGTATAATCTGCAAAATGGTCCCAGTAAAACTCGGCTGAAATCCGAGCCTGTGTGTAGCAAATCATCCCCGACTCACGACGTAGACAGATCAGTGATGATGCTGTCTGATGATGTCTCTTTGCAGCTCGAGCCATCTGCTTTGTGGCATTGTCGCAGAGACGTGTTTGGGTTTGGTACCACCAACGGTGCCACAGGCAGATCGCTGGAGTGTCGTCCGAAGAGGTCTGAGTCAATTAGACGGACCATCTGCAAATATGAATATGTATTGTCTGCTGAACACTACTCTAAAAACAAGTCCCTCCAGTTTTTACAAGACACTTTTCCCAGTGAAAACCATTCAGCATTAAGAGCTGCTTCCTGAAGTGACAGTTACTTTTGCACTCTTTGGTGTGAAATGTGTGGTGCAGTGCTAAACCACGTTCTCCTCATTAATTTAAGCTTCTTCTGTTGCAACTGCCAGACAGTTAAATGTGTGTCCACGGTGATACAAATAAACACAGCTCAGATCAACGCTGGAACAATGATGGCAACATGAGCAAAAAGTTGAAGAAGCTGGAAGGAAGCATGCGACCAAGGCAAGACAGTTTTATAATGCTGACTATTAATTTGACTGCCAATATTAGCGTGCCTTGCTCATGGGTACTTCCAAGGATAGAGAGGAGGGAGCATTCAGATACACAGACGGGCGTGAAGGGATTCAAACCAGAGACTTTCTGGGCACCAACCTGCCTCTTTACTATCACAAACAGACAGTGAAGTAGTGTATTGAACATCAATAGTTATTGATCGCAGAACAAACTGTTTCCGTGGCATCAAGTGCGGGAAAGACTTTATAGTGGGCACTGAGTATCACTAAGTGATCACTAAGTATCAGAAGTATACAAAAACAAAAAACTTAGTTTTGGCCTATTTTATTACATAGAAAAGGACAGTTAATGGATTTAAATGGTATTCCTCAATCTTGATTACTTTGTATTTTACAGGTATAACACTCAGGGTTCTTAATAACATCGCCACCTGAATTGAAAAATGCTAATCAACACTACCAGGAGGAACAGGAGGTGATAGAGCTGATCCCAATAAGCCCATTAGGCCAGTGACTGTAGCTTCCTTATAACCCAAACAACGCAAAAAGATTACTTTTAGCTCTCTGGTGGCTTTGAAAGGTGTGGCGTATGCACACACACACACACACACACACACACACACACTGATTCTGCATCTTGTATGCATGTACATTATAACCTGGCTTGACAGACAATTCTGTTAATTGTGGGATGTGACAGGAGTAGGATGTGAAAGCACTATAACAGCAGTAACGAGTCGATACACACTCATTCTCAAATGTAACCTTGATTGAATGTACTATCAAATTAATAGCATCATCCTTATGTGACGTGCTTTGAAAAGCAGTAAACGTGACAGTGTTTGCCTGACGGAACGAAAATAAGGATACAGTCTGCTTACCTAAATTATAGATGGAGTGAACCAGTGACCTGTTCCAGCCTCGCTCTCAGGCAACGTGTTGAACGCACACAACATGACCTAAAATACTGTAGACGTAGTAGCCAAATTAAACTGGATAAATTGCTGCTGCTAACGCGCGACGTCTCGTGACGACACCTAAGTTACAGTCCATCTCAATACAGAGTAGTCCACAATCCCGCGTGATACTGTCCGTCCAGTAATGCCGCTCGTGGTACCTGTTTGGACTCCTTGATAGGATTTATCCCTCGTTGAGCCGCAGTACACCGCTGAACATGAACAGCCTCCATTACATTTTCCCATTCGTTTTAATGCTCGTGCGGTCAATGCTTCACACGTCTTAGCACGCACCTGTTCTCCGGCTGAATATTATAACGGTAAGAGGACAGGCGAGATAATATTCAGCAGCACAATCTAACCTCAGCTCAGAAAAAGACCTGCCAATGTCTCCTTCCTGCTCGCTGGTTGGCTGAAAGCGACGTCGCTCATGAAATTCTCTTGGAGTGGAGCGTCACGGGCGTCTGGTAAATGTAGGCGCGTGCACTTCCACCACCAGAGGCAAAATACAGTGAAAATACAGCCATTTAACATGCAAAATGATATCTTTTTGTTTTTATTTTATATTTTTAATTATTTCTACTAAGATCTTACGCTTAAAACGATAAAATATGAGATAGGAGAGTTTTTGTAAAATAGTTGGTTGTTTTTGGTTGTTTTAAATGGTTTGGGATTTCTGTATGAAAAAGACATGGACCTCCATTGCAGTATCCAGGTCTCCAAAATTTCTTTTCAGTTGAATCCACACATTTTATATCAGTCTCTAGCTGTTATTTATATTTACTTTTGCATTATTATTGTAATTATTCTAACTATTATTTCTATTATTAGGCTAACTGATTAGACTGATTCACAAAACGGAATGCATCTGCATTTCCCAGATAAGTTTTGCTTGTTATTGAGCTCAAGCAAACTATAATGCAGTATTAACATCATATGCGGATCCCTCTGTCACCTGACATGACTATGGGCATCTCTTTCGTGGTAATATAAATCATAGTAGAGTATTTTTATTTGCATCAGGGGAATGGTGGATCTTCAGATTTGTCAAAATACTTTCCAGTTACCTAGTTTCATTCATGGTGCATTTAAGAAACCCCCAAGGGAAACTCACACACTTGTTTCACAGTATGCAATAGGAAGTTAATTGGAGAATACTATAAAGTCATCATCAGCTCAATAGAGAACTAAATAACAGCATAAATGACATATACCTGTATGCTGTGCTTGTGTCTATGTCTAGAACATTCAAACTGTAGATTTGACAGTCACGTTTACATCGCAGCTGTTATAAGTCAGGCCTTTGGTGGATCATGTTGAACAACACTGCCATCTGCTGCTACTGTAAAGGGACCTTCAGCAATGCATTGGCCCCTGGGCAATGCTGTAGATGAAATCCATGCCCAGCATTTAAATATAAGCCAGTCATTAAAGATAACACTGATTTACTGTCAATACTTTCTCATTTGAAGCTGTGATTGTTATTTGATTTAACTTGACTGTTGAGAGTTGAGCAATATATTGTGGTGAGGGCGCTGAGAGCTAAATCTGACTTCCGTTTATAATTAGATTCAGTGTGTGGTATCCAGATAAACAAACATTGTGTCAACAGCTGATTCAAAACATCCACTAGATGTCAGTGCCTGATCTGCTTCCTGTTTGATCCAGAGACTGAGTTGTCAGCTTTGTGAAGCTGGTTGGAAAACTGAAAAACATTTGAGTGACAAACGAGCATGTCCACTTGTTTGTGTATGTATGGTATAATTATGGGGTGAAATTGTGTGTTATGATGATATGATTGCCGCCAACATCTCTGATGGTTGTATTGCTTTTTCAGTGTGGAGGACAGGAGGTTGTTGTTGTTGTTGCTCCCTCATGCTTTTTACATAGAAAACATGTTGACATGTCACAGTATAAAATGCACATGCAAGCCTGAAATCCATGAAGCTGATTCACTTTCCGAGTCCTGATATTTTACATGCCGGGTCACTGTCGTACAGTCACAGCTCTGAATGACAGCCGTTTTTAATCTTCAAAGTAACACCTGGGCTTTACTGACAATAAAGTTTAGTAATGACTATTTTTCTCCGCTGCTTTGTCTCAGTTCTTGAATGACAGATGACATTGTCTCAACAATATTCTTCCCAACCCTTTGTTACTTGTGCACAAAAGAAAGTGCATTTCTTGTTCTTTGTTGGGATATGTCTCTTTTTTTCGACTAAGATGAATTTGAACAACTATTGGTTGTATGTGTGATCAAAATAGATTATGTTTCTTCTTAGGAGAATTGTCTCCAAAATGTCCATCCATCCACTTATCCTGTTCAGGATCAAAGGGGGTCAAAAAGGGTCAAAGATGAAGAGGCAGGGTACGCCCTGGCCTGGGCTGACACATAGAGACATTTATACTCACATTCACACCTACGGGTTATGCACCAATTAAGCTAATGAGCATGTCTTTGGACTGTGGGAGGAAGCCAGAGTACTCGTAGGGAACCCACACAGGCACGGGGAGAACATGCAAACTCCACACAGAAAGGCTCCCTATAGGTCCAAACCGGGATTCGAACCAGGAACCGTCTAGCTGTAAAACAACAGCTGACCATTGCACCACCGTGCAGCCCTCTTCAAAATATGTCCAAATTATTTAATTGTAAATTATCAATCATATTATGCATCTAGGATTCGTACTGGTATGGAAGAGTACATTTAATTTCATTGTCAGGTGAAACCAAACAGACAGGAGGACAGGATTTGACAGTAATTTCCAGCACTGTTACTTTATATTGTAACTCCTGCTGCATATTGTAGGCCTACTTTATGTATCCACATTTTTTCACTTCCCTGTATTGTTTTATTGTGTGACCATTTCAGGAAAATTAGCATTATTTTTCATTACATTTCATCCAAATCTCCAGTAATAATGTGTCCCAAACATCAATAGAACACATTGACCTGATTTTATGAAATTCTAGTTTCATAAAAGTTTTTCCCTCAAAAGTTGTAGCAACATAAAGGTTCACTAGATAATGTAAATAAGACAGAAACATACACATCGACCTATACATGTTTTCATTTATGCATTAACACAAGCCATCACCAACAGGCTGCGTATACACAAGCATACAGAACACAATGTACCACATGCAAGCCTCAGTGCACGTGGACATCAATGACACGCCCGCACTCTGGCCGTATGGTGGCGCTCTTGCAGCTCCGTCCTGCCTCTCTCGCGCGCTCTAACGCAGGCAGGTGCTGCTGTGTGGCTATTTAACCGCGGGTTGGTAGACTCATTCCGCTCTGAAATTGGCAACAGAACACATGAAACGTCCAGTAATGCGATGCCAAAGCATCTTGTTGAACTCCAGAGGAACTTCGTCGGCTCAGCGTCTCATCCTCTTCACTTTTCACTTGATGACTATTTCTCTGGGATTGTGCCAAGCGCGTCTTTGTCCGTCTTACGCACTGAAAGTTTGATTCTTTTATTTTGAAAAACAAAAAAGTGGAAATGAATAACACCGGGCTGAACCAAACGGAGGCTGGACTGCTGAACAGGACGGAGGAGTTTTTCTGCTGCAACTTTTCCTCCGTGGTGACTGATAATGGCTTTGTGGCTGCAGCTCCGGATGAGAGGAGCCTCTTCATCATGAGGGTGGTCCAGATCGCCGTCATGTGCGTTCTGTCCCTCACCGTGGTGTTTGGCATATTTTTCCTTGGATGCAACCTTCTCATAAAGTCAGAGGGGATGATAAACTTTTTGGTAACGGACAGGAGACCGTCTAAAGAAGCGGAGGCAGTCATTGTTGGAGCCTACTGATGGATGTTGACTTGTATACTATGATTTGAATCAGAAGGAGACGCATGGGAGACAATGCAATTGCCTCAACAAGCCCTGTTTTCATATTTGTATTTAGAAAAACCTCAGAAAATAGTCCCCCCTGCAGGAGGAAACCAAACCCTTCTGGTGACTGAGGCTTACCTAATTTCTTGTGGCCTTTTAATGCCAACAAAGACTCCTTCATCTCCAAGAGGTATAGACCGTTTTAAGCCTCTTTGTTTAGAAAGTCTTCAACCAAGCACTGTTGTACTCTCACTAGATGAAGCACCGTTTGTAATATAACTGAAACAATCTTCGTTTTTGCCTCCTATATTGCTTTTGCAACGGAGAAATTAATGTTTAACATGTACTGTATGTTGTATGTGTTTTTGCATACAATATGCAACATATAAATGAGTGTATTTCTCTGGATTTCCCTGTGATAACTGCATGACTGTCTGCGTGGGCGGTGGGGGGGATCTCATACATGCTGTGTATCTTGTTAATTGGAATAAATTCATTTCTGTAATTATGAAAGTTTTCCTCTTAATTAAGGTCTATTCTTTCACCAGGAATATTTCCCCTCGCCACGCCCTCTGCCAAAGCAATTACAGAAACCTCAATGACATGCTTTGAAGAGCTTTTTAATTTAGATAGTGTGGTGTTTATTGACAAGACAGAATTTCTCTGAGCGTTTGTTTATTTAGAGCGTGTGTTTCCTCTTGCGTATGTGAGACGTGTTGAATGGGGAAGAAATGGCTTCGCACAAAATGATTTCCCTCTCATTTCCTTTTTCTATTCATAGGCATAATCTGAATGTTATTCCACTTCCTTCATCATTTGCGGCACCAAAAATACTAGCTACATAAAGATAATAACCTTCCTGATATCTGAGTGTAAAGATTTCCTCTCAGGGGTCAGATTTTTCTTATCAGTGCAGTGTTTCACATCCTTCCACCTTCCGTCAAGGCATCTGCTGTGCTCTGCTCCTGCTTCACCTGGACGTCAGCTCCCCAGGGGCAAACCAGCAGCCTCAGAAATGACTTGTCATGTCAACCCGGGGACGATGAAGCCACCAGGCAATATGCTGCTGTCTGATTGCCCACCTGTGCTCCACATAACAGAGTTAAACAGTTTGAATCTTGCTTTTCCCTAAAACGCCCTTCACCTCAGTTTCTCCCACCTCCTCCTCCTCCTCCTAATGTTCCTCCTCCTTGCTGTGCTTGTCCGGCTTGTCAAGGCCATAGTCTGCGTAGTCATGGACGGCTGCGGCTTGTCAGGAAACACGGACCACCGCTGTCTCAGGCTGCACACTTGATGGTTACATGCTGGATTTGGAGACATCTGTATAACTGTCACAACATGTGTCAGGGAGATGTGGTCTAAAACTTTAATAAGATTTACTTTTATGTAAAAGTAAAGGAAGGAAAATGCCCATTCATCCTTATTTAACATGTGATTTATTAATGGTTTAAATCGTGTTTTAGAAGTGGACACGGCCTTTCACACGTACCTGGGGTTATAAAACTATTATAGAATGCAATAAAACCCACACAAAGCTCACAATGTTGTAAGATTTTTCACTTGTGGGGAAAATACAGGAACATCTTGCAATATAGTACCCTTTAATATAACACCACCAAACTCCACGGGTTGAAAAATTGTCAGAGTTTAATTAAATCCTCTCTGGTTTCAACTAAAGCTCAATATAAGAACCAGTTATAGCTACAGCTATTGTTCTGTCTACTATACTAGAGTGCACCATATTTTACAAAAGTTTTTATTGGAAATCCAGCAGAGACGTTTTTGTATTTAATTCTTCTTGCATTACTCAAAGCTTCAACAAGAAAAAGATGCCTGATACATGCAAAAAAGTCCAGTCAGAGCAGATTCAAAGTGGCAAGTTGATATCACACATTAGCACTGCAATTATCTTAAATGAAGGCTTTTATTGTGAAATTATGTGTGGGATTCACATAGAAATTACACAATAAAAGCTCCTTCCTGAAAAAACCCCACATTGACCTGATTCCATACGTTATGTTGCATTGAGTATAGCAGAAAATTAACAGTTTCAAGCAAACGTAAGAAGGAGAATTACTTCCCATATGTCACACCAAGTGTTTCTCTCCGCTTTGTGTGATTGCTTTCATTAGGGAGCGCCGGGGAATCGCTCCCAGGAAAATGTTGTGGCAGTTTAATATCCAGCAGAGAACAATTTTCTGTCTGCAGCTGAACCATTGTTAGTTCATCCAGCTGCGTCGCACTCAGACACGTTTATTCAGAACTGATTTCGGATTTGGAAAGAAGAGGGAGATGCAAAGTTGGAAAAATTAGAACTTTACTGTGAAAGTATTTCTGTGGGAATTTACTGCGGGGAAAGTCAGTTTGTTTGTCGCCGCCGCCAACAAGATTTCCCACACCTGCCAGACACCAAAGCTCAGACAGATTTAGGAGATATCAACAGCAAACAGTCATCTCTACCTCTGGCACTCCTGCTGTCAACAAACTGATAGTCCTCTGCAGGGCTTATGAGCCACTCCTCCTCCCCTGATATTTAAGCTTTTACTCTGAAAAACAAAAGACACAAGGCAAAGGCATTAAAAAACATGACTTCATTCATAACTTTTGCCTGGTGTTACAGTGTTTTCTCACTTTTCCTCTCACAGGCAGAGAGTGATGTGGGACAGACAAGAAAAAACAACACAATCCTATTTTCATTGTGTTCCTGCGGCCTGCTCCGACACACTTATATCACCAATGTAGCACAGGTCAAAGCAGCATCAGTGTACATTTTCCTATGTCTACTGTATGTGTGCTGTGTTCAGCTGTGACAGCATCTGCGGGGTGTTGATTGTGAGCTAAAAGAGGCTTCAGGTCCTGGCTCGCTCTCATCTGATTGGCCGACGAGTAGAGGTCCAGTCGATGAACTGGATAGAGACTAAAAGCTCCAAATAGCAGCAAGGCAGCCACAATCATCTCCTATGTTTCCTCCTTTGGCTCCTCATCCATCCTTCCTCTTACAACACTTCTTCAGTGGTGGATGATACCCCTCAATTTCAAAATAATATTTGATCCACATCTTATTGATTTTATATTGTGGCTCCTTCAAAGCCAGTCCTTGCTTGGCTGAACTGCCCTTTTGAAACAAGCTCCAAGTTTTTTCAAACTGCACACCGGCTGCGAAACGCAGACGTTTCCATCAGTCTGAACCAAGCCATTTCCGACATCATGCAGCAGCAGGATTCGACGACAGCAGTAGTAATTGTTGGGAGTCCAGCTGTGACAAATCCACGCAGACAGGTTATGAAGAATGATTCCATTCCAACATCTCTGATTCAAGTTATGGGATGAGTCATGGCTCTGTTGTACCGCTGATTGTTTCACACTTACACATCACGGGGGCTTAAGATCTGAACTTTTACGCTATTAACACTTCACGTAATCCACGGTGTGTGTATGTGTGTGAAACAGGGGACAAGAAGTCTCCTCAATAACCCATTCTATTTTGGGTTTAAGCCTTGTTAAATTTTCGTTGTTGCTGTTCAGAGTAGTTTTGCTAAAACACCATAAATCAATATTGAAAAATAGGTCGAATGGCTACATGACTCCAAGTGTTAAAGTACCAGGTGGCAGAATCACAGAGAATTATCACCCATCTTTGCGCTTCCCCTCAGAGAGTTTTATCGCCATCAGTTTTTTGTTTTGATTTTACCACCATCAGTTTTTTAGGTTTAGTCTAACCACTCTTATCAGTACTAGCATGCATAGCTAGCTAATTTAGCAAGCAAGATGGCAGAGAAGACGGCGTTTTACTTTTTGGAAATATTCCCATAATTTTTTAATTTTTATGCGAAAAGGGAGAAGAGCATCATGACGGTGTAATGTCAGTTGTGTCTGGAGGATAAGTGTTTGTCAGCTGTGAAGAGCTCTACTTCAAATTTGAAGATGCTTTGGCAGGCTAAACATCGCTCGGCTACACAGGTGGGACTAAGAGCCCGTGTTGTTTTCATTGAAACAGCTGAGCCTAATACTGTATGCCTCTGCCCAGTTCAGTTCGCTGTCATATTGCTAGCATAATAAAGAGCTGTAAATGCTATATTGCATCCGTCAGTCATGTTATTAGGCTGCAGAGTTACAGACTATGGGCTCTAAATGAGGCTTTGAAAACATTCAAAGATAGAAGTACAGCAGGCTACACACCGTCCTGATAATATAACCAACATGCCTAAAGAATTGCAAAGGATTTTAATTTTTATTAACGCAAAAGTAATTGAACACATTACCTTTCTGAGTACATAACGCAGCAACAAATTACTTTTGAAAGTAACAATACCCAACACTGGTGAACACATCAAACATTTATTTAGCTAAGACCTCAAGTCTTTAAGGGTGTAACTGGATTCAGCAAGTAACTTGTTTGAAACTAGCTATGTTAGAACCATCCTTTTCAGGAGGGACTATACGCACAAATTTACAAATAGCTGGTAATACCTAATCCAGATGAGGATGGGAGCTGGTGGAGACCAAAATAGAGATTAAAGTAGATACAAACGTGAACATGGACAGACAAATGACTCCAAATGACTGCGGCTGTAATGCTTTTTAGCTCGACTAATGCAGTTTAGAAAGTTTCACATGTAATAATCTGGTAAAAGTTAGGGTGTGTTTGTGTGAGTGAACAAGCATCTGTTTATGACGTGAAGTCCAAAATAGCTCTGTTGTTGAGGGTATTTGTTTGTTGTTCATAAAACAAATGTTCTCTTGAAATGTGAGTTTGAAGCAGATTTCTCTGAACTAAATAATTTCCTGTTTGAATAATCTTTGCCTTTCTTAACACACATTGTGACACATCGCTGCATCATTACAGGCGACCAGCAGGAACTCATTAATCCCTGCTGCCATGCAAATGTGTAATGAGTGTTGGCTCCTTTCAAAATAATAGCTCTGATGATGTGATATTGACCCTGAAATCCATTTCAATTGTTGCGTGAGCGAGTTTCAGGCTTTATTGACCTTCTGGTCATGCAGCTCTCTGGCAGCTACATCAGCCTGAGCACAGCCTTGTCTCTGAGAGGGAACTATTACTTTGCTTTTAGAGGAAGCTTTCGCCATACTCCATTACCACAAAGGTAATAACCTTTCCATGAAGCCACTCAAAGCACAGATAGAGTTTCAAGTGTTTTATTTCTACAATAAGATCATCTTTCAAGGAAACTTGCTGAAGAATGTGAGCCAATTTTTCTTGTTATAAATACAATATGATTCTTTTTCCAATGAAGTCAGTGAACAGGAGTTCTGGGTAATCTTTATGTACGTAAAACTACTTCAAGTATTCCTCTGTCACCACGTTTCGAAGAGCTTAAGTTGACCTATAGTACATTCTGTAAAGTACACTCTGTAAGTGTACTCTGCCACCATCCAGCGTAATGCCCCTGAGCCTAAGTAAAGATGCCATTAGCTGTCATTTTCTAAATCCACTTCGCAAATCAGATTCTCTAATGCACAGCAGCCTGTTGGCTTGGGGATAACCATTAATAATGTACGGCAGGTGTGAGGAGCAAAACGTCCTAATCATAGAGCAAGATGTAAAAAGGAAATATGCATTATTTAGCCAACTGCTTGTCCCTGGAAATACAACCAGTGTCTGTCTGCTGATTATACGTTAGCTTGTGCATTTATGCAACAAAGCTAGGCTTGTTGTTGTTGTTGTATTCAAGATGCTGCAGGGACTTACAGTAGAATTTTGTACTGCAAAGCCTGTCACAACAAGAGAACACTACAAGGCCCATCACCTGATTCTGTATGCATCTTTCTGTGTCTAACCTTTGGATATTTTCTCCTGCTATTTATTCTCACTTCCTAGACGTTTCCAGTAAAAGACCCACTGGCTTTCCTCTTCTTTTCATAGTTCACAGCAGCACATTTCTCCGGACCCGTCACCACGACTCAAGTGTATTCGAACATGTATTTTTCATCAAGCTGTAGAAAAGGTCTTTCTCAGAGACAATCGTGCCCGCAGCTCTTTGGGTTGAGCTCTGACAGGTGGTTTCAGAGGCCGTGAGGAGACCTCAAGACCTCGGCTTTACACCTTGCTGACACTCGGATCACATATAGATTCATCCTGTAGCTTTATCCCAACAATATTATCATCCTCATATGTTCTTCTGAGCCCTGACTGACGCAGAGAGGCTAGTGCGGACTCGCACGTTTAAGCACAGATGGAGAAAACACAACAGAAGTTGCTGCTGAAAGATTGCTGCAAATAGCCGTTATTTATGATACATAATTTGTCATTTTGCTTTTTACATACCACAAAAAAATCATTCAGCCTGCTCATATGTATAGCTATTACGCTTCATAAGGGCAAAGCCCTTCCATGCACTCTTGGCTGAGCAAAGATACGCTGATAAGAAATATCCTCTTCAGACCTGACTGTAGAAATCAGCAGTGACAGCTTGGACCTGCCTGCCAAGTAGCAGTGTCCTGCCTGGCTGTGTGGCGCTCTCCCGTGCCCCAGCTGTCAGCTGCACTCAGTCACTGCACCAGTAATGAAGCACCTTTGGCTAAACCATCCACCACATACCACTACATACAGTATGCAAGGATCTCCTTCTAATCAACATTCATTCACTACAGAATTTATGCATCATAATGTTGTCTTTCCACATTTTTTTAACATTAGAAAAAACAGTGAAAATCCTGCTGTCATTCTTTTGTTGAATGTTTTATTGTCTTCTAGAGGAAACCTGCACACAAGAGCACCGAGTTCACAAACTACACGTCCCATGTTTCCAATCTGATGCTTCTTTATACCTTGGGAATTCATGCCTAATGGTACACCTCCCGGTTCTGTCACAGCACATGAAAGTAAGTCACAGTGCTGTGTGATAAAACCTCTACAGGGTCATGACTTATTGAGCTTCCTCAAATTGCCTCTCACGGTGCTGCAAGCTCTTCCTCCCTCAGGCCGGGTGCCATTATCGCCCCGGCTCCGTCTGCAGGTGCTCCGCGGTCACATCTCTCTGACTTCCTCTGTTTAAGCTTTACTGCAGCTGCATAAGTGGTGGAAGAAGTATTGGGAGATTTCACTTCCTTTTGCTTAAGTAAAAGTACGAATACAACGATATGAAATGATCCGTTAGTGGTAAATTCCTGCATATAAAATCCTGTCTGAGTACAGAAGTAGTTTTTTTCTACCAGCAGTATCAAAAGTTAAAGTACCTGTACTGCACTAAAATGTCCTCTATATATTAAATAATCATTTAATATATGATATTAGATACATATGCATCAATGTACTATAGGCAGCAGTTTGATTTTAAAGCTGCAGGAGGTTGAACTATACTTGTAACGTCTTTATGTACAGTTAAGTCCTGTAAATGGTAAATGGTAAATGGACTGTACTTATATAGCGCTTTTCTAGTCTTTGCAACCACTCAAAGCTGCTTTTACACTACATGACACATTCAGCCATTCACACACACATTCGCACACTAATGGCAGAGGCTGCTATGGCTAGGCACCGGGACCAATCTGGGGTTCAGTGTCTTGCCCAAGGACACTTCGATATGCAGACTGAGGGAGCTGAAACTCCGACCTTCCAATTGAAAGACGACCAACTCTACCACTGAGCCACCACCGTGTGTGTGTGTATATATACATATATATGTATATATAAATGGCTATGTTTCATTGGTAAAACTGCTAACAACATTGGTAATATAGGGGTTATAGGGGGCTATGTTTCATTGGTAAAACTGCTAATAACATTGGTAATATAGGGGTTATAGGGGGCTATGTTTCATTGGTTAAACTGCTAACAACATTGGTAATATAGGGGTTATAGGGGGCTATGTTTAATTGGTTAAACTGCTAACAACATTGGTAATATAGGGGTTATAGGGGGCTATGTTTCATTGGTTAAACTGCTCACAACATTGGTAATATAGGGGTTATAGGGGGTTATGTTTCATTGGTAAAACTGCTAATAACATTGGTAATATGGGGGTTATAGGGGGCTATGTTTCATTGGTAAAACTGCTAATAACATTGGTAATATAGGGGTTATAGGGGTCATTTACGACACTAAACACACTTTTTCAAAACAACGCAACTTTTTTTAAAAAGCTGCTGCGAATTCAGGCATTTTAGGCCACAACAGTCAAAGAAAATGCCTGTGAAATCCTGGAGGGACTGGTTAGCTAACCCCGTATTTATGTAAAATTTTACTCTGAGAAGTTAGATACAACGGAAGCACTATCCTACAAAGTACAGTAAAATAATGTTCTTATAAGTCAACAAATCCACCACTGGAAATAGAAAATATTGTCCAAAGGCATATTGGTAAGTGTCGTCAAAACTATAGAATCTATAGTGCTTACTTGTTGGCAATTCTGCCTTTGTACAAGAGAACAAACCGCGTATAAATCTCAGATTAAGAGTATCATTTATTAGGAAAGACGGCGTCCTTAAAGAGGAGACTTGCTCAGCAAAGATAAGCAGCTTCATTGACAGAGCAGATCTATCATAGAGCAGAAGAGACACGGAGAGAAAAAAGTCGTGATGAGAAGAAAAAGAATTAAAGCAAATGAGTCAGCAAAGGAGATGAAGATGTTCTGTGCAAATGATGTTATCTCAGCACAAAAAAAGAGTCAATCACTCAGTGTCAGAATCGTCCGCTTCACTTCACAAGCTACGTGTGACTTCACAGCTGCTGAGCGGGATGACATTCGAGAACGTCATTTATTTAACACCGCTCGTCCCAGTTAAAGGCAATGTAAGCAATGAAAGCAGCCAAGGAACAAAACAGCTATTATTTCACAGCTAAAATATGAGTGAGTTATTTCGGAAACCTGTTATTTTCGTGTTTTCTTAGTACAGTTTGAACAGGTCTCCCTCTCTTCTTCTCTTCCTCAGTGTTATCTCTACGGTATGGTGTGTTTCTGTGTGTATGTGTGACATCATTCTCTCCTGTGCTCATACTCTAGGAGGGTCAGCGTCACATCGTGGACTGTGGCAGCAGTGTGTGTGTGTGTGTGTGTGTGTGTGTGTGTGTGTGTGAAATGACATCTCAGCCTAGCAGAGCCACACCTCACGACACAACATGTCACAAAGCATCAGCATCCAGCCCGCTTCACTCCGGGAGCCGCTTTCTAAAAGACCTCTGCTGTTCTGTTGTCCTGCCTGTTTATTCTTACAAATGAAAGGTCAGCTGCATCACATGACCAATAAACTCCCGCCTGTTTAAGTGTGTCAGTTTGCATCAGCTCAGGTCAAGTCCCAGGAAGACAGTTTTATTCCAGGAAGGCTCTAATTTTTGAGTTCAGTTACGCCACCTTGAACCTCTTTTGTGATCTAGCATAACATTTTAATCAGTGATGAAAAACACTCCAATTAGCATTGAAGTTGCTCCAATTAAATGTCATAAATTATAATAACGATAACCTTTATTTAATCAGGGAAAAATACAACCAATCAATAAATGAGCTGCGAAGCACAGCTCTTCAAAAGCACCAGTCATTCAATCAAGATACTCATAAATAGGCTGATCACATCTGAAATCCTTCGTGTGACATCATTCCATTTACATTTCGACTGTAGAACCGCCTATTAAAAAACACAAAGCCTGGCTTTAACATCGGGGTTAATCTAAGCAGCTGCCGGAGTTGCCACATAAAAGCGTCGCTGGCACCTGGCTAGTGTTGGAGAGGCTTTGATCCGTGTCTCTGCTTGTTTCCCTCTCTTTGTAAGCGTTAAACAGCTCCCTGCTCCCTTTGAGAGGAAATTGATTAGTGATTAAAAAAAGGAACGAGCAGGAGAGGTGTCTTTGTGTCCAAACAGACTCTTACTTGTGTGGGTGGCTTTAACAGTTTACAGCATACAGTAGCTGTGGCTGTGACGAGGCAGGAAGGTGACACATTTACTCCCTAAATGCAGTTCAGATGTTACAAGCTTTTTTAAGCAAACAGTGACTTCTGTTCTGCTTTACTGAGAAGCCAATCACAAATTTAAAATGCAAAATCTTTCTTTAAATGTATGTTTCTGTATGTATGTTGAAGGTGGAAATATCTTTGATCCGCTTGGTTTGAGTCACTCAGGCTTTTGAAGCATCAGACTAGCTTCAGCTGAAATGTGCACTGTTGACCTTTGACCCCATGCCTACGGAAGCCCAAAGCGGCTGTTGTTGGTGTTATTTTTTTTCAATGCTGGTATTTTAAAATCCTAAATTTTAATGTAACAAAGCGGATATTTGTCTTGTCAGGTTTTTTGTGAAAGAAAAGACAAATTTCTTGGTATAATGAGACAATTTTTAATGAAAAATAAATTAGGTTAATGGAGAACCTGAAATTTAGTGTCGTTTTCATTTGATCACTTCTCTTGTGTAGGATCTGAATGTCATCTCTAACAGAAATGTGACTTCTTCGGGGCGCTGGTTTAGCTCAGGTGGTAGAGTAAGTGCCCCATGTACAGCGGCTACAGTCCTTGTCTTACTGATCGCAGGTTCAACTCCCGATTATTTGGTGCATGTCATCCCCGACTCTCTAGTCCCCACATTTCCTGTCTCTCTTCAGCTGTCCTATATAATAAAGGCAAGAAAAAAAAGAACTGCAACTTCTTCCTCTGTAAGGCCTTAACTGAAGTAGTCTAATGCAGAAACCATTAACTGGTTGTACTTAATCTGACATATTCACCTTTACTTAGTTGCTACAGTTGTTAAGACACCTTTGATGCATGCTGACATGGCACTTGAAACAACCTTTTATTCTAGTTAGAATAGGTTGATTATTTCGCTATCTCAAGATTACGCTCAAGGTTAAGAATAAGCATAAAAAAATAACTGCAAGCATGGCCATTCTTGGCTTCCATACATCTCATTCATTGGAGATTCATGCCTAGCGGTGACAGGAAGTTTAACCAAACATAATTTAAATACCGGTGTTGGCTAGATTAGTTATGAAGGCTATGGATCAATGCCAGTGTTGTTAATAGTTTTAGGGGCAGCCCAAAGAAGCGTCCACATGAGTTTAATTTTTCAACTTTCAACAAAAAATGTACACTTAACGCTGGGCTTTATGAATGTAATCATAAAACTTACAACTGCAGCATTGCTAGCTAGCTTAAAGCTAACATTTGCACATCAGCTGGCTGTGTAGGGCAAAATTCACACAAATAATGCTTCACTTTCTGTCTGAATACACATTTGTCGACGTGTATTGTATTAAAATAGTTTGCAAAAGTATATGAACAGTTTCATTACTTTACTTGCTTTACTTTTTTCCCAATAGCTTTACTTTCCCATCCACAGTTAATACATTTCATTGGGTGAAAAGAACAGGGCAGTATGGTGCGGATGGAGGGCCAAAATTGAGAGACATTGGCTCATTTTCTAAACACGATGTCTGGTCTAGAATTGGCACAAAGGGCGTGTCTGTGAATATGAGTGAGCTTTGGTGTGGATGTTCTCTTGAAGTGTGGAAATAAAGGTGTTTTCAGTGCTAACAGCCTGCCAGGCCACGGCTGCCGGAGAGAGGTGCGAGAACGTCATGGCTGTCATTAATCTGAGCCCCGCAGTCACAGCAGAGCTCAGCGCATGCAGCTGCTGTGCACCATTTTAGGCTGACTTCCTTACACTGACCTCCTCCCCTCCAGCACTTGCAGAACTGATCACATCCCTTGACAACGCCTCGGGGCTTCACCTGACCGATGGTGACTTTCACTACACCTCTCATCACACATTTACCTGTCAATGGGAATTCCTCTGGAGCCTGACAGGAAACATCTGTCCCGTGTGTGCCCTTTTGAAACCTGTAAAAGTCAAACCTGCTGAAGTTTTATTAGGCTGTTGACAACTTAGACAAAAATGAGCAATACTTAAAGTTTTGTTGGCACATTGTAAGTTGTCAATATTGATAAATGATGTGTTTTTATAAATTTGTTTCTTAATTTTAAGGCTTAATGTGTTGATGTTAATGTTGTCTCAACTGTTATAAGTAGGCAGCAAGACTACCTGCCTCAAAGGGATCGGGAAATACTCCTTTTGCTTTCTTACAGAAAGTTTGTTCAGAAGATTGTAAGACTAATGGTCCCAAACTCATGTCTGTATAGTAAAAATGAATCTACAAACAGGAGATGTTAGCTTGGCATAGCAAAGGTAAGTCCATCTTAAGCTAAAGCATGTTCAAGTAAGGTGCTGGAGTCTTTCAGTCAGAGTCAGGCCAGCTAGTTACCCCTGTTTCCACTCTTTTTGCTAAGCTAGGCTAACCAGCTAGCTAACCAGTCAGTTAGAGGGAGAGACAAAGCTAATCCTCCGTGTAGTTGTTGAAGAAGTCCCCTGCACAGAATCTGAAGCTGTCACAGATATCATTTTGTAGTGAGTGTTTGAGGTGGTGAACACTTTATGACATAGCAAATAACAGGCTGCTGCTAGCTAGCTAGCTTATGAATCTCTGTGCCACTAGATTCAGAATGGTTGTTTTAAGCTAACATATAAGAACAGGGCATATTTTGTGTTACTGGAAGAAAACATCACAGGATTTTGATGCTATAATAGACAATTGTAAAAATAATAATTGTATATTTTGAATTTCTTGCATATATGCTTAAATAGCTGCACAGTATGACCAGGGGTCGAATGTTTAAAATTGCATTTTGAAAAAGCAACTGCTGTTACTAGGGTGCTGGTTTAGCTCAGTTGGCAAAGTCCTAACATCAGCCAGCTGCCATCTTCACTGTTCTATCTAATAAAGGCTCAAACAAAGCCGTGTCCCCTGCTGGTGTCACCCCTTTCGTTCATCCCAACATTTTCTCATATACGAGACGGCAATAAAATCAATGTGTATGGTCCATTGAATTTTCCACTGCTGTGTGACACGCAGCCTGACACATGTTTTGCTCACACTGATTCACCAATACACTTTCCAATAAGGCAGATTGACAACACAAAGGAGTCTTCCTCTCACAAAGACATCTGTAAATCAGTAGACAGGACAGTGTGTTTGCAAGGTTAGACCAGTTCATTGTGAACTACCTCAGCTGACAGCCAGTAGAGGCTGAGCAGGTCCCTGTTGGAGTGACCCTAGGGTGCAAAGAGAGAAAGTAGCGCTCTGCTGCCCCAGACTTTCATCACGCGATGCAAGTCAGACCATCCAAAACCAGGCAGCCTCTGAGGGGGGCCTCTTCGTCATATGTCAGAGGTGGCCCTTTTTTTTCTGGGTATTTGAAGGATTATTTGGGGCAAATTGGTTTCCAAAGGTTTGGTCTAAAAATAGCTCAGTCAGTCAGTGTGGTGCCATGCCACGTTGGGTTATTTTTACACAGCAGATGTGATGCACAGGGAGAAATGACACAAAATGGATGGGACTGACATAAATTGGGTAGATTTTTCCACCTCCTTTAATCTTCTCTAACCCAAGATGGTACCAGCAAACAGCAGTGGCTGTGTCCAAAAAGAAATGCACTTCTCTTCCCAAGCCTGTCATTGTATGTGTTTCTAGGCTTAATGCTCTATGACAGCTGAGTGACAACAGTCAGCCCTGAAGCCCTGAAGCAGTGGACATGGGGGTTAGTGAACTTCAATCAATCTTAATACAAGCAAGACACACATACAATACATATAACATGAACATGTGCATAATTAAAATGTCTGAGGAGGTGATGGCTCTTGCAAAGACTCCTGGGAGTGTATGACAACCTGTCTCCAGCTTTATTTCTGCCGGTCAGCTGCTGATGGATGCAAGCACTGAAAAATACAAGTTCCATAAAAAAACATTGTTCATTGCACATTATACAAGAGCCAGTTCTGACCAAGTAATTTGATTGGACAAGAGGGATTGCGTGAATGCTGATATAGAGAACAACATCGGGGACTTTTAACTATATGTATCACTCCGCTTCTGGTGTTCTAAATACATCAATCACAATTGGCGTTACAGCAAACTCTTATTTCCATACTTGCCAAAAAAAAAAATGGAAGCACACAGAAAAATGTAAGTAATATAAAGTAGCTGATTTGCTAAAACGTGTATACACAACAATGTATACACAACAATGTTGCAGAACTAGTTGCGTTAAGTTGTGAAGCCAAAAAGAGTGATTAAATAAACAAATAATAATAATCTGTTGTGCTTGGAGTGTGATATTTCTTAAATGAAAATTGAATCACAAAACATGTCAGCTGCTGGATGCCGCAGCTTGTTTAAGCTGCAGAATATGAGAACTTCATAACGAATACAACTACAACTGTCTACCTCACATCCCCAGTATCTATTCGTCACTCTGGTTTTCTGTGGTAGTCAGTCCTCCACTCTACCTTTTTCCATCTGTGTGTGTGTCACTCTCTCCAGGGCCCCTCCGTGTCCCTTCACCTGCTTTCAGCCTGCATTTTGGTGACAGCAATGTCAAAACACATCAGCTGTATCCAGAGCAGAGCAGGTTTCAGTGCCACCAGGCTCCACCACCTGGCTCTGTGACTGCTGCATGAATAATCTCTCGCTACAGACACCCTCATCTCTCCCTAAAACCGTGACATTACAGCTCTTCCCCCCAGCCTACAAAATAAACTCATTGTTTGTAATCAGTGCCTGACAGACTGCTCTAGGCTAAGAGGAGCATAAATTGACCTCTAATAATACCCATAAATGTGATAATGTGTTTACTGAAGAATGATGGGACTGTAGATAGCAATGTACATAGCAACAAACCCCTGGAGACAAGAACAGGAAGAGATGTAAAAGATACAGTGGAACTGCAACAGGCTAACAGGTACAGAGATTAACGTTGCCATTAACAGACACACTTTTCTTTTTCACTAGAGAACAATGCAACCCTGTCAGCACTCAATACTGGGAATAAATAAGCTCAGGTTATCCCTCTGGTCGGAAATGAGGCAAGTGCACACTGCTGTTCACTGTCGCAGTACTGTAAAGCCTTTTAATCCTCGCTTGATTTTGTGGTGTTCAATATCAGAGGCTCTTCTTGAAATACTCCTTTAAGTTGACCGCCCTCAAAGAGATCTATAAGACGAGCTAGAAAGCAGCTGCAGCTTTAGAAAATAACATCATTGGGGTAAATATAGAAACTGGCAATTGTATGTTGGTCTATAAAAAGCAGCAGGATCTAACTGTAAACACATAACCCGGATTACATGTGCAATGATTGGACATCCAGTTAATTAGATAAGGTTGAGTAAGTCCCATTCAATACTTAAAAGCTAAACTTAGATCAGTCATGATTGTATAATATTTATAAGTGTACTATAAATAAAAAGTAAGATCTTAATTACTTAAACATACTACACCAACCAGCATAAATATTCAGCATTAAGCTGCTTTCTCTATATTCTGATCTGAATAATGGATCAAATGACAATGTTTCATGTGAAAGGGGTGGCTCATGTGATGAGACTCCCTAAGAAAGACATATTGTATGAGGGCGGGGCCTTACATCATGAGTCACACTCAAGAGATGTGTGCCTGACGTGCATTCTGGTCTGATCACACAGCGTCATCTTAACCCAAAAATAAACACACAGGGAATTTCAAACTGAGATATCTTTAAAGATCATCAAGTTCCGAAAATAAGGCAGCAAAGCTGTCTTCAGATAAAAAGTGTTCACTTACTGCCCGTCACCAAACAGCAGTCAGATATTGTAAGCAACTAGCCAGAACATGGTCGAGCATTAGCGCCTGTGTCCACTAATGGTGTTTTTTGCGCTGGCAGTGCCTATTTTCTATGCAAAATCTGTGCAGTTTAGCGTTATCAGCGTCCTAAGCACAAAAACGCCATCAGCGTCTCAGGTGAAAATAGTTCAGCTTTTGGAACTCCGCTTAAGTCACTGTCAATCGCCAAATGAGGTAACACAATGGTGATTGAGCCTATGCCTCACTGATGAAAGCCTTTGCAATTGCAGAATTATGGACTGGGTGAAGCTGGCGACACAGTTAGTGACGTTTTCCATCACCCAGCAGTGGTTGGTCTGCCAGAGAGGGTAGGTGGAGCTAAGCAGCTGCGGTCTCTACAAGTGTTGCAAGTAAACAGTAACTTACTTTGGCTGAACAAACAAAGAAAAGATCGATGACTACAGATACAACTTCAAAAATGTGAAAGTGAAAATCCAAAGAAAAAAAAACTAATTCGACGCTCAGATGAAGGCAAACAATCTAAAAAGGAGTCAGTGAGGAATATCAAGAGTTACAACCGGAGCCAACCGTGGACGTCACACATGCAACACTGTCTGGATATCTGGGAAGTGTGCTCCCGCAATCATCGTTTATCACATACGTGCCGCCTAAGAGAACAAAACTGAGATCTTCGAGATTATCACTTTAAAGTCAAGAGGGGCGGGGCTTCCGATATCAAGTTTGTTAACAACAATGGTGGAGGAGAAGCTAATCCTTTCCTTTTTTCGAGGGTACAATATCCAGTTCTAGAGCTGCTGCTGACGCCAGGACACGATTCCTTTCCATAGCTTTTATGTTTTCTTTGTAAAATTGCCTTGAATAAGAGCAAATATTTAGCATACAGAGCAATTTAAAACAGACTTAACGTTCACTACCAAGAGAAGCGGAAGTGCTCCGAGAAAACTTTCTTAACCTAACAACACTAAGCACCGGTGAGAAACGCTCTGAAATTGTGATTGTAGGCGTTGCCAGCGCAATAAACACCATTAGTGGACACAGGCCCTTAAGCAGCTAAAGAGCAGGATATTTCTGTCAAGAGTTGGTGGAGTCAAAAATAAGGCGTGGATTTTGAACATACATTTGTCAGGTGAACAAAATCATCAAGTAAATAATATTGCTGTTCTGTATCTGCTGGATGCTCTTTTCAAGTTCTTCGTAACAAGTGCTAACAGCTTTTTCCACTGCCCCCAAGAGGCCAACAGTGAAAAATGTTGCTTTAAATTACTTATTGAAACATAAGAGCTAACCTTAACCTAACATTTATTATTATACTGCAAATACATACTGCACATACAAGAAATGTCTCTATTCTGTATCCATTAACTCTCCTGTAGCCCTGACAGCGTTATTAACCTCCTCTGATGAGAGCTACACACAGCTACTTTCTTGATCATCAGACCAAAAGAAAGTCTCTATCCATGTACACTGAACAAAGAGCATAAAGTCATCGTGTACAGATGGACTCGCTCCATTTTTTTAACCAGAGATCCCATAAATAGCTGTGAGCTATATACACTGTTTTCCTGGAAGGATGCGGGGGGTGACATGCTGCATGAGCTTGACAACTGTCACGTTTTATTATCCTCTGAACACAGACTCTGATTACTGGCAGGTCGGACAGTTTTGACAGAAGGCAATTGACACTTTGAGACTCATGTTTGAGTAGCTGCGACACTGGGATGGAATGCAGCCTGTGTCTCTCAAACTTTGTGTTTGTCTGATCAAAGCATCACAAGGAGAGACAACAAATTACTGTTCAAATGATTGTTCTTTTTATTTCAGTCCTAAATGAAATAATGTCTCTAGCTCCTATCATTTACTTTCATGTTCAGCTCTAGAGATAACAGGCATCGCATCCTTCAAAGGATGACTGCTATTATGGAAATAGGCATGTTAATGGACTTGTAAATGGGCCTGCAGATTTAATATTTGATGTACAACAAGAAAGAACAGCTGTCACTCAAAACGTGACACCAGAATCACTGGTAACAGTGAATTAAAATATTTAAATACTTACTCCTCTGTAATAGTGTCAACTGAGTTTGAGTTTATAGCACAAAAAGCTTTATACTATAAAGTCCTGAATACATCTTGCAATGCTGCTTGTAATAAATAAAGATTATTCAGTGTTAAAAGACTTAGTTACAGACTCTTTGCGCAAGCTAACAATGACAAAGCTAACATGCTGAGGTTTTACAGGTAGCCTATATAATATGGGCCTCAATTCAGGGGCTGCGTCCTTTGAAGGACACAGGCTACCAAGGATGAGTCATTCTTAGCGTAGCCCAAACTGAAATATGTCTTGATCTGGTCTGGTCTGGTCTACGGAGGATTTCCTGTTTGCATCACCAGCTGTTCCCACCCTTAGCCTTTGCATCACCAGAAGCCGCTCCAGCCACGTAACAACAGGTACCTAGCTAGCTATCTAGCTATGACAACTAGCGCTACATAACTTAACCTATTTTTTTGACGATAATTTGTTTCAAGGTCCCTTTTGTATCGCTAGCTGTTGGATTGAGTAGAAACCAAAACAGTTCAAGTTTCTTCCTCGGCCGCTTAAGAGTCCGCAATGTCGTTTGAATTGGCATGCAATGAATCTTGGGATGCGTTGGACGTATCCTTCGTGGCCATGTAAAAGAAGGACACATTTGTTGGCTCTATCTTAAGGAGCCTTCGAAATGGAACAGCATTTGACGCGCTGCTGTGACGCAATCAGCCTTGAAATACGTCCTTTGAAGGATGCAGCCCCTGAATCGGGAAACAGCTCATGTTTGCTGTACCATCCTCTTGCCCTTTACTGTAGCATGCTAACATTGGCCAATTAGCTTTAAACTGAGGAGTGTGGGAAAACCTTTAAGTTTGCAGAAACAGAGGATTGTTCTGAGGATTGTTCCAGGATCGGAAGTCTAAGCCGAACTCACAGTAATCCATTAACTAGCTGATGAATAAAAGCAAGGTGACCAGCAAACTCACTAATGTCACCCCATCTGGGAGCTGTGCATGTCTGTACTGAATTTTGTATCAATTCATCCAATAGATGTTGTGGTGTTACACAAGAGGGGACAACAACAGGTCAGGGGATCATCAGTCAGAAGGCTGCAGCCTCTCAGGAAAATTAATGTCTGCTCAAACTTTGATGGCGATCCATCCAACAGTCTTGACTGACTGTGTTATGAATCACAATGGCTCAGCGCAAAATCTTTTGACGTAATTATGTTGTTAAAATGTGTGCGTTTAATGTGATTCCAGATTGTATTCAAGATAGAACTGAAAAAAATTATCTTTCAGTGGCATGCCGACCCTCCCTTGTGGCTGCTGATGAAGTCCCAAGACAGTGAATCATGGAGCTGTGGGACAGACACAGACATCCAGCACTAATGGAAACAGGGAAGGAAGACAATAAAATACCAAATGCAATCACTCTCAGGGTAAAAAGAGTATAACTTGTAGAATAATAACAGTTAATCCCCACAGAAATACAACACAGCAATAAAGTAAGAATTTAGTTCACAAGAATAAAACGAGTGAAGTAGCCTACAGCTAGCCTAGCAGTAGCCTAGCATGTTGTAGTACACGTTAGCCTCAGCCTGGGTTAGCACTAAAATGACATAAAAACTTGTACTTAACATTTCATAGTACCTACAACTGCTAAGAAATAGCTCAAAGACACTGGTAAACTACAGATATTGTTCTACAGTTAAGCAACAGCTTTGGGAGGTAACATTAAAGATGCCTGTCAACATTAGCTTGTTTACAAATCTGACAAAATGGTGGACGTATGGTGCGCTCAAATTGGGTCGTTTTAACCATGTCAATGTTCCTGAAAGCCCTGAGTCCATGTGTTGGGCCTTGTTTCCTAACGTTTTCAGAGATGGCAGAGTTCTAAAGCATTTTTCTTTGTAATTTTAGAATAAAAGAGGAAGATGTTGATATTCATTCCCTTATGTTTTTACCCTGTAATTTTGCCATTTGTCTTTTTAGCATTACTTTGCTAGCTTGCTAAACTGTTGAACTCTGTGATTTCTAGACCTTGACAGTACTGTATGTTAATTTGGCTCTCGTATATATTAAACCATCTGTGTGTATGTGTGTAATGTGATTTAACCTCCTAAGGAACCAAGCCCATAGTGATTGCTGCGGTCAACTATATATTCTGAACAACTGAATATTCTGATGTGTTCTTTTAAGTTTCTACTGGCGAAGTTTCCCATTATAAATGCTGGTGGCAGAGTAGGTTCTTAGAATTTGTAACATTCACTTTTTATTACGAGGATGATTTCTACCCCTATTTTTAAAGAGTTACGGAATGCCAGTAGCCTAAACAAACTTTCTAACATATCACGTTTTCCTCCATGACTCATAACTGTTTATATTTATAATAAACATCACTGGTGGATCATTACTCTCTCTGGAAATTACATTTCAAGATAATACAGCACACACATTTGTTAAGTGGAAGGTACAGCAGATGTCTGGTACAATATTATGTAACTAATGCACATCATAGCTTAGCAGTGAGCTGGCATCATAGTCAGCTTTTCCAGATGTTTGAGATGAGCAATCATATGCTACTACTTTAAATCAACGTCTGTTGACACATGCGTAAGCGCAGATAAAGTGTGAATGCAAAGACAGTTAAACTTCTATGGATCTGTGCTTGTAGTAATGTAATGTTAAATCAATTTTTAAGTTATAAGTGTGGCATCTCAGAATATCTCCCAAGCTTAAGGCAGTGGTTGTAAACATAACACAACAAGTCAAACCATAAGCTGTACCTTAACCTAAACCAGTCCTTGCCCTGTTATAGACTTCAAACACAGCAATACATTTATGTGCAATTTTGGATTTCCTTTTTTCATTTTAATACAATGATACTGGAAAAATAGCTCAGGGGATTAAACTTTAGAATCTCACTGAGATGAGACTGCCCGTCTTTCAATCGGAAGGTCGGAGGTTCGATCCCCAGCTCCCTCAGTCTACATGTCGTGTAGACCTTGGGCAAGACACTGAACCCCAAATTGCTCCCTGTGGCATAGCCGTTGGGTATGAATGTGATAACTCACTGACAGTTGGGCACTTTACATAGCAGCTTCTGCCATCAGTGTATGAATGTGTGTGTGAATGTGACATGTAGTGGAAAAAAGCAGCTTTGAGTGGTTGCAAAGACTAGAAAAGTATAAGTATAAGTACAGTCCATTTACCATTTCCTATTTTGCATCACCAGCTGTTCCCACCCTTACGGGAACTGTTGCGTCACCAAACGCCGCTCCTGTCGCCTAGCAACAAGTATCTAGTAGTGTAACTAGCTAGCATTACTAACATCACATAACTTAACCTTATTTTAAAGATAATTAGTTTCAAGGGCATTCATTTTTGTAAACATGTGTAACGCCATCTTGTTTGAATTGGCATGCAATGCATCTCGGGATACGTTGGGCCCGGGACATGGAGGCACATTTGTCAGTCTTAAAGTTGTGATTAAAAACAATTACACTAAATGGCTAAAGTGGTACATTTTGTACGGATATAAAAGGATGGTAATATTTATTTTTTTTAGCTCTTAAGGTGAGTTCAATGAATGTTTCAGAAGCGACTGTCACAAAACTTTGTGAACCATCAGTTGGAGAGATAGATCATCATTCAGTTGGGATTCCTGTACAATGTGTCAGGTCCATTTTACCAGCTGTTTTATGCATGTGTCATCCAATTTGGCAGAGTGGCAAATGTCTCCATTTGAAATAAATGACCACTTTGGAAAACGGTCCTGCTGGAGGCATTTTATTGTTATTCTAATGTGGCAGTCTATAAACCCTATAAAATGAAAATCTGCATAATTTTTCTCCCCTGGCAGCCTCATCTCATTCACGTCATTTCAACAAACCCCTGAAACACCCCTCAAATCTTGTGCCGTATTTCCACCTTAATTCACATCAGTGATCACAAGCAACTTTTAATCATCACGTTGAGAGAAAAGAGGCTTCCCATTTAAAAAGACGACAACAAGTAAGTGCCTCAAACACCTCTCCGCCCAGCGATGTGAGAGTGACATGTCTCGAGACGAGACGGAGGAAAACAACCCAGCAATGGTCTTTTTTAATTAAAAGCCTGTCTCAACTCTGACAGGACGGGCCTGTGGTATCGGAGCTCCTGAGAAACGGCACAAAAGGATTCCTCCATGTGTGAAGTCAACAGGATTGCAGCAGCCTAAATGAGAGCCAGCGGAGAGATGGCCTCGGCCCAACTGTTTCCCAGAGATAAGGGTGAGCAGAGCATTTGGGATGGACGAATGAAATAAGTCGGGCAAACGGAGCGTCGGTTTAACATGATATCTAATTAAACATCAAGGATTGCCAGATGCAAGTATTCAGAAGTTTACATTTTGGCTGAAATGTAGCACAGAGAAATGGTAAAATTAAAAAATTCACTGTTTTCTTTAAAGCTTTAAAGTTATTAGCGCATATGACAATCAACTTAAATGCGTTTGTGTGTGTCTGCAGGTTCTACTGTCATAAGGAGCTCAAAGAGTCAATAAAAAGGTGCATTTCATTAATGCGCAGAGGGCAATAAATATAATTTAAAAGCTCCTACAATATTAAGAACTTTGGTTCTGCATTTCTCCTTTATTAATGATGGCCTTCAGTCTGCTAATTAGACAAGAACAACCTCTAAGTGCCTTATTTATTATATAGTTATACCCAGTGCAACATAACAAATAGGCTAATAGAGTTTGTTGAGATATGAATGTGAATTAAATATGAAAATGTTGGAAAGTTCTGCAGAGAGAAACCTCAAAGAACAAGCTGAGATCGGCCTATCACATTCCAGTTGCAGCTTAAAGCATCAATTTAACGTCCAATGTGTCAGCGAGTTAAAGTGGTGGGGGATTTTTAAATGGAGCCGCCCCACCTGAGCTTCAGACATAAGGTCATTATTTCTTGCCTCAGCTCTCGGTTCCCATCAGGTTTTTTCACCGCTGATTCATGTGCAGCAAAACTCTGCATACTCATTACAGATTGGGAGCAGGTGCTTTCAGCTAACTGAATATCATAATGCTGTGTCAGTCACCATATTTGGGAGGAAAATGGTTCCGTCTGACTCTTTGAGGGTCTCATGGGTCCCAGGGAGGCTTTCAGATTGACTATTCAATGTAAGGCCATGAGAGAAAAAAACCTCCCTATAAATATATTCAAAAAGAAAAATTGTATAGAAGGCATTTCTAACTTTGCTCAACCTGTCAAATAAATAAAACGTGATGTGGGAGATGAATTTTCAGTGCGCTGTTATGTATGCAACGGTGTGTCTACGATAATGACACAGCAATAGATAAAAGTGACATTTAAATTAAAATTCCCTTCATTGACTCTTGAATTTAATGAAGCACTCAAGATGGGACGCTCACGCCTGACATCTGAGATGACAAAAGAAATGTTGTGTTATTTTAAATCATTACGTTTGACAGGACTTTTGTCTTTTTGTAAGTTGTTGAACTCGGATTAAAAAGTTGTTTATTAAAAGTAAATGTCTTTTCATCGATGTTGTTTACCAAAGCCTTGCACCTTCATGTGAGTTATTGTAGAGTTATTATTATAATTCATCCTCTGGGGACCATGAATGTTTGCCACATTGCAGAGCTGTTGCGGCAGTGCTCTCTGGACTTATTTTCAAATACATAAGGCTGGATTTTCCAGGTGGGATAAACACTGTAACATGTATTGTTTCCATTCATTACATCCGCTGCACTCATTTTTTGGGTTGCCATATTTGCTGTTAGTCGTCAAGTTTCGAAGGTTTAGCCTAAAAAGACAAGCTGGAATGGCCTGTATTGTATGGCATGCCACCAACCATGTGAAACGATGGTGCTGGTGGCTGGAAAACAACAGATGTTTCAGCTTCGCCAAACTGCACCAAAGACACCAACTGAGTTTTTCCCTCCTTCGCCTCCAAAAAAAACCCCCGTCCACACAAGCACAATTATAAAAAAATCTCTGTCCAAACGAAAACACAAAAACACAACAGAAACGCTGTCATGAGAATGCCACAGCAACAGGCGGCGATATAACCCAGTCGTGCAAGGAAGAAAAAGAAAATCGCAGCCAATCAAAAGTCTGAAAAAATCTATCGCCAAAAGACTACCTGGCAGGCTGCAATGACGCATCGAGGAAGAGGGGAATCATATGTGTGACTGATAACGAAGTGGAGTTATTCCTCAATATCATATGTGTAAACATGTTAGCAAAGTTAGAAACATCACTGTTTTTGTCACGTCTGTCATTTTGCAAAGAATGTCGCCTCATTTGTGACGTCTTTCAAAGAAGATAACAGCGCACAGCTTGACGTCACGCGCCAAACACTCCGTTTACCCCGTCTACACGTCTCCTTGGAAACAGAGTTTCTAAAAGTCTTCACCCTGGCCGGAGCTTTACAAAAGATCAGTTTTCAGTGACCTAAAAGGGCGTGTACGTGTGGACGCGGCCTTTGATTCCTGCTTCTTTGTATATATACCCTGTCCGTCTTCCCTCTTGTTGCCAGTTTGTTGTATGTTCCTTCGTGTTGCCTTGTTCCAGCCTTTTTCCTTGTGCTCGTGAGTGTTTTCGTGTTTTGACCATTGCCTGTTTTTTGATTCTGCATCGTTAGCCTATCATCTTTCTGCTCTCTTTTTAAATATGATTTCTCTCTCTGCCCCTAGCTCTCTCATGTCATTGATTAACGCGCCCCTCCACCTCTCGAATTGCCGCCCCGTCTTCGTAGAATCATCAGTCATCAATTCATTGCCTTCTGGCTTTTCACAGTCTTCAGTCGCCGCCACCACCACCAGTGTCAGGACTCTGGTGGGTTATCCTGCTGCCGCTCAGATAACTCTTCGATCAGGATGTCTCCCCCTAGAGTCCAAACGCCAAAGACCTTTTGTCAAGTCACAATATCATATCAATTGTTGTAATAAATAATCTTTCTTCATTTACTTGTCTCTCCTGATAGAACTGCAAGTGTTATTCCAAATTAAACTTGGGTGGACAATAGTAAGGTTGAAAAAGTGTGCAAAATTACCCGTTGCGGGCCGAACAAACACCACAGACCAACAAAGAAAAAAGTATTAAAAGAATGAATCGTGTTAACTTCTTGAAAACTTGAAAACAAAAAGTTCTGTTCATTCGCGGCCTGATTGGTCAGTCTTGCATGACTAATTGGTATTGCCAGATGTTTCGAAGCATTCCCATGTGTTACAGAATTAGTCCTCTTGCGTAACAGATATCAAATGGTTCCTCTGAATGAGCATTTTTCTTTGAGGGGGGGGGTTCATCTCCAGTTTGTCAAGTGGGATTCAACAAGATGTGATGAACCTGCCATCGCTGCCCCATTTTACAGTACACTTCCCACAGCAATCCCCTCTGGGATCCGTGTCTCATTCCACACCTGATGTTGGCTCCCCACCTGATCTCGGCGGTCTTTCAAAACAACTACGCTCAGTTTCACAAACAGATGCCACATCAGACCAGCAGATATATGTCTGAATATATTTCCTCTGATTTGCTTGCACTGTGCCAAGACGCCAAATTACATTCATAGGGTTTACTGAGGATGATTATCCCCATGAAGTCACTCCGTCTGATTGACAAGCGGGGTATTACACACAGACAAATGAGCACTGTAATAGCTAATTGACCGCTCATTCATGTCCTGAACACAATGTTCTGCAAAGAGGGGGAGGGACTATATAACAGCAATTACATTTAGCACTGAGAGTCACTGTGCTTATCGATTCGGTGTATTTTTCTCTCCTCCTTTTTTGAAAGAAACTCCTCTGCTGTGCCTCGGAGATAGGACTTATATCAGATGGATTTAAATGGACTACACTCTTGAAAGGAGTCTATATTTCAAAGCAATCTTGTGATAAAAGTGTGGCGAGTGTGGTTAAAAGCCATACTTGATCCGGAGATTACACTTTAACCTACTTGCTCTTCGTCGTGATAAGCTGTAAAGATCCTGGGGCTAAAATATTCATCCTGCGTTTGAGCATAAGTTCCCATGACTATTAGTCTAAGTGATGCCGCACTCACTGGGTGGAGAGCTCATGTTTTAATTAAATGCGTGGTGTTTAGTACAAAGCTGTGATATGTGGCTGCATAATGCATATGTTTGAGTAAAGTGCCTCACATACGAAATACAGAGCTGCTGAACTGATTTAAAATGCTGCACAGAAGGAATGAGAATAAGATTTATATGTTGTTGATTATGTGTTGGGGTAAATAAGCAAGAAGACCCACAAGAATTAGTATAATAGTTAAAAGTATAAAACAGGTGGCTATTTACGTGGAAATGTTCAGGCAAACCAGGGGCCATTTTTAAAAAATGTATTTTAACATGACAAGACTTAAATTAAAATTCTAAATACCTCCAATAGTAGCAGCCATATTATATTCCCAGCAACATCATATTTCCTGTGTAAGTCAAGCTATTTTCCAGTAACAAACATTCCTGATAAACTCTCCTCCAGCAAGATCACAAAAGCGCACTGCAGCAGCAGTACACGATTCTCTTTTGGAAATTTGAAACGAAGGACATGAAGCATAAAGGCCCATTTCTTGGTCTGCTATTACACATAAATCCCCTGGCATCCTCTATGTGCTCCCACCGTTTCCCCCTTTTTCTCCTGCCTTTTTTTCTTATTATGGGCCTTAGACTCAGCATCCAGAGCGAGCCCACAGCTGGACATCAGACCTCAAATGAAATCCTCTCACCACTTTCAGTTCTACCTCAGATGCATCAACTGAGAGGCTAAATTTCATGCTACATTATCAAAATGGAGCCAGCCAAAAATATAGCGAGTGGTGAATGACAGAGGAAAGACTAAGTGGATATCATATTGCGTTGCCCATCTAAGTGTGCAATTTAAATAATTTCAATCATGCTGTGCTAATGTATTTCAGACGAGCAAGAACAATGCTTATTAACTGTATGAAGCCAGCCATTTAAATGCTTTAAATGCACTTTAAAGTGGAGTGGTTCTGTGACATGAAGAGCTGAGTGAGTGTAAGTGCTAGGCCAGGAGATTTGTACCAAAACTGAGGAGTTAAAAGTTGTGCTATAAAGGAAGGTTACACGTAGTCTTTAGGCTAAGCTAATAAGCTAGTGTAACCCAGGTCATAAAATGTATAGCTAAAAATAGTTTTATACAATACCTATTTATCATAACATAATGTCAATAATATATATTATTTTTAGCTATACATTTTACGACCTGGGTTACACTAGCTTATTAGCTTAGCCCAAAGACTATGTTTAACCCTCCTTAAAAGCACAACTTTTGACTCCTCAGTTTTGGTACAAATTAACATAAGAGATAAAACATGTAAGTAAGTAAGCTCTTGCCCGACTGTAAGTGTACTTTTTAACCTCGCACAGAGCAGGGTTAGCTAAGCTAACTGGCTCCTGATGATAGCTTAATATTTCACATAAAGACCAGAGAGTGGTATCATTCTTTTTATCTACCTCTCAATTTGGGAGCTAATTTTTGAAAGTATATTTTGGAATGCACCTAGTATGCTAGCTAAGCTAAAATATACTGCGGTTCAATTTTTTTTACCTTTGGACACAGCCAGGCTAGCTCAAAAAGTGTTGCTCAAAAATAATGAAAGAAACCTCGTATTGATCATGATTATTTATTGACACAATAGCAAAGTGTTCCTTTAATGTAAGTGCAGTTTTAACATCAGTTTTGGTTCAAATAAACATTTCTATGCGATAAAACATGTTAATAAGTAAGCTCTTTTCCACCTGTATTTTTTGACCTTGCACAGTTCAGGATTAGCTAGCAAGTCTTTGAGCTAATTTAAGATAACTGCCTCCTGATTATAGCTTCATATTTAACGTGAAGACATGAGAGTGGTATTATTCTTCTCATCTACCTCTGAATTTGGGAGCTAATTTTTGAAAGCATATTTTGGATGCACCTAGTATGCTAGCTAAGCTAAAATATACTGAGGTTCAATTTTTACCTTTGGACACAGCCAGGCTAGTTCAAAAAGTGTTGTTCAAAAATAATGAATTAAACAGTATTATGATTATTTATTGACACTATAGCAATGTAAGTGCAGCTTTGACGTCAGTTTTTGGTACAAATAAACATATGCGATAAAACATGTAATAAGTAAGCTCTTGTCCGCCTGTATGTGTATTTTTTAAACTTGCACAGAGTAGGGCTAGCTAGCAAGTCTTTTTGTTAATGTAAGCTAACTTGGTCCTCATGATAGCTTCATATTTAACATAAGGACATGAGAGTGGTATCATTCATCTCATCAACCTCTCAATTTGGGAGCTAGTATGCTAGCTAAACAATGATATTCTGAGGTTAATCCTTTTACCTTTGGACAGAGCCAGGCTAGCTCAAAAATTGTTGTTCAAATATAATGAATTAAACCGTATTGATTTTGGTTATTTATTGAGACTATAACAAAGATTTTCTTTAATATAAGTGCAGTTTTAACATGCTATAAATATTTGAATAAGTAAGCTCTTGTCCACCTGTAAATGTATTTTTTTAACCTCGCACTGAGCATGCTAGCACGTCTTTGAGCTAATCTAAGCTAACTGCCTCCTCCTAATCATAGCTTCATATTTAACATAGAGACATGAGAGTGGTATCATTCTTCTTATCTACATTCGGGAGCTTATTTTTGAAAGCTTATTTTTGATGCGCCAAGTATGCTAGCTAAGTTATAATATACTGAGGTTCTATTTGTAACCGTTGGACAGAGCCAGGCTAGCTCAAAAAGCATAATAAATCGTATTGATTATGATTATTTATTGACCTATAGCAAAGAGTTCCTTTAAAGTAAGTGCAATTTGATACATGGATAGCAGTTCAAAGCCATAATTCTACAAGGAAAGTGAAATATTACTGATCTGAATATATTCATTGGTGCTGGGAAGCAAACTTAATCAATCGGACAGTGCCTGCAGGCTACCGTATCCATTTTTTCATTGCAGCAATGAGAGAACAAACGTGAGTTTTTGTGTGTGAGTGTGTAACACACTTTCTTTATGTCCATCTCTCCTAAACACGAACACACAGCCTTTTCTGAGTGACAACCTGTCAGCAGAAGCCTGGCGAATTCTTTTGCTGACGGATGACAATGTAGCTCACACGTCCTCACAAGCCTCAGAAGAACACAGTGAGCTGAATCCGACGGAGCATAATGTCAGGTTTATCAGATAGAAGGATTTCACATCTGAGTCAGAAAATCTTCCTGACTTGTCAAGCTGAAGAAGACAAGTCTTTTCAGAGATTTGTATTTAAAGTGTATAAAGAGTAAGAATGAGTCAAACTATAGTGTCTGACATTTACTATGACATTCAGCAGGCATGTCTTATTCAAGCTTTTTTCTGCTGTGCTCCGACGTCATGCTCATAGGTTTTCTGCCATCCCCATCATGGTGAAAGTGGTATGCAGTGTGTGTGTGTGTGTGTGTGTGTGTGTGTGTGTGTGTGTGGCCTGCAAAGGGGAAGTACAGTGGCCTAAATTACTGATATCCATGAAATCAGCAACTCTTTCAGAACAAGAGACTTTGAATAGCTGCTACTTAGCAATCAACAGCTTTGTGTGTTCATGCGTGATAATTGCAACACTGAGATGATTCTCACCAGAAATAGTTCCTCGACTCCAGTTTTATATTTGCACGGCAGAACTCGATATAGCGGAGGTTTTGTCACATGTAAAGTCCCAGATACACCAGACTGCATGTAGCATGTATTGAATGGATAATGTTTGATTTTTTGTTTAGCTCGGAGGTCATGCTTTCATTGATCATGTAGGTCAATAATCACTCAAAGGACAATATGCTTTTAGACAAAACATATTACCCTCAAGTTACAAAAAAATGGGATAATACAAAACCAATAGATAATTTCCTGAAGGTAGATTACTGTATTCTACAGAAACACAAAGTGCATCACATGGAATATATACAACATTATGCTCTCCTTACAACTACATTGTACTACGTACAATAACAATAAATTGATTGATCCCCAAAGGGAAATTTATGTGCTAGATCTGTAATCATACTGACCATTTGAGTTAGTTCATCCCCCGAAACAAAAGTAGTATCAATCATAAAAAGAAAGCTGCATGACTTTTAATTTAATGTTTTAGTTTTCTTAATGCTTTCTACTTAAGAAAAAACCGCCTAATGTAACTGAATGCTGCTTTGAAAAGCCCGCTCCAAATGTAATGCTGTGTGTTGTTGATAGCTAATGTGACCGTGTTTGACAGGAAGCCAATTGTTAGATGAGAGAAAAGTGCCTGTGAGGCAGGTCAGCAGCTTGCTGGACTCAAAGCTCACTGAGTAAAATGGCCTGTGGCAAACATTGACCACCTCATATATTGTGAATCAATCACACACACCCACAAAGCAATGAGGCTCCGGCAAACTGTGTTAGGATGTATAAATAGAACAGCAGAGCATATAAATATACTGTGCATGTGCGTGCAGTGGATGAAATCAATGGGTTATCAGCTTCAGCATCTGATCAACAATACTCATCTACATTATATGAATGATAAATGAGTGATTATGGTGGATCAATATAAGTATGAATCAAAGATTTCAGTTAGAATGTTTAAATTGTGTGAGATATATTTTATTGATTACTTAGTAAAAGATCTGTTCTCACTTGTAGCCTGCTGTGAGATACAGACATGTTATTAGCAACAGAACAGCGCCCCTGCTGGTGGCAGCAAACGGTGTATTGCTCATGTAGCAGTTTTACTATCATTCATTTATAACTATGTACATTTCACTATCAACTATTTACAAATAATATTGTTGGAATAAAGGCCAAAAAAAGCCATGTACCATGTAATTTAAAGCTTAATCCACTGTGTTGATGAAGGCCCAGTCTGGGGCCTCCGTCTTAAGTACCTCCCTAAGATGTTTCTGTTCCTTCTTTGTCTCCTCTTTTCCCATGGGCACATTTTCAGCACTATGGTGTAGGGTTCTAATTACCCAGCTTGTATTCTAGTGGATGATGAGAGTCAAAAAGAAGGTATTGGTCTGTGTGGGTGGGTTTTTTTATAAACTTCAGTGTTGAGGCTTTTGTCCTGTCCAAGAAGGCCAAGCTGTTTCCTTTAACATCTTCTCGGGTAAACATGATATGTCCCGAATTTCCCCCTGGGGATATATAAAGTATTTCTGATTCTGATGCTGCTGCTGTATACTGCGCTAATGTGTACTGTGTCATCCACACATCCAAACCAGTGACTGGGGGTAGCTCCTGTGAAAGTATTAGAGCTATGTTCTCTGCTTCCTCCATGTACAGATTGGCCACTATTAGAGACACGGGTGAGCCCACAGCACAGGCATGCCTCTGTGTGTAGAAGCCCTCTTTGTGCTGAACGTACCTGGTGTTCAAGCAGAGGTCGAGCATGTGGTCCTTATGTTCTAGACTGCCTCTGTGGTGGGGATGCAAGTATAAAGGGAAGTCACATGCAGGAAACAGTGGTTTCGTCCGAATCTACTTTTAAGTCTTACATGTTTGTAAAATCCTGCGTGTTCTTAATGTGGTATGGAGTGTTAGGAAAGTAGCTATAGGTGTTTGGAAATGTTGCAGGAGACAGAGATGCTACTGATGCTACTGAAGTGGAGCTCCATAGCCCATAAATACAAGGAATGGCTTCTGCAGGATGCAGGTGGTAGTAAAGTGGTCTGTGGATTACATTGACCTTTTCCAGTAATTGTAGAACATTATTAACCTTTTTGTTATAGCTACTCATTGGATCTCGTTGGAGGGTTTCATAGGTAGCTGTCACTGTGTCACCACGACCTGAATGACTGAGAGCATTTAATTTAAAAAGCACCAGGTTGAGGGAAGTCTCTAAATTCTAATTCCATTTGTGCTTTTCCTCTACAAGTTTAACGTCTTTTTAAATCATTCAGGCCAACCAAAAACATTTGCAGCTATGCAGCAGTGCTGATTCATGGCTGGTTTGATGTTTGTTTAGTTTGTTTGTTTCCCAGAAGACAAATGATGCACCCTGCTTGACTGACTCCCATCATTATGCCGAAGCTCGATCCATCACTGCCCTTTACTCTCTCGCCTTGTTGTCTTTGTGGCTTGTTAAGAGAATGGATAGGGAATTCTCCTGCACTTGTCAGTAAATACATCAGAGTTTATTGCAGTCTACCTCGAGTGTGGGCTCATCTGTTTCCCAACTCTTAGTTACATGCTTCACACTCCAACAGCACTCTAAATCCCAGGGACAACAGCAAACAACTCCACGGTAAACAACAGCACTCAGCGGTATATAGATAAGCTGCACGTCACGCGGATCTGCCACGTCCCTTTTTCATTTGAAAAGATGTCGAATTCCTGATTATATAAAATATTTAAGACGATGCACATGGGATTTCTTGAAAACAACCGCAATATGTTAAAATCATCTTGTTCATTCATTAAACTAATCATCTGTTTGAATAACCCTCATATTATGTGGGCTATTGCTTAACCTTGTTTTATGTAAAAGAAATAACAGCACAGGCTAAGAATAGAGACCATAGCCATGTGATTGGCACCTAAAGAGGTAAAAAAGCGTGTAGACTGAACACTTTGTAATTTCCCATCATCATGGAATCATTCCAGCTACATACAGCCAGGAGAGCTGTGTCACCAAAGCCAATAATTGGAAAATCACAGCCAGTTCTCCAAATGATCCCCAATACACCAAGGTAATTTGGTCTGAACACCAGCTACTCCAGCTCCTGAAATGGGAACCTGTTATAACGTCAAAAATAACAGGAGAAAATAGCTCATGTAAAAGTGTAAAGAATAACCTCCGCAAAGAGTTCTGTATCATGGCCAAGGAAATTATGAGGGTTGCAAATCAGTGTATTATTTATGACGTTTACATAGTTTGTTTTGGAAGTTGGCCCAGGTGTATTTTGTTATATACTTTAATGAATTAGAATATTGTGTGCATAACTAATTTGTAATAAGTTCGACATTTCCAGGACAAACTAAATTGTCGCATTCCAGAAGAATGACCTCACTCAAGGTGTACTTACTGTTTCTTTCGGACCTTACAGTTTTCCTCCTTCGATGGAGTGTCCACATTCTTGGCTCAGTAGATGCATATTACCGATGCCTATGTTCTTCTGAAAGTCATACTCTTTACAACCACTCTGTCGCTCTCTCTCTTTTTTTAAATTAACATTTTGCAATCAATGACAATGCAGTAAGTCATTTACGTACAAATGGCATACGCACATATGCCAGGGGTTGAGAGAGAAACAAAAATAGATAGGATTGGAAATAAAATAAAACATGGATCAGCAATTTAGACAATTGCCATATTTACAGATTTCTCTTAACCAGAAGTTTTCTGTTGCAAAATTTACTTTTATGAATGTGAAATTTAGCTATAATATGATTCAGGTTTTGTTCTGAGGTGTAGACCTCATATAAACCTAACACCACATCTTTGTAAAACAAAGTAAAATTTGTAGGAATATTGCAAATATAATTGACTAAGTCTCAACAAAAAGGGCAGTAAAGGGACAGCTCCAAAACAGTTGTATGGTTGTTTCAGTAACAAGTCCATAAAAAGAACAATTAGTATCAATGTCCTTTCTTATCTTTTGCAAGTTCACTCAATAGACACTCTGTCTCTTGTTGCGCATTCTTGCGCAGTACTGACGCAGAATGACACTACTGAGTCCTTACCTCTGACCTCGCTGCAGTAGGAAGGAGTTGAACCAATCGTTTGGCTCGTTGTTGAGAGGTGCTGAAGTGAGGTTGGTTCATACCCTCTCGTCAACATGGTGAGTACAACCATTGAAAAGAAATGATACTTTACTGTAAAGTAAAAACGAGTAACTACCCAAAGTGAATGTTTCCTTGATTGACGTTTGGATAACAAACGGCTCTTTATCTTTGTGATAATGTTTAACGTTAAAGAACATCACCGGTTAGCAAGCCATGTTAGCACTGAGCTAATTTAGCGGCACACACATCTATCGTTAGGGTTCAGGCTATGTCCTGGAGCTGATGGTCAGTGGAAAATAAAAATAGCAATTATTTAAAACGCTGGCTATGGTTAAATGTAAAATAAGCACGTTCATGGTACGTAATGTTATTCTTAAAACTAATCGTAAGGCTTTTAAATAGCGAGAAAGCTAATTGCTAATAAGCTAAACTCTCAGGTTAGCTTTGCATACACCATTATCCTTCACCAGGGTTTAGACAGAGTCTGTAGTCATTCATCCCAAACGGCAGCAGTTTCTGATAAAGTTTTCATTACTCAGAGAATCGTGAGAATTACGATAATTTGTACGTTTGTTGTCAATGATAAAACGGACAGAAACCAACAAAAGCAGCGTCAACCTGCCTGTCAGTCACAGCTAACATAGAGCTAGAGTTAAGTTAGCTTTCAGTAGTGTTTTCATGTAACGTTTTTATATCGTTTACTTCACATATGCAAATTATAAAAGGTCGATATTGAAATCCTTTAAACGAAAATGAACGGTCCATTCAGTTGACTTGTTTACAGGTTCATTACCTAGTTATCTAGGTTAGGTAAAGGTTAGTTTATGCTGCATAACGCTAGCTATGTAGTGAAGGTAAGTGGTGTTTTAACTTTGAAAATGACTAGTCCTATGGCTGAGCAGTATGTCGACAAATGTGGCCTATGTCATTTCCCCCTCCCAAAACTTTATTTACAACTTTACAAATACAAACATATAAGGCACATTTTTCCTTGTACATCATAACACAAAGCTTCTGTCTCAGGTTGAGCATACATGCAAAATGAAAAACAATAAACCAAAATAGATAATATAAATAAAATACACGCATAACTAAAAGGAAGGCCTATTTCATATTAACCTAAAATGTTCAAGTAGAGAAAACAATTTCCTGGTTTGACTTACTTAAGAACTGTAACTCATTTTTCCAATGGTTTGAACAGGGTTTAGTTTTAGAGTATCTACATTTATGTATGAAAAACTTCCCTAGTAACAAGTATTTAAAAGGCTCATGTCATTTAGTTAATTGTAGTCTAGTTATATGTAAGTCTAATGAATTTCGGCACAGACTCATATAGAGTGCCGTAGAGGACAAACCTTGAGTTTGACCTAAACCATTGATTTTAGTACTTTTAAACTAAAGCTGAGACAGTTGCATTTGTTTATCACCCAATGAAGACTTAAAACGGTTACTTTTCTGTATGACATTGTAAATCAATATGCCACATGACCAAAACTACTTTCAGCTTGTTGGCAAATGATCACATTTTTAGCCATTATAGTAGTGTAATTCTGGAAGTCAAGTTCTTTTAAAGGTACAGTATCTATTTATCATTGTGGCAGAGTTTGCGTCACGTTAAGTTCTGTTTTCTACTGTGATTTTCATCCAATTAAATTGTGTAGGGCTTTCTTATTGTCTTCCCTTTTAACCAATTTAAAGTGAAAAAATTGAAAGAACTACTTTACGAAAAAAAGATTTATAAATGAGGCTCGTTGTCACTAATCCAATGAGCGTGAAGTGGGGTGGTTGGGTTAACTCTTATTCTGTCACATGTGGAATTAAAAAACAAATGGTTAAATGAAGGATCAATACATTTAACATATTTTTTCTTTGTGCTTTTCATAATGCCGGCATCAAGATAGGTGTAGACCTTTTAATGCTACTCATGTTTTTGCCTGCATGCTCTCAAATGGCAGTGCTCAGACTGGCAAACTGAATGTCGATCCGTATTAGTTTTAAGCTTGCTCAAATAATTGTTTGTAAATGTATCCTCCATATAAATAAACCAAGGTAAAACAAATGCAGCACCACAGCCCTGCAGTAAATCATCAAATCCTCCTCATTGGACATAATGCTTTTAAGATTTGGGTTGTGCATGCCATGACATATTTGGAAAAACAGAAATGGTAGCGTTACTGAACTGAGCATGCTGATAAATACGCGTCACACCACTGGCTGCGGGGAGTTCTCTAACTCTGTGTGGTGTTTCTTATTCATGACAGTCTTCATCGGAGGCTAATAATGGCCCGAACCAAGCGCCACCTTATCCAGGTGTACCGCCCTCAGGGATACCTCCCCCGTTTGTAAGTCAGTGACAGATATGTTTATAACAATTAGCTTTCAACTCTTGTTTGGAGTTGTCATAAAGGGCTGCAGTGAAAGTGGTAAATATTAAAGGTCTTCATTAATGTTTAAGCTTACCTAATGCATCATTTCCTTCTCCCTCTTCATTTGTCTAGATGGGACCACCAGGAATACCGCCTCATTTCCCTCCAATGGGAATGCCTCCCATGGGACAGAGACCGCCTAGCATGACTCCTATGCCTCCTGGTATAATTCCCCCTGGTATAATGCCGCCAATGGGGGCTCCACCAATGGGACAGGTGAGTCTTGTAGGAAACGTATGCTTTTCTCTATTTTATTGGTTTTGTTAACTCTATCAGCATTTTTTCACGTGTTCCTGCTGCTCTTACATGCAAGCATTCATCAAGCTTTAAATGTTGTTCAAACAAAGACTCAGTCCATGAATTTCATCCTTTCATTGGATGTTTATTTATATAGTGACAAATTGCTCCAAAAGTTGCCCGAACTCTTTAGACAATTGTTCACAGACCCAACTAAATCCATCAAGAACAAGCACATAGCAATAAAGGCAAGAAAATGACTTCCTTTGAACACGCAGAAACCTCAAGCAGAACCAGACTCTGGGTGGACACCATCTGCTTTAAGCGGTTGGATCGAGAAAGATAGATATAGAGAGAGAGAAAGTTAGTCAGACAGACTGACAGACAAGGAGAAAGACAGTCTGCAGCAGCAATAATAACACCACTTATAAGAATAAGAGAGATCATATTAATAATTGCATGACAACCATACAAATATTAAGTAAGTAAGTTAGCAAAGCTTTATTTATAGGGATGCACAAATAGTACGGCACGTTATCGGTATCGGCCGATATTGGCTTAAAAATGAACTATCGGTATCGGCCAACACGCCGATATCCGCCGATATAATTAACCGATAAAATAATGGGCTGCTGCATACTTGATTAAATGCCCGACCTCGGCGCAATGTCCCCCGCACGAAGAAGACCTGCGCGGCGCAGCGTGATGACGTCACGTGTGTCTACCTGCAACATGAGAGAGTTAGAATCCAAAATGTCCGTGGTGTGGAAGTTTTTCAAAGTGTCCGAAATAGATAGCAAAACTGCTATTTGCAATGACTGCTCAGCCTCGGTGATGCGAGGAGGAGCCAAGGCAAAGTCTTTCAACACTACATACTTGATTAAGCATCTCAAGACCCGTCACCCCGACCGTTGTAACAAATGTGATAAGAGTATCACTATTATACTGTACGCTAATTCCAATATAGAAGAGAGTTGATCTCTGCAATTAGGTGTGCGGGAAAAAATATCGGTATCGATAATCGGCTAAATGAGTTGTAAAATATCGGCATATCGGCATATCGGATATCGGCAAAAAATCCAATATCGTGCATCCCTATATAATTATGGAGCACTTTTTAAAACACCAGGTTACAAAGTGCTTCACAAACACAGGAATAGAAACAAATAAACAAAACGCTAAATCACAAAATCAAACAAGGCAAAAAACAAATAAGCAACTTAAACACAAGAAAGGGATGGAGAACTACAAGAAGGCTTGTCTATACAAATGAGTCTTTAGCAACTTCTTATATCTTATATTGGATGTAAGACTGATAATTGCAATGACAACTATGCTATAGTAGAAGTAGGACTGATTGTTATAATTGCAGAACTAGCTGCAATCATGCAGGTCAAGGCTTGGGCAGCAGGGGGTCTGCATCCATGTTTCTAAGGAGCCTGTGATATCAGAAAGCACAAAAACTCTTAGTAAAGTGCTTAGTGACATGCATTAATCTTAGTAACATGCATTCATCTTAGTAACATGCATTAATGGGGCATGAATGCATGGAAATGGAGAGAAGGAAAGAGGAGCTCTGTGTATCAAGTCCCCTGACAGTCTCAGCCTATTGCAGCATAACAAGGGCTGATCCAAGCCTGAGCCAGCCCTAATTATGAGCTTTATCAGAAAGGTCTGTTTAAGCTGCCTCTTAAAGGTGGAGCAGTAGATGATTCCACAACAGAGAAGCCTGTTCATTTAGCCTCTGCCTCTCATACTATTCTTGGCGACTTTAGGTTCCACACGCCAGCCTGCGTTCTGCAATGCTCTAGAGGGCTAATAGGGCACTATGAGCTGTTACCACTTTACTCATCCCAAAACAGGAAAATGTAAGCTAGCCAGCAGAAGTTATTGCTTTGATAAACAAAGACCCTTGGAGAGTTTTAAGTGCTTTAGGTTGATGTATTACAGCAACTGTACTAAAAGAAGATATACTTTTGTGTAAATAACACATAGGATATGTTAGATGTAAGTTTCTTTAAGACTTGGATTTTGTAGCAACGCATTAGTTGAATCTGTAAAGTAACGGCTGAGATATCGGAAAGCAGCAACATCACTGAAAAATGGTTAGACGTGGTCTGAGATATGAACGATCAGTCGAACAAACTCATTTGGATGAGAACAAAACACCCATTACAATTTGCAGACCAACTTTCTGGTTTAACTTTGACCTTATACATTTGCGATAGATATGTGCACATAAGAATTTGAGGATGAGCAACATAATGGGCGGGCTCACTTTTGGCTCTACCTTTAAAGAAACGGGCAACCAGCCCGGCAAAAAATGTTGCGCTTGTTTGTAACAGCCAGATCATCTGACATCTTTAATGCTGCTTTTCTGCAATCCCAGAAATTAGTTTGCTGAGTACAAAGTTATCATAGCTAATAGAGCCGATGACGTATAATAAGCTGGTCTTTCTAGCACCCAACGTCCTCTAAAGAGATGTCACTTAACTTGCTTGTTTATAGTTTTGAACCTCTACCATGAGCTGACGTAATCCTCCTGAGTGAGTCGCACTCTTTTTAATTTGCATATCTGTGCTTTTTTTATGAGCAGAAATTAGCGAGCATATGTGGCCTTGTCATGCATATAAATAGGTGCGATATTTGGGGGTGTTGGATCAAGGTGCCAGCAACACAAAACCGAAAAAGGTGGTGAGGCGATGTAGTCTGGTGTGTTGCTGCTTCACAGATTGCAAGCTGTGACATCACACCATTAAATAAGCTCTGCGGACTCGGCTTCAATCTCACCTTTTTCCCCCCCAGTTGCAAGCAGCCCCACTCACAGACACCAACACCCTGTCTCACACTGTGTCCCACTACTTGTGCCTGCACTAGGTGGTATGGAAATGTCAGATGAATATTTCATGATGTTTCTTTTATTAGATGCCAGGCATGATGCCACCTATGATGCCCGGGATGATGATGCCCCCTCGCATGCCAGCTGCGGCTGTACAACCGACGGGACCGGTAACTGTCCTCGCTACTTTTCCCATCATCGCTGTGTTTCACACCTTTTAGATATGCACTGAATTCTGTGAAATGCTTAATGAAGCATTCGCACAGCCGGGAATCACAATTGTATGAGAACTGATATCATTCCCTAAAAATAAACATTTGTTTATTTTTAACCTCTCATTAAAACAAAAGCTAAAATTTACAACCTGTGTGTCCCATAATGCACCTTGTTTTAGTTTTCATTCAGCTGTTAATCACCGTGAATGTTTAGAAACATACACGCACTTCACTTTTAGTAAGCAAGTTATGCAAATGAGGAGTCTGATTTATTGTGACAACACCCAGACAGCTTCAGATATCAGAAGACATTCACTTAATCATCCCAAGTATATTTTAGCATCTTGAGTGTATCGAGTTTGCTACTAATTAGGAAAGCTTTGTCAGTTACTGTGTGGTGTGAATGATGAGTCTGTGTTCCCAGATGAGTTCATCACTCAGTGGCAGAGAAGTGCTAATGTAAGCTACCAGATTTGTGAGTGTTTCTATGAGTAATAATTCATTAATATAATTCATTCTTTCCCACAGCCTGGTGTTGACTCCGCAGGTAAGATCCTTAAACTGGTATTTAGCTTGCATATTTAGTATTTGTTAAAGGTACAGCACCTGACTGATTTGCGTGTTCTCTCCTCCCAGCTGCTGCACCTGGAACAGCTGTAAGTGTGACATAGCTTCATACGCAATAATTGCAATTTTACAGTTTTGACAATTTTGAGTTCTCATCATCATTAGCTCCAGCCTTCTGTCTTCTTCTAATTGCTGTTTGCTTTCGTTTGCTCCTTCGTCCCTGCAGAGTACAACAAATGGATCTCCACAGGAAGACCAGCCAAAGAAGGTTTGTGCACATTTAAATTGGGAAGATGGACGTAAAAGACTTGAAAATAATAATTATAAAAATAGAATCAAAATTAATATTTGTACTGCTCCTTTTTTTATTACTGAAACAGCTGATTAATCGTTGTTTTTGTCTGCCTCAGAAGTCCCTGTGGACAGAACACAAATCACTGGATGGGAAGACTTATTATTACAACACAGACTCCAAGCAGTCCACATGGGAGAAGCCGGATGACCTCAAATCTCCTGCAGAGGTACAAACTTTTATCACTTAAAGAGGGGGTATTATGCTGTTTCACATTTTAAGACATATATATAATGTTACAATGTTGGATGTCCAGACTAAACATGGGTGAAGTTTCAAATCTGTATGTAAAAGTACGTTGGAGTAATCCCCAGGCTTCTCAGCTCAGTCTGCAGGCTGCTGTGAACGCCAGGTTTCACACAGTTTTTTCACAAAGTGCAGCCTCAGCTGGCCAATCAGAAGAAAGTGGGCTTGTAGGGGCGGGGTTTCTTAAATGGACAGAGCCGACTGAGTTGTTTCAGGCAGAGGCTGTATGCATAGAGCACCAGTGTGAGAAAAATGGGGTTTTTTTAACTGTAAATTATGCTAAGCTACTCCACAGGTATGACAGAGTGAAATATGAAGCTTGAAAGTAGCATAATACACCCCCTCCCTTTAACATTACATGTAAAGAGCCCACAAGTTGGCATTTACTCACCTACTTACATATTACATCGTCATAAAACTTTACTTTTAATAAGGGACAGTATCAATACAATACAATAATACATTATGTCAATATATGATATGTGAAATGAACCACATTTAAGCCAAGCGTGACTATTTTCTTTAAAGACTGTTTGTGCATTTATGAAAAGTCTCGTAGTAAATCCAATTAATTTCATCAGACATATATAATAAAATAGAATAGAATATTTATTTTCATACGAATCCTGACATGCAAACAGTTATTTTTGTGCAGTGTATTACAACTGAAGTATTGTTTTCCTATTGTGTTTTCCCCTTTTAGCAAATGCTCTCTAAATGCCCTTGGAAGGAGTACAAGTCCGACACAGGGAAGCCTTATTATTACAACTCTCAGACGAAGGAGTCCAGATGGACCAAACCCAAGGAGCTGGAGGATCTGGAAGGTGAAGTCCTGCTGTCTGACGGTGTCAAACCTGTTGTGAGAAAGGCGGTGATGTCTCACCCTGCCCTCTGTTGATTAGCCTTTACAGTAACGGCAATGGGTGACGGGCAGGCCGCTAGCTTGTTAGACAAATAACAGCATGCATCACATGATGGCTCCTGCAGTACATTTATCTCTGCTGCTCTCTTATCTGCATTATGCTTTGAAATGATAACAAGTACCCTAACAGCTATCTCCTTTCGTCTATTGCAGCGATGATCAAAGCAGAGGAGAATGGGTAAGAGCTTCCTGTTTACCTTCAGCTACTCCTCACTGCTGCACTATTTATTAAGAGCAACAAACACAGCGGTTATTAGAACTGATTTCTTCCTCCATTGTCTCTTTTATTATTAATGAGTCTGGCCCTTACATTTTTATCTCCCGGTAACCCTTTATGTTCCAGTTAGGTAACATTGTCTGGTATTCTTCTCATCATGTGATGTGTTTTTACCTGTCACCGTGTGATTTCAGGACGGCAGAGGCTGCAGCTCCCGGCACCGCAGCAGCTCCTGTAGTTCAAACAGATAATACAGCCACTATGGCAACAGTAATGGAGGCGGAAACTGCAACAGCGGTCTCAGAGGAGCAACTGTCTCAGGCGGCCGTGCTTCACACAGCTGAGGTGAAGATTGCAGAAGCACCTGTGGCTTCTTCAGAGAGCCCGGCCCCTACAGAGGTCACAGCCAGGTAATCCATTATGTCTGATACAGCGAGGGTACTGTCTTATACACTTCATGCAAGAACCATAAAGTCACAATGAATCTGGGTTTATGTACAAAGCACTTGATGCGTAATGAAAGCACACTTTATTGAATAACATCTATCTTTGCCTTCAGCGTTGAAGTCGCAAAGGAAGAACGGCCAGAGCTTCAGAAGAAAACTTACAAGTGGAACACAAAAGAGGAGGCCAAGCAGGCCTTCAAAGAGCTGCTGAAAGAGAAGGTGAGTCAGGCTGTTAAATGAGGATGAGGATGAGGCAGGAGAGACTGTGTTATCTCTTACTCTGTTGTCCATGTTCTCATTACTTGACATTTAGCAGATCAAATGCAAAGATATATCTCTGCTTGTTTGAGAGTGCGCGCCTGAAAATAGATTAGCATCCATTAGTGTGCTTTTAGCCGCTGTTATGTCGGTTGGTTGGTCACTCCAAAACATTTTGGATGTGCTATTGCAGCTGCAAAGACTGCAGAGCTGACTGACTCACGACTTTGAGTGGAGCTGAGTGTGTGTAGGGGGCTGTCTCAGCGTTGTGTGAAAGGTACAGACACAATTCTCCAGACTGTCTTTGAGACACTTTTCTGTGGCAACAGCAACTTTGGTTACGAAGCAACAAAAGATTTACAGAGAAGGAGCCGGATGTGCCAAACAGCTTCACAAAAATATAAACACAACACACAAGCAAAGTATAAAAACTATAGAAATCAATGACTTCCTGTTCTTTTAAAAGTTGTAGAAAAAGGCAACAATACATCCATGCATGAAAAATCATATTTACAGCAAAATAACATCTAAAGTGGTGCGAATGTGTACAGAGAGACAAAGAGGAGGTGCTGAAATGCAGCGAATGCAGCACGTAAAATAAAAGCATGCCATAAGTCCTGCGATGGTAAATGAACTGTAAATGGACTGTACTTATAAAGCGCTTTTCTAGTCTTCTGACCACTTGAAGCCCTTTTTACACTACATGTCACATTCCCCCATTCACACTCACATTCACACACTGATGGCAAAGGCCTAAGTGCCAATCTATGCCATTCATACCCGACGGCTGTGCTTTCGGGAGCAATTTGGGGTTCAGTGTCTTGCTCAAGCACACTTCGACATGACTGTAGCAGTCAAGGATCGAACGCCCAACCTTCCGATTGAGAGACGACCGACTCTACCACTGAGCCACAGCCGCCCCAACATTTTCCTGTAAGGGAAAAGGGTGCACCCTTAACATTATACACAATAACTTGTTTACATCCTGACATAAAAACAAACAAAACTAATAGAAGATGTGCTAGCCAAAATGCTAACCTGCTGACTTCAAATTTAAAGGGGGAATTCACTAAAGGATTGTGCGGCTTTTGCGCCCGTTAAACCTGTGCACAAAAGAGTAATTCTCGACGCACACGTTGAGGGTTAAATGCAACCCAAAGTGCGCTGCAGAGCGAGCAGCGTCTGTGCTTTAAATGAGTCATTATGCAAACAATTGGCCCCTTTCTGTGCAAATGAGCCTTGTGGCAAAAAGCGTCTAACTCACGAACAGCAACGCTAAAAGCACCGTGCAGTTAGTGTGAAATCATAACCGTCTGCAGAGAGTTGGTGGTCACTGCGGTGCAGTGTTATAAGGGCTGTTTCCACTGATCATGACATGACAATTTGTGGTGCTATCAGTGGCTACAATTCATTCTTAGTGAATTCCTCCCCTTTAAGTCTTCTACAATCTATATGTACGTTTTCAAATATTCAATGCCCTGTGTATAATATAGATAAGAATAGCACAATTCTACATTTGCTATTGATTATATATATTATATATTATGATTTTATTATTACCAGTAAATGAGGCTGCTTATTTGACTACAAAATGTGCACATTGAGGAGTAATATTGGTGATCACGTGGTACACCAGTATACATAATATTAAAGGTTTTTTGTTCTTATAAGGTTAATTTCACCACGTTAAGTCTCTCCTAAAGCCTGATGAGTTTACCATTTTGATGTGCATCTAATCCCAGCCCCTCCTCACGAGCCCCTGGGAGGTCTTACCATGATTGCTAAGCCTCCCCTCCTGTTGCTGTGGATGTATAGCTCGTTTGGTTGCAAGCCGGTCTGGCACCACCCACCTTGAAGGCTTCTATATTTAGGCTCTTTTTAATTTTGTGCACAAAGCTCTCCTCTGAGATTGCTTGCCATTTCCTGCAAGATCTTAATGGCTCTGTCTTTATGATTAGCTTTATTGGATCAAAGGCACGGGGGCTGGCGGGGATTAAGACAGTGAGAGAAAGTGGCATGCCTCAGTGAGTTAGAATAACTGTGACAACTGACAAGACAGAGGCACATGGAGGAATCGGCTCATAATGGATGATGGAGTCACTCCCTGAGAGAGGCGAGTGGCAGAAAGGGCGCTTACAAAAGTCCTCAGGGCCACTTGTTTGAATTATTGCCACTCCACACCTCTTAACCCGGCATCTATTAGTAATTAAGGAAATGTGTTGACTTCTGGGAGACGAAGCAGCACGGCTCTTTGTTCCTCTGCCCCTCTCGCATGCTTTTTCTACGGCTGTGTTGTTTCCCATTCATTTTATTTTGTGTGTTTCAGGGTGTGTCCTCAAACTCCTCCTGGGAGCAGGCTATGAAAATGATCATCAATGACCCTCGCTACAGGTACACTTTTCTCCTGAGATCAGTATTTTATAAAGCAAGTGAAAACAACTTGACTTCAAATTCTTATTTGTCCAACAAAGTGCGCTGCCCAAACTGAGCGAGAAGAAACAAGCGTTCAACGCCTACAAAGTCCAAACAGAGAAGGAGGAGAAAGAGGAGGCCAGAATTAAATACAAGGAGTCCAAAGAGACCTTTCAGAGGTTCTTGGAGAACCACGACAAGATGACGTCCACCACCAGATACAAGTAAGAGCTGCACTGATTTTACTGAAGTTTTTTTTCCCCCCTGTAATGATCTGTGGTTCCCTGAATTGTCAATATGATTATGCAGATGGGATCAGTGAAAGGTCATCTGTGGCTTATGCACGCAAACATGCAGCTGTAGCACTGATAGCTTCCTCCTTAGCTGCTCTGACCTGTTGGCTTTGTCACACTGTGACTCACTTCAGTTCAGTGAGTGTACATGAAATCTTATTTTGTCCTATATTTAACATCTGTCTTAGCGTTTTCTGTATATTTCACATATAAATGCAACACAGATACTAAAAAGAAATAGAAAGACATGGTATCTTTTTACTAAATGTAAACATGGATTTTTTTCTCTCTTGCAAAAACATGTTATAAGAAGGAGTTATGCATACAACATAAAGTTTTCCGTCTTTGATCTTTGCGTAACACGTCCGCTTCCCGAGCACCCTCTGGTTCAGCACTGTGGTTGAAAGTCACCGTGAGGGACAGACGGATCGACTGGTGACCTTGACAGAGTGCCAGTAAGAGTTCAACTGGCACTGAGGTTGTTGTGATGACTGGGCCTCTAATCTGGGATGGCACACGACAGGCAGGCAGACTGGATAGCGGGGTGGTCTATTGGTGTGTGTGTGTGTCCTTGCATTTTATACCTTTTTCCACTACCTGTCGCTTCTTTCGAGCATTTTCAGCGCACATCATAAAAAACAGCTGTGCTCCACCATCTTTATTAACACGTTATAAGTTCTGTTTTTAATCTGAACTGACGGTATGTTTGTTCTGTAAAATGCTGCCCTCATGTGGGTTCTTGTGTGAACAGATTCTTAATGAGTGTTTGTGTTGTTCTAATCCAGGAAAGCAGAGCAGATGTTTAATGAGCAGGAGGTGTGGAGCTGTGTGCCAGAGAGAGACAGGCTGGAGATCTATGAAGATGTTCTGTTCTACCTCGCCAAGAAAGAGAAGGTAAGACTTTGTTTCGCAGTTCAACCAACACTCAGTCTGATCTCTATTTGTACCTGCCTGTATGAGAGATGCTGTTAGGGAGGCTTTCACATCCTTGTTTCCTCCCTACAAACTGTTTAAAGGAACAAGCCAAGCAGCTGAGGAAGAGGAACTGGGAAGCTCTGAAGAACATTCTGGACAACATGGCCAACGTCACTTACCGCACCACCTGGTCTGAGGCGCAGCAGTACCTGCTGGACAACCCTACCTTTGCGGAGGACGAGGAGCTGCAGAGTAAGAGAGCAGAAATCCCTGTTTACTAACTTTAGTTTGATGCATTTGCACCCGGTTCTATGTGTAATAATGTGTAAAAATAGTCCTGCAGTTCTCCCTGTTTATCGTGTTGTCATCCGCTTACAGATATGGACAAAGAGGATGCCCTCATTTGTTTTGAAGAGCACATCCGGGCGCTGGAGAAGGAGGAGGAGGAAGAGAAACAGAAGACTCTTCTCAGGGAGAGGAGGCGACAGCGCAAGAACAGAGAGTCCTTCCAGGTGAGAGGAATAATGATACTTCCACCTTAGGCAAAGAAATGCTGTTTTTTTCTCACATTGCAAAAGTAGAATGTGTTTTCAATGTGTTCCTGTAGCTGTAAATATAATCAGAGTCACAAATACGGATTTGTTGCTGTGCTGATTTCTTGTTTCGATTTTTAACTCAGAAATTCCTCGATGAGCTCCACGACCACGGCCAGCTCCACTCCATGTCCGCCTGGATGGAGATGTACCCGACCCTGAGCTCAGACATCCGCTTTGCCAACATGCTGGGCCAGCCGGGTAGGACGGCAGAGCACAGCACACGTGGCTTCGCACATCTGAATGAACTCAGTGCTCTGAAGCACGTGGACATGATAGCACATGACATGAACATAGGAATAAAACATAGGAAGCTCAGGGTGTAAATACTGTATGAATCACAACAGGGCAGTGTTGTATAAGCGACCTCATTTATTTAAGCGTCTCTTTTTTATGTATGTTTTACATGTTTCAAACAGAGCCCCTTATAATAGATTTCTTCTTGTGCAGGCTCCACTCCCCTGGATCTGTTCAAATTCTATGTGGAAGATTTAAAGGCCCGCTACCACGACGAGAAGAGGATCATCAAAGATATTCTTAAGGTAGGCTGCACTGTATATGAGCGTTTCCTTTCAGAGGTTTGTTTTAATATTTTATCATTTTATGTCCAACTAGTTCATCTTCTGATTCCCTTCTTGTATGTTCTCTCAGGACAAAGGCTTCCTGGTAGAAGTCAACACCAGCTTTGACGACTTCGGATCCGTGATCAGCTCAGACAAGAGAGCCACCACGCTGGATGCTGGGAACATAAAGCTCGCATTCAACAGCGTAAGACTTCACGTCCTACATACATTTCCCCCACCAGATTCTCCTAAATCCTACATAAGACAAACACAGATGCTCGTAAACAAGGAAGAGTTTACACATTTTGATTAAGTTGACTTAAAGCAGTTTTAATTTAAGTTACACTTTTACACCTTTATTTGAATGTAACCTCTATATGTTTTTACCCCATATTCTCACATCAGATTAACCTGTTTTGCAACCTCTGTTTGCGTAGTTACTGGAGAAGGCAGAAGCCAGAGAGAGAGAGCGAGAGAAGGAGGAGGCGAGGAAGATGAAAAGGAAAGAGGCAGCCTTTAAAAACATGCTGAAGCAGGCAACACCACCGCTGGAGCCAGAGGCATCATGGGAGGGGGTACGTGTGTCATGCAATCAATCACTATTTTTAATGTATTGCCTTATACCAGTTATATAATTGTACCTATGTGATTATAATGACTGATATTTATTTCAGGTGAGAGAGAGGTTCTTAAAAGAGTCGGCCTTTGAAGATGTGACTCTGGAGTCGGAGAGGAAACGGATATTCAAAGACTTCATGCACGTCTTAGAGGTGAGTCTGTCACTATTATGGGAGTGGGCTTCAATTCTGAGAGCAAAGATGATGATGTTTAACATTGCATGTACTTTTTTTTTTTTTACAGCATGAATGCCAGCATCACCACTCCAAGACAAAGAAGCACTCGAAGAAGTCCAAGAAGCACCACAGGAAACGATCCCGCTCTCGATCGGTCAGTAGCACTCAAGACAAGACACTTACCTTAAGCTTTCAATATTCTATATAAGATACCCCTCTGCCCCTATTTAAACTCCATATCATGCCTAGTTTATCTCTGATTGACTCCACTTTTCTGTTTTTTAGGGCTCAGAGTCTGAAGAAGAGGAATACCACAAGAAGAAGAAGAGGTCACAGTCCAAATCTCCCTCTGAACGCTCGTCTAGTGGAGAATCTGGTGAGTGGCTTTCAGATAATCTATCATCATGTAGAAAAAGTGCAGTAGTGCTGATATTCTTATTCTGCTTCAAAACAGAGAGAAGCTATAAAAAATCTAAGAAGCACAAGAAGAAGGGCAAGAAGAGACGCCACAAGTCTGTAAGTTAATAGAATGATCCCCAAATCCGTTTAGTTTTTTTCTTTAAATAGAATCTGAATGTTCATGTTGTGTTTGATTGTACACTGATTTTGATGCTGAAAACCAGGCGTCGCCAGACTCTGACAACGAGAAGCGAGGACGAGAGCGTGACGGAAAGCGGGAGAAGGACTTAGAGAAAGACAAAGAGAACGACAAGTCTCGGGGGAAATCTCGCTCGGACTCTAAACAGAAGTCTCCTAAAAGAAAAGCAGTAAAAGAAGAGGTGGGTTTTCTTTATTTAAGATGAGAATTTAGTCGTGAAAGTTATTATGTAAAGTGTGTTTTTAACTGAGTTTGTTTTCCGTGTTGTGTTCAGGGCGGCTGGGACACGTCAGGCAGCGAGCTGAGTGAAGGAGAGCTGGAGAAAAGAAGAAGAACTTTGCTGGAGCAGCTGGACGCACCTTGATGACGACGATTCTTCTGGTCTTTTATTGTGATTGTACACAAACATGCATTCCCCTCTGAGCTCACCCGACTGTACCGGTCACACCACCCTGGACCGAGTGAGTGAGATAACACCGTTCTCTGGTATTTATGGGGATGTGCTATACTGAGCTTACACACTTATTGGTGACTAATTTGATATCAGGAGACTGATCCATCGCTAAATATCAGTTTGTTCTTTTGTCGCTCTCGTTAGACTTTTTTAGTTGACTGTAGTTGCACATGTTTTCAATTTCTAATATGTTTTTTACATTCAATCAAAAGTCTTTAATGTCAAACTGACTGAATTCACCTGGAAAACAGCAGCAGAGAATAAGGTATAAAAACATGCTTTTGATTTCAACTTAACTGCAGTTGTATTGTGGAGAAATGACCCGAACAGGTTTTAATTGGAGCATTTGTTGAAATTGATATACTGTAGTGTAACGTAATAAATACTGTTTCAATAAATAATGTCTGTAATTGGATGCCTGAGGAAATCAATACAGTCAAAGACGAATGATAGTTCAGCTGCTTGGACAGTGTTGTGATTTTGTACTTTGTGTTTGTTTCCTCATTCAGTGAGGACTGAAATATTCCCTTATGGTATGACCCAAAACAATTCACAAAGCACCACAACCTGCATCAACATGTCTCTAATCTCTATTTACAGAGACACACGAGTGGATTTTAGCACGGTAAGTGTGCTGGTTTAGATTGTAGTCTGAGTAGTATTGACCAGTCACGTATCAGCAGGCTGCGGTGTATACAGGAAAAGCCGGCCGAACTTAATGTGCCGTAATGACATCCCGGCTCCCATCAGTGGTCATCTGACAATGATTTAACTTCTTATTTATCTCTATAAACCAGCATCTGCATGTAAGTTCAGCTAACGATTCGTTCTAGATCTAAAATTCAACTTGAGACAAATCACCTTGACACGGTGTCACGAAAGCCGTTCAGCGCTTCGATTTCCCGACTTCCTCGAATGCATCAGAAATGACCGATCCGACCTCCGTTCAACAAACGAGCATTTTAAAAGTACTTTTCTTCTTCTCTTGATGACAGACCTGACGAAGCTTCATTTTTACTTTCGGCAAAGGCAAGACCCGTCAATTGAATGAAAATCACAAGAAAAGCAGTTTATTTTCTGGGTTCAGACCGCTGAAGTAAGCCGGAGTGAAGCGTCGGTGTAACTTACAAACGTGCGCTCCTCCGAGGGATGACATGAACCAAGAATGACGCTGGGTAATTTACATATCTGGTTGGCGAAATTTGCTTACATTTTTAGGAGGAAGTCTTGGCTGGAAGGCCTCGTAGGCGAAGGTTGGCCAAACTGGAATGCCCGAGATGTACGCAGTTGCTTCCAGAGGCTATATCGTTGTCAGACTAGCCGATGGGTTCCGAAATTGATATCTCAGTCAAAAACGGAACAATAACTGATATGTAGGCCCCAGGAGAGGTTTCTTCTGTCAGAAAACTTGAAAATAACTTGCTGCAGTAGTGTGATTAGTTTTATTTCCCAGTATATGTAATATTTCATTTGTCAGTTTTCAACCATAACACCAGTTCCAAAAAGGAAAAAATAATAAGGAGGATAACCGTTTTGTATTCAATGTAAATAGTTTATTTGATCATATTCGTTGAAAATCTCATGTCACCTAATTAAAGAAAAGCTTGTTATTTTGTAATAAGCACAAACTGCCTAAAATACATTTCTGGTGAACTTTAAAACAAAAAAACATGCCAGTATTATCCAGTTAGAGAAATGTCACTATTACAGACGGTGAAGTTCAGAGAGAAAGAGGAGATGAACGGCAGCACGTGCTTCAGTGGAGATGATTACAGGAGGGTGTATCAGTGCGACCCAAAACCAGCTAACAGGTCGAGTAACAGAAACAAGTTTTATCAGACACGATGTGTTCAAATGAACCAGAACTTAGAAATCTGAACATGTTTTTCTGGCCGGTTTTGACACTTTGTGAAACACCCACATGCAAATTCAGTGATCTGCCTCCTGCATGAGAGTGAGATGATCAGATTTAAAACACTACTGTCGATTCTGGCTGCATTTGGCTTCATTAAATATACAAAACAATGAAAACAAAAACTATAAGTTAAAATAACATTCAAGTTGTATAGCACAAGGCAATGAAAACTTTTGTTTAAACAATATGTACAATATTAACCATCTGGTAATGTGAATTAAGTAAAAAAAACCAAAACAGGTTTGTAGCAAAATATCTGTACATTTAGGAAAGTGTTTTTGTTTTGTGTACTTTTGTTTTGCTAGTTTTTAATGACACAGATGAGCTCAAAGGAAGTCTTTCAGTGGTTAAATACTATACATGAAAATTACAATAAAGTGAGTAGACACCTGGAGTATAGTTAATGTGTAAAAACAATGACGGAGATGAAATGCAAAGTTGTATCCAGTTTTGACAATGAGATCCTTAGGTAGGTTAAGTGTCGATTCTGGACTTTTAAGATACAGTTAGCAAACTGTATTTTGTATTTTTGTTCCCAGAAACCAAACAAAATGCGGCGCTGCTACAGAAATGCATCATTATTAATGGACGGTAGAGTTTGATCTGACCAGGCAGCCTAACTCTAAGGATTAGGAGCTACAAATTCAGGCTGACCTATGAGAGAGGTGTTTTATATACAATTCACATTAGCTGAATTCTACTGGAATGAATCACTTTTTGTCTTTTCTTTCCTTTAACTTTAATACAAATATAAAGTTTTCATCTTTTTCTGATCACCGTCTTCGTGCCTGATCATCAGCCCTTTCACAAAGAGTTGAAACGCCTCGAGATGTTTCTGTGTAGTAAGAGGAGGAATGGAAAAGAGCACCGGAATGTACCGACAAACACCGAGAGATGTAATATTTGTAACAGCTAAAGGGAACGCGTCCCATACATTCTACGTTATATTTTTCCGAGGAAGCTTCTCTTCACGCGGCTCTTAAGGCCACCGCAAGTCCAGTTTAACACATCTTAACATTAAAGCCAGGTCAGCTCGTATTGCTCAAAGTGGGAATATTTAAAAAAAAAACAGTCATCAGACGAACAAACAGAGTGACGATAACCCACAAAAATAAGTTCAGGCACTTGGCTTGTCGAAGGTTTCCGAATCAACCTTTCAGACACTTTAAATTCAGTCCCATACATCTCCCAGTCCTTCAAAGTAAAAGCTGCTACTGCACCACAGACATGGAATAACGTGTATTCTTATGTAATATATATACATACTCATCTCTATGGTTGCTACAACGCTTGTCATCTTTCACTTCCTTCAATCTGTATCCAACATCCTCTCCTTCTTTTCGTCCTTTGACGCTTCACTTCCTCCCCTTTTTCACCCCCCCTCCCCTCCTTTTCAGCACATGCTCTGTTCCCTCGTCACACGACCACTTCGCCGTTGTTCCCCGGCCGCAGGTTCTGATCATCAAAGCGTCTCCTGACGCTCCTGCGCACAGCGTCTGCTCGCCTGTAAGGCTGATTCCTCAAATCTGAGAGGGAGGAGGAGATTGGATAGGTAGGGCGAGGGGGGGGGGTGGTAAAAGAGCTGTCAGTCATGGTGTCACAGCGATTTGATGAGCACACATGCTCAGAGTGCTGGCAGCCTGTCTGTCAAAGCAGCATGAGTTCTACACAGAAAATAAAACCTTGCAGGTGTGCTGTCTCTGGGTGTTACAAGTGAGACAGGCTGCAGGGATTTGACCTGTAAGCCTCTGCGGTTGTGAAACCAAGATGCATCTTCCTCATAAAAAGAGGACAAACTACTGGAAAAAGTATGTTTTTTTTTTCTTACTAATCAGACATTCAAGTGTAATAGGAGAGGAGATATAATAAGTGGGGAAAGAGAGAGAGATGGGTGATCCTATATGAGAGGATAGTAAAAGAAGGAAAGGAGGTAATAAAGAGATGCTTGCCAGGTTTGGGACACATCCACCACTACAGGGGTGCTACTGGAGGAGTTCCTTACCCTCGAGTGGACATTGGGAAATTTAGTTATATTATTCTTCTTTAGGGCTAGATGAAGAGAAGACAAAATGAAGGTTAAAACTGGAGGAGGAGGAGGAGGAGGTTCAACATGTCAGCCTTACATATTCTGAATTGCACCGCGAGAGCAAAGCAGAGTGGCAGCAGGCTGCATGGGGGGAGAAGGCCAGAGTAGGGTAAGGGCAGGAGGAGAGACAGAGCTGGAGGAGGATCAAAGCTTCTGTAAAAGGTACGTATGTAAAGCTTCTTAATTTTCTTAGTGAAACTCATTTTGCTTTGCAGAGCGGCTACCAGCAGCATAGAAGAAGAGCCCGTTTTAAAGTCCCATACAGAGCAATTCTATCAGACTTAAATATATAATTATGGTTCCAGGACACAGCAGCATTGTTACATTCAACAGCATGTTGACCAAACACCAACCAAAGCATGCATGCAGGCAGGGAAACACTAGTTACAAATGAATGAATGGACAGGTGTTGATGTAGTGAAGCAGCCCGTTTGCATGTTAGTAGCACACAAAGCATGCAACTGCAGAGACAAACTCCTGCAATGTAAATGATTCATTATATCTAGATGTAATGCAGACCATGTCAGCAGGAGCAAGCACAGCATATAGGCTAACTGGGAGAGCAGGGATGCATTGTGGGAAAAGTTGCAGGCGTGAAGCATTCGGCATGCGAGAAGCAGCTGTAATGATATGTGATAATGATGACAAACATTCATTTTAAATACAAATGATAAAAACACACAAAAAAGCACATTATAATGGCACAGGCACTTACACACTAATGATGTTAGTTATAGCTGCCATGTAGATGATGACTGAAGCTTGTATTCATACAAACAACCTGTTGCTGTATCATGTTTGGTGCTACTGATAATTAAATTAGAATCTAATCAGTGTTATGATTCATGGGTTGTGTTCTCTTTGTCACCACTAGATGGCAGTGTAACTTTTCTTCTCCGTTACTTGATGAGAAAGTCTTCACCAGTTTTAATCTCCTGTCAGTGCAGATAAGAGTGTGACCTTGGAGACAGTTTCCTCTGTGACATTATGCTTTGCCATGGTTGATAAAAATAATGATGATAAATGAGGGTGTCACACTTCATGCAGGTGTGCAGAGAAAAAACCATTACCCTATCACCAAGTCATGCTCAGGAGGGAGAAAACACACAAAAACACACAAACATCCACATGTGTGTGTGTCTCGGGGTCCAAAGTGTGAGGTGGTTGAGTGTGTCGGTTAGGAGAGGAAGAGGTGTGAAAAGTCATGCGAGGATGGAGGAGAGAAGGACATAAAGAAGAGAACGTTTTGTTCCAGCAACCTGAGAGAAGAGAGACAGTTCTATAAGCTTAGTAATGGTACTCCTCATTGAGGGCGGGCTCGCAGAAGAACCGAGAGCCGCGCTTGGCGGTGCGGGCGGTAAACGGCACGGTCTTCAGCACTGCATTGAGAACGACAAGGACAACAGCCAGGACAAGACAAGACAGAGACAAGATAAGAAAAGCAGACTCCTACAGGGGTTAAGCACTGGTTAGCACTAAGCAAATACCCAACAACAGGATCAGGAGAGGCCAGTGTTCAATGACTGAAGGGCCTGAAAAAGAGCGTCATTATTCAGGGCACCTAGTTTAAATATAAACTCTATCTGCCTTTGTTGGAATAATAAGTAGAGATTTAGACCCCGGTAGCACTTGTCATGCATATAAATTAGTGTCATATCATTATAGTGTGTATTATTGTATTGCTAATACTAATGCATTAATATGTAATTAGCATTTTTACTGTTTCGATGTTGCTTTTGGAGATTAAGTAAATGTTACAGCTGTCAAAGCAACGCAAACAATATTCTATAACAAGGCATGGTAACAGCTTAACACGTTTTGCATGCCACGTCTTATTTTGAAAAGCCAATTCTAATCACAAGAGTTTAATTTATATCTTCCTGATATTAGCTTACAATATTTATTGGTATCCGCTTTGATGTCAGAAAACTTTAAAATGTAATATGTTTCAGGGGGGGTTTTATACTAATTTCAAGCTTTATATTTCACTCTGTGATACCTGTGGAGTAGCTTAGCATAATTTACAGTTAAAAAAACCCTCTCAGTCTGGTGCTCTGTGCAGCCTCTCATACAGCCTCTGCCTGAAACCCCGTCCCGACAAGCCGCTTTCTTCTGATTGGCCAGCTCTCGGAAGCCTGCTGAGGCTCCACTTTGTGACGTCACAAAATGTCTGAAGCCTGGTGTTCACAGCAGCTGAGACGCCTGGGGTTTACTCCTAACAAACTTTTACCTACAGATTTGAAACTTCATCCACGTTTTGTATAGACATCTAACATTGTAAAATTATATACATGTCTTAAAATGTGCATCAGCATAATACACCCCCTTTAAGGTAATTTAGAAACGGTGTCTCAGAAGTTTGTCCACTAGAGAGCACTGTCAAGTTTATTAAGTCTGTATTTTTGTCACTATTTAAATATAAAAAAAACAAATCTAATACATCCTAGTTGAAAATGTCTCTTTGTATTGTGTGTTTGTTTTTAAAAATTCATAATTGGCGGGTATATTGAACTGGATTTTTTAAAAACAGTAATGGCATCAATCAACTAAATGGGTCGTATAAACATGTAGCAGAGTAAGAGTACAATATTAGATTATGGAATGTGGTGAAAAGGGCCTATGAAGTATCATTACATGGAAATATTATGCACAAATGTACAAGTTCCTCTTAATTGTACTTATGTACAGCACTTGACAAAATATAATCAGAAATTCCACCAGTAGTATCTTTAAACACCCTTAAGTTAACAGAGAATTTAAAGTAAGTTAATTTCCTTTTGATCATTGATATATTAGAAGCTAGTCAAAGCCCGGCCTCGTCTACGTACAAACAATGTTATAAAGCAAAGACAAAGCAGATAAGATAAGCAATGATCATCAGACACATATAACCATGGAGGTCACTAGATTAGCTGCACTGTCAGTTCATGTTTGTACTCGTTAGGTTAAACCTTTGGTGCTCAAACATCTGACAGCTGAATCTTAAAAAGAGCCAAAGTCATTGTGTTAGTTGGTTTAGATCCCTTTGTTAAAGACTTCATGTACAGCACCGGAGAGGACCTTCATGCAGAGCGCCCTGTATGTGCATGTGTGTGTATATATATATGTGTGTGTGTGTGTGTGTGTGTGTGTGTGAGAGACTGTAACCAGGCCCAGGTGATGTTACCCGTGATGATGTCCTCTATGGCTCCATCTTTGCCTTCGTAGACGTGCCGGCTGTCTTTCACCTGTTTCCTCCTGAGCTCCTGGATCAGCTCCTGCTGCTGCCGCTTGTTCTTATGAGATGGAGACTAAGGAGGAGACGCACAAACAAACACAAAGACATCTTTTTACTCCAAGTCATGAGTATATGCTAAAAAAGGATACTCCAACCACAGTTTCTTTCAGCTCATTATTTTTAGCTCCACACATGCCTTTATTCTGAAAGTTAGTGCGTGTGTGAGTTAACTATACAATTCAGGAAATATAACCTCTGCTGACCGTGACTCAGTTTGATGTGGCTCAGCAGGGTGTCGAACTGTGCTCAACTAATCCTGTGATCAAGAGTCAGGAGGAAGGTTGCAGCAGAAGGGGAGGAAATGGAACTGATTTCCCTTCTGGTCCCCGTGAACCACTGCAGCCTCCTGCCCTAGAGAGCAGGAGGGGGGAAGGGGGTGGAGAGACGGGTGACTTACCTTCTGGTCTTCCTCCATCATGGCTTCCTGCTCTAGAAGTTTCTCCATTAATATCTGCTCCTGTCTCTTTCTATGCTCGTTGTCCTCTTCCGCTTGCTGAGGAGGAGGTTACATAAACATGTCATGTACAAAGAGGATGTGCCGCTGGTGTCATTTAAAAAACACTGATTAGTTTCACACACAGACTGTATAAAAAGATGGACGACATGGCAGCTCCCTGAAAGTGAAGCCAAAACATCTCTATCGCCCCCTGCTGACTGGCTGCAGTATAGGTCATAAAGCCCGCCTCCTCCATGTTAACAGATGGGACATGAGACAAAAAAATCCAAATACAGCTAGTATACAGCTATACTAAAACATAGCTAGTTATTATCATGCTGATAATAATAGTGCTATTGTGATTTACGTCCAAGTTTCCGGACAGGTTTATTTTTAATTATTTATCTGATGCTGTAAAAAGGATGATTGACAGCTCTGTTGACAAATACGGCTCCTGCAGCAGCTCTAGCCGGATTAGCAGAGTAGAGGAGGATCAGCGAGGTGAACCTCTGCTTCAGACCGACACTGTTCTGCTGTTAAATATGCCGACGTGCAGGATCCTTGCTGTTTATGCAGTAATTTTAGTGTGTGATTTGGTTAGCAGAAGTGGCCCCGGCGGTTCTACCCGCCGATTGCTACCGCGCAGCTCCAAATGACGTCACCAGCGCAAGATGGCAGCACCTGTCTCAGGGGTATTTTGTACAGTGAGAGTAGATGAAGACACGTCATCCATCTTTATATACAGTCATTGGTTTCATTCGATGTGATTCTATTCAAATTTGCTAGCGGAAGTCATATGTGATTTTGGAGGAGTAAAAAAAGAAAAGGAACTGAAACACAGCAACCAGGGTGAGAGCTGCTTGCTTATGCGTCTGTCTTTTTAAAATTCTTACACTTATAGAAAACACAGTCCTCTAGTAATAGCACCAGTGGGCATATCTAGTCACATAATGTACATAAAGGCACCAAGACGCACACAGAGAATACAAACAGTATGTACAAATAACGCCCACATTCACTCAAACAATTGTATCCCCACACTGACCCTCCCTAGATGCTGTTGTGACTTAAAAGGGGAACTCCACTTATTTTCCACATCAAAGTCTGTTTACAGGTCTCGGGGAGTTCTACTGCATATGTAAAGAAATATATAGCATACAGCCTTTTGTTGCTCGAGCAGGAGTTGCAAGTGATGTTGCTAAATTAGCTGCTATTAGCAGAGGGACTTAAGCTGGTTCGACTAAGTGATGAATACAGGGCTTAGCTAGGACTATCAATATGTGGAGAAAAAAAGACCAAATATATTTCGTTCTGTGTTTTTTGTTTTTTTAATTCTATGCCTTTTTTGTGGAGTCAACATGTTTCTGTGATCGTGTGAGCGATGATCCAAACTCACCCTGTAAGCCTTCACAAATCGCACAAACACAGGGAAGAAGACGGAGGGTGGCGTCGTTTTGGAGTTCTCCCCGAAGAACTTTACTGCCTCATCAAAGGCATCCTTTCAAACACAGACAGTGGACATTTAAGATTATAAAACCCACTCCTTCAACAAACAGTTACAACAAAGGGCACTGGAGCAATAAAAAAAGAGTGCCGTGCGCTTGTGTTACCTGTGCAATCTTGGCATCGTCCTGCAGCTTCTTCAGCTTGCTCTCGTTGTGCGCGATGAACTCTTTGAGCATGGTGTTGTGGCCGTGGATGCTGTACTCTCTTTTGGTCAGCTCCATGCCTCTGTTCAGCTCCTTCACGTCCAGCAGGACGTTCTCCAACGACACTGTGAACGGCAGCAGGTGAATGAGTGCACATGTACTCCTACACTGTGCCGTGACAATAACACGTGATCTGCTTGACTCACCTGCTGCAGCTTTCTCCACGTAGTGCAGCTCGTTGTAGAAGAGAGAAACTTGGGCGTATTTCTCCTTCACCACATTGGCTATGTAGTGTAACAATGTTAGTTTGCGATCTGTCGACTTGGTATCAAGTAGCTGTGAAGAAAGTTAAAGAGAAAGAACATTATAAACACTTGGAAAGTAAAGAAAAAGTGGAGGGCCTTTTAATGCTGAAAGAGGCAATTTACCAAGTCTAAACTCTGCAGCTTGAATCCGTACACAGCTCCTCTTTTACTGCTGTTCATGTAGTTTCCAAGAGCCAAAATAATCTGACAAAGAAGGAAAAGGAATGTTAAAAAGGAAAGCAGGCACTTACTTTACATAAAATACAGTCCAGACACAAATATTCAGTTACCTCTAAGATCTTCTTCAGCTTCTGTGATGATTTAATGGACACAGATGCTGCGATGACGGCATGAAGTTGCTGCAGGGAAACATAAAAGATAAAGCCGGTCTGCTAGTCTCAAAATGTAACGCCCAACACAAACAAGATGCTGTTACTCACCGGTGTGAGCATCTGCGTGCTCTCGCAGAAGTTGCCGATGAAGGCCATGATGGTCATCTTCTGCATGAGCCGCTCGATCTTACTGAACTGCATCATGAAGCGGTCCTCGTCCGTCAGGCTCTCCAGCGGCTTGCGCTCCTTCTCAAACTGTCGCAGGACTTTGATCTCGTTCTCCGTGGGCTGGAAGCGCATCAGACACTCCACATAGTCCACCGGGAGAGTCCGCAGGTCGAATCTGAAAGACAGGGACACGCAGAAAGGTAAGTAAAGATAGAACCTTATTCATCTCTAAGGAAATTCTATCACCAGGTTGCTCCAAAATTATGAAGTAACTTAAGTTCACTCTTTTGTTTCCCTTTGAAGAGGCTTACATCTGAATGGCCTTGCAGATCTCCTCAGGAGTCTTGCCCACTTTCCTCAGCGTGATGGCCAGGTTCTTCGCTCGGTTGGAGTCCAGTAGAGTCACCTTGTTGGGCCCCTTTTGGATAATCTTGTGCTTGCTCGTGTTGAGGTCCATCGCCGGGCCCTGAGCTTTCGTCTTAAACATCTCCTCAAACTCGTCCACGTTCAGGTCCTTAACGGCAACATAAATATAGTTTATATTCCGTTGTCATGGAAACGAGGCAGTGGAATTAACTTAATGCTTCCTGACTAACCTCGAGTATCCTCTCATCATCGATCTCGTTGAAGACGGTCCCGTTGATCTGGTTTGGTTTGAGTGCCACCCAGTTGAAGACGGGCATGCGGAACTTTGTCTTGATGGGTTTCTTGATCTTAACAGCTGCACAGGACACAGCAGAGTTAGCACACATCTCATGCACTATCAGAGTACACACTAACATTTACAAACGTGCAGGTGGAAGGGTGGACAAGTATCTGGGACAGGTGACACTTATGGATATGATCTCTAAAAACAAGCAATACTAATTTAAGTTGGTTATGCTTCCTAAAAAGATGCTTAGTCACACTTCAAGCTAAGGAGGCTAATGGGTCTGCCTGCACAGTAAGAGGTACATACGGTGGGGATTTCCAGCCTGGCTCGGTGACAAACTATTTATCGGACAGATTACGGCTATTTGTGGCCACCTGGGCTGATTCATGGAAGCTGAATATGTAGGCGGTGCCCTGCTTTGCTGCACAGACGAGATGTCAGCAGGTAGAGAGAGATAAGGCCGTTGTGGGAAGAGTAAACAGCATTCCAGCTCCGCATATCACTTCTATCATGTGCGTGCAACAGCAGGTCATTGTATCCCAGCATGCAACCAACACTTTGAGATGTGATGATACTTAATTCATATAAAACATACTCACACAATAACAAAACTACAGCGAGGTGTGAAGGTGAACCATGCAGAATTTTGAAATTTGGTATTTTTAAATTTTAAATCATCTAATTGCAGAATAAAAGAAAAAAATACATTAAGCAATAGCTCATATGCTTTTTGTGAATATGTCATTTGTTGGATTCACAGACTGAAAATACCATTTTCAAAACTTGGGAGAAAGGAACAATGGGGGGGGCAAAACAGCAAACATGACAAGCAGAACCTACAGAAAAGTTTGATGGGTCCCTCTGGTTGGCAGAAGAAGAAACAATTCAAAGGAAAATCATTAAGAAATTAACAGAGTTAGTAAGAAAGCTTACACATGCACAGCTCATACGCACAGGGTACAGTAAAGCAACACAAAGTTCAGATTCAACTTAAAGAGTTTGAAGCTTCTCAGGGAGGCTATTTAAAAGTTTAGCATTCACATGCACACATTCATATAACTCATTATATTAAAAAAAAAATGTTGAAACTATAACTAAATCTAAATTAACAGATTTGGCATGATGTACAATTAAATGCTGAAAATTACTAGAATTGTTTATCATAAAAATCTTGAACTATTTTACACGTAAGCATATTAAAAATGTTAATGTTGGATTATAATATTCCATCAATCAATTTATCAGTTACTAATAGTATTTTCTGAAAAGATGGACGACATGACAGTTCCCATCAAGTGTAGCCAAAATGTTTCAAGCGCCCCCTGCTGACCAGCTGCAGTATAGCTCATAAAGCCTGCCTCCTCCATGTTAACAGATGGGACATGAGTCAAACTATAAATATGTATCAAAATACATGTCAAATACTTTTTTCTCAAACATGGTTTCTGTCATTATAGTTATTATCATGCTGATTTACGTCCAAGTGTTCATTTTTCTGACAAGTTTATTTTTAATTAGTTATTTGATGCCGTAAAAAGGATGATTGACAGCTCTGTTGACAAATACGGCCGATCTGGATCTGCTACGGATTAGCAGAGTAGAGGAGGAACGGTGAGAGGAGACGTAACTAAAACAATCACTACAGTCATTGAAGTTTCCATATCAGTGAACGTCTGCTTCAGACCAACACAAGAAGCTGTTCTGCTGTTAAATACGCTGAAGTGACGGATCTTTGCCGTTTTATTTCTGTAAGTTAAGTGTGTGTTTTGGTTAGCGGAACAGGCGGGGCATCGTTACTGCGGCCCCACCCGCCGATCTCAACCGCACAGCTCTGACTCCAAAATATGTCACCATCGCAAGACAGCAGCGCCTGCCTCGGGGGTATTTTGGCATCAAATGAGAGTAGGTGAAGACACTTTATATACAGTCAGCGGCCATGACCATCACTGACAAATGTCTAACTCAACACTGTTCATCAGATGCATGCAGCTGGAGCTGAGAGCATAAAGGCTTTTACTGTGAAGCAGCTGCAGAGAGTGTAAAAGAACTGAGCTGAGAGTTTCAGGGCACTACAGACGTCTGAAGAAAAAGACTGCGTTTAAAACTCATCTGGCTGTAACAGGATCCTTATCATCACATATCATATCACTCATATAGACTCTAATGCTAACGCCTCCATGTTTTTCACCTTCGATGACCTTACCTGCTAACCCAGAGTTCATGATGACCGTGGGCGTCCCACAGCCGGGCAGTGGAGGCGGAGGAGGTATAGGTACTGAAATGTTTGGCCCGGGAGGAGGAGGTGGAGGTGGGGGAGGGGGTGGAGGAGGTGGGGGAGCTGCTGCTGGTGGAATGGCTGATGATGGTCCATTTGACACTTAAAGAGAGGAGAGATGGTGGGTGAACAAAAATAAAACCTGAGCTCCATATCTGTACGGCTCCAATGCTGATGTTCCAAAGTTTAGTATATGTAATAATATTTCATAATTTTTGCATTTCATTTTATAATATTATAAAACAGACTGATATTAAACCCACATGTTCCGTTCACAGGCAGTGGAGGAGGTGGGGGAGGAGGTGGTGGTGGAGCCAGTGCGCCCCCAACGACTCCCACATGATTAGGACCGACAGCTGCAGCGTTTCCTCCCATCACAGAGCCCGCTGAGCCCTCCACACCGGGTGGTGGCGGCGAGGGCAGGATGGAGATGTCTCCGTCTCCCTTCTTGTGGATCTTGATGGTGCCTTGTCGCTCCAGCTCGTGGATCTTCTTCTCCAGGTTACTCGACCGCTGGATGACCTCGTCCTTCTCCTTCAGCGTCTGCCGCAGTGAGTGCACCTGCGAGCTGGTGTCTTTGTAGACTTCCTGTGTGGGTGAAGGCCGCAAACAGGGTGTTAAGACTTATGAGAAATTAGTTAATTTTACCTGTTCGGGGGAAAAGTGTCTATTAAGTTTCAATTAAGTCGGAACTGTGAGTGCTTAAATGACATGTGAAAAGATGATGGTAAAGGTTCAGAGTGAGTCTGACCCTGATGGATTCAAGATCCTTGTTCCTTTGCATCAGCTGTTTCTCCAGCTCCACAATCTTCGACATGGCCTCATTCTCCATGTCCTGCAGCTTTTCTGTCATCTATAAGAAGAACAGTCAGGAGGGGGAGGTCAGACAGAGTCATAACAACATACAACTCAATATGTCAACAAAGAAAACAGTAGATGATAGGATGTACAATGCCTTAAACAACATGGATCAAATCGTGCTAACTAATGAACTTGAAAAAACTGAAAAGGTTTGTTCAGAGTCTTCATACGGCAGCTGACAACAAGCGTGGCAGACCTTCACCGACTGTCAATGACATCAACATCCTGGACATTCAAGCAAAACCAACAGTTGAGAGGTCTCACATGTGACATGTTTTCCTCCAGCTCCTCCACGCGCTCCAGTGCGGCGTTTTTGGTCTCTGCGTCCTCCAGAAGTGCTCCAACGTCAAACACATTATCCAGGTAGGCCTGGATCTGAACCTGCAGCTTATCGCTCTCTGTGTGCTTTAGTTTCTGGAAAACATACAATGAAAAAACTTACATTCTGTCATGATGAGAGCAAGGCACTCCGGGAGTGAGACATTCCCCGCATGAGGCAGACGTCTCTTTCTCCGGGCCGGCATTGATCTCGCACAGCCCAGGAGGATGAGGTCTCACAGAACAGATTTTTTTTTGAAGTAATGGAAAAGTCATTATTGACTCCCTTTGTATAGTTGCCGTCTCAGGGCTGCTCTAATGAAACCTTTGCTCCAGACTGAGCTGGATATAAAGAGCGGGAGCGTTCAGTCTGTCAACGCTATGTCTCGACTCACGTCTAAGTAGTCGTCCAGACACAGCTTGGTGAAGTCGAACTGTAGATGAACCCTGAAGTTCATGTCCTCCACTGAGTGCACCACTATGTTGATGAACTGCATACACGCCACCTGAATAAAAAGAGACAAAATACAGTTAATGAATTAGAATTCTGCACAGCAGGCTTATACCAGAGTGAGTTTTAATATAACAGCCTTGTGCATCTGTTAATTAATGCATCTATTTCCATTTTAATACGCCTTCCGCTGAAATTGTGTGTTTAAACCCTCATTGTTGTGCTAGCTTGTTTGGCAGAGGAGCTAATCTCGTGGATTAAACGGATCTGTGAACAAACAAACAAAATCAGCCCGGTTCGACTCCATCACGCACAAACAGATCAAAAGAAATCTCCTCCCAATGTGTAATTTACTCACACACCCACAAACACACGTCTCCTCGCCCTGACACGGGCTTAATGAACTTCCGGTAAGAAGCTCTGTCAAAGCTGCCGAGTTGCAGCGAGACGACTAAGTCTGTTTGCTTAAGCGCTGCTGTCAGGCGACGGCCCGCTGAGGGACTGTGAGCAGACTTGTGACAGAAGTCCAATTGAGGGGCTGTTTAAACACAGCGTCTGTTGGTTTAAACTCACACGCATAAACAGTATTTGCCTGGCATCGATTAAGACACATAGATGGACACATACGCTGGATAAATTCATGTTAGTTGGCACTTCCCAGTGGCTTCTGCGCTTACGTGCCAGACAAATTGATAGTCCTTGGTTAGGGTAATGACAGACATGGAGGGATTCCTTTCTTAGCGACAACTCCAGTTTGATGAACTGCATCACACATCTGTAGTTTGTGCTTTCATGGGAAAAATCACAGGGTTTAATGATAGCCCTGTGAGTGCGTACTGGAAACTGGAGGCTAAATTTGTCTCCTTCATAGGCTGTATGAAAGAAGTTAATGTAGTAAACCGGGTGAGGTCACCCATTGGTTTGTGATCCCTCCTCTTGAAGTGTCAAGTTCAGCATTTTGAACACTGTCATCTTGGCTGTTTTTGGAACAGGAAGTGACCGTATGTGGACAAAAGGGTTGAATAGGCAATGCTCGGCTGTATCCTGATTGACAGGTAGCCACGCCGTAATCATACCCTGCTCTAACGTCTGTTTTACTCTACATCTGACTATTATTTTGAAATAAACATCATGCTGTGTCGAAGAAGACTCGGGCCAAGCAATTGAGACCACAAACTCATGAGGAAAATATTTACTGAGGTAATAACTCAACAAAGAAGTAGGGTCAACCACAACCACTGGAGTTGCCCCCTGCGGGCCATTAGAAAGAATGCCAATTTATTTATTTAAAAGGGACATGTTTTAGCTATGCAATCAATTTTCTATTGTTCTAAAATATGGTTTTTGAGTCACGCTGTTTTGTTTTAAAAATTGTATACATATTTAAATTTAATTATTTTTCGGAGCCTCTCCTTCCTCCTGAAACGTACAAGTCGCTTTGCCATTCAAAGGTTAGACCTTAGGCACGATTGGCTGACAGTGCAGTGTGGCTACGTGAGGGAGGGGCTAAGCAGTCACTCCAATTACTGTCACTATAAAGTTGTAGAACACATGGCTGCTCTAGGATCAGTTATTCAGCCTTATATGTACGAGCCAGAATCGCCAAGAGGTACCGGAATGGTAAGCTGAAATGTTGACAACGACTTGACTACAAGCTCGTGCAAGAAGGCAGCCTGAGGTGAACGACGGCAAATGGCGGTGAATGACGATTTCAGCAACAGCAGGGTTCTACGTAGAAACCTGCGGCTTTTCTGAATGGTATATTTCAGAGGCGACCTTTTTAAAAATGTAACTCTGGAAAAACACGGAATGATGCAGTTTTTCACTGTGAAACCCATGCAAAATATGAGAATATCCATTCAAAAGATATGGCCCCTTTAAGGCATTGGCTTCACTTTAGACACCAAGAAGCTATGTCCACTTGTTATAAGCCTACTGTGTCTTCTTCAAGTTTTTTATGAGCTTGGACAAACCTACTAGAACAAGTGCAGCAGTGCTCAAAATATGTATATTTCTAGGTAAAAGCTGGTTATGACTCTGTTGTTTATTTCATCACTGCTGGACCTTTGCAACTCCCTGTGCACCTGTCTAACCCAGAAGTGACAGTTAGTCCTCAAAATGCTGGACGGTGATAATAAGAAAGACACAGCTTTCAATCTTCAGCTCAGAAAGCTTCACCAGCCATCTGTGGTCTGCCAGGTGATGTGGGATTTTTGAGAGCGATCAATAAGTAATTAAGAGAGACTGTGTGTGTGTGTGTGTGTGTGAACGTACCATGAAGTCGATGTTGTTGTCCTCGTTCTTGAAGTACTCCATTAGCTTCTCAAACCGCTGTGTCTCCATACACACCTGCAAAACAAACCGCATCTCAATTACAATGTTTATAGGAGTTTCAGGTGGAGGAGGCGATGCAGCTAGTTAATGCAATCCATCACTGCATTGAATAAGTGACACCACAAACTCCCAATAATTCACACATATTTCAAAAATGCCAAAAACATTCCTAATTTAATTTCTTCAGTATTTGGTGACGAGGAAAAGCGCCAAACTACATCAGCGCTCCCTGTGACCTCAGAGCAAGTAAGAGCAGATTCCAGAGTGATAATTATAATAATCACTTACTCACTCTGCGCTGCTGCTGAATGATTCCTCGGTTTACATAAAGCCACATGAGTACGTGCATCTGTGTTCAATACTGTTTGTGGTAAAACTTTTACCACATATACTGCCAGTGAAAGCTCTTTGAACTAGAGTGTGGGAGACAGACGAGAACAGAGACGCAGAGCTAACAAGAGGAGAGTAAGAGAGAGAGAGATGCTCTGCGGTTCAGACAGTTCAACTGGAGGGCAATGAGGGAGATGGAGCATGATGAAGAAGTAAGAAAGAGGAGGGGTGTGTATCCAAAAAGCTCTGAGTAATGCTACGACTCGTAGCCCCGCGGCCCCTTCATCAAACACAAGCTATCAAAGTCACTCGGCAAACTCAATGTGAAGACTCTGCACTTAAAAGCTAAACTAAAGAAAAACAAACAACTATCACTGAAAACATGAGTCCTCAAACGCCTCTCCATCATGACACCATCCTTCATCTCATTAGTCAAGCTAAGTTCTCCCTAAGCCTGATTCTCCCCCGCTAATGCCAATGCCGCTGAGAACAACACTCAATATTTCATTCAGGGGTGTAAATATTGCATTAACTGCAGTCAGCCCATTTTTGTGGGCCGTATGCTACAAAGTGGGGCTGCTGTTCGCGCCCACTCCATCATAAACCTCCCACTCTTTTTTTCCTCCAGCAGCCAGGACACCTAACCCAGACAGGCAAGGGTCAGGCCACGCTGTCTGTTACATCTTTCTCTCTGCTATTCTGAGCTTTGAAGCGCCTGCCAAATCCAGTTAACACACACGTAACTGTTTGCTCTCCTGTGTTATGCAGCTACACACCAATGCCTGTAATCTGTGCACAAAAGAGCTCATTTCAAGATGCTATCCCTCTGCAGGAATGAGGAATCTGCTGCTCTCACATCTGCTGAGAAGGGAGACGGGAGGGAGGGGGGAAGAATTCCACCAGGGCTGAGTCACTGTTTGAAATTGCACAGTCAAAATGTAATGACATATTCGTCTCCTCGGAGCCCACTTCCGCCCTCATACCTCCTTAAAGTTGTCGAACGCGGAGAGAATAATTTCGTGGCCTCCTCTCACGAGACAAACTGCCGCCAGGAGCTCGAGGACCAGAGCTTTCGTTCTGTAAAACAGAGAGAAGATAAAAGCAGGAATGGTTAGTAAATGACAGGTGACGGAGCTGCGGTGAACCGGTATTTAAAGACGAAGCAAACAAACATTATTCCAAAAAATACATTACAATTATTATGCTGACACATCAGTGTGAGGTTCGCCTGAAATAACCCACAGAAAAAGTTTTGTAATGTCATAACCTGAGAGAGCACATTTCTATCTCCACTGGATTAAAAGGCAGGGATGAAAAATGAATACTTCAGGCCTTATCCCCGTGTGTGTGTGCATGTCTGTGTCTGTGTGTGTGTGTGTCCTCTCTCCAGTCCCTTCTCCAGCTCATTCATGCGGGATTTCTCCGCTCCGATGAGACGATATGTGACAGGTGATGCGAAGTGGTTTCACATCCACTTTTGAGGAAATCCTTGAGCCTTTGGGCACCAAGTGAAAAAACCCACACACCACCCAAACACACACACACACACTGAGAAGTGAATTCATCTGGTGGCTGTCTCAGAAAAGCAGCTGCCAGTGTAGTGGAGTGTGCCAGCGGTGCCCTGACCCGTCTGTTTGGGATGAATGTGCCCCGGAGCTACAAAGACACTCAGTTTGGATCAGACTGTGCAGGTGCAATGAGGCTATCGTTGAACTCTGGATGTTCTGTTGTAGATCTGGGTCTTTGCTGGTAAAATATCTGCATTTGTCGAGCTTTAAATGCAAAAATCTGTTATGGGAAAGAGCTATTTAAAAATGTTCAGGTGTTCATCTGGATTAAGAGTAAACTAATACTCCTTTCCCACTGAAATTAGAGCGTTGGCGCAGATTTTTCAGACCCGGGAAGACCCGCAGATAGATGCCGATTGTCTCTTTTCCTATTGCCAGTGGAGTATACTTCTTTCGGTCTCTTTTCTGGTGCGTCACCATCTAACTTCACAGACATGCTTGAGACAGGGTTAGTAAACAGTGAAGATGTTACGGAGGTTTGGTCTTTATTGTATCTATTACTCATTCAGTCTGTTTATCAAACTCGGCGCTGACAAATTTGGAACGATGTTCGAGCGCTGCTCGGACGGAGACGGGCGGAAAATGAAGCTGAGAAGCTGACAAGTTTCCAACGGAGCATAGCATCGCGCCGGAGAGGGGTAGGAGATTGGCGTGTTGACCTGGGTTTTGTGTTCTCATCAATGCCGATCGGATTCGAGGTGATAATTACCCGGGTCTACTGCAGAGTCATTTGACCTGGGTCTGAATGCAGATTGTAGCCTTTCCCATTAAAAAAAGGCATGTGTTAGCGGGTGTTAGTGGGTTTTTTGACTAATGGGAAAGCGGCTTTAGCTATCTGGAAATTTCACTTTTAGTAGCTTTCATACTTCATATTTGTTTTTACTTACCTTGGGTTTTTATTGTTGAGACTTAGTGCAATTTCATTCACAGCATGTGGGTGCGACATGACCATGTTGAAGCCATACTGCAAGATGAAAAACAAACACCAGGGACAAAGACAGAGACACATAAGCTAATTAGCAAAGCAGAGGAGACAGTGAATAAGCAAAGAGCTGCATTCCTCTGCATAATAAATGAAACATGGACAACTAGCAGGGGAACAAATTGAATTTGGCTTCAGTTAAGATAAGTGTGCTTTAGTCCTCAGGGACTCAGGGTCCTCTGGGGAGTGCAGAGGGCTGACCTGGTAGTTCATGATCGCACGCAGGCACATGATGCAGACGTGGACGTCGTCTTTCTTGCAGACCAGTCTGGAGTTCTTCAGAGTTCTCCGGCTTGGCAGTGTGTTGCAACTAATAGAAAAAAGAAAGAAAAACAAGGGATATTTCTTTACTAAAACACTTGACTTGTATAAGCATCTAAACACAAACACACAAGGCTAAATAAGAAAACAGATGCCATTTGTGAATGTGTCTCCATCACACACCACCTCCTCCACACAGGGAGGCTATTAAACTGCCACGCCACATTACATTAACACTCACAAAAGGCCATATAATCTACAGCCTCGCCAGGGCCCACAGGATGCCCTCTTTCAATTGTTTTAATTTTATGTCCTTCACAAACATATCACTTACAGCCTACACAATAGAAGCAGTCATTAGCATGCAGCACAGTGATTGTGCATGCACAAAAACAAGGCCTTTCTCCTGCTGGAGCGCTCACAATAACAGAGAAACGCTGAATAATGTGCAGAGAAAAAAAACGGGTTTATTTTCAGACTTTAGTCACGAGGTTCAATTACCAGCCGGAGATCTGGGGGAAAATGTGTCTTCAGGGTACCGATAGATACGCTGATTTGTGTCAGCTCGCATGCCTGCAGGCGTGACTCCTCCCTGAGTCACAACACGCTGGCTGTGTGTGTATGTGTCTGAACAGAGCTACAGATTTCAAGGAAGAGTCAGTCAGTTCTTTTAAATAAAAAGATAAAGAATTATTCTTTAATCGGGCGAGCGGAAAAGGCAATCTTTTAAAGAGTTCGTTCAAGGCTTTTTCTCTCCTGATTAATCATACCCAAACTGAGGCGGGGCAAGACGAGGAGGAAATGAGTAACAATATTTCTTAATCTCACACCAAGGTAATGATGAATGATTACATAACAGCAGCTGAATGTAATACCTTGACCTGCTCCGACTTGTCGGAAACTAAACTTTATTCAACAAATTAAATAGAACAGTTGATCCAAATGGCTTCATAGAACAAAACTAAAAGTAGTTGGTAATCTCGAAGATCTCAGTTTCGTTCTCTTTGGCGGCACCTATGGCGATAAACGGTAATTGCGGGAGCATACATCACAGATATCAAGACAGTGTTGCATGTGTGACGTCCACGGTTGGCTCCGGTTGTAACTCTTGATTTTCCTCGCTGACGGTCGCTTTCCTTTTTAGACTGTTTGCCTTCATCTGAGCGTCAAATTTGTTTCTTTTTCTTTGGATTTTCACTTATTTTTGAAGTTGTATCTGTAGTCATCGATCTTTTCTTTGTTTGTTCAGCCATAGTAGATTACTGTTTACTCGCAGTAACACTTGCAGAGACCGAAAAAGCAGCTGCTTAGCTCCACCTACCCTCTCTGGCAGACCAACCACTGCTGGGTGGTCACTAACTGGGCGCTGCTTGTGATTTTTTTAGTCCTCTTTTATAGTCAAGACCTCAAACTTCTTTGTTATATTAAACTGCAACATCACATGGTTCTTGAGGAGCTAATTTATTCTAAGAACATTTTTGAAATATCAAGGATTTTATGTCCAGCTGAAAAAACACATGAATACAAAAAATGCACAATACACAGAGCACGTTCTACATAGAACTACACAACAACATGAACCACTACAGCTATAACTACATGCTAAGAAACACAGGTCTAACACAGCTATGTGTTTCTAGCTAGCTTCATGTAGCTCTTCAGACGTACCGGCTGATTTTGGAACACTTTGGACAGCTCACTGCGCTCTGTGTCCTTCACGATGGCCGTTTGAGAAGACATACAAATCTTAATTTGACACCCATTTGCTATTTATCTTACGTTATTCTAGTCTAAAGAGATGAAGGAAAAATGTTCTGTATAATGGACTATTTCAGAATTATAATACCACAAACAGTAGACCAAATGCTTCATAGTAATTGTGACGTCTTCTATTAACTAAGAGAACGTATCCAAAATACAGAACACCTTTTAAACACTACCTAATATTATCTATCTGTAGCGGTCTAGTGAAAGCGTTCGCTGTTACAAAGCGTTTGTAGAAACTAGGCTAGCTTCTGCACAGAATGGCATTTAGGAAGCCACACAAGCAGCACACAGGCACACAGGCGAGAACAATGAGTGCAGAAAAACCCATTTGCTCCGAGGGAAGGAGAATTCAGTCTCGGGCGCGGGAGGGGAGGCTGGCAGTACAAATAATTCACATCCCCGACACAGACAGCGGGACAAATAAACTGGGCAGCACTAGCAGGGAGTTATAAAGTACAATGAGGCAGGGGGGTTTGAATGTGGGGGCATGTGTGTCTTGGAGGGGAGAAGGGACGCAGGGGTTAAGGCTGCAGGAGAGCTCACTAGGAGCCAGCTGAGTGAACCTGAGACCTGCCTGCTGTCGAAGACTGGCAGACAGAGGAGCAGATGACTATGGAGGAATATCAGGACAGAGCAGAAGAGAGAGTCAGCCTCAGTGAAGACACTTTTGACCCATTACACACACTGTACAGTCAGTTATGGGCTAATATTGATACTATAGATGTACCAATGAAAGAGTTAAGGTATACAGAAAACACAGGAGAGTAAAACATGTCGTTATTCTATGATAAAGTGACTTATTTAAGTCAAGTCCTTACTTAGTAAACTAAATGTGAGTGCTGCACAGAAAAGGCAATAGAGAGTCGGGGAGGATTAGCGAATAATGCACAACTGAATGGGATTTGTGCTTCAGAGCATATATTAGCATGAGCTTATGAATTAACTGCTGTGAAATCCTCTGCACACTGGGTTTAAACTGCTCCGTTTGTCACTTAAACAAAACAGATTGGCTCCATAAAAGCGGGATGTTTTACTTCTTCTGCTCTGCCGTCTGTCACGTGAAACACGAGGCTGTCAATCACTCGTCATAATCACGCGCAAAACAGGAATTTCACAAAGCAAACTATCAAGACAAATGGTGTTTGTCTCCTGTGTCTTAAGCCATTTAGAGTCTTACAGACCTCATGACTACATGAAGGGGCTGCTGAGGCATCATAAGAAATGTGTGACTTCTGAAAATAATCACAATACGACCGCATTGCTCCGGCTTAACACTTAAAAAGGAGGGGGGAAAAAAAACCTTGAAAGGGAAAGGAAGCAGTAAAAGTTATGAATCACACGGACGGTTAACAGTGAATCTATTTAAAGTTTAATAAGTGTGCAAATTGTACCGTAATGTGGAATGTCGGCCGGCACGTGTGATGCCGTTCCCCGTGATGGGAGACGGCAGGGTGCTTCCTCCATGCAGGTCTTCTATAGAGCGGCTCCAGGGCTTAGACTTATCCATCGGAGTGTCTGGGTTGTTCTCCAAACAGTCTCCATCAAACCTGTCAAACAATGAAAACAAGACGTGAAATAAGAAGCTAAAACAGTCAGCATTAAGATGCTATTATTTAACGTTTAATTGATAAAGGATTATGAAGTTACATGATGTAGTTACTTGAAAATAAGTAGTCCTAGTGTCCTAGTTCCTAAAGATACATCTTATTCAAAAACTTTAACTGTTGAAAATTTACTTGAAACACGAAAGTTACCGACATGAACGTGCGTGACACATAGGCGTCACGGTCGGCAGCATCTATTTTGCAACACCAGCTGCGACTACAGCAAAGATGAGTCTCAAAATTAGCCAATGGTAGTTACGATTCCTGGCCATAAATAGGAGCGGCAGTGACGGCAAAAAGTGTGCAGTCTGCTGGAAAAAGTAGAAAGAGACAACTTTGCAACCGACTTGTAGACTTATTTCTTAATTGTGCATAATTTCTGTATTTATGTAGGATATGGAATCAAATGAGAAGGAATTAATAGGATTGGATTACACAGATGTTGATGAAATGTACATATTCATTGCTCATTGAAATTAATCTTGCCTGCTCAACAAGCCTATCAATAACTTCAAAAATGGATTCCTTGGTTGTGGGTATGTATTTAGACAGCAGTCAATGGCTTTCTACGCTTCACTGACGCACAGCAGTGGGGAAAAATAGACTCAGCGTGGGGAAAAATTACTCGCGTATTACGCCCGCATCCCACGCGGCATACGCAGCTGGTGGAGATTGCAGCATTGAATAACATTGGAGCGATTCTGTCCCGGCACACACATTAAACACACATCGTCAAAAATACGCTTCAAATACGTTGCCTGTGTAGATTCCCCTTTAGAGTTAAAAAATGTGACGCTAAATTAGGCTTTGTATGGATAACATCAGTTTTAAGACACATGCTACACGTGCTAGCAAAAGGTCTTTCGCACCCTCGCTAAGCTAACAGGCCAACCACCCAGGGTAATCCAAACAAGCTAGTTAGTAAAGCCACTTAGGCAAGACTTTAACATCATCAGCTAAATATTATCAAACATAAATATATAAAGTACAACATACAAACATATATCTTTTCTAAATTAAGCTATAATACCACAGAGTGTATATTACTGTGACTGGCATTAATGGTTTCTGGCAGAGGCTAAAACATGTTCCAGCGCTAATGCTAAATGTTCAGGTTTTTGGTTTGAGACGTAATCTGTAAAAAAAAGGTCTCATGTTTCGTTACTTGGCAGAAACCTTGGAAAACGCTGGTAGTTACAGAATACCTGCTATGATCTGTGTCAGTTTTTAGACTCTTCGTTCCCATGAATTTAAACCCTGCAGCAGCGGTACCGAGGGTAAACACGCTTTTATGGCTAACCGTTCATAATGTGGACGGACCATAATAACATATGGTAAAGCGGGGAGTGAATTAAACTTTAAGTGCGCGGCTCTCCGGCCCTGAACAGAGACCTTGTGAGTGACTAATAATCACATCGTCAATCTATGAATAGAAGCCTATGGTTGGTATAATACACAGTGCCAATGTGTCAGCAACGGGCCCTGAGTGACTCAGTGTTTCTGACCAGCAGGCAGCAGCACACAGCGATGCTGGAGATGCATCAGCGGCTGTGCAGAATAGCAGCATTGTGTTGGTTGTCAGTTCGGCATATAGACTATGGTGGTATGGAGAGAAAGCGCTGGTAGTGACTTACGTGACGGCATACTGTGCAAAAGAAAGATACTCCACCAGCACGTCCAGGCCTTTGTTGTCTTCATTTAGGAATTCTCTCACCCACCTGGAGAGAGACGGAAACAAGTTTAGCTTGACAAAAGTTTATCAGCACAAAAAGTCGTACAAATTTACTTTGTCTGGATAGAGATGTAGGCACATTTTAAAAATATGAAATCAGCAGTTAGAAAGAGAACAAGCTTCGTTTAACCACTCCCATTTTTTAAGTTTCTACAAAAACGTCTTTCCTTTGGGATAATCGCAGCTAAAAAAATTATTCTCAGAATCTAGAGGAAAAAGACTGGGGTTCCTACAGTGAAGCACTGGTTTAAATAAATGATGAAAAAACCGTAGACTTGTAAAAAAAATATGAACCTGCTTTAAAAGAGAGACTTGAAGAGTTTTGATTAAGACTGGAAATTATTTTTGTTCCTAAGATTTTCATGTAAATAAATGTCTGTTAAGTCACTATCTATCACTGAATGAGGTAACGCAATGGTGATTGTTCCTATGGCCCACTGATGAAAGCCTTTGCATTTACAGAATTACGGACTGGGTGTCGGTTGAGACTTTAGCGGGAAAAATCACAAGAGAGGCCCATCAGCCAGCAGTGGTTGGTCTGCCAGAGAGGGCAGGCGGAGCAAACGCAACAAACACACTTATGTGTAAAGCGGCTGCTTTTCCGGTCTCTTCCGGTGGTGTTGCGAGCATAGACTGTATAAAAAGATGGACGACATGACAGCCTTAAAAATGAGTACAGTCATTGGTTGTGAGTAATCAGTAATCTACTATGGCTGAACAAACAAAGAGAAGATCGATCTCTAAAAGTGTAAAAAGGAACCGTCAGCGAGGAAAATCAAGAGTTACAATCATCACAAGGGTCACACGTGACACTGTTTGGATTTCTGGTAAGCGTGCACCCGCAATTACCGTTTATCCCCATAGGTGCCGCTAAAGAGAACGAAACCAAGATCTTCAAGATTAGCACTTAAAGTTGGTTTGTATTTAAGTTCTGTCAAATACCCCTGTGAATGTCCACAAGTATCAATGTTTAAATGTACTGTAGGCAGTTTTACTGGTTATGTGACCTACAATCAGCAATAAGGTCAGTTATTTCTTTATAGTTATTCCCAACGCCTGGCACCACTTTCACCAGGTCAGATTCCAATAAGGCGCTTAACAGCATACATGCACCGATAGAGCCTTTGTTTACATTTTTCCTGGAGAAGAACACACCTGGCAAACTAAATCTTAATTCAAAGATCGGGAAGAAATGTGCAGTAGCAATAACATTCATTTATTTTTTAAATAATTGCCTTTTTATTTTTTTTCAACACTCTATGCGGGCTTTGAAGATACCTAACCCAAGTATACAGATGTTCTCTGATCCTTCACCCTCGATTCCTCCCTCTCTTTGACTGCACGAATTGTAATGACCCGTCTGAAAAGCTTCAAAGCTTCCTGGCTCAGAGCAGCAAACATACCACACATTCATGTGTTTGCAAGAGGACTAACATCCACACACGTATTCAGAATCTCATTATCGAGTCTGCATGTCTTCTCTCTCTGTGTTTCTACAGTGCGCAAGTAGTTTCAGCACGCTTTCATTTTTTATCCTGCACAGAAAGGCTGATTTTCTAGCAGGACAGCACCTGCTACCTTTGGCATGTGCTGCTCTGTCCATATTTATAAGCTGAATATCACAGAACATCTTTTATTTAATGGCATCCCATGAAGGTGCGGGGTCTTTTTTAATGCTCCGATGGGCCTGATTGCTCTATGATTAGAGAAATTTGCAGGGCATAAACATAATGACGCAAGCAGGCTTTTTGAGTGGAACTGCACTGATGAAGATGTAAAGCTAAACTGCTTTAAATATCCACTAGCTGCTTCTTTATTGGCTCCCCTGTGGTGTAACTACATGGGAGCGAGTATGACTAACGAGAGCGGCCAGTAAAGCGGTGTCTGGTGGGGCCGGTCGTGTTTTAAAAGGGCTCGGGGGCGTGGCTTTGTCGGGCCACATGGCAATCATTACCACAGGACACTAACTTAACAATCCTCCTATTGACCACATGTTGTTGACCACCGAGCAGCATGTGAGGAGCTGCAGCAGGCAGGCAGGGAGCCCGGGTTATCATCAGCCATGCTCGTACAGAGACAATCTGCCTATTATACACAACCTACATGACAGATTTCTTCTTTATTTCACCTCTGAAAAGAAGCAGCAATCATTCACGGTCTGAGCGGGTGACATCTTGCTCCCTCTCCACCCTCCCTCCCTCCTGTACCATCTCAATCTCCCTCTCTCTCCCTCTGCCGTTATGGTAATGCTTCATCGTCTAATCTAGATTAAGTGGATTATTTATGTAATCTAGTTTGCCAACATACGGTCTCTAAAAAGAGTTAATCCATGTAAACAATGCCTCAACTGATTTGGCAGACGGACGTCGACTCGGGCTGTGGAGTTTATTTTGGTTTGAAGAGCAGAATCGGAGCAATCAGAGCGTAGGAGTTAGAGAGACGGTGTTGTCAGAAACATGAGATGAGTTGGGTGAGAGTCAGAGCAATAGATGAATTTAAGTAAAGTTATAGGTGTGTGGGAGGCAGGAAAACTATAAAAACAAAAGGATTAAGAGATGAAGTGAGATAACGTGTGTGTGCGAGGTCTTGTGATGCTTGTGTAACCAGTTTATCTCTGCATCTTCTCCGTCACAACAGTCTGTGGACAGCGGATGCTCTCATGGCTGCCTCTTCCTGTCCTTGACGGTGTCTGAAACGTCTCCTGTGACCGCTCACCTTTAACATCCTTACTTCTACTGGACCCTCATCCCCGCCCTCACTCCCATCCCTCATTCCTACCACCGTATCCTGGGGTTTCATTAATGACTACCTTCAAGTGCCGTGCATCAAACAAGGTATACACACATTCATACACAGAAAGGACAAGTTATTTGTCTGTTTCAGAATCTAAGTACATTAAATAACAGACAAACTAACTCTACTGTGAAGTCATTAACCTCCGTTATTCTTGGAAAACATGGTAATCATTTATTCTAGAGCATTGGACTTCTATAACTATATTCTACAGCAAGAGATAATCTTTTTTATTCCAAAGATTGTAAATACCTTTGTTGTTTGTCATGTAGCATTGATGGCATTAATAGCAGTTTGGTTGGAGACTGTGTGTTATGCTCGTAGATTAAAATGTACCCTTTAGCAGCTAACATCAAACAGGTATGAGGAGCGAGCAATAAACGGTTGTAAAATCACTTTGTTTTAAAGCTCCTGTGAGGAGTTTTTTGCTGGTTATGAAACAGACTGAAATTAATTCTGATTTCAAACCAAACCACCACAAGACTGATTATTTCTATATTATTATTTTTAATGCCTGAAACCGCTGGAGGAGGGTAGGTGTCAGATGAAGCGATTAACTGCATGCTGCCTTTGTTTACATTTTCCAGTGCAAAAATTTAAAGTGTGATATTTATGACTGTTGAAGGAAGCAGGATGAGATTTTTTGTTTAAAACCACCACTTAAACTGACAATCTTGAAGATGTCAGTTTTGTTCTCTTGAGCGCCCCTAATGGCGATATATGGTAATTATGGGAGTACACTTCCCAATTTAACCAGACATCCAAGCTTGGCTCCCTTTGTTACAGTTGTAACTCTGGATTTTTCTCGCTGACGGTCGCTTTCCTTTTACGACTGTTTGCCTTCATCTGAGCGTCGAATTTGTTCCTTTTTCTTTGGATTTTTACTAATTTTTGAAGTTGTATCTGTAGTCATCCATCTTTTCTTTGTTTGTTCAGCCATAGTAGATTACTGTCACTAACTGGGAGTCGCTTGTGATTTTTTCCGTGAATGTCACCACAGACACCCAGTCCATAATACTGCAAATGCAGAGGCTTTCATCAGTGGGCCATAGGCTCACTCACCTTTGTCCTACTTCAGTCAGCAATAGATAGTGACTTAACAGACATTTATTTACATGAAAATCTTTGAGACTGTTACTTTAAGCATGTACAGGGAAAATCAGCTTTGTCCACAGGGGGCGCCAAAATCAACACAAACCAAAAGTTCCTCACAGCAGCTTTAACTGTACACATTCAGATTTTTAATTTCTAAACTTTACATCTTTGGCCCAAAACCAATGCTGACTCACATGACATCACCGGATCAGCATTGTATCAAGATTTGCAAACAGACTTTGGTATAGAGTTCCCCTTTGATGTCGCTATTTTGTCTTGTGTCTTACTGCGTTAATTAAGAACTTTGAGGTTTTGGAAGCATTTCATTTTAATTTATTTAACTTAGGTTAATTAACTGGTATGAGGGAGCAGTTAAAGTGCAACAATTAGAAAAGTAAATGAATGATATATGATTTACATTCGTACATTAACTGTACTGCAGGGGGGGTTTTTCTCCATCAAATAAAATCAAATCATTTTATCTGTCTTCATGCGGTGTCTTTGTTCTTAGAAGTTTGAGTGATAAATGAGGCCACTGTATCCTACAGATCCCAGAGTGCATTAGGCCTCATTAGTAATGCGGGGCAATCCATCACAGTCTCTAACTATCAGGGTCTGTAATCACCGAGACAGGCCCTGTGATCCACAGAAAGACAAAACACTGAGGACGTTGTGTGACGCTCATTGAGATATTGATCTTTGCTCGAGGATGACTGTACAACACTGAATCAATATCAGCTGCAGCAGGTTGAGGCTTGTTATCCTGGAATACCTGGATCTACCCATGAATGCTTCAATTGTGAAATCCTCATTTCTTTATGGACAATAAAACATCTTAGGGAGGGCAGACTGATGTATTAAGTTATGCTGCAAGAGAAATGTGTTTTCGTTGCAGAGGTAGTTCATGTGTCGGCCGCCCGAAACAATCAATGGATTCATCTTTTCTGCATCGCCACATGGCTTTCTGTGTAATATTAGGCTACGGCGCTGAGATGAATGGGGGATGGTGGTGGTGGAGGTGGTTAGTATCAACGTCTGCGTCTCCGGGTGTCTGGAATGTCAGACTTTTTCCCCGCTGAATCTAATATAACCAGGTCCGGGACATTCAACACTACACAAGCCTCACACACAATCCTGCCAGTGACTCACCCTATGTGATTGGTCCGTAACGAAATTTCCAGTTCTCTCAGGACTTGGGTGGACTCCTGAACTCTCCGTCTGAATTTCTGAGGGAGGAAAAAGAAGAGGAGGGGGAGTTAATATTTCATCGTGCCTCTAGATCTGTAAATCATCAAGTGGTAGTGTGGGGATGTTTTGGCTGGAAAGACATTTTTCTGACTGAAAGGTCAGACAGAGAGACATGGATGCAACCACAGTGACATTTAAATGTGAAAGCAGACAAGCCGTGTGCTGATTACAAAATAAAATGTTCTCATAGGAGTGTTTGCTAAGCCTTTTACTTGCCAGTAACCATTCAGCAGGCTAAAAGAGAAGCTGACTCACTGGAAACTGTGAATATGGAACAGTTCCTGTTATCTTGTTTGCTCACATTGGTCCTTTATTTAGAAGTAATCCCTCCAGTAGCACCGTGACAATATCACCTAACTGGTTACCTTTCAAGATCTACCAGGACACCCAGCAGCCACACACAAACACACATCTACAAAGAAGCACACATTCTCCGTGCTGTTACTGTGGCTACCGCCGTGAAAGAGAAGTGTGTGAGCGACGGGCATGGAGGTATGAGCTGCCACTTATTAAAACAGAAAACAAGAGAACAGAGAGAACGTGTGCGGGTCCCTCTTTGATTTCGTCCCCTGACAGGAGGTGAGCTGCAAACCCAAACACAAAAAGGGCCCTCCAGGCCGTTACACAACCAGCAAAGAGACAAAAGCAGAGAGTGACCAGTGGTGATCAAACAGGAGGGGGAATCCCTGATGAGAGGGAGCGAAAGTGTTGCATCAGAAGAGAGGAGAAGTAAACATTCAGCTTTTAATACTTCACTGTCGTGGGTCGTTGCAGTTTGTCATACAGGATTTATGGCATGGTTAATTTTGGAGCTACAGGAAGTTGTTGTCATAAAAAAATGGGTTATAACAATTTCAAAGGGAAAAAATATTCACTGTCATTTCAAATGATCATAAATTCTACGGTCAAACTTTCTTTAACAAGTTTTTTTTGTTTTTAAGGAACTTTTTTCAGGGATTGAAAGTCGTTTTTCAAGCACAAATACACAAAGATGTAGAGCCACAGCGTCGTAAATGTGGGAATTTGCTGCTTGGTCCGACAAAACACGACATCTGAAGGTGTAATCTTAGACTCTGGAAAAACAGGAGACATTTTTCCTTGTTAAATTACATTTTATAGACCAAATTATTAAACCAAGAAATTGTCGGATGAGTCAACGATGAAAATAAACCCTTCATCTCTAACGATGACCTCCACTGTTTTGCATTGTACAATAAAATGAAAGGGTTTTTTTTAGCATTGTTAAGAGGGTTTCTGAACTTTTTTAAAAAAAGAAAAGAAAAGAGAAGAAGAACTTATGAAGAGCAGAAGAGAAGAGAAGAAGAAAAGGGATCCATCCAGGGTTGGAGGGCCGGGTCACTTTCCATGATGTGTAAGTATCAGGGAGGAAACAGAGCTCAGCCCTGTGTTAACCTATTATTAACATCCACAGAGGAGAGAGCTGTTCCCAGAACTCGTCTCTCTCTCTCTCTCTCTCTCTCTCTCTCTCTCTCTAGTCTATGTCTTTGGGCTTGGGCGGCGTGTTTGGCACTTGAGGAGATGAGAAACAGAGTGTTTTTATTAGGGAGGAGCCCTTTGTGTGTTTGTGTGGAAAGCAGAGCATATTTAGGGGTACTGCGCAGGCTCCCTGAGGCACCCCCCTCCCTCCTTCTCCTTCTTCTTCTCCCACCAAACGCCCTACACTCCACACTTTAAGTACTACCAGCTGCAACACAGAGAGAGCAGGAAGACAGAGGAGCCGACATTGGGGGGGGGGTGAAAGACGGCATGGAAGAGAAGGGAGAAGAAGAGGAGGAGAAAGGGAGGTAGCAGTGAAAGGGGAAAGTGAGATTGGAGAGACAGCATTAAAAGTGTGTGTGTGGGGGGGGGGGAGATTTTGGGGAGTGTGAGCTCACGAGGGGTCATCCTGGAAACAAATCAATGGCTGATACATTCTTGGGGACTAGTTGGACTGGAGCTCTTCCTCCTTGGCTGCCGATTGGCTGGGAGCTGCCCAGAGGAATGCACCGGAGCCTGCCTATGGAAAGCAGAGGCAATGACCTCCAGCTCTCTCACAGCCGCACAAAGTGGCAATTGTTTTGAGTTTGAAGAAAAGGGGGATGGAGCAGGAATGTAGAAAGAAGCCCATAACTCTCTCTTCTCCTCTGTGCTCTCTTGTGCTTCTTTTTTGTCTCTCGTTCTCTGTCCATCTCTTTCTCCCCCTCTACCCTCTCTCCATTATTAACTCTTCCTACTTCCCTCCCTCTCACCCTTCTCAATTTACTCCCTCATCCAATTCCTGTTTCCTTGTGTGCTTCATGATCAAGGCGAGGAATAGGCAGAGGAAGCAATTCAGGAAAAGGCTGATTTTCCAAAATCCAACGTGCCCTCAGCCCCTGAGACTAAACATAAAAAACAAGATGATTAATAAACAAAGAGAGGCTTGTGCAAGGCTCATCTAGATTGGTCTAATATAGACCCAACAACCATGCTGTGTAGTCTGTCTGAGGTCCTTCAGCCATTTCCCATTTCCAAATGTTTACACCCAGAGCTTTAAACATGGTCACCTCCTCCTCCAAATAATCACAGAATTTTGAAAATGTGTTTATTTGCTATTTTTAAAAGTTCTCTTATGTTTGTAAACTGAATATGAAACACAGATCTGGAGATGGTTAGCTTGGCTTTCCATAAAGTAAGAAAAACAGAAAGGAAACAGCTAGCTTAGGTCTTGGTTCAGCTAGCTATCTGCTAGCTCTTACAAAGCTAACATAACTTGTCTCCTTGCTGTAGCTTTATATTTACCTGACATGACAGTCGTGTCCATCTCATCTCTATCCTTCTATTTATCACATCCCAAAAACTTTCAATCACTCAAAAAAAAACACACACACACACACTTATATATATATATATATATATATATATATATATATATACTGTACATATAATGCAACCACCCTAAATCTCTTAAGTGCCTTGATCAGAAGCACCATCATCAGAATATGTAAAATCAGGGAAGAGGAATACTTTGGCTATTCAGTCAAAAGATTCAAACTAGCTGTCAACAAGTTTGCATCTCTAACCTTGACGCTATCGCTGCCCCAGCACATGCTTTAACCTTAAAAGTGTTTTGTCTTCTCTAACATGCGTCACTGTCCTCTTATTTCCTGACTTTATCAGATCTTCTATGTGTGTAATCTCTGAGGCATTATATCAAGCAACAGAAGCACAGGAGACAGGTGTCTCTGAGACCAGGGGTTACCATCCTTTTTTGTCTGATAAACTCCACACAGGCCTGTTAGATTAACTCAAGAAGCCCTTCATCGATGAACCATGATACAAATGTGTCCACTCGAAATAAATTTACATAGTATGTCATTACCTACTGTTACTGTTAGCTCACAAAACTAAACTGCTACTGTGAGTTCACTATACCAAACTTAACTTACTATACTTAACTGCTACTGTTAGCTCATAATACCAAACTGTTAGCTTACTATACTAAACTGCTACTGTTAGCTCATAATACCAAACTGTTAGCTTACTATACTAAACTGCTACTGTTAGCTCACCATACAAAATTCTACTGTTACATAAATATACGAAATTGCTAATGATAGCTCACTACACAAAACTGCTACTGTTAGCTCACTCTACAAAACTTAGCTCACTATACAAAACTGCTACTGTTAGCTCACTATACCAAACTGTTAGCTTACTATACTAATGTTAGCTCACTATACAAAACTGCTACTGCTAGCTTGCTTTAAGCTAGCAAACCTCCAACTGTTCTCTAATCTGAAAGCTACTTTGAGCTGTCTATTTAAATCCTGTATCCATAACTTCATTTTTTTTCACAATTGTTCCATTAGGCCTACTTTTCCAGAAATTAACATTTTCCACTGTTGACTTTGAGCTAAATTTCTAAATAAACTGTTTATTTAAACCGCTTATCCTTGACTATACTTTTACCATTAATCTATTCCTTGTAGCTCTTTGTTCCAACAGAATTTCAATTACTATTTTAGCCATTAAGTAATTACCTTTAGCTAATGACTCAACTTCTCTAGGGGCTTCTGAGCTGTACTTTCATACTGCAACACACAGTGTCCTGGTGTTATAAGTGACAAAATATGTGAAAAAGCTTTTTAAATAAGTAAAGCTACTCCACAAGCTACTTAAAAACTGCAGGATTCCCGACTGAGGTAACATAACTTGTGAATCACTGTCCTGCATCAATAATGTAGGGCTGAACCATCTCTCACACACAAGCTTTACTGTATCTTTCCACTTTTTTATCAAATCAAGCGAGAGGAATGTAATTCAACTACTCTGTGTTTATGTGCGTCTATGAGCCAGTGTTTTTCTCTTTTTGCAGCAGTCATTAAAGCTCTATTCATGCTGCTCTAGCTGCCTTATTGTGATGTAAAATTTTAACTCCAGTCACTGCAAATTGAATTATTCAGCAATTTGTTGTTATTCTGGCAGAGTCTATTGGTTAATTTGGTTATCACAGAGGCCGGGCTCCCAGCACTCCCCCCCCCCCTACAGCTCTTGCTCACCGAAGCCAAAAAGACTTTATTTTGGCAGAGCCTGAGAGCTGGCTGATACATCGCTTCATGGAGCCCCCTCCTCTTACTCCCCTCTCCTCTGTTCCAAGCAGCCAGGGAAACATTCAGAGCTGGCAGCTTAGATGACATAAGACCATTTTTATCATGTGGCTACATCACTTCTGATGTCTCCTGTAAGCTTCTGCAATGCTGCAAGGCAATGTTTTTGCAGCAATTAGTAGACTACATCCCTCTCTTTTACTGTCTTCCACACTCGTCTGCCTTTAAGTGAGTGGTATTGTGTTTTTTATTTCAGTTTCTCTCTTCACAGAGAGGTCAAAGCAGGCCGTCAGCCTCCGGACAGCACCACTAGGGTTTGGTAAGGATTCAATTTCTTGCTTAATGACGCTTCAGCTGGACAGAGGTTTCTCGAGCCTGGGCGTTCCACATAAACAACTGTCTCCTTTCTCACCGACTCACACTGCTGACTGTTTTGTAGCTAAAAATCCCAAGCTGTCTACTTCAGAGGACCCTGTGTGCAATCTTTCCTCTGCTGTAGTAGGGATATCCTGGACAAGAGATAGAGGGTCAGAGGGGTAGGAAAAGCTGCAGCAGTGGAAGAGCCAGATCGGGGGAACAGGATAGCATGTTAGTGAGGGCGCTCACCTTTCTCGTGACTGCGGGGTCGAGATAACTCCTCAGCTTTTGGAGGTACGTGTGAGGCGGGTTTTTCACTTGGAATCGCTCCTGTCAAAAATAGGAAAACAAAAGGGTGAGATGAGCAAAAGGAAAGGAAACCAAGACCAGAGCAAAAAGAACATTTGATAACTTGTTTTTTTTTTTGTTGCTTTAATTTCAGGCAGTTTTTATGTCATTCTAAAACACTGTTGCAGACACTGAAGCCATCAGATTGAAACTGATCAGGCGTGGAGCAAACCGTCATGAGGCATCCTTCAATTGACGGGAACCCTGGATTATGTACTTTGAAACGGCAAAAGAAAAACGACAATAACAATAATTCCTCCATTCAGAAACTGCTAAAGTGGATATAAGGAGCCTTAGTATGAGGTCACATGTGCACATCGTGCACTTTAATAATGGTTTGTGTACGGACAAGTTGAACTGCACACAGAATGTCTATAAGAGGAGGAGTTTGAGTCCTTATATTCCCATTCTTTTATCAGCAATATACTGAAGCTTAGCAGTGTTTTCTGCATGCGTACAAGTGTAGATGAGAGCAGGAAGGTAATGGACTCTTCATATACACGGTCACAGACTGATACCACTGAACAGGGCGACTGTGACTGTTTAAGCTTTTAAGCCTGCGGAGGTTAAAAGAGATCTTGCTATTATTGATTCGTTTTAATGTGTTATAAAAGCATTACCTGCCTGGGGATCGTAACCAAACGAGTATGGCTGCGTGCCTACATGTCTTAAGTTCAGCCAGGAACAGGTTTTAGGTCAAATCCCTCACCGTTGTGCTCTAAATATAAATACAAGAGATTAGTGTTGGATTTGGATCAGTGCGCTGAGCGGGAAACGGTATTTGGATCAGGCTGAGAGTCACACCACCGCATCATGGAGTGGTTCTGTTTAGTGATTTACCACATTGCATTAGAGAATATGAGACTAAAGAGCCCGTCAGGGAGGAAATATACTCTTAATATAATGTGGGTAAAGATGGTGGAGACATTTCCTCACTTTAGCAATTAGCTAGGACAACTGAAATGCGTTGAAAATGTGTAAGAAGCCGAGTCTGCATGTTGTTGATTTGTTCCTCATGGGAAAATTTCAAGCACAGAAGGAAGTCATACATTTATTAATCAGCCATAGAAGAGCTGCAAATCCCAATTGCAAGGGTTAGGTCTATATTTTTTTTTTGAGTCATTGCATTTTTCCACATATTTGCAGTGTTTCATGTAAGAGGTAGGCCTCCTAACCTCAAAATTTTAACTCTTTATTAAAATAAGACATAACCCTTCAAAGGGATCACGATACAGCGATTCTGTGATGTATTGCAAGACAATCATACATCGCAACTTGATAACTCTTTAGCCAATTAATTTTCGTTCAGGGTTACCCTATTTCTTGTCATAAGTAGGGATGCACGATATTGGATTTTTTTGCCGATATCCGATATGCGGATATTTTACAACTCATTTAGCCGATTACCAATACCGATACCGATATTTTTTTCCCGCACACCTTATTGCAATCATCAACTCTCTTCTGTATTGGAATTAGCGTACAGTATAATGGTGATACTCTTATCACATTTGTTACAACGGTCGGGGTGACGGGTCTTGAGATGGTTAATCAAGTTTGTAGTGTTGAAAGACTTTGCCTCGGCTCCTCCTCCCATCACCGAAGCTGAGCAGTCATTGCAAATAGCAGTTTTGCTTTCTATTTCGGACACTTTGAAAAACTTCCACACCACGGACATTTTGGCTTCTAACTCTCTCATGCTGCAGGTAGACACATGTGATGTCATCACGCTGCGCCGCGCAGGTCTTCCTCGCGCCGGGGACATTGCGCCGAGGTCTGGCATTTAATCAAGTATGCAGCAGCCCATTATTTTATCGGTTGTTTATATCGGCGGATATCGGCGTGTTGGCCGATACCGATAACGTGCCAATAATATCGCGCATCCCTAGTCATAAGCTTCACCGTGGGCAGTCATGAAGTAGTGACACTGAGTCAAAATCGCAGGTATCTGTTTAGAGCGCTGTATATTTGTTAATTAGAAATTTTGACGCTAGCCTATCGATAACTGTATTGCACGAGTCAGGATGACAATATATTGCCGTATCGATATTTTGTCCCACCCCTAATCCAAACCCACATTGCTCAGACATCCAAACCAGCCAGAAGGAGTTGCATATGCAGCAGCAGGGACATGATCCTTCAACCCCTTCCCACAAACATGCAGCTAGTTGTACTCACAAGATTAAGCTAATTAAAAGGTTGCTAACTGGAAATTGAGCCCAGGCTGTCTGCAAGTGTAGGTGACAGTTTTTGAAAATGTTCATGCAATTTGGTGTGGGAAAGAAAAGGATGGATCACATATTGTGAATGTGTTCCCATCATTGTGCTGCCCTCAGTCTGTCTGTACAGATACCGATGTTAGATCACATTTCTGGTCCGTGCTGTATTATCAGCAACATCACATTTCTCCCTGCCAGAGTGAGCCTGTCTCACAAAAACAGGAAAGACGTGCGGAAAGAGAGCTGGCTCTGATGGACACAGCTGACGGCAACAGGCAGACAGACACGCTCGGCGAGTTATCTGCGAGTCTGCAAAATAATAAATGATTTGGCAAGCACTGTATATATCCTGTTTCATGCAAAGAAATGTGAGGAATGGAAGGCAGGAAATATACATGAAGCAAGAGACTTTATCACGGAGAATATAAAAACAGGTTCTAACCAGCGCTATGACAGGTTTTGAGTTTGAACCTGAGAGTTTATTTAGACTTAACAGGGGGAATCAACACGAAAGTGGGCCTGTTTAGGGTGCTTACAAGTGCATAAAAACCTATCTAGATGGACAACTTCAGTAAAGAAACATGTTAGGTTGGAAAAAGCTCAGGGATTGCAGAGAATTCTGTGAAATCATCACATCCCTTTCTTTGTACCCTGGATATCCTAACCTTTGCATCCTCCATATTTCATAAATCCTCATAATTGCCCGGAAAATGTTTAATATTTCAACCTCTGGTGGCGTTCGCAGGGCCTGTTTTTCAAAGGGGATGTACCTGTCATCTCTGCCTCTCTGCCTCCCTCCATCACTGTTGCCATGGTTACATAAAGAGATTCACTGTAGCTATGACACAGAAAATACTTTACTCCCAGAGGTGCCCGGGCTGTCATGGGTATAGGCTTGTTTGGAAAAGAAGAGGAGAGGAATAAATACATAGGAGGACTAGTTTAGTGATATCTTTTTTAGGTCTGGAAAAATAGACTGAATATTAAGTTTTTGGCACTTTATCGACCAGCAAAGGATTTACGATGACTTTTCGTGAAGAAACTGAAAACCTACATTAGATAACAGTGTTTTCTAATCATGTGTAACACTGAGTTACTCGTACCAGTACACTTTTTGCATTTTGTTTTCTTTTCGTAAGAGAGAAAGTAAGTAGGAAATCAAGACTGGTCATCAAACAGTCTGCAGTGGTTTTGATAACCGCTTCACTTTCAATAAAAGGGAAACCAGCTATTTTCACTTTAGGTCTGACAGGGGAACATGGAGTCCACGCCAAACTGAAAGAGGATCTCCGACTGCTGATCAGCGGCCGTGTCGGCTGTCTCTGGCACCGATCCCTTCAGGGTCAGTGCCTATCAATACAGTTGGAGTGGGTGGGGGTCTTGATCTTGTCTCCGTTTTTCTCCTCTGCTTAAAGAGGCAGAAAAACTCTCTGGCACCGGGGTTGCGGGCTGAGTGGAGCACTCAGACCACAGCTCGCTGAACAACGTGCACCCTCTGTTATTTCCTACATGCAGCACTGACACCAATAACAGGCTGAGTTCTTTAACTGGATAACTGGTGTTTGCTCCCTGCCGCGACACTTAACCCACTTGACCAGGGAAGCCGAGGCCGTGAGTAAAGACCTGGGACAGGCTTACGGGATAAAGGCGGGGCGATGGAGCATGGGAACTGTGGTCACGACATGCAGTGCGACAGACCTGCAGGATTCAGTCGGTAAAAGTAAAGACAGAAGGTACAGTCACTTTACTTTGTCAAAAACTGTTGTTGATGACAGAAATAAATCAATTTAAAGAATACAGCTGTGCACCTGTGCTTAATTAGACCTACTATGGAGAGCTTTTTACTGGTAATGAAACAGTCTCATTGAATACTTATGCCTGTATATGACCTACAAACACAAACCAGGCCATCAGGAAACGGACTAAATCTTTTACAGGTATTTTGAATGCCTTTCACCGCTGTCCCCAGGTCAGTTTCCCACCAAGGGATTTACAATATGCAGACTGAAAGACCCTTTGTTTACATTTTCATCGGCTATTTTTCACAGTAAGCTGTATGTTAGCTCTCTGCTGATCCTGTCCTGAAAAATCTCCTGCTTCTCTCTTATTAGCTACCCCCTTCCCCATCGAAATTAGCGCGTTGACGCTGGTTTTTCAGACCCGGAAAGACCTGCTTATAGATGCTGATTGTCTCTTTTCCCATTGCCAGTGGAGTATACTCCTTTCAGTCTCTTTTCTGCTGTGTCAGCATCCAACTCGGCACCGACAAATATGGAACCATGTTCAAGGGCTGCTGGGACGGAGACGGGTGGGATTTGTGGCTGAGATGACAAGGAGTCGCAGAAGTTACAGACAGAGCATAGCATGACGCCGGAAGGGGGGCGGAGATTATCGTGTCGGCACAGGTATTGTGTTCCTATCAATGCAGATCGGAGCGGAGGCTTTAATTACCCGGGTCTACTGCAGACTCATTTGACCCGGGTCTGAATGCCAATTATAGCCTTTCCCACTAAGCAAAAAAGCCGGGTGTTAGTGGGGGTTTTTGACCTGTGGGAAAGGGGCTTAAAACTGAACTGTCCACAGGGGTCTCACAAGGCTTGGAAACTACGTCACATATCATGCACACGAGTGACTGATGCCCACCTGATCACAGATGAGCTCCCACTTCTTCTCGTTGTCGTACTGCCGTAAGAGTCGCGCTTTGTCTGGAGGAAGATTCATGGAGTTCTGAAAGAGAGAGAAAAGTCAGAGTTAACTGGATGCAAATAATACCATCATACCTTCAGTCACAGTTCCAGTAAAAACTGACATCCCAGATGTTGTGTTTTATTATTGGTAAAATCCATGTGCCTTTACACTTTGTTACCAGGCGTAAAGACAGAACTGACCCTCCCCTTTTTTTCTGTCAGTATCTTAACACACCATTTCCACTCACTATATTAACATCCAAAAGCCATATTTGATAATAGTAAGCCAGGTTACTGCACTTTGATCCACAACAAGGCTCTCTCTATTTGACCACTATTCCCAAGTTGGATGGAGTAGATGACAAAAGAGTAGCATTAGCCAATGTGTGGCGTGATGGCGTAGCAAGGGAAAGGTCGACTAAAAAGTATTTAGTATTTAAGATTAGAAGCTAATCTTAAGCTAAATCTACAATTTCAACAGAAGTGAAGTGAAGTGTGATGAGAATGTATAAACAAACATACAAAAAGTGTTTGCACATGCTCTACAGCATCTTTGGTTGGGGAAGTCAAGATACAAGACGAATGCCAACCTACTTTTTACTCTATTTTTATATTTCTTGGGGTTCTTCTTCAGTAGGCGACAGTACAAATGAAAAAGGGAACATGGCTAGACATGCAAGAAGTATTTAAGGGATGCTACAGAGCAGCCTTTTTCTGGTTTAAACTGAAACCTCACATACAGAGCAATTAGAAGACATCATAAAATACTGGGGACAAAGTCCTGTTGTGTCGTAAATCAGTAAAACGAAGCCGACAAACCCTGTTTATAGGAGCACTAATTTTAGTGTAAAGAAACATGTTACAATATAATGAAGGAAATTAGATCATTAATTTTCAGGCTATATCAGCACCAACAGAATTCAAACACACATTTATTGCAGCATAACGTCATACTTTCCATTTCCTCCAACATGGTTAGCAAATGTTTAACTAATGACAATACCCAGAAATATCTGCCATGCAAAGTGCTGCAGAGGAGCAGCTGAGAAAAAGAGGTCCTTAATGAGAGCGAGGTTATAACGCTGAGGCAGAGAAGAGAAACATCTAAGCTCGGTTTCCGAGTCCATGCTTTGAATTTGAAGAACGAGGTCGACTGAGCTTGACCCCGCCACAATAAAACTGCACCAATAAACGGACCACACAATCCAGACACCGCACTGAGGGCGAGAGAGAGAGAGAGTGGGCAAGCAAGTGAAAGTAAAAGAGGACACATCCATCCCTCATTCTCCGTACTGGAATAAACAAGATTCCGGGTGATTTCCTGAGAAGTGGGTGTTGTTCAGGACACAATAATCTGACACATGTGTTTGTCAGAATAGCCCCGATCATCCAAAAGCCGGTTACACAACTCCTTTTTCTTTATCCTGTAGTCTTAAATTTGGCTCCATTTCACACGCATGATTCACTCCGCGCCCCTTGTGAATTGGAAAAGATGGAAACAGTTAACAGCACTTAATTGTCCCACCTACACCATGTGGAGAGCAGAACATCCAAACATGTCAGCAGAAATTTACAATTCAACCGTGCGACCCAGCTGGAGATTCATCAGCTTTTGCAAACATAGTATGTGTGTGTGCTCCTCCTCATAGACAGCCTTTGTATTAAAGAAGCCAAACCCGAACCATTAAGTTATAAAGGATAATACTCCTGGTTCAGAGAATATTTTTCCGCTGCTAAGAATAGAAAATTGTGGCCATCATGGACCGCTCAGCTTGGGGTTCTTTTCCTCTTTTCATTCACCGGGTTGGATCATTTATCAGCGTGCGTTCAGAGCTCAGCCTCCACTTTTCCAGCGGAGCTCACGGGGGGGGGGGAGTGAGATGAAGATGGATGAGGAAAAAGCCTGGGATGCAGCCTATTTCCATGAGCGAGTAATACCAGGATGGAGTCAGACGCTGATCGAGTAGTCTGATCGCTGAGTGGCTTCAGACTTCAGAAATATTCTTTTCTTCAATATTGAATATTATAGTTTTGTCAGTTTGTTGGTTGCTGATCTGGGACTGTGAGCGCCCGCTCCTTTGTATTTAGTTTGTTAAAAAGTGTCCAGTCTGAATCAAACAACCATTCAGGGTTAGCTTTCCACATAACTAGCCAATCACAGCGACACACGCAGAGGTTGTGTCAGTCAGGAGCTACGGCAACTTCCGGTAAATTTTCTGTAGCTCCTCTGCCGACAACGATAGAGAAGAAGCAAAGAAGAAGGATGAGCTTGGAGGAGAAAAACGCTACAAAAGCCGCTTTCGCACTGCTCAAAAACCCACTAACACTCGCTAACACCCAGCTTTTTTGCTTAATGGGAAAGGACCTGGGTCAAATGACTCTGCAGTAGACCCGGGTAATTATCGCCTCGGCTCTCATCTGCAGATGATGGGAACACAATACCCGTGTCTAATCTCATACCCTAATGTTCCGTCTGTAACTTCTGTGACTCCTCGTCATCTCAGCTACAAATTCCGCCCGTCTCCGTCCAAGCAGCGCTCGAACATCGTTCCAAATTTGTCGGTGCCGAGTTTGATAAACAGACTGAATGAGTAATAGATACAATAAAGACCTAACCACGGTAACATCTTCCCTTTTTATTAACCCTGTTTCGGGCGCGTTTGAGACGTCAGACGGTGACGCAGCAGAAAAGAGACCAAAAAGAGTATACTTCACTGGCAATGGGAACACAGACAATCGGCATCTTTAAGCAGGTTTTCCCGGGTCTAAAAATTGGGGATGGGAAAGGGGTAAAAGAGAGCCCTAAATAAAAAGAGGGATCAGACGAGTGGGAGTGCAGAGGTTGCCCTGCTCCTTGAAAGGTAACGGTAGCTCTTACAATAACAGCTAACGGTCGCACTAAGCTCCAAAAACCTAGAGGTAAAAAGGTGGTCCAGGCGAATAATCATAACTATAATGATCACTTTAATAGTATTATTAACATAGTAGTAGTATGAACATTTTGCCAACAATAAAGTGTACTTATTGGAGTAAACAGCATCTCTCCTCTCTCTCTCTCTCTCCTTGCCTCGCCTCAGTGCTGCAGAGAGACACACCACATGCAACGGCTGCGCGGCACAAGCCAGTTGCAAAATGTGCGTGCATGTTTGGTGTAGCAGAGTAATACAGAGAGGTTCATGTTGCTTACTGCCACTTTAATTTAAAAGAGTGCATCTGCAGGAGGAAATCAATATAGAGATGTAGAGAAACCTGCACATGTTGTATCTTACTAAAAACTAATGTAAAGACAAACAACAGATTTATACAAATAGGTTTACTGATGAAAACAGAACACTACTTGATATTCATCATTATGTTCTGTACCTCCCATTACTTAAAACTAAACAGACACAAATGAAGCTCAATTGATTTCCTCCACAGGTGTGCAAACAAACCTGCAAGCTAAATTGAAATCCCAATTAAAAAGTCAAATCTGCTTTTATTTAACTCTTTAATCAGTTTAAACAACTGTTATGTTTTATTTGGTACGAACAGGTTGTAGCCGAGCGTTAGCAGGAAATGACATTAGTATTCAGCAGATGCTGCCGGCTGGCTGATTGCTGCTGTGCTGACTGCAGGGAATTCAAGTCAGAGAGGCTCTATTGATTCAGACAGGCTGCTAACCAGATGACTGGAGTTAGTACCCACTTTCCTTCCCTAAACACATTAAAATACAATTTGACACCTGAGTCGGCTGTCACATTCAGTGACAGAAAGCCGCTAGCTGTCTCATTTCACACACAGGCTTTTACTTCTGTATTCACTTATTTCTGCACCTCTGCCTTGTTGTGTTTGGATATTTGAGACGTGTTGGTGGTGTAGGTGCTGGGTGAAGCTCCTTCGCTGTGGGTGCTCTGAGCGGTGGGCGTCCTGCTTGGTAAGGCTCCAACTAAAGCAAAAGAGCCACTTCTACCAGCGTTCACTTCACCCCAACGCTAATGAGCTGTGACAGGCACTCAGCGAGCCGGGGTCGGGTTACCCTATGTCTACAGTCACACTGGTTGTACGTCTGCGTTATTAATGGGGTGATGTTGAGGAGGGTGTGGCAGCCTTTCACCAACACCTGCTGGAAGACCACCCTGATAAAAACACACACCTAAATATACCTCATTGGGAAATCTGATAGTAGTTAAAGAATAATATGACCCCCAGGTTTGACCCATTTGACCAGACAAACGGTGCTAAGTCCAAAAATATCCTAGAGTACTTCACCCAAAAAGCAAAGCACGGGTGTTTCAAGGAAGGGAACCACTGATATGAAGTATGAAGATGAAGTTAACAAGCAACAAAATTCAAGAACACCTGTGCACCAAGCAGCAACAAAACATGTTTTAAACAATAATGAAGCTTGAGAAACTCCCTCCAGACGGCAACAATGTTGGGTTTAAGCGCTCCTCCAACATGTCTGGCCTCATGTCGCACTGCCAAACGAAGAAATCATCTCCAGAGCAGCTGTCCCACATCTGTCCTGAGAGTTAGTAAATTCCATCACAAACACTTGGAGGAGCTGAAGCTGTGAGATTTGGCTCAAACGCATCAGCACAGTTTCTCATTGCAAAGAACCAGCACTCTGGAGTCTGGATAGAGCTAAACAATACAACTTAAAGTCTAAATTATGACGACATAATTAGGTTAGTTGTGTCTATTTGATCAATACTTTCTCTGCCACATCAATAAGGTTTATTTTCCAGCTTTTACATTGGATAACCTCTTGTTTTGCACTCATGGCTTTCATTTGGGGACTCTATGAATGCATGGCAACCAGAAAAGACTCTATAAAATATAGATAAGCCATATCTTAAGCAAAGACTGCTTATTATCACAAAGACACCAGGTCAAACAAGGTGCTGCATATCTTAAAAGGCATGGATAAAAGCTAAAGCCTGCATGGTTTAAAGGCATTCAAAGGGCTGTGTATTGGCAAGAATGTGGCATATAATACATTTGATGGTACAGGGGTTACACTAAATGTTACATTCACCCTTCCACGCACTCATTCATACACTGTTGGCAGAGGCTGCTATGCAACGTACCAATCTCCAGTCTGGATCCAACCACTCACAATCATTCATACGCCAACGGCCTTTCGGGCGTAGCCAGCGGTTAGCCAGCAGTAGGCAAGAGTAGCCATCAACATCGGTTAGCGTCTGGCCCAAGGACACTTCAACATGAAAACTGAAGGTGCTTGGGATTGAACCGCCAACAAATTGGGAGATGGCCGATTCTTCCACTGAGCCACAGCCACCCCAAGTGAATCCTATTTCTGAATTAAACTCAGTATAAAGAACACCATGATTTAAATATCTCAGTTAAAAATGTGAGATAACGTGATATGGTAAATTATGCTGGAAAAGTAAACACCTTGTTGCTGCATTTACTAATGTTTGTCAAGCAACGGCAACCCAGTTCGTCATGGGAGATGCCCTGAAGAGATATTTCACATCGCTCCAGCCACAGCAGAGCACATCAGAGGACTGTGTGTCCAGTTCAGCATCTGAAATGATTCTCGGGTGACTCAGAGAATGAAAAAGAACAATAAGAATGGTCACACAGCCCACCCATCAGTGTGGACTGTTGAGGTTTGGATCCCAGGTCAGGGCGGTTACCTTCTGCTTTGAGCTCAACTTTCACCGTTGCTACTGAAACCAAAATACGTCAATGTTTCACCAACATCAGGACACACGGCTTAGAAACCTTGACTGAACTTATTAGTGTCCACGTATCCTCTCATTAGGCAGCTTGAGTCACAAAAAGAGTAAAAATAGACAACTGGCTTTAAGCTCGCCAACCACCCACCACCTTCCAGGAGGTCTGCGGAGGCACAGCTGGCTACAAAAGCAAACACAGGTTCCACATGAAGGGCCTGCTTTAGTTTCTGTTGCTGTGGGAAAACGAAGACTTTGTTAACAAACCTGAGAAGCTGACCATTTGAACGGGAATGAGTTTAAAATAGAATCAACAGAATCCTCGGTGTGACCGCTGGATCGTCAAGAGCCTGTATCATCCCTTTGCCTCACGTCTACAACGTGGAAAATGAGTACAACGGCATATTTAAAGGTTTGTTGGTTAAGTTACTGTGGTCCAAATTTATTGCAAAAGTCTTAAACAAGGTGAAATATCATCTAAACACACTGCCTGGATCAGCCATTTTCTCTTTCACCTTCTGGCTGATAAAAAAATTTAAGTTTTGGACGCTGCTTTTTCAGCCCGCAATAGTACACACAAAGAATGTCGCCTTATTTCTTCTTCCCCTCAGATCAGAAGAGGCCCTCTCACAAGAAACAATGGACAAATTCACCGTTGTTTGTTCTTCTGTATTTACGCGACAGGAGTAGAGATAGACCGATATGGTTTTTTCAGGGCCGATACCGATACCGATTATAAGTAGTCAAGGAGACGGATAACCGATATTTCAAGCCAATATTCCTTTGCAGTACAAGTGAAAATATTGGCGTAAAAATTTTGAATAATACAAACTCCAACACTTAACTTTGTTTAAATGCCTTTAAGCCTATGCATCAGAGCCAAAATAACCCAGTTTTAAATTGATCTCTTATCGGCCGTCGGATAAAAAAAAAAAAAAAAAAAAAAAAGTGTCAAAATGCAGAATATCGGCGCCGATAATCGGTCTATCCCTAGACAGGAGCCAGATCTGTGTCATAGCATCGCTCCGGAAAGGGGGCGGAGATTAGCTTGCCGATAATTACCCAGGTCTACTGCAGAGTCATTTGACCCGGGTCTGAATGCCGATTGTAGCCTTTCCCACTAAGCAAAAAAGCCGGGTGTTAGCAGGTTTTTTGACAAGTGGGAAAGCGGCTTGACACTATCCACCGTCTACTCTCTCAATAAAGGCATAAAAAGGCCAAGTAAGTATTATTCTGGCTGCCTTGTGTCTTCTGTTTACATCATCAGAAAACCACACTAAACATGTATGAACTGCTCCAGGAATCCAACTGTAGTAGTCAAAGTGGGCTGTGGTCTCTAATCCCCTGGAAAAAAAACTATGATACGATAGCTGTGCATTAACTGATGCTCCACATCCTGGCATCACTTCACTCTGAGTGTTGTCTCTAAGTGCTCTGCTACTTATAAGCAATTGATGCTGGAGTGCTCTCAATAGAATACAAGTAGGAAAGTTAGAAGTTATGGAGAGAGGAGTAAAGTGACAGTAAATGTGACGCTGTCCTAAAAACCAACCTGCTATTAGATGAAACTTTCTATAAGATAAAGTGACTGAAACATGGACATATTATTCACACTCAAAAGAGACTAAAATTGGGGAGTGTGCAGAGCAGCCTCCCCTCACGTATCTTTTCGGGCAGGGACTGATCCGTCCGTGGGGACTCGGCCTGTAATGTGTTCGCGAGACACACCCACACTCTCCTCTTTCTTCCGTCTCCACCTTTTTTCCTGCTAATGCACCACAACCACAAACAACTCCCATCATTCAGCGCAGGCGGTGTTGGATACTAATCATCAAAACAGCTCTTATAAGCACCATGACAGACACAATGTAACTAATGACCTCAACAGATTGCATCTCTTTCTGTTGTAAACACCCAGTTTGCATCATACAGAGCAATGTTCCGACCTCTGAGTTATTACTGTGCTTTAAAACCACTGGCTGTCTTTTTATATGAGTGTTACAAACCCCACACTACATGCCACAACAAGAAGAGCTCTGACTACATCAATTATTGACGACTAGTCGCAACAAATACTTTTAAAGTTGCTCAATACTCCGGAAATGAGGGGATGATGAGATGTTCTCGCCCTGTACTTGCTTCACTCGCGGCGTAGTTTTTTAAGGCTTTTACGCCGTTATAATGAAGTTGTAGGAGGTTGTGAAAAGAAAACAACTCCCCAGGTGTACAAATATGTGACAGACTGCACAACTTTCTGATTTTCCCCGCAGGGAAGTGAAGAAGCCTGCAGCTCAGACATATAAAATCACAATCTGTCACATTCATAGCGGAGGAATTGAGCCGTAAAGGGAGAAAGGAGTGGGTCGACCCCGAGGCATGCGCCATTCAAACCGAGCTGTCCTCCCCTCATTAGCGCCACGTGGATCTGTAATCCCTGGCGTTCTGTGAGGGCACAGGTGTCCCCTGTCTGTCCCCAGATTAGCTTTGTAATCCCCGGGACCCCCTGCTCCGGCTCAGCAGCCTCCTCCATCGAGACAGTGGAGTTTCATGTTTGCGAAGCTGCTCGCTGGAATGTCTCTGGACCAAATGGTGAGTTCAAATGTTTGAGCGTGGCCTCTCATTTTCCCCCCTTTTACAAGCACATTCCAATGAAATTCCATTCACTTAGCTCAGCGTGGTGCCCGTGTTATCTTACTGTATTTCAACCAACATCACATCCACCAACAGCGACGTCCATAGAGTGCAGCAGCTGCAAGAGGGAGGAGCCAAATTAAACTCTTCCTCTGCAAAATATAACACATTAATCTGTTCATCTTTTGCAGGACAAAAAGGCTGGTGCAAAGTTTACATTGTGGGAAATATCACGTTGGCTCGATACAGGAGGCTTTCATCCAAATACCGGAAACATTATGGAGACGCTTCGGAGCAGCAGGAAGTTGTCCAAATAAAACAAGTGATGCACGAACACAGAGGAGTTCCAGCCGGGCCAGATGTTGCGAGGTTGCGAAAGTGTCCGTACTGAGGTGGAGTCCATGTTCTTGTTGAAGTGAACAAAGCATCAGGAAAGCTTATCTGCAAGACAAACAAGGGCTCGCAGGACTGTAGCGCCATACAGTAAAATCATTGAAATGTGTGAGGTAAAAGTTTCTTAAGACAACGCCTGCATATAAAGTTTTGGTACTTTATTTGAGTGGGTGGCCGTGGGATGAACGTGAGATCACAAAAAAGGAGGCTGACTAATTAACTGATGCTGCTAAGTATAATCCTGCAGAGCTTTTAATCTGTCTTCTATTAACTACATCATCCCAGCACACTCATCTGCAAAGTTGCAGTATAAAGTATGTCTGCAAGTTTTAATGACTTCAATGTCATTACTCTCCACTTCTCAGAGATAAATTGATCCTTCTCTGCATCTGTTTCTGGTCATCTTCTTTTTGACCGAGCGTAGAATTAAACAACAAATAAAGTCTGATTGATTCCAGCCTCATCCTGCTGGAATCGTTCCTGTGATGCAATATGTCGACACCTCCTCCTGCACTGAGGCCGCAACCGAGAGACGGTCACTTTTAATCATTGCCCCTGAATGGAGGTGCACAATAAGACGCTCAGTCACTTCATTTAACGAGATGATTGATGCACTGTGAACTGAGTTTTACTGGAAATAAATACCCCTGTCTGCTGTGTTTGTACGTGGGGGGTCCAGAGAGAGAGACAGAGGGGCACGTCTTCTGTCCAATAAAGCCTGAAACAACAGACTGCTGCATTGTCTTTGGTCTGTGATGGGGCCTATATCAAACTCTGGCAAAGAGCGCTGACGGACATTCATATGCAACAGGACCTCCCATCCGGCTCTGCAGATGTTAATTCTGGCAAGTCGTTACCCGACAGAACCTGCCTTTTTGACTCTGGAAGCTTCAAAAGCAGCATATGTCCCAAGAAAACACTCGCGCAAAAAGCAAGGCTACATTAAAGTAAACTGTAATTCAGGACAAGTATGTTTTGAGGATGTGGTGTTAAACTGCGTGTTACAACTCCGTCTGCACACTTTGACATTTGGAGCCAAGAACACTGTGCATATTGTGCAAGCGTGTAAAAAGTCAAAAGATGGACGCCATGTGCTAAATACTCCAAAATGTCAGCTGATAGAGCATGAGTCCTCGCCTCAAAGATCCGCTTTATTCACTTCCAAAAAGCTGCATAATGGGGTTAAATGAGCCAACAGTTGAGATCATTATAATGACTCTGCAAGTCAGCCTTAAATCAAACTGTTGAACTCAGTAAATCTCAAGGCCTGAAAGAGATTCATAACAATATCAATGCCACAAGATAAAGCCGACCCTGACGCCACAACACAGCGGCAATTTGTCACGCTGACACCGACATTTGAAGGCTTTAGTGTTCTGTGTGTAAGATAAAGCTCAACACAGTGAACATCGACTAATTCTGAACAGTTAATAACAAAAACACCCACCATTGTGCGGCACTCTGGCCGAGCGATTTCGCTTCGAAAAGCGCAGCTGCCACCTTGGAGTCCGGACAGATTCTCCTCAGAGCAATGACTCTCCGGGTCTTTTGTGTGGCCCCTGTTGGACAACACTGGCGACTTTTTGTGACCAACAAGAAAGGACCGGGCCGGCCTTTTCCAGGCTGCATCATTTTACACCTGCTTCTTACGCAGGAAGACCTACAGCGACGATACTCAAGGCCAAGCACCAGGCTGCATTCAAGACTAAACCCCTGAATCCTGAGTGACGTCAAAAAGCTGCCAGGGAAGGTTCTTTCAGGAAAACTGTTTCTATTATCGCTTGAGTTTGTTGCAACAATTCAAAAAACATTTTAAGTCAACATCCTTTTGCTTGATCAGAACTCTCAGCCCTCTCTGCCACCCACGCAGCAGTGCAGAAAACCCAAACAACCCCGAACGTGCGGGTGTCAAAACTGAGCTGAGAGCAACAATACTGATTGAAGCCCCAGTGGTTTCAGCTCAGCGGAGTCTGCACAAAGCCAACAGACCTGTTCCCACATAATCAGCTGACCCTCTGCCAGCCAGGCAAGATGCCTCCAGGCTCCGCTTTGGGGTTTTGAGCAGCACATTATCGCTCGACGCCGCAGCGCCTCACATCCTCCCTCTGGAGAGGCTGCAAAAAAGCGGGCACACTGGCTGCCGGATCTCATCGCTCCCCGAGCTTTTCATGCTCAGCTCTGTTACGGCTAATTGGTGGGTGAGCGTCCCGGGGCTCCGACTCAGCAGAAACTCACATGCATGTGCGCACAAACGCACACACACACATATTTGGGAATGTGTGGTGGCCTCTCGCACACTGCCGGGTCTGGGTCCAGTGCCAGGCTCCGTCTTGGGCTCTCCACAGAATAAAGAGCAGCTCTGTTCAGCGGGCCGGCCGCACGGGATTCAGCCACTGTTCACCCTCTGCTCCTCAGACAATGCCCATTGTGCTGCTTTTTAATGAAGAAGAGTCGACGTGGAAAAACTTAGTCACTTCCTGGGTCCCATATAGTAACGTAGGAGATGAATCACAAGCTAACAGACAGTCTGTTTCTATGAAAGCGTGTGCATCTCTTTTTGCCACCCATTTCATTTGACTCGCTATAGTGATATTTACTTGTTGTGGCTAATTCTATCCTAGCAAAGACTTCACAGTACACACCCAGCAGACAGGAAGCAACATAAGCATCTTTGGAGTTAATTTTCTGATCACCTGACAAAGTCTCTCTCCTCTTGTAGCTCTGTTTTGGTTTCCTCCAACTCCAGAGAACAAGAGTGTTTCATAGATAGATGTTCACAAGCTAGGCACCAGCCTTATCAGTGTTTGATGCTGGTCAAGTATAATACAGTAGGATAATCAGAACATTTTAAGGCTGTCGGCCACTACTAAAAACAATGCTGATAAGAGAGAACCAAAACATTAAAGGAGCAGTTCACCCCTGGAAAAAGCCACTGTCAGTCAAAGCTGGTTTTCTCTGTAATCGATAGAAGCAATAATATTTTAAATTGGCTGTGGAGAAAGTTTTACAAACAGCTCGTGGTTTCACCCATTCTACATTCCTACAACACCCAGCGTGCATTGCGTCCCTCCCTCTGAAAGTAACGGCCCAGGGACAGACGCATGATAGCACTGAGGTGGAACTGGCCCTTTAAAGTTGTGGACCATTAAACCACGTAAACAGGCTAAAAGTCGACTGCAGCCAAGTGATATTCCTCAGTTGATTCATCAATACAAGAGAAACATTACAGCCTTTTGGTCCATTGTTTATATGAAAATGTTGCTTTAAATACTTATTAAATCTTCAGTTTGAAGTTCACCCAAATACTTCAAGGAATGGGTACAGGGAAAAAGCACAACTAGCTTGGACCTGTCAATGTAACAAATAAGCTTTCAGTTGAACATGAAGGCTGCTCATGTGATTAATCTGGGGAGTAGATTTCAGATGCAGGGCCCCAGCACAAATAACAGCAGCTCGGGGTGCTTCAGCAGCCTTCAAACAAAGCAGCTTAGATGTAATCTGTGCAGACTATTGAGAAGAGCAGCTACAACCACAGCTAAGCCTATAGTCCCCCATATGGCATTTAAACGAGTACGGGCTGTAAACTTCTCGGCCTCCCTGACAGCAGTCGTGATATTCGGCTAACGCTACGGCCCGGAGATTGAAGTGGATGCTACTCTGGATGTGGGCACAATCTAATTTGATGTCAACTCTGTGGTTAGCTGAGGCAGAGGAGCAGACATGAGGCTGAATTCCTGTAACACAGAGTCATTTTCCTGTGGTCCTCATACAGTACATGGGACTCAGATGTGATTGCAGTCGTTTCACATGCTTTCAGCCGGTATGCACTTAGACCAAGAGGAAAAATTGCCGCTTTGAAGCATTGCTTATACCCTCTAATGGTTGGCTAAATGACAGTGTTGGATTGATTATGCAATAAGAGCAGATTAAACTGATCTAACATGATGTTGATATGGCCAGCGATAAAGTAGTGGGATGTTAGTGTTGTGCTCTGCAGAGTAAACATAGCTTCTTCATGTCGACTCTTTGCTCCAATACTATAGCAACCACAGGAGAGGTGAAGGCACACATGCTACCCAGAGTCCTGGACGCATTACAGGAAAACATTAGCCCTTAAATCATTATGAACAGTAACAATTAGGAGATAAAAAGCAAAGAGCCGGCCTTAAATACTCAGCAAACCATTTACCGAAAATCTCCTGAAATTGCATCTTACACCTGCAAGGAAATCTACCCCACTTTATCATGTTAAACAATGAACATTTGGCTTTTACTCCACCTCACTTCACGGCCAAGGTCACATGTGAATTAGCCTCTCTTATCACGACCGAGGCCTTGCATTACAATTAGCCTCAGACTGTTTCTAAGATCGGCTCCAGGCTCCAGGGATTCACGAGACAGACTTCAATGGGAGCTTTTCATTTCGGAGAAAATGTCGACTCAGCCGGCAGGAAACCAGAAAGTGGCACTATAATAGTACGTAGCCTGATAACTGTTTGTGACTGGGGAAAATGAGTCAGTTACTGACTGGAAGTACTGATATGCATGCTGGCAAATGCTGGTTTGACACCACACACAAGCTTATCCAAGCACTTTTATTTGTATTTTATACGCAAACTTTAAACTGTGAAACCGACATTAAAATAAAACTCTAGCCTGTGTAAAAAGCACTTCCTACTGGGCACTTCTGTTTACTGTTTTTAGGCGACTGACAGCAAGCAGATGAATAAAGTGTATCTGTGTGTGTATTAAAAATCGTGAAGATTTGATAAAAAGTACCAATACCAGATTCTTCATTGAGTTTTTTTAACGTTTCATGTTTATGGGAATAAAACGTCTGATGAATTCTGGGTGCAAAACATAATGGCTTCTTTTATAGGGAACAAACAGACCCAATACCTCTAACTGTGACTGTGACTAGCAGAGCCTGACAGATACTGGATTTTTCGGGCCGATGCCAATTCAAAAAAATTCTGATATTGATATATCGACTGATATACAAAAAAAGAGATGGGCACTCTGCCAGCGATAAGGACGGTCATCATTTCCCATCATGCCTCAGTGCTGACTGAGTAGTTTGTTAAGTTGTGTCTGTTCAGAACATATGTTCTGCATATGGCATATGTTGGTAATTGTAATTTTTGTGCTGGTTTATAGTTGTAACCGCGAGTGAGGTGGCTGTTACATATATTGACTCCAGCTGTATTTTGTATATGGAGCTATGGGTCTTATTGTAAATAGACATAGTGACACTGTCTTACGCTTGTCCAGGCTACTTTTTTATGTTTTATATTCTGCAAGAGTTCGTTTATTAATATCAGAGTATATTGGAGGATATATTTGCAATTATCAATATATCTGCGATCCGATTTTATCGGCCAGTAAAATCGTCTGACCAATGAATCAGTCGGGCTCTAGTGATGAGTACACAAAAACTGTAAATTGGGATGGTTTAAGACACATCAACACTTTGGGTAGTGACTAAAATGAGTAGTAATGAATACTTTTATTTACCAAACATTTTTATTGAAAACACTGTAAGGTTTTTTCTGATCAGAAATAGGGGAAAAATTTGGCTTTTTTTAAACTGAAAAAAAGGAAGGCGCGTCGGCTTACACAATCGACAAAAGCCCTGGGACTATTAGGCTCTATGTAAAACCCTACAAGCAGCAGCATTTACACTGTATATTATGATACTCCTAAACTTGTAGAGCTGGTAATCTTATACGCTTCTTACAATGGGCTTTATTTTGTATGTGTGCTGCTTACACACGTGCGGTCTGCTCAGATGATGGAGGTCATGAGGCGACATATGAAAGGAGGCCTTCTGCATCACACAGCATGGAGCCAAAATTCAAATACGGCCTGTCCTTGATCAGAAATTCAAGGGTTTAGCGAGGTGAGTGCTTGAATGTGGTCGCACACAGCACAAGCATTTAATCCAAACGGCTCCCTGCTGTGATCCTGGGCCGGCCTGTTGATCAAACCTATTAGGAGTGGCAGGTAAACAGTCCTGCTGCGATTCCAGCAGTTCAAAGAATGCAACTTTTTAGCTTAAATAAGTGATAAAAGGAACAAACCAGCCAAACAGATGAATCAAAATTGGTGGGTGTTAATGTGGAAAAATAAAGCTGATAAAAGAGTAGGTAAAAGAACCGCTGATCAGCAGCCAAGTACACTTAAATCCAAATTCATCAGCGCTGAATAGCACTCATATGTTGTGACACAAAGCACGCTGAGAGGCTGTGACGAGGTATCATCCTAATCATCTGCTATTCAAACTCAAGTGAGGTCATCAGAGTCACACAGTGCCACTCGCTCCGGCAATCAATGGAGCCAACAGCCATCAGGCACGGCTGGGACACATTAGAGTTTAAATGGCAGTAAATAACAGTAAATGCAGTGATTATGGTGCTAAATTCCTCTAATGCTGGAGGGCTTCCATCCCTGCAAGAGCTGAGGCATCATGCTGGCAGCAGGCAGGAGGGAGGGAGGGAGGGAGGGAGGGGGGGAGTTCCTGACATGCTACGAGGATCAGCTTTTCTGACAGCCAGCCGAAGAAATCCTCAAGTTACACAGGTAGATTTGTGTTTTTCTTTCTGCAAAGCATGAGGATTAGCTTTGTAAACCACCGTTATGGATCCTAATGATTTTCTCCTCCCTGACGTTGCAACTCAGAGTGTTTGTGAGCCCACATGTAAGAGGGGAGACCTCTCAGTAGGTGACTCTAAAAGCAGACGTGATCCATCCATCTGCGGTGTGACGTCAAAACCTCTCGAACCTCCAAGTCTGCTGCCGCCAGAGCACGATGGGAATCATCAGCCAAACAAGAATCACATCACAACGCTACGACACACATTAATGTGATTGATTGGACTTCAAACTCAGCTTGATCCACTTTTCGTAATGGGCTTACAGGCTAAACAAAACTGTGCCACTAACATTAACACAAAAAGCTCTTTTAAAAGGGATAAAAAGACATATTAAACCTTTCCCCTTCATCTTAAAGACAGTTTTATGATCACACAGTTGTAAGAAGTTGCTTCCTTGCTCCAGTCAAATTCATTCAGCTGAGCGGTTAATGTTTATGAGAGCAGTAGGCCAGGCGACAATCACGTTTGACCCACATTTTGCCAGTTCTCAAATTTCACCATCGCTCCACTGTTGTTCTACTCGGGCTGCTATTCATCGACTGGGGAGCTGCTTTGTACTGGAAACACTCCTCATCAGCAAAAAAGTTAGTTCAAAATCTTGGCCTGAAATAGTTCTTTAGAACACAGGAGAAGATGGCGAATGATGCTTTAGCACCAAAGTCCAGTCAAATTTTCATCAATTTAAACACTTTTCCTCCTAATGTATATCTCCATCATTCAACGTCTTCCCTCCCAAATACTTCATACACATACTTTCTTTTTAAACACTATTTAACAACCTGTTAGTGCTTTAAAATCTCAAGGATCTTTTCAACAACAACAGGAATGTTCAGCCTTCACTCCCAGGTAACATAATTGTTGACAGACGCTGTTGACGCTTTTGTTGACAGATGTTTCAAAGGACCTGGCATGCTGGGCACTTAGTTTCAGTAGTCCTGAGCCAGCGTCTGGACTCATAAAGTTGGGAAAAGAGTGTCATAAAAGCAGTAATTTGACTGCAGGTGTCTCATGTGACTAGACTTGGAATTTTACAGAAGCTATACTGTACTTATGTTATCTTGTATTTGTGGTCCAGAGAGCCAGAATTATTAGTCAGATGAGTTTTGACATGGTATGGCAAATATCTGTAACGCTGATGGAGATTTTCAGGTCAGAATATTTGTATAGTCCAAAAAATGTTTGTTTTAAGAGGATTTAATATGTGAACAGACCTGCTACAACTCTTTACAACTAAAGAAAATGCTGCCTAACATTCAAATGTGCATTCAAGCGAAGCAACAGATGCAAAACTCTAGCACGTTTATAGTCAGAATACTCCTTTTTTCCTCAACAACAAAGGACAGGCAGGCGTGCTGGACAAACAGGGGTCCAACCTACACACAGCTGTCCCGTCCCAGGACACTGAAGCATGGAGGGGAAACAAAGACACACAGATGAAAACGTTTCTTACCAAAACGGTTGCAAATCTCTCCTCCAGTTCACCTGGCTCGGGCATGGGCAGTTTCAGAGGCATGTTGTGTCCTCTGAAATCAGTGTGCTGGTCCATGCTCCCTGCGTTCCCCATGTTGCCTCTTTGACCAACTTTTTTCTCCCCCTTTCTTCCACTTCTTCTTCTTCTTCTTCCACTTGATAAAAAGGCGTAAAAAAGGGGAAAGTATCCGCACGTCCTTTGGTTTTGGTTTCCCTCCTCTTCTTAAAAGCTTCTTCTTCTGGTCACTTCTTCTTCAACGTAGAGCACATGTGAGGGAGGAAGGTTGATAATGCGACGGGTCCGAGCAGAGCAGCAGGAGTTGTGGAGCCCCTTGTGAGGCATTTTCACGGCACAAAAAGACGAGACCTGGAAACTTGACTGTATCCACACGGACCTTTCCTCGCTGTTATCCGTATCTTGCACAATTTCGGCTCCACTCCCAGTCGGTAGTAATGACGACGAGCATGATTCACGCGCACTGCAATCCCCCTCGTCTGCTGTGAGTATAGTGTGAGTGGAGCTGGCTTCACTAATCCCTCCGCTAGCTGCTGACCAGCTAGTTAAGGAGGAAGAGGAGGAGGGGGTCCACACTCACACACACTCACAGCACACACACCGTGGCTGCACACACTCTCATCCCTGCCTACAATGAGCCCTTTGAGGGGAAAGCCTCCCACTTCTTCTTCTTCTTCTTCTTGGGGCGTAGCTCCCAAAGCCGTAGCCAAGGAGATGATATTTTCTGTGTTGCATTGTGGTACTTTGAGTCCACTGTGAAAGGCAAAAACTTGGGTCCATGGCGACCCCCCCTCCCCCTTTTTAGACATGATTACAAGGGCTCTATGAAGGCATTTCATCATGTATGTTTTGCCTCCATTTAGTGGTTAAACTATTGATTTATTCAACATAGGACCAACCCATCCCAAAGTAATATCCTACTCAATTACTTAACTTTAACATGTTGGGGAAAAAATTAACCATCATCATAAGTCATGAAGTCCTGTGTGTAACAAGTCAAAAGTTTTCCTGTGAGAGAGTTATGACTAATTCACCTAACCCTACTCGAGGATTGTGTCAGCAGCGGGGAAACACTCACACGTGAGCACTATCACATCTTTGAGGCTATAAACAAGCCACTGCAGTCAATGCAATACCGCAATGATTAACTCATTATGCAGCTTTAACACCAGATATTTGGACTTCCCATAGAATGTAAATCACAGGTGCAACTAATGACATTAATTATCTCTCCTTTCAGTATTGAACCTTGGAACTGGCATACCTAAATGCAACGCATCTCGTTAGGGTCATTATTGGCTACACCTGTGTTTGACGTGAAAATTACTGGTAATCTGCATCTAAAAGCCTGCCTTGTAAATAATGTTACATGTGATTTAAAACAGCATTATTGCAAACCAAAGCATCTTATATCTTTTCTGTCTATCTGTTATTTTTTTGTGGCAGTCTGGATAATGTGAATGTATTAAAGCTAAAGTGTGGGTATTGCTGCCCTAGTTCTAGGTTTGTTTATTTTAAGAGGGCTCGGTGAAATGCTTTTATTGGATCTATTTCATTTCACTGCTGTCATTTCACAGGCTTTAAACTTTTTCTGTGCCCAACTCTCTAACATTTCTTTTCGGTCAAGGTCCTTGGGACAAAACCTTTAGCAAGACTAGACACATTTTTTTGGCCTGATTAAATCCAGATTCATTGTCCAGATAATTGGGCCTTTTCTTTCCAAGAAAAAAAAGGTAATCAAGGGTGTAAATACAACAACAAATGAAGGCTGAATTCCACTTATCTGCTTCAGTTCAGGGTCCTGTTATTATGCATACCTGCTTACTGTTTCAGTCACAGTTTACGGGGACACTTAAATAGGACAGAGCCACCATTAATGTAACACTGTGCTTTTCCTACTTCAGTCAAATTATATGTTGGAAATTGGTCAAAGTTATCCAAAACCTCAGCGCACTCCCTCCAATTCATTTGTTTGCTCGTGGCCTGAAGCAAAACTCATGAATTATCGTACAACTACAAGTTTATAACAACACAGTCACTGACATGTTTATTCCCTCCTCCAGACCTCAACATGCAATGGGATGAAATCTGATCTGCTGACAGGGTGGAGACCTCATTACGCACACGAGGGTGACATCAGCATACAGCCCTCTGGAGACCATCCAGAGGTTCTCCAGATGCACAGTGGTTTCATTCAGGGTGCTGGAGCCATTCAGCAGGAGGAGGGTGTCACATCTGAGGTCGCTGGCTGGACACAGTGAGGATGCGAAACACAGCTGACTGACCTCATGCGATCATTATGAGTTCCAAGTTAAGTTGATTTGCTGTTTCAGGAGGCTGTGTTGTGTAGTTTATGTATTGTGTGGACTACAGGCTTATCCACTTTCTGGATTTGGAGGCTGACTATTCTGGTGTTCTTTAAAACTGGTGACACATCAAGAATGCTGCTACAGCTGTGAAGGAGGAAGCTTAAAGACCAGAATTAAGAAACAAATGCATAAAGGTCAAAGGTTAGAGTTCAAATTAAAAGACAAATTATGGTTTTAAACAAGAAAAGTTCTAATATTGAACACTGTAACCATGATGAACTAAATAAGTCATGTTTAAGCTTTGAGTGCATATATTTTTTTCAGCAAATGATTGGTGACAGACTGTTTATGGTGCTTATTTTATGCTTATTTTATGCATGGGACATGTAATGTAGGAGTTTTCCTTCTGACCACCTGTGTTTTTTGCAACACATGTAGAACTTTTTACAGATTACAGCCTACACTAGAGGAAACTGCACTTTGAAGACCAAGGATTTCAGGAGCACAAATGAGCAGGTGGGTCCTTATAGCAGCTCTTTCCTCACCTATGTGAGGAAAGAAGGGCACCTACCTACCACCTACCTGTGTTAATGTGTACTGTATTTTTATGCTGGATTATCACACAGTCCCTTGTTTGCTGTGTAGTAATCAGATTAAACAAAAATAGTTTCTCAAATACACATTACACAAGATTAACGCCGATTGTGAACGACTGCCTTCAAGACCAAGCTTTGGGATGATGTAATAAACAATGACCAACCTGAAGGCCCACATACTATTAGTTTAAAATGTGCTAGAATTGTTAGAATGGCAAGTGAGCTTTTAATAAAAAAACAATGAAAACAGACAGTGAAACTGGGACTTTTGGGGCCTCTAGGGTTCTTGTGGCCCGGGGCAGTTGCATGCATTGCCTGGTTGGCAATCTTGACTATTAAATGAAGGCTTTATGGTATCATGTCTTTCATACACAGAAGCCTAGTAATGACTCTTAATGAACATATGTTTCTTATGTGAACATAATAATTCTTATTTATTCTAAATACATGTAAGTGACTGTTCAGTTGGACTCAATAAAATGCATATGATCTTGTCAAAACAGCAGACAAATGGAACTCCCTTTACACTGACAGCAGAGCAGTACAAGGCACAAACTGGACAATGAATGTAAAACAATAACAGTAATACAAAGTGTCTCCATTAACTGCAGTGAGAAAACAATAGGGGATATGCGCTGCCTTACATGCGTCCCTGACGCAGCTGATGCTGACTCACTGCACAACATAAAACAGTGATGGGTTGACGGGACTGTTGTTACAGTTAATATCTGTGTTTCTTTACAGAATGTGGGTTATGTATTGCAGACTGTATACAGAAGCAGGATGTTTTTTTAACTAAAGGGTCCGATACATTTTGTAGATTTCTAGCTAGATAGAGTATTTTATTAATCCCTGAGGGGAAATTAATAATTAGGCATGTTGCATTATTGCAGCCGTGTCTCTTATCAGCAGGCCTCACAGTCAGCCAGTCCTCTCAGATGATTCAAGAAAATGGCACCAGGAAGACAAAATGAAACAAACTTTTGATGTAATAAATATTTCCGTAGTGTAATTGTTGCAGCAGCTTGTATTTCATCAAACACAACATATGGTCTTCCGAGAGACTGTGCATTAGGCACAGGAAGTTTTGATGTATGGGGTGTGGGGGTGTGTGTGTGGGGGGGCACCTTGCAGCTGCATCTCACAGGGATCTGGGGGAAATATACGAGAGCCTTCAGATATCTCTACGAGGAAATATAAAATGCAAAGGGGATGCCAAAATTAAAGGCAGCACAATCACACCAGTGTGTGAGGAGGCTCGCAGGGAGTTCACTTGGCTGCACAGTTTAGTAACATCTGTTAAATCAAGTCCTCTTAAATAAGAGAGGACTCGTAGAGTTATGTCCTTTATGGAGCAACAACTGCGTCTTTGTGTTTTAATTTAAGGGATTCTTTAGCGACTCTTCAGTTATTCTATGAATCTTAAGAACAACAATGCCCCCTTATGTATGCAAAGTGAATTACCATCTCTGGATCTTATATATCTATATTACAAGATGATAATGATCTTCTCTGCAGTAGATACTGAGGAAATACCACAATAAAACAATAACTGCTGCACGTTCATTTGTAGCAAGATGTGACTATTGGGAAACAACTGCCCTAGGTTGTGTAATGCAAGATTAATTTAAACAGCAGCACACAAAGTGAAGGTAATGTGTAACTCAAGAGGTTGAGTATCAAACTATATTTATTGTATACAGTATTGGGACAACAAATAATGTACAAATTAAAAAGAAATTGAAATATCTGCATTGAATGCTAATTTTTCAGATGAAGGTGGACATTCCTACCAACACACGAATCAAACTAAATATGTGATAATGTTTGGATAGATATTGGACAAATGTATTTAAAATTGGCAACACCGCTACAGGTTAAATATTAGTTTTACACTGACTGAAATATAGAAAATCTTAGATGAAACACTAAATGTGCGACTGGTGAGGTTAAACTTTTATTCTAAAAGGTCATGAAAAGGTGGGGAGACAATCAGTTTACATATCAGTCAAATTGTTCTCCTGCTGCACAACAAAGACCCAAAACATCTGATGCAGTCACAGAAACCAATTACATGTATAATTTTATTTAATTAACCAAACCCTTTTTATAAAAGAACACTGTTCTTGTAGCTTTTTGGTCCAGATATGAAACCGTACTTTATTTACCATTCAGTCAAATCCGCTTCAGGGTGTTGAGGTAAACCATCCATGTGGATCTTTCTCGGCACAAGCACACATTTTTCTAAGCAAATGTTCAAGATAAAGCGAGCAGGGATACATGAAATTATCTTTAATGTTCCTTAGAAGAAAAAAGAAGAGACTACTAAAAGTTTGATACACAAGAAATATGTCATAACAACCATCTTTGTATGGAGAGACAGCACAGACTGCCATCCAGCAGATCCCCCCAATTAACAAGTTTATGAATTAAAAACAGTTGAGCGCATCCTGAATCTGAATGTTTACAACAATGTGGAAAACTTAAACAAAAAGGAAAAAAAAGTTTTGGCATGTAGTTCAGCTTATGGTTTATGAGACATGCAGGAGGTCATCTCAACATCAAAAGAACGTAGAGGTTTTCTTCTTCATTACGAGCCGTATCTGATCTGAGACGTGTCCCTGCCTTGGACAATTTCAAATCATCCTTTCATGTGAATGAAACATTAAAAAAAGAAATTACCCTGCATCTCAAAGTTAGGATTTAGCCCCAAATAGATAAACCTCTACCTTCTTTTTCTGCTGGGAACAGCCCGACATTTAAGCCAAGCACAGTGAGGGGGAAAAAAGAAAAAAAAGGTAAAAACAGAATTAAACAAATACAACATGAAAATAATAGTGTGGATGTTCTTCCCAGAGTAGAGTCCACGTCGCATTTAAGAAAAGACTCCTCCTGTCTGTTGTTGAAATACATCAATAGTGTCCTCATCCTCCATCTCCAGCTGTAATAACAAGAATAAAATACATTCATTAATCATAAAAGAACATAGAAGTTACTTCTTAGTACTGATGCAGTGGGTTATGATTACTTATAATTTGATTATTGCTTATGTGTTAGAATATTTCCTCCATTGAACAAACTACATGACTGACCAAATGAGTGATCACTGCAATTGGACCAAGTAGTAAGGATGGTTTAAGAATGCTAAGCCTCACTTCCCTCTCTAAAAAGTCGAACACAATTGAGACATTGCTGATATTAATAATTCGTAATTCAATGCGTATAAATATCAAAAACCGCATGCAGCAAATTGTAATGTTGTTTTATACTATATTAAATAGGAAAACACTATGTTGACATGGGAGGATTCATTCTTAATTCCTGAAGGCTACATCCATTTAGTGACTGTATAAGTTAAGAAGTTATACTGGTAAGTACTGGCTACTAAATAATGTACACTTTACTAACAATCATGCTAAAATCAAGCTTTTAAAATAATTGATCAATTAAGATTGGAGTTTTGAACATACACGCAATAGGACCATGGTGAATCCAATTCATCGGACTTCAGATTATAACAACACTTTAAAACAGTAAGTTGTGAGGACAGAAATATAAATCAATTTTAATGAAAACCTGCAGGACAGACCTTAAAAAGAACACACTGAATAAAAATAAATGCAATAAGTCACCTTCACGACATGAATGATTGAGCATTTAGTAAATCTTTCACCAACCTGTGCAGGTGTGTCTGTTTCATTTATCGGCTGTCCATCAAACCTAAACCTTATCTGACGAATTGACAGTCCCTGGAAAAGACAGAACAGGCAGAAACACCATTAAGAGATTTTCCATCCAGTGAGTGATCAAACAAAAAACTATTAACAGTTCATTCACAATCACAATATTCAAGTTTCCACGTGTCTGTCTTACCTGTCTTTCGCAGTATGCCTTCATTAGTTTGCTGAGCGGAGTATGCCTTTTGATTTTGAACTGTACTACTGAGCCATCCTGACCAGCTACCTTGAGGTTAATGTGGTCGTTCTCCGTCTTCACTCCTTCCTGCAACAAAGAAAAGAAAAACACTCATCAGCAGCAGAAACATGTAAGTGCTGCCTGTATTCACTGTGTAATCATCACATTCTGAAATAATACAGTTGGGAGGAAAAAACAACAGGATGGGGGTGTCTTGGAAATTCAATTAATTAAAGATAAAAAAGTATTCAGGAAGACAGCGAGGCTTCCTCTTCCTGTTCAGCATCTGCCGTTACTACAAGCAACCACCGACGCAATCAGGCGCGCGCCACCGGTTAATGTTAATCTGATCACAGATTGATCTGAACACCAGTGTCTGATACTATTACGTGAATCTACAACATCAGCCAACTAAACGTTAAGTTAGCTTTATTTACAGGACAAGCTTGGTTCTCGTATCAGACTGTCGCCATCAACATACAGCACTCACATACACATGCTAACGTTAGCTTCCTCTTGCGGGTCTTTCCTTGGTTAGCATAGCATGCTAGTCGGTGTTCAAACTGGCGCAGAAAGCCACAATGGCGCAAATGAAAAGAAAAAACAGCAATCATTCATTTCCCCGGACGTGTCTGACACCGTCGTTGGCAAATATCTTAACTTTATGCTTAGACTATGAACAGTAATAGCGGATGTTGATGTTAGTAAAACACTACCAGCAATAACCTGTGCGCCTAGAGCAAAAAGATCCGCAAATTGGTCAACCTTTGTTTTCTTCGTCGACCCGCTCAAATGCGGTGTCTGTAGCCTGGGAGCAGGGCTAGCTTAGCAGAATGTGCTAACATTAACTTGCAACTGGCATCATTAGTCGCTAACGGCCAACATGAACAAGATGTTCCTTCGAAAAAACGCAGTACTGACCTTTGGCTTCTCCTCAGACATTGTGCTGTTGGTCCAGGGATATATTAATAACGTGTAGACAGACCGTTATCGGTGAAGCGGGTTATCAGCTCCTCCGGCTCTTTCGTTTGCACCAGGAGGCGCGCGCACTTAAATTTAAAATGTAATTCGACCAAAATGGTCACGTGTTCCATTTTCCTCGGGACCGCGGATACGTGCGCGCGCAAGCTAATTTGCGCATGCCCGAGAGAACCCAAGGAAACACAAAAAGGCCCCTTTGCAAATCAACCCTTTATTCAAAGCCAGTGGCCATTCAGAACTATAAAATAACACAGGTAAATAGGCAATTAATCCAACTTTACTCCTCTGCAGGCAGAACTAAAAAACAACCACAAACTAAACACAAATTGTATGCTGATTTGATTTGTTTTCTTATCCAGTCGACCCTCTCCAATATATCACCAATAATCCACCTATTAATAAAAAATATGTCACATGTAAAACTAACCCTCAAGACCAGAGTGAATATAAATGGTTTTGGGGTAAAACACAAACAATTTACTTTATATTGTTAAAACTAGTCATTTATTAAAATATTCAGTAGCAAAGTAGTAGTAGTAAGAAAAGTAGCATTTGTTGTGCATGTGTATTTCCCTGATAAATGCATAGGTGAAACTGTGAAGTGGTAGCACATGGATTACCTTGATTTCCATATGGGATTAACCATTCAATACTTTTCTCAGAGCCAAATGTGTTTTTCCTTTTGTAATTAAAAAAAAATGTCAGATTTCATTTTGCGCGACCCTTTCTTTTCCGTATCTGTGTATTGGCAGGGTGGGTTGATTTACAATTTAAGTCAAACACAATATAAAAAAAATAGCCATTTATTTTAAAATGATCCCAAAGTTTTATTTAACTGCAGCTGCACATTTAGTTCGAGAACAATTATGCATTTCATCCACGAAAATTCTGCAACAAATTCAGTTTCTGATTCATCAGCAGACAAAATAGCAAATAACCTTTAAAATGTGTCATGTTATATACAATTTTTTGTACAAAATAACGTACCTTAAAAATAAATGAAGATCAGTGAAAGAATTTGTGTAGTAAAAAATTATATAAAAATTAAATTGCTAATTATAAATGAAGCACCACAAGCACTGATCTGCCCTTGTAGTTGTAGAAATTGTACAATACTGCATTTTATGCAAAATAATTCAACAATGTTTCCATGTCATGGTGAACAATATGTTTTGACAGATTAGCACTTACATGTAGTTCCCTGCATGGATGACAAACTAGTAAACTGAGCAGATTCATGTAAAATGATTTACATTAGCATAAAAAATATTAATCTAGCAAAGTAGAGAAGCTATTGTGTGTAAAAACTGAAACATTAGGTGAAGACGCCATGTTTCAAATAAAGCGTACATGTAAAATAATTCAAAGCATCTTGGGGACTTATTTTTGGCAAACACCAACTCACTGATATCCGATAATCACAGTTTATCATATGCTACACATGAATCTCACTGTTACTGGCATAAGTCAGATCATAGGGGATTTTTTTAAGGATTACTCGCTGTGATTCTTCTTAATGATCATCCATACGGGCGTATGGATTATCCTTGGCCAGACCTGAAAAAAACAAAACAAACATGGAGAGAGAGCTTGACAATTGAAATTGTGGGTTGAATGAAATAAATGTCATTCAAAAATCATGGCAGCATTATATTTATACTCTAGTTTTTATCCAGTAGATGGCGCCACCAAGTCAAATTTGTTGTTTTTTTCTGTATCTTTATTTATCTTATATTTCCCCTGAACTGTTTTTATTCACTATTTTGATACAGTAATTGGAAATTGTCATTGTTTCTAATATTAAAAAAGCTCATAGTAAAGGAGCATATTTAACTTTCCAAATGTAACTTTATGGACCCATTTAAATTACACAAACATGAAATGTGTCTCACCATATTTGTGTCTGATTTCATCGTGCCTCAGCTGCATTTCTGTTCTCCTGTTGGGGAGGAAACAAAGACAAATTGTTGGACAACAGAGAACAGTGGCTGCTCTCTCGCCTACACTGTTTGAATCCTCAACACACAAGAACTGCTGTAATGTGATGATGGGATTTGTCAATAAACTTTGCATCTAGTTTATATTAACTTTGCAAAATAAAGCAATAGAATATATGATGGTGGTGAGCTCAATTTAAAACTGTTTTATTATTCAAAATGTCTGAGAAGGGATGATAGGTTTATGGTCTCTATGAACGTGTTTATTTGCATGTTGATAAGCAAAGTCACAGTGCTAAGTGTATGCGAGACGCCACCTAGTGTTGGTAAAGGTTATTATTTTTCTGATAAATGAACAAGCCTTTATATTCAGTATCTAAATATATCACTGACCTCTCTTTTTGACGGGCCTTCCTCGCACGAGTTTGTCGCTCCACCTTTGCATCCTCTTTCTTGTTCCTGGATGATGAGAATATGTGATAATATAGATATAAATCATAATTATGTTTTTGTATTTTTGTATTTAAAGTGTACTGCAATATAAATAACAATGTGAGACTGTTACAGCCTCTCTAACCAAGTCTCTCTAACCAAAACCCATAATGTGATCAACTTATTTAAGAAGAGGCTGGAGCTTGTCTTTATAGAAAGTAGGGTTATTTTTTTGAGCTAAACCTCAGTTACAAATCCTGGCAGGCTTTAGGAGACAGCCGTATCAGCCCGGCCTTTCAGAAAAACAACTCATTGTGCTCCCCGTCCTCCTCCTCCTCCTCCTTCATGTTGAACCAGATCTCACAGTCAGAGCTTCATGTGACTCAACGCTTACCCGATTCTCTCACACTTGCAACAGCAGCAGACGCAAACAAAAATGGCGATGATGATGACACCAGCCAGCACTGACATGGTGATGATCAAAATCTGGAAGTTTACTGGAAATCAATGGGAGACACACACACACACACACACACACACACACACACACACACACACACACACAGGGGAAAAGGAAACAATGAGATTGATTAAACAACAATGCTTTCATCAGGATAGGCATCTTATTAAAAGGCGCTACATGGGCAGTCCATTTTAGACTTTAGTTTTCAATTCATTATGGTTACTCTGTAGATATTTAGCACCATGACTAGTTATTAAATCATTATTAAGTCAAGTAACTCATTAGTCAGAGACACCAAATGACGAAAAGGAAACTTTTCTGAATCTGAAAAAGTCCTATAATAGTGCCATCACTAATTCATAAAGCACAAGATGAGGTTTTACAGACTTCTTTTTGTGCTGCTAGAAAGAGAAAAGCTGCAAATACAGTTAAAGTTAAAACACTTTAGTTAAAAGTTAAAACTAAAGAGCATTTGGCATTTTTTGCTTGACAGATGACATAAATGTAAAAGTAGTTCCTATTTCACTTTTAACAAACTTTTCTCAAAACATATTCCAAAAAAAACCCAACGTATTATATGAGACTTAAGGTTTAGTCAGTCTTACCCCAACATAGCCCCCATCGTGCATCATTCAGGGGACACACACTGCTGGGGGGCAGGATGTTCCTCGTTGGGTAGTCGATGCATTGGCTGGTTGGTGTGCACCACAAACACTGCAACACAAGACAGCAACAAACCGTTTGCTTACTAGCTCTGTATTTGGTATTTATGGTGAAAAAGTTACAAAATTTAAACAGTTTTATCTGACTTACTGTCACATTCTTCAGGCATTCATCACAACTTGTGTTGGATCTTTGGGCACAAGGGACTGAAACAGAAATGTGATTTATACACACTGACGCAAGAAAAACTGAAGTCAAGTTTGCTTGCTGCAAAATCAACAAATCTCCATAACTTGTAGAGCCAAACCATGATTTAAGATGATTATCTTTGCTATTATGATAAGTGAAAAGCCCTATTGCTACTCGTCATGTGACAGCCTTCTGACCTGACTCAACTGAACAAAGCACAAAAGCATATAAAAAGTCAGACACACTTACTCGGAGTTGTAGAAGGACTCGATGTCTGCGCCACTGTCGTTAATATAAAGCTGCAAAAAATCAAAGCAACAGCAAACACTGACCCTCTGTAAACCCCTGACATCGTGAAACAACAGGAAACCATCGACCGCACGGAAACAACGAAGAAGGAAAATAACGTTTCTGAGGAGTCAAGTGACGGCGTGAAGGGAGGACCTCCAGTTAACGAGAACTGACGTCATCAACTCCTGACGCTGGTGTCAGCAAACAGCTGCAACAAGAAACATCTGTCTTCAGTAGTGAGTCAAACGTTGAAATTACAAGCTATAATACAAACTGTGCTACTTAACGACTTAATCGTTAATGCATTAATTACTAATGCCTGTGTAACACATCTTAAATAAAAAGTTATGGGTTGCCAAGTTGGGAAAAATGCCTCACTGTTTATCCTTCTTTAGCATCACATTGGCGTTGTCTTTTTTAGCCTAGCCTGAACCATATAGAGAAAGACCACCTCAAATGGCATGTGACTACAGTATTTTAAAAAAGCAGCAAACTAGGATACATGTAAAACTTAACAACTGACTTCGTATCTGTGGATATTCATTTTGCCGTAAGTAGAAACAGATAGGCTTGCAGAAATAAAGACACCTGACCCTTTATTAAGGGTTATAAACATTTGTAACAGATATTAGCTGATTGTAAATTTGGATCAATTAACATTTACAGATGAGTTGCTAAAATTTCCGTTTGATCATTAGTAGATATATAATTTACATTATACCGTTATGTGATGCAACTTTTGTAGCCAGTTAATAAAATAAAGGGAATAAAATATTGTAAAATATTCGTCTCAATAATACAAATTTTCTTTGATGATATAGCAAAATAGCAAAGAAACTTAATATCTTGGCAATTTTACCTGTTCACACGGCATTTAGAATCTCAAGAAAGCTACCTTATTTAACACTATATTTATCATACAGTACCACATGTCGGTTCAGTATTTTTTTTATAAAACCTAATGCCAATAAAGCCAATTTAAATTTGAATTGAGTACTGGTACGTGTACAGTTTATAATATTAATAAAATACAAATCCAAACAACAGATTTTTAAAAACTTAATTTTCTGAATTTTCCAGATTCAGATACAGAATTCAACATAAAATAGATGGGCTATGTGATGTCATCATTGACCCTCAGCTACTAATGTTTACAGACCCTGATAAGGGAGACAGGTGTTTTCAATTTCTGTTGCTAATTAGACCTCTGCTACAATCAAATGATGTGTTCAGGTCATAACGTTCAACGTAATTATAGGCAGTCGCGTGGGAAGAAAATGTTCATGTCCGTGTAAGCGTTAACATTCACTGAAATTTGACAGCTGCAATATTTTCCTTTTGTGGTAAAGAACAGAGGAAGAACCAACAGACTGCTAGAAACATATGTTCACACATAAAATGTAAAATTATGAATAAATGTAATTCAATCCACAATAAATATGTGAGCCTAGTGCATTATCCAACTTCCAGCTTTGTTTTTCTCTGCACCAAATGATATTATAACAAACAACAAATACAACACATATTTTGAAATACAATAATTTATTAAAGCATCTTTAAATTTTGATATAAAACATTTTCTGATTTTTCTTTGTCAAAACGATCAGAAATCTCAGAAATACAGTCATCGTCATGGCAACAATATGAGTCTCTGGTGTGGCCGCCGGCAGCTGACCAGGTTGCCTAAGTGAGTATGATTGAAGAGCAATGGAAGACAGTGACGCGATGTGAGGTAAACACTAAGCTCATTATGTCAGATCATACTCTTATCATGAACTATACTGTCTGTTGACTGGTGTAGGCTTCAAAATCCTGTCTGGTTATTTACACTGAAGAAGAGCAAAATGGTAAAAGGAAATGTGTGTTGAGCTCAACGCACTTTGTGTTGACAGAAGCTGAGAACAGGGCACACTATGGAGAAAACCAATCTCTGGATCTACATGTCTGTGTCCCTGAAAGCACAATCAATACATAGAAAAACAAATGTACAAGTGAAACTGCATCTTTCAGCAAGCCATTCATCTCGCTCAGTCTGCTTGTAGCCATTGATACTTCAATAAATAAATACCCCACACTCACATGGCCTCTCACATCACTGAAAAAAATCTTTAGACACAGACGTACTAAACAAGCGATATCCTGCAAACACATCATTTATGATCAGTTTCAGCTACACAAGTTCCCCACTAACGCAGTGGTTATTAACATTAAATCTTTGTTTGTTTTGATGCATTCATTTGACTTCTAAGAGGCAAGTTTTTCTTTTAGTTTAACATAGGGATGTGCTTAAATGGCACGAGTGGAAGCTGTAAATCCCAAGATACTAACAATGTAAATTGAATTCCTGAAAGGCAGCATCTGCACCGAGTCTATTAGTACAGAAGAGCTAAAATAAACACTTAAATAAGGCAAGAGTACGGAGATAATCTCCCTGGGACATATTATAACACATTAACCTGAGGGAATCTCCGTTCAGGAGAACATTCATTACAAAGGGGCACAATATGTGTAGCAACTACACATAAATAAAGAGTATGTTGCAGCTGCTGTTTGGATGTATGCTTGAGTAAAATTAAAAAAGTTCCAATTGAGATGTCTGTTTTGAATTGTGAGACATTATGTGGTTTTTCTTGATATTAATACCTGAAGCACATTTCAAGTAAGATGCGAGACTTGTTCAGTGTAACTAATGCGAGCAATTAACATGTTCAAAGGGAGGTAACACTCAGGGACGACTCTAAAGCTTAAAATCAGATGCATGAATGTTCCCACTTTTGCCACAAAGCAGTGAAGACAAATTATGTCTCTGTTTACACATTCTCTCCATGCTTGCTTGTTATCCATCGCGTGGACTGTAGCAGAGTACATTTAGTGTCCTGTCGGGTTGGTCACCTGATCCAGCTGGCTCCGTAACTGGACACAGACTTCACACTGCAGCGCTTCTTCACGATCATGTTTATATAGGCTTTCATGATCTTTGTGATCTCTCCAACCTGGCGACATACACATGAAACACACACTCAGATATACAGATGCGTATACCATACATTATTCATAATTCAATATTTACAGTAATGATGATGTACCTGTGGTGTTTCGAAGAACATTTCTCTCTCATCCACTGTGATCTTGTAGGTGCACGGCTGCGGAGCGCCAAAGAAGACGATGTGCTCGTACGGGAAAGTCTCCAGAGGCTTGGGCTCTCCTCTCTTGTAGACGGACACATTTTCAGCGCTCACACTCAGCCAGAGATCATGAGGGAAGCCTCCTTCTTTGCACTTTAAAGGCACAAGCAAAGGAACACATAAGCATCATCCAATGTGTGCTGTCCTGGCAACTAAAAATGCGTAGCTGATATGCTATGATATGACCCAGCAAACTCACCTCAACATCAAACAGAGTGGATCCATATCCAGGCCACTCCTTGATGATGGTCATGTATTTGAGCATGGCTTGATGCTGGTCCAGACCGTTGAGGCGGGACCATTTCTCCACGATGCTCGCCCTGGTAGCAGACGTCTCCTCCTTTATCCACATCTCCAACATCTGCTCCTCCTCCATGCGCTGTTTCTTCATGGACCCCGTCTTCAGCCCCCGGCGCAGGGTCCCGTCCAGGAAGCTGGTCCTCCGTCGCTCCAGAGTCTGGCCCGACCCAGAGGCCCCGCCCACCTTGGTAAACTGGAGGATGCGAGAGCGCAGGCGGCCCACGGGGTAGACGTTTTCCAGGCTCCAGGTGACTCGCGCTTTGTCTCCGTAGAGGAACTGCAGGCGGAGAGCAGCCAGGTGCTGCAGGGTCTCTTCTCGGGAGGGGAAGTGGCCTCGGGTCAAACTCTCATGGGCCTGAGAGAAAAGCAGGTCATTGTTAACACATAAGATTAAACATGAGATAAAAAAAGGCTTAGTAAAGAGTAAAACATACCTGCTCAAACATGAATGCAAACTCCACTCCTTCTTTCGGCATGCTCTCCACATCCAGGAAGCAGTAGAGTTTAAAATAGAGTTTCCATTGGCCTTCATCCTCAGCTTCATCACTGCCAGCAAGTCTGGAGAGAAAGCCACAAGCCTGTCACTTATACGTCTGTAATTTTTGATATTACCAAATATAGTATGAAATAGAAATTATAACGTAATCATGTATGACTTACCTTTCAAATTTAGCCAAAACATCAGCTACAAGAACCCTGCTTTCCACGGCTCTGTCAATAGTGTTGTTGTGTTCAAAGAGTGCAAACATGTTCCTGCTGTCCTCCATAGCAAGACCTCTGATCAGCTTCTCCACCACCTGGAAAGTAAGCCAAGATAACAACATTAACAATGCTTGGTACGAAATAGTGGGACTTCTCTTGTATCTGTATCAGAGTTTGTGTAAATAAGAAGAGAAGAACATTGAAATTAGCCAATGTAGCGATGTCTGAAGCTAGCTTACCTCTCCAGCGGTGGTGTGTGAGTTAATTGAGATCTTGCAGGAGCCTCCTCCGTGGCAGTAGACCGTGGTGGTCATCTCCTGTCTGGAAAGCAGTGCCATGATTTCCTCTTGAGAGGGGACAAATTCTCTGCTCTTGGTTTTCTTCAGAGACTCGCCGATAAAATGGGCGAACATTTCGATCTCTGTACCAGGGAACAGCTCCTTGATCCTGAAAAAATACCAATACAACACAAAGACTGTGAGTAAAAAGTTCCAACCAGCTGTAATGATGGCATTCAGGAAGAGGCAGCACCTTTTGAGGTGAAACTTGAGGTAGCGTAGGATGCCTCGGCTGGGCAGGAAGGTGCAGCTCATACAGGTCAGGAGGTGCCAGTGGGCGCGATTGGCAGGGCTGTTGGGGTGCGGCACGTGATTGGTTTGTTTGATCAGCTGGCAGTAAACCTCGTCTCTTAATGTCCTCAGGTCTTGACAGGTCTGCAGGATTCCCTGGATGATTGGTACAGGGTCCGACACCGCCTCCATCTCCTGCAGGGAGTTGAAAATCTTCACGGCCTCATCCTGCAGGCTGGTGTAACCCTTTTCCTTTTGCACTGGGAGAGATGGACAGAGAGGGGAGTGTAATTACAACATGTTTCATACATTTACAACTAAAGTCTTTACATCTCATTTTGTCAGGATCAACGGAAGTCAATTGCACTGGCTTGCAAACAGTCAGGCCTGAACACTCACAGTGGACGCTGACATCTCCATAGGGCAGAGGTAAAAGAGGTGAGTGCAAAGGATGCTGGGTATATCTCAGGATGGGGTTCCTCCAGTACGTCTGCTCCACAGCCTCCACATTCAAACTGCTCTCCTGCACAGACAGACAGCTGGATCAGTGGTCTTAAAGTCAAGTGTTGATGAAATATCTTTACAAGGGGAGCAGGAAGGTACAGAGTAGCAGAGTAGCAACATCAGTGATGAATATATTTATTGCAGTAAAGCGAGGAGCGTAAGGAAGTCAGGACTTGAAGCAGACCACTGCACACACAGTGAGTACAAGTACCTCACTTTACTAAAGTCCCTGCCAAAGGTTTGCATGACTGAAAAGAAGTAACAATTATATTAATGATCAGATACAGTTAGCACATTTAGTTAGAGGCATGTAGCATATTATCCCACAGCCATACATTAACCATGTTATGAGCAACAAGAGTAAAAGAAGAAAAAGTAAATGGTATAATGTTTTACCTTGATGTCCCTGATGAGTTGTTGTGTTGGCGTTTCAATGGGAACTTTGCTGTCTATTGCTCCCTGTATGGCGTTCGCCCACCGCATTGCTTCATTCAGCATTTTGGTGTAAAGACGGTAAGAGTGCTTCCGTCCATGGATGATGATATTCCAGTAACCTGAGTGAACAAGGCAGATAGTAAGTAGGGACACATGGGATAAGTGCTCAAACCTGAAAGACTTGCAGATAATAAATACTGTACAAGTTAAACGATCCACACAGGAAGTGTACAGAACTATAACGTTGACCATGAACTGACCAGTGTCCTTGAAGACCTTCTCGTCCGGCTGCACCACAGAGCAAAGACTGTTAAGGACCAGAGTTCCCAGTTTGGAGGCGCTGCGCTCTGACGACTTATAATAGTCCAGAGAGTTAGTGGTGAGAACAAACCAGCGCTTCTTCAGCTTCAGAGACGTGCTTTTGGCCCCAGACTTCATCTCTTTATGAAGCCAGCCTTAGAAGGAACAAATATATATAATTTAGATTATTCTTGGATAAAATTAAGTCCCCTTTTCTTAACTGCTTAGAACGACTCCCAAAAAGTGTGCGTCTCAGCTGACTGACCTCTGACTAAGAACTCCTGTCCGTCAACCTTGGAGTCTCCTTTGGATTTCTGCAGCAGGCCGATCCAGTGATGCATCTCCTCAGGTGTGTCTGTGTTGCAGTGGATCACTCGGTTAGCGGTGATGATCACAAACGAGTTCGGTCTGCAAAACAGAACAAATAACACGCACATTGTTTTACCACATGCATGCTGTCATTCTTCACCGACTAGTAGTTTATTGTCCGTTCCTCACCTGTCGGGGTTGTCCGATGCACAAACAGAATCGATCAAGCCCACATCTAGTGTTCCCTGCACAGACAAAAGAGACGTGAAATTAAACAATGTTACTTCTAAAAACTTCCTTGGTGGGTTTTCTGCAAGAGACAGCCAACTGGTGCAAAATAAATTTGCATGATTAAACTAATTGGGCTCTAATTTTACAGTAAAGATCCCCGCCTGATACTCAAAACAGCTCTCAGGATGAAGACTGTAATTTACTGTAGGTCAGGCTGCCCATTTGCTTTAATGAGTCCTTTCATCTCACTAATAAAGGCATAAAATGCCCCAAAAGTACTTTAAAAAACCACTTGGTGTCCATATTTGGCTCTAAGGATCCTGGAAAGTAGGGGTGAGAAGGTAAAGGGGTTCCATAGGGAGTTGGGGTAACTGGACCCTCCTACTGCAGCTGAATCTGTTTCACTCCCCATCATCCCTGGTGTAAAATGAGAGTTGAGGCAGGGGCCCCGGCAGTAAAGAGGTAAAACAGCACTAACCACTGCATTCTTCGGGTTGGCCTGTTCATGGTGCATCTCCACGAGCTGCTCCGGGCTGGCGCTGTGGACCCGACTCAGCACATTGAACCAACCGCTGCACGGGGTCAGAGGGAGTTCAGAAAGTGAGAGTCAGCAATCATGTAATTGGAAATTACACCATGAAGTTCCACTGGCAACCACAAGGGGGAACTTTATTTCCACACATCACTTTTAATGAGAGATGATGAAGGAAACACTGCCAACAAAAACCAGCAGATAGTTGATGATCTCTAGAGAGTAAATGTCAGTGTTGTGACCAAGTCGTCTTTGCTCAGGTCCCAAGTAAGTCTCAGGTCATTTTTTCTTGGGCAAGTCAAGTCTTACCTCTAGTATCCGGTCTTTATAAAGAGGAAAGACGAGGTATTAGTAGCCCGTCTAATAATGATATTATTGGCCAATTTATATAACCTGTCCAAAAAGTATGACAATGAATTGTATCTGTATTATCTTGGCACAGACGCAGCCATGATGATGGTCTGGTCTGAGACCGTATTGAGTAGTAACGAGTACGAGTGATGAGGCTTCTCTTTGGGGAAAAAACATCAGGTAGTGGGGGGCTTTGATGTTGCGTGTTGCCATAGCGAGGAGTTTGACTGACATCCAGTCATGACAATTACATACGGGGAGCTTTTTGAGTCGTCCAATCATGATTCCCAGTTTGCGCTGCATACTTACTTGATAGTTAGACAGAAACTTGACAACATTTAATTTGATCATTTTATATTAAGCAGCTAACATTCAGACTTATGAACACACTCAAGTCATCCGAGTCATCAAGCCTCAAGTCTCGTCAAGTCTCAAGTCATTAACTTGCAAGTCCAAGTCGAGTCTCAAGTCATTTATTTTTTGTCAGGTCGCAAGTCATCAGAACAGTCGACTCGAGTTAAAGTCAGCAAGTCTCAAGTCCACATCTCTGGTATATGTACCTGGCATCTTCTGGAGACTCTGCATAGATGTGGTAGGTCCTCTCTTCTGTCACGATGTTAAGTGCGTTTTCCTTTTCATGATTGTCCACTATGTCCCTATTAAAAAACCCAGAGAAGATATGAAGTGAATAAATGAGGAACCCATGATTTTTTAACCACACTGACTGAGAAAAAGGGTCTTACTTGGCTGTTCGGATATCGATGGTTCCTTTCAGCTTCTCTTCGCTGTCGTTCTCAAAGTACATGAGCTTCGACTCCCGCAGAACGAACCAGCGCATCTTCCAGTTGCGCCGAGACAAGGTGGACATCCCTCCTCCTTTCTTGTAAAGCCAACCGGATTTGAGGGAGTCCTGTTTGGCTCTGAACCACATGAAGGTCTCGTCCTTTAAGACGCACCAGCGACGACGCCACGGGATCATCAGACCGCCTGAGAGAGGGAAAGATGCAGAGAGGAGAGGGGAAAGAAGAAGGGAGGCTTATTTCTGCTGTTTGTGAATGAAAAACAAAAATAAACTACATTTACCAAAAATAAGACATGACTTAAAAAAGCAAACAAGAAACAAAGACAGCCTGTTGGACTTTTGTGAAACAACAATACCAGCGGTGTTCAGCTGTGCATAAATCATGTGCATGCCTGCTGGGCAGTGACTTGGCAAAGCTACTCACTCTTCATGTAGAGGTAGCCGTGGAAGTACGGAGGCCCGCTGCCGTTTAGCAGATGCACTCTCCCATTGGAAACTTCCTCATCTGTGTCCACGTAGCCGTCGTTGTCCTCGTCGCTGTCGATGAACTGAAACACAAACACCAGCATTTAAAACCTGATGTGCTCTAAAAAAACACTAAAACTTGGTGGGTTTTAAAAGCAACAAGTGCAGCACGTGTTTCAACATTTGAGCTGCACATTTGTGACGTAATTTCAAGAAAGAACAGGTTGTTTTTGTCTTGTTTTCTACACTGAAATCTGTTGCCAAAATCTGTCACTATGGTGTAAATCAACCTCACACACACACACACACAGTTATTCCTCCACTTTGACATTTTGCTGATCTGACAGAGTTAGGTCTGAGCTCTCTGCTTGACTAGCAGTATCTGGGAATAGATTCACATGCTCATCAGCAGAGCCAAAGCAAATAATTGCTGCAGAGTTTCACTGAGATTCTAACATGAGCTGAGCCCTCTGATATGTGTCAGGCTCGCACACGTCCACAATAAATATTGGGTTATGCAGTTTAGGTGTTGAGTGGGGAGAATAATACACCCACAGCTAGGTTTCTGTCAGAGTAAACAGTGTGAATAGTGGCTTAAGTTAGATCTGACTTCGTAATGGAAAATGCAGCTCTTGCATGTTTGGATACAATTTAAGGGGAAAACTTTTCTGAAAAAATTTGTAGGCTGTTAGTTTGTCACTCTTTCTTCTCACCGAGTCCGAGCTCCCTCTAAAGGAGTCCAGGCTGTTCTGGGTGCAGGAGGATTTCCGCAAGACCTCCTCATCTGTGATATGACCGTCGTTAGTGCTAGCACCTGAGCTCCCATGAGCCTCCTCAAACTCCTCCTGGTCGTAGTCCGACTCTGCGTCTGGCGGGTTCGTCTGGGACGGCTCCTCGCCCTCGGGCTCAAAGTCTGACCCCCTGCCGCTCCTCCGCCTTTCTCCATTAGTGACTGCAGCAGTGAGAGGGGGTCTGGAGGTTCTGGAGTCTGTGAGGGAGGGGGCATGGCTCAGCCCGTTGGGGGTAAGTGGGGAGAGCTTTGCAGGTACAGAAGAGGAGGCCGAGGCGGGAGCTACCACTTGTCCTTCTGCAAAAGCAGGCGGAGGAGGCGGGATACTCTGGAATACCTCCTTGTCTAAAGGAACCACAGCCGGAGGAGGGAAGTCCGGCAAAGGGATACACTCGTCCTCAGCATGGAAACCCTCATCTACCTCCTCCTCAGCCAGAGGAGCTGTAGATTCAGTCGGGTCGTGGAGGTTCTCCTCGCTTGAGAGGGACGGCTCTAAACCACCGAAGTCCAGGAGCTCCAGGAACTCAGTGGCCACACGTGAAGCCTCCTTCTCCAGCCTGTAGATCTCAGCGTCCCTCATCTGACGCAGCTCGTCACGGGAGACGTCTCCGAGGAGGGAGACGCCGTCTTCCTGCTGCTTCTGCAGACGCTCGATCTCCCGCTCCAACCGCAGGATCTCCTCCATCTGGCGGCTCTCCTCCTCAGAGGTTTGACTGTGGGATAGAGTCTGAGACAGCTCCTTCTGCAGGAAAGATGAGGAAGAGACACAGAGGGCGACATTTTAACTCTTTATAACTCCGTATTCACTCCTCATTATCTTTTATTTTGACACTGTGGTTTATGTTATTATTTAAAAAGGATTTACCTTCTTACAAACACCGTTTACCAGCGAGCTCCTGAAACAGAATAAAATCGGGATGATGACTGAGCATAAAACAGAACGATCAAAGTCATCAGATGTTTAAAAAAGCCATCAAAAGTGTGTTACTCTACCTTTTCTCTTCTGCTTTCGCCGCCATTTTTTTCCCTTCCTCCTCCTCCCTCATCAACCTCAGCTCCTCCTCCCTCCTCCTTAACTCCGCTTCCATTAGCCGCTGCCTCTCCTCCTCCTCCTCCCTCCTTCTCTTCTCCTCCTCCTCCCGTTGTCTCCTCTCCTCCTCTACACGCCTCCTCTCCTCTTCCTCCTCTCTCATCCTCCTCTCCTCCTCCTCCTGCTCTCGCCTTCTTTTCTCCTCCTTGAGCTGGAGGAAGAGGGATCTCGCCCGCGTGCCTCGTTGGTGCTTCTGCAGGACGATGGTGGCGAGGCGCAGGCGGAGGAAGACGCGCCTCCAAAAGTGAGCCCGGTAGTTCTTCTGGATGGTGACGACGCTGGACAGGACCCTCTTGTACTGTTTCCTGGTGGGAAAATCCAACGCACGCATTCAAAGTCGGCCATATTTGTGACGTCGCTACACGATCTCCCTGCATTCTCTCTTTAAATAAACACTTTGGTAAAAAAACAAAAAGCCTGTGCATTGTGAAATGTGCAAAGTTTAGAGTCTGACGAGCCACTGTGGCCGTGTGGGCTGCTGTGTTTAGCCCTGTGACTAAGCCCCATCATCCACACATGCATTGAATACACACACATGTATAAACACACGTGACTAACAAAAGGACCACACACACCGCCTTTGAATCTCTGACCCTTGGCCCGGCCTTGTCTCCGCAGCAATGACTCCCTGGCCTCTGACTGCTCTAATGTTACACATAATAACACAAAGGCTCTACTTGTGTCTCTGTAAAGGGAAGGTCGCAACCTGAATCATCAGTCCCATTATGCTCTCCCAGCGGAGCCTTTCAGAGGACTGTATGTGACCTTATATATGGCAGGTGGAACACAGCTACAGTACATGCCTCGGGGTGTCTGTGTGTGCAGATTTTTTTAAAGCGCAGCGGTGATGGACGTCCCGTCTGACAGCCGGAGGGGGAGAGGTGGAGAAGTGGCTGCTCATGCTGAGAGAGAGATTTATTCAGGGGCTAAAAACATCATCAACTGTGCAGCTGATATCTGTATCTGTGAGCAGGAGCAGAGCTTTGACGTACTTGCAAACTATGTGTGTCCAACTGTGGTCTAACAAAGACGGCATGGCATGTGCATTCTACCAGATTACCGGTCTTTGCATGACATACTAGTTAAGTGCATGGGACATTGTATTTTTAGAATAGATCCTCCAACATCTCTATAAGTTGTTTACAGTTTGGTCTTCAACAATGCACAGAAAGAGTGGCGAGTCAGCATGTTTTAACAGGCTCATATAAGAGGAGATAACTGCACGCCTCTGTTGCACTACAGAATCTGCAACTTCTGCACGTATACTGTAAAGGAACATACATTACACACACGTGCAAAGGCATGCACATATACACATAATCCCCCTGTGAAAGACACACACACAGGCTGCACACCTCTTTTACAAAACAAACACTGACAACTGTCGCTGCCACTCAGCCCCCACCCACTCCTCCCCTTCACTCTCCACCACTCACCTTGCCACATAGCTGAGGATGTGGGCGCGGATCACCATGCCAGCCCTGCGCCGCACCTCTTCCCTCTCCTTCTCCAGCCTTTGCTCCAGGGCCTCCTTCAGGAACACCTGCGGGACGAGCAGCGCCACGGCCGACAGGGACGGATGGAGACAGAGAGAGACACAGATAGAGAGGGAAGTGAGGAAGGAGACAGGATGGGTTAGTTCCTCTTCTTGGGTTTGGCTGCAAAAGAGGGCCCACAGAGATGTGAAGGGCCCCTGTAGTCTGTTGGCAGCAGCCTGTGCCCGCTGCAGAGGAAGCTGGGGTGCAGCTGAGGCTAGCAGGCTAGCTGCTCCTCCTGACTGCAGAGCGGAGCAGAGGGCAGAACAGGCATAAGGACTGCAGTGTGGCTGCTAAAGCTGCTGCTGCAGAGCTTCATTGTGATCACACGTCCTTCCTGAGCGACTCCCTACTAATGCTGCTACTGCTGCGCTGGTAGCTCGACTGACGTGCGCAGGCAGAAAGGCACAGAGAGGGAGGGGAGGGGAGAGGTAGGGAGAGGAGGGATGGAGAGATGAGGGGGAGGGATGGTGGCTGGTGTCCAGATAGAAAGCCACACCCCTTCTTGCTCTTATGAGGAAGAAAGAAAGAGTTTTGTTAACCCTTCCCTCGCTCATGCAGACTTTTTTGAAAGTTGGTGCTGTCTCTGTGGGACTTTTTATTTTATAGCTCCTTCGAGGGTCAAAACCTACGGGAAATGAACACATGAGTACTCACATGACTTTTGAGAACAGATTTCAAAGTCTGACGTTAGCAGGCTTTGAGTACCAACCAGCTGTGTATCTGGGTTTATGTGATAATGCGATATCTGTTGCTAGCCTGCAGGATCAACTTCTTCACTAAGAGAGTGTCTCCGTCTGTCTGTCTGTGTATGTATGTGTGTGTGTGTTTCCCAGATGTTCCACTAATCAAAGGATCCCACAGCTGCAGCCCGGCCTGCATCTGTAAAGTCTGCGAGAGGAGGAAGCTTCCTCTTGGTCCACATCCTTCCCTCGTCTGTGAACCAAACGGCTCCCACACAAGCACACACACACAATCCGTGCGACGTCACCCAAGCCCCCTAATTCTGGGCACACACTTCCTCCGCTACACACAATCAGGACGTATAATTACACACAGATTGTTTCTCCAAAGGAAATGTACCCCCCTCTTCTAACTCTCTCAGCCCCCTTCCCACAACCCACACTACATTTCCCTGAGCCCAAAAATATTACGCTGCCATCAAAAACACGAGCATGTGGACCCATCAGCCACTCTGTGCATTTTTGGGGTCTTTAATTAAACTTTTATATGTATATACAGTTTAAAGTCTGCTTGCCGAGTCAGCCACAGGTCAGAGTTGTGACCTCGGATGCAAAGACGGAAAACAACTTTGAAGTGACTGTGTGAAAACTTTAATATATATAGGCATGTGGCGAAGCAGCGGTTATATATTCATTAAGAACCAGCATGTGGTTCACATTAAACATTTTCAGTCCCCATGTATGTCTCGGTGTGCCATGTGTGCAGCTGATGCTATTCATAGTAGTGCCAGCCAAATGGGGTATAACAACAAAATTGTCCTAAAGGGAACCAACACATTTAAACGTCTCAGAGAGTTAACGACAACGGAGAAACCACAACATAGGGCAGGAAGTGACAGAGGGGGAAATGGGGATTTAGCTGATTTCAAGAGAGCCAATAACAGTGTTTTATTTATATCCTTTGAGGCCTGAATGCTGATTTCAACATGAAGCAAAAAAAGGGTTTTACTGTCACTAAAGGTTAATCATTCAACGAGACAAAGAGCGGGCTGTGAGCGGGGGAAGTTGATGATTGCTTAAAATAAAAAGGCAAAGAGAAAGAACGACGGCCAGAGAGAGAAAACATGAAAGACAAGAGTTGTACCTCCAAATCACTCGTCCTGACGTAAGGTTTTTAAAGACCCCGTCCAGTGAAAATCAAGTGTTTAACCTTGTAAACATCTCCATGTGGTGTTTTTCACGTGTTACAAGACATATCAGGGACAACATAAGCAGTCATCTCCACGGCTGGGCCTGTCTGCTTTTAAATTGCAGTGTGCCAAGGACAGGCTGAACAACACGTTTTCAGATTGGCAGGTTTGTGACGTCACAAACCTAAGGAGCCAATCCTGTTAATGGACAGGGTGACGCTATGCATATCATTATGTGCAACCTATGGCAACCACTACGGTGAAGCACGAGCCAGCTGTCACCATCGTCGTAATTTCTGCGAACTCACTACTGATCACTAACGTTAAAGATATAATCTTGAAGATTTTCATTTAAATAAATGTTAAGCCAATATCTATCACCGAATGAGTTAACACAATGGTGATTGAGCCTATGATGAAAGCCCAGTTAGTGACGCGTTTTCCATCGCCCAGCAGTGGTTGGTCTGCCAGAGAGGGTAGGCGGAGCTAAGCGGCTGCTTTTCCGGTTTGGTTGTGAGTAAACAGTAATCTACTATGGCTGAACAAACAAAGAAAAGATCGATGACTACAGACACAACTTCAAAAATAAGTGAAAATCCAAAGAAAAAGAAACAAATTGGACGCTCAGATGAAGGCAAACAGTCTGAAAAGGAAAGCGACCGTCAGCGAGGAAAATCAAGAGTTTCAACCGTAACAACCGTGGACATCTGGTTATTTGGGAAGTGTACTCCCGCAACTGCTGTTTATCACCATAAGGTGCCACCAAATAGAACAAAACTGAGATCTTCAAGATTATTACTTTAACGTTACTACTACTATTTACTAAATTTCAAGCTAGCTAAGTTTCAACAAATTCGCCTTAAACGATGGCAGAGACGTCTTTTGTTTCAGTGTATGGCTGAATTACCCATTTATTAACACTTGCCATTGTGCAGCTTACAGAAGCTAACGTTGCAAAATCAAAACAAGCATTCAGCTTTCTGAGTTTGATGGGCAGAATCGAAGGTGAGCTACAGGCATGCGGCAAAGGGGGCTGTTGGAAATTTCCATAGTGGGCGGGGACTATGCAGATCCGGGAACTTTTAATGAGGGAGAAGGAGGAGATGCCTTGGGAGGATTTTAACAAGGTAATTAAACGTATTTTGCATATGTCTTAAAACATGACTGGAGCTGGTCTTTAAATCAACATCTCAGTGAATGTCAAGAGGGCCAACGCTCTTCCAGCTACAATAAGGCGGCCTCAGGATTACAGTAAGCCCCCCACACTGGGTTACAGTTACAGTAACAGTTGTTGATGTCAGGGTTTTGAGGAATAGCCATGAAAGTATGTGGTTGTCAACAGGAGAGCAGAACACTGACCACAAACGGCCCCAAAATCTTTGGGACATGAGTCACGGCTGGGGCCGGCCGAGCTGTGGTCGACATTAACAGCTTGGGAACAACAGTAGCTCGACTTGTTGGGAAAGACTCAGAGCAGGACGACAACAGATTGACCAATATGCTATCACGACTGCATATGTAAGCGTATGTAGAAGATGAGGTTGAATGTAAGTCAAAGTAATGTCCTCCTAAGTGACATAAACAAGTTTGGGCTTGTGTGTGTGTGTGTGTAGAGTTTGTATTTGTGCTGCACCTTTGTCTTCCCCAGTTGCCACTCTGTCTTGGCTTTGTCGTGAAGCGTGAGGAGCTCGGAGCAGCTCTGCTTCTCATCGTCTGAGTGGATTTTGGTCTTCAGGATCATCTTGTACCTTTGGGAACACAAACACACAAAACATAAACAGGTACTTTTAGATAAACAGAACAGCAGAAGACAAATGTCCTTATTTGGGGTTTCAACATCAACAGCTCTGGTGTTTAGAGTATATTTTTGGTGTGTTTTACTGACCTGCTGTAGAAGTCCTGAAAGGTTCTACGGACAGGGAATCCAGCCCTGCGGATCTTCACAGTTTCCAGCATCCCGGAGTATCTCAGCTGGTTCAGGACCACATCCGGATCGAACTGGTTGGCCTTCTGTAAATGACAAACAAAAAAAAACAACGTATACTTGATTATTTCATGTCCCGTTAACAGCGATGCATTCAAAGACCTTTCCGCACGATGGAAGTGTCAGTGGAAAATTTGGGACAGCTGAACACTGCAGGCAAACGTAATCCTCCACCGTTGAGCCATCTAACCTATTCAATGGATCTTACTGCTGAGTCATATTAAACTTGATCGCTAAAGTAAATTACCATGCTGTGCGCTATCATTTTACATCAACAATCAGCTTACATCAGAGAGAAACCTGAACAGCATTGAGCAAGACCTCGCCGAGCTTTCTGGAAGCTCCGTGTCATCGATGATCCTCAGGTCCGCGTATCAGAAAGGATCTGTGACGTCTGCCGCCTCACACCTCTGCAAAGGCGGCCGCATCGCTCACGGAGGGCCCACACGAAGGCCAATGTCACCCAGAGGTCACACGGCGCCGGATAAGCCCCACGCAGGACCCTCAGCATTCTCCAAATGTGTCAGTCTAATTACAGGCTAATGCTACTATGCAAGGAAACAGTTGCACGCTTGCATGTGTTCATAATCAAACATAAATGTGCACCCGTCTGAGCTCTGAACTCTGCTCTTTAGCGGAGGATTTTGGCGCCTGAAAGAGGTACGGCACGTTGACTTGAAAACAAGCTGACCCTTCCCTCAGTGACATTTTTTCCAAGAAGAGCCCGTGCAAGTAAATCGCACAAATTCATTCCGTGTAAGTGTGTGTTTGCATGCATGCAATCATGTCAGAGGATTGTGCACGCAATCCTGTCATTCTGCAGGATTAACAGAGGCATGGCTTGTTCCATCTTGAGAGCAACTGAGGCCAGGTGAGCGAATATGACGCGGAGCCAATAAGAGCGCAGGGAAAGAAAAGGAGGCGTGAGGAGAGAAAGACGATGAGAGAGGGAAAGTGCAGTTTTCACGCTAATAAGTAAGGGAGAAGGTGTGGAATGACACACAGGGAGCGGGAGGGAAGGAGCTGAGAGACGTGCACAATCGCTACACTGTGTGCATTAATAAGTGACAGTGACAGAGGGAATGTTACTGGATTACAAGGCAGCTTATGTACCCTCTCACACACATAGAAATAATATAACAAATACTACTATCCAATAAAAAGTGGATGATTTTGAGAGGGTCTGCAGTTATGTAGTAACAAGTTTTGGATGAATCCATCCCACTGGCTGCGTCTCAGCCCAGCGGCTGCAGCTGAACCACCCAGCGTTGACCTCTGACCTCTGGTAAAGGGGATAAAGTAGTTGGAATGTGCTGCTACACAGCCCTTTTATTTCAGGAAGCACATGAGAGTCTTTGCACCAAAGCACAGAAGCAGCTCTGGTTTATAAGTAATGAAAATGTGAAGTAAAAAGTTACTCTACAAGTGGAACATTTACACGACTTTGCAGAGATGAGACTTAAGGCTAAATATTAGCTCTGACAGTGCGAGCTAAGAATAGCACCAATGTGGTTGCAGGCGCTGACCTTGACAAGACCTGGCAGGATTTCTGACTTTTTTATTTTTTTTATTTTTGGTGCAACGAAATTTGCATGACCTACCTTGTCCATGTTTGGCTTGATGCATCGTACAAAAAAGGGGTTGGAGGCACTTAGTGTGGCCATCAGGGAGTGCAGAGAGTCCTGAAACACATCAGCAACAAGAGGATGAATATCAAATCAGCAGAGAAGCCGGCTCTTTAGTCCGAATGGATTCTTTTGTTTGCTTTTCACCTTGTGCACAGTTAAAAAAAACATACAACGCAGAGAGGTCATGTTATTATATGTTTAGTACTTTGCCTGCAGTGTGCATGTGTGTATGAAGATTTTACACATTCAGCTCCCTTACTTAAGTAAAAGCAAGTGTTTTAAAATCCAGTAACAGACTTGTTAACTCGTCTCTCTCCATCTCTTACAGGCTATTCCTCGGTCCTTATTTATTTTCACACACACACACGCACAACCACACACTCCGAGGACCCTTGAACCTCGCAGGCGATGTCAGCCCCGCTCTCCTCAGACAGTCTGTCTCCAGCGAGGCCGGGCCTGGCAGAGCGGAGCGTGATTGGCCCCTGGTTGGCCCCTCTCTGCCCAGCCATCAACCCTAATCCCCCAGCTTTAGGAACTGTAGGCCAGGGCAGGCTGCCAAATCCTCCCCTGCTCCCTCTCTCTCTCTCCACACTGCAGTTAGGACATGCTAAGCTAAGCCCCTTCGGTTCACCCCCTCCATGGCCACAACCACATATTTCATACATCCCATCACCCGTCATTCTCTGCAGATCAGTCACACTGACAGCATTCTCCTTCCCCCCTCCGTCTCCCTGCTTTTCTGCATTCCCGCTCGCTCACACTCATCATGCAAAGACAGAGAGCCAAAGGTGAAGGGTTAAGTGATAATTATATGCAGCAGAACATGGGAGACTATTGACTCATTGTCTGCCTAGTGACACAATCATACAATCACGAGGGCTGCACTGGACATGACAGTTGGCTGACAGAAGCTTCAGTCTCACCCTGAACTGAGAGCTGACGGTGGGCTTGCGTCGTGCCGTGCCCATCTTCAGGGTCTCGTCTCCGTTTCTGCTGCCGACGCGCTCAAAGAGGTCGTAGATGAAGTCCAGCCTGCAGACGACAAAAGTTGCACGTGAACTGAAGCATACAGGTGTGTGTTGAACTGGACGAGGGTGGTGATTGTGATACCTGCTGTCTTTGAGGATAAACAGGATGTCGTCTCTGAAGGTGTCTCTGTTCTTCTCCAGGATCCCACGTACATCATAAAGCACCTAAAACAGAGGTGAAGTAAAAGGTCAAAGGAGCTAGCAAACAGAGCTTTTGAAGATGAATTTAAATATATATATGATATATTTGGGTCATATAAAGATGATCTGTGCACTGTGCAGATATATGAACAGAAGTAAAGCATCTGCAGAATTCTCTAAATATATTCCAGGTTCATAAAATGTACCGTTACACCGCAGAGAGCGTCCAGTGGTGAAGTCAGTGGCTAGCATACTAAGAGCTATATATACCTATAAAATTATACAGCCATTTAGTGTTGGGTTTTTGCGGTCAAGGACTCATTATTGAAAACCACAGTTATTTACTACTGTTGTGTAAAAGAGACGATAAAAACACAAGATTATATGAAAGACTGTTTTAACGCTGTAAACACTGAATGTGCGTCTTCTTTAGCATCCTGTATGAACAGTGTATGAGTTACATTGTTTTATGTCTCTTACTGTTTGGATGTTTCTACTCTGACCTGCTATTGGACTGTTGGATAAAGTTAGCTTTAAGCTAATTTTAGCACAAAACTTCTACATGCTCTCTTTTCAAAAAGTGGTTCGCTTTGTCGCCTAGCAGCTAGAAGGTTCCTGGTTCAGACATAGTGGGCCTTTCTCTGTTGAGTTTGCATGTTCTCCCTGTTCATGCATGGGCTTCCTCCGGGTACCCCGGCTTCATACCACAGTCCAAAGACATGCTCGTTATGTTAATTGGTGACTCTAATTTGCCCGTAGTTGTGGGTGTGAGCGTGAAAGGTTGTCTGTCTCTGTGTGTCAGCCCTGTGATTGACTGGTGATCAGTCCCGGATGTACCCTGCCTCTCGCCCAATGGAAGCTGGGATAGCTTCGAGCACCCCCTGCAACCCTAAACAGGATAAGTGATATAGATAGTGGATGGATGATAGGATGGTGTTGGCGCATGTGTTCATATAAGATTTGCACTAAGTTGTGTAGCATTGTTCGCACAGTATTTGATTAATCTTACTAAAAAATGCAGAATGTACTTCACTTTAAAATAAGGCAAAGTTGTCTTTTAAGACAAATAATCAATATCTTCGAGGCTTAATGTCAACCCGGCAAAGATTTATATAAGAATGGAAATAAAGCTAATTTGTCCACATATAAGAGTGCACTATATTTATCTTCTGTAGTCCCATTATCCTGACGAGGCTATTCATGTTTTCAGATGATAACATTGACATATGTGCACACAGTGTGACATGAGTGGGGACTGTGCATGCATGTTTGCAGGCTGGGTGTGAACAAAGGAGAGGAGGAGCGGCCTCGTCTAGTGCAGCGGAGCGTCTGTGTGTTAATGCAGTCACCTGTTGAGTTCTCCGTCTTAGAAGCACGGCATTCCTCTGCTCGCACTGACCCACAATCATGCAGAGTATGTTTACATGTTTACACGTATGTCTATACGATCATTTTTTATGTAAGAAAATGCATATAAATAATAAGAAAACGTATAAGAAGCACATTTGTGTGTGAGCTTGTATTCACAGCTGTGTGTGTATACTATAATCCAATAACCACTCCCATCCCCCTTCCCCAAGCCCTGAGGCTCACAGGCAGCCATGAGATCCAGATTTGACCACACAAGTATTTATAAATCACAGACACACTAATTACACTCCATTCCTCCCTCATTGAAACATAGTCATACAAAAGGATATCTGTGTCTGCTGCAGGTTAAGGTCACTACGACGTTCATAGCTTGAGGACTGAAGTGGAGCTTTAAATGCAGTTGGTATTTTGCATTATTGTTTTGAGTCGCGCACATGTTTATGTTTGACCCCACAAGTTCACAAGGTCGGGTTAGTTTTTTTTTCTAGTTTAATGGGAGCTTCAATCTAAATCGACTGCATGTCCCTGGAACCACACTGATAATCTAATCAATGGGAGGATGCTACTATTTCCCCCACTGAACTCGTGGCACCGTTTCAGATAACAGAAGGAGCTTTCAGAGGGGTGGCTAAATCCTCCAGAGAGGCACGCTGAGGAAAAGGGAGAGAGAGAGAGAGAGAGAACAACTGGTCGGCCTGCCTGTCCTCTCTGGACCGAGTCATTACCATCGGCGTCCATGCCAGGCTTGTGACCGAGCTGCCACCCTCACACTGAGGAGACTTTGTCCTAGGCAGGATTCATAAGGCCATTCTTTATCGAGGCCGATCTCCCTCCTCTCTCCCCCCCCTTCAGCACACACACATCCCACTCCTCCTGCCACTATCCACTCTCTCTTCCCTGTTCTCTTTTTGCCTTTCTCTCCCATCAGGACTCATCTCTGTCATCATGTAAGCAAAAGACGGAGAGGATGACAGTGAAGCTCCTGACTCAGGGAAACAGACAGAGGAGGAGCAGTGCAGCATCAACATCCTGTGGCAGATTTTGAAAAAGATGACCCTGCTTCCCGTCTGACAATGACCTAACTTCCCAAATTTACTCCTTCAGGGAAGAAGAGGAGCTTTTGTCTTTGTATCTGTTTGTGTTTGTGTGTGTAAGAGTGGTTAATTACCTCTCCGGCGTAGTGCTTGATGCCAAACTGGTGGTCGTTCACTCTTGGCTTCACATAGTACGGGTTTGTCTGAGGAGAAAGGACAAAGAGACCACTATTAAATATGTTTAATGTCTAATTATAAGCAGATTAGGTGGAGTAGAAAGCATAGATGGAGTTCAGAGGGTAGCAGAAAGGTCAGTAACACATGTAGGGCCACAGAGAATGAGACTGGTGGACTATAGCAATGTCTCACATGAGAGATCAGTTTAAGTTAAGCACACAAAAAAGTTTTTTCTATTTACTGAGCGCGACCAGATTTTAGTGCGGGAAGTGTCCTGGTTTCCATTGGTAGTACTTTTTTAATCCCAGTAGTATTGACCAATCACGTATCAGTGGGTTTTTCGGCGTATGCAGGAAAAACGGTCCGTGTGGAGAGCAAAAGCAGGCGGAACGTAATCCGCCGTAATAAAATCACAGCTCCCAACAGCGGTCATGATTTATAATCCCTATAAACAGACATCTGCATGTTAGTTCAGTCAACAATCCGTCCTAGACCAAACATTTGAACTTGAGGCAACTTCGCCTGACGCTGTGTCACAAAAGCCGCTCAGCGTTTAGATTTCCGGGCTTCCTCGAATGCATCAGAAATGATTGCTCCGACTTCCCTTCAACAAGCGAACATTTTAAAAGTAGTTTTCTTCTAATCTTGAGGACAGACCTAACAAAGCTTCATTTTTACTTTTTAATCATTTGCATTGTGATGTTGAAATTTTGGCAAACCTAAGACTCGTTAGTAAAAGTAAATCACTAGAAAAAACGTTTTTTATCGGGTTCATACTGCTGAAGTAAGCCAGAGTGCAGCCTCTGTGTAACTTACTATTTACAGTGAAATTGAGACTCACTACAAACTGATGGACGGGCGCTCTTCTGGGGGATTTAATGAATCATGAAATGACAGCGTTTATTTCACAGACATATCTGCAAGGTGCGAATTTCACTTCACTTTTGATATTAACACACGGTCTGTAAATAACTGGACTGTAAATAACATAGCACACGTAAAAAAGGAAGTCTTGGGTGGAAGTCCTTATCGCTTAAGGCTGGCCTAACCGGAATGCCAGAAATGTCTGCCGTTGCTCCCAGAGGCTTTATCGTTGTCAGATGATAGCCGATAGGTTCCGAGATTGCAAAACACATAATAGAGATACTCTAAGTGCAAATGGACACTCTAATAAGCTATCTGAATCTTGAGAATAGGGCCCAAACAGTAAGAAGACAATATGAAAATATAGGTTTTCTAATACATTGTTCAGATTTAAAAATGATGTACTAGTAACATTTCTACCCGACAAAACTCCTAACTTTTAACTAACTTTTTATTACAAACCACAACTAACTTACTACTGAACGGCCTCCTAGGACATTTTTCACATCAGTCCACACTTGCGTTAAACAGGTAGCATACAACACATTCATACGCAACATCTTTTTTTAAGCCCCTGAATTGTCTGTCATATGTTCTGTTTTGTAAAGTTGCTTCGATGTTAAATGATTGTGTCTGTTGATTTCACTTAGTATTAAAAAAACTCGACAAGCTGATGCACACCCTGTCAATCAGCTTATCAAGTGATTTTTGAGAGTACTGTTTAAAGTGACACAGCTTCTTCCACTCTATGACCTTAAACCGCAACATAATCTTCAGCAGTGGAGGCAGACACCTCAGGGAGAGGTCAGGCAGTTCTTCAGCTTCACTTTGTAACCCTCCTGTTTATTCCAGGAGACTCTTTTCTCCTTCATTCAATACTAATCGGGCCTGGAGAACGGCTGATCACATTTCAGCATTGTTGTGTTTACATGTGAGAACGCTCGGGGGCGTGTACAACGCCGCACAGACGTTCAACGCTGCAATATTTTAGGCTCTTTGTGAGTGTTTACCTTGGAGGGATTGGATATGTGTGTGGGCGGGTGTTTGCACTGCTGGTCGTGTGAAAGTTGTATGTACGTTTTTCATGTGTGCGTGTGGACTCACTGCGTGTCGGCTGTGCAGTTTCTCCAGGAGGGTGTAGTCGGTGCCTTTGGGGAAGCGACTCTCCTCGTTGATAAGAGCCAACATGCCCAGTTTCTAAAGGGGAGACAGACAGAGGAGCAGAGAGGGTGAAACATGCCGCAGTCATGATGGAACTAGTTATAATCCCTATAGGGGAACATCTGGCAGCTTTTACTATAACAATGCGTACAGGAAACAGTGTAGTAATTCATTCAATTCTCTCTTCTATTTATAAAAACAAGGTTCACTGAGGAGGCACGATGATTGGCAGCAACACCTTGCTTTAAACTTCTACACTGTCATACTAATAAAGCAGGAAAGTTTGTATTGTTGACCCAGAAACCTTTCAGTCTCAAGCCAACCTCTGTAGAATCTCAGCTTTAACCATCATTATAACTCTGGTGATAAAATAACACAATTGTCTTAATGCTTCACTTCCACCATACCTCTAACCACTGCCTGGTGTACATTACTGTGCACACAACATGCAAAATGAGACGATATAATAATAGAGTAGGAGAGGGAGGTCAGTGTGAGCGTAGTGTAGCGTCTGGGTCAGCACGCTCCGACTAGCGGTTAGCGGTCGGTCCTGGTGGTGACTTTGCTCTCTCGGGGTCTGACCGACTGTCTGTTACCTTCTCTATGAGATCCAGACACTCAGCGTTATCCATCCAGTCTATGGCCTCCCACTGGATCCCCTCCCTGTCAGGACAAAGACACAGACAGGGTGTTTAGGCATAAATATAAACAACCAGGAAGACACAATGGCTGTATTGTCCAGCATGAGCATGTGATGAAATGAGCCATGTCCAAGCTGCTGGCTCATTATACAGGAAAACAACTGTCTGGGGGAGAAACTGAGCCGAATCCAAACCTCTGGCACTCTGCCTTTATCATGAGGAGGCCCAGCCCCCATCCCCGGCTCTATCTGTCTGTGGGACAGTCTCCAGCATATGAAAAGTCTTGATTTATTTTCACTGTTAGTTTTATAAATAATGTCTACCTGTTGTACTCCAGCTGCTCCAGGGAGAAGATGTGCTTGTTGAAATACTCCTGGAGTTTCTCGTTGGCGTAGTTGATATTGAACTGTTCAAACCGGTTCACCTGCAGGACAGAAGAACATGATTTCAAAGCAATTAGTCCTCCAGCTTTGAAACCCCACATGACATCATGTGGGTGATACTCTGCTTTCAACAAGATTTTCCCCGGCAAATAAGTTCAATTATCTTGTTTCCCTACAGCGACAATAAAGTATGTCGTATCATATCAGGTCGTATCGTACCGTATCCTATCTTATCCTATCGTACTGTATCATGTCGTATCGTATCGTACCCTATCCTATCCTATCCTATCTTACCGTAGCATGTCGTATCGTATCATGTCGTATCGTATCATATCGTACGGTATCATATCGTATAGTAACATATCGTATCGTATCGTATTGTATCGTATCCTATCATATCTTACCGAAGCATATCGTATCGTATCATGTCGTATCGTATCATATCGTATCATATCGTATAGTATCATGTCGTATCGTACCATATCGTATAGTACCATATCGTATAGTAACATATCGTTTCGTATCGTATCGTATTGTATCGTATCCTATCATATCTTACCGTAGCATATCGTATCGTATCATGTCGTATCATGTCGTATCATGTCGTATCCTATCATATCCTATCGTATCGTATCATATCCTATCGTATCGTATCGTACCGTAGCATGTTCTATTGCATCATGTCGTATCGTATTATATCGTATCGTATCATATCATGTCGTATCGTATTATATCGTATCATATCATGTCGTATCGTATTATATCGTATCATATCATTTCGTTTCGTATCATATTGTATCGAACCGTAGCATGTCGTATCGTATCAGGTCGTATTGTATCATATCAGGTCGTATCGTATGGTATCGTACCGTATCATGTTGTATCGTATCATATGGTATCGTACCATAGCATGTCATATCGTGTCATATCGTATCATGTCGTATCGTATCATATCGTACTGTATCATGTCATATTGTACCGTATCATATCGTATCGTACTGTATCATGTCGTATCGTATCATATCCTGTGGTATTGTATCGTATAATGGCGTATCGTATCGTATCGTATCGTATCGTATCGTATCATACCGTATCGTATAGTACTGTATCATGTGGTATTGTATCGTATCCTACCGTATCATGTTGTATTATGACGTATCGTATTGTATCATATCGTATCGTATCATGTGGTATTGTATCATATCATGACGTATCGTATTGTATCGTATCAAAGCGTATTGTTTCGTACAGTATCATGGTGTATCGTTTCATATCGTACCGTTAAAACTAACGATAAAATCACATCTACTTTTCTCCCTCATTTGAAAATTGGTGTCCCTCAAAAGTTTAATTTGAGTTAAGTTAAGTTATCCCCTACTTCACTGAAACGTTCAGTCTCAATGTGTGTGTACTGGAAGTTTCCACATCACACTTAAGTTGCATAGTGGACAACATTTCTAATCTCACAACGTCCTGATGCTCTGATTATGTGTTAAATAGAATCATAGGGAGCACATAGAAACTTTCCCTCTTCAGCAGATTATTGTGAAATAGTGCTCTGCACATAAACTATTATGTACCTCAAAGGTCAAACATCCAAACAAGTAACCAGAAACAAAAACGTTTTTCGCCCACTTTAAACCAGAACAAAAGAGCACAAGAACAAGAAAATAAACAAATGTCTCATGTGAAATGAAGAAAACTGCAGTGACTCAGTGTACAAAGCTGATTGAGAAACACACTTTCAGGGGGGTTTCATGAAACTTAAATTGGGCGAGTAATTATCACCTCAAAGTTCTCAAAGCCGAAGATGTCCAGGATGCCGATGGACTTGAAGTTGTCTTTGCCTTTGATCTTCTGGTTGATCCTCATGATGATCCAGGAGAAACACTGAGAATACAGTGCCATGGCAACCGAGTCCCGCGAGTCCACTGCCTGCAGACACAAAGAGAACAGACTTTAATAATATGGGAGCGGAAACTTTGCAGACTATATACATAACATATGGTGTATCAACATATACATTTCTTCACTTTAATCAGATGCTGGTTGAAGATGTTGAAACGATGACATGTGTGGTGGTGACGGCGTGTGTGAGGCCTCAGCCGAGTGTCTATACAACAGTTGTCTGGAGACAAAGGTGTGTTATGTCAGCGTCTGTCTGCTGCGGGCGGCAGGTAAGACAACATCTGTTTTCACAACAGATAGTGAAGTTTATCACCTTTGTATCTAAAGAGTGACACGCTGCAGGCAGTTTTATGGTGTTTTACAAATTCAGTGAAAACAAAGAAAGATTATTTCTTCTGGTTTTAGAAAAAAAAATGTAACCCTGAAAAAGTGACACGCACTCTGTTGCACCTTTCTCCTCACTTCACACAAAGATGGAAAGGACATAATAAAGGTGGACAGAGGTAGTGGTGGCATGGCATTTTATACTCCTACTCCACTAACCTACTTTAAATAGTAAACCTTTTTGAACACTGTTGTTTAGATTTTATTTATATGATCTTTTCTTATCTTTATATTGCATTTACTTACTTGCTATTTTGTGTTTGTGCTGCTGCAACACCTGAATTTCCCCACTAGGGATCAATAAAGGATTATCTTATCTTATCTTGTCTTGTCTTAGATTAAGATATCACTTGTATCTAAAATATATGATAGTATTATAAAACACAATGCATTGTTAATAATGATTAAAACAGTGGCTACAAACTGTTTTTGGTTGGTGACAAAAAAATTGTAGTTGGGGCTTCTTGTCATCTAACTATAAAGGAAGGAAGGAGGAGGACTTTCTTTGCAGCCTGTCTATGTCTCAACAACACAGTGACAACCATATATGGTTTAAAGTCTCCAAGTTACCAAAGTCAAGAAAGAACTGTGAAATTAAATTTTTAAACCCACATGGATAAGAATTCCAAGAGATGCGAAGAATAATCGAAACTTCTGCAGATATGTTATTTCCAAAGAAAGAACCTGAGAACCCGTCTGAGACATTGTCCTCTGATGACATGTAGGGGTGCACAAGTTTCACAAGTATGATTTTATGTTGATTATTTGGGTGATTTAAAGTCTGCAACCTGCAAACAATATGGGGCAATATTATATGCCTATTTAGCAAGACTTGAACAGAACAGAAATGGTGATACAGAAAGGCCATGGGATTTCAAATTAAAGGTTTATTGTTAAGAGGATGATATGTGTTTACAGTGTATTGCTGATTTTGGATCGTCGCATATCAGTCGTCAAACCGCTACAAGGTAGGTTTTGTTATTAGTGACAAAGGCCTCAAACAAGTCAAACAAATGAAAATCAATCTTTGTTTGACTCAGATCGGATTCTCTGCAGCTGCCGTGAAGTCGGCCTCTCAGCCAGACGCCGTCCCTGTACGAGTATAAAAAGCTTGAGCTTAAGCCAGCTCCGCTTCCTCCACAGGCATTGTGCTTGAACTGGAAACAAAACAAGTGTGTGGCGGTGTGTACTGTATTTGGGGCAACAATGCTCCTGGGCTTTTGAGAAATCAATCATGTTCCCGTCACCTTTTGCAGCTAGCGGGTGTGAACGGAGCGCTGGTGGCTCCAGGATCTCCGTCACAGGGGTGAGAAGAATGGCTGTTTGTCCAGGAGAGAGGGGTGGGTTTGGGGGGATAGGGAGAAGGGGGGGGGGGGGGACTAGTGCAGGCAGTCGTGGGGTGGGTGACCCCTGGCCGATGTGAGAAGGAGCCATTCTTACTGACTCCAGGACTGGAATAATGAACTCTATTAAGAGACAAGCTGCTTCAAAGGCCAGGCAGAACAAGCAGCAGCAGGGTCTTTGTCCGCTCATGAAAAGCTTTCGTGTCCCCTGTTAGAATAGTAAAGGTCCATTCTGCATATTCGCTGATATTTATGCGTACGAGTGGGCGAAAAAGGCTCGAGCTCGGCCAGAAAGGACGGTGTCATGCGTCAGAGTTTTCTTGTGGCATACGGTGAAAAGGATAACACATGCTGATAGAGACTTGTGAAATATTCACATTAATTGCAGAGCATGGCACGGACAATTTACGCCGAAGAGTGAATTATCACGCCAGCGCCTCGGTGCCTGGCTGCACAGCCTGCAGAGGAGAAGACTCTCTGCACCCTCAGTCATTGGCTCTATTGTGCGTTTGACTCAGATCACTATCATGATGGCTTTATTGTGCCAGGAATCTGGCAGACAAAAAGCAGGAAATGGCCGGGAGTCACGCAAGGGATCTGGAGAGGCATGTGGGGGAGAGAGCCGGAGAATGGCTGTTTGTGTGTTTGTGTGTGTGTGTGTCACCAGGACAGGGGAGGGAGAGGAGTGATGGGGCAACAAACAGACATGTACTGTGTGTTTTTGTGTCGAGAAAAAAGTGCACAATCCCTAAAATGTGGGAAATCATGATGCTTTTTTTCAGGATTTTTCTGTTACCTGCTCCACAGTGAGCGGCGAGCAGATCTCCTCCCCTCTGAGGATCATGGAGCGTTGGGTCAACACCTCCGACAGCTGGAAGGAGTCCAAGCCGAGCAGCTCGCTGACATTACTGACAACTGAAACACACACACACACACAAAGAAAAGTATTAAATGTAGTGTATGTAAGTAATGCAGACCATTCAGGGCACTCTTACTGATGTCAAACAGCAGATGTGACATACAAACTTTGATTCTATACAGTGTAAAGGAAACTCTACTCTCTGTGCAGTCACTGTAGTTCACTGCTTCTTTGGAAAAGAGGTCAGACACAGCGAACAAAGGAGCCTTGAGCTCATGTTACAGCCTGTTCAGGGTTCTGTCTGCTGCTGCAATGTCAGTCAAACTCAGGGGCATGGGAAGTAGTGCTGCACATTGGACCCGAATCAGTGGTAAGCTTATTACCTGCTTTAGAAAATGCAGGTTTTATACAGCAGAAACAACAGGTCTTTATGATTGGACCTGGTTTTACAGCTTAACTTTGAAAGTTCCATATGTGCTGAATTGAATGCTTACCCGTTGAATTATTACCTTTTTAGACTGTTTACATCACCTCCTGTGCCCTGATTAGACGACTTAGAGAGACTAGAAGATAATAAGAACTTAATTTGTTCAGCTCTTATCAGGAAATATTAAGAAAACAGTCCTTGTCCTTGTATTTTCCAAAAGTCTTACTAGTGCAGTACAGATTTAGGAGGTGTAAAACATATCAAACACACTCTACATGTTGCATGTTACTGTCTTAGTTCCTTCTCCTACCCCCTTTGGAAGTGATCTGAGCTCCGCCAGCAGTCATGAACTCGATGTTGCCCATCTGCAGGACAGCAGACAGCAGCTTGAACACGTCTCTGATCTCCTCCTCTGTGAACTCCATCACTTTCAGGGCCTCCTGCAACACAACACAGACAAAGTTAGATAATATGTTACTAGAAAGACTCTAAAAACCTTATTCTGTTTTGCCTTGGAGCTATAAAACACTTTCATGAACATACATCAAAATGTCAAAATACCTACATGAGAAAATTAAATGACAGTTTCCCCCCAGGCTCATGTTTCCTAGAAGTCTGTCTGAGCAGGTGGTATTACAGTCGTGATAAAGGGTGACAGCGCCCTCTGGGGGTAAAACAAACTGCTTACACTTAAATAATCATCAGTGCCTCCTTACCATCACACTGTCAAAGAGCTGCTTATCATCCAGACTGCTGTCCTGCACGCAGCCCGACTGGCTCAGGTAGTGATATGACTCAGGACCCTCGGACAGGAGGTACATATCTGCAACACAAAGAGGAAACTCTGTCATGCTACTAATTCCTATGCATACAGAGTTTTTAGCTATTGTTTAGCTATTAGATTATATTATAATACATGTATTTAGTATTTTTTAGAGCTGGCTGAAACATGTTTTTATAGCTCTGATGCTTAGATATTAGATATTTGCTATCACTTATTGTTAGGAGATTGTACCTTGGTGATCTTTGTCCGCCCCTGCTAACAGAGCGTAGAAGATGTGGTAGTTTCTTTCTCCTGGATTCTGCCGAACCACACGGTTCTGGGAGAGAGAGAGAGAGAGAGAGAGGAGGGGTAGAAGAACATTTTAGAAACATGAATGGATTTTGCTGTAAATACTGATCAAATCAAGTAAATAACTTGCTGATGATCCCAATCATTTTGTCTTATTGCTCCAACACAAACTTACCTTTTCAAGCAAATCTGATGATTGAAAATCAAGGAAAAACAATGGCTGCTTACAGTGAATACCAACTCTGAACAAGACACAATGGACATGTGATTTCTCTACAGCAAGGATTCCCAAAGTGGGGTACATGAGCTACCTCTAGGAAAAATGCAATGGTGTTGTGATGCTGTATATATTTTACCAAGTGGGATTTTTCACTTGAAAACCCTCATATGGATCTGCTTTTTGTCCCTGTGATCTGTTTCTCAGCCTATGCATGTGTCAATCTCATATTTCTCTATGTTATGTTCGGTAGTTGTAATTTAAACTTAAAAAATATGACAGCATTTTCCTCATCTTCTCTCATGATGGGCCTATCTGCTGCCTATCTTGGGAACCGCTGCCATACAGTATACTGAAGTGGACTTTCGAAGGATACAGTCAATGATGCAGCCTCCCTGGATGTTTCCGTTCTGGGAAAAGTGGAGCTGGATAAACTTCCCAAAGCGACTGGAGTTGTTGTTATACACGGTCTTTGCATTCCCAAAGGCCTCCATGATGGGGCTGCAGACAGAGGAGGAGAAATCACATCAAACCTCGACTACAGAAGCGTCCTTTATTGTTTATAATGATCCAGATGTAGATTTTGTGCAGACGTGGGATCAGATATTTGTATAGTACCTGCTCTGGACGAGAGCCTGCTCCACCCGGGTGGTTCTCTCCGACAGAGGAGTGCCTGCTGAGTTTTGACTCATTACGGAGAGAAACTTCAGCAGCAGCTTGGTGCTCTCTGTCTTCCCGGCACCGCTCTCCCCACTGCAGACAAACGAGAAGAACAAATATAAAACCGATATATATTACGCCTTTTAAACCGCTTTCAAGTGAGTTTCAAAATGCTGCGTTTGCTTAAAGCTGTCCTGACCTGATGAGAACACACTGGCTGTCATGTCTCTTCCACAGGCAGCGGTAACACTCGTTGGCCACGGCGAAGATATGAGGAGGCAGCTCCCCCATCTGGTGTTTGCTGTACAGGTCGACTGCAGTGCTGTCATACAGGCCTGATATCTGCTTATAGGGATTTACTGCTGCCAGGATGGAACCAATGTTGGTCTGAGGGATAATGAGAAGGCAGACAGAAGTGGGATTGAGAGGGAGGAGGATAAAAGACAGATAATCACGGAAACCCAACAGAAAACACATGGTATGCAGGAAAAATGCTTGGTATTTTACACTAGAATTTGCAGCTTTGCAGGACATTAAAATTGCACTATTCTATTTCCTTACACTCCCAGTTCAGTTCATTCACCCAGTTTCCTGTCACCTTCCTGTGACACAGTACCTGCAGTCAGTGATGCTCTAAAACTCCTGCATATGGCCTAGTTTGCTGTGAGGCTGGTAATATTTTAGGATCTGCGGCTCCTGCCGGGGTAATACGCTTTGGGAGAAAGTGCCTCACAAAAGTGTGTTTATGGGTCATGATTTCACAATGATACTGATGCCATGTAGACAGAGCCGCAGCACCCTCTGGGCTGAGATTAGGAGATAAGATTTAGAGAAAAACATAGTAACTGTGAGTCCGTGGGCAATGATTATTTTAAAAAAGCCCGGTTGTGTTTCAGGGAGATTCAGTGCTATACCGTGAAAATAATCTTCAGGGTGAGACAGGGTCACACAAACATATTTGAACCTTGCTTTTTTAGAAGAAAATCCAGGCATGAATACTCTTACGGGTATTCCAGGACTCATTCGATTTTTGTTAAGTATTTATGACCTAAAATGCCCGCTAGTGAGGGTTACGGTTAGCCAGCGATAACCTAAAAACTGGGAGTAAGCTTGTTTTATTCGGCTTTGAGGCTTATGCATTGAACGATTAAAGAAGTACATAAATAAATAACACCACAAAAATATATCCTGTCTATGTTTCTGATGATTTCAGAATGAGCACACTTTAAAATCTCATGTGCTCACACATAAAGAATGTCTGGTGCCTTACATAGATGTTGTCTTTCTGATAGCGCATGAAGAGGTTGTGCATGATGGCGGCTTCGTGCAGCTCTGCCAGCGTGGACATGTCCTCCACGCCATGGATGCTGCTGGGGTGCATCGTGAACACCATCTCCCTGTTCAGCTCCGCCCTCTGTAGATAGATCACCTGGAAGGACACAGACACATATCCAAAAGGTTAGCTTTTATAATTCTGCAGGTCAAACTGAATGATGATGAAATGGACCAGATTGCTTGGGGAAATCTGGGCTCTATTTCCTGGATTGTGTATCAAGCTAATTTATTAAAGGGGGGGTATTATGCTAATGTCAAGCTTCATATTTCACTCTGTGATACCTGTGGAGTAGCTTAGTATCATTTACAATTTTAAAAACTCCTCATTTTTCTCACACTGGGGCTCTGTGCCGGCCCTCATACAGCCTCTGCCTGAAACGACTCAGTCAGCTCGGTCCCTTTAAGAAACCCCGCTTTCTTCTGATTGGCCAGCTCTACGAAGCTTGCTGAGGCTCGTGTACAAAAAACTGTGTGAAACCTGGCGTTCACAGCAGCCTGCAGACTGAGCTGAGAAGCCTGGGGATTACTCCAACATACTTTAACCTACAGATTTCAAACTTCACTCACATTTAATACGGACATCCAACATTGTAACATTATATATATATGTCTTAAAATGTGAAACAGCATAATACCACCTCTTTAAATATTGTAAAATAGTGAACTAGACAATCAGAATTTCCCAAATCCCCAAAAGACATCTTCAAAATCTTATTTTGTCCAAACTAAGGTGCTAAATACGCAATTTTCAGCGGCATATAAAGCAGAGAAAAGCAGCAAATATCATTTATAAGCATTGCATTGCATTGCGTGATCAGTGTTTTTATAGGCATTTTGATTTGATGAATGACTTCACAGATTTATTGATCCCAAGCCGGGATGACAAGCCACCCAGATCCTTGCGCATCTCATCACATAATCAATGTAATTAGAAGATGAAGACATAAGCAGCAGCCACACTTTTAAATATATTATATGCAAATATCAAACTGCTGACGAACAACTAATCGATGATTCAACAAATCATTAGATACTGTGAAGGCAGCATGCAGCCAGAGGCCTCTCTACACTGAGCACAGATAAAGGGCTTGATCACAGCTCATGCAGAAGGAGGGCAGGTAGTAGCAGGTAGCGTTTAACAGATCTGAATCAAACCAGTAACACAACACCAGTCTACCACTGTGACCATAGCACATGCATGATGAACAGCAAGATGATTCAAGTGATGAAACCATAGTAACAGATGTTAGATTAAGTCCCTGATGTGTGCCTGCCTGTGCCTGCTGCTGGCATACCTGACAGCTAGCGACCCCTGTGTGCCAAACGTATTAATCATATCCATGGCTTGACATTCACGGCCCATTGTAAGACTTTTGGTTTCAAATAGAGCTAGTGATAAATGAGGGAGAAAAAGAACCAGTGTCTCTCCACAGAGTCTGGCAGACTTTCTGGCTGTCAGGACTCTAATGGAGACACGAGACGAGAGAGACAGACAGACTGTGTTGGTCACTTGATGGGAAGCTGTTTAAAGATCAATACATACGAGCGAGGGTTTGTGGTGTCCCAGTGCATTACTGCTGGCTATACTGGCATATTTTATCATCTCCCAGCTGGGAGCAGACACTGGTTTTCCCAATACTGCTGAGTCATGACACAGGAGCTGATTGAGTGTATGTTTGGAAAGCAAAATCTTCCAATGAAAAACTTCTGAATATAAGATTTGTCACAGAGAGATAACATTTATGTATATGTAAATATCATATTTAAAGCTGTATCATTGATTTAAGGGGCATTTGGGGGCAGTATAACAAGCTTTAAACACACAATTGAAACAGAACTGCCTTACAAAGATGCAACAAGCTACATTTCTTACTGGTTTCGTGTCAACTAAGGGATATAAATCCAATGGCTCTTTAGCAACTAAAAGCTCCACCATGTTCACCAGCTAGCTGCTAAATGAGTCTGTCTGATGTCTGGTGCTGGAAAACAAGCTTACAGTGGGTTAGGAAAACAGCTGTCTGCTGCAGCAAATTAAACAGGGGTGAAAAGGTCATTTGGATTAAACCAAAACAATACAAGTTTGGACTGTAACACCAAACAATGAGTTGAAAGATGCTAAAATACACCGTGAACCTGAGGGGAGCAGCAGAGTGTGGGGCTAATGCCCTTATTTGACCGGTTGTTTATATAAAAATATTGATTAGTGCAGCTTTAAAAAAGTCAATGGCATCAGACTGTATTTATAAATGATTGCATTAATATGTTCGTGTGAACTCCATCTTTTTAATCGTAACACAACCCATTAGCTAAAGTGAATCTGTATTTAAGTGTAGAAAGAAGCATGTGAAGTGATACACTGACTCTGGTCCGGCAGCCATGTTGGCCATTAGAGAATGGGTGTACACTCAGACTACAGCACAATAACACTGCAGTCATCAGTGGGTTACATGTTTTGTGGTATTAGGGTTTGTGAAAGCTTCACCCTTTCACCTTGAGGGGATACGCAGCACTTGCAGTGATGTCATCCATGGAGCAGAAGCTCGCAGATTTACAGCCAGATGTCCCTAAACATTCAGCTTTCACCCCACCCGATGCTCTCTGGGAAATTGGCCCTGATTCACCAGGCAGAGCCCTACTGACTAATAAATCTAACTGGCTTTGCATTTGTTTTACATCCTTAATCAGCATGATCATTTTATGTACAATGACATCACTCACTCAGTGAGATTGATGTCATTAAGAACACCTGGGCTCCGGTGGATTACCGCCTAAAGAGTCACGTACCTAATTCTGTTTCCAATACCTACACTGTTGGGTTGGCTGCTACTGATTAATCCTCTGATGCTAGAGGGATAAAAATAAAGTATTATTATTTAACAGCTGTAAGGTATACTACTAACCCTCTTTGGGTGTGTTTTTATTGTTGTATGCACTGGCTCAGTACACTGCAGGAATCCTAACTAAAAAGAAGAGGAGCAAATAATAAGCTAACGTTAGCAGCAATTTTGCTCGTAGTCCCTCCAGACATCATGTTAAAGCTAAGAGTGTTGGAGAAACACTCATTTAAAACATGAAACTACTTTGTATGTGTTTTTACATGTTTTAATCATCCTAACGTTAAGTTACAAAAAAAGTACAAAGCCTTAAATGTGTGGTGGGAAAACACTGATAGGTGACATTTGCTAGCTTGGACTAGCGTGTAGCGTAGTCTCCGCTAGCAGTGCTATGTTTTTCTTTGCCATTCTAGAATACTCATTTCTGGTGGCAGCCATAATATATATTTGCCGTGTCTGCTACTGGCTTCTGTGGCGAAGAGGAAACAAGATGATTTTTCCGAGGGGGCTAACAAGTTATGGTTTTAGATCTATGTATTGACTAGCGTAATCGCCGAAACTTGATACAGAACTTAAGACTGTATAAGAGGCATTTCCAGTTCTTTTGTTTGTAATATTACAACTCTATTTAGATGATTTTCAGTAGAACAAGTTAAGAAGTACAAGTAAAGTACAGCAAAAACTATTAAAAATATTCTTAACTAGCTAACATTAGCCACCATAGTGGTCAAAGCTACCAGACCAAAATAGGCTGTAGCATCAAAACTCCCTGAGTATACTGAATTGAGTAAGCAGCAAGTATATTTTTAAACTTAACTTTTCATTAGTTAGAGGAATAATAGGTTGTTTCATCATCAAATAGTCTCATAAAGACATGTTGGAGATAAACCAAAGTAAAGGCAGTTGTCTGCATTCATAGAGTATCAACTGTATATCACATTTTCTTTCTTATATACCGGTGTATTGAGATAAATAAATGTTAATCCATCTATACTTTCATTTAATGAGCAAAAATGTGCTTGAAATGGAAATTATTACCCTCTCAGGTTTGAATAAACTTTCAATTGGTGGATATTGTGCCTAACGCTCAATCAAACAAACCAAAGAAATCTGAGACACATCTTCCTGCGTTCTTTACATTCCCAAATCCCAAGTTCAAAGTTTCCGTGAGGTGGCTGGGAGCAAAGATAATCCAGGATAATAAACAACTAGAAGCCCTGCACTCTCTATTACAGTGAAGACCTCAAGTTTCACAGCAGGAAAACAAATATGGCTGCTTTAGCCAAACACACAATGAGCTGTGTCTTTGGAAATCACCCTAACCACAATATATATATTTTTATCTCTTTGACTGTGTGTGTTGTTATTCTGTCTCTGTCATATGAGGTGACCTTTTGTTTTTGATGTTCTTTGAATAATTCTCTGTTCAGATTTCACAGAAGGAGCCTCGGGGTGTTTCATGCCTGAAAACATCAGAGATGAGTTTCCAGCATTGAAGGAGGTTTCACATTCCTCTGTTTTTTCCCCGCTGTGGTGTTCCTCTGTTGTTTGGTTTCATCACTGAGTTCATTCCTGCGAGGTAAAGTCACTGAGATGTGATATCACAGCCACAGCATTCTTTATTAATATTTATGTATGTCCTATTAAATTTGCTTCCAAATCATTCACTGGTTAAATAACATCCTTTAGATATGGCTACTTAGATGGACTTAGATGGATTAGTGCAGATGAGGTCTATACACTGGCAAATACTCTTTTAATGTCCAGGAACGGTAGAGCTAATGTGGTGCTACAAACAAATAACAACTCTCCCTCTCTCATCTAACAGTGCGACACTGTATGTCTGCTGTTATTGACTTAACTTCCAATAAACAAAATGAAATCAAATGAAATCACAGTTTGGTGCTCTAAAATTGCTCTGAATTCATAGACAACACTCACAAAGCAAATATAATCCAATATTTTTTTTTACATAAATCGGCCCTAATTGAAGCGATTATTTAAGTTTTTGCTAAAAGAGTTCAGTCAGTGCAAGTCAATAAATACAATGCGTGTTTCAAATGTGGGTGCTGCATCATCAATGCTAATGATGTAAGCGGTGTGATGATGTCATTTCTTGCCTCTTATGTGAACCTGAATCGATGAGTGAAATAGTTCTCTGTACAAATCAATCTTTTGCAAATGGAGCCTGTTGTTGATGCGATGCTTGCCACGGGGCTGGACAAAAAGCAAACAAATAAACGAAACCATTGATTGAAAAAGAGAAAAAAATACTTTCTTTAAGTCATTGATTTCTTCATAGATTTTGTCATTTCAGACAAGTTGTTTCTGCTCATATTTCCATTTTCTGATTCTTTTCTTTGTTTATTTTTTCCTTCTTTCCTTCTTAAGTGAAGCAGCCAAAAACAAAACCAACATGTTCCACAGCAGTCTGCGCCATTGTAAAAAAAAAAAATCTCATTGGTGAATTGATTAAATTCCCTTTAGGTTATATTGAAATGTAATAATTTGAACTTCATAATTGGAATCAATGGGTAAGAAAACGTTTATTAATTAGATATCAAATATTTTACATATTTAAATAAAGATTAAATTGAAAATAATAATAAATCATTACCAGCACTACAAGAATTACGGTAGATTTGAAACTATTAAGTTTGGGCCTGTCAGTCAAACAAAAGCAAAAAATAGATATAATCTGTTGAATAAACACTAAACAAGAATGTTTTGGTTTGCAGTTTATTTCAGGGAATTTGGCCTCTTGTAGTTAAATGCATCAAACTCAGACAAAGTACAATGTCTCACCAAAATGATGCAGACTAAATAGTGGAACAGTGATCCTGACTGCAGCATCTGAATCTTAAACTCTCTTGCAGCTGTGATGCTCTCTCTCCTTTTGTCTGCTCCGGGCTGAAACCACACCCTGCTGCTGCTTTGTTCCTCCAACTCTGCTGAATATTCACACATTAGGGCGGCGCGGCTCTGAGGCTCAGTGGACCTTTACAGGCAGATACATTCAGGCCTTTAAGATGACACATGGACACATACAAACTCACAGGCCTGCGCACACAAAAAACACTGTGTTGTTTATCTCGGTCTGTTTCTGCCTGCCTTGCTTCTTTTGCTTTCTGTCTGACTCTCTCTCTGTCTTACAGTGAACCCATCTGCCGAAGGGGGATCCCACCCAGACCCGCGAGACATGGGGGGTTGTGGGGGGGGGGGCATCAGGAGTTAGGCTTATTAATGGAGAGAAGAGAGAGCTTTACAGTAAATGTTGCTCAAAAATCAGACAAACTTTCCCAACATAAAATCTTAAAGATAAGTGTTTATCACTAGGCTCACAGTGATATTAGTGTGTGATCATGTTATTTCTAAGAACACACTGGTGAATACTCATCACTCACATGAAGGGTCACATAATGGCTCCATTGAGACATAATGCAGAAAAGACTGAGGGGCCATCAATGACCTATTTTAAACCTCAGAGGCCGTAAAACTGCAGGCTGAAGAAAACTGAAGAAATCACACTTTGTATGTGTCTAGTTTCATCTCTGTCACTCAGTCTGTTGAAAACAAACACCAAAGAGAAATCTGAAAGCGCTTTGAATTTTCTTTTTAAAATGATAATCTTGAAGATCTTCATTTAAATAAATGTCTGTTAAATCACTATCTTTGGCCGAATGAGGTAACACAAGGGTGACTGAGCCTCCTGTCGGTCTCTTTTCTGCTGCGTCACCGTCTGACGTCACAAACGCGCCCGAAACAGGGTTAGTAAACAGTGCAGATGTTACGGTGGTTAGGTCTTTATTGTATCTATTACTCATTCAGTCTGTGTATCAACCTCTGCGCTGCTTGGATGGAGACGGGCGGAATGCGGAATGAGGGTCTGAATGCGGATTGTAGCCTTTCAAACTACGCAAAAAAGCCGGGTGTTAGCGGGTTTTTTGACCAGTGGGAAAGCGGCTTTAGTGACGTGTTTTCCATCACCCAGCAGTGGTTGGTCTGCCAGAGAGGGTAGGCGGAGCTAAGCGGCTGATTTTCCAGTCTCTGCAAGTGTTAACAAACAAAGAAAAGATCGATGACTACAGATTCAACTTCAAAAATAAGTGAAAATACAAAGAAAAAGAAACAAATTCGACGCTCAGATGAAGGCAAACAGTCTGAAAAGGAAAGCGACCGTCAGCGAGGAAAATCAAGAGTTATAACCGGAAGCAACCGTGGACGTCACACATGTGACACTGTCTGGATATCTGGGAAGTCTGCCCCCGCAATTACCGTTTATCGCCATAGGTGCCGCCAAAGAGAACGAAACTAAGATCTTTGAGATTACAACTTTAAGTAATATTATTTGGTGGGAAGTTGTGGAGGAAAATGAGGCGAGCAGTCGGCGCCAAAATCAATCTATTAGTCTGCTAATTCTTAAAAGGTTGAATGATAAAACTTGTCCGATCTGAAGTCTTTAAATGCTTGTTTTGCTTGAAAAATTGTCAAAAACCCAAAATATTTTAACTTCATTATGACATGAAACAAAGAAAAGCAGCAAATCCTGACAATTAATAATCCCATATAGCCTATACAGTTTTAAATTATGAATTACAATAATATTATGCTCAGTGTGTCTCATATGATTAATGCCTCACGAACACAAACAGTTCAAAATCAATTAATTGTTCAGTAGGACGAATGACATCATCATCACCAGCAGCTATTTAGTTCAGGTGAAAGAGCCTCTTCCTGCTTTTCATTACATGTGCGCCCTCTGGGAATAACTCACACACTGTTAATCCAGCTGGTGCCATCTGGCCACACACACACACACACACACACACAAAGCTGCTAGCCTTTCAGCTCTCAGCTTCAGCGTGTGTTGTTTCATTCAGGTCCTCGCAGGTCTGCGGTGTGCTGGGACGAGACAGTGATGGATGCTGATATGATGGTTAATGTGACAGCAGCCAGGTCAGCCCGTTACAGCGGAGGCAGTGCGTCTTGAGTCTGCAGGCCGAGCACTCAAGCAGGGAGCTGCACCTTAGTGTGAGCACCGAAGCGATGGATAATAGTATATCCAAACCACCCTGAGGGGAGAATTCTGCCTGGATACATTTACCAAAGCACCTCTGACACTGCACAGGAGCTTAAAGACAGCAGGGCAGACTGACACACAGAAACAGAGCACCCAAACATAGCATACTAGAGGAGCTGGGTTAAATAAAGATTATACACTTGAATCTGGAAATGCAGATAAATCTCAGCAGATATGTCATCCGGGGAATAAGGGATCACATGAGGTCAGGCAGCGACCCTGAGGGTGGAGGCGCTCTGTTTTTCAATCTCACATTCCTGTCATTCTGGCTGCACAGTCTGAGGACTTGGACACAGAGGATTCATCCATATGCCTGGCCTGATGTCCAGATGACATCCTGAGCTTACATGTGAACAACATATGAGACAGTTCAGCGCCAGTTCAACACCACGATCCTGCTCATGGTCACACAAACGATGACCAAATGTTATTTTTTTGAAATCCCACAAAGGGCGGTGCGCTGGATTTGGACCGAGAACAACATCCTGTGGCATTCCCCGGAAGACGATTAATAAGAAGCAGGGTCTTATTCTATTCATAACCTCCGACCTGGAGCTGTGAATCCTGCTTAGCTGTGATTCCATGGGTCAGAGTCACTCTGGCCCTCTGACCACACATGCTTTGACTCCTCACGCTGCAAGAATCCTCACCGCTAACCATAGAAACATCAAACCACTGTGCACAGGATGAGGGCACATGGAAAGGATGAGTTCATTTGTTCCCTCACACACGTTTTAGAGCTTTTTTTTAGCATTCCATCCCTAAAAAACTGCAAGTGTTAGACTCCAAACTTGCACTGCAGTATAGAGAATGCAGACTATTTAACACCTAAATGTCCTTAATTCCCACTGACGGCCTCTAATCACATGCCACCCTAGTTAATATGACCAGTAGAGGACTCAGGAATAACAGAGAGGCGAAGCTGTTAGTGGGATGGCTGGGTTACCAGAGCAACACAACTATCTCTATGGAGGATTGCAATAAAACCTATGTCGAAAACAATGACAAGCTTGGACATTTGTGTTTGATATGGATAAATTAAACAGCCGAAAACAGCAGAAATAGCAACAAGAGCCTGACATGATGCAATTAAGTGGATGTTAGCAACTGCTCAGCTAGCAGGTCATCCAGGGTCAGCCAAGAGAGTTTGCAACACACAGATTTTTACCCGGAAACTCCTTATTCTGTTTTTTTTTTACTGGTTTTAATTATCAGGTCTGGGAATCCTAACCTAAAGACAAGATAGTCTCCTTGAAATCAAGCTAATGTTAGCAGCAGCTCGGCCTCAGCTCCTCCTGACATCCTGTGTCTTTGACGAGCATCTGAGAAACACTGAAAACTTTTGAAGCTACTTTATTCTGTTTTTACTGGTTTTTAACACAGACTGTATAAAAAGATGGATGACACGGCAGCTCCCTAAATATGAAGCCAAAAGATCACTATCGCCCCCTGCTGACTGGCTGCAGTATAGGTCATAAAGCCCGCCTCCTCCATGTTAACAGATGGGACATGAGTCAAGCTGTAAAATCAAAATACACGGCAAATACATTTTTCTCAAACATGGTTTCTGTCATTATAGGTAGCTCTTATCATGCTGATTTATGTGTTAAGTGTTCATTTTTCTGACAAGTTTATTTTTAATTAGTTATTTGATGCTGTAAAAAGGATGATTGACAGCTCTGTTGACAAATACGGCTCCTGCAGCCGATCTGTTCCCAATTAGCAGAGTACAGGGGAACGGCGAGGAGACGTAACTAACACAATCACTACAGTCATCTATAAATATAGTCATTGGTTTTTAATTATGTGTACTTAAAAAACAAGTATACAATTTTAAGAATGTGCGATACGCAACTTCAGCAACTTTCTTAGTAATCTTCATTCTAATTTTAAGTCCTAAACCACTAGTTTTCTTCAGGCCTCCTTAATTATCATAGTGCTCACGCATTATCAAAGTATGCATACTAAATGTCTTTACAAATGTCTGAAAAATAACTGCATTGTTTTCAAACCCTACATGTCTCAGATGCATGTGGAAGTGATGCTGGATGCCCTACCCTGTTCCTTCCCCCGGCCTTGACCTGATTAAAAGACCAAATGGAGCTTATGGACGAACGTGTGCGCTGCTAACGCGGTTTTACACAGCACAAAGGCATTCCTGGAGATAATGTTGGTACTGGAAGCTTATTTTGATCTGACCCACAGACATTTGAGTGAGGAACTATTTTTTAACCGTCCATCGTCACCGCTCTCTCTCTCTCCCTCTCTGTCTCTCTCTCTCTGTCTTTAAAACAGGATTTCCTCCAGACACAAAGACCAACACACTCTGCCAAACAGATAAGCTCGGGCCAATGATTCGACACAAGTGGCCCATTCCTGTCATTCTAACTTTCTTACAAAAGGTGTTGATCCCACCGCTGAACCCCGACATGAAACACATGTACAAACAATTAACCTTCTCACATATGCACCTTCTCAAAATGCTTCATATAGAAGACAGAGATGACAGTTAGGGATGCTTTTGGGAGAACTGATTCTTCAGCAGTGGAAAAACAAGCCTTCTTACCTTTCCATAGTCGGTGCTGAGGACCAGGGACGAGTCATCACAGGAGCTGACGGTGGAGGGGAGGAGCTGCTCTTTGTGTCTCAGCCAGACTCGGGCCCCCTGCAACACAAAAGCATGAAAAACAGCATTAGCATCTGGACACAGGGCTCATACTGGAGACGTGCGTTAACTCTGGAGTCATCTCGGGAACATAGCTCATAACACTTTGCTGTTTCAAGGCCTTTGAAGTGAAATATGAGGGTAAAGGGTTAGTAATAGCTGCTCAGTCAGAGGGTTTTCTTCTTTCATCGTCTTTTTCCATCCTTTTCTCAGCATCGCTCACCACTCTCTCTCTGCCACATAGCTGCTCCCTCACCACGACAAACTGGCACAGTTATCCTCTTATTAAACTGTCATTGGCTTTTAGAAGAGAAAAGTTGTTTGCCATGGCTGCGTGCGCAGGGTGTGTCAGAGGCTAGAACTACCACTTAGAGTAATACACACTCTGTAAAACTGTCAAAAAGGCCTCTAGACTTTGGCTGCATAAAATAAAAGAATATCAAGTCAGCATTTGCACTTTAGAAAATGAGTCAATACAAATGTTTATTCTCAGATCAGCTCCTGTTCCCAGACAGATATCAACACCAGCTAATCTGAGAGGTCTGGTCTCCTCTGTTTGTGTATCCATGTGAGGTCACCGACCTTCCCAGACGTGTTTGTTAGCAGCTCAGTAACCAGGAGCAAAAACAGGAATCTGCGGCTGATTGCTCACACCGACGGTCATTTCCTTACAGTGGAAGTGAAAGATACATTTATAGACCCGGCTGAGTTTTAACGACTGTTGGTGGATGGGAATGATTGTCTGTGCGGTCTGAATTGTAAATCGTTTTGGGATGATAAATCTGCACTTGCCACGCTGAAAAACAACAACTGTGACCTTTGGTTAAACAATGTAAAAAAAAAAAAGCCATCTGATTGTGAAATTATGACAATTAAAAGAAACATTTTGCAATTTTCAAGAAGATCAAAACCACTCGGTTGTCTGTGTGTTAAATGTGAAGCTACAGCCAGCAGAGGGTTAGCTTAGCTTAGCATAAAGACTGGAAACAAGGGGAAACTTTAAAGGTAACACAAATTAAGCTGACCAGCATCTCTAAAGCTCAATAAAAACACTTTAGATCTGGTTGATTTTAACAAAAGAACAAAATCAAAATGTACGAGACCATTTGGTCTTCGACAAGGAGGTTTTACAGCAACCTTTTAATCTTCAAAGTAATAATCTTGAAGATTTTCATTTAAATAAATGTCTGTTAAGTCACTATCTATCGCCGAATGAGGTAACACAATGGTGGTTGAGGCTATTGCCCACTGATGAAAGCCTTTGCATTGGCAGTATATAGTGTTATTATGGACTGGCTGTCTGTGGCGACATCTGCGGAAAAAATCACAAGCAGCGCCCAGTTAGTGACGCATTTTCCATCACCCAGCAGTGGTTGGTCTGCCAGAGAGGGTAGGCGGAGCTAAGCGGCTGCTTTTCCGGTCTCTGCAAGTGTTGCGAGTAAACAGTAATCTACTATGGCTGAACAAACAAAGAAAAGATTGATGACTACAGATACAACTTTAAAAATAAGTGACAATCCAAAGAAAAAGAAACTAAATCGACGCTCAGATGAAGGCAAACAGTCTAACAAGGAAAGCGACCGTCAGCGAGGAAAATCAAGAGTAAGAACCGGAGCCAACCGTGGACGTCACACATGCAACACTGTCTGGGTATCTGGGAAAAGGGGTCCTGCAATTCTTGTTTATCACCATAGGTGCCGCCAAAGAGAACGAAACTGTGATCTTCGAGATTACAACTTTAAGCAATATGAGAGAAGAGTATTTCCCTTCATTAAAGCTTTTTTTAAGTTTTTTTAAGTATATGTTCTCCTATAAGTAATGTAATATAAACAGGTTTTCAGTGTAAGGCTTTAAGCATGTGCACTTTGAAGAAAGTTTGACCTTAAAGTCATCCTCGTCTCTGACCACCTAAAACCCTCATTAATCATCACAAGTGCCACCATCGAGGTGGCCGGAGAAAACACGGAGCAAAAAGGGAATTGTGTGTCCAACAGAGCATGAAACCGAAGTGATCAATATTCATGGATTCCACCAGGAAACCTTATACAAGGTCACCACTTCCAGACATCAATCCTCATTAACTATTAACAACAAGCGACCACGTGTGCGCACACACTCTCATCCATGGAGCACAAATTTGTTTACGGGCAGGGTCGGAGCAAAGATCAAGACGCTTTCGTCGAATACACTCAATATTTGCGCAATAAGCAATCTGCCTGTCATGGTTCTTCAGGTCGATAAAGAATTAAGTCAACTTTTTTAACGCCATTCTCTTCTTTATCCTGTGGTTCAGGCTTCCTTTTCGGACAAAGGGGTAACAGCCTGCAAACCGACTTCCATCATCAAGGACTTTTTTTTACCCTCAGTCGGCTAATGGAGGGCAGCTAAATGTAGCTCTCTCAATCCACGTGGGACAGCGGTGAGTGGGGTAGAGAGGGTCGTGTAAATTAGGAGCAGGCTGAGAGGAGGAGGGGGAGATGAGGAGGGGGAAGAGGAAGGGTGCAGGCACCTGATAATGTCCCGCCTCCCATTGTCTGGAGAAAGAGGCGCACAAACAGAAACACAAACATAAAGGAGGCATTCTCCTCGCCTCATATTAACTCTGTTTCCGGTTAATATAAGACGATTGGTGACCTCCACACCAGCGAGCGCCTGTGTCTGCCTGGTACCAGCCGTGCGTGCACGGCCTGTTCAGAGAAAAGCTGCTTCACGTGAGTCTGCTGAGGTCCCCTGAGGAGATTAATGGTTTACTGTATAGATTTTAAGAAGATCAGTTGATGTTATGTAACTGGAAATGACAGGGACTTTGAGTTCAGCAGAAAATTGCTGGTACAGTACTCGTAGCAGCAACAGTGGAGCAGACAAGGTGAAGAAACATGCAGTGGGGCGGTTGAGACAAAAGGGGGATTACATGAGGTGTTACACAGGAAAAACAGCAGGCAAGCCATGACAGGGGAAGCAGAAAATGTTCATTCAGGTATTTCTTCAATTTCAGTGGCGCAAGTATGACTTTAATGGTTCAGCTGCTGAGTCACAGTCTCAAAGTTTTCCATTCACATAAATAAGGCCTTCTCAAAGAAATACCCAGTAACAACTTTATAGATAAATACAGTTAAAACCCACAGCATGCTCTTTGCAAACAATTCTCGTTTTTTAAACTGGAATTAGGCGACCCAATAATTGACAATAATAACCGGTTCACGAAATGAGTCAACACTAATGGTAGACCAGAAGTCAGCAACAAACTGGCCCATAAAGATGCTAATTTCAGCTTGGCTTTCTGCACCAGCGTCTGTGCAGAGTGACTTGCTGTTTGGAGAACTGCCCACGGAGCACTATAATCAAATTGGGCAGAAACAGCCGAATCAGAAGTCGGCTGTTTCTGCCTAGGATACTAGGCTGCACTAGTCTGATTTTACACACACATATCGGAATTAAGCAAAGTTTTTTAGCTCACACTTCTCCTTTGTCGCATTAGTTGGTATTCACTTTTACATTGTTCTGCATCCAAGACTGAATATTGAACACAGAACACATCCTAAACATTGAGTAAAGAGTCCAAGTCCAATGTCCCATTCTGTCCTAAGATCCAAATGATCCCAAATTTGACTTGTTGTCCAAGTGGTAGGATTGTGTGTGACTGAAGACACCAGATGTGTTTGTCTGTTTGTTTGGGTCTTCTTATTTAACTGTGTGTCTAAAGAGTCTGAAGCCGGAGGGTATAAAGTGCACATGAATTGTCTCTGCAACAGATGGTCTCAACAAAACTCCTCCCCCTTTGTCCCCTCCATCCTCAGGAGCTCCGTCACTAAGTCAGGACAAAGGCAACCACTTCTGACAGAGCGCTCAGAAGTTAACCAGGCGGAAATACCCCGAACAAAGGCCAGCTGGGACGCAGAGGGACACGGGTATCAGCTTGTGTTAAGTCCTCCAGACTTGAGTCAGCTGTTGCTGCAACAACTAACCATTTTGACCAAACGAGTGATACTGAGCTTGTCCTTGCTTGACCTTGCATAATAATCACTGAGAAGTGTTCAATTATTGATGAAGCACAGGATTCACTGGATGTAATTATCAGGTCCTAGTTAACCCCCATGCCTCTGGTTACCAGATGTTTTAACAGCTCAATTAAAACCTAAAGCTGAACTGCTGATATGACATTTCCAGCTCAAGCTCATTTCGGAATGAAAATAAACCTTAAATACTATTAGATGAACATCAATCAAAAACTGCTCATTTCGCTGTTTGGACAATTTCTCGAGACTGTAGGGGCGTGGCCGATCATATTTTGATTGACATCCCTCATGCCCAGGACAAAACAAGGCATGTCACAATCAAGCGTAGTGCAGCCCTGAATGTTACACTTGTGCTGCCTGAGTCAGAGGGGGAAGCAGCTGAAAATATTAAATTTTAACTGGTTGCTGAATATTCAGTTTCAAACGCTTTGTTAACCATTTCATAGTTTGCAGTTAGCATACACATGCAACGTTATCAAAGCTATGAATGCAATGCTAAATGATGGCTCTGTTGCATTAGCTAGTGCTATATTATAACAGAATTAACTCCCCCACCAAGGCTAAACAACTGCCACTGAGTAAGGGATAATGTATAGTGAGCAGGTTGTTATAGAGAAATGGAACCCCGACAGGATGAGCAGGAGCCTGATGCGAATTGAATCCATTGATTTGGAAATGATTTTATTCATTTAAAAATGAATATACTTCCGTTTTCCATTCAAAAATAGTCAGTTACACTCACAGTGAGAGCTGCGTCCATAGCAACGGTTAACGCTGTAGCCTTCTTAAAATGAGCTAAGCTAGCTGTTTTTACTCACTTTAAATGGAAACATTTCCACTGATGGTGAACGGGACCGCAAAAATCAACGCAGCACCTGATTGAGGTTTTCTGTCTCATCACTGTCAGAGCTGACATTTACTCTTCCATTCACCGTCTGTAAACACCGCCGTATCCCATACTGTGTTCCATTAAATGTTTACTTCATGTGCTGTCTTCAATTTTGTAGATCTCTCTGTCGTAGCCTACAGTTTTTGCTTCCTTTAACCTTTATTACTTTCTCTCCGCTGTTTTTGTCTCTTTTGAAGAGACCTCCAGATTGTGTGATTAGAGTCGCATCCCTAGCAACAGTCTGTTCTTCATAGCAACGGTCTGTTATCGAGAAATAGCAGAATATCTTAATAAACCAATCACAATCAAGTATTTAACTCAACCGTGTAATAATATGAGATAATCAACGGCCTGAACTAAACCCCCCGCATCCGATAGAAACAGCGACAACACACTTGGCCCAAGTAGAACACCAATGGTGGGTGTAAACTGTTGAATAGCTGCCATGTTACTTTTGACAACTTCGATTTCTGGACTGACAAATCTCACATAGTTTGAAGATGCTAACTATTATGAACATACACCCTGCATTACATAGTTCAAAGGCTGTTGTGGATTTGTATTTCCAAAGGCCTTGATGCTTCATGTCACTGAACTCCTCTTGAGGCAGAATCAGCTGACAAAGGTAATCCAATCCACCATAACAGGCCGCACGCCGACGCCCCATCATGCTTTCTGACACAGAAACCACCCGGGATGAATGATGTGATCTCGGAGTCGGAGGCTTGAGTTTCTGCAGCTCGTATAATGACATACCGCTCAGAGATTTGCTAACGGACAAGCCTTAAATATTTAAGGGAGAACACAGTACAAGGTGCCACGGCTCTTTCTCTGCTGTCTGGCGTAGCATGAGCGCAGGCGGTATCAGGTGATCGCATCAGCCAGGAACAAAAGAAAGCTAATTAACTCATCCTGACTTGGACACGGTTGAAGAATCAGTTATGATAGGCCAATTTCTTGGATCATAGTTTGGTTTCATGGAGCGGCGAGTGAACGCCTGCCCGGCGGACAGCAGGGAAGCTGTCGGTGCGGCAGGTAGGGATGACTGCTGGCTGGGAAGGAAGCCCGGGCTGAGAGATGAGAAGATCAAGCTGGACACCTGACAGGCATCTCATTTGTTGTGCTCAGACGTAGAGGAGGATAAATGTAACACCGGAACGCATCAAATAGGGACAAATACGTCCAAAAGAAACTGGAGCTGCTTTCACTTGTTCCTCTCACATTTCCTTACTTTCATTGATGATGTTTGGCCTTACTATTTCAGTATACTAAAGGTTCTTAACGGCTTCTTATTTGTCAGCAGATGCTCAAAAAGTGGTTTTTCAATAGAGAATGATGGTCCAGCCCTACACCTCAAATACCAGGACGTAACAGCATTATCATAATAATAGAGAGGCATTAGGCCAAGTCACTAACCCTTTGTGACCTCAATTATGGTGCCTGGACAGATGTGCAATCCAGCACAATAGCCTGCTGGAAGGCCTGCATTTAGTGAGGTCAAACAGCATATTGATACTTGCATTTTTCAAATGTGTTTAAAAAGTCTATTGTAGATAAGATTTCATTTTTTGGACTGTAAGCGGCTACATGTAGACTTTGAGAAAGGGGTCAGCTGCCCGGTGGATTCCTCTTCACATGATGTTTATAGCCTGAAGACTTTAAAAAACAACAGGTAACAATGCAGGAGTTTAGAGCTTTGTTCTTTAAAGTGGAGCACAGCCAAATTCAGGGATTGTAACCAAATCTCCCGAATGCTGAGTAAGTGGAATGAGGGGAATCGGCCAAGTAGCTGCTGGTGGGATTAAAAAGATGGGCTGGGAATTCAATCTGGGCAAAGGTTCCTCTGGGTCTCTGGTGACAAGCTTTCCAGTGAGGCAAACACTGTACGACCTCCTAAAAGAAAACACTGGATATGACTTCACATCACAGAGAAAGGCAGTTATGATCAGCACGGTCTGTGTCAGGATGATGACATTGTATTGCTCTGCCGAGAGGCTCAGCAGCGCCAATAATGATACATTTTACACAAAGATTCAGTCATGCTGCCCTCTAGCTACATGCTCGTAACGTGTAACTATCAGGCCACTGTAACCAGACTCATCACATAAATAAAAACTGAGCAGTATAAAGATTAAACAGAGAGTCACATTTGTGCTCCTGCATGGCCCCTCTATATTGTCTTTGTTTCCTCATTACCACTGTACCGTCTGCTGCAGCCGGTGCACGCAGCCAGCATGGGGTGAGGGCAGGAGAGGGCAGGGTGTGTGACCGAGGGGAGAAATCAGATGATTAAAGGCAACCTTCAGCATCTGTGCTGGAAGACGTATGAATTAATGATGGAGGGAGCAGCTGATTCAGAATTAGCTAATGGAGGAGGAGGAGTCCCGCGGGGAACAGGGCTTCCCCCTGTCTGTGGAGGAAGGGGGAGCGAGAGGAGAAATGGGGGAAAAATAGGGTGGAGGCCGGGTGCAGGTCATCAATTGTTCTTGCTGCGTGAACCCCCCGCGGAGGAAGCTATAAACAGACTTAAAGCAGGATGGCCTGGAGGCAGCAGCCTCGTCGGTGAACCATTTTCATATTCAAAGACTGGTTTTGTTTAAGCAGGCGGGCTGAGAATGATGGAGTTATTAATGCAACATGGTCACTGGGTTAATGGGAATCAAATACATGCAACAGAGCAGGATCACTGTGTCTTTAATACTAACATCCTTTTATCAAGTAAAGTAAACATGTATGCAAAGCAAGTTAACGTCTGTGTTTGTGTGCACGTGTGTTTGCTGTCTGTCTGTATCAGGGTTTAAAGAGCAACCCCCCTTGTCTTCATCTGATGTAGCTAATCTGCCTTGTAGCTAACGAGTATATTGAAGAGAATTTGCATAACAAATTACATCTTGAGCAACACAAAAGAAAGAGGAACACTTGACACCGTGCCACAGACTCGTGGCACAGTGTCCTGATTTACAGCCTTATCCGGAGTGAACATATTTCCCCTCCACTACTGTTCTTCAGAGTGATTAAAGTATTAGTATGATCCTGTGCTCGGGGTTATGACTCTTTTACTTAAAACCAAACGGGTTCCAGGATTGGACGAAGAGGCAGGGAATGATCTGATTACTGCATGTTTGATTGGATTTTCGGCTTCATGAGTTTGAATGTCTGCGGGGCCACCTGGCATTCCTCCTCCTGTCTGTCATGTACGTATCAGGCCCTCTCTGTACTCGCCTGTGGTCTGTTATGGGGTCACGCGGCAGGAATCCCGGAGATATTTCAGGAATGCTGTTTCATCAGGAACGTCAGAGACTGAGTGTGTGTGTGTGTTTGACTGTGGGAGACATCTGGGGCACGGCCAGTGGGGTAGTGGTGGAGTTTAGGCATCACTGTGTGACCTGGCTGCTGTTACATCGCCATTGACCTTCGCTTGGTCCTCACACTGTCCCAGATTAATTGTTCAGCTTTGAACTGTTGTTGTGACATAACAAGCAATTTGAAGATGTTATTTTTAACTTTATTTGACACGATGTCGACCAAATGATTTATCAAGAACCTCAAAATAAGGTTAAATTTAGGTGTAAGAGATTAAAGCAAGGCACATTCCTCCTCCTGTGAGTGTAAGTATCTCAGTGCTCATACAAACAACCTCAGGCCAAACCACACACACTCATTCCTAATAAACACCCGAAATGGATGGGAAAGCTAACGGGTCATGACTGTGGATTGTGCCATGCTGTGTTGTTTGCGTCTGTTAAGCACCAATGTGCCTGTTAGGCTCTTCAGGCTGCAGCAGTCGAGGCTCATGCAGTGTGGGACTTGTACTTGGGCCCGGCGGGGTGTTCATCCTGCAATTAGTGCTGAAATCAGAGCTGCAGCAGTCACCTCAAAACAGAAACAATTTTTATTATAAGGCAATAACTCCTTGTGGTTTTGTTTAACTTTAACGCATAGGAAAATGTAACATAAAGGAAAGTGTAGACGCACATTCTGCATCCTGTACCAGGCTGACTCCGTGCGGTAATCATAGGGCGCTAAAAAAGGAAAGTCAACATCTGTGCTGGGAGCGGTAATCACAGGTTGAAGGTTATTAAACTGCCAGACAGGACCTTCGAACTGAGAGGATTTAAAATACTCTCATTACCAGCTCTCAGTGTCTGTCAGGTGGGGCAGCCAAGGTGAAGGCCAAATGAAAATATATTGTGTGAACGGTTAGCAATGATAAACTGTAGCTAACACTCACAGAAGAGATACATTTTCTCCATGTAGACAGACGTATGGTTCAGAAAATCGGATATGTAAGGCGCATTACTGAAATCTTACTGAGACATGAAGATTAGGCATGAAAGCATAGGGGACACTTTGATCGAAAACACAGTTTCTGAGAGATGACTTGCTGAGAAATTACGTTACAGTAGAGGACTGTTAACATTCTTATTTCTGTAAGCTAACTTTTACATCAGTTCAATGCGGGATTATTACGCCTCTGTTACGTTCCGTCTTCTATGTAAAACACACAGAGTTGAGCGAAGTTTTTCCACCTCTGAGCCGGCATCGGAGGTAGTAACATAGGCGAAACAGCGTCTGTGTAACCAGCGGAGCCGGCAGAGCAGAACTGCGCCGTGTGTCTGTGTTTGAAGCATGCACTGTTGATTTATACGTCATGCTGTGTAAAAATACACACTGAGGCGGCTTTACGCTGGCGTTACTTTGTCCAATGTCAAATTGCAAAGGCTGCATAACGGCGGAGCTTCGTTAAGGCACTGAGGCAGAAGCGCAGTGGAATGAGGCTAAGGCCAGTTAGCTTAGCCCAGCAAGAAGTAGCCCAGCAGATTTACCCAGGGAAACAGCAAAATGATGTTGTTATATTTTAGGTTTTGTAAACAATAGCTCATGTTAATTAGTGAATGTTAGCACTGTTGGAAGGTAAATTTAAGTTCATTTGGATGGAGTGAGGCTAGCTGTATCCTCTTGTTTCTTGTATTTGTGCTAAGCTAAGCTAACTGCCTACAGGCTCTAGCTCATATTTACTCTACAGATATTGGAGTTCATTTATTTTCTGATCCAACTCTCAGCAAGAAACCAAATAAGCTCAATTCCCAAGGGTTTACCACACATGTCTATGTTCTTGTTTTTTTTTACACTGACCTAGACAACATCAAACCACTAGCTACTGCTTTTACAAGTCCAGACATAACCCAGCATGACTGTACAATAATTTCTTCATTTCATTTTCAATTCACAGACTGGTTGAAGACTGTCTCTTTCATCATAGCTTTGTTGCAATAGCAAAAGAAATTATGATTCATCCAAGTGCCCTAAGGTGATTTATAGTTCAGAGAACGACACACCCATGACTGCCCAATAGATAAACACACACAGGGAGGGCAGGAAGGATGGGTGTTTGAGACTGGATTCATTGCTAGCATGTTTTTAGGAGCTGTGTCTTGTTACGTCTTTTGTTGAACATTATTAGAGACTGGAGGGAGAGTTAATAAAGGGGCCTAAATACTAGAGTCACGCTGCTTGTTGGTGAAGGTCAGCTTTGGAAGAAATTATTTGACATTTTGGTCTGGCGTTAGATAAGTTGTTGCCACCGCAGTCATGTCTTTGGGATAATTATGAAGCTACCGTTAGCAGGGGGTAAGCTTACCTTTGCTAAAGGCATGGAAATAGGGGAATCAGCTAGCTTAGCTCACAAAACTAGGTTTCTGTTTCTTGACAAGAGAGTTCAGCACATAACACTTATTAAAACACACCTTATACTTTGTAAGCGAGGAAAATTAGTTGAGTATTATCTTCACAAAAAGACACGCTAGCTGTTTTCCCTGTTTCTTTAAGCTAGCTAGGATAAGCTAACTGTGGGGTTATACTACATAACTACTACAAGGCTATGTTTTCTTTTTTTACCGTACACATTTGGAAGTAGTCTCATATAACTTTCAGCAAGGAAGTTAATAAATGTTTTATCCAAGCTATATCATGTTAAAGCTTTTGTTTCAAGGTTACTGGTTCTGGGAAGACAAGCAGACTGAATTGTCACGTCACTTCATAAAACAACCGTTGTCCATCATCACAAGCTTATAGACAAGCAGACAAGCTCCTGTGCTGCATTAATTGTAAGTATGAAGTTTTCTTTTAGCACCTCAAACAGCTTTGTCTAAAAAAGCTAGGCAATGTAGCAGGTTAAGCTAAAGTCAACAGCGAGGTGTCAGCAGGAGGTTATCACAGCATTGAGCTCCCCGTGCGACGGTCAGCTCGCTGATAAAGAGGGGTCAGGTTACTGATAGAGACACAAGAAATGCAAACACAAGCGAGAGAGCGGAAAAAGATAGATTAGGACTTTTATCACACAAATAATTCTTGTTTCACTCTCATAAATGTTGCAAGTCCTTTGTTGTTTTAAAACGGTTCATTTTAATTCAGCAAATGTTATATTTTTTAATGAGAGGTGCTTTCCAAAGCTAACTCTTCTCCCCTGACATCGGGCATTTGAGTCATTAGAACAAAGGATTATCCGTGTTATTTGGTGTGTGGTCAGACAATGCCTGTTGGTAATTAGTCCCGGCGCTCTCGTGACTGATTAAACCACCTCCAGACTGTACCAAAGCTGCAGGAGTTCTGCTGACGCACACATAAACCGCTGCCTTAATAATACCTCCCTGTGTTTGTTCATAAACAACCAGCCCTCTTAATTCACCACAACTTCAACACTCTCTACAGCAATGAAAGTCCTCTAATTAAATGCGATTATCAATCCATTTAGTTTAATTACGGGTTGCTTAAGATATCCAGAAGAATGCAGGGACCATTAGCCATTTTTGGACCTTTCATTCCTTCCTTCCTTACATCCTGACTTCCTTCCTAACTCCATCAGCACGTCTGCGATGAGCTCAGATTCTCAGCTCTCTAAAGTGGCAGCTGGAGGAAGTGACAACTGGGTAGAAAAGACCCTGGGCAGAAAAAATAGTCCACCCTCTTGTGCAGGTTTCTCACATTACCCATCTCAACTCAGAATGCTTACCGGGCATGCCGAACCACGGCTCCAGCTTCAAAGCCCGAGACATAAACAGCACATATAGCGCCGTGAGGGATGTTTCGGGACGGGGGGAGAATGTGTGTGTGTCTGTGTGTGTGCAGGGTTGGAGGTGATGGTGTGAAACCTAAAGCCTTGTCACCACAGCTCTACAATGCGTGGATGACAGGCGGCCATGACCGGGAATTTCAGGGGTCAGGACTGGAAGTCTGGGATTCCCTGTGTCAGAGTGTCTTTGAGAGAGAGGAATTTGGTGTGTAATGCAGGGAAGGAGTTAACGGGTGTGGAAAGATCCTCGTGTGGCTTTACAGTGTGTGGCAGCTGCTGCTATAAAGGAACTGATTACCAAGTTTAGAAACGTGCATAGCTGGGATTCAGCTTCGTCAACAGGATGTTTCACAGAGACAATATCCGAGGGTTCTGTTTTATGTGTGTGATTGTGAGCGATCTAACCTAGTTTCGTCTCAAGATGAAAGACAGGAAGAAAGATAAATCTATCTTAAACACACATTCAAAAAGCCAAACAATGCCATACAGAGATTACATTTAGCATGACCAAACCTGGCAGCCTGGCACAAGTTACAAAGCTTGGACCAGATCTCTTGCAAACTCCAGGTTTTTGGTGTTGGGTGTGTGTTTGTGGGTCACATCCATCCACAGGATGGATTGGGTGTGGAGTCAGGTCAGCGTCGCTGAAGGTTTTATGGTGTCGTGTCAGCTCCTGAGAGGAAAAGGCCCGAATGATTGATAGAATGGGCTTCAGGATGAACCTCTGCGCACACACCCTTAACCTGCCACTCCTCTTACGCTGACACTATCTCTAACCTGTCGCCATCTTTATCATCACGAAGAGGAAAGCCGAATCTAGATTATACCGTGACTCAGCTTTTCAACAAATCTAATCTCAAAAAATATCCTTTCTTCGCACACCAAGAAGCAGATATAAACAGCTCTAAAGGCTTAAGAATGACGATCATATTATTCATGTTAGCTGTCAAAAATCAGACTGATTGATTCACTGGATTCACAGTATTGAGTCATGTCGTAGATTTGTCCTGATGCACTTGTTTGCACCGAGTTGAGTTTAATCCCCGCCTTACTTCACTTCCAGAATTCCTGCTTAATTAAATCCACCCTGGTCGCATGAGGAGTTCAGGGTGCTGGCTTGTTTCCATGACCCAGAAGTCATTTAAAAAAACACCAGAAGTGTATTTAAGTGCAATTTTTCATTTAAAAAATGCTTTTCTAAAGTTGCTGACAATTAAGGATCAGATAGAGAGGTAGGGTTTGGTTCAGACTTCATGTCAGAAATAAACTTAATCAAAGCTTAATACATCGTGTTGGTTAAGACACTGCACTTTCATATGGAATGATGAAAAGCAATATACTACAAAACCACATCAGAAAAGAGAAATAAGGACACAAATGTCGCCTGAATTAATTCTTCTAAATCTTTGGGAAAATCTCACACAGGACAAAAGGACACATAACCAGATTAAACGATGATCTCTGTTGAGCTGACCTGAAATAATAACCTTCCTCTGGACAACATATCACTCTAATAAAATCAGATTAAGACCAAAAACCCAGCTCACCTCAATCTGCCCCCTAGAGGGTGGGTTTATGCAACAGTATGTTGAAACTATAGTTTAGGTAGGACTGGTTTTGGGTATTTTTGAAGGTTGGTTTTACTCTTTCTAAAATTAACTTATTAATCAATGTGAGTCACAACATGACACATGCAAGGGTCTGGTACTGTTCAGGTGTGTTCAGGTGAGGAGGTGAGTGGATGGGACTATGAAAGGATGAGAATGACATCGCCCTCACATACATCTCTTTATGTGACTGTGGGTGTGTGTGTGTGTGTGTGTGTGTGTGAGAGAGAGAGAGAGAGGCAGAGCGTGTGCCCTCCTCTGAGTCAGATGGGGATGACAAATCCGACCTATACCCAGTGTGTGTGTGTGAGTGCTCCTGTCTGGGCTGACTTGCAGATGACACATCCAATCTACATGGGCACACACACTCACTCGTTACAGGCGGTTGAGGTTATTTGCCATAAACTAAAACAACAAAAGAGGTTTTAAAAAAACTATCTGGGGTACAGAGAGGCTGTCACGTGAGTGAGTTTGTCATTGTTTGTCAGTAATGAGATTAACAGGGCAGAACTGAAGGGTAGATTTTTAAAGTCTCGCGCAGCAGCAGTTACTTGAATGTAGCTAAACCCTGTTGGGATACTACAGTTCCCAGTACAGCTGCATCCTGTAGACCAGCCCAGTGCAGGCACACCACCGCTTGTCCGGCATACAGTACATATATATCAATTGGTGACAAAGCTCCTCAGCAGAGAAATGTGGAAAAAGTCTCGCTTATGGGAAATAAGTTAGCTTACATTTTAAAATACCTGAAACCAACCGCGCGCAGGCACGCGCAAAAGAAAACATAGTAAAACAAAACAAAGACCGTCGCGCGCATGTAACGAAGTCACGTTGAAAGTAGAGAAAAAACTACAAAAGCATGTTTCTGTGTGGTGAAAGTAGTTTAACTTACCTCTGCAAAGAATGTATCCATTTTAACCAGCAGCCGACCTCACGTCCTTTGTAGTCTGAGTTCAGGGTACCACAGCAGAGGAGGAGAGGAAGCTGTATTCCCAAAAGATTTCCATCCGCTTCGTTAAGATTTAAAAATCTTCTTTTAGCCCCCTTGCTCCAATAGGGTCAAAAACGAGGCATTTTTAGGTCTTACTTTCTTACACTTCAGAGTAGTTTATCTTAGGCGTCTGTTCAGTGTCCCGTGAAGCCTGTGTGCTGCTGTGCTGTGTTTCTGCTGTCTAGTCATTTCAATGAACCCGGCACATTATGCAGAGGGGCGGAGTCTGCAGGGTCACAGCCCTCCCCTCAGCATACGCCCTCTTTGTGTCCTCCTCTACAAAGAGTGTAATGATTTTGGAGGATGTGGACGTTTCCCCAGTGTTATTCAACACAAACACAAACGTTTTTATTTATAAAATGATGAAAGACAGGAATTAAGCAGAAAGGGGATTGTTGCCAAATGAAAGATAAAAGGGTGGTTGCTTTAGCATACTAACTTTGCTGCAGTTGTCCTATTTGTCTAAACCTGAGGATTAAAATTATCATTATTTTGACTGTCTTCCTTCCTGCTGTTTGCATCTCAGAACATGTGCAGATAACTTTTCTCTAATATCAATAAACGCATTTTGTCTCTAATAGGATCTCATTGCGATGTCAATTGTGTTAATTCATACACTTTGACAACATTTAACTCAACAACTCCAAGAACCACCAGAGAAGTAGCATGCTAACGCCCAATTCTGCAGCTGTTAGCCTTTAGCATCCTTAGCTCATTCTGTGGTGTTCTGGCCTTCATGTGGAGTCCTGTGGCTCTTACCAACACAATTTAAACCCATAGACCGCCGTTTCACAAACACAATAGGGTCAGATGTGCTTTAATTTGCATTGCCAAAGGAGTATTTGCATGTGTCTGTAGCCAGTTAAAAATGTTAACAGATTTGCATCTTTGCATTCAATCTGAACACACTGAAAAGGTGACATCCACTGTACATTCTGACTTATGTCTTAAGATCACTGATGCCATATTTCATTATTTAGTTTGATCACATGTTTGTTGTTCGCCACAAGTGTTCCTTTAAGAAAAATAAGGAATAATTACCTTTACTACAGAGAATAAAGAGTTTGTATGCAGCACATAAGCAAACAATCGCCAGGGTCATGTGCACAAGCTGGCAAACTAATCAGAAATACATTATTATTGTACACGTTGCTCACACTCACCAGATGGAACGGTTGTGTTTTAATCTCATGCAATCAACTCTATTGACCTTGAGGGAAAACACAAGCTTTTTAATCTCCGACCTATGCCACAATGATCTGCCACCCAGTCATGACCCGCGGATAACAGTGGATAGACAGACACAACTTAATCTATACGCCATAGTCATGCAATAGATCCAAACTGGTGTTGTGTCTGTTATGTAACCCGTGTGTGTGATAGTGAATAAAGTGAATGTTTTACTTTGGTAATGTTGTTGGAGTTCCCAAACAACCTCAGTGCTGTATGAGATTAGACATGTTTATTTTTGTGGGTCAGTATTTCCTGATTATAAGGTTAGGAACAGCTTTGATAAAAAACAATCATTGTTTTGTATTCATGTAAGGACTTTGAGCGAATAATACTTCTAAACAACTAAACAATCCTTTTGCCAATAACTAAGCTTGTCTACCAATCAGGGGCCTTTTGACTGTGGCGCCACTGACCGGAGATCAACAATCTCACTGCTGGCTTTTCTTGTTTGTGGACAAATATTCTTTTGTTAAAATGTCAGACAATTCAGACCTTACTAATAAAACTGTCATGGAATTGTGATGTAATCATATTCATATATCAGATACAGATAAAGCAATAATAAAATAAAGGAGCACTAACCCCTAACCAGATGGAGATGACTGTAGGGCCTTCTGACAGACAGTGTAACAACCCTTTTTTAAAAGTATGATTAAAATGTATTTATAAATGTGTTCATTAAAATACTTAGACCATGTGCAAGTCGTTGTATTATTAGTTTTAGTGCAGGGTATGTTAGATTTTAAGTTGTAGCTAGTATTTACACTTATAGTACTTACAGCTACAGTCACGTCATATTAAATTCCAATATAGACCAGAAGCTAGTATTGAAACATCAACAGTGACGTTTTGAGATTGTAAAGGGTAGTTAATTGATCAGTGAAAGGGAGTTTATGTGCAGAAAAAGTATATATAACATCTCAGGTGTTTTGACCTTAATCGCAAAATCACAGACAAATGCCAGCTCAGACTAAGAACAGCCAAGGTGGCCTGTTTTGGATATTAAGCATTGCACCGACTTAGCGGACTATTATTCATTTGCCAAAAGCAAACAATAGTGAAAGAGCTGCTCTTAGAGTGATTAACTAATCTAACCCCTTGATGTGAAACCGTTACACGAAGTGTAAAGCTTTCCTTTTTCCTCTACCTGAGAGGACAAAGAGAGCAAGAACAAAACATCCATTTGGTCATCAAGATCCCCAGAGGCACCGGGGGGAAGGGATGGGATATAAGACCTGCTGTTCTTGACTCCCCATCAGGCTGAAGACGTCAGCATATGCAGGTTTGATTCTTACAGGGGAATGAATAGTGCAGGTGAAGTGTTAGCAATGCATTTGGAGTCAGTTATAGTTTTGTTGGATTTGATAACCAAAAACTGTGTTGGATGATCGCAGGAGGAAAATGGCTCTCCATGTTTAAGAGCTGAACATAATAATTTTGGACAAAAAACTCAACATTTTCTGCACAGATACCATGAAAAAAAGATTTAATACTCATTGTTATCTAGAGGTTTTTGACATATTGCTTTCAGTGTCAGGGAAGTATTTCAAAATTGTGCATGTTGCAGTTTATTTTCGCATTAAAAGTTTTCAATTACAGTTGTCAAAACAGATTGGTGACCCTGCATACCAGAGTAACTCCTGAGGTAGACACCAGGCATACCACAGCCTGACATCCTGATCAGCTGGGTGTCTGGACTGAAAGCTTCACACTGAACGTTTGTGTCCTGAGTGAAACTGAAAACCACGAGTAGATCATATCAGCGAAAAATCAGAAGATGCAGGAGGATGGACGGAGGATAATGGATTTGTAGGAGATACATAATGGGATCAAATGTTTTAAAATGGTCTCTTGTGTTGCATTTTTACAAGATGTAAAATGAAAAGCCTCAAGACACAACTCAACTGTACCATTTCTGCCCCCACTTCCAGCTCTTACAGCATGAGGCCCATCTGTGGAAAACTTAAGGTTTGAAAAAGCGTGAAAACAGAACATGATTTGAATGGAAGTATGTATTTGCAGGCTAATGCAGACATAGATTGTATGATGACCCGCACTTTGGCTTGAAAGACCTCCGGCAAAGTCATTCAGGTCGGCTGAAGGACCCTTTTGCAGCCCCATGTCACATAATGGGTTAAAGTCTGGCTTTTGCATGTGTCGGAGATGCATTTGACAGAGATTGACTTTTTGATTAGGCATGAGCTGTTAGTCACAACCTGACCGTGACAATCACTTAACTGGAGGTGGTCTGATTATGTAAAAAGCAGCCATCCATGTATCATTGCCTGAACGCTGAGTGCAAGCGTAACAACAAGGACACACATCGATCTCCGCTCAGTTATGTCATTATGGTGCCGTCTGCCTCTTTATGATTTATGCTCGAGTTAAATCACAACATACTGAATAATGGTTCAAATGCTGATGTGGCTTTGAATAAACAGATATTTGAAATCTAATCTAATATTTATGTGGGCCAAATTTTCGATTTGACATGGGGGGCTGTGCAATCTGGAAAATTTGCACACTACCTACACACTTTTGTTGTGAGTTAGTGCTATTTTATCAATATATATTGATTGATTGTTTGATTGATTGCCACAGAGGACGGACTTAAGTGCAATAGATGTGATAGCAGATGTTATTGAGGTGTCTGTGGCTTAGAGGTAAAGTGGGTCGCCCTACAATTTGAAGGTTGGCGGTTCAATTCCCAGCTCCTTTATAGTCTGTTTGTCGAAGTATCATTTGGCGAGATAATGAACCGCATATTGCTTGTGGTATGAGTGTGTGTGAATGATTAGTACATCAGCTGCCTTGCATGGTACTGGATTAGTGTGTGAAGGGTAAATGTGACATGTAGGGTTTTTGTAAAGGCAAGAAAGGACCTATATAAGTGCAGTTCATTTAATTTTAATAGAAGCAGTAATAGTATTATTTTAATATCAGGAAACAGCATTTAGGAAAACAATAAGAGTAATAATGAGTAGAGGGTAATATGTGAAATTAAAGCGACACTTTACAAGAGCAGTAAACCCGTTATTCAAATGGAAGTGATGATGTAATGATTCTTTCACTAATGAAATTGACGTCTTATTGTCTTTCAGGCTGGGGGCCGCCGTGTCAGGGGAGCAGCAGATTATCGGACACACCCTGTGACAGAGCAAACCAAAGGGGGGGGTGAAGGGAGGCGGCATAAAATTGATTGAAACAAATGTAGTTTAGCCAAGATGGATGGGAAGAGGAGAGACGAGAGCGTAAACGTTGGGATAAAAATGAAACAATATGATAAAACAGACGTGATTCAATCTTTATGGGATCACTCTCGCTGGCAGCGTCACTTTAATGTGTGAAAATGGTCAATGACAAATCCTGGTGCCACATTTATTAAATTATGTGGCCGATGCTGGAACACCGCAGAGCCAACAGGTCTCCTATTGAAAGCATCACTCACACCTCTGTTGACAATCACTGCTGCTTTTATAGAGACAGAGGGGACAAGATGGTGGGACAGAAATATACTGTAAGTGGTAACGATTCAGTGGATTCAATTATAGGTGTTTCTGCTTCTGTAAAATGTGATTGTTTTCTTCTGTATTTTTCCTCTAAAGAGTTGCATGTAAAGATGAACTATAATGTAATATAAAAATCTAAATCTAATCAAAACTAGAAAATCGAAAGAGTCTTTTATTTTGAAAAATGACCACAAAATATAAAATACTTTTTTGCTGTACCATTTCACTCTCTACCAAGGAAAATTTTATATAAATTATTTATTAAATTCTTTATTCCATAGCCATGCTAGCGGGTATGTGAGGCTGTACAATTAAATGCTAAGATGCTAATGTTTCGCAGGTTGAATTTTTACAATGTTCACCTTCCTACCTTAGCTAGCAAGCAGTCTAGAAATTGCCAACTACAATTTATTACACGGCTGTGTTAAATACTTGATTTTGATTGGTTAATCACGGCATACGGAGGTCTGCTACTTCTCGATAGCAGACTGTTGCTATGAAGAACAGACCGTTGCTAGGGATGCGGCTATAATCCCACAATATTCCACCGAAAGAAGTCTGGTCAATTTGACGTCGGTCTGTTTACATAGGGAAAAAAAGAATAGAGACGAAAACAGCGGAGAGAAAGCAATAAAGGTTAAAAGACGCACAAACTGTAGGCTACCACAGTAAACCTCTCCATCAGCTCCATCATGTCGGACCTCCCACTGCTCAATGAAATTAACCCAGAGTCCAGGCCTCGGCATTTTGCAATATATCTCACCACAAACATTCCTCCTCGGACATGCCTGCACCCCAAACACATACCATACCTTCTTTAAGGCCGAGGAATGAGGGCCAGATCACACACTTCCCATGCTCCCCCGCACTGTCAACTTCCTGTTTGTTCATAGAGCCTCATATTTCCATTCTCCCACACTAACATTGTATTATACTCCCTATATGTGGATTAATGACTTTTTAGGAAATGCAGCCAAAGATGCAAACAACTGCTGACTTGGATAGGTTATAAAAATGCAAAGAGGCCATCTGATCCATGTCATGTTACTGGGATGTTTTTGTTTATTGTTCAGTTTCTCAGAGTCCAGAGTACCAGCATCTGTGACTCAGCAGCCACTCAGAGCCTGAGAAAACAGAGCGGGTACATTCCTCATTGTATCCTGAGCTCGGGACTGATATGGAGACCTGTGGGGAATTCTGCAGCACTGTCTCATATCTTATGATTCAACTGTGTGAATCACCGAGATCAGCGTTTAGATTTCCCCTTAGCTGTGACATCAGAAATCAATGAGTTTTACCTTATATGTTCAGAATGAGCAAAGGCAGTCCAACATCTCTACAGGCCAGCTTGAGGTGAAAGAAGTATTGAGTTAATTACTTACAGCAGCAGTACCGTGATGCCCTATGACCCTAAAACAAGTAAAACTGCCGCATTCACAATCTTGCTTAAGTAGAAAAGCTGCTGTTATATTATATTATTGGTTAGCTACTCCTGTTGTGTTAGTGTGTCGGCAGAATGTAAATGTTATAGATGGTTAAGGTTTAACTAAAGTTAATCATGGGTCACATTACATTGTATAAAATGATCATGTTTTTTTTTTTTGAATAACTTGTAGTTACATCTATGAAACTGATGTAGCGAAATAAAGACTACAGCATTTCCAGTGGGCAGTGGTTAATGCTATCGCGTCACAGCAAGCAGCAAGAAGGTTCCAGGCTCAAATCCTGGTTTGCACGTAGGGGGCCTTTCTGTGTGGAGTTTGCATGTTTTCCGCATGCATGCGAGGGCTTCCTCCCGCAGTCCAAAGACATGCCCGTTAGGTTCATTGGTGACTCTAAATTGCCCGTAGGTGTGAGTGTGAGCGTCTGTTACGTCTGTCTCTATGTGTCAGCCCTGTGATTGACTGGCAATCACTCCAGGGTATACCCCGCTTCTTGCCCAATGACAGCTGGGATAGGCTCCAGCCCCCTGCAAACGTGAACAGGATGAGCAGTAGGCTATAGATAATGGATGGATGGATGGATATTTCCAGTTTAAAATGTGTTGCAATAGAGAGGTATAAAGTAGCTAAGAGGGTAAATGCTCAAGTAAAACAAAAGAGCAGAAGTATCCCAACATAAGTACATTATAAGAGTAAATTTATGAAGTCACTGTCCACCACTTTTTTTAACATAAAGTTACCTTGATTGCCCCATTGGTGGTAATGTTTTTAAAGGACTAAGTCATTACAATGACAGTAATTTAGCGTTCCATTTCTATGAAGTTGGGAGAATTGTTAAAGACTACAAAAGAAGAGCTCAACACTTCAAGGGCCTACACCATAGGGACAGGCTTCAAAATCACTAGCTCCTACACTTCCCATAATGCAACTGACTGCAATTAATTATTACTCTATATGACCAACAAAAGCAAACCAGACCATCAGTGACAAGATTGATTATTTCTCTACAGTTATTTTTAATGCCTGAAACAGCTGGCAGGGGCTAGATATCAGACGAAGCGATTAACTGCATGCTGCCTTTGTTTATATTTTCCAAAGCAAAAATGTAAAGAGAGTGATACTATTAAAGAAAGCAGGATGAGATTTTTTGTTAAAACCACCTTAAGCATGCACAGGACAAAATCAGTGAAGAGATATTAAGTATGGCTTTGTCCACAGGGGGCGCCAAAATCAACACAAACCGAAAGTTCCTCACAGGAGCTTTAAATACCAGCTTGCCTGGTTATTTACAAAAACTTCCACTCCACGGTTAATGCAGGCTTTCTATTTAAAATCTTTAAATTAAAGTCCATGTTGAAATGTTGGTACTTAGTTTGTTTACTATTTGTTTATTTATCTATTGCAACAATTGTATTTTCAGACTTGACAAAGCTAAAGAAGACCTGGACTGCAGTGGTTCAGGGGGAAGAACTGGTTGAGAGAGTGAACCCCAAATTTCCCTTGAAGGCCATTGCATCACATATAAAATTAAAATTGCCCTCAATGTAAAAGAGTGTTTCTTGGTGGAGTGCCTCTTTAACATCAGCTGTTCTAAACTAACTGAACTGTATTTCTGGAAGGTGGGGGTGCATGGGGAAAGAAGGTATCTGAATACACCTGCTGCCGCTAGAAACAACAAAGACAGCTTATTTTGGGGGGGTGGTAGGGGAGACAGGGTGACAGTTCAATCTAATTACAGACTCTGGGGAGATGACTTCATTGAGGTGACGCCCGACCCTAGGGGGAGTATTTTCTGTCTCTCCCATCACATTAGGGGCCGGCCTCTGAAGTTACTGTAGACAAGTCCTGTCTGTACCTTTGTGAGGTAATTAAATGGTTATCTCCGGCGCTTGCAAAATCAAACAGACTGTTTTTATAGTGGACTGATCCGACTGAGTGTCTGAGACTGCAATAATAAAAGTGTTTGTATTAGTCTCAGTCACTTCCTTTGGACTTCCACTCTTGCCATAGTATCTCAGTAAGTGGTCTTGTCCTCAGTGCATTAGTCACTGGGTTTCTTTGCGGTTAGAACATCCATTTTCCACAAGCTCAGGGCCTTCAGAGATGTGATACTGACAAGCTCTCCTCAGGCACTATCAGGCTCATAACCAAATTACAAGCCCATGGACGTCGTTCCTCCTCTCATTCCCGGGACAATTAGCTGCGTCTGACAGAGGCCTAATGATCCACAGAGCCACAGACATTTGGTCTATCTGCTGTTAAGATCAGCTGCCATTAGCAAATGTGAGCATCCCTCTTTCAATCTTCAGATAAAGAGACAGTGCAGGAAATGGAATTACTGTAAAGACGATCATTGGGACTGAAAAAGAGTATTTGTTAAAGTGTGTGTGTGCGTATGAACACCATGACAGGCCAGCAGGCAGAGGCAGGCCTTATTAACCTAAATTACCAGGATTAACTGCTGTGTGTTCACATGTCAGACTGAGATAAACGGTTGTTCCTATTACAAACTACAACATCAGCCATTTTGCGTCCACTTAAGAGCTTTCTGTAACCAGAATGACGTGCAGGCCGGCAGCAAATGTGACTTGGATTTGCTTTGAGTGTGTCAGCACCCTTGGACACAAATTACCGCCTGGGGTTTCTTGACAAGACTGTTTTTTTTTTCTTTTTGAATAAAATAGAAAAAATTTGGCCTTGATTCATTGAAAAATAAAAGGGGTAAAAATATTAGCTGTTCTGGTCTGAACTTTAGGCTATAAATAACATGTTTTTGTACACAAGGATCAGGGAGGATGGTCTCAGCAATTTGAAATATTATTGTTTTTATCTCCCAACTTTTAAATAAAACAAAATCATTTTTAAAAAAATATATCCTCCTGGTAGTATATGGATTCAAATTCTGCAGACCTGTCATGTATTTGGTTTAACTAAATTACTTTTGAAACTATAAAAGCGTCTCAATTCAGACAGGACTAGCAGATCACTTGTCTTAAGGTATTGAAGCGCCATCTAGTGGACTTACTTAGAACGTGCCATATCACATACATTCGATATTTTTTTATTATAAGACTAACTGCCAAAGTATTTAATTTTATTAAGGAAAGCCATTTTAGCTCATCACTAAATAATATGTATGTCACAGGATACTTTACCCACATTTACCTGGAAGTAGTCTATAACCCTTGAATAAATAAATGTAAAAAATATATGATTTAAGATAGATATCTAACAATTATTCAAACAACATGTAAGGACAGAAAGACACAGCGTTGGGGGCTCCGGCTAAAATAAAGCAAACCATTCCTGAACTGGCTGCTTTGTTACCCTGCCATGCGAAACACAATGGGAATTGTTCTCAACCTATATAATGCATAGTATGACAGCATGTTGTGACAGCATTATATCATATGGTGACTCTGTCTTTTTCTCAACAAACAGTACTATCTTCTTATTTAATTCTGTTTGTTCGATATTTATTTAGGATTGGTACGTTTGCTGAAATGTAAAGACACTCTATTAATAATTCGGAATTAAATTGAATGAATTATATTTCTTGTAATTAAGATGAGGAGTTAGGCTAAACACTGAAATCTAGTGGTCAAACAGTAAACACATTTAAAAAAAAAAATAAAAGTATATTCCTATTTATTTTTTAAGGGTGTAATGAACATATAATCCAGCAAATATTTCTATTGTTTCAGTACTTTAATAGTTTAATGAATTCAACCCTGAAGAGCTACAGTACGAAAAGGGCGGACTTTAGGACCCCGCGGATGACGTTTGAGAATCACGTGACGGTGTTTCAGAACCAAACAGGACGTTAATGACAAATGCTGCCTCCCCAGTTAGCAGACACGGGTTTCTAAAGTCAACGTTGCCATAATTACAGACATGAAATCATAGTAACTTAAAACAAATAAGTCATGAATTAGTTTGAAGCTCAGTCCTCGCGGGAAGGCAGCGGACATGGCTGCTGGTGTGTTACTGATCGTTGCTTGTTTGGCTGCCAGTGGAAACTTGGTAAGAAAGAAACTTTTATTTGATGAGTTTAATAATAGAAAAGTCACCTGATCACTCAAAGCGTCTGTAGTTCCGGGAAAGCTGTTTTCCTTGTTACATTTTTTCCACTTTATGTTGCTATTATAAATGGGAAATTCTCCTTTAATTCTATGCTCACAGCTATAAAGAGTTCAAAACTAGTATTTCCCCTGCAGATGTTATCCCAGCAGCAAGATCTGTCCAGGCAGGTGATGAATACCACACTTCAAAATTTTACCTCTTTTTCTCTATGCCATCTTGTGCAGGTTTTAGGAGAAAGATCATTCTCTATAGACTACAATAACAACTGTTTCCTCAAAGATGGGAAGCCTTTTCAGTACATCTCAGGCAGCATCCACTACTCCAGGATCCCTCGGTACTACTGGAAGGACCGGCTGATGAAGATGTACATGACTGGGCTCAATGCCATCCAAGTGTAAGTTTCAAAGTCAGTAGGCTTGTTTTTTATTTACTTTTTATTATGTAAATGTCTTACATTTACTGTGCTTCTTCACAGATATGTTCCCTGGAACTTCCATGAAGCAGTTCAGGGTGTCCAAAACTTCACGGGGGACCAAGATCTGGAGCATTTTTTGGACCTGGCCAATCAGACTGGTCTCCTGGTTATTCTTCGTCCAGGACCATACATTTGTGCAGAGTGGGAAATGGTAAGACGTGTTACAAACATGATATTCAGATTTGTATTGCACAATTCATAAGGAAGGATGTTGTGTTTGTATGATAAAGATGCTGCCACTTATCATATGATAACAGGAACTGGATATTAGTCACCTTACTACACTAAGAAAAACTACTTCCTGTCTACATTCTTCAGTATTTTGGTGCATATGATATAAAACCCCACTCTCATCTTAATATTTCCTGGAAAAAACATTCTTTGCTCTTCTTTCACAGGGTGGACTGCCAGCGTGGTTACTTCAGAAACCAAACATCATTCTTCGCTCAGCTGACACAGGTAAAATATGCACCTGCTGTTTGTCTCTGTGTCTCTTGTTTTTCTAGTTATATCACTGATTCCTTCCTTCTTTTCCAGATTATATCCAGGCAGTCAGTAACTGGCTTGCTGTTCTTCTCCCCAAAATGAAGCCTTGGCTCTATATCAATGGGGGCAACATCATCACGGTCCAGGTTGAGTATAAAATAGAAAACTTTCTTCAGTTAGCGTGTAGAATATATATCGGTTTTAATTACTAACCAACTGTGTTTACAGGTGGAAAATGAATATGGAAGTTACTTCGCTTGCGACTACAACTACATGCGCCACCTGCGCACTCTGTTCCGCTTATTTCTGGGTGAAGACACAGTCCTGTTCACCACTGACGGAAACACGGACAAGGAAATGATATGTGGGACTCTGGAGGGATTATATGCCACAATAGACTTTGGCACAGGTTGGTTCTTTATAAAAAGTAATTTACCAGCTAGCATCGTCTTCTTTCTAAAGTCTTTTATAGGTTAAGTTACAAATTTTTACCATTTATTCCCTCATACAGACACCAACATAAGTGAAGCCTTCAAACGGCAACGGAGGTTTGAATCTCGAGGACCCCTGGTTAGTTACATCTTAATTCACTAATCATAACATACATTAAATACTAACTCGTGAAACTACAATGGTAAGAAAAATGTTTAAATTTTTTGTTTTTTAACAGGTGAACTCAGAGTTTTACACCGGCTGGTTGGACCACTGGGGAGATCAGCATGCTGTGGTTAATGCTCAGAAGGTCAGCAGAGTGCTAGGAGAAATGCTAACCATGGGGGCCAACGTCAACATGTATGTGTCCCCTAACACTCATTACATCCTCACTAATGTGGCAGGCTTTGTTCTGTGCTTTCTGGTGGTGAACAAAGACCAAAACCAACAATGTGTTAAGGCTTTTTAAGACAGCTTGGATTGCAATTAATGAACACCTAGCGTAACAGTGTGTGCCTCGTTGTGGGTTTTAAATAAAAGCAGCAAGGAATGTCTATGGCATAGAGGAATTGTGGGGTTTGTGAACAAGAGCTTACCTGCTGTCTAACAGTCCACCTGTCTCTCTTCTCAGGTACATGTTTGAAGGAGGCAGTAACTTCGGCTACTGGAATGGTAAAGTCATAATCAAGTCTTTGGATCATCTCCTGTGTTTAGATGGGGATAAAAGCTCACCCTGTGGTGCATTCATCTCTTTGTAAAAGGTGCTGATCATGACTCGAGGTTCCGCTCAGTAGTGACGAGTTATGATTACGACGCCCCGCTGTCTGAGGCAGGAGACCCCACAGAGAAGCTGCTGGCCATCAGAGATGTCATTAAGATGGTACAACTGATAGAGCTGCGAACACTATAATGTACATGATTGGATTTCAGTTGTGTCTAATGATTGATGATGATTAACACTGTTTCTCTACAGTTCAGAGATATTCCTGTCGGTCCCATGCCACCAGCAACCCCTAAATTTGCCTACGGCTTTGTGACACTGAAAAAGGTAAACTTAATTCCAGGTTTGCTAAGAAAGAGCTGTGATAGATCCTGATATAATAGACACACTTTTTCAGGTTGGCAACGTCAGCAGCCTGTTGAAAACCCTCTCCCCACTCGGTCCAGTGAAATCCCAGCATCCCTTGACGTTTGAGGAGATGAAACAGGTACGTCCGTCTGAAGGCAACAACAGGGGGGGCGGGAGGCTTGTGCTTTAGTGACTGTAAACCTCTTGAAACATGGAGAACTTCTAGACTGTTGTGTCTGCAACCTGTCATGTCTTTTGTGTTCAGTTCTATGGATTCATGCTCTATCGGACCACGCTGCCCAGGGACCTCTCACAGCCCACGCCACTTATCTCTCCACTGAATGGGGTTCATGACCGTGCATATGTGTCCGTCAATGGGGTAAGCCTTTACAATGAGCTTTTGTTGTCTGGCCAATCAGAGGTTCAGGACAGGTGCAGGAAAAACATTACAGGTAAAGGCCGAGCCTGCTTGTTCAAAAAATATCAGATTGTGATATTTTGTCTGGTTTCAATGTTCAAACTCCTGACTAAAAGTTTGTGTCTGTGTGGACAGGTTTACCAGGGTCTTTTGGAGAGAGACACGACACTGGTGACAAACGTCACTGGACAGAAGGGGGACACTTTGGACATCCTCATAGAAAACATGGGCAGGGTGAACTTTGGCAGCAAGATCAATGACTACAAGGCAAGAGAACAACATTAAATCCCAAAAATGAATAACTAGGTATAATGTTATTGTATTAATAGAGTATAATAATTATCATAAACACTATATATAGCATAATGACATAGTATAACCTAATAACATAAGCAACAACCAAATAATATAATATACAACAATATAATGATATATTACCACAATACGATATAATATGATATAATGTATATAATATGATATACTGAACATTATAATATAATATTGTATATTCCGAGTAGTATTGAGCAATCGCGTATCAGCAGGCTTCAGCGTATGCAGAACAACAGTCTGTGTGTAGAGCAAAAGCAGGCGGAATGTAATGCGTATAGTCATCCCAGCTCCCATCAGTGTCATCTGATGACAATTAAGCTTCCTAATAATCTCTATAAACACACATCTACATGTAAGTTCAGCTAATAATCCATTATAGATCAAAGTTTCAACTTGTCACGACAGCCGTTGAGCATTTAGATTTCCCGACTTCCTCGAATGCATCAGAAACGATAGATCCAACCTCCGTTCAACAAACAGCATTGAGGACAGACCTGACATCTGACAAGCTTCATTTTTACTTTGTAGCAAACTTCAGACCCGTTAATTACAAGTAAATCACAAGCAAAACGGTGTATTTATACCGCTGTAGTTAGCCTTTGTGTATCTTTCAATTTATAGTGAAACTGGGACTTACCACAAACAGATGAACGGGTGCTCCTCTGGGGGATTTAATGAACAAAGAAGTGACGGTGGTTATTGTGCTGGGGGGGCAAAATGCGCTTCACTTTCGATCTGAACACATGGTCACTTCTCAAGTTGATAACTTGACTGTAAACAATGCAGCGCATGGAAAACGGAAGTCTTGGCTGGAAGTCGTTTATCACCAACTGCTGGCTAAACCGGACACACCCAACATATTCACTGTTGTCCCCGGAGGCTATATCGACGTCAGACTATAGCGGATGGGTTCTGAGATTGATGTTTTATTTTTGACATTGTCTTTACTTCCCCATTGTTTGGCGCTCCATAAACCTCAAGGCTTAGGGGTCTGTGAAGGGGTGACCTTGGCTGTAAATGACACAAAGAGAATGTTAAGATTGATATAGACCGAGCATTAACCTTAAGTGTTTATAAAATGTAATAGACTATTCCCATCTATTTGATAGTTACTCATTAAATGTACAACTTTTGGCTGGTAAACATTTGCAGGGCCTCTTGAGCAACTTGTTCCTTGGTAAAGACATGCTGACTGACTGGCTTATCTACCCTTTGGACATCGATGGAGCCATCACTGGTGGGTGGCCTCATTCAGACGATCAGAAGCTCTTCCCCACCCCTCACAAAGAATCTTCAGCTGGGCCTGTTTTCTACTCAGGGACTTTACAGCCTAACGGCCTTTCTTGGGACACCTTTCTCAAGCTTAACGAATGGAAAAAGGTAATGGTGACTTATTTAGAGACATTTTGGTGCCAGCAAACTTCTTTCCTAAGTGGGTGCAATTTTCAAATGTTATCATTGTCTTTTTTCTAGGGTCAGGTTTGGATTAATGGGATGAATCTGGGGCGATACTGGTCAGCCAGGGGGCCTCAACAGACACTTTATGTTCCTGGACCTCTGCTCAGCACCACCACGCCCAGTAATATCACAGTGCTGGAGCTGGAGGGGGCCCCAGCACACCTCAGGGTCCTTTTCATGGACAGACCTCAGCTTGACCTCCCAGTGGGAAAGTCCTGACAGTCTCCACATTCACTTGTGTTTTAATGTTTCATGTGCCTGTTTTAAGCACTATGGCATCATCTTTAATCATCTCAGATATCAGTGTTTGTAGCCAACTCTTCAACAGTCACAATAAAATGTCAACTGCTTTTATGTTAATGAACAGTAGCTTCAGTCAAACAGTGAACCTATGATGATTTAGCCTCTATGGCTGAACTTTAACTGACAAGTTTATGAAAAGAAAAAAAATGGAAACAGTATTCAAGATTTTTTTTATTGCATTTGCTTTTAACTTTTTTATAATTGCAGATTGTGTGAATAAATTATAAAATTACATCATATTTTAATACTGTATATTAATCAACATGTCTGTGATCATCTGCCACAATACAATTTTATTTTCAAATGTAATGTATGCTTGTATTCATGTAGCAAGACATAGCCAGTCTTTGAGGTAGCATCCTTCCACCTAAGAATGTTTTCAGCTGTTGCCTGGCAGAGTGTTAGCTTTCCGATGTGTTTGAACACAGCGTGGGCTGCAGAAGGAAAACTCCAGGTACTGAAATGGGATCTTCCCAAGCAGTGACTCTCCACACAACCAGCATCTCCTGAAGACAAACCAAAACAAAAAGCCCAGGAATTTAGTTCGACTCATACATTTTTACACAGTGGGTGTATTTAATGAGGCTGGCTCTTGGGGGACTCACTTCACATTCGAGAGGCCGCCTCCTGTTGCAGCTACTTGCTCCGCTAGCCTCCTTTCTGCTGCCAGAGCTCTCTATAATCAAAAAGAAAACAGTGAGTTTTAAGATGTATAAAAACACAGCTTGAATATCAGACTTTAAATACACATCTGCCCACCTTTTCCCGATCACTCAGAGATGCAAACTTCTTCTTTTCCTCCGCCTCCTGCTCTTGTTTCCTCTTTTCCTCCTTTTGCTCTTTTTCTCGCTGCTTTTTTAAAGCCTTCTGTGCCTTTTTCTTCTCCGTCTGTTTGGATTCAATCTCCGCCGTAAGTGGCGCGGGGACCTTGTGTTGCCCAAGTGTAGCAAAGATAAATAAGCGCTCTTGTTTTATTTAAAGGGATACATGTCAGAAGTTTGACTTTACACTCTTACCTGCGCCTTGCTGTAGTCGTATTTGTCAGGATTCTCACCCATATATTTACGGAAGACATTTCTTGTGTCTTTGTCCGGGGCGACAATATAAGGGGTCTGCCCTTTCTTATCCCTAGAAAAAAATATTGCAGAAACCATGTTAAAATCTGGGAACAGGTTCACCGCCTTCTTTACTAAATGCATTAGATTATCTATATCTTATATTATAATGCGTATAATATGTTCTTGCCTGCAGGCTGGATCTGCTCCTGTGTCCAGCAGCAGCTTTACCGCTGCCTTTTGTGCAGCTGCTGAGGCGACATGCAGCAAAGTGAACCCTGATGAGTCAATGGGCTTATTAAGGAGAATGACAGGACTTAAGCCATCAGAGGGGGTGCTCTCCGACTGCTCTTGACTCTCGCCAGGTAGCTGGAGGAGCGTGCAGAGCGCGTCCACATCCCCAACCTTACAGGCTGTAAACAGGGCATCCCTCACACCGTACTCCCATGAGTCATCAACAATTTCTAAAGAGACACAAAAAACACAACGAGTATCGTGATATTATGTTACAGAAGTTTAAAGATTGAGAACCAAGTGCAACATAATGAATGCTCACCTTCCGGTTGTTTCTTGCTCTGTGTTTTCCTCTTCCTTTTGTTCTTTGATTGCGTCTCTTGAGGAGTGTCTCCTGCTGGTGAAGCCTCCAGCGCCTCTTGCTCTTGATCGTCTGCTTCAGTGTTGCTCAAGTCTGTAAGACGTGGATTTTAAAGTTCAGAACTTTTGTGTTGCAAAAAAGTGTTCTTTTGGTTCCTATAATGTAGTTATGTAGGCTGCCTCTGTGATGAGAGACTGGACCAGACTTACCATCGGTTTGCATTTTGCTCTCCTTCTTATTTCTCCTCCTCCTCCTCCTGTGCCTTGGGAGGTAGATTTCTGACTCCCTGAAGTCCAGAGTTCCTAACGTCAGCTCCACCATCTCCAGCTGGATCTCTCCACCTTCTTCAGAGCTTTCATGGTTTTCTTCTGTTGATGCCAAAAGTAAAGGGAGTGTGGTACTATAAACCTACATTTACAGTACATAAACTATAATAGCAAAAAAGCTGGTTCAGCAGAATCTACAGTCACAGAGTTCATGTTACGTGTTACTTACCTTTCTCTTGATCTGTATTTATTTCAACTACAGGTTTGACGGTTTTCTTCCAGGCCTTCTTAGATGGACTGAAGACTGCAGACATGTCTGTGTCTTTCCCTGCATCAAAATATTGTGCACACAGTATTGATTATACCCTGACTCTGCAAAAATGAGAGGTAACATAGTATTATTCCAAGGATATAATTCTACTCACCATAAATATGGATGGTGGAAAGTACGTCATGCACCCTGTGTGCCTCTCTGAAGGTCGCCCTGCGTGTGGGAAAAGGAAGCGTTCGGACCCTGGGATCTCTCTTGTCCAGCGGAGCTGCACGACCACCAAAAAAGATGGTTTTGTTGTAGCTTGGGGCTCGTACAAATATTGCAGAGGCCTCCCTCAAGTATTCAGCCCAGCTTACCAGGAGATCCTGAGTGTCCTGCAAATGGGCATAAAAGTGTTTGTTTATCCAAATGAAAAACATGCTCACCTTACAGCAGAAAGCATCATCAGGGTTACATGGATCTGGTCAGCCTTTAAGAGTAGCTTCATTTTAAGATACAGAACTTCATGGCTATGATTGTAACGAGGACAGCGCTGTTAAGTGAACTATAATCTTACCTTGACGAGCGCTGCCTCGTTGTGTCGCCTCAGAGCAGCCCCTGCAGACTTGGGCGTGTGACTGCGATTCTGAGAGTCCCTGAGTCCTTGAGCAGTGCCTCTCTTTGCTCGCACCGTGTATCGATGGAAAGTCTTGTGCTGAAGGACTTCTTTTCTGTAAAATGAACATTGGGTTAGGGAGATGTTTGAACGCTACCGAGCTGGCTGTCCTTTAAAACTTTAAAACAAGGCCAGCCATCGCGTGTAATCTAAGGTGCTAAAAACAAACTTTCCACTTACCCTTGAAATACAGCTCCAGCAAAGTGGCCTCCGCCTGTCATGAGAACGACCCACACTGTCTCCTTACTTATGGCCCTCAGAGAGGATGCTGCATCTTGCTCATCATCTGACTGAAATATTAAAGGAAAACATGGAATAATAAAAAGCAAAGCTCTGTTGACATACAGATCACATACTGTAATTTTATTTATCTCCTGAGCTTCACCTTTCCCTGAAGTATGCAGCGGCAGACTGACAGATATTTTCCTTCTGAATTCTGGAAAACAACCTTGCTGGAAAGCCTGCTGGATATCAAACCGGTTTCAGCCGAGCTATCATTATCTGTGCCCGTGACGTTGCTGCTAGTTCCCCCATCATCACTATCTGAGCCTTCCTCGTCTGAATCGGACTCCGAGCCTGAGATACTCGACATGTCTCCTGCAAAGCAGTAAAAGGAAAATCAATCAAGTGTTACACATACTCCACAGCCCTCCTGTTTAACAGCTTCTTCCCTCTGTTTTCCTCACCAGCCCCCGTCTTCTTCTCAAACTCCTCAGTTGTGACTGGGGGCACTCCTACCATCTTCTGTCTCAAGTTGAATCGATGCCAGTCGAGCTTGTAGTGCTCCATCTGATGTTTAAAGACAGAGAGCGTTGTCATGTGCCAACAACAGATATTGGTTTTTAATTATTAGAGCAGGTTTGAAGATGTGTGATCACCTGTTCCTCACGGTTATTGAAGGTGCATCTGCAGGCTGAGCAGACCATCTTGTCTGACACCTCTCTAACCAGGCTGGACTCCCTCTGTCTGTGATCATCTGTGGATTTATCTTCCAACTCTGTGTTGAAAGCACATAAAACAAAGTTAGGTTTCAAACAGACTAATATATATATTGAGGACATTGTCATCGGGCTCATTTATTGATAGATTCATACAAACCATCTGAGGCTGGGTCCGTGTTTACAGTCTGCTTCAGGACGGGGTTCACTTCTCTCAGTCCCAACAAAGCCTCATCATCGAGGCACAAATCAAAGATGGAGCGGTACTCGGCACAAGTCGTCATAGTTAGTTTTTTTTCTACCTGCCAAGTCAATGTAAACGGAGAAAATAATTGTAATGATTTTATTCACGTTATCCAAAATAACACGTTTCGTTCACACATATCTACAATCATTAAATATACCTGTTATAAACAATTTGGTAAGACATGACTACATTTCTGTCATAAGCTGACAACGTACAAAACGATTTCACTCTATTCTGAAAGCTAATGTTATCTTTGCTGATGTAATGTTACTATCTGCTCTTTGAACGACACGTGTAAAAGCGACTATTACTCATTATCTTTATTAAAAGGCTGTGTTGTGTACCTTTTCTATTAAGTCTTAAAGAATATTACAAGTGATATAAATTACAAGTGACAGACTTAAAAATAGAATACAACTTACCATAAAAGGACCATTCAGAAAGCCGAGCTAACGTTTTGCTACTCAGTGTTTCTTCCTGACATAACTACGGAAGCCCGAGAGCGTCAATAAAGCAGCAACGAGGAGGCGTTTACTTGCCAAAGGTCGTGAGCAAGCCCAGCTTTAATGCTAAAATTAATATACATTAAGCACACATTTCACAAGTGTCACAGTAAACTTAAACAACTGTGCACATTTAACTTGAAAATTTTAGGAAACTGAAGCATTTACTTGGAATGACGGACTCTCGGGAGCAATAAAAGCCAGAGTCAAATTATAGAGTGACTTTTAATTAGGAAATAGTTCAATAATTTTTATACGTAGCAATAAAGCAACTAACGGTTCAAAAATTCAATCCACACCTTTTACCTTTTATGAAAAACAGTTATGGTCTCCTCGTTCCCTTTTCCTAGCTTTTTGAATTCTATAATTTTGGCCAACTATTCATATATACATTTTCCACTTCACCTTTTGCTTTTATAGTAAATTATTGTGTGATGCAACTGATAAGCTAATATAGACTAGCAACAAAAATGCCTGTGGATCTCAGAAATTAAAAGGGAAAGACAGGTTAAAGTTTCAACCAGATGTATCAGACACTCAATAATGTTTTTAGAGAAAGAATATTCATTTTCTTTGGTTATGTAGAAGCAATTTGCAGAAAAAGTGTTCATTAGCTGTCTTGGGTTGACAGGTAGTGTTTCAGTGTAGTACAATAAGATGCTTTACATTTTTAAGCAACTTAACATCTTTTTATGACACATTTTACAGTTGAAGTCTTAACTGAGTAGGGCAGACACATGCATTTCTTTAACCAGCATGACTAATCATCCAACACACCCTACTGAATAAGGGTGCAGAAGGGAAATTATAAAATATTACAAAATAGTATTCCATAAATATATCTCTCAAATATCACCATCAATTATATTACAGCGCTTACAGAAAAAGTGTAATGTTTCCATCTGAAATGTAGTGGAGTTATGTACAGTCACTACTAGGACTATGGAATCTGGCCCCAGGGTATATACAGTATTAGTACATGTCTATAGTGCTGTCCTGCTGGAATATCAAGTACTTCAAGGACAAGATCAAATCAAACATTTATTAGCTACAGAAAAACATATATACACTATTACAATAATAAAATGCAGTTCATAATAAAAAACAAATGTGCCAAAATTCTTCAAAACAAATGTACATATTTTCATTCACTTGGCTTTGCTTTGGGTTCTCTTTGATTTGCTGGCTGGTGCATGGATCAAAGCTTGTGCTGGTAAAGGGAAAAATAGTTTATTACAAACAAGTGTATTTCAAATACAAGGTTATCAGTACAGAAAAAAACCCATGCTGCCCTTACCAGAAATATTACCAGCTTTAGCCTCTGCCAGAAGCTGTTTCACCTCCAGAATTTCAGCAGCGAGGCCTCTCGCCTTGTTTGTGACGCGATCACTCCTCTCCTGCAAGTCGTTCCTTTGATTCCTGAAAGTAAAACCACTCTAGAAAAGGAAACAATTTTGGGGTATGAAGGTTATTTTCTGTCTCTCTCTTACCTGTCTGCAGAGGTTTGACCATTCAGTTGCTCAGAAAGGTGCCTTTCCTCTTGCAGCAGATGTCCCAGCTGCTGCAACACATCAACAACTCCACTTTTTTCCATCATCAAATCCACCCTTCGCTCAGTCTCTCTGGTACTGCAAGTGAGAACAGGATTTATGAGGCCAATATGAACTTAAAAACATCAAGACTGTAGGATATGTTACTAGCACATGATGGATTGTTTTGCCCACCCCAAATGAGGCCGAAAAAATGTTGAGTCAGGTCTTGAAACAAAGAGAACTTTAGAAAATGTTGAACCTTTCAAAGTAAGAGGTCCAACAAACCTCTTTCAAGAGGTTGACCATATCAAAGCAGGAAAAGTTAATAAATAATAATCATTCCCAATTTATCAAAGGACATATTCTATTGAGGTTAGACAAAGTCAATATGCAAACATTACACTGTATCAAAGCAAAACTATGCACCTGTACATACTGTACATTCTTTCCACTGTACATATTGCTAAACCATCTACCTCATGTATAGTCATAGCTGTTATATTTATCTTAATCTTTTGCACTTCTTATCGCTGCACTACTTTCCTTTTGCATTATTGTGGTTTTTTTCTTCTCTGTACATAGAGAGCCCTGTAGACCGGAGTCAAATTCCTTGTATGTGTACACATGCTTGGCAAAGAAAGCTGATTCTGAAAACATTTCAGTTCAGTGTCTAAATAAAAGTGATGATAATATAATTGAAATTGAAAATGCGTTGACCCAGGTCCCTAAAACTCTAACTAAATTACATATGTCTTATTATTATTAAATTATCTGCATGTTAGTATACAACAGTATTACCACACGAAGGGGCTGATGGAAAGTGGGAAAATATAGTAAAAAATATATATAAATGCATAGAAAAAAATCTGAGCGATAATGCGATTGGTAGCAAACAATTACCCATGACCACTTAATTACGTACGCAGGAACGTGACCTCACTAACAAGACACAGGTGGGAAAGAAAAGTCGCAATTTTTACAGTTCTGAAACCTTCAACTCGGGCAAACCAAACCAACGCTTAAGTACATTACCATCGAATTATCTCTTCCTCTGTAAACAGTCTTTTCTGCTGGACCTTCTCCAATTTGTGAGTGTTTTCTTGGATAGCATGTCGCAGATCTTTGATCTTCTCCTGCAAATTAACGAGACGAAATAACGTTACAGCGAAACGATACAACATAGTTTTATAATATAGACTTCAATATTAACACCCGCTGAAATTTTGTTGAGCTTAAAACAATTTATTTACATTAATGTGTAAATTGTGATAATTTGTTGCTTAATATTAACTCGTGGGCTGTAGTTAGGCGACGACATCAAACTTTAGCTTGCTAGCATAGTTAACAGCTAGCTAACGCTACGAGTTGACGTCAACTTACCGTTGAATTATCTTGCTGTTGTGTTGTATTGCAATAAAATGCGGTCATGATATATTCTTTTACTTAACGCAAAATTCTTTACAAGATATGTTAAGTTGCCCCAACCGGTATTCGAACTCGTGTGTGATAATTCTCTTGCCGGAAGTTTATAAAGGTTACTTCCGGTATCTTCGTGAGAGCCCGGATAGCTCAGTCGGTAGAGCATCAGACTTTTAATCTGAGGGTCCAGGGTTCAAGTCCCTGTTCGGGCGACAGTATTTTTTTCTTTTCACTGTGTCATGAGGATGAGAAGATGTCATAAACATGAGGGTTTTACGCAAGTTACTGATCATCTGTATTTAGCAGCGCAACGTAGCATGTAAACTGTCGTTAATCTATGCTTCACTAGAACGAAAACAACACTCTTGGTAAATGCACAAGGAATTTAAAGCCTTAAATTGCCCCAAACCTGTGCCAAACATTAAACCATTGAACTTAAAGCTAGTCATTGAAGAGGAGCTGTTATTACACTCAGTGATACCTCACATTATCTTACTGTTGGAGTTGTTGTTTATGAAAGAATCAAACTAATTTAGGGATTAAACTTACTCACAAACAAATAACATCTACCCTGTTATTAACCTGAAAATCATGGGTATTACCTCAGCACAGTGATTGGGAACACCTATAAAGCTAGGATTTAGTGCAGGTAAAAATGCAACACTGAAGACATACCGTATCCAACTGGGAAAGATGGAGCGGATTATCCTCTTGTGCGTGGTCTCCACCTATCTCTCCGCTGTCCATGCTCAGGTAAATATACATTGGATTGGAGCTGAACTGCTATTTTAACATGTTAAACAAAAGACTGCAACAGAATTGACAACAACTTTGTCTGTATTTATTCTGCAGAAATTTTTGTTCAACCCCAAATGGGGTCCCATTGGCTTTAAAGGTAAATAGAATTTATCTAAATGTTATTGTTAAGTGTGACAGGTTAGAAAGTGCACACACTGACTAAACAGTCTTCCTTTCATTAGAGCGTGGAGATCATGGTGAGAGGACGGCAATGGATCAAATCATCAAAGCTAATGAGTTGCATAGTAAGCTGCACACTATTTACTTGAATTGTTTTGGAGTTTACACAACAAACTATGACAAATGAGCTCCTGTTGGCCTGTTCAGAACGGTAAAATTTCTCTGTACTTCTGTCTCAGCTTCCCGAATCATTGATAGCACTACAAGTCTCAGAGAGGGAGACATTGCTGTTTCTTCTGGAAAACGCTCCAAAGTCTGCTTCGCTCGTAGCTGCCTCTGGACAAAGTCAGTGGACGGACATGTCTATATTGCATATAGGCTGTCAACTGACTACAGTATGTATTTTTTCATATTCACATTTTGTTATTTCTTCCACTTTGTAGGCTTTTTGATCATTTATAAATTGTCTGTTTCCTGTCCTCTATCTAAAAACAGCTGAAATGGAAACAAAGGTGATAAAGAAAGGAATGGAAAACATAGAGAAAGGTACCTGTGTGCGATTTGTTCCTCGGACTCACCAACTAGACTACATTGACATCCAACCAAAGGCTGGGTGAGACCCTATGTTTAAGTTTTTAAAGATTTTACTTATTAAAAATGTTGTTCCTGTGTGAAATGCTGAGTTGAGTGGCTGCAGTTGAATTTAAATGGATAAACCTTCAATTATCAATAATCCAGGTGTTGGTCCTACCTTGGTGCGCGTGGTGGAAGACAGACCGTGTCTCTCCAGAGCCCTGACTGCCTCCAGGTCGGAGTGATCTCCCATGAATTCATGCACGCCCTGGGCTTTGTGCACGAGCAGTCTCGCTTTGACCGGGACAACTATGTCACCGTCATGTGGCCAAACATTTGGAGGGGTAATTTCAAAGGGGAGGGAAGCCGGGTGGCAGTCGGGAACAGGTTATCCACAAGGGCTCATTTCAAAAGTATTAATAATTATGTGAATTTCTACAACAATTTCCACAACAATTTGTAAAATACAAAAACAACAAAAGTCGAAAACAAATGCTCACAAATATTAAAAATATATTTTTTCCGATGTCCAACAGACCGTTTGAGGAACTTTGAGAAATTCAGGACTGACAATCTGGACCTTCCATATGACTATAGCTCCATCATGCACTATGGGATGTAAGTAATAATTTAATGTTGATTGGTTAATATATTTTTAATGTGATTCATGTATTATAATGTAACATATAATATATTTATGTTTTAGGTATGCCTACTCTCAGGATGGGGAGCCAACCATCCTTCCCAAGAACAGCAACACCAAGGAGATAAAGCTGGGACAGACTACAAACCTCAGCCACATTGACAAGCTGAAAATCAACAAGCTTTATAAATGTGGTTGGTACTAAACATCCTGAAGTAGCTTCCAGGAAATATTTTAGAGCTAGAAACTCCACAGCAAAATAGGCAAATACTAACCATGTTTGATACCTGTCTGCTTCTCTCTGTAGGTGACATCGATGATAACTAACCAAAGTGAATTGAGGTCAAACAGGAATGTTCTAAAGGCTCCTATTTAAAACTGATGTTTAAGCATGCAAACATTTTAATAAAGATTGATTGAAGATTTCTGCCAGCATTTCCTGTGTTCGTGCAATCTTTTGTGTTGAAACATTTAGCTGATTTTGAAACGGTTGAAAAAGTGTGTGTGGGTGTTTGTTGTAGTTTAGACAGAAACACTAGATCAGGGGTGGCCAACCCTGCTCCTGGAGAGCTACCCTCCTGCATGTATGAGGTTTCTCTGCACTGTAACACACCTGATTCGAAAGTTACGCTTGTTATCAGTCCCCTGAGACGCTTCAGTTGGTCGATAACGAGCTTATCATGTGATCACATTGAACAAGAAATCAAGGAGACATGCTGTTGTATGAAATTAAAGTAATCAGAGAAGACGCGTAACGAAACACAAACCTTCAAAATAATGAACCAGCTTCTGCTATGTCAAGCCAGGAATCCATCCAGTTAAAACCATGCACCCTTCATGCAAATGCAGCATTTTTTTGTACTTAAGTTCTTGCAATAACCACAGAGGCAGAATTTCATAAACTGCTTACACATTGCCCTTCAAATTGGCCCCTTGATAGAGCTAGAAATAATATTTACAAAAGGATAAAGTTTTGTCTTTGTATATTTACCCATGTGACAAAATTTATGTTGTCAAGACAGTTATCAACCGACAGTTCATCACAAAATCACTGCCTTCCAGTACAGTCAGACACAAATTGCCGGTCTCTCGTACCAGCTCGACAGTTATTCTCCTGTGAGCAACTGCTGAGGTGTAGCACATTCAACACCTGTTGCTGTGTCATTTCTGAAAGTGCTGAATCATATGTGTGCTAAGTACAGGGCCAAAGTGAAGGTCAGCATCAGGACCACCTGTTGCGGATCAGCAGTGGACTTGAGTAAATTACATACGCTGGATGATTAGGGGTCTTAATCATGCTTCATCATAGAACATGTGCCCAATTGGTACAAAACGTCGGAGGAGAAGTGGGTATATAGATTCAGTGGAGGAGAGGAGTTCAGTTAGCACTTGCATTGGACTGAACCCTGTAGACCGGTCTGAAACACAACGATGCATTCTACTACGATCCTTCTGAGTGTCTTGTTTGGCTTGCTGAGCCAGGCCTACACTCTGCCTGTTAAGGTCAGTACCAAGAGGAATTCCCCTTTTAGTCTTGTCACACGTTGCAACCAAATCTCATTATAATAATGCACTTTTGTTTCACAGAATTCAACTGGACTAAATGAGGGGAAAGTGAGGTTGAAAAGGAAATACTCAGGTGGGAAAATGTTTGTCTCTTACATGTGCATCACCAGGCATGTAAATAAGACTCTACATTGTGATGATATTTTAGGATTATACGTGAAGAAAACTAAATCTGTATTGGTTTTGTGTCAGATGAAGTGACGGACCTAGAGGAAAAGAATGCAATGGATCAAATCCTGGAAGTCAACAGGAGTAAGTAAGCTGTAAATAATATAAAATGCATTGTTTTAGTGAAGCTGGATTTTAAAAAAATGTTTCTTTCTCATTAGAGTTTCGAGCCCCTCGAGGACTGACATTGAGAGAGGGAGATATCGCCAGCTCACATACTATAAGGAGTGCTATAACCTGCCCTGGCAATGCCTGTTTGTGGCCTAAAGCCATTGATGGATTCGTTTACATTCCCTACATCGTCTCTCCACTATATGGTATAAATCCACAGATTTAAAAATGTATTACAAGGCAAGTAGAAGCTCAAGTCTTTCTGTTAAACTGTATTTTTTTTTCGGCAGACAACATGGACAGGATCACCATAGAAACTGGCATGCAGGACATTTCCTCTGCAACATGTATCAAATTTGTTCCTCGCACCCATGAGGCTAGCTTCCTTGATATTCAGCCTAGATATGGGTGAGTATGTGTAGGCTTTTACATGTAATACCAGTCTTGAAATCGTGGTGATTTTGCATTGTGATGACACTTCACTTCTGTTCTGCACCCCAAGCTGCTGGTCGTTTCTGGGGCAGACCGGAGGAAGCCAGACCCTGTCGCTGCAGAGCCCCGGGTGCATGTGGTCGGGAGTGGCTGCTCATGAGTTCATGCACGCGCTTGGCTTCGTACATGAGCAGTCTCGTTCAGACCGGGACCGCTATGTCTCAATTATATGGAAGAACATCCTACCAGGTTGGGTCGAATGATGCTTCAGAAAGCCTTTTCTTTACCTAGATTCTTTTTCTCACCAAAAGAGTTGAATGTCATTTATCTTTTATTTTGACAGACCAAATGCATAACTTCAGGAAACAGCTGACAAACAACCTGAATAGTCCTTATGACTACAGCTCTGTCATGCATTATGGAAGGTAAATCTCTTTGAGGCAACAAAATAACATTTGCATGTTTTGCTGAGTTATGATAGTAACATATATTTTATCTTTCTTGAAGATACGCCTTCTCTGAAGATGGCGGACCAACAATCATCCCCAAACCAGATCCTTACATACCCATCGGCCAGCGAGACGGACCCAGCATGCTAGACCTTCATAAGATAAACGTCCTCTATGACTGTGGTAGGTAAACTTACACATTTAGTGACTAACATTTCTAACATTCAAATGGATTGATTACACTTTTGCTTTTCTCCTAAACGTAGGTGCCAGCGAGTAACCGGATCCTGGAGTGTTATCCACCTCATACGGGAAATGGTTCATCTAACTTCTGGTCTTGAGTGGATTATTAAGGCAACATTGCTCTTGCATTTTTCCTTATTAATAGTGTGACTTATCAAAAATGCTAGTCTTTACCTTTGCGAGGTGCTCAATCAATTATGACAACAATATACTAATCTGCATTTAAATTGCCATAAGGGAAATAACGGGAAATAAGAGCAGCATTTTGCAAATTCGGTGCTGCTTTTTATGTCCCTGCTGCTGCCAACTAGATAACTGCATCAAATCTGTGAATCAGTTTGTTCAATGTTCTTCCTCCTTGTCTGCTTCTGCTCACTTTAAATAAATAAAAAAATGCAACAGTGAGAGTAACGGTCTGTTTTACATTTATTTTGTCAAATCTCTTTTCATTGTGGTTTATGGGCTTCTGATGTCTCTTTCAGGTAGAAAAAATATAGCTTTCCTGTAATGTCCTGTTAACCTCTAACAAGATTATCCTTTTGTGTTGAGGTGTGTGTGAAAGTGACGGATCCCTCTGTGTACATTTACTCAAGTGGAATATTAAAACATCCACAAAAATAGATGCATATTATTTTTATCACAACCATCCACTGCACTACACCTTGTAAATGTCAGGACAAATCAAATCAAACAATATTTGCTTACTACATCTGTCTTTGAGGTGCTTTCCTGTTCCTCTGCCTAAGTTAGAGGAAAGAGAAGAAGGGCAAAGAAACAGTTAGTGGGTTATGAACTCATAGCAGGGACAGGCAGTAAGAACTGTAGCTGGCATGAGCCCTCGCCCCTTTGCCCTCAATCTCAAAAAGTACCCTCTTGGCTGGTGATATTTGTATTAGGCTATTATTGTTATTTTGCAATTAATATCACAAGGGAAAGGCTCACTAGTGTCATAAAAATAGACACATTCAAAAACTAAGCTACTCCTCTCTCTGTAATTATACAAGCTTAGGCATGACCCTGTACTGTGGTACAGTTATAAGGGCACGTATTCTTAAAGCACAGTGGTCTGGGAATCTTTTAAAACCTGGTTTAATTGGCTATTGAGTGTTGGCAAAGTATTTTGAAACAGTGAAACATCTTTTAAAAATGTATTGTTGTATAAAGATATTTATTTTAAATAATTTTATGAGGAACCTTTAAATACACAATTTAAAAGAATACCAGCTAAATGTACAAATAAACTTTTACTCTCCTTTATTAATTTAGTTTAAAGTTGTAATATCACTCCATGGTCATGTGCCCTCCACATGGCATGTATCCCATCCATACCCAGCAGGCCCGAGGGGCGGGGCCGCGGGGGAGCTAACTATCGTTGCAGCGACAGCACACACAGCCATACTGTTGACTGTAGCTAGCTCGTTAGCAACGGTAACAAAACTGTAATAATTATTTAGTCACTATCGCTAACAATGAGCGATAACGGCAAAGGGTACTGCAAGCGGGTACGTATGGACCCTGAGAATGCTTTAACTGTAATGGTATCGTTTTATGGAGCTACACTTCTGAATGGTGCGGTTGTATCGCAGCTGTTCTTATGTTCTGTTAGCTAATGCTGGTTAGCTAACGTTGGCTAGCTAGCTAGCTTAACTGCCCAGTCGATATCTGTTACAGACTTACCAGTTATTTCACAAAACATAGCCATTTCATTTTATTATTTTATTTGTTTTTAATATATGATTAAAACGAGCGTCTGGCAATATACGGTAAATGACAGCGTCCGGGAATATCGATAGCAAGCTGTCGAAAGCTAATTTTAGCTCCCTGTAACTAGGCCACCCACCACTGTCTGTATAGAAAACGCAGATGCGATGTTAACGCTAACTGTAGCCGACCAGCCAGCCAACTGCCTTTTTAAAACTCAAACACGTTGATAGTCAAAATAAAGGTTTAATTGTATATCCTAACATGAATTATTTAAGTGCTTTGGCAAATGGTGTTTTAACAGCAGCTAGACTTATTAAAAAGCTTAATTATAACGTTAATTCAACAGGTGGTTTGTGTGCAGAAACCCAAATAATTGTCGTTGTATGTCGATATGAACTGGGTTATTTCTCCAGGCGATATTCGTTTTACAAATTGAGTAATTGCGGTATAGTAGTAAACTCCATTTGGAGAGAGTACTTTTAATGATGGGCGGCAACGACTTGTATCAATCAAATAACATAATGCTATTTCAACATTTTAACCATTTATAACGAACGGCCTCAGAATCACTGCTCTTTCATTTGCCTTACCTCGCACATTTAACCCTCGTGTGTATGGGGCTATATCCAGTTGTATAGCCCCATTTGCCTTTACATTTAAGTTGCATCCAGCATGCACAGTACTTTTATGGCATGAATTTGTTTACCTTTTTTAGTGTTTTCTATATGTATACAGACTCTCAAGCAGCATATATTTTTGCAAAGGGTTTGGTCCATGACATCCCCCTGGTTCTTTTTATGCAGTCTATGTTCTCAACCCACAGTGGAAGAGTCAGGGCAGGCATTTTGCTGTAAATGTTTTCTTTAGGTTTGTTAGATAAAAGTTGTTGAATACTGTTACACACACACACACACACACTGACTGTTGACTTACAATGTGCCCTTGCCTGCTAGAAATACCCCCCATGTCTATTACAATGCTGCATATTTAGGCAGGACAGGCAGCCAGTTGTATATTCATGTATTTTTGTATGCACAGTTAACATGTCACGGCCACATCAAATGCATATGTTAGTATGGTCACACTCTGTCTTTAGTAGGGGTGGGAATCGCAGGGTAACTCATTATACATGGCCCACGATAACGATAATATCATGATACAGCGATTCTGCCATAATTGATATATTGCTAAACAATCATATAATGATACATCACAATATCTGATTAATTGAAGAATACAAAATGCCACTAAAACGTGAAGTTCTTAATTAATATTATTCACTGCAATTGGGTGCCAGTTTCACAGATTTTGACACAAATTGTGATAAACAGTGATGCAGCGACTCAAATTGGCAGGGAGATCTGTTCAGAGCGCTGAATTAAAAAAAATTAAAATGCTGATATTTGGTGCCAGGGATATGTTAATTGTATCACACCAATCAGGATGACAATATGTTGCAATATCGATATTTTGTCCCACCCCTAGTCTTTAGTTGTGATGATCAAGATTGGTCCCTGAAGTTTCATTTCTGTCTTATCAGTGCTAGTGAGGCGAGTTAAAACAAATGATTTGCAGCAGCATCTTGAGGTCGTTTGGACTGCCTGAAACCAAGATTTTTTAAAACCAAAAATTGGCTCTGCTAGTGGGTTTCAGCATAGTAACATTCACAGTCAGTGGTTTGATACACATTGTAATGCTTTAGAGGCCACTCGACAGAAAGTTTGGTAACAGGATCTGTTTAACAAACACAGTGTGTTTATCTGTTATCTGTTCTGTTTTTCTGATACAGACTGGTAGGTGTCTGAAATATTATCAGTGTGTTCAATAGGCTGACATTTCTGCTTTGGCAATATTTTTCAAGATTACCTCATCTTCCTTTATTAATGTTTGCATTTGATACTCTTTGTAAACGTCCAAATGAAAGTGGCTGATAAAACATAACAGTGACTGTAGAACCACTGAAAGTGCAATATTTATAGCATTGACACTAAAGATTTGCATAATGTGGTCTTAAACATTTCCATGAATGTCGTATTTTAATAACATTTTAATAACACTTTTAAAAGTTGAATTGGGATTCAGTTTTAATTGTAGTCATATATTTTTCATCCTTTTCTTTTCCATAAAGGTTAAGGTTGGACGAAGAAAATGCAGAAGAAGTCTCATGTCCACTTTATTTTCAATAATATGAAGCTCAGATGTGTTGGGTGCATGCTAAACATGAGGAGGGAAGAAGTGTGGGCTGTGTGTGAGATGGGGGAAGTAAGAAGAAATAAGACAATTGAAGAAAGAAGAATAATGAGAAGTAATGAAGTTACTGAAATGAAGTAAAGGAAGGAAGTAATCTGGATAAGTTCACTGCGCTAAGTAATTTTTCTTGGTCTGTCAAATGCGTGCATGTTTTCTTTATTGAATACAACATAGTTTTAATCATTACAATTTTTGCACAACTGATATGAAGGCTAATATGTGTTGACAATCACTTAAAACAAATTATGAATGTAATCATTAATGTAATTTTATATATGGCTACAAAAATAGCATTAACCTGCATTTCCTATCCACAATCTCAAACTATGTTCTGTACTTTTCACAGGATAGTCTTAATTCTTCACAACATTAAATTATTAAAAATATTTCCCAATTAGTCCCCACCTGTGCTGAAAATTTGTGTGTGTGTTTGTGGTTCATTCAGGAGTCTCGCTCTGCATCACGAAGCCTGAGTCCACGGGGCTCAGGGAAGTCGGCAAGCCGCTCCCCGGCTCGCTCGCCTGCACATTCAAAAGAAGGATCCCGCCACTCCCGCTCTAAATCTCGGTCTCGTTCCAGGTCTAAATCTGGGTGAGTGGTAATACTTCAAGGTATTACAATGGCATTACACTCCCTGTCTCTTAAAGGAATTGTATAGAAACTGGATGTTAACCAAAGAACCAATAAGAATGAAAGTGTTTCTGTATATACAGGTCTCATTCCCACCATGGCTCACGCAGACATTACAGCCGGTCTCGCTCCCGCTCAAGGTCCTATCGCCGCCGGTCTCACAGCAGGTCCTACAGCGGAGAGCGCCGGCGCAGGAGCCATAGCCGCTCACCTATGTCCAACCGCCGCAGGCACATAGGCAACCGCGTAAGTGCTCAACTGTGCCATGAGACAGCTTTGCCCGTGTTCTTCCTGCATAATGTCTGAATATGAAGATCCTAAGCAGTATACGATCATAACAGAACCTTCATCGTTTCAAAATTGCAGGCTAATCCAGATCCAAACTGTTGCCTGGGAGTGTTTGGCTTGAGCTTGTACACCACAGAGAGGGATCTGAGGGATGTCTTCTCTAAATACGGTCCCCTGGCCGATGTGTCTATCGTATATGACCAGCAGTCGAGGCGCTCCAGAGGCTTTGCTTTCGTTTACTTTGAGAACAAAGATGATGCTAAGGAGGTACAAGAATGACTTCCAACAGTCAAGCCTGTGTTTGAGTATTTTCTTGATGTCAACAGGTAAATTATATATTTATTAATTGTCAGGCAAAGGAACGAGCCAATGGCATGGAGCTGGATGGTCGTAGGATCAGGGTGGACTTCTCCATCACAAAAAGACCTCACACCCCAACCCCTGGAATCTACATGGGCCGGCCCACATAGTAAGCCACCAGAAACACACTGATAAATATGAATATAGAACACAGTTCCTCCACTTTTTTAGGTATTGTCTGAATTGGTGTACTTTCTTAGTTCAGTTTATATCAAAGATACAGATGAATGCAAGAAATTCCAAGCACCTAAATCGTCTACTTTTCCCATAGAAACATATTGATCCCCAGTGGGTAAATTCAGCTGTTGCAGCAAGAAATATATACATACTCAAATAGAGCTCTTTGCAAACTGTACTGTTTTGTGGTTTGTTGAAACTGTACTAGATGCTGAGACAGAAATTACAGAGATTTAAGGAAATGATTACTAAGCTTAAATTGAGTTTATTTATAAAATTCAATTTAGGGATATATGGCTGGAAATGACGAAAAGGGGGAAAGCTAAATTTTGAGTTAGTAAGTAAAGCTTCATTTATTCGAAACTTAATAAATGGTTACAAAGGGCTTCACAAACACAGGAATAAAAACAAAAGCATGCAATAAAAAATGTCATCATTTATCAAACCATAAGAGGAAACAGACAAAACCCAAGATTGGGATGGAGATCTACAACAAGGCTCGTTTCAGTATCCCTTTGTGTGATGGTAAGAACGCTAGAGCCACATGTATGGCTGAAAAGTTCTCATCAGCAAGAGCATTAACGGCAGACTTGGCTTCGCTACAACATTAAAATAAACTGGTTATACCAGGTGACCTAATTGAGATGAATATTATCAGTAATACAAGAAACCTTCATTCTCCTGTGTAGTGGTGGTGGAGGAGGTGGTGGTGGCAGCAGCGGCGGCAGCAGTGGCCCAAGTGGTCCTCGGCGCTCTTCACGTGACTACGACCGAGGGTATGACCGCGGATATGACCGCGGTTATGACCGAGGCGGTTATGATCGCTATGACGACAGGGAGTACAACAGATCTTACAGGTGACTGTCTCAGTCTTTAAGCAGTAATGCTGCAGATTTAATTTCAGACGTGGATTCTCTACTTTTGCAATTTTGCTTTCTCGTTTTGATGACAAAAAATGTTAAAAGGGAAACTGCTAATGTTTTCTTGTTTCAGAAGACGATCTCCATCACCATGCTACAGAGGGGCTTACAGGTCTCGCTCCAGATCACGGTCTTACTCTCCACGTGAGTCCTTTTTAAGATATCAACTTTTATTTTGAAGAGCTCAACAGGTGCAGTGTGTCTGAGAATGACTCTATTTTGTTTCACAGGTCACTATTGAAAGCTGCTGTTGAGCCCCTCCTCTTCCCAAAGCTCAGTCTGGAAGTGTGTCCGATTGGTGTGATTGATTACAGAAACGATCGCCTTTCTTAAGGTGATCATCACACATCTGTGCGCTGATGTATGTGACCAGTACATGTATCCTGAGATCTGTTGTGATGCGGTGTCATTTGGCAGGACTAGAGCTGTCCCCTCATGTTTTTAATTCTAGATGTATGGCCGACATGCGCCATAAACAATATGTTTGTTTTGATTTTTTTGTATACAAATTGAGTGAAAATTCATCTTTGAACACATTAAAAGAAGATGCTTTTTTTTACTTTGACTAATGTCCTTCCTTGCAGCACTTTTACATTGTATCTGTCCATTTGCTGTTTCAAGGCTGTCAAAGACAAAGCTGTATCTTACTGCTTTCAAACCTTTGAATCTTTGCCATCATCTCAGGTTTTTCCAACAACTCAAATAATGATAAAACGAAAAGGCAATTTCGTTTGATTATCAGGCTAATATTCCATGACTGGAAGCTATAAATATGTAATTTAAATGCCACTGCTCATCACTCAGGCAGGCAAGTTCAAACCAGTCTTTTAAAGACTCATGAGGCTGACTCGTCTTTGGGTAAGTGCCGCCAAACAAGTCGGGCTAATTTCACTAAGTACACCGTGTAAACATATTACCACTCACTGTGGGGGCAAGACTTTACAAAGTGAGAGCAGCAGCTGGGTGTGAGGGTCTTCAGTCCAACATCTACCCCTGCTGGTCACAGAGGAGTCCAAACTTCTCCTAGCATCCATGACAGACATTACACTACAATACCCATAAACTGTGTGACTTAATTTGAGGATTTGACACAAATACTCAAATTAAAGCAAGTGTGCTGCTCCTTTACTTAAATTTACTTAAAGGGTCCACCTAAGTAATATCTAGTGAAGATATTTATGTATTTGTATAACTTTTTCTTATGTCCAGAGTAAAAAGGAAGTAATTGGTTTCAGTTTTTGAAATTTGAGTTATCTGACCCTTTAAATAAGTGTAATGTAATTAGACATTATAAAGCATTTGGTTCTTGTAGTTAACATATCGATGCACTAATACATTTTGAATGTAAATAGTCATATCTATTCTCTATATCTATTGTATTTTATAATTTTAACATACTGTATGTTTTGCATTAACATTTCCTGCAGAAATACAGGCAGTAAACGGAATGTATCTATAAAAGGAAACAATCTTTTAAACTTTCACTTCCTCAAACCTTATTTTTATTCAATATTTCAGTAACAAACTCACTTGTTGGTTTGTTGCAAAACAAACCAGCAAATACGGGCCTTTGAGACCGTCTGGATAATAATAGGATTGTGTAAACTGTTGTTGCATCATGTTTTCTCCCACAGGGGATACGATAGTACAACCAGCAACTTGTAAGCCGGATGTCAACAGTAATTTAATAATTAAATTTAATCCGAGTTTATATTTTATGTATGTTTTTGGTAATGGGTTCTCTCATTCAAACCCCCCAGGCTGGGAGTGCTGTAGTAAAAATGCTTTTATGGATGAATGAATTGAACTTTTAACCCTGAATTTCTGTTGAGAAAGGAAGAGGTATTTAAACTATAAACAGTGAATAATGTTCGGGAGCATTTGCAGGGAGAAACAAAAAGAAAGTAACAATAACACTAGTAGATGTATAATCAAAGTGCTCAGTTATAGAGGAAAGAGCGATGAAAAGACCACACCTTGGAAACTAAATAAGCTTCTTTCCCTCTTCCACCACAAGTCTGTGTGTATTTATGTTGTTTGGTTTGCTCTGCAGGTCGCGCTGTGCTCCCCAAATGTCACGACCCCTCCAGCTCCGGTTAATTTTCCTTTCTGAGTGGAAATCATTTTGGTTGGTTGGTCCATTTGTTAGCATACTGACCTAATTGGGCATAACATGTTAACAAGAAAGGATGTGAATGAATCCTGAGCGAGTGGTGACATTTGTCTCTGCTTTGACAGGGTAAAATAGAAATGTACTCTGGGTTAAATGCAATAAATTTATGTTTGATATTTAATTTATTATAAATGTCAACAGCTGTAAATGTAAAAAGTAATGATTTATTTCGGGAATGAATTAATAGTAATTTGTTTGAACTGTGAATGAGTGTCAGCTGGCAGTAGAATGGCCTGCACAGACACACACACACACACACACACACACACACACACACACTGTTCTTAGCATGTTGTCAGGAAAAGTAACTAAAGAGCTGTTTTGTAAATAGGCCACAGCTTGGACATTCCTCTGTTCACACACTGTCGTAAACAAGCAGAGGAATGGTGGTCACTCCTGCTGCTGGCACTCTCCTCACTACAGTAGGGTGGCAGTAATGTTCCAAGGCACAGGCTAGTCACATGTAGAAACACTCAAGTGCTGTAGGCTAAAGGCTCCTCCCCTTGTAGGTACCACACAGACTACACATCCATGCACAAGCACTGCAGCTGTGTGTATCCACTGCCCTGCCCTTTTTTTTTTTTTCAGCTTTTTTGTAGAAATCCACCTTACTTTGCTTTGCTTCCCCTCCCTAACACACCCACATGCACACACCTTACATCACAAGAAAGAAGAAAAAAAAAGATGCTATATCATGTGTGTATCCTGGAGTATGGTGAGCTCAGACTGGCTGAGTGACACTGCATAGAGGGCGCCTCCCACATGCACAAATACAAGTGAGGGCCAGGAATCCCCTCACTTCTCCTTATCTGCTTCTAAAAATAAATATTTGCTCAGTTTTACATTTTGCAGTTGGATTTATTAGCACTATCCACAGGTTGAAATGCAAAGTAGGTAGTGTCATAACCTTTTATAACACTGTGTATGGTTAATAATGAGGAATATTGGCCCCTGATAAGAACACAATGCAAACGGTAGAGGTTTTTATTTCCCTGTTATACAACAAAAAGAACAAATTGACTGTTTTAAGGTTTCACTTTCTGTTTTGTAAAATTAAAAAACATGTATTCTCCTATTTTCTTTTTTATATAAGATTAACCTATGTTTTTTATTAAAGCACAATACCTCAAAGAGGCGTCCATGGCGAGGTTTGAGCCCCCTGCGTACACCGCTCCATAAATCCATATTTCCGTGTCACTCATAAATAAGTAAAAGGCAAACTGTGGAGATCAGACACTCTGTTTAGGTCGACAAGTAAAGTGACAACGACTTGATTTTCCACACAGTAGCCCCCTTTTTTGCACTCAAGCCAGCCTGGTGGGACCCAAGGCACGGCCCTTATTATGATTTGATGAAATAACCCCTCTGCCTCCTTTAAGCCCATCCCTTTGCTGAATGCACCCAGTGATCATCATGCCACTCTCAGAGCCTCATGCACTTTCTACGCCGGAGAACCAGGAGTGAGCCCACATGCACCTCCAAACAGTTTTTCTTGTGATTTTAAGCGAGATTTTATTTAGAGGCGGTGCTTGTTGGCTCCAGAGTAGCGTCGTAACGACACTTTTCCCCCCCAGTCCCTGTGAAAAGAGTTAGACCAGGGCCAGAGTTGGTGCTGGGGGGTCGCTTGTAGCTTAGACATTTCCTGGGGGGTAATTGCTACGTTTTATTTTTTTTAAATCCCAGCACATTTTTTTCTATTTTATTTTTTTTATTTTTATTTTTCTACTTCTTTGAATATCGCCACTGTCTCCCTCTCAGCTCTGAACCCCCTTCGAGATTTTTCCTTTCAGATCATGAACAAACTATATGTTGGGAATTTAAGTCCTTTGGTCACTATCGAGGACTTGCAGAATGCCTTTGGGGACAAGGACCTGACGGCCGACCATGTCCTGCTGAAATGCGGCTATGCTTTTGTGGACTACCCCGACCTGAACTGGGCCATAAAGGCTATAGAGGCTCTTTCTGGTAAGTGTTGGATTTGATAAGTGATGCTGCTGTTGACAGTGGGAAATAATTCACAGCGAGTCAAAGTGTACGATCAGGTCAAAAACACAATAGCTCAGAGGTGTTCGAAATGTGAAATATCAATCTTTGCTTCTGTTATTTTTAGTTTTAATGGTCGGGACAGTGTTTGCGATCACATCCGTGTACCATCGGAGTTTAGATGAACGCTCAGCAATGCACGCTCCAACAGAAATTGGATAAATTATCGATCACAGGACACACTCAGGGCTTTACTGCCCGTTTGCCTAAAGAAAACACGAGCTGTCGTAACGGTCTTAACGCGCACAATAACCTATATTTTGGAGATTCCGATAGTGTGGGGCGCTACTTTGCAATCACGCTGGAATGTATGGGGTGGTCTGATGGTTCGGGTAGGCATAATTATTTTTCACTTATTTTTTATCTTGATTTTATTGAAGAGAGCAGAGCGAAGCGAGCGCGGAAAACTTGTCAGATCCATGTTCCTCTGATGTCTGGGTATGTTTTTACGAGGTGTCTTGGAGGTGGGTCATGGGGGTCCGGAGGAAAGAGCTAATAAACAGGTAGCTGAGGGGGGACGAGGTGAGACGCTAATTCCGTGCTGCGCCAGGCAGGCCACTCATAATAGTAACGAAAACCCGTGTTCAAGCTTCGCCGAAGAGCGCTTCAAATTCAGCCACACCGGCCGGGGCAACACGGAGAATTAAGAAACACCTACCTAGGTTAGAAAGAGTACAAGCCATTCTGCTTTCAAACCACCTCTTCTTTGATGTTGCATTCTTTACTGAGCGCAGAAAAATACCCCTCATTGCACTGTGAGGGTTGTGGGAGTGGAAAGCATGGCTGCCCATTTCCCCCATACTATAAAAGCTTATCATGCTTCATTTTGGCGCCGATTCCCCTTATTGTGACCCTCAAAATGTCCCACTTGTGCATGTTTTAATGTAAACATAGCCAGTTTAGGCGCCGCCGTGCGCACAACGCGCCCCCGTACAGCACTTTTTTTCAGGGGTTTGGCTGTTTGAATGGGGACGCACCTACTTGAAGAAGTGATTCAAAGTGTTGCTGTGAAGGCCTACCAGCTTGCATTGTTACTTTCATGGCACACAGCTAATGTTACACTATCAACTTTCGTCCCTACAGGTAAAGCTGAATTACACGGAAAGGTGATAGAGGTAGACTACTGTGTTCCCAAAAAACTAAGGTAGGCCTACAATCTGACACACACACACACTCACTGACACGCACACACACACGTTGTGTCCTACGCCTATACTGTGCCCCATGGCAGACTGTGTGACCTGTAGGCTTCCGCTGTGAAATATAGCAAGCAGATTTCCTCTCTTTTCTGGCTTCTGTGTGTGATTTTTACTCAGGCTGCTGTTGTTTTATTCCCTGGCGATGGAAATGTGATGGCATGGCGGTTAAACAAAAGGAAAAAAGCGACAAAGAAACAGTTTTAGTCCGCAGAACACACGGTGGCTGCTGCCATATCGCGTGATCTGCAGCGAGGCCTATCCCACAGTGCAACATGGACACACACACACTCAGTACACACACGTAATAATTGCGTCTTAATTGAATTTCACGTAAATACTTTAAGCTAACTTTTAAAAATGCTGCTGCACATGCTGAAATCGCTCCCTAACATGGCATTTTTCCTAAATGTGGGCGATAAAGTTAGGTTTCATTATTGACTGTAACACTGCAATGCACGGTGCGTTGCATACCAATGAGCTGAGCCTCCCCTCTGCTTCCTATAGGCATTTGTGTGAATGTATGTGAGAAACATACATTGTGTGTGTGTGTGTGTGTGTGTGTGTGTGCGCGCGCTAAGGGGAAAGGTAATCTAAAGCTTTTCCTTAAACTCCGCCACCACGACACCCCTCTCATTTGTGTTTTTGTACCAGCTTGTCTACGCAGTGTTAAAACACGAGATATCAATGAGGTTTTATTTGCATAGAAAAAAGGTTAAACCTTTTTGTATTCCGCCTGTGCGTAATGCGTAATACACTCCTACGATTGTGTAAGATAAGGCAGCCTATAGACTCTCTACACGTATGGATCCACCCTGTTTCTCTACAATGCGTTTGGCTTTAGGGAAAGACTACATTGCGTGACAAAAAGGTAAATATTCAAGCCCCTTGTGGAGGAGCACGTGACCTGTACTTTATGCTCCAGCATAGTCCTCCCTCTTCACTGCTGCTACACTTTCCTGCTTTGCAGCTCTCGCTTTCTTGCTGTGCTTAACTGTAGAGAAAATATGTATGTTTTCAAAGTGAAGTGGTCGAGCTGCTGTGTTATTTCCACGCTTTGAGGCTCGATGCGAAGGCGTTTTGCAAGGCGCAACATGGTGTAAGAGCCTGCGCCACTCCCCACAGTTAGCGTGCACGTAGGCCATGGCAATGTTGGAGAGCCTCATAATGGCTGCCATGATGGCCCTGCTCACTGCTCGGTTATAGGCGGAATCAGAGGGAGCAAATGTCCATACATGTGCCTGGCTGCATGTGTCTAATCGGCACTGTGTGCAGCTGGTGGATGAGTGTGCATGTTGTGAACAGGCCTGTAAAGCGAAATGTTCGCCATATCAGCGAGGGCGGCGTGTAAAATGTACAGGTGTTCATTTTGAAATACGCAGAGGATCAGTGTGAAGTGGGCGAACGCACGTGGAGGTGCAAATCCATTTTAATTGTTTAAATCGTTTAAAACTGATCATGCTTGTGCCTGGCGATAAATTAAGTTGATGTTATAATTCAGAAAGAGCAGCTTTCTGTTGTTGCAGAAACGTTCACGTTAATTTAGAATTTAAAGCTGAAAATACGTGTTATTTGTCCTCACGTTTATTATTTTAAAAAGTTATACACTTCCGGGTGATGCAAATCGTAAGCTTTTGTAATATTTAATTTTAATCCATTATAGTTTTCTCTGACATATTAAAGAATATCATTTTTACTTATTCATACAAAATAAAATCTAAATCCTGTGTTTATATAGTAATTGTAGGTGTTGTTATGGGTTTAATTTTAAGTATGTATGGGGTTACAATAAAAAATAAAAGTAAAAATTAAGTAAAGGCCTTAAAGATTTAACCAATCACCAGTTTAAAGCTGTGTGAGCTCTTCAGGCCTGCTGGTTCTGTTTGAAGCTGCTGTAGTTTCAGCTGCTGTTTTCTTTGTCTCCTGTTTGTTTATATATTTAAATTTTAATTACATTATGCTAACAGGAAGAGTTGGATAAACAATTAAATTATATCCATTTGAAAAGCCAAGATTATGAACTTATTGTTATGTCTCTGTAATATCATTTTGATAGTTGATAATAAGTTGATTCTGTAAAAGCCTGGGCCTTTTTAAAGGAAGGTATAGAACAGACAAAGCTATGCATTGTTTTGGTTTTGATGTCATATTTATTATTTAAATTATATAAGATTTACTTTGATTTTATATTTTGAAATTTAAAATTAGCTCAAAAATGTTTAAAGTTAGAAACAATTTTAGCAGAAAGTAAACTCAGGTTATTGCTTTAATTTCAAGTTTCTTGTCACAGCAAATACATAAATTATTGCACTTTATTAGTCATATTGCAAAAAGTATTTTAGAAATTAGCAGAGATATTTTCAACCAAAAGATTGATTTGACAAGTTATTAAGTTGTTATATTTCTAATGTAGCTTACTGAGTTTTAATTTACCCTAATTAAATTGCTCAGAGACCTGTAATTAAAAATCCATCAACTATTCATCTATTAGTTAGTAAAAGTTTTATTTGATCATGTTTTTTGGTGATTATAATCGCCTGAGCTTTTTATGTAATTTTAGGCTTAAAATATGTAATTAATCTAATGCTGAAATAATTGATACAACAACAAGAATATGCATATTTTAATGGAATGATTATCAGCCTTCTGTTGTCTAAATTTGATAAGAATAATAAAGATAGTTTGATAAAAGAATCAAGTTTGTTTGCTCTACTCTAAATATCTTTTCTACACTGTGGATTTTAATAGTTGCTTTATTTTGACACCTGAATTCATAAAACAGCACATTTTTGATCCTTGTTAAGTTTCCACGTGGCTGAATCTCTGCTTGTGCAACACACTGGTAAAGTGGGACTTGGTGTTGATTCATACATCTTACACATGAGTGATATTCAGTTTGGTTTGACTTTAAAATAGGCATTTAAGATGCAGACAAAGTGACTAATGTGATGTCTCGCTGTGAGCCGGATCAATGAGTGATATTAAACCTGTGAAGAGAGCCATCTTGTCTCAGGATACACTCATTTATTAGAATCCTCCTGAAAAGCACACAGGTTTGTTTACCTGCTTGTTTAGCTGTTGTTGATGACCGGCGCTTCCTCCTTCTAATTATCCCTCCACACCTTTGACTTGGAGCGAAAATGTGCTCAAATAAACAGGTGATGAATTTGTTATTGGGTGCTAACTGTCGTGTTACACTCCATTAGGCTGCATCACATAAACACAGACCGAACTGTTTTATGCTCTTAATATGAAGTTTGCAGCTTAATGCTAAATTGATTAAAAGACCCCTTTCTCATAAAAGGATACAAGGGTGTAAACATCTGCATTGCACCACAGAGGTGCATGTACAGATGTGTGTGTTGGGTTGTCAGTGCACACTGAATCAAAACAGCGAAACAGGATAGCCATCAGTTGATCCACTTTGAATCCATTAATACTCCCCAGTTGATCCTGGGTGCAGGGGAAGCTCTCCAAATCAGGCTCCGGTTTTGTCTGGAGTGATAGCAGGAGGTGCTGCTCTGCTCCCCCTTTTCGCTGCAGCCTCCTCCTGACGTCCCTCACCTGTCTGTGAAGAGGGATCACACCTAAGGATCTGTTGTGGAGAGAGGGGAGCAGACGCCCAAAGTGTTGCGCAAATATGCTAGTTTTCTGCCCTTAAGAGCATTATTGGAGTCTATTTAATTTATACTTTTTACTCCTAAAGGATGAAGGATAGCATGTTGTAGAACAGATTTTACTGAGCATAAAGAATTATTGTAATTGAGATGGTCTTTCATTAGCACTTCCAGAGATAGAGACTTGTCGTGTTTTTTAGCCAAAGGCTTTTATTTTGAAAGTTCAAGCCGCCGCATTTAAATTTAAAACTCTGCTAAATTTGTTGAACGTTTTCACGAAAGCAGAAGTGTAGTTTTCTCCTGAAGTGAGAACAGACTCGCTCGCGCAGCAGAGCATATCGCTGAAGGGGTTTGTGAGATAAGATGTGAGACTATTGTAAATTCATTGTGCGTCTATCAGACCTGTGGGATCGCTGTTTTAACTCCCTTAGAGTTGGAATCTACTGGGTTTTTTTTAAACACACATCTTTGCATGTCCATTACAGCAACATTTCACTTCCTGTTAGGTAGTGATTCACATTCCTCTCCAACCTGTTAAATGACTAATAAGTGACTCGACATGACAACCATTACAACCAGGATTCAAGTGAGATCATAGATGACTCTCAGGAGCAGCAGGGAGGAGTTGAGGAAGGTGTGGTCAGGATGAGGAGGATTTCTCTGAGTCTTGCTTTATTTCCTGTTATTCTAAATCACCAGCGTATTCTGGAAATAGGCGAAGCACACTTTTCTGTACGTGGATGTTTCACCTGAAGAGACGTGACAGAACTGTAGCGGCGGTTGCTCATGTGTTTGGTCAGTGACAGATCTGAGAAACACCATTCATCCTCTATGAGATGAATGGCCGCTCTTCTTCTTGTTCCGTGTTTTTATTTGTGACCTCACCATTACACATTTCCTCTCACTCGTTCTTATTATTGAATGATGAGAGTAATGGAGAGACAGAGCGTGGTGGAAGTGAAATAAACCCTCATTGATTAGAGATGAGAAGCAAAAAGTCTCCTTGGCTTGAACTGAGCCACTGAGGCCATTTTTCTCCTGTCTGCACGAGCATGTGTCACTCATTATGTATCCTCATTGGCTTGTTGGAGATAGAGTCAGTTAATAGGAAATAAAACCGAACTGAATTTAATTTATTAGAAATCAAATGGTACAATGACAAGTGCTTTAAAATAAATGGTATTATTTTTTACACAGCTCTCTGCAGGTGTGAATGACAGCTTTTAATAAGCTTTTGTATGAAATGAAAGTGACTGCCATCCTCTACGAGACACGCTGACATTGTTTTGAGCAGATGCTAGAGGATGCTAAGCAGAGTTTGATGAATTAAATGTGCAGCATATGAATATTTAATGATTTATAAATCATGATTACGATTAGCGCAGTTTGTACCCAAGTTCTTTTTTGGGGGAAGTAATTGAAGATGTAACAGCTGCTCTGCCTCTCCTTCCTTTTCTACATCCCTCTGTAAGCTCAGTCTGTCTCGTATGTGTGCGTGCAGCATGTGGATATGGCTGTTTGGATAATGCACATATAGATGTGTTCGCACGCAGCTCGAGGGCGACGCTGCAGAAACAGAAAAGCGGTCGTGAATCAGAGCGGAAGGCTACTCGCCGGATGTAAAGTTTAGTGTTTCTCGCCCCTCACTGTGCCAAGTCTCCCAGTGGGCACCCAAGGGTGTGGTCTCCATTAAAGGTTCGGCAGCTGAGGGGCACAGCAGGTGGCATTTCTCACACAGGCAGACCCGTCCTTGTCCCGTATCAACACCATATAACCCCACTGGCCCTGCTGCAACTTAAGAGCGCTGATGGGTCTTGAACAGGTGAAATACATAAGGCGAAAGCTACCAACAGCCAATCAGAGTGAGTCAGGAGCTGTAATGCTTACATGCAGCCAATCCTATGCGAGAGGGTCAAGTGGTAGAGATAGAGGCTCATGAAGAGGCTCTGTGACACTGGCTTATAGCCTTGAACGCTGAATGCTTTTAGCCTGTAGCTTTATCCAGGTCAAATGGTCCTTGTAATCTCTTCTGTCGAACCTTTGCCCCTCGCACAGTCCTCTTTCTTTTCTTTTTTTTTTTTTTACCAAGATTTAACTTTCCAGGCAGGAAAACTAAAAGACTACAGACACTAGAGGACAACAAAGCGACACAAATGGCTACCAAGAGACATAAAATGAGCACAAAGAGGCAAAAAGCTACAAAGAGACACAAAATAACTACCAAGAGACACATTCTGACTTAAAAGAGAAAAAAATGACTGCAAAGATACAAAATATAGCTACAAAGACACACAATACGACTTAAAAGAGACAAATGAATGCAAAGAGACACAATACAACTACAAAGAGACACAATATGGCTTAAAAGAGACAAGTGACTGCAAAGAGACACAATACAACTACACAGAGACACAATACGACTTAAAAGAGACAAATGACTGCAAAGAGACATAATACAACCACTAAGAGACACAATACGACTTAAAAGAGACAAATGACTGCAAAGAGACACAATACAACTACAAAGAGACGCAATACGACTTAAAAGAGACAAATGACTTCAGAGAGACAATACAATTTAAAAGAGACACAGATTACTACAAAGACACACTATACGACTGCAGAGAGACAGTAATGACTAAAAAGAGCCACAAAATGACTACAAAGAGACACAAAACTACTAAGAGACAAAATACAACTTCAGAGAGACAGTACAACTACAAAGACACACTATACGACTGCAGAGAGACAGCAATGACTAAAAAGAGCCACAAGAACGACTACAAAGAGACAAAATACTGCTAAGAGAAACAATACAACTTCAAAGAGACAGTACAACTACAAAGAGGCAAACGTGATGACAAAGAAACACAATACGACTACAAAGAAACACAATACAACTTCAAAGAGACACAAAACAACTTCAAAGAGACACAACATGACTTAAAAGAGACAGGAATGATTACAAAGATACACAATACAACTACTACAAAGATACACAATACAACTGCAAAGAGACACAATATGAGTACAAAAAGGCAACATTGACCAAAAAGAGAAACAAATTGACTACAAAGAAACAAAACATGACTACAAAGAGACACAAAACAACTTGCAAAAAAAGCGCAAAACAGCTACAAAGATACAAAAAATAAAGACCCAAAACAAACTTTCTTGTAACATCTCCATAGTTGTAGGCAATTTGGAGTTATAAATGACAGCTTTTTATTGATATTTGTCATATTTAAAGGTGTTTATTTGGCTTAAGTAACAACCATGTCCAAAGTGAGCCTTAGGGGTAACAACACCCTCAGCTCTCACTGACAGCAGGGAGCAACAAGCAGAGGTGTGTGCCACGGTAGCATGGACAGACAAGAGAAGCTACTGCCAGACTCACTGTTTCCTTTCTGGATTGACAGGCAGTCCGACAAAGTTGGACGGTCACGAGAGGAACATATATGTCACTTGAGAGAGTTACTGTGTCACAGTGTCGCCTATTACATCACATTCAGGGAGGGACTTGAGAATTTGGCGATGTTTTTACACAAAATGTAAAAGGTTGGATATGTGGTGATGTGTACAGTGAGGAAGAGTTTGTCTAAGTCTCCCATGTAGGTGTGAGAATCTCTTTGATATATTTTTTAATGTCAGCTCTCTGTGAAGGAGCGACGGCAGAAAGATACGGTCTTCTGACATTTACAGCGTCTTGATGTGGGAGCAAAACCGTCGCATTGTGCTTGTGAATGTGCGTGTGTCCATGTGTGTGTTTACAGGTCGGGCTGCGTTCACTTCCAACTGTTCCAGGTTAGATTCTCCACGTTGCCATGGGAACCAGTTTTTGAGTGTTTTTGCTTAGTTATGGGAGGAGAACGACGAAGGCTTTCAAAAAATGAACCCAACGTCCTCCAGTGTGCAGAACGCCGCGCAAAGCTGCAGAAAACAAAAACCATAAGTTGAGTTTGCTGCATGAAACAGTCGGAGATTCAGCCTATAAGAGGTCATTATGATATCTTGTGATATCTCTGTCAGGATCCTTTGATTACAGCTTAAATTTGGTTTGAACTGCTGTCAGTTTGGGGACCCTGTAATTTCCATCAATTTTCCAGGAGAGTGGAGACTGCCTTACGTTTATAGCTGCAAGCCTCAGTCTGCAGGCCGGCCATGGCTTACGCTATGGGCGGTGCTGATCTTATACACTCTTTAGTAACATTAAAATGCCTCTATAAAGCAAAAAAATCTCTTCCTGAAAATCTTCATGTTCACATTTTCCTTCCACAAGTGCGGCAGAGAGAACTGCTGAGTGGGCTGTCCGTCCATGTCACAGCCCTCTAGTGACCTTTCTTATTCATAAAACCCACTCAGAGCCAACATTTCCATCCTTCTACATATGTATGCATCGAAAGCTGAGAATCCCCCCCTTTAAAAGAACAAGTCGTCCACAGTGAGGTCGGCACACAGCTGAGCCTCCGACACAACCTGCAGCACAGTCTGATCATTGTGTTTCCTCTGTTTCATGACGGAAGAGGAAGACATGGAGAGGATTTAAAGAGTCAGAGATACGTGCATGCGTAAGCTTCTTTTCCTCTGTGTGTGTGTGTGTGTGTGTGTGTGTGTGTGTGTGGTTTCCGTGTGGGCAGAAATAAGCACAGCTGATAGAGGGCAGCATTTCTTCCCCCCGTAAAGAGAGGCTTGCTGACTGGCTGGCTGTGTGAGGCTACCCCTCCCTCAGGGGACTGTGCTCGGTCTACTCTCAATTTAATTAAATCCAATGGCTGTGTGGCAGGAAAGTTTTAGCAGCAATAATAGATTAAAAATACACAATATAAAATATGTACAAATTGTTCAAATATTTGCACAATACACAGGATTTCGTGCTGCAAATTACCTCCAGTTATTTTTGGATAAATTTCAACTATATACAAATCAAAGCTCTTACTTTATCATGCTGATTTATACCTTCTGTGCCTTAACATCGGTTTAAATTGTGTTTTGGAGCTTTTTCATTGAAGATGAAAAAGAAAGCAGCATTTTAAACTCCATCCTGTCTTCAAAATGTCCCAATAGTTTTAAAGACAGAGACGTTTTAATAGCAGGTGTCAGGTGCCCTAAATCACTGTTGCTTGTCAAAGCTAAAGTGAGAGCGTGTTATGTTTTTATGCAGCCTCGTTAGAAAATGTTATTACGCTAAAATACAAGACAGGGGGTTATAAAACATTTATTTGCATGCTGAATGTAACTATAAATCATAAAACATGCCAGAGGCTGTTTGAAATTGCCTTTTGGGTCTGATCTGACCACTGAGCCTCTTGTTTGTTTGTCAATTAAATATGAGGCTTACGTGTTATTAGTGTTGAGACCAGCTCTGGTCTGATTCTTGGAAAGCGTTAGATGAGACGAGCGTATAATTGTTGATGTATTCTTGTCGTCATTTAGCATTTTTTCGTCTTGTTGATATGCATTTTATTTTACGTTTTCCTTATTATTCTTTCATCCAATAATCCAATCGTCACCATTGGCGGCTACCCTTGCAGAACGGAGCCGTGGCAGCGTATGCATGCTGTTCTGTAGTTTAATCAGAAGACCTGTTTAGTAGTTGGCAGTAGTTATAGGCCGTAAAACCTGTTGTTTCACACAGCTGGGTTGATCCCGACTATGAGCTCAGAGATGAGTTGGGTAATGGGGGGCCGGGCAGGTGCTGGCGAGTGGGACAGCTCCATCTGCCTCCATGCCAAGTGACCCAGCACATGCCAACAACCGGTCAGTCGCAGTGTGAGGCAAACACAGGCCATGTATGTAAGAGAGAGAGAGTAATAATGAAAGAGGACAGAGAGAGAAAGAGTAGAGGGAGGGAGCACCCTATGGAAGTCCTTTTTGATTTTATCGCACCAAAACGTCAGGTTGCAGGCAGAGCGGCGAGTACTTTCACACAGCGGCTGCAGAGAGCTGCACACAAACAGGCGCCGTGAGCTGAATGTAAAAAACAAACGGTTTGTAAATAGCTGTTGTCTTCCTGACCCTTGTCTAAAATTTCCCTGGAGGAGCAGAATATTTTACCATGAAGTGTTCAACCTGTGTGTGTCTCGCTAAACAGTCAGGGTTTCCCATGGGTGCTGTAGCTCCTGCAGCTGCAGTGCTCTACTGTACATTACGAATACTATTCAGTCCTGAGGTTTTACAGCTATTATGGTTTAGATGTGCTTTTTTTTATGAGCAAAACACCACGTTTAAAACCGACCATTTGTACGTGCAAGTTGCTAGGATACGGCTGAAGTGATTGATTGATTTGGCGTTTGTGTTTAGCATAGCTTTTCTCGATATTTCCATCAGTCTTTTGCAGTTGCCAACAGGCTGGTCACCTCTGTCTCATGCATGCGAACAACATCATGACACTGATTGATGAATCGCCTGTCCCCTGTCAGGATAAATGAAGCACACGCTGACACACATCCAATTAAAATTGAAGTGTGCCCCCGTAGCAGAGCATGATCTTGTCAACAAAAAAAAGAAGCTAACAGCAAAAACACGGGCATCTTCAGCTCACAGGGATAATAAATATTTGATGCTGGAGCGGCCATGCATGAGTTCCTGGTGGAGGGCTGCAAAAGTCAATGGGGTCTTTTGCATGTTACGCATGTTGAGATCAAAATTATAATACAGTCATTCTGTGCGTGTTAGGCCATTTTTATCATCATTAATGGTGAATTCCACAAGATGCAGCTGCAGCTTATCTCCTTGCTCTAGGGAGGGTCACACTCTCCACTGCAGCATTTGTTACTTGCCCCCCCCTCCCCCCTCCCCCCTCCTCCGCCTCCTCCTGCCATGTGCATGTCTTGTGTCAGTGTACCATGTCATGCGTACCACCTTAGATTGCGTGCATCGTCTCTCACCGCCTCCCTTCCAGCTTGCAATGTGTCACTGCTCCCCCGTGGCACAGCGAGACGGCGCAGAGTGAACCCGGCTACGTGTTAGCACGAGCGGGTGTAAATAGTGTACAACTCTACGTAATGTACAGTAAGCTGAATGTGAGCCGCCCTATCAGATAGTGTAACAGAGACAGGCAGTTTATTCTTAGTAGTGGTTAGTAGGATTCTTCGACAACAGTAGATGTCTGTGTGTCATTGCAATGTGTGTGTGTGTCTGCGTTTGTGTGTGTTTGTACAGTGCCTCTGTGTTCCTGGCTGTTCCCAAAGCGAGAGTCAGCAGTTCATTTCAGAGATGGTTGCTAAGATGGTTTTGTTTTAAGTGGTGTGAGGAGTGACTCCAGGCAGCCATATTTCCGGTCGCTTGACGTTGTGGGAGAATAAATTACAGAGATATAGAATGACTCGCTTCAAAGGCCAGTTTGATGTCAAAGAGACAGGGGCTGAGATGGAGCCGCTGGAGATGATACATGAAATATGCGGCACTTGAAGAGGAGTCTGATTCGGCTGGACTTGTGTTTGTTCTTCCTTCTGTTAAGTGTATAGTTGTTGCATGCTTTCATGGATGCACAGCCACCTCGGGCTTTTTTAGAGCGTTTACAGAACCACTGCTTCCTCCCCATCACCGCACATCATTAGAGCTGGAGTTCTGCTGCGCTCACGGCACATGATTCACACACACACACACACACACACACACACACACACACACACACAGAGATGGGATCTGATTTGATAAACGTCAGTGCAAATAACAGAAATACCTCCAAACAAAACACAGCTTTTCATAATACTTAACATTGTTTTACAGACTCTTAGCGTCCTTGTAAAGTACAGTCCATCCCTGCAGATATGAACCCTTTTCTATCATTAACCATAGTCACATGGTGGCCTGACATCACACCTAGGAAGGGAAGCTCAGATGCTGTTATAATGTCACACTGCTGTTTTTCAGGATTAAAATCATAAGAAATCAGACAAAATCTTGTCATTTTAGCTCGTCTAGATTGATCAGCAACTAAAAAGGCTGGATCGTAAAAAATTCAGAGGGATGTCATGACATTTTTCAAGTAAAAACAACATTATATAACTCATTAGCTTCAGTCAGACACAAGCTAATGTTAGCATTCAACCACTTTATAACAAACATAACTATAGCCTTTCTTGTATAATTCTATCAAAAGATAACGTTAGCTTTCAACCACTTTCTTGCTAACATTACTGTTAGCTAGGAATTCATGCATTTCCCAATCATATATTACAACTCAATTAAACATGTTAGCATTCGACTGCTAACAGTAATGTTAGCAAAGAAATGTAAGCCTTTTAAAATTATATCTTAAAACATAATGTTAGCATTCAACCAGTATAATACTATCAAAAGAAAATGTAAGAACTATTTAACCACTTCCTTGCTGATTTTACTGTTAGCTAGGAATCTATACCTTTCCTAACATAGCCTATATTACAACACTATTACACATAATGTTAGCATTCAACCATTTCCTTACAAGGATTACTGTTAGCTTGAAATTTATGCCATTTATATCATATTTTACAACATTATCAAAAGATAATGTAAGTATTTAACCACTTCCTTGCTGATAATACTGGTAGCTTTTAGCAACACTATTAAACATAATGCTAACATTATGTTTCTTGCTAACATTGCTGTTAGCCAAGAATTTTTTTTTTTTTTCATGTCTTACAGCACTATCAAAAGGTTCATGATAGCGTTCAAACACTTAAGCTGGATGCTAACATTAGCTGTTCTGTGATGGTAGCTAATGGGTTTTCAAATGTGTCTTGAAATATGGCCCAATGTCCCCCTGGATTTTTTTTTTTTACTATAAACTGTCTTCTCAGTTCTTTATCCCTTAATTCGTTCAACTTACAACCTATAGTCACAGCACCATAACCTTCTGACAGCTTGCCACCTTGTGCCAGACGTCAGAGGAAAATGGCCACCGTGTGAATGCGGAGAATGACGTCGGATCATGATGGATAATCTGATTATCATTTTGCGTTACTCATGTGCTCAGACTTTTCAGGCCTTTTCATTTTCAGAGCCATTGTTGTCGTGGCTTTCTTAAAGAATGAGCGACCATGTTTACAGGTCAGCCCTCGCTCCTAATAGCCTCTTTAACTTACACAGTGTGTTTGTTAAAGAGGGGAACCAGCCTCGTCTGTTTTCTGCCAGGAACCATGAAAGCAGCCGGCCTGTAAATGCTTGCAGATTTGTTTTGGTGTTTCTGTGCAGAGGAAGGTCTTAATCCTGAGTAGGGCTGGAAATAGTTGTTAAATTAGCGGACTGCACCCTTGAGAGGCCAGAAAATGTCTCTTATTGTTATTAATTGTTTGATATTGAGCCTCTGGTGGCGAAAGCAACGCTTACATTCATTCTGTTTGTCCTTCAGATAAATTACAACACAGATTTGGCTGCAGTTTGGTCCCTTGATTTGAGATTTCCTAAGTGACATGTATTATTTTTTTTCAGCTAATTACTGTTTGTGTGCCTGCTGTGTTCACATACTGTGGGATTTTGTCAGAAAATCAAACCTGGAAGACAAACAATAAACAAACATAAAACGTTACGCAGACTGCAGCTTTTGCGATTTGAAGAATAGTTCCGGCTTGGCAGACGTTGGGGCTTTACTGTGTGCCTTATAGTCACATATATAACAACAACAAACCTTTCCCGCAGGCTTTTTCTCAATCACCAATAATTCTCTCTCCCCTTCTCCGTCTCACTTTAAATGCTGCCCACACAACAGGCTTTTTCCTCCTGCTCCCCTCCGCTGAGGAGCTGCCGCTTCCTAACTGGAGATATCGATGTCAACGCAGGATATTTACTCAAGTATTTATCGCTTATTGATCAGAGCTGACACCCGCGTGAGTGTCTTCCATAATTGAATTAGTCCACATATTACAGCATACGGGCATCCACCAAACTCGTGCTACCTCCCTCACTTATCCAAATCCCTGAAACACACACACTCATAGATCTGAATCCAAACTGTCTTCAACTCAGCCCCCCGCCTCATTTCAGAGAGTAGGTCAGGATTTTAAAGCCATTTTAGCTGCAGGATTAAAGTCTGACAGGGATAATGCCACTTCAGCCACTTGTAACTCACGTGACACGAGATGATCTGAGGTTTTGGGAGGAGCACTATGTAATTAATGTAGCGGAGGCCCCTTATCCGTTTGACTCCACCCATTGTATAGCCGGAGGCCTGTAACAGTTAAAATACCAAGACGGCTATGACTTAATTTCACACCATCACTTTTGCATTCCTCCACACTTACCCTCTGCAGACAGAAAATATAATCCAGTCTTTAAACAGCCCATTGATGTCATTTTAACCTTTAACCCGTTTGTACTGGCCCCCATTTCCCGCACAAGTGCGTCCTGTATAGATAATCCCATCTCCTGCTAATCTCTTGATGGCTTATCGACGTTACCGCTCTTTACTTTCTTTACAACACTTTGCACACTTGGGTAAAATTGCAGTCATTCTGCTGTTTATTTAATCTCTTTATCTGCTCATATCTATCCCTGATTATGTTTTTGGTGTTATAATCGACTTTTTTAAAGTGTCAAAGGTGTAATTCAAATGATAATTACCTATTAACAACTAGATAATTAATAATTATTAACATTCAAGACTCTAATTAATTAAAGTGCTAAGTACATTGAATACATTTTTCAGAGATGCAAGTCACAATTATTTTCATTGTCAATTTAACTGAGAATAATGTTCTTCAATAATTTAAGAATTAATTGGTGTTTATGATGTCAGAAAATGCTGAGAAATTACAAACTCTAGTTCCCAGAATGCAACATGATTTATTTAGATTGTTTGACCAACAAGAAAATTTAAAATTCAAATCACATCGACAAAAGACATATATCTTAACTTTTGAGAAATTGGAAGTTGTATTTTTTTGCTTCAAAAAAAGTAAATAATCAAAATTGTTGGCAATTCATTTTAAGCCAATTACTAATCAATTAATTAATTTGTTTCAGCTCTAAAATACTTGTTAAATTAATAGTTACGATTTTTAAAATAGGTATTAAAGTTAAAGTACTGTTTCATTACAAGTTAGGCAATACAAAATTAATATTAATAATTGTATTCCTTAATTAGATGAGAGACATGTCCTGTTGACATCAAAACAAAGAACATACAGGCACAACTGTAGCACGCTACAAAAGAGCAAAAAAAAAAGTTAAAAAAACACATTTAAAAGCTAAAAAACAAACAAAACAAGAAGTGCTTTTTTTCAAATCTTAAAATGTGCTTTATTAAAAAAAAAAGCAAACACACAGTTTAAATTGAACTTATGCTCAACCACATGCACGTGTCAGGACCCCGGTTCTTGGATTAGAGAAACCCAGCGTGCTTCAGTGTTTCCTGAAGCTTTGTTCTGCCGCTGTTCAGAGAGAGAGGACTCCTCCTCGGTGACAGCAGCTGTGACTGGCAGGGGTGTGTGTTGAAATATGCTGCTTATTGACCAAGCTTATCAAGGGTTTTTTTCTCTTTCTCAGAAGATGAATCTTAACTCTCGCTTCCTGCTAGTTTTCACTCTCTGTCAGGAACTCCCCTGCAGACGGGGGGGGAGGGAGAGGAGGTGGTGCGCTCATGTGTGCGTGAACAAGTAAAGCTGGCTCTCCGGAGGGAGCTGGAGGGAGTAGTGAGACGGGTACGAGCAGGAGACGGACGGAGAGGAAAAGCAGGCGGGTGTACAGTTTGAGGGCTTTTCGTAATGTTGATTGGTGTGCGTGCGGTATTGATCCAGGTTAACCCCGCTGGGACCTGTACACCTATGGCAGGTGGGCTCAGCCTTCCCCGCTGCACTGTAATACCTTATGGCTGGCAGATTAAAGGATGAGACATAAGGAACAAGCTGCACAAGTCAACATAAAGCGACAGAAGCAGCCATGAGGAGCAGCTAACACACGGCGGAGGCACGCTGAAGCGCCGCAGTATGAGCTGGTACCCACCTGTCACCAGCTCTTAGCACTAAGGTGTGTGAGGGCGAGAGAGACACAGGAAGTACATCAGTGTGTGCATGTAGAGGAGGCACACCATACATTAGTGTGTTTGGTAGATGTGTGTGTGTGCGTGTCAGTGGTGTCCCTGTAGGCTGGCTGTGTCAGTGACAGTGCTGCTGACTGCGGGCTTTGTGACGGAGGCTCAGAGGAGTCCTCGGTTAGTGGAGGAGCAGTGTGGAGGAGCAGCACATGACTCTGCATGTCCGCTTGAATCATCTCACTGTTTATTGTTTTTTTAAGTTTGCGGCTCAGTAGTGAAGGAAGTGGTTTAAGCACCAATGAATCAAAGTGTAACTGTTGTAATTGCAACTGATTGAATGTTTGCTGCGTTTTGCATGATGAACAGAAATTACTTATAGACGGGATTGCACATAATGTTTCCCGTCTATCACAATAATTAGACTACATTCACTTTATGGTGTTGGTAAATACTGCTTCTTTTTTAGGGCTGCAAGGAGGTGCTAGTGGTTTATATGTGTGGTAACATTTTTAAAGGCTCCGTCCTTGTAAACATGTTATTTTAGCCTCTCACTGCAGCATGATGTATGTTACATTTGTCTGCCATAAGGGGATTTTTCCAGCCTAAATTTAAGATTCTTAAGATGTTGAAGTTTAAGATGTTTGAGAACCAAAACTGATTTTTCTGACACCTGGTTTGGAGACTAATCATGTTCCAGCAGTTTGTGAGAAATTTGCATCCAGGTGTTAAAATTTTAAATCAACAATATTTCCGTTCCCGTAGAATTTCAGCCCCAAATTATTATTCAAAGCAGAGTATCCTTTTACATCTTTTACATGTCTAAAACGGAAATTTTAAATATTTAAATGCAACAAAGATCTGACTTGGAACAACCTGTTGTTTATTCAGATTAATTTGTCAGTATTGGAGGATTCTTTCATTTTTCCATGACATTTAGTCTTGAAAAGTTGCTTCCCTCTCGCAAACAGTAATGCTTTTTCTTGCAGAGGTAGTCTATCACACTTTCTCCTCCCTTGAGAAGCTCTAATACAGTTGTGACCGTTTATGAGCTCCCTGCTGCAGAGTAATGGACTGTTTCCTGCCTCTGTAGTCACGGAGAGGCAACACAAGATTCAGCACAACATGCTGGTAGATAAACTAAGAACAAGACTGCATTTTTGCACCAATATAAATGTCCAGATTTGGCTTGAATGCATGTGTAAAAAGCCTTTGCTGCACGGCCTGGTTAGGGATGTGTCCAAACATTTTTTCTTTTTTGAATAGAAATGTATATTGCACAGAGATAACATCAGAACATTTAAAAACACTCATTTCATTGGCTTAATTGGCATGAAGGGAGAAAATGTGTTTTGTGTCAGCTGGGTACCCTGTGGCATTTTGACACTGAGAGAAAATTAATTTGTAGCGATTACACCTGAGAGCTGTAAATCATTTCATATCTGCAGCAGAATGCAGACACTCCATTATCCCTCTTATATTAAAAAATACTTCTATATGATTGTTCTTTATTATATAATCTGTGTATCTTTGAGTGCGTCGTGGAGATGGAGACGCCCTCCACATGCTTTCACAGATACGGTTGATAATGAGCGACGACTGACGATCAGATTAAACATTACACCGCTGTAAGCTGCCTCTCACGCTGCGTGCATCTCCAACACGAATGATTCGTTTGACTCATTGAAAATCTTTTGAGTCATTTGTAATTCTTTTCAGCGTGTTACACTGAATCACTCCCTGATACGAGTCAGTAATCTGCCTGCGTGCCGTTAAGGCCTCGTCTGTGAACTTTGTACCACATGTAATGGATTAACAGACAATGTTTCCTTATTTACATCTTTGTAATAGCCGGCTGTGCGGTGAGGAGCAGGCAAATGTCAACAGGAAGGCTGTGGCTTCCATTAGGGCGGTGTGTGTCTACCTGCATCGACAGTGAAAAGTAACGCGTGAAGAGAAACAGGCAGGCAGGTGAGCCTCCTGAATTCTGATGAGTCCTCTCCCGCCGAGAGCTGGGAGGGAAAACAGGAGCCGGCACCTGAGCGCTGCACGCTGAGCCGAGATGGTTAGCAGCGCTGTGCAGCTGCAGCTTTGTTCGCTCAACAGCATCAGTGGGAGAAATATGTGGTTAGAGAAGAATGATAAAGAGCCAGGTACACGGTCTGATTTCTTATGGGGGTGGAGTTTTGATGGATGCAAATGAATACCTGGAGGAATAAGAGGATTTAATCAAACTGCATGTGAAGGAAACTGTCACCAGGAACGTTTATTATTAATTTGGGAGTTTTTGTACAATAAATACTGTATAATCTTTCAGATGCAGCGAGGACTGTTTGACTCAGAGGTGTCTCTATAAATTAATAAGGACTAAGAGTTTTCTTCAACCTCATAAAGGCAGATGTGACTTTTTCTGAGTCGTGACACCCGCTGTTATAATGAAAACTAGATTATTATTTCATTAAGTTAAAGCTGCAACAATCAACATTCAGCTGATGATGAAGCTGTGCCACTTATGAATAACCCACAGAGAATTGTTTTTTTAGTGTCTTTCAGTTCATTGTGTGTAACTTGAATCTTTTGCTCCAGTCTCTCATCGGCATCGTTTCCACCTGAAGCAGGTGTTCCCAGCAGCGTTAAATACAGTGAAATTGGGATGTCCTTGAAGGCAACGCTCAAATGAAACCTTAGTAAATCTTCATCAATTATTCATTCGTTCATTTTGCTCTTCATGTGTGTTAAAGCGTTTGCCTGTTTGGGCATGTCTGTATTTTATAGGGGTGGGAATCGCAGGGTAACTCACGATACGATACGTGGCCCACGATATCGATAATATCACGATACAGCGATTCTGCGATAATCAGTGCATTTCAAGAAGACAATCATATAATGATACAAGACGATATCTGATTAACTGAAGAATACAAAATGCCACTAAAAAGGTAAAGTGCAGGATTAATTAATTTATTCACTACAATTTGGTGTCAGTTTCACAGAATTTGACACAAACTGAGATAAAAGAACGTTCGTGTTTTCAGTCTGGAAATTAAATTTACAAGACTGTAGAACAACTGTAAACACAAATAAGAACTTTGAATTTGAAAGTGACATTATCCCGCTGTCTTTTTCTTCTTTCATCCTGCTGTCAACTTCTTCTTTGGCCAATTCCCATTCACATTACCATCATTCACGTCATAGGTACCACCACGAGGAGTCGTGAAGTAGTTACGCGGTGAAAAAATCGCAGAGAAATCTATGTTGTCGGTATTGACCACCAGCCTGACGAGCGGTGTATTGCACGAGTCAGGACGGCGATATATTGCCGTATCAACATTTGGTCCTACCCCTAGTAGACTGAAAATGGACCCTGTATTTTTTTTCATTCTTTTAGCGGGAAACGGGCCTCATGCAAGAAGCGATATGCGAACAAACTTTCTCTTATTTTTGACCTTATCCATGATTTTTTTCTTATTTTGTTTGTACGCATTGATATCCGGGATTCACCAGTGTGTTCTTATTTTTGCTCTTCTCTTTTTAGAAGAGACTAGGAGGGTGCAGCATATTTACCACTGAACATATTAGAATGAAAGTTATTTCCAGGAAACATCTGGGAAATTACAGACAAAAAATAAAACATGGCTATTATCTATAATACAAGGATAAATCGGTCAGCCTGTGTGCACTGGATTAACCACATTTCTTCTGTCCATTTAGCTTAAAAACTTTATTAACAAGGCGTTATGAGTTACAGTGTATATGCTACTATATACACGCATCTTTACATACAGCCTGAGGAAGTGCTTCAGGCTTTGGTTGTCCTTCAGGAGGACAAGTAGTAACACATATTTGCTTCTGAAGGACAACAACAATGCACGGACACTTCCCTCATATAAATCCTGTTATCTCTGCTCCACAACAATGGGATGGGCCTTAGAGAAGTGCTTAGGAGCACTACACAGAAATCACCCGAGCTGCTTCTTAATCCAGCAACAGAGAAGCGGGGAACACAGTGGGAGAGCAGCAAGAGTTTGAAAAGAGGAGCAGAGACACATCTAACGCACAGTAGGGTCTCTGAATATTGTTGACTTGTTGCTTCCTCTCCGAGATTTCAGGGCGTTCAGACGCTTAAGAGCTTAAGGGTCGAAGCTAGAAATTGGGTTAATTCAGATTAGAGGAGTCTGCGGTTGGTGCGTAAGGACCACCGGACTATCTGCAACCCACCCAAGCTGACCCATATAATATAGTTACTGCTTTACGTCTAGACCGGGCATAAATGAGAGCTTTTATGAGATGTACAGGAATGAGAACAGCGCTGACGTATTTGTTGGTAGCTCACATACATGCACATGTAGCTGTAAATGCAACTGATGGTCAGATGATCGCATTATACTGCACTCAGCATTGAGACTACTACACATTAAAGAAGCAGAGACATTAGTGTCTCAGACAGCAAATATCACTGGACTTGTAATACGATCGTGTAATAGGTGCATAATCGCACGCCTCCAATGTGATTTATGACCGCAGAGGTTTTCATTTCCTATTTTATCTGCGTGCTATGGCTGCGAGGAAGGCCAGATCATCTTTCATTTTCAAAGTCATCAATTATCTCCCGTGCAATATAAAGTCTTACTGGACCGATGTGGACTTCCTGCGTCTATTGTGTCATCGTTTGTGGCTCTCGGCGCGCACAAGACGGCAAGATAGCGGAAGGAAGGAGGGTGGAAAAATAAATGTTTGCCTTTTTTTTTTGCGTGAGACTAATCAAGTGATATTGCTCAACCTTTTATCACAAGGAATGACAAATCTGTTTAAGCATCCAGCAGCAAATATGTGGCCGTATCAGTGTGGAAAAATGGCGCGGTAGTTCATAATGAGTTGAGGAGAGCGTTGACAGCTTAATGGGCACGGGAGAAAGGGAAATGGAGGAAAAAACTTTATCGGAGGTGAAACAATTCGGTGTGAGGTTTCTAGTAGAGGTGAGTGATGTTAGTGTGTGCGCTCCGGACAGGCCCGCCCGGACTAAAAGGCTATTTGCGATGTCTTTTTTTATCCATCCAAAGAGAGCCTCCCCGCTGGGCACAGAGCGACGCGCCTTGTGAGCCGTCTCTGACAGCACGGGCATCCACGCAGGGCAGGAGGGGGAAAGTAAACACGGCTTTTAAAGGCCTCATTAGACAGAATCATTCAGCAGAGAAGGAAATGTTTAATCATTCACTCTTTGAGTTTCTGTTAAAATAAGGAAAGAAATTGTTCTTTGGGACAGGTCCGCCATCGTTCTAGGAACCCTTAAGGATTTGTTTTGCTTCAGAAGTTTCAAATTGCATCATTTTAAGTGCACACGGAAAGGGGAATGTTCCTTAATAGAGCTGGGACTTACTTTATCATTTAACCTGCTGTTACATTTCTTGATTCATTGATTAAAGCCACGTTTTTTGGCACAAAATTACAGTGCTCTAAGCCAGGCAGCAGTACAGCGTAACCTCTTTGGTTTTGTGACACAAAGGTGTTAAAAGTCAAGCAGAGCGGGAAAAGAAAGGTTTTGAATGATATGTTTCCAGCGTATAATTCTCCAGCAGATTTTTAAATTGATGATGATTAAACGTTCATCTACTGGAACTCTGCAAACTCCTGAAAAGGTGTTAATATCCACTTTCCCCGGCCTCTCTCTGCCCGCCCTCTCAGAGGTTAAAATGTCTTCGACTGCTCCGAGTGCATGTGTGTGTGAGTTTGCATGTGTGTGCGCAGACACGGCTCCTTACCTCATGCAGGTTGGTGCAGTAAATATTAGCTTTTCGAATGAACACGGCCACCCTCAGATATTTAAAGGCCAAAATTGAGAGGCTTTAATTTTGTTCCTCCTGGCAGGCCGCTCCAAACCAGCAGCAGACAGCTTGGTTATTTTCAACAAACATTAAGTAACCATTGAGTCTGTGTCGTCCACTGCGGTTCGTTTGGGTAAAGGAGGAGGTGAGGAAGGGCGATGGGTTCACCTTGAATGTGAGCTAACAGATACTAGAGGACTCCTGCTGCTTCTTGTAACACCACTTTAGAAAAGCAAAATTCGTGACCTGAGGATTAGTCGATAATTTGTGAAGCTAGTTATAAAAACAGCAAACAGACATGTTGCAGGGTGGCATGTGTCGCAGGCCTCTCCCTGTGCTGCAGACAGCAGACGGACAGAAAGCAGTGATCTTCTGGTTAGCCAGCGGCCACAGGCATGCAGAAAATGAGACCTTGAAGAACCGTCGGGAGGCACTGTCACTTTTTCCGAGAGATGTCCATTCGAGGAGCTTCCTCTGCATATTTCAGAGTGACAGACAAGCAAGTGGCCTTTAAAACACGTGTTAGCTACGGAAACAAAAATATAGACAGAGACGTCTTTCTGAAGCAGGAAGTGTGGGACAATACTAATAAAGAAAGCCTTGAATTTGCACTAAACTGCACGGAGGAGGACATCACTGTGATGCAGCTGAGCGTGATGTAGTCTAGCCTTATATCAAGGTCACAGTTGACAGATCAATGAGAGAAAACACAATAGAGAAGGCGGCTGTCAGATTTCTCAGATGACATCAAATGAAAGAAGCTTTTAGTTTCCATCTTCAGCAGCTCAGAGATGTTTTAAGGTTTGGAGTTGGCCTTAAATTTTTTTTTTTTCAGCTATTGGCAGCTTTTGGCAGCAGGACGTTGTTTACTACGTTGAGAGAAAGGTTATGTGTTTTAGTGGTACAGACTGATTTTTATCAGTTTACTCTTGTTTGGATTGCGGTTGCCAAGAGAGATCTTTCATCGAGCACCTCGCTTTAGAGCCACAAGCAGTGACAGGAAGCGTGCAGGCCACCGTGTGGTGGTGCAACCTGGGAATTGTCAGTTGTTTTTCAGGGCTTTTATTTTGGCTGTTTGTGGACGGGGATGCGCAGGACATTTATATTTTAGATAATTTACCTTTTTGGCATTTACTAAGAAAACAAAACAATTCCCACCTCAAATTAATGTTGTTGACTTTTAAAGAATATTAATCCATTAATTTAGTCCTCTATGTTTTAACAATAGTACTTAGAGTTTAGACAGAGGGATGAGGGAAGGAGAGCTGAGGGCTTTCCCAAATCTGAGTGAAGCAGTTTCTCCTCTTTTTTTTCTTCTTTCGAGCAGCACAATCAGAGAGAATCATTCATTCATGTCCAGCAGCCAGCTCGGTCCCCTCGTCCTCTCCTCATCGCTGACAGGAAATTCTGACCTACTGTTTGTCATGACCAGATTTGTTTCGGGTGAAAGATGCAAAAACCTAGACAAATAAGTTGTATTTTAGTGTGTGAGCACATGCATCCAAGTCTAAGTTTGTGCTCCGTCGCTTCTGCACTGCTTCCTAATATTTGTGTGCTGAAATGCTCTTCAAATAATATTTTTGGGGATACGGTTGTTCAGCGGTGTGGCTTTTCCTCCCTCAGCCTCTCTGTTTTGTAAATCAGCGGCTCTCATTGCAGACCTGGACTCTCTCACGTTAATATAGTTGTTAACAGCTTGTGGTCACCGGGCGGTCGGTGTGGCTTTGCTGTTTGAGCCGACACCATGCTGGAGGGAGAGAGGAAGGCTGTGTGGAAGCTCTGGATCCCCAAACTCGCGGGTAGAGATGGGCACACTGTCACATTTGTCTTTCTGACTGACAGTTTTTTTAAAGACTAAAAAATATGGTGAAATCCTCATTGGGATGACCTAAGATTTGATCATCTTTGTTGTTACTTACAAATCAAATTTAAAAAGGTGTAAACACCTGCCAAGTTCAAAAAATAAATCCAAAATAAAGATGCAAATTGAAATGAAGTTATTAATTAAAAAAAACCTCTTTGTTAATGCATATTTTCAGTTCCTTCTTGGCTCTCTCCTATATTTGAACAAAAACACACCCTCTAATGCTCAGATTGCATCACTTGGAATAAAGGACACCCGTATTTAAGGTTAATAATATATGGCTTTTTATGACTTCTACATGATTATAGTCCCTCCTTTAATTCAAATAAAATATCAGCGTTGTTTTCTCACTCATGTCCACATTTATTCTTCACGGAAACACCGTGAGGACTAGAAAAAACGGTACAATTTGAAGATAAAAAAATAACAAAACAAATGCTGGGTCTCTCATTGTGTTATTAAATAAAGTAAACCCGTATCTAACAGGGTAACTTAATTATTAATCACCGTGTTCGCTTGATAGACCAGCAGAAAAATGACGGTCACGATCGTTACAATTGGCTGTTTTCGGTTTTCACCATCACGGCACGCTCTTTCGCTGCACCTATCTTCCGTATAGTCATGTGACTTCCAAAAAAACTTTATTGACTTTATATGAACGTAACAAAGACGACGTAATAATGATTTTGACTTTAGAAAATACTCAAAATCACAATAACCAAGATGTTTTATGACTGCATGTAAAGGAAAACGTTTTTAATCATTAAAGGGAAAAGTCACGTGCGGTTTAAAATGAGACTCCGTTTTTCTTATAAACTGTAAAAAAAAAAAACAGTAAACCTGTAAACAACAGTGTAACTCTGAAGTGTGTATGTGAGTGTTCAGGTCCGTTAAACCCACCCCTTCTGTGTCTCTCATCTCTGCAGGAGTCGGAAGATCCAGATCCGGAACATTCCCCCTCATCTACAGTGGGAGGTCAGTTGTTTGTATTTGAGTGTGTGCGAGTGTGTGTGTGTGTGTGTGCGCACAAGACAGTGATGCCCAGTTGAAGCGCCAGGTAGCACATAAACCAGCTTCCTGACAATGAGTCACCAGCTTTTAGACTGTATTTCTCTGCAGACTGAAGGGTTTGTGTACATGTGTTTATGTGTGTATCCGTGCCGTGTGTATCTACGTCAGTGTTTGTTGATGTGTGGATGACTGTGTGTCTGTGTGTCAACATCTGTAACCTCGCTGGGGTCCTAGTTGTTTTTCTCTGTGTGAGTGTCTCTGTTGTCAAGCCTGCTTACTCTGCTATTCCTCAGAGTTTCTGCTTTATTTTTAGGACACTTCCAGAAAAGTCACGAAATGTTTCAGACCATTAAGGAACTGAAGATAACATTACTCCTTTCGGTCCCAGGCCTAAACTGCCCTTTATTACTGCTGTTTATTTTCTTCTTTTAGTTTCATCAGCACAGTTTAAAAAGAAGTATTGATGTAAATAGTAGAGATTGATTTACAATTACATGATGTACAAGTAGAATTGTGCATCTCATCAGAATCTGAAGATGTCAAATATGAGAGCTCAGTTCAGAAGAGTAACACAAATAGCAAGTGTAATCTGTGAGGACTTTTTTGACACTGACAGGTAACATGAGCTTACAACAGTCTCTTAACCAGTAAGTAAGATAACCAGAGTAAAACTATTGATTCAAAGTGACTTTTAATCATGTCAAACTATGGCGCTAATCTTTCTGGAGTGATACTTGTTCAGTAAAGCATTATAACAAATGATTAACAAAAACAAGTATGTCATGTACTTATTAAAGCTGTGTTTCTAGAACGGGACACACCCAGACTGTGATGCTAACATATCAATTTGATTGCCATATTAAGTGCCAGGGCTGTTGATGTTGGTTGACAGCCAGAAAGACAAATCCAGTTTGTGCAAACCTCATTTACACTTCAGGGTAAACAGAGACACCAGAAAGATATAAAAAGTTGCCAGTAATAATAATTTTTCTTTAACTTCTCGATGAAACAAAAAAAGTTCTATAACCAGCTACATAAAAGGCTCCTCATTTCACTAAGTGGACACATCCCAGCTGTCAACTGTCAGTGTCTCTGTGGCACTAAAAATCCGAGGTTAACCCTGCATGATATCAGATCTAATCTAGACTCTACTCAGGCAGATGTTCATGGATGAATAGATGGACCGCTTTAGATACGTCTCTGTAGATCCACATTTATCTGAAATGCAATACAATCATTGTGTAGCAAAGATCAACATTAAGAAAATTATAAAAACTTAAGTAATGCATACCCAGTGAGTGACAGCGTTGTGTGTTTCTCCAATAAGTGAAACTCTCACAGCACAAGAAAACATTCATATTTGAAATATAGTTTTTTAAATTGTCTGTGTAACAAATTATATGCCAAGAATTTTGGGAACCAATTCCAACCTTGGCTAACAGGCCGCCCCTTTAAAAGGTTTTTTTACCAAGATTGTGTTACACCAGATATTCATAATGTCCTTCACTAACTCTTGGTGTTCTAGCTGGTTTAACACTGATTATACAACAGTTAGTTATGCCCAAGTAATCTGATTGGACAAAAGGCATTCCATGAGTGCTGACATAGAGCACAACATCACTGGGACTTTTCACTCTGTGTATCACTCCGCGTCAGCCAGAACTGTTAATTAACATTACAGCGGACCTTGTATGTTTACATTGATCAAGCTGGTACCTCTGAATCACACAACAGACTCTTATTTCACCGGTCTATGATAAAACAAAAAGAAAAATGTACATGACAAAAACAGCTGATCTGTGGTAACCTGTAGACACAGAGTGCAGGAGAATGTTTTGTTGCTTGGCAACAACAGCCCAGTTAAGATTAGTTACGTTGTGGAACTAGTTGAGTTGGTGGAACAAAATAAAATTCTGTTGTTTATTATTACTGCTTATTGCTATTTGCCGCTTGTGTAACTGTGGCCAAAACCAATATCACACTCGAGGTTGTGGTGTTGTACTGAATATCAGCATAGCTGTGATTGGGCTGCAGATAATAACGCCCTCTCATTAACTTAGTCATGTATCACCAGTACCGTCTTAGACTGCACAATCTAATTTCATGGGAAGCGGTTGCTAGGAAACATCCATAGCTGCATCCAATCTAAAGCAATTGTATATAAGCACATTTTTGTCCAAATTCAGTAGGGGGATTTTGAATGAGGTTATAAAGTTATGATTTAATTCTGCTCTCTAGTACACGTTCAACTGACCCTTCACTAAGCCCCTCCTTTGAACGGCCAATGTCCAATCCTACATTAGCAACCGTAACTAGGCGCGGGAGGCCTGTCAAGCTTTCAGATCCCGTAACTGTGTGCATATGGAATCTGCACGTCCAACAGCAGATATCCCCAATGTTTAGCGGGGGGTGTCATATTTTTAGCTTTTCCTTAGTCAAAAAATCGAGAGGAGAAATATCAACAAGAACTCCTTCATTTATGCTCCAATTTAAGACGCTGACTAACTTGGCTAGCATTGCATTGGGGCTGGTGAGCTTTTGCCTCGATTTTTATGCGTATTATTGTCCTTTCTGTCTGCTTCTCTCTGATATTTGGGAACTAGTTTTCCAGAAATGTATTTCCCTTGGAACATCTCCCACTGTTATAGTTGAAAACAGCATAATATTTACATGCCGGTGCGAAAACTTGACAGGCGTAGCAACAGTAACCAAGAGGGGCGGGACTTAGAAGGGTCAATTGCTACAGTGTAACTTGATCATCAAGACTTGTGTGTGTGTGTGTGTGTGTGTCCATGTGCATGCATGTTTTTGTATTAGTGGTTTTAGTTGTGTGTCTGACTCCCGCTCTCCTCTCTCCCTCAGGTTTTGGACGGCCTTCTAGCTCAGTATGGTACTGTAGAAAACGTGGAACAAGGTACTGAACGCTCCTCCTCCTCTTCAGTCACCGCACATCTCATCATCATTGTCTGCCTCCCACTGTTCAATGCACATGTGTCTGTTTAGCATCGCACGCACAGGGACCTCCCAGTGAGTCAAGTCGCCCTGTCTGACTTGACTTCCTCTTTGCCATCATCATCCCACACACTTATTATCTAAACATAACCCATCTCTGCATATAAATCACGCTTTATCTGCTCGTCTGTGTGTGTGCGTGCATGTGTGGCTCTAAGTCTGACCCATGGAGAGCAGCGTTTGAACTACATGCAGCCTCTGTAATAAGCACTGTGCGGTGCCACGTGTCCCCCTCGGTTTCAGCGTATGGATTGAAGTGGGCAGACATGGCAGACATCCAGTAGTAATTCTTCCGTGTGTGTGCGTGTTTCTGCCTGTACGTGTGTTTTGGGGAGGTGCATCGTGCTAAAAGGAGAGGACACTGTAGGCGCCTGTGGTGGGGATTTTTGTACTGTCTGATGTGTGTGAAGGGCAGTCGGAGCTAAAGCTATCTCAAGGAACTTTTCGCTGGCGACACACACATGCATGAGTTTAAAAATGTGCACACACAGAGACACACACTGTCCCTCTGCGCGTCAAACCAGCCAAGACAAACTACCACCCACTGTAGCCATGACAGGTGCTAAAAGAGAACCCAGCAGAGAAATTGCTCCACTCAGAGTTTCCCAGAAGCTGCCCGCCGTAAAGCAGCCCCCTTCATCCGTACCGTACCAGACACAAGCGCAGCATTTCCTCTTCTTTCTTCTTCATCCCTCAGTCCAGCTCACCGTATCTGTATCTCTTATGTATCTGTCCCCGCCTCGGTCGCTCACCTTGCGTTTCCGTCCAACTTCCTGTCACTTTTCACCGCCTGAGTCCGCGCACTCTGGTTACGGGGTGAGGTTTTGGAGGAGTCCCATGTTCATGTGTGGCATGCCGGAGGCTGCCGGTGGCGGGGCAGGGCGGGGCGGGGCAGAGCTGGCTGTGAGCACCGGGCGCCATGCCAGGCTCTGCCCACCCGCCCTCTAAGAGCCAGCTGGGTGCTCTCTCTGCTTTTAACCCTTCCAAACCGTGTCCAGAGCAAACTCACAAATTTGAAAGTTAAATTTCTGACATTTTTTTATAGAAAAAAAAGGTCCCAGGGAAAAAAAAGTCCACTTTAAAAACAACTTTGACTCTGGCAATTACCTCGCGTGTCACAGATCATTTATTTTCATAATTGTCATTTTGTTGTTCATGTGGTTAAGTCGCTTAAACCTGGACTTTATTAGCACATTTTTTAAGATATCTAAAGCATCTGTAGTGTTTGTTTGTTCAGCAGGCTTTGGCATCAGTCCCCTCAATCAAGAGTGCAGTGGCTTCTTTAGTGATTCATTATTTTGACATTTAGCGGTTACACAGAGATCCATCGATGACAAAGCAGAGATGCTGTTGTGTCTTCTGACGGAGCGGGAGGAATTTCATCAATAAGACATGCTGTTTTCATTTTTCTTACTAGCGCTGTCACTGACACTCTCTCCACCTACATGAGCTGAACGTTGAACGTAAAATGAAAAAAGGTTATTCTGTAAAATGAATCCAAACTGAAGCAAAATTAGATGAACAGGTTTAGCCTATGCACTACTAATGAAACTCTAAAGTGCAATTCAATGTAATAAGAAGGTTATAAGCATGCATATTCCCTGCAGAGATCAAACCTCTAACTGTGAAAGAGTTAAATCTGTTCACGCAGGTCCACAAATCTTCCCAAGTTAGGACCTGCATTGCATTTTATCACAGATTACCTGCTTTGTTTAGGCTGTGATGCCAAACTTAAATCCTTTATTGTGCAAGTGGCCAAGAGGCTATTGTGTTTAGCAGCTCTTGTCTGTAGAGGCAGCAGCGGGGTCTGGAGGGGAGCCAGTGTGGTGATGGCTGTAATGGATTCATACAGACAAGTGGCTCTCCGGGTCACCACAGGAACCTGGACGCGCGTCTAACTCACCTACGGCAACAACAGCGTCCTGTTATGTGCATGTGTAAATGTGTTTATTCAACCTCATCTCTTGTTTTGCTTTTCTCTCTCTCTGTCTTGTTTCACAGTGAACACTGATACAGAAACAGCGGTGGTGAATGTTACGTACTCAACCAAGGAGGAAGCTAAAGAGTAAGAATATACCTGTTTTACCTACTGTTATGTACAGGCAGCAGCAACACAAGCAGCTTTGTTCACATACTTGCGTACTTTGTGTTTACCTAGAGGATTAGAAAGTATATCCACGAGGGTCACAGCATGGTCATATCATAGTCGAAACCAGAATATCCAGCTGGAGAACTTTTGATTTTGCACAATGTGTGTCTAATTACATAGCCCACAGAGGTTACTACATAGTTCATGGTAAGATAAAGCAGCAAAAACAACGGGTTTTATTTAAGTAGATTTTATAGTTGTTTCCACACACTCTAAAACAGAAGAGTGTGCTGTCAGCTAAGAGTGTAACTTCAGTCAAAGCGAGCAACATGTCTGCAAAGTGTCTTATAATCATCGTTTTTAAGCTGATTTTTTTTTAAATTTAAAGTTAAGATAATTTATACCAGCAAAAACTAGAAAATAGAGAAATGTCATGCTAATATCTGCTTTACTTACTCGAGTCAGAGAGGAAGGGCTGCACGCTAACGCTAATGCTAACTTTAGCTTGGCTTGTTTCTAATTGTTTCTAGCTCGATTTGCTTTCAGGTTAGGTTTCCTTAAAGGGCCAGTTCGCCGATTTTCAACCTCAGTCCTATAATGCTATTATGGGGAGCTAATGCCATTATGGTAGGAAAAAAAATGCAATTTGGCTCTGTGCCGATGGGCCCTGGAAAACCTCCGCCAGACTATGTGAAACGTGTCAACTGGTGGAGGCGAGGGAGCTTGCTAAACTACACTTCCTCAATGTAGGACCCCGCCTCCGATGTCATGTCTCATTCAAAATTGTCAGGTTTGAAATGTAGACTGCAGACCTGAAGATTGTTCAGGCGATCTACCGGTATATTCTTGTCGTTTTCGGATTCTGTACCGCTCTGAGCCATTGCCTGCAGCCAAACGGTAGTATTTCACTCCAGCGTCTCTTGCTGGGCCATTCCTTTCAGAGGGAGGGGCGCAATGCACGCTGGGTGTTGTAGGAATGTAGAATGGGCGAAACCACGAGCTGTTTGTACAACTTTCTCCACAGCTATGGCGCCAATTTCAAATATTATTGCTTCTATCGATTACAGAAAACACCAGCTTTGACTGACAGTGGCTTTTTCCAGGGGTGACTTGCTCCTTTAAGTGTACTGAGCCATGCCGTACAACAAAGATAGCAATCAGATAGAGTCAGTATTGGAAAGGAAAAAATGGTATTGGTACATATTTCGATTTAATGAGAGATATTTGTAAATATGTAGCTTGTTAACATGTTTGAGCTTTAATGAAGTTTTGATAATTACAACTAATTTATTGACAATAGTACCCATGATTTACTCTCTTCTCCCTGCTCCTTCCTGCAGAGCCATTGAGAAGTTAACAGGACACCAGTTTGAAGACTACTCTTTCAAAGTGTCATATATAGTGGACATGGATGCTGCTCCGCCTGACCAGGCTCCTCGCACGCGCCGCGGGGGTCGGTCGTCCCGGGACCAGGGCGCCGGTCAGGCCGGGCCCTCCGGAGAGTACTGCCCTCCACGCACCAGACAACACGACTTCCCCCTGCGCATGCTCGTGCCTACTCAGTTTGTGGGAGCCATCATCGGCAAGGAGGGCCTCACCATCAAGAATGTCACCAAACAGACACAGTCCAAGTAAGCAAGGACAATGCTTTATATCTCGCCTGGTTCCTGCTCTGTCTTTTCTGTTCTGTTCATGGCTGTATGGACTTCCTCAGGCAGCTTTGTGTTATTATTTTTGCTTGCATTAATTAGGTATTTGAGTGCTGAATCAAGGTTCTCATTTGAAGAGTAATTATCTTAGATTAGATGCAAGACTGTACAAAATTAAAGCTTTGTGTTGTTAAATTTTGGAGATGAATAGCCCAGGTTAATTAGGCGTAATAGATGGCATGTTTACTGTTGCCTTATGAATTTTTCTTTCCAGATGAACACAATTTTTTTGCATATGACAGACTTTATCATGAATTAACACACTGCACAGTTAGATCTTCTCTTGCCTCTGTGTCCGTCCTCCTCATTGTTATGTTCTCCTCTCTGTCTGTCTTCTTCTCAGGGTGGACATTCATCGGAAGGAAAATGCAGGTGCAGCAGAAAAGCCCATCACCATCCACTCAACTCCCGAGGGCTGCTCCTCCGCCTGTCGCATGATCCTGGATATTATGCAGAAGGAGGCCCACGAGACCAACACGTGAGTCCGCTCCCCCGCTACGCAGACGTTCCCATGAAAACACTTGGACGTGCATACAGTCCTGCAGGGAGATTAGCTATAATGTCTGCAGGACTGTAATCTTATCCTTTAACCTGCCTGCACACCTTTTAATCTCACTGTGTATTCTCTGGCGTGGACCACTAACACAGTAAACACAGTGCATACAACGCACTCACGTAAGCAAACATGTGATCGCAGCTTAGCATTTAGGAAACAAGGCCAACATGTCTAATTGGAGTTGACAGTTTAAACAAGACATTACACCTGTAAAACTCCTCTGTGAATCTGATCAACAGCACCCATCTTTTACACATGATACCAGTGTTTTTCTTTCTTTGTAGTGTGAAACAAGGAGGCTGTACCTCTGAACTTCACTCCTGATCATGTGTGCACACACTCACAGTTGTTGGAGATATACGCAATAGTTCCTGCATTGCTGCATTAAGAAAAAGTAATTTGTTACCACAGGTTTGCAAGACACATCCTAAAAAACATCATGTTTAAACCAGCATGATATTTGTTTAATTTGAAGGTTGTTTCTTGTGCCCGGTGTTTGTGACACTTGCTGAGGTGCATACATACAAAACTTTGAGCATTGGGTCTATATGAACATTTTCACCCCTTGCTGTGATAATATTTGACTTTTCTTACTGCCAATCTCAGAAAAAATTAAAACCAGGTTTCATGCTGTCAAAAACAATAGTTCGAAATTTTCGGAAATATGCTTTAGAGACTTAAAAAATAGTGAAAATAATTGCTAACTAACCTCACTGTGTCTTTTTTGTTTCATCTGTATTAAGAACAGTGTAAAAACAGTTATTTGAATTTTAAGCTGTAATGAGTGTGATTTAAAAAGAGCCAGAAGAAGCGTAAATAAATCCAATTACAGAGAACCAACAACTAACCCTAATCCGTGAAACAGCTGTAGTGAAGAAATGAAAACATGTAACATAAAGCAAGTTTAAACAAATCGGCAAAAATAACGTATTGAACAGATACAGAACAGAAGAACAAAGGGCTTAACTGGACTAACATCACTACAGTGTATCTTGTGTTAAAAAAGGGGACGGACTAGATACATTTTTCTCACTCCACCCTACACCCTTTTCGAACAGACTTCAGTTATAAGTGGAGTCCTTAGCCTTTTTTACACTGTGGTTCCGCCTCAGCGCCATAACGAAGCTCCGTCCTCATGCCGCCTTTGTCATTCTACAGTGGAACACGCAATGCCGGCGTAAAGCTGCCCCATGGTGTGTTTTTAAATAGAATTCCAGCGTTGCGGAAGCAAAACGTGCGCGAGGTGTGAACAAACCGCTTCAAATACACACGCACTATGCTGTTCCGCCCTGCCGACTCTGCAGTTTACACAGACGCTGTTTCGCCTCTGGTACGCCTCTGTTACGCCTCTGTTACTACCTCCGATGCCGGCTCAGAGGCGGAAAGGCTTTGCCCCAACATTACCCTAACCCTTTTATAGAAAGAATGCCGTTACTGCTGTTTGCTTTGTTTGCCTGAATTGTTTTTTAAGTTGTTATTTTTATACATGTTCGAAACAAATGAATTTAAGTAAAAATAAAGAAAATCAAAAATGTACAGGTTCTGGTAGGTGGATTTTATTACATTTTAGCAGAGCCAGGCTAGCTGTTTCCTCCTGTTTCCAGTCTTTATGCTAAGCTAATAAGCCACTGGACTTAGCTTCATATCAACTGTGCAGACAAAAGTGCAGTAAGAAGGCAAATTAGTTTATTTCCCAGCCATTCATTTAAGGTTGCAAATGTGAAAATAGGTAAAACATATTGACACCTGCATGTATTATGTAAGTATTGAGATAATTGTAAACCAGTCAGTAGTAATTGGGCTGCAGCTCATGTCACCTACAGTTTCCTTTAAAGTAAAAAAAAAACCCCACTATGAATACTGCAAAGAAATGCTCAAATCAGCACCTGCAGGTTTCACATCCTGCAGCTCCGGTTAAGTATAAATACAATAGTTGTATTTTGCTTTAGTGAAAAGATTTAACCACATGAATGTAATAGTAATACATCTGTTCAACTCTTCTGATCCACTGTAATCTGTTAAATCAATAATCCCTCCCTCAAACATCACAATAACGTTTACATCTACTGCTGAGTGTTAGCATATTACACCACCCTACATAGCCTTGGGCGCCACACCTGCAAAAACCAACCTGTCACTTCAAACTCCCAACACCCTGTAATTAACACCGTCTAAAGAGGCCCTACACCCAGTGAAACCCAACCACAACACTGTCATTTCCACGTTTTGCCCGCAGCTAACCAAAAACTAATTTCACCTTACAGCAACAATCAACACTTAAACATGCCCGACTCGCCACCCCCAGCACACACACACACACACACGTAACCACACAAGTATCATCATCATAAGTGTGACCCAGCCCAAAAGAAACCCCCAGCAAAAGCATGGTATCCCTTCACTCCACCCAACCCGGACTTTAATTCACACTTCTACCCCACAATTGTCCCACACAGCAGAAATAGATTATACAGAAGTTATGCTCCTCCCGTCCCTTTATCTTTATTCCTTTACAGACATACACTTGGGATTCCTTGTTTTGATTTTAATCTTATTTAAAAAAAAAATTATGCTATTTATTTTCTGATCATTTCAGACAAAGTTTTCTGAACTTAATTGGATATGATTGTAGACAAAATAGATTTAAGACTCTTATCTGGGGTTGTATTGAGTTTAAAATCAGTTGATGGCTTCCAGCGAAGTTTATTTGAAAATTGGACCCAAATAAATCTTTATTTAACATCATTATGATTGATCTATCACGTTTTTTATCATTTAATCGTACTGGCGAATTCCATTATAAATATTAGGTTAATAGTTCATCTTGCATCCTCTTCCAGGCTTTGGGAAATCAACTTAAAAACATCTCATTCAAACAACAATTTTTCCTCGTCTATACAGAAGAGTTTATCTGAGCCATTTAATGGAAAACTCTCATCATAAATTGTACAGAACAAAATAAAATGGAAGTCTCCTTCCTCTTCCACCAAATTACACAGTTTGCACAATCTGTTTCTCTCAACTGTGACATTAAACATCTCTGACTTCCAGATAAATATGATGTAACATTTGATTCATGACCAGACTCGTGGTTGATATGCACGTGTCCTTACTTTCAGTTACAACCTGTGTTCTTAAATGTTACTTGTATGTTCTCCTGCAGACAGATTGGACACTTATTGCTTGTTCATTTCAGCAGCTGTGCACTCACACTAAGAGGTTTAGCTAGTTTAGCTGTTCATTAGAAGCACATAATTTGAATTGTACGACTTCAGCGCTGTCCCTTATTCATTATAATTACTGCCAAATTACATGGCTCTATTCTGGAGAATAATGAGGCGTGAAATAAATCCAATAAATCCAGTTTTATATTTGAACATTAAGAATAAATTAAAAGAAAAAAGTAATGCAGGGAAAATCATTTGTTTTACATGTTGCTGCTTTATCAGCAGCATCTTGTTTCTGTTTTCCCTGTTTTTCTCTTCATCTGTGCTTATTGCAACAGCGTGTTGTTTATAGTAAACTGCAGTGAACAGTGTCGTTTTGCAGCAAGAAACAATTCAAGCTGCATCAGTAGAACAACTCAGCTGGAAAATTGGTTTTAACGGATCTTTTGGGGTATTTTACTGTGAAAATCTGTAAAACCACAAAGCAACTGTGGCCTACATACAGTATAAAATAAAAGCCTCATGCGTTTTTTTGTAAATGTGTTTTATTCATTTTCAAAGTTTTCATCCCACAAGTGTAAAAGAGACAAAGCATATATTTTACATATCTATATGAAGAGGTACTAGTCGTCCAATATGCTGACAAAAAATCCCCCTGCCCACCCAATTGCAGGGTTAGGCCCTGTGTCCACATAGCGTCTTTTTTTCAGTTCTTCCCAATTGAGCGTACTCGGCCGCCTAGAGAGGAAGCGCACTACCCAGCGTCTTATTCTCAGACCGCTCCGCCTCTTTTTGTGCTGAGCGCTTCTAGTTGAAAATCTCAGAACTTTTCAGAAAGGTGCTGGTGTCGTCACCGCAACCAATCAGATGGGGCCCCTCTCGTCACTATGGTTACCACCAAACATGGAGAAGCAACTTCTTTTGGCTGTTTCTGTCTACCTGGAGCTGTAAATGACAAACAGCATCACAATAGAGACAGAGAAGCCCATTTGTGTTGTGCTTTTATCGCCCTACACGTTGTAAGCATGTTGGTAGCTGTGTAGTAAGTTAAACTTATTGTTGTCATAGAAACAAAACATGATCCGGCGTTTTTTCTCTCATCCCACAAGCGCTTAATCCCAGCACTGTGCCAGCGCTGATCTGCCAGAAAAAGGCGCTATGTGGACACAGGTCCTTACAGGTTACAAAATACATTAAGGTGATGGAGGAGAAAGTACATAAGACAATCAAATACCAGTAGTTGTATTGATTACTCGGAATAGCTGGAGAGGAACAAACAGTAAAAGAAAGAGTAGAATAAAGAGTTGATAAATAATGATAAAAAGAAAAAAATACTAATAAAACACACAAAAAAAGTAAGATGTAAGAGAAACTTCTTTGACCCAATGAGAAAAGGACGGAGGGGCGTGTTGCTTCCATTTTAAAAGGATCAAACGTCTCGCAATAAGTGTGGTGAAAGCTGTTACTACACGAGCTTTATCTGGCAAGAGAGAGCAGGATTCAGCCTCATGTCTTGCCCTGAGCTTACAGCAGCACTTCCCTGCTGGGCAGCCATCCACATTCCTCTTCATACCTGATCACACCAGCTACAACATCCCTCACACAGCATCAGTGACACTCAGCCGAACTTATCTTGTATTATCTCGCCTAACCTGAGTGTGTGTTTGTGTGTGTGTGTGCAGGACGGAGGACATCTCTCTGAAAATCCTTGCCCACAACAGCCTCGTGGGCCGGCTGATCGGGAAAGAGGGCCGCAACCTGAAGAAGATCGAGGAGGAGACAGGGACCAAGATTACCATCTCCTCGTAAGTCCCCCCCTCTTGCTGCTCTTTCATCCACGCCCACGCACACATACACACACACACACACACGTGCTCTGCGGCTACGCCACTAGCTGTTTTAGCACCTCCAGGAACACACGCTGGAGCACTCTGACGTGAGAGCTTGTGTTATTGTGACACAGCAGCAATTATACTTTGAAGGACATTTTAATCTAAATTTAAACCTGTGCGCAAATAGCATGCGGTGATTTCATCTTCTTGGTGCCACACCTTTCTCTCATTAGCCTCCCAGCGTGCAGTTTCACTTAACTGAGTTGTAAGAGAGCAAATGTGAAGAGTCGATTACAGCTCCTTCACTCCAGAACATGATATTAGAGAGGTGGCGGTTACACCCCATTTAACAAAGCGTGTGCCACAACCTTCGTTCATTTAGGTTAATGAATCGCTCTGTCTGCGCGAGCCCCAAAGACGACGTAATGAGCCCTGAGAAAGAGACAAGGAGGAGGGAGAGGCGACAACAGAAGGAGAGGGTCCTTTTTGAGAAGAGACAAACAGTACAATCAATATTTATGGTTATGTGAAATCCTTTCAGAGTGTCCTCGGCGTCCACACACACAGAGGAGAGAATGGATTATGTGGCTTCAAAGGCTTGAAGTTGTTTGTACAACTGCTTTATGGAGAAAACGCTTATTCGATTCATGTAATAATAGACGGAGTTGTTAAAAAAGATTTGCTGAGATTGCTGTGCTATTTTCTCAGTCGGCTCACCTGCTGTATAAGCCTCTTGGAAAGGTGAGAGAAAAAAAATACGTGCGCATGTTATCAGATCCAAGTGAGCATCAGAGGCGCCAAATCAGAGCAACTTTCAGGGCAAAAGATTTTCTCACTCAAACTTTCTTTGACCTAACTGATTAAATGTGGTCTAATCTCTGACAGATTGAATCGTGATAAGGCTGCTGCACAGAGTTATGAAATCAAGCTAAATATCTTGCTGCTATCTTTTGACGCTAATGTGTTTTCACGGCAGTTGCTCTCTTAATAAGCGAGGATTGATGAATCAATTTCACGTGTATACACATGTTGCTGATGATGAAATTCAACCCTGACCTTGAGTTACAAACTAGTTGTTTAAAGGGACAGTGCACATTTTTACACATGATCATACTGAGGTGTAACTTAAAGCATCTTGGTTTTTATTTAGTCTAGAGAATGACTATTTGTATTTCATCAGGTTGATCTCAGTTTGTTTCCCCAGCGAGAAGGATCTAAAGGCCGGGCCGATTATCGGCGCCGATATGCGGCATTTTGACGCATATTGGCATCGGCCTTTTTTTTCCCAATTTTTTTTCATTTTTTTTTAAATCTGACGGCCGACAAGAGTTCATTTCTTTGCAAATTTTATTTAACTTTGTTTAATTTACTTAATAAAACTTCAGGAAGTTATTTATTTATTTATTTAAATTTTCAGTTAACTTTATAAGAGATGCTGCTGACCCTGGGAACTCCCTGCGCCTTTTGTTTGTTTGTTTAATAAACATATGCTTAAAGGCATTTAAACAAAGTTAAGTGTTGGATTTTGTATTATTCAAAATTTTGACGCCAATATTTTAACTTTTACTGCAAATGAATATCGGCTCCAAATATCGGTTATCGGCCTCCTTGACTACTAATAATCAGTATCGGTATCGGCCCTGAAAAAACCATATCGGTCTATCTCTAGTGCATAGTGTCAGAAACAGGGGAATAGAGAGTGTGGATGACATGGGACAAAGGGCCGAGGGTGGGAGTTGAACCCTTGGGCCGCCGCATCAAGGACTGTGGCCTCTGTATATGAAACAGGCGATTTAACCGCTGAGCTAAACCGGCACCACCTGGGAACTTTTTGATGAATTTTCATGCTTGATTAAACAGAAGTTTTTATTAATAAAGCAAATCAAGACGTCTCACACCAGCCAAAGCTGTCATAAGATGTTATTAAACCCACACTTGATGGATGTAGTGATATATTTAAATGCACTGTATTTTCTACTCTGACAGAACCAATTCTGTAATCACACAATCATCTTGATCTGTCAGATGATTGCAGATAAATTATTATAGTTGGCAAATTTATCTCAGAACATTTTAGCTCTATTAACATCTGTTTTACACACAGACAGCAATCAATAAAGTAAAAGCATTCAAGCTGAAGCAAACAGTTATACAACCTTCCTGTTTCCGATGTAACTGCCTACCTGTGTATATTCTGTATTAGTAATTAGGCAGTGCATGTTCTGGTACATTTGGGGAGGGGATTTGTATGGTGGCCCTGAAGTGCAAATGACAACGGCAAAACAGAACGGCTGTTTTCTGATTTGCCGTTGTGTTTTCTGTTTTGCTGTTGTGATTTGCACTTCAGGGCCACCGTAGATTTGGCCTTTTTTCAGTTGGACACTTTATAAAAATCTAGTTTACTGTCGCAGGTTTTGCCAAAATTGCAAACAAAGGACTCTTCTTCTATCTCTACCATTCATCCCATATAGTGTGTGTGTGGTATACTGAAACCCTCTCATGCTCTGTTATGGAAAGTGTAGGTACCAGTGTTTTAAAGAAACGTTGAATTTGACCATATCTGCCGCTGTGGTGCCAGTTATGACAATATATAGTATTTTTAATTAAATCTGTTTTCTCTTTGTATAACCTAGCTTCTGTTTTTTTATTTTTAGATTTTTTGGGGGGGCTTTTTCCTTTCCTTTCCTTTATTAGATAGGACAGCTGAAGATAGACAGGAGGTATGGGGAGGGGAGGAGAGATCCTATACCCTTACTTTTAAGTTACACAAGAAATGTAATGTCTGTTATTGATGATGCAGCCTGCAATAACACCCAACACAGAGACAGGAAATGCTATTCAAATCAGCTCAGTCACATCCACCCTCTGATAAAATATGTGAGCAGAATGAGTGTGCAAGTATTGCATATGCAAAATATTACATTATTTGTGTTGGTGTTTGTGTTTGTGATCTCCTTGCAGGTTACAAGACTTAACCATTTACAACCCAGAGAGGACCATCACGGTGAAGGGCAGCTTGGAAGGGATCTGTAGAGCCGAAAAAGAGATCCTGAAGAAACTGAGGGAAGCCTACGAGAACGACGTCGCTGCTGTAAACGTAAGCGCAAAGGTCCCCATCTGCAGCGTGTGTTTGTGTGTGTGTGTGGTTATGATCTCAGGTTGACTCACAGATGCTGACAGGTGAACATCGGAGAGGAGCGATGATATACAGCAGGATAGCATTGCCTCCTCATTCAGCGCATGTTACCAGCAGCGTTAGTAATACTGTCTGCTTGGTAAATGGATAACAGTAATAGTGTGTGTGCCTCTGACTCACGCCCACCTCCCCGCTGCGTGTGTCTGTGTTCCTGCTGGAACACACTGCGTTTCCCAGCATCCATCTGATATCTGTAGGCCGCTCTCTCACCCAGCTCCTCTTTCACGCTGCCCCGATGACATCACTGGTGTTGCAGCCCAGGAGGTCAAGCTCAGAGGAAGAGAGATAGTGATGATATCACACGCTGCACGCTCCCCAGTGCGTTGCAGTTATATGAAGATGGATGCTGATAAAGTGATTGTATTGGCGGTGGTGATGTAACTTGTTGAGAGGATCAGAGTCCCGGTGTCTGCCTTTTCTTTGCTGCCTTCACATGAGCTGCCAGGTTCCTCACTCATGTTGATCGTCCAAATATTGGCTGAGAAATAATCATCAGGAAGCATCACGCAGCATGCGGTTAAATTGTACCGGCTGGTGAGAGCAGATCTGGCACCTGTCGGGCTGAGCGTCGGCTCTACAGTAAGCGGGGAGGGCCATCTAGCGTGACACCGAGGATATTACACAAAGCTGCGTGTGCAACAAGGAAGTGAAAGGAGACCGCGTGTCTCCTCACGGCCATGAAAGAGGATAGATGACTTGACTGTGAGGGAGAAATGTGTCAGTCACAGCATTGCAAATCAAATTGTCCTCCAAACCATCAACTTTTCTTGAGCAGAGAAGAAACGTTTTCAGAGTTGTGACAGGTTACTTTTCGGATGGGTTAGAAGCTTTGGTAGCTGAAGAAGTAGAACATTTTGTCCAACCATAAAGAAACACTAATTTCACCTTTAAAAATGGAAAATGTAACATAAAAGAGCACACTTTCCCTGGTACGTGCAATTTTGGGAAATTAATTAAGCACCATTTCAGTGCAGAGACCTTGACATTTGTTATCATAGAAAACAAAGAAAAGCAGCAAATGTTTGAGAAGCTGGAACCAGAGAATGCAGAGAAGTTTTGTTCTAACAATCTATGCTGAGTGCATACTTTTTTTTCTCTTAAAGGTGATGCTGAAAATATGTCTCCTTGAACTCATTTGAAGTCAGATCTTTTCTGTGTTATTTAAATCTATTCAAGAAATGTTTGTTGTCGTATTTACTATAAAAAAAACAGGATATTTTGAATCATCAAGAAGTATTTGTTGCTTTGTCTTGGACCTTAACCTCTTGTTAGCTGTGGATTTTAAAGATGTGCTTTTAGAAGATGAAAAAAATGCTACAAATCTGCCCTTTTCTGTGAAAATTGTTGGAAGTGTTAGCGTGGGGCGGCTGTGGCTCAGTCGGTCGTTTCTCAGTCGGAAGGTGTGGGATTCGATCCCTGACTGCTAAAGTCCACATGTCCTTGGGCAAGACACTGAACCCCAAATTGCTCCTGAAGGCACAGCCATGGGTATTAATGCGTATACAGTAGATACTGATTGGAGATTGGCACTTAGGCGTTTGCCATCAGTGTCTAAATGTGCTATATAAGTACGGTCCATTTACCATTTAGCCTAACTTACAAATTAATGTATCGCTTCTTTTCCTTTCCAAATCACCACTGAAGAAGGTCTCTCTTCTTTCCCACAGCAACAGGCAAACCTGATCCCGGGCTTGAACCTGAGCGCTCTGGGCATCTTCTCCTCTGGCATGCCGATGCTGCCCCCTTGTGCTGGACCACGCGGTGCAGTGCCCCCTGTGGCACCAGGAGGATACAACCCATTCTTAGTGAGTACACTCCTGTTTTTTTTAACATACCCACTAAGCAAAAACAGCTTGTGCGCACACTGTTTAGTGACTTAAACGCTGTTAGCTTTACCCACCCAGCGCAGCAGCGCTCAGCTCCCGCAGGGATCAGTTTGACTTGATAAAGCAATTTGTTTCCGACACATGACGATCCAGGTTCCCCCTGAAGAGTTTTTTGCAAAAACAAAACGGTGTTGACTCAGGTCTTCCTGTATGATGTTGTACACAGTTTGAAACGAGCAGAATTCCCCCATCTTCTCCAGAGATGAGTCAGTTTGTCTGTAAAACAAAGTCTCCACTCATTGCCAGAGCCAGAGCGGTGTGAGGCAGCGTGTGAGAATGTCTTTGCATGCTTCATAGGCAACAAAGTTAGTGTGTGATTCACTGGGAGTTTAAGCCCTGAAATTCCCCTTAATAAGAATTGAATTGTGTACATGCCTGTGTGTATGAGTGTGGGTGTTCTGTGCCATCTGATTGGTCTGCTTGTCACTTCACTTTCAGAATTACTCTTCACATCTCAGTGGCCTGTACGGGGTTCCTCCAGCAAGTGCTATCACCCACCACCACTCAGTACGTTCCCTCAAATCTGCACTAAAGTCACTGTTGCCTTGGTGATGAGAGAATTAACCACTAATTTCTTGTTATTTTCTGATGCCATATAATTATTTTAATAGTTTGAGGGTTTAGAGTAATCTTTTCTGCATGCAGGGAGGTCAGCGAAAGCCTCAAGTTTGTTCCAACTAAAGGAGGTGATTTATGGTATATATGGCAGGGACTGTCACAGCATCAAGACAAAGAGGAAGAGACTCATAAATAACAGAGCATGACTACCTCTCCGTCTATGTTGAACAGTGAGTCTGGCATTCCTGCGTACCATCACCCAGTCGGCAGAGAACCACAAATATTTCTGGAAGGGGACTTTTCAGCCCAGAGTTGTCCTGCGGCTTGTAAAAATTCACTTTATAAACCTCGAGAACAGGAGTGTTACCATGCTAAAGGAAAACAAAAACATGGGGCAACCATCGGCCTTAATAGGAAAGATTCCACTCGGACCCAGCCAGGGCCAGGATGTTTACCAAAAGAGAAAACCCTCGAAGGGAGCTCAATTTAGCTTCCCTTACATGTGGTGTCATCATTTTCGGCTGCCCCTCAACTATCTGTCGAGTCAAATCAGGATTTTTGGAACTATTTTAAGCAGTTTTTGAATGTTTGTGTCTGCAACCGTCAGCAGTCGAGTTCAGTAAAAGTGTGGTGAAAAATATTTTCCTCTGTGTTTTCTCAGCAGCAGGCTCAAGAACAGGAGGTCGTCTTCCTCTTTATTCCAACTCAGGCAGTCGGGGCCTTGATCGGCAAGAAGGGCCAGCACATCAAACAACTCGCCCACTTCGCCGGAGCTTCAATCAAGGTGGGTTTGTTAGTGTCAACACAGAGCTGATTCCAGTGAGGAAGGGTGAAAGAAGTGGTGGAAAAACGTGTAGGTTTTCACAAACATGCTGCATTGTTTAGAGCCTCAAATCGATAGTTGAGGTGAAGTAATCAAGTTTGCAGTCAGTGTTTGCTGAGTCAGCAGCCTTTCATGGACCACAGCTGAGGATGTTAGTTATTTATGGTGGAAAACAAACAGAAAAAAGGAGATGACTATTGAGGGGGGAATTTCAAGAAAGCCCCTCAAGCCCCGTCTGGAGAGGTGGGACAGCTGCTCAGCGAGTTCTCATAACGTAATCGAAGGCGACTCATTTGTTTATTAGAGTCTGCAGATGATTCTTCACTGACTAAAGAACAGGATCACACGCTTTTCACCCTTTTGTCTCCATATTTGTCTCAATAACCGGCCTGTGTGGGCTCTTTCAGATCGCTCCACCTGAGAGCCAAAACTGTACTGAGAGGAAGGTTATCATTACTGGACCCCCAGAGGCTCAGTTCAAGGTAAAAACAGCATCAATGGGTGCATACATTTCATGTTAAAATTCTATACATTTTCTTCTTAAGACTTAAAAGTTATATATATATTTTTTTATATTAAAATGATGATTGTTAAATTTTTCCTGTATTATAGTAAAGAGCAGTCAATCACTGTGTCCCCCCATTTTCCCCAGTCTCTCCTTGCCTCATACCCTCCTCTTTATTCCAGGCCCAAGGTCAGATATATACGAAGCTGAAAGAGGAGAAATTCTTCTCAGCGAAGGAGGAGGTCAAACTGGAGACGCACATCAAGGTTCCCTCCACTGCAGCTGGCAGGGTCATTGGGAAAGGCGGCAAGACGGTGAGTTGATCTGAAATGTGACGGTTTCTCTCCGGCCTTAATTCTGTTCAGTTTCACTTGAAATCTGAGCATCAAATTGCTCTTAGGAAGATAATAATCTGTTTTTTTTTACAGGTAAATGAGCTGCAGAACCTTACGAGCGCTGAGGTTATCGTACCGCGGGACCAAACTCCAGACGAGAACGACGAGGTCTTTGTGAAAATCAATGGGCATTTCTTTGCCAACCAGGTATGCACAACAAGGTTTAAGGCTGTTAGCTAACTCAGGTGCTGTCAGTTATTTAGGCTGATTTTTTGTGCTGAAGTCAAATACATGTACCAAAAGAATGGACGATACAATAACATAAATTAATGGCATAACAAATAATAAATACTGCAAACTTACAACACATAAGTGAGCTAAAAGGTAAATAAGTTGTTATGAGGTGAAACAGCCTCCAAAGCAACAGGTGATTGTAATTTTGGCTAATTAGACCTCTGCTCAGGCTGAAGTGAAACACCTGTGTGATGACTACACTTCGGTTGTGCATTGCCTTCAAGGAATAAAACAATTAAATGATTTCTTTTCTGCTTAAATTACATTTGTGTTTAATGACAGCTTTAAAGGTGACCAGGTAGTTACAGCTACAGATGGCAGACAAGGAAAAAGACAAAGAAAATACTTGTTTCTGATTGGCTAGAAGGTGCTCTTGTTCAGATTGCCTTAGTTTTACCAACTAGCTTTTAGCTACCTGTAGCCTCTCAGTTTTTATAGGTTTAATTGTGTATTAACTGCACTGATAAGAGAATTTTCTGGATCTTTCAACCATATAACATGTTCTTTATCAATGTATGGAATTTGCTCAGTTGTCATGCTAATGGATGTTTACAAAAGAGAAAAGTAAAGGTGCTAAGGAAGACATCATAACCGTGAGCTAGCATGTCAGCAGATCCATCTCCACAACAACTGAGCAAACTCCATCTAATGATGAAGTTGAAAAGCTCTGGAAAATGTTTTAAAATATTATAATAGATTGATATTATATTGTTTTTTTATATATATATTGTTGTGACCAACTTCTTATTATTTTGTATTAATTATACGCTGTTCACTCAGAGCCAAGACGACTGTGAATAGAATACAGTAGTGTTAATATAATGTTATATACACACATCAAGACCACTATGGAGGTCTTTATGTATGTGTAATATTATTTAAGATAGATAAGGCACTAGAAACATACATACATGTTAAGTTATAATAATAAGCAAATAAAAGAACATTTACAGGTATGGTTATAATATGGTATAATATGAGAGGATACATTATAATACAATATATCGATGATATCACACATAACACAGTAACAGATGTCCATATATAAAGACATATTCAAGTATTCAGGCAGTACAAAAAAGGCAGCGTGATAGGTGTAGAGACAAATTAGTCCAGTTCAGTGTCTGTCGGTTTGGCATGTGCAGATGTGTTATAAAGCCTGACTGCAGCAGGTAAAAGAGACCTCCTGTTTCCCTCTTTGGAACAGCGGGGATGGAGGAGTCTGTGGCTGAAGCTGCTTTTCAGATTGTCCAGCATGTTGTGAGGAGGGAGGGAGTCACTGTCCACGAGTCAACAGTTTTGCCAGTATGCTGGCCTTAGGAAATAATACTGTTACATTTTCGTACACCCACCCCTCTTGATTCCTTGCAGTTCATAGAAAACTAACAGTAATCTGTACATTAACATTTTTCTTTTGTCTGAATTTTTTTTTACATTGCTGTGGTTCTTTTTTTTACCTGGTTTTTCATTTCCCCTTGTCATGTACCAATTAACACCTGTTCCTGTATGCGACGTCTCTTCCACAGACTGCACAGAGGAAGATCCGGGAGATCATTCAGCAGGTCAAACAGCAGGAACAGAAGCACCAGCAGTGCGCCGCAGTGTCACCGCACCACTCCAAGTGACCAGCCGGGGTGGCTCCAGCGGGCACCAGCCAATGAATGTAGCCCTCCCAAATGGACAGAGACCTACCCAGACAAAGGCCAAGGCCAAGGGGGACATGCAGGGCAGACCAGCAGCACCGGGATCAAAACCAAAGAACTTCACACGGGGGGAAACAAGTGAGAGCCAAAGGCTGAGGGCATTGTGTGCACTGCCAGCCCTGTGAGAGCAGATGGAGTGGGAGAAAGCGTACTGATAGAATATAATAAAAAGACCAAAAAAAAATCTTGAAGAAAGGTGGAAATGGCAGAGAATTGGAAACTGTTGTCTTTACAGTTAAAAAGGTAAACAGGAAGTAGTTTGTTGCCCTGCATAACGTTATCTCTTTAGTTGGACTAACATAGGCCTAACAAACGGATAAAGCAACTGTATTAACACGAGCGTATAAGAGGCATTGTGATTGATATTTTGGGTTAGAATGAGAGCGAGTGACAATGGACACCTCGCACAAGAGTGTGAGATATTCATTTTGCAAGATTAAATATCCTTAGCAGTATTAATACAGAGTAGAGAGAGTATATTGATACACACTAAGAGTACGCACTGTTATTTTTCTATCAAAATGACAGTTCCACTTGGTGTAGTGTTTGAATATTTTGCTTGTTCCAGAGATTGATCGGGCTGTGGCGGTTTCCTTTTGTTTGTTCACATTATAGGCCACTGAAATCAAAAAGAAAAAAACCCCTATAAGTAAACATGGTGAATGGTTCTGAGTCTTTGTAACAAGCCTGTGTGTGTGCCAACGCAAAAGATAACGTCCCTTTGTCTCTCACCATTCACACCTGACGCTACACGCACGCGTTTTTTTCTTTCTTTTCCTTCTTTTTCTGCTTCATTTTCTCATCACTCTCTCTCATCTTGCATCATGGTTGTTTTATAGGATGAAAATATTTGTTGTCAAGTATCACTTTTTTTTTCTGTAGCCTTTTGACAACATGGAACTGACTGCCACTTTCGCTCAACAGAGGTTAAACGCAACAGAGGGATTCGTTTTCACCGGTAGCCTGGTGTAACAGTCCCATTCTGTACAGATGACTATATCGACATTCATACTTGTCCTGATGTAAAAAAAAATCTAATGGACGATCAGAGCAAAAATTGACGTCTTAAAAAAAGAAAATCGGACCACCTTTGCTTGATTACAGGTGACCCCTCATTTTAAATGTGCACCGCCTCACACTCTGCCTTATGAGGACGTCACAAGGGCCAATCAGGACGTGAGCCGAAGACCCGGAGTGGGGACACAGGGGTGGGGCGGGAGGGTGCAGACTTGTGGTGTGTGGAGTGGCAGTGAGGAAACGATTTGGGTTTAAAGGGTGGGGATTTACGGGGAGGCACTGTATGACCTGTGGTGCACACACAAACGCAAACGTGACCGCAGCCGCGTTTGGCTTTAACCCTCTCTTGTCAGGGAGCTTTCTAAAACGGCATGACAGCTGTGAATGTACGATATGCAGCCTTTTTAGAAAAAAAAAACGTCACTCCTGCCGTGTCCAGCAGGCCGGGCCAGAGGCACAGACACACAGATTGTCATTCTCACTCTCTCTTTTTTTCTTTTCTTTTTTTTTTGGGCTTTTATTTTGGAGAGCTGGCCAGCCGCTGTGCGAGCACGCTGGACACGCAGGTCCTGGTGTCCCCTTTGTGCTTTACTTTGGAGACCATGGAAGCTTGTTGCCTTATTTTGTCACCTGTCCGAAAATCACCCATCAATCAGCTTCATCTTCCAGACGCTAGGTTATTGCCAATACGCACAGCTTCCTCCATGTGTGTGTATGTGTGTGCGAGTGTATGCATGTGTGTGTGTATATATATATAAAAAGAGAGAGTAATATTTATGAATCTATTTTTTTCCTATTTTGTGATGAGAGCTATTGATAAGAAACAAAAAGAAAACAAAGTCCTTTTCTTTTTTCCTCAGTGGGACACTGCCATATTATTTTGAAGGGAAGTGTTTATTTTCTTGAAAACTAGACTATGAATAATAATAATATAAAGAGATAAAAACCTGAAAAAATAGGAGAACAGTAAAGTGAACCAACGCGTTAACTTTGGTCAGGATGTGAACAGTGCGCATGTCAGTATTGTGATCTACCTCAGGCTTCAGGGTACCTCAGTCCAATCTTTCATTTCCCCTTTTTCCACATTTTGTATGCCTTGTTAACTGATCATTTTGAGCGTTTTTAATTTTCTTTTTTAATGAAAAAAAAAAAAGAACAAGATCTAAAGTAAGCTCTAAAACTCTTCAGGTCCAGCCGACTAGTGAAACTTTGTAAAAAACCGTAGTGAACTCTGGTGGACTGTCTCTGCCTGGACGCCATACAACCTCTTAAAGAAACACGTCAAGGGATTTCAAAGTCGATTTTTATTGCTAGAAAGGAATGAAGAGCAGGATCTAAGGGGTACACACCTGCCCGAAGTGGTTCTGAATGTGGATGTTGTGTACTGATTTCACCATCAAAGAAAGAATACAGAAAACTAACCAACTGTACCTCCTGTTTTTCCCAACTGTACCTCCAGGTTTTTTTTAGACTTTCAAAAAAACAATGAAGTTTATTCACTTGTGAAAAAAAAAAAAAGAATTTTATAACAACCCAACCCGATCTTACCAGCTCTGTTTGTTAATACTCTGGGGTTGATTTGAAGAAAAACACAAAGCTGCAAAAATACACTGACAGGACTCTTGAACATGGTGTAAAACCCTCGTCTTCTGTGTAGAATGTAGAACAACTCTAGTCTAGTCGTTGAGATGTCACTGTGTACGACAAGATAACTGTATATCTGTAAACATGTACAATAGAGTCACACATAAATGCATCGATTTGTCTCTCTAGAACACTTACCAGTCTGCACCTGCGTTGTAAGAGATGGTGGGAGAAGTTTAGAGCGTCACAGCTTCCCTCAAAAACGACCTCTAAACGGCTTTCTCATCGATCTACCGATTTAAGTTTTTGTTTTGTTGTGCTGTACATTTCAGAATTACCTCTCAGAATTCAAGGCTGACTTTAGTTACTAAAACCGATGTAGGGCAAAAGAATAAATAAATGAATGATTTAGTGAAAGTTAGTGTTTGTCTTTGGAGTTCTTTTACCTGTCGAGAGCTGATTTTGACTTCTTTTAGAGGGCAGTCTTTTGTCATCAGATGAGGTGGATCATTTTTTTGTCCCAGCGAACACAGACTAGCAGTGCTTAAGAAATAAAACAAAAAGGTCTATCAAAACTCACACAATGCCTGAGGCTGCTTCAGCAAGCCTCCCCACAGCCGGTACAGTACCTCATACTGATGATGATAGCTCGCCAGACCTGATTCAAATGACCCTGACCTTACCCACACCAATGCAGTACGGCTCCGTCGACGCTCTGCGTCGCTGCTGGGGCCCGTCGTGGAGAATAATGGCTTCTCACGGTAGCACTGGATATTGTAGTCCATCACTCATGGTTTTGTTTGGCTGTCAGGAGTAGCTTCTTAGAGCAAGTTGAGGCTCTTTTCTTGCAGAGGACTCTTCAGACCTCTGTCTCTTGTGTTTTTGGCCCTTTCAACAGTAAGGTTCGGTTTCACTGTGGTGTTGTCAGCACACGATGGCCAATCACAATCTGAGGTTGAAACTTGGTAGTTATGACACTTATTTTTTTATTTTATTTCCAAGGATTGGTGTTTCTAGGGTTTGTGGGGTGTTGCTAGACATTAATATTCAGTACCAGAAAACCACACATCACTGCGGGTGTACTGTGTTGTTAGTCATATCACATGGTGGTTGGATAGCTTAGGCTTTTTTTTTCCTGTTTTGTTTTCTGTTGATTTGGCTTTCTCGTCATTTACACTGATTTAATAATGTAGTCTGGAGCAGTAGCTGGGATTCTTTTGCTTTAATATTCATTCCTGTTAGATCACTATCATTAATACTAGCAGTTAAATTGTGGTTGAGAAATATCCTAGCTAGGATTTTTGAGCAGATTTGGGAATCAGAGCGGTAAAAATAGTTGGATCTGTGACATGCTAAGAGGAAAGGTCGACAGAGTATCCGTGTTTGATTTAAACAAACAAAAAAAAAAGGCTGAATAAACTTAATGCCTTCATGACTGAAGAGGCATTCGACAACCATCCCAAACATTGCAGCTCACTTAAGGAAGGATTTCGCAAAGCGTGGTCAGATGTATGCAGAAGTACAGCAGTGTTTTTTTGTCCCGTCTTGTTTTTAAATGAGAGAAACACGAAGCATTGCATGAGACTGTCGTAGGCGATCCAGTATGTACTACACTTCATATAGCACTAGACTCTCAGTAGTGGTTTTACATGGATCCATTTCTTGACTGAATTTTGCCATTTTGGGAGATTCCTTTTTGTTTCCTCAGACGGTCACAACCCTCAAGCCCTACATTTCCCACAGGGCCACAAGGTCCCAAACACCTCAAGGTAATCAGTGACTGTGCGCTGGACAGACATATGATCCATTCTTATCACATCTGGTGGATCCATGCCTTTCTGGTAACAGCCATGCTGTTGTTTTGAGTTGTGAGTGAACTGTATTGCTGAGCAACCTGGATCTGAGCAATAAAGAACATTTGAAAAACACGTTTTGACTCTCGTTGCATTATTTCCCCTCTGAAATACGAGCATTCATTTATGATCTGAGATAATACACAAGCATACTGTGGACGACAATACACTTTAAATACTTCACACAGAGAGCTGACATAACAAATCTTAACCCACATGAAGGAAGAGTTTTAAAATATCACTTAGCACAGCGTAGATGCTGATGGACGAGTACAGAACAAAAGACACATGCACCATAAAAAGAGACGGCAACACTGAGGCCTCACGCTGCCTGAAATAACTCTACATTCACTTTCAGACAAGAATCCAGATGACACTTTAAAACAGAGCTTAGTCAAATATCGACACTGTACTTTAATTGGTTACTCAAAACGCTGCTCTCTGAGGACAAACTCTGGTCTCTTTTCATTTGAAAAACTTTTGAGGTCAAAGGTGAAAAATTGTAAAAATGTAGTATACTCTTTTTAAATCTATGCTGGATTTACAAAATGCAGGATTGATACAGCATCATGTTGTATTCTGCTCACAAGTGTTTCAGTAATAAATAATTCACACAGACCCATAAACAATCAACTGAACTGACCCAGTCTGAAAAACTGACAATGTTTACATTTCAATTAACTTTTCCCAAAGGTCCCTTTTGGAGGTAGAAGTTTGAGTCCATCACTGCACGACAGGCACTTAAAACAACAAGTGTTTACACTGGAAAACCTCTCTCTATATGATTGCTGTACATTCGGACACACACTCTGACAGCTGTGCCCACAGATGTTGTAACACAGAAACATCCGGTTGCACAAAATACTTGGCTTCAAATTCCACTGTACCCTTCTACAAGCTGCAGTCCCTCTCCAGAGAAGTAAGCACTCGACATAGAAGAAATCATCCACATGAGAGTGCGCAAAGTTTTTCTGAAGAGTCACCACTTTAAATACATTCACTCCTCCTCAGAGCAGAGGGCATCAAAGAGGACGAATTAATCCCCAGAACAAATCACTTGACCTTCTTATCTTCCACGAGCCCGTTCTGCTGCTGGACGTCCAGTTTGAGGCGCTTCTGACTGAAGCGGCGGATGAGGGCGCCGGGCAGCAGAGCCATGCAGGCGATGGCCAGCAGCTGCAGCAGCCGCTCCCAGGTGATCAGGTCATCCAGCGACGACACCTCAGACAGCATGACGCCTGTCTGCACGCAGATGAAGTTGTATGGCAGGAGGCCTACGGAAACACAGAGCCGATCAATAACAATGTTTGCAAAGTGGAGAGAAATGCTCCAGTATTCTTGTTTAAATTGATGCATGCCTGTTTTCTGTGATTTGTAAAAAACAACAAACAGTGTTTCCATGATTTATCCGGGGACCTACAATTGGAAAATGTTCCCTGCTGTTTAAATTCAGTGCGGCTACACGATGTGGAGAGTGTCGTCACCCGACTGACAGCTCTGACTAGCCGTCAGTCGGGTGATCCGCGCGTGCTTACCAATGAAGACTGAGCTGAAGAAGAAGGTGATGGGGATGTTGACGATGGGGGCACACATGTTCAGAAACCAGTTGGGAGACATGGGAAAGAATCTCAGGAAGAGCAGAAAGAAGAACAGACAGTCTTTGTTGTCCTCAACCTGGGAGAGACAGAGGAGATGTTAAGGAAAGTATTACAATCTATGACGGGACAAGAGGGGCATGTTTCTTTCTTTTTTTGTTGGCTTATGGTCCGGACAGTGGACATGATAACATGCCATGCAGCTGTTCAACAGGTATGTGACAAGAATCATTCATTTGACTTCATCATGGATTTAATGTATTCTGGTGAATAACCCTGTTAGATTAAAACTGTTAACACCAGTAGGTTCTCATAGCATAAAAACCCCACTTACACATTCTAATTACATGTGTGTACATGTTTTGTGAGCAGGTTGTTATAACAACAACCTAATAACAACCTGCTCACTATACATTAACCCGCTTATTACACAGCTAATTATTTACGAAATCAAATATTTGACACAAAATATTGATTTGGAAATGGTTCTATTAATTTAAAAATGATTATATTTCAGTTTTCTGTTTAAAAATAGTCCTCACAGTGAGAGCTGCGTCCATGGCAACGGTTAGCTCAAGCCTTCTTAAAATGAGCTAAGCTAGCTGTTTTTACTCTGTAAGTGAGTCTGTTGACGTCTTCTTTTCCATTCACTGTCTTTAAACACCGCCGTATCCCGTACTGTGTTTAATGTTTACTTCATGTGCTGTCTTCAGTTTTGTAGATCTCTCTATCGTCGCTTTCAGTTTTTGTGTCATTTTACCTTAATTGCTTTTCATCTCTTTTCTTTTTTCCCTCTGTAAACACACTAACGTCACATTTACCAGACTTCTTTCTGCGGCAGATTGATATGATTACAGTTAGTCCTCCGGATTGTGTGATTAGAGCCGCGTCCCTAGCAACGGTCTGTTCTTCATCTGCTATCGAGAAATAGTAGACCTTTAAATGCCGTAATTAACCAATTAGAGAAGTTTAAAGTCTTTAACACAGCCGTGTAAGTAGGTATAGCTCTCTGGTCAGGAAAATAAAACCTAATATTCCCAATTTAGGTGTTACCTAGTAGCCTTTTTTTGCCTATCAAATAATGAGATACAAAACGTGCATGAAGTGATAAACTTTAAGGCTTACAACTGACATCCTAAGACATTTTACATAAAGATTTGCAACGATAAAATTGAATTGGGGCCTTAAGAATTAAGAGTTTTTAAGAGTTTTAAGAGTCATCTTTCAAGGGATCTTTGGTAAGACACTGAGGATGGCTTACGTGATCATCTTTTCACTCTTACTTCTGCAATTTTTGCACATTGTAAGCATACTCTGTAAGTTAAGTCTCTCTCTATGTAGAAGATCTACACACCTAGAGGAACAGTTTCTTGTTAAGAGTATAACTTTGCTTGTGTACAGAGTGTCACTTATTTACCTTCCTCTGCAGCATTGAGACTTTATCAGGAAACACGTTACTGATGTAATGTTTTCCAAAGGCCTGGGACAGGAGGTAGCACATGGTGGAGCCCACTGTGGTGAGCACACAGGCAAGCAGCAGTCCTTGATACGGTCCAAATATAGCTCCTGCCAGAATATTCTGCACACAAAGACAGTAGGAGAAGACCTGGGTTAGCAGTCATCATTAGTGTGTGTGCAATGATCAGCTCTGACACACAGATCTACTGTATCACTTCCTCTGATCTAACAGTGGTTTGAAGTGTAGGACGCAGGGTGTCAGTCACTTTAACCAGTGTGTGGTGTGCAGTCGTGGTGTCTTCTCTGTGCTGCAGATTGAATGAATGTAAGTGGGAGAGAAATGCTGTCACAAAAGTCCAGCATGGCTGACGCACAAAGGCAAGTCTGACATCCCTTTGTTGTTTGAGCTAGCTGAATATTTTTATCCTGTGCAGAGTGTCTTTAAAGAAAAGACTCAACTCATCAAGGTCAAGTGCCATGTCACTTTTCCTAAAATACATCTTACATGAAAGCTCTTTTTTTATACAAACATGGCGTCACTGTTTTTTTTTTAGCAAATTTGAATCCATGTGTCATATTTTCAACCTATCCCAACCCGTAAAATAAAGATCAAAATTGCTTTAGTCAAGTTTTAACACAACCAGACTAAGCACTATCAACTTCATCTTGTTTTTGCCATGTTCACAAAGTCTGCTTTGTTATCGAGCAGCAGCACGGAAAAACTGCACCTATTTTTATCTTACCAGGAAGGAGGATCCAGGGATGGCAAAGGACTGCTTGTAGAGATATGCACTACAGAAGAGCAGCAGGACATATCCAGTGTGCTCTGTCTTGTAAAACTGCAGAAGCTCAGCCAGCTCCCTGAGCTCCTCCAGGTCTGAGGGAAACTTCAACCTGAGAGCCAATCAAGAGCATCCGTAGAAAGTTAGTCATGAACAGAGAGGGTTGGCAAATACGTCACTGTAGTAAGAATGTCTGCTAACAAAGATCTTCTTGGAATCTTGGAAACAAATTAATAATAGCTCACTTTTCAAGCTGCAAGATAAAAGAATGGTGATATCAGGAAATTAAAAGTATGTCTGATATATAGTGTATCGCTTAAGTAATGTTAGAGCAGAATGCAAAGTCTCCAAGTTTCTGAAACTGTTGAACTTATAATTTAAATGAGAAAATTTTGCTTACAACTAAGTTATACCAGTAAGTTAACACCCACACATAAAGATGAAGTACTCTTTAGCTGACTAATGGGTTGCCCCTTATCATGAGTGAAATAACAACAGAGATAACAAGTTCATAAATGCCTGTTTTCTCAGTTTTAATCATTAGCAACTGAACAATTTGGGTTTGCTTTGAGGACTTTGTTATCACTTGGGCGTCAACTTCTGATGGGTTAACTGGATGGGTCACTGTTTAATAGTTTGCAGTAGTTAGCTTGATATTAGTCCATTTATTAGTTACATAATTGTGGAATATAGCTAATACATTCATGGAGATATTCAACGTCCTGAATTATCGCTCTGTTAGCGTGTTACTGTTAAAACGTCAGCAAACAAATTCCAGGTGTTGTGTAAATGGGTGTATCTGTGTATAAAGGAGATAGGTAGGTGCTTCCTAAACCTTAGACATACAGTGAGACACAATTAAAAAATATCTTTACACATTTACACACCGAGACGTATGTACATATAAAACTACAGGAGATAATGTCTTTAGTTTGGCTGAAAAGGTAATACAGCTCTGTCCACTCACCTGCTGGGCTCCTCCGAGCTGTCAGCGGGCTGCTCGGACTCCTCCGCCTCCACATGTTGTCTTTCTGCAGCTGGATTAGGACGTCGTCGGGGTCCCGCAGGTAGATACAGGGAGAGTGAATACAGGTACAAACTGGCTGCAACAACAACAGCGATTAGTCCGACAAGTGAGCGCATATTCCTCACTCTGTTAGCCTGTACACGGCTTTGACTCCTTGTTGTCAGTGGGAGAAACAATGGCCAGCCGCTGCTTCGTCCTCTTCTTCTTCTTCTATGGGAATTAAAGCAGCTGGCATACTAAATGTTAGCCTACCGCCCTCTGCTGGAGCTAATTATCTCCTAGAGCGTCCGGTTTGTCAGATTTCCTTAAAACAAACAAACCTTTATCTTCTGCCTTGTTCTTTTTAAACACACCCAATATGCTTTTTAATCATTGTCATTTTAGCCCCCATGCTTTTAATTGTCTTTAATATATATTTCCTACAACTAAAAACATATTCTCTGTAGTTTCTGGTACCTCACAATGTCCACAAAGGGCAGTTGAATGCTTCTCTTTAATGCAAGTGTGACTACTGATTCCTATTCTTATTTCAGTGCCAACTATATTGTTCGAAATATATTCTGCGTTTCCGAAAACCATAATTGATTCGATTGCAAAAATTGCCAAATTTGGAGATGCAATTCACATACACAAAGTGAATAATAATAATAATAATATGATTGTGCCTTGAAAAGTAACCAGCAACTCGAGTTTTCAGACAAATATAGTAGAGCAAAAATTACCTCACTGGTCCTTAAATGTAGAAGTATAAAGTTGTATAAAATGCAAAAACTCAAGTAAAATGCAAGTACTTCAAAATTGTACTGAAGTTTAGTGAGAAAATTGAAGTTTCTTTGTATTGAGTTTAATTCTTTGTCTAGGAGCTGCAATTGCAGAACCCGCAGTGATAGGTTGTATCTAACATAGCCTGTATATTCATCCACTTTAACAAATAAAACCCGCTTGCTAAATCTGCACATTTTACTGCCTTATTTGAAAGTGACCACAAGGGGATTAAGCTATAGTCTTATAACTTGGGGTTATTGTTGTATTTCAGTTAAAGGTTTGTACATTATTGGTCGATAATAACGTGCTACAATTAAAAATACGATTAAACCGAATTTTAATCGAAAATGGGAAACAAAATAAAGCGGAATATAACTTTCTTTTCGCCTCCAGACCAAAAGGGGGCGAAAATGCTCCGCGTGATTGCCAACAACTGCCAGCGGAAAACAGCAACCAAAGATCACCGTGGGGTAAAAAGTGTGAGTTATATTAACAGACTGCAGATACAAAGTCCAGTCTGCAGCTTTGAACACCAAAAGAAGTGCGGCAGCTTGTAGTATTTGTCCAGCGGCTCAATGGCTCAGTTTACTCGTATTTCCGGCTCTGTGGGCTTGATCACTCTGAAGAATCCGCCTGTCAACGCACTCAGGTGAGCTACTGTCAAAAAACAAGACTACAGCTTCTGTACAAGATCTATGATGTTCGTATACGTTTGTTTTTATCTTGTGGGAAGACAATTTGCTGCAAACTCATTAGATTGGCGTGTTATGCAAATGTTCTTTATCTAAACTATTAGTTGATATGACTCATTGAATCCACAGGTCAGTTGCAAGCCTAAACCTTTCAGGACAACATTTCAACCATAAACAGGCTATAAAAGTATATTTATGATTTCTACGGCCTTGATAACACAGGGCATGGTTCCATCGCCTAGAAAGCCAGGATATTGATAGTAATGCTGCACTTTGACCCAGACTCTACTCTGTTACTATGGTCTCTTCTTTGACATGCACCTGTGTGACAGCAGGAGTTAGGTTAATTTAGGTAAAAATGAATCCTTGTTTACAAGTCAGTACTTTTCTGCCCCTCTCTGCATCACAGACAGAAACATTGTATTTTTCCTATCATATTTATCTGACAGCAATTATTATGCACACACAAAACATGTGCTGACATTGTAGACTATGTTGCAATGCAGTATGTATATTTAATATTATTATGATACATGGACAGGGGGCATTGTGCTGCAAAAAGAGTACTTAAACTTTTTATATTTAGAGTAGATAAGTTTTAATAATACCTCATATTGAATTCAGTGCTTTAATTTGTTATTTGTTATTATTTGTGACTGTAGTATTTCACTTACAAATCAAGCCTGATCTGCTCAATAAAGTCCTGAAGCAGTTAGTGGTCAAAAGCCTTACTGAGGGTTAAAGAGTGAAAAGAGGGTAATAATTAATCTTGATTTCACCATGTTCAGAAAGCCACAAAGAAATGATACAATAAAATGTGGAGTTTTATAGCTTACATATTAAAGTGATTTTACATTTTGGCAAAGCAATACAATAATAGCAGGGTAACAAAAGGATAAACTACCAATATTGTAAATCCAGCATCATGTAAAAATATGTTTTTGTTTTTTTACAGTGCGGTGGTGAGGCATGGCATCGTTGACACCGTTCAGAGAGCGCTCAGTGACCCACAGGTGAAGTCTCTGGTCATCTGTGGCCAGAACGGAATATTCTGTGGGGGTGAGGATGTGTTTATATTTCCTTTTTTATGTCTGTTATATTTGCAACCTCAAATCTGTCATTTTCATCGTTACTGTCAGATGTAAAATGTCAGTGTGCCTTTAGAGATTTGACAGAGATGAGATATTTGAAAAGGCATGACATTTTTTATTCTAATGATGTCTGTGTTTGGTCCCACATTGCACACAGTTCCCTTGATGTTTCCCTTTAATGTTTTCCATCATTTACAATCAGTGTGTCTCTCTGCTGCGTGGCAAGGGAGCATGGTAGTTGAAGTTGTAAACAAATTGCCTAATGAGTAATAAAAGACATAATTGCAATTCCACAAAAACTGTCAAATTCACAAACATTTTAATGGAACCATGCACGCTACACTTTAGTTTGTTGTTGGTGTTTCTCCATCTTATCCCCCTGATAACATCATCAATTTCATTTCGTAAAACAGGAGCAGACATCAAGGAGTTTGGGACAAACATCACCGGGCCTCCACTGATACCGATGATCCACAGCATCGAGGCTGCAAACAAGCCAGTGGTGGCCGCTATAGAGGGAAGCGCTTTCGGCGGAGGCCTGGAGCTGGCACTTGGCTGTCATTATCGAATCGCACACTCAAAAGTTAGTTCATGCTTGAGATCTCTCTCTCTCTCCGCCTCTCTGTGTCAGTGTCGAGCTGCATCAGCGTCTAACTGACAGTTATGCATACATGTGACTGTTCATTCAACTGTTAGTAAATTGCTTCAATAGTAAGTAGAAATTTGACTGATTTATTCTTGATAGATGATGAATATAAATGAGCATATATTTTAAGATGGTTTAATTTTATGACGTAGATAAGATTTTGTTTTCTGGTCTTGCAAACCCACACTGTTCAGCACCTTCCTACCATCACTCCTTGTGATGTCCTTTCAGGCCAAACTGGGGCTTACAGAGGTGACTCTGGGTCTGCTGCCAGCTGCAGGGGGAAGCCAGCGTCTGCCAAGGCTCATCGGGGTCCCAGCTGCTTTAAACCTCATCACCACAGGTAACAAAGACAGGTTAACCTTCCCAAACTTTTACAGAGAGGATTATAGAAGTCTTTAAAATACCAAACCAGATACAGATAAGTGTCTGTAAAACATAAAAAAAGTCATAACACATCTTGGTCTGTCTTTGTTATATTGTTTTTGGCCCTACATTTTGTTGTACTTTAGCTGTGGTTAAAAATTAACACAACATGCAGATGTCCCCGCATCTTGTAGTGATGAAAATCAATTATTTAAATTGCCTTGGCAGAGCTGTTGATTGTACATAAACCCATGACCACAGCTGCTGTTATGTAGAGACATGTAGTTTACTCTGACGACCAGCAGAGGGCAGCATGTGTTTAGTTTAATCAAGCCAGGCAAGTGTTGCCTTTGGTTCACTGCCCTGTCTCGAATTAAAAATTAGTGAAAGTTTAATTGTAATTATTAATCTTTTTATTTTCTAACATTATATTTGTGGCTTTTTTTGATAAAAGTTGGCGCTTACATTGTACTTGTCCTAACCCCTAGGCCTCTTGGACGGCTGTCATTCCTCATCTAATAATTTGAAATGTCACTTGTCGGCCATATAGACCTCTGATGCCCTTCATGTCTCCCACAGGCCGCCATATTACTGCTGCTGAAGCACTGCAGCTTGGAGTAGTGGATCAGGTTGCTGATCACAATACTGTGGACGCCGCTGTGAAGTTTGCCCTGAGTGTTGCAGGTGAGACAAAAAAAAAACACTGATAACACAAGGTACCCACTGGTGTAAAATATCACTCACACTTCACTGGCTTAAATTAGCCCCTCAGAAGGAGGAGAAAGTCCTCACCGAGCAGTTATTTTTGGGCAAGGCCGACATGAAGAAGTGCAGACATGTGGGTTGTGGGAGTCAAAGGAAGCAGAGAACACGGCAGGCAGATCCTCCAGCACAGAAACCATGAATGTTTCATGGCTCTGTCAGATGTGCTCTGATGTCTTCACCGCTTTTGCTGTATTATTCAGGAGGGCGAAAAGGGACAAACTTTCCTAGAATATTAATATAGGGCCCTCGCCAGTCATTTAAAAAGATGAGGATTTCCCTTCGCACGTGAATCCGACTCATTTACTCACTGAATGAAGAGCCAAAGTGTGCCACGTCCCCGTAGACGACTGATCTCTCAGTCTGTGGAAAGATTCACCCATTCAGATTTGCTACATAGTAAATACTGACAGACAGTGCTAGTTGGCTGAAATGAAAATTTTCTGACTTGTTTTAATTTTTCCAGCAGTAGAGAAATCAAACCATGTCAGAAAAATGCACAATGTTGTCCTTGGGATGAATTGATCTTTTAACAAACTTCAAAGACGCCCAATTTATGAACATTTTATATTTATTTTAAGGGAATACTTTGACACTTGCTAAAAATGCTAAAAATGACACTACCACTGGTTAGCTGATTAGCATAATGACAGTTGGAAACAGTTAGCCTAACAGTTAAGAAACTAGCCTCGCTAAAGCTTTATTTAACACACAAATGTCTTTTTGTACAAAGGTGTTAAAACAACAAGTCATCATTTTTCAATTTTTTTTTGTTCTAATTGACTACTACTTAGGGCAAAGCTAGCTGTTTCCCCCGCTGTATGCTAAGTTAAGCTAACCGCCCTGGCTTTAGCTTCGTATTTAGCACATACATATGAATGTGGTATCAAGAGAAGAGAAGATGTATTTTGTCCAGCGTTGTCTTAGCAAAGCCCTGGTTGTACAAGAGCCTGTGATCCCTCTTCCTTAAACGAAGGCGACTTGATGTCTTTACTCTAATTAGCAAGCTAGCAATCTTTATCTGCTTGTTGCTAGCTTACTTAGCAGTGACGGCTCATTCCAACTAGATCTACGTAGATACTGTATGAACTATGTTAGTCTGTGCTAGATATTGTGCCTTTAGCAAACAATCTCACTTAATCCGTGCAAAATGTCAACAGTAACTCTTCAGGACTGCATGTAGATCTAAATTTTACAATCAAAAGATGATTGCAGTCTTTGGCTTTTTACAAATGCCTTTTTCCTCACATCTCTGCCAAGATGACTTTGAGTGGGTGAGGAAGTGAGTGTTGTTAGTGAAGCTGAGTCTTAGCGTGAGTCAGACAGAGAAGCCGACAGCATACAAGACGGGAGATTTGAGGAGATAGGAGCGAAATCTGTGGAGATTTTGACGAGTGCTCCAGTCTCGAGCTGATTAGCAGGGGACAGGGAACGTGTGTCTAAATTTATAAACGGAGTGTGAATGTTTGTGACACTGATGCGAGGCATGTGAGTGAACCAGCACAGCAGAGGTTACGTGGCCCCTCCATAGATGCAAACATGAGACACTAAACTGAGTTAAAGCTTAGATATTGATATATATTCATGCAAAAATGTGTTTGGCTCATGCACAAACACAAACCCCACACATGCACGGATTGAAGTCTCTGCTGGTGACGAGATTAACTTTTTTACCCCGGCAGTTGCAACATCTGCCCGCTACATCTGTCAGAGGGCGACCAGGCTTTCCACTCGCTGCACAACAAATCCATCGACACAGCTCAACCATTTACAGATTAACCGCTGCAATAATGCTCGGCTAAAGTACATTGAAATCACATTTCAGAGCCGCACAGCATCTCATTAACATTTCAGTGAGGACAGAATGTACATTTAAGTGACCTGAAATGAACTTAACCGCTCATTCCTCTTCATTGAAACACACTGATTCCGGCTTAATTAATTGTATTGGACTAAATTGTTAGTTATAGGACTAAGTGGAGATCTCACATTAGATGTGGCTGCTGTCCCTTTAAGCTTTGCCATGGTGACCCAGTTACTGGCCCAAACCCACGGCTGAGTGTAATTCAGTGGAGCTGTGAAGGATTCTGACTACTCTCTCATGTAATCATGTCAGATGAGACAGGAATGGGAATTAAGATGCTTTTAACAAACGCTTTAAATAAGGTTACAGCAAAGTGGCTTCCTTCCTCACCCTGCCGTCTCAGTATTAAATCACCGAACACCAAAAGTTTTGTGTTGTAAAGTTTTTACATCGTCTAATGTAGTTTCACCTGGAAAACTGCTCTGCTATTGTACCATCGCTCACGGGCCCGAGAATCATAAAAATTCAATTCCGTTCGCTCCCAGAGTTGGAAATGTACCAACTATTCTGCCCCGAACCAAATTGTTGCTTTTTCATTCCGTTTCAGATCAGTGTTATTCAAGGTGAACTGTAACTGCGTGGCGGCAGAGTCCCTCCAATTATCTTGGAAATGGTCTGTCAAATCACTCTGCTCTTAGACGCTTAGAAGCTTCTGGGGTATCTGGTGATCGAGTGGCCAATTATACACCGACTGAGAGCAGGCTGACAAATTGGAGACAGTGGAATAAAGGGGCACTAATGGCAACTAGGAGGCACTTTTTAGTTTAGAAAATAAAATTATGCAGGTGTAGATGTGCAGAAATGTCATTCCAGTGCAAATGTGTGATTTATTTAAACTTTTAACTGCAGCAAAAGTCAAAGAACTGCATGTAGAAAGATCAACCCCTGGAGTCACTTTCCCCCATGTTTCTGTTTCAGGTCAGTCCCTGGATGCCCGTCGAATAAGCAACATTCAGTGTCCTCCAGTGCCGGATGTGGATGCCCTGTTTGAGGACGTGATGCAGAAAGTGCGTCAAACTGCCCGTGGCGCTATCGCACCTGTTGCATGCGTGCAGGCGGTGCGGGCGGCTGCCACTCTGCCGTACACTCAGGGCATGCAGCGGGAGCAAGAGCTGATGGCCACTCTGTTCACCTCCGGGCAGGCCCGCTCGCTGCAGTACTGTTTCTTTGCTCAGAGAGTCGTCGGCAGGTGGAGCATGCCCAGTGGGGCCCGCTGGGACACGACCAAGAGCAGGCCGATAAATAAAGCAGCTGTCATTGGTGAGAGCTTCAGGCTTTACATTTGATTTTTATGAGCTTTCAGTTCGAATACGCTATTTGTGTGGCATCTCCAAATAGACATTTCTTGTGGAAACTAGGCCCTCATTTACAGTTCAGCTGGGTGTGAATGCATGAAGTCACTCTTTCCTGCAGGGATTGGATGTATGACAATCTGGTTATGTGAAACTCAGCAGCTTGGCCATTAAAATTGCAAGCTTTGGAAAAACTTTGTGCTGCCAGGCTAAAACTATGTACAGTGAAGCGTTGTGTTCAGGAACAGGACTTTCTATGATTTATACTTGCATGTACTGTCATTTTTCTTTGTGTGATTCCGAGTTATTTTTTCTTTCAGGACTCGGCACCATGGGGAGAGGCATTACAGTGGCCCTGGCTCAGACTGGCTTGTCTGTGGTCGCTGTGGAGACCCATGAGAAGCAGTTTATTGAGGCAAAGCAGGCAGTATCCGGCATGTTGGAGCGAGGGGCTAAGAGACGGGGGACAGCTCCTCCACATGATAAAATCACATACAGCCAGAACCTCCAGGCCGTGGCAGACGTGGACCTGGTCATCGAGGCTGTGTTTGAGGATATGGCCCTGAAGAAGAAAGTCTTCCGGCAGCTGTCTGCCATTTGTAAACCAAACGCTTTCCTGTGCTCCAACACCTCCACCCTCAATGTGGACGAGATAGCCTCTGAAACCCGCCATCCTGAGCTGGTGGTTGGGATGCACTTCTTTGCTCCAGCACATGTCATGAAGCTCCTGGAGGTGGTGTACGGGCAGCGGTCCTCCCCTGAAGCGGTGGCCGTTGCAATGCAACTGGGCAAGAAAATGGGCAAAGTCAGCGTTGCTGTTGGCAACTGCAGGGGCTTTGTGGGGAACCGCATGCTTAAGCCGTACCGTGACCAAGCTTACTTCCTGTTAGAGGAGGGAGCTACACCTGAGCTGATAGATGCAGCGCTGGAGGAGTTTGGTTTTGCAATGGGTGCATTCAAAGTATACGACCTCTCTGGGCTCGACGTGGGCTGGAGAGTGAGGAAGGAAGAAGGGTTGGTTCAGCCTGGTGGGGCATCTAGAATCCGACAAGGCCACAGGTACAGTCCTCTGGGAGACCTGCTGTGTGAGCAGGGAAGGTTTGGCCAAAAGACCGGCCGGGGATGGTACCAGTATGACAAACCCGGCAGTCGCGATGCCAGGCCTGACCCTTGGCTGCACGGCTTCCTGGAGGAGTACCGAGCCCGTCACGGCCTGGTGGCACGCCGCATCAGCAGCAATGAGGTGCTGGAGCGCTGCCTCTACGCCATGATCAACGAGGGCTTCCGCATCCTGGAGGATGGGATCGCAGCAGGGCCCGAAGACATCGATATCATCTATGTGTTCGGTTACGGCTGGCCCAGGCACCGCGGAGGCCCCATGTTCTACGCCAACATGGTGGGGCTGCAGATAGTCCAGGAGAGGCTGGAGCACTACGCCCAGGCCCACCCTGACGTGCCCACCCTGCAGCCCTGCAGCCTGCTCAGGAGGCTGGTGGCCAGCGGCTGCCCTCCCATCAACAAGTGGCGGGAAGTCATCAAGAAAGTCCACAGCCAGCTTTAAATCTCACACATTAACTGCCAGCTTTAAGTCTCACACACTTCAGCTTTAATCTCTCTTTAATAAAGAAGCCCTTAAACTGTGATTAACAGTAAATGGACTGCACTTAAATTGCACTTTTCAATAACGTTGATCCTTTACTTATAAAGAATTGTGAATATAGATGATATTGTTGGAGGCTTTGGTGCTTTCTGTGATCAGTAATCATAACATCTCTGACTGGGAGTTTCCAGCTTATTAAATACACCTTTATGTCATGCAATTCAATACAACACCAATGAAATCCTATCTATGCCAAGCTTCTAGAGGTCATGTTTGATCTGTATGAGAAATGTTGGTTAAACTTGCAATATATTGATTTTGTCTCCTGGGCTGCACGGTGGTGCCTGTGGTTAGCGCTGTTGCTTCACAGCTAGACGGTTCGGACAAAGTGGTTTGCATGTTCTCCCAGTGCATGCGTGGGTTCCCTCTGGGTACACCGTCGTCCTCCCACAGCCCAAAGACATGCTCGTTAGTTTCATTGGTGACTCTAAATTGCTCGTGGATCTGTGAGCGTGAAAGGTTGTCTGCCTCTATGCATCAGCCCTCTGATTGACAGGTGATCAGTCCAGGGTGTACCCCAATGACGGCTGGGATAGGCTCCAGCGTGATAAGATAAGCGGTAAAGACAATGGATGGATGGATTTTGTCTCCTTTATGTATGTAAAGGAGTCAGAATAATAGAAACACATGTCTATACAGTGCAACTAGTGTTACAGCAAAGTGAAACAACAAGCTTCAATACAAATGGATTTATTGCAGGGCTTTTGTTTTGGAATGAATGAGATTGTAAAGATTTATCTAAAAAATGTGTAGTACAATGATTTGAAAATGCTTTTTAACTAATAATATTATAAAATAATAAATCAGAATCAGAAATGATTTTTTAATATGAAAAAGAGATGTCACTAATTTTCCTACCTTAGTCTTCTTTGGTTGTTAATTACTCATGTGTGATATGTGTTGGTACATGTTATTTACTGTATGTACAATATGTAATTATAAAAGCTATACATATTCTACATTTATCATCTGGTGCCTTAATAAAGACATATGAACACTCATGCATTGATTTTTTTTGTTATTATACTCTGTGAAGACGGAACGCAGTATAAAGTTTGTTTGGCTTGTAGCTCTGACCTTTAGTACACTCAGCTGTCTGCATGTGGCATTTCATTATAATTGTGTCATCAGGCAGAAATTATTCTCTTCCCATCATCTGTGTGTGTGTGTGTGTGTGTGTGTGTGTGTGTCTGGTTTCCGGTTTCTGCTGACCCAGCTGCAGTGATGACAGAGGAGAACTGAGGGAGACACACAGCACTAAACTGCTTTTATATAAATCAATGGCTCACTCACTAAGAAACCTCACACCCAGCAGTGAGCAGATGTTGGGGACGCCCCCTAGCGGCTGAAGTAGTCACCAGACTGAGCAGCTGGATTATACAGTATGATGCTCCATTTTGTCTACAATAACACAATATCTGAAACTTTAATTGTGTATTAACAGTTAAATTCATGCCTCAGAATATGATGGGAGAAGTCATAGTTACAACTTTAAGGTTGTATAATTGGAAGATTTTCAGAAGCCAATTTGTTGATATTTTTGGTAAATTTGAGAATGTATCTGTGTCAAATTCAGACCCTGGTGTTTTGTAATTTTTATAGGCGCTGATGAAAGCCTTGCTGTTTGTTTGAAGTGCGCAGAACAGCTGGCTTTGTGTTTGTGGAGTGGGCTCCTCCCGTTGTGTGGTGAAGTTCAGATGCGCGCCGTTGTTCCGCACGCGCGTCACCAGCGCACAGAGGAGCTTCCCCGACGCGAGGGGAGGATGGAGAGCTGTGTGGATCACGACCATGGGAAGCTTTAAAAATAACACTCCACCTCGCTAATTGACGTTCTTCTACTTTTACAGGATATGTTTCCACCTTTTGTATGAGCAGTAACGCAGCTGCTCTGGATTCAGACATCCAGCACCGCCTTTCGTGTCTCATCTCTCCCAGTTGAAAAGCTTCCTGGGCTTCGTGGACCGTAAAACCTCCGCTCGGTCCCTGTCGGTTATGCTTTAGTATACTCGGACGAAGCTGTGTGTGGGTTTATTTTTTTATCCAGGAAATGTTGGCATGGCCGCTTCGGGAGCACAGAGGTGTCCGAAGAGTGAGAAGTTGGACGAGGCGCAGGCTTTGGCCAAGAGCTGCGCGGGGAGACCAGACTTCCTGCCTTGTGATGGACTCTCCATCTGCGCGACGCACAGCCACGGGAAGTGCTTCAAGCTGCACTGGTGCTGCCACTTGGGCTGGTGTCACTGTAAGTTTGTTTTACATGCTATTAAGCCCTCTGAATGACCAGAAGTAGCCACTGTGATATCAAAATATACTGCTAGTTATGTCCATGATGTGAATCTAGAGGCGTCGGGTCACTGTGTACGTGTACTGTGCATCGACTAAAAGGGATCCAATTTCGCAGATATTAACTCCATGTTGCTAAACTTTTACTGTGTATATAATTTGGCAAATAATAGGTTATATGTAAACGCTGGCGATCAAACTGCATATTTAATTTATTTAATTTATATAAAACTTCAAAAGTCTCGTTTGTATTCATTACAATAACATCGAGGTCAAACTCAGAGTCACATCCTCGATCAGAGTCACACCTTCAGATAGACGCCCTTGTATGAATAGTTAATGTTGGCGAGTCTAAACAATGGAGGCTGCAAAATTCAGAAGCAGTGGTTGATGTTTCAGGGCCGTGGTGTCACTGTTGCTGTTTTATGTAGAGCGTGTTCAAATTTTAATATGCAGCTCAAACTGACAGTAAACTGTAACAGGAGCCAAGTCCATGAAAATGTAGTGACTTAAATAGATTCCAGCGTGTAGCTTTAACATTTTAGCTTAAGACGATTATATATTCCAGTGTCTTCAAATTCACTTTTTATTTAACTCCAAGAAGGCCTTTGTTTACAGCATGTCCGGGCTTATGGATATCTGTACGTCCTTCAAAGAGCGTATACACGCTTAATAATCAAAAGAAATCCACCAAAGTAAAAGAAATTAATTCAATTAAATCGACCATTAACCTTCCGTTATTCCCCGTTCACAAAGATACTAGTGACATCACACACTTGAATCATCACTTTCATTTCTGCTTTAAGGATGAGTCTTGTGATATTCCTTGTGTTTCTCTTTGTCAACAAATACCACACAAAGTAAAGACCAAAACAAATTTTGGAAGGAATTTATCCTTCAATTAAGTACTGCCCATGTTGCCAAATCATGATATATTACACCTCATTTGCAGTGTAGCTTATTCCCACAATAATAACCCTCTAGGGCACAAGAGATGTAGAAATCCACAGCTGAAAATAGTCCCAAACAAATGCACTATACTTATTCCTGTTTGAATAATGTTTGCTGAAAACTACAGGACCCAGCTGTTTTAGGGAACCAAAATAAAACTATTTGTGATTAAAATATGAAGACTTATACATCATACGTAGGAGGTAATAGGTTTGTAGCTACAGATGATGTAGAGATGTCCAAATAGGTTGATCTTTTAATGACATTTGTTGGCAGGAAGATATTTAACAGTATCATTGGTACTATTCTGTAGGGCCACAAAGTAGGGCCGCAAAATCATCACATGCTGACGAAGTGAAGCAGTTACAGGCCAAACATCACCACAATACAACCAGCATCCTCTATTGACTGTTAAATTGACTGTATTGGTGAAAGAGCACGGAATAGCACTTCCACTCAATCACCAACAATTGTCTTGTCACTTTGAAAACCGTCACCGGCATTTCCACCAGCGCTGTACCTCGGACATTTCCTCTCCATCTGAACCTTTCACAATCTCACACTTCAGCACCAAACACCACGGAATCACAATAGCTGCGCCTGAACCTGCTGACAGGATGTCCGGCTGTTTGTGCCGCCCTGATTTATCCTGAAAATCCTGCGATCAGTGTAGAACACAATCAACCATCTCTCTCTGCACCAGTCAGCTGGAGCTTACAGTGTGCAACTGGAGAAGTCACATTGTAATCTTTGCCGTGTAATCATTGGATTTAGTTGCCTGCCTCGGTCCAGGGTGAGCCAGGCGATTTGAAATATCTGATGTGGCAGAAAAACGATGAATTCTTTCCAGTGTTTATTATGAGCCACATGAGGGATTTATGTTCCACAGAAAAGCCTGCTCACTGTTACATCATATGTAAACATTTAGACCTTTTTTTGCATTAAACTATTCATCACTCTGGCTCAAAAAAGTGCTGCACAATGGACACAGAGCCTCATTTTTCAATACAGGCCTGTTGTGGTAGAGAGGAAAACATCATTACGAGGCTTCTCACCTTCACATCTCTCTCCACTGTAATTCACGGGTTCCCCTCGTAGGACAGCTACGCACCACAGTGAGAATAAACCTGCTTAGACTGCTGAATCAGGCAGAACCAGGGCACCCAGTGAGGAAGGTATTGCAGCGTGCTTCTGCATGCAATCCCCGCCTGTTCTGCTTGGCTCAGACCCTTCTTCTTAAAGAGCGAAACATTGTTACGCCCTTATCTCGGCACGTTTTTATATTTGAACATGCCTTCCTCTGTCGCCTGGAGTACAAACTTGTTCTGGAGCTGATAATTGTGCATTCACCACAGGGAGCCTCGCTACACCGCCTTTTTAATTACATCTTTAATAGGTTTCCAGGCAAACAAACACAAAAGGTCAACGTGTAGTAAGACTTTGCTCAGCATTTTCAACACATTATTTCCATTATCTTACCTGTGGAGCAGTAGTGAGCGATTACCTGTGTCTTAATTCCCGGCTTCTCCTGTTTCCTACGTGCAGTTGCAAACCAAACAAATCCTGGTTTTCTTTCTTTGCAGTCTGCAGCAAGAAAATTATGTTGTTACTTTTATGGCCTTCCTGCAGTTTGCACATAGATGTAGCTTTGTTGCAGCCTTGCGATGAGAAAATGATGGAAACTGGAAATATACGTAGGTGGAAGCCGTGTTCCCAGCTGGTGACAACATCAGTCCAAGCCCCTCATTAGTGGTAATTAGCTGTATTTAGTGTCACCGCCAATATGTCATGTCTGATGAGAGCTTTTGCTCACAGCAACACTAGAACCACCTGGTCGGAAAATGTTTCTGCTCTCTTTATCCTCTACCAACTGATTACAATTACCAGGCAGAGCAATCACTCATTTACAAAGTCTCACAGACTAATGAGTCCCGAACAGTCTTGTCACTCGCTCGTACTCGGGACTTGCACTTCTCTTGTTAATAAAGGAAAGTGGGATCTTTCTGTCAGACTTCCTCGTCTCATCTGTCACACCACGCAGCTGTAGCGTGCGAGTATTTCTAAAGGGAAATATGGAGGCTTATTGGATAAAGCTCTGCCCCACATTGATTGATTTGGGGACCAATTCAAAATTGAGTGCGGTGCTGAATCATGAAAAGTTTCACCTTTTATTAAAAGATCAATACGTTGTCAGCACAGGCCTGAGGGGATGCTTTTTGATTGATTGTTCGTGTTTGGGAACCACAGTGCTTCCACCACTCTGACTGCAGGTCTCTGAATGATGGAAAAGTGGCACCAAAGTTTTTGTTATATTTGAAGGGATTGAGTCTTTTTTTGTCTGATTTAATATAATAATACATTCTCTGTTTCTGTTACTATCCCCTCATCACAGCTCAGCTAAGAACTGTCAGGGGAAAACAAAGAGGGAATTGTGTTTTAAAAGACTAACTTTATAAGATACCCACTTGATTTGGCTGCTGCAGCCTTATGTAAGCGTAGCTGAATTTCAGAACACATTTGCATGCAACAGGGTCACTATACCAACAATACAGTCCATGTAGCTTTTGTGTTGTTTAGTTAATTCAATTTCTGCTGCCTCACTGTACTGACAAACTAGATCCGTTGAATCCAGCTGGCTTATGTGTGGGAAGCAATGTTGTGAGCATTTGTGCGCAGGTTAGCCTGCATTGCACGACATCAACCATGCTACAACACTAGCATGTTAGCGCAGCTAGCGCTGTGACACGGTTTACAGATGCAACTTTGCTGAGCTCTTTCTGGCTTCTTTGAACTTCACACTAATGTGACCATAACTTTTGCTGAAGATACCGCAACACAGAAAATATGCGTGGTCTATACGCCTGTAGACATCGAGGCTGGCAATCAGGATTCACGTTTTAGCTACATGTGGAAGCCAACAGGCTGTAGCAGCTAGCCAAAAGCTAGCTTGAAGCGCAGTGTCCTCTGTAGCTCAGCTTTTGAGGCCTGCGTTGCCACGAAATAAGCATATCTACTTCAGAGGCTTCAGGCTAAACATATGGCTTTTTAAAATGCAGCAAACAGCTTAACTTGTATCCAAAATCTTAGCAAGTATGGTGTTGAATCTGAATGCTACCTCTCAGATAGTTTGGTGATTGTTGTGTAACTAGACTTGAAGTAATCTGAACCTATCCTTTGTGGCCTTTACATGAGTTACAGGAAAAACAGTCCAGAGGGTTACATTTTTTCACCCTGTCCAGACTAAACAGTGGATTTCAAACTGGCTGTAAGTCTTAAACAGCCTCTCCCTCTGGAGGCATAAAACAGGAAACAGGAAAGGAGTTTCCCATGACGCTGGGTCAGACCGTCCCCTTCACTGAAACCGGACACTTATGCTGTCACCCCGACTTGTGGCCTCTTTGTCGGACTGATTTAAGCACAAAGAGCAGCGGATGTGTGAGCAGACCATACTCACCGTCCAAATGGGTGCAGCAGCTGTTTTGACAAATGAGAACAATCTGCTAAAATAATTCTCTTTACTCACCTAGTTCAGCCGAGATGCTGCTTCGAACTGGTGTGGTGTGTAGCATCTAAAGAGGAAGATCTGCTCAGTCTGCACATAAAGCTGGCTTTGCTTCGAACATAAAAAAATCAAACTGAGGGGGTTGTTAATGACTCAGTCTCTTCTGAGGCTTTGATATAAGCCGATATTTAAATGACACAATCTGTGCGAGACAGTCGTGCCCATTCATCTGCATGTGGAGCTTGTTTGGTATAACCCTCCGTCTCAGAGTATTTCCCTCTGAGCCGCAGCGTGTGGAGTGACAGTGGAGCTGGAATTTGAGGGAGTGATGTCGAATCTGTGTGAGAGTCACTGAGAGACTGAAGGGCTACATGCTGCATTATTCAGAGAGACTATCTCCTGTATTAAAGCAGACTGTGCAGCCGTCAGCCAGCCACAGGCCCTGGAGAGAGCAGGGGGAAGACGTGCAAGATGGAGACAGGTGAGAGCAGAGGAGATGAAGCTTCTTATACCTCCTCTGCTATACCCCCTCCTCCTGAGAGAAATCCGGAAAACTTCCCGGAAAAGAGCTGTCAGCTCTCCTTGTGTCTAATTAACCTTTTGAACTCTTGGTTTTCCCAATAAATTAACATCTTTTGCCTGTATATAAAAGCCTCAATCTTCTCGTTCTTGTGGAAACATGAAGCTAACTGATTTCTGTACTGACTTAAATCATTGATCCCAAGTTATTTTCTTATATTTTGCGATCTTTGGACATGCATTTTTGTATTTGGTTGGAAAAAGTAGATGACAGATTCACCTCCACGGCTGTTACTTCCTCTTTTGATGTACCCAACAGGCTCATTTATACCCCCTTTACTGAAGTCCTACATCCCCCAGAATGCCTGTCATCAGTCTCCAGTGAACTTTCAGCTGTATTTAATTTTCCAAATTAAAGGAGTCATTCGCCCTCCTCAAAGTGCAACATACCCTGTGGCTGCATACCTTTTTGGTCCATCGAGGCTGCCGTCAGTGGAAACACTCTCTGTGTCTCCTCTGCAGCTGATTTCTCTCAGTGTGGTTGTAGGTGTAAAGTGGTGGGTCTGCAGAGAAGATCCTATTTTTGATTCAGAAGCCCTGACTCAAAACCGTTACATCCACCACTGCCGCTTCTTTTCATGCTGTCAACCATTAGAGCCGGGGCTTCTTCAGGAAGAAAAAAATTACAACGCAAAACAAAAAGAAGCACGTGAATGTCAGATCCGTGGCCCGTAGCTGTTTTGTTCTATTTTTGGTTAGATTTGCTCTTTAACCCTCGATAATAAAAGATAGGTTTGGGAGTTTCAACATTTTGCTCTCCTATTAAAAGACCAAATCCAACAGGGAGCGTTTTCTGTGCAGCCAGACCCTGATGTAGCTTTTCCCTTTACACACTAATATATCAGGTTTGTTATTACTGTAGTGTATTGTAATTATCTTTGATTCAATCACACACACACACATAAATGCTTAGCCCTTTAAATGGGTCTGAATCCACAGTAATTATGCACATATCCACAAATGCACCATTTCCTGTTGTTTAATCAACGTTAGCTGAAAACCACAGCGCCTGCTGCTCTAGGTCATGATTGAGCATTTTTTAACATGTGAACGATACATTTGTGACCTATTTTTGGTTGTCTTAATGGTTGTCTGGCTTAGAACCACAAGAGGAAGTCAGAAAGATGAAGAAAAATACTAAATTCTAAAGTTATAATAATATATTCTGTTCTGTTTTTGTCTTTTGAAAGAGACAACTCAAGAGACATTAATAAAGTTAGGAATGGGAAGTTGTTCTCAGTGTTGAGAATGTATTATTTGTCTTTGTGAGGACATGTAGTCATTGTTTGAAAATACACACACACACACACACACACACACACACACACACACAGAGCAGAGTGAAAGGGTGCAAAGGCAGCTTAACAACTGACAATGTCATGCGAGGGCTCAGCGCTGGGAAACCCAGCAGAGTACAGCTGAATATCAATAAAGCTGCATAGACAGCGTTCACTGGCTGTCAGATAGTGTTTGTACATTTCTTTGTGAACAGTCTGAACAGTAAAGAGACAGAGAAACCACGGTCTTGCATTAGCTCGTCTGTCCAGCTTTGTTAGTTTTGTGTCCATTGTGGAGTTAATTTATGTTGAAGGTTGTTGCTCCTCGTTACCACAAGTTTTTTCTCGTAGCAAAAATGTTCCTACATATTTAAAGTTAAAGGTCCCCTGTTGAATTATCTTGTTGACAAAGTTATGTCAACATTCATCATTACCCACCCAAAAGCATTTTGTGTATTCTCATGGCCTGACAGAGCTAAATGCATGTAGACACTTTCAAATATTTAAATCTTGCCTTGTTTACATCCATGCGTTAGCTAGCATGCTACTCTTAGCATAGATGTTAGCATGATACTGATGATGAACTCCACTTTAAATTTTCGTCCCCAATAATTGTTTTAATTACTGAATAATCATCCCATTATTGCCTCTGTTAATGTATTAATCATTTTGTATATGTAATGTCAAAAAACAATTTAAAAATACCACAATATCACAATGTCTCCTTTAAGATGTCGTTTTTTATCCACTGTCCAAAATCCAAAGATATTTATTGTAATGTGATGTCACAGAAAAGTTTTAAATCCTCATATTTAAGAAGTTAAAACACATAAATGTTGCATTTTCACTTGAAAAAATGTCAACGCCGTTTTAGCTTAGTGGTTATATCGGTGGTCCACATAGCCTACAGAGGCTACAGTCCTTAATGTCTGAGGACTTTAGACAATGCGGTTTGACTCCCACCCTCGGCCCCTTACCGCGTGTCATACCCGTCCCATAAAAGGTCAAAAAACATCTTTAAGGTGTGAATGTGAGTGTGAAAGGTTGTCTGTCTTTATGTGTCAGCCCTGTGATTGACTGGCGATCAGTCCAGGGTGTACCCCACCTCTTGCCTCATGACAGCTGGGCTCCAGCCCCCCTGCGACCCTGAACAGGATAAGCGGCATAAATAATGGATGGATGGATGTAAACCTAATTAATCAACTTATCATGCGCAGTTCCACCACTGTTATTATTGTTGTAAAAACATTATTTTTCCTCAGAGTATCTTAAAGAAAGCATAAACATTTTGTTTAGCTTAACATGTATAGATTCTCTTCTTCTCTGCTTTGCCTCGCTGTGAGATTAATCTCACACACTAAACACTGTCCTGTGGGGACGATGAAAACAGTGATACTTCCAACTTAATGCAAACTAAACTTCATTCTGCAGACACCTTGTAAATCCACAGTCACGCTGTAGCTCAGTGTGCAAGTCTGCTGAGAACAACCAGTGTTGGTGAAGTGTTAGCTCCATATGTCTGTCTGTTTTGTTGTCTGCGTATGCATCTGCCTGTCCCCTAGTATGGCTCTTGGTATTTGAAACTCCAGATGGATGCATGCAATCAGATGTAATGTGCTAAAAAACAAAATGTCAACACACTGCCTGCTACAGATTTAGCTCTCATTTGTTGCCGCTATCTTGTCTGCCTGAATGGGCTCGCCTCGGCCTGAACATGGACCATTGAGTTTCTCTCATTAAACAGAGGATGGTTTCTATTGCTCCTCTTTGTCTGTATCGACATTAGCTGCTGTTTTTCTGTGTTAGCAAAGTATACAGACATCAAGGTTCAGACACAGACGCTTTTCATTGCTTCACTCGGCTGAATGATGCAGTTTTGTCCTTTCACGAAGAGGTGAATACATGTGTTCAGAACTCGACTCTTCAGCTGATTTAGTTAAACTAAATCTAAATAAATATCTTTTTGCATTGCAGAAATGTCTCATCAGCATTACAAGCTCGCTTTGTCCATTCAGCGATGAAAACAAAGCCACTTTGAGCTAGTTTGAAGTTTTCAGAGTAACCTGGGGAAAGATTTTTGATTGAATGGCTCCCCCAGCCAGTGAAACAAAAGACAAGGACACAGAGCGAGAGGAAGTGATGCGTAGGCCTGTCATCTTCTGTAGTTTCTCTCTCTCCAGGGAGCCGGTTAAACACACAGCCGAGCAACGCTATTCAGGCAGCTCGGCTCCGAGTTGGAGGAAGTGGGCTGCAAACAATGAGTAACATTTGGGAGCAGTCATTTTGCACAATCACCACCAGCACATGAGATGCCAAAATGGGAGGCATAACTTACTTTGAAGGCGTTATAACATTTTTATGTGAACAGAAAATGTATGGCTTTTAGCTCAAAGAGGATTTATGTGGCACTACACTATATTACGCCAGCCTAATAATAAAAATGTGTTACAGATTTAAATCGGCACTGCATCTTGATTTCTGAGCTGTAAATGTTGTTTTACCGCCTCAATAATGTTTGCTTTTCATCAATTTCGAATTAAGCTTTGCATCAGTTTCTTCAAAGCTCTGCACGGCCTGAAATGTAAACCGTGTTACTCTCTGGCTGCAGCTCAGCCTGAGATGGTAGAAGTCAGGTATTTTTGCCTTTGGCAGCACAAAATGCTCTGTGGTGTGAAAATTGCAGCAGCCTCCAACACAGGGGAGATGAGAGGTTATCACAGACACGCTATTCTCCCGTGCCTTACGGTCCACTCATTGGCATCTCTGCGAAAACTGTCTGTGGTAGAAAATGACTGAAGCACATAATTAATATCACTACTTTTTTTTCTCTGCAAGCATGAGATGAGGGGCAAGTAGGTTTTATGGGAAAGGCTGACATTGGATTGTATACATGTATGTATATGCTTCAGAGTTTGTTCAATAAATGAGATTTATTTATATTAAAATGCATGTTTTGTACACACATTTGGTAGAGAAACACTAGTAGAGACAACGTGAGTTAGAGTGGGAATCACAGGGTAACTCACGATACGATACGTGATATGTGGCCCACGATAAAGATAATGATTCTTCAACACAGTGATTCTGCAATAATTGATATATTGCAAGACATCATATAACGATACATATTGATATCTGATTAACTGAAGAATATTAAATGCCCCTAAAAAGTGCAGGATTAATATATATATATATATATTTTGTGTGAGTTTCCCGCAATTTTAACACAAAATGAGTTGAAACACTGAATATGTTTTTGGTCTTTGAATCAAATTTACAGAACTATAGAACAACTGTAAAACAAATTAGGACTTGAATTAGGATTAGGATTTGAAAGTGGTTCTGTCTCTTAAAGGAGCAGTTCGCCCCTGGAAAAAGCCACTGTCAGTCAAAGCTGGTGTTCTCTCTAATCGATAGAAGCAATAATATTTGAAATTGGCGCCATAGCTGTGGAGAAAGTTGTACAAACATCTTGAGGTTTCACCCATTCTACATTCCTACAACACCCAGCGTGCATTACGCCCCTCCCTCTGAAAGGAACGGCCCAGCGAGAGACGCTGGAGTGAAATATTACTGTTTTCTTGTCAAGGACATTGATCGCTGCAGGCAATTGCTCAGAGCGGTACAGAATCTGAAATAGAATATACCAGTGGATCGTCTAAAAAACCTTCAGATCTGTAGTCTACATTTCCAACCTGATGATTTTGAACGAGACATCGGAGGCGGGCGTGCTAGATTGAGGAAGTGTAGTTTAGCAAGCTCCCTGGTCTCCTCCAGATGACGCGTTTTACGTAGTCTGGCGGAGGTTTTCCAGGGCCCGTTGGAGAAGCGGATAGCGTCCTCCAAAGGCACAGAGCAAATTGCATTTTTTTTCAGGCATAATGGCATTAGCTCGCCTTAATAGCATGATAGGACTGAGGTTGAGAATCGGCGAACTGGCCCTTTAACTTCTTTTCATTGCTGTTCGACATTATCCCACCGTCTTCTTTTATCCTGCTGTCAACTACTTCGGCCAATTAATTTCCGTTAATTCATGTCATAAGCGTCACCACGAGGAGTCTTTAAGTAGTGACGCGATGATTGTATTGCACAAGTCAGGACGACGATATATTGGCGTATTGATATTTTGTCCCACCTCTACAGCGTATTATATTTGTATGTGACTGTGTGTTTAACAGCAATCCTTTTCCACATGAATTATAATTTCAGAGTGCATATGCATGCTGCTTTTGGGATTCCTGCCAAACGCTTCCACATGGTGCCATATTTTATATTAATATATCATTTTATTTATTCAAACCTGCATTCGGGTTGTTTTTTTTTATGCTGTTTTGGCAGCAGAAACAAGCTGTAAATACAATGCTGACATATCACCCTTTTAGTCGACATGATGACTGATCTGAAAATAGTTGCATATTAAAATATCCTGCTGACATTGATACAATATTGTTGATTTTGTAGCGCACGTCTCTGGCAACCACATGCATATATAGTCCAACATTCATACTCCTTGTAGCTGTGTTGTGCTCGCTAACAACTCTAGAAATATCTGTATACTTGGCAGCTAAATGCTCCACTATGATCATCATCTCGTGCACACATTTGTCTGTGAGCTGAGTGAGTTCTCACAGGCTTATTTTCTGTTTTTTCTTCCTTTTTATTTTAGGCAAGTACGTGTACCAGCCCATGACCAATGTGTGCCAGCTGCCCAGCACAACGGTGCCTCCTGTAGAAACAGAGTACAGTAACACCATGGACCTGTCCGTCTCTCTGGCCGAGCGCTTCCTGAAACTCGCCCCCTGCTTCCAGTCGCCGCCTCACCTGGAGTCGCCCAAGTACTGCGTCATCGCCGATCTCTTTGTGGACGACTACATCGTCAAACGCATTAATGGAAAGATGTGCTACGTTCAACGCCCCCCGCCTCCTTTACCAGAACCACCTCACGCTCCTACCCCTCCCCCACCTGCTCCCCCTACACCTAAGAGGCCCCAGAATCCCACTGCTCAGCCTCGACAGCCAGTGAAGCAGGCACCGCCCACCCAACACACGCCTGCGCCCGTGCAGCCGGTCCAGCAGGTGTACAGTGAACACAAACACCCCTCACCTGTGGATAAGATCAAAGGCCCCAAAATGGACCACTGCTCGTCTCCGTCCAGCTCCGAGGACTCCGGCATCAACGCGCTGGGTCTGCACTACCTGGAGTCCTGCGAGGAGGAGAGCGAGGAGGAGGAGGACGAGGAGCTGAGCACGGACGGGAACTCCAGCCCCGGCAGCCTCTGGGAGCAGGACGACTGCTCTCTGCTCTCCCCTTCCAAGTCAATGATAGAGATCATCGAAAAGATCGAAACAACTGTGTAACTGACAACATGACACCAGCTGCGAAGGAGCGCGATCTACGGAGCAGCATGATCTTATTCCTGCAGGTGATCGAGGACTGTACGCCTGCACTCACACACAGCCTCTCCTCTGTCCACACCCCCTGCATGGAGTGAATTTCTACAACTTTTTAGAGGAGAAGGAGGAAGCACAGGAATAAAAAGCACATGCACAGTGGACCTTTTGAACATGGTAATTACACAGTGGCAAACCTAAAATACAAAAGGAATCTATCATAGACGCTCTAACGTCAGAGGAAAGTAAGGAAAAGTGAGACTTTTTCTCTTTCGGCATACATCGCTGGAGCTAAATTATGTATAAACAAGGGGGTATAAGTAGGTTTGGTGATGATAATAAGCAGTTAGGAGATGCCTAGCATTCTTCAGTCATCAATCTGGCATTCAGACTTTATTCTAATTCAACATTTAAGTGGCAGATAAAGCTTGTTATTTCTTGCTCTCTGGCCGGTGGCTCCACCCACACCTATTAGTAATTCTGACACTTCAGCGTAATAACGACAAGGCCAGCTACCTCTCAAGGGCCTCAAGCACATTAGCCTTTTACCCGTTAATTACTCAGCTCCGAGCGGCAGGGATGCACCTGCTTTCATCACATTAATATAAAAGATTCCAGGCCCACGGTTAGTCTGCACTTTACTCACACCAACACAAGCGCTAGGCAGGTAGGTAATTCAGTGTTCGACAATCAAGGATTACACAGAAGCACATTCCTATACTGTACCTGCCAGTGAGGACCAAGGCTTATAAAGCCTCTAACGCCATTTATCAGACTTTAACACATTGTTCTGACCAACTTTTCTGGTCACGACGCACTCAACTGCAGTGCTGTTCAAGGTTAAATGAGGCGTTAAGCAAAACACGACTGCTTTCGACCTCTATTAGCAGAAATTAAATAGCATGGACGCATCTCTGGCAGAGCTACAGTGACAAAAGTAGGAGTCACGTTGTCACAGCAGAAACTTAGGACACCTAGTGAAGGGGGAATATACCTAATATATATAGATATAAACTTATACAATAATAAAACTGCATTGTTATTTGCTTTTCGGGCTTGACGGTGAAATGTCTTGTGTTTCCAGCTGAAAGGGGAGTCGGGGGAAAGGTGTGCAGGTTAGGATAGATTAGTATGTCACAGTGATTTTGTGCAATGGGACAGAAAAATGTCACTTTATGCACCTTTAAGAGGAGATTACAGTTTGGATTAGGATGCTGAATAGGTGTTGTGATGTTGTGATGGACATGATGTTATAAGAAACGCACTCAAGTATCAAATTTGTGAGACAGCCCCTTATAAAGCCGGAGATGTACTTGCTTTTAAATTTGTGTGTGCATGATGGCCGCCACACGTGTTTTTGGAGCGTCGCGCCGAGCACATCCATACGAGATGCAGTATGCACATGATTGGTAGGGGCAGTGTAGAGGCAGAGGGGACGTGACGGGGTCAACACAGCAGCAGGGACTACAAGCTGATAGACCAAGTCCGCAATTATCCACATCTGTCATTGCCACTGCACAGCGACAAACATGCCTGTCAGAACAGGTGGCGAAAAAATAAGTTCCATTTTAGAAGTCGTGGAGAAACCTGCAAACTAAACGGAAACCAGTCCGAGACTGATGCGTCCATGCACGGGAGGAAAATGTCGGAGAGTGGGGACGGTAGTAACCTCCACGAGTGTCGCCATGTCTGTTGTTTACGTCCCGAACATTCGGTAGTTGCATACATCCTGAGCTCTCTGGTGTGCCCTCTAGAGGTATCCTCCAGTCACACGCATAGTGCAAAGCCAAGTGTGTGAACAATTACGTTCATGACGCAGCCGGTTGTGTACGCGAACCCAACGTTAAGCAGCAAGTATATCTCCGGCCTTAGTCAGATAGTAACCTAAAGATGGGCTGGGACTTTTATTTTGTATTTTTTATGTTTTAAAGAGTTATTTCCAGGAGAGATATCTGCAAAAATCACTCAAATACTCACAAATATGTATCGCAGCAACAATACACTAGATGCTAATAAAAAAAAATGTGCATGACTGCATTCATTTGCAGAAGTCCCTCATGTCGAAGACCAATTTAACAAATTGCTCAAAGGGCGGACAAATCGTGTCTCTGTTAATGAAATAAAAGGATTTTTGTTCAGGGATGGCCCTCGACGTTACACTGAACACAGTCCCTCTAAATGCAGTTTAAACCATGTCTTATGTTCTCATTATTGTTATATTATTTTCATATGAATAAATCTCAATGAAACAGATTTTCTTTCTCTCGTTTTTGTCGCCAACGGTTTGAAACGTGTGGGCATTTGTTTGCTGCAAAGAGAAAGTTGAGGCTTTCTTTTTGAAAAGCACTCAAACTTCCTCCTCCTGACACACAGATGACTAATGCTCTCAGGAGATTGGGTGGAATGGCAAAGTAGAGTGAGAGATAAACTCAAATTGAGTCATTACTTTTCACTGTTGCTGTTTGTCTCCCAAGTGAAACGTCTGGAGGGAGGTTCTTTGTTATTTCTCACAGTCACTTTGTGTAACCTTTGCTTTCTTGCAGTGAAAAATTAGGACTAAAATGAGAGAGGTTAGGTTTAAAGGCCTCTGAACTTGTGATTTTAATTGTAGTCCTGCAAGTCAAGAAATACAATACAGGAAGCAGACAGATGTCTCTCTCCAGAGTTTGTCTTGCATCTGATTTTATGAGAGACCCTGTAAGTACCTCCCTCACCTTGACTTCCAGCCCTCATTGATTCCCTCCTTTCTCTTGCATTGTGTCTATTGATTATTTGTACTCCACTAGCGCACAAAGAGAACCCAAGGCCACGCTGAAATGCTACTCAGTTTATATAAATGTACATTCATTGTTCTGCTCGGTCATGAAGAGGAGGAGTGTGCAGCTGACTGACGGAGAGCCTGGATGACAAAGCAGAGTGGGAGACGAGAGAGAGAGAAAAGTGGAGAAGACAAGAGAGGAGAATAAAAGGCGCAGAGAAAAAAAAAAAAGCGCGTGGAGGGAGTGAAGCGCGAGCAGAGGAAAGGAAGTGCAATTAAAAGGATGATGATGCAAGCACATGTAAAGTCTTTGGAAGGACTGCGTGTGTGCGTGCGGTTCAACATTTTGAAATAATTTCAGTTTTTCAAAAGCTTCAGACAGATCTCATGAAGAGATAGATTGCTGTAACTGTTAATCCCTCGCAGCAAAGTCATTCTATTGGCAGGCACCTTGAGCAGCGGAGAGCTCACACACACACACGCACACATACACACACACGTGGGAAGATACACACCAAATCAAAAAGCGCCCTTGTTCAAGGACTTCTTCACAAGCAGGGCTGGCACAGCACGAGTCACACGAGCTGAAGGGAGATGTTGTCTGTTGCACCTTTTGATGCGAGCACAAACACTTTACCTTCATTTCTTTTTATTTCTTACAATTGCATTTCCTCCCCAGAGGCCTCTTATTAGACGAACAGCACACAGATACTCTGAGGAGATTTTAAGTGACAAAATGAAAACACAAAGTACCAGCAGTGTCTCACCTGAGTGAGGATGAATCAAGTAAACGCGTTTTCTCTGATGGAATATTGTTATTCAATTGCTCTTCGTGTAATGCAGGTAGATGGAGTGGATGTGGACAGTGTACAATAGCTTATTGCAAATGCTTAATGTTTGTGTTTGCATGCTGCAGGATGACAACAATGATATAGATAAACAATATCATGGTGTCAAAATGATTTAAAATATTTGATTTTCTTCATCATTTCTCTTAAAAGATTTCAGTGTCAGTTGTAGCCACCAAAAGGGTAAATCACTTTGCAGGTAGAGGGTTATGTTATGTTTTCTTGCTAAGCCTCAGTTTGGACTCACCATGCACACAACCGTGTCACTAATACTATGAAATAGCCACTGTGATTTTGGAAAACTGTGCACGCAAATTGTGTTTGGTGAGTACTTGTCCTGAGCAGCCACAGAATATTCAGGAGAAGTAAAACAGAACAGTTTGTGTCTAAACTTGAATGTCTACGGAAGCCCTAAGTGGACATGCAAAGTTGCAAAAGCCCGAAACAAACATAAGCCGCTTTCCCACTGGTCAAAAAACTCACTAATACCTGCCTTTTTTGCTTAGTGGGAAAGGTTACAATCAACATTCTGACCCGGGTCAAATGACTCTGCAGTAGACCCGGGTTAATATTGCCTCGGCTCCGACTGGAACACAAATCTCCGCCCCCTTTCCGGCATGATGCTATGCTCTGTCGGTAACTTCTGCGACTCCTCATCATCTCAGCTACAAATTCCGCCCGTCCCCGTCTGAGCAGCGCTCGAACATCGTTCCAAATGTGTCGCCGCCGAGTTTGATAAACAGACTGAATGAGATACAATAAAGACCTAACCACCGTAACATCTTCACTATTTACTAACCCTGTCTCCAGCGCGTTTGTAACGTTAGACGGTGACGCAGCAGAAAAGAGACCAACAGGTGAATACTCCACTGGCAATGGGAAAAGCATCTATAAGCGGGTCTTCCCAGGTCTGAAAAACCTGCATCCTTTTCAATTTCAAGGGGAAAGGAGTAATAGAAATAGGCTTAACTTAGCTCATTAGTGTGGGCAATGGCAGCATGGCACGTCCTGGATGTACCCCCCCCACACACCTTTTCGAATTAGACAGAAGAGTGGCAGCTTTCGACAAGATTTTATTGCATGTCTTCAACAATATATCTGGGGAAGCTGGGAAAACCAGCTTTGTTATCTCGAGATAACAAGAAAAATAAGACGAAATCTCGCAAAACGCTGGTGCACCACACTGTCATTACATACTGTTGTAAGTCATGTTGTGCAGGCCTGAGGGTCAAGCCTTATTGATAATGTTAGTAGAGATCAGTAGAGTAGACACAGTTATAATGAAGCACATTTCTATAACATCAAATAAACATTATATAGCTGAATAAACAGCGGAAACAAACTTCTCAAGCAGAGTGCAATAAGACACTTTTCCCTCCTTACATTGGTATTAAACAAGCAAACCGGCAGTTAAGGAGTTAATATAATTTAAAATTCAACATCATGAAAATCCATATCAGCATCCTACAGGGGGCCTGCACCATATTGCAGGCAAACAGCTTCCTCATATAGCCGGCCTCTAATCCGAGACGTTCAGAGCCGAACTTCACAGCAGCACTCGATTTCAAAAGGGCCATTTATACGTCCAATTTACGGCATAATGTCCCGGTGATTGGCCTGATGCAGGCGGCCTGCAGGTAACAGGGGAAGCCACCGGCAGGCTACTGATAAACAATCAGACACATGACTTTGCCTTGGCAGAGCTCGATGGGTGATGGCTTTCTGATAAGCTCTATAAACGCCAGAGTGTCACCTGGAGTGCAGCTGTGCTCTCCCTGCCTGTAAAATATTCATTACTTTTTTTCCGTCACTGTCTGTCCTCGTCTCTGAAATGAATTTAGAGCACTTTTTGCTTTTAGACACAGAGCAAAAAGTCTCTCCCGGCAAACTCCAGACAACGGCTTCGAGCTTTAGTGCCAGTAGACGCGGCAGTGTTTGAGAGTATTCCCTTATGTTGCTTAAAGCTACTTGATGATTCATCCTTTTACTACTGATACGGAAATCCTGTGAGGGCTTCTTTTTTGGGGGGGGATTGCAGAACGACTCACATGGTACCTTAATGTGATTAGTTGGCTTTGTTGCTGTGGATTAGTCTGCATTAGATGATGATTCAGTAGTTTATGGAAACAGATGATGGATGATCACATGCACAATAAATTCGCAACACCTGAATGTTAAGATCAGGGGACTTTCCATGGTCACATTTAGACAATATTTCTCAGTTGAAATAAAGGTATTGTCTTCTTATCTCTCTGCACCTTTCAGGGTATAAATAGCGGTCATTAGCAGAACAACTGTGTGCACTGACGGAAAGTCTGAATCCATCTTAATCACATCAAAGAGTGCAAGGATGTTGGGGATGCCTATGCTGGCTTTCAACTTTAAAGCCAGCAAAGTCAATATGGCCGCCATCTCCAGTGTCTGCTTTTCAGTTTGATGAGTAACTCTTTTGTGCTTTTGATTTTATGGTATAAAATAAAAAAAGGGACTACTGTTACAAGTGTGCAGATTTGTCTGAAAACAAGATTAACGCACACGCTTGTTTTCTTCTCTCTTTTTGCAGCCGCACATGAAAGGAAGCAATCTATTTTGAAACTAGTACACATTTTGTTTGACATCAAAGGGGCCATGTTCTTGTCGTGCCGCTTTAGATATGGCACATTTTATTCAGATTTCGAACATGATGAAAAGGGAGTTATTTCCGTGCGAACTCAAAGCACCGTTGGAGAGACTGTGTCTACAATGCAAAGGTCGAAAAAGTTAAAACCACTTGAGGAAGGAGGGTCCAGTGAGGCTTACAGTCATTTGAACTCGCATACCGCAGCTTTAAATCACTTCAATTCAATGTCCTCAACCCTCATGCACGCGGAGAAACTCTACCTTCAGGAAATGATGGATTTAGAGACATTACACGTGACATTAAAAAGCTGTAATAAAGTCCATTTCCTCTCCGTCTGCACCAGTCGAGGGCTGATTAGTATCGCAGTCTACATTCCCATGATTGATGTCACTCTCTCAGTCCGCTCCCGCAACGCTGTGGACAGATGTGGCTCTCATCTGCGAGAGTATTTTATAAGGCTGCAGCTCAAAAAATTGCATTGTTCTCCTCTGTTTAATACTTTCTAAAGGGTGGCCCAAAATAGAGGGAGAGAACTAGGCCAGCGCTGGACCCAGATTGCTTCTAGCAGATATGACTGAAAAAATATGGGACGTAAGCTTTCTAAATCTAAATGCCTGCTGCCTGTCAACCATAAAAAACATTGGTTTCAGGGGAATTAATGCATTATGAGATCTTAGCCATTATTGCACCCCAGGAGGAGCTTTGTAGGTCCATTAATGTGAGTGTAGATCTCAAGAACACATCGTACTTTGACTCAAGTCTGAGCAGCAAAAATAAAAGGTTTTCAGACTTGCACAGGCCATTACTCAGAGTTTCTAAAATATCAGAGTGTGCGACAATCCATCTAACAGCGCACAATAAGTGGTTGTTCCCAGGTGATTGGCACCATTAGTGCACTTGAATCACTGCTCTAGGAGGCTATTCTTGGGCTTTTTCTTGTTTCATCTCAGCCGGAATAACTTAAAGGGGGGTATTATGCTAATTTGAAGTTTCATATTTTACTCTGTGTTACCTGTGGAGTAGGTTAGCATAATTTACAGTTAAAAAAAAGCTTCTCATACAGCCCTCTGCCTGAAACAACTCAGTCAGCTCTGTCCCTTTAAGAAACCCCACCCCTACAGGCCCCCTTTCTTCTGATTGGCTTTGTGACGTCACAAAGTGCAGCGTGTTGAAAAAACTGTGTGAAACCTGGCGTTCACAGCAGCCTGCAGACTGAGCTGAGAAGCCTGGGCATTACTCCAACGTACTTTTACCTACATTTGAAACTTCACCCACGTTTAGTCTGGACATCCAACATTGTAACATTATATATATGTCTTAAAATGTGAAACAGCATAATACCCCCTCTTTAAATAAATAGTTTCACATTTTTTAAGACTCCTATTTGTTTCCTTGGTGAAAATAAGATGATAAGATTGATCTTACTCTCACGTCTCTGCTAGCTGGATGTAGCTACAACCTGTTAGCTTAGCTAGGTGCAAAGACTGGAACGAGATGAATAAAGACTTCCCTTGTCTGTCTAATAAAATCTGCCGTCCAGCACTTTTTTTTATAAATTATTGATATACATAAATATGTCGGACTTGATACAAAAACAGTCATGTATAAAATGACATTTAGCTGTTGTATGTGGTGGATGATTTAATGCTAAACTAAGCTAAACAGCTACTGGCTGTAGCTTCTCCTCAGCGTACTGACATGAGATGTATTGGTGTTGTTAGCAGTGTACTTCAATCATGTCTCTTTGAGGCTATTCCTGTGCTTTTTCTCATTTTTCTCTGGATGGCTAAACTAACAGTACACCCACACCAACCTCTGAATTGCATCTAAATAGAGGACTTCACACCTACAGCACACAGAGAGAGTGTGTGGTGTAGGTGTAATAAAGGTTTCTTATGTTCTAGCCTTGAATCGTGCTCTTAGTAACACAGCATGACGAAAAAGTAGAATGTAATCCGCCTGCCTGAAACGCAGAATGTTTGAATATTTCAGTTCGAGTCACAAGAAATGTCCACAAACATTAGCTGCAGCTCAACACAATCTCCAAACAGTGAGACATGCTCGACAAAAACCAGGTGCACAAACCCAGCAGCCTTGCAGTAGGAAATAAGACGCACTAATTTGTGTTTGAAAAGAGGCCTGGCAGCATTTGTGTGCCAGCGAAGAAGAAGAAGAGGAGGAGGCGCGTCCAACAGACACGTCTGATTAAGCACTGAGTAAATGGACCTGCTGGCTGGACCACATTTGGACCAGCAGATGGTTTCCACACTGCGGGGTGGTATATGCTGTGATGCACTCTGCAGCGCTGCGGCCCCTCAAAAACCTCCTCAACTAGCAACACAGCGTGGCCCCCTGCCCCGGCCCCATTCTCATCGCCTCCGCTAACACCATTAGCATGTAAATGACAGCTGAGCCCCTTGGCTTCCCTGTGGGTGCTGATAGGCCGCACCAGACCTCCAGCTTCTCGGTGCGTTAATATCATTTTCTTCATTGTTGTGGGATTACGTGGGGGTGGGTGATGCGGAGGGGTCAGGTTGGCTTGATTCTTGGTATGAATATTAAAGGTTGTTGTGTTGTAGACATTCACACTTCTAAAGGCTAAAGAGGCAGCAGCCAAAGAGGAGCTGCTCCCTGTAGGACAATATTTCTGGGATGCGAAGGCTGTTTCTGCTCCAGAACGCCACACAGGAGAGCACTGTGACATTTATGGTCAGGAAACAACAGAGATACTATCATTTAATGTTACTGGGAGACAAACACTTAGAACAGAGATGTGAGCTCATACACAGATTCCTTTTGTTCTTGTCTCTCGCTTTTTTTCTCCCATATTCAAGTCCACGTGGGAGCTTAGACGCATATGCATTATTTGCATGGAATCTACAGGAAATTCTTAGATATGCATGTAAACAGCATCCACTTATGAAGGTTGCTCTTTCAGTGAGCGATCACTAACCACTTTGTTACATAACACTTTGGATAAAGTGCTTTTTCACAGCAGGAACGTTCCCAGGATATAGGAAGCTTTTAAAGGAACTCTATGCGTTTCAATAGCAGGAAGCACGGTCTGAATTTCTGGGGTAATCGATTTACCCCCTGAAAAGTCCCTGCTCGGGCGGGGGTAGTACTTTCCAAAGCTCCTGGATCTTTCAGGGCGGGGCCTGCAGTGCTGATCGTTTCTGATTAGTCGAAATACTCGCAGCGTTTTATTTCACCCGCCATGTTTAAAAGACTGCAGCTGCAGGCTCACTATCGTGCTTCGAGATTGTTTACCATCGTGCTTTGAGATGGAGTCAAGGCCTACGACAGATGGTTCGACGATGAGGCACAGGCCTTGCTGAGCATTTATGCGGAAGAGGACATCCAGCGGGAATCGTCATTGGCCTGATTTGCATAATGTTCCCGGGACTTTAGGCCGCTGTGGAAACGCAGGCGACAATGGGCCGAAGGAACCATTTAGTTCCTTGAAGAGAAGTTCCTGGATCTAAAAGTTCCTGGTACTTTAGGTAGAAAGTCCACACAGGTGAACTGTCCATAACAATCACAAGGATGTCTAATGTGAGCTTACTAAAAGTTTTCTTAGAGAAATAGTTTGACATTTTTGGAAATAAACTTTTGTTGTCGAGTGTTTGATGGGAGATTGATAACATTCTCTTGTCTGTGTGGTAAACACAAGACATCCTGCTATGTTAGCTTAGCTTAGAATGACTGTAAGCAAAGAGGAACAGCTAGCCCCGCACTGTCCAAAGGTAACAAAATCTAATTTACAGTATATATTCCTATAAAGCTCATTAGTTAAAATTTATATATTGTTAAATTTGTTAACAGAATGATAAAAATGCCAATTTGCAGTTTTCTTGCTATGCTAAGCTAACAACTAGGTGGATGTAGCTTCATGTTAATCGCACAGACAAACGTTCACTATGTTGCAGCCACATTAGCGCATTTGCTTTTTTATATAATCACTAATGGGGTCGCAAAACTTGACTCGTTCCCCTTTCTGTTTTACATAAACACCCAATACATAGTGCAGCTTTGTCAATGACAGGGTTTATGTTGTGTACATGTATAATTTTAGTCACAGTATCATGTTGTTCTGCATCCTGTAATTGTTGATTCCTCCGCCTTTGAGGCTGCAAGTATTTCTTCATTTCCCGCCCCATTTCCCCACTCTGTTTATCTACGTCCCCTCCTCATTTTTGAGCGTTGTGACTACAATTACAATAAATTCAATTAATTGCTAAATGTTAGGTTGGCTTTTTTAGCCAAGGGCTGCAATGGTCTCTTAACCAAAATAACAGGCATGGAGCTACTGGAGCATATGCAAACACAGGCAAACAGGCACAAAAAAACATAATGAAAATCACATCCGGCACTTAACCAGCCCCATCGAGAACAAACACTCACATACATATCAAGTAGGCAGAGCTGAGGGTATCCACGTAGCTATTTTTGTATTAAAGCCAACATCTGCATTAAAATATGTTTTACCTCATCTTACATCTTGAGTCATCTTCCTTTGATCAACCTCTCCTGTCCTGTCAGCTGATGCATCCTGACTGCGTTCACCCCACCGCCTGGTTTTCTGCATATGCAACACTCGCTGTGTTTATCGTCAGAAGATAAACAAACCTTGATTTGATGCGTGATGTGTTTTGGCTTCCTGATCAGGGTGTTTTTGCAGTCCTGGAGTTACAATTTTATCTTACCTGAGAGAACATTCACTGTACTTTTATTTGTGTGATGTCTGAAACTTTCAAGGTAACTTGTTTGGCGCTGTGCACACACACGCACACACACACACTGATGAATTAAATGCCTATTCCTTGCAATAAGCAGGAGAGCAGTGGGTTAAGGTAGCCTGTAGATACAGTGCCATAAGCTTTTCTCAGTGCCTCCTCTATCCTTCGCTGCTCTGAGCTTTCTATGGCTGCACTAAATAATTCAACAGACAGCAGTCATCTGTGAGGAAACCCAACAGACTCTCCTCGTGTCCCAGGAGCCCGAGAAGAGGCAGACGGGTAGCTGGGGCAACGCTGCCGGAAATAACATGGCAGAGAAATTTGGCTGCAGTGGCCTGAGCACATGGCTGGTATTTGGATCAGAGATTCCTGCTGAAAATGAAGCCGAGGATAGCAGCGAAATAGAGTCAAGGTTTTCCAAACAGATGTGCTGATGCCTGGCAGGAACAAAGGCCTCTTTCTCCGGATGGTGCAGGATCCCAGTGTAGAGGACGGCTTGCGTCTAAAGAGAGTTTTTTCAGAGCGGTGCGCCCAGCAAAGTCCAAACAAAAGAGGCTCAGTACTTGGATGCCTTTTGGCTTGCTGCCAGCGAACTGTACTTCCCCACACAGAGACGACTCTCCTCTGCTGAACGTGACAGTCCATCTTTCCTCATCCTCAGGCATGACCAATCAACCCTGAGAAGGGTGATGGATGATCTCTGAGTCCTTTCACTCATGCTCCCAGCCCCTCGCCATCTTTTGTGAACCACCTCTCGCTGTGAAAATTCATGTGCAGAGCTGTTTTTTCCTGCGCTTACCTGAGGAAACACTGCAGCACATATATTTGCTCTTTAAATTTAGGAAGCTTTTGATTCAATGTTCTTTTGCCCCGAGCCAAAACCCTCCAAGGTACAAGAACTGCGTGGCGCCCTGTGTATATACGCACGTCTGTAAAAGTTGAAGAAGTTTAACCTCTAGAAGTGTGTCTGTGACAAAGATAACAAGCACGCAAATCGCTTGAATTAATGTGTTCTAATTAGATGTTAATGCAAGATGACGGGACACAAAGTTTTACTCACCATCACACCTCCACGTGAACACACACACACAAACAGGCACGCAAAAAATGTTGGCAGTGTGTCATTTCAAACGCCAAGCCAGGAGACGTCTGGTGAGCGTCTGGGGCCTGCTGTCATCCTTCTCACTCCTGATAATCATCACTCATCATTCGGATCCGTCCTGTCAAACCAGCCGTCTGTATTTCCACCTCGCGCGGCTGCACGAATACATGATGCAAAAGTTGCTGTGGAGCAATAATGTAAAGCAGCAGATATTGACTCGGAATTGCCTCTGGCTGAAAAAAAGACACAAGATGAAGACTAAACTGTTTCCGTTGGAGCCTCTCGTATTTCCCCAGAATGCAGAGAGGGTTTTCTCATCCCTCTTTGTTTCCTCACAGGACCCACGACACAGCTGCTCTGGAGAGGAACCTGTCAGACAAGGCAAAGACAAACAATCCTGTTTTTATGTCTCTTTAATTAGTCCCCTTTAATTAAAACCACATTAAGTTACTCAACGCGCGCTGGTGTATTATATAATTTGCTCCATGCGAGACGGTTTTTTTTAAGCTCACAAATCTCATCATATTTCCCCGAGACAGCAGCTAGGCTATTTTTTCTTCTAAGATGTCAGGCTCATTCTGTTTTGTGGATGACATCATGCGTTGCCGCTCCTCATTGTTGAGAACAGACTCATGGGACTATTGTTAGGGGCTGCCTCATTTTCTCGCTGAAATCAAGTGAAGCCAGGACTTGGAAGCCAGACAGGAGTGTGAAACGTCTAAAACCTGGAAAATTTCACACCTAGGAGAAAAAAAGCACAGACGTCATTGTTTTTCTAGCATATAGGAAGCAAATGTATCTAATTTGGCAAGTGAGACATCTATTTTAGCGGCTGTTTAAGGGAATTAGACACTAACTTAGGCATCAAAAGTATCTAAAAGCTTGATTCCAAACCCAAATAGTGTTACACATTGTCTCGTGTTACATCATATGCTTCCTTTAGGATCAAAAGACAAGAGACTCAGAGAGGAACATTTCAGCCTCGCAGCAGGGACCTCTGTTGTTATTGTCAATAGTTCCGCTTGCATGGTGAAATTTGATGCAAGCTTTTTTCCCCCACACTTCATTACCAAATTTAATTACCCGGCTTCTTTAGCCGGAGCTTTCTTTGATTTATGCTCCAGTCTTTTCCATCATGGATCATTACAGATGTTGTATTAAACATCCGAGCATCTATCTGGCTTTCATTTACGTTCTCACTTGGGGCTTGTGAAAATAGGTGTTTAGACTCTGATCCGCAGACTCCGATTAGACTCCAGCTGTTTGTTTTCTTCCCGTCCTTTGCTTCCCACAAAGGAAAACTACTGAAGGAAACAAGTCTAATAGTGCAGAGCAGAGATTCTTAAAAAGGCGAGTGCAAGTGTCCCGTGTTTTTCAGCCATTGTCGTCTTGACATCAGTACATGTGTGGGTGTTTCCTCTTATACTGTATATACAATGTTTACAATCCTGTTGATCTAATGTAACAGGTCACAACATTTACTGTGTTATGTGACAATAAAACACTAGCTTGTAACATGTTATTCCTTATCAATTAATTTGGGTATTTTGTTTTTTTTTACAGTATTTGGTCATTGTTTTAGATATTATCATATTGTATACAAAATATGGATATGGCAATATATCGTTCTCCTGACTCAGCCCTCTAAATCAGTGGTTGTCATAGTGACCCCTGGGGGTCCGCGAACCATGACCTGGGGGTCCGCGAAATAATTATGATACATTTATAATAAATTATAAAATGCATTAAAAACTGCATGTCAACAGATGACGACCATTTACACCAATGAAACAAGCATATCCATTACTCCCACCCACGTTAGCTTTGGACCAATAGAACCTGACATGATTGTGACACATCGAGTCAACCTGTCATGAATCACTCAACTCACTCAGGTCAGAAAGAACCATTCCTGCGGCTGTCTAGCTGCTGTTAATTTTCTTCTAATCTTTTTGTTAAGATCAATCGCTTCAAAAGTATAAATGCTGTCGAGTCGAGTCCACAAGCAGTTTGAAACAAATGAACCTCTGTTTTGAAGTCTATTAAATTAAAGTAACATGATTCAACCTGAAATGTTTTTCTGTTTATCACTATGAAACAGGTCTGAAGGCCATTTTGTGTTAATCAGTTAATCAGATATCGTAATGTATCATTGTATGATTGACTTGCAACATGTCAAATATCGCAGAATGGCTGTATTGTGATATTGGCATTATCATGGGCCAAGTATCGCGCATCATATCGTGAGTTACCCTGTGATTCCCACCCATAGTATACACTGTGTTAATTGTAGAGAACTGCTGCCACATCATCAAAGTTTGGCAAGACACATGAGCGGTCACATGATCAGGCCGCTTGCAAAAGAGCCAACAGTTCAGCCAGATTATCAGATTATCTAAACCACTGTATCTGGAAGTAAATGAAAGTGAGCAAAATGCCCATAATGTTGGAAATAATCTGTTATTGCGAGGGGAAACAATGTCAGTACACAACTACAGTAAGTACAGTAGGTCAAGGTTGAAAAGTCTTAACCGACCGCAGAACCAAAAATAGCGCTTCCTTCAAAATAAACCACTGAAGATAATCCAGTCGGGACGTTTTCCAACATCTATCTATCCATTATCTATACAGCTTATCTTGTTCAGGGTCGCGGCGGGGCTGGAGCCTATCCCAGCTGTCATTGGGAGAGAGGCAGGGTACACTCTGGACTTATCACCAGTCAATCACAGGGCTGACACATAGAGACAGACGCTCACAGGCAATTTCGATGAACCAATGAACCTAACGAGCATGTCTTTGGACTGTGGGAGGAAGCCGGAGTACCCGGACAGAACCCACACACGCACGAGGACAACATACAAACTCAGAAAGGCCCCCTACAGCGTTACTGTCGCGTTACCGCCGCAGCAATCCTGTCAAATTAATGTAAACACCACTGTACGTCCGAACCAGGATTTAAACGTTCTAGCTGTGAGGCGACAGCGCTAACCACTGCACCACCCTGAAGCCCCTCGTTTTCAACAAATAAGAGGTATAAATAAATTTGTAGGAGATACGGTAGCTTAAAAAAAGTTTCCCCATCTATGAGGTGATAATTGTGAAGCAATATTTCCTGCCCTGCCTGATTTGTTTTTTAATGATGATCTCAGGTATTAACTCTGTAAGTATGATGTAAAAACAGAATGAAAACAAAGGCCGACACCAGGAAAACGCAATGCCAGCTGTTCTTTAATAACTGTAAGTAAAAACTTTGAATGTGCAACTCAAACTTCTGTTGCCGCACATTCAATAATTGGGATTGGGAAGCGTCAGCGCTAACTGTTTGATGTCCCCATAATTCTGTTTTAAAGATGCCGAGCGCTGTCACAGCTACAGCTTGCATGCTGCAGCCTTCCTAATTCCTCTCTTGGGGAGTTGTAAATTGGCATGTCATTATAGCTTAGGTGTCAGGACAGGAGTTCCTCGCTCTTGCTGTAGGGGATCCAGGTGCAAAAGGCGACACACAAAAGGCAAACTGGAGCTGTCCTTGGGCTGAGGAATGACTTTTTTTTTTTTTTGCTGAAGCTGTGCACCCTGTCTCTTTGAAAGTTGCAGGTGACTAATCTTCACTTGTCAAACAGACAGGTTGACTTTTTTTTTTCTTAACTGACACTTTGAAGGTCTCAGCTCATTCCCCTGACTCTTTTCCTGCAGAGTTCAGATGTTGCTGATTCATCCTGTCCCCTGTAGAGAAAATAACTACAGTATGATACTTGCACTTTAAAAGCATGGTTCTGCCTGAAGGAAAAGAGTCTCTGAGTCATGGCTTAGTCAAAGTCTTTGAAGGATATCATTAGCTGCTGCTGCAAATGCCAGGTGAAAATTGATGTAGTGAGAAAAGACAGGGGTAGTTGTTGCGCCAGTGTTATGCACTTTGATGAAGCTGTGCAAACACTGAAGTATACGCTTCTGTATGTTGCTGCAAAATGATCAGATTATCACAAGTGACTTCTGTACATTTAGCTCTGTCGCTGCGATGCAAAAAAGTCATGCACTTGAGTTTACCCCACTGACCTCTTCACCTCGTAACTTTCTGTCATTAAATCTCCAAATAGCACAAACACAGCTGACACTTTGGGGTGAAAGAGGAAGGTGCGCGGGGAAGAACAGTAAAATGTAGATGAATTGGCATCAGAACTAAAGGCAGGGAGAGACATCAGGTCCCCACACGCCCCGGCCCCCTCAGCTGGCTTTGTTCCTGCATCTCCTTTGCAACAATTCAAAAGCAGCTTGCACAAATTAGACCCATGGGACGGGAGAACAGACCAGCGTGCAGCAAACTACTGTCACTCAGGCAGCCTTCTGCTGAGGAGAGAGAGAGGAAGGGGGACACTGGATACGCACTGTGCCCAAGTATACGAATTGGCCACGCGGGACCAGATGTTCCTCTACAGTGTAGCATCTTCTCACTAATAAATACTCTTGGCATTGCATGACAGCATACACTGTATGTTCACCTTCAGCCCGTTGTCTTTGCTTCCAACTTTATTCATTTCAAGGTTTGGTGGTCTTATCTGGTGGGGAACAGAGGAGGAATTTATTGGAATAGAATAGCTGCTTTGTTTTCTGCTCCTTGCTCCCATGAAAAGTGATACTATTACTTTCAGCGTTGTGATTTGCACGCACACCTGGTGCACACGGTGGCAAGAAGGGACAAAAAAAGACATTTAGAAAGACAGAGAGACAAACACGCCTCACCATGGGAGAACCTTGGCAGCCGTCTTAACTTTTTGTAGGCTGCAGGTGTTGTGTTCGCGACCGTGATCGAGTTAGGAGCGCCGCACATCAGCGCAAGCCTGGCAGGAGAAGCTGGCAGGTGTTTTCAGTGGAGAGATGCACTGGCAAGCGAGAGGGTGTCGTATGTGGAGTGTATGGGAGAAACAGAACAAACCCTGATTCTGTCAAAGCCAGCCGTGTGATATTTATCATGGTTAGATCCGCTGAACTCATGCAAACCAAATTCTGCAGAAAAAGCTGCACAGAGCACCACGGGACTGTGTGCTTAAGTGTGCGCGTGTGTGTGCTTCTGTATGTCACTGCTTAAATTGGATTCTCCACACTTGTTAGTTACACATTGTATTTCATCCAATAAAAGGAATTAAACATACTCGAGTTATAAAGCCGAACATTATGGACCTGAAAGTACATGAATCGTCAAAATAAAAAACAGTCCTTTAAGGGGGTTTTGACATTTTTACTGCACAATTAGGTGCAAATGAAAAGAGCAGATAAAGATAAAAGTAAATCGAGTTTTTGCAATTGTAAAACACAGTAGACAAATTAAACACCAAATTAGAGACATATAAAATACCAATTTAAACAACAAGGACCTTGATATTTGGCTCTTTGAGAGATAAAGGATTTCAATAGGTTGCAGGGGGAACATTATTTTCTTTCTTTTCACTGCCATTGTCAAGGATGGCATGCAGTTAGTAATGGCAGCCAATTACAGAGGCTTTTCATCCAGGACTCAGCATCAAACAGTTTGAGTGTCAGCTTTTGTTGCCAGAGGCAGACAGGCAGGCCGGCCGGCTTGGGGAGAGGCTGATGCACAGCAGCACTTTCTCCTGTCTCCAAAGGTCCACTCCTTTGTGATAAACGGCCTTCAGAGTGATTGGTCGAGCCTCGCAGCAATAATGACCTCTTACAGGTGAAAGAGGCGAGGGCACCGTAGCGAAAAGACACAGAAGCTTTTTCAATGGGGCAAACCAGCTCCATCAACGGTGGAGCTAAAAGTAAACATGTGCTGCTCTGACGCCGAACAGGCGCGAGGGTTTGTTGATTCAAGAGGTCCTTACTTAACCCTACCTGTTTGTCAGTCTGCTGTATCACCCTGTTGCCACCCGAGGGACGTTCATAAGCACTGTAGCTGGCCACCACCTGGGATCTGACAGATAGAACAGATGCATCAGAGAAATGAAAAAGCCCTCATCTCTTAGACGCGTACACAAAGCATGCACACACAGACAGAGCACAGACCTGAACGCAGCAAGGGACAAACGTTCCTGCCTGGGAGGGGGTATATTTAGAGTCTTGCGTAATGTGCTTTTAACACAACACAGAGTGGATGAATTTTTAATGCCAGGCAAGAGAGAGGGCGGGGAGAGAAAAAAAAATGAATAAAGTTAAGTATTTAATCTGTGCTGTTGCTTAGGGGGGAGAGACAGAAATCTGAGAGCAGCCCATAACATCAGGCGTGGCACACAGGGTAGCCGCAGATTCACTAGCTATGGATGAATGGGCCTGCAAGAGAGGGGATTGAAAAGCAGGGGAGAGAGCAAGCGAGGGAGGGTGAGAAGGGGAATATTGGGAGATATTTAAGGCAAGGGAGTGAGGAGGGAAGAGTTTGCATGAATGAGCGAGCAGGAATAACAACGAGCCATGTCGACGCTGTGCTGGGTAACCTGAGGGAAACATGGCAGTGCACAGCATCACCGCCTCTCTGGCAAAGCCCTTTCATGTACACTGTGAATGTTTACAATGCAAACACATTTTCAGACATGCCTACCCCACTTTTCAGACTAGGAGACTACAGATCATGATAATTGAAATTGAGCTATTTTCCTCTTGTGTATAAAATTCATTAGGCAGTTTCCATTGTAGGAAAAGCTGCAATGATTAAAAAGCAAAAGAGTTTGAGACACAGTAGCAGAGACTGGCGGGTGTCACTTTTTCCAACATAACAAAGAGGCCAAGGAAGGAGACATTTTTGTGACTGTGGCATATCAGAAAGGGCAGCGACAAGGTGCTACACTGTGCATTTCCCTCCCCCAAGGTGGGGTAAATCAGATCTATTGCTTTAATTTTATGTTGGCCAATAATTGGCCGAGAAGAAACAGTTACTTCTTCCCTGGAGTATGTATACAGGAGGCTCCCTTGAGTAGGGATGCTCACTGGCGAGCGTCTGTTGGCCGGGCCTTGATTCATGGACCCAGGAAGCAGAGCTAATAGGATTGGTAGCGCTGTACTAAAAAGACATAGTACAGCCCACCTCTACATATAGCACTGGGTCTGGGACCAAAATCCTCAAGAGGGGCTGTTCAGAAATTGCGCCGGATGGGATTTATAGGCCGGATGTTGGGAAACCCAAAGCCCCCTGGCTGAGTGCTGGAGTTCTCCCAGGAGAACAAGAAAGTAGCCTCTATGCGACTATGAGTTGCTGAGAGAAAGGCTTTGGCAATGCATAAATCTAGAGGGGGGCCTTCCCAAAACCAAACCTGATGGTGCGTGTTGTTTTAGTCTTCTTCGTACTCATGGACTAGCTGTAACAAACATCATGCTTGATCAAAGGATGATTCATTAATGTACTAGAACACCTTCGTTCAATGATCGACTTTGTGTTCCAAATATCAGATCTGGGTGAAGAGAGGGGTATAGCTGCCTAATCACCATCTGGTAGTGAGTTGGATCAGATGGTGGGGGAGGCTGCCTGACAGACCTGATAACCCAAACATGTAGTGAGGGCAAACTGGGAACATCTGGCTGAGGCCTCCGACTCTGGAAGGATTGTGCATGTATCAGTGGGGATCTTCGGGACATGAGATCTGAGTGGGCCCTTTTCAAAGCCTCTTTTGTGTAGACGGTTGTTTTAAATTGTGGTCAGAAGGTTGTCTGTGCTTGCCTTGATGGAAACCTTAGAACCCTTTGATGGACAGCTGTGGAGCTCCATCAGGGTTGTCCCTTGTCACTGATTGCATCTCTGCTCTATGCAGATGATGTGGTGACCTCCAGGAGGTACTTGGTTGAAGCGTTGGAGAAAAGACCCAGCACTTCTAAGTCTGAGGCTATGGTGGATGCCTCACTCTGGTTTGGAAGTGAGTTGCTGCCCCAATTGAAAAAATCAAAGTATGTTGTTCAAAAAAATGAAGAATGAGAGGGACTGTCAGATTTGTGCGGCATCAGCAGCAATGTGGACACTGAACCAAACTGTTGTGGTGAAGAGGGAGCTGAGCTGGAAGGCTAAAGTCCCATCTACGTTCCAGTGCTCCCCAGTCTTGGTCATAAGCTTCAAGTGACCAAAGGAATGAGATTGTGAAAATACAAGCAGCTGAAATGAGTCCCCTCTATAGGGGGGCTGGGCTCAGGCATCTGGAAGGAGTACAGAGCAGATTAGCTGCTCATTCACATCAAAAGGAGCCTGTTTAGGTGATTGAGGCATCTGATCAAAATGCCTCTTTTGGAGGTTTTCTCCGCACGTCCAATTGCTAGGGGAAGCCGAGATAGAGTCAGAACAAACTGGAAAGATAACATATCTCACTCGGAACACCTTTGGAGCCACCAGAAGCAGTTGAAGTAGCTTGCTGGGACGAGGAACAGGCTAACTTGCTTAGCCTGCTGCATCTGCAACTAGGCCCCGAATAAGAGGCAGAAAACGGATAGAGTACGGTAAATAGAAAATTATTTTCACCGTTGAATCTAGATGTCCACCACTGTCAGCTAGACAGCAAATTCTCTAAGTGGGTTTGTATACAACTTAAAAGAGATTAAAGCTCCTACATGAACGTGCACTGTCTCCTCACTTCTGGTGAAGTCAACGAGGAAGTGTTGGGGAGGGAAGTGCAGCACATCGTTGTCATCAATACCTCTATCCAACTACTCGTTTTCTATGCCAATTTTGTGTATTTAATGGCCTAGTTCGTTTAACACTGCAAAAATGCTTTTAAAATAAATTACCTAACCTAGCGTTAATGTAAAGGCTGGTATAATTAGATATTATATTGTCAATCATAATACATCATCATGTCAACAACTCCAACAAATGGACCAAAACCAGAAATGTTCATCTTTTTGAGACTACTTTCTGACTCAGTCCGCAGCCCATCTCTTAATGGAACATTTTGGAAACAGCTCTTTATTTTAATTGTGTAAAATGACTGAGCTTCTTCTTAAAATAAACAGGAATAAATTGGGTTTTTGTTGGGGACTTTTTTCAGCTACAGCTTGATAAACATCTCTAGTGAGAACAGCAGCAGGATGTATATGAATGAGGATGTATGTGGAATTTTGTCTCTAGTGGCTTGCTATACTTCTGCCAAAGTCAACCAAAAAAAAAAGAAGTGCCTTAATTACCTTTAAGAAACGTGTTACCTGCAATTACAGGCATCAAAAACTCACCAAATTACTTGTTATGCAGTACAGCCTACAGGAACAGAGCGCTCAATTACACAATAGCATCGCAGCAGAAGCAACAACAACTCATCAGGGCTAAGATGCATGACATATAGTATTTCATGTTGTGAAACAGAGACCAAAATAGACCGAAATGTCATGTTTAAATTAGCAACGGTTTCCCCTGCTGCTGGCTTTAAAATAAATATAAGAAAGAGGGGAAAAAAACGTGCATGAAATGTCTTGATATGTCTTTGAAACACCTTGGCTTGGCAAATCCCACTGGGAGCTTCGTCACCTATTGTATGACTCACTGCATGTTTTTTCTCTCAGCGTTAGTGCTTTCTTCACCAGAATAACACCTGAGAGAGAACAAGACGACTGAAGACATACAACAAAAGCTATTTGGAATTTCCCAGTGTTTGCCAGTCAGTGTCACAGAAATTTATGTGAAATAGCTTCTGTAGTTGCTATGAGCCCGGAGTCTTTAGTGCTTATCGCTGCTGTGAAAGACAGATGGGTGATCGAGGACTGACTTTCTATCTTCTCATATGGCTTTACTGTATAGGGGAATCATTAGCGGCAGAGGATTGAAAGCGATCAGGATCACTGATCAGTACATGTATAGGCTCACTGCTGCTAATCCTGCACGTACACTGAAATCTCTCAAAAGGGAGAACTACAATGACATAACAGTGAGTGATAGACGGATTACATCACCGGTGCTGGTGACAAGGCAATAACCTCGGCGCAGGCAGCGGCGATCAAAGGCAAGAGGTCAAACGAAGAGCCAAACATTCAATAGCAGTCATTCAGATTGACTCTGAAAGCACCGTAGTTACCCTGCTTTCACCTTTTAATTCACTCCCTGTCAGAAAGGCAGATTTTCTCTCTCAATAGCCGTATTTATCTGCAAATCCACAGCTTAAAAAACATCCTTTTAAACTGTTTTCAGCAGTGCAAAATGGGTCTTCCACTTTTGATCATCTTAGAAAATCACACAGAGGGTTGACATTTAAATGATGGTTAGTTTGGTGTCCAAATAATGGTTTCATTGAACATTTAACTGTGTGTATAAAATAAACTGATAGAAATTGAAGTTATAAAACTGCACCAAAAATGGAAATAAAACATCTTTAATTCCATGGTCACTTAATGAACTAAATCTGCCAGTGAAGGTCATGTAATATGATCAAAATATGATCCAAGTGTTTCTTTATTGACGATGTGTTCGGACTGTTTTTCTCAACTCTTTCTCTCACTTACTAGGAAGAACAAGTGAATGTATCACGTGAAGCAAATTTCACATATTTATCACATGCGTAACACCACCTCACTGTTGCATTCAGGCACATTTGGTTTACAGACATACCATTTGTTGTTTTTTGGGCCTTTCATGCCTCTATTTATAGAGAAGGCAGTGAATAGTGTCGGAAATATTGGAAGACGGAGTGGGGATGACACATGGCAAAAGGCCCAATGTGGGAGTCGAACCTGAGGCCGCCGCATCAAGGACTGCAGCCTCTGTATTTTGGTTATTGATTTAACCACTGAGCTAAACTAACGTCCAAGACATTTGTTGATAAACAACAGGATTTGGCACACGTAATTTTGCATTTTTGCAAGCAACTTGTTTTTTTGACATTTCACATCCTTTTTTTGTAAGACATTAAATGTACAATGTAGTGCTCGCTGTCTAATGGAATACTGTGAGAAATACATGCCAAACACTGATAAAACCGAATAAACCAAGGAAAAATGTTACATTCATCTGTGACTTTGGATGGGTATCAGTAGGTTTCTATCAATACCGACACTTATCGATACGCTTATTTATACAACTCTCTATTTTGGTGCAGAAAATAAAGACATGTCTTTATTAGGGTGTCTGATAATGTGTGTCTGATGGCTGTCATGGCTACTTTAGATTCACACTTAGGCGAGGCTATCAGTAACTAGCATACGAAACCAGCTGGACTCCACTTTAGTGAAGGGAAGTAACAAGGACGACAGCTCTATAACATTCTGCTGTTTGTTTCTGTGTCATTTTCCCTCGTTTAGCGATGGAGAATGGCTTTTATCTTGGGTGTCTGACTTCTGCTAACATTATCAGAGATGTGGACTTTAGAATGGTGACTTGGACTCGAGTCGACTTGAGTCACTGTTTTGATGACTTGCAACTCGACTTGACAAAAAATAAATGACTTGAGACTCGACTTGGACTTGCAAGTTAATGACTTGAGACTTGACTTGACTTGAGGCATGATGACTCGGATGACTTGAGAGTGTTCATAAGTTTGAATGTTCGCTGTTAAATATAAAATGATAGAATTCAAGTTTCTGTCTATCAAGTATGTATGCAGTGCAAACGACTCAAAAAGCTCCCCGGTATGTGATTGTCATGATTGGAGGACTGGCTGTCAATCAAACTCCTTGCTATGGCAACATGCAACATCAACAGAAGCCTCATCAGTCATTCTCGTTACTACTCAATACGGTCTTAGACCAGACCATCATCATGGCTGTGTCTGTGCCAAGATAAAACAGATACAATTCATTGTCATATATTTTGAACAGGTTATATAAATTGGCCGATAATATCATTATTTGACGGGCTACCAATACCTCGTTTTTTCTCTTTATAAAGACCGGATACTACAGGTAAGAGTGCTGGATCTTGCGTGGGAAAAAAGTGACTTGACTTGGGACTTGACTCAACATAACTTGTGACTTGATTTGACTCAACATAACTTGTGACTTGACTTGACTCAACATAACTTGTGACTTGACTTGACTCAACATAACTTGTGACTTGACTTGACTTGACTTGCGACTTACTTGGGACTTGAGCAAAGATAACTTGGTCACAACACTGAACATTACCCACTGCAGATGAAGCTGGGGCTGATGCTTGCACATAACTTGGGGACGGATGCCAGCTGGGTTAGAATGAAACGATTGAATGAAAGCGACATTCAAGAAGACGGAATGTTAGCGTTCAATACCGACAGAGAGATTATCGGTACTTTCAGTACTGACCAATCACATACAGGTGCCAACAAATACCGGTTCTCTCGCTTCCCATCTGTGACTTAGTTCTCTATCTTTAGAAGGCTACACCTTTTATTATCTATATCAAAAAACCTGATTAGCTAGGGCTAAGATACTAAAGAAGATGGGAAAGGAGCCCATTATCATTTAAAAATAAAAATATGTTCTGCTCCACCAACCGACATATTAAATTTAGAATGATTTATAACCGACAAATGCTGTAAATAGTCCTCACATGTGGGAGGCTGGAAATGGATCATGTTTTGCATTTATCCTTGATAAATAAATAACATGATGATTGTCAATCAAGATGAAATTCATGTTGATTGACGATCATTGCCCTACTCTTTAGGAATGTAATAAAAAATGGAGTCACTGTATAGTTTTGTTTATTCCTAGAAAAGAAGTTGAACCATCTCGCTCTGGCTCTTTCTATGCAGCTGCAGAGTGGCAGCAGAATCCAAAAGCATCAAACATGTTTGTGTACACACTCAGGGGGCATCTCTTCATGCTGACTTTGCTGATAGCAGAAATAAATTTAGAGGCCCATCAGTCAGAGATGTAGGAGTGATCTTTCTTCCTCCACGGTTTCACACTGAGGCTATAAACTGATCTCCGTCACAGGGGGAACAAAGCAGTATTGCCAGACAGTACATTTGCAGCTGCAGCATACAGGAGCAGGATTATAGCCACAGTGGAGCTTTCCATTTGGATATTTTACTGTCTGTACTCCAAACACAAGCTCAAGATGTGCTGGTGTGATTTCCTGTTGGGGTTCGAATCAGTGTGGTGCTTTTTAAGACGGAGAACAAGAGAGGAGGTGCAGGCACGTGTGAAAAGAAGAACCTGGTATGTGGAAACAACTTACAACCATCAATCAATACATCCAGTAGTCATCCTGTGCAGCTCAGTCTGGTGCTACATTTTGGTGTCACATGGTAAAATTGACCTACGACATTGATTAGAGGAAAAATCAAAGTCACCCTCACTCAACTTTGTCCCTTTCCCTCTCCCACAGGCAAGTCGTGACTGACGGAGCCCAGAGGTGTGAGAGCTGCCATCCAGGGCTCATCTGGCCCATGACGTGCCCGGGGCGGTGACTGTCACCAGCAGAGCAGACCTCCTGCTCCCGGCTGTGGTTTCCGTTGAGCCGAGTCCGGCTAATGAGGACGTTATCAGATCAGTGTCTTCAGCCTGACACAAGCTTAGCTGCAAGCAAAACTGATTCGACCTTTTCCCACCTGCTCTCAAGATGAACGACCAGGAGCTTCACACAATTTAGTCACAGGAGGGAGGGAGCTGTGGATATTGCATATTATTCCCAAGAAGAAAATAACTTCAGAGATGAATAAGAGAAGGAACGTGATTTATGTGACTCGGTTCAATTTAAGAAGTCTGTGGGTTATTGTGCTCATTTTAGTTGACTAACGGCTGGATTATAAAGAGATCACAAATTAAAAAGATGAATCATTCTAAAAAGAATTCTGCTTTTCTTTCTATCTAGTATTTTCACAGTTATTCACAGAAAGGTGGCACTTTTTAAAGTCCACGTTGGCTTGGAAAAATAGCTCAGAAAAAACTATTAAAGGACCTTAAATCGAGATGACCTACCGTTTCAAGGTCAAATGGTAAATGAAAGGCACGTATGTAGCACATTTTCAGGCTTTCGACAAGTCCTTGCGCTTTACAGTACATGCTACATTCATCATTAACACACACATTCATAGACTGATGCAAGATGCCAACCCACTTTACTCAAGCCTACAGCTATATAAAGTGATGTTTGAGCTAATGGTAAGACATTACGCACACTTTCTCCCAATGAAAATGGCAAAAGAAAAGTTTAAAGACATGTGAATGCACTTATTTGTTTTCAGGTCGTGAGTCAGGTGACAAAAGCCAGGGGGAGGCCTTCTTCAATCCGAAGGTTGGTGGTTTGATCCCAAGCTCCCCCAGACTTCATGTTGAAGTGTCCTTGAGCCCCAACACACATTCACACACTGGTGGCATAGCCAACGCTCCATGTAGTGAAAGAAATGGTCAAAAACATGGGTGCAGATTGGCCCACAGGGAATCACTGACAGCCCCCTGTAACAGCAGCAAGTCGTTGACACCCCACCACACTGGCAATCGGTCGTTTTTTTGCTCCCTGTTGCAGCAGCAGCTGTCCCTCAGAGCTCCCCGAGCAAAGCTACCATAGCGCAAACAGCAAATAAACTAGCTATCATTAACTAATAGCCTGATAGTCCACGGAAGCTCTGGCTACTAGTTCCACTGGCAGGGCTAGCTATTATTAGCTCCAAAGAGGAGTGCTGTGAATCTGCACTCGATTGCTCTTCCTCTTCAACCGGTCGTGTGTCTCAGAAAACTGAAATTGAATTTCAACCACTGAATTTGGAGTGTGTAAACTGAATTTTCAGATCATCTGAATTCAACACATTCTGCCCATAGTCGGGCACTTTACGTAGCGGCTATGTACGCAGTCCATTTAAATAAACCCAGCTGCGAGTAAGGTTAGCTCAGCGTTAGCAAAAGAGGGCTACTAACAGTTACAAAATCCCCCAACCAGCGCCTCTGAAGATCACACATTAAACCTCATCAAGTTACTTTCCAGAAGTGTAATGACCCATTTAATGTGTTGATGTCCTCCATGCATTAAGTTGATCACATTTACCATTTTAGTTTAATGTGTTAGCATGCTAACGTTTGCTAATTAGCACTAAAAACAATCCTGAGGCTGGTGGAAATGTTTATGGTTTTTACTCCTTAACCAACACAACTTTAAGACAACTTAAAATGTTTTATCTGACTGTAGCACTTGAGGAGAAGTAACAGGACCAATAAAGCTCTTACAATATATCCCACGAGGTACATTTCATTGGTAATCTATTTAGAACTTAATTCCATGGCAATGGATGCAATAATTGGCTGTTTTTCACTTCAGCAAAGTGGTGAATCGGCCAACCAGCAGGCAGACATTGCGGGCCTAAAACCATCCGACTGAATAAATAAAAGGTTCAAATAAGTCATTTTAGAGACAGCAGGGATTTGTCAGACCTGCACATTCGTGACCTCTTACTCTTATTAAAACATGTAAATATGATGGGGTGTGAGGTGATTAAACAAGTGCTGCTGTTATTTTAAAAAATGCTCTCAATCAGTGACAGAGCCACTTAGGCACTGCCCTCTATACGCCTCTGTGGTTATGGGTAATTGGTGCGTTTGTATGTCTGGCGCTGAATGAAAAACTGCAGTGGAGAAAAACAGCAGCCAGGTATCACGTTGTCAGACACCCATCTTCACACAACACTTTCAGGCTGAAAACAGTGCTGTGGCTGCCTTAAGAAGTCCCTGGACTTTAAGGGGGTGCAAACCAAGCGTAAAAAATAGCTGCGATTGCTGTGTATGCACTGCTGAACATGTGCTTGGCAGGGCAAAGCTACACCGTTTGAGGTCTGAGCTACAGCAGCCAGCCATCTGTTTTACTTTAAGTCCTGAGACGACAGCAAACATCTCCCAGTGATTTAGATCACGAGGAAATAAATAGCATCATTTTCTGTTGCAGAGCAAAACCCTTTGCAGTGAAACACAAACATCGACCTCCAGCTCTGCAGCCAGAGAAGCATCATGATTCCACCCGAGAGACCCGGGAGCAAATACGCTTTGTTTACTGTTTTGCACATAATACATCAACATAATTATCACTACTATGATGGAAGAGAGGTGTCTATAAGCTGAAACCAATTTTAACTTTTAATTGTCATCTCCAAAACGCAGCCATTCTATCATTTTGAAAGCCTTATGTGGGCCATTAGTATGCACAATGAGGTGCACTTCATCTGCGCACACAGGGAGCAAATTAATTTCAAGCACTGGAGCTGTAGTGGTGTTGTGTAATGGTGGACAATGAGGGTAGGTGTTGTTTATCAGCTGTTTGGTGCACAGTCAGCGAGGCATAGTAGAGCTGTCAGCATCACTAAACATCCTACTTATGTCTTTATTTGGCCAGAGCTACAACATACTATCCTTCATACAGCACATCCATTCTAAAAATGGCATCTTTGGCAGTGACATCACAGAGCACCTATATGCTGGAAGCATGTAAGAAAGGAACCTCAGAAATGACAGCTTAATGTCCTCGGTGATAGCTAATTTGGTCGTGTGGGAGGGAGAGGGAGCTGCCAGAGTGTTTATTTCCCTCAGAAAAATCAACATATCTGATCTCGGGTGGGAGGGAGAGTCGTTTTTTCCAGAGTGAATTTTTCTTCCTCGAAGAGACAAACAGCTGTTAGAGGCTGCACAAGATCGCTGCCGCCTATTTTCGCAGGATGCCGTTCTAAATTGAGATTAGTCACAGAGGTCATGCCGCTACTAAATGCACGCTTTTGACAGCTTCTTGCAGGCAACTTAATGAACCAAGCAGCAGCCTTGGATGAATGTGCCAGAGACAAAGACACAGACAGAAATGTGGAGAAACACTGAGCTGGGAAACAGCAGGTCCAACAACAATAAAGCTTGCCTTGAAAATCGGGTCTATTCTTTTCGAAATTTGCTACACGTTTACGCTACCCCCATTCGCATGCCAAGTACAACAGAATATATGTTTCTCTGCAGTTCTTTGTATGGAGGATGTTGAAGAAAATGCAATGCAAGTCAATGGGCACGATATTTTAAGAGAGCCCTCATATTCTAAAATAGCTTGAATTAATTGAATCAACTGGCTGAAAACAGAAATTATTCATCGCAGTGCAATTATTCAGTCTGAATATTATAGAATATAGAATAGACCGATCAGCCACTGACAGGTCGTGTGAATAACATCGGTTATCTCATCACACGAGTCAGTGGGTGGATATGTCAGGCAGCAACTGAACATTTTGCACTCAAAGTTTGTGTGTTGGAAGCTTGAAAAACAGGCAAGCGTAAAGATGTGAGCGACTTTGACAAGGCCCGAATTGAGATGGCGACTGGGTCACAGCATCCCCCAAACTGCAGCTCTTGTGGGGTGTTCCCGGTCTGCAGGGGTCAGTACCTTCCAAAAGTGGTCCAAGGAAGGAAAACCGGGCACAGGGTCATGGGCGGCCAAGGCTCACTGATGCATGTGGCGAGCGAAGGCTGGCCCGTGTGGGCCGATCCAACAGAAGAGCTCAAATTGCTAAAAAAAAGTTAATGCTGGTTCTGACAGAAAGGGATCAAAGGTGAGTATGGGAATGACCGGTCAGGGTGCCCATGCTGACCCCTGGCCTCCAAATTCCCCAGATCTCAATACAATCAAGCATCTGTTGGATGTGCTGGACGTTAAAGTCTGATCCATGGAGACCCCACCTTGAACTTACAGGACTTAAAGGATCTGCTGCGTCTTGGTGCCAGATACCTCAGCACACCTTCAGAGGTCTGGTGGAGTCCATGCCTCGATGGCTCAGGGCTGTTTTGGTGGCAAAAGGAGGACCTACACAATATTAGGCAGGTGGTCATAATGTGCTGGTTGGTGTATATATATTTTAAGTTTTATTTCCACTGTGAGGGATTTTAAATGGTTCTCTAACTAGTCAATGTATTTATGAGTTGGTTGTAAGTAAGAAAATATTTTGTCTTTGGTGGAAAATGCAGAGAAATTGAAATCTACTCATGAGTACAAACAGCATAAATTCCGGTGCAATTCTTCAAGGTTTCAATTATTGCAATTTCATCATTGTAATATCATAGCAGCAGCCTTATGATGAGCTCGTCCCCGCGCCCAGAGGTAATAAAAAGATGAACAGCAACATTATTGTACTTGTTTGAATCACGCTGAGTCCCCTGACAGTCTGAGTGGCTGTCACATTTATCAACACCTCGCACAAAGCCCAGTGCTGTTGCTGCCTCAGGTGGGAGTAAGTGGCCATATAAAAAAAGAGAGAGCCTAAGGGACGCTGTGAAAGACACAACAACAGGAAGTGGCCAACAGAGCTGAGAAAACGCTTCTCTTTAAGCAGGAAAAAGGATTCATGTTTGGATTTGAGTCACTACATCACAAACACTAAGTGCGAGGATGTGATTGATAGGTGTAGGAGGGCATGGATTTGATACTGAATACCTGGTACCTTGAAAGCTGCACTACTCAAAATGTTTACATAAACTGTGGGTGAAATGATTCATGTTATGGAAAATGGGTCGCTTGTGGTGACGAAGCCAAATAGAATTGTCATCAGCCCACCAGCTCCCCCTCTATTCTGTGGAGCACTTTAATGTCCGACAGCTATTTGTTGTGGTTCATCTGCGTCTCTGCTCTCATCAGGGTCATTTCAAGGAGCAGCAACAACCTGTGAAGAGCTACTGTATGCTTTCTACCCTTCATCAAGTGACAGGAAAAAAAGTTGCAAGAGAACATAGCAGAGGCAGTTTTTTCATCAGGAGTTGGTGGAGACCAAAACAGGAGCTAAAAGAAGAAAGAAACTAAATGATAAACATGCTAGGGTGAGTTAATAAGTAACTCTTTACTATCAGGATTACAACATGAGCTGTGTCTCAATTCAGGGCTGCATCCTTCAAAGGACGCGGTCTACGGAAGATTGTGTTACCTCATTCGGCGATAGATGACATTCAAATCTTCTAGATTATTACTTTAACAGCCATCTTGTTTAAATTGGCGCGTAATAAACATCGATATATGTTGGGCCGTGAATGGTGCACCTGATGGATCCTTCGTGGCCAGGGAAAAGGAGGACGCCTTCAAAATGGCGGCTTCGACGCGCCGCTGTGATGCGATCGGCCTTCAAACACGTCTGATTTGGGACACAGCTATAGATTTTATAACGTGATCATTTGCAAATGTTGCATTTATAGCTTGTAGGGCTGCTCCCAAGGTGCCAAAAATGTACTTCATACAGGTTTTAAAAAAAAATACAGACTGCTCTTTCAGAACTCATTGTGCTTGAAAGTAAATCCTTTATTTCTTTAATTCTCCCCAAGCACCTTCAATTTTATATTCATTGCCCAAAACTGATGAAAGTAAAAGATAATCACCTCTGTGGCTGTTCTGTCACAGTTGTTAGATCACTGGTTCAAACCTCCTCACCTCCACACTGAAAAAAGGCTAAAGACACAAAGGTGAAGGTGATAAGAACAGTGTCTGATTCACCATGCCTCTGTCTCTATCAGCCGATGGTGCGCTGGATCACTGCCTTTAGATTGGCTGCTATCTTCTCATCTGTGGTCTGTCCCTGGCCATCCACAGCTGCCTCTCAGGCAGTGAAGGTATTACAGGTAGCACTGATCTCTAAACAGCCAGGCTGTGGCATCTCAGTGACAGAAATGGAGATAATAAGTAGGCGCACACCGCTATTCTACTAACAAACAAGACAATAATATCCAGAATGCACTGGGGTCTAATGACAGCAAAAACCTTCAGCTTCTGCCTTGTTGTTAAGAAAGGTGTGAAAATTATATCAATGCTGCAAGGCCTGCTAAATACAGAATACTAATTGGCAGGAAGCCAAGTAACAAGTTTAATTAATGTCAACATATATGTCAGATGGAGATATGCACACGCCCTACCACCCACACGCACACCAATTAGTCACAGTGCACTTCCTGATGGATAAACGACATTAAGAGTCGTGGCGTCCTCTCAGCAGGAGGGGGTGAACCTACAGGTCGTCTCTTTTAAATGCCCGAAGCTGTGCAGGAGAGTCTCTTCCTTAACCCTCATCAAAACCATGATTACACCGGGTGGCCTCATTACTTAGCCTCTCACTGTCGACGAGGATTTACATTATCTCTGATTTTCTGATGAATAATTAACAGAAATGTGGCTCGCACTACTTTTTCCCCTTTTTCACTCTGGATGAAAATTACTTTCAGACTGAGTGCCATGATGAGGGTGTTTTATCAATCAGTCAAATCATTTGTGTAGATAAAGACCATATTTTTCCAAAGGACTGACGGTGGAGATGCCTTCAAGTGCTTTCAGAACATACACACATCGTATCGGTAGAGATATCTGACTTATAAAAGTACCAAATATATCATTTCATACATAATAAAGATATGTAAAATTTTGACTGTTTGTGGGAGACAATTCATCTTCAAATCAGGGCAACTTAAACATCCAAACTCAGCTCATCTGCAGATACCGAGCACCAATTTGATACCTGGTATATAAATTGTAGCACTTAAAATTGAGTTTGTAGTCCACCACGACTTGTAACTGATAATATCAGTTACATCAGTGCTGATACTGGTCCACAAATATCACCAACTAGCACATATTGCTCTGTCAGTAACAGCAGATGTATTTGAAGGTTTTGACTTTAAAGCAATAGTTTGACACTTTCCGAAATAAGTTGGAGGATTGATAAAATTCTCATGTCTGTACACTAAATACAAAGTTACAGCTAGCAGCTGGATAGCATAGCTTAGCATAAAAACAGGGCAAACAGCTAGCCTGCCAGCACCAAAGACTGTATAAAAAGATGGACGACATGACAGCTCCCTAAAAGTTAAGCCAAAACATTTTTTATCGCCCCCTGCTGCAGTATAGGTCATAAAGCCCGCCTTCTCCATGTTAACAGATGGGACATGATACACGTCAAATACATTTTTCTCAAACATGGTTTCTGTCATTATAGTTAGTTCTTATCATGCTGATTTACGTCCAAGTGTTCATTTTTCTGACAAGTTTATTTTAAATTAGTTATTTGATGCTGTAAAAATGATGATTGATAGCTCTGTTGACAAATGCGGCTCCTGCAGCCGATCTGTTCCTGATTAGCAGAGTAGAGGAAGAATGGAGAGAGGTGAAGTAACTAACACAATCACTACAGTCATTGAAGTTTCCATACCTGTGAACGTCTGCTTCAGACCAACACAAAGAAGCTGTTCTGCTGTTAAACACGCCGACGTGCCGGATCTTTGCTGTTTTTTTTCGGTAATTTAAGTGTGTGTTTTTGTTAGTGGCTACTGCGGCTCCACCCGCCGATCTCTACTGAGCAGCTCTGGCTCCAAATGACGTCGCCAGTGCAAGATGGCAGTGCCTGTCACCGGGGCTATGATGGAGACGCATCGTCCATCTATATAAACAGCCAGCTCACTAATTAACACATTCGATCTCATACAAAAACTGAAAAATGCCAAAAAACGGCAAGTTGTGGTTTTACAGGGGATTATTAGTCGACTATTTCTGGACAGTTCCCAATAACTTCTCAGAGTTACAGAAGAGGCTGGTATGAATCATCTCATCTAACTTGTATACGCAGGTTTCCAAAATCCAACTTTTTAGACCACCAGAGTGTTAACAGGCTTGGTTAAAATTTCAGCAGGTTCTTGAATAACGTTCTTGAATAACAACACCTACGCTTCTAACCTTAGAAACAGCAGAATCAGAAGGTTCTTTTTTTATTTTCTATGACTGTGATGGTGTATGAATTATAAAACCCAGGACAAGAGTACATGGACAACAGCAGCCTTGCCCCTGGACAACAGAGTCAACATGTTTTGAATAGTAACTATGTCGGCATCATGTGAGGTTGACTGAGTGCAAGTCCGCATGAAAACACGCTGCACCCCGGAGCCAAAGTGAACAAAGCTGCTATGCAGAAAGAAAGGCAAAGCTTCTCCTAACAAGAATGACTTTTAGCTTTCAAAATGTCACTGCCCACATTGACGTAGAATTTATTCAGACCGCACTAAAATATGCTTTCTTATCCGGGCACATTGAGGAGCGCCTGAGAACATCCGAAGGTATTTCTCCAAGGCTGTAATAATAAGGTTAGGGCCTCTTGGAGCACTTTTTAATTACTTAGTCATGGCCAGAGTCCTGCAGGAAGCGCTTTACCTCGCTCCCAAACTTCCCCGCAGAGGCAGCAAGGTCAAACTCTTAAAGAAATTAACAGACTTAAAACAGCAAAATCAAATAGTCCCTACAGGTACTTCTCTTAATTAGCAAAGTTTGACTTAATGGGTCCAACTTTGAAAGAGTTAATAAGGACGGAGAGCAGGGGTAAACATGAGAGATAAATTAAAATGACACCGGCTAATCCTGCGCACCTTAAACTCATTGTCACAAGGTGTTACAGCATCCTCCTGAGTCTGATATTGTTGCTAAATGTCATGGTAACAACCTTGCCGAGCAGGGTGCCGGCTCCCTCTGACACAGCCTCCTTCCTGACTTTCATCATTAAACTGCACACATGGGCGAGAGGCTTTGAACAGCCTGCTACTATTGAGCGCTCTTGAAAGGAAGGCTCTTTTCATTTAGTGGTCTACTGAAGATGATTTGCATTCATGGGTTTTAATTGTGCCGTGTGATGTTCAACAGGCGAAGCTCGCTCCTCTCATCTGCATCAGTGATTGATGGTGGATGATTTTCCCTTGAACTCTCCGGGCTGTAGAGTTCAGAGCGCTAAGGACGGGGGCGATGGTAAGGGCGGAGGAGGGGAGGGAGGAAGTAAAGGGAGGCAGGAAGCAGGGTGGGCTCGAGGAGGACGAGCTCTTTAGTCAGCCCATATTCACGGATAATCAGACAATCAGCCAGAGATGCCTTTTGAAAAGGCTTGATTGTAGTTCTCCATCATAGTAACTAGTCATCCAGCAATCTTCGTAATGGGGCTTCAGGCACATCACGCCATGAGCCCAAAACAGATACATTTCCATTAAATTCCTGGTGAAGCAGCACTTTGAGAGCATCTTGTATCATATAATATACGTTCTGTTACAGCGGGACAGAAGCAAAGCACACAGATTGCTGTTACATGAGGGGAAATTGTTCAGGAAAGAAAAGCAATTACATAAAGCGTAGGAATGCCGTCTCCTAGAAATTGCATTTATACAATAATTTGCAACATCAACACATAAATTAGAAATGTGTTTAAGGCGCCCTGTGGTCTCTTTAACCACTTGTATAGCTTGGTTAGATAAACCGATTTTTATCAATTAATTAGACTTTAAGATTTCGGGCAGTGTTTTAAAATGTTAATGGATTTTATGTTTTAACTTTGCAGAACTCTCTGAACTACTGTAGCTCATGTTAATGCAAGAGTTTTCTTCAGACGCAGCTAAAAGTAGATCAATTCTCCCAAATGAGAACGGGGGACCCCTGGGAAACACCAGAGATATGGTGCCATTAGAAAGTGGCACCAGCAGGACTATAATTCATAGTACACGCAAGAACCGCCCTTGCATTATCAGATTGCACTACAATATCCACATGTAGCAACTACAGCGCAATAAAAGTAAAATGCTCTCGCCTCCTTTCAATATGCTGAAGGTTTGATACTAAGGCTGCGCTGCTTGTTAAAACCCTGAATGTTCTGCCTCAAGGCCCCTAAGATTGTCTAACATGGGCATCCTGGCCGTCCCTCGGTCTGAACAAAAACTTAAGAGGTAAATGGACTTTAATATTCATAGTCTTCGATCAGATCAGACTCCCCCCGGAACCAAAGGCTGCTGGTACACTGAATTTTGATTTTCTGTTTTGTTTGTGTCTCACTTACATGATTAAGGAAAGATCCTGGTTTTGGTTTAATACTAAGAAAGTTTACAATGGCTTGGAGCATGAGACAGAACGTGTAGATGTAAGATCTTATAGATAGATAGGTAGATAGATAGATAGATAGATAGATAGATAGATGTAATTATCGCCTCGGCTCCGATCGGCATTGATGGGAACACAAAACCTGCTAATCTCCGCCCCCTCTCCAGCGCGATGCTTTGCTCCGTCAGTAACTTCTGCGACTCCTCGTCATCTCAACTACAAATTCCGCCCGTCTACGTCCGAGCAGCACTCGAACATCGTTCCAAAGTTTGTGACGTCAGATGGTGACGCAGCAGAAAAGAGACCGACAGGAGTTCTAAGCGGGTCTTCCCGGGTCTGAAAAACCTGCGTCAACACGCTAAATTTAGGAGGGAAAGAGGTATTAATCAGCTACCCCTGATTTTGTCATAACTCAACCCTGTTCATAAACTCCCTCGATTCCCCTGCTCCTTTGCCAAACTGTCTTTGCTCTAACTTGTGGGGTCAACACTTTCCAGCAATTTTCTATGTCGTCTCCATGGATATGACTTCTTGGTTTTCATGATTTGTTTGCTGTTTTCAGACTCACTTCCTGTGTACAAAAGCCTGCTTTGCCAGAAATCCCATGTGTGTCCTGTTGCTATCTCTGCGTTTCAGTCTGAGATGTACCCAGTACGGTAAAAATGATATGTGACTTTTCAAACAAATATATCACACTTTATGTCAAGACGTCTTTTAACAAATTCATCTTACTGACTTGAGTCTTTGTGTGTTATCTGGCTGTGCTGTCTTTTCTCTGTACTAAAAGGCACACAATGAAGCACCACACGGCGGCAGGCTGGCATTTGTGCTTAAGATTAGCAGCACCTGTCAGGCAGCTTGTTCACCTTAAGTATAAACGGCTTAAGAGAAGTATCAAGCTTTATGAGCTAATTCAGAAAGAATCTACAGTCAGACAGCTCTTATTACAAGCCCCCTTCTCACCCGTCTCTTTGAAGGTGAATAGCAGAGCAATGAGGGATCTTAAATGCATATTTCACACACCAATTCCTCTATTTTAGGATGTCACCATTCAGACTATGATGCATTGAGAGTGTTAACATTATGGAGCGGAGGGTACCTTTCAGCTCCGAGGCAAAGAAGCTTAGCTCGGCCTACAGACGCAAGTGTGCCGCTAACACTATTTGGGGATGAAAGCATAGCCAGCAGAAGGAAAGTGAATGTGACAATCAATTCCAATTCACTTTACACACGAGGCTAATTCAATCAACCTTCATTTTCCGCATATAACCCCCCTTAAATGGCAGCCGGCACGCTGTGAGTGTGAATAGAGCCTCTCTGTTGTGAGGTAAACAAAAAAAGCCGACTGCATCGCTATTCCAGCAAATAAAAAAATAATAATGGCATCACAAAGATTGTTTAGCTGCATGTTTGTTTGGTTGAGAGGATGCATTTTCAGGGAATACATTGTTATAGATGCTGTGGGGATTTAGTTACACCAATGTTATTAAAATGAAAGCTTTCCCTTTGCTGATTAAGGCAAGCATCGGAGCATCGTTGAGGGAAAGGCAAAACAGATAGAGCCCTCGGTGACAGTCCATCCTCTGGTAGTGTGAGTCAGGCACATCATCTTTACTGCATTCAATCTTTGAATAATGCATGCTAGCTAGCTGCATGCATCAGCAGCAGATGCACAAGCCTCTTTGGCATTTCTTCTCCTCAGAGCCAGACTCGAGGCACCCCATCTGCACCCATCAACACTGAATAAAGCAGCCAGCAGCGGCAGGAGCTCTAGCATCACAAGTTCAGCCCCCGAATAGCCCTCTTGCATAAACTGAACACCGGCCTCCGAACGCTTCTGTTTTTGGAATATCTTGTCAGCGGTACTTGTCATGAAAGGAGAGAGATTTCTCCTACTTCTGTACACTATTCCCTCTCTGTTACAGAATGAGCAGACAACAGATATTTGCGGATGTGGGAGATAAAACACTGAACGCTGAACACCTCTGTTCCCTGCGTTTGGATGCCAAAGATCACAGCTCCATACTCCATTTCCGCAGCTCATTTTGAGCCATGCGCAGCACTCCTAGGACACGTTGCTTATATGAAAAGCTTTACCATGAGGAACTTCACCTTAGAAATATTGCCTAGGCAGCCTTCGCACAAGTCAAACTTTACAGAGTCTGTTCGAGGCATCAGGGAGCTGTGGTTTCTGTGACTTGACAATGCAAAAGCTCCCGCAGCCTCCACAGATGTTTTGTTTGTTTCCACTCTCACAATTGTTGCGGCTTTGTCTGGTCTGAGATTTTAGGATTATGTACTTAGAGTTTCAGAAAGATTCATCTTCTTTTCTCGAGCACTGGTCGTGGCCAGACTGGTCTGGCAGTTGTAAATCAGCTGCTGCCATGTAAAGCCTGTATGCCAAAAATCAAACAACTTGGCAGCCTCATTAAAGCGTCTGGAGTCTGTAATCTCTGCGTAAATGTTATTTTCATACACATAGTCGCATTAAGAAATCTTTTAAAGTACAGAGAGAACAATCGAGGTTATAGAAGTAGCATTTCTCTAACAATGCTTTATCACAGCACGAAAACCCACAAAATAAATTGGAGGGGCTGCAGTATTTGCTTGTTTTGCTTCATGACTCACGCTGCCCTCAGACAGATTGCTTTTGTCAAGCACACGAGAACGACGCTATTGTAAGAGCCCTGCAGAGTAATAAAAAAATAAAAAAAAGCAGAAGAGTATGACACTACAAATAAGATCCAAGCTTCAGAATGAAACGTATTATTACCACTACATTGAGTTCTAGTCTCCTAAGAGTTGCCGGCGAAGGAGGATGAAATCAGCGGAAAACCGGCAGGGGAATTACATCTGAGCGGACCGCAAGCATCAGTAGAAGCAGTCTATTATCTATAATCATTTGGGAGGCTATCCGAAACAAGACCTTTAAACCACAACACAACCCTCCGAAGACTGTCTAGCCACTAATAAACTGGCTTTTCAATTAGCACCTATCTGACGTTACAATGATAACACAAAACCAATTACACGCTGTGCTGCAGATAACTCGTAATCCACTTAATAGGTCTGATTTGACTTCTTCTTTTTTCTTCTCCCCTTCCACCACTGCCGCCCGGGGGGCTTTTTGTTCTCCAGCTAGGACGAGGTATCACTTTGAATTATCAGTATTGAAGGCGCATCTGAGATAGCAGGCCGGCCAATCTCCTAGAGGTCCTGATGGTGTTTTTGTGTCTGTGAACGGGGTGTTGATGACAGCTTTGGGGGGGTGAGAAGAGCAGAGCTAACTTTACATCTGTGGCTCCAGGTGCTAACACTTGGATTCACAGCTCTGCATCACGCCTTCACAGTGCCCCGCTTTGTTGGTCTTAGATAAAGTTGTAAATTAGTGTTAACCTTAAACACAAGTCTAGAGGAATAATATTCATCCTCTTTCTGCCTTTTCTCTTTGCATGAGAGCAAAATGAAAAGCAGAATTTGGTGTTTTTCAAAGTAGGTTTTTTTTGTTCATAACAATAAAAATAGAGAGAGAATTAATATCAAAATTGGGCTGCTGATTTAGTTCAGTGGGGCAGACGCCCCATGAATAGAGGCTATATCCTCGATGCAGCGGCCAAAGGTTCATCCATCGCTCTCTTCTCCCAACATTTCCTGTTTCTCTTATCATTAAAGCCAAAAACTAAAAAAAATTTAAAATTTACTTTAAAAAAAGGAATAAAATAAAATAGAAGGCAAGTAAACAGCAGTTCTCCTACAATAAAGCAACTTAAGTTCAGCAATAAAATCTATAAAAGAACATTACATAAACTATGTACAGTAGACCACTTATTAAAGTTTGATGAAAAGCTGTACTGTTTGTGCAGAAGGGGCAAGATATTGCCTAGAGGGTGTGCAAATGTTCACAGTGTGATATACATAGATTGTATATAGTACAGAGATAATCTCGTGGGCGCATAAGAATCAGATATGAATGTATGGTTAATGTAATTTAAACCTATGTGTAACATAGAATGTATATTTCATCTTCTACATCATCTACAAGGACGGGGAGTAGCGACATTATCCCTCTTGGCCTTCACACACTCATCATGCTGCACTCTGTGGTGTTTTTTCAGCTGGTTAAAAAAGTTAGTTGCGTTGCTTTGCAGCGCAGACACAGGTTTCATGCACTCTTTACATAATATTTTTTCATCACTTACCCTAAACCTGAAATACCTCCAAACAACTGATGACGAGCCGTTTGTGGGACCGGTGTTTCAACGAGCACTCTTCCTAGTTTGGCGTAACAACATGCGTTCAAAACGTGACTGAGCGTTAGGAGCCTATATGACACCTTTACCTTTTTGAGATTGTAATGAAAAACAACAGACAGGCATTCACGGGGACAGCTACGTATACTCTCTTCCCGTTTTCAACTGTAATTAAGACAACCACAGACGCATTCGGCTAGAAGTCGCAAGTTGACATAGTCACTCGTTGAACCGAAACACCGGTCTGTTGTTTTCTCTTCCACTCAAAACTGTCGCAGCAAGGTAGGCGCTCATGACATGACATGCCAGCTCCCTCAAAAGTGGCTGTTAGGTTAGGGAGCGCTTGATTTGATATGCAGCAACGTTTTCTACAGGCGGAAAACACGTTTTAAACATCAATATTGCCGTCAATCAATTATTTAATCTTGAGAAAGCCAAAAACGGGATTAGGATTAATATAGCATACGATTAATTGTGCAGTCCTTGCTACAAGCATAAAGAGTTTGGCGTTTTTGCTTGAAAAATACTCAACACTGTTGGCCTGGTTTGCTTTTCTCTGTCATATAGAGGGATCAGTATTAAATTCAGTCGGTTTTATAACCAGTTAAAAACTTTCATAGTACATGTAAGATATTAATAAATTACTAAAATAGCTGCATATTAATTTTCTTCTGATCCACCAAAAATAAATCAATTGAACGTCAGAGACTGTGATGTACACGGTGGTTGTTGGTGACATATATTTCATGAAATATAAAGAAAATGTGACATTTGTAAAACCTGATCGACGTAAATGACTGTGGTTTCTGTTTTTCAGTCTTACTACCATTGAAGAAAAAAAACGAGTGAGCTGCAGAGCCGGGAAATGAGTCTCTCTAAAAGCAGCATGGCTGTATAAGTAGACCGGGCGACAGCAGCTATTAACCCGGACCTGTTTCAGCTTTGACAGATAACAGAGACCTACCTCTAATGATGCCAGACACTCACAGCACTGTAATTAAGAGGTGAAACAGCATAAAATTGGCTGCCTGGTTTAAATAAGACCAACATTTAAAATACGGTGCGGTGCAATCAGCTGCAACTTTGCTGCTTATGAAAACTAAGACAACAAAATTATTAAATAAATGATAAGAATAATAGGACCATCAGTCCATGCAAAAGTAATCATGAATTTTCACATTCTAATGAAAAACAGGTCTATACAGCCGTGAGTGATTTTCCTTCATTGTGCACCTGATAGAAGGCGACCCATCTCATGCATCACACAAAGTACAAATCAGTCATAATTTGCATCAAAATGATTCCTCAATGGAATCTTTCTTCACGTCTCACTGCTAGCTCTCCCTGTTAAGAAAAGCAAACAAAAGGCATTTTTGCTTCAGGCTGATTTCCACGAAGGGGTGAAAAAAAAAGGGGACTTGCTAGATGCATTTATCAAATATGGCAATTTGCTTAATGGACTCTGACAAAGCCATTGGCGGTCTTTATTTAGATGCAGATGACTTCCTCCACACTGGCTTCCTCTGTCACTGGCAGAGCTGCCTGTCACGGAAAAAGAGAAGAAAGCTCCCTCCTGTTTCTACAGACTACAGTCAATCACTATCTCTGTCTGTCTGTATGTGAGACCGACTGCCTGTCTGCGCTCCCTCACAGCCCCCTTCGGCTCACACTATTTCCCCTTCACTTGGTATAAATTCTCCATTAATGCAGCCAAAAGAGAACAAACCATTTCGCAGTTGGACTGCTCGTTGTGTAGAAAGGCACCGAGCTGCACATGGTCACGCTTGTCATGTCTCAAAGGCAAAATTGGAAGTTGGCTGAGAGAAATGCTAACAGGTCTCAACTGTGTCTAAGTTTAATAGCATGCAGCACCATATCACTCAAAAGCATAGCTGTCACTCCTAAAATGAGCCTGATGAAATGGTGAGATTAAATATAGTGTTTCTAATGCTTTCATTGTGACTATACTTGACATTATACACCGTGACGTTTTACAAATATGCGAGCGAAAAATTAAGCTATTCTGTATTCAATTGCTGTATTGCTTACGGGATAAGTTTTAGGCCTGGAAGAGCTGATAAGCATGCAAGCAGCATACTGAAAGCACATGGCTTTCCTTCTATTAAAAAAAATCACAGAGCAATGTGTGTGCGCGATTGTGCGTGCGTGCGTGCATGGTTGTGTGTCCGTGTGTGAATGTGTTGGAGGGAGTGAAATCTCGAGGCAGGGTGGTTCAACATTGAGGCAACAGTGCCCTCTTGGAAAAACAGCATCAAACTGTGATGCACAGATGACCCTCACACACAATTTACGCATAAAAATATCAGCACTTCAAAATGTTGCAGTTAAAATGTAGCCCACCCAATCAATTCTAATTTTATGTATGTTGTATGTTGTTACAGTTTAGAAAATAAAAAGGGAATACACTTTTAATGGGAGTTGAACAGAGCTGTATATGATGAATTGCCAGGGTGAGCTAATAGCCCATTAGTTAGCAACAATGACTGTATGTTCAGATGGACGACACATCTCCATCTGCTCTCATTGTACGAAATTGATGCCAAAATAGCCCCCGTGATAGGCGCTGCCATCTTGCTATGGTAATGTCATTTGGAGCCAGAGTTGAGTAGTACAGCTCAGCTTGTGGAGCCGCCGTAGACACTTACGCTAACCAAAACACACAGTTGAATTACTGTAAAAACAGCAAAGATCCCGCACGTTGGCGTGTTAAACAGCAGAACAGCTTTTTGTGTTGGTCCGAAGCAGATGTTCACAGATATGGAAACGTCAGTGACTGTAGTGATTGTTTTAGTTACGTCTCCTCTCGCCGTTCCTCCTCTACTCTGCTAATCTGGAACAGATTGGCTGCAGGAGCCGTATTTGTCAACAGAGCTGTCAATCATCCTTTTTACAGCATCAAATAATGAATTAAAATTAAACATGTCAGAAAAATGAACACTTGGTTGTAAATCAGCATGATAAGAACTAACTTTAATGACAGAAACCATGTTTGAGAAAAATTTATTTTGATTTGACTCATGTCCCATCTGTTAACATGGAGGAGGCGGCTTTATGACCTATACTGCAGCCAGTCAGCAGGGGGTGACTAAAAATGTTTTGGCTTCACTTTTAGAGAGCTGTCATGTCATCCTTTTTTTTTTATACAGTCTATGGTTAGCACATACTGTATATCACTATATGAAAAACAAGGCATGCAAAACAAAGCAATATATTTTTAAACAGGCAGTGCAAATCCCAATATTTTTCAATGTGTCTACAACTGAATACCCTGTACATTTGTAATTCAGTTTATGGTACAATATTGAGTGCTCTGTCAGCACTCACAGCTCTGCAGACCCTCATGGGCGATTTAGGGTTGCCAACTTTCTCACTACCAAATATGAGAGAGAATATGGGGTTGTGTGAATATACAGCAGTGTATATTTATATTCTTATTTAATTGGAAATGAAGGCAAAAAATGTGTATATTCCATTAAGTCTACAGCTTTACTACAACTGTATAATTATGTAAGCTAATAACCTCAATATAGAAGAAATCACAATTTGGACCTAAACAGCAAGAGAAAAAAAGATGCAAAAGAGGGGCATGACTCACTAAGGCTACTTTTTCCATGGATATTTTTTGCCGCTCTTGACTGATTCAAGCAGTCCTTTGTCCTTTTGCACGGTCTGAGAGAAGTCCTTACATGACAAATCACAGTTCACAGATATTTGAAGTTCATCTTTGATCAGCTGCATCTGCTTCTTGAGTCTGACCATTTAATGGTCATCAAAGAGAAAATCCTCTCTACAGAGGCATTTGATGACCAAAGAAGCTGTCCTGTTTTCGCTGAAGCATCTTCATTTTCAGACTTCCTCGTAAACATCTGTGATGTAGAGCTTTGTTTCCTATAGTTTTTTCAGTTGGTCAGAAACACACCCCACGTTGTGAAAAAGCTCAGCTAAATCTCAGCAGCTCCAGTTTTTTCTTCATCCTCGAAAATCCTCTTAAGTGCCACAGGACAGGTCTCCCCAATGGACCTGAAGTACGGAGTAAGCGCTGGCCAGCTTTGCAGGAGACGATTGACAGCTGGATGAAGAGCGAGCCATCGTGTGCAAACAGAATTTCACGCCACTTAATGTCAACAAAGGCAAAAATGCACACAGTTCCTCTCTTTGGGAAGCAGATACTGAGAAGTGGCTGTAGATCTTTAAATCAATTGACTCAATATCCAGTGACAGCTTATCGCAGGCATTCTTGCAGGTGTTATGAGCTGTGTGAGATGGGCAATTAGCTTTCAGAATGCGAGTGTGGGCACTGCTCAATAAACAGAGTGGTGTTTTCCAAAGTTAACACTGTCATTGTCTGCTGCATATTGTAGGCTGTGATGTGTGTGAATATCCAGTTCATCAGAGCTTGATGTATGCCATTTGCAGTTTCATCACTGTCTTCATAAAAGCCAAATAACTTGCACTGCCCTCCATCAGACTCAGAGAAATATCTCGCACACTAGTAACATATTTCTATTTCCCTTATTTAAGGCATTGGTGGAAACTGAGAAATACACAGGCTCACCTTCAGGTGGGGACAGATCATTCAAGATATCTCGCACAGTCTTTGGTCCTAAAACATTCATTGTGATTATCCCAGCTTTCGTTCTTCCCAAACACATCTTCTTCACAACATTTGAGTCATGAAACAAAGCACTGTTGACCTTTTTAAGACAGTCAGTGGTTGTAGCTGAGTCTGTATTTAACCGTACGGTACACATATGAGGCTTCACTTGCCGCAGTAGATGTCACCAAGAATGTACCGATGATAGTGTGGCCTTCTTGTGCATTTCTATGGAGGCATGCTGAGTAAGGTCATTCTCACCTCCATGGCCAATTGAGAATTCCCGACAACATTAAGTACAGAAGGCCTTCGTCGAGTCATGCTGACGGGCTTAACCCACGTCTTTTTTGCTTCCCATTGTTTGTTGTAGCTAAACAGTCTTTTCTTTTTTGCAGGTATATCCATATTTGCAGGTGTATCCACATTTGCAGGTGTATCCATGTTTGCACATGGCAAACCAACCGAACATCAGGCATCAACCCGAAACTTTTATTTGTTTTCCAGGAATTGGCAAAGTACGTACATGTGCATTAGGGGGAGCGCTGTCATTGGATGACAGCCAGGTGACCTCGCAGGATGCTCCGGTGTGTAGGCCAAGTCATGAGCATGTGTGTTGGAGCTGTGAGCCAGCATCTGAAGCACCCTATCCAAAATCCAAAAACACATATTAGTAATCTACCTTTAACTACAAATAACCATATTTACTCCCTTTACAGACAGTTACCGTACTCAGAAACATCGTGCAAAATGTGATTCCCACACACTGTCAGTGTTAGCCCAGCTAGTGACAGCTAGCATAACTAGCAACAGCCCACTGCGTCATTACTGAATCAAGTTGCACCTATTATCGCAAATGACTGGAAATACCTTTAAAGAAGGACCACTTTCCTATTCTTAGGGTGAACGAACTACTTGCTTCTAACAGAATAAGTAATCAGTTGTCTTACAGACTTTACTCATTTAAATCCATCTTACTTTATAGCGGCAAATGGATGTAACGTTACGCACCATTGCGTCACACTCGGTAAGCCACGCCCACCTGAGTTAAAAAATAATCTCCACCTGAAAAAAAATGCCTTTAACTGGGTTAACTAACTTTTGTAATAAGTAGCTAAAACAAGATTTCACCCTGTCAAATGACAATTTAAGAACCCAAAGTTTACCAAAAAGAAAAGGATATTTAGACTTAATATAGTCTGTCTTGTCTCAGTTTGTTAGTTCCTTATCCTACTTGTTTTTTTCTTGGAGAAATGATCCCACCAATTAGCCGGAAGTTAGAGTACTTTGATCTTATTGTCTGTATCCACTTGGGTTCTTTTGAATCTCTTTATTGTGTCACTTTACAAACTAAAGTAATAAAAAAGACCCTTCCTGTATCAAGCTTCTTTAATAAGATTTGCGGCTTATCCTTCTTTGCTATATTTGAATAAGTCGCCATCGGCTCTTTAAAGTTTGTTGGGTATATTTTTTCATTACTTTTGACATTTCATAGTCTAATTGATAAAAATACAAAAAACAGAACAAAAGGTTTAATGAAAATCAACATGTTTTGCAGCCCTATGGCAACAATCAGTATATTGTTTCTAAAATATTGTATCTCACAGTGGGGAAGAAGAAAAGACAATGACAAGAAAACAAATTAAGATATTTTGTCAGTTTTGAACAATTCCTTAAAGGCAAGAAGCTACAGACCTACTGGGATTTCTACAGCATTTGTTTGTGAACAATTAAACCAAATCCCAGTGGGCCTGCGCTGTGACGATGGCAGGATAAAGCCTCTTCCAAAAATAAACACAACAAATTGAGTTCTTCTTTAATGAGGCTTAAATATGACTTCTGCGCTTAAGATGTGCTAATGGAGATTAATCTTCAGAACTGTCGTAGCCTCAAATCCTCTGTGTCTTTCATCACTGGGTAGAGATTAACAGCAATCCACGGGGGGAAGATGATAAGTGGTTTCTTGGAGTCCATATGGGGACTGCAGGCCTATTGAGGGACAGGAAAGGGACCTGCATTAAACCATGGAAACCTCTAACATTAGCAAGGCAAGGACCTTCAAAGTCTGTCAAACAAATGGCCCGTGGCAGAGACTGACATCCAGCAGAATGTTTTTCTCTGAATTCAGGCGAGGGTCAGCCGTGACGTACTGTTCCATTTACGCATCTTTTGTTCAAAGCATTTTGTTTGATGTTTATGAAACACAATGTATTCAGACCACTATATAAAAAAAGCCCTTGTGTTCAGACATAACTCAAGTTGACAGGGTCACAGAAGACTGCAAAAGGAGCCTAAATGAGTCAGAGGATATTTAAAAATAAAATCATGAACAATGTGCTTCCGAGTTTTTTGAAGCATCCATATTATGAAGAATATTCGCAACATAAAAGAGGGCATGATTACCTTATCAAGTAAGGACAGAAAGACATTTGGATTTCAAGCGTGTACAGCAGTTCCTTGTCTGAACATTGTTTTTGTATTCAATTCATCCTCACTGTTTTGAACCAGATAGTGACATCTCATCTAAACACCCTCCGATAATATTCTCCCTTCGCACTCCCCTGGGACACAACAATCACATTTCAGTGTGCAGGGGCATATCTGTTCAGCCTACAGACAACTGCAAGAAGGCAGCTGCAGTCATTACCGATGACATTTGATGACACAAAGGCCAATATTTGATTTGGGCACATGGGACAAAGGCCTCAAATCAATGTTTCTCATTGACTTGATGGAAAAAAAGGAATCACTTCCTTGCATCTCTGATGAAAAGTAGCAGAAAAACACAGGCCTGCTTATTACGCACAGTATGAATGTTGTTTCTGCGGGCGAGCGCTGTGTCAGGACCTTGTCACAGCCGCCATGATGGAGGGGAGGTGATTGTTGTTCCCATCTGGCTGCATAATGAGCTCAGAGCGAGGCATGGGGTCACTAATAGAAACATGTCATACAGCCCAAACAGCACAGTGGGAGTAAAACAAATTCTGAGTCTGTTGCCGATGTCATAAGGGATCCTGCTATTTCTTTCTGAGTGTCTCATTTTATAATTGTCTGTCTCACTCATTGTCACAGTGCGCTTTGATTTGTCCTTTTAAAATCACTCTAATTGTTAAACCTGTTTTATAGGCCCACTCTGTGCGGGAGGGAGCTGTGGAGCTGAACCGCTTAAGTGCAGCAGTTCATTGAAATTCATGTGGGAAGAGCATGCAAAAGTGGTCTGATCTCTTCCGAGGACCTATTTCACTATTAAATAAAATGTTACAGTTGGATGGAAACTTGGTTGAGGTGTCACTGAGCAAGAAGACTCACAACTCCAAAGGGAAGACATATAGGCTACTCCTGTGATGTGGTTTAAGAGGAGATCAAACAACCTACATACCTTGCTGTAAACGCCAGATTCCAAACATTACTATATTATCTGAAGCAAAACTTACATCAAAGCATCACACACATATTGTGCTTTGTTCAAGATTGGTATGAGAATTTGTTGTGGCCTTTGAGCAGCACTGTTGCTTTGGTCATCAAGTTCTCACACATAAACAAGCAAAAGCTTCATCAAGAGCATAGACTGAAGTGTCAGTCCGAACAAAAGCTGTTGTACATAAGAGTAAGACTAAAATACAAGTATGTACTACTACTATACGAATGTATGTAAAGGAAAAAGAAGGCAAGGCTCTGTCGTTGCATTTTTCAAAAGATCACCTTTATTATTTAACTTTCATAGCGTGTCTGCGAGGTGTAGTTTTATATATAAATCTGTGCTCAAAGGTGAATTAAAGTGATTTATCACTGAGTACGTTTAGGAGCTTGCAGGGTTGGAGAGGAAGAATCAATACTGATGCAATAAGATATCCTGACCTTTAGTACTTAGCGTGGATAAAGTAAAAAAAAAAAACATGGATTGCATACTTTAAATACTGCAAGCATCTCTTGCTTGTTCCCTCCATGCATGACCCACATCTTTTATTTGGATTTACATCTCAGCCTCTCTGGTAAAACACACTAATAATAATAAGGATTATAGGTATAGGTAGGGTTATATATAGGCCTATAGCCTGCCATGTGTAGTCTACATCAAACATTGTAAGTACTTGATGGTGATGGGGTACAAACAATCCACTCACAAAACGGGAGGAACAGGGGTCACAGGGCCCCAAGGCCTCAATCCTCTCTGTATCACAAGGATAATGTTTTTCCACAGGCTGCATTTGCGGGATAAAAGATAATCATAATCCACCGCATGCTGCAGTAAATAGATGAATACACACTTGGTTGTTGGAGGTTAGCTGTACTCATGATAAAAGATGCTTTCAGATCATACAACTAGTTGCCTTGGAAATGTACTTTTCAGTCAGATCTTTAACTTTAGTGTCACTTAATTATGGTATCATGGTAATCATGATATATAGAAATAGGCTAAGTACATTGTAAAATCATTTCAAGGAAAGTAGCACTCCCACACAACAAAACTATATTAACAAAAAAAATAAGCCCTGCATTAAAGATTTCTTTCATTTTAATAATAGAAAAAGTATAAGTATTAGTAACAAAATTAACTTAAAGCATCGTTATGTTGACCACCAAAATATTTGTACACTCTTAATCTGAGGAGTAACTGTTAAAAAAAATAATAGAGTACATACGATACATATGTAGTGGATAAGAAGTAGGCCAAGTAAGCTATCATGTAACATGAAAATACTCAAGTGAAGTAAGAAATGCCCCCCCATAACTAATACAATACCTCAGTAACTACTAATGTATCCGGAAAGAGGAAGTCGCCGTTGCTTAGCAACAAAGGGGGCAAACAAGCGCGAGCAGCATCAGGAGTTTGATAGCGTGAAATGTTAGCAACTGGGCATGTTAGCATTGTAGTTCGTTATTTAAACCTATCTTTAAAATCTCGCTTGGAGCTTGTTTTCTCGCTCACTCCCTCTCTCTTTGAAATATCATTTTAATTTTTCGCACTAATTAAATGGCAGGCAAGAAGAAAGAAGCAAGTCTGCAGGTCCGACAAACAGCGTTGTCACTGTGAAGTTAATGTTGACGTTAAGCTATCTTCATTAAGCCCTGATATTTGCTATAATGTTAACCTACTGCAATTTTACCTTTCCAGGCGTCTGTCACAAATCAAGAGCAATGGGAGGAGATGCTTGCAACCAAAGGTTTAACAGGTAGGTACTTCATAAATTAGATAATGATTATGAATGTCCCGTTAAACGAGTACATGTATCATTATAGCACCAAACATCTGCTCAATAGCCTGCTGTTGTACAGTTTTAACAGCCTGTTTGAGTGAATGCAGTCAATGTGAATGTTATTTATTGTAGGCTGCTGCCCCACTGTGTTCAATAGGATAACTGCATGCAGATAGAAGGCTTCCACCAATTTAACACACCTCTCTTCTCTCTTTCACACAACACTTACACACTATCTCTCTCTTCATGTAGTTGTGGATGTGTACCAACAGTGGTGTGGTCCCTGTCGAGCTGTGGTTAGTCTCCTAAGAAAAATAAAGAATGAACTGGGTGATGATCTTCTACATTTTGCCACAGTAAGCCTGAATGATTTTAAAATGTAAAGAATTTAAATTGATGCCAAAAATCTGTGAGGGAACAGCCCTGAACCTGAATATATATTTATTTGTATGTATGTGTGTGTGTGTGTGTGTGTGTGTGTGTGTGTGTGTGTGTGTGCTACAGGCAGAGGCAGACAGCATTGATGCTCTGGAGAGGTATCGAGGGAAATGTGAGCCCACCTTCCTCTTCTACGGGGTGAGTGTGTGTTGAGTAGACTGTAAATGTGTGTTCAAGGTTCACCATCAGTTTTGCCTTTTGTCCTTTGTCTGAATTGTTTCATTCTCTAATTATTTCTATTTTTATGTGTTTATTTTGTCTCTATATTTGTTTTCCCCTTTTATCCTAAAAGGCTCAGAGGTGTTAATGAGGTAGGCCAGGAAATAGAGCTATCCAGGGTCATGATCTAGCCGATGGTGTTGCAGAATTCTGCACATTATTTCATTTTAATTGTTAATTTTCTATTATTAGAGCACATTCCTGAGCCTCTTCACATTTTTTTCTGTGTATTGCTGGGCCATGGGCCTTCTGAAGTGAAACCTCTGTGTCACTGTTTGTTATGTTAAATTTAATTACTGATAAGAAGCTCTATGTGTTGACTGGACAGGGTGGGGAGCTGGTGGCTGTGCTGCGAGGGGCCAATGCTCCTCTCCTTCAGAGGCTGATAGTAGAGGAGCTGTCTAAGGAGAAGTCGGTCCTGGAGCAAGGTGGTGAACGCAAAGCGGTGAGCCGTAAGATACACCCACATTCACCTACACACTCACACATCACCATTATCCATTCACACTTCTATCACATCTCGAGCTGAAACAATGGAGCTTTTTCACAGCACACATTTTGACTGGTCACAGCAGGAATAGCACTGTTTTTACTAATAACAGTAACAATGATTGCATTCTATTCCAGTGTCCCAGTGAGCCATGACAATGTGATAGTGAGTCAGCACGCACAATACCAGAGCCCTGTAATGGAAGGAGCCTAAATGAGATTCAGCCATTATTCATTTTATTATCTGCACTTGTGCTTTTCTTCTTTGGCATGTCAAAATGAAACCATTGGTCAGATAATTAATCTACAACTATTTTTAAACAATATATGCCAAAAAAAAAAAACCAACACATGTCACAAACTTCCCGACTTAATACTACTGTAGACAGACAATCAGACAACGAGGGGAAAAGGTTTCCAGGGTAGAGATTAGTTTCCTGTACATAACAAGATAATTGTCTCTGAGGCACAAAATGGGATCTTTTACTGCTTTTCTTCATTTCTTATGTCTCACATTACAGTCCAGCTGCTGGAAGAAAACAAGCAATTTGTAGAATTCACCTTGGGTGGCGATTTCTCACATTTTTTATGTTCTTAAACGAAAAATTATAAAGGAATCTACATAAAACCTTGCAAATTAACCATCCATCTATCCATCCATCCATTATCTATAGCGCTTATCCTGTTCAGGGTCACGGGGGGCTGGAGCCTATCCCAGCTGTCATTGGGCAAGAGGCGGGGTACACCCTGGACTCGTCACCAGTCATCACAGGGCCGACACATAGAGACAGACGACCTTTCATGCTCATCCTCACACCTAGGGGAAATTTCTAGTCACCAATGAGTGTGTCTTTAGACTGTGGGAGGAAGCCGGAGTATCCAGAGAGAACCCACGCATGCACAGGGAGAACATGCAAACTCCACACAAAAAGGCCCCCGATTGTCAGGCCTGGACTAAAAAGAGGACTCAGATGCAGAGGTTTGCGCAGATCAAGCAGGCTTTTATTCTGAAATTCACTTTTCAGCTCTTAAACCAGAGTGACAAGAAAAAAGGCTATCAACTCTAGACTCTCTGAGATTAAGGAACAGGAAAAAGTAAAATTCAAAACGCAACAGAAAATCACTCCAAAGGGAGGAAACAAAAAGGCTGAAAACTGATCTACTCTGACGAGGAATATTAACTATGAAAATTTAATAACAAAAAGCACTCCAAACGGAGGGGGGGGTACAAAGGCTATAAAATTAGGCTACACTCTTTCCGAAAAAACTATGAAAACAAAACCACTCCAACAGAGGGAAAAAAAAGGTTACAAAACAAGGCTAGCTTAAACACTGTTCTGAAAAAATTACAACACAAAATCACTCTATTTAAGAGGAGACAAGGGAAATAGAATACCAACTTAGACGCTGAGGACAAGAACGAGACAAGTACTGTGACCATGGGGCTGGAGGCACACGAACAAACGAGATACTCTGGCACAGGACAAAGGGAGACGCGGACTATAAGGCACATGAGGGTAATGGGAAACAGGGATCAGGGGAGACGTCAGACCGGTGACACAAGGGAGGACAAGTGACCTGAAACAAGAGGAGAGTTACTTTTCAAAATAAAACATGAAATTCACAAGACAAAAAAAATCCCAAGACGAGACACCCCTCACCGCGGTGTGACACCGATGTTGGAGCCGGGACGGAGGGGGCCTATCGTTCGAACTAGGAACCTTTTAGCTGTGAGGCGACAGCGCTAACCACCGCACCACTGTGCAGCCTACAGTCAGAGGATGTCTAATTTAAAGATAAATATTTCACATAAACTGTACTGATAACCACAGTCTGAGGGGCATTTAAGCAGCATACATTAATTTTCCAGTCCATTTGCTTTCCTATATAATTAGTGTAATTAGTAACCCTGTATTTAGGTAATTATTGAAGCAAAATGCCGTATAATTTCTGATTTCTCACTTTTTTTTAACGTTATACACCGAAAAAATATAAATGAATTAAAAAGACTCGGCGGATTAATCAATGTTAGAATAAATCTTTATAGCAGCTGTTACTCAATGCTGTTTTTAAGTGTTTGTATTTGTTGTGTCTGTCAGGTTAAAGATGATGGTCTGGTGGATGACGAGAAGACAGAGGAGGAGGAGACACTGCAGCAGTCAGAAAATGAAGAAAGCATAATTGGTAATGCGGAAACATTGCAATTATTAGTGGTCACTTTTTGTAGTCATTGGCTTTATTATCTTTTCTGTTGTTTACCATTTTATCTGCAATACTGAGCTACTCCTGAGCTGCCCTTTTACTCCTGCAGTTCCTGCCAGTAAATCCTACACAGTTGCCATCATCAAACCAGATGCTGTTGCTCACGGCAAGGCAAATGAGATCATTATGAAGGTACAAAGAGACTAACACCGCCCACATTGTAAGAAGACAAGATTGTCTCAAGCCTACCTGCTGACATTGTTAATTACCCTGACATTCCTCCCCTGGCTAGATTCAGGACGCTGGGTTTGAGATCATGGCCCATGAAGAACGCACGCTGACCGAGGTTGAGGCTCGAGACTTCTACCAGCACAAAGCAGCAGAGGTGCGGTGAGGAAAGAATACAGACGCTCATGTTTGTATCTAATAGCAGAGATTAGCAGTCAAACTGGTGAACGTTTCGGTGTACGTTTGCTAGATGAGTCTGGACTGGGTAATTGAAATTCTTTGTCGACATCCTAATGGGAGAGCGGTCACGACCAGAGCAAAAATCATTTCAATTAGTTTGCAATACATCACGCTTCCATCGGCATTTCTGCACAGGGCTGAAAATAGATCTGCTGTGTTAGCAGCTTTTGTGTTTTTTTGCTTGTGGTGCTGTTTGTGATCAGACTGAATCATTAGAGATTCAGAAAACAAAACGTGAGACAAGATGAGCAGGTGGAGCCATCAGTTATACTAAATCCTACAGTTTCATATTTGGTGTATCTGCCTGAATTTAACATGATAACTATGGTGGGAAAAACAAGCAAAATAATCAAATCTTGAGTATGAACTGATTTATTTTTTGTTTTGTGTGTCCGTTACATTAACCTTTGTGTATGCTCTTGTCTTTGTATGTACTTGTTTGTGTGTGATGGCGGTTTGTAGGTTTACTTCGAGGACTTGGTGCAGTTCATGTCGAGCGGTCCATCCCACATTCTGATACTCTCTCAGGTTGAGGGCTCAGCCGATGTTGTACCTGCATGGCGAGAGTTCATCGGCCCTGCTGATATAGAGGAAGCCAGGACAGAAAAACCAGACAGGTTAGTTAATTGAAACTCTACATATACATAAATCGACATTAGAAATACATATATAAGATACAGTATGATATCATAATATATTAATGATCATTTCCATGTATTTTTAAAGAGGCAGATTTGTTTACAGCACAGACATTATTCATGCACCGTTGTTTGCAACAGTGTGAAACAATCTCAGGCTTAAGTCTGCGAAAGCGTATGAAGCAGCAATTCCCGCCCGCTCTGTCAGACACACCCAAATATTATGCTTCTCTCTGGTTGAACACCAGCCGAGCAACCATCTGCTCTCCTCTCCTGTCTCCCCCCTGGCTTCCTGCAGCTTGCGGGCACAATACGGCACACAGGCACTGTTCAACGCAGTGCACGGTAGTGAGGACATCGACCGGGCCGGCAGGGAGCTCGCCTTCCTCTTCCCCAACTTTAGGACGGCGTCAGTGACGGAGCAGGATGGGGAGGAAGAGCGTGTGGAGAGGACACTGGCTCTTATCCGGCCTGACGCTGCCAGAGAGAACAGAGGTGGGGCTCGTGCCAAATACACAAGTACACAAGTGTGGGAGCACAGATACCAACACATGGTTTTTTATTGATGTCGTGGGACTGCTTCTTGATTCCCTGAGCAAAGGTGTTGAATATCACAGGTGCAGTTTTCTGTAACTGATTGCACTTTGAAACGAGAACAAACTATTTATATTGAAATTTTCCAGTTTATTAGCTGCAACAAGCTAAATCTATACTGTTATTCTGACTGATGATATTTTTTGTCCACTCCATTTATTGCAATGAGGGTAGGCTTGATAAATTACATCTCTGGTTCTGCAGAAGAGATCCTGGCTAAAATCCACGAGTCAGGCTTCACAGTTGTTCTGCAACGAGAGGTAAAACTAACAGAGGAGCAGGTCACACAGTTTTACCTTCAACACGTTGACGAGGACTACTTCCCTGCACTGCTCCAAAGCATGACCAGGTGATTTAGACAAGCACTAAAATATAATCTAAAGAATATTATTATACTGCAGAGATACATTTAACACGTGTTTATTCACAGTGGACCAGTGCTGGCTTTGGCTCTGTCCAGATCGGAGGCTGTCGAACACTGGAAGAACATCCTGGGTCCTTCTGACGTGAATAGAGCCAAAGAGGAGAGTCCTGAGTGGTAAGTGGTTAATTAATTTACACAGTTAAAAGGGTCAAGAGGTGTTTTTCAAGAACTCTGTTTCTCTTAAGACATCTTTTTAACCTTTAAGGCTTTGCAGGTTTTTAAACACAAATGGGGCGATGCCTGCGGGCTAGTTCAGGCAGCCAATTTCGAGCTGCTTCATACTTGTCATGCGTCACTCAAGTTTTCCACTCTCTACCTCTGCTCTGTCATTGCCATCGCTGCCCTGCACTAATAATGCACTCACTTTCAGCCCCACCAGCATCCACCTGCCGGCTCCGACTAGCTTTCTGCATGTAAAATAAATCTGCGAGGAGTGACGAGGTCAGAGCCTAGACGCCAAACACAAGCTCTGTTCTGCTGCTGCAGTAAACATTTCAAACTATTAGAAATGTGCGATATAAAAGAGAGGAAAGACTTACAGGTCTGCGCTGACATTTTTCAATTACACAGGAAGAAATCAAGAAGATAACGATTACTTTTCTGACAGTGGTGCACTCACAAGACAAGGATGGATTGTAGAGACAAAGATCTATGATACAGTAGTCCCTCTCCACCTACAACGCTCTATCATAACTCAAGTTTCTTGAAATGCAATCTCAAAAGTGTGGGAAATCACTATCTGAAGGAGAAACAGGCGATGCATTCTGAGTCAAAGTGTAGCAAAGCACAATTAATCACACAACTTCCTCTGAAGAGCATGAGCTTGAAATAAACAAATATTAGCTATTAGATATCAAATCGTAGCTAACAGTATTATCACCCCTGTAGTGCTGACTTGTGTGTCCCTCATCACTCAGTCTAAGAGCACAGTTTGCTGTGGAGAACGAGCCTGTCAATCAGCTGCATGGAAGTACAAGCCACGAAGAGGCAGAACGAGAGATCAGCTTCTTCTTCCCTAAACAGCAAACACTGGCGATAATCAAACCTGATGCAATGGAGGATCACAAAGGTTCTTTTTGATCATTTAGAGCAATATAAACATGTTATTGACTTATATTTGCTAAACATATTTTCTTCACTCTAACAGAGAAGATTTTGGAGGAGATCCGTGGCCGCCGTTTCTCCGTGACGCAGGTGAAGGAGACATTGCTTTCGAGGGAGACGGCTGAGGAGCTTTACAAAGAGCACAGAGAGAGACCTTTCTTCGGCCAATTGGTTGAATTCATGTGCAGGTTAGTCTGTCTCTAAACACAGCTGAAGGAGAAGTGCAAAGTGACCGCAGCAGACCTGCCCTAATTCTTGTTGCTCCTACAAGTTTTAACGGCACTTTTAACGGTAATCTAAGCAGCTTAGAATCAAGGCAGCCTCGGGCAAGTGGCGAGGAAGTCCATCTCAATTTCACTCTTTGTTCCAACACACATACACGGATTTTGGAGTTATCTTCCGCTCTGATTGGTCCCTTCACTCGGTTGTTACACAACTGCTCGGACAGAAAATGGTGTAGCTGGGCACTTCAGACTCAGAAACTACCTTTACTGTCACTCTTCATTACATCAGCTCAGGTTTAGCCTTAATTGTAGTTTTATATTCTAACCGTAGTAGATAGTTTTTCAGCTTAGGTCAGACTTTATTTCTTACAATGTAACTGAGAAGTAACTTAACGTCAGGCTGAGGCCTAGCGCTTTGCTGCCCTCTCTGGTTGAGTCTGTTTCACCTGTTGGGTGGGGTAAGAAGGGTGCTCTGTTGGACCTGACAGGGATGTCATGGGGTACTGGACTACACCTTTAAATCTCTAGATTTCTTGATTATATATAAAACAGAAAACCTACAAAATAAAGCAGGTCCTAGCTTGATGTTAAATCTAGTGACACTTAATGCTTAGTGGGAAGGTGCAACCAAAGGCTGCTTATTGTAATAACCGAAAGTGTTAAAACCCAAGAGAGTTAAATATGATTAATAAAGCATTAACATTCATTAGAGGTCACATCCTCTCATCGATCATTTCAGCGGGCCTTGCTTGATGCTCGTCCTGACTAAGGAAAATGCAGTGGAGGAGTGGAGGGCCATGATGGGTCCCACTGACCCCAACCAGGCTAAGGAGACATCTCCAAACTCTCTGAGGGCCCGCTTTGCCTCGAACACGCTCCACAACTCGGTTCATGGCTCCTCTGATGAGAAGCATGCAGAGGAGGAGATACGCTTAATCTTTGGAGACATCAGCTCGGATGCAGAGCTCGTCTGTGATGGATCGACTGACACAATCGTTTTAGGTAATCATATGATGTGTGTGAGAGTCATTTCCATCTGTCACGCCGTCTGGTTTCATATGACTGACAATTTTGTTCAGATGTTTTTATCTTCTTGTTTGTTTTATACACGCCTTGCTAGAAACAGTATCATTCAGCTGTCTATGGTTGAAATGAAAAATGTGAAATTGAGCTTAAAGTAGATATTTTTTCAGGTAAAGATCAGGACGATTCTACACATGACAACTCAGGAATGTCAAGATCTCCAACTGAAGGAATGTCCAATAACCAACAACAGAAAGGTATGCAATTAGTACAAAAGGGCTGATGTTTTGATGATGATAGTTGTCTAAATTAACGAAGGCCTGTACCCGCCATAGGGCTTGTACAAGCAAACACAACCAGTAAATATATCTTTAAGCACAGGCAATACTCATTAGTCTTGTAATCAGACACTGGCAAATATATCACATTAATAGCCTGGAAATAAAAAGGCAGGTTGTAAATCATAGAAACCGGGCATAGACGCAAATGTTTTATATGTTGTTAACTGCACCACAATCAGAATAAATTATGGTAAACTAATATTTAAACTATTAGAATAGCCAACATTTAAAATGTGGAACAACTCCGTCTTCCGTGAGGTTAGATTTGTATTTGTGGAGGAGATGAAGCTTCAGCTGCATCTTTCAGAGAATCCATCTCCTGAATTGCGACGCAGCAATCACTGCTTTTCATCCTGGGAAATAAGACCAGCTAGCAAATAGAAATGTCTTTAAATAATGACCCTGATCCAGAAAGCTTCCACGAGCAAGAAGATGAAGCATCTCTTCAGATTCTGAGAAATGAGGCCATTGATCCTCATAATGTCGCTAACGGCAGCCATCATGGAGATTTAAACTGCTCAAAGTCTCTTTGTCAAACGAGGGACTCTCTGCATTGGACAATTTCAATACAGATAGGCAACTCATTCTCTTTGATCCCATTTTGTTGAGGTATTAAGAGGTTTAAGTGACAAAGTGTCCCAGGGCAATGTAACATTCCTGTAGGAGCCATGAAGGAATTAAGAAAGTATATTTTGTGGTCATTTAAGGTGAAGGTGTGTATGATGGTTTATATTTTGGTGGTGTTTATTGTGTGTTCATATTAAGTTGGGAGATGACAGGTCACGGGGATATGAACTGATATGGTCACCTTTTGTGTTCAGTGGGAGGTGAGCTGAACTGCTGTATTTTTAGTGGACCTCTATTTTATTGGATTACTTTAATTATGAGTTTGTACACGTCATCATGAGTAAATCATCTTTTTCATTAATAAAAAGTTAAACATATTTTTTGGATCTCAGTGATTGTATTGTGAAGCGCATCCGACAAGTACTAGGCCCGACTTATTTGTGCCCTGAAGTCGCTACAATTACTATAGAGCCATTTTTTATTGTATAGGTAGTTCATTAAGCTGTGATTTGTTACGCTAATTTTCCTCTTTACGTTACAGGTGACCCACATGATTCAAATACTTGCAGCCCACAAACAGGAGGAAGTGATGATCACGAGCCCTCAAACTGAATCAATCACCACACTAAGCAATTTCTCATGTAACGTAGGCTTATTCCAACATTATGGAAAAAGATATATCTGTAACTTTATGAGTCATGAAATAAAGAGGATACTTTTTATGTTTACATGCTTTATATGCTGTGTGTGTAGGTGGTGTGTCAAGGCACAGTTACCACATATTCCTAGTTGAAGATGAAGGGGTTGCATTTTTTTTTTTTAAAGGGGCTGTTGAATGGATACTCTCATACTTTCATGGGTTTCACATGTTTGGGTGTTTATTGTTCACAATGAAAACTGCATAATTCCATGTTATTCCAGAATTACGTTTTTAAAAAGGTCGCCTCTGAAATGGGCCGTTCAGAACAGCTGCAGGTTTCTATGTAGAACCTTGCTTTTGCTGAAATCGACCAATCGTCATTCACCTCAGGCTGCCTTCTTGCACGAGCTTGTTGTCTAGTCGTTGTCAATATTTCCATTCTGATACCTCCTGATGATTCTGGCTCATATGTATAAGGCCGAATAACTGATCCAAGAGCAGCCATGTTTTCTACAACTTTGGAGTGACAGTGTGGTGCAGCTGCTCCCCCACGTGGGATCGCACACATGGGGGAGGGGCTACATGGTCACTACAAATACTATCAGCCAATCGTGGCTAAGGTCTGAGCTTTGAATGGCAAAACGACTTTTTCGTTTCAGGAGGAAGGAGTATGTATAACATTTTTAAAACGAAACAAACTTTACCAGCATGACTCAAAAACACATTAGAATAATAGAGAATTGACTGCACAGCTCAAATATGTCCCCTTTAAATACTGCTGACAGCATTTAGCAGCGCCTTGGCTCTTAACAGCTGTAAACTATGGCACCATGGGATCATAGTCACTACAAAGCGACTGATCATTTCAGGGTTCATTAAAAGCATTTTGCTGCATCTAGCGAACAATGAGTCACACTCTGCTCAGTCTATCTTGTATTGCGTACAATGACTTGCTATTTTCAGCTTTTTAACTGCTACCGTGCTGTGACAATATGATTTAAAGTGATTATGCTTGGATTCTTTTCCTGTTGGCTTAATCACGACAGGATAGCTTTGTAATTGAGGAAAACTCACTTTAGCTAAATTAGCAATACGAGTGTAGAGAATAAAAAGGTTTTAAAAGCTACATAACAAAGTTCTGAGTGTAATGAGTCACTTGCTTGTGGAATTATTGAGCGTAGTCTTTATACATTAAACTATGAAGTTGTTTTTTCCCCTTTTTGGAACCGTCAAATCAGTCAGGTTACAATTTCAGAAGGACTAAAGCAAAAGTCAAACATTTATTTATTTTCATTCTTGAGCAAAAAAAAAATATAGCTTTGTCACAGTATTAATAAATGATACATTCACATATATTCAGTCATGATATGCTAAATAATACTGTGATTAAGGCTAGCTGCGTGTCAACCTGTAAAGTTTCCAAGTCATCTGCTGAAATAGTCTTTGATGCTCCTTTTGCTGGGGCTTTGAGCGACCATCCCCTTGTGTTGACCGCAGCTGTTTTCAGGCGGGGTGTCCTCCCAGTCGTTCGCAGCCTCCAGTAGGATGTCCTCGTCCATGTCGTCATCCGCAGTGAAAGAACTCTGGAACATCTCCATGATGCTCCTCTGTTTAGGATCCTGAACAAAAATCTTGTTAATACTGAATCGGCAGATTTATGTAGCTCGGTGAGGTCGGCTGTACTAGGTATATGTTTTATCTATGCACAAGTGTAAATGCTATCTGTTCATTTTTTACCTTAGAGTGGAAGCTGGCGACATCTGCCTTGTCTGAGAGGTTGGACTCAGACAGACCCACCTGCTCCAAGACGTTCATTTTGGCCTGGATCATTGGCCTGGATCAATACATGGATTTAAAATTATAACAGAGCAGACACAATCCAATTCAGAGCTTATATTATCAGACACATTCACTTGACCCCCATTGTTAAGCTTCCGCTCAGTGGCAGAGGAAAACACACTGAAAAAAAACAGTGTGATTATCAGCAGAATCGGGTCATACTGCCCACTGATTGACACATACCACAGGTGATCATCAGCAGTTCCCTTGCCAACCAGGTAATGAATGTTCACATTGCTGGTTTGTCCGATACGGTGCACCCTGTCCTCTGCCTGAATGAGAACCTGCATGGGGAAAATTACATTACCAAAAAAACTTGAATATTTTTTAATATCACTAAATGTTTCCTGGCTGCATTCAGCTGCAGAGGCCCCTGAAGGTCGCTTTAGAAAAACATCAATATAATTATAAGTCATCATTCAAGCTTATAATTCAGCTGCCAGGAGTTGAAATTAAAGCACCATTAAAATTCTTGATGGAACCAAAGATGTTGCTGTGACAGAGGTCAGGTTGAGTGCAGGACTCTTAATGGTGCTTTCAAAGAGAATTAAGCGGTTTTCTGTTTTTTTTTCATCCTTTTCTTTCCCAATTTAGGAATCGTTTTTGGCCAGTACCGTGATCTGTGTCACATCTCTGTCACTGCTAACTCCAGGGTTGGCATGAGGAGAGAATTGGTGTTTAGAGAGCCACGTCTGACACGCTTAGATGGATGTGTTTCCTTTGTTAAATGGTGTTTGTTGGGTATATTTGGGTATATCTCTCTTTAAATGGAAGGAAAAAATAATTCATGGATAAAAAATGGCTGCAAAAAATATATATATAGTTGCATTTTATGTACATGATTAAAGACAGCTCCATCCTCTTTTGTTCGCTCTTCCTGCCCTCTAGCAGGAATACACATTTTCCACAATTCCCTACTAAATATCACAAAGGGCAAACATTGCAGATGTGCAGCCTTAATGAGGGCAGATGGGAAAATACATTGCATCTCTGGGTTGTAAACTTGTATTGGACTTTTTGCATGAATTTGAAGTTACGCTTTATCCACCTGAGGGAGGCTTTGTCAAGATCTCTTTATGTGTCCTTGGACTCCTGAGAAAATTATCTGGCTTTACTCACTACCTGAGCAAGTCTGTTATCTTCTCTGTAGAATATAACAGACTTGCTCAGGTAGTTAAAATGGGTATCAGAGTAGTGCAATAGTGCTGCACAATATGTTCATATAAACAATTAACAATCGTACTTTTTGTTATTTGGGACTTTTAAGTCTATTTGCTTTTATCAAAACAAACCCCCCTTTCACCACTCTTGGTTCAGAGACTCTGACACCCGCGTGAAAAAGCAGAGAGAGTTCAGGTGGAGCGACGTGTTTCTGTATAAATTAAATACAAATAGACTCGTAGGCTGCAGTTGTGTTATTAATACAGTATGTCATTAACCATTTCTAATGGTGTTCAAGTGTATGTTTAATCAGCGTGATCAGCTCGGTAACTTTATGAAAATGAAAACTCGCGTCTCCTGTTTCCGGTCGTGAACGGACCATTCACGGAGCGAACAGCGGCTACACCTGCGGCACGCACGGCGTGAGGTTGTGTGTGCCGACAGGAAGTATGAGACTTGAGTGTTTGTTTACAGTTTACAGGCAGGTGACACACAGAGTCTGCAGCTCAGCTGTCAGTTCACTTTGTGTGCTCTGTTGAAGAGCTGCACTAATGTCGTATCAGACTGACTTATGGATTAGTCATTGAAAACTAGACAGTGGTGAGTTTTCGTTTTGCACCAAGCAACAAAAAAGTAGCAGCTTGACGTATTTCACTTAATTTGCTTCACTATCGCACCTCCTGTGATGTGACTATTGCACATGCGCACATCGCAATTATGATTGTTAAACGTTATATTGTGCAGACCTTTATCAGAGCAGCTTTTGCTGGAAACAGCTGTGAGTATATATATAGGCCCCAGGACCAAAAGTGAGCTAAAATGAACAAGAATTGAATCCAGAACACTTCAAGATGTTCCTAAAAAAGTAGTCACACTTAGACATTTTTTGTGTGATAACTTTCTACAGCTTACCCCGGGGTTCCAGAAAAGCTCAGCAAAGACGACCAGGTCAGCAGAGTGCAGGGTCAGACCCATGTTAGCCGCGGTGATGGACAGGACTGCCACACAGGACTTGGTCGAGAACTGGAACCTCTCACAGAGCTGCTGCCGCTCAGCTGACGGAGTGGTCCCGTCAATACGGATGTAAGTGACATTCTGGAAAAGAAATGTATGCCCTTTATAATTCCACATGATCCTTTAAAACAACACCTAATAAACAGAATGAGTTTCAGCAGCAGGCCAATATGAATACAGTAATTTAAACTCCTCGTGGTACGCTCATGGTAGTAATAGTTCTCGGCTTTAATGTGCTCAGCACTGCCCACACTTATTCCCTGCAGATACTGATGAGAGTTGACCTACGAGTTGACTTTAACTCCCACGTAAGATCCAGTCTGGCTGAAAAAGTCAAATTGAGCTCTTTTAAGTCGGCATTATATTTCGGTGCCTATAAGGCTACTGTGCAGCATCGCGCAGGACTTACCTTCTTTCCCAGCTCACTGGTGATGTGATCCAGGACCAACTTATGATGAGCGAACACGAGAAACTTCTCCCTCCCGCCCTCCAGCATGTCTGTGATGTACTCCCTGGTAGTGACAGACACAACACAGCGATCAAAGGAAGCATTTAAATATTCAGTCTACATGTGTATTTATCAAAACGCTTCCAAGTTATCTTAAATCCTGTGCAATCACAACGGCCCGACAAAAGGCTCCGATTCATTTTGCATTTTAATCTCCGAGCTCATCAAATCTAATCTGATTTGACGTCCTGATCCCCACCATTAGAGGGTCTGTACTTACATAATGGCTTGTAGCTTGGCTTCAGCTGTGTGGTTATAAAAGACGAGGAGGGCTTCCTTCTCTTCCTTTTTCTGAGAAAGAGATAAGGAAGAGCGCAAGATAAGAAGTGACAGGAGATTCTTTTTGATGATTGGATAAGACTGCCACTCCTCTGAGGAGCAGTGTGATTATGAACAATCAAGCTCAGCAGCTCACTCCCATCGGAGGGGATGAATACTCGTGAAATTAGGCCCGCTGGAGTATTCGGGCTTGGCTTAAAAGCACTTGTGAAGCTTGAGAGCTGCAACACCAACTCATCTGAAAGGTTTCTTAACGCTTATTTAAATATGAGGCCTTTTTAATCACAGACACACCGTTTGAAACAGAACATACTGTTGTATTGTATTTTTAGAAAATAGGAGAACTTGTTTTATATTGATGGATCGGCAGAAGAGGTGATATACCTCAAACCTATTTGAAAACACTGTCTATCATTATTACACGGCTGTGTTAATGATTGGTTGATTACGGCATTCTGTTATTTCTCGATAATAGACCATTGTTTTGAAGAACAGACTGTTGCTAGGGATGCAGCTCTAATCACACAATCCGGAGGACTGACTGTAATCATATCAATCCAGCTAAAGAAGTCCAGAAAATTTAAAGTCTGTCTGTTTACCAGAAGAAAATAGCGGAGAGAAAGCAATCAAGGTTAAACAATGCAAAAAACTGTAGGCTACTACAGAGAGATCTACAAAACTGAATAAGGCACATGAAGTAAACATTAAACAGAACACAGAACAGGTACAACAGTGTTTAAAAACAGTGAACGTAAAAAAGGCTAGCTTAGTTCATTTCAAGAAGGCTACAGAGTTAACCGTTGCTATGGAAACAGCTCTCACTGTGAGTGTAACAGACTAGTTTTGAACAGAAAAAACCCCCAAAATATAATCATTTTTAAATTAACTAAATCATTTCCAAATCAATATTTTGTGTCAAATTTTTTTTTGGAAGTAAATAGCCGTGTAATAAGCGGGATAATGTATAGTGAGCGGGTTGTAATCGCAGAATGGAATGTTTCCTCCTTACGTATATATTATATATTATATATAATTAAGATGTATCAAGCTTTGAAATCTTCTGCAACTTGACACGGGGTAGTTTGGTATTGCGTTTTTCAAAATGAAAGAATATTGTCTAATCAGCCGACACCGACGTTCAGAATTGATGTGGTACAGATTGATTATACAGAATCTTTAATTTCTCAGTCCAACAGGCTCTAACAGTTTTCTGTAATTAGAGCAACTGCACAGAATTCACTGGAGCTTTTCTGAATTGAGCTTTGATGCATTTCTGGTTCTTTTATTTCCTCCAATGTCATTTTTCTTATTAAAATTTGATTCACATTCATTTCTAAGATTGTAACGCCTGCAGAGACTGAATATTTATAATTAAAACCTTCAAATCCTGTGATTTTTCTAGTTTTTCTGGGACCATGGTCACTCACGTTTCTGTTCCCGCTGGCCAGCTGCTTTGCAGCAGCCGACAGAGCAGCTTTTGTGCGGGTGTTGATCCCATCTATGGTCACTGTGACCACCTTGCGTTGTTTAGCAGGGAGCTGGGAGAGGACTTCGGACTTGAGGCGACGCAGCATCAGAGACTCCTCCAACAACAGCTTCAACTCCCCGAGGTTAGAGGAGCCCGAGTAATCCCACCCCCAAGTCATCTGGAGAGGAGGGGGGACGGAGAAAGGTATGAATGGGGAAATTAAGAAAAGAATAAAAGATGTTGGGAAGCAGGAATGTGGAGACAAAAGACATGAGGTCAATATGATATATTCAGCTCCCAAAGCCTCCCAACGCTCTTTTCATTCATACACAAGGATTAGATTAAATGTTAAGTCAGAGACTAAACTAGAGAAATGAAAAGCTCAGATTTCAGTCACAGGAATCAAATACGAACTGGGACATCCGCAGCTGGTGTCTATCGGGATACAAAGGCATGTATGTCCCTCCATGGTGATTAATTCAAATTTCACAGAGCAGTTCGGATCTCCACAATCTGAGCTGGTTATTAGTCATCATGACCAAATTAAGGCTGTAATTGGTCTTTAAATCATGCAGAGTGTTCCCTATTTGAAACCACTAAAATTAATTAAGGAGATTAAGTGGCAGGAAGCAAAGTCACGAAAGGGGATCAAATAAATGGAGACCCAAAAAAATCACAGTAAAGGAATCTGTTAATGTCTAAAAACCCTCTCAGTTTAAATATCCTCACTGATGTACTCTGGCTTTGAAAGGCACCAACCTTTATGATCCTCCTTTTGTTTTCAGCAGACCTGCCAGAGCTCCTCTTTAAAGAGCTGCAGACTTTTTAAGTGAACACCTAAAGTTCCATGAGGTGTCCAGGAATTACAGCCAAATACGGCTCAACAGTATCCCACTTGGAAAGACTTAAGCTACCTGTTTGGCATCGCAGTAGCGCAGCCCGAACTCGTGGAAGCGAGGGAAGAGTGTCGGCCTGACAGCCAGGATCTGGGTGTAGAGCTCAGAGGGTCTGGACATGGCTGGGGTCCCAGACAGAAGAATGACTCTCTTTGCTGCCTGAGGATGTAAAAACAACAGTGATCAGAGCGCTGCTGAGAGTTTAGGTGACAGAGCGAGAAACTAAACCCAAGCATCAGCCAAACGCTGCTGTGTATTAGCTCTAGGATCTGTGTTACCAACAAATATTTACTACACATATACAAACAATGAGGTATCTGTGATCAAGTGACACAGAGAGAAAACACTGCAGTAGTACTGGGACCCTATCCCAACCAATGTCTGTTTATATAGATGGACGACGCGTCTCCATCTGCTCTCATTGTATGAAATTGATGCCAAAATAGCCCCCTTGATAGGCGCTGCCATCACTGTTGACGTCATTTGGAGCCAGAGTTGTGCAGTAGAGATCGGCGGGTGGAGCCGCTGTAGCCACTTCCACTAACCAAAACACACACACACTAAAATTAATGAAAGAAAACCCAGCACGTCAGCGTATTTAACAGCAGAACAGCTTCTTGTGTTGGTCTGAAGCAGACGTTCACAGATATGGAAACTTCAATGGCTGTAGTGATTGTTTTAGTTACGTCTCCTCTCGCTGATCGTCCTCAACTCTGCTAATCTGGAACAGATCGGCTGCAGAAGCCGTGTTTGTCAACAGAGCTGTCAATCATCCGTTTTTACAGCATCAAATTACTATTAAAACTAAACTTGTCAGAAAAATGAACACTTGGACATAAATCAGCATGATAAGAAGAAACTATAATGACAGAAACCATGTTTGAGAAAAGTTTTTTTGGCGTGTATTTTGATTTTATACTTTGACTCATGTCCCATCTGATAACATTGAGGAAGCGGGCTTTATGACCTATACTGCAGCCAGTCAGCAGGGGGCGCTCCAAATGTTTTGGCTTTACTTTCAGGGAGATGCCATGCCGTCCATCTTTTTATACAGTCTCTGATCCGAACCTACAAATGTAACATATTTTTGGAAAAGACCTGAGCGGTATGAAATGGTTATTCAGATTTTTCTTAACTGTAGTCCAGCTCGTAATATTTCATTTGTCTGATATTTTGTCAGAGGGGGCATCTGTCTTCAAATGCGGATCTATGCACAAACCTGTTGCACTGCAATCCTGACACTGTGCATGTGGGCCACTGGAACAATTAATAGGTCTATGACATTACAAAGTCGATTTGTCTGACTTATGCCTTTTATTTCCTGATGAGTCCAAATTTTTGTTGTGAAAATTATGTTAAAATATGTAATGCACAAGACTCCCTCTTTCTAATGGAAGACATCTTTGATCTTGTTTGTCGTGACATCTAATCATATCTTCAAACTGGCTCATGGTCTATCTGAGGGCCAACTAAATGTTATGTTCTTGTTCCAAGAGGATTAATAAACGATCAAATTAATGTTGCGTGCAAAAACTGCCTTAAAAATCTGATTAGTATCGTGCTGGAAATAAAAATGTGCCCATATTTTACGCTGTAAGGTTACATGTCAATACTTGAATCTGCTTCTTTGAACAGATTGAATTTCATGTCTTCATCTTCTTTAATCTTTTTCTTTTCACATTGTTGTAATATCTTGTTCAGAGCCATATAAACGCCACTTCTGCAAATATAACCTCTTTGTAATAATCCACATAATACATTTAAAATAAATTAAATGAAGAAGAATATGCACCTTTAACAGAGGCAGGGCTGCTTTACAACGGGCAGTCTTCATGTTCTTCAGGAAGTGAGACTCATCCTAAACAGAAGGAGGAAATCCTTTCGTTAAAAACACACATGAAAACAGCCATTTCTAAATGCTCCACATGTTAAACACACAGCTGACCATGATAAGAACATTGAAGGGTTTTCCTTGCTGCTGCTTGTCCATCCTGCTCAGGAGGTCGTAGCTGATGACGTTGATCAAACCGGAGCGCAGATTGTCTTTGGCCTTCACCACCACGTTGATGCAGTCGGGACTCAAGGAGGGGAGCCAGCGTCTGAAGGCCTAAAAGCAGAGATACGTAGTCATGAGAGACACGCAGGGAATCAACTCTCCACAGAATAACAGTATAGAGAATAAGTTCAACTTCAATAAGAGTTTTATGACTGGAAGCTGGTTTGAATGTTACTAATCACTGGTAATTTAGCCTAACTACTACAGTTTTGCCATTTAGAAACAGCCAATCATAGTTTAGAAATCGGTGGCCCAAATGTTTCTGACAATTCGCTTACATGCTCTTCTTTCGCCTGTCAACCTGGCTTAAACTCACCAAGTTACAGCTCCCGTTTTTACAGCAGATCCATCCAAATGCACGAGGCTAAACAGAGCAGATAAGAGCAAACCCAGACAGACTAAGTGTCTTTTAAATTGGACGACATCCTGTGACTAAACTCTCCTCTGCGATTCTTACTCCTGATTGGGGGGCTGTGTTTGATCCAAGTGATCTATTTAGAGAACAGACTGTCGTGTCAATAGACAGAAGGCAAAGAGAGGCTCTTCTGAAAATGTGCTGCTGCTGAAAAAGCAGAGAGAAGATCCTACGGAAAATGAGACACACACTCAGAAATGAGTGGGACCCAAGATGAACTGTGAAAGTATTGAAATTGTAGAGGGAACAGGGATGAGGATGCACTTACATTTCAATCATTACAAGCGTAATGTGTGGCCTCACAGTCTCAGACGAGTGCGGTATAACTATGTCTCAGTCTCTAAATCAGCCGGGGAAGTTACATGCAAACATGTCCTGTTTACTTTTCTACTGTATCCATTAAATTCAAGACAAAAGCCAAAAGGATCATTATAAATAATATGCAAAGAAAGTGTAAAATCGCAAATAATAACTAAAGCATCTCCCCTTCTGAAGATAAAGTACCTTACAGGCAGTAAACAGTCCTTGAAGGGCATTATTTAAACTCCATAAATGCAGAGCTTTAAGCAGAAAACAGCATTATACTGTGCAGGGCAGAGCTTTTGTCAGAGTAGAAGAGAAGGATATGCTTAAGAGGCTGCCTGCTGACTAAATGCCGACTGATAGTGCCACCATTAACTGGAAACAAAGTGATAAACTCCTGCACCCACTAAGTAATGAGCTTCTTTTTCTTCCAGGCTCAAAAACTTTAATTAACGAAAAAACACTCTGCTGAACGTTTGTACCTCAGCCCATGTGAATCGCACAGAGGACGGAGCCACCACCAGCAAGGGCCACTCGTTCCTGTAGTAGGCCGCTATGCAGATGGCCTGCACCGTCTTTCCCAGGCCCATGTCGTCAGCCAGGAGAAGGCGGCCTTGTTTCGACACTGCAAAACTAAAAGGACAAAAGAAAAACCATTGAAGAATCTAAACTTACAGTAAAATAACTAAAGACTTGCGTTCAGATATTGATGTATTCTGATAAAGATCTCTTCATTTCTACAACATTGTTCATACTATAGATGAATAGCTGTCTCCTGGTATGGAGTTATTGGCTACACCGTGCAGAGAGAGCACTAATGGCCGTCCAAAGGCACCTACTTGACTCCCTCCCTCTGGAAGGGCATGAGGCTGTGGGTAAGCGAGGGGTCGATGCTGGAGAGGTCTGCCTCAGGGACGTCTAAAGACCTGGCTTCAGTCCCGTCAAACCTGGCAGAGAACGCCTGGACTATTGCCCTGGGCAGTGGCTCCACCTCCACTGCTGCTATCCCACTGAGAAGATCCACTGGGTATGGAACAACGCACGGTCAGACAAGATGGCAAATGTTAGGAGCACGCAGATAAAAAGCAGCCAAATAAAGCAAATGTTATTACTCACTGAGCCTCCTGTAATCCTCGAGTGAAAAGCTCCACTTTCTTGTTTTCATGTCTAATAAAGAACAAAAATAACATCCTGAATCAGAAGCCGTAAAATGCAAATATGACATAACGACTCTCAGAAACATTATGTTACCATAGCTCTTCGTCGGCATCTGCTTGAATGCTGCAATGACATCGCCATGGTAACCGATGTCAACCTCAAACTTAGTCCCAGGCACCAGGATGCACTGCCCCTGGAGTACGGCTCCAGGTTTCTGCCAGCCGCTACACAGCCTCAGCAGCGCACCCAGAGCCGCACCGTCACGAGCTCGGCTTGCGGCTGCTGCAAGGTCCACTGCGTCTGTTCCCTCCAGAGGCCTCAAAGACACAGAGGCAATGCCCGCTGCTTCTTCCACTGCGACACAGGGTAAAGAGAAGAGGAGATGCAGCAGCAGACCAAGAGGATAAATATTCTGTATGTATCTAATTTAGTCCACAGGAGTGCATGTTCACGTAAATATTTCCCTAATTTTCATACTTAGCTGTTGGTAGTTCTCCAGACTGAAGTTCCACATCTTTGTGGCAGGGTCTAAGGCAGGAGATAAACAGAAGCAGGCACATGTTACAGAATAACTAAGAAAGTTGATGATGGTTGTGAAGAAGGATTTGTGTACACAGCTTCTTCTAAAGAAGCTTGGCCAAAGGATAGCAGTTTATTGTGCTTTACAGTGGTAAGTTCAGAAATGTATTATATATTTGACCCTGCAGGTTGTCCTGATTATGAGCATGTTACTATGACTTCCCTGCAGTTGGAGCAGCACTGCAAAAAGCATGCAGCATCAAGATTAAGCTGCAAAACAGAGAAGCTGCACTTGGCAGATACGTACCGTAGTTCTTCGAGGGGATGGATTTAAAAACAGCAATAAGCTCTGCATGATAGCTCACTTCAATTCTGAAGCGGCCCTCCGTGTGAGCTACACACTTTCCTCTTACAGAGATGGCAGGCTTTTTTGCAGGTGCAGAACTGAAAGTTGAAGAGTTTGAGGAAAGCTGTGCCACAGGGCTTTGGGCAGGTATACTTTGCTTGTAGAATGAGCCAACTGATCCACCAGAGCTGTTGGAGGTGAGGTTAGGCTTGGGATGAGCTGACTTCACATCAAGGACTCCTCTGCTAGAGAAGAAAGCGCTGCTCACTTGTTGACTTTTTGTCTGAGGAAGTGCGTCAATGACTTGAACCTACAAAAAAAGACAGAAGGAGGAGAAAATACTATAAAAGCTATTTTTCCTCCAAACAATAAATTATTGAACATTACAGTACATATCTCACCTGTCTCGTAGAAGCAGAGTTACACAGAGCACTCTGGTTGATTTGGTTGCCAGGGCCAGAAGATTGTTGATGTGTTTGGCCTTTATTTTGGTTAAAGAAGCCTTGTGAGTCTTTTTTGAAGGGTGGAACAAACTGTTTTGGTGCAGCAGCTGAGCAGGGTGTCTCTCTGTGATGAGTGAGGGTAGGAGGATCCGGGGCAATGCTCTGTTTAGACGGCTTTGCATGCACTGAAGTACTGTTAAGGACTACCGAGGTCTGCTTACTGCTGCTGAGAGTCTGTCCAAGTCTTTGGGCTCTTCTCTCTAAAGCCCTCTGTCTGTTTTCCTCAATCTTTCTCCACTGCTCTGCAGTCAGCTGATTAGACATGATGACGAACTTTGCTGCAACTAATGCTAACTCAGTACTTCAGAGTCATTAAAATGCAGATAATCTGAAGCTAGCAAAGACAAGAAGTTACCTAAAAGCAAGCGATCCATGTAGACTCATCTGGACAATCAGTATAATTATAACCATTTGTAAACGTGCACTGCAGCTCTCCCTGCTAACAGTCGCAGCTAGCGTACGTTAGCCGGGCGGCAACAGTAAAACTTTGCAGTAAAATAAGTCGACAGCGTCAAAATGGTGCTGCATATAAGGCAGTATTCAGGCAGAGAGGAAACTACCAAAAGTGTGATTTAAAGACCGCAAAGGTTGCTAGATTTCCACGAACGAAGCAGACATATACATGAAGCGCTAGTTATCAACTTGCTGGCTCTTTTCAGTCTCTTCTGCCGCGCAGGAAGTGACGTTGAAAAACAACCAGGCACGTGCAGGTGGCGGTTGCCTGGTGATGTAGAGTCATAGCAACAACATTAGCATCAATGTCAAAGATTAATCGTTTTAAAGGCTTCATTTTCTGTCTTTAGTACCCGTTTTTTGTAATGTGGCAAACATCTTTGATATGTGACCTTTTAAGTAAAAGAAGGCAAACTATTTCATGAAATAGAAGGTAAGAATGAAGTTTAGCTGGAATTAACCTCATATCCAACCCTATTTTATACAGTTTAGGTTACCTTAAAGTAGCTAATGTTGAGCTTATTAGGCTAATTCACCTAAATGTAACTGAAAACAGGATATTGTTTAATTTTACACAGCAAGAGAGAAGATAAACTCTAAGCAGGGCTGGAATGTATCGAAATACTACATTTCATTGAAAGTATTGTAGGCTACTGTTTTTTACTCCTGCAGTAAAGTACAGTTAGTTTGCAGGTGAAAAATGTAAAAATTAACTTCATTATCATAAAATCAACAAGTACAATAAGACCATGTTACATTGCTATTGATTAAATTTACTTCCATAACATTTTATAAATGACTTAAAGTTAGCCTATTTCAACCAGCTAATGCTAATTACAGATGCATGCACAAGTATCATCAATGTAATAACATACAAATAATAATATAAAGATGTTTCTGCATGAGTAGAAATCATGTTGCTGATGGTACTTTAACTCAAGTAGGATTTATAATCAAGGACCTCTACTTGTAATGGAGTACCCTTTGGTTTTATTAAAATAAAGGATCTGAGTACTTATTCAATCATTGTTGTTAGCATGTAATTACAATTTGTGTTATTTTAAATAGCTCTTTAACTTCTTTACACCTGAGATGTGATGTAAGAGCAATCACTGGCAATTCCCAGAATAGAGAAGCAGCTGGAGTGAGAGCTACAAGTTTAATGTGTCAGTTCGCTGTTGGCAATCCATTAAGTGCTCACACCATGGCCACAACTGTTAAATCTGACAAAGAAACAAGAAAACACGTTTCTGCCGGCTGAGCCGGTCCAGCCACAGGTGTGTTCATTTCAGGTATTCAATCAAGACACACAGCTGCCCTGATTAGCTGGTTAATTCCTCTCCCCTGTGTCTGTCTTTTCTGTCCAGCTCGCCTGAATCATTCACTTCACACGTCTCTGCTGTGAAAGTCAACCCAACACATTCGCTCAAGTGCACAAGTGCTTTACTTATGCACAACTTTGAGGTATACTTCAAGTATTTTGTTTGCTACTTTATATTTAAACTAACAGTATATTAAGTATTGTATGACTTTTCTGTAAGCAACTTTAATATTAAAATGCTGCTTACATGTGAATCCATTAATTACAATAACACAATACAATGATATAACCTATCCTATAATAGTATAACACTATGGAATGTATCATAGCACCTATTTTGACACTTACATTGTGGGACTGCAATCTTTTTTTGTAGTGTGTTCTTTTTTTAGTGCTGAAAAGACTAAAAACTGAATAAAAATTGTATCATTTTTTTAATGCAACAATGTCCAAACTTTTTTAGCTATATCTTTATGGTTTGCTGTTCTTTTAAAGGGACGATCTTTGGTAATTTACCATTTACAATTAATTGTTGTTAGAGTAATTTAAATGAGACATCTTGGGCAGATGGAGATACACTGATGCGCATTATTAACCATTTGCTGCCACTTAGAGACAGAGTGATTGATCAAATATATGGCAAATGAACAGATTAAGTTTTTCTTTAAGTAAATAAGAGTCAGTATATACTCTTTATTGTAGCCTATAAAAATGTGGTGATTTAAATGCTTTTGCTGGCTGCCTAACTCGCCTGCAATCACTCCTTCCACTCTTTTAGACATGACCATTTATAAGTTTTAAGCCACTTTAATGGTAATTGATATTTGTGTTGAGCAAAATGACACTTTAACTGAGCTGTTATCAATAATTTGTGTTTGCCTTGTGCGGCCTGATAATTGGATTGTTTAATTATTGATTATTTGAGGGTTAAGTTAATTCCTGCTCTCTGTTTGCATGGAGAAAGGAAGTAAACATGTCCTTCTTTGAAAACATTAATATCTACCTCTATAGAATGATGGATGTCATGCCTATAATAAGTAATTAACCATTTCCCTGTGTGTTTGTCTCCACAGTTGTAGTAATGACTTGGCTGCTTGCATCACCGTGCGCTGGTGACGTGTGGCGTCTGGGAGCTGTCCCAGGAATCATGGTGCTGAAGCTGCAGCACCGATTCAGCAGCCAATGATCACAGGAGAATCCGGGGCTACGGATGCTTTCACCCAGAGCAGGACAGTCCGACAATCGTGTTGGATTATAACGGGGATTTAAACCCGTCGGCTTGTTCCCAGGACATGGAAATTCGATAATTGGGGGTGTAAGCTTCACGCAGACTTGCCAGCGACCTGCAGTCTGGCTGGAAATCTATGAGAAAAATCCCGAAACTGTGAGTCGTATAGAAATCGGGGTAGCTCGCCAGGTAAGACAGATTTCGCTTCCTAACATGGCACGCCATCGATTGCTTTGAAAGCCTTACAAGACGTCGTCAGTAATCTTAGCTCCTCTGATCATATTAAAATGTGTCTTTTGCGTTTTGTGTTGTTAGAATATTTGGATTTTAAGAGTGAGCGCTGACATTTTGTTTTGTAGTCTGTATCAGTCCGTTGTACCAAAGGCAGATTCGCTTCCTTGGTTTCTGCACTCGTCGTGAATCTGGAGGGAGAAGCCTGTCGAGATAGTTTATGTTGTACAGAGCAGGCAGACTATTAAGGCCATGAAATGACAGTGGGCACTGAGAGAACGGGCCACAGCCTTATTACTTGAATGCATATTCCTATCAATCTAACATTTGACTTTCCTCTTTTAGCTGTTCCTTTTATTGAACTTAATGGCTTCAGACACTTGTTTGCATCGATGGGATTTATTTGCCTTTTGGATTTACATTCTGGAGGGAAGACAATAAAAGACTTTTAATCATATTATATCAACAAAGGAAACGAAAAGGCTCTTTTAACCCAACAAATCGCAGGAAAACGCTCCCTCTACCCCCACTTTCCCTTCTCACCACATATGAAGAGGTGTTTGCTCATGCCGGGGACACATACAGTACCTGATTTCTTCCAGCACCTTTGCATGGTGCTGTGAGTTTGTGGCCGGAGACAGCCTGATGCTGCGCAGCCAGGGCATGCTGAAAAGCCGCTGCTGCGTCCTGCTCGGTGACCTGAGGGTGCTCCTGCTCGGGCCACCGGCACCGCCGACACCGCTGCCTCCGCTGACCCCCATGAGCGGCCAAACTACGGAAAGCCATGAAACAGGCGTCACCGTCCCCGACAACAACAACACGTTAACGCGGAGCCACCAGCACGCGGGGGACCGGGGTGCTGCACCTGCAGCAGGAGCCACCGGGCCACCGGGCGGAGAGCGACCGGTGTCGGGCTGGGTGGATGCTGCAGAGCTGTCGGCGGCCCTGCGCGGCTGCAGCAGCTCCTCTGATGACTGCTCGAAGGGGAAACTGGAGGAGAGGTTTTCCCTCACCAGCTACACGGAGAGTGGCTTCAGGACGCCTGTGTGCAGGATCTGCTTCCAGGGACCAGAGCACGTAAGTCCTACAGAAAAAAATGTTTGCTTAAATGTAAGATGTGCATGTCATGAATGAAGTGTCCACATAATTGCACATCCTATTGGAAATTTCTTTTGGATTTTTTTTAATGGAATAGAAATGTTACAACTTCCCTCCAAGCAGAACAGTTTAATTACAAAGCTGCTAGATGATGTTGTACAGTAAGGTGCAAAAACCCCCTTTTCTCTCTGTCACACAAGGATGCACTGGTCAAGCTTGATTTCCAGTTAGAAAACCTTCTTGCAGCACACAGTTGGAGAGCCCTCTGAGCAGCGATCCCTCTGCATCCCACCACCAGTCCCTTGCATGGCTTAAAAAGACAGCTATAGCTCGCAGTGGGAGGATAATGAAAGACCTTGTCCCCATGGTTGACAAGTGTGGAGGATACACCGAGATGCAGTAACAACTCATTATAGCCAAACACTTTGAATTCTTAGTGACGCATTACATGCGTGAAAAAAAAAATCAAATAATACCTCTCACTTTGCTGCTCACACTCACGACAATGCAGGAAATAGAGAAAAAGTAATAATGATAATGTGCACCGAACAGAAGGGAAGAGCCGCCAAGTAAATCACACAGCGTGCCTCCGTCTTTGGGGCCATATCGATGATAATGTCACACCACATCAATCAGGAGAGGAGAAAGCTGAAAGAAGCGGGCGTGCTGCAATAAATAATATTAAATTATATCAGTGATGCCGGCACTTGGCAATTGCAGACACATTAGTTACACTGTTTGACAGAGCCTTTGAAACCACATTGACGAATATGTCACACCTCGCCTATTAGTGATGGAGGTAGAGACGTTAGTGAGCTGTAGAACATAAGTTTTTATTTGGCGTCTGCACTCAACGTTGCTTTTTCTTTTACCCGAGCAGCAGATTTACTGTATCATTTCATGGTCATTGCGCTGTGTATGGCCTATAATCTCCCAATGTTTCATCAACTAATTACTGCAAAAGCAATTCTGTGCATCATTCCACCTCTGAGCCCAGACTTTGTAATTATTACTGACACGGGGTCTACTTATGAGATTGGAAGACAAGGCCTCATCCTTGTTTTTTCAAAAAAAAACTCCACAGATAGTCGGCACGGCGCAGCACAGCGCATACAAAGTACCGGCTTGAACATTTGCAGTATTTCCCATGGCCTCCTCCAACGTGTCTCATCGATGCCTCCTTGAGACATTGCAGCTCGTCAATAGCACTTGATTTTGTGCCGTCTTATCATTATTCAAGTTCTTATCTATCAGCGTTCTTCCTCTTCCTGTCATCTCTGCTGTTGGCTTGGGTGAAGTCCAGATATGGATCTGCTGAGGTGTAAACGGGTACAAGGAGAATGAGGCTCCATTTGAAAAGAGAGATGAGTGGACTGTCTGTGTGTCACCGTGTGATACAGGCGGAGAGGACATTAGTTATCCTCTGTTCTCCCTTAGTCTCCAGGATGTCACATAGACCAAAGCATCCTCTATCTGATTTGACAATCCACCTCCAAAACACTCCCGTCCCCAAGGCTGAGATACACTGGACGATGTAAGGAAGGGAGCAAGAGGCATCGCTTTCCTCGAGCATCCCACTACAAAAGGGCCTTGAGTCTCTGAAGAGGCAAAAAAAAAAAGGATGTAGTCTGATGATTTAATGTGACATCAAACAATGTAATAAGTCGAGTTCATGTTGGTGTTTTTGTGTCTTTTTTCAAGGTCCCCTTTGTATTTCACAACCAAAGTCCTGTTGTGTTTTAGGATATTTGATGCTGGTTTCTTTTCAAATCTGTCGACTGAATATAAATTGCCCATTTAAAGGCCAAAAGTCTGTAAGCCAAATCAAGTGAATAGTCTCTAGGATATCCCTTTCTAATGTTAGCACCCTGTCTTGAAAGCTCTGCAAAGAAACACTGTGGGAGGAACCACAAATAATAAGGAATTTCATACCAGACAACTGTAAGTTCCTACTAATCCCTACTTGACAGCTCAGAACAATGGCTGCAGATTTTGTCCCCTGTGACTTACATTAGATTCGCACAATGACGGGATCTCTTTAAGGCCAGTACCATACAGGAAGAATAACTACCGCTACCTACGCCTCTTCCGATTTATATATGGATGTAAGAGTTTTGTTTTAAGGCTCAATCTTTTAATGCAGACTACTTCCGTCGGAGTTGAAATACATCCCCAGACACACACAATGTAGAGTATAATGAACAGCTGAACCAATGTCAAATGAAATGATATAAAGCAATGTATCTTGTAGAGCTATACCTCCTGTCTTTAAGGTATCTTTTATAGAAAGCAAACTTAAGACACATTTCAATCCATTATCAGTTGCATATAAGGTCAGCCAGAAGCTTTAAAAGGGCGTTTGCTTTATTCCAGCTCGTGCTTTCAGACTCAAACTTGACCTCCAAGAAATAACTATTTATCTGCTACCTCTTTTCAGGAAGTTGTCATTCAGTGCACAAACTTAGAAAGGGAAACTTAAAAAGTAATATACAAAGAAAAATCGTGGACTATTTCCTTGCGTGTGGCATCCTCTCCTGAAGTGTCATGCACTATTACGTCGAAAAAACGCCCTTTAGGGCTAATGCTTCTACTGTCCTGTCCTCACTTCAGCTGCACGTTGAGAATATGTGAGTCCCTACTGCTTAGAAAAAATGTTGGCTTTCCCCTCCTAAATCACAACACAGATAATGCACTGGCACAGTGTGTTTGTCTGAGGCACAATGAGAAGCCCTGAGGGGTCAAGTTAGCATCATTCTTTCTATATGGCCCGACTGTGCAGAGGCACTCTGCTCTCCTTATCTATCATTGGATGGCTCCTCTGCCATTTGTTGGGAATAGATTATAAACAAGTTACATAAGCATGAGACGTCACGTGAGCTGTTAATTCATGCATTTAGATTATAACCTCTGGTTATTATAGCTCAGCTATTCAATTACTTTTAACGATCCATTATCTGTGACGGTAAGCCTAATGGTTCCTGTAAAATAAGCAATAAGCAGCACGCTCCCAGCATTGGTTTTATGAATGGTCATTACAGGTAAATCAATTTGAAATTATATGACCGTCAATTGAATTTTTCTTTCATTGTGCCTCTTTCACCTCCTACTTGTTAGAGTATGGTTAAAGTGTGTACGTGAAGCTGTTTTTCTAATGGCTGCTGTGTCGCTGCGCGTGGCCTGAATATCATTGGCTAAAATAATAATTGCTTCATTCGGTTTCCGTAGGAGCTGCTTTATTTAACTACAATTTCCCTTCCACTTGAGTTAATGGAGTTCACTTTCATTGATTCCAGATCCTTAATAAATGTGTATAGCCATCTCTAATTTAGCTTCACGTCATTATATACGTTGGGAGCTGATCCAATTTTGTAGGGAGAAAATGAGGTTCACCGAGGTGCTTTAAGGATACTGCAGCACAAAGAGAGGAAACAACAGCCAAGACTCTTTAATACATTGTTCTATTGTGTTATTTTTTTTCAATGATATTTGCGGTTTGATCACCAAAAGGACATTTAGTTATCACTTTCTGTATGCGTGGGCTGTAATGCCACATTTGTTATCAGTCTCTCTTACTCTTTCTCCAGCCTCAGTTGTACTGGAGTGATCTAGGTTTCAGCTTTTGGCTGCAATCAGGCCAGTCACAGTGAGCGGTCTGAGTCCCACTGGACACGGCAGAAGTGTTCTAGTGCTCCTGCCAATAAACTCCCACCCTGGCCATCTGTAGATGGGCCTTTTCTCCTCCGGCTCCCTGCTTTTCCCTCCCTTCTCCTCGACCAGGGCGCTGCTCTGTCTGTCAGAGATGTCAGCACAATGATGGCGTGGACAAATTACTTTGGAAACTCACTGCATTTTGCATTTCTTCCTACAGTCTCTAAACCATGTTCAGGGTAGATAGGGACAGGTTATATTTAATCTTGAATAACAATACCATGGCTTTGAAATTGAGCGGCTCAGCTTAGAGAGGAGAGCTCTCCCACAGCAGACAGGGTCGGCTAATTTATTTTTCATTCACTACAGGGCTTTTGTTCAGTCTCATTAAGATTAAAGCTTCTATACAAGAAGGTCCTGCTTTGAATTTTATAGATCCAGGTCTCTTTAACTGCAGGTCAGGACCTTTGAAGAGTGCTGGACTCCATCTTTTGGGTCATCATATCTTCTATGACACGAGTAGTAATATATTTTAATGAGTTTGGGGCCCAGGGTGAGAGATTGTAAGTTCCTCAGGCTGAATAGGGCTTAAGAATATTTGCTGTTTAAGGATGTGGCTGAGCACATATTGGTTTTAAGTGAGAAGCTTGTGATGCCAAATTGAATGAATTTTAAAAATGTCACTTTAGTTGATTGGTTTCTGTTAACTGTAAAACCTTGGAGGAAATTGTGTCACATCTGAGAGCGTCTTCCGTCTCCTTTGATATTCTCCCTACAGGCTGTCAGTGTTTTTCAAGTGGATGATCTTTTGCAAATAGTCAACACTTCTCAGGGATTTCCTACAGGCTGAGAACTGCTGTAATTAAGCCACAGAAAAAAACGGATCTTGACAATATGTTTCCAGGTCTTTCTAGAAAAGTCTATAAAAATCCACTTCTCAGTTCTTAAAGATATTTCTCTTTGGCGGCACTTTATTGCGGGCAGTTGTGGGCGCATACGTCCCAGATAACCAGACATCTACGGCTGGCTCACTTTGTCACTGGTGTGACTCTTGATTTTCCTCGCTGACGGTTGCTTTCCCTTTCAGACTGTTTGCCTTCAACTGAGCGTCGAATTAGTTTCTTTTTCTTTGGATTTTTACTTATTTTTGAAGTTGTATCTGTAGTCATCGATCTTTTCTTTGTTTGTTTAGCCATTGTGTCTACTCACAACACTTGCAGAGACCGGAAAAGCAGCCGCTTAGCTCCGCCTACCCTCTCTGGCAGACCAACCACTGCTGGGTGATGGAAAACGCGTCACTAACTGGGCACCGCTTGTGATTTGTTCCCCGAATGTCCCAGTCCGTAATAATACTATATACTGCAATGCAAAGGCCTTTATCAGTGGGCCATAGGATCAGTCACCATTGTGTTACCTCATTCAGCGATAGATAGTGACTTAACAGACGTTTATTTACATGAAAATCTCCGAGATTATACCTTTAACATTGTTTTTAAAATACTTCTGTTGGTTGCCTCACATGGAGAAGCTGCTTTCTTTTTTTATGTAACTTATATCTGGAACAAACCACCTGAAAATCTCGAGGTCTGCTCGACTTTCGCTTCTTTTGAAACAGGCTTTAAGACTTTTTCTTCCTGCCACTGAATTTTATTAGGTTAAACTTAATACTCAAGACTTCTTATCCATATCTTGCACTGCATAGCAAGTGCACTGTAATTTCTATTAAATCCTATTTAAATCTTTATATTTTGCCCCTTTGTATTGCCGTGTGCGTGTGTGTTTTAATGCCTTTTATGTCTTATGTAAAGCTTTTTGAATTGCCTTATTTTGAAAGGTGCTGTACAAAATAAACTTGCCTTTAATAAGAAGGTGCAAGGAGAGAAGGAAGGCAGGGAGAGAAAAGTGGAGTTTCTTTTGAAGTAACATATATGTGCAACTATAAAAGAATATATTAGCGTATACGTGACAGCTAAATTCCTGTCAGGAGCTGCAGGAACGGCGTACCTTTAGCGCAGTACTTTGCAGCTTTGTTGGGGTTTGCTCTCTGACAGAAGCTTGGGTGACTAATCCTCCCCCTTTCAAAGGTACTGGTAATCAAGCATTGTGCCTGTCAACTAGGTGTGAGGCAAAGCTTTCATTTCACACCTGAACTACTGTTCTGCTATAATATGACTGTGCACTGCTGTGTACTCTGTGTGCAGTGCGTTTGCATGCGTGTGTGCGCGTGCTTGGCTGACAGTGCATGCAAAGCTCTCAGAAAATCAATAAGCGAGCACAAAGAAATATAAATGTATGAATAGTGTAACCTGCAGTATATTGCATAAAAAAGGGTTAGCGCAGGGGCTGAAGGAGAAGAGACTGTCAGCAGGTCAATGATGGCTACAGGGGAATAAAGTGTTTTTTCTGAATTACAGATCACTGCTAAGTCAACTCTTAAGCGCTAGTCAGAGTCAGAGGTTTTTCATTGCGTCTTTTGTGCCTATACTGAAAAATGTAACCCTGCAGGACTTTAATATTCTGCATTAGTAACAAGGCACCTGCTTCACCAGCAGCAGTTCATAATTTTTATTGAATCTCAAACTAAAAAAAAACGTGTATTTATGCATTTAAATGACCTGAATTACTGACTCTGCCTCTGTCCCACAGGGGGAGCTCCTGAGCCCGTGTCGGTGCAGTGGCTCAGTACGCTGCACCCACCAGCCCTGCCTCATTAAGTGGATCAGTGAGAGAGGATCCTGGGCCTGTGAGCTCTGCTACTACAAATATCAGGTCATTGCCATCAGCACCAAGAACCCACTACAGGTGAGCTGTCGGTGTAAAAGGGAAGCACTGGAGATATTAAACAGGAAAAGAGCTGTATTAGAAAGTAAGTGGTAGGAGGCTGTGGCAAGTAAACAGTCTGATGAAAAACACTGGGCGGTGAATCATCTGTTTTGCCAGGATTGTTGGGGTTTGTGGGCACGAGGGGGGAAAGATAGCCCGAGGCCCTCCTCCTCCTCCTCTGGGACCAATTTGGATGCAGTTTTGGTTTTCACATTTAATGTTATTTGGCACAAAACACCTAAAACACAACTTCCAGGAATCACACTGTCTTCACTGCAGCTCGAGTCGTGCTCTGATCATAAACCGAGGAATTCAGCTCAAAACGAATGATGTTCTTGAATTAAACAAGGCTTTTTGCCTCTGATCTCTAGTACAGAAAGATTGCAGAAACATCTTTTCTTTCAGTTTTCGACTCTGGTGATATGACGGGGTTCTTTGTGAGTGAACATGGTGTTTTTCTTTCAGGCAGCGCTGATGTGTGAAATACTGCTGATGCTGTCTGATATTATGCTTCATACACCTAGAGTCAGCTGTAGCATTCCCTAAAGTCAACTAACATTTGCAGATGTTGAACAAAATGCCACACACATCATTTCAATGTTTGTATACATGGATTCCCTTCAGATTGATGTTTTTGTTGTGGTTGAATAGGTAATGAATCAGATCATGAGCCTCTTTAACTTCTTATGTGAAAGTTAAATCAAAGCTAAAAGCTTTTTTAATCAGTGAAAGTACCCATTGATTGTATTCTCTCTTGGTGTTCAGTAAAGTTTAAAGAGAAATGAGAACAAAGAGCTAACCTGGTCTGTGTCTCCCTGCAGTGGCAGGCCATCTCCCTGACAGTCATCGAGAAAGTGCAGATAGCAGCGGCCATCTTGGGCTCCCTGTTCCTCATGGCGAGCATCTCCTGGTTGGTGTGGTCGTCTTTCAGCCCGTCAGCTCGCTGGCAGCGACAAGATCTGCTCTTCCAGATCTGCTACGGGATGTACGGCTTTATGGATGTCGTCTGCATCGGTGAGGTTCTGCATTCCACATTGATTTCTTATTTCTTTAGTTTAATTGTTTATTAGGAATTATATTAAGTGTGTCAAATCTGGCTGCTTTATTCCAGGTGCATTATGCATTCAAAAGGCAAAGCAAATATAATGTCAACTGTGTTCAGTAGGATCGATAATTACACCCTCTGGCTGAGCACAAATTATTGTGAATGCCCTGAACTATTGGCAATCAATAGGACAATTCTATGCCAACTAATTGGTATCAATATTAAGTGCGTGGAGTCTTGTCACAATACACTGGCTTATAATTTGTATTGCACACATGATTTTTGTAAATTCACTATATTACAGTAACTGTATTAAAGATGATGAAACGCTCAAAGCTCACTTTATTAATAAAACATGAATTCAGTTTTTGCAGCGACTGAAGTGGTTTTTTTTAGCATATATTAAAGTGCGTTTCTCTGTATAATAAAAAAGCTGCAGCCTCAAGTTCAGGAGCACTTTGCTACCATGCTACGCTGATATAACACAAGGGGGGGAAAAGTACAGTGACTATCTTCTGGATTTGTGTGGGTGTCAACATTGAAACTTGTAGAATCCGCTTTAGCCTGCTGCTGTCCTCCTCTGCAGCCCCGGGGGGGGGGGGGGGGGGGGCGCATGCTTGGAAAGACAGTGTGATGGCATCTCACATTAGGAAAAGTCTAACTGCCACTGCAGCAGACAGGAGGATGAGAGGGAGAGCTGATTGATTCTCTCCCGTTTGGTGGCAGGGATTGACTGCCGAGTCATTAACTCTGCACTTTACAGAGATTAACTTGTCACCTGGCAGACGTTAAAGAGCAAAGCCCTGACTCCCTCTCACGCACAAAATTCGAGTGGGAGAGAAGAAGAGCCGAAGAGGAGAGCTCGGGTTTTAGCGATGACTTTGTTAGCATCTGCTAAATGAAATTGTAACATTGTAGTTCTGTAAGAAGAGGATGGGAATTATTGTCCATATTAAGCTGCTGCAATATTTGAGCCTTAAGTAACCTTATTTTAGAGGACAACATTGTACCATGACTGTTGTAAACGATAAACCTAATTAGAGTGTTTTTGCTTTATGATAACAACGGACTCTATATATGCTCCTGCATCCATGCTGAAGATATGAAAACATCTTGTACAACACAATAGATAGTTAACATCCCATTCAGACAGTAAGTCCCTTTATGTGAGCACAAATGCAGTGAAATGTTGAGGTCAGAGCATCTATTGTTACAGATTGATTTCAATTTTCCAGATACTGAGTTAAATGACGCCTAATCAATAAGCAATTTTAAACTGTGATAAGATGCTATCGAACAACCCCAGAGACCAGATCCATAATTTCTGCTAACCTACACCAAAAGTGGCGAGTGTTGCTGTGTCAGAAGTTGCTCCATGTCTACAGTTTTGATAAGAAATAGAGATCTTATCTCAGGGTTATGGCGCAGTACTTTTAAGATGAGTTGTTTTGTTCTGCTGCTCCCCCAGCTATAACTTCCTGCAGGCTCTAATACAATGAATCCACCTCTGCAGAGATATTTATCACTTTGTTGTGTCATAAAGTCTGCTGCCAGACAGTGACATTGTCTAATTGATGTTCTGATCTCCGCAGCACTTATTGTCCACGAGGGACCTTCTGTGTTTCGCATCTTCCACCGCTGGCAGGCCGTGAACCAGCAGTGGAAAGTCCTGAACTATGATAAGACGATGGACAGTGACGATCTGAAGCAAGCTGCTGTGGACAGGACTCTGTCTCAGCCCAGCCCGGGCTTTCAGACTGGCCTAGGAGTGTCCACCTCCACCTCCTCTCTGATGGTGGTAGCCTCCACAGCAGCCGGCTCCACTTCTACAACCGTGGTAACGGCGGTCCCAGGAGGACTGGGAACACATGTGGACCCAAACAGCGGCAGCACAGTGCCTGACCAACACTGTCCCTACAACATCCTCCACCTCCTCAGCCACCTGAGGCAGCCGGAGGCCCGCAGCCCACCCAGCAATAGCACACGAGAGCTGGTCATGAGAGTCACTACAGTCTGAGGAGTCAGATGAGGCCTTATCTCACACGGAGGTGAAAGATTTATGAACCAGCTGACAGTTGAAAAAAAAAGTCTTATCTTGACTGCACTGGATTAATACCGTGTTGTTGTTTGTTTCAAAATGCATCTCTGATGTCCTTACATGGATTGAATAAAAGTCGAAGTTGTTTGATTTGCAGATTGGTTGGAACGTTGTTCTTTCTGATAATTGAGGTGAAGAATATTTGCTGACATGTGCAGAGATGTTAATCCCTGACCTTTGGAAACAATATACAGTGAAGATCTAAGTTCAAAGGTCTCCTGACTATTGATTGAGAGCTTTCAGCTGCATCTCAGGGGACGCCTAAACCCCCTCTATTCACTTACTGAGGACTGTAAGATGCTGTTTCTTTTTTTAGTTTAGTTTCTTTTCACCATAAACTGCTAAAATTATGAACAGGACATCTGTCTGAATTACATAACAATGATACAAAAATAGTTGCAGAAAGAAGTACTACATTTTATTTTTACCACACAGAACCTGTGGACTTTCAAAATTGGTATCTGAATGTGCATTTGCATCAAAGCAGGGTTTATTTTACAATTTACAATTGTATTGACTGATCCTGACTGCTGTTGGCAGATGACATGTCTATAACAAACAGGAATAACTGTCAAATTAGTGGGTATCTTTAACATATACACTAATAACCAATACAGCTACTAAAGGTAGAATCGAATATAAAAGAAATGACAGTGTCAAATATAAAAAAACCAAACGTATAATTACCTTCTTACACTCTGATTACGGCAAACCAGTCTTTCTTCCGTAGTAGACAGCGAGGCTACAATGACAGGAAGTGTGCGAAGTGGAACTTTTTTTTTTCCAACGCCATAGTCGTCCCTTCAACCGTCGCTGCTTAAAGTCCCTAATGAGATTAACATGGTAAAATGATGCAGTGCATATTTTCTCTATTGTCTCGAAAGATGCACATATTGTGGTTGAAAACTGCAAAGGCAGTGATCTAAACTTGAAAAACATTCATGTATCTTTTAATGATTTCTGGTCATTTTCAGGGGCTGCACGCTGGTGCAGTGGTTAGCGCTGTTACCTCACACCTAGAAGGTTGGAGTGGGCCTTTCTGTGTGAGGCTGCTCTGGGCTTCTTCCCACAGTCCCACAGACATGCTCGCTAGGTTAATTGGTGACTCCAAAATTGCCCATGAAAGGTTGTCTGACCATATGTCATTGACTGGCGATCAGTCCAGGGGGAACCCCGCCTCTCAACCAATGACAGTTGGGTTAGTCTCCAGCCCACCCACGACCCTGAACAGGATAAGCGCTATAGATAATGGACGGATGGCAGTTTTCACACACTTGACTCCATAATCAGTTTCAGCTCACATGTAAAGGGACAACCAGGTTGGACAGCTGCAACATCTATCTTTTCCTCCGTAGTTAACGTTCATAAAAGTGTGAAGGTTTAAAGAACTTGTCTCGAGGTTTCACATATTGAATAAATAGGTTATCCCTGTGATGCTAACACTGCAGAGATATGCCAGTGCTACATTTACCTCACAAAGGTTTCTATTAAAGGTGTCACATCAGAGAGAATATTACAGTAAGTGTGATGCAGATTAAATCTATGAGTGGATGTAAATGACAGGCGGGATGTGGAGCCATAAACAGGCGGCGTAGTCAATGCAGGTTTGATGCACTGCTTTTAAGAGACACGATTTTTCTTCTTTGTACTCTTATCTTTGATGAGCACTTTTTTTCTTCTCAGGCAACATTTTATGATGTTCTCGATCGTGCTGGGAGTTTTATAGATTTATTTAAAGAGTCATATTTTCAGAATTTTGTGCCACCCATTCTTAAATTTTACAGTATTTCTAAAAATACTTATGAACAATGGAGAAAAAGTATACTACTGACAGCCACCAGCTGGTTTGCTTGATTGCTTTTGTCGGTACCTTCATGCATGAAAGCCGGTTTCTTTTGTTCCAGAGCGGTCCATATTCATGTTCAGAATTGGCTCACAAATCCAGCGATATTCCCGTCTCTCCGCTCTCAGATTCAGATATGCTCTTTGATATTTCTTCACAGCTCTTGTTTCATGTCCATAAAAGATCAATTTTATCCCAGGGGACACCAGACCTCTAAAGCATGTTGTGGGAGGGAAGAAACCCTGTTAAAAACAGCAGCGAGGAGATGAGGTGATCCATTTTTTCCCCTACAATGTCAATGAACTGACTCTGTGATGCTTTACGGGAACGACTCTGTGCATTATAGTTCTCTCATTTAAATGCAGTCTGCTTAAAACACAACAACATTTTGATGCTAATATTATCCGTTACAAGCTGAAAGCCAAAGCTGATCATAGTGTGAAACATTTTTCACAAGCTTTGCCTCAGATGCCTTTGAGCCTTCTCCAACATGCATTACATTAAAACACATCATTAGCTTAAAAATACATCCCAAATGAATGATCTGCATTAATTCAAGTGATGCTGGAGCTTAACGTCGCACTATTTATTTCTACTCCTGCAGGTTTTTGCAGTGCAGCAGTACGGTGTAACCTTCTCCAATCAATATAACACTGTTTCCATTTGCAACTTGAACAACTTTGCAGAGAGTTTTATTGCTGTATTGAGGGAAAACAAAGTTCCTCATGTAGGAATTCAACTCTAAAGAGAAAAATCCTAAAGTGCACCAGCTGCTTTCTGTTTAGCCTTTAGTATTCTCTCCAATTAAGCTCCACGTTACCTGGTGGATGTGCTATTTTGCAACTCTGCAATTCCTCATCATAATCAAATGCCAGGAGTACAGTATCTGCAGAGAATCAGGTAGCACTGAGATTTTCTGCTGAATTATTTAAGCCACGAAGTGCTAATATCAATGGGGTGGGAGCTGCTCCATAGAACCGGCTTGCAAAGGAGCTCGGAGGTTGCGGAGAGTTCACGAATCTGCTTCCCTCTGTTCTCTTCACACCTTGTCTCTTTGAATTCACGGGTGCACACGCCTAGCTTTTACAAAAGTCACCAAACAGCCAAATGCAAAAGAATTTATTACCTGAATGTGGTCTTTCAGGGTTAATATGGAATATGGAAGTCTCCACGCAGTTTAAATATTGAATATTACTGTTGCACGTGTTGAGCTCATACAGTATTTTAGGAAGTAGCGCACTGCATAGGGAAATGTAGTTTCTGTAGATGTTTTTGTTAATGCTGAATTTTCCAATTTAAGGGGGGGGATTATGCTACGTTCAAACTTTATATTTCACTCTGTGATATCATTGGAGTAGCTTAGCGTAATTTACAGTTAAAAAAAACTCCTCATGTTTCTCACACTGGTGCTCTGTGCAGGCCCTCATACAGCCTCTGCCTGAAACAACTCAGTCAGCTCTGTCCCTTTAAAGTCGAGGTGAAATGAAAAATGTCCTTTTAATCCTTTTAGATCACATCCCCGGTAATATTGTGCATCTATTTGACAATATAGGCAAAAAAAATACAGAAACTCAATTTCTTCATATTCATATATCAAAATCCGATCATTTTTTCTTCCAGTTAAACTAAATTTCATGCGTGCTCACGTAAGTTAGCATCAAACAATTTCAACCAATCAATCTGCAACATTTAGCCGCAGAGCACCAAGAACGCTCGGTCAGTTAGCTAGCTACTGCGCTGTGGAGAACGCCTGTCTACGCCCACTTCTCAACGATCAAATCCCTCTAATGATATGTCCCGCCTGCACGTCTTGTTTCACTCGGAAATACGTCACGATACGGAAGCTAGATACTCTTGAAATGCCGTTTCAGCTCCACTTTAAGAAACCCTGCCCCTAAAGGCCCGCTTTCTTCTGATTGGCCAGCTCTCCGAAGCCTGCCCCGAAGCCACTTCACAAAGTGCAGCGTGTAAAAAAAACTGTGTGAAACCTGGTGAGAAGCCTGGGGATTACTCCAACATACTTTTACCTACAGATTTGAAACTTCACCCACGTTTAGTCTGGACATCCAACATTGCAACATTATATGTCTTAAAATGTGAAACAGCATAATAACACATCTTTAAGACTATCTTACACGCTTCCATTCATAGTTTTCAGGATTCTGTTACTCACAACGTTATTCTCCAAATTGAAACCAAGCCAGAACTAAAGCTTTTAATGTTTTCACTGATTTTTATTTCAATTTTTCTGCTAAAACGAAAAAAGAAAAAAAGCACTTTGCAAAACCTGAAAGAGTAACATTTTATACAAGCCAGTGATTTCAGTAGAGGTTGCCTGTCCCCCCTCTGGTGTACGGTGTAATAAAACCGCATTGCTTTCATCTGCAGATAATTGACCCAAAAAGGATTTTTGCAGACTATATAGAACACTGAACCTTTGAAACTGGGCAAATTGCATACAGCTAATGTGCTATCCAAGCAGGTCATCTGAGGTCTGAATCACACCGGCAGAAAGCACCGCATTCATTCCCTCAGACGTCTCTGACATCTGAAAAATGAAAAGGAGCATTTGAAGAGCTGAGATGAGGTATCGTGAAGCTAGAAGCATCGACAGACTCTGACAATGTTTGGAGAAATTGTAGGAGGGGCAGATTTTGCACTTCTGGTCAGATTCTTTATATTGAATGCCGATACATACATCCACCCTCTTTTCACTGACAAGATGTGTTGCACTGGAAGTTAAAAGAACATTTACTAAAATGTATGTTGAATATGCTGAATTCTTTAATGTTAAACTAATGTGGTTTTCATCTCAAATTTAAGGTGCAATATATGTTGACCAAACTTCTTTATGTGTTAAATATGCAATGTTTTTATCAACCTAATCTTTCCAAGCAGGTTTTACTTGGTCTGTATCAATATCTAGAATCTGATTTCTGATTATATTATTTCATACCTGTACTTGCAAAATCTTTAGGATACTTAATTTACTACTATACATTTTAAATGTAATTATGCCAACTTGCAAAAAAATATATATTTTTTTATACAAAAATAACTTTAAACACGTTTCACCCCCTCCATCCATAGGAGGAAAACACTGTTTCTGCTTAAAGATCAGCATTATGGTATATACAGGACAAACAATATCAATACTTAATGACAGTAATGTAGTGCAAATGTAACGTATGACCTACTTTGCATCATTAATCATGACACTGAACTGTGTCTCTATTTGTACAGGCCTCAATATAAACAACAATTTCACCAAAGGCACTTAAGATGCACGAAACACAAAATGTGCCAAAAGCTCTAAATAAAGTAGGACGAGCACGAGTTCAAGTTCATATAATGCATAATACATTGAGTTCAAAATTAGTGCAATGGAGTGAGCGATATCCAAGATGGTGAACACAGAAAACTGCATCCTGTCTGCCTCACCATTACACATAAGTAGCAACAAACTGATAGCAGTCCTGGAGGGTGTGTTGCTTTCAAACTGAATGTCAAGCTAGCAAAGTGCTTTGAAGGTTAATCTGAGTTAAGGAGGGCAGTTTAAGTTCAAATAAAATATCTGCCTGAAATGCAGTTTTACATATAAGCACACTTATGTATAAATGAATGGACACCAATCTTTACAAGGACAACTACAAATTCTGTATAGTAGTTTTCAAGTTTTTTTTCAAATGCTTGGTGAAGCTCTTAACGCTTTGCTCTTGTAAATCTAATATTCACCACGACTATGAGGACTTTCGGCCCTCACTTAAAGCAAAGCAGAAGTCAATCAATGCACTTGGCTGGAGGAGCTCTAGAGATCTATTTTAAAGACCAGCTCCAGTCATGTTTTAAGACATATAACAAGCTCTGCTTGAAATAATAAATTGTGTCTGATATGTTTTTTTTTTCAAAAAAAAGTTTAATTACCTTGTGAAAATCCTCCTTCATAGTCCCCGCCCACTATGCAAATTTCCAACCGCCCCCTCTGTCGCGAAAACAAAACATGTCTGCCATCGCTTAGTGGCAACTTGTTGAAACTTAGATGGCTTGAAATGTAGTAATTAATAGTAATAAAATGAATGATAGTAGTCAGTAGTTTGCAAAAATTACGTTGACGGTTACAGCTGGCTCGCCAAAGTGGTTGCCATAGGTAGCACATAAAAACTGTGTCCCATTTCAGGGGCTGCAGCCTTCGAAGGCCTTATTTGAAGGTCGATAGCGTCACAGAAGCGCGCCGAAGGCTGTCCCAATTTAAAAGCTCCTTCAGATGCCGCCGACAAATGCGTCCTCCGTTTCCCGGGCCGTGAAGGATCCATTGGATGCATTCTTCGCAGCCCGACATATCCCTACCTGTTGCTAGGCGACAGGAGCAGCATTTGGTGACGCAAGGGTAAGGGCGGGAACAGCTGGTGACGCAAATAGGAACTCATTCATAGACCAGACTGTTTCATTTCAGTTTGGCTTTATCGGTCTACACAGGCTAATGGAGCATCCTCTGTAGACCAACTCCTTCGAAGGCTGCAGCCCGTGGATTGGGACACTGCTAATGATATGCATAGCGTCACCACCCGTCCATTAACGGGATTGGCTCCTTAGGTTTTTGATGTCTCAAACCTGCCAATCTGAAAACGTGTTGTTCAGCCTGTCCTTGGCACACTGCAGTTTAAGAGCAGACAGGCCCAGCCATGGCGATGACTGCTGATGTTGTCCCTGATATGTCTTGTAGCACATGAGAAACACCACATGGAGATGTTTACAAGGTTAAACACTGGAGGGGAACATTTAGCTTCACACATGACTGTGTCTGACTCAGCTGTATGCTCATAACTTGGAAAAACATGTAACACAAGTGTAACAAAGCTGACCCATTGACCTCTGATAAGAACAAAATAGTCCACCTCTACCTGAGTGTGACGGCCAGGTAGCTAAAGTGCTGTGGCTAGCACACCTATGGAGCTATGTCTTGATACAGATGTAGGGGTATCAGCTTATGGGTTTTGAAAATATGGTCGCCATACAATAAACACTAAGAACATATTTGTTGCTCACTCTTTAAATTTATGCAAACAGAAAACTATGTAAAGCTATTAGAGGGCTTATGTTAGCATGGTTTAAGGTAGCTAACATTTGCATCATCAACATCAAATAGCTCTTGTTTCATAATACACAGCTTAAGTGACTCTCTGTCTTTGACTAACTTGATAAGTCTTAACTACCTTTATCTTAAAGAGCTCTGGAGCTACTTGCAGATTATCATTTAACATGGGTGACATAATGGCAGATTGTGTAACAGTCCTCGGTTGTTGTTCATTAGATCTTTTGCCAGGAGAAGGGAATTTCCATTTCTTTCATCTCATACTGATTGAGCAGATAGACTTCACATTAGACTAATTACAGGATTGAAATATGCTAGAAAAAGAAGTATAAATGATTGTACACTAACTGCATCTGTAATTGAGCAATCCACCATCTGCTTTTTTCAGTGTGCATACAGGTCATGCAGGCGCCTGATGCAGAATACCTTGTTTGAATAATTACAGACAAACAAACATTTAGGCAATTTAGTGGTCTCAGTTCAACTAATCTACATGTTGTGGGTAAACACCTTTACACACACACACACACACACACACACACTGGAAGAGGCTCCAAACAGGAAGTCCTGAGCTGAGATTCACACCCAAAATTCTTGCTGTTATTAAAAGACACTTAGCCACAAGCACGTCCTGTCATTCATAACTTTATCTGGAAACTTCTGTCGTGCACTAAAAGAGTCTAACAAGTGAGGAGCCAATTGAAAAGATGAAAGGCATTCTGTTCCACACTTGTCATAAAATGTTTGTCAGTGAGAAAATTGATTCTCACTGACATGTTTTTGTAGCTGATGTTCTCCCTCTGGTGGTGAAATGATGTAAAACAGTGGCTTCTCTTTGGGCTGTATGCTCACACTAAAGCGAGAGATTTAAGTATGCACTTTCACCTGTTGGCTGGGTTATGATAATGTATGTAAAGAGCAGAGCCAGGAGAGCTCTCTGTTTGTGTATAACCATTAAAATATACTGTTTACTAGTGCTTGAAATCAACTTTTACTCAATAACTTGATGATCTTTCTTTCATATGTATTTTCCTAAAATACATGTGCCAAGTAAACATACAAAACCAGTCAACAGTGTCATATTGGAACTAATGTGTAAGATACTTGTTTGTCCTGATGGATCCCTATAATCATCGCTCTCCTCGTGTTGCACAGCTGCTCTACCTGTGAATGTTCATCTTGATGCAGCAGGCGTTTAAACAGAGCTGTTGCCCGGGAGAAACAATCTCAGATTGCCTGCCCCCCTCTTAATCGCTCACTTGCTCACTCAGCATCTCTTCAGAAATGCACCCCCACCCTACACACAAACACACACACACACACACACACGCACATCCTCACACTTGGGTGCTCTGCAAACAGCGGCAGCGCTCTGTGAGCAGGTCAATAGCTGTATCACTGCATTTCTCTAATTGAGCCCCTGATGAGGAACTTCCTGAGCTTGCTGCCTTTGAATGTCAATAAACAGACAGTCTTGCACACTAATGCGTTCCTGCTGGTTGTCACACAGTGTCAGAGTACAGAGTGTGACCTGGTTAAAAAAATCATACATTCATACATACAAAAAATACATTTATTGAAATACAGCTCTCAAACTAGGGCACATGCGCTCAAAATTTCCAACCCAAAAGTGGGAGATTTCCATATTTACCTCTCATAAACATGTTGTTTATGTATACACTTGTTACAGTACCTAGACAATGGGCCTGTTCTTCACCTTCTTTTATGTTTGTCAGCATATTATTTTCTTTGACAATCACTTGAGTATCAAAAGATCATAACTTAGTTGTAATAGATATCTGGTATTTTTAAGTAAGGGTAGCTGCCTCCCTAAAGTAATGTCTGTGATCAAGAGACAAGATAAACACTGTTTGTTTATGTGCAGGTCTTCTCTAATCTATCCTCTCCTATCCTCACATGCCTTCTTCTCCCAGCTTGCGGCTTCCTAACTCATGACATCATACCGTATATATGAGGATTTTTTTTGCCTTAATTTAGTGCATTCATGTGCCGTTAGGAAAGTGCATCTTTACATAATTCATATACAACGAGACACAAGATTTCACGTAAGTATTTTAAGCCTCTTTAGCAAATTACTATGTGAGTAATAACCTCAGCATTGATGCACCCTAAAATGAAACACTGTATATCAATCTAAATGAGGAGGGCCCTTGTTCAGCTATGGGAAACTTCCTGTTTAGTATACAGTGAGGTTATACATTGCACATGTTAAGTACCTATTATAACACTTTCACCAGAGCATATCTGTACTTGCTTTTGAGTACTAAATTTTAATGAGGCATGAAGTTTCAATCATCGCGACCACAGAGTGACCTTGTCACAGCTACTGCAGAGGGGACGCGTCTCTGCCCCTGATTTATGTAAGAATTAATAAAATCATGGAGGCATGACAAGACGGGCAGGTCATCTGTAATAATCCATCTACTGTACTGCTGTAAGAGGATAAATGTCCCTCAAGAGACAATGAGAAATGGATTTTATGTCTATGCTCATGATGCAGCATCTGTAGTGCCATCAAATGCAGGACCTTGTATATTTTTTATTCATATTAAGTATGTGTAAATCTAAAGTGAATCAAATATGGGTCACCTAAACAAGGTAAAAATATGAAAAAAAGTATTTTAAAAAACTTTCACTCTAATGAGGTGTCTTCAGGAGTTTTTGACTACTAGTAGTTCTTATATGGGGACATATTTTTACGAGTGGGGTCCATGCATGTACCTGCACTCACAAGATACACATCATTGCACAGAGAAATGCAGCAATTTACCAGCAAAGAAGTAAAGAAAAACACTGCCAGTAAATACACACTTAAGTCAACAACGCAGGTTTAATGGTGTAATGGTGAGTAACACTGAATATAAACAAAAACTCTGTTTGTTTACCGGAAAACTCCAAAGAGCACTTTTAACTAAAACTGTTAGTAACTAAGATAAATTAATCTTTCAAAATATTTGTAAGTTTTGTAAAGAAGTATTAACAACAGTAAGTAAAGGTGCATAGGTTTTCATATTCAAGTAAAGTAAATGTATAAAATGTATTTATTGATATATTAGGCCTATCTCACATATAGGTTTATACCTAAGAGATAGCCTATTAAAATAGCTTGTTTTATTTCACCCACAGTCCAAAACCCAAACATATTCCATTTACAGTGCTATAAAAGAGAAAAGCAGCAACGCCCCATATGTTAGAAAAATGCTAAACATGTTTAGCTTGAAAGCAACAAAATGGATAAATCAATTATCAGAGTAGGAGCAGACAGATATCTGTCGATGGACTAATTCTCAATTGAATTATATTTCTGAAAATGTAAATTTTGGATCGTATCTGCAGTTAAATTCCAACTTGACACGTCGCATGCTGAATGGTCTTAAGATGTAAACACACTGTGAGTGTGAGCAGCTCTCTCCATGTAAGGATATGCAGCAGTGGAGTCCAAGTGTGAGCAAAGCTGCTCTTTGGAGGAAATAAGTCAGTGACACTCACATTTATCCTGTCAAATCGAGTAGATAAATAGATTATTACAGCACTTCTGTTTATTTAAACCCACTTTACTTTGAATACTTTCTTTGTATGGTATCCAGCTGCTATGATAAACAGCAGACAGTGATGTGAACATCAACTTTCCAACGATAGTCTTTGCGCGTGCGTGTGTGCGCGTGTGCCCCGAACGCGCTCGTGCGTCAGTCGAGGATAAAACGGGCGGCTCTTCGACCAAAAGCTGACCCCGACTCAGTCCGCTGATATGGGAACTTTCCGATTGAGATGAATATCTCTTGAGTTTCCTGACAGCCTCGAGTCAAAGCTGGGATTTAACTTTCTCCGTGCCGTCGCCGTGGTAAGTCCAATTTATATTTCTACTTGTATTAAGTAGTGTGCAGTAGTGTGTGTATGTGTATGTGTGTTTGTGTGTGCTTGTGAGGCACCGAGCAGAGAAGCAGCTGAAAATATGAAGTCATTAGATTTCAGCTTGTTTGTACTTGACTTTACAGCTCACGTGTGTTTTTGTTAGACTACAAGTTAAAGCAAGAAGAGATAAATTTAGGCCAGTGGATGTTAATGTTGGCACCCTGTGTTATTAAAATGTAAGCTGTGAAAAAGTACGTTTGTAAGTCAAGTACTCCTCATCCAAAATTGCCATATTTAGAGTTTTTTATGCTCCGTATTATAGTTTTGGATTACAATTATTGATGCATTGATGTCAGGCCTTTTGTTAATGTTAATTATAAGATGCACTGTTATGTTGTAGCTAAAGCTAACTGTATATTCTGTTGGGACGTTTAATATAAAGCATTTAATCATTTTTTAAATAAAATAGTGAATGTTTCTGATATTAAGAAAGGGGAAGTATATAGTCATTTACATACACTCATACACTTTTTTTTATTGAATTTCTTTTAACACAGGCAACAATTATACAATAATTGCACTAGTAAGTTGTCAAGCAGAAATGTAAACCTTTACATCAAGTGCACCCAAACAAGTAAAACTCTTTTAAACAACAAACTCTTAAACAAGAAAACAACAAAGGCTAGTCAATTTGTTTAACAAAGGAAGTTTAATTAAAGTACTGTGTTCCTCTGTGATATGTTGTAGAGACGATTTATAAAGCAGCTAATAAAGGAAATACTAAAGCAAAGTACAAGTACCTCAAAGTAGTACTTTAGTAAATATACTTGGATAAAGGCACTTTACATCAGCAAAAAGTCGATTTATTTGAAGAAAATACCCATGTGTGTTTTTTTATATTTTTGGTAACACTTGACTAACAGTTTGATCTGTATTTTATTAATGTGTTGATTATTAATGTTGGGTTATAGGGGTTTTCTGCTTTTTAGCGAAAGTTGTCCTTATCTACAGCACATCACTGTCCAATCAGCTGCACCAAACAGCCCAACTTTTCTTTGAGGGGGGTTTCCTTCAGTTTTATCAGTCCTCTGTTCTGCTTTCTTCTCCTCAGTCCTTTTTTATGTTGTATATCACTCTTGACAAGAAGTGTTTTAGGCAGCCCCACTGTGAATTTCAGTGTCACTAAACAAGACACACAACAACTCTAATGTCTATCCCAGCTACAATTTAAATATTGTTCTCTTTCCCCTCGCAGTCTGGTTGTTCACTGACATTGTTTAAAACAACGATAAACATTCCTGAGCTCTACGGAGACGCCTGCTGGGAAGACTCACTTGTGTGACAGCTATTTCCTGCATTTAAAAGGAGTGTTGGACTTAAAAGTAAGACTTTAACAATTCTAGTATACTCACCCCTCGCTGTGTTGTTTCATGCAGGAAAAAATGGCGATGATTTCAGGGTTCATCTTCCTGTGCATGCTCCAAGCTGCAATCCCTCAAGGCCTGGAGCCTCGGGGACCCCGGCAGGTACCTGGGCGAGGGGACAGTCCAGAACCGACTGTGCCTCCTCTCTCACCTGCAGGCTGTCTGAGTGAGTTTCAGAAAATGGAGAGGCAGCTTTAAAAGTGAAACTACTTATTAGTTTGTATGTCAAAATCCTTATTTGCAAAGTAACTTACACTTTTAGGTGGAGTAAAAAGTACAATCTGTCCCTCTGAATTCTAATCAAGTAGAAGAAAAATGATTATCCTAAAGTGAAGTAAAATACCGCAAAATGTACTGAGGTTTATGAGTAGATGTACTTTGTTACTTTACACCACTGAGACACAACAAAGCAGTAAAGAGACTTACTTTTTAGTCCATGTTCTCTTCTTCAGGAGGTATCATTGACTGTCCCGTCAAGGTGTTCTTCACCATCGACACCTCAGAGACCATCGCCTTACAGGAGTCGCCACCTGGGGAGCTGGTGAGAAAAATCAAAGAGTTCACCAAGATGTTCGCCGAGAGGCTGGCTGATCAAGAGTACAAAGGCCAGATCCGGATCATATGGTCCGTAGGAGGCCAGAACTTCTCCCAGGATCAGTGGGTCTTCAGCCAGTTCACAACCAAGGAGAACTTCATCAGGAACCTCATCGGGGTCGACTACAAAGGCAAAGGCACCTTCACCGACTGCGCCCTCAAAAACATGATGCAACAACTGACCCAGCACGACTCGGGGGCGAGAGACGTCCTCTTCTCTGTGGTCATCACAGACGGCCACGTGACAGGAAATCCATGTGGAGGGATAAAGGCGATGGCAGACAAGGCCCAGGAGCAGGGAATCCATACGTTCTCGGTGGCGGCGTCCAGGAATATCGACAAGATAGGGATGAGGGAGATAGCCAGCTCTCCTGCTGACCTGTACCGGGATGAGTACATCGCTGTGGATATTGTTGAGGGGCGATCAAAAATAATGATTGAATCCATCGATCGTATCATAAAAGCTATGGTGATCTGAAATTTTTTTTGCTTATATGCTTAAAATGTAATTCAAACTTCAGATACACGATCACAGCCAGATTCATTTGAACATCTATCGTTTTTCTTTGCAGAAACATCTAGCCTATATACAAGTAAGAACCACTTTACAACTATTATTTCTGTGTTATCAATAAGACTCATAATTAAAGGGGTTTTTGATGCATTTGAAGAAGCTTGTGTCAAATGTGTAACTGCATTTATTATTGGTTTCTTGTAGTGTTTTAAACCTAGATGCTTTGCGACTCGTGGGATCACTGGACCAAGAGGGCCTCGAGGTTCAAAAGTGAGTACTCACAAATAAAACTCAAAAGATTAATATATATTGTCAATTTGTATTTTGTTTAAATGTCATCGTTTCTGCCTTTTCTTAGGGCCTTAAAGGAATCGGAGGTGGTTCTGGGCCAAAGGGTCTAAAGGGTAATCCGGTAGGGAGAAATTAGCATTATTTTCACATCTAAATTCCATAAAAACTTATTGATTTTGTCATCGAGATGCTGATTATAATTTCTTACACTGCAGGGTGATCCTGGCATCGAGGGTCCAATCGGACAACCCGGTCCTAAGGTTTGCTGAGGCACACTGATCAACGTCTCATGTTTTCTCTGATAAGTCTCTTTTTCTCATTAACGTGTTTCTGTGCTCTGATGTAGGGAGAGATTGGTTTGAAAGGCGACAAGGTGAGATATACATCGTTAAACTGCAGTTTATTTTCCTCATCTGTAAAATGTGTATAAAATGGGATTAATGCCTCTGCTTCTCCTCCAACAGGGTGAAATCGGAGCAAATGGAGCAAAGGTGAATAACGGTTTTAATGTTACGCTTCCAGAAACTATTTCTGTTTATATCCTACTTCATCCAACACTGTCAGTGTTTGCATTCTGTACGTACTGCTTCCACTAACATCCCAATCCTCAGGGTGTGGCAGGGTTACCTGGCAGGAATGGAACTGACGGTCAGAAGGTGAGTCTTTATATGACAAAGTATCATATACAGCATATCATGACTGTGATATGTTCAGTTCATTGACATGATACTGACATGACGTGTTTCTTCAGGGAAAAATTGGCCGAATTGGAACTCCCGGTTGTAAAGGTGATCCAGGTGACAAGGTATGTCTAGCAGTTAATTATGTAACATATATTAGACATGTTGCACTCCAAGGGCTGGTGTTCACTGTCTCAAAAAAAATAGTTGCTACCTCCAAGTGTTACGTGTGGTATATTTCAGTTTGAGCCATTTTATTTAATCTTTTTACATTAAATCTTGCATTTATTTTATAATCCATAGCTGTAAAGATTATTTTACTGGTTTATTGAACTAATGAATGATGCTGTTTTTGTCTCCTAAAGGGATCAAATGGCTATCCTGGAGATGTTGGTGACACTGGGACACCTGGGGCTAACGGGGAAAAGGTCTGAACTACAATCTCTCTCTCCTTTTTGACGCATTGCCAAATATAAACACAACTAAGAGTCTGGCTGTGCTTAGGTAGACCAGGGTTCTGAGCTAAAACGACATTGGGCCTCTTTCACAAACAAATCTGTGCTTAAACCGTACGTTTGACGCACATGTGCTTGCTTGAGTTTGTTCGTACTCTGCGAACAAATGTAGAACTTCCTCAGACCATGCAAACGCACAAATGATGAAGGACGAGCTTTAACAGAAAATGTAAACACACACCCTTATAACTTAATGCACGGCATATTAAAACTATTAATCTAAAAAAAAGCCTTTAATAGACAACAACAATTAAAACCGTGAATGTACTGATGCAATGACCAAATACATTTTTTTATTGTGATTAATTAACTGTTGGAATGAGCACTGCCATTTTCATTTGAATAAAATGTTGTTGTTTTTTTCTGGATTGACTTGACTTAATTACAAAACAACACGTTAAATTATGAAATGAATTACCTTTAGGAGACTGTTCTTGTTGAATATCATCACTGTCACCCTCAGTGCGTGGACAAAGTCCAGATATAAATGATTCAATTACTGCAGCCAGTCTCTCATCCTGCGGCGTCAGATCAGGTGGTCCCACTTTTCTTTTTTACCCGAGTCACGGTCCAAACCGCAGGACACACAGCATTTACAGCCTCAGTTATTGAAGCCCAAGCTTCATTTTTTTTCAGCATTGTGACTCCTGATGACACACTTTGGAAAAGTGTGTTTTTTATTGCTTCCACCTCCGACACAATCGCCCCGATTTCCGCTGTGCTGACATTCCTTTTTTGCCCTTTGGGGCCATTTCTTGCAACTTTTCCCTCTTTTTACTTGTCTTCACCTGATATTCAGAGCGGATGTCCTTGTATAAAGAAATGGGGGCGTGGTAGTATGCAGATTGCGGGCTGATGGAGCTAAAGGAAAAGTAAGAGGATCACCAAAGTCATGAGGATTTATGTATCCTCTGGGGACAATCAAGGTTTGCACAAAATATTGGCCATGTAGTGGAGCGAGAAAACACATAGATAGTATAAATCTTTACCTGGGGATAATTTACTTATAGTTTATACAGCACAAACGACCAGTTCAAGCTGGTTTTGGCGATGTTGTGGAAAATGTCAGCTCTCCCTCTGAGGAGCTTCTTACTTCTGCTTTTAAACAGGAAGCTCCTCCTAACAAACAAACCAAAGTTAGTTCATAACAAATTAAGGACCAGAAATTGCTTTTGCTAGCAAGTTAGCATGCTAACGTAACTCAGCCACAGAAGGCTGGGCTACACGACTCAGCAAAAAGAATGTGCTTCATCAATCTACTCTTGCGGAGCGAGGGGTTAGCAACGTGACACTGAGTACTCTAAACAGTTTGGATAATCTGTCGGAGGAAAACACTTAGCAACTGCAATTAGCTGTGCTCGGACTCAAAGGATGACACATTGGCAATGGCACGTTTGCAGGTTGGTCAGTCTGGGAATATAACACTTTGGTCCAGTGAGAAACAACTTATAAATGTATTCTCATGGAATTTGATACTAATGTGCAGGCACAAAGCTTGTTTTCATCTCTTGTCTCCAGCAGGTCTGTTAATAATTAGATACATCTAGAAAAGCCAACACATTTAACTATTTGCTGTGTCCTGTAGACTTGACGGATGTTCATAAGTGATGTCATCAGTCACATATCTTTGTTTCTTTGTTTAGGGTGACGCAGGCCTCCCTGGAAGGTCAGGTCCCCCAGGTGCTAAGGGTAACATTGGACCAAAGGTGAACTTTATTTAAACTCAGCAGAAAACCTTGTAAGATTTTCTTTTTATTAAAAAAACATGATAACAGAACTAAATCTGTGTTCCTTAGGGTGAAGGAGGAAATCCTGGAAATCCAGGGTCACCGGGAGAAAAGGGAGGACGGGTACTGAACAACATTTATTTTCTTATGTCTGTTATACACTTAAAGATATAATCTCGAAGATTTTCATTTAAATTAATGTCTGTTAAGTCACTATCTATCACCGAATGAGGTAACACAATGGTGATAGAGCCTATGGCTCGCTGATGAAAGCCTTTGCATTTGCAGTATTATGGACTGGGTGTCTGTGGCCACTTTAGCTGAAAAAATCACAAGCGGCGCCCAGTTAGTGACGCGTTTTCCATCACCCATCAGTGGTTGGTCTGCCAGAGATGGTAGGCGGAGCTAAGCGGCTGCTATTCCAGTCTCTAAGTGTTGCGAGTACAGAACAGTAATCTACTATGGCTGAACAAACAAAGAAAAGATCGACGACTACAGAAACAACTTCAAAAATAAGTGAAAATCCAAAGAAAAAGAAACAAATTCGACGCTCAGATGAAGGCAAACAGTCTGAAAAGGAAAGCCACCGTCAGCGAGGAAGATCAAGAGTTAGAACCGGAGACGTCTGGTTATCTGGGACGTATGCACCCGCAATACCTTTTATCGCCATTAGATGCCGCCAAAGATAACAAAACTGAGAACTTCGAGATTATTACTTTAATGTAATGCTACAAACCAACTGGAATTAAATCTCTAATTTTTCACAGGGTGGTCCTGGCACACCTGGACCAAAAGGCGAACGGGTATTTAAACCACTTTCATTTTAAAGAATATTATAATTTTGAGAATTTGCCAGAGATTGTTCTTAGTTATTACATAATTAATTCAAACAGGGAAGAAGAGGAGACATCGGAAAGAAAGGAGCACACGGTCCTGATGGGCTAAAAGGAGAGAAGGTAAGATTGGCTCTCCTTCACTCCCTACTTGTACTGCTCTGTCCTCACCACGAGCAGAAGCACTATGTTTTTTGGTTGTTTGTCAATCCCTATCTTGTGAAAGCAACATGTAAGGAAAAGCCTTGAGGGAATTTCTTCTCATGGGCCGGAACACCCACTTGGTCTCAAAGATGCACTGAGTGGAAATTTTGTTGTTCAGGGTCAAAGGTCATGGGGACCTCACAAAACACTTTTTGGCTATTGACAACATTTTACACACGCATCTAATAGGATAGAATGGTGAAGTGATGCTATTATATATCTAAAAGGTCAAAGGTCAAATCTACTGGAACATCGCACTGATCTGCAAGAAAAGAGAGAGAGAGAATGATGCACTGGTTTTCACTAACTTGACTGGTTGCAGGTGGCGTACAACCATCAGGCTGTATTTCTAGTTAGTTCTGCCTTGCAGTTAGAGCCGTTGCCATGTCAAAGGTCAACCTGCAAAAACGAAACTACAGAACCTCGTCTGAAATATCTCTCAACTTACTGTGGTGAGTCAAAAAAACATTCAGATGAACATGAGGGAAGATTTGGCGTCGGTTGTCAGAGGATAAGGAGTTATTGTGAAACACTGTCAAATCGCAGTTGGATTCTCAGCAGCCTGACAGAGACGCGTCCCGTGGGTTTCAAACCTCTCTGCGGGGTTCTCTTCTTACAGAAAAACACGTAAACACGTCCTTGCCCAGTATAATTAGACTCTGTGTTGCTATGGGACATTTCTTAACTCAATACTCAGGAAATTCTTCACATTTCATTGAAACAGAATTGTTTCCTGTTTGTGTTTGTATAGATCTATGGATGATTAACGGTGTGGTGCAAATCCTGACACATTCTTGCTTTTTCTTAGGGAGAACGAGGGCCGCAGGGAGGCAGAGGTTGGACTGGGGAAGATGGACAGAAGGGCGCAAAGGTGAGGAGATCACGCAGGGGGTGGATTTTAGCAGAAAGGGGATTGTGAAGCTTTCCTAAACACTCAGCAAGTCTCCCTCAGACCTCCAATACTGCGTGTTTGCCTTTGTGTGCTGGGTGTCCTGCCAAAGTAGCCAAACTAAGCTTATCACAAACACATATTCCCCCTCTCACACACACAGACGCACTTTTTTAAAAATTTGTTCTGTACTGTAGCCACGTTCCCGTCAGTATTAGTAAATCTGAGTCTGTGGGTTAGAGTAGGGGTGATGTCCAGTCATGATGTTACTGAGAGATGTTGATCTCTTTCAGGGAGACCAAGGACTGCCAGGATCGAGGGGTAAGCCAGGAGAAACAGGTGGCCCCGGAGGAAATGTGGGTTCTTTATAAATTCATCATCATTAACACTTATTGCTCTTTGTCAGAACTTATGAAAATATTTCTTATTAAAATATTTGTGTGAAATATCTTGTAGATTTACCCACTTTGTTTTTGGTTGCAGGGCACTTTGGGTAATCAAGGAGACCCTGGACCGAGGGGCGAATCTGGGATCCCTGGATCAACGGTGGGAATAACTTTTTTCGGTCCATCGCTTTCATTATTTAAAATGCCGTCACATTTTGAGATTCATCTCCTCTTTTTTTCTTCTAAAGGGTGACAAAGGAAGACGAGGCTTCAACTATCCTGGCTCGAGAGGACCGAATGTATGGTTTTCTTCTTACCTCACAAATTCCCTTTATATTGAGGTCGTCTTCTGTTTGAAGCAGCTCTGATCTTTCCAGGGGGACCGAGGTGAGCCAGGTAGAAGAGGAGCCAGGGGGGGCAGAGGTGACTGTGGTGCCAAAGGAGATCCTGGAAATAAAGGACCTCTAGGAGAGCTTGTAAGATCATCACAAAAGCTTTTATTCAATCAGCCCAAGTTTGAGGACGTCTGCCTGAGATTTGAACAGCCACCGCTTAATCTAAGCCATCTAGACCCTGTTCATATTTGGTATTAAAATGTGTCCTGAGTGATCGGATCACAAGTGGACGGCCTTAAGTGCAGGTGTAAACACGCAGAGGATGGATTGAGGCTGCATTTAGATGCGATTACTCAGCATTCAGAGGTGGTCTATGACACATCTCTCCACATAAACTGTTTGCAGTTTGGTGCTCGCAGCTTTGATTAATTGCTTCTTAAAGCTCAACAGTAACAGGTCTTCACAAAAACACTGTCCCAAAAAAAGTAGTTCCAAAGAAAAGTCTTTCTGTGGAGTGTTCAGAGGAATCAAGACATGCTTCTGGAAACAGATGTTGTTGGGGATCTTCTTTAACTGTAAATTTTAAGTACTTCATCCTCCACAAAATATGTTTTATCACACTCTGAAATCTTGGAGAAACATTACAGTCTATCAGAACATTAGCTCATAATATCTGCACTTCATGGTTGGATCCTATTCGAGTTAAAGAGTTAATATGTCTCTTTTTTTTAACTTAGATGAAATAACTCTTTACACAGTTAAAGTAATAATCTAAAATTTTTTATTTAAATAAATGTCTGTTAAGACACTATCTGTCGCCAAATGAGGTAACACAATGGTGATTGAGCCTATGGCCCACTGTTTAAATCCTTTGCATTTGCAGTATATTACAGACTGGGTGTCTGTGGCGATGAAAAAATCACAAGCGGCGCCCAGTTAGTGACGCGTTTTCCATCACCCAGCAGTGGTTGGTCTGCCAGAGAGGGTAGGCGGAGCTAAGCGGCTGCTTTTATGCTCTCTGCAAGTGCGAGTAAACAGTAATCTACTATGGCTGAACAAACAAAGAAACGATCGATCTGACTACAGATACAACTTCAAAAATAAGTGAAAATCCAAAGAAAAAGAAACAAATTGGACGCTCAGATGAAGGCAAACAGTCTAAAAAGGAAAGCGACCGTCAGCGAGGGAAATCAAGAGTTAAAACCGGAGCCAACCGTGGACGTCACACATGCAACACTGTCTGGATATATGGGAATCCCCATAGGTGCCACCAAAGAGAACGAAACCGAGATCTTCGAGATTACCACAAAATATATATGCATACCTATGATATGAATTTAGCTGCTGGAAAAGGCTGTGAAGTCAATAGATACAGGTGCTATATCTTATTTGATATTACGATACAAGCGATTACACACCAACAGTCCCAAGAGTCTGGTGAGGTGTGAGCTTCCTTTATGCTTGTGAGTCATTCACAGGGCACACATGGTGATTACTTCTTAAGAAGGCTTTTTAGAACAGACAATAATTTATATAATAGAATAAAAATGTTTTTTTGGACACACTGTAATAGTTCTCCGCAGAATAGCGAACATTAATGTACTTGTTGGGAGTTCATTAGAGGCAGAAGGCAGGGAGGAAAGATGACTTCCAAAGAAGGTTAATATTATGCAGAGATGAGTCACTTGTACTGAAAAATGTTATTCTGCGCAGGGGGAACCAGGTCAGCCAGGTGAGCCGGGAGTGAGAGGACCCAGAGGGAACCCTGGACCTGATGTAAGCAACAGCAAAAACCTCTCAAATAATGACTTGACCATGCATGCAAATTTAAGCTCCAACTGCTTTGCTCCCTGTGTGTGTAGGGGGGCCCAGGACCCGCGGGCGATCCTGGCCTCACTGTGAGTAATCTTTAAAAAGCATTACAGTTTTCAGATCACTGTATTATTTATACTTCCTTTGTTGGATTACTTCTAACCTGCATTTTTGTCACTGCAGGACTGTGATGTCATGACCTACGTCAGGGAGACGTGTGGTTGTTGTGGTATGTATTTACCATCACCAATCAAATGTGCTATATTTTGTATCTTTTCCATACTGATCCTGTCTTTTGTCTCAGACTGCGAGAAGCGCTGTGGAGCTCTGGATATTGTTTTTGTAATTGATAGCTCAGAGAGTGTTGGGCTGACAAACTTCACCTTGGAGAAGAACTTTGTTATCAACACCATCAACAGGCTGGGCTCTATGGCCAGCGACCCCGAGTCCTTAACCGGTACGGTCGAGCACAAACACAGCACAGATGTCTTCTGCAGACACAGTTTCAAGTGACGAGAAGTCGCGGCTGCCAACTAAGATTAACAATTTCCAATGAGTGAATCACTTAATCCAGCACTGAATATACAGTTACAGCCAAAAATATTTGGACAGGACGTCATGCTGGCAGTGCGCTCTTCATTAAGACTGTGACTGCACAGTGACGGCAGATTGCAAGTGTTGTATATTTTCAGCCTTCAAATGTGTTACCAGTAAATATTCCAGCTAAATACTGTAAACGGTGAGGATTTACTTTCAAAATCATGTGAGCATGAAGCCAAAATGTCTGAATTTTTTTGGGTCTACTTTCAACAAACCCTTGGAAAGTCTAAAAACTATGACGCGCACGCTCTAAGTGGGTGCCACATAGAAACATGTGTAACATTGTGTATAAATGTGACTGAAAGTAGTCCCCAATCTACAATTTCCACTTAAAAAAAGGGAATTTTATCTATTTATGACCAATTTTCCAGGGTGAGGAAACCGTGAAGTATTGAGAGAACGACATGCCCCCTTTATCCTTTGAAACTAAACAAAGTGTTTGATCCTCACCACTCGACATTTCCCTCTGCTAGGCACAAGAGTCGGAGTTGTCCAGTTCAGTCACAATGGGACCTTTGAAGCCATTCGCCTCGATGACCCAAACATAAACTCCATGTCTGCCTTCAAAGCGGCCGTCAAGAGGCTCCAGTGGATTGCTGGGGGCACCTTCACACCCTCCGCCCTCAAGTTCGCTTACGATCACCTCATCAGGGACAGCAAGAGAGCGAGAGCCAGAGTATCCGTAGTGGTGATCACAGACGGACGCTTCGACCCGCGCGACGACGAGGATCTGCTCAAATACCTTTGCAGCGACAACCAAGTGGTGGTGAATGCCATCGGGGTTGGTGATATGTTTAAAAGGCAACAGGATGATGAGATTCTGGGGTCGATAGCTTGCGACAAGAAGGAACGAGTTGCTCAGATGAACAATTACATTGACCTGGTGGCGGAGGACTTCATAGAAAGGATGGAGACCGTACTGTGTCCTGGTTAGCCTGCACCAACACACACACACTACTGGTCATAATAGTGGTACTTTACAGTTGGTCTAACTTGTGTCCCTTTGATTTCCCTTCCAGAGCCGGAGATTGTTTGTCCTGATCTCCCCTGTAAAAGTGGTAGGCGTTATTCATGGCTCAATTTTTGTTTTATATTATAATAAAGTGCAGCTCAGTGAGCGATACTTTTCTCCCATTTCAGAACCTGATGTAGCTCCGTGCATCCAGCGGCCGGTGGATTTGGTATTCCTACTTGATGGCTCAGAACGCCTTGGAATTGAGAACTTCCGGTTTGTCAGAGAATTTGTGGCAACGGTCTCAGACAGACTGGGAATGGCACAGAGCAGGACTGACCGAATGGGGACGCGCATGGCGCTGATGGAGTTCGGCAAAGAGAACGAGTACCACATAGCCTTCCCCCTCACTCACGACCTTGCTGTCATTATGGGCGGTGTAGCTCGCATGCCTTATTTCGATTCTTCTTCAAGCGTTGGACCCGCCATCTTACACGCCATCGACAACATCCTGGGTAAAGGAAACACCCGCCAGACGAGACGATTTGCAGAGGTCTCATTTGTTTTCATCACAGACGGCGTCACTGACAACAAGACCCTGGAGGAGGCAGTAAGTGCCATGCGCGGGGCACAGGTCGTCTCCACGGTGATGGCAACAGGAAGTGATGTCGACCAAGAAGTCCTAACGAAGCTGGTTATGGGTGACAAGGACGCCATCTTTATAGGCAAAGACTTCTCTGGTCTGTCCCGGTCCAGTTTGTTTGACCGTTTCATCAATTGGGTATGTTAAAGAGACCACATGGACTCAAACATATTGGTGCTAATGCTGCTATTTAAGCATTTAAACATGAGATACTGGTTACCTATGATTCTACTATGCACTGTACCATTTGCAAATTAAGTCACAGCAACGCTTTACTGCACTTGTCAGGAAAACTGTATTTATCCTCAGAGTTTTTTATACAAAAACAGAATTCAAGTCGAGCATTCTTCATCAATCATTGAGCTTTACTGATTTTGATCAATAAACCTGATAAGACACTGGAGTGCTGTATTCTGTAAAGTCAGAAAGGTTTCTAGTGCAAATAAATCATAACCGAGATTCATAAAAGTAAAAGTAATTTGACATTTAAAACAGGAAACATTTAAAGCCCTCGACATACATAAGTACTCTTTAACACCGTACTGGTGTAAACATTAGTTAAGTCAAACTTTGCTCGCTGCAGTTAGATGTAGTTTCAAAGTATCAGGGGTCTCTGCGTGGGAGGCAGAACAATGGACGGCTGATTTGGTTTGGTCTGGCTGGGCTGAATGATCGCATTCTTCTCATTTCTCTGCATGTCCACTGCAGACGCTCCCTTCTTACATCATGTCCAGCTGCACAGGAAGAGAAAAGAGATCTAAGTCTGGAGGGTTTCTATGACAGGTCTCAACAGGCCAAACACATATTCATCACACACGCACAAACACAGGGGGGACCATCCTGCAGGAAATGGCTTTAACATGAGTTGATCATAAGAACACTAACCAAGTCATCAAAGTCTCCTGCATCTTCTGCAGGTGGTGCAGCCGCCTCCTCTTTCTTCTCCTCAGCAGCCAGAAACTGAGGACGAAACAGAGTTCAGTCAGCAGAAGAACAGTCTCCTGATCGCCTTACTTTAACTGTGTATAACTCTTTCCTCAATTTGTAATCAAGTCACCTGGTTAGCTTCGTTTTTGGATACAGTGCTTCCCTCAACCTCGTCCTTGCTGATCAGAGTTAAGGCATCTGTGAATCAAGCAGCGAGGGTTAAGTCCATAAACACTGAACTCCTTCAGCAGACTGCAATGCACCAATCAGCTCCCACTTTTGTATTGTTTACATATTTTAGACTCCAGAAATGATGTGGAAACTTCATCTCATCTCAAGGGAGGGATGATTTGCGAGGAATCCGCCAGCCCTGAGTTAAGAGGCTTATCGCACCTTGAACAAGCAGGTCCCAGAAGACTTCCAGCCCTCTGTTTGGGATGCTTCTTTTCAGGGATTGGAGGTAGCTGTTGTACAGATCGGCATTCCCCAGCTAGAAGATATAAAACATTCAAAAATCAATTTTGGAGTCTCTGAACAGCTCGCGTCTACATACAGACGCATAAGCAGATACTCAAACAAGAACTGGCCTATGTTCAAGTCGCGAGAAATCAAACAGACTCATTGTAATCTCCTCAAGTTGACTCATAATCTCACAGCGGCGCCAAAACTGTGCGTTCTGACATCTTACATTTATTTTACATTTATCTTAAAACAGAAACCCGCACATCAACATGGAAGATGGTGAATGTTTATTTACCTTAACCGACTGCTCCCTGAAAGCCTGGATACAGGTGATGCTTTTCATGTAGTAGTGCGTGTTCTTGTTGCTAAGCAACTGCTCTATCCTGTGAGTCAGTTGCTGACAGGCTGCGAAGGACACGGGGGTCACAACAACCAAACAAAGAGATAAACACAATTACAAGGGCTGAACATGAGTCACGATAGTTTATAATACCACCAGGAAAATAATGTTTATCTGACCAGCTCGATAAAAAAAATATGAAAGAGAAAGACTGAACCTCACCCTCTCCGATGGGAAGAGTCTTCTGCTTGATCAAAGTGCGGAAGTCCCGGGCTGGATCCACGCTCCCCACCTGGTCAAGTGTTTAAAATAAGTGTGTATCAAAGTAAGCCTGCTCAAACAAGTGGTGATTTATAATGTTAGAAATAGCTGATGTTCATAGAAAGTTGTTATCTCTGTAGGATTATTACGACATCCAGCTCCCCTGATACTAACCTTAGTAACCGAGCCTTCAGCAATGTCCTTGAGGTTATACTCCTCCTCTTCTTCTTCTCCTTTGGCCTTCTTGGCATCTGGCTCTGCAGAGCTGTAAAAAACAAAGAGGGTCAGTAAGAATTATGGAAATACTTTCAGTCAGACCTGTAAAAACATTAAGACAGTAAAAGAGACGACTGTTAGACTAAAAAATAAGAGAGCTGCACTATGTCACACACAGGGGAGTGCCTTCTTTTACTTGATTTGACTTACTCTTTCCCAAAAATCTGAGCACTCGTCTTCAGCTTCTTCTTCTTCTCCACTTCTGTGAGAGGAAACTTCCTCTTTATCTCCTCCAGCGGAGCCTGGCACCGTTCACTGACCACATCAGGGCGCTCAAGAGCAGCCTTCAGCCACGGCTCCATGGAGGGAAGAGGGGTGCCGGGACTCACTGCACGATGATGCAGACACTGAAAGAATAGGCGAGCATGAGACGGGGACTTGAGGAGCATCAACAGCCTCCACCTAGTGAAGCTCTGGCTACACACAGATGAACGCATTTTCTTTTTTTGGCTACAGAGCTGAAAATGACGCCCACGTGTACTTCAAAACTTTTCCATCTGCCCCAAATGAGGAGAAATGTGCTGTAACTTTCAAAAACAAGCTGGCCTGCAGTACCTGGAAGTGCCTCTGGAAGGCAGGGTTGGGAATGTTGTGGACCTTGAACAAGTCCTTTTTTTCTCCATCTTCCTCCTCTACCAACATCATGGAGTCGATGAGGGAGTCCACTGCCGACAGCTGGGTGTCTAAATGAATCACATAAAGCGTTCTTACTATTTTCCTCTTTAAAAGGTTACAAAATAATGTAGTTATGGGAACTTAAAAAAAGCCACAACAAACAAAATGCAGAGCTGCATCATTTTACCAATGTTTGTGTGCTTACTAAATGTTAGGCTAAAACTGCAGCAGCTTTTCGTTTCTGCACCTTAAGGGAGCGACAGTTTCATGTTTACACCTTCAGGTCTGAAAACAGTAGCTGCTGCTGTGATAATGATCAGAAAGCTCCCTCTTGTGGTGAAGAGGTCAGTTAAACATTAATGTGTGAGTTGGCAGGTAGGTTAAAAGTCAGTCACATGGTTTGTTTTGCATCTAAAAAGGATCAAAACTTTGCTTGACATGCAGAAACAGTACCTGATGGAGTTAACTTTTTGTTGTTTTCAAGAGAAGGAAATGTAAACTGTCTGAGGTCCTCCATGAAGGGCAGCTGGACGTACATCAGGCACTATGGAGGGTAAGAGACAGATAGTTAATCCTGTGCTATTGAACACAAATTCCATCAATGTATTAGCATGTTATTCCACGTGATCTCACCTCATAGTTCTTCTTAATGCAGGGGAAGGCTGCTCCTACTTGAGGGTTGCTGCGCCGGTCGTAGGCGTAACGTACAATGGCCACCATTTCCAGTTCATGTAGCGCTCGGATTAGAGCGGACAGAGCAACCGCTGCGTGCTGCTCAGACAGAAAAGTGGAAACAAAAACTAGTCAGTAACTAAATGTAGTCACTAGCAAAGTAGTGATTCTCTCAGTTCTCACCTCATCTTCCTTAGCAGAAAACATCTTGATGACTTGAGTCCCCATGAACTGATGGCGATTTACCTGCAGGTAGACGATACAAAGGTTAAATTTATCTGAGATATGTTTTACTGAAACTTCTTTGGATGCATAAAGAGGAAAATACCTGGCTCTGTTTGGTAAAGCCAAGAACAGCGAAGCACTTCCCATCATGCTTGTACTTCATCTGGTCCTGATCAACTTTGGAGAAGGGGACGATATCACTTCCATAGCGAAAACCTGCGAACAAAAAAAGGGGTGATTTTTTTAAACTGTTGTTTGGTAACACAACATTATTAGGCAGCGTTATTCTTAACAACTTTCTCACCTTGGATGGTATCATCCTTCTGCACCTCAGTCTCATTGTCATCATCCAGACAGTAGACGGTCTCTCGTTTCACGTCTTCTTTCTGGTTTGTTTGAGCGTCGACTGTAACCCACGTTTTCTTCAGTTTCTCTTCAGTCACCTAGAAAAAGACCTTAAGCTTCACTGCATGTGACTATTATTTATGGGCTGTTATGTGACACAAGAGTATAGTGAAACCTATTTGAGAGACTTCTTTCATATACAGTCAGTGAATGGGCAAATCATACAGCAAAAGGACAACACTAGTTTGCAACATACAAAAGTTATAAGATAAAGACTGGTAGATAGTTTGTCGGATATAAAAATTAACTAGACATTACATCCTTCATTAAATATAGCATATATTTTATATTCTTGTGTGTAACTTACTGCTTTGTATCCAACAATGCGGATGGTCAGACAGCTGCCGATGGTCAGCTGACAGGGCCAGGCCATGGGTCTCCTCTCGATACGCTTGAACATACACAGCTGTTCAATTGCATTCCTACAGTGGGAATAAAGCACAAGGAAAGCCGAGTCAGATGACATCATGTAATAAGAGCATCTGGGAGAAAAACTGACAAAAACATGTAACGGAGAAAGACATGACACACGATTCATATCCATATTAGCCCTCCAACCTGAAGGTGTAAACTTCATCCAGGCCGTCCTCCTCATCCAGAGTCAGCATGATGTGTTTCACCATGTCCAGACCATCCTTCTGTTCGCTGGTCAGGCCTTTCCCCGTGCCTGGATGACCAGGGCCTCTTCTTTCTGCATCTCCTCCACCTTCTTCATCTTCGTCTGCAGGGAAAGGCAAGCTGAAAAACAAGTGTGAAAAAGGGAAAGGTTTGAGACATTAGAATGAAAGTACACTCAACACACTTAGCAAGAGACCTATTTAACTTTGTGAGTTTGATTAAGAGTATTAGGAGAATCAGGGAAACACGACTCTTGACTCTCTGCTGTATGTCAGAACCTTACAAAAACTGCAGGGTGATGTTATCTTGTTTCAGGTTCTCAATGATGACGTCCAGGTTATCAGAACTGGCCTGAGTGCTGAGGTCGGTCAGGAGGGCAATGATGCGACGATCACACTTCTTGTCCCTTAAATAAATAAATAAAAAAACACACAATGTCACATCATTGTAAAACTAATAATCCCCAAAATAAACATCAAAAAGCATGTACAACTGATTAAGAAAGGGGCAGCTTCTTACTTTGTTTCTGTCTGAAGGAGATCCTGGCAGACCACAAGAGCATCCAGCCCTGTTAAACGGGAGTTAAGGAGATAACAGATACTCACACATCATCTAGTTTGGAGTATACGGCTGTACACAAACCAGACACACACAAAAGTCAAAGAGTTCGTCTAAATCCTCACAACTGTCTGCTTTATTTGACAAGAAAAGCATATAGTGATAATAACAAGCACAGGAGAGGCCCACTTAAGTCAATAAAATCCAACCGTACAGCAGACATCACATGAATAGATCTAATCTCATGACCCAGGAAGTTTAAAATATGACTTCTCAAACAATTATCTAATGCTGTATATTCATAATCTATTTTAGAAATCTATTTATTGTTATTATTATTGTTATTAATCTGAATGTTTATGGCTTTTGGCTCAATCAGACTGAACTGAAAACACCATAACTGATTTATTATGAACCCTATTGAGCTTAAAAGTTGTTTTTGTTCACAGCAGATAATTTGACTGATTATAGCAGGAAAAGCACACGTGCTTACAATTATGGCTGCATTTAATTTGAGTAACTATTCCCAGGGTGGTTGTTGTGTTATTCAGAACACCTGTGCACAAATGTCTGCAGTGGTAAGGGTTCATTGAGGAGCTTCATCCATGCCCAATGTTATTACAATGACAGTAAAGGAAAGGCCTGGCATTTATGTAGCATACACATTAGTTTGAATGAAATTTATGAAACCTCTTTCACAGTAGAGGTAAATTTATATCATCTATGTTGTAATATACATTTACTGAGAAATCAATTAGGATTTTGTTAATGGTAAAAATACCCAAACAGGAATGTCTGTTTGGCTTATCAGGAAAATTATAGACATGAGAAAACATTTTAAAAGCATTTAAAACAATTTAAAAGCATTTAAAAGCATCATTACACTAATTTGAACATGAAGCCTGTCTTAATATCTATAAACCTGCAAAGACTGAAAAAAAGGCATTGAGCAAAAGGATACAATCAGCCTGCGAACCCTCCGGATGGATCTGATTCTGTATTTCCTCCAGAAGGTCAAAATCAGGCATCATTAGATGGCGATGCACACTGATGTTCTGGTACTGACCATCCTGGTCCAGTGGGTTATTTGTGTAGTCTGTGCCAAACAGAACTAAAGCAAGCTCATCCTTTGTCTCTGCGAACACCTGTCAAGGAAAATTTTCAGAGGACATCAAAGATGTCAGACAGATAACCATCAATTAAATTGAGTTGTTTCTAATTTTACAAATTACAGATGTGTTTTAAAAGTTTACCTGGCGTTGGACAAACTTCTGGATGACTTTTTTGGCAAGTTCAAAGGGTGGCTCTTCACCGGGGGCAGAGTTGGACATGGAGTATCCAACATCCATGCACAACACTAGGGCTGACTACAGAATAGAATATCCATGTCAGGCAACTTTTTTTAGACCATAATATGATGTGCTTTGAGCGCATAAAGGCTTATATTTCGGCACCTGATTGCTCTCATTATGTCAAAAAACCAGTACAAATAGTCTCCGGTATACAATATTAAATAAGGGGCGTAATCAGGGCGCTTCAGTCTCAACATGCCCCAACATGTCGCTAACGTTAAACGTTTGTCTTTGAAATAAGGACAAATAATATCTGTTTCTGGCCTTATCAAGTGGCCTATTAAAACAACGATCCGGACCAACAAAGCTATACATGATGGTAATTGATTCATTAAAAGAATATAATAGAAAGTTACTTACTTTAGAACCTGCCATCTTCTTTTTTCCCTCTTCCCAAGACTGCGTACTACTGTGTTATGGCTCCGGAGAGACACGCAGAGCGGAAGAAACAAAAGGGAGGTTCCTGTTTACGGTAATAAAAGTCCCGCAGTTAATCCTAGCGAGCTTCACCTGATCGATTCTGTTGGTTCTTTGCCATAAATTACGACATACCTATTTAACGAACCATACTGGGTCTGTATTAAACTGTGACCCTTCTCGATAGTTTACGTCACGTTTTTCTTGAGATTGATACTGGCAAAGTGCAGTACAATAATAAGATGTAGGTCAAACGCCCTCTAGCGTTTCGAAATGTGAAGATATATTGCTGAGTTGCGCCTAAAAACAAATTAAAGATGGATGATGATGATTTCGATCCTGAAAAAAATCTTATGGGAAAATAGTTCAACTAAACTCCCCAGATGTTAAGGAAATTAAGATTCTGTCCTGTATCATACAGTAGCCATGGCTCTGGCTCATTAGTGTTCTGGGTTTTACCCTTAAAATGTATAAGTACAAAAAACAATTATCAAAACCTGTATTAAGCCAGTTCAAGTTGCTAAACAATTTGCTCTACGGTTTTTTGCTTTGGAGTTATAATCACCCCAATGTCTCACCAGGGTGCCAATAATCAGACCTTAAAGTGACCTATCTGCCTGCATGGTGCCTCTGTGTGCTCCATGGTGTGCTTCATGAAGGGATATATGGTGACTTGTTTTTGAAGGAGACATATAAATCACAAAGAAAACACTGATGTGTGCAACATTAAAGAAAGTTGCTTTCTCCTCCACTATGTACATTTTTAAAATAAGAACCTATTGAAAAGTAATGACACAACAGTTTATTTCATTTGTGTAATTCTTTACTTTGCATCCTGTGGTTTCACAACATGTAATGTGGAATACAGACTTAACCGACAACCACTGATCCATCTGTTTACTTAAGAGAAAACTGATTTACTTTGCCCAGCAGGTCTTATCTTTAATATTTGAATGACCAAATGATTAAACCATCTTATCCAATTGAACCAACTCCATCCACCATGGCTGTTTGAAATACATACACCTCAAAGTGCCAGAGTATAAAAAACCTAGCTACAACAATTTCAGGTAGTGTTTTAGTCTTAAATATTTCAAATAAATTAAATCAACATTGAAAATATGACTGTTTGGGAATGTAACAGGAATTATCAGGTGGAAAATTACATATATAGAACTTCATGTATTCACGTGTATGCAACAAAACTGTGAACAAAACACACGTAGAGATAAAGAGAGAATAAAATAGCAATCATCTGTGACGATGGTGCCTTAAACACATGTAACCTGTCAGAAAAAAACCCACCAAAGAGATGTCTGATCTGTCAGCTTGTCCTGACTATGGCTTCAAATCATGGCTGCTTGTGGGTCCCGGGGGTGAAAAAACTATGGACCCCTATTGATCTCTCTTCCTCTCTCTCTGTACATTATGCACATGTACACATCCAGTACAGAGCCAACAGCAGACCACGCATTGCAGCTGCATTATAATTAGCCTAGATGCCCAGAAACCCACACATGCCGTAGTGTGGTACTTCAAAATGAAACACGAATCTTTAGAGGAGTATGCACCATGTTAGCATCAGGTACTAATGAACAAGGCTGGTTATATTCTATGTGTTTCTTTTTGTTGACAAATCCCATGAAAAGACACTGATTGGATCCTTCTAACTAGTTTCTGCAATGAATCCAAACCCTGATGTGATTATTTCTCAGACCCAAGTAGCCACACAGTTATACTAGGTGGCAAGTTTCTTCATTACCTTGAACACATACAGCATAGTTTATTTTGAGTCTATTTCATATGCACCATCCAGCTTCTTTAAATACTCAGTAGAATTAATCTGCAAAATAATCCCCTACAAATGTACTATTTAACTTCTGTTTGAGTAGCATTTGCTTGCTCAGCTGTTTTAGAGCAGCAATGCACCAAATTTAAAAAATCTCTATTTATCTGTGACCTATTTTCCAAGATTGATTTCCTCAGTTGGAACCAAAGAGTTTGGGTTTGGGAGCCACATAATTTTAGGAGACTAATACAATGTTGCTTTGGTCTTTTCATTGGATTTGTTTGTGCCAGCCTTTTTCTTTAAAAACCAGATGCAAGACATTTCCTTCAAATCTCCTTTAAGTAACTGACACCCACTGACGCCCCCTTTCTAGTTGAAAATGCAGCCTCACTTCAACAACAACACAGATTCAGTGAGTGATTATGATGACTTCACATACATGACAGCATTGCATTTGAAATGAGCGATCACATCTAATAAATTACACATATTTACAGATAATGTAAAACTTGGTTACACACGACGTGTGTCTCAGTGTCCTCAGCCTGTTTATCTAAACTCTACTACAGTAGGCACCCAGGCCTGCATATATCAAAAGGTATGTCAGTGGGACTCAGTGATAGGATAACAACCATAACACAAAAAAATGTTTCAAAAAAACTTACATCACCACTCTCATGCTCAGTGGAGTAATTTATAGATATCTGGATCCAATAATGCCTGAGAAAAGTAAAAGTCCAGCATATCAGGACAATTCAGGCAGTGTTGATAAGTTACAGAAAAGTGAAGCAGTTTTAAAATACTCTCCTGTGTCCAGCTTGAACTTTCTGGCACATGCTTGTCATACCAGTATAAATTGGGGTCTAAGTGCCTCAGACTTAACTTCCCCGTCTTTACACTGCCGATGTCTGGGCGAGTTCACTTGGGGCTTTGCTCTGCAGAGTGCCAGAAACAGTATCAGAGTCAAGCAGCTCCACTATGCTATAGGGAGAGCAGTCCTCCAGTCCCATCTTCCCACAGGCCCACCCGCAGAAGCCTTTCTCCAGGTCCCTCACAGCCTGCCACCATTCGCTAGCCACCCAGGATACCTGCACCACCGCCGAGTACAGAGCCAGAGATACCGCCATGGGCATGATGAGCATGGGGTAGAAGATGATGAGGAAGGGGCATATCGTAATCTTGTGCCAGAACGTCCGCTCCTCATTGTACACCAGGAAGACGTTGTACCACGTGAGAGTGCCGTAGTAGAAGGAGGTGATGAAGGAGAGGAGGAAAACCACGGGGGCGCAGGAGATGCTCCACAGGACAACATGGGGTCCCTGACACACGCCTAAGCCGCAGCTGCGTTTGTAGCCGTCCCCCGCCTCGCACTCTGCATCCAGACGCTCCTTTGACTTGGCCAGATCCCTGATTTCCTTTTCTGTCAAAGTGAGGTGAATGTCCACCAGCTGGCCCTTCTTCTTCCCGCGGGTGATGGTGCCTGTTAGGGTGACGTAGCGGCTGTCTGGGGGAAGGCTCCAGCCTCCACCTGTAAGAGATGATACAACAGAAGACCTACATATTACATCCGTCCTTGTTTATAAAGTATGTATACAGTTTGTCCAGTGTGAATTGGATTATATAGTTTGAAAACATTCTAACATTCTCCAATAATAATCACTAGCTTCTGACCTTCGCTTGTAGGCGTACAGAGGAATTTAGCTCCCTCCTCAGTGCTCCTCTCTCCTCCATCCTCACATCCCTGGTCCTCCCCAGGCGCCCTCTCCATCTCAGAGCGGTAGACAATAATGGACTCTGGACGCGGGTCTTTCTTCTTCCTCCTCTTCCTCCTCATAGAGGGTCCCGATTCTCCTTCGTCCACATGGTTCCCTGATATGTCTGATCTTAAGGAGATCATCTGGGGGCTGCCCTCTCCTTCAGTTTGAGACTCCTCTACATGCGCCATGCTCTCAGCTGATTCAGTAAACTCTTTGATTCTGATAGGTTACTTTTACAGGTTTGTTTATGGATGTACACCCATTGTGTTTTAAGATCTTAGGAGGATTTCCAGCTGAAAACAAAGTGATAAAAGCAGAAACATAAAGAGTGAGAGTGTCACTTAAAAGCAGGTTTGGTTGAATGCTCTATGTAAAGTGATCCTGGCCTACATTCTGCACAGCCGCTTTTTCTGTGATGATGGCTGAAAAAAACTACCAAATGTCAAATCATCAATGATGTAATGGAATCAGGCGTTTGAGCAGACAGAAACCAAATCGCTCTGGATAGATATCAAACAAAGCGTGATAGATCTGTTCAAAAGGGGGGTCGTCTCCGTTTTGCATGACAGCGCACTGATACTCAGTGGATACGCTGCGAGCTCAGTCTTAGCACTAAAACATCCTATCCTCTTTACAGGCAAATCGACAGAAAAATACAAATTTCGTGAATGGATTGTAGCGATTATGGAAAAGAAAGCATGATTTAATAAAATAGGTTATTACTCGACAATGCAACCCATTCTTCACACAGCTGATCCCCTCCCATTTAAATCCCACCCATGTCCGCTCTTTTGTCTGCAGACGCCAGCCGGCGAGCAGCATGAACTCAAACTAGATCTGCAAAAGATGTTTAATCTTACCTTCATTTCGTTAGATGAGCACCGGGTAGAGAAACTATGGCGTGTGAGAAAAAAAATCACTGGATTTGGCTGGAGCCCACGCATCCCAGCGTTGTGTTTTTGCCGATACAGATGCGCTACGTAAAGGATTTCCAGAATAGCACTAAACCCGCCCCCTCAACCTCTGTCCCACCAATCCCGAGCAGATCCCGAGCCATCCCTCCTCCTCACTGCTGTCATGTGAACATGAGGAAAATGATGGGGGAAAAATACACCAATGACAGTTCAAAGCACATCTGGTCCACCGGATGAGATGTGGGAATAATAGGTCTACCTAATATGTCAACTACAAAGTACAAAATAAAAATAAAAAGTATACATTTTTTCACCTTTTTCACTTTAGCCTTTTTAGCATATCACAGTAGGAAAGGGGTAAATGCATTAATGATGGCTGTATTATTTAGCTGCTTCAATTTCATGGTCCTGGTTGTGTGCATGCTGCCTACCTGCCATGGATTTCTCAGACACCTGAATAGAACAGAACAATTGTCAAAGTTAACACCTGTGTTTCCGCTTGTTAGAAGTCAAAAAAGCCCATTAGAATGCACCATCCATAACTTAGTTGATAAAAATTTAGATGTCTTTTATTTTAAAGGGGAAGGTGCGACAAACCGCATCTCCCGGCAACGACCGTTGGAAACAGCACGCGCATTTGACAGTTGACAAAGATAACAGCTGATACTGCTACTGTTGTAAAAATGAACGACAGTTACTCATTTAATAATATTGACAACCTGCTCTTTCAGTTTGGTGAGTTCAGTTTTTTTTTAGTTAAATGTGGGTTTGTTAAAGTTGTAGGTTTGTCGTTCGACGTCTGTTTTATTTGCTGTAAAGGTACAGCTAGCTAACATTAGCTACTTGGCTAATAGATGTAGGCAGGAAACTGGTTTTAGTGCTTTTAAACAAACATTAGCTAACCCATGTTAATTCACGAGAGGAGCTGATATCATTTATACTAGTCATTATTATAATAAAGATAAGAGTTAATTTTATACAGGATAACATTGCTTATATTTTATAGCTCTTCAAACTCGGGAGCTTTCCACAAAGAAGAATGAAATCAGCCAACAAATCAAAGGTATCTTGAACAGCTATTAGTTAAACACAATTACTCGTTTACATTAAGACTACTTTATCCTTAATCTTATGTATTGAAGTGTTTTGTAATTGTTCACTTTTTTTCAACAGTTTGCAGAGCTGACATTGCTGAGAGGAGGTCTTACATTGAAACAATACAAAGAAGTACTAAGAAACGCGAGGAAGAAATCAGTGTGAAGCAGAGCACTCTGATGCATAATAAAGCATGTGCTAAAAGGTACGTTGACTAGGTAATATATGAGTCAAAACACGGTGGATCACTCAAGTCGATACATAATTAAGTTTTACATATATATATAATATATTCATTTATTACTGCTCGTTATTTTTGTACCTTCAGCATTAAGGTGACAAACAGCCTGCTTCTGCAGTATGAGCAGACACTGAAAGAAGAACTAGAGAGCAGAAAAGCCAGCTACAACCATGACATGTGGGTTCACTTAGCTGTGGTTTTTAATTGTGTTTAATACATTTTTGTGGAAAATTATATCGCTGAATTTTTCTCTGTTTGTGACCTAACAAGGGAAGTCTACGAAGAGAGAATTGCAAGCTATAAGAAGACTTTCCAGTCGCATAAAAACTATTATTGCCAAAATCCTCTTGCCCAAAAGCTCCTCACTCTGCAGGCTGAAAAGGAGGAGATTGAGTCCAGGATCAAGGCCTGTGAAGAACAAATAACAATGAAACAGAAGGAGCTGGACAATCTCACCCGTAATTAACTTTTTGTATTATCACCACTTGCTCTGGTAGAGCTAAATTCTTTTTAGCTCGTTTTACAGTGAATTTGTCTGTTTGACCAGGTCCAGCACCCAATTCTTCTTCCAATGAGAAACTATCAGACAGGTATCTTTCAGTGAATCTATAATCAACAATCAATGGTAAGTCATAGTCTCCAGTCAACTTTTGTTTTTCTCTGACTGAGTCAACTCTTCTTCCTAGTGTTCCTGGACAGCAGCCCATAACAGAACCAGAGAAACCATTAGATCCTCAGACAGAGGAGGATAGTGATTCTTCGATTGACATCTCCTCTCTCCATCTCAACCAGACAAAGGTAAACAAAGGATACAAAAATAAAGCTAGCGATAGTGACATATAAAGGTTGCTGTTTTGTTGATAAACCTAATAAACAGATCTTGCAGGATGGTCATAAAACTGAGAAAGTTTATGAGAAGAACAAGGTCAAGGATAAAACGGAGTGCAGCCCTGTGCAAGAAGAAGAAGAAATCAAAGGGATGAGGCCGTGTCAAGAGCTGGATGGTAAGAGTGATATGTATTTTAGTTATTCCAGCACTTTACACACCACACTGCATGTTTTTTTTGTGCTAGATCAAACCTCATCAGCAGAGTATTTATTTTTTTCAGAACAAAGATGGACAGATGTGATGCACACTGATGAGGAGAACAAAGAAGCTGGACCAGAGGACCAGGTATTTGTAATATGCAAAGACTGGCCTAAAAATGGGAACATCTTCAAGTTTTCCAAAAACCTTCTCCTTCTTGGCCTCTTGTCTTGCTTAGTACACTGTATATTTCAGGTACTGGTTTTGGGAATACAACCACCAACAAGGTTACTGAATACACCACAAAACAGTTGATGTAACATCATGGGATAAGACTAAAAATACTATTCAGTTGCATTATGGGAAATGTAGGATAGTGTTTTTGGAGTTCAACCCATACTAGGGACTAAAATCAGTATATTGCAGCCTCTCCTGAATTGGTTTTTGTCTCTCTTTAACGACAAATCACACACATACTCATTTATGGTGCTTACAGCATCGATGTACCATGTTGTCTCAAAAGACCAAGCAGAAGCATCTCTTTCTAGAAGTAATCTTAGGCTCATATTATAGTCTACAGACTATAGGTTTTAATTGAGAACCTTGCCTACCAAAGTAAGAGGGCCTATGATAATGTTTTACAGCAAACTACCTGAACTATGTCTTGAATAAAGGAAATTTTATTTTTTACATTAAGTTAGGCTATCAAATTATGACACAGTGTTCTCATGATCTACAATATAAATTTATTTTCAGAGGTTCCTACTATTGTAAATGCTTACTAAACTTGTGACTGTGTAGGAACATCAATCAACTGCATCAGTCATAGAGGAGGCAGAGGAGGAGGTGGAGATAGAGGAAGGAGTAGCTAAAGAGAAAGAGCAGGCACCAAGCACAGAGGACAACGGGGGACCCACTGCTTTCCCTCAGCTATCATCTCAAGATACTAATCCTCAGTCCTCCCCAGCATCAGTGAAAGCTGCACCTTCAACTCCAACGTTTCCATTTAAGTAAGGCTTTGCCTGAGTTGTTTAAGGCTTTGAATCACTGTCAAGACAGCTTCTGAAACCATGTGTCATGTGTTCTTTGCAGCTTTAGCCCTGCTGGCTCCCCACATCGAGGGACCTCTGATACCAAGTCTCCAGCTTTCCTGTTCTCTCTGAACCCCGATCCCAGCACTCCGGGCTTCTCTGGGTTTGGATTTGACGTGGGCTCATCGCAGGATGAGGTGAGGTTTAAGCAGAAGGAATAAGCGATTTGACAGAAATCACTATTTCTTAATTTTGGAATTAACATCATGTTTCTTTACAGGACTCATCTTTCGCTTTCACTGGTTCTTTTTTCAACGAGAAGGTACACAGTATTTGTAACCCCTCTTTATGCCCTATAGTGTTACCAGAGCTTAAATAAAAAACAATGTTCATCTCTTTTCAGAAAACCACAGAATCAAAGTCGTCAAGTAAGTCTCACTTAAATCTCTCTATTTTTATGATGTGTTACTGATTTGAACTTGTGTAAATTATTTTTCAGGCTCTGAGTTCCCGTTCGGCCAACCAGAGCAAAGTGAGGAGTTCCATTTTGCCTTCTCATCAAAGAGCCCTCAGACAACTAAAAAAGACAACTCAGCGGATGATTTTCCATTTTCATTCAACTTTTAAGAGCTATAAGACAAAGATCTACATAATGAGTTGTTTTATTGGTAAGACCAGTTCGTTACTTTGTGTCTTTGGTAATGTTCTCATACAGTGTTAAATGTTCAGAGTTTAACACCACTATTAAACTTCATACTAAACTTAAACAGTTAAAAAGCAAGTTTTCCCATGTAGGCCTTATGTGATACATTTATTGAGTTTTTGTTCTGTTTCTGGTTGGTATTAATTTGCTTGTTAAATATCATCTTTATTTACTATTTGAAAAGCTTTTGCACATTTTATTTACTGTACACGCAAACTGATTATATCAAACATTCTTCATCACTTAATGACTGAAGCAGTGTTTTCGTATAAATAAAGGAAATAAACATCCCCCTGATCCCATGAGTCATTCTGACATTAAGATGTAACAGAAGATTATCTTGAACTTACCATCAGGGCACTCATACTTTAAATGCTAATTTTGTGTGAATTATAGAGGTACTCCTCGCATTTTTAGCGAATAAAAGTTGTACAACACGATTACAAATACTTATTTTACTTGAATTTTGTGATACATGATTTTGAATGGAAACATTGAAGACGGCACATTCAATCTATTTTTTAAAATTATATTCAGTAGTTTAGTTTATACAGTTATACGCAGTGATAGTGACTATACAAAAGCTCTCTCGGCAAAAGAAATAAAAAAAATCTGCCGTTTTCAATGCCTCATACAACAAAGAAATTCTTGAAGTACATTTTTACGTCTATCTAAAATATTGTAGTTACTATGACACTGAGAACAGACTGAAAGCTGGCTTTAAAATTCCTGAGCCGCAGATCTTTGTTTAAGAATCTGTGTAGGACCAAATGATGGACAGATAAGGGTTAAAAAGTGCAGAGAGAAAACTGCCGTGTCGGAGAGCCTAAAACACAGAGTCGACGCTGATGGTGCGTCGAGTCACATGTTCGATCTCCCCGGGGACGTATTCACAGAAGCTTGTTTGGTACTTTGCCAACATTTTGAGCAGCGGCCGAAGATTTAGCCACCACTGGACCTTTGGCAGCCGGTGTCTGAAAAACAAAGGCGTGATTCACATATTACTTGCACTGATTTATAACAAACTCTTCATATTTTACACAAACTGTGAATGTGCTCACTCAAAGTCAGTCGCATCCTTCAGTTCAGTGACTGGGATGAATGAGATGACCTTCCTGTTGAGGCCGAGCACACATGCAGTATCTGGTGAGTTGGCGAACACGCGGCCTGCAGGGGAAAAAACTGGGGATGACCTCACTGTGCTTTGACTTTATGATTCAGAACATTTTATTTATGTCAGCTGGGGCTCTGTACAGCCACTCTACCTTGTCGGAAGTTTTCAGTCAGTCTCTCTGAAATCCACTGGATAGCCCTCACACCCAACTTGGTGCCAAAGTTTCTATCAAAAGGAGAAGGCGATCCTCCCTAGAGCACATGCGAAAGCCGAGTATGAATATGTTCCAAGACTATCACTTAAATTTTCAATGTAATATCTGGAAGTTTCTGGGCTTGGTAGATGGATGTTGTGTGGCGGTACCTGCTGAAGGTGTCCCAACACATTGACTCTGCAGTCAAAGATGCCCTTCCCCTCTGATGAATACAGCCTATGGATGAAATCTGTGGTGTAGTTTTCATGGCATTTTTCATTCCTGTGATGACGAGAAAAAAAAAACCCAGTGTTTCATATATACAGTAGGATGTTCCAGATATGATGTTCAGTATGTCTGTTTTGTTAGAATGAAATTGTTCAGATTTTTCATGCTTCTATTATAATATGGCCTCTGGTGGGTTAGTTCGCTACAATGATCCAGATGGAAATATCTGAACATCTTTCAGATCAACTGGCATTTGTATAAACTATTATGTTCCTCGGATGATAAATTCGATTGACTTTAATGATCTCTAAGATTTTCATTTAAATAAATGTCTGTTAAGTCACTATCTATCGCCGAATGAGGTAACACAATGGTGATTGAGACTATGGCCCACTGATGAAAGCCTTTGCATTTGCAGTATTACAGACTGGGTGTCTGGTTGGTCTGCCAGAGAGGGTAGGCGGAGCTAAGCGGCTGCTTTTCCCCTCTCTGCAAGTGTTGTGAGTAAACAGTAATCTACTATGGCTGAACAAACAAAGAAAAGAGCGATGACTACAGATACAACTTCAAAAATAAGTGAAAATCCAAAGCAAAAGAAACAAATTGGACGCTCAGATGAAGGCAAACAGTCTAAAAAGGGAAGCGACAGCGAGGAAAATCAAGAGTTGCAACCGAAGCCAACCGTGGACGTCTGGTTATCTGGGAAGTGTACTCCTGCAATTGCCGTTTATCGCCATAAGATGCCGCTAAAAAGAACGAAACCGAGATCTTCGAAATTATTACTCTAAGACGCCATTTAGTACACCTACGATAGAGAGCATGATAACAACACCTTTTCATAAGCTTCTGTTACAGGTGTTGCTATAGAACGTTATAGCTGTATGAGTGTTATGTACCTCAGCACCAGACCCCGCTGGATGTCCTTCTTCATCTTTTCAGATAAATGCTCCACATTGGTCTGTTAGAGGGTCAGATAATAAGGATACAGAAACCTTTAAGTATTATATACTAAAGAAAAGAGAGTGTTGTTTATATTTCTTGGTCTGACCTTCAGGTCTTGGATGTTGAATGGGTCTTCAAAGATGTAGGCAGCGTCTGCCCCCACAGCAATGCCGGTGCTGGTTGCCAGATAGCCGCAGAATCCACCCATAGTCTCCACGACAAACACTCGTCTCTTGGTCCCAGATGCAGACTGCTTGATCTTATCGCAACCCTGAAGTGGAAATTGAAGTAGCAATGTGAAAGGAGAAGGGTGGAAGTGGAGATTCAGTTCAACTTAATCCTAAATAACACTTGCACTGAGCTGTGTACAGTTATGGAGCTCATTATGCAGCCTCCAGAAGGAGCAGAAGACGGATTAAAAAGCAAATGTACATGGCTCCTAAACAGACATTTTACTTAGACAAGATCTGCTAGTGTTATTTTACCTTTTACAAGCGTCGTGCTAAATATAGATGTACAGGGATGAACTTTAGTTCTGCCTTAATCTATCTACTTCCTGTAAAAGTTAAAAGCTAAAGCTAAATCCACACTGCCCCCCCCTGTCCTTACTACATTAACAGAGTTCAAAGTGTGTCTGTGTAATACCACAGCTAATATCAGACGATATGTACTCTGGTTTGGTTCATCTCTATTCATGTTAGACCTGAAACATCAAAGTCACACAGTTAATTTGCCATCTGCTCAGCATTACCTCCATGGCAGCGTTGACGGCCGTGTCTGCTCCCAGGCTGAAGTCCGTTCCCGGGACGTTGTTGCTGATGGTGGCCGGGATTACACACATGGGGATGCAGAGCTCATCGTAGCGACCCCGGGCTTCAAACAGCTGCAGCACACCATGGTACCCCTTTGAAAGTCACCAGGAGGTAGATAGAAAACGTCTTTGATGTAACATTGACACTATACATGAATATACATAGACATTTATTTCAGCTCTGGTGCTTTTAAGTTTTATGATTCATACCTCAAACCCTCCAATGACGAGCAGAGCTGAGATGCTGTACTTGGTGATGGTTTCCACAATCTTCTCCAGGTGTTTGTTTGGAAGAGTTCTGAAGCAAGACATGAAGCAGAAACAGAAATCTATCACACATTACTCGACGGACATCGCACTGATCTCTAAGCTTTAGCTTGGAGAACTTTTTTAACAAAAATATCTTTGCAAATTTTCAACGTTTTTTTGACTAAAATGTCTGTTTTTGCTCATCAAAGCAAACTCACAAATCAAGGTACTTCCTCACATTGACCCAAACATGATACATTTCCAATTTAGCTCTTGCACAGGGATATATCAGGGATCCTTGACACAGTATAAAATATTGCATGTTAAAACCAATGACTGTATATATAGATGGACAACGCGTCTCCATCTGCTCTGATTGTATGAAATTGATGCCAAAATAGCCCCTGTGATAGACGCTGCCATCCTACGATTGTGACGTCATTTGGAGCCAGAGTTGCACAGTAGAGCTTGGCGGGTGGAGCGGCCGTAGCCACTTCCGCTAACCAAAACACACACTTAACTTGCAAGAAACTGCAAGGTGGGATACACGTCGGCGTGTTTAACAGCAGAACAGCTTCTTGTGTTGGTCTGAAGCAGACGTTCACAGATATGGAAAATGTAACGACTGTAGTGATTGTTTTAGTTACGTCTCCTCTCGCCGTTCCTCCTCTACTCTGCTAATCCAGAACAGATCGGCTGCAGGAGCCGTATTTGTCAACAAAGCTGTCAATCATCCTTTTTACAGCATCAAATAACTAATTAAAAATACTTTTCAGAAAAATGAACACTTGGTCGTAAATCAGCATGATAGGAACTAAGTGTAATGACAGAAACCATGTTTGAGAAAAATGTATTTGGCGTGTATTTTGATTTTATAGTTTGACTCATGTCCCATCTGTTAACATGGAGGAGGCGGGCTTTATGAGCTATACTGCAGCCAGTCAGCAGGGGGGACATGTTTTGGCTTCACTTTTAGGGAGCTGTCATGTTGTCCACTTTTTTATACAGTCTATGGTTAAAACCTCTCCTGCATCTATTCTGACTTCTCCCCAAACTTTATGAAAGTAAAACTGTCCGCGCACTCTTGCGATTACTTAAATATGTTCGTAATATTAAAATCAAAGTGTCCAAATTCTCACCGTTTCGTCCCCAGCAGTGAACCACCCTGGCCGGTCCATCCCGCCACCATGTGCCATTCCATCTCAAAGAGCTGTAGAGAGACAGGTGTTAGTACTCAACTGTTTCCTTTCATACAGGTTACCAGCAGATAGTGAACAGTGAAGTGTAGAGGGAGAAGTCCTCACGTCTCCTCTGGCGAGTCCTTGAAAGCCATCATGGACAGCGTAGACCTTGTGTCCTTGAGCGAGCGATAACCTCACAGCAGACCTCACGGCTGCATTCATCCCAGCAGCCGGAGCTCCCACGTTCAGAATAGCCAAAGTGAAATTACTCTGAGAGAGAATAAACAAATTTAAGTTCATTTATATGATTCTTTTACACGTGTTACCAGTAATACTGTACCTGAGTTTGTGTGCATGTGTGTGTGTTCATGTTAGTGAGGAGCTCACCTGAGTCTGGGAAGGTTTCTGGAAGGCAAGAAGCTTGTAGATGTTCCAGTTGTTCTCAAAACTCCTGCAACAGAAACAAAACAATATGAATGGATGATACATCATGGCACTTTTGCCTCATAATATAATGATTTATTTTTACTTTATTTAAATATACATGGAAAATGCTTGGTTCTCACCCTCCACGCAGTTTTACAGCCTCTTCAAACCTCTTCTCATTCATGGCCTTCTGCACCAACTTAGTCTGCAAAAGATGGTACTCTTAATAATCACAGTAACCTTCCTCTGACGTCAGAGCTCCATTAAAATCAATTATAGAAGACAGGAGGGTGACTCACCATCTCAACACACTCCATTAGAGGCAGACGAACAGCGTGGTTACCTGACAGGCCGATGGCACAGGCGGGGGTGTCAGGAGAGGCCTCCATCAGAGCCACCACTGCCTCCACACCCAACTTACTGCTCTGAAAATAGATCCAGACATGTGCATTTAAATGCATAGATACTGAGAATGTGAGAGTATCATCAGTAATGTCTTGTTTTGGTTATAGAGGATGATTTGTCTACATAAGGATTTGGGCATGTTTAGGTTTACGAGGGATATGTAGAAAGGAGTCGGGATTTCTGACCTACAGTTTTGTTTGTAAAATCAACACTAAAAAGCTTCATTTGAAAACCATCAAGCAGTCCAATTTGATAAACCCCTGAAAATAAAGTTATATATAGCGTCTAATTGTGTATTTTGGATTTGGTGTTATATAAAATAGTTTAATGGACACCTGTGAGCCAATCAGAAAACAGCATTTTCGCTCGTCATTCTTCGATAATTGTATAAAGGCTACTAAAGCTTGTTCTACATTTTGGCTGTTTTGATTTGCAAAATAAAGAAAATCAGTTTTCCAACTCACCAGTATTCTGTCGAACGCTGACGGAGTTCCTCCTCTCTGAACATGGCCGAGTACTGTCACCCTGGTGTCGTAGCCCAGCCTCTTTACCACCAGCTTCAGACAGGCATGAGAGCATGTCAGCAGATAATGGGATTTATCATTTACCAGGCACACATGCCAGAGAGACTTTGTCTTTCACTAACTTATTAACAGCATTTAAAAAAGATGTCAGGTTTTTCAAAGACAGTCTCTGTCAATAAAAATGTATGTGTGTCTTAATTTGTTACTGACATCTGAACTCCTTTGAGCAAACCTTAACTTATAAAACATTTAAACATCAGAGCACCTCTTTCTTGTTGGGCAGCTGTTAAAGTAAAGCCAGTCATCATGTTTACTGAGATATTTAAACTTACATCTTTTATGTAAGTTGAGGAGATGAGTTCGCCATTTATGTCGATAGCTCCTTCTGCCACGATTATAATGTTGAGCCTTGACCCCTTTATGCGGCTCTGCAGGTAAACACAGACAAACATATTGGCCAGTGACTCAGTTAGCACAGTCCTGCTTCTAGGAGCTGTATTTAAAGAGAGGATATTCAGCCTGTAATGCATGAACACCAAAGAGCATTAAAACTTTGACTATTTTGAAACGGATCAACTCAACAGGAAATATATATATTCAGTATTTCTTACCGTTTCCAGACGGGCACACATGCGGTCCTCCCAGCCCTCCTGAGGAGGAGCCTCTGGAATGAAGAGCCAGTCTGCTCCAGATGCCAGGGCAGACACCAAAGCCAGATATCTACAGTAACAGCAGAGAGTTACAACAACAGGCTATATTCAATTACATGGTATAAAAGGTAGCAAAATAGGTCAGTTTGTTACTCACCCACAGTGTCGCCCCATGACTTCCAGAACAAAGGTGCGCTGGTGACTGCAGAGGGGACACAACATTTATATTAAAAAATAATAAACATAGCAGCAACGATGTGAGTATGCAAACATAGTTTCTCTGATTGTACCAACATGCAGGGAAGCGGGCAAGTCTGGGCGAAGTCGAACAAACAGGCTTGAATGGAGGAGCAGCTTCACTTAGATGACTGCATTCCATTAAGATACGTCTGATAGAGGGCTGCTACTGCGAGTACTTTCAATGCAACTGCAACTAATAAATTAATCAACTAATAATTTCAGCTGTAGTAAGATACTAATCTATATATTAACATTTTCTCCTTTAAAGTACTGCTGTGTTTTTGTTATATCTTCAGAATCTTTTTCAGAAAGAATTCCTACATAAATTTCTTCATGACCTCATGATAAACGCTCAAATGAAACACCAGCTGCTTTAGTGCTGCCACTGCTCAATATCACACAGTGTCTGACCTTTGTGCAGTGGTCATGATAGCATCAATTATCTCCGTGATGCGGTGCAGCGCTGAGTCTGCTCCAATGGTCATGTCGGTGCCGCAGAAGTCGTTGTCGATTGAGCCCACGAGCCCCACGATGTTCAGGTGGTTGTGCTGCTTGGCCAGCGTGTCTGTGATCCTCCCTGAAATGTAACACACAGGCACATTGATGTCTTGAAGGACTATTTTACCACAGGACAAAATGCTAAATGCAGGCTCAGTGATAAGTTGACAACGGCTTCTTGAGATCACCTTACCTTTCTGTACGAGCTCATCCAGCAGATTGGTCCACTCGCTGCGGAAGATGTTGGCTCCGGTGAGGCTGCCGTCTCCACCGCACACACACAGGTTAGTGATGCCTTTCTTCACCAGGTTGAAGGCAGCGCTGAGTCTGCCCTCCCGGGTTGTGAAGGTCTTGCATCGGGCGCTACCAATCACAGTCCCACCCTGCAGTTGGGAAACAAGCCACAAGACAAACACTGTAATGTGACTTTGAAAGATGTTATACCTAAAGACAAATATGTATTTTAGCATCTAACATTCGATACTACTGTTAAGATACAACAGATATCTGAGATTGAAGTATGAGAGATTAAATGTGGGCAGGAACTGGAAAGCAGATCACTAGCAGTCACCTCAGATACATATTCATGATGCAGGCCAACTCCTACACAGCAGTGGTTCAAAACTTGTGAGTTGTGACCCCTTCAAGCTGCTCACAAGATGCAAGACGCATATCTGAGAATATTCTCTCCAGAAGAGCATGCAGGCATTTCAGTGCATTACGAGTTCATAACCAAACAGGAACCAACTATAAAATATGTTGTAGGATAAACAGAGCAACAACAAAATATTACACTTATGTTTTTCAACACATTTGCAGCATAAATTAAAGTGATGCAAAAAGGACTTGCTGCTGCTTCAAGAGATGTGGGTTAAAGCACATGCAGCAAGGCCCCTTACCAGTTTATAACCAGTATTAGACAGGCAGAGGGAGAAGAGATGAGAGTGATGAAATACTAAAACTCCTATTAAAACCGTAAAAAACACAAAAACAGAGTAACTGTTTTAAGACCTGAAAGACAAAAACACTCATTATAAATAAAAATACAATTTAAGCACAGCATGCCTTTTTAACAGCAGATAAAGCACAGGTGTATGTAGTCAAATTAACGATGCTTCTTAATCACCTCGTTAATGTGATTTGAAACACCTGTGCATTTCCTGCATTTAATGTGGCGACTTAATCTGTCTGTTGGAAAAATGCCTATTTTTGCTACTTTTACCTCTGCTGTCTACAGCAGCTGTCGTATTGAAACGTACCTGTTGGATGATGTTTGTCACACTGTGCCAATGTGCCAGTTTGATGTTGTCTCCCCCGTCGACCAGGCCCTGGTATCCCTGGAAAGTAACGGTTATAACCAAATTACATATTGTATGTTAGCAAGAATAAATTCAATGCGTTTCCTTATATAAGTTACATCAATACAAAGTAAAGGGAACAGCTATTTTACCTCATTAATAAGATAGACCTTTGCCCCCACATAGATGCCCATTCTAGTCACAGCTCGGACAGCAGCATTCATCCCTGTATCAAGAACAGTGGCACAGATACATCAAGTTAGTTTGTGTTCCTAAAGTCATTACACACACTCAAGCTGTTGCACCATCGCCCTGCATCAGGAAATCAAACACTGTGGTAGATATATGACTTCACAATCTCTTATTGGTCAAAGGTGCCACTCGCTCTGTTGAAACAGTAATCACAGTCATGACAAGCATTACTCAACCAGATCCTGAGACACTCAGATCTTGTTCTTAAGTAAAAGAAGAAATACCACAGTGTAGAATGATCTCTTAAAGTAAAGTCAATGCAATTTAAATTTTACTTACAAAAGTGTAAGCATAGAAAAATAGTACAAAGTCAGAGTACTCAATAAACAGAATGGTCCATTTAATCATCATTAATCATATTATTGGTTTTTAATCACTTTAATGTTAGTTGTAATGCTATAATATAGTGAGTTATCATTTATCTCTTTATTTACTTAAAATCTGAATGTGCAATTTAAGTTAAGGTGTCAGGAAAATGTAGTGCAGTAAAAAGTGAAATACTTTACTCTGAGTGGAGGTGGAAAAGTATCAAGTAGCACTACTCAAGTAAAACACATGTAGACTGTACCTAAGTACAGTACTTATGTTACTTACTGAGAAAGTGAGTGCACTTAATTAATACCAGGCTATAAGTAAGCAGGAGGGTAACTGTACGTATGCAGCCTATTTACGACCTTTGACCCTGAATCTATCTAACTGTAAGCTGTCACACTGATCAGATCGTCAGTTAATAAACTCTTATTCGCTAAACTCTCCACAAAGAAACCTTTTTCCTGCTCTTGCTATCATTTGGTTAAAAACATACTGTGATGCCTTCAGGTACTTAGAGGCTGCTAAATGCAACATTAGGCGAACTTGGCTGAGTTTAATGTCACCTTGTGCATCTCCACCGCTGGTCAGTACTGCCATGGCCCGACCAGCTCCCGTCATCTTCAGCTTCTCCAGGTCCATCGAACACATATTGACCCCTCAGCTTACAACAACGAATGTGGGCGGAAAATGAAGAAATGTCCGTTATCTAGCAAAGGAAAGTTGCTCGTTAGGTAAGTCTTGGGTTAATCCAGATGTCGCTTCCTCCTTTTCCGTAGTTTTACCCTCAGTAAACCATCAGCAGTGACACTCCTCCAGAGTTTGACTCCGCCCCGTTCAAAGGAGAGCTCGCGCTTCGGAGGACAGTGGGCGTTCACTTTATGATCCCGCACAGTCCGACAGCACTCCACCACAGCACGTAGGCCACAACACAGGAACTTCAACAGGTTTTACTAGAATATTAATCTTAACAGAAGAAACACACACGGATTTGAATGTATTTATTTATAATTAATGTATTTACATAATCTGAAAATGACTAAGAAAACTTTGTAATACCATAAAACTAAAGCTAATGGTTTTATTATAAAATCATTATATTTTGAGTTTAATATTACAATTTAAATATCCATTTGGTCTTAACAACGAGCTTAATAGCTGGCTGGACAGTTGGTCTACATTTGTGTCCCTGTTTTTAGGCCTGCGAGGCAAGTGACCTCTGGCTTGTCAAGCATTTCTTTCATTACAGATAGATGAAACATCAACAACAACAATTAATTCCCAAATAATAAATTGTAAACATGGTATATACTGTATGGACTTAATATATATATATATATTTTTAAAAGGACCACATTTTTAAAATGGCCCACCTAGCATAAAAGTTAGGATAGATTATGTTTTCTGCATGTATTATGTTATTTTGGTCATACAATTTTGGTTTTAAATTATATATCACTTTTGTTTATTTGTTTTTAGTCGCGTGTATATATAGAGTAAAGGAAAGTGCATGGAAAAGATAGATTTTTCTACCTTCAAGGCTTATATTTTATTGTGGCTTATTCTGTTATTTCTTCTATACCAGTTATCGCACACTATAACTGGTAAGAAAAAATACTACATATATACTAGCTCCTATATAGCTATATAGTCCTGGCTCCAAGTTTAGCCTATAATCAGTATTATTGCTGGAAATTTTGGTTTGGCTTTTTTGCAGGTAAGGCATACAATTTACAAGAACTAGAAGTGAACATGGTATGGTAAAACAATGTATTTCCTAGGTGTGTGATTTAGTGCAATCTGAGTACATCTAAAATCCAGGCCATGATCATATGTTACATTGAACAGTGACAATAAGGTTATAAATTGCTTTCACTTTGTATAAGTCAAGGTCATAGCTATGGGAATAATAATCAGCATGAACAAAAGACAGACCACAGTGTGTTGGGTACAGTACATCAGCATTTATTCCATGCAGTTGTTTGCTCTGATTTTATTCTCCCAGATACCCATTGCACTGTACACTGGATAATACAGGAAACTGACAGGATTGGTTGATCGTAATGCCATTCAACAGGAGAGGGAGTTGGAAATGAGAGTAACAAAGAAAACAGATGTTTGATACATGGGATGAGGCAACATGATGTCAACAGTTAGAGACAATTTCACCGAAATTCAGATGTAAGTAAGTAACTGGTATTGTGATTAAAAATGAGAGGAAGGGGATCTCTGCAGAAGCACAGAAATCAGCATCACACATGCTGTCAGGCTTAACGTTTTATTTACCCTGCTGAGACAGTCCAATGACTGGCTTTTGGTTGTACTAGAAGTGCTTCCTTATAGCCTATGTCCAGTTAAAAAAACAGGGGAATGTTGCTGATAAAGACAAAGATGATCTAAATGATGAATGGTCCCAAAGAGAAACATAGGAGATGTTCGTTATATGACATTGCTTTTGTTCTACCATAAAAATACTGCCCTCTTCATATACCAATTCATTGTGCTTCCTTTTAAATAATACTTTTCAGGAGAAATCACAGGTCATGACGTTTCTAAAGCTGCCTGAAATTATAAAGAACAAAACACCGTCGCAGTCATTCATAATAAATTAACTCAGTAATCATGTAGGCCAGCTACAAAGAAAAAAAAGAATCAAAATTAAATTAAAACTTTATAACAATCGTACTTCACAGGATATATTCCAGAAAGACAAATGTTAACAGCTTGATCGGATTACCCAGTCGTTACAATACACTAGGTTATTTCACACGAACGTAAACAGAGTGAAGGAGGAGGCTCGAGGAAAGGCAGCAGCTGCTTTCGGTACCACGTGTGAGCCTTTCAAAAGCTTTTCGGTGAAAGGTAAATTATCCATCTGTACAGTTTTAGATTCACCTTCTGCTAAAAGACTCACACCCTCCTGCAGTGTTCAATACTGATGTAATACAGATTAGAGTATTTCCTGCTCGGCTGGTCATCAGAAGCTCTGTCGGAGCTGTGCGATACGTTAAAGAGAGAGGACAGAAACAGGTTACATTACATTTACAGATGATTATATACAGGAGTAACTAACACTGAGATGAGGTGTGAAAACCACGAGCAGCTTAATTGCTCTGTGGCCTTGTCTCTGGCTTATATTCCTAACTTAGAAACTCAGCCGTCTGCATACACTTGAGCTGACATCTTGACATCATTATCGTTAAATTCAACCCTAGCTGGCTGTTTTTTTTTTCCTCCAGCAGCACGGTCATTAATTAAAGCGGATGACAAACACTCTCACAGGGGTTAAAATAAAGCTCTCGCAGGTGCAGTATCCCATTTCAAAGACAAGACAAAAAGTGATATTGCTGGGATTTTTTGGATTTGGATGCTCATGGGAAATATCATTTTAATTCCCTTGGGTAGAAAAAAAAAGGGATGGAGTTGGGATGTTTACATAACCCAAAGAAAAGTCATTGTAACCGTCGCCATCTAGTGGCTGCTGATATATTGCTCCTGCTCTAAAACGGCAACACAAAACCTGAGCATCAATCTCTGGAAAGGCAAGTTCACACAGATGGGACAATTTAAAAAAATAGCATCTATATGAAGCTGTTTTGTACTTCCTGCTCTCCTCTAGCCACCAGCCACTGTGTTGTGTCTAGCCAGCTAGACGGCCTTATCCTGAGCACCGACCTACATTATTGCTGTTTTACTCACTACAGCACAGAGAAACAATTATTGGACGCTGCGTTATCAGACAGTATAAATTACCCTGCGAGAAAATGGAGCATGGGAGATGCTGCACCGAGTTATTTAAAGAAACGGGCTACTGCACCTGGGTTGCAACTAAAACGCTCTAAATCTACATAACATTATTTTCTGTTACAGCGATAAAGGGTTGAACATCAAGGCTATCTGTAAGACGTTTTTTTTTTCTTTAATATTCCTGCACAATCCGTTTTATTATGTGCCACTCTAAGAAGATTCCTACGTACAACAATTGGTCCAGTGCAGTTTCTCACAGTCCTTGAACTATCCTGAGATGAGACTTGAAACTGTAATGCTAATGGAGAGGAACGGGCTTTGTTTTCACACACACGCACACACACACACACTTATAACTCCCTTAACTCTAGGTCATGACATCTGATTGATGATGACGATGACGTTGGCGTGTCTGGGTCACAGAGGAAGAGACTCTTTTTTTTTTGTGTGTGTGTGTTTTATCTTCGTCTCTGTCGCTCTGCTAGCTTGTCCGCTTCATGCAGTCTTCCGGCAGCGTCTGCAATTTCAGAGCTGCGCAGGCATGCTAGGACAGTTCAGCATGGATCCTGATGACTGGACACTGGTTTTACAGAAAGGGAGGGAGGGAGGGAGTCCGGTTGCGAGGCAGGTTGTTCATGCTGGTGATCGCACTGTTTTCATGAGCTCCCTCTTCCCCACTCAGCGCGGTGGGGAAGGGATGGAAGCCGGGGAGGCGGGGCTCTGAGGCTCTGCACTGTCATAGTAAAGCCAGTTTATCAGAAGTAAAGAGAGTCTCTCTGTTGGTTTGAGATTTTGATCGAGAGCTGTAAGACGCTGAGAGTAGATGTAGCTAGACCAAGGCTTTTACACACCAACAATAGCAGTGATTTCACTCCACAGTACATCAGCACTGCAATAACTCCTTCTCATCATCATCTGCATCTTCGTCCCGTCTCAGTCTCTCCCCAACGCACAGTTAGCCCAGTTTCAAAATGTCTTTCAAAAGTGTTTTATCTGCTTAGATCAGAGAATAAACAGAGGTCCTGAATTTTCCTTCAAAACTCCGACAAAAATAAATTATGAGTGTTACACTATCTACTGTACATTATCATTCAAAAGGGAATCCCTGCCATGGGTTGCCTGGATGCTGTGCTAGAGATGGGGTTTAATGAAAGAGAGGATAACGGGCAGAGGAAGGGGGTTCTGGGAGAGATTGCATGGGGCTCTGCTATAGGGAGCTTTGTTTACAATGTGGTCCTCTTATTGCTGTGTTTTCTGCAGAGCAGAGTGGGACACGACGGCCTCCAGGCAAAAATAGAACCGAGCCCTGGGGGACGTTTCACCACGAGGAAGGAGCCCCGACTTTGTTGTTCCTTATGGTGGCATCGGAGCACTCTGCCTCTGACGAGTCGCAGTCTGAGTCCCCAAACTGTAGAGGATTCTGGGAGAAAGAATGAGAGGGAAAGACGGAGAAACATCAGCACAAGGCTAATATAACTGCTTTACAATACGGAGACACAGTGATAATTAACACACACGTACCCAGTACTGACCTCATAGCTGTGTTCGTCAGAGCACAGTTTTCCCAGTGAGATCTGGGTCTTCACCCTGCGGACGGCGCACTCTTTATCAGACAGGCCGTCTGACTGGGTGGAGATGTCGATGGGGATGTCTGGCGTGTGTGACAGCAGCTCATCCAGGTGCTCCTCCTGACTGGCGCTCAGCCTCTCCAGGGGCCCGCTGTGGGAGTGGTCGCTGGTGTTTCCCTCCTCGCCGTCAGACACGGACAGATTCTCTGAACTGAAGGTGGAGTAGGACTGGAAGCTGCTCATACAGCGATGAGGCCTGCGAGGACACAGAGGGAGGAGAGAGGACATGTTTGATGCAGTTGTTACCTTTAAGACTTGTTATTATGGTTTTAATGATTGTTGTGGTTAAGATAAAGTGAACGGTCTGTAATTTCCTGTGTTGCACCGCATGATATAATCAAGGTGGGAAACTTAATGACCATCTGTATCTTACCTCTGTCTCCTTGGAAACTCCACTTCACTATCAACCTCCCCCTCCTCCTCTTCAGATGACTCATCGCCGCCCTGAAAGAGAGACAGCTGTTAATACATCAGTTTCACGGTTTCATAACACACACACACACACACACACTAGAGGCTCGCCCATGTGAGGCTTCCAGCTGTGCTCACCTTCCTGAGAGGTCTGAGGATGCGGGGCAGTGCAGTGGGCAGGGTGTGTGCGTGTTGGGACGCTTCTTGTTCCTGTGGTTCAGCTTTCTTTGTGGCCTCTCCGTCTGCAGCTGGGTCTTTGCCGGGAGCGCCTAAAGAGGACTGGGTCCCTTCCTGGGTGTTAAGCAGTGAGTAGTGAGGTAATTCTGGGTGGTTAGATACGGGAGGGGTCTCCTGACAGTGAAGGCATCCAGGGAAGGGGTGAGCCTGGCAGCAGGGACACAAAGAACCAGCACCAGCAACTGGGACGGGGTTGGAGCTGGTGGATGAAGTCCTCTGTCGCGTGTCTGCGTCCACCGCAGTGGATATGAGGTCGGGGCTGGATTCAGAAACGCGGCGCTGCAGGTGGTCAGTCTGAGGGCTACGGAGGGGGGCGGCGGGGCCAAAGTAGCGCAGGTTGTTGGCACAGTTGACGACGGCTTCCTCGCGGCCCTTCAAAGGGAGGAGGGGCCCCTCGGGTAGTGCGTGGTGGTGGTGATGGTGGAACTGCTGCTCCTGAAGGGACAGGGTTTCTTCGAGTGCCCCAGCCAAAGGCTTCAGCAGCCCGGGGAACTCGCTGTGGCTTCCTTTGCTGTTGGCGCGGCGGTGGCGAGGCTTGCTTCTGTATCGGGCTTTGCCAGGAGGAGTGGAGACCTTCGGGCTGGCTGATAGCGGCGAGGGGGAGGGGAGAGGGTCCATGCTGGGGATGCCATCAGAGCGCAGCAAGTCTGGCCTGAAAGAAATGCAGTCAGCAACATTAGCATAATGCTTCAAAATGCACCATTTTATTATCCTTTATTGATATTATTGAGTGGTTTCTTTTTGCTAAGCCACAGACCTTTTAGCGGTGGGCATCCCGGGTTTGTGGGAAATGCTTCCTTTCTTCTTGATGAGCTTCTCGACAGCGTTCGACCTGACGATGGGTCTGACCAGGTGCCGCTTGTAGGTGCCGGGATATTTCTTCTCTACTGCCTGCTCCCTCCTGCAGGGATGGCAGAATAATGTCTAGTTATATGACGGTGCATTTACATTCAGTTCATTTAATCTTACAGTTCTTACAGGGGCGGCTGTGGCTTAGTGGAAGAGTCGGTCGTCTTTCAATCGGAAGGTCGGAGGTTCGATCCCCAGCTCCCTCAGGCTACATGTCGAAGTGTCCTTGGGCAAGACACTGAACCCCAAATTGCTCCCGGTGGCATAGCCAACGGGTATGAATGTGATATCTGATTGACAGTTGGGCACTTTACGTAGCAGCCTCTGCCATCAGTGTGTGAATGGGTGAATGTGATATGTAGTGTAAAAGCAGCTTTGAGTGGTCGCAAAGACTAGAAAAGCGCTATATAAGTACAGTCCATTTACCATTTACCATTTTTGGCAAGCACAGCAATTATTCAGAAGAGGAAGGAAGTCTTGATGAGTGAAAAACAAGTCTAGGAATTGGCAACATGCAACAGAGGAAACATGAGAAAACTTCCCATCAAAAACAAATAAATACCCAAGAGGCTTAGCTGGAAATGTGAAAAAAAAAACAAAGACTCACAATGCTCCATTGTTCTAGTTAACACAAAGTAACCCACAACAGTGACTTTGTTTCTCTTCTGTTCTTCTCACTAGCTGAAGTCACAGTTGTTTTGCCAGGTTAATGTAATGATTTTGAATATTTCATTACTGGAAATGCTTCTGAGAAAGAGGAAGTAGTTGTAAACTAACAGCCAATCAGTCCTGACAAAGAAGAAAGAAGCAGGATAATAGTAAACAGGGTAATGATAACTGTGTAAACTGTTTACATACTTCATCAGTTCCTTCTCTCGGACCTCCAGCTGCAGCATGATGGCGCTGAGCTCCATGTAGAGGTTGTTTGCTCGCTCCAGCTTCCTCTCATAGTGCTCCCGGATGTCCAGAGCGTGCCTGAAAAGTAGACAAATTACTTCCAACAACTTCTGCTTCAATATCAATCATTTACACTAAATAATAAAAGAAAATCTCTCTAAAATACAGGAGTAGTTTGGAAATCAGGAGGATCAACCATGGATTGACAGGCAGAAAGAATCCATGGCATCAGCAGTTAACATGTATACTATTGCTTTCTTTTCCCGTTAATGAGGTCACCTCATCCTCCTGCTGTCATTTCTTACACACCTGAGTTCATCCCGCCGGCGTCGGATGAGTTCTTCGTCCAGCCTGTGGATGCAGGTGCCTTCACTTTTGATCTTCTCAAAATGTTTCTTCACCTCCTCCCTCCATTCTGACTGTAGTATAGATGTGATAGATATACATTAAGACGAAGCTAGACATCTCAAAATCCCTTCATATATTTAAACTCAGCACTATGACTACGAGAAAAATATCATCCAGAGGATGTAAATACTTTAAATACAACACTTATTGTTAGTGTATTATCATAAGAGTAAACGTGTGTAGAGTCCTGTGACTTTAACAAAGTTAATGCAAGGTTGTTATGTTATGCAGTAACAGTGCCGACCTGAGACTTGAAGTAGGTCTCCTGAGGAGCTCCCAGGACATCAGCCGAGGCAATGTCGAGGTGTAGGAGGATCTGCCGAAATGAAGGCCTGTTCCTGGGCTTGCCTTGCCTGGAATCAGACAACAGGTGGAGGGGATGTGATTAAAGTGGAGTACTGTAAGCATTAGTCTTCAAGTACAACACACTTTTAACATCTTAACATATAATTGGAAGTTTGATCCACACTCACCATGTTTGTTTCATTAGGATTTTGAAGCCATCCGGGCAGGTGGAGGGAACAGGAAGGTGGAGACTGTTGCTGCCGACACCCCAAATGATGGCTGAAGAATCCACGTCTTTGTAAGGGATCTCTCCGGTCAAAAGCTCCCATAACACAACTCCAAATGACCTGCAGCACGCAAGTATGCGAGTCAGTTACTACTACATTGACATCAACAGAACCCACTTAAAATATAAGACTTTTATTCATGATAGAAACACTATGAAATTCTAGCTTGAACTGTAAATAATCTGCATTTTAGTACTCACCAGATATCGACTTTTTCAGACACAGGCTCATTTCTTATCACTTCTGGGGCCATCCAGGCCACCGTACCCGCAAATGACATCTTTGTACTTTTGTCGCTGAGCTCTTTGGACGTTCCGAAGTCAGAGATTTTCACAGTGTCGTTGTGTGTGACCAAAACACTGAAACAGACACAAACACGCACATTTCTTAGACTGTTTGGTCCTTGTTTACACCCATGTTAACCCTTTCATGTCAAAGCCGAGCTGTGTCAGACGGGGTTTAACCAGTATTATTTTGTTTTTCTGCTGAGATTCCACTGGTTTTAAGAGTAATGAGTTTTTTCGTAGCATTTCAATCTTAAAGCCTCTAAAGATGCAGCTGTGACAGGAGCACATTTCTGCATCTGAATCACCCCATTAGCTAAATGAGACTGACCTTTCCAGCACATTCAGCCTGCTATCATTCTGCTGACTAATACAGTGTTCAGCGCTGCTGCAGCATGATAATATTGATTAGAGAAACAGGGCTTCAGTGTGCGCAGGACGAGACAGGATGAGCAGCATGAGACAGGACACTGTGTCTTATTCTGGTACATTACGGGGACCAGCTTTTTATTAATTATGAGAATGACATTCAAGTTAATGTCAGACCAACCACAGCTGAAAGGACGTATTGTTTGTGTCGCTGTGGGCTAAGAAATCCTAAACAAGGCTGCTTAGCTGTTTTTCTCAGATTTACAGATCAGGTGCTGCATAGCTGTGTCAAAACAAGAAAACATACTGTACTCTCTTCAGGAGGAAATATCAACTTTTCCTTTTTACATCCTGAAGATTTTTCATTCCAGCAAACTATATTTGAATCGCAACTCAACCCCGGTTGTAAATAAGGATTCTGCTCTCATTTTACAATACACACAAAAGAGGAAACTCACTTGGGAGACTTGAGATCTCTGTGGATGATCTTGTGCAGGTGTAGGTAGTTCATGCCGCTGGCGATGCCTGAGGCCCAGTCCACCAGCAGTCTGGGGGTCACCTTCCTCCCGGCCCTCAACACCTCGTACAGCTGGCCCTGAGCGCAGTACTCCATGATGATGCAGTAACAAGGTGCCTGCGTGCACACACCCCTAACATGAACAAAACACAGAGAGAGATGTAAGAGATGTATAGAAGCCCCAGTCGAAAAGAAGACATCAGGTCACATGCAAGGTCAAGTGTGTGTAGACTTACTTGAAGCTGATGATATTCGGATGCTTCAGTTTTCGCAGGTGTTTAATGTCCGTCTCCTTCTGCTCGCGCACCTTCTTGATGGCCACCTCCTCGGAGCGGAACTTTCCCAAGAAGACGGCTCCCTGAGCACCGCTGCCGAGCCACTGCAGCTCGGAAATCTCCTCAAACGGAACCTCCCACATGTCTGGAAACAAGGAAATCACGTTTGTCAAAACACAAGCTAGAAAGATTGTCCTTTTGAGGCGTATACGATTTGTCTTTTTATACCGTTTGTGCTGCCACATTTGCCAAGTTGGCATTTGGGGAATTGGCGTATTCACTTTCTTGCCAAGAGTTTAATTACTTACTATTACTATTGATATCACTGGTCTTGTCTGTAGGATAAATATGTAGCTACAGGAAGCTGCCAGTTAGCGTTGCTTAACTCAAGCCTGGAAGTAGGGGGAAACAGCTAATGCTCAAAAATTAACATGTTATCATATGTGTAAAAAAAGCACAAAAGCCGTGTGCAAAACTGCAATAAATGACTGAGATGTTTAAATAGTGAGTCATATGTTTATGTCCTCTTGTTATGTTGTTTGGAAACCAGCAGAGAGGAGAAGCCATGCTGCTGAATCCTCCATTAGCGGCCCAAAGACCAAACCTAGTTCTGTCTAACCTCGACTTGTATCCTGTAGCCTCTGTGTGCAGCTAGCAGCAAGGTGAGTCTACCTTTACCACGACCTCAATTCAAACTGACAGTTGTAGAGCTTCACCCTCAACAGTAATACGGTGAAGCCAAGGGTGGCTCTTCAATTACAGTTCAGACTCCATTAGTAGAAACGGGACTCACCCTGCTGCTGTAGCTTGTATTCTGTCGAGTACGTCTTCCCTATGATGTTCCACACCGGCCGCAGACATCCAAAAAGCCCCTCTAAGAAGCCGCCCGAGCCAGGCCCCGCTCTGTGGAAGTGCAGCTTGATGTCATCAGGGTGGTGATGGGGGTGGTTCTGCCTCCCCTCTCCATTGTGGTCCATGGGACAGTCCCCTTCTCCCATCTGCTCCTCCATCCCACTCCCACACCCGTGCTCACAGGAAGCAGGCGACACAGCTTCCTCATGGTCCTGCTCCTGCAGCTGGAGCACGCTGTTGTCAAAGTGCCCGCCCTCGCTCCGTGTGGAGTCCACACTCAAAGCTATGTTCGGGGGGCTTACACCCCCGAGCATCGAGTCCTCGTCCTGTCCGGGCGTCTGCAGGGGAACGGGCAGGTGTGTGGGCGGGGCCAGGTCTGTGATAATCTGAGGAGGTAGGTTGGATGGAGGTGCCTGAGGAGGCTGAGGTTGGGAGTTGGGCGAGTTGGATTTCTTCATTGCGTCCCCGACCACGGTGAGTTTGAGCTCCTCCTTCAGCTTGCCCACCAGCAGACTGGGGCAGGAAGTCCACGAGAGCACCTCGGGGGAGCTGCCCATAGTGTCGTGCATGTGCATGGGCTGCCCAGGGATGATGAGTGGGGCGCGTCCTAACACACGGGTTTGTCTGAATGCTGGAATTCACCTGCAGAGTGTGGAGACAGAACAACAAAGAGAGACAGGTTAGACCCATTTGGTTGTTGCCACCTCTGATACAACATAAACACTATTATAACAGTTGCCATGGGGCCCTATTACATACACAAAGAGAAATACAATCCTCTCATTTCCTCTCATAGATGCTGGATTGTGAGAGCTTACGTTAATGATGATTATTTTTAACTATGGACTGAAATCCCTGCTGGATGGAAGAGGTTTGAAATCCTGTAAAATGAGAGCATATTTTAAGACGCAGTTGCTAAATCAAAGAAGTACGTAATACAATTCTGGGAATTTTCTGGGAAACGGTTGGACTTAACCGATCACACACGCGGGGCTTTACTGTGCTCTATGTGAAACAGAAACAGTATAGCAGGGATTAAAAGTCTTGCTGTGTATTAGGACCGCTGAGAGCGAAACATCTGGCACACACGGCCCGTTCTCACTGCTGAACCAGCAGGGCCGGCCTCTGCCACCTCAGGCCCGTAGCCAGTGTAGTGTTACACAAGACGTCGCTGAACCAGGGTCAAGGAGGGGACAGAACTTTCCTAAAGGTCTAAACATTAATTAACATGTCACGAGGGTACAATCCTCCATCACACTGTATGTTATTACAAACCATAATATGTAGGCTATAAATATATGTTGTAACACTAACACTTTATAGATAAAACATCCAGAAAGGAGTGTGTGTGTAGATACTCTTGTAAATAAATAAGCAGGAAAATCATGGTGTCCTCACAAGAAATCATCGCACCAATGGAAAATCACCTTAAAAAAAACTATATTTATATAAAGACGAGCTGTTCTTTGATTTGCAACTTTGCCCCAAATGTCCAAAGACATCCAGAGATATCAAAGCAGAAGCTTCCACGTTATGGCAAAATCTTTATTATACCACAGTTAGTTCCAACCAAGCAATCTGATTGGATAAGAGGCATTCCATGAGTGCTGATATAGAGAACAACATCACTGGGACTTTTCACTCTGTCTCAACCAGGTGTTCTGAATACCGTTAATTAACATTACAGCAGACTGTGTATGTCTACATTGCTCTGGCTGGTACCTCTGAATCACACAGCAGACTCTTATTTCACTGGCTGATGATTAATGAAAACACACAGATAAATGTAAATGATTAAAAACAGCTGATCAGTGGTAACCTGTAGATGCAAAAGTGGCAACAAAAGTCCTGTTTCAGTTAAGTTGTGAAACTAGTTGAATAAAAATAATAGCTGATAACACACACAGATAATCAAACATCACGACTTCAAGTATGAAGTTGCTTAAATAAATGTAAATAATCTTAAAGAGCATGTTGCATACTATCCAAAAACGATTGTCACCATGTCAACCGAAGCCTGTGGCAAAAATACACAATATTTCAAACATGGCACATGAGCTCAGCGCAAATACACAGGATATGTACGGCAGCTGAGAATGTGACAGCTTAAAGTATATACACGGATAAACAAGGATTATACTGTGTGAAAAAAATAATCTCAACTCCTACTACTACCTACTACCTTTTTCTGAGCTATAAATAGCATCACACGGATCATCACTGATCCAAGAGTTGAACTTCATGTCATAACAATCGGTCCAACTACAGTTGCCATTGGAGACAGTGAGAGTTGATTGAGAGCTAGGACTAAGCTAGCTGGCTCAGTCGAGGAAAACTACTGAACTGTGCAACCGTTTTTTCTGTTAATGCAGTTTAAAGCCACAATCCAAAGCATTTTCATAGCATGATTATGATGTCATACATTACGTTATTTTGCTGGCGTTTTGTTCGTAGAAAAATTAGACAGACAATCCTGAAGAAATAGTAGGGGTCAGATACAGGAGTGTATTCATGCTGCGTGCCTCTGTGTCTTTTTCAACACTACCACTGGGAGTTCAAATTCAGAAATGTTCAAATCCTGCACATGGGGGCTGTAATTTGTTGCAACTGTAGAATAGCCTGTGTTTTCAGACAAACAGATGGTCATTTATCCAGGCTGACTGTGCTTGTTTACCAATCCGGGCAAAAAAAAAAAGCACCACAAAGCAGTGAATCAATTGCTTTGTAAATGACACTTGATTTTTTCCCCCCTCTTTAAACCCATGAGGACACAGCCTTAGAAATCCAATCAAGTTTGAGGGGGCGGAAGAAAAGCGGGACTAACGGACAGAGAGAGATAGTGAGAGGCTGTACAGTGTGTACAGTCGGGAACAGAAGATCAAAGTCCAGGAGGGAGGAGGCAGCAGGGTGAGCTGGCTTTGGTTACGTGGAAGTTTCCTGAAGGGGAGAAGGCGGCCATGAAGTCCAATGGAAACACACTTCATTTATGCTGCCCTCTGTGGGAAACACTGGCATGAGCGCGCAGCTCTTCCTGTTGGCATAGGTCAAAGTACAATAAAGCTTTGATCTCTGATGCTGATAACTTAACTGCTGAATTGAAACTATCAAACATTTGTCAAGCTTAGTCTATGTAAACAGCCTTACTGATGTCCTGTGTGCAGCAAAGAGTGTCGGAAAAACCCTGATTTTTAATATACAACTGCTTTATTTACTGTTTTTATCATTTTTAATTTTACTTAACTTGAAAAATAATCCAGCACTGGGGAAACACTGAATGATAACATTTTTCTAGCTTTGACGAACATAACACTCTACACTAGTAACAAAGTGTTGTTTGCTATCATTACATGTTAATTTATGGGGCGGCTGTGGCTCAGTGGTAGAGTCGGTTTTCAATCCGAAGGTCGGATGTTCAATCCCCAGCTCCCTCAGGCTACATGTCGCAGTGGCAAGACACTGAACCCCAAATTGCCTGCTTGCTATGAATGTGATAACTGATTGACAGTTGGGCACTTAACGTAGCAGCCTCTGCCATCAGTGTGTGAATGGGTGAAGTGACATGTAATGTAAAATGCAGCTTTGGTCGCAAAGTATATAAGTACATTTACTTATAACATGAAACCAGTTCTTCTTCTTCAGCTTTAAAACAACAGTTACAAATGGCAGCCATTATTATTAAAGTGCTGTTATACTGGATATCAGCACTGCTGTTTCAATATAACCACAGCCGTGCTGATATGCAGTACAACAGCACTTGTTTACTGTAATGTTTAACAACACTATCCAGAACACCTGAAAGCCTCTTGTCCAATTAAATTACTTGGTTTGAACAAACTGTTGTATAATGTTGTATTTTATTACACAACTGTTTTGGAGAAGAAGAAATGAGAAGCTAATAATTTATATTGGATCGGTGCATTGACTGGCGTACACGCTGATACCTGATAGCGCCTTTAAGGCAATATCAAGGGCAATTCAGATACCGGTGTCGGTATCAGAACAACTCTATTAACTATGAATTTGTTACATGGCATTTTGCCTTTTTGAATACAATAAAGCGAAGAAAAGGAAAGAAGGGGAATGCCACATAAAAAGTTCCTGACGGGATTCAAAGCAGAAATGCTCACAGTTACATGGTGTGCATCCTTGTCTGTCGTTCCACACAGATGCTGCTTGCATGTTACATACTGTATCTGCTGAGGGGGTAACCTGAGCGCTGTGAGAGTGTAGTGGCTGCCAGAAGCTCATCTATAATGCAGGCCTGTCTCTAAGCAGGTTGCTGAGAGTGCAGGGGAAGGAGAGAATGCTCTCTCAGGTATCCAATAAATCCGTCCCTTCCACAGCCGAGACAATCGAGCTGCTCGTGAAGAGGCCCGAGCTGTAATTCCACCCCACGGGCGATTCTCGGAGCTGGGCTTCTGACGTGGGCCAAGGTGGGTGGATGTGGTCGGCTGGACAGAAGCACGCACTTGAAGAGACGAGCTTGCACGCAAAGCAGCAGCTACATAGCCGTGTTAAAAATGCGCAATTAACTCACCTAAATACTGACTACAGAGCACAGCCTGATGCCTTCCAAACGTTTGCACTCACTTTGCCAGATCTCTTTCCTAATCAGGACTGAGCTTATGCCTTTATATCTGAAAACAAGACTAGGAAACAGACCTCTCTCCCATTAATCTCTAATGAAAGATCTCTATGGCCATATAATCCAATGAATAATGTCTGTGCTGCATCAAGAAGGCTCAGGGTTTCATTTACAGTCATTTATTTACAGGACTTTCCAAAAGTGACCTTGATTACGCAAAAGGACACGCTGACCATCCCTCTGATGTAACAAAAAGAAAGATAAGTTACATGTTTGGAAGGAGTAGAAGTTAGAGAATGAAACAATGCAGATACTCGGCAGAATGGCTACAATGAAGAAAGAGAGAGAGAGAGCTGCAGAGAGAGAGAGAGAGAAATTATCAGGGGCTGATCCTTTAATCCCTCTACAGGCCTCTAGAAACAAGCTTGTACAAACACAGCCCCTATTCAGCCCTCCCCCTCCACATACCCCTCCACACACTTCCTTTCAGTTCTTGCCTCCCTAAAGGCGGCCTAATGCCAAAAGGCCAATGGCACAATGCATCATGGTAAGTCATTCTTCAGTATATGACCACACTTATAGATGTGGAGCAGGCCTCGCTTGTAAAGTTACTGTACTGAGGGTGTGTGTGTGTGTGTGTGTGTGTACACGGCAGCTGGTGCTGGAAGGGGATTTCAGTTTACACGTGCTCACACACACACACACACACACGCCCGGGGCGTGTCTGGCAGGATCCAATAATCCCACTACTCCCAGCAATCCACTAGGGATGGGGGGTTTGTGTGCCACTCAGCAAACGCCAATATGGTTGTTTAGATTGTGTTTCAGCAGATCAAATCTTACCTTCCACAACATAATAATGCAGCAAAAGACTCATTGTTAACATATATGCAGGTGCACACACTGCATTCATGCTTACACAGCAGCAGCAGCAGTGTCATCTGTGTCTCCATCACTCTGCTCCTCATTAAGGGAAGCCCTGCTGGGCCCCATAGGGGGGACCTCCCTTTAGGTGACAGCTGCGCCAACAACAAAGACCCAATTTAGGCCCTATCGCACCTCATCATTCACACGTTACCATGTCAACACAGCATCCATCCTGACCTTCTGCTACCAGTCACACTCGCTCTCATCCAACACTCAGGTTCAGGAGAGACCAAAAAGCCTGGAGGTTGCTTTTTTTTGTATCGGCTGAGCTTGTCACAGAGTGAAAGCAGACCTTGTGTGTGTATTTCTACTGCATCAATTTACCTCAATAAAGAAGGGTAAGAATTTAATCCCCCATGTGCTACCTCATGTTCCTGCACTGCACTTTTAAAAAATCTGACTTAGATATCATTTTGAAAGCTAAGGCCTACAAAGACGTACGACTGCAGCACAGTGAGCCGGGGTCAAACCTTTGTAGAGATGCTGTTCAGATCCGGCAGACTGGTCTGCTCCAACGCCTCATTGCTGGAGGGAAAGATAAAAACGAGCACCAGACGGTTTCTGTCCCTCCTGACCTCCTGTCTCGAAACAAACGGAGCAAAAATGGGACCTTGACAGCTCCTCAAGTAACCAGTTAAAGGAAAAGAGGATAAAAAAATACGACTGGACAAATCAAGAGCGTGTTATCATCTTAGTTTAGGAGTCTCTGTGTACTCAACTACACAGTAGACTGTCTGCGACTCTCTGACACAGCTGATCTCTGTTATCTGCCTGTTTCTGTAGTCGATGCAGACTATGGACTTTAATGGCCGGCTCTCATCCTGTGAGTCAACAATGTTACAAAACACAAATCTTAAAACATGCCGCTAATGGATTTCCTTCTCATCATTGAATTATAACATATTTAGCAGTATGAACATCCTATACAGAGACATCGGAAACGCGACTCTGCCAACAGAGCGGCCCGGGCCTGATTTGATTGTCGGGATGTGGGCTGACGTCTAAATCAGCTTTCCGCCGCTATCATGGCCGCGAGTCCTGCCAGAGGGGGATTGTGCAGCCAGCTGAAGGTGGGTGAAAGTAGTAATCTGCTGGTGTGGGCCCAGCGGTGGAGGGAGAATAAACAGATTCTGGCACAGCGTTCAGGCATCTGCTGTGACGTGGCTGACATTTTACTGAAATCGCTCATTCTTCATGTTCTGATTCCCTCTGGTGACTCACCTGGGCTGGCTTAAATACCTGGTGGTGGGAGGAGGGGACAGCAGGACACAGAACAATAACTAATACTCTTTATTTAGTCCTGATACTGATTCCAATACCTCGCCTGGAGTATTGGACGAGTTCACCTCCAGTACCAAGATGAAAAAATATATATACATACATGTGTTGACATGAAACTGCTTATTATTATGTGTTTTGACCAATGACTTTATTTATAAAGATGGATGATGCGTCTCCATCTGCTCTCATTGTACTTATCTGAAGCCAATATACGGGCGCTGCCATCTTGTGCTAGTGACATCATTTGGAGCCAGAGGCTGCGCCGTAGAGATCGGCGGGTGGAGTAGCACCTTCCGCTAACCAAAACTTAACTTACGGAAAAAACACGGCAAAGATCTCACACGTGTTTAACAGCAGAGCAGCTTCTTTGTGTTGGTCTGAAGCAGACGTTCACAGATATGTAAACTTTAATGACTGTAGTGATTGTGTTAGTTACGTTTCCTCTCGCCGTTCCTCCTCTGCTCTGATAATCTGGAACAGATCCGCTGCAGGAGCCGGATTTGTCAACAGAGCTGTCAATCATTCTTTTTACAGCATCAAATAACTAATTAACATGTTTGAGAAACATTTATTTGCCGTGTATTTTGATTTTATAGTTTGACTCATGTCCCATCTGATGACATGGAGGAGGCGGGCTTTATGACCTACACTGCAGCCAGTCAGCAGGGGGCGCTAGAAATGTTTTGGTTTCAGTTTCAGGGAGCTGTCATGTCTTCCGTCTTTTTATACAGTCTATGGTTTTGACTGATTTAAATTATTTTAACTTATATTGAGAAAAAAACACTTGATTGTGAGATTTTAAAAACAGCGTTATCCGAGCTTTGACTTACACACGCTGCAATTGTTTGTTAGCATCAACTGATAATTAACGGGAAATCCGTTATTCCTTTTCCACATTACTTAGGTTGATAATAAACTAATGTATTGTATCGTGCATAGACTGGCACATGCGCAGATACCCTGTACTGCATTTAGGCCACATTGGAGGCATTTCCGACAGAATCAGAACAACACGAGAAGGCTGGATTCCTCCTTGAAGAGGGCGAGAGCAGAAACCAAAGTCCTGCTTTATACAACCAAGCTGACAACATTAGTAAAACTCTAATATTCAGATAGAGTTTTAGCATGTAAATCATTAGCACCCCAAACACGCACATAACATAACTTGTTCCTCAAATAGCCTCAGCCAGTACCAGCCAGAATTGGGGAAAATAAATAAGTGAAGAAAAGAGTGTGCGCCATCGACACGTCACACGTTCTCCCTCCAGCTTCGTTCTCTCAGCCTCTCTCTCAGTGAGGCTGCAGCCGGCGCTGCAACCAGAACACACAGCCTCCTCAAATCTGCAACTATCACGCACACTGTGCTCTAGAAAAGCTCGCAGGGCCGCAAAAAAATCGGCCTTTTCAGTCCAGCTGACTCTTTGTTCACAGCGATGCTTAACGATAAAGCTTCAGAGAGCTGTGTTTATGAACTCTAACCAGATTCATCTGGATGGATGATGAATGCAAACAGACAGAAAGGGACGGAGAGGCCAAGGAGACAGTGAGGGGAGAGAGCGGCTCAGGGAGAAAGGTAGAGGAAGTAAAGTAGAGTAGGGAGGAAGGGACGTGGAGGGGTATGGTGTATTTTGTCTGTGTAAGAAGAGATAAATGAAGGAGACTAAAAGAAGAAGCAGAAACTGCTCTTCTGTGGCTGCGTGCGGCGCGATACTGTACCGACCACGCTCCAATGGGAAAGACTCCCAGAGCGACAACAAAGGACACAAGAGGAGCCGGCTCCATGTGAACTGGGCCTGTCTGCCCCGCACGGCCAGGAGAAAGCAGCACAGACACACACATTTAGACACAGACAGAGAAACACACACACACACTCAACGCTGCACACCAGAGCAGCTGCTGCCACAACAATCCCCCTTGTGCTCTTTTAATAGGGACGGCCTGCCTGTTCCGCCAACAACAAGGAGCGAGGAGAGAGACAGACACACAAAAAAGTGACACAACAGACAAACGCGCAATATTGCGAGAGCCTGGCTGCGACTGACACCATTTTAACGGCTGCAAAATGAAAATACACACAGCTTCAGACGGGGGAAAACTGAGCAGGAAGTGGGTTTTGTATGACAAGATACTCTCTAAAAATCAATACGCATTAGTGCTTCCATGAGCTGCTGGGGTCATTATATCCCTGCATGCTCATCTATGATTTAATATTAGATCCTGAACATGAAGCAGCTGGAGTCAGACACAAGAATCCAAAACTCCTCATGGATGTGAATACGCAGCCATTATTTTAAACGCGCTGTGGAGGATGGATGCATGGGGGGACGGATGAAGCTCTCCCCTCCTCCTCTCCTCTAAAGCCCGGCTGCCGGCTACTCATCCAGTGCGGTTACATAAACATGCTTAGCAGCAGAGGACAGAGGTGGACACACATACACACACACAGCTTTCCTGCTGCCGAGAGATGGATACAGATGTAAAGTGGGGCGAGAAAAGTGAAAGGAAAGGAAACACTCGTATATGAAAGTGTGTCCCAGAAAAGTCTCTCATCTCTGACCGTCAGCGTTATAAAGCCTTGGAGGAGGATTCGGCTGCTACATCAGGAGGTGGAGGGCGGGTTTTGTAGGTCTATACCTTTACCTACATCACAACCTGTCCTTCAGAGGGCACGGAGAAGCACTGCATCAAAAAAAAACAGCAGCAGCATCACCGCTGAGCCTAAAATAGCTCCTGCACGCACCGACGCACGACGGCTCGACACACACTCCTGCAGCCGCACTGCTACTGAACAAACACCGACAGCTGATCTGCGTACAAACACCCACACACACACACTTGGAGCACTCATAAACACATGTACAATCAAGGGAAACACTAGAGATGAATAAAAAAGCAGGAATGCACAAGTAGGTCCTTATCAGATGTTTGTTAAAGACACAGTATCAGCAGATTACTCACAGCAGACAGAGCTCAGATTCATGGTCCTCTCTCAGCTCTGAGGCAGGGATGAAGGGATAAAAAAAAAAAAAGAAAAAGCTGCCGGGGGAGAGAGGATGAACAAGGCGGTCAGGACGGAGAAAAACAGCCAGAGAAGCAGAAGGAGAGAGAGAGGGAGACAGAGGCAGGAGGATGACAGACATTCCTCTAACTCCTGCAGCACCTGGGCCGTGAGTGGGTGGCCGGCAGCGTCACCGAGTCGCTGAAGACCTGCTCACGTCACACTTTTCATGAATGGAGCCGTCTGACGCAGAGAGGACGCGGCTCAAAGAGCAGAGGAGGAGGAGGAGGGGGAGGAGGAGGGGTGTGTGAAGGGGGATGCAGGAGGGGTGGAGCCTTCTGCACAGACTCAGAGAGGAGGAGCAAAGAGATGAAGAGGAGAGGAGAAGAGCAGGAGGAAAAGGAGGAGGAGGGGGATGTATTTCAAAGCAGCACCAGCTGGGAACAGCAGGTTCGGCTGCGGTGGCGTCTCTGTAAGTAGGACAGACCGTTTCTGCACAAGAGAAAATCCCTTTGTACAAAATCACTAATCAGTTCTGTGCATGCCGGAGTATAAACACCCCACATACAGTATGACTGCAGACTGGAAGCTGTATTCTACATCATGGGCTACTTCATGTGTGTAAAATGTCACATTATACAGAATCCTCTTCAAACTAAATGTATTTTATATTATATATTTCCATCTGAACCTTTAAAATTTGCTAAATAATTGCAGGTGCAACAATGAGTCATCCTTTATATATTATAATGAATGGCTTTATTAACAGTTAATACTTCTAAAAATGCTCGCGCATGTGATAGTCCTTGTATGTGATGCTTCCTTCTGTGTTGAAAAGACGATCCTTCATTGGAAGGATTGTGGGTCTCTAAGGTTGTTGCTCCAATTCAAACCTCTTTTAGGACGAAAGTCGTGGAAATAACAGGAAAAGTCCTTATAAATGTCTTATAACTCATCTGTGAAGTATTACTTAATTAGTTATTACATGTTAATAAAGCCATTAGTTACAACCAATATACTGTCTGTTCACAACGCACTGTTTTTAATTTTATACTGTTAAATATTTACACCCACATGATCTTGCACATACCTGCACATCTGTACAGCTCTTGAAGCGCTTTCTTATATATATTTATATATATATTTTAGACTTTATTTTTATTGTCTTTTTTTATCTCATTCTTTATTTTTTTTATATTCCTCAAAGTTCGCCGACAGTGAGAGTACGACTCTTTATAGTGTTTTACTTATTTTATTCTACTTCTACGAAAGCCAAGAAGTTCTTTGTGGTAATTCCTCTTATAATAAATCATAAAAACACATTCAGGCAGCCACACAGTTCAGACCTGCTCCTCTAGTTCAATATCAGAGTTTGCATCACATTATTATTATTGACCTACTTTTCCACCGCAGGGCGTAAATCTTCTGCACAGCTGTGCTTTGTCTTCATAAGCTAATAGATACTAACAGATAGACATCAGTATTGAATGTTTTTGTACTAATATCACCTCTTTCACCCCCCGACAGGAGTCCATTCCCATGAGTAATAAGAAAGTTCAGGTTTAAGGACTGAAGGGCGACGACAGTCGGAGAGAAAACCAAAGGTCAGAGCCTGAATGTCAGAAGAACTGTTCTTTTCTCTCCCCAAAAGGTCATTTAATGCCTCTCACGATCCCTCACACTCTGGCTGAATAAAGTGGTTTTACTGCAGCAAAGTTATTTTCTCATTCTCACGCGCGCACACACTGACCTGTCAGGTGGTTTCTGGGCATCTCACAGGGTTTGCTTAGAATAACCTGGGCTCAAGTTCGGCTCGGTCTTGCTTCTCACCTGCAAATAAACACACACAAAGGAAAAGGAATTAACTGACATGTAGTTAGAGAGTGAGGACTGGCATGAATGAAGATGAGTCACTGGGTCCATAACTTCAAACTGGAGCTGTCCCAGGATGAACCGAACTGTGGAGTTGTCAGATAAAAATGAGGTGCTACCCAGACAGAGTGGATGTGTGTGTGTCCGTCAGTCTGTATTGTGTGTTTGTGTTGATGGCAGAGATTGAGACTACAACAAAAGGGGGGTAAATCAAAAGAGACTGATTGAGAGGGAGGACCGACCAGTGAAAGGAAAGGCTCAGAAAACAGATGCTCCACCCTTTCCTGTCTTTATGAGCCCAAACCTCTGGGGAAGATGATGATTTTTTTTGGGGGGGGAGGGGTGTAGTAGGAAAGTAATGATGCAAGGAGGGTGGGGGGTTGGCATATTGGAGCAGCATTGTCCAATCTCCATCTTCAGGCCACACCCCAGCAGGGGACACTGCCAGAGGGGGAGGTCTGGTATCCTGGGGCGAGGCTGAGAGGGAGACTTACAAATGCGGCCTTTAAATGGCGTGAAATGACAGTCAAATGAGTCACGGCGCAGATGGCCGAGGATGCTGGCTCTAATGGGACTGACATTAGGGATTGGTGAGTGTGTTAGTAGATTGTTGGAACTGTTAAAACAACACCTTTGTGACGCAAAAAGTCCACAATTAACACAATGTCAAGTATTCTTCTGGGCCTGAAGAGAACAAGAGTGGGTGTAAGCAGCAACTGTTATTTTCTTGCCTTGATGCCGAAGACACACTCCTGTAAACACTGCACGCACAAAAACACAGCAGGGGAATTCCCAAATATACAGCTCTAGTTAAATATTGGCAAACATAGTGAGAGAGAGCGAGAGAGAGAGAGAGAGAGAGAGAGATAAAGATAGAGAGACATAAGCTATCCACTGCAGCATGGATTCAAATACCTGAGCTGTTTGCTTAGCTTTGCTCTGTAGCCGAAATTCCAAAGGTCAGCAGATCACGAGCCTGAGTGCTCATGTGGAAACAAGCAAAGCCACGTTGTGTTACGAAAACAGGCCAGAAACACGCACAATGAAGAGTTTTCAAATTGAAATGAAAGAGGATAGTCTGTACGTCACCAAACACCACACAAGATTGGAAAAAGCACAGGATGCATCAGGAAGACGTCTTTAACTAGTCAGCTTTAAGCCTGATTAGACCATGACTGCCATTAATGATTTTCCGTGCACTTTTATCTAAAAATAGAAAAGCAAATGAGATATAATGTTTGGCTGGGAACGGAACTAGACCTCCACGATATGAGGAAAATCTGTTAACGATCCGAAGGTAGCTAAAGGCTAAGCTGGGGCTTCATTTGATGAAATGTTGAGGCTGAGGATGAATGTAATGTTTGTCTACATTAAATAGTTTTTCTTTTTCCTGCATTTCAAGAAGTATTTTGCGATGTGTTTATTGTAACTGTTTATATCACGATAAAAATTGTAATGAATGTGCAGCCCTACTGCAAGCTTGTGTTTTAATGCTTCTGGCCCGCCTCCCAATCAAACAGATTTCCATCAGACCTGATTCAGGTCGGGCCAATCACATCCATTTATCTGTCTTTTTTTATCTCATTCTTTTTTTTTTATCTTACTCTAAGTTCCCCGACAGTGGGAGTACTACTGTTTAATAGCGTTTTACTTATTTTATTCTACTTCTAAGTTAATTGTTCTGCACCTTTACACCAAATTAAAATTCCTTCTATGTGCAAAGGCAATAAACAAAACTTGGTTCTGATTCTGAACCTAAACTATATAAAACAATGAAAGCCAAGACGTTCTTTGTGGTAATTCCTCTTATAATAAATCATAAAAAGAGTTTCTCAGAGACTAAAAAGGGGAGGGTTTAAAATAATGTACAGAGAGGCACATTTGAGGCATTTTCATGAAGAAAAAAAAAAGTCTGATGTCCACTATCATGTAAAAAAAAAAAAAACTTGAAGTTATCTAATAGTAAGAAAACTGTGTCATGCCAAGCAACTGTGTATTATTTTCAAATAGAAGACATTTAGATGTTATAACTAGCTACTTAGCCGAGCAGCCTACGGCTACTTCATCAAGGGTCTGATTGTTTGTAGCATCCAGAGGAATTTTGGTCTGTGTTTGTCGATAAAGTCCTTCGGAAAATGAAATTTAATTTAGAGGTTTCAGGTCTATATATGCCGACTGTATGTATGCAGGTAACATCTACAAATGTCCCTCTATATGCCCCAAGATTTGGTATCAAATTGGGGTCTCAAAGTCTCAACACAAAATCAAGAATTGTGTAGAGTCACATTTGGTATCAACATGTGGTTTTCGTGATCGGATCACAAGCAGACAGCCATTTATCCGCATACGTCTGGCAGTGTGTACGCACATGTGTCCTTGGCCACATTAAGGACCGCCCACTCTCCCTGTAACCAGGGAGATCACTCGCCTTTCAATCCTGTCTGATTTAGCATTTCCCTGCTGCGTCTCTTAAAAATCTTAAGAAAAAAGTCTAAGTTCTGCACTGCACTTTAACATGATATATTTGTCAGTTTGTTGTAGTATAGCACAACATCGAAAAATGATGGATGTTATAATCCACAGCTTTACACCAGAAGGCTTTACTTTACTACTGCTGTCGTTCTCGCTTCATATAATACCTCCATCTTTCAATTTTTCTACACAGATTTAAATTCATTCAACTTCAATTTAAGTTTCAAATAACTTTGAGGGCAACAATTAGAGATGCAGAAATCTGAGCTTTTCCATTTTCTACTTTGATTAAAGCTTCCTCAGGTAGAAACTGCCTCTCATTAAAGTGTCAATCAAAGTTCACCTTTGATGAAAAGAGAGGGAAAAATCACCAAAATAAAAGCACTGCTATGATAACAAAAATATGAGATGATGAATATTTATGATCATGAGAGAAACACTCCCAAACGACCATATTTACCTGTGCTGTAATTATAGTTACATATTTCTGTGACTACCTGTGACGCTGTTCATTTGCAGTGTGTGGGTCACTGCTAGCTCCGAGTCACTCCACTGCTTGTTATGTAACAGAAGGGCTGAGAGTCTTTATCAAGAAACACCTGTAACGTGGTTTTTGTCCAGCTTCAGACATCTTATTTTGATCAAATCTACTGATTTAAGAAGCGAAACCAGAGAGTGTTTGGCTTTTTTGCTTGAAAAATGACTGAAATTATTAATCAATTATAACAATAGTTATAGTTGTCATTATCTACTCATTTTAGCTGCAGAGGTAAAGAAAGGATGCTGACCTTAGTCCCTCAATTAGCTTTACTCCAGTGGTAAACAAAGCCTCCTGTTCTGTCTCCATCACCGGCACCCCGATATGATGTACGGCCGGTCAGCGCTCCATGTGCCCCGGCCTTGCCTCCGAGTGCAACAGAGCTGTAAACCACACTGTCCCGGCTCCGTTATACACACTCATTACTATTTCACCAGCAGCGGAACAGCAGCACTGACAGCTCCTGTGTCCTCGCATTAATAAGAGAAAAAGCACCATCGCAGCTTACAGTGGTTTACTTTTACAATCTGCCAGCAGTCAGGTAGAGACGCACGGCCAACACGCACACACATCTATGATTACAGACGAATAAATAAGATATCTATGGAGGTCTGTACCTTCTTACAGTTTTGAGACATGTTCTGTAACAAGGCTATCATGTTGCATCCAATGACATGATGATAAAGCAGAAAAGCAGTGATTCAACAATGGGCTGTCTTGGTCCGTGCAGGGAGACCAGACACTTCTAGAGTAGAGATTTCACCGTGTTAGAGTTAAAAAACAAACAAAATAAGACTGATGTTCTCTGCTGTAGGGCTAGTGTACTGGTAATGAGCTATAATATACTATATTTTTTATTATACTTTGTCAACTACAATCAGGGCAAAGTGAAGCTAAGGCTAGATTCTCACTTTTGACACAAGTAGCACAGAAAAATATTTTGCTATAAATTTATTTCAAACAGAGAAACATAGACCTACAGTAGTTACAACAATGCTCTATCAATGTTCTAACAGAAGCTAAAAAACAAAGCAAAAAGCCAGCTAACCTTGACAGCTAAGAGAGCTAAATCACGTTAAAGCTAGCTAAAGCTAGCTAAGGTGATAGCTATAGCTAGTCTTGGTCAAAGCTCTATTTCTAAAACATTTATTCCTAGCTATTCCCTGTGATTGACAAATGTAAATTCTGAGAAACCAACATTTTGGTAATATAGTTTGTTTCAGCCCATATTAATAAGTAATAATGTGTAATAACCATCAAATAAGTAACAACAGCTAAAGCTAAAGCCGCTAAAAAGTAGCTAACGTGGTGTTAGCTTGGCAGAGTTACAGTTATGTTGACAGCCTTCCCAACTTCTGACTCTAGTTGGATTTAAATGACTTGGACTTGCTAAATACTTACATTTACAAGAGTATTAAAATGCATAATTACAAGTTTATTATTTTAATTTCAGCATTATTAACAAATGGAAGGTGAGAAAATAAGCTAAAGAACATACTTTGCTCATTTGTTTCCCCTCTCAGACTGTCCAAAGATAGAGTGCAGTATTAGATACTATGTATTAGGAATGTAATATAGTAATCAGCCCAAACAGACAAGGTAGATTTTGAATTACTTTTATGTTTCTGTACAAACTTGTGATGAGGTAACAATTGCTTTTTTGGGACCAACTGCAACCCTATTAAGCCCAGAGCCCACTGGTCAGCTGTTGGATTCAAATAAATACATTGGTACTGAGTATGTTGACTTCATGCACGAGGACATAACTGTTTGCCTAGGATGGAAACAGGCCGGCATGGCTGATTGGTTGCTTTTACAAAAGGCCGACATGGATGAGTGAGTCCTGCACACAACAACCACTGATTCTGAGAGGCAGATAATGCTTGTGAGATTACTGTGCTGAGCCCACCAACAACCCTCAGCCTGACCAATCCGCGCTGAGAGGAAATTACATAACAATGACTGTTCAACACTACCGGAGGATTGTGCCCGCACCACAACAATCCATCCATCCCGTATCCCTCTTTATCATTAGTGCAGAGTCGACTGCAGGAGCGGCAGACAGCGCGCCTGGTTGGCTGGGCAGGCCTGCCTCTGAACTGTATGCACCTGATAATCCGGAGCCTGATTTATGGGATTGCGTGCAGAGCTATAATGCAAAACACAGCAGCCAGTCTTAGATAACATAAAATGTTATGAAGGCGCTCAAGCCTTCTTGGTTTAAATTATTTCACAATTGAGAATTAGAGAAGTGGGAGGAAATGAACACATGCTGTCATGTTCACCTCTTCCTTGGACATGAGGATATAAGAAGGAGTGTGGGGCTGCAGAAGGCGACAGGAAGTGGTGGTCTATCCTGAGATTACAGCCGTGTAGCCGTTGGAGCTGTTGCTCGCTGGGTGAGAGGTTGGACTGCAGGGCAAAGCACATGCTGTACATAAAGTAGGCTATACATTGTACACAGCTGTATGCTATACATCTTAGAGATTACATATCTCATTTTTGTCACGTCAGATTTTAGAGCACTATTTCTGTTACAGTAGACTTTAATTCACACCATCTTCATCCAGTGCTTTGGGATATTTTAAAATTATATGTAATGTAAATTATTTTCCTGTTCTTAGAGCACAGCTTAGACAAAACTTCACACAGAATCAGCACTTTCCACAATCCACATACAAAACCTTCCCAAATCACAACGACCAACAGCCAAGTGTAAAAATGTCCTTTTCTCATGGGGTTATACTCTTCAACAGATTAACCAACCGGGTCAATATTAGTCACACAAGTGAGAAAAGATGTGTTTAAAAAAATGTCTTTGGGCCTTTTATGCCTTTATTAACAGAGAGAGAGACGACAGTGGATAGTGTCAGAAACGGGGAGAGAGAGTGGGGATGACACGTGGCAAGGGGCCGACTAAGGGCCGCCGCAACAACGGCTGAGGCATCTGTATATGGGATAAGGGAGGGAGAAATAATAATCGTAGTAATCGGAATTCTTCCTTTTGTGATTCTGCATCGATGCGCAAAAATCATTAATCTATCTCTTTGTCCACTTTTCTGGGCTTTGAATCTGTTCATTTTGCTGCCATCATGTGTCAGTTTAAACCCTCTAACAGTCACTGAAGTTAATTCTATTAACTAGTTTTTAACCATGAAGTGTAACAATACTTCGCAACGTTACATGAACTGGTAAAGAAATAATTCAGATCACCATGTATTGAATGGGATCGAATTAAAAAAATCGCACTGAGAATCGTTTAATAATTGAATCGTAGCTCTGATAATTATGATTGCATTGAACTGTGAGGTCACTGGTGCTTCCCACCCATAATATGGGAAGCTCGATTTAACTGCTGAGTTAAACAGCACCCTGAAAGATGTGATGTTATGATTGCAAAATGTCATGCAAAGTACATCATCTTTGTCAAATATCTAGAAAAAAGACAATCTTCGGGGTCCTTTTAAAAGTGTTTGTTCATGTTTTATTAGGTCCACTATTGTGCATGATGAATGACTTCAAGAGTTGTGCTCATCAAATACTTTAAAACTCAAATATCAGTTTTGTATCAAGTTTGAAAAACAATATCGATCCTGCTATATATATTTATATATGATATGTGTTATATATAGTATGAGTAACAGTGCATCATTCCCTTTCATATATAATTCATCAGATGCACACATCAGTGGTTGGATATACTGCAAACACACACACACACACTTGTGCCTGTATATGACTTGTGCATGTGCTCTGGTTCTTGCTCCTCCACTCGTGTGTGTTAATATGCTCCCCATGAGGCGCTGCAGGCTGTGGTAATTATAGAAGCTCAGCTAGCAGACACATCACAAGAGAGAAGTACATTTAAAGCCATGTGCAGTTGAATATAGTTGATGCATACGTACACACAAACACAGCGCGCACACACACACAACCAAAAAACTGCAGACGTATAGAATATAATCTGCCTTTTCTCTCATGTAACATGTCTCGTGAAGGTTTAAAACTTTAAAAAGGTGCAGATATATTCACACGTTTCTACATATACAGGTTCCACTATGCTGAGTTAATCTAAGCCCCTCACTATAATAACCCTGCCCACATACAAAGAAGATGTGGGGCTTAACCTACTTCTCGACAGAATCCCAGTCCTCAAACTGTCTGACGAGTTTGTCCAATAAACCGTTTGGCAAACGGCCGCTCTGTCTCCGTCAGCCCGGAAGATGGAGGATGCTTACTTTCTCAATCAAGCTGAGTTTTTCTTTATTGGCATTTAGCGGTCTGATACAGATGTGAGGCGTGCCAGGCGGGCTCTCGGTGTGACAAGCTGGCCCTGCGTGTGGCGCACAGTAAGCAAAGGATGGGATGGAGGCAGGGCCTGTGGAGCTCAGACAGTGTCATTACAGAAATGTCAGTCAGGAGGAAGGAGAGGAGGAGAGGGCCCGAGGGAGGAGAGGAAGAGAGAGGGAGAGAGTGGGAAGGGGGCAGGACATTCATGTTCACATCGCTTCCTTTATACCAACGTTGTTGTTTGGCTTTTTCCGCTCAACTGGCCTTCAATGGCTGCACGCGACGTGAACATTCAGCAATGAGACGGAAATGTGACGGCTATTTTTGTAACAGCTGCTGGGCATGCATTACTGTAGACCCCACACACCTGAAACACAGCGTTACATTCTTCTCACTAAACCTTTAAGAGATGATTGATTTGAACTGGGATTTAAATATGCAGCTTTATTTTGTGATCCAATTAGTCATAGTTTGACTGTGACTAGAGACTGAAGTTTTTTCTACATTTGAGAAACTGGAATATTTTACGTTTTTTGCTTCCCAATTTACTCTTGTTAGATTTCATAATGCATCTTTTCTCTCGTTTGGTGCCACAACAACTGGTTACTTGAAGATTCCCCTTTGACGTAAAACAGTAAAAACACTGATCCTGAATTTGACATTAAATCAGTAATAAAGACAACAATGTCAATTTTCTAATAAAAGAGACAGATTTCATTTTGTTTTAATGGATTAGTTAAGAAAGAATGGGTAGAATCTTAATCCCTCATGCCACACTACACACAGTATTGTGACCTATATAGGGAATGTCTGAGCTACAATTAAATTAGACCTTTCCTCTGTGTATGGTACACCACTATGACCTTTGCATAGACATACTTATATAAACTCAAGAAGCTGCTTTCTTAAACAGATAACATTATTTACATTGTCAATTAATCCTAGTGCGGACAACCATCTGTGCAGCTATGACGCTCTGCTACATTTGCTGTAGACAGTGCTGAGAGCATAGAAACAAGGGAGTCTGATCGCGCTCTGCGGGAGATGTTGACACAATTTCTTAACCATCCGCGTACAGAGAATTGACTCCCACCCTTGGCCCTTTGCTGGCCCTTTGCTGCGTGTCACCCCCCACTCTCTCTTCCCCTGGTTCCAAAACTATCCACTGTCCTCTCTATAAATGAAGGCAAAAAAGACCAAAGAATAATCTAAAAAAACAACCCCAAAAAAATATACCAATATACAGATATACATCTGTGATAAGCCAATATCAGCCCATTAATACTGAACGACCGATATCAGTCAATAAAATATTGATACGTCAATATATCGTCGTCCTGACTCATGCAATAAAATTATTGAAATGCTGGTGCCAAATATCGATATTTTAATTTTAATAACAGATTTCCCTGCGATTTCACCACATCACTACTTCATGACTCCTCGCGGCGGTGCTTTTATGGCATGAATGACGTGAACGGATGTAATTGGCTGAAGAAGACGTTAATCAGATATCGTGATGTATCATTATATGATTGTCTTGCAATATTATCAATTATCACAGAATCGCTGTATCGTGATATTATCCTTCTCGTTGGCCATGTATCGCGTATCGTATCGGGACACTGAGATTCCCACCTTTAAGAGGTGTTGCTGAGCCGGGAGGAGAGGCCAACTCTGAATGATGTGCTTACAAACCGTAACTGAAAAAAACCGACTTATTCTTCCTTTAAAGGCCTTCACAAATACACCCATGTTTCAGTTTCTCTCTGATTAAATCTAATAGCGTCAAAGCTAACATCAGAGTGATGGAGATGTCAGTAAAGCAGTGACCCTAATAAGAGTGAAGTAAAACAAACGTGTGGTTGTGAGTGGTTGTGTTAGGGCGTAACTTATGTAGAGAAAAGTAATCCATCACTTTCTTTCACTTTACAGCCACCACAACACCCAACAGTTGTACAGGCTCTTCATCAGGGCCGGCACAACAAATCTTTACATGTTAGCTGTTGTTTGATGTTACGAAACACAGCAATGAGCTTATTCATTAAGCCTGGTGGGACAGAACTGGAGCCACTGCTATACAAATGTGACCAAAAAACAAACAAATGCAGTCTCGGGGGCTGGGATTAGAGAGATCAGAGCAGCTGCAAGGCTATACTGCTGCTGCTGCTGCTGCTGCTGCTGCTGCTACACATGTCAATTACATAAATACAGCTTCCTGTCTCTACCCCAGCATCAGGACCCCCCCGCCTTCCTGCTGCTGCTGACACATTGCTCCACGTGGCACTCGCCAGCTCGGATGTGCAGGTACTGTTTACACCTGGAAAAACTCCATGTTGCTGTTCACAGCATCTCCAGGGTTTCATCAAGAGGAAATAAAGAGGAGATGGCTGGTAAAAAGATGTAATATGAACGCCATGACAACTAGGCTAACTTGAAAAGCTGATGGAACTCAGGAGATATGACATGATCTAAAGCTCACAATAAACTAGACTTCATAAGGACATTATATTTTAACTACCCTGATAAAAGGTCAAGAAGGAACTTCAATTGAAGTCAATGAATATTAAACATAAAATCTTAATTATGCAGTTTTATTTTAAGATTTTTTTTTTACTTTTCTGCCTTTATTGACAGAGAGAGAGAACAGTGCATAGTGTTGGAAACATTGGGGAAGACACAAGGCTAAGGGCCCGAGGGTGGGAGTTGAGCCCGGGGCTGCTGCACCAAGGACTGAGCCTCTGCACATTGGTTGCGTAATTTAACTGCTGAGCTAAAACTGCCGCTCCCTCTTATGCCCCAAAGGACGTTATCAAGGAGCCCAAAATGCCTCTGGATGCTACAAACAGAACAACATCATCTTTGATGAAGCGGTAGGCTGCTAGGCTAGTTAGCTAGTTCCACCATTCCATTCATAGGGCTATGAGTTGAACATAACACTCACCATTCACATGTAACTTAAACTCCAGTCCACTTAAATGAATACTGCTGCATTAGCAGTATAAGAACGCATCGTCGGCAGCCATCTTGGTTACTTATGAAAAGGACTTGACGCACTTTAACCCCGCCCCATTCTAGATAAACATTTGTGATTGGCCTGCCTTCAATCAGGGCGAATGAAATCGGTCTGTGCGAGAGGGGAACCAGACATATCTGTAAGCACAAAAAAAACATGAGTTTGCGGATTCATCTGGTTCGCACGATATTGTTTCAACTCTACATAGAACACTTCCAGCCTCATCCTTCAAGCTATCGGTTTATTTACCGCTAATGCAGTGCAGTATAGGAGGAAATAGCAGGACTTCACTTCTCTTTGTAATGTCTGGAAATGAAACAGATGTTATAGTTTCCTCTTAAAGGTGGAACACGCCTTCATTAATGTTTACTTCTGACATGAAAAACAATGTGCTCATTCTTTGTTGTTGTCAGGGTTCAATGCCGATGCTTTCCTTGTACATTTAAAAAATATATCAAAGGGGCATCAAAAGGCAAAATTGGCCCACATGTGTAGTTGCTCACACTGGCTGTTCGCCTGGTGTTGGGTGTCTTTGTGCCATAGTTAAGAACACCTGAGAGGTGTAGCCTTCAACACCCTGTGAGAAGGGGACTACATTTGGCTGATTGGTGCCGAGTGTGACCTGTAACTGCACCGCAGCAGTTACAAGGGAGGCAAAGCCATTACTGACACACGTGGACACTTACTGGAAACGTCCCACTCAGCACAATGAGGGAGGAACACAATGCCGACAGCACACAGCATCCACCGCTCACACGTGTAACCCTCTCCTCCGTTGACTGACTGTCAGAGTATGTGGGACGGAAAGGAAAAGCAGCCGAACCATAAAACTGTTGTGACATCGAGTCGTCATGAGAGACGGATGAATGATTGCATGTGATTTGTGTCAGATGGCTGCAGAGAGCTGTTGCACTGCTCACACACAGAGACGTGTCTGACAACAGTCCTGCAGTAAATGTGGCCTTCATGAAGGTTTTGATGTTGAAGCTGTACATAGAAATACAGCTACTGGGTAGAACTACTTTTATTTTGAAGGAGAAGAAGTGAGACCAGCCAGTTGTTTCACAGTACTATTATTGCATTTACAAAATTCCAAGATCATTACATTTTGTTGATGTTGCATAATAACTTGTTTAGGACGTGGATTTAGGACTTGGATTGGACTCCAGACTTCATAAAGCCTTGCTTAGGATTTGTATCACAATGACTCTATTGGATTCCTGGTTTGAAATGCCATTAAATTGTATTGCTGATCAGTGTGTAGAATATTGAGACTCCACATATACATATAAATATGAAGGCCAAAACATACATACATTTGTCTTTATATAATGCTGTACAATCAGCACCACAAACTACAGCCTCAAAAAGTTTAACTAACATCATATACACCAAATACATTTCTCACTATATATGAAATGAGAACGAATATGAGCCAGTCAGAATATTTTTGCTCCCTCCTTTCAGCCACGTACTCGCACATAATAAACAAAAGTACACTCTAAGTAACATCTTACTCAAAAACAAACATTTCTTCGCCACCCACTATAATTTAGCCTCTCCTGCTGCAGCACAAAGCAGCCTGTAATTTCCTCCTTCTCCTGCTTCAAACAGGCAGGGAAAGAGTCTTTTTCTAAACAAGGCAGGATTCAACAAGATATTGCCTCTACTCTGTTACATAATGAAAGCGAAAAAGAACTCTATAACCTTTTAATACTGCATAATTTCAGCTGCGTGACTCCTGGTGATTAAAACTAGTAATACAGTCTTTTTGTGTTGACAGTAGGTGTTTGTTTTTTGCGGCTGAAGATTCATTCATAAACACTATAAACAGTTGTCGTAGCAGCTCGTCGTCGTGTTATTAATGCCTAAAGCTCCACTGACAGCTGCCCCAGTCAGCACATTTAGCTTCAACCCACAAACAAACCACATCGTTTCTCGTTAAAACTGTATACTTGTGAAGTTTTTAATGTCACAATAACGCTGCGTGACTCGATAAAAGTAATAAAAATATGAATATTACCGTTCAGCTCCGTAGAATCCCTCAGAGATGTCCGACTGCTCTGTCTCTCTCCTCGGTCCATCTATTTACTGTCCAATCCACTGGTGTGTAGTCTTGTGAGCGTCCTACGTCACTTCCGGACACTCTGGCCCCTTACACCTGTAAACCCCGGCGCTCACGCAATCAGAGATCGTCTATTAAAATGGAGGAATTACACAACAGCTAAAAAAGTTAACCGTCTTCGGTCCAACATGTCGAGCTAGCAGCTAGCGCCAAGGATGTTAGCTCCTAGCTTTATCAAATGTCGAGCTATGATGTTCTACCGATTAGACAGTAGGAAAAAGTACCAGGTACCTTACAAGTAAAATTGTATGGTTCTTGAGTCCATTTACATTTCAACATTATTTCGGTGGGAAATATGATATTTTTAATTAGCATCATTAAAATGCTGCTCAGCTGAATGCATAATTTTCCAATAGAATAAAATATCTAGCTGTAACACTGAGAAGTCATTTTGCATAAGTGATACTTTACTAATACTAGCACTAAGACTTTGAATGTAACAGCTGTAATAGAGTATTTTTGTACAACAGTAGCCTATAACTAATTTTACTTGAGTTAAAGATCTTAACACTTCTTCCAGCACTGTAATTAGTGATGGTAATATTGTAGTATCTCATTATTTAAATAAGGGACAAGAATTACTCTTCCTTTATTATTCATCCTCTTCCACTGGAAATCGCCACTGTGTTCATGGTAGGAGCATGACACAGTGCTCTAAAACAATCAGACTTCATAATGAAGCATTTCAGGTGGTAGTAATTTTAGTGGTGCAAACTCTGTAACAAATTTGCAATTAATCCAACGACAGAAAATACATTGGCATGTGTTGTACTCTGGGTATGTCTCCCCCTGAGGTTATTCCTAGTCCTTCTAGTAAATAGTTTTTGTTCATTTGCTTGAATGATTTGTTTAGTTAATCCTTATGCAAATGATATAAGGATGAAGGGCCTTGTATGTAATCAGGTTAGAGCCCTCTGAGACACTTGTAATTTTGAGTGACAAATACTACAAATAAACTTGACTAGCCTAATATATTCCACATAACATAGACTACCATTGGCCAAACCACAAATTATTGTTTGGTGTTGCGTCACTTACCGTTCAACAACAATCCAAAGTACCACAAAAACTGAAGTTGCTTCCAACTGACAAAAATGTAAACAACTTGTTGACTGACAAATCCAGGAACTATGAAGCAATAAAAAAAAGTCTAAATCAGCAGGAACTAAAAGATCACCTACTTTAGTCCATTGACACTGTTAGATCTGTTTATTTTTACTTGTCTTTTCAAGTACAAAAAGGGGTCTCTTAACAAGTAATGGTTGGTTCTCTGTGATGGTGCTGTTGATAGCATCATGAATAACGAGCGGAGTGGAAGCTCTTCGTTTTTCTCCTCTCTCTGACGCTGTGGTTAAAAATAGTTTCTGTATCCTTTCAATGGTGCTGCGCAGCCGGCGGGGTTTACCACAGTTTTATTTGTTGGGACATAGAAACAAATTAGACATTTACTTTGTTGAGCAGGACTGGCTGCAGAGTAACACAGTTTAATCTTTACAAGCCTCTTCATTCAAGCTATAGCTACTCCCATAACTATATGGGCGCTTTGGAATCAGTTTCGACTGCGCTTAAAGGCACAGCTCTGTTTATTTTCAGAGTAAGAGTGTGATTTGTGAGGAGTAATTCATTTCTCTGAAAGTGCAGCGGAATGGGGAGGGTGTGAACCGATACTGCACTGTCTGGCCACGTGTGGCTGAGCCAATGAGCGTCCTCAGAGGCTGCTCCGAAACTATTGCATGGATGCGTGCCTGGCAGGTGGAAAGAGACACTGACGAGAATTAGGGCATATAACAAACAAACATGCATGAGTACATAAGCAGTCAAGACAATACAATTTCGGTCGTTTTTTTAATAATTATTAAGGCTAAGAGCTCATTATTTCGTTAAGGTCACATGTGAAATAAAGTGCAAAGTATCCTGACTTACAGGAGAAGAGACCAGAGAAAGTGTTGGACTAAGTGCTCAGAGGAGCAGCATACAGTATACATACAAAATAAAGGTTAGCAATATGCAGCGCAGTTCCTTTCAGAAGGGTATATGATTAACCGAAAATGATATGATTATATCATTATTACTGATGCTTTTCCCTGTAAGTGGCATTTTAATATTGCAGTCAAATAGCACATTTTAAGCTACTTTGCATTGAGTAAATCTGTAACAATGCATCATTTCAAAGACAGTGGGTGTATATTTTTATATTCTGTATGAAAAAAGTAACTATATGTTCTGTACTGTCTACACTGTCAGATAAACTAAGTGAAGTGAAATGTAAGTATGAAGTAGCATAAAAATGAGTACAGCTGTCTCAAAAGTGTGTTTGATCTTGTGTACTTGCTGAATCTGCACCAGTGAAGTTTGTATTCTGAGTTTGAATGGTATTACATGTATGAAGTGTACAGTACAGTGTGTAGGCTTAACACACATTTTCTGTCCCTGACTTTAATGCAAAATAATCAACAGCAGCACACATCATGGCTTTCTAATGTCTTCTTTTCAGTCTTTTTTCACAAGTGCTTTCAGTGCAACAGAAATAATCTATGACGGCCTTTAACAGAAGGCCACACAAACAGGCCGGGGAAACCTGTGGTCGCAGAGGCATGTTTACAGCTGCAGCAGCGTGCACATCAGAATTTCCTGTTGTGCAGCTCAGCGACCTGCCGCAGAGAGTCTCTTTGGTTTGAGGCCAGTCTGGTTTTGCCGCTCACCTCCTGCCACTGAAGAGCGCCATGGCTCCTCACCACCTGAGAAGGAGATAATCACAAAACAAGAAGTATGTAGATATCCTCTGTGACCTGAGTTTTTCAGGAGAAATGGTCAAATTAATAATGTAATTGTGAAATAATACATTCATTAAAACAATGAAATAACAATGTACTTACTGCATGGATGATTTCTAACATCACCTCGCTCTTTCTGTCCAGGTGAATGTTTAGCACAGTGGTTTCCACCCAGGCGTTATCTGTGTTATTGCAGTCATCCACATAACCCTCAAAGACCTAAAAACACAGTAACACAAAAAGTCCAAGTCAGAATCAACAAGTTCCTACAGTCACAACTGTAATTCTTAAACAGTTATCAAATCAAACCAACAATGGAGGACTACAAGTTTGATCCCTCACAACAGCCAGTGTGTACTAGACGTAGCTCCTTTCTCCGCCCCATTTATAGGAATATGAACAGGCTAAATAAATGAGATACATCTCAGTAAATGTCAAACAGTTACTGCAACCTGCTGTGTTAGACTGTGTACCTAATAAACTAGCAAGAGTGTAGGTTCCCCGATTATTTGAAAGAAGTTTTTTCAATGGTGTACATTCAGTTAAAGTGATAATCTCAAAGATCTCAGTTTCGTTCTATTTGGCGGCACCTTCTGGTGATAAATATACTTATTTTTGAAGTTGTATCTGTAGTCATCCATCTTTTCTTTGTTTGTTCAGCCATGGTAGATTACTGTTTACTCGCAACACTTGCAGAGACCGGAAAAGCAACCGCTAAGCTCCGCCTACTCTCTCTGGCAGACCAACCACTGCTGGGCAATGGAAAACGCATCATTAACTAGGCGCCGCTTGTGATTTTTTATGCGAAAGTCGCCACAGACGCCCAGTCCATAATAACACTATATACTGCAAATGCAAAGGCTTTCATCAGTGGGCCATAGGCTGATCCCCATTGTGTTACCTCATTCGGCAATAAATAGTGATTTAACAGACTTTTATTTAAATGAAAAGCTTCAAGATTATAACTTTAAATAGCTGTTAAGACACAATCACCAGATTTATGAACCATAAGGGTAACTGAGCCTGTGGCCCGCTGATGAAAGTCCTTTTATTTGTAGTGATAGTAGTGTATATTGTAGTGTTTGTAGTAATCTCTATTTACATATTCTACATAGAAAAGTAGAATCTGTAGGCAGGGACGCGGATTTCCGGGACGGCAAGTATTCTGGTTTCCGTTTGTAGTACGCTTGTAGTCCAAGTAATATTGACCGATCACGTATTAGCAGGCTGCGGCGTGTGCAGGAAAAACAGTCCGTGCGGAAAGCAAAAGCAGGCAGAAGGTAATGCGCTGTAATGACAGCCCGGCTCCCATCAGCGGCTATCTGACGACGAATTAGCTTCTCATTAATGTCTTTACACATCTGCAGCAAGTTCAGCTAACAATTTGCTCAAGATCTAAAATTCAACTTGAGATATATTCTCTGACGTGGTGTCACGAAAGTCGTTCAGATTTCCTGACTTCCTCGAATGCATCAGAAATGATCGATCCGACCTCCGTTCAACAAACGAGCATTTTAAAAGTACTTTTCTTCTTCTCTTGAGGACAGACCTGACAAAGCTTCATTTTTACTTTTTACAAATCTGCATCGTGATGTTGACATTTCGGCAAAGGTAAGACCCATTAATTAAAGTAAATCACAAGAAAAACGGTTTCTTTTTCTGTAGACAATGCAGCACACGGAAAAGAAGTCGATTATCGTAACTGCTGGCTACACGCATGTTCACCATTGTCCGCATGTTCACCATTGTCCCCAGAGGCTATATCGTCATCAGACTATATCCTCTGGGATCCAACATTGTGTTTGTAGTAATTTACTGCTGGGCTTTCAGTTAAATCCACAAATATAATAATCTATAATCCGTCTGACTCCCTCTTAAAACATTCAAGCTCTTCTCCTGAAAGCCAGATTTAAAGTGTTGAACAGACGTACCTTTGTTCCCGCTGAGACTTTTTCAGATATTTTTTCATACAGCGTCGCTCCCATTGTTCTCTTAAGTGTCACTGGCAAGTAATCAGCAGATTGGACAGGTCCCTGGAGGTTTCAGAACAGAATTGCACAATTAATTGAACAGCTCATAAAGTAAAAAGCACCTGTGAAAGTGAACAAAGAGCAGGACTCACCCCGGGTAAAGCTAAGGTCCCGCGGTTGTCCCCAACTGCCAGGTACTCCAAAACAGATCGCTCACTATCTCGCCAGCTAAAAATACATATTTAAACATTTTAGAGAATACATACAATCCAACCAAAATAACCGCACATTAGGGACATGAGATGACCCACCGTGTCAGCACAAGGTCTACATTCAGGTTTGGACCGAGGTGACTGAGTGCGCCTCGTCCCCTGATGCCCGTCCTCCCTCCTGGGTTTCTAATAACATGAGACATGCATGAGACATCCAGACGTGCTCGTAGGGTTACTGAAAGTGCTATTTGATGCCTGGTGTATCTTATTTAGTATCATACCTGTAATTATGTAAGACTTCTGGTTCTGATCTGCAAGAGGATGAAAATGTAAGATAAGGAGTGAGGAGGAGGCTAAGGTTGGTTAGAGATGCCTTTAGGATCTTTGTCTTTAAAAAAAAAAATCATAAAGGTGCAAATCTATCCACAAACCGTATGTGTAAACATATGTGCGGTCTCTTGGTAAAAACATACCCATCCACATGGTCCTCATTGTCCTCAGAGGCGTAATAAGTCGGCATATACGAGCTGAAACCGACCTGAAAAAGAGAACACATGAAAGAACCTGAATCCCACACACCAAAACCATCTTTTTTCATGCAGTGATGTTCTGAGGACCAGCAGCTGCTGCAAATTAATATGAAATACCTCCCAGGGCACCTTCTCCTCAGGCACAGGGAAACGCTTGATTTTGCTGTTCGGGTAGTGAAACTGCCGGGCGTTCACGTGGAACCCGTCCTCTTTCTCTGACGTGTTTCTCAGAGAGTCAGGGGACTCGTCTGTTGTTGCTGATGCTGTGGGGAAGGAAAATGAGCAAAAATCAGAGGAGGTTTGGCATGTAAAGAATCATTAGAATGAGGAAGATGGTTGCTGACTCAGTGATGGTGTTTCTTTGGATGAAAAGCCCTGAGATTTCAGACTGTCCATAATCCACTGCAGGGCTCTGGCTGACTGGACGACCTGATGGGACAAAATAAAAGTGGGTCAAATACTTTTGAATCCTGTTTGTGCAACATTAAAGATGACCAATAGTTTTTTTTGTATCAGGGACATCTAGAAAAAAAACTGCATGAAGAAGAGTGTCATCTCTCCAGCAGCATAATGCAAAAAATATGACAGTCTAGACGCAGGTGCAACATTAGTGATAACCAAAAATCAGGTCACAACCTGCTCCTCTAGTCGTGCCAGTCTCGTCTCCATGGCAGCAGAGCTCGTCTCCTCTTCCCTCTCAAGTCGATCGTTCATGGTGGTAACTCTAAGCAGACAAACAAGAACAAGTAATTGATTTCTGGTTCTTATTTGAATAGTGTCAAAATGTGATATACTCAATATATATTTGGTAAAAGCAGAATAAGAGGCTCATCAAAAGTCTAAGACGCATTATGTCATCTCTATCCTCCAGCCACATAACTTAGCTTAGCTTAGCATAAAGACTGGAAACAGCAGAAATTGGCTGGAAATCCCTGCTTTAGTTTTTATGTTAAGCTAATCTATACATTTCCTGGCTCTGTAATCATATTTCGAACAGACATTAGAGTTTTTTATGTTTTTTGTCAAGCTATAAAAAAGAAATAGAACAGCTGATTATTGGTAAAACCAAAACATGAACTCAAGATGCTCAAAAGCTCCAGATTTGGCCAGATTTTACAGCTTTAAGATTTATTTCCAACCAAATTTTAGGGTTGTATTTTAAACACTGTGGGTGAGGATCACAAGGTGATTAATAGGAAACAGGAGAATTCAAATTATAAAAAAAATGTGAGGTAATCTTTAAAGCAGTGGTTCTCAACTGGTTTGTCGGGATCCAAAAGTGGGTTACGGTCGTGTGCTTGAAAAAATAAAGGTATCCCAGCTACAGCTACATTTACATTGATAAACTTGATGAGCCCTACAGTAGTTGCATTTATGTTGCACTTTTTTAGTTTATTTCTGTTGAAAAATCGCTGCTACATGAATGAAATATAATTTCCTCTTATGCACTGCCACCTGCTGGTCATTTTCGTTGACTATTATACAGTTGTTGTTGTTTTGTTATGTTGACGTACTTTGATGTTTCGTTCCATCTAACGTCTAACATTTTTCATTGTATAAATTTGGGTCGCGATTCGTCATAAAGGAGGCGGTGGTGGATCCTGAGGCGAGACCAGCTGAGAACCACTGCTTTAAAGATTATGCTCCTGTCTAAGGATTTTTCTGTTGTATTTATTTATTTGTAAAATGCTGAAAAGTTTTACACTTACAGTACTCTGAAAGTTTAAAAGAAAAAATATAATATACATAATATCAACATATTAAAGGTGTTATGAGGGTTCTCATAAAGACCGCAGCTTCATAGAGAAAGTTCTGCTACACTGGGCTACAGTCCTGTGGGGTTTTACTTTTGAGCCGTGTCCAGGATGCGTCGCTCCATGCTCTGGCTCTGCTCCTGCTGTGTGGACAGCAGGTATCTGTCTTTCATCAAGGCCTCCCAGGACAACAGCTCCTCCTCCTCTATCTGAGGAAGCTCGTTCTCTGGAAAACAGCAACACATGCTTTTTCTTTACTGTACATGGACACAAAACATTTGAACATTTTAGCACATTATAATCTCCACTGGTGCAGCCTGAAGAAAAGAGTCAACGTCAGCTGTCTGTAAGCATCACACCAAAATATTTCACAACATCAACTTTGAAGGGGTCAAAGGTCATTGACCTGCAGTTGTTGAACAATGGACGTTCTGATGTTAACCTATAGACAATCTAACAGAGTCAGAGGTCACATCCTCCCCTCATATATGAGCACAAATCCATACAAGGGTCATATGATAGAAACAACTGACTGATATCCATGACATCTGAGAAAAGGTGTGCTTAGATTTGTTTTCTAAATTTAGAATTTCAAAGGTCAAAAAATTATTGTGCAGATTAATTTGCTTAGTTGTCATGGAGATGGATAGTTGTTAGCATGTGACCTAAGTTAAGTGAAAGCTCTCATATTAATTTTTCTTCAAGGATTTAGCTTAACAGACAATAATGTGGCTCATAAACGCACCGTTGTAGTCTATAATGAGAAAGAGTGACATTGTGCTCTTAAGCCTGAGAGTAATTTTGCAGCATTTAACCACAAAGTTCACTCAGCATTGGCAGAAATAAATGATTCAACACTCACTAAACTCTTTGCATATGATGGGCGGCCTGCGCAGCACCAGGAGCCTGATGAAGAGGTAAAGATGGATGAAGATGATGAAAGGAGGAGGGGCAGCGGGGCGGCTGTGGTACTCCTTAATCAGCTCGTATCTTTGAAACTTCCAGATTCTGTCTGTGTTGTCCTGAACTTCCTGGAACGTAAAGCTGTGCAGAAACACAATGAGAGGAAAAAGATCTTGTAAGCTAGCTGCTGCTAGAGGAGCTCATACTGCTCAAATAAGGACTGAATTAAGATACAAAGATGGGTGGAGGACTTACTTGAAGATAGCTATGAGCAGGTTGAGCAGCAGTATGTTGGCAAAGAGCAGGTAAACACAAAGCATGATGATGGTGAGCCACTCGGGGAAGGCGGGAGTTTGGTTTTCATTCAGGACAGGACATTTAGGCTTCAGAGGATCCGTGCCATTCATGCTGCAGGTGTTGATGTCAAACGCAGCATCTGCAGAAGGCAAACAGATCGTTTTTTATTTGTTTCAACTACAAAGAAATGGATAGTGTTTTTAATCCCCACTCACAATCAATATTAGTGGGAAAATTCCCAAATATGATGAGGTAGGGCTCATAAATTGCCCCGCGGATGATCCAGTCCAGCCGATTGTCATTGTTGATGAGGATGCCTTGTTTGGCTACACCGTACGCCACCACCCAGATACTCAGCAGGAACATGAAGAAGAACATATCCATCATCTGGAGGACAAACACACATCAGACATAAGCTAGAAACACTGAAAAATGAGGACATATCCTAATACTGAAGGGACTATTTTCTGTGGGGGACTTTTAAATCCTCAGGTTGCCAGTGTGTCTGAAAGCTTTACATCTATAACTGATTATAATTTTCAAGCTGAAGTTCCAGTATTTAAACAATAATAGGCAATTTTGAAAACCATGAAAGGAATAATTAACAGTAGTTGAACACACATCCCATCTGACTGAGGTCCGGTGTGGAAACAAAGCACTTTGTCCAAAAACAAACTGTATTTATCTCCTCTCATCTGCAGACACCAGATGGAGGCCCAGTGAAGCAGAAGCCTCTTTTTGTATTAGATAAAAGGTGTTTTGGAGCGTAGCATTTTGTGCTCTGCTGTTGCTCCCACATTGCATCAGGTCAGCATTCATTATATTTATGTGTAACCCTCTCACCATTCTCTTGACTATAATGATTTTGGGTCCCAGGGTTTTGCTGATGGTGAAGATGGCCATGAGACGAAGGCAGAATACAACAAAGTCCATGCAGAGGAGGATTTTACCGGCATAGAAGAGCACAGTGTTCAGCCTGAAAGAAAAGAGGGTGGTTAGACAACACAGAACACTTCCATGGCCTGAAATAATTGTCTTGGAGGAAGGAAACTTACCTAAAAACAAGGCCGACAATAAAGAGGAGAATAGAGAGAACGTCTAAAATATTCCACAGTTCGTTGATATACATCTTGGCTTTCTTTCGAAAACCGAAACCATCCGGATCATGAAACAGCTGAGATGGAAAAGACAAATTAGAAATGGGGAGTTTAGGATTTTAGATATATAAAAATCAGGCATACTCACAGTCAGACAATGACCTTATTGGTTAAGTAAAAACCTGGGAGGAGCCTAACTAAAGTCGGTTTTGTGTATTGAATACATTAACATTTTGCCATACATTGACATACTGGCAGTCAGTGCATTTTGAGATATCAGCAGAGCTAAGCTGGTTAGCTACCACACTAAACTTCAAGTCACAAATTAAATATATATATATACTGTGACAGCCCCTGCTTAGGCTAACAGTGTGCTTGGTTTAGATATAGGTACTAAAATGCATATGTCTCCTTTGAGGTGGCAGAGGAGCTGATTGACATGTCCTCCCAGATCTGGAGCACCTGGGTCCATTGCTCCACAGGATACAAAAGCTCAGCTTCCTGCTAGACATCTCTCTCTCTCTACCTGCCCAGCGTCTGCACCCGTTTACTTTGATTTAGTCTTTTGTGTTAGATCACTCCTCAACACCCTCCAATACATATACTAGATACTGACTTTACACATCTTACAATCATTGTTATTGTTCACTTTATTTGCTTTGATATTGTAATAAACTACTTATTTCTTTCGGCAATCTGTTTCCCTTCCCATCTTTGTCATGGCCTATGGGTCGGGTTAAGACAATATGATGCAAAATAATGTAAATTATTTCATTATTAACCATTATCAATTAATAATTAAAGAATAAGGCTGCAGTCATTGTATTTTTTTCTTTATGTTATGTTTTGTGACTTCCCTACACTGCCAGCTGCACTTTGTGCTAAGCGCCCAGTTCGCTGCAGACGTTGTTAAATATAAGAATAGAATTTTAAAAAAGTTTTTATTTAGAAGAGACTCAGAAATGTCCTTAAACAGCTTGGCACTGGGTTTTTTGCTATGAAAGCAGGTGAAAATTAGGCATCTATATGGAACTATCTTTAGCGGCGAATAACACACATTTGGTGCTCTAGTGAGTATTTAAGGCAGCACGAAGTGTATGTAGGATTGACTCATAATAAACTACAGTACGATATGTATAATAATGCATGTAAACATCCGAACAGTGTGGTTCATTCATGTGTTTGAAATAGATTCTAGACCCCAAGCGTGCTATCCATCCACATATACATATATCTTGATTGATTATCCTTCATAGCTGCTCTCTCACCTGCCGGACCTCCTCACACACCAGAGAGAGCAACCAGATGTAAAGCAGCAGCTCAGCAGGAGAGGGCGTGGCCTGGAAGTCGATCATCAGCACCACAGCAAACAGGAAGAGGAAGGCGAAGTAAGAAACGATGTTCCAGTAAAACTTGACCTGCGGAGCGCTGTACAGGGAGATCAGTTTGGACCAGCTCCCCAGAATTTTCATGCGCTGCAGTCTGGCAGCGTCACTGTGGACAGAAAGGTCACTGAGGTCAGGGAAACTTTAAGATAATCTCTTGTATAGCCCCTGTAGTCTGGAGGTGGTCAGACGGAGAGAATCCAGGTTTTTCAGAGAGAAAGTCAGTTGTTATCACTTTAAAGAGGCAACTGTCTACTTACAGGCGACGAGAATTTCTAATCACACTTCCTGTCACGTTCTCCACGGTCTTGATCTCCTCGTTTTTCTCCGTTTCTCTCTGGATGACTTCATCACGTCTAGGAGGAATAACAACTAAACATGAACAGAGCAGACGCAAAGCTGTAAACAGATTCAGATACATAAACTTCACAATACACTATTATTATTCCTCATTTTTAGCAGCCTTTTATCATTACTGACCTCCTTCTAATATTACACATTTGTACCATTATTATTAGCACTGTAACCATAAGTCTTTATTATCTGTTGTTGTTGATGTAACAAGCACATATGTGGTTGTTGCTCTCTTTGCCTGTCTCTATCCTACGTCTCCGTCTAATCCACTTTCCGGCCCATCCAGTCGAGGCAAATGTCTGTTCAACATGAGCCTGGTTCTGCTCGAGGTCTCTGCTCATTAGTGCTGCTCATTATGGATTCAAGTTGGGTCTCTCTAAATATTATAAAAAAAGACTAGGTTAAGATTTGGTGCTATATAAATAAAAACTGATTGATTGACAGATTGATTGATTGATTATTGTAAACACCTGTTTTTAATGCATCATAAATGAGAAAGAACAGAAATCAATTTATGGTTAACAAAGAAACAGAAAAAAGAGGCTTTGCTGCCACCAGGTGGTGACAAATTAAAACACGTGTATTTTTTATGTTTTCTGTTGCAAACCACTGCTGTAATACACTAAATGTATGACTCCATTATTAATGTTATTACTTCATAGTAACAGATTTCTGCACATTAAATTGAACAGATGTAAAAGGAAGTGTGTTGACTCTTCTGCAGAAATGTTTTCTTCCCCTAATGGCTTTTTGTTTTCCGTGCTTATTGGTTTTATGACTCTGTACTGTTGATGTATTTGAGTGTTTTGTTTTTGTGCTGCACATCTCTGCTATTGTTGCTGAATTCATTTGAGAATTGTGTTTTGTTTCTTTTTAATCTTTTGTGGCGCATTTTCTCTAACATTGCCTTCTTGCTGCACTGATCTCAACACAGTGTCATTCATAGTGAGAGCACTTATGTAATGATTCCTTAATACTGCTTATGCCAACTTCTCTAATCTAGCAAAGTCAGAAATCTTTTCTTTTTTTAAAACATTTTTTTTCCCCAGTTGATAAAAGTCACCTGAAAACCAGAAAGCGAGTGTAGATAAGAGGGAAGAAGACCATGCAGATCAGCACTCTCCACACAGGGTTGTCCACTGAAAGCTCACCACACCAGATCTGTGTCAGAAGAGCCTAAAAGACGGACATGTTATCAGAGTCTTATGCACTCATTTCTGGCTATCAAAATAAAAGACTCGCTCATCAAATTAAATACACACATTTTGTTTTGAATATCAATATTTGGAAACACTCCTGGAGATTATTAAAAGGGAATCTGCTCCACCTGAACTCCTGACTGAGCTACAAAGCTTTTATCATCCGCCTCCAGAGCGAGCCTCAGGCACGTCGTCCTGCCCCAGTATGGAGACGAACGAACCAACAACTTCTTAGCCCGGTCTTCATCACTGTTGTGGCACTCACCGAACACGCCTGGGAACACAGAATGCGGACAAATGCTAATTTGGTAAAATCTTTATATTCCGTATCAGAAAAGGCCTCTCAATCCCCATGTTTGATCGTACCAATGGCTTGTCTCTCATAGTGATCGGCGAGCGCTCGCATGACCTCCGCCTCGTCTGCATCGCTCCCTTCCTCTGCCATTTTCTTCAGGATGTTAGTGGCAGCCAGAGCAGCAGACATGCAGTCTCTACACTGTGGAAAAACAGACACAGACAGATTTAAGGGCATTCACACACAAAACACTCAATGTAATATTTTTCCATCTGTCTGTGTAAGGGTGAGATCACCTGCTCCCAGGCTATTTCAGCCAGCTCCTTATTGTTCTGGACCACAGCCCAAAGGAAGAGGTCTCTGCCGAGGTCCCTCTGTGGCTCATCATGTGGAGATATGGAACCTGCCTGAGTTTTGGACAGCTAGAGGAAGAGTGAAGGAAGGTGCTGTATAAATTGTATGTACCCACTATGTTTGTTTTTAATCACAGAATGTAAAAGTTTCCCAGAGAGAAACACAAGGATTACTTTGGTTTAAACACAGGAAATATCTAAAAACAGACTCACTGATGAAGGCGTATCCTCCATAGTCATATTGAAGTGGTATGTCATGGAAGAGGGAGGGTAGATGGGCTGAGTGAAGCTCCCCAGCAGGTGACGCACCTCATCAGAGACATGAGTGATGGAGATGGTTTCACCTTGCCCCGGGAGAGTTCGAACCCTTCTTTCCAGCATTCTCCTCTTGCTGCGGCGGGCCCTGTCGACCCGCTTGGCCAGCTTGCGGAGAAAGAAGCAGCCGGGCATCTCTTTGTAGAGCTTGCACAGGGTCTCCTCGTCCTGCAGGAAATCCCGCAGACTCACGCCGTTCTCAAGCAGCAGACTCACAAACTGAGGCTTGTTGCCAACCAGGGCGGAGAACATGGCCCAGTGGAGGTCGCTGGACTGGAGGGGAACAAAGCAGGAGAGAGAGAAACAATGAGCATCACAGCAGAACACTCTAAGATTCACAGAGTGACACATGTATTTGATGATACAATTTATGCAACCTTATAATGTAATTGACTTCTGCCCCTTTATTATAAAAGTTACATTTTACAACATTTTATTATATTTTTCTGCTAACTGTAATACATCAATAACACCAAGACAAATTCCTAGTATGTGTAAACCTATTTAACAACAAGGCTTGATTCTGATTCTGATCATTCATTTTATTTAAACTGAAGCGAGAGCGGACAGGCTGCCCACCAAAAGACTCCCGAGCTTCACACCATGCTCCACACTTAGACCTGTTTAAAGGGCCAGTTCGACGATTTTCAACCTCAGTCCTATCATGCTATAATGGCGAGCTAATGCCATTATGGTGGGAATTTCGCTCTGTGCCTTTGGAGGACGCTATCCGCTTCTCCAATGGGCCCTGGAAAACCTTCTGCCAGACAGACGTAAAACACGTCATCTGGCAGAGGCCAGGGAGCTTGCTAAACTACACTTCCTCAATCTAGGACACCCGCCTCCGATGTCATGTCTCGTTCAAATTCGTCAGGTTTGAAATGTAGACTGCAGACCCGAAGACTTTTAAGACCATTGGATTACAGAGACAGCTTTGACTGACAGTGGCTTTTTCCAGGAGCGAATTGAGTCTTTAAAAGACTCTTGTGCTATGTGACTTCGCAAGCAAATTGAGCTCTGGTTGGAGTCTGTTAGTCCCTTTTTAGTGCAGCGCAGTAAAAAGGCAGCTGATAAGACTCTGATAACATGTCCGTCTTTTAGGCTCTTCTGACACAGATCTGGTGAGATGAGCTTTCAGTGGACAACCCTGTGTGGAGAGTGCACCGCAATATAAAGGCAGCACAAAGTGTCTGGGGAAAAAAAAAAAAAAGGGAGGTCTAACTTGTCAGTCTTCATGCAGCACACGCATGAACAGACCTTTTTTCTTTGAGTACGTTGTTCTCACACATATGCACGTAGACAGACCGCTGCACTTGAGACTGCTGCACGTACAACATATTGTGCAGCTTTCTTAAGCTGAAAATTTTGAGTTCAAGTGGCGGTGACAGGCCTTTTTTGTGGTTTTCTGTGGTTTCCTGTTCCAAGTTCAGATCACACATCTGATACATATTGCTGTGTTGCTGTTACAATATGTTGTATATGAGACAAACCCACCTTCCACTGGCTCTCCTCAGTGAAGATCTCAGTCTCCGCGATGTCCACTCGGTTCCAGGCAATAGCCAGCTCCAGCTGCCTCTTCCAACACTCGATTCCCAGTGACTCTGTGATCCTCGAAGCTGGAAGGAAAATTATGCAGCTTTTTTACTAACTCTGTTTAATCAACAGAATAATTGAGTCTTGGAGGGATTGAAACTTTTTTGAGGCATTTTTAAGTATTCAATGGTCCAACGAAGTCTATAAATAGCCAGAATAGTTCAAATTGACGATTGTAACTTCCCAGGACACAAGATGACAGACATTTTTTTTCTTCTTTTTTTTTTACAACCAATATTTCAAAACACAATAATATTCAAATAACAGCAACGTAAAACTAGGTAAAGCAGCAAGTCACTCCTGAAAAGGTTGGAACAAGAGATGTAGGGTTTTTGCATGATTTTGCATAACTGACTTTAAAGTAATAATGTCGAAGATTTTCATTTAAATAAATGTCTGTTAAGTCACTATCTATCGCAGGATGAGGTAACACAATGGTGATTGAGCCTATGGCCCACTGATGAAAGCCTTTGCGTTTGCAGTATATAGTATTATTACAGACTGGCTGTCTGTGGCGACTTTTGCAGAAAAAATCACGAGCGGCGCCCAGTTAGTGACGCGTTTTCCATCAGCCAGCAGTGGTTAGTCTGCCAGAGAGGGTAGGCGGAGCTAAGCGGCTGCTTTTCTGCTCTCTGCAAGTGTTGCGGGTAAACAGTAATCTACTATGGCTGAACAAACAAAGAAAAGATCGATGACTACAGATACAACTTCAAAAATAAGTGAAAATCCAAAGAAAAAGAAACAAATTTGACGCTCAGATGAAAACAGTCTACAAAAGAAAGCGACCATCAACGGGGAAAATCAAGAGTTACAACCGGAGCCAACCGTGGACGTCACTCATGCGACACTGACTGGATATCTGGGAAGTGAGCTCCTGCAATTACCGTTTATCGCCATATGTGCTGCTAAAGAGAATGAAACTGAGTTCTTCGAGATCACCACTGTAATCAATTACATTAACATTTACTGTCCATTAGCTTTACTCTCTATTTAAAAATGCATACATGCACTTACTGTTTCAATAATAAAATGCGGTCACAAGGCAAACATGGGTACAGAGATGATGATGATGATGATGCCAATGCACGGTCACACAGAATGTACTCAAAAACAAAGAGTTTTGTGGCCACAGTGGATTTCGTCGCTGATTGAGCAGAACAACTGCCTGGAAATGCACTTTAATTACGTTATTGTTAATGGAACCGAGTGATGGAAACGAAGGGCAGAGCAGTTCTCCTAGAATGATGATTCATCATGAAACAAACACTAAGTGAAAAGAGATCTGCCTTTCATTTAGAGCACTTTGGCTCCACATACTTTAATAACAGCGTGCATTAAGCTTGCTCTAAATGGGTTTCATCTGTCTTTCTCCAGATAAGCAGGAGGAAGAGATTTTTGCAAGGAGCATTACTACATATCAGGTGTTGCTATCAGTGTCTGTATAGAGAAACTATCAATAAAGGGAAAAAAGCTGCAAGATCTATGTTTTATTTTTATCTGAACACATGTGATACCAAAGATCTGGTTTGGCCCTTCCTTCACCAAACTCGATGCTGTGTTGATCTACAGTCAGTCCAGTGAGATTCAGAGCATCTCTACCTTTAAGTAGCGCCTGAAGAATAGCCACATCCACGTCCCCGTGAGTGTCCTCACTTATTCTGAAGACTGTCAGCAGGTGAGGCATCCTGATGATGTCCTGAATCTGGAAAATACAACAGCCACAACCAAGCAAGACTTAGAAACATAGTTTTACAGCACTTTTAAAACATGTGTTACAGAAAATGAAGGAAAAAATAGGTAAATACAGAGGAAGGTAGTGGTGTATAAATGATTATGCTGTAAGAAGGGACTTGAAAGTAGACTTCATCAAAGACTTGTGAACCTGTGGCTGGAGGCTAAGAGAGGTACAATGTGATCACATGTACTTCAATTTGTTGAAAACCTTAATCAAGAGAGGGTCAAATAAGAAAATAAACAAATAAATTATGTAAAGTAAATACAAATAAATATACAAAATTATAAATAGAAAATTCTGTATGTGTATATATTGCAATTACATGTACTTGCCCATAAACACACTCATACACACACACATAAATATAAAAATACACATGCTGAATAGAAATTATCATAGTAATAATAAATATGAATAAAAATAAAAGCGGTAATAATAATAACGCACTGTTAAAGAAAAGCCAGTTCTGCATCCCAAAAATTGACAACGGAAAGCTACAATAATAAAACCATGACTAAGTGAATGTGAGTTAAAGGAAGTCAAAGGAGCAAGAGAAGGCCGTCAAAGGTTCACTACTCACAAACTGCAGTGGTAGACCTTTGAAAATATGTGAGAAAGGCACCCCAGACCTTAAAAAACCTCCGACCTCATCCGCGTGTGGAGTACCTTATCTTTTCGAGATTTAGGCACGATATCAAATCACTAAGCCATCTGGAGTGTGTGGGTGGGACAGACTCCCTCCATTTGAGTAATATAGCACGGCGAGCTAGGAGAGAAGCGAAGGCAAGGGCATTACGTTTTGCAACAGGTAAATTTAATTCCTCATTTGAAACACCAAACAAAGCCACGAGAGGATCGGGTTCACTCTTACATTTATCCAAAAGCTGAACTATTTTCAGCTGAGAGCGCTATGAGGACAGCAACAAGCTGAAGCCAGAGGCATTTTTGCACTTAGGACCCTGAGCGCTGAACTGCATTGGTTTGACATACTGTATGCACAACATTTAACAATTAGCTTTGATTTATATCTCTTTTTTTACTCCTGTTTTAACTTCCAAATGTTTTGTATTATCTATTGATGATCACTTTGATAGGTCCTCAACTCCTCTCTATTGGCCACCATGAGGTCCATATTGTTTGTTCAGAATGAAATGTCTTCACAACTATACAATGGATTAAATTAGTTCATCCATGGTATCCAGTGATCTTTCGTTTAGCACCATAATCATGTCCAAATTTAAATTTGTCCACAATGTCCAGTGATTTGTGTTATCTTTTACACCCTTAAATACCTGTAAAACTGATGATCTTCCAGTAAATCTTGGCTGTGCTAATAACTGCTATACACCATATTCACACAGGGTGTAGGAAGCTCAAATGCTTTTATAATGTGGTGCGTTTGTATTTCAGGTTGTATCTTGTATCAATATAGAAAATTGTTCAGAAAAAAATGTCATTGCTTCCCGATTAATGAGAAACTGAAAGACATAAGATTGTGAAATTTTGAGGGGAAATCAGGCTATATTTCAAAGAAAAACAAGCATATTTAACCCTTTAGCTGACCTTACACAACACCTAATGTTAGCATCCAGCCACTTCCTAGCTTAGCTTGGTAGAAGATTCCTGGCTAAAAATGATTTACTAAAAATGTACACCTTTCCTTTTGAAATGTTTATACTACCAAATTGTAATATTATCTTTTATTCAGTTCCTAGCTAACGGTAAAATTAGCTAGCTGCTAGTTAGCGGCTGAATGCTAAAGGTAGCTGTTGTCTGACTGTAGCTAATGGGTTATCAAATATGGCCATAATTTCCTCCAGATTTTCACTGGTCATAGTCTTGCCAGTTGCTGATCAATTGAGAATGATGAAATGATACTAATTTGTATGTTTTGTTAACTGTATGAAAAAAGCTCGGAAATTAATTCATACTTGTTGATGTTACGTTCACAAACCTTCTTGGTCCACTCTATGATGTCCAGGTCGGGGAACTTTTCATACTCTTGACCAAAAAACCTTTTCATCAGCTGGTGGATGTGGGCGATAGTGACCCGGCTCAATGGCTGTCCTGCCACCTGGGCGATCACGTCTGCTATTCTCCCAGAGCCCTCCAAGATGACACACGGTGTACCGTTCAGCATGGCATTATAGATAGTCTGAGAGGAGAAACACAAGACATTTAGACGAGACAGAGGTAGAGTCAGAGAGAGAGAGAAAGAGACAGAATACTGATGACTCACATTCAGAGTGCCTGGTCCTCCATCCAAAACCACACAAACCACAGGGATGGTCATGCCACTCTCTGGAGGTTAGACGATAAAAAATCAATATTTAAAGCGAGACAGATTTGAGTTGTAATCTGAAATGCATCGACTATTTTTAACCTTTGTTTCCAAGACGCTTTCTGGAGATGCATTTCTCAAGATGGCTACGCAATTCAATCTCCACGCCGTATTGTCCCTGTGTGCCATCATCCACCAGCAGGAAGTGGGTGTGGTTGTTATCCAGGCAGGAGAGTCGGCCCTGGCCCTTTAAGTCCATCGGGTAATGTGCTGGGAAACAACCCTGCAGACAATACGGCGGAGGATATGAGGTGGAGGAATCTTGCAATAACAAAGACACACATCATGTGTTTAGTGTATTTATTCTACCTCTGAATACACCAAAGCGTCCTTGTTGTGAATGACTCCCCATGTTGCTACTCCGATAGCCACGATCTGGCCCTGACTGGAGCCGCTCAGGGCGTAGTCCCTAACAGCCTTCCCCACATGCTTCATCACGCCTGTGTGTGTACCACCAGTGATGATCCATGCACCTTAAAGCAGCACATCACATGTCCCAAATCAGTACATACTCCACATCTTTTTACCCATTCTATTTGACTGCATGCAACAAAACCTTCTACTGCATCTGAATCTGAAGGGAGCTGGAGTCAACAGAGGTGACATGCATCCCTGCATATCTACACAGGTGCTCATACAACACCTGCTTACACAGACTCTCTGGCTATTATTGGTTCACCTAAACTTTACGTGCACCCAAATCTCTCTTTGGCAGGTTTACCTGTTGTCTGAGCCACTTTGATGAGACCTCTGTGGAACATGTTCTTGATACGAGCCTTCAGATAGAAGTTTTTGGCTCCTCCGGTCACTGAGATCAGCAGGTTGGGAGGTGAGAGCTTCCACTGCTCAGTCAATAACTGGTACAGGATCTCAGGGCTGGTGTCTGTGGACACTCGTGCATACTGAGAATACAAATACAGATGTAGAGCGAGGCTAAAGACATAAATAGATCCACAGAAGTATTGTTATTATAGTGGATAGAGGAGGGGCTCACCTTGCCAGTCTTCTGCCCCAAACCACCAAAGCTGATGTCTCCAAAAGCATCAGTGGGCACCTCACGGATATGTCGATTTCTGTCCCATGACTCGCCTGTGAAGTCTTCTGGCTTGATGGCTTCATCCACATGTTCGATTTTTGGGTAGCCACACTTACACACATCCTCTCTGGTGGAGACACAAAAGCTAATGAAAGCTAAAACTTAAGTCACATCTGTTAAATCACACAAGGTAAGACATAAAATCTCACTGGACAGACAGTCAGAGGATAGAAAAAATGTACTTGATTACCATGTATAACTGCCCTCACAGCAATGAGGGCGATGCCTCCTCTCACATAAACAACACAGGGCAGATGCTACAGTATCTCTGTGCAGCAGCAGCAGCAGCTACAAGGTCAGTTTAAACACTTTCATCACCCTACAGAGCAGCTCATCCTACCTGACACCTTTTTCAAAGAAGCAACATTCTCTCTTGCGGATGCTCTCCCTGATCCAGGATGTGAGGGCGTAGCGCTGGAAAGAAGGAGAAAGAGAAAGGTGCTTAGAGGCTCTGGCCGCGCTTATCGCTAGTCTGTGAACCAGCCGTGACTCCATCTCAGCTTCCCCCATCCGGGGGACAACGAGGAGGGATACGATGCACAGATCGGGCCCAGGCCGAGAGCTGCCGGCATGACAGCTGAGTGCAGCCTCTGCAGTGGGTGCTGGCCGGCAGTCAGCACTGCAACAGTGATGTCAGAGCTGAGCTGAGGCTGAGCAGACTGATGAAACCCGATTATCCTTTCTCATACTGGACAGAAAGTAGTCGGGTGCCAGTTACAAATCAATAGTGAATTACTGAGAGTGGATTATTTTCATGACAAATTAACTGAAATACCAGAATATAGACGATGCACCAAGAATCTGTTGTACTAAATGGATATAGTTCACAGTTTAGAACACTTACAAGTATCCAGGGTTGTTGCTGTGTAAGTAAGTAAATCTGTCCTTAATATGGCACACTACACTTCCCAGTAAATACATTTTTAATGGTATATTTTAACTCTAAATTTATTAACAGCTGCAGTGATTTTCAGATTAAGAGCGTAAAAAATTAATCGGTTCATAAGATATTACAGCAGAACCAAATAGAATCAGCAGTTAAAATAAGCTTCACTTTGTCAAAAACAACATTTAAGGACTGCTTGGATAATAATGCATCATTGATCCACTAATATAATAACACTGAGAGAGGCCATTCTCAATAACAAGTATAATAACACTTGCTTAAAATGTTGCTTACATTTTAAGCAAGCTTGACCTTTAAGATGTTTTGAGAGTGCTACTACTTTCACGTTAGATTTAAACACTTGTTTATGCACTGGAAATATAAGACATTTAATGCAAAATGAAATGCACATCATATCTTCCCCACAAAATGGTTTCATGACATTTTACAACATGCAGAACACAGATTTTTTTTTAGTTTCTTTTTCAGCCTAGCAAAACTATGTAACACCTAACCTTTGTACAGTTTATATCATTAATCATTAATAACACATAAAACATGACCGATAACACTCACCTTTCTGAAATGAGTGAAAACTCGATTTGGTGTGAGATCATCCCGTTGCATCCGTTCAATTATTTCCTCTGGCCGAATCTTATTCTCAAATGCAGGCAGCATTCCTGAAGGAGAAAAGAAAGCCTTAAGTCAGTTGATACCTTCTTCTTCCTGTATTTCTTCTGTAGGACGTCTGAGGAGACAAGAGGCACAGTGTGCTTCTTGTTAACTCTGCAGAGCCGGACACGTATTCTGACATACGCTTTTTGGCATGCCTGTTTTGCATTACATCCTCCTCCTGGAAAACCTCCAACAAATGAATTTACTTAATTACAGCCCAATATAAACATACAATAATGCACATTTTACACTTACCTGTTGATTCTGTCATACTTAGTGGACAGACAGGCTTGAATTGCTTTTTGTTGCACTCTCGGCTCCACCCACATTAACCTCCTTCACTTGAACTACAAACATCTCGTGCTTCTTCCATAAAAGACAATCTGCAGATCATTCACATTACGACCAATCAACTGTGAATTTAACATAAGGAAGTAGTCTGTGTAGCCCAATTCAGAGAGCCGAGAGTGTTTTATGCATGTAGCTAACTTTGTGGGTTTCAGTCAGTGTTTTCAGACCACAGCTCACTCATTCTAGCCTACTGATATTTAAAAAAACAAAACAAAAAAAAACCCTTTAAGGTATGTTTTTTTTACCTGTGCTGCCACACGTTCCTTTCCCAGTGATAAAATTCAGCAACAACATTAAGTCCTTTCTTGTGTCTAGTATTAAAAACACACGCATCCAGGTGTGTGGAAATGCTGTGTTTCGTGTCCTTCGCCGGGCGAGAAAGCACTTGTTGCCAGGTGACACCTCCAGTGTGTTAAACTCGGGATCTTGTTACTGAATGGAGCTCTGGTTGGCCCTCAGTAACTAATATACAGTAAAAGTGGGGATTAGGCTATCTGGGAGGCATTGTAGTATTTATTTTCTCCAATGTGTCGATGCTAACCTGTTTTCATGCATTTAAAATTAAGTGAAGACGTTCCGCTGCCGTAACGCACACGCCACGCTCCAGTGTGAACCCGCCGTACGTGCACGTTTTTTGTATGAGTGGTAATAAATCGTTTCTTCCACATTCTGCAATATTAATTAATAATATCTCAAAGCTCTGTGTCCAGGGATGCAGCAGCAGCAGCAGCAGCACCCTCTGCTGTCTGTGCAGAAAAGTGCTTACAGCACCTGTAGGCGGTGTGTCCCATCCAAGTGCTAACCAGGACCTCTGCTTACAGTACTGTATATCATTTTTGTGTACATTGAAACAGACCCTTCTGTCAGACTGTTATTGACCTGTCTCAGTGAACAGGGAGAAAATCTAGAGCAGGAAAGCACCATTTTATGCAGACACTCTGGGATTCCGAGCAGTCAGTCTAGTAGGCTTGAACTTCCTCCTCTCGCTCCCTGCTCCCCTTTAGATCAGCCACCTCCGTTCACTGTGAATGAGCCAGCCTGTGAAAATATGGACACTCTCGGCTCAGGAGCACCACAGCCTGCTGGCAGTAGAACAGAAGAGACTGCACCAGTTATTCCTGAAGCCCAGGCCAAAATTGATAATGTTCCAAGCCTGAACACAGCAGGAACTCAAACACTTCCAAACAATGAAGTAGAAGAGGCAAACAATAAGCAGGAGAAGAGTCGGAAGAACAAGCAGGAGATTCAGAAGAAGAGTCAGCTGAATTTGCAGGCGAACGGCTGAAGAACAAGCAGGAGAAGAAGCAGAAGAAGTGGCAGGAGAAGAGTCTGAGGGAGAGTCGCAGGAGGAGATAAAGAGCGACACAGTTTGAAGAAACTCAGCGTGCGGGGCCCACCAGGTCCTGTGGGGGTCAGAGGTGCACAGTAGTAGGCTTTGAGCTGCAACAGAAGTTTGTTTACAGATGTTTGAGGCAAAGTTCGGCTTTCAAGCTTCTTGCATTAATGTGCGGCAAAAGACAAACAAACCAACAGAACTGAAAGAAAACAGCAGAAATCTCCGTATTTTGAAATCATGACATTATTTAAATAAATAACTTCATATTGGAAGGAACTAATAGTCAGGAGGCAACAGTTAAAGTAGATTGTGGTGTGGCGGATGACCCGATGATGAAGAATTAAAATCATTAACTCCTTAACAAAAACGGAATCTTTTTCTTCCTGTTCACATGACCTCTGGGTCAATAACGACAAGTGAAGCCAGCTAATTTATGGCTCTTGTAGGAGGACGACTTTCCTTGATTTCTGGCTAACATCAAAAGATTCACTCGAGCAACAAGATGGAGATATCCAAAAACTGTATGAAAATAAAGAACTTTATGATTAAAATGTACATTTACTAATATGTTATGTGTAATAACCAACTGAAGTTAATGGACTGATGCTTAATGTTGATTGTTGATTCTAAATGTACAGAGAGGATGAGTGGCTATCTGCCCACTCTCCCTCTCATCCCCCCTTTGCCTACAGATACTACAATTCTGTGACTCTCTGAATTTCAGTTGTTCAAGAAACAGACAATTCCTAAACCTATAGGCCGAAACCTTAATTAATACGTATTCTATTACCTCAATTATTTTACATTATCGTGTTAGACTTATATTTCTGTAACATGTTTCCTAAAGTCTCTGATAGGAATGCATGTGCACATTAGTGCATAAACCTAGGGAGGATGTTTGAGCAGACGTCCTGACACCTCCTCATGGGCTTTGCACTCAAAGTAGTAAAGATGACGAAAGTGATGCTTCCCAGTGATATCCCATGTCCCCAGATAAAGGGGTTAAACAGCAACAACCCTTCTACCTCTTATACCATGGACCCCCTAACAAGGGATTAACAAATAAACTATTTCTTATGGACTGAACAACGCTCAGACAAAACAAAGGGAATCAACAAGAACTGGTTGATAAGGACACTAATTGACAATGGTTGCCTTTCCTGTGTTTTGTATATTGTGCGAATTTATCTGCCTGCAAGATCTCTCTGAGCACCTCTGCACGCCACAGGACACAGACACATTCCTGTGGTAGAGGGAGCATTGATAAGACTATTAAAGTTATTTCACTCACTTGGTGTACAAAAGGGTATACAGATGCATATATATGAAATGTATGTGTACAGGTATGCATATTTGTCATAACAACTAAGGTCGTCATCTATGTGGTTGTTGAAATCGTTTAATACTTTTATTTCAATTGATGAAATTTTATTCGGTGAGTGATATTAAGTATTTGGTCTTATTTCAAAGGAGAGAGAGCAAAACTTTCAAATATGGTAGAATTAAAAAGGTGAAGTAAATTAATATTAAGTTTGAAACACCCCTATCACAAAGGATAATACCCAAGGAGAAGGGATAAGACTAGTTCTTCTGCTGCAGCTCTTCTGCTGAGACACCAGGACTGAGGTACTGATGTGATTCTCCCTCTCTCTGGCCTAATGGCCGAAGGCCGGAGAGAGGGGGGTAAAGCCTGCCGTCTGGCCGCCCAAGGCCCGCTGCAGAGTTCTAGCCACACCGAGCATGTTGGAAGGCACATCCAACCAACCTGTGAAGAAAACTTCTGATTTCGGAAACAATTAAAACTTTGAGTCCTGCCAGCCAGGATCCCTTATTGCTGCTTGTGCTCTTCGCCTCTGGTTCTCACCTTGATGCTGCCCTGCGGAATGCTGGGTCAGGAAACGCCGCCTGCTGCGACTCCTGAATCCTGAATCCTAAGTTGCACTGAACTTGCCTGAGAGCCAAATCTTGCAACTATTGAGTAAAAGCTTTTGAATGAAGATGACGTTAGAGACAAAGACTTTGAGCGGAAGAGACTTTGAATATGGCAAAGCTGCCATTATGACCCCCCTCAGCCAAAGGACATGAAGAGATGCTCCAGCTGCTGCTGAGAGAGATTGAGAGACACAGACTCAAAGCCTGCAGTCTGCAACGTGGGACCCAAAATGCTGAGGCCGCCAGGAAGAACTTCTGCTGCTGCCACTCTGCCCATCATCAGGTGAACAATACTATTTCAAGTGTTAAGAGTTGATGTCAGACAACTGATGCTAAATTACCAATTGAGAAATGAATCAAGAGATTCAATAAGCATTAGACCTACACTAGGATCCTTAATCAAAATTATAGTTAAACCTAATATTAAATTGCTTCACAGTCTTCCATGATGCTCCTCAAACTCTCCACTGCCGAATGGTGTTTTATACATTCAATCAATTGATAAACCTCCAAAGATACGGTCACTGATTTGACTTGACTTAATGTCAATCCTATTTAGAGACTGTTCATTGTGCAACCTATTCATTGTGCTCACTCATTTATTCCTCATTCATTCATGTATTTTCTATTTAGTAGTTTAGTCATGTAGTTAGTAGTTTAATACATTTCTCATTTATAAAGACCTTGATTCTGTGATTTGTGTGTGTATGAAATGGTAAAGTCACTGTACACCATGGCCAAGAACCTCGTAGCAACCCTGAGATCACAAGCCTAAATTAATTAATAACTAATTATAAGTTTTCCCTGTTTTGTCAAAATTGGGTGGCGTCCAACATTGAATTTAAGGTAAACCTAAATTCTGTAATTTAGTAATGAACTAATCGTTTCTAGGAGCCGAAGATGAGTGCCCTCACTCTCCTTCAGCTTTTACACCGATGTCTGTAATAACGATGCAAAACTTTGAGTTATGGATTATTGTTACATAATTTGATATTAATTAGTTATTAATTATTAGTCCTTTGAGTCGCTACAGTGGGTAAATTTGTGAATCACTGTAAACAGATGAATGAGTGATGAGTCACTTCATATTAAGTCATTTCATGTTAAATTGATTCACCTGCTGAATGCTGACTGTTATTCTGGATATCCACCAGGATCTAAGAGGCCAAGAGGTAGGGGCAAAGAAGTTCCGGGGCACCGGCCCATGTGTGGCTTCAAAAACAAAGAAAATAACTTTTAATAATAGAGACAATTACCACTTGGAGGCACTGTGCAGTAGTTTTCAGTGATGATTTCAGTTGATACAGTACCGTGGTCCTATTGACTTTGCATTGGTTTGTGTTGAACTACATGGAGCTGCGTATATCCAGTATAAAAACATGAATCCATGAACAAAATGGATTGTGCTGAGAAAGGATTACTGATCAACATCATTGATAAGTAGGAAATAGGGCTAGGGTTAAAACAATTATGAACTTGCACATTAATATTGATTAAATAAAACCAAATGCTTAATTTCAGGCTAATAACATCTGGCTGATGTCAACATATTATGATAGTTTGAGTACCAAAGTTGATAAGTGTAGTAAAGCCAGGATACTCCTGCAAGGATTTGAACCCTGCACTTCCACCCTATAGGAAAGATGTGTTACCATTACACCACAGGAGCTGGAGACTCGCTTTACCACAACACGGGGCAATACTGAATAAGCCAACTACATTTAATATACCAGCAATGGAGGTGCAGCAACCAACATTTTTTAGTCACCACAGCTATGAAATGTCACAACTGGCCATCTACACTACCAATCACCGCTTGACTCCAATTGGCAGATAAACATACACAGCTGATCTCCCTCCTTCTGTAATTAAAAGCTTACTTCCAATTGCCAGTGCACTTGCCATAGCAAACCTACCTTCTGTATTGTGACTACAGGTTGGTTGCGAAATGCAGTTTAGAGGAGTATGAGGATTGGTAGTGCAGAGAATCCTGCATCCACTGTTGCAGACCAGCTAAGACAACATCAACAATTCAAGTTTCATATTTGAATTTAATGTTAATCTTGCCATTATTATTCAACATGTTTGAGGGTGTCATGTTTTTTTAATTTACTCATCTATTTTAATGCTAAAACAATATGTGATGAAATTGTCATTACAACTGAAGCTTCCGTTTAAATATCAGCTCAGATTCTAATCTATCAAATTAGCCAAAGTCAAAATGATCATTTGCTTTCTATTGTCTAATTGTCTTAAAATGCTATACACCTACTGGAATGTTTGTTCGAGGTTCAATGGAGACCAGCGGAGTCATAGCAGCTTGCGCCGCCCAGTGGTTTAAAGTGGAACTGTGAACAGACAGACCCAGGCAGATTGATGAGAAGGCTCTGTGCCGTCTCATAACAAGGACTGAGTGTAATTTTCCAGAGAAACATGCACTCACTAGTACGAGAAGCTGCGTGCGTATGGGTTGCTAAACAACCGTGTATAACGTTTACTTCTCATAAAGGTCGCTCCAAGTGCGAAGCGAGTGAAAACTGTACACACAGTTTTTCATTATATCTTTGGCCGTTTCGCCCAGTTTAAGTGTTTTCGTTCCCAGCGGTGACGGCGAGGAGAGATTCACACGAGAGAGAAGACAAGTCCTAACGTGCACCTATCGCTTCGGTTGTAATCTTTAGTTATACGAACACATAGCTCTGTATTCAATATTTACTTTGTTACAGTAAAGCTACAGTGCAGCTTAGAGGAGAAATTCAAGCTCGCGGTGAGCCTGTCCGTGGTTCTGAACTTTCATGTTTTCAAAACCAATGTCCAGAATTTTACAAGTCCATTTGATTACCACTAAGTGAGTTTAACGAGATAAAAAACGGAGAACTATTGGTGCAAAATAACCCGCGATTTTGAATTTTTTTTGACGGAATGTCTCATCTTATAGACCGTAGTGTCACCAGAGTTCTTACCTTTTATGTCTGCTCATGACATCATAAGACCAGTATAAGATCTTATATCTATGCAGTCATTGTGTTGCTATAAGCACTTGCTTCGTACAGACACTAAGAGCTTCACTCAACTCATCTTCCACCGTTGTTCACTTTTATAGAACTTCATAACCATCACTGGATTTCAATCCAAATACTTGGAAGATTTTTCTTTCTTTTTAACCCACTATTTGCAAACATGCCCTTTTTCACGTGCATCCAGACAGCTGTTGGTCGCCTCTTCGGCATGTGTGTAGGACCTCACACAGCAAACATGGTACAGCCTGAATGTATCGTGATTGGAGAACCTACCCCAGCACAGGTAGACCTGACATCCGAAAGGATTGTGGGTCTCAGGTCGCTGCATGAACATGATCTCCGCTGCAGAGGCTTGGCCTGTCTCAGTGAACAGGGAGAAAATCACTGCCCGCTGGCAGTGTGCTTGAACCACCTCTTCTCGCACCTTGCTCCTCTTCAGATCAGCCACCTTCGATCGCTGTGAATGAGCCAGCCAGCTCAGACGCACCACACCCTGCTGGCGATAGATCAGAAGAGACTGCACCAGTTTCTCCTGAAGCCCAGGCCAAAATTGCTGCTGTTCCTAGCCTGAACACAACAGGAACTCTAACACTTCCAAACAGCGAAGTAGAAGAGGCAAACAATAAGCAGGAGTCAGCTGAATTTGCAGCCGAACAGGCTGAAGAACAAGCAGGAGATTCAGAAGAGGAACCAGCTGAATTAGCAGGCGAACAGGGCGAAGAATAAGCAGGAGACTGAGAAGAAGAGTCAGCTGAATTTGCAGGAGAACAGGCTGAAGAACAACCAGGAGAAGAAGCAGAGGAAGTGGCAGGAGAAGAGTCTGAACAGGCCAAATAACAGGCAGGAGATCGGGCAGAGGATCAGGGAGCAGAAGACTCAGAAGACCTGTCAGAAGAAGAGTCTCAGGCAGAGTCGCAGGAGGAGATAAAGAGTGACACAGTTTGAAGAAACCCCCCTTATCCTCCCCCCCCCCTTCTTTCCCTCTCCCCACCCTCTTTTTCCCTTAAAGCAATTCTTACCTTTCTGGCATTTTTACACTTTTCTTTTGTAATCATAAAATGCTCCTAATAAGCGTATAGCACAATAAAATGTAAAAGAAATCCACTAGGCGTTGAAACTCATCAATATTTAATTATCATATATTTCTGATAAAAGTCTGACCAATCATTTTATTCGGTCCGAGTAAATTGATTTGCCGAGCTTCCTGTCTGTCGCCGCGTCCCTCCCAGTTGCACCGCTGTCACGGCTCGCAAGTCGTGCGCCTCTCTGGTAGAGCAGTAGAAACGGTGAGAGAGAGCAAGGAACGGAGAACTGACAATGACTGACCAAGGCGAGCCGCCACTTCCATCATCAGCTGCCCCCACAGAGAAAATTATCAGGACAAAGAAGACTATTTCACAAAAAGCTGCCTTAAAGAATGAGCTTGATGCGGCAAGAGGCAAGACTGGAGTCAACATCGGCTCTGCTTTCCAGCAATGGAGGAGGCTAATGCAGCTTCATCCGTTGCTAAAAAGAGATGAGATGGTCGCGAGTTGTCTGCTGGACAGGTACTTTTAGTTTGCCTAATCCTAGAACACATTACATGTGATAACATCAGTTACCAGTTACTATCGTTCTGTAATATTATGTTATTTATGGAGGGAAATTTATCCTAGCGTTAGCGTTAGCGCCGGTAGTGTAAACAAACTGACTCCACAGCTTGGTTGTTTAACGTTACACTACCGGTGACGTTAGCTTCAGCGTTAGCCTCAGTGTTTATTGTGAAGTTGTCATTAACCCAGTTCTAGTATTATAACTGCGGGGTTGCGTTTGACTTGGTTGGTTGTACAGTAACCAGAGCTAGTTCAGCACATTGCTAGAAGACTTCTCCGGCTAATAGATAATGCTGGCTAGCTGACATCTGTGTAAATAAGACCGATCTGTCTATGTTTGTGACTTTTTCCATTCTTGGGAAGAAGTACTATTTACCAGTAGTGAATTTTAAATTGTAATAAGTTGATACATACACTTGCTCCACTTACTGTATATTGTGATAACATCACTCTGTGCCATAGCAGCCTAAGATCTATATAAAATCTAGCCTGTTTGAGTTTATGCAATTTATATCCTGTGTCACGTTTCTATTTTTTTTTTTACTCTTTGTCAAGGTACACCACTCTCACCGTAATGGAGGACATCCAGCACCAGCCAAGACTTGGTACCCCTGGAACTCATTAAGAGCTGAATGTTACATCTAAAAGATTTGTTTGCATTACTAAACAATAATCTTGCAAGTGCCTTATGTTATTTATTTGCTTTTTTATTGGGACCAAATAACTAATTTGTTATAGAAGACAGTTGTAACAAAAAAAAAAGATAAGCTGTGTACAATAATAAATGTTTCTTTAAAGAAATTATTTTAGTAATTCACTGCAGTTCATTCAGATGAAGTGGGAATATGAAAAGAGGGGCATAATGGAAGTAAAGCATAATAAACATTACTTTATGTGAGTAAAAAGACAAAGGCAATTATAGAATGCAAGGTTTTATTGAACAACGTGAATAAGAAAAAATACAAAACTATATGAACTGCTGGACTCGGATGAGATCGTCACAGCAGGTCCACGTGCCCTCCGACCTCTGGCTCTTGTTGAGGATCTTGAGGCAGCTTGTCTGCTGGTTCCGGGCCTCTCCTCTCCTCGCAGATTCCCCACTCTGCATCACCCCACGGCCCTGCTGCTCCTATCCTGGCAGCCCCTGGAAGGACCTGCCCTTCTCGGGGCTCTTGCACCTCCTGTGCTGGTTCCTGCTGTAGGCTGCTGCTGTCGGCCCCTGCCTCTGAAGATCCGGAACGTAGTCGGGATCTCCAACCACACTCTCCTCCAAGAAGCACCATAATTTAAAAAAAGAAAGAGCCTTTTACTTTGTGACTATATAACATAAAGTTAAAAGAAAAAAATGTTGAAGCTAAACGTCTGAACGAGAGCTAAAGTTAGCTACCGTTAGCTGACAAAACAGGTTCTCAACAAAGTTAACCTGTAAACAAAACTGCTTCAACTGCTCCTAATTTTATGACAAACGTTACCGGGACAATTCAGGCAAGGTAAGACGTTATGACAGCAAGAAAATATTAATTCTGCCGAAAAACAATGCATTTGACTGTAAACAGGCGATGAAATGCTATAATTACGATAGTAACGTTGGTAGTTCGTCAGACAACAAAATGTAACTAAATGTTACGAGGGAGGGAATTTTATTTTATACCACATGCAGAATTGAATATTATTTAATTACTGTTGGTTAGTTTTCACTTACCTGTGCCTCTGACTCTTTAAATTAGAGTGTGAGGGATCTGTAAAATATTTCGAATTTCTTCCAAACAAATTGCTCCTCAGCCCACAATTTTCACTCCACACACATAATTCTACCCTCAAAATGTTGGAAATCTTCTCCTCTAAGCAAAGTTAAGACAAACGGATTAACAGTTTTGGCACAATGAGCTTCAAAGCGACAGGAGCGTCAAAAAACTCTCCATCTACCGTAATTTTAAACTTGACTTCAACTTCCTCGGACAAACCACTTAGGAGCACTTTTGTATTTCGCTGTGGGGTCCACATATTTAGCATCACAGACATTAAAAAATTATGGTGGCCCTGAAGTGCAAATCACAACGGTAAAACAGAAAACACAACGGCAAATCAGAAAACACAACGACAAATCAGAAAACATGACGGAAAAACAGCAAACACAACGGCAAAACAGAAAACACGACGGCAAACCAGAAAACACGACGGCAAAACAGAAAACAAAACGGCAAATCAGAAAACACGACAGCAAAACAGAAAACACGACGGCAACACAGCAAACACGACGGAAAAACTGCAAACACGACGGCAAATCAGAAAACACGACGGCAAATCAGAAAACCCAACGATATTAACCAAACCGGAAAAGGTAGGTACCCTCGGGCGACATGAAACGTTGCTGATTGGTCCGTCCTTTGAACCGGAAGGACATGGTTTACATGTTATGAAAATATGAGCGCCGCCAGTGACAACGTACTCGCTGCTATTAAAGTTTACTTTGATGCAGGACATAGATATGATGTGATACTGGATACGCTGTCGACAATTCACAACATAAACATGAGAACTCTTTGCCACAGTTTTGGCAATACATCGCGGCGTGTTCCTTTCTTTCTGTTTGACTGGCGGTGTCGTCCTTCCGGTTCAAAGGACGGACCAGTCAAATCAGCGACAATTCATGTCGCACGAGGGTATCTACCTTTTCCGGTTTGGTTAATGCCATTGTTTTCTGATTTGCGGTTGTGTTTTCTCTTTTGCGGTTGTGTTTTCTGTTTTGCCGTTGTGTTTTCTGATTTGCCGTTGTGTTTGCTGTTTGCGGTTGTGTTTTCTGATTTGCCGTTGTGTTTTCTGTTTTGCGGTTGTGTTTTCTGATTTTCCGTTGTATTTTCTCATTTGCGGTTGTGTTTTCTGATTTGCCGTCGTGTTTTCTGATTTGCCGTTGTGTTTTTGGATTTGTTGTTGTGTTTTCTGATTTTCCGTTGTATTTTCTCATTTGCGGTTGTGTTTTCTGATTTGCCTTTGTGTTTTCTCTTTTGCAGTTGTGTTTTCTGATTTGCCGTCGTGTTTTCTGATTTGCCGTTGTGTTTTTGGATTTGTTGTTGTGTTTTCTGATTTACCGTTGTGTTTTCTCCTTTACCGTTGTGTTTTCTGTTTTACCGTTGTGTTTTCGGATTTGCCGTTGTGTTTTCTGATTTGCCATTGTTTTCTCTTTTGCCGTTGTGTTTTCTGATTTGCCGTTGTGTTTTCTCTTTTGCCTTTGTGTTTTCTCTTTTGCCGTGATTTGCACTTCAGGGCCACCGTAGATACTTATTACTTTTGCCCTTTAAAATGAGCACTGTTTAGAGGCAAATTTTCAGCTTTTGCTCACTTAAATCTACTGTTTTAACTGGCTAGGCTGTTTGACTGCTTGTATCTCTCTCCAGCTGTCTGTCTCTCTTTCTTTTCTCTCTCTTTTCGTTTGTTTCTTTCTCTCTCTTTCTGTATCTCTGTTTCTCTCCCTATATCTTTCTGTCTCTCTTTCTCTCCCTTTTTCTGTTTCTCTTTCTGTCTCTATCTGTTTCTCTCCCTATCTTTTTCTGTCTCTCTTTCTTTCTCCCCCTCTCTTTCTTTCTCTTTTCCCTAATTCTCTCTCCACCACTTTCAGCTTCATTTTCCTCCCTTTCAGCTTCGTCTTCCTCATTTCAGCTTCATTTTCCTTACTTTCAGCTTCTCTTCCTTACTTTCCGCTTCAACTTCCTCACCTTCAGCTTCTTCTCTCCTTTATCTTAATTTTCCTCATCTTCAGCTTCCTTTTCTTCAACTTTCAGCTTTTACGTTCTCACCTACAGCTCACTCATAATCACCTTCTGCTTACTCTTCGTCACCTCCAGTTAAAATCCAGCAAAAATATCAATAAATATATACACGTACATCACCATGGTAACCTCTGGTGTCAGGGCACACAGCTGATTGAGATTTTTTTCACTCTCTCTGTCGCATAGAAACAGACACAGCAAGTTTACCTTTATACATTTGACTTATACTCTGTTTTAAAACCTTTATGCTGACTTTATACGGCAGCTTAGCTTATTTTATATTTTTGTCTGTCCTTCTAATAGGCAAATTAAATTCCAGTTTAAAGTTCTACCATTTCTTGTGTGTAGAGCAGGTTTAAAATAACTCAAAATGTATCCAAACAAATTGCTCCTGAGCCCACAATTTTCACTCCACACACATCATTTTACCCTCAAATGTAGGAACTCTTCTCCTCTACCACTGAAAAAATTTGAAGTAAAACAGATTAACAATTTTGGCACAATGAGCTCTAAAGCAACAGGAGTGCTGAAAAACTCTCCATCTGCCACAATGTTAAATTTGACTTCAACTTCCTTGGTATACCACTTTGTTGCACTTTTGTATTTAGCTGTGGGATCCACATTTCTAGCATCACAGACATAAAAAAACCCCCACATCTACATGTTCAGCAGACTCGCTACATGCTCACAGTATCATTCTTTTGCTGATACTCATTACTTTTGCCCCTTAAGCATTAGCACTGTTTAGAGGCATGTTTTCAGTTTTTGCTCACTTAAATCTACCGTTTTAGCTGCCTAGGCTGTTTGACTGCTGATTGCTTGTATCTCTCTCCAGCTGTCTGTCTGTCTCCTCTTTCTTTCTCTCTCTCTTTCTCTCCCTATCTCTTTCTGTCTCTCTTTCTTTCTCCCCCTCTCTTTCTTTCTCTCTATTCCCCACTTCTTCCTCACCTTCAGCTATTTCCTCACCTTCAACTACTTCTTCCTCACCTTCAGCTACTTCCACACCTTCAGCTAATTCTTCCACACCTTCCTCTCTTTCCGCTTCCTCCTCATCACTTTTAACTACATTTTCCTCCATTTCAACTTGATTTTCCTCAACCTCTGCTTCTATTGCCTCACTTTCAGCTTCTTCTTCTGCACCTTCAGCTCCCTCTTCTACAGCTTCTGCTTCTTCTTCCTGACTTTGAGCTTAATTTTCCTCACATTCTGCCTAATCGTCCTCACCTTTTAGATATTTTCAACAGCTTTCTGCAGTTTATTTCACATTCCTGCATTTTCCGCAGTGTTTTGCATTTTCAGCAGTTTTTTGCAATTGCATTTCAGCCTTCAGCTTCAGCATTCCCACACATTTTCTGCAAGGAAATGCAATTTTTCTAGTTCCGTTGTTATTCTTTTATTATTCTGTACGTTTTTTGGACTTCTTTTAAAATGTTCAGCTTTTTAAGGACATTCCGGCAACTACTTTTCACATTTTTTGACTTTTATACTTTTTCAAATATTCAGCTTTTTCAACATTTTTTGTACAATGAAAACAGATGGGAAAAATCTTCAACTTCACTTCAACTCATTCAACTTTGTAATGCTACAACTTCAGCATACTTTCACTCACAGACTTCATTTTTGCCTTAAAATGTTCACAATTTGTTCTACTATTTTACTTTTATTCAGCTTTTTGCTCTCTTTTACAGTTTTTGAATCATCACTGTTTAGGTTTTATGCTGTTTTTAGCCTTTTTCAGATTTTAACATTTGTGTGTATTGCGCGGAATGTTCAGGGCTAGAGTGGAAGATTTAAAAATTAGAGTGCGAGGGATCTTAAATATTTCAAATTTCTTCCAGACAAATTGCTCCTCAGCCCACAATTTTCACTCCACACACATAATTTTACCCTCAAAATGTTGGAAATCTTCTCCTCTACCACTGATTAGGTTTTGGTCTTTCATCTTGTCCTCATCTCTCTCGTCACGGGCCTGTTCCCTCAGCTGACTCTGGCTCTCCGGGCTCATCATCCTGGGGCTGTCCAACATCTTGTCTGGCCTACGCTCCTCTGGGGGGGGGGTCCTTCCATTTCAGGTCCTTTTCCTGCAGTTAAGACCTGCTAAAGAAAATAAAAATCCAACAGAATCCTATCCACATTTTATGAATGAAATACTGTAGGAATCAAATTCACTAGGAAGGAATTAATCACTTCAAAGAGACGCTCCTACCTGACGAATGAACCCAGACTCCACTCTGATGAACCACATGTAGTGGACTTAACTTATACTTACTTAACTAATACTAACAAAACTTATAGTAACTTAAACTTAACTTATACTAACTTAACTAATACTAACAAAACTTATAGTAACTTAAATTTAACTTATACTAACTTAACTTGTATTAACGTAACTTATAACTTAAATTAACTTATACTAACTTAACTTATATTAACGTAACTTATAGTAACTTAAATTTAACTTATACTAACTTAAAGGTGTAACGAGTAGGATTCTTCTTTCTGTGGAACAGGTAGGTGCTTCTGGTAGGACAAGCTAACTGGCGGTTAGCATGCTAGCGCAAAAGGTAACCGTGATGCTGTCGGTGTTAGCTCGGCGGGGTGGGCGTGTTCTCGCACGAGAGAGTGAGAGTGAGCTTCTGGTGACAAAGAGCCCAGGAGGAGGGGCCCAGTTTGAATGTGTTGTTGATAAAATGCAAGAACAAATCCTACTTATTATACCTTTAACTTAACTTAACTTATACTAACTTAACCTATTATATCTTGTCTATATATGTGAAGGCACTTAGCTCTTCAGAGGACGCTTCAGTGGAGGGGGTCCCTCTGCCTCCCCAGCAGGTCGCTTGCGTCCGGAGCCTCCATGCTGCTGGTTCCTCTGCCTCAGAAGTCCCCACACGTCCTCCGGATCCTCGGGCTCCAGACCAGGCCACTGCTCCTCCTCTGTCAGGGTCAGGCAGGCAGGCAACCTATCTGGGGAACAGCTTACAGAGGACCAACGTGAAGAAACAGTGGTGAAACTATCAGAGGAAGAGGAGGAGGAGGAAGAGGAGCTGCAGGAGGAGCTCCAGGAGGAAGAGGAAGAAGAGCCCGAGGAGGAGGTGGGAGAGGAGCTCGAGGAGGAGCTCACCTCAAAGTCCTTGTGAAGGCTAGAGGGGGAGCCAGAGGGAGGGCGAGGAGGCGAGCCAAAGGAAGAGCAAGGAGGAGAGCCAGAGGGAAAGGGAGGAGGAGAGCAAGGAGGAGGAGAGCCAGAGGGAGAGGGAGAGGGAGGAGGAGGAGAGCCAGAGGGAGAGGGAGGGGGAGAGGTAGGAGGAGAGCGAGGAGGAGGAGAGCCAGAGGGAGAGGGAGGAGGAGATCGAGGAGGAGGAGGAGAGCCAGAGGGAGAGGGAGGGGGAGACGGAGAGGGAGGAGGAGGAGAGGGAGGGGGAGCGGGAGGAGGAGAGCAAGGAGGAGAGCCAGAGGGAGAGGGAAGAGGAGAGCCAGAGGGAGAGGACCCGGCTGCTGCTGCTGCTGCCAGAGTTAATTGGGCCGTGGACAAGGACCGAAGTCCAGGTGGCGTGCTGAGGAGGAGAGCCAGAGGAGAGCGAGGAGGAGGAGAGCCAGAGGGAGAGGGAGGAGGAGAGCGAGGAGGAGGAGGAGAGCCAGAGGGAGAGGGAGGGGGAGGAGGAGAGCCAGAGGGAGGGGGAGACGGAGAGGGAGGAGGAGGAGAAGGAGGGGGAGCGGGAGGAGGAGAGCAAGGAGGAGAGCCAGAGGGAGAGGGAAGAGGAGAGCCAGAGGGAGAGGACCCGGCTGCTGCTCCTGCCGGGACCCTCCGAAGAATCAGCCTGGGGACGGACTTACCGGGGCCGTGGATGAGGACCGAAGTCCAGGTGGCGTGCTGAGGAGGAGAGCCAGAGGGAGAGGGAGGAGGAGAGCGAGGAGAGCCAGAGGGAGAGCGGGGAGGAGAGGTAGGAGGAGAGCGAGGAGGAGGAGAGCCAGAGGTAGAGGGAGGAGGAGAGCGAGGAGGAGAAGGAGGAGAGCCAGAGGGAGAGGGAGGGGGAGAGCGAGGAGGAGGAGAGGGAGGATGAGAGCGAGGAGGCAAGCCAGAGGGACCTTCACACAGAGCTGGTAAACTGCCTTATTCTCCACATCCTGAAACTTGACTGGATAAGGAGTTGTAAGGGACAGCAGCCGCCCTCCCCCCTCTTGCCCGCCCCCCATTGCTGGGGTAACAGACAGAGAGGGAAAACTGTACTCGCACCCCTCAGTCCACTGGTCACACAGAGTCCGGTTCTTTGCAAAAACCCTTAGATGGTGTGGCAGAGCAGTACAGACCTCCTCCACCACTCTGTTGATCAGTCGTGTGGAGGTGATGTTGCTCCTCTCTCTAAGTGCTTCCACGGACGTAGCCATCAGCCTCATTAAGTGGCCCAGTTTGGTGCAGCCAGCCTCTCTCAGACTCACCCGTAGGCTGGCAGACTGCAAGATTTGAGTCTGAATGAAGCTGTTAAAAAATAAAGGCTCCTCAAACACCCACATTCCTGGAGTCTCTGTGGCACGTGTGGTCTTTAAAACTTGCCACGCCTGCAGTACTGAGCTGTAGAAAGGGGTCAGTCCAGTGAGGTCCACATCCTCAGGCTGCAACAGGAAAAGCTGCTTGTCGCAACCCCAGCGCCCAGCTCTCCTCAGCAGCAGTCGAGCTGTGTCCAGCCAGCTAGGGCCACAGTTGTAGAGCAGTCTTGGTGTTGTCCAGAGTCTAAACGAGGCGATTTTTGATGGGATGTTAACAAGTCCCTGTCCACCCTCAGCCACTGGCAGATAAAGGGCTGCTGCCTGAACCCAGTGTTTTCCAGACCAGAAGAAGTCCAGGATGACCCTCTGTATGTCCTCCATCAGGCCTCCAGGTGGAGTCAGAGGGACGAGTCTGTGCCAAAGAGTCGAGGCGACCAAGTTATTGGCGACCAGAACTCTTCCCCTATACGACAACTGCGGCAGCAACCATTTCCATTTAGACAACCGAGCGCCCCCTGCTGTCTATGCGGACAGGCAAAGCGCTTATGCCCCACATCTCCACATTCAAAACACTTCATGTGCCCTGAGCTCGCATACACCATGTAAGACCCGTCACCGTGCTTCACTCTGAATGACACCTCCAGACTTTGTGTAGGCGAGTCCAGGAACATAAACACCTGCCGCCTCAGGGACTGCACGTGCTTCAGTTTAGGATCTTTACATCGTAAACTCACAGTTTTAAAGCCGCTTGCAAACTTCCCAAACCTGCGGAGCTCGTTCTCCAGCAGCTTGTTGGGGATGAACGGCGGAACACCTGATATGGTGATCTCTCTTGACGGAGGTGGCGTCTCGGCGGACGCCATTCCTCCAGAAAACACGAGGGGAACCAAACAACCACCTGTCTCTCACAGTCAAACACTCAAAAATACTAATAAAGAGGCTTACCTGATCATGCAGTTAGAAAACAGAGGAAAATACAGGTGAAAACCAGGGACAGAAACAATTCAAAACCCGCACCACTCTCACGTCCGCGGGGAGGGAGAGCCAGAGGGAGAGAGCTAAAACTGACAAGGTCCAAAACAGTCCAGCTTTATGGACTCTATCCATCTCACTGCCGTGGGTGTGAAAGAAATTGAGAAAAAAATAACTATTGGGGCTACTATTTACAGACGTGGGACATGGGACCTGGATTTCCAGGACTGCAAGTGTACCAAGTGGTTTCCATTTGTAGTACACTTTTATTCCAGTAATATTGACCAATCACATCTCAGCAGGCTGCTGCGTTTGTAGGAAAAACAGTCTGTGTGGAGAGCAAAAGCAGACGGAACGTAATGCGTCATAATAACATCCAGGCTTCCAATCTCTATAAACAGACATCTGCATACTAACAGCTAACAATCTGTTCTAGATCTGAAATTCAACTTGAGATCAATTTCCTTGAGGTTGTGTCACGAAAGCCGTTCAGCGTTAAGATTTCCTGACGTCCTCGAATGCATCAGAAATGATCTATCCGACCTGCGTTCGACAAACGAGCATTTTAAAAAGCAGTTTCCTTCTCCTCTTGAGGACAGACCTGACAAAGCTTCATTTTTACTTCTTACTAATCTACATTATGATGTTGAAATTTCGGCAAAAGCAAGACCCATTAATTAAAGTCAATTAAAGGTTTATTTATCTGTAAACAATGCAGCACACGAAAAAGGCAGTGTTGAGTGGAAGCCCGTTTATCCCGTTTACCGGCATGTTCACCAGTGTCCGCAGAGGCTATCGTCGTTACGGGATCCGAGATTGATCGGAGGCATACCGGGGTCTCCCTCACCTGACGTTGAAGATGCAGGGGGCACGGTGGTCGATTTAAAAAACACAAAGTAAAAACAGCAGCATATATGTTAAAAAGCTCCAACAGTTTAAAATGTACTCGATACAATTAACTCAATAAACTGTATCCAGTGTTATAAAGTGGTCTTTTAAATTTCGTTGCAATTTTGAAATGATGGTTGAGCTCAGCAGTTTGCGTTACGGTGCTGATCTATCTTAATGGTGTATCTTACCTGGTCCGCTGTTTTCCGAGTCTTCTGGTTGCGTGGGCTAATGAAGAGATCTGCTTTTGAGGTTCCCTAGCCTGTAAAGGTCAAAATCATGTCTCGGATCATTTTGAACATCATGCCTCACATCTATTGCATTCGATGTATTTGTAATAGGTCTACATGAGAGAAACAGGTTTGGGCTAATATTGATGCAACGTTACACAAATGAGCAATGAATGTTAGGCTACCTAGCTAAGATATTTGGAAGTAGCGTTGGGAGTAGCGTTAGCTTAATAAAGAGTAACTTTAGAGAAAATGTAAACATGTATTTAATCAACAAGTAAAACCGCATTTATTTAACGTTTAATTATGAGATGCTTAAGTACAGTTACCTGTTAACTGTGTGGCACGAAGCCTGAACAGCGGCTACCGGAAGCAGACTCGCGTTGGTTGCTGGTAATATATTTCCCTTAAAAAAACTTTTTTTTTTTTCTTCTCGAAATTTCACGATTTAATTCTAGTAAAATTCCGACTTTATTCTCGTAATATTACGACTTTATTCTCGTAAAATCACGACTTAATTCTCGTAATATTATGACTTTATTCTCAAAATCTTAAAGTGCAGTTTTACTACAGATATTTATTAATTGTGATAATAATAATTTACCTAAAGACATCTAAGTTAAATGTGTCACAGCCAGTCAAGTGAGGAAATTGTTTCTTTCACATGATAAATGTTGGGTTGTATTTCTGAATGACTGATAAACTGAACTGAATTCAGCACTGTTGCTATTTAATGCAGTTATTTTGTTGCAAGATAAGAGGGACATTTGTTAGAAATGTAGAAAATACAGGGACACTGAGATTGCACTGCATTTACCACTGCTTCATATTTTAATGCATAGATTATTTTCAGAAGAGTAAATAGAAAGCTATTCCCCAAGAAACTTAATATATAAAAATATAAAGATGCTGTAATATGACAATTTATTAAGACGTTTCTCAGATTGGCGACTGTACAAATTATATCTAAATAGTCTTTGTGTTTTATTATCATATGTTTTGGAATAAGTTTTATGCCTAATTGATTTATTATTCCACACAATGTATCAAGATACAGTTTCTTGTCTCTTGGCAAGAAATTAATTCCTGTTTTCTTTTTTCAATAATCCACCAATCTATTAAAAGAACATTTTACAGATATGTTATTGTCTCTTGCCATGTGTCCATTGATTTGAAGGGTTCACAGCCAATACTTTAAATATGATACCGAAAAAATGATTACTGTTGGCTTACATCTAAGCTCTCAAAGTTATCATGTCAATATGTAATGTCAGCTTTGTCTCAAGTTATTTCACAGCAGTTGTTGTACTCCTGTGCAGAGAGACTGTGTCGCATTTCTGGCAAGGAAATACAAAATATCTCATCCAGCTGTTCCAGTCCAAACAGGTAAGAAATAATTCAAATGGAAAAATACACTGCCAGGCAATGGGCTTAGATTATTTTAAATTCATTATAAGCAAGTATGATTGCTATATAACGTGTATGGGAGAATTTTCATCGACATATAAAATAGGCTATATACTTAAAGTCGAGGTGAAATGAAAAATGTCATTATAATCCTTTTAGATCACATCCCCGGTAATATTGTGCATCTATTTGACAATATAGGCCAAAAAAAAAGAAAAGAAAATACATTTCTTCATATTCTTATATCAAAATCCGATAATTTTTTCTTCCGGTAAAACTAAATTTCACGTGTGCTTACGTAAGTTAGCATCAAACTATTTCAACCAAACAATCTGCAACATTTAGCCGCAGAGCACCAAGTACGCTCGGTCAGTTAGCTAGCTACTGCGCTGTGGGGAACGTCTGTCTATGCCCACTTCTCAACGATCAAATCAAATTCCTCTAATGATATGTCCCGCCTGCACGTCCTGTTTCAATAGGAAATACATCACAATACAGAAGCTAGATACTCTCGACTCTTTTGTGTTACTGCTCATGTTTAAATAACCTATGCTGGCCAAGCCAGGGTTAGAAACTCGACCCCCCTGTTTTTGTCTGGAAGTAAGAGTGCAAGCTTTAAATCATCCAGGAGGTTTGTGGGAGGGGTTGACTGGCTCGTTGTTCCACCTGTGGTCATATCAAGTCTTGGTAGCCTGAAAATAACAAACTCTAGAACCCAGTCCTTTGTGCCTGTAGACCTTCAAAGACTAGACAGCCCCCAGTCCTTAACACAAATTCAAGAGAGACTGGAGCCTTTTACTTCTTTCACAAATGATTTAATCAGAGTTTCACACTTTATAGTGAATTTGCACAGACTTTTCCTTTGTTTTTTCCCCCCATTTTTGGAATTCATGACAGGCGAAATATTTGGAAGACGGGTTTGGAAGCACTTGGGGGGGGGGGGGTCGGCTTGTTATCGCCCCTCTGTCTCAACGCTGGATGCTGCAATCATAATAGTTTTTTATAAGGAAAAAAAAGTGTGTAAGGACTCCTTGACAAGGTTGAAATATAAATAGAATTTAAAAAGAAAAACCTTTGTATCTAATAAACATTTATTTTAATATTGTTTCAGATTAAATGTGCTCTGTATTATATGTAAATATTGTACTTCAATGATTTATGGGTGAAATGATCATTATTACATTAGTTCAAAGATCCTCATTTCAGAAAATAGTGATATTTCTACTACAGAAAATCTATACATAATATTAAAATGACTCTTGAATATGCAGGTGAAACTGTTTCTCCTCTGTTGTAAATAAAGAGAATTTAGGTGAATTTTTTATTATAAAACGTTTGGTGTAGGAGAAGTCTATGAAATCCTCTTATCTAACAGGTAGTGCTGAATGCTAGCTAGCCTGTGGCTACAGATTCCTCTTACGACATAGGCAGGTAGGCGTAGACGATGCAGCGGTCTAATTCAGCCATCACTCCGAGCTCAGGTAAACCACAGGAAGACTAATGCTGGCATAGCTCCCCTCACTAGTCTCATCCATCAACATGTGTGTGAATTCACTTTAACTAACAAACAAGACAGACGACCATGTTCTGAGGACAGGGCTGACATCTGTGAGTGATAATTACTGAACTGATGCTGAACTTGTGGACAAACATTTGATACTGTGTTGAATACCAACTGACTCATGTCAGCACTTGATGGAATAAAAGCTTGAGGTGAGCGTGTTTTGAAGCACCCACATATAGGACGACTGAGGATTTTAACAGTGGGAGCCTTTCCTCCATGTGACGCCTATTAAAACAGCTTTGACAGAAGACCTGCTCCATTTGTGTTACTTTGTTAAGTGTATGTAATCAGCAGCTAAATCATTGTCTTTGTGTGTTACACTTGCATAGGCTGGAATATACCTTAGCTGGGGTCAAAGGTCATGCTTGGCTTTTTAGAGTCATATCACTGCACTGACGTTGATAGGAGTTATTAAAGGCCCCCGTCACACAGGTGTATGTCATTATCAGCTAATTAGCTCTCTGCTATGGTTATGTGAGGTATTAAACCTGAGTTCAGATTGTTATAGAGAAGGAAAAGCTGTCATTTGTCCCTCGCAGAAATATATATAACAATGACAAGTGATATTTATAACTGGTCACACTTACTCAACACCAAAAGGAAAAGAGAAAAAAGCCTGTCTTCCTTTGTCCCTGGACTCATTTAACTTGCTTAATTGAATATACGTATGTTAATCTAATATTTACCTCAAATTAAATGTAATTTACATCTTTGTTTTTTTGAATGAAAAGACATGCTAATGGCAATGACAAGTAAACTTAACACTTTGGTGGACTACACTTCACAGGTATCTAACGGCATATATCTTCCTGTGAGGCTGATCTTTGTCACTGAGACGTTGAGGAAGTGGACAGTCTCCTCCCTGATGGCATGCAGACTATCCGAGGCACGATGCAGAAACATCAGGTAAACACTTTTTACCACACACACATTAACTTTGTTATAAAAAGGTGGTTTGATGCCCTTGAGTGTTTTATCTAACCACGTTGTGTTCCTCTAGATTGTCTCTGCAAGATCAGGAGAGGGTTTCACACTATTTAACCTGTTTCACTCTTCCACCAGAGCTGAGCACACCACTTTGGACCAGTAATTATAGTTTTTAAATTTAATTTAAATTAACATTTTTAATTTAATTAAGTCTTTCTGTTTGGTTTTTGATTTCATTTTAGTTTTAGTTAGAAATTGACTCGTTTTAGTTTAGTAGTTTTTACTTAGTTTTAGTTTTAGTTTTTCCGCAATTATGAGGAAAGCCTTGATTTAAAGAAGCTGAAAAAAGTAGGATGAAAGAATGCATCAAATATGATTTACAAAACCATTGTTAAATGTCCCATATTGTGCAAAGCCATGTAATTCTTGTACACCATGAACCATTAACATTGCTTGACCCTCAGCAGAGCTCGGTGTATAAGCACCCGGGGCTGATTTTACCTGCAGTTCGTGTTGCACTGGTAATTGTAGTTTTTATTTATTTTTTTCTTTAAACTGTCGCTTCATTTTTATTTCAGTTAATGAAACTATTTTTTTGCTGCTAGTCTTATTTTTCCTTAACTATGATAACCCTGCTTGCACACATGATGATAGTGAGGACCCAGTTAGATTGATGAGAGCATATTCAGTACTGAACATACAGCTCCATTTAGTGGACGATCTTTGGTATTGTGTCGTTTAGAATTTATGATCACAGTCACTACAGGGTTAAATATTTTGTTTTGCAGGACCATTGCTGACAGATTAAATAAGGCTGTATGGTAAGAGTACCTTCATTGTTTTGTTATTTTGACACAATATTGACACATACGAAGTCTTCATTTGGAAGTCTCAAAACTCAATAAATAAATAAATGGCTTTTTGATGATAATTTACCCAAATGAATGCTTGTTTGGGCTTTAATGAACCCATCACTTTAAGTGACACTCCTTCCTTTGTTTTAAGATCTGAAATTGTTTGAGTTTGATAACTGCAGCAAAATGTTACAGCACATTAAGTCATTCATATTCTGAATACCTTCAATAATGCAGAGTTTGAATGTTACACTGTTCCACATATTTAAGGAAACCAAATAGTAACCTGATTAGAGTTTTCAACGTTTTTGACATTTATTTGAGAAGGTGTTTTTTTTGCAGCCTCGCTGTGTGAAACATTGTGCAAGTCTTGTGTTGTTGTCTCCTGACTCGTCCCTCTGCCTCTTTGGATTGTCTCCAGTTGCTTTGTGCTCTCTGCTGAAACAGACCAACATTACAAAGGTTAGTTGGATAAATACACACATGTTGCAGAATAAAAATATGTATATCTCAATGTTATACGGTTTGCCTGAGCTCAGCCTGAAATGACATAGTCTATTAAGGTTGCATCTACTGCAAGTCGTCACATCTGCTACCACCAAAAGGAAGTAATATACATGTCTGTGAATATAAATGATCTCAAGGGTCATTTCACTTCCTTTCCCAGCACCCATGGCCTGAAAATTAATGCTACATGATAAAATGACTTCTCTTCCTTACCTTGCTCTTCATGTCGTCTCTCTTGCCCTCTGCGTCCTGGGGTTGTTCCTCGTCTTTGGGCTCTTCTGGGCTCTTCTCAATCCTTTGCATCTTGGAGTTTCGTGAAGACAGACTTGAATTTGAGCACTTCCTGGATTCTCTGAAAAAGTAATAGCAGTTTTTATTAGAAACAAAGTACTATAAGAGATAAGATAGAACTTTATCAATCCCAAAGGAAAAAATGGTGTCAGATAGCTCCAAAAATACAGTAGAAAATTAGAGAAATACAAAAAAATAACTCGTATATAAGTGAATATAATAGTCTGATAATCATCTTTAAAAGTTTCATCTACTATAAATCATCACATGTGCCACCACATGAAACACTATAAATATTCTGTAACTTTAACAAGCCAGACAAAGTCTGCAAGAAAGGTTTTTAAACATTTAAGACACAGCTGCACAAATTATTCACCTTTCACTTACTAGTGTTCTCAGCGTAGCCTGCATGTCGACACGTCGCTCTCCTGTGTCTTTCAGCTGCTCCTCTGCATTTATTCCTGGATCTCCTCTTCATCAGCTGGGTAACCGTACGGTTGGAAAACGTCCCTGGATCGGAGCATCTTCTCTGCACTTTAGACTTTGTTTCTTCTGCTGCTGAGGCCAGGGAGGAGACACTGTGCTGTTCCCTCTGTGTTCACTGTCAGACTGAACAATGAGGCCGGGCTGTTTGAACCTGAAGAGAAAGGACAGTAAAGTTAGGAGACGAGCTCCAGTGGAAGAGCAGAAACTACAATGTCTAAAGAGCCATCTTTAAGGTTTGTGCAGTGATACAGGATAAGTCAAGTCAAACTTTATTTGTATAGCTCATTTAAAACAACCGCAGTTAACCGAAGTGCTGAACAGGCTCAAAGGATACAAACAGGTTAAAAGAATACAAAGTGCAAACAACAACTAAGAATAAAAGAAAAACAATAAAGTCAAGGTGTCAGGCTCAACTCAAGTCGAACGCCAACGAGAAGAGGTGTGTCTTCAGCAGTGACTTAAAGGTTTCTCGGGTCAGAGCAGTTTTTATATGAACAGGTAAGCTGTTCCAGAGTTTAGGGCCAGCCACCGCAAATGCTCGGTCGCCACAGTTTTTCTGTCTAGATCTGGGAACATCCAGGAGCATCTGATTTGTCGACCTTAGTGCTTTAACTGGAGTATGCAGATGCAGGAGTTCTGCTAGATAAGGTGGCTCCAGCCCATTTAAAACTTTAAAATCAAGCAATAACATCTTCAAAGCAATTCTAAAACGGACAGGAAGCCGATGGAGGGAGGCCAGTGCTGTTGTTATGCGATCACGCTTTCTTTTTCCAGTTAAAAGACGAGCGGCTGCATTTTGCACTAACTGCAGACAACGAAGGGACAACTGATCTAGGCCCACGACCTGAAGAGAAAGAGACCTTTCACTTACTTGTGTTCTCAGCGTAGCCTGCATGTCGACACGTCGCTCTCCTGTGTCTTTCAGCTGCTCCTCTGCATTTATTCCTGGACCTCCTCTTCATCAGCTGGGTAACCGTACGGTTGGAAAACGTCTCTGGATCGGAGCATCTTCTCTGCACTTTAGATTCTTTGTTTCTTCTGCTGCTGAGGCCAGGGAGGAGACACTGTGCTGTTCCCTCTGTGTTCACTGTCAGACTGCACAATGAGGCCGGGCTGTTTGAACCTGAAGAGAAAGGACAGTAAAGTTAGGAGACGAGCTCCAGTGGAAGAGCAGAAACTACAATGTCTAAAGAGCCATCTTTAAGGTTTGTGCAGTGATACAGGAGAATTGATGATAATGATGCATGATAAAATGACTTCTCTTCCTTACCTTACTCTTCATGTCGTCTCTCTTGCCCTCTGCGTCCTGGGGTTGTTCCTCGTCTTTGGGCTCTTCTGGGCTCTTCTCAATCCTTTCCATCTTGAAGTTTCGTGAAGACAGACTTGAATTTGAGCACTTCATGGATCCTCTGAAAAAGTTATGGCATTTTTTTTAGAAACAAAGTACTATAAGAGATAAGATAGAACCTTATTAATCCTGAAGGAAACAATAGTGTCTGATAGCTCCAAAAATACTGTAGAAAATTAGAGAAATACAAAAAAACAACTCAAATATAAGTGAAAATATAAAATATAAAGTGTATGGGTTAAAAGAAAAGCAATATTACAATAGTTATCTCTAAAAGTGGACTATACTTATGTATGTATTTAGTATAGAGCCATTCATCTTCAAGTTACCATGGTTACTCGGAGCGGTCCTTCATCTTGTCCTCATCTCTCTCGTCACGGGCCTGTTCCCTCAGCTGACTCTGGCTCTCCGGGCTCATCATCCTGGGGCTGTCCTACATCTTGTCTGGCCTACGCTCCTCTGGGGGGTGGGGGGGGGGAGATGTCCAGTTAAGACCTGCTAAAGAAAATAGAAATCAACAGAATCCGATCCACATTTTATGAATGAAATACTGTAGGAATCAAACTCACCTTTTAATGTTCCAGTAGCAACATAAAACTTAACTTATACTAACTTAAAGTTGGGGGATTCAGTGCCTTGCTCAAGGGCACCTTGACAGTGCCCAGGAAAGGAACTGGTACCTCCCCAGCTACCAGCCCCAATTCCACACTTGGTCTGTATCGGGACTTGAACCAGCCACCCTCCGGTTCTCAAGCCAAGTCCCTCCAGACTGAGCTACCATCTACCCAACTTAACTTACACTAAACTTATGCAAACTTAACTTATAGTAACTTAACTTAAACTAACTTAACTTATAGTAACTTAGCTTATACTAACAAAACTTAACTTACACTAACTTAACTTAAACTAACTTAAAGGTATAATAAGTAGGATTTTCCTGGAAATATAAAATATAGACTTTTACAAATGTAATATATTATAACTCATCACTTTTGGGCCTCTATACATGCGTGTTGGTGAGTGTGTGTGCAGACACTTGTGAGACCCCTCCCTCTGCATCTATTCTGTTGTTCTGCTTTGCACAGGACGTTTTAAGGAGGGGCGCTGTTGTGGTTCCCTGAGCCAATCACAGCGTATAGGTGAGTGTGGGAGTGGTTCAAATTAGCAACTGGGCCCCATTCAGACCGGCGAACATGGTGAAAGAGCGACGCAGAGCTGGCCTTCTTTCTGTTGGACAGGTAGGTGCCTCTGGTAGGACAGGCTAACTGGCGGTTAGCATGCTAGCGCAAAAGGTAACCGTGACGCTGTCGGTGTTAGCTCGGCGGGGTGGGCGTGTTCTCACACAAGAGAGTGAGAGAAAGCTTCTGGTGACGAGGAGCCCAGGAGGAGGGGCCCAGTTTGAATGTGTTGTTGATAAAATCCTACTTATTATACCTTTAACTAAACTTAACATATACTTAAACTTAATACTATTCTTTTTTTTTTTTTTTTAGATACTTTAGTAATCCCCGAGGGGAAGTTAAGTGTTTTCACTCCGTTATTACTAACGCATAGGCCTGAAATACACACATGCACAGACAGGACCCTATGGACATGCACATGTCAGAGTGAGGGGGCTGCACGTGGACATGCGCCCTGAGAAGTTGGGGGATTCAGTGCCTTGCTCAAGGGCACCTTGACAGTGCCCAGGAAAGGAACTGGTATCTCCCCAGCTACCAGCCCCAATTCCACACTTGGTCTGTATCGGGACTTGAACCGGCCACCCTCCGGTCCTCAAGCCAAGTCCCTCCAGACTGAGCTACCGTCTACCCAACTTAACTTACACTAAACTTATGCAAACTTAACTTAACTTATACTAACTAAACTTATAGTAACTTAACTTATACTAACTTAACCTATTCTATCTTATCTATGTGAAGGCACTTAGCTCTTCAGAGGACGCTTCGGTGGAGGGGGTCCCTCTGCCTCCCCAGCAGGTCGCTTGCGTCCGGAGCCTCCATGCTGCTGGTTCCTCTGCCTCAGAAGTCCCCACACGTCCTCCGGATCCTCGGGCTCCCGACCAGGCCACTGCTCCTCCTCCGTCAGGGTCAGGCAGGCGGGCAACCTATCTGGGGAACAGCTTACAGAGGACCAACGTGAAGAAACAGTGATGAAACTATCAGAGGAAGAGGAGGAGGAGGAAGAGGAGCTGCAGGAGGAGCTCCAGGAGGAAGAGGAAGAAGAGCCCGAGGAGGAGGTGGGAGAGGAGCTCGAGGAGGAGCTCACCTCAAAGTCCTTGTAAAAGCTAGAGGGGGAGCCAGAGGGAGGGCGAGGAGGCGAGCCAAAGGAAGAGCAAGGAGGAGAGCCAGAGGGAGAGGGAGGAGGAGAGCGAGGAGGAGGAGAGCCAGAGGGAGAGGGAGGAGGAGAGCCAGGAGGAGGAGAGCCAGAGGGAGAGGGAGGGGGAGAGCCAGGAGGAGAGTGAGGAGGAGGAGAGGGAGGGGGAGAGGGAGGAGGAGAGGGAGGAGGAGGAGAGCCAGAGGGAGAGGGAGGAGGAGAGCGAGGAGGAGAGCCAGAGGGAGAGGGAAGAGGAGAGCCAGAGGGAGGTGTGTGAGGGTGAAACCTGAGTGGGGTACCTGAGGAGGACCCGGCTGCTGCTACTGCTGCTGCCGGGAGCCTCCAAAGGTTCACCCTCAGGACGCGCATGCCAGGGACCTCGGTCCAGGTGGCGCGCTGAGGAGGAGAGCGAGGAGGTGAGCCAGAGGGAGAGGGAGGAGGAGAGCGAGGAGGAGAGCCAGAGGGAGAGGGAAGAGGAGAGCCAGAGGGAGAGGACCCGGCTGCTGCTGCTGCCGGGACCCTCCGAAGAATCAGCCTGGGGACCGACTTACCGGGGCCGTGCACGAGGACCGAAGTCCAGGTGGCGTGCTGAGGAGGAGAGCCAGAGGGAGAGCGAGGAGGAGAGCCAGAGGGAGAGGGAGGAGGAGAGCGAGGAGGAGAGCCAGAGGGAGAGCGGGGAGGAGAGCTAGAGGGAGGTGTGTGAGGGTGAAACCTGAGTGGGGTACCTGAGGAGGACCCGGCTGCTGCTACTGCTGCTGCCGGGAGCCTCCAAAGGTTCACCCTCAGGACGCGCATGCCAGGGACCTCGGTCCAGGTGGCGCGCTGAGGAGGAGAGCCAGAGGGAGAGGGAGGAGGAGAGGGAGGAGGAGAGCGGGGAGGAGAGCTAGAGGGAGGTGTGTGAGGGTGGAATCTGAGTGGGGTACCTGAGGAGGACCCGGCTGCTGCTACTGCTGCTGCCGGGAGCCTCCAAAGGTTCACCCTCAGGACGCGCATGCCAGGGACCTCGGTCCAGGTGGCGCGCTGAGGAGGAGAGCCAGAGGGAGAGGGAGGAGGAGAGCGAGGAGGAGAGCCAGAGGGAGAGGGAGGAGGAGAGCAAGGAGGCGAGCCAGAGGGAGAGGGAGGAGGAGAGCTAGAGGGAGGTGTGTGAGGGTGGAACCTGATAGGGGTACCTGAGGAGGACCCGGCTGCTGCTCCTGCTGCTGCCGGGAGCCTCCAAAGGGTCACCCTGAGGACTCGCATGCCGGGGACGGGGACCTCGGTCCAGGTGGCGCGGCGGTCGTCCTGTCGACAGAAACAAACCAAACATTTCAACCTCTCTTCTACCAAAATGACTCTGGAAAAAAGTCCTCACATCCTTAGATTTCAATTCAATAAGACTCATTTCAAAATAAAAGTCACAGATACACAAACACATGTCTTTAAGCAGTGCTTGTTTTGAACACTTGACTGTATGTTTCTGTAATTTGCTTCTCCCATTAACAAATCAAAATGCACACTTATAGAATTCCACAACTGAATCGACTGAAAGCACAATAATATCACACTGCTGTAAGTACAAAAACATGATGAAAAAGGTTTCAGTTACATTTTTTTTTACTTCTTTCAATAACTGACAGCCTGCTAAGCTATGATATATTTAACTTTGTATCCCAGTAAAAGGCCTGATGAATACACAGGTAAGAAGTTAGCTTGTATAAAGGTGATGACACAAACACCTGCCAACAGTATCATCAAGAAGATGGAGTCTCATATCATCATCCACTATTCAGCAGGATTTTATGTGTATTTAATAAAAGTAAACATTAATATCAAATCTGATACATTAATAATACCTCTGGAAAAGATACAGATGATTTCCTTTCGAACAGTATTTACATTTTCTAGTCCCTATGCGTTTCTGTCAGTTAACTTGGTGGAAAATAGATCTTGTTTGACCTGAATTTGCAACATGCATTTGAATATTAAGTCATCTAAAAACAATAAAAGATTAGTAAATAATAATCTAAATTTTGATTAACCTGAAAAGTAATGTTGCTATCTTTATAACGTGGACTCAAACATGCGGGCCTGAATGAGTTTCATGATTATTTTTGCGATATTTTATAAATCGTCCAAATATTCAAATTATTTCGTAATAAAGTTGTGTTACTGTGCACAGTCATAGTTATGTTTTGTCAAACGGCTATCAAATGAGATAAATTCACCCTTCAAAATGTCATTTAACGAACTCTTTATCACGTTAATGCATCTTTCACTTCTCAACAATAAAACAAGCGGAGAGTAAATCTCACGTCTGCCATGCGGAAACGGTTCAGCACCGTATTTTCTGACGTCTTCACCTGCCAGCCTGCAGCAGCTCTTTAAGGGTTACTATGGAGATTTGAAATGCTATTTACTTTTAACGCCGATATCAAGCTCAATTTGTTTTAGCTGACAAACTTCCGGTTTCATCAAATGTAATACATAGGCCTATAACGCATGTTAAATTCAATATAAAAAAATGACTTGGAAATTAAAAAGAGAAAAAATATACAGCTGGTGAACCGGACGTAAAAAACAATACCATTGTACAGAGACGAAGACGAACAAATTAGCAATATCATCATAATAAACACAAAGTTGAAGCCGATATAAAATAGGCCTTAGTGAATTAATAGTGTGAAAATACATTGACGTTTATTCAAATGCAAAGAAAATAAGAATGTATTCCCTTTATAGGATGGAAATATTATACCGGAATCCCAAACATGCAGATTGAAAGATAAAATGCATTTATGTTTTGGAAAACGTCCATCAAATTTGATGAATTAATCATTTAAATGCCTTAAAAGTAGCGATTATATGCGGGACTGGACCAAAATAAGTTTCATTAACACTTTGATTTTCTCTATGTAGGGCTTACTAGTTCAAAATGTACATTTTATTCGTAATATTCTGGTGTTACTGTGCACAGTCATTTACTGAGTAACGTTTTGTCAAACGGCTGTCGAATGAGATGAATTCACCCTTTAAAATGTCATTTAACAAGTCAATCATATCGTTCACGTCTCGACAGTAAAACAAGGTGTTTCTCAAAGAGTAAGTCTTACGTCTGCCATGCGGGAACAGTTCTGATCCTTGGAGAAACGTCCCGATGAAGCGTCGCTGAAGGGTCGATGAAGGGTTGATGAAGGGTCGATGAAGGTCGTTTTTCTGTAGAAATCCTTGGAAATTTTCAACTTTGAGAACCACTGCGAATATCTGCTGCCAACTCTCAATTTGTTTTGTTGAAAAGACTTGGAGTTTGTTTTTGTTCGATTAAGTACATGTTAGAATCTGTCCTGACGTCACTCACCTAAACGTTGCTATGGAGATTTCAAATAGATAACGTCCATGTCATTTTATTTAAAGGTTAATTTACTTCACATTATTCATTTATTGAAATCCCATTATCAATTTCTCTTGAATAAAAAAAATCCAAGTTGATTTTAGCTTAATTTCTGGCTCAACTACTTTTTTTAAAGATTAATGTTTTCATTGTTTACCCTATAATGTTCATTCTGTCGTCTTTGTTTGTGCATTGAATGGCTTGGCATTAATAAAAAATTAAGGCATTTCTGTTGCTGTTTTTAGTTGGAAATTAGCTGTGCTCCCAACCATGTAGGCCTGAAAGCACTCATGCTTATTTTTGATTTTTTTTTAAATTAATATCAGCAAATTAATAACAGCAGAGGCCCAAACGCATTGTGGCATATGGATTCATATGACAAACTAAAACCGTATGGCATTGCAATTAATGGCTGCATACACGGATTTAGTCAACACATAATGTGGATGGAGGCATATACAACTAACAGTGATCCCAAGGTAATCGCCGACTACTTCATAAGCACAGTCAGGCTCATTGGAGGCTGTCCACAGCGGTTGTGGGGCGACCCAGGTACTGAAAAAGGTCATGTCAGAGAAATGCAGCTGTTCCTGCGTAGAAATCATGCGGACCATCATGCAGGAGAAGGAAGCTTCATTTACGGATGCAGTACGGCAAATCAAAGGATAGAGTCATGGTGGGGGGTCCTGCGAAAACAGTGTGTACAATTTTGGATGGACATTTTTCAAACCCTCAGAGATGATGGACATTTCACAGGTAACTTCCTGGACAAAAACCTGATGCAGTTCTGCTTCCTCAACCTTATCCAGGTAATGCCTTCTTGAAATATACATATAACATAGGCTACAGTATAGACACATAGCAGTTTCTTCGGAAATGTAGGTATTTTGAATGCAATTCTTAAGTCACTGGTAAATTATCTGGTGTCAAAGTCTCCTAAAACACATTGTGACATTTGTAGACTGATCACTAGCACTTTTTTTTTAATCTTTATTCTGTCCATCAGACAGATGATTTTACCTTAAATAACAAATGGTAGGGTAAAGAAGCAGAGATGCAGTAGCGCACTGGAAAGGATATAACAATACTTCAAAGAGGGACTAAACTACAATGAAAAATTGACATGTATAAATTGTGAAAAAGAAAATTGAACATGCATCCTGTCAAAGTCAACAATGGCTGCCATGTACTGTACAGAAATACTGTATCTTAGTTTGTAATTTTGGTCAACAAAATGAAACTTTCAAGATCCCACTCAGAGTTAAATAAGGAAACTGCCTGAGTGGCTGACTCATCTTACATTCAGAACAGTACCTTTTGCTCATCAAACAAGCTGATTGTTTCCTCCGAAACACCTCGACTTCTCAAGAAAGTCACAATATCCGACAATTTCTCTGCCATCACGGACCTTTAGGGTAAAATAAACAGGAGGGCAGTTTAAAGTGAGTAAACCCAGGAGATGCAGATGAGAAGCACAAGCAGAATTAACATCTTCTCATGATTGTTTGCACCCACAAACACTTGGAAACACTGTTGACCTTGTTATTTTGAATTAAGTAAATTGTAGTTAAACGTGCGATATGCAATTTTCTGCCGCTAGAGGTCTCTGAATGAAACAATAACAGAAGAAGAAGAAGAAGAGCACAATGGCATCACTGCAGTCAGTTTCTCCCCGTTAAAATTCCCTGATGATTAAACCTGGTAAAAACATGAAATAAAGCAGTTTCACGTAAAAAAAATCTGTGTTTCTCCGACGCTATTCAGCATGCCGGCAGCTGGGGCTGGAGCCTGTCCAAAAGTCAATTTCTGGCAGACAACCACAGCACTGATGACACGATTGATCTCACTACACTCGATTAAATTTACAGATTTCTCTGGGTTTGAACATTTCAGACATTTTAATGCAGAAATATTACATACTATACGTTTAAAAGGCCACATTGCTGTTGACTTGAGAAAATGAAAGTGAAACTGGGTATCTATAGGAAAACTGTGCTTGCCTTTCAAAATGACTTATCTATGTTGTAGATGCAACTTTTATGGACCAAAAAACAAGTCATATATGAAAGAAAAATAGTGATGTACTGGATACATAGGATCAACGCAGGCTGTTTGAATTTCTATATCTGACTTTGTAAAGCAACATGTTTTAAGCAGCAGACAACAGGGGCTACAGTAGAAAGGCTGTGCCTTCTCACATCCTGTATTGCATGTTGGTAACATTGCTGCAACGCAAATTTATCTGATCACTTCTAATGTACTGTACAGTAGAAATATTCCAGAAAATATCTCAGATGCTTGTGTCTCTCTAAACTGCCCAGATATCATCACAGCTAGTCTGGCAATAGTCTGTCATACAGTCACAACCTCAGAACCTGTAGAGGCACTGCAATGCTAGTTTTGTGCCCTGTGTCTATGTAACAAAAGCAGTATCTGCACAGTCCATTCAACCAAACTATTATCTGTAGTATACAGTTTACCAACAAAATTATACTGTGACACTCCCAGTAAGCCAGCAATGTGGCAGACATACCCAGATTAAGTACTGATGAAAATACTGACAGTATAAGTCAGGTCAGTTTACCTTCACTAATGCATACCTATTACAATGCAGATCTCCCTCTCCTTCTTTTGCTACGTTTTAGCATGTAGCTCAAGGTACATGCTGCCACCACTGGAAACAGGACAGGAGAGGAGAAATATAAGGCAAAATTTCGTTAGATATTTGTTTGTGTAATTCTGCTGTCGTGTGAAAAAAGCATCTTTCACATCTCACACATTGGCTAAGAAACATACTAAAAAAAACAAAGCTAAAAACTTTAGTGTCTAAATAACGAGCTAGAACTGACAAGGTCCAAAATGGTCAAGCTTTATGGACTCTATCTATCTCATTGCCGTGGGTGTGAAAGAAATTGAGAAAAAAATAATAACTATTGGGGCTACTATTAACAGACGTGGGACATGGGACCTGGATTTCCGGGACTGCAAGTGTACCAAGTGGTTTCCATTTGTAGTACACTTGTAGTCCGGTAATATTGACCAATCACGTCTCAGGCTGCGGCGTTTGCAGGAAAAACAGTCTGTGTGGAGAGCAAATGCAGACTGAACGCAATGCGTCGTAATGACATCCAGGCTTCCAATCTCTATAAACAGACATCTGCATACTAACAGCTAACAATCTGTTCTAGATCTGAAATTCAACTTGAGATCAATTTCCTTGAGGTTGTGTCACGAAAGCCGTTCAGCGTTAAGATTTCCTGACTTCCTCGAATGCATCAGAAATTATCTATGCGACCTACGTTCAACAAACGAGCATTTTAAAAAGCAGTTTCCTTCTCCTCTTGAGGACAGACCTGACAAAGCTTCATTTTTACTTCTTACTAATCTAAATCATGATGTTGAAATTTCGGCAAAAGTAAGACCCGTTAATTAAAGTCAATAACAAGAGAAACGGTTTATTTATCTGTAAACAATGCAGCACACGAAAAGGGCAGTGTTGAGTGGAAGCCCGTTTATCCCGTTTACCGGCATGTTCACCAGTGTCCGCAGAGGCTATCGTCGTTATGGGACCCGAGATTGATCGGAGGCATACCGGGGTCTCCCTCACCTGACGTTGAAGATGCAGGGGGCACGGTGGTCGATTTAAAAAACACAATAAAGTAAAAACCGCAGCATATATGATAAAAAGCTCAAACAGTTTAAAATGTACTCAATACAATTAACTCAATAAACTGTATCCAGTGTTATAAAGTGGTCTTTTAAATTTCGTTGCAATTTTGAAATGATGGTTGGGCTCAGCAGTTCGCGTTACGGTGCTGATCTATCTTAATGGTGTATCTTACCTGGTCCGCTGTTTTCCGAGTCTTCTGGTTGCGTGGGCTAATGAAGAGATCTGCTTTTGAGGTTCCCTAGCCTGTAAAGGTCAGAATCATGTCTCGGATCATTTTGAACATCATGCCTCACATCTATTGCATTCGATGTATTTGTAATAGGCCTACATGAGAGAAACAGGTCTGGGCTAATATTGATGCAACGTTACACAAATGAGCAATGAATGTTAGGCTACCTAGCTAAGATATTTGGAAGTAGCGTTGGGAGTAGCGTTAGCTTAACAAAGAGTAACTTTAGAGAAAATGTAAACCTGTATTTAATCAACAAGTAAAACGGCATTTATTAAACGTTTAATTATGAGATGCTTAAGTACAGTTACCTGTTAACTGTGTGGCACGAAGCCTGAACAGCGGCTACCGGAAGCAGACTCGCGTTGGTTGCTGGTAATATAGTTCCCTTAAAAAAACTTTTTTTTCTTCACGAAATTTCACGATTTAATTCTAGTAAATTTCCGACTTTATTCTCGTAATATTATGACTTTATTCTCAAAATCTTAAAGTGCAGTTTTACTACAGATATTCATTAATTGTGATAATAATAATTTACCTAAAGACATCTAAGTTAAATGTGTCACAGCCTGTCAAGTGAGGAAATTGTTGCTATCATTTCTTTCACATGATAAATGTTGGGTTGTATTTCTGAATGACTGATAAAGTGGCTACACTATGTTCAAGCGTAACAGACACCTGTCCTACACCAATGTTCCACAGATATCCAGCAGAGAGGGTGGTGGAGTTGCTGTTTATGTGAAGAACCACTTTCGGGTGCATGAAAAGCAGTACATCAATAATGTGACTGACCTTGAGTTTGTGGCTTTGAAGGTTGTAGCTCCAGTGAGTGCTCTGATTGCAGCTGTGTACAGACCTCCAGACTACAGAGTGACATCATTCCTGTCCAACCTGGGAAGCCTTTTGGACTCACTGGAGATCATGGACTGTCATCATCCCATCATTGTCTGTGGCGACTTCAACGAGAATCTCTTGTCAGACTCCAGGAAGCCGATTCTTGACCTCTTTCAGTCCAAGGGAAGCGCCCAACTGATCACCTCTGCTACAACAGATAAGAACACACTGCTGGACCTCATGTTCATCTCACGACGGCAGCAATGTCTCCACTCAGGTGTCATGCAGACCTACTACAGCTACCACAACCCTGTGTACTGTGTCATGTCCTCCAACAGTGCATAAAGATGTCAGCTGGGTTTGAAAGGTCAAGAAACATTTAAAGAACTTGTGGTTAAAGTTAGACTAATATTTGAGTGAATCATTGTCTACAACTTTATAAAAAAAAAAGAAAAGAATCACTTTTTTAATAACACAACAATTTAGACTAAAATAATTATGAAGAAAAAATGTTTTTAAAGATGTATTAATAGTTTGATTTAAAAGACTAAATTATGGAAAAGTGCAATAACAAAATCATGAGTATGTTTACTAAGAGCAATGTGGAGAATATGGCAATTACTGACAGGGATTTAAATTTCAGTGGTCCACAATGATCCAGAGAAGGGGTATACTCTGTGCAGCCCGGCTTCCACACCTTGCCAGGCTGCCTCAGTCTCTCTGAGGCTGCAAGCGTGGGTGGGAGGACCAGAGTGCCCCTTCTTAACTGGACCTGACCGCATTATTCTCCCTGAAACTGACCTGCCTCTTTGCTGAGAGAAAAACACACTGCTGGACATGTTTTCATTCTGGTACGGTGATAACACGTCAGCTGTCACAACTGTGTTCCTGCAAATACTGAGGTAAGACACAAACACAGAGCATCATGTTGTGTCTGCAGCTGAACAAGGTTTACTAAAGGTTCATGTAAACATGATTATGTGCTAACACAAAATATTTGAAGACATTATTTGCTCAGCAGAATGAAATTTGGATTTGGATCTGGTACCTACCAGCTGAAACCCCACATTTTCTTTCCGCAATTTCCCTCTACTCTCTTTAGCAAGGTGGGTGGCCTTGCAGAGACTAGAACCTATGTTAAGTTTCCTTTCCTCTGTGGGGAGACACAGTTCTCCTGGAGGTGGCCTTGTAGGGACTATAACCTGTGTTAAGTTTTCTTTCCTCTGTGGGGAGACACAGTTCTCCTGGAGGTGGCCTTGTAGGGACTATAACCTGTGTTAAGTTTTCTTTCCTCTGTGGGGAGACACAGTTCTCCTGGAGGTGGCCTTGTAGGGACTATAACCTGTGTTAAGTTTTCTTTCCTCTGTGGGGAGACACAGTTCACTTGTAGGTGGCCTTGCAGAGACTGTAACCTGTGTAAGTTTCCTTTCCTCTGAGGGGAGTCACAGTTCTCCTGGAGGTGGCCATGCAGAGACTGTAACCTGTGTAAGTTTCCTTTCCTCTGAGGGGAGACACTGTGTCCACTTCGATCCTTGGCCTCACCTCCTTCAGCACTGTGAGGATCAGCTCACAACAAGCAGAATGCTGCTAAAAACTGTCAATCCACAGTGGACACATCGCTCCTGACCACTCAAAGACACAGTCTACTCACTGCTCCTCCCAGTCATTCTTCTTCAGAGGAGATAACACCTGCCCTACTTGGCCTCACCTGGCTCTGAGGTCCTGGAGAAGCTCTACACAACGACCAGACACCATGCTTGAGCAGAACAGATGCAGCACCTTCAGTCAACAGTGGGCCCTTCTCTGCTGAACCTCACAGATACATGTGTCCCCCTGCCAGTGCCTGGGTTTCTTCACAACAAAGCATTAGGTAATGTTTCTAATTCAAATTTCATATGTGCTTTTAATGTGTTATTGTGTTCATTTATTTGTTCATCTTTGTAATAATCAGTTTTATATACGGCCCTGAGCATATCATCATCATTAACATCCATGTCCTCCTTCAGGTCTTCCTCCAATGTGCTCAACCCTCTTTGATGTGAAGACAGAGAGAGCTGCGAGAGTTGAACATGTTAATGCCTTCAAAGCCTCTCTGTGTGAAGTGGCGTTGAGGTATTTGACAATTGTGTAAATGGACTGTACTTATATAGCGCTCTGCGACCACTCAAAGCTGCTTTTACACTACATATCACATTCATATGCTGCTACGTAAAGTGCCCAACTGTCAAATCAGATATCACATTCATTCATACCCATTGGCTATGCCACCGGGTTCAGTGTCTTGCCCAAGGACACTTCAACATGTAGCCTGAGGGAGCTGGGGATCGAACCTCCGACCTTGCGATTGAAAGACGACCGACTCTACCACTGAGCCACAGCCGCCCCTTACAGTTACAGGAACTACCCGGTGCCAGATCGCCCTGGCCTATTCGAGGGCCACGTCTGGCCCATGTATTTGCAACACAAGAACATCACTTACTTCCAATTGCCAGTGCACTTGCCATAGCAAACCTACCTTCTGTATTGTGACTACAGGTTGGTTGCGAAATGCAGTTTAGAGGAGTCTGAGGATTGGTAGTGCAGAGAATCCTGCATCCACTGTTGCAGACCAGCTAAGACAACATCAACAATTCAAGTTTCATATTTGAATTTAATGTTAATCTTGCCATTATTATTCAACATGTTTGAGGGTGTCATGTGTTTTTTAATTAACACATCTATTTTAATGCTAAAACAATATGTGATGAAATTGTCATTACAACTGAAGCTTCCGTTTAAATATCAGCTCAGATTCTAATCTATCAAATTAGCCAAAGTCAAAATGATCATTTGCTTTCTATTGTCTAATTGTCTTGAAACGCTATACATCTACTGGAATGTTTGTTCGAGGTTCAATGGAGACAAGCGGAGTCATAGCAGCTTGCGCCGCCCAGTGGTTTAAAGTGGAACTGTGAACAGACAGACCCAGGCAGATTGATGAGAAGGCTCTGTGCCGTCTCATAACAAGGACTGAGTGTAATTTTCCAGAGAAACATGCACTCACTAGTACGACAGATACTGCGTCTAGATAACTGTGTGAGAGTGTAGTTTAACTTTAAACAGCCTACGAGAAGCCGCGTGCGTATGGGTTGCTTTTTTTTATTTACATTTTATTTGTTTTTCACTCATTAAAGTTAACTTCCTGTCTTAAAGCTGGAGTAGGTGTAAATAGTTAAGGAGGTCAGCGTGCGGGGCCCACCAGGTCCTGTGGGGGTCAGAGGTGCACAGTAGTAGGCTTTGAGCTGCAACAGAAGTTTGTTTACGGATGTTTGAGGCAAAGTTCAGCTTTCAAGCTTCTTGCATTAATGTGCGGCAAAAGACAAACAAACCAACAGAACTGAAAGAAAAGAGCAAAAATCTCGACATTTAAATAAATGACTTCATATGATGAGTCACTTCATATTATGTCATTTCATGTTAAATTGATTCACCTGCTGAATGCTGACTGTTATTCTGGATATCCACTAGATGTCAGCACAGTCACTGATCACAGGTGTGATCACATGCTGTTGACCAGCTTATCTTTGTCTTACTATTTAACTGCAGTAAGTGGTGATTTTGAGTTAGAGTGGACAATAAAAAGTAAACACTTAAAAAACAAGATGTAAATGTGCATTTGGGGAAATTTGACAAACAAAACCCAATAGAAGTTTTCATCATAACAAACTCATAACAAAAAAGTTTACAGAGGCCAAAGTCTAAAACATTTTATTAATTAACACTGAAGCCTCTATATGAGCTAGAAAAGCCAACAAGACCATCAGCGACAAGATTGATTATGTCATTATCATTTTAAAGCCTGTAACCACCGACGGGGGGTGGGTGTCAGATGAGGCGATTAACTTCATGCTGTAAAATCAGCCTTTTTCCTATATTTTCTATGGCAAAGATTCACAGCAAGAGACACGTTTGAATGTTAAAAGAAAGAAAGATGAGATCTTACATGTGCAGGACAAGATCAGCAAAGAAATAAGAGGTACCACTTTGTCCACAAGGGTCGGCAAAATCAAAACAAACCATAAGTTCCTCGTAGGAGCTTTAATAAAAGTCGTGATTTATTGTTTGGTCTATGAAAGGTCACAAAACAGTGAAAAAAATGTTCATCAGAAATATCCTGAAATCCCAAGGTGCCATGTACAGATTAATAGTGTTGTCTGATTGTTTAACTCCAGTTTCTCTCATGGAAGAAGCTGGAATCAGACAATGTTTCGCATTTATGCTTGAAAAAATGTATTTTTCCTCATAACTTTAGCTAATTAAATCAAAACAGTAAAATAAAAAAAAATACCTCCAAAGAAATTTTGATGGCATTGAGTGCAGTTGTAACAGCTGACAGTAGTTGCTGCAGTATAATGTCCCATTAGGCAGGAGGGAATAAAATATATAGAAGACATAAAGTTAGAAAGACTGCTTTGTCTTTACCCTTTTAAATTTACTTTTCAGAGTACTCCACCAAAAAAGCAGGTCGACACTCGCGTCATTTAACGGCACAATATTTATTCAACAATATACAGATTAATTTCTCTACATCTCAGACAGTTTCTTATATTTATCTTGCTTTCCCCTTTGTACATCGTTTATTTACAAGATTTAAAATAAGTCTTTCTCTCCATTTATACAACATCAATAGTACAGTGTTATCACATCGTCCAGCAGCTTCCCTCGAAGCACTTAGATTCAACTCGTCGCTGATAATCTGTTAAGATTTCATACACGGACTGACGTCTTTGAGCCACCGAGCAGCAAACTGACAGAAGGGCTCAACATGCACCAAAAGTCTGGGTGTGGCTTTCTCTCTGTGAGGGCAGTCAGATGACGAATGGATGGTCCTCTTATTTCACCTACATGTGAGAGAGGTCCTTTTTTTCTGTAGCACCGCAAAGGGTGTGAAACAGAATGGCTGAATGGGGACACTGCTGAGGACTTGCACCTTTAAAAAGTCAGCTTGAATGCATCCGCCCCATCCCGCCCGACAAGGATCGATGAAAGCCGGGACACCAAAACAAAAGAAGGGGAAAAAATGTTGCATAGAATCAATTCTGACTTTAAGAACAGAAATTTTGGTGCTGCCGTTTTTAAAAGAAAATGTGGCTTTTTGATAAACTCCTGAGACCCTTCCAGACCCCGTAATATTTTTTGGTTTTGAAAAAAAAACAAAAACAATAAATAGCTGTACCCTTAGACTTTAACAAAAATAGCATTGTGTTGGATGTGACATCACATAGAAGTACTACTTTAAAGAGACTAAAACCCTGCATTGAGTGTATACACATTTGCACATCTATATATATCATTTCAATATCTATCTTGAGGAGAGGTGGATGGATTAAAGTGCATTATACTGTATGAAAACAAAGCCCACAGCTATCACATGCAGGACAGGAAATGAACTTTGCCCGTGCCCGACCAAGTTACAGTTTTAACTGCCTAAATTAGACTTTTTTGTGTTGATTTTTAGACATATTATTCAGACAAAATAGCGTCACAGTAAAGTTTTATCAACATTAACAGGCTGGCGTTCATTTCCCGCCCTGATCACATGCTAATAACACCAGACACCGAAGGATATTTCTCTATCCGTTACTCTAAGTCAACATACCGTACCAACATGGCTGCCGGTAACCTTTGCAGGGGCACTCTTATTAATGACATGAACACGTCACCAGTTTAAAAACAGCAAAAAGGTGCCACCCAGCTCACAGCAAAATACAGCAAATGGTAACACGGCTCGTTTTTGAGCCACACAGCACAGGGATGACAGCAGACAGACCGGGTGCGAGTGTGAACTGTAGCTACGCTCCTCTTCTTCTTCTTCCTCCTCCTCCAAAGTCCAGTCCAGCAGGAGGAGGAAGAGGAGGAGGACGAGAGGCCGAAGAGCCGACGATTGAGGCTTTTTTTTGGGCCTGTTTAAGGCTAAAGCGCACACAAGGACTCACTCGGGGGAACCGGGAGCAGCAGCTGCGAGGGTGAGGGAGCATGAGTGCGCGGAGGTTGTTCACTGCAGACTGAACTGACTTTTTATATACATTAATCATTCATCCTCGTTTTAAACAAGCACGTGAGCAAGACATGGAAGATGCAACACGACAACCGACATCCACAGTACACAGACACAGAATATACTGCTTTACACGCGAACAGCTACGTAATGATTGTGAAACTACACCGTGTCACAGACAGCTGTGGTGAGCGAAAAGAGATTCATGGCAAAGAAAAGGTGAAGCTGCATCTAAGGGCACGTTAAGCCACACGTCCAAACATCCCTTATTTCGTCCCTTTCCTTTAAAATAAGACCCATAAACAATAAAAAAAAAAGGCATTTTAACTTAAGACACCCAAGCAAAAAAATAATTCCTTAAGGAGAGGATGTGTTTTGGCACATCTGGCAAAGACAAGGATGGGACTCGGGGTTTGGCTCGCAGCAGCGCTTTGCAGGGCAACTAAACATGCAGACAAGCACGCCATGTTCAAATCACTCAGCCTGGGCGAGGAAGCACTACAGAAGGCTAGAGCTAGCACTGTGCGCAGTCGAGACGCAGGCATTTAACAGCAGAGATGATCCACCTCCATGCACATGAGGGTTCAAAAGAAATTGCACTTCAAAAGTCATTAAGTAAAGAAAGGACAAGCAGGACATTTCAGGGGGATTTAAATAATCAGGTTAATCTCAGTGTTGTTGTTTGATATATGAAACCTGAAGACAGTCGTGTTCTTGTTTTGCAGCTGTTTTTTTTTTTTTGTGCACGATGCGATTGAACTGAGAGATTCAGTCATAACTCCTCACATGAACAGCATTTCGACGGCTCTACTTTCAAACCTAACAGGCTCTTTAAATCCTGCGTCTGATTGGGAGACAGGTTTCTGAGTGGCAGGTGAACACACAATGAGGTAGAACATAATGTTTTATGAGCATCCAATCAGAGCACAGAGCGCGACACCATCGTCACACGACTGCTTGACGCGCAGTGACTCGTACAAGCCTCCAGGGGGCAGTAACTCACCGGCTCAGGAAGTGACATGGACAGCATCGACTGACAAACACGCCAACAAGTGCTTTGAGATGGAAGGACCCATTAAATGGTTTGAACCATAACAACAATCCAATATAAAACACAGTCATTGCCTTTAGCTTCAGACACAAACCTGCACATGGTTTTTTTATCCAGTTCTCGCACAAGGTTCAGCTTCATTTGATTTCAAATCAAGTCACAAGAATAAGTCGTTCCTCTCGTAGCTGCACAGTAGTGATTACCTCAGATTTGTCGAGTTAGGGGCAAGGCGAAACTTTTTCCACATTCCAGTTTGGTTTTAAAACAATCTTAGAAGTCTGATTCTGCGGATCAAATTACAATATTATCATGTCATGATTCAATAAACGGACATGGGCTGAAAAGTCCGACTGATTTTTACCGAATCATTGTCGGACTAGGAAAGAAAAACAACAAACTCTTTGGATTGTGATAAAAAAAAACATTAAAATAAATTATATTCATAATTTTTTTTTCCCTAATTAAAAACAGAAGGAAGATAACCAGCGAGAACGATTGCACGTGAGCCCGGGAATGAAAGGGAAGGAATGAAGAGAAAGAGCGATAATCCCCGCTCTCCTCCTCATGAGCGACGGTGAGTGTTATTGCTGATTTATTTTCGACTGATTCAGTCAGGAACTCCAAAAAAACAAAAGAGGTGAAATGTCATATTTCTCCTACAGCTAGCGTGGCATCCACTACGGGGGTTTTCTCTCGACGCTTCTCCTCGTGACGAGAGTTTCTGTGTGGAATGTTCCGCCTCGTCAGACGGGAGGATGCAGTGACACGCTGGACTGTAACAGCAGTTCTTCTTTCACTTCTTCTCGCTCAGTGATGCTTAACCCACCAGCAACGACTGCAGGTCATGATTGTAAGTTTAATGGATGTTAAAAGGGTGGAGACACAACTTTAAGATTCGAAGGTGTGTTCCCGCACACACAAACACACACACGCACACACACACACACTACAACACAGACACAGTAGACAGAAGTTTTCATAGAGGGGCTGTAAAGAGTTGCAGAGAAAGACTGCATGAGGATGTGTGTTATCAGCAGGTATTTTGTGTTTGTGTGTGTGTGTGCGTGTGTGTGTGTGTGTGTGTGTGTCCTGCACTGCACATTAGACCTGTGATATGATCTGCATGTTGAAGCTGGGGGAGCGGGACTGCTTGGTGAGGGGAGCTCCGGGAGAGAGGAGGTCCTGGGCGTCCTCCGGCCTGATGAGGTGCTCCTCCTTCAGGCTGATGGTGGAGTGGCGGTGGGAGCCAACTACCGGAAGCCCTCCTTCCTTGTCGGATCCCCCTGCCGCCTCCTCTCGCTCCTCGTTGCCCCCGTTCAGGTTGAAATTCATGCAGTCAAAGGACTTGCTGGAGGAGGTGCTGCCAGTCCGCACCAGCGGGGGCCCCGCGGGGAAGCTCAGGTGCTTCTTAATGGGGCTCAGCTGGATGGCGTCCAGCTTGATGCTGGCTGGAGGCGACTGCCTCTGGTGGTGCCTCCTCACGACGGCCTGGCGCTCTGCTGACATATCTGCCTGTTTCTCCGCCTCCCTCTCCCTCTCTCGCTCCTTCTCTCGCTCCTTCTCTCGCTCCTTCTCCCGCTCTCTCTCCTTGTCTCGAGACAGCCGGGCTGTGATGGCTTTCTTGATGCTGCTGCTGCTGCTGTTCAGGCTGCCACCCCTCTGGCCCACGCCGCCGCCCGGCTTGGTGCCGCTGGGCTGGCTGCTGTTGGACGCCCCGGAGGAGAAACCTTCGTCTGGGTCGTTGACGTTGAAGGAATCTTCCCCGCCGCTCATACCATCAGCATCTGAACACCGACATGCACAAGCACATACAAAGACAAAGCATGAAAGAGAAACAGAAAAGTGAGATAGGTTGGAAAATGTTGGAAATTTTAAACCTGATTCTGAACAAAACTTCTAACTTTAATGCTATAAATCCTTTTAAACAGTGCAGCAGGTTTAAAAACGTCCTTATAGGTCAATTACTATTCATGTTTAAGGATCAAAATGTAGAATAGCATAATCTCTACAGGGGTGTTAGCTGCTTGTTAACAGGGATGTAAGAGCTTGAACACCTGCTATAAACTGCATAGTGTTATGCAGAATTAGCAGCCTGCTAACAGGCTAGCACTTTAGCAGCTTCATTCCTCATTATGCACCAGAGGGACAATTCAATAGATAATGACCTTCAGCTTTGGTCATCTGTTTGTTTAGGAAGAGTAAGTTCAATAACCTGCCTCATAAAATATCACTGCTGAGAAAAAGATGTCATATTAAACATTAAAAATTAACCTCTACTAATAATTTCTTAAAAGTCTAACAGGCACAAAGTTGACATAAAAAAATCAAAAGAATAAAACTTTGAATAATCCGTCTATGTGTGAAAGCTGAAAGGGAAAAAGACGATAAATTGAGTTAGCATTTTATCAACACACAGATTTCAGGGTAAAGCCTGTTAAAAGAGGAGAGACAGAGGATCAGCTGTCTGTCTCCGTCATGCATCGTTGGGACAAGCAAAATTGGACGACAGGGGAACCGCAGGCAGCACCAGAAGAAAGAAAAGAAGAAAAAGGTCTGGACTGACATGCACATAACATGAGGAGAAGACACATGCTCTCCTGCCTCATCCCTCCTCTCTCTCTCTCTCTCTCTCTCTGTCCTGCAGCGCTGACCCAGCGGTCACATGGTTGGCCGGGCCGGGGGCCGAGACGAGCCCGCCAATCTGTGGAGAGCGCTGAGGCGAGTCCGTACACCTTATCAGATCAATGGAGCTCCAGTTAGAGCTGACAGCCAGTACGGCTAAAAGGGCCAGTCTGCGAGTCCTGCTGGGCGAAGCAATCCCGAATGAAGAGCTAAAAGTTTTCTTCAAACATGGACGCAATTAAAGGAAAGTACCAGGATTTTTTTTTTGCATGTTATTACCTCCGACTTTGCCAGAGAAAAAGACTTTCACCCATTCTACATTCCTACAACACCCAGCATGCATTGCGCCCCTCCCTCTAAAAGGACCCAGTGAGAGACGCTGGAGTGAAATACTACCGTTTTCGATGCAGGGAATGACTCGGTACAAAATCTGAAATACAACAAGAATATACCGTTGGATCGTCTAAAAAATCTTCAGGTCTGCAGTCTACATCTCAAACCTGACGATTTTGAACGAGACATGACATCGGAGGCGGGCTTCCTAGATTGAGGAAGTGTAGTTTAGCGAGCTCCCTGGCCTCCGCCAGATGGCGCATTTTATGGAGGTTTTCCAGGGCCCATTGGAGAAGGGGATAGCGTCCTCCAAAGGCACAGGGCATTTTTTCTTCCTACCATAATGGCATTAGCTCCCATTAATAGCATGATAGGACTGAGGTTGAAAATTGGCGAACTGGCCCTTTAAGGTGAGGAACAAACATGAGATTACCTTCCTCCCACTCACCTGACATCTATTGTTCAACATCTGATTTTGAAATAAGTAGAGGGGAAGTGAGCGATCAATCTACTTTAAAGTAATAACAGTTCTTCCTCATGTGGGTCTTAGATGTATTTCATATTAAGGAATATTTGACAGATGTTAATAGAAGATTATTGCAAGAAGACGGGATGGCACTTAGACAAACACTGAGCATAAAGAAAGGGGACTGAGCTGATCTTCAGTCGGAAACATGTAGCTACCACACATGAAAATAGACACACAATCGACAAGACAAAATGGGCCATATAAAAAGGTCCTAGCAGCTGAAAAGATGTTGATTTCTTCTAACCTGACCTTCTCCTTTGAAATATTAAGTGTTCTGGGGTTTCATGTTTTAGCAGAGATTTTCGAAGCTTGCCGTAGCGTGCGCATGCATGATGTAGGGCTCGTTCCCACTCACTGAGCTGAGGACAACAAACGGACCAAAAATTAGCACACACCGACTGAGAAACAAAATGGGAGGCCTCTTCCTGCAGCAGATGGGTGCTGCTGGCCTGAGTGACCCTTAACTCGTGGTGCTGGCGGTACAGAAACAAGATGTCGGGTACTTTGTGCCAGTTTTGTAAAGCTGATGTATTTTTCCTGTCTATAAATCTATAAGACCAATTAAGAAGAGTTGAGAACGCCCAAGCTGCAGGCGGGGAACTAATCATGCTCAGTGAGTGACAAGGGCAGCAGTCTAGCGTACGTTGGAGGCATGATGAGGAAAAAGAGAGGATATGACATGATGACACGGCCCATGCAAAATGGCCACTAGCCACACTTCCTTCAAACCCAGAATAGGCGACTCTTCCGCTCTTGGACGAGCTGAAAAATAGTCTGGTAGTAGAGGGGTTGTTGGCTGAGGGTCTTAGAGACTGGATGAGTTAGTATACTCTGGGGAAGTGAAGAGGCAGCCAAAATGGGAACGGCAGAGTTAACCCTCTCAAGCTGAGGAGGGGTAGAAGGAGGAGGAGGAGGAGGTGGGTTGGGAAGATACAGATCAAATGGGGCACCTCCTCCTGAGACCCTCTCTGCTCTGAGTGTCCGCCCCTGTCCCCTACCCTCGAATGTGATGGGGGGAATGATGCTGCTGCTGCTGCTGCTGTGGTGGCTGGGAGGCCGCCCTCCTGTCTCCTCTTTGGCGGCGGGGTCCCAGGGAGTGTGGTTGCTGTGGAGGTGCTGGGCGAGGCTAGGAGGATTGACGATGAGTCTCAACTCTGCACCGGTTGAGTAGTCAAAACAATCTGGGAGTCAACAACACAGACGGGGAAACGTGTTTCTTTAGTGGCAGCGAGCCTTGAGCGGTTCGGGCCTCATCTGATCATTTGTAGATTACAAGATAACGAAAAAAGGAACGCTATGGTGTTTTACAAATAATCTGCCCCACTAACTGCCCATCTTCTGGGTAAAATGGAGTCACCACTACAGGCACCATTTTGTCACGTGTTTCTCTTCAACCACAAACTTCTAATTTAACTGGTGGTACAAAGCACAGCACACATTGAATAGACAGGACGAGCAAAGAATGAGCAATAAGGAGCAGTGAGTGGCACAAGCACTGCGACACAGAGACTGTATGACCATAATAACATACAATATCTGACATGAAACACCATTTGGTTGATGCTAATGGTGTGACTGGTTTACACAGACGCATAGAGCCCGTTTACACCTGGTACTAAAATGCATGCTGGGTGATTTGATCCCAAGTGGACAGCTCGAAGTGTGGCTGTCCACACCTGGCATTAGAGTGTGTCTACACGTGAGTCTCCAGTCACTACTTGTGATAAGTTCTAACAAATTCTACATGAAAGTAGACAAGTAGCCTATATAAATTATATTATGGAAAACAACAACTGATTAAGCGTGATGCAGACTTTCAGCAGAGATAAAGAAAGGGAGAGAGAGACATGATATAAGTCAAATCCTCCTCCCTCGCTTGCAGCTATGTGCTATCTCACAGTCATCTTGTCCCTGTATGGGATTGTCCTGCATTTGAAGATGAATTACACTCTGCCTTACTGAATCAATATGAGACACGATATTTCCTATTTTGGGTATTTCAGATTTTCTTGTACAGCCTACTTTAAAGGAGCAGTTTGCCCCTGGAAAAAGCCACTGTCAGTCAAAGCTGGTGTTCTCTGTAATCGATAGAAGCAATAATATTTGAAATATGCGCCATAGCTGTGGAGCCAGTGTGCATTACGCCCCTCCCTCTGAATGGAACGGCCCAGCGAGAGACGCTGGAGTGAAATATTACCGTTTCACTGCAGGCAATGGCTCAGCGAATCCGAAATACGACGAGAATATACCGGTGGATTGTCTAAAAAAATCTTCAGGTCAGCAGTCTACATTTCCTAGATTGAGGAAGTGTAGTTTAGCGAGCTCCCTGGCCTCCGCCAGATGGCACCTTTACATAGTCTGTCGGAGGTTTTCCAGGGCCCATTGGAGAAGCGGACAGCGTCCTCCAAAGGCACAGAGCAAAATTGCATTTTTTACCTACCATAATAGCATGATAGGAATAGGTTGAAAATTGGCGAACTGGCCCTTTAACGCTCGGTTTTCACATGCTTGAATGGACAACAGATATGATAAAAGCAAAGAAGTTTGACAAGACACAAGGGAGAAGTATTAAACTAGATAAAAATGACAGGCAAGTGGTCTGTCACTATACGTCCCTGATTAAGCAGACGAGGGAATCCTTTACTGTGGACCAGGATCGTTAGCGGTTACACTGCTGGTCAGATGCACAGACCACCTCCGAATGTCGACTGGGTGATCAGATGTCAATACGTCTTGGATGCGTTCACAACTGTACTTAGACCTTTCCACCTGTCAGACAGCTCCAAGTAGAGGGATCGGATCACTCAGGATGCATCTTAATACCAGGTGTAAAGAGGGCCAGAGTCTCTTCTTATTGCTAAGGGACAAACACCAGAGAAGTCATCCTCTCACCTAATAGTTCCTTCTTGTGGATTTTCACTGATTGAAAGAAAAAAGGGAACAGCTGGTAAGTTTAAATCATCACTGAACACTGGTCTTTTTTCCTGCAAAACTTTATTGTCCCTGGCGTGCTAAATTCATAACGAGGGCGGTTAAAAAAAAAGAGTGTAATAGATCTGCTCTGCTGCCACATCTACTGAGATCTCCTCTGCACTGAGGCCTGGTTCACTTTGCTGTGTGCTGAAGCCTTGATGGAAGGGTTTCCTGTTTCCAGGGCTGCTGCAGTCTTACCCTCTCTCTTCCAGCGGTGGCGTCGTATGGAGGCGGTGGTGATGGCTGAGATGGAGATGCGGCTGATGGTGGGCGTGACCTCCACCTGGAGGACCTTGCGCCCCCGCGGCTCATTGGGGGCGCTCTCTGGCAGCGAGTTCTTCATGGCGTTTCCCAGCTGGAGTTGACGCATACACAGATGAAGATCAATGAGCAGTTTAATGATGAAACCAGGAAGGTGTGACAAGATTTGAACCCATCATTGCGGAGACTTACCAGTAGAGGCTGGGAGTAAAGCTCCAGCTGGGCTCTGTACATAATGTCCTCCAGAGCTTCCCGCCCCATCTCCCACTCTCCATTGTATCTACATAAAACAAGACAAAACAACAAATGCACGCACACCGGCATTTAATAACGTCATGTTGCAAGCTTGTTTGAGTCAACAGGAGGGTCTGAATAGATGCCTTGATGTCTGAGTCACATCCTCCTGAACTATTATTAGTTATTCAGTCATGCCTGCAGCTTCACTGAGTTTGGGACATATCCAGTCACAGTGATTATATCTCTCTGTCACACTGTGTTTGCTTTACCTGTGCTTATAATTCACAAGCTACAAAACAGAGACATTTTTAAGACGTGAAAATATATTAATACATGGGTGACATGACAACAATAGTTTCAGTCACTGCACTGGTAAACAGATGATTTTAGGGACAGCTTCTAAAAGCACTTGGAGATGAACTTTGCACACACCCAAATGAGTGAGAGCTGTGTTTATCACCTGGCTCTTTGCTAAATTGAGGGATGTCTTTATATGCAGAAAGGATGTAGCATAGCATGCGATAAAGGTAAAGCTAACATAAAGAGAAACATCACATATTAAAAAAAAAAGAAGAACTGCACAGCTGAACTGTCTTTGATGTTGTCCTGCACATGAAACGAGCACACAGCCACGGGGTTAAATGCGTGGGGTTCCCTTTAGACTCAAGATAAAAGGAGTGGAGTGAATGGGCGGGTAAAAACAGCCTCTCTGATGTTGTGAAGGCTGGAATATCGGTCCTGAATACATTTCAAACCTGATCCCGGAAAAAAATAAATAAAAAGGTTTCTATTTGTTCTGATATCCCTGCATGTCCCTCTGTCTTCTTGTGGTATTACAGTGCTGCTGCATCACCGGACATATTAACCTAAATCCCAGAGTGCCCTCGACGAGTGCCAAGGTCCCTCTGCATGTGTGGATTCATGTTTATCTGCCCCTCGCGTGAGCCTGCTCGGGCCAAGGGTGAATGTGAGAGCTCAGGATGGCACCGAGGCTGTTATTCTTACACACACACAGTCGCACACAGCTTGGGTTTTCACTCCAATCTCCTGATTGCTGCTGTGCTCCCTCATGGGGACCATGAGGCAGAATGCATTCTCATTCTCTCCTCCTCTCCTCGCTACACACCCTCCTTAACAGCAGTGACTCCAGCCGCCATCGTATCAGGGGATCCATCTCTGAGAACAAGCTGTCATCGAGGAGACGTAATCAGCTTTGCAACGACTCTCCTCGTAGGGGAAATCACCCACTCCCACAATGCACTGCCGATGTAATCAGTCTGTACAGTGGGGAGCGTCTGTCCTTGGTATGCTCTTAGGAGATTTTCGACATTAGATCACCGCAAACTGGCAAAGTGACTGCTCTCATTAGTGAAGTCCCACAGAGGCACAAAACAAAAAAAGGACGAGGAATGTAGTTTGTAGAGGCAGATTATGATAGCTCTTAAAGGAGCAGTTCGCCCCTGGAAAAAGTCACTGTCAGTCAAAGCTGGTGTTCTCTGTAATCAACGACAAGAATATACCGGTGGATCATCTAAAAAAAAGGTTTTCCAGGGCCCATTGGAGAAGCGGATAGCGTCCTCCAAAGGCACAGAGCCAAATAGCATTTTTTTCCCTTCCATAATGGCATTAGCTCCCCGTAATAGCATGATAGGACTGAGGTTGAAAATTGGCGAACTGGCCCTTTAAGGTGAGGAACAAACATGAGATTACCTTCCTCCCAATGACCTGACATCTATTGTTCAACATCTGATCTTTAAATAAGTAGAGGGGAAGTGAAATGGCATTGAAAACAGCCAGTTAAACAATACTGTCATAAATGTCTTCAATAAAAGTGCATCAAATGTGAAATGGACCCTTAAACTGTTGGACCTGCAGAGTATCCACCTGCAGCTGCAGCCCACGCAGCTTGATAGCGAGTGTAAGCCCATTGCTTGGCTGTCCAGCCCATAACTTTTGTTTTGGTCTACTCTCAGTGCTCTCATATCATTGTTTCAGCTCTTAAAGCTGTCTGAACACATCCCGCTGAGCGCCGAACAGCTGACAGACACTTAGCAACTAGTATGTGAACAAAATGGAGCATTTAGCAGTTAAAGAGTCAGATAAGTTCGTAGAAAAACAGAGCTCACAGAGAGTGAATATTGGACGTCCATTAGCCAGGTAGCCACAAACATGCACATCCAAATATTAATGTTGCTTTGTTACTGCTGAATAACTAATAAGCAAGGTATTATAAGTAATAAGATACATACATGGCATGATAAACTGCAGTCAGCATCTGCACCATGAACTCGGGGTCCAGCAGCACCCGGTTGCACGGTTCCCTCCAAAGCTTCTGCTGCTGCCTGGGGAATCCACACACACACAACCTGAGGAGGGAGAACACACACAGGGACATGAGTAGGGAGAGTGATGCCATACAGCAATAAAGAGAGGTGCTGGAAATAAAGGACACTTATTGAGATGCATCATTGTTTGCACAAGTAAGCTAGAAAATAGACATCAGATGAGCCTGGATGAGAAGAACAGTCCCCTTTCAAAATAAAATACAAGCTGTGAGCAAACCGGGCAGCATTTCAACCTCTTCACGCTCGTAGAGGTCAGGCAATGTTAGATGTTCGGAGGGGGGGAACAATGGGGCTAAACTCAAAGATTAAGTATTGTTCTTGCGCTCTGAAATCTTCACAGCCACAGTTTGCCATCTGTCTAGACTTGAACTTGCTTCAGGCGTTGTCTGTATGCTCGCTCACAGTAGGGAAAGTCTTCACATCCTGACTCGTCTCCATGCTTGTGGTGGAACAATCACAGGGCGGCGGCTCCACTACGGAGCCTCATACTGCAGATTCCACATTGATCCATTTCTCTTAACTCCGGGGCATTCCAGTGTATCCGAGACTCAAACAGGTTTCCAGCTGTTTGACGCATTCACTTGGCCAATCATAGACGAAGTGATAAAATCATACTTATCAATTCCTCATGCAACAAGGACAGTGAGTATTGAGGTCAGTGTTTGGCTGCAGGGCAGAGGAGGTGATTTAATGCTAGATTCAGGAGAGAGAGTAATGGAGTGAGGAGAGGAGACGGTGATCATAAGCTGGGTAAAGAAAGGACAAAACAGTGGGTGGAAAAAAGACTAAAAAAAGAGATGTGCTTTAAACGTGTTTTTTTTCTCACCGTGAGCTCATTCTGCAGACTGACTGGTAGGAGGATAGGGGCATGTAGACCACGGCGGAGTTGTAGCAGAGCATGAGGAAACACAGCACCTCAAACCTGCAAACACAAAACAGACACAATACTGACTCTTATTAGACTCCTACTAAAGTTGAGAACATGCATCTAAACCAGTTTTAGTTCTAATTTGTCCACTTTTGTTTTACATTCTATTCACTAAGTTTTCTGCGGCATTTTAACCGAACCGACAATTATGTTCTTCGAGCAATTTATAAACTCTGAACTGTAAAATTGTCTGCTGAGCAAACTGCTGGCCTAAGCAGCTCTCTTCATTGTGAGCTGTACTGTATGTAGATGCTAATATGCTGCAGTAATCACCCTTCAGCTCTCACACACACATCGGTTGTGTTGAGTCAGGACAAATGCAGAATGTGTGAGGCTGTGGTTTAAATCAACAGATAAATTACTTGGCAATTTCATTGTTTCTGGGATGCATTTGGGTTAACGACCACAGGGTGCTTTCAGATACATTCATTAACACATTTATACCATTATGTAGTACTGCTTTCTGTTTTAAGATTCAACAGATTGGACTCGACTCTTCCGCAATCTGCAGCCAACGATAACAGGTGTATGTTTTCAGAATTTCAGATTAAGGCAGCTAAGGTGCTCCAGTCCAGCCAGAAACCTTTGTTTATGCTTAATAATAAATGTATGTCAATGATTATACAGTAAAAAATACAAACAGTAGTAGATGTTTTTGGAACTGAAATCAGCATCAGAATTCTGTGCAACTTCTCGCATCATGATGTGTATGATGCAACTGTTAATTCCAAGTGCAAAGACGTTTATTTTTAACCCATAACAGAAGAGCGCTGTTTTAATGTGGTTTGTATTACTTGCTCATTTTTATCTACGAGATGAATCTGTTAAAAAAATGAAATGCACGAGCGCTGGTTTAGCTCAGGGCTTAAATCGCGCGTCCCATATGTGGAGGCTACAGTCCTCTGTCCTGGGTTCGACTCCAACCCTTTGCAGCGTGTCATCCCCACTCTCTCTTCCCCTGTTTCCGACATTATCCACTGTCCTATCTCTCTCAATAAAGGCACAAAAGGACAAAAAACGAAAGAAAAAATAAATAAATAAAATAAAACCTGAAAAGCCAGTTTAGCTTAGTGGTAAAATCACACATCCCCTATACAGAAGCTAGAGTCCTCAATAGTGGCCCCAGGTTCGGCTCCCACCCTCGGTCCTTTGTCGCATGTCACCCCCACTCTCTCTTGATCTGTTTTCAAATGTCCTCTCTCTCTCTCTCTCTCAATAAAGGCACGAAAGGCCAAAAAACTAAAGACAAAATAAAGAAAGAAAGAAAGTAAAGCCGGGGCGCTGATTTAGCTCAGTTGGTAGAGCAGGCAAGCCATATATGGATATATAGTCATCGATGCAGCGACCACAGTTTGACTCCCGCTCTCTGCCCTTTGCTGCATGTCATTCCCAACTCTCCAATATTTCCTGTCTATCTTCAGTGGCCCTGTCAATAAAGGCAAAATGGCCAAATAATAATAATAAAAAAAAAAGAAGCCAAAATAAATATTAGTTTTAAAATGAAGATATTCGTCTTTATCTCTTCTAGAACTGCAGGGACCTGAGAAAAGTGAATTGTTTAGAGATCAATTAACACATACTCTGTTGACTTTTTTTCTTTAAAGATAATTTTTCTGGCTTTTTGCCTTTATTTACAGGACAGCTTAAGAGAGATGGGAAAAGTGGTGAGTACAGAGTGGCTGATGACATGCACCAAACAGTCCAGGAGTCGAGCCTCAGTGTGTCGGGGACTGTAGCCTCGGTACATGGGGCGCCTGCTCTACCAACTGAGCTAAACCAGCACCCCACACTGTCGACTGAAAGCTTTACGGTCGGAAGTATCATAGACAACACTTGTGATAAAAGAGAAATGCAATGTAAATGTATTGAAACGAGAACAACACAAAACTACCTGAAACAATGAGTTTTCCCATAACAGTAGAGATCTGAAAATCGTGCGTCAGTATTTGCTGCATGTGTGATTCAGAGTGTGTGTGTGACTTCATGAAGGACGACCAGGAGGAGGACCTGGAGAGTAAAAAGGGCCATAATTGACTCTGCGCTCAGGGGGAGGTAAATGTCCTGGCTGTATATCAACAGACGGAGCTGGCATTTCTCAGGAGCTTCAGGCTTCCTTCTCATAAACACTATCTCAGGCCGAGACACACAAATGGATTTCCAGATAAGCTGTGAGGCCGGGCCCTGCTGAAATCCATTGAGTATATTTATGACGCTCTGCGCTCGTTGTAGCTTCAGCACGACGGCCACACAGAACGACCAGTCTTATCGGCGCTGCCCTGACATGATCAGCTCTGATCGCCCTGATGCGCGTCTGTCTCTCTGTGTCACTGCAAACAAAACACACGTACAAAGTGCAGCTCGGCTCGTTTTGGTGCAGCAGCAGCAGCAGCAGCAGGCATTTACCTGGCAGGATTCCAGCACACTTCATTACTATGCTAAGATTATCATTCATACAGAGCAGGGGAGCCAAAAAAGCTTTCAGGCCTGCTGAATCCGGCCAGAAGAGGCGAGGGTTATGCTCTGATCATCTTAAGAGGTCTTTTTCATCTTGTGGGGAAGGATGAAAGGTGAAAGAATCATTTTGTCTAAAAAAAATAAAATAAGGAAATGAGAGAGAATGATGACGTGCCGTCTGGTGACGCCACCTGTGTTTGATGAGGCTGAGCAGCCAACGACGCTGTCATTTCCCTGTATCCAAAAAGCAACAATGGATCCACTATACGCAACTCATTGACTAATGTCTCTAACTGCTGCAATTTAACCTCTTTGTGATGTTTGTTCAGCGTCTGAAATGACTCCCTCTCTAATAACATCTGGCAGATTCAGAGCCGTACCTGTTCTGAGCCGTGAAGGTCTCCCTCTGAGGGTGGAGGCCGCTGTACACCACTCGGATCAGGTCATGTTGACATAGCGCTCCCTCTGTCAATGCCATGGATCCCAGACTCGAAGGCTACACACACACACGCATACACGCAAAAGACAAACACAGTTAATTAAACACTTGCCCAACATGTTGGCTTTTACAGCTTGGCAGTAAATCGGCAGGGAGGATGTTGCAGGTGAAACCCAGCGGGTGTGCCCTTCAAGCTGACACACAGGGGCTTTGATGAGATCAAAAAGATTGGAGTATGAATTTATCTCCAAATAAGAAGGCCGCATCATTCTTCCATCATAAGTAATGTGTGAGCAGAGAAGAAAGTGGGAGGAGCTGATTCAGAAAGAGAGACCGGCGTGTATGCTAATGCTAAAGGCCTGGGGATACAGCCACGTGACGTGCAGAGACTTACTACAGCAGAGGAGGCATGTTGTGATTCACGCACACACACACACACACACACACACACTCACCATGCGATCTCCACACCCCCCACCCTTCCCTCCATGCTTTCTTCATTCTCTCAGCATGGCGGGAAGAGCCTCTCAAGCTTGTAATTACAGCGATAAATCGCCCTCAGCACACGCCACACACTGTAGTCTCATCAGCACTCACTAGCACTCTCACTCTAGCACCCGCTGAGGGCCGTCGTACTGGATGAAAATAAACTGTTCGCTTTTTTGCTCGGATATGAGAAGGAAAAAAAAAAAGGCTGAAAAAGTTGGAACATTGCTTCTTTCTGCTCCAAAAAACGATCCTAGGTCAGCATGTCCTGTTAAACACCTTTGTAATGAATTCCACCTCAACACAGTAATCAATAGTGTGCACTGTTTTAAGAGTCAGGTCAGAAGATGTGGGGGTGGCACAGACCGAGCATGACAGAGTGACTAAAAGAGAATTTAAGAGGATGAAAAGCAAAGTCGCCTTATTTAGAAACCACAAAGTACAAACTGTGAAAGGATTTATTCCAGGAAAGTTCGTACTTGTTTTCCTGGACGTTGCATGCTAAATATTATTTCTATCAGCATGGCTGTTCTGATACTTGGGCTGGGGAACTGGCCGATAACAAGTATCCCTCCGATAGCAGTGTGATAACGCCAAACCATCACTCCAAACTTTCCTTAAATCAGTCTCTCTTCCCGTCATGGCCTGTTCAATCCAGATCTGAACCCCATTGAAACCCTCCTCAATGTGATCAAGAGGAAGATGGATGTTTATAAGCCGTCGAAAAAAGAGCAGCTTGAAGAGTGGCATAACGTCACCTAACAGCAACATAAGTCTTTAAAGATGCATGAACACTGTAATTAAGGTTATTCAGGGGTTAATTCAGAGTTATTACACCAAATATTGATCTCTGAACTCTTCCTAAGTTAAAACATTTGTATTCTGTTGTAGGGATAGACCGATTATCGGCCGGGCCGATATGCGTCAAAATGATCGGCCTTTTTTTTTTTTTTTTTCTCTCGACGGCCGATAAGAGTTTGTTTCTTTGCAGATTTTATTTAACTTTGTTTTATTTACTTTATAAAACTTCAGGAAGTTATTTATTTATTTATTTAAATTTTCAGTTAACTTTATAAGAGATGTTGCTGACCCTGGGAACTCCCTGCGCTTTTTGTTTGTTTGTTTAATAAACGTATGCTTAAAGGCATTTAAACAAAGTTAAGTGTTGGAGTTTGTATTATTCAAAGTTTTGACGCCAATATTTTCACTTTTACTGCAAATGAATATCGGCTCCAAATATCAGTTATTGGCCTCCTTGACTACTAATAATCGGTATCGGTATCGTTATCCTGAAAAAACCATATCGGTCTATCTCTATTCTGTTGTTTAAAAATGAACCTGTTTTCTTTGCATTATTCAAGCTCTGAAATACATACATTTTTCTGCATCTTTTTGTTATCTTAACCAGCTGTCATTTTCTGCACATAAAGACCTAAAGGAGAATATTTTGTTTGGATGAAGGAAGAAATGTTGTTTACAATAAACAAATGTTCATTTAACACAAAAACAAACCTATAAATAGTAGAACCAGAGAATAACTCTTTTTTTTGCAGTGGTCTCTTAATTTTTTGCAGCGCTGTATATATATTTTAACAGCTGCATAATACTCAGATTAAACGGATGTTGCTGTTGTCGTTGTACGGCCTGGCTCAGTACACTGAAGGAAAAACAAATAGAGCACACAGAACGAGCTGAGCTAACGTTAGCGGCGGCGTGGCTCATGGCCCCGCCTGACGTCCAGCGTAGAAAAACACACCAATGAAACTGCTTTAGTATTCAAATTAAAAAAATAAACTGCCTTAAAATGTGTGATTGGAAAAACAAGCAAAGCAATAGCAAGCAGTATTTGCTAGGGGCAGTCATATATATTTGGTTGTTTAGGCTCCTGTTTTGGAGAAAACTAAACAAGTTGATGTTTTGGGGGGGTTATAAATGATGGTATCAAATCGGTGCATTGACTGGCGTCCTCGCATATACCTAAGGCATCATTTTAGGTTGTATCAGAGGCATTTCTGATACTGCATCTGAATCAGCGACACTCTAACAATTAGACTAATACACACAGAAGGACAAGAAGTGGCTCTGGGACAAAGAGGTTCTTAAGGTGTGCAGCACCCAAAGGCAGTGAGCTGGCCGTCACAGAGAGGGCTGCACAAACTTTCCTCAAAGACATTCATGGTACAAGCTTTCGGTTGCACACATAAAAAGTGACAGCACAAATAAGAGGGATAAGCCCCGGAGCTGAGGTTAATTAAAATGTGCACTGAGGAGGTGTCGTCTTCCAAATAGCCACTTAGGTTAGTCTCTGTAATGCGGCAAAAGTCAGTGGGAAGGAGAGAAAGTCAGAACAGAGAGAGAGGGGAGAGAGAGAGGGAGAGATAAAATATAAGGGGAGGGGTCGGGGAGCAGATGAGACAGACACTGATTGATAGGTCAGACAGGAGCCCCACCTCATGATATATCGATGGTTTGGACAGAGATGGGATTGTGAAGGAGAGGAGCCTGCTGTTGCCGTCTTTGTCCACGATCTCCTGCAGAACCAAACAGAGAAGGAGACAGAGGAGAAGCTTATTTTCATGAAGAGTTAGTTCATGCATTTAGCAGCATGCTGTTTACAACGTCCCTACAATCCACTGTCCCTCACATTGTATTAGTGTAAAACCATTCTGCTGCTACATGTTATTGACTCTGACAGATTAAATGTCACTGGCAGCAACCTCACCACTCAATTCCAATTTCACACAGTGAAACGTTACACAAAGATTAATGCGGCACTGAAAACGATCCCATTTCTGAACGCAATTGCCTGATTATTTCAGCCCGTCACAATCGCAGTCAAAATACTAATGAAGCTCGTTCACGGAGACGTGGAGCCGGGCATTTGTCATTTGGCAGAAAGCACTTGTTATTCTGACTTTGTTCTGTAAACCAATTACGTGCAGCTGAGAGGGATTCAAGTGGTGCGTAAGAGTTATCAAAGTAATTGTTTTTGTAGCATGTGAGCACAGCAGGCATGGGTAACTAATTGAGAGACAAATGTGTGTTTTCTTTGAGTTTATGAGAGTTTTATTTATGCAATTTATGTCAGAGTAAGAAGGTGGGGCAGATTCTGCTGCATCATTAAATACAGTTAAATGTGCTTTAACTGCAATTGCTCTTATGGTCAGGTTTTCTGTCTGTGTGGGGCCGCTGCATGTGACATAATGCAGAGAAAACAACAAACATCAGTTCATCCATCCAAGCAGCCATAATCTAGCTTTTGGACTGTGGTACCAAAAAGGCTTTATCCCTTTTATCTCCCATCGTCCCTGAACGTACAGTCGGTGCAGGCCCCGTCCTGCCCTTCACTGCCTGGTAGTATATCTCTGAATATCTGATGGCGCTGCTGAGAGCAAAGCAGCCTATCAGAGCTTAGTTGTCACTGACCATAGGCGTGAGGTCTATGAGCATGTAGTGAGTGTATGTAGCGGTATAGACAGAGTAATAAATTATGCATGGATATACCTTAAGCCATGCTGGCTGACATGGAGCTCTTCCTATTGATATCTCTGGCTCTTAGCACATTTCCCCAAGGGTGTTTCCTGGTGATGCAATCTATCCCGGGTCTATCCATTAACTGGGCTTTTCCCTGTAGATTGTCTTTAATGTCAACAGACTTGCAGCCTCACTAATGCTCCACCTCTATTAGGTCTAACGGCTTATCAGAGATTTGCATGTTAGGGTTTCTTCCTTTTCCACAGATCAGTTAGAAACTGAACAGAAACTGAACAGAAACTGAACAGAAACATATAGAGTCATCTTCATGGATGCAAAAAACAAACCGTACAGCCATTCTTCTAAAAATATCACAGATTCTATATTGGCCAGCAGCTAATCTGCATAAAGTGTTATGCAATCCTCAAAGTATGATGCTAACGCTCCTAATGAATGATGTATATGTGCTCTATGGAGAGTTGAGAGTTGGGGATCAAAACAAGGCTGGTATGTCATTTAAAAGTGTTGTGGCAGTTTAACAGCAACACCAACCTAGTTAGTTATTTTAGTGTTAAGTTCAATGACAGAAATGTAAAATTTTGGCCGTCTCTGTTCGGCATTTATGACCATAATGATTCATGTATTCATTGGTGTTATTAGGGATAAACTACGTTAATAGACATCACTGCATAAATACAGGAAGTTAAGTTAGCAATAATGCTAATTTACATCAGTAATCCCTATAGAGCTAACAAACACGAAACATGACTTAAGTGACAATATACAGTTTTATTACATGGCCTTGTTGAATACTCAATTCTTATTGGTCAATTGCAGTGTTATGCGGTCTGTTATTTCTGCATAGCAGACCGTTGCTATGTATACCAGACTGTTGCTATGGACAGAGTTCTAATCTCAGATGCTGAAAGGACGATTTAAAATCAACATTTTGTGTCAAATTATGGATTTAAAGTAAGTAGCTGTGTAATAAGCGGGATATTGTACAGCGAGCGAGTCCACTCTGTGTCGGTGTCTGGCATCATCCCATCAGGGTTAATTTTACAACAATGATCGGCTAGCTATACATGATCCCTTACATAAATATAGAATAGCAATGGTGTGATTCTGAAACCTCCTAACATCCTTTCAACTCTAGGGACACAGTTTTCAAAGGGACACTTCATATGACATCAAAATGTTGATTTAAACAACGGGGCACAATTGCAATCAATCCATTTAAAAGACAATTATTCATCAGGATAGTTTGGACGATATAGACTTTTTAGTTTTTTCACTGATCTTGTGCTGCATTTTATGCCACAGCTCTGTTTCTGCAGCCACTTTGCAGTTGCTATTTTGCATCCCTCAAGGTAACCATATGCATGCATTCGAATTGGGGATCCAAAATAGCAACCCAAAAATGTATCTCACAGCTAGCCTGTTTGTAATGCATTATTCAACTGTATATCTCTGTATAAGGTCTTGATCGTGACCTCTCAAAGCCAACTACACCTTTGAGGGCGGACACCTACCAGGTTGTAGATGCCGAGAAGGAGGGCCTCGATGCACCCGTTACTCTGCCGATCCCTGCTTGCCGTGACGCGCAGATACACCCACACCAGCTCAGGCAGGAACTGCAGGGTGAAGCGGCGCAGGCGGTCTTCAGAGCTCCTGTACAGCTCGAACAGCTGGTGGCACACTGGCTCGAGGAGCTGGATTGTAGAGGGGGGCAGAGGTTAAAGCAAATAGGTAGAGATTCTGGAGGGACAATATGGCTAATGAGTTGTTAGTTATAATGACAACTGGACATGATTCATCAAATGTATGCCAGTGAATGAGAGAAAGAGATATGCCAAACTCTATATGTCAGCAGATATACATTGAGGCAGCATCACTCCTCCACATCTCCTATTTCGCAGCATGAATGAATGTCATCCTTACTATAACACGGTGGAGTGGACAGACAGAGGGAAAGTTTTGCTGCGGGTCAATACCGGGAGGCGTGTAGGAGCAGAGGGGATAAATCACTACAATGGAAGTCTGGTCAGATGTAGTCTCAGGGGAGCCAGCAGAGCCAATGTGTTTATACTGTCCAGGGGTCAGTGAAGTGAGTGCCCACACAGCACTAATGTGTGTGTGTGTGTGTGTGTGTGTGTGTTGGACTGTGGCTGACCCTGAAATAAGCAGCTAACTCATTAATGAACTTGGCAAAGCGTTTGGACCTCCAAGTCATCAGCAAAAACACGCAACAGTCAACCAACACACTCTCTTTTTATCTCTCCATGCTGGATCGCTTGTCTGATCATTAATGGGATTGCGCAAGCAGAGCGACAACACTAATCGAATTTAGATCCCCAGTTTGCTTGATACCAAAGTTCATCCATGAAAAAATGGGGAAAAGGGGGCACAGACTGTATCATTGGGTGAAATTAAAGCCCAATGAGACGCACTGAGTGCCGCAGGCCTCTGCTCAAAATTGTGTCATTAGATAAAGAGAAAAATACTACTTTAGCCTTGCTACTAATGGAAGACATTGTGCATTAAAAATAGAGTGCTTGTGTGTCGCAGCACCTAATAATAAACTGGATTTGCGTTATATACAGTATCTGTGTTTGCATTTTTGACTTTGCATGTAGCTTTTCCAGTGTGTGCAGCATATGTTGAAAGAGCTGCGTGTGTGCCTGTGTGCATGAAACACAGTGCGTCATCTCACAGGTAAAGCGGCTGGCACTGCGCCCGTTCATCGCACTCTCTCCGAGTACAGTGTGGTCGTGTTTTAGTGTGCTTGTGTAGCCTGCAGACACAGCTGCGTGTCAGTTTCTTGCTCTGCCAACTGAGAATAAATTATATGAGTCACAACCAACACATTTCCTTGAGCTAAAAACAGCCATAACCTGGGACTCTTAGTATGCGTGTGCCCTCTGTGTATCACCTCATTGTTGGGGTCCTGGATGACTCTGTACAGTGCTGGCACCAGGGACTTCTTCAGATGAAGGCTGCCGGCGTAGCTCGGGATGCGGGTTTCTGGTAAGGACTGGAAGGAGGAGGAAGAAAGGTTTGCTGAGCTATTGCACACAATTTTTACACTTATTCACAAGACTGGATGTGTGAGACATAAGGCCTTTGCATCAGTTTTCCTTACATCCCTCCAAATAGACACCATTATTTTGTGAATGGAAAACGGCCTTTTCAAAATTAAACAGACTTGAATGACAAATACTCATCATCATCAATTCTCATCATCTTGTTGCCTTTGTTGCACCTGCTTTAAGAAGGGCACCTTAAAGGGGAGGTATAATGCTAATTTCAAGCTCCATATTTCACTCTGTGATACCTGTGATGTAGCTTAGCATCATTTACACTTAAAAAAACTCATCATTTTTCTCTCACTGGTGCTCTGTGCAGGCCCTCAAACAGCCTCTGCCTGAAACAACTCAGTCAGCTCTGTCTCTTTAAGAAACCCCGCTCTACAAGGCAGCTTTCTTCTGATTGGCCAGCTCTCTGAAGCCTGCCGAGGGGCAGAACTCTCTTTGAGGCCCGCCTCCTACCCTGTGGCAGTGTTACAGAGTTGTCAGCAAAGAGTTAACTTCACTTTTTCTATTTGAAATGAATGTCTCCCGCACTTGTCCTTTGGAAAAGTAAACACTGACGTCTTTCCTTCACAGCCACAGAAACACTTTCTACAAGGCATTCTTAACCAACTTGACGAGCAGAGCCGTTGAGCAGAGTGGTGGAGTGACAAAACATTCCGAGGCAGTCTGAGCTGCTGTGTGGGCATGTCCTAGAACTGTGCAGGGGCAGGAAGTTCTGCTGTGTCTCGGGCAGATGCCCAAATATAGAGTTCCTCCACTTTGTGACATCATAAAATGAAGCGTCTGGAGAAGTCTGTCTGAAAGCGAGCGTTCACAGCAGCCTGCGAGTTCTTTAGAAGGGGATTACTCCAACATACTTTTACCTACAGATTTGAAACTTCATCCATGTTTGGTATAGACAACATTGAAACATTGTGTCTTAAAATGTGAAACAGCATAATACCCCCTCTTTAAAGTTATCATCGGCTGTGTCTGATATCACTTCCATGTTGACTCATTCATCTCCTACATAAAAACACTCATTAGTTTACTGAACAGGGAGCAGTAACATTTAAATTTCAGACATCACTAATCATCATCATTTTGCGTCATCACTGACAGCTGCAGGAGCACATGACTGTAATAATTTGTCCTCTAACTCCACAAAAAAAAAAAAAATGAAATAACATCATTAATCATGGCCCTGGTTCTATTAAACTGCAGCCGTGACACTGTGACAGTCAGCCAGCATGAACAATACCAGGCAGGTAAAGTGAAAGTGAATATGCTCAAGATAGGGAACGACAAATAACGGTTTGAAGGCACTGAACAGTGCGGAGCGATGATATCTGACAGGCTCAGAACATCCTGGGGTGAAATTCTGTAAATGGTCAAGATTGTGTGTTTGTCTGCAGATGACAGACGGCAGAGAGATATCCTCACAGCACGGCCCAACTATGGTCATTTTGAGGACAGAACACAGTGTGCCCGGCCTGCACCACTCACACAATGAGTCATACCCATCTATTTGCCTCGCTGTTCATCATGCTCCCTTTTTCCTCTCTTTCAAATGTTTGTGTTCCTCTCCTCTGCCATCCAGTTTAAGCTTGCCTTCCCTTCACACTACGTAGATCTCACACGGGTGATATAAAATACTTAATGTACAGTGGACATTTCAGGACACGGCAGACCAAACAGGCTCAGGTCAGCTTTCATTAGTCTGTATTTTGTCCCGTTTACCCTGATGTTAGGCGTTAAAATACACCTCAAAGTAATTTAAAATAAATATTTTAAGATAGGCACGGGCACGGGACCCCAAATTACTCCCAAAGGCACAGCCATCGGCGTAGGAATGTGTGTGAATGGGATTAGGTTAGTACTGATTAGCTTAGCAGCCTCCATCATTAGTGTATAAATGTGTTTGTGAAAGGGTACATGTGACATGTAGTGTAAAGACCTAAAAAGTGTAAGTTCAGGCCATTTACAATTTAGAGGAATTGCCAATATTTGGTAGAGATAGACTGATATGGTTTTTTCAGGGCCGATATCGATACCAATTATCAGTAGTCAAGGAGGCCGATAACCGATATTTGAAGCCGATATTCATTTGCAGTAAAAGTGAAAATATTGGCGGCAAAATTTTGAAGAATACAAACTCCAACACTTAACTTTGTTTAAATGCCTTTAAGCATATGCATCAGAGCCAAAATAACCCAGTTTTAAATTGATCTCTTATCGGCCGTCGGATAAAAAAAAAAGAAAAAAAAAAAAAAAGGCCTATGACGATATGCGTCAAAATGCCGAATATCGGTCTATCCATAATATTTGGTATCCATAGGTATCAATAGGCACATCCTACTCCTTTAAGAGGAAAACTCAGCACATCTCATTAAAACTAACTAACTGCTAATGCTAATATTAGCTTGCTGTCTCTAATAGCAGTTAGCCTGAGCGCAGCCGGTCGTAAATCTGTGGGCCGCTGAGGCTCAGAGGTAGAGTCGGGGAATCGTAAGGTCGGGGGTTCGATCCCTGACAAATGTTGAAATGTCCTTGGGCAAGACACTCAACCCAAAATTGCTCCTGAAGGCAGAGCCAATGGGTATGAATGGGCATAGATCCTGATTGGCACTTTGCCATCAGTGTGCGAGTGTGAATGGGTGAATGTGACATGTAGTGTAAAAGCGCTTTGAATGGTCGGAAGACTAGAAAAGCGCTATAAAAGTACAGTTAATGTACTATTCCATTCACCTGAATTGACCAATCAAATTTGCATTATTCATGTAGACTTTTTTTGTGTGACATTCAGATATTACAGCCATGTAAAAAAGCAGGAACTACTGCTATCAACTCGACATGTTTGATTTATAGCTAGGGTTAGGTGAAGTTAATTCTACTAACAGTTTTTAAGTCTATTGTATCAGCTTATAGTGATTTAGAGACCACAACATGTCAGAGACGTTGGTCAGTTACACAAGTTGAAAGTTTACTACAATCTGCATGATGTGTGTAAAGCCGATTCTTACTTGATATGTTTTCTCGCCAAAACAAGTTTTAGTGGAAGCATGATGAGACTTAGGAGTGTCAGACATGTCTCACAGATTAAATTAAAGTGTGTGTGTTCTGAGATGGAAAAAATACTTCAGGTTTAGTTAATGTGTTGAGCCTGAACAGGAAAAGCGGTACCAGGAGTATCAGTTAACAGTGATGAAAGTAGAGCTGATACTGGCAGAGTAGAGCTGAGTCTTACCCGTCCCTAAGAACATCTTTGCTTGAATTCCTTAAATTGAATAACTATTTACAAAGGATTGAACTGTTGGAAGAAAAGAGGTGACGTGTAAAAACCTGCACGCTCAATACTCTCTTAGATCAGAGCTGTTAAGCCCACAGTTTGTGGTTTCTCTGTACAAAATGCCTCAAAAGATGACCTCCAGGAGAGCATTTCACTGACATGAGTCATGATGTGGCCTTTACCTTGAATTCTGAGAGCCATTCTTCGACAACACCGCGCTCTGAACCCAGCATCTTCTTCAGAGACCCCCCCTCGGCTGCCTGGTGGACAGAGAAACAGAGGCGTGAGCATTGAGCGGTTATTCATATCATACAGTATGTGCCTGTAATGACATGTGATGCAGTTTCTGTCCGTGATTAAGCGATTTACCATTTTCAAAGTGCACATACTACATTTTCCTGTCAACCATTTCCCAAAGAATACATTTTAAAAATCATTTCCTGTACTCAATAGGCAGAACTTAACTTGCAGAGAGCTGACCCTGCTGGAGAGGGGTATTTCTATTGGTGGTCAAAGCACAGTTGGCCTTTAATGCCCCCCAGTGTGGAAGCTATGATGCCGGCCGCACTCTTACATAAGGAGCCAATTGAGCGACCTCGCAGGACACCATTGATGTGTGATAACATCGACATAACAGGAGGTTAAATGGGATTAGGGGTTTCCCTTGTCAATTCAAATTCCAGATAATCAAGTTACAGTCTTTTTTGTCCTCAATAATAAAATAAAAACCCTCCTTAAATTAAACAAACAGCCAGCTTTTACTCACAGTATAAACTCAAACATGTTCTGATCTCCAGCTACAGTCACACTGTTATCCCTGCTCTTGTTCTCTGTGTGCAGCAGCTAAAAATAACCTCCGCAAACTGCCCAAAATAAAAAGCCATTTCTCCTTCAGACTTCATCCCATGGAAAATATTAATTATCCCATAAAAAGGCTCGCTATGAAGGAGACATGTGTCAAAGAACGTGTGTGTGTGTGTGTGTGGCTGTGTGTAGATCAGAGTGAGAGGAGGAACAGTCACAGAATAAAGTGACAGTTTGGATACAGATTGAACTTAATGCTGGGAGAGACACAGTGTGCCGGGCTGCCGAAATGACAGATAAATAATGCTTAAGATGATTTTAGAGTTTAACTTAAAGGCCAGAAATCCTTTCGCACAATGACAACCGTCAGTTAAGACTGTAACAAGTGAGCTATCTTTGCTGGCCTCTGAGAGAGCCGAGAGTTGCAGAAGAAGTGAAACAACAACCTGCTCTCTGCAATAAGAGTAAATAAAGTTTAATCTTAAAATACAGGCCACAGTGTGGAGCAAAATGTGCCATCTAAAGAGAAAGTAACGGTCACATTGGAGCCTTCAGAGCCGACAGTTATTATAACTTTTTGTGTCACTATCAATGACCTTGTCATTTCAAGGGCATTGTGCCAGTGTGTTTTCAGACACGAGTTTTTCTTACTTCTGTTACTTGTGTTCAGCTGCAACATGCTTTAGAAAGGCTTTGTTGTGGGTTTGACTTGATGGGATTAGGGATTAGGACTTACTCAATGTATTCCAATTTCAAAGTGGGAAGATCCCATTTAGCATTCGAGGCAACAGCGCTTGTTGGCTGACTGTGAGGTGTTCTTCTGCAGCCAACACAGTGATTCTGGCACCCGCATACGGCTTAGCTTGTTATTAAATTCTTCAAATGTAAATAAAATTAAGGGACAAATGTTGATTTTGGTTATTGCGAGATGCTAGACAAAATATAATTAACTCAACTGGTTAGAAACAAGCTACCTCAATGTGTACGCCTTCATACGGTCTCAATAAGTAGTCACCACATTTATGTCGCAATCAAGCATCTGACCAGTTCACTCCCCACATGTGACATGAGAGTGATGTAAATAAACTCCTCTGCAGAAGTATCTGGGTCAGTGTCCCTGGGAAACTTTCTGACACACACAAGCAAACAGGGGTGAGTAAACTCAAGCACAGAGATTAAACAGAAAGAGATATTCAGAGAGCTGAGCGGTTAAGACGCAGAGAAGTGGTCAGATTCAAGAGTAAAAAGCTGTGTAGGCACTAAATATGTATGCATGCGCAGACTTTGTCAGATTTAAGCAACCTCTGCTTAAATGTTCACTCAGAGTTACTTTTTGTGTCACGCTGTGTGTGTGCACAGTCTTAATGCTCGAATGCCAGAATGGTGACACACCCCTGTTTAATCTTATTTTGTACACCAAAGTCATTACAGGCCAGGAAGTTTACTCAGCTCTGAGGCAGCTCTGGGTTGACGTTTGACTTTCATACTGCCAGACAAAACATTTACAAATCCTGACTTTTTCTGGAAAAAAATTGTGATGAAAATACGGCAATTAAAACTGGAATCAATTCAAAGCCTGAAAGAGTGATTAAAGATTAAAACTACAAACATAATATAGTTAAATGTAATTAAAGTCCTCTTTATCGCATTATATCACACTAAATAAATAAACAGGTGGTCTCTATTGCTATGACATGTCTGTGACTCTTTTTTTAATATGAAGTTTTATTAAGATTTCAATAAAAATATTAATTTTCATCTGAGAAAACAGGCTCCACATTTTATTTAAAATTCAAGTAACAGTTTGCTCGCTCTTTGTCATCTTGGCCTTTTCTTTCAGAAGTCAAGTTGAGACTAATAACTATTTACAATATCTACATATCTACATGTGGGACCAGATTTCAATATAGGATTATACTGGTTTCAGTCTGTAGTCTGAGTTGTATTGACCAATCACGTATAAGCAGGCTTTGGTGAGTGTCTATAAACAGATATCTGCATGTAACTTCAGCTAACAATCCGTCAAAATTTTCAACTTGAGCAACAGTTTCGCTTGATGCTTTGTGACGGTCCTGGCCGTGCGTGTTCCCCTGGGCTGTGTGGTCTGCTTTTGGTCTTCTGCATTAGTATCTGCCTTCCTGGTTGCTTGGTGACTCCGCCCAACAAGGATTGCAGACCTGTTGCACCTGGATGGAAGAGCATAAAAGCCAGGTCTCCTTTGGCTTCCGTCTCTCTCCCTCCCTGGACAGCCAAGCTCCTCATTTCCTTTTTGATTGGTTTTGAATTAACACTATGGTTTAGTATTTGATTTTGAAATAAAGCTATTATTTGGTCTTCCATTAAAACTATTCTTTAAAGAAAGCCTACTGTGTGGAGCTCCTTTTATTGTCATGGCCTAAACGAGCTGGTCCTAATAACATCTGGGTCTCGAAAGCTGATCGGCGATTAGATTTCCCGACGTCCTGGAATGCATCAGAAATTATGGAGCCGACCTCAGTTCAACAAACGAGCATTTGAAAAGCTGGTTACTTCTCCTCTTGAGGACAGATGTGACAAACTTTATTTTTACTATTCTGTAATGTTGGCAAAGTTAAGAACTTTTTTTGCAGACATATCTGGAGGGGCGAATTTTGTTTCACTTCTGATCTGAACACACAGTTGCTAATTGGACTGTAAACAAAGCAGCGCACCAAAAAGGAAGTCTTGGTTGGAAGTCCTTTATCACTAAACGCTGGCTAAACCGGAATGCCCCAAAAGTTGGCTGTCACTCACAGACGCTAAACTGTAAGTCAGACATGGCCGATGGGGCCGATTCAAAATGCACCCACATCATCCGTAGGCAAAGTTTAGCTTTATACACTCAGTATTTCACACCAGTTTTTAAAGGTTGCAGTCTTAAACAAATCCACCATAAAAGCATGTGTGGTTCCCTGAATGGTGCCATAAAATGTTAAAAAACAGGCTTAAAGGAGCAAGACTCTCTGTGGCTGGAGGAGACGGAGATCACGGTCGCTGCTCGGAGCAGATGACAATCTGAAGCGGTCTAATCTCTTTGTGTGAGCGCTCTCCTTCAATCTGAGAGTGTGAATTGAAAGGCTCCATTTAGTTAGCTTGTTCAGCTCTTCATGAAAGGCTGACTCATTCATTTCCTCTGGCTTGTCAAACTGTCAAAGACGCTCTGAAGTGAAATTCTCCATCGGCAGGACAGGCTTATCAGTTACCATGGAAACTGCAGTTTAGTGACTTTCAGGCAATGGCAAATATTCACCGAAGTGACGGATTTTGAGAAAACAAATTATATCAGATCTGCTGATCAGCAGAGAATCAGGGCCAGTCAATCTGAGCAGATGTGCCATTAAACCTTCAAGTCACATGTCTCGAATTCACACAGCACAGCATGTTGAGCTACCTGGAGAAACCGCAAAGTCTGAGGTACTTTCACAAGTGGGTTGTGGTAACAGCTCTCCGTGCAAGGAGAGGCAGGTTTCAAACTAGTGTCAAATACTCAGCAATCAAGACAAAGCTCTGTGATTTTGTGTATTTCATCTCCAAAAATTAGAGATTTCTGTAATTAACTTTCACAACAACGACTGATTGCTGAAGTGACACACTGATGTTTAAAGATTTAATAAGTAGGATTTTCTTAGAAAAATAAAATATAGACTTTTACAAATATAATATAATATAAATCACCACTAATGGGCCTCTATATATGTGTGTTGGTGAGTGTGTGTGCAGACCCTTCCCTCTGCATCTATTCTGTATTTTAACTTTGCACAGGACGTTTTCAGGAGGGGCGCTGTCGTGGTTCCCTGAGCCAATCACAGCGTATAGGTGAGTGTGGGAGTGGTTCAAATTAGCAACTGGGCCCAATTCAGAATGGTGAACATGGGAGCGATGCAGAGTTGGCCTTCTTTCTCTTGGCATGCTGGTGGAAAGGTAACCATCGGTTAGCATGCTAGCGCAACAGTAACTGGCGGTTAGAAAATTCCTACTTAATATAAACACAGCCCTTTTCCATTGACTGCAATAGTTCACATGAAAATTCAAAAGTTCTGTTTTGAGCTAAAATTCGGACATTGAACACACCACATCTAACATGAGAGTTTACATGACTTTTTACTGCTGAATATTGGGACACAAGGCTTAATTTTTGATAAATCATAAATCTGATTGCATCACTAGTGGAGGGCAGTATAAAGATACAGAGTAGCAAGTTTTGTTGTCCAATAACTACTACTCCTAAAAAGCCATGTTATACATGTAACCTTAGTTAAAGTAGTGGCAGTATTTTTCTTGTCCAGTGATTGTAAACATTTAGAAAGCATTTATTTTATTTCTGCGCCTGCCATCACAATAAGTGTAGGTATAATAATAATAATAATAATCGCTGCAATTAGGTGACAAAATATGAACATATGATGGTATCAGCATCTGCAATTGGCCAGAATGAGTTGAAAAATACTGACCAAAAAATCAATACCATGCATCCCTAATATTACAAGAATCCTCCCTCAGGGGTATTTATATTAAAATATTCAATAAAGATTGATAACAGAATCTAAGTAGAAAACAAATTCTGAACGTAGGTGATCATGAATATCCATAAAATAAAATAGTATAAAGGAGTTTGAGAGTCATGCTGTGCTTACCTCAGTGTCCCAGAACTCAGATCTCCACTGGGAGAGGCGAATGGTTCTCCACAGTGTCACACATCTGTCAATCACTGAGGCTCACCTGCAACAACCAGGACAAAGAGATCCATCTGTCAGATCATCACAGGAACACTATCGTAACAAACACGGTCATCTGCATAAAACATTCACTAAACTGGGGTCATATAAAGCTTAGGCAGGTAGTCAATTTAGCATGTTAGCAAGTGTGTGTAACCAATGATGACCTCGCACGTAAGTACAATGATAACAGACTAAAGTGATACAGTCAAAATGCCAGAATCATTTTCAAAGGATAAGCTAGTATTCAGCTTTTATTACAATAAAGGTAAAGGTTATATTGCATGTCATTCCTGTTATGAGGCTGCAGAGTGACCGATTATGGGCCGTAAACTCGGCTTTACAATGAAGTTACCGTCAATACATTCAAAGATTGACAACAATATAACCGACGTAACGAGTCACAAAGGAAGGTTTAACACTTTACTTTTCTCAGAAGGTAAGGCAGTAATGTAACAAGTTACTTTTTAATGGCAGTTATCTTGTAATGTAATGAGTTACTTTTATTAACGTTACCGAATATTGGTCACCACACATCATATCTGACAATTAATTGGTAAAGACTATGTACAAAGCAGCTGACAACATCTAAACTGCAGCTGGCAACATGAAACCAAAACCAACAGATGGTTTACACCCCCTCCCCTAAACCATGCAGTTTTAACATGAGAGAGCATGACTGTGATATAAATAAGCCTCACTGTGTACAAACCAATAAAAATCATTCGGTTGCATAATAAACAAACTGTGCATTTGTTCAGCAAACTCTTTTTTTAAAAGGTTATTTTGAGGAATGGAGTAAATTTTTAAGTTTCCTATTGTTGCATAGCAACAGTCAGCTGGCCAACTTGTTGTCCTCGCCTGCTAAAAATGCATCTTGAGCATCCACACCCAAAGTATTTACTGTGTTTGGCAGACAGAGCGGAGGCTCTGAGGCCCTGAGAAGCAGACAGTGCCACATCACCGAGCCCTCCTTCTGACGACGAGCGTTTCAAACGCAGCCTTGTGGTTATCTGAAGGACTCTTACATCAGCAATTCATCACAAAGAGTCGAGGAAATTACCACGCACAAGTCCCATCTGTCTGGAAAGATGCGTATACCCTCTGTCTATTGAAAGCTGTAAAGAAGCTATTCATTCTGCTTTAGCCAGATAAAGCAGACTCATTTTGTGTGAGTCATCAAAGCCCGGGGTAACAGGGCCTCCAGGTCCAGTGAATACAGCAGAGGGAGGGATAAGGAATGAATAATACAGCATAAAGCTAAATCGGAAACATAAATATATTAGGTATAAGATGGCAAGTTAAAGGTTTGACAAGAACATATTTTAAATCTTGAGGGTGAGTTTGAAGTATCTATCCAATTTCTTCTCTTCTAGAACTTTACCAAACAGTGTAAGCAGGAGGCTTAGGATATACAGGTTTATATTCAGCTAACTATAACTGTAATATGTCTGCATTTATAAGGAAGCTGTAGTGGGAAATGTTACAAATCATTGAGCCAGGCGGTTTACTGATGACATTATTAGATTTTTGACACTTCTTTAATTTGTCAGGGAATTCACTTTAAACCAACTTTAATTTAATTAATCATTAACTCTTCAATTATTTGGCTAGAAAATGCATTATCTAGCATCTTTTGAAGGATGTATTTGAAGTCCGATTGTGTCACAGCGGCACGTCGAAGGCTATCCCGTTTCAAAGGCTACATCAGATGCGGCCGACAAATGCGTCCTCCTTTTCCCGTGCCATGAAGGATCCATCAGGTGCATCCTTCTCGGCCCATACAAATGCTCTTAATTTTACTTTAAAGAGGGGGTATGATGCTGTTTCACATTTTAAGACATACAGTATATATAATGTTACAATGATGGATGTCAAAGTTTCAAATCTGTAGGTAAAAGTATGTTGGAGTAATCCCCAGGCCTCTCCGGTCAGTTTGCAGGCTGCTGTGAACGTCAGGTTTCACACAGGTTTTTCTATCAGCAGGCTTCGGAGAGCTGGCCAATCAGAGTGAAATATAAAGCTTGAAATTAGCATAATACCCCCCTTTAAAAAAACACAAAAGGGGCCTTGAAACAAATAATCTTTAAAATAATAGGTTAAGTTACGTAGAGTTACGATAGCTAGTTTGCCCGCTAGCTACCTGTTGCTAGGCGACAGGAAGGGCGTTTGGTAACACAAGTGTAAGGGTGGGAACAGCTGGTGACACAAAAAGGAAATCCCATTTCTCCTTTCAATCCAATCTCATTTCAGTTTGGCCTGCCAGTTGGCGGTCTACGCAGGTTACAGTGACTCATCCTTTGTAGAGCCCGTCCTTCGAAGGACGCGGACCCTGAATTGAGACACAGTTTCTGTATTTCGAAGTTACAATTTAAATTACATGTACTTTTGTAGCACAAACTATTTCAGAGCAATTTTTTTATACTGGATTAAATAATATGTACACTTTAGCCTCAAATCATTCACAAACTAACTATAACAAACTGCTTTTCCTAGGTCAAACTGTGGAGTTACAATCTTCTTTTTATCTCTTATAAATCCTTCCAAATGTGCATGACTCCTGCTCACTCCTCCTCCTTTAAAAAAATCATGGTTCTGTTACAATAAGGAGGAGAGAAAGCAGGAGAGATCTACATCAATGAAGCCTCTCTGAGGACCTTTCAAAGACTACCAGGCAAGTAAAAGAGACAACACCGTTTTTACTGTCTCTGAATTGCTGAACAAGCCAGACAGCATTTTGAAGGTGCCTCAAATCATACAATGGCTGCACTGTAACAAAAGAACATGCGTTTTCTACACATGATGAGGATTTTTCCAATTGTACTATGTCCTACTTTCTGGGTACAATAATGCATAATTAGCTGGAACTGTACTGTAATGAACTACAGTGTCTTTTCTCCCCACTTTGGCCCCATTTCACCCCAGAGCCTGCGTGTCTGGTAGCAACAATGCTCCGCAGTCAGCCGTCACTGTTAGCTAAATATGTCATACACCTAATGAGGCCTGCCGAATGACAATAAGCAAATTTTCCTTCAAGCGCCGCTCTTCCTCCGTGCCGGCCCTGCTCATTGTCCCGTGGCGAGGCTCACGAGGGAATAGGAGAGTGCCGGCCCATCCTGTTTACGGCACTTCAAACCCCAAACCACAATGACATTGCTGTACGCGCTGTTTAACGCTCAGATGGTGGAAGCCAAAGCCAACACGGGCTTTGGCTTCAAGACGGAGCTGTTCTTTGTGTTTAACAACAAACTGTCATAAATATTAAAGCTAGTAGCAGCCCTCACAGAATTACCTCAGAACTCAGCTGCTAGAAGTGACACCTCTTTAGTATAGTTAACAAAATTGAACACTAATTGTCGTGAATGTAATATGCATGAGACGGTTGCTATTTTAAGACTGCATTAGTTTAAGCTAGGTGGACCTAATAAACTAGCAACAGTGTTTTATTGTTGTACAAAAGAACCTGATAGTGAGCAAATTTGCTGCACATTTTTCTTTACAACAAATATTCAAGTATTTTTCTCATTGTTTGTCCAATCTTCAGCCTAGACTCAGCAAAGGACAGAGGGACACAACATCAGCATGCCAGCAGTGTAATTCATATCATTTTAACATGTTCACCCTCTTTGTTTAGCTTGTTGGGATGCTAACAGTTTGGAGTACCAAACCGCTCCTGAACATTTCCTGACATTTACAGGTGGGCTGCATGTGTAAACACAAACGGCTGAATTTTTGACCCCGACTTTATCCAGACTTTTTCCTGCAAGCCTCCTAGTAAAATGTCAGGTAGAAGTCGGGGGCAGCCGTTGTGTGAACGCAGCAGGAAAGACTCATTCATGACAAGCGAGTGACGGGGGGCAGAGGAGGGGGTTAATTTTCACCACATGCCTTCACCGGTCTGCTCTGACTGCACACAGCAGCTCTGTTTCTCACTCCCTGTATGTTTCTGACATTGAGCTGAGGGAAAACTTTGACCTGTTGGTAGCATCAAAGGAAAAGACTGCAAAAGATGCAGTCATTGTTTAAACAAGACTAGGTCAAAACCTAGTATGCGGCTGACCACATCAGGTCAGTGTGCGCTTTTGTGGGCAATGTGTTACAAGGACTGTCCTTATGAGGCCGATGATAATGTGTTTGAAAGCAGGCGCACGTTGCGGACGTAGGTGAGGACGGTGGACGAGCAGAGGAGGAGCAGCCCCGCCTACTCCCTGAAAAAGTGTCCAGAGCCGTATAGACTAAGGCTGTGTTCGAAATGTCGTACTATATACTACATGCTATATACTGCATAGTATATAGCATGTAGTATGGAGGAGCTTTTTAAATTCATTTTGCAGTCTGCTACGCCAGGCGGAAGTAAACAATACCTGCCGTTTCTTTAGCTAAAGCGCTTTCTGCTGGAAAGCTGCTGCTGTCTGTCATTTCAACTGCCGCTGTGACGTCCCAGCGCTTTGCATTGTGGGATACAGAAGGCGCAGTAGACTGGTCCGATGCATACTGGAGATTTTCTCAGAATCAGTACGAGATTGGGGTATTCTTGGCATACTGCACACTACATTTTGGCCAAATCAGTGCATACTGCTAGTATAGTATGGCATTTCGAACACAGCAAGAGAGTCGTGTCAGTGGAGGTCCAATATGCTCCATGATCCGCCATTGTAATGTCGCATCTCTCTCTCTACGGCTCTGAAAGAACCCGTCACTCAGTCAGTTAGTCAGTCAGTCACATACAGACCCATGTGTAGGGCTGACTCCAGCGATCAGCCAAATATGGAGTTACTAACAAACATATTGTTGCATTTTTTGTTGTAATATTTTCATGTCAATTCAACAAAAGTGTTACGTTTTTCTATCTCAGTATTTACGCAAAAAAATAAAAATAAAAACATTTGCCGTAACGTATCTTTTACACTGCCGCTAATTTATACATAACTGAGAAAAGGGCCATTGAGCTGCCCAGCCAGGCAGGTACAGAGTGTAACACGTGTCGATCTAACTACTAACTAATCTCACCCTGGTAGAGATTATTGTGACTGTGTGTCACCGCTAGAATCCAAAATAGCAACAGTTTGACATTCACTTCTTCAATGGCCAAACCACTGTCTGTAAGAGCATGTGCCATTTCTTCACCTGTCCGCTCCTCTGCCAGCTGTCAGGACGTACAGGACTGACACCAGCTGCAGCATGCTAATCAACATGCTGTGCAAGTCCATAAACAAACACTAGGAGCATGCTAATCAAGGCAGCTCTATGACAGACAGCTTGTGTGCTAATCCCACACTGCTGCTGTGTTCACTGTCTGTCTGTTTATCTGCATGTCAGCTTAACAAACCTGTTTACCGGTAGTTAGGGTGCTCATTAGGTTGAAGGCTTAAGTACGACGGATGATTATTATGATAAAATAAAGCTTTTCCAACGGGTGACACTTTGCAGCTTTTGCTTACATCTACACACTAAGTAGCTGGAGTCTTATTTCAAGTTACTACTAAATGGAGGGCACCCTCAAGCACCTTACAATGCTCATCAGTCATGACAGAGAGATGAATCGCGCGGGTATCCGTAACTAAGTGACTCATTAAACCAGTGTAAACAAACGCAAGGTTAGAGCCCTGAAAAGTACAAAGAACCACACAAAACAACCAAGACAGGAGAGGAGAGCGACAGACGCGGATTACTCACAGTTAGTGTGATAAGAACCACGGTAAAAACCAAAGCCTGACATGGGGTATCATGTTGGGGCTTTCCGATTAGCACTGCTGCCATTGCTACGTTACAGACAGGAAATAACAAGTAAAATATTTGAGAGGAAATGTAACAAATTTTCCACATTTCTGCAAGTGAGTGCTCTATCATGTGGGGAAATATCATTTGGAAGAGCAATAAGTTTGCTTCAGCGTCGTCATAACAAATGCAAATGCTGCAGCCGCATTAGTCAACATGACGTGTCAGGAGATTTCCATAATACTCCAGCTGAAGACGGTGTCAGTGTGCTGCAGTCGACCTCCAAACAAGTGGTGCGATCGCAACTACAGTCTCTCTCACCAGCACCACAGCTGAAAGCAGAATATTAATCACAATTTTGGCTTCCCACAGTTAAACAAACATGACTGATGGCGATATTGACGTTTAAAATGCGTGCTCCACCTGTAGAAAACTCAGCTGCATATCAAATAAAGCGCTCCCTTAACTAACTACAGCAAGGGGCGAAAGAGGGGTTTTTGGCAACAGAGGCTGGAGTTGGTTCCTTGCTGAAAGCTTCCTTTTTTTGTCTGTTTAGCTTTAACTGGCAACTCTGCATGAACCACCATCTGTATACTAATATTTGTGAGTTAAATTATCAGACTGCATTTAGGCACAACGTGATGCTATTAAATAAATGACAGACATTTGGCAGAGGAGGAATGATGGGAGTCAAAACTATCGGATTTTAGTCCCTGTTGATTCAGCAAAGCATGGACACAATGATGTCATTGCAGTTAGGAGCTTTACCTTATGATTCCCAAGTCTGAGGTGCATCAACAACAAATGGAAGACAACGTACATGAAAAAGAGCCCAAACTATAGATATGTTGAATTTTCCAGATGCATTTCTTTAAGGCCACAAAACAGGAATCATGAGACAGCGCTCAAGCAATATACTTATATTAGTCAATATGGGTGGGAACATGTTGTGTTGCATGATGTGGAGCATGTTTCTCTCCAATAGTGACGTGCGAGTCATGAGTCAATCGTTCGAAACATAGACTCTTTTTATAGACACGCGTCCTCACCCACTTTTTCAGCACACAATCACGGGAAAACGAGCGTTACAAACCCGCGAAATGACTCGCTTTACAATCAGAACTTGATCAATTAGGTCCAAAAACAATCAGAAGACCTAGAAGAGCTGCACAATTAAATTTAATCTCCATTAATGTTAGCGTAGTGCTAAAACGGAAGTTAGCCCGATCGGGTGACGGGAGTCTTTAGTGCATGTACTGCCTGGGCCGGTGGGGGATTCAAGCTCAACTCAAGTGACACTCTTGAGTGAGTGACTCATATAAACTCAAGTTAGTAAAAGAGTGGAACCTCCCATCTCTACTCTCCAACATGTGATTTCAAACAAATAACTACAAATGTAATAAGAGTCAAATTAAGAGCATGAGTGAACTACAATCTTAACCTGCATCAACAAATTAAATTACGAAAAAATGAAAACATGTGACGACAAATGTTCTGTATATGTGTGTGTGTGTGTCTGTATCTGTCTGTCTCAACTTCTCCTCTCTGTCCTAAATGAGCAGTGCCAGGTTTCAACAGTCCAACACTGGGGATTTTTCAAGGTCAGCTTAGCTCAGTCAGCCATGAATTATTGAGCTTGAGCAAGCTCTGTGCTGTGTTGTGTTTGCGCCACTTCTGACGCTGTCCCTCTTCTTTCAAGTTTGCTCTCTGTGACACACGGCAAACTAAATATCCAACGACGACGGTGGGCGAGGACTGTTTGTTGACCCCCTGTTTGGATATTTTCTTTGTGTTAAACCTCTTTAGCAGGCAGGTCGGATCACACAGGGTCAAATACAGAGACGGTTTCTTGTTGAAAGATGCTAATGCAAGGTGGCTGCAGGCAGTGAAAGGACTTAAAGAACTTTTTGTTTCCGTACTGTGTCAAGATGTCATGCAAAACATTAAATATTGGGATATGAAAATGTTTACTTTCTTAATTGAACCCAATATATCTGCTCCAATCAGAACATTTAAATTTAGACTAACTAGTAACCGAGTTACGTCCTCAGCTGTTTAAAATTCATGTTTACAGGAATCTAGGGTACATCCATGACCACTGTGAGTTCGGTTCCAGTCTGCCAATTTGCACATAAACACGTAGCACAGCCCAAATGCATATTAAGCACAAACATCTAACACATGCGTGTGCTAATTTTGCCTGCTCTCTGCCCAAGTGTTCCTCTAACACGCTGGATATGACGTCCTCAGGGGAATTTAACTCATCCTCTTCGGTGCGTTTGTGTTTGCAGATGGATAGTCGACATGAACAGACAGACACACAAACACACACTTCATCCAGACACTTTCCCTAGGTAGAGGGATTAACTCTAATACCTGACCACAGTGAACCAGTCGGCTGTAATCTCCATCCCTGCCTCTCTGAATCGTAACAAGAACCAGCCACTCACAGGTGTAGTAGGCCGTCTGCACAGGAATAGAATGGGGTTTATTAATAGCAACGACAGCACAGGGAAATTGCCCCTATTGCATGGTTTTCTGCACAGAATGATGATGCTTTAAATATTGGTAGGCCAACAGTTGCGCACCTCAGTGAGACACCAACTGACAGGAAGGACTTCTGGAGAGTAAAGGTCAAAAACAGGCAGTTCACAGAGTCAATACGCCCCTGTGTGAATCAATAATACTGCCCTGAGAACACGTGGACACACAAAAAAGGTAATACAGGTGATAAAAACTACAGATAATAACACAGGCATAAAGAAAGAGATAGAATAGAGACAAGGATGAGAGAGTGAAAGATTGGCCACTCTTTCCTCTCTCATCCTCTCCTCCTCTCTCATAGGCCGGGCACGGGGAACTGAGGCGTACGCACATCCTGGGCTAAAATTAGATCTGCTGCAGCTGCAGGGCCAGACGTGTTGGGATGGGCCCGTGTTGCAACTCGGTACACATGTACACACACACACACACGGTTCCACCAATTAGACAGGTCGAGCTACTACACAAACCAGCACAGGTGAAAGCCAACAGCCTCCTGCCTACTTCCCCCCTGATCAAACATACAAATGGCTTTAATGTAAATGTTGTGTGTTCACATTTACATACAGGATGAACACATGCACAAACAAACATGCTGGCTTGATTAAGGCCCTCCAGAGTGCGCCACACTAACTTCACCTGCACATAATAGCACTGCCAACAAGGAGGAACAACTTGCCTTATATACGCAGGTTGCATTCGCTTCAATTGAAGCATTTAGTTTGTGATCTTATGCAGAATAAATTACAACTGTTTTGTGCACAATGTGCTATAAAAAGCGTCATAATAAGAATGCACGTGTATAGACTGCAAGTGCAACATTTGTAGCGTCTTTCAGTAACACACTTTCAATGTAAACCTTACCATTAGCTGCACCCTGAAACAGGCTAACCAACTCTGACAGCATCAGCAAAATGTTACACACATTAAAAGCCTCACAAAGGGATGGACATGCAAAACAAGAGGCATGACATGGAGGAGGATGTTTTAATGAATGCTTGGGCAGTCACAAGTTCACTGACAGTTCAGACCGCAGACACATGACCGCTAATTCTGCAGTATTTAACACAGCTGCTGACAGCGTGAGCACGGTGTATGTGTGTGTGGGGGGGGAAGCAGCTGAGCGTTTAACTTTACTCCAGAGAAACGGAGGAAAACGCTGCACTGCCATATAAGCCGCTCAGCCCTCCCGCTAACAATGGGCCACCTTGAGCTTTCGTGACATGCCAAGACCACTGCACACAGCCCACAGGCTCCGAGATCCAAAGCCAGCATGACCAAAGGATCAACAAGAGGAGGGGGAAAAAAACAGAGGAGAGTGGGTGCTAATACACCACGACCTCAGATGATGGAGGGAGGCTGCGAAACCTGCTGAATACCAAGAAAAATCAAAGCAGAGAGCTTGGCCTCTCGCTACTTCCTCCCCACCCCAGGGACTCATAATAGCTGTTAAATCAAATTGTTTCCTACAGTTTGAGAAGCAACAATAATGTGGCAGTTTTGGCTCCATTTTTCCCCCACTGCGGCAGACATACAGATATTAAACTAGCTGGACAATGGCAGAGTTCTGATAGCTGCTAAAGCCAAGCTAATACACATTAGGCATTGAGTTGTTGCCAGACTTTGGCTCGTCAATGAAACACTTAGTCACCAAAACAATATAATTCTGCAACGCAAGCTGTTCCCTCCAGGCATTTGACTGAGTTTTGACTGATCATATTTGTTCAGTAAGGTTGCATAATTTTAGAAACACACCCTCGCCCTTTTCCGCAAAGAAAGCCTCACCAAATGTAAGAAGACACATCTCTCACAGCTTCAAAGCCACCATTGTCCTTCTGTGTCTTCTCCATCATATCCCAAAACAAATAACTGGCAATAATGGAAAGGCTCCCGGAATCAACCGGGCTTTGGCACCTGTTCAACTTTAGACGGGCGCTGAGTCGTGACCAGCAAGCTGAGCAGGAGAGCAAGGAGAGTCGATCTACGGGGAGGTAAAGCCCAGCAGAGAGCTGTGGTGCTGAGAGGATGATGACCTATCTGCGCTAAAACAAACAGAACATACCGTCATAGTCATACACAGCACAACATTAAGGTGCCTGTCAGTCTCATGTAAATTGTGGGTAACAGTCTTAAGTAATAACATGAATAGATTGGACTCCTTCAAAATGCCTTATGCGATTTCTTAGTATATATGTATAAAAAATCATAAAATAACTAGCAAGAGGCTCTCATATAAACAAGTATATTTCTTCCACACAATCATTAGCTTGTTCATAGTGTGTAAAACATGTGTGATGTTCAACTACTGTAGCCATTTTGACCTCTGGGTCTCTGCTACAGAGTGACAGGGTGGGTCATTTGCAGGCTCTAGCTTCTCTGCTGCTTTTCTACAAATTAAATACTCTGTGGTTTGGTACCATTGGCCGGATACAGATCTAATCGATACATCACATAAATGTTATTCATCTGGTTTTTTATTTTGTATTACGTGTAAAAGATGCAGTTATATTTTTAGACAATATCACTTGTTGCTATTCGGAAAACGCAAGAAAAATGTGAGGTATCAACTTGGGCTACTAAAAACTGCCATAGATATTTGAATTAACAACTAATCAACTAATACTTGAAAAAGTAATCTAAAGATACCCAGACAAAGGTAGGAGTAAATTAGTTAGTGCCTTTGAAATGATAACTTATAATACATAAATTAAAAGCTATGTTAATTCTATGTGTATCCGACTAATGATTGCATATATAGATGGATCAGAATAGCCCTGTGATAGGCGCTGCCATCTTGCGATGATGACGTCATTTGGAGCCAGAGCTGTAGCCACTTCCACTAACCAAAACACACACTTAACTTATTGAGAAAAAACCCGGCAAAGCTCCCGCACATTGGAGTATTTAACAGCAGAACAGCTTCTTGTGTTGGTCTGAAGCAACTTCAATGACTGTAGTGATTGTGTTAGTTACGTCTCCTCTCGACGATCTACTCTGCTAATCCGGAACAGATCGGCTGCAGGAGCCGGATTTGTCAACAGAGCTGTCAATCATCCTTTTTACAGCATCAAATAACTAATTTAAAATAATCTTGTAGGAAAAAATGAGCACTTGGATGTAAATCAGCAGGATAATAACTAACTGTGACAGAAACCATGTTTAAAAAAAAAAAGTAGCCTATTTGGCGTGTATTTTGATTTTATAGTTTGACTCATGTCCCATCTGTTAACATGGAGGAGGCGGGCTTTATGACCAATACTGCAGCCAGTCAGCAGGGGGCGCTCGAAAATGTTTTGCCTTCACTTTTAGGGAGCTGGCACGTCTTCCATCTTTTTATACAGTCTATGTATCCCACAGATGAAACTTGGCTAAAATATTTGCTGAAAATCAGCTATTAACTATGTCCAGTAAAGAATGGTGGATTAAAGGTTAACCATTTCATCTGTAAGCACGGACTAGTGTTAATAATAAACTGCACTCTCTGAAATCAACTGCTCGTACTGTTCGGCAGAACAGTGACAACAAAGTCTTCCACCACTTCCATGGGAACCAGTTATCTCCCCCTCAGGGATAATACAGTTAATCTAACCTAATCAAAACATTCACACATGTCCAGCAAAGCCAACGATCCACTGATGCCAGCAGAGTGTAGCAGCACAGGCCACTTTTCATTTGTGAAACCACACGTAATCTTCGGTCACATGCCAACTACTGTCAAACCACATAAACAAAGACAAAGTTTGAGCTACAGCACAGTTCAAGAATGTGCCACAATGTGTTGTCTCCTTAGAGAGATTAGGGATACACTGGCAACAAGCACAGGTGGTCTTTCAGTAGCTTCCGTTTCAAGCTAACATGCTAATAATTTAATGTCTCTAGCTTCTAAAATATCAGGATTTGATGCTTTTCTTTTTTATATCATGCAACTGGTTTGTGTGGCCCAAAGCCATTTCAATGCAGGAAATATAACAGGCATTTTTCACTGTTTTCTATTGTATCGACTAAAAAATTATTTGTAGCCCAATTCACAGGTAATGTGACGAAGCATCAGCCCCCCTCCTGACATGCATTCCGCAGGACTGCCTGGATGGGAATACCATTAGCTCGGGCAATATATCCTGTGATTCCCAAATTGTGTTGCAATCAGTTGTGAGAGCATTGATTCATTTACAAACAAGAGAGTACAAACACATTATGCTGCTCCACCTCTTTGGAGTCCCCAGAGGAACAGTATGAACTCGTGTTTGGCTGACGGAGAGACAAGGCTCTGAGCAAGGAGGGGGGCCTGAGAGAGAGAGAGACATACTGTACATCATAGAGAAAGCCAACATGCAGACAGACCTCATACCTGGCAGTGCAGTGAGTCAGCAGCAACACAGCTCTCCCTGCATGCCAAGCACATATCCAGCTGATTGTCAAGATTGTCTGCTCCAAAGAAAGAGTCCACTGAAGAACATCAAGATGAGATTTTGATGCTGATAACCACAAACAACACCAAATACCACAGTCAGTTAAAGAAATGCTGGATAACCAATGTCTCCTGAGCACGACTGTGAGGTTTCTCATTTGCTGGCCTTGACAACAAACATGGCAATTCAGATTTTCTCATCTGGAAGAGGAGGACGAGCAGGGGGCTGGCTGCCTGTGTGATCCTCTGGCTCTGTGGGAGCGAGTACAGTGGAAAATAGTCCCCACTGCTAATCCATGGCAGGCTAATTACAGCTTTGATCCCTTAGGCGTGTGCATCAGCACAGGTGGGAGGGGACACACTCTGGGGCTCAATACAGTTACAGTTAGATTTGCTTTGGTTTAAAGCTGTCTCAATAAGCTCACATCTGCTGCAGATATGTGTCTAAAAACAACATTGACAGCACATGGCTCCATAAAGCACAGAGTTTGAGAAGTGAATTCAAAAACTCCATAAATAAAAAGATCTGATACATTTTAAGGCTCATGAAGGAACGTGGGCTGAGAAAGCTACCATTTATACCACCAAGGAATATAAAAAAAACTCACCTCCTGGAGACAGAGACACAGATTAAGTGGGTAAATGGAGTTCCTGTCTAAAATAGACCGCAGCTCTGATGATAGCCTAGTCCCAAAACACACGATGGCAGACAGAGCAAAGGAGGAGGAGAGAGGAGGATGAGCAGCAGCTGGCATGGAATTATCTGGATCTTTAGCTCTATATATTTGCCCATGACGCCATTATTTGAGGGGTAGTATACTTAACATGACCAATATCACTTCAAGCAGCTTTCACGTGACTTACTGAAGAAAAGATAAACTAGGCACACATAAACTGGCTTGGCACAGCAAAGAGGGATTATAATGATGTTGTCATTATGTTGCTGGTAACTCTGAGCAAGATTTAGTGTATATCACAGTATTGGGAGAAGACTGAGACCCTCTCCAGACAAAAGGTGCAGCTGTAGGCACTAGGCTTGAAAACAGCTAAAAAGATCAAATGTTTCTGGGTGAAACTGGATATGCACTGTGCACTGTGCACTCTTACCTTTGTTTACTATGGCAACTGTAAATAAACACGTCTTAGATATTTGTGAAACCCGACATTGCTAACCACATTAACCTGTGCAAACGTGTGCACATACATCTAAATGTAGTGGTCATGTAAATGAACATGGTGTGATGAGTAGCTACTAATCAGCAAGAAAACTAATGTAAAAAACAAAACAAAACAGTTTATTCTTCACCAACCTCTCAAGCCAATATGCGTTACTCAACAGAATCAGACCCAACCCATGTTATCTTTATTTACTTCGTGAAAGACGAATTAAATGAAAGTCAGAGTTGCTATTGGCAATTAAAAAGTTACAACTAATGCCTTAAAGAGTGCAAATTGACACTTCCGCTAATAATTTTCAGAATAAAACAATTTTTGAACATACAAGCTACTGCGTTAATGTGGATTTCAACCTTAAATGTCACAGAGGAAAGGGTGTAAATATATATTCCAGACCAAATGTGCAGAGGTTAACGTCAAGAAACAACCTATGTGCTGTTTAACCTTCCAGCTAGCTTAAATGTTGTCTGAATGGTTCTACGCAGCTGTTAGTTAACTGCTAACGAGCTAACGTCTGTTCTTACGTTGCCACGACAGCTTCAACCTGTACGTCAACGTTAGCTACCTTAGCTTGGCTTGCACGCCGTTAGCGTTCCTGCTCTAGTCAGCAGCTGTTGGACATCCTCATCCTTATTTATCACCAGTCGTGACCAGGCCGAAGCGGCTGACTGCCTGGCTCCAACGCTGGAGCATCTGCTCTGTGCCCGAGCTAAAGACAGTTAACACTTAAATCTGCACTGGCCCTCACCGCGGGTTTAACTTACATCAACACAACAGTGCTGATGATGTTCCAAGTCACCAGCAGCCCTTGGCTGCGACTACCTGGAAAATCCTGTGTGTTACAGCCATAAGGTAATGACAAACTCACCTTAACTGAAGCTGGTTATGGCAATGGCACGCGGTGACTGTGTCGGGGAAGTAGGGAGGTATTCACCCTGAGCGGTCACCCCGTTCGAGTATCTTTCCTCTAAATGGTCCCTCTCTCAGCGAGCTGCACCTCCGTATGATCTCCCCACACTGCAATGGTGCTCAACAGCGGGACCAGCGATTGGCCAGAGTGAGCGGAACTCGGTGCGCTTTGGTAAGCAGAAAGCACAGGCGACCTGCAGGGGGAGCAGCCGTGATGCCTTTAAAGGCTGTCGGAAAACTCAGAGTCATGCTTTGAGCGCACTTGTGCATTTACTCACAGTAAAGAAACTTTAACAACCTGATTTTACTGCATGACGGATTGAGTGTGAATCAAAAGTAGAGGAGCATCGCAAAGAAAAGAATATGAAATGAAAAATAGGAGATAGTACAAATAAAAAAGTATTAAAGTAAAAACATAAACATTATCTTAAGAGTCCCAAATTTGTAATGCCTATGTTTTATTGGTGATATGAACAACTCGCATTTCTTCATACAAATACTGTAGAAACAGTATGTTACATGATCACTCTCCCATGCGGCCAACAAAATTATAAACAAATAAACTTGTATACCATGCCAGAGAGAGTGTAAAGAAAGAAACTTGTTTTGCTAAATTTTTTTGAAATATTACTGGTGTTAATATTGTTGTATTTTAAGATATTATATTTATTGCTTTTCAGTAATGTTCCCTTTAAAATGGTTTATTATATGTAAGTAATGGCTTTCTAAATGGTTCAAAATTTCTCTATAGATCAGTAATAAGCCATTTATAATAATACATACCAGGCTGTGAAAAGTCCCACTGGCTAAATGGTGTTCATCCTATCGTTTTTGTTAAAATAGAGTTAAGGCTACATGATATGAATCCATACACAAATGTTGATGGGTTCCTCTCTCTCGAATACGCTATTTAATCTGCAGTTGTAAACCCCACATGTGATTAAGTCATTAACAAATTGTTTAAGTCCAATAGGTCGAAGTTTTAACAAATTGTCTAAGATGCTATCTGCCGCCACTGGTTTTGTGCCTTTAAGGGGGTTTTCTCTTATCAAAGCACTACCGCTTTTATACTTTCACTTTCTCTATTGCAGCTATTGTGCAGTTTTATTTAACCTAGAAGAATTTGCTTGTTATTACGTACCTATTTCGGAATCAATAGTGCATATCTATACATTTGTCAAGGGAGCAGTTCAGCGAGCTCGACGAAAAGGACTGTCGTGTGCATTTTTGCATAAAAAGGGTACTTCCCTAATCGCAGTTTTAGTTGTGCGTCATCTTTCCAACGTGTTTTTTTTTCATTCCACTTGTAAGAAGAAGTAAGAAGACGGAAGGTAGGTTAATTCATTAATCCTCTCAGTTACTGACACATTCATTGTCATATTTAGTTTATTTAGAACACGTTGTTGCTTTTGGTGAATCACCATTTAATTGCTTTCGCCTTTCCTCTACCAAAGTCCATGGCTGTTCCAGACCAACATCAGCTCCAGGTAATAAATAATATAGCAGAGGCTCTCAATAGCTGTGAACGCAGGAGGCTCTTGTACCTGTGTGGAAGTTTGGACACAGATCACACTGAGGCATGTGTGAAGGAGATGCTGTCGAAAGTGCTACGGCAGGAGAGAGGTCACCTGCTTCTGAAGGAGCTAATGGTGCGGCTGAGACGGTTTGATATCCTGAGGAAGGTGTGTAAAACCAGCAAGGATGAGATGGAGAGGACTCTGATGTACAGGCAGTGTCTGCCACGATTCAGGTAAGACATGTCTCGTATATTGTATTCATCAAAGTTGGCATACCTATGCCTCTCAAAGTAATAAGGGCTTTCTTTATTGTAGGGTATTGATGGCTAATATAAGTGAAGATATGGGCAATGATGATCTGGACAGTGTGAAGTTTTTATTAAGCAGCACATTGCCACGTGAGAAGTTGGAAAAAGCAATGGTAATGTTCGGTTTTGCTATTACTTGATGAATTTTTTAAGGGGAATTTGCAGTGTTGACTTTCACAGAAACCTAACTTCCCCATCTCTCTTTCTCTTCTGCAACAGAATTTCCTGGATGTGATCATGGAACTTGAGAAGCTGGACAAAGTTTCACCTGAAAGTGTCGACTTTGTAGAGGACTGTTTAATGAACATAAGCAGGGTGGACCTAGCGAAAAAAGTGATTACCTACAAGGCTACAGGTGAGATGGAGTTTTCTTGCACCTGTTGATACCTGAATGTTAAAAAATCCTCATGTGAGCGATGTAACATTTGTACTACATGTGAATACATTATCAGGACTAGAATTAAGCAGAATGTAAAAATGAAAATGAATGAATTACATTTTTAAGCATGTGAGTCATAACAGTGGGTTGACCATGATGTAAGACAGAACCACCCACATAACACACTGCCAGTAAGGTCGAAAAAAGGAAAGTTAATCATGCTTTACACAAAAACAGAATAGAAACCTAACATAAAAGCAACCTCTACTGCATCTTTTTATCAGTGAGAATGGCCAGCTGTGTTTTTTATTTCCCAGATTATGATGATAAGAATGATATGAAACAAAATTCATTTTATTTTCTGTTTCATTTAACTGTAAAGCATATCTTTAACATTTATACTTGACGTTATTTTACCTGATTTAAATTGTTTTAAACTCAGTATTTATTACAAGTTTTCAAAAATTCCTGTCATTATTTTTTTTAGTTTAAACATCAACAAACAAACTTGCTTTTTGTAACTTTAAAATGTAAGCTTTTCCAGTCTGCAATCTGCTTTGTCAAAGTCTCGTTACAAAGTACTTTAAGTGTTGCTTTTGTACCTTAGTGTATATTTACTTGTTGGCTGACTGCCGGAGTCAGCCCTACACATCTGTCTGTATGTGACTGACTGACTGACCGACTGACTGAGTGAGTGACGGTACTTTCAGAGCCATAGAGAGAGAGATACAACATTGCAATGGCGGATCATGGAGTATATTGGCCTCCACTGACGAGGCTCTGGATACTTTGTTCGGGGGAGTAGACGGGGCTGCTCGTCCGCTGCTCGTCCGCTGCCCTCACCTACATCCGCTGCTCACACCTGCTTTCAAACATATTGGCCTCATAAGGACAGTTCTTTTAACACATTGCCCACAAAAGTGCACATTGACCTGGTATGGTCAGCTACATACTAGGTTTTGACCTAGTTTTGTTTTTCTGTCTTTAACAGTTGCAACACATGGACATTTGCCTCAGCAGCAAAGGTGCAGACCTCCTGTGAGTATAAACAGTATGACAAGTTAACTATTATTAATTAACTTAGGACTTTTTTTAAATTAACTTTTTAAAAAACTTCTTCTCTTTAGCCTCCATTCACTGCTTCAAACAGTTCCCACACTCTTCAACAAGCAACACAAGGACAGTCCCTCCACAGTGGTAAGACAGGCTACATATGAGCAACTTCAAAGATATTTATATGTCAGATACACTGTAAATTAAAACTTATATTTGTCATGGGGCTTTATTGCTGACCTTTAAAACAGTTGGAAAGCCCCAGGCCACTCACTGTATTTCACTTTGATTCTTATATGATTGTATTACTCTTTGTCATCAGCACCAAAGAGCTTACCTGTGACTGTCTGCAGAGAGCAGAACTGTCAGGAGGTAAGGTGCCATTTTTCAGCATATTATATTTTTGAGTGTGTTTAACTACTTAAATGCACTAATTCTTTGCCTGTAACTTTGTATTACAGAGTGAACTCGACTGGTACAAATTTAACACCAATCCCAGAGGGGTTTGTGTCATCATAGACTGCGTGGGTAATGACGGAGGTGAGAGGAAATGTTCATATCTGTTCTAAGTAAACGCACCAATACCAGTTTAAAAAAGAAAGTCCTGCATTTAAAATCATAGTTAAGTAAAAGTAAAACAGTATAATCAGCAAAAGGTACTTAGAAAAAGTAAAAACATGTTTTGCAGAAAAAAGCAGTGGGGCTGGTTTAAACTACTTTATAGGAAGTTAGGTAGTTTCTACCAGTGGTTTCCAACCAAGGGGGAGGGGCCACCTTCTCACATCGATAGATAGATGTACTTTATTGATCCCAAACAGGAGAATTGGGGGTGTTACAGCAGCAAGTCATCAAAGCAAAAAACAGAGCACTGGGAAAAATATAAATACAAAGTAAATATAAATATACAGTAAGCATACCATAACACTACAAGATAGAAATATAAACATTATACCATTATAAATACATTGTACCATACTAAACTAAATATGTACATCTCAAGAAACTATATTATACGAGCTATACTATTCTAAATATGTACATCTATATAGTTTAGGATGTACATATGTATAAACTATACTAAATATGTACATCCTAAGCTGTACTATACTAAATATATGTACTCCTCAAGAAAGTATACTATTCTAAATATGTACATCCTCAATTCAATTCAAACAACTTCATTAATCCCTCCAGGGGCAATTGGTTTGGAGCAACTTATACACAAAAACCATAAGAAAACACGGCAACATACAGACAACAATAAACTATACTATAATAAATATGTACATCCTAAAGTAAACTTTATTAAATATGTACATCATAAAGTATACTATAGTACATATGTACATCCTAAAGGACACTATACTACATATGAAGGCTACATCCCAAAATGTACTATACTACATATGTACATCCTAAGTATAATATACTAAATATGTATATCTTAAAGTAAACTATACTAATATGTAAATACTAAACTATACTATAGTGCTAGTCACATGGTGAAGCTCAGGATTATTATATGATAAATTGGAGGTCAAGAAAGAAGAAACTACAAAACTACTTCTGCTACAAAAATTTGTACTGATGTTCATTTTTTCCTGTTGTGAAAAAATAGACATTTTTTAACTTGAAAAGTTCTATTAAGGAAAACATGTTATACGTTTGAAATATTAAATGAATATCTGGGTGTTAACAGTTGGTTGTACAAAAAAGCAATGAAAAGAAAGTTAGTAGCAGCCCTAGTCAAATAAGGGCTTTTCAAATGTCACTTTAGTCCCTATATCATGACAAAACTTAAATTCCGGTGTCATCTTTCCACCCCTCAGACATGTTGGAGCAGACATTCAAGGCTCTCCACTTCAACGTCTTTCTCCACAAGTGGCTGAGTGTGGGTGGCATCCTCTCTGCTCTCCGAGACACATTCAGACGTAGAGAGAACCTTCAAGGCGACGGCTTTGTCTGTTGCATCATTAGCCGGAGTACGACAAACCACCTCCTGGGTACAGACTTGAATGTTTCAGGTCTACAGTTGGACAGCATCAGGCGTCTTATCAATGCTGAGTCATGCCCCATGCTGGCTGGCAAGCCCAAACTCTTCTTCATCCAGGGGTACAGCGTCTCTGAGGATCAACCTGCTGCCAGGATGCAGCACCGGGATGAGGACCTGGAGACAGATGGGATGTCCAGATGTGATGTCATACCTACAGACGCAGATGTGTTCTGGAGTCACTGCTGGACAGATGAGGGTCAGCTGGTGCAGGGATACCACCGCTCTGTTTACCTGAAGGCTCTGACAGAGGCCCTACTGAAAGGTCAAAGGAGGTACAGATAATGCACCTTCTGTTTAGCATCTCACATTTTCTATACAAGCTATAGATTTTAAAAGCTGTAGACTAATCTATTGTTTGTCTTCCTCAGGAAAACACACATTGTTGATGTTCATACCGAAGTGAATGGGGCAATCTTTGAACACAACCAAAGGAATCCTGGAGCGAGATACAACTTTGACTTAAAACACACTCTACGGAAAGATCTTTACTTACAGTAGAACATTTATCTCCATTACTTTCTTTAAACTCTCATTACTGTCAGTAATGTATCTGTAATACATATAGTATAGTCCTTGCCAAAGAAGAACATTTGTTTAGTGTGTATACGGTGACACCTACTGGTTGTGCTAACTCAAAACAATTCTTTTTACAGAGTTCAATATTATGTGTCTTAAAGCTTAACTGGTTGTTTTAATATGTATTTATTTTATGCTTTGAAATGTTCTTTGAATTTTTTTTTGGAAGATTTATTGTCAAATTTTTGTTACAGACATACAAATGCACAAAATAAGCCCCTACTTCCAAAACCAAAAACAGGAAGTTGCTTCAAACACCACAGCCAATTAGAGCCTCCCATTAGAAACAAATGTAATTTCAAGCAATGCTAAAAAACGTCCAAAGTCCAAAAGTTGTATGAAGTAGAAGAAAACTCTGTATCTTTAAATTATATCCAACTTGCTTTGTATGTCATCGTATGTTAACATATTTTCAGTATTGAAGAATATATGTGAATAACTCTTTTCCGTCCTCTTACAGTGCAGCTAATATTATGCGCAGGTTATAGTTTTATATTTCTTTATTTAATATATCACCCTTATAGAAATGTGAAAGTAATTTGAGATGAAGAAAACACTAGATTTGATTTGTTCTATATATTTATTTCTTGTACTTACTTACTGTATTAATGCATTAATTCATTTTTATACTGATTTTGCTTTTCATTCTGATTTATCAATTTTCCTGGCTTTGTCTAGTAAATCATTCTTTAACTTGTTTTAGAAATGTGTAAATGAAAGTACTCATATTTAATATAATTACAGATATTTTTTATTCCGTACATAAGCACATTCTAGGCACCACTTTAATCTCTCTGCGGGCTGCTAGCATTTCATATACATTGAAGTGTAAGTATATGATAATAGTTTGAATTTCATTTCATTATGTTTGGCACTGGTCTTTCATTTCACACATGTCAACAATGCAGTAAAATATTTAAAATCAAAATATAGTGATCAATATGTGGGTCACATGATGTCTTTTCTGAACTTAATTTGAGTTCAGGAGGCTGGAACACATTTGTAAACCTCCCAGTGTCAAGTCATGACTGTACATGATCTGCTCACATTTCTCCTTTGGCCTCTGCAGCCCTCCTTCACTCCATCTTCACTTCTAAGTCCATATTACTGTAAGGGGTGTACAGCCAAACTGCTGCTGAATTATTGACAAATAACTGTTACGCTCATGCACCAAGGTGCACGTCACACAACCTTTTCTGCTCTTAAACACCTGATTTTAATTTCAAAACTAACTTTATACACTCATATACACATCAGACCTATTTCACTTTAACTTGCACTAATTGCTTCAAGACATTACATTTTTGCTCAATTTACCAACCACACTCTCACATTTCAACACTTTCATTTTAATACTGGTACTTCAGTATCACCCAGTGCTAACACTTAAACTTAATCTACATTAGGACTAACACATAAACTAGAACTTCAAGTTCTTTCAGCACTCCCCTCATAACTGTTATTTTTCATCTATTTGTATTTTCCCATTTTAAATGTTCTAAATGCAACACATCAGCAGAAAATACACTTACAATTTCTTGGATTCTTGGATTTGTTTTGAGAATTTTTAATACTATCTAGTATACTTTCCAGCAGTATTAGGATCGTTTTGTACTTATGGAGTGCAGTTATTCATTATTGGGTTATGTCCTTACAATGCAATACATTTTCAAACATAGCAGCGAGTAAATAAAGAATCACTAAGGCTACTGTTAAGTGCGACATCCACAATTAAAAACACCAAGTGCAAAAAAACGCCTAAAATGTGCAATAACACAGTAGTATCTCCCAAGTTACTGCATGCACTGTGGAGGCACGCAGCACTGTGATTGTGACAGTAGGAGGCAGCAAGAGGCAGCCAAGTTTTATGAGGAACATCAGGATACAGCGTGCAGCTACACTAGCACACACACAAACACAGGAGTAGGCCTCGTGAACGCGCACGGACGGGGCTGCTGTTGCTATGATGCAATGGCGACTGCGCCGTGGGAAGCGAGCGAGGAGTTGAATGAGTTCTCTCCACAGTTGAAGTGAGGCAGCCGCGGACAGTCAGGACGCCGTCAGTGCCCAGGGACAGACACGGAGACACTGGCAGGGGGGCCTGTCCTCACTACGCTACATGGAAACACACAGCCAGGTGTGTCTGCTAGCCTCACAGCTAACCATGTCATGACGGGTGGAGAGATTTCTCACACATCTGTACGACGCTGCAGCGACACCGGAGAAGCACCAACACCCTGTTTGCTCTCCCTATCCGAAACCAAGTGAGGTGGGGTTGTTGTTATTTCATTTCTGGTCGCGTTTTCCTCCTGCTGCGACTCAGTGGACCTATTTGTTCTCCGTACTGGACCACCATGGCTGAGAGAACCACCAGCGGGTTGCTAACGATGATGTTGGAGCCCACGCCGGCTGTCGCTATGACCCTGCCGGCGGAGGTCCGGGAGAAGCTGGCGGAGCTGGAGCTGGAGCTCTCTGAAGGTAAGTTGACAACAACATGCACACGAAACTACGGCACCATGTGGGAAAAGCAAGCTGTTTAATGTCTAGTGGGGTGCTTTAAACATTAAATTCTTTGACAGCTGTCAGAACCACCGCCCTTTATCTTGGCTTTGTGGCTCATGTTTGAAAACATGCCAGCCTCCCTGAAGTCCTTCTGCTACTAGTCATCCCCAAAACTGAACTTCTGCTGTAGTTCTGACCTCTTGACAGCTAACTACAGGGAACTGGTAACCTTAACTACACTGGTTAATGGGTTGCACTGTTGCGTTTCACTATAAATGTAGACTAGGTATTTATTTATTCCTGAAATATTAGAAACCACACGTTCAGTCAACAAACAAACCAGATGGCTATCTGCCTCAGCCTTAACAGCTGAGCCGACACACCCATGCTGCTGTCTAACCGGAGGATGTCTTCAGCTTTTTCAGTTTATTAAACAGGCAAATCAAGAACCAATACCATTCTCATCTTGTCTGACCAGAGGCTAGCATTATAATGGTTTCTAACTCTGAAGCGTGAAATTAAAAGGTCCTAAAGAAAGTTATAACCATGAAGTATATATATATATAAAGGCTGTCGGTATATATGAACAAATAAGGATCCCTTAGGAAAGTTTTTCCAAGGATTTTGCTAATAGTGCAGCAGATATGCACACTCTGTTGTGTGCATTAATGCTTGTTGGTGCACATCTGTCTAAGTTTAATTGCTCCTGGCTTGAGTCCACTGTTTCCCCGAATTAATATGTTTTGATATACTGTAGTACAAAAAAAAGCAGAGACGCTTTTATTCATAGTGACCAAGCATCTCCAGATCTATAAAAGGATTAGAACTTGAGTTCTGCAAACACAAGGCCATAAATAACATTTAATCTTTTTCCTTTTTGTCAGAATCACTTAATCGCTCAAGCCTACCTCTAAACCAGACTATATTTACAGCACTTACGGTCATAGTTGCTACATTTATTCATGTTAATGAAGGGATGTTTATGGGACATCAGTCCTGTTACTACCCTATAACCAACTATGACATCCCAGCATGTACCCGTACAAAGTTATTTACAATGAGACAGACATGTTCACTGTTCTATTTTTCCCCACTTCCTTATCATTTTTAGACATTTATGTAGCTGCTTGACCTCAAAGTATTTCAATATGTAAATAGACGCTCTTTTTTCCCTTCCTATTTGGTGTTAGAAGAACTTTGCTGTAACCAATCAACTGGACTCGTACAGAGTAAACAAAGCTGAGCTTATTCTCTTGTTGGTATTAAATCCTTAAATGCACAGTTACAGTGCGCTGTTAATAATGAGGGTGATAAAGAACGATACATTTGCTGCTTTTTTTTCCCACAAAGCTTTAGTTCTGTTATTTCAATGAGATCCTTTGTTAAAGTGTGATCCTCTATTTGAGCTGTTCTCACATGGTTTGGTAAAGTTATACTAATTAATGACCTACAAAAAGGCTGATTAGATTTCGAGTTTGACCCGGGGGTGTGACCATATTACTTGAAGTAACAATAGAAAACCAACTGATCCGTAGTTAAATGAAAGTCTTTCCTTTTCCTATGCTGACCGCCTGCAGTAGCACCACACCAGGGTGAGGGATAGACCAAAGGTGCACGCTTTGATAAGCACATTAACCGCCACCAAGGCCCCTAATGGGATAGCCATGTTTCCAGGAGCGGCCACCGAATTAATCTATATCTGTCCAGTTTCCTCTTCCTGCTCTCCACATGTCACATCCTGCCATGTTGGAGCCGTGATAGCAGTATCTCCCTTCTGCTTCTTTTCCAGCGTCTCTCTCTCCTTCACCATGCCTCCATATTACCTCCCTGATCAAAGAGGAGAATGTCATTGTTTCTTCTGTGGAGAGAAATCAACCTCTTTTTTTTTCCACTCTCAAATCCTATTCCTGTAAGCGGCTGTGAACTCTTCACCTCGTGACGTTGCCCTTCAGTTGCCTCCCCGTTGCATCCTGTCTCAGGATAGAATAGACGTCTGGTTTTATTGGAAGGAGATGAGAGCCTGACAATCCTGCAGGTTTTCTCTCTCCTTCTCCACGTGCTCTTCTCAGGGGGGGATTGAAAGTCAGGCATGTCTGCATCCCACTGAGGGATGCGTCTCCGTTTAATATGCGTGAGTGTGCACAAACACTGTATTATTCATGATGTTGAATAGATGTGTCATGTATGTTTTCTTAAGCAGTTTAGCAGCGGCAGTCATTGGAATAACATGAGACAAGGCAGCAGCTCAGCTCGATAATACTCCCGTGTCAGCATCTTGGGCCTGCTGATGGGACAACTAAACAATTTGTGCGCTCTTCTTGTGTTATATGAGACAGTGTTTCCTCAAGAGATGCACATATTTTCAATTTATCTTTTTATTTCTGACATAGCATGTGTCTCTACAGCTCAATAATTAGAGAAGGCTTTACTTTACAGCCTGTCTGGTGTTGCAGGATTACTAAATAATCTGAATACCTTCAATGAGTTAACCCTGGATTGGCTGTAAATGTGGAAAATGGACTAAGTGTAAGTTAAACTGCTTTTCAAGCTTTAAAGCCCCTGAAAAGTAGGCTTTAAATACATCAGATATTCCTAACTCAATAATCAACCATCAACGCGATTGTATTGTTCAATATTGCGATAAATCAACAAATGTTAAAGAGTAGCTATATCTCTTAGTTTCTGTGTCTATCTGCTGTACCTGTGTTTGCAACACATATTTCCTGAATCCAAAATGAGTCCAAAAAGTAAAAAAAAATTGACACCAATTATCGGAGGGTAGCTGACAGCTAGCTTTGGCTTCATTTGATTGCATCAGAATAGTATGAAAGCACTGCCTTTATAGGGCTCCATCCATCCATTATCTATACCGCTTATCCTGTTCAGGGTCATAGTGGGAGCCGGAGCCAATCCCAGCTGTCACTGGGCGAGAGGCGGGGTCCAATCTGGACTGGTCACCAGTAAATCACACGGCTGACACATAGAGACAGACCATTCACGCACCTGCCTATGGGCAATTTCAGAGTCACCAAGGAACTGGACGAGCATGTCTTTGGACTGTGGGAGGAAGCCGGAGTCCCAGGAGGGAACTCATGCATACACGAGAGCACGGGAAGAACATGCAAACGCCACACAGAAAGGCCGACAGGGACCTTCTTCCTGTGAGGCAACAGCATCCAATAGATAACATTTTTGTTTACTCAGTAAGAAGGCATTATCTTCTTAACACAGAATCATTTTCATATTCATTGTGTTAAATTCAAACTTTTGCGATTTGTTTATTGCGAATGGTAAATTTGCAATAACAATGAAACTGCAATTTATTGTGCAGCCATAGTGCATGGCTAGCATAGCTGATGCCTTATTATAAGTTTACGACCTGCAATGTTCTTTACTCTCACTCTATCCAGTGAAGGCAAAATATCTTCCAAAAGGTCCACATGTAAGACTCTGCTTCTCATAATAAGCGGCTGATTGAGAAAATGTGTGTTTAAGGCCTTTAATCAGCCCAGCTATGCTGCTAGCTCTGTAATCCTGCCACGTGAAACAGGTTGCTGTCTCTTTCCCCAACAATGCAGGCAGACTGAAATCCCCTCCTACCAAATTCTACACAACACAGTTATTGAAAAGGTCCTGTGGTATTTCTCAGCTGACCTGGATGCAGATGAGCGGTCAAAAAGATGGGGCGTAAAGGAGGGCAAGAAGACGGATGATCCCCATTATCTCCTGCAGGGAGGAAAGAGGGAGAGAGACGTGTCTGCTGAGTAATTCATAGACCCGCTCTATCATTCCCTGCTTCTCGTCCCTCCTCCTTTGTTTGCTCTTTAAACCCTCTGATTACAAAGTCATTTTTAGTCCAGTGCTGGTGTTTGCTGGGACTGCCAAACCCGTGGGTTGGTCATTGCGCTTGTTTTGCCTGCTCCAGTTTAGCAAACATCTCCAGGGAACATTTCAGGTTTCCGGTAGTTTAGGTGGTGCCTTGCTTGTTTGTGAGGTTTCAAGCAGGTTTGAGGTGTTTGAAGAAGATGCATCAGCTTAAATGTGGGATCTTTGCAAATTTTCTGCAAATGCATAATGAAAAAAAATCAGTTTAATGATAGGTCATTTATCATTTGTTCCTTCTCTTATCTATACTCTAGTATCACCTACTGCAATGACCTAATTTCCCCCATGAGATCATTAAAGTTACACCTTGTCTTATCACTTAGATAAGATGAAACTTTGCTCACTGTAAAAGGCAGAATGTTGTCAAGTGGAAATTGTAGTAATTAGATGCTGATGATTAAACTTTCACACCACGTCAACCCTTCTGATGGTGTTAATGGACCACTATAGCCCCTTTCCCACTGGTCAAAGAACCAGCTAACACCCGGCTTTTTTGCTTAATGGGAAAGTTTACAATGACCCGGGTCTACTGCAGAGTCATTTAAAGACCTAACCACCGTAACAACCATACTGGCCTTCATGCTGCTTACCAAAGAGTTTAATGTTCTTTGTCAAATTCAATCAATCAGTGAAATTGTATTTGTATAGCGCCAAATCATGACCAGTTATCTCAAGACACTTTACAAAAAGAGCAGGACTAGACTGTTATTCAGAGAGAGACCCACCATGCGTAGCTTTGTGCGTACTTGGGTTTACTAACCTTGTTTCTGGCACGCTTGTGACGTCAGACGGTGACGCAGCAGAAAAGAGGCCGAAAGGAGTATACTCCACTGGCAATGGGAAAAGAGACAATCGGGCATTTATTTGCAGGTCTTCCCGTGTCTGAAAAACCGGCGTCAACATGCTAATTTGAGTGGGAAAGGGGTATCAGTTTTCATATGGATTTAAAGTTCACATTGGGCTTAATTCCGGGCTAGGAAGCTCATTGTTATCAATTGTACTCTGACCTTATGATTCTGCAGCATTTGAACTCAATTTGGAGTGAGATAATTGTCACCCTTGCTTTATCCATCATTGTAGCCATACTTTAAAGGGGAGGTCTGATGCTAATTTCAAGGTTCATATTTCACTCTGTGATACCTGTGGAGTAGCTTAGCATAAGTTACAGTTTAAAAAAAAAAACAATTTTTCTCACACTGGTGCTCTGTGCAGGCCCTCATACAGCCCTCTGCCTGAAATGACTCAGTCAGCTCTGTCCCTTTAAGAAACCACGCCCCTACAGGCCCGCTTTCTTCTGATTGGCCAGCTCTCCAACGCCTCACAAAGTGCAGCGTGTAGAAAAAACTGTGTGAAACCTGGCGTTCACAGCAGGCTGCAGACTGAGCTGAGAAGCCTAGGGATTACTCCAACATACTTTTACCTACAGATTTGAAACTTCCAACATTGTAACATTAAATATATGTCTTAAAATGTGAAACAGCATGATACCCCCTCTTAAAACAGAAAGTTTGAGATTTTTCAGCTAGTTGATTTTCTCGTTGGTTTTGGTTTGCAGTAGAACCACAGTTCTGACCTAAGACCGCTATCCCTCAACCAAATATCTCCTGATCATTTGATCCTCACAAGTAAGCTGAGGCTAAAAGTAAAGTAGCCACAGAAATCTCTGCTGATCCTTGTTGGCTACAGCTTCTTTGTTATGCATGCAACACTATTTAGTTCTAATATCCCTTTAATTTCTACCTTTTTATAGCCCACTTCCCAAAATACATGAGCAGTTATGTTATATTTTCCCCGCATACCTAAAAAGCCTTAAAATATCTCTTTTAAGGTATAATTTTCCTGCCACAGAAGCACCGCACAATAACGTGCTATATTATATAGGCCTATTATACAATCAAGGTCATAGGCCTGCTAACTAGGTGGGCTAAGTTGGTAGCCTCAGTAGCGAGCAGTGTCATTAAACCTCTTTTTGGAAAGTTTACAGGAACCCCTGCTGAGCTGGCCTACAGACTTTTGTTAAGGACAGACCACTGAGTGCTTACTGATCCTGACTCATTCCTCTCTGTGGTCTCCGACTCCCACCACAGCCTCATGAAGAAACAGCGTCCACTGGGCTCACACGGAGAGAGTTCAGCCTATTGTTCAGTAGAAACAAACATTTGATGAATGTAAAATCCCATTGTACAGTAAGAGCTTTGAGAACACGTTGGATTTAGGGCAATTACAGAAGGGCCTGTGTACACGACTGCTGCTTAGCTCCGTAATAGGATCCAGAAGAGAAGAATGTTGAGCCTCGGAGCGAGCTAGCTGGCTGCTGGAGCTGCTGTAAAGTCCAGTCCGGAGATAAAGAGGCTGCTTTGCTGCGCCCCTGCCATAGTGGAGGATAGAACGTGGTGGAGGGTCATAAATATTTCAAGGGTGTGCCTCAGAGCAGAGTAGAGCTTCAGATTCTTGTGCTGCTCTCGTGTGCTTCAGCCTGTGTGTTCAGTCTGTGTGTGTTTTGTTGCTCGTGTCTCTGGGTGGAAGGTGCTTCTTCTGTACAAACCACAGAGCTGTGTTTCATTTCAGCCCAACAATGATCCAGTCATTGTCCCGGTGGTTCCACTACGTTTTGTTACCCAATACTGTAGGTCCCATCTGTTTGTTTTCTGTTCGGCAGTACTCGTCAACATCCTGTCTCCGTCTTTATAGGAGCCATGAAACTTTAATGGATTGCAGTGTGGGAATGTCACACGGAGAAATATCTCTTTTCTTTCTTTGTGTATTCAAGTGTGGATGAAACGGAGAAAAGAATGTGTCTAATTTTAGTAGCAGAAAATGTTTGCTTCCATATTTTTATTGGACAAGTGACTGTGAGGATTAGTTACAAAGCAATCAATCAATAATTGCCTACTTGGTTTTTGCTCTTATAAAACTCATTGTGAATTGAGCCCAAACGTTTTAATAGTGATTTTTAAGACTCCAATATTGTGAGGGCTTTGCTTTGAGGGCTTTTATTCTGAAAATATTATAAAGAAGATTGTTTTCCTGCATGTATTCCAACCTAATGACATTTCTTTCTCTCTCAGCTGTTCAACTGTGAAAAGTCACGACTCACTGGTGCTGTTACAGCAGTGTTTGTCACATATAAACATTGCTGCATTGCACAGTCGATGGCACAAATCACTGCACAGTCTGATCGCTCTGCCACTCTACTACAGTCCACAGCTGCTTACAGACAGCAAAGTGTGTGAGACAGAACAAAGTGCCACTTAATCAGTATCTTATACTTATCAGTGAAGCTTGATTGACACGTCATACATTTCATTAAACATTAAGTCAGCTCTGTACAATGAACATTTCCATCTTGTTTCTTGTAATACATTTTGATGTAACTTAAAAGTCTTTGTCTTTATATTAAGAGGTATCAGCAGATAAACTAGCCCCTACTTTATATCTTACATTAGGGGCTATAACTATGAACTATTTTGATAGTCGTCTAGTCATCGCTTATTGAAACGATTAAGCGACTAATCGGAAGGAGTTGCTTAATCGCTCTTATTTAGCTCTCCGCTTTTAAATTTAGTTGGAGGCTATTTTATGCATGTGCTAACTACCTTCTTCTTTATTCAAAAACAGTTAAAAGTCTTTTAATAAAACTTTGCTGCTGATTTGGCTTCTACTGATACATAAGATAAATAAAATGAGGAAGAAAAAGATGAGAAGGAGAGAAAAAGATTAAGTGTTTAAAACGAGGGACTGAAAATGTAACATGGCTGCGACTTTACTGGGAAGTTGAATGTCACAGTTGATGTTTTAAAGAGAGCTGCGTCAGGTTCTTCCTATAGCACTACAGTGTTATATGATTGTCAAAAACCAATACAACTCCTTCTTTAGACAGCTAAAGTTAGCTAGCTGAAAAGCTAATTATCGTATCTGGGCGAGTCTGCATCATCCACAAGTCCAAGTCTCTTCAAATGCTCGTGCATTACCGACATGCTCCTAATTGTGCTGCTTTACAACTCTTGCAGGCGATCCTTTTCTTTGCAGTGTTGAGGGTGAAAAGTTTTAGGATGCGACGGTGCCGCCATTTTGCTATGTTTGCTATGTCGCTTCCTGGTCGCTGTTTTGCATGCGCAACTCTTAGCAGAGATAGTGAGGATGCGAGATGGCTCACCCCTCAGCAACTTAGCTCCACTCATTGTTGCAACCCTAACTTATAAAGCCTATATCTTTGCATTTGTCTGTTGTCTTTAGTCTCCTGCAGACGACTTCCTTTAACCTTCTGATTCAGATGGCTGAATAGAACCAGGAAGTTTGTCATTTTCAAGCCCACCAGAGACCTGGACCTTTGCCCCTTTTAGAAAGACGATGCCAGCCTCCAACCAGGCCGCCATCCTGTCCATCCCGCCCCAGAAAATCCTCTCTGCGGTTGGTCGAAGCCTTCAGGAGCATTTTGCAGAGCTTGATAAAAAATCTCCTCAGGTTCGTTGCTCTTGGTGCATGTTGGTGGTGACAGTGCATGTGGCATTTGCAGCGAAGAGCCGGGCAAGTGCAGCGGGCACCGGCGCCGGCGATCTGCTGAGCAAACAAGCCGCATGCCCCACTTCAAGGACACATTACAGGATTCACCCTGCGCTGTGCAAGGCCTTCTTCTGCACAGCAGGGCTTATGTCCTGCCTCTACAGCTTTGTGGTGTTAATTGTTTGCTGTCCACTCGTCTACCTGTGTGTGTCCTCTGAACCCTCACCTTCCCTGCACCTATCTGGTGGAGACAAAGGCTTACCATGAGTGTAGGATAGCAGCTAAGGACCCCCGCACCCATCCAACTAACACAGTCACACGCATAAAGACTCCTCCTCAGATGGCTGAATTCACTCTTGCTGTGATTCATGTTCTTGCATAAGTAAAGTAACCATTTGTACTGCAGTGTTTTCAAGGTGCTGCAGGAATTACACGCAGAGAATAGAAAGGGGGTTGGTGGGTGCAGGGCTGAGGTCGCTGAGCTGTGCGGGGAGCTTTTATACTTTAGAAAGTCTTTCAGAGCCCAAGGTAGAAAAAAATCATGAATTGCGTTCGTTATATCTTTCAACTTCGAACATTTGATCCTAAATCTCTCTGTGACATTGCCTTGACTGTTTCAGTAAAGACAGCAGCTTCTTTTCAGCCGTGACACGCCGCAGCTTCTCTCATCCTCATCTTTAACGTTAATGTCATGTTTTTAATCAAGCTGTAATAAAAAGTGAGACTTCAGCGATGATCTTACAACTTGTCTAACCATCCATCTGCTCCTGCTGCTCTTTCTTCTCTTCATTAGCCTCTTATTCACAAGTGGGCTCATATTAATGGTTAAAAGCTGGCAGTGTTTTGTTGCAATAATTAATGATAATTAATTCCAGAGAGGTGTTGTAATGATGTACTGGTCAGTGCCGTAAACACCTATTAGCGTTTCTTGACCTTCTCTGGCTGGGATCTGGCAGAGGCCGGCCGGCACAGCATGTGGAGTTTATGAACTGAGCTCTATCTGCAGCTGGCCGACGAGCAGCCGTCAGTGAAAGTATGGAGGTATAAAGTAGATCCTCGCAACGCTGAAACGACTAATATGGAGTTGCTACTTTACTCAGAGTGCCAGTTTTCTTTGTTGCAAAGACGAGACGTTAAAGATAAGACCAAAGAGATGTCTGAGAAGACCATAAATAAGATTTGATTCTTCTTTCCATGTGTCGGTCTACTCAGGTGTGATGTGCACATCAAAGACAAACAGGCCCCTTTGTAGCAGCAGCAGCAGCAGGCTGCATTGTGAGTCTTCCTGGTGGAAAACAAACACACAGAAAATGTCTGGAATGTGCCGTGACCTATCAACTTCATCGCGAGGAGAGGGTTTTCCAAACCCCAACCACTGCTGGAGGGCAGAACTACACACAACAGGCCTCGCAGGTTGTCCCGCCTTTTAAAAGAACAAGGCCAAGTTCTCCCCCCACCGCTTTACCCCGCTCCCTTAGGTGTCCCAGAAGAGTACAGGAGGGAAGAGATAAAACACATCTGCGTGAGTTTTTTTTTTTTTATTGTGGGGCTTAATCCAGTTTTTTTTTTTTTTTTTTAGAATAAACTTTACCCAACCCACATACCGGAAAATGTGTTTTCAGCCTGTGTGCGCCAAGCAGGCGGACAGTTTGAGGTGAGCTCTGCTGCTGTCGCTCTGCAGAGACTTCCAGCAGTGTACCTGTACAGCCAGAAAGAGGAGAGGGAACGCGAAACAGGGCAAGTCAGGACTGAATTTAAAGCTCCCAAGGCATAACTGACAAGTCTGTTACAACATTTAACAATCACTAACTAATGCTTGTAAGACATGGGCTGTAAATCATCTGGATAAACAAACAACCATGCCTGTGTGCTTTTCTGATCAGCTCCTGGTGGTGCCTCTGGTGCATATACATTTAAAGCATCCTGGGTAAAAGGAGTACCTTGGGTTTATATAAACGTTCACTTCCAGCCAGGCTGAGTCAGTACCGTGTGAGTAGGAGATGAAGGTGCAAGTGAAGTGCCTAAAAATAAATAGAGAAACATGAACATGAATAGTAGCTTGTTGATGATATCTTATTTCTTTGCAATTTAAGCAATCATGTCCATTGGATGTGAGATTATTGTGAAATAACTGAAACAAAACACAATGACTCAAATTGTAATAGAGGTTTTATTACACCACCATGTTTAATGTTATTTTGAAGAAAAACAAACTGTCTAGAAAAGGCCTGTGCACATATTTCCATTGCATAAGGACTATGAATGCTTTTTTTTGGGACGCGTTTACTGTCACTTCTACTTCCAAATGCAGTGCTTTTAATGATCTGGCTTAAGAGTTTCCTTGTACACAACTTGCCTGATGGCCTGGCAGCTCATCTTCCGTAGTGGCTAATAGAAACTGGTCAAGACCCAAGTTACATAATTACTCATTAATGCATATAAGTATATAGTTAACCATCCATTCTTCCATTATCCATACTGTTCGGGGTCGCAAGGGTGCTGGAGCCTATCCCAGCTGTCATTGGGCGAGAGGCAGGATACACCCTGGAGCGATCACCAGTCAATCACAGGGCTCACACACAAGCCCTTTTTACACTGCGGTTGCTGCCACACTGTGTGTTTTTATGTAGCATTCTAGCATTGCAGAAGGAAAACGTGTGTGAGGTGTAAACAAACAGTGCGTGCTTCACATACGCACACATGCCGCTGTTCCGCCCTGCCGTTACTTAGACGCCGTTTCACCTCTGTGACGACCTCCGATGCCGGCTCAGAGGCGGACTTCGCCCAACCATTCCGCCTCTGTGCGTTTTACATAGAAGATGGAACGTAACAGAGGCGAAATAATCTTGAACTGGCGGTGTTTAAGGGGCTATAGAGACAGACCAAACGAGCATGTCTCTGGACTGTGAGAGGATGCTGGAGTACCCGGAGGGAACCCACGCATGCACGGGGAGAACATGCAAACTCCATACACAGAGGCCCCACACATCTGGGATAGGGTTCTAACTAGGAACCTTCTAGCTGTGAGGCGATAGAGCTAACCCTGTAGATAGTTATATAGATACTATTTCAAACTGTTTAAAACAATAGACAAAACCGTCCCAGTGCTGCTACACATACACAACAATCTTTAAGAAAGAGAGCATGTTCGATAAGTTGCATGTTGATGTTTCTCCACCTGACCTGGCGTCTGACCGACCTTAACTGTTTACCTTGTATTGTTTTTAGATTAAAGATAGCTACATGATATCTTTTTCTGCGAGTTCGACATACTTGTGGCCTTTTTATAGTCAGGTTGAACTTACTATCTAAGGGGACTGAATCCAATCTCCATTCCTGAGTAATGATGCATGAACATACTCTCTCTTACTGTATATGTTAAGAGTCAAAAGTAATCACTGTGTTGTTTTCTCTGGCTCTAACGCCAACACACCCGATGTTTCACTGATAAGGAGCTCGGAGAGGAGTGCGGTGTTGCGACTGTGCAGCTGAAGACCTCTTCTGAACCCAGCCTCTTCGCTTTAACTGCATTGAACTTAACTTTATTTAAAATGACCCCCTCACAATCTATAAACTGATCTGGGTACTGTGTAAGCCCAGTTTTGTCGCTTGTCAACACCACCCCAAGAGATTTTGAATAACCTTTTTACACAGCGTTCCTTGAGGAATCCCGGGCGCCCAGGGAGGAACAATGACTCTAAGCTGACCTGTAATCTAATAAAACACACACACACACATGCACACGTCACGTCTCAGCGCTCTTACTCACTGCATACTTGGCATAGAGGTCACAGGCCTCTGCAGTCTGCGGTCAATGCTCACGGCTGTGGTCTCGTAACGTGTGTGCCACTCGCCTCATGATGACAGTTGGAGCTCAGTTGTTGAATCTCCGAAGTCCGTCCTCCATTCCTCACAACCCCTCCCTGTCGATCCTTTTGTCTCCATCCAACAAACAATTTCCTTCCTCTTCTTGTGAAATAAACTTCCTCTGTTATTTTCTAATATTTGCAATAACCAGGGACGTCTTGAAGCCAAACATATGGTATTCAGTCTTGATTCTATTCTTTCTGTCGTTAGCAGATAGAAGCAGTCAGGTCTGAAATTCCTACAAGTGGCAGATAGCTGTTGGCAGGCCGAGTGTGTCATGGCCCTGATGACACACGCACATAAACACTTGAGTGCAAACTTCATCTTAAGGCTCACTACCGCAGCCTCCAATTCTCTGCGTAATTGGCAATTTTGTGGTGTGTGTGTGTGAGTGAGTAAGCCATATGACCTGAAAATGTGAAAGCTAACCCATGACGAGGTCGCTTCTTCCTTGTGTCCTCCTAGCTTTCTAATTTGATGAGACAAACTGCATTTAATATTACTGTTGTCATGGTAATCCAGGCCTATATTAAACCATTAGGACTGATAATCATAGTCTTTGGTTGACCAGAGAGAACGGAGAGTAGAAAGAGGCGGATACGTTTCTGCACAGCCGTCATCTATACACTCGAGTGTCAGGATATCATGTATTTTAAAACAGTATTGATTGTCAAACAAGCTCTTCGTTATTATTATTAGCCTACAAGCAAACATTTGTTTATTTACAGATATAGTACAGCTATGATAATAGTTTTTACAGGCGCTATGAATATAAATGCAGATCAAACTGTTCTGAGTGCATGAAAAAGTTGCATACATTTCTATTCTTTACACTATTAAATTTGGTTTGAGATATTGCAATATATTGCTTTGCACACTGTACAAAAAGTAACATAGGTATATTGTTACGTTGATTGTCACCTTTTAAGGGCCTGTGTCCACTAACAGTGTTTTATGCGCTGGCAGTACCTATTTTCTATACAAACCAATGCAGTTCAGCGTTTTCGGCGCTCAGCGTCCTAAGCGCAAAAACGCCCTCTGCGCCAGCTATTTTTGTCAGTGTTGTCTGTTGAAAATGGTTCAGCTTTTGGAACACCGCTGCTCGTCACTGTCACATCATCCTCACTGACCAATCAAAATCAAGAATGGGTGGGACTACCAATATCAACCTTGTCAACGACAATAGCGGATGAGAATCCATTCGTTTTTTCGAGGGTACAATTTCCAGGTGCTGCTGCTAATGCCAGGACATGATTCATTTCCATTGTTTATGTTTTCCTTGAATGAAAGCGAATGTTCATCAACAAAGCAGACAACTTTCATATCCTCACGCAACAGTAAGCACCAGTGAGAAGGGCTCTGAAATTCAGGCTGTGGACGCTGCCAGCGCAAAAAAAACGCTGTTAGTGGACACAAGCCCTTATGCTGCGTTCCAGACAACTGCGTTGCTCTGACTAGAAAAATTGCTATGGAACTCCATTCATTCCTACTTGCGAACTCGGAGCAGATTCATCTTCACAATTGAAAGTTGGAAATTTCTACAGGGAAGTTCTCGAGTTCCCGGTTTTCTGAAACTGAATCCTGACATGCCTGCTCTTCTCAATTTATGCACCTCTTACTGTAAAACTCTTTTGACTAATGAATTCCGCCAGATTATCGTAAAAGTTCTCATTATCCTATTTTTGCCTTTTCTGTACTTAAAAAAAGAGAAGTTAACTCTCATGTGTGGGAAATGTCTGCATGAATGTCTTATTGACCCATCCAAGCTATTAAAAATGTACTTAAAAAGTAAAACATCAGTGGGGGTGACCAGTCTGTTTCTATTTAAAGAGAAATTGCTTTTCAAGTCCACTCCAGACTCACAGCACGGCCTGGTTTTCTGAGGTTACACTCAGTGCTTCCAAGTCAAATCTATAAAGGGAGTTGTATTTACATGTCTGTGTCTGAAGGGTCAGCTGAAGGAGAAGAAAACAGGGAGGAAGAAAAGGAGGAGTGAGGAGGGCTGGATTAAAATTTCCCCGTACACAGAAACAGCTGGAGCATGTCAGACCTCGGGGAAATCAACATTTGCCAATTCATATTGTTGTTTTTTTAACCTGTTTGTACCAAACGAACGTGCTTTTGCCACATAGACCAAGACAGGGAACACAAGAGGCAATCGCAGGACGCTACGTCAAGGCTATCTTTTTCTGGATGACTTCCTCCTGATTATAGTTATCGTGATGCGGTAAATACCATGTTGAAACAAATGCTAAGAATTAAGGCTGTGTAGTCACAAACACTGAATCCTCATATTCACTTAGGGGAAATAGCCACAGTGTCTGCAGTAAATGTATCATGTGGTTTGCAATCAGTGTGTTTTTGTAGATGCATATTGATCAAGAATTGCAGAGTAGTAAAAATACCTTTTGGTCGTTTCTTGGTCGTTATGGAAACGTAGCACTGACACACCTTATTCTCTGAGGCAGACGACTGCACGTGCAGTTTTCTGGCTTTTAACAGCCGCTTTTATTCAATCTTGAAAGAGCTCTGCTAATAAAAGTCCGACATCTGCATATATTTCACGCATTTATATCTCACTTGTTCGAATGCATCACTTGCTGCCCCTTTGTCTTCTTCAGGAGTTGTGAGGATGAGGCCTCAGCAGGGTCGTCCTTCAGGCCTTGACCTCTGACCCGCTGTTACTGATGCTGCATGAGGATGAGGGCTGTATTCCCCGCAGGTCACAGAAGACGAATGATAGGGTAATGCAGAGCTTCAGTAGCGCTGCCATCAATCTGCCCCTTCTCTGCAGGGCAGAAGGAATCGGCCTCTGGCTGGAAAGCATGTGCCTCTGCCTGCCTGGATGAACATCTGAGACCCTCACTCTGCTCCGTTCTGTAGTTTTTTTTAACTTAGGCTTAGTTTGCATGTGTGTGTGTGTGAACATATATACACACATGTACTCCTCCTCCCCCCTTCCCTTGTGTCTAACACTGTTTGTTGAGTTAGGCTGCGGGTTTGGCCCCTTGCTTACGTGTGTGAGGATAAGTGCTAAAGCAGACCCTGCGCTCGCCGCCCTGTCTGTCTCTCTGAAAATGACCATTTATTCTTGTTCTGTTTTTTTCTTAAGGAGTGGTCGAGGATCTGGAGCTCCGAATGCCTTGCTCAGTGAAAACTGCTATTACAAGACTTAGCCGAGACAAGAGTTTGTTTTTGTCCTGGAATCGGCTGCTCTTGTTTTTGAAGTATCGGCTAACAAGTCAAACCCCACCCTTTGCAAACTAACACTCGCTCCATAAATAAGGGATAGCATGTCTGCTGAAATGGAGTGGTATTTGTTAATTGCATTGTAGAGATGGTTTCTTTCCGAACACAGAAGTTCATGCATTCCTTCAGGGAGTTTTGGAAACCTTTGGCAAGACCCTCGAGAACAGTTGTAATATCTGTGGTTTGACGTCTTTACTTCACCACTTGAATGTTGTTTACTGCAGTAGAACAGTTCGCACAGTGTCGGGCCGTCAGCCAGACTAAATTGTTACTTAATTGACTTTGAAATAGCCTATTTTTCTCGCATTGATTAAGGAACTTCTGCACAATAAGCTTCAGCCATAGCTTCCCCCCCGAGCAGTTTGAAAGTAATTCAAAGAATTCTTTGCAAATATTTAACTCAGGTCTGTTTGTGAGCAACTTCACATAATGAACTCCCAACGGGCCCGCTTGAAACTCTTTAATTTCCCTAGCGAGGCAGATGCTTCACCACATTAGCTAATAGAGGCCGATTAGCCTGCAGTGCAGTTGGCAGACAGTAATCAGCTGGCTAGTGTTACCGAGCGAGAGCCCCGTGAACAATATCTGCGCAGCTGACTCTCTCCGCCTTATCTACCGCATGTCCTGGAAGAACAGCGAGCAGCTCGGTCCGCGGGCTGCCTCACTCTGAATTCTGGGCGTATGTGGAATGCGGGGCTGAAAAAAAGGCCTGGGAGGGCTTTTTGAGACAATTCGAACAAGCATCTTATTCAGTTGTTTTCTCCCATGTAAGGGGAAGCAGCGAGAGCTGGCAGAGGACCTCAGGAGGCTGCAGAAACGGACCTCAGGCTGTTGTCTGGCAGATGTGAGCAAACAAGGCTGTTTGCTTGTGCGATATAACACACGTTATACATCATACATCAGCGGGAATCTTCACAGACAAAATGTAAATGCTCTCACCCGAGGGCTTTGCAGCGTGTTTGTCAGAAGGAAGGTGTTCGTACACTGTAGCTTCAGGACATGTCGCGTTTTCTCTCAGGCACATAACGGCATGTTTTTTTTGCAGCTGTTCATTCCTTTCCTTCTTCCCATCTCACTCACATTTTAAAGAGGCTAACCTCAGCTCACCTTAGGCTGGAAGCTACTATTTGTTTTCTGGGTTTATTTCTCCTCTGTCTGCCTGTCAGACTCCTTACTGAGACACTCAATCAGGACTCTGACCAGTGACAATAACGCTTGAGGTTTCAGCAGGGAGGATATCGATCGAGGAGTCAGAGGATTGAGGAGCAAAGCGAAAGGAGGGAACGGAGGGAAATGGGAGAAGAGAGCATGAAGCGTACATATGTGGAAGTAAATGATCGAGGGAAGATAACAAGAGATGTTGAGACGGATTTAACTTACAGAACAAAGGATGAGACGGTGAAGTAAGATGAATACATGCAGCAGGAAGTGATGTAAGGAACATACATGTGTCTTTCGTCTGAGACACTCCCCATCAGGACGTCTTCATGAATGCTGTGACTGGGGTGGAGGAGGGTCGCAACGATCCACACTGAAGTGACAAACTGGCAGCAGCAGAGAGGAGGACAGATTTAAAGTTGCAGCAGGATGATTGGCTGATTATGGTTGTGGCAAAATCTGGTTGGTTACATACTTAAAAGAGCAGACGCCCATGATCAGCTGATCAGAGATGCAGGAAGAGATAGAGAGCGATCTGAATGAATGAATGAATGAATGGATGATATTAAACAGTCTTCCTGCTTGAACTTATGCTGAGCTTCATTCGTCAACAATTGTTTCATTAATGTGATTTAGTGCATTGCATTGACTCACAGACAGACACTACCATCTGATTCATCTCTATTTATAGATTCATAGAAACGTAGAAGGGGACGTGGATTTTAGGGATGGTAAGTGTTCTGGTTTCCGTTTGTAGTACGCTTGTAGTCCGAGTAATATTGACCAATCACGAATCAGCAGGCGGCGGCGTATGCAGGGAAAACAGTCCGTGTGGAGAGCAAAAGTCCGCCTTAATGACATCCCGGCTCCCATCAGCGGCTATCTGACATATGCATGCTAACAGCTAATAGCTAACAATCTGCTCTGGATCTAAAATTCAACTGAGACAAATTCCCTTGACGAAAGCTGTTCAGCGTTCAGATTTCCCGACTTCCTCGAATGCATCAGAAATGATCGATCCAACTCCGTTCAACAAACAAGCATTTAAAAAGCAGTTTCCTTCTCCTCTTGAGGACAGACCTGACGAAGCTTCATTTTCACTTCTTACTAATCTGCATCATGATATTGAAATTTTGGCAAAGGCAAGACCCGTTACTTAAAGTAAACCACTAGAAAAACGTGTTCTTTTTCTGTAAACATGCAGCACATGGAAAAGGAAGTCTTGACTGGAAGTCGTTTATCGCTAACCGCTGGCTACACGCCCCGGCATTTTCACTTGGTATAGCCCAGAGTCTATATTGTCGTCAGACTATAGCCGATGGGATCCGAGATTGCCATCTGATTAAACAAGTTAACCCACTGAAACACTGCTGCTGCACCAAGAGGCTGGAAAATATAACTTACAGATTACAGTTATTACCTCTGCAGGTCGTAGGACAGCGATTAAGCTCGCAACTTCTTTGTAGCTGCTGAAAGTGACAACAAAACCATAAGAAAAAGTCTAAAATCAAACTTTCCAACTAATTAAATTTAGAAACCTTACCTGTACCGAACAGTAACTTACCTTTGAGTCGCTAACTTTGTGTTCAGTCAAAGAATTTGAATGGGATTAATTTGTTCTCAAGCCCTGAAGCTAGCTGAGATAAAGAGCTAACATAAAAAAAGAACGTTTCTTCAAGCCATGACACTATCCGACTGATCTGGTGTCTCACACTCATCATTACTGTACATTATGTATCACCGTACAGTAGATAGAGAGGTGTTTGTGTTACACATCAAGCCTTCAGGCCGTGACAGCTATCGGATAGGCCTGTCAATGTGTCTCTTTCAGCTCAGGTACATTACGTCGCCGTGAAAGGAGATGAGAAAGAAGCAGGAAATCACCTCCCTGTAAAATGATCGGGCTGTGAAAAATGTCTCTGCTGGGTGGTTGAATTACCTCAGCCAGCAGGTGTTTGAGATTAGTTTGCGCACAGATGAGAGGGTACAAGTAGGTCTTTGACGGTGACATCATTACTTCACAGTTTCTGGGTGTCAGTTATTTAAAAGTGTGAAACTTTAAAGGGTTTCTTGCAGCATTTTACGACTAATGAGCGTCAGCAAAGTCGGTGTAGATAATGTGTAGATGGCTGTACGGATGGATAGATGGACAATGATGTGGTGTTTTTCTCTTGCACGCTCCAGCTAACACGTGTATATGCAAGTTTGAGGCAAAATCATGTGCAAGCTGGGTCCCACAGCGCAGCACTCTTAGTCCCACAGCACATGTTGACCACTGACTGTAATGAGCCTCCTGGTCTCAGGGGACCTCCGATGCTCTGATTCTCTGTCCATTCAAGCCATTCGTGAGCTTCCTGCCTCACGTTAAGGCCTTCAGAGGAGGCTTTATCCCAGCTCGGGATGTGTGACCGAGCAGCCAAGCATCCCTGGAGCATTTCTCCTGTAAGAAGCTGTTCCCTCTTCCCCTGCTTACCCCCTACACGTGCGTGCGCTCAGTGGATGATGCTCAGCGTGTCCTGTGATTGCAGGTCGGAATGTGCACTGCGTTAACGTCTGCAAGCAAAGTCACGGGTCAGCAAGTGTCTCAGTCTGTCACCCCTCCCTCCCTCTGTATCGCTCCAGGAACTGGGCAGCCTGCCTGCAGAGAGGAGAGTTGAGGTTAGCACCGTCCTCCAAAGACTCGCAGCACTCCTGTCCTCATTGTCCTTCAATATGTAGCAAGGCCGTCTTTATTAGCCGATTAAATTACTCTTTTGTAATGATTGCTTTACTTTGTCGTTATCATTGAAGTGTCAAGCCAAGTTGAAGACATTAAAGGACGACTTCCACTGACTTTTTTCCCCCCCTTCCTGCTGTGGATCTCTTTGGATTCCTTACATCTACTTAGATGTAAGAATCCGTTCCTAGATGTTCATCACACTCACCAATGGTGACACTCCCCTTATGAATTGTTCAAGTTAGCTTAAAAAATAAGTCATGCCCTCAAGATTAGCGCAATAATGCCGTGACAATAAAGTCTGGATTTGTGAATTTTTGGGGTATTAACACTTTTATACCAATCAAGAGGTTTACCCATTTCGCAAGGATGTTTTTCACCGCTCTCCTCGAGGTATTTGGTTGAACGTTGAACTCTTGCTGCGACTAAATCTTTCATAGGACATATTCCATTTTTGGCCTCCTCGGGTGGTTGGTAGTGCAGTAAAGTCTTTTTTGGATGAGGAGTTTGCTCTGAGGTAACTGGAGTAAACAGTGTTATCAGGCAGACTGCAGGAGGAAGTGTCCGTCATCAGCTGAGCGATCAAACCTCGGCTCTCCGTCACGCGGGTATTTCCGACTACTGGATGTTGGAACGTGTTTCCTTCGGTGGAAGTCGGATATTAAAGAGGTCATGCACCGATGAGCGGGTGTACACACTTAAATTATTTAATCGCCCTTAGTGCAGGACTTTTATTTTGAAAAATCTTTCATTTAAATGAAGCTCTGCTTTCCTTATTGAATATATTGACCCCTGATGCCAAAGCAATGCAACAAACGAAACATAAAGTGAGTTTATCATTTACACCTTCACACTTCTAGCCTCTTGCACCCACTTGTTTCTTAACCTTTGAACTCTTGAGTCAACCTGCCAGCTTGGATTCATATCTCCCTTTGTGGCCGACTCGCCCTGTCCACATGCTAAGGTCATACGTGACACACACAAGAGCCCCGGGCCCTTTTATCCTCAGTCAGGGGCGGTCAGCTTCAAAGAGACTGAGGCCCGAGGTTCACCTTTTATGCCTCACCTACATAATTACACCTCAAAGCTGGAGTCCCCTCGTAGCCGTTGAACTAAAGGCCACTCGAGCCGCAGATGAGCCGTCACGGTGCCACTAAATTAACCAAAGGTCAGCGAGGTCACACCTGGCACGCAGCCTGGCCTCATGACATCAGTTCGGTGCATCAGTGTGTGCATGAGGCTAAAACAGAGGGAGAGAAGCTGCTCGGGATTAATGTTATTGAATTCTGGTGGAGGAGATTAATGGAACAGTGGTTTCATTAGGATCAAGAGCATGAAACCGTATTGCTGTATCCTCCACTTGAGAGCGCGAGAGAGGACTGCAGTGATTCTATTACAGCCTCTTACAGTCCTTCCCCTATATGTCTCCTACAGAGTCATAAAGCCTAGCCTAAACAAAAGACAGTTTCCATGTCCTCACTTCTGGCTCGAGGTGTTTCGGATGGATGTTGAACTTCTGAAAGACGAGACAAACCTACGAAACTCCCTTCAGGACACCGTGAAGGCAGACCCTAATTATTTTAAGGAGAGACGAGAAGACAGATGGAGATGAAGAAACACAAGAAGACACGCTCAGAGAAAGAAACAGGGTGAAAAAGACAAGAAATAGAGCCCAGTGTTCCTCCTCTATTGTGTGTACTTGGCAGACGTCCAGGCTGCCTTTACCCTGATGTCATCGAACATATCTCTGACCTCAGCTAGCATCTTGCCGACCAGAGTAGCACCAAACGATATGGCAACCAGATGACTATTTGCAAAATAATCCAATGACGTAGTGTTTTTTTTGTACTCCTATGTGTGGAACCTTTCTCACCATACATGGTCACAGAGAAGGATGTGTTGCCTAAAGACAATGAAAGCAGAAAAAAAACTCCGCGTGTGGTTTGTGACAGAGCCTCTGAGGTCAGGAATATGATTCACTCGTTCATCCTGAAGGAATGAATCCACAAAACATAGTTTGATGTATTTAGCAACTCAACCTTACAAGCAATGGAGTCGCAGCAAACAGTGTAACACCCAGTTAAGAAGTTACATGGAACAAAGGATTTCATTGGTTGCAGCCGGACAAACTTTACCGCTCATTCGGGGGAAAACAATCTCACCAAATTTAATGGCTGACCTGGAGCTTTCACATGATCGCCAGTTTGATAACAATAATAGAGTTTTAGATCTAGGGCCGTCACGGTAACCGCCAACCGCTGGGTGGACCAGGTGAATGTCATCACCGCTATTTTTTTTATATCATACACCCAGCTAGGTACGTCCCTTAAAATCTAAAGGGACGCAGTAAACTCTCTGTCCATGCGTCCCCGCGTTGCACCTCTTCTTTCGCATAGAGAGCGATACATTATGAACAACAAACACGTTTTAAAAATCACAGTTATCAGTAAAAGAAACTGTCATAGCACCGCTGTTTAAACCCGCTGCGCATCTAATCGGCACAGACGAGCCCGAGTGCAGTCTCACGACATGCTTGCTTAGCCGCTAAACCAACAACTAGCCAGTCATCGCGGATTTCATTTCAACAATTAAGGTTACGAACTTAGTAGTGGTTAATAACCTCGCGTTTCCACCGCTCATGCTGTGTTCACTCATGTCCATGAGGTTTTACCGCCTGGAGGACGCGCTGCAGTGCACCCGGCAGTGTGCTGGGGCGGCAGTTACAAGTGCAAGGGGACGTTAGTGTTTCACTGCGCTTAGCAACATTAAGTACCGTCACAGCCCTAGTTAGATCTTCAAATTAACTATTTTTCCTATGCACTTTTAAGACTTCTTCTCCATGTTGGTTTAAAGTCCATTCGATACCCTGGAAACAGCAGTTTGCAATCTCTATTTGCTGATGAGGATAATCTGATACGAGCTCCAACATGGCGACAAAATACAGCTTTTGTTAAGATTGTTTTCTTGTTTTCTTTTGTTTGTTGTTTGTTTTCAAGGTCAAGAATGAACTTTGAACCAGCTTCAGATTAGAATAAATGCTTGCATTTGCAGCTTCTACTCCCCCTCAGTTTATCATGCAGGTGCTTTTGAAAACACCAGCAGCACAGCTCAGTCTGTGTTTTTGTGATGTAAACACGAGTGCTTTCGGTGGCAGTTACTTGTTTTGTGTGTGTCTGGTTTGCACGTGTCTATTTTTACACCTGTCTTTTGTCTTCGTGTCTGCCTGTTTTGAGGAGAGGGCTGTCTGTGTGTGCTGTCTGAGCTGATAGCAGAGGTCTGGCCATGACTTGTGTCCCTTGTTTCCTGTTTGAGGCCTAAACACACACTCACATGCACGCTCACACCTACTTCACTCTCCTCTGCTGTGTCTCCTGTCTGTGTTTATCTAGTGTAGCCTTGCTCTCTTTCTTTACGCCACCCTCTTCTTTTTCATCTCCCGTCATCCGTCATGTGTCTCCTTTGCTTGCACCGTTTCATGGTTGATTTTAATGCGTAAGCTTCTCTGTCTATTCTCCTTCCGCCCTTTTACCCACCCTTCATTCTTCCTGCCTCCTGTCGTGCCGGCCCTTTAAGCTTTATTCAGGTCCAACTTCCTGTTGTAGTCGTTGAAAGCCGCTATAGTTATTTGTGCGTACAGCTGACCTGCAGTATTGCTACACATCCAGTCCATTGGTCCTTTTAAGGAAAGGATCCAAAGAGCTCGGGCTGCCTCGAGGAGATGTTCACTTGATGATTTATCGTAATTCCTCCTCCTCCTCTTCTATCTTATTTCTTGGGTTTCATTTTTCCAGCACATGACCGGAGTCGGCATTTGTTTATAGACTGCCGTGGAGTTGCCGTGCTGAAGATCCAGGCCCAGATAACTGCTAACAAGTCATCACTCAATAGGGATCTTTGTGGAGAAAGTAGGTCCCTTTCTTTGCTGTAATAACACACCTTATTAAACAACCCGCTGACTGGAGTTTGGAATAGTCAGATGAAATAATCAAGTCTGTCAGTTGAAGCTGCCAGACCGTGCCCTGAGTCAGAGAGCGCATGTTTACATTAGTAATCCCTGCAGCACAATGGATGTGTGTTATCCATGTCAGTCATCAGACCTGGACAGTGTGCTGCAGAGGAGATAATACCAGCTGAGTGGCAACAGCTCAGGCTTTAATGGGGATCTGCGAGGTAAGCTGCACGCTATGTAGGTTATGTCTTCATATCATGAGAATCTGGCTGGATTAGGAATTAGGATTACGCTGTTGTATGTCAAACTTCTGTCTGTACAGTGTGCACTCATGTCATGGTATTTATTCAGCATATGTGGTGCGTTGCCGTGTGCAAGGAAATGTATCTGCATTCGGATCTGCTGCGCAGCATCAGGGATGTTGTGTATGTCATGTATTTTAATTTCTTATCTTTTTGCCCACAGGCACACAGAGTAATGATGGTGGGATGTGTGTTGAAGGCCACGTAGGGGAGTGAGCATTGATTCGACAGCAGTTGGCTGCAAACTCACTCAGCTGGTTTTACTCTCAGCTAGGAGTGCAGACACGAGGAGGAAAAACACAGCCAGGTTCACAAAAGCAAACGCGACCCCCCGTTGATATCAGCAGACGGAGGGTGTGTGTAAGGTGGGGGCTTGTAAAAACGACAGCTCTGTCTGTATATGCGCACAAGAACACAGGCCAACAGATGTACGTGTGCTTATAGAAGAAAGGGGAAATGGTTTGTGAGTCATAGGTCTGCGTTAGGATCAGTGCAGGATGTGTTTTGGAAGGGAATCCCAGCATGAAACAAAGGATTAGGGCCTCTTATGTGTGTGTGTGTGTGTGTGTGTGTGTTTTAGTGACGGAGAGAATGGATATAGTGTGTTAAGTAGTATTAGTGTGCAGTTCTGTGCAGATGTGGCTGCGGGGGGCAAAGGGGGATTGTTCTGTAAGGTCATGAGTTGAAGATTTCAAAGGGGTCAAAATAAGGGGAAATTCAATGGTTTACCTTTTATTCAGTGTGGTTTTAATTATTGGTGTGTGTGCGTGTGTGTGTGTGTGGTCCTACAGCCTCTAAACCCCTCAGTGTTCCCTTTGTAGCGTGCATGCTTCTTTGTCTGCCTGCCGTATTAAGGTGCCGCCCTGTAAATAGCATGTGCAAGCAGCCATGTGGGTTTACCTGTGTGTACATGCGTCTTAACTGGTTTGTTTACATTTCCCACAGTGCGTTCAGTGTGCAAGCGTGCACGTCGTCATAGGGGATAGAGATTTGTGAGGGCGTTATGTGCAGTGTGTGTGTGTGTGTGTGAGAGAAAGAGAGAGAGGGACGTAGCCAGCAGGGCAGGTGTAAGGTGGAGTGACAGGTGGCAGCTGGGAAATGGGAGGATTTCCTCTTTTTAGCAACGGCTGATTAACTCCTGCTCCCTGCACCGTCCAGTCAGAGTGACAAGAGGTTTCCAACCAGGGATGCACACTTACATTCTTCTTCTGTGGTTTTTCAGACACACAAGCTTTCGATTAATTTAATTTTAACCGTATGAAATAGAAAAATTAGGTTAAATTAAGGTAAGATATTTGAAAAGACGTAACTAGATTGATTTTTGGACAGCAGATGTATTCAGAACTTTCTGACTACTGTTTCTCAATGTTTAGACTCAGAGGTGAGAAACAGGAAGAGAGACAATGACAGAGAGAAGGAAACAGGGCCTAATGGAGGGTTAAAATGAGCTTTTAAGGAGAGACAAGGAGGGAGGAGAAGCAGTGCAGTTGTTTGTTTTCCACGTCAGTCCTGTCAGAGGGGATCGCCCCCCGTGGGAAAAGACTCCCATATCATCAAAGAGCAGACCGATACTGTAAAACCACCACGCTGTCTCTTGTGTTAGTCACATTTTTAAACTCATTCTGATCCTAATCTGTCGTCATGTGTTTGTGTGTGCTGCTGCAGGAATCAGTTAGTCGGATCTGATTCAGTTACAGATCAATATCATCTCCTGGTGCCCCATTGTGTATCACAAAAAGCTCTCCTATTTTTCTATTCATCTCTCCGTGATGCGTGGTGTTCCCCCGGCGGCACACACACATGCTCCCTCCCTTTCTTCTCCTCGTGTGTTGACCCCGAGTCAATCAGGGTCTCTTGACCTTCCGTCACCCCGTCAGATTAGTTGCCATAATTATCACACTCCATTAAACTTCCATGAACAGCTGAGATGGCCAAGAAGTGAGGGGCCCAGCTGTCTCCTCTGCTGTCTAATCTGCAGATCCTCATCATCCTTGTGTGTGCCCCCGGTCACAACACACACACACACACACATATAGACAGGCAAACATGCACAGGATCATCTCCCCTCGTTGACACACTCTTGGCCTACAATACTTCACCTTGGTACACATGCTCACTCAAGTGGACAAAATGGGGATTAAAGTGGTCAAAGTGATTTCAGCACTTTGTTCTGGTTTCTGTTCGGTTAGCTGAGGCCGGTGACATTTAAATGTGACATTTAGCTCTAAACTGAATTTGTATAGGAAAAGTCCGGATGTAAAAGAGACATTGATGCTTGTTTAATAAAATCATCGCAGGAACAAAAGCTGAATCATGGCGATATTTTATTTGCCATGCTAGCTGCTCAGCTCAGGGGTGGTGACTTCCTCGAATGCATCAGATCGATCCAACCTCTGTTCAACAAACAGACCTGACAAAGCTTGAATTTTTACTTCTTAAAAATCTGCATCATGATGTTGAAATTTCACTAAAGGTAAGACCCGTTAATTAAAGTAAATCATAAGAAAACGGTTTCTCTTTCTGTAACAAAGCAGTGCGCGGAAAAGGAAGTCTTGACAGGAAGTCGTTTGTTGCTTACCGCCCGGCACGTTCAGCGATGTCCCCAGAGGCTATATCGTCTCACACTATAGCCAATGGGATCCGAGATTGGTTGGATTCCAATAAAATTTGGTAAAGCCATTCATGTTCACCTCAGGAAGACTTTTAATTACTTTGATGATGCCTTAACTTTAAGCTCTAGCTCTATAACCATGTCAAAATAAAATATAGTACACTTATATAATGACAAATACTTATAACATTTCAATCAGCCCTAGCTGTACTTTGTGTTTCAGCAAAGTTAGCATGCTAACCAAACAAATAAGAAGGTGAACATGCTTGATTTTGTGTTAGCATTTTGCTCATAGCACCACTCTGCCTAGTCCAGCAGCAGAGTGTTGATGTGGAACTCACTAAAGGTTAGGGGGAGATTATTTCAGTGAGAGGAAAATCTGCAGTCTATTGATTATTTCAGCAAAACAGTTTTTTCCCAGGGCTGCAGCTTTAGACCGACTGGAAACAGACAGAAAAACACTCTTTGGTTTAAAAATTTCAAACTTCTTTTTTGCATCCTCAGTCATCCCCATTGGCACGCAGAGATGTGACAAATCTCCAAACTCACAGTGACATCAGACGGCACAACACAACACTGCAGCTCCCTCTTCACTGCCTCCTACTTCCTCTTTTTTCACTCCTCGGAGAATGTACCTTGCAGACAAACACACACCCTCCTGCCCCGCTCTGCCGGCCTTGTGAAACAAGGGTCTGATTGGATGATGCGCGTCTGTCGTTACTCTGCTCTGCTTAAATCAATCTTTCCGACAGCTGCTCACGTGTCTCCCTGCTCCTGCTCGCTGTCCTGTCATCTCTCTGCTTCTCCCTCCTCGGACCTGTCTGTCCAGTGGAACTAGTTTCTCTGGGTGTTGGTGGAAGCATGTTGACCTTTCTCTTCCATTTAAAAAAAACGTGACTGTAGAGATTGTGTCATAAAAAATAAATGCAAATTGAAACGTGACTTATCCACGAGTTCTTGGTTGCACATTATGCAAATGATTGCAGAGTGAACTAAAGTGAAAGTAGGTCATAACAGAGGAGAGGAAAAATTAAACAAAAATACCACAACTAGGCTAACTGGAGCAGTCAAACAATAATAAAATACGTGTGCATGTAAGCATATTGTCAATAAAGGTGGGATTATTTGTCTTGCAGCCTTTTGGCTCTCACTTTGCTGATTGTTGACAGATTTACAGGCCGACAAAGACGCGTGTTTAAGTGTGAAATTACACTGGCATCGAACCCGCTCTTTAGAAAACAAACAGCAGATTCCAGAGTCTGAGCTCAGTTGAGTGTTTTCTATTTAAAACATGCTTTAAATAGGATGTGAGAAGGAAATGTGCGGACTGCTAAGCGATATCTGCTGGTAACCTCATTTACCCTCAAAGAGGAGAGGAGTAGGTTCCTTCTTGATACTGTATCTCCAATAACGCTGAAAGATCTGCGTCCAACTCTTTCTGATAAAGCCTGGTGATAAATTCCCACTTTTCTTGGCTATCAGCCATGCTGGGTAGATTAAGCCGAGGATGGATGGGATATTTAAGCCAGAAAAAAAAAAAAGAGGTGCACATTTCCAGGGGGTATTGTGTAGGCGTGAATCAATAAAGAGCAGTAAATAGAGTTGGCTGACATGACATATGCTGGAGCTGAGGGGCTGCCATTGCTGATTTATTCCGTCCCCTGATGGGTCGTGAATGTGATCAGTTAATCAGCAAGGATCAGGTGTCTAATCAGATGAGCTTTAATGTTCGACATGCGGCCGCCTGACTGCGCGCTGGCATCGCCCCCATCTGTGCATCTACTCGATCACGTTATCTTTACGTTCAAACCGCAGCCCTACACGCTTTCTGTTTGTGCGTCCGAGTGCAGAGCCTCCACCAGGAGCTCCTTCCTGGTTACTTGCAAACACAGCATGTGTTGTCCCGGACTCTCAGATCCACATACACACACATTCATTCCTCCCCTCGCTGTGCTCGAGACCAACAGGAAGGAGAGAGGAAACAAAGAGCCCACTTCCTGTGCGTACAGCCAGCATGCTACACAATGGAACAGGAAGTGCCTGGCAACTGTAAGAGAGGCCTATGGAGTGTGAAGGGAAGATAAAGTGGTCTCTCCATCCCCCTCTCATGTCTGTCATTTTCCATCAGCCTCTCTGTAAGGGCTCGACCTTCTTCTGTGTTTATTTTCCCTTCATGTCCTTCTCCAAAGGATAAAACACTTCCTGTTTCTCCTCTTGTCAGATTTCTTCTGTTACCAACAGCTGATGTCTAACTTTCTGTCCTTTTCTGGGTGAATACGTTTGGTCTAGTCTCTGTTGATTGGGTCTCATTCTTTCGGTGAACAATCAATCTTTTTCAGTGCTTTCACGCCCAATGTGAGACGTGCTGCTGTCACCATGGTGAACTCCGCTTAGGACGGGCAATCTTGGACAGCAGGGGACTCTGGACTCCGCAGATGCTGAAAGCCTCGCTTTAAATCACCAGTGCTGGCCTGGCTGAATCAGACTCGCATGCTGTCAAAGCCTGAAAAGCGAAGAAAAAGCCGTCGTAATGCAGACATTGAATGGCAGTAAAGACAGAAAGTTGTTTAGGTTTTTGCAACGGTGTCAATTCCTGCCCGTGCTCCCATATTTTTTTTTTTCACAACTATGGCGGCTAGAAGAGATCCACAACATGCTTCCACCCTATCATGATTCATCACCTTTCCTCCCCTCAAAACGTCCACTATTTTTACGATTGCAGGCTCCAACCCTCCCCTGGCGTTACTCTGGGGAGGCAGGTCTTTGCTCTGCTCACTTCAAAGTACATCCCCCCTCCTTTTCCCCCCCTACATACTCAATCCCTCTCTTCCTTTATTTGTATTCTCTCTCTTCTCTCCATTGTTCAATCGATATCTTTTCCCCCTTCTTTACCGTCCTTTGCACCTCTTCCCTTTCCTGCTCCCTCTTCACCCTCCGTCTCTCTTTAAGCGAATCCCACCAACTCAAACACATCAAAGGCATGTTGTCATTTACACTGGCGGGTTTCAAGCCAAGGCCAGGTACCCTCAGGAGAGGATTGTGGAAACACACTTCTGAAGAGTGTGTGGAAAAAGTAAAGGCCTATAAAAGGAGTTATGTCATTCATGGTGAAATGTATACCAGGCATTTTTTTGTGAGTAAGAGGATGGAGAACTAACAACAAGGCTATAATTTAGAATGACTTTTTTCTCTTTCTTAGTTTCCGTCTTCACAACTATTTTTAGAGGAGCTTCCTATTTTCCAGGAAACGCCATAAATCCAGTCGTCAGAGTGCCAAACACACACGGCAGGCAGCACTGAGAGGCACTGTATGGCATCTATTTTAATAGCTGCAGAACTTTGTACCACATAATATCTCCCTTCAGATGGGATTGTGCAGCAGGCCTGACTGCGGGTCTCGACAATGACATGCCTCTATTATTAAATTTCCTGTTCTGCTGCTCTGTCATGCTTTCCGTGAGAGAGTGCAAGCGACAGTTAGGAAGTCGAAAAATGGCCTGCTTTGCATATTTGATCTTTTGAATTTGGGTCCTTCAAAATAAACCGCAAGAAAAGTCTGACAAAAGTTCTTTTGTTGTAGTTGCATACTGATAAATGGGAGCGAGTTCTTTTGTCCAGTTGTTTGTAGAGGGATGAGTTGTTGTCTCCTGTCAGATCAGGACTGCACTCTGCACTATAAGGGTACGTGGCCCACGATAAAGATAATATCACGATACATCAATAAATCGCGATATCTGAGTAACTTCTTCTTTGGCCAATTAATTTCCGTTTACGCTACCCACATTCATGTCATAAGCGCCACCGCAAGGAGTCATGAAGTAGTGAAACGGTGAGTCAGGACGACAATGAATTCCCTGACCTCTACTCTGCACCCACATAAATATACGTAATGCACATTAGAACGCATGCACCCCACTCTTACACATTTATCTCTGTCCTTCAGTCAGAGGGTCGCAGGTAAAAGTCCCGTGTGCTGCGCAGATTAGTTCAGCCCTAAAGTGAGCTGTGCATTAGCATTGTAAATCCCTGTGAGGTTAGGTCACACGCTCGCATCACTCTTCTCAAAGGTACAGCGAAGAACAGACATCTGCCGCTCAGCCTGGCGTCCCTCCGTACCTCCCTCCCCAAACCTCCCTGTCTGCAATGGCCCCACATCTGCATTCTCAGCATTGCGCATAAAGGGGACAAGGCTCATTTATAGGGAAGTGCTTAACTGCGTTTGGGATCAGTAGCTGCTCTTTGTGTTCAGAGGTGTACTTTACAATCAGTGCTGGGCTCACACTGTCACACAATTAGAATAGGATACTGGTATCTTTCAAATACTGTAACATTTCTGACTCCTGTTTTTAGTCTTTTTATCCATTTTTGGAGGATATTACAACAAAAACATGTCATATTTTTTCCATTGTTTTATCAACATTGCAGTTTTTATTGTGCATTATCACTATACAGACACATGCATGACAAAATAATCCACATAACATTTCTATATGTTCTAATATAGTAGAAAAATTGAGATGCTTGTGCAGCTTTAATGGTGGTATCTGCTCTAAGCCTGCAGCAGATTGCCAACAGATTAACAGATTATATCTCTTAAAATAATAGAGATCATCCTTTCAGCACTCATAGTGCGGCGCAGATGTAAACACGCTGGTGTAAACATAAACCCACATAGAAAGATGATGGATGCCGCTCGCCTGTGCGGGTCAAGAGCCCGATACTTTGTGTGAGAGTAGCTCTTCGCTGGTGCTGCTGAAGTAAACTGATTGCTTTTTTGTTTAATAGCTTGGCCTTTGTTGAAGAGAGCTGATCACACAGAGCTCAGCCTCATTAAGAGCACACTCATTAGACACACAAACACGGTGATAGATAAGCACAGGCTGCTGCTTCTCATGCGTACAGAGACACTCTGAGGACAGGGTTTGTTTTAATCTGGGAATATCTATATATGACAGCATCAGGATGCGTCTACAAGCTGCAGGGGGGGACAAATACAGCATGTCTCACACGCTCATCACGCAGCATAGAGGTGCCCCGGGCCGTAGAGGAATTATGCTGTTAATAGTGCTGTAATGGAGTTTTATCTGTGAGAGGTTTCATGCCTGCACTCCGGTAATTACGTTTTTTTTATCATGCAAGTGACTGGACGGTCTTAAAAACAACACACAAACTTTAACCCCCCAAAAAACAGAGGGAGCTATAACTAGGAAAGGAAGAAAGGAGGATTAGGAGGCTGGATATGATGAAGGACAAAAGAGCTGCAGAGAAGTTATGGTGTGTGAACCCTCCGGCTACACATCGCTCTAGCACCCTCTGTTGGACGCATAAGATAAAAGCCCACCACTCTTTCACTGTCAGCGTGCCCTCCGCTGCGGCTGGTGCAGATGCTATCATGTAACACGATAAGCCTGTTTGACAGGAGGAGCTCTATTCCCACTGTTATCCAGCCGGGTGGAATATCAGTTTATCACAGCAAAAATGAACGCGTCACATCGGTGGGGGTCTGATTGTAAGCTCAGGGGTAGTGGACGCCCTCTTTTGTGAATATGTTGTATGTATATTTGCGTGTGTGTGGGAGCAGTTGTGGTTGGTGTGCTAGTGAGTAATGGACTCATTAGAACAGGAGCTCTGCACATGTGCTCCAGCTGGCCTGTCTCCTCATACCACCTCTGCTTCATTATTGTAGTAACCGCTGTGTGTGTGTGTGTGATAGGTGTGATATCATGTGAGTGGGCATGAGTCTGTATGTATGTAGATGATGCATTTGATGTACGTGTGTGTGTGTGTCTTTGATGTAAATGTTTAATTGGATTTATCGCAGCAGAAGTCTAGAAATGTGTGTGTGTGTTGTGTTGAGGGGGTGGATCTCAGTTTAGACTAACTTTAATGAGCTCTTTTTCTTTGTCTCACTCACACACACACTCAAACTCGCTCACACACTTTCTTTATCGTCTAAGTTAGTCCAAGTAACAATCTGTCTAAAACTCACCACAAACTCCTACACATCTTCTCACAGTGTATGTACAACAATTTTCTGTTCTTCCCCTCCTCTAATAAATATCTTGTCTGAGGGCAACCAGATGTTCCAGCCAGCCCGGGTCTCGTTAACAAGGGCCGGGGCTGCGTTGAGCCGTGGTGTTAAAATTTAAAAGGCTTAAGCCCGGACCTTGAGAGCGCTATCACTGCTCCATGTAATTGCTTGGGTACAGCGAGAGGAGCACAGTTCAGACGGATATGTGACGGAGACAGTGAAAGTGCCACATTGCTGAATTATAGATGAGCAATCACGTGAATACACAAGTGTGTAAGTATGTGCACGCGCTCACACAAACACATCTCACTATGGGAGCATATGAGTTGAGAAAAGATTCAAAAGGTTATCGGCTTTATTTGCTGCCATCTCTTTACATTTGCGTATGATCTGTGGAGGAAGGTCACCACTGCATTGATGGTGTATGCTCTTTACAATTAAGTAGAGCCAGAGGAAAAGAACAGCAGAAAGAAAGCAGTGGAAAGAGTGAAATGTGTAGGAGGCAACTAAACAGAGGAAGACAAAAAATAAAACGTGTTTGATAAGGTGTTGCTTTGCTGTAAAGTGATGGGAGCCAAATGTGTTGGAACTGTGTGTTTGTGGAGCAGAGATGGAGGCAAATGGAAAGAAGGGGAACAGATGGCGTTCGAGAGGAGGTGAGGCTTGTGGTCATTCTGTCCAGAGCCTGGTGAGATCGGCCTGTTGTACCGTTTGTCAGAAAGAGAGAGATGTGTGGTGAACCAGTGGGTGACGTTTAAAGTTTGCTGTCTGTAATCCATATGACTGAGTAAAAAACATTGTACCCCCAATAGTGCTGAAATGATTAGTTGAGTCATCATTAAAGTCTAAGCAGTTGCTGGTTCTAGCTGGTTTAATGTAAGGTTTTATTTGTGTTAAATGTTATACCCTTTGAAATTTGGGGCTTTAGGGAGTTACTGTGAAATTTGGTGTATGAGATGCACTTTTAATAATTGTATTTTCCCGTCTAAAGAGTGGGCTGCGTCCTATATACCGGTGGGACCAATATACCTGTATAAAATGCAGAGAGAGGTATGTTGTTGTGTTACGGTATTTTACCTAGACAATGGCGCTATAATCTAGCTAAAGCTTTATCAAGGACATGCGCCGTCATGATCACTAGTGCACAAACGAATAACACAAACATCTGTAAAAACAATTATAAATAACCGCAAAAGTGATTAACTACATTGCGTCAGGAACGTATTTGCAGTTCCCGTCACTGTCCATGCTTTTTTTTTGTTCAAACTTTATTGAATTCTATTTCAATATACAAAATGTATTTACATTTATTGGGGGGGTGGACAACCACGTTTGTATACATCACCAAGTTGGCTATGATCTAACAAAGAAATTCTGCAGATATGCAGACTCACGGAAAGTCCGCAATTTGGGCGTTGAAAAGTCCGCATAAAAGCCACTTGGTGATTTGGGAGTGGGACTAAGCACTCACACGCTTACTGGAAACACACCTCAAAGTCTGTGAGTCCATGAGTGTGGAGATTGGGATATAGCCAATCAAGGTTAGCGTAGGCTGAGCACAACTACCGCAGCGGTAGCTAGCAGGATTGCAAACTCGACATGGCGAAAAACAGATGGTAGGCTAAGATTTCTGGATACTTAAAATCCTCATTAGTTACAGCTCTTATTTCCAGTTGTGGCATCTTAAAAGCAATTCAGGAATTATGAATTGTACATTTTTTTAAGCCTTCTCAAATGAATTTTGTATAATAAAAGAAGAATCAAAGCAAGATTCCTTATACCTTGTTTGTCAGTTCAGTTCTTTTTGCTTGTCATGAATTGCAGACTCCACTGCATAGTTGTGGTTAAGCATATTTGTTCATTGTGTATCCACCTGCTTGCTCTGTTGACCTGCACTGATGTTGATCCTCCCGCACCTGAGTCGCCCTGCTTTGCTCTTTGTGAAGAGCTGTGTATTTTTAGAAACATACAATTACACTGGGCAGTGCTGACAAGAAATAATGGACAAATGGAGTGTTGTGTGTTGAAAAGGATAAACACAGACACAAACACGCTTTCATGTAATCACACGCCGATGCCGGCCTTCCCTCCGAGACCCGGTCATGAATCACAGGCGAGGAACAAAAGACTTTGCCGTACGGAGCACTGCTAGTTAGCCCTGGGCTCTGACATATAGATATGGATACACAAACACACACACAAACGCTCAGTCGGGGGCCATAGCCTGCATCTCTAATACCACTAAGTGTATCTGTGGTCGCGCGCTTTAATTGGATTGCCACGGTGCCCATGTGTAGATGTTTAGCTGTTTTGTGTGTTCACGCAAAGACCCTCAGTTCTCTCCCACCCCGCTATCCCTCACTATAGCAAAGGTGTTAATGTGTGTGTGCGTATATCCAAGGAGCTTAATGGCTAAGCCTGTGTCAGGCAGGGGAAAACATGGTCATTCATATGGTAATAACCAGGCAAAAAAGAAGACAATAAATCTCTCAACATCCTCTGAGACAGTACAGAGAAGGGAGCAGATCCCACAGAGCTGGAGCCTCACACGGGGCACCAGAACACTCATATCTCAAACGCCAGCGACGCAGGGTTTCTCTCCACAAAGGTACTCGCTGGAAGAGTAGTGTAGTCAGTAGCCTGAACTCTTAATTAGGGCAGTGGGTTTAAGTTTTTTTTAATACTTGTCATTGTGTCTGATGGTTTTATACACACAAGAAAGAAGTACTGATAATCTGGCAGGCTTTTGGCCCATATTTGCTTCTAACAAAGGCTTTATTTTCCAAAGAATGGCAATTTTCACCTCATTTTTAATCACAGCCTTGGTTTGTGAAAACATCAGTTTCCAGTGCATGTTATTTAACAGATCCCCTGAGGGGTGTAAAACAGTCAGACTGCATGCAGCACGTTTGGCTGAGCAGAGTTGAACAGCATCTGGACGGGCGCGTGAGATTTCCCATCAGGGCTGAGAAAATTAGATTGTTGAGTTAGAGAATAAAGATGATTGCCTGGATGGAGGACGTTTGTGAAAGTTGGTTTCACTCTGTTGATTGATTTCTTACTTTGCTCACAGTGAGCAACAGAACAACCTTGAACATCCGATTCCGGCCTTGTGATCATTTCACTTCACAGTGTGGGTCAATTGGAGTGTGAAGGCGGCTTTCAGCTCTGGGAGTTAATGCTAGAGGTTTGGAAAAAGGCAGCACTTGAATGTTGAAAAGGTGGATGGAGCTCCAGTTTATGAGTGAGCTTTTTAGGCACTAGTTCTGCTTTTAGGTCTGATCACTAAAGCTCCTCTCCCTCTGTAACTACACCATCAGCGCTGGCCAAATGACACTAGCACACATGATTTTTCCGCTGCTCAAAGGCGATGTTGAAACTGTCATCACCAGCAGAGCAGATTTACAGGCATGCCATCACAGAACTGAAGCAGCAGGGAGTACAGTAACGTTGGCACTCGTAAGTTAAACATTTAAAGTGCAGTAGTGAGTTCATGACAGCGTAGCTGGAGGCAGTAGAGGTGTTCGCTGGCTGTGAACAGATTCCTGTGTTTCATTGCGGGGTCTTTTATTCTGAGGCTCCCGCACTGGTCACGCCTGTCACACAGATGTCTTGCTCCACAAATCACACACACAATAACACATAAGCAACATGAAAGGACAATACAAAGAGAGATCTTGCATTCCTCAAAACTCTCAAGCGGGTTTAAATAATAGAACAGACTTTAATGTGCAAAAGACATGACAGTCAATAAAGATGCTTTATATCTGATTGGATCAACAGTATTATAGATTAGGCCTATTGTTTCCTGCTCATTGGTCAGGGTGGATTCATTGAGCCATATGTGCCGAGTGTGATGTTGGACAGGACCATGTGTGCCGCAGTCCGTGTAGGACAGGCGCGTGTTTACACCTCTCTGGCTGAGGGCTAGAATAGCAGCACATTGCTCAGTAACCGTTCAGCTCAGTGAAGCCGGGTATCATGCATCTGAATGGGGCAGAGATAAATACGTTTGGACTGGAGCCAGATCTCTCTCTCTCACACACACACGTTTAATATTTGTGAGTACACACATTGACAAAATGCATTCCTGGGTTATTCTAACTGTATTCTAACACGTTTGACCCCAAATTTAACCCTAAAACCAAATCATGACCCTAAAAAGGCAGTTAAAAAGCGTCCCCACTTTATAAAATGCCTTTAGACCTCACAAACAAAGACGTATAAGATCACGCACACACACAGGTGACCAGTTCAGTCTTACACAAGTGGTGTGTGTGTGTGTTCATGTGTGCACAAAGGCCTGGTTCCCCCATCTGGGTATTTGCTCTTGAGTTGATCAGCATCTGTCTCTTTGTGAGAGCTGGTGCCGGCATCGCACATGTGTGTGTGTGTGTGTGTGTGTGTGTGTGTGTGTGTGTGCCTTTGATGTGTGTGTGCGTGTACTGTATTGGTGTTTATTCGTCACTGTTAATTATGCCCCCCTCCCCCGTCTGCTCCCCAAATCAGTGCACAGCTGCAGGCCCCTCTGAGTCGAGCAGCGCTGCATCTAATGTCTTATTATTCACGCTGTCTGTCTGCTCACCAGCCATACAGAGCCCGGGGGATGGAGGGGAGATTTTGGGCTGTGTGTGCATGTGTGTGTGTGTGTGCATATGGGATGAGGGGGTTATGTATTAGCAAAGTGGTAATGGAGGGTTCGCTCAGTCTCCTAATTCGTTGGCACTACTTAATTAAAAGCGATGCGACAGTGTGATTGGAGCGCTTGATGGATGGAGACTGAGACGCCCAGGCACTCTAGGATCAGGGGTATGAGTGTGTGTGTATGTGTGTGCGTCAGCATGTGTCTGTGTGTCAAGTGAAAGGAAGAGGAAGTCATTACCTTTTAATCATATCCTCCTTTATATTATTTTTTTCCTCCTCTTTTCTTTCCTCATCCCCCCTTTTTGTCTCTAACTTCTCCCTAAAGCCTCCCCGTGTTGCCCCAACCCCCCCCCCCCCCCCCCCCTTTCCCCAGCTGGCTCTCAGTGTCAAGCTCCTTGTGTTCTTCAATCAACCCCTCTTTTCTGCAACACTTACCCTTTTTCCTCCCGTCCCCAACTGTCTTTAACCTTCCAGTAGGATGTGTGTCACAAAAATGATCCTACACTGTGCATTCATGTCATTCAGAATGACTGGAGCTGTACAAAGGAATACATCTGTAGTCACGTACTGTATTTGTTGTGGCCTTGACAGGTTTTGGCTTCATTGAAAGCCACCATACTGCTGTGTTCAGCTGAGAGCTACATCCACTATGTGATTTGGCCTGGAATCAAAGCATGATGGAAACTGGTCCACGACTGCTGTCGTGCTGTTTCCTCTTTGCTACATTAAATATAAACTCTGTGATGAGAAATGTTAATGCAATATGATGCTCCTGAATAGAACTTTCCATTTGCTAAAATTAGAGATGTTCAAGGACAACATGTATAGCATACACAACACTACAGCTTTTATAATGCACAAATCCCTGTATATAAACTGTATCTGTGTATCTCTCCCCAATATTTGCTAATGCTAGCCGTTGTTGTTGTTAGGGAAGTAAAAGTAAAGTAAAAGATCATCTGCTAATTGTATTCTGGATTTATTGATCAATCTTTCTTTTGTGTGTAAAATGTGATTGAGATAAGCACAATATAATTACAAAGGTCAAGGGGGTAAGGTGACTCAGATTGCTTGTCCGTATAAGGTCAACAGTTCCAAATATATTTAATTTACTATCATGTGACACAAGACAAACATCATATCTGAGAAGATAAAACCAACAATATTTATAAAATCAACTCAAATTATGATTAATTATCAAAGTAGTTTTTTGCGACGATCAATCAAATAACAATTTGTCTTCGAAGTTCACTGCGTTAGCACCTGTTACAGGGCTTTTCTATTCGACTTCATTACGTTGTACATTAGCGGTGGGAATTGCAGGATAACTCACGATACCATAAGCAATACATGGCCCACAATAACGATAATATCACGACACTCAATTCTGCGATAATTGATATATTGCAAAACAATCATTATGATGCATCACGATATCTGATTAACTTCTCCGGCCAATTACCGTAAAATCTGGAATATAAGTTGCACCGGAATATAAGACGCTGTCTGTTTTTGGGGGTATTTATGAATAAAAATGTGTAAGTTATGTTAACACTATTTCAATTTATTTTACTTTAATACATTCAAAACAGAATTATTGCCTGCTATCTGTTTTCGCCATGTCGACTTTGGAATCCTGTTAGCAACTGGTGCGGTAGCTAGCAGCCATCTGTAATGCTGATTGTTGCGAGGACAGGGGCTGCACTGGCAATCATGACTGCGCATGTCTGTGAGGAAGCGTTAGCTTGATTATAACGCCATCGTCTGCGTAAAATAGCATAACACAATAGAATACCTCTATCTGCATTTTATACTAGTGTATTTGTCACACCGGTATGAAAAAAAAAGTATTATATATTGCCGTATCGATATAACGTCCCACCCCATACGTGCCTACCTTTTCCCCTCAGTTAACATCATATTTAACATGTGAATGGCCTCTAATCATGTGAGCTTTCGCCGACACACAGACGGTGCTTTATTAGTTCAAGGTGACATGTTAGTTCATCTCAGCCTTTGGAAACAGAGGAGATGATCCTTTGTGTGTGTGGGCGTGTTTGTGTAGCCGCATTAGTGTGTGTGCTAGCAAGCAATAATTGAGCCTAATTATATGCAGCTATTCATTGAAACTTACTGCCACAGGGTGAATAGGTCTCTAATTTTGAAAACGAAACAATAACGCGCATACGCATTCATGCACTCTTGGGTGACGGCCCACTGGGACTGCTGTAGTACTCTATCTCTAAACTCGCAGCAGTGTTTTACCGCACATCAAAGGGCTCCTCGCTAAATCTTACCCTCGCGAAGCTTCTCCTCCACTTTTAAATTTCCCACAGAGCAATTTTAAGGTGGAAACTGTGTTTAACAGAGTTAAGAGACCATGCATTGATTTTGTCAGGCAGGTTTGATCTTGCTGTCCAGGTGTTTGTGTGCTTACATCCACCATAAAGCAGTGATATATGAATTACTTTACATTTGTAGCCTTTCAAAATTTGTGGAAAGAATAATCATAATCCTGTGGTTGCCTGCATCTGTATCTCAGCTTCTTCTTGACACTAAACAAGCTTTGCATGCTCTGTAACTTAACCTGTCCAAACACGTTTTTAACAGGCTAACAAAGCTGCTGTAGTTTTTGTACAGTGCGTGTGTGTGTGACATTGGTATGTGGGAAGGTGGGGGGCAGGGGTCTGCTTTTGACACCCTAATCCCGCAGCCTAGTTTGGCTTTGTGTGGAGACCTTAGTTGGGAGGAGAGAGAGATGGAAAGAGAGAGAGAGAGAGTGAGAAGGAGGGGGTATCAGGGGCAGTCGATTGAAGGGGAGGGGGGGACAGGAGTGCGGGGTTTGAGAGAGAGGGCGAGAGGGAGGGGAGTGATGGGAAGAGAGAGTGAGGGAGATGGTGTTCGTTCATTCTCCTGCTCTCTTCTCTGTGAAAGGAAACAAAGGATGCTGAAGGGCCTGACTTATGACAGCAGGACTTCTTAGAGTTTTCCTGTTAGCCGGTTAGCCGGTTAGCGTCCACTGACCTGCCTGCCTGTGTTCTGCCGCTGGCCTGTCCGTCTCCCTCCATCCGTCCGTACATCCCTCTCTCTCTCTCTCTGCTGAAGACGTCTTATTGGTGCTCCGCTTGCTTCCCTGGCTGCTGCATGTGAGTTTTTCTGCTTGTGTCCGTGCATGTTAAAACTATTTAATAGAGTCATGCTGTGGTCATTGCACATTATACTTTTTTCCTGCAGCTTGGTTCGTGTTTTTTGTCCTGTAGACAGTCTAATAAGCGAGACATGTGGTTAAGTCTGCTGCATGGATCTGCTCTTTCTCCCTCTAGCCCATGCTTTGCCCCTCATTCACATCTCATTTCAATCCTTTCAGCAGTGTCAGGTACATTTCTACATCTGTCAGAAGCAGTGAGTAGCACAGTCTCTAGTGTCTGCTGGAAGAATGAGAAGCATACTGCCTTCAGCTGACCGTGCACACCTGAAAAAAGCTCAATTAAACTGTCCACTACAAATATGCGCTGTCTGAGGTAAAGCTTTATCCCAATCCGCAAAGCTGACATCTATTTGCCAAGGAGCTAACGCTAAATGACAGCCGGCTACATCTGCTTTTGTTTGAGTCAACACACAAGCCTTAGAGAGCAAATGCTTGCCCTAAATATTTAGCTGTGGTTTTCTGTGGCTGAAGGGCAGACGGCTTGGTTGCTGGCTTGGCAGCAGTGTTGGCACATTGTGGGTCAGCCTGGCACAGGAACTGACATGAAGGGTGGGTGGGGCCAGCTCTCCGGCTGTCCGTCATTTAAGAAGAGAGGATTGGCAGTGAGGCAAAGACGTGAGGGATTTTATTTTTAAGGGTGAAGAAGAGTTTGGGACTGTGGATCGCATTTTTTGCTATTTACACACAATTTATGCTACAAATGTGTAGCAACCTCTGTTGACAAAGCTTTACCTCTTATCTCTTTGCTGATTTTGTCCTGTACATTCTTAAAGGAGCAGTCCGCCCCTTTTAAGAAGTCACTGTCAGTCAAAGCTGGTGTTCTCTGTAATCGATAGAAGCAATAATATTTGAAATTGGCGCTATAGCTGTGTAAAAAAAGTTGTACAAACAGCTTGTGGTTTCGCCCATTCTACATTCCTACAACACCCAGCGTGCATTGCGCCCCTCCCTCTGAAAGGAACGGCCCAGCGAGAGATGCTGAAATACCCCCGTTTTCCAGTCAAGGACATTAATCGCTGCAGGCAACGGCTCAGAGCGGTACAGAATCCGAAATACGACGAGAATATACCGGTGGTTCGTCTAAAAAATCTTCGGGTCTGCAGTCTACATTTCAAACCTGACGATTGTGAACGAGACATGACATCGGAGGCGGGCGTCCTAGATTGAGGAAGTGTAGTTTAGCAAGCTCCCTGGCCTCCGCCAGATGACGCCTTTTACATTGTCTGGTGGAGGTTTTCAAGGGCCCATTGGAGAAGCGGATAGCGTCCTCCAAATGTACAGAGCAAAATCGCATTTTTTCAACCATAACAGCATTAGCTCCCCATAATATAGCATGATAGCACTGAGGTTGAAAATCAGCGAACTGGCCCTTTAAGTGGTGGTTTTTAACATAAAATCTCATCCTGTTTTCTTGAACAGTCATATGTATCACTCACTTTAAACTCCTGCCCTGGAAAATGTAAACAAAGGCAGCGTGCAGTTAATCGCTTCGTCTGACACCTACCCCCCCACCAGCAGTTTCAGGCATTAAAAATAACTATATAGAAATAATCAATCTCGTCACTGATGGTCTGGATTGCTTTTGTAGTTCATTTAGAGTCATCATAATTAATTTCAGTCTGTTTCATAACCAACATTAAATTATCACCTACAGCTGCTAACTGTTGTAGACTCACAGCCAGGCAGGCTCCTAGGCAGTCTGCCACTCTCTCTCTAAACACACACACACACTCTCACACCTACACTAGTAGTAGAAACAGCAGCAGCAGCGAGGGCTTGACAATTGCACAGCAATATTTTGAATGTCTAAAGCCCTGCATCTGTGTGTGTTTTCCTCTCCTGCCGGCTGCCTATTAAAAAAGAACCCACAGCCAAAGTCCTTCTGTGTGTATGTGTGTGTGTTTGCATGATAGTTGAGCAAGAGTTGACATCCCTGTCCGGCTCTCTGCATCCAAAAGAAGAGAGAAAAGGTGTGTGGCCGTGTGGATGTATAAATCTTGTCCTGCTCACATTCATAATAACGCGTCTCATCAGGTGGAGCGTCACGCGATACAGTAAGCACAACCAGCCTCCCCACCTCCATTCAGAGCTTCATTATCCCTCCTTAATGTGTTTGTGCTGGCTTGTACAGGAATGTGCTGCTTCAGTATTTCCCTCCTCATTGAAGAGCTCCGTCTGGGCAGTCGTGGGGTAATTCTCTAATGGGCCTCGGTGGAGCAACAGCTCCGCTCAATAGCCATCAGTCAATTACACTCAATAGCCATCAGTCAATCGTAGTCAATAAGACAAAGCGGAGGACAGCGGGCTCTCTCGCTGTCACTGTTCAGAGTGTCACAAGATTGACCGTGTCTCTTTCCAAATTGGATTCAGTGCCGGGTGAGGGGAGTGTTTACCATAACAACATTGTGCCGTATATAAATGCCTCTGGTCTCTGGGAAATGAAGTCCTGTCGCTTAAGATAGATGGAAGTTAATGTCACAAGACGAGCTTCAATACCCTTAAAAGTTTGGACATAAGCCATGACATCCCTCTGCTCTTTCTGCTGCTGCAGGTAATTAAAGAGAAAGGTCAAAGATGACTAGAGTGCTTAGTATGCGTGGACAGTGAGCCCTTGAGGGTTGGGAGTAAGGTGAAGAGGTTAGAGTAGATGGATGGAGGTGGTTGAAGGTGGAAGTCGGCACAGGCTAGCTCCCTATGATGTTCCTTAACCCTTATGACACAACAAATACCTCCTCTCTCTCTTGTACTCTCCTCCTTTGACACATTCATTCTCAGTTTTTATTTACCCACTGCCCCCTCTCTCCACCCATGTGCTTGAGAAATAAACCCTCTTCATTTTCTTAACAGCTCAATTTCTTGTGGGGTGACAGGGGTCAAATGAAGTGTTTCCCAATATGCTGTAAACACACTGTAAACTACAGCTGGTCCCTCGCGAGGGTGCTATTTGGAAGAGGTGCTAAGCTTTCCTCATCCATCCATCCATCTCTATCTTTCCCTGCTTCCCACTATCCTCTCTCCATTCTGCTATTCCCCAGGCGGCAGGCCACATATTGACCTTTGACTCCTCCCATTTTTCCCTGTGAAAACTGTGTCAGTTTTTCAATAAGTATAGATGCACACTCTTACAGAAAATATTGCGATCTTTTGGTGCGTCTGATTTTTATGTGTTTTCCATTGTTTACCATTGAATGCCATTCCTCCATATTTAATGACAAAGCTGTTTGTTCTCAGATCAAAAGATTAGCTTCACCGAGACATAACTTGATGGATCAGTGTGTGCTAGGGGCCGCTTCGCCACGGCGGCCTCTGGCCAGAATTTGGAGCCGCTGCAGAGAATAGGCCTCTATTGTTTGGTTGTCAGGCCGGCTGGCTGCTGTGGTGCGCACACTCAGGCACGCTGGCACACACACACACAGACATATAGTGATGTACACACATACAAACAGAGACACTTATCACCAGAAAGAGTCACTGTCAGGTCAGCCGGCCCGGCCTGTGGACAGCGCTGTATTGTTGTTAGCCTCCAGCTCTCCTGGACGTTAACAGTGCAGGCATTCAGCCGTTAGTGGTGACTCAGGAGCAGCGGGCAGCACGGCCACCAGTGTGACCAACAGCACCTGCCTTTACACCAACACACTGCTGTGGTGTCAAAAGTGTGACATAACAGTGTATGAATATGAAGGTCAGAGGGAACAGAGAGTGTGCTTTCATGAGCCGATAGAGGTTAAACACATGAATAAGTACAAGAAAAAACGTATTCCCCACGGTGGGATGAAGAAATGAGATCACATGGGGAGGACTTTAATCAATTAGTTCAGATGAACTTATTGCTTTTTCACTTGACCTCAACCCTAACGACCCCCAGAGAGCCTGTATGATTCCTATTCATCAGACTTCGGTGGTATCCTCCTGTGGGAAATCTTACCTCTGAGCTCTTGCTGTGACTTTTGTGAGCATTTCCAGCTTCCTGCCAAAACAATATGTCACGTCAGTTGTCTGTTTGACTTTGACACTCCTTGCAGCCCGGCTGTTTGACTGGCATATTTTCCACGAGGCCCCTTCTCCTTCTTCCTCCTCAGCTTTGTTGTTGGTCTTTTTATTAAACATCCATCTGTAGGGGTGTTTGAGCTTGTTGGAGAGGTCATACATAGGAGCACATATATGCATGGTTTGTGTCTTTGAGGGGCCTGTCAGTCAGCCCTCTCTGAGTGAATCAATATGTCTTTTGTGTGCAAAAGAGCGAGGCCCCACCCCATTCAGCCTCAGCCCACAACTGTGTCAGATATGCAGAAACGCAATAACATCTTACATCCCCAAATCAGCCAAAAGCAGCCAAAACATTCAAGTCAATGACCTACTTCTTTTTCTTTTTAAAACGTCTCATGTGGACACGGATGTGTTTTGACATTTGTGGCATGTTGATGACAGGATAATTAAAGGATGAGTTCAGTTAAATTGTATTTTCCGGTATTCTTTCTTTTTGGAGAAAGGCTGCAAAAGTTGGTAAATGTGACTTATCGCGTCAGACAATACAAACAGTGCTGAGGTTTTGTGTTGTCAGTTTCATCTTATTCTTAGTCCTTGTAATAATAGTTAAACGCTTATTCTTGCTATGTCTACACTAACCTGCCAATACTGACAATCAGCTCTGTCGCTGCTGCAAGCTATAGACCTTGCAGCATCTACAAGCCATAATATTTACCTTATCTCTCCGTCTCCTTCTGCCCTGTTTCCCTCCATTTATCGTCGTTAAATTCCCGACTTAAAAACGCTTCTACCTCGGTATTCCTCTCAAATGAGGCCATTAAAATAACATGCTGCTAGATCTTATTTAACAGACTCTCTTCTAATTATGTGTCAGGAGACAACTGAGGCAGATTCAGTTCATGCTGACATCAGCAGTTTTTGTTCTTTTGGTTAAAACGCTGCGAGGGAAAATGTTCCAGACGCACCAGACAAACGATCTTTTAAATACCTCTTGCCTTGCCGATGTTATCACTCAAGTATTCAGTGGGATGTTCACCGCAGTAACATATCTATCATCTGACATACTTAGGTATTGCAATGTCACTTCCTGTGTAAAGGTGAGAGGGTGAGAGCTGGTCATCTGCAAGCACAAGCCTTCTCTGGTGCCCCGTGGTGCCAGTGTAACTGTGTGATCCTGAGCCATTTGTGCACACACTCACACACACACACCACCACGGCACAGCCGAGCTAATGACTCATCTCTCTGCCCCCCCCTTTCTCTCTCTCTCTGTCTGTCTGTTCCTCTGTATTTCTCTGTCTCTGTCTGAACAGGGGACATCACTCAGAAGGGCTATGAGAAGAAAAGAGGCAAGCTGTTGGCACCGTACATCCCACAGATACAAGGTAAGCCACACAGGCCTGCAGGAAATGTGCTGTTGATGTTTGCCTGTTAGCATAGCAGTTAGCATAGCATCCTTGCAAGTGCAAAGAGAATTAAGAAAAGTGTCTTTTAATGTTAATAATGAGGATTGTGAGAGTGACAAACCTTTAGCCTGCAGTAATTTGATGAAAAGTTGCTATTTTAAACAAGCTAATTGATCTACAGATAGCAGATTAAACATTATATGGTCATAAAGTTGTCTTCAACGATACAGTGGAGGCTTTTTTATCACATTTATACTTAATATGTCTCTGCTGGTGTGTCCTTGTTTCTTCGGGTCAGGACTTTAACTACAGTCCTCTGACCCTCGGGTGTGTTATTAATGCCATCGCCCTGCGTCAGCCATATATCATGGTGTTTGTAGAGGCCCAATGAATATAGGTGCTAACCAAGCGTGGACAGTAAGACGTACTGTAATAGAGTTGTAAGTAGAAGGTGCCTCTGGGGGAATGATAGCCGGTCTAGACGAGGTCTCATTATTTTTGAGTATGTTTGTGTGCTGCTCTCGTAATGCGAAAGCTAAGCTCTTAAAGGGAAGTTAACTTTTCTTACATAATGCTATCGTGGCTGTCTTGCCTTAGCAGTGGTTTTAACTTAAGAAATCAGAGCGCTAAGAAGTTTCCCAAGACTATGTTGCTACTCATTATCTGTCTTTTTCTGTTGTATGCCGCTATAAGCATGTATCAATGCAGGGTATTTTTAGCCCGAGTCAAGCAGTCAGTCCCAGCCGCCTCGGGCAGACTATAAGGTCGGGGTGGTTTGTGGCAAATCCCAGTGCAAATTTATTGTCTGAGCGCCTCGTGCTTCTCCGTCCTCTACCCGGGGTCCATGGCAGTCTTTGGTTTGGCGTGCTATCCCAACACCAAGCCTCAGTGGAAACAAGAGCCTGGCGTGGGCCGAATTCAGAGGCCTGTTATTTAGCTTGGGCGGATCATCTCCTTCATCCTGTATCTTTCTCTTCCCTCCGTCTCTGTCCTCGTTATCGTGGATTTATGTGCTTTCCTTCTGTTGTTTATTGTTAGATCCATTCAGTCTGGATACAAGAAGGGAAGTGATAGATTTAGGGCTGCAAGAGCTTTCAAGTGAGTGGGATTCTATATTTACAACACACGCTTCCAGCTGGATGAATACATGTGTTGGAAATTAATGACACATCCATCCAGTATGATGAACCGGAGGGTGAGGGTTAAACAGCTACAGGGTTGAAATAGGAGACCGATAGACTAAAGGCTTCTGAGCTCCATATAGAATTTCATAAGCTGTTTTACTGCCTTATATTTCACAGTTGTCATACTGTAGAGCTGTACATGTGCCAAGTGCAATAGAGGTTTAACATCTACAAGAGAGCTGATTAATTCCCTTTCTGTCCTCATGGTGAACTTTGAGAGCAAGTCATTTATTGAAGAGTTGACCCTGCTGGAAGTCAAATATGTCGGAGTATTTGTTAAGTAAATGTAAAGTTTATCAGCTTCAAATTGAGCTTTGTTAAGGACTCTCTTTGGTTTAAACAAACGTATGTTGTGTCTACATTCTATCTTGATTCATGGCTCTTTTTTACTACTTTTGTTTCCTGACCGTGAATGCAGCATCATCCATTCATTCACATTACCCTCATGTCAAATACCCAATGTGAACTTGTTGTAAGCCATTAACCAAGCATGTTTTCTCACAAGGAAGTGACACACAGCACACGTGCCGTCGGCCGCCGCACCGGTTAAAGTGTCAGCATCAGACAGGTGCTCAAAATTAATCAGGGCTCGCTACGAACCAATAACAACATCTGCTGTGACGGAGCACGCCTCTGATTGGCTCGGTGTGGCTTGTCTCTGAAGTGTGTTCTGCCCAGCAACCGGGTCTGGTGTCCTGGCTTGTTTTATAGACCTGTCTCCTCTGGGAGCTGGGGGAAAGGCTGTTGTGTGACCGGGCTGTCAGAGCAATATAAGGGACCAGCATATATTGATGTGTTTATTCATGCTGAGGTGATGCTGTGTGTGCGTCTGTCATACTCCATGCATTATGCGTCCTTAAACGTCCTCCTCATTAAACCTTGTGTTTGAAAATCTTGTTTTTTTGAATAGATTTAGTGAAAGCCTGTGAGAATGTCGCTCAACATTTCCCTGTGTGTGCTGCTACAGTATGAGAGTTGCTGACTGTGTGGAGCTCACTGATCCTCGCTAAGCTGCCGCTGAAAAGCCGGGAGGGCTGGCGGCTGGTTTGCTGGCCCGGTGTCTGACTGGTCAGCCAGCTAGGTGCTGGATCTAGCTGGTTGAATGTGGCATGGTACAAGACTGTCCTCAAAAGGCTTTTCTCTATTGGGTACACTTGAAAAATCAGCCACTATGTGTGGTTCAGTTGGTCACAGGTCAGCGAAGGTCGCAGCATCACAGCAACTTCAAACATGTCCACAGTCTGGTCCTAGGCAGGGCCGCCAATAAGGTAGGGGCCGAAGGAGGAACTTTGTTCATCCTAAATATGAGCAATGATAACATTTTAATTCGAACATAAATACTCACCATTTCGAGTCGATCTTTAGAATCTCAGGACCTTAGACTTCATTGTCAGCTAAAAATCAGAGCCAGACTGAAGGGACAAGCGAAAGCCCGGAGGCTAACGTTACAGGTAACCAACCAGGAGATAGTTAGCAACAGTGAATGCAACACCACACACCTACAATAATAATAATAATAATAACTTAGACTTATATAGCGCCTTTCATGGGACTCAAGGCCACTTTACAGAGTAAATAATGAGCAGACAACAGAAGAAAACAAGCAAACAAATAAGGCAGAAAGAGAAAAATAAAACCAGCACTGAAAAAAGGGGAAGGTGGTGAATTGTAGTCCAAAGGCCGTGGTGAACAGTTGGCTCTTGAGGGTGTGTTTGGTGTCCAGGGAGGCATCGTTGCGGATCTCTGCAGGCAGAGAGTTCCAGAGGGTGGGGGCCGCTGAAGGCTCAGTCCCCAACAGTTCGGAGGCGAGAGAAGAAGAATCATGTAGACTTCCTTAATTTAACCCCAACACTAAAGTATCAACCCACTTCAACTTCTGTGGATAATCATGATGTGATGCCTGTTCCTGTGCCAATATTGCCTCGGTCACTTAGTAAGCACATGATGGCTCATTCACTGAACCTGCAGGGGTCCAGCCACTTCTGTAGGCCTGTCATAGGTGCTATTAAACTACACTGTAAACCTCTCTTTTCTACAGTGTGATTATATTTGCAGTCACACTTGATCTCTGCAGGGGATGTCATGTGTTTTTATCTCAGCTTAATCAAGTTACTGTTAGTATAAGTAGGTCACTCTCTGTTCATATGAGGCCACTCATTCGGCTATAATTTAGGAATCCTCCGACTGTAATTCTAGGTTTAAATATTTCTATACAAAACTTTCTTTTCCTAGCTTTCTTTTTCCTAGCTGTTGTGGGTTTATTAATCAGTCCCACAGATATGAATTTGTCTGAATATCCCTGCTGGCTTCTATAGTTGCACTTTTTTTTGAATAATTGCTCATCTTTGTAGCCACTAAAAACACTTGAGCAGCCCTCCAAAAGTGGAGGACATCCAACAAAAGATGAACTGTATTAAGATGTACCTAAAAGATTCTATTACACTCATGCAGGTCACGCTAATGGGTGGTGCAGCAGGGGTAACCACAACAGGAGTGGAGTGGTGGCACTGGTTTGTGCATTCCAATGTGTGCAAATTTTAGCATTAGCATGCAGTAAGTCGCTCTATAGATAGAATTAGAGACAATATTTTACGTGTTTTCTAGAGATAGACCGATATGGTTTTTTCAGGGCCGATACCGATTATTAGTAGTCAAGGAGGCCGATAACCGATATTTGGAGCCGATATTCATTTGCAGTAAAAGTGAAAATATTGGCGTCAAAACTTTGAATAATACAAACTCCAACACTTAACTTTGTTTAAATGCCTTTAAGCATATGTTTATTAAACAAACAAACAAAAAGTGCAGGGAGTTCCCAGGGTCAGCAGCATCTCTTATAAAGGTAACTGAAAATTTAAATAAATAAATAACTTCCTGAAGTTTCATAAAGTAAATAAAACAAAGTTAAATCAAATTTGCAAAGAAATGAACTCTTATCGGCCGTCGGATTAAAAAATTTTTTTTTTTTTAAATAAAAAAAAAGGCCGATGCCGATATGCATCAAAATGCCGAATATCGGCGCCGATACTCGGTCTATCCCTAGTGTTTTCCCTGTATAAAACACTTGCATGAACCTAAGCCTTCGATACATGAACATCTCTTTGGTTTGTGACGTCATGTAACATATGAATATTACATATTTATATGTGCTTTTAAATCATACAGAACAGTATCTGCAATAACAAGAGGAAGATGAAGGTTTTCTGTCAATAATTAATGGACCAAGTGTAAGACTTGTGACGGCTCATGAGCATTCTCCCACAGATTAATCCTTGCATACTAATCAGTATGGGAGCACGAGAAGATGAAGTGAAGCCAGCGATAGAGGACTTCTAATGGAGCTCAAACTGTGACCTTCCTTCAGGCAGTAGTCTTGGGTTTCCCCGTCTGATTCTAACCACTAGTTACTTAATGAGAATTGCATGAACACAGGGAGGCTGGCTAGTTTGAGAGTTTAATCATTTTTGTACGCTTTAGTCAGAAGATGTTGTCTTTTTGACATTCATGGTGCTTAATCGCCTCCTCTCTGTTACGACTGTGTCATTTGCATTCGCTTCCCTTGGAAAGCTGGGAGGCGGCTGGAAATCTGCGAGAGAGGTTGGATTAATTAAAGTGAATACTTTCTCAAATCCAAGCAACTGTATTAGAAGAAAGCAGCCTTAATAGGGATTACCATTAAGCTTGTAGATACTTGATCTGGCAATACTTGGACATGGAGTGCTGCTCTGCACATTCTGCAGAGTGGATGTGCTCACATTTCTGATGTTAATATATGTGCTTATTTGGCTTCTGAGGAAAATGTAATTTAGTTGGTGTCCTCTTTTAAGCCGCCCTGTCCCTTTTTTTGGTCTCCTCTCTCTGCAGGTGTAGATCCGTCTCTACAAATTGACAACAGGATCCAGGCCTCCTCCCAAGCAGTTCTCCCAGGTTCCAAACACAACAAGTCTCGAGCGTCCAACACCCGGGATGAACGCTTCAGATCTGGTAAACACATCTCCAATGCCGCCTGACAGTTTTAAATGCTCTTCTTTTATGCTGTAGATTAACTGTGTTGATGTTTTCTCATAGATTTGCACACTGAAGCCGTCCAAGCAGCTCTGGCAAAGTACAAAGAGAGGAAGATGCCAATGCCCTCCAAGAGACGATCTGTGTTAGTTCAGTCTTCTGTCGAGGCATGCACCCCGCCAGGTGAGACCTCTGCTCCTGTAAACCCGCTGTTCACCAAGGGCAGAGTTTGTCCTGTGCACACGCAGCCCGGGTTTACGCACACACTCGCTTGTTTACACGTGTTCCCATGAGGAGCGTAGGTTGTGACACTCTGTTGTGTCCAGTGATTGAAGGTGATGTCGTTGCTACTGGAATGAAATGTGGAGTTTGATGAATGTGTCCATTCTTTGGCACTATAAAGGACTCCGTTTGCACAGTCGTGTTCCCAGGCAGGCCTTCCCACATGAGTTGCATAATGGAAACATAATCAGATTTTTAACATAGTGTTAAAATGTTGACCTTTTGCCTGCTTTGTAACAGCTTGAGTTGTGTGGGCCAGTTCATTTGAATACTTTCTGCAATCTGCTGCTTCTTTTTGACATGTGCAAAGAAAGACTTCATTGTGTCGTTCATTTCCTAAAAATATTTTCAGCATCTTCCAATCAGTCAGTGAGATATCTGTGTAGGATTTGGTAACAGAAAAACTTGCCAGCCTCTCAAAACCCTGCAGTGGTTTTATCTTTGGTGTATGAGAGTTAATTGGTGGGGGGCCTCAGAGCCTCATGTCCTGGGTAAAAAGAGAGAGGACACAGCGGTGGACCGAGTAACCGGCTTAAGAGCTCAGACGTTGGGGTTTGAACGGGAGAAGGAGGGGTCGTCTTCATGGTTGTTTTCAGTCACTCTGAGGGATCTAATGTAATCTACTGGGGGAAAGTGCTTTGCAGCAATAGATGCCAGTAGCCTTAAAGTAAGTTTGTCTGAGATTTGATCTCAAATGCCACACTTCAGGTGTATCAGAGGTAAAGGTTTTTGGCCACAGATGGCGCTGTAGAGTAATATTTTGATGAATAAGTATCCCAGTATTGTTGGATTCAACTTACAACACATATTGATACATTCTGTCCTTTTCAATCTCTTATCTGGCTAATTTGTGGCATTTTTAGACAGCCAGTCAACACAAGTTCATTCAGTACAATGGGGCCAGATTGGATGGTAAAAGACGTATTTGAACAACTTACATTAAATGTAACCAATGTGGCAATCTGTTAGAGTACAGGGTGCACAAACATTGGAACCTTTACATGTTAAACCATAAACTTTGTTATCACGGCTGTGTTAAATTCTTGATTCTGATTGGTTAACCACAGCATTCCAAGGTCTGTTATTTCTCGATAACAGACCGTTGTTATGAAGAACAGACCGTTGCTAGGGATGCAGCTCTAATCACACAATCTGGAAGACTTTATCAAATCAATCCGTCGGTAATTTTGATGTCGGTCTGTTTATAGTGTGAAAAAAATAAAAGAGACGAAACAGCGGAGAGAAAGAAATAAAGGTTTAACGATGCAAAAACTGAAGGCTACGATAGAGAGATCAACAAAACTGACATTAAACATTAACATGACACAGAACACTGTACTGGATACGGCGGTGTTTAAAGACAATGAATGGAAAAGAAAATGTCAACAGACTGACAGTGATGAGACAGAAAACCTCAGTCAGGTGTTGAGCTGATTCCTGCGGTCACGTTCACCGTGTCTTACTTCACCATCAACTGGAAATGTTTCCATTTGATGTGAGTAAAAACTGCTAGCTTAGCCCATTTTAATGTGCTAATTTTAGGAAGGCTCCAAAGTTGCTATGGACACAGCTCTACTGTGAGAGTTACAGAGTATTTTTAAACGGAAAAATGAAATATAATCATTTTTAAATTAATAAAATCATTTCCAAATCAATATTTTGGGTCAAATATTTCATTTCGTAATTAAAAAGCTGTGTAAAACGCGGGATATCACAACACATTATCCCTTACTTGAAGGTAATGCTGCTCAATTAATAGAATTTTAATTTAAGTTATGATTTTGGCTTCCAACGTTTTTTTGTTTTTTTTAATCGTGTTAAAACGCTTATTTTGCCGCACTCCATTTCGCAACACGCGTTTTGTCCTGGGATATAAATCCAGCGCATCCCTTTCCCTCAGCAGTGACCTTTTCCCCGCCCACGCTCACTCGCCAGGCTGTAGGCATGTAATTCAGTCTGAGCCAAGATGACGCAGAGAGAGCCTTTGGTCAACAATATTTATTTATATATTATATCATTTATTTTATTTATTTATTTAATTTTTACAAGTTTTTCAGTTGAATAATGTTTGAAGTTCACGAAAAAAGTTATATAAATGGTTGCTGTTCCAAAATCAATGAGTAATCGTTTTCAATAATCGGGATCTCAATAATTGACCAAAATATTGGTGATTATGGTTTTTGCCATAATGGAGCAGCCCGTTGAAGGTGAACTCTGGTACGTAGGTGGAAGACATTTGGATCAGACATTCAGAATACCTGCAAAACATTTGACATTCCCATTAGTTAAACTTTGCATTTAGTAGCAAATGTAAAATGAATGAAGTAAGATGATAGCTGCATGCTAACATTGTGAATGTGTTAGCATGCTGATAATAACATTGCTTTAAGCCCCTCTGTGCCCCCGTGTACAGCATCATAGTCTTAGTTTCAGTACAATCAGAGATCTTTATAAAAAAAATCAGTAAATGTGACATAGATGAAGGAGCTTGAACCTGGAGGCTCCAATATGTAGGGTGCCATTAGTGATTAGTACGTACCATTATGATGTTGATTTAACCAACAGAAGTGAACTGATTTTCTATACAAAAAGGTCAGTGAAACAACAAACAGCTAAGCCAAAGCTTTATTAATATACCCGTCTCTGTTTGCTCAGAACACAGTGTTTAATTGGTTTATTATTAGAATACCTGAGCTCTCTGAATCTGCTCCTATCTCTGCTTAGTCTCTCTCTCTCTTACATCCCTCCTTACCTCCATCACTTTCTCTGACTCACTCTCCACCACGTAGTCCTGTTTTTGTCTGTTTATCTGTGACTAATACCTCTTACTCTATTTCAGTTCCTTTCCACCTCTCTATTTCTACTTTGCATTTGTTCGCTGACCCCCTGCTTCCCTCTCCCTCTGTGTATGCGTGTGTCAAGGTTACTAAGATAGGGAGAGAGATTGCAGTGAGGCAGAGGAATAACAAACAGAATCATAAATGCGAGATAGCCCCCGTGAGGCCGCTGGTTGTAGAGACATTAAATTTGAAGTTGTTCTAATCAAACCTCCTCTAGCTTTCCTCGACAGCCTCTGCAAGGCCACGAGTGAGCCTGAGGAAGGTAGTGGTGATTTTAATAGCTTCTCTAATTGGTGGACTTTACTAGTAGCTACATACTGTGAGTGATTAGGACCCCGATTAATCACATGAAGGCTCATTAGTTTGGAGAGCATCATGCTGATCACACACACAGGCTAAATGTGTTTTCTAAATGTCTCCCTCTCATCCTCTCAGTGGACTATTTCCACATTATGAATTTTTGAATGGTTTGCTCACTTTAACGTAATAATTTGAGACGTGTGAATGACTTTAGGGGGCTGAAGGGAATGCTTGCTGTTTACTCCATCGATGGTGAATTATTGGAGAAAGTGTCACCTTTCTTGGTAATTTTAAAAACAGTTGTTGTTTATAACTTCTGTCTATAACTGTTCTTAAGTTGATGATCCCATTTAGCTCTTTTATCGCACTCATTACTCTACAGATCTCAGACTGGCCTGCACTCGTGTAACTTCAGTGATTCTGAATTTTAAAAGCTTGGTAGATGAAGTGTTCATTTTGAATGATCCTTACCTTGCTTTGATGTCGTTCCCATTTGGGCTATTTTTGCTCTGACCAACTGCTCACAGTTGCCTCAAGGGAGAGACGGTGAAATCATCAGTGACTGGGTTTGAGTCCAAGCCATGTTGACATGAGCAAACACGACGCTTGTTTTATGTTTTCTCTTAGAAATACATTAAATTTGGTTTGGCTACTTCAGTCTGTGCATGTGTTGTGTTCAAGTGTAAATAGAATGTTTATTGACATTGTACAGGTGTATACAGTGAAATCACACATGGGCACACACAAGTTCAAAACATGCATACATACCAATGACTGTATAAATAGATGGACGACGCATCTCCATCTGCTCTCATTGTACGTAATAGATGCCAAAATAGCCCCCATCATAGGAGCTGCCATCTTGCGCTGGTGGCAACATTTGGAAACAGAGTTTCTTCTTGTGTTGGTCTGAAGCAGACGTTCACTGTAGTGATTGTTTTAGTTACGTCTCCTCTCACTGTTCCTCCTCTACTCTGCTAATCCAGAACTGATCGGCTGCAGGAGCCGTATTTGTCAACAGAGCTGTCAATCATCCTTTTTACAGCATCAAATAATTAATTAAAAATACACTTGTCAGAAAAATTAACACTTGGACATAAATCAGCAGGATTATAACTAGCTATAATGACAGAAACCATGTTTGAGAAAAATGTATTTGACATGTATTTTGATTTTATAGTTTGACTCATCTTCCATCTGTTAACATGGAGGAGGCGGGCTTTATGACCTATACTGGAGCCAGTCAGCAGGGGGTGCTCAACATGTTTTGGCTTCATTTTTAGGGAGCTGTCCTGTCGTCCATCTTTTTTATACCGTCTATGATACACACATACACACAGAACCTCGTATTGCATAGATACATTGCACTTTTATAGTAAATAAGATAAAATAACTATTGCACTTGGGGAAAATAAAGACTGTAAAATTCACAGTATTGTACAATGCGTTGTCTATGACGCCCTTGTGCGGTGCAGTGCAGTGTTCAGTGTGGTGATGGTCATTTTGCAGCAGGCATAATGGTTTCAGTCAATAATATGTGAATGTACATACACACACAAAAATGAAAACCCTCACATCCTTTCTGTCTTGAACATCCAGAAGTCAGCAATAAGATTCATGAGATGTTAGCACTACTTTATGTATAAAAATTGTTTAGTTTATAACATTTCTCTTTTCACTTTATCATTCATATATTGTATAATTGTAGTTTCCGTGGGCTGTCTATGCCTGATTGTAAGTGTAGGTACTTTTGTAGGCAATCAAATATCAACTACATACTCGACCAGTGAAGCCATAAGGTATTTAAAGGCCAGCATCTCCCACCCTAACAAGCTACATCTCCATCAAAATCATCTGGCCATCCCTCTACCTTATATGTACTCTCTGCAGTATGTATAAGTAGAATAAAGGATCATCAGCATACACAATAAACCCTGCAGTCATATTGCTCATTTTCTTGATGACATTGTAGACAGCCCCATGTTTTTTTCCCACTTTTGTGACGCTGCCCCTTCTTGACCTGTCAAACACAGACACCTCCTCAGCGTCAGAAGACGAGGGCTCGCTGCGCCGGCAGGGACGTCTGGCCACCTCAACGCCCTACCAGGGCCACGGCCACCCGGCCGTTGAGCACTGGTTTAACCGTGTCATCCAGGGTTCGTCCACTTCATCCTCCGCGTCATCCACCTCATCCCACCCGGGAGGGAGATCTGTCACCACCACCACCAACACCACTGCCCACGCGGCCCTCAACGCCAACGCCGCAGCTACCGCACTGGCGGACCTTATGGCACACACCCAGCTAGGTCAGTGACACAGACACACACGTCATCACATCTCATTTGGCCGATGTGTATGCTCATGTCACATTTTCATAGATGAAGCGCTGTTATTCAGTTAGTCCTGAGGTGAATACCTCCTTTTTTTCTTCTCTGGGAAATGTTAATATGTGTAGTTTGGTTGTGAGACGATAATCATAATAGGAAGTTATTGTAGAACAAGAATGAGAAAATGTTTGATGCCGAGCGAGGAAAAAGTATTGGAAGCTTTAAATTGTTTTCTCAGCATTCTCAGCAATCATTTGTGCCGGTACGAAGCTGGTAAGAATCCTGATTTGAATTTTATTGGGGTAACCCTGATGGTAAAATTAGATTCACAAACCTTTTACAATATTGAATTCCTCCATCTATTTATATACATGAATCATAGCGTTGCATTGTTTCTGCATTCTATTATAACATCCCAATCATAGATTTTTTAAAATGTGATATTTTAATCTGTGTAATGTCACTCAGACAGACACACATCTGCTGCAGGCGAGGCCGCATCTCCCTCAATAACACAAACGTACTTAATGAAACAGGACAAGCAAGCAACAGAGTTTAATTCATATCTCTCTAGTTAGTCGCCTCCGTCTGCCATCTCACTGTCATCCAGTCATGTGAAAGGCTTCACAGCCACTTCCTCGTCAAAACTCCCCCTCTTGTAGCCATCGAGCGTCACAAGCTAGTTAATGAGATTCAGTGGATTTATCTCCATCCGTCTCCCCGCAGCAGCAAAGTGAAACGGCGTCTTGCTCGTGTATGTGTGTGTGTGTGTGTTCATGTGTGTCTCTAAGTGTTGCCGGCAGAAGGATATCCTATTAGGATGGAGCTGTCTGATTTCTGACCAGCTCGTCTCCCCTCAAGGTTGCTGTCGTAAAGTAGCGGCGGTGACTGAAGGAAGCTGTAAATAAATCTCTCGTATTATCCTGTAACTCGGCCTCTCAAACTTTGACTCAATCTGTCATTCACTCCATGACGAGTAGACCATCATAGATGAGCTGTCAGATCGGTTATTTTTTTAAGATTTTTATTTAGCTACGATCACCCGAAATAAGGCCTGGCGTTTGACCTTGTAAACCCCCTGACGCCCCACTCACCACAGATAACCACTCAGCGCCCCCCGACGTGACGGGGCTGTCGGAGCGCTCCTCGCTTCACGCAGAGCGGCCCCAGGTGGCCTCAGTGCGAGGCGTTTCCCGCGGCTACAACCACCACACCAGCGTCATGGAGACTGCAGATGGTGAGTTTCCTGCTCAATCACACACACACACACACACACACACACACACACATAAACACCGTCACCTCCCTTTCCCTTTCTCCCCTGCTGTCTGTCCCTCTGTCCTCTCATCAGTCAGTCTGTCTCAGACTGGCACAAGCTGCTGACTGACCCTCCTGTGTTGCCATGGTAACATTGCACCTCTCCAAAAACCCCGTCTGAAACGACACGTGTCTACCTTAATGCCTAATATGTCATTGACACAACGACAACACATAATCAATAATGATTAAACGAGGGACGATGTTTTTTTTTCAGAGTGCTAAAAAAGGAAATAAATCCTCATTAAGGCAGAGCTGTAAACATATTATTAGAGGCACTCAGTTGTTGTCGTGTTGTTTGTGAATCAGTGCATAAAATGAACAGCCCCCAAACATCATTCATCATTCAAACAGTACCGTCTACCATGCACCCAGTATTGGGAATCAGATGCAGTGCAGTGTAGCGTGGTGTAGCGATGGCTAGCCTGTGAGATCAGACGTAGATGATGTGTCATGTGACATAATCAGTGCTCAAACCCAGATGTTGTATGAAAGACGGATGCACCAAGTTTATTTTCTTCACATAGTTACCTCGGAAGACAATCTGGTCGACCATCCTGTGAAAGCAGCGCCAATGTATTCCTGTCACCCTTCCATCTCCATTCATTCAACATCACAGCTAAAAACACTGCTTTGAATTAATGTCCAATGCGTGCTAAGCTAGCAGCCAGAAAACTAGAGCACAGCTCGAGCAGAGCTATTTTCCTCCTGCCATCCATCCTCTTTCATTAAGAAGGTGTCTGAGTTTTAAACCGGTCCACCTCGCTGACACTTAGAGAGGAAGGGATTTGTTAAATCTGTGGATGTAAACTGTTATTTTTATCCTTTTTGTCTGGCTGCTTGGTGTTCAAGATCTTTCAAACCCTTATTCCTTATGCAAGTTTTCCCACGTGGATCATTAAAAAGTGACAAAAATAACTGAAACAGCATCAAATCCCTTTATTGTCATGCACAACAACAGTCTGTCTGAGTTTGTCTTATGAATATTCTCACCTCACATTTGGCTGCTGGTCGGCTGCACACATTCACACGTTCACACACATTCACTCAAGTTAGCAGGGCTTTTTCATTGACGTCCCGATGTGTCTCTCCTCCAGGCTGTGAGTGGAGAGGTGAAGGATCCCTCAGTTTAACGGATGGTATTTATAACAGCTCCTCCAGCTCTGTGGCAGTCTGCTGTATGTGCACTCTGCTGCGTGTGCATTTGTGTTTGTGTGTGTTTCTGCCTTCGCCTCAACTGTCAGGTCTCGCGCCCGCCCCAAACCGTGTGAGATTTCCAAAAATATATGCAAAGCTGCAGAGAATCCAGTCAGTAGATTCACGTGTCTGTATGTGTGTGTATGTGTTACTGAATGTGTTGCAAAGGCTTTATTATCTGTAGCATCTCTAAGCATTGTCTAACATGAATACTCTTCTGTTACTGTGTGGTGTAGCTGTTCAGTCAGGGTTGTGAATAATTAGCATGTTGACATTCTGGTTTCTGCTCTCACACTGAGACACTAAGTCTCGTCAGTTTATGTTTCTCACTGTATTCTGTGACACGAGCTTGTTAGCCTGAAGCCACACGCGGGTTCAGCCGTCTGGCGCTGTGGCCATTTCAATAACAACTCATAGCTGGGTGTAGAAATCAAGCAACACAGTTACTTTGGTTCCATCTGTACTCAAATACTGACGCTGTATGTTTTTGTTTCTTGATCGAGCACGCAATAGTGGATAGTGTGGTGCATTTTTGTCAACAAATCCCATGAAAAGCAACAATTTGAATACCAAGTGCTGTCTGGGTACACAAAGCCTGATATAGCTTCTTCCTTTGTGCCACTGGACTCCATCGTCATCACAACGATGAGCCACTCTGTCGCTCTGAGTCACATGTTTCTAAATTAGGACAAACAAGGGCATTGGAGTTTATTTTAAGTAAATCCGCCATACGCTGCACCATATGTTCTAAAGCACCAAAAGTGTATTAATTCGCTGCTGAAAATAGTCCCCAACAAGTGCTATATTTCCTTGTTTTATAAAACCTTAATGACCCATCAACACCAGAGGGTACTGACGACTCTCAAGCCGCTTTCCCACTGGTCAAAAAACCTGCTAACACCCGCTAACACCCAGCTTTTTGGCTTAATGGGGAAGGCTACAGTCGGCATTCAGACCTGGGTCAAGTGACTCTGAAGAAGACCCTGGTAACTATCGCCTCAGCTCTGAACGGCATTGATGGGAACACAAAACCCAGGTCGACATGCTAATCCCCCCCCACCTTTCCGGCGCAATGCTACGCTCCGTCAGTAACTTCTGCGACTCCTTGTCATCTCAGCTACGAATTTCGCCTGTCCCCGTCCAAGCAGCTCTCGAACATCGTTCTAAATTTGTCACCATACACAGACTAAATGGGTAATGGATACAATAGAGACCTAACCGCCGTAACAGCTTCACTGTTTACAAACCCTGTTTCGGGCGCGTTTGTGACGTCAGATGGTGACGCAGCAGAAAAGAGGCCGACAGGAGTATACTCCACTGGCAATGGGAAAAGAGACAATCATTTATAAGTGGGGCTTTTCGTGTGTGAAAAACCTGCGTCAACGTAGCATACGTTAGCATACTAATGACCTACTAGCTCTGTCCACCAGTCAGTTTAGAACTGAAGAAGACTTTCGGATCAGAGGTGAAACGTCTTCAAGAACTTCAACCAAGTCCAGTTGCCTTTCGGATTAAGCTTAGAATTACCATGACCTGGATGACGGAGAACTTTCACAGGCATAAAACCCACAATGCCTTGCTGTTTTAGTAAATAAACCGACATATTGTGAACCGCTTTTAAAACATTCTTCTTCATTTTGAGGAGGAACGAGTTTGGCTTGGGGCTTAAAAACCACAGACCGTGTAGAGGTTTCAAAAGTAAAAAAGAGAAACATCATCAGTTTTAGGTTATTTGGCTTTTTATTGGAAAGGACAGTGAAGAGTGACAGGAAATATGGGGAAGAGAGAGTGGGGATGACATGCACCAAGGGGCCGTGAGTCGGAGTTGAACCCATGCGTTGAGAATATTGCCTCTCTACATGGGGGCGCCTGCTCTACCGACTGAGCTAAACTGGCACCTGCAGTTTTGGTCTTTTAGTAGCAATTGTTAACAATATGAAAATGTTAGACCTGGGATGGCATAAGCCCATGTTCGACAACAGTAACTCAGCGCTGTGAATGGATAAAATATGAAGTCATGGAAATGTTAATTACAGTCATCGCAGGGCAGGTCCCGGTTGGTTGGGATATTAATGATCAGGAGGCTTGAGTGGGTGGGGTTCAGGGCCCTCAGATGTTGTCCTGTGTGTCTGGGGCTTTCTAATTGGCCCATCAGGTGCAGCGCTGACCCCCACACGTCTAACTCCCTGTACATCTGTCACTGCACGAGGAGGCAGAGTCTGGCTGAGACGGGCTTATTATAGTAAGATAGATCAGGCCGGCCGTGTGCAGCTGTGGCCTTCGTCTCCTGTGGCTGTCTGGAATGTCTGACGAAGACCACCCCTCCCAAACTAAGTATGAATTCATATGGAGGAAACGATGTCCGGTAATGGTTGGAGTTGGCACATACTCATGTCCAAAATTAGAGGGACATTTCTTTGATCCTAACTCTGCTGTTTGTCTCTTTTCTCTCAAAGGTCCATATCTCTGCTATTTTAATTAGCATTTTAGCATACATGTTAACGATCTGCCTAGCCTTTAGCCTCCCACAGTTATAATTTTTGCAGAGCGTAACGAAACAGAGACCTTTTCAGACATCCCTTGAATCACTAACTTCAAAGAGAAAAGCTTTGTTGCTAGGCAGCAGGCTAGGGGGCTCCTCATTTCCTGCTTTATTTGACCTGCGAGGCTTGTCACTGACAGTATCTTGATGGAAGGACTGTAACCTTTGACCTCCAGGTGACAGTAGAGGATCTAAAGGTCTGCTGTTGCGTTGTCCTGCTGCAGTGTGAGTCCCAGCTGGTTGTGCTCTGTCTCACTAGAACTCCACACTGACCTTTTCTCCTTTATCTGTTCTCCCTTCATCCATCCTTCTTTCACTTTATCAATCTCTCAATCTGTCCTCATATATTTCTCCTCTACTGTATCTCCTGCCTGCTTACATCTATTACATACTCTCCCTTTTCCATGCCTGCTTTTCTCCATATCCTTGTCTTGCCATGTTTATATCCCCTCTCCTTCCTTCTTCTCATCCCCTCTGATTTCATTGTGTAGGTGTTCCAGTCAACAGTCGTGTCTCCTCCAAAATCCAGCAGCTGCTCAACACCCTGAAGAGACCGAAGCGGCCGCCGTTGCGAGAGTTCTTCGTCGACGACTTTGAGGAGCTTTTGGGTGGTAAGCTGGCCTGGAAGTAATAACATTGCTTCTATTAAAACAATAAATCATGAAAAAGCATCACACTTTCTGCGGCGTGATCAGCATACTGATCAGAGGCTTCTGCAGTTAAAGGAACCATGATATTTTGAATGTGACAGCCACGTACGCTTCAAGTCATTTTTTGCAGTGTTCTTTGGATTTTTCCAGCTTCAAAATGTATCAAATACTTGTCGAGATAAAAATGTCACACTGACCTCGCCACACCTCACAAATACACAGTCATGGTACACTTTTAGAACATTGGGTGTTATTTTGCAGCAGAGACCACCAGGTGTGTAAGGGGAGCGGAAATAATGGGCACAGAAACACCCTCAAACACACACACGTTCAGTGGACCAGCCCTGTGTAACCATTTCCTCCATTCCAACCAGCCCTTCGTGGTTCGGGTGGTACTCTGCCAGGCTGAACAAACACAGTGAAAATGAATAAGCAGCAGGAATAGTAATACATCAGCAGGTAATTGTGAAACCTCCCCGACTCTGGCACACAAACTGTGGCATGGCAAGCATCGGCGTGAGCAGAAAAACACACAGAGCTGAAATGACAGCCGGCTGGACTCTATTCGTGAGATAGGCTGTTTTGTTTGGCTGGGACCTTTTTTGCCAGTTCAGGTAAACAGTTCTGGATATCACTAAACCAGAGAGTCCAGGAGAGAGTGAAGGGAAGATAGTGGTGGAGAGATAGAAATCAAATCAAAGGGCAAGTAGGTTGTTTGAAGGATGGATGAAGAGAGAAACTCAAAGGAGTTGGTTTCCGAGGTGACTGACAAAGACGCGACACATCCCACCTTTTGTCCTCCTCTTTCATCACTCCAATCTCATTATTTTCATTCCCTTTATCACCCTGCCTTGCTTTAAGAAAGTTGTGTAATTCGCAAATTCTTCATAATTCTCATAACATAATGAGACGTATCTTTCCCAAATAGCTGTTAGCACCAGTACACCAGCTCCTCCTGCTTTGTTGCTCTACATGCCACCTTCAAACTGACGTCCTATCTCTTTCTTCATGTATTTAGTCCAACAGCCAGATCCAAACCAGCCAAAGCCAGAAGGCCAGCAGATGAGTCCCCTCGAAGGAGAGCCTGTAGGGGTGGTCAACAAGTGGCCTCCCTCCTTACCAGCGGCCTTACAGCGGTGGGGCACCACTCAGCCTAAGAGCCCGTGTCTGACGGCGCTCGACAACTCTGGCAAGCCCGTCTACACGCTCACCTACGGTAGGGATCACATTCATATATTCTTTTTGGGTTTCTCTCTAGAAATATTTGTACAAATAAGTGTATGTTTGACACAATGACTGCGTATATAGATGAACGACGCGTCTCCATCTGCTCTCATTGAACGAAATTGAAGCCAAAACAGCCCCCGTGATAGGCGCTGCCATCGCTGTTGACGTCGTTTGGATCCAGAGTTGTGCAGTAGAGATCGGCGGGTGGAGCCACCGTAGCCACTTCTGCTAACCAAAACACACTTAAACAGCAATTTAACAGCAGAACAGCTTCTTGTGTTGGTCTGAAGCAGACGTTCACAGATATGGAAACTTCAATGACTGCAGTGATTGTTTTAGTTACGTCTCCTCTCACCGTTCCTCCTCTACTCTGCTCATCCGGAGCAGATCGGCTGCAGGAGCCATATTTGTCAACAGAGCTGTCAATCATCATTTTTACAGCATCAGATAACACAAAAATGAACACTAGAACAGAAATCAGCATGATAATAACTAACTATAATGACAGAAACCATGTTTGAGAAAAATGTATTTGACGTGTATTTAGATTTTATAGTTTGACTCATGTCCCATCTGTTAACATGGAGGAGGCGGGCTTTATGACCTGTACTGCAGCCAGTCAGCAGGGGGCGCTCAACATGTTTTGGCTTCACATTTCGGGAGCTGTCATGTCGTCCATCTTTTTATACAGTCTGTGGTTTGACGCTGTTTGTTCACCTCTGTAGGTAAGCTATGGACCCGCAGTCAGAAGCTGGCCTACACCCTCCTCAACAAGCTGAGCACCAGAAACGAGCCTCTGCTGATGCCTGGAGACAGAGTAAGTCGTGAGATCAAACTGTGGTCAGTTGTTACATTCCTTGTTGCACGCTGAGGCGTCTCAAAGGACTTTCAGAGTGCAACAGTAGAATAAGCTGATTTTCTTAACCGCCGGTATAACCAGCAGCTAAAGATGCAAAGCCTGGATTCATACCAGTTCTTTTACTTCAAACAGGAACTGTGTAACATATGATGACACATCCTGTGTGTGATACACCTGCAGGTTGCACTTGTTTTCCCCAACAACGACCCTGTGATGTTCATGGTGGCGTTCTACGGCTGCCTCCTGGCAGAGCTGGTACCTGTGCCTATCGAAGTGCCGCTGACCCGGAAGGTAAACGGCAAATACATAATCTCCTTGGAGTGTGACAACATCTTTCACGTGTGCTACACAACCAGTGAGGAGCGGCAGTGACCCCTGCTGGACATACGACCCCTAAATGATCAAAGGGGAGAATGTGCACAGTTGCTTCTATGTTAATGTGTAATCCTGTGATAATCACAGAGCGTTATGATACATTGCAGCTTTCAGCACATCCATCAGCTCAAACTCACATTAGTTACACACTCTGAATAGTAATGCCTGTTCTTCATTGTCTTTTATAAGCATGCAGTCTGCAGATGCTGTGTTGTAATAAATGGGATTTGAGTGAGGTGAAATGATGTGTAGCTCCAGTCAAAATATTAGATCACAGGCCGAGTCCCTCTCTCTTCTCTCTGTCTGCCAACACATTTCCCTCCCTCTCTCTTTTCTTCTTCTTTTCCCTTTTTCTTCCTCGTTCTTTCTTTAATCCCATCCAATATCTCCTTTCTGCACAGTGTGGTTTGCTCAGCATGCGTCTAGTTTTTAGCTAATTTGGACAGCCAATCAAATATGAGTGAGAGCGTGTCAGATCTTGGGCTTTGATGCTCAGCAGTTGAGATTTTAATAGCGATTGGCCGCCACTCTGCTTTCTCACCTGCTGATGCTTTGATGCACGATGCTCCGAGGTTTCATTGCCCTTCTTTCTCTCCCTGCTACTATTCCCACATTCCCTTAAAGCTTTTATCGTCTGAATTGTATTGTTTTAATAAATGGTTGTTGGAGTGATACTGTTTCCAAAGTTTACCAGTACAAACTTCATCCTCTTTGGTCCTCCAGGATGCAGGAAGTCAACAGATCGGCTTTCTGTTGGGCAGCTGTGGCGTCACGTTGGCGCTGACCACCGACGCTTGTCAGAAAGGCTTGCCTAAAGCACAAACAGGGGAGGTAGCTACTTTCAAAGGTACAGCCTGTTTTATATTTTCCTTTTGACTGCCTGTCTGTATTGTTTGATTTGTTTTGAAGTGACTTCATGTGTCTGTCTCGGCAGGCTGGCCGAGGTTGCTGTGGTTTGTGACGGATGGGAAACACGTCGTGAAGCCTCCTAAAGACTGGTATCCTCCTATACGGGAAGCCAGTAACGACATAGCATACATAGAGGTAAGTGTATTTCTTTGATGCTCACTCTTTTTTCATATTCTTTATATCTCATTGTTTTGGAATTATACTGTTCAAATGTTTTATGTGTTTTTTTTTACCTGCAGTATAAAACCAGCAAGGAAGGAAGCACCATGGGGATCACAGTGTCCCATTCAGCCATGCTGGCTCACTGTCACGCCCTCACACAGGCCTGCGGCTACACTGAAGGTGAGGAGGACACTCTGTCTCTACTGATACATGATTCATCTCTGTGTTTTCTCAGCCATTTTCGGACAGAAAGTTTTATAAACTGCAGCTAAAGAAGGAGAAAGTAGAGAGAGAGATGATCTGATCCAACGGAAGAGCTACCGTAGCTCAAACCGCTCAAAAAGTGAATGCTAGTTCTGATAGAAAGGTGTCAGAACACACAGTGCATCGCAGTTTCTTGTGTATGGGGCTGCGTATCGGCAGAGTAGTCAGGGTGCCCACGCTGACGCCCGGTCCACCATCGAAAGCACCTACATTGGGCATGAGAGTGTCAGAACTGGACCCCGAAGCAATGGAAGAAGGTGGCCTGGTCTGATGACATCATGTTTTCTTTTACATCATGTGGACGACCGGGTGCGTGTGCATCGCTTACCTGGGGAAGGCATGGCACCAGGATGCACTATATATGATACATGATTCATGTCTGTGTTTTCTCAGCCATTTTCTGACAGAAAGTTTTATAAACTGCAGCTAAAGAAGGAGAAAGTAGAGAGAGAGGCGAAGAAAAGGACAGCCAGCTTAAGGAAAAATTAAAATGGGAATATGCAAGTCAAATATTTATGGAATAGCTGTTTTTTTCGTATTGATCCTGCAGGTTAGATAATGTAGAATTAATTCATCTATGACATTACCGAACTTCCCCTTAGAGATCCCAGAGTGTAATTACAGCCCAGAATGATAAATGCAGCCGCTCAGCTGGATGTGTCTCTCTCCGTCAGACCTGGGTCAGGTCTGCTTAAAATGAAAGAGAACATAAGGCACCTCCTTTACTCCAGTGTCCCAGTTTAGCTCTAAATAACTCCTAACTGCAACACCAGACCCTTGAGACTCTCCGGGGCTGTTTCTGAGTCTGAGTTTCACTCAATCCTGCTACAATCATTTAATTATTTTGTGTTTAAATTAATAGGATGATGTGTGATTGCTCCAGTGAAGAATGTCAGAGAGAATGGCTCCTAATCTTTGTAAAATCTGCTCTTTGATTCGCAGCTGAGACCATAACCAACGTGCTGGACTTCAAGAGAGAAGCGGGATTATGGCATGGTGTTCTTACTGTGAGTGAAGCTAAATGGATGCTTATATAAACTAAAATATAAGAGATCTGTGCTCAGTTTGCTGTTAAAGTGTCAGATTTTTCTGACTGACTTCGTTCCTCTGAAGGCTTTCCTGAAGGCCAGAAACATCTTATCATAACTCAAGAGATTGGAAGCTGTAAATATATCCAGTTTCTTCTAACACAACTGGTTTTAAACATTTACATAAGTTACATAAAGCGCATACACCGATCAGCAATAACATTATGACCACTGACAGGTCAGTGCCTACCAAAAGTGGTCCAAGGAAGGAAAACCAGTGAACCAGCGACAGGGTCATGTGCGGCCAAGGCTCATTGATACGCGTGGGGAGGGAAGATTTGCAGTGATCTGATCCAACAGAAGAGCTACCGTAGCTCAAACCGCTCAAAAAGTGAATGTTGGTTCTGATAGAAAGGTGTCAGAACACACAGTGCATCGCAGTTTGTTGCATATGGGGCTGCGTATCGGCAGAGTAGTCAGGGTGCCCACGCTGACGCCCTGTCCACCACAGAAAGCACCTACAACGGGCATGAGAGCATCAGAACTGGACCCCGAAGCAATGGAAGAAGGTGGCCTGGTCTGATGACATCATGTTTTTTTTTTACATCATGTGGACGACTGGGTGCGTGTGCATCGCTTACCTAGGGAAGGCATGGCACCAGGATGCACTATGGGAAGAAGGTGAGCCGGCGGAGGCGGTGTGATGCCTTGGGCAATGTTCTACTGGGAAACCTTGGGTCCTACCATTCACGTGGATGTTCCTTGGACTTTTACTTTCAATGGTTCATGTATGGTTTGAGGAACACGACGAGTTCAAGGTGTTGACTTGGCCTCCAAATTCCCCAGATCTTAATCCAATCGAGCATCTGTGGGATGTGCTGGACAAACAAGTCAGATCCATGGAGGCCCCACCTCGCAACTTACAGGACTTGAATCTGCTGCTCACGTCCTCACAATACCTCAGCACACCTTCAGAGGTCTAGTGGAGTCCATGCCACGACTGGTCAGGGCTGTTTTGATGGCAAAAGGGGGGGCCTACACAATATTAAGCAGGTGGTGATAATGTTATGGCTGATCGGTGTGTATGACCTGCTAATGCATGTTTGAATTCCTAAAATGACACAGCAGTAGCACGAACATGCTTCCTTTATACTCTCAGCAGGAGGTGATCAACACTTGTCCTGACTCGCAGCATGTTTGCAGTGCCATCATGTAGCTACGCAACAACATGACATATTTTGGTGCTTACGCGATGCTTGTTTCTCGTCATGGCAGAGTGTCATGAATCGGATGCACGTGATCAGCATTCCTTACTCCCTGATGAAAGTCAACCCCCTGTCCTGGATACAGAAGGTTCACACATACAAAGGTGAGTCGACCTTCACATTTGTCAGCGCCGGTTTCATGATGAAGGATTTAGTGCAGGATCGTGCGAAGTGATGTTATCTATTACACACAAAGGAGCACACATTCAAGACAGCATGAAGTAATAAATAACCCAACATTTTGTTATTATTTTAGTGTCTGTTAGACCGAGCTCGACTCCCAGAGAGAGTCTGCTTCTTGTAACACTTTTGATTCCCGCTGCATATTTGACAGGCCTTGATGGATTAAAGCAATACTTTGTTGGACTCATTGATTTCTAGTTCATCAGTATAAGCCCTGTGGAGTTCGAGGACAGGTGGCCTGCTGCACTGAATCAAAGCCGTGTCATCTGTCTCCGGTCTGAGCTTAGCTGAGTCACCTGTTGGCAGCGGAGTCCCACCGTGCTGCTTCTCACTGTCACATTTCGTGATCTGTGATTGACTGTCAATCTGGACGACAGAAGTGTTGATTGAGGGACTCTATTGTGAGCCTGTCTCTTTGTCTTTGCGTCCCCTGCGCAGCGCGGGTTGCTGTGGTGAAGTCGAGGGACATGCACTGGTCCCTGCTGGCCCAGAGAGACCAGAGAGACATCAGCCTGAGCTCGCTGCGCATGCTCATCGTTGCAGACGGCGCTAACCCATGTGAGTCCGCCAGCAGATTCTCATCCAATACAATAACCTCACAGACGCCCTGAGGCCACAAGAGATGATCATTGATTTGTTTTGTTTGTGTTAGCTTGTATATCTGTTTGACTCGCTTTGAATGTGTGTAATATGTGTGTGTATGTGCGTGTGTGTGTTACCACAGGGTCGATATCCTCCTGCGACGCCTTCCTCAACGTGTTTCAGGCACGTGGGCTGCGACCTGAGGTGATCTGTCCATGTGCCAGCTCCTCAGAAGCCATGACTGTCGCCATCCGGAGGTTAGCTGCTGTTACTGCACCTTGTGTTCACAAAAGGAGCTTGCACACTTTTCATTACCGTGCCAATGTATCACACATCATATGAAATATGAGCTGGATCCTGCAGGCGGGGGAGGGATGCTTGTTTTTCCTAAACACAGAGATAAACTGGAGGATTTCACAGCTTTCCACTGATCACAAGGCTCAGTCAAAGGCAGGATTAGCATGGCAGACTGACTAAATAGACAAACTGGTTTTATTTATAGAATAAAGGCCTTTTTTGTCAAATATGTGAGCGTCTAGAAATGTTGTAATGGATCCAAAGTCTGTATCTCACAGATCCACATTGCAGTCATAGTCTGTTTCCTTTTAGGATGTCAGTGCTTAGACAGTGCTGAGTCGGCTATTCAAAGCTGTATTAACTACAAGTTTGCCCATGTGTATCATGGTGTTCAGTGATAACAAGTGTATTTGCAATAATGTCTGCAGGCCTCCAGAGATGAGTGTTCCTCCTCCGGGGAAGGCGGTGCTGTCTATGGGAGGCCTGAGCCACAGTGTGATCCGTGTGGACACGGAGGAGAAACTCTCTGTCCTGACAGTCCAGGATGTGGGACAGGTCATGCCTGGAGGTACAGTACGCTGCCCTGCTTATTAACATTTGGTCATTAAAGATATAATCTCCAAGATTCATTTAAATAAATGTCTGTTAAGTCACTATCTATCGCTGAATGAGGTAAGACAATGGTTGAGCCTATGGCCCACTGATGAAAGCCTTTGCATTTGCAGTACAAGTATTATTACGGACTGGGTGTCTGCGGCGACATGCGTGGAAAAATTCACAAGTGGTTCCCAGTTAGTGACACGTTTCCCATCACCCAGCAGTGGTTGGTCTGCCAGAGAGGGTAGGCGGAGCTAAGCAGCCGCTTTTCCCGGTCTCTGCAAGTGTTGCGAGTAAACAGTAATCTACTATGGCTGAACAAACAAAGAAAAGATCGATGACTACAGATACAACTTCAATAATAAGTGAAAATCCAAAGAAAAAGAAACAAATTTGACGCTCAGATGAAGGAAAACAGTCTCAAAAGGAAAGCGACCGTCAGAGAGGAAAATCAAGAGTTACAACCGTAACAAAGCTGTACTGTAGGCGTCTGGTTGTCTGAAACATATGCGCCTGCAATTACCTTTTATCGCCATTAGGTGCCACCAAACAAACCAAAACTCTAGATCTAGGTGAAATAATTTTCATGTTGACACGACAGGGTGTATGCAGAGAATTGATTTGATACGATTATTTAGGATATTGCTGAAAAGAAAGTTAAATCTTGCTTTCATCTATATGTTGACATTGAAATTATTTCAATATTTCACCCCGTTTTATTTAATAGATAACTAGCTTCTGTTGGTGTTTATGACAAACATCAGGCGGCTCAAAGACATCCAGTTTATACCTTAATGAATAATTTAAAACAAAAGTAAAAAGCCACTTTGAATAAGAAGTCCAAACAGAAACCTGTAAAGCAACTGAGACACGTACTTTAAAGTATATTGTCTAACCCCTTGCTGTGATGTTTGTGTCTCCAGCTGTGGTCTGTGTGGTGCGAGTGGATGGGACCCCCTACATCTGTCAGACCGACGAGGTGGGAGAGATCTGTGTTAGCTCAGGTAGCACAGGCGTGGCTTACTACGGCCTGCCTGGCATGACCAAGAACGTCTTTGAGGTTAGTGTCTTCTTTCTGGAAGTGCTCAAGTTTGTTCATTAAATTCTCTGTTATTTCATTTATATGTGTTTTAGGAAAGAAAATTATGTTTGTTGTACTTGGTTCATTGTTTTAACGAGTGTTGCGTCTTCTTTCAGACGATCCCTGTGGTATCATCTGGGCTTCCCATCAGTGACAGACCCTTTACCAGGACTTCACTGCTGGGCTTTGTGGGACCCGTAAGTTCAGCCTCAGTAATGTGCCGTCTGTCAGGAAAGGGGTGGGGGTGGGACGCAGGTGCAGACCCAGGGGTGTCTCAAAGTTATCCCAGAGGGATAACCACAAAATCGCAGGAGCGATAGATTGGAAAGGGGAGGAAAAAGACAACGAAACTGTATAGAGCCGCTACAGGCTTCCTTAATGAAATTAAGCACTAAAATGATTAACTAAATCACCGCTGCCAAGCAGCTGACTCAAAACCAAAATTGTCCAGGAGACCCAGAAAACTCGAAGCTAAAGGCAAAGGCTGCCAGGGAGGCCTTTGATAACTCAAAAGGCTGGAGTCACACAAACTCTCCAGCACCCCAAATTATTCCCTGGGAAACAGGCAATTGACCACAAATACACACAAAGTTCTGAGTTGGTGTTTGCAGATACACACACAACTAGAGAAGCCACATGGAGAACCTCTCACTACCTCTGAAGGTGAGATAATGAGTCAGCCCAGGGCACTGGAGACTCAGGGTATATGAAGACTCCCCACACCTGGGCTTAATCAAAGCCAATCAGTGCCAACACACCTGATTGCAGTGAGTTGATTCTTTCACCACTCTCACAGGGCCGAAAGGTTGAGTGCCCTCACAGCCGTCTTTAACCTTACTTACTTTGATGTCGTACAGCATTACGATGTTTAAACATATTAGCTCTTAAAGACCCAGCAGGCTGTTAAAGTTGTTTTTTGCAGCACCTGCTTCTTAAGGAAATATCTGCTTAGTTCTGAGATATTATATAATAATGCATTAATCTGTAATAATCAGTGTTATGCTTTTTATATTCCCAGTTAACTCAATCTATCCCTCTTGCACATAAAGTGTCACACAAACATTTAGATGTATCAAGCAAAGCAGATGTTTTTAGTTTTTGTGCTCGTGGAAATTTTTCATTCAGTTTCATTCAAGCATAAATCTATTCCAGAAACTACATCCCAGTTATCCCCTGTGGACTCGATTGGGACTATTTCCAGTTGTAAACTGTAGTTTGAATGAAAACTGTTGACAGGTGTCATGGTCGGCTCAAAACCGATGACAAATAACGGGAGGTAAACAGGAGTTTCTTCACAACAGTAATTAATTTATTGTGACTTAACACAAAAATGATCAAATGAACCAACAATATGAGGTGTGGGAGTCAGTAAGTCAGCGGTGCTAGTGTGTGGGCATGAGTGAGGTTATGCGGTGTGGGGTGTTGTATGGAAACATAATATTAAAGAGCGTAGCCTAGTGGGGAGCATACAGTTCTCCAACTCCCGCCCAAGACAGATTGAGGGACGTTTAAATAGGGTTGGGAACACCGGGCCCAGGTGTTCCCAATCTTGATGACACGACCACACCCACTGGCATCTGAAACACAAACTGTAAAGAGCTACCAAGCAACCACAAGGTGGGGTCGTCACACAGGGAGGTCTGAAAACATTGTGTTGTTACTTTAGACACCTGTCACACTTTTACACTACAAATCCATCACAAGCTGATTAATCCAGGATCAAATGACAAAGAGTGACGCAAAAATTGTGGGATAACTTTACCAGACTGATCATCAGTAAACTAAAGGTGGTGTTTTTTTTATTCCTGAAATCAAAGCACAGTTTATTTTTAAGGACATTACAACTCACAGATATTAAACAGTTGAAGCAAACCTTTTGAAATCCTGAATTTAAAGCCTAATATTACCTCGCGTCTCGGCTGTAATAATGCACACTTTATCTGTTTGAAAGATCTACCTAATGAACGGTTTGTGCTTTATTTTTCCCATCAGGACAGCCTTGTGTTTGTTGTGGGGAAGATGGACGGGCTGATGGTGGTCAGTGGGCGGAGACACAATGCTGATGACGTGGTTGCTACAGCACTGGCAGTGGAGCCCATGAAGTTTGTGTACAGGGGGAGGTAAAGATAGACACACTGCACACTCTCCACATATCTATCTCTGAAAGTGAGCTGTTTGATTGAATGCGTACAGTCCAGCAGTAACAGCGCTATATCTGTTGTGTTGCAGGATAGCAGTGTTTTCTGTGTCTGTGCTGCATGACGAGAGGATCGTTGTGGTGGCCGAGCAGAGACCGGACGCCTCTGAGGAGGACAGCTTCCAGTGGATGAGCCGCGTCCTTCAGGTGCAGTCTTTTTTCACATTTCAACACATTAAATAAAAAGCATGAATACAGGAGAGTGAAAACATCCCCTCAGTTTCTTACTTAGACTTAAAAAAAGGACCTCTTCAATTTCTGTGTTCTCCGTCTGTCTCCAGGCCATAGACAGCATCCACCAGGTCGGCGTGTACTGCCTGGCACTGGTGCCCGCCAATACGCTTCCTAAGGCTCCCCTGGGTGGCATCCACATATCTGAGACAAAACAGCGCTTCCTGGAGGGCGCCTTGCACCCCTGCAACGTCCTCATGTGCCCTCACACGTGTGTCACCAACCTGCCCAAGCCCAGACAGAAACAGCCAGGTAGACCACCATGTGTTTACCTATTATCTTAATTTTTCCAATTGCTATGTTTATATTATTGCTGATAGGGATGTTGGCTCTAACTGATGATACTAATGTTGTTGTATTGAACAGAGGTCAGTCCTGCTTCTATGATAGTGGGGAACCTGGTGGCAGGAAAGAGGATAGCACAGGCCTGCGGGAGAGACGTGGCTCAGCTAGAGGACAACGAACAGGCACGTAAAGTAGAAGAATCTCACACACATCACCTGCACACATACACTGCAGACACAGGTAAGGTTTTTGCTCCCTACTGTCACTTTGTGGCTAAATAGTTGCTGTGTAATTCAGACTCTGCTTTTATCGCACCCAAGACTCACATATACTGTTCCCCATCAGTATATGATTAGACTTTAATCATAAGACATATATATAATGTTACAATGTTAGATGTCAATACTAAACGTGGGTGATGTTTCAAATCTGTAGGTAAAAGTATGTTGGAGTAATCCCCAGGATTCTCAGCTCAGTCTGCAGGCGGCTGTGAACGCCAGGTTTCACACAGTTTTTTCTACACGCTGCACTGGCTGACGTCACAAAGTGCAGCCCAATCAGAAGAAAGCGGGCTTGTAGGGGCGGGGTTTCTTAAACAGACAGAGCTGACTGAATCAGGCAGAGGCTGTATGAGGGCCTGCACAGAGCACCAGTGTGAGAAAAATGAGTTTTAACTGTAAATGATGTTAAGCTACTCCACAGGTATCACAGAGTGAAATATGAACCTTGAAATTAGCATAATACCCCCCCTTTAAAGTTGTATTTTTTCTCTCCTATAGTTCCTGTACATACAAGATGTGCTGCAGTGGAGAGCTCAGGCCACTCCAGACCATCCTCTGTTCCTTGTTCTCAATGCGAAGGTACTGCCTGGATTATCAACTTCCTTTTGCAATGGCAAATTATAATCTGATGTTAATTTTCTGAAAACTTTTTGTAGATGAGACAGTAAGATTGTTCTTGCATTTTTTGGTTGATTTAGTTAATTTCAAACCTGTTAAATTAACGTACTTATTGTCCAAAAACTTTCTTGGTTTGCAAAATTTAATGCAAGGGACTAATGCAACAGGAGATATTAAAGCAAAAGCTACCCTGATAGACATACATATGTTGGTTTTATCATAGGGATAATAAAGAATAACCATTGTTTGTTGTGTGTAGAGTGATGTTAGTGTACACTTATCTTTTGCCCCTCAGGGTACGGTGGCTAGCACAGCTTCCTGCCTGCAGCTGCACAAGCGGGCGGAGCGGGTGGCTGCAGCACTGATGGGACGCCTCAACACTGGAGACCACGTTGCCCTCGTCTACCCGCCAGGTAAATGGCGCTATTACTACTATTTTATTTCTCCTTTCAGTTCTCCCTTTCAAGCGTCACAGCTTTATCTCCACTGGCCCTGTTTGCAGTCTTTAAGTCTTTCTGTCAAATGTGCAGGAATCGACCTGATTGCCACCTTCTACGGCTGCCTGTACGCTGGCTGTGTGCCCGTCACTGTCAGACCCCCGCACCCACAGAACCTGGCAACAACCCTGCCAACTGTCAAGATGATCGTGGAGGTAACAGAGTCCGCTGACCTGAGTCAAAATGCTTACTTAACCCCTCTCTGTACAGTAATTACCATCATTAAACCTGGTATATGTGTTTTCAAATGGACATGTTTAAATGTTGTAAAAGTAACTTACATGTCTGTGTGTTCCAGGTCAGTAAATCGGTCTGTATCCTCACCACTCAAGCAATAACGAAGCTGCTGAAGTCCAAAGAGGCGGCTGCTGCTGTGGACATCAAGAGCTGGCCCATGGTGCTGGACACAGGTGAGTTTTATACACATACTCAACACGTTGCCACCAAAGAGCAGCCTTTTAAAAAACACTACTAATCCCTCCGTTCATCCTCCAGATGACCTCCCAAGGAAGAAGAGCCCCCAGATGTACAAGCCCCCGACCCCAGAGATGTTAGCTTACCTGGACTTCAGTGTGTCCACAACAGGCATCTTAGCAGGGGTCAAAGTATGTGGGATATGTTTCCTGTAATCACAACCTAAAAATATAAAAACACAGTAGGATTAGTTTTGATGCATCCTTCATCTCTCTTTGTGTCACCTCCACTAGATGTCTCACGCTGCCACCAGTGCCTTGTGTCGCTCCATCAAGCTGCAGTGTGAGCTCTACCCTTCTCGGCAGATCGCCATCTGTTTGGACCCGTACTGCGGCCTGGGCTTCGCTCTCTGGTGCCTGTGCAGGTAAACCAGCACCTCTTAAATGAATGAGAGTAAATGCATAAAAGCTTCTGTGTTAAAGAGCCTTTGCTAGATACTTGACTTGACTCCTTTATGGAGCATGTCACTTTCTTCCATCTCAGCCTCTCTGTCTGCTTTTGTGTTTCATGTTTCAGTGTGTACTCGGGCCACCAGTCCATCCTGGTCCCCCCTCTGGAGCTGGAGAGCAATGCATCTCTGTGGCTCGCCGCAGTCAGCCAGTACAAAGTGCGCGTCACCTTCTGCTCGTACTCGGTCATGGAGATGTGCACCAAAGGCCTGGGCTCACAGACCGAAGCACTGCGGGTCAGTTTGAGGTGTTGAGTGGTGTCACTGGAGAAGCAACGAGCTGCAGCATTTCAATTATACTTCAATGAATCCTTTTCTCTGCTGTGCAAATGCTGCAGCTCCTTTATTGAATAACAGTCAGGGCCCTCACGTGTGTCTGTGTGCTGATCACTGTCTGCAACACTTTAGATTGAGACCTCAATTTACACTCCTACAGTCATCTCTGCAAATCGATAACATTTTCACACAATTTGCACTTAAAAGTCTTTTTCGTTTTTCCTGATCCAACTCTCCTTTCTCCCATTCCAGTTGCGAAATGTCAACCTGTCTTGCGTGCGGACATGCATGGTGGTAGCAGAGGAGAGGCCCCGCATAGCACTCACTCAGTCTTTCTCAAAGATCTTCAAGGACTTGGGGCTCTCGCCACGCGCCGTCAGCACCACATTCGGCTGCAGGGTGAATGTGGCGATATGTTTGCAGGTAAGCAGCTGGTGGAGGACAGAGAAGGAGGAGGAGGAGGAGGAGGAAAGGAGGGATGGGGAGGTCACTATTTTTGGGGACATATAAAGGTAACAAATCAAATAAACAACCCTTAAAAAAAGCGTAGGATTTGCAGCACTTTAAATGATAGTGTTGGTGATGATGAATTAAAAGTGGCTTTTTACAGCTGGGTCCATCCAGGAAGTTGCGATGTTGCTTTCCTGCAAATTGCCGCAACTTTTTCTTGAACTTGCAAGTTTGGCCAACTGCCCCAACTTTACTGCACATTGTACCAATCATCCTATTTCTGCACATGTATGAAGTAATTTACAGACAGCTCATCCATTCTAACTAAGCTCCGTTGTGATCGTCTCACTTTCATGGGCTACCTCATTCAGCATCTGTCTACAGTGTCTTTATGGAGACTCTATACAGTGAATCTGTGATAATAAAGCCAATACTTGATGTCTTCTTGTGATTATGTATCCATGTTTCTGTGCTTAAAAATGTTAACCGTCCACTTAGATGTAGATGTAGATTCTCCTTTGCGCATATTGATAGCACTGAATGTGCACATGCAGTGCCAAATAAGCATTTCATGGCTTTTGACTTAAGTATCATTCAGTTGTTACACATTTTATTTGGCATCTTGACAAGGAAATCGACTGGAAGTGATGTCAGAGGACAAACAGCTCACTCAGCCAATAAGTGGCTTTGTTGGAGCGTGTGTCCAACTGGCTCACAGTAGATGTGTAATGTGTTTAACTGAAAAAAAGCCTTTAAAACAGGCCACAACAATCACAAACAATGCCTGTGAAATCCTGGAGAGACCGCTAGAAGCTCACTATAAAGAAAAAGTGCACAATGGAGACGATCTGACAGTTACAGGATAAGTATATAATCATGTAGACTGATTGATTTGTGGAGTCAATAAACAGACGAAAAACAGTCAAATGTTTTTACATGAACAAAAAGTACAACTGTATTAATTATCAGTTATATTTTAAGTAAAGATGGAGTGCAAAGGTTTGGAGAGCAGAAAGGCTTTAAATTCCATATATGTTAAGGTTTTGAACAAGAGGAAAAAATCCATGCACCTGTGATTTGCTTCTAAGTCGGACCATTTTTTCAGTTCTCCTGTGGCCCCTTTCTGTTCTAGTTCATCTCTTCCTCCCTGTCACTGGTGATTTTATTCATGTGGGAAATGTGTGCATGTCTGTCCACGTATATAAACACATATATATTTGTATTTATCTGTCCCGCCCTGTCCCGGCAGCCCAACAGGTTAGGGAAACTGGCTGAGCAGGTAACTGTAGGAGAAGAGTTGCTGTGTGTCCACTGGGCTGCTGCTGGGTCTATGTGTGTGTGTGTCTGTGTGTTCATGTGTGTGTTTATCTTGCATGACTTTTGAACATGCTTAACCGTAATTCACTGATTATTTGACTTTTGCCTAGTCTGTTAATTTTAGCCCAGTCCGGCTTTGACCATTGCTTTAGGATTTGTATGTAATGTGATGCTGCATTACACCACGAGCTGGCATCATAATGTATTATGCCGTATTAATAATGTGAAACAAACATTAATGTACCAAAAGAACCGGTTATGTATGTTTGTGTTTGTTTAGATACGGTTATAGATTATTTCTCCGTTTATAGACATTTCTTTGACAGTGAACTAGAGACGTTATTTTACACTCTGGATTGGAACTTGCTAACAAATACTACATAGTTTTGACTCTGGCGTTTAATTGGACAAGCCAGCATGTCAATCAGGTTCCTAAAAGCAAAATGTTTCATTGTAGTGGCATTTTTATTTATGTGAATAAAGCTTTCTTTTTGGCAGAGACTAATCTCTGGATCGAGTCTTGTTGGTGTTTGTTGATGTCGCTGAAACCTCTGCTCATTAAATCCGCCCACCGCTCAGTGTTTGGCTTTGACCTCGCAGACGACAAACCCCCGACTCATTGCTCGCTTATGCACTGGCTACACCCTGGCAAAGGAGTGATGGTAACCTTGATGTGTTGTGCCTAGTCTTCACGCAGTAATGATGACAAATCTCAAAGCCTAAAGAATCAATACGTGAGAAATCTGGACGTTTAACCGAAATTAATGAGCCTAGTTATTTTTTTATTAAGCTATAGTTCATTAATCATTTCTTTTAGCTTTTCCAAACCATGAAAACAAACTGGCAACATCAGAGCAGGAGAACTCTTACAGTGTCTTTGGTCCTAACCATCGTGGCCTGGCTGGTTGGCTTCTGGCTGCCCCCCCCCCCCCCCCCTGCTTTGTCAACAGTTGTATCATGAGCAGCTCCCACCTCCCTCAACTCAACCAACAGCATTCGTGTCAGAGTTTTAGGAATCCGATTTTTGACGCATGTTCTTCTGCTTGTTTTTCTCCAGGGCACAGCTGGACCCGACCCCACTACTGTGTACGTGGACATGAGAGCTCTACGGCATGACAGGTAGGGGGCGCTGCTGCAGCTGTGGGGACTGTGACCGCTGACGATATGAGTTCTCTTTGGGATATAAAAGTGACATGGTTTCACAGTCTGATGCATTGTGTGATACTGACATTTGTTCTCTTACTTCACTAGAATTCTTAATCTTTTGAAGTTTTCACACTCCTTTTATTTCCTGTTTTCAGGGTTCGTCTGGTCGAGAAAGGATCGCCACACAGTCTGCCACTGATGGAGTCCGGGAAGGTACGGCATCATGTAAACATGCGCTCCAACGCTACAAACAGCTGTGATGTTATGCCGCATAGAGTTTACATTTTTCTGAAGCTGTCATGGTTATTTGAGCCGTTGCTGTCTGCTGTTGTAGATCCTACCAGGAGTGAAGGTGATCATCGCCAACACGGAGACGAAAGGACCTTTGGGAGACTCACACCTAGGAGAGGTAACGTCACCTGAGGTTTTCAGAGCAGACTTGTTTTCCCATCTTCTGTTTGACCTGACAAGCAATGTGTGTGTTTACGTGTGCATGAGTTATAAGGTTAAAGCTTTCTGCAGACAACTGATCTCTTAAACTTCATATTAGTGACACCCAGTTTCTGTAATTCCTTCAAGATATTTAAACAACCTGGTTTGCTCTGCTGGATTTAGAGTCATCCTTATTACACAGGTTTTATAATGATGCTCTGGGAGCCAGAAATGAGGAGAATGCACAAAGAGCTTGCTTCAAATAATATTTAATACGAGCTATGTTCATCCGCACAGTTCTAATCAGATGATTTATTTGTGTGTTCAGGTGCATGAAAAAGACTTAAAGGATAACTTTGGGATTTTTCAACCTAGACCCTATTTTCCCATGTGTTTGTGTGTAAGTGACAAGTGGAGACAACAATTATTGAAATCGATAATTGTAACCAAGTCTCGCTCGCGGAGAAGTCTCGCGCTGAAATCTCGCGCGAGACCGTAGTTGTTGCAGGAAGAAGGAGAGAGGAGTGAGAGAAGACGAAGACGAAGAGGGAGAAGTGCCGTTTGTTGTGTTGGAGTACAGAAAGCGTTGCTCTGTGCTATCTAAAAGATTGTCATGGCTGAAGATCCTCTCTCCCTCTTCGTCTTCGTCTTCTCTCACTCCTCTCTTCTTCTTCTTGCAACAACTACGGTCTCCCGCGAGACTTCTCCGTGAGTGAGACTTGTGCTGTGTCCGAAACCGCATACTAACGTACTGCCTACTACATACTCAAACAGTATGTACTGCATACTGCCTACTAACCTGACTATTAGGATGCTGGTGGCATCATACTCAGAGCCGTCTTCTCCGTATCACGTGACTTAATCGTTTACGTATGTCCGGTCTGATCTCTGGTCCATCTCCGCCATAGTAGAAGCTGAATAGCCGCAATGCATTTTGGGGCGGTTGAGTACAACCAGTGAGCTACCGTCTCGTACTCAAATATCCGGGCCAATCTAGTATACATCCGGGCATTTCTCGCATACACAAAATTGCATACTATGAGATGGGAACGCATGACATACTCAATTTTACGTCACGGTTAGTATGATTAGTATGATTGTATGCGGTTTCGGACACACCGCTGGTTACAGACAACAACAGAGAGCATGAGGTAAAGCAGCATGGCTGCCACAGTGTTGTCAGACACTTATTAAAATGATCTGAGCCTGTCAAAACAAGCGCTTTTAGTGGCTGTATATTGGCGTATGTCCCGTGCCCCGTTTAGTTACATTGTATCTCATTTCGCAGCTGCCGGCCGGTGCTCCCTCCCTGAATACTGGATCGATTTCAATAATTGTTGTCTCCACTTGTCACTTACACACAAACGCATGGGACAATAGGGTCTAGGTTGAAAAATCCCTAAGTTATCCTTTAAGACAGGGCAGCTGAATGAAAGGAAATAATAAATCATCCTATATTCCCTTTGTAAGAAACAAAGCTGCTCTCTCTACAGCAGAGGTCTCCAACCCCGCTCCTGGAGAGCTACCTTCCTGCATGTTTTAGGCTTCTCCATACTCAAACACACCTAATTTGAATGTTTTGCTCATTATTAATCCCCTGGGACGCTTCAGTTGGGTGATAATGAGCAGATCATTCGAATCAGGTGTGTTAGAGTAGAGAGAAACCTAAAACATGCAGAAAGGTGGCTCTACAGGAGCAGGGTTAGAGACCCCTGCTCTACAGAGTCAGACTTACAGTAACCATCTTGCTAAAGTTTAACCAAACACTGTCTGATTTCTCTGGTCTGTTATGTAAATGTAAAAAATATTGCAACATGAGAGCTACAGTTGTGCACGATCAACCATTAAAGAGTTACCAACTGCCATTATCCTGTGTGTAACAGGTCTGGGTGAGCAGCCCTCACAATGCAACAGGCTACTACACAGTTTATGGCGAGGAGGCGTTGCATGCCGACCACTTCAACACCAAGCTGAGCTTTGGTGACACGCAGAGTGTTTGGGCGAGGACGGGCTACCTGGGCTTCCTGCGGCGCACTGAGCTGACTGACGCCAGTGGAGGTGAGAGTCTTTGCTGCTTATTTAAAGTCTTACATTATTTTCTCTCTTAAATCTTGAATTTCTTTAGGTATCAGATACAAAGTGACACATCTGTTTATGTGTAATCTCAGAGCGCCATGACGCCCTCTATGTGGTGGGCTCTCTTGATGAGACTCTGGAGCTGAGGGGGATGAGGTATCATCCTATTGACATCGAGACCTCTGTTATCCGTTCGCACAAGAGCATAGCTGAATGGTGAGAAATTTACACCAATTATTGATCACTACATTATTACTATTAATTATGTAATCAGAACATTATCCATTTTATATGACATGTTCTCTCCTCTTATATCTGTTCTTTTGGTTTCTGTTCTCTCCATACCTCCGTCACCTCTTCCTCCCTCCAGTGCGGTGTTCACTTGGACCAACCTCCTGGTGGTGGTCGTGGAGCTCGAGGGATCCGAGCAGGAGGCCCTGGACCTGGTGGCCCTGGTCACCAACGTTGTGCTGGAGGAGCACTACCTCATTGTAGGGGTGGTGGTGGTGGTCGACCCTGGCGTCATCCCCATCAACTCCCGAGGGGAGAAGCAACGCATGCACCTCAGAGACGGATTCCTGGCCGACCAGCTGGACCCCATATATGTGGCTTACAACATGTGAGAGTCCTGCTGCAGGAGGTTTAACCCGACATGTGGCTTATCACGCAACAGGAGACGGCAGGACAGTACACATGGGGGCTTCTCATTGTTGCAGCCCTCATGTTGCTGCTGTTAAAAGAGAGCAAGCTGCCCTCTTTTATCAGTGGAAAGAAACGTGGATGCAAAGCTTCACGGCAGAGAGATTGACAAAAACCTCATGTCTGTTTCTCCCTGTGATTTCTTGATTCAACAAATGTTTTAAAGGCGTTTTGTCTTTGTTGAAGCGAGTTTTGTATGTGCGATAGAACGTCTGACTCCATAAAACAAGGACACGACAGCAGTACAAGCAGGTGGTTAAGTTATAAAACTACACTGTGCCATTAACGGACTTTACTTTGTCAATATCAAATATGATTGTTGGTTGTGTTTGCCATACCCTCGTGCCATAGAACAGGACTGATGCCAGTACCCTAACCCCGGTTCAAACATGCTCTACCTTGTTTCGTGTTCACAGAGCCTCCTGTGCCAGTGCAAGTCGTACACTGTTCATGGAAGAAGCCTCTCTCAGTACAGTTACATCCCATCTGTGAGAGCTGCTAGAGTGAACCCTGATTTTAAGTGTTCAGATCATGTCATTACATCAACAACAAAGCACACAGCAGCGATATAGGAGGGGCAGTAAGTGTTATCTGTTGCTCATTTTTCAGCAGTAGTGCTTTAGTTCGTAGTGTCAGTAACAGATCGCTTAGAAAATAATGTTGTGGTTTGACTCACTTGTTCTTTTCTAAATCTAAAACGTGTAGGTTAGTTTTTGTTTCATCTGAACAAAATGCAATATGTGTGATGTTAAAGATGTTGCTCTGAATGACAGCAGACAGTAAGTGCCGATCATTTGAAGTCACGACACGGCGAGAGATATAAACGTTGCTTACTATTAGCAATGCGCCAAATGATATGAATTAAGCCTTAAGTGTTTTTTCAGACGCCTGCTCCTATCCCAGCTCCTCTTTAACTTAATTTAAGTTTATCAGCTGTTGGATAGGGAGAGGATATGCAGAAGGAGGTTAGGTGTGGTAGATCCTGCTCTTATTGCACCCAAAGTCTTGATCTAAGATGATTATACTTGATCCTAACATCCAGCCATTACAAACACACTCTTATTTTTTAATACCTGCCTCTTCTCAGTAGTGTCGAATGTGTGTTTTATAGCAAAAGGCTGGAAGAAACTGTAGCTGATATGGTTTTGATGCAGGCTGTCACAGCTTCATTTTGAGTGCCATAAGGTTGAATGAGAGTTGAAAAATGTTTGTTGCATGTGCTGTATGAGGAAAATGTCTTATATGCTCGTAACACCTTAACCTTCCACCTTATCACATTGACTTTGTAAAGATACACTTCACTGTTTGCTTCTTTTTCTATGTGCACATCCCTTCAGAACCAGGCTCGAGCCTGCTGTAAGTATGTACAGGTTTTGTGTAAATTATTAATAGAAGGAGGAGACATCAGGAATGCAAAGACTGAATCTGGTATATATGTGAATTTCTCCCTCACAAACAAAAAATATTTGAATTCTATTCTCATGTGTGGACATTTGGAAGAGACACGAAAAGCCTTTTTATAGAATGAAAGTACAGCAGGAGCTGACCACATCCAGGGTGAGACGAAGCACACTCCGAGCACAAGGAGAAGACAGTTCGGCTCTGGTGAGTGCTGAGATGTCACATCCTCCAGAGCAAACTTTTGTTGTTACAATAAGGAAAGATACATTTGTCTGATATATGGTTAGCTGTCATTATTTTCATAACATGATTTCTTAATGAATAAAAAAGTGCTTTTAACTTGAAATGTTTGTCTTCACTTGAAACTGAACAGCCAGGCTCCCAGTTCAGTAGTATGTTTAAAGTTATGGTAAATGTCATGTCATTAAAACCCAGGTAGTTTTGGTTCTAAATGCTGCAATCAGAAGTCCCAATGAACTCAAATTGTTAAGCTCAATCAGTGTATGTATTGTAAAAAAAACCCCACATAGGTAGGTTCAGTAGTCTGGCTGCTCGGACAGCTGCTCAGGCTGAAGGTGGGCAGGGCTAAAATGTTATTGCATACAAACAGTATTTATTTTCTTATTTTACCCTGGTATAGATCCTGTGTTTGCATTAAAATACACTTTTACACTATCTTCTCGGCTTTTATTAAGATATATTTACTTTCACTTCCGTGTCATCTGTCTTTATCTTTTCTTTGTCCAACCAAAAAATACCAATATTTGACCGTTTGAATTGCCTTTGTTGTATATCGACTCTGACAACAGAAAGAATAAAATGGCTCTGTCTAACAAATTTTGGTTTAAAACAAATAAAAGGAAAAAAAAATCAAATAAAACAAAAATCTTTATTGTTCATTATCCCTTAAAATTTTACCGTTTTAACTACTTCTGGTGCAACATTGCCGCAACTTTTACAGATGCCATATTGCTCTAAAATGTTATTTTAGCCTGCAGATTTAATTGGTCTTAAATATTGGTCATACTTAATATTGCAGAAATATCCTTTAAACATCTGGTAGGTTGTAAAAAAAACCTGTATATGATCAGTATGACAGAATTAGGAGTGTTAAGATTTAAAAAACAGGAAACCCAGAGGTGCAGAGGTATGTATGCTAATTAAATAAAGCCATAATACGCAATCACTATCCAATGCCTTGCTGATCATAGTATTCTTAGTTAGTTTTTCAGTCATGAAAAAGGACACAGGAAGTAAAAATGACAAATTCACTAGATATCGTTACAAAGCATCACATTTTACTTTGGTAAAATAACTATGAAACAGAAATTGCAGTTTAATCACTTTTATTTTGACACATTTCAAAGGTTCAGGTAATCAAACTGGCAAGAAGAATTATTGTGCCTTGTCCAAACAAAGTATAACAGCGATTATATGTATCCTCAGCGAGTAGTTATAAATGATAACAAACCATAACAAGGTTGTGCAGGGATTACACTGCTCTAAGTCTACAACATTGCTAAATAACTGTGAATATGCATTTTCATAACAAAGTCATACAGTAATTAGATTGGTCCTCATTGAGAATCTATTTTTACAACAAAGAAAAAAAACAACTACTCATATTTGAATTTTCATAATAGAATCAAAAAGCTTTTATAATGATCATGTGAGTAGTTATACTACGTCACTATAACTACTGTGAGTAATAAGTACAACATTACAAAAAAAACCTTCATTTATATTAAAGTGATACAGTAATCAGAATAGAAAACAATGCCTTTGTCATTGGACCTTGTACATTGTATTGGTCACCAATGAATAGTTATGTAAATAACATGGAAAAAAACCCTTTAATTATTAATTTTCTGAACAAAGTCAAACATTGATCGATCATCAGTGAGTGGTTATAACACTGTTTGAAAGACTTGTAATAAATGTTTACAACATTGAAAAAATTATGATAGATATATTTTCATTACAATTTCCTTTAGTGACCCATGTGTTGGCCTTCAGTGAATAATCTTTATTAGAAAAACCTTTTTCATTCTGTTTCTCATGTTTCAATCGCACACCATGATTACCTTTACAAACATTTCAACAACAAAAAAAAGACAACATGACATGCCTGTTTGGCTTGAATCCCTAATCCACATATGCCTCAACTTTACTGAGAAGCTCGGCTGCCTTGTTAATTGCTGGCATTTCATTCTCTGTCTTGAACTGCCCGTTTGGAATATGAGGAAATTGGTGGCAGTTAGGATACTGCGTCTTTTTGGCATCCACTCCGAGCATCTTCAGATTTCTAACCATTTCAGGCAAAACTTTCAGTTGGAGGTTATAGCGGGAAACTTGTGTAGCCATGGCGGAAATACAGCTGCTGGTGGGACGTTGCCCATGTCTTTTGTACGCTGCAGCTATAAGAGACTTTTCCACTGCTTGATGGACTTTGAACAGACACCACTCTGTGCTCCCAGCGCCAGCGTCTTTGTGAGCTGCACTGAGATCACAGCGAGCCTGTCTACACCAGCGCTGGGCCTCTTCTCTGTTTGGCCTCGGGACGTTTTCATTATGGGTCCAAAAGTTGTAGGAATTGTGTCCTCTAGAGTAACTCTCTCGACTGTTTCTGTGACGCCTCGCCTCCTGATCCCATTGCTGATAGAAGTTGCTGAAGTTTGAGAAGTTGAAATTTGAATTTCCGCCTTGATACGACGAGCCTGCAGTTTTGCCACTGCCTTTGCCTTTGCTGAGCTCTTCAATTCTATTCTGCAAGTATTTGAATGCCTCGGTGGCCAGTGATGTGTAGTCTGGGTTTTTGTCAGGGTGCCATCTCAGGTACAGTCGTTTGATGGCTTTATTCCTCTCCTCCTCAGGAAGAGTCCAGATCTCTGCTAAGCATTTGTCAATTTCCCTTTTAGCTTCATCAATAGAGGTGGGTGAGGATCTTGTAGATGAAGAGCTTGGTGTTGATGGATAAGAAGAATGTGGCACAGCTCCTGCTAGTGGCACCAACTCCATACAAGAAGCCTCTGCAGACGTGCAAGTTGCCCCTTTAGGTTCTGGTTTGGTTTGACGTTTAAACTGAAACAGGTCAAGACAGCTGACTTCAGTTGGCTCATCTTCTCCAATGTTTATTTTGTATCGTCGTAAATATTGTCCAGAGTGACCAGGCAGTTCTTCAACAATAATGGCATAAATGTACTTGTCGTTAGTGCTGTAGCCAACGTATTCCCCCTCTTCAAAGTTATTGAGGATGTTCATGTCCAAGGAATCATGCCATTCCTCTGGAATAGCTGTCCCAGGAGTTGGTGGGTCAAAGCGGAAACTTTTAGTTTTGGCACTGTCATGGATCTCATACTTAGCCAGAAGTTTCTGAACATCTTGCAGAGTTTCACACGTGAGAAGTTGTCCGATGGCTGGGATGTGATTTAATGCAACTCTGTTATCTAAAAGTGAATTAATCTCCCGTGCCAATGTCATGTTGATGTCAAATAACACTTTGAGAAGCATATCGTCGTGGTGTTTTAAGTAAAAAACGCAACCTTGTTGCTCTTGTTTGACATAAACATCTGTTTTAGTGGCAGTTTGGTGAAGTGGCTGTTTATCCACCCAAAGCTCAGTTTTCAGGTTTTCGCAGCAGATAATCTGAATACTGCCAAAAGTCTTCTTGCACATGTCAGCAGCATCTTCTTCTGTTATGTCTCCCTTAGACTGCTCTCTAATAAGACAAATCAGTCCATGTGTAAACACTCCAGAAGTAAGATGTTTGTCAAACCATCCACGAAATGCACATTCAGTCACAAACTCGCACGGCTGCATGTGTGATTCCACTATTTTCTCCTCTGTGTATTGAGTTAGCATTTTTGGCTGGAATTTTTGAGGCATCAATTGCAGCAACTGGTAATGCTCATAGAGGTCACTGCCCAAATGGCATTCACTGAGCTTCTCAAGCAAGAGGAACTTATCATTCAGTGCTCCTTCTAACCTTTTGGTCTCAAACACTGTGTCATTGTAGTAGAGTGTGCATGATGGGTATAATTTGCCATCTACTGCAGGAAGATATAGAGACTTTACATCGTCAACAAGGGACTGATTTCCTTGAGATCGGATTAACTTAAAAAGCTGCTGAACAGCCCTTTTCACAGTTTTCTGTTGGTTTGGGTTTAGTTGTGGTTTATCATGGGAATCTGCATTAACAGCTCTTAGAACATTACAATACTGCACTGCAGTAGGTTGGTCATTTACACCAATTTTCTTGAAGAACTCTTCGAACTTGACATCCTGTGGAGAAATAATGTACAAATATGGCCTGAACTCTTGGTGATGCTTGAATGAAAAAGACGTATCATCAGACCTCACAAGTTCTTTGTCTCTTTCAACCAACACGACAGGAAGACCAGCCAGTTTTTGGCCTTCAAACTTGCTTGCTTGTAGGTAAGCGTAGGAACTTCGAAACACTCCAGCACGGATTTTGATCAAGTGGTCAGTGTCACAGGGCGACTGGCAGATGTTGCTCATGTTACTGGTTATACAGTTTGAAGGTGGTTGTTGATGAGCTCCAGCTTTTTCCATCTTTTCCAGGAGCTTCTTTGACTTAAATAGTAGATGTATAATTGGCATCGAAGACCAAATCAGTTCTTGATGCATGGGATCACTTTCAATCAAAGATCCTTTGATTTTAACAGCAGTTCTTTCAGCAGCAAATGGTTGGTGATAGTCGCACAGTTCCTTTTTAATTTTCACAGGAAAAATGAACTTGATGTCAGCTATGCTCTCCAGCAAATTGTCCACTTTGTTAAAGTCGTTACTCACTAAAGACAAGACTTCAGTGAAAAGCAATGATGATTTTCGTTTCAACTCTTCAAGTGGACCATTTCCTTGCACTTCTGATTCTATCTGGTGAGCAAATTTTATGATGTCATCTTTCGACACAATGTGCCTCATTCCAAGTTCTCTGAGTAACTGTTTTGGATCTCCTTGTGTTTGCAGATTTCCTTCACACAACTCCGTCCAAAATCTCTCAGGCACGAATTTCTCTTGGGGCAACATTTTCTTGTATAGCTCGACACTGTCATCAAAGTAGTATGATGCCGTCTCCAATTTCCCTTGAGAATTGCGAATCAGTTTCACTGTCTTCAATGAGGAGATGATTTTGTCCTTGTACTGACAATAATTGAAATTGTGCTGTGGCGACAGCAACAGTTTTAGGCATTGAAGCATTTGCTTCTCTGTGAGTGTGTGTACAACAGGCAGAATGAACTTCATGAAATACTCCAAATCATTCAGCATTTGAATGTTCAGTATTTGTGACAGCATGATGTTTTCTGGGTTGTTTTGAAGACAGATACTGGTGCTGTGGTGCAGGAGAAACAAATCTGGAAATGATCTTGAACATGTGCTGTTGAGGATAAATACCTGTTGTCCATCAATCGTCACTCTGCTACCTTTTATTGTTTCAAATAATGGTAAAGATTTCAGCTTTCTCTGATAATCTTGTTTGTCTTTGGACTTGGATTCACCAGACTGCAAGAAAACCTGAAGCTCTTTCATTTGAACAGTGGAAAGCTGGGAAAACTCTGAGTGCTTAATCTTGGAGAGCTGGTCCAACATGGAGCTTTTATCATTCACATCCAAAAGTTCAGGGTGTAGAACTAAACATCCCTGTACTTGTTGTACCTTAGAGAAGAATACACTGTCCAGCTTCATGAAACCAAGTTTAAAGAGGATGCTTGATATGTCTGTATCTTTGGCAAACTGAATCACACTTTGCATGTCCTTCATTGCTAGCAGGAAGTGCTTGTTGTTTGACCTTGGACACACAACTGGTAGAATGCAGGAGTCATTGAATTGCTGCTTCAAATCATTCATTGACAGACTTGACTTTGACAGTTCGTCACCGCTAGATGTTGCAGGTTTGATTTGGCTTGTTAAGAACCACCAAAGTAATTTCAGCCAATTCAACATTGGCTCGTTTGGGACATGGAGGCCACTGTGTGGATCAATTTCACATTTCTGAAGATGTTGCTTAATTAAAGGCTTCAGATATCCTGCTGCACAGGGAACTGTTATACTTTTGACAAAGTTTAAAGTTTGCAGAACACTACTGTGCTCTTTGTTGGTCTGATGATCTGCAAATTGGTCCTCATTGCCAGCAAACAGACTGTCATATCTTGATATCAGCTTGGGAGATTTGGAGTTAAACACTCTCAAAACTTTATCTCTCGTGAGAAGAAGTGGAAGCCCTTCAAGTAAACTACAATGATCCTTTGTGAGTTTTTTATAGGCGAGGTCTTTCAAGCAGTAACCCAAGAGCTTTGAACATCTTGTTTCATCTCTGATCAGGGTGGAGGTTATGGGCAGGGGTAATTGACTGTCTGTGTGGGCTGGGTCATTGAGGGGTTTCTCCCTCAGGAAAGTCAGCACAGTTGAAGGATTCACATCTTTCACTTGAATGCCAGCAGCTTTGAAACCATTCCAAACTTTTTGCATTGTCGTGGAAAAAGGAACCAATGCCATTCCGAGTTCTTCCAAAATGGGATTAATCTCATCATATACTGAGTGTGTCATGTACAGTGCCTTGGTTGGTTCAGTTTTACTGATGTCACACCAGTCGAAAGAGTATTCCCTTATTTCTCGCTCTGCAGCTTTACGTGTTGAACTCTTCAACACTGGAATCACTTTAAGGCCTCTCTCTTTGATTGATCTGTATACTTCATGTATCATTTCATGCCACTCCTGAACAACATCCTTGGTCACAGATGGCCAAAAGCACAAGTACGAGCTACTGAAGCATGACTCCATTTGTGCAAGAGGGACCTTCTTATTAGCAATCTTACGGCTGATGTAATGAAGGAAATCTGCATACAGGGGAGCAATTACATTCAGTTTCAAAGATTCATTCCAGTCAGATTTTTGACTCTGCCCATCTTCTTTCCATAGACTTCTTCTGGCAGAATCTACCTCAAAGTTTGCATTGACATGCACTGGCAGTCCAGTTTTCCCTGGCAAAGGAAGTGAACAAAAGGCTTCTCCATCGAAATCTAGGCAGCTGGATGGTGCAGGACTTGAAGTTGTACCAATCTTTGAGCTCACACGAGCTGCTATTGCTGCTTGGGGAAGTTTCTCAGACTCTTTTATTGCTTTTTGCACACTGTTTTTAAGTGAGCCAAACTGTTCAGCAATGATCCACTTACTTTGCATTTTAGCTGATGTTGAAATCACAGTTCCATAAATGGCTTTGTGTGGCGTTGTTGGTTTGTCTGACTGCAGTGCTTGTAGTCTGAGTTTTACAAAAGAATCTTTTTCTTCAATGCTACTTTGTGGCACAGTTTTTTCAACTGCAAAGATGGTTTTCAGTTCCCCTGAGTGTTCATTGATTTCATGGACTTCTATTTTGCAGATGTTTTTCAAAAACAGAATGAGTCCTTCAGGATTTTCAGAGAGGGCAGAGCAAAGTTCTTCCATGTCACGTTCAGTGACTCCCTGCTGTGATATTTTAGAGCTGTTTGCCATGGTACCTGTCCTTAGAGGTAATCTGAACATTGTGCCATCCTTAAGAGGAAATTTGTCAGGCAGAAATGATCTGTAGACATCAATGATCATGTTCTTGAAAGGGTCTGCTAGCTTATAGCCAGTGCCTGATGGTGGTTTGTCTGACGGACTTTCAATGAATTTTTGATTGGGATCAGAAATGCAGAGTAGTTCATCTCCAGTGAGGATTGCAGGGCAGTCAGTGAGATGGTACACAGAGTTGAATCCAACTCCGTATTTTCCTGTCTTTCCTGGAGAGTTGTGCTTTCCTCCTTCTCCCAGCTGTTGAATGCCTTTCAGGTCAGCATCAGAAAAGACCTTGTTGTTGAACACACACAGTGCTGGACCCTGCAGACTGTTCCATCTCTTTCCAAATGTTTTTTCTTTGCCATGCTGTCGTTTATCCCAAACAAAATGAATTTCTGTTGCTTCTGCATCATCAGCATTTTGGATAAGCTCTTTCAGGATATCCTTTTTTGCTGGATAGGCTGAAATTATGTTCGCAATACGAACAGTTAGTTGTTCCTGCTGTTCAAAATGAAACGCAAATGGAGACATGTTCTCAACTACGTGGTTTTGCAGGGTATGATGCCTAGTTGTTTTGATTCCAAAGTGGCGAGCCATTGCACGTGCGATGTTCTTGTGACATAATGTGACACCTGAAGCCACTTCAGGCAACCATGGGCTGTCGTTGTAAAACATCTCACTTGCAGGTTGTAAAACACCATGTTCATTGGGTATTAGGAAGTCATCTGTTGTTTTTTCATGGGCTTCGTATATTCCTTTGTTTAAAATTGTGAGGCAAATGGATAGATCACTCTTTGGTAGGGGCGTGTTGCCATGCTGAGAGTGCAGTCTCTGAAGCACAGTTAGAAACTGACTGCTTGTAAAATGTTCTGTAATACCGACGCTTTCCCAGAGCCTCTTAAACAAACTATAGGCAGGTGGAAGAACATAAAGGTAGGGTTTTGCTTCAAATTGCTCATTTTCTGCCACACAGTTCACATTTACAAATGTGCTGCCAACAAGAATGAATGGGAATGATTTTGCTCTCTGTGAAATGAAGGTGGAATCACCAGAATCCAGAAGCCAGTGATCAAGAAACTTATAGCATTCATATGCTATCTCCCGAAGCATGGATCCGTCAGTGCATTTAGATTGCTTACATGCTTCTTGCAGCTGCTGAAACACTTGCTCAGGGCTTGGACTGTCATGAACTCCCAAAAATTTTAGGACTGGATCATTGTTGTGTATTTTCAAATTGGTATTATCCAGCACTGGTTGTTTCATGTTAACAAGAAGTGCGCAGTTGTCACTAAAAATATCAGTGGGTCTTTTAAGAGTTACATTTCTTTCCATTTTTGTAACACCAGGTTCAAGTGCAGGGAGAAATTCCATCCTCCTCAGTGTTTCCCAGAGGACTGTAGAGTCTTCATCATACATGTGACTCTTCATAAGCTCAAGAAGGCACTTCAAATGCCCATATGCTTTCTTTTTGTCAATGCTCCAGGTTTTGGTGATTGTGCCTGCTTTCTCTGTGATGTCTTCCAAAGGGAGATTATCATTTGCCATTCCAAGCTCCATCAAGCGTTGAATCCTTTTGGGAGCGCAAAAGTCCTTTTTGGTGCCACCAAGCAGGCGTCCTTCCTCTGGATCAAAAAGACAGGCCACTTTCCCTGACGGATTCACAAGTTTCTTGATATACTGGAGCTGCCCGCCTGTTGTGGGGATGCATGGATAGCGGACCAGTAGATTGTCAATTTCTTTGATGTTTAGGTCAATAGCATGCAACACAAGAGTGTTTGTAATTTGAGGGTCCATGGTACCAAGGTTGTTAAACACTGCTTCTTGGTAAAACTTTTCCCAGTCCCATGTTCTGTTCTGTAGGACCTTTTCTAGGCCAGCCTGTCTGAAGCTATTTCTTAACCACATTGGAAGGGGAACAACATGGTTGTTTGCTTTTGCATTTTTCTTGCACACCTGCATTGCAAGTTGACTGATCTCTTTGTCCTCTTCAATACTCTCGTGAAGGAATATTGCATTGTTCATTGAGCACCAATGTTCTCCATCGCTAAAGAGCTCTGGGCCAATGTTTTGCTGGGCAATGGCAGTGTAAAATGCATCCACCAGAGGCTTGAACGTTTCACTCACTTTCTCTCTATCAGGCCAAAAGGTGTGATACTGGTAATGTTCCAGTTGTTTGTCTTCAGACATTTTTTTAAGTACCAACAGTGCATCCACATATGCGGTCCTTACAGGATCCTGAAGAAGGGCTTTGTTCCAGTCATGTTTCACTCCACTCTCCCACAGACCTTTTCGGTTGCTCGTCACTGCAAATGTTCCGTTTACATTGACTGGGAGACCTGTTTGAATAGACAGAGGAAGGAAGCAAAATGCCTGTCCAACCAGATCTGTTTGTAAAGGAGTCAGTTTCTTTGTTTCTGGATCATTTTGCAAAGGCACAGCAATTCCTCCAATGGGTAAAGAGAATGTGGCTTTTTTGTTTTCCTGCAGGGCCATTTGCAAAGACTGATGTGTACCAAAACAGTTATACAGGAGCCAGGACTGGACTTTGGTTACACCAGATTGCTCACTTGTCATTTGGACAACATTGACATTGCAGCAGTCAATAACCTCTTTGCATTTTCCATCAAGTTTCTTTAATGATTTCTCAGCTTTAATCTGCAGTGACACACTAGTTTCATCTGGAATCCTTATTGTGCTCATAGTGGTCTTGGAGACAGTGATGACAGTATTTATTTCGTCATCTCTTGGTGGAGTTGATACATTATTCGCTATATTTTGTAGAGATAATGTATTGATGTTCTTCAGAAAAAGCAGATGAGTTTGTGAATTCCTGGTAAAGTCCTGTTGAAAAGTGAGAATATTGTCTCTGAGGTACACCTTTGAGCTTATCTCTGACTTCAGGGCCTCTTCTTCAGTTCGGAAAGGAAGTTTGATCAGAGTGCCTGGATAGGGTTCAGGGAGACATTGTCCGGTGAAATTACAGTCAAAGATGCGTTCATATGGCCCAAACTGACCAGGAAACCAATGAAAAAGACGCTGCTGAGAGAGATCCAGCTTGATTCCTGGATTTGATTTATGTTTGATGTGTTTCTTTAGATGAGTTACATTTGGGTCAAGTATGAGAAGACTGTTGCCACTGAGGATAGAAGGAATGTCTGTCACATGATATACCGTATTGAATCCAAGTCCAAACTTTCCAATTTTTTCTACCTTGTTTTCCTTTGAGGCTGCGCCAACTCTGACAATGTTTTCCCAGTCCTCAGCTGTGAACTGTTCATTATTAAATGCCCAAAGACAAGGTCCCTGACAAAGGGTCATGTCAGGGTCAATGAGACTTTCAGGGGCATCTTTGTGCACTCTGAAATCCATCAAGAACTTGCAAGCATTTGCCCCAGCATCCTCTGCATTTTGAATGAGCTCTTTAAAGATGTCACTTTCTTCATCATACTCTTTAAGAATGTTTTTAATCCTTGTTGTTATCGGTTCAGATTGTCCAAACTGTTCTATTCCCACCAACTCTGGAGCAAGGATATGGGAACTCAGAAATCGGATGTTCAGCCATTCTGCCGTTGCTTTTGGGATTTCCTCGTGAATGACGAAAATGTCCTCCTGGCTGTGTTTCAGCTCTTTCAACCCACTTTTGCTTACGTCACAGAAGACTGTTTCTGACAGGGGTTTAAGGGTATATTGTTCACCTTCTGTGAGGACTGGCACTGGGATGTCATCCACAACTCTCTTCCTCTCTCTCCAAAGCCAGTTAAGAATTTCTATGGCCATTTTTAACTCAGAGGAATTTGCACATGGCTGTTTCCTTCCTTCAACAGTTTGCTGGATAGAATGAAGAATGCCAATAATTTCTTCATCTGACAGCGATGTTCTCAGGCCAAACTTCTGGAGCAATGTCTTGTAGGGCAGAAATTCATTTGGCACCTTCCCAATGGAAGAGCTCAGGTCTAGATTCGGTGGGTATTGTAGAACCAGATCCTGTGGTGATACAAACTGGTCGCAGCTCCAAAGCCAGCGTGTGTCCTTGTTCATTATCTTTGTAAATTCAGCGATGTGGTCTTGCATGTGTTTGTAAATGCTATGCAACTTCTTTTTGAAATCTGAATTTGTGTCAGGATCGGCCATTTTCTCTGCTTTTGATTTCAAGACTGACAAATTCTCTATTACTTTTTCAGGTGGGGGTAGACGTTTGAGACCAAGTCTGCTGCTAACTCTGTCACTGAACTCTCCCACCAGAGGCATCACATGCCCAACAATGTCCTTGTACATGGAATGTCTCATTTCATCCGGACAGAAGAAACACCTTTTCTGAGGTTTGTCATTGCAGGGCTTTTTGCCATTATCAGGTTCTGGTACCCATTTTAGCGTTTTGAAGCGATCAAGCTGCTGAAGAGAAAACTTTGACAGTAGATCATTGGTATCCAGCATCTTCAAAAGGACCCGAGCGCTTTTGCGAGCCTCTGTTTGGGAGACGACCTGCTGTTTTTCAATCAGTGTGGCAGCGTGTATCAAGTGATCTGGTGACACATCTGCTTCTTTATTCTGCAATCCGAGATCTGTTAGGCTCTTAAGCATCTGTGATGTTTGAGTGAATAAAGGTGGGGGAAAGAAATCTGACTCAAAGATGTCTTTAAAGGTTTGAATCCTTGGATCAAAAAAGCTTGAGGTCTTTTTCAGGTCTCCATTCACTCCAATAAAGCTCAGGTCTTTACATCTGCGTTTCAAGGTCTGATTTTGAGAGAAAAGGATATTTCCATGCTGTAAAATCCAAGTCATGATTTTCTCAATGTCTTCTTTTTTGCAAGTTCCCCTCTCAATACAGTCAATGAGGAGATTGACTGCTTCAGCTGTGTCCAAGAGGTTAATTTTGAGCAGCTGTAACAGTCTGCGATCAGCTTCAGTTGCACACTGCACAACTGAATCAGGCATAGGGAACTCTGTTGGTACTGTTAGACCAGAAATAAGAAGCACAGCCTGTTTTGTTTTCGCTGCAACACAGGATCCTTTCATGGTTTGGAACAGAGGCAACTGTAAGAGTAAATCTTTCTCAGTGGCTGAAAGAGAATTAAGACGAGACAGATAATCTTTCAGTTCTTCTCGTGCTTCATGAGAGGTCGTCATGAGTTCCCTGATGAGATTCTGAGAACCTAAATTCTCAAAGATTTTCATGACACTTGTTGGAGATGGGCACAATACATACGAGTCTAGGTCTTCGTGCTTGAGACACTCGTTTCCTCTCACCACTGTGCCACCGACCTTGTTCACCAACTGAGCTATTTTTTCTGGCAGGTTTATCTGTTTGCTCTTCTGAAAAATGAGAGTTGTATTCTTCTGTAGTCTTGCTAGTGATACAGGTTGACCATGAGACAGGGGACTAACCGGTACTAAAGGCATTCCAGTGAATTTACTTAACTCTTTGAAGTGCGTGTTGAGAAATTTCCAGAATTCTTGGAGCCAGTCTAAAGGTGGATGTTGACTGCTGCTGGTGTCCCAGGTAACAAGCCCTGTTCTCTTCTGTTCCCAGTCCTGTGGCAAATATCTCCTTGTATATTCAGCCACCTGTTCTGCATCAATGTTGATGACCTTGAAAATTTCTGAAAGACAGATTTGTGAAAAATCAAATATTTAGATATGTATCACCTGGACATGCATATGACCTATGTTAATGACTTTTAAAACGCTATATGCCATGACATTCCTACTTTTTCTGGCAAGTTCCTTCAGATGGTCACTGCAAACTGGACTGAGATCATCGGGGATGAAGAGGTGCTTGCAGCATGGCAGAAGGACTCTGCACACAAAAAAGGTTCATTTGTTGTGCATGTATAACAACAAGTACATGTGCATACATTTATGCATATTGAGTCACCAAAAATTGGCACTTTTACAATCTAAATCCAAACCAACAGAAATAAACTTAATTACAATATTTGAACGATTTCCTTAATATCAGTACAAAGCAGTTTGAAGTTGTTAAGGTCCTACAGCTGAATAGCTCCTTTTACATTGACAGTTCAACACGTGATTATTACGCTTCTGTTACGTCTTGTCTTCTATGTTAAACACATGGAGGCCAAATGGTGGCGTGAAGTCGTTTCGCCTTTGAGTCGGCATTGGAGGTAGTAACAGAGGCTAAATGGCGGAGCCAGCAGGGCGTGTGCGTGTAGGTGAAGCATGAGCTGTTTGTTCACGCCGACGTTGCATGGTCAAATGACTAATGGCAAAGGCGGCATGACACCGTAGCTTCGTTACGGTGCTGTGGCGGGATCGCGATGTAAAAAGGGCTCTTGTAAGTCCACTTTTTTGTCAGTCATCAATTATTCATTTAATACAATAGAAAAAACAATTAAATAGTAATTGTGGAAGTGATTTTTTTGCTTGTGTTCAACAGTGTTAAATAGCAGAAACCTGTTGAAATAAAACATCTCAAGGTTCCAATACCAAACACAAATTTAGCCATAATGGTAAAGCCAAAAATAAGAAGCCTACCTTGGAAATAGATCGCTGTCGATTAAAGCAGTGTCATCCTCTCTGTCTGTGAAAGATCTGAAAGAGCCATCATTGAGGGGAAGCAACTGAAGACCCTTGAGTTCTTTGTATTTTCCATCACTCAAAGCGTACTCCAAAAGGAAGAGTTTGTCGTCTTTTGAGATGTTGTGCACGCCGATCCTGTGGAGAATGTCCCTTAGGAACTTTGGAGTCACTTGTTTAAGAGTGTTGTGGTGTGGGTAAGCCTCATTTATAGCTCTTGTAACACTCTCTGGTAATGTGACAAGATTTTCTCCACAGGAAACCAAGGTTCTCTTTATGGCGGTCAGTATGTCAGAGCTTGTTGGACCATTGCAGGGGAACACAGCTTCTGATGGGGTAATGAACTTTTTCTCATCTTTGTCCAAAGAGAGGACGGCCACATTCTGTCCGAATAAGTGATGAAGAACATCCAGGGCAACGGCATACCATTTTTCTCTGTGCTTTATCTTGGCGATATCTGGCCACAGGTCATAAACAGAGGAGACAGGCAGAAGAGATTCTTGGGCGAGTTTGATAGCATCCTGAATGATCATGACGTATGCCTTTGGAAGCACCTCATTCATCAGCATTTCATTCCACACAGCATGTTCGTCATGTTTCTGGTCTTCCTCTTGCCATTTGATTTGTCTTCTGTTGTCAGTGAGGCCAAAGCATGCATTGACATATACCGGGAATCCGGTCTTGTTGGATTCATTGTTTGGAAGGGGGAGAAAGCAGCTCAGTCTACTCTCCCTGCTGTCCCTCTTCACACCACAAGGAAAGGCCAAGTCAACTTGGGGAAAAAAGCTCAACTTTTTTGCAAGCGAATCGAGATCTTCTACATTTCCCTCTTTCATCGTGCATGTTGTCACAAGCCACTTTGTTTCTTTGTGGTCTTCTGAGTCCAGGGATATCAGTTTGAACCTTGTCGAACCCTCAATCATTGACTGGTCTTCTGATTCCAAAATGACATCTGTTGGGACTGAGGATTTCACTTCCAGTCTGGTGTTTACAGTGCCATGTACATTGATATGTATCAAGGACACAGAGGACACGTTTTTCAGGAACAGGAGGCTTAACTCTGCATCTGCAATGAAGCTATCAAAAAGCTCAACCACCTTCTCAGAGTCATAAAGATTGTCTGAAATTTCTGATGGCCTGTTACGCAAGGGGAACCTGAAGATCGTCCCGTCAAAGTGCTGATCCTCTGTGATGACTTCTGACCAGTCTTGTCTACTTACGAGTGAAACAATATCTCGAAAGGGTTGAAACTGATCACGCATATTCATCAGAGCTTCTTGGTGTTCTTCATCATCCAAAGACCACAAGAAACCGCCATTTCTTTCTCCAAATATTTTTTCTTGAGGGTCCATGAAGCCAAGGTGCTCAGAACTGAAAATACTTGGCACATCTGTGAAATTGAAACAAATATTTTGCCATGAACCAGACATGTTCTCTAAGGATCTAAAGTTGGACTGCAACTTCTGGGTATATGGTAAGCAAATTAGTTTCACCTGTTATGTGGTAAACAGAGTTGAAGCCGATTCCAAACCTCCCAACTTTGTTTGGGTCATTGCGCTTTACACTCCTCCCCGCCATCTGAATTCCCTTCCAGTCATCATTGGTGAAGGCTGCGTTGTTGTAGGCGTAGAGAGCAGGACCTTTAGTAGAAGGAAAAAATGTTATTTATACATCAGTGTGTTTTCTATTCTCTCTGTTCTGAATGCTTTTTAAAATTATGTCTCAGCAGGGTAGAAATGCTACAGAGGCTAAGGCATTCCTTTAATAAATCATTCGAATGTAGGTTTTTATGATCAACAGACTAGTGTAAATCCATCTGATAACATAATGGAGATACTATCCTACATCTGTGAAATTAAATAGTAACTGATGTTGATATCCTCCCTAAAAACACTGCTCTTCTCTGATGATCTTGCATACCTTGGTATTCTCCCAAGTCATCGGTCCAAAGGCTCTCTGCCCCATAGCTTCTCTCATCATGGATGAAAACCACTTCTGTGGCTTGAGCATCATCTGCATTTTGAATGAGCTCCTGATGACCAAAGAAAAAAACATTAACAAAACTTAGCAGACCAAAGGTAAAACTAAAGGTCCCATGTTCTTCTGCACAACTGCCACACAGGTGTTTTCAGTATATTGTCTGGTTTAAGACTGCCTCACTGGTCCGGTCAGGAGGGAAACATACCCTTATACCATTCTTGTTGATGAATAAAGTGACATCGTGTTACTTCAAGCAAATGTCCTGTCCCAGTTTACACGAATCTAGAGGGTCTAATTAGATGGAACAATTGAAAACACCTGTGTGGGTATGCAGAGCCTTCATTTATCTATGAAGGCATGGACATTCACAGGCACGTGGACATTCTTCAAATTGACACAACTCAATGAAACACAATCATAATCCATTATATTAGTTGAGCCTGTGTTATATAAGTCAAAAGTCCACAGTGAGAAAGGTCTAATGTATGTTAACATCACAAAAAAACAACAGTATAATGGTCCACCAAAATGACCAGCAGGTGGCGGTGCATAAGAGGAAATATTTCTTCTACAATTCATTCAGTTAACAGCCTTAAGTAGAGTCCTGTCAAAACAATGTTACATAAATGTCAATACCTAAAAATACCTAATGCAACTTGTGTTTAGAGTGCAGGGAGACATTTAAGATTACCTGGAAGAAAACATGAAGTTTCGCTCTTATTTTAAACATTCCCCATGTTTTAAATAAGAGTGAAAGTGTGGTCATGGTTTCTTGTTTTCTACGTCATGTGGCTGAAATGAGTTTTTAATAAACACTGTAAAAAGTGACCCTTAAAAAACTTCCCTGCCAAAAGCTTTTTCACAAGTATTCACCGATCTTCATGTGATGAAATGTGTTTTTAAGGGACTTTAAAACATATCCTGAACAAAGTTTAATGCAAAAAGCAACCGGACTGGGTTGAAGTTCTTGAAGACGTTTCGCCTCTCATTTAATATTCTGAAAGAACTATTTTTTTTACCTGTTCTTAGGTCATTGACACAGGAGACAAAACTAATCACAAAATGGTTCACCATTGTGATGTTTTTTCAACTTGCCTCTCAGATTGTTGTAGAACTGTGTAAAGTACAATGTGAATTGTATATACAGTTGTTTTAATAACCAGTATTTGTACCAACCTTCAAAATTTGTCCACCATCTGGATATCGACGCAGAATATCCTGCAGGTAGTCAATGAAGGGCGGTGCTGTTGCCCCGAAGGAGGTTCTAAACAGTGCAGGAGAGTCAAAGAAACAAATGTAAAATTTCAAATCCACACAGTCAAGTCCTCCTTATCAAATAAGAATAGTGATGACCTGGAGGAAGAGTAAGATATATTTGACTTATATATTAAGCCTTTAAGTTTAGGTGCTTTACTTGAAAGTAGACTTTTTGTTTGGGTGTTGGCCAATAAAATGGATTCAGAGCTGTAATACTGACAAGAATAGCCTATGTGACTTTGACTCCTTATACACAAAGCATTATGTAAAAGGGATACAAAAAGACACTTGTTTTATCTAATGGCAATGAATGTATGAATCAAGCCAACTTGATCAAAGTTCTTCTCACCGAGTTTTTTTCTTGGCCTTGGAACTCATCCTTCCTGGCTCTGATGCTGTAAGACAGTCAAGAAACTGTGAGAAACACAAAGCTGTAGGCCCAAGGACTTCCAACTGGCACTTTGTTTTTATAAAACACAACATGTATGTCTTACGAACACAATTACAGTTACAATAATTAATAATAATAATAATAATAATATATTACAATAATTACAATCACAGCTTGTTAAAGAAGAAACTATGAGATATGGAATTAGAAGACTAGCATACTCATGGATGAGAAGTTACCTTGATGATAGATATCAATATAAATAATGTTAAAGAGTTTTACACTGGTAATGAAATAGACTGAGATTAATTCTGATGTCTCTATATGACCTACGAAAGCAAACCAGACCATCAGCGACAAGACTGATTATTTTATTTTATTTTATAGCCATTATTAATGCCTGAAACCGCTGGTGGGGTGTAGGTATCAGACGAAGCAATTAACTGCACGCTGCCTTTGTTTACATTATATTAAAAATATATAAAGTGAGTGATACATATGACTGTTGAAGAAAGCAGGATGGGATATTTTGTTAAAAAATCACCACTTAAGCATGCACAGGACAAAACAAGCAAAGAAATAAGAGGTACAGCTTTGTCCACAGGGGGCGCCAAAATCAACACAAACCGAAAGTTCCTCACAGGAGCTTTAAATCATAATTTTTGAAGGTCACTGGTGGGGTTCCACTATAGACTGTATAAATAATGGCTGTAGTCTAAATGACATCACCCACTGGTTTCTGAAGAAGCATTTTGAAGCCCGAATTGCACCGGCGCTGGCGGTCGGCATTGGAAATGCTGGAGCACATACTTCTTGCACAGCAAGAAAGTTCCATAAATCTCACTTGAGAGATTATTAGTCTGAATTTTGCAATAAAAAATCCCCAAAAGACTCCAACAACACAAACAGGCGAAGTCAAATTCAGTTACTGCTGATTTAGCAGACAGTTAGCAGTATCCAACTGTCAATCAAGTGAGCCGGCCCCTATGATTTAAGGCCAGGGTTGCCTGGTCTGTGTGACAAAACCAGCCCAATGGCCAATAAAAACCAGCCCAATACTAGAACTCAAAATATACTTCTGCCAGACCATATACACTGCTTTTAATATCCAACAGCATTGCTATCAGTGCCAAATGCATTATATAATACACAGATTGACTAAACTCAGACGGTCATAGAGATGGGTGAGAGGAGGATGTTATCAAAACTGGCATCTATCATGGACAACTCTTCTCACCCACTGCATGAGACTGCTGGGGCTTTAAGCAGCTCCTTTAGCAGCAGACTGCAACACCCGTATTACACCTATAATACTAAAAATAAAGGATTTCTATTTATAGATAGCCTATTATTCATGTAATTTGCATGCAATACAGGTCTAGTGGACAACAATTTCCACCTGCAGCAACTGATTACACAAAACCTATACTGCTATAGGAAAAGTTTAGAACAGTTTCTGAACAAATTGGAAAGGGAATTATTAATGTATTATAAAAGTAGGCTTTTAAATAAGTGGTTTGATAGTAATAAGTTATCGTTGAATCTGAGCAAAAACTAAGTTTATCATTTTTGGCAACCAGCAAATCAAAGATCAAGTTAAAATCCTGATAAACAACATTGAAATTAAAAAAAAGGGTGTATGAAAATACATGTTCCATAAACTCTGTTAAAGCCACATATAAAGAATGTTTACCTAAAATGTCAAAAATCATTGCCATATTATATAAAACTAAGGATTTTTTTAATCAGAGCTCAATATAAACTATATTGTTCTCATTGTACTGTATATTCCCTAATGTGTGGAGGTACAGGGAAACAGTATGTCAGTATGAAATTAGGGGAACAGGTTATTTAAAAGTAAAAATAATAATAATGGCAAGGCCAAATATAAAGCAGAGTGTATCTGTCAAAGGGGCAAACATCTGGAGCAGTGTGAGTTGACAATGTGTAGTTAACTTTATTCATTTAGAAATGTTTAAAAAGGTAATTAAAAATATACAATTATGCTATAATCTTGACTATTTAGTCTTTTATTCTTGTTTGTGTCTGTCTTTGTCTGCCCAACACGTTTTTTAATCATTGTTTAATAGGCCATACATACATACAAGTTTATATGAAAAAAATGAAAAAAATGCAGTGAAGTCATCGAATATAAAATATGGCTCATGTTGAACTTTTCTCCCCACTCCGGATGTTCTGATTTAGATTTTAATTCAGTCACTGGAGGTTCTTATATTACATTTCTGACATTTCTTCTCAATTGCTCCAATAGTACTAAAGCAGTATTGTTTTAGTATATTCATAAGCTTCTCTGGCGGAAGCTGAGGCGTGCCGCATCCCCGCATCTTTATTATAAGGATTAATGATGCCAACATCAAAGCAGGAAATGGGCGAAAAGGCCGAAATAACTGCATGAATACACACAGAAAAAAGTAAGTAAATTCCCACATAACGACATATTAGTATGAAAAATACGATACGTCAACGAGGATACAGATGCGAATAATGAAAGTAAATAAAAAAATAGTAAAATTATATTACCTGAGTCATGTCAGTCTGAGAGTCGCATCTGCTCCGCTTTTTTTCAAGTTCTGAAAGACATTATGTGTCATTAGCTCTTCTGTTTATAAAAGCTCCGGATGTCCAGCCCCCAAACAACACGATTACCACATCACAATCATTTCTTTCGTTTTCCTCTGAAGTTCAGTCATGCAGCTTACTTTGTTCGAAACGAAACTTAGTGTGGCAGCGACGCCAATGCTTAACGTCGTTTCTTCAGCCCACTAGAAAAAAACGAAACTCTTCTGGTAAGAGGAATCTCGTTGTTTCCGTGGATGAGTTCAGATGAGTCCATTGTCAAAAATAACTAACATTAGGCATTTTAAGGCACATTAAGTCCAACTACAAAAATCGCAGTACAGGCCACCATATTACCGTAATAATTGTCTTCACACTGATCTAACACAAAATAGGCCTATATAGACTATAACTAAAGCAATTTTTGTAATGGATGCTGCACATTGAACTTAAACATTGCATTTTCTTCATCATATTTGTGCCTTTATTGACCCTTCGACATTATTGCATAGAAATACAGTTATTCCGCCGCTCGCTAGATGCTGCTGCAGCGCTTTAGAGGCAGAAAAACCAGCAGCCTCCTGCAGGAAAACGCAGGCAGATGAAAAGCTTTTCTACAGACAATCACCCCGTTGTTATCCGGCTGTGTTAATGTGATGTTTAACTGCGCTTCGGGATATTACTTCGAAATGATGCACATTGTTTTAAGAAGAATAAATACGGTATGTTAAGTCTTTGTTTGTGATCTGTTGTTGATCGCATCCTGACACAACCTGCTTATTGTATAGGGCGAGCTGAGGCCTATAATACAGATGTTTGTTTGTCAAGTAAGCTAGTGTATTTCTGGTTTTACAGGATTGCTTGCCAGTAAATGTCTGCCTGATCAGTTCATCAGACCCATGCTTTAGATTATCGTGCACTGACGTACAGTACGGCGTCAGTAAATAGCATTAAAAAGATAAGGTAATCCGGAAGTAGTTTTTATTTTGATAGGAATAAAGCTAATGATGCTACTGTGCATTCTTTCCTTCGCTGCAGCATTGTTAAACTGTTTTGTCAGTTGCAGGTGACCCCATGATGTGTGCAAGGATGACACCACCCCTCTCCCTCTGGTAGCAGATAGCACTATGTTGGATAAAACCAGTGATAAGGGAGAACAGACTGTGCAGTGCACAGACTGTGGATGCAGTTTCATCCCACCACAGTCTGACTCTGACCCTGATTCAGCCAACACGGCAGCCTCTCCTAAACAGCAGAATGTGCACAAAGCAGACGATCCTGTTAAGTGTCAATCCTGCCAGGCAGGTAGCAGCCTCTCCAATGGTCGACGCCCACATCGGCGCATCCGCCTGGACCCTCACAGCTGCAGCCTGTGCTCTAAAACCTTCATCTCCTCTGCCCACCTGACCCTTCACCTGGCCTCTCACAACAAGGAGAGGAAGTTCAGATGTAGCACCTGCGGAAAGTACTTCCATCAGTCCTCCCACCTGATGGCACACAAGTTAATCCACAGCGGGGACAGGCCGTTTAAATGCCCAGATTGTGGCAAGACCTTTGGGCGTGCCTCACATCTGAAGACCCACCGTCGGCTCCACACAGGCGAGAAGCCCTTCCAGTGCACCTACTGTGACAAGTCATTCACACAGAAGGCCGGGCTCCTGGCACATGTGCGTCTGCACACAGGGGAGCGGCCCTACAAGTGTGAGCAGTGCGGAGAGGGTTTTCGCTCTTTGTCCACCCTGCTCTCTCACAAGGCTCAAGAGTCCACTGGGCACGCCAAGCCAGCATCGGCACCACTGCCCAACCAGTCTCAGAAGACACAAAGTAGCTCAGAGGACCTGAAGTGTGGTGTCTGCTGCCGCACCTTTGTACGATCATCATACATCAGGCTGCACATTCGCCTCAACAAAGGACAGCGGCCTTATCATTGCAAAGTGTGCAACAAAACCTTTGTCAAGCTGGATACATTTGTGAACCACTGTGATAAACACTTACGGCAGAAAAGGGATAAAAACAAAGAGGTTAAATACAAAGTTGTTAAACCTCCCCTGTTTGTCCCACTCTCCAGGCCTCCTTCTCCTGAGTCCTTACCTGCTCAGCCTTCACCCTCCGAGGTCAACACACGCTCCAGAGCAAAAGCAAAGAGTAAAACTGAGCCATGACCCAGAGGAGTGGTCTTTAACTGAGAAATGAGTCTGCCGTAGCACGTTATAACAAATAGAAGGCAGTCATGTTGTGTCGTGTTTAAAGCCATTTATACAAAAAACATCTCACACACAACTTAGATGTTTTCACATTTTTAGAGAAAGGGACATGAAGCAAATTTTTAGTTGAATCACTCAAAAACTAAGAGTACTAAGTTATTAAATGTTATCATGAATGATTATTTATCTCAATACTACATTGTTGTTTTATTATGTATATTTAAGCTCACAAGACTTATTAAAATTGGTACGAGTATCATCTCTATAATGTAGATTGTTCAATTTGAATATAAAAAAATAATTATATCTCTAACCATTATAATTGATGGTTAATGTGTTGAGCCGTTTGGCATGTAAAGCACTTGTACAAAGTACAAATGATGTAAATGATACACCTATTGTAAAACAATATGCACAAAGTAAAAATTAAGAAAGTATAGTGTGGAGGATATTTTTCATGTTGCACCTTGAGACAACAAATATGTTTTTGATTATTGTGAGCACTGTCTTCTCTAAGCCTTTCATGCCTTCCAGCCCTGTAAGCATTTGTGTCAATGTCACAGTAATGCTACACTGTTTATTTTTATCATGTACCTAATACTTGTATCTCCTCTTGTAACATTGTTCATGGCGTGCTGCATCGCTTAGGTTTGTAGTTATCAGGCTGTTGGACTGTATGTCCCGCCTTGTTTGACAGTCACATTCACATAAATATGACATCACACGTTATTCCAGGTCAGCAGCAGCTCCCAGCTGATACCTCACTGACCCCACATAAGATGTGTTACTGTTGATTTCCACCGCAGATTGGGCATCTGTCACCTCCACATGGGGAAAGTCTTTGTCCCAACCTATGGACAGAGAAAAAACAAGTGAACTCTTAGTGGCAAAAGCATGTATGAAATTCACTTTGCAAGAGATGCTACTTTAATGTACAAAAGTCTGATTGGGTAACATCAATTAATCGCTCGGATAAGGAGTGTAGAAAGTGAAGATGTGATGTTTGCCTTGCAGTTTTCGGTCTCCTCTGTGCTGCTGTTAATGTTCCAGTGCAGCGTAACGGTCATATGGCGTCTCCAGACGGGGTTCCTGCGCAGGACAATGGTTCCACTGATGGTGTCCTCTGCACACACACTAACTGGCCTGTCCAGCATGAACAGAGTCTGCTTCCAGTGTGTCGGCCTGAAGAGAAAAAAGTCAATTTAATAGTGTAATACATTACATTTGTCATTTACAGACACAAAAAGACATTGTATTTAAAGTTGAAAGTATTTGTATTTATGGCCCACTAATTTTGATTATTTGTATGATGTGTATTGGCATGTGTAATTTGTTTCAAGAGCTAAGGCGCACTTTTATCAGTGAATAAACTATCCTTTGTTTATGTTGCTACAGAATCAATGTCTTTCTCCTTTATTTTAAGCTTTACTCAGAGTTAGGTCCAGTGTTCAGCTCCACTGCTGCACCTCCTGTCTCCAGGCTCTCGAAATGAACCGTGAACCAGGCGGTGAATCCATGGAAAACGCCAGGCTTCTCCACATCAAAATGAAACTTAGCCTGTATTTCCTGAGAAATGAAACAGAGAGCTATCTTAGAACCCAGTAGGATAAGATAAAATCCTTTATTCGTCCTACAACTAAAAATATTAATAATCCTAAAGAATATGTACGGATCTAATAAGATTATAAACAGACCAAGATGGAATTTCTATTAAAGAAACACACACAGGTGCAGTACCTCCAGGTCTTTGACTTGCAGAGTGTACATGTCCAGGCATATGACATCGCAGGGAGCAGAAAGGCAGTCATCAGGCTCGATGAGGTGGCTGAACTTTGGCTTGGTGAAGAACTCCTGCTGTGCCAAGGGCCTGCGGAGATGAAACCACACTTAACACATGAGTAGATTAGCTTGTGGCTACAGAGATCTCATGTGACTCAAGAGGTAAAACTAACTAATAATTAGATGACTAATGTTTTTCTCAGTGTTTATTATGTTAATTTCAACTCTCAAAAGAATGTTGTGTTATCTGTGTTTGAATATAAATATTTTGCAACAGGACTGATGATGAACCTGTTTGTGCTTTGAGTCACAATTAGGTAGCAAACTATGCGTCACTATCATGAATTTGTGTCAGACGTGGAAAAAGTAACTGCTAAAGCTTTCAGAACCGAAGCCTAAAACATTTCAGAGGTTTGTAGTATAATTTCTTTTACTTATCTTATGACCACAGCTCATCTTTGCCTGTGCAGCTTTCCTGTGTGCATGTTAGCAAAATAGTTTGACGGTCTTTTCTGCACTTCCTAATTCCACTGTTTGACATATTGACCAATATGTAAAGATCCAACTTTGTGGTCTCTTTACACATGTGTATCATAACTTTGAATCTTTTAATGTTGATTACAAACAAGGTTTTTAAAAGGTGTGTGCAGGGGGTGCGAACTCCATATTCTAGTGTCAGGCACTTAATAAAGTTTTTAGAAAACCTTGATATGTTTGCTCTGATAAACACCAGAGTACAGTGACACATGAACACCTGATCCAGGTTTCTAGTCATTTTTAGCTTTTTGCGAAGGTGAGTCATGGACTCAATGATTTAGTCAGCTAAATAAAGATGTGATAGTTTAAGATCTCTTGATGAAAAGGAATGATAAGGAGTGGCTGAGACGTGGGTGAGTCACAACGCAAAGACAGAAAGATCATCAGAAACCTGTATACTGGTAATATCCAGTAAATCTGGTTTATTGTTTTCTATGTAATCGAGACCAGGCTAAGACGCAAAACCAGGATACAAATATGTTAGTCATGCACTTTATGAGATGCAGCTAAAAGCACCTGAAAATGTATTAAGTGGACTTTGAGGTAAGTAACTATTTCCTTTTATGCTTCTTAAATACAAATTCAACAAAAACATTCACACTGGATTTATTTTGAAAATGTGCATAATGAAGGATGCATGTAAAGAATAAAGGATGTGATTTTTTGTTTTTATAGAAATGTATGTAGTGTCTATAGGCTACATTCAGACTGCAGGCAACCCTGGCCTAAATCCAATTTTTTGCTTATATGCGTTTTTTTTTCATTGTGTGAACAGCACAAATGACATGGAATGTGATCTTTTCAAATCGGATTTGGTCCATTTCATATGTGGTCCTAAATTAGATACAGGTCCGATGTTTTGCAGTGCAAACTGAGTTTAAACTGTCATACGGAATTCATGCGACTTTTACGTCACTATCGATCGACATTCGGCACAATTCTGTGCTGACGGGAGTCAACCTGTAAATATAAACATGGGAGACAGCTCCGACTCCGCGTCCACACACACCTCTGTACTGAAGTGGCAGCCATTGCTCTTTCTCTTTATCCTCGTCCTCGTTATCATTTGCTGTCGAATTCGCTGGCTTCCACGACGCATCAATTTATACATGAGACCGTAAACGCTGACTTCCATGGCATCCATGTTTTTTTTACGTATGACAGCGTGCTGCACCTAGTTTTTGTTATTGTTCTTTTGTGCATGCGGGTCAGTTCATTTTGAAACAATGTGAATTGAGCACTAAGGCTCGCAGTGTGAAAGTAGCCTTTAAGTCATTTGTATGTACATAAATGAGTGTGTGTTGTGTATTTGACAGTAAAGTACTGAGGAGTAAAGAGTCACTTTTGCAATTAATATGGTAATAAATCTGTTGCTCACAGCCAATGTGATGTACGTAAAATTAGAATTTAATTGTACTCACACATATCTGTCAGCCAGCTTAATGTGAAAAAAGCACACAAAAAACAGCATCACTCCCAGGCTACACGGATCAGATGCACTCAACGTTTAAACTTCACTTCTGAGAGCAAAATCTTTAGAATGATGATGTTAGTAGCAGAAAAGTCTGACAAATGATGATGTTCATTAAGGAAAGCTGACAAACAAACAGCTCTTACTGAAGAGGAGTAAAGTCCAGGCCATAGGGTCGCTCCCAGAAGGACATTTTCTCTGCATAATAGCTGTGGGCCTGACACGGCACCAGGGTGAGGGCAGCAGATGAGGGCCACATGACGCCACCTTCCCTAAGCCAGCGATCCCTAGCCAGAAGAACTGACTCCACCATGAACTCAAACTGCAACATAAGGAGCAAACAAAACCTTGACATGCTAAGATAAAGCATCAAAAGTAGGAAGAATCTTCACTACATATCTGACATCATCGGTATCGACATTGGCAGTGTCATTATTACCAGCAAGCAGTTTCCCATCCACTCAGACACCAAGACGTCCACCTGCTCAGGTAGCTCGATCTCCTCAGCTCGCGCCTGGAGCACGGTGACCACCTCCTCACAGCTGTTCTGCTTCACCAGTTGTCTGGTGTAATCTGCCATGGAGCTCGCCTCTACAGCATACACCTACAACAACACAGATAAAAACATGTAGAGTGTACTGTTTGTATCATGTAGCAGCACTTCTTGTCCAGCAGATGGGAGTGGAAGTGCACAAATGTTTGATACGGTAAGTTGTAGGCAGAGATTTGAACATTTGTAGAGAAAAATAAATTGTCTTGTTTTTCTGATTTGAGTGTTACTTTATTTGAGTGTTATAGATGGGCTGACGAATTGTTGATACTTAAAGGGAAACTCCAATATGAGTCATATTAAGTTTTTAATCACAATATAATTGCAAATGAAATCCCAAAAATTGGACTGGATCTGAGCTGTGGTCCAACAGAGTGTGATTCAAATGTCTATCCATTGCAGAGTGCATAACCAGCAGCAGGATTGTGTGAAAGAGCTTCAGTGTTTGAGTAACTTCCCTCACCATCCAGAGTGTTTACATTACCAATGAAGGCTGTGCCAGCTGAGCGCAGAATAGGCTGATGATTCCAGTCCCACAGCCGAGATCCATCACCACCTTATTCCTCAGAGAAGCGCTGTTGCTGAGAATAACTTGCCGGTACGCCTCAGTGCGGCTCTTATCTGACAGCATCTCCAAGTGAAGCCTCTGTATGATGAAGAAAATATTAATACAGCAGCCGCTCATTAATACCAAAGCAAAAACGTATCAAATTGCTATGCCTGTGCCTTAATTGACAAACAAAGGTTTTAAGATGGATATTGGCATTTTTGAATAAAATTAATAGAGAAAAAAGGACAGAAAGTTAATGTTTTCTTATATATTTTTCTTCATTTAGGTTATGTGCATACCCTATAATAAGTTGCATTCTATTCAAAGCATGCCTCCAGTTATTTTTAAGTCCCCTACCTTCAGTGCAACATGACAATCACAACGCAACTTTATTTTTTTTACCGGGAAAGACTAATGGTTGCGTCAGTAGGTGCTTCAGACTTTCAGAAAATAAAAAGTTTTGTTTATTATGCTTCTCAAGTGTTACATTAAGCTTTTAATTGGCAATGCATGCAAAACAGTAAGATGCTTTAACGTTTCTAACCAGTGTCCCATAACTTCCGAAGTATTCTTCGTCTTGCCATGGGTCCTCCGGGCTGGTGTCCTCCTCCTCAGCATCCTTGCTTAAATAGCTTGCAGGGACATAACCTATGACCCCGTTCAGCTCTGCCCACCACCACTCTGACGAAGCCTTTGTGTGCACGAGCAGTCTGTCCCCGCTGCTAAAGCTAAGCTGCAGTGACATAAAGAAAAGTTAGAACTAGCCCCTTGAACTCAACACTTTACTTTGAAGTTGTGCAGACTTCTCTTTAGGTCTCTAACCTGCTCGCTATCACTGCCAGTAAAATCAGACCGGGCAAAATACTCTTCAGGAGATGCATCCTCCTCATCCACTTTCTCGGTCTGCATATCTGACGGCAGATGTTTCAACTATCCAGGGGTTTGGTTTGCTTGAAGAAACCGGTCAAACCTCTTCGCGACACAGAAATACACAAAAACTGCTAACTTGTGAAATGCGCGGTAAAGCATCAGCCAAACACTTCGACTGGCGTGGATATCGTGAACGCTTCCTGTTTTGACGTCAGTTGAAGTAACTGTGCCTTCACGCGCAGTCGGAAATAACGGAAGCAAGCATGAATGAACTTCTAAGCACGACTTCTGTTTTTGTTTCTGTACTTGATCATGTAAATAAGTCAAAACATGTGCCAGTTATGGCACTACATTTTGTAGCACAAATTTGTGGAAGCTTCCTCACTGTATCCATGTTTACGATGATGTAATAATGATATTGTAATCATGCATATTTATGATGTTATCAAAATTTTCTTTCTCGTTTTGCTGCCATAGCAAATTTAATTTACAATGTGTCCTCTCTGTTACTAATTTACAGCTTATTTCAAAGCCCCTGAAGTCAATTTGTGACTAGTTTACTTTTATATCGCAAAAGTGTGACTTTTGGAGAAGCACCTGAAGGCACCACAACAGAGAACAGACATCCTTTTAAAGTTTTTGATAGTATCGACCTCTTATTACACTTATATTTTGCACATATAAGAGATTCAATATGATTATTCAAATTGGCAGTATTTGAAATGCTATTGCATACTTGAATTATTATTATACAGTAGATTAGTTATCCAAGTCTGACCATATTTAGTGCTCATCAAAATGCTTATTTCAATGCTGTTAGTGAAAATATGGTGCACTACACAGTACAAAAAACAGTTTATTTTCATTTCAAAATAAATTTAACAATGCACAAATAGTATCACACAATAATTTGATAAGAACAGTATCAGTGTGTAGCTCAGTTGAAGAGTTCATTTCAAGAAGTATCAGCCTTCTTTTATCTTGGACTTGAGGAAGGGTTTATGGAGCACATCATAGAGACGCCTTGCCTGGAATTACAAAATGTTATCATGGTTATTGAAGAGATGTTTCCTTCAGAGTTTTCATATGGTGCACATAGTATACTGTATTTATACTAACTTTTTGTGGTCCAAGGCCTGGACAGAGAACCAAGTCTTCCTTAGAGGCACTGATGATTCCTTCTATGGACTGTAAAAAAAATACAAGAAATTCATCATCTCAGATCATTCCCTCTGAGAACATCACTTGATAAAATGAAAGTAGAGTAACAAGATTAATTTGGAGTCCACTATCAAATCAGGCTGTGGATATGTCTCTGCATTTACACTGATAATAGTGTAGCATCTATTTGAGGATGAATTTTCGCTGTAGTAGTACTCACAGAGAAAGTGGACAGCAAGGTAATGGCATCAGTCTTATTTATAGACTTCACAGTGGTCAGGCAATCTGTAACCTGAAAAAACCCCAATTCATTCAGCATTGTAGATTTTGGAAAACACATAAAAACAGCAATGGAACCCATAATCTAAAAAACAGGTTGTATCCACACACCTTTGAAAGATAGTTTTTTTCAACTTGCTCCTTCAGTAAGTCTGCTGGTTTATTTTCATATGACTTGTACGTTTCCAGGTAACGCCCTGCCTCTTCTGGACTGTCAAATCAACATGGAGAGAATATTAGTATTATTTCTTCTATTAAATCATTTTGTATGATAATTTTCTGATCCATTGTTCCCAAATCAACTGAAAAATAGCATTTTATGAATGTTACAACGAAATGCACAAAGAAAAGACATCAGCTAACCATTTTAAAAAATGTAAAGCCACATTAAATAATACTTTAAAAAAAACAACTCATCTTCTAATAACACACTTTTCAGGCAGCAAGGCCAGGATGGTAAGCATTTACAATTGTTTCCAAGACACTCTGTTTTATATCTGTGTCCAGTAACAAACTGTTCAGTCTAATCTGTTGGTGGTTTACCTCCAAGCCAAGATGAGAGTGCAGTCAGCCATGATGCAGATGCGAGCCAGTTCCTTCAACGCATGATGAGGATCTTTCTGTGATGACAAAGCAATGTCAGAGAGAACAACTACATTAATCTTTAAAGCCTCATAACTGAAAGTTAGATTTGTTTCACAGAGAGATGCCTTGTTTTTTTTAGTTGTTTTCAGTTTAAAGACACTGAATGAAAATACTTTTTTATACAGTGTCTAGTGTTTGTCCACTCTGGCATGTATATTCTCCAACATGCAGTAGTGAGACTGCCTCCAGCTGAACACTTCAGACTTCAATTGTTAGCGAAACTAATTAAATTGAGGCGAGATTGACAAATTAAAAGTTCTGCGTGGATAGCTTACATGAAAGCTCTCCTTTAACAAGTAATGCTTTGAACAGGCTGTTACGCTTGGTAAAATATAAGATTACTGAATGATTTAATCCTTGTTAACACTGAGATGACTTATCTTTGCACTGTTTTAGTTAACAAGCCAGCCTACAAAAGTGTACAAGCATTTCATGTCTCTTATGTTTTCAATGAGCTTTAAAGCCTATTTTTGCATTTGTATTTTCAGCTAGTCAGTTGTGTGTAAGGGTTTAGCAATTAAATCAACTTAATTCTTCTTCTATAATAACTTATAAATGCAAGGACATTAAAAAGTGATGTGTATTAGAAATGGGTGGAGTCCTAAGAAACTTATGGAAGCTTAGAAAGCAGGAGCACAGAGGGTTACACAAATCATGATTACAATTTGGTCAGATTTGATATAGAAATATAAATCAATTAAGATATGATTACATTGGATCCAATGATAAACTGATTAACGGGGTCTGCTTTTTAGGTACCCGCAAAGTTGGATACATGACGTACTAAAAAAAAAAAGAGTATCATACTGCAGGAGGTTAACTTACCACATCTACTTGTACCAGTAACACTCGCAGGGTGAAAGTCTGTCCCAGCTGTTTGAGACGCTCATGGATATAGTTTGGATTCAGATTGTGATACCTCAGACTTTAATCCATAAAACAAACAGAGAACAGAAGAGATAAAGAATATAAAAATCCACTTTTGTACACCAAATATTAATAGAAAATAAATGTTCATCAAAAAGAATGTGTTGTTTATGACAACACACCATGAGGAAAATGCTACAGACAAAGCACACATCAATTACTCCTCTATGTACACATGCGAACACTACTTCTTGATGATAATACACGCTATTGTTTTGACAAAACTCACCTGAGGAAGAGAGCACAAGTTGTCAGGCCCAAGACATAGTCTGGCGCCACATCTCCAAACTCCCAAGGGGCACTCCTCACAAACTTCAGAATGGGATTTCCCCTCTGAACAGATAAAAACAAATATATGGATGACAATGTCGCTGTGCAAGTAAACTTTACTACGTAACCTTATTTTGTGAGTGCAAATGGGAGCAAGAATGTGCAGAAAATGGATGAATGGTTGAGGAGCAGGGTTGATGTCCTGTACAAAATCATACAGGCACATACATTTAGATTCATACCTGTCGAGGACTGACAATAATGCTGCTCCCGGACCCTACTGGTTTTGGACCTAAGCTGAGGCTTGGATCTGGCTCTTGACGGTTCCCCTCTTTTTGGTCTGTACCAGCCACCTGTGCCTCCTCAGTCTTCTTAACTTTTTCAGATCCACTGTCTGTCCCGTTAGCAATGTCCTGAACCGAGTCACATCCTCCTGAATGTAAGTCTTTCTGCTTCTGATTGGTAACTGCAGCACTTTCAGTCCTGAGAGCTTTGAAGGGACTTTCTCTTTGAGGGGGAGTAGCCACATTACTTTTACTTTGGACGATATAGTCTGCATAAGACAAGGGCTGACCAACAGGCTCAGCAGCAGGCGTTGCTGAAGATGAAGTTGAGGCTGAGTTGTTTTGTCCTCCTTTTAATGTAGACTGAAACTGCGGCTTTGGCTGAAATACAATCACATGCAAATCCTGTTACACCGAGAGCAGAGGATTATGCGATCGTTTTTGCAAAACACTGGCGTCTTGAAAAGCTAGCTCGACTGTGTGTCTTTAAGTTGGTCGGGTAGTTTGAAATTTAAATTTGTGAATACATGCTGGAAAGTTAGCTAACTAGCTAACTTATTCTAACCGTCGTAGAAACTGTCAGCAAAATACCAACCGGTGTCCTTTCTTTGGTGAAAGCAGTGTCGTCCAAGTTGATGTTAAATCTCTTCTTCATGTCTTATTAATGATGAAGAGTAAACAAATCCCACTTACTAGGGAGGGTTTTTTTTTTGGAACGTCGTAGTGACAACTACTGTCAGGTAAAAAAAAACTACAAGTAAATACAATACGACTTCCGGTCTCTTCTTCCTCTTCTCTGAGTTTTAATGGCGGTTGGCAAATCGTCTTAAAGGCACAATACCGCCACCTACTGGACTGGTGTGTGGAGTAAATTGGCAGGAAAGAAACAATGACAAAAACAATGAAATCCTCTCTATAATTCCGGTTTCTTTTGAGAACTTGACTAGATGACTGCGAACCTTATATGACTGCGAACCTTATATGACGTTTTTCCAAGTTGATTCCCCAATGTAATAATGCGTTTTTCATGCGTTAGCTCTGATTTTAATTCCCTCCTTTGCTCATCATACGCTTTGCAATCTATTGTTTCCGGTTTATTACAGTATGCATAGTCCGACTTCCTGCCCCGAATCCTTCAGAATAAAATCACCCTATCTGCACATAATTTTTTTTAATTAAGATTTTTAGCAAGAGACATGTCTATCAAAGCCATGTGTATAAACGGCAAGAAAACAAATTCACATGTGCTCAATGTCTGTAACTTATTCCCTAGGTGTTCTGTACTACCTATGACTTAACCCCTTTTCAACTGTGATCACTAAAAACAAACGCCAAACAAATGTATTGCATATGGTTATGATTTATGAACAAACAGATTAGATTACTTGACAAATCTGTAAACTATGTGATTTGTATCAGATGTGGTTCCATCCACTGAAATTTAAAGTATACATAAAACCAGAGATAAGAGAGGAAAAACTCAGCAATTTAAAAGGTTTCTCTCTGGACCGGAGTATGGAACAAGTAGATAAAGACGATGTATATATATATTTAAAAAAAAAAAGAGACAAATTGGGTTGGGTGATTAAAAAACCTGAGTGCAATAAAAGACGAGATGCATACACGGCATTATTCTCAGTTAAACACTCACATGTGCAAGTTTTGGCAAATAAAGAGATGATGGGTCATCAATGTTACTGTTTATGATTAGTTACCTTGGAGCGTTGAGTTGCCTAGGATACGGTGACGCCGCCATTGAAACCGCGAAGCATGGCATGTTGGGATACTTCCCCCCATCATGGCGGATCGGGTAGTTGGCTAACTTTAACGGTTAGCATATTGAACGGTTGTTTTGTTTTATACATTGTTAGACTGCAGTCATCTGGCTTTTTCTACACGGGGATCTGATACAGAACAGAAACTGGGTAATTATATGTTACAGTATCGACTACTGTGCTGAGCGAACGATCTTGCTTTGCTGAAATAGTACTATACTGGCTAGTTAGATAGCTACGAGCATGCTAACTTAGCTAGCGGTAATGTCCTAGCTGTAATCGAGCTGGCAGTTGTTTGCCGCTCAGGCCGCGCCGCTCAGGCAGCATGTTTAGTTTAACAGTTTAGAAATTGTCGAACTCCGAAAACAATGTACGTTGTAAGAAATATCAGCTTCTTAAAAGAAGAAACAGATATGTGAAGTTAAGCTATGGCGAGCTCCGTTGGTTGTATTGATCTTGCATTGAATGTGACGCTAGCTGTGCAGTGCAGGCCCTGTGATTAGCATTACCTAACATGTAAATGAAGTGGCTGCTGCTGCTTTAAACTTTTTTCTCTTCCTGCTTCTGTTACCTGTTAAGTTTTTGCCTACGAATGAATAATTTGATTTTTGTATAAGTGACCAGGGTGACACTTAACTTCACGTTAGCTAAAGTCACTTGAAACCTGAAATAACATGTTGGCACCGTGTCTATGATGGCTAGCTTTAGCATTAGCTAACTGAAGCGCCAATGTTCACTAGCAAGACGGACTGGATAACAAACCTTACATGATGTTATCTTAAAACTTTAGTGTGGTTCTTTACCAAAAGGTAATTTTTGAAATGTACCTTAGATGAGTTTATCGTTACATTTATTGTCGTCCTTATAAATAAATATTGCAGTGGTGTGTTTGCATGGCCAATGTTTGTAAGCATCAGTGCTACTCACATGTGATTAAACTATAATTATGTAGAAATGGTATCAGGGCTAATACTGGCTGTATTGAAGCTTTAAAGTAGAGATGTTTCGGTCCTGAACGATTCGTTCAAAAAGAACGAATCTTTTCAGTGAACGGAATGATCCGTTCACTTTCAAGCATCAAAGTCGTTCCTTTCGTTCACTTGGCTCCCCACTTCTTCTTTTAGGAAACCAGACTGATTGATGTTAGCACGAGCCAATTGCGTTTCAGAGGAGGGCTGTTTGTATCACATCTAATGTATCAAATCACCATCATTGGTTAGGAGAACGACTGAACGTATCATCGTTCATGAACGAGTGACAGTGACTGAACGTATCGCTTGACCGAATCTCTCTCTCTCTCTCTCTCTCTCTCTCTCTCTCTCTCTCTCTCTCTCTCTCTCTCTCTCGTTCACTGAACGAAGCGACCTGATTAGGTGCATCTGTACATACAAGTCAATTCACAGACTCAGACTCTGATTAAATATATTACATCATCAGGCCCTGTGAATATATAAGGAGCCTCATTCACCTCCGTTAAACTTTAAAAACAACATATCATAAAAACGGTGATGCAGACTCGCGGCGCTGAGAGGGAGAGAGCATCTGCACAGAGGGAGGGGGGGAGCGGGTCATCGCGGACTGAAGTGATGACGAGATATAAAAGTTTGATCATAAAGCCTGATCATCTACAGCTCTGTGTAAAATATATGTAGTACACAGCGGACTGCAGTCTCTGTTGACAGACAGATCTGAACACAGGTCCACGTTATTAAACGTCTGTGTTCTCCCCGCGCTGCGTTATAAACTATGATGAACTGATCGCACAATGAAGTTGTAGTCTTCGTATTTTATTTTATGTATTGTGTTTTGTACAGATATGGACGTATGTGTCTGAAATAAAGAAATAAAGTAAAGTACAATACTAGAAACGATATTACAACAGCTCAAAAATAAACTGACACAACAACAAGATGAGATAACACATGAATGTTTATTTTTATATAAATATAATATTTTCTTTTTAATATAGTTGGGCCAAGTAACTGTTATTTTGTGATGATTGAACAAGAAGACCAGTAATGCAATGGGAGCCGTATTGTTCGTGAACGAGTGAGAGTGAGTTACGGGTAAACCGGAAATGTCACTGAACGACCTGGTGAACGAATGTAATGAACGAATCGTTCAGCTGAACGAGATCCGAAGATCCGGGTCACTGAAGTGAACGAGAGTTGACATCTCTACTTTAAAGTCGAGCTGAAACGGCATTTCGACAGTATCTAGCTTCCGTATCGTGACCTATTTCCGAGTGAAACAGGACGTGCAGGCGGGACATATCATTAGAGGGATTTGATTTGATCGTTGAGAAGTGGGCGTAGACAGACGTTCTCCACAGCGCAGTAGCTAGCTAACTGACCGAGTGTTCTTGGTGCTCTGCGGCTAAATGTTGCAGATTGATTGGTTGAAATAGTTTGATGCTAACTTACGTAAGCACGCGTGAAATTTAGTTTTACCCGAAGAAAAAATGATCGGATTTTGATATAAGAATACGAAGAAATGGATTTTCTGTATTTTGTTTTGCCTATATTGTCAAATAGATGACACAACATTACCGGGGATGTAATCTAAAAGGATTAAAATGACATTTTTCAATTCAACTCGACTTTAAGATTGTAGGCTAATTCATTTATTTTGTTAAACACAGGCTTTAGCCCTTTAAAAAAAAAAATTAAATCTTGCGATACATTAACGCTCACTGGACTTTCTATTGTCTGCACACTGCACTTTTTTAAATTTTGTAATGCAAGCTTTTTGCACTCACCAATATCCTGCACATCTGTACAGTACCTGTTGTACATATTTTGTATTATACGAATTGATTTTTCACGTTTTTATTGTAGTTCTGTGTTAATTGTTCTGCACCAAAACACCAAAACAAATTCCTTGTATGTGTAAACCTACTTGGCAAAAAACCCTGATTCTGATTATTCTGATCTGATATAACTAGCCTAACTGTATGTGATAGGCTTAAAGCTACAAAAAAATAATTGTTGATTCATTAAACTGTCTCAAAGAGATCTCCATCAATTTGTAATGTATGTTTTGGAGGTAGGAAATATTTGTTTTAAATGGTATAGTTTCATTACCAATCTTTAAGTATCATGAAAAAAAAGATATTTACGGATTTTTTTTGCACTAACAATCCTGCCATACCACTATGGGAGGTGCTGCATGGAATGCAACATTTTGTTGTGTTAGGAAGGGGGTCTGATTGGGTTTGTGCCATTGACTGTTACTACCAGGGGTCCGTTTCAGAAAGCGGGTTTAGTGAAAACCCTGGGTTTGTTAACCCCGAAATGAAGGAAACCTCGGGTTTGCCGTTTCAGAAAGAGAGGTAACTTTAACTCTGAGTTGGTTACCATGGTAACTGTGTCTGTGAACCTAACCTGGTCGGGAGCAGGTTTTCTTCAGGAAACTCAGAGTTTGGCTCTGTCTCCTCCCTCTAGAATGTAAAACCCTCATTCGACTTCCTCATTCATTCAGCCCGTCTCACTCGTGTGTTTGAGCGGTTACAAAAAAAACCAAAACGTTGCGTCTCTGTGCTGCTCTGACCCCTTTGCAAAAGTATTTTATAATTATGATAAAAAAATCAAAAGACAAATTTGTGTCAAAGTCATCATTTTTAGATTTTTCACCACTTCTGCCGAGAGCACTCAAATAAGACGCCGTAAGTTATTGGATTTTATTTTTTAACACAATTCAGTTTAATCAACATAAATTATAATGTATATGAAGTCAGCATCATGTTAGGGATAAAGCTAATGCACATTAAAACAGCCACTGAATTATATTTAATTAGTTTAATATTTAAAATATGATTGAAGTGAGGTTCAGCCATGAGCCCATTTTGCCTGCGCCTAAACTTTGAATGATGTTCTGGTATTTTATTTTTAACTGCTTCCATGTACTTTTTTCTCCCGCTGGATTTCTCCTAAATTAATATAAATTTGAACTTCCGGTCGTGATTAAGTATTAAAGATATACCAGTTAAAAAATAGACCAGTTCAAACTTGCGAGTTTACTCGAGCAGCAGTTTCTTCCCACGCCGCTTCTCTCTCTTTTGCAGCTGCAGCCGTGTTACTTTATTTTTCTTAAAACATGCTCCTATTCGCTGAACGTCCGCATGAGGATTTCGAGCTCCACTGGGGTGATGTAGGAGGACCTCTTTTTGTGTACCGTTGCCATGTTGAATCGTGGTATCGGGGGGGCTCCATTAATGGTTGCAGTAGCATCGCAGACACATGCCACTTTTCCCTTATGCCTCACATTTTACTTAATTGAATCTGCCTTTTTTCTCTTTCTCTATAATATTCTAGAAACTAATCATAATGTGTGTTTACAGACTGTTTAATCAAAAGCACACATTCATTTGTTTTCTCTCAGTAATCTCGTCAGTTTAGATCTTGGTGCTGAGACAACTTGGTTTGGACAGTTTTTTTGGGGGCTGTAGTTTGTGGTACTGCTTGGTTAACTGAGAGGTACATATAGTAACATGACTGCACAGCTTTAATCATGTCCAAAAAACAAACAGTCTTATAAAGCTCCTTTGTACCCCTTCCTACATGCTTTGGGGAAAATGGCGGGACCACAGCAGCATGGCATGGTTATTCTCTTCTGTGAGGCTGTAGTGCAAACGCATCCCATCATGGCTTGATGTAGCATTGACTGCTAAATTGGACAAAAAGAGCGTTTGATACTAGGGCTGAACAATTTTGAAAAATATCTAATTGTGATTATTGCAATTTCGATATGATATGCAATATTAAAGGGAATTATTTTTACATCATTATTCTCATTTTCATTGAAAAACATATTGAAATGATTATAGTGTGTTTTTTGCAGGGATCTGTACCAAACAAAGATATTTGATACTTGCGTCTGTGTATGATGTGTTGGCCAGAACATATCTGCTGCACAATATTTAAATGAAAAGTGTATTTTGACACACATTTTACCTTTAAAAAATATTGCGCCTCCTTCGATAAAATTTCGATTAATTGTTCAGCCCTACTTGATTTAGCTAAATTTTGCTTTAACATGGCTATGAAAACTTCTTGTGTTAATGCTCCATTCTCTGTTGCCTCGTTCCAATATGTTGTGTTTTGTTTTTTGCCAGTGTTGAGCACGGGAGCAGCACACCAGTGACACCAGGACCTTTTCAAAATTAGGGGCACGGGCACAATGGAATGTGCAGTGCACATTCCCTCAGGTGAGTGATGGAGAGGACATTTTTATCATTTTTATCCATTTTGATTTTACTTTCTCTTACTATTGTTTTCCTACAGTTTTACATTTAACAAAATAATGTTCATAACACTTTAGAATAACATTCTGTTGTTATCCATTATTATTTAAAACACAGGCTAAAACTTGCATTATGATGAAATGGCACCAATTGGGGTTTTTTCTCCACTTTTTATGGGAGAAATATAATTATATTATTATTTGACTCTTTCTGTACATTCAAGATGCACAGGAACAGCGTTTGGAAATTACTTTCTCTATGTTATGGTTTTGCTGAAAACGTGTGTAATCTGAAAAATTGCCTTTTCTGTGCAGGTGAGGATGAGGCACCTGAGAAAGATGACGTGAACGCAAAGGAAGGAAATGAGCCACCCCACAAGAAAAACAAGAAGCACAGAAAACACAAGAGCAAGAAGAAGAAGAGGAAGAGGAAGGGGGAAAAGGAAAGTAGTTCAGAATCTGGTGCTGATTCGGATGCAGAGCCACAACCTCCAGCAAGACCTGTCAGGACCACCAGAGCCAGGTTAGAATAAATACATTTCAATTAGAATGCTTTGCGTATCGTAAATGTACTGTTGTCTGAGACTCAATCAACCTCATTAGTTTCTACATTATATACAAACATTTATAAAATCATTGTTCATGCTGTTTAGATATGAAACTCAGGCCAAAGTTTTTAATTAATGAATGACCATTACAAAATGTGTTTCTATTTTCTAATTCAACAACAGCAGAGAATAAGATTCGGTCGAATCTTGGCAATTTTCTGGTGTTCAATTTTGTGTTTATGTTTCATTTTATTTCTAGTGCCAGACTGGCAGCAGCTGCAGGATCTGGAGACCATGCTGGGCAGAAGGATGTCATTACAGGTAGGATATTCCAACATACAAACATTATTTTTCTTTCCATTATAGTGGTGGATTCTGTGGATGATTGCCCTGTTTAATTTATAAAATATCTTAATTCCTCATCTCAGATCGTGTGGAAACGGAGGTTGATTCAAAATCCAAAAGACACAAAAGACACGCTGCCAAGAAGAAGAAAAAGAAGAAGAAGAAGGATGAAAAACAAGAAAAATCTCGCTCCCCGTCTGAAAGCAGCTCAGCTTCAGTTTCTGAGTCTGATGGTGAAGGAGGCAAAGGGGCTGGTGATAGCAAGTACTCTCCAGCTGCAGCATCTGACTTCCAAGAACCACTGTCCAAACTGGTTCCAAAAAGCAAACGAGGGGAGGAACAGGCAGTTCCCATCCTTACACAGGAACCTGAAATGCTTGGATTGAAGAAGGAAGAGCTTTCAGACATGGATGTTGGAGGGAAGGCTGGTAACACCAATGGATCCGAAAAGGATATGAAGGCACCCTCTGCAGGCCAGGATGAGATAAAACATACAGCTACACTTAAGGATAAGACCGAGGGTAGTCATGCTGAGGGTGCATTCAGCCATGCCCAAGAGCTCCCTGACATCATCCCTAAACAGGAAGGTGCTACCCCAAGAGATGACCCAGTCCTAAAAGATCAGGCCAATTCAGTTCAGAGGGCAATAGCCAAGGAATGCGATTCATCCGGGTCCCGTTCTCCTTCCCCCTCCAGGGGCTTAGACATTAATAGGTCTGGGTTAAGTCCTAGTCGTTCACCAACGCATAGTCCCACTAGGCTGCAGTCTGATAGTCATACGGCAGCAATTAAAGAACGGTCAAGAAGCCATTCCAGATCAACCTCAAAGGGAAAGCTTTCTTTAACTCCTCTAAAGAATCGGCAGCTGTCCCGCTCTCTGTCCCGCTCTCAATCCCCTAAATCTAGAAGGAAGTCACTCTCCCCATCCCCCAAATCTGCCAAGCGAGCTACCCGTCAGTCACGGTCCACCTCTCGCTCCCTCACTCCGAAGAAGGTTTCAAAGCCTCCAAGGAAGTCTAAGTCTCCTAAAGGGCGCAGGAGCTCCTTGTCTGTTTCCCCAAAGCGACGCAAAAGTTCCCACTCTCCTAAAAGAAAGCTGTCACGATCCCCTAAACGCGGCGGGCGTAGGTCCCCCTCTTTATCTCGGTCTCCAAGGCGAAGTCGAAGGTCAGAGTCGCGTCCCCGTGGCGGCACAAGACGCTCAAGATCCCGCTCACTTAGACGAGGGGGTCCAGTTGGAAGGCGTTCACGGTCACGTTCTGTCAATAGAACCCGTCGTTCCCATTCTAGATCAAGACGTGTCGCCCGTCGCTCTAGGTCGCGGTCACCAGCAAGGCGTGCAGGAGGCAGGCGCTCCAGAAGCCGATCCTTGTCTCGCCGTAGGCGATCACCACCACCCAGATCCCGACGCTCACGCTCCAGGTCATTCCGCAGGAGCAGGCGGACTAGATCACGGTCCATTGTTGTCCTTAAGCGCAGCCGTCGCTCCAGATCCAGGAGTCCCCGCAAACGGACCAAATCTAGAACCCCTCCCTCAAGGCGACGGTCTAAGTCACCAGTCAGGAGGCGCTCACGGTCTCCTGCCAGGAGAAACCGTTCTCCACCCAGGTCTGGCAAACGCTCCAAATCCCGCTCATTGTCTCGTAGGCATCGGTCAAAGTCAAACTCACCACTACCTGGCAAGAAGAGATCCAAATCTCCTAGGAAGGGCAGAAGGAGGTCAAAGTCTAAATCTGTCTCCGCAGGCTTGAACAGATCTAAGTCCAGGTCTGACTCAAGTGATGCACGCTCTGAGAGCTCCTCCCCAGCCAGATCCACATGTTCTTCTCCTGTCAAAGAGAAGAAGCCTTTATCTCCAAAGGCAGACCAGACAGCTGGTGTGAAGGCTGCTGGAGAAAGTGGAGGACTTTCAGCTCCAGCAGGTCAGAGCCTTTACATTGCACAATGATGTAACTTGATTTGGTTTCTTAAATTGCTGTATTTGCTCATTTATAAAAAAAGTGTAGGCATCAACTTTTGTAATTTCTAAGAACTGGTGAATGATATTTGCAAATCAACTTGATGTGTAAATTTATCACAAGTGGAACATTCTTTGTCATTTAACACATATCTTGCAGGTGCGTGGAAACCTATGCCCATTGCAGCTGCCTCTAGCCCCCAGGCTGTGAGCTCCTCAGATAAGTTGCTGGCTCAGACGCTTGCTCCCAACCATGAAAAGGAACAGCAAGAGCATGCCATGTCATCCAATGAACGAGACGTTTCCAGGTCCAGATCTGGTTCCAGAGAGCCTGGTACTGGTCCAGATGGGTCAGAGGGCTCAGACGAAGAAGAGGTTTCTACCTCACCAGTTAAAGTGGTCCCTAAACACCAGAGAAGCTCCTCAGGTTCAGCTTCTCCAGGTGTGCAGAAGAAGCAGCTGTCACCAATGGTTCGTAGGAAACTTTCACGCTCAACCTCATCGCCTCGACGATCAGCATCCAAGTCGACATCCAGGAAGAAGCAGTCCAGGTTTGTTGTGTGTGACTGTGCTGGTCCTTCAAGAATCACTGTTCTGTTGGTCTGTAAAGGGCATTAAATTAAGTTACTGTGCAGTCTGAATAAAAGACCTTATGAAATGATGGAAAGGCATCTTATCACATTAGTATGTGTAATTAACAAATTAAGTATCTTGTAACATTGTGCTTAAAACAAATATTCATCAGTGTCATCATACTTTTTCCGCAGGTCTAAGTCTCCAGTGAGAAAAAGAGAATCTGTCTCTCCAGCAGAGAGGAAGAAGCGACGGTCTAAATCCCGGAGTCCTGCTCGGCGGCGGAGGTCCCGTAAGCGTTCCAACTCCAAGTCAAGAACCAGAATCCGCCGGTCAAAGTCCCCAAACCGCAAGAGGCGATCCAGAACTCGTTCACCCAACACCCGTGGGAGGAGGAGGTCCAAATCCACAGACCGAAACAAGCGATCCAAGAGTCGGTCCACAGGTCGGAGAAAAAGGTCCAGATCAGGAGATAGAGGCAGGCGGTCAAGGTCTCGATCCATTGATCGCAGACGCAGGTCTAGGTCGAGGGGTCGGGGGAGACGCCCGGTGTTTCGCAGTCGTTCATTTGACAGACGGGACAGGTGGAAAAGGGAACCAAGCCACTCTCCCGTTCTCATTCTCCGCAAACAGCGGCGCTCAGGGTCCCGGACAAGACGCAGCACCAGCAAGACTCCTCCACGGCTCACTGAACTGGGTAAAACATTTGGATAGAGATGACAATTTCAACAATTACAATTTTACTGTTATTTTTTTTTTTTTACCAGTTATTTCTCTCAAATGTTTTCTACCTGTAATTCTAGCATGCTTAATCTTGCACCTTTTCCACTCCCTGTACCCACTCTTTGTCCTGTTTTTTTCCTCACCTCTCTGGCTTTTTTCCCCCTCAGATAAGGACCAGTTGTTGGAGATAGCCAAAGCTAACGCTGCTGCCATGTGTGCTAAGGCGGGGGTGCCCATTCCTGAGAGTCTACGGCCGAAAGCCATCCTCCAGCTCCCTCTCCCCACTCCATCTCCTACCCCACTGTCCTTACCTCTGCCTTTACCTCTCCCAATGGGCATGGGGATGCCAAACATGCCGAATATGCCCAACATGGGTCCAATGGGGCTACCCAATATTCCAGGAATGCCCAGTATGTCCAACATCACCATGAGTGCTGCCATGGCAAGTATGACAGCAGCGACTATGACAGCTGCCTTGACCAACATGGGTGCCCTGGCTGCCATGCCTCCTCTTGCCCCACTTCCCACCATCACTAACAAGCCTCCCCCAAGCCTCGCTCCCCCAGCACCAACCCTTAACCTGGACCACATCGAGGAAGTGAAGAGGAAAGTCACTCAGCAGGCTAACATCCACACCATCAAGGAGCTCACTGAGGTAAATTTCAGGATGGGAGGTTTTTTCAGTATTTTAATGAAAAATGTATTGCAGAATGAGTAATGTGGTGTTGTTGGTTATGTGCCAACTTAAAGCTATTGATTTGTTCTTCTCTGTTGTAGAAGTGTAAGATGATTGCAAATAGCAAGGAGGAGATGGCCATCGCTAAACCCCATGTCTCAGACGATGAAAGTTAAAACTGCAAAGCCCTCAAGGTAAAAGGATTTTCTTTAATCTTTTATTTCTGTGTTTAAGTCTCTGTCTTCGTCTTTATTATAATGCGTTATACATTTTCTTTGCATTGACATGAAGTGTTTTTCTTTTTCTTTTGGCCTAGCAATCCCACTGTAACCCTCTTTTTTGATCGTCCATTTCTCTTCCCTACATCCTCTATCATTTATATTAATGATTAATTAAGCCATTTATCTGTGACTTGTTAAAATACAATCAACCAATTCATTATTTGAGATGACTTTTTTCCACTCCAATTTCCTCATATATTTAATCTGTTTAATGACCCACACCAACTCCTTAGCCTGCCGATCATTTTACATGTTTGCTGATTTGAAGATTATTATTAAGCATTAGAATGACTACTTCTGCAGTCCCCTTATACAGTGACTGCAAGTTGTCATTTAATTCATTCAGGATTTGTGAGTAGCTTAAAGGGGGGGTATTATGCTAATTTCAAGATTCATTAATCACTCTGTGATACCTGTGGAGTAGCTTAGCATCATTTACAGTTTAAAAAACTTTTTCTCACACTGGTGCTCTGTGCAGGCCCTCATACAGCCTCTGCCTGAAACCACTCAGTCAGCTCTGTCCCTTTTAAGAAACCCCGCCCCTACAAGCCCACTCTGATTGGCTCGCTCTCCGAAGCCTGCTGAGGCTGCACTTTGTGACGTCACAAACCTGACGTTCACAACAGCCTGCAGACTGAGCTGAGAAGCCTGGGGATTACTCCAACATACTTTTACCCACAGATCTGAAACTTCAACGTTTAGTATGAACGTCCAACATTGTAACATTATATATATGTCTTAAAATGTGTAACAGCATAATACCCACTCTTTATGGAATTACCAGACACACATCTTTACTGAAACACAGAAAATTATTGTGCTTGTTTTTGCCATAAATAAGTCAAACTGATGAGCCATAGCTCCCTCTCTCTTTTACTATTCACATAATTTCCCCTTCCTTCATGTCAGCCTTTACTTTTATTACTATAATTACTTGTTTCTTTCTAAATAGTACAAGCTAACTAGATAAAATGGTCCAACTTATGTTAACCTTTTCTGTACGTGTGTCTGCTCACAGCCTCTCCCCTCAGAGGAGTGAAGGAAAATGTAAAAACGCTCTACAGGAGGACTTCCCTTCCCACGGTTCCCTTTGGCTGCCAGATGACCTGACTGAGCCACATAAGAAGAAGCAGCGCACCCTAGTTGTCACATTTACAATATAGGAGCACCCGAACCAGCCACTGCCCCTCTCAGCTCCCCAGTTTGTTTCTGTCTGTGTGAGAGAGAAAGAGAGAGAGAGAGAGACGGTCACCTGTGATACCACTGACAAAACTGGACACACTGACATGTGTGCACAGTTTTCTGACTGTACGTTATGTATAGTGAGTAAGCGTGTGTGTGAGAATTGTGAATGAGTGCGCGTGTGTGTATATAGTGACTTTCACCACCAACTCCTCAGTGTTGCTGCTTATTTAAGCAGTCGCTGTTGTAATGAATGAAGAGGAAACAAACCAAACTAACAAGTGTTTTTGTAAAAGATTAGTTTCTCTAAATTACTTTTATGCTTTCTTAAAGAATTGTGTTAAGTGGAGACTGCCTCCCTGTCCTGCTGTATTCCCCTCAGTTGTCCCTAATCCCTGGTTTTATAAACAAATAATGCAGACAACATTTTGGTAGAGACCTCACATGTGATTTATTTTTTTCCCCACAAGGCAAGCCTGACAACATGTAGTGCATCCTCGAACAGGGTGTCAGATAGTATTGCTCTGAAGGAAAGGTATAACTGAATATATTGCCTGCAAATCGCCTTCATTCACAAAACATAATTAATTCGGTAAGCACTGCCCCGGGTGTGATTCTTTTCCCTTCTATTTTAATAGCACCAAGCTAATCTTTCACTCTAACCTGCACCTTTATGTGGGTTTGTTGGGATTCTCCTCCAAATTGGAAACATGTTTGCTGTAGATTGAAATGGACATTTCATCTGCCACAGCAGTGGTTTCATACTGTAAGGTACAATTTAACATAGGATCAAACAAAAGTATGCAATTAGTACCTGCTGCCTATTTCAATTATATCATTTTAGAAGACATTCAAAGTTCTGTTTTTTGTGATTTGGGGTCATGTTTGAAAGAAATGCTGGGTGACTTCTGTTTTAGAGCTCCCAGATATTTGAGAGAGTTAAGAGTGATAATCCAAAATCCAGATCACAACTAACTCTGATTTAAAGGACCTTGAACGAACAAGCTTAAACTGTAATAACTTTTTGTTTTCCTGCTAAGATAGACAAGCGAAGAAATGCAACTCCCCTCACATTTCAATCTGTAAATGGAGGTTATTATTACTTGTTTAGGTTTACATTTCAACCTCCCGTGTGATTGGGTATCAGCCATTTAAAAAAATCCTCTTGCTTTTGCCTTTCTGTTGCTGTTTTCAATATTAAAACATAATTTCAGTGTCATTTTTTTTTTTTTTTTAGACGCACACATGCAGGACACAATTCATGTCCTGGTGGCGACTAATGACTTGTAATTGTTATTGAATTAAATGTAGAAAGTTGAGTAATTTCCTGAACTGTGCCATTTGTGTGTTAGACAATCAGGTTCTCGAGATGCTTTTTTTTTTTTTTTTATAGAAAGAATAACCACATAATATGTAAACATCTGCAGCTGCATATTCAGGAGGCAAATTGGAGAGAATTGTTATGTGTTAATGAATAACCCAACAAGCCCTTTTCATTTAACCCACTGATACAGCCTTACTTGATGTTCCCCTGACCAGCAGTTGCTGGTCTGCGTCTATGTTAATGGGGTCTGTGTTTGGCTGACTAAAGAACAAAGATGAAATTGGTGCTTTTCGGAGTGCTGGCAGGGATATTTTGTTTCTTAATAAAGAGGGATTCTCTTTATTGTCCCCACACACCCAGGGCAGTGCAACTGTGGAAAATACTGTGGCAGGTTTTTGTCAACTACAACCACACTGTCTCTGTACCAACAGTCTTGAACAGTTCAATTTATCCCCTGACATGGTCTTTAGCTATTTTAATGACAAAAAAAAAAGCATTTTAGATCCCTTTTTTTGGTCATTTGAGAATGACATCGCTTGCTTTGTACATAAATGTGTTTATGGTTAATAAAACATTGATCTGTATAAACTTGTGTCCTTCTGTGTTATGTTCACTCCAGTCCAGAGAGAGAGGGAGAGATACACATAATCAAAGGACAGATGATGGGACGTTCAAAACTGATCCGCTGTGTTCCGTCATACACGCTGTTCCATAAAGACCTTGTAAATAGGAGCTGTGGGAGCCATCAGAGTAACTTCCACACCCCCACAGAGGAGAGGTGTAGAGCTCTTAAAACTCGGCCTGCATTTCCCGGGTCAAGGCTGGGATAATAGTCCTCACTACCAGGAAGGACCGCTGAGCAATGGTGCTAGTGGACCCTGGTAGCTTTCATCCTGCCAGTGATCCGCCAGTGGTGCACTGCTCTCGCACTGAAGGGGTTCTGGATTAACACCAGAGGGGACTTAGTCCCCCGCTGGCAGGACAGACTCTTAAAGAAGCTTCAGAGCTCTTCCTCTCTGTTGCAGCTCTTTCTCTTTATCCCCTTTTATTTCTCTCAAATTATGTCACCTACTATGGTATACGTTAATATTTCATTACGTGCAGTTTATTAACTGCTACACTAAACATCCCTACATCCTTCTCTTGGCTAATATTGCTGCATCAGTTATGTGTTAGACACAGGAAAGTGGGCACATGCATGGCAATCTGCTATAACAACACTTATCTATAAAGAAGGTAAGGATGATGCACAGTGCCCATACAGGCCTATATCGCTTCTTAATACGGACTACAAAATAATATCAGCAATATGAAGAATTTCTTGTGCAAATACTGTGTTGTTTAATGAATGCCATCAGTGCTGAATGAACTCGAGTTTCATTTTCATCAGAACTGGTGAGAGAAGAGTCTAAATGTTTTATCAAACTCTCCATCCAGTCCCCTCTTTTAGGAAGAGGCCAAACTGTTTCCAATGAGCAACACAGAGAAGTAGATACTGTAGATTTAGAAATGTTAACTCTGGAGCTTGGGTGTTCATTAAAATCACCCCAGTTATTAACTCATTTTTCTTACACTTACTTTACAGATCATGTCAGAATCCTTTAATGATCTAAACATATACATCAGATCCTAAATTATAATCAATACCAAGTTTGCCACGTATCAGTCGTCTTCTTCAAACTGTTGTTCAGTGTGACATTGTCCTGTGTTTAAAATTAGACTGCACCGCCAGGTGTGAATGAGGTCACAGAATAGATGTCACTTGAAGTGACATTGGCCCAGTGGAAGAGGAAGTGAAAGAACTGTTTTCATATGCAATGAATAGGGGTGTGACCAAAAATCGATACAGACACAATATATCGTCCTGACTGGTGCAATACAAAAATCGATATGCTGGCGGCAAATATCGATGTTTTAATTGACAAATATATGGCGCTCTAAACACAATTCCCTGCGATTTTGAGTCGCAAAGTCTTTGATGGAGTAACAAAGATGGAGTCACTACTTCAAGGCTCCTCACGGTGGCGCTAATGACATGAATCAGGGTAACATGAATGGAAATTAATTGGCTGAAGAAGTTAATCAGATATCGTGATGTATCATTAGATAATTGTCTTGCAATATATCAATTATCTCAGAATCACTGTATCGTGATATTATGGTTATCATGGGCCATGTATCGCGCATCCTATTGTGAGTTACCCTGCGATTCCCACCCCTAGTAATGAAATTCTTGATAACAGAGACAGAGACAACACAACAGGTCTGGACGAATTACCTATTTCCAATGTGTGCTTGTGTGAAAGCCTTTTGTATTTTTGCATATTTTTATAAAATGAGTATCTGAAGTGGGCTGATGCCATTATTTCATTTCCTGCATCCTTGGATGATAAACAAGTCCTTTCAGAAAATATTTCACACCATAAAATCTCTGCAGTAATGAAACCTTCCTACAAGTGGTGCACTTTCTCTTTGTATCCATTTTGCTTTTATTGTGGAAGTCAGGGCTGAACTGTCTCTTCACAAAAAGGGCCTTAAAATGTAAAGCTCTAACAGACTGTCACAGTGGTAAAGTACGTAAAGTATAAGGGCTGTGACAAACTTAATATGTAGTTGACACTTTCTCTGCAAGAAGAGGACCTAGTGCACGAGGAGGCTTAAAGGGCCGCATTCTGTACGTTTTTGTACTGAATTGGATAAAAAAAACTCTCCACAATGAGTTTGTGCCTTTGTTTTCATCATAAAGTTTAAAAAGCATTTCACTAGCATACACTTGGATAAAAAACATAATGGATTAAGGTATCAGGACTTTGATCAGTGCCACGGATCCTTTTTGTCTTTCAATGAAACAAAGACAAAACAAGACTAGCATGCGGCTGACCGCATCAGGTCAATGTGCGCTTTTGTGGGCAATGTGTTACCAGGACTGTCCTCATGAGGCCTATGACAACGTGTACGAAAGCAGGTGCGCGCTGCGGACATAGGTGAGGGGACAGTGGACGGCCACCTACTCCCCCAAGCAAAGTATCCAGAGCCGTATAGACAGAGAGTCGCGTCAGTGGAGGTCCAATATGCTCCATGATCCGCCATTGCGATGTCGCAACTCTCTCGCTCTCTACGGCTGTGAAAGTACCGTCACTCAGTCAATCAGTCAGTCAGTTTTTTCATGTGTGGACACGATGTAAATTGTTTTAATTTTCAACAAGTGAAAATAAGTCTGGGTGGCAGGTGGAGCAGTGGTTAGCACTGTCGCCTTACAGCAAGAAGGTTCCTGGTAGAATCCTACTTAAGCCAGCCCCAGGCCTTCCTTTTTTTTTTTTTTACTTTTTCCCTCTTATAAACATAAAACATACAACACTGTTAAGAAATCCTTGACAGAGGGCTCTTTCTGATTTTTTCCCCACAATCTTTACACGTACACCTGTACACATCATAAAATATATATATTTAAGTACAGCATAACTGCAGTCCATCTTCATTTGCATTTGTGTAGACTTGTTTTAGTCACTGGGTCCATTGAGTGTGCGTTGGTGCATGCACTTTCTCCTAGCAATCATTAGAATTATATATAATATACATCTTAGGTCTTTGTTGGTTACATGCAGGGGTGGCTCTCTAAGTAGGAACAACATAGGATCGGGCCGGGGCCCTTCTGTGTGGAGTTTTTATGTTCTCCCCATGTCTGTGTGGGTTACCTCCAAGTACTCCGGCTTCCTCCTGCAGTCAAAGACATGCTCGTTAGGTTCATTTTGACTCTTAAATTGCCAGTATGTGTGGACGGTTGTATGAAGCTCAGTCAGGATGACTATATTTTGCATGCTGGTTCTATTGGTAATACTTCATATGTTTTGCTCACAGTCCTCTCATGCATGATCGCTCACTCTGCCTGCAGTCGTAAGCTGTTCTCATCACCTGGTCACATCTGTCCAATGGCACGCCAACACTCCCTCCCTGTCACATTGTTGCCGTTGTTTTTCCAGTTCGTTCATGCCATCCCAATGCATGATCCTCCATCTCCCGATCTCCACCCGAGTTTCATCATTAGCGTCATCATCTCATCAGCACTAAGATGACATCATTGGCCAACACCTCCATCACCAGTGTCCAGACTCCATGGGGGGATATACTTTATCTTGCTGCTGCTCAGGTCTGACAATCATCATGTGTAGAGTCCAAAGACAAAACTAACTATTTATCCTAACTTCATTTACTTCTATATGTCAACCCTGTGATTGACTGGCAACCTGTCCAGGGTGTACCCCACCTCTCACCCAATGACAGATTTAATATCAACAAAACATCCAGCTAAACCAGGAATTAGGAAAAGTCTGCTCTCCAAAAAAAGTACATTACCCTCCCCTGTTTCTGACCCTCCTTCCTACATAATAATCTTTGTCCAGTCCCTGAGGACAAAAAAAAACAGCAACAAATGTCCTCATTAGAAATGCAGAGCCAGTATTTTAGTTTCCAATATTGCTTCCTTAATTACTATGTGTGGGTAATCTGCATTAACTGCAATCTCTGAGAGAGTTACTCTTTTTTTAAAATATTCCAGACCAATTACAATCATTTCATTTGCGGGCTGTAATTACATTAATCAGCAATTACAGTTACAGGCCTTCCTGCCAGTGTCTGCATGTGCGCTTGTTTATACACAGCAGTCACATTTACATGCATGTGGGTTGCATACTGAGCAGCCAGTGAGTCATTGGACTCAGCAGATCAATGGCTGTCGGTCGATGGATGGCTGAGTGCTTTGCAACGACCACCCAGTCCAAGCACCCTACACACTCTGTCAGGCCGCCAGGAAAGGAGGTCACACACTCAAATTTCCTCTCACTCCTCCTGGCTTTCCATTTTCAAAATACAGTTTTCTCTCGCAGCGTTTCAACACACACACACACGCACACGCGCACACACAAGGGATAAGCCGATGAATTCAGGCTGTGTTGGGGTTCTGGATCAGAGTGGAACTTGTTTCACTACAATGTGAGACAGACTAACGAAGACAACAGAGACAGCGAAATGAAAAGGAGAAAAGAGGATTTGAGAAAAAAGGGAGGTTCGACGAGATAAAAGCTGACGAGAGAAAGAAGAGAAACAGAGAGAAAGAGAGGGAAAACTGACAACAAAAAAGGAAGTAAGATGCCAAATTTTGTGGAGGAGGATTTGGAGCACTGCATATAGAAGCAAGCGAGCTGCGTCTGGAGTTGTGAAAGTGCACGCACTGGTCAGGGGAGTACAATAAAGGTTGTGACTTTGACTGTGCTTGTCGGTTTATTGTACTGTCAAAAATGTGTGCGTGCAGATTTCAGTTCAAGTGTGTGTGTCAGCGTCCTTGACAGGGCAGAATCCTGCCAAACTGAAATGACGTAAAACCCGGAGCGTCTGCTGCAAAAACAAACTGCGAACATGAACGTCTACACGTTTGAAGACACACATGTTGCATGCGGTCATGAATAACTCATGAGGGCACTGAGAAGCAACTATAGATTCATTTATGGATGAGTGAAGTTAACCCATTTGAAATATTCATGCGAGCGGAGAAGGCAAAATGCAATATCAAAATATGCTTCTCATTTCCCTTTGCAGATTGAAAATTTAAATATGTATTAGTTTGCACATTTGCAAAGAATATTAAAATGTTAAGAGGATACTCTTCAAAGATGTCCCCAAACTTATGATTCCAATTCAAACGGAGGCTCAAATGCTGCACAAGAGGCGCACATACACATGCACCGATCAGCCATAACATTATGACCACTGACAGGTAAGGTGAATAACATTGATTATCTTTACAATGGCCCCTGTCAGTGGGTGGGATATGTTAGGCAGCAAGTGAACCCTTTGTCCTCGAAGTTGGTGTGTTGGATGCAGGAAAAATGGGCAAGCGCAAGGATGTGAGCGACTTTGACAAGGTCCAAATTGTGATGATAGAATGACTCTTGTGGGGTGTTCCCGGTCTGCAGGGGTCAGGACCTACCAAAAGTGGTCCAAGGAAGGAAAACAAGTGGACCGACGGCAGGGTCATGGGCGGCCAAGGTATTATGCTTATTTCAAGCTTTATATTTCACTCTGTGATACCTGTGGACTAGCTTAGCATAATTTACAGTTAAACAAACTCATCATTTTTCTCACACTGGTGCTCTGTGCAGGCCCTCATACAGCCTCTGCCTGAAACGACTCAGTCAGCTCTGTCCCTTTAAGAAACCCCGCCCCTACAAGCCCACTTTCTTCTGATTGGCCAGCTCTCTGAAGCCTGCTTGTTTATGATAGATTGGCATCTCTTGGTTTTCGAAAGACGCAGGTTTTGTGTTATAGGTTCCCTCCCTTCTTTTTCCTGGGTTTTATTTAATTGTGACTCCCCTCATCCCCTACCCACCTTCAGGGAACGTAACAATATGTTTGTGCGTTGTATTTCTAATTCTATATCCAATGTATCTCCTAAATTTCCCCCTGGAGATAAAGTATTTGAAATGTGGCTTCTACTCATCTTAGCTGGACTCAGACTTGGGTCATGGCACTTCATCCATGAAGGCCGGGGGAGATGCAGGTCGCTGTCGCCGAGTCGACCTATGAAGTCAGCCGGGAAGACGGATGCTTCCTGACTGTAGCACGGAGTGGTGTGAATGATGAGAACATCGAGGTCCTATGGAAGAGTGAGTGTGTGTGTCTGACTGATCCAAATGATTCATATCTATATATGGAGAAAGCAAGTGTTCTGTAAGTCAGAGATCCAAGAAAGTGTGTGTGTGTGTGTGAGGTTGTGTGTTTTTGTGCTCAATAAATACAGCTGCCTGTTTTGCGCATGTATGTGTGCATTTGTCTCTCTCCTTGTGTTTGTGTGTGTGTGTGTGTGTGTTTGCGTGACAGCCAGGGGAATGTATATGTTAGTTCCAGTCCATTGCTTGAGACTGAGCACAGAGGTAGAGCTGTGTGTGTTTGTGGATTGTGTGCGAGTGAGTGTGTGGGTTGTCTGTCACAGGAATGGAGGGAGAAACCATGATGATGTCGACAAAGATCAAGATAGATCAAGGTTAATAGGTGTGTGTGTGTGTGTGTGTGTTTGTGTGTAGCTGCAGGGAAGGAAAGTTCCTCTTGTGTCTACACCGATTAACAAAGCACGTCTTCAAACATCAGAAGTAAGACTCACCGGTAACTGATTTGTGTTTAATCCTCATGCATTACATTTTAACCGTGTGATAATGTGAAATAAGTGCCATAAATCCCCCTGGATGTCACCTAAACCATCATCCTATCCTACCTGCAGCCACACACAGCTCAGACAGTGTGTGTGTGTTGTCATATGTAGTGGAGTTTTCAGTCTAGTGCTCACACCTAAGCCCCTAACCTGACTGTTGAGATGTGTGTACTGTAGAGTCATGGATGTTCCACTCCATCGCCCATGTTAGGGCGAACAGTGGGAATATCAAGAGTGTGTGTCTCTCACAAACCGATGTAAGGTCATGATACAACAAGGAGGAGTGGTGCAACTGTGTGTGTGTAAGTGTGTGTGTATGCTTGCAGCTTGTAAGATCTAGTTCATCGCTCATGCTGACGCGCACAACAAAAGCATTAAGGCAGAGTGATGTTGGCGTTTGTGTGTGTGTGAGCATGCATGTTCAAGCATGCAAGGAACAACACAGGAGCAGCTGCCATTTCATACTGGTGCTTTGACAGTTACCTGTATGTATTTCCTCTCTATTGCTTGAGTATTAATGCTCTTAATATATTCAGATTGGCTGCTGACTCATTCAAAACTCACAGAAACAATAAATTAATTAGGGTTTATTATTTGAATGGAGCAGGCTGCTAGAACGTTATGAACAATGTAAGAGTTAAAACGTAGGTGGGGACAGAAATATCCAGGTCTCAAATCGTACCCACCTACAACAGTCTAATCAAATATTGAAAATCTGCAACTTGCTGATCAAATATTCATACTAGCCACGGGGCTGTGGAGTACTCACATTAGTTAGTTGAGTGGTCTCCCTGGCTTACTGAGAGATCAAAAGTTCTATTCCTGGTTAAACTAGTGTTATCCTTCTAAAGTGAACCCTTTTGGTTCACCCATTCAATAGTACACACATCAATCTCATTAACAGAGAGTTATCAGCTAAAAAATATGGTTTGGTGTTTTGATTACGTTCATTTTCTAATATTTTGTCAGTATTATGGTATTAATTAAATTGTGGAAAGTCACAGGAAAGATGGGGACAGGGAGGGTTGAGGGTTATTACTGTTTTATCTTGGCTTAATTAGGTATTATACATCAGGGAGAAATGACAAAAGACAGAGAGGAAGGGATAACAAAGGTAATGAGCCAGACTTGAACCCACCTTATGAACCCACGGTGAATGGCCTCACATAATAACTTCTTCCATGGGCCTATTATTTGAGCTTCTCATCATGTAGAGACTGTTGTAACCTAGCCGATATTATCCCATCCCACATATTCTATCCTATCTTTTCCTTTCCTATCCCATCCTACTCCTTCCTATCTCATCCAATCCTTTCCAATCCTACTGCATCCCATTGTGTTGTATCCTATCCTACTGTATCCGATCTCGTCCTATCCTATCCTATCCTATCCAACAGTATCCCATCCGATCCCATCCTAGCCCACAGTATCCCATTCTATCCCATCCTATCCAACAGTATCCCATCCGATCCCATTCTATCCCACAGTATCCCATTCTATCCATTCCCATTCCATCCTATCCCATACTATCCTCTCCTATCCTGCCAGGCCAGCCCATCCTATCATATAGTATCCATCCAAACCCATCTCATTCTCTCCTCGTATCGTATTGTATCCTATCCTATCCTATCCTGTCCCATCCCATCATATTCTGTCCTATGCCATTCTATCTTATCCTATCCTGCCAGGCCAGGCCAGCCCAGGCCATCCCATCCTATCATATAGTACCCATCCAAACCCATCTCATTCTCTCCTCCTATCGTATCGTATCGTATCGTATCGTATCGTATTGTATCCTATCCTATCCTATCCGATCTCATCCTACCCCATCCCATCCTTTTCCATCCCATCCTTTTCCATCCCATCCCATCCCATCCCAGCCCATCCTATCCTTTCTTATCACCTCCCACATCCTATTTAATCATAGCATCAGATCATAGCATTCACATAAACGTAAGGTGTTCTAACCCTAACACTAACCCTTACTCTTTTACAGTTATACACTGTGTTTAACTGCATTGGGTGTCTTGTTTGCAGGCCGCCTGTTTAGCTCAGATGTAATTTGACACAAAACACTGACTTCAAACATTTTATTCTTGTAAGTATGTTACAAGAATACAGTTGCTGGCTTGAGATGTTTTCTTAGTGCAGCAGAAATGACAAATGTCTCCTCCCAATCTTTTCTCAATGGACCACACTTGGCACGTTGTATTCATGCGAGGTGTTAAACGCTGACTCACGTTAACCAACAGCAACAAACATTTTCACTCTGCTGCCGTCCTGAGACTTCAACTCTGACTGTACTTGTTCACATTTTTATACATGACAGCTCTTTTAGAGCTAACTCACTGTTCCCTGACATGGCAAGACAGCCAAGAAATATATGTTTGCGCCTGCTGCTACATGCATTAATTATGGCTTCCATGTAAAATAGATTAGATCTGCAACTTCATTGAGTGGTTGCGGCAGTTGTGGAGTTCACAGCTCACATTACTTAGCCTCCTACTCCAGTCCAACAAAATATAGTTATATATTTAACGAAGCCAAACCAAGAAATGCCTTTCATTTTAGTTACTTTGGTTTGTTGGATGTTACATCCCTTATCAGAGGCGGCCAACTCTGCAGAGCCAGATGAGACGTTATATTTTACACAGAGAGCTACTATATGTGTGTTTCGACAACTGTTAAATCCCCTTTGAGTTTGTAAGTGTCTCCAACAACACAGTTGCTGTGTAACAAAGAGTTCAGAAAGGGGTGACTTGTCATTGTTTTTGCTTTTCTTCAATTTTTCTGCAGGACATGTTCGACTTTGAGAATACTGTTAGCTCGTCGTCCAGTGTTTGCCACTTTTGATTGCTGGTCTTATGACATCACTGACCTGTATTTACTGTTCTAGTAGTTTTACGAGATGTGAACTCACAATAAGTCTCATCCATGCGTTATGTATCAGTCCCTTTGATATGACACATAATTTAAGTCTGAGGCTGTCTCCACAAGTAAGGATGTTTAGTCCCAGGCTTTTAGCTCGGGAGCTCTTATCTGTGTCAGTGGAAAGAGAGCTCTGCTTCAAAGGCTATTATCGAACTTTAGCCCTGAAGTGTTGTGCTTATTAGCCAACTGACAAACAATCTATGGCGAAAGGACTCACAGAAAATACAATACAAGCAGGAACTCTTTTCTTCTTTTTTTAAAAAAGTCATCATCATCAAGTATGCTGCTTATAACGGTGACACTTCAGGGGTTGCTTGGAGGATTTCAAGATTTTTATCCCACCTAGGACTAATGGGCCACATCAGTCTGTGGTGTTCAGTGTGTCTTTTTTTTGTGACCTGTTTTGTTACCTTTTTTCTCTGTCCATGATTTACTGCTTTTCCCATACATACATTTTACACTTTAACAGCACTTTATACATACGAATAGGATATGCTGCATCAACATCAACAAATAGACTTCCATCCATCCATTACCTATGCCGTTTATCCTGTTCAGGGTCGCGGCGGGGCTGAAGCCAATCCCAGCTGTCACTGGGCAAGAGGTGGGGTACACCCTGGACTGATCGCCAGTCAATCACAGGGCTGGCGGATATAGACAGACAACCTTGAACAACCATGAACCTAACGAGCATGTCTTTAGACTGTGGGAGAAAGCCGGAGTACCCACACATGCACGGGAAGAACATGCAAACACCACACAGAAAGGTCCACTTTGTCCGTCTGGGATCCGAGCTAGGAACCTTCTAGGTGTGAGGCGAGGCACCACCGTGCAGCCCTGCAAACAGACTTGTTGGTGTTATTAATGATCTCCCTTGCCTGGCTCTGGACCTTTCTGCTAGCTCAAAGTTGACTGATTAGTCTTACATCATGTCATGAATCAGGGTTTGGGTTGAAAAGAATCCAGTAAGTCCAATCAGCGCCGCGGTTTAGCCTTAGCTGTGTTGACGCTCTTGTCAAGCTGTGTGTCAGAACAAAGTATGATTTATAACAACAATGGTGACAGCTTTAGAGAAGACAACCATTTCCCAATGACGTCAGGTCTCTACCTCATCTAAACCTGTTGCTGACCTCTCTCCGTGCACAGAAACTCAATGGATATGAACTGCGTCATCTCTTTCTGTTGGTAAGACCAACAACTCCTCCTTCATGCATGTCAAATTAGATTGTTTGAAAAAAGATGTGAGTGTTTTCTGATCAGCTCTCCCTTTAGCTAAGCTTCGGTTAATTCTAGCAGACTGAAACTGTTTGATTCTGGTAGAAAGATCACTTTAATGGGAAAAACAACAGCTTGACTGTTTACAGTGGATGTGACGCAAATAGCAGAGTCTAGTGCCAAAGTCATACACTTTGTTCTCTGTAATGACAATTATAATTTACTTGATTATTCATGTTTGAACAATCAAACAGTGCTGTAATTTTTCTGGTGAAGACAATCTTTAAAGACTTTCATGTGATATGAAAATGATGACATTTTTTTTTTTATTCACAGCCAAAGTCTTTAAATAATAATGCAAAAATAACATTTCTGATTATCCTTATAAATTACAGACCATTTTTTCCACCGCTGTCATTTGTTGGAGATCTTGAATTGACATTAATATTTGCCGGAGTCTGTGCGTCTGTGAGTGTCGCCTCAAACTGACACTTTCAACAGCTCCTCCTGGGTTTGGCAGAATGTTAAATAAACCAACTGTTAACAGTTTATTAATCTTTAAATTACTGCCATTTCATCTGCTTAAAAAACTAATTTCCATTATAATAACCCATGTGTGGAAGGAGGGGAACATTTTTCCAGTTAAGCTTTTCAGCCTGTGAAGGGACTAATTCTGGAAAATTGTCATCAAGCGCGGCTGCTTTGCAGGTCAAAGGTCACTCGGGTCTGTGACTTCATTTCGGAGGGAAATAAGTGAATGGCAGGAGCTGCAGCTCAATTAGGCAGCCGTATTCGGTGGAAATTCATTTTGCCCTACTCGATTCACATGATGGGAAAATAAGAATAGCACTTCACAGTAAATTTAAGCGATCATGTTTGATTATTTTCTTCGCTGCTGCTTTGAGTGAATTAGGTCTCTGCCTGCCGGTAACTTCCTGCAGTGCCGTGTGTTTTGTTGTGTTGTGTCCTGTGTGTCTCCCTCCTGTGTCTTTGCTCTTACCTTCCTAATAGGCAGCTGATGGTGATTAAGCTCAGCTGTTCCAACTCGCTAATCAGGATGGAGGAGATTTAGTCAGAGCTGGTGGGTCATCCAGCTGCAGTTGTACGACAGTGCCGTGCATTAGTGTTCTCGGAGGTATGCTGTTATTTTCCACGTGTGCTTCACTGTTTCTTTGATGATTATAATTTTAATCATTTTTTCTTTTTTGATTGTTAAATAAGATTGTTTTACTCGGTTTTTAACTCACGTTTGCCTTGGTTTATAATTTAATTACTTCCTATTTCCCTACTTTTCCCCTGGGTTGAATTTAATTGTTACTCTCCTCGTCTCATGGACAGTCTGGGGGAATATAACACTGCCAATACATTTAAGAGCTTTTTATATTTAGGATTTATTTTTTTCCATCTCTACAAGCATGAATTCTTTTTCCTTCATAATTCTGAAGCAGAACAGCACATGCAAAAAGCTATTTTGTATGTTCCCTGCTGTAACATGTTGCTTTTATCCATTGGTTTGTGGAGCATTTTAAAAACCTGGATTTTGGCAGTTTGGCAGCCATCTTGTTTTTTTCAGCAAAGAAGTGAGACCAGACGTGACCATATATGGGCGAAGGTTCGGAGCTAGAGAGTTAATAGTTATTACACAACAGTTAGTTCTGACAAAGTAATGTGATTGGACAAGAGGTTTTCCATGAGTGCTGCTATCTGAATATCGAATTACTGGGACTTTTCACTCTATTCACTCAACCAGGTGTTCTGAATACTGTTAATTAACATCACAGCAGGCCGTATACGTCTACATTAATCAAGCTGGTACCTCTGAATCACACAGCAGACTCTTATTTCACTGGCTGATGATAAATTAAAACCTACATACATAAAACATAAGAGCAGCTGCTCTGTGGTAACCTGTAGACACAGAGTGCAGGAGAATGTTTGGGTTGCTTGGCAACAACAGTCCAGTTTCAGTTAAGTTGTGGGACTAGTTGAGTTGGTGGAGGCAATAATAATTGCTGTTGATTATACTTCTATTTGCCTCTTGTATAACTGTTGTATAATTAGCCAGTGCTCGTGCTAGCTCGGTCAGTAAGGCGCATTTGTATTATATGCTGTAGAAAAACAGGGAATAATCCAAAACTGTAAAAGAGCCAACTCTTTGGTGTGCTTTAAAATACAACAGAGAGCTGAAAAAAGGCATTTTTTATTTTGCCGTGGTATGCTTAGACAATCCCAAGGTAACCATACCTTAAAGTATATGAGGCATCACTGCAGTTTTACCGTAAATAGGGCAGAAAAAATACAAAAAGAAACTCCATGCTTTATTGAAGATGATAATCTCGGCTGAAAAGTCGTTGGGAAAATGTTTTATGAGGTAAAAATGTGAGAAGTTATTTTCTCATTAACATCTATACAATTGAACTTGCTTTTGCAAACAGCCGAGTCGCCCCCTGCTGGCCATTAGAAAGAGTGCTGGGTTTAAGGCACTAATACTGGTTTCACTCATGTGCATTTATGTGTGTGTGTGCTGTTTTCCTGCTGCACATGTGTCTGAGTGTGACTGATAGGCTGAAGGCCTTAGACGTGACTGCTGGTCGCCGTAGAAACATCACAGGATGGGATGGACGAGGCACTCATGGCCACATTGGAGATGATCTACTATTGGACAAGTAAGGCCCTTTAGTGCTAACTATGCTCAGGGTGTGCTTGTGGCTTCAAGGTTGGTTTGCACACACACACACACGCACACACACACACAAACACAAATGAAATCATTAAGGTGAGGTCATCCAGCAGCATCATTGATCACCCCTCCTCTTCCTCCTCCCCCCTAAGGCTCTGATCAAAACCTGCTAAGTATCACAAAACTAGATAATGTATTGTGTTTGTGATTCATGTGATAATGTGACGCTTGGAGTATAAAAGACCTCCACAGGGTCCCATCCCTTTCGTTCAGAAACTCCAGACTTAACAGCCTCCCTAATTGAAAATCTTTCCTTCAACAAGAATCCAAATTATGACGGTAATTCTGTTAGAACACAGTTTAAGTAAACACAGCATGAGGTGTGCAGCTTCTGCATAAATTCATACTGATTTGACAAATTGGACTTGATGCACTGTTTTCACACGGGGGGAACTGAAACACAGACTCATGCACAGTCACACAGAGCCGCATGAGACAGGCAGAAGAGAATGGAGACATCTCTAAGTTAAGAGACAGGATTTCACTGACACTCCTGGAGGCTTTGTCACCTCGCCCCGCGCCTATAGGTGCTCTGATTGAACAGCTGTCGTATCAATTCAGGGGCCAGAGCGGCGGCTATTTGTTCCTTTGGCAATAAATCTCCTGACACAGACAAAGAGGGAAACGCACGTACATGTGAAACGCCCTCTTGCCATGCACTCACTGCTTCAATGCAGTGTTCTCGTTGAGCGGACACATGTAGTCGCAGACACATACTTTGAAAATAGAGAAGCTTCTACCTCTGAGCAGTGAGGGCTTCCGTCTCTGCTCTATACGAGATGACAGCAGGAGGCCGCTTTAGGGCTGCATACATCAATTTCAGGCACTGTGCTTTTACATGGCCTTTTTTGTGCAACATTTTGGGAAAAGCAAAATGACTATCATTGGGTTATGAGGGACAAAACAATTCCATAGGTTGCAGGTGTGACAGAATTATTGTTGTATAACGGCGCTGACACTCATGCAATACACACAATAATCATTCTGTGGTTCGGGGAATTGGTGAATATGTTGTAAAAACGCCATCAAAAAGTTCAATCTGTTTGTTTTCGGCCTTCCATTTTCAGGCTCCAATTGATCAGTCAGTCAGACAGTTGTTCAGTAAATTGATCAATCAATCAATAAACTGATAATGGAGTTAGAATTCTGGAACCATTCTTGACAAATCACCGCTCACGTGTCCGATTTGTGTAAGTAAAACCAAATGAAAATTCAATCTGATCATTAGAGAAAGTTGCTGATTTACTGCAAAAATTATACTAAGCCTCTGTTTATCTCATGTGTGAAAAATAACAGAAAAAACCCTTTAAAAATCACTGTTCACATCTCTGTCTGGTGCTCCTTATTGGCTGTAGCCTCCGCCCAAACCGGCCCTCAGAGAACGAACAATTACAGGGCTTTTATTTTCACACAACACAAGCATGCTGCAGACATGTCAATTTCCTCACAGCCTCTGGATATACGTTCACTCCGGTGCTGCGAGTCAATCAATACCCATCCTCACCTGTGTAATATCCATATCCTCTGAACTGTGATCACAGTACTTTCACAGAACTGATTGATCCATCGCTTTCCCTCGAAAACACCTTATTGTTTTCCGTCGCTCACCTCTGCTAATTGCTTTTCACTTTACCCCCACATCCTCACCCCCTCTATTAGCTCCCCCACTTCTCCCCTCTTTCTCCGATTCTCCGTTTATCACCCTGCGTCCTCTCTCTCCCTCGTTTCCTACTATCCTTCCTCCTCCAGTTTTATCCTTGGTTGCCCTCTTGTTCTTTCCTCCTCATTCCTCATTTCCATGTCACGCTCCCCCTCCGTCTGACATCTGTCTTTTGCTCCCCAATTATTGTCACCCCCCTTTCCCTCCCCTGCTAACACTAATCTGACGTGAGAATACCAACACAGACTGGTGCTGTGTGCAGGCGTGTGTGCACTCTAAAGCCAAATTTTTCAGAGTTGCCCTTTCACACATGTCCCTCACAGTGGGATATTTTCTCTGTCGGACGGAGGGGTCTCATGGGGCAAGACATGACGCAAAAAGTTTAGCATTTTGCAGACTTGCTATTATTGTCTTGTAAATGATCCTTCTTTTTCAACCTTGGATGTTTTTAACCATCCTGTTATGTGTTGCTTTTCTGGTTTCGTACTGGTTGCATGCTAATATTGTAGCGTTGCGGGGTAACTAGAAGGATGGAGGAAGAACGAGGAAGAGGCGATGTGCGTTGCTAGCTCAACAGAGCCAAGATTTATTTCCTTGCCGCAGCCACAGCTAACCCAAGGTTGAGGTGTCCCTGAAACAAGAACAAATAGTTTGGCTAACTGCTTTTCCCGCTTGACTCTCGCTCGCTCTACATGCGTCCAGGCACGTTGGAAGTAGGGGTGTGGGTGGTGTGACAGCACCCCCTATCGACATCACCAGTTTGTCCAGGATTGTCCCAGTTTCAAGCTGGGAGTCCAGAGTCCAGAGTTTTTAACATTCACTACCAAATTGTCCCAGTTTTCACCACAGTTAAAATAATAGTAATATACTGTACTGGTTTTCAGCGCTTACTTCCCACCAACCCAATCAAAAGACACCACGCGTCTGAATTCAACACAGATTTGTCTATATGTGTGTCACTCAATCAATGTGTCGTTGTCAGGGCCGTTGCTATGGCGCGTGTGGCTGGATTTTTTGTATAGTTTTGGCTATTTGTCAGATGATTCAATTGTTCACAAGAGCACAAAGTTCTTTATACATCTAGGCTCTTAATTTTGCTCTCAACGTTCACCAGATTGATGCATTTAACACAGCACCTCCTCCCAGAAAATAGTTCCAACGTCCCTGCCTTATTCTTCCCAGAACGCCGAGCTCCGGCTTAAAAGTAGCTTTATATCAATAACTTCTTCTTCCCTCCCCCGGAATTACTTCTCAGCCAATTACCCACTACGGTGAACACCTCCCTCAATAAACAACTGCAAAACACAAGCAGGTAAACAACATTTGCACCCACTTGCTCGCGATGAATGTTCCTGACTATTACCTGCTGCGTTCGCACATCGGCTCACCCCAACTTCTTGCGGGCTGAAAATTCAGTTGTTTGCACGTTCTGCCCACCCGGACAATGTCGGGAAATTTTCAGGAGTACAGCGCATGTGTGCAGAGGGTTTTAGTGTGTGTACCAGTGCTGCTTGCACCATTACATCACACAAGCTTTCAACCTGCACAAGTGCAAGACCTCCGAGCTGGACTGCTCTGCAAAGAAAATCAGTGACTTCATATCCGACCCAGGCCTACACAAATGTGGGTGAGTGTAGGAGACATCAATTGAAATCCAGAATAAAGCAAACTTTGGCACAGAGAAGCGTGCAAATGGAAGCCAGAAAACTATTACTTACAGGAAACAATAGTTTGCTGTTGGGTAGTAGTACGTGGGTGTCGATATGAATTATGCTGTATTATACCCACTCACTACATTCCTGTGTTGTCCAGTGATGACACAACACGGCCGATAAATTACAGCTAATGAGGCAGAACCTTCAGCCGATCTAAATAAATCCTTGAGTGAATTCAAATTTACGCCTTTGTTTTAACTTCCATTACACACTTTTCAATAACGATTACTGCAGATTTAATGTTATTGTTACTGAGGACAGATATACCTTCACGCCATCACATCACATTACCCAGTTTACCCAGTTTAAAGACTCAATGTGAAGCGCGCTTTAGGTGCATTGTGATTCTAAACTAGATCACTTTTAGGAAGTTTGATACCCGGCGCTTGTTACTTAACTAGGTTCATGCATGTGGGAGTCTTTTTCCAAGTGTAGGAAGATATTTCTTCCTACAACGTTCAACACCTTCTCTGTCCTCTCTCCTCTCTTCTGCTGTAACTTTAGCGTGTTTTATAATCAAGCCCTGTTCCACTTTCAATATGCCGGTCTGCACGTCAGTCCCCCCATTTCATCATTCCAGAGAGTGTGTCAGAATTTGGTCCAAACTACAAACCCATGAAGCGATGGAAGCTGGAAGACCGGCCATTATTTTCTCCATGGCTTCCTCCTTATAGTGGGTGTTAGTGTTGCATGTCCCCTGCAGACAGTTTCCTCATGTACAGTATATTTGGAGTTCGTCCATGTCTTCCATCGGCCCTCGGTTTCTACTTGTGTGTCCTTTGTTTCCTTCAAAGGAAAGTTCTTTTTGACAAAGCACTTTGTGACAAGTGCTTTATAAATAAATCTGACTTGATTTGACTGCCCAGCCATGTAATATGATGGGAGGGATAAAAATACTCCTTAAAGCACGGCTACACACGTTAACAATGGTCAGGGAGACATGCGGGAGGAGAGAGGCTCTCAGACAGCATTATGCAGGTTGACTGAAAATTATAATTGGAACTTTGAGGACGATATGACATCACATGTCAAGAGGGTACACAGGAAATGTAGAGAGCAGTGGTGCATCACTATGACGTCTGATTAAGAGAAAAGGACCAATAAAGACTGCTTAATGGGTTATAACACAATGTCCAGCATTTTTTGGCTTTCCCTTGCCGCACACTTCCCTTCATACATATTTTTTTTCCTTTAGGGATTTTAAAATAACTTGAATCAAACACCTGCCATTGTCACGGTTCTGCTCCACTGCTCAACTGGGGCCTTTCTCAAACCGGACCCTCCCCACTCACACTCACGTTTGACGTCACACTCACAGCTGAATGAGTTGAGCTGAGCTGAGCACCCTATGTCAAAGTGAAGGGATTAAATACAGCGCCGCAGCTTTAAGACGAACTCCCCTGATTCCGGCGGAGACAGAAAATGTGTGTAACCATAAAAGCACTTTCATTTGTACAGAACTTTAATTTACAGCTCGTCTCTCATTTCATGACAAACATAACACACTGTTGCACCCATAGGCTGTATATAAAGATGGCCGACGCGTCTCCATCTACTCTTGTACGAAATTGAAGCCAAAATATGCATATGCAGAGGTTTTGGACAGCACTCAATGCGGTGGACCCTCCACGCAAGAGTGCAAATGGAGTGGAAGTATGTCAGGAGTGGTTTGGTTATCTCCCCACCTCTGCTCCACTCTGCCTGCCAGCCACTCCCACCTCGTCAGCTAACCCTGCTCACCTGTGTGCTCAGCTGCTTTCTGTCTCCAATCAAGCCAGGATATAAGGCTCTCCTGCTCACTCACTCATAGCTAGATTGTTCTTTGCCCCCTCATGCAAGACTCCTATGACCCGCCTGCCTCGTCAGAATCCTTGAAATAGCCTCGGCCTTCAGTCCTTGACCATGAGTTCTGCCTCTGCGTTCCTGATTTCTGTCTGCCTCTCCCCTTGGCTGAATGCTGTTCCCCTTCAATGACACTACAGTGTGAGTTTTATCACCAGTGGATTCCTGTGGCTCAGACTCTCACTGTGTTGCCACACTTTTGCAGTGTGTGCGTCCTGTGTACTCTTATTTGCTGGCTCCTCGACTCTCCACGTGCCTGCCACTTACCTTCCGCCAACCATGTCTCCTGCCTGCCTTCACAGTACTGTTGCATTTCTATGGACTGTTGTGTGAGTGTGTGTGTTTGTGCCATCACCTACTGCCCGAACTCCCAGACATGTCCAAAGCCTTTAATGTCTCTAGCCTGAAGACTGAATTGAACTGTGCTAATACTTGTGCTAATACTATGCAAAGCGTAGTACATATCATATAAAAAAGTTTAAAATTAAATGAGGAATCATATGTATATACGTAAATAAATTGGCCTTGTTGTCCTCACTAAAAACATGTGATAACTTGGGTATGTTGGTTATACCGAGTAATGAAAGAGTTAAAGATAGGTGGTGTGTTTCAAAGAGCAGAAAAAGTGTTTAAGACATTAATGAATATTTTAAGGGAGAGTGGGAGGTGTAGGAGGAACGGTTGAACTGAAAGAGAGTTAGGCTGCTGAGAGACGGAGAGATAATTCAATAGACGAGCAGAGCAAATGTGTTTGAGGAGAGACAGAAAAGCTGGAGGGACGGGAGATGAATGAATGCCGGACTAATCTGGACTAAGCGAAGGAGAGAACAACTGACGGTAATTTAATAAGATGGATGAATGGACAAATAGATGCATTGTGCAATTTTCAAAAAATCCCTAAACCTGCACAGTGTTTTTATGTGTGTAAGTGTGTGTGTGTGTATTTCACAGATGAATTTAAATGGTTTGGAAAAGGCATGATAAAGGAGGACGGGCTAAAACAAGTTAAGACTGATGAGGTCTGCAGACGTAGGCAGAGAAAACTAGGATGGAAAACAAATAAACTATATCATTAGTAAAGTCTATAAGACAGTGGTTAAAAATGAATAAGTTGAGGTTAATTTTTGCCTTAGTGTCACACATGAGCAGCACTTGAGCTAACCACGGTGCTTTGGCCTGAGAGCAGTAGAAGACCAGATGTGTCAGTGCAGCATCAAGACACTGCATATAGACCAAAATGACTCATGAAGGGGTGCCGATAGATAAATGCACTACACTTATATAGTCAAAGTGCTTTTACACTACATGTCACATTCACCCTTTCACACACATTCACACACACTGATGGCAGAGGCTGCTACGCAAAGTGGTCAATTCCATTGACTAAGTGACCGGGGGCATTTTTGGGTTCAGTGTCTTGCCCAAGGACACTTCGACATATGACTGTAGCCGTCAGGGATTGAACATCAACTTTACGATTGAGAGACAACTGACTCTACCACTTAGCCACAGCCGCCCCAACAGAGCACAAATATCCTGTGCACGCCATTGGCTGTGATGACCAATGTTGGGTAACGTTACTTTTAAAAGTAACACGTTCCGTTACAAGATTACTGCCATTAAAAAGTAACTCTTTGTGTTACTGTGTTAGCTACTGAGAAAAATAACGTGTTAGATTACTTTTGCGTTACCAAACATTAAACCCCATTTGTGACTCTTTACACGTCACTTATATTGTCAGGACAGCGTGCAGCCTACTGTGTGTCTAGCTGTACCTCAGCGTTCAATTTAAGTACAGTAGTGTTCTAACTATAGGCTACTCCCCGAATCACACTGAGCTCCACTTCTATGCTGATGATTATCCGCTGTATTACGTACATCATACATTTTGGGGGTTATTTTAGACTGATAGATACTGCAGTGATTTAAAACCAGAGATTCAATTGGACTTTCTTTACCCACTAAGAGTAATTTGGCTTTGAGAAAAGCAATTGTCCAACCCTGGACTTTGGCAATTTCCAATCTTGGTGAAAGGACTTCTTTAAACTGCCACAGAGTTCCATTGTTCAAATTGTTTGTATCAGATTAAACTAGACAAAAAACTGAATAAACAAGTAGAGAAATAGATCTATGCTTTCACACTGGTGTTGGAAAACTGAATAATACAATTAAGCCATGAACCCTTTTATAATGCTCTTTGACATATTTAAAAATGCTTTGTACCTCTAAAAAAAATGTAATTATTGGGACATGTATGGCAAGAGTTTGAGTCACAAAGACACAAAGAAAGGTATCAGTGAATGGGTAATGGAAACATTTTCAAAGCAGACTTTAAGTGACTATGCTGCTTGTGCATTAGTTCTGCTGACAACAATAGAGGACTATTACAGTTGGGTTGTCAAGTACGAATCCTCATTGCACAAGAAGTCCTCCAAATGTAATGACAGAACAGGCCATTGGTTCATGGATGGATTTGTAATTTTCAGGCACTTTGTCGTCAAAGATGTTGGTTCTCTCGGAGGACATTCTCTAATTACAATAACAAATGAACATTTGACTGTTCTGTGTTGGACAGTGCTCTCCACTGCCATCATCAAATCACCATAAAGACAATGGGTCCTATCTTACACATGGTACATTGCTGTCTTGAGAACCCAGAAAAAGACTATGCCATAGACCAACAAAAACCTGGTCTAACGTCTATGGCGCAGTATTTTCCTGGTATATAATGGACGCTTTAGAAAGATAGGAAGATGGCCATATAAGTGCTCAACGCACTTCCACCTTAAAGCTCCCGTGAGGAACTTTTGGTTTGTGTTGATTGTGGCGCCCCCTGTGGACAAAGTTGTACCTCTTCTCTATTTGCTGATTTTGTCCTGTACATGCTTAAGTGGTGTTTTTTAACAAATCCTCAAACAAAACAAAATCTCATCCTGCTTTCTTTAACAGTCATATGTATCACTCACTTTAAATGTGTGCCCTGGCTTCGTCTGACACCTACCCCCCGCCTGCAGTTTCAGGCATTAAAAATAACTATATAGAAATAATCAATCTTGCCGCTGATCGTCTGGTTTTTCTTTTGTAGGTCATATAGAGTAATCAGGATTAATTTCAGTCTGTTTCATAACCACTGCAAAACTCCTCACAGGAGCTTTAGTTGTTAAACGTGCTAATCCTCAGTTAAATATCAGCACGTTTGCTGATACATTCAAATTGAGTTCTTTAGTGAGACATAGGGCTGGGATACGGAGAGCTTTTGTTTCCCCCGTCTCTTGACATCTTTATATTCCTGTCCGAATGAGGCCGAGGACGCGCTCACCGCTACCTCTTACATGACTGTTTCACCTCAGGGAGATCCCTGCTTGAGCCCCACACGGGCCAAAACTTTAGCCCCAGACCGAGATGACACAATTGGTTTTATCCATGTAACAACCACAACACATCTATGAATAATCAAGGGACTAAATACAACCCATTTGAACCCTGCACCTCACTTTGCACCCAGATTTTGCACTGCTTAACTAGCAAAAGGTAGTCAGACATGCCCTATTAAGCCCTATTTGCACAGGACTAGTATTACCTAGGGACCTCATGTGATTTAGAAATGACCCCTCACGTCTGTGTTTCGTTCGCATTTGCACAGGGTAAGCAAAGTCTGTATTTTACTACAATTTACAGATGTTATTGCCCAGGATATGATTGAAAATGGCAATGGCTATTACGTGCGTAATGGAGACTGAACAGTTTGTGTTCATATTGTTGGTGATGGGTGCTGGTTTGGCTCAGCAGTTAAATCAGCGACCATTTACAGAGGCTATAGTCTTCGATGCAACGGCCCTGGGTTTAACTCCCACCCTTGGCCTTTTGCCGCATGTCATCCCACTCTCATTTCCGGAACTATCCACTATCCTCTCTCCAAATAAAGGCATAAAAAAGCCAGTATCTGTGGTCATGATTGTCGTTGGCAGAGGTAGTTATGTTTAAGCATTACAATAAATCTAGCTCCTTTTTGCGCGAGTGTGTTAGTGCTTGTGTTTCTGCGTGTATTCGAAAGGAGCGCGCATCAGAGTGCGCATGATGGAGAGTTTAGGGTCAGTTTCGAGGTGGAGTTTTTGGGCTCGTGCAGGAATCTCAATGTGATGAAGCAGGCGTGTAAGATGTAGCAGTGAGCGTTTCCTCGTCTTCTGGCATCACCAGAGTGGCTTTATTCCAAAAGGACTATAAAGGTGTCAGGAGAAGAGACATGTCAGCGTGTCCGCTATAGGCATAATGATACTATTAATAGGATACCGCAGATAGTAATAAATGTTATCTTTAAAGGCGTTTATTTTGAGGTTTCAATCTTGTGATTGATTTGAGTTTGCTCTTTCTGCAAACGGGTCCACCATGCGCACCCAAAATGCTGTCGAAACTTTTGTTTATAATTTCCACCGCAGCCTCCATGAATCTCGCCCGGGAAAGGGGCAGGAAAAGACACGGAGATAACAAAAACATTACAGAAAAAAAAAAATTAAACCCTAAATTAAGGCAATGTTGATTCGCACAGGACTAATATTACCAAATTACTTTTGTGTTTGCCAAAATGTGGTGGGTAGTTTGCGTTGAGTTTTTACTTAAAGACGAGATGAAACAGAATTTCGAGAGTATCTAGCTTCCGTATCGTGACGTATGTCCAAGTGAAACAGGACGTGCAGGCGGGACATATCATTAGAGGGATTTGATTTGATCGTTGAGAAGTGGGCGTAGACAGACGTTCTCCACAGCGCAGTAGCTAGCTAACTGACCGAGCGTTCTTGGTGCTCTGCAGCTAAATGTTGATTGATTGACAGGTGAATGTCATAATACTATTGGTTGGTACTATAGCTTACGTAAGCACACGTGATATTTTGTTTTACAGGAAGAAAAAATGATCGGATACGAAGAAATTGATTTTCTGTATTTTTTTGGCCTATATTCTTAAATAGATGCACAATATTACCGGGGATGTGATCTAAAAGGATTAAAATGACATTTTTCATTTCACCTTGACTTTAACAAATTATGGACACGGCTGATTCGCTGGGGATTAAGATCACAGTTATTATTATTATTACAAATTACTACAGGTCCCCAGGTAATACTAGTCCCATGCGGATAGGGCTTTAGACTGGGCGGCATGCGATTTAGACGGTGCGCTTTAGATCATTTAAATAAGACCCGATATCTCTTGGAATTAGGTTGTTTCTACACTGGACATCTTACCAAGATGCTGTCTGCTGGTTTTTCCATGAGATTGTCACTCGCTATTAGACTTAGGCTATTTTACTCACTAAAGAACACAGCCTTTTATTTTCTTGTATGTTTGTCATGAATGATATTGAGGCCATCTGAAATGACCTTATTGGTAATTTTACTTATGCAATTGTCTAAAATTTATTTTGATAATTGTACATTATGTGACGGGATCTCCACTGCCAGTTGTTCACATACTGATACACTATGAACCCGACAGGACCTTTGTTGAAGCACAATGGTTTCCCGTCCTCACATCCAGATTTAATTGCTTGTAAGTAAACAAGCTAGGGTCCAGGTTCACGTCCAGTCAGTTGCGCACATCTAAACACTTCAACAGGAAATAAACTCTTCCTAAAACGGTCTGTATTCTGACAAAACAAAAGCATTGTTTGGTCGCTGGCACCTTCTTATTTCCCCCTGAATCCATTTCAAATCCAACTCTGATGCTGCTTTTGGTGTTTTATCCAGATAAGAGACGATTGGTGTCATCTTTTATCTGAGCTCGACCTTTGTGCAACTTTCTTCGCAAATCATCATGTTTACTTCAGCTTGGTAAAATAACAGAGAGGATCAAGCAAGCTTTCAAAGCTGTCGCCGATCCTGTGAAGCCTTATTTATCTTTCACAACTAAGAAGATGCGATACGTCTCTAGATAGTTCAAGTTGTTGTAGCTTATTTTTATGCTCTCACATTCACAGCTTGGCAGTTTTAAAGTCATACCTCAGATTTTCTTGATAACTTCTTTGCTCTATTCAGGCCTAACCTTTAGCTACAGCTCTAACCTTTTAATCCGGTATGAGCCTGAGCACAGCCTCGGATACTCATGCGGGGCTTTTTGGCAGCCTGGGTTAAAAAGAATGAGTGGCAGGGCTTTTGCTGTAGGGGGCCCCGTGGCTTTGTGAGCCATAAGTCAGTGTCATCCTTCACCTCTGCCTCTCACCTCCTCTTTGCCTTATGAGAAAAGATACAACCTGGACAACCTGTTTAAGAAGAGGGGGGGAAATAGAGAGGGTGGGCAGGGGAGACATGCAGTGGGCTGTCTGAGGGGCAGGCGCTGGTTTAGCTCAGCGGTTAAGGCGTGCACCCCATATAGAGGCTCAACCCTTGACACAGCGACCCAAGGTACGACTCTGACCCTCTGCATGCCATACCCACTCTCTCTTCCCTCATTTCCAACTCTATCCACTGTCTACCATTGTAATAAGTGTGCCACAAGCATGCAGGGCATTTCTACTACATAGGCTGTTTTGGGCCTTTGCATGGAGTGGGAGTTTGCATGTTCTTCCCCATGCATGTGTGGGTTCTCTCATGACATGACATGCTTGTTAGGTCAATTGCTGACTCTAAATTTCTAGTAGGTGTGAGTGTGAGCGGGAAAGGCCATTCCAGGGTGTACCCCGCCTCTCCCTGCCTCTCACCCAATGACAGCTGGGATAGGCTCATGTCCCCCCTGAGACCCTGAACAGGATAAGCGGTATAGATAATGGATGGATTGAATAATATTGGATCTCTGTAAATAAAAATAAAAAAAGAGTACAGTCTTGACCCGCTCATTATGAGACGTGTCCTGATGCAACTTTTGCATTTTCTCTAGGGTATCATAGCGGCATCCAAGAAGTTTTGACTTTTGTAGTTTTTTATTTTTTTATATGGGGGCATTGGGGCAACCGGGTGCCCGCCACTGTCTACCAGTGGTAGAGGACAACACAGAGGAATTATCAGACCAGTTCACGGGCAGACAGAGAGGCAGACAAAGAGATGGATAGAGAGATGGACGGGAGATTGTTAAGGAGAAGAATAGAAAGTTCTGAATGCTGCTGCGGCAGGCTGTGCTGACGTGAGGAGTGTTCCCAAACACAGTTAGTAGCGACTGCAGACCCACTGCATTACCATACACACATGCACGCACACACACACTCACACAAATGCTGGGCCTGAGGGAGAAAGGCTGCTGGCAGGCAGCGCTGAAGAATGGCAACAAAATCTCCTGTTCCGGTCCTGAAGAGGTCACTGCTACCCCGCACCATTTGTTAATGTGCGAAGGTGTGTGTTGGTGTGCAAAGCATGTGTTTGTGTGAGAGGATGCAGTCAGCGTTTTCCATGTGTTTAATTGGACTGTGCATATATGTTTTTTTAAGTGTAGTGGGACCTTCTACAGGTGTGTGTGGAGCCATGTGTGTTTATGCACTAATGTGTGCTCCTGTGTGTGTGTGTGTGTGTTCCCCTGCACAGGTCGGCCCTCTTCTCTCCTTTCCTCTCCTCCATTCCCTTCTTCCCTCCAGTCTGCGCTTCCTCACAGGAGCTAGGTGCGTATCATTGGATCAGTAGCTGCTGCCTGCCACACTGTCCAATCGCATCTAGGGAGAGAAAGGGAGAGAAAGAGACACAGGGAAAGGGAGAGAGAGGCTGCGCGCGAGAGAGAGAGAGATGGGGGAGGGAGGAGAAAGAAAGGAAGAGAGGGAGATTGATTATTTGAACGTCCTGGGCCTGGCATTCCTCGGAGAAACACTTACATTTTTACTACAGCCAAAACGTCTCTTTTTCTGCTCTTTCTCGGACTGAAGGCTCGGGGCTTGTTTTGTTTTTTTCCTCTTGTTTCTTTTTTTGGGGGTTATTCTCACCCAGGAGACGTACCAACGCCACCACCACCAGCAGCAGCAGCAGCAGAGGAATATCTCCCAATATCCCATCCCGGGCACGTCGGATAAGCTGCAGCAGCGAAAACACGAGGCGAATATTGCGGTGGACGGGAACGGGAACATGCTTCGCGGGATTTCACACCTCTCGCCCTGGCTTGGTACGGTAGGCTAAAGACTATTTATCCTGCATTTTGTCATTTGATTTTTTCCCCCCTCTCTGCAGCGAGGTTGCAGGTTGAGGCTTTGCAATTCAGTGTGTGTGTGTGTGTGTGTGTGTGTGTGTGTGTGTTTTGCCGTAGTCAGCTTCAGACAGCGTATTCTAACTCACAAGCGTTTTTTTCTACACTTGCTCTTTTATTTTTTGCTCCCCCCTCCTGTTTTTCCTCTAATAAGCACACAGAGCAGCTTTTATCTTGTCCTTTCTGTATGAAAATATAAAAGGGGAGGGCTGGCAGGCGGGTTTGCCTTGATAAATGGAGCGTTATTCATCAGCGTGTGTGTGATCACCACTGGAATGTTAACTAGCACCTTGGACAGCCGACACCAATACAGTCTAACACGGGAGGAGCGATAGCGCTGATCAATTCTTCACTTTTAATATCTTAGTGCGGGTATATGGGTTTGTTGGATGTGTGCGCGTGCTAACACGGAAATTAATGTTGCTCTCTCTGCGCGCGCGCGCGCGCGTGTGTATGTGTTAATATTCTGCCCTAAGGCCCTTAGAGAGAGATAGCGGTGTCGACTGGGGAGCAGCTGTGTGTGTGAGAGAGTGTGTGTAAGCATGTAGAGATCAAGAAAGTCATCTTTGGAGGAGAGAAAAAGCTGTGTGTGTGTGTGTGTGTTTTATTGGAGGGTAAGAGATAATGAAGAACAAAGTGTGTGTATGTGTGTGTGTGTGTGCGTGCGTGTCACAGGCTTCCTACCTTATGCTACATGCAGGTCAGGAGCCCCACGGTGTATCCAGGGTTTAATTAAGCGTGTGACGTGACTCTCAACCACCCCCACTCCACCCACCCTTACCGGGTCCTGTGATCATGTGAAACTGTGTAGTGAGGATGTGACATATGTCTGCAGCTCATACAGGACACACATACACACACACAGAGACGCACACACAAGCCATTTGTGTGTCTGACACAGCAGCCCTGACAGTCTGACACAGAGTTAAGCTGAGCGGACAACATCTCGTTTGCCCTATCTATCGCTCTCATATCTATTTTTAACGTGAACAGCAGCGAGGTGGCACAGCCCATTCTCCTGATGGGATGTGTAATTTGGTGTGTGACGTTTTATTTATCTTACACTGCGATTATTCTAATGAAGACTAATTAAATCCTCTCCCCCGCTTTTCTTTCTCTCTGCCTCTCTTTTTCTCTTTTCCAGGAGGCACTTTGGGCTTGTTATGGGGGTGACCGGAAGGAGAGAGTGACAGAGGAACAGTGATGCTACTGTTTACATAACGAGAGACTAACGCACACACCACACACACGCACACACACACACACGCTCAAATCGCCAGTACAGGACATACACACTGGCTTTAAACACTTCCACACATACATACACACGCAGACACATATTCAAGGGACTCGCTGACTGAGTCACTACACACTCAGAGGCACAGAATCACTGACTCACACGCAGGATCAAACACACAAACAAACACACACACACACAAGAGGGAAAGGTTGTTTTTTAAGAGCCAGGATTGTGTGTCGTTTGTGTGCTATGGGCCAAACTGAGCAGCAGCTGTGTGTGAGTGTTGGATACCTCTGAAGGGTCAACCAAGCCGTAACCCTCGCCCTTCCTGATCCCATTTTCCTCCCCTCGCTTCCTTCATTTCCCAGTTACCCCTAAACGCACCATCATGTCCAAGCTGAGGACCAGGAGAACTCCCTCTCTGGGGTTTCAATCCCTCCTCCTCTCCCTCTGCCTCTCCCTTTCCCTCTCTCCGGACCCCTCCTCGGCGCAGCAGACTGTGCCCGTCATCTCCACGGCGCAGGGCCGCATCCGTGGCATGTTGACCCCGCTGCCCTCAGACCTCCTGGGGCCCGTCATACAGTACCTGGGAGTACCTTACGCGAGGCCTCCCACGGGGGACCGGCGCTTCCAGCCGCCCGAGCCTCCTCTACCCTGGCCGGGGATAAGAAACGTGACACAGTTTGCTCCCGTGTGCCCGCAGTCGCTGGATGAGAGGAGCATGCTTGGAGATATGATGCCGTCCTGGCTCACGGCGAACCTGGATATAGCGGCCACGTACCTCACTCACCAGAGCGAGGATTGTCTCTACCTCAATATCTACGTGCCCACAGAGGACGGTGAGTGAACCTAAACATAGATTCTCTCAGGGGAGAGGGTGAATAAATGTGCGTGCAGGGTTAGAATCAGGATTGCATGTTCATTTTTGCGTGAAGTCAAAACAGAGCAGAAACAAAATGCTACTTGTGCGACCGCAAGGTGAGTTTGAGGGTAATTTGGCTGCGAAATATGATTAAAACATGAAAGTATCCTGTCAGGTCGCAGGCTCACCCTTGTTAAATAAATAAATACGCTTTTATTTTGAAAATGGATGCCCCCCCAGACCAGTTCCACCCCCCTCCCCCCCTTTTACGCGCCCCTGGCTGAACCAACACTTAATATGCAGACACCTGCGTCAGTCGCCGAGGGGGTTACTCCTTTACTTGTGGAGGAAAGTGGGAAGGACAGAGGCTCACTCATGCATACATATTGGTTCATGCACATTCATGTGACCCTACACACACACACACACACACGCAACGGCAAGCACGAACACTCCCACAGCCTCATTCATATCCACCTGCATAGAAATGACGCTAGGAATAGACAAAGCATATGGAAGAAAAGAAGTCTATCTATCTATCTATCTATCTATCTATCTATCTATCTATCCATCTATCTATCTAATCATCCATCCTTCCTCTCTTTTTCCGCAGACATCCACGAGGAGGGGGGTCAGCGGCCGGTGATGGTCTACGTCCACGGGGGCTCGTACACAGAAGGCACGGGGAACATGATGGATGGCAGCGTGCTGGCAAGCTACGGCAACGTCATTGTCATAACCCTCAACTATCGCCTCGGAGTGCTGGGTAAAATAATATATCTCCTATATCTGTATCTAATTTGCTCAACACTGCAGTGCTTTATGGTAATAATATGAGTGTATATGCGTTTAGTATGGCTGTAGTTGCATTTTAAAATAGACCCCTGTGTCCTTAACATGTTAACGCATGCTTCCATAATTTAATCATTTTTCATCCCACTGCATTATTCTGCTTTCATATTGATAGATGCATGCATTTGGTACCTTTAAGGTTTATGCCTACTATATAAAGCTCTTTATTTGAGACGCCAAACACTTGTAACTAGAGAGCAATCTCAAGTGAAACTAGAATGGCGCTCGGAGAGAACAGACCTCAAACAAGTCTGGTCTTTAATATGCAAATATGCAAGTGCAACCCCTATATATGTCCTAATATATTTCCAAAGCTATAATAAATCATGCAGTGTCTAGCTGTGTCATCTCAGCTGTGCATCTGTTACGCAACTCTTACAGTTCTTCTTGCTTTGGCACATTACTCCAAACTAATGTCCTCAGCACTGTAGATGCATTCCCCAAAGCAGCTCACACATGCCAACAAACACCATATTTCACCCGCACAAGGCTGTAACTCACCCACAACCTTAAATCCCAACTTCCGAAATGTGTTAATGAATAAGTCATTGCAACAGAAATGCCATGTTCTTCTGAGACTGTGTAAAACACAGCTCCCCTAAAAGTTAGATGTTTTGTCAGAGCCACAGCTGAAGTGTGTTCTTCATCTTGTCCTTCGTGTTTTCACTGACGCTGCATGCCGACTCTCGACCAGACTGTTGTTTTCCTGAAGCTCACTGAAAGCTGTCGTGTATCCCAGTTAAAACTCCTCAGATGCTGGATTTAAAAGTCTGAGGTTTCACGTTCCAATTTGTAAAACAAGAGTCAAGTCAGTTTTTCTTTATGTAGCGCCAAAGCACAACATCTGATGGCAATTTAAACAGAAAACAGGCCAAGACTGTACTGTTTTTATGTCAACATAAGAGCACTTAAATTGGCATGCAACATGAGGAACACAATTGTATTTTCCCCGCTATGGTCACACAATATTTCACAATACAGTAAACAGAAAAAAAATGACTAAAAATGTACATGCAAAGCACCAAAATATGTAACCTATCAATACCAAAAAAAAACACTGACTACATTGACTATTTTGCACATTACACAAGAAAAGAATTAAAAGCAACCATCTGAGAGTAAGACATAAGCTATTTTAATCACAAAGACATGTATGACCATTAATTATCTTGTTTTTGACAGCTGTGCTGAATCGTTAAGTGCTTAAACATTTGGTAATGAAGGAGGTGAAAATGCGTTTGAGGATTGAGCCAAAGCAACTGGGAAATACTGTAATTCTGATATTTCACATACTTAACATGACATGCAGAAAGCATTTATTATGTAAGTTATAATGTATAGTGACGAGTTGTTAGAGTGGACTGGAACCCCGACAGGGTGAGTGAATGCTGTGTCCATAGCAACGGTTAACTCTGGCCTTCTTAGTAAGTTAGTAAGACAAGTTGAACAGGACTGCAGGAATCAGCGCAACACCAGGTCTCGTCACTGTCAGAGTCTGTTGACATTTCCTTTTCCTTTCAACGTCTTTAAACACCGCCATAACCCGTACTGTGATATGATCAAAATTCGTCCTCCGGATTGTGTGATTTGAGCCGCATCCCTAGCAACGGTCTGTTCTTCATAGCAACAGTCTGCTATCGAGAAGTAACGGACCTCGGAATGCCGTAATTTACCAATCAGAATGAAGTATTTAATACGGCCGTGTAATAAAACGTAGGAATGTACACATATGAAATGCTTCGACTGAATTATCATCCTGAACTTTACAGCTTGTTTTTGTGGTTTGTGGCTCACATCAGCTGCTTCTTGTTCGTATGACATTCAGTATTCATCGCTTTTTTGCAAGTCTGATTTGCTATTAATTGCTTCATCCAGAATGTCTAGAATGACTTGTGATTCAGATCTATGAATGTTTTCGGTAAAAAAAATTACATGTAAAAGCTATTTCTTTTAAATACACATGTACTCTTGCTCCTTCACATTTACATTGTATTCACCATCTGGATTCCTGAGTGTTACGACAAGCCAAAAATACGACAAACAGTTTGTGTTTTTACCCAGAGTGCCGCTTTGCTTTTTTTGGAGTGAGAACATGTTCAGTATGGGTGTCCCTAGTGGAAATAAATCCCCTGAAGCCAATTTTTTCCACTACTAGCACTGACTCAAATCTGATCCTTTTTACCTCCATGACTCTCTGACTCATTGCTCTCTGAACGGGGAAAATCTGATTCCCGGAGGTTTTCTAATTTTAGACCGTCATGCAAAGCTCACAGGCTGAATAAATAGAATATCTTAGAGTCCTGGCATTTTGGCTTTTTTTGTGGCTGTAATCATCAACATCATGAGGCCTGATCGTGGCCACAGGAGGGTTAAAAAGCTGCTTTAAAGGCATCATTTACTTACCACACTGAGGCCATAAGTGCTGAGCTGCATATTGATTGCTAAGTCACATGCAGGAGCTGAATTTCATTCTATTTGGAGGGTTAACTCGTACGCTTACTCTCATTAGGAATTGCCCTCTATTAGTAATTCATATGAAGACATTAATTAAAATATGTCAGCGGGTTAATAAGATGCGCATACAGCTTTCATCATTAGTGGTAACACTTTACATAAGTGTACAAATACTATACTTAAAGAAGGCCGGTAATCCTGCACTGATGCATGACTCATGATGATTTAATGCATAATTATCAGTTTTTTCCAAATGCTCTGAGATATTTCTCAGCACTGAAGGCACGTGCTGCAAGACACTATGTTTATATACCTGCAAAAGGCTGTAACTAACCTGAAACGAGGAGTGGGAATTGCAGGGTTGCTCACGATATGATACGATACGCAATACTTGGCCCACGATAACGATAATATCATGATACAGCTATTCTGGGATAATTTATATATTGTATATATTATATATATCGCAAGCAACTGTACATTATTATTCCTTAACTATTGATCTGAACAGTGAACTGTGAAGTAATCAAACAAAGTCATCGTGACTTGATCGTCTACTTATGGTGAATTCATGATATATCCCACCTAATTTTACCATCTAATCATTATGCATTAATTAAGCATTTCTGTAGTATATATTTGTACACTTATAGTACAATGTTACCATATTGTTTTTTTTAGCCTATTTAGCAATGTTAAAGATGATTTCACCCATCGTCCATTATCACTTATCTGCCTGGTTTTGTGGATTAAAAAGGAAACATGCATTTGATAAAGTGTATTTATTCCACAGCTGTGTTAAATACTTGATTCTGATTGGTTAATTACAGCATTCCGAGGTCTGTTATTTCTCGATAGCAGACCGTTGCTATGAATAACAGACCGTTGCTAGGGATGCGTCTCAAATCACACAATCCGAACTTTAATCATATCAGTCCTCTGAAAGAAGTCAGTAAATTTGACGTCGAAAATATAATCATTTTTAAATTCATAAAATCATTTCAATATCAATATTTGGTGTCAAATGATTGATTTCCTGAGTTAAAAGTTGTGTAATAAGCGGGATAATGTGTAGTGAGCAGGTTGTTATCGCTGAGGAACCCCTTCATTGTGAGACAAGACTGCTCCGATAACAACCTGCTCACTATACATTATCCCTTACACAGATTGACCAATCAGAATGTACAGCATTTTAAGAGAGCAAGATAAAGGATGCAATCTTACTTTGGCTGCTACTTACTCTATAAATATTTCAGTGCAGTTATTTTGTTTTCTATCTGCATACAGATTCAGCCCGTTTAGCAGAACATGTGTGCACACAAAGCCCCTCAATACTGTATGAGATGTTTCTCTTCCAGAGGGAAGGTCGCTGCGAGGTCCTCCTTTAATTAGATAGAGTATGTTTCTGAAAATTGAATGGGGTAGAGTTGAAGTCAGTTAAAAAGGTTAAAACATTCAACCAAAAAATATTGATCAGGATTTACACGACCCATGCTGCCTTTAAAATGCTTTAATTCGATTTTATAAGGTGGCATAAATCTGCATGGGCTTGGTGGGTGAATCTTGGGGATGAAGTTGCTACAAGTGTCATAACATAACTGTATATTTAGCTTTGTTTCTTTTTTGTCATCTCCATCCTCCACGTTTTTACCAACTCATGACCATCATCACCGCCATCATTATCATCCATCATCACGTGCGGCTGTGTCCTCTTCTTCCTCCTCATCATCATTATTGTCACCATAAGTTGGATGCATTAGGTGAGTCCATGTATGCAAAGCAGTGCGCAATTTTAGCTAATCTAATTTTAATCTGCTGTAATTGGGTTTTATTTGTATGTAAATATAAATAATATAGACATAAATAGAAGCATTTAACCAAATGTTAATACCAAAGCACATCGTATAGTATTTATGAAGGCATACAGACGCTGTTATTACTGTCACATTAATGAAATATCCCTAAAATGTTCTTTTTGCATGAGAGAAATTTCTGGCAAATTGCACATAAGTGATGAAATGTATTACTTTCACAGCCCTGCCTTTTTGCTCATTATACTCTTATGTGCTCAGGGCCAGCTCGAGGTTCACAGAAATTAGCGTCTGCAGTAATGAGATATACAGTGGTGGAGTGAGCCATTAGGATCCTTTGTGTTTACTTTACAACGTCAGCAGAAAAGGGAATAAGGGATAGTAGCTGCTTTTGTACCTGCGTGTGTGTGTGTGCTTTTACTGTGTGTGCATTCACCCACATGAATATGGATGTTCCTCGTTGATTTGATCCCATTTTTCATACATTTTCTTTTCAACGTATTGTAAACTAAACTCATGCATAATTGATTTTAACGGTGGGATTATCATGACGTGTAGATGTCCAAACAATCAGCTCCTTGTGTGTTTGTTAAATGAAGAGGTTCTATTTGTTAAAAGTGTTTGATCGACTGATTTTTCACAGTTTGCTCAATTCTCTCCACAGCAATTACGCCTCGATTAAGTCCTTAAACCAAAGTCATTTTTGTTCTTCCATATGTAATAACAACGTCTCTCTTTCTTGTCTGCCTGCAGGGTTTCTAAGTACAGGTGATCAGGCAGCCAAAGGGAACTACGGCTTGCTGGATCAGATTCAGGCCCTGCGCTGGGTGAAGGAGAACATTGCGGCATTCGGTGGAGACCCAAGCAGGGTCACGGTGTTTGGATCTGGGGCCGGAGCGTCGTGTGTCAGCCTGCTCACCTTGTCTCACTACTCGGAGGGTAAGGAAGAATGATGGACACAACCCTGCTTATTCAGCTTAAATTATGCAGCAGAAATGTGGAAGGTTCTTTGCACACAGTGAGAATAGGCAGGTAGACAGTTGGGCACCTATGGTGGTTAAGGTGGATGATCTTTAGGGTTATGAAACCTTTCAAGGTTCTCCAGTGGAGCGATACAGACTTAATTTACTGGTATAAATGCCTGAATAAGCCTTTTTATCCTCTGAATAATACAGCCTGACTCATATAACTAAGAGCTGCATTATTTAAAACCTTTAACCCTTTCCTTCTTGAACCTGCTGCTCTCACAATGACCTGTCATCCTTGTGAATTATGCATCCCTGGGAGTTCAGTGTTTTGTTGCTTGTTTTGCTTCTGTTTGTGTGCACAACCCTCCAAGTGTGCAATCATATGGTTGTGCATTCATGCGTACAAGTGTGGGTGCATGTGCATCCATAAATGTATACATGCGAGCGCCTCGGTGTATTGGCTTCATTATACACCCTTATTTGCATACATGTGTGTGTTCATGTGTGTCTCAGACCTGTTCCACAGAGCCATAATCCAGAGCGGCAGCGCTTTAGCCAGTTGGGCCGTCAACTACCAGCCCAGCAAGTACGCCCGGCAGCTCGGCGAGAGGGTGGGCTGCGGCATCGACGACAGCACCCAACTGGTCGCCTGCCTCCAGGGCCGGAGTTACCGGGAGCTCGTGGAGCAGAACGTAACGCCGGCCAAGTATCACACGGCTTTTGCCCCCGTGATTGATGGCGATGTCATACCGGATGACCCCCAGATTCTGATGGAGCAGGGAGAGTTTCTGAACTACGACGTGATGCTGGGAGTTAACCAGGGCGAGGGTGTGAAGTTTGTGGAGGGCATTGTGGACTCAGAGGACGGTGTCACGGCTGAGGACTTTGACTTTGCTGTGTCAGACTTTGTGGATAGCTTGTATGGATACCCAGAGGGCCGCGATACACTGAGAGAGAGCATAAGGTGAGTGAGTCTGGGAATGTCTGATCTGGGTACCTGCCGTTTTTCCGAGAGTTAGTTGAGAATATTAATACCTCTCCCATGTCTCCCATGTTAGTTAAATGGTAGATGGACTGTACTAATAGAGAGCCTTACAACCACTCAAACATGTCACATTTATCCTTTCACACACACATTCATATGCTAATCCAGTGCCATGCCTTTTGGCAATTTGGGGTTCAGTATCTTGCCTAAGGATACTTCGTCATGTAGGCAGGAGGAGGTGGGAATCAAACTGCCAACCTTCCAATTAGAGGCCGCCCCACTTTACCTCTGAGCCACAGTCGCCCCTTGTTAATTATGAAGCTTTGGCCAGGTGCAAGTTCGCTAAGCTTATCCTAAAACTGGGAAACAACTAGCGTTGCTCTGTCATGCTTGTAGTTGTATGTTTGAATACGCACATGTATTTTGACATACTTTAAGACCATTAAATAATTGTTAATACATTGGTTGACAGAAAAAGGACTTTATATTAATTGATTAACCAATGGCTATTTTTACACACTAAAGGTTCATGTACACAGACTGGGCGGATCGCGACAATTCGGAAACGCGGCGGAAGACCCTGGTAGCGTTATTCACAGACCACCAATGGGTCGCGCCAGCGATCGCCACAGCTGACCTCCACGCTCAGTACGGATCCCCCACCTACTTCTACTCCTTTTACCACCACTGCCAGAGCGACGCCACGCCTCCCTGGGCTGACTCCGCCCATGGTGACGAGGTAAGATGTTGGCGCCATGATGCATAGTTTTCGGCAACAACATTTGTGACATTTACAGTAAAAAGTGCGTCTAAAATCAGGCCATTTCTAATGTTTGTGGAAAAGTGATACACTTAGTAGTCCTGTGTTCAGCTCAGTGACTGTGTGTGTGTGTGTGCATGCATTTGTAGTTAGTATTTGTGGGTGTTGATTTAGGCCAGATAATGTGTCAAAATGAAGATGAATTTAGTGACCCGAGTTTAGGTTCACTGCAAATACCCATGAGGCTATTTCCGTCTCCACTGGGATGAGGTTAGAGTTTGACGTAATTCAGTTATGGGTCCGGTTACTGTCAAGAGAATGAATGTAATCTGTTTGCCTTGACAGTGAAGCATCCTAAATTTGTCTGTGACTTTGTGCGTGTGTGTGTGTGTGTGTAGGTGCCCTATGTGTTCGGCGTGCCCATGGTGGGACCCACTGATCTGTTCAACTGTAACTTCTCCAAGAACGACGTGATGCTGAGCGCTGTAGTCATGACTTACTGGACCAACTTCGCCAAGACTGGGTGAGCAACTAAAATGTGTACTGATGCGAGGCGTTGATTTTAGAAGGGCAATCTTGTTGTTTTGTCTGACAATGCTATATAGAGAAAATCCAGAAAACACAGCAGAGCCTCAGCATGATTTCTTCTCTTTATGTCTGCCTTTTTAGACACAAAAATCAATTTCTAATTACTGCTAATAATATCAAATCCCCACCCACACGTGGACACTGCCCAAGTTAGCGAATGAAAGTCAGGCTATTCAATCACATTTCGAAATGTTAGATAAAATGCACAGCTGTCAGTAAATCAGTTGTTCTTCATCCTTTTATCTATGACTCTGTGCAGAAACAAAGTTTTGGCAACACAGTGTGGTGTTGCTGTAACGGTGCGCCGCTCACTATCGATTTTACAGGAACAAACCTGCTCAAAGCTCAAAGTAAGACAGCCAAGACTCAAGTATGGTGTCGGCAAACAAACCACATAGTGCCTCTGCACTTTAAACTACTTGATATATGTTCTTCATGTTTACTTGTTGGACTGTTGATAGTAAAGTGGGCACAGAGTGGAGTTATCTGGCAGTGTTCTCAGAGAAAGATGGCAGTAAAACATACCAGAAGAGATTTTATGCAGACTTAAGCAAATGTATTCCCTACATATGGTGTTCAAATTAAGCTGTTTTGCATTTGTTAAATACAGTTATGGAAAAATGCATTGGGCCAAATTGGTAGGAAATGCATGCAGGAGACAAATTAGCCTCAATCTATCTCGCTGTCAAGATAATAACCTCTCAATAGCAGTAGTAGAAATATCTTTTTCAGAATTATGAGGTGTCATTTGAAATGTTAGTTTAAAAACGACTGAAGATTCAATTTAATGATGTATTTAAGGACAACACTGGAGCTTCAGAGCAACAAAAATAATGAGCTCACAGGCAAAGGATGTGTTATTATAATGTCTTTTCCTTCCTCTTTTCCTCTGATGTCTGACGAGGAGACAGGGCTTTGGAAACAATCATGAAAGCAGCACTGCAGACTAAATTTGGCACACGGTGCACACAGGTTCTCTGTCATGTCAATTTCCTGACAAGGCTTTTCTTCTTTGGACCTCGGCAGAGAACGTTAAAGAACCTCTGCTCTTGACAAAGTCCTTGAGGAAAGCGAATGTAATGTCCCTAAAGAAGAATGAAGGATTGGCCACTGCTTGATAAATCTTTTCTTCTCTCCTGTCTCCTCTCCCCTTCCCTTCTCTTTCTGCACCCTCATTTGGCCAAAACCGTCCTACAGATAGAGAGCTTATTCAATATGTTAAATCAAAATGAAAATCATCTGCCAGTGGCTCAAAAGGCTTTTAGAGATCCAATTAATTAATTGAAAGTGAAATGATCTGCCAGGAGCAAAGAAAACTACAGTTGTTGTAGAAAGGATCCACATTAAAACTTAAAAAACCCGACAGTCCGGCCCGATAAGAGTACCTTTTATCTGTCCACTGTGACATGATATACAAGATAAAAGTAATTGTCGAGGATGGACCCTCTGTTTGCAGTGCTCGAAGTGAGTAATTACCCGTAATTAATCCAATCGAGACTCACTCCGCTGAGACCTCCTCAGATTTACACAGACATCTGTAGTCTAGACCTTGATCTAAATCACCACAGAGCCTCGCTATCTCACAACAACCAGAATTAGGACAGAGCTCTCACAAATTTGAGCGTAGCAGTAGAAAAACGGTCTAAAACATGGGTGCAAGCAATCACATAGCTCAAGTTAGCAGTTGCCTAGACAGGTAAATAAATAATAAACACAGCCACTGTGACATCACCCAGTATCTTTGTCGACTGTTGTTTTGAAGCCTCGAGTTAGACATACTGTCCGGCACCAGGCCTCTGAAAAGCGACCGTAAAAGGGATAAAATACAGTGACAGTTCTGAACCTAATAAATGTCTTTTAGTCTCATAATATTCCACTGTTTACATGGCAGGCTGGGATATGTCTATTTGCTTTAAATATTTGCCCTAGTGCTTAGCATTGCTGGTGGATGTAAGTGCTAACAATTAGCATTTCCTATTAGCTTGAGCAGTCCAAAGGCAACTCAGAGTAGACCCTGTTGTATGAAATAATGGACAAAGCCACTATAATGTCTATTATTGGTTTGTCGACTGCTGTTTTAAAGTTATCTTACTGGTGGCAGCCATATTGGTTTTCTGGGGCCTGAAGTTATTTTGACGTGAGGGGTGAGGGGTTAGCATATGCCGAGATATCAAAGCTAAGCTAGTCTACATCTGTGGCAAATTTTTTAGCTGATGAATGAGCTAGTTTACTATCATGTTTCCCACAGAATTAGATTAGTTTTGTGGTGGTAGCTGCTGACCAGGGCTGTTTATTTATCAGGCTAAAAAAGCTAACAGAGCTTGTGAAACGTAGCGGACTCGCCGCTTGCTAGCCGAACCTCTGGTGAGAAAGCAGCGGTTGAACAATACCTGCCAGATAACTTCAAATAACCCGTTTCCTCATCTCTAAGGCCTGCTGTCTTCTCTGCTGGGAAATGCCAACAACATTCTGATTCCCCATGCAAGGGCAGCCACTTTAAACTAATGTATGACAAACACTGAACAAGCTAACAAGCTAGGTTTAGCGAGCGAAGTATACCTCTTAATAGGTGCTAAAACATAAGAGATAAAGATAATACTTGAATTACAGTCACAGAAAGTGCTTGACCACAGACATGTTGGACGCCCAGGTAGTCCCATAAACCACACCATATTATTTGTGATTTTTGAATAAAAAATCCCTAAAAGGCATCACTCAAACCCGGCCAACAGGTCAAGTTCAGTGACTGAATTAGCTAAGGTGACACCTAACAGACAGCTAGCAGCACCAACCTGTCTCTCACAGTGACCTTGTCCGTAATTATTCATAACTTTAAGCCTTCACATTACTTAAACTGGTGAGTTTTATAATAATTCACACCACGTACAGTTGTCATGAATAGAGACAGCCTGCAGAGGAAACTCACCGAGGAGGGATGAGAACATTTCCGTGTTCCCTTCGATTATCAGAGGGGACCTTTCTCCGAGGAAAGATTTCACTTGGTTGAGAGTGCCTCAGATGGTGATGGAACTCTGCGACAGCTCAATTTATCGGGGAGGATATGATTCTCCCTGATGTATGTTTTGTAAGCCTCAGTGTGGGCGTGTAAATCCTCAGCTGCTCTGTGTGTTTGCGTGCCGGTAGGTCTTTACGCTCGCTGCTTTTTTGTGCTCTTCATAAGGTGTTGATTGACAAGTGAGCACATAGCGTGTAACTGGCAAGTCTGTTTAGATGAGCTGCTGTTTCATTTACATCATTTTCGCTGTCGGCAGAAATAAACGGATAAATCAACAAATATACGCCTGTCCGTATATGTCAGAGGAGTGATATTTCAGGAGATTTTCACGATACCACAACACACATTTAACTCCAATGAAGATCCCTGACAGTTTAATGTTTGCCAGAGGGGCAAATATCCACACATTGTTCAATCTGCAGGAGTTTGGGTGCATTTACTGAGGCATATAAACTGGACACAAATCAATGATCTGCAACTAAATCCCCTTTGGGCTATGTTTACAGGAAAGTAAAACTTGTTTTTCCTTTAATTTTTTTTTTTGCCACTGGATTGTCTTCTGTTGATATTGATTAGAGAGATGTGTGCCAGCGCTGGTGAAACTCTTGGCCTGCATGAGGGAGAACTCACTCCTCGGAGGACGTAGGCAGCTGAGAAATGTTTCAGCAGCGTTGTGAGCAGTAGTGTAGGCAGAGAGCACAGTGTGGATGGAAAATCAGGATAACGTTGATTACACTGAAATAATTTCATTCTGGTCTAATGATTCAATCAGCTGTCTTTCATAGGAGAGCAGTTCAGTCATCATTGATGCCCTGAAGCCAGTTTTTATCTAGCAGTCAAAAAGAGACTGTCAACAGTAACCACGCAATGTTATGGGTAAGGTTATTAAGGCCATCAAAAGACAATCTATTTGTGAAATATAACACCGGGGCAAGCGTTGAGTTTCTCAACATATGATGGAGGCCCGGTGACCTTTATCTGCTGTACAAACACATTTCAACGCTGATGGGAAAAAATGTGCTGGCTGGCTGTACTAACACGGTTTCATCAGAGGTGTTTGACCAAAGCAAGCAAAGAGCAGCAGGCCTTACAAACCTGTACGTGTCTGTCTCAAATTGTTTGAGTATCTTCCAGTCTAATAGTTACATACAAGCCAGCTCGAGCAACAGATGACACAGACACAGCCACTTCATGGCAGAGTTTGTGTTTTAAATATGATCCTTGAATGTAAATATGTGTGGGGACACCCTGCCTTTCTTCGCAGTTTATTTAGTCCTTTGTATATCATGTGTGAGTGTTTTAAGCTGTCAAGGTGCTCAGAGATGCTGTGATTTACTCCAAAACTGTTTTTTTATATATATATTTTTATGTTCTTTTTTTTCTCCCTGTGTTTCTTTTATTGTTTGATCACAGCTATTTGTAGTACAACATGTTCTGAGGGCATAAAAAGCAATGTCTTGCCAAACACAAATAATTAATCCCTCCTTTTTGCTTTCTATAAATTATAAAAAAAACTGAAACCTTACATAACCACCACAACCACACGCAGCCCACCTAGATGTGAATAAATAACTCACTGTGTTTCACTCTTCCCAGTGACCCAAACCAGCCGGTTCCTCAAGATACCAAGTTCATCCACACTAAGCCTAACCGATTTGAAGAAGTGGCCTGGTCTAAGTACACACCTAAAGAGCAGCTGTACCTCCACATCGGCCTGAAGCCGCGTGTCAGAGACCACTACCGTGCCACCAAAATCTCCTTCTGGCTCCAGTTGGTCCCTCACCTGCATCATGTCAACGAGCTCCTCCAATCAGTGTCATCATTCACACATAGTCCCTCTCCCCAGGATGACACTCCTTACTCATACACCAAGCGACTAGCAAAAGGTTGGCCGCCAAGCAGCACACGCCATCCAGGGTCACAAGGAGGCACTCCACAGCCGCCGGAGGCTGCTTTAGGCCAGGGTGGGGGGGAAGAGGGGGTCCGTGTACCGAATGAGGACTACTCAACCGAACTCTCAGTGACGATTGCGGTGGGAGCGTCACTGTTGTTTCTTAACATCCTTGCATTCGCCGCTCTGCTGTACAAAAAGGACAAGAGGCGCCTGGAGCATCGTCGGCCACGTCCTCTTCCTCCACCGAGACGAGACATCACAGCTGCGGATGTTGCCGCCCACTTGCAGGGGGAGGGGCTGATGTCATTACAGGTAAGTCATGTTTTTCAAAACTCCGCTAACGTGACATCACTTTTGGTTTTGTCAATTGTCTTTTGAAGAGTCTTGATTCCCAAGCATTGGCTGCTACAAATGTATAAATGTATTGTAAATTCTGAACAAGCCAATAAGTGTGGCAAGTGCAGCATACCTGTTCATTAGTACATATCAATAATACCTGAAAAGCTGGAGCAGCCTTCTTGGGTGGTCTGTTAGTACAATAAACCGCACAGCAGGCAAAATTATTTGTCTGATATTTGAAGGAAAATAATCCCTAAAAGCACACGTCACTCATATTTTAAGCATTAAAGACCAGCTCCAGTCATGTTTTGAGACATATAAAATGCCTTCTTGAAAGAATAAATCGTGTCTGATATGTTTTTTTCTGCAAAATACGTTTAATTACCTTGTAAAAATCCTCCCAAGGCATCTCCTCCTTCTCCCTCATTAAAAATTCTTGAATCTACATAGACCCCGCCCACTATTCAAATTTACGCCCGGCCCCTCTGCCGCGAAAACAAAACACGTCTCTGCTATCGTTTAGTGGCAACTTGTTGAAACTTAGCTTGAAATTTAGTAATTTTATTAATGTAGTAACATTAACGGTAGTTGTCAGGTAGTTGCAAAAATTCCGATGATAACAGCTGACTCGCGCATCCCAGAAATGGTTGCCATAGGTTGCACATAATGATATGCATAGCATCACCCCGTCCATTAACGGGATTGGCTCCTTAGGTTTGTGATGTGTCAAACCTGCCAATCTGAAAACGTGTTGTTCAGCCTGTCCTTGGTACACTGCAGTTTAAAAGCAGACAGGCCCAGCCATGGAGATGACTGTTTATGTTGTCCCTGAGATGTCTTGTAGCACATGAGAAACACCACATGGAGATGTTTACAGAGTTAGGAGGGGGTCTTTAACATAACTTAATTGGGTGAGTACTACTGAAATTCACCCTCTCTACAGAGACAAAGAGAAATTAGCTATAGAGACCAAAACGTTTTTTGTACCAGGCTGTAAACATGTTTAATTCTGCTTTAAGGTTTGGTATTTTAATATGGGGCCTAATGGGGATTGACTCACTTTTGGAGCCAGCCTCAAGTGGCCACTGGAGAAACTGAAGTTTTTGGCACTTCCTCATTGGCCTAATCTCAAAGCCCCGGAGGTTGTTGCTTGGTTTTTGTGTAATTCTTAGCATGTGTGTGCCTCGTGTATAGTGTCTGTCTGATTCTGCAGTTACATAAATTAAAATGATATTAAATGATAGCAACACGTATAGTAAGCTTAAGAAAACTAAAGCCAGTTGAGAATGTTTGAACCGCAGTGAAGTTTCCTTTAGAGCACATCTGTTCAACACAGCCTGTCATCAGCAGACATTATGAGCGTGAGAATGTGTGTGTCTGCCTCTGTGTTTTGATGCATGTGCGTGTGTGAGCTGTGTCCAATTGCCTGAATTGCCTCCAATTGCCTCCAATTCATCTGCTGACTATTTGGCCTCTTTTGAGCTCTTTTAGCTGCTCTGAAATCTCCCACAGTGACTGCTAAATGTCAGATCTCTTTTGTAGCTGACAAATCCTCTTAATTGGAAACTGAACTGCAGTAATGTAGCTCAACAGTGCAGCTGCTTTTGTAATGCTGTTTTATTTATTTTAAATGTCACTTCTTCTCATGTGGTGTTATGTGCCATTTTGCACACCAATGGTTGATCTGGTGTGACAAGCAAACATCAAGCACAGTCTTTTCTTAGTAGCATTAATTATTGTGGTGTACTCTATTCTTGTGTAATACATATTTCTGAATAGGGAAAACTAAAGCCTAGCAGAGGATGTCGCACTTAGTCAAAACGATGTGCTTTAAATGATGATGAGAATTAGGGGTGATCTACTTTTAATTTCATTTAGACTGTATTTGGTTTGAAGCTTTGGCTGGTTTCACTGCCAGATGCCGTCTCTCTCAAACAGATCTGACAGTAGTAAACCCCGACTTACCGCGGGAATTCTGACTCTTTGTAGATAATTTTACTCATTTAAATATGTCATGTTGGGATTTCAATATTAGTGTTCCTCTTGATGAAATTAAAGCTTACAGAGAGCTATATTTGTGGAGTAGTTTGGGTGATCGACAGGTGACACTTAGACACAGATTGTTGTTGAGTTGTTGCCAGTTGACTTTAGACTTTTTCAGTTGATTGTGATTATTTCACATGACTTATGCTAAATGGTATTACAGTACAAACATAATGAGCTCGTAGTTGTTATTTCACAGATGTTTTGTCCGATAGATATATAACAGCTGCACAGTTTTTCAATTGGAACCTGGTTTAACCGAAACAATAAGTTCCTTATTTGATTAGTCAAGTGACTGGAAATAAATCAGCAACAATTTTTTTTTAATGAGAATAATTTTCGGCAAAATACGTTTAATTATCTTGTAAAAATCCTCCCAAGAAATCGCCTCCTTCTCCCTCATTAAAAACTCCCGAATCTGCATAGTCCCCGCCCACTATGCACATTTCCAACCGGCCCCTCCGTCACGAAACAAAACACGTCTCTGACATCATTTAGTGTCAGCTTGTTGAAATGTAGTAATTAGTAGCAGTAACGTTAACCTTAGTAGCCACTAGTGAGTTTGCAAAAATTACGATGACTGTTACAGCTGGCTCACGCATCGCCAAAGTGGTTGCCATAGGTTGCACATAATGATATGCATAGCATCACCCCGTCCATTAACGGGATTGGCTCGTTAGGCGTCTCTGAAAACGCATGTCTTGTAGCACATGAGAAACACCACAGATTAAACACTTGATTTTCACTAGAGCGGGTCTTTAAGGACTCATTGATTAACTGAGAAAATATTTGTTAGATGATTGAAAATATGACTTTTTTGGGAGTTGAGCGTGATTTCAGTTTCTTTTTCTTAAATTTTACTCCTCATTGTCTTCCATCCATCCACCCTTTTAGGTCAAGCAGCTGGAGTGCGATGCTGCGTCAGCAGACGAGAGGAACAACGCCCACCACCACCACACTCTGGACACGCTGGACGCCCTGGACGGCCTGGACACCCAGGACATCTACAGCACCCTGGACACAGTGCGCCTCACCTGCCCGCCTGATTACACTCTCACCCTGCGCCGCTCACCTGACGACGTCCCCCTCATGACCTCTCTGACCCCGGGATCACTGCCTGTGACCCCTGGGTCGCACCCTGTTACCCCGGCAACGCCGATGACCCCCATGACGCCTGGATCCGTTGTGGGGATGAGGATGGGGCATCCGCACCAGGGATACACACATCATAGCCCATATAGTAATACACATTTGCCACACACACACATCTCCACGCACACACACTCCACCACGCGTGTATAACCGCAGCAAGATACAGAGACATAATCACAACACACACACACATACACACATAGTAAAACACATACACACCACACACACATAAAACAAAGGACTTAAATACCTCTACTAATTACCCTGCAGGATTGTTACAGACGGAGAGAGAGAGAGACATTTTCAGTAACAGGATGAAGAGACAGACAGCTGTGTGTTGCATGTCGGGGAACTGAAGACAAACTGGATCCTGGGAGATGCAGTTCTATGCATCATTTGCTCATAACGTGGAACAAGACGAGCCGAGACATCCATCAAGTGTCTCGATTCCTGCTTTGGATATTAAACCTTCTGCTTTTTCTACACCTGAGGAGGAAGAGGAGGCGCGCTGTGGCGAAATAAAAAAGGGTCAGTTACGGATCAGTTTACATCTCCTACTGTCCCTGTGCTGCACAGTGAAGCAGTGCTGGGCCGGAGCAGAAGCAGACGCAGATGCAGAACTGAGCTAAGAAGTACCACACACAGACTGCTGATGTCAACTTGAACAACCTGTGAAATGTGAATGTAGCATTTTTTCCATTAAAAGATCAAAGGCCCTATCTGCCAAGGATCAAACTAAGCTGAGGAGAAAATAACAAAATTTCAGCACGAGAGGGATGTAAAAACAGACAGAGAGGAAGAAGGGGATCAAAACAAACAACAGTAGCTGAAGGAAAAGTTGGTCTGATGGTGGGAAAGAGATTAAGATTGAGGAGGGATTTATCAGATGTGAGGGCTAGGAAGACGAAGTGAGATGAAGTGATATGGAAAACACAGGAATGGAAAGTGTGCCAAGAGACGGAAATTAGCTTCAGAAGAAGAGAGGGCCTCTGAAGTGTTGTCAGACTGTCTGAAGAATCACTCTAACCAGCTATGTGTTCAACTCTTGTAAATAGAATGGAAAGATACAGATGATATATTATGATTTATAGCATTTACCTGCTCTTGCATTAAAACATGACTTATTTAACCACATTATTGCTTTCATTTCAGATATTTACTATATAATTGTATAGATGTCCTGAAGCAAGGCTGGTTGTCTTTCTATCTCACCCGCTGTAGTATGTACACAGTACCTTTATTTAAAGGCTATATTTGCTATGCACAGTCATTTCAATGATTCTTAACTATGTAAACATCAAGATACTTGTTTAGTAGTTAACTATAAGACATTTTCACACCATCCTGTCTATTTGTTTGACCATGGGATGATGAGCTAGTACTGTGTAGATAATGCAATAATGGTTTGATGATTGAGCACCAGCCAAAAACCATGACCTTTAACCCTTTCAACCTTCCCTGTTCTCCTTTCCCCCCTTGTCCCTTTAATTCTTCGTAAAGGCCTTTCCCTTAAATCCTTATAAACTAACTAATGTCATCACACAGGAAAAGGTGGTGATGATTCAGGTGCTCCCAAGTCACACCATGTTACAAAAATGTCAAGATTGTTTTTTTTTCCGTGTTTGTCTGACCTTTTATGTTTCACACCTTTCTGTGGGCCCCGTGACCTAACGCTCACTGAAACCTCGCCGCTCTAAAGGCATCTATCAAAATAAGTGGTGTTTTACACATAATCTCATTCCCTTTCTCTTTAACTAAGACGTTTGTCGATTTATTGTACACAAATTGGATTAATTTAGCCTGAGTCGATTTGAGAGGGAATAAGCTTTGTGTGGTATTTTACAGACTACTAACTGGAGGAATATGTTTTTAAATTCTCGCCATGATAAGCTTTAGAGGATGTGAAATTAATTATTCAAACTCGTTTTTCAGCTTACACTGAGGGCTTGACGGCGGTAGTTTTTACCGCTATGTGTCACCATAATAAGATTCCCAGCATTCATAAAATCTGTTTCAACCAATTCATGTGACAGAGCTGCCGTACTGTCATGGCTGCCACTAAAAATAGTCAAATTCTGTCTATCTGGCTGCTGTTACTATCTGGCAACCAAACAACCAACTCTCAAACCTAAGATTTGAAGCTGTCACTCAACCAAAGGCCGTATCCCTGTAATTGTAATTTCCTGTTTCACCCTCTATTCCCGCTCCCCTTTCTACCCGTACCTGTCCCCTCCACCCCTCTCCTACCCTCCCAGCCTCATCTGTGTGACTACATGCAGCTTTGTCACAGTGAGGCCTATTTAACCTCCTCTCATCCTAAGTAACTTCTTCATGAGAGATTTTAGTTTTAATGTCAACAGAATACATGAAAAATGAAAGCCGAAAAATTTGTGGATGGCAAGCAAAGAACTTTTACAAAATGATATAAAAACAACATTTAATGGATGTTTGATTGACTGAATATTTTTTTCATATGGGTTTATTGACTCAGCGGATGGCTGGATTGTGTCAAGCATAAAACATTTCTGCTGCATTTTTGAAAAATAAAAATATCAGTATTTTACAATTTATGAGCAATTTAAATGTCTTGTATGTCTCAATTCTGAATATTTATAGTTGTGTTGTTCCTTCATTTGTTTTAACTTGGACTTTGTTTTTTCCATTGGAAGATTTATTGTGATGTTCAAAGAAATAGTTTGACATTTTGGGAGATACATATTTGCTTTCTTGTAAAGAGATAGATGAGAGAGAACCTCCCTCATTCAGACAGATGATTATGAAGCTTTAGCTAGGAGACGGTTAGCTTAAATTAGCTTAAACACTATAGGCTAAGCAGGGGGAAAGTAGCAAGCCTGGCTCTCTAAAGCTAACAAGTGCTACCTCCCAGCTACTTAAGACCAAACCAATTATTATATTGTGTTTTATTTAGGCCTATACAGAAATAATCATGTGGTGATATATGAAGTCATGTGCTAAGCTATTTAGCAGCCAACATGAGGAAGTCACTGCATCTTTCTCAGAATTTAGCCTCAAAAGCTCGTCATTTTTAAGCCTTAGCTTTGTATATTTTGATAAAACATGTTTCTGAATATTTAGAGGTGCACTGGGGCAAACTACTTTATCTTTAAACACAGCAAGCTAACTGCTGTGCTAAGGTTTAGCTAATTGGCAGCTAGCTGAATTTGTACAGACATGATAGTTTTATCAATCTTCTCTTCAACTCTCAGCAAGAAACTTTTCTTTTAATTTTATAAAATAATTCCATATTGGTTATCTTTACCTTTCTCTTTAATGCATATGTTGTATAATTACTGAAGCCACTGCAGCAAAATCGGAAGACATTACTGTAAATCATCAGGGACCAGCAGCCCCTGCCAGCTGGCCAAGGAGACCCTGTGAGATGTGAATGAACCAAATTCATGGCTGACTTCCAGCACAGATTGATGTCTCCTACATTGTGTCCCCACTCTAATCCCATTAACTAGATATAACTGCAGTTAATTTGATTTATGGCAAGACAACACATTAGAAAGCAAGAGTTCAAGTCATGATGACCAGGTGTTTTTTTTTGTTTTCCGTCAACTGGTGCAGAGAGAGACGAGTGTCGGTGCGAAGGCCTGATAAATCACTTGTACATTGGCGGTTCAATTTGAGATTTTAAGGACTGCTGGCAACACGGTGGATTACTTTTTACTTAATCAGAACTCACTTGGAAACAGGAACACATTTTCCGACAGTTTAGTTGAACATCTTTTTGAACATCTTTTTCTTGAATGGTGGCAACTTGATTAAGGTTTTTTTAAAAGGATAAATTATGGAGGTGGAGAAGTCTCTCTGCTAAGTGCAGCCCAGAAATGATGTGTGCACTGAGACGTGTCCAGATGGTGAGGAGTGGAACACTTTCATAGATATCTTAACTATTCAAAAACTGAATGTGAAGCACCTGGAGGCTATTTCAAGGTATTGTTTGGCAGCGTGTGATGACTGCTAAATCTCAAGCATTTATTGCTAGTGTAGAGCGTTAGCTAATTTAATACCTGTTGAGATATAAAGTGCTTTTATCGAAAGCGTTTTTGTCCACAAGCTAATCTTCAGGGGAAAGTTCACTGTTCTTTATGTGAGATGCTGTTAACATGATCAGGGAGTCTATACTCTCTATTTTGTGACAAAGATTTAATAATCACAACTTGCCTGTCTGGTCGCGTACCCTACTTACCACCTAAAGGGGAAGAAATTACCTCAAAAGACAAAAGAGAAGGTATTTGCGACACCTTCTGAATTAGATGTTTTACTCGCTTGGTTTAACAAAGACTGAACATGGACATTGTTTCATCGACACAGAGAGTTAACCGCCATGTGGCTGTATGTTGGCACAGTGATGCCTTGATTTAAATGCTAATAAGCTTCCAAACATGCTGACAAGGACAATGCTAAAATGCTGATGTTTAACAGGCATGGTGTTTGCCATGTCTGCTGTTTGGTTTGTTATCAACGCTAGCATTAATTAGCATCAAAAACAGATTAAAGCTGAAGCAGATGAAATTGGCCGGCTGTTTACGTGTTAGCATGCTAATATAAATAAGCATCAAACAGGAAGTACAGATAAAGTCAATGGAATTGGCGGGCTGTTTAACGTGTTAGCATGCTAATATAAATAAATATCAAACAGGAAGTACAGATAAAGTCAATGGAATTGGCGGGCTGTTTAACGTGTTAGCATGCTAATATAAATAAATATCAAACAGGAAGTACTGCTGAAACAGATAAATTTGGCTGGCTGTTTAGCGCGTTAGCATTCTAACACTAATGAGCATCAAACAGGAAGTACAGCCAAGGTAGATGGAAGTGGCTGGCTGTTTAGTGTGTTAGCATGCTAACATAACTTAGCATCAAACAGGAAGTACAGCCAATGTAGATGGAAGTGGCTGGCTATTTAGTGTATTAGCATGCTAACATAACTCAGCATCAAACAGAAAGAGTGAACTGAAGCAGATGGGAATGGCATTTCCCATCGTGGCAGCTTTGTAGGTACTTGGTCATGCGACAAAGTATTGGATAAATTCAAATAATTGACATCATGATAGCACTTGAAATTTTTTTATAATTAATAAAATATTGTAATTGTTTCAGTACAGATACACTGCCAACATTGGTCACATGAAGAAGACACTTGAGGCCTCTGATTTGTGCGCATTATCTCTGCTTGGTTGCATCCTGTTGCTGAATAACCGTGACAATGTCAACTCCTCCTGCTGAATGAGTAGGGAGGGCGGGAGGAAGATAAAGCTTTAAAAAAAAAAAAAGTAGTTGAGCATGGAAATATTGAAAGAGGAGTAGAATTGGTGGATGCCTGATGAATGATAATGTGACACGGAGAGTGGGAGTGAATGAGATAATGTAAAGGAGAAGCAAATAAAGGACGCGTGGAAGGAGGAGAGGAGGGTGACAGATAAGGGGAACTCATTAAGGAATGGAACACAGCCTGCCTGGTTGTTTATTGGCTGGCAGGCTCATTGTGCTTAATCACTCCTGCCAAGTCACACACGCGAATGCATTCTTGAACACACACACTCTTGCATACCAATTCATACACACCCACTCAATGCATGTACACACAAAAACCAACACACACACTACTGCATGCCTCGTAGCAACTTGAGTCACTGAATCGTTTTCTCCGTGGCCTTCATCGCTCTCTTCCTCTCTCACTACTACACTATCCTCCTCTTATCTCCTCACAGTCCCCTCTCCTCCTCCTCCCTGCTTTCCTCCTGTTGTTCCTCTCACTATCACAATCTTTCTCCCAATTCCTTCACCCCCCCCTCCTCTCCTCCTCTCCTCCTCTCCTCCTCTCCTCTTGTCTGGATGGCTTCCCTCTTATCTAACAACCTTGAGATGATCTTCAAAGCGTCATTGCGGGGGCGTGCATGTGAGGTCACAGCGTCTCCGGTTCGCTCTTCTCCTCTTTTCTCATCTGCCTGCGCCTCTCTCCTTCCACTCCTCCTCTCCTTTCCTCTCGGCTGCACTTCACTATTCTCTTTTTTTGGGCTTCCTTCTTCCATCTAATCTGCCCTCCTCCTCCTTGTCCTCCTCCTTTCTCTCTGTCTCTTGCATCCTTTACTTTTTGTCATCTCACACTCCATTTCTCTCCTCCTCTCGTAACATCTATCTCCACCTCATCTGGCCTCATCTCTTCTTGTCTGAATTTTGCTTCATCTCTGCTACGTGCGTCCCCCTTCTCTTCCCAGTTTTCCTCTCTCTTTCTCTGTCTCCCCTTCCCCCCATCCTTCTCCTCCTCCTCCTCCTCCTCCCACTGCGGTCTCCCCCTCCTGTTTTTACCCAACTCATTTACTTCCCTACTCCCTCTTTTCATCCCTCCCTCTCCTCATCTAAGAATCTATGAGAAGAGGTGACACAAGGTTCCTTTGTCGTGCGTGTGTGTAAACGCCTGTTGTTGCACGTGTCTGGGTTTTTGAGTGTGGGTGTGTGGTTGCCGGGACGTTACACGCCTAAATGTCTTTAAAGCGGCCGAGAGCCCTGCAGTGTTTTCGCTCTCTAATTAATTAAGCGTGGGATGCTTCAGTCTGTTTATTGCTTGTCTGTCTCACTTTGCTTTTGGTGCGCTGACCATCTGTCTCACTCTCAGCCTTCCACTGTGGATGACTCTACCTGTTTCTCTATGCGCTGTCTCTCCCTTCTCTGTCTCCCCCCCCCCTTTCCCTTCCACCTGTCTCTCTCTTTGATTGTATGCTCCGTCAGACTCCTCTCTGTGGGAGAATTGCTACATAATTCAGTCCTCACTGATGCCCGCTGCTTTTCATGAAAGAGCGTAAACAACAGCAGTAACACAGGCGGTCCAGCTGAGGTCAGCATTGTTCCTGATAAATTAAGAGCAGGAAATGATGCCTTAGGGCATGATAGAGATGCTTAGAGAGATCTTAGGGCAGAACTTCACTTTTTAAAAAGCCTTAATGTGCTAATTTTGTTTATTTTAGTGCATGATAATTATGGGATCACAGAGGCGCTGGTGCATGGAGGATATGGGGAAATGATGTTTTTCATCCATGTGAATTGTTGCCTTAAAGAGCAGCTGGTTCACCCTACCAGAAGAATCACACCATTTAAACCATAGTTTGGTGCCTGTTCTTCTAAGTCTGTGTCATTTGTGTTGCTGCAGCTTGTAAAATATTAGAGAGAGAATTGTAGTGATAATAAATACTTCTACAAATAATGTTTATTTACAACAAACAATGATGGAACGTCAGAAGAATGTCGCCTCAAAATGTCCTTGTTTCATTTTTACAGACTCTCTGCACAGATTGAAAATACCTCTTCTGTCCCTTGCTATTCTTTCTTTTCCTAAGTAGGGTGGAGAGTGAGATAGACACATGAAACTGGAGCTTTTGTGCGTGCACATGTGTGTGTGTGTGTGTGCATGTGTGTTATCATTGGCCTGTGATATCGCTCAGACAGGAAGGAAGTTTGGCTTTTCAGCGTTGACTTTCTGCACTGCAAAAACTGTCTTGACTAACACACAGAGAGAGAGAGAGAGAGAGAGAGAGAGAGAGAGAGAGAGAGAGAGAGAAGGCCCAGTATCAGGGTGTGAACTGTTAGTGGGTCTGTGAAGATAAAATCTGACAGTCTCACACCCTTCAGACACTCTGGTTGATCCTTTTGCAGGCAGAAAAATAAAGTGATTTTATGTATTTTCAGACACTAAAGTTCCTCACAACTACATTTAACAACAATAATAATAATAATAATAATATTACAGGGCCACAAAGGGTGTTCCACATTAACAGTTAACAGATTATAAATAAAATAAATCTGAGCTCCATATGACCAACACAAATTAGACTCATGCAGACCACGCTATATAAAGCAGCACCATGAGCCATCATGTCTGCAAACCAGCCCCAAGTCCTTTTACAATGTGACCTCCTGTGTCACGCTGAAGCCACAGTTTGTCTGGCTGCTTGTGTTGTGTTTACTATCGCAGTGCATCTCCCTCTGGCTCTCATTTATTATTTTCCAGCATGTTCGCTGCATTAAAATGAGCCGAAATACCTGGTGTAGAGTGTCAATGCAGAATACATCCCATTGTTATTGTCCAAGTTATTTCTACCACCTTAGCCAATGGGATGTGAGAGCAACTCCATTCAAGCTTCCTGCATTTTTCCACCTTAAAAGCTGTATCATCCCCATCCTCTTAGTTACACTGGTGACCTGTCTTACGACACAGCACCCTCAGCTTGGACTAGGGCTGGTCTGGCTGCATTGGAAGGGGTCAGGGATGGGGACACTGGGCTGCTGAGCCTGAAGCTGCATCTGTTGTGCCTGGCACAAGCAGGGCAGGGACATCTTATTTAGTATGAACAGCTCACTAAAAGTTGTCCTGCATAGATCAAATGTTGGCAAGAGGAGGAGCAAAGACAAGCTTGAAGCTTGTTTGCATGGAAAGAAGACAAATGTCTGCATGCTGCAAATGTATGCACATTAACTCATTTATGTACGCAAATCGCAGTGGAGCATCCTGGATGCTTGAAGAGGCTGCACGGGGGTGCAGTGGTTAGTGCTGTTGCCTCACGGTTAGAAGGCTACTGGATCGAACCCCAGTTCTGATGCATTGGGCCTTTCTATGTGGAGTTTGCATGTTCTCCCCGTACATGTATGCGCGCCCTCCAGGTACTCCAGCTTTCTCCCTAAGTCCAAAGACATGCTCGTTAGGTTAAATGGTGACTCTAAATTGCCCGTAGGTGTGAATGTGAGCGTGAAAGGTTGTCTGTCTCTATATGTCAGCCCTGTGATTGACTGGTGATCAGTCCAGGCCCCGCCTCTCGCCCTATGACATCTGGGATAGGCTCCAGCCCCCCTGAACATGATAATGGCTAATCAATGGATGGATGCTTGAAGATTACATGATTTCTTTTTCTGCTGTTTTAAAGGACACAAAAGTTGCACAATGTTTTTTAAATTGTTTTTGTTGGTGAATGCATAATATGTAAATAATATTATTTAATTCAATATGGATGAAGCTAACAGGTTTACATTTTACTTTTTCCAATAAAACATATTAAATAATTCAGACCTGTAGCTCTGTCATACATGTAATACCTGGCTAGAATGGCCCCCTTCAGGAGCCCACTGTTCGCATTTCTAGCAATGCACCCAAGTCTCTGTTTGATGGCTGTTTGCAAATGGCTCCACACAAATAAGGCACAGGCACTCATCTTCATCTGATAAAGAGGCATCTGGAGTCTTTCTTTTTATACATTCCTTTACAGGGTTTAAGTTTTAGTTTTTTTCCCAATGTTTTTGTGCCCCCTTCACTGGTGTGTCAGTGAAAACAGCATCTTTTATGTATTTTTTTTACTTGGCTGGCAGACTTATGGCTTAATGTCCTCTGGGGTTTCAGGTGTTGCTGGCAAAGGTGAAGTGGCAATAATGGGCAAAACATGGTAAGATGGCCTGGGTCCGGAGATTCGAGACATAGGATGGGGCAAATTCTGTTTCTTTTCCCTGTGGAAAGGTGAAACTACTGTCACCTGAAAGCAGATCTGATCTAATCTTAAATGGGAAAGCAGCCAGATGATACCAAATTGCTGCAATCCAAAGAATGTCATAGATTGTAATTGTTGCCCCAGGGTTGTTCGTCATCCAAGATTATGTGCCTATAAATGGTTCTGCACAAAAGTTGCAGCCAATTCGAGCAGTGGGGTGGGAAGGAGAGCATACTGGCCATTTTATTTGCCAAATTTTGGCCCATCAATGAATAAATTAGAGCTATGGTTGTCCCCAAGAAGAAAGCATCCCATTCCTCCAAACACTTGGCATATTAAACAAAATAAGTAAATCCACAAAATGTGTTCCTTCATCCAGTGTTTTGCTCCTCCACCTGGAAGAGTTTTTCCTCCACAAGTGGTCCATTGTTGAGGAAGTGATCATTGAAGATCGCCCAAGGGAAGAAGAAATAGGGGGAAATATTGCTCTCTTTTCCTGACACCACATATGCTAAACTTACCGTACCCCCAATGGCCACCAATTGGTCCAGTTTCTGCACGATCCATATTCCAGATGTCCCGTTCCCAGTGAATGTCAGCCCAACACCTTCTCCAGATTGTCAGAGAAAGTCTTGAAATTCTCCCTGGCACTTGCTCTTGCAAGGGTACTTCAGAGAGAGAGCTTCGGGTACTGCTTAAAGGAGACTGTAAAGCACTCACTTCTGCCTTTTTAAGCCCAGGCTGGTGGAAACTTCATCTCTGGTGCCACAGCAAATCCATACACAAGCTTTCCCACCTCAGTGGGCGATGAACCAAAATAGATGTTAGCTAATCTTGTACGGTACTGCTCAAACTGCAGCTGGAGGTTTGGCCTCTAAAAACCTGCTGTTGGAAAGGCCCTGGTTTCTGTCTCACAGTATCAATCCAGAAAACGATATGATTGATTTATTGAAAGCTTTAGCTGCCTCACTGCTCTTAACATAACATCAGGTGGTGTTTTGCCATTTGGGTTTTGCCATCGCTTTTTCTTTTGTAATTCCTGACAATCGCTTACTCTACCTTTCCAGTCTTTTTTCCTGTCCTTCTTTAAAAACACTAACAAAATAAAAAAGTCTGACAACAGTTGAAAACAGACTTTCTGTGTTCTTGTGTGGTTCGTGAGAAAGTTGCCCGATGTAACTTACGGCCTAAATAACAGTAGAGAAGTTGACCCAAACTACCGTGTTGGCTAGCGTGCGCTACTTGCTAAAGTTAGCTTAAATCTGGACGTTAGCAAAAAAGACGTTTCTCTCCTCTCCCACGGACAAATGACATCTTACCCATGAAACAAGATGCCTCAGTCTCCTTCATCTTAAAACATGTTCTGCAAAAATTGCTTTCACTCCTAACCTTGTTCACGCAAACGTGCAGAACCGCTCCTTTTCACTCACTGGAGCTGCTTTTGTCGCCTAACAGCGTTAGCTCATTATCTACCCAGCATGTTGAGCTGCTGTAACCCTCACTATTCTCTGTGAGAGGACTTTCAAACAAACGCCTCTGCTTGTCCAGTCTGCTCATGTTCAGACAGATGAGACGAACAGAATCACTTAAACAGTTGGCCAGGTATTGTATCGTCTGAGTGCTGATTCACTCCACAGATGCGCAGCCACAGTCCACTGAGACTCATGTATTCCTAATTTTATCTCTCCTGCTCCAGACCTGCACACAGGCACCTACACTGTTGTGTATGGTATGTGCATTTAGCTGTGTGCACTAGGCCTGTGTGTGCTTGTGTGGGTTTTCTGGTTCAGTGTGTGTGTGTTATGTAAAGTAAACCCAGGTGTCTCTCTGAGCTGTGATGTAACTGGTTAGTTTGCTCACAGCTGGGAGGGATAGATAACTACCTGGATGTGTGTGTGTGTTAACCTGCGTGTGTATATTCTCTCTGCACTCTGGATGTGTTCTAAGATTAGCTGATCGTTGTTGGACAGGATTCCCATTTGACCTCGTAAAGTTTCTCAGGCAAACTGGACAAAAAGTGCTCAGCTGCTTTAACTTGAGGCCCCTGAATATACCTGACTGTTTGCTTTGCCTTATTGTCATTGTACAGCTGTACAATGAAATTAGGTGCTTCTCCTCAGTGGTTAATACAGTATAAAAGCAGCATTGCACATTGTCTTCATATAAATTAATCACAGCCTAATCTTCATTTTAGTTCTTTCATGGCATTTGGATAGAAACTGTTCAAAAACGTGGAGTTGCGGGACTTAATAGACTCATATCTCCTACCAGAGGGCAACAGAGTGAAGAGGTGGTTTCCAGGGTGCGATGAATCTTACATTCTGTTTATTGCCCAACACATGGAGTTTTGATGTCCTCAAGCGAATGTAGTTGTCACAAGTGGGACCCAGTTAGTGACGTGTTTCCCATCACCCAGCAGTGGTTGGTCTGTCAGAGAGGGTAGGCGTAGCAAAGCGGCTGCTTTTATGCTCTCTGCAAGTGTTGCGAGTAAACAGTAATCTACTATGGCTGAACAAACAAAGAAAAAAGCGATGACTACAGATACAACTTCAAAAATAAGTGAAAATCCAAAGAAAAAGAAACAAATTCGACGCTCAGATGAAGGCAGACAGTCTGAAAAGGAAAGCGACCGTCAGCGAGGAAAATCAAGAATTACAACCAGAGCCAACCGTGGACGTCACACACGCAACACTGTTTGGATATCTGGGAAGTGTGCTCCCGCAATTACCGTTTATCACCATAGGTGCCGCCAAAGACAACGAAAGTGAGATCTTCGCAATTACAACTTTAATGACTCTTGCTGCAGTACAGCTAGTATACCACACCAGGATGCCATAGGTGATAATGCAACAGGGTGGCTCTTCTCAAAGCCCACAGGAAGTAGAGACGCTGCTGTGCCTTCTTCACCAGAGATGTGTTTGCAGTTTAAGTGAGGTCCTGGGAGATGTGTGGGTCTAAAAACTTATATGAGGTCACTCTCTCTACTTTTTCTCCTCTGATGTGAAGAGAGGCAGGTTCCTCTTTTGCTCCTTTGTTTGGAGCTTAAAACAGGCCTCTTAAGGTTAATTAAGCAATTCTCAAGAATAGAATTTAACAATAAAGTGCTTCACGATAAAAAATAAAGTAACAGACATAAAACCAAGACTTAAAATGATTGGGTAGCTGTGTAGTAGAGACATGTGGACATGGTCAATCAACATCTTTCTCTAGCTAATTGGAGTACCTGGATATTAAGGGGTTCAATGTGTATAATCGCTTCCTTTTATCTTAGCTGAGGTACTTTTCCAAGCTCCCTACAAATTCAGTTAAATGCCTTTCTTGACCTCATGATGTTTCCAATTAAGGTCAAGCTTGTTAAAAATCCAAAAAGGACATAATTCACTTCAGACTAATAAGACACAGCCTGTGTTTCTCGAACACATTTTTCATTCTTGGCAGCTCCAAAAGCAGCATGCGCCTTTATCTGTGTCAGTAAGCTGTTCACTTCTCACAGTTTAACATCTTCTTCTTGGTGGCTGCAGGAAATGAGAAAAATGTTTCCCGGCTTCTGTTGCTGAGTGCAGCTTTGTCGGAGTAATTTTGTATTCCGCTCTTCAGTTTTGATGGTTATGCTGATATGACTTCCCACCAGTGCAGGAGCTCAGCACCGGAATATTAATAATGAGAACAAACAGGGTGAATCTGCACTTTTCCAATTAAGGAGGAGACGACAGTGCAGCTCTGCTTTGTGATTTTGGTATTTAAGACAAGACTTTTTTTGTGTGTAATTCTGCTTTATTTAAATCCTATTCATAACACACCCATGCATGCTCATCTGAGACTTTAAATGTGTGTTTTTTGGGGTGTAACAGTCAATTAGTATCCAACAGGACGGCTACTGTTTGGATGCGATCGAGCAACGCAAGAGGTTCATAGCAAGCTAAACAGAAGAGAAAGAGTCTGAAAGTTGCAGATAATGACTTTCTCAGTGTTTGCTCCACTGTGTGTGTGCGTGCGCGTGTGTTTCCAAGTAACTGTATCTTTACAGATGTCAGGGGTCTAACCCGGTTGTCCTCTCCTGCAGGGGTCAAACTCATATTCTCCGTCTTCTTTGATGTTCACGTCCTCTCAGTCTCCCCCCTCCTCCCCCTCCTCTCGTTACGTCTGACACAGCAGCACGCTGGGAGAATGGCAATTTTTCATCTCACCATCTCGCTCCCTGTGACTGTTTTGTTCCTCTGCCTCCATTCTCTCTGTCTGGCTTTTCTTTATTGCCTGCCCTCTCCCCTGCTCTCTTGACCAGACGGGTTTCACAGAACCAATATTTTTTAGCTTTGAATGTGCATCTGTCCTCGTCCAGGCAGGAATGTCGGCCTGCTCCTCTCTCTCTCCGCTCTGTCTCTGCCTGTCTGTCTGCCTCTGAGCACTGAATAGAGTCAATAGAGTTCTCGTATATCTGCTTCAACAAATCCACTTGTCTGTTTCTTCTAGAGGTCAGAGGTCATATCCACATCTGCCGATTGTTTAACAAATTCACAAATCATTTTTACACATCTCGTTTCATCCCTCTTCTTGCTCCTCTCTCTATCTCTGAGAAACCTCATGGACTCTCACTGCAGGTGTGTCGAGGCCGGCAGAGGCCAGGCCATGGGCGTCAAACAGGTGTGTGTCAGCAAGAAAGTGTGTTTGTAAAAGTGTAACTGTCAGAAGGGCATTCTGGGGGCGTGTTTTTCTGGAGGCTGTTTATGTTTTAGCTCTGACATTAGTGACTCTCAAAGTACCCCTCAAAGTACAAACTACCACCTTTGTTCCCAATAAACTCCTAACTATGCTGCTGTGTGTCCGTGCATGCTAGTCGGCTTGTGCAGCAGAAATACATGCGCTCATGTGGTTGTGTTTGCATGAGTTTGTCTATCAGCATGCGTTTCTTTTGGTTAAATGTGTGCGTGCTATCGCTGCAGCAGTGGAATAGCCATGAGTCTGGGAATGTTGCTCTTCTTGCAGCCAAAAAGCTTCATGTAACTGTTTTACCACTCGTACAAAAACAGTTGTCTCTTTCTGTGTGTAAAACTGCGTTCAGGCTTACGGGTGGTTTGATATCCGCTGGCTGGGGAAACGCTTAGACAAACAGCTCTCTCTGCAGGGAAACGTTTGTCTCTTACTGGAATCAATGGCCTGCTTAGAATAATCATCCTTCATCTGAGTTTCATCTTCAGCATTGCACAATTTTAGGCTGCAATGTGCTCTGTCAGGAAAAATATAGTTGCAATATTTTAGAGCGAAGAGAGAAAAATAGCTTTTAGAGACAAACACATACATTAAAATAGATCCCAATGATAACACTCTGCATCATGGTGTGCATCTCTGCAGACAGGCTTCTCCTCCTCCTCCATAAAGTGTCATCAGTGAAACAGAAATGAATTTTAAAAAGGATCAATATCAAAGAGCAAGCGTCTTAGAATTATGCCTGTAAACAATACAGCAACAGTTTAAAGTCATTAGAAATAGATAAGATGCTTCTTTTTACATCAAATCTCATCAGAATATCCAGAGACTTTTTTCTGTGGCACCAAAGAACCAGTTTTTACTTTTATTCTTAAGGTAACTTTCTGACTTCTGATTTATGGAATCCCTGTGACCGTAACCTTGGCCTGCTTTATTATACCTCAGCTTTTCTCCAGATGGCTTCCTCCATCAACCAGTCCATCACGAACCCAGCATGCCTGTAATTCAGAGGGAATAACCATTGTAGCATTAGCATTTGGACAGCAGTAGTTCACCCTGGAGAGACAAGTAAATGATGTAAGGATGAATAGTTACGATAATGATGATGTGGTGATGAGTTTGTGTTTGGCGCTTAGGCTCCACATATGGTGATCAAAGGGTGTCTGCCCTGAGCAGCAGCAAGTATATATCCCCTCTGAAGTTAAGACACTGGTGATGAAGCTGAAGATGATGTGACGGCCTGCGTGGTTTAGATATAGATACTAATGTGCGTCATCTTTGAGGTGCCAGGACAGCTGATTGACATGTCCTCCAAGATCTGGAGCACCTGGGCCCATTGCTCCACAGGATAAAAAAGCCCAGCTTCCTGCCTGACATCTCTCTCTCTCTACCTGATCAGCGTCTGCACCTCTTTTGTGTTCGCTCAAAACACAATCTCTTGTGAGAGGCACACACCATCATTGTTATTGTCTATTTACTTTGTAATAAATAACTTATTTTTTTTGGCAGTCCATGTCCGGTCCCAACTTTGTCATGACTTGTGGGCCTGGTTATGACAATGAAATCTGGGCAGTGTTGGGGCATGAATGAATCTCTCAATTGGAAGGTTGGCGGTTCGATCCCTGACTGCCACAGTCTACATGTTGAAGTGTCCTTGGTGTCAGCAAGACATTCAAATTGCTCCATTGCCATCGGTGTAGGAATCTGCATTGATCTTGATTGGAGATTGGCATGGTAGTCTTTGCCATCGGTGTGTAAAATAATGAATGTGACAGAAGTGTAAAAGCTCTTTGAGTGGTCTGAAGAGTTAAAAAATCACTCTGTAAATCCATTTAAATGGAGGCAGAGAAAAACCATGTTCAAAAAGATAGCAACAAATAATAGGCCAACAATGACTGTGTTGCAGTACCATTGGACGGATGTGACCAGTGTGCGCACAGTATGGTTTGAGATATGAACAATAGAACTAACATGCAAAATATAGTCATGAACTTTCACTAGAGCTTCATTATGCAAGTATTAAGAGGGGAGGGGTGATGTGACCATGGGGGGTTGCTGTGTTACCCTATTGCGAGCATGATTAGTGTCGGCTGAATGTGCTAGAGGGTCTCGGTTGATGTTGACCTGGGGTTTGCAGGTCTTTGATATCGAGATTAACTCAAACAAAACAGTAACAAAAAACAAAAAAGTCAGAGCAGGGAGGAGGTTGGGGTGAATGAGTGAGTCACACACAGGACTTTTACCAAAGTCATTGGTCCTGTGGAAAGGTACGCATGAATCTCAACATTGACTTATTATAATCTCACAAACCATGATCTCTTACCAAGCCTCATGTGGAAATGCGTGTGAGATGACCTTTGGTTACAAAGTAACAGTGGCCTCCTGAGTGTAAGAGAAAGAGCAGAAATGTGCAGATCTAGGGTTACAATCGTGGGTCCTCTTCTGTGGAGTCCACCCTGTTGGAAAGATATCTTTGTACAGTGGCCCAGAATGGACAAAACAAACACTGGCTCCAGATAGAGCCTTTTGCAAGTTACATTTTTTCCTTTTGTGTGCTTGGAATGGGACAGTGATCAAACCACGCATGCAACTCATAATATCAAATCACAACATATGAAACAAAATGAAAGTGAAAGAATGAAGATGCTTTTGGCTGTCTCTTCGGGTAACATGACCCTTGCATTACAGGTCGTAGCCGTCTACTGAGAGTCACATATTGGCATTCACTGACTCTGACTGAGAACTTCACTGGTGTGATATTTACCTTCGAAAGCACCAAACCAGCAAACTGTGCTCGGTGCATCAAATAGAAAAAAGATTCCTCAGACTAAGATGTTTATTCTGCTCATGAAATATGAACTGTGTTTGTTCGAGGCTCTTCCTAAGGTGTTGTGGACTCGCTCCATGTCAGTATATAGCTGTTAAAGGTCAAAGGTCAGGTGTACGGAGGGAAAGGCTGACTTTTGAAGTGAAGACTTCTTGTCTGTCTGTCTTTTCATCCTGTCTGGCTCCCTGACCTTTCATCAATCAATCCGACCACCGTCCACTTGACTGAACCTCTTTCTGTTTCTTTCTGCAGTGTGTGCGACCATGGTGACGTTTGTGTTGACTCGCGCTCCACCTCGAGAGGTGAAGAGGCCTCAGAGAGGCTGAAGGATCCACTGATTCAATTTTCCATTTTCAGAACGGTTTCATATTTCACCGATATTTTGTCTAGAGCGTATCAGATGATTAAAAATAAATTGGCCAGTTTTCTCTGGCCCTGACTTCAGTGTGACGAGGAAGTGTGCGTTTGGATCAGATATTGGATTAGACAGTAGTCCCTCATGAGATGTTTTTTCTTTAATTATTTCCACACCACTTAATCTGCATGGAAACTTTAACCTCTTTCATATAATGGAAAAAAGCAGCGGAGAGGAAGCGCAAGAAGAGAAAGATTAATTAAATTTGGATTAGGCATCAGTTCATGGAAGCACTGGTGCATGTATGCGTGTTGGAGCGGGCTCGGCCGTTAATGTGAACCGGATATTTGGCTCCGACCCTCCCTGCGGCTCAGGCGTCACTCCAGAACGACACGACATCCAACACACACACAAATCTGAGCTGAGATTTTTATTCAATAACACATGGCACAGGGTGTGTCCAAAAGTCTCCGGGTGAGACTCAGACGATGAAATTAAATCTTAATTTCCTTATTAATTTCTAAAATGTTAAATAAACATCCAAAAAGGAAACGATCATAACACGTAGTAAATCCTTTGTCATGCTACTTTATTGAAGAGATGAAAAGTAAAGACTTTCCCCTCTGGACTGCATGTGCTTGTTGTTTGTAGGCAAAACACACAACCAAACCGAACCAGGCTAAGCAGGGCCACACCAGACGAAAGCAAGCACACTGGATTAAGCCGCACAGTTGTGTTTGTGTGCGTGTTGGCATGTGTATATTTTATGTTCATAAAATGCAGAACGATAAGTACGACTCTCTTTGTAGACAAAAGTGTTTGCATATGTACATTCGCATGTGTTTACCCTGTCTTAATACCTGTTTGTGTGTGTGTGTGCAGCAGCAGGGACATGCTCCCTCTGCCTGAAAGTGTTTCCGTGTGTCAGTAATTATTATTCTGTAGGTGGTCACACAGAGGCCAGAGGGGATGTTTATAGTATTACCTGTACGGCTGTGTGTGTGTTTGCGTGAATGTGTGTGTTGGTAAGGGGGTCAGGTTCTGTTTGTTGAGGTTGTTTGTCTATATATCTGTGTGTTGGATTATAAAGTTGAGTTGTTCCGGCTGTGTGCTCAAATGTTTGTTGCCCGTGTGTGCGTTTGTGTACAACCTTATATAATGTGTGTGTGTGTGTGTGCGTGTGTGTGTTTCCTGGCCATGGAGCAGTCTATTGGTACCTGGGGATCAGTGATCAGTGTTATTGCTACCAGCAGCTCTGGACAAACAGCCGAACAGTGGACTCATTCATTCTGAACAAGAGCTGTGTACGTCAGTGAGGTGCGAGTTCACATACTAACACTCGCAGTTTTCTCGTGAATACTGATGCAGTAACGCTCTAAAGGCATGAATTTAACAAGGGGTGTGTATCTCTCCCTTTGAAGACGATCCAATATACATGGGTTGTAACGCGATTCGTGAGCGATATAAATTGATTTCAAACAGATATACTATTTTCACTTGATGGAACGTTGGAAAATAGCTCCTAAAACAAAGTAATAGATTCTTACTAATGGCACAAATTTGAGCCAAATAAACCACAAAACAAGATGGGAAAAACACTGTTGGGCAGAGCTCAGTTGGGCAGTTGTTGGGCAGTGCCTGCTAAGGTAGGAGAGCAATGAGCATGCATAAGTGTTCAAATATTAATAATGAAAACAAAAATAAAACAGCATTTCAAAGCATCCATTGTCATTGCTGCGGTTGTCACTAGGGATGCACGATATTATCGGCATGTTATCGGTATCAGCCGATATTGGCTTAAAAATGAAATATCGACTAACTAACTGCCGATATAATTAAACGATAAAATAATGGGCTGCTGCATACTTGATTAAATGCCCGACCTCGGCACAATGTCCCCGGCGCGAAGAAGACCTGCGCGTCTACCTGCAGCATGAGGGAGTTAGAAGCCAAAATGTCCGTGGTGTGGAAGTTTTTTAAAGTGTCCGAAATAGATAGCAAAACTGCTATTTGCAATGACTGCTCAGCTTCGGTGATGCGAGGAGGAGCCAAGGCAAAGTCTTTCAACACTACAAACTTGATTTACCATCTCAAGACCCGTCACCCCGACCGTTGTAACAAATGTGATAAGAGTATCACCATTATACTGTACGGTAATTCCAATACAGAAGAGAGTTGATGATCTCTGCTATTAGGTGTGCGGGAAAAAAATATCGGTATCGGTAATCGGCTAAATGAGTTGTAAAATATCGGCATATCGGATATCGGCAAAAAATCCAATACCGTGCATCCCTAGTTGTCACACATGGATTGGTTGCACACGACGCCCAGGCATTGGGAGTTATTGTTTAATTTGGTTCCTTAATTTGATTTACATTGCTGACACGCAGGTAGAAACAGGCAGGAATAGACTCAGGCCATTTCTACACGTACACAGGTTTTCCCTCCTGCGTTTAAATTAAAAAAAAAAACCCGTCCACACAAGCATGGTTATAAAAAAATCCACGTCCAAATGAAAACCCCAAAACACAGAAAAACAGAAACGTTGTCATGAGAATGCCACACCAACCAGCGGCGATATAATTAGTGCATCCCGACGCCTCTATTTCTCAATATAGTGGACATAGTATGTGTAAACCAGTACAAAGTTCTGTTAGCAAGGTTAGAGGCATCTTTGTTTATGTCATGTCTGTCATTTTGCAAGGAATGTCGCCTTTTGGGAGGCCTCTCAAAGGAGATAATGGCGCCTAACATCACAAGCCAAAAATGTTGCTTACCTGTCTACACGTCTCTGTGGAGTTTTTAAAAGTCTTCACCCTGTCTGGAGTTCTACAAAAGATCTGTTTGCAGTGACCTAAAACGGTGACGAAGTGCCCAAACACAGAGAAAAAGCTGCATTTTGAAAAATACCTGCGAGTAGACATGGCCTCAGTACAGATAATTATAGGCTAGAGCCTGGACTGGGCCTGGGGCTCTGGCTGGGTGAGCCGAACAGGGCGAGTGTGATACGATGAAGGCACTCACTAATGCAACAGTTCAAAGGAGGGCAATGATACCGTAAAGCAGCAGGCAGAAGCCGTGGTCCAGAACCAGGTGAGCACTCAGCTGAAGCCAACAATCCAGCAGGACGGAGATAGGAAGGTAAAGTCGGGCCCAGGCGCAGATTTGGGAAGCAAGCAGGTGTGAGTTCACAGGATGCACACAATGATGAGTGTGGCAACATGTCAGAGTCTCTGAGCCACAGGGAACCACAGGTAAGTTGACAGGAAAACTCTCACAGTTGTGTCATCTCAGGGAAACACCAAACAGCAGCACTCTAGAACGCTAAAGCGGAATTTGTGGTCAGGGACAGCAGGTCGAGGCGATTCCCGGGATTTTGACAAGGAAGGCAGGTCAGAGGCAAGCGGGGTCAGCAACAGGGAATCAGTCCAAAAACGAGTGCTGGAGAGTCGTGCATGAGGTGGCAAAGAACAATTTGCCAAAGAGAGTGGGCCCAGGTGAGCTGAGTTAACTAATGAGGTGGGCACGGCAGAGGTGAGGTGAGTGGAAAATTACTGATGCTGTGCTCCAGACAACTGGGAACTCGAGAACTTCCCAGTAGAAATTTCCAACTTCCGAACTGTGTAGTCGGGGTAGACTAATCTGCTCCGAGTTCACAAGTAGGAACTCCGACTTTGAATGGCTTCCATAGCAATTTTTCTAGTCAGAGGTCGGAAAAAAATTAGACTTTCAAGTTGTCTGGAATGCAGAATGAGACCCAGAGAGCAGAGCTGTGACATGCTCTTAGCCCACATAGGTTTCGCCCTGCCGTCTTACCAGGTGAGGGTTAATATTGGTCTTGCTGCCTTTGTACTTAATCACTTTTCAACAAAGCATACAAGTGGACAGACTTTCTGTTTTCTCCTTGCAAGCCTCCTAACACTAACATTACTCTTATAAAAGGTAAAAAGTCAGACTTGGACATTGGAGACGCTGAGCACAGTGTGCAGATTAATAGCAATTCTTTATTAAACTGATTTATAACTTTAGAGTCGGGCCATCAAATGGTTCGTATTACTTCCAAATACCGATGCAGTCGCATCTTTCACTTTAAATCTTTGCAGCCCTAATTTTAACAACAAATCATATTGCTGTCTTGACATGTTTTTCTCATCACAGTTCCAGCAGCAGACCTCGTGTCTATTTTAGGACTTTAACAGCACAGATCTGATCCGTCTTTGGCCATCCAAACAGACACAAAGTGGTTTCTTCCAGTTTAATATGCCAGGAGATAATCAGATCTGTGCTATAACTTGTTTTTGGCTTGATCCAGATTGAACACAAGTGCTTATTTTATCAGCAGATCTGTTCCTGGTGGCAAACGAAAGCTGGTCAGAGTGTCAGGCTGAGCGACTGATGTAAGTTACATAACCACAATCAAAGTCGAGTGCTTTACACATACTCTCCTTGGCGGTCGTCATAGCAACATGGATTTAGATGAGGGAGAAGCCCTTACATTTTCAATGATTTTACCATCCTGGGACCTCGTGTAAGTGTGTGTGTGTGTGTGTGTGTGTGTCAGCAGGATTGATGATCCCTTGGTTTTTTCATTCAGGCGGAGGGCAGCTTAAAATCACTCTGCAGCTGAAAATCTCACAGTTCACTTGTTGATGAATGTTTCATGTGTATTTAATGTTTATTTAATCAGCCAGAAGCTGTTAATATTTATTTATGTCTACCATTTGTCTTTTTCTTTTACTTCTCTCTGTTTAGTCTCCAAAAAGCTACATCCATCACATTTACTGTGGGTGTTCATTGTTCCCGTGAGGGTTTCTAATCTTTGTGAAAGTAATTGTTTTGCTGCTGAGGGCCAAAGTAAAGCAGGATTTCAAGAACGCTAAAGAAGCCCAACAATTTAAAGCGTGAAATTTCGAGCAGCAACGTTTTGGAAAACCTCTTGACGAACCTGTGAATCCGTAGCTTGTTTGTCACAGTGGACGCTCCATTAGTGAGATCCAGAACTGCTCCCGCCATGGGGAGTTTTCCGTCGTGTTTTTCAAAGGTCATTCTTTGAGAACAGATTGGAGGGAAGTGTGCTCTTTATCGTGGGGGCAGGAGACTGTGAGTCAGTGGACGCAGGGCTTTGATGATCTCATAAAACCAAGAGCAAAATCTGGTGAGGATTACTCAGATGTAGAAGGTTTAATTAATCTCTTTGGGTCACATCTCAAATTTGGCACAAACACACCGCTAATGCTAAGAGTCCAGAATCCACTTGCCACCTGTTGTGAACACTTACAAATAAGCTACAAAAAAATCAGAAGAAACGTTTTTTGTCATTCGTAAGCTGGTGCTAGTCCATGCACAACTTCTAAAAGTATAAGGAGTATTTGGTCTTGTCCAAACATGTTAGCGTTAGCATCATACTTGCTCATGATCAGAAAACGTTAATAAAATGTGCCGCGGTCCAGCAATGAATCCTCTTTCCTGTAGCTGCCTAGCATTAAGCCTAATGGCGATATCTTACTCATATGGGAGGTAAATATGAAGCTACACCCAACCGCCGGTTAGCTTAACTTAGCACAAAGATTGTAAGCAGGAGGGAGAAGCTAAGCTAGCAAACGTCGTGCTCTAGTCTCATACTTACTGTACAGACATGAGTGACGTATCAATCTTTTCATCCAGTTCTGGGCAAGGAAGCCAAAAGGCATGTGTCCCATTATATCAAACTATTCTTTCAAATCCTCTGGTAGTTTTTTAAATTCTGTAGCATGTTTTTATGTTTATCACCAAGCTAGCCATGATGTTTACCTTGTTATTCAGCTGGGTGTTGTCATCAGTCTTTTCTCTTCAGCTCTCTTCTGAAAGCCACTTTTCAAGCCAATGCCAAGTTTTCGATGAATCAGCAAATCAATTCCGTGCTGCACTGTGGTGAGTCGATCTCTATAGCCGCTTGTGTCCTCTATAGCATGGTCAATAGTGATAGCATTGCTCAGACCCAATTTGCATACTTAATGTGCGACACTCTCTTTGAAGGTAATTTGAGAAACAAACGTAGAAATTTATACTACACGACTCCTGTAAATGAGGAGGATAGAAAAGTAGAAATTCAGATCATTTCTGAATGAGAAGGAGCTCGAATAAGATGACAAACTAACATGAATACAGTTTCCTCAAGCATTAAGGGATTTAGTTTGTATACTGAGGGATCAGACTCGACTTTGCTGTCAATGTTCTAGTCAACAAAACATTATGTATAGCATGCTGACAAGTTCACTGTATAAAAAGATTGACGACATGACAGCTCCCTAAAAGTGAAGCCAAAACATTTGGAGTGCCCCCTGCTGACTGGCTGCAGTACAGGTCATAAAGCCTGCCTCCTCCATGTTAACAGATGGGACATGAGTCAAACTATAAAATCAAAATACACGCCATATAAAGTTTCAGTCTTTATAGTTAGTTCTTATCATGCTGATTTACATCCAAGTGTTCATTTTTCTGACAATTTTAGTTTTAACTTGATGCTGTAAAAAGGGGCAGACACCATGATTGACAGCTCTGTTGACAAATCCGGCTCCTGCAGCCGATCTGTTCCCATTTAGCATTAGGATTGGCGAGAGGAGAAGTTACTAAAACAATCACTACAGTCATTGAAGTTTACATATCTGTGAACATCTGCTTCAGACCAACACAAGAAGCTGCTCTTGTGTTAAATATGCCGACTCTTTCAGAGCGTAACCAATTTTTAAAAAGCTCTAAAATGTTTTTACAATATCATATTTGGCCTTCATTTTTATCAGGAACTGTGATTTTTTGTGGCTATGATGACTTTTTATGCATACACTCTGGTTGTTAATAAGTGATGAGTCCAGGGACCAAGAACAGTGTCCTGAGTCAACATTTTATTTCCTGCACTAAAAAATAATCACCAGCACGAGTCTGATCCAGATCCTGTATTCCGCCAAGAAAGCGACTTCTCTCTGTCTATTTACATGTTTGCGGCCAAGCTCGAGCTACCATCTATCCACCACATGAAGAGAAAGGGGATATGTGGGAAATCCTGCAGAATTTCCTGTTTGTGGCGTTTCCTTTGCACCACCGACACACGAGCAGCCCGGGCGTTTTATGAAGGCCTCTGTATACATTCAGTGGGAGCCTGATTCAGAGTGTGTCGGTCCCACATGTGCACACGCTCATTATCTATATGTGTGTTTGTGTACATGTGGATATATGAGCGCTCGTGCGTGTGTGTATTTTATGGAGGTTTCTGGGTTTACTCTGCCTTTCATTTAGTGTTTAGCTGTTTCTCTCCCATTGTAAAATCTATGCAGTAAGTGGATGCACATGTGAAACAAACTTTCTATAGGGAGAGAGAGAGAGAGGTAGACTCAGCACTGCCTGTGCAAAAACTCAATCAATCAGCTTAAAAAGGGAAAAAAAAGTATGTGAATCAATCTGTTACAAACAGGTAAACTTCAATGTTATTTAAAAAATACAAGACAAATCAAAGGCAGATAATCTGGGAGCTATAAGCAACCAGACAGGAAGGAAGACATTAACAGTTTGGTGGACATACACAAACCTGGCAACCATAGTTTTGCCAATAGCACAAGATGGAGACATGTGAGTCTGTACACAGACAACTAGGATGTTAACCAAATTGTAACTTAAATACAAATAATTTAACACAGTCTGAGACCAGAACAAATTTCCTTTGGTAATAATGGAATATTATAACCTAGGGAAAATCGACATAGAAATAAGAGTAGTGGATTATCAGATTATGTCACAGGCTGAGAGAAAATGGCTTAAACAACACATACATTTGTATTAAGCTCTTAATAGACCAGCTTTAAGGTGGCCCTGAGAGCTCAACACACAGCAACTTAAGAAAACATGCAAATAAACACAACACAAGCAAACTAAGAAAACATGTTCATCACTTTGACTACACATGCACAGCATTTAGAAAAGGTGCAGCAAATATAAAAACAATGCAAATACAAAATGCAAATACGAAAAATGCTGCAAATACAAAAACGCTGCAACTAGAAAAACATTGCAAAAACAAAAATGCTGTAAATGCTTAAACATTGCAAACAGAAAAACGCTGCAAAAACAAAAACGCTGCGAACGCTGAAAACTCAAATACATAGCCCAGATGATGAAGGAAATTGCAAACAGCTGGGACATGTTTGTTACTTCCACCGTTTGTGACTCTTTTCTGTTAGTCATCAGTGGTGTTGGAAAATGTGCAAAAATGTAAGTTTATGTTGGTTCATTTTAACATTGTGATCGCATAATTCAGACATTACTGTTAGCTATCTGCGGTTAACCTTGCATCAGCATTTTGCTTAATTGGCCTGCTAAGTCAAGTTATCTTATGGAATAACGTTTTTCTGTTTTTAGCGTTTTTGTATGTACGGTGCGTTTTCTAAATACTGTTGTCAGATTGATAATGTCTGAATTTGCTTGTGTTTTGTGTATTTGCATTTGTTTTCTCAAGTTGCTGTGTGTTGAGCTCTCAGTACCACCACACAGATCTATTCTTTTTGGGTTTTTTTTAAATGACTCTTTTCATCCACCGTTCACTATCAATATAACATCATTTAACTCTTACAGAATAATTCATCATCGTCATATAGCATATTACAGTCAGAGACGTACATTAAGGTATTAATAGGTCTTTCGAGGCTCGCCTCAAAACATACTTTTACATGTTAGCGTTTGAGTCCCCTCGTTCTGAATAGGTGGCTTGTTTTTCTGAATTATTTCTTTTCGTTGTTCGGTTTCATTTTTCTCTACAATCGCTTTAGATTTTTATGTATTTTTTCTTTTTTGCATTGCACAGCACTTTGGCCAGCTGCTGCTGTTTTAAAATGTTCTTCATAAATAAATATGACTTGACTGACAAATAGCAAGTGTTACACATTTAAATTAGACCTTGAATATATAATAAATCAATCTCAGTCAAATAAATAGCACAAAAAATACCAACAGACAAGTTGCTGGCGTCAGAGGTAGCTGCACAGTAGTAAATAGCTTTGACATGACTGTGTTGGCAGAGTAATATTAATATGCATCAGATAATAATGCTACATTTCATACCTGCCTGCATGATTGGACGTTAGAGATCACAGCTGCTGTGAATGAGCTGTGATTGTGAAGCATGAATGACACAGCTGATGCTAATTAGCTAACGAGAGCATGACCTCAGTACTCTGCCTGAACTAACACCATGCTTCATTCTATTATTCGTGACGTCATCTATGGTTCCAGTTATTATATATTATAGTGTACAGTGTGGTATAGTATAGTGTGCAAAGAATCTGCAGTCTCATGTTCTCAATTATTTATTGCAAACCTTGTAAAACATGATTTATATGACTAAAGAGGATACAGGAAAGGAAAACTGAGAAAAGATGTGACCTGGAAGTGACATTTTTTCCTTCTTAATTCTCGTCTCTTTCATTCTTAATCTCTTCATCTCTGCTATCCTTTATCTCCCCTCTTTTTTATGTTTCCTGTCTTTATTCTGACTAGACTGGAGGAGCAGTACATTGTCCTTTAAAAGAAAGAGCGGAGGAAGGATGAAAGAGAGAAGATGTTTCATTCCTTTAGGATTAGACTGCTTTATCTCACAGCAGACGCATGTGCACACTGCTCTGCACTCACACACACACACACACACACACACACACGCAGACACACACACACACACACACACACACACACACGCAGACACACACACACACACACACACACACACACACACACACACGCAGGCAGACGCACAGACAGACTTAGCCACTATGGATGTAGCCAGAAGTCATGAACAGAGCATCAGATGTGATGTGATTATTACAGGATAAGGATAATCCTGCGTGTGTGTGTGCGTGCATGCTTACCGGTCTGCATTTATTTTAGTGTGTGTGTGTGTGTGCTGGACCGTGTGTAAATGTCCATAAACCCTGCAGAAGATAGCACTAATCCCTCTAAAGAATTACATCGACCTTACTTTTCATCCTGCTTTTCAAGCCCCTCGTCCTTTCAGCTCTCTATCATGCTCCCTTTCTCCACTAAACCTCTTTCCGTGTCCTCTTCCAGTTCCTGGTCATTCTCTTGCACGTCGTCCAAATCCATTTCCCTCTCAACGGTTGGCTCTCTGTGGGCTCTGGCTGCGAAATCCCCTGTCATATTTGATGATTTCATATCATAACCAGGATGCCACAGAACAAAAGGAAGTGGCTGATGAAGTTCACACTCATCTGAACTGTCATTATCGATATTTATGCATTAACGTATCGTCTCTCTCTCCCTGGCTGTTGTGTGAAGCACCCTGCCTAGTTTAGCCCAAAGCAGTCATGTTTAACTTATATCAAATTGAATTTTAGTGTTTTTTCTACATCAGTGACTCTCTTTTGGCTCTCCAGCTGTGCATGCTCAGTTGTCCCTTGGGATGTTTGCAAAATAAATATCCTACACTCTCTTGCACTCACTTAAAACAGGATTTAAAGGCAACACTTTGTTTTCTCCCAAAGTCACAGGAATTGGGCCAAGTACACTGAATTTTGCTGGTTCCTGTTTAAGAAAACATGTATTTTAAGTTTGTTTGTTTCACAGAAAAATACAAAGAGGTAAAAAAAGTTGGGCATGGTCCAACCATCCATCCAGGGCCGGCCCTGGCCATTTTTGGGGGCTGAGGCGAGTTTAGAATTTGGTGCCCTCCACTGCAAATGGTAAAATATCATACTTCTGTCACACAATAATAATCTTTTTATTGTGCATGCCAGTGTGCTTATGCCACAGCCCGGCCCTGTATTCATCTATCCATCCATTAACTTTACCGCTTATCCTTATCAGAGTCACGTGGGGGGCTGGAGCGTAACCTAGCTGTCATTGGCTGAGAGGCCAGTCAATCACAAGGCTGAGACACAGAGACAGACAACCATTCATGCTCACATTCACACCTCAGGCAATTTTGAGAGTCACCAATTAACCTAATGCATGTCTTTAGCATGTCTTTGGACTGTGGTAGGAAGCCCGAGTACCGGGAGGGAACCCACGCATGCACGGGAGAACATGCAAACTCCACACAGAAACCACACTATGAATGCTCTAGCAGATCCAGAGGGGTGACCTTGTTAGAGGCGGGACTTACGCTAAAATCAACTATTTGGGCTGTGTTGCAACAGGCTGCTAGTAGCTTTCTTTGCATTTCAGTGTGGCACATTTCCTTTTGTTAGTACTTTAAATTGTTACTCAGGACACATGCTTTTGAGAATTAAGCTTTGAAGATGTATATGTTGCCACTCTGTTGTGTTACTTTTTAAAGTTAAAATAACAACAGCACATGAATATGACATATTTTAGATACTTTCATGTTCATGCCCCCCCCCCGCCCCAGTTGGGCCATCCCCGTGAATTTTTTTTTGATCAGCCTAAATCACCAAAGCAACCTTAATACGTGTAAAAACTCCATTTAAGAAAAAGTGCAGAATCATAGTTGAAAAAAATAAAAAGAGGCAAAAAAAAATATTTACATTCCCATGGTGCGACCAAGAGGACGTTCCAATATGTCAGTACTTTTGGTGTTGAGGCACCAAAAATGGTTTGGTTTCATATGTTTGTATGACAATTTGTACACGTCAAACCTCTATGTTTACTTTAAGGATCTGTTTGCTTCTTTATTTGGTTGGTAAGTCATACAGAGACTGTGCAGAGTGAATAATTGTGTGTGTGTTTGTGTGTGACATCGATCCTTTCACACCACAATGCTGAAACACTCCTCTCTTCACTCCAGCTGGTCAAAGATTACAGAGCATGGCCTCTACCAAAACACACACACACACACAGAAAGAGAGAGCCACTGTGCCCGCTGACATTTGAAACACACTCACTTCACACTCGGCCTTCGAATGCGGCTCGCAGAGTCAAACCTTTATTATTTAGCTTGCAGGAACGAGCTGAGGACAGAGAGGTGGAGACAATCAGTGATGATCAAAAGGTCCCGGCACTGCAGGCAGGATGTTTAAGTAAAGCCAATGAAAAATTAATTTTGCACAGTTGAACTGAGCAATGATTCAAAGTCGTGACTTCTTTAGATATGCTCTTTGTTATATTACTACTGTGAGATGTCTGACAAAACACTGTCAGGTAGAAAAATGAGGCCACTTAGGAGCAGCTGAGGGGCAGAATTTGAGAAAGACCTTGTCTGCATAAATATGGATGAATGTGGAAGGTCTTATGTGTTAAACAGATCTACACCAATTTCTTTCTCTGAAATGTTTGCCTCCCTTACTGTGGCATCTAAAAATACATAAAGCTTAAGGCACCGCAATGTATGGAGCAAAAAACAAGCTCCTAGAAAGAAGACTTCGGGCATGTTTATGCTCAAAAGTTTGTCCAACACGCAGAAAGAAAAAGCTTCTGGATGGCAATACTTAAAGGTAGGGCATAAAGCAGATGTAGTAGTGACATTTTTTTTACAAAGAGAAAGATGCATGCATGAAAAATGGAAAAGAGGGCTTGAAAGAGAAGTTTAAATTCTGCTGACCTTCTCACCTCCACGGATCTGTCCAATCATGGCATTAATTGGGTTTGAACATTGGATTGCTGTTTTGGGAAGTTAAAGAAATGTTTTCCCTGGCCGCTAAAGAGTCTGCCATCTTGTTTGAATTGGTGCGCAATGAATCTTGGGATACGTTGGGCTGCAAAGGATGCACCCGATGGATCCATTGTGGCCTGAGAGCCTTCGGAATGGGATAACCTTTGGTGCACCGCTGTGACGCAATCAGCCTTGAAAAACGTCCTTCAAGGGATGAAGCCCCTGAATTGGGAAACAGCTAGAGAGAAGGACAACCTTTCATGCTCACATTCACACCTACGGGCAATTTTAGCGTTACCAATGAACGTAACAAGCATGTCTTTGGACTGTGGTAGGAAGCCGGAGTACCTGGAGGGAACCCAAGCATGCATGGGGAGAACATGTAAACGCCGCATAGAAAGGCCTCCGCTGTAAAACCGGGATTTGAACCATGAACCTTCTTGCTGTGAGGCGACAGTGCTTACCACTTATCTATCATGCTAACATGTTTATCCTGTGGGGAACATGCGTGCTTACATACTTTACTGGCACTCAATCTAACAGTTACTTACCACAACCTTAACGTCCTGGTAGCGCTATAGGAAAAGTCAAGGGGATCTTTAACGACATTAGGGTTTGTCCTCTGGAGACTTTGAGTACTTGTACAAATTGTTTACCTCCCCAACACAGATAACATTGTCAATAAATGCCACAGATAAATGTCTTTCCATCTTATATCTTCATATTCAGTATCACCTTTTTTGTCCATGCTACAATTTCAGAGCAATGTATCCACAGTAAAAATAAATTGTTCGTGTTCACAACCACCAACACCCCAAGTGTGCTAAATCACTGCCTAAAGCCAAACCAGCAGCACTTCAAAATGTCCCCTCTTCTTTATTTATGAAGTTTCATGCCGGCACTGGGCTCGGGGAGTTGTTTTTATATGAGCATGATTGCTTTTCATGTCGTAGGTGTCATTGCCTCGTCATGTTATGTTTGTAGGCTCATTCTACAAAAGTGCCCTTTCTCTTGTTGCTGAGTTGTTAGTATAATTAAACGTGTTAATAAGGCAGCCTTCCTGTGTTGTTTGCCTGTTGATAAGCTAAGCTATAGGTTAACAGCTTTTACTGGGGTTTTACCGCTGTGTTTAGGTGTGTGTGTGTGGATTTGTATGTATGTCTGGAGCCAAGGAAAGGTTCCCCGAGGCGTCAGACTCCTCATTAACCTTCTCTTCATCTTTTCCTCTCTCTGCCCAATCCAACATTCCTCAGACGCTCCTCTTCTCCGTACGCCCGGCATCACATCAAAGAATATTCTAGTTCACTCACTCTAATTTTGCCAATCCTTATTAGCACTCATATCACTCTTATTAGCACTCTTCCAGTTTTTAGGGTTTCGCAGCACGTATACACAATCAGCATTTACACCTACCTGTAGATGTATGAGCATAGACAGATTGATAGAAAAGGTGACCCCAATTGCTGGATTTAGATTAAAAAAAATATAACAAAATAAAATGCTTTACAACCCCAATCTTATCTCTTCTTTTTTAAAGGATTATATTACAAACTGTATGAGTCATTCAGGGTTAAAAATCATATTTTCTTTTTAGTGAACCCAGTTTAAAACCTTTTTTAAGGCCTGCCATTGTTATGATAAAGTGCCAAGTGCATCATACTCACTGTGTGGCAAATATATAAAATTTGCATCCAGATTAACCCTTTCATTTTACAGTGCAATTATTTAGTTGTATGGATTTTATCTCTTAGATGCGTGTTAAGTAAGAGATAATGTATAGTGAGCAGGTTGTTATACATGGCTGTGTTAAATACTTGATTCTGGTTGGTTAATTACGGCATTTTGAGGTCTGCTATTTCTCAATAACACGCCGTCGCTATGAAGATCAGACCGTTGCTAGGGATGCGGCTCTAATCACACAATCCGGAGGGTTGAAAGGATTACAGTTAGTCCTCCAGATTATGTGATTAGAGCTGCACCCTTAGCAACGGTCTGTTCTTCATAGCAATGGTCTGTTATCAAGAAATAGCAGCCCTCATAGACCCCGGAATGCCGTAATTAACCAATCAGAATCAAGTATTCAACGCAGCCGTGTAATAACATGGAATAGACTTGCTAGTACATAAATGTACCTCTTTCAAATGTATAGTGGACAGCAATGGCTTAAACAAATACAAATCAAGTGAAATTATTTCAATAATTAACCTGTGACTGCACTTAGCACTTCACATGAAATATTTCCGATGGAGGATATAAAATAAAGTGGACTTGTAAGTTCAGCCTGTGAGAAAAGCAGAGGAAACAAGTGTACAGAACACGTTTCTGATGTGTTTTCACTCTGTCAGTTTCCTTCTACAGAATGTCCCCTCAAGCAGAGACGAGTGCTGGCAATATCGCCACTGTTAGGACGAGAGAAGCCTTTACTGTCTTCTATCACTCTGTCTCTCTCTCTCTCTTTCCGTCTGTTCCTCACATGCTCCATTTATCTTCTCTTTCTATTCTCCTCTCCCTCTCTCTCTCTCTCACTGCTTCTCTCTCAGTCTCTCTCTTCCTGTCGCTGTCAGAGGGGAATGACGACCATCTGCAGCCCTCCTGCCCCCTGACATCTGGAGACGGGCTGAGACACAACGACAAGAACGCACGCACACACACAAACACACACTGTCTTAACTGCCGTGAAAGCTGTGCAGCAGAAAGGAGAAGAGACAAGGAATGAGGTACAGGGTGGAGTAGAAGGAAAGAAAGACAGCACAGGCGGACAGGCGAGGTCTAATGGAAGCATCTCATCATGCTGTCATCATTCAGAATACATATTTTTAACAGTATTATAATGAGGACATAATAGCCCTTACCTCAGGAGGATAACTTAACACTGTACATATTTCAAAAAGCAGAGTTTCAATATCTATATCTACATCTTCAATCTTCTCTCCTCATTAACTCATTGGCTTTAAAGAGGGGCACTGCAGTGAACAGAGTAATTAACATTGCTGCAAATGTGCCAAAAAGACATCTGTCCAGCAACTTCACAGATGTTACATTGTCACCCAAAAAGAGAATCTATAATTAAAATGGTAATTTTAATAAGATATGAGCAGGCAGAGCAGTAACAGAGGAGGTTTGACTCTTTCCATTTTAAGAATTGTCTGTCAGTTATACACGTTCTGGAGCCAAATTGCATGTCTCAGTCTCAAATGATGCCTGTCCTCGGCTTCTTGGATAGTTACAGTTGCATCCAGCGTTGTCGCTCAGACTCAGACTCCTAATAATTTTTTCAGTTTCGAGCAAAGACTGGCACGTATTCACCTGCATGCGCGTTCAGGCACTGTCTTGTTCAGCAACAGTTCTTGCCAGGATGCCCGAAGAGGCGCCACAAATCGTGCGTTTTGCTGTCAAAGATTTTACAGCGAATGCAAGCAAGAGCAGTGTTGAGCAACATGTTAGATATGTAAAAGAACCATCAAGGTGAAGACGGGGAAAACCTCAAACTTTAACAGACATCTGTCCAGGATACACCCAGAAAAGTAAGTGAGATGCTCAAGTTACCTGGATTGTTGATAACGTTACCGTTAGCTAGCTGCTAGCTAACTTGGACTTGGCCTCAGGTAACAGGGACTCGACCCGAACTTGGACTCAGTTAAGGGGGACTCAACACGGACTCTGACTTGAACACCGGGTACTGGAGACTCCACTTGGACTTGAGGTTTGATGAATAGACTACAACACTGGTTGCAACAATTTAAAAATGTGAAATGTTGGTCCTAAACTTTAAGGCGGAAAAAATGATTTAAAGCACAGTTTGCAAAGTCTCTGTTTTCAGGGATGATCTCATATTCAAAACCTTTTAAGCCACATATTCACATACCTTTCAGTGAATACTTCAAGAATACACCCACAGTTATTTCCATTTATCAGAGCTTTGTTGATCTTTCTATACTTTCACCTACAGACTACATGTATTATGTATCTCTGAGACAGCTGATATTTATGGATTACCAGTGTCTTACAAATACAGACTTAAATGGCTTTCTATATATTTGAGAAAAATAAATGTAATTTCATTTAATCAGTGACAATAAAATTACCAAGCCCATACCCACCCATGGCATATTCTACCATATGTGAACTCCCTTACCACCAACCAAATAACCACCAGAAGGCCTACAATCCCCTTCAGGTCTTTATCTTCAAAAATGGACTACTGCACTTACTGAGTTTTCAGCCACTTGGGCGCAGTGGAAACAAGCCAGTGACACTACACTGACTTATGTTTAATCACCTTTTAATAGTAGCTTCTTTAAACATCCTGCAGATACAGAGCAATGCTGGTAATCATTTGCACATGTGGTTTTCCGCCGTCGTGTGGTTGTCAGCCTAATATTCACGCTACTTTTAGCTCTGTTTTTGGTCTCCTCCAACTGTTGTAGGTAATATATCAAACTCTATGATTGCTAACTCTTCCGTCCTTTGGTTCTAAGTACTAAACCATTTATTAAAACAGCTTTGATGCCCCATAATTGGGTCCTTACTTATAAGCAAAAAGGTCAGTAGAGGTCAGGAAAGGTATGTCTACATAAACCCCATATCCCCAAACAGTACTTTAATAGTGTGACTCATGTGTCACAGGTCAACTTTGTTTGCAAAGTCAGTAACTTTCTCACAGGGTGAGTAACTTTTCTGCTTCTAAATTAGCCCAAGTGCAAATCCTGCCAGCATGATAGATGACCAACTTATGGTCTGAACTAATTAGGAATACAAGCTCTTGAAGTTTATGAAGGATAGTATTTCCACCACAGTGAGTTTAATCAGCTAGCTTTATCTCAGTCACACGTACAGCTAATTCAAAGGACAAGCTCTGGTAGGAGATGAAGGATCATATTTCTAACAGAACAGAATTAAGTTGGCTTCTTCAGCTCCCTAATGGCAATAACGCCTTCAGTGATTAAAACAAATGAATTGTTCGCAATTCCTCGGCGTGCACTTGTAGACTAAGTCAAATCACTTTTGCATTTATCCTCCGAGCTTTGTTCAATTCTGGCCGTCTGTATGAGAAACACAAGATTTTTAGATATGCTAATGCCTTGGCATTAGTGATAGCAAATTTGGACTGTTGGTCGATCAGTCTGCCCCACTGAAATATCCACACATTTCCAAAACATCATATGGATTCACCGTGCCCAGAGGATGAATTGGACTAACTTCAGAGTTTTAAATGGACTCTCTTAGTAACTATTTAACAGACTTAAATAAAGTTTGGCTCAGACATTCATGTCCTCCCAGGGTTAGGGTTAAACAAAAACTTTGAGGATCCCTTTACATTCAGTCTATTCAACGTTTAAAACTATATTTGTTATGAGTGGTTCAATATACAGCATGTATACTTTGCTTTGTAACCTTTTCATATAAGCTCGCATGCTAACACGCTTAACTAAGATGGCTAGTATAATGATATTATACTCAGCTACCTCTATCATCATGCTACCGTTGTCCTTGTCAGCATGTGGCCATTGTAGCAATAGCAATTAGCTCTAAGCATGGATGTGCCTCAGTACTGCCTATAGTAATATTTGCCTATTATTCCTATAGGACTAGAAGAGCAGAGCTGTCAGCCTTGCCTTGTTCTGCCTTCATTTTTGAATCAACAATGCACATCATGTTAGAAGAGAAAGGCAGCAGTCTTTACTGTGAAAACAACTGTCCAGTCAGAGATGCAAGTACTGATTGCAAGTGCAGCTTACTTGCAGAAACTGAGAGGTCAGAGACTCTTGACTACATTGTTCCTGCACTTCTACACTTAAACGCAGCATCGTTATAAAAAATATGAATGAACTGACAACTTGAAACACTTTTTTGCTTTGATCCTAGTTTAATCCTGCTTGTGCTGGCTCCAACATGTGTAAAAATGATTACAAGCATTATTATCTTAATCCAGCAAGTTCTGATTTACATGCCTGCAGTGTTTAATCTGCTACTACAATATTGTGCACCGCATGATGCAGGTGGTCAGCTGGATCATAATCTAAAGATAAGGAAGAATTAAGACCAAACCACCGAGCAAAATACATGTTGTTACACAGCGTGGCATCTCATTTAACTCTTTACAAGTGCAGCATAAACACTGAGTGCAGTGACTGCAATGCGAGCCATGTGTTACGCAATAAACCTCGTTAGGACTGTGTGACACTCAGAAATTAGTTTAATTAGCATTTCCAATGCATTTCTGAGCAAGACTAGCCATTACATAAGAGGGTCCAGATTCTTGTGTGAAGGTTCAATGCGAAAGTCAAAGTGCTCCACTGAGATAATTACACATTCTCTCTGTCTGACCTGCGGGCCAGCAAATGTGTCTGCTCTGGTGCCTTTGTGAATGTTCCCAAGCACCGATGTGACTCTGAATCCATTTCTAGGTATATGTGTAAGAAGTAAAGATTAAAAAAAACGTGCGTCCCAACAGAAAAAGCCTCGCAGTGTGTGTCTGAGTGCTCGAGCAGCTCCTCGCTGTTTGTTCTGTGAATTGGTGGCAGGACCAATCATTTTCATGAAACCCTTTGTGACACTTAGAAACACGCCTAACACAACACTCCTGTTATTTTCCTTCAGTCCTACACAGTATAATACCCCTGAAGTGTTCGACTAATCTAATACTCTGTTATTATCTTATGTTTCCTCCTTTCCATTCCAGCTGTCTCAGTCTGTCACAAACACGACGTGACAGCTTGGAGACACTGTGCTCATATATAACCTAGCTGAGCCCATCCAAAGCCTTTCTCTGGGCGAGTCGGCTGCCTGCCACTTTTAGCACTCTTAGGTAAACCAGCTAAATGACTGTGGCAAGCTGTGAAATGCCATTTCTTTCCTACTTAAGATTGGTGTTTGCCACTTAGATTTAAAACGGTTGGTGGTTCAAGGCAGAATCCATTTCTTTGAACAAGCTACGGCCGACATGATGACTTTAAATTTGGACCTTTTTGGAGGGCCCAAACTTAAGACATTTGTCACATATGACAATCTCTTCTGCGTCCTATATTTTTAGTATAACATTAATAACACATTCTTGCAAGTTTAAGGCTAGAATTTAGAGTCTGGGTAGTATCTACTCAGGAAGACCGGCCTCATACGAGATAACCTGGCTTACCGTAATAGCAATGTCAGCAAATGGGCACCCTGGAGGTTATATTCAGCACTGAACAATCTAGTGTCTGCACTCGAGAGATTGTAGCACAGTAAACAGTGTTTTCCTGGAGCAGCAATAAAGTATTTCTGCCATTTTAATAATAAAAATTAGCCATCTTGTTTTTTAAAGAGGAAAAATAATTCCTTGTTGGGCAGTGCAAAAAACAAAACTACACAAATTTGCACTGATTAAATAAGAGAGCCAGATTAGGCACAAACAGCACCAACTATATATATATAAGTATATATATATATATAAGTAAAAAGTGAAGTGTAGGTTTTGAACGTCAACGTTCAAGCCAAAAATATAGTTCAAAGACTCTTGGATCTCCAGTTTAGCCCCAGGCTCTAAGTACTACACTTCTATAGGAAACAAGACCTGAGGGAAGAAAACCTCTAAAATACAGCCTCGAGTGTTTGAGCTAGTTAGTGCGACAGCTTACTCACACCTCCATGTGAATGGATTTTATGGACCTGAACGCTAAACTGCACCAATTGCAGTAATTGACTGTCTAAATAGCTTCAGCTGAGATACTGAGATAGGATCTCTGCAAAGTATAAGATCATTAAAAGGCTGAATTTAGCCTGACTGCATTTGAAAGTGGGGTTCCTGAACTGTTTTAAGGCAAACTGGGGAAATTTGTAGCTTCACCCAGGGATCCAGATTCAATAAAAAGTACTGCTGAGCTCGTCTGTGAGGGGCAACAGAGAAAAAGGGAGAAACCTCTGAGCATTTTTGTGTCTCTTATGAAGAAAACCTTGTGTCTGCAGTGGTTTCCTGGACTGTGGGGTTTGACTGGGGCCTCCGATGACCCAAAGTTACAACCTGAGTTGACCCACGGTTCTTTCAGGACACTTTGGGAAATGCACATATTTGCTTTTTTTGCCGAGAGTTGGGTAAGAAAATAGATATCAATGTCATGCTTTTCTTTTCAATTTGAAGCTTTAGCTATAGCTGCCTGTTAGCTTAGCTTAGCACAAAGACTTGAAACAATACACACGTTAATCTAACATGAACTGGTTCTGTTGGAAAAACAGACAAAAATCGGCTCTGTCTGCATGGAAACATAAAAATATTGTATGGAATTAAATCATCTTTCATACGGGGGCCCTGAGTCATTCATGGGTCTAATTAGAGCAAGTTAGCACACTGTTAAGTTATTTATATAGTTTGGGTCTGTCACACAGTGTAATGAAATCATATGTAATCTCGCTAATGATGTGCCATCGCAGAAATGGTTGTGGATAAAGAAGAGCAGCGCAACAAGCGAGAGCAAGGAGGGGAAAGAGTGTGACAGAGTGAAGACAAGGAATGTCCCACCTGAGCTTTTGTTATTGGCATTTTCTATGTAACACTTTGTGAGTGTGTTGGTGTTTCATGCTGATTTACAGCCCTCATTATGAGGCGCATATGTAAAGGTCCACAGGCCTCCAGACGTCATGCCTCCAGGATCACCTCACCCCCACCTCCACTGACCACACTCCATACTGATTGACTTCTTCAACCCTTGTCGACCCCCTCTACCCACTTCTGTCTCTGCTCCCATGAGCTCCCTCCTTCACTCTAACCAGGCCTGAATTCATAAATCTATCTCTCTATCGTTGCATCATGCAACCTTATTGACCCCCAATGTCTATATGTCTCTTTCTTGACACCCTCTTTCCCCCGCTGTCTCTCTCCTCCTCTTTATTCTACCTGAAGTCAGAGCTTATGTAAAAGGACACAAAGACCCCACAAGCACAGAGACTGCTACATGGTAAAATGGACTGTATGGTCCCTTGTAGACTTCTGATCACCCAGGGGGCATGTCAGCATTAACCCTTAAACTTACACATTTATACACCTCACATTGCTATGCAGGGCAACCTTATCAGCTAATACGGACAATCATACACTGAAGGTAATGCCCCAATTTGGGGTTTGGTATCTTGCCCATGGATTCTCCAGCTTGCAGATTGCAGGAGCGGGGTAACGGACCGCTGATCTTCCAATCAAAAGACAATCTGATCCACTTTAAGCCAAAGTGCCAAGAGTTTTTTGGGCTTTCAAAGGACATATTTCAAGGCGCCACAGTGGCGCATTGAGGCAGTCCCGTATGCGACGTGAGTTATTATAGCTAGTTAGCCAGCTAGCTATCTGTTGCTAGGCGATGGGAGTGGCGCAAACAGGAAATCCTCCATTGACCAGACCGTCTCATTTCAGTTCGGCTTTAGTGGTCTGCGCATCCTTGGAAGGATGCAGCCCCTGAATTGAGACACAGTTATAGCTGCATGCTATTTTAGCAGTCATGGGGCTAACTGACTAATCCTGCATGGTGCAATTCCCCTATCTATCATTTTTGGTAGGCCGGCGTCTAAAAGATGGACAGGGTATGAAAACCAAGTCTGAAATTAATTACACTTTCCCATGAGTAGTAGGGTTTTAAGGTTTTATAGTTTTGTTATGTTTTTAGCAAGTGGTGAGTTATTGAAATAAACTCAATTGAGTGGTATTTTCTCATCCACACAAAAGTACTGTGATGGATTTTTTTCTGTTTGGGTGGTCCCTGGGAAAATCCAACTCTTAACCCTTTTATTTATTCTTGCTCAAATGTTGCGATTCTTACAAATACACGTAAACAACTGGTTGCAAGATCTTTCCTGTTGTTTGAAAAATCCAAATCTTTTCATTACTTCCTTCTGGGGATGTGGTGGCGTTGCGGCAACAATTTACTGTTGCCTTCAGGTGATAATATAATGGCTACATCTGCAGATAATAGACCTCCAGCTCACTAATGGACCACTTTTAACCTTCTACCCTCCATTATACCTAAATATCTCTGTTTTCTGTCTCCTCTCTCTCCTCTGACCGTGAGGGTCAAAAGCTCAGATGCTCCGAGTTATGGCCATTCATGAGATTAACTCACACATGCTCTGTATATCATTCAAGGAAACACAAGTGAGCTATCTCTTTGTGAACTCATTGAAGCTCTCAGGTCAAACTTTAACCAAGTGATGACATAAATAACTTTCTGTCACCATAGTGATACTTCTTGCTGTTCGTCTTACAGATCCTGAATCCCTGGTAGAGATCCAGAGTCATGCTAAATGGCACTTGTGTAGGATGTATTTTTGCACTCTTTAATCTTCATGTTGTAAAGTGTTTACTCTTTCTGTTAAGCCACCCTGTCAGCAAGCATGTTCACTTAAAGCAGAGGATGGTAATTACACCTCACCACCTCTTATTGCGCTGTTACATGTGTTTTGGGGTGTAATGTATGAAAATGAATGTGTAGCCGATTTGGGTTTCTCTTTATGAATGCCCACTTTACTTTCACTTTCAATCTGCAGACTATACAGTACAGTGAGTATTGAACCTTTGACGCTGATGATCACAATAAGGCCTGTATGCAACACAATAAAACAGAAAGTCATCCTGTATTGAAAATATTTCAGCACAGACCATTTTTGGCCTTGAGACCATGCCCAGTGACCACAGATCTAACACCTTGAATACAGTATGTTCAGTACAATATGAAGCCAACACACTGGCTATGTACTGTATTGACACTGTGTGTAGGTACTGTATTGAGTTTTGTGTTTTAAAAAGCTTTATCTTTGCACATACAGTATACTTTAGCTAACATATTGACAGAACAGGGCAGAAGAAAGGCCAAAGTGAAGGTTCTATTTAGCCTAGCTAAGCATAATTGCTAAAATGGACTATATGACCACATGGCCCTCCCCCAGAAAGCCATCTCAAATAACTTAGTGTCCGACTGAGACTAAAGCTGGCACATTGTAAAAAGAAAAGTCTTGTTACGTCAAACCATCATGCCGTTGGATCCCCGCCATGGACGACTACTCTGCTGCTAAGCTCCAGGCTCTCAGTTGGCCGGACAAGCCTTGACCCCATGTTGTGCTCGAGCCTCTAATCAGTAATAGACCACAGGGTCTTGGTCCTGTTGCCCCAGTGTGCCCTCGGGCTGTGAGGGAGCACCACCTCTTCAAAGTCAGACTTCGGGAAGGGGAGCTGTCATCAACAGCATGAAACACATTGGCACAGTTAGCCAGTGTTAATGTAATCACAGGTTTTTAAAAACCATTTATCAGGAGCGTTATTGCTTGGTGGCCTTGTTGTGGATGCGCTAATGTTACAATATAACAGCAAGTTTCAACCAAGTAATATGATTGGAAGAGAGGGATTCCATGATCATTATTATTGAATACAGCACTGGGACATTTAACTAGATGGATCAATACCCCTTAAGTGTAAGGAATACAGTTAATAAGCATCACAAAATTGATCTAGCTGGTACCTCAGAGTCACACAGGCCACCAAAGCAACAGTAAACAGACTCTTATTCTGCTGGTTGCATGATAAATGGAAACATACAGATGAATGTAGTGTATATAATACATAGTAGCTGATCTGGGAAAGGGTGTGCTTGGTGGCTTGCTGTCAGACGTGTTCAGTTTCTCATTATGAACAAAATTTTTTCCCTAAATTAGCTTATTTCTTTGAGGCTTTGGGCTGAACTATTTTGGTCAGTTAACATTCGTGACAAATCAAGAATTCCGTTTTCCATGACAGTGCTTGGTCTGTCCTTCCAGAGTCTGTGCTGGACAACCTGTTCTTGCAATTGACCAGCGTTTTACGAGGCCACAGCCTCAACCTGCTTGGAGCCCTGAGGTCATGAGGACGTAATGAGAGGTCCTGGTTTCTCTAAGGATAGCTCTTGGCTTCCTACCCTTTCTGATGCATCTATTCCTGTTTTCACTTTTTGGAATGACCTTGACTGAGACGGTGCCGTGTGTGGGGGTGTTTATAATGATTATTTTGCTTCTATCAAATTATTTTTTGATTGTGCACGGTGCACTTTTCGAACTCCAAGACACATAAACAGTTGAATGTACCCAGAGAAGATGTATTAAATCTGTACAAATACCTCTGTACCTTGTACTTCCTCCTGTTTTGTATCACCCTGAGCTTTTCTGACACAATGAGCACAGACACAAAATGTATTGTAATTAGAGAAAGGACCCAGAAGAAACACATTGCAGTCGAGCTCAATAATGCAAAGACCAGACCTGGGAGATGAATGTGAGTTAATGTTATGCAATGATTTATGTTACCAGGACTTTTTAGTTTATTCAAACATCAAAGCCAGATCAAAAAGAATATATAATAGACATGATTTGAAATTATGTATCAGCAGGCTGCTCTCCTCTTGGCACTGAGTTGTTTACTTCCTGAATTCATGACTCAGCTCTCCATCAGTTGACCTACATAGCACCAAACAACCCCAGAGACAGAAAGATAGAGCTCACTGATGACCGGTGTACTTTTTAACATCCCTGAGGGAGAGTCTGTCTGGCAGACATGGAGAGCCAGACTGCAACTTTACTTATTGTGAGCTAAGGGCTGTACAGGATGTCATGTGAAAGTAAGACTGTGTAGTGACAGTCTGCAAGGAAACCATTCACCCATTAGTGATTGATTAATTGGTTAATTGATCAGTTCAAGTATTCATTGCTGGTCTCCTTCGATTAGATAGTTCAAAGACAAAGTAGTGTGGCTTGTCCACCTTTCTTCATCCATCCATCCGTCAGTCCGTCCATCCATCCATCCATCCACCGAACCATCTATCCATCCGTCCACCGACCCAAATATCCATCCATCCATCCATCCATCCATCCACCGAACCATCTATCCATCCGTCCACTGACCCAAATATCCATCCATCCATCCATCCATCCACCAAACCATCTATCCATCCGTCCACCAACCCGACAATCCATCCATCCATCCACTGATCCATCTATCCATCCATCCACCGACCCACCAATCCATCCATCCATCCATCCACTGACCCATCTATCCATCCGTCCACTGACCCATCCATCCATCCATCCATCCATCCATCCATCCATCCATCCACTGACCCACCAATCCGTCCTTCCATCCATCCATCCATCCACTGCTCCATCCATCCATCTGTCCACTGACCCACCAATCCATCCATCCAGCTATCCATCCAGCCATCCATCCAGCCATCCATCCATCCGTCCACCGACCCACTAATCAATCCATCCATCCGTCCACTGACCTAACCTAACCTATCTATTTTTTTCTGCTTATGCCGGGTCGGGTCGCGGTGGCAGCAGGCTAAGCAAGTAAGTCCCGACATCCCTCTGCCCAGCAACGTTTCCACCTCATCCTGGGGAATCCCATGGCGTTCCCAGGCCAGTTGGGATATATAATCCCCTCAAGCTAGCTCTGGGTCAACCATTGGGTCTTTTTCCAGTTGGACGTTTCCGGAAAACGTCCACAGGGAGACGCCCTGAAGGCATCCTAGTCAGATGCCCAAACCACCTCAACTTGCTCCTTTTGATGCCAACGAGCTCCCCCTGGATAAGGTCCAGCTGTAAAATACAAGAAAAAAGTTAGATTGACCAAGAACATCTTAAAAAGTAGAAACTACTGCTGCTCTACTTTACTAAAGGATATGAATTCATCTTCCACCACTGCTCATTCATTCAGTCATTCACTTTCCCCAAAGAGCCATTGATATTACATTATGTCTTCATTTGTTCCTTCCTGCTGGTCGGACATCCAGTGATTCATCTATTATGGTCCAATTCATTCCAATACAGTGATGAGTATTGTAATGCAGTGAGTTGGGAATGGGCCTAATGCTTTTCACAGCGACAGTGATCAGTGCAGAGACAAGGCTAAGAGGCTGATGTGTTGGGAGTCATTACAGATATTTTCTGGTGACTGTAAAGCATCAAATCACATCTTTTAAGATATTTACGTATCTCCACTTGTCGGCTGTCAGGCTGGGGGCATAAACAGTCATTCAAGATTAATTTCACAATCCATTATTCAGACAGCTGATGTGAGAATTCAGTCATGACCTTATTCTCACATTTGGTGCTGCTCTCTAGCACTGCTGCGCCCACACTGAGTACAAAACAGAAGAATCACAGTCAGCTCGTGTATGATCACTCTTTTAAACTAAGAGGATCCTGTACATGACACCTTCTTTCCAAACAAACAGACTCGTGCATTCAATGGCAGGCCCTTGAAGGATTGTGGTTGGGGGGATGCCTACGGGAGACAACAGCTGAGGAGCATCAGTCTATTTTAGTTCTGCCTTTATTTAAGTCTCTCAGAAGGAGGTGTGATGATTACGGTGTGCCCGGGAATCTGGGCAATCTCCCCCTAAAAACAGCTCAATCCCTTGAGTACTTGCTCTAACCCCCCTTTCAGGAAGTCTATCTAAAGTAGAGGAATCTACCAGAAAATAAAGCCCATCTCCAGTATTTGATGTCCCACAGCCACTGAATTGAGTCAAATGGCCCCTTACACCGCACGTCTGTACAACAATACCAACACTTGTGAACAGACACAGAACCACTTTTTGGTGAATGTCTTATCCTAAAAAGCATATAGCCCTTAAAGACACACTTATGGTCATGCCCTCTGAGTTATATCTGTGAATTTGGGTGTTTGAACAACTTGAGAAGAGTAGCAAGAGACTAAAACTCTTTCAGCTGTTTGTTTAAAACCAAGAAATATGACTAAAATTTGAATGAGTCACAGGATGAAGTTTTGTAATTCTCTTTGATTCTGCAAGTGTAAAAAAAAGGCACAAAAAAAGCTTTTGGACATTAAAGCGGAGACAAAAAGCTTGGATTGAATGAACCCAGTTGCAAAAATAAAGACATGACAAAACTTCACAGAATTGGAAAGTTATATGTATTTTTTTCCTTGCTGGTGGATAAAATCCCAGCAGGGTGGGGTGGGTGTCCAAATGGACCCAAAAATCTTTGCTACGGCCCTGCTGCAGCTTCAACCCCATGTAAGAAAAAGCTGCTGAGGTGAATCTAGCTAGCTAGACGCCCTTCACCTTATTTATCCCCAATGATGGACAAAGAGTGAGCAGAGAAAATAAGTCTAGAAACAATTGAGACAAAGGTGTAAAACGAGCAGCAGGTCATCAGAGGGGTGTCCCCTTCTGTGGCCTACATGCACTGTTATGTGTATTGGAGAGGAGCTGTAACTTGTTACCTCTGTGTTTCCAGAAAGCCCCTCCTTGGACAAACCCCTCCGCCTGAGCGTCACACAAAGTTCACTCCAGTGCAGTCCCCTTTCCCTAAGCTCACACACACACACATACACTCACACACATCCACGATCATCCTCACAGACGCACACACATTACAGACGTCTGCAAATTGCGCGCCTGCCGCTACTTTTTCTCTCCAGGACCTGTTGGATGCTACTGACAAACATTTTTGTGCGGAGTTACAAAAGTAAATTTACCTTCCACTTTCACTCTTTTTTCGCCGAACTCAGTGACACCTACTGTCACAACTTTTTTTGAGACCTCCTTTACACCTCAACAATATCGCAGTTTAAGGGTGAATAAACTGCTTAATTGCATATCAAATTCCCGATCCATGCAGTTGGATTAAAATCTAAATTTCACGGTGGAAATGAATAATTCCGTGAAATAACTCACTCCTCCGGACCAAAGGATTTCCAGGTATGCTCTTATAAACTATGCATTACAGTAATCTTTTCATCTCGGCAGCGTCTGGCCACGGTGCTTAATTTACTTTAATATCAGCTTCAAGTTGGAATGCGTCTCGCAGCTATCGCTCCACAGTTGGTTTGATGGATTTGAATGCTTTAAATGCGTTTGTGCGCTTGTGTGAGATTAGATAAAAGAGAGAGAGAGAGTTTCTGTGTGGTCTAATTTTACGCTACTCTTCCTCTAATGTTGCGCCTTTTGACAAGAACCTTGATTTATGTGATGTATGCAATATCTGTCACACAAGCAGCCTACTGGGCATGCGCATGTGTAGCCGTCCAAAGGGTCTGTTTTCATTCAGACAGGTGCTATGTCTGAGTGTGGCTGCATAGCTCCAGTGTGTGTCTAAGGATAGGGAGTCTCTTGTGTTTTCCAGACAGCAAATCCCCCTGAGGCAACTGTATGATTTTGGGCTGTATGATTAAAACAGACTTGACGTGTGTGTGCCTGTGTGTGTGAGGGAGAAAGAAAGAGACTGTACATTTTTGGACATATCACTGTAGGGCTTTTCGCTGCTCTCTATCAGTCCTGACTTCCCTTTTCTCCTTTGCAGTGATAATCCCAGTGTAGCTTCTCCTCTCGTGGAGTGAAGATGTGTCGCAGTGTGTGTGTGCCGGGGGCTCTGCTCGCTCTCCTGGCGCTGACACTCACAGTGCCTACAGGCCAGGCCTGCCCAAGGAGCTGTAACTGCTACCAGGCCAGCGAGGTCCACTGTACTTTTCGTTCCCTGTTTGCTATTCCTCCTGGCCTGCCTGCACACACACGCCGCATCAACTTAGGGTAAGGGAATGCCTGTGAACACATGCACTTATAAGAAGCTAAAGTGCTTAAGCTAACATTGATTTAAAACAACTTATTCGGGTCTTAGGCTGATGATACTGCTTCTGTGCTGTTTTAGGTTCAACAGCATCAGCAGGATCCATGACACCTCTCTGGCTGGGCTGAAGAAAGTGGAGCTTCTGATGCTCCACAGTAACGACCTCCACTATCTTCCAGATGCAGTGTTCAGGGATTTGAAATCATTACAGGTAAACAGGAAGAAAAACAACCTTGACGCACATTAAAAAACAATTAAACTTCAATTCAAAACCAGTAGGAACTACAGTAGGCGACTAGCAGCAGCCCTCAGTAAAACTGTCCTATATCCCTGGCTAAACAGAACTATCATTGCTGGATTATACAGTATTATGACTGTTAACACGGACAATCAACCAGTGTTTCCTCAGACATTGAACCTCTGACTCTTTGGAGAGTTGAGTTTTTTTGCACAACACAGATGTGAAAACCAAAACTCGAGTAAGTCTCCAAAAAATGTTGTCTAATCCCTCTCCAGCCTCAGGCAGGGAGGACCATGCAGGGACTCCAGCACTTTATCAAATGTGCTTTTTTGCAGAAGCTCTTAAACTCTTTCCTTGTGGAGCACAAGTTGTTTACAATCCTCAGTGCTCTCTAACTATGAGAGATGAACATACTTAAACAGTTTGTCAGAGCAGATTTCTGTTTTTAATGTGAGTAATGAAGGGATTATGAAGATATTTATCATCTGTCAAAGGGGTTTGGTACATTTTGAAAAGGGTGCTGCATTGATAAATGTGCCTAAATCTGCCAGTCATTCTGTTAATAACAAATGGATTCATTGTAGAAATATGTTTGTCCTTTGATATGTGAAACCAGTTGCAAGATTCGGTTCATATTTAAGCACATTTTTCTAATTTCAGTACGACTAATATAATATTTACTGCCCATCATTCTTTTAACTGCTGCAGTGACAGGAAACACACTGGACAGCTTAGCTGCAACCTTAGGGCAGAGTCAGCACTCTGTGGGGAAGTGATATTACTCAACCAGCAATTGTTCCCTTCATCTCCCAGGCAGATGCTGATATATTTGCCATTGTGTGATAATACGAACCATATTTCCATGTGCTGACATCTTCACGTGCTAGATCTGTCAGCAGCTGGAGCCCTTCCAGCTAAGTAGCCTCCCTGGAGAGCAGATTTATCATAATCCTCGCAAAATCACAGTCCCAAAACCTGGTTTTCATGGTGCGCCTTCTTAAACTTAAGATCCCCGAGAGTCTTCTGCTGATGATAAAGGGCTGAATTTCATATTTGAAAAGTTGAAGACCCTAAGTGCTAGAATATCCTTTTAGTCACCCCTGCTTTGACCCAATAAACTGGCAGCAGAAATATATATCGCCTGGTTATGAGCTGTGGGCTATTTCTCCATTTTTACATTTAAAATGGTACTTCCTCATATTTTTAAAATTCTTGCTTCCAGCCATTCTGCTTATGAAGAGTTCATAACCCAACTCTTCATCCTCATTCTGATTCCCCTCACGTCATTTGTCAAGCATGTGGAGCCCAGTGACTGACTTATGATCATAGCATGCTTTCTTCATCATCAGCCTTGAAGTCTGTTTTTTGATTGCTCCTCTAATCCTCCTTTTCTCCCGCTCACTCCGTTTCCTCCCCCGCCCCCCGACAGATACTAAAGCTGAGCTATAACAAGCTGAGCGAGATCTCTTCATCTCTGACCTTCTCTGGCCTGACCTCACTCCTGCGCCTGTACTTGGATCACAACCTCCTGCAGCACATCCACCCCCGGGCCCTGCTCCAGCTGCCTAGCCTCAGGCTGCTACGTCTGCAAGGGAACCGGCTGCATCAGCTGCACCCACACGCTCTGTGCACGCTCTCTCTCCTGAATACTTATTACTTCTCCACACTCAGGTGAGCTTTAACACTTGAAGCACATCATGTAATATTCATCGGTAGGGAAGCACAAAATATTTGAGATCAGGCAGATATTGCCCTGCTGGTGGTTTGGAGAACGAGTAAGGAATGTTAGCTTACTGTTGTCTGCAAAATCTATTACAGCTATATTGAACAAGTAAACCTCTATCAGATAGGCCCCTGTATTGAATTGTTTCTTTACCCATTTTCTGATCCACTTGTATCACTTGTCTGAACGTGGATGGAAATGATAAAAATGATGGATGATTTCAGTCTAACCTGTCACCACTCACTGCCCACTCCCACTCCTTTTCATCCATTCCTCAATGACTTTGATTCAACCTCTGAGTTGTCCCTCCCCCTTTTCATCTTAATCTTTTCTTTTCTTTCCTTCTACAGACACATAGACCTTTCCAACAACAGTCTGAGCTCTCTGCCCAGCGAGACCTTGGCAACAGCACCTCTACTGGAGACTCTTGTGCTGCAGGACAATCCGTGGAGCTGTGACTGCAGCATGAATTGGTTTCTCACATGGAGTCTGGCTCATCCAGGTGAATGTCACATCTAAAATATTGTTCTTTTCATGTTTTACGTTGGTTATTCGTTGTCTCTTTGAGCAAGTTCAGGTCAGACAGATGCAAAAATATGGTTGCGTGACTAACAGAGACGGAATAGATAAAGGGTTAAGGTGAGAAAGAACAGGACTGAGAAAGCGAAGACTCATTTGTTGATAATTTCAGCCTATAAACAGTCTAAATGCAGCAATATAATATATATAATCCAGCCCAGTGATATAAAAAAAAGACATAAATGTCCTTTTTAATACATCTGGTTTTGTTATCTCGGTACCTCAGACATCTCTCCACCTGCTTCTCATCACACACCCCTCCCTGTTTTCCTTTATTTTCTGTATCTTTTCCAGTCAGTCCTGACGCTGTTATTGAGATGTGAGAGAAGGCTCGACCGGAAAATGTGTCTCATTGATATGCCAGACTTAACCTGCCGTGACTAATCCATGATGACAGCAGTGATGTGTTCAGGCAGATGAAATATAGGTTAATGATTGCTGCGTCTAAATGAAGTGATGCATATTTCTGATTTATGAGTCAATGAAGTAACCATACCAAATTAGCGAGAGATATAAAGGGTAATGAAAGCTTAAGAGGAGCCGGCATGACTAATGTATGACACCACTAATATGTGCAGATAGCTGAAACGTGCACTAATGTTTGTAGAGTTGCTTTTATGTCATGCGCAGAGATTCATTCTGCATTTTATAACGTACATTTTTCTGTCTCTTTCAATTAGGTTTGATGAAATGTCCTGGAGGCCCTCAGTGTCCAACCTGTGCCTCCCCAAAATCCCTTCAAGGGCAGGGATTGTTTGATCAGATGGATCTGTTATGCACAGTGCCTGTCATACCCTCTCCAGGAAGAGACACACCTTTGGATACAGAACTCAGTGAAATCCACTCAAGAGAGTCCTTCAGAAACCCTTTAGGCGATGCTTCTCTTAGTCTGTCCGACCAACAGGGGAACAGTGTAGATCTGAGCTGCAACATCACTCACACATCCGATTCCCAGGATATTGCTCCTCCTCCAGATCTCTCCCTCTCCTCCTCTTCTCCTCTCCCTCTTGCTATGTCGCTCGCCCTGGATTGCCCCGTGGAAAGAAATAGCTATGAGACACTTTGGAGGATTCTAGCGTACTACAGTGAAACAGCGGTTCGCCTGGAGAGGGAGATCATGCTGAGTAAAGCCCCGGCATTGGCCTACCGCTACAGGCAAACAGCAGAGACAGACGGATATTATCACACTGGAGTCAAAGCTTCTGTTAAAGCCAGACAGCAATGGTTGCTACAGCCGGCCATTAGCATTCAGCTGAACAGAGCGCAATCTAACGGAGTCAAAGTTCAAATCATATACTCAACAAGGGTTTCAGCTCATCCTGACCCTATTTCTCATTCCTCATTTCATCCATGGTTGCTCATTTCGACTAATCATACCACCAAAGCATTGGCAACAGTAGCAGGCAGTAAGCTGGAGCTATCATGCCCTCTTCTGGGTTCTGGTAACCCTAAAGTAGAGTGGATTCTCTCAGATGGATCTAAGCTCGTCTCCCCCTCCAGGACCATAGATGGTCGACTCTCTGCTTCAGCCTCAGGTTTACTTATACAAAAAGTGCAACTCTCAGATGCCGGGATCTACTACTGTGTAGCACGGGCAGGCAGGGATGTGGATGTTCTCCCTTTGCGCCTGGCAGTTGAGGACTCCTCTACTCCTCCTTCAGGAGAGCTAGTGGGACCTCCTGTCACAGGAGCAGTTGGAGAGCATGTCAGTCTGTCTTGCGAGGCTTCTGGTTCCCCAGAACCTTATATGAGTTGGATTTTACCAGATGGAAACATAGTACGGCGTGGATCAGCTGTATCAGGTGGGCTCACTATACAATCTAATGGAAGCCTCTATCTGCCGAATCCTTCTCAGAGGGATGCTGGTCATTACCGCTGCATTGCGATCAACCAATATGGCAGTAATTCTCTGTCCATTCACCTGGAATTAAAGTCACGATATCCCACTACACTGAGGACTTCATATCCCAGAGGGCCACAGTCAGCCGCTGGCAGATCAACCAGGATACGAGCTCCATTACTACATCAAGTAGAGGAAGGATCGGGGGATGAGGAGGAAGAAGGAGAGAGAACACTAAGTAGCAATAGGAGGCGTCCAAGACCTCTCCAACCTTCAACAAACAGACGTTATCCAGTCGGACAGCCCAGAGGACGTGTGCCTGTAAGAGAAGGACCCTTGAGACGAGGAGGACGGCCTGTTTCATCCACTGACAAGAGAAGAAACCGCTTTGAGAACAGACATAGAGTTACCACAAACAAACAGAGGATAGATCCCCAGAAATGGGCTGACCTCTTGGCTAAGATAAGACAAAAGACTGCTCATAATAATAACAGCCAGCCCACCGCAGAGGGAGAAGCCACAGCTGAACCGGTGGGAAGAGGCAAAAGCGGAGAAACAGACAGACTTGAGGGAGATGATGATACAGATAAAAGAAAAACTGAGGTGGCAGAGGTGGAAGAAGAAACCGAAGGGTCGTCTGTCGATGACGGTGATCTAAATAAGGAAGGCCTGCAGCCCATTCCCCCTGTTCTCACAGAAATGCCAACACACATTGGGACAAACACAGACACTCAAACAGACGCAGAGATAAAGAATGAGACAGATAGGTCAACCGAAACACAGACTGATACAGAGAATGAGACAGAGACACATGTACACACACAGGAAACAGTTCCACAGACGGAGACTGTGACAAACCCAGAGAAATGGAAAGAACAAGTCACATCTAAGCCAGTCTCGGGAACAAATGATATTGTCCAAGAAGCAAGTGAGGGAAATGAGCCAGAAGCAAACCCCGACCCCTCTCGAACAAGGCCTCAGATTCCCCGAAAGGGACTCGTCCCGAATTTGGTTCCAAACTCCCGGCCTCAAAGCCCTTGGAACTCTCGCAGGAGGATCGGACAGAGAAGACGAATCATCAACAGGCCCAGGGGGCGACCTTTGACTTCACCCCGACCTCTCCCTGACCCTCTAAACCCAGGGTCTCAAACTGAGAATACCACAGACCAAATTGATACGTTATTGCTGGTGTCAACAACCACGTCTCCAGCTGACCGTTTTAGGACTGCTGCAATGAATCCTCTGTCTCCTCCTGTTTCTAACAGTATTGGTATGTCCTCCTCAAAATATGTATCCCCCTCAGTGACTCCCTCTCCTTCCTCTACCACCTCATTATCCCTCCCTCACACAAAGGCACACAAAGACATGATGACTAACTCAGCTAACATCCCAGACACTACAGAGTCCAATCTCTTCAACACACTGACACCAGCACCCACTCACTCTGACACCGCCATCGCACAGACACATGTGGTCGACACACACGCCGAGACACCTACACACACAGCATTTGGCGAACATATTGATGGACCCCCAAGCAAACACAGTGAAGAGCCGGAGAGGAATTCGTCGGGTGTACCATATGTTTCCCAGTCCTTCGCCTCTGTGTCGCCCACTCGCTCCACCATTGCTTCCTCCACAGTCCCCAGTGCAGCAACAACTGCCACCACTACAGCTAAAATAACAACAGCTCCTTCAACTACTTTCAAGAGCACTCATTCAACTAGTTCAGTAAAGTCTACCCCTACAGCCAGTGTGGACACACTTCCCATAACAACTGCATTTACTCATATTACTCTGAGTCCCATTACAACTACTCTTACCTCTACTACTACAACAACTCCTATAGTTACATCTACTACTCTCACTACTTCTTCAACAAGCCCCACTACTACTACAACTACTACTACTACCACCGCTACAAGCACTACAATCTCACGGAAAGCTATTCCAACCACCACTACTACGACTGCAACAACCACTACTAAAACTACTGTACCCACTACACGTACTATAATTACATTATCAGCCAAAACTTCTCCCACCACCACAACAACAGCATCTACACCCAGTGCACCTTCTACTTCTACGACAAGAATGACATCTCCACGTACCACTGCATCACCCAAAGAGAGGCCGAGCGTTGAACAAGTCGACCCCGGGAGGAAGCCTGTTTCTGGGGCTACAAACCAGAGTAGACCCCCTACTGAATGGAAGAATCCTGGAGCTAATTCTATTCCTGATTCTCACAGCAGCAGGCCACAGCGGCCCCCCTCCTCTTCACTCCCTTCTGCCCCTGAGGTGAGTTAAAATCAATTCATGTTACATAATAAGGCTATTTTGTGGAAAATGGTCTTAAAGCAAGCACATAGATTACAAAAATACTTAGAGCCAAGCTATGACCATAATTTCTTCTTTATTTGTGAAATAATGGCTAATCCATTTAATGGGCCTCTATTTTTCTACTCTTTGTTCCTAGCCATTCATTAAATTAGTCAAGCGCACTCTTAAATGTAGTTTGCAGTCCATACGTATGTATTAAGATATTTTTGCCAGCTAGGGGGAAGGCATATCAACATTTCTTTTCTAAGTAAGTGCTATAACAATATATAAAGAAACGCACACACACACACACACATTCACAGACAACACCAGACTCTGCAAGCCCTGGAGCACCAGCTTAGCAGAAATGCACAATAGATCTGAAAATAGTCTAATCTGTATCCCCATGACCTGCTATTAAACCTGAGGGATGTTTCTGACAATTCTTCAATTTCATGGATTTTCCGGAGAAGTTAAGAGGAGATGAAAAACACATGTTCCATAATTATCAACATCATGTGTTTTCAGAACCTAATCCGCAGGGATTTAAATAAAATCAATTGTTAATTAATGTCTACAGTTCTGTTGGCATGCCTCTGCAAACCAAACCTCTGGGTCCAACACCACTGATTCTAAATCAGGGATCAGAGTACTGCAATGAATGCGTGATTGTATTGTACAACAAGTGTGACCAGTGGTTAGCGCTGTCGCCTCACAGCTAGAATGTTCCTGGTTCGAATCCCGGTTTGGACATAGTGGGCCTTCCTGTGTGGAGTTTGCATGTTCTCCCCATGCATGCGTGGGTACTCCGGGTACTCTGGCTTCCTGCCACAGTCCAAAGACATGCTTGTTCAATGAATTGCCCATAGGCCTGAATGTGAGCGTGAAAGGTTGTCTCTATGTGTCAGCCCAGTGATTGACTGGCGATCAGTCCAGGGTGAACCTACCCCCCTGCGACCCTGAACAGGCGATATAGTGTATATATATTTTTTTGCTATTGTTTTGTTTAAGTGTCCACATATTAATGTCAATACCGCTAAGTTCTTAACTAACTTTTTGAGACATTTCTAAACTTAAGTTCTCAAATCACATCCTCTTTAGTTAATTAAAAGTTTTTGCAAGTTGAAGAACTTTCTTTCGTGGAGACATTCTTTCAGATGCCCTCCAATTATAAATATTTATAACTTATTTCATTATTTTTTGTTATACTTAACATTTATGTCCTTATGATCTGTTTTCTAAATCTTTATTCTAGACTGCAGCTGTGAGATCCAAACCGAGGATTGCAGATCCACACATCAGGACGGTGTCGATCCCAGCAGAGAGTACTGCCAGGCTGGCTTGTGAAGCTCAAGGAGAGCCGAAGCCTTCTATCACATGGACCAAGGTCGCCACAGGTATGAATAGTGCAGCAAATATGCACAAGTTTATGTCGGCACAGGCACAACACACATTTAAATATATGAATGTTTAAAGCAATTTTCAGTTTTATCTTCAAATTAAGGTTACCTTAAATAATCCATGAGCTCTGTCAAATCTGGTTCACTGCTGAAAACTAAGTATTCCACATTACTCTGTAAACTTGCTTTCTGGAACAGGCTCCAGTTCTTGTTTTTAATTATGCTGGGAAACACAAACAATGTTATTTTTCATTCAGAATTCAGTTATCTGTGCAAATACCTGTCATCTTTATGATTAAAAACTACAGACTGTACAATACGGAATAAATAAAGGTTTGTATTTACTCTCTGAAAGGGAATCAATCTCAGCTTTCACATGTGCTGTAACTGAGAATATGAACACATTTTACACTGATGAAATAACCCATTAACACCCACTTTTACTCACTGGCATGCAAACAATCAGCTTTTCTCTCCCTTTCCATGTGGGAAAAGCATATTGAAAGAAAGTAATGGAACATTTTGTGCATTGCATCACTGACTTTACTTCATGCTGTGCCACTTGGCCTGTCCCTGATCCTCCTTTCCTCCGTCTCTTACTCACTGTCTAACTTTCTTTCCCTATTTGTCTCTGTTTTTCCCACTCTGACTGCTCACTTCTGCTCTCCTTTGCTGTCTGTCTGACTGTCAAACTGTCTCTCTCCCTCTTTCAGGAGCAGTGATGTCAATCCACTCCAGGGCTCAACGATTTGAGGTCTTGCCAAATGGCACCCTTGTTATCCAGAATGTTCAGCTGCAGGACAGGGGCACATACATCTGCAGTGCACACAGCTTTCTGGGTCGTGACAGGTGAGACTACTGATACTCGTCATGAATATTAATGCAGTGTATACTTAGCCATTCAGTTATAATTACCATGGGACACAATATTTTCAGTATAAATTACAGAGGCCTGAGGCACACTGCAATTTAATTACTGGGTATTATGTATGTTCTGTTGGTATTTTCCCCACTTAATTTGTGAAACAAATTCATCTTTTCGGGTGCCAAAACAGTTACAGACATTCTTGAATCCACATTTTTAGCAGCCAGAAGTTATTTAAAAATCTTTCTTTATGAAATCTGTGTTTAAAATGTGTTACCCAATGTGTGTGAAGAACATTTCTTGGGATCCGTGGTGGCTTTGTGTATGTAGGCCTTTGGGTGCTTCCTAAATGTTTCATTTACAGTATGGTTTGTTTCTATTTGAAATCTATGATCTGATTAAAATCTGCACCTGAAAAGCTGAATTTGTTTTGCAAATTAAGTTGGGAAAATACCAACAAAACATGATGACCATGGGACACAGTATTTTCAGTGTAAATTAGGGAGGCCTGAGGCACACTGCAATTTAATTACTAGTATTAGTGTGTTCTGTTGGTATTTAAATGCGAGCTTATCGGGTGCAAACGCTGTTACAGACATACTTGAATCAGCATTTTTCAAGTAGGACAATTTGTTGATAACATTTTTGTATAAACGTGTGATCCAATGTGTGTGTGTGTGTGTGTGTAACTCGAGTTTAACATTTCTCAGGATTCTTGGTTTAATTGTGTTTCCCTTTGGGTGATTCTTTAACGTATCTTATGAAATATACAATCTGCAGTGGTTTGTTTTCATTTAAAATGTATATTTGACATGCTTAAAATCTGTTTATGTAATGCTATATTGGGTTTGTTTCCGCTTTGTCTTCCATTATAGATTGCTAACCACCCTGGAAGTGTGGACCCGCCCCCCTCGGATGCAGCTGGCCAGCTACAGAGAAGCCACCATTCATCAGGGGGGAGAGTTGCACTTAGAGTGCCAGGCAGACGGCATTCCTACCCCTCTGCTCTCCTGGGTTCTACCTGATCGTTCTGTCCTGACCTCCACCTCCCCCTCCACCAGCCGCATTGCTATGGACACAAATGGAACCCTCCATATCTCTGTAACTTTACCCAGCGACAGAGGAGTGTATCGCTGTGTGGCCTCCAACTCAGCAGGTGCTGCCAGTGCCTCTGTGCGTGTACACGTGTCCTCTCTGCCCCCTGTGATACAGCAACACAAAGATGAACACTTGCTCTTGTCTCCAGGGAGGCCTCTGTATGCTCACTGCTCCGCTCGAGGTGCCCCGCCACCAACTCTGCGCTGGCGAATTCCAGATGGGACTTTAGTTCGTACATCCCAGTTTGTCCATGGGAACCTTTTTGTCTTGCCCAATGGGACGCTGCATATTCGAAGTGTTGGGCCTAAAGACTCAGGGAACTATGAGTGCACAGCAAGTAATGCTGTCGGCACTGATAAAAGAACAGTGAGGGTAGAAATTGAAGGAGTAGCAAGAAAGGAAGGGGCAAAAGCAGTTGCCACTGAAAAACCATCTTCTCCTTTGGTCCATAAAGACAGAAATATGCCAAACCCTAGCCACCCTTCAAATCCATTCATCTCCCCAAGACTCTCCCCTCCATCCCTCTTTGATAGATCCAGAACCTTGCCGCTCTCCCCCAGCTCTTCTAGCTCATCTTCTCACCCACATCAACTCCAGTCCACTAACTCACCTCCTAAAATCAATAAACCAGTCACTGCCTCCCCCACACACTTGGCCTATATCCACAAAGCAAAACCCTCCTCTCTCTCCCCGCCCTCAACAGTGGCTACAAATAACACCAAAGTCTCAATCGGCATTGTAAACAACACAAGAGTTACTTCTCCCCCCTCTGACAAAAAGGGAGGCTCAGCTGTTTTGTATCCCCTTCCTGTCTCCCCCTTCAGTAAAGCGCGTATTGTCTCTACATCACCCTCTATCAATACTATCCACTATGGGGGGATTTTGCAGCTCCACTGCTCTGTAACTGGCAACCCAACACCCATCATCATTTGGAGGACACCCAACAGGAAGCTGGTGGACATGCACTTCAGGTACACCTGATATGGGTTGAAAAATTACACAAGTTATTCTTTAGCTTTTGTTTCTCATTGTGTATTATTCTAATTCTGTGTTTGCCAACTTCTGAATTTTAGTTTTGAACGACGTCTGAAAGTGTATCCTAATGGCACCCTGTCAGTTCAAGCAGTCACAGAGAAGGATTCTGGAGACTACCTCTGTATCGCACGAAACAAGGTCGCAGATGATTATCGCCTCCTGCGTGTCTCTGTGGCTACCAAGCCTGCCAAAATTGAACCCAAGCAGCCACTCAATCACATGGTGTTGTTTGGCAAACCACTGAAGGTGAGCAAAGAGGGGTATTTACTTTTTGTCTAGCTCCTAATAACATTGTTTAGTCAATAAACAAATAAAAGCAATTATTGGGTGAGTTCAGTGTGACGATATTGGCGGATAATGTGTTCTTTTCCCGTAATCCACACAACGGATATGCGGGATCTTCATGGATCTTGCTTAAAACATAAAAGAACCCATTTACCACATCTCAGCTGTTGAGATTTCAGAGCCCTATTTTTGTAGTCTCAAAAAGAAAGAACAGAAAGACCTGTTGGGTCATGGCCTCATATGAATCATCAGCAGCAGCCTGCAGGGGATAGTACACACACAAACATGAATATTTAATAGCTTAATGGAAATAATGTCAAACAGGGTGAAATGCAAGAAAGAGGACATCATATTACCATATTACTATAGGAATTTGTTGGCCTTCATTTTCTATTGCATTCCAACATTCATGAGTAAAATGATGACTTTTTGAGTGGTTGCCTAAAGCATTTCTCATTGTCAGCTTACATTTTTAAGGCCTAATAAAGCACTGCCTAATAAAGCCTAAATATATGGTACAGTATGTATCAATCCTCCAAAGAGAAGATATGAAAGAAATGAAAGCCTGCAATACTGTTATTGTGCCTTGCAGGTGGACTGCCAAGCATCAGGGCTGCCTGACCCAGCTGTCCGTTGGAGCCTACCAGATGGAACTATGGTGAACAGTGTGCTGCAGGAGGAAGACAGAGGAAGACGAACTCGGAGGCTAACAGTGTTTGACAATGGGACGTTACTGGTTCCAGCTGTGGGTATGGGAGAGGAAGGAGAGTATACGTGTTACGCCGAAAATCAAGGAGGGAAAGACACAATGAAGGTAAGAAGAAGTCTGTGAAGGTTCTCAGTAACCTGGGTCATAGTAATTCAAAGCTTAATCCAAAAGGTGACTGGACTTGGTTGAAGTTCTTGAAGACGTTTAACCTCTCATCCAAAAGGCTTTTTTATTTTTAATTATAAACTGACTGGTGGACGGAGCTAGAAAATATAAGTCTCTATAGGTCATTAGTACAGTACTACAGAAGCTGCAGAGAACTTTAACCAAGTCCAGTTGCCTTTTGGATTAAGCTTCAAAGGTGAGACATTTTCTGAAGAAAAATCTAAGAACATTCATTTATTTTAATGACCTGACATTTATTTCCTTCATTTGAATTCAACACTTAAAGGTCAAGGTAAAGATCATGATGACGTCTCCACCCACCTTCACTGATGAGAGAAGCTACCAGGTCATCAAAGTACGTCAGGGGGCAACCGCCACTATTCCCTGCCGTCCCACAGGAGACCCTATCCCGACAGTGACATGGTTTTCCCCAACAAACCGAGTCATCCCCCGAAGTTTGGGATCTGGATTCTATTCAGAGCGGGTGGTGGTAGTATCTGAAGGAACCCTGGAAGTGCGTATGGCTCAGAAGATCGACACAGGAAACTATACATGCAGAGCAAGCAACTCAGCCGGGGGGAGCAGCATGGTGGTGCGGCTGGAGGTTGAGGCTCCTAGCTATGGACTTGTTGGCCATGTTGGAGGAAGAGGGTGGAGTGCTAGTAATGGACCTGGCAATGGACAAAGCAGTAGAACAGGGGACAACAACAACAATAAAGTCACAAGCAAGCTTGGTAGCATAAACAGCAGCAACAATGGTCATAGTGATAATAACGGTGGGATCGGAGACATTGTACCAAAAACTAGTATTAGCGTAGCAACCAGTGGCTTTAATCCTCCCCAAAGGAGTGATAGTCAAGATGCATTTAACAGGCCTGTCAGTGGAATAACAACACAACTAGGTAGCAGTGTAATCAGTGTCGGGGTCAGCGGTGCTGGGAATATTGGCATTAAAGCGGATAACGTTGGAATAAATAGAAATGGACCTGGCATCAATAGTGTGAGTAACAGTCAAAGCACAGTTATTGTAGAAAGGAATCCAGGGACTACTAATAATGAAGTAATTGCAGGAAAGAGTACTAATGATGCGAACAGTGGTGGTGGTATTTCAAGAAATGTTGGAGTTTATAGCACCAGTGTGTCTGGCACAATCAGAGGAAATGTGTTCGGCAGGGGTAGTAATACAGGTGTGATCAATGATAATAGCAGGAATAGTGCTGGTTCAAGTAGTACTGGTGTTGCTGCTAGCAATACAGGTACTAAAAACTCTAACACCGTTGCGGATGTGGTAAGGACAGTAAAGCAGCTAGCAGTGAAAGGTCAAACTGTTATTTTGCCCTGTCCGTCCCAAGGCTCCCCTCTCCCACGTCTGGCCTGGCTTCTACCTGGTAATGGTGTGTTGCCAGCTCCTTATTATGGCAGCCGACTCACTGTGCACCGAAACGGCTCCTTGGAGCTGCGAGGCTTGCGGGCGAGTGATAGTGGGACCTTGGTATGTGTGGTCCGAGGTGATAGAGGAGAGACGAGGATACAGGTTGAGCTGGAAGTCTCTGAGGCATCTGCACACAGGTCAACGACTGTGGATCGACCTGTGCAGGGAAGTTCTGGATTGATTAAATTGCCTAACCCAGGAGTGCCCACTACTCAAAAGCCTCTACACAGAGGGCCTTTTTATCCGGCTGTGCCTCGTCCAGTTGGCCCTCCACCCCGCTCATCTGGCCCTGCCACAGAACCAGCAGTGAGCACCAGAACTGCCCCCTTGCTGAGCATCATTAATGGAGAAACCCTTCGCCTGCTTTGCCCTGCTTCCAATGGATACACCCAGGGCTCTCTCTCGTGGACCATGCCCAGTGGCAAGGTCCTGTCCCGGGGTGAGAGCGCAGATTCCGGCCGATTTCAAGTCCAACAGGATGGAACTCTAACGGTGCTACAGGCCTCCGTGTTTGACCGCGGTACCTACACTTGCAGATCCACTGAACCCGACTCAGTTTCAGTCGTCACTGTTCCTGTGATTGTTATCGCCTACCCACCGCGCATCACAACAGGCCCCTCCCCTGTGACCTACACACGACCCGGTGTCGCTGTGGAGCTGCCATGCCTGACCATAGCAACCCCTCGGGCGACAGTTACCTGGGAAACACCAGACCTGACACAACTCAGGGTGATGGGTCAGGCTCGTATCTATGGCAACCGCTACCTTAGTCCTCAGGGTTCCTTGGTGATACAAAACCCGACGAGTAGAGATACAGGGTTTTATAGATGCACTGCCAGGAATGTAATCGGAGTGGACACCAAGGCGACCTACCTGCATGTTATATAATGGGGTCAAGATAAACACACACACGCATACAAACACACAAACGTGCAGCAGAAAGAGACTTCACCTGTCTTCTGTGCTGGTGAATGAACTCCTGAACTATTAACACTTTGTGTCCCACATGCCCAAAGGAACTGCAAGATACTGTTTAATCTCAGAAAGACACTTCTAATAAACAAGTATATGCCTCATTGATGTATTTTTAATGTAAGACTTTGTTTTCAATACTGTAATTTTTTTTATGGCAAGATTCTGAAGATACAGTGTTGTGCATTTCTCTCTGCGTTAACTAATAATTTGTGTCTGTTTATTCAGCTGGTGCTACACCATTTATCTGTTGTACCTTGTTGTCTGTCTGAAAGGGACTAAAACACAATGAAGTTACATAAAATGCACAGCATATTAATGAGTGCTGCACAAATACAATGTCTATGTGTGGACTACTTTCAGGTGGCCAATGACAATAACTGCAGTGTCATTTTTGTAGGGAAAACCACCCCGCAGCTTTCATGGTTTTCACAGATAATTTTAGAATTATTCTATTTTCTTTTTTTACAAATTACAAAAAAAACAACAAATCAAAACCAAAAGAAAACAAAACATTTCGGTACTGTTAGAAGACAGGAGTGCTTTGCTTTGCTGAGTGCTATATTGTATTAGTGTGCAATCATTTTCTAACACTGAACTACAATTGGGCCTTAATTCACAAATATAGTATTTGGATTCATAACTTCTTTGTGATATTTAAAATACTTTGTGCAGTTTTTATTTATAAACGACATATTACTAAAGGTTGGATTTTATTATTACAGTGCATATGTAGCAAAATGAAATTGGCAGCCTTATTTGCATTGTACTTTGTATACATGTAATCTGTAACAGCTATGATGTTTGAGGGCGTCAGCATGATGATTCACCATAACACCAGCTTCTTAAGAACTTGTTTACATGTTTTCTGACTAACTTCTGGGGTTCAAACCTTAACATATATTGTTCTGCCACCATGACTGTATCTCACACCCTCACAGCATTACTGGGGCAGAATGAGATATGGTCAAGGAGCTTTCATGTAAGCACAATAACCAATTCTTTGAAGAGCGCTCTTTGTGATTATTTTGATATGAAAGACTGTATAAATGTGCGTGTAATTCAAGAGCCTGTCCTAAGCTTGTGCGCGAAGCCAGCATCTTATAGCTATCGCGTTTCCTTTTTAATGTTTTCATTTGTGCTTAAATTATTTGTCTTGTAAAGACTCTGTTGTAAGACGCCAGTGTTTTGCCATAAAGGGAGAAATGATTAAATATTATTATATACTGTATGTTTGATGTCTCACTAGTCACGAGGAATGCTTGCTGTATTTTTCACAACTTCATTTTATAAATAAAAATGGAAAAGAATTTAAAGTGTTTACTCGGTGAAATGCCAGCAGCAGAAGCACACTTACACTTGGAAATATGGTACACATTCAGTGTGTTTGAGTGAGTGAGAAAAGAAAACACCCAGTGGGAGAGCAGGAGCGAGGAAGGTCAGTTTTTCTTTCGTATATTATGAGAACAGAAACCTCTTTATCCCCAGCTCAGCTGTCAAACCAGGAAATGGGTTCTTAACTGTAGATGAGACACATGTTGATGACATCATCGAACTCTCTGGGAAATGCAATAAAACACACAGCAGCAGCACCGCGCACCACCCTACGCTCACACCTGCAAGTGGTGTTCATTCTGAGTCCTTTAAAGAGTTAAATACATATATATATTATATACATGAAGTTACACATGACATATGTATTTATACCGAACATCAAAGACAGCTGCTGTTGATTATATCCGAATGAATCACAATTGTTTTAATTGTCAGTAGCGACGTCACACCATACATGCCGTGTACTATAACTTTGAGACTGTTTCCAGTTGGGAACTGCTTCTACATCCCTTTTTCCATTGCACTCTGAGGCAATAGTTCAAGGTATTTTAATCATATCAATAAAATTTTAATACATTTTATCTGCTGTTAATGGTGTAAACATACAGCACTGCATATTGAGCTGGAAATACAAACATACAACTCGGAAACAGACCCAGGACTAAAGTGAATGCTTGAGGGTTAGACTACCCACTTTGTAATTTGTAATGTATTTAAATTATACAGAATGCAGTTTCTGCTGATAGGGCTGTCTCGCTTAAGGGCCTGTGTCCACTAACAGCGTCTTTTTTGCGCTGGCAGCATCCACAACCTCAATTTCAGAGGGCTGCTCACCGGCGCTTATTGTAGTAGTATAGTACAGTATAGTATAGTAGTGTATAAGTAGTCTGGCAGCACATCCACTTCCCTTGGTAGTGATGGTTAAGTCTGTTTTAAATTGCTCTGTATGCTTAATATTTGCTTTTATTTAAGGAAAGGAATAGTTTCTCATCTGCAATTTTTGTTGACAAAGTTGATATCTGAGGTCCTGCCCCTTCTTGATTTTGATTTGTCAGTAAGGGAGAAGTGACATTGACGAGCGCGGAGGTGTTCCAGAAGTTGAATAATTTTCAACTGAGAGTGCTGTGGGCTCAGCGACAAAAAAGGGCGCTTTTGTGCTTAGGACGCTGAGCGCTGAACTGCATTGTTTGTTTTTTATTTTTTTTAGGAAATAGATTCTGCCAGCACACATGTAACAGTGAAAATGTTACATATTAATCCTTTAGAACAACCTATTAACTTCGTCGGGCAAACCTTGTAGAAAATGAGAGTTGCTGAGTTACTGAAATATAAAAACAAACAAAGAAAAAAACTCAGCATTATTGTTCACTTATCAAAGGCAGAGCTCTATCAAATCATTGCACGGCACCACCCATTAATTAGGGCAATTTAGTTTAGTTGGAGTATCTAGTGGGAAATCTAGTTGTGCAGAGTGCTCATAATGTGATGAGCACAGTTGTTTTCTGTGGAGGCTTTTCCTGTTTTGAATTATCTCTTTTATAATGTTGGAGAGTTTCCATCCATTGTGGCGCTCTGATTTTATGGTTTCATGCTTGTGATCCTTTTCAGCAAATAGATGATTGTTAGTCCTTCTTTTTTGTGCCATAAAAAACTTACGAGCATATAACCCACTAATAAAGAGCATCGAAGGGGCATTTTAAGTGGATTGCAGAATGGGTGAAATGGCTGGACTGGACCGGCTGCACATATGTAGGTAAAGCCATTTTGACTTTACAGTCTGTAAATATCAATGATGCCTGCTGTGTTACTCTGGTTTCCATGAAGTAAATCAACTATTATTACTGTTAACAATTACAAGTCATCAAAGCCATTGACACTAATTAAGCAATATCATGCCTACGTGCCTACGACCGAACCACGACAGCTGTGATGATATTCAGTACAACATCACGACCTCGAGTGTGATATTTCTTTTACAACAGTTATACAAGCAGCAAAAAGTGGTAAAAAGTAATAATCAACAACAGATTATTTTTTGCTCCACCAACTCAATTAGTTTGAACACATTTGTTGCCAAGCAACCCAAACATTCTCCTACACTCTGTATCTACAAGTTACCACAGACCAGCTGTTTTTAATCATACACATTCTTTCTGTAGGTTTTCATTTATCATACAACCAGTGAAATAAGAGTCTGTTGTGTGATTCAGAGGTACCAGCTCAATCTATACATACAACGATCAGCCATAACATTATGACTACTGACAGTGAAAGTGAATAACATTGATTATCTAGTTACAATGGCCTCTGTCAGTAGGTGGGATATGTAAGGCAGCAAGTGAACACTCTATCCCGGGGGTTGATGTTTTGGAAACAGGAAAAATGGGCAAGTGTGAGAAACCGATGGAAAACCGATGAACCGGGGACAGGTACATGGGCGGCCAAGGCTCATTGATGCACATGTTGAGTGGAGGCTGGCCTGTGTGCTTGGATCCCACAGAAGAGCTACTGAAGCTCAAACTGCTGAAAAAGTTAATGCTTGTTCTGATAGAAGGTGTCAGTGTTGGGTATGGGGCCGCGTAGCCGCAGACTGGTCAGGGTGCCCATGCTGACCCCTTTCCACCGCTGCAAGTGCCTACAATGGGCACCTGGGCATCAACTGGACCACGGAGCAATTGTGGAAGGTGGCCTGCTTTGATGTATCACGTTTTCTTTTACATCATGTGGATGGCCCGGTGCGTGTGCATTGCTTACCTGGTCAAGACATGACACCAGGATACACTATGGGAAGAAGGCCGGCCAGCGGAGGCAGTGTGATGCTTCGGGCAATGTTCTGCTGGGAACCTTGGGTTCTGCCTTGATGTTACTTTGACACGTTCTACCTACATTTTTGCTGACCAAGTACACCCCTTCATGGAAAAGTATTTCCTAATGGCAGTGGCCTCTTTCAGCAGGATAACGCGCCCTGCCACACTGCAAAAATGGTTCAGGAATGGTTTGAGGAAAACGACAATGAGTTCAAGGTGTTGACTTGGCCTCCAAATTCCCCAGATCCCAATCCAAACGAGCATCTGTGGGATGTGCTGGACAAACAACAGGACTTAAAAGATCGGCTGCTAACGTCTTGGTGCCAGATACCTCAGCACATCTTCAGAGGACTAGTGGAGTCCATGCCTCAAGGGGTCAGGGCACTTGAGGCGGCAAAAGGAGGTCCTAAACAATATTAGGCAGGTGGTCATAATGTTATGGCTGATTGGTGTAACTTTAATTAACAGTATACAAAACACCTTGCTGAGGCGGAGTGATACACAGAGTGAAAAGTCCCAGTGATGTTGTTCTCTATATCAGCACTCTTGTGATGCCTCTTGTCCAATCAGATTACTTGGTTGGAACTAACTGTTGTATAATAATCTACAATCCAGCCTCAGTGCAGCAGCCCTGTGTTTCCTTTTGTTGTTTTTATGGTAAATAATGTTATAATATATTGACCTGATTAAAAAAAAGCATAGCAATACATAAAACAAACTCGGCACAGGCTTCAGAGACATAAATAATAAAACACTCCTGCTCTACCTGGAAATTCTGCTGTATACTTTGTAGCACAAAAACAACCATTTCTGCTACATCTGCTCATGTTACTCATCTTTACATCAATGGTGTCATCATATATTAGTCATGCCAGCTAAATCTGGCATATCAATAAGACACATGTCACGGTCCACCCAGCTTTCATGTTTGTATCGCAGCACAAAGAGAGACAACAGCTCGTCATCTGGTTTAGTGTGCTCTGAGTTTTCTGTGTGTTTAAATAGAAAACAGGCGGGGGATCTCTCTCTACTTTACAGAGTAACACTCTGTTACCGGAGGCCACGAAAGGAACTCCATTCTACTTTGCTGTGAACCACATGCACACAGGTGGAGGACTTATTTCAAAGTGTACTCTGCTGCTGATTATCTGCTTAAATTGTAATAAGTAACTCAATCACGGTGCTACTCAAGTTCAGTGATGTAATTTGTGCCATGAAAGTATTCCGCCGCCCACGGAGAGGCCTCAGACGGCTTCATTACCTTCACATCTTTAATGTTGCACTTTAGAGTGAAAAGACATTTTGCATTTATGCCTCATTAAGTTTGTGCATCATGAATGTGTTTTTCCAATTTGTTGTTTCAATTTTGCCGCTGAAACATGGAAATATTAATGATATGAAAATATGAAAGGGCTTTCATTTCACAGTAATAATGACTTTATAAGTGGAAATAATGGGAGAATTATTCCTGCATGGAAGAGCACTTTGACCACGACATCCTCACCCTGTGGTTTCACATACATGACTGGTTTATTTTTCACTTTTTAACAACAACAATTCTAACTAATGAAGCAAATTATAGCCTATCTACACCTATTATCTGTTATATCACTGGTTTAAAGTGGTCCCAGTCCACCTTTAATAATACATTCAAATATAGCTTCCTCCTGAGGTGAATAGGTATAACTGATAGGTATGACTCATTTCCTCTGAACACAGCAGGGTGACTGTTTCCTTAGATGTATTTTACAAAAGGCCGACCTGTGCAGTAATGAGCTGGTGGAAAAAGACAAATTAAGCTGCACTGTGTGGGAGGAGGTACACTGTAGCAATTATAGGATCTGGACTTTTATGCTGTAACCTTCAGCTGGTCTCATATAGATTTCATAGACGTGACTTAATGGAAACACAGATCCAAATATGACGTTTAAGGCAAGGTGCAACATAAAACACACGTGTACATACATATTAAGTCCTATATGGACAACATCATTTATCTGATGCTAAATAGAGCTTACAGATCACATCACTGTCCTCAGCATACATTCAAAACACATCTCATCACACATACTTCCTGTAGCAGTGTTTACATTAGCCCTTAAAGACCCCCTCCAGTAAAGATCCAGTGTTTAACCTTGTAAACATCTCCATGTGGTGTTTCTCATGTGCTACAAGACATATCAGGGACAACATAAGCAGTCATCTCCATGGCTGGGCCTGTCTGCTTTTAAACTGCAGTGTACCAAGGACAGGCTGAACAACACGTTCTCAGATTGGCAGGTTTGACACATCACAAACCTAAGGAACCAATCCTGTTAATGGACGGGGTGACGCTATGCATATCATTATGTGCAACATATGGCAGCCACTTCAGCGATGTCCGAGCTTGGTCATCATCGTGATTTTTGCAAACTCACTACAGACTACGTTAAATTTGCTCCTACTATGTTCCTACTAAGTTTCAACAATTTGCCACTAAACGATGGCAGAGACGTGTTTTGTTTTTGTGATGGATGGGGAGTTGGGAATTTGCATATGGAGATTCTGGAATTTTTACAAGGTAATTAAATGTATTTTAGAGAAAAAACATATCAGACACAATTTGTTATTTCAAGCAGAGCATTTTCTATGTCTTAAAACGTGACTGGAGCCGGTCTTTAAATGCATTAGCAGCTGATGTTAGCAGTAAAACATATTTCACTTAAGTCCAGTTTCATCAGACAGATTTATTGTTGAATCAAGAAGACTGACAAGCTGCCTGCTGAGAAAAGAGTGCACAAATGCTTTTTTTTTTTTGCAACAGTTAAAATATTGAATATTATATATTCTGAATATTTAATCAAAAAGTATAACCTTTTTGACTGAGAATTTTCTGATTGTGTCTTGAATGTATTAAACTTCTGAACTCATTTACATCAAAAGAAAATCAGTTATGCGGTTTCTTAAAGGGATAGTTCAGATTTTATAAGTGGGTTTGAATGAGGCACTGATCAACACAGTGTATTACCTACAGTAGATGGCGGGCATCAAAGCCCTTGTTTGACAAAGCTGGCTGGATTACAAACACAGAGGCTTAGCTATGTATCATTGTGGACCAAGTTTGGAACAAAGTGTACTTCAGCCACTCTTTTCAGTCAAAAGACCAGCCTAAATAGAAATCAAAATCAATTTCATGCTGTTTTTGAATATTTTCACTGCTTAACCTTGCAAACCTTTCAAATTTCTCTCAACCGTACAAGTTCCATATTCCTATGCATGCAGCACACTGTGTTGCACTATAAATCTAGAGATTTCAAAGATCGTGCATGCTTGTGTTTGTCCAGGCTGTTTGCAACAAGCTAAAGAATGCAAAATATTTTATTATGTATAATGTACATTTAAAGTGCTATTAAGTTTTTTGGTTGGATATTTCTTATATTTCTGGATAAAGTACTTTTTTTGCTATAAATGCGGTCCACAGTGGTACAGTACATGGATTAGCATCCATGTTGGTACTCCGGACAACTTCCCAAAGCAGGTGTCGTGCTGACCTCCATCTGTGGGTAAAACACGACTATAAATGCTCACCTCATACAAGCTCACTTTAAAACAATCCACACTATCCCTTTAAAAGCACAGGACAAAAGTCAAAACACAGTACACTGACATATTTTAGTTTATCCAGATCCATCTGAGGAATAATTCATTGTGGTCTACAACAACATCTGGAAAAAACCGAGGCCCTCAAGTATGCTTCAGCCCAATCCCATGAAATTCAAACAAAAGGAAAATAGTGTTTGAATGTATGCAGATACATATTTAAACATGTGCCTCTGCTTCCTATATGTGCTATCTCGTGTCCCAGTTTCTCTTCTGGCGATGCTTTAAATTAATCTTATCTTAAAGAGTAAGTAGTCAGCGTTAAGCTCGGTTGTGTTGTGCAGATGTAGCCATTTGAAACCATACTTACAGACTTTTCCCATATGCTTTAAAATGAAATAAAGAAGGGAGGAAATGAAACATGAATTGAATTCGGTCATTGTCACATGGTTCATTTTATGGTTAACATTTACATGTGTACACCTCGTGCAAACAAACAGGAAAGCTCATGTAGAACAATAACTAAATTCTACTGAATAATCCAATAAAAAGCAGATCGAGTTCAGTATCGGCGAGTTCAACACGGCTCATGTCAGCATTTATTAGAACTCAAGTGAGAGTCAGTGACCTCAGCATCATGTTTTTACTCCAGGGGAGACGAAAGGTTACAGTATCCATCACCGAGTACTGCTGAGTGCTGCTCTGGGTGTGTTCATACACATGTGGCAGGTCAGCTGCGAGTGTGTGCGTGTGCAGCTTTATTCTGTCTGTGTTTGTGTGTATATGAGAAAGCAGTTGCATGTCTAAGTTAATATTAAAATGTGTGGGTGGGTGTGTGTGGGTGGGTGGGTGCGTTGGTCAGCTGTTAATGATGCTGTAATGTCAGGGAGTCGCCTTCCTCAGGAGAAAAGGCTGACTCATGGGCTAACTGGCTGGCCTACTTTTACTGGGACTGGAAACTGGATCACTGCAGGACACACACAAACACGCACACGCACATACATTATGCAGAGGCCCACTTACTGTGCTTTACCTTGAGCTTAGCCTTGCAAAACTAGCTCAGGTGCAGAGAACAAAAACCAAAGCTAAGCCTTTCATGACAGGAGAATTTTCTTTGTTTAGAGTTGGAGAGCTTTAATTTAAACACGCTGTAAGGTTTGCCAGCACCTCATATGTGTGTTTATATGTGTATGTTGACTTTAAAGGACTTATATACAGCTGCAAACGAGTCTTTCCAGCTGTTACATGTTCCTTCTTTATTTCTGAATGTCCCAGCAGCTTTGTTTCCCCCAATCACCAAACTTGCTTAATTTATTCCCCTAATTAATTACTGCTTTATTGCGTGTTTATGAACCCCGATCCGGAGTCCCAAAAGAAAAGACGGATAAATTTGCCAAAAAGAGCTCAGAGCTCGAACACATAATGATGCTTCTGCTCAGCAGAGGGATGCAGTTTGTTTTCAGCCCTCGAAACTAATTCTGTAATACGAGCATCAGAGTGATGTTTCGGCCCTAAAGTGCAACTCAGAGTTACATAAATGTTTTAATTGTCTTCAAACTCGAAAGTCGACTAATTCAAGACTGGGAAAAACAATCTTTCTCCAAAAAACACTCAGGGAACTTTTACTTTTTTATTAGACTGTGTACCAACTCCAGTGTCTCTTAATGCAGCGTTATTGCACTATAAAAACTCATGGACTCATTTTTGATATCATTAACCGTTTATAGTGTGGCTGGACTCATGTCCTAAAGCTGAAACTTATTACAATGTTTCATACAAAAAAAAATTGGTAGATAATGCAAAGGAAATTACCTCCCAAACCCGCTATTAAAGCATAAAGGGGTTTTTCAGCATATTTAAATAGTACAAATTTAATACACCTATCCCAGCTGTCATTGGGCGAGAGGTGGGGTACACCCTGAATTGATCGCCAGTCAATCACAGGGCTGACACTTAGGGAAAGACGACCTTTCACGCTCACATTCACACCTACGGCCAATTTAGAGTCACCAATGAACCTAGCGAGCATGTCCTTGTACTATGGGAGGAAGTAGTGGTAGAGTCGGTCGCCTCTCAATTGTAAGGTTGGGGGTTCAATCGTGACTGCTAACAGTCACATGTCGAAGTGTCCTTGGGCGAGACTCCTGAAGGCATAGCCATCGGGTATGAATGTGCATAGATACTGATTGGAGATTGGCACTTAGGCCTTTGCCATCAGTGTGTGAATGTGAGTGTGAAAGGGTGAATGTGACATGTAGTGTAAAAGAGTGTTTGGAAGACTAGAAAAGCGGTACATGAGTAGGGTCCATTTAACATGCAAACACCACACAGAAAGGGCCACTTTGTCCGAAGTGGATTCTAACCAGGAACCTTCTCGCTGTGAGGTAACGGCGCTTACCGCTGCACCACCGTGCAGCCACAATCAGAAGTCATCGACACCAATCATTGCACTTCATGGTCATGTTTTGTGTTTCTAATGAATTAAGCCTATTTTGCTGTTAAATGATGATGAAAAAACCATGGTAACCACATGTGGATGCATGAGTGCAGTAAGTGTTGATCCCTGAATCATCCCATCTGAGAAATCTCAGCCCTGTGAAAGACCTCAACAAAAGTTCCTCTGTGTCATGAACTGACTCGCAGGTCAGACGACGGAGGGGGACCACACTGAGGTGTTATGTACAAAATAAATGAGTGAGATCTGAGTTATATCAGAGGTGAATTCGCAGCTGGGGAGAGTGGAACGTGAAGGTGTTAACGAATCCACCAAACCAGGAGACCAATAAACAATGAGGCTAAGAGGAAGTTTTGGATTTATGGAGGGAAGGGTGCCTGGGAATATTACAGAGGGGAGTGTTTCTATTGCCGTTATAACTCAGTGATTTAGAAGAGAAAGCCTCAAACTTTCACCAGATTGCATAAATTCAGTGTCACACTGGGACTCGGGCCCATTAAAACAAAGTATTGCTCCAGTGTTGTGGGAGATCCCTCGGAAACAAGCCTGCAACACAGTTTTGGGTTGATTCATGGCTAAAGAACCGCACATTTAGTAATTGAAAGTGACATATTTTGAAAATGTGTCTTCAAGCCCGGGTTGTGAAAACAATAAAAACGCACACACAAACATTCAGATGGATAACACTTGGTTTACTGCAACATTTTCCAACACATGTAGGCCGTAATTACAGCCATAAAATGTGGAGCAGCTGTCAGATGACCTCTTTCTTTTTGGGATGACAAGTAGAAGACGCACATAATGCACTTTGTATATGCCCCACTTAAAACCGCTACGATAACAAATGGGGACGCGCAAAGGCTCACACACACCGACACACACGCTCATCAGGTGGCAGGGATAATGAGAGTCTGCAGCAGGTGAGCCTGCCGGAGGTGATCTGGGATGGAAAAGATTAGCGGAGGATTGAAAAAGAAGGGAAAAGGAATGCTCGAGCATGAAGAGGATTAGCAGAGCCATAAATCTACAGATGTACGTTTGCTATATGTGAAACAAACAGCTGAATTATGAGGCTCAGAGGAAGGCGGTCTTTAGGGGGATTCAGGAGGAAAAAAACAATACTGTTGGAAAAATGTGAATGAAAGCTTGATGGATATGGACAGATGGCTGTTTATTAAAATGAGCTCATTTATGTGGAAACACTGTAAGGAATTATTCTACATTGTAAGTACGAATCGGTTAAATTACGGTTGAAGGAATAAAGAACAGTCCCTCCAGGAAGTTGCAATCCCGCCATTTCACACAATTTTTTCTCAACCTGGCAATTTTTGTCAATTGCCGAAATTTTTACACAAATTTGACCAATCATGCAATTTTCTCCGTGCGTGAAATCGTTTAAATCACCAAACTTAGTTCTTTGATATTCAACACATTGATCCCCTGAGGTCTGCAATGTCGTATTAACATCAGAGGGCTCATTTTACTGTTTCTTAAAAATCTTTGGAACAGTACTTTTTGCTGCGAGGCAGACTGCTGATCTGTTCTAATGAGAGCTCCGGTATGATTGTCACACTGTTATCAGCGAACTAATCTGGCCTCGAACTAGAGTCACTTTCTGTGGACTCTATCCATAATAACTCAATGTCTTCTTGCGATGATTTATGCATGTTTCGGTGCTGAAAACTGTTAGCCATCCACTTAGCCACTTCCTGATGCCTTGTGTTGAGTCGATTCACCAATCAGAGATCGTGTTCCTGATGTTTGCGCTGATCTTAAAGAGTTTGAACAGTGAGATAGTAATCCCCATCTCTTATAAATGTTTTAAACTGCCTCAGCAGCCGAAATAAAGACTAGAACAGCGTAAATGTAACATAAAACAGCTGTGTCTCAATTCAGGGGCTGCATCCTTTGAAGGACGCGGTCTTTGAATGATGAGTCGTTTGTAGCCTGTGTAGCCCGCGAAGGCGGAACTGAAATGAGACGGTCTAGTCTATGGAAGATTTCCTGTTTACGTCACTAGCTGTTCCCGACCTCACCCTTGCATCACAAAACACAGCTCCTGTGGCATAGCAACAGATAGCTAGCTGGCTAATGTCCCATGAATTAACCTATTAACCATCCATCCTCTATACCGCTTATCCTGTTCATGGTTGCCGGGTGCTGGAGCCAATCCCAGCTGTCATTGTCGTCAGTCAATCACAGGGCTGACACAGAGAGACAGACAACCTTTCGCACTCACACCCACACCTATGGGCAATTTAGAGTCACCAATTAACCTTACAAGCATGTCTTTGGACTGGAGACCCCAGAGGGAACCCACACATGCACGAGGAGAACATGCAAACTCTGCACACTGACCTTCTAGCTGTGAGGCAACAGCTTTAACCACTGCACCAGCGTGCAGCCCAACTTAACCTACTAACTTAAAGATAAATTGTGTCATGGCCCCTTTCACAGTGTAACACAGCTATTGGATTGAGTTGAAACCAAAAACGTTTACATTTATTCCTTGGACACTTAAGGGTCCACCATCTCGTTTAAATTGGTGCGCAATGAATCTCGGGGTATGTTGGGCCGTGAAGGATGCACCCGATGGATCTTTCGTGGCCAGGAAAAAGGAGGACACATTTGTCGGCGGCATCTGAAGGAGACTTCGACATGGGATACGTCCTTCGAAGGCTGCAGCCCCTGAATCGTATGGGTTGTATTGAATGTGCACATGCAGTGCGAAATGAGCGTTTGATGGCTATTGACATTAGTGTCATTCAATGTTTGACTGGAAGTGATGTCAGAAGACATACAGCTAGCTCACCTGATTGCCTGATTGGAGCGTTTGTCCAGTGGATGTGTTACACAAAAAAAAAGGTTTCAAAATATCACAACTTGCAATGCAACTTTTTAAAAAAGCTGCTGTGAAATCCGTCATTTTAGGCCGCAACAATCACAGAAAATGCCAGCCAAATCTCAGAGGGCCTGAAAAACAAACTGAGAGAGAGAAGGAAGCTCAAGTTACACCAGCAACTTTAAGTGTCAAACTACCAGCGCTGATTTACGAGAGTGTTTGTTCATGAAAGACGTTGCTGACAAAGAAAGTCAAACATTGTTCACTTGCTCCTCTGGAAATCATTACACTACAGCTGATGTTATCCGCGAGATGGAGAAAAAAACGTGAGAATGCGCACAAGGAGACTGTAGGTTAGAGAGGGAGGCAGTGAGAACAGGGCAGGGACGGGAAACACAGCGCTGAGAACTCAAGGTAGGTGAAGATGAAGTGAAAGGACAGAGAGGAGCAGGAAGAGATAGAGGGAGGAAGGAGGGGATGGAGAGACATCTGTTTCGTGTCAGAGGCAGGTTAAGGGCAGATAGCGGGGCTTAGAGAGGGAAGGAATGAACGAGAGCGGGTAGAGAGGGGAAGAAAGGGATGGACTAAAAGAGTGCAAGGAGAGTGGAAAACATTACAGAGATAGAGGTGCCTAATTGGAAGAGACAGACATTATCATACGCTGCAGAAATTCCCCTCTCTCTCTCTCTTGTTCTAGATATTGTTGTATCTCATTAGGGAGACTATTTCTGCATCTAATGTGTTTTAGAGTTTGTGTGTGTTTGTGTGAGACAAAGAAAGAGATGGAAAGAGTCAGAGATTAAAACAGACAGATAAGAGAGAGAATATCTACAAAGAGAAGGAGCCATAATAAAAGATGAAAGAGAAAGCTCGGTGAGGGAGCAATAAAAGGCACGGTGACACGGAGAGAGCTGGTTAGTATCAGGGAGCCGTAATAACACATCATCTCAGTGAGGCAGAAGGCTCGTCGCAGAGACTTTGAGGGTTTACTGTCCCCAAGAAATACACGCAGGAGTCGTGAAGTCCAAGATATGTGCAGAAGTCTTGGAGTTTTATTTTAAGGACGCAGGTAACCAGTTATACTTTATCCAACCAGATGTTGATTTTCTCAGGATGCAGGCATCTTTATATACCCCTACATGTCCAGCACTTATCCTATAAACCCTGCTATAAATTAACTATACAAGATTTTCTGTAAACACAACCGTACCATTTCCATTTTTCAAACTGAAGTGCGACGCTGCAGCTGTGAAAATTAGGTTTCTCGCAACACAAAAAAAAGGGCCGAGGGACTCTGGCTGAGGCCCAGACACAGTAATTATGCTCTCCTCCTCTGAGAGACAAGAAAGGAGGGCTGTTAATGCAATCTCAATTTTATCTTCTTTAAGGGGCCGGAGACGGAATAAAAAGGGAGAGAAACATAAGGGAGAAAAAGAGGAGAAAGAGCATCGACTAGAGGAAACAGAGAGACGAGGACAGACTCACAATAAAGGCAGGATAATATCGGTGTTGTCTTCTTATTCCCTATAGTCTCTGCCACAGCCTGCATTTATATTAAAGTCACTGAAGCGATTCTCCTCTCTGCACAATCACTTATAGACAGAGCATCAGATATACTAAATATACCCTCATCCCCTTGTGTCTGTTCTAGCTTAAATGTTATACTTTTACACCGTCGGTGAGCTGACTATATCCTCCGCAGTGACTTCTAATACGCAGCTTGTAACTGTTTGCAGATGACGCCATAGTCTGTCTGACTGAACAGTATGTATATTGCTGAAAAGGCTGGAGCGCAAATAGGATTATCTCTGCCAGATAAGAAGGATCAAGTAAAAAATATTGAAAGCAGCCTCTTGTGAGTCACATTTTCTGGATGTAAAAATGCGGATCAAGCGTTGTGTAAGCATGTGAATCTGTGGATGAGGATCCTCGTATGTATGTCAGTACATCTACTCCAGTGAATCTCTGTTTGTTTGGGTTATATGTGTGTCTTTAATGTATATTTGAACAAGTGTGTTTTGTGTATATTATCTCATGATATGTAACCAAACCAAAATAAGCCGCTGTTAGCCGAACATAATGAGATCCTCTCGTGATTGTGTGCAAAGGAATTAATTAAAGCTCACAAAAACAGACGGCATCAAAACACAGCTCCGTTTTCCCCTGTGTGATGTGGTGTATTGATCGACTCAGATGTCCAAAGGAGCTGCATGAGACATGAAAGTAAAAATTAGGCCATCAAGAAAGAAAAATAAAAAACAGACGTTAGCCTTCAGGCCTAGTGATTATGAGCCTGACAGTCACATCTGTCCTTTACACAACGTTAGGTGGGTTTTGTCAGCTATACACAACACTGTACACCACAGCCAGAAGCAATTGTTAAAGCTTACCCAGTGAGCACATCTGAAAAGACGTTAAAAAGACACCTATGGCCCTCGTTGAAAAGACGTTTAAAACGGGTTCAAAAAGTGTCATTTCTGTCACAAGGTTCATCACACATTCACGCCTATTAACGGTAATTTTCAAGTCTTCTTGTCGTTGAAATGATATAATTAGTGAGCAGTGCATCACAGTCATCAAATGAAATATCCGTCAGGTATTAATGAACTACGTCAGCATCCAGGTATTCTGCCTTTGTAGTCAAAGCTGCACAGATCTTTACGATGTCTCTAAACATTCTTGTTACCATCACACAGCCCATAAAGCGCCATATTTTTGATTTTTGTATGAAAAATAAAATGTGTTGAAGTTACGTCTTTGTGTAGACGGGATTTTACACACAACTGGAAAATTATTTTGGAGAAATGCCGCTACAATAATTACTTTCGTCAGCCTTTCATGGGTAAAATGAACAAGTTATCTTTAAGTGCACAACTGTAGTAATTGTGCGTCAGGCTCTGAGAGAAAAAGTCAGTAGGATTGACCTTTTTTGGGAACCATGAATGTCCACAGAAAATTCGTCGAGAACGTAGCTTTTTAAGATTTTTCAGTCTGGGCCAAAGTGTTTGACAGCTCACTAATCAGCTACCATCTGCTACGATATATAGCCTCTGGAAGGGACGGCCAACTTTTCATGGCTTCCAGTGTAGCCATAAAGGAAAGCCATTGGTGATAAAGGACTTCCTGCTAAGCAAGATTGGAGTTGAAATACAAAGTATACTAATTAACACTGCCCACCTTAAAGTGGGTGTCGTCGACTTTGTGATTTTCATTTCGACGTGTGTGTTAACAGATTAGAGCCGTTATTCTGCCCACTGCAAAGGCGCTGTTGAAGCCCTGCTGCAATGACAAAAATCTAAGAGAATAAGAGGCTTACCTATTTTTACCGTATGCCGCACACAGTTCTCTGACAAAACAGATGGTGAAAATGATATGTAGAGATTCATATTGACATATATCTGTAGAATATGTAAAAGCATTGAAAATATAGAACACTTATCGGCTTACCAGTATGCTTTTCAAAGTAAAAGCTTGATCTGGCATTTCAGTGAAGAGACTCCCCTTGTTTTAACACATGCTTTTATTCTGATGTTGTTCGGTAGATCAAGTCACTTGGAAGTCGGTGTGCCACCGTTGTGCGCTTACACGCAGATATCTTATTGTGAAGATTAATAAAGAGCTAAATTGCTGCAGATTACTGCCGATGGGAGCCGGGATGGTATTACAGCAGATTGCGTTCCGTCCCTTTTGCTATCCACATGATTATTTTTCCTGCATGCAGCCAAAGCCTGCTGATACGTGATTAGTGAACACTACTCTGACTACAAATGCGCCACACATCTATTAGATCAACAAAAAACAAAGCATATGTGTATGGTTATATTTGTGTGTGTATATATATATATATGTATAGTACATGTTACTTTTCATGCATGAATTAGTGTAAGTGTGCGTGTGTGGCAGTGTTATACCTAAGTGTGGGATGTATTCAAGCATGCTTTATTATGTGAGTGCATGCAACCCTGAGATTATGTGCATATAGAGATTAATTTGGGCACATTAAAATTTGCCATAGACTGTGTGTGTGCGCAAAAGGATGTGTGTCTGTGTCAGTGTGTGTGTGTGCACAGTCGGCAATGCCATCAGAGATTTAACAGAAGAGGTTTCTGAGTCAGCAAACCTGAGGGGTTCTGACTCATCTCACGACTGGTGGGTGCTGTTTGCTTGTGTGTGTGATGTTGATGCGTTGGGTGTGCGATCAGAGTGATGTCATGTGTGAAGGAGCCACAAGTTTGAGTCCAACATGTGAACACGGGAAAGGGCAAAGGATGGCGCTGATGATTATGGTGTGCAGCAGTCATCTCACACGTTCCTTGAATCACTGTCACAATTTTTCATCTTAGTTGCTTTAGACATATTATGTATGTCTGTCGACAAGGACAAACCCTCTGCAACAGCCCAAAAGATTTTCCTTTGGGAGAAATTGGCTGCAATTTTAGACATGATGCAAATTCAAAAACACATAATAAAGTCCAAAATAAATACAACTGAAATATGCTGCAAATTTGAAAAAGTGCAGCAGAAAACCAAAACCCTCCAGGCCTGCAGGGGGCGCTAACTGAAACAGGATTATGGTGAAACATATTGTATGAGAGAAAATATTTACAAAGAGGGAAACAGGGAAGAACAGGTTTGAAGACAGTGGAGGAGACACGGCCAGGCCGGGAGGAACACAGCTTCGAGACTAGCGTAGGTCGGTTTGACAACGATGAATAAACTAACACTGTGGTTTTCTTGCTGGCTTTGCTCCTGGCAACCCTTGGGCTGGCCTTGATGCCCAACCTCCCGATCTCCTGTCCAGACTGTCTTTGTCATTCCCAGTGTCAAAAGTCCTTGTTGGAGCTGTTGTTAATCACCTGAGTGCCGTTATGTCAATTCAATTATGTCAGTTTGAACTGTTGCTAGGTTACAAAAGTTGTCTGGCAGCACTTCTGCTTCTGTTGGCAGTGACCTTTAAGTTTTAAATTGCTCTGTATGCTTAACATTTGCTTTTATTCATGGAAATGTTTTCAAAGAAACATAAAACAATAGAAAGGAATGATTGGTTGAAAAAGTTGAACTATTTTCAACTGCTGACGCGGAGGGCATTTTTTGCTGAAAACGTTGCGAACGAACTGCATTGGTTTGTATAGAAAGTAGGTGCTCCCAGCGCAAAAACCGCCATGAGTGGACACAGGCACTTGTCCCTGTCATCTTCCCTTGCTGATTCTCCCCCCCTCCCCGAGATTGGTAACCTGGACCAGCAGGCTGTCCAAAGCTCCTGTGCTCGTTTGAGGTTCAACACCAACACTCCCCTGACGCGCAGAGCTTCCATAGCACATCTAACTGTGCTAACAAGCTAACAGCAGCTACACTTAGCAACACTGGTGACTTTAGCAAAGCTCTCTGTCCACCAGAAACCATTTCTCCATAATATTTCAGTGTCCCTAAATTAGTGACTTCATTTGTGTGTGTGTGTGGGGGGTTTTGTACATGTCTCTTTCCTTCCCCTAGCAAGAATAACGCTGTTCTCCTTTGCGCCCCCTACAGGCCTGGAGCACTTATGTTGTGGTGATTGGATATACAGCTTTTTTCTGTTGCATTTGTGTTCAGGCTTTATCTGTTCATGAATTTTCTGTATTTGCTGTGCATTTTCTATTTCAAAATTTGCTTGGCTTTTTGTCACAATTTTTTTGGCATTTGCAGATAGTTTCTGTTGTTTTTGTTTTGGATTATTGTTTGTGTTTGTGTTTTTGAATTTGAATCTTGTTTGAATTTGCGGGCCATTGCGGCATTAACCCTGCCAGCCCATAAAAAACACAAATTCAGATGATTTTATGCAAATCTGATATGAACCATATATAATGAAAAAGGCTACGCTCATGATTACAAATTGCTGCCAAATTATAATCAGGAAGTAAACCTTTTTATATATATTCAATCTAAGTTGTAATTTCATGTCACAATGCTGCTTCATCATATAAAAATGTATGCTTTTATAGCATATAATAGCCTCTTTTGAAGCTCCACATTTATATAGACAAGGCAGATTAGGAAAGATGAGAAAGAGCAGAGGGCAGGGAGATGCTATGGAACCAAAAGGAAGAATCGGCTCAAGAAAGGATGACTGAACAAACTAACAAATGACTAGAATAACTAACAGAAGACTAACACCAGACAGAAAGTTAAAGAGAGGAAGAGGAACCACAGAGGGGAGAAACAGACACTGGGACCCAAAAAGACAAAGGAGGAGTGTGGGGGGGAGGAACATCCCCTGAAGCGCTGGGCTCATATTTAGACTGACTGACAAACAGAGGAGTCAGCCTGCCAACTCTACTCACCAAACTGATTCAGATTCACTGGCTGCTGCCGACTTCAATATGCTGCTCTGATCAAGCGTTCCTAAACATTTCAAGTTGGAAAAATTCAGAACTTATACTCTTGCCTTAGGACCGACTGTGGCATAGAATCTGCACTTTGACCCTAAACTGTGCTTCCCAACACCCAACCAAACACTTTGTCTACGTCTAAGTCGAAATCTGGGTCTTGACTTAAGGCAGATGAAACCGCGAGCATCACAACAGTGTGGTTTTATTTGGAACAAGTTACTGTGATGCACACTTTGAAGCACCCACTGTAATAATGAGATACTATTACGCCCACAGTGAGACACAGAAAGAGCATGATGGATTTTCTCCGAGTTATGTCACACCCTTTAGTTGCAGCACAAATGAAAAGAGCTCTGTTGTTCAAAATATTCCCCAGGCTGCTTCTGCAATCTGTTGTGACGACTGAACAATTGCAAAAAAAAAAACTTTTTCTCCAGTCTGGTGGTCCGTTACAAAGACTGTGGATATATTTCAGTTGGCAAATGAAACGAGAAATAAAAAGAAATCAGCTCATGCATTTCCTGATTCTGATTATTTTATGCAAGCCACCAAAGTGAGTGGGATTGTGTGCACAGGCAAATTGCAAAAAAGTCCAGATAACTTTAAACTTCTCTGCAACTTTATTGAGTGATAGTGGAGATTTACTTTTGACTAATAATTGCCTCCTGTAGAACTGTTCTATAAAAGCAACCTAGAGGTTGTGCTGTTGTACTAAATATCAGCACGCCTGCAGTCTTGTTCCACAGACCGAATCCAATCAAAATCAAGATGGGGCAGGTATTCCGATATCACCTTTGTCAACAACAATGGCGACGGAGAAGCAAACCCTTTCATTTTTTCGTGGGTAAAATTTCCAGTCTAGAGATGCTGCTAAAGCCGGGACACGATTCCTTTACTTACTACTACTACTTACTTTTTTTTATGTTTTCTTTGTAAAAAATTCTTTAACGGCTACCACCAAGGGAAGCGGAAGTGCCGCCTGACAACTTTCGTAACCTAGCAACACCGCAGCAATGCCAGTCAGAAGCGCTCTGAAATTGAGGTTGTGGGCACTGCCAAAACGCAGTGTGGACACACAGGCCTTAAACATAAGGCTGCAAAGCAGACAAGGACTAAGCCAGCACAAGAATAAGAACATATGATACAGTACACTTGATATACATTAAGCCTGTTCGAGATTAGCAAGACCTGCGCAGAATCGAACACCGCCTTTTCCAAGCATATTGCATGACAGTTAGATTGTTGTCCAACTTGCTCTGAGAACCCGAATGCGCAAGGCTAAGGAGTCCCGCGGGAGCGAGGCGGCCGCAGTTTTCAGTGCCAGCCACTGCAGTTGCTCTCCACCGACTGCACAACGCCGTGCATGATGGGAAACGACTTGCTGTGGTTTGAATGAAGCGCCTATTGGCTGAAAAAAGCCTTGACACCCCCACAAGAAGGTGATGAGACTTGTGTCTTATTCATCATTATTCATTAAACTTAATGAAGTGTCAGACAGACACCAAACGGGTTTATCAAAGTACTGCCATTCACATTGTAATGCTTTACTCATTCCTCATGAACGTTGTCTTAATAAACATAAATACAATGACGTTTATATCGAAATAACTGTCAAAAGCCCTGAATGAAGTACGAGAACTTAATATTAAATCCAATTAAAATAATAATGATAGTAATAATAACAAATGAAGACTTTATACTCTTCAAAATCGACTTTATGACTCCTCCCCCGACTGCAATCGGCTACTCTCGCCTGTTGTCGAGGCGAGCCGGCAGTCATCTCGAACAAGCCTAATGTTTTGATGAAAGCAACAGTAGAGTTTCCGACTTTGTACCAGAATCAGAGAGAATTGTGGGCAATATCCCCAGTTTTAGAAAGCAGTTGTCTCACATCATGTCTATAAAATCAGACATTACCAAAGGGCATCATTTGTAGTCTGTTTAAAAACGTCTGATTATTGTAGATTTAAGAATAAGCATTACATAACTTTGAATTGTATCCATTATTTCAGTGTGGCAGGTGTTTTATATCAACTGGGAATCTCAGAAACAGCTGTCTTGACTGGATAGTATCTCCATGCTTATTGTCTGAGGCCATAGAAAGCAGTTTGGTCATACTGAACATAGCAATGAAAAATGAATACAACTGTATCTGTGTGTCTTCCATGGTTTTTTCAACACCATTGGAAAACAGAGAGGGAGGGGTCTTTAAAGACTAAAGACAGATTTCTGGAAATGCAATAGCCTTCCATTTTTATGTGAAAACTTTACATTTCATGAATTTTCTGGTATTTTCTGGGTTGATTGCTGTCTTCCTCTCGCAACAAGCTTGTCACACCCCACCCTGATGAAATTTAGCTGGTTTAAATGAGCATGACACACCACAGCTCCACCACTCTATTGTGCCAAACTATTGGGTTTCACATAACGATATAGCAAGATGGGCATCTACAAGAGTTGTAATGCATGAAGTCAGTCTTCATCTGAAAATATCTGTATATTCATCCGTTATGTCTTATGAATTGGCCTGGTCCAAAGTCATAACTGGCAAGCAAAGGAGGAGGGTCCAAAAGGGTGACGCACTGAAGTAAAGCGAATACATGAATGACACCAGGAACACAAGCACAATGAAATGCCTTAGACATCAATGAAATTCTTCTTTTTCCAAGTGGTGTTCAACACTAAAACTCAGTGACCTCAGAAGCCCCTTCATGAACCCACAAGGGTTTGGAACTGAAAGCAACATTGTCTGGTCAAAAATGGGACTTGTTGCATCACCACAAAACACAGAGGAGGCACATTCCAACACGTTGTCATTATCAGTTTGAAACAGGTGTGAGGGATGACCTACATATTTTTCATGACACTAAAAGTATGACCTCACTCCTACCGCTCCCTTCTCCTTCTCTCTTCTCCTCATCCTCTCTCCCATCATCTCTCCATTCCCCATTTCTTTCTCTTGCGCTAGTTTTTCCGAAGCTCTGCCCTTTGTCCCCTTTATCTTTCACCCACTCCTAGCTGCCTCACCCTTGCTCTATACCACCATTTTTCACCCAATGGAGTGACTCAGCATATTTTCACCACCACTGTCTCCCTCACTCGGCCTTTTTCCAAATTTCAATCTGCTGGTTTTGCATGAACATTATGAAACACAATATGGCAGAAGAATTGTCTTCACAGTGTTAATATAATAATTTTGAATGTAAGCAATTTTTTGACCTGAATTAAAGGTGGGATTTGCCTTGATTCAGCTTGGCAGTAAGTGTCTGTTATGTTTCTGAGACAAATTTCATTTGGGTGGTCTCAGAGTTTTGGTTCGTCAGCAGGACACTCTATTCGTGTAATGTTAAGTTATGTTATATCATGTTATGTGTCGTTACGTTATGTGTCGTTACATTGTGACATTACGTTATGTGTAGTTGCGTTATGTGTCGTTACGTTATGTGACATTACGTTATGTGTAGTTGCGTTATGTGTCGTTACGTTATGTGACATTACGTTATGTGACGTTACATTACGTTACGTGTCGTTACATTGTGTTATCTTACATTATGTTATGTTACATTACTTGACGTTACGTTATTTGCCGTTACATGATGTGACGTTACTTTATGTGACCTTACATTACATTATGTAATGTTACGTTCTGTTCTGTAGTGCGCTGTTACGTTATCTTGCTCTATGTTATGCCCCGTGACATTATGTTACATTACGTCAGGTTGTGTTATGTTATGTTATGTTCTGTTGTGTTATATTATATTACGTTACACTATGTTACGCTACATTCCACTAAGTTAAGTAACATTATGTCGCTTGCACCTTACTTTCCATACATTACATAAGTTACGTTAAATAACTGCAGTCTCCTGGGTGAAAGTCCTGGGTTTGTTTGACCCATCCATCAATCACATTTCACCCCAACTTTATGTGCTATTAACAGGCCAGGGTAATTTAAGGCAGTTCTCTAAGACCACACTGCAGTGCTTTGTTCAGAATGTTGAGTCTGCATTGACAGTGGAATTGAAATAGCTGTAACAGCAGCCTCAATATGTCCTAAATATGAACAACTATGTATATGTTTGTTAAAAAATCATCTATTTTGGACATTTCTTTATAAAAAGCTCTGAGCATTGCTCCTGTTTCAAAGTCAAGACAGATTTTTTGCAGATTTTGCCATCCTCTTTTTCTCTCTACACTACGGACAGAGGCATCTCTAACTTCGAAGCTATTTCTCTCCCTTGGTGTGTTCATCGCCCTTCTTTCCTTCATGCTTCTCAGTCTGTTCTTTGTATTACCCCTTCATCAGGATAAAAAGGAGTACATTTGCTGCAGACTGAATCCCTCATGTTTCTAGCATCTATCCAGGACATCAAAGAAGCTTGCACTGGACTTCATATTCTCATTGGATTTCAGCTGCTTTTTCTCTGTTTTCCCCTCAACTATCTCTTCCCCCCCTGTGACTGTTCTCCCCTCTCAGGCTTTCTCGAATTCTGTCTCTCCTTTGCTTCATCATCCCTTTCTCTCTTTTCAGCGCCAGAGGCCCTCTCTCCATCCTCAGCTGTCTCTCCTCATCTCTCTCCTCCCTCCTCACATCAATATCCCTCAATCTCTCCTCCTCCCGGTAAACAGAGTGACCCTTCAGTCTGCTGTCGCCTCTCCGCCTCCAGACTTTCCGCCGTCTCTCTCACTCCCTCTCCTGTGGGTAAACATGACCCATGCTTCGATCATCCTCTTGTCATTTTGTCATTATTATGCCCCCTGAACTCTTCTCCATCTCTCTTAATGTCCCTTCTCCTCTCTCGCTCCCTCTGTCTCTCTCACTCTCGTCCCTCGGTTCATCTTACTCCCCTCCTCTCGCTTCTCAGTTGCTGACAAATACTTCTATCAGTCTTGAGACATCTCTCAAGAAAGCCGCCTCTCCTTTTTACTCCTTCAATCATACGTGTCATCTCTCTTTCGCTCTCAAGTTGAGATGCCCCTCTCCGAACATCAATCCCCGCTCTCTCTGTCCTTTTATTTCCCCAAGACAGAATGACCCACACATCTATACTCTGAGGCTAAAAATGAATGGCCACTCACCCAAACTTAACACCCAAACAGTGTGTGCTTTTTGAGAATCCAACAGCATGAATATGCTTTTCTAACAGCCTCCACTCCTCTGGGAAGGCTTTCCAGTTTTGGAACCTGGCTGCAAAGATTTTCTCACATTCAGCTGCGAGAGGATTACAGAGGTTGGGCAGAGATTGGAGTCGGTGCTCCAATTAATCCCAAAGGTCTTTGATAAGATGGAATTCTGGGCCCAGCACAGGCAAGACTACTTCTTGCACGCCAAAATAAATTAATAGAAAAACACTTCTTCATATACCTCACTAGGTGCACATGGGACACTATATGGAAACAGGAAAGAGTTCCCTGAAACTATCGCCGCAAATTCTCAGTAATGCACATTGTTGCCTGAAAAAGAATGCAGCAGTATAAAGCTTTCCCTTTGTTGGAAAATACAAGGCCTAGAAAGAAATACTCTGATCTTTTATTTAATTAAAGTAGCAATACCATAAGTGGAAAAAGTATGTGCCGTCCAAAATGGGCGATTTCAGAATCCTAAAATGCATGGTAGTATTGAATTATAGCTATTGATTCATCAGTGTGTATAATTTTAATGTGGCAGCCAGTAAGATGGGGTCATTTTAATAACTGCTGGGAAGCCTTAATTTGCCCTGGGGATCAATAAACTCTTAAATAAGAATTAATAATATGTGGGCAGCACAGTCGTTAGCACTGTTGCCTCGCAGCAAGAAGGTTCCTGGTTCAGTCGGCATGGGCCTTTCTGTGTCGAGTTAGCATGTTTTCCCTTTGTCTGTGTGGGTTCCCTACGGGTACGCCCGCTTCCTCCCAGAGACATGCTTGTTAGGTTAATTGGCAGAGAGGTGGACTTGAGACTTGGAGACTTGGACACGAGTAGACACAAGTCACTGTTTTGATGAATTGCAACTTGACAAAAAATAAATGACTTGAGACTCAACTTGGACTTGCAAGTTAATGACTTGAGACTTGACTTGAGGCATGATGACTCGGATGACTTGAGTGTGTTCATAAGTTTGACTAAATGTAAAATGATAAAATTCAATGTTGTCAAGTTTCTGTCAAACTATTATGTATGTATGCAGCGCAAACTGGGAATCATGATTGGGTGACTCAAAAAGCTCCCCCTTATGTGATTCATGTGTCATTATTGGAGGACTGGCTGTCAGTAAAACTCCTCGCTATGGCAACACGCAACATCAAAGCCCCCCACTACCTGATGTTTTTTCCGCAAAGAGAAGCCTCATCAGTCGTACTCAGTACTACTCAATACTGTCTCAGACCAGACCATCGTCATGGCTGCGTCTGTGTCAAGATAATACAGATACAATTCATTGTCATCCTTTTTGAACAGGTTATATAAATTGGCCAATAATATCATTATTAGACGGGCTACTAATACCTCGTCTTTTCTCTTTATAAAACCTGGATACTACAGGTAAGAGTAAAATAGTAAAAGTGACTTGACTTGCCTTAACTAAGGACTCGACTTGACTTGAATTGACATAACCTGTGACTTGACTTGGCTTGCCCAAGACAAAATGACTGGAGACTTACTTGGGACTTGAGCAAAGATGACTACACTGTTAATTGGTGACTCTAAATATGGCATGTTGGGTGTGAATGTGAGAGTGAAAGGTCATCTGTCCCTGTTATTGACTGGTGACCCTTCCAGGGTGTACCCCGCCTCTCACCAAATGGAAGATGGGATAGGCTTCAGTACCGCTGCAACCCTGAACAGATTAATATTTGGATGGATGGATGTGAGTAACACTGTGGTACTTTCGCCTCACAGCATGAGGGTTCCTGGTTCGTAGGTGTGAATGTGAGTGTGAAAGGTCGTCTGTCTCTTTGTGCCCTGTGATTGACTGGCAACATTTCCATGGTGTACGCCACCAAAGGAAGACTTGGGTACAGTAATTGAGCAAATGTAATTAGTATAGTGCACAAAATATGTCGTACTGTGTAGTGTATCTGTTTTTTATACTAGCTGTGAGACCTCCTTCTGTCTCCTCTTTCCCTCGCCCTCCCTTCTTTTTTCTGTGGGATGCTATCACTAAAGCTGCTTTAGGAGATAAACTTTCTCAGTCTATTTCTCCCAAAGCTTCCTCTCCTCCCTGCTGCCACGCTACTTTTTTACTTTTTATCCTGCACCCCTCGACTGAGACACTTAAGGTTTTGATCCGCATCTCGAGATTATTTTCTTTTTCCTATCCATACTTCGGTCTGTCTCCTCCTATTTTCTTCCCCAGTTGTTCCTTTTGTTTTTTAGTTTCACCACCTCTTTGTCTCTCTTTCCATCCCTCACTAACATGGAACAGTATAACAGAAGCTCTCTTCCTCTCTCTCTCACCTCTAACCCTCCTATGGTTCAATTTGTCATCAGCCAGTCTGTATCATGTTGGTCACACCTCAGGCACTTCTCCTATTGTTATGCCTCCATTCCCCGTCCTCTATTCCCACTATCATTCGTTCCATCACACATCAGCCCTCCCTCCTTCACTGACCATCGCAGCATTTTTCCATTATTCATTCCTGCTCTGTGTCCTATCGCTCTGCTCCTCACCAGCCGAGACCCCGTCAGGATGAGTTATGGAGGGACTATCTGCTGCTATAGCTGCATATGCTTTACACTGGTTTAAGCGCTATACATATTGTTGGTCAGGAATTGGATGCTTGGATGCCTATGTTGAAGTAATATTCAAATATGTTATTTTCTGGTAAATGATTAGTCTACAATCTTAAATACAACCTCAACAGATTCTGACAGGCTTCAGTTACTTTCAGTTCCTCCTCTTTTTGTTTAATTTATATACTGTAAAAAACGTAATATAAGACGCACTCTGTTTTTATTGTTGTGAAGGTAGTGGCTGCACTTGCGGTCATGACTAGCTAGCTACTGGTGTGGTAGCTAGCAGCCTAAGGTAATGTTCATTGTTATGATGGTAGTGGCTGTACTGGCAGTCATGACTAGCTAGCTACTGGTGCGGTAGCTAGCAGCCTAAGGTAAAGTTCATTGTTGTGATGGTAGCGGCTGCACTGGCAGTCATGACTAGCTAGCTACTGGTGCGGTAGCTAGCAGCCTAAGGTAAAGTTCATTGTTGTGATGGTAGCGGCTGCACTGGTGGTCATGACCAGCTAGCTACTGGTGTGGTAGCTAGCAGCCTATGTTAACGTTAATTGTTGTGATGGTAGCGGCTGCACTGACAGTCATGACTAGCTAGCTACTGGTGTGGTAGCTAGCAGCCTAAGGTAAAGTTAATTGTTGTGATGGTAGCGGCTGCACTGGCAGTCATGACTAGCTAGCTAGTGGTGCGGTAGCTAGCAGCCTAAGGTAAAGTTAATTGTTGTGATGGTAGCGGCTGCACTGACAGTCATGACTAGCTAGCTACTGGTGCGGTAGCTAGCAGCCTAAGGTAAAGTTAATTGTTGTGATGGTAGCGGCTGCACTGGCAGTCATGACTAGCTAGCTAGTGGTGCGGTAGCTAGCAGCCTAAGGTAAAGTTCATTGTTGTGATGGTAGCGGCCGCACTGGCGGTCATGACTAGCTAGCTACTGGTGTGGTAGCTAGCAGCCTAAGGTAAACTTAATTGTTGTGAGGGTAGTGGCTGCACTGGCGGTCATGACTAGCTAGCTACTGGAGTGGTAGCTAGCAGCCTATGTTAACGTTGATTGTTGAGAAGGTATTGGCTGCACTGGCGGTCATGACTAGCTAGCTACTGGTGCGGTAGCTAGCAGCCTAAGATAACGTTAATTGTTGTGAGGGTAGTGGCTGCACTGGCGGTCATGACTAGCTAGCTACTGGTGCGGTAGCTAGCAGCCTAAGGTTATGTTAATTGTTGTGAGGGTAACGGCTGCACTGGCGGCTAAGACGGTGCACGCCCGTGACGGTGCATGTCTGGAAAGATTTTATTCTGGTGTACTGGTCACACCTGTATATGGGACACAACCCACTTTTTAAAATTTTACAGTTCCTTTCTATATTCCTTAAATGGGCTTGAGCGCCTTGAATGTTAACAGAGTTCCCTAAATAGTCACATATTTCTGAGTGTAACTGTTTGTATTTTCTTGGGTAAAATTCCAAATGTACGGAAGCCGTAAGAGGACATGTATCCACATTTTATTTACTCTTGACAACGAATAAAAGGTGTTTTCTTGAGATCTCGACTTAATTATCTCTTGACCTCGAGATAACAACGCTGGTTTTACTGTGATAAGAGTTCATTTAAGTTCATAAGTTCCACAGAGCTGCAAACACAAAACAAACAGAAATAGGCTGAGAAAACGAGCTTTGTTATGTTGGGATAACTAGGAAAATAAGTCGAGATCTCAAGAAAACAACTGGAAATTACTCGTTATTACGGTAAAATGGAGTAAATAAAATGTATGGATACATGCTTTATTCTTCTTCTTTCCTTTCTCTGCCACATAATTTAGAGTGAAAACATTTGAAGCCACATGGATTTGGTTAAAGCTATCCAAACAACAAATAACAGTGACAATAGTTGGTGTTCTGCTTTTCATTTGAAGACATAAAATGCCTTAAAATTGATCCTGAGAGTTCCAACACCCATGGGGTATTTTTTTGACCTAATTTATGTCAGACTAAACTGAGTGACTTCAACAAAGGAAGTCTCGGACAATAAAACGCAAACCCAGAAACTCTCGCGCCCTATTTTAGTGGTTTTGTAACCACTAAACAGGATGAGTGAGCAGGTCATATGTGTAGTTTACAGGAAGCCTAACATACATGGCGGCTGACATGCCTGTGACATTATTAGCCTGCACTATAATAGACATCATGCAGGATGTGCGTGTATGTTTGTGTGCACTGTATGTAGGTCGAGGTGTCAGATATAGGACTGGGTCTCTCTTTGAAAACCTGTAATTCTCCTAAATTACACTCACCGCTCCGATGCTTCCCAGTAACCCAGAGTTATTTAGCATTTCGCTGCAGTTGTTCTTTTTTTCACCCTCGAATCAAAGCGTGCCTCGGCTACAAAAGCCCGAGAGCTGCTGCTTTCGAGTGCTACACTGAAAACAGATGAGAGTGTCAGAGCCAAATTCTATCAGTTTAAGAGGCTTAAACCCACTGTCTCTCTCTCTCTCTCTCTCTCTGTGTGTGTCTGTGTGTGTGTGTGTGTGTGTTATAGGCTACAATTGTCCCATTAGCCCGGTTAATTTAGCTATCTGTTTCACATCAAACCCCACCTCACTAAACACTTCCTGTCACCAAGGAGGGGCTGAATGTTAAAGCTTGCAGGGGGTGGTGTGTTGCTTTTTGATTTGAATGTGCATGAGGGTGTTTGTGTGTGTGTGCTTGTGTGTAGGACTGTCTTTAAGTGTGTATTTTACGCTGCATCTATATGGGTTGTGTTGTTGTTTTTTTTGGTGCACATGGGTGAATATCTGTGTGTGTGCCAACGTGCACGTCCTAAAGTCCCCTCTTCCCTGCTTGAAGCCCTGTCCGCAGAGTGGGGTAATCTTGACCATATGGTACACAACATGATACACCCATATACTGCACCACAGGAAACACACACATACACAAAAACACACCAGGTCTAATGTAGTACAACTCCCCCGCAGGCCCCAGGGATCAGAATCAGATTTACATTTAGATATAAGAGCAGAGTACATACATGTAGAGATTGATAAAGGCTTAGAGTCAGTTGGAGTATTAGTGTGTGTGTGTGTGTGTGTGTATTAAAAGTTCCCCAGCAGAGTCAACATTTCATCCCCCGCAGCCTATATCTCACACGGTAACAATTTGGCCCAGTTCTGCTGCAAACATGCACACATATAATCTCACAAACTAATACACCGCGCACACGTGCAAAATCTGCCTCTGCTGCACCGACACTTCTGATATCAATAAGCTACACAGCTACACAAGCTAATACATTCCTTACTCTGTACTGTGTCTTTACACTTAAAAGCACACACTGCATGCACAAACACACACATAAATCCAACTGGCACTAAGAGCAGCGTGAACACCTCCGTCCTGTTTTCTAAGAGCCTCATTCATTGACAAACCTGACACAGACTCTCTCCATCACGCACACATTTTTCCATGCTTCCCTAATGTAATAGTGTCGTAATTGTGTGCAATAGCTTTGCCACAGCAATGTAATGTGGTGGGTGAAACCAGCATATAGATAGGTTGGCAAGTAGATTGATTGATGCAATGGCTGATCAAGAGAGTAGTAGAAGTGCGTTTCCTCCAATATGCATGCAGTTAAACATTACATAGGGTTTTGTTTATTCAGATTCCTGGTTTTGTGTCTGTGGGCGTTTCAACCCGGTGCACTAAAGTGCATTTTGAGAAAATAACAAAAGGCGTAAAAGGGCAAAGAGGGCAAAGAGTGCACGCTGCGTTGGGCACGGAGCGAAGATTTTAATGGTATGTGATGGCTTTACCACCAAGGTCAGTTGTGGGTTAAACAAAACCTCAGCTTAGCAGAGCCGTACTATGGCCACCGACTGGCCACAGACACTCTGCCCTCATTTTCATGTGTATAAATAGATTTTCTATTTCTTTCCTTCCCACACTTCCACAGCCAACAAACAGCTATTGTGTTTAAAGTCTCCAATTATCTTGTAAATCTTCTCAGTGACTCTAAATACAGACAAACAATGAGAAGTTGTAGCGGGTTTACAATTTGAGTACTTTCAGTTTTGATTGGCAGCAAAGCTTGTGATTCTTATTTTTCATTTTGTGGTAGAAATTATGTGGACACATAGTTTCTCTCATCAAAAATCAGGTTTGAGAAAGTAATTACAGGTAATTGGTGTGCAACTTAAACTGGGAGACAAATGGCCTACTTTAACTGAAAACTACAAAACAGCTAGCTTGGCTTTCAATAAAGCACCTTGATTTTTAAAACGTGAACACAAACAGGGGTAATTTGAGTTTGTATAATGGTTTGGCCGATATTTCTTGAGGAACAATAGTGTCTTTATCTGCCTGGCTCTTCTGAGCAGCGTCTTGAGTCATAGCGCAGGTTGCCAGGTAGGTCAGTAAGCACAGCATATACAACTATCAACTATAACTTAATATATATAATATATATATAATAAACGTATAACTTTTAATGCCAAAACAGCCCTGACCCGTCGAGGCATGGACTCCACTATACGCAACAAACTGCGATGCACTGTGTGTTCTGACTCAATAAGTCAACCCATTGTTTCTAAGAGTGCGTTCACATAAAAGAGGTGTTGTAAGCTGTGTATGAACGATCACAAACATCAAAATGCAGATTAGTGTATTTTATAAACTCTGAGCCAACTATGATATTACACAAATAAGAAGAAGTGAAACATAAAAACAATATAAAAACATTATGTAAAGTGGTAAGAGCGCTTACTTTCACATCTTACAATAAATGCAATAAAGGTGCAATAAAAACAAGGCATTAGTGTTTTTTTCAGTCTCTGTTGTAAAGCAACTGAATATCTTTCGTGACCGTCTTTCATGTGTTTTGCAGTCTCAGAACACTATTGCCCTCCACTCTGTGTTCAGCTTAAGTTACAGTTCGTAGCACTAACCCAGAGTTAACCCTGAAGCTACCTCGCTAACAGCAAATCCTGCTTTGTAGTACAAGTCTCTGGCAACCTCACTTTGACAACAATAATCCAGGAAGTCAATACAGCTGACTGTTGACGGACAATACAACCGACTAACAACTACACAGTATATGATATACAATGTGTTAAAAATAAATATTGAGCTTTAGGAGTGGTAGCATGAGTATTTTTAGCTTAGGAATGTGCCAAGCTAGCTGTTCCCTTCTGCTACCAGTCTTTATGCTAAGCTAGGCTAAAAGCCTCGCAGCTCAAGCTAAACAGTTAAGGCACAGACATGAGCGTTGCTTCAATCTTGTGCTACTTCCAAGCAAATAGGCCTACATTCCAAAAACTACTTCTTTAGTTGTTAATGATTGGTCTAGCCTGCACGTTGGTGCAGTGGTTAGCGCTGTCGCCTCACAGCTAGAAGGTTCCTAGTTCGATCTATCCTGGTTAGGATGAAGAGGGCCTTTCTGTGTGGTGTTCCCGACCCTCCTCCCACAGTCCAAAGACATGCTCGTTAGGTTAATTGGTGACGATAAAATTGCCCGTAGGTGTGAGTGTGAAAGGTTGTCTGTCTCTATGTGTCCTGTGATTGACTGGCGATCAATCCAGGGAGTACCCCGCGTCTCGCCCAATGACAGCTGGGATATGGTAAATGGACTGTACTTATATAGCGCTTTTCTAGTCTTTGCAACCACTCAAAGCTGCTTTTACACTACATGTCACATTCACCCATTCACACACACATTCACACACTGATGGCAGAGGCTGCTACGTAAAGTGGCCAACTGTCAAGCAGTTTTCACATTCATATGCCACCGGGAGCAATTTGGGGTTCAGTGTCTTGCCCAAGGACACTTCGACATGTAGCCTGAGGGAGCTGGGGATCGAACCTCCGACCTCCCGATTGAAAGACGACCGAGGGAGCCACAGCCGCCCCGGGATAGACCCCGGGATAGGCTCCAGCCCCCCACATTATCTGGAACAGGACAACAAGTGGTATAGATAATGGATGGATGGATGGAATTAGTAGTCTGTTTGAATTTATTTACTGTTGAATTGTTGAACACAACAAAGGTTTTTCGGAGCCTGTCATTGTCAGTGAATTTGAATGGCAGCTAAAAATAACTGCCAGGACTGTCTTGGAAACAGAGAGTTTCCCGCAACAAAGATATTCTGACACGGTTGAGTGACAAAGTTAATTTAAAAGACTTTTTCTGGTTTATAACAACCTCTATTCTTCGCTTCATCCAAACTATAGGCACAGCTAAATCACAATACAATGCAACAACAGCACCACAGCTATAAGTGTTGGTGTACCATGTCTGATACCGGGGAGCTATTTCCAGTGTGTTTAAGCTGCCAGGCTATATTCTTATCCTTTCCAACTGTGTGTGTTTTTATGTGTGTCAAACAGAGGGTTATAAAAATGCTTTATGGTGTCTCCTGAAACACTGACCTTTACAGAATAGCGGTGAAGTGTTCAAAACAACATGATATACTGTGCGCACATACAGTGTGTGTTACGTGTGCGTGATATGATGCACAGCCAGCCGCGTTCTATCCCACCAGCCATCATTAACTATGATGCACAGCCAAATGTCGTTATGTATGGTCGACTGCATGATTTACTGTCTGCAGAGATATAATGGAGTGGCTACTGTAATGAAACGTGATGTGTGTTTGATGTACGGGGTCTCTGCTGGAGGGAGAGAAGTAAAATTTACTAATGTGACTGTGATGGCGACGATTACAGCAATGATGATGACGACGATGATGAAATCCCCCTCCTCACTTGCAGATTCTGGAGGAAGAGGAGGAGGAAAAGGGAGAACAACAGCGAGGAGGAGATAAAGAAGGAAGTTGGAGGAAGAGGAAATAGAGAGCGGGAAAGGAAGTACCAGGACCAATTATAAGCAGCGGCTGATGCAAACTTTGATGTTTTGACAGGCAGCCACTGCTGGAGGGAGAGTGTTGATGATGATGATAATCAATGATGATGACACTGATGATGGAGAAGTCGTCTTTTACTATTAAAGATCTGTGAAGCCACAGGGTGTCCTCATGGTCAATCTAGGACAACATCCAGCCTGCCCTTGTGTCCTTGAGCAGCATTTTTCCAGATTACTAATGACTAAATAGATTTTTTTTAATCTGAATTCAACATGTATTAAATTGCCAATTAAAACAATGTTAATGACGAGGAAGTGAAAAAGGAGGGTGAAGAAAAGGAAGGGAAAAAGAACAATGAAGAATGAAGTAGAACAGGCAGAAGGAGTCGTATTCTTAAGGAGCCCTAGCACCAAAAACAAACAAAATGCACAACTGAAGGCACTCAAATTCAACAGTTATGCAATATTTGATACTTCCTTCCAGCTAAATCTAAATGTCAGGTGCTTTAAATAGCACATGCATGTTCATTTGAGTACCGACCTCATACCTATGTATCTTCTCCCTCCCTCCCTCTCTCACTCAGACAAACACACTGCAGTTTACCATCATCCAATCACAGTCTGACTCTGCCCTCTAATGGCACACAGTCTAAAGTACCTTGTTGAGGAGTTGACTTAGTGACATGCATGAAAGACAGAGTCATGAGCAGAATGAGCTCGCTATTGTTCTCTAAGCAGATTTACTAAAACACAAACGTATTAGAATTCAAGGGAACAATAAATTGTGTTTTGAATGAAACAGAAATGCAGTGTACTTTTTGAACAAAATTTTTTATTTGATGCAAAGCTTTGTAATAAATCAAAGATATAAAAGCAGCATTTGAAAAGAATCCTTTACTGAAGTTAGCTAACGTTTCATGCTTCACGCTTCATGTAGTTAAAGATTCATCTAATTTTTGGCTCTGTAGCAGATTTTGTAAGTAAAAATCTGTGTAATAAGCGGGGTAATGTATAGTGAGCAGGTTGTTATCGCGGAGGAACACATTCAGGGTGCGACAAGACATCCATCACTATACATTATCCCGCAGATTACACAGCTTTTTACTTACAAACAGAAAATATTGATTTGGAGATGATTTTGTTAATTTAAAAATGATTATATTTCCGTCTGTTATACTCTGAGCTACGTCCATAGCACCGCAGGAATCAGTGCAGCACCTAATTGAGGTTTTCTATCTCGTCACTGTCAGTCTGTTGACATTTTCTTTTCCATTCACCGTCTTTAAACACCACCGTATCCCGTACTGTGTTCTGTTTAATGTTCACTTCATGTGCCGTCTTCAGTTAGGTAGATCTCTCTGTCGTAGCCTTAATTTTTTGCATTGTTTAACCTTTCTTCTTCTTCTTTCAGCTGATTGATATGATTACAGTTAGTCCTCCGGATTGTGTGATTAGAACTGCATCCCTAACAACAGTCTGTTCTTCATAACAACAGTCTGTTATCAAGAAATAGCAGACCTGATTAGGTCTGATCAGAATCAAGTATTTAACACAGCTATGTAATAAAGTGTAATAAAGCATTGACAGCCAAAGTGCTGTCAATGCTTTATTTAATGTTTATTTAATAGTATTCCAATGAGAATGACATTTTTGTTGACCTCAATTTAAATCAAGTTTAGATATTAAAAAGGTAAATTTTTCTTTGTTTTGATATAAACCAAATACTTTTTAATTTCATTCACAGTGCATTTGATCTAAATTGAGTTTCAAAATGCCAGAACACTTGTTGGTAACATCAAAAGAGCACAGATGTCTTCAGCCAAATCTTTCCATGTCAAGTCTTTGAACTGTTAAGGCTCCTGAATGCACCCTGAACCACAAAAAGGACACTATTATATTATTCATGAAAATGATGAATGATAACCCTGCTGCGTGTTCCAGAGGAGCTTCACCAAGCCCAAGCTGGCTTTTCCAACTTTTTAAGAACGTCTGGCGGCTTTCTACATTAAATATTTGTCGTGTCCTCTTTGCAGCCGCAGAACGGAAAGGTCCCACAGCAGGGCTGAAGCCAGGGTCTCCACAGAATCTTTTCCCATGTCATCTGGCTGTGAACACTGTGAGCATCTGTGCCGGGCTGTGAAGGAGCATCATCCGACGCTGGCTTGTTTGTGAAGGTATTTTGATGTTTCTCCACAGCTTTGGCAGTCTGCTCGAGGATTTCAGCGTACCGCGGCTCAGTGTCAGCGGTCAGTGGGCGGGACTCTGAGGGGTCGTGGAAAAGGTCGTACAGCAGCGGTGGGTTGTGGTGCGTCACATGTTCTCCGTGACACATACAGACATTATTGTCGTAGCATCCACCGGCTCCCGGGGGAGAGAAGTTGGGGGTGAAAAAGTGCACCTTGAAGATGGAGTCACCTGGGTAGAAATAGTTAAAACATTTTATTTTTTATGGCAGATTTAACTTTGACACATTCACGCATACACTCTATGCCCAAAAGCAACACACATTGCTAACAGGTTCATGAAATCCTGCATTAAATGTGCATAGACAAAGATTCAGAATAAGTTTGTCAGAGCTCAGTGACTTTAAAAGAAGCACTGTAATAGTATGCCAGTCAGTCCATAAAATATCTGCCCTCCTAGATCTGCCCCACGTTAACTTTAAGTGCTATTATTGCAAAGTGGTGGCACTCGGGAGCAACAGCAGCTTGGACACAAAGTGGTAGACCATGCAAATTCATAGATCAGGCCAATGAGTGCTAAAACATGTAGCACAACATATCCCCCATCATCTGTCACATCACTAGCTACTGAGCTCCAAACTGCCTCTGCCATCGGGCCGTTCTCAAGATGGTAGTTGCCATGGCCGAGCAGCTGTGCACAAGCCTAATATCACCATGTGCTGTGACAAGCGTTCGCTGGAGTTGTGTAAAGCACATGGCTACTGGACTCTGGAACGGTGGAGCAGTGTGCAGTGATGAATCACTCTTCACTGTCTTGCAGTGGAATAGAAGAATCTGGGTTTCATGTAACAGGTCTAAGCCTCCTGCTCTTTATTTCTAGGAGAAATTTTAGCCAATTTAAATGAATTAAACTTATGCAAATGACACACTAACAAAGTGAAATAAGGTGAAAAAAAGGACAAGTAAAAATTAAACAAGACAAAGACAACAAGCTAGTGCCTATATTTAATGTTATCGCTATGAAATGTTCAAACTTGCCTGCTTTACCTGGCCATGGTGTGATTTGAGTTGTGCTCAAACCAGGATAATTTTGACAACACTGAGGGTTTTCAATACATGCTAGCTGGCTTGACAGTTTAACTTTGAGCCAGCTAGAGCTTGCTAGCTAGCATGCTCTGACTAGCGTGTGGCTTGTCTCTGCAATAAAACACTTAAGAAAAGAAGCACTAGACGGAGGAGTAACGTTACCAGTCTTTACTGTGGCGCATAATTCTTAACAACAACATTACGACACTTACATGCACTTTCTGGCACATTTCTTCCACAGTCATGTAACAGCGGCAACACAACAGTGCCACCCTGTGGCCTGGAATAGTATAAGCTTTCAGAACACAACAGCGTGTTCTTGAGAAACTTGTCCATACTAGTTCACTTGCTACTACACTACTTTGCTATCCACCTACTCTAGCATGTCTGCTTTAAATTGAAAAACAGGTGACTGAAGGTAGTAATCTGCTAGGTAGCATGGACAGAAAAAAGGGATTCATTTTTTCATGTTGAGTTCTTATTTCAACTTTTTAAGGCTTATTTTATTTTCTCCACAGCTACAAACAACACCTGTTTCAGAGTTTTTATTTGAATTATTAGGACCCCAAAAAGTAAAAACATACTGTATATATATTGTTAAAGATGCGAAAAAATCTTAGAGAAAGCTGCCAGTCTTCTGACTTATTCGAAAAGGTGCGGGGCGTAAATCCATACTTATGCCCATAACAAAGCTGGTTTTCCCATGAGAACAAGTAAATCTCGACTTATTTTTCTCATTTTCTTGAGATAACGGGATCATTTTCTGGTGATCTAGAAAATAAAACAGGCTGGCCACTGTGATATTACAGACCAGGACATGTCGTTCTGTCATTGCCCACACTAATGAGGTGAGTTAATTTCTAAAGTAAAGTTATTTCATTTTTTTTTTTTGTGCTTTTGCAACTCCAGGGATACGAGTTATGATAATGTGACACTACGGTGGGGCAGCTTTGTTATATCAAGATAACGAGTTAAATAAATTGAGTTCTAAAGAGAGAACAACCGGAAAATGGTGTAAATAAAATGTAAATTATTTGTGACTGCTTGAACAATTTTTATGGTCGGTCTTTTACAGTATTCTGCAAAATAAAACATCAGACCACTTAACAATCAAAAATATTTGCCTGTTCGATTATTTATTACTTCTTTGTGTCTGCATTTGTGAACTTACTTCCAGCTGGGTGCCAGCGCACTGCATTCAGGTAGACTCCGCAGTAGTGGAACATGAACTCATGCTCTGATCGCTCCACCCTTCCCTCCAACAGTGGCATGAGGTTATGGCCGTCTAATTGTCTGGGTAAATTTTAATGACAGAAGAAAGACAGAGGGAGAGAGAAAATAAAAATAGGCCTTAAATAAAGGAAGAAAGCTTTAAGACAACCCTACATCCACAGGGATACTAGATTCTGACCCTTTGTCCTATGATAAACTATAATATTATCTCTACCATATAAAGAAAAGTAATTATCTTAGAAACACAACAACACAGGCTGGTTATGTCAGGATGATTAATAGGTAGATATGTTATTCAGGTCACATACAATGCTCGCTAAATTAGCTGAATTAATGTCCCCTTGGTGGCCTTCTCCAAAACAAAAACTGTGTTGTTTACAGATAATGAGCTAGTTTCGTACACATACCATAATCATCTGACTACAGTACACTTAATTTATTATGCTCAAGTTTACAGTGATTGTATGCTCTTTTTCTAACACTAATTGCTCGCACTATTGAATTCAACAAATACAGAAGCTTTTCCAAGAATAAAACTCGGTGGAGAGTTCACACAATACAAACAAACAAACACGTGGGCGAGTGTTTACCTGTCAGGTTGTGTGTCCTTAGCCAGATACTTCAGTGTTGGATACAGGTCCATGAGGCTAGTGGGTTCGTCCACCTCTCTTCCAGCTGGCAGTCTGCCAGGCCAGCGGAAAATACCAGGTACCCTGATCCCGCCCTCCCAGCCACCCATAGCTTTACCGCCTATAGGAAATTACACGACACAAACACCTCCATTATTGCAGTAAAGGCTGTAAAAACACTTTGTATTAGGGCCATGAAACCAAGCTATAGACTCACGTCCAGAATTATTACAATGACATACAATCATTACATGCTGCTGAGAATATTTTAACCCGAGCAGATTACTTCCTGAGGATTTGGTGTAACTAATGCTTATGGATGTTTCGAGAATATAAATAGCAGAGTAACACATGGATGTCTGCTGTAATTACATCAGAGATTACAGTCAAAGTGAATGTTGTTATGGTGGAACTGAAATGGTAAACTGTCCTTATATAGCGCTTTTCTAGTCTTTGCGACCACTCAAAGCTGCTTTTACATGTCACATTCACCCATTCACAGACACATTCATACACTGATGGCAGAGGCTGCTACCTAAAGTGCCCAATTGTCAGTATGTAAGATGATGTGTACCTTTATAGATACCGTTCCAGCCTCCTTTCTGGCCAACTTTTGAATCAGAGTCCTCCACACTTCCACCGTGGTCGGAGGTAAAGTACATCAGAGTGTTGTTGGCTAGTCCGAGGGAGTCCACGGTTTCTGTAATCTTACCTAGGATACATGGAAATATTGCTTTAGAGATGGTTGCATGAGTATCAGTTCAAACTTTAAAACCACAGCCGGACTGACTTTCTTAAAGGAGACATATTTCAGCTACGCAATCAATTTTCTATTATTCTAATGTGTTTTTGAGTCACGTTGGTATGTTGGTAAAGTATTTTGGCATTGTTTTGGGTTTTTTTGGGACTTAGATGTGAGTCCCTTTGATGCCTGTACTACAAATTTAAAGGGGACATATTTTAGCTGTGCAATCAATTTTCTAATATTCTGCTGTGTTTTTAAATCACGTTGTTGTATAAATTGTATACATATTTTAATTTTGTCAATTTTCGGAGCCTCTCCTTCTTCTTGAAACGAACAAGCTGTTTTGCCATTCAAAGGTAAGACCTTAGCCACGATTGGCTGACAGTATTTGGAGTGATAGTGTAGCCCCTCCCCCACATGCGGCCGCCCTGCACTGTCACTCAAAAGTTGTATAAAACATGGCTGCTCTAGGATCAGTTATTCGGCCTTATATGTACGAGCCAGAAAGGTATCAGAATGGTAAGTTGAAAGCTTGACAACGAGTTGACAACAAGCTAGTGCAAGAAGGTAGCCTGAGGCGAATGATGGTGAATGACGATTGGTCAATTTCAGCACAAACAAGGTTCTACGTAGAAACCTGCAGCTGTTCTGAACGGCCCATTTCAGAGGCTACCTAGTAATTTGGGGATCAGAAATGTTGCTCTGAGTAGTTGACGGCCAGTCAGACCAGTTTGGCATCCTTGAATTGCCAATAAACTCACCTACGAACCAGTCCATTTCTTCTAGGTTGTCACCATAGCGACCATGGCGACTTTTCCCGGCAAAGGCGGGAGTTTTAAAGAGCGGCGTGTGGACATGGGCCAATGAGAAGAAGAGGAGGAACGGATTGTCAACATTCCTGAGGAGGAGAGGAGAGAGTAAGAGAGGAGAGGGAAACAGAGGAAAGAATGAGATAAACTGGCATCAACCATGATTTTTATTTAAATACTAACCAGATAAATCCTTGTTTATGTCTAGTATGTTAGTTGAGGTTTCAGTATTTTCTCTATTGTCTATAGTTTTGTAAATCAGTGTTGCATATGTAGCCAACGCCTGATATTATTCCCAGTATAAACCCTGTTGGGGATCAGCTGCATTCATGTGATGAAAGAGAAAGACCAATCAGTACCACATGGTAAAAAAAAAAATCACTACAGAAGAAAGTAAACATTGAAACTGCTCTGATCAAGCTACCCAGAGGCCTTTATTAAACAAACAACACATTATTTTGTTCCTACCTCTTTATAAAATTCTGTGCTTCTCCCAGCAGCCTCTGGGGCATCGTCTCCACTGTCATCGGCTGATCGACCACTTCTTGGTTCCTCATGAGGATGCAGTTCCACGTCGGCAGGAATTTAAAGGGCAGACACCACACAGCGGTTGCGAGGATGCTGAGCAGAAAAAGTGCGACCAGGAGCTTCAGGTTGACATCAAAGAGGCCGAAAAAACGGATACTCGCCTGACAATACACAGCACACGCACACCGTAAGCGGGTTTGATATAAAGTAAATAAAACCACAGACTTACAGCAAACAGAAGGGGCAGGAATTGCTTGTAATATAATGCATTAAAAACTTTCCATGAACTCAAAGCTTAAAATTTCAACAGCTGAATTACATCTCTATGAAAATGTCTCAACCAATATCTAACATTATAATCTCCATAACTACAGGACGTATTGCAGGGCTGACTATATACTTGTAAGATCTTGGTAACCTGACACTTCATATTTGAGTTGGCTCTTGATGCAGGTTCTTAATTTTGCCACTAGATGGCATCACAAACCATAACCAAAGAAGTCATTCACTTTCACCAAGTGAAACAAGTAGTGCATTGTATGTTTGTTCAGACAAACCGTACACTATTTAAATTTAGATCTGAGCATAGTTGCATAGACCCCGCCTGCTGGGCACTCTAACTTGTCCTATTTGGCTCTCATTCATTTCTCCAATCTTATTAGTTATTGATTTTTGGACACAATTAATATTACAAAACATACATTTAAACAAAACCGGCTTAATTCCCTCTGCTGTCGTCACATTCTTAAGATCTTGGTAGAGATAAAGTGAGACAAGAGTAACAGGAAGTGCGTCAGGGAGAGACTAGAGCGGAAACAAATGCCATCTTACTTTAGCAAACCTCACTGATTTCTGTTTTAAGGATTCCAGAATGGCCTTACATATTTAACCAACTTGGTTCAGAGTTTAATAAACACTTCACTTCAAACATGTATTCATCAGTAGCCTAAATATGTACATCTTCTAAGAATAATGTGGTAAATTGCACAGGCACAGGCGTGTTTAGTATGTTTTTAGTGCTTTATGAAACTCTACCCAGAAGGGTCTCATCATAGGGGCCTTGATTATACACCAGTGTTTGGCTTCCTGAAATCCACACTGCCTCAAGCATTTGGCACCCCCCTCCAGCAAAATGTGCATTCTGCTTCGGTGAAATGAAGAAACTAATGAAACACTTCCCCCCAAATTCGCGCCACATGTGAGAGTTCTACATAACTTTCACGTGATCCTTCCTCCAGGATACAAATGGAAGTTTCAATCTCTACCTGGGACACAGCTGGTTTCCATTCATCCTTCCATCACAGAGTCCTCGCTGAGTTTCAGTTTCGACATCACTGTGCTATCCCCTAAAACAGGTTTCTGGCTGACATGAGTGAGTTTCACAATCGCAGCTTCTGTTCCCAATCTTTTTTTTTCTTTTTTAAAGCCTGTGGCTCATGTCAAAGTGATTACTCATTATTTATTCTGCTTTAGGGTGAACAGCACAGCAACTCTTTGTTCCTTCATTTTAGTCTGGCAACCTGAACGTATCTTTCATATTTGTATGTTGGATTCCAGCTCATCCAGCTTTGACTAATATTTTCTGCCTTAATTTGCTTTGACATGTTATAATGTCTAAGGAGAGGAAAATAAAAGCTTGTGCGACACATTATCACCCTTACCAGTGTGAAAAGTGCAGCCCCGAGCATCATGGTCAGATTTTGGAGTGTGTGCTGGAGGTCTGCCAATACGTCACTCCCCTGTCCGGGCACACAGTCGTTGAACAGAGTGAACGGCAGGCCGTAGTAGTAGCTAAAGCCGTGCTGGTTGGGATGGTGGCAGTGGTCTCCTCTGTGTTCACAGCTCACTCCTAAATGCCACTTACCTGCAGAGAGAAAGAGAGAGGGGGAAAAACAAATAGGACAGAGGGGAATATGAATACAAGTCAGCCTTTCAGTATGAAGTTTGTTATATTTCCAGATGTAAAACCATATGGTTTGCTGCCAATGCTTGTTAAGTGTGAAAATAATCATGCACCTAAATGCATCTCAAATTGTTTCCATATGTGCAAGCTCTTGTTTGCATTTAATACACACACTCTCTATATTGTACATACTCACACCTAGCTGTGTGTAAACATATGAGCCATTCTGTGCAGCTGGCCCAGCTTCAAGCTCAATATGACTGTAAAAAGGACCTACAGTGGTCTCCATAACGGTCTTTCTCTGGTTGGAGAAACAATCACAATGAGGACCACTGGATACATGATCACACCGCATTAACTCACCCACTAGGCTGGTGGTGTATCCTTGTTGCTGCAGCCTCTTAGCGAAGGTGGTCTCAGTTGGTGGAAGCCCCCCGGAACCTCCGAGGAACAGCAGCACCTGCACACGCCCTGTGCTGCCCAGTCCTAAACAACACACACATCCATGTGCGTAAAACAAACAAATATGGATCATTGTGTCAAACATAGATGAACAAATATAACAAGGATGCTTTAAGGATATCAACTACCTGAGCGCACTGCATAGCGCCCTGTCATGAAAGCGGCACGGCTAGGGGTGCAAAGAGGAGCAGCTGCAATGTGCTGAGTCAGCTTTACCCCTTCAGAGGCAAGTCTATCTATGTTAGGGGTCCTACAGAGAAAACACACTTTAATATGTACAACAGCGACAGAGATGCAATATAGTAAACAAGAGACTGGAGAACATTTGTTAGTACTCACCTGATGGTGTCATTACCGTAGCATCCTATGTCACCGATGCCCAGGTCATCAACCATAATAAGGACGAAGTTGGGCTTCCTGTCCACCTCCTCCCCAGTGACATCACTCCCTGCAGACAGGAGCAGGAGGAGGAGACGTGGCAACAGGGAGGCCCTAAGAATAAATAAATTAGTAAAGGGTTTGATTAATACTTAATTTATCTAGGAAATATATTTATGTTAAATATTCTCTTAATCTAGCTTCTTAAATGTGTTAAGATTGCTAGTTTCGCTGTTTTATTTCACTTTATCTTCACTTATATCCCCATAACATTAGACTTTGGTTAATTTTTCTTTGGCTACATTCCCCCTTGAAGTCCAAATGTTTCCTTTGATCTCTTACAGCAGGAATTAGCCTGTTGATTGTCCATTGAACTCTTTCCAACTATTCATCTTAGGCGAAGCGTCACGAGGTGCAAAGTTTGAGTTGGCTTTACAAAAACTAAAGTAAAAAATCGTCAATACAACTGTTAAACTAGAAAAGATGCTCAGTGTATCACAGTATGCAAGGAGTTAAAGCAGCAAAGCCATCGACACCAGATGGACTCATCATTTTGTTTACTTCCTCATTCTGTGTTTACGCAGCTTACGGAACAACAGTTACCATAATTGCATGTGCAGTTTTAAAAAGACAAATGCGAACCATTCATTGGGACTCACCTCATACCTGCACAATGCACCGATATATGAAGCGACAACGTCACTCACTTTAAACTGTGCTGTGACTGATCCGCCTTCCTGCCATGACTGTATGTTTCATAAACCCAAGAGCGCATTTGACGTAATGTGTGGAGTAAATGCGCACGACAAAAGTTAAACCCGGAAACAACGATTCCAGTGTTAGGACCCCTCCAATTATGTAATATGTCAGGACCAATGTTGATTTCACGTATGTGCATATGCTCTTAGTTAAGATAAATGGGGTTTTTTTGTACATTTGTATAAAAACAGAAGAAGGATTTAAAAAAGTTTTAATATTGTGTAGGAAAGGTTGGAAGAAATCTCACCTATATAAATATCAAAATGTATATATATATAAACAATATATATATAAAAAGTTACATAGGTATTTATGTTTACACGTTTAAATGCATTGCAACCTAATACATTACAAGTTGTAAATCAGATTGATTTTTTTATGATAATTGGAATATAGATGCTAATTGTATTAATGGAAGTAGATTCCAGAGATGATTCCCTTTGATAAATATTGATAAAAGGAAATCCAGCAACACAAAAGATGAAAGTCCTAGAGTGTTTTGTTGAGTTAATGTCTGATGGACAATTTAATAACTCAAGTAAGCAAAGCAAGTAATTAGTTAGCTACATATTTAAACATGAATACACAATACACCGGTATATAGATACTGATTTGGACACACAAAGGTCACAACCTGTGATTGGAGGTCACAAGACAGTGTGTCATTCTAGGAACGATTGTTGTACTTCAGCAGGATGAGTCTCACGCTGAGTCTTTCTCCTCAATCATAGTCGGCCTCGTCTGCTTTAGGTGAATGATGGAAACCTGTATTATAATCCTGCTATTGTCTAATAGCAGCCATACTTCTACTACTGTATGAAAAAAAATATATATTTCATTAAATGTTCCAGCATTCAGTACAAAGGATACTTTCCAGGAGTGGAACATAAAAAATGTGCTGTTTGTACAGAACCTATGATTTCCTGATTAAGCAACTTCATTCCACTACATTTAAAAAGGAAATTACACCACATCACTCTAATTAATTTATGTGATAGATGTTGTGATAATTAGTCTCTGACTGCAGGCAGTGCCACTGGAGAGGGATGTTTATTTTAAAATAAACAGGATTGCAGAAATGTTTGTATTCTTCTTTCTTGTGTTTTAACCATTTTGTGACCTTGTTTGGCTCCCTGATCCCAAAGGTTGAGACTATGGTTGAGACCCACTAAACGTACATGCAGTACAGTAATAAAAGGTTGGTACAGATGCCCTTTAGACCAGCTACAACTTGGGGTTTAAGTTAATCAATAATCAATAATTTGACTCTCTGGAACTGTCCTTTATATCTATACTACTTTTCCTTGTAATGTAGGTTTATGATTCTCTGAGATATAGGAACTTTTATCTGATTTTACAATCTCTAAGTATCTTTTATCTCTGGTGTTTTACGATTGTGCTGATCCCGCAGACACAAACACAGTTTTATTGTTTAAACCATGAGTCAAATTATAGTCTGATTTAATTGGAACTGCATTATTGAGTCAAAATCAAAGTCATCATAGCCGCTGTCTGGGCTCAGTTTAATCAAGTTGTTTACAGTTGGTGTGGGTGTAAAGGCTTGTGGCTTTGAAATGAATACCTATGAAAAAAATGTATACAGGTTCATTTGATTTCCTGAGGGCCTCAGGCGTATCCTTATGAACCTGTCATCATCAATCATTGACCGCGCTGGTAAGAGTGTGTATGAGTTCTCTTCTATAAATACCTGACATATCGAGCATTTCAGGTCACGTCTAAGATCATAAAAAGACCTTTTTGTTTTGTTTTATGAGCAAGAGGCAGCTGCACAAACTCCACACACAGGTGTATTTCTGGGATGAGTTATATCTGTAAAAATACCTTCTGTCACAGAGTTAAGCGTGTCGTTAATGAGGTCATTTCATTGCTGATATCATCTTAAAGAAACACAACCACACACACGCACCAGACAGATATTTGGCACGGAAAACAGGACACCAACTCCCACGAAAACTGTTTAATTGACTCCTCAAACATTATTTACACATTTCCAGAAGAACAACACAAGTGCCAGATGACAAAAAACCAAGAAGACACACAAAAAAACACAGAACATTTAAATAAAAAGGAAGAATCACTAGTCTAAATCAAACATGAGTTGTCTAAATATGTTTAATGAATCAAGATGTATACAGGATAGGAAAGTGCTTCTCCTGTAGATATTGTGTTATTAAAACCACCTGCTTGTTTCAATGTTTATTTATGATAATGATATTGTTCTTTGTTCATCTCTTGAGGAAATATAAGGCAGGACCGCTCAGCGCCATTATTGATGCCTTAGCATTATCTTGTGTGTGCACTTCAGGACCCAAAAAGTCTTCAATTTCCTTGGTTTACATTCTGGTTTGGACGCTACGCTCCAAATGTTTGTGTTCACAAGGAATCTGACTGTTTGGGACCATCATGCACAGAACAGAAATAGTCCTTATTTATTTTAAGATTTTTTGTTGTTTTAGTCCAGTAAGGTTTCTTAATGTGCACTGCAGGACAGCAGAGTGCTTTTATTGTGAAGCATTTTGAAGGCATCAGTGGCTCTATTAGACAGCTTGTACTATTATTTAACGGATATTTTGTGCAGATGTTGTAATTTCAGACCCACTTTCCACTTGGTCCGATTGTGTCGAGAGAAACTCAGTCTATCACAGATTACAGGATAAGAAGGCGGAGCTTTGATCCGACGTCCAGCCCACAGTTTATACAGTAGAATTAGTTGATATGTGACATCACAGACTATTAATATTTCTCAGCTTGAGGCTAGGCTGTTAGCAAACAGTCTCTGTCCTGTATTGCAGCTATATGGTGCTTTACAAGTAACACATTTTACATGAACTGCAGCACTATGCGACCTCTATGACCCTATAAGTTTAAAGGGAGCAGAGCAAGTACAAAAAACTGCAAGGCAACGAAAAGACATTCAGAAGTTAATATTTTTGTGCTACGGCTGCAGGAAACAAAAATAAAACGTTGGGCTTTTTTTTTTCTCTAAATGCAGTAACGCTGCTTCTGAGGCATTTCACAATAATATTCACAAAATACCACAGCAAACAAGTCGACTCGAGACTATCTGCGTCAGCTCGGAGGCACCACTGCTAAGATGTAAAATTGCTATAAAAAATCACAGGCAGATGGAAATATGAATGATACAAAACCACCGTGACAGCATCTGGCTTGCTCAAATGAAGAGACACACAATGAGGAGTGAAATCAATGGAGGCTGTTCAGAGTTTGGAATGCATTATTAGGTAATATAAAAGTACTAAAAATAAAACAGCAAACTGGCCCACTGTGAACACATATACAGCAGCTGTCACGTTAACGTAACAGTTTCACTTACATGAGCGGTTCAATGTGAGGCTTTTAACTACAAAATGATTCTTTATGATTGAATTATTAATCATACATTCCTCAATTCTCTTGCTAATATATTTTCATTACATTCATCTACTATGTTGCCTGTTTTCACTTTCATTGTCCCAGCTCTCTTGTGTGTGTAGATTGTTCAAGCCAGGCTGTGTCAGTGAAAGGCACTATAGAGGAGAAATTACTGCATCACAACTAGACTGACACGTACTACATCAGAACATCGTCTAATACATTATTACATGACCTCTTTTTGAACTTGTCCATGTCGGGTGAACATTCAAACAGATCGGGACGACACTTCACTTCAACTCAGTAAATTTGTTTTGTATATTTTAATCAATTTTTAAGACTTAAAGCTCCTGTGAGGAGTTTTTTGCTGGTTATGAAACAGATTGAAATTAATTCTTTTTCCTCTATATGACCTACAAAAGCAAACCAGACCATCAGCAACAAAATTGATTATTTCTATATAGTTATTATTAATGCCTGAAACCGCTGGCTAGGTGTCAGACGAAGCGATTAATTGCACGCTGCCTTTGTTTACATTTTCCAGCGCAAATATTAAAAGTGAGTTATACATATGACTGTTAAAGAAAGCAGGATAAGATTTTTTGTTGAAAACCACCACTTAAGCATGTACAGGACAAAATCAGCAAACAGATAAGAGGTAAGGCTTTGTCCACAGGGGGCGCCAAAGCAACACAAAGCGAAAGTTCCTCACAGGAGCTTTAAATGAGTTTATCAGGATTTTCTCCGTTAAATTTACTGAACTGACTGAGGAGAAGTGTTCGTCGACCATCAGGATTTAAAACTAAGCCCCTTCACCGATTAAAAAGGACACACACAATAACACAGAAACACACATACAGTGACATCAGTGGCCCTCTGAACACACACTGGACCATGTAACTGCATCCCCATAATCCTCGAATTATAATCATACTGTTTTTACAAGAATCCGGGAGATGCAGTGGTAGTTATTGAAGCCCCCTGTTTTCCATTTACCCTGCGTTTGTGCTGCAGACAATTACAATGAAAAGAAAAATATGTTTCACTTAAGTTTCCAGTAGGCTTTCCTAATCAAACAAGTGGCTCGAACAATGACAGAATGAGCAGAAAAAAAGTGACTTTAAAGGGGGGGTATTATGCCAATTTCAAGATTCATATTTCACTCTGTGATGCCTGTGGAGAAGCTAAGCATAATTTACAGCTAAAAAAACACTCACACTGGTGCTTTGTGCAGGCCCTCGTACAGCCCTCTGCCTGAAATGACTCGGTCAGCTCTGTCCCTTTAAGAAAAGCCGACAGCAAGCGTGTAGAAAAAACTGTGTGAAACCTGGCGTTCACAGCAGCCTGCAGACTGAGCTGAGAAGCCTGGGGATTACTCCAACATACTTTTACCTACAGATCTGAAACTTCACCCATGTTTAGCATGAACATCCAACATTGTAACATTATATGTCTTAAAATGTGAAACAGCAAAACACCCCCTCTTTAAGTATTCAGTACAAAGTGTCTGTCACTGATTTATATTCACACTGGTTTTCTAGAGCTTTATGGCAGCCATACAAATAAAATAAAAAAAGATAGTTCTATAATTTAGCCATTTTATGGTCATATTTAATCTGAGATTTAATCTCTTTATTGTCCCCTCTTAAAGAAAACAATTGGATTTGGTTTAAAATAGAAAGTTTGACCAATTATTGTCATAAATTCCTATGCTTTAACAATCATAAAATCCCTAAGGTTCACATATTTCTACTTGCTTTTCCTTTCAATCCCCCCACATATACGCAAACACACAACACGCGTACACTCGCTCAAACACACAGACACGCACACACTTCCTCACACACATTAAAAACAGACAGAAACACACACACAGACACACACAGCCCTACTGTGGGGCCTCACAGTAATTTAGCTCCACAGACAATAGAGCTGAACAGTGAGATTGCCACTCTGCATGCCGGTAGTTTGTTCCAGGCGGTCATGTGATCGTTGCTGGTCTAGGAGGAGTTCAGCAGGTTGCTAAGGACTGCAGAGAGGAGAATAAATACAATGTAAAGGTCGTAACATTTCAGAGTACTGCGTTTGATTTATGCATTTAGTGTGTGTTTACATGCGTGTGTGTGTTTTGGTGGCCTACCCTGGGGATCTGACTGAGCCTCTGCAGCATCAGCTTTGCGTGCAGCTTCTGGATCTGCTTCTGATCACGAGATTGAGAGGCAGATGCGAAAGCACAGAAAGACAATGTCAGTTTGGTTTCCATAAGCGTTAAATGAACTGAGCATAAATTCATAAATTCGTGATATCATTTAGTGTGACATTAAGAGCACCCTAGGGGACGTTCTTGGGTTGCTAATATTTCTCAGCTCTAATTGCTCATTATCACCACCATGAACATTTGTCACAGATTTTTTTTCTGGTGTTAAACCTCAATACTACTTATTTCTGAGCAGTCAAGCCTTCCCGGTCCATTTCAATAGCGCTACGTGAGCCTGACATGCTAATTTAATGTCACTTCCTCATTAATATTCATGAATACTGACTGAGCTGTCTGAGAAATGTGCGGGGGAAGAAGAGAAATGAACCTGTAAAAGTAACATTTAGTCAAATTTTATTCAGCATTAATAAATAATAGCTATTACTGTATATATTCACAGTATAAACCTTTAGCTGGATCTGACTCCTGCCCGACATTGCTTGAGCTGAGTGGCCTTCTGTTGATGTTGACAGTAAATAGAAATTTGCTGAATTGGTCGTATTGGTATGCAGGGTGTGTGTGTGTGAGTTGATTGTAATTGACAACACTTTCTAAAGGATTAAGCTGACTTTGCTATGTCTCAAAGGCAGACTGCTGACCTCCAAAGCAAAATAATAAATAAAGCAATGTTTTACTAAAAATGTCAGTAGCTGGATTAGAGGCTTGGATTCTGCTATGGTAAAAGTTACCCATATTTGACTCTCCTGAAGGGTGTCACTAAAGCCCTTTTCACACATGCACTGCACTTCTGAAAATGTCCCTGGGCTGCATGTGTGAACGCAAACAGACACATTTAGCTCCCTAAAAGTGAAGCTAAAACATCCAATTCGCCCCCTGCTGACTGGCTGCAGTATAGGTCATAAAGCCCGCCTCCTCCATGTTAACAGATGGGACATGAGTTAAACTATAAAATCAAAATACACGCCGAATACATTTTTCTCAAACATGGTTTCTGTCATTTTAGCTAGTTATTATCATGCTGATTTGTGTCCAAGTGTTCATTTTTCTGAAAAGTTTAGTTTTAATTAGTTATATGATGCTGTAAAAATGATGATTGACAGTTTTGGTGACAAATGTGGCTCCTGCAGCCGATCTGTTCCAGATTAACAGAGTAGAGGAGGAACGGTGAGTGGAGAAGTAACTAAAACAATCACTCCACACACTGAAGTTTCCATATCTGTGAATATCTGCTTCAGACCAACACATGAAGCACATGAAGCACGTCAACGTGTGGGATCTTTGCTGTGTTTTTTTTGATAAGTTAAGTGTGTGTTTTGGTTAGCAGAAGTGGCTACGTCGGCTCCAACCGCCAATCTCTACTGCAATGATCAGACTCCAAATGATGTCACCAGCGCAAGATGGCAGGGGGCTAATTTGGCTTCAATTTTGTACAATGAGAGCAGATGGAGACGCGTCGTCCGACTTTATATACAGTTATTACAGGAGTGTCACGAGTGAATTATTTAAGGATCTGAACTTCTGATTGTGGTCAACATTAGTTGAGTGAATGAAACATTTCCAGGGATGGACCTAAAAAAAGACACAGGCTCAGGTTATTGAAAGCATTTGCTTGACTGCTCACGTGGCCACAGGAGCAAAATCTCTCGCAGGCTTTTGTTTCAAGACACTTGAGTCCAAAAGTGCAAAGACATCTCCTGAATAAGTGCTGCAGTTCAGTCCAATATGAAACCTCGTGTACACCTGTAAATGTCACTTAGATTTTTTGGGTTAAATAGCCAGGAAGATAATTACCCTGTCTGTTCTTGAAGCACAGTTTCTGCTTCTGGTAGGCGACGTATCCAGCAACAGCTCCCACAATAGCGATAACGACGGCACTCAGGATGCCTGCTAAAGAGCCAGAGCCGCCCTCTGTGGGAGACAAACACACAGAAAGAGATAATTGACACCTGTGCGTCAGAGCTGCACATGCAAAGTCAATTTGCATTAGGGCTCTGAACACATTAGCTTGAGCACGCTTTAGGACACAAATGGGACTGTGCTGTGGCGGATGGTTGTCAGTGTAACACCTACTTAATGAGATTGTAATGTTCGGTATCACCACTGGGTGCCATTTTGCAGTTGAAATAATGAATGGCAGCTCAGCAGCGAGGCTCAATGACATGACATGATGTGTGTGTCCGCAAGTGAGAGGGTGCGTCTGTGTGTGCGAGAGAGAGAAACAGAGAGAGATATGCAGCATCTTGCTCAAGTATTTTCTGATCCCCTTCCGCTCTCCTATCCTATAATTTAGATCCAAAATAGCATTCAGCCACCGCACATATATCTGTCTGCACCTGTAACCCAGTTACTATGACAACATGTATCTGCATAGTTTTCATGCTGTGTCATAACAGTAAATGTGTCTCATAGACTATTAAAGGCATAAAAACAGATGCACACATACAGCCTATAATTTCATGATTATCATAATAAAAACTTAAGTACATTTAAATACTCAACTACAAGTATTCATTTAAGAAAAATAATGAAGTACTATCAGAAGATTATAGTATAGTGCACCTAGTGCTCTTATCAGAGAATTACTCAGTTTGTTAGTGAGCACGCGTAGTGTTACTAGTGCTAGCAAGCACTGCCGTAAAGTATACCCCCGCAGCCCCCGCAAGACGGCGCCTGTCAACAACTAGGCTATTGGAAAAGAAGTATCTATCAGGGCAACTATTTACAGACGTGGGACGTGGATTTCCGGGACGGCATATGTTCTGGTTTCTGATTGTAGTTCGCTTGTAGTCCGAGTAGTATTGACCAATCACGCATCAGCAGGCTACGGTGTGGAGAGCAAAAGCAGATGGAAAATAATGCATCGCAATGACATTCCGGCTCCCATCAGCGGCTATCTGATGATGATTAAGCTTCGTATTAATCTGTATAAACAGACACCTGCATGCTAACAGCTCCGTTCTAGATCTTAAATTCAACTTGACATAAACTCCCATCAGAAATGATTTATCTGACCTCCGTTTAACAAACAAGCATTTTAAAAGTAGTTTTTCTTCTCCTCTTAAGGACAGACCTGACAAAGTTTCATTTTTTACTTTTTATAAATCTGCATCGTGATGTTGAAATTTCAGGGAAGGTAAGACCCGTTAATTAAAGTAAATCACAAGAAGAAACGGTTTATTTATCTGTAAACAAAGCAGCACGCGAAAAGGAAGTCTTGACTGGAAGTCGTTTATGCCGTTTACCCCGGCATCTTCACCAGTGTCCGCAGAGACCCTCATGTGATTTGTTACGGTGTTGCTAGTGAGAATACAAAGATGTAATTACAATAACCTAAACATAGTTTACATGTGAATAACAGGTCTTTTTTCTAAGGGTTAAAATAAATATTTAAGTAACTAAATGCAGATGTGAGAAAGACATCTACACGTTGTTTGACTACTTGTACTTTATGCAGTATTCATGCTTTGATGTGCATCATCGTGTAATCTAGGGAATAAGGGAGGTAATATTTAATGGCAACATCATGCTAGAAAAGCCCTGTGAATTGACTTTCAGTGATTTTATTCTGCTCTATTGTCCTATATTATTGTTTTTACTCCTTGTTCTTAGTTACAACTCTTATATAACAGTTGCCCTTTCTTGTCCCTGCAGTGGTTTCAGTCAACACTAAGTAATAATGGCAGGATATGCTGAAGTGATAACGGAGACAGAGAGAGACGGCGGGAAGAAAGGATGTTGGGGTTGAATGGATGAGTAAGAAGCGAGATTGAGAGAGTTCAATATATATCCAGCTGTAAACAAAGATAAAAGCCGTTAAAAATAAGGGAGCGGCATGAGTCAGAGAGCTCATGTGAGTCAGGATGAATTCCAAAACGTGAATGAGTCACTGAAATTAATTGGAAAAAAAAAAACCCAGGATGATAAAGTGAGTCAGTAAAAGGAAGTAAAGGGGAGTTCAGACAGGTACGAACATGCAGGTGCACAAATGCAAAGCGCCAAACATGGACACACCAGATGGTCTGGTCTTAAACAAACTGACGGAAAAGACGGAACACTCCGGAGCTATGGAAACAAACACAATGGGAACCGTTTGTGGTCAGCAGCCACGACCCCTATCACATGACTGTTTGTGCTACATGGCATGGGTCAGAGGTCAGGGGAAAATGTGCTACAGTAGCTTGTGGATACATCAAGATGTGTATGTGACTTCCTGTCGTTATGTAGTCAAACTTAACATGCTGACCCATGACTTTTGATACATAGAGAGATGCAATCAACTAACTTTCCCTTATTTTAAATATATATTCTTTATTTTAATACAATTAAAAATTTTAGAACTGGTGACCAAAACCTTTTACGTATTTCGTTAAATTCTTCAACTTACAGGTACAACTTTCCTCCTTTACTGACCGTGTCATTTTTCAATCTATGCTAGGGTACCTATAGAATTTGAAAGGAAGTTCAAGTGCAAAAAGAAAAGCTTGAAAATGTCATGCAGCAGCTGCAGCAACAACACACCTGTCATGCTTTGCATGACACAACAAAATAGGGGAGCACTTATGTGGCAGGTGTGTTTGGAACAGTGTGCAGGAGGGTGGCTTCATGTGTCCAAAACAGACAAAAAAAGAAGGAGAACTCACCTTGGGCTTCAGGTTTGTCGACTGTTTAAAAGAGATGACAGACAAAGAAACAGTTAGGATCATGAAACCGAAGCATTTACAAACTGGTTTAACAGTCGTGCCTTGAAGTGAAAAGCAGATACATCTGTGGAATGGCCGCGTGACAAGTAATTTGAATATTAAAACTAAGAGAGCTACATACTGAATGTGACACAAGGAAACGTTTACTTAAAACATGCACAAACATGCACCTGTCGTTCTGCAGTATCTGCTTTCCAGCTTAACAAACGGGAGCGGAAGTAAGAGCTGGCACTGCCAACAATAGTAGCGTGACTACATGTGAGAATACACAGTAAAATACTTCCAAAGAAGGCCAGTTTTAAGCATCGTTTCAACTAAACAATAGAGAAGAGGATACACTCTTGTATCCTGTTTTTATTGTCAGAAGCATGCAAGTAATATCCTGTGTTTCACCAAGTTTCAGTACTATAAAAATCCCAAATACTGCTGCTGCAGCTGCAAAACAACAACAGCTTCTGACTGGGATTTGTGCGATTTGGACTGAAGGTAGCGTCATGTGATTGTTGGTATTACATATACTGTAAATGAATGTAAAACAAAAGGCTTACCATCGCCTGTGGCGCCAGCAGCTTTTGCTAAAGAGGGAAAGAAAGAGGCATGTGATTAAAGGAGGCATTATAGGTTGTAGTTTTAATGTGTTAATGATGCATGTAAAGCACTTTGACAGAAAGGGACGAGAAGAAGAGCGAGATTATTCTCTTTGTTGTACTTTATACCTCTGAGGCATTAGAGGTTTAGAGTTTCTGTCCCAACCAGTCTGGAAAAACTCACACACAGAGCTCTGCAAAAAAATGTCCCTCTTTTCCACTCATAGAAAGAGAGGGAAACTCTCTCTCTCTCTCCCTTGATCAATATGCAAACAACCCTATTATCTCATTCTGCCTGTCTGTATTCGCCTGTGACATCACGGCTACCTGCTTCAACTTGACAAATCCGCTAATCACAGAGCGCTAAAGAGGAGCGTCTTTCACCAGATTATAATGATTATACAGACCTACACGAATCAGCTTACAGACGGGGAATAAAAGTGTAAGCGCTGAGAAAAGCTGCTTCAGGAAAATCAGCGTTTAAGTTGTCAAATTTCTTTGTGGCTGGTGATTAAACTTTCTCAACCCAGGAGGTAAAACGAGCCAATTTGTTGCCGTGTCATGGGAACGCAGCTCATTAAATTAGAATGGCAGACTCTCGGTGAAGAGATCCAACAGAATAACAGTTCATGAGGCGCTGAGTAAGTGGCCTTGTGCAACAAAGCGTTTGGCAAAAGGGTTTTGATGCCAAATTAGAACAAGTACAGAAAGATGGCTGCCTTATTTTTTTTTGTCATTGTTCTTTTGACTGTGTTAATGCTGTTTTTATTTAAGGCCAGTTACAGAAAGGCCGATGCTTTAGCTCATTGCACAAGAATCTATTGGTTAATAAGCTGCTTTTGCTCAAAAATGTGTTTTGAAAGTTATGTTTAGTTTTTTAAAGCTATGTTTATGTGATTAACATAGCTATAAAATAGCCTTTTTCAGCATTTACAAAGAAATTTGATAAAATCAAACATCCCACCCACTTCCTGTTTACATGAGCAATTGTTGACAGGCTAACAAACACAAAGTATTCAACCCTCCGTGTTCAAGAAGGCATAATGTAAGTCCCTAGAGTGGAGATGCTGCTGATTCCATGGAAATCCAGTCTAAACAAGCGAGGCTAATCTCACAGTTTGAGATGCAGAATGACAAGAAATTATCTTTGAGATGTGGTACTTAGGAAACATTGTTCAGTTCCACTGAAACTCCCTTCACCAGTACCTGTTTGATATGCAAATTTTGAAGCCAACTGTTCTTGTGTGGATCCCTTAATTCTTAATTCTTTCCCTTAATTGTTATGGGAAATTACTTACGCCCAGGTTCCAAACTGCGGCTCTTTCCTGGCTGTGATGGGTTCTCCGCTGCGGTCCCTTCTGACAGAGCATCTTCCAAGTTGAATCCCAGATCTGAAAAAACAAAAACATATCATCGGTGACAGAAATGCAATATCCATCCCTGCAGGGAAATTCTCTTTTTTAACCGACCCGCCCAAGAGGGATTTCTCCAGATGTTCACCCCAAACATTTAGTTTCTCTATCACACTATACTTCACTTTCTTTATTAAACTAATATGATGATACCATCTACCATCATGGAAGCACTCCCCAGTTCACTCCCTCATGTCCCCGAGTGAAAGCCCTGCAGAGGCGTCCCTGATACGGACCCTGAAACACTACCTGCTCCAAGGGTGTGACAGTGATCTTCTGACTTAGATTAAAAGGATATCATCTGTCCTGAACAATACGTTACCCTGACTCCAGATTCATTGGGGAAAAACCCAAGTGACTTTATACAACATGTGTGACTCAGAGCACAAAACAGTTGGAGGCCGGGCGGGGCGAGGTAGCATCGCTGAATTATCTTAGGGCTGATGGAACCTCAGAGGTGCAATTATCCAGTGATCTGCTCTCTCGCATGAAATAATCCTGACTTTTAATCATAATGAGTTAGTACTGAGTTTAAATCAGGATGAGTCACAAGTGAGTGCATTCATGTTAAGTAATGAAACCAAAGTTAGAGCCAAGTTTCACTCCACATATTCTCATTCCTTTGTGCTCATTACTTTCTTCTCTGGTCTCTTCATTAAACTCATCACCTTCTCCTCTCTTCTTCTTCCCCTATCTTCCTTTAACCATATCTCCTAATTAAGGAGGTAGAATTATACAGGCCAGATTCCCACCTCATGACCTTCCTAAGGGACATGCTCTTTAAACGAAAAGCACATCTGCTTTCTATTATTTGTTCAGAAATTAGGGAGTTGCAGAAAATGATACATGATAGCTCTTGAAAGCAGGACATGTGCATTATTTCAAATGGCTGATAACACCATCAATAACATCCCTGGGTCAAAATATGACACAGTGGAGCTCTAATATGTTTTGAAATATTGCGTTAGGAGGACCAGAGTAGAGATTCAAAAAGTCTCTTCAGAAATTGTGCAGTGACTTTAAAATTATTTTCCATTCTGAGCACACTCAGTTGCCATTTTCATTAAGGTTTTAAAATGCTGCTATGTAGGATTTTAAACAGCTCAGCTTCCTAGTGATTCCATTGTTACTTTAGGGATTAAACTAAACAGGTTTTAACGATATTTTCTGTAAGTAATATAAGTGCTCTTATATGATGAGAAGAACATATGAGTCATACTGTGAAGAAAATATTTGTGGTACGCCTTATTAATTTGTTATCTAGTTACAGACTTGGCATCAAAGAGGTTGAGGTTTAGGTGTTGTGGTTGAGTCATTTGATTCAAATGAGGGTGAAAGAATGAATTGGAGAAAAAAAAGCAATCTTTTTACCTGCGTTCACCTTTGGTGCAGCGACATCTGGTTTATCTGTTGGCAGAGGCAAAGAGCAGATTAATGGTTTGTTTGATGAAACATGTAAACACCACTTTGTAAGACCCGGCTTGTGACAACTTATACATTTCTGATTGGTTAATTATGACAGTCCGAGGTCTGTTATTTCTCGATAACATACCGTTGCTATGAAGAACAGACTGTTGCTAGGGATGCTTATTTGATTAGTATGTTTACAGAGGGGAAAAAAGAGACAAGAACAGCAGAGAAAAGCAATAATGGTTGAAATATGCAAAAACTGAAGGCTACAACAGAGAGAGCTAAGAAACTGAAGAGAGCACATAAAATAAACATTGAAAATAATTTAAACACAGTAGGCCTGCGGGATACGGCGGCGTTTATAGATGGTGAATGGATAAGAAAATGTCAATAGACTCTGACAGTGATGAGACAGAAAACCTCAAACTGCACAATAACAGCTAGCTTAGCCAATTTTAATGTGACTAATAACAGCTAGCTTACCTCATTTTAATGTGAGTTATAACAGCTAGCTTAGCTCATTTTGATGTGACTTATAACAGCTAGCTTAGCTCATTTTAATGTGAGTAATAAAAGCTAGGTTAGCTCATTTTAACATGAGTAATAACAGCTAGCTTAGCTCATTTTAATGTGAGTAATAACAGCTAACTTAGCTCATTTTAGCGTGAGTAATAACAGCTAGCTTATCTCATTTTAATGTGAGTAATAACAGCTAGCTTAGCCAATTTTAATGTCAGTAAAAACTGCTCGGTTAGCTTATTTTAAGAAGGCTACAAAGTTAACAGTTGCTATGGATGCATCCCTTAATGTGAGTGTAATGGACTATTTTTAAACAGACAATGGAAATATAATCATTTTTAAATTAATACAATAATTTCCAAATCAATATTTTGTTCCAAATATTTGATTTCTTAGTAAATAGCCGTATAATAAGCGGGATAATGTATAGCACTATAGTATAGGGCGTCGTATCGTGGTCCTGCTACTCCCACTATAACAACCTGCTCACTATACATTATCTCTTTCAGAATCAATGGCAGAGCAGATGTGGAACGCTAATCTGTTATCTGGATCTTTCATAGAATTAGAAAATAAAAAGTCATATCTGGAAAGACATTAATACATATCTATATTAAAAAATAAGCTGAATGCATCTCCCCTAAATCTCTAAAGCCCCCATATTTAGTTTTCACACCTATTTAAAAAGTGCTCAAAAAGGAGGAATATCTCATTTCGCTCTACTACACTAAATTACATGCATATTAAGGTCTCACATAATTTGAGGCGATTTATCATGACTTTAGAAGCCTGTTTCTACCATACCACACTATGACATAATAATTGGACAGAATGTGCCAGAACAAAGGCACAGAACATGAACTTTTACAAACAAGTTTGTACAGTTTCCCCATGTATAGGACACGCATTTCAAAGAGGTGAGCTCATCTATGGAGAACGCGTGTTTCACTTTCACTACGTCTTTCACTTAAGGCTTCTATATGTTCCTTTCTTATCAAAATAAACACATGTACAATGCATCCGCTCTTACCAAAATGCCTGAGCATGTAGCCATGTATAAATTCCTACCCACTGTCTCATTGCTCCGGTCTGTACCAGGGTAATTTTCTGTATGTTAAAAAATGCATGTAAATTCTTGCTTTCATGACTGCAGTGTGTGTCAGATTGTGCTGTGGTCTTTTTGCCTTTCTTTCCTTCAATGCATGAACGAGTGTGAGATGTTTGCACACATAATTCTGTATTCTTACTTGTAGGGAAGGGGACGACTGGGCCTGTTGGGGCTTCTTTAACATCTGTATCAGTTTCTTCCTTACTATCTTCCTCTGGATCTGCTGCTGGTGCTGCAGCTGTATCAGCTTCACCCTGTTGAAATTGTTAAATATAGCATACTGTAAAAACATGGAGGAAAGACATATAAAGTTGTTATGAATAATACCTGGGTTATTGGCACTTTGATTTCATTGGAATGGGGAAGTTTGTTAGACCATAGTTTATTTGTCAGAATAACTGTGTTTTTCGCGCTGGCAGCACCCACCGGCACTAACCGTTGCTGGGTTACGAAAGTTGTCTGGCGGCACTTCTGCTTCCCTTTGTAGTGACCGTTTAATCTGTTTTAAATTGCTCTGTATGTTTAATATTTGCTTTTATTCAAGGAAAGTTTGCAAAGTAAACATAGAAACAATGGAAAGGAATGGTGTCCTGGCATTAGCAGCAGCTCTACACCTGGACATTTTACAATCGAAAAAATGAAAGGATTAGCTTTTGCCCCGCCATTGTTGTTCACAAAGTTGATATCGGAAGTCCCACCCATTCTTGATTTTGATTGGTAGGTGAGGGAGAATTGACATTGACGAGCACAGCAGTGTTTCAAAGTTGAACCATCTTTCCACTAAGAGTGCTGTGAGCTGACACAGAGGACGTTTTTGCGCTTAACGCTGAACTGCATTGGTTTTGTATAGAAAAAAAGGTGCTGCCAGTGCTAAAAATGCTGTTAGTGGACACAGGCCCTAATCGTTAGCATTTTTTTTAACTTGCACAATAAATACTTAATTTATTTCTGTATGTACTTAATATTTTTAATATATTATTTGTACATGTTTTATTATATATGTTTTGATTTGTTTAACCTTTAAATAATCCCTTTTTCCTCAATAATTTCCCCATTGCTATTGTTATTCTTTAAAGGGCCAAGCTGTCAATCAACTGGCTGTGGTTGGGTTTTTCTGTAATAAATGAAGGGACAAAATAAACAAATGACATCATATAAAAATAAATATATAATACATAACTATTTATGCACAAATATATACATATACAGTATATTTAAAAAAAATCAATAAATCAATAAAAATAATGTAGATGCTTATAATTATTCTTTGTCTTTGTCATTATATTTCAATGACTCTCTTAATCTGCTTCTTACCTTGGGAGAAGCGGTTGTTGTCGTCATGATGGGTTGCTCCTCTTCTTTATCTGCTGGTTGCTCAGCCTCTGTGTCTTTCACCTCAGGATCAGCTGCAGGTTCTGGACAGGAGAGTGAGACAAATGCAGGTATTAGATCACTGGTGTGTTAAAGGCATGGGCGGTTTGTTTAAATGCACTGATTGATTCAGGTTCTAGCAAAACCAGAGAGTTTGAAAAAGTATTTTCAATTTCCCTATTATTAACAGCGTCGAATTTCCATTAATCACCTTGTGTTGTTGCAGGTGTTTCCTCCTCTGTTTCTGCCGTAGGAGTCACCTCTTCTGCATCTTCAGGAGTAGTCTCTTCTTCTACGTCCTCTTCAGTAGTCATCTCTGGCTCAGGTTCCGTGGTGGGTTCAGGGTCAGAAGTGGGTTCAGGGTCAGCCTCGGGCTCGGGCTCGGGCTCGGGCTCAGGCTCAGGCTCAGGCTCAGTTTCCGGTGTTTCCTGTATTCACATAATGATATGATTTGACCCAGAAAAAACTCATCTCTACACATCCATAGATAAGAAGCCCCTCAGGTGGTCGGTGCTAAGATTAAGTTCATCTTATTATCTAAATATGCTACATCAAACTTTCTAACCCTCAACCAAGATGCAGCTTTCATAAGGAACACGTTTTGCAGCCAAGTCTCAGCTTATCAAATGACAGCCGGAGGATTTAGAACTGGATTTTCTCCAGAATTCAGTGAGCTTGACGAGTTCAAGGTCACACAGAGGCACCGTTACCTTGAAACACTGAATGATTCAGGAGGCCCTGAGCTGGTAGAAGTTGTTAGGCTCTGTAGATTTGTATTTTCAGAGCTTCTAGTCGTGCTTCTAGCTTCGCAAGCTAAACATTTATTGGAGTTTTGCGTGAGGAACACTTTGAAATTGAGCTTTTGAACTACTGTATATTCACCATACTTTATTCACCCAGTTGGATTCTTCTGTATTTAAGACCAGTTCTTAAAAGAGTAGGCGTTATTTTGACATCCTAAACCAACACACAAACTATTCCCATTCTTTACCTCAGTTGCGGGCTCAGTTTCATCCTCCGCTGCAGTTTCTTCGCTGGCTTCTGTTGTTAGGTCTTCTTCAGGGGCCTCAGTGGTCTCAGCTGCCACCTCCTCTGTTGGGGCTTCATCATCTAAACAAAGAAGTGTGAAGAAAGAAAGTTTTAGAATAATGAAGGAAGAGCACACACTTCAGGGACATATCAATTTCAAAAAACCCTGCTGCTTCAATAAACATCAAACAGCTGACAGAAGTCTGCGTAGCTATGATTTACTTTGTAAAAGAAGAAAGGAGGCAGACATGGCAACCCAAAATCCATTTCTGTGTTTCAAAGGGAGGTACTCCTGAATTTGAATCCTTAAAATGCATCCTCAAAAGGTAATATACTGACAGTTTTTTGTGTCATTATAAGAGGAAACTCTATATTAAATAGTACTTTTTGAATATAAGACTGGTAGTGATTAGTATAACCATTGGTAATTAAAAACTGCATGCCTTAATCCATCTGTTATCATTTAAAACCATTAAAATCATCCGTCAGAAAGGTCGTTAAAGATGTTGTGGATTCAACACATTCTCTTACATGTCTATCACCACCGACACACACACACACATACACAGAGCCACACCCTGCTCTGATTGGTGCCTGATGTTAACGCTCCAGCCACAACTGGATGACGGACACATTGATAAAGTCCGACCTGCCCCAACATCATACTCGGCCTCGACCTCAGCGGCGGCATAGCAGCTGCGTGCTAATGAGAAAATACAAAGTGTGCGTCTAGGTCATTGTGTGTGTGTCAGATGAGCGCGGTGCTTGAGCAAGCGCTGTGACATTCCCCTGTTGCATGCGAGGAGCTGAAACAGCAAACTGGGCCCTGACTTGATCGGTGCTTTGCTCTGCTGATTTCAGCAGCACCCTGATGCTGGTTCATCTGGGCAGCAGATCCTTTCAAAATAAAAGTAGCAGTCATTGACTAAGAGGCAGAGCCATCTAGAAATAATGGTGTTGCGTGGACTGAAGAAGAAATGTTCAGAACGGCTGGACATGCACTTAAAAGTACAGATTTTCAAAATAATTCATATCAGAAAGGAATAAGAGTTAATAAGATTTTGCTGCTCTATCATAACCGTCTTTCTTATTTTGCTTTAACAAAACAATCATCTTTTTATGCTCATTGCCAATCGAGTTTCCAAGATGGGATCATTGCAGTTGCCAAGCGAGATCGTATCAGAATCAGCAAAGCCTAGAGGGAGAGCGGCACGAACACATCTCAACTATTTCCATCACACAGTAAATTCTCTGGAGGTGAGCAGCACCGGTGACAGCCTGGCTCCCCTCGCTCTTACACACACACACAAACACAAACTCATACCATAAAATAAATCATACACACACATGCAAGTGCACAAGGGAAATGACGAAACACACACCACATGCACTCGTTCACATGACAGGGCGAAAAAACAAGCGCTCTTTGTTTCTCTCAATCCCTGTTTTTCCAGTAAATGTCACTGTATTACAGAGCATTCAGAGCTTCATATGGAGCAGGACTGCATGTGTGAATACATGTATGAGCAGGTGTGCTGTGTGTGGGCGGGTGTGTGTGTTACACCAGGCTGTCTTTATCAAAGTGTACCATCATTCGAAGGGTTGAGCATAGTTTGGATGCAAAGATTTTGGTGATTGTACAGAACAGTTAGAACCTTAACATGACAGTCAGTGGAACGTTAGCTTTATCTTGCCTTTATCTATAGAGGACTTTTCAAAATAAAAGTCAAAGAAGTGCTTCACAAAGACAGCAAAATAAAACAGGAAGGGCGTTAAATCATCAGAATATCAAAACTTGAAAGAAAAGGATCTCTGACGTGTGAGTGTGTGTGTGTGTGTGTGTGTGTGTGTGCATTACTGTTTATGCTTCCCCTTACAGTAAATGAGGGCACATTTCCTCATGGCATTATGCTTACATACACGTGTGCGAGGTATGTGGCTCTCATGTAACTCCTCTTTGTGTGTGTGTGCATGTGTGTGTGTGTGTGTGTGTGTGTGACAAAGACAGAGAGAGGTACACTGCCCACCATACAATCTCTCTCTCTCTCTCTCTCTCTCTTGCCACTCTATAGAACATTCTGTTCCCATCTATCAGTTTGCCACTTCCTCCTCTAACTACCTCCACTACACTCCCATAAACCCCCCTCCCACCTCACCCACCCCCCAGCACACACACCCACCAACACACACACATGCATATGTCCGACCTCATAAAAACACCTTCTCCTCCCCTTTCAGTCCAAACATACAAACAAGCACATGTTCACACACACGTATAAAGTTTTGGTGCGCGCTCACTCCTGCTCTTTAAGGAAGCTGTTTTGTGTTAGTGCTGAAGTGAAACAATTTGTTGCACATCCAAACCTCTCTCTCCCTCTTTCTCTTCTCTCTTTCTTGTCTTAAAGTATGCCTCCCCCCTTTCCTTCTCTCCCCCAAACTCTTTACTCCCTTTGTTTCTCTGCCACTGCTCTCCCTTGAGGCTGATGATTCATCTGTGTGTCTCTGACATGGCTGCACGCGATTGTACGGGACTGTACAGCATGTGCGGAGTTAAACGGCGAAAAGGTCCCCACAGGAAAAGCCTTAAGTTAAACCAGTTGACACATGTGGGAAAAAAATCACTCTGGCAGTTATGTTGTGTTCTTTTAAAAACAAGTGGAGAGAAAGATAAATAAATACACTCCCTGACCACTTCATTAGCTACACCTACACACCTATAAAGCTATCCATTTCCATATGTTACACTATTACAGAGCCTATAAAGTCTGTTTTATGTTCAAACTCTCCAAGAATTGTTTATTCTGCTTTGTCTGTTAGTGAAGTCGTGGTGTTGCGCTGGACTGCATTACAATGAAATGTGTTTCTAATATTCTCCCCGCTCCATGTTAGCAAAGGGTGTGGGCAAAACATTAGACTTTTCAATATATGGCAGTCCACTTCAACAACAAAGCAAACTGCAGCCACAAAGGTTCGACTGTATCTCTGTGAAGGCGTCAATCAAACTGACAGTTATTATCTACGCAAAGGTAGAATATAGATGTCTTTAATTGGTAGAGAAAGAGTCTAGTTTGAGACTTGAGCTTCTAACAAAAACCCTAGATACAAGTAAGCCTATAGTAGCATTAGCTTAGCTTAGCTTACAGACTGGAAAAGAGAGGGAAAACTTGGCTCTTTCCAAATGTAACAAAAACTACTTCCTAGCACCTCACTAATTTAAATATTTGAGGCGTTACAGGGTGTTTTGTGCCAAACTACTTCTTGGCCAGGTACATCCACTTCCTGTTTTCTTGGCATCGCAGTGAGTCACTGGTCAGCGCCAAGAAATAGTCCAGCACATAACACTATATAAAACCACAAATTGTTTTACACTTCTGTCTTAGTGCGAGGTAAAGAAATGACTTATGACTTCTGAGCTTTAGAGCTACTTTTGGTCTGAACCTGACAACCACTGTTTTCAGGCTTTGCGCTAAGCTAAGTTAACTAGCCGCTGGAGGTAGCTTTAAAGGGGCTGTATCTTTTGAATGGATATTCTCATATTGTGCATGGGTTTCACATTTTTGGGTGTTTATCGTTCACAGTGAAAAAGTGAAAACTGCATAATTCCGTGTTTTCCCAGAATTACATGTTTAAAAAGGTCGGCTCTGAAATTGGCCATTCAGAACAGCCGCAGGTTTCTACATAGAACCTCGCTTTCGCTGAAATCGACCAATCGTCACCTCAGGCTGCCTTCTTGCACTAGTCAAGTCGTTGTCAAGATACAAAATTACCATTCCGATACCTCCTGGCTCGTACAGATAAGGCTGAATAACCGTTCCTAGAGCAGCCACGTTTACAATTTTGGAGTGACAGTGCAGCGCGGCCCCACGTGGGGGAGGGGCTACGCGGTCACTCCAAATACTGTCAGCCAATCGTGGCTAAGGTCTAACCTTTGAATGGCAAAACGGCTTGTTCGTTTCAGGAAGAAGGAGAGGCTCCGAAAATTGACTAAATTAAAATATGTATACAATTTATACAACAACGAAACTTTACCCACGTGATTTAAAAACACATTAGAATATTATAAAATTGATTGCACAGCTAAAATATGTCCCCTTTAAATTTGTAGAACAGGCATCAAAGTGGTGTCAATCCTCACATCTAAGTCCCAAAAAATTACACAAAAAAAACCCAATGCCAAAATACCTAACACTAAAATTAATCATTCTCCAAAGACGTTCCAACCAATTTGCTGACTAAGCTAAATGTATACCTTGTTGTGAATTTTTAACCTGAAGTGAAGAGCGGATGCACTCACAGACAGGATATGTCTTGACATTTTATAAGAGCTACGCATGCATGAAAAACACTCCTGATAACCTACCATCTTAGTTAACATTAATATTCGTTTCCCTGTTTTTTATGTTGGAAACCACTTACAAAGAGACTTCTTGTACGTGTCAGGTCAAGTAAAGTCAGTTTATTTATACAGAGCCAAATCATTACAGGGCTCTTTTCACATAGAGCAGCTGTTTTTATAATGACATAACAGAGTCATTAATTTGACTATGCGTGAAAGTAACATGATAGATACACTACTTCAAAGAATTTGTTCTTCTTATTAGCAAATTTACATTTTATGTTCCTTCCAAGCACTTTCGGCAAGTTGCATCACGTCGGCGATCTAAAGTGACAACAGCCAATCGAGCGTGAAGAGAGAGCTGGAACTTTTACATAAATCATGTTTCGCACTTGATGTTTTCGGCCTTAATGCAGGTGCTGCTGTTTTGATAACCAAAGTCTGGAATATGGAACTTGGCTTATGATACCACTTCTCGTTAATAGTCTCATTATGTTTTGTTTATAAAAAAGAACAGAGATGTAAATTTACTTCCCTTCTAATTACTTACCCCTCATTGAATATTACATCATTTGGAGTTTGAGGCTTTAGTGCCAAAAGCAGAGGAACATCATTTGGTTCCTGTCGTGAGATCGTCTGTTTTGTGCAGTTGGATGAGTCATAATGCGTGTACATGCATGCGTGTGTAACCGATAACCAAGCCTTTCCCTGTAACACTAAACCAGACAGTGTGCGTGTGTGTGTGTGTGTGTGTGTGTGTGTGCGAATGTGTGTTTGTCATGTGATACAACAGCACCTCCATAACACATTGTTCTGTCAGGTATGGTTCTATTGTTGGTTTGTAGGACAGAAAGTGCTGTGTTTACCCTAATCATGCACACCTTAAAACAGCCCTCATGGGAGCAGGGAGGAGAGGGAGTGCGTGCATGTGTGCGTGTGTATGTATGTGTGTGAGTTTCACTTCTCAACCACAAGAGTGATTTATGTGATGGGAGTTGAAGGTGTAAACACAGACAAGTCTGCACACACACACACACACACACACCTGGCACACATCACACAACTCTGCCTTCTTTCATCTGCCTGTAAGACACGCTCACACACACATTAATGAAGCTCTCCCTTACTCCCACATGTTCTATACATTAAAGTTATAACCCACGCCCCCGCGCACACACACACACACACACTGCAGATGCTGAGGGCCCAAGGGGAGAAAAAGGCGCTGAAACTAGTTGTGTTGCTGGGTGTTGTCTACAGCTGGAGCTGGATCTAGTTACCCAGACACTCCCTATCCTCCACTTCTATAACCTACACACACCGTGCATGATGTACACACACACGCGGCTGACCCAGCACACCATCTTTTTCGCTCTAACTATGAAGAAGTAGTGAAGAAACTTGCATGCGAGCGAGCGCAGCACACACGCCCTTGGAGATTTCCTGCCTCACCAGCATCCATCGGGATTAGAGCGAGGTTACAGTTCAGCAATTAGGGAGGAAATGTGTGTGTGGGAAAGAGAAGAAAAAGAAGAGGACGCATGTGTGTGTGCGTGTGCGTGTGTGTGTAAAGAGGTGGTTAGTCTGGTGGTTTATATGCTAATAAAAAGTGAACCGGTAGAGTGAGATTACCCCTGATCACGTCCACGCACCAACGTTCAACTGAAAGTTTGTTTGCATAAGATTATTGCTACTTGGACTATCTCCTTCTCACTTCCTTATCTCTGCCTTTCCCTCTTCTTCATGTCTCTTTTATCTTTGTCCAACATCCCTTCTTTTTCCTCCTCGTGTGTGCGTTTTGTCTCACTCCTTCCCTTCTCTGCATCTGAGTTTTATTGCTGGTTCGAACAAAGTGAAATCATTGCATGCGCCGCGGGGAAGGGCAGGGGCCCATGGGCCAGCTGAAGAAGAAGGAAGAGGAAGAGGAGTGAATAATGAAGCATGAAGATATGGAGAAGGAAAAAAAAAAGGAAAAGGCTGATTTAAAGAGCAACAGGGATCTAAAAGACAGATATGAAGACAAAGAGAGAGGGGGAAAAGAGGGGGGAAAAAGAGGGGGAATTTACTTATGTGAGAACAATGGATTTACCACACCCTTTGTTGGCCAAAACTCATGTCCAAAAAGATATGGCTATATAACATGACACACCTATTTTAATTATAACGTCTGGGCTGCAGATCCATGAACAATCACAGCACAGATGAGCTGCTTTTGTGCATTCAGTCAACAGATTTAAACAGGCAGACGAAAACCAAAGGTGAGTAAGATTGACATGCCGACAGGGAGGCAGACAGACTGGCAATCACACTCGCACGGACACAGACATGTATGGATGAGTAATGTGAGGAAGACTGGCAGAGGCAGAGGCGAGAAAGGAGAGAGGGAGAGGGAGAGGGAGATAGGTGAGAGCCAGGGGGATATCAATGAAGGAAAAATGAAGATGACTAAGACAGACAGACAGACAGACAGACAGAAAAAGGACACATCAGCTAGAGAGATAGATAGATAGATAGATAGATATAGATATCTGACGCATGCAAACAGGCAAAAACATCTGCATAAAAGCGAGGACTGGGCTGAATTAATTGGAGAATAAATCATTACCTTGTGCCTTGGCGCTTGTAGCCAGCAGGCTTCCTAATAGCAGAATCCACAGGTATGACATCATGGGAACACGGTGTTCTGGCTTCGACTGAACCGGGGCTCAAAGTCTCCTTTCTTCTCCTTCAAACAGGACAATTAACCGGTCTGAGGGCTTCAGGTGGATCTTGGAGGGCGTGTGCGTCGGTGTGCCGGTGCGTTCTGCGCGTCGATTCTAGAACCCGTGGCGTCTCCAAGGTGCTCAGATGCTCAGCTCAATGCGCGCCACCGCGGATCCGATGCCCTTCCTTTTGTCTGGATTGGAGGAGAAAAAGGTCCAGTCTTTATTAAGGTGGGCGGGGCCCCTCTCCCAAATACAGGCAGGCAGACAGCAGGGCTGTGGAGGCATTAGCTACTCCCTCCCTCCACTAATCAGCACTGTTTAACCATTCAGATCCTATGACTGCTGCCGGCAATTATGATAGGGACCCGTGTTTATCAGCCTCAGGAAAAGCTTCATTAACCCGAAACTCCTTATGAAACATCATCTTCCATTAAAGTCGTCGTGCTTTTAGGTATTTAAAGTAACAGAAGCTGTTTCCTTACAATGGTATAAAGGAATAGAGAAGATGTCCACCTTTAGCGGGGATGAGACTGCCATTACAGGAGATTATCTTACATTTCCAGTAGCCCACCGACGTGCCATCAACCCTTTATGCTAACATGCCCATAGGGATTTAGGCTAATTTTGATGAAAAAGCTTCCCTAATCGGCAGCCCTAGGCCTATAAAACATTTCCATACATAATAATACTTTCCCTATGATTAAGGTTGCCTTCACTGCTCTCTAACAGCCTAATAAGCCTGTGATTTACTTGGACTTATTCAAATATCAAGTTTAATAAGAGAACACTGAATGACAGGATTTGGAAAATGTAAGGCTTTGGTCTGTTTCTAATGTTAAATTAATGTTAGGTTTCCATTTGAGAGAACCACACATGACCTCATGCAAACCAACCAGTTCATGGACCTGAGAGGAGAAAATGCTATTTTCCGTCCTCAGACTCCTCTCCTACTTCTGACCACTTAGTGGAGCCGCTTCAATGCCAGATTGAGATGTTGTTACTGGGACTGACCGGCAGGGGGCGCCGTTCATTCAGACGTTCAGTTCGTGAATCACATCGGAGGTTAACGGCTTTATTAAACCCTTTAAATCTGCTGAGTATGAATATTTTAAGACTATTTTTAATACTCTATATTGCATTATTTACTTACTTCAACACTTTTTAGCCTATGAATTTTCCCTCAGACTTAATAAAAGTATATTTATTACAGCTGAACTGAATCGCCTTTGTGAAAGACATTTATCAAACACCGTTTGAGGCAGTGAAAACATGATCTATGTTTTCACTGCCTCACATATATCAAACAGTTGACTCATACAGAAAGTGTCGTGATTATTTTTTTAAAAACCAAAACGAACTTTTCCTCTGTGATTTGATGATTCATGCATATAAGAGCCTGACATGCATCAACACATCACCATCACATGAGCGCAGAGACACAGGTACGCCCATCTCATTTCCACCCACCGTCACAAACAGGTGTCATGGAAAAAGACAGGCCTTGCATAGGGGTTAGGATGTGTTACCTTGACACACTATTTAAAAACACTCTAATTGAAAGCCAGATTCTTGTATCTCATAGCCACAGGGACAAATGCCATGAAACTGATCATATACGAGATGAGTCATCAAGCATGCTGAATCGGTGATCACAAGGTGAGAAACCTGCAGCGTCACATCATCCTGACATCCAGTATCGTCTTTGATGCCTGTGTACATTATTTGTGGTAAAAATACAATGAAACTAGTTATAAAAAAGAAATGTTTATTAGTGTCTTAGATAATGATTACATAAACATAAAAAACAATCACATATTTATAATAAAAACATACATCAAGCTTTTATTTTGGATGATTTCATTAAACTGATTAGGTTTATTGTGAAAAGGTAGAGATCAATTTATCCTTCTCACATGAATATCAGAAAAAGAAGCATTAGAAGCACACAGTCTGTGTATGTGAAGGATATCTATTGAGAAAATCAAACATATTTGTTGCGAAAAATGTCCACGATTTGGTCGTTATTTTTCATAAACATTAACCTGAGGCATACTTGTAATAAGGTTGACGATTGAGTGCAGAGACTTCATCAAGAAAGAGGCTCAAATAACGTTTATATCCCGCCCCTGGTGTAAAAAACCAATGTTGGGATTAAGGCTAAAGGCAGCAAAGACAAGCCTCAACTATTGATGTTCTTTTTACTACACTTATAGTTGCACTTGGTTGATCAGGCAGCTTGTTTGGGCACAAAGTCTCAGGCCTCCATTAACGAGGTCAAGAAAAAAAAGAGGCTTTACTGTAACCAAAACAGAGTAAAAGCTGCATGACTGCGTCTCTCTTAATGCCGTTTGCTTTTAGCACGAAACAAAAAGATCAGTATCAATAACCAAACATCCCCTCTCCTGTGCTCCCCCACCCAAGATAAGTACCATACAAGTACCTGGTCAAAGGCTCTTTGGTCGGCTATTGATTAATTACAGCATAAAGACCGACTTCAGCATGACGTGAACGACGTGTCAGTCAAGGAAAGGAAGAAAAGGAAATGATAAGTGATTTCCTTCAGAGCAGCCAATGTCCCCCTGCCATTCATCCGGATTATTTTGGTTGGATTTATCAGCTGATATTTTTATGAAATAACATTCCCAAAGGGGGGATGTGTAGTTTTAAAGCTATTTCCTCAGAATGATTCCCTTATTTCCTGTCTTTTATTTCACTGCTCAGTTCTGCTACATCACGAGGCCTGAGGACACAGTCTTATGCAAAGAGGCAATTAGAAGTTTTGCAGACTAATCATGAGCGTGAAAGTTAAATGTTATAGTGCGGTTGACAATTACTAGTGTTTGAAAGTGTACAATGAGAAGTTTTTTAATCCCTGTGTTCTTAATAATCTGACAACTACCATAAAACTGTGTATAAGTCGCACTTTTAATCCTTTTTTGTTTCATCTAAAAAGTGTATAGCAGTATAAAAAGCTGAGAGAAGTATTGTGTTACAGTATTTTACCCAGGCGATGGCGCTATAATCTAGCTAAAGCCAGTGCAGCTGCCACCCCCGCAACAGTCAACGTTGATGTTGGCTGCTAGCTTCCACTCCAGTAGCTAGCAGGATTGCAAATTTAAGATTGAGATGGTAGGCAATCATTTCTGTGTTTTGAATGTTTTTGAAACAGTGTTGAGATTACTTGTTTACACGTTTTTATTAATAAATGCTGGTAGTTATAGAAAACCTTTTTCCTGCTGGGATACTCCCAAGAATAGACTGCGTCCTATATTCTGGATTTTACGGTAATTGTCGTTTAAGTGTGAACCACTGACTGAAACTTCTCAGCAAGGCAACATTGTCCTAGTTTTGATAGAGAGATAAGCCAAGAAAGAGGGCGCAGCTGGAATACACTGCACAGCTACTCCCACCATCTACTATCATGCATTATAAGTGCAGGATTTTCCACATGGGCATGACGCCAGCTGTGCAAGAAAAGGAGGAAAAGTGTGCGCTAAGAAAGTCACATCAGCAGAATGCAACACAATAATAATGTAAAAACACTGGGATTTAAAAGGCACCGGTCAACTTAATGTCTCTTAATTGGAAGGTTTGTCTGTGTTTGGATGTGTGTGAGAAAGAAAATGAGGCAGAGAATCAATCCTAGTTGCTTCAATTCTGCAGCAAACAAAGTGAAGGCAGTATTTGGGCTCCCCTGGCCGCCGCCTCCGTAAGACTGCAGGTCCCACTCTGAACAATCTGACTGACTATTGCTTTGGTGGAGGAGAGTGATTGGCTGCAAAGTGGCTCACATTTTGTTGAAACACTCCTTGGCGTTGGACCACACCTGGATTCCCTGAGAAAGCGGAGGATTGAGAGAGAAGCAGAGAAGTGGTTATGAAAGAGACGGCACAAACAATATCATTTTCTAGAAAACAGATGGGGAGCTACACTGCGGAAGAATGAAACGTAATTAAATGAGTCAACATCACAAACACCTGGCATTCTTAGGCAGGGGAAGTGTACAAGAGCAAACAGACAGAAGCCCATACCTTCTTACACATGCTGATCTGCATAATCGCATAGCTGATTAGTGCTTCGCGCAAATCATTGTCCTTCTGCTCCTTGAAGCGCTCGATGTCTTCCCAGGCTGTTCGCATAAACTCTCTGAGGACACAATCGCAAACAAAGACACATGCTGCTGTGAGTCATGGTGGGTGGAAGAGGAGGCATGGGGGGGAATAGTAGATGAGGAAGAAGAATCTGAACAAATAATGTGGTAGTTTGGTTGCTCTGTATTTATTCATGTGCTCTGTTTTTATGGTTTAATTAGTCGTTATGTGCCTAAAAAACAGCTCACATTCAGTTTTTTCACACGTAGGAACGGAGTGAGGCGACAGACATCTCAGACAGCCAGAAGGACACATTTTAAAGACAGAAAAATCTGAATAAGGAGGAGGATGATTAATTGGTGTTGAGCTCACTGGCACTCTGCGTTCTTTTCCTTGAGCGTTTGCTCTCCCTCCTGGATACTCTGTTCCAAGGCTGCCAAGCGGCTCTCCCTCTGCTCCGGGCTCTCCTGGCCGAATAGCTTACTGGTCATCCCCTTCAGAGAAAAGACTCGCACCGTCTGCACACAAACAAACACATAAACATTCATTCCAGTTTGCTCATCTGAATATGTTGATTAGTTTAAAGTGCTGGTGTAATGACACACAATTTTTGACACAGTGTGTGTATATAACACTTCTATATGTGCCCAGAATGTGTAGAAGAAAGAGAGAGATACTAAGCCAGTGTGAGAGTGTTTTACCCCAGTAGCGAGCTCCTCTTTCTGTTGCTTCTTATGGGCCAGGTCCTGAGCTGCCATCTCCAACTCATACTGGATCAAATCGTGTTTCTTGCACACTGACCTTCATTCAAACACAAGCACACATTTACACGTCAATCCAGGATTTCGCAGGCTTTTTCTGTGATCGTTGCAGCCTGAAATACAGCAGGTTTTTGAAAAAGTTGTGATGTTTTGAGGCTTTTTTTCCCTCTTTGTAACACATTTAAACATGCACAGTGTCAGTGACTGGGAGAAACACTCCAACAGAGCAATCTATCAGCTGATCAAGCTGTTTGTCTTCTCACGTCACTTCTGCTCAATTTCCATCTCAAAATGCCAAATAAAATGTGTGTGAATGAAACTACAGAATAGTAATTTCAACTGTGTGTTCCGATTTCCACTTAAAACCACTGGTAAGACACAGGGTGATTCTTTCTTTGAGATCAACACTGACTCACATTTGTAACACTTGGTTGGTGGAAAGTTAAAGGCACAGAGCAGAGGCTAAGTGAACAGTTTTCAACATGGATAAATAACCACAAGAAGACATTGCGTGTTGGATTTGTTATTATGGATTCATTGTCTTGTTGAAGGCTCTGTAGGCCGGGTAAGGTAGCTCATGAAAGACAGATGATCGCACCGGAGCCTGGCTCTAGCATGCAGCGTTCTGCAGATATTAAAAGGCACAGTAAACGATTCTCTCCGATGTTGATAAAACATTGCAGACCAATGAAAATGTACATTTGGTGATGAACATGTTGATGCCCGTGGGGGAAATGCGAGGTCGCAAAAATATTGCGGGGATTGGCTGAATTTGTGTGAATTCTCTGAAGTGGAACATCACGACTGATTTTCATATGTCACAGATGTAAACCTGATCAAAATTTTAACCCAGGAATTTACCTAGTTGCATCCTGAAACCATTACAACAAACTGCAATAACACTTCCACTCCCTCTAATAATAATAAACCTCTAATAAACTAAGAACAAGCTGATCTCCATCCAGGCAAGGAGCCCTTGCGCTTGTTGACAACTGCAGGGACTGAATGCTCTGCTGAAAGATAATGATTTACATATGCAAAACATGATTTGCATTAGTTCTGCTGCATGCTGCTTTGCTTTGAATGAAGTGAAATGACAACGGCAACACGTTCGGGAGGCACAATAAGGCAGTGTTGCAGTTTTTCATTTAAAGCTCTCAAAGCCATCTCAGGCAAGCTTTTACCAAACATATGAGCAAGAAGGAGTGTGAGAAGTTAATGGTTTTATATCTGCAACCGCTAACACTGCCTCTGCCAGATATTAACAATGACCAAGGCAACATGATTTAATGTCTTGTTTTGTGTGAAAAGCATGCAGGAATTTCTGCTTGAAAATTATTATGATTATCAAAATAGTTGGAAATGATTTTTCTATCAACGGATTGACTTATTGGCTTATTGCTGCAGCTCTAGAAATAAGGAATCACCTCCCCCATACACTGATGTAATTGGAACCCGACCTTACAGGTCAGACTTTGCTACAGTACACACATGTATAATGCCTTGATGTAGATTCCACTTCAACACATATGGTCACACTTTTTAAACAAACAAAGTGTTAAGAAAGTGTGATGCCTCAAAAACTAATGTGAGTATCAACTTGCAATCTATTATAATCTGTCAGGGTAAGAGCTTAAGCTACATTCACTTATATTATATGACATGCAGGAGAAGGCTGAGGATCAGAGTTGAACCCAGGGCTGCTGTATCGTGGACCTCCCCTCTGTACATGGGACAAGGGCTGCACCATATATCGTTTAACAATTGCAATTGCAATGTGCGCTTGTGCAATAGTCACATCGCAGGACGTGTGATAGGGAAGCAATTTAAGTGAAAAAAAGTCAAGCTGCTACTTAATTGTTGCTCGGTGCAAAACAAAAACTTGCCAGTTTCTCGTTTTTCATCATTAATCTACGCAATAAGTCTGTCTGATATCACATTAGAACAGCTCTTCATCAGAGCACAAAGTGAACTGACCGCTGTGCAGCAGAGTCTATGTATCACCTGCCTGTAAACAGTAACGGTAACAGATCATGTCGGCGGGATGAGGCAGACGCTCCGTTGCATGAGATGGATTATAAGTGAGTGTATTCAGATCATCAGCGGCACCTCATCCATGTGCGTGTTAGCGCTGAGGCTTTATAAACAGACCGTTCACTTAACAGACATTAAATGTTTACTTTTATCAGCTACACATGCAGCGCACACACGGCGTGAGGTTGTGTGTGCTGACAGGAAGTAGGATACCGTTATCTGGTATTTTCCTGTATTTTTTCCAAAATTGCAATTAATATTGCAGAACAAAAAAGTCGCAATATCACTTTTTTCCAATACAGTGCAGCCCTACATGGGACGCATGATTCAACCGCTGGGCAAAACTGGCACCCCTGTTTTTCTCTTTTTTAAGTCATATATAAAAACACTTACCTGACTGCATCAGTGTAGAAAAGGTATTCTTTCAGTTGGTCTGCATAGTGCTCCTCTTCCTCCAAGATGTCATCTATTGATGCAGCATACCTGCGCACATGCACACAAAGTCACATTCATAAGTGAAGCAATGCAGAAAAAGGATTATGTGAGAGAATAGAAACACACTTTTGAGTATAATGTAAAGTTTGAGTATGTGAGGGTGAACTTGTTGAAGTGCATCTTTAGTCTACTACTTACGTGTCCATGTGGTGGCCAGCACTCTGTAGACCGTCTCCCATCTCTTTTTCTATTGCACTCCACTCACTGCAGACACACAAAAGTAGGCAAACTTCACGTTAAATCTATGACGAGATCTCTTAAACTCCTTGTAGAAACGTGTAACTATGTATCTTTATGCTGAAAAAAAGCACTAAATACTAATAATAGATTACAAAATGAATGTGATGTACTACATATACTTAAAGGAAAGGTGTCTCTCACCTGAAGACTCTGCCGTAGTTACCATGGACCTTGTAAACTCCATACAGCCTGTCTGCTACTCTCTAGAAGGAAGACAATCAGATCACTTATTATGAACAGTTTCCTGCTTCAGATGTTTCCTTATTTAAAAGGCTTCAGTGAATATGTGGCAGGATGTGAAAAAAAGACTTTATTATGATTTTTTTTTTTTTTTATCAGTAATTAGGGCGGCTTTGACTCAGTGGGAGAATCAGCTGTCTTTCAATCACAAGGTTGGCTGCTTCAGTCTACATGTCCTTGGGCAAGACACTGAACCCCAAATTGCTCCCGAAGGCAAAGCCATCGGTTTGTGGCTGAGCGTGAATGGTTTGAATGGTAAGAATGGCTGATTAGAGGTGGGCACTTTGCATAGCAGCATCTGCCATCAGTGCATAAATGTGTGTGTGAAAGGATTTAAGTAATAATCTCGAAGATTTTCATGTAAATAAATGTCTGTTGAGTCACTATCTATCGCCGAATGAGGTAACACAATGGTGATTGAGCCTGTGGCCCACTGATGAAAGCCTTTCCATTTGCAGTATTACAGACTGGATGTCTGGTGCGTTATCTACTATGGCTGAGCAAACAAAGAAAAGATCGATGACTACAGATACAACTTCAAAAATAAGTGAAAATCCAAAGAAAAAGAAACAAACTCGACGCTCAGATGAAGAAAGAGTTACAACCGGAGCCAACTGCAGACGTCACACATGCAACACTGTCTGGATATCTGGGAAATGTGCTCCTGCATTAATCACCATAGGTGCCGCCAAAGAGAACGAAACTGAGATCTTCGAGCACTTTAATGTGACATGTAGTGTAAAAGTGCTTTGAGTGGTCTGAAGACTAGAAAAGCACTATATAAGTGCAGTCCATTTAAATCACTGGCCAACCTAAACAGACAGTTAAATATAAAGGCGTGTGTGTGTTTGTTTGCACATGGCAAAAACTTACCGCCCGCACCCTCAGTAACTGAGAGACGACAGTGTTCAGTTCATCGCTGTACTGTTTCAGTGCAGTGAATCGCCTGGAGAAAAAGACACATAACTCAAAAAATGTTTAACTGACTTTAAGCATTTCTCTGTGTTTCTGTTTGTTTTTGTTTTCTCCAGAGGAAATACCACTGGGATCAGTGAATTTAAATAAAGTCACCTCAATGAAAACTTGTGCAGAATATCAATTAATAGGGCAAACCACCGAAAAGTACATTTGTTTTTGTTTTACACGTACTTGTCAGGGTTCTTGACTCGGAAACTCGCGCTCAGAGACTTTAGTCTGGAGTCGACCTATCAGGAAACAGAATGACACACAGCTATTTTGCATGCAGCATACAGAGGAATCCATCGAGATGCTTTTAATATATTAGCTATTTGCCAATCAAAAACAAGCCAAGAGACACTGACAGTGTTAGTAAACAACAAAGTTCTCAATATTTAGGAAGAGTAGCTATCTTAAATGTTTCTAAACCACTTTAAGACAATGTACAATCTACTAACTGAACTGTGATGGTGAAAAAGCACAATTAAACGTTTACCTTGTCTTGAAAACCCGTCTCCAAAACAGCCTCCCTCCATCCCTTCTCCTGAGGAGACATGATTGACAGATGACTGACACATGATGGACAGAACTATCAACTACACTGTGTAAAAACTTTCCAGGCAACAATTTCTACAACATAACACCACAAGAGGCTGCACTGAACAGAGCATGTCACTACAGGCTAGAGGGAGAACAATAAATATATTACTGGAATATCTGTTGTGGACACTGCACACAATATTTTATTACTTAGCAGTTTCTGTTTCTTCTTTGTCTGTCCTCCAACCACTGCAACCTCTTGCATTATTTGCACTACAGCTACCATAATGCTGTCAGTTTGAAATCCCTGTTAGAGACCGTGAGTGTGCATGAATAAGTACTGTGAAGGACTTTAGTGAGATACTGTGGAACAAACTTGAGAGCTAACCTCTGTCAGAAAGAGGAAGAAGATTTTGTCGTTGGAGAGGACGGGATGTGATGCAACTCGCAGCAAGAAGTTCTCCAGGCCGACTCTCCGTCGCTCAACAAAGTCTGGGTCCAGGTTGTCTGCTGACAGCTTGTGCCACACAAACTCTGCCTATAATATACACAATCCAAAGAGTAAAACTGTCACTTAACAACATCAGATAAAGAAGTTATATAATTAACTTTCAAGTTCACTCACCCTTTTCTCTGGTAGTGGAGGGATGATGATGTAAGGGAAGGTGACAAGGAGGTATGTTCTAAGCAGCTCAAACTCACTATAACGTCTCCACAAAGTGTCTGGTGCAGCAGGCGTACCGCCCTCTGGCACAGTCTCAGCTGGCCTGCAGGGAGACACATGTGAATAAAAGGTATTTAACAGGATTTGAGACATGCCCCTGTGGATGCGGGCATTGTCATCCTGGGGAGACCACCACCATCAGAAGATACATTATAGAATCTTTTTTTTTTACTTTTAATAATCACCTGTCTGTACATCCCCTCAAGACATTAGACTACATAACTCACACATAGTGTCCTTTGCGTTTCAAAATTATGAAACACAAAGCAAACAAATCCTGTTTGCTTTTGATATTGAGGACATGTTGGTGTATATGGTCCCAGTCCTCCACTCTTCTTGTCACTATTATTTTCTCTTAACCCCCATATAAGCTACAACTAATCTAGAACTAATGTTACAATGCTGTAGTGTATGACCTACCGTGTTTCTATGAGATAGACTGTGTACGTTTCCTGCATGTTAACCGTGTTCTTCCCCGTTCTCTTCTCTGCTTCAGCTACATTTATCTCCATTTTCCTCAAAAGAGCTGTCCCTCGTTCCACCATCTGCATAGACAAGAAAAGATAAAGTGCAGGAAAAAGAAAGTATATAATTATTAAGACATACAGGTGGTGATAAGTATAATGTATCAAAAATGTACACCAGGTGAGCAGAAAGGTGTATGCAAAATAAGGGTGTGATTCTCGTACAGGAAGAGCACAAAAAAGTCTGGTTGCCAGTGAAGTGGTACAGTGATTTTATTCTATTTCAAGTAGAAGCATGACACAAGAGGATCAGGGAGATGCAGCTGTTTTGCTTTTGAAGACCCTGTTGCACTGTGCTTCTTAAGACAGGGTTCTGGCAGGCTTGTGCAGGTCACAAGACAAGATGGTAATCAACTTCCTACACAAAAGCACTAATAAAAGATATTGCTTATGCACAAATTGCTCTCACTTAAGTCCATAATGAGTAAGACTGGACATGCAGGACACCAAGAAGACTCTATTTTGTTTAAACAATACCAAACTTTAGGCAAAGTGTTTAGACCTGCTAGCTAACAAGCTAACGTCAGGAGTAAAGTTTACAAACTAGCTTGTAGCTGTTAGCAAACTGAACTTTAACCCACTTTGTAGCTTTAACGTCACCTTGCAGAGATAGTATCCACGTTTAGCTTTGAAGCCAGTTAACGTCCAAAAACTGCAACAAACTTTCTGAAAAGGTGAGTGGAAAGTCTCCGTTGCTCTACATGTCACGAACTCCACCTAACAGCTAACGTTTACATGACGTCAGGCCTGTTAGAGAAAGTTTTCACTAGTGCAAGCAGGCTTTAAACTCCAGAAATATGTGTCATAGAGAATAACAAAAGGTACGACCGTGTTTATAAGGTTGTTTTCAGATTCCGTTGAAGTGATATCGGTGTTACCGATCACAGCTACTTCTTCGATACTTCCAGAGTCTGCCATCATCACCAGGCTGCTGAGGTGCTGCTGTTGTCAGCTGAGCTGGCAGAAGGGACCGCCGCTTCCTGCTTTGCGCATGCGCGATTAAGGCTGAGATCAGGGATCATTGGCCATTGGAATTAAATATATTTTACTAAAGCTCCTGTGAGGAGTTTTTAGTTGGTTAAAAGAATTAGTCTATATGACCTACAAAAGTGAACCAGACTATTAGCGTTAAGATTGATTATTACTATATTGTTATTTTTAATTCCTGAAACCGCTGGCGGGGGGGGGGGTAAGTTTCAGACGAAGCGATCAATTGCATGCTTCCTTTGATTATATTTTCCAGGGCAAAACATTTAAAGTTATTGATACATATGACGGTTAAAGAAAGCAGGTTGAGATTTTGTGTTAAAAAACTCGAATTAAGCATGTACAGGACAAAATCAGCAAAGAAATAAGAGGTACGGCTTTGTCCACAGGGGGTGCCAAAATCGACACAAACTGAAGGTTCCTCCCAGTAGCTTTAAAATATCAATTTTCATTACATAATACATGACACATAAAAAAGTAATTACATGAAAAAACAAATGACTAAACAAATGTTTATATCTACGATCGTAAAAACAATTTATTCTGATTATTACAATAATTCCCAGATATAGTCTAAGTATATATATTAAAATAATATGCCATAATCTAAAATGCAATAATGACTACTTTGTACTCAAATTGCTACAACATTGCAAGAGATCATATTAGGTATAAAGTTTTGCTTCGTTACTAATACAGTGCCACAAAATTGCAGTTTCCTCATGTAAATGTGACACAGAGTATGATGATGGTTAAAACTCCACATGAGTTTCCATGAAGTCCTGCAGGATTGGTGAACCCGTTACCCTCGTTTGGCATCATTTGAATCGTCCTTTGACTCCTTCCTTTGACAGGGTTGACATCTAGTGGTGGGATTTGGGATTTCCTTTTTACTATTTGGTTCCCCAGCTTTTGTTAATTTTGATGGATTTCTTATTTTTTGGTAACTTTAGATGAAGAATGACCCTTAAATAAATGTGAAATGCGGTACAGTCAGTTTATTGAACATTAATTGTAAATGTTATTTTCATCTGAGTGATTACTTCAACACAACACATAACAGTGTTCCTAGATAAATGCAAGAATATGTGAGATTGCCTTTAAAATGTTTCCTAAGATCAAAAAGTATTGGACAGCACAGCATTCAGGAAATAACCAAAATTCAAATTTTTCGGAGTCTTCATGATTTTTCATGGTGCTCAAAAATGAAATTCTGGAAACGTTGCCATAAGAGATTAATTTCTTCACCGTGTTGACATCATTTGGTCCCTCTCTCATTGGTTGTAGATGGTTGTGGGCCCAGATGTGAATGAGAGGGATGCGGTTCGCCTCAGGCTAGTAAACAGCACAGAAACACGGCCTTTTAGTTCCTGTGGTCACGCTGTTGTGCAGCGTTTAATGTTTAAAGAGAAGGGTGGAGCAGCATTTAGTAAGGAAGCATTTTATATAGATGCCACTGGGCACTGAGAGGGATGCTGTGGGATGGGATGATGGAGGAAAAAATGGAAGAAAATGGGAGAAGCAAAGGAATGCACACAGGCAGAAAATGTATAAAGGTGATGTTAACATTTCCATTTATTGTGAAACGATCAATGGCACACATGCAGCAGGTATGGAGGGATGGATGGAGTGATGGTGGGATGCGGTTTCAGGCTGCAGCGTGTCAGGAAACCCAAAGCCTGTGCTGTGACCAGCCGTAGTCACAGCAACAGCATAGTTACCATTCTTTCCTGCCACTGACCTCAGACCAGCAGCCACCACTTCCTGTCCGCACACAGGGGCACGCACACATACACGAATGTGCACACACACACACACCACGAGCCCCATTTGGCCGACTGTAATTGTGTATTTCACAACTTTTAGAGCCTCAGACAAACAGTTTTAACACCAAGCTACTATAAGTTATGCACTGTGTGTGTGTGTGTGTGTGTGTGTGTGTTTGTTCCTGTCTTGTCTATATTTGGAAGTTCTGACCTAAAAAGCTCCTCAGTGACCTCAGATGGGTATGTTTGTATTGTATACTGAGTCAGGAGATTTTGGGCAAAATGCCTGGAGACATACAAGAATAATAACTGTCACTGATCACACTGATCAATCGAATACTTTACCAATTAAAAACTATATAGCAAAATAATAGTGATTTTAATTTTTGCCTTTTTAATGTATGCACCTTGTAGGCCTGTTTTCTTTTTTCAGTCCAGCTATTTAAATTTGATCTAATGTCAAAATGTCTCTAATCAAATTAATTATTCATCTCCTTTGTGTGTTTATTTGTAAGAGTAAACGGTTAACCTGACCGGTGAAGTTTGACCATTGACCAGCAGAGGGCAGTAAAAACCCAGTAAAGTTGGTGCACAACAACTCAGTATGAGAGGCAGTGTAATGCACAGCACTGCAGGAGGAGGTTAGGCTTAATGTACTTTGAGTATGAATGAGTACAATAGGTGTCTTTCACAGCAGACATTTGGACGTGTTAGAGCAACAGAGCAACTGTATTTTATACTGACATTGACAATGTTTTGGTTCTATGCAATACATACATTTACAGTATATAGTGTATGTGTAGCTACGGGTTGCACGGCGGTGCAGTGGTTAGCACTGTGGCGTCACAGCTTGAAGGTTCCTGGTTTTGATTCAGGTTAGGACATAGCAGGCATTTCTGTGTGGAGTTTACATGATCTCCCCGTGCATGTGTTGGTGCGTTGGCTTCCTCCCACAGTCCAAAGACATGCTCATTAGGTTAATTGGGGAATCTAAATGGCCTGTAGGTGTGAATGTGAGCGCGAATGGTTGTCTGTCTCTATGTGTCAGCCCTGTGATTGACTGGAGATCAGTCCAGGGTGTACGCCGCCTCTCGCCCAATGACAGCTGGGATAGGCTCCAGCACCCCCATGACCCTGAACAGGATAAGTGGTGTGGATAATGGATTATGACTTGTTCAATATTAGTGAAAATAGAGGTATATTACATAAAAATTGGTCAGTATGCCATGTTTCAGACATGTGTTAGTTTACTTCAAGCCAATTTTACAATTTAAAATGTCAAATTTTCAGTTTATTAAAAAGAAAATGATGCAGAAAACAGAACATGTATCTTTATCTTTAGTTTCGGTTTGAGTTTCATTACTGTGGATAATCACCTTCCTGTTTTCACATATCTCAGAGACCACTATCAAAACTAGACAACTTTATTTGTGTGTTTAGTTTTCCTTTCCAATTTTTTGATTTGAATGTTTTGTATGATTTTAAAATAGCTTTATTATTACCAGATATCTTGGAGTCTCCAGAGGCTGAACTCCATGTGCGTGTCTCTGTGTGTATATGTGTGCATGCTGTACACAAGGCTGGTCACGAAGGTCATAAAGAGGAAGTCCCTGCGGTCAGTAGAAGGGAACACATGTTCTGCTTCATGTCATAGCCCTTGCCTTCAATTTCCTCTCATTCATCCTTTTCTTCTTGCCTTTGATAGTGGTGAAAAAGTCATGCAGCGTGTCCACTCGGCCTGTATTTGTGTGGGTCAGCCTGTATAGTCTACGCATGTGTATGAAATGCCATAATGAAGTTAAGCCCTGGAGCTGCTATATGAAGTTTATTTTTACTTTGTTATGAGAATGTCCATCACAGATTTTCTCATTGATAGTAATCTGCATCTGCATTTAGAATTACCGACAATTAAAGAAGATTTTTTTTTCAAATTATGTGGCTCAAATAATCTTTATCTTTACATTTGTCACTCTTCATAGTGACCCTTAGTTTAAGAATATTTGTTTAATTCACCTCGTTTGACCTCCACCAATATACAGATTACAAATCAGTTAATATGTGTTAGCTTTTCATATTTAGCCTGGTTTGTTTGTTTCATATTTCTAGTCTTCTAACCATCCGTCCTTCAATGATCTATACCGCTTATCCTGTTTAGGGCTGCGGGGAGCTGGAGCCTATCCCAGCAGTCATTGGGTGAGAGGCGGGGTACACCCTGGACTGATCGCCAGTCAATCACAGGGCTGACACAACCACTGACAACCATTCACGCTCACATTCACACCTACGGGCAATTTTAGAGTCACCAACGAACATGTCTTTGGACTGTGGGAGTAAGTCGGAGTACCCGAAGAGAACCAATGCACGTGCATAGGGAGAACATGCAAACTCCACCCCTACATCCGAACAGGGATTTGAACCAGGAACCTTCTAGCTGTCAGGCGACAGTGCTAGAACCAAGACACTGAAACCCCCATTTTGTTGTATGAATGCCAAAAGATCCTGACCGGAAATTGGCACTTAGGCCTTTATAATCAGTGTGTGAATGTGAGTGTGAAACGTTGAATATGCCATGTAGTGTAAAAGCACTATATAAGTACAGTCCCTTTACCATTTACTGTGTGAGGAAGCTGGAGTACCCGGAGGGAGCCCACGCTTTCTGAGGGAAATTTGCGCAGTAAGGCCCCCTACATCCAAACCGGGATTCAAACCAGGAATCTTCTAGCTGTATGGTGACATTGCTAACCACTATACCACCGTGCAGCCTTATATATATCCATAAAGCAATATGATTTATAGTATATTTCACAGAAACCCAACATTAATCCACCGATGAGCAAGCACTTGGCAACAGTGCAAAAAAAATGTATTTTAACAGCCAGAAAACTTTTGCAGAACCAGACTCATTGGTGGGCAGCCATCTGCCATGACCATATGACTGTATGTATCAACACAATGCTCATCGCAAACTTGGACATAATAAGGCGGATCACATCTGTTTAATTTTTTTTTGGAGCCAAATCACCTACATTCTAAATATTCTTCACCTCTGTCTCGTCCTTCCCATCTCATCCTCACATTTTCAATATTTCCTCTGGGTTTCTTCCTCCCATCCATCACCACACTGTTGACAAATTAAGACATGCAAGTCTCATTGAACGCTTCTCTGCATGACCGATGCTGCTTCCCAACCAGCTCTCCCATGCACACTTGCATCTGTGGGCATTTACAGTACATGGGCACTTAGCCTCTCTCTCTCTCACACACACACACACACACACAAGCAAACACACATGCAGAGTGTGAGCAATGCAGTATAATAAGCAGCGTGGCAGCGATGTGGTCAGCGTTGCCCCATGTGCAATCGTTGAGAAGCCACATGAAGGCTTCTGGGTATTAAAGGACAAGCCTTGGTTGGCTGGGAGGGAATCTGTCATGCAACAAGAAAACTGTGTTTTTCACCCTTTTTTTCCCTCTTTCATTTCTTCGCCATCCCTTTTTTCTTACTCCCAACTTCTGTCTTTCTTTCACCAGATTCTGCCCACTTTTTTCTCCTTCTTCATTTCTTTCATTCTGTGGCGTATTAGACTCAGTTGTACTACTCTCCGGCTTCAAATGCTACGACCACTGGAATGTTCCGTCAAAGAGGTGGGCGGGCCCAGGAGGGGGCGGGACAGACCAGCATAACCAATTAAGGAGGAGATTGAGGTAAGACAGACAGCTTCTAAATGGTGTAATAACAACCTACTAAAATGTAATTACAATGCAATAGCAATAGACACTTCTAATGACAGGATGGATATGCCAATGTGATTTCCTAATTGTGGCCTTTGCATAATGGGTGACTGTTAACATGGCGTGGAGATTATAGAGAGGTGTCTGGATGCAGAAATCCGACCACAGGGACTTGTAACAGTGCTGAAGGGCATAATGGCCGGGCACACGTCCAGCCAAGTATCGATCAGGAAGGTTAGTTTGGGCTTTGAGAGAAGTTTAATGGAGGATTTAATACAACTGTTTATTCATTGATCCACTGATACATTTGTCCTTTCATCTGACCATCCATCCAGTCTTTATTTGTCAAACAAGTCTCGATCCAGCTATCGATTAAGGCGTTTTCCTCCTCTTTGACCTTTTATTCCTGTTTTCAAAGCGCCACCGTCCATCTGTCTTTCACTCTGTCCTTATGTGATGCTGCCATCTGTCCATCCATCCATCCATCCATCTCTATCCCTCCATCCGTCCTTCTTCCATCTCTAACAAGAGGAGTGGATGGTGGCGTCCATTATTACAGAGCATCCCAGAATAGAGTCTCGTTTTATTACAAGTCCCTCTGGTCGCCGTGGCTAGCCAAATTACAGGCCAGCCTTCTCACACATAAAAAAGGTTGCGCTGCCGAAAACCAGCCACCTCAATAAAGGATGGATTAGAAAATCCTTTGCTTTTTTCTCTTCCTTTCCTTTTTGAAAGGTTTTCTGTACATTTTTTTTCCCTCTGGTGTTTTGTTTTATGTTGGGGTGCAGCGGTCTTCTTCAGTGGTTTTGCTCCCCGACCCTGCGGCGGGAAAATACGCTCACTTGTGGGTTTCTGGGAAGGCAGCGGTGGACAAAACATCTGCTGGGAGCAAGATGTATGCAAGTGTGTGTGTGAGTGTGTGCATGATGCAGGGACACTGCCCTGGCATCCTGTGCAAGTTTACTGATCTGTTTGAGTGTTTGCAAAATAGTCAAGTTATTGAGAAAAAAAATGAAAGACAATTCTAAAGATGCGATAACAAGCTGCAGGTTCTTCAATCACAAAAGACTTTGTAAAATGTGTAGAAAGGAACACTTTCACACTTTAAAAGCATATATTTTAAGTTAATACTACACTAAATTTACTTACTGTTTTTAAATGATTAGACTTTTGGTAACTGACGCAGGCATAAAATATTATCCCTAATGGTTTGGGGTGTGCCAAACCTTATAAAATTGCATGTTAAAAGTTCATGTCTTCAATGATGAGCCTTCTGTTCAGATGAGGTATACCTACCACTCTTTGAGTGAGCAGCTAAAGCTAAAGTTAGCATGTCTAACAATCAAAGCTTTTCTCGCTAAACAGCTGACAAACTGTTGAAAAAATAAGGTGCAATGTGAGTGCAGTCACATGTTCCTAAAGTGATCACAAATGTGCCCATGCCGCAAGCTAATGTTTGCTATTTTTTTCAACAAATGCTAAACAGCTAGCTGTGGCTAAAACTAGCTACAGCACACATACCTGCCCAATAAATACTCTGCATCAGTGTTAAGTTTTCCCAGAGTGCAAAACATCTCTTAAAAACGCTGAATTCATGTTTTGAATTAGCTATGAGCACATGGCCACATGGTGGGTAGTTCAGGGTGCCTGGGAAAGTGGATGATCCATATACACAGACTGTGGCGTCTTTTTCTTTTAAGACTCAGATCTCAAATTTTCTAGTGCTAAAATTTAGTAAAGCTGCTAGCATTAGAAATGATCAAAGTAGTGTAAGATCATTTAAATAAACCTTACTTAAATTCATCACAAGCGCATGATATACAAATACGTTTTTGTGAGGGCTTTGTTTTGTTTCCACACAACCTACCTTCCCTTTAAACTGTACAGGTTCCATTTAGTTTCCCGCTGTTGGACCACATTGTTAGTATATCACTGTCTTGGTATTTATTTGATCTACTTACATACTTTTTCAAGGAGCTTATAATGGTCTGACTCATCTTCTACGCATGGCTTGAAGATACCAGCTGAAATATTATTCCTGTAAACCAAACAAAAATGCTGATCAAAAAAATTAAGTCCTTTTTCAAACTTTGTTCCAGACCTGAACAATATGCAGACAGATTTTGGTATATGATAATTACACTGTACCTTGTGAATGACCAAAGATGCAGTCATCTCCATCGGCTTGTGGTCAGATTTGGCAGTGTATGATTACAGAGGGAGAAAATGAAGGGGAAGACTAGCCCTTTTTGATGGATAAAAGAGCGATATGGGGTTAGAGAGATCTATCAGCATTAAAAGGGATGTTTATGGCACTTTCTTTCACATCCTCTGCCTTTAAAACCAAAAGTGGAAATATAGGCCGGGATGCAGCCTCATTAAACAATATGAGGGCTCTTTATCGTGTGGCAACCCACCGGAAGCAGGGCTGTGACCCATCTTGGGTTCCGACCCATCGTTTAAGGAGCCAGGGTTTTACGGGAAGTGTGAATGTGGTGTGCGATGAAAGGATGGGATGAGGTGTGTGTGTGTGTGTCTGTTTGTGTGTGCAGTGCACGCTATTATTATGTTGCTGCGGTTGTAATGATGTAAGATGCTCGCAAGGGAGTAAACAAGAGCGGCACGCTATCTACAACCAACGTCGGAAAACATCATGTTTTTCTGAGTCTCAGATGATATGAGAAAAATTCATAATCTGTCATCATAAAATGTGTTCATGGGAACTGATTTGGGCATAATCAGCTCACTTATCGTAATACCCAAACAACTATGGCAGCTCGCTGGTTACCTGATAACAATTCAGGGTAACAGCAAGGGAAATGGGTTCAAATCTATTTATCTGTGCAGTGGGTGGAAGAGTTTTTCATCCAGATGTTTGAGAGTCTTTCAGGATCCTTTAAGTGCAGAAAACATCTGCCAAATCTAAACTTCTAATCTGCAGAAGAAATGCATGGTTACTACACTGAGTCAAATATTGCTAAAACTTGAGGCTTGGTCAAATATTCCATGAAGACACATTTAAGGAGAGCAGAACAAGACTCATCAATTAACAGCCATATGGGTCAAGAAAGTGGGATAAAAGGAGAGGGTGGCTAGAGACAGACATACAGAGGGACATAGACACAGCAACAAAAACAACAACAGATATTACAGACTTGGTTACCATGCCAATAACAGACAAATTAATTTGCAATGTAACATAGGGGAAAAAAGGCTACCCTTGAAATTTGTTTTAAATGGAAAATTTGGAAATGAAGAAATATCCTGCTATAATAGCACTCCCTTAAGGTGGCGCTCGATGGTGTCTCCCTGGTCTTTATGTCCATAAGGCATGCCTGGGTTTAGTTAACGGATTGGTTTCAATCGGCTTCATATGTAAGTATAATTGTGTCGTCTGCATATCAATGAAAGTTGATGGTGATTTTACCTTGAGGAAGCATATAGGGTGAAAATAATTGGTCCGAGCACAGACCCTTGTGGAACTCCATGACTAACTTTGGTGTGCATAGAGGACTTATTGTTAAAATGTACAAACTGAGATGTAACAGGACGTGATGGTCAGTTGTATCTAATGCAGCACAAAGATCTAATTGGACCAGTACAGAGAGAGAGAGACTGTCCGAAGCAATAAGGAGATCATTTGTAACTTTCAACTGTGCTGTCCATGTGTTTTGGTGGACTCTGAATCCTGACTGGAAATCCTCAAATAAATTATTGTTATGAAGAAAGACATAGGCCTATTACTGATTAGCCACTACTTTCACAGGGATCTTTGTGATAATGGGAAGGTTAGATATAGGTTTATATTTCACTAAGGTGACTGAATCAAGAGTAGGCTGTTTTAAAGTTTTAAATATTGATACTTTTAATAACTGTGCTACATAGCTGGTGATACACAATTGTATTTTCTAGAGGACAGGGCTGCAGGGTACAATCGAAACAAGGGGACGGCGTTATTGACAAGAATCTTTTAGGTTATTCAAATAACTTTTTAAACTGTCTGAAAACGGCAGTATTTTAGGTTTACCTCAATGTAGTGCTTCATGTGACGATACCTGACCAGTTCATTTCCCTGATAAAGCTTGCTCCAGTGTTTAAGACATTGAGATAGTAATATGACACATATTATTAAGATCAATCACAAATTCCTGTTTCTTTTAAAATCAAAAGATATTGAGGCACGACCAAAACAACCCAAAAGCTGGACAAGCTCTTAATACATCCCCACAGCACTGTATATTTAACTGTAATATGGGGCTGTAAAAGTTAAAAAATGTAATTCACTCCATCAGTCCCTAACAAAAGCGTTTCCTCTACGGCATGCTGATTGCTGTTAAGTCATAGTAATAATATATCACAAAGTTATATATTTTTCTGCTAACATGAAGCTCTGAGACTTTCTCTCTTATTGCCTCTTTCACCCCCCCACCCCACCCTCCACCCTTCTGCCTTGTCAATCAGTAGAAGGAGGAAAAAGTCATTAAATCTCTCTGTTGGCCATATATGTAATTACAGTCTGCCTGTATGTTGCTAAATACGCCCCGGCGCTAGTCTGGTCTCCCTGGTCATGTTTTTTCCTCCCACCGGCCGTGTTTAAAGCCCTTATAATTGGCAGAGGCAGCGTGTCAGGATTAGAAGCTGCTGGTTTGAAACCTCGACCCCCCCCCCATCCCAATCCCCCCTTTTCCCCCTCTCCTGCCTGCAGACAACCGCAACGTTAAACCCCAACCTCCCTCTTACCCAACATGTCTTGCAATTGAAAACAAAATATTGTTTAATTCTTATAAATTTCTAGTGTACAGATGTGATCGACTTTTTGAAGCTCACCTCAACCAAACTCTAAGCATTTATTGATCCAAATTATTGTTGTGTCATTAAAGAACTTTACCCTACTTTACTGTTATCTAACATGCCTCCATACATCCATAGTCCCTTTCATAATCACCCATCCCAATGTAGTGTTGCATTATATATGGAAGCTATCATGGATCACATTGTTAGCCTTGTTAAGGCTTTTTACAGGAGTTAATTAAGTTGGTGTATATTTGACTGGTGCCTGCAGGACGCCTGTGGTCGGTTGTCTACCTCTCTCATCTCGCAGTACAGTCCTCTTATTCAGAAGTAAGCAAGTATGCAGTCCCTTTAAAAAAAATCACACATTCTGAAAACGTTTTTGTCATCATGTTGAGATCCCAAACTCATTATTTAAGCCGGTAAATGTTTATATTCCAAAACTAGAATATTCCAATCATTTTAATTAAAAATCTTTACTGTGTTTGGATGTAGCATAAACCTGCGGTGGCTTTTTTTCTAAAGTGCTACAGGGCTACCCCTGTCTCACTGGCAGTAGTAAAACTCTTGCGGGCTGAGACAAATGAAGGTTGTTTGGGCCATCAAAGCATCTGAAGTTGAAATGATGGAGCTGATGGTCAGTGATGTCAGAAGAGATGTTGACTTTGTCTGAGTCAGAGCACTTTCTGGTCAGTAGAGCCCCTAATTTCTCGGTCTGTCCGTTGCAGTCTCCCTCTTTCAGTCTCTCTTTTAACTTCGCTTACTCTCACATCATCTCACTCGCTGCTCTCTCACACATCTAAAGACTGCTGCCCTCTTGTCCAGGTCAGTCTGCTGACCTGAGCCAAAAAACTATACATGAACAAATCTGAAATGTGTCATACAAGAAAATTTACACCAAATTATATGAATTGTATTCATAGTAATGCACAATTTGTGACTCAGCTGTCAACAAAAAAAAAGGGAAACATTGTGATCTCTGCTTTTCTCTGCTGTGTCCCAATTCAGGCGCTGCATCCTTTGAAGGACATATCTAAGGCTCCTTCAGATGCGTCCTCCTTTTCCCGGGCCACGAAGGATCCATCAGGTGCATCCTTCGCGGCCCAAAATATCCCGAGATTCATTGCACGCCAATTCAAACAAGATGGCGGCCAACAGCCTAGGAATACACTTTTCAATGTAAAAGTTTTTGGTTTCAACTCAGTCAAATAGCTAGCGATACGAAATTTCAATAATGAAAGAGGCCTTGAAACAAATTATCTTTAAACTAAAAGTTATGTGACGTTAGTTATGATAGCTAGTTAGCCCGCCAGCTACCTGTTACCAGGAGAAAGGAGCCACGTTTGGGTACGCAAGTGTAAGGGTGGGAACAGCTGGTGACGCAAACAGGAAAATCCTCCGTAGACCAGACATCTCATTTCAATTCAGCCTTAGCGGTCCATGCAGACTATGAATGACTCATCCTCCGTAGACCGCGTCCTTCGAAGGATGCAGCCCCCGAATTGTGACATAGCTTCTGTCTTTTATCCCCAATATGGATTGTTTACAGTCTTGTGAGTTTTATGACAAAATAAGACAAAAGCCTGCTCAATTTGTAGGCTTCATTGGAGGATGTTTCTTCTAAGTGGGATACCTTAAAAGTGCACGTTACTGACCATGATATAGGAAGTTTTAAGGTTTACTGCAGCAGATGTTAATTCTCTCTCTCTCGTTTGGGCCACTGCTGAGTTTGGCTGCACATATTTTAATGCTGCGACTGATCTTTGTCTAATCAGAAAAAAATTGGACAAAAAGAAGGGCTTTTAAGGCTTCTTAAACCTATGTTTAGGCTGCATACACTCAAATATGTTGCTTTTTTTTAAAGTAGCACTAAAACACGAGGAAACATATCATTTCCAGGTGTCAGCGCAATCCAAATTTAATATGAAATAGAGATTAATTCCAAGACGGATATTTTGCTCATTAACATTTATTGCCTGATGAGAATGGAGTGCAGATGTTGCTGCTGGGAAACGCAGGCTGGATGAGGTATAATTATGGGACGGTAAAACGAGGCTGTTGATGGTGAATGAAGTTAAATGAAGACGTTGTTGACATGGATGTTATTCTCAGGAAGGGTTCTGTAGCCTATAGCCTATGTGTGATGCAGACATGTTTTTTAACAGAAACACATGGGAGTGGTAAATGCACATGCAACACCGAGACAGAAGATGTGGAAGTATTCAATTCACCACATTTACATAGCATTTATTTTCCTCTTATGTCATGTTTGGGACGCCAAAATGCTGTCATACTGCTGTGTTCTAGGATGCATACCAAACTTATTTCAAGTTAACTCATCATATTTAATACCTGATTAGCTTCAGTTAGACAACAGCTAACATTCAATTCAAATAATTCTGAGCTAACATTAACGTTCGATAGTATTTCACAATACATTTTCCAAGCTAACACTAGAGCTAGCTAGAAATAAGTTTGCTAATGGCAGGTTAGCTGTTCTAGTACCATTTAATCAGTTCTTAGTTATCATTACCATTTTACAATGTTACACAAAACAAATTCCTAGGTACTCGTAATATTAGCCAGGAATTGGTTCGATGCTAATGTTAGCTGTTGGCTAGCTGTAGCTGCTGGGTTCATAAATATGTTGTTTTAACTTGAAATATGGCCCAATGTCTCTCTGGATTTTCAATGTCCCTTTTCTTTTCTGCTGCTGATGATTTGAGAAAGGTTCAAATGACAGATTCATCATAACTTCAAACACAGTAGTACGACATTATAACAGCATTTCAGCTTCCACACTGAGCGTGATGTCAGAGGAAAATGGTCGCTATGTGAATATGGTGAATAGCATTACATTTTTCAACTGCTAGCTCAGCCAGGGTTTGTTATGCAAGTAGTTAACAAGTCAACACACCAGTAAATAATTTCATAAGACAGCAACAGCTTCCTCTGTGACACAGACAAGGACTTTGGTTGAAGCCAAAATAGAGACATCATCTTAAGAAAAGTGGCTCGGGTAAGCAAAGAAACAGCATGACAAAACATTTTCTGCTACAGCTTCCTTAACTTAATGAGCTCAGCTTGGATCAGGCAAATGTGTAAAGTAGTGCCCTTCTTGCCCCATTTACAATCCTGTGGTCCCTTTATGACTATTAGACTAAATGCAAACTTTGATGTTCCTTTTGCTACTAAGTACAACTGACATCATTTTGTTAGCGCTTAAAAAGTTAATAAATTGGACAACCAAATCACTTTCAACAAGTGAAATTAAACCTGGAAGATAGGTAGAAAGATTTACTTTTCAAGATTGTTTCCCAAAAAGACAGATAAGTCACCTGCTAAAGAAATACTTCTTCTAGCAAGGGACAGAGAAAGATTTGAAACATTAAACCATCACTATTATATTAATTAGATTTTAGCTAGCGTGTACATAGTGACAACTGTTCCAATATCATGCACAACAAACTAACATGAAGAAAATGACACAAAACTTTGGCAGACAAGAGGCCTCTATTGTTGTCTGTGATCAACAGGAAAGACTTGAAGTGACTCAGATTTGACAGAATCAGCAAACATTGACAAAGATGTCTGAGTGGATTCAGAGCAGAAAGAAGTTCTTATAGTTAATATTATGCAGAGTAAGTTGTTGTTTCATTTGAAGTTAAATATTTTTTGTTTAATAGTTAGGTTAGGTTTCTTTATTTGGACATGTTGGTAGATTCAGTGAGTCCTCCTACACACACATTAAACAGCACAAGACAGACTTGGTAAACATGATACACATAGTCTCCCAAATATGAGTAAAGAAGCACTTTTGCCACCACTGCACTTTGGCCACGGAAGGATCTGCTTCTGCACTGGGGGGTCAGCCAAAAACAGTCCAGAGAATTGGGTTTAAATGACCTTTTTGTTTCAAGTAGATACAAAGAAGCTTTGAGCATCAATGGGGTTTATGTGTTCATAATGTTAGAAAGATCACAAGTTTTAGCATGAAGCATCCAGAAGAATCTATGTTATGTTTCCAGCATGGGTTCTTCTTGCCTCTTTCAAATACCCCTATCCAACACCATGCTCAGTGTGTCCTTCAATAACTTATTTTGCAGCTCTATGCTAAGAGGCTTTGCTTGTGTCTCTGTGGCCTTTTCACCCTCACTGCCATGTTCTAGATGGCACGTAGTCTCTTGTAACTGCTTTGAATGGACTTCATAAAAACCATTGTAACCATTTGAACAATAGTGAAGTATCTAAAAGGGTCTGTGAATGGGAATGTCTTTATTCAATAAACAGTTGAACAATAAAACACCAAGGAATTTCCCTAAATTCTGTTTCCAAAAAATAAATATTTCCCTGTCTCTGGTCAGGCGAGTGAATGGGTGGTGCCAATAAAAGAATATTAGATTTTTAGGTTTATTTTCCCTTTTGTGTTTCTGCATTTTGGGCTTTGTTGCACTTTTTAGCAGCAGCAATATGGATTGTTATCAGATTCTTACTTTTGTATTTACTGTGTACCACCCTTTTCTGTTTTTCACTATTTTTGTGCTTCTCAACTTTCTCTAAGTGCATCAACTGGGTTTCCTCATTCTTCATCTACTACAAGCCTCTATTAGAGTCTTGTCTCTCACTCTTTCCACTTGTTCTCTGTTAATCTGCACCCCCCCCACCAAAGGCCTACGCCCCCCCACCCCCACCCCAGACAGCTGTCTCACCACAGCACAGAGCTACAATGTGACACCGTGCTATAAATATGAGTTCACATAGACACACAAACACATACACACACACACACTATAAATACCATCCCTGTGCAAAACACTGCTGCAGTATAAATATTTAAGTATAAATGTGTAATGAATTTATTGATATGTTGCCCATGCCAGCAGGCACTGTTTTGAACCGCAGAGTGGTGAACCAGTGTGGTGGGATTGAAGTGGTGCTGAGGGATTGTGGGAACGCATGTTCCGAGTTAGGCAGCTGACCAATCAGTGGGCTGGAAGCTGGAAGCCGCATCACAGAAAGAGCTACTGATCAGTACCAGTCTTCAAAACCATCCATCTCTCTCGTTTTGCTCTTTCTCTCCCTCTTTTTCACTCTCTTGGTTTCTTTATTTCTATTCTTTCTTTATTACTCTCTTTTTCAGTGTGTCAGGAAAAAGTCTTCCTGTTACTTTCCACTCTTTATTTCTGTTACCTTTCTCTCTTTAATTCCCACCATTATGCAATAAACTCAGTCACTTCTCTGCTTCTGTCCTCTGACAGCCTCTCTCTGTCTTTACCCCGATTCAGTCTTTTTTCTTCAAACTTCGTCGTGCTGCAATTTTGTAATTGGTAGTTGCGCCAAAGCTCCTCAAGAATGTGTCTGATTTATGAATGATGATGTTTTTATGTGAGAATTTGTCCAAAATGAGAGAAAGTCAACCCCACAATTCCACCTAAACTCGCGTAAATAAACAGGTTTTCTGTGAGCAACAAAGGAAACCACAGTTCTTTTTTTAACCTTATTACGAAAAATGTTTTGTATTTTTCAGATGTGGAGGAATTTCTTTGATGAGTTTGTAGCATTGTGCTGCTAACCAAAGATTGGGTATCAAAAGAGTAGCAAAACCATACTCTCATTCTAGACACTGTGACTATTGTGGCCTTAGTTTTATTGGGAGTAGCCGGTATCACTTCCTTTTGATAACAATCTCTATTAACCCTGCTGTTTGTTCAATAAAATTGTTCCAATGTCCCAAGTTCCTTCCTCAGTAGTAGCTGTTCCACTCTGGTACCCTCATGGGAAAGGGAATCTGATGAAGATTTCTAGAAATACATTCAGATGCAAGTTCTGAATGTGAATGATATAACAGTTGGATTTGTGTTGCTAGATTTGGGTCAGACTAAGTATATTAAGAATACGAACAAAGCAAAATTTTCATGTTATTCAAGAAATGTGCAAGAAATTGCAGAAGTGTTTTCTCTTTTCTCGATGGCAAAAATGTTGAGATATTCTGTTCAGAGGCTTTCTGTGATTGATATATAGTGGAAAGAAACACTTAGAGATAAATATTTGTTTGTATATAGATCCATCATAAGTGTAAGCCACATGGTTCCCCTGCCCATCATCAGGGTTCCTGATGCAGGTAGCCTTGGCGTTGCTGATTACTATTTGGGTTGATGAGGGGAAGGGCTACATTCATACACTAAAGGGGTTCAGTGTCTTGCCCAAGGACACTCCAACATGAAGACAGAAGCAGTCAAGGATCGAGTCGCCAACCTTCCAATTGGGAGACGACCAACTCTACCACCAAGCCACAGCCGCCCCTGTGACTGTGTTATGTGGATTTGATTACTGATTACTGAATGATTACTGAATAATTGAGGGAAATTGGAAACCTTTAACAGCCTGGTGTCAAGGCAGGCATCAAACTGAGATAACCCTCTCCGTGGTTATACTGTTTTTGCACACTGCTAGAACAAACTGATTCTCCTCCATCTTCATATGCTTGGGTAAGTCTGCTGTATTTGATATGGTTAACCACGAGATTCTTCAATCTAAACTTGCACGGTTGGATTCGGTTTCTGCATCATCTATTTTTACATCTTAACCTGATGGGGTGCTTCTTCCATAGAAAGAATCTTTGAATCTCAGAGATGAAACTTCTAAACTTAATCCAAAAGGCAACTGGACTTGGTTGAAGTAGGCTGATTACACATCTATTAGCATACTAATGACCTACAGAGGCTTATATTTCTAGCTCTGTCCACCACTCAGTTAGAACTGATGAAGCCTTTCAGATGAGAGGTGAAACATCTTCAAGAACTTCAACCAAGTCCAGTTGCCTTTTGGATTAAGCTTAGAATTACCATGACCAGGATGACTGAGAACCTTCACAGACTTTGTCTGAAACCTGCACCCAACTCATCTTCTTCCCCTAAAGAAGTTCTGTTTTACACTCACATTGCTCCTCCTATCATTGCTATGCTGACGACACCCATCTATCCTTGTCATCCCGAGACTTGTTCGTCTTCAAGAGAAGGATATACTAAGACCTGTCCATCAACACTGTGGTGATTAAAACTCCTTGAGAATGACCCTAAGTACAAACTGTGACTGCAATAGAACACTTCTGTAGATTCCTCCTGTACAACCGGACCAGGATTCGGGACTTCCTCCAGGGGTAGGCTCTCACCTAGATGCTTGATATCTTTCATCTGGACTATCTGCAAGCAGTCTTCCAATCGGTAGATTAGAAGTTTGCTCCATATGCTCAAGTTTCTATGGGTAAAACTCAAAACCCCAGATAGCAATCAGGGTATGAATGTGTGTAGATGATTTGATTAGTTCCGAATGGGCAGCTTGACACTTTGCATAGCAGTCTCTGCCATCAGTGTATAATTGTGTGTGTGAAAAGGTGACTGTGGCAGTAGTTTAAAACGCTTTGAGTGGTCCAAAGACTAGATAAGCGCTATATCATTGCCGTCATTTACCCTTTGATTTTACCATTTCTAAAACTCTTTCTTTGCTGGAGCCCCTGTCTCTTTAATGAGAACCAGCTTTGACTTGCCTACTTATTTGTAACTTAGACCCATGGTAAAACTAACTTAAGGACTAAGGATATTCATAAATATAACATTTTGAACCCAATTTGAGGCATTTTGGTCAGGGCCCTTTTGGAAATCTAAAATGAACTGAGAGGTTCCAGACTTGAATAGGGAAACTGGTCTGGCAATTCAACACTAGGACCTGATAACATTCAGACTAGATTTGTGAAGGCACAGGGGGTTGATCAAACCCAAAATGTCGTTAAAGCAGTATTACTTCTTTTCTGCTTGGATTTCCACAGAAATTGAACGTAATGACATGCACCAGGACCTGTGGAAAACAGAAAAGAACCCGACCAAATTAGAACATAATTTGGACCAAGCCTGACTCTGCTACAGGGTCGGGTCTCTAGGACTTGTGAGTGCTTCTACCAATGACCCATGATGCTCATTCTGATCGTGGTTCTTCTTTGTACAGGCCATCCAGGGATGTGCTCCTAACAGCAGTCCAGACAGAAGAGTCTGCTCAATGGATATATTGTAATGAAATGAAAACATTGTAGTGGAGCTTAGGGGTTTAGCATGGACTCCTCAATAAAATGACAAAGGAGTAAGGGAAAACAAAGTCGTTTCTGATCACACAAACGTCCCTATACAATTAAATATACCTTTTTGTCCTCTCTCAATTCCTAACTTTGAATATGCCAACACTTTCATCACACCTTCCCACTGTGTTTACATCTTCTCCCTCCACTCAACCAATTCTTCCCTGTCATCCCTCTTACCCTCCCCTGACCTCCTCCCTCCTCGTCTGTGGACTTACTCCCCTTCCTCATCTCTCACCGCCTCTCTGCCTCTTTGTCCCTCCCTCTGTTTTTTCAAAGCCACATCCCTCTGTCCTTCTTCCAACTCGTCCCAACACGTGTTGCTTTTATCTGATTCAGGTTAGTGTGTCTGTATGTGTTTATGCGTGAGTGTGTATGTGTGTGAGAGTGACTTGACTCAACACTGTTTTCATATCCCGCCATCTCTTCATTTGCCCATTTCTGTGTTTACCTTTGAGCACCCAGTGTAATCATATTGTCACAGCCTATTTCAGGGTGCCCACTCAACCTCTCCATATCCACTTCTCCGCCTCACTTGTGCTTTTCCACTCGTCCTTTTCGCTGTAATATGCTTTACATCATTTCCCCTTCCTGAATTTACCTGTCTGTTTTTCTCTATTCTCTTTCCTGTTTTGCTTCTTGTTTGTCTCTCTCCAATTTTCTCCATCGTTCATTCCTTCCTCTCTCTCCTCCCTCTTTCTGCCCAAAAGTTCTGCAGCCCAGCTGGCATGGTTTTCTAGTGGTGTAGTAAAATATAAATATAATAAGGACGTTTTTGAGCTGGTGAATCCATTCTGAGCAGAGAAACATCACCACAGAGCCCACAGATGTGGCACACTCTCAGGAGAGAGAGGGGTGGAGAGAGGGAGGAGGAAAAATCCCTCATTTGACATGGAGAGAGTGCAGAGGGAGCATTGACTGCATTATTGTTGGCATTACCCAGCTGTGGGGCTTGTTATTAGGACACTTCATACAAATTTGACTCAAATCTTCGTCAACAATTTTCAAGCAAGCCTCCGATCTTTGGCGCATGGGGCACATTCGGCCCTCAGGTCTTATTTAAGGACGGTCTTTCAAAGGAACTTACAAAACAATGCAAATATAATGAATAAATATGAAATTTATGTGCAGTTATGAGGAAGTTCAACAACACACTGAGGTTGATATATGATTTCCCAGTTGCAACTGCATTTAAACCTTGGTGTCAGTACTCAATCATGGTTAGCACAAAGAATTTCCTTTTTTTGTCATAGCTTAAGACCCAAATATTTTCACCATGACTGTAACAGGAAGACAATTAAAAACTGAAAAACATATATAAACTTTTTAATTCAAATTTGTTTCTTTATCTTTTCTGTTCTACGATTGACAAAGGAGCAGTGAGTCTGTATCCATATATGCGAGCGTGTGATTGTATCACTGCAATTTTGCACTCACGCATTAATGCTTTACTAAAAGTAGCATTTAAATATTATTTTGTATTTGTGCGTATATTTGATGACCTATAGCTGTACATATACCTGTGTTCTTGTGTATTCTTCTGTGTGCTTCCATCTCTCCATACATAAGTGTTTAGTGTCAGAGCACAGCCTACTTTAGTCCCCTGGGCAGCTCTTTGTTTGCTTTAGCCATGCGGTGGCTAACCTAGCCGCTAACTCCAGGACACATTTAGCCTGTGCTCCACTTTTATATCATCCTGCTTTTATTTTCCTTCTGTCTGACCAAACGTACTGCACTGAATCGGCCTTCAGCGAGACGAGTATTGATGCAACTTTCAACCATTGATAGACAGAGTTGGTCTTTGTGGTTTTTTACAGGCTGCCATGTTAGCCCCGGTTCAGCTAGCTCCTTTAACTGCTCACAAAGGCCAAGTAGTGCTCACTGCCAAAAATGTACAGCTAAATGTGTGAAGGCTACATTTGAGGGAAACACATCCAGGAAGTTTTATCTTCTTGTCTTGAAAGCCTAAGGCTTACAAGGTTTAAGACAGAACCGATGTAATGCTTAGAACCCAAGTGTAGAGAGACCTAGCGTTAGGTGTTTATTGTGGTTTGGGGTTGGACGCTGGAGTGTGTGGAGGGACAGAAAGAGAAAGAGAAAAAGGAAGAGGGTTGGTGGTTTTTGCCACCAGCTGTTGTTACCTTGAGCATAACGGCCTTTAACCCCCATTACAGCGAATCACCACAAGCCACAAACACGCTAGCTTCCACTGAATGCAAAACAACCAAAACTCGCTTGTTTACCAGCTAATGTGCTGTGTACTCACTCACTCTTACTCATTCAACCCTCATCTTTTCTTTTCTTTTATCAACTCCTTATTTCACATCTTGCTCCCTCATTTCCCGTTATGTTCTCCTCAATCCCTTTGTACAATTTGTCACCCTCTCTCATTATCTCTCTGTCATTCTGTATCATCCTTTTTCACATCCTTTCCATCTCTTTTTATTCATCTACTTAGCATTTCCTTTCATCTGTTTGCCCCACTCAGAGCCTTTGTTGGTAAGGCCCGGGGTATGCGTGGGTAACCCCGGTGCCCATGTGAAGGCCCAGTTCTGTGGACTCATAGAGCCCCAGTGCCAGTAGATGAAAGCAGAGACAGATTCTGGGGCTGGCACCCATCTCCCTCTGTCCTGCCACCGTGGCCTCTTATTTCACAGAGAAAATTAATAACTTTAACAAACATCAATGAGCCAGGGCCTGATGCTTGGTTGGCGTGTCGGCTGGCCTTGTGCATGTGAGCGTGTACTGTGCACACATGGCTGGATTTGTGTATTTTTGCTTGTGTGTTTGTGGGCCAGCACGTTTGTGTTTGAGCTTATATCTTAAACTCTGTGAACCAATGAATTAGAGCAGAAAGAGGCTTACAGAAATGGTGTAAGAACTGAAATTGTCAGGGTGATGAATACTAAAAAAGAAAGAAGATTTTTTTGGGGCTGTGATGTTAGGTCTGATCAGATTGTTGTCTGCTTAAAAGACCATGGTGTCCTTTTTTTGAGGCAGATTAAGTGAAAGACGGATAGATGAAGGGATGGATGGATGGATGGGAGAATGTGACCACTTCTGAAGCATTGTCGACAGCCATGCTGAATAGGCAGCCGGCCTGCCTGGAGCCACGCCTGTATTTATGATCTTCAAAGGGAAGATGTCACACACACACACTCACGCACAACCACAAGATGTTGATAGTTACAGGAAAACATATGCTTTCGCAAACGTGGATACACACAAATTTGCATATATGTTTTTACTCACACACTGACACACAAACTTTTGAACATGTGTTGAAACAGCCACGTTAAATGAGGCAGACAAACGGTTCTGCTGTCAGCTCGACAGTTATGTCTTTAAACTGAAATGCCGCCTGTATACCAGCTAAATTGTGAATGACCTTTAACCTAAGAGAGAAGACTTATCAATAACTTTGGCGTCTTACATGTAGGCGGCCAACATCCACATCCCAACTGCCGTGCAATGCGCTGGCAGCTCACTAGCACTTTTGGGGTTCAGTGTCTTGTTAACAAAGACTTCCTGTAAAAGAGCAAGTGGAGTCAGAATTTGAACCACCAACCTTTATGGAATGATTTTATATGTTAAATGTTAAATGAATTAAATAAGAAGACGTATGCCACTCTTGTGTCTGTATGTATGAAGCTAGCACCAATGGCTAGTTAGCTTGGCTTAGCAAACAGGCTAGAAACACAGGGGAAACGGCTAGCTTGGCTATGTCTGAAGGTAACACAATCCACCTGACATCTCAAAAGTTCACCAGTTAACCATCAATTTTGTAAAAGTATATATTTCTTGACCATGTAATAGTTATTTCTGAGGTCATCATGGTAAGGTTGGCAAACAACCAGTGTAGTTACTTTAAGTAGTCAGGCATTAACCCCCTATAGAACCACAGCTTGTTGTTACAAATCAATAATGTTATTGTGTTGTTTGGCTACATTTTAAAGGTGTTGGTAGTTTGATTTTGTTAGCTTTGGAAGGAGCAAAGCTACTTTCCAGTCTGTGTGCTAAGCTAGGCTAACTGGCTCCTGGCTGTGGCCTTAAACTTACTGGACAGTTGCAAGAGTGGTATTGACTTCATCTGACTCAGAAAGCGAATGAGCTAATTTCAAACCATTGATCAGCATGAACTGCTACCCAAGGCACTATAACTATTGATGTAGCTAACAGCTCTGAAAGGCAACTTTATGGTTGTAAGATTTCACTAAAGGCGATCGATGACCATGCCCACACCAATAAAAACTCCCCTTGTACAATCAGGTGATTATAAATCATCAAACCTTACAAAGCTTGAAACAAATTCAGTCAACACAGACTCCTCTATGATTTTGACATCTTTTAAGCGGCCTGTATGCTCCATACTGGGAAAGTCCTAATGAATTTACACAAGTGTCAGTTGACATTCTATTTCAGCTTTAAGGTAAACACAGCTATAGATGGCTGTTTACTGTGTGTGAATCTCTCTCTTTGCTCTTCTCTGTTCCATCAAGAGACATGAAAGGCAGCGGTGCTGCAAAAAATACTTTATGGTGTTTACACTCACAAATAATAAAACATAAATTGTGGAAACCCTCAGTCTTGTACAGTCCAGCTCATTCAAAGGAGGCTGCCCCGAGAAACAGGGGTGAGACCACTGATTTTCTGCAGGCAAATATTTGAAGAGCTAATTTGGAGGGGTTGGGTTTGCTGCTGTTGAACAGTGTTTGTGTGTGTGTGGATGTGTGTGTTAGCCACAAGCAGCCGGCAGCCAGGGAGCCAGACAGCCAAAAGTTATTTAATTAAAGGTGTAATTTGTCTATTTTAGGGAACTTGTATAAAGTTATTATACTTTTCGATTAATCGGGGCTGCAAGTCACTAACACATTTACTTGGCAAGTCAAATTATCTATTTGACTGTCAATCAATTAGTCAGCTAATCCTCCTGCCAAACAATCCATCTCACAGCTAGTAAATTACTCCATTACCCAGTCAGTCACCCAAACACTAGCAAGCAAATCAACCAATGACCCTTGATCATATTTGAAATTGGAATGCAGCCGAGAACAAGAAAATACACCATTGGCTACCTACTCCGGGAAATAGATTGCTTTAATTGATTGTGATTGCCTGTTGTTTACGATCTAAAAAACAAAAACAAGGTTGTCAGCACGCAGAGTTGTCAAGGGCACAGAGAGACAAATACAACAGCTGGAAATGAGAAGTGGCAGCAATAAAGGGCAAAGCTACTGTTTGCTGTGTTTGAGTGTGGACAGGACTCTCCGGTGCCCAGGAGGGGCGGGGTGGGTGGCAGAGTAGGGACAGCGGGAGAGAGGGAGAGGAGAGAGGAGGAAGGCAGGACTGGCAGGGTGCGGTCTGAAGTGGCAACAGATCGTTTTGGATCACTCAAATCCCTCCAATTCAACTGGAAAGCTGCAGCTTGTTGCGCACTGGCCGCATGTGGAGAGGAAGAGCAGGCTGAAAGTGGCTGATGTTGTGACAGTTCCCAGCGCAAAAGAAAGAGAGGGAGAGAAACCACAACACTGCTACTTGGATATCAGTAACCACTCTCTCTCTTTAACTCTCTCACCCACCAAATCGACTTTGAACCTGTTTGTTTAAATACACGGACTTTACAGCCTTGCACACTTACTGTTGATTCTGTAAGGCGGAGGGAGCGAAGTTTCTCAATTTGGCTCTATTTTGTTTGGAGCAGCTCAAAACTTTTTGTTGTCCTCATGGTGCCCGGTGCAGCCGAGGTGCTGAGCTTCTTTTATCCGAGTTTCCCGGACGTGATACCGCGACTGTCACGGACGATGGAGTCGGGAGCTGAACCGGAGAGGTACTGAAGACATCTCTCTCTCCCCCGGGAGAGTCCTCCCTCCCCCCGGGGCGATGCGGATCTCCTTTCTCCTCCTCACCGCCTCTCTGTGTGCCTTGGTCCTCCTCCTCGCACCTGCCTCGGAGGGCTGCGGGCCGGGGAGGGGGTACGGCAAGAGGCGGCTCCCGAAGAAGCTCATCCCGCTCGCTTACAAGCAATTCAGCCCCAACGTTGCCGAGAAGACCCTGGGCGCCAGCGGGAGACCCGAGGGCAAAATTACGCGCAACTCCGAGCGCTTTAAAGAACTGACGCCGAATTACAATACAGATATAATCTTCAAAGATGAGGAGGACACGGGCGCAGACAGGCTCATGACCCAGGTAAGGAGGCGAGGTGAATGAATACACGGAGGGCATGGATGCAAACATCTGGCGCAGATGCGTAAAGTTATACCGTCGAGGAGAGCTACTTCTGGAAAGCTAGTATTGTAGGCTCCATTGGCTGTAGTGATTTAAAAAATAATTTACAATAACTTCTATAGGTTTTACTGCGCTGACTGTTGCAGACATGTCCCCTGAATCTGAATGAACTAGATCAGATTCAGACAAGATTAGCCACACATGCATCTAATAGTCTGCTAAATGTTTGCTCTCAGTTAAATGTTTAAACCAAACTGATTGATTTCATTGACTCTTGGCCTTTCGTTTCACCTCTGGATTTTGCTTCTTCACATACTTAACTGCTCTTATTGCCTGGAAGAACTTCTTTCGCTCTTAAATTAGGCCTTATGGTGTTGAATAATCACGCTATCGTCGCCAATCCTGAAATTTACGCAAAAGTCCGATACACCACTTACTTTACAGTTACATCAAAGTATACGGAAGAAATAATCAACTAATAAATAAATCTTTATATTAGTTTCATATTATAGTCTTGACTTGTAAGTTGAAAATAATGTGTCTCCCAATGAAGTATGCACCTCTCACCCACATGTAATTGTAATAACTAGAGCATGGCTCCTTTACGCACAGCGTCTGTGCCTTGTTTGAAAACTCAGAAGACAAAAACCTTATTCTAGCATGAATTCATTCATCAATTAGTCAAATGCTGGGCAATAACATGAACTGTATTAACAGTTTATTGCTTGAAATGAAATACATTGCATTTAAAAAATAGCTTTCCACTGCTGAGAGGCATTTTGACCTCAAGTTTTATGTAAGTGTCTGCAAAAACTGCTAAATCATCCCAGGCAGGCCACATGGATAGTTGTACTTTGACCATTCAGCTGACACAATTGTAATATAGTGTCTTGTAGTGTAATGTAGTGTGTTAGGGGTACTTTGTGTCCTAATACATTTTTTTCCTGGTACCTGGGTGGCAAATATATTACTATTTTACACCATTCTCACCTCTCCTTCTTGTCTTCTCCATATGCTGTTCCTGTTTCTGTTGTCATCTTACCTTCCCTGTCCCGCACACATTGTCCACAAGTCTTTTTTTCTCTTAACATGTCTCTCTGCTGATCACATGGCCCTAACCCACCCTCAGACTGACCTTTTTTCCCGTTGTCATTTCTTTATGTCTACCTCTCGCAGCGCTGTAAAGACAAGTTAAACTCTCTGGCCATCTCTGTGATGAACATGTGGCCGGGCGTGAAGCTGAGAGTGACAGAGGGCTGGGATGAGGATGGTCACCACTCGGAGGACTCGCTGCACTATGAGGGACGTGCGGTGGACATCACCACCTCTGACAGGTATGGTGAAGAAACAGGGATCATTATGTGGGTTAAAATGTCTTAAACTGCTTACAGTGTGAGGTTTAAGTTGCTCAGTCAATCAGCTTATCAGGAATGTGATGAGTCAAGTGAGCTTTCTGTTTACTTTGCTGATTTAAATTTGGATTTAAAATGTACAAATGTAAGTTTGAGTGTGCGGCTAAAGTCCTCCTTAAATTACAACACTTTCAGTGAACTCATCATAATAATAAATGCAGCGATATCAGTGGGAAAATGGTGATTGAATGACATTTGACTTCACCAAATTGTGTGTTTCATAGGGACAGAAATAAATACGCCATGTTGGCCCGGCTGGCCGTAGAAGCTGGATTTGATTGGGTCTACTATGAGTCCAAAGCCCACATTCACTGCAGCGTCAAGTCAGGTAAGAGATGGATATAACTACTGTGTGTGTGTGTGTGCACAATCGTTTCTGTGTTTGCGGCCAGCTGTCATTACCACTAATGAGGCTGATGTCAGACCCTTTGTTCGTGATTCATTTATGGTCTACCTCAACTTTCATTGCCACTGCGATCAGTCTGTGTGTGTGGTTGTGTGTGTGGCCTATTGGAAGCCAATCAAAGCAGAGTGTGCACCTGTGCTCTTTGCTGTATTTAGTCTCACGTCTTGGTAAGATATAACCATAAAGTGACAAGAGGAAATGTGATGATTGTGGAGTATTAAGCTGTGTATTGTGCAGCTTGATCCAGTGTACGCTGCATGTTTCTTACGTGGATATAGGCGATGCTTCTTTTAGTAATAAGAAACAGTTGACTCTCCTTTCTGCATGTCATGATTGGATGTTTAAATTTCTCCAATCTCATTGTGAATGTCAAATTAAAACACTCCAACACGCTCACTTTATGAAATCAAATCTAGTCCGTACGCAAACAATACTTCCAACGTCTGGTACCACCAGCTATTTGATGCCAAACTACATTCTAGCCCTGCGTGGAGGTTAGTAGGCTGCGAAATGATTAACTCTCTCTTTGTTTTGCTGTTGCTTTTCCTTCAGTAGGTTTCTCTCAGATCTCTTATCTCAGTCTTATCACCTCCTGGTCACAGCCCTCTTTTTCTACAGCCCTCAGGCTTACAGACACACACACCTTGGACAAATATTTGGCTGCCTTAAGACTGCTTTAAGACAAGTCTCCCTCAAACACACACACATTTACACTGAGTTTCAAAGTGATTTTTGTAGTCCTTGTAGAACTTCTATTCTTTCCTCTCCAGTGCCTTTAAGGTCAATCCACTGGCTCTCGCAGGATTCATTGTTAGGAAGCTCATGATAATGTGCCAATGCGCTTTCATTGAGAGCGGGCATGTGACTCAGTTTAAAACACAATCCAAACAAAATCCAGACCCAGGTCTGAGTCTGTGTGCTTTCCTGTCTCTCTGACCCCGGGCCGTGCTCCGACTGTGGTGATACAATCAGCTGGTTATCCATTAGCTCTCGCTGACTGCCTCTTCTTGCCACCTCGTCTCACTGCGTCTTAAAGGGACAACTTATATTCGGAATTGTTCTCAAGATCAAATGCATGTCCTGTGGTATCTTGAGCAGCAAAAATGAATGACAATAGGCCGACAGAACAGGCGCAAACATGCTTTTTTAACAGTGTTGCTGCATTACTTGTGTTTTACTGATGTCACCATGCAAAGGCGAGGTTTCATAACTAAGTAGTGCCCTTTAAACGTTATAGAAAAATTGCAAGAATCTGTCAATTCTCTGTGCCCTTTCCTTTGACCCCACAAAGTATTGGATTTCAAGTCCAGGCCTTAGTATTGCAGAATGCATCGTGAGCACACAAACTAATGTAGAAAGAGTTTTTCAAACAGCTTTTTTTTTTCACAAAGAAAAGTAAAAGTGAAAAGTTAAGGTTTAATTAATTTCTATATTCCTAACATTGTCGATGTTTGTCTGAAGTTCATTTCTGTTTGTGTGAATGAGGTCAAAGAATAAGAGTGTGAGTCACATTATAAGCATATGTTAACAATCTACCACCGATCCACTGAGATAAAGTTGTCCTTGAGTCCGTGTCAAAGTCTCACCTGTTTTATAGAGCACTCAGTGATCATGCATCTATGCATGTAGAAGTCCAAATGCTGCTGCTCTGTTGCTCCAAATTTAACCTGTATTCTTCATCTTCATAAAAACATGTAATAAAATGAAATCATTATCTTTCTTTTTTTCCAGAACATTCTGTGGCAGCCAAAACCGGTGGTTGTTTCCCTGGCCATGCTGACGTCATCCTCGAGGGCGGGGCTACCAAACACATGCGTGACCTCCTCCCTGGGGACCGTGTCCTGGCGTCTTCATCAACAGATCCTCACGCCACCCTGCTCTACAGCCCGGTCATATCCTTTCTGGACCGCCAGCCCAACGTCACAAAGATCTTCTACACCATCAGCACCAACACAGGACTTACTATAACCCTCACAGCCGCTCACCTGATCTTTGTCACAGACTGCGCAGGTGAGCTGAGTGGGGGAAAGACAACTGAAGAGCCACTTGTAGGCTCCGTATCAGAGGGCAGGCCTGGAGGAGAGGCAGGTTTGCGGACGGTTTTTGCCAGTGACGTCCTACCAGGACAATGTGTGCTTACGTCACATGACAAAGAGGGCTCACAGGCAACACTTTCAGTCGTCACCTTTGTTGAAGAACAGAGGAGCACTGGGCTGTTTGCCCCTCTAACCCTGCATGGGTCCATAGTGGTGAACGGCGTGTTAGCATCCTGCTACGCCACCGTGGACAGTCACCATTTAGCCCACTGGGTCCTGGCCCCGCTGAGGTTCTTCTACAGCCTGATGGGACCTTCAGAGCCGCAGATGGACGGCCTGCACTGGTACCCTCGGCTTCTACAGAGGCTGGGTCAAACGTTGCTGGACGCTGGACACTTCCACCCTTTGGGGATCGAGCAAGGACATAAAGATGAGCAACACAGGCATGTCTCACACTGATGATGTCATTCCATCACTTGTATTCAGAGGAACCAAAGCACAGACTGGGACCGCCAAAGACAATTGATTTTTACAGTGGAAATATGTTTTTACTAACTCTACTTGCCTGTATTTGCTGTATAAACTCTTTTTTATCGCGAGGATGCTGAGAAGATTTGTTTTGTACTTTTGCTTTTGGCAAATTCAGTGTCTTTAATTCCAGATGATTTAGAAGTACTGAAAAACTGAGACAGCTCTATAAGCTCTTGATGAATACGAACTTGAATTCCAACAGAAATACTCACACAAGCAAGAGCTGAACACCAGCAAGTTCCACTCAGAGCAACTTAGAAACCACAATCAGGGACTGTGACTCAAAACTATTTAACAAAACATCAAAGTACGTCGGCAGTGCAGTAAGACGATCAGGTTTCATTAATCCTTTGTACTGTATTTACTGTATCTGCCCACATTTTTGCATCCTTAGATCACTTTTGGGCTCACTGATAGAGTCAGAAGAAATTTAAGGGCATCTTTGGTGACACCTTTTTTGAGCCAATCATGCCCTTCAGGTGACTATTTGAAAATAATAGCATGGAGAAAACTAGTGATGGTATTTATACAGATGCTGTTTACTGTCTAATTCATCACTGCAAATCCATTGATTACTTACTCTTCTTTAAAGCGCCTATACAACATATATTTACAAAATAATATTTAACTGGACAATGTGGTTAAAAGTTATTTGTATTTACTGAATGCAATGTAGCATTTATGCTAGCATTGCATTATAGCTTTGATGGAAAACTTTTGAATATCAGGAAATTATGATATACATATTTACTGTGTTGCAGTGTGTATACTTCAGCTTTACAGTATTTGTGAAGTTCCGATAGGTGCATGGAGGTAGAATGGCCTCGCTGTCAGTCTGTTTTCCAATTACGTCATCTGCTGTCAGTCAGCTTGATTGTCTCAAGCTGACTCATGTGGTGCATTTATACATTAATTTAATTTTGTGACATGTTTTTCATAGTTTCAGGTTTTCACTTTTCAGGTCAGTTGTATTTAGTTAAGGCATCCACAAACTCAGGCTGTATTTAACTACTGTATCAAGCAACCGCTATGCATTCTATTCACAGTATTCACACAGGGGCCATTTTCCTCTAATGTAACGCTCAGAATGGGAAGATCAGATGCTATAAACTTGGGAAATCCAACAAATCATCATCTCTATGCTTCCCAATTGATTAGCAACTGAAAAGAAAATACTTAAAATCCAGAGGGACATCAGGTCATATTTCAAGGTAAAACAACATATATGATGATGACCTGTTAGCTAACAACAGCAAACGTTAGCATTTAACCACTTTGTCACTGACAGTACCGTTTGATAGTGTTACACTATCAATAGGAAAGCCAAAAATTCCTTTCAAATGGTAAAGTAAGCTAGCTAAGGATCATGTTAGCTAGGATTTGACTGAATACAAGCATCAGCTGTTGTGGGTTAGCTGTTAGCAGCTAATGAGTTTTACCTTTAAATATGGCCAGATGTTTCCTGTAATATTTTCAAAGTCCATCCACTTTTCATTTGATAATATTTTAAAGTAAAACAACGTATCTGATAACTTATTAGTTGCCAACAGTTAAGTCACAACCGCTAACAACTGCTAGCATTCAACCAATTCCTAGATAACATTACCCTTAGCTGGTTAACAAAACTGTTAGGTGGGAATTGTACACCTTTCTGTTGAATGTTAAGATTAAACATTGACCTTTGAACTGTAATTTAAGCTAAGAACGAGTCTTATGCTAACGTAAGCTGTTTCAAATAGTAGCTAATGGGTTAGCCTATTATTGAATAAGTTGTTGTAACTTTTAATATGGCATGATGTCCCTCCAGATTTACTACATTCAAACTATTAGCAAACCTTGAATACATCAGTACAACATTATAACAGAATGAGAGCTCCCCACTGAGAGAGTGATGTCAGAGGAAAATGGCCACCATTAGAATATGATGAATTAAATGACAGATAGAAAATCTCTTTAATCTTGAACAGTAACTTATTTGATAGCTCTCCTTTGCATGGTCTTTTTTTTGTATTCCATCTATCAGTATAGACTTAATACCAAAGTGGCAGAGGTACAGAAACGCTGGTTTAAACAGGAAGCAGATTTGATAGGTGGCTTTTTAAGTTTGGATAAACATGTAGTTCATATTGTAGTTCATAGTATCCTCTCAGTCGACACTTGCTGAGTATGTAGGAACTCCAAGCATTATTCTATAAGTCGCTAAAAGATTTGTCACATATGTATATTAAGCTATTGTTGGAGAGACTATTTAAAGATATATTTTTAGAAAATATTGTAAACTATTATTATTTTCAACAACTGTTTGCATACAATTTGTATTGAAACATAAATTTGTTTTAAAACCAAAACTAGTCTGTGCTTTCATTCCTATCAGCAACTTTTATTTGGATGATCACTTACCACACAATATATGTCACTGAAGTACCAAGTAATACTGCTTCCTCTATGTAATAAAGTCACTTTATATCTACATCGTGCTTGTTCTGATAGAGGGGCCCTGCCTTTTCTTGAAATTGGAAAAAAACAATGAGGGCTGAGAACTTTTTTTGGTGAATCATGTGAACAGCTATTTGCAAAAAAAAACCCAGTGTTAATGGTGAAGCGTCACAACAACTGGAACAATGTGGATGCAGCAATGAGCTGTGGTTACAGGGTGGGCTGCTGGTTGGTTTCAGTACCAAGGACAGCAGCACACAGCAATGCTTCTGTTTCCTCTGCACGATGTCTCAATGTTTTTTTTTCCTCTTTTAAAGATGGAGAGTTAAGCCTTGAACACAGCACGACCTGGTGGAGGATTCAGTATTTGCAGACACATGGTCTGAGTCTGTCTGAGTCTTGTGAACAAAGGGAATAATACTTAACTTTTTGTCTTACACTAAAATCAAAGTTCAAGCAAAGATCAATAAACAACAGAGATTCTAAGTATTCTTTATTATTATTGGTCAGTTAGGTACAGGAAAAACAGTTTGTCGTATCCCATAGCTCATTGCAGGAGACAAACTATACCGACAGATAGAGAACCAGACCCAGGCGAAACGCTCACCATGTTGCACATATCTGAAAATAAAAATATGCAAGTGATTTGTTTACATACATTTGCAGGTTGCAATGCTCTCATATGTGAGGCTTATTACGCAGACATGAAAAAATCATGCACATGTCAAGTGGTTAAAATACTGAAAACCATTACAAAAACCTGTCCACCTGAGTCTGGTGCTTTGAAAATGTTCTCTAAGTGTCCCGTCTCCACGCAATCATTTTAAACTCTGTTTGGACCACGATACCCCGGCATCATTTTGAGGCAAGGCTGATGGACAACCAGCAATTATAATCAGGACTGATTTAAGAGGGAGTGGTGGAAAAACAAAGAAAATGTAACTGCCCACCAACCCTCTTACTAACAAAAATACTGATAAAAATTAAATATAAATAAAAATAGCCTGTTTTCACTGCCTCAAAAGTGACCCAAGTATCATCGTCTTAAATTAAGGGTGTTCACACAACAACACATGGGAAGTCAGCATGCTCACATTAACTCACATACAGATATGAATGTCTTTATAGAATATGTATCTGTCATCACAGCTTGGCAAAATTACACTTATACACAACAAATGCACAAGAACACCTGGAACCATAATACCAGCCAGTGGAAAAAGACTCAAATCTTTTCGTCTTTGTCCAGTCAGAAAAAACCTCCTGTAACATGAACGAGCTCATCGCCTGGTAGGTAGGTGGTGACATCGTCCAATAACAATAGCCTATAGATAAAGAATTTATGTTTCCAAACAACCCACAAACACACACACAAACAATCGCACACTCTCACGCTTATTACATGTTTATAACATCAGGAGAACTGTGACTATCTTTTGAGTGGTGACTGAATGAAAGACCGAACGTGAAACCGTCTCACGTTCACTAAGCGACTGAATGAATGTGAGACAGTTTGAACTACCTACAGTAAGCGGCTATGTTGAGAGCAGTAAACCTGACAGAAGTACAAAACACTCCATAACATCATAAGTTGGCAATTATGTTGACATAGTTACATTAGGCTATATGTAATCATTGCTTGGCAGCATAGAAAAATAAAAGAAGTTGCTCTGGTGCATATTCTGAATCGTCTGCATTGGAGTGAAGTCGTCTCTCTCTGCAAACGGAAGGAATTGTTTTCGGCACACTTTTCATAAAGAGTGAGGCTGGCTCAGTTGTTATATATATTTGATTAGCATTAGGGTGTGACCATATCTGTCTAACTATTACACTACCAGTAGCAGCTCCTGGTTGTTGTAGTTTGTTGGCTAGCTTTTTAGCGAGCCTGGCTAATGCATATTTGGAGTCCCTTTGTGAGAAACGAAAACTGAAGGTCCTTTTCATGCCCACTCCACACAAATCCACACAACAAGGAATAAAAACCATGAATGTCAAAAATCCAAACATTCATGTTTTTCTACTCTACAGGCTGAGAGCAGTAGCTCTGTTAAAAACATCTCCATATTGAATTTCTTGGCGTAAGAAGGCCATTTAACTGCATATGCTTTAATTTGGATTCAATGTTTGTACGACTTATACCACCAATTCAAACAAATACAACAACCAAGGGTCCATGTTTCACAAATAAATAATTAAGTTAGGAATAAATGACGGGTTGTGTCAGCAGCTGAACACACGGAGTCTATCCAAAAGTAGAAAATAACTCCACTTATACGCGGTCAGAATTAAAGTAAGCCACCATGAAATAATCAAATGGACACAGGCGACAAAACAAACCTGCATGCCCAAGAAAAAAAACACTTGATGGCTACATGTGGCTGAAACTTTTGCACCCTTTGCATGATGTAAATTTGACCGGGGGGAAGTTGCCATCCTGGACTTTGTTCAACCTTTTCTGTGTTACTTTGTCGGGTGAATGTTCCTTAACTCAACTCAGTTTTAAGTAACAGATGTATGGATTACACTATACTGCTACCCTTTGTATTTTTACTGTTCTGAATCTCTTAGTATCAGATGAACAAAAGCACATCTCAGTCGTAGATCTTCTCTGTTATGGTGGTGCCTTTGAGAGTAAGGAATGAGACGTGACAAGAATAAAACTTTCAGTCGTAGCCATTGCAGACGTTCCCATCCCTGCATCTATTCTAATTCAATTCTTCTCGTATTAAATGCAGGTAAGAGTGGGACGTTTGTAACGGCTACACCTGTATTATGAAAATGATGGCAGAAATCCTCCGAAATGCCAAGATCCACCTTTAGCACAGTGTAGCAGACCTTAGAAATGCACGATTTCAGCCAGGGCTGTGACAGCTCTGCTTCTATGGCCAAAGTCCTTTGAAAGATACAGTATCAGGGCGAGAGAGGGAAGGAAAGGATCGAGGCAAAGAGAAAGAGAGAGACATAAAGAAGGAAGCTGGAATGACGTCCTGTCCTCCTCTCTCACAGCCTTTGGGTGAAGTTTTCAGGGAATACTCCTTTGGTGGAGTTTTCTTTGTTCTGGTGCCAGTCGTCCTGCTTCATCCCCATCAGCCAGCCGTCATCCTGAAAACAAAGACATGCAAATAAGTACATATTCTCCTCATCCTCACTGGGACACAAAAGTATGAAAAGTGTGTGTGTACCTGTTCATCTGGGTTGTCAAATGTGATTACTAGCACTACATCGCCAGCTTTCATCTCCAGTTCGTCAGTGTCGTTGGCAGCGTAATCATGCATCACTTGGACCTATACCACATAAATAGTAACTTCACTTATCTCCATTCATGCAAGTTATTTTTGGGTTACGTTGATGCTCAACACAGAAATTTTAAGATTCTGTATTCTGCTTTTACCTTGAATAGGAAGCCAGGTGGCATCTCTGGCTCCTCTGATGCTACTTCTGTTGGTTCTTCAACTGCTGCAGGTGTCTGGAAAAATAGAGGTTCGATATCCTGTCATGTGATACACACTGGTAAACTTCATGTTTTTAAGAGACATAAATGAAACATAAAAGTCTTACTTTCTAAAAAAAAAATATTTGTTGTTTTTAGAAATAATCTACCAACAGAATTTTACATTCAAAGGCCGTATTGTCAAAGAGTTTCAGGAACTATTTTGCCTGATGCATCAAAGTACAAAGGAGGATTTCTATAAATAAATCTGTGTGATTCAAAACAAGACAGATTGTATTCCCAAAGAGAAAGGATGCTTGAATTTAAAACAATTTTAGTCCAGATGTACTGAAGCTAAGTGAGACTTCTATCTAGTATTATATACAATATATTGCATGTTACAGTAGAAGATTGCACTCACCTCCTCTGGTGCTGCTTCTTCCTCTGTTGCTGCAGCAGCCGCTGCAGACTCACCCTGTGAGCACAGACATAATGACAGAGAGAGGTCAGAGATTGCAACAGATGGAAGATTAAATAATGAGGGAGCAAGAATGAAAGAAAGAAGACCAGACAGACGAGACAAAGACAGACAAAGACAGCCAATAAGACAAGCCGCACAGACTAAACAGCAAAGTTATGTCTAATACAAGTATGTTGACTGGACAGTAAGCTACTAAAGACACAGTAACCATAGAGGTAGCTTTTGCAAAGCGTGGACTTGATTAGCAGTGACTAGGATAAGCCATGTGTATTGAGGAGCCTATATACTCATCTCTTTCCCTGAGCAGGAAGTTTCCAAATAGCCCTCATAGTTTCATGGTTGATGCATCCTTGCTTCTGGTCTAGATGCATCCTAAATAAAATCTTTCATTCACAATTAATCATCTGTTTCCTTCCAGCACCCCATGCTCAAACCTCCTCCACAAAAATCGATGCATCCATCTTTTTCGTCCAGATGCATCCCTCCATTTTTTCTCTCCTTGGTTACCTGACCCTCTTCATCATCCAGCGCAGCAGCAGCTGGCGTCTCTTCTTCCTCAGCGGCATCAGCCGGAGCCTCAGCTGCAGGTGTTTCATCGGCCACCTCTGTGACCGGCTGGCTCCCGTCATCGCCCCAGCCCTCCTGGGCTTCAGCCACAGGATCATAATGAGCCTCCTGGCTGTCATCATCCACCTCTTCCTCCTCAGTCACAGAGTCATAGCGCACCGGTTGGGTTCCATCATCCCCCCAGCCCTCTGTCGCAGCTGCTATGGGGTCATAGCGCACAGGCTGCGTACCGTCATCCCCCCAGGCATCTGTAGCAGCAGCCACAGGGTCATAGTGCTGCTGGGTGTCCTCTTCCTGTTCACCACTGTCCTCAGGCTGAGGGGCAAGGGTCAGGTTTCAAGGAGTCAGAGGTCAGAAGAGATATTTTATTTTATGTGTTTTATAAGGGGATCATAAATCAAATGGTTGAGAAAAAACTAAGGAATAAAAGGGAAAGGTAAAGGGGGTGTTTAAGGGCAGATTCAAAGGGCAGGGAGCTAATTGGTTTGGGATAAATGCTAGGATACAAGACACTTGCAGGTCTTTGGGGTAGTCTATAAGCAGGGTATAAACAAAAGAGTTTGATGAGGAACTAAGTAAATTATTTTTTTAAGGGACAAGCATTAGGAAAATTGCTAGGAATATTAAACAGGACCCAAAGGGCGCATAAGGGGTTTATTATGAGAATGGCGGGTCAAAAATAAAGGGAATTCACTCAAAACTGATTTGTGTGCTTTAGCCCATTTACTATTATATTACCCTGACCATGTTTCATATTTGTTGCCATGGAAGCAGCAGGGTTGGTCGGTCGGCCACTAAAATATCTAAAGAATTATTTTATTTTCTGCAGTGAAACTTGTATTGTTATTCATGTCTCCCTCAAGCTTTTGTGATCATCTGCCTTTTCCTCTAGCGCTATGACAAGGTTAAGGCCTCAACTGTTGTTTGTGTTTAGTTCTTGTTAGCGAATGTTAGCATGCTAACACGGTTATAGGCTACCTGCTAACCATTAGTATGGTAATGTTTGCGTCATAGCATGGAGTCAGCGTTTTACACAAAACGTTCAGCTGTTTGAAAATTAGCAGTGATGTGAAACATGCATGATTAGCAAAAGGGCTAAAGCCTGCAAACCCATTAGAATGGCCTGTAGAGGGACTCGAATATGAAAGGGGTTTTTAGAAGTTAGCATGAAGCATAATTTTGATCCAACTTAATCATATTCAAGGGGAAAAAAGAAAACAGGATAAAAGATGCCAGGGACACCAAGGAGTTCAGAAGCAGTTGTCAGCAAGCCATCATCATCACCATCATCATCATCATAAGACCCAAGAAGATTGATGTAAAAGGATAAACCTTAACAGAGAAGGTTTGGACAAAATCAAAAGGTAGATGAAGATAGGGAAGGGTGGCGGCAGAAGGTAGAAATGCAAACTGTCAGCCTTTTCCCATCAGAAAATAGATGTCGGATCCTCTATGCGTAGCTTGCAAACGTGGTTTGTATTCCCACGGCTATGTTCAGATGGAGAAAGAGGAAGGAAGCTTTGTAAGAGTAGAGGTGTCGTTCCTTTCTGAGCTATCACCGCTTTGCTTCAGCGGAACTGTACGAGCGTTCAGACACATCTCTCTTACAATGGTAAGGATGAACAAAAAGGTTAGTTAATGGTCAGAATGCCGAGTTGCAAGCAAAGGCCTTGTGAAGTTGCCCACTAGCTCTTGTTGGTTTGCCAGTCTGTACCCACTGAAAACATGAGCAACTTCACTCAACTTCCACAACAAAACTGTTCCCTGTGTGTCACATGTAAAGACTGCATGTGTCAGTGAAACATGTGAACATACAGGGATACGAGGAGAAACAGAAACAAAGGAGGATAATTCAGTTACAAATATTTTCACACACTTTTACTTTATATTTATATATTGATGATATAAAACTGTGTAAAATATCAATCTGAAACTGAATTGTTCCTCGCTCATTCCCAAGTTCTATTTGCGCTGTACAACAATCTCTTCAGTGTTTAGTGTTGTCACATCAAGCACTGCAGACACAAAGACAACGCACAAACAGATTTGGGACAGACAAATGAAAGAGATCCATATATGGAAAATGCTTCAGAAATGGCGGCCATCATAGAAGTCCCTATGCAGCATTTCCTGCATGTATCGTGCAGGACATTCAAGCTTAGGTAAGGTACTTAACAGCAGCATGCAAGGTAAGAGTGGGGTTGTATAATGGTAACGTAACAGCTACAAATGAAAAGATGGTTGTGAACACAAATATGAATATGCTGAAGACGATGGTGATAATATGATGTGTATATGTATATTTTTGCAAGTAAAATATGTGAGATCAGGATGATTCGCTTACCCATGAGTCCCAGTTTGCAGGCTGTGGAAAACAGAAGAAGAGACAAAATGAGAAGACAGAACTACACTCTTTAAAGAGGGGGTATTATGCTCTTTCATATTTAAGACATATATAATGTTACAATGTTGCATGTCCAGACTAAACGTGGGTGAAGTTTTAAATCTGTAGGTAAAAGTATGTTGGAGTAACTCCCAGATTTCTAAGCTCAGTCTGCAGGCTGCTGTGAATGCCAGGCTTCACACAGTTTTTTCTACACCAACACTTTGTGAAGTCACAAAGTGAACCCCTCAGCAGGCTTCGGAGAGCTGACCAAGCTGGGCGGGGTTTCTTAAAGGGACAGAGCGGACTGAGACGTTTTGGGCAGAGGCTGTATGAGGGCCTGCACAGAGCACCAGTGTGAGAAAATAAGGAGGGTTTTTTTTATGTTAATTATGCTAGCTACTCCACAGGTATTACAGAGTCAAATATGAAGCTTGAAATGAGCATAATACCCCCCCTTTAAAAGCTCTTGCTAATGGCTGCTGCATTCATTAAGAAATTTCCAGTGCAGGTCCCATGCTATAAAACTACTTGCCCATACCAGTAGGTCTACAGCAGAACAAGAGTTGAGGCAATACAAAGTTGAAAGAGGCTAAAAAAGGAAAAGATGCTACATACTGACCTGGAAAGTTCAATAACAGTTTTTTCTCACCTTTCAGGAAATGTGAGCAATGTTTGGGTTACTTAATGTACACTCAGATAAAGATAAAATTCAACTCATGTCATTCCAGGATCTGCATTATACTGCACAGTTCTGAAGAGAAAGAAGTAAGAGCAGAGCAGGGCTTCATCTACACTTCATGCCATGAGTGATCTGTGGATAGTGCTGAAGCAGGAAGACGTGGTGACTAAAAGCAGGTTTCTACAGATCATCATGCCATCATCCACCTCTCGTTTAGTAGATTGGAAAGAAGCAGAGCAGGTTACACCTCAAACTATGCCAAGCATCGCAAGTGATTTCAGTTTTATCCAGAATAAATCAAGCTAAGTCAAATATCTGCAACAGCAACTGGAAATGTCTTGTAGGATTGAAGAAAGGATGAGAGGGCTCTCCTGGACTAAAATATCTTGAAGTGAACTAAAAACCTTTCTGAATAAAATATGAAATCTCTTGTGAAGCTCAGCATTTCTTGCAGTGGAAGGTTTCTATGTTCTATATGTTCATGCCATTAATAGTCCACCTGTGTGACCGTGATCGTGGGGGCTTTGGTTGCTGCACTGAAAGAGTCCAGGTCCATATCCAACAGGCTGCTCACTGCTGGACTGTCAAACTGACAACAACAGGAATAGGAGGGCTCATTGGCTAACTGGGTGCAACAGAGGGAGGTTAGGAAGAGGACAGAAGAGAAAACAGAGCAGAATAGAATAGAAAAGATACGAATAGAATAGAGTGAAGTGGATGGAAGATAATAGACCATATTCAAACAGCGGCCAGTTTGCGTGAGGTAACATTCAGGGTGGAAAGCTCAAATGTTATTATGTTGTACTGCTGTGTTCCAGGTTGCTAGTCATATGTACGACAGGAATCTGACACATTGTTAACATTTCACAGCTTCCCGATTAATAAGCAACTGATTGCCGAGGTAAAGTGAAAATCTAGGGGGATATGGGGCCATATTTCAAAGCAAAAACATTTGGCAACCCTTTAGCTACTCTTTGACAACAGCTAAAGTTAGCATTCAGATACTTCCTAGCTAACATTATATTAGCTAGAAAGTAAATTCCTTAGCTAGGAATTTACTCCTTTCCTTTTCTACTGGTAATACAACCAGTTAATAATATTATCTTTCAGCTACTTCCTAGCTAACGGTAATATTAGCTAGCGAATGGCTGAATGCTAAAGTTAGCTGCTGTGTGAGCGTAGCTAATGGGTTATAAAATATGGCCAGATTTCCCTCCAGATTTTTACTGTTCATTGTCTTGCCAGTTGCTGATCAATTGGGAAGCGATGGAATGATAATAGTAGAAGGACATTATAACAGCTTTCCACCCTTAGTATGATGTCAGAGAAGAATGACTGCTGTCTAAATATGGTTAATAGAATAGAATAGAATAGAATAGAATAGAGTAGGGTAGGTAAGAGTAGAATAGAGGAGTGTAGACTAGAGTGGAGTAGAGTAGAATATAATAGTATAAAAAAGAAAAGAATATAAAGTAGAGCACAGTTGAATGAAATGGAAGAGAGAACAGTAACATAGAACAGAAAAGAATAGAGTAGAATAGAATAAAATAAAATAGAAGTAGGAGGAGGCACAGGCCAGAAGAGGGAAAGTTTAAATGCTCTGACCTGCGCAGGAAAGGGAAAAGTTAAAGGTCTGTAGCTGTTTGTGAACAGCAGCTGCTCACTAACCTCTGTAGGGGAGGTGACGCTGATATCAGGCGCGGCAGCAGCATCAAACAGGTTTACGATGTTTTCTGCTTTCATCTCCTTAGATGGGGTCACCTTGGGTGGAGGAGGAACTGCGGGCCTTAGCTAGGATTTAGAAAAAGATATATAATGATGATGTGCAATAAGACAAACAGATATAAATTCAGGGCTTTGGATTTATTTTTTAAATTCTGTTGTCAATCTCCTTTTTGACTCTACACTGAACACTATTTACAAATTGAACATTATGGTGTATTAAAGAAGACTCTGAACTAGCGATAGAGGCCTTTAAGAAAATGTGTTATTAGTACTGCAAGGGACAGCCTAACTGTGCTTGAGAGACTGTGTGTTTACCTTGGATGGGGATTTGGGGATTGGCGGTGGTCCTGCTGGCCTGAGAGTGTGGTTAGATGCTTCTTTCTCACTGAGTTAATGAGAGACAGAAATGGAGGGCAAAAGAAAGAGAACGCAGACAGATTACAGAGAAAGTAACAAGGATGCTAAACAGTGTGAGAGAAAGATCTAGCAAAGGTTAAAAAGACACAACGTGAAGAGTTACTAGGCATGCTCTACTTGAGTCCAAGCGAAAGTTGTTGCAAGAGCTTTCATGCAAGAAAAGTGAGCCTCCCCTCCCTCCGTTCCCCTCGTTCTCCTCCCTCCATCCCATGCAAGCAGGCTTCATCTGTGCCTCCAGGAAATCCTTTCAAGCGAGCAGTGATAGAGGCATTCATAAGCAGCCCCAGATCTGTAGATATTTACAGAGTGGGAAACCTGCAACTTACTGCTGCACCAGGCATTCTTGTAATTCAGCAGCAAGAGGCAACTATGAACATTTCTATGACAGAAAGTGCCCCCCAGGTAAATGTATTATATTTGTAACCTTACTTGGAGAATGTAATCTAAAAGCACAAAACTACTGGCATGGTAAGGGCCCAAAATTGGGGCCTGCTTACCTGATCTTGAGACGTTTTCTTTAGCTCTTAGTTAGGTTTTGAGCTTTTTGTTGCATATGTCTCAAAAAAGATTAGCAATCAGCAAATAGTACATGAAAAATAAAAAGTACAAAAAAACTAAATTATGCCTTGTCGCCCCCCGGTGGACTATCCAGCATGTACAGATCTCCAATAGCATGTTTACGGTGTGTTTACTTGCCTGGTGCAGCTTTAAACATACAGGTTAACTCAACTCTAAATATCTACAGCTCCGGGTGCACATCTCATAGATTAGTGTGTCAACCTAATTCACTTGCAAAAACAAGCACTAGTTCTCTCTTAACTCTCCCAGGCCTACAGACTTGACTGACAGACAGCTTGACAGACAGGTCAGTTGGACAGACAGACAAGATTTGTGTCACCATGGTTACCACATGTTCTTCCAGGTTTACCTCCTATTTGTTCCTGACGATGAGGCGCCGCGGTTACCTGTCTTTCTGTAAGGGGGTTCAGGGGTGGCTCCAGGTTAATGCATGCCATTAAGTAAGTTTATTGCTTGTAGCTTAACATGTTTTGTTATGTAGTGCCTTAATTTAGGACTTGTTTTCTAGATATAGCAGGAAAAGATAAACCACCTTCAACTTAAATCAGAAAAATGTATTTTTGTACATTTTCCTACCATTTATCCTCCGAGAGAACTTCAGATGCAAGTTATACAAAACAACATAATTGCATATTTTACCCGCAAGCTTTTTCTGCAGCTTGCTGTTTGCCTCCTACAGGAGAATGAGTTTGTCCAAGTGGACCACTTCTAAAGCCTGTTGTGCTGGCAGTAAAAGATGCTGCTAATTATACAAGTGGGCCTTCAAAATAAAAGAGGGGTTTTTTTTACCTTTTGGTGTGAAACTCACTAGCTTACCTGATATTTTAGCTTTTAGCATGATGAATTATGTGCACTTAAGAGGTTCAATTATTTGCAAACATTTGTGAAAAGATTATTTTTTTCCCCCAAGTCTAGAATCAGCCACAGACGTTAAACACAGCAAGTGTTTTCGTCTCTGGCTAAGATGACTAATCAAAGTGACGGATGATGAGGTCCAGCAGTTTGTAATGATTCTCAGGACTTCACACAAACAGCTGTTTTCAGGTGGACTCGGGGGTTATTTAAGTGTGAAAACCGTGGTTGCTGGGTTGTTTTCATGAGTGCAATAGCAGCCAAACATTTACACAATCTCCAAGTACAGTTATCACTCTTTTCAAACTTCTTTTTTTAATAGTTTTCTAATGATGTCTACGTGCTTTTTCAAGTTATTAAGCTGCACAGACTATTATAAGGCAGACTGAAGAAGCTATTACAGATTGATGATCATTGCTCACTAACCTGGTTGGGTCTGTTCCCTCCAATTTCTCCAAGACATCATACAAATCCTGATCCAACTGTAGAAGGGGAAAAACAAGGCCCTAGATTACAATTACGCCTTACACATACAGCATTATATCATCATCTTACACTGGCACAAAGTATGACATAATCATGTTGATGTGTTTTGTTATTTGACAGTTATTGAGGCCGCGTTTCAATGTGTCCAAATTTAAAGAGACAGTATTTAAAACGTTAAGTTATGGCAGTAATACAGGGAAAAGACAATGTCCTATTTTTGTTTTACAGGCAAGAAAAAATAACCTCAACAGACTTTGCATCAGGGTTCAAAAACAGAGCCAAAGGGAGGCAACAACTTTCTTGGATCGAGTTGCTGCCCTTGCTTAAATCAGCAGAACTGGCCCTGTCTACATTTTCCATCAACAGTTATCTGATACATGTGTCAATTTGTTTTGTCTGTTCTTTATCTGCATTCACTATTACTTGAGTTTTCTATACACAAGTCTCACCCGGCTTATTTCCTTATGAAACTTCTCCTCAAAGCCAGCCAAACTCTGGAAGGTGCTCACATAAAAGCCGACACGACTACAGAGGGCAGAGAACAGAGAAAGAGAGTATTGATTGTGTTACTGGCTTGACTTAATTTAATGTCCTGTAAGGGTAAATGTAGCACAGATGTAAGTGAAACTTAATTATAGCAGCAATCCATCAACAGGAAAATCAGTTTCCACAGAGACTCCCACACGTACACACGTACAGACCTGTTCCACAGTGAAGGTAACTCCTCTTGCAAGTCAATATTAATCTCCTCAAACACCTTCTGGGCTCTCTCCAGCTCTTCCTCCGCCTGAAACACACACATACACAGCAGGTTGTGAGTGTGTGTTCTGTGTGTTTATGTGTGTGTTTATGTCTGTGTAAGATTGCCATGTACCTGGCTCCTGGACAGACTGCTCTGGGCGACGTTGTGTGCAGACAAGATACCCTGAGCCCAACCTGGAGTGGCTCTTTCCAGCAAAGACGAGGGCTGGAAGAGACAGTGAGAGAAACATTAAATGCTGTCACAATAGATTAATTTAAATACATCTCTCAAAAAAACCTTTTTGTATTACCTTAGTGATTTTAATTCCCCCATCCTTTTTCTTGGTCTTGTGCGTGGTGGCATAGTTGTGTCTGGCGCTGTCGTAATCCACCAGCTTCCTGTCCCTCTTTGCTATGCGTGCCTGAACAAAAGACAGGAGGAGAAATTGTGTTATTTGGGGTCATTTGAAACTCAAAAGGAAACCGCTTTTAAAGAGAGCCCAGTCATGTAATGAATGTTCTGTTCATAATGTCTGTTTCCTGTATATTGTGTATTTGTTGTACGTTTTTATGTACTTTAAATGAGCATCTAGGGACAGGCATTGCAAATGAGTTAAGGCTATAAATCATGTTGTGTGTGGCGTGATTACATGCTATATACTTGTACCTATACAAACAGGGATCTGTGTTGAACAGGTGAATTCATTCAACTAAATTTTATTTCAGCTTTTGTATGTTTTAAACAGCAACTTCCTTGTATTCATTTAATGCAACTACAGCATGATGAACAAAACTTCAGTAAAATCACATAATCTAGGTGAGCACTAGATGCCGATAGTTTTCCATGGGTCTTAGTGAGCACATACCTTGATATCAGGGAACTGGCCCAGGTAAGTATCCATGGAGATGAGAGCATGATCAACCAGCTTTTGGTGGTAGTCATCCCACAGCACGTCACAGTCCTGCAGCATGGGTCAACATGTGGTAAATAATAAATGGACTGTACTTATATAGCGCTTTTCAAGTCTTCCAACCAGTCAAAGCGCTTTTACGCTAAATGTCACATTCACCCTTTCACACACTAATGGCAAAGGCCTTAGCGCCAATCTCCAATCAGATCTGTGCCTATTCATACCAATTTGGGGTTCAGCGTCTTGCCCAAGGACACTTCGACATGAGAGTGCAGCAGACAGGGATCAAACCCCCAACTTCCGATTGAGAGACGACCAACTCTACCACTGAGCCACAGCCGTCCAACATATACAATTAAAACTACACAATGTCAGAGATCAAATAAGACAGGGTGATTACAAAGCTTTTTTTGTTTCAGTAGCATGCTCCCTGCGTGTATTTCCTCATCGATTTAGAGACAATTGCAGCAGCTCTTCTTCTTGGCTTGTAGTCTTGTTTCTAAATTAAGAATAAACTGAAACCCTTTTAGCTGATTGCAGTATTTTCTTGCAGCTCGCTTGTAGAAGTTTGGCAAGTGAGAAGCATTAATCCAAAAGTGATACAGTCAGAGGAAAATTTAAAGTGGTATAATTTTTGCTGTCAAGAGAACAGAATCTTGGACAGCTGTGTTTATCCTTGGAAAGGAAGCTGCTGCGATACATAAACGAACAGCAGCCAAGAGCACACACTTACTCAATCACCTAATATACAATATAACAAAGTGGCTTTGACCTCCATAAGGACACCAGCTTGTCCTCACACCTGCAGGCAATTTCTACATTTATGAAGACCTTCATGTAAAAGGGTTTCTGACCTCCACGACGGAATCCACTTCGTTCTTGCCGTACCACTCCGGCTCGTACATGTCCGCCAAACACGCCTGTACGTTCTTGGAGGACTCGTGCATGGCTGAGGACAAACACACATATTCTACATCAGTGGAACATCAGCGTACGGATATTTGCAGATCAAGGTGCATATTTTTGTTTGCATCTTTTGTGGTTTTTGTATACAGCAGTGTGAATCTGTATGTGGTTGAGTGTTTCACCTTTCACTGCTTCCAGGTATGCCCTAAGGTCTCTTTGCAGTTTGCTACCTTCAGTCTGGGGGTGAAACACAAAAAATGAGGCTCACAACAAAACAAAACAGTGTGCACAGACACGTACAGATGATACAAGCCTGTTGAGCTTGAACAAATGGAAACCTGTTTGAGCTAATACAAAATTCAGAAAAGGTCTTGTAAGCTTCATCTTAAAAGTTCACTGTTATGCAGCTGTTGGTCGATAGCACATTGATTTCTGGGCAAATTAAATATTTGACTCTGCCTCGCATCCATCAGTGTCACACACTGGAGTGTACTCACATATTGTTTGTTGAAGTTGATGACTCCCTCCTCAAACGCGACATCTTTGGTCTCATCAGCTTTGCCAAGCTTCTGAAGAACCTGTAGGTGAAAGGAGTCATAAGGGATTAGTATCAGTGGCAATATCAAGCATAATGTTACCAGTCTATACTGTTCAGTTTTACCACAGGAAACTAAAGACTTGCTATCTCAACCATATTTGGAATATGAAGATTAACCTATTTCCATGTCTTTATCTTTTGTTTTCCTATAAGTTTGACATCAAACATAATTTCTTTGCAGTCGTGGGTAAAATGAATATGTTGCAAAAGCAGTACAAGAGATACACTGTGTAAGCAACATTATAAAGAGCACTGGGAACATAACATCATTGATTGATAAACAGAAAATCATACATAAATGTATGCATGCATTGCATTATGACCACATAAACCCATACACATGTTGTCAATACAGATGCATGAACAGAAATATAAAGCACACGGATTTTTCATGGGTATATCATCTGTCTTGTCTCCACCTGTCATTCTTTAGCATGGTGAACATGATGCATTATGATAGGCGAATAGCGCCCCCTGTCATTTATTCAGTGCCCAACGCGCAGGTGCATAGACGCATAAACTAGGCCTCATATCTCCCCACCGATACAAATTGCAGCATGGGTGATAATTATTATCTTACTGCCAACAAAATGAAAGAGAGGGGGTCTGCAGTCACGATTTGTTTGACAAATACTCATTAAGATAAGCAGATATTGACCTCACGTGCCACTAACGCATCAGTCGTGGGTTAAATTAAGAGTAGGCCTGTAGTAACGTGTATCTTACTGCAATATGAACGTGCCCGCTGAATGACATTGACACGAGGAACGATGTATTTAAAGTGGACATCCTTAAAAACAGCATCTCTGCCATGATTATTATCATGTCGTGATGCGACACTGCGCCTCGGTGGAGGATGCGGCATTACTGCCTCACTGCTTGCAGGCCTGGATATCCATTTCCCCCACACATTTACGTGTCACTGAACAGCTCTTACCTTTTCTTGGGCTCTGGTTAGTTTTTTCTGAACGTTGCTGGCGACTTTCCCTGCAGTCAGACCCTTCCCCAAATTCAACTCAGCCATCTTGAAGCGTAGATCAGTCTTTGGATGCGGAGAGGATGGAAATAAAAGCAATAACGATCGGATGGACCGTTACGGCGACCGATGAGGCCAATGCATCAATGTCCGATGGAGAAATAAAGGTGGTAAATGTAATTGTGTGATGATATGATGTATCTATAGGGAGATGTGTGTGCAGAGAGCTAAGCTGTGTTCTCAAATATTGAGCTGCTGTGTGCGCGTCCGTGACAGAGGAGGATGCTGTCAGAGATGCTCTTAAAGGTACAGATGCAGCTGTACGTCTACACAGGAAAACACGTAGTATACATTGGACTCTTAAACGACTGGTGGAATTACATTAAGAAAAAATGTGCCGTTTTTGACGGGAAAAAAAGCACTTTAGGGATTTATAAAAAAAACAAAAACATTTGCTGATCTTTATGTTGTTTTAATTAAAAAAATGTCAATAGATCAATGTTTCAAATCCATGTTAAATAGACTCTATATCCTGACGAGCATTCACAAATGACCAATAATCCAACAATGGTATGAATAAAAATAAAAACGGCCTGGAATGCATCCACGCATGCGCAGTACTAACGCCTTGAAGACACATCTGCTCGGTCTGATATTATTTCGTTACGTAACATAAAGTGACATGAAGTACTGCTCATCAACGAGAGTATTAAAGAGCAGCAGTCCAGGAAAACGCTTGTTTACACTTGTGGTTTTTCGGCAGTATTTGTAAAGAAATTATAGATTACAATATTAGTACGATTAAATTGCTATTCAAACTGCAGTAGAAGAAAATATATTGCTGAAATACACTTTCCTATCGATTACTCACGGTGAGGTTTGGATTAATGCTTCCTTATCAAATAAACATATCTTGGAGGGCCAACAGCACTCAGGAAACACTGAACTATATTTGCCACTATCGATTACAGCAGGTTTTATCTGGTTCCATAAATGTTCATGGTTCATACAACGCCATAAGGAGCTCATTTGCTCTCCAGTAGATGGCGCTATTGCCCCATAACATGTCCTCATACTAACAGTACCAAAACTTATGTGTTCTTTTTCATTTCCTAAAATCTGGCTGGTATTGCTCAAATGCTGCAATAGTCTGACTGATGACAGAGGCCCTGCAGACGTTTAGAGGGAAGTCTGTTAACATCATAGATCACACTGTTGGCAGTGGCGTTATTTGATCTGGTCATGACTTAAAGTTGTGTTTAACAATTCAAACTATTTTCTTATATAAAAAAATGCTTTCATATTCGATTGCGATAAAGGAATTCTGTCATAAACTACAGCTATTTGTTGACACAGGTGGCTGCTGGCTGGGTAGCTGTCCAAGGTCCTGAACTAACACTCTGCTGTTGCTGAGGGAAGTGACAGACAGCAGAACAATAATCTCTCTATAGACCAGACCAGTACTTGTGTTTTCCCTGCTTTTACACTACATGTAATTATATCTCTGTTGCATAGTCTAACATGAGGGCATATTTAAACAGAAATCCTACTTGCACGTGAAAAGTACAATGATTTGTGGAGGATGGTGGTACAGTTTTCAGTATATGTCATAATCTGCCAAAGCAACGACCAAGAAACTCGATTCAAATGTCAAGATATGTCAAATAAGCTATGTTGTTTTGTATTTGACACTTATTTATCGTGAATTTTGTACCTCAAACGCTCCTCTTCAGCGTTTTTTTTGTCTTTACCCCTCTTTTTCCTCACTTTCTCCCTTACCCCACTCCTTCCCTTTCCCCCGTCTCTTCCTCCCGTCTCTTTATCCCCGACAATAACAACATTTGGCCACGAGTCACTAAGCCCATTCGTTCCCATACATTCACGTGAACAGCTCCTCTGCACCCCCCTCTCGTGCCGCGGGAATGGTTTAACCCGTTATCCTCAGATAGAGAGACAGGGAGCACAAAGGGAGCGCACACACTGGTCGTTTTAGTGGGGATATAATCGGACAGCATGATGTAAACATGGAATAAAAACCGCAAGGCAGCATTTCCATTCTCCGTCTCGCTGGTCCATTATCGGCGTTCAATATTACATGAGGTACTGGCTAACAACAGCGCGTCTGTCTGGACACGTAAAGGCAGGCAGTGAGTGAGAGATTGAAGCCAAGAGTGGAGGAGAGGAGAGAGGAGTTGAGCTTTGTTTCATCTCCGCTTCAGGGTTTTCTGGAGTTTCTCGCTGGTTTTGGACGGAACCGGGTTCAATGAGAGGATAATGTTGTTTTCGAGCTGACTGAGCAGAGAAGTGGAGTTCTCCTCTTTTGGGCTCCAGGGGGACAAAGGAAAACAAGCGAATATGTTGCATTTTTGAGGTAAGTGGATTTTCTTTGTTCACCTCCAATTAATTAGATGTTAGCCTAGCATATTTTTGTTGCGCGTGCCATAAACATCAAATACTTAAGTGTAACGTTTTTGTCCTTTTATCTCCACCCAGCAGCTTTAAACGTAAAACCGTCTAAATAAAAAAAATGAATGGTTAAAATGGTTCCCTTGTTGCCAGCAGCCGTATGCCCGTCACTGTAATTGCCTTTGAAAATTAGACACATGGAGGAGTACCTCAGCTCTCCCATTGTTTTCCCTCTATTGTTTTCAAACCAGACCATTTGGGGCTCTGACACGAGACAAAAACACTCCCGGACCCCGAAACGGTTACATATCAGTGGCAGGCAGATGAATCCTTCATGATGTGTGGGAGAGTGAATAATTTAAAAGACTAAACTCTGAATTTGATACCCGTGTGCATAATTGGGTTGGACTGCGTGTAAACACTGGGAGGCAAATTGATTTCCAGTCGCGGAAAGTCACGTGCATCCACATCCCAGCCACATCTATCTATCTGTTGACCACTTTCACACAGCAAAACATCTATAGCCTGCACTGAAAATCTAATGAGTTCACCCAAAGACAAAACAGTGAAATAATTAATTTCTCTCAATCTATTTCTCTTCATCTCCTCTTTTCTTCGGGGCACATGAAACATCGTCATAATTAGTACTTTGCCCGAGCAAAGAAGATTATAGGCGGCAATAAGCCTGCTGAGCTAAGTGTGCAGGCATTTTTCTTTTACTGCCTTTGTTAGACATGCAAATGTTGTCTTTGCACCACACACGAGTTCTGTCCCACTTCTGCAGTCAAGATATTCATAAGTGGATCAAACTAAACAATTCAACATGAAAAAGAGAGCAGTTATCTGCTTCATTCCACATGTTTTCTGTGCTAAAAATGTATGCATGTTTGGAACTGCAGCCTGTGTGAGGGTATGTGTGAGCAGCTGTCTATGTAATGCAGAAAGGTATATGTGTACGCCACATGCTGTAAATACTGCCTTTAATGTAACAAGAAATGGTGAGAAGAAATACAAGAGCAGGAGATGCAGAGAGCATATTTGAGAGGAGTGTGTTTATACTGTTATTTGGCTTCTATGAGCTCTGGATCTTCTGTACAACGTCAGGTATAAGGAACATTTTGGCCTTCTGACAGTATGAAAAATGACCAGGCACAGTCCACTGGAAGAATTCAAAATTACACCTTCCAGCTGAACATCTTTTTAGATATAATAAAGGCTCTGAAGGTCCTGCAGTATCTGAATGGAGCATGCAGAGGAAAAGAAGCATGAATAAGACTTAAGTGCATAGGTAACCACTGTGCCGTTAGAGTGCACTGGTGTCAATCCACAGAGTTTCTTACTTTGAAGTGCTGTTAAATCTTTTAATCAGACTGCCCTTAAGAAGAAGCAATTTGCCCCTGGAAAAAGCCACTGTCAGTCAAAGCTGGTGTTCGCTGTAATCGATAGAAGCAATAATATTTGAAATTGGCGCCATAGCTGTGGAGAAAGTTGAACAAACAGCTCTTGGTTTTGTCCATTCTGCATTCCTACAACACCCAGCGTGCATTGCGCCCCTCCCTCTGAAAGGAACGGCCCAGCGAGGGCGTGGTTACATAGGGAAGTTATAGGTCTGCGCGAAAAGTCTACCTGTTTGCTTTGTTCGTTCTTTCGACCAGAACAGCTGGTAAAACAGAGTTCTACCAAATATATCTGAAAACAAAACAAAAACAGAGCGTGTCCACCTGCGTTGTACCGGAGTGTAAGGAGAGCAAGAGGAAAAGAGACACTGCAATTTTCCAGTCAAGGACATTGATTGCTGCAGGCAATGGCTCAGAGCGGTACAGAATCCGAAATACGACGAGAATATACCGGTGGATCAGCAAAAAAATCTTGTACATTTCATTACATTTCTCGGAGGCGGGCGTCCTAGATTGAGGAAGTGTAGTTCAGCAAGATGCCTGGCCTCCGCCAGATGACGCGTTTTACATAGTCTGGTGGAGGTTTTCCAGGGCTGATTCGAGAAGCGGATAGCGTCCTCCAAAGGCACAGAGCGAAATCGCATTTTTTTCCTACCATAATGGCATTAGCTCCCCATAATAGCATGATAGGACTGAGGTTGAAAAATCAAGTTATATATGAGATAAAATGTGTCCAAGCATGCATGTTTTTATTTAACATCATTTTTTTTTTCTGTAACATATTTACATTCAACACAGTGCGGATCAAGCCTTCTTCTGCTGGCAACTGTGCTGCTTGACTGGAGAACTTAGGGTCGGGTCACCCACCCATCAGTGCACTAATACAGGAGACACTGAGCCAAATTAAAGGGTTTCATATTAACTTTCATGACAAATGATATCTGTGATTGATCGGCGATCAGACCCGGTTGTGCCCCGCCTCTTGCCCAATGACAGCAGGGATAGGCTCTAACCTCCCCGCGACCCTGAACAGGATAGGCGGTATAGATAAGGGATGGATGGATCTTTTGATACACAAACTTTCCCTTAAAAGGCCCAATTGAATAAATACTGTTTCCTTCACTGTTCCCCTACGTTTAAATAATAGCATCTCTTGATATCACACTTCAGTCTCATTGCCATGGTTGGTTAGGTCCATGTTTAGAAAAGATAATGAGGAGGCTGTGAGCGGACAGGAGGACACTGAGGGGAAGGAAATTTTACAACATACTGTGTTTCAGTCCAACACCTTCAAAAAATCAATTAAAAACTGTTTGAATGAGGCACCCATATGGTGCTCTGCTGATAGTTATGTAACTGAAACTAAGAGCCAAGCATCTTCAGACTGAGGACGTCAGCCAAAGGAACAGGTTTGGAGCTGATGAGAGGTCTGGCCAGAAGTCAGAAATGATTCTCCGAATATAATTTTAGCTTTTTCCATTGCTGATTAAAGTGTGAAAAATCCAGTGACGGTTAGAGTGCCCGAGGATTTGAACAGCTTTAAGACTAGTATCTCCATTTTTTATCTGACCCTCCTAAAAATGTCAATTCACTTAATTTCACACATGGAAGAAATCTGTAGAGAGGAAAGCTTTCATCCTATATAATGTCAAGTAAATCCATCCAGTAGTTCAATCTGTATTAAGAAAGATCTAAGGTAGACAAGCGTTGCGTTGAGGTGAGGATGGACACCGGAGAGACTTTCATTCATACAATTCAAGGATTGCCTTTGTTGCTACGCACTTACAGCGCACTGCTTTGACGACTTGTTATATAAGTCCAGTGAACATCAGCCAAAAAAAGAGACTCCTTCTCAAGACCGTGCACAAAATGTCTACAGGGGTTTTCTCCGTCCGATAGAGCTGGAAACGGAGGATGGGTGAGAGGCGGACGGAGAGAGAGTTAGGAAGGACTGCGAGCGGAAAAGAGAGAGAGAGGGTGAGAGTGAAAGAAATTGGGAGAGAAAGGGTGAAGTCAATCCTAATCCCATTAATGCACACCAGCGCTGTCCTTCCCGCAGGCTTATGCACATAAACACACACCACACACACACACATACATGGTTCAAAGGACTGGTCAGATATGTTTCTGTGTGTTACGCAGCTCACCATAATGCTTTTAGGACGTCCATTTAATGATTTGAGCACTCTAACAGTAAATGTATGGCGCTCAGAACGCCGTCAGTGTAACTAGGACAGGGTCAGGTTTTGGAGCCAGTATTTTCAACCAGATCTGACTCACGGCCTCGAAAAGCCCTCTGGATGCGTGTGTACTCGGCTGTCATGTTGGCTTGCAGCTGGAGGAAACGTCTGAGCGGACGCATCTGCTGCAGCTGCCGACGTTTATCTAGACCTACAAACAATATCTGTAAAAATGTGTGTGTGCAGATGCATATGTTGCATATGATATGTATTAGCTATATGTGTGCTTTCTCGCTCAAGCAAATAGTCAGCAATAAGGCTTTGTGGAATACTTCTCCATCCTCATGAGAAATGTGACTAATGTTTAATTTAGATCCAGTCAATTGGACATTCATCATTTGTGATGTAAACTAACGCTGTGTGTTTGTGGATGAGTGTGCCCACACAGGCAAATATCAACAAAGACAGCGAACGGAGCCAACGGAGCCACAATTGAAAGCAGTAATTCAGGACGGGTCTACGGGGAGACAAAGCTGTGAGCAGCACGGCTAATAGAGACAGAGACGGATAGAAGGCGAGGATTTATACAGAGGATCTGCGCATTAATGTGTGTGAGGTGTGTGTGTGTGTGCGTTCCTCTCTCAGGCAAACACACAGACGAAATATGTGTGTCTGCCACTGATGGGAAGGAACCGAGTGGCGGCTGTGGCTCAGAGGTAGAGAGGGCTGTCCTCTAATTGGAAGGTTGGCGGTTTGATCTTCAACCCCCGTCGGTGTATGAACGTGTGTGAATGATTAGATTAGTTGTGCAGCCTGGTACTTTGCATGGCAGCCTCTGTCATTAGAGTGTGTGTGTGTGTGTGAAAGGTTGAATGTGACATGTAGCGTGAAGCAGGTAAGTAGTCACAGGCCAAAAAAAGCGCTTTATAAGGGAAGTCCATTTAATATTTGATAAGTACCTACCTTAGATATTGCTATTGTTTACTTATACTTACATTTATGGGGCAATATTGCCCCCTGTGTCCCAATACAAGAAAGACTGTAAAGACCAGCTCCAGTCATGTTTTAGCGATGGTTATGCGCTACTTTACAGCTAATGATTTTAATTTTCAATAATGAGCATATAAAGGTGCTTTCCGACAGCAGGAACTTTCCCCAGGAACTAGGAACCTTTTGAGGAACTGCGTTTCGGCAGCAGGAACCAGGGTCTAAATTTAGTTCCAGGGTTATTGACTTACCCCCTGACATCAGGGGGTAGTACTTTCCAAAGGTCCGATAACTTTCAGGGCAGGGCCTGCAGTGCTGATCGTTTCTGATTGGTCGAGCACTCGCAGCGTTTTTTGCTCAGTGAATCCATTTGCAGGACTTGAATCTCCTCCATGCTAACAGGCTAACTGTAGTGTCGCACAAATGATGATACCTTCTTCCTATTCGAGTGTTAATGGCGGTTGGCAAACCAGCTTACAGGTGCATTACCGCCACCTACTGCACTGGCGATGTAGTGCAGTTACTCTTACTGTGTCTTCATACGTCATCGGCCTGATATCTTCCCGGGACTTTCACCGCTGTGGAAACGCAAACAACAATGGGCCACAGGAACCATTTAGTACCTGGTACTTTTGGTCGAAAAGCACCTTAAGATAAAATAGATTTTTATTCAGCACATAAGACTACCAGCAGTGTATCAAATTACTGTAGTTAGCTCCGGTTCAGCCAGAAACTACATTGAAATGCTGTTTAAATGCATTATTGATTATAATCCAATAGTGTCGAATAGTAAAGTGATTTATTGACAATTTCAGTGCATTTTACGGGTAATCCTTTTTGAGTGTGTTGCATTGTTAAAGCGTATTTGTAAATTGTATACAGCTAAGTTTGCCTGCTGTAAGTTTAAGTTCCGAATATTCCTTTCACCACCTGTGTTTGCTCCACTTCTATCAATACTATCATTCTGTCATTAGTTTTACATTGTTGGTCAGCAGCTGTCTGCCCTTTGTGTATACACGGCAGTCACACCTGGAAAAGCCAGCTAAATCAAGCAGCATATAGATTATGAAAATCTTTTTCCGCTGTTAGAAACATTATGTATCCATCTGTCGAACAGAATGACCTCAGTTACCTGAATGAAAAGACTGCAGACATTAATGCCTGTAAAGACATTTCTCTGAAAGTGTTCATTTTGCACATTTTGAATGTGAGATTTGAAGTGCAGTCCTGCAGTTCTGATCAGCCACTGTCAGCGAATGGTGGACATTTAGAAGAGATAAATGTGTCCGCGGGGGGTTAAAGACAAAAATTCTCTCTGTTGCTAAAAGCAGGAGTGTTTGGCAAGAGAGAAAGAGGCATAAAGAGCAAAGTGGTTGAAAGCAGCAGAGAGATAAATGATGCTGGTAAGGGACGGTGAAAGACAGAGAATGAGCTGTAATCTGATGAAAGCCTCTTTACTCCCCTGTCACCTCACCTTCAAGCCACAAGCAATGACCAGGGCTTACAGGGGGATCAATGCTGCGGCCACCAGCATACAGCCACACACACACACACACGCACACTTAAACTCCAATACACTCTTTAGATCACTTTAATAGCTCTGATGCTGCCAAAACATGCAACACCTGAAAACACACCTGAGGTCACAACACGACTAAACATTTCTTATTCATATCCACACTCTGCGACTTTGCTAAAAAGTCTCTGTACATACTCTTCCCTCTTGGCGTTTTTGTATGCGTCTCTGTGTGCGGGTGTGGGCGGGTGTATGTGTGAGGGGTCTATAGGTCACTCAGACATCTCAATAAACTCGGCGCTCAAAAGGAGAGAGGGAGAGTGTGAGGAGAAAGTTAAGAGCGCCCATACTAATCAGCCTCCTGCATTGAAACCTAATGACCCGGGCAAGCAAATGACCCCGGGAGAGGCTGATTCATTGTGAGTGTCCTCGAGTAGGACACAAAAAAAGGCCAATGAAATAGATGTAGGAAGGAAGTAGAGGGCAGAGAGAGCTTATGTGGATGCAGATAAGGACATACTGATTTAAAGTGGTAATCTCGAAGATTTTCATTTAAATAAATGTCTGTAAGTCACTATCTATCACCCAATGAGGTAACACAATGGTGATTGAGCCTATGGCCCACTGATGAAAGCCTTTGCATTTGCAGTATTGCAGACTGGGTGTCAGTGGCGACTTTCACGGAAAAAACGGTTCGTTTATCCATGCCCGGGTCCACGTGAAAAGGTGGTCTCGAGTGCGGTTCATGTGTACTCGGGTACAGTACGCATCAGATATGAGGTACTGTAGCTACTGTACCAAACCACAGAAGTGGACTGCTTTTTATAACGTCTCCTCCAAAATCTGCGTATGCGATTCGCACGCTTTTATCACCATAGGCGCCACCAAAGAGAACCAAACTGAGATCTTCAAAATTAACTTTAAGACTGAAAACTGTGAGATGATCAGATATGATTTTCTGCTTCGCCACTCCAATTCCGTTACCTGAATGTGCAAACTGGCCGACAGCGGGTACTGCTCAGATTCTAGTGTGATAGCTATAAACTACTAACCCTTTATGGGTGTAATATCATTGTTGTTATGTCTGATTCAGTAAAAAAAAAACACACCTCATGAACAATGAACACAGGAGGAATCCTAACCTAGAGACAAGCTGAGCGACTGATACAAGCTAAGCTAGCGTTAGCCGTTAGCAACTCAGCTCCCACCTCTCTGGACGTTCTGTGTCCATTGAAACCTCAGAGAAACAAGGATTTTTGAGGTACTATGCTAATTTCAAGCTTCACATTTCACTCTGTGGTACCTGTGGAGTAGTTCAGCATAATTTACATTATTCTCACACTGGCGCTCTGTGCAGGCCTTCGTACAGCCTCTGCCTGAAATGACTCAGTCAGCTCCCTTTAAGAAACCCTGCCCCTACTAGCCCACCTTCTTCTGATTGGCCAGCTCTCAGAAGAAAAAAACTGTGTGGAACCTGGCGTTCACAGCAGCCTGCAGACTGAGCTGAGAAGCCTGGGGATTACTCCAACATACTTTTATGTACAGATCTGAAACTTCACCCCCGTTTAGTTTGGACATCCAACATTGTAAAATTATATATATGTCTTAAAATGTGAAACAGCAAAATACCCCCTCTTTAAGCTTCATTCTCTGTTGTTGTTTATCATCACATAAACATTAACTGAAATAGGTCACCTTTAGGAATATAAATGATGTTTTTAGCAGTCACATTTTGTCTGTGGGGATTGGTGTTTATTTTCTAACTAGGAACTTCACAGAGTAAGATCTGATAAGGAAAGGAAATGGGCTGAAAGGAAATTGAGTTGGAAACAGAGTAGCAAAGCAAGAGAGTCAAGAGCAATCTGATCGTCTCAAGCTTGTAAAACAAAATTATAGTAAGAGGCAAAGTGATGAATGATTCAAGACTCGACTGGGTTTAAAATGGGTCAACATCCAATATCTGTGCAAATAACGCTAACGTGTTCAGTCTCACTTTACCTGCAGTGTTTGCTGCACAAGCAGCTCTCATACAGTAGATACAGTAGCTTCTGCTAAGCTGTCAATTAATCAAAGATGCAACAGTGGAGGCTTTTCCCACACAGTGAAACAAGCCTTTATGTGCCTTTCCTGTTACCATGCCAACTGACCAGGGAGCCTGTGACTGTGTATACACAGAAATAGGCAGATCATTGTATTTGTCAATGAATGAATTCATCATTTAGTCTATTAAGTTTCAGATAATAGTGCCTGTGCTTAAGCTCCCGATGCCTCTGCGCTTTAGTTTGGTGGGTTTTTATTCTAACAAGCAATTTAAAGCAAATGGAAACATTGTGATTTTCCTGCTCTATGATTAGTTCTTGTTTTTAAGCTGATTATTGGTTACCAACAGCACACATGTAGGTAACTATTCTAGGAAGTAGCAGTGATACACGTGCATACATTACTGCACCATTGTCATACCTATAATCACAACCTGGAGCATCGTCCTGTGTAACAAAGGTCTCCAATATGCATATACTATTCTTTTCTCAACACTGCCCTTAGAGCTATAGTATATTGTCACATCACTACCAAGCTCCTTATTTAAATCTAACACATTATTCTTGAATCATAACGGTACAACTGAGATAATTCTATGTTACCTCTCACTGCTCGGTGGAGTAACTATAATTAAAGTGAATTAATCCCTCAGTGTCTTTATTCTCCAGACTGCATGAGCACAGATGCTCGGTAGGACTGTTTGGCTTTATGTCTTTGTTGTCAGATCGATCTTGAATCCTAAGCAGATTCTAACTCTCTAAGTCTCCGACAACGCCCTCCTCTCACAAACACACGCACGCACAGTAGTAGTCTCCCCAGTGACAGATGGGCTCGATGGAAACACAGTCATCCTGTTAGTAACCATGACATCAGCAACACTGTTGTTCAGTCGCATGAACGTGAGTCTTCCCTAAACTGGAAACAGAACAGAGGAGGGACGGTGCTGACAGACAGCGACTATGACATGACCACCACTGACTCTGCTCAGAATCAAAAGCCTACATTGTATTTGGATAAGAGTCTGCGACAAAGGCGCGGAAAAATGAGCCCAATCGTAAGACATGATAAACCATCAGCAGGGAAGTCACGTGTATATCTATATGAGTCAGACAAGACTGATACACGGGGAGTCATCCAAGTCTATGGATTATACATCAGCTACATAGACACACTGTGTCTTTCACTGGCTGTCTGCTTCCCTTTCTCATGAGAATTTTTAGTTTTATTACTCTGCATTAAAAAGTTTGTGTTGTTACTACACTGCTCAAAAAAATGAAGGGAACACTTAATCGTCACATTATAACACCAAGTCAGTTAAACTTCAGGGATATCAATCTGTCCATTGCACAAGTGATTGTGAATCATTTTCACCTGCTATGGTGCAAATTAACAAGTGCAATGGAGAGGCAAAAGCAAGACAACCCCCAAAAAGGGAATGGTTCTGCATGTGGTGGCCACAGACAGTTGCTCTCTCCTGATACTTCCTGACTAATTGTCAGAGAACACCAGAATTGGCAGGTTCGCCATTAGCGCCCCGTTCTCTTCACATATGAGAGCAGGTTCACACTGAGCACATGTGACGGACGTGAAAGAGTCTGGAGATGTCGTGGTGAACGTTATGCTGCCTGTGACATCATCCAGCATGACCGGTTTGGAGGTGGGTCAGTGATGGTCTGGGTTCCTCCTGGTGCGGGACAATGCCCGGCCTCATGTGGCCAGAGTGTGTAGGCAGTTCCCGGGTGACGAAAGGCATTGATGACATTGACTGGACTTCTCGTTCCCCTGACCTAAATCCAATTGAGAACATATGGGACATTATGTATCGGTGCATCAGACACCACCAAGTACCGCTACAGACTGTCCAGGAGCTCACTGATGCCCTGATCCAGGTCTGGGAGGCAATCCCCCAGGACACCATCCGCCGACTCATCAGGAGCATGCCCAGACGTTGTCGGGAGTGCATACGGGCACGCGGGGTCCATACACACGACTGAGTCACATCAGCAGTGTATTTTGCAGATACAGTATATATATTTAATTTATGTAGACTACCTTGCAAATACCAGGGTTCTCCAAGGTTACACTCACTGGTCTTTTTGGCTAAATGCTAAGGTCAGCATGCTAACATATATGCTAGCGTCATGATGTTTAGCAGGTATTATTCGTACCTTGTTTCCTATTTAATTCAACATGTTATCATACTAACATTTGCTTATCTGACCACGAGACACGAGTAGAATCTAGGCTGATGGGACGGTAGCTCAGTCCATCGGGACTTGGCTTGGGAACCGGAGAGTGGCCGGTTCAAGTCCCAGTATGGATCAAGCGTGGAAATTGAGACAGGTAGCTGGAGAGGTGGCGTGTCATTTCCTGAGCACTGTTGAAGTGTCCTTGAGCACGGCAGCAGATCCCCAACTGCTGATGTGCAGCCCACTCACTCTGATATCTCTCCCATTAATGCATACCCATAGAGTCCTGTTTGTGCGTGTGTGTATTTTGGGCCTATGTTTGTAATAATAACAGAGTGAAAACATTGAATTTCTCCTCGGGGATTAATAAAGTTTGTCTTCTACTATACATGCAGGTATTAGCTTGCCAACCAAAAGCATTAAAAGTTTGAACAGTTTTTGTGATGTAAGAAAAGTGAAACCCATGGTGGCGTTAAATAAAAATTCTAAAGTCTTTGGGATTGTTTCTCTGGGACCATGAAGAGATTAAAGTTGCGGTTAAAGCAGACTTTTTTTCTAATCTACATAGACTAAACCACAACATGTAATATTGAGATACACAGGAGAAAAGCTTGCGGTGTTTACCCTCCAGCGATCCCGTCTGTGGTATCTTGCTGACCTCACCAGGGGACCAGGCTTGATATCTCGGTAATGGCTTTAGTGGTATTAGAAAGGTTTACCTCTCAAACACTTCACCTCAGACTAACCAAGCTAATTCTCTATCCCACTTTAGCCTACTGACCTATAACCCAACTGAACTCTTTTAATAGTTGTGTTGCAGTGGATCCGCGCACAAGAATTTTAACTTATTATTTACAGCCGTGATCTAATATTCTGTCTGATCTGATGAGCTGAGTACACTTAGGTGCATTTAAAAATCAATAACAGCACTTTATACCGGAGTAAAGAGAGACGGTCGTCTAGCCCGAAAGTCTGTATGAATATGCATTTTTGTTTGTGGCGCTCAAAACATTGCCCTATTTCTGTCCACAGAACACACAGTCGAGAGTTGTCTGGTGATTATATCTTAAGTAGAAAGTAGTTCCAGTGAAGCAGTACACAGCGAGGCCTGTTTATTATCCAGAGTAGTGACACCAGTGTTTCTGTGAAGGCACACAGCTGTTGAGAATTCAATTTAAAGTCTTTGTGTTGGAGCGGCGGCAGAAATCTCCGAGACAAATATCTGACACCCCGATCAAATGAAACCAAAGCCGTCGGCGTGATGGATTTTACTAGAACTTTTCTTCTTGTAGTGGAGCTTTGCATGAATCAAAGTCAGCTTTTTCACTTCCACAAAACAACAAGTAAGAGCAGCCCACAAAATACCTACTGCTGTATTGATTTTTGTAACGTTGAAAGAAATAATGGGAGGAAGACTTTCAGAGACTCTTTCTGCTCAATGCAGTGTACACTCCTAGCAGCAGTAGCTCCTTTGAGTGAACTATACCTTCGCCTCCGGAGCTTGCAATCCCTTTTGTTTCCTTGGCGCAGGAACTAGAGTCGACCTGAAGTTTGGTTTGACTCCGGTTGAAAAGACAGGAAGTTGACCTCAAACGGTGAGGATGAAAAAATACTTTCTTCTGATTTTTCTGTCAGGTCCGACTCTTTTTCACTTTGATTTCCCTGCTAACTCTTTAAAAAGAAGTGCAGACACTTCCTCATTATGTTAAAACGCATGTATTTGTGTTGAGTCTTCCTATTTATTCCGTTCAGTCAGAGCCCTCTCTCGCTCTTTGCCAAACCCTTCCAATCCCCCACCCCGGAGAGCAGAGTGTCCTCGTTCTGACGATGCTCTGTCGCCACCGCTCAGCGTGGGGCCTCTGAAATATTTATGTCGACACACATAAACGCACACACCTAGAGAAACACTGGCACAAACCTTTCATATTTTGCCTCTCGGTTTGCACGTATCAATAGAAGATTAGAAAATATAATTTACCTCGCAGCAGGTTTGGGGAGAAAAAGATTTGCACATGTGCTTTCACAGAGAGACTCCTCTTCACATCCGTCTGAATTTACGCAGAATACAGTTTGATAGTCCTATTTTTTAATCTGCATTTGAAATCAAAATGTTCCTGCAGAGCACCGAATTATGTATTTCTACAGTCATTCAGGGAGAGTAGCATGTTTCATATCAGCTATTTGTATCATTTTTAAGGGCTCTTTCCTCGACAATAGGTCAGATCAAAGATCATATCTCTGTAGGAGGCAGCACACTCATAAAAGTGAAGGTGAAGTTACACTGCATGGCGGCAAACACAGCTTTGAGGCCAGAGATACACGCAGGCGAACAGCAGAACAAATCATGAAAGCCTTATTATAGTGCCGGCAGAGTTGCGATTTGATCTGTGACCTCAGACTGTCGACTCATCTGGTGGAGAGAGGAACCGGAGCTAACCTCCAACAGAGAGCGCATCAGCACGCAGAAAGGTTATTACACTGCCAGTGGGCTTGATATGTAACCGAACATTATTTGCCCGTCGGGCTGACAGAGGCATGTAAGCAAGGATGCGGCTGTGATTTGTGTCAGAGATGCCGCGCTGCGATTCAGTGCTCCTCGTTTGTCAGCGGGGAGGAGGAACGAGCCTGTGATACAGCATTTAGATGTTGGTTCAGTTACAGACTTAACCCGACTGCGTAGCTTCAAATGAAATCTGTGAGGGTGTGCGTTGATGTGGAAACACTTTGACCTGCGCTGAAACAATCATGATCTCCTTGTAGCTCAAGTTAAAGAGAGAAAACATGCAAAGAGACAGGAGTCAAGTGCAAACTTTGATGCGCTCTGTACGAACATGCAGGTGCAGTTTCTACGTGAACATGGCGCCACAGAGAAGATAATAGTGTTTTGCGCCTCAACAGAAGCCTTCAGGTGTTTGTGTCACGCAGAGAAGCCAACAGTAACGGAGCTGTTCTCCTGTGTTGATATTGATTCGCAGTGTGACGTCTTCCCCCGCATGTTTCTGAGGCAGTCTTTAGCACTGCTCACTACATACCACATATAAACAAATTCTTTAACAACTGTTTTGGCACAAATCCGCTCAGTACGCTCATTTCAGTGGATGCCCTGATTTGTTGGTGAATTCTAAGGAGGCACTAGCTGAATGGGGTCAGAGGTCACGACCATCTGCTGCCAGGGGCCTCAAAGAAACCATCAAGGATTGGCTCTTAACGTCCACATTCCCATGGAGACGAGCGCCCCTTCCCATTTGCAGGGTCCGTGTACCGCCGCTGGTTGTTATAGCAACAGACAGGACGTGACTTTGTTGCATAATACACTATTTTTCCTCTCTTCCTTCTGATCTTATTGGTTTGCTATTTTCTAATCATGTCATCTCTCGGTGGAGGCAGCAGTTTAACAGAGGTAGCGTCAGGTCGCCGCAGAACGGGATTTGGCAAAACATTCAAACTGAGTCCTGAGGTGTAAACTGAGGATCATTGTGAGAGTTGATTTGATGAAGCTGTCGTGGACATAAACATTGGTGCAGTGCGAGGGCAGAGGAGGACATGGTGCACATGCATCAGCATCAATGAAACATTTCTGTTCTGTTACAATGCAGGGTTTGTTTTCCCCCAAGAAATGAATCCTCAAAGTGGCTATAATAACACATTTCTGATATCAGATTTGTGGTTTATTAAAAAGATTTGTTTCCCTTTGTTCTCAAGGGGATATGTTTTTAAGTCCCACTCGTATCCAACTAATTGTGCAACACAAACCTTCATGTCTTTTTGTTACTTTTGCGATTTCAATGATTGAAATTGTCGCTCCTAGCTCGCTTGTTTGGAAGCATTGTGTAACTTAGAAACCCTTTCATCAACATGTGAGTTTGAGTAACAATTAGATGCAGTTTGGTTTTCATCAGTACAAAAGAAAAATAGAACAAAAGGCTTACTTGCAAGAGTCCAAGGTAACAAAATTCAACAAAAAAGGTCCGACCAATAATCCAAACACGCAGGAGACTCGAGGACGGTTACACAGAAGGCGACAACGAACGAGCAGAGAAACAGGGGAAGACAAATACACTGAGGGGAACCAGGGACAGGTGAGACTAATCAAACACAGGTGAAAACAATTCACAATCACAAAGGCGGGAAATGAAACAAAGGAAGGAAGGAGGACATACACGGGGCAAGAACTACAAAATAAAACAGGAAACTCTAAAAACCAAACTCCGGACTGTGACAGTAGGACGAACACGAAACCAAACACGAACAATTCATGACCATTGTAGTAAAAATCATCTTTTCAGTAGTTATTCACCCACAGCTGTTAAGACTTTACTTCCTCGCCTAATGCAACATCAGCCTCTCTTTATCTGTTTGTTTGGTAAATCACTGCGGATTGAAGTTAAAAATACCTTGAGGAGCAGTAAAATCCCTCATCACTTTTGATGCTTTGATTGACAAAAACAAAACGAGACCAGAGACCAAACCATTTTAACACATTCTCACTTTGTCATTCTTCTTTTTGGCAGAGCGGTAAAGTCCCTCGTCATGCAGTCTCGGTTGGATCTTCCTCCTGAGTCGGAGGCCCGAGGTGTTACTAAGCTGCAGCCTTCACAATCATGTCACGCTGTAGTTTGTCTTTTCCAAGACACACAAATAACAACTGGAAATCTTCCACTTGCTTTGCAGATTCTGGGATTTTTTTCCCCTATTTTTGTTTGAACAACTGCACTGAACAGAATGAAAATAACATCTGGCACATGAATCCAATGAGTTTCTATCACATGATGTATTTCAATATCTATCCAGGAGCAGATTACGCGCTTCTTAACATTTCCTTTAAAATTAGGGCATCGTACAAAGGTATGCTCTTTATTTCTGGCTCTGAGTGTCAAATATATTCAGCACATTTTATCTGCGGCAACTTAAAATGTGAATCACCAGCCTGCAGGGCAGCGGGATGCTGTGATGTGTAGGTGGATTGCTCAATGAAGCAGACAGCTGAGTTTCTCCTGTCGATACAGGTTCATTTGAAGTTTCCTGCTGTAGGAGTGCTGCTCTTTACTTAGGTCTGAGGATTTGACTTCAGACATTAATATAGCATCAAGTATTTCCTGTGTAATAGTAATGATTGTTTTTGACATGGCTGTATGGTACGAGTTATTTAGCTAACGTGGTAGCCACTGAGGGAAGCAAACACAGTTGAATCAATGCTAATCATTTTCCATTTAGCTCTGACTCATGTGCTCCAAACTTCCCCCACAGGCAGCATCGTTTACATCGTATCATCGTACAGCCTATACTTCATGTTAATCTAGGTGAAAGCTTTTAATTCTGTATCGGTAGCAACAGGGAAGCCCAGAGGCGCACTCAGGCCGGTGCTGCTGACATATAGAAACTCATCTGATGAGAGATCGTGTGGTGAGGGCTTCACAGTAATTAACCACCGCGGCTGACATTTAGATGTCTCAATGATACCTGGGACTTTGATGCAATTAATTATAGAGACACTGGTTATTATACACTGGCACGATCATAGCTCACTGAATGTTAATTGGTAATTCTGCCCTTAAACTCAACACTTTCTCATTTCACTTTGCTCATCCCTTTCCACGCTGCCCTCCTTGTAATTTGACTTGTTATTGCAAATGACTGCTTCTGGACTTTAACTATGTAGAACTGGTGATGTTCTCGTCTGCTCCAATAAGAGTGCAAAGAAGTTTTTGCGGTGCTGATGGCGTTCTTGTTTCGACCAATAAGGCGTAGTGAAATCTGCCCATTAGCAAGTTGCTCCTATTTGGCTAGCCTCAATAGGATGCTACCTGCATTATAATTTGACCTAGCTTCATTCTGACCAATGTTTAACTTGTATTTTTACATCTCCTTTTAAAATCTAGTCTAGAATATATAAACATTTTTTATTTCTTCCTGAACGCATCTTCAAAGCACATTATACTGGAGCCACACGATACTTTTACCACTGTTCGTTCAGAGACACCCGCATGAACATAAAATAAAATAAATACAAATAGACTTGTGGGCTGCAGTAACGTTACTTATATGGTATGTCATCCACCATTTCTAGTGGTGTTCAAATGTATGTTCAATCAGCGTGACCAGCCCCGTGTCAGTGACTTGAAAACGAAAGCTCACCGTCTCCTACTTCCTGTCGACACACAAAACTTCAAGGCATCTGTGCGCTGCAGGTGTAGCTGCTAAAAGTAAACACTCCGTGGCAAGTCTGCTCCGTAACCCGCCCGCATGTAGCCACAGCGTTAACAAGCACCTGTATGAGGTGCCGCTGATAACGATCGGTCATCCCGCCGACATTATCTGTGCTGGCAACATCGTTGTGCGTACCTTTACAAGCAGACGAAACACAGGCTCAGTGGCAGTTCCTCTCATAAAGGGCAGCACTGATGTGATATCAGACGCACGTTTGTTATAGTTTGGTGATGGAAAACGAGAAAATGGCGAGTACTTCTTTTGCACCAAGCACCAATAAAGTAGCAGCTTGACGTGTTGCAGTTAATTTGCCTCACAGTCGCTCGTCCTGTGATGTGACTGTTGCACGTGTGCACAATGCGATTACGATGGTTAAAAGATTTATGCGGCTCAACATGTCATCCTAAAAATGATTTCGAGTTTGGCTGTGCGTGACTGAAGAGGTTTTATATTGATAAATTCACCAGGGCTGCACATGTGCATCCAGGTTTGTATGTGTGTGTGTGTGTGTGTGTGTGAGAGCCACACTGCATCAGCATCTAAATCAATACCTCCCCTGTGCAATCATCCAGGTGAGTATTTGTGTACAGTGTGTGTGTGTGTGTGTGTGTGTGTGTGTGTGTGTGTGTGTAAAAGGGTAAACTCAAAAGAGAGTGCGGGTGTGTGAGTTTGTCGTATGTACTCTGACATGACAAGTGCAGTGACCTGAAGTAAAAAACAGACAAAAGTAATGGATCCAGAGTCACAGAACTTAAAAATTAATACTCAACCTACAACCCACAGAGACTGTAAAAGAGCAGAATGGATTAAGTGCATTCTCTTACTACAGTGGAAGATGCAAACATGCTTAGGATGTATAAAAACTATACTTAAATGTAAAATAAGTAGGATTTTCTTAGAAAAATAAAATATAGCCTTTTACAAATATAATGTAAATCATCACTTATGGGCCTCTATACATGCGTGTTGGTGAGTGTGTGTGCAGACCCTTGTGAGACCCTTCCGTCTGCAGCTATTCTGTTGTTTTGCTTTACACTGGATGTTTTCAGGAGGGGCGCTGTCTTGGTTCCCTGAGCCAATCACAGCGTATAGGTGAGTGTGGGAGTGGTTCAAATTAGCAACTGGGCCCCATTCAGACCGACAAACATGGCGAAAGAGCGATACAGAGCTGGCCTTCTTTTTGTTGGACAGGTAGGTAGGTTAGGACGGGTAGGACAAGCTAACTGGCAGTAAGCAAGCTAACCGACGCTTAGCATGCCAGCACAAAGGTAACCGTGATGCTGTCTGTGTTAGCTCGGCGGGGTGCCTACTGATTATACCTTTGAGGTTGAATGTAATTGACTTAAAGCTAGAGATGCAGCTGTGCAGATGTTGCAGCTGATGCACTTTTGAACAGAGGCAATAGAATTGCAAATTAATTGCAATTCAGACTACAATTTTTACATCTGTAAAGCCACTTTCAAGATGTTATGTCCTTTCCAAAGCTGTAGGGGTGACAAGAAAGAAAGTGTAAATGCAGGTTTGAGTAGAAAATATAACAGGTCCTGACAGACGACACTGGGAATCAGACATGGCTCATGGAAACTGTTGTACAAGGACAGATTTATAAAGACTAAGAAACGGTGTGTGTGTCAGCGCACATTCACACCTTTGCATGAGCGACTTAGCACGAGATGTCACGATGAAGACGGAGATCAACCCTGACGCCTGCATAAAAGATGTAGTGTAGCACTTGTTTCGTGAAATAATGATGATGTGGAGTAAAAGGCAGCCATTCATGCCACTTAAATTATGCCTCCTTTTACAGGTATGCACAGTTGAGTTAGTCTGTGTGCATCGTGGCTCCTAATTTGTGTCCTAACTGCTTGAATAAGCAGGAGCTGAGTGTGGGAATCATACACTGCAGCTGTATGGGCATTTGTGCAAGATTTATTTAACCTCTTAACGCTGTTTTTCATACTGAAACTGTATTTATGATGCTATAATGTTAGGACAGAGTGTGACACAGTGATTGACTGACTTTGCCCTCAGCCATCTTAACACAGAAGATGTGACTTTGATCACTTTTATTAGCTGATGGCACAGATGGGAGCAAAAGAGGTTTAAAGTAAAAGCCCCGAGCACTTTTTTTATGCGTCAGAAGTCCTCTAAGAAAAAGCAAAGGATTGGAATTTCCAAGCAGCAGGTCTGCAGCTGAGACTTCTCTCCTAATTGATCTCTTTGTGTCTCTGTGTGACCCAGAGGACTCGAGGAGATCAATGAAGACTAGAGTATCAATACTGGGCTGTGTAATATAACAGTACATCTCTGCATAACACTGTGTAGGTGAAATAAACTGTATAATAACTGACAAATAGTGTAATAGCAAAAGCTCGTGTTTAAGTCAGTGGCTTCATTTTTTACGCGAGGTTCTCACACAGAACTACTGCTGCAATTTAAGCAACATTTGACATTAATTTTAATGTTGCATTAAATAAACACAGTGTTTTGTTTTTCCTGAGGTCACAATGAACACATTGTTTTCATGTGAAACGAGCAGACTGCAGCACAGATTTTTTTTTTTGTTCCTTATGTATTGATGCGATGTGTTTCTGGTGCAGCTGCTCTTGTCTCATAACTTCTGCCCTTTGTTTTTCCCAAAATGAGAAATGTATTCTTTTGTTCTTCCAGCGCAAGGTTTCGCCTGCATATTGCACTCATAGATCTGTGTCTCAGGAGCTATTGTTCCTGACTTCCAATGATACGGAAAGCCAAAATAGGCTGTTTTCCTGCCCATGTTATTGTCTTCTGTTAGCTCGTGTTTTAGTTGTAGTTGTATCTTTATATTTACATACATCTGATTCCATCGAAAGCCTTTCTAGCTTACTTATTATTAAAATCTCAACTATCCTTTTTCTGTTTTTTTGACTGATAACACAATTTCTCTATTTGTATTGTTTGGTTTATCAAAAGTCTATCATGTGTTGCATTAGATGCCCCAGTATTTAAAGTGGCCGTATGTTTTGAATGGACATTCTCATATTTTGCATGGGTTTCACATTTTTGGGTGTTTATCGTTCACAGTGAAAAAATGAAAACGGCATAATTCTGTGTTTTTCCAAAATTACATTTTTATAAAGGTCGCCTCTGAAATGGGCCTTGCTTTCGCTGAAACTGGCCAATCGTCATTCACCGTCGTTCACCTCAGGCTGCCTTCTTGTGCTTGTTTGTAGTTCAGTTGTTGTCAAGACTTCAACTTACCATCCCAAAACCTCCTGGCGATTCTTGCTCGTACATATAAAGCTGAATAACCGATCATAGAGCAGCCATGTTTTCTACAACTTTGGAGTGACGGTGCAGGGGCTACACGGTCACTCCAAATACTGTCAGCCAATCGTGGCTAAGGTCTAACCTTTAAATTGTTGCCTCAGGAGGAAGGAGAGGCTCCGAAAAATTATTAAATTAAAATATGTATCCAATTATTAAAAGCGAACAAACTTTAGAATAATAGAAAATTGATTGCATAGCTAAAATATGTCCCCTTTAATGCATTTATTCCGAATTTGCAGCCCAAACAATAAAACACATAAAACTCTACTATTTCTATTCCTGATGAGTCTTTCATAATGGAAGTGAACTATGCATGGTCAACACTGCAGCAGTCTTTCAGCAGTGACTGTATAAGTGCTGACGTACTTGAGTGAGCAGCAGATCAGGACTGAGCACTGATGCTTTAGGGTTTTTTTTAATCCTTTGAAACAACCTGAACTTTATGTCTCAAATCAACAGTCTTCTGCTTGTGCCACGATTTCCCACAACATGCAAATTTATGTAAATGCTCCTGTTGATCTCGCCATGGCAACGCTAACGTATGTGCTGCAGATCCTCAGCTACCAGTCAAGTACTTCCAAAGTGTTGGCAACAATTTGTTGCAGCCTCTTAACTGTAAATCCAAGTGAATGATAGTAGCTGAATTGCAGTTTTTCTTTATGCGGCCTTTTCATCTGCAGCAGAACTTGTTAGAGTCGCTGTGCTGAGCGGAGATGTTTCTTTTTTTCAACATTGTAATGCGTGCTTACTGCTCAGTCAGCACTTACAGCTGAGGACTTAAAATGAGTAATCAATAATCACTCTCTCCTCTGTCTTTTCTTTCTTGCATTCATTCTCACTCCTGCCCTCTCTCTACCTCTCTCTTTCTTTCCATACTTCCCATTTGTAGGTAGGCACGTGTCAATGGGTGAGGCCCACTGATCCAGTCGTCTGTACACACCCCCTCCACCCCTGCCCTCCTGTGTTCTCCGAAACGCTGCCGCCCCTTCACGTCAGTCAACATGACTTCCACCAGCAAACTGCTGGGCCTGGCAGAGATGGGGCTGAAGTGCGACCAGGAGATCGAGAGGAGATATGAGATCGTGCCCTCTGTGGTCTGCTCCATGTGCTGCCTCTTTGGGATCATCTACTGCTTCTTTGGTAAGAGATGATGTAGCCAAAGCTTTGCTCATGACACCTGAGCTTGAACTCGCTAAAATGTAATGTATGTAAAATCTCTAATCTCTCAATTCTCTAATCTAAATGCTAAAAATAGCAAGCTTTTTTACTATTAGCATCTATGAGACTTTTAATTATAGTCCTGTTTTGAAAACCTACAGTTATCATTTAAAGGAACAGTTTGACAATATGAGAACATTAAAGTATGTAAGCTTGCCAAGAGTTCAATTTCAAAAGATCAATACACTTCTGGTGGATGCACTGTACATATGAACTACCACCAGCAGCTAGTTAACTTAGCCTAGCAAAAAGACAGGTCGCACTGGTAACAGATAGCCTGCTTCCATGCAAATTAAATGAAAGTTGCCCAGACAACACATCAAAATCTCACTAATTGATGCGTTAATTAGTCCATGTGAGGTTGCCAGGCAAACAGGGAAGACTCCAGAAAGTTACTGCACCCACAATGTGTTTTTGCCAAGTAAGACATTTTCTTTGATCAACTTCTGCTGCTCCTGTGCTTCTTTGCTAGCTTGTTTTTCACTTTGCTTTTGCACTTTAATAAAGAAGATCTAAGTTAGTGAGTTAGTGCAGTATGCACATGAACAGTAGGGGCAGTGTAGAGGCAGAGGGGATGTGACCATGTAAACACAGCAGCAGGGATAACAGTGGCAGAACGTTTTGAAGAAGAGCTGATAAACCAAGTCCGCAATTATCCACATCCGTACGATGTGTCATTGCCACTGCACAGCGACAAACATGCCTGTTAAAATATCTGGCACCAAGATAAGTCAATGTAGAAACCTGCTGAACTAAATGGAAACAAGTTCGAGACTGTTACCTCCGTGCATGGAGGGAAATGTTACAGAAATGGAGTGAGGACGGTGCAGATGATGTGTTGTGTGCACCGGTCAACATTCGCCTGAGCTGGCTATGGAATTTTGTCAGTCACCGTGCCACTGAGATCAATTGTCCACAAAATTCTGCTGTGATCTCAGGATTAACATAAAGGTAACCTCCTTGAGTGTTGCCATGTCTGTAGTTTACATCATGCACATATGGCATTCTCTCCTTATCTTACTCTTAACACTGATAAACTCTTAACTATTAAAAAAGCAAATTAGCGTAATTTTAAAGTATTCCCATATGATTTATCTTGTTAGAACAAAGCCAATATGTACATATATCTTCAATCAAAATTGTTATACTTAAGTTTTATACATTGTATGCTTTTATTTTCAGTAAAATAAAAGCTATTCATTTTATATTTGTGAATCTAAACTAGTCTGTTACAAAAGCGAAAAACTGGAGATGCTGGACATCAGTTCTAATAATCTAAAGGAAGAAAAGGGACGTCTGCCAGGAGCATAAATGACGGACCTGATGGAAACACTGAAGGGGGCATAAAGCTGAGATATATTTCCCATATGTGTTTGTGCCAGGAAATAATTGGAAGTGCTGAAACATGTAGCCAAAGAGCCCTGAAATCTCCACTGTTTATCATTTTTCTGTCATTTCTAGTTCATTCTGCTCTGCTGCTGTATGATACTATTGATTTAGCCGTGGTGGACTAAGAGGTTACCTTGTTTCTGGCAATTTGAATCAATATTGAAATCTCATTCCAGCCCAAGCTGCTGTTGCATTGCTGTAACATGCAGCTTTCACTTGTTTTCGAACACTGTGTTTAACTCGTGTTTTGCACTTTCAGACTCAGATGTTTTCTTAGAATTACTTCCTATCAAATCCTTAAATCTCCATAACCCTTACACCCTATCCCCAACAGCTGTCAGACGTATTAAACAGACTGCCCGCTGACTCTTAAAGAAAAACATGTTAGCTTCGGCTGCTTATTAAAACACATGTTCCAGTTTCTCCCTGCTTAATTTTGCAGCAGCAACAAGAAAAAAGAAGCGCAGAGTTTAATCTACTGGACCCCCCGTTGTCTTTATTTTGATCCCTCTGAGCCGACACACACTGTATGGGTCCATTCATATGTTCAGACACAAAGTCCTGACTTGAGGCTTAATTTTGTGCCTGTGAGTGACTGCATGTGATTGCATCAGAAGTATTAAGGGCTCATTCTAATGAGTTTGGCTGTAAAGCCATTACATGAATGTGTAAAAATAAATAATTAGAGCGGGAGAAATGGTTACAGGCATTTTACACGAGTTTTAATTGCAAAAAAAATATTATTAAAAATTCTATTTCTACTAAAATAGAGAATAACAAATCCCTCTAAAAAATATCAAATAATGACATTGCATTCAGAATTTTTAGTGCAATATTGCTCAAAGGTACAATTGATTTCAGTGCATTGCCCTGGGGTGTCTTACAGGCATGTGTATTAATGGCCTTGCAGCTATTTACTAGTTAAAATGAGATTTTTATCTTGCTGTGGCCTTGGGACTGTGAGAACAAACAGCCACATAAGATCTTATACATGCATTTTTTAATGTCGTCTTTATAATTCATATAGAGACTTTAACGCTCTTCAGTGTTAAAGTTGTGATCTCAAAGATCTCAGTTCTCGTTCTCTTCGGCGGCACCTATGGCGATAAACGGTAATTGCGGAGTTACTAGGCTGTAACTCTTGATTTTCCTCGCTGACGGTCGCTTTCCTTTTTAGACTGTTTGCCTTCATCTGAGCGTCAAATTTGTTTCTTTTTCTTTGGATTTAATGTATTTTTGAAGTTCGATTATAGTAGACTACTGTTTACTCGCAACACTAGCAGAGACCGGAAAAGCAGCTGCTTAGCTCCACCTACGCCGCTTCCTACAGTGTCAGCCATGGCTGTGCAGTTCAGAGGATGAGACTGGCGGTGCTGCGCGCATACGGAGGAGACGTTATAAAAAGCAGTCCACTTCCGTGGTTTGGTACGGTTAGCTTTCACATCTGATGCGTACCGTACCCGAGTACACATGAACCGTACTTGAGACCACCTTTTCAAGTGGACCCCGGCACGGATAAACGAACCAGAGCGAGTACGGTACACAGTGTTCACACTAATCAAACGAACCTCTCTGTTAGACCAACCACTGCTGGGTGATGGAAAACACGTCACTAACTGGGCGCTGCTTATGAGTTTTTCCGCAAAAGTCGCCACAGACACCCAGCCCATAATAATAATATGTACTGCAAATGCAAAGGCTTTCATCAGTGGACAACAGGCTCAATCACCATTGTGTTACCTCATTCGGCGATAGATAGTGACTTAACAGACAATTATTTAAATGAAAATCTTTGAGATTATTACTTTAATTTACCTTACCCACTGCTAGTCAGTAATGTAGACTTAAAAACATCCCTTTAAAATCACATTCATTAGAACTCACACCGTGTATCTGCAGACCTGCACAGTTATGTTAATATCTAAAAACCAGCGATACAGACACAGAAAGAAAAAAGAAAAACAACAAGGTCATTATTCATGCTATAAAAACAGAGAATAATGTTGGGAAGAAAATATGTAGATTTCAGTCTTGGAAAGCTCTCTGTGCTGTTTTTGGATGAATATTGATGCATGTTGTAAGCAGATATGTTGCATACAAATCGGCCGACACAGATTCGCTGAAGCGTACAGGCGACATTAACATTCATTGTATATGTCCCGGTAAGGCATCAGCAGCGTCAGTATCTGCATTGCAAACAACAACTTTATTTTACAGTCAACTTACAAATTGTAGGGTGGATAAAAATGTAGGAACATTGCATTTGTCTCTCCTCTAGTGTGGAAGACAATGTTGTCTCCCCCTTTAAATCTTCCTCTACTGCATGATGATGCTAACAGAAGATTCATTGCATTTAGCGAGCCAAAGCTATCATGTAAATAAATGACTGTTTTCTGTAACTGTCCAATTAACGCGAGTGCTGAAAGAACAAACTTAAAATGTTTGTTTGGTACGCTTCCAAAAAAAGTGTCAAACAACAAGAGAGAATGGCACCATTATACTTCAAATAGTTCTCCACCATCTGCCGTCTATGTGTCTGTCTGTTTTACAGCAAACTCCGACAGCATTTCACCCTCAGAGCCAGATCTTGCTCTATAACCAAACCAGATCACTGCTCTGCAAATGAGACATATTGTTGACATTTCACAGAAACCCCACAGTCACATTTAAAGACATCAGGGAAAAAGCTGTTTCTTGTTGGTTTTTTCGGTTGTTGAATTGATTCCCCCGCGCTGATGGATGCCTCCTGCAATTGGATTCGGTTTAGTTGAAGGGTCTTGAGAAGAAAAGGTTAGCTGTCATCCGAGAAATGATGATGCAGTAGAAGTGATGAGGGATGTTATGGGGAGAAGATAGACAAGGCAAAAGCAGAGGGAGGGGAAGGGAGACATGAGCTGAATAAGCCAGACTGAACAGATGGGATGGAGGTTTTGATGGCTGGGGGGGGAATGTAAGGGAAGCAATGAGGAACAAAAGAGGGAGTAGGAGGAAGAGTGGAGCAGTAGAATAATGAGGAGATTTGGTCAGGGAAAAGTCGACCAAAAAGTATGACAGTTCTAAATGTATTCATCAACTTTATCATATGGAAGAAAAATCTGCGCGGCAAGACGGTTAATCAAACCAATGCCCAGGTGGCTGTTGATGCTTTGGAAGCCATCCAGTTAAAAACACAGCGCATGTCAACATCCGCCTTCATTCGAGGGGCCTGGTGGCTGAGAGATATCGAGGAAGAGGTGTAGTCTCGAGGGAGGGAGCATGGACGCTGGGCTGCATGAGGGGAAGAGTATTGTGTGGCCCGCCTCTGCAACGCTTGATTACACAAAGATAACTATCTGATGTCGGCTCCCCTCGAGACACAGTCCGGTCAGAGAGAAGGAAGAATAAAGAGCTAGAAAATAAAAGAAAACGCAAACATTAATAAACACAGACGCACGAGCCAATGAGATTTGAACTGCTGATAATGTGAGCTTCTAATACTTATGCGTCTTTTGTCCTGTTTTTATCGCAGTAATGCACAAAAAGTGGTGAGAGAGAAAGCAAAGGACAGGAGGGAGCATAGAAAGGGCGCAGAAAAAAAGTAGAAGGGGAGCAGCTGTTCTACTCAGCCGGCCTGTTGACTAATGAATGTGGATGACCTTTTGTAATACGATGATTATCATACTTTAAGCAGCTTATATAGAGGCGGTTTATCTGCTCTTCCCATCATCTTCCAGTAAGGAGAAGCCTCTCTGTGTGTGTGTGTGTGTGCATGCATAAAAAACTTTAAGATGTTCTAAGTAAACACACTCTTATTCAGATCCTCTGCAGACGTTTCCAGGAAGTAAGCATGATGGAGGGTGATAGACATCAGCCAATTATCTTCACAGCCTTGCAACCCTTTTCTTTTAAATAGCTTATAATAAGACGGTAAAGCATGGATGCTTTATTAAACTGAACATCAGATACAGGAATCCCAGCATGCATCAGCATTTGTATGCTTGTGACGGCCTCTCAGTGTTCTGTTTCCCCGTCTCTCCTCCAGGCTATCGATGCTTCAAGGCCGTGTTGTTCCTCACCGGCCTCATGTTCGGCTCCGTGGTCATCTTCATGCTGTGCTACAAGGAGAGGGTAATGGACACGCAGCTCAGCGTCGAGGCGTCAGTGGGCATCGGCCTGGGCATCGGGACCCTGTGCGGCCTCGTGACCATGTTGGTACGCAGTGTGGGACTGTTTATGGTGGGCCTGCTGCTGGGGCTGCTGGTCGGAGTGGCTTCACTGGTGGTAAGGAAACACAGTTGATTTATAGTCATTGCATAAATCCCCAAGGATACAAATATATTGAACATAAAGATTTCTTTCCCCCTCTCTCTCACAGGTTATGGAGGAGTTCTACCACCCGAGAACCGTGTGGGTTCCCCTGGGTATCCTCCTGGGCTCCGGGACGTTATTCGCCGTCCTCACTCTTCAGTGGCAGCGCTGCTTCGTCACCCTCTCCACCGCCACATTCGGCTCCGCCATCATCACCGTCACCGTGGATTACTTTATAGAGCTTTTTGCCTTGGTGCACTACGTCTACGAGAGACTCCGGGTAGGCTCGTCTGTGTGTTTACACAATTACATGGACTTTGGTATTCGGCTCTTTGCCTGCGTTGCAGCTTTTTCATGTGTTTGCATGAGAGAGAGAAATACTCTGATATGATATTATATATTTATAGAGCTGTCAACCACCATGATTTTCGACACTTCACCTCCCGGCACTGTCTATAAAACTTGCCTTGGGTGAGCCTGCAGGTGTTAAATGAGAGAAAGGAGTGGATCGATACTAGATTTGGGTGCATGTCCATGAACAGGGCGGTGCATTTGATGAGTGCAGGGATATTGAGTTAAAGGTGTGGAATAAGGAATATACTGTCATTAAGAGTATAATTTAATTCTTCGTTATGTATAGAAACACTGTCAATGTTTATGAATTCAATTTCCAACCAATTCACAGTCACCAGATGGAACTAATTCAGTGAATTAAATAGCTGGAAAGTCGAGGTTCATCATCACATTAATGCAAAAAACTGAAAATCCAATATTGTCATTAAATAGTCCTGCAAATTGCTCAATAAAAAAAGGGTTCTGGAAAGCTAAATAAGTAGAAATACCCAGAGTTACCCCGATACCCTGCATCAAAATCTTCAACAAAATTTCTTCCCGCCTGTCTGGTCAATGTGAGTCATCTTGCACAAATGTAGGCATCACATTACATGAAGGTACATGAAGTACCTGACAGTTAGGAATGGAGACCAGACGGTCTGCAATCTGCGATCTCTTCAGCTCCTGATTTCTCTGCCGGGTTCTTCCCTCGGCTTGAAGGAAAGTAATCAGTCAGTCTGATGAGTGAAAACTTTCAGAACATCCTTGAAACTTTGATGGCCACCTTGATTTACTCCCATAAGTGACTGGTGTATATAGAAGGTTTGAAAAATGAAAGAAAACCCCCGACGTAAAGTGCTGGGCTATCACAAGCAATCAGAAGAGTAATGTGGGATAAATGTCATTTTTTATTTACTGCCTGAGGTAGCGTTTTTATGATGCAGGTGGAGAGAGCACATCTGCAGTCTTGACTCATTTGGGTGTTGACAAGACTAACCGTTCTGAATCCATTTCATACTTTTACACAGTTCAGAGCCTCTTCTTGCCCTGTATCAAACTCTTATTTCATAGTTTCTTCAAGGTCTCTCAGTCCATTTGACAGTCTAATTATCAACCATAATCACATTTGCAACATATCTATCAGACCATCTATATTAGGACAACACAATAAATGACTGGAAATGGAAACTAAAATGTGTAATCTTTTTCAGGTGGCGCCTAAGAGGCCGGTGTGCTGGTTTACGTGGGTCATCCTGGGGGTGTGGCCTGTCCTGGCTTTACTGGGAGTGCTGATCCAATGGAAAGTCACTGCAGAGGGATTTTCTCACACAGAGGGTGAGTGATGCCGCCTTACACATACAACCAGAATCTATGACCAGGTTTGAAAGCTAGCTTAGGAAAACTACTATTGTTGTGGTTGTAGAATCGTATTATAGAATCTTTTTTCCTGTATTTGTTGATTTCGCTTCGTGGCAGCAGAAGACAACAATTTTAAGGGGTTATTTCAGGGGTCATGCCTTGGTGTACAAAACAAACTATAAAAGCACAGCAGTGTTTCTACTGCCAGAAAAGCACAACATTTAAGAGATGTTTCCCTTACAACCAATTACACTACAGTTTCAAAACAATAACACTAACCTAAAACCAACTTCTTCTCTTTTGTTAAACTGTTGAATAAACATGGAAATTAATAAACTACTTTATTTGCAAATGTTGATAGCTTCTTTTGCAATTATAATTGGATATTATATAACAATAAGGCATTTTTCGCAATTTATTTCCTGTAAAAGAGGCAAAGGAGTGCGTCTGCATTGTAGGCAGGTTGAATAGAGAAGCTAATAGAGAAGCTAATGACAGAATGATAGCAGGTGAGGATGTCTCCTCGTGATCGGAAAACAGAAGACACATCTTGATCTCTCCCTTTGTGGATGATCTTGATGTAATCTTAATTAAAAAAAATATGAGTAAACAGTTAATTTCATTCACCTTAATTTAACTTCAATCAGTTTAAAGCTGAAATAAAGTCTGACGCACTTCTGCCCCGACTTTGTAACTTTTAAGCGTTGGATGTACCCAGAAACGTCTGATTTATGAGGTGTTGCTCACCTCGCCGTGTCTGCTCTAACGCTATGGTAATGTAAGTCACAGCCACAGGCTGCAGTCAAGGCCGGAGCAGACCTGTTATAAAAGGTTTACCACTGTGTTTGATCAAGTCAGAATCAGAAATGTGTTCAGGCAGGGAAAGGTAATCTACAAGGTCTGTTTTGCAGCTTCAATTTAGGGTTCAGATCAGTGATTGGTATTAACTGTGCCTAGTGGGCTTTGAAGTCATGTTAGAGTATTTACAACTAATGTCAGCCATGGCCATGTCAGCAGAGGAGTGCTGCGGCTCCACACAGGCTGTAGAAACCATGTATGTGCATATAGAAGTTTGTGCATCAAGCGTAGATCGAACTAAGTTAATGTATTTCATTGGATTAAATGATCTTGATATTTTGTGGCGAACAGAGAATGAAGAAGACACTTTCAGTATCAGTCTCACTAAGGCCACTACTACAACCTGATTCCATTTAATCAACACTGACTTATCCATCCTAATTATACTAAATGGACAGTTTAATGGCAGCTTTAGGAATCATAACCATTAGACCAGTGTGTGTGCGTGCATCTGCGTATGTGGGTCTGTGTGTGGGCGGGTCTGAATACACTAACATGAGTGTTGTCAGCAGAATGTGATATTGACACAGACAGCCTTTCTGAAAGCAACCACAACACAGATGGCAAGATAGCACACACACATGCACACAAATAGAGACAGAGTAAAACTGGAGCATAGTCTCTCACTCGCGACGTAACTACTGGGAAATTGTGATGCACGCACAAATCATCTGTTCGTACACACACACAAACTCCCACACACACGCTCTTACGTTTGATCTTTGCTGGCGTGTGACATGCGGAGTTATAGTGTCTTAGAAGAAGTCACACATGGCCTCAAATAATGGGATTAAACAGCCAGCTGCCATGGCTTCCAGTCAGAGGGTATGGGCAAAGAGATAGAGGAGGCTTTTTGGTGCTATTTTGAAGAATGTACAATTGCGTGTGTTGGAGGGGGAGAGACCTAGAAAGGGGATTGAGACATAACGGGGGAACGGGATGAATACTGCTTATAAGAGAGGGAAGTGAGTGTCCAAAATGTAGGGCCTCACTGTTATGTTAAAGAGCCTATGGCCCACTGATGAAAGCCTTTGCATTTGCAGTATATAGTATTATTATGGACACAAGCGGCGCCCAGTTAGTGACGTGTTTTCCATCACCCAGCAGTGGTTGGTCTGCCAGAGAGGATAGGCGGAGCTGCCTTTCCGGTCTTTGCAAGTGTTGTGAGTAAACACTAACCTACTATGGCTGAACAAACAAAGAAAAGATGGATGACTACAGATACAACTTCGAAAATAAGTGAAAATCCAAAGAAAAAGAAACAAATTTGACGCTCAGATGAAGGCAAACAGTCTAAAAAGGAAAGCGACCGTCAGCGAGGAAAATCAAGAGTTACAACTGTAACAAAGGGAGCCAACCGTAGACGTCTCATTATCTGGGAAGTGTGCTCCCGCATTTGCCGTTTGTCGCCATAAGGTGCCGCCAAATAGAACGAAACTGAGATCTTCAAGATTATAACTTTAAAGGAGAGTATCTAAAAAGCCTTTATTTCTTATCATTTTGCTTCATGTTTAGAAAAATGGTCCAACATTCATTGACCACACTCTGTTCTTTGTCACTGTTAAACAAACAACTAGGGACAATTGGATTTGACTGCATAAACAAGTAACTCTATCAATCATGAATCTGTGCAGCAGTGTCTCTAACTTCAGTTGTTACATCAGAATAAACACGCATAATATCCAATTTTTTCCAAAGTAATATAGCAAGAAAAACGCCTCCAATAGAAGAAAAATATATATAACGGAAGATTCAAAGTGACAATAGCCATTAATGTAAACATCTACTACATGTGTGTTGCGTGCACCGCATGTTTGTTGCCGGGAAGCCGGATAACTATGATTGCTATTGCACTTCCTGCTGCTTTGTGATAAGAGCCAGGTCAGTACGGGTCATTATTCCGTCGCTTAGAAACCCTTCGTTAACGCACCTACATACATTGAATCTTAAATGTGGTTTTAAACAACCATATTTCCTGCTGTCAGATTTTTTCCGACGTCTTTAACTGCTTAAAGCATTCTTTGTAGCAACAAGCATTGTACTGACAAAGAGCGGAGGATGGGAAAGGGAAAAAGGGGAAACGCGGGGAGCGAGGGAACTGGGGGAAGGGTGATTAACTGGGGCACGATAAGAAAGCGGGGCAGCGAGGAAAATCATCCGTCTGTCAGCTGATTGAATGGCGTGCCGGACACGGGCATGAATGAATTAGCTCGCACGTGTTTGGTAAAACTCACACATTTGTGCTACTATCTATGTGTGTACCCCCTCATTTTAATCCTAACCCTTTGGTAAACTTGAACCAAACTCTTAAGCAGTCTTTTAAAGAAGCGGGGACACACTGTCCTCACAAGGTCTAAAGCTCACAATAGTCCCCACAAAGATAGATAAACAAGCGTACGTATACACACACACACTGTAGCATGTAGCCAGAGAGGCCTGCGGTGGGGTGAGCTGAGGCAAAGAAAAGGGGGGTATCATTAAGCAGTTTCCCTGGCAGATGGTGCCTCGTTAGCTGTCCGCCCGCACAAAGAAACAACAATAGACCTCATAACACTTCCACACCCCCACCCACACACGGCAACTGTGACGCATGCAGCACATCTCGTCTTCGTAGGGTTCAGTGGGGTCCTTGTGCTTGTGGCAACGTTTTGACCTCACAATAATGAACATAAAACAGATTCTATAAATCACACCACAGAATTAAAACGTTTAAAAACAGCCATACCGAAAAAATCATGATGTGCGTAATCGAGGGTTTGGAATTTTTGGACATCCTTTGCTGGGGAGGGTGTGAAAATAACACGAACACACCCACCCACTCACAATATGTTAGGAGACTGAGCAGCCCAGTACATGTACCTGCAGTGACGAAATTATCAGTCTGCCATCTGAAGGAACGAAGGAAAAAGACATCAGGTTTTTTCTTCCTTCTTGTAGGCTGTACTTACAATTACTGCCCTTGGGATAACTCATCGCAAGCATCTGAATGCTAATTACAATACTCAAAAAAACTCAGGTTTTTTCTTGTTTTTCTTGTCAGTCTGAGTGATTTTCAGCGTTTGCTTCCCTGTAGACATAATCAGTAACTTTATTAGTCTACAAAAGCTTTATCTTCTATCTTTATTATCCTCCCCCTCCCTCTCGATTATAAACAGCTCCTTCTCTCTCTTTCTTCCTTTCCTCACATTATCACCTCTCTGGTCTCTCCCCTCCAGTGGTTTTGAGCCGACAGCAACGCAGGGTGCAGCTCATGCGGATCCGACAGCGGGAAGAGAGGCTGAAAAAGGAGAAGGAGAACAAGAAGAAGAAAAAACGGCAGAACCAGAAGCCCGTCCACAAGCAGAAAGCCCACACCCATCACCACCACCACCACCAGCAGTACCATCACCCTGCGGCGTCCCACCCTCATCACCAAGCCCAGAACTCTCAGCCTCCTAAAGTTCCCCCTCCTCAGACTGAGCCCGGCTACCACCGCAAGGTGAACCCGAAGAGGCGCTTTGATGGAGACGTGTTGTCACCGGTAAGATGAAGTAGCTTCCTGATTTCTTAGGGGGGAATTAGTTGAGATTTTGGCTGTGTTGGTAAAATCTTATGCCTTCAAAGAAATTATAGAAAGAAACTCTCTAGTAATGTTTGTTTTTATTTTATGTGCTCATTTACTTCAAACAAACATAAAAAGTTATACGGCTTTCTTCTGAATACCACCTCTCATGTCAGTATGTTCAGTATAAAGCTGGAGCTAGCCAGTTAGCCTAGCTTAGCAGGAAGATTTAAACAGCTAGCCAGTAGGGATGGATCATGAACTTGGACTATTTAAATAGTCATTAATTTATTTCAAAAAATCGTTCATGCGTCTATTATCTCATCTTAAAAACATATTTTTTCTGTTGTTTTTACCGCCGGGTTGTTATGCGGTACTACCACCAGACGGTGGCTGTAGCGCGCACCATTAAATAACAAAAGAAGAAGAAAGCATTATTCCAGGTGCCGGTAAAACGGCAACAAAATTGCTGTGTCCGAAACCGCATACTAACGTACTGCCTACTACATACTCAAACAGTATATACTGCATACTGCCTACTAACCTGACTATTAGGATGCCGTTGGCATCATACTCCGAGCCATCTTCTCTGTATCACGTGACTTAATCGTTTACGTATGTCCGGTCTGATCTCCGGTCCATCTCCGCCATAGTAGAAGCTGAATAGCCACGATGCATTTTGGGGCGGTTAAGTACAACCAGTTTGCTCATACTCAAATATCCGGGCCAATCTAGTATACATCCGGGCATTTCTCGCATACACAAAATTGCATACTATGAGATGGGAATGCATGACATACTCAATTTTACGTCACGGTTAGTATGATTAGTATGATAGTATGCGGTTTCGGACACACCGAATAAAAACTAGCAACTACACACAGTGTGACTGATTCTTACTGTAAGAGAAGGATCCACGTCTGTGTATTATATAGGGAAGATGTACAATTTATTGTTCCCTGTGTTTTATAGGAGGACACTTTGAGGGGAAATAGTTCACACTGTAAGAGAAATAGTTGAAATGAAGGAAATAGTTCCCACTGAATATCGAGTAGTTTGCTTGAAATGCCCATCCCTACTCGCCGGGCGCAATCGAATGTAACAAAATACACTCACTGAGATTTTTTCCTCTGTGAGTTTGCCCAGCAACAAGCAGATACATCAGTGAGTCACTGCTCCCCGCCAAGAAATAGTCCCTCGAACAACTCCTGGTATAAGTGAAAAATTGAGTTCGTACACTTTTGTTTTTGTATACGTTGAAGAAACAAGGCACAATATGTGACATTGTTGGCTTTAGAGGTTTTTTTTACCTGTATTTCTGCTAAGCCCATGGTGCTCAACTGGTGGGATGGGACCCAAAAGTGGGTCGCGGAGCTGTTTTCAGTGGGCCGCGGATGTGTGCTTGAAAAAAAGTCTATGCTGTGCTTTTGTTGTGTAGTTTATTGTCACTCCATGTATGATTTGATGATCACAGCTACAGTTACATTCTTTAAACTTGATGAGCCCTACAGTAGTTGCATTTATGTTGTACTATTTCTGTTGAAAAAGGCTGTTAATTGAATGATTTGTAGAGGGAATACCCTAACGCTAAACATCTCAGAAATTTGGGTGGCGATTTGTCATTAAGGAGGTGGTGGTGGGTCCTGAGGCTAGACTAGCTGAGAACCACTGTGCTAAGCTATGCTAACTATCTACTGACCCCCGTTCATGTCGAACAGGCAGAGCTGAAAATCATATTGATCTTTTTTTCTGAACGCAAAAATAGCTGTAAATCATCTTCATGTAGCAATAGTTGTACAATGAGTCTAAGCTTACTCTCCTTATGTCATATTACATTATTATCTACATAATATTTCTAATGCATCCTGTGTCATCTGTGTGTCCACAGAGCTACATCAGGAGCTTCAGGGACAGACAAACGGACAGACGAGCGTACTCCCACAGTCGAATGATGAGCCGCTCCCGGATGGGTGAACTCGACTATGACTGCGGCTCTCAAGTTCCCCTCACGGCCCCCAGTGGACCCCCAGTTCGCATCTGAGACAGCGAAACGAGTGTGCGCAGACCCAACCAGACACGAAATCACACAAGGCTACTTCAAACCTCTGTCACAGTTAGGCATAGAAAACCTAACCTTACCGTGCCAACGTAATCAACTGCACATTAACCAACAGGAACTGGATATCTCCTAAAGGTGGTTTGTCTGAGTCCTGCTCTGATGTTTGGCTATTTTTCTCTTATTATGTTCTTTGCGAAAGTCAAGAATCAAGAGAAGAGCCTCTTCTGTTGGATGGAGCTGTTGAAGGAGATGTGGTCAAATCTGAGTCATCACAGACCCATATATGACGTCAAACCATTTTCGTAACTGCTCCCGGCTCTGTCTGCTGGGGGGATTAATTGAAACATCTCTGTTGAACTTTCGCTTTAAAGAATTTTCTGGTTTCTTCAAGCCATAAGAAGCAATTTCCAGAGGAAGTAAAGTGGGGAAGCAATCAAACACTCCTTTCTCCACACTGTTTGAAAATGCGTCACAAGACTTTTATAGAATCAAGGTAGCTCTGCCTTCAATAAACTGTATGTCTACTTCGAGGGTGAGGAAAGGAAGAAATGATTTTCCTCAAGGATATCATTAAGAGAAGAAAAAACAGAAAAACAACAGCTAACAGTGAAATAGAAAGGCAGCTCTTCATCATTGCCTCAATTACCAGGTTACTATATGTCGATTGGATCATCACTAGCAGCCTGTGATTTCAGACATGTAAGATGAAGGACTAGTTTTCGGTTTGTTTTGGATTTCAAAACCGAGACAATTTTGTGTTTCTCACCAGTGAACAGTCCTCGTCTCATTCCTACAGTGTTGCCATTTTCCAAGGTGAATCTGCTGACGTCTCATCACTTTCCTTTTGGCCTAAGGCGGCAAATGTCTTAACCAAGGACCTGAGCAGAAGACACAAATTTATGCCCTCCTCTTTCCACTAAAATAACACAATTTTTGTGAGCTATTGTATGTAACTCATGTCCCTCTTCCTCTTCTTTTTCCCCAAACACACAATCTATATTTGCATTCGTAACGGCACAAAGACAAGAAACTGCTGGTCAACAAGGAGTGAGACGGATGAAATCTTTTTAAGGGTTTGGAGGGGGACGATACGTGACAGTGAAAATGTCAAATATAGCGCGTTTGTGTGTGTGAGTGGACACATTAGCCCTCTGGCAAGTCATGGATTGTACCAAATACCGGCGAAGTAGAGGGGGATTCATTGTAATGTATGTAGAACATGCTGTATTTCTTTCCTCTTTCCTGCTGATACACAAGCCTGGTTTAAAATGTGAATCTCTTTGTAAGAAGCATTAACGGATGAAGGTTATATCTTGTACATGATGAGACGCAGTGAAAAGATGAAAGCGTTTGCAAATGGCACCCTCTAATGTTTACTACTGGACCATCTTTTTCTAGACTTACTGTTGATGTGTGCATATGTTTGTGTGTACATGCATTTGCCTGTGATTTGCTTTTTAATTCAAATACGCTCCGAACGTTGATGTCGTCGTACTCAACATCCGGAGAGGTGGAGGAGTTGGTATTTTTAGTACAAAGGAACTATTTTTGTTTTATTTGAACCTCTTTGTAATTAAGATACTGTAGTTCCCCATTATAAACGCCAACACTACCAACATTACCTCTCCCGCTGAGGCTAAAAAGTGCATTCCAAATTGCACACAAAAACAGACCCCTTTGATTGTGTTTTATGTAACCTTTGGAGGTTTAAATGAACTAAAATATTCCACAGTTGTGTAACCGAATACCTGATGGGATGTGATGCACTGGAGGACCATTATCACCATAGCCCATTACTGCATGAGAATCCTTGTGTAATCGTTTCCTATGTGTCAGTGTTTCAGTGTGTCACTGTTGTCATGTGAAAACCTCAGATTTGCTCCCAGGGTGCATAAAAGCACAGCCCACTCTGACTGAATGAAGACAAACTTTGGAGGATTGTGAATCAGGAGTGGGATGTGATTCAATACTAACAGTCTGCAGAAGAGGAACATCATTATGTTTTTGTTTTCAGTGACCTCAGTACAGTTTTTTATCAGCATTGTGAATCCTGTAACTGTCAGCTATTCTGCCAGAGAGAGCAGGTCAAACTTTGGAGGAGGACTTTGCTTTCTCTTCTTTTCTCTTCTGTTTACACCGTCCAGATAAAGGGCTTTGACAAAGCATTTGAATCATTACCCTCCTGTTAAAATGAGTCACCTTCTGTTTATCTTAGTGTTACTACAGTAAGGATCTGCAGTAGTGACTGTTCAAGTCTTATTTGGGGGGTTTTGCTCGCACTTCGCCCTGTTTTGGTACTGTACTTTCATGGGTTAACTATTGTAATATTAACAATGATAGATAATATTTGTACAGCACTTTTAAAAACAAAAAGCGACTTATATGATTGAACAAGATTTTAAGAATGGAGGCTGAAGCGAGTACAGTGTGGCAATTAAGAAATAATGCCGCAATTTAACCCTCACAATAAAGATAAATAACAATAATAAATCAGATAAGACGTCTTGGCTACAGAAGCCCTTAGCGGACATGCTTCCATACATTTTATGTTCCCTGTTTTCCCTTGAGAACGAGTTATTTCTGATCGCTTTCTCGAGATCTCGACTTATTTTTCTCGTTATCTCAGGATAACAAAGCTGGTTTTCCCATTATAACAGATTAATGTATCTTATTATCTCGAGATAACAAAACATTTTCTAGTGATAACGGGATAATTTCCTGGTGTTCTAGAAAACACTACAACAGGCTGGTCACTGTTACAGTATATTACAGACCACCACATGCCATGCGGCCACTGCCCACACTAATGAGGTCAGTTAAGCCTGTTGCTATGTTTGTTTGGTGCTTTTTGCAACTCTGGGGATACGAGTGATGACGTCACAGTGGTGCTGCATCGTTATCTCGTAATAATGTGATGAATAAGTTGAGAAAACAGCCTCGTTATCACAGGAAAATGGACTAAACAAAATGTATGGATGCATGTCCGCTTTGGGCTTCCGTACTTGGCAATTCAACTGTGCACTAGAATTAGTAAATGACAGTGTTTTTTAAAAGCTTAATATTGATAAGTGATTTTAAAGATGCCACTAATTCAGCACAGATATTGTAGTGCTCTTATGATTTCAATTTGGAAACGCAAAAATTAACAAGATGCTAATTAAAAACATTCCTATCAGTTATTTTGGGACCAAACAAATTATTATCCAGTTGTTAATCTTTTTTTATGTCTATTGTTTTCTATGATTGCTCATCACTGCTGAATATACATTGGGGAAACACGTCTTGTAGATACTGAACTGTAAATAATTTTGAAATGTACAAATGTTTTATGTTTACATCATGACGCTCGTGTAATTTATCCAGCTGATTATTTTCTAATGGAGTAGGCCTGCTTTTAAATTGTGTTACTACTGTTTGTCCGGTCAGGCTGGGTGGTGGACGCACTCGTGTCATTGTCAACCTTCAACATGTGATGTTGAACAAACTGAGCCTTCAGTTCTCTTCAGTAATTCAATCATTTACACTTTTTCATTGGCAATTCATTTTTCTACCATCCTGTTTAAATATGTGCAAATCACCTGTTTATTATTATTATCATTGTTTTATTATTATTATAATTATTGAGCATGAATTTATATGGACCTAAAATATGATAAACATTGTGATTCTACAATTTAACGGTCTTGTTGTCGCTACTATTTATTACTGTTTGTTGTGGTCCTGTGTCATATGAGTGCATACAGAACTGCATAGTACAAAGACCAAACACACACACACACACACACACACACACACACACACGCACAATTTACATAACAGTCACAGTTTAGAGGGAAAAAAATGGTGTGATTATAATAACACCATAACAACACTATAAGTGTAATTATATCCTATTTTAAAGAGATATTCTCGAAGATTTCAGTTTCGTTCTCTTAGTCGGCACCTAATGGCAATAATTGGTAATTATGGGAGTAAACTTGCCAATTCTGAGCGTTGAATTTGCTCTTTTTCTTTGGATTTTCACTTATTTTTGAAGTTGTATCTGTAGTCATCGATCTTTTCTTTGTTTGTTGCCATAGTAGATTACTGTTTACTCTCAAAACACTTGCAGAGACCGGAAAAGCAGCCGCTTAGCTCCGCCTACCCTCTCTGGCAGACCAACCACTGCTATGTGATGGAAAACGCGTCACCAACTGGGTGCCGCTTGTGATTTTTCCTACGAAGTCACACCAGACACACAGTCTGTAATTCTGCAAATGCAAAGGCTTTCATCAGTGGGCCATAGGCTCAATCACCATTGTGTTACCTCATTCGGCGATAGATAGTGATTTAACAGATATTTATTTACATGCAAACCTTTGAGATTATTACTTGAAGTTTTATATCTGTGTTACAACATGTCAAGCTACACAACCAATATGTCAACTAATGCTTACTTAATGCAGACTAATTGTACTGGTGTAAAAAGCAACTATTGCATGCAAAAGCTAACCTTCCAGCTAACTCTGTTTTCCAGATGCTATCTGTTGTACATCTACATCAGCATCATCCTTAAAAACTATTGGTCAGTCTACAGAGTATCTGATTGTCCTTCTTTCTGCTTCTCTGGTTTCAGCCACAGTAAGTCACTGTTAAGGAGCTTGAAACATAACACATGGAAAAACAAGGAGGGCATCTGGCTGGCTGTTTGAGTTCATCGGCATGATGTTTCTCTTCCTCTCATACTTTATAAATGCATTGATGTGGTCTGACAGGAGGTTTCAGGCTACATTTGCATTACAGCTAAATAAACTACAGTCCAGCAGCAGTTATGTAACAACGAGAAGCTCTACAAAGCAACTACAAAGCTCATGACTAAATATCTGAAATGTTTATTATATTCTTTTTTTAAAGAAAGCAACAATTAAAGTGTTTTGCTTCTCCAGCTGAGAGAGGAGAGGTCACAGAGGTCAGCTGATTCATTTGAAGGAAGTAGAACAGAGGAACTCGCTGCCCTTTATTATCGGCCTATAATAATTGAGAAACTGTAGTTGCAAAGAGACAAAAATGGAGGCAGAACGCTCTGACCACGTCTTGCTGGAAAAGCAGTGAAATGACTTCCTCTCACTTCCTGTACTGTTTATAATTATCTCTCGCTGAATCTGCCTCGTTTCCTTTCCTTTGTGTCTCTGAACATCCTTTTCATTACATCTGTACCCTCTCCCTTTTTGTTTTCTCCCTCCCGCTTTATTGTCTGCATTCGCTGTATCTTTCGATTCTCCACCCCCCTCTCTTTATCTCTGCTGGCATTTTCAGTCCAGTGACTTCAGACACAAACTACACAGACTATATTATTCCTGCTGCTGTGCTAATCTGCTCTCTGCTGAAAACAAAGCCGGGCCCGAGCCAGCTCATTAACAAGCCATTGTTCACTTTACCCCTGAACCAATACCGGTCCTGTTACCGATAATTTCAACTCCTACTTTCTTTATAAAAGCAAATTAAATGTTAACAGAAGACGGTTGCGCTTGGCTGCGAAAGCCGGGATCATTTTAGAAAGCCCACATCAGATGATGAATGCAGTGGGAAGGAACGGTTCATAAAGGAACCGATGCGAGGGCGTACGCCGAGGAATGCTAATGACTGGAGTTTTAAAAAAAGAAAACTGTCTTATACAATTCAGACACAAGGTTTTTCTTCTGACTCTCAAGAGACAAACGGTGATAACAAATTGTCTTTATTTGGAGGTTTCTGGGCACTGTGAAGCAGCATAACACGGTCACCCATACACAAACAATCAAGCACCCGGCACATGCTGTTGAGCTCAAACTTCAAACATGACTGAGTTCCTTTTTCATTAGCTTCATGTAGCTGAAGTTTTTCAAGCCTAAAATCAACATCCTGCTTTCCTTAAATCAGTTACACAACTAAAAGCGCTTCTTTAATAAGTCTTATGCGTGTTTGCACGGAGGCACTTGGAATACTTGCAGTAAACATCTTGCAAAACTCCCTGTGGATACTGTGCCAATAACAGCTACACAAAGCCCTGCCTCCATTGACTTATTTTTGCAGACAAAATCTGTTGCTTTTGAAAGAAGGGAAACTAAAACAATTAAAGCATAATTCCTGGAATGACCTTTATTTAAAACCAGGTTAAAGGCAGTGCATTATGCCTTCATACTGCATGTATGCTCATGTATACTCATTACATGTGTTTCTTTTTAAAGCTGAAATGTTCAACATCATATTTCTTAAAATAGGCTCAGCTTATAAATCGTCATCGTCGTGGTAGGAAAATCTTTTTTTTTTGTTCTATATTTTTTATTAACTTATTATATTTAGTGTTTCTATCGTTGCTTCTCCCGGTTTACATGATGTCCTGCTGGTGCTGTGTGGACTCGCTGACGACCTGAGGAGGAGAGAGAGAGAGGTTTTGTAAATTGTTTTGAAGGACAAAAACATATTCATTATCTATGTGAAGGACTAGGAGAGGGTTGCAGATAATATGTGCGTGTTTTCAATAATAGGTATTGTTTGGAGTGAAGTGCTGTGCAGGGGAGAACAGAGGCCACAGACGGTGAAGCTGCTTGTTCATGGAAGCAGGTGTGGAGTGGAGCATTGCTTTGTTCTCTGTAGGATCCATGCTGTTTTTATCACATGCAAACTTAGCCCTATTTCAAAGAAGGTGGTGGATGAATAAAACCTATACAGGGAATTTTCTCTTTAAATCCTGTCACCTTGTCAGCCCATAGTGAAGGGATAGTAAAAGTAGGTGGGATATTGGAAGCAGACTTACAGCATGGGCACTAGCGCCCTGGCTCATAGAATACTTCATCTGGATAAGAATAAAAATGAATCTCTTAATAGCTAAAATGACCAGGTGCAACAGTTGTATTGCAGTATATAGACCTATGTGGGTGTTTGGGCTGAAAGTGTACATATATGTGTGTATTTGTGTGTGTTCAAACCTCGCCATCGCGTGTCTCGATGGTCTTGATGAGAACAGTCTTCTTGGAGTGAACCTCTGAGGAGCGCTGATGCTGGGACTCAGGGCTGGTCTCTGCGAGAACACATTCATGCAGCTTTTTCACTTTGCTTTGCAACAATAACACAAAGTCAATTCAGTCGGAGAACTTCAAGCAAGCGTTGCTTTCAGAGGACAATTTGGCCTTCAGCAACCTGACGGAGCAATTAAAAAGTCTGCGAAGCTGCCGGTTGAAAGTGTAATCAAACTCATATTCAGAATCAGTGGCAGCAATGAATCATGTCCGTACCTAATACATCATGTTTAATTACAGCTCATTGCTTCATTTAAGCAGAGCGAGGGGAGGTGCTGGCAGAGATTAATTGCACATTTGGATTGTTAATACATCAAGTGAATGGGCTGAGTTGTGTGGTTACTGATGTGAAGCTTGTGGATGATTGCCCCTGTGAATCATGACACGTCTAATATCGCCACACAGTGGTCAGAATGTGTCCCTGCAGCTGTGCAACATGTAATGCCCCTAAGAATAGCACGCACCATATACAGTCACAAGCTATAATTAGTCTTATTTTACCCCCGCATTGACTCATTTGGAATTAAGGACGGATTGTGTGGGTCTCTGTGTGTGAAGGGAAGAATGCGTGCTGTGTCTCTTACCTCTGAATCCAATGGAGGAATAAGAAGACTGCACAGGCCCAGCGGTAGTGATCCTGCAAGAAGGAGAGAAGAAATCAGCCGGTAATATGAGGAAAAACATTAAAACATCACAGCTCATTAAAAAAGTCAAGGTAAGACCACGCACCTGCTCTCCTCTCCCTCCAGCAGCTTGCGGTAGGTGGCGATCTCAATATCAAGGGCCATCTTCACATTGAGGAGGTCCTGGTACTCCCTCAGGTGACGGGCCATGTCATCCTTTAAAATAAGACACACAAATTCATCTGTCTGCTATCATAAACTTTGCACCAAATACAAATTGAACTGAAAAAACCATTAAGGGACTAAAGAGAGTGTGAGGAAAACTTGTTATGTATTTCTAAAAGCTGTTAAACCACAAACCGAAAAGTGCTCCCATTAGAGGTTTCAAACACTGAGCGAACCAGTTTTCAGCCAACTGAATGTACTAATCGCTAATGTAGTGGCTGAATCAATTAATTAATTCCTCTTCAGAGTGAAAACTAATCTAAATTCTGCACTACTTTGATGCTGCAATCCATAATGGAAAGTGTAAGAAGCTAATCACCTTCATCTTAGCGATGTCTTCCTCCAGCCGTGAGATAGTATCCTGGAAACCAGAAGCCTCGTGGCCCATACGTTCCTCCATGTCTCTCATCTGGCGCAGCAGAGACTCATTCTACAGGGGAAAACAGAGATGTGATGTTAGAGGTGGAGCAGAATGAAAGATAGACGTGTGGTTGTGTAAGAAATAAAGCAATGATGGGATAAATGCTTACGGTGCCCTTGAGTGAGTCGATCTCGCAGGTGTAGGACTGGATCTGGTGTCTGTACTCCATGCTCTCCTGCTTGGATTGACGCAGAGCATCGTTGTTCTTGTTCACAGCCTGGTTCAGATCAGACACCTGAAGAGAGGGGATGATGTTTATAACAGTGCAACAGCTGAAGAGGGCTATCTGTTTGTTTGTTTATGTACAAGTGTGACTACCTTAGACTTGTACCAGTCTTCAGCCTCTGCGATGTTCTTGGCGGCGATGCCCTCGTACTGGACGCGGATGTCCCTCAGAGCAGCAGTCAGGTCGGGTTTGGACATGTCCATCTGGATCTGCACCTGAGTGTCCTGCATCTGGCTCTGCAGCTCGCGGATCTCCTGCAGGGTGACATGGGAATAAAATATATCATTTAAAAAAAAAGGAAAGATTGTGTTATATATAAAAATCAAGAATAGCACAAGGCTCGATTTGGTTACTTTCTAACAAGCTTCATTCCCCTTCAGCTGTCTCCTGGTCTAACCAAAAAGATATAAATAGCTTTTGCATCTGTTCAGATCCGCACACACACGCACACAGACACGACCAGCAGCTGACATGCTCTCTTCAACCAATCAGCAGTTCTGCATTTCTGAGAGGTCAAACTTGTGGCAGAGAAGAGAAAAATGGCAGGAAGGGACATCAACTGTTCCTGCATGTGTCTCGGTGTGTAGCTCGGTATGTGCTTTGATGTCTGCGGGTGACAAATGTGTCTGTTGCGTTCATCGCATTTGCTGTGCATAAGACCTGAATGCGCACATTGTTTCAGAGAGGGGGTGTAAATGAGAATATAAAATCTGTGGGTGTGTTAAAGTGTGAAATATTTGATACCTTTAAGAGCTGCGTGTCTACAGATGTCTAAAAATATCTAATGCTACATTATAGCTTCACAAAGTTGTTATATGATATAGTACACACCACTCTACTGACATACATAGCACATAGACATGCTGTAGGTGTGGTGGCCAGGCAGATTTTATAGACGGATCAACAGACCTCTTCATGGATCTTCTTCAGGAAGGCGATCTCCTCTTGCAGAGTTTCAATGCGTCTCTCCAGGTCCAGCCTGGCCAGAGTGGCATTGTCAACATCCTGGATACAAACACACAAACAGAAATATAATTATAGAGACACAAAAGGAAGGAACGGGAAATGAAAGAAAGAAAACAAAAAAAGTACTAAGAGACAAGGTAAGAAGGAGAAGGGAGAACAAGAACCCGAGAGGAATAAAGTTGATGAGAGAGATGAGAGGGAAAGTTGTGCAAGGACGGAGTGTTTCATTTTTCCCCCCGACAAAGGATTGAGACATGACGGGGTGTTTTTATGGAAACAAAAGACGTACGGCTCTGAAAGCAGAAAGGTTGTTCTCAGCCTCCTCCTTCTGGTGAATCTCCTCTTGCAGTCTGGAGAGAGGAAAGAAACAGACACAGAAGAAAAGAGGAAAGTAAAGTGAAAACAAAGACAACAGCTGTGTTTGACAGTGTAGCTTATTCTCCAGGGACCAATTATCAGCCGGATAAACTAGTTACCACCTCTCGCTCCTACAGCCCGCTGCTCTGTGTTCCTTTTTAGCTGCCGGTAAGATTACAAGAATAGAACTGACTAGACAATGACACATCATGGTTGAACTTTATTTGTAACCATGTTCACCCACTCACGGATACATACACACACTCTGGTTCACTTGTTCTGAGTCTTAAAGCTGTGGTGCAGCTGCTGTCACAGAGTCAGGAGGGTAACAGGGAGAAAGGAACAGAGGTCTGCCCTTGGCTGGTACTGCTTCCAGATTAGCATTTTACTGTGCAAAAAAATGAAGGAAAACTGCATGCATGTTACATTACTGTTTATAGACCCCTTTAAACTGCAAAGTGCTACTTTTAGATACAGCAAAGTGCCGAGCACAAAAACTATTTCTGTAAGATAAAGTTGCTTTAACGCGCCCGTTTTTAATTTAGCTGTTGATGCTCTGCTTACAGTCTGCATTCTATGTGTGTCTGTGTGTGTAGGTGTTGTAACTGTTGGCAGGGCAGGAGGTCTCTCCGTGTGTGTTTTGATCTCAGTGGGAGCAGCAGGTGCTTTGGCAAGCTTCACACGATGCTGCAGGCAACAATTTAAAGATGGCTGATGGAAAGAAAGTGAGTTGTGATGTATGTGTATGTGCTGCATGTGCGTGTGTGTGTGTGAACTGGCAGTTCTAACTGTGTTTTATATACACTTCAATTTAAGTGCTGTTGCAGTGACATTCTAAATTCAAAGAGACGACCGAGTAGCTACAAATAGACTATTCAGTGATACACCCACATCACAGCTCTGTCTCTCTGTGTCTGTCTCTCTGTCTCACCCACACGCAGGTTTGGATTTGCCCATCTGAGATTTAGTTAGTTTTTCTTTTTTTAAAGTTTGTTCATGTTTTTTATTCTCTCAATAATTTCACCAATAAAACAGACTGCGTGCTCATCTGTTCATTCCTGCCTGTCTTCTTTTCTGTCTGAAACTTTATCTGTCTGTCGGCCTAAACTTTATTCCTGTGAGCCTGCCAATCTCTCTCTCTCTTCACTTTCCTACGTCTCTAGTGAATAAATTATAAAACACCTTTGTAAAAAGCTGTTGGACTGTAAGGCTCATTGAAGCGTAGGTTTTCTAAAAATCTGTCCTTTGTTGTTTTCCCCTTTTTACCGAAAGGGAAGAGACGCCCTCTGGAAATCAGCCAGTTGTCTTTGATGCCACATGTGGGGCTTTTACTTCTTTGACTACCACCTAATCGTTCTCTTACTTTCCATATGTCCTCTTCTTACTTTAAGAAGTGTGCCCCCATGTTTTTCTGATGTTGAAAAGTAGTAGCCAACATATGGGTCGAGTCCCCGTAGAGGGTCACAAGAATAACTTAAGGGGTCATTGGATGTTAAGCACTAAAGATTTTATTTACTTTAGTTTGAAGATTTTTCTATTATATTGTAGCTTCAGGTTGGAACATCACTCACTCCTTTAAGCTAACAACTAATACATATATAAAATAGTTGTTTGCAAGTAATAAATGCCTTGCACAAGCCAAAAACATTGGGAACCCCTGATGTAGATGTTTGTACTACCCATTAATATAAGTGTCATGTAACAGAGACCCTGTCTAAACTATTCTGCCATGTTTGTCTTTCTGGAACAGTTGCAAGCTCCTGTCAAAGTCCTTCTGTTTTTGGTTGATAAAAATATGTCATGTGTTCTGCATCCCACCTGTTTTAATCATTCATCCACACTCCTAGACATGATTAAAGACATTGGTATCCTTTGGTACAGATCCAACCATCCCCTAACCTACCTGAGCTTGATTTTCTGCAGGTCATCAGCCAGGTTGTCTCTCTCCACCTCCACTCGGGCACGCTGGTTGGACAGAGCCTCGATTTGCCTCCTCAGCTCCCTCATTTCCTCCTCGTACATCTCAGCCACACGGCCAGGCCCCTCGCGGCCCCTCAGCTTCTCAATTTCCACAGTCAGCGCTGCATTCTGCTGCTCCAAGAAGCGAACCTTCTCGATGTAGCTGGCAAAGCGGTCGTTGAGGTGCTGAAGCTCGGCCTTCTCATTGGTCCTTGTGTTGAGGAAGTCCTGGTTCATGGCGTCAGCCAGGTTGAAGTCAAGTTTCTCGCCGGAATAGGTGCGCATGGCGGAGGAAGAGCCATACCCTGCTCCACCAGCACCGGAGGACACTCTGTAGCCGGAAAAGGAGGGGATACTGCCGCCCTTGACCTCATAGACTCTGGAGGACATACGGCTTGAAGAGGAGCTGCGGCCACCTCCTGCGGAGGAGAAGAGGGAAGACATTGGGGTTGACCCAACGCCGGAGCCGAAAGTGCGACGGTAGGAGGAGGCAGACTGAGCCGAGGAGGAGTAGGACTTGCTCATGGCTGGTTCACTGTTGGGTTGTCGTGTGGTCTTGATGAAGCCGCTTGAGATGCTGAGACCCAACTGTCCCACTGGGCAACTGGGAGGGATACGAAGTGAAGAAATGCCAGACACTGAGCACAGCTATTTGTAGATCTACCACACCCACTCCTACTCCAACCCCTCCGGCGTCAACCCCCTATGCACTCCCACTACCGCCTACTCCACCCCCTCCACTGTACCTCAACCCCATTTTCTTTTGATTCATCACTTTGTTCCCATTTTAAATAGAGTTCCAAACCCCGAGAAAGATTATTATGGAATCATTTTCCAAGATTTCCCCATTTGTTAAGATTGGGAAACAACAACGGAGAATCAAACCAAGGGTCAGCAAACAGAAAGTCCTCCCAATCATACCACAGGTACTTTTCATTTTCTTAAAACTATGGATAAACAATAATGGTGTCATTGACACTTCAGAATAATAAAGTAGCTGTTAAAAAAATAATAATAATATACAACGACATTTTTGAGTTTGGTGGCTGATAACTGGGGATAAGAAGTGCAATGTCTGGTTGACTTTGAAAAATGTGATTCTCTATTTTGCCCCTGACATTTGTAGAGTAGGAAGTTAATCAACTCCTCTTACTTTTTTTAAACAGAAATATTCTGATGACATTCATTGATCAGTTTATTCTAGTGTCTTGATATGCCCTCCATTATTCTCCAGGTCTTTCGTCTATATCCCCTCCCCCACTCCAGCGACTCATCTTTTCTCCGGCCCCTCTTCTGTTCTCATTCCTCTCCCCACGTCGCGCCTGTTGCCAGCCCTCGATTCAGCTGTTGAAGGGTCTGGTTTCAACTACTGGAATTGGCAGTGGCATGTGCATGTGTGTGTTCTTGGATGGATACGTGATTGCGTGAGTGGGTTAGTGAGTTGGTCATTCTCTGCACTTACTGTAGAGACTGAGTGATCTATATTGCACGTACAGACTGACCTGTACCTCACATCCAAAAGTATCCACAGGGGAAGTACAGCCTATATGTCGAGCAACCAGAATAGACCACAAAAGCCACTTTTAAATAGCTTTACATGTTTGAAATAGCCAAACGGCAGACTTATTGTAGTTCAGTTTACACAAGTTTAATGTTGCCATCGAAACTGGATTGTAAAAGCCCACAGCCCAGACATAAGATTTATCTTATATAATGTTTGATTTACTCTCCTGCCAGCAGCCAGACAGTTACTACAGAGTTATGTATTTACCCTTGGTTACATAAGGAGCGATACAGTACAGTATGACCGATAGAGCTGCTGCCGGGAAGGTCACTCACACTCTTCAATTTGTCATAAGGGCTCTCAACTGGGCTCACACGCAGCATGAGTGGTTGTACAAATCTGTGGAGATTGACCATGCAAATGTAATACTTTATATCAGTTAGCAGTTTGTTTGTATATTTGGCATAATTTCATTGTATGTTATAAGGCGAAGATAATTCATTGAACTAATAGCATATTATAACCTTGTTCCTAAGTTCACCTTTCAGAGACACGCAGCACCATCGGCATATTGTTATCAATTCTAATCTAATTTTGGTGTATTGACTTATGAATTCAGCTAAATTTAAAAAATGATTAACTAGCTGATTGCTGGTTGGTTCTGGGCAATAAGCGTACAGTACATCATTGGTGAAAATGGCTGCCATTTGCTGTAGTAGCTCCCATTAAACTCTTGGGTATGAATTCTAATTTAACGACACATGATTTTAATATACAACAAATTTGATTCCATGTCACCATCAGAATAATATTAGTGAGATTAAAGGTTAGTGATCGGCAAAGGTTTCCGGTTAAGCAGGCAGTAAGGTTAAAGTAAGCCTCCAGGATGTGTGTAAAAGGTCTTTAGCAGCAGACTACTATAGGTTGTATGTTTGTACGTGTGTGAGAGTGTGTATCAATGACTGCTGCAGATCTAAAACAGACAGACATTACCCATGCCAGACACTCATGGCTGCAGCTGAAAGCTGACCCAGACTCTTGAGGCATCACTGCACAGCTCTGTGTCATAGTAACTTCTGTGTGTAAATGTGTTGATGATAATGATGATGGCGATGATGATGACTCATGTTGTAAACATTCCCCTAAGAGGTGAATAAAAGGCATATCATGTGTTGGAAGTCTTACAAGTCATACCAATTAGAATAATGATTGTATGCTGAAACAATCCTGAGATGGCCGACATAAGTGACATTAGTGGGTAGGCTGCTTTAGTCATCAGGCTTTTTATAGGTCATCTGACTCTTCTCCAGTCTAACACCATTTAAACAAGAGTTTTATGAGCTCTCCCTCCATTTATGTGGTGTTTTATTTTTTATTGAATTATTATTATTATTGAAAATGAGTGGTGTGACAAAATCACATGAAGGCCCCCTAAGTGTAGAATCGCAGGACCAACATGTAAATGCAGATAAGTCAGGAACCTTCTCGTTCTTTTTTGATATCCAGGGGGCTTTTTTCAACTGGTGAAGACCCAAATGCTATTGGACACTACAGCCAGTCAGAGCAGCAAAGGTGAAGTAACAGTGACCTGCTTGTACAGGTGGCTAATTCCAACATTCAATTCATATAGCTTCTTGTTCAACATAATTCACATACTTGTAGACAACTGCCAATGCAACAGCATACAACGTACCTGAATATACATGGATTTTTCTCAAAGTCTAAAATGTGGTAAGATTCATCTGTGATAGCTGAAAGCAGAAACTTCAAGCCAAATCGTTTGTGTTAATCTAAACGATTTATAAGTCACTTTAAAGAGTAAACAAAGTGTGTGTATGAGTGAGTTCAGTCAGGGTGTAGATCGGGTAGGGGGGTTTGTGTGTGGTCGTGCATGTATATGCATTTAACAGAGCAGTGTGTGTGTCAGCTGCTAGTGGTGTCAGTTCTATTTTAAGCCTTTCCGTTTGAACTGTTGTCCAACCACTTTCCAAAAGCATCATGGAGCTGATCCTGACACAGCAATAAAAATGAGAATTATGATGCTGTTTTACTAAAATGATATCCTAGGATAGGTACATCTACTGACTGACAATCAAACTGATGTAAAACTTAATTTGAAATAAGATTTTACTTCCACTGAATCCCATGCACAACTTCAAAGTGTTATTGAAGAAATTTTGGAATCAGGTTACTTTCTCTGTCCCTGTTGTGCAGCACATAAAACCAACGATATGTATGCCAGAGAGACAGTTTCACTGACAAACATTAGCTCCATTGCCCTAATGTTTGCACAGCAACTTCACATATTTTTTAAATTTGTCTTTAATATTTGCCAGATAAAGCACTTCTTTCTATAATGATTGGAGAACTTGAAGATAAAGTGAGTGTCTGAGTGTCAAGCATTTTCCAGTCAGAGCCCTGTTTGAACTGAACTGAACTACTGGATTTTCCATTCTTTGAAAGTAAGAGTTATCTAAGAGCCTGTGATGGCCTAAGGGTTGGCCTTCCTACCTGTTTTTTTCCATCCCATTTGCTGACTGTGTTTTTCCTTTGTTTCAGATGGGTGGAGCTGAGACCTTGTCAGAAATGCAGCACACTTGAGCAGACTGGGCTCAGGAGCCTATACATATACAAATAATTTTCTGTTTGTGGGTCTGGTAATCCAGGACTTGGCAGGCCCCTTTCCATGAATTTGCTTGATTGAAAAGGCAAAGGCCCATGAAGTCCGGGTAACATCCTTTGATTAAGGGGGAGTCCCAAAAGTGACAGGATGTCCTGAGCTACGGCTCAGTATCGTACAAGCTGAATGACTGGTACCATTATTGAGGCACGATCAGGGACCTCATTCTGTATTAGTACAGCCGCTTCAGTCTGAGAGTCACCTCTGCAGCATCAACATTGGCATGGCTGGAGAAGGGCATTAACATTAGATGCACCATTCCAGTGATTGGCTGACCATGAACATGCTGGTCAAGTCAGTGGAATTGGAGTGCAGAGGCCCCTTGTACAAGTCAGGTGTCAGGCAGCCCCCACCAGCCTCAAGCATTCATGGATGTCTTGAATGTGACAACAACTTCTATACAGGGCTGCGGATGGATCCTCCAAAACTTAGAGCAACTTAAGTTTAGATCCCTGGTTGTGAGGGTAAAGTCACAGAAAATTGGGGGGTTTTCCCTTGTAGGTGTCTCAGAGACAGGTGTGATTGAATGATTTTATACTGAAGAGTTCATTTTGGCCTGGTCAAGGAAGGTGCTGATGTACCGAGACTCCAACAACACCAAATTCTCCTCAATAAGCATTAAAGTCAAGGAAATGTTGGGAACATGATGCAGTCAACCAGGCAGGGTCACAGCTGTGACACAGAGTGCAGGTAGGAGCAGTGGCGTTTGGATGGGCACATCTGGGAAGCACCCCAAGATCTCACAATGACAAGTCCAAGGGGAAACAGACGTCAACTTGTGCAGGATGTCCGAGCAAGGGGTGCTGGAAGTTCATCCCCGCAGAGTGGGATATAGCAGCATGGAACCAAAAGGAGCAGGCAATAGACCGGTAGATCTAATGGACAGAGTTCTGGAGGGCTCAGCCACACCTGATCAAATACCTTATGCAGTCAATCTGGGACGTTCTACACAGCCCACTGATTCTGTTCTGTTGGGTTTTGGCAGAAACTGCAGCGTGTCTGCTGTACCTCAGAAGACGATCCCTTAAGTATTCTAATCTGTTATCAAAAGGCACTAGGAGAGGGGCACCATTGCTTGCCCCATGACAAGATCATGAGGGTCATAGCAGATGTCATCAGAACAGGGATCGCTGATGGACGGCAGCAACAAGGAGCGAGGCTTTCCATTGCCTTTGTCAGGGCTGAGGAGAGGCTGCGACTGCATCCAAGTCCAACAGGGTGGACAACACGGATCTGGCAGGTGAAAGTTTACTTTGGGCGACAGCTCTGATTCTCAGAGACCATCACAGTAACCACTCCTAGGCCAGACATGGCTCTGATATCAGAAAAAAAAGACCAGTGGTCCTGTTGAAGTTGAATGTTACCTGGAAGGCCAGATGGATGAGGCCTTCAAGAGGAAGACAGTAAAGTATGACAGGGCTTGTAGCTGAGTGCCAAAGCAGGTAATGAAGGACACAGTGTGAACCTGTTGAGATCTTGTGCGGAGGTCTCACTGGCCAGGCATTCTGCAGGGTATTCACGCTCCTCTGAATTATGTCACTGTACAGCAGAAGAGCAATCAAGAGGACCACCATTGCTGCAGAGAAGGCATTGAGATGGATCAAGCGGCTTGATCTATGGACTACAAGCTGCTTGAATACAAATCAAGGCCTGATCAAGCCTGGCTTTGTCGCCTGGGGCTGCCTGATATTTAAAAACATGAAACACAGATGACCCCAGGAAACATCACAGATGATGTGTCCAAGTTTGCATCAATAGGTGTATGTTAAACCTTATAAACTTGTACATACATCATATTCTAATGTTGACTTTGCAATAATGAGTCCTGTCATTTTTTATACTATACAACAATGACTAAATGGAATAAAGTTGGTTGCTGACACTCCACCAACAATGACTTCACTCCTAAATGTATCCGGTAAGAGTTTAAGAGTCAGCTGTTAAAACTGTTGCAGCGCGATTCGGCCACCGTAGAACACTCACGTACCAGAAATTATGTGTGGGCTTTTCCTGGCCGCTGACAATATGAAACGACCCGATATGAGCATGATGTGACTTGACTGGAGCAGTCATCCTGGAGTTTCCCAGTTGAAGGCCACATCATCAGCACAGGACAGAAAATGAGCTACCTACAAACTGCCTAACTACCACAAACACAGAAGCAATGCCTGACCTGCAGCCTAGTAAACGCTCTTAAATTAGCGTCAAGATGGCAGTGCGGCTGGGAAAACAGTTATCACGCATACACGCACATGCACCAAGTCTGAGAATACCAACAGTACATAGCAACCAAACCCTACTCAGCCATGTCATGATTTTATTTTGGGAAGAGGATGCAATATTGTCAGATAAATATATCAGCAGTAATTTCCCGAACTCTATCCATATCTCTAAGTGCTGGCTTTGAGTGGATTCTTAAAACTATGACAAGTTTATGTTATTTTCTGGTAATATAAAGCCGCTCCTCCCTCTCCTTTTTACATTGAATTATCATCATTGCCATTAACCCAAACTGGATTTATGCATCTAAATAAATATCCAATTATTCCTAAACACAATTGTGATATAAATTTAAATATTAGTACACTTCTTGTACTTAAATAACATTTATTACGACAAAATCGGTGTAAAAAACTGTTCCATCTATCCTGTTATTTACTTTACTCCTTCAACACCACCTAAGGGTGCAGTATTCTGGTGTAGGGTGGAGGGGGCTAGCCTGTTGAATGTGAGGGCAGACAGGAGCCAAGCAGTGTGGATGGCATGATGGGAAATAGATTAAGGTTCCTTTTTAAACCACAGGCCATGAAAAAAAAAAATAGAAACAATATTTGTTTTCATTAAACAGACATCTTTACAATGACAGCTCCATATAAGTTCACTTGAAGATGAATCAGCAGTAAATAATACAGTCACAAGTTCATTGTATATTAGATTTGGCAGCTGCAGAATGTGATAATATTGGCAGTAAGAGAATGCAAAAGGAAAGATGGTGAAAAGCTTGTGATGCTTTTATAAGACTTTAAGGGTATGTATAGGTGAAGGGTGTCCAGCTGGTTTCATCCTTCATAAACATAGAATGCAAGTTGCCAGGCAACCAACCAAACAAGCATACACACATGCCGACAAGCTGAGCTGTCACACGAGAGTGACACGAGGACGAAGGGATAAAAGCACTGAAGGAGAGGGAGAGAAAGAGAGATTGACATAGTCTCCCTGTGTGTGCAGTATTTGTGTTGGTACATTGGTGATTGCATGCAACTGTGTAACACTGAACCCAGAGCAACTTCATAAGGGTCTTTTACAAGCAAATTTGTTCCAGATCTATTTTAAGTTTATCTTTGGAGAGATGCGATATCAAAAGGCGGCGACAACACAATGTGCCTGAAATAGAGACCAGCGGACATCAAATCAAATCATGTAACTCATGAGTCATACCAAATAAAGGCTACTTCCTGTTTTATCTAGCTGCTCCAGCCTTCTGTCCCTTCTGTCAACAATTAGTAATGTTTTGTTGAAACTCAATATTCAGTAAAGTGTTAGAAGCCAAAATGATGTCACTGGAGGCTGCATATATGCCAAGGATAAGATCAGCGTGTGAAAAGCAGGGCCAAAGCCAAGAATCTGCAACACCACTGAGCAAGCTTAACATCTGTTAGTTTGCTTAAATAAGAACTGAAGTGTAGTATAGGTTTTCTTTCAATTTTTTTATTTTTATTTATTTATTTATTATTATTATTAAAAAATGTAGAGCAGTTTCTTAGACTGACTAAAATAAGAAGAAATGTTTCTACTTTTGTGTAGGATGGGGTGAATTATATATGTGGTCAGGAAGAAGCGCCATAGTCTTATAAAACAATAAAGGGGAAGGACACAGGGTTTTGACATATAACAAAACAAAGCATTAAACATTAAATGCAGCTTTCCATTATTAGTATTATTATTATATTGTCCTGAAAAATAAGGTGTGGTAGGTAGTGTGGTTTGCAAAAACACGACAAAACATTCCAATTATACAAAACTAGAAAAAATAGAGGACATGCCTTTCCTTCTGAAATAGCAGTTGCATTTGATAGACACAAGAGGGAGCTAGAGCACAACTGCTGTGAGAATACTTCCCCTATCTATCTATCTATCTATCTATCTATCCGCTTTATTTGGTTTTATTGTAATCCGAATTTATCAATTAAGATCAATGATACATTATTCCACCTTTAATCAGCACTCTCTTCAAGATTTGGTACATATTGGCAATACAATGACATTACCAATTTTGTTGGTCAAAATGTGTGTGCATTGTGGTTTTACCTGCGCTGAGGTAAATTCAGACACAGATTGTGTGTGCACCACGTGTGCACGTGTAGGGCCTTTGAGATTTCTCGTGGTCCAATCCTCCTAGCCTCCCTTTCTTCCTTGTTTCCTGCCTTTACTCTAATTTGGGGAAAACAGTAATTAAACAAATAGGCTACCAAGTTACCGGTGTTCATATCAGATATGGGAAAGGCAAACGTGAAATTGCTCGAAACCTGTGTTGCAATAGGCATAAAAACTGCAAACATTAGCTTAAAAGCGGAGACTGGATTAGCATACCCGTGCACACCTGCAAGCTGCCTGATAGGACAGAAACGTTGCATCTGTCACGTTTTGTGTGCATGCTCGCACGTTTATAAATAATACATTCATGACGTTTGTGGATTCGTGAATCTAAAACTTCACGGTTTAACTCGCTCATCTCCCTCTGTGTTTGAAAACCGTAATGACGTCACAGCAGGTCCACTCCTCTGACTGCCTGTACGTTATTTCCTGCAGATCTGCTGTCGTGGGTCGATACTACGTTACGTTATCACAGCTCAACCCTCTTCATCCTCCTCCTCTCCATCCCCACGCCCCGCCTGCTCTCTGTGAATGAGGAATTAGTTTTTTTTCAACCATTTATTTCTGTTTTTCCGTCACATTGCCTGCTGTGGTGCAATGTGAGCTGAAGACACAGGCTGCGGCTCGTTTTAAGAACACTATGGGGATTTAAAGGAGGGAAAAAAGGACCAAAGCAAAGCATCTGTCTCACTGCATCTCCTCTGCTGAGAGGCTTCACTGGGATCATGATCCACCTTAAACCATGGCGAGTCCTGCTCCTATTTACCGTGCTGTGCCAATCTGGGATGTCAGAGAAATACGGTAAGATGATGATGACACGGTGCTGATGAGAAGTCACGGTTCTATTCCTGTATGCCTTATATTCCCTCAGGTACATGATGTATCCAACTAATGACTTACTGATCTCACCCGGATACTTTATCCATGAGGCATCGCCATCATGAGGCTGATTAAATTTAGAGATAAATATATCTATGTTGTGTGTCATTCTTTCAAAATAATTATTTGATTTATAGAGATGGACTGTGGGTAAATAGAAAGGGGGATGAGATGCAACTGAGCCGGAGAAGAGATGGAAGATGCAGAATGATAAGGCAGATAAAAACTACAGAGCCTTTTAAATTTTCCTACACAGCAAAAGAAGAAAAGACAGCAGAATTATGTATAGACATTAGATAGTATGTTCACACTCCTGTTTCACTGTATTTGGTACGGTAGAAAGCATTGTAGACTGCTTCCAATACACAGAGAAGCAAATATTACCTTTAGCTTGCATGTTTTCTATATTAAATTAAAAAGAATAAAGTTATGTCGAATATTTGTCGCCTTTTTTTTAAAAATACATCAACTGATGCCTGATCAGTGTCGAGCTCTCATCAGCAGCAGAAATGCCGTGACATTTGCTGTTTAATGTTAATATTATTAAAAATGGCAGTGGCTTCAGCTAGTTTTTTTCCTATTGACTGTTGCTAAAGAAAGAGAGTTTTAATTACTTTTCCTGTCTTAGATTGAAGCATTGAGCGGGCATAATTAGAAATCAATACAACGATTCAACAAGTGTATTGTTACATCCTACATCCTTTCAGACTTCTTGCCAAAGATTGGTTGTTGTTTTTTTTCCCTAAGGCTTTTTTTTTCCAGAAAAAAAAAATATATATAAACGTCTGACATGTGTAGGAGGAGGTTTGTAAAGTATGTAGAGCATTCAGTGAGTAATTCAGACTGAGATGGAGAAAAGCCAAATGCTAGAGTCTGCCTCCGGTTTTCTCCGACAAAAACAACTGCACAGGATTTAGTTCAAACAGAAGGGTTTCCACCCCCATCTTTTCCCCTCCACACTGTTTATATTTAATCATTTGAATCACCTAAGGCATATTTCATATACTCCATAATTTAAGTGTTATAATTTAAGTACAATTACTAAAATGTGATGCATAAAGCAGCTGAGAAACAGTTAATACGGTTTATTTTAGACATCTTTATGTGAACCTTTATTTTGAAATATCTATAAAAACAAGAACAAGAAACATAAAATGCAGGTCAAATATTGTGTTTTCTACACAGTTTGAAGAAAACCTTTATAATAATATTAGAAAAAAAACGTATAATTACAAACAATAAGCTGCTCAATGTGATGCCATTCTGCAAGTGCTGCAGATTTCAGCACCATGGAGAGACACCACTGTTTCCTCCCTTTGTCCATTCATCCATTAACATCTCTTTGCTTCCATCTCTTCACACAAGCATCCATCCATCTATTTATTTGAGCAGCCATCCATCCATATGTCGGACTGTCGTTCTCTCTCACATGTTAAAGCTGACATCTCTGCAACCAAGCCGTTTCCCCGGATGTCCTGTTGCTATGACAAACACAGGTTTCCCGTTAATTAGCTTACAAAAGGTCTGAGATTCACTGGAACCTTGAGCTATTTTACTTTACCAGTAAAAAAAAATGTTCCCATGTTAAATAAAAATCATTTAAAAGAATCTATTTGTCTCTTTGTTTTAGCTCCATGTTGCTTGATGGCCCGACACTACCACATGTCCTGGACATCCAATCAGTGTTTGATGACTAGGATTGACATTTACACACATTGTCTTGTCAAGATTGTGTCAGTGCCTCTTCAAGCCCCTGTATGTCACAGATACCTCTTGGCTGTTTCCTAATGCTATTATATCAATGAGTTTTTTTCAGCTCGACATGAAGCAGAGTCACAGATTGCACCTGAACAAATGCTTGCCTGCAAGACTCAGAGAACGATTCAGTCTAAATTATTTCAAAAGAAGTGTAAAACAGGAAATTATTTCTTGTCCTCATAAGTCTCAGGTTTCAACGTTTTAAAAGGCATCCAAGAATGCGTATGAAAAGTGTTTCTTAGAGTAGATGTGAGTCACTGAAACCACTGTTTGGATCTGCGTCACTTCATTTAAAGGCAGAGGAAATAGATGTCAATCTTCTCTATCAAAGCCTCTATCCAATGTTCCGGTAAACATTCTGCAAACCAGCTGCACACCTGCCGTCTTATGCTTTTATAATAATTTGGGTTATATAAGTCATATCCTCACATGCACAAATGGATTTCATGCCATTTATTCACTTGTTTTGTCTGCAAACCTCTGGGAATACAGGGTAAAAAGTGACATGAGCTCTGACGTAAGAGAGAAAGGCTGACAGAATGATCCCTGCAATATTCTGCCCTTGATCCGTTTCTATCTATCGCCTACCACCTGCTCCTTCCCACAATGCCGAAACCCCCAAGGCCTTACTCACCACCCCAAAATAAAAAGGAGTGAAACAGATGAACATGACATGCAAAGGAATGATAAAAAATACCAACAACACTTCAACAATCCAAAAAATAACTGCTTTACACTCTACATGCAGTAGGGCAAAAAAATCATTACGTTTGTGTTTCAAGGCTGATGACTGACGCCACTTGAGCTAAAGAGACTGTTAGAACGTCTTTGAGCAATTATATAACAGTCTCATAAAAGATAATTGCAGTCAAGTTGGGCTCTAACAATGGCTGCATTTCACTATAAAAGGCTTCTGTGTTTCTGAGCAGAACATTTAAAGCTAATTACAATGAGTAATTCAGGGTTAGGCTCACTTTGTTGTGTTCTCATTTCAAGTCCTTCAAATGCGAATTAAAGCACTCGTAACCATGGAAATGACACTTTACACTGAGTACCTGTTGGCCTTCTGTCTTTCTGCCTCAGGTTGCCTGTTTGAGAGAAAGCTGTGCACGAGGGATCAGTTCTGCTCAGATGGTGAGTAAAAGCACACAAGCAAACATATTGTCTCTCTTGCACATAAACTTTTAAGAGGGACTACTTGCTGTATCCTTTCCTGTCTCTGCAGTATATTGGATGATTAACCATGCAGCTGTAAACACACACACCAACACACACAATGAAACACACATATGCTGCCACAAACAATGTGTATAAAAATACACAAACACACGTCAAGGTTTTTTTCCCCTCTCCGCCCTGTGTGTCTGCTCTCTCTCCCGTCACCTGCTGCTCTCCCTTTCTCCGTCTTTATCTAAGCCCCTCCCCCGCTCTGCAGTCTCCATGGTAACACTGACATCATGGTGAGGTCGACACCCCCACAGTTGTTGTGCTAATACAGCGATGAGTCACTGACACACACTTACGCACTTGTCTGTGGAAATTGCACTTACGCACACACGCAGCCATTGGACAGAACACAGAATGGATCAGCGTGCAGCAGCCACAGGGCTGTATTCATGCACAGCTGAGGTGGAAACAAGGGAGAAAGATATTTGATGAGAAGTCTGATTGGCTGCGTCTCTTCAATGCAAAATAAGCTGGAAACAATCTGCATGTTTTGAAGACCCCAGCAAATACTAATTGGCTTGTTGTGTAAAATACAGACAGTGTAGCCGTTGCAGTTTCCACAGACACACGCAGGTCTCCCAGTGACACACACATAAAGGAGAAGCAGCCACTGTGTTGACTGAACATGAAGAGGTCACAGAGGTGTTTGGCAGAAGGAGACAATGAGGAGTAACAGTGAAATCAATAGAAAACTTTCAGACTGTTTTAGGTCTTAATTGACTTAAACTTATCTTATACTCATCTTATACAAATGATTTGTACCTTCTGTCTGTGTTCAGTATTCTCCACTCGAACTAAGCATCTCACTGTGCAATGCATTACTGTAAACTAGGGAAGCACGATATTGGATTTTATGCCGATATTTTCCAACCCATTTTGCAGATTGGCGATTTCCATACCAATATATTAGGCACATGTTTCTTTCCACCTAATTGCAGAGAACATCAAGTCTCCCCTTATTGTAGCAGATGCAGAAATAACATACAGTGCTTTTTAAAATGTACACATTCACTGGGCAATATAAAAAAACTACTTAAACTCAGGTTTAAGCACACTCGCGCCGAGTTAATGTCGTAGCACGTCAAACTTTTTTAGGGAGTCATTGAGCATTTAGGCTTTTTTAAAGCATTGTTTTGTCCGCAGAAAATATCAGCAGAAAAATGACATATCTGCCGATGCCAATATGTCATTTTTCAAGCCATTATCTGCAGATACCGATAACGTAGCAATAATATTGTGTATCCCTACTGTAAACTGATTGTAAATTAATGATTGTACTTATTGTATGACACATTTTACATCCTAGAAATCAAATTTGTCATGAAATATTCTAATTTATAAAAATATTTTAAAACCTATAACAGAAGCAGAAATGCTTTCCTCTCCAGTTTCCTGTTTTAATGTCTTTTTCTCTATTATTAGAGGAATTAATCCTACTTTGTACTACAGTTTCTGTTTTAATAAAATAAATACTAAGCAGTTTTGTCGTTTTTTGTAGATTGTGTAGAATGATATAGATTGATTGTTTTTGTATAGTCAAAAGCAGAAGGAATGCTTTTACTTTAGCATAGAAAATACAGCACTATATAATCATTAACTATGAATCCTGAATTGAACTGAACAAAATAATCTGAATCTGAAAGCATTGTGTTAAGTCCGCCCCTACAACACTAATGACAGAGATCCCAGCTTACTGCATAGATTCTTGTAATGTTCCCGTAAGGCGCACAACCAGCCTTTGATGTCTATTGATGTCGCCTCGCTGCACAGCACAGCCTCTGTCCCTGCAGCAAATCCCCACACTCGAAGGTTTTTCTTGTAGTTAAAGTTCTTTTCTGTCTGCAGGCCTGCTGCCTGCCACCAGTGATACACAAGATTGATTGCATCTTGTGTGCCATAGTGGGCTATATGGAACACACAGCATCTTTTAGGTGCTCTCAGCAGTTGTGTGTGTGCCGGCTCTTATTGACTTGGTTGTGTGCCAGGCAGATAAGGAGTTTTTTACCCAGAGAAACTGAGAAGTGGAGGTTTTTGTTGTTAGTGTTAATGTTTGCTCCTTCTCTTGTCCTTCTCCAGCAACAACTATGCAACATATTGCAAGTGCGAAGAGCAATATTTATGCATGGATCATGGTTGCGTTTATGATGTTGTAGTTGTAGGGATCTCTCCTGTAAGCCTGAACTCTTTCTTAGAGTGAGTCCTCTGTTAAACAAAGCAAGATCATACTTTACACTGTCCCCTAAGGTCTCTGTTTACAGGCGTAGCGCCCTGACCTTGTCAACCAGCTGCTCTTGGAGGTGCTGACCTTGTGGAAAACAGGTGGATTTACAACAGGCTTCTGGACAGTCAACAAGGGTGTTGTACAATGTTTGGCCTAGATTAAAATAATTTCCTGTGCTATAAACTCTGTACCATCTCTGGACTTTGCCATTAAGGCTCTACAATTTGAAAACAACAACAAACCCTCCTAAATACTGTTTATTCATGCTTTAAACACCCAGCCCTTTTCCACCCAGGGCTGGCACAAATTTCACCTACTGTAAAACATAGTGCTCTTGCTTGTCATCACTCGTCAATTTTTAATTTGTGTAATTTTAGCCAAACATCTTTTACATTGTTCAACGGCATATATTCCCTGCACAAAAATGATATCCACAGAAATAACCCGAGCTCCAGAAATAGTCCCAATCCAATCAAGCCGTGCAGTTTGCCGCCTCTTCTCCATTCATCTTCCGTTCCTCCTGCATCCCTCCGTGTCCCTCTTCTCTCTGTCATCAGTTCTCCACCAGGAATAAGAGCTACTGTATGTCTACTCTAGCAGTACAAACCATTGCCAGGATACAATATCCCATGTCGTATCACATCATCAGTATCAGTCTTTTGTAATTTGATTCAGGGTTTCACTGACTTGGGTGTATCTTCTGTGTGTGTCAGTGAAGGAAAGCTGCACAAGCTTGCATCTGCATCTGTAGTTAATGATATGCATCTCTTATCAGGCTAAGGATCAACTTAAACAACACTAACATTTAAAAGCAGGAGTAACTCTGCAAAACAAATATGAAGGCAAACATGTCACGCTTCAATAAATAAAGTGGTAAAAAACAAGCTTCACTGCTCCCTATAGCATTTGTGGCTGCACATTAATCCTCTCTAATCGCTTCACTATAATGATGCACAGTTTCACCAGTTTTAGCTGGTGTAGAGAAAGTCTGTGATGACTCATCAGTGCGCCGGATAATGCAAAGTCTGCTCTGCTTTATCTTCATTCCAAACACATCGCCATGACATCCGTCTGACAATCGCTTTCTTTTGAAATATCTTTGTCTTGTCGATGAGCCACAATAAAAGCTCTGCAATACAGTTAGTCAGTAATGTCAGCCTTTAAGTATCAAACTCACTTGTTTAACACACACCGGTGCATAGCCTCTTTCCTCAGCTTGATCCCCTGGTTTTAGCCTGTTTTAATTGTGTTTTTTGTTCAAACTATGTATTCAATTCTAATAATTTAAATTTATGATTTAAAAGAACACTTGCATACATTCATGAAGCGTAAAATGATGCATCAGCTTGTTTCTAGCAGGTGAGTCGATGCATGAAATTGCGTGGGCTCAGGTTGACATAATGTCTGCAAGTTGTAATTTCTCTTCATGTACTGCAGATGGTTTGGGAACAGTTCATACAAAATAATATTGATTAAATGCTAATATAGTTTCTGTTGCCATGAGGCTGCCTCCAGGTTATCAGCTGCTTCAAAGGAACTTTTTTCTAAAGCACACGCGCTGACGGTGGCAGAACTTCGTCAAAGGGAATATGACAAGCAGTCAAAGTGTGTCAGTGTGTGGGCTGTACTTCAGAACTATGACTCACTGCTGTGGGCCACTGTGGTGTGGGCTAACATAAGAATTACGGCTAACACAAAGCACTGCACTGTACATCAAGGGCAACCTAATAGAAATGTTTGTGGTGAAATTAATACGACCAAAAAAACTGGTGCATTGTTATTTTATCTCTCTTTTTGTCATAGTAGGAGACGCACAGATATTACTACAAGCACTAACAATGGCTTTATTAAATTCAGTCGTCCCAATAAGCTATGACAGTGTGTCGGTGAGTCATTCACAATTCCAGGACCCTGAAACTGACGCAGCTAAATGGAATTCAGCCTTCGTTCATTTTAATATTAACAGCTTTCCTACTAAACTGAGCTGGACTTTGTAAAAGGAGTCACTTTTAAAAGCTTTGGAGACTAACTTGGCATTGTCTTTGTGTGTTTATTTTAGACGGACTCTTTGGTCAGTGTCGTAGCTCGAAGCAGGACCAGGTCCAGTATCAGGTGTCCGTTCCTGTTCTGAAGAGGATGCAGGAAGTGCTCAAACAGCTCATGCTACAAGGTGAGACAATATAAGGAAATCATCACCAGCATTAATTTACAAAGCTAAATGCTAATGTCTGTGTGCGAATATGCTCAAAAAAATATTTAGATATAGTGACTGTATAAATAGATGGACAACACGTCTCCATCTGCTCTCATTGTACGGAATTGATGCCAAAATAGCCCCCTTGACAGGCACTGCCATCTTGTGATAGTGATGTCATTGTTGCACAGTAGGGATCGGTGGCTCCTCCGCTGTAGCCACTTCCGTTTACCAAACAGCAAGGATTTCGAACGTTGCTGTATTTAACAGCAGAACAGCGTCTTGTGTTGGTCTGAAGCAGACGTTCACAGATATGGAAACTTCAGTGACTGTAGTGATTGTTTTAGTTACGTTTTCTCTCGCCGATCCTCCTCCACTCTGCTAATCCAGAACAGATCGACTGCAGGAGCCGTATTTGTCAACAGAGCTGTCAGTCATTCTTTTCATAGCATCAGAAAAATAATTAAAACTAAACTTGACAGAAAAATGAACACTCGGATGTAAATCAGCATGATAAGAACTAACTATGATGACAGAAACCTGGCTTGTATTTATTAATTTTTTTCCAAAATCTCTTAGAAAATAGTAAAGTGTCTGCATTTTGGCGTGTATTTTGATTTTATAGTTTGACTCATGTCCCATCTGTTAACATGGAGGAGGCGGGCTTTATGACCTATACTGCAGCCAGTCAGCAGGGGGCGATATGCTTTGGCTTCCCTTTTAGGTAGCTGTCTTGTCGTCCATCTTTTTATACAGTTTATGGTATAAAATGACAAAGCTAACATGCTAGCTAGTTGGAAAATGTTTGCTAGCATGCTAACATTTATTAACTAGCCTAAACACAAAGTACACTTGAGGTGATGAGAAAGTGGTCAGTTCTGAAGCTGTTATATACCAAAGTATTGAACAAATTGAAGTTTGGTCCAGATTGTGGTTCCATGATCTTCTGGGGACCATGAATGTCTGTACAAAAAATGTCAAGACAATCCCTCCATTAGTTTATGCAAAGTTTGGGTCTAGACAATAGTGGTGAAACGGCCAAGACATTTTTATTCAGACGTTCCATTAGCATGGCTAAAAAATAGCATCTTTATAGTTATAGTGACGTCAATTTGTTCAGAACTATTATAGTAACCATGGTGAACTGCTGGACAATTCATTAATAAGGCAAAAACCCATTTAAGCTTTAACAGAAGCACTTTAACATGACTCCTGCTGCATAAGAATCAGTATTGATTTCAGAGTATCTCTAGCTTCTTTTGTTCACACACACCTCTGTCTTGCACTCTCACTCTAAGCTTCTGTGGTGGTTTTTAATTGCTTTTTGTCCTTGTGTGTGTGTGTGTGTGGGCGTGTGTGTGTGTGTGTGTAGGCCTTTCCTGGCAAGATGACATCACCCAGTATATTTTATCAAAGGAGCTGAAGAGAGTCCCTCATACCACCCAACCCTTTAAGCCAAACGCCTCTTCCTCCTCCTCCTCTCATTCATCTCAGTAAGTACTCTTCGGTTTCAGTGATGACATTTCACACAAAACGAATGAGTCGAAAGAAGGAATCAGATCCATCCATTCATTTCACCCTGAGTCACCATTCATAATCCTTTGTTCCTTTATCCTTCCCTCCTTTTTAACCTCTCTGCATCCATCCCAATCCTCTCTTTGTTTCTGTCTGGGTTGCCAGGTCCAAACAGCACATCCCTCAACACCACAGCTCTAAGTCAGGGTCCGCTCCCAATGGTGGCAACTATTTGGATTACATGATTGTTGAGCCTCCTCAGAACCCACTACGCATGCAGACGGCCTCCATGGACCCATACACGTACCACCAGGTACACACACACACACACTCACACGTACATAATTTATTAAAAACCAGTATAAATATAAAATGTTATTCAAATATAATCTTACATGTCACACAGTCTTCAATGACTGTATTTTCTCTCCTTATTTCAGCACAGGTACCAAGATGACATAGAGAGATCACTCATTGGGGCAGGAGGAGGTTATGCCCGCCCCTCCTCAAGGTCCCAGGCCAATCAGAGAGAGCGAGAGCGGGACAGGCAGCTGCTACAGGAAGCCTTGTCTCTCTACCTAGCGTCTCCACAGCCGTCCTATCGTCATCGAGGGCCTGCTTCCATGGCACCTGCAGGTAATTTGGATTTTCAAAATAAAAGACACAAGAAAAAAGCTATTTCGGATGCAGGGAAAATGAAAACAATAAACTACTGAATATAAGATAACACAGATGAAGACAGGCTTTATTTGGTCATTTGGTTGAAAACTATTTTGTTTACCATTGGTATTTATATTGCTATGAACAGGTCTGCCTTATTATGAGGAACTGGAACTGGAGATACCAGTAGACTATGTGGAAGACTACACCATAGAGGAGAGACTTGGTACTGCTGGCAGACAACAAACTATGCAGAATAAGAAAATTCCCCAGGACATAAGCCCCCAGTCTGGAAACACTGGTGAGGAAAAGGAACAGAAATCTACTTAAGCTTAATTTATTGAATTGATACAAATTCAGCAGATTTATTCTTTGCGTTTACATACAAAGTGTGCATATGTGGACCGTGCTAAGATAATGCTAACTCTGCTACCCTGTGTTAGATGGCCTCCTCCAGAGGATGTCAGGGGTCCTGCAGAGGTATGGAGTCGACCCGAGAGAGCTCAGCCAAGAGCAGCTCTACAAGCTAGCCCTTATTCTGCAGCTGCTGCAGGCCCAGGACAAAACAGGTACAGTGGTTCATTTAGTACTCATGTTCTGTTTAATCTATAAGTAAAAAAAAACAAACCCAAAGTCACTTATTATCTAAGGGGCATATTTATCTTCACATTGAAAACTAAGTAGAACTACAGAGTCTCCTGTTCACATAACTTTGTCTGTCTTTCCTACAGATCCAATTGAAAAAGAACTCATCACCCTCAAGGAGGTATGTCAGCATCCATTAGCAGCAGTGTTCCCTACACTTTTCACACACTTCTTGTCACTTGAACGTCTCCTATCGTTCCCCCGTAGATGCAGATGTTAAAGACAGACGGTGTGTCCAATAAGCAGGAGAAGCCTGCCCTCGTCCCCGGTCCCCCTGTCGCCCCTCCTGCCCACGCCTCGCTCTCAGTCCCAGCTACACCTCCAGCCAAGAGTGCCAGCCTCCCCCCTGCTGCCTCCCAGCCCCCGCAGGCCGCTCCTGTTGAAGCTGCGCCAGCCTCAAAGGAGCATGGGCCGCCGCTGGTGGAGGGGACAGGAGGCAAAGAGGAGTATGGGTACATTGTCACCAACCAGAGGTCAGTTTAACACATGAATTAGTCACTAGATGCTGTGTTATATTCTAGTAGAGATTAGGAATTATTAAACATGTTTGCAAGTGTGATAATGATGTTTTTCTTTTGTAGTCCTCTCAGTTTATATGATGGAGTGAAGCTGTTGGAGCTCCTGGCTGATAAGATACACCTGACGACCAGCAGCTTCATCAACATCAGGTAACACCAACATTTTTTGTGGCTCAAGAAGATGTGAAATTCACACTTTTACTCCAGACAATAAGAAAAATGTTCACAGTTTTGAAGCGATCACCATATGTGTCACTGTGACTTTATGTTTCCAGTGTGGTGGGCCATGCACTGACTTTCCGTATCCGCCAGAATGAGCACAACATGACGGCTGCAGAGGTGGCTGCAAAAGCTGGTAAGACACACTAACGCCTACCTGCCGTAGTGCTGTCAATCTCGCTTTATTTCCCTCAAATACTACTGCACCAAACTTGCTTTTTTTTCTCTCATCCTGTCATAAAAATATTTATTTTTTCATCCCAAACAGTATCTGAGAAGAACTTCCTGGAGTCGGAGACAGGCCTGAAGATAGTACAGACTGGTGTAGGAGAGGTACGTGATAACTTGTAACCCCAAGAGGCAACAGATATATATTAACTGCTTTTTATTCTTTATTCTAATGGATCCACCTGATCCAAACCTGTTTGTTTAATCAGGTGAAAAGGTTCAGATACAAAGCACACATTAGCTCAACTTTTTGTAAGACAAATATCTTTCAAATCCATCTAACCTTTACAGCTTGTTTTCACCCACCACCTCACTTTGTGCTGTGATATTGTGTCTCTGTGTGTATGTGCCACCTAGGGCCAAGTAGCCAGAACAAATCAGCGAGACGACATCTCCTAACAACCAGTATTTCACTTGTTGCCATGGTGCTTTATCTCCTCTACCTTCCCCCCCTTACTGTGGCTCCCAGATCGCAGGTGCTATGGCAACAGTCACAAGTGTCATGAACCTCATTATTCGGGCTGATTCAGGGCCTCAGAATCATCACCTGCATCTCAAATTGTGTATTTAATAGATAAAAGTGTGATACTGAGTGATAAATGTACATTAAATGGAGTAAAACAGGGCCAACAAACTAACAGTGAGCAAAAAAGGAAAACAAATAAAGAGAAAATGTCAAGCATAAATTGATTGTTAGCAAACTTCCACGGATGTTTGTCTTGTTTTTTAAGAATTAAATGTGCACCATTAAATTATTTAATCCAGAAAAACACAATAACATGATAAATACCAGAGCACGTAGGGGGGACTGTAATGTACCGAGGCGTAGAACTAAACTTAGTCCAATGGTGGTGTCTGTTAGAGGCACTCATTCCTGGATGAGTTACCCGCACATATCAGGGACTGTGAACACTATTTTACTACCTTTAAAAAAAACTCATTGAATAAAAACACACCAGTCATGTACTCAGGCATTATATCCTTTTCCTCCTCTAATGCCAATTCCCGGAGGCTTCAGGCTCATCTTGCATTTTAACCAGCTTATTGTATGTTTTTGTAACAAATGTGTCAATTTCGTATGTAAAACTGTTTGCAAGCCTTTCTGTGAGCTCTCTTGTGGACTGTCCTGTGAAGTGTCCTCTAAATGTAAAATGTACTTTATGATTTTGTAGTTCCCTGCTTTAGGACTACAGAGGAAATTTAGCTATTGTGCTAATTCTAGCTTATTTACATTGGCACGTATTGCTGATAGGTTGATTAATGTGCAACAGTTCGTTACAACCAAGTAATCTTATTGGATAAGAGGCATTCCATGAGTGCTGATATGGAGTACAACATCACAGGGACTTTCCACTCTGTGTATCACACCGCCTCAGCCAGGGGTTCTGAATACTGTTAATTAACATCACTGCAGACTGTGTACGTCCACACTGATCAAGCTGGTACCTCTGAATCACACAGCAAACTCTTATTTTACTGGTTGATGATAAATTAAAACATACAGATAAATGTACATAATAATAGATAAAGTAACAAGATCGAAGAGAATGTTTGGGTTGCTTGGCAACAAAAGTCCAGCTTCAGTTAAGTTGTGGAACTAGTTGATTCGGTGGAGCGAAAAATAATCTGTTGTTACTAGTAGGTCCTTTTTACTTCTATTTGCTTGTACTGTTGTATAAAATCAATATCACACTTGAGGTCGTTCTCAACTGAATAGCAGTACAACATCACTGTGGCCTCGTGCCTACGGTTGAATCACAGCCGTGATGATATTCAGTACATCATCACTCTCTCTCATGTGATATAGTTTAACTGTCCTAATTCAATAAATTCAGTTAAAAAATTAAGAGAAGAAGTAATCAAATATGAAATTTCTGCTCCTTTCATGCACAACTGATTAAAAATCTTTATGGTTTTTATGTTTTTCTCCAAACTGATGATCACATACTGTATAAAAGTTGTTGATGCTATGGCATGTTAAATTTTTCTAATCATCATATGGTGAGTTTACAGACAAAAGAAAAAGAGTGATCATTGTTCACTGCAGGTAAAAAAGATTTCTGTGAAACACAAGAATACGTCTATTATCAACTATTGCAAATGGGAAACAACGAAAAACTGTGCACTGACAGTCTCCTTTATATCTGCACTCTCACAGTGACGCCACTGGCAGGACCGGCACGTACATCACACATTTATTGTGTTCAGCTCTTTTGTTGGTTCTGTTTGCCCGCTGAAAGATCAAACTTCTGTTAAAAAAATCAATTGTTCTCTCAATGCCAGTCATTCTTTAGTTTATAAGTGTCACTGCAATTTTCCTTCAGACTGTCATTTTAAATGGACTAAAGTGTGGTGATTCAGACTATGTGAGTGCGAGTGAAAAACTGCATTGTACACCTGCTTTGGTTTAAAATGGCAGTAAGGACTGTAAGGCTGAATCCTTTTGTATTGAGCAGTGTAGTGAAAACTGTTTTAAAAAAGGTAGTGAGAAGATGAAGAAGAGGTGGAATGACACACTGTTGGCGTGTGGTGTGTAATGTACCAAGGTTCACTGATCTCTGTGCAGCCTCTGCTGTCTTTCTAATGGCTTCCTGGATTGTACTACCTTTACTTCTCAGACCTCTGTCTTTTAAACTCAACATCAACCTCTCACTGAGCGCACTTTGCTGTCACATACTGTTAGATAGAAAGAAATATGTTGTTAGAATGAAATAAGTGACCTTTAACTTCCAGTGGTGAGCGCAGATTCCCCGGAGAGGCTCAGATTGAGTTGACTGCTCTTAAAAGTGAGCTGAGCTTGTCGACTAATGGAGATTGCTCACTCTCATGATGTAGAAATCTGTTTTCTTTGTGTTCCTTCTCTTCTGCTCCTATCTTGCTCATCACTCTTTATGATGTCTTTTTTTCCCCAGAGGACGGATGCACGGGGTCTCCCTCAGGTAACCAGGGTTTCCCAGGGCTCCAGCGGGACTGTCATCACCCTCGTTTCCATGGCAGTCGTAGGAGGCGTGCTGGTATTGGCCATGGCGGTGGCTTGTTTCAAGCACTACACTCAGCAAGTAGCTAATGGAAAGCTCGGTCTGGGGCCAGAGGCAGGAGGAGAAACACACTTTGACTATCAGGTACGCACATAGAAGGATTCAGATAAATCAATACATTTATTTATTTATCTTATTATTTACAATAAATCAATATTATAGTCATTCTCTCTCTCCTTACTCTCAGGAGCTATGTCGGCAGCACATGGCGTCCAAATCCTCCCTCTGCCGCCAGGACTGTGTGGGTAGCAGCATTGCAGGGTCTGCCATACCCACAGGTGCTGGAGGTCGCAGGGGCACAGACACGTCCCGCGTCAGCAGCGTCTCCTCCCAGTTCAGCGATGGCCCCCAGCACAGCCCGTCCTCCACCCACAGCTCCACCCCGTCCTGGAGCGAAGAGCCTGCTCAGTCTAACATGGACATCTCTACTGGTCACATGATACTGGTGAGTTAACACAGTCAGCGGAGACAGAATGGAATTTTTGGTTTGGCACCTCCTACATTTTATTTGTCATGTCTCCGTCAGGCTTACATGGAGGATCACCTGCGTAACAAGGACCGCCTGCAGAAGGAGTGGGAGGCTTTGTGCTCATACCAGGCTGACCCCAGTTCAGTAGCTGTGGCTCAAGTCCCGACCAACATGGACAAAAACCGACACGCTGAATCCCTCCCCTGTTAGTACATCGATGCATCACTATGTCGGATCATATCATCTCTAAATATCATATTGGTCATACAGCATCACGACAATTTCTAGCATTTAACTACACTAATACTGAATATTATGCAGTGAATTAGCAACAGAAGAGGGTATTATGATGTCTTTTATTAATTCAGTGACTCATTCTTGAAACCTGTTGTCTTTTACAGATGATCACACTCGAGTGAAGCTGAAGTCTGAAGTAAACCCCAATAAACAGGACTACATCAACGCCAGCATCATTGTAAGAGTTCTTTAAAACTACTTTTAAAATGCTCGTTTGTTAAACGGTTTTGTTTTGATGCATTCGAGGAAGTTGGGAAATCTGAAAGGCTGTCATGATACCGCGTAAGGGGATTTATCTCAAGTTTAATTTTAGATCTAGATTGTTAGCAGTTAGCATGCAGATATCTGTTTATAGAGATTAATAAGAAGCTAAATCGTCATCAGATAGCCGATGATGGGAGCCGGGATGTCATTACTGCACATTACGTTCTGCCTGCTTTTGCTCTGCACGGACTGTTTTTCCTGCATACACCGCAGCCTGCTGATACGTGATTGGTCAATATTACTCTGCGACTACAAGCGCACTACAAATGGAAACCAGAAGACTTGGCGTCCCGGAAGTCCACGTCCCTGTAACCCTAACATTTTGCTCTCTCTCTTCTTGTAATACCATAGTTTGATCATGACCCTCGTCAGCCAGCGTACATCGCCACACAGGGACCACTGCCTCACACTGTGGCTGATTTTTGGCAGGTTGGTCCAATCTTTCCTTTCTTTTTTCCCTTTCTTGTACTTACAGATGTCACAGATTTATTTTAATGCTCCAATAAGATCTATCCATGTGTACGCATCACTGCAATGTGTGTGTGTGTTCCCTTCAACCTCCAGATGGTGTGGGAGAACGGCTGCACGGTGATCGTGATGATGTCGGCTCTGGTGGAAGACGGAGAGAAACAGTGCGAGCGATACTGGCCTGATGAGGGCTCGTCACTCTACCACATCTATGAGGTTCATATCCTGTTGTCTTTTATTTCACATGTAGCAGTTTTTAAGATGCATGTCCTGTAAAAACATTCAAAACCGTGTGTTTATCAGGTGAACCTGGTGTCCGAACATATCTGGTGTAAGGACTTCCTGGTGCGTAGCTTCTACCTGAAGAACGTTCAGACGCAGGAGACCAGAACTTTGACGCAGTTCCACCTACTGAGCTGGCCGGCTGACGGCATCCCCACCTCCACGAGACCGCTGCTCGACTTCCGCAGGTAAGAAACTACGCAATCACACCGACGAGTTCCCACAAGGCTCACTCATTTTTATAAGCAAACACCAGATGTAGCAAACAGGTGGTGAGGATGTGCGGTGTGTGTAATGTTGCAGTGACTCACAGGTCCATCTTTTTTTTTTCTGTTTCCTGTCTTCTGCAGTGTTTTATATCCATTAAAACCCTTCAGTGGCTCATTTCATCCCCAACCCATCATCTCAGCTCTCTCTCTCCCTCTCTCCCAGTGTGCAGGTTGATAGGTTTGTATTTGAACATCTCCCAGTGTCATTTTTGTGGTTTGCAGCTAGTACTCTGGCTCCAGTTGCATAGTCACAAAAATGAGCATTGGCAGGTGTGACTGGCTACTGCAAGAGGGACAGTGAATCTGTGGCTTCCTCTTCACCTATTCTTTCCTGTAACATCTCACTGTCCTTCATGAACTTAGTAGTTTTATCATCTTCAAGTCCAGACCATTCCTTGTCAATGTCCATTGATCCTTTATTCTCCCTATTTTTTCACATTCTGATTTCCTAACATGTACCCAATGCTGCATAAGAGACATTAATATTTGTTTATATGCATTTATTAATGTCTTGCTGACAACAAGTTAGTCATGTATATTCCTTAAATATGTGAACTAGGTCAGTTAGAATTAAAAAGTTTGTGCTAAATCATTTATAATGGAGCCTTTTCTCTGTTCTTTGTTCTCCTTTCTGTCTCTGCTGCCCCTTGTTCCTGCTTTTCAGGAAGGTGAATAAATGCTACAGAGGTCGCTCCTGCCCGATCATTGTTCACTGCAGGTAAAAAAGATTTCTGTGAAACACAACAATACGTCTATTATCAACTATTGCAGATGGGAAACAGCGAAAAACTGTGCACTGACAGTCTCCTTTATATCTGCACTCTCACAGTGACGGCACTGGCAGGACCGGCACGTACATCCTCATAGACATGGTGCTGAACCGCATGGCCAAGGGTGAGTCGCTAACACGTAAATACATACTGTCATGAAGTCCATACATGATCCAAGTGTAGCAGTAAGGTATTTTAAAGATCAACATTTTAGAATTATGTTAAGCTTAGGTGGCCCCTTTAAGATTTGACTCCACCCACGTCATGGGTACATGGCTCTGTGTGTACACTGATGTGCTAACTGTTGTGGACAGCAGAGGGGGCTGTCCACTGTGTGTAGTTACTTAATTCTGCCTATGTGACACTTGAATAATTATTCCACACTTTATTTCAGGATGTTCTTCAACAAAGTAACTTGGTTGGAGGTGTCATGAAATACAGTTTAGATACTTTTATAGGATTAGCATAAAAAATGTTTTTTAGTTGTTAGGATGACTTTGTTACCCTTTTTTGTTCTTATTGTGGGTTTGCAAAGCACCCAGTAATAATACATATTTTACAGAATTCTGGGCTTTTGACTACATTGCTCTTAACTATCCTCTTGTGAAGAGAGATTATTTTTAAATTAAAATATATATATTTTTTAAATATAGGAATGAGTGATAAACTTCTTAGAATCCAGAGTAAATGTCTCACAGATTATAAAGAAATTAAACACATTTGTTTTTTGTCTTTATTTACGCATCTGAGAAGAGAGTTTTATTGTGAAAGTTACTTATCTGTACTATAGTGGCAGGATTACTCCCAAACTGTAGAAGTAATGCTTTTATTGTTCCTGTTGTTGTTGTTAGGAGTGAAAGAGATTGACATCGCAGCCTCACTCGAGCACATCAGAGACCAGAGACCTGGCTTGGTCCGCTCCAAGGTAACATTGATCTGTGTCTGTGTGTGTGTGTGTATCTGTGTATCCAATATTTGAGCATTTTAAAGTAGTAATCTCAAACATCTCAGTTTCGTTGTCTTTGGCGGCATCTATGGTGATAAACGGTAATTGCAGGAGCACACTTCCCAGATATCCAGACAGTGCTGCATGTGTGACGTCCACGGTTGGCTCCGGTTGTAACTCTTGATTTTCCTCGCTGACGGTCACTTTCCGTTTTAGACTGTTTGCCTTCATCTGAGCATTCTTTGTCTTTGTATTTTCACTTATTTTTGAAGTTGTATCTGTAGTCATTGATCTTTTGTTTGTTCAGCCATAGTAGATTACTGTTTACTCACAACACTTGCAGAGACAGACAAACAGCCGCTTAGCTCCGCCTACCCTTTTTTTCCACGAAAGTTGCACCAGAAATTTGCAGTTATACTGCAAATGCAAAGGCTTTCATCAGTGGGCCATAGGCTCAATCACCATTGTGTTACCTCATTCGGCTGATAGATAGTGACTTAACAGACATTTATTTAAATGAAAATCTTCGAGATTATTACTTTAAAGGCTGACTGTCATCATAATCCAATTGTCTTATTTCTAACCCAAATCCTCTCCTTTGCTCCTCTATCTCTCTTTCACATGCCGATCAGGACCAGTTTGAGTTTGCACTGACGGCAGTAGCTGAGGAGGTGAACGCCATCTTGAAAGCCCTGCCTCAGTGAGGACACGCACAGAGAAAAACACTCATGAGGACACACCCTTAGGATCCAGTCACGTATGTCTGGCCGTCACTGTAAATAAGAATTTGCTCAACCACACTCGGAGCAGTTACTGCTCTTGTTATCAGCATGCAGTATTTTACCAGCTTCTCATTCACTGGGGTTTAAACCTTTTGGACCTTAATTTAAAGATGCTTTAAAGATGATATAAGATAAACAGGAACAGAGAATTGTTATTTTTGCCATTATGGCACAAATGTAATGTCCGATCCATCATCTGAACTACAAAGGGGTAAAAATGTGTTAATACAGATTTCCACATTAGTGTCTACCTGAGTCTGAAGGGATATAATACATGTTGGTGTTCTGTCTACATCATTCCTTTTTACTGGACACGATTACTTCAAATGAACATAAGATTTACCACCAACACTTTGGGTTATTCAGGCTGTTCTGTTTTAAAACAGTGTGAAACGCCTATTTTAAAGAGCCGTTTTTGCTGATCTACATTAAGGTTTCAATCCATTTGAACTCTCTTGAGTGATGTTTTTCATGACACCAGGAATACTGTTCGTGACTGTCTAGTCTCTGTTGATTTCTGGCAAGTTTTTATTTGTCTCTGCCTCGACAACATGATTGTTTGCTTCAAGCACTGGTCCTTTCAGATGCTGTACACTGGCCAGACAGTACACATCGCCCTCTCTCTCTCTGTGCACAAAGGGTCATTTTGTTTGGGTTCCTTTGTTGTCTTACTCAGTGTACGACCTTGTGACTTATGTAAATAATCCACCTGATGATAGTGATTATTTCATGTAGCAGACAGATAGAAAATATCTATAAAAATGTATTTTTGACTTGACTTGAATAAATTTGTGACGTGATGCAGCAAAAAAGAGGCTTGAGTTTTTAGTTTCAAAATCATCTCATCATTTAGTGTTTGTGTCTTTGTTTTATTGAAAAGGTTCCATGTATCATTCAGAGAGAATCTAAAGTGCATCATAAGTCTTAATACAGTCTAGGCAGTTTTTAGGCAGCACAACGGTGGAATAGCAGGACATTACCTCCATTATCTATACCGCTTATTCTGTTCAGGGGGGGGGCTGGACCCTATCCCAGCTGTCAGTGGGTGAGAGGCGGGATACACCCTGGACTGATCGTCAAAGAAATGTAAGCATTACCACATGAGAGTGTGATATTGCTTTTATACGACAGTTAAACAAGTGGGAAATAGTAGTAAAAAGTAATAATCAACAAGAGTTTTTTGCTCCACCAACTCTGGACTTTTGTTGCCAAGCAACACCAACATTCTCCTGCACTCTGCGTCTACAAGTTACCACAGATCAGCTGTTTTTTGATCATGTACATTTATCTGTATGTTTTACTTTATCATCAACCAGTGAAATAAGAGTTTGCTGTGTGATTCAGAGATACCAGCTTGATCAGTATAGACATACACGGTCTGCTGTAACGTTAATTAACAGTATTCACCTGGCTGAGGTGGAGTGATACACAGATTGAAAAGTCCTAGGTATGTTGTACTCTATATCAGCACTCATTGTCATGGACGGGATTCACGGACATATTCTTAAGATAAAACTTTGTAAAGATTCGTAAAAAAAAAAGTTCTTAAGAATGTTCTTAAGTGCAATTCACTATTATTGTGTTAAGAACAGTCTTATTTCGTACAAACTTTTTTTAGTTACGAACTTCTTAGATGGGATGAGCTATGTATGTAAATAAGGCGAGTCATTATTGATTAAGGAATGTTAATTCAATTTATTAAAATGTTAACTGTCACATTTGCTTAATTTTAATAGATATGAGATGAATGCCAAAACAATAGTGACATGCTAACATTCTAAATAAATATTTAACTAAATTCAAGCTGTTGTTTGCTAAGTGTTGTGTTTGCTATTGTTTGCTTTATTGCTAAGTAAACCTAGTAAAACTGAAATTCAGTGAATTGATTGTCTAAAATATGTTTAAATGAATGAATGTAGAGTGCATACCTTTTCACTGTCACAATTTTAAGACATATGTAGGGTCATTTGTAGGGTCAACTAGGGTCAGTTGTGAAGAAACTTGAGAAGAAATTTAAGAACTTTTACTTTCAAGAATCGAATGTATTCTCAAGTTTTTTCTTATAAAGAAACATAAGAAGAAAGTTAGGGGGAAAAAACATAAGAACTTTTTTCAGGAATATAAATGTTTCTTAACTTTTTTCTTAATACTAAAGTTACGCAGAAAATTGCACTTAAGATTTTTTTCCCTAATAACTCTTTGTGAATCCGGCCCTCAGATTACTTGCGTGGAATTAACTGCTGTATAATCCATAATAACGTTATTGTTATTTCTTTAAACCTCAGGTTAGTTCTAGGCATCTTTATCTCCAATTGTTTGGTTGTAACTCTTCCTGTTGCACAGATGAACCACCACCAACTAACACAAAGTAGTCAGCAGGAAATGCTTTATTTCTCTGCTCGATATATTTTGAAGCATTTTTCAATTTGCCTTATTCATCTTTTTCCACTTGCGAGCAACATTCAAATTAAACATTGTAAGTTAAAGCACAGATGATGAGAACAGTTCCTGGTTCTAAAATACAAACTTTCCAGTCTTTCGTTCCAACATACACATTCTCACACACTAACATATATATAATATACATTTGAAACTATTTTCCTTTTTTTAAAGTGTCAGTCAGTCAGTCAGTAGGAGCCATGGTGGGCAGAGAGAGACAAGTGCATCATGGGGAATTGACCTTTGACCTGTAAGAATAGATGTACAAGGACATGTTACACTTACAGTACTGTAGGCATCACTTGTTATCAATAAGACTTCTAAAAAACGTGGTACCTCCTCCAGTCTCATCTAAAAGGGGCTACAAGGGAGAGGACATGCCTAAACAACTTTCAGGGTGCTTCAGGTTCACACTCTTTCTTTACCTCATGGTAGGTCTAGGGCACAGAGCAGCATGAGCCAAGCAGGTTAGCTTGTGAAGGCCTCGAAGTCTGATTCTGAAACAGGAAGCAGGAAATGTAAGATGACATTATAACCTCAAGATTCATCTTCAACTTAGGTGCCTATTATTGTTAAAGTAATATGTGTTCGTCACATTATGAATTAAAAAAATAAAGTTTTATGTAAGCATTTCAGGGTGATACCAGCACTTTGTTAGCTGATGAGCAAAGTGAAAACCATAAGAGATGTACGTAGATGTTTGAAAGCAAACTGTGGAATGAAAGGGCAGGCAGTTCATTTAATTTCTCTTTTTATTATTACAACTGGGTCACTGTAAGTTGTAGTAGTAATGATAATATTAGTGTGACGTAGTCAGTGCATACTGCACAAAATTACATATTTATAACCGCCATATTTAGAAAAAAAGCCAATATCCCAACCGCTCTTTGTCTCAATCTTTATTTGTCATTTCCCTTTTGACAATCTGAAAAACAACACATGGCAGCTCAATATAATACAAATATTACAGGCTGATATATATTTATAAGAGAAACCATCACTTTCGTTTTGCTCTTATTCCCTCTCAAATCACAGAAACAGTTCAGAGAGGAGTCAAAAGGGTTAAAAATATTTTTGTTTAAACTAGTGTTTAAAGTCTCTCAGCTGTGCTTAACTTTTATCAAGGGACGATAGTTTTGTTTAAAGTCAATGCAAAGCACATTCAATGTCAAATCAATGAGGCACTCATGGAAAATACAAAATAAACGTATTGTGCTCTTTGAGCAGTGTAAAAAAGTTAAACATGAAAGGGACACTGCCTGTGTTAAGTTACTTAACAAGACAGGGCGTATCTATAAACAGCAGTATGATTTAATGGGGGAGCTCAGTGGAAAAAGCAGGCGTCCCACAAACAGAGGCTAAAGTCCTCTGTGCATCGGGCGCAGGTTTGACTCTCGCCCTCAGCCCTTTGCTGCATGTCACTCTCTTCTCCCCACATATTTCCTGTCTCTCCTCAGCTGTCCTTTCTCATAAAGGCAAAATGGCCAAAGAATGATTTAATGAATATTACTGGTACAAGAAAATATTTTCAACACTTTTGTGCTTGGCACCAACAGTTTCTGTTATTCTGCCCTTAGTTCACAGATAAAGCAGCAATCACATCTAAAACAGTTATCAGTACAGCACTATGAATGTGTGTATAAATCAAGGTTAGTGTCTTCATGTTTTCTAATCATATAATGGGTTTGCCTGAAAATTAGACTGAATTCTAAATTTTGTTTTCTTTAGCAATTGCATTCAGGCTCCATTAACAGCAACATGGTAACTCACATATCATGAAACATGTATATTGTTGTTTCAAAAAGACAAAACACCCAGCAGCTAAAAAATAAATCAATATTTTAAAGTAAGACAAAAACTTAAGATTAATTCTAAACTCTAAAGATATACGCTTCATTTGAGGCATTTAGATACTTTAATAAAACTATGAATGTAATGTTATTTTAGGCAACATTCTTGAACAAATCAGTGCAGGTGGAGCTGACATGGAGTCACTTTTAAAAACTAAGCAGATTAACTGGCGCAAGTCAGTACAGTATTTTGCCAAGGGCCATTTAATGAACAGGTGTTGATGGAAGAAAAATGCAGCTACAGTATCTCCGCTTCTCAGAACACCCGACTAAGTACAGCTTTGCCATTTTCTTCTAATGAATGGAAGATGGGCTGGGTTAGGTCCTTGATTAAAATACATTTGCTTTGCTTGAAGAACATTCTGAAATCATATCAATTTAAAAAAGATTTGTATTATGATTATCTATCATCTACAGTCTGACCAAATATGGAAATGATATTTTAGGAAAAGTGCGTAAAGGCCAGGACATGTATTTGCATTTCATGATACATACGTTTCTTACTACTACAACTTTGCAACAGCGATAAAACTAGGCTACTGGTTTGAACAATAAAGACTGGATTATTTATAAGGCATTTGTTTTTGCAAAGTGTCTTTGTTTGTGCTTCACTTACTTTTTGCTATGAGCATTCCTGATATGAGTATTAGTTAACCAGTAAACAAAGTTTATTATTGATCAACTAGTTTTTATTCATGATGAAAATAATCAGAGAAAGTTCAGTCGCTTTCTTCTTCTAGATTTAAATGTATTGTTTTTTTCTGGGCTGAGTGTGACGCAGTTCTCCTACCATCCCTCTGCTAGAGAGTTGTGATGAGAAATTTCTATGGCAAGGTCTCAGCTGACCTAAACAAAAAGCATGCATGCACGCAACTTTCCCACATCGAAATCCCTCTTAACCACCCCCCGCCCCCCCTTTATCTATGTTTATATTTGGCAAATTTACATACATTCAGAAACAATCATGTCTATTGCTTTGAAAAACCAAATGATTAAAACGTTTAGCTGCTTTTTGTGTTAAGTGTCATGAGATAACTTTTGTTATGATTTGGCACGACATGAATAAAACTGATTGATTGTTTGATTGGCAAATTACATGGATACATCTGGGTTGGCAATTGATCAAAGAAACAAGGCAAAACACTACAAACCCTGTCAAAGATGACTCATTGTGTCATACAGAGGCCTTAAGACTGCATAAAGCCTTGAGAAGGTTAGGGCACTGCCTCAAATTAAGTCTGTAAATCACATTACGTTAGAGTCTGGCTGTAGGCACAACACTGAGGTAAGTATAAAGAATAAGGCATCTCAAATACACACACACACACCAAATTAGCACACAATACACCCGCACTTCTTTTTCTTTTTCACACCCTCCTCACTAGTTTTCGTGGCACGCTCAGACTCCTGCTCGCTGCTTTGGCTTACAGGTGTAGTGCTGGTGGTTGTGGGAGACTCAGTAGAGGAGTCTGCTTCCCTGGTCCCCTTCCCCTCTTTTCCCCACGCACCTCCGGGCCCTGAACCCATTTTAAACTGCCCCTCCTCACCCTTCTCCTCTGAAACTGAAATCTGTTCGCCGTTCACATTAATAGTCGTGTTCTTAACAAACACACGTGACTGATGGCCACCATCTTTGTCAGCCTTAGCTTTGCCCGCACGCACAGCACCTGTTATGATGTCGGTAACAGCTGCTCTCTGCTCGGCTTCCATTTCTGACAGGCTGCATGCCAAGGCCATCTGCAGGTCTTCGTCATCCTCGTCATCATCGCTGCCTGTCTCAACCCCGTAGTTGTAGAAGGGGGCGGAGCTAAATGAGCGATGTGTTGATCCAGGGTTTGAGTCGGCAGGCGACCTGTTTGGGATTTTTGGCTTCTGAGGCGAGTTACCGGGCTGTCCCTCTCGTCGGCTTAGCTCCAGTGCTAGGGCCATTTCATCCTCCACACCTGGGAAAGACACACACACACACACACACACACACACACACACACACACACACACACACACAACAACATAAGTTTGTATAACCTTTAGCTCCTGTGAGCTCCTGTGTTTGTTCGATACATTACTTATATTTTGCATTTGATTTTTTTAATTAACTGTGGACCTTTGCTGTTGAACTAGTTTGACAAAATTAGTTTGAATAAAATGAAAGGATAGAAAATATTACATGAAACATTTGTCCTCAAATTTCTCAATCACATCATTGGAAGGTAGAATGTGTGGTCTTACCATTAATAAGGACACTCTTCAACACCCCATCCTCCTCAATCTCTACTCTTTCCTGCCCCTTCTCCTTTATCCTGTAGGGAAGACACAGACACAGATAAAAGATAGTGTTTTGGTCTATTACATTTTTCTTGTCCTACATATAAGCAGACTTGTTCTAGTAATTTCCGGCCTGTATAAGAACTACACTTTTAGCCCTGTGACAGTGGAGGGCTGTAAAAGAAAATGAGAAACAAAATGCTGCAAATCAATCAATATCCAGTTTGTACTGTTGTAGATTTAGGCTTAAGAAAAATTGCCTGTGTGCTTCAGGGCTAGAAACCTCCTGTATTCTATATGTGTACGTTTAAATCAAACTTGATTATATAGGCATGCATGGAAGGATATGTATTTACGTATAAGGATACTTAATTATGTTGCTAAGATATTGGATTTAGTTCAGAAACAAATAGTGAAGAATACAAATATGACATAATTAACCCACTTCTATGTCCAAATGAAAATGTTGCTCTTTGTTATAAATTAACAAATTGAAAGTGAATATATGCACTTATATATAGGCCTATATCTATATGAATGACTAGACCTACATGCAATTATTATTATTATTATTTCTAATTTTTCTTGTATTATATATATATTCTTTTTCTATTTTCTATCTAACCGTCATCTTCTTTATTATTTCACAGTTATACTTTGTTTTGTTTTTTGTTGTTCTTGTTATGACTTATAGTTGTATAGAGAATAAATAAAATATAATGATAAAATATATTTTTTTCAAAAGAAGAAAGAAAAATTGCCATCACAGCAAGACAAAAAAAAACTACAACCATGTTGCAAAGCCATGTTGGACTATACAACAGTATAACAGTGACAGGTTTTAACATAGTTTCATATTCTAATACTCCCTTCCTTCCTGAAAACAGCAGTTTGTGCAATGCTCTATTCCTGTGTGTCCAAGTTGGGATAGAAAGTTTGCCTTTAATAGGACAACATTTTCAATAAATAGTCAAATAACATTTGAAAAAACTACATTTCCCAGGTTGGGTATCTTTTCTAAAAACAGCATCACATACTTCTTTGTGGTGGTGCGTTTTCCATTTACAATGCGGGTGGAAGTAGAAACTGATTTAAAGTTGCCCATCCCTCCGCCCATGTTGTCCATCCCGTCCATACCCCCCATGGAGGAGGAGAAGGAGGTAAAATCAACTGAAGAAGGAACGATGATTAGGGAAGGAAAGTAGGACAAAGGAGACTGGTTAATTTCAATGTCTTATGAGTGAACCTCAGTCTGTGAAAAGATAATACTATTACCAATGACAAATGAAAAAATAACAAACAAACATTAAAAGAAAATGTTTAACAGTCCGTGGAGCAAACAGTATCTACCCCTCCTATTATTACATGAAGTGACAAATAAAAGTACAAGTTCCATCTTACTGCACTGAAATATACTCTTTTAGCTTTTAGCTGCTACTGTGCAGATTTTGTGTAAATTACCATGTTGTCCGACAGCAGTGCTTTTAACATCAGGCCCACGATATCTAAAACCCATGTCTAATTAGAATACTTCCAGCAGGATACTGTTTGTTTTTTCCATGAAACTTTCCTCAGCAAGAATATAATTGTTCACCTCCAGCCGAAGGAAAAGAGAAGAACCGCCCGGGGCCGAGGCGAGAGGACGAGCCTCCGAAGGATGAAAAGTCATCTGTATTAGACAAAAAGAAGTAAGGCACGCATAATTGTTGTTCTGTTACAAAAGACATTCACTAAGCTACGTAACAAAGCAGTCAGTCTTTAGTTTGGAGAGCTTATTTTGACTGACAAAAGGTAATTACTCTGATTGTAGAATATTTTCCTCCATATACCCCCTTGTGTCAATACATAGTCAACAATTTTAAGTATTTAAAGGTGGGAAAAAAATCCTTACATGACCTTGGATGTATGTTGTGTAAGACTTACCAAAGAAGTTAGCAAAGGGGTCCTGGCCAGCAAAAAAATCTTTGAACACATCGTCTGGGTTGCGGAATGTGAAGTTGAATCCTGGGAAATCTGATGAAAAGTCTGAGGTGGAGGAACCTGGAAATTGTGGTCGGGAGAAGGAGGGAAAAAAGGGAGCAAATAAGATGAAGAATAACATTTAAGATAGACTTTATTGATCCCCCATTAGGGGAAATTCACTTGTAACAACAGCTCCAAGTAAAGGACAGGGTAAAACAAGTGATGGATAAAAAAGGCAAGACAAAAAGACAATACAATGCAATACTAATATTAATAATAAATATATACACTATGGACACCTTTCACCGATTGTGGATGGATAAGGGTGCAGAAAGGCAAACACTGAGTGATTAAGATGTTGCAAGGAAGTGCGAGTAATTGGTCGTTTTAAGGATCAATAATTTACCTGTTTGTCGCATTCTGTCATTTCCAAATCTGTCATATTCATCACGCTTACTCTCTATAACAGAAGAACAGAGCACAGGTTCAGGATTAAATAAAAGCATATCCAAACACCAAAACATGTCCCTCTCTTTTCTTATACTATGAAACATGCTCTCGATTAAGTTCTAACCACTTCACAGACACACACACTAATATAAACAAATCTATGATGCACTGTCCGCACTTACTGTCAGACAGAACTTCATAGGCCTCAGCCAGTTCTTTAAACTTTTTCTCTGCTTCATCCTTATTGTCTGGATTTTTGTCTGGATGCCATTTCAGCGCTAGTTTCCGGTACCTAAACACAAACACAAACATCGACACACACACACAAGTAAATATATGGATTGATAAAGACATGCAATTTAATGTAATATTTTTGTCTCTTCACCAACAACAAAACAATGCAAGGTGAAGAGCTTTAGGAAAATGAGTCAACTTCCTCATTTTTGAAGAGGCTGTATTTTTCATACCAGTGGTTCTCAACACCTCACTTCCAGATTTTAATCTAATAGAGGCGACCCCAATTATTATTGAGCAGTGTTATTAAGGAGCAGTGTAACATTCCTAAGTGGTCGGAATGTGGATGGGAGTGTTTGATGGGTAAATTTGGATCTGCGGGGGCCCGGGACCCCACAGCCTTGAGTCTCAGCACCACGCCAACGCCGAACAATCTGTAATTGGCACCAAATAGAGACACAAAACTGTCACCCCCAACTTTTGGGGCACTTCCTGTGTGTCCACAGGGACAGAAACAGACACTCACCATGGTAGTGATGCAAGTGGTTTGCAAGTGGTTGCAAATTACGACGTTTTTTTTTTGCATGTATGGACTTGTGGGATATTTCTGTCTTACATCAACGTGTATGTGTGTCCCTTTCACCCAGGTTTTAAGCACCTACAGTCCAATCAACTGCTCCTGTGTGATTATAGCACCTGGCAATGGCTTTAAAAGGCTCCTTCTCATCTCACTCTCAGCACACTGCACAAGAAGTGTTTGGTTCGCCCACAGGTTCAAGAACGCCTGTGTGTTCTTTGTTTCCTTGTTGTGTTGTTTGGTAAGTAGCAGTCTTTGTCTTTGTTGTTGCACAGTAGTATTATTTAGCTTGAATGTTAAAGTTTAACTCCACTAGACTCTGACAGAACGAGGACAACACTGTGCTTTGCAGTGTTACAGGTGTTAATTAGCACTCTGTGCTTAAAATAAAGAGGTCGTTACAGCATAGGCAGTGCTAAACTGGGGGTTTATTCATGAATACCACTTGTTAGGTAGGTTTGTGTCACCATGATTGTTTTGTTAGGGGTGAAGGTTTCAAGTTTGGGTTGTTGCACAAACTGCCCATTTTCAAGCACCCTTAAGTTTTCCAGTGCTCACATAACCTCTTGTTGTAAATAGGAAGTCACACTTTAAATATATGTTCATGTTCAAATTGCTTTGTTGTTTATCAATCAAAGTAAAAAAGAGTACTCACGCCTTCTTGATGTCGTCCTGAGAGGCAGTTTTGGACACTCCCAAGACATTATAGTAATCCACCATGTTGCTTCCTGTCACTCTTCACACCAGCCCTGAAAGTAAAATAGTTTTGCTTTGAAAAGAGACGATTCTCAGCCCTGATTGTACACACACGCTCTGCATTCATCATATTAATGTCTGAAAAAAAAAAAGTTTGAACCCTTATCTTTGGTATTTCCTGACATCCAAAAAAGGTCAAAATAAAGAGAAAAACAGGCTCATTACTAATTTAACTGCAGTCAAGTGGTCATATACGCCAGGGGCTGTCTGGGAAACGGCCAAAAAAGGCAATGTCTAATGTAACAGAACAGTTGTTTGTCATTCTGTACACTTAAGTGTCGACAAGTACAGACTATGGAAATGTGTCATTATCTCTTTTGGAATCCAAGGATCTATAAACTCATGGATCACTAATACTAATGTGTTTATGATGAAATCTTCCATCTAACCCGTTAGTTTTGCTGAATCTGTTAGGTAAAGAAAACTCCTTACACCTACTATTGATACCATGTTCTTTAACCACATCATATAACTACCATGCTATCATGCTTTATCCAAAGCAGAGCGCAAATCTCTAATTTCTTATTTAAGAGTTATTGAAAACAAGTGCTGGTGGGTGTTAACTGATATTTTGCCAGGTGAAACACTCAAGCGCTCAAACAAAAACAAAAAAATCAAATACCATTTGCCGAAGAAGTCACTTTATTTAAGTTATTTTTACTTTAAATGAATCAAGACCAAGAGACAAGAGGAAATAATGAGTAAACTAAACTAGTCCTGATATATCTGATCTGATGTAAGACTAAGAAATAATTAAAGCATACTTTCATTTTAGTGATATTATGTTTAGCCAACATGTGATTTGCTTGAAAGAGAAACTCCCTCACTGCTAAATGAGTTTCAGGAATGAGTCATCATGGCTAATGAGTTGTTGACTGCCATATTGAATTAGTCTAAAATACGAACTGTTATCTTATCTGAATTTCACATGTTAGGTCAACAGGTAAAAATAATTAGTATGTATGGAATAAAAACAGTCCATATTGTTAGCACTCTTTTCATTTTCATCCATCTAAAGACCAGCACGTGATGTGAGATACATGCATCAAAAGGCTCATAAATTTGACTCCATTATGTAACTGTATTCAAACTACAAGAAGAGACCCACATGTGTTGGGGCTGTATCTATGCTTTTAATGTTCAATTCATTTAATTAAATCACAAATTAATTACTTATGGTGTAGCAGTTATACTCTAGAACCTTTAAAGCATTGCAGAGGCTACATTGCACTTAAAGTCATCCCCTATTTATGGTAAAATCTTGTTAACTTTATTTCTAAAAAAATAAAATAAAATACTTTTTAAATACAGGTGTGCCCCTGATATGATAACACCTCAAGTACAGTCATTCACTCCATTATAGCACCAGTCTGAAGTCAGCATGGTAACCATCATGCTGATCTCATTAAAGGACTACAACAGCTCCAGGGATGAAGGGGACTTCCAAACTGGAGCAAAATAACTCAACTTAACTTTCTATGGCCTCTCGGGAACAGCCATGCGCTCACACAAGTATTATTACTATGTTATTTCTAGAGTCACGGCATCTGACAACTGCTGCTGACAGTAGGCCTACGCAAACTTACATACACAGGCAGATGCACAGTTTGCAGGCACCGGTGTTGTCTATATTCAAGAAGGCCTACCTCACGTTTACATAGGCCTACCAAATACAGTATTTGTTGACAACATATTGCCTATTGCGGTAAAGTTGAGCATTTATAGTCAACTGCAGTAGCTATACGGTGGCTATAGGCGGTGGGTAGCCACAACTTGTCTCGACAAGCCAACGCTGTGTACCTACCGTGGGCGTCTTTCGGGCTAAATAGTGAACAGTGTAGCCGTGTGTCCACTGGTTTGGAGCAACAATGAATTAGTTCAAATAGCGGTGCCTCTGGAATGTGCCCCCTCCTCTCTTCGTGACAGCCGCAGAGACAGCCTCCTCCCTTCAGCCTTCCTCTCCACCGCCCCGAGACAAATATTCTCAAACAGCACAATATGTCCGCGTACCGTTATACGGTCCACTGTACGGACCCCGCCGAGGAAAACAAGCAGACTGTTAGTCCTGTTTGGCTTGTGTGCTTGGCTAAGCTGCACGCGCTACGTCACTGTAAACTCAGAGAAAAAAATAGAGCGTCTCTAGAACATGCCAGTCGCAGCGTCATCAGACCAGCCCTGCCTCAACACCAGCCTGTTGCTCTGTGATAATGTGGTTGAACCAAAATAACAACTTCTGGTTGACACCTGCGTTGGTCAACCATTCAGGTTAAACATAAAAGACATTCATTTTCTGTCAAAAGTGACTGTGCTATCCAACGACTGTAGATACATGCTTACAAATGCAGTGGTGAGATGTTGGCTAGTCCATAAGCTTAAGGACACAACTAAAGTTTATTTTTTGGGTTCTTGTACCTCACTTAAGGTATTTAAGTGTGATTTAAACTATTACTCCACTATTTGACTACTATTTAAAATCCTCAACATTTTTTTATAGTATTCACAAACACCATGTTGGGTTTCTCTTAATAATTGCCTACATAAAAAAGAATACGATCCTGCTCTTCTTATAAAGTATTGTGATTTGACGCTATATAACCACGAATTGATTGATTGCTTGATTGTAAGGTTAATTATTGAAGAATCCAAGGGTTTTAGTCAAGGTCAACGTCTGTCAGCTTAAACCTTAAAATAACTTCTAACATATTTATTATTAAAAATTACAATAAACATAAAATAATTTACACACCTTTCATAATGCTTTTCTAGGAGTACACTTGAAGCATAAAGTATCAAGGCTACATTTTACTGTTAATAGTTTTGCAAAGGAGCTTAATACTTGGTCCACAACTGACTATAGCAACAGATAGACCTATGTGTTTCCATATAGATGAGCTTAATACTGTAGTTATAGCTATCGAAGACAATTATGCATGTTTGAATTCCTTGTTGATTGATAACTCAGTAACATTTGTAGACAAGTGTAACTCACCGGAAAGTAGGCCTGTTGCTGATGTGTAATGACATAGTTATTTGGACTGGTCATGCTTTAGGACTTTACCAACTCATAAATATTAGTTGGTCACATTGCTCCCATCTGGTGGTTAAGGGAAGCAAATGCAGGGAAAAGGCCAGCCCAGACCAGTGTATAGTGTGTGTCTGATCATCAACAAGAACAAAAAAGGCAGGAAATTGGCAAAGGCAGGGAAACTGGAATTTCCGGCGAAATGAATGAACAATCTAATATTCTGTTAAAAAACAGTGCTGGAAATATATTTCCTATATATAGCTAAATCTATAGCTTTCCTTTGATGGAAATATTTCTTTTGGCAATACTTCTGACATTTTGTGTATAGTAATCCTTTTAATTCTGAAGACTGTGCTAATTATATCTTACCAATGTTTATATATAATGTAATACTAAAATTGAATCCAAAGCTCAATAGTCTGAGGTCATTCCCAATGACTCAGCATTAAAGGCTAATCTTTTTTTTTTTTTTTCTTGCTAGCAAGGGGTGTGGCTATTTTTGTTTTAGCTATTCAGAATATTTGCTTTATGGACTGCCAAGCTATGCTGGAAAGGTTCAATAATGATCACAATTTCATTTAAAAGGTTTTTGGGAACTTTTTATTTAATACTGTCATGTCACCACCACAGGTTATCAGAATGTTGCTGGGAATGTGTTACGTTCATGATAACTTTTGGAATGTGTGATGGCAAAGCCAAGGTGATTTTTGGCTCTTTAATACTCCTCTCCTTCTTCATCCTCCTCTCCCATGCTGTCAGTGCCAACCTCTTCATAATCCTTCTCCAGGGCAGCCATATCTTCTCTGGCCTCTGAGAACTCTCCCTCTTCCATTCCCTCCCCAACATACCAGTGGACAAAGGCTCTCTTGGCGTACATGAGGTCAAACTTGTGGTCGAGACGGGCCCAGGCCTCAGCGATGGCCGTGGTGTTGCTCAGCATGCACACAGCCCTCTGCACCTTGGCCAGGTCTCCTCCAGGAACCACCGTTGGAGGCTGATAGTTGATGCCCACCTTGAAGCCTGTTGGACACCAGTCCACAAACTGGATGGTGCGTTTGGTCTTGATGGCAGCAATAGCAGAGTTGACATCTTTGGGCACCACATCGCCACGGTACAGCAGACAGCAGGCCATATATTTACCATGACGAGGGTCACACTTCACCATCTGATTGGCTGGCTCAAAACAGGCATTGGTAATGTCAGCGACAGACAGCTGCTCATGGTAGGCTTTCTCAGCGGAGATGACCGGGGCGTATGTGGCCAGAGGGAAGTGGATACGAGGGTAGGGCACCAAGTTGGTCTGGAACTCTGTCAGGTCAACATTCAGGGCTCCATCAAAGCGAAGCGAGGCTGTGATTGAAGACACAATCTGGCCAATAAGCCTGTTCAGGTTGGTGTAAGTGGGCCTCTCGATGTCCAGGTTTCTGCGGCAGATGTCGTAGATGGCTTCATTGTCCACCATGAAGGCACAGTCAGAGTGCTCCAGGGTGGTGTGGGTGGTCAGGATGGAGTTGTAAGGCTCTACCACTGCTGTGGAAACCTGGGGAGCTGGGTAGACGGCAAACTCAAGCTTTGATTTCTTTCCATAATCGACAGAGAGTCTCTCCATCAGCAGGGAGGTGAACCCAGAACCTGTGCCTCCACCAAAGGAGTGGAAGATGAGGAATCCCTGGAGCCCAGTGCACTGATCCGCCTGAAATAAAAAAAATGCTTTGATTATTGAAAATCACATTCAAGGTGATGATCAAATTACGTAAAAAGTCCCTCAACGAACTCATCCAAGCTCTCACCAGTTTACGTGTCCTGTCCAGAACCAGATCAATGATCTCCTTGCCAATAGTGTAGTGTCCACGGGCGTAGTTGTTGGCAGCATCTTCCTTTCCTGTGATCAGCTGTTCAGGGTGGAACAACTGACGGTAGGTTCCTGTGCGCACCTCATCTATTAAAAGAATGATGGAAAATAAGTTGGGTTAATGTCCATCAGGTATGAATGTTTAATATATAACATTATTTCACATTCTGATATAGAATAGAGTATCTTCAGCATACATACAGTATACCATGTGTATTACAGAATAAAAGTAATGTCGAGTGTTAGCTTGGTGCATGGGTTTGGGATTTTGGTGTTATGTATTTGTACTTAAAATAATTATATTTTGATGAAAGATAATTTACACTCTGTTTACACACTACTGACCAATAACAGTGGGTTCCAGGTCGACAAAGATTGCTCTGGGAACATGCTTTCCTGCCCCCGTCTCACTGAAGAAGGTATTGAAAGAGTCATCTCCTCCTCCAATAGTCTTGTCACTGGGCATCTGTCCGTCTGGCTGTATCCCATGCTCCAGACAGTACAGCTCCCAGCAGGCATTGCCCATCTGGGCTCCGGCTTGGCCGACATGCATAGAAATACACTCACGCTGTATAAAAAAGAGAGAGGGTGGTTATAGAGGCTGTCAACTTATATATCAGTCTTGTGCGTCATTGTACATCAGGAAAGCAGGAAGCAGTTTAGTGGTCTCTGTTTAAATAAAAAGGCAGAGAATTGAATAGATAACTGAATGTTTTTCATTCATTATCTGGCGCCCATTTTCTTTCTTATAACTTCCTGTCTACTAACAATCTCTGGAATGACTGGCATAAAGTTTGGGAAGGAAGTAGCTTAGTTGGCAAAGACATCGACTGCAGAATACTGTGTGCCAGAGCAGAACGCTGAAGCTTTCAGCTGCTCTAAGTGCATACCTTGCGGGCAAGCCAGCGTTTAAATGACAGCTATTAGTTGTCCAGAGTCTGCACTATGGGTTGTCATGGTAGATTTGCAGCAAACGTAGGCAGGAAATGCCAACAGATGAACATAAAACCATGGCAATAGGAAGAGGAGAGGAAGGCCATGGTTAACGGGAAAGCCATCCCCCACTTCTCCATCCTGTATCTCCTCCCTTTCCTCATCTCCTCCCCCTTTCTGTCTCTCTCCTCCTCTATCCTGTCCAGCTGCATAGTGCTGCGTAACAGTCAGGGATGTCTCTCCCTCTCCCCCTCTCTCCCTCTCTCTCTCGGACCAAAAACTCCTAACAGCTGCAAAATGGCAGCCAAGTTACTCATATGGCCTAGGCCAGACCACTCCTCTTTTCTCTGTTCTTTCTGTCCATCCCCCACTGCCACGATTACCCTGATCACTCTTTCTTAGTCTAGATAACTCTAAATGTTAAACAAACATGATTCAATCTTTATTTTTTCTTTAGTAACACATGTTTCCTGCTTTATGAGCAGCTGTAGTATCATATCAAACAAGTCAAAACTAATGGAGCAGGCTCACTCAGAAAGTGTCTGTCATCTGACCTAGATTGTCCAAGAGAAGAGGAATGACTTATGGACTCTTGTAGCCATATGTAGCTATCCCAGTGCATTCCTCTTCCTTAATTCTCAACAGACATGACCTACAAAGTTTTCATACATAAATTAAGCTTTAAAACACTCTCATCTATAGGATAAAGCTGCTTTTGTATCAGTATCCTTCATCTCTAAAGCAGAGGCCTCATGAGCATTAAAGAGGCCTGGCTGTTTAATCTCTTAATTGCTAAGAAACAGAGACAAAGGGAGGCTGAAAGAAAGAGAGAGAGGGACATTTCCAAGCTACGTCATCAGTTGAGCAGTTACTCACCATTTTGTCTGCTTTTCCTTCGACTGACGTTGAGGATTCAGATACAAGGCAGAAGTGCGGAGGAGAGGGAGAGTCAGGGTTTATATAGGCAAGGATGTGGAGGGGGCAGGCAGAAAACCACAGCAAGCAGCTGCATTGCTCATTGGCGGGAGGGAGCAGCAGTTTAAAAAAAAAAGGAAAAAAGGGAAGTCCCTTATGCTGTCTGTAATGTTATCCGCCCTTACATTGATCAGCTTTGTCTTTCAGTTTGGGATTAGGAGCTTGTGTTTGCAAAAATAACCCTCTTTCATTTTCTCTATAATCACTTTTCCCTTTTTTTTATGTGTGCGTGTGTCTGTTTGTGTGACTGAGCATTTGCAGTGAGGCACTATTCAGAGGTAGTTTAATTACATACACAGCTGAAAGCTACATTTACTAGTTGCGCATGCAAAATATTCTCGTATTTAGACTTCTTAACACATTTAACAGGACTTATCAAGGACTGTGGGCTGAATCATTGTGCTTATTTTAATGCGTTCGTCTGCACCCACACACTCATCATGAAACACACATAATCCACCCTGTGTATTACATCATGAAAGAATAATCACACAATATTGATATGGAAAAAAAGTCTGTGAAGTTCTTTATTCTACATCAAGATGTAGGCTTTAGTGGTAGACAAAGCAAATATAGGGCATTAATAAATGTTAATCGTGATTTAAGTTCAAGGAAGTCACAATGAACAGAGCAACATAACATTGGAAATTAACACACTATAAATTGAACTAGAACAGTTTCATAACAAACACAACTTTCAAGAAATCTTGCGGCAATTTTTCTGCTTATTCTTGATACAACTTTTCAGCAGCTCCCTTCTGATCACAGAGCCATGATTCATGCCCAACTGGGATCCTATTGTTGCTGCAGGCCACTGTCTGAGCATGAGCTACACAAACAACACCAGTCAGGGAGTTAGTCTGTTATTTTCCCTCACTCCCGCTCTCACAGAGTCACAGCTGAATGGTATATAGAAACTGACATAGGAGCCCTTTCATAACTTACATTCCACATGGGACAGTACAGAGGGGGGAGGGGGACAAAGGAGAGGATTTGGTCTAAGGTTCTTAGTCTGATACAGCAGAGAGAAAAGATCTGTAAAGGCCCAGACAAGATAAGTTTTAACACAGGTTTTGTGCTTTGAGTACATACACAATGATTTTATGTTTTGTGTCACAGTAAGCACAATTTACTTTCAGTTTATATATATATGGAGGATGTCTAAGTTCCTCATTAGACATTACAAGACATACTTAAGAGGTTTCAAGTCATTTTTTTTTTACATTTTGATTTGGTCAAATGCTACTACAAAATCTAAATACCCAATTTTAAAATAGGGTAAAACAGGAATATGTATCCATTTACTTTGGCTTCAATAACTGACTAAGCAAAGTCAGTATTCCTCTCCTTCATCATCCTCCCCGATGTTGTCAGAACCCACCTCTTCATAATCCTTCTCCAGGGCAGCCATATCTTCTCTGGCCTCTGAGAACTCTCCCTCTTCCATTCCCTCCCCAACATACCAGTGGACAAAGGCTCTCTTGGCGTACATGAGGTCAAACTTGTGGTCAAGACGGGCCCAGGCCTCAGCGATGGCCGTGGTGTTGCTCAGCATGCACACAGCTCTCTGCACCTTGGCCAGGTCTCCTCCAGGAACCACCGTTGGAGGTTGATAGTTGATGCCCACCTTGAAGCCTGTTGGACACCAGTCCACAAACTGGATGGTGCTTTTGGTCTTGATGGCAGCAATAGCAGAGTTGACATCTTTGGGCACCACATCGCCACGGTACAGCAGACAGCAGGCCATGTATTTACCATGACGAGGGTCACACTTCACCATCTGATTGGCTGGCTCAAAACAGGTGTTGGTGATGTCAGCGACAGACAGCTGCTCATGGTAGGCTTTCTCAGCAGAGATGACCGGGGCGTAGGTGGCCAGAGGGAAGTGGATACGAGGGTAGGGCACCAAGTTGGTCTGGAACTCCGTCAGGTCAACATTCAGGGCTCCATCAAAGCGAAGCGAGGCTGTGATTGAAGACACAATCTGGCCAATGAGCCTGTTCAGGTTGGTGTAAGTGGGCCTCTCGATGTCCAGGTTTCTGCGGCAGATGTCGTAGATGGCTTCATTGTCCACCATAAAGGCACAGTCAGAGTGCTCCAGGGTGGTGTGGGTGGTCAGGATGGAATTGTAAGGCTCCACCACTGCTGTGGAGACCTGGGGGGCTGGGTAGATGGCAAACTCAAGCTTTGATTTTTTACCATAATCAACAGAGAGTCTCTCCATTAGCAGGGAGGTGAAACCTGAGCCTGTGCCTCCACCAAAGGAGTGGAAGATGAGGAATCCCTGGAGCCCAGTACATTGATCCGCCTAAGGAAACAAGAATGAAATAATCAATTCACAAATCAATAAGTGGAGCAGAAAACTAACGTTCTGTTCTCTCAGATTGTCCCACCAGTTTACGGGTCCTGTCCAAAACCAGATCAATGATCTCCTTGCCGATAGTGTAGTGTCCACGGGCGTAGTTGTTGGCTGCGTCTTCTTTTCCTGTGATCAGCTGCTCAGGGTGGAACAACTGACGGTAAGTTCCTGTACGCACCTCATCTGGAGATTAAAAAACGATGTAGACCATCAGATTTATTTAAGAAATTATCATAAAGTCACTATCAGACTGGTTGCAAAATGCTTTAACAATGATGCATGAACACTTGATAATATAGACATATTTATCATCTGCATACATGTTCACTTTTTGACATATATAACAGGCACTGACCGATTACAGTGGGTTCCAGGTCAACAAAGATGGCTCTGGGAACATGCTTCCCTGCCCCTGTTTCACTGAAGAAGGTGTTGAAGGAGTCATCTCCTCCTCCAATTGTCTTGTCAGTGGGCTTCTGCCCATCTGGCTGGATCCCATGTTCCAGACAATACAGCTCCCAACATGCATTGCCAATTTGAGCCCCAGCTTGGCCCACATGGATGGAGATACATTCACGCTGAAGAGATGTGAGTGACATTGTTAATTTACAAGAAAAATAAGAATGTTTACCTTCCACATTTCTTTAAAATAATATTCCTTATCTCATACTTTATCAAGTAATATGTATAATTTTCTCATATCAATAGCAACTCCTATCTTACCATAGTTCTCGCTTTTCTCCAACGTTCAGGTATCGGAAAGAAGATGTAGTGCTGGAGACAGCTGTGTCACTCTGCTTTTTTATAGGCTACCTGCAACTTAAGGTGAACCGTGATTTGATCTGAGTTGTAATGAGAGAAGCTACTGATGAAGCCAGGATAAGATCATCCGCTTGACAGAAATGCACACAATGCAAAAGGAGGTCACCACCCTATTCTTTGTGTGAGAGTTTTGTAGGGGTGTGTATGTGCACCTCGTATTACAAATTAAAGAAGCAGATACACAGATGAGAGGAAGGTAAAATAATGTAGTTTTGCTTGGCATTTTCTAATGCTTGACTTTGAAGCTTATGATAGAATGAACTCACTGTGAGGTTTTTTCGTAGTTGGAACTTTTATGAGCACAAATGAAGAATGTGACCTTTGTAAAATTGAGGCATGGTGGAAACAGTAAAACTATTCACTATAACTCTTATCAATGTTGTTCTGTTATTTTGTAATACTGACAATGTCATATGACTTTTTGGCTGTAATATGTGACACACCAAATAATTTCATAGTTTAAGTTTCACACTTAAGAAGATTTGTGCGAATCTATAAGCAGAGTTTAAACAAAATATGTCATCACAGAACATCTAACAAACTAAAATGTACAGTTTTAATAAAGTCAAATGAATTGTATGTCAAGTGCACCACTTTCCCACACTCTTTTCTTGAGTCAAAATTAACCATCAGTGTTTCTAAAGCGGATCACTTTATGAGACCTGTCTTCCCTGTCAGCCCCTCAGGCCCCATGGGAGAGTAGAGAAACATAATACATGGGAACCGCCTCATTAGGAATCAGCTGACTAAATGGGGTAAACAGCAACTGCCTGCCAGAGTGGTTTCATAATATGCACCAAAGTAGTTAAATACAGTGAAAGTGTATAATTTTTGGGGGGGGGGGGGGTCGCACTAAATGTATGTTATGTATCCACTTAAGATGTCTTTGTGACTCAATATAGATTTTGAAAACCATTAGTACCCAGCAGGTTGACCACAGTTCAGTGACAGTGCAGCAGCTGCCTGTTTCAGTTGGCAGGAATAACTGAACACTTTGTTCTGTGGTATTAGAAACAAGTCGGACCACTTTCAAAAGCATCAGGCATTCTCTTCCATGTGGGAATGTTGATTTAGTATAATCCATTGTTTGAGGTTAAAACACTGCGGCTTCTTCATTCATTCATTCATAAATGTCATGAGGACTTCCTATGTGCTATCACCATCTTTACTGCATGCAAAGTGTTTACACCCTCCAAAAAAGCAATAATGTCCATAAATTAAAAGTGAAGGAAAAATAGACAAACTCAGCACTTACAAACTGTCTCTCTGACTGACTTTAAGTTTGTTTTTTGGCAGCCAGCATCGGTCGATACTGCTGCGTATACTGCTCCACTCTTCAGTTTAAGGTCAGTTTCTCTCCTGAGGCTGTGACACTCATCAGTAACAAATATCATAATTGGTGTTAGTATCACATCCTTTCATTCCAAAGCTCACAATGCACTATTGTCTAAGTGGAATACAGTGTTATGTCAATAAAAACATTTTGGTACTACATTGGTGCTGTACACCTGCCTGCAGTGTTATTATACAATGAAGATGGCATGGGGTGTTTCTATATTTAAAGTGCAATCATGCATTACTTTATATAATATAGCAGGCATGAACATACACCACAACAGAGAGGCACACAGCTCTCTGTTGTGTCTCTGTCATGTGCTTTGACCTCGTAGGTGTTGGCTGAGTCATAAAGCTTGTCCCACTTCCATTGTCGACAGTATAGGTCCCCAGTGCCTCAACCATTAAGTTCTTCACTAAAAGGTAACAATAGAGAAAGAAAGAAACAGACTCAGAACAGAACAAAAATTATATAAAGAAATAATTTGCACAATTGGGAGGTAATAAGAGATAAATATGGGTTTAAAACTCAGCTAAATATTTGCATGTTGTTTAGCAAGACACAAATGTCTAACATTTGAATAAAAGTGTATAAAATCACAATTTACACAGAAGGAATGGTAATTGAAGGGTGGCATAAACGTGAAAAAACTCTTTGTAGGAAAAAAGACACTACTCTTAGACGTCACATGACACTGTTTAACTCATTCAGTGCCTCAGGTGAAGCAACTGCGACCTCTAGCTTTCAAATGGCTACAGTGACAGTAAATGCAGAAAAATGGCAGTCTGAGGAGGGTTGGTGTTGGATTGGTTTGAAGGATGTTCAACCCACCCACAAGATAACCGTCTGCGGGCGTGGCTATTGTCAAGAAGGCCTGTTTGAATCGATTGTATTCACTGGGAATGAAAGGGATGGCGTTTTAAAATTACAGTAAGGCATTAAGTAACATTGGTTAATCAAATGGACATTAACATTAATTACACACAAATAAGATGGATATACTTTCAAGAGCATTTAGACAATTATCATGTAAATAAACTCCCAGGAATACCACACATACAATCTGCTATGCAATGTAATTGAAAAGTTAAATTAAAAAATAAGATGTCAAAACTAAATGCTGCTGTTTGAAGAGCTTAAAGTAAAGTATGAAATGATTAAGTAGTAATACTACAAAACGATTGTAAAAAACCTGGAATTAGTATGCTACTCTGTAGCCTACTTTCTACTTAACTGTCTATGCGTGGATAAAAACTAACAGCTATGGCAATGTTGTTTTTCATAATAGCTGCCCCAAAACTATAAAATTGTCCTCAAAGGGTTTGGTCTAATCGCTTTTATAGGCTACATACATGTTTTTAAATGTGTAAACTAACCTCTTGTAGACACACCTGCTCATATTGCCATAACAATAATGGCCTAATTAAAAAAACCTGACGATTACTGTATTAACACACAAAATCTGTCAATAAAGTTTTCTGCGCGTTCACGTCAGAGTCTGGTGGGAGTGGTTTGCAGTTGAGTATAGCGTGACAGCTCCTCGCCCACCTGACATTACTTACTCACTCGGACCACATTGACGGCGGTTGTGAGAAGCTAAAGACTACTTTAAAACCAGCTATAGCCTGCTTTTCCTTCAAAGGACTCTCCACTAAGAAGCTACAATGGTAAGTACATGTTTAGCCTTGGTAGGAGAGAGGGAACTACCCCTCAAAAGTTCCGTTTATTTTTCCGCCAAAACTGAGTGAACGTTTCCTCGCGGCAGTTTCGTTTTACGCCATGCGTCAGCGAATGTTTTGTAACAAAATGTGCTTCAAAATGTGCCAGACTGAAGGTGCGATGTAGCAACTCTGAACTGTTCCCTCTGTGCGCTTCTGTAGCAGCACTCATGTGTCAGAAATAGACTCAATGACTGGCAGTAAAGCTGAGCTGGCTGCTGGCCTGGTTGAGCAGGTGCTGATGATTAGTCTATTTTTCAGCACATCAGGAAAGACAAAAATCTAACATCGAGTGTTTTTTTCTAACGATGTAAAAGAAAACCCAGGGATTTTGTCAAACAGCATTCTATCTATAAAGCCTTCTTCACAGTCTAGGATCCTAAGGTGTGGATGTAGTCATACGTCTCAGTGTGGAATTAAGGTGTGTCTCATAAAAACTATCAACAAGTCAGCACAGATTGAGACCAGGCCTGTGTTTCCTCAGGGCGGGAGCTTTCCCCTCCAAATTCAAATACAGCCATAGTAAAGTAGTAAAAGTGACTGACATTAAAGTAGACTATGGCTTGGGCTTGGCCTCTTCAAATTAATCCACAGTCCAACAGTTCTGTCCATACAGTTGAAAGCAAAGTCACATGCTCTTCATTGTGAAATGGGACTAAAAGCTAATCCCTGCCACATGAAGTTGACTGTATGCCATAGTCTTAGTTTTCAGTTGCAGGAATTAAACAAGCACCCAAACATGTAATCTTTGTTCTGTTTGCTTAGTAGTATAAACACAGCATGTTAGCTTTGTCATTACTGCCTATAAAGACCAAATGGTATGTACTTGGTACCAGCTGCAGTGTACCCGCCTTAATCAAATAGTCCTGATAACTAACGTTTGGTTCTAACATTAGTAGTTTGTTGAAATTAGAATGTTAGCGCTACACTAAATACATCATGAAGAGCTCAATAACTGATATTTAACTTGACCTGTAATTTTAATTTATACATATGGGAAGGGTTAAACATTACAGACCGAGGCATAAATCAATTCACATGGCTGCCCCAGTCTCAGGAAGGCATTTTTATAATTGGCATAATCCAGGCTTGTAGCACAATGGGGTGCAAGTCACGTACAATTAAAGCATGACACATCAGAACACCTCCTGATGGCTCTAAATTCAAAAGAGAGGCTTTACAGAGAGATTTGTGCCAACTGATTAACCCCAGATTGCGTGCAATGATAGTCTTGTTCTGTCTCGCCTACATGCCTGTGGCAATTTTTGGAGGGTTTTTTTCCCACCTTTAGCATGTAGCTCTTTTGCTAGACTGACCACTTGTCCAGAATAGCAGCAGAAACCTGAAGGTAGACAGATGTAGGAGAGTCAGCGTGTGACTGCTTATCATGCTGGTCCACATCAATTGAGTCAGTCTGGGGCATCACCACAGGAAAGATTAAGGGGTTATCAATTATTTATCAGGATCAATACTCTTTATTTAACCAGGAATATCCACATCAGATTGTACTCGACAATGGGCCTACAGCTTGATATTAGGCACTAGATTTCATTGTAATGTTCTTTTTACTTTGCGAACCCGCACACAGCAAGGTGCCGACCAGTGTGCGCTTCAATGACAGACTATAATCTCTGCTAAAGTACAATTAACTACATACATGGCAGTTTAGGTTTGGAGAAGGTTCCATTAAACCATTATCTATCCTCACCTCGCCTTGATGGTACATTACGTCACAGCGTTACATAGAGGCAGAATAGACCGTCACAACTTTTCCTCTCTCTTCTTCTGTCTGATAGCATCTCGAATATGCACTTCTGCTTACATATTTAGACGGTAACAAAACTGGATTCTCAAGTCAATGTGGGCGAAACTCAGACATGCTGTTGTTTTTGTCATCCAGACACACCCTGACTGACACAGGAACAGTTTGGAATTTGACAACACCTTGTCTTAAGCCCTGAAATATCTGTTACTTTCTCATACTTGAGGTGATGCAGAATAATATCCCAGCATTCAAGGGATTTTTCCCACTTTCACATTAAAGACATTTGCAGATTGTATGAAACTTCCAGCAGATCAGGTGTAAAATTCAACTCTGCGGTGACCACTATTTTGGAGCCGGTCAGTGTTTACTGAAACAGTCAGCCTCTGCTGCTGGGTGTCAGGTTAGCATGAGAGACCTAAAATAGCAGCTGCACAGAGCTCTGCTAACCTGGAAACCCAGGGTCACCTCTTCTGAGCATAGATTCTGGTGATGCATTGAGGAAATCTAAAAATATTTTTTGACCTACATGAGAGTTAACAAACTAAAAATAATGCTGGGTCATTTTGTGAAACGCTGTAGCTAAGCTACCAAACCCCAGCACCTTCTCTCGTCTGTCTGATCACTGTGAAGGGGAAAGTTGGGGGAGGGATAAAAATAGCAGCCTGACATGAAGCAAGGTGGGGATATAAAGTATGCCAATGGTTTTAACTGTTGCATGGTGTAGAATAAAATAGGTTGTTTTATTTACAGTGCTTCCTTGTATAAATTTAAAAAAAAAAACATGCATATTTAAGTCTAGGTTCTAAAGAAAGGGTGCTCTTCTCTCTGTGCTTTATTCTAACAGATAATGACAAAATTCAGGCTTTTGTAACTTCTTGATCACTTTGAATAAAAAATCCAGTATTGCCGTGAAGCATTCAGTGTTATTAGTGCAATGTTTCCAGCAACTGTGGAATGCTAGCAGAGATGGATGTTCATAAAACTCGCGTTGCCCAAACTTGTTCTGAAGCCTCGGGCAGTTCCAAGTTAGTCTGTTGTGGTCTACTTCTAAGTGCAAGAGCAATTAATTTACTAATTTTCCTTCACAAGCAGAGTTTTAATAGATTAATAGACTTAAACAATTGCCTTATGACAAAACAAGATAATCATAACACAGCAGAGTATTAAAATTGTTGCATATTTTAAGTCTTTTTATGATAACATGTCATCGTCTTGCTCTGTTTGGTGTAGCCAAACTGTCATGTAGAATATCTTTGAGCTTATCATTTAGGGAGAGGCTCATGCAAATACAGCAGATCATGTAAATCCTCATGAGGGCATGGCTACAATATAATGAATGTAAATGTCTAAATCTTTTTCTTCGTTCAATAAATCAATGTTCGCTGCATTTTCCTGTGTAGGTATTGATTTTTTTGGTCACTCCAGTAGTGGCTGTTTTTATTTGGTTTATCTTTGAAGTGAGGGTTAAATGCCAGTTGTTCTCTGAGTTGACCTCCATTTCAGCTGTGCGCAGACGGTCACATGACATCAAGTGACAGCTGCAGCAAATCTGTTTTCCTCGTTTTTGTTTCCAACTTCAAACCTTTCCCCCAACACTCTTTCCTTCTACCTAGAGGCAGAGTTTTTGACTTATTCCTTCGGCTTCCTGCAACTGTAGTGTCTATGTGTGAAATCAGAATCTGATCAAATTTAAGAACCCCCACTTGTTAAGAATATGTAGTCCTTTCTTTAACACCATTTTGTAGTCAATTTATCTTGCCTTCTTTACCTTTACCCTCCCCCTCTTTTCAACTCGTCTTCTCCTCCTCTTCCAGCGTGAATGTATCTCTGTACACGTAGGCCAGGCTGGTGTCCAGATGGGGAACACCTGCTGGGAGCTCTACTGTCTGGAACACGGCATCCAGCCGGACGGTCACATGCCCACCGTGAAGCCTAATGAAGTCAAAACCAAGGATGACTCCTTCACCACCTTCTTCAGTGAGACCGGGGCGGGGAAGTATGTCCCCAGAGCCATCTTTGTCGACCTGGAGCCCACTGTCATTGGTCAGTAGTGTTTTTTTCTGATGTTTGAAATGCTTTTAGATATCAGGATGGTGGTTTCGGCCCTTTTGGCACATTGAACTGTAGTGCTTTGACATTGCAAGGTAGAGACTTCACGTGAAAGTTTATAGAAGATACTGTAATAATCTTTTCATGCAGTTGTGAATAACCAACATAATTTCAAAATGTTTTATTCTCCAGATGAGGTGCGCACAGGAACCTACCGTCAACTCTTTCACCCTGAGCAGCTGATCTCAGGAAAGGAAGATGCGGCCAACAACTACGCCCGTGGACACTACACCATCGGCAAAGAGGTCATTGACTCTGTCCTGGACAGAATCCGCAAACTGGTAAGGCTCTTTGGAGGTGGTTGTCAGATTTTGCACTCTTTTTCACAGCGTGCCATACAGTTATCCACAAATGTTCTGAATCTGCTCACTGAATACTTGACGTTTGCCTTGTTTTTCTGTATCTGTAGGCTGATCAATGCACTGGTCTCCAAGGCTTCCTGGTCTTCCACTCCTTTGGTGGAGGCACAGGCTCAGGTTTCACCTCCCTGCTGATGGAGAGACTCTCTGTTGACTTTGGCAAAAAGTCCAAGCTTGAGTTTGCCATCTACCCAGCCCCCCAGGTTTCCACAGCAGTGGTAGAGCCTTACAACTCCATCCTGACCACCCACACCACCCTGGAGCACTCCGATTGTGCCTTCATGGTGGACAATGAAGCCATCTACGACATCTGCCGCAGGAACCTCGATATTGAACGCCCATCCTACACCAACTTAAACCGCCTCATCAGCCAGATTGTGTCTTCAATCACAGCCTCGCTTCGCTTTGATGGAGCCCTGAATGTTGACCTGACGGAGTTCCAGACCAACTTGGTGCCCTACCCTCGTATCCACTTCCCTCTGGCCACCTACGCCCCGGTCATCTCCGCTGAGAAAGCCTACCATGAGCAGCTGTCTGTCGCTGAGATCACAAACGCCTGCTTTGAGCCAGCCAATCAGATGGTGAAGTGTGACCCTCGTCATGGTAAATACATGGCCTGCTGTCTGCTGTACCGTGGCGATGTGGTGCCCAAAGATGTCAATGTCGCCATTGCTGCCATCAAGACCAAACGCACCATCCAGTTTGTGGACTGGTGCCCCACAGGCTTCAAGGTGGGCATCAACTATCAGCCTCCAACGGTGGTTCCTGGAGGAGACCTGGCCAAGGTGCAGAGGGCTGTGTGCATGCTGAGCAACACCACGGCCATCGCTGAGGCCTGGGCCCGTCTCGACCACAAGTTTGACCTCATGTACGCCAAGAGAGCCTTTGTCCACTGGTATGTTGGGGAGGGAATGGAAGAGGGAGAGTTCTCAGAGGCCAGAGAAGATATGGCTGCCCTGGAGAAGGATTATGAAGAGGTTGGAATCGACTCATTTGAAGAGGATGAGGAAGGAGAGGAATATTAGACAGGCTCAGCTGACATTTTCCAGTTGTTTTCAGGGACTTAAGGGTCTATTTATTAAAAAGAAAATGCTGAAGAAATAGAACATATTTTGCATTTTGGTTTCAGATTTAAAACATTTCTTTTTATTTTCCTTAAACTTTAACCTGAAAAATCTACCTGCTCAGCAGTTTAGGTCTGAGGTTTTTTTTTCTCATCAGAATCATTTCTTATGTAACAGCTTTTGTGTCAATTTGTAACAGTTTATTAATTTGTTTTATCAAAATGAAAAAATAATGTGCAATAACTTGATTGCTCTTAGTTTGAAATTTGTGTTGTTGCTCAATAAAACTTCCCACCAAATACTATTTGCTTTGTGTTTGAGCTTGAATAGATACATCCTTATTAAACTTCGTAACATGACTGTTTCAGAATCGTCCTCAATCCTCAAAGAATTCTTAACTTTCTGTACTGAAGGCAGAGGCTCGTGCCAGTGATAGGCTTGTGGGATGTGTATTGAATGATATATGGTGGGGATTGCAAGAGAGCTCAAACCAATCACAACGTGGCTGAAAAACCTTAGCAAATTATATTATTATGTAATTCTAAAAAGTCAATGAACTGCTACTCTGTCCATTTTAAGGGATCAAGGGACCTTACTTGTTTTGTTGCTAAATCTTTTCATTGTCCTCTATCTATAGAAACCCAGAAAATAATATTTACACATACAGATTACTATATATATGAAGCCTAATGAAGCTTCTGGGGGTAAATTGAGCCATTGACTCAACTTTCCCCATCATCACTGACACATTTTTCCCCACATATGTTATATACAGCGGCTTATATCCACCAAGTTTGTTACCTTGTTTGACAACATATTCTCATTTAAATTAACATATAATGTTCAAAACTTTTTATATACATGACTGATAATCTCTTACTTAATGGTCTCTCAATGCATTTGACCCTTGATAGGATAGAGAAGTGTGACCTATACTTTTTAAAGTTGTGGTCACATGATTATTTTTATATTTGTTGCCTAGTAAACAGGGAGGTTCATTGACCCACCGGCTTGACTTACCCCGTTCTCCCCTATGCTCTGTATACTTACTGTTCTATTGATGATTTACATTCATGCCATACTTTTACTGCACACTTTTAGGTTCAGTAAAAGCAGGTTACTCCAGACCCAGACTAATATCCTTGGCCCAGTTGTACATAAATTCTCTGATCGGGTTATCGGATTGGGTCAGATTTTTGAGAATGGGTTGTTCAAAAGAAAATTATCACATTGGATCAGATAATCCAGTTTTGTTTTTTATCTGGATAAAACCTCTAGTGGCCTATGTGTTGTTCAAAACTTTTAAGGTAGGATTGGGATAACTTTGATCCAAAACAAATCAGGATCATACTGATTCTAGCAACTGGGTAGATGCCGACTGAATTTCAGGAACAAAATGTAATTTTTTTTACTATTACAACGTTGTTACAATGTAGTTTATACTACTTTACAGAGTAGCATGTAGACATTAGAGTTGTAAACAATTAAAGGATTTCGCCCCCATAAAATACCAAAACCAAATACCTTTCACTAGCCTATCTAACATAAAATATTTGATTTAAAGCAACCGTGAGGAACTTTAGAGCACTGGTTTCACAGATTTGGTCATCTTGAGAAGTCTGGGTTCGTTTTAACAGACACATGGATCAATTCGGCCTAACTTTAGAACAGCTTTCTTTAGGAACGCTTTGTGTTCCAGTGTTTTAAATGTAGTAAGTTATTAAGTTAACTCCGAAACATTCCTGTTATTTATTTTAAGACAACACAGCCGTCAATTTTGTTTGTGGATTAGACATCTCATGTACAAAAATGTGTTGCCCCCTGGTGGAGGTTGTTGAGATTGCAGGAGCTGGGCTGGCATTTTCTGTTGGGCATAGATCAACAGGACGCCAGTGTTGTGTAACTTTATACGTAACGTTAAAAGCAAACGCATCTGACCTTTACGTTTGCTCATAACTAGATAGTTTAACATGGCAACACGCTGGGGAATATGCAGTGCAGGCAAAATAAGTCATGACTTCTCGGTTGCTTTACGGACCCTAACGCCTGAAGACCACGAGGTAACTTAATGTCTGTTGTTGAAGTGGTTATGTGCACCCGTCTAATGTTGCATAAAGGGGACATTTCTGCATATTTGTACTGTGTTCTTTCCAAGTAAGTTAGGTTAAAGCCCTGAATGAAATGAAAACATCTACGAATTATACCTTAATAAGCAAATTTAAACAAATTGTCAAAGTTTCGCAGAATTTATACTAGAAACAGAGAAATTGTTCCTTGAGCACAGGACTTTTTAGACTGTGGTTGTACTGCTGCGAGATACAAGTGTGAATGAGTGTAACAGTGCTTGTGTGAACAGGATGACTGCATCCTCCTTTAGTTAGATTGTTGTCACATCACATCATAGCTAGAAATTAGCCACAGCTAAAACCACTGAGCAAGGCAAATACCGTGATACTTTATTTATACTTACCACTGCATACTTAATCAAGGGTATATAAAGTGATTCCCATACACAGAAGAGGAAATGTGTGGTCGATGCTCCCCACTTCCTCTTCCCACTAGTGCAATTAAACCTCAGATGGTTTCAACATCTTTATTCTCGTGAACACCTATTATATACTGTATATATTTTTTTAGGCCTTTTTTTAAAATTATAATTTTTACATTTTCCAGAGGACATAAAAGGATAACAGCAACATAATCCACAACACATTGAAAAACAAACAATACCAAAATATTTTTAGTGCTTTGGCTTTTATTCTATAGGACAGCTGAAGAGAGACAGGAAGTGAGGGGAGGAGAGAGTTGACATGCAGATGACATGCATCAAGGTCCTAGTCCAGGACTGTGGCCTCTGTTCGTGGGGCGCCTGCTCTACCAACTGAGTTAACCCAGCGCCCCAGACACTCATATTTTTATTAGCACTGTTAAGCAGAGAGACTGTTCAAGGTTTAGTTATCTTTGCTCCCATAGATTTATGTTTAAAGTTTGACAAGTATTTATTCAGTACACATCACTTAACATAAATTCTGCATTACCAAAACATTTTTCATCCTCAGATAGTGGCTGTTGCAGCGCGGGACCTGCAGCATGCAGAAGAATTTGCCAAAAAGCACAACATTCCTCGAGCATATGGAAGTTATGATGAGTTGGCGAAAGATCCAGACATCGGTGGGTTCCTATGTCAGAGTATGGCGTAATGGTTTAGTCTAACTTTTTCAGTTGTCTTTGGTTTTGTCACTGACTTTCCCTACTTAGAATAGGTGTTAAAAATTATTCCTAAACACTAGTCTCTTTCCATCTTTATCTAGATATTGTTTACATTGGCACCGTCCATCCTTACCACCTGAGTACTGGAAAGCTCTTTATGAAGGCCAAAAAGAATGTGCTGATTGAGAAGCCGCTTGCCATGAATTTAAGGGAGGTGAAGGAACTCATCAGTGCAGCCCAAGACAACAATGTCTTTTTCATGGAGGTAACAAAATATATCCCTCATTAAACAAGATTGCGTTGACCGTGCACTAACTATATTTTCACGCCATGTTGTGTCTCCTCTCAGGCCGTTTGGACACGTTTCTTTCCTGTATCTGTTGAATTGAAGAGATTGCTGGCTCAGGGTGAAGTGGGTGATGTTCAGATGTTTAGGACCGATCTGGGGGCTCCGCTCACCCACATCCCCCGCTTTGCTGAGAAAAAGTTGGGAGGGGGGGCACTGCTGGACCTGGGCATCTACTGTCTGCAGTTTGTCCTCGTGCTTTTTAATGGGGAGAGGCCTGAGTCCATCCAAGCCACGGGACACTGCATAGACACAGGTGTGTGTCTCAAGGACGCCAACTGACCAAGCAAATATTTCAGTCAATGACAAGTCATATTGCTTGATGGATGATTCACTATTTTTATATACATAAAGTCTATTTCTAAAAGACATTACAAGGCACTTCAAATTTGATTAAAGCTGTCACTACATCTTTTATCCAGGTGTTGATGGAACAGCAGTGTTGGTCCTCAGGTTCTCAGGAAACAGACTGGCCATCTGCACTTGTTCAATCACCTTGATGCTGACCTGTGATGCTGTCATCACAGGGACCAAAGGCAACATCAAGGTAACAGGAAGCCCAGCATGTGCCGAGAAAAATCTAAACATCTTTATACAGGACTAAATAACACAGTTGTTAATATGCATATTTGAGTTAACGTCAATGTTAAATGTCTGCAATTGTCAACATTAGCTTGGCCTTGTTAGCACTGGGCTGCAAGCACAGTTAAGTCCACGGCTGAGCTGATGAATCATGGCCAGTATTCACACTTCTTGCTGCACAATTTGTAAGCAGGAATATCTAATCTAGTTTCCAGTTTCCAGTTTTGTTTTCTGATGTCTTAAGAGACATGCTCGACCCAATATCGTATTAGTGCTATATATCTAGTCTAAATAGATACAGATTAAAATTATAGTAATGTATGTCCACTAACTCCACCTGAATCTACTAAATATATACTCAAAACAACAATCACAAACGTAATGGAGTAAAAAGTGCAATATTTCTCTCTGAAATAAAGTGGAAAAATTAGAATTAGCATCTAACTGAAATATTTCAGTAAAGGTCTGGTACCTCAAACCTGTGCCTTATAAGTAGACTACTTGTTTACATTCCACTGCTGTAACAGAATCACTGAGGGTAGAAAATTATAGAGTTAATATTGCAGAGCTGCATTGACAGTCGGTATCCACTAAAGAAGCAACAGCGCCCTCTGCTGTTTGCAAAGAAGAAGTGAAAAAGCTTACAGCACCTGGTATTCCCAGGCGGTCTCCCATCCAAGTACTAACCAGGCCCGACCCTGCTTAGCTTCCGAGATCGGACGAGATCGGGCGTGTTCAGGGTGGTATGGCCGTAAGCAACAGTGTAATATACAAACAGGCATTTTAAAGATGCTGTAACATCAGGTTCTACTACTGAAACAAATGAATGAGCAAGTGTAAATTATGAGGGGAAAAAAAGGAATCTACTTTGCATGATGTGTATTGCAGCCTTAAAACCAACTCTGCGTCTCCCTTTGTCAGTATTTAAAACAACTGATGTTTGATTATCACTAATACATTTCTATGTAGCTGGTATTTTCATGTATTAATACAAAAAAACCCTTTTAAATGTAAAATCTAAATGATTAAAGCCTTATCTCCCCCTAAACACCAGCAAACCACCAAACATACATAATCAACTCCCTAACTAATCCCTGTCCCCTGTATGAAAAGCTTTAATTCCTCATACAAGCTGAGTAACATGCCACTAATTTCTACAACAGCTACCCAAACCCATGTGGTGTCCAACGACCTTGGAGGTAAATGGGAAGCAGATGCAGTTCCCCCTGCCGGAGGCTGCCATGCCACTAAACTTCACTAACAGTGCGGGTCTACGATATGAAGCTGAGGAGGTCCGACGGTGTCTGCTGAAAGGTAGACACCTGCTGCATATATGACGTGGTGCCTTCTGGGATTGTCTCTTGGTGTGTTATCTTCGTTTTAATGTGGTTTTCCCCCTCTAGGCCTGAAGGAGAGTCCAGGGATGCCGTGGGCTCACTCAAGTCTGATAGCAGAAATTATAGATGAAGCCAGAAGACAGCTGGGAGTTACATACGACCAGGACAACATCCAGTGATGTCTTTTTAGCCACAGTAAGGAAACAGACCTGTAGACCAAGATGTAGAATGATGGGATCAGAATTGTGTTTCATATTGTCAAATTTTAAAGCTTAATTTGTTTTAAACATGATGCTGTTATTATTATTATCCATAACGAAAAAAATCAGGCAGGTTTCTTCTTATAAATACTTGAAATGATCAACGGTTATCCTGGAAACACCACATTGAATTTGTCTGCAAAAAGACAAAACAAAGAATTTATTTCCTTCGCCGACCGAGCTCTCAACTTAGTTCTTCTTGTGTTTTCTACTTGTGTCCTACAGTACTGTAACACCACGTGGTACAAGTGTCAAAACTGCTCCACCAAATGAAAATCTGCTCCAGGATTGTTGGTCAATCAATTCACAAATTTTATGAATCAGCATACAATAAAAACATGTTAAGACTGGCAAATAACATTGTTTCTGACCCAAACCACGCTCTGAACAGTCAATATGAACTATTACCATGAAACTGGAGATACAGGATCCCAGGTTTTAATAAGATTAGACTGAAGCACTCTTGTTCATCAGTCTATTCTGAAATTAAAAATAGAGTTAAATCCCACATCTAAAGTACGTTAAAGGGACTTGAATACTGTCTTCTGTGTTATGAAATGTTAATGTAGCGACTGAAACAAACTTTAAAGTCGCTTAGAGGCTGAGGTTGAGCCTGGATGACCTGTGACGCGCTAACAAAAGATTCGCTGAGATTCAAAAGTACGTTTGAAAAAGATTTATTAATGAAAAGAATCTATACTTAAAGTAATAACAGCGATTAAAAACAAATGCGGTCAACAAAAAATACAGCAACCCAACTCACCCTCTTCATCCCAAACACAAATGAATAAGAATACCAAAATATACCATCAAAACTTATTATAATAAAAATGTACTTATTTCAGAATTCACTCATTTATGGCTCCTACAGTTAATGTTAAATGTATGAATATTTTGTACATCGTGTCCTTTACTTTAATGCGGCAAATGGAGCTGCTGTGATGCAAAAAAAATCAGACTTGGTCTGACAAAGTACTATCGATCTATGTCTATGTATTTTTAAAAAATGTTCCATTTTCTTTTGTTCGTTTTCATAATTTTGTACAAATTTTGTTTCATGGGAAAATAAACAGGTAAATATACTGTATATGGGCTAGTAATTTCTACATTTTCACATTTATCTTGTCTAAAATGTGGAAATCAAATATTACATTACTTTAATCAATTTCAGATCTTGAAGCAGCTGTTGAAAAACTGTAGGCAATGGCAACCACATGCCTATAATCCTACTCACACAAAATATACCTTGTTATGCTGCATGGCATGGTTGTTCGTCAACTGCTTGTCTTTTTTACACTTTTTTGTTTCCACAAAAAAATGTCCAAAGTGTGGCTCTGTCTATGTATTGGAAATGGCCATTGAAATTGCTGCACAGTTCTGTAAAGTTTAGTGAGACTTGTAAACCTAAAAGTAAATGTAAGACAAAGTAGACGTGGTATCATACTATAGCTCACTTCTGTGACGCTTTGTCCATAATAAACGCTTCTGAAAATATTGACTCAGTAAAGACTCACATTTGATCACACAGGGTACAATTGCAAAGTAACTTATCACAGTAACAATCACAGATGTGGTGGAGTAAAAGTGCATTTTTACTCCCTGAAAGAAATTGGATTAGAAGTAAGAGCAGCAAGCTGAAAGGTTAAAGTAAAGGAATGGTACCTCAAACCTGTTCCTTAAGCCACTTGGTTACATTCCACTGCTGTACTATGCGACAGCACTTTGGGTAGAAAATGATACACTGTAGTTAAACTGCAGAGATGCAGTGACAGTCGGTATCCCCTAAAGAAGCAACAGCGCCCTCTGCTATTTGCAAAGAAGAAGTGAAAAAGCTTACAGCACCTGGTATTCCCAGGCGGTCTCCCATCCAAGTACTAACCAGGCCCGACCCTGCTTAGCTTCCGAGATCGGACGAGATCAGGCGTGTTCAGGGTGGTATGGCCGTAAGCAACAGTGTGACATACAAACAGGCATTTTAAAGATGCTGTAACTTCAGGTTCTACTACTGAAACAAATGAATGAGCAAGTGTAAATTATGAGGGGAAAAAAAGGAATCTACTTTGCATGATGTGTATTGCAGCCTTAAAACCAACTCTGCGTCTCCCTTTGTCAGTATTTAAAACAACTGATGTTTGATTATCACTAATACATTTCTATGTAGCTGGTATTTTCATGTATTAATAAAACAAAATCCCCTTTTACATGTCAAATCTAAATGATAAAAACCTTATCTCCCCTCCAACACCAGCAAACCAACAAACATACATTATCAACTCCCTAACTAATCCCTGTCCCCTGTATGAAAAGCTTTAACTCCTCATACAAGCTGAGTAACATGCCACTAATTTCTACAACAGCTACCCAAACCCATGTGGTGTCCAACGACCTTGGAGGTAAATGGGAAGCAGATGCAGTTCCCCCTGCCGGAGGCTGCCATGCCACTAAACTTCGCTAACAGTGCGGGTCTACGATATGAAGCTGAGGAGGTCCGACGGTGTCTGCTGAAAGGTAGACACCTGCTGCATATATGACGTGATGCCTTCTGGGATTGTCTCTTGGTGTGTTATCTTCGTTTTAATGTGGTTTTCCCCCTCTAGGCCTGAAGGAGAGTCCAGGGATGCCGTGGGCTCACTCAAGTCTGATAGCAGAAATTATAGATGAAGCCAGAAGACAGCTGGGAGTTATATACGACCAGGACAACATCCAGTGATATCTGTTTAGCCATAGTAAGGGAAGATGTAAAATGATGGGATCAAAATTGTGTTTAATATTGTCGAATTTTAAAGCTTAATTTGCGTAAACGTTATGCTGATATTATTATTATCCATAACGAAAAAAATCAGGCAGGTTTCTTCTTATAAATACTTGAAATGAATAACGGTTATCCTGGAAAGACCACATTGAATTTGTCTGCAAAAAGACAAAACAAAGAATTTATTTCCTTCGCCGACCGAGCTCTCAACTTAGTTCTTCTTGTGTTTTCTACTTGTGTCCTACAGTACTAAAACATCACGTGGTACAAGTGTCAAAACTGCTCCACCGAATGAAAATCTGATCCAGGATTGTTGGTCAATCAATTCACAAATTTTATGAATCAGCATACAATAAAAACATGTTAAGACTGGCAAATAACATTGTTTCTGACCCAAACCACGCTCTGATCAGTCAATATGAACTATTACCATGAAACTGGAGATACAGGATCCCAGGTTTTAATAAGATTAGACTGAAGCACTCTTGTTCATCAGTCTATTCTGAAATTAAAAATAGAGTTAAATCCCACATCTAAAGTACGTTAAAGGGCCTTGAATACTGTCTTCTGTGTTATGAAATGTTAATGTAGCGACTGAAACAAACTTTAAAGTCGCTTAGAGGCTGAGGTTGAGCCTGGATGACCTGTGACGCGCTAACAAAAGATTCGCTGAGATTCAAAAGTACGTTTGAAAAAGATTTATTAATGAAAAGAATCTATACTTAAAGTAATAACAGCGATTAAAAACAAATGCGGTCAACAAAAAATACAGCAACCCAACTCACCCTCTTCATCCCAAACACAAATGAATAAGAATACCAAAATATACCATCAAAACTTATTATAATAAAAATGTACTTATTTCAGAATTCACTCATTTATGGCTCCTACAGTTAATGTTAAATGTATGAATTTTTTGTACATCGTGTCCTTTACTTTAATGCGGCAAATGGAGCTGCTGTGATGTATGTCTATGTATTTGAAATGGCCAATGAAATTGCTGCACAGTTCTGTAAAGTTTAATGAGACTTGTAAACTTAAAAGTAAATGTAAGACAAAGTAGACGTGGTATCATACTATAGCTCACTTCTGTGACGCTTTGTCCATAATAAACGCTTCTGAAAATATTGACTCAGTAAAGACTCACATTTGATCACACAGGGTACAATTGCAAAGTAACTTATCACAGTAACAATCACAGATGTGGTGGAGTAAAAGTGCATTTTTACTCCCTGAAATAAATTGGATTAGAAGTAAGAGCAGCAAGCTGAAAGGTTAAAGTAAAGGACTGGTACCTCAAACCTGTTCCTTAAGCCACTTGGTTACATTCCACTGCTGTACTATGCGACAGCACTTTGGGTAGAAAATGATACACTGTAGTTAAACTGCAGAGATGCAGTGACAGTCGGTATCCCCTAAAGAAGCAACAGCGCCCTCTGCTGTTTGCAAAGAAGACGTGAAAAAGCTTACAGCACCTGGTATTCCCAGGCGGTCTCCCATCCAAGTACTAACCAGGCCCGACCCTGCTTAGCTTCCGAGATCGGACGAGATCGGGCGTGTTCAGGGTGGTATGGCCGTAAGCAACAGTGTGACATACAAACAGGCATTTTAAAGATGCTGTAACTTCAGGTTCTACTACTGAAACAAATGAATGAGCAAGTGTAAATTATGAGGGGAAAAAAAGGAATCTACTTTGCATGATGTGTATTGCAGCCTTAAAACCAACTCTGCGTCTCCCTTTGTCAGTATTTAAAACAACTGATGTTTGATTATCTCTAATACATTTCTATGTAGCTGGTATTTTCATGTATTAATAAAACAAAACCCCCTTTTACATGTCAAATCTAAATGATAAAAACCTTATCTCCCCTCCAACACCAGCAAACCAACAAACATACATTATCAACTCCCTAACTAATCCCTGGCCCCTGTATGAAAAGCTTTAACTCCTCATACAAGCTGAGTAACATGCCACTAATTTCTACAACAGCTACCCAAACCCATGTGGTGTCCAACGACCTTGGAGGTAAATGGGAAGCAGATGCAGTTCCCCCTGCCGGAGGCTGCCATGCCACTAAACTTCACTAACAGTGGGGGTCTACGATATGAAGCTGAGGAGGTCCGACGGTGTCTGCTGAAAGGTACAAGACACCTGCTGCATATATGACGTGGTGCCTTCTGGGATTGTCTCTTGGTGTGTTATCTTCGTTTTAATGTGGTTTTCCCCCTCTAGGCCTGAAGGAGAGTCCAGGGATGCCGTGGGCTCACTCAAGTCTGATAGCAGAAATTATAGATGAAGCCAGAAGACAGCTGGGAGTTATATACGACCAGGACAACACCCAGTGATATCTGTTTAGCCATAGTAAGGGAAGATGTAAAATGATGGGATCAAAATTGTGTTTAATATTGTCGAATTTTAAAGCTTAATTTGCGTAAACGTTATGCTGATATTATTATTATCCATAACGAAAAAAATCAGGCAGGTTTCTTCTTATAAATACTTGAAATGATCAACGGTTATCCTGGAAAGACCACATTGAATTTGTCTGCAAAAAGACAAAACAAAGAATTTATTTCCTTCGCCGACCGAGCTCTCAACTTAGTTCTTCTTGTGTTTTCTACTTGTGTCCTACAGTACTAAAACACCACGTGGTACAAGTGTCAAAACTGCTCCACCAAATGAAAATCTGATCCAGGATTGTAGGTCAATCAATTCACAAATTTTATGAATCAGCATACGATAAAAACATGTTAAGGCAAATAACATTGTTTCTGACCCAAACCATGCTCTGAACAGTCAATATGAACTATTACCATGAAACTGGAGATACAGGGTCCCAGGTTTTAATAAGGTTAGACTGAAGCACTCTTGTTCATCAGTCTATTCTGAAATTAAAAATAGAGTTAAATCCCACATCTAAAGTACGTTAAAGGGCCTTGAATACTGTCTTCTGTGTTATGAAATGTTAATGTAGCGACTGAAACAAACTTTAAAGTCGCTTAGAGGCTGAGGTTGAGCCTGGATGACCTGTGACGCGCTAACAAAAGATTCGCTGAGATTCAAAAGTACGTTTGAAAAAGATTTATTAATGAAAAGAATCTATACTTAAAGTCATAACAGCGATTAAAAACAAATGCCGTCAACAAAAAATACAGCGACCCAACTCACCCTCTTCATCCCAAACATAAATGAATAAGAATACCAAAATATACCATCAAAACTTATTATAATAAAAATGTACTTATTTCAGAATTCACTCATTTATGGCTCCTACAGTTAATGTTAAATGTATGAATTTTTTGTACATCGTGTCCTTTACTTTAATGCGGCAAATGGAGCTGCTGTGATGTATGTCTATGTATTTGAAATGGCCAATGAAATTGCTGCACAGTTCTGTAAAGTTTAATGAGACTTGTAAACTTAAAAGTAAATGTAAGACAAAGTAGACGTGGTATCATACTATAGCTCACTTCTGTGACGCTTTGTCCATAATAAACGCTTCTGAAAATATTGACTCAGTAAAGACTCACATTTGATCACACAGGGTACAATTGCAAAGTAACTTATCACAGTAACAATCACAGATGTGGTGGAGTAAAAGTGCATTTTTACTCCCTGAAATAAATTGGATTAGAAGTAAGAGCAGCAAGCTGAAAGGTTAAAGTAAAGGACTGGTACCTCAAACCTGTTCCTTAAGCCACTTGGTTACATTCCACTGCTGTACTATGCGACAGCACTTTGGGTAGAAAATGATACACTGTAGTTAAACTGCAGAGATGCAGTGACAGTCGGTATCCCCTAAAGAAGCAACAGCGCCCTCTGCTATTTGCAAAGAAGAAGTGAAAAAGCTTACAGCACCTGGTATTCCCAGGCGGTCTCCCATCCAAGTACTAACCAGGCCCGACCCTGCTTAGCTTCCGAGATCGGACGAGATCGGGCGTGTTCAGGGTGGTATGGCCGTAAGCAACAGTGTGACATACAAACAGGCATTTTAAAGATGCTGTAACTTCAGGTTCTACTACTGAAACAAATGAATGAGCAAGTGTAAATTATGAGGGGAAAAAAAGGAATCTACTTTGCATGATGTGTATTGCAGCCTTAAAACCAACTCTGCGTCTCCCTTTGTCAGTATTTAAAACAACTGATGTTTGATTATCACTAATACATTTCTATGTAGCTGGTATTTTCATGTATTAATAAAACAAAATCCCCTTTTACATGTCAAATCTAAATGATAAAAACCTTATCTCCCCTCCAACACCAGCAAACCAACAAACATACATTATCAACTCCCTAACTAATCCCTGTCCCCTGTATGAAAAGCTTTAACTCCTCATACAAGCTGAGTAACATGCCACTAATTTCTACAACAGCTACCCAAACCCATGTGGTGTCCAACGACCTTGGAGGTAAATGGGAAGCAAATGCAGTTCCCCCTGCCGGAGGCTGCCATGCCACTAAACTTCGCTAACAGTGCGGGTCTACGATATGAAGCTGAGGAGGTCCGACGGTGTCTGCTGAAAGGTAGACACCTGCTGCATATATGACGTGATGCCTTCTGGGATTGTCTCTTGGTGTGTTATCTTCGTTTTAATGTGGTTTTCCCCCTCTAGGCCTGAAGGAGAGTCCAGGGATGCCGTGGGCTCACTCAAGTCTGATAGCAGAAATTATAGATGAAGCCAGAAGACAGCTGGGAGTTATATACGACCAGGACAACATCCAGTGATATCTGTTTAGCCATAGTAAGGGAAGATGTAAAATGATGGGATCAAAATTGTGTTTAATATTGTCGAATTTTAAAGCTTAATTTGCGTAAACGTTATGCTGATATTATTATTATCCATAACGAAAAAAATCAGGCAGGTTTCTTCTTATAAATACTTGAAATGAATAACGGTTATCCTGGAAAGACCACATTGAATTTGTCTGCAAAAAGACAAAACAAAGAATTTATTTCCTTCGCCGACCGAGCTCTCAACTTAGTTCTTCTTGTGTTTTCTACTTGTGTCCTACAGTACTAAAACACCACGTGGTACAAGTGTCAAAACTGCTCCACCAAATGAAAATCTGATCCAGGATTGTTGGTCAATCAATTCACAAATTTTATGAATCAGCATACAATAAAAACATGTTAAGACTGGCAAATAACATTGTTTCTGACCCAAACCACGCTCTGATCAGTCAATATGAACTATTACCATGAAACTGGAGATACAGGATCCCAGGTTTTAATAAGATTAGACTGAAGCACTCTTGTTCATCAGTCTATTCTGAAATTAAAAATAGAGTTAAATCCCACATCTAAAGTACGTTAAAGGGCCTTGAATACTGTCTTCTGTGTTATGAAATGTTAATGTAGCGACTGAAACAAACTTTAAAGTCGCTTAGAGGCTGAGGTTGAGCCTGGATGACCTGTGACGCGCTAACAAAAGATTCGCTGAGATTCAAAAGTACGTTTGAAAAAGATTTATTAATGAAAAGAATCTATACTTAAAGTAATAACAGCGATTAATAACAAATGCCGTCAACAAAAAATACAGCAACCCAACTCACCCTCTTCATCCCAAACATAAATGAATAAGAATACCAAAATATACCATCAAAACTTATTATAATAAAAATGTACTTATTTCAGAATTCACTCATTTATGGCTCCTACAGTTAATGTTAAATGTATGAATTTTTTGTACATCGTGTCCTTTACTTTAATGCGGCAAATGGAGCTGCTGTGATGTATGTCTATGTATTTGAAATGGCCAATGAAATTGCTGCACAGTTCTGTAAAGTTTAATGAGACTTGTAAACTTAAAAGTAAATGTAAGACAAAGTAGACGTGGTATCATACTATAGCTCACTTCTGTGACGCTTTGTCCATAATAAACGCTTCTGAAAATATTGACTCAGTAAAGACTCACATTTGATCACACAGGGTACAATTGCAAAGTAACTTATCACAGTAACAATCACAGATGTGGTGGAGTAAAAGTGCATTTTTACTCCCTGAAAGAAATTGGATTAGAAGTAAGAGCAGCAAGCTGAAAGGTTAAAGTAAAGGACTGGTACCTCAAACCTGTTCCTTAAGCCACTTGGTTACATTCCACTGCTGTACTATGCGACAGCACTTTGGGTAGAAAATGATACACTGTAGTTAAACTGCAGAGATGCAGTGACAGTCGGTATCCACTAAAGAAGCAACAGCCCCTCTGCTGTTTGCAAAGAAGAAGTGAAAAAGCTTACAGCACCTGGTATTCCCAGGCGGTCTCCCATCCAAGTACTAACCAGGCCCGACCCTGCTTAGCTTCCGAGATCGGACGAGATCGGGCGTGTTCAGGGTGGTATGGCCGTAAGCAATTGTTGCTGGGACAAACGGGCTTTTTATAGATGCTGTAATATCACAATCTATCATTGATACGAAATAAAGAACAAGTGTAGATTATGAGATAACAAAACAAAACTCAATGATCCGGAGGTCTCCCTCCCCCTCCTGCACACCACTTCGTATAATAAATTTTTTTTTATTATTATTTTGTATAATTTTATTCTTTTACTTAAATTAAATTATTTATTTACTTAATTAATAGAGTTTTATATTGTATTATAATAATACTTTTTTCTGTACTTTATTTCGCCTTTTTATGTAGATGCCTTAGCAGGTATGTATATATATATATATATATAAAAGCGAGCATATATGTACTGTAACTGTTATTTTCTTTGCTCAATAAATAATAATAATTATTATACATCTTCTAACAAGTGAATCGAGCATACCAAGGAATAGAAAACGTAGAAACCCCCCACTCCCTTAGAAACAGTTACGCTGCAGATCATTAATGGTTGCTCAGCAACTCCACAGACGCCTTTTCACATTTCCGGAAGTGCGTGGCTCCGAGGAAATATGGCGCACAGAGCAGAACATATACCGATAGTATTCATTACTTCACTCTGTTCCTTTTCCTCATTATTTTTGCCTGTTTTGGTCTCTTTTGCTGCATTTGAAAGAGTAAACAGTGACAATGTGTTCAGTGCGAGTCACACAGCTACTGTGCCCATCGGAGTCGCTAGGGATCTACGGTAAGTTTACTGATGTGCAAAGTTACCGTTAGCTAGCTGCTGTATGCTAACGTGAGACTGGTTACAGTGATTCATTTTTTTACTGTAACAGCAATGCTTGTTTGCACTGGAACTAATTACAGCCTCATGTTACGCTCCTACAGTTTAAGGCTGTTTTTCTGTCCCGGTTGCAGAATTGACTGCGTTGATAAGCCCTGCAGACTTGTTACGAGCTAAAGGTGTAACCTCACCTGACTCCATTCAGAAAGTAGCCCATTTAAGGACTTCTTGTGTCTTGGAACCGTATAGTCTTTGTAGACATGTCACTTAATAATTTATGCAACACATTATTTTGTTGTAGTGTATTTTGACGTTTAACTAGTTGATTTACCAGCACTCGACAGTAGCTTCTGCTATGTCCCCTGTCATCCCTTTATAGCATATAACGTTGCTTACTGCGCAACGTAGTAATCTCAGATTCACTCTTGCCATTTAAGGACTGTTTTTCCATCCCGTTTGTCAGACTCGACCGCTTGTGCCAAGTAGCCCTACAGCCTTGGTGCAGTTAAAGGTGCAACGTCACCGGACTCAATTCAAAAAGTAGTTATTTTAAGGACTTCTGTTGTATTATAGGCATACACCTTTATAGATCTACCGCCAAATACAATTTACAAATCAGTATTGTGTCGTAGTGGATTTCGGCGTATAAATTGTCCGTTAATTAGCGCTAGCGTATTATACCATGTCCTTTCGCCTTTACAGCGTAGGGTCAACGTTGGACTTATAAGGTTGCCAACTGTAACGAAACAATTTTTGAATTGGGGCATAATGGGGCTGATGTTGTCGTGGTGGATTTATTTGATTAAACCCCTTATAAATGTCGAAATGATGTACATTCATCACATTATACGATTTCACTTTTGATTTAGCACTTTGAGATTTGTATAAAGTGTTATGAGTTTCTTATTGGTATTTCATTTTTCTTGCCTGGTCTTCTGTTTGCATCTACAAGATACAACTATTAGTTTAATGGTGATGTTTGCCTCCCTACTTTGAGCTTTATTTACGTCATATTCCACAAACAAGTAAAGGCTGGCAAATGATACTTGGCATTTTAAATTGGATTAATGTTAATGTTGCTGAATGCTGAGTGTGGCAGGTTTGATCTATTTAAACACTCTTGTTTACTGACCAACGATCTGTTGCTGCTCTGTCAAACAACATAATCTCCTATCGTCTTTTTCCATCTCAGGTACCTTTTGTATGACGTGAACCCACCGGAGGGTTTCAATCTGCGGAGAGATGTTTATATCCGCATGGCCTCGCTGGTGAAGACTCTGAGGAAAGAGGGAGATGACTGGGTGTTGGTGCTTCCTCCGTGGGGTCGCCTGTACCACTGGCAGAGCCCCAACATTCACCAGACCCGCATCCCGTGGGGAGAGTTTTTCAGCCTCACTAGCCTGCAGGCCAATGTACCCGTCATTGAGTATGAGGAGTTTATTGCAGGTGAGCTTTTTATCTGGGTAACCATTCTTTTTGTATGTCTTGAATGTACACTGAGTATTTTTTCATAATGTGCTCTCACCTTTTTTTTTTTAAATCTCCCATCTTAATAGATTCCTTAGCTCAAACCAAAACTTCAGCAGTGTTTTGTTCCCCACTTATATTTAGAGAACGGAGGCCCATTCATTGACCAGGTTCTTGTTCTACAAAACTACGCAGAGGGATGGACTGATGGGAAATGGGAGGAAAAAGTGGATGAGCGACCATGCATTGAGAAGTTGATGTATTCCAAAGATAAACAGGGCTACTACAGGTAAAGCAAAACAAAGCACAAAACCCACAACAGCTATTTAAAATATAAAGTGCAAAAAACTTCAGACGGTGATTGATCCATTTGACATTATTTCTAGGTTGATAAATCTACAACATCCTGCTTGCACATCTTTTTCCTCTGCATCCATTATCAACTCTTTATCGTCTCATTTGTCTTGTTTGTGTGTGTCTCCCAGGGGCTGGTTTTGGGGCTTCGAGGAGACAAGAGCTCGAAATGTAACATGCATATCAGCCCAAGGCCACGCCTCCATCATGGCGCCCGTTCTTCAGAAAAACATAACAGTGACGTGAGTCTATAGAGCAACAAATTGATAAAAGTTTCACTGACTATACACATACATAGATGACGCATGATGTATTGATTTGTCAAACACCAATTACTGCTATTGTTGACTGTCACAGATAAGCTAAGCCAAAATAAACAAGCTTTAACTGAGATTATTATTAATCTTCTTTTAAAATGAACATTTCCTTTCGACATTGTACCTAATTTTACTCATGTAGCAGCACTGGAAATAGTTTGGGTGCCAAATTACATCTAACAATATACAGTTTATTAACATTTTCAAATGAGCCTGAAAAGTACATGTTTGACGCTGTGCCTGTTTATGGACTAACAAACAAAGATTAGAATTTTAGTGAATTGAATCTGGCACAAAATTGAGGTTACTGTAACACAATACATCTTTCATCCTTGGTGTCTACACAAACACAGAGTTCCGGCTTGAGCAGCTTATTTCACATGTTTTAACCAGGTGTACTATTTCAGGAAATCTACGAACGTTTGTTTTAGTATGGAGCGATTAACTAGTTTTCTGTTTGTTATATTAGAAGAAAGGTGTAGCTTACTGACAGTAAAATATGGGACTGAACAAACTACCAAGTTGATGCTGTCTGGACCCAAAGTAATAATATATACTCAAAAGTGTCAGTCTGTAGTTGAAACAGGCAAAGTATTCAGCATAAATCCACTGTACGCCAGAGGAGTCTTTGATTCTTCTATTTGTGAATACCTGAAATATGATCTGACTCCATTGTTACTTAAGTGTTGTATTACTTGCACTTTGTCCTTTCAGATTTTGGTGACACCGATGAGATTAACTCATTTGTATACTGCTATTTTGCAGATCAGTAATGCTTGACCGAGCAGAGACCCTCCTACATGATCATTATGCTGGGAAGGATTACTGGGATGTAAGTCAAATAATGAGCTGATATATCATACCTTTCTTCACTAGTGTTGGTGCCAACCTTTATATCTTTAATACCCACTATAACGTCTGTAAGTTGACTCTGTCGTTGTCTGCATTTGATGTAGACCCGCCGCAGTATGGTTTTTGCCAAGCACCTGCGGCTAATAGGAGATGACTTCAGGGCAAAGTACCTGAACTCCTCAGACGACAGAGACCAAACTGTTTACAGTGAGGATTGGACTCGCATGAAAGTGAGTTAATGTGTCTGCATGTAGCATTCAAATGCGAATGTACAGAAGGAATTAAGAGTTACAACAACAGGTTATTAAGTATTTACCATGTGGCTGTTGAAGCATACATTTGTTGATTTTGCAATTTTTTACAGATTTTTCTGGGTCACTGAAATCTAAAACATCCATTGATTTCTGGTTGTGATGTTTTATTTTCTGCCTTATAAACAAGGGGTCTGTTTTTTCTTAATTTTTTCTCAGGCTAAGCTGGGCTCAGCCAAAGGTGGGCCATATCTGGGGGTCCACTTGCGCAGGAAGGACTTTATCTGGGGGCACAGAGAGGACGTACCCAGCCTTAAAGGGGCAGTCAAAAAAATGCGCAGCTTGATGAAGAAGCACAAACTGGACAGTGTATTTGTTGCAACAGATGCAGATGGGGAAGGTAATGATATTTTCATAAAGCATATTCAGAGACGACTTAATCTTATTTATTTTATTGTTTACATGACCCAAGGGTATGGAGGAATTTTATTTGGAATATTAACTTGAACACTTCAGTGTTTTGCAGCTTATGAATCTGCCTTTTGAAGTTTTGTAAAACTAACCTAATTTACAAGGCCAATGTAAAACAATTTCAAAAAAGCACTTACACAATAAGATAACAATTTAGTGTATTATAATGACAATAATGAGAAACGTAGCTAAGTAATGATATTCATAAGTAATATCATATCAGTAGCCCTTTTTACACTGTGGTTCCGCCACAGCGCCTCAACGAAGCTCCGCCATCATGCCGCCTTTGTCATTTTACGTTGGACCAAGCAACGCCGGCACAGACACACAAGCGGTGCTGTTCCGCCCTGCCGGCTCCGTCATTAACACTGACGCCTCTGTTACTAACTCTGATGCTGGCTCAGAGGTGGAACAACTTCGTCCCGCCATTCTGCTTCAGTGCATTTTACACGAAAGAGGAAACATAAGAGAGGTGTAATAATCTTGCCTTGAACTGGCAGTGTAAAAGGGGCTAATAAAGGGACTGTAAATGCTGTTATATTCATATATAATCTGTGTAATTTTGTAGAACTGAAGGAGCTGAGAAAGTTGTTGCCAGACATGGTGCGGTTTGAGACATCCGCAGAGGACCTGGAACTCCTTAAAGATGGAGGAGTGGCCATCATTGACCAGTGGATATGTGCACATGCAAGGTAAATTAGTTTTGTTACATTCATTCTTTACATGATGACTAGCATAACAGTGCATCCATCTGCTTCTTCTTTATCAGACAATAAGATGGCAGATATTATATGTTTAACATATTTCTTAAGTGTTTCAGTGAGTCATCTTTTACTTTAACCCAGGCCATAAAACATATCTGTAGCACTAGAGCCCCCTTTACTAATCCTATAAATTGTAATTGAGCATCATCATTGATTTAAAGTAATGTGACTTTAGTTGTTGACCAGATACCTGCAAAAATAATTATGTTTCTATTAGCAATTGTTTGCATACAAACACACTATGGATTATCATCTCTGTACATTCTCTCTGTATTTCATGAGGTTTATTTTTCTACACTCCCTGGGCAATATATTGTGCAACTTAACAGCTCTTTTATAACTCTTTGAAAATATATATTTTTATAATATTTTAAATTTAAAAAAAATATTTTTATGCAATTATTTATATAATTATTGTATTTTTTATTTATAATATGAGCCCATTATCGACCTATGTTAAAGAAGAGGCCAGAAAACTAAGAGTGATTTTCGACACAAGTCTCACACTTTTAACACTTCCATCAACTCAGACTGATCTCTATAAGATGAAGTCCTTTTTCTTGTTTTTAGACGTAGAAAAAGTAATTCATGCATTCATTACCTCCAGACTCGATGCACTTTACTCTGGTATCACTAAAGGGAGCATTCATAGGCTACAGCTAATACAAAATGCTGCTACTCGGCTTTCAACTTGTTCCTGCAGAAGTGAGCACATTACTCTGCCGCCCGTCTGCTCGCCCACATCACCCCTGTCCTACAACACCTCCATTGGCTTCCCATCAAATTTCGTATACAATTCAAAATCCTACTAATCACCTATAAGGCCCTTCACAATCTTCCTCCTCCTTCTCCAATACCCCCACCCGCAAGCTAAGATCAACTAATGCCAACCTCCTCACCCCTCTCACCCGAACCAAATACCGGACCTGGGGGGACAGAGCCTTTTCCATTGCTGCCCCCTCCCTCTGGAACTCTCTCCCCCAACACCTCAGAACCTCTCCCTCTCTTCCTTCCTTTAAAACCGCCCTCAAAACCCACCTATTTAAATCTGCCTTTAACCAATGACCTATTATTATTTTGTGCATTGTATATGTTCTTAATGTATTTGCTATTGTTGCATCTGTTCTTTCTTTTATGTAAAGTGCCTTTGAGTACGAGAGAGTTCCAGAGGAAGGTTTTTATTATTAAATTAGTTTTAGAATCAATGTTAAGATTTTTTTGCTTCTGTTTAAAGCCTTACAAGGTCAGGCACCACCTTATATTTGAGCCTGATCGTTGTCTGAGATCCTCTGGCAGGAACTCTCTGTTCGTTCCTGAATCTCGCCTTGTAACTAAAGATGATCAGGCCTTTGCTGTTTGAGCCCCTAAGATTTCCTGCCAGAGGATCTCAGATCAGCTATATCATTGTTACACTTTCTTTTATCTCAGGGCCTTCTCTTAACGGGTGTGCTAAAAATAAACATTTACACACACTGATGTTTCAGCCTCACAGAGCAGTGGCTTTGGACTCTTGTTGCTTTTCACTTGTGTTATTTCTTTTTAGGCTATCATTTACGATTAACAACTTAATACCTGTTGCTGTATTTTTCCCTTTGGCCAACTTGGAAACAGGTTTTAATGCTAAATGACTCAGATATTCCCCCATTGTTTTACCTGCACATGGAAAGTATTCATCTTGAAGAACGAGTTAGAGTGCCCGTACATGCTGTTCTCCCTGCATTTCACGAGGCATATAACTCGCACATTCTTCATATCGCTCATGTGACTGTCTACTTTTGCTCTGTTTTTTTCCATTTTATAATTTCTTTGTTTGGTTTGTCAGATATTTTATAGGAACATCAGTCTCCACCTTCTCTTTCCGGATCCATGAAGAGAGGGAGATCCTTGGTTTCGACCCTAAAACTACGTACAATCGTTTCTGTGGGGACTCGGAGAAAGAATGTGAACAGCCCACACACTGGAAGATAGTTTATTGATGTGACCTCTGACTTACCTGACACACACGCAAGTGCCAATAGCAGTGTTAAAAGGGACATTTATTTAAAATATACAAGATATTTTGACTATTTTATGGTGTATTTTTTACTCGTTATGGTTTAAGAGTTGTGCAATCAGGTCTGTGTTGACCACTGTGACTGAACCTGATGATCAGAAGGTCATGACTGTGCTGCCAAACATGTGTTATTGTATCGTTCAACCAGTACATCTACAAATATGTAGGTTGTGTGTTGACTGTTTATCCCTCGTGTCTGCCTGTTATTTTAGACCATCTCTGATATTTATACGTAACACCAGCACCACTGGTGACAAAACGTGTCTTATGACTGAAACAGATAGTGTTATATACAGAAGTATGACGTAGCCCTCAGAGATCATGAGCACACTATGAAGACTTAATCACTATGATTTGTTGCCCTTTGACCGAACAAACATGTTGAATGCATTACCTTCCTCTAAAGTGCAAAACTTGTTTATGAAGTACTCTCAAACTTGTTTATGTTCACATTTCTTTTTCTTGTCTTCCTCACTGCCTTTTTTTTTTTTGCACATTGTCTCATTTCTGACTGTGTTACTGCCACCAATTGTAGGTTAAAGTAGTGATCTCGAAGATTTTAATTTAAATAAATGTCTTATTAAATCACTATCTATCGCTGAATGAGGTAACACAATGGTGATTGAGCCTATGGCCCACTGATGAAAGCCTTGCTTTTTTTTTTTTTGGAAACTACTCTACTTTTAAAATACTTGTTTGTTGAACGGAGGTCGGATCGATCATTTCTGATGCATTTGAGGAAGTCGGGAAGTCTGAATGGCTTTTGTGACACCGCATCAGGGAATTTATCTCAAGTTGAATTTTTGATATATGCTCCACCTGTTTTAGCTTTACACACAGACAGTTTTTCCTGCATCCACCGCAGTCTGCCGATACATGCTTGGTCAATATTACTCGGACGACAAGCGTACTACAAATGGAAACCAGAACACTTGCTGTCCCGGAAATCCACGTCCCTGCCTACAGATTACAACTGATACAACTGTGGCAATACACATGCAACATGTTTGGATATCTGCAATTACAGTTTATCGCCATAGGTGCCACCAAAGACAAAAAACTGAGATCTTCGAGATTACTACTTTAATAGATTAGCAAATGTGTCCTTGTTTTTTGCACAAAAACCTAAAGTTAAGGGGGTCCACTCCTAAAAACGCTGCTCCATAGCACTACTAGTGGTCAAAAACTCCACAGGGCGCCTTTAAAAAAAAGAACCTGACGATTCCCAGTTCATGATATGTTGATGCTATCGCTTCTTCTTCCATTGTTTTTCAGTTTTTGTGTGGCTTAACCTTCCTTCCTTATTTCATATTATTATGCAGTTCCAGTATTAACATTTGTTACCTTACAATATTATTGATATTTGGACATTTTAAATGCCTTCTACCTTTTCTATTGAAACCACCGTCTATGCGGTATAAGACAGACCATTATCATTTTGTTACCATTAAAAGGAATTGAAATGTCACAAAGCAACCACTGTGTGCAGCCAGACATTAAGCTGTTATCTTACAACACGTTCTCATTCCTGAGGATGCCCACATTTTGATCTTGTATGGGCATTGTCTCATGACTCGGTTTGTACAGTAGATGTGTACTTTTGATGTTGAATAAAAGTTTTAAGCAGACTTTAAACATTTCATGAAATAGTGATGTGGATAAATGTAATTTATATATCTGTATGCATACATTTATACACACACTACATTTATATTTATATAACCAGATTTCAGCAGGCCTTTAACATGCATGGACCTTTAAACTGAAATAGATGTAATTCTTCTAATCCCCGGGAGAGATTAGATCTTCTGGTTCTGAGAAAACTTTTTGGAAATCTCTGCTTGATTATATTCTGCAGCCTGATTCAATTATTCTACTCCTAGAAATTGTGCCTCCTGTGGCTGCAGTGGTTTACTCAGCATTCTGATCACTTGGCTACCTCAGACACTTTTTCCCACATTTTGCAGACAGAAAAACCAGTAGGTCTACCTCGATGTGAAATAGTTAATGATATTTACAGCTTAGCAGTTCCACAGGGTCATTTGTCATCCTATTATGCCCCAAATATGAAGTGTAACCTTTTTTAAGTGTATAGTCTCTACTGGTACATATTGTACTTTCAACACATGACATGTCAAAAAGGAATTTACTGATGTCATGTTTCATGTTGGTGAAAGAGCATACACCACCAGGAGGTTCATGCGCTAAAGAAATACCTTCTCTTAGACATTTAGTATGATCGGTATCAAGTGTTGTATTTGTGCACAGTCATGATGTGGGAGAGTGAGATAGAAAATAATATTAGTTTAAGTCACATCAAGGTTTAATAACATGGAAACATCCCCTCTGGCATATGTAGCTTTAAGTGTAACAGTGAAGATTCATTGTACAAACTAAACACATTTGTTTTTCAGAATAACTTTCCATGAACATGACATGTACTTATGTTTGTTTGTACTTTCAACATAAGATGTGCAGCTTCTAGTGAATTCATTGTTTTGACTTCTCCCCATGGATCCCTCACATGATATAAGCATGATTTTTCCCTGTGGAGACCCTTAACCTCCCTGACAACACCTTACAGACTTGGCTAATTAAGTGGGTAATGTGTGTTGCCTTGCGCCCTGATAGAACACTTTTTAACCATGTAACATATAATCTTAATTAACATTTATCCCAATTACTCAATACAATCCTTAATTGTAACTTAATTAACATTTTTTTTAAATGGATTTTAAAGCAGCTTGTATAATCTCAACACATACAAAAGGTTATCATCATTTCGGTTATACTACAAAAGATGAAACTTTGTTATTCAGTAAAGAATCTATCAAGTTTGCCAAACCTGTGTTTATAGTTTAGATTTGTTCTTAAATACTATATCTGAGTGTTGATGTGTTTGTAGTTGTACCTGCCTACTACCACTACTACTACTACTACTACTACTACTACTGATGGTACTAATACTAATGATAATACTAATATTAGTAATAACAATAATACTAAAAACAATGATTAGAAATATAGCATTTTCTGACAAATATGTCCATATCAGCATAAAAGATAATAGCAATTGTTATATTATTGTTAATTAATTGTTAATTATTCCTTTCACCCGTAACGTTTTTTATAGACAAAAAACAGTAAAAAGTAATAGTTTTCATCCACCTTTAGAGATTATCTGTATGCTTTTATTTTGAAGGCGGTAAGGATCATTAGCCTAAAATGTAAGATTTTGTGAAAGTGATGAGATCCCCAAAGGGCTCTTCCACTCACAGTCTCTAATTGCTGGTATATGGGCAGCCTAACTCTATAGCTTTCGTGTTCCCCCGAAGTCGTGCCTCTCCTTTGTCAGGTTGCAGGTGGAGTACACGCCCTTCAGAGTTACCTGCTCACACGCAGGTGGAGCTATTCACATGAGACAGAAACCAGAGTGGTGAAGTTTGTGGTTACACTTTACTACGGAGGACAAGGACGTTTATTCTTTTTGTCTCTTTGAGCGTGAATTTGTTCTGTTTTAATTCTATAACTTACTGATGGAAAAGGCATCCTGCTAGGGTCCACCTAGCGCCATGTCCTTGCTAACAAGCCCGCGAGCTACCGTCAGATAACAAAGAATTAGACACAGGAGGAGAGACGCTGCCAGGTAGGTTAATTGTTTCGTAATACATTTTTTGTTTTTATTTTCTGAGAGTACAGCCATGTAAATTTCAGTGATTTTATTTAAGTTTGGTTCACTGCAATTAATGACAATTATCAGTTTAATTAACCTAAATTAGCTTCATTACTGTTGAGCTAACATCACTGCACTTCTGGAGCTCCTGTTCACACCCTCTTCCTCATCAGCCGGAGTTGCTAATAATCATGGAAAATTTTTTTGGTGCACATTGGCTGAAAAATATAGAACTTTAAGTCCATAGCATACAATGAGTGGAGTCATGCTGAGACAATTGGTGTTCATGAGGTGTGTTTCATTAGAATTGAAAAATTAATAGCAATAGGCTACATTTTAAATGAAATAAGTTTCAATTGAATAATACATGTTTGTGAATGACATCATTTCCTTAATCCCTTTGACTAACTAGTGACTTATCTAAGATGATAATAATAATCATGCTATAATAATAGTTATAATAATAAGAACTTTCTATTTATTTACTATTATATATATATATATATATATATATATATATATAGAAGATAAAAGCACTTGAACAATGTTATAAAGTGCTTCACAAAAATAAAATGCAGCAAGATAAAAAAGAAAGCAGGTAAAAATAACACAGATACAAAACAGATAGAAAAGATCAGCAACGCTCCCTTAAGTATTTGTTGTTATGGGTACAGTAATTAATTGATAATTTCCATATATTGTGTCTTCATTTCAGCCTCCTCTACAGATGGCCTTCCTCCACCAACTGAAGCTTCTTCTCTGGAAGAATGGGTTGGCAGTCATCCGACAGCCGGTGAGTGACTTTCAAATGGAGTGTTATTTTTTCATTTTCATTGAGCCACACTGATCCCAGTTAATTTCACTTTTATTATAACCAAGGAAAGATTTTTAGGAACTAATGACATAAACAACCGCCCCTTCAACTTGCTTCAAATTTAAAATTTAAGAGAAAACAGAACCACTGGACATGACCTCCTCATTAACTAAGTATAACTGTTTTTTACTATCTTGTGTTGTAGATATGGTCCCTGACTCTGATCATCTGGCCTCTGATCATCTTCATCATCATAGCTGTGACCCGGAACCAGTTTCCTCCACTAATAAAGGACACATGTAAGTGTTATTCTGCATAGTGCCTGGATCTAGGTCCATGTGTTATGATAAAGTACAGTCTTTTTCTGAATGCTAAAATGATATCCTCTTATATCCTCTATAGCCTATATACCTACAATGTATTTTCTCTTGATATCATTACATAACAGGCCATTAATAAATCTCACATCATCAAAGGTTTCCTAAACGTGATGCTAGGGAACTAAAGGGTATGATTCAATGGGCTTAAGTTTGCATTAACACAATACTTATTAATCATCAACTGCAGGCTTGTTGTAGGAATCTTAACTGATGCCCGCTGTACACACTTTCACAATCAGAGTCAACGAATCAACTCAGGCGAAACATACATATTGCTTCAGATTGCAATCTTTTATTTTCAAACTTGGTCTACCTGTATTAGATGTGGGTAAAGGTGCGCAAGGAGGGAGGGGAATGTTTTTGCCTTTGTGTTACCCACATGTGACCGAAGATGAGAGTTGGATATAATGGGAGGGGCAGTAGGTCCAACCAGTTCGGTTGTTAAAACATACCACAAACCCTTTCAATAAAAAAACAGTGAAAGCATTTTATCACAGCTTCAGCATCATTTAAAGCAGCAGGGTTTAATCTGCCTAGACACCTCTTATAAGTAAAAGCATACATGAAGTACAGCATCAGTAAGAGAAAGAACTAACTCAGCTCTGATATTGACTGTAACCAATGCACCCTCCCACCCTTTTTTCATAGATCAGATTCTATTGATGCATTGATCCACATGTAATATAATAACCCCAGTATGCTCTGTCGAGAATCAATCCAGTGAGTCTGAACAATAGGACCTACCCTTCCTTGTTAAGTACTAGTGCGAAAAACAAGCACAGTATTGGACCACACCCAAAGCAGGACACAAAGCATTTTACGGTATCTGATCAGACCAAATGACCAGCAGTAGCCTTGAGTTACGCAATATAGTGTTCAAAAGTAATCTACAAACACAGTCTGAAGTGATGTCATATGACCAGATGGTTTAATTGCGAGCCACTGAGTATCACAGATATTTGGAGCTATTAAACCCCCCACGTGATTGTATTTGGAGGCATGTGCTAAAGCGTCATGAGAGAATTGTTTCGAGATGTCAGACTGGTAGGTTTTAGTTCCTCCCACGTTTGCAATTTATTTCTGTTCTTGTTGAACTCTCATTTTCATTTACAATTTCACTCTTCTCTCTATAGCCATGTAAACACTGCATGGATCATATGCTTTAAAAATGTAGGTCTGAACCTTGCGGTCTGATAAAACCCAGTTCTTCAAAGTTAATAGGTATGCTAAAAGTTTCACAATGGCTTCTATACATGCCATGACTACGCTTTGTTGAATGGTGTTTGCTAGGCTAATATTCTCTTTCTGTGTTGTGCCAAGATGAAACATTACTTTCTGAGATAACATTTTAACAGGAATGAACACCAGAAAGGTCAGTCTAGTCATCGGCTTGAAAGGAACCTGATATTCATGATCTTTACATCTCTTTTTCTTTGTTCGCAGTTTGAGCAATAGCTGAAAATGTTTCATGACAAGAGATGGTATAAGTTACTGCTTTGGTAATGATACAGACACATGGAAATTCAGGCCCTTAATCCAGAGGACAGATATATCCCAGCAAGACATAAATAACAAATTAGGGTAATTCATAGCAAGTGCCATCTAGAACAGAATTGAACTTTTTAGCTGATGCATGTTTTTTCTTTTGAACTTTTCTGTAACATTAATGTTGAACAGTTTATGTGTCTCCATCCTGCATATAGTGTTTGCCAAATGTATACAATTAGGGACATGATCTCTTGAAACACTTCTTAACGGAGTTTGTCCCCATTTCAGGTTATGTGGCACCACGAAACCTTCCCAGCACAGGCTTCTTCCCTTTCCTACAAACCGTAATGTGCAACACAGACAGCAGCTGCCATAACAAATCACGACTTGTGGACCCAGCTGCTTCAAAGTCAACTCACAGAGCCTCAGGGCAAACAAGGTAACCATTCCATTTAATCAGTACAGATATGTGTATATTATCTATTATCTGAGATATACTGCTGAAACACCAGATGCATGTTTCAGTCAGTCTCACTGCATCTATGCCTCCTTATTGAACTTACAAATATTAAACATACTGAATGTCTCATATTTTTTAGAATATTTTATATTTTTAGCACAGAAGTAGAAAACTTTTTTTAACTTTTCAAACTTTATTTGCTTAAAAAGAGCTCTCTGAACACGTGCAGTTACACAATCCTAAGGAAACACGCACCTTTATCATGGAAACTTTTCAACGTTGAACTGGAGTGTTGAATACACACATCAGTTAGTCCAAGTGGCTTACAAGTGTTTTCCTTTCTATTGTGTCTCAAGCTCTTGCAATGACCCTGAGATTTAAATTCCAGATGAAGGCTGATAGAAAAACCTGTTTCTCTAACCCATGACCTGCTGGTATGATAAAAGATGGTTTGTGTGGATCTCATGCCCAGCAGCTTTTATTCAAACCTTTATTTGTTTTATAGAGGCATAGTCCCTCCTCCTTTTTCAGCTTGCCTCTGCTCCACTAGCTTTTGTAATGTTTTTTCTTTATTCCAAACAACATGTATCTATCACTGTATTGGATAGTACAATTTGAGCATCTTGTCATTTCAGCCAAGAAAAATTGAGAGGTTCAGATCTAAGACGGGCCCACAACATGTGGCAGCATTCAAAGACCTTTGAAGATTACATGACAAGCGGTATAGATAATGGATTGATGGATGGATGTAGTTAAAGGAGCAATTTGCCCCTTGTCTGTCAAAGCTGGTGTTCTCTGTAATCGATAGAAGCAATAATATTTGAAATTGGCGGCATAGCTGTGGAGAAAGTTGTACAAACAGCACATGGTTTCGCCTGTTCAACATTCCTACAACACCCAGCGTGCATTGCGCCCCTCCCTCTAAAAGGAACAGCTCAGCGAGAGACGCAACCTCCACCAGATGACGAGTTTTACGTAGTCTGGCGGAGGTTTTCCAGGGCCCATTGGAGAAGTGGATAGCGTCTTCCAAAGGCACAGAGTGAAATTGCGTTTTTTTCTCTCACCATAATGGCATTAGCTCCCCATAATAGCATAATAGGACTGAGGTTGAAAATCGGCGAACTGGCCTTTTAATTTTTTATTGAAAGAGGCTTCATCCTTTCCTCTGGCTCTGTGTTACAGGTCGAGGAGTTCCCCCCTGGAAAAGCTTATTCAGGGAGAAGAATTCTTCAACCTTCCTTTCCCCAAGGAAGCTAGTAATGATGCAGCAGCATTTGTGAAGATCTTGAAGAACATTGCGGGTATGTTATCCTCATTCATAGCGTCTGTCTTCTGTGTAGAATGCTACATTGGGAGTTAGAACTTACAAAATGTTGTGCAACAAACACAGAAATCATGTTGAACTGCATTTAAGGTATAGTTTGATATTTTGGGAAATGTGCTTATTAACTTTTTAACTATGAGTTCGACCATAGCCAGGAGACGCATATCATAGCATAAAGACTGGATCCAGGGGGAAACATCAACCCTGTTTCCTCTACAAAATAAAAGTTCAAAAATCCACTTTGTTCAGTTTAAACAGCCTTTATGCTACGCTAAGCTATCTGTCACCTTGTAGCTTGGGATATCTTTTCATCTAAACCCCCTACAAAAAAGCAAATGGACATATTTCATAAACACGAACCATTCCTCCACTATCACTTCAAGACCACTCTTAATGGACTCAAACCCTTCCTAATTTTTGAAAGGGCTTGAGTCCATTAAAGTTGATGATGACTTTAGGTGTTGTTATAACAGCCATATCCTGCTAGATTTTTAACAATGTGTTGTTGTGTTACAGGTTCGTCCAACAGAGGCAGGTCTAATAATGGCTCTCTCATGAACATCAATACGACTCTCCTGGGAGATAAGGTGGGTATTGTTAAAAAAGTAATAGTAGGAACAGAGCTGTTGAGAATAAGGAAGAGCCTGTTCCTGTAATTTATCTAATTTGTAGGGAAACCATCTTTGGCCTTTGCTGTACAGGTCATTGTATACTGCAGTAGAACAACTATTCTCTAACAAAAAAGGCTCATAAAAATGCACAGAAGTTGTTCAGAATTCAAATGTCCTTTTTCTATTTCCTCCTAAATAATATTGCTTACAGGAGACCTTTCACACAATGCTGGAGTCAGCAAGCATTTTGAAGAGAGCCATCTGCACCATGATGCTGCCCATGATAAACACGACGTCACACAGCCCGGTCACATTCGCTGTGGTCTCTTTCTGCAACTCCAACGACACTGTGTTTGAAGTCTCGCTCAACACACTCAACCAGGTGCGTGTTCTTTTTTATGTGTTGGCTTCTTCTTATCTGCAAAGTGAGAGGATGCTAACTTTAAACTTCTTCCCCTTATTTTTAAAATGCTTGGGCATACAAGTACATACAACAACTGTTGCAGTGACGTTTGTTTTTTGTTGCTACTGTTTGTCAGATACTGATGGAGCTGATGCTGACAAAACCAGATGAGATGGCGACATTTGCTGGGATGGTGGTTGTGGTGTTCGATCAGCTGCAGAATCAGACATCGCTGTGGGAAATCCTTCTAACTGTTCCCCAGCTCCTCTCCTCTGGTTCTGTTGACGAAGCACTGAAAAGCTCAGAGGTCCTACTCACCAACATACAGGGGTAATTTAAGTTTACTGATGGAGCAATGATAAATAAAAAAACGGGCAGCTCTTTTTTAATATATTTAGTTAGTTAGTTCTGTATGATTGTATTGTATGTATAATTCTGTATGTTTAATCAAGGCCACAAGATGTGTCTATCAGTGTAATGGTGGTGTCAACTGTTAGCATGGCTCCTTTTATGAATCCTGATTTATAGTTATTGATTTGTTTGTTTGTTAAATGTTTTATTTGGCCACAATTTATGTAAATAATTTTTTTTTAAATCCTAAATTTCAGCATGTTTGGCCTTAAAGAATATGCGTGAAACACCACATCTACCTGTTTTGGTGTAGATAGGGTTCAGTTTTAAATCACTAAACTGAGGTACAATAGAATTAAACCCTAGTTACTTAAGTTCAGGAAACCTGTATTGACTTTGGTCCAGCCCTGTTTGCAACCCACAATGTCTGAGCAGCGGGAGGTCAAAGTGTTTGTTTTTCAAGTGTTTGCTGCAGGTTGTGTCATGTTTGAGCAACTAATGTTTTTTCCCTGTGGTTTCCTTAGTGCCATGCATGTCATCCAGAGCAAATTCCCAGAGGCAGGGGCCTCACTTTCCCTGGTGCATCCAGTGATTGTGGGCGGCCTTAGCATGATCCACTATGCTCAGAAGTGGCCTGGCAGAGGTAACTTTCCATCATTTGCTCTACAGAACACACAAGGATTTAAATATTTTGATGCTGTTTTTAATTTAAATCTTTAAGGTATATTAGGTGGATTTTTACATGCAGCCGAATAAACCTCAGATTGTAATAGACCTTTGTTGTACAGTATAATTCCGTAATTTGTCGGATCAATGATGACTTGAAGTCCTGCCAGTTTTAGGGAAACCACAGCACGATTCACCTTTGATACCAAAGACCAGAGAAATGTAGTCAGTCAAGTTGGCACCAAAACCTGCTCATGTGATTTGATTTTGCGCAGGTGTGTCCATTACCCTTGGAGATGTTGTCATGTTGCACAATGATTCACTAAGTGAAATGGTGAAACGTGTTCTACAAGAAGTCAAGATACCTCTGGACAAGGTATGTAGCAACAAGTTTTTACACAACCCTTTACAGTATATTCAAGAAATGAAATGATATGGCATATATTTGTGTTCTCTATGTAAAAAGTGAGAGCAACTATTAAAACATCCTTTCTAAACTTACCTTCCAGTCACAGTTCAGTGTAGTTTCTTATTAAATATGTCAAGATGAAATAAAAGTAGCTGCACAGTAGCTTTATCTTCAGGGCTGCCAAACTGTTTTCTTCTCACTCTGCCAGCAGGCAAGTATCTTGTGCCAAACTTAAGACAATGTCTTAGCTAAGACAACAGATTAAAAACACTTGCAACATGAGTTTAAGAATTTTTTAGGGAATTAACCTTTTCACTTTTCTGCTGGGAGTAACATAGCAAGGGAACACCCAATATGTGTAGAGCCAGTATTTAGCTGTAGGCGGCAGCGTTAGCATAGCCTAGCTATAACAACTGGAAGCGTAGGAAAACAACTAGCAGGGCTGTGTTTAAAGGTAATGATACCCAACGCCAGCACCTCTACAGCTCACTAATTAATATATAATTTGTTTAGTTCATAAAAAATGCTTTACAAGTGTTGGTTGCTTGATTTTTGTTTTCTTTAGATGCTAGCTAAAGTTAGCCATTTCCCCTGTTTCCGCAGTTTTAATGCTAAGCTTAGCTACCCATCTCCTAGCTTAAGCTTTACATTTTAAGATAAGATAATCCTAATTGATCCCCAGTGGGGAAATTCGGGATTTTTTGATAAGATATAGGAGTGTTATCTGCAAGGGTACAAATATTGTTTATTGAGTAATTGAGTGATTTTAGAATGACACCACAGTTTCTTTATATTCACTGTAAGTCCCCTCTCTCCTGCAGGCTATCGCCCTGACATTGGACCATCAGATGGTGCACAGTTACTTGTGTTCCAAGAGCGATAACCCATATTGGCTAACTGCAGCATGCAGTACAGGAACTGTGGACATGCTTCTGGGCTGGATCAGCTCTGACAAGGTGGCAAAGCAGGTAGGTTGGAAATATATTGAAAGAGAATCAGACGTCAGAAATGAGTCAGCTGCTCAAAGTGTGAAGTTGGTTGGCATTTTTCCTTCTTCCTTTTCCGTTGTCTACGCTCTCTTCTTTACTGTCTCATTCACTACTTGTCTCTGTTCTTCTGTCCTTGCTCCTAATTTGCATTCTCAAGTGCCACCTTCACTTCCAATTACATTCAGAGTGTACCAAATAATTAGTCTACAGCCGCACCAAAGCTCTTGGCCGTAGCAACAAGCAAGTGCAACTCCCAGGTTGCACCTGGGGAACAGGAACCCCGAAGATATCCAATTAGCACTGTCACTGCGGTGGATGTGTTTTGATGAGATCATTTCCAATCAGAAGCTCTTAGCTAACTCTGTCATTACTATGTGTACTCACTCAAGGAGTCATATGGACATCAATTAGCAATCTAATACCAACATATAGTCATGATTTGTGTGTGTAATGATATTCTAACCTACAGATTCTCATTACCATGATGCAAGTGTCCTAATAACATAGAGTGCATTGCTAATTACTAAATCATTTATTTGATCTCAGTTCTCTGCTTTTGTAACTGGTGGTTTAAATCTCTATAGGTTAAAGTTAGTTTATAAGTCATTAGTTACTGACACAATAAGCAGGCCTGCTCATAGCATTTTATGCAATCTGCCTTTTATCATTTTTAGGTTGATTAGACTTTGATTTAAATTAGACAAACATACATCACCAAATGCTGATAAAATGTCAAAATGTGGCATCAGTTTGATGATGACCTGGGTGGTAATTAAAAAAAGACATGGCTGCTATTGTGTAGAAATGGACAATATTTGGCAGTAGTTCAGAAAAACTGACAAGTTTCATTTTCCTGAATTAAAAAAAAAAAAATTTAATCTAAATTACTGACCTTTCCTTTCCCTCCCCCTTTGTGTTCCCCTATGTGGACTGCTTTATCCCCAGGCTCTCCTGATGTGGAGTAAGCATGTTGCTTCACATGACTTGGCCTTCGCCAAAGGGCTGCTGCACAGTCTGATGGGAGGTTTTCCCCCCGAAGGACAGGAAGGCTCCAACATCACGAGGACCCGGCGTAGCGTGGTTACACAACCACAAAACATTGAGGAGGAGCTGTAAGTACAGTACCCTGTGTTCTTACATAAATTGACAAATCCAATAAAATGATTCAATGCTGCCAAAAAGAAAGAAGAAAAACATATCCACCAAATGAAACAATGAAAAAGCGAGATGAGAAAATAAAATTAAACACTATTCCTACCGATAAAAAGTTAACGTATAAATGTTACCATTAGCTTAAAGCTAATTTTCATTCATTAGGATATTTCTACGCTTCTAAATTGCTTTTCAACACATAATAAACTTAATCTAACATTGTCAACATTACAATAAGGTGCCAGAAATGTTTCAATAAAAGAACCCTTGACCGTTGCCCAGTTACGTTACACCAATCAAATGCCTTCAAATGTACTAGCACCATCACATTGGTGAAAGGATGCAGCCAAAGATCACAACTCATGAACAGAAGAGAGAAAAGAAAGGGAAAAGAATCAAAGACAGGATCTGCTGTTTTCACTGTTATATATGTCTTTAAACAAGCTAATAGGCTTGCTTTAGAATCAAAGTAGAGATAGGCACACTACTTCCCACAGAGGGGTTATGGGAAGTTTTGTTTCGAATATTTGCAGCTTAACCTTAACCTATTGTTTTATACCTTATAGAATAATAGAAGGAACAAAGCAGAAACCATGTTATTTTCTCTCTTACATGTGTGTCTTTCTCATCCTCTGCTTTCTACACCTCCCTGCAAACATTCCTTTAAATATTAGATACCTGTATCTAAAACATTAAACAGTACATTACTTTGTCTCTGATTTTATTCTTTGGCAGGTTTTTGGCGGTTGGTAAAGTTATAATGGACATAATACAAAATGTGCCGGAGGTGGATATGGTCGTCCACAGCATCCTCAGAACTGGCTTCCAGTCCATGAAGACGGCCACACAGGTCCTTGAAACTGTAGAAGGTAAGACTACACAACATCCTGCTTACAGCGAGGTCTCTCCTGTGCCATTCATCTCTTTTTCATAAGTGAGAGTTTCAACATCTTTTATTTGTAACAGCATTAAAAAGAGATTTCGTATTCCTGCTGGTTTTTACTTACAACATTTTTCCCGTCAAGATGAAATACATTTTGATAAAATCTTTAATATAGAGCTCAGCTGAGAGGTACACTGTAAAACAGCCTTTGGTGTCAGCCCTTATAATAATAGAGCAAGAGCAGAGACACTAAATCCAACAGTCAACAAATTTACAGGACATATTGTTCGGCATAAGGACCTCTTTTTGTCACATACGCCACAGTCACTATTGTTATCTTCCCCTGGTGTAATTGAACTGTATAACCTAGAAGTGAAAAGAACAAGTTCACACCCGTTCTCAGGGGACTGCTGAAAGATTGAGACTGTTTTACCAAAGTAGGACTGGAGGAGTTTCCATGCGGGAAAATGATACACAGAAGCAGGAAAAGGAAAATGTTTCCCCATTGAGTGTGATCATACTAAAATGATCCGGCTTTCTTTTAGTTTAATGTTTGTTGTCTACAATCTCCCTGGTTTGCAGAAAAAATGGAAAATGTCCTGCGTGATGCTGATCAACTCCAAGAAGCTTTTATAACACTGCTGACAAACCACACTGACGCGAGCATTTGGTTTGGTAATGTCCTGGACAGTGTGATGGAAGTGACCATGAAGGTATGCTAGGAGTATTTCATAAGAGCTTCTGGCTTTTACTGTCTTCAAGGACAATTGTAGTTTCAACTGTTTTTCTCTCACATTTTACATTCATTATAAGTATAATTTAAAAAAAAAGGAGAAAGAATAAGAATATATGTTTTATGAAACTACCTGCAAGTATTCTAGAGGCCAAGAGGACTTATTAAACACCTGGCAAATGATTCTCTGATCGCTCTCTGTCATATGGAATTCTTTGACTTCAGGGGATGACATGTTTTTGCCTTTCTTCTTCCAGATTATGTCACCTCATGATTTAACATGTGAGGATGTCTTGGATCCCTTCGAGTGGCTCTTAGAAATGGAGACCGTAGAGTTTGTGGTGTTGAGGTCAATGATCTGCCTGAACGGCTCCGCCCTACAGGAGGCTTTACTGAAGAACTGGATGCCAGTTGTTAAATCGGTAAAGGCTACAAGCATTAGAAGAATTTTGTTATGAAGTGATATGCTTCCTGAATCTCTTTTTTTGTGACTACTACTTTTCTTTTTGCTTTGGAACAAATTCCTTTATTTAAGAGATGAACCGGTCTATATTTAAAAATTATATATTTAATTTATATACAAAAAAAAGTAGTAAAAAAAAAGACTTTGAATTGAATCCACCTGTAATCTACATATTATTTACATGTTAAAAGTTTCTACGGGACAAGTACGTAGTATTGCAATATCCAAAAAATAATTAAGCCGTCTCATCTTCAATTTTCAACTCCAGCTCTCATTTTGAAAGAGTACACTATGTACTTCCTGTTTTCTCACCTAGCAAATGACATTTTGTTAAACCAGTTTAAAGGAGCTGGAAACATTTTGTTGTTCTCGCTGTGAGCATGCATTTATATTCAAAGTTATCGACAATACTTCAGGGCTTTAAACCTGATATTCATGATGATGATGTTTATTATGTACTGTTAATGTACAGCTAAGAAACAACTGGGATTTAAGTACGTTTCATATGTTTCCACAGGTTCGGGATTTGATCGGAACCATTATGGGCCAAGAAGACTACAACGTTACACTTCCAATGATTCTCTCTGAGTGGCACAAGTTGCACAACGACAGCCTGCAGTTTGGACTGTTTGTGGACAGATTGGCCATGAAGCTGGGTGTGGCATTGTGGATGAACTGGATGCCAGACAACAGCACTCAGGATGTGACTGCCACTCTTCAACAAAGGTCAGGACAAAGAGTGTTGATAATATACAGTACTTGCAGGGTTTCATTCCAGAGCAGTACCGTGCTCTGTTTTTCTGCTTTAGAACTGAAGAGTTGATTGATTACAGGCTGATCTAAGTTGAACATGGCTTTCCAGTTGGCCTGTTGAATTTAGTAGAAAGAAAAAATAAAGGTCATTAGGAGACACAATTTTCCAGCATGTTGTTTTTTAAGATTATATGTCGTGTCTTGGTTCGTGCTGTCAGTCATAATTCCACTGTCTCAACATTGTTGTGCTTTCAATTTGCTTTTAGTGTTGTCTTGTCCATGGTGAATTTGGGACCAAAGATTGAAAAGACTCATCTGTGGCCTGCAGTAAAAGACTATTTACACATAGTTAACTGGATCCTGAACTACAGGCCTGGCATCACAACTCACCCCCCTAACTGTGAGTCCAATATATTCTTTTCCCTACAGTTTCATAATTTACCTAACAACCTAATCAAGCTTTATGCAATATGTTTACCTTCCCCTGTAGGTTCTTTTGACATCTCCAACTTAGCAGTTCAATGCGGTACAGATACTGGTTTTAACTGGCAGCAGTTTGTCCCATCACTGGCTCAGGCTCTGATGTCACCAAACCAAGACGTCCTGGTGAAGTAAGTTCTACTACTGGATATTTTCAATGACTGATTGTCTCATTAAACCTGGAGATTTTGCAGATATTGTATAAGTTTAGGAAAATAACTACTTAAAACAATAGTGGGAAATAGGGTTGGGCAGATTGCTTATCGAACATCTCCAATGGCTGACAGGCATCAAATTAGTGTATGAATGTGTTGTGTAAAGTAATTAGCAAGTACGAAATAAGCTATTAACATCTTGCTTAGACTTAAGTAGAAAGGCAGTACCACTATATATTTGTAGTATTTGATTTCAGCAGCAGTTAATAATTTACATACCCATCTTTTAAAATCTGTAATGCTGTCTTCTCTTTTCTCCGTAGTTGTCTCAGAGGAGCTGTGAATCTATTGCAGCATGTGTACGCAGACTTACTGCGGTCTCTGGCTGGATCATTTCTGAAAAACAACATCCATGGTGGTGATGCTCTCTTGTCCTACCTGATTAACCTGTTGCATAACCTGCAAGGCTTTGTCAAAAAAATCACCATGCTCCCTGACCATGGCATCACAAACCCTAATGTCATGCGTTCCCTCGTCGGTAACCTGTTAAAGTCCACTGGTCTGTCACCTCTGCTGCCTCTGCTCTTCAGCGATGGTCACCTCAATGTCTCCACAGTGCTCGATGTTGCCACCAAGATTGGAAGACACAACCAGCACATTTTTACCTTCAATGAGTCGGACCCAACAATGCCTGAACTTGAGCGATTAGTCATGCAGTTCCTCTCCATGGAGGGTAACCTCACCATGTCTCTCTCCCACATCATGGGACACACCATGCTTACCTACGCAGGCTACTTCCACCCTGATGATGTTGCCCGTCTTAAAGAAGCCATCCGACCTTTCACCAACCAGACCTCAGCAGGCATTGTGGAGGCCATCCTCAGAGCCATGGAGCATCTGAAGAGAGTCATGGATGCTCCAAATGGTGACCCAACTCACATCCTTCTTGGGTACATACAACAGCTTCAAGACTTCATAATGTCTGTGTTTAGACTGGGAAGAATCCAAAATTCCAAGTTTCCAAATGGACAGCTGACTGCAGCACAAGTCACCGACCTCCACCTCATTTCCAAAGATTTTCTCAACCTCCTCACCCCTGAGGGCCTTCAAAACCTGACTCAAGCTGGACCAGATGGTGCCCAGGATATTGTTATACAGAAATTTGTAGCATTCCTTCCACCAGAGGTCCAACAGGAAGCTGCTAGCTTTTTCCAGGATTTCAAAGCTCTTCAGTATCATTTGACCAAATGTGCAGCAGGCCAGGACTGTTTGCATGGAATCTCAGAAATCTTTACGTTCCTGGATCAGATATTAGACATGATGCTCTTGGCCAAAGGTGATGTCAACATCAAAATAACTGCGCTAACTCCATTCCTGGCACAAAAGGAACAGGAGGAAATTGCATCTATATTCTTCTCACTTCTCCTGCCCCCAAATGATACTGCCAATGTGGAAACATTCAAACAGACTCTCCACTTCATCAAATTGCTCTTGGCTACTCCTAATATTACCGTCTCTGATGTCCAGAATGCCCTGAAACAGTCAAACCTAACTCTTGAGCAGCTGAACACCATTGCGTCACTAGCTGGGGCTGCCAACATAAAAGACCTGGTTGTAAAAGTAATGGATGTTATCAATTCTCCCCAATGTTTGGCAACCCATCATAACCAGACAGTGACAGCCCAGTGCGTTATGGGATTAATTAACAGGGTTGGCAGTTTCATAGCACACATACCTGCTCTCCGAAATGAGACATCCATCCTCCCCCTCGTCCAGTTAATCTTAAATAAAACTATCGGCGATGTCGTGCAAGTTGACTTCGGCTCCAATCCTTACGCAGCTGTCATACACACCCTTAACAGCACTCTGGCCAATATCAAGATGGGTTTTCAGCTGAACCAACTGAACACTCCAGAGATCATGAAAGAATTCAGAGTGCTGGAGGGTCTGATACAACTAGCAGCCAATCCAGAACCGTTAAAGAACATTTTTAACACAACATTGACTGCAGACCCAACAAATGCAGAGAAAGTATATCTGGAGTTGCTGGATTGGTACCTGAAAAGGCTGGAAAATATCACCAAGGACAGCTCAGTCTCAAACCTCCTCCATCCCTTCTTCTCCCTCACACAAATGCAAGTGACATATCAGCTGGCACAGGTAGATTTTACGTTGTTTGTGAGTCATCAGGTTGAGTACCTCATGAACAGCCTCCAGTACCCATTAGATGGAGCAGGGGTGAGTAAAATTGGCCAATCAACAGTTGAGATCGTCAAGCAACTTTTTGAACTCATAAAGAGCAACATAGAGCTTCAGAATAATATTGCAGGTTCTCCTCTTACCAACACAACCGTTCTGCATGAGGCCGAGCTTCAAATTAATCTATACCTCAACTTCATACAGACGTGGATGAAGCAACCAAAAGTCCTGTCAGCCCTTGCTAGCATGCTCCAATGGGGAAACTCCTCCATCAATATCTCCACCCCTGTGACAGACCTCCACCACCTGCTGCAGTCAATAGGTCATTTTCTCAGTGATGAACAACTGGCCTCCCTCTCCATTATCAGCAATGTCACCCAGTCCCTGAGAAATGCCCTAATGGTGGCTGAGCAACCAGGTGGCCTTCAGAGTGACTACTTCATAGCCACCATCTTGGATGCAGTTAAAAGTGCGATGCACATCCTGACAGCTACCACCAGCCCTCTACCGCAGTCTGTGGAGCAGAGCATCCTGGATATTGTGCATGACTCACTTAAGCTCATTCTCCAACCAGACATGAACTTTGACAACTCACGTAAAATCTCCCTCCAAATCCTCAAGAAGGCTGAGAGCATCATCCAACAGCTAGTTCCAGAAATGATCGCTGAATACCTGCTTCCTGCAATCAAAGTGGCAACCACGTATTTTGAGAGCTCCCTCGCAGCCAGTGGGCCAGATGGCTGGAATCTTATGTGAGTGATTCTGCTTTTTTCCCCTAATATTTCAGGAAACCAAATTCATTTAATGACTAAAGCAGCTGTAAACAAAATAGATAGGGTTGCATTTATCTGGGAACCCACCTTACCAGCCGACTCGGCAGATCCCCTCAAATCTGCAGAGCTTTTTAGCCTCTTTTAGCTCCTAGTTTTGGTTTAACAACCCTTGACTTCAACAGTTTTGGTTCATTCTCACAGCACTCACCAGCAATGCTTACAGACACAACAGGCAGCTGTAGTGAAATGCTCCAAAACCCCACTGAACTTCCTGGCCAGCATCAAAATGTAGACAGACAAAGTTAACTACTAGCTTGTGAACATAATGAAGCGTTTAGGAGCTAAAGACACAGTTAGTTACTAGCTTGTGAACATAGTGAAGCGTTTAGGAGCTAAAGACACAGTTAGTTACTAGCTTGTGAACATAGTGAAGCGTTTAGGAGCTAAAGACACAGTTAGTTACTAGCTTGTGAACATAGTGAAGCGTTTAGGAGCTAAAGACACAGTTAGTTACTAGCTTGTGAACATACTGGAGCATTAGGTAGCTAAAGACAAAGTTAACTACTAGCTTGTGACCATAATGGAGCGTTTAGGAGCTAAAGACACAGTTAGCTACTAGCTTGTGAACATAGTGGAGCATTAAGTAGCTAAAGACAAAGTTAACTACTAGCTTGTGAACATAGTGAAGCGTTTAGGAGCTAAAGACACAGTTAGTTACTAGCTTGTGAACATAGTGAAGCGTTTAGGAGCTAAAGACACAGTTAGTTACTAGCTTGTGAACATAGTGAAGCGTTTAGGAGCTAAAGACACAGTTAGTTACTAGCTTGTGAACATACTGGAGCATTAGGTAGCTAAAGACAAAGTTAACTACTAGCTTGTGACCATAATGGAGCGTTTAGGAGCTAAAGACACAGTTAGCTACTAGCTTGTGAACATAGTGGAGCATTAAGTAGCTAAAGACAAAGTTAACTACTAGCTTGTGAACATAATGAAGCGTTTAGGAGCTAAAGACACAGTTAGTTACTAGCTTGTGAACATAGTGAAGCGTTTAGGAGCTAAAGACACAGTTAGTTACTAGCTTGTGAACATAGTGAAGCGTTTAGGAGCTAAAGACACAGTTAGTTACTAGCTTGTGAACATACTGGAGCATTAGGTAGCTAAAGACAAAGTTAACTACTAGCTTGTGACCATAATGGAGCGTTTAGGAGCTAAAGACACAGTTAGCTACTAGCTTGTGAACATAGTGGAGCATTAAGTAGCTAAAGACAAAGTTAACTACTAGCTTGTGAACATAATGAAGCGTTTAGGAGCTAAAGACACAGTTAGCTACTAGCTTGTAAACATATACTGGAGCATTTAGGAGCTAAAGACACAAAAACAGAGCAAATAGGAAAGTGAATATTGGACCTACATTCATCAGGTGGACATACATAACTCTAAATGAATGCTAATTGTAAGTTTAATAGTGCATGTGTTAAAAAGAATAGACTGGTTTTAAGAATATTAAAATTATAAAGTAGATTTTTTTATCTGTGTTCAAGCTCTCAAGATTCAGTCATTGGTATTCAAGGTGTTTTTGGTTGTACGGTCCAACCAAATACTTGATTGACAATATTAGTCCCTCAGTAGATATCCAGCAGGCGTCTGCATTCCTCTGATCATAATTCATAAAACATTCCACTGGACCAGATAGATAATTGAAACCAAACAGAAACATGCACATGCATTCCTGCAATGCTCTGATAGAATTTGATGAAACATGATGACCTTTTGATAAGACACGTGCAGATCTGAAGTATTAATGTTCTTTGTTTTTTAAGAATCTTGAATGAGATGAAGGCAGTCCAGAGCCTTCTGCCGCCAAACAGCACAGCCCGGGCCTACATTTCTGTCCTCATTAACATCACTCACTTCATCCTGGAGTCCGGCCAAGGCAAGTCAGCTTCTCTGTGTCACTGTAGGTGGACAACACGTGAATCTTGATGAACTCTGATGGCATGGAGGTTGCATTGTGCACTTCATTAGTCAAGAGTTTATGTCAGACAGTCTAAGAAGTCTTGATCAAAGTAGGCCATAATTTCTGTTGCCTGTTGTAAGAGTGAGACGCTTCACTCTTTTATATGTATATTATTTATTTATATTTATAAGGTTTACATTGTGAACTATATTTTTTTTGTGATTTCAGGCAACATGAGTCTCTGGGAAATGTTTGAGAAAGCATCAGAAGAAAATGTGCCCATGATTCTCGGCAAGGTAAGGCTCAAAAGAGAATGTCACACATCTTGTTTTATTCCTCCTAATAATTCAGTTTAGTGTGGTTTCATTTCACATTTGAAGGGTCTGTGAGTCAAACGTGACAGTACATTCAAAATAAATACTGGAACTGTTATGCCTACGCCCTTTTTCTTTCAAAGCAAATGTCTGCTGGTTATGAGGGTAGTGAAAGGCAGAGGCATTTATCATCGCAGACAGTCGGACAAAACAATAAAACACGATCTTTATCTTAGTTGTTTGTCCTGCACTTAATGTTCTTATTACATTTCGTAAATCATTCATGTGAAACACAACCCACGTTGAATGAATGAGTATTGAATGAATGTGCCGAAAACTGAAACCTTTGTTTCTTAATTTTCCACCTTTGTGTATTGACAGATGGGCAAACTCTTTGGCATGCTTTGGCCACTCATCATGGGAGGCCCAGGCCCAAATACTACTGCTCCATTTCTTGAGGACTTTGCTCATCTTGCACCTGTCCTGGAGCAGGTGATGACCGGGAAGGCAGACCAAGCTACATGGGCCAAGTAAATATTATTAACTCTTCTAATAGGAACAAAGATTTTTGGTAGTCCCTTGTCACTTAGATAGCACCTCGACATTTCGTGATCACCTTTAACCGAATGCCATCTTTTTCCACAGACTTGAAAAGATACTAGAAGCCTTACTGTCGATCCTCAAAGGCACAGAGGTATGGGACAGTGTCCCACCTGTTATCCCACTGTTAGAGAAAGTTGTCGGAAGCTTAGTGAAGACCATGCAAGCAGAGAACGGTGAGAACCCTTCTGATCAGCAAGGCAGTTATCTTACAATATATGTAGACGAGACAATGATAGACTGTTTAGTGAATCAGAATCATGGTTGGTAAACTGCAAGAAAGCAGAATAATTCCCTAAAGGAACAATTGTTTCCTGTATTCAGCACATGTAAAATAATACAAGTCACATTTAGTTTGGTTTCGCAACGCTTGCGAAATGTCTTTCACAACATGACACACCTTAAAAATACCCGAAACGGCTGTTCCAAAACATGTCTTGTATAATTTTAACAAAAATAACAAACGCTTTTATCTAAACCCTGCTCTTATCAAAATGTATATATGTAATTATTTGTAAGGACCCTTCATATCGTTCACAAACCTTTTGTCCTTTGTTCCTCACAGTGATGATACTTAGCCTCCAGATGCCTGTGATGACCCTGATGACAGAAATTGCACACTCTGTGAACAGCAGTCATTTTAACTTGTCTGAGGTCTCGGAAAGAATGCAGGTTGCCATTGAAGGCACAGTGCAAGCGGCTCAGCAGGTTAGACTGCTACTGTTCTCCTTGGAAAAACACTTGTACATACCGTTTACTGTGTGTCTTTTGCAGTCTTTTGCTGAGACTGATGTGTGAACATGTTTGCATGTGTGAGAGAAAGAGACAGTGAGGTGGATATGAAAGCTAGTTGTATGACTGCATAATAGGTCATGCATTATTGAACTAAACAATGCCTATCCCTTGTCTTGGCGTCACATCTTATTTATTGTTAGTTTCCAAATGCCTGACTGATGTTAGAGGATGGTGCTGACGTGTTGTTTTTAAAGCCTAGACATTTGCATGCTTATCTCCCCTTAAGAAAGGCTTTTCACAGTCTACATTCTCATACCAGCAGGCCAAAAATAACATGGCGGCATGACTGTCGAACACTTGTATTGACGTTATCAGTATGCTGCTGTCTTCTGCACGTTGGTTGTGATTTGTTACCTGAACGATGTATGCCTCACTCAAAGGTAGAAATGTACATCAGTCAGCGATAAGTGCTTTGATTTTTGTGACACTCATAGAAGGACATCTGTCGCCCCCTTTTGTTCGTGAGAGTAATTACACAAACATTATCAAAGCTTGTTTATGACGTATACCTAAAGATTCTTTCCGTCAATCACTTATCGCTTTCTTTCCTCTAAATGCTGAAATTTCCTTTTATATCTGGAGCATCACAACCTTTTCCTCAACGCTGCTTGTTTTCTCAGTGATAGGCTCCGCCATTCCTCTAGTTCCTGTATCCTACGCTGTCGCTACAGTTGTTCCGCCCTACAGTTAGGCAATCCAGCCATAACTGGTTGACTTGAAACACTACTATAGCCCCAGTGCTGGAATGTCTCCACAGACAACAGATTTAGCTTTACTGCAGGGCTGTTGTATTTGATTGTACTTAATTATGCAGTTACCCTTACTAAACTGATATCTTTAGTATGTTAAGTGTTTTAGTTATAGAAATAATTTTAAATCTTTGAAAATACACTCATTCACTTTTTTGCTGATGATTAGATGAGTAGATTGATACCTCTCATGCCTGTACAGTAAATATGAAGCTACAGTTCCAAGCAAGCAGTTAGCTTAGCTTAGCACAAGGACCGTGAACAAGGGGAAACAGCTAGCCTGGTTTTGTCCAAAGTTAAGAAAAATCTACCCGAACCTTTTATCCCTTTTGCTTAATTCGTACTAATACTTGGGGTAAAGGGTAAAAATGACAAATGACTCCCTGTGAAAATCGCAACCTGTCGCAAAGCTAACAGCAAGACAGCAAAAAGCCACTTTGTCAAACTATAACTTTAGATATTTGAATAACAATTAACTTCAGGCCACTGCTCAATATTACTATAACATTTGACGTTACTGTCATGTATATTGTTTAACTGTACTATGTAGCCACAGCAGAATTCTTCCTCATGTATTGTTATTTATACGGGTCAAAAAGTTAAAAAGCCAGTATCTGATGGGACCCAATCCATTCCGAGAATGAAAGTATATTGTATTGTGTAACACTATTAAAGGGTTATTCTTTGTCTTCTTGTGTATACCTTAGAGGGATCCTTGTTACAGTCAGATTTCTGATGTGGAAGAAACTCTATAGTTGACCTACTGTATATGCACGTACATTGTATGCTGTTCCAGTATGTGTGGGCGTGTACCTGGTATGGCAGTCTGTGAGAAGCGATGATACCTGTGTGAGACTTCTGCCCTTTTCTTTTCTTCTCTGTAAAATGCATGAACAGAGAGATTGTGTTAATTCCCTCGTGCCTCTGCCTTTTCTGTCATGCTTTGTTCTATTTCCATCCCCGTCTTGCTAACTAAACTGGTCTTCTCTGAACACTGTGTCTGAAACGTGATACATTTGTCTTTTTGTTGACATGTTTCACCCCAGGCTAATGGCTCGTTGGAGTGCAGTGAGGTTCTCAAAGTATGGGATCCAGTGCGAGAGGCAGCAGGGCTAAGCCACGCGGCCTTGGCTGTGTGGTGCAACATCCACCTGCAGCCTGTTTTGGAGGCACATAATGAAGCCCAGGCTGTCTACGCCCAACTGAATATGAGTGTGAGTAGATTCATTCCAAATTAAACAGGAAATTAAGAACACAAATTTCATAGTAGGATATTACAATGTGAATTTGTGTCTCAGACGACACAAATATTAAAATGTGTGCACAAAATTAATCTTACTCAAGTCATTTAACAGTTTCACCACTTGGTGGCAGTGTTGACACACAGAGAAAGCTGCGGCATTGCTAACACTCAATCTCTGCTGTGTTTTGTCTGTACAGCACATGGGTGTGGGACCAATGACGGTGAATGCCACAGCTGCAAAGATTGTCAAGACTTTACAGTCTGTCTACCAAGTCAGCATTAACCGCACGCATGTGACACAGAAGCTTATCATGGCTTTCTCCAGCCAGATCTCTATGCTGACAGGGCGGCCTCTGAGCCCTGAGGCACAGTTTCACTGGTACAAGCAGCTCCAAGACATGCAGTTGCAAAACAGGTGAGTATATACAGCTACAACAAGGTTAGGTAGGCGTCAGTGTGGTCATAATTTACCGTGCTGTAAACAAAAATCATAAAACACAAAATAGGTTACTTGTAATTAACCTATCATCTTTAAGTAATTATTTACAAGATATCGCATCAAATTAACCTTTAGATTTTTAAAACCTGCGCGAAAAAAAACATTAATTTGTTGCATCAGTGCAGCAGAATGAAAGAGCAACTGCTTTTTAATGTTCAAAAGTAGGGGAGAAATCCATCATAGCGTTCTTTTGTTCCCAGTTTTTTCTCTGACAGAGGCCTTAGTTGATCAGACAGCCCAGACCACAGTGAAGCCACAGGATATGAGGACAGAGCAATGCAATCACACCACAGAACTGCAGCCGCAGAACAAAACCCAGTGCACATTACAGTCTGATCATATTTACCAGCATTTTTCTGACTGTAGGAATTTCTCTCAGGAGTCAGCTGCATCTCAGCACAGACCCATAGACACAGGTTCACCTATACATGAACTCACCGCTCCATTTGTTGTTACAACATTATCCACATTGCACCCGTCAGGCCAATTTGATTCTAACATAATTACACAAGGAATTGGAGTGATCACATTTGCCTAATTTAATGCACTTTTGCCTGAAAACAGGGCGGCCTGCACAGACAGCGGCTTAACCATGATTTAGCTAGCTGAGACATCCTTTTAAAATTGATTTCCCTTTATACGCCAGCTGCAATAATGAGCCGGGCATAGTGATAAGGATCACATTCTGCGTATCGCCGGGAATCAATCAGGTCTGACTCCATGAGTTATAGATCATTGATCACAGCGGAAAGACTCCACAGCTTATTACGGAGGGTGAAATGGGAAACTATGTGAATAAGTATAAAGCAAGATGATGAAGAAATATGGCTTCTGGAAGAATTTAGAATCATTGTATTGAGGACATGAATCACAAACATGCTTTGCGTTCCATAAAAGAAACTGGTGTGAATCAGTTCTCAGTCCATAGAGGAGCGTTCGGTCTCACAAACAATCTCCAACTTCCCCATATACATATAAGTATAAAAATATGTCTGTTTTATGAACTTAACTTGACATCCGTTAAATTTCTCCCCCCTTCAGCTTGTCTTCACTCGAAATGCTCTCAGACCAGCTCCTAAAAGTGGCCCCTGAGCTCCAGCTTTACATTGAAGCTATGAAAAAAGCACTGATCCACGTCCTGGGCAACTTCCATCGCCTTCAAGATAGCAGTTCATCCGAAGAAATCTTCGAGGAAGCAGCAAGGATCTTCCTACACAATGCAAACATCGACTTTGAGGATTTCCTCTCCCTGATACGGGGAAACTCTTCTGGTCTCGATGAAGCATCTCTTGCTAACATGATGAGGCAAGCTATCGAAGAGCTTATGCAGATATTTGAGGATGTGCCGATGGTTTTTCACAGCTTGAAGCATTTTCTGGAGTCCAATGACACCAACTTGGTCGTGCAGAGGATGGCTGAGATGTTTTCATGGTTGGCGCGCACTGAAGCGCAAGGACTGGATCTGCTGTCTCAGGCTTTGCCCAAAATCTACCACATCCTCAGGCCTCTCTTTTCTGCTCTGATCAAGATGAGTACGGACATGCCCCCTCACATGGGGCTGTTTGAAGACCTCTCTGATAACATTGTAGAAATGGTGAGGCAGTTGGTTTTCACCAGTGGTGTTTTTGGCCCCATGGACTTCCATCCTGGCATGTTTCAACAGGAAATGATAGGCGGTAACCATACTAAAGGGGTGCGACGCAGACGCGAGGCCCCGTGGATGCCGATGAGACACCCAATGGACGACTTCATAGACCTGTTCTTCATTGACTACCACACCATGTCCAAAGCCCTTTCTGTCCCTCCGACCGCAGCACAAATCATGGAGACAGTCCACGTGTTCTTTGCCAACCCCGATCTAAACATTGTGATGAAGGGAGTTACAAGCGACATGCTGTGGGGCCTGAATGCTTCTCAAGAAGACACCATTGATGCTGCTGTGGGGATGCTCTCCTTCTTCACTCTCCCTAACGTGTTTGAGAGGTAAATGTTCAAATTTGGCTTCAGGTTGTTTTAACTCTTGCTTCCGTTATAAATTAGCCCAAATATCTGAAAACAACCGCTTTGAAATCTTGCCTGTCTGCTCTGCTTTTCATCATTTCTTTGCTCTGTCAGCCGCTGTTTTTTGAACAGTCCTTGTCTAATCTTCCGCAGGTCATCAATAGAACTCCTGCAGTATGTCGCTGATATGCTTCCCGATGGCTTTCCAGGCGCCTTGATGCTTAAGAATATCAGCACAACACTAGCAAGTGAAACTAAAGGTAACTTAACCGTTCAGATCTACTATCTCTCTGACACAGTCTGGACAGTTGGAGGCTTCTTGGACCAAGGGCAGCGTTATAATGAGTTATATTCACTCATTACTTAAATGCAGAATCCTCAAATGAAGGATGCCTTATCCTTCCAGTTCCTCCTAATTAATTTCACCTCCTGACTCCTCAGTGAGTTCCCGCCCACTCATGCTTAGTCATGCTCCAGCTTAGTGTGAGCTTTTCAGTAAGGCAACTATCATTCTATACTGTAAAGCTCACACTGATGCTGCAGCTGGTGTTTACATACCCACTGTGACAGTATGTATATATAAACACAGATTGCCACCCTGTGCCATTAAACTGTGACACAGCGTGCAAGAGTGGCAACCTTATCTCTGACCTTCGCAGCTACTGTAGGACTGAGGGAAGCCCGTAAAACGTTTTGTTAATGCCGTTGTTGTTGTATACACGATTATAGCTCGGCATAATTCATTCCGGAGATATGAGGAATAAGACTTCACATCAGCTTAGCTTGAGCTCCCAAAGAGCCCAAGGCCATATGGCCCTTCTCCAGGAGAAAGCCACTCAGCACCTTTTTAAATCTCATTAGCAAAGTAGAATTCAATCACTTATCCTGTCCGCCCTCGCTAAACGTCTCCCCTCGCGCTCACACAAGTGGACATCTATGACCTCCTTTTAATTGGCGTCTGTGCTTGTGTGATAATGTTTTCAGTGCATACAATCACTTTGTAAGCAGCAGGGGCTTCACTTCCTCTCCGAAAAACCCCCTCTCATATTCCTCACATATACACAGGCAGACATCCAGAGTGAACAGTTGTAATTGCAAAGGCCTGTAGGTGTTGAGCACCCTGAGATTAAACATCACCATTGTCTAATTTTGGCCTAATTAAATATTCTGTCATCACGTCTTGCTGCCCGAGGTGGTGCCTTTCTTAGGGCTTGTCAAATGTGTTTTAATGCGCGACAGCGTCTAGTACTTCTGGCCCTTCTGGCCCCATCAGTCCTGCACAGGGCTTCACTTTAAGCACATCATTTGCTGCTCGCTGCCTGACGCCGCCGCCGCACCGTAATGGTGCGAGTTGTAATGAAGCCCAGTGGGATGTCATGTTATTCTGTCACCTTACAGACCTTATTGCCCTCTTTTCCCTTTCCCATCCCATCCTTCTGTCTAACTCTAATAACCTCTCTCTTACCAACATTTCCCCCCCCTCCTTCTCTCCCTCTCTCCCTCCCTGTCTTTACAGAGACCCTGCACCTCATGGAAGAGACCATCCGAACAGCAGCTGAGCTATTCGAGATCAGCCTGACAGACCCGGAATTCATACAAAAACTTGATAATCTGACTTACAAGGTTTCTGAAATGCACTCTGCCACTTTCACACATTTATCATTTAATAAAAAATAATACTGAAAATGTCTGAAATCACTGACAGGCAACAAAAAAAACAACACCGGTGTTTTGACTTTGGTTAAAAATATTTCTTTGTGGGTGATTTTTTTATTAAATAAAAGCTATTACTGTTCAATGTTTTCTAACCAATCTTTGTGGCACATTTTTGATCCTGAGATTTGCTCTTCATGTCGCTCACCTCACTGATTTCTCGTAGGTCTGTGCTGTGGAGAAAACAGAGTCTGTGCGCTTGCTGATGTGGGCCGTCAACATCGAGCAGGGTGAGCTGTGCAACACCTTTATGCCTGGCCTGCAGATCTTGGTTCGTAGCCTGATGATGAACACGACCTCTCTGGGCGATGCCATGTTCCAGACCTTCATCGGAGATCCTAGCACCTACGATGTGGACTCCGACTGGTACAGGATTGTCATATTTCAATCTGTTTTTTCGGCTGTCACAGCAGTGAGCAACAATTTGTAGAAAGAAAGCTGCCTAATTTTATCACAGACCTTAATAGACCTCTCAACACAGATGTGACAGTATTGATGTTGACAGCATCCTCCAAAATAGGCACAGTTTTCTTATGTTGATTTAAGTGGTTTTTAAGTTATGCCTTCGGGACACCTGGCAGCATTTTATATAATTAAAGTAAAAGTTTCCTCTAAAGATTTCTTCTCATATATTGCTTCATTAAGGTGTACTTCTCTTCTTGTACTTACCTACTGTGTGTGTGTACTTACAGGACCTCTGTGCTGAGTGAAAATTTGGGCTTTAACATCAGCAGCCTGAGCTCTCTCAACATTAACATCACCTCCCCAGGTGAGATATTTCCCAATATCAAAACATCCTCTCTGCTAAAATAGACCAGCAGCAACATACAACTTTTATTTTTGTATGGAACATGTTGGCAATCTGCAATACATACAAAGCAGCTGCATGTAAAGCTGCAGCTGTTGCACTTGTTGTACATGAAGATAATGTACGAGACTAAAAATGCAACAAAATTAATCTTTCCACCATTAAAAAGTAAGTAAAACGACATAAACTTGTTCTGCGAAGGAAAACAGATTGACGTTATTTTTGTCGTAAACTTCTATCTCTTTAATTCCCAGGAGCGGTGACGGTCGGTGAGATGCTGAGGGATAAGACTGCCTTTGTTGAGGATGTTCAGCAACACACGTATTTTGATCCCGCTGCTCTCCAGCTCCTGATGGAAACAACTCTACCGAACAACAATTTAGTGGTGAGTCAGAATCATCCTCACTGTATCCTCATACACTGAATAGCATGCAAGCAAACCTGTAATCACCATGTCACTGAAGTGAACGACACTGATATCATCAGAGTCCACACTGTGCTCTCACTACAACAACAAGAGCAGCAACACTGACTTGTCTCCTAACATGATAGCTGTTGTATATTCCTCCATAACAGATCCTCTCCTGGTTGATCAACCTGCGTCACTGCAACTCCACCTCATCCATGAACATGAAAGCGACAGATAAGGCCATCTTACAGACCTTCTGCTCCATGTCTGTCGAGCAGTGGTACAGCTTCACCCTGCTGATGGCTCGCCACCTCAACATGGAGAAGCTCATCTACAGAGTAAGGCTGAATTCAGATTGAGTCTTAGGAGAAAAATAACAGGCTACACTTTCTTCTAACACTAATGCTTTTTTTTCTTGTGTGAATGTGAGCGTTTGTGATTGCACATTCTTCTGTGATGGCTGGATGGAAAAAAGAAACCGCTTCTGTTGGGCAATCATAAAACACGTTTGATGCTTCATTATGTGTGTTTGAGGAACTTGAGAGAAACAGTTGAGTAGAAAATATTTGTTCACGAGACCAATCTCTGTCTCTTTTGTACAGTTTAAATGATGCATTTGATGTAACTGATGTTTTTTCCCTTTGATCCAACAAAGCAAACCTGTCCATCAGAAAAACTGGTATTGGTGTAGAACCAGCAGGTTAACTTAAAAGGATTTTATTTTTCTATTTCAAGTCTAACATTTTCTCTGTTTAACCATTTTTTTTTTCATCACAATGCCTCAAACTGTAATGTAAAAGGCATTGCTCGCAGTGATGAGCCCACACATGATTGGTTGCCCAAGCTTTTAAGCATGTTTAATGCTTTGTTTAGGTTTTAGGGCCTAAATGAACCATTTCACTCCATGAGCGTAGTTTAAAGTATTATGTCGTTTCACATTTATATATGATTTCAAAATGTTGGATGTCCAGACTAAACGTGGGTGAAGTTTCAAATCTGTAGATAAAAGTATGTTGGAGTAATCCTCAGGCTTCTCAGCTCAGTGTGCAGGCTGCTGTGGACGCCAGGTTTCACACCATTTTTTCTACAGTTTTTTCCCCCAGCATGCTTCAGAAAGCTTGCCAATCAAAAGAAAGCGGGCTTGAAGGGGCGGAGTTTCTTAAAGGGACAGAGTTGACTGAGTCGTTTCAGGCAGAGGTTGTATGAGGGCCTGCACAGAGCACCAGTGTGAGAAAAATGATGAGTTTTTTTAACAATTAATTATGCTAAGCTACTCCACAGGTAGAAATATGAAGCTTGAAATTAGCATAATACCCCCTTTAAAGCACAATATCTGCCCGTCACCAAACAGCAGACAGAAAAACTTTGTGAGCAGTGAGCCAGTGTACATAATGTAATGATACCTTTAGAAGTTGTTGCTCCAGGAGGGGCACAGTACAGCTGGAGGTGTAAGATTTGCCTTACCAGCAATGAGGTGATCAGATATAAGTGTTGTGTTCATGGCCTGTTCCCGCTGCCCCCAAGTTCAGTTGACCAATTCCATTTATCCATTTTTATAAGCAGTCATGAGACAGGAGAAACTGTAGCCTGCCATTAAACAGTTTCACACAGCTTTTTACTCGCTAACAACCTGGAACTGATAAAGAATTTAAGGCAGGTTTTAGTTTCATGCTGCTTATAATTGGGACTGGTGTTTGCAGCTCGAGTCTCAGAGACAGTGTTTGAGCGACACATTTTGGTGCTCTGTTCCCTGTACATGTAGCTCTACTTTAAATGCGTGCACTGTTAGAATAAGGGGCATAAACAAAGATTGGCTACGTTTAATGATCGCTATTTGCTAAAAGATATTTGTAGCCAGTCTTGTGTTTCCCTGTAATAGCTTGTGGATGCATTTTTGTTTTGGGGTTGAAGATTAAATAAATGCGGTACAATTAAAGGACAAACTAATCAAAGATATCCTACCTAAGAAGTTGGGCTGCACGATATATGGAAAAAACTGACATTGCGGTAACTTTTTGTTTTGTGATATTAATTGTGATTTTAAAAAATACAAGCCGCCTCGTGTAACGAAGCGTCTGCCTCAATCATCCTGCCGACATGATCTGTGACGGCAGCAGCGTCGCGTCCTTGTTTACAGGCAGGTGACACACATACTTTGCAGCACAGCAGTCAGTTCTTAATGTGCTCTGGTGAAGGGCTACATGAATGTGATAACAGACGGACTTTTTGTGTAGCTAAGTGATGGAAAATGAGGAACTGAAGAGTTTTGGTTTTGCACCGATCAACAAAACAGCAGCACCTGACTTGTTCACTTAATTTGCTTGACTATCGCACGTGCTGCCATGTGACTATTGCACGTGCGCACATCGCAATTGCGACTGTTAAACGATGTATCGTGCAGCCCTTCTAAGAATCCAGACATGGCTTGTCTTAACCTCACCAGTGCATATTCATGCAGAATTTATAATGGTTTTTACATTAACCAGTGGCTTTCCCCTCCATAAATCCAGTCTTTTACTTATCTTTTTAAATCTCTGTATCCCCCACTGATCTCCACCCACTCTGGACTGGTGGTAGTAAAGAGATAAAAACAAACACTTTCTGCTGAGGAAGAATCGACAGCTGCTGATTCTGAGGACAGACAGGATGGACATCACAGTATCTGAACCATAACATCATAACTAACTATATAGGCTTAGGATTTTTTTTATGAAGGACTTAACAGCTCCTTAAGAATATTTGATTACATGGATAATATCGTATATACTGCTGTGTTATTGTTCACCACATCCGTCAGCTATACATACTAAACATAAATACAGGCATGAATGTAGGAAGACCACTTTGCAGCTGTCTTTTATTCCAAACTGCGAGATAAAGCATTACATGATAAAAGACATATGGTCTTTGGAAACGTGAAAAATGTCAAATGCACTTGAACATCAAGTCGAGAGAAAAAGAAAAAAGGAGCAGTCAGTGTGTGGAAATAATGAAAATGATAAATTCTTTCAGATGGTGTTGTCTGAAGAAATGCAGAGCCTGGTGGGAGTGATGCTTCAGATGGCTGAGGCCATAACAAAGATGATGGACAAGTTTCTTCCTGCTATTAGTCAGCTGCAAACCTACCTGACGTCTGTCCAAGACCTCAACCTGATGGCCAACAATGAATTTCACCAAGTAAGTAATTTTCTACGTTCTTTGCCCACAATGTCGTCATATGTGTGTTTATGTTTGTGTGATCACTAAACTTGCTCAAAACAGGGAGATTGTTTGTGTGTTAAATGGCTTTTGAGGGGTTTATATTACACGAAAAATCATGAAATATTAAAAATCAAATTTTGTGTTTCCCCAGATGACAAGAGGAATCAGGTCCACCATCTCTACCAAAGCTACATTTGTCACCCTGTCTCGAGCGCTTTGCAGTAACGGCATCCTGGCTCTGTTTGGAATCTCCAAACTCCCCCTCATGTCAGGAGAATCAAACCCCTCCTCCCAAAATGACCGCCAGAGAGAGGAGATGATCGAGAGGTTCAAGCTTCCAAGAAATGCCTGTAAGTTGGCAGGGGGCTCCCTGTTTTTAATACCTATGCTGTTGCTGTTGGTATTCTGTGTCACCATTATTTCACACAGTTTTTATCAAAGCAGTAAAAGAAGCTATGAGCTATACAATCAAAAAGAGACGTTCTGTATGTACATCAAAGAGCAGACTTCCTACTGTAGACTTACTAGGTAGTGCTGCTATTTACAACAAAGTGTAGAGTCCTATTTCCCTAAATTAAATTCAGACGTATGAACATTTCTCCACCCTCAGAAGGTGGAACTCCAAAGTAAAACTCAAAATCTAGCTAGTAGCTAGCAAACTGTAGTAAATAATGATGGGCAGTGATGTTACTTCCATCACCCTCACACCAGGAAGTGTTTTGTTTCGTTCACATTTAATAAAGAAATAAGGATTACAGGAAATAGCTGGTGCTTTTCTCTTTCGTCATAGTCACTTCTGCTAACCAAAACACACAGCAAAAAACAGCAAAGTTCCCGCACATCGGCGTATATAACAGCTGAACAGCTTCTTTGTGTTTATCTGAGGTTAACGTTCACAGATATGGAAACTTCAGTGGCTGTAGTGATGGTTTAGTTACGTCTCCTCTCTCCGTTCCTCCTCTACTGCGCTAATCCAGAACAGATCGGCTGCAGGAGCCGTATTTGTCAACAGAGCTGTCAATCATCCTTTTAACAGCATCAAATAACTAATTAAAAATAAACTTGTCAGAAAAATAAACACTTGGAGGTAAATCAGCAGGATAATGACTAACTATGACAGAAACCATGTTTGAGAAAAATGTTTTATTGCCGTATATTTTGATTTTATACTTTGACCCATGTCCCATCTGTTAACATGGAGGAGGCGGGCTTTATGACCTATACTGCAGCCAGTCAGCAGGGGGCGCTCGACATGTTTTGGCTTCACTTTGAGGGAGCTGTCATGTCGTCCATCTTTTGATGCACAAAACTGAATATAAAACCAGTCTCTTGGACAATTTCAACATTTTTCTCATTTCAGATTGTTAATATGTTTAATTGCTCTCTTGTTCTCTTCTGTCGTTGTGTAGCTAACTTCTGTATGAACATGTACCTGGATATGGTGAATACCACCGGAGGAGCCATCGCCTGGGCCTTCCTCAAACCGATGCTGATGGGGCAAATTCTGTTCACCCCTGACACACCCCTCACCAGAGACATAATGGAGAAGGTATACAGTAAATACAGTATATGAACAGCAAATACAGAGTCAAAGGGGGTATACACATATGCCCTGTGTGGCCCTGTATGCCTCTATGTTTCTGTTTTCAGTATACTGCTGCCTTTGCAGACTCTAACAGCCACACGCGAACACCACTCACATGTTGTCCTTGTCCTGTCCTTGTCCAGTCCAACGGCACCCTGCAAGAGCTCGCAAACCTGAGGAAGTACTCCGGGGAGTGGATCGCATCCTCCAACTACATCATACAGTCTGCAGAAATACTCAGCCACACTTTGCCAATGCTGCAGGTATGAAAACTCCGAGTCGCCTTCTGTATATCTAATTTCTTTTTTTTCCTAGCTGGCTCGCTGTTGTCTGAAAGTCTTGAGATAAACTTTGCAGTGGTCTTCGACGAGTTTCTGCAGCTGAATCATGATGTTGTGCATCGTCTCTTCCACTCTCCCTCCCCTTCCCTTTCAGAATTCCCTGGGCAATTCCTTTGTGAAGAATTTCATTGAGATGCAGACAGACATCAATGTCGGCACAATGAAGGAGACGCTCAGCACCTTCTGTGAGTGAGCGTTTGAAGGTCTTACTTTTGTAAGCTGCAGATACCAGGCTAACCTTTATATTCCTCCCTCGCTTATTGCCTGTAAAATATCCACACTATCGGGAAATGGGACTTTTTCTTAGCTTTACAGGAAGCCTTACACTCATTTCAACATGCATCTCTCAGGGCGTCTCTGCTTGATGTGATTATGCATGTCAGTCACATTGGCATACAGGTATTTAATTAGATTACCCTGTGTTGTCAGACCGTATTTTTAACTCAGCTGAGATATGAAACAACATAGCATGAGGCATGAGGATTTGTTGCGATTAAAGCTCAAACCCTGACGTTCAATTGTTTTTTTCCAAAGCTAACATGACGATCATGCTGGAAAAGAACAAACACATGCTGGATCAGATCACCACCTTGTCCACCCTGATGGTGGACCTCTCCTCCTGCGTCAAGTTTGACCGTTACCGTGGCTACGACTCAGCCGAAGAGCTCAACGCTGATGCTCAGGCCCTTGCCAAAAACCGTGATCTCTACGCAAGTGAGTAAATAAAGTGTAATGGGCAAGCTTCATTTAAACAGCCAGTCCAGGTTGATTGGACGGTGCAACATGCATCATTGACCTGCAAGGGTTTCTCCAGTCCAGTTTTTTAACCATCCAGGTTGTTAATTTGCTGTTCACTGATCCGTAATCCTCTCCTCTTTCTGAACTTGTATCTGAACTTGTGCCTGTATGTGAGTTTGTGGGTTGGATAACAACAAGGTTTCATCAGCGTAAGCCCGGCCTGTAATAGAGGCTGGCAGCTTCAAAGGCACATTAAGCATCCACCTCATCAAACATATACTCATTTACATTTTTTAATCTACCGTGCTGCCTTTAAAGGGATCTTCTTTGTTGATAATGAGTTGAATTGAGGGCGCTTACAGGAGGCCTGACGTGGCAACAGTCTATGTAGGGCACTAAGAAGTTAGTCTGCTCGTTAAGTTTGAGCAGTAAGATGGTGCAATCTGTCTTTAAGGTGTCATCTTCAAGCTTCCCAAAGACAGCAAATCACCCAGGAAGGCCAGGGATGCCTCCTCCTCCACATCCTCCCTGCCTCCCAAAGTCAGCTACACCATCCGCATGCACATGGACAATGTCATGCGCACTGACAGAGTCCGGGACCCCTTTTTTACGAACGACCCGCACATCTCGGCGAGGCAGACGATGCGCTACAACCGCGGCTTCATCTACCTGCAGGAGAACATCGATCGGGCGATCATTGCAACCCACACTGGAGAGAGTGTGGCCGAACCAGCCGTCCAGCTGCAGTCCTTCCCCTATCCCTGCCACCTCAAGGATGAGTGAGTCCCCTGAATACATAAATGCACATACAAATAAGCACACACACACACACACACACAGTATAAATATGCTCCTGTATGGATTCATGCATGGAAACGTTGTCTCACGGTGTCTCTGAGGGGACTCACAGTCATTGATGTGGAATAATGCATGCTCCCTCATTATTCATTTGCCACTTGGGACTGACAGTAAGTAGTCACTCACAGTAGCCTCTCACATTATAATTGGTTCCGCACCATGTGCATGAATATTCACTATTATTGCGCGTTCATTTTTTAAAACAATATCCACGCAAACACTCCAAACACCCTTCAGGCCTTTAGAAAGCATTCAGAAAGAACACTACTCATTCCTGCAGCATACATCCAATCCAACATGGGTTTGGCATTAACTTGTGCACCGACACTACAGTGTTTCCAATAAATCATGCTTGAACATAATGCCTATGTTTGCGCTTGCCCTCGAGTGCATCTTAAGACTGTGCTGATATGTAATCTGAGAAGCACCAGCGAGCCACTGCCTTATAGACTGACTGTAAGATATGATGATCCCTGCCTCTCTGTCCTCCTGATTTATTGCTCAACAATACAAAATTCTGACATGATAGCTGTGAAATATAGCTGTGTAGCAAGAGAAACAGCAAGCACTAAATTACTGTGCATCAGGCTCCGGATATGATAAGTTCAAAAAAATAAAAAATGAAATACAGAGGCATTTATTTTGCGTAAATAATGAGGGGATCAGCACACGGCTGTCAAAAATCTCCCCACCATCCTTCGGTACTGCTCTCTCACTCTGCGTCTCCGTCTCTCTGTCAAGCCAGTGACTGAATGATAGTCCGTTTCATCTGCTGTTTTTGACAGTGATTGGATGTTTGCTGTTTTACGTGTTTGACTGACAGTTGTTATCGCTGTACTCCCCAGGTACCTGGAGGCCATCTCTTTTGTCTTCCCGCTCATGCTGATGATAGCCTGGGTGCTGTTTGTGGCAGATTTTGTGAAGAAGCTGGTGTATGAGAGAGAGCTGAGGCTGCATGAGGTAATGATTTTTTGACTTTAAAAAAATCATTAAAGCTGCCATTGTGTTTTTGTATTGAACACTGACTTCTTGGTTTTCAAGATGTCATGAAATTATACGGATCATTTTTCTTGTTTTTTTATTGACAAATAGAGGTTATTTATGAAGTATTGACAGTGTGGTGCGCCTCCTGTTCCAGGTTTTAAAAACAATGTTAAATTGACTTTTCCTTCCCCAGTACCTCCAGGTTTCTTCTCTGTTGTAAACATTTCTAAGCACCACCAGCTAGCGAGCAAAGAAACAGTATTTTATATTCACATTTCTGTGTATTCCAACCTGTTTTTATCTCGCTCTCCCGCAGTACATGAAAATGATGGGAGTCAACCCGCTCAGCCACTTCTTCGCCTGGTTCCTAGAATGCGCCACCTACCTGGTGCTGACCATCTTCATCCTCACCCTGGTGCTGAAGTTCGGCAGCATCCTGCCACACAGCGACGGTTTCCTCCTTTTCCTGTTCCTCTGCGACTACGGTTTGAGCATCCTGGCCTTCAGCTACCTGGTCAGCTCCTTCTTCGACAAGACCTTCATCGCTGGTCTTAGCGGCAGTCTTCTCTACATCCTCTGCTTCTTCCCCTTCATCGTGGTCATGGCGGTGGAGAAGACTCTCACATTTTCCCAGAAGAGTGCCCTGGTGAGAAACCTGTGAACCCACATATGTAATCAGTAAAAATAATGTAATTTACACTGAAAGATAAGGAAAGTAGACGTTTTTCTGATTGGTTAATCACATCACATTCCAAGGTCTACTATTTGTTGATAACAGACCATTGCTACGAAGAACAGACTGTTGCTAGAGATGCGGCTCTAATCACACAATCCGGAGGACTAACTGTAATCATATCAATTGGCCAAAAGTCCGGTTAATTTGTTGTCTGTTTATAGAGAGAAAAAAGAAAAACTAAAACAGCGGAGAGAAAGCAATAGAGGTTAAATGATGCAGAAGCTGTAGGCTGTAACAGAGAGATCTACAAATCTGAAGACGGCAAGTGAAGTAAACATTAAACAGAACACAGTGTGGCATATGGCGGTGTTTAAAGACGGTAAATGTAAAAGAAAATTCCGACAGTGACGAGACAGAAAACCTCAATCAGGTGCTGCGCTGCTTCCTGCGGTCCGGTTCTCCGTGTTTACTTCACTTAGTACTCAGTACTTCTTATCTCACCATCAGTGGAAATGTTTCCATTTAATCTGAGTAAAAACAGCTAGGTTAGCTCATATTAAGAAGGCTACAGAGTTACCCGTTGCTGTGGACGCAGCTCTATCTGTGAGTGTGTCTGACTCTTTTTAAACAGAAAACGGAAATATAATAATTTTTCAATTAATTAAATAATTTCCAAATCAATATATTGAGTCAGATTTTGTAGGTGAAAAAAAAGTGTAAAAAGTAGGACAATGTAGTGAGCCGGTTATTATTGAGGAGAAACCCCTTCAGGGTGAGACAACACCCAACTGTTGAGGTTTCCGCGATAACAACCTGCTCACTTTACATTATACCTTACATATCCATTGTAAAAACAAACATTACAAATAAATATATAAGTGCAGCCTCAAATATGTCATTGGCATGTCAAGTCATGGTTTCTTTGAGGTTATATTTTTCATTTTGACTTACAAGTGAAGGCTAAACTGACAGTTTACAAACGTTTCAACAAATATTTTCCTGCCTTCTTATTTTGACTTAAATTGTGCACATTTATGTATTTCATCTTTATTTTCTGATCCTCAAAAAATTGGCAGTTTTTTTTATCTTACTTAACAGCCCTGTGTACATCTAAAGCCTTGTTTGCCTTGAACACAACTCTTCACATCACATCACTGAGAGAGGCTTTTGAAGTGCATCACTTAATATTTCACAGCGTTCTAGAAAACAGTAGAAAGGAACAGAAGGGAACTACAGATAGACGTGTGAAAAAAGTTTTATCCTTTTTATTGCTTTCTGTATCCTGTCTTATTTGTCTCTCATTTTCTTACAGAGTCTGTTTTCCCCGACCTGTTTCAGCTACGCCAGTCAGTACATCTCTCGTTATGAATCCCAAGCACAAGGTATGCACATGTTTACATCTTTCTTCCTACAAGATCTCTTTGACATATAAGCTACTTTTGAAAAACAATGTTCTTCTGCTGGCTTCTTTAGGCATTCATTGGAGCAACTCGTACACCTCGCCCATTGCTGGAGACACAGCTTCATTCGGCTGGCTGTGCTGGCTGATGCTTATCGACTCCATCCTCTATTTCATCATCGGGGCTTACATCCGCATGGTCTTCCCAGGTTAATTCTTAAATCATGAGAGTCTTTAAAATCTCAAGCAGATTGATCTCAAGTCAAGGATTCTTGATGTTACTCAACTCAGCTTTATAAAACACCTTTCATACATACATGCAGCCCAGACTCCTTCACAAAGCAAAAAAAATAAAATATAAAACGTGAGAGAAATTTAGAAAAAAAATATAAGGGTTAAAAAAATTAAATAAATATAGCAAGGTTTTGTCGAAACATTGGTCTTCTCTTGTGTTAAGATCCCTACAGTTAGTCCTGGTGAAAGGCTGGTCTGAGCTTTTTATGCTAACCTTACCGTTAGCAGATTTTGTAATCTATATGTGCAAATTTGTTGCAGAAAATGATTGTGTGAAGAGCACAATTATCCCTTATTTTTTAAAGTAGTCTGTTTAGATGAGAGCAATCCGTCTGGGTACTTTACCCAAAAGTCACGGCCCCGCCTCTTTTTGGGTGAAAGCAGCCTCTCTGATATGACTGCCGGTAATTTGAAATCCTTGGGTCTCTGACGATTTACTAACTTAAAGCTCCTGTGAGGAGTTTTTATCTGATCATGAAACAAACTGAAAAGCAAACCAGACCATCAGCGAAAAGACTAAGATTATTTTAGGTAGGTGTCAGACGAAGCGATTAACTGCATGCTGCCTTTGTTTACATTTTCCAGGGCAAAAAATGTAAGGTGACTGATATATATGACTGTTAAAGAAAGCAGGATGAGATTTTTTTGTTGAAGACACCACTACAGCTCCTGCTGCTATAAACACAACGATGGCTGATTTAGGAATACCAGTTAACTTGAAAAACAGAAGGGAACACAACACCTGGTCCCACTGTATACCACTTTCATGCTCTCTGACGGCAACCTGAAACCACAGAGCTTTTCTTTTCCCTCCTTTGCCCTTTGTGGAAGTCAACAACATTTATTTTTCACTGTTTAAGACACAAAATTTGACGCAGAAGCTTAAAGGCATGGTGCTGCAAGTGATTTCTAATCTACCACCAGCACTTGAACACTGCTTGTTTTCACCCAAAAGGGGGCGTGGTCGATCTTGCGAACAGGAAGTGATGTTAGGCTGCTGTCATCTGTATTCTGTGGTGATTTTAGGACAGACACAGCTTACGAGGCTTAGCTTTAATTTTTGATGAATTATTTCCTAATCTAACAATGCTCTTGAAGCTAAATGGCTGTGTTAGCGGTAGCATGACTTGGCATTAGCATTGCTAACATTTCTATTTAATGTAGCACTCTTGTGTCATGTGTAAAGACATTATAATGCTAGCATTCTTTGAGAATGTTGTCATAGTTCAATTAATTTAAATTAAGTTTTATTTTACATTTATGGTGAAGTTACAGATTGTAGTGTTAACAACCTCTTGTTAAAGGAATTAGCCTCCAGCTGTTATGACTTTCTTGGCAAACTCCTATGTTTTAAGTATTAATGAGAAAACTTTGGTTGTTTTTAACCCTCAGGAAAGTACGGCATCCCTGCCCCATGGTACTTCCCATTCAAAGCCTCCTTCTGGGCTGATATGTGCTGCTGTGTAAAGTCGAACAGTAAGACAAACAGAGGACTCCTATTCACCAACATCATGCAGAAAAACCAGCCTGTCTTCTCCGACGACAAGGGAAAAGGTACAGAGCAAATAAATGACATTGTACTATCTCGCAGCAGATAACAATAAGCAATGCTGTCTCCTGCGGTGTTGTGTTTTGAGGCAAGAACATGATGTCTTCCCTTTCATGTCATTTTTTTCCCCAAGCCCGGCTCCTCACTACATTTATAAGCTCCCCCTCTCTTCATTTATTTCCTGTCCCCTGTTAGTTTGATATACAGTTTCCCTCTGTCTCCATGTTTCTCTCAGGTCAGACCGTGCTGTCCTCTCAGGCTGGTGAGGATTACTCAGAGCTCCCAGTGGGCGTTGCCCTCCATGGTCTCAGCAAGATGTACGGCGACCGAGTTGCTATTGAAAACCTTAATGTTGCCTTCTACGAGGGCCACGTCACCTCACTGCTTGGTCACAATGGAGCCGGCAAGACCACAACCATGTATGTCTTTGCTCAATTTCCCCCTCCTTTTTCACTGTGTCAGCATGTCCTAAGAGGAAAACCAATCCTTTCGTCCATTCATATACTCTATGTGGTGTCTTTTAAATTTGATTTGTGCATCCCTTTAATCATCTCAAGGGGCTTGCTGCTGACAGGGAGATTGTTTTGTCCAAATCTGGCACAGCATAAAATGCACCGTGGTGGAGATTAGCCTGACGGGTCTTCATCAACTGGAGCACTTAAATTTACATTTTAAATGTGACTAATTTTGCTGATGCTCTTATCCAGAGCTACACACAATGAGAGCAGCAGCAGAATAAGATTCAACAAGCTTGTAAAATACCAAAACCTAGAAGGGATTTCATGTCTAATAATGTTCCTGGGAACAATAAATCATCACTTAAGAGAGAAGTGCATGGGAGAAAGTACCAAGGAGTAGGTAATTGGACAAAAGCAAAGGGCATTTTCAACATCGTATGCCCCAGGTAGCCCATGTGATTTGATTTATATTTGATCTTTTAACAGTTATGAAGCCAAAAAATTGAGAATCAACTGTGGTGACATTTTATAAATATATCAGTTCAGCATTGTCGCTCATGTAAGTAATGATCATACTCTTTTAGGTCTCTCCTGACTGGCCTTTTTGCTCCAACGTCGGGCACCATCGAGGTGTACGGCAGAGACATGCAGACCAACACCGACGACATTCGGAAAGAGCTCGGGGTGTGCATGCAATACGACGTCCTCTTTGACCACATGACCACCAAGGAGCACCTGCTGCTGTACGGCCAGATCAAGGCCCCACACTGGTCACGCAGGGAACTGCACGAACAAGTCCGCACGTAAGTGACCGGTCATCCACTAAAAGGATCATGCTTAATATCTTAATGCTCTCAATTATAATGCACTCTGTAGTAAAGATAATGTCAGGGGTAGTGCGTGATGCAGCAATGAAAGATAATTTATATCACAGGCAATGGCAATGTTCTTCCAATGAAAAGGAAATATGCTGTAATTAACAGGTATCTCGAGGCGTTTCTGCAATTCTAAGCTGTGTTGAGGATAAAATATTTGGCACACATGTAATCCTTGAAATAAGCCCCCACTTTAGCATCTAAAGCGCTGTGAATTCTTATCTACTTTTACTTTTATGGCCATTGTGTGCTTCTGTTCTCTCGGCATTCTGAGAATGTAAGGAACAACATCTTTTCTCTGTTTCAAACTCACATTTTCCATAAAAAATTTACAACATTTCTTGGATAGGCTCTTGGGAGCGAGCAATGAAAAAAAAATCCTTTTATTCTGTAGCATTGTTAAACTATGGGTTGAACCTGCAGTTGCATCATGAGACTATTCCTGGAGGGTTTCTGCATGACAGGAGTTGCAGTAATAAGCCTGAACCTAAGGGCAAGACACTGCACCTCTCCGCTGGTTCCTGTTTTTTCTGAAAAGCCCCGCTGGGTAGCTGATGGAATTATAACTCAGGAACCGGGTTGTAATGCATAAAAAAAGTATGTTAACATGAGCTCAATGTTAAATGCTTTTCAATAACTCCCCTACCAGGATCTTAGAGGAGACAGACATGTACGCTCACAGACACAAGAGGGTGGGCACCCTGTCGGGTGGCATGAAGCGCAAGCTGTCAATCTCCATCGCCTTCATAGGGGGCTCTCGCTTGGTGGTTCTCGATGAACCCACCACAGGAGTCGATCCCTGCTCCAGGCGCAGCATCTGGGACATTGTTATCCAGCACAAGAAACGTGAGTCTCTCCGTCTCTCTCTCATACACACACAGAGCTACACAAACATACACTAAAAAAACCTTCCCTCTTAATTTAATTCCAACAAACTCACTATTGAACTCCAAGCAACCTCTACTACTACTGCTATAATTACCTTACCCACTACTATAACTCCACTGAATATTAATAATGCGAAGACGAAGAACAACAGCTAGATGTAGCAGAAGAAAAAGAAATAAAAGAGAAAAGAATGAGTATTCTGTCTTTTTATGTCACTGGGTATCCCTCAAGGCTCGATACTTGGCCTCGTTTTGTTTAGCTTTTATCCTGCTAACCCTTGGCCATATTATTTCACTTCAACACGGTTCCCTACAATTTTTTCACCATGGAGACCAAGACGTACATCTCATTATGTGCTGAAAATTGTACAAATCTGGATTCCTGCATGGCTGCCTCGCTGCTATCAAAGACTAGATGATCTATAAGAAATGAATACGAACAAAACTGAAAATCTGGTAATTGGTCCTGATCATATTTCTAGCAGTGTCACCTCTCTTCCTACCTTGGACCACAGACAGCAAGACTAAAAGGTGTCTGACTGTCACTAGAGACAGAGAGCATGACTCACCAGAGCATGTCTGGTTCAATTATTTTAGAATACAATTTCTTTTATGATTTAGTTTTTAACCTTTTCAGCCCTGTATTATTTGGCTGTACTAGACATTTCTGATTAATTAATCCTTATTCTCCACCAGACCCCAAACCATGTTTGTGTGAAAGGTTCCACCCATTGACTGTATATATAGAAGGATGACGCGTCTCCAACTGCTCTCATTGTGCAAAATTGAAACCAAAATACCTCCTGTGACGGCTGCTGCCATCTTGCACTGGTCATTTGGAGCCAGAGCTGCGCAGTAGAGATCGGTGGGTGGAGCCAACGTAGCCACTTCTGCAAACCAAAACACACACTTAACTTACCGAAAACAAAAACGAAGATCCTGCACGTCGGCGTGTATAACAAACAAAGAACAGCTTCTTTGTGTTGGTCTGAAGCAGACATTCACAGATATGTAAACTTCAGTGACTGTAGAGATTGTTTTAGTTACGTTTCCTATCTCCGATCCTTCTCTACTCTGCTAACCCGGAACAGATCGGCTGCAGGAGCCGTATTTGTCAACAGAGCTGTCAATCATCCTTTTTAAAGCATCAAATAACTAATTAAAACTAAACTTGTCAGAAAAATGAACACTTGGACATAAATCAGCAGGATAAGAACTAACTATAATGACAGAAACCATATTTAAGAAACATTTATTTGCCGTGTATTTTGATTTTATACTTTGACTCATGTCCCATCTGTTAACATGGAGGAGGCGGGCTTTATGACCTTTACTGCAGCCAGTCAGCAGGGGGTGATAGAGAGGTTTTGGCTTCACTTTTAGGGAGCTGTCATGTCATACAGCCTATGGTTCCACCATTCAGGCTTAAGACAAAGGAGGTTGTTCATTCTCAGTATTAGATCAGATTACCTGAGTCAGAGTCACATTTTCAAACATCTTTTAAAAACCACCTGTACAGACTGGGAGTTTCACAACTCATTACTGCAATGGTTTTATGTTGTTCTTTTATATTCTGTTTTATTCCTATGTTTGACCGCTCCCAGAACTTGTGTTTTATGGTACTGTATTTTATGTGCACCAGTTAAGCACCTTGTAACTCTGGCTTTTAGAGGTTGTTTAGAACTACAATTTACATTGTTCCTTATGTATCATCCAGGCAGTATGCAATATTTAAAGATCCCCACTGTAATGGGTTTCCATGACGATCCACTGTGGTATTTAACAGTTACACAATTAATATGAATTAATCACATTGCATTATACTAATCCAATCAGAGATGGATGGCAGTGAAGACTTGAAATGTTTTTTTATAGTCTAATCCTTGTACATAAATACTCATATTCACATTCTGAAGTGCACACACACACACACACACACACATGGCACAGACAAGCCAAGCTCTTATTCTCTTGTTTTCCGCTCAAGATGCCTCCTGTTTCCCATTTCCTAAGAGGGAAAAGAGTGGAAGTGCAGGAAAGTGCAGCCAACCTGCAGTCGACCCCGAAAGGCTTTTCCCTGCTCAGACTTCTGACTTTAAATTTAGCATATAATTAATCTGAAAGGAATCCAGAAGGCTTTCTTCTTTAGGCCCTCTTAGGGTAGAAGCAGTAATGGAAGGGAGGCTGCTAAATGTCATATAATTGTAGATGTGGAAAACATCCTGTGTAATTGGCCCTGTTTTAGTTGTTAGTGAGATTTTTGATGCCAGGGGAATCTTTTTCAAAATAAACCTGGTGCATCGCTTCCTGTATGCCTGCTTCTCTGATGATTGGTGTGTGTGTGTGTGTGTGTGTGTGTGAGACACAGCGTGTGTAATGTCTGATTTTGGTTGTTTATTTGGGTGTGCTACATTTAAAGGCAAACATGTTCTGACTAGGATAGAAAAATAAGAAAGATACTGAACAATTTTGCCATAAGGTATCTAAATATAGCTTCTGTGTTGTTATTTCACATTGTCTACCTTGAAACTCCTACAAAGCTTTTCTGACTAGCTGGTAAACATAACCTCACTGTGTGCATTTCACATCAATTTAAACAAGTTTTGTTTCATACCTTGTTTATATTCACACAATACCCCGTAGCTTGAGTCGTAGTTATTGGTTAAGGAATGGAATAATAATGCAAACACAAATCACAGAGATGCTTTTATGTGTTTGTTTTCTCAGATCGCACCATCATCATGTCCACGCACCACCTGGACGAGGCCGAAGTGCTGAGCGACCGCATCACCTTCCTGGAGAGAGGAGGATTAAAATGCTGCGGATCACCCTTCTACCTGAAAGACAAGCTGGGTCAAGGCTATAAACTCACTCTCTCCAAAAAGGTACTCAACCTCACAGGCAGCCAGCAAACATTTTCAACTAAAGTGCAACAACAAAATTGTGTTTTTCACAACATGAAATTAGTGTGAAAATCTGATGTTGCATTTCTTAAACATTCATTCTGGTCCAAACTAAAATGCACGTCTCCTTAGAAGACATTTGGCAGCATATATCTGAGGCCCTTGACAGAATTCCTCTTAAAGGACCCGTTCGTTAGGAAAGAAATGCGATTTCGCTCTGAGCCTTTGGAGGGAGGTTTTCCGCTTCCTCCCGCCCTGGAAAACCTCCGCCAGATGGCGCGTTTTACGTACTCTGGTGGAGGTTTTGGCAGAGGGAGCTTGCTAAATTACACTTCTTCAATCTAGGACGCCGCCTCCGATGTCATGTCTCGTTCAAAATCGTCTGGTTTGAAATGTAGACTGCAGACCTGAAGATTTTTTAGATGATCCACCGGTATTGCCTGCAGCAATCAATGTCCTTGACTGGAAAATGGTGGTATTTCACTCCAGCGTCTCTCACTGGGGCCGTTCCTTTCAGAGAGAGGGGCGCAGTGCACACTGGGTGTTGAAGGAATGTAGAATGGGTGAAACCATGATTCCAAATATTATTGCTTCGCTTGCATCGAATACAGAGCTTTGATTGACAGTGGTGAATTTCTCCTGTAACAAAGGCACATTTTAGGATATGAACAGCAGGCATATATAAGCTTTTTTTGCACTGCAGTTCCGCCTCAGCGCCGTAACTAAGATCTGTCATTCTATGTTCGACCAAGGAACGCCGGCGTGAAGCCGCCCCAGTGTGTGTTTTTAAATAGCGTTCCGGCATTGCGGAAGTTAAAAGTGCACAAGGCGCAAACAAACAGCACATGCTTCAAATACACACACACTGCGCTGTTCTGCCCTGACCGCTCTGCAGTTTACAGACGCCGTTTCGCCTCTGTTACGCCTCTGTTAATACCTCCGATGCCGGATCAGAGGCGGAACGACTCCGCATTCCGTCTACACAGAAGACTGAACGTAACAGAGGCGTAAAAATAATCCTGCCTTGAACTGGCAGTGTTAAAAGGTTATCATGTAGGAGACACTGAACACTAGAGTTGCACACAGCACAACTCGCATTGTGATTTGTATCAGATATAAAGTAAAACTGCTAAATGAGCAACATACAACACAAATAATGCTCTGCTGACTGCTGCAAACCGTCCCATACTTTTTCAGCACACTATGTTTCCGACTGCTTTCCTACTGTGGCCATCTAATATTCTGTTTCTATGCCTTGCTGAATTAATGAGTATCCTAGCATCTCACATGCCAGCGACAGATTTGGTCAAACCTAAAGTTTCCTTCTATATTATGTAGTACGCCTCCTCGTCTGCGCCAAACTCGTCCTCCATGACGTCGTCAGTCATTTAAACAACCCTACGGCAGTGTCTAACAAAATGTGCTGCCAGCTCTCTAAGTCATTTTCATTCTTAACGCTGCACTCAGATGACTTGTTACTGATTTGAACAATACATTATTTAAAAAGCAGAAACAACATTTTAAAACTCTCAGCGTGTCTACCCAGCAGGCGTTTCAGCTGCGGTTTTCCAGTCATCCGTCTCATGCGCGCCAGCTGCCCACACAGGCTGCATAATGGCTCATTGCTGTACGTGCGCGAGAGAAACCTGAGTTTATTTTCTTCCATTTTACACACATAACTTATAAAGTATATAGTAATACTCAATATATCACGGATGTCAGGAATGGGAGTAGCAGGCAGGGAGAGAATGGTGGAGGATACATGAACCGAAACCCAACAGATTTGCAGTCGTGTTGTGTAAATGTGTCCAAACTTAACAATCGTGCATGTCTTAATTATTACATCTTTTCTATCTGCAGATGCAGAACCTTGAATCGGAGAAGATCGACAACGCTGAACTGAAAACCTTCATCCAAGCTCATGTACCTGAAGCCCGACTCAAGGAGGCCCAGGGGGGCGACCTGATCTACTCACTGCCCCCCTTCAACTCCTCCAACGCCTCCTCATATCGCTCCCTCCTGACTGCGCTGGACTCCAACCTGGACGCCCTGCAGCTTGGAGGCTATGGCGTCTCTGACACCACCCTGGAAGAGGTAAGCTTGAACACACCCACACACGAAAGCACAGGTCTACACTGCAGAAAAGCACAAGCTTAACTGTTGGTAAATTGCAGAAGCTGTATATTGAAAAACTGATATATTAAACATGTAGGTGCTCATGCTTTCTTTGTTATCTCTGCAGGTGTTCCTCCAATTGGCTAATGGACACACAGAACCTGGGGGTGAGGACGGCCCCCTGTCTATCTCAGAGACAGTTTCTGACACGGGATCCATCGACAGCTTCCCGTCAGACCTCAACGGAAGCGTCTCCAGCTTTAATGACAACATCAGTGAGTTCACCCGCTGTTACTTCAACCATTCGTTGTTTTGTTGATCCTTTTAACAAGCCCCTCCCTCATATCCTTTTCCCATCTGTCATCTTCACACATCACATCCAATAATAACAAGATCATTAAGAGCTGATAATAAAAATTAAAATGAAATCTTTTTTATTTCTTGATACTTGACCGTAAATGTTTGAAGAATACTCACTCATGCAGCCTAGTTCCAACAACATCCACTCTTCTTGATGGATTGCACTCCCATCTACTGGGATACAACCTAACCGTGAACCTTTAGCTCAGCTTGCCTCAAAGAGAAAAAGAAGAAAACATTGGGACAGTAAGAAAGTAAGTGCAGTAGTATAAAAATAATCCTCTCTCTCTCCTCTCATTTCTTCTCCCGTGTGTTTTATAGAGCTCACCGGTTCGACCATGGTGTGCGGCATGGCCTTGGCCTGGCAGCAGATGGCTGCCATTCTGACCAAGAGGTTCCACCACAGCCGCAGAGACTGGAAAGGCCTGATCTCCCAGATCCTGCTCCCAGTTCTGTTCATGGTGTTCGCTATGGGCCTGGGCTCCATTAAGAACGACCTGCAGCACTATCCCGAGCTGGAGCTCAGCCCGGCGCTTTACAAATTCGGACCAAGCTATTCTTTCTTCAGGTCAGTCCCAATGTCAGAGACAATACAAGAGGGAGCTGGGAGCAAAGCACACAGGAGAAAACAAGGCTAATAAGGGTGCTTTTTTACCAAGCATGTTTGAAGCACTTTGCTCTTTTGTTTCAATTCATTTGGCAAGGTCAGGCCAATGCCACTGAGGCTGAGGTGGCAACAAATAACCACAGCAAGACACCTGAAAAGTGTGTCTTGTCAAGACACATACTGATATAGCTTGTCTAAGCAAGTCTAGGAAAGAACTCTAGATGTAAAAACTTGGAGATTTATAGCAAACTGTACAGACAAATCAACAGCTCAGTGTATCCCAAGTAATTTCTCTCTAACATTTTAACTGGACGCACTAAAGTAAATGTTTAAATATTAAATCCACAGCGCCGCTAACAGCTTCACCCCTGCAACTTTAATGATGCGTCGCTGCATCTGCTTACTTGATTGGCACACTGGCGTCCTGCATCATTTGCGGGAGACGGCGTGTCGTACTTGTTATAAAACGAATGTGAAGCTGTAGTTTGTTGAAGGGCAGACAGACTTTAAGGAGCGGGAGCGAGGGAGAATGTAAGGGAAAGAGATGATTGTGATGAAGACAGCTGAGATGCCAGATCAAAGTAAGAGAGATCGAGAGTGTCAGGAGGTTGCGAGATGTCTTCATTCCTGAAAAGTCTCGTTGTTTGATCAAGGGATGTGTGAGGCAAGGGAGGAAAGGCTGATGTGCCAATCCATATCAAAGACCGTGTGGACGCTCTCGGCTGTCCTCTTCAGCTTGATGTACAAAAGAGATTGAAAGGAGTTTATTTATTTATTTTTAAGTATATCAATGTAAGGGTTTAGAGCTGAGGATGGCTGTAGCTAGCTAATGGTCAAAGGACATATGATTGATTTTAATGTACTTCAGACTTTCCTCACAGTAAGGATGCTTTATTAGAACCACTGACTGGTCACTTTATTGACAATGTTGTGTGTCAGTAAATTGCTCCTAAATCAGCTTATCTACTAAGAGATCCTTGATAAATGCCAACCTTGAACACCAGCCACCATTGGATTTTAACCAATCAATATACACTAAAACAAAATATATCCTTCTGCCTGCTAATGCCATGTAAGAGCCTTATAAAACCGCCTTTTGTTCGTGTTACTTCCTGTTGTTATTGTGTCAAAAATGTGTGTTACCTTCGAGCTTGAGGTTGTCTGTTTCCTGCCTCCACAGTAACTCAAATCCCAACTCCGAGCCGCTGATGGACACCATGATGTCATTCCCTGGGATCGATAACGCCTGCCTCAACAAGCCAGATAACCCGTACGTAATCATGCCTCGAATGGCAGCTGCTTTTCCCCTTAAAATGACCAATTTGTCAGTAAGACTCCTCTATGTATTCTACCCCTTTTCCACACCTACAGTGTTTTCAGATTTCACTCATTGTCATTCTTTTCACGCCTTGTCTTTCACCTTGTTTCATTTTTACTAGCCTGCCTCCCTCCAATTCCTGCTGCTCTCTCTCTTTCTCTGGTCTCTCTCATGTCCCTCCTCTCTATTTTCCTGCTGCTCGGCTCAACGTATGTGGCTGAAAGCCTGCAGCAGGACTCTGCCATGTGAGAGCGTCATTTGTATTCCATAAACACCCCGTGTTTATAGGCGAGATTTTCCCCTTACAGGCACTCAAATCAATGTTGGCACTCATGAACCAAACCTCTGAGGCATTTTAAAATTCTCAGCAAAGAAAAAAATATATAAATAAGATGAGCGGGAGAAGGAAATGTGCTATGGTGCAAAAGAGAGAGCATCTTTTGCTCGTGATGTCCTATAATCACAGCTACATGACAGTGAGAGAGCAGGGCACTGTGGGCTGTATTTGGTTGATCTTTATATAAAATATACAACATGGCCGGACTGTGGTCATTTTTATGGCTCATTTAAAGTAACAGGTATCCATGTGAGTGTGCCTGTGTGTCTTGCTATCTTTGTGATGGACACAAAGTGTCCCTGAAAGCATTTGGCAGATAACAAAATGTGGGGGAGCTCAACCCACACAAGAAAATTTCACACAATATGTATTACAGAATATTTTTTAAGAGCTACGAGAACTGTTCTGAACTGATATAAGAGGACATATTTAGGTCCTGATCCCACTAAAAATCTTGCAGGCTCACAGCTGCTGCATGAACGATTGCAGACACAAGCGTTGATGAAGGCCATCATATCAACTCAGTTTCAGATGTGTTCTGGGGTGTGTCTGGGGACAGTCTTGAGGCATTATCACGCACTGCAGACTCCCATCACTCCGCTGAGCCACCATTTCACTCTGTGAATGTTTCATTTAAGGGTCTGCTCAAGAAGTACAAGTCTCTGGAGATCCAGTGGGAACAGCTCCAAAGCATTTAGAGGCTGTAAATGCACCCGCCAGGAACAGGTGAGGCCGGGTCACCGAGAACTGAGTGTGTGTGTGTGTGTGTGTGTGTAAGTGTGAGTGACTTATTGTGTAAGAGTAATATATTTGTCTGTTCTCTACTCTGCAGATTTGTGAAACTGACATCGTCCAGCCCCCCCACAAGAAGATCCCGTCATCCCAGATTGTGTATAACCTGAGCGGCATCAATGTGGAGAACTACCTGGTGACCACAGCGAACAACTTCATCCGGAACAGGTGAATGCAGACAGTGTTTACATTTGGTTAATGTAGCTACAGGGAGAAGTCAACTCATGTTTCATTTAAAGGCTGCTGTAGTCTGAGTGGTGATCAATGATTGCATGAACTATTTAGAGCAAGACACATTCATAATATGACATCATTTTTGTGTAGTGCTGTAAGGCGATCAAAAAAACTAGTTTATTAATTACAAACTAAATGAATTAATCGCAATTAATCGCATATATGAATGATTTCTGTGAGAAGCACCATCACATGTAGACTCAGTCTGTATTACCCTCTTTCAGGATGGTTATATCTTACTCCCACACTTTAAAGTTATAATCTCAAAGATCTCAGTTTCGTGGCGAAAGATGGTAATTAGTGGAGCACACTTCCCAGATATCCAGACAGTGTTGCATGTGTGATGTCCACGGTTGGCTCCGGTTGTAAATCTTGATTTTCCTCGCTGACGGTCGCTTTCCTTTTCAGACTGTTTGCCTTCATCTGAGCATGAAATTTGTTTCTTTTTCTTTGGATTTTCACTTATTTTTGAAGTTGTATCTGTAGTCATCGATCTTTTCTGTGTTTGTTCAGCCGTAGTAGATTATTGTTTACGCATAACACTTGCAGAGACTGGAAAAACAGCCGCTTAGCTCCGCCTACCCTCTCTGGCAGACCAACCACTGCTGGCTGATGGAGAACGCGTCACTAACTGGGCGCCGCTTGAGATTTTTTCCACGAAAGTCGCACCAGACACCCAGTCAGTAATACTGCGAGTACAAAGGCTTTCATCAGTGGGCCACCATTGTGTTACCTCATTCAGTGATAGATAGTGACTTAACAGACATTTACTTACATGTAAATCTTTGAGATTATATCTTTAATGTCTTAATTCACAAACAACTTTAATTTGATCACTTCCCTTTAGTCGCCACAACACACAGCTGCTTGCTCCGCCCTCCTTTTTCTGTCTGTATGTTGACTGTCTTCATCAGAAGTCTGTTTTATTAAATCACAAAAGTTTTCACAGCACGTGAGACGCGTGTGGATGGTGCGATTTATTAATGACACATAATTTCAAAGCGATCGACATCAGCGCGACATCAGCACCTTTAACAAGGGACAGATTTAGGTAAAGGAAAAGATCGATCAATTAATTTATAGTAGGGACATACCAGAGGACGTCTCTGTCTGTATGTGTGAGTGTGTTTCTCTGCAGAGCGTGTGTGTTGACCCTCCTCGCGACGGGAGGGGGAGAGAGGGCAGATTGTCCACTTATTGATCAATCGAGATGGATAAAATCATAATAAATTAAAAGCCAGGTAACGCTGTGTCATGTGCTGCTGCTGTATACGGTTGTATGATCAGTGACGTATGAGGTCAGGGGATATAACAGAGTGCGATTAATCTGCGTGACAGTTTTGGACGCGTTATTTGAAATAATTACTTGTCAGTCAACTTGGAGCTTTAAATAGTTGAAACTGGCAGTGTTGCTAATGCAAGGAAAGTTAATTGTACACAAAACAAGAATGTGCAGAAATCTAATTGGTTGTAGAGATTGCAGATATTCCAGGCACTGCCTAAAAGCTGAGTTCCTCTTGTTCCTCTGCTAAAATTGGAAAGTACATCTTGTACCTTGTCAGTCACGTTTGTTGTATTTTAAATGGGGGTTTGGTGCTTTTTACCCAAATTGCTTCTCATCTGGTGGACAAGTGCTCCAATTTCAAGACACAGAAGCACACTGTGTCACATTTAATTTCTCAGCGCCACTTGGATGCCGTTGTTTTGATCAATATATGTTTGTTTTTTCAGGTATGGGGGCTTTGCTTTCGGCATGCCGCTCCCTCCTGACTTACGGATGGATCTAAGAGCAGTGCCCAAAAACCGCACGCTGTCTAAGGTAACATTTCTCTCCTCGTTTCATGCTGCCTGTCTCATTATCACCTTAATCGGCGTGCTGATGAGTAGTTTAAAGTTAAAACATGACATCCTAGTTAAAGTTGTTTGTCTCGCAGATGGAGCTGCTTTGTTACAGCATCAGTGTCATCATAAATATGCTTTACTGCAGCAATTATGCCACTGCTTTAGTGTGTAAATTTCCTAAGATGATGACGACTGCTTTTATTGTATCTATAAAGCCTTACTTTGAAATATTGTAACGTATATTGCAGAGAGGTAGAAGACAAACGTTGATGTGCAGCAGTGTGACTGATAGTTCCTGGGCCTTTATGTGTTTGTTTGCCTGGCTTTAGGTCTGGTTCAACCCTGAGGGCCACCACACAATGCCGGCATACTTAAACAGCCTCAACAACTTCATCCTGCGCTCCAATCTCCCTGCAGACAAGGATCCACGTGAATACGGTAAGCTGGGGCTGTTGCTGAAAACAGTGATGCAAGTAAAATTGAAAACTCCAGTGACTGTTGAACACAGCCTGAGATCTCACTTCAAACGATTCTATAGATGCGAAGCAGCGACAGTGAAGATCATTGCTTTCTGTTTTTGTGTCTGTTTACTCCTATTTTGTCATATTTCAATGCTTTAAGAAAAGTTCTATATGCATATAATTTATAGTGCGGTTTTCCTTTAGTCTTAGCGACAAACAATCCTCTTGTTTTCCAATAATAAGCTGAGAAAACAAGACAAGACTTGTGCAGGAGCGATGCACACATCAGTATCAGGCAAATCTATCTACTCAGGAAGGTGCCACTGATTGAACACCCAGTACATTTTGTATGCTAAATATAAAGCGAGCTGTAAACAGTGTGTTTACTCATGCTTCATTTCACTGGATTAAAGCCAGGGGGTGCTGTGTGTCCTTATACTCACAACACTATGCATTGTGAATACTGACGAGTGCCGCTCACTGGGGAGCTATGCTAAAGAGAGCAGGGCTGGTCCACGTTTTCAGTGCTGCTTCAGCTCTGAGTATTACCCTGACCATCTGCCTGCGGGCAGTAGCACGCGCATTTACATACACACACACGCGCACACACACATAAAGAAATGCTCATAAAAACATTCAGTGCATGCACAGAAACACATGCACGCATGCATACAGACACATTTGTTCCCCACTGGATGATAAAAGTGCTTGAGGGTAGAGTGTAATCATTTAAATGTTAGTACTGCAGAGGGGTGGAGATCCAGGGAGATTACTTTTCAAGGTGATGTGTATCTGTCAAATGTGAAGCCCTAACCGTCCTATTGTGTACTGCAGAACCAACTCATGGAACGGATCGTTTAGAGGTCTCCTTCAAACAGTTCTTTCATTGCAACTCTCGCAGGATTTCCTGACCGTAACTGCCCAGTGCCAACAGATGTGCCATCACACTCTTGTCCACTTTCCACACTAGAGATCATGATCACTCCCACCTGCAACAATGTTTTGTACTGAAACTTTGCCTGCCCTAACCTGTTTCTCCAGAGGAATTCACTTAGCTGTTAAAAATCCACCTTTATAAGCTGGGGACTGAAAAAAGTATTTTTTCTTTCTTTTTGTTGCATTTAAATATTAGGATGTTTTTTTTCGCCCTCTGTTATATCATACGTAACTTCTCTGGATTTTGAACTCTCTGTCGATAACTATGTAGCGTTAATGACTACAAATCACGTTTGAATTAGCCAACAGAAACCACCAATTCCAACTTGCCCCTGAGCAAGGCACTGAGCCTCCAACCTGCTTCAGGGCCGCTGCGCTCTGGCTGAACTCTCGCTCTCCCATCAGGAAATGGAAGCAGAAATGTCGAGGAGCCGTTCTTGTCTCTGAGCACCTCGAAAAAAACCTGGAAAAACGATATAGAAAATTCAATCTCCTTTGTGTGCTCTGGCAAACCAAATCATCCTGCCATATATTTTTCAATTATGTGTGTCCTAGGCTAAAGAAGCATCATTGCTCCCCTGGTAAAATATAGCCTTTATGTTGTTTTGCTGCATAATTTGTGCTTTAACGTAATACTCTGTGTCTTTCTCTTACAGCCATTTCAGTTTCCAGTCACCCCTATTTCGGCCGGGCGGATGATGAAGATGCAATGTAAGGGATACACTTCACGTTTTTCCTTCCTCTAATCAGTCAGTATTCAACAATATCATTAGCTGCACTTGCAAAAAGAAGATTGTAATTAGCATTCTAATCTGTGAAAATATCCCAGAATTAGTCAGGTCATAGTGAATATTATTGGCTGTTGTTTGGCTGAGCTCGAGATGAATTATGGAAGCGTCCTACTTTTCAATTCAAGTCGTCAAAGTCAGGGTGGACTGAGGGCAGGGAGGTACATGACAGCAGTATTTACCCATATTTGATTTTCTAAATGGATTTCCCTGAGCTTGCACTATTGATCACCGGCCTCATATAATGAGTGTTTACCCTGAAGGTGGCACAGAGGTGGATTGATTCTACCCCACTTCCCAAAATGAGTTTATATAAAATAGTCCACATTCTGCGTTAGGGACCCAGACTGTGGACTGTGCGCTTGTGTGTGAGCTTACATGTATGTAAACATGTGTGTTCCAGTGCAAATAAATCAGTCGAAGAGTTGGTCGAGTTGAAGCTTCGGTCTCACAAAGATCCGTCACCCCCGGTGCCTTATTAGCACTAAACATTTCACTGGCCATTCCCCTGTTTTTACTGCCCTTCAGGTTCTCCACATTCTCCACACTGCTTTATGTGTATTATGTAGCTGTTAGCTTGCTAAGGTAGCAGCTGCAAGTACACATTACCCCTTCTACCAGGGTGATATTCTCCTTCCTGACTTGATGTATTGATTTGGCCTGAGTCGTGTTAAAGATACAACAGGCTGTCTTGATTCTTACAGTGTGGTAGCTCGGCCCTTTGGGAAATATTCAAATGCTATCTCGGCCAAACTGAGAACAAGCCTGCTCAGTAGCTGCTGCTGCTGCTGGCTAACCTCTGTAGTTAGTGCTGGCCTAAGACGCCCATCACTTGTCACTCTTTACTCCTTCCTTCCATGACAGTCACTCCGCCGGCTTCAAACTCTTTTTCAGCCTCATGCAGATTTGTCTGTTTGGCTGGCGGGGATTCACCCCAGAGGAGGTAAAGATACAGTAGCATGCAGGAGAGGATAGAGAGCACGGGAGATGAACAGGTAGCAGCATCCAGAAAGTTTGAATGACGAGTAACTGAGGGATCAAAGCCTCAGCTGGTTGTCTGAGGTCTAGCCTGGTTCAGTAGCTTCCCAGAAGCCCCACTGGCGTACTGGTTACACAGCAAAAGCAGTGTGAAGTTAGTCTCTACAGGAAGCCATCTGTTTCTTTTACAGTTATAATCTTGTCAGAGGCGACGCACACGCATCGCTTTTTAACAAAGCCGTTTGTTATTAATGGAATTCCTATTATAGTGAGCCACTTCAATAGTTCAAATGAGCCAGGCCCCAGCAGGGAACAATAGATAGTTTGTTGGAGGGCTTTGAAATGGGACGCTGTTTTTGGAGAAGAATTACAACAGGTTGCCTCAGTTATGGTGACTCAGCACACCAGAGAATAATGACTCCTATGTGCACTTTTAATCTAAACCTTAACTCATACATTACACTCTCAATAAAGTAACGGTAAACCTAAATGAATACAAAACCACTGACACCAGAGTCATCCTGCTTTCTCCTCACAGTGTCCAGGGAATGCTCCAGATCCTGGTGGCCATGTGTGTGATGACGGGTTATTCAATCACGACAGCCAGCTTCGCCATCTATGTCGTCAACGAGCATCACAGCGGCTCCAAGAGGCTCCAGCACATCGCCGGCATCAGCGAGCCCTTCTACTGGGCCGTCAACTTCTTCTATGACATGGTGAACAGGAGAACCATGAAAAACATGCTGTCATTAATCATGTTTAAAATTCAACAGCAGATGCAAAACATTTGTGGAAAGATTACTCGACTTAATAATGTTTCATTTATATCCCTAAATCCTTTCTGCATTTGAATGACATGCCCACATCGTACTTTTCCACAGGTCATCTACATGATCCCTGTGACCTTGACTGTCGCTGTGATCGCAGCCTTCCAGATTCCAGCCTTCACAGACCGACAGAATTTGGGGGCTGTCACTCTGCTTCTGGTGCTCTTTGGGTAAGTAATATGGCCTCACAAAGCTTACGTGTAATACTACAGATAAAGAAGTGATTTTACCTCAGACATATAACCAAACAGTCTGTGAAGTCTGTTTATTCCCTGACTCATACCAGAGTGTAAATAAAACTCGTTTTCAAAAGACAGCTCTTGTCTTTGAAGATATTCGTGAATCCATACATCCTCCTGGTTTTTCTGCCAGAGTTACAGAACAATCCATCAATATCCATTCCCTTAATTGCAGACACAGCTAAAGCACAAAGAGCATGCTTGGTGACAATGTTAACAGAAAGTTATCATTGTGCTTGCTCACATAGTTATTGGTAGAGATATTGTTATAGTGATTTTTCTCGGCTTTATGTCTCCAACTGAGATTGGAATTAGCTGTAAATGGTCTATTTCACACAACTCTGTCTTAATGTCTCAATGATCTGTTCATTTAAAATGCTTATCTTCTGTTTCAAAAAGGCCTTTAATCTGCTGTTGTGGCATCAAATCAAGCTTTATACAAGTAGGAAATAACCTTAACTTTTTGTAAGCTTTTTTGTATAAAAAGCTTTTAGATTTGAGCTGTTGTAATACAGGAATTTCCCCCAATGGGGGATCAGTAAAGTCTATCTTATATTATTTTAATTTTAACTGCATATTAAAGTCAGAATTCTCTTTGGCGGCACCTTTGGACATAAACAGTAATTGCGGGAGCACACTTCCCAGATATCCAGACAGTGTCGCATGTGTGACGTCCACGTTTGGCTCCGGTTGTAAATCTTGATTTTCCTCGCTGACGGTCGCTTTCCTCTTTGGACTGTTTGCCTTCATCTGAGCGTCAAATTTCTTTCTTTTTCTTTGGATTTTCACTTATTTTTGAAGTTGTATCTGTAGTCATCGATCTTTTCTTTGTTTGTTCAGCTATAGCAGATTACCATTTACTCGCAACACTTGCAGAGACTTGCAACCACTTAGCTCCGCCTACCCTCTCTGGCAGACCAACCACTGCTGGGTGATGGAAAACGCGTCACTAACTGGGCGCTGATTGTGATTTTTTCCACAAAGGCACCAGACACCCAGTCCATAATACTGCAAATACAAAGGCTTTCATCAGTGGGCCATAGGCTCAATCACCATTGTGTTACCTAATTTGGCTATAGATAGTGATTTAACAGGCATTTATTTAGATGAAAATCTTCGACATTATATCTTTAAACAACATGAATTGGGTTAATGGTAACATTCACCACAGATAGATGTTGCGGTAAATGTCAATACAGATTGGACAAACACAAGTTAGCAATTGTAAAAGAGTGTAAAGTTATAAACGTCAAATGAAAAATGACCAGTTTGTGGTTTTGTTGGTCTTTGAGCGTGTTTTCGTGTATCATTGACTAACAGTGATTCGAGGATGAATCAGGACATCATAAGGCTGAAAATGTAATCAATTATTCAGATACAAACCCTGTGTAGTAACTGTGTCTCGATCAGCTGTTTGCACCTTTGGTTTTGTAGCTCCGGTGACATTACGGATCTCAAACCACTGCAACAAGCGTAAATGAAAAGGATGTCGTCCATCCCAAAAAGAATACAAAAACATCCTCTCTGCTCTGATGCAAGTGACTGCATCAAAGCATATTCGATGAAGCTTTACTCTGCAGCAGGAAAATAGTCCTCACCATACACTCGAAATAACTGAGGAGTTTTTATGGCCGAACAGTAGAATGTTTGGCCAGTCTTCCTAATCCTGGCTGCAGGCGAACTGACCATGTGCTTCCTGCAAAGGATATGTATCAATTAAAGCCTGTCCTCACGTACACTCTTTATTTTCTCTCCTCCACTGCTCTTAGTTTGTTTGCCACTAGGTAGGATTTACAGCACTGAGCATACGGAGGCTGCCGTTCCTCTAACACAAACACAGCTCAATTTTTCAGCATTTCTCGCACAGACAGATGGTAGGACTGAAATCTGTTAGAAAAATCACTACCAACATGTTTATTCGCGGATGCAAGCCAAAGATGCTAGTGTGAGATCAGCAATAAACAGAGCTCATGGCAAAAACAGTTCGACTTGGTGTGAGAAAGACTATCGCTCTATCATCTCAGGATACCAGGTTTTAAATCAACCTGCTTATTAAAATGAATTATTTTTAAAGGGATGTTTCCCACATCTGGATTACTGAGATTGCTTACATCATCCCCCAACTGTAGCTGTGGCTTAGCCTCGTGTGTTTCCTGTTGCAGTCGCAGGCCTCGTCCTGAGCCCTAGATCTTCGGAGGCCAAGTCAGCACTCTGCTTCTCATTTATCAGACAGATGTCTCCCTCCCAAGCAATGAATAATCACAGCGCTCCATCTGTCAGGCGGCACCCACCTGGCCTGGTCTGCAGCCTTCCTGCTTCTGCTCCTTGTCATGCTTTGGCACCCACAGTCTGCCTACCCAGCACCTTTTTTTGGACATGGCACGCAGATGCTTTGTCTCTGTCTGGCTCTATCTGTTTGTGTCTCTTTCTTTTCTCCACCCTACTTCTGTCTTCCTCTGCGCTTTTCTCCCCTCCCTCTCTTCATCTGAGTCTCGCTGACCCAGACACCCCAATCAAATGAACAAGCAGATTATGTGAGAGAAAAGAGACAACAAAAAGGGATGTTCTGCCACTAGGGGAATAAAGGGAGAAGTAATTTATCTTCCTCTCTTTTGGCGTCATGACTGAATGTTTACACTCCTCATGCTGTGGTATTTTCCCTCTTTTCTGTCGGCTTTTGGTGCCTTTTTCATTTTCACAGTTGCTCTGTTTAGTCTGTGAAAGGCCTGAGCCACTTCAGTTTTAAAAAAGCAAGGTCACGGCATTTTAGAAGACGGATTTGGGAGGAGGACTGTATACGTTCCCTTTATCCGCTTTGTGGGTTCTCTGAAGGTTTTCTGAAGATCACAGCAAAGCTGTCCTTAGATGTTTGAATGTATGGAGTTATTTTTTCTTCTGTCATTGTTTAATCCTCAGGTTTGCAACCTTCCCCTGGATGTATCTCTTATCGGGTGTCTTCAAGGATGCAGAGATGGCCTTCATCTCCCTTGTGTGCATCAACCTCTTCATCAGCATCAACACCATCATGTCTACCTCCATCCTCTACTTCCTGAGTCAAATATCATCGATTAACCCTGAGGTCAGCATAAACTGATAAATGCAGTACTTAAATGCGTCACTGTTCATTAATTGATGAATTAAACTAAGTCAGTCCCTGTAGCTGCTAAGATTAAGAGTCTCAGATCACCTTAACTCAGCCTGTTCTTCTGTCCTTCCCTCCTGTAGATGATCCAGGTCATCTTCAAAAGGCTCTGCAACGCCTTCCTCATCTTCCCCCAGTTCAACTTTGGCCACGGGATGATGCAGCTGGCCAGGAAGAACATCGAGGTCCAGATCCTCAGCGGCTACGGCATCGACGCCTATCAGAACCCGTTCTCGACAGAAGCCCTGGGCTGGATGTTCATCTCCTCCTTCATCCAAGGCCTGGTGTTCTTCACCCTGCGCCTCCTGCTCAACAAGTTTCTCATACGTAAAGTCAAGTAAGGAAAAATGAAGCTCCATGTGCGCACATCTAACCTAGTTTTAGAGTGAGAATAGACTTCAGAATGTGGGATTTAGATAAACTTAAGTTGGATTTCTCCTGGATAATATGTTCCTGCACATCATGACTTTGTGTTTTTCATAGAAAGGCAACTCTGTTCTCTGCATTTTACAGCCCAGCATATGAAAGTTGTGATAAAAAATGCAGAGAATATGCACGATAAGAGTCCAAACTCCAAAATGAACATAAAATACAAATAAAAGCTACAAATATTGAACCCAAAGACACCAAAGATTGGGCATTCTCTGTGTCTCTGCAAGTTACTAAACTCTAAAAAACAATTTTTCCCTTTGCAGACGTCTCATTTGCCGCAGAAAGACGGTGCCCCATGTGGCCCATGAGGACGACGATGAGGATGTGGCAAACGAGCACCAACGGGTGTCCAGCGGAGCAGCCGGCTCAGACGTACTGCAGGTCAACCAGCTCACGAAGGTCTATCAACACCTCAAAAAGAAGGTCCATGCTGTCAAGAGGGTCTCTCTGGGCATTCCTGCAGGAGAGGTAAGCGTTATAGTGACCTAAAGCAGGAATATGAATTACTAATACGAATGAAATCAAGTGGGAAAGGGGCATTGGGGCATTCTGCTATTCAACCTTTTGCTGTAAATATATAGTTATACCCCTTTCCAACCGAAATTAGCGGTCGTATTAGCATTATCGTTGGTGCGGGGTTTTCAGACCTGCTTATCGATGCCGATTGTCTCTTTTCAAATTGCCAGTGGAGTATACTCGGCCTCTTTTTAGCTGTGTCACCGTCTGATGTCACAAACACGCCGGAGACAGCTTTAGTAAACAGTGAAGATGTTACGGTGGTTGGTCTTAATTGTATCTATTACTCATTCAGTCTGTTTATCAAAATTCGGCGGCGACACATTTGAAACGATGGAATTCATAGCTAAGATGAGAAGGAGTCGCAGAAGTTACCGACGGAGCATAGCATCGCACCGGTAAGGGGCCGAAGATTAGCGTGTCGACCCGGGTGTTGTGTTCCCATCGATGCCGATCGGAGCCGAGGCGATAATTACCCGGGTCTACTGCAGAGTCATTTGACCCGGGTCTGAATGCCGATTGTAACCTTTCCCACTAAGCAAAAAAGGCAGGTGTTAGTGAGTTTTTTGATCAGTGAGAAAGTGGCTTTAGTGACCAAAGCTGACTATGCATGGTGGACAAAAGCTTTAGTATTACTAATCGATGGGTGTTTACTTTCAGTGCTTTGGTCTGCTTGGAGTGAATGGAGCAGGAAAAACAACCACGTTCAAGATGCTGACTGGAGATGTCAGCCCCACTGACGGCACAGCACAGATCAGGGATCGGGATGGGTAAGCTCGACATGAATTTAAGTATTCCTCATTAAGCGCACACATTTTCATCGGTTACACTTTGCTTTAAGGTCACTGGCTGCAGGCCATTATTGACCTCTTGCCTTTCCTTATGCCTATAATCATAGCACTGCATGTACATTCCTAAACACATCAGGTCAATATTCGTATATTTAGCATATATTTCTCCTGCAAGCTGAGGGGGACTGAAGAAGAGAGTCTCTCACAGGCAGAGAGCTGTGATTTCATTTGTACAGGTGTCCAAGCTGCACTGTCTAATGAGTCTGAGCTAGATTCAATTTGCATAACACAAATATCCACAAATGAGGGTTTTTATTGCCTCAAATCTCCCAAAATTTACACAGATATGTTTTGGGATTTAGCAAGTAGCAGCTGTATCTAACACCTCTATCTCAGGCGCTTGTATACAGATATAAACCAACACTATCCTCATGGGTCCAGCTGCCTTTTTACAGCTCTTTTGTTAAGCTGTTTGGGGGCTATTCCCAGAACAGCACACTACAGACAGCACAGCCAATAGTGAACCCTGCATGTCCATCTGCCCTTCACCATGTGGTGGAGACCATTTAAGAGAATATGTCTTTCTCTGCCTTTTTCCCCCAGGCGGCTGGTAGACATCATGGAGTGCCGGAACCAGGGAATTAACATTGGCTACTGTCCCCAGGTAGACGCTCTGGACAATCTGCTCACCGGAGAGGAGCACTTGTACTTCTACGCTCGCATCCGAGGCATCTCAAAGAGAGAGATAGACGGGGTAAGGAGACGCTGCAGGCTCTGAGCTTCTTTTTTCAAAGCTCCGGGTAGTGACAACACCATCCGCAAAATGACACCAGATCTGATAGAAATTCAAAAGGTGCACTCCCACTGCAGGACGAGTAACTGTTGATGCTTCCATGCATACTGAATCGGAGGGGCGTGAAGCGTTGAGTGATGCGTGCTGAAAGCTGGACTATCTGGGGCAAAATGGAAAAAGCTTTTGTTGTCAGCTCGTGCAGTCCAAACTTCCGAATGAAGCTGATGCTGTATGCTTCACTGAAGACAAATTTACATTTAAACGATACATTGATGATGAGAGGATCTCATTTGACGTGTCACTTTGGCCCCATTCTTCTCATTTATCTTTCTGAGAACTAATCAATCTTGCTTCTGCGGTGATTACTGAGCGTGCCTGTCTCTTGCTGCTGACATGAGAGGAATATGCAAACCAACCAATCAACATACGAAGTGATTTCTACATTTTCCATTTTGTTTTTTTTTCCCCAAAAAAGAAAAAAAAAAGAAAAGAGACAGCTTTGAGTTGTTGAAAACATCCCCACTCTACGCTATCTAAATTGTATGCAGAAAAACATCCATCTATATTTGCCTCTCTCGTTCTCCCGGCAACCGTTTGCAACTGCAGACGAGCAAAACATTGATTTTATCTGACAGTCTCAGTCATGTTCCAAACACAATTACACATATACATTAGCAAGGCTGCACAACAACACACATGTACTTATACGGAGAGGAGCAGAAATATGGATCCGTCTGCCTCTAATCGCCTTCGCTGCTGTTGTTCCAGCTCCTCTTCTCTGGTCAGGATAGTGACAACAATGGTTATAATGGCCGCAGCATCGGTGTCGGGCTAATTCACAAAGATGAGGGTATATACAGAGTTCCTCTTATGTTGTCTCCCACTGACAGTCCCCTAGCTGTGGATAATGAGACAAGCCTTAATGGGGTCATTTCGCATTGACATGGTTTTGTCAGGCTTAATGAGCTGCTACATCAAAGGTGATCGAAATGGGCTTTTATGAGAGGATGTAAAAATACAAACTATTCTGATCCGAGCCAGTCAGGTATATGCTGTGCTGCCAGTGCTTATCATGCAAATCTAGTGGCTGACACTGTTTATTTGTCTAAAGTATGAGACGTCTTACAGTGTGCTCTAATACCCTGGATCAGTGAGCTCAGAATCATATGGAAAATCAACAGTAAAGGCGCAAATCCTCTTATAGAGAGAAAGCAGAGAAAGCTATCTATTGCGCTCACTTGCTTCATTGATCTGGTTTCCAAACTTGCCAACTGATGGGAAAAGGGCGAAAGCGTTCCGATGGGAAATCACCCCAAGCTATTTGAAAATGAACTGGTATTTACAGCACGCTATTTCATGTGATTAATAGGCAAGCATAGAGATTTTTAAGAGACTGAAATGGTTATGAGCCATTAAGGGTTTTCCACATCTGCTTTCAGTGTGGCTTAACTCGCAGGATAAATTGATAGATTATGCTGCGTCAGTTCCTGTTCTGTAAAGCCGCCACAGCCCCGGGACAGCATGGAGTGTACATAGAATAAAGTCACACAGTGAAGCCATCATTGTTGTACAAACAATATTAAATATGCATGGGAGAGTGGGACGGATAGATAGATCAACTGGACAGAATAGGAGAAGAATAATAGAAGTGAATATGAATATCAAGTAGCCAATAAGTTGTAGGACCACCCTTTGCCCTCAGGAAAGCTTTGTGTAAATCTACCTCTCCCTGCTGAGTTTCTGTCCTGAATTGTAGATAAAGTGATATCAGCCTTTTCCAGTGGCGTAACGTGTCAGCTCCGGGCCCCAATGCGAGGCTAAGAGCGGGTTCCAACAGTCACAATGCATCATAATGTTCTGCCTGCTCGTCACTGCGCGTTCCTCCCCTTCTGATCTACGTAGAACTAAAGAATAAGACTTCATCTGACGATTATGTCCTATTTTGACATTGATTAATCATTCGTTTAGTCTATAACATTTTTAAAAAGTAGTGATCGCAATTTCTCAGAGCCAAAAGTGACATCTTCAAATGTAACAATTGTAAACAACAGTTCAAAACAGAAAGACATTTCATTTACAACATGAAAAGAAGCAGCAGGGCTTTACAATTATGAAGCTGGAACCAGCAAATGTTTGACATTTATGCTTTAAATTCACCAAAAGACTCATCAATTATAAAATATTTGGCAATTCACGATCAACTAATGGAATGATTGTTGCACCTCTACTAGAGAACAACATGTGGGTCTACCAAATAGTCTCATATACCTATGGTCACAAATATGTGCGTATAATCCAATGAATATGACACGTCTCCGTCTGCTCTCATTGTACAAAATTGAAGCCAAAATAACTCCCGTGATAGGTGCTGTTATTACTATGAACTAAGCATCTAATAAGATAATTAAAGATGGCAGTCTATGCAATAATAATAAATGATATATTTTATGCCTAACATTGATTTTACAACACATATAAACCGTCTGTGTGCTACCTTCCAGCTGACATTTGTGCATCTCTCTTCATATGCTATTTATTATTCTGTTCATCCACTGTATAATCCCCTGCATGTCTCCTTCAAAGGTGGTGAAATATCTGCTGAAGAGGCTGGAGCTGAACTATCACAGCAACATCACCACCGAAGGTTACAGCTGTGGCACCCGCAGGAAGCTCTCTACTGCGCTCGCTCTCATCGGGCATCCTCAAATCCTGCTCCTGGTGAGGACACGTCCCGCTCACGCCATTCTAGCTGCCCTTTTAAATGCCTAACTGGCCACCAGACAGCAAATATTAAACTGTTCCTCCTGAAAGGGTCTTTGAAGGAAAGTAGATATTGATCCCTCAGACTTGGCAGATCTCATATAGTTAATTAGTCTGCTTCCTCAGGCTTACCCAGGGGTGGTTTTCCCTGTAACTTTTTACCTTATGTCTCTATCGAAGGCTCCTTTCTCTTCCTCCCTCTCCTTCCTTCTATCCACATCTCGCTATCTATTTTGTTTCCTCAGAGTATCTCCATCTTCTCTCGAATTTTCCCTCTCCTTTCGATTTCCCTTCTTATAATGCATTCGGTCTACTCCTTTTTGTTCTCCTTGATCTTGTTTTTCCCTTCTTCCACTGTATGTGCACACTGTTTGCAATCCACCGCCTCCCTCAATTAACTCTCCCCTTGATCTCTTTATCTCGTCTGCTCGTCTTTGTTTCGCACAAACTGCTATTCTCTTCTCATTCCTTCTCTTCTCCGCAGGACGAGCCGAGCTCTGGCATGGACCCTCGCACCAAGCGTCACCTGTGGAAAATCATCTCGGAAGAAGTGAAAGGAAAATGCGCCGTTGTCCTCACCTCTCACAGGTTAGAATATTATTAGAGATTTGCAGCAGCTGCTGCTTCGCATGAATCCTGATCAAAAAAACATTGGATATCACAGAGAAACATTGGTGTTAAATCCCAGTACATGTAATACACACATTGTATTGTTTAACACGATACTAGAGAAGATTGCCAGGAAAAGTTATTTTCAGAGTAACAGCATGGTTAATTACTGTATGCTCGCAGGTCCTATTTTGACCTTTTGTCTTTGTGTCCTTGTCTTTGTATCTCAGCATGGAGGAGTGTGAGGCGCTGTGCAGCCGTCTTGCTATCATGGTGAAAGGTCAGTTCCGTTGCCTGGGCTCCCTGCAGCACATTAAGAACAGGTTAGTGACCTCTGCTCATCCTCCAATCTAGCCATTACTGCCTTCCCCACTCTGCCTCCACAGCCCCCTATAACCCGCCCTCTCCTCTGTGGTCCTTTGCGCAAGCAAATGCTGATCTTACTTCTTTCCTTTCACAGTGTTTCCCCCTACCCACTTCACCTCACCCCTACCCCTCCGTCATGTAATAACACAATTCTTTGTTCATAACACCTCGTACGTGCAGGTTCGGCAGCGGGTTCACTGTGAAGATGTACTTGGCCAATGCCTCCTGCGACGTAGAGGCAATCACTGGCTTCATGCAGCGCAGATTCCCCAGCACTTATCTCAAGGTGAGCTTTGCCAGCTATTGAAAGTATTCAAGTGTACTTGGTAGAGTCAAGAGAAACGACTTAGTATTTTGTACATTTCAGTGGAATGTTGCAGCAAATTTGGTTGAGTTGTTGTATGTGTGATATTTTCTGAGCTTTATGAGTTGGCTGTTGTTTCTGTCCTTAAAGGGCCAGTTCGGCGATTTTCAACCTCAGTCCTATCATGCTATTATGGGGCGCTAATGCCATTATGGTAGAAGCAAAAGCTATTTACCTCTGTACCTTAGGAGGACACTATCTGTTTCTCCAATGGGCCCTGGAAATCCTCCACATAAAACATGTCATCTGGCGGAGGCCAGGGAGCTTGCTAAACTACAATTCCTCAATTTAGGACGCTTGCCTCTGATGTCATGTCTCGTTCAAAATCGTCAGGTTTGAAATGTAGACCTGAAGATTTTGGACGATCCACCGGTATTATCTAGTCTTATTTCGGATTCTGTACCGCTCTGAGCAGTAGTATTTCACTGCAGCGTCGCTTGCTGGGCCGTTCCTTTAAGAGGGAGTGGCACAATGCACGCTGGGTGTTGTAGGAATGTAGAATGGGTGAAACCACAAGCTGTTTCTACGACTGGCGATGGTGCCATTTTCAAATATTAGTGCTTCTATCAATTACCAGCTTTGACTGACAGCGGCTTTTTCCAGGGGCGAATTGCTCCTTTAAAGCAGCATTAGATTGATCCATTTGCCACTTGGCGGTAGCAAAACAAGCTAAAACCATCACCGCAAGCAGTAAAATATTTACGCTTCAGGCAACATTAACGCTAGTTTGAAATTGTGTTTCTGTCCAAAGAATGAATGTTAGTCTAATATTCACACCAGTGAGTGAACACTGGGTTTAACAGCGTTTTTTGGTGTGATGAAAGATTTGTCACCTCTTTGTGACCCTTTTAAAGCGACATTATCATTATTAATATGACAATAATGTTCGTCAGAGGGAATATTTGTGAATATTTAACCCTCTTCTTCTGCCTTATCTCTCACAACCCAGGACCAGCACTCCAATATGGTTGAGTATCACTTACCAGTTGCTCCAGGAGGGGTGGCTGACATCTTTGACCAGCTGGAGTCCAACAAGAATGCACTGCAGATCAAACACTTCTCTGTGAGCCAGACCACACTGGATGAGGTGAGAGAAAAAAGACAGGACATAAACAGACCGATGGGGGGGAACTAGTGTTAGGTTTTGTAGGGTTGGGAAGAAGCCAGCGAGGGACTGGACAAAAAAAAGGGGCTGGAGGTGATAGCAGGAGAGAGAGGGTGCAAGGGAAGCAGGGACAGAAGAAAGCTGAGTGGGAGTGAAAGTGAGTTGAGAAAGTTTAAAAGCGGCAGAGGGAAACTGACAGAGGGTATGCCTGAGGGAAAATAAATGGAATATGAGTTAGGGAAAGAATCCATGAGCTTTATATGCAGCCAGTGCTGATATTCTTCAACCACTCTGCCCTGCTGGGGCTCTGGGATTGGAAGATACCACAGGCCAAATAAAGAGAGGGGGGTCTTGGATGGAAATCAACCAGCAGATGTACTAAAATAAGGAATTTGTTGACTCTTATATGACATGGAATTTACTTTTTTACTCAAACCTTGCAGGTCTTCATCAACTTTGCCATGGGAAACATTGACATGGAAAGCATACCAATTAACAACGAAGATGACCGTGATGGCCTGGGCTCCATCGAGGCTATTGAAACATAGAGCTGCCTCTTTTGCCATTTTGTCTATGTCCACTGTGAAATGAAACACAGTATCTGTTTATATCAAATCTTTACCTTTAATCTGACCTTCATATGTGAAAGAAAACAAGTTTAAACCATTACATTACATTACATACAATACTGATTATATCTTGAAAGTAGCTTGACTGATCACATGAAGGATTACACATGCACATTTGCTTTCACGCACAGATGGAAAGTTGCTTAACTGAAGCTTTATGTTCATAAACATTTTCCTATCTTACAGGTTACACACCTCTTCCATATATGTTATTATTTATGAAGGATGAAATGAATTGTGTAGGCTGTTAATTTCTCTTTGTGGTTGGGGCACTGTTCACTATTAGAATGTTATACCATAGTTAATATAAAGCACTGTATATTCTATTTCAAAGGTTTTTCATTTGACCTCAAGGTTACTAAATCTTAAAGCACTCACATGCTGAATATAAAGCATGTATAAAGGAGTTTTTTTAATCCAAGGTACATGTAATTGTACTTAAGAGATGAAGTTGAAGTATATATTCATATTCAGAAGAACATCTTCACTGTGCACTTTCCCCTACTCATTAACACACTTACTCTAAGGGCAAACCTTACTTTTAGAATGAATGTACTGAATATTTAATGGACTCTTTCCTGCTTTTGGACCACTTCTAAATGGCCTAGAATGTCTCAAGCCTATTTTTTTATTACTCTAATAAAGCTATTTTTCAGATGCAACTGCTGCTCATTTGTACAGGCTTTTCTTATAGTTGAGCATCAGAATTCATTCATGATCTTTGAATTTGCTGCTGAAGTAGATCTTACCCTGTAACATTCCAGCGGATTTCCTTTTTTTTGTCATTATTCAAGAGTTTAAGAGCTTTTTTTGCCTGGTGTTAATTTCTGACAAAGTCCTGCTGAAAGGAACATAGAAGGCTAGTCAAATAAACACGTAAGGCAAGGAAAACCAGAAGGATAAAGCCATAGGTAACAACTAAAATAAAAATGATTTAAAAGACATTTTATTTAAACAATGACATGCACCCTTTAGTAAAGAAATTGCTCTGCACGTGAGCTTATTAAATTATTGTAATATTACTTGAATACTCTAGAGTGAAGGCCACATGCCATTAAACCTGACATAATGTGTATGCTTATAAATGCATTTTGAAATATGTTACAATACATAGGGAGTAAAGTGTTATTTACGCTCTAAAATCTTTGATATTATTACCTGTATTTTCTCGCAGTTTATAGCGGTTTTTCAGGCTATTTTCAATTCCTACCAAGATCTTTGGGGGAGGGCCCTATCTACGTCACCACCGTCGTTATGGCAACGATCACAGGTTACTTCCGCTAATGTTCGGCGGGAAATGTAAGAAACCAGGAAGTGAGTTCGACTTGTTTTGCTGCAGCCTTAATTTTTTAACAGAATAGCCTTAAACAAATAACACTTCTTATTAAAATGGACAATGATGTCGTCGTGCAGTCAAAGGATTGGAAAAACACTAAGGAGGCGGTTGCAAACTTTAGACGACTTCTAACATGCTCCAAATGGTAAGTAAGAAGTATAAAGTTACGTGAGCTAGCGTTATGGAGAAATGTCCTTTGTCAACGTTAAGATACGACAAGAAGAACGAGAAATATACTGTATAACATTTGCAAGCAAAAGTAACATTTAGCGAGCCGTATGCTTGTCAAACTGCCTTTATTATGAATCGGCACAAGATGATGCCTCGGGCAACGTTATGCTAAGTTATGCGGCTAACAAGTTGTTATAAACACCTGATAACAATAATTGTACACGAGTGTAGAGCATGACTAGTTAAAACAGACTACTTGAATCAAAGCAAGTTAACCAATCTAATGTTGCCTCTTGAAACGACTATAACCAAGTTAGCTATAACTTGTGGCGTGTTTTGTTGTACTCAACTCAAATCATGCCAGATTAGTCAGTTAGTTAGATCTTTTATGATAAACATCCCGTACTGGAATAGCTTTTCTAAAACCAGTAACACCTGAGTTCATAACAGACTTTGCGTGTATTATCATGGTTAGATGCAAAAACCAGTACATTACTGTTACTATACCTTAACATGATAATGCAGCATTGAAAAATACAATAAAGTTTTGGGCTAGGGATGCACAATATTGTTTTTTTTCTTGCCGACATTCGACATGCCGATATTTTCCAGCCCTTTTTGCTGACTGACGATTTTGATACCGATATATTAGGCACATGTTTTTTTTCCACCTAATAGCAGAGAACATCCCCTGAAGTTTCCCCCGTAGTGGAATTGATGTCATGCCTACTCTTATTTAAGTGGCCCACTGGCAGATGCAGAAATAACATAATACATGGCTTTTTAGAATGTACACATTCAGTGGGCAATATAAGAAATCTACTTATGTTATGTTCAAAATGCCATATTTATTTGTATGTTATTTTCTTTCAAATAAAACTGTGATATTCATACAAGTTAGACAGGCTTGGATGATGAGATTTGGCCCCTGCTCACATAACTAATGCTGAGCAACCATTGCAATTAGCAACCTCACTGTCCGTTTCGGAAACTTTGAAAAACTGCCATACGGCAGGCGCAGCCATAATCTGCAGATACCAATAACGTGCAGATAATATTGTGCATCCCTAGTTTGGGCACAACTATAGTATAGTGATAGACATTTTGACATAATCGGCATCAGCCGATGTCTGTGTGATGTCTGACAACAGTGTTAAATAAATGTTCATTCACGTTCAGCATTTGTTATTATTATTAAATTGTTGTATGTTATCAAATGCAAAAATAAGCAACAACATGATATCGGCCTCATATATATCGGCCATCCTGCTCTCTAAATATCGGCATCGGCCATTGAAAAACCCATATCAGTCGACCCCTACTAAAGTACACAACACATGACAGCTGTGAAGCCTGAGGACAGAAAGCACAATAACTGTAATTGTACATGTAAAGAAAAAGGCTTAAATTGCTGCTAAAGTGTACAGTCTAAATGATACTGTGTTTTGTTGTTTTGGATTCGTACTAATACAGGTGTGTGTGTGTCTGTTATTTGGGAATGGTAGATAGGTTGTTGGGACAGAGCAGGATGGTAAACACGACAGCTTGCACGAATAAGCTGTTACACAGTCTGGATGAAGGTGCTCCAGTACCTGCAGCCATATGGCACGAGGTTGAAGAGTGCCATTGTAAGCACACAGTCCTGAAGGCACCTATCCTCAGTGGTAAACTTGGTTATTCTGACTGCAATGAATAAATGTTTTTTTTTCTTTTTCCAGCTCAAATTTAATGAAGGAACCTGTGTGTCTAGGGATGTGCGAGCATATGCTTTGCAGGTAATGTAAACTGAGCTGAATGTATTTTCCTCTGACACGCTGGCAGAACAGTAGACCTGTCTCATGGTGGACTTTTATTGTTTGACAAACACATTTGTGGCTAACTTGCTCATTATGGCTCCATTAAGGTGTTCTGTGCCCAGATTCAGGCATTGTTCGGGCTGATTCAGTGGCATACCTATTCTTTTTTATTTAACACCTACAAAATTCTGTCCGTTACAACAAAACATCCACATTAAACTCCTTTGCTTCCCCCTCTTAAACTCAAGGAGGGGCTTAGTTCAGAAGGATGTTATGCCCTACATATCAAAAAACACATTTATATTGTGTTAATCAACTAATAAGTAATTATGATCAGTAAACATTTTGGCACTTACACAATTCTTGTGCAGATGAAACACTGGGTATCCATAGTAACGGCATGGTTTCATTGTTAAAAGTCTTGGAGGTAATTAATGCCCCTATAGGCATAAACTTTAGCCTCAAGTTATTCCTCCTCTTCATGACTGACTGATCTTTAAAGGTAAATCGATGAGCTCATTGTATTTCTTTTTACTGAACTGTGAAGTAGACTGTCTCCTAATCCAATGTTTGTTTATTGCTCAGGTCCTGTGCCGGCCCCCGGGCAGGAGACGGCTGCGTGGTGTGTCACAGTCCTGCGTGGGTGAAGGACATCCAAATCAACAGGCAGCTGAGCAGCATTGTGCAGCTGTTCTGCGGTTTGGAGTCTCTGCTCAGTCCCACTGAGCAGCAAGGTACACGGTAGCTATTGTCTAACAGCGGGAAAGCACAATTAACAAGTTACCTATTAAAATCCATGGATGTCATTCATTATCTTCCTCCCCACACTCGTCTACCCACACCCTCATCTATTGATTTTTGACCAAAACATTTAACATTTTCCTCCACCAATCTAATCACTGAATGACAGTATTAGTGGCTCGCTCATGTGGTTTATTATCTTCATCGCCCTTCCAGCATCCTCTTAATGACAGTAATTATGCAACGCTATTAAGCAAGGTGATGTTTTGGAGTAGATCACAGCTTTGACAAAAGGACTACGGGGCAACTTTCCAAGCCTTGTGGGTAAAATGAACAAATTGGCAGGTTGTTATTGCTTCTGAATTTTCCTAGAAAAATTAGATTGAATACTTCCCTGCTTGTGTCAAATGAAGGTATTATTGGCTCACCAAGTGGGTAAGGTTACTTAATACAAAGAGAAAATTTTAAGACATTTCAATATGAAAAGTTTTATAATAAATGCAAGTTTTGGAAAGTTTTAGTTTGTTGAAAATGTGTTTTTTTTGTTGCAGACTCTTCCATAGTCGAGATACACCCACAACCTGGGAGCCCTGTCTTAAAACACAAGAAGAACTTCAAGATGTGGTTCAGCCCCCGCAGCCGCAAGGTACGCTGCATGGTAGAGAAGCCTTCAGAGGTCACCGTACCGAAGAGCAGGTGTTCCGAAGAAGCAGCGAAAGCACAGCCAGATTCTGCTACCGCTCAAGGTCAGGACCTGTCGGTTTTCAATTTCACCTCCTCCTCCCAAGACTCGGGCTCCTGTAGCTCAGAAAGATGCAAAAATGAAAACATGAATAGAAAAAAGAAGTCAACTAAGAAAAACACCGCCAGCAGGAAGGTGTCGGTGCAAGGAGCTCCAAGGACCACACGAAAACAGACCAAACAGAAGATGAAGACGAGCAGGCTGGAGGCTATAAACCAGCAGTGGGGAATCACAGAGGAGGTAGATGCCCTAAAGGAAAGGGAGGAGCCCTGTGCTGAAGGGGCAAGGAGGTCCAGCAAGAGGGTTTCCTTCTTAAGTCCTCCTGTCACATCTGAGTCTCAGCCTGAAGTGCCACCGCCGAGCGCCATGGGGGCAAACCTGCTAGGAGGCAGCGCCACTGTACCGAATGACCAACAGCAGCCTTGTCAGAGCATGCTGGACATTGACAAACTGCCTGCAAATGACCCCAACGCAGCTTGCTATCCTGAAAAACAAGACAATACATCTACCCCAAAGCATTCCTCAAAAAGACCCAGAGCGGAAGAGAAGGACCAGACACCAGAGACCACCCCGAAAAGGCCCCGGGCTTCCCCAGGAAAGAGGAGACAATCACAGATGTCTCCAGCCGTTCTTAACCCTCCATCTTCAGCTAGCCCCAGGTGTGATAAGAGCGTCAAAAAATCACCAAGACGAGAGCGAGGAGACAGCCCCTCTGGTGTGGCTGCTGTTGGTAGAAAATCTCCGTGTTCGCCTGCTGGACGGCCCACCTCAGGGAGCCCTGCTGTTATGAAGAGGAACCACAAAGGAGAGACCCCGCTGCATCTAGCTGCTATAAAGGTCAGCTTTCTGAATATCTCCCCTTGTTTACTTAACTCCCTTAATTCCGCCATTAAAATACATTGCAGTATTTCTGCACTCCACTTTAAATGTATATTTATGTCATACAAATATAAAATGAGTTAACCAGATTAATGTTAGATAATATTATATCACCCTTTAATTTAAACTGTATTTAATACAGTGCCGTTTTTATTAATTTTAATCTATTTTCTGAATAAAAGCTCCCATAATAACCCTAAACTCTGTCAAATTTCCTTCAGGTCAAATTGCTGCCACCTGTATAAACACTCACTTTTATTGAGCTTCAACACTCAGTTATGTTAATTTAAGAAAAGAATAAATGCAGGTCAAGGTCATATCTCCTCAAAGTTTGAGTTGAATTCTACAAAGCAAGAAGAGACTGATTAAACTGTATTATCTAATGGCAGTTATTAAGTAATCAGAGCACAACATATTTTCAAAATAACCCATTCAATAACAACACACTCATAAATTCCCCTACATAGAAATTAAATTATTTGAACTCTTTGAAGCCCCCATGTTGCCTAAAACAGTATCTACTCCGTTAATTCAGCCCTGAATATAGCTGAGTATTTTTGCTCGACACCCTACTTAAAATAGGATTTGAAAATGATCCTGAACAAATATAAAATGGTTATATACCAAAGTTATTGTTGAGGACTATACATTACACAGCTTTTTAATTACAAAGTCAATTATTGGTCACAAAATGTTGACTTGGAAATTATTTTATTAAAGATATAATGTCAAAGATTTTCATTTAAATAAATGCCTGTTAAGTCACTATCTATCGCCAAATGAGGTAACACAATGGTGATTGAGACTATGGCCCACTGATGAAAGTCTTTGTATTTTCCAGTATACGGACTGGGTGTCTGTGGCGACTCCACGGGAAAAAAAACACAAGCAGCGCCCAGTTAGTGACGCGTTTTCCATCACCCAGCAGTGGTTGGTCTGCCAGAGAGGGTAGGCAGAGCTAAGCGGCTGCTTTTCCGGTCTCTGATCTACTATGGCTGAACAAACAAAGAAAAGATCGATGACTACAGATATAACTTCAAAAATAAGTGAAAATCCGAAGAAAAAAAAAAACTAATTCAACACTGATAAAGGCAAACAGTCTAAAAAGGAAAGTGACCATCAACGAGGCAAATCAAGAGTTACAACTGTAACAAAGGGAGCCAACCGTAGACGTCTGGTTATCTTGGAAGTGTGCTCCCACATTTGCCATTTATCTACATAAGGTGCCGCCAAATTGAACGAAACTGAGATCTTGGAGATCATAACTTTAATTTAAAAATGATTATATTTCCGTTTTCTGTTTAAAAATAGTCACATTAACAGTGAGAGCTGCGTCCATAGCAACGGTTAACTCTAGCCTTCTTAAAATGAACTAAGCTAGCTGTTTTTACTCACATTAAATGGAAACATTTCCTCTGATGGTGAAGTAAGACAAGGTGAACTGGACCGCAGGAATCAGCGCAGCACCTGATTGAGGTTTTCTGTCTCGTCACTGTCAGTCTGTTGACATTTTCTTCTCCATACACCGTCTTTAAACACCGCTGTATCCCGTACTATTTTCTGTTTAATGTTTACTTCATGTGCCGACTTTACTTTTATAGACCTCTCTGTCGTAGCCTTCAGTTTTTGTTTTGTTTAACGTTTATTGCTTTCTCTTCGCTGTTTCCTTCTCTTTTCTTTTTTTCCCCCTGTAAACAAACCAACGTCAAATTTGCCTTCTTTCGGCGGATTGATATGATTACAGTTAGTCCTCTGGATTGTGTGATTAGAGCTGCATCCCTAGTAACGGTCTGTTCTTCATAACAACGGTCTGTTATCAAGAAATAGACCTCAGTGTGCCAATTTAATTAACCAGAATCAAGTAACACAGCAGTGTAATAAGATACATTTATATCTCATATTGCTGCTCCTCCTCTCCCTTTCATCATTTAACATAAGACTAAACACAATGCTTAACAAATACCAGTTAATGTGATGATGGATCAATGTTTTTCATTACGATTTCTTGCATCAAAGCTAAACCTGCGGGTGTAAATGTCGGGACTCTTCCTGTGGGTTTTGCCCCCTCTGTCAAACATGTAAGACCTCAGATGATCGCACCGTAATGTTCTGGTCTGTTGAGAATAAAACAGTCTTGCGGTAATCCTTGTAAACACAGTAGTAATCCCCCTCTGGATCCTAGACAAGGTAATCAATGGCCCATTGTGGAGTGCGATTGATAAACAGCGGGGCTTCGGTACACTGGAATCAGTTGCTGTGTTTGAAGGGTTACGTTTGCAGGTCTGCAGCTCTGACCTCGGGTTTGTTGTTTTCTCTGGGTCCTGCAGGGAGACGTAGAGGCTGTCAGGGAGCTGCTGGACCAGGGCTCTGACCCTAACCTGAAGGATAACGCTGGGTGGACACCACTGGTAAGACGAATACAACACGTGAAACATCTGAAAGCTTCATTTGATGTCTGGAAAAACTCTTGGATAAATGTTTCATCATCAAAGCCACAATAGTTCAATAAATATAGTTCATACACACTTTTTTACTATTGATTTTTCCTTTTTGATTGAAGAAAATGTTGGTGATTCTTGTCAATAACAAACTATTATTGTTGTTTTTAATACACAGTCACTTTGCTGTTAGTCAGACATAGTTAGAGGACAAAACAAACGGCTGCTCACTGAAGCTTTTTCTCTTGCCTGCACTAACGTATTGCCACTTTTATTCCATACATCATCTCATCGTCACAACATGCACTCGTACTGCTGTGAGGCGGTAACTGTATTGTTCTGTATTGTTTGTTTTGCATCCTTTAGTTGTCTGCAGATGACAAACTGGAAATTCTTTCAGTGCTGCCTGAGCCATTTTTCTCCTTTTGGAACGAGCGGGAGAGTGTTTGTTGCTCTCTTATTGCAGCACTTCAGGAAGCTGGTTGCTATCAGGATGCCCGACTCAAGCTTGAGTTTTCAATTTCAGAGCAAACAGTTTGCATGTTGGCACCAATAAACATAGAGAACAAGAAATTCATATTTGACAGATGGGAGCTGTCCAACATGACATGCTCCAATCATCTAGACCTCTCTGATGTATATACTGTATGTTTTCAGTTCAGTCATCTCCATGGCTGGGCCTGTCTGCAGTGTACCAACGACAGGCTGAATAACATGTTTTCAGATTTGCAGAGTTTGAGACGTCACAAACCTTATTGCCACTTTGGATCAGTGATTCTCAATGAGACCGGATGCAACTGCCAAAAGAATCCCTTACACCTGATCGTAAACGTTCTAAAACTGGGCCGTTCACATCAAAGCAACGCAACGCGCACAGACGCAGCTGCATAGCAACGACGCACTGACATACCCCACTATTTCTGCGTTAATACTATAATGTTAGTTAATAATATAACGTTAGTATTAGGCATAGGTTACATGAATGGATGACCGTGACAGTCACATGCTCGCAATGTTAGCTGTAACACTGATTAATTAACGGCGAAGACGGAGAGTTAGGAAAGAGAGGATCTGGGGCCGTCTTTGGCTACTGCAGCAGAGACGGGGTGCCTACGCCAATTTATGTGGTTTCCTGATTGGCTGAAGTGAAATAGCTACATCATTCTGTTCTAAAACTGCATCTGGACATTTGACAAGTCAAATCTTTTGCAACTCCAGGCAACGCCTTCAGACGCTCTGCAACTAACCAGTTCACAACGCTGCAATTGTCTCTGCAACATTCTAAAACTGTTTTGTCACATTGCGAATCTCTGATCTGAAGTGGCCTTAAGGAGCCAATCCTGTTAATGGACGGGGTGAGGCTTTGCATATTATGTGCAACCTATGGCAACCACTTTGGCGATGGGTGAGCCAGCTGTAACCGTCATCGGAAATTTTGCAAACTGACTACTAACGTTACTACTACTAATTACTAAGTTTTAAGCTAGCTACGTAGCACATAGTGGGCGGGGACTATGCAAATTCTAGAATTCTTAATGAGGAAGAAGGAGGAGATGCCTTGGGAAGATTTTTACGAGGTATATCGGTAAAAACGTATTTTGTTGAAAAAACATAATGGACACAATTTATTATTTCAAGCAGAGCATTTTATGTCTTAAAACATGCCTGGTCTTGGCTGGTCTTTCAGAAAGCTGTAAATATCCCACCATTACATGCAACATGTTTCATAAAATGCAGCTCTTAGTTTGAAGGGTTTGGAAGTAGGAATAGGCAGGTTCAATTTCTAGAAAAATAAAAATACAGGTGCATAAATTTCACGACACTAGCTGATTTGTTTTGTGTGGATTAGTGTGTCGTACACACTTGTTTGGATAGAATTACTCAGCCATTCTTGGCAAGAATATGTGTTATATATAGCAGGGTTGGGCAGAGACGTATGCTGTGCTGCTGAGACTACTTATAAAACTGAATTGGACCCAAAAAAATACTGAACTGAAGCTTCCTTAAAGAACTGCAGCGACTAAATTTATTTAAGGGGTCACAGCTGTTTGTTAATACAGCGATGTTGTTTCAAGTGCTGAGATTCTCATTTCTGGATGAAAAGCTCGCACTGTGACCTTTTTACTCTGTCAAGTTACCTTCAGGTGCACGTTCCAAACATAACCTTTTTAAAAGCACTCACTTTTATCAAACTACATCTGTGATTTTTGTTAATTTTAGAAACATGGACAGGCAGGTCAGGAAAATATCTCCTAAGAAGATCACTAAGTTAAATTCTACAAAACTAATAAATTGTCATTAAGGAATATGACACTGATTGGGAACGAATGGGAATTAATAATGCCAAAGAGAAGGCAGTATTTTTTAGGATAACAGTTTAAAAACAGATCAATGACTCCTGTGCATTACTGCTTTCTGTTCCAGCATGAGGCGTGTAACCTGGGTCACCTGCCGGTTGTGGAGGTGTTGCTCTCCAGGGGAACCCTGTTGAATACGCCTGGTTATGAAAACGACTCTCCGCTCCATGATGCTGTGAGGAACGGACACCCAGCCATCGTCAGACAGCTGCTGCAGCACGGGGCCTCGCAGAACGTACTGTGAGTTGCTTTGAAAGTTTCTTCACACTTTCATACTAAGCTTCTTTAGGTCGTAATCCCAGTTATAAACTGTACACAGCACTGCTGAAAGAGTTAGCTGTAATAAAGAGTCGCTACGTTTCAAAGTAATCACACTGACCCACTACAAGATCAGGGTCAGACCTGCACATGTGGGTGTAATGTGGGAAAAGAGCTGCTGCTGGAAAAGTAATTAAGTGCACAGATGGTGTGTCAAACAAGATTTTCTTATACAGTGCTTCTCAAACTTTAAAATGATGTTCTCCTTTGAAATATATTTCTGCCAGGCATCCGCTAAGCAGTGCAAAATACTTTTGGTAAAATAAAAACCCGTAGAGAGAGGTACAATACAGTGCGAAGCACGAAGCGAATTTCCCTTTGGGGATCAAAAAAGTTATTGTTATTGTAAAATGTACATAGACATAGGACAACATAGAAACAAACATGAACTTCCATTAAAAATGATTCCATTTGCTGCCACAGTTAACTATGATAAAAATAGGGATATTAGATATCAATCTATATTAACAAGTTTTATTAAACCTTTAAAATACATTTTTAATGTTTTAGTAATCTTACTAGACTGAAATATTTCTAATTAACATTTAAAAAAAACGTAAAGTACCCCTCGCCGTTCTCTAAAGTACCCCTAGGGTTGCCCCACTTAAGAAACACTGCCCTGACAAATGTTTGAAAAAATAAACTGAACTTCAAACCTGCTACTTTGTGTTCTGGTTCCAGCCAAATTAATCACTTCATATTGGAGATAGACCGATATGGTTTTTTCAGGGCCGTTACAGATACCGATTATTAGTTGTCAAGGAGGCCGATAACCGATATTTGGAGCCGATATTCATTTGCAGCAAAAGTGAAAATATTGGCGTCAAAACTTTGAATAATACAAACTCCAACACATTGTTTAAATGCTTTTAAGCATATGTTTATTAAACAAACAAACAAAAAGCGCAGGGAGTTCCCAGGGTCAGCAGCATCTCTTATAAAGTTAACTGAAAATTTAAAAAAATAAATAACTTCCTGAAGTTTTATAAAGTAAATAAAACAAAGTTGAATAAAATTTGCAAAGAAATGAACTCTTGTTCATCGGCCATCGGATTAAAAAAAAAAAAAGGCCAATGCCGATATGCATCAAAATGCCGAATATCGGTGTCAATAATTGGCCCGGCCGATAATTGGTCTATCCCTACTTCATATAGAGCAAAATTATTAACCCAAAATTACTTAAAAAGTCTTAAAAGGTATCCAACTAAAATTAGGGAAATTAAGGTCCTAAGTTGTCTTAAATTTACCATAAATTAGCTTTAGGTATTAAATTTGCAAATGGTGCGCTTAAGGCTGATGGGAAAATTGTCATGCGGTACCCTAACATTACTGGAACAAAGAGTATAGAAACTATCTAAGTTGTTCGAGCGTGTATTTGTGATTCCAGGGATTGCAGTTATGTCCGCGGTTGATCCATCATTAATGTGGAAAGAATGTGAACATATTTTAAGCTTAAATACTTGCAGTGATGCCCCAGCAGCATAAACAATGAGTGCATTTAATGGGGAGACACTGTGCGTATAATGACGTGCGAGGCACAGCGGTGTAACATTGACGATTTAAATCTCCCGCCATGTTGTTCTGCACATCCAAGAGGGCAACAAAGCTTTTTTCAGAAGCTAAAAGTTTAATTTGGTAAAAAATAGGAATCAATAAATTCTCTTTTCTATCAAAGAAATGTTTTTGGCATCTTAAATTATCTTTGTTGAGGTCTTAAAACGTTTTTTTTAACACTACCTTCAAGACCATTTCTGAATGTTTAAATAGACGTTGCGGCTCTGACAGTGCAGTCGTTTGTGTTGTTGTACCTGTACTTGTGAGGTCTCTAACATGCTTTTGCTCCTCCATACATTTAAGTAAAAAGGGAGAACAAAATATATGAAAACAACTTTAAATTGAGTCAAACAACTGTAGTGAAAGCAACTAGGTATAAATGGCATGGCTATTATGTTTCATTGTATTACATCATACAGGTGAATTCTGGACCAGTGCTTATTTTCCCTTTCTTCAATAACTCCCCAGGCACCTGTTTCCCTCTCACTGTACCAGACATTCCTTTGCCTTTACTACCAGGCTCGATAGACAGAAAATCTACCGATGCTGATTAGTCGTTGGTCAATGCATCGATGCTGTATCAGCATTTCTAGCCTGTGGAGGCAGGGTCCTTAATGAGGGAGAGGAGGATGCTGGTTAATCACAAAGATCGATAGAGCAGTTGATCAGGGTCAGTATGTTGGTCAGTTAGCGCTCTCTTAGCGATCATCCTCTTGTCTCCTCCCTTCATTTCAGGTTATTTGTCTCATGACTTTGACGGGTCCCGATTCCCCGCTCTTACATTTTATCTTTATACTGCCAAAAAAGTGGTTTGGACTGTCTGTCAAGACGCTGCAAGATGAATGCAATCCTTGCCCCAGTCTCCACACTAAACACACACACCGACACACACATATGCATACTCATAGAAAAGAAGCAAACCAAGACGTTGTTTCACTCAGTTGGCAGGTTATTAGAAACACCGAAGGGAAGTCTTTAAACACGGAAATTCTTAAGTGAACATGTTTTCTATAGTCTACCATTCCCTGTTATCTCAAAAACAACAGGTTTAAGCATTTTCAGAGCAGCTGCACAGCTGGACTCCTCGCTATAAGTCTCTGTAAGCATAAATATCTAGCAGTGCAGCACATTTGGACAGCACAGGTGAGGACTGCAAGGTGTTCTCACAGACTCAAATTACCAGGTTGTATCCTGTACATTTCTTACACATTTTGAATACTAATTACTTTCCTAATCATACTAGGGGTTAATTAGACTGCCAGTGTTTAGTTTATCTCAATGCAGCATGAGAATTAATGCTAATATAATAATAATAAACCTTTTACAAACAGTAGTTTAGAAAGTGCTTTGACAAACAAGCAATTATGAACACAGAAGGTAACAAAAGAACCCAAACAACATGGCCAGACACAGCAAGACAGTACAAAGCTACAGTCAATATGAAGTTAAGACAAAACACGTAAGAGCGCGACGGAGGGGAAACAGAGGATAATGGGTTAAAGGAATTAAAGGAAGAAATAAAACAAATACACTTGAACATCACGTCACACATGACATCACATTAAAGCGAGTTTTAAGAAGTGATTTCAAAGATGGCAAAAGCATGATCTCCTTTAGATTTAAGAGATTTAAGCCTCGACTTTGGAACAACCAGAAGGGCCCCACCTTAGGATCTAAGGCTGGCTCATAAGGTATCAACAATTCTGCTATGTAGCTTGGAGCCAGGCCCATAAGTGCTGAAAAAGTGATCAGCAAAATCTGAAAAAACACATTCTAAAACTAACAGGAAGCCAATGTAGGGACGCCAGCATTCGGGGGAAGTGACTTCATCTATTACAACCAGTAAGAAGCTGAGCTGCTGCATTATGAACTAACTGGAGGCGAGAGAGTTCTTTTTGGTTAAAATGGTAATCTTGAAGATCTCCGTTTTGTTCTCTTTTGGTGGTACCTATGGTGACAAACTGTAATTGGAGGAGCACACTTCCCAGATATCCAGACAGTGCCGCATGTGTGACGTCCACGGTTGGCTCTGGTTGTAACTCTTGATTTTCCTCGCCGACGGTCGCTTGAATTTGTTTCTTTTTCTTTGGATTTTCACTCATTTTTGAATTTGTATCTGTAGTCATCGATCTTTTCTTTGTTTGTTCACAGCGGATATTTTTACATCCAACAGGAGGAAAAGCACAGGTTTTTATAGCAGCATTAATGATGGCTGTATTACATTTAGCTGCTTCAATTTCATGGTCCTGGTTGTGTGCATGCTGACTGCCTGTCAACTTTCTCAGACACCTGAATAGAACAGAACCATTGTTAAAGTTGTTATTAACACCTCTTAACACCTTTTCCTCCTATTGGATGTAAAAATGTCCGCTGTGAAATAAGCTCATGGTAGATTACTGTTTTCTCGCAACACTTGCAGAGACTGGAAAAACAGCCGCTTAGCTACGCCTACCCTCTCTGGCAAACCAACCACTGCTCGGTCATGGAAAACGCATCACTAACTGGGCACCGCTTGTGATTTTTTTCCACGAGAGTCTCAGAGAGAGAGAGAGAGAGATTTATTGAAATGAAAATCTTCGAGATTATTACTTTAACTCCCTGAAGGAGGGAGTTACAGTACTCTAGTGTGGAGAAGATTAGTGTTTATAAGAAAAAAACAGAACTGTGTGAATCGGCTTGCTCATAATGACCGACGCAAGTCTGAAGCACTGAATCCATGCAGACATTAGTTAACATCACCTGTGAGCCTCGTACTGGCACGTCACGTTTCATACACTGGATGGAGTTATAATAAGACATACAAGCAATAACAGCCTGTAAATGTTAGCATTGAATAGTTACTACATTTAGCGGTAAGCCAAGTGAATTGTTAGTATTGTACTTCTATACATTTAAAATAACATGTACCAAGCATGGCTTTTCTGCACCTTGATCTGGATGGATGTCATTTTCCCATTCCCTCTAATCTTTGCAATGTTCTCCATCAGTGTGGACAGTTTCATCTGCTTGTCATAAAAAAAACAACATTGGAACATTGTCTCAACAAAGATATTTTTAGAGCATGGAGCCAAGTGTTGCGCGCCTTGCACTCGATTATTTGTGATTTGCACAGTTTGACGTCAGAGAAGAGCATCTGCAAAACCAAAACAAAAAAACCACACAGCACTTCAATAGAGTTAAATGGAGGCGTGGGGGTGAGTCATGTAATGCTTCATCTAGTATTAGCATTAACACTCAGCTGAGCCGACCATCAGGACAAATCAAGAGTGGATTGTTAAAAGAGGAAATATAACTAATGAAGCTTTTGATTAAAAATGCATCGAGGCTTCGTCTGTTGCCTCATCAGCGGTCTGCCACGTGTTTTCATCATTAGAGTTAGACTCCTTTTAAGACACGCTGCTACGCTGCTGCACTGCTGTAGTCGGAAAGTTGAGTCAGCTGTTGGGTGAGCATGGGGTTGAATTTGGAATCGACCTCACAAAATCTTTTGGTGCTCTACTTTTTAACTAGATAAATGCAGATTAAGTGAAATACATCTTCATTAAAGATGCAGTGAATGTACGTGATCAGCAAAAGCATCATTTTTATCAGTATTGTTATTTGTGGGTTGTGTCACTAGCTTCTGCAGAAAGGTTTTGGATAGTGGTAGGTGTGAACTGAATTCGTGTTCAGCTTAAAAATTACAATTTGAATCTCCTCCTCCCATTTGGAAAAACGAGTCATGGTTACAGTGGTAAAGAACCACCACCGCCTGCCTCCCACTTGTGTTCTTAGGTAGAGGCTTGTGGGAGAGTGTTTGTGACTCTCCCTCCTGCACAATTTTCCACGCTTTATTATTTTTCTGCTGATATGCTCCTCACACACAGCTGCATAAACCAGCCCGGGCACGAGTGTGTGTGTGTGTGCGCATATGTATAATGTCAGGGACATTTTCTGTTTGTTTGTGTTTGTGTGTGTGTGTGTGTGTATGGGGGGGGTTGGGGGGGTATGAATCCAAATGAAATATTTTATGGACCAGTGGACCTATTAATTGTCCCCCAGGTGTTATCTTTGCTGACGCCTAATCTTTGAGAGACGACCTGCTGGGCTTGGTTCTCTCCGTCTCCTCTCCTCCTTCTTCTGCTTTTTTTTCATTCTTTTGTCCTCTTTCCTCAAGGTGACCTCAGCCTTGTTTCATGTGGCTCTTTTAACTTGAAGAAATATAATTTCAAGGTGTTTCTTCAATGCACATTTCAGGGACAATCAGAGTGTCATCTGATGAGTACTAAGGGGTTACATTTCTGTATCAAAGTAAAACAAGTATACTAAAATGCCTTAAGGTAACATGTTTTTCTTGCATACACTGTCTAGTATGTTTAGTGAGCACAGATTTCACTTCACCCTCTTATCAAACAATTACGCTCCAACAAGTGAATGACTCACATGGGTGCACAGTTTCACAGAACGAGCAGGGTGTAACTTCACCAGATTGTTTTTAACCGAGCTCTGGACCGCCAAATATTGATTTTGTTCCGTCCTGCTCGGCCAGCGGTAAAGAAAACCCCAAAATGTGCACAGAATAAGTCAAAAGTACAACAGGATGATTATCTAGCCTGAGAAAATGGACTTATCATAATGTAAAATCAACGTTGCCTGTGGAAGCTTTGTCTCAAAGGCAGGCAGTCAGGATCGCAAAGGTTGGTTTCAAAAATTAATTGTTAAGGTTTTTAAAATGTTAAAATCTGTAGCTTGTTGCTAAGAGATGAGTAAAACAAATGCAATTTGAAAAGGGAATGTTATTAAGGTGCTAACCAGCTGAAACAATGTCCTTTAGCAGATTATACAATTAAAAGGTATTATATTCTTCTAAACATGGTTTTCTTTAAAGTAGGAACAAATTCAAAGTTTCAGATTATTGGTCACGCTGCACAGAAGTTCTGCTCAACTGCACAATACATGTATGCTGTTTTGGTAAACAAATCTAGGTGAACGCAATTATTTAATTATATACTTTTTTGGCAGTACGTTGTCGTATTTGTCTCATCACTTCTAACCACAGACTGTATCAAAAGTTGGACGACATGACAGCTCCCTAAAAGTGAGGCCGAAAGATGTCGAGCGCCCCCTGCTGACTGGCTGCAGTATAGGTCATAAAGCCCGCCTCCTCCATGTTAACAGATGGGACATGAGTCAAACTATAGCATCAAAATACATGCCAAATACATTTTTCTCAAACATGGTTTCTGTCATTACACTTAGTTCTTGTTATGCTAGTTTACATCCCAGGTGTTCATTTTTCTGACAAGTTTACTTTAATTAGTTATTTGATGCTGCATAAAAGGATGATTGACAGCTCTGTTGACAAATACGGCTCCTGCAGCCGATCTGTTCCGATTATCAGAGTAGAGGAGGATCGTCGAGAGGAGACGTAACTAACAGAATCACTACAGTCATTGAAGTTTCCATATCTGTGAACGTCTGCTTCAGACCAACACAAAGAAGCTGTTCTGCTGTTAAATACGCTGACGTGAGGAATCTTTTCTGTTTTTTTTCTCCAGTAATTTATGTGTGTGTTTTGGTTCTACCCACCGATCTCTACTGCGCAGCTCTGGCTCCAAATGACATCACCATCGCAAGATGGCAGCGCCTGCATGGGGGCTATTTTGGCTTCAATTTTGTACAATGAGAGCAGATGGAGACGTGTCTTGTATCTATATATACAGTCATTGGTTTTAACACTTCCAACTGTCTCTTTGGTCACACGATGATCTGCATTTTAATGCAAATGCACACACATATAGTTTATGTAAAGTTTATGCATACTGTTAGATACTGACACTCTGTCTGTCTTCTGACTGTTCTTCTTCTCAGTAATCTGTATGGGAAGCGGCCTGCAGATTACGCAGTGAGTCTGGAGATGCTCCAGATTTTCCAGGACGCCTCAGAAGGAACCCAATATGCTAATACAACTCTCAGCCCCTCAGCCAGTCTCTCTGTGGTACGTGTACATCAAGATGTGAACAATTTTTTTTTTCTTTTTCCCTTGAAAGTTTTAACCCTACAGTGCTCATATCCTTGCATTTTAGGCCTAGGTATTTCTAAGCCCTGTTCTCATGTCCTCTCCTAGGTGAGCGACTGTGCAAGGAGGGAGGAGATGGTGGTGCTTCTTGCCAGCAAGCTGTCACGGCCAGAACAGCTTCAACTGGCCAAACTGGGAGAACTACTGGGAGGGAGGATGGCTGACACATTTTCTGGCTCAGGTAATGCTTGTGTGTGCAGAGGCACCTCCACAGGGGGCTTAAACTTCCTCGGTGTTACAGGCAAAGCTGCTCAGATTACTGGTCGCATATGATTGCTTTTTAATGTTGTTTGTGACACATGGGCTCTCAGCAAACTAACAGCACCTACCGGCCAACTGCTGGGACACTGGGACCATTGCTAGCAAGTTTGCACACTGCCAAACACTCTGATTGGTAATTAATCATCACTTGGATGCCTCTTAAGCTGAGAAGATCTGCAATCATGAGGTAGTCTCTGCCCTGGTCATGGTTGTTGCCATGAAGATCATATACACCACGATAGAAATAGGTTTTTTATGAATTATCCTCGGTAATGTAAAAGGCGACAGAAGGTGCTCGAGCATAATTACTCATGAAGGTTCAACAGTAACTAACAAGTGCTTTTAGAGCTGTATACATCATTGTGATACAGCAGCTCCAGCACTGTTGCATAGTAATGGCGGAGAGAAAACCAGGGAGCAAAAGTAATTGAAATCATTCCTCATAAAACGTTTGAATGTACTGTCAGGGTGATGAAAAACACAAGTGTTTCTCACAATGCTTTCTCCTTTGGCTGGAGGGGTGAAAGTTGCTGCTTTCAGAGGTTTTATTTTCTTAACATGTTTTTCGGAAGTCTTCAAATTCACAATGGAGGACGGTTTTATCCTGGAGATTTAATTACGCTCATTTTGTACTTGTCAACCGTGCTTACTTGTTGAATGAAGGGCCAATAAGCCTGTATTTAAATTTTAATTAACCCATAATTACGTGTCCTTGTCTAAAGCATTTAATGAAATTAGCTTCTGCCTGGCCTTTTGTTGCGTTGTCATGAACTTCTTTGACGGGTTTGCAGTTCACTCAGGCAAAGTAAGGAACATGAACAAACTATTCAATGAGTGGGAAATACACTGTATTCAAGGCTTGAACCATAGATATAAGTGTTCAGTTTCAGTAGAGTTCAGGCCGGGAAATCAATATCATCCATCAATATCTTTCTGATTGTAAATGTGTTTTCCTCTTATTAAACAAAAAAGGATTTCAAAGGATTCCAAAAAACAGCATCCTCACCTAGTCTCTGTGTTTAGTTGTAAATTATCAAATGCTATTACACGGCTGTGTTAAATACTTGATTCATCCCAAGGTCTGTTATTTCTCGATAACAGACTGTTCCTATGGAGAACAGACCGTTGCTAGGGATTCGGATATAATAACACAATCCGGAGGACTAACTGTAATCAAATCAATCCGCTGAAAGAAGTCCGGTAAATTTGACGTTGGTCCATTTACAGAGGGAAAAAAATAAAAGAGACGAAAACAGTGAAGAGAAAGGAATAAAGGTTATAAGATACAAGACACAAAAACTGTAGGCTAAGGCAGAGAGATCTGCAAAACAGAAGACAGCACATGAAGTAAATGTGAAACAGAACACAGTATGGGATACGGTAGTGTTTAAAGACAGTGAATGGTAAAATAAAATGTCAACAGACTGACAGTGACTCAGGTGCTGTGCTCATTTAAATTTGAGTAACGGCAGCTAGCTTAGCTCATTTTAATGTGAGTAACAACAGCTAGCTTAGCTCATTTTAATGTGAGTAATGACAGCTAGCTTAGCTCTTTTATATGTGAGTAACGACAGCTAGCTTTGCTCATTTTAATGTGAGTAACAACAGCTAGCTTAGCTCATTTTAATGTGAGTAATGACAGCTAGCTTAGCTCTTTTAAATGTGAGTAACAACAGCTAGCTTAGCTCATTTTAATGTGCGTAACAACAGCTACCTTAGCTCATATTAATGTGAGTAACAACAGCTAGCTTAGCTCATTTTAATGTGAGTAACAACAGCTAGCTTAGCTCATTTTAATGTGAGTAACAACAGCTAGCTTAGCTCATTTTAATGTGAGTAACGACAGCTAGCTTAGCTCTTTTATATGTGAGTAACGACAGCTAGCTTTGCTTATTTTAATGTGAGTAACAACAGCTAGGTTAGCTCATTTAAATGTGAGTAACAACAGCTAGCTTAGCTCATTTTAATGTGAGTAACGGCAGCTAGCTAAGCTCATTTCAATGTGAGAAACAACAGTTAGCTTAGCTCATTTTAATGTGAGTAACACCAGCTAGCTTAGTTAATCTTAATGTGAGTAACAACAGCTAGCTTTGCTCGTTATAAGAAGGCTACAGAGTTAACCGTTGCTATGGAAGAAGCTTTAAATGTGAGTGTAACAGACTATTTTTAAATGGAAATATAATCATTTTTAAATTAATAAAATAATTTCCAAATTAAAATTTTGTGTCAAATTATTGATTTTGTAAGTAGGTAGCCGTGAATTAAGCGGGATAATGTATAGTGACCAGGTTGTTATCTTACTTAGAAGGCTTACACACTGAAAGATAGCAACACTCTTCCTGCTAAACATTAGCGTTTTAGCATGCTGTCATTAGCATCTATCTAAAAGCACTGTTGTGCCTAACTGTAGTGTCATGTCATGTATTCTGACCTTCCATATTTATTTAAGATTGATATGATTAAAAACACACTGCCCAGCCTGAGCTTAATTTGTACTGCCCAAACTCTGCTTCTGTACATCAGCTGGGCCTCAGCATGGCTCTCTTTTGTTGAAAAATTCAGAGCACATCAGAAGATGTATGTGATTCAAACATAAGCCATATACGTCATATATTTTACAGAAGACACCCTTTCATTCTCAGCCTGTTGCTGTCTCCATGCAGGAGAAAATCTGTGGTCTGCCTGCCTCGCCATCAGCCCTTGCTTTAAGTGTTGCCTCTATAAGGTGTCCTCGGCAGACTGTAACTCCTGGTAGCTGCACCAGGGTTGTCGTCTAACTAAGGTGGTGTTAGAATGTTCCTTTGATGACTCATCCAACCTGAGCTGAGAGAAAAATCTAATGAATACAAATCCTGGTTTGTACAGTATTTGAACTTTGGAATCAAAACTTCAGGTTATAATGCAATAAAATATTGTATGTTGATTTACAGCCATTGAGCTATTTGGCAATCTAAACTTGTACTATAACATACACTCTGTGTAGCTGAACAGTCCACAGCTCACTTTTGAGCCAGCCAGACGCAGCAGGAGGACAGCAGGCTGCAGCTATTTTTGTATCTAGAGCACAACTCATTTGTTCCTTCTCAATTTGGCTTTTTTTGTGTGTTTCTCTGTCTTGTTCCTCCAGTGAGCCATGTTGTGGTGCCACAGGGACACATGCCCACCACCTACTCCACCCTCATGGGTCTTCTTGCTGGCTGCTGGATCGTCAAATTCAGCTGTAAGTACCGAGAGAGACGGCGGCTGGTGTAATTCTCTGGAGATGCTATTTTTGGAGGTCATGTTAAACATGTGTCACTGCAAAAAAAAAAATGAAATGAAAAAATGTCACTGCAGCAGGAAGTTAGCAGGGCTCCAACAGCAAGAGTTCACCGCAGAAGGATTATATTCTGTGCCTCCATATCACTCAAAGCACAAGTGAAGCAAGTAACGTCACCCATTGATAGCTTTAATTAAAGAAGCAGCTGTGGCTGCAAACACGGTGCTCTAAAAAAAAAGAAAATCCATTCACCCCATGTTGTGTAAATCCAAGTATTGTTCAGACAAATATTTTGACTACAGAACAAAACTCAAATATTTACCTCGTTATCTCCTAGATTTGAGGGCTTCTGACAGCAAGATTAGAGTTCACAATGACAATGAATGACAATTAGTTTTGATATTTATTGCGCTCAGCTCCTGTCATTCCTGACAGCAGTTAGTTCTGTGTAGATGGAGTGTATTTGTGAATACAATATTTTTAGAACCTTTTTCACCTTTACTTTTAATCATTTTTCAGACAGTGTGACTCTTTTTAATGTTCTAGCTTTGAGTTATGTATGATAGTTTGTCTATCTTTTGAAAAACTAGCATTATTTCCAGGTCATAATAGTGCAGTCAAAATTATGTTGATTATTCCTTCTAAAAAACACAGAGGTTCGAACTACTCAAATATGTATTTTTGTGCAACATGTCCACAACAGGACATACTAATACAACGAGAGACAGACTTACGTACATAGATATATTTATTTAAACATAAACATGCCTTTAAAAAGATCAGCATAGGCTTCCTACACCTTGCAAAGTAAACAAATAAAACACTTAGGTAGAACGGACATTCAGTGCTGTGACAGGTATATTTATTTAAACATAAACATGTCCTTATTAAAATTAACATACCTATACCTGTTTGTTATGCTGGGGGTGAGAATCTCTCTCTCTCTCCAGCTGGGCTGGGATTTGAATTCGCCGCCATCATTGCCACACGCCACGTCATTGTTGTATTAGCTCATTTTAGCTAGACTAAAGTTTATTATTAACGTATAAATTGACGTTGTGTGCATTCAAACATGCTCCGTAACCAAGAGAGTGGGTGCGCGCGAGGACATATGAGAATACGCAAGAGCTTGTGAGACAGCCACAGTGCTGATGTTAATAAACGAATATCTGTTTTTTATTACAATTAGGTTATATATTCAAATTTAGAATATTCGTCGACAGCTCTAGTTCATATGTGTTCCATACGCGTGCAACACTTTTTAATATGCCACCTTTATTGATAAAGCTAAATTCTCAATCTAATTGATTATCCTTCAGGAAATAGTTGGACATTATGTGAAATGCACTTATTTCCTGCATTGTTAATAATTGTTGGTTAGCTAGCATGCTAAAACTCATATTTGGATTTCGAAGAAACAATATTAATACTTCAAGTAATATTCTAACATGTCTTATTCAAAACATGAATCTCTTAATTTTTGATTACAAATGAGTTATTAAGAAAAACAGGATTAGAAATATGTTTAGAAAGTGTTCTTAACTCAAGATCACAAAATCGGATTTGCTTAAGAAAACTGGCATGTGTGTAAGAAGCAGCTTCATTGGAAGAAACATTACACAGCACAAAATGATGAGGCCATTTTTTTATTTGACTCAGAAGTTGCAAGTGGGCTTATATGGTACGTGGGCTTAATAGGGACGTTTACTGGTGGGTTTAGTCTGGACAAAAACCAGAGTAGAAATTGGAATTTACCATTTTACTTGAACTATGTGGCGGACTTCTTCCTGCTAGCCAACCAAGTCTCTGTGGGTTGTTTGGCAACTATTCAATGTAAGAAATAGTTTAGCGCTTTACCTCAGATGCAAATTGTTCATGTTGCATGTGTTTGTCCAGTAATTCAGAGTTCAACTGTTTTATTAAAACTTTCATAATTAGGTAAGTCAGTACAGCTAACGTAAGACCTTGCTAACGGCTCTGGCTCAGGAGAAAGAGCGGGTTGTCCACTGATTGGAAGACTTGCAGCCTCTGCCCGCAGTGTAAAACTGTGTGAATGGGAGGATTGTGAGATGAAGTGTAAAGCACTTGAGTGGTCAGAGGAATAGAGAAGTATTTCTTTTAGTGCTAATCATTTACCATAAAATGGTAACATTTGCAAAAGTGAATCACTTGTTATCACTTATCATTCCTGTGTTTGTTATCCACAAGGTCACATTTGTTTTCAGTTAACTGAATCATTCAATAGTGCTCTGAAGAGAAAGTATTCTGCTTGCACTTGGGGTTTAGTTTGCTGCAGTAAGGTGACTCTTGGCATCGTATCGGACAAGTGAAAAATCTAAGAGGTAAATATTGGAGTCCTGGAACAACCGTGCAGAACAAATGGATTGTGCTGCACAAGCTGTTTCAGGTAATTTTATGGGTTTTGTGCTCTTCTCTGAATCCCAGAGAACATTTCGCCTGCCATCTCTGTCTCAGGAACACCTGAGATGGATTGGTACTGGCTGATACACAGTTTGTTACTTTGGCACTCAAACTTTATCTGAAACATGAGGACCTTTAGAATTATTGGGTAAATATATTTGTTGGCTGCTGTCTTATTGTCTTACAGAGATCCCAGTCAATTCCTTCCTCCATACCAAACCAGACTGAGACATGAATCTCCGTCTTTACTTCTTGTCCTCTGCAACCTTTCAGTTCAAAGTGTTCTTTGTTTCTGCAGCACATGAAATGTCCTGGCAAACATTAAAAGACAATTTTTGCATCAGGCGAGTTTCAGGTAAATTGTTTGTGTCTTCTTCTGTTTTTCTCAAACACCTGTTTACATGTCTGACAGCCAAATAGAGCGGCTAGGTGACTGGGGAAAAGAATCTTGGAATCAATGTGCCTCAAGGCTTCCATATCACCTGCGATGAAAAGATGGCTAACTCACTTTTCCTGTTTGATTTATACCAAGATGAATACTAAATTTTGCTATTCCCAGCCAGCCTCCCTGGTATCCGTGAACCAAGTCAACAAGCAGATTTTTCAGAGAAAAATCGGCTTCAGGGGAAGTAAAAAGAGACTTGCTGTCAAAGAGTTTTCTGGCACCTTGGTGTGCCCTTGACTGGTGTATCCGTCAGTAGCATCTCGTCACTGTGTGTTTGTGTGTGCCTGTGTGTGAGTTGAGAGTAAAACGTTTGTCTCTGTCTCTGCCAGAAAGCCATTTTAAGTGTGAATGTGTGTGTGTTTGTGTCACTGTATAAGACTTTGTGTGTGTGTGTGTGTGTGTGTGTGTGTGTGTGTGTGTGTGTGTGTGTACCATTTTCAGTCCCTCCCCTTCTCTCTTCTCCACGCAGGCTGAGCACTTGACACAGCTTGTCTCCCTCATGACAATCACAGTGGCATCTTATCTGTCTCCATCCTTGTTTTTGTGTGTGCGCGCACCCGGGCGGCAGGGTTCTCACTGTCACCTGGGTTTGTGTGCCAACGCTGTCAGCCAGGCCAATCCCAGGCTTAACTTTTTATTGGTCTTAGGTTTCATCGCAGCCAATTTTCTTTGGAAAGCAGCTTCAGTGTTATATTTCAAACCCAATCAACTTCATCCTGCCTAACGGGCCTCCATCCCAGCAGACAGTCTGAACTGAGCTTTCAATTAAGATCAAATTAAGATTTGAAATCTTTTGTCCATCTTTCTCCTATCAAAAAAAGTTCAGGCTTTGGGAAATACACCTTTTTTAATTCATAAAACTAAGATCATAAGATGTATATTGATTCTGATTGGAGTCAGGATATGTTTAGCCTAGCTTAGCATAAGACTGAAGACAACTAAAAACTAAAACTCATGACTAAAGCTGACTTAATAACGTGTAGTATGTCATGTAACCTGCACATGAACAAAATGTAAAAATTAGTTATTGGCTTCATCGGAGCTGAGCTGTATTTCTATATTATTCTACAGTTGATTGGTTCCCATTTACAAACCAAATGTTTCTCTTACCGCTTGCATATGGCAACCGTTTGCTAAAACAGGAGATTCTGCACAGAAATGCTGCCAGGAAAGTCAGTTTTTACATTGAGTCATTTTTAAACATAAGAACATTATTGGCTTTGGAGCTGTTGGCAGGCATTATTTATTTTGGACTAAATCACAACCTCCAGGGCTGAGAAATGAAGCCAGCGCAGAAGTGCCAAAAAACTGCAGTTCCCCAAGTGGCCACTAGAGGCTGGCTCCAAAAGACACTCAAGCTCACGTGGCTTCTTTTGTTAAAAAAGATGAATAATTAAAGCTCCTGTGATGAGTTTTTCATTGGTTATGAAACAGACTGAAATTAATTCTGATGACTCTATATGACCTACAAAAGCAAACCAGACCATCAGCGACTAGATTGATTATTTCTATATAGTTATTTGTAATGCCTGAAACTGCAGGCTTTGTTTACAAAAAAATTGACTTAAAAATCGAGGCAAAAGCTCACCCAATACAAGCGTCAGGCACCCAATGTCTTGGCAATTAATGACAATCACATACAGGAACAACAACGTTCTTGCACAGCAGGGTGAGTCAATATATTGTTTTATTTTAAGCTAATATTTAGTTATGACTCCCTATAACTTTCTTTATCTAATGTGTTTTAGCCCATTGCTAGCAAAACTAAATTATCCCACTTTTTCATTTTGTTTAAAGTGCGTCAGGATATTGCTCGCATCGTGGGCTTGATCCATACACTGGATCTGGATTAACTTCTAATTAGTAGTTAACCGTCTTTGTTTGCTAACATGCTAACCTAGCCAAGTTAGTAAGCGTCTATTTTGTTGATCTTCGACACCCCCTTCGAAACTTTGAGAAACCTGCTGTCAGACTTGCGCATTCAATATGCACACCGTTATGTTACAGGCGCCTAGTTACGGTTGCTAACATAGGATTGGACAGTGGCCATTAAAGGGCGGGGCTTAGCGAAGGGTCAATTAAAGTTAAGCTAGGCTAACAAAGTCCTGACTGCAACTCTGCACTTAATGCACAGACTTACAAGAATGAAATGAACTCTTGCTTTGTCATATTATTATTTTATTTTTTTATTTTTATTTCCCAAGTAGTAATGGCTAATTTACTAGCATTGCTTGTTGTTACCAGAACATATGAACTAATGTGCTTCCTTTAGATACACTTTTGGAGTCCTCTTCTTTTCAGCTACTAGTTAAAACCTTCACTTAGACACCTGCCCTGTCTCCACTGCCAGAAGCATTGCTCCTGATGATTGAATCTTGGACTCAACTGTGGACTGTGTTTTGCTGCTGTGCCACCTGTGTGTACCTGAATACATTATTTGTCCTATAAAGAATGCCCTGTTTTACCCTCTTTCCATCCTTCTCTACAAATCTCACATCAGTCTCCAGTGGTTGTCTTATAATGAGATCACAGTTCCAGTTGGTCTCATAGTTAATCAAGGAAGTGGATTCATCTGGCTGTTCACTCATTCACTGACTCAGGAAGGAAAGCGTTTGAGATGTTTTCTGCATTCAGTCTTTGTGAGCGTAATTAGCAAATATGCTAATTGCTCCTCGGCAGTAAGTGCCATCGTCCGGAGCGATTAACCCCAGCATCTCCCCTCGTCTCTGCCTCTGGCTCTGGCAGGGTCCTCGTCAATGAAGGCTGTAATTAAGGGGGATGAAGAAATGTAATTACTACTCTGCCCAATGTTCTGGAGACCGTGTGTGTGTATGCATTTCTGTCTCATGACAGGGCTCCGTGTTGTGACAAGATGCACACGCACACATTTAGCCTAATCTGCTCATGACGGCATATCTTTTAGCTGGGAGCAACAGTGAGGAACGCTGAGCTGCCACTTAAGGTGAAGAGAATCACAGCCATGTGTGGGCGTGCGGCAAGATCTAGATACTTTGTAGATGTGTGTTCAGTCTGTGGGACTGAAGTTTTGTAAGAAGTCTAAATGTACACAATGAAAATAGTTATTTAGGCCAAGCTGTACACTTGGGTGTATTTGACATCCTTTAAACTTTTCAGTTTGGGTTTTTTTTAAACACACCCCTAACATACTCTATATTAGAACACTTACCGAGAACAGCAGCTCTGTGATCTATGTTTTGTTCAAAAGCAGTTTTTATCTGTGACAGTGAGGGGTCATTAAAATGTTTCCACCTCCCTATCTGCCTATACTTTTTAAATAAAACTTTTCACTCTTTTAAGATGCTTTTTGTAAGATTTTAGAACAAAAGATGATTTTCTAACTCAAAAAACGCTGGGATGCCGGCTGTCACACAGCTCCAATTTGACTGTGCGAAACCTCAGGAGACGAAAGAAAGAGACGATGCTCGAATTTCTGCTTAAGCCTGAGATACTTAAAACGAGGGTTGCATCATTAACTCCATCACGCTGTGGGCATCGTTCTCTGTCAACAACTGCAGCTTTGCCAATGCTTGAGATTTTCCCGACTCGTAGCGATAAAGCAGACACAAGCTTTGTCATCCCCCGTTCGCAATTGCCTTGTCACCCTCTTTCAAGTCAACATAATTAGCTGTAGCTTTAATTTTTTCTCTCTCTCTCTCTTTGATGCCAGGGGTGGAGGCATGTCTGCAGGCGGGCAAGTGGATCCCCGAAACTGAGCACGAAGCAGGAGAAGGCCCCCAGCGCAGTCGCATCAACAGATGCAGCTTGGTAAATGAGAGGCACACAAACAAACACAAGAAATGGATGAGTATAGATTGTGTACAGCCTCTGTCCTTGGGGAAGAATTTTTCTCCAGATATTACATTTCAGCAGAATGGAGCGCCATTGAAAGGTGCTACCTTGAACATTTTCATGTTTGAAACAAGAGAGACGAAATACGTTGATCTTAATTAAAAACTAAAGAAACAACTGATATAAACATTGAACTATTCCATCCTTCTTTATAGACAGAAACACACACAGGAGGGCAAATGGAAAAGCAACAATTAGGAAAGAGCAGGGTTCTCTATATTTAAGGCGATGTTATGGTGTGTTCCAAACAGCATACATCAGCAAAAACACACCGCCCCTACCCTAAACCCTGGTGTTATCAGGATCATGTTGTGGGGATGTTTGTTTTGCAGCCAGCCCTGTAAGGTTTATAAGGGTAGAGTAGAATATGAATGCAGCAAAATCCTGGAGGAAATTTTGCTGCAGTCTATAAGACAAGTGTGAGTCAGGAGAGGATTTATTTCCAGTAAGACAACAAGCCGAAACAAAGCCAATGCTGCACAACAACAAGGTGAACTTCCTGCTATTGCCAAGTCAGTCATGACCTCAGTCTGAATTGCTGTTAAAATGAATTCCAAGAGAAGGGAAAACTTATTTAAATGTATTGTTTAAATACACTATGTTGCGAGACTTCTGAAAATCCAATTAATACAAGGTTTGTTGGAGTGATGACTCTTTGCAGACACATAAAGGCATGTTCTTGAGTAGATTTAAGATGTCCCTGTTGTCCCTGCAAGTATCATAAATCATATTACTAGAAGCAGGAAGTAGAATCAGACCAAAGTGTAGTTGAAGAACGCTCTTACTAGAGACTCTGGAGAGAGCCAGTTTACCCCCTGAAACAGTTGAGTTCATTGATGCTGTGAATAGAACAGTCTCCAGTGGCCTAATTCAATGCTGCTTTAAACAGCGATGCTAAGTGGCTCAGAGTTTGTCTCCTGGCTCCGTCACAAAGAAGTAAATACAAAGCATCTACACAGACACTCGTTAGTATAAGAGCGGAGATTTAGCGGCAAAGAAATCATCAGTGTTTAACTTCATCATAAACAAAAGAGGAGACTTTAATCCTTCTGCTACTGTTCGCACAAGGACTGGGCTTTTTTTCTGGCGCCGGAGTGTCTGATGTAATTTATTGGAAGAGGATAATAGATAACAGCCCTGATGCACAAGGAATTAATAGAAGTTTTCACTAATGTTTGAATCTGTTCTTTCTAATCATTTATCTATCGCAGCTCCCTCCGCTCTTCGACGGCTGTTTTTTCTTCCTCCTCGGCTCCTTTAAGGCGCCTCCCAAAGACGAGCTCACCAAGCTGCTCCGGGAAGGCGGAGGTCAGCTCCTGAGCCGGCAGCCCAAGCCCGACAGCGATGTGACACAAACCCTAAGTGCTGCCGCCTACCACGCAGAGCCTGGCTCTGATCAGGCCCTCTGCACACAGTACATCATCTTTGACCCCAAGGGGCCGCACAAGCCGGCAGTAGTGAGGCGAGGTAAGGTGTGGTCAGCTCCCTCCACCTGGGTCATTGAATGCATCACAGCCTTCCGCCTCCTCCCGGTGCTGGATCCTCAAACTGTGGTCTAAATAACTTTTTTTATAATCAATAATCACTTTGCAATAAGACATCAGTCGTACTTGTGCATAGTCATCATGTGTTTCACACAATGGGCAATGATGACGATGACAAAGATCATACTAACAATAATGAAACAATAATGTGGCTCTTACGGTCTAAAATAAAAGTGTTGATCTGCACAATTTGTTGTTCGTTTTGTGGTAGTGTTCATATTCTTGGGGTTCTGTTCTGCTACACAAATTGATATTTTTGGGGGTGGGGGGGGGGGTTCAAGTTTAGAGCTGTTTTATATCTTTTATGCCTCAACTATTATTTCACTGAAACAGATCGAGTTTTGAAAATCATTCTTACGACGGATCGTTCCCCTATTGAGCCACCTCTATGAAAGCGCATGGAAGCCTTCAAGGAGAGATTTTAACATATTTAAAGTGGTCCCATACCACCTTTAAATTACTGTAAAATTTGGTGTAGAAGCACTTTTATGAAAATTTTTTTAATCTAAAAAGTGGGCCACGTCCTTTATACCGATGTGACCAATATACTAGTATGAAATACAGAGAGAGGTATTTTATTGTGTTACGGTATTTTGCCCCAAAGATGGGGTCACGGACATGCACCGCCATGATCGCCAGTGCAGCCGCCACCCTCGCAACAATCAACGTTACATACGAGCTCAACTACTGCACCGGTAGCTAGCAAGATTGCAAACTCGACCTGGCGAAAAACAGATGGTAGGTTTCAATTTGTGTGGGTTTTTTGGCTTTTTTCCCAAAACAGTGTGGTGGTATTCTGGTGCAACTCATATTGTGGATTTCACGGTACTTCTCTCAAAGGCTTAGCCCAGCCATCTCTTAAAGAAACACTGACAGCGGCTGCTTATTTCCTTCATCTGGTTTTTCAGTCATTACACTAAGTTCTTAGCCAAAGGGGAACATTGGAAAGTTGGCCTACTGGTAAATTGCTCCCTCTTCACTACAACACTCCCATACAGGCCCTTCACCAGCCCATCTCTTGATTGACGCCTTAATATACTTTCATCTGATCCAATTCAGCAACTTATGTGCTGCAATATCTAATAAGTGGTTTTAGAGTGAAATAGCGTCCTTTAATCTGCTTGGTTTTACCAGGAAGAGATAATTATCTAATTGAAAATCCCTGTTTGATACAAACGAAGCGGAGTGGGACCTGGAAAAAGATCGATGGACATTCAATAAAAGTGTAGAAAAGGAAAACAAAGCAATTAATTGTTCCATCACAGCCCTGGCACTTGCTTTGTCCGCCATTTGTTTCCAAAAGGGGGATGTGTGTACATTCCCCATCACCAACGCTGGCCTGAAGGTATGTGTCCTTTGAGAGGTCTCCTACTGGCCATCTCCCAAGATGCCTTTTTCATTGGGATTAGTCAGGGATGCACCTAATTGCTATTGATTGCAATGTGCTGCATAAAATTGCTTCCCTTTTCTTGTCCACGGCGAGAGGTGGGAGAAGGCAATTAGTAGTGCGGACGAGATAGAAGCCCAGACCGACTTGTAATGAAATAGAATGCAGGACTGAACCTGTGAGTAATGTCCTTGAACTCACCGAGCATTACAAAACCATTAAGCACTGCAATCTTCTTATTTTCTCTCTAACGCAGCCTGGAGCCAGGGAAAATACTGTACTTGTATTTAATCTGTAATGTTCTTCTAATATAAAGGTGAACCAGACCTGTGGACCTGGGTCAGCTGTAAAGTGACAGAATGTGAATTGTTGGTTTTGTGTGGGTGTAGACACAGAAAGTATGTCTTAATTCAAGGAAGATTCTGCTGCAGCAGCAGTATTGAATTCAGGAATGCTTTTTGCACTTAGGAATGCCACATTTTTCAGTCGCTGTTAATGGGTGTCTGAAGTGGTTAGGAACATTAGTGTACCTGCAGATGAACATAAAAACGAAATCCACACTCATGTTGCCGAATAACACTTCTTTCCAAATCTATTTAACAAAATAGTTTTTGTCTGGATAAATGATACACATTTTCTTATTATTTATATTTTGTCGTTTTTTTTACTCCACCTCAGATTTCAGAATACACATTATACGTTTGAAGATATTTACATATGAACAACATGGGGGAACACCAAGGGTTGTTTAGCCTTTTAAAATTTCAACCCTTTATTTCTTGTACAGCTTAGGGTGAACCTGCATGAGCATGTAGTCATATACAATCAAAGATGCTCTTAATTTGAAACTCAGATTTGTCATAGAAATGATGAGTCCCTCATGAACAGACCCCTTGGTGCCCCAAACATGAATACAATTGATTGTATAATAACAGTGTTTCTCTCTTCGTATCCCAGATACTGTGTTGGTTTTCAGGCACACTTCATATAACAGTTTTGTTGCTGAAAAAAACATAAGGGACAAAAACAAACAATCTTTCATAGTTCCAGCTACAGTAAGTCGGTGTCTCATGGAGTGAGCAAATGGTTTACCTTAACAAAATGCCCATGTACAAGCTGTGGATGGAATGAAAGATGGGGTCATCTGAATAGACATTCACAAACAGACAAAGATTCTTGGCAGAAAATTAACAAAGGCGGACTCTGTCGCTGATCTGACCATGAAACTGCACTCACGTATTTGAAAAGAGAAATGTAAATCCTGCTGTGAAAACAAAGAAACTCTCTGAGATATATAGTGGATCTGTGCCAACAGCCAACACGCTTTTGTTGTGTTTTTAAATGCGCCCTATTCTCTCACACAACACGCAAGACTCTAATGTATGTTAATCCCTGTGGATGAAACTCATCCTGTTTAGTTTTCAGGAGATATAACAGTAATTTTCATCTCAACTCTTAGGAGTCAACCTACTTTAGTGCAGAGCAACATATGCACTGGTACAATTCTCCTGCATGCCTGCATCTCATTTGCTGGGGTGAGAAAAATATTCCATGGTTTTCTTTACCTGCTCTGAATATATGCTTTGCTTATTTGATTTCATATCTCTTTTTAGCTCCCACTAGCACCCTCGATAACAACGCAGTCTTACCTGTGGAAGGACAGTGAAGCATGGTCTTGGTTTTGGATGGTTTGACTTTGTTAAAAAACAGTTCACTCACACCCCTAACTTCACACCTACTTGATGAAAGCAGCTTGTAGCTTGCAAATTAAGAAGATAAGCAGAACCCCTGTTCAGTTTACGTAATAAATAAAAAATTAATACAAATGTCCGCCGTGTTTGATGCTTTTCCATTTATTACTATAAAAAAAAAAACAACGTTTCAATGCAGCTTTCCAATTTTAGCTGTGGTTGTACTCCTTCCATCCATCCATTATCTAGACCGCTTATCATGTTCAGGGTTGCGGGGGGCTGGAGCCTATCCCAGCTGTCATTGGGCGAAGGGCGGGGTACAAGTCAGTCAATCACAGGGCTGACACATAGAGACAGACAACCTTTCGCACTCACACCCACACCTATGGGCAATTAAGAGTCACCAATTAACCTTACAAGCATGTCTTTGGACAGTGGGAGGAAGCCGGAGACCCCGGAGGGAACCCACGCATGCACGAGGAGAACATGCAAACTCCGCACAGAAAGGCCCACCTTGCCCAAACCAGTGACCTTCTAGCTGTGAAGCAACAGCATTAACCACTGCACCACCGTGCAGCCCGGTTGTACTCCTTATTCACCGTATATCACCAATACAATCCGACCAATCATTATCATTTCAAAGACAATGGACAGTTAAAAATCTGGAGGAAAATTCAAACATAAAAAAAGATAAAACTTAATTTTTGACTACCCATTAGCTACCGACAGCTTAGTCACAACAGTTAACGTTAGCAATCAAAGAATTCTTACTAAGATTACTGTTAGCTAGCTAAAATTGTTGTTTGCTAGCAAACTTTACAGTTAGCTAGGCATTTACGACTTTCCTTTTGTGTCCAGTGACGCTATAAAACAGTATTGTTAGCCAGGAAGTGGTTGAATGCTAATGTTAGCTGTTGTTAAATTGTAGCTAACATTATTGTTTGCTAGCTAACTTTACAGGTAGCTAGGCATTCATGATTTTTCTTTTGTGTCCGGTAACGCTATAAAACAGTATTGTTAACCAGGAAGTGGCTGAATGCTAACATTAGCTGTTGTTAAATGGTAGCTAACATTATTGTTTACAGTTAGCTTGGCATTTATGACTTTCTTTTTGTGTCCTGTAACAATATAAAACAGTATTGCTAGCCAGGAAGTGGCTGAATGCTAATGTAAGCTGTTGTTAAATGGTAGCTAACATTATTGTTAGCTACACAGTTAGCTAGGCATTTACGACTTCACTTTTGTGTCCTGTAATGCTATAAAACAGTATTGTTAGCCAGGTAGTGGCTGAATGCTAATGTTAGCTGTTGGTAGATGGTAGCTAATGGTCTAGCAAATCATTTGTTTAAGAGTAAATATGGCCCAATGTCCTTTTATTTTTCACTGTCCATTGCCTTTTACATGCTGATCAATCAGGAAGTGGTGAAATGCTGTTGAATATTCAGATGCACATGGTTTATACGGTTTGAAATCCTGGAGCAGTTCAACATTATAACAGCATTTGAGCTTCCCACCCTGAGTGTGACAGAGGAAAATGAACGCCTTGTGAGTTTGGTGAATTGACCCTACTGGAATGTCTGAGGGTAAAACGATAAGTAGTTTTGGTTTAAACTATTACACCGAGGACTGCAAACAAAGTAGCACTTAAAGCATTCTGGACTTTTTGTACCTTTTAATGCCAAAGGGCAGAAGCAATAAGGCATCGTTGGTGGCAGCAATGCCTCTAATCCCGGTCAACTGGCACACTCACCCCCGTTTCTCTCTGTTGCTACCCAGGAAAGTGACTCCAAAATATTTTCAGAAACATGTATAGGATGAATGATTATTTGGCATTTAAAGTAATTAAGATAAATGAAGCTCCTTTTATTAATCCTCAAATGTCTCGAGTGCTTAGGCTGTGATTGATAAACCATAGATGTCACTTTTGTTTTATGAGTCTGCAGACCTCAAGCCAGATAGATGAGGCCTGTCATTTCCTATTGAAAGACACTAAATCACTGTAGCTTAATGATGAAAATGACCCGCGCTCCATTGTTGCACCTCAAATTGAACTCCACCCACGCTCTTTCAATTCCGCGATTGCCTCTATTACCCATGCGCCGCAGCAGTAAAACCATGCAGCACATTTTGCACACTTTGAGATTCTTTCCAAATTTAGTGATTTTTAAGGTAATACACCTCTGGAGTCATCGCTCTTTATCCCATGTTCATTTCTGTCTCATTACAGAGTGCTGGTAGCAGCTATTAAGCAGACCATCCATCACCGCCCAGGAATAGGGTCTCAAAGGTTAACAAGAACGGATTTTCTGGAAATGGAAAAAATTCTCGTGATGAATGGCACGAGCTTACTGGAATTCACCTTTGAATTAATGACTAGTATTTATCATGTAAAAAAATATCCTGATTTGGGCCCTGGTTGGGTGCTTTTTCTTGCAGGCTGGACCACTTGAGGACCAATCTTGTCTTGGAAAATATCAAGGCAATAAATTAGCTTGTCTCTATGTTATAGCCCTAACCACAGCCACATCACATTGGAGGAGCTGTTCTAACATTATCAGGTAGGGGAGGAACTGAAAATCTATTACATAATCTATAGCAGTGGGATAATGTTAACAGCCTTGTGTTTTAAGTGCTTCACTAGGTGCAGCTCCACACACTATGGCGGCGAAACTGTGGATGAATGGAATGCTTGTGTATGCTACAATGGACAATGTGCCTGTGAATGCTGCTTAGGCAGATGCAGATTCCCTCCTTTTGTCTGCTGGTTCTTGTTGAGTGTGCCCAGCATGCAGGCTGCGGCAGCGCCAAGCACCCAGCTGGATGATTTATCACAGAATACTCCTTGATTAAGGGAAATTAAAGCAGGCTGCTCTTGGCTCACTAATTGCCTTGATAACAAGTTCAAGCAGTTAGTTAGTGGGAATATTTTGGAGGATACGGACCTCTGAGAGGAAACAATAACGACAATTAAGCCGGAAAGAGGCTGCCCAAAGTTGTTTGCTGCAGTATTGCAGAATTTAACATTTTCCCGTCTCATAGTTGCCGTCTACTGACTTCCTTTTCCTTCAGCTGACTCTACAATACAAACGCTCCCTGCCTGTGCTGCTATAATACAGAGACTCAAAACAATGGTATGTTGATCAATGAAATCAGCTTTTGGGCTTTTACAGCAGTTTATAAAATTGACAGTAGCATCATCTAAGTGTTAGAGGTGAGTTCCTGCCATAGCGATAAAAAGTCTTATGAAGACACAAACATTTATGTGTGATGTGCATCTTGTAAACAAGCTCTTAAAGTGAAAGTCGTGAAACTCGAGCACACTTTTTGCAGTGCCGTGTTGATCCTCGTATGGGGAGAAAAAAAGCGCCGTTAAGTGTGCTTACGGTTTGTTTTTCCTGCTGTTGGAATTTTACAACACCTGCGTGATTGTGACAGACAAGTACGACAAGCAGATGACATACAAACAGAAATCGACATGAGCAATTCGACATTGCCAATGGTTAGGAAAGAGTTCAAAGAGCTTAGAAACTTTTTGTGTGAGAGCAGCAAGTCAAGCAAGTCAATTTCTGAAAATATATAGGACGGTTAAAACTGGAGGGTGGAAACAGCCACGAGACAAGTTCCGTCTTCTTCTCAGTGGCTAGTTTTGTGTTTGTGTGAAGCTTGTGAGAGCATCTCCTCGATACTATGCTGTCTCAGGTTGCTTAGGAATTGTGCTCCTGCCCTGTCAATCATACAAAATGGTGCAGTAGGCAGGGCCTTGCCTGAGCTTTCCCACCATTCCCGGTGGAGTCTCTCTATGACAACGTCTGGCCGTTGAGGCACTCCCGCCGCAAGCACTGCGCCGGCTTCCACCAGTCTCCGTTGTGGCAGCGGCAGATGGTGCAGTCGTCCACCTTTACTTCAATTCCGGCTGGGATGATCGTTGTTCCAGCAAAGCAATTTGGACCTGCCGCATGGGAAAGAAAGGGAAGGAAGGGAGGGAAAGACAGGAAAGAAGGAGTTAGAACGACAAGAAATGGATGTGGCTCTCCTGAGAGCTTCTCTTTTTGGTGGGGTGGTGGAGTGATGCAGAGAGCTGCAGGGAGTTAGGGGGAGTCAGAGCAGACGTACAGATCTTTTCACGGGCATGCACCGATGGGCTTGTTTTTGCAACACTAAAGCGCTTTTGTTAGTCTCCCCTTCTCCCTCGACATGGAGCGCTTTGCATCCTAATGCGCCGCGAGCAGAGAAGCCTGCCAGGCGCTGGCTTGGCAGTACAGAGAGGCTGGAGTACAGAGAGAGAAAGCTGCTTTGAGAGGCAGTAGGGAGGATGGTGTTAATCACTTCAGTCTGTATGAAAAGGCCAAAGAACTCCTTAGCAATTCCTTACATGGTTTCTTACACTCACACACACTCCAACACACACTCTGCACTGACTTCCAAAACAGTAAAGATTAATTTTGACATCTGATTTATCCTTAAAACACTGACAGACTTGTTTGTTTGGATCCCTTTTCACAGATAAGATTCGATTAATTCTCAAACATTTTGGATTGTGTACCACTGGAACACCTCATCCCCATGTATTTGATAATCTCAGCAGATCTAGACAGATTAGGCCGGGTACATCTAAGGATCTGTTCTCGAGGAAGCCAAAAACAGTGTTACCTTTGTGGGGAATGCGGCACATTCATTATTGGTAAATACCACAAGAAATTGTTCAATCTAATTTGTTTCTCCTGCCTCGGGGTGATTTTAGGCGGTGTATCTTATCCTCTATTTCTTCAGACAGAAGAGCCAGAAGAATTCGCTCCACTTTTAATCATTTAAAGGAAGCAATCAGGAGCTCAATTGGTGTGACGGTGACTTTGGATAGCGCTCGGTATTCAGCTCTGTAAAATCTGCTCCATTCAAGAGTCCTCTACGAGTAGTCATAAAAAACTCATATGTCTCATAACTCTTGAAGACACAGTAGCTTTCATGGATAATATTCATGGACATTTAAGTGTCCTGGGGAGTTTGATTTAGTACAGGCTAACTCAATGATAGCATCGCTAACGTCAAACTATATGGTTAGTGGACCTGAAGAGTCTGTAAAAAGGGGTACATTCAGGGACACGAGCCAGCTACATGCAAATCTGCACAATAAATCAACTCAGGCACGTATAGGCCTTTCCCATTGAGAACATTTCTTTCATGCCACAGTAGGAAAAGCAGAGGTGTAATTAATAATGAATGATGGCTGAGTTCCATTTAGCTGCTTCAATTTCAGGGTCCTGATATTGTGCGTGCCGGCTCACTGTCACACTGTCATGGCTTACTGGGATCAGAGCCATTGTTAATGTTGTTAGTAACACCTGTGCCTCTCCTGCTGTGGTAAGTAAATATATCTGCTGTAAAAAAAAACTCCTATCTGAGCTTCCTGTTTGGAGGCTTATACAATTATTAGCAGCTCTGCTTCTCAGTCTTTGTTTTTCCACTTTACCCAAGTTGACTCTATAAATTTGCATGAAGAACAGCTTTTTCAAAAAACACCAGCCAGACACAATCTCTGCAGCCCCATTAGCTCCGACTCCTGAACAGAGATTTGTGGATAACAAGTGCAGGAAAGACCTCTTTTCACAGCATGACATTCTGACATGGAAAAGCAGGAAAAGCACAGGTGTAAATAACAGAATGAAGGATTGTTAAATTACATTCAGGGCCTTGTCATTGAGATCACTCGCTTAGCTTCACTCTAACGTGGCGTACAGGGACACTAGAAAAGAAAGAGCCACTGTTCTTTTCTGTGATAAGCTAAAATAACCGCTGTGAAAAAGGTGTATTCGTTTTTTTATATAATCTTTAAGCAAAAAATATCACTTGTTTAAAGCATAGACTATATTGTGTTTTTTGGAGCCAGAATAACCATTTGGCATGAGGGTGGTAGCAACCTCTCAATGACTCGATCCACAGCCCTGCTTTGTAAACACTAAATGGGGCCATGATCAGAAAAGACTTAAAACTAGCAATTAAGAACATAAACTCATTAGGGAAATGTTTACTGAGGTAATAAATCAACTGAAAAGTGGGTTAACTTTCTCATCTGGCTCAATACATTTGGACTTCTTTTTGCGACCAGCGGAGTCGCCCCTTTCTGGCCATTAGAAAGACTGCAGGTTTAAGGCCCTTTTGCATTGGTTTCACTTTTGAAACCACAAGGCTAAATCAAGTCACAGAATTGAAAAGAGATTAGTTGGCATGCTGACAATATTCAGTATTTCAATATTCAACCAAGACCACAACTTTTGTCTTACTTTAACCTTATTTGCTAGCCTTAAAGGAGAAGTTCGGTATTTTTAAACCTGGGCCCTATTTTTTTTTTTTTTACACATTTTTACACATTTCAAAATGAGTCATAGAAACAAAAACTTTTGAAATCGGTCCAGTAGATGGCCTCCGCCCCCGCCGCGATACCGACGCAATGGCTGCAACATAATCCCCTGGGGCAATTGCGCCCGATCAAAGAACGTCCACTAAAAGTGCTTGCACTGATAGGCTCAGATTGTTACCCCAGGTGTCCGACAACATTACGGAAATGATACTTACATAGATTGTCCTTTTTTTAAAGAGTAAGATCCTTTTTGTGTAACCAGGAACAGAAGTCTCGCTCAAGGAGAAGTCTCACTCTGAAATCTCGCGGGTGGTGAGGTGTTACCTGAACAGGACGTCTGAAATGTGAGAGTAATCTGTCAGTGGCAAAAACAAGCACTTTAAGTGGATGTACTTTAATCGGGCGCAATTGCCCCAAGGGATTATGTTGCAGCCATTGCGGCCTTATCGCGCTGGAGGCCATCTACTGGACATTTCAACACCCAAATTTGTAAAATAAAAAATTGGGCCCAAGTTTAAAATTCCGCACTTCCTTTAAGATGGGCAAACAGGGTTAGCTAGTAACAATATGTTTATCTTGAGATGAATATGACATTTTGCTCAATTTTCTGGAGTAATTCTGAGTGAAAATAAGGTGCCTTAAATGTCCATGTGACACTGACAACTGAGCCGTTGCCTCCCTAGAATCCCCATCTTTTGCCCCAGCAAAGATGAGCCCCATGCTCTATATGGACCCGATAAAAACCCTTTGATCTCAGCTTAGAGGAGACATTGAGAGCGCCTGCCAAGTCTTAACTCTCATTGATCTGCCTCCGGACCGCTGGCACAGGTTACAGGACAAACTCAGCAGAGGTTGATGAGGGAAGAGAGTGACTGGTGACGCTGCCAAGTGTGATTGTTTATAGCCAGATAGATTTGAAGGCACAAGGACACAGTTTGAGCTACCTGTCTCCTTTCCAAGGACACGCTGTCACCTGTCGAGCCTGTGATCGATTCACGGCCAATAAAATGTAGTGAAGTCAGAAAATGTTTGTCCTGTGTCAGGACTGTCTCAGCACATCATACTTTCCCTGAACACAGCTTAAGGGCATTATTAGGTTTCATTACTGTCTATTTGGCTCGAATAATATTGTTTTTCGCCTAGAGGTAAGATGTGCTTCCATACAAACTCACCTGCCAAAAACCTCTAATTCACAAAAATCCGCAGTTGTCCTCCACAGAATCTGTCACTCTGAATATGTTAGCTAACCGTAGACAGCTTTATGGCACTGCTACTCTATGATATGTCTGTTAAAAAACCCACAATGACAGCCTTCAAACAGATAAGACCCGGCAGATCTATACATGCTTTAATCCTATCATACTGAAAAAAATCTTCAGACTGCTTCTCATTATCTTTTTTTCAGGACAGTTATATAATTACATATATCCCCTGATGAATGTACAGTATATAATTCATGATAAAGATTAGAGCTGAATCACCAGGACTTAATGAATGTGTAGCTCAGAGATAAGCATGTCGACCGGCTGAATACTCCATTGTGCTTCCTTCTCTCCGTTGCTGTTTTCACAGTGTAACACCAAGAAGCAGACGAGGTAAAAAGCCCCACCTCACAATGAAACGCTGTGACCAAAGGTTTTGTTATTTGTAGGTCAACAGATGTCCGAGGCTACAACCAGAATACATTCATTTGAAACATTTCATTAAAAGCTGAAATGAGGTTATAGTATCGGCCTCAAACTTAAATTCAAACAACCCAAAAGCTTTTCTCTAACTATCTCACAGTGAGTGGGTTTAGACAGAACTTTCAACTGTACTGGAGCAGTGTAGCAGCAGTGTGGAGATTCAACCTTCCTACGCTGTAGAGTTTGTCTGCAGATGAAACAGCCCCTTCAACCATGACACTGTCTCTAATGTGAGTAACCCAGCACACACACAGTTATACAAACAGAGTTTGCTTCTTTGTCTCTGTAAGAAAAAGCAGTCCCATAAGATTTAGAAAAGTTAGCATGGGCTCAAAAACACACGATGTGTTTTTTACACGTGTTCCTCCACCATAAGCAGGCAGTCTGACAAATTAAGCTAGAAATATTAATCAATCCAATCCTCAGCTGTACATATAAGCACATATTAGCATGCTAACTTGCTAGGCAAATAAGGTGAAGGTGGTACATTTTGGCAGTGTCATTGCACTCGTGTTAGCATGCTAACGTTTGCATTTAGGTCAAAGCACCATTGTTATGTGACAACAGAAGAAAAGGGACAATGTACATTAATCAACATTCAAACAAAATGTAAATGCACCCGAGTTAGCCGAACGGCTAGTTTTCACTGGCAGTCCCTTTTGCAAGGTGTTGTTGGCTTGAACTTTTACTGTTCCTGTCTCATAATCCCTCCCTGGTGAGAAAAGGAGCACAAATACATCACTGACATTTCCAAAGGGTTCTGCGTATTCCACATAATAATTTGAAACACTTGCAGCAGGTAAAATAATAGACAAAATGTCTCACTGTCCCCCACTAATTGCATGTCTAACTGGAGCAAATCATTAGATGTCGCCCTCTCATAGTACCCTGTCCCTTAGCCAAAAATGAAAGCTAAACAGCATTCTTCATTGTCCTCTCAGCCTTCCGCTCCTATAGAGATTTATCTGCCTGCCAGAGCCTGACCACGCACCCTTGGGGAGTCTAGAAACGGCAGGCCTACCCTGAAATGCCAAGGGTGTCACTGTGTCCTGTCAGCCTGGATTAGCGCTCTCCTAGCAGCTTCTGCAGCCTTGTTAGTGTGGGTGTTTGTGTGTTTGTGTGTGATAAAAAAAGAGAGAAAAAAAAGCAAGGGGGATGAAGAAGAAATGAGCGAAAGTGTGAAAGAAAATGTGGGTAGTTGTGTTGAAATGGCCACTTAGCATCCGCCTCAAACTAAACTCCTCTCTTCACATTTATAGGTCAGCCTCTGCTTGAAAGGAAAAGCAAAAAAATATCCAGGATATTTGTTTTGCCTTATTTCAACAGGGACACTAGTAAAATATGTCTCTATTTCTGGCATTGCACCTCATAATGAGTGCAATAACAAGGCGCATAATCATGAGAGTACATCTTGTTTATCAGGTTATCATTGGAGTTCAAGAAAACTTGGCTAGCTGTTATAGCTGTAACGCTGTCTGAAGGTTAATGTTTCAGCCCTGTGAAATAACAAAATAAATGTCTTTGTTTAGGCAATGCAGCATTCTGTTGTGACTGCATTTAATATTTCCCACAGGCATTATTTGGGGCTGATCATTCAAGCCAGGATCACATTGCAGAAGGACAGTTACTGTACTTTAGTCATAAAGCTAAATCTCTCCCTCAGGATTGATGCTGGCAAAGGGAAATCTCCCACCTCGCCTTGTAAATAGCCAATGAACCATTGGAATCCTATAATTCCAATTTTGGGATTGGCTGTGTGTGACAAGGGCGTCAGGGCACTGGGAGATAAAAGGCTCTCCAAGGACCCATTAGTCCCTCCTACCATGCCTTTAATCAATGGGCTAATGTTTACCCTGCTTAGTGTGTCATTTATAATTAAAACTAGTACTGCTCATTAATGTCCAACAGGCCCAAGGTAATCATTTTAATTCATAAAACATCAATTACATCCTCATCCTCTGAAGGCGCGGCCATCAAATGGCGATACCGCAGATAAACTTTGCCGTCATCGGTTTAATGAAAATTTAATGACTTCTGAGGAGTGTGCGTTGAATTCCAGAGGAGACGGGTGTTTACCGTTTTTACAGATGGGGCAGCACTGCTCCGGCTCGTACACGGGGTTGACACACTCTGGGACGGCGCAGTCGGACACCACACAGTGTACCTCATTATTTGGTTCGCAGCGGCACCATTCACAGGGTGACGGCTGTGGGCAGAGGGGGGAAGAGAAACAGTGAATCTGGGTTAGATGAGTCAGAAGGTTTCACCTTGTGTGTGCCTGACATGATTACTACTGAAACAGCCTGCTCCTATGTGCATTTTTGCTGATATTTCCCGCTTGAATATTCCTATTATATGCATCTCAAACAGTCTTCATAAACAAAGAGACAAGTTAATAAATTATTCACAGAGCCAGCTTTATTAGGCTACTTGCATTTTAACAAACAGCGCCTGTAGTTGACTTTGAATAAAATCACTGGAAATAACCAATAAGGGACTCTATAAAACGTGTTCATGATATTTAGTATTTTGCTGCATTCTGCTGCCTCAGGAAACAGTTCACAGGCTTATCTTACCACCTCTGCAACATGTAAATCAGAGCCATGCAGCTCTCCTTGCCGCTGCCTCTTACTTGTTTCTGTCTTTACAAAGTCTCTTGACCGTAAAATGAACTGTAATGCAATTACATGGAGTGGAAAAATACAAACTGTTTCCAAATCACGAAAGGTCAACTGTTCAGCATATTACATTTTCTTTCTGCTCATCATAGCGAACACTCTTTCGAGCGGCCTGTTTTCGCCGGGTCTGAACTGTCAGTAGCTCAGTACTTCGTGCTAACCTTAGACGGTACAAATGTTTCATATTTCATAACACTTTTACAGTTTGCATCTGACCAAGTATTGATTTTTTAAGGGTTATGCGGGTCAGTTTATGTGGAGAGCAGCCACTGCAGCTGAACAAAACGGTTCAGATGAGTCATAATGGACTGGATGAGTAATCCAATTGAAGGATTTACAGTCCAAAACTTTCCCGAAATGCAGCTGTCAATATGTTGAAGCGAATCAATTTATATTCAACACCAGCTACACCGTGAGCAAACTTTGACTCTTGATTGACATTGAGGTGACTAATAATGTGCTTGACCTTTGGTTATGTAAGAGTGGTATGCATTCTACATTTTTGTACGTTGGCTAACCAATTGGGGCTACAGGTAGTTACTGGTCCCTAACAAAAATCTGATAAATAACTGCTAAAAAAGCCATTTCTTTGGATTTTTGTTTAAATTAAACAAACAAGGCACCGTTTGTTTATTAGCAAAGTTTAGAGCTGCTAGAATGTGGATTTTGTTTTGGCTAGACAGAGCCAGGATAGCTTGTATACCTTGTTTCCAGAATATAAGCTAAGCTAATCAGTTGCTGGTTCCAGCTTCATATTTCCTGTACAGACATAGAGTGGTATGAAACCTCTCATCTAAGAAGGCAAGAAAGCGACTGTGGCTATTTCTGAAAATATTGCTTAGCTAAGCAGAAAGACTGGAAACAGGGAATCTGCTAGCCTGGCTCTTTCCAAAGCTCGCTAATTAACAAGATATGTCTTGTTTGTTAGCTAACAAATGGGGGCTACAGGAAGTTACTGATCCTTTCCCAAAATGACAATTCTCAATAATATAGCATTAAAAAAATTTATTTAGTTTGGACTGAACAAAAAATATTAATTAGCTAGCTTTAGAGCTGCTAGAATGTGGATTTTGTTAACACTAGACAGAGCTTTTTTTTTTAACCTTGTTTCCAGAATTTAAGCTAAGCTAACTAGCATTGGTACCAGCTTCATATTTCCTGCACAGACGGTAGAGTTGTATCAAACTTCCCATCTTAAAAGCTCATCCAATGCTCACTAATTAAGAGGATATAACTGGTTTGTAAGCTAACCAATGGGGGCCATGGGAAGTTAAAAAAAAATTGATAGCCCCCAACAGAGCTGCTAGAATGTGGATTTTGTTTACTCAATTCAGCCAGGGCAGATTTTCCTCCATGTTTCCAAAATGTATGCTAAGCTAACAAGTTCCTTGTTCCAGATTCATATTAACTGTACAGACGGTAAAGTGGTATCAAACTTTTCTAGACTTGAGCGCAACTGTGGCTCAAAATACAGCTTTAAAAAACGAGTCCTTTAAAAGCTGAACGTTGTGCTTCAGATTTTATTTTATTTTGCACAACTATTACAACTGCATTAGCTTCAGAAAATATATTACCTCTTACAACAACAACGGCTCCGCTGTTCATAATCCAGTTTTGTGCAGAGATAAGTGAAAGCGCTGTGGTAAATCTGGATGCTTTAATGTGACTTTTATCAGCCAGCTTTGCCAGGATGCATTAAGAGCCACAAAATGGGAAGTCAGGCTCGTATTTTTATACAAATTTATTGCAGTCTGGTTGCACTACAGCCACAAATAACATTTTAGCAACATTAGGAGATAGAGAGGGGGGGACAGCAGGAAAGAGAGCAGTGCATAACGCATACTCTGATTGTGGTTATACTTAATAAACTTAATCTCTGTGTAGAATGAGCTCTTCAATATCATGTTGAAATAATAGAACTAAGCAAGTAAGACACTATATCTATAGAACTATTATTCTTGTATTTTCATAAAAATCAGAGTCCTTACAAGTGGATGAATGAATCTGTTTCTGTGTGAAAATCTGCAATTGTTTGTATTCTGGTATAAAAGGCTGTGTTCTTTATATCTGCTTCAGAGGATCCACACTCAGAGTGATGTTAATGATGATTGATTTTGTTTGCTCATTCATTGTGTCTGTTGCATATATTAGATCCGCTGCTCCCTGATGTGAGACACATCTCAAGGCCTTTCCTCTTTCTTGTGTCGCTGCACTGACACGATAAAAGCTTCTTTAAACACACATATAGATGGTACCTGAACATCTCTAACGTGACTCTCGCCTCATTGGGAATTCCAGTCAGACATCCCTTGCATATCTTAGTCATCCACAAGTAGTTGACACCAGCCTGCTCACGTAAAAGCATGGCAAAAAATATACACCCTTAGGGCCGAGTTATCCGCCCCTCTGTCAGTTTGAGCGCGTGCACAGAAATGCGCCAATTACATGGCAAGTTGTTGTCTCATACATATGGAAGATGGACTCCATTTTGTCAACCTGACAGGCTTAACCTGTGGGGGATGGAAAGGTGGGATTAAAGGGCTGCATCTGACACATACAATAAGGCTTCATGATGTCATGGTTGAGTTCCAGCTTTATCATTCGGCATGTTTCTCCAGCAGGAATATTTCGCTCTGTCTTGGGATAAGCAATTAAATATATAATACTCGCTTTGCTTTGCTGCCCATGAGGCTTCAGGGTTGGGTGAAGATAAGGTACATTAACCTTGAGCAACATATAAAAGCAATTACACCTTAATTTGACACTTCCAGCAGTGGAAACCCAGAAGTCAGGATTATATGAGGTAATAATAAATATGTCTCATCAGGGAATTTAAGCAACAGTGTCTCCTAATAATGAGCTTCATATTGTGCGGTTATTATCATCTTTAAATGGAGATGCAACCTCATATTTAGTGTCTGCATGCACACTTATTATATGATTTTTTGCATTTCCAATTATTTGTTTTTGCATGTTAATATCATATCCTGCAATTAAACCAGCATCTGAGCTAGATTACTGCAATAGAAACTCATCAATCATACCTCCAACTTAAAGGTCATGCAAATTTTTTTGATTCATATTTCACTCTGTGATGCCTGTGGAGTACCTAAGCTTAATTTACACTTAAAAGAACTCATCATTTTTTTCACACTGGTGCTTTGTGCAGGCCCTCTTACAGCCTCTGCCTGAAACAACTCAGTCAGCTCTGTCTCTTTAAGAAACCCCGCCCCTACAAGACCACTTTCCACTGAGTGGCCAGCTCTCTGAAGCCTGCTGAGGTGGGGCAGACTGAGCTGCTGGGTGGGCGTGTCCTTGAACTGTGCCAGGACCAAGAAGTTCTGCTGTGTCTCTGGCAGATGCCCAAATAGTTCCTCCACTTTGTGACATCACAAAGTGAAGTCTGACTGAAAGTGAGCGTTCACACGTTTTTTAGCAGCGGATTACTCCAACATACTTTAACCTTCAGACTTGAAACTTGTATGGACATCCAACACTGTAACACTGTATGTCTTAAAATGTGAAACAGCATAATACCTCCTCTTTAACCTATTTTGTTATTAGTGCATGAAACATAGACATGTATAGCAGGATGAGAACAATCTGCACATGGTTAGATGTGAAACCTGGTGAGGTTTAAAAGCTGTCATGGCGTTAATAAAACCCGTACTATTCCAAGACAGTAGTCCCAAAGTCTGACCATAAGGAGGATGAGACTTTAATCTTTTTTGCCGACGGCTTCCTGCTTTACAACAACAGACTTTTTTTGACATGCTGAACCGATGTTACTTAATTTCCAAAGAGGAAATGGTGCCAAACCCCCCCGGGGTCTGCGCGACGGTCACATCTCGCCCTATTTATTTCAAACACTTTCTGAGAAAAAGAACGTCTAACAAGAAAGCTTTAAAACTCTAATGCAGAGGATAAATGTATTGTTGCTCTCTTTCTTTATTACAGCTGATAAGATGGAGGAAGTAAAACCAGAATGCAGCAGAGTCATGGCCGCCAGAAACAAAAGTGGGATCATTGTTAAATGCTAAAAGCTGAGTTTGTGCAGAAAGAAGTGGTTATATCTGGAGGAGTGAGACAGAACGCATGCAACACAGACGACCAGAGACCTGAATGTGCTTGAAATAATACATATAAAAAGATATGAAGAGCACAGATTCTTATTTAACATGTACATTTCATACATCCTGAATGATGAATGCCAGTATAAGACTTAAAGGTTGCTCTATGGAAATTAGAGGTTGACTGATATATTGCCTGGCAGACATTATTGGGCCAATATAGGCCTTTCACAGATAAGATATATCGGTATATGCGGATATTAGATATGTGCTGATTTTATTTTGGAAAAAAATTTGCAGAAATACAATTCTTCAGATGATTTAGAAAAGGTTTTATTAAGTAGTTTGTCCAACCGTGTGGGCTACGACTTCTTAGTGTACGATACTCTCAGCACTGTCTGCTGCACATGTAGCAGGGCACCACAGGGCTGACTTAAAGGTGGTTTACACTAGAACTGATTAACAATGTATAATAATGTTAAAAATTCACATTGAGAGTCATATCTTTACAAAAAGGTCTATTTTTTTTTATCCCAGCTCCAACATTTATGATATTTCAATACATGTTTTCCCATCAGAATCGGTATCTGTATCGGCCTCATAAGTCCTATATCGGTCTGGCTTTAATGTAAACACGTACTTTACTGTCACTTTTTTAATCGAAATACAATACATCGTTTGAACCTGGTGAAATATTAATTTTAAACTAATGAGCCAAGCCGTTGTTAACCTTTCCTGCTTCAGTGTCCCGACCGTACTAAGAAAGTACAGGGGAGACTCATTGCTGTTCTGCTCCAGGGCCGAAGCTGTAGCTAGCTTCGGGGCTACTCTAATACGCCAGCAGACATGGGAGCGCGGCTTGAGTCTTGAGGAGTCTGCACATTAGGGACTTTAAGCAGTGATTCCTGAGGGACAGCTGCAGCGCCCGTGAAACATTCTAACAGGTTGCCATAGTGGTAGAAATCTAATGTCACTAAGCAATGATTTGTTCCTGACTGCTGCTGGCAACGGATCACTTGTCTATAACAAACAGGAAAATCGGTGAAATTAGTGGGTACCTAACAAATATACTAATAACCCATACAACTACTAAATGTAGAATCGAATATACAAAAGTATATGACAATGCCAAATACGATAAACACATAATTACCCGCTTACACGCTACATTATACTGACTACGGTAAACCAGTCTTTCTCCCTTAGTAGACAGCTGGGCTACAACGACAAGAAGTGCACAAAGTGGAACTTTTTTATTTTTTTTCTAATGCCACAGCCGTTCCTTCAACCGTAGCTGCGTAAAGTCCCTGTTAGCTCTGTTAAAGCTACCGATCACTCTTTTCTTCGTTCTTCCGCTGCTCCGGTCCCCGACGCGTCATGAACTCGTGCACACACACTTCCATTGTCTCTCACTCGCTCTGCCACCCCACTCTCACGCACCTCCCAAATCAGAGCTATGTGACCGTGCTACAGAACAGACCATCTCAACACCAACGCACCTAAGAAGCGCAACTAGAACATCTAGTTAGATCTTTTTGCACAGTTCACTTCAGCCCAACAAAAAAAACATCTTAAAGTTATTAATGCTTCCCCTGTTAGCAACATGCTAAAGCACTTAGCCTGCAGTGGATGGCTGTTTACATGACATAATTCTGGGTAAAATAATAGCAATCATTAGTTATGTGCATGGTAAGGATCCACTTCTGACTAATATTTGATGAAGCAAATATACACTAAGGAAATAACTCCAAAACTTGGGAACAATTAGGAGCAGTTTCACTAAAGCCTGCATCCAGCACTGATACAGTTTCCCCTTTACCCCACAAGGCACATTACTATCTTAAGAGGATAGAGCAGAAGACTATTAGACATCATATGGTGTTTCTCAGACAAAATCTGATAAACCTTTTATTCTTTCCGTTTGGCAAATGCATCATTTCAAAAAGTGGCTGCAGGTAAATTGAAGGAATAAATCGGAATTAAACTCAACATAAACACGGCCATAAATCATTTGTTTGGTTTGAGGCGACACGATCAATTTCTTGTGCATGGTTTTGTTTTATACGCCTCACTTTCATTTTTATTATAGGCAGTTTTCTCATCTAAACAGGTAGCACTTCATCCCTGTGGAGTTCCACCTCACAATTGGCCTTAAAAATATAACTTGAAAGAGAAAGCGACTTCATGCAGCCATGACACATTTCTGATTCCTTCAATGTATTCAGCAGCGCCCGGTTCTCTCGGCGCGTCCTTTTGCAAGAGGTCTCCCGTGAAGAGTATCAGTCATGCCTCGAAAAAGAAAATAGAGCACCAGCGACAAATTTAGGCGTGTTTCGGGGGAGAAAGACGCCTATATATCCCTGTTTTATTCACTAGGTAGGAGGGTGAATCCACTGTCAAGCTTTTTCTTCAGGCAATGCGAAGTCAAATAACCTTCAGTGAGGTAATGTGGAATACTTTGTGGCTGAACAACAGGGTCAGGAATCCCACCTATGAGGTTAACAGGAGTGACGGGAATGGGTTGACAGTTAAACTGCATGCTGCTGTTGTCCAAGTCAAAACATTGAACAGCTGTTTGAGGAATACACACACAGATGACGCTAAACTCCCCTGAGTCTTTTGCAGGGGTATTTAAGTTCAAACCAGAGGAAGAGATTCAAAATTGCGCTCTATTTGTTTGCAGTTAATAATTTCTTCTAAATCTGACCCTTGTTGCTTCTGGAAAATTGGACCGGAAAATGAATTGGAGCATCATTTTTACAGCTTTCATGACTGTTTTGTCTTATATGTGTCAGAGCTGAGTCGCAGATTACTGTGTGTGTGATGTGTAGGCAGCTCCCTGTGTGTGTGTGCGTGCTGTAGATTAAATGTTGTAATTGTACGGTACAGGTGCTTTCACAGTATGTTCCTATAATTATGGTGCATCTGTAAAGATTATAGTTGTTTTGACAGAACAATTAAGAGTAAAAAGAAACTACTAAAACGTTTCCATCATTTGCATCTATTCTAGGTGCAGAGGGGTGAAAAAATCTCTGGGAAAATATTCAATAAGACTACACAGTGGTATGCTGCAGCTGCGCTGCACTGAAGAAATTAGTACCCGCCTCATGGGGATTTTAAGGAAAGGTTAGAACAAATTAAGTATTACGGCTGCATGCCTTTGTTATATTACTTAAAAATGAATCAATTAACTTTACTTGCCTCTAAATGAGAAATTATGCCAGAAAATCTGATTGTGTGTGCCTCTGTCACTGAAAATGTTCAACTCTGCATCCCTTCTCTAAGGGGGGGATGGCAGGAAGCACGGACGGGATTGTTCACATTTGAGTTCACATCCCAGCCCTAGCCTGGTGATCTGGGATCTGAACTCACCCTATATCTCCTGGCTCTTGATTGTAGCTGCGCTGAGGCCAGAGGCACGCCGGCAGCCATGCTGGGGGGACTGGTCCCTTCCTCATCTGACGGGGAACCCTGTAGGTGAAACACCTACTTAGGTTGAGTGGCATGACTCTCTCACAGGGGAACAGAACAAAAGAGTAGAAATACACCCGCTCACTTCACCTGCAAAATCTACTTTGTGCACTGTATTTCATATGGCATACTTTGCTGCTCAAAGTAAATACTTAGGTGATCAATTTGAATGTATTTGTCAGGTTGCTGATGCATGAGTTATACCAGCATTAGATGCAACAAATGGCATGCTGACATTGCACTGCAGTCAGCTGCTTTGTGCTGAATGAATGCCCAATACCACTCGCATGACAATGACTGCACACTCTTCTAATGTAGGGCTAAAGGAGGAGGCAAAAGTACACACATTTTTAATTCAAGTACTACAGATGCTTGTGTTAAAGAAGAAGCACGTATTCAACTTCTTCACTGATGTAAAGGTGATAAAGGCTAATGGACTCAGAGTATACAAGTAGCAGCGGCTGTTTATGTGAAAGGATAACTAAACGTCACAGAATATTTTGAAGAGCAATAAACTAAAATTATTCTAACAAGCAAAAACAATCTACTGAAATTAATTAACCTTTACTTTGCTTCGAAGTGCAAATCAGTTGAATGGGGATATCCAGCTGCTCTGTGGTGCCTGTTTCCTTGTCAGTCACTGAACTCACATTCACAAGATGCCCTCTTCTCTGTGTTGAAGTTTCCGTCTCTTGTCTGTTTTGTCTTAAAACTCGTCATAATGTTATGTCCGTTGTGTGTGATATGCACTGATGGATACGCCAAGGAAACGTCTATTCTATGTGTTATTGTCCCATCCATTCCCATCCAATCAGTCTTGATGTTGGGTAGGAGGCAGACAATAATGCAACAAATAATTGATATTTCCTAAAAACAAGTTTCACCTACTGTTTCACCAGTTTTTAAGTGCTGACAAAGGGGATTTTTTAAAATACTAATGCCTCTATTTGGCCCACAAAATCAACTTGAACCATACGCAGCAAGGTTGACAATTTCTTTACAGTTATTTTTAACGTCATCAAAGCAATTTACAACATGCAAGTTTTCACAGCAAGTACAATGTAGTACACAGCCACGTACAGGACAGGATCGTCATTGTACCAAAGGCTGTATTCATAGATGGACAACGAGTCTCCATCTGCTCTAGTTGTACAAAATTGATGCCAAAATAGCCGCCAACTCTGCCTCCTGTGGCCACTCGAGGAATTGCAGTTTTTTGCACTTCTGCGTTGGCTTCATTTTTCGACACCGGAGGTTGCCACTTGATTAATACCAATACTAGTGTCTGTATCGGCTTCTGATACTGCCTAATATGTGGTATTGGGTAATGGCGAGTGCATCAGTCAATATACTGATCTGATAACGTAACCAATGAGCCCCAAAATCAACAGGTTTAAGGTTGATTTCACAAACACTAGTATCAGAGGGGGATCGGCCAATACTCCAGTCTAGGTATCGGAATCTGTATGAGGAAGGAAAAATTGTATCGGAACATCTCTACTGCTTGTCCACAGGGGTTCCTCACAGTCTCTTAAAGTAACCAGCATGGTTTTTTTTAGAATGTTAGGGATGGGAAGTACAGATTTTTATTTTAAAATGTAGGGTGGAATGTAAAAGTACTTACCCCAAAAATAGATATGGGAGTAAAGAACAGCTCATGTTCAGAACAGTTCTTCATTCAAACTTTAACATCCAAAAGTTCCTAAACTCTAAACTTGACCTCTCCTGTTATCATTCTGACGTGCTGTTCCTCTGCATCTTCCTCACCATCATCAGCTTGTGAATATAAAGCAAACGTCTGCACAATGTAGCACATCACGGAAAAGGAAATGCCAATGAGTCCGACATCAAAGGTTAACCTGTCGGCATCTCTAAACAGGGGTCTGTATACCGGATCCTGACAGTCTTTGTTTTCCTCTAACGCCGCAGGGTTCCCAAGCTTTCATGTCGTCTGAATACTCGACCTTCACACAGGATGCGGACTCACACTTTAGACTCTTACTTAGGTGGTCTTAGATAGAGGAGGGGGATCATCCTGCACTGCACATTTCCTCCCTCTTTATTTCTGTCAAGTCATTTTCACTGAGAATAATCAATACGAACAAATGAATGTTTCTCTCTCCCTCAAATGCGAAGAATTGTCCTTCCCTCGCCGGGCCCTCGATCCAAGGTTAGCATGAGGTCGAGCTGCACTATTGATGGACTTGATCTCACATCAAACTGCGAGGCTTATGCACTCACCGCGGCCCTAACAAATCTGTGGCCCTGCATCCCAATGCAGGACTGAGCCTGATGCTGTCAGACGTGCAAACACACCAATCAGTACAGATTAAGTGCATGGGTTTCAAATGGTCTGATCCCGAACACCCCTTATTAACGGAAACGCTACGTACATACTGATGTGCCAATGCATCATTTATGATGCATATCAATTATACATTCCTTGATTCTTTATTAAATATAACACATATCGAGAAATAGTAAGCAATGCCCATTACAATTTGCAACTTCTTATTGCTTGTTTTATCCAATTATTCAAATATCAAATAATTTCAATTAACTGTAATGTAAATAAAAGGAAAGCAATAATCTGACTGGTTCCTTAAATGGTTAATTGCATATCTTTATTATTAATGTGAATCGACTAATCAGTTAATTAACTAATTGTTTCAGCACTAAAGGTGCCTTTAAAGTTCTCCTTACAGTGCAAACCAGTGTGTGACTCCCTGTTCCTGCACCTGAATGCACCACAGATGGACACAAAATGTTAGTGAAAATGAAAAGCCCCCAAAAATATGCAATATTACACTGACAACTGATCATTTTTTACTAAAAAATGTTGGTACACTGTGGTGGATTGGTTAATAATGATGCTTGTCTACATTTTACGTAACCTTGCTCCCTGTGCAGACCCCCTGCCGGCTTCAATTTGTTTCAGTGTCGTGACATGCTAATATTCACAGGTGCAACATGTTCCAACCTCTCAAGCAGATGTTTCGTTGCTGTGCCTCTCAGCCATTATGAACCCAGACTTAAACAAACTACTGATTATAAAACACTCTGCTGACGCCTGTCATGGCAGGTGAGAAGAAGTGAGGACGACGCGACGTACAGTGTTTCCTCACAGTGTAACTGTAAATAACTCACAGACTTACTCATACCTGTGAGACCTGCAGAGGTTTTCTAATAAAAACAGGAAACAGGACTGTTTGCGTAGATATCCACATGCTGCAAATTACATTTAGATGCTACTATTTTCCAATTAATTTAAGTGTGTAATCGGGCATTTCCAGCGTTCACACAGGCAGGTCAGGGTCCTTTCCCCTGATGCTGGAAGTTGTAGCTTTTACAAATTGTTATTTAACCATAATTATAATCATAGAAGCTGCACTAATAAAGATGTTCTATAATGGTGTAAATAAAAAACATAAGTAAAGAGGTTGCTTGAAGTTAATGCCGTTTCTTACCGCTCTGCAGAACACTGTAGCCTCTCTCAGCGTATTGTTTTGGTGTTACGGCCCACCAATCAACCTCGGCTCGAGCTGCATCAGGCACATGTATATAGAGGTGTTAAACCGACTGCATCCTATCTCTGTAACACCAAACAGCAGACTAGCAGGTGAACATAGTGGAGAATTTAGCAGCTTATGAGACAGATACTTGGTTGAGACCAAAAAAGGGCAAAAAGAATCTGTCTGCTTGATGTGTAAATATGCAACAGCTTTCTGATACCAATGACTGTATATATATAGATGGACGACACGTCTCCATCTGCTCTCATTGTACAATATTGAAGCCAAAATAGCCCCCTGTGATGAGCACTGCCATCTGGGACTGGTGACGTCATTTGGAGCCAGAGCTGCGCAGTAGAGATCGGTGGGTGGAGCCGCCGCAGCCACTTCCACAAACCAAAACATACTTTTAACATACAGAAAAAATGGCAAAGATCCCGCATGTCGGCGTATTTAACAACAGAACAGCTTCTTTGTGTTGGTCTGAAGCAGACGTTCACAGATATGGAAACTTCAATGACTGTAGTGATTGTTTGGCATGTATTTTGATTTTATAGTTAGACTCATGTCCCATCTGTTAACATGGAGGAGGTGGGCTTTATGACCTATACTGCAGCCAGTCAGCAGGGGGCGATAGAAATGTTTTGGCTTCACTTTTAGGGAGCTGTCATGTCGTCCTTCTTTTTATACAGTCTATGCAGCAATGAAAAATGCGTCAAATGTATTATTGTAATCTCAAAAACCTGAACCATACCATAATAAGTTATATTTTGGCTTTAAAGGTTTTTGCAGAGACAATTAGGATATCTGATACTGATATATCTGACACTGGAAACCCTTTAATCAGGTAGACTAGTTTTCCTTTTAAATCATGTTTAATGCGTTTTTAATAAGTTCCAATGCTTTCAGTCTTAAGTGTCTTCACTAAAGGGCCAGTTCGCCGATTTTCAGCCTCAGTCCTATTATGCTATCATGAGGAGCTAATGCCATTATGGTAAAAAAGAAATGCAATGGCTCTGTGCCTTTGAAGGACGCTATCCACTTCTCCAATGGGCCCTGGAAAATCTCCGCCAGGGAGATGGCTAAACTACACTTCCTCAATCTAGGACGCCCGCCTCCGATGTCATGTCTCATTCAAAATCGTCAGGTTTGAAATGTAGACTGCAGACATGAAGATTTTTTAGACGATCCACCGGTATGTTCTTGTCGTATTTTGGATTCTGTACCGCTCTGAGCCATTGCCTGCAGAGAAACGGTAGTATTTCACTCCAGCGTCTCTCGCTGGGCCATTCCTTTCCGAAGAAGGGGCGCAATGCACGCTGGCTGTTGTGATGTAGAAGAAATGTTAGAATAAATAACCTGCTCCGATTGGTTGGCTTTGGAACAAATGTCGATTGATTCAACTTGCATGAAGTGCTTGACAATTTATTTATAGGTAAAGTGTCCGTATAATTCTGATGCTAAGAGTTATGCCAAGGCTCTGAAATAGTCATCCGCACATGAAGTGGAAGTTTCCTAAATGGATATTACATTGAATATTTAGTATCTCCATAGTGGTTACCAATACTGTTAAACACTCATTTAGTTCCAGTGTTCCTATCATTTCATGGTGCCTGCACAAACTATATGACACCTGGTGTAGTATTGTAATGGTTAACCTCACGTGTAAGAAAGTATAACAAACAACGCAAGACTCCAACCTTACTTCACCCTTGTATTCCCATAATTCAAGTAGATCCAGTCACAAGTATAATAGATGCACTTAACCTAACAAGTGACTGATATATTTGCAAAGACATGAGCAAGAACCATGTTAAACCATAGAGCTATAGCCTTATTTACTTCCATTACGTCATTTTATATCTCAATCACTTACAGCCCCAATCCACTCGTGAGGAATTTGAATGAGGAGGGGTCCCTCATGGGCAGCAACAGTTTAAACACAGACCGTAGTTGTCATGCTGGAAGTGTCATTTCGAATCAGACGGCGCTGCTGTGCTCTACAACAGCCGCGGAGACGCTGGTTTGATGGGTAAAAAACAGAGCTCCCTTTGCAGGCGATGCAGGGAAACCGAATCTGCCAGCGACGACTCTGTGTCGTGTCCACAAATCGAAGCATTAAAACACGGTTAGAGCATCTGTCAGTTTAGAAATGCTGGCTGAATGTTCATTTGACAGTGCAGGGAGGAGGGGGGGTGACATCACTCTGGGAGGCAGCCATGTTTGTGCCCTTGGCCAATGAACACATTTCTATGATACATTTCTAGTATGCCAAGAACAGAAATATACTCAGATTAACTGAAAGACTCACTAACCCAAACCCAGCACGGGTCAGTGCTGCTGACGAACTGGATTTTGAAGTTGTAGCACCAAAAGAAGTGTGTAGGTGTTTCATTTAGTGAACTTAATATTCCCTCAGAGAGGCCTTTGTTCCCATGAGGCACAGACTCGTGGCTGTACCAAAATGACACCATCCTGCTTGGATTCTGCTCCATGTTTGGATTGATTTATGTCTGTCACTCGCTATGAACACGCAGGACTAGTTAGGGTTGTTTGTATTGCTTCAAATCACAGAACAGCCCAGACAGACTGCCATGTAAGATGGTGGCTTTAGTGGCATCCAGACTCTCACTGTGACTGACTGAATCATCCTGGCAACATGGAACCAACTCATGAGCATCAGTTTCAGCCATTAAGGTTTCACTGTGATCTCATAGTGTACACACTGGAAACAATATCTGGAGAAAGTCATAAATGCTCCTCCTGCATGACTCATAATTATAGTGCATATTGGAAATGTGAAAGCCACATTATATTAAGTGCTACAATCTGGCTTGTAAGCTGACGCATCTGAATAAACCGTTTCAATGTGCAAATAAGATCAGAAGAAATAAGATCCATGTTGCAAAACTTAATCTTACCTTGAATTCCTCCAGTATTTTATACGTTTTCCCCCTGTACTCGCAAAAGTTTTTAACCTCCTTGCACTCGGGGCAGCACCCATTGTGCTCCACTTTGGTGCACTTGGGGTGCAGTTTGGGGCACTCGGGCTGGTCGCACACCGGCCCGTCCTCCGTGCACTCGCACGGACAGTTCGAGTGTCCCGGGTAGAAGCGCTCCCCGAGTTTGTACACGAAGCCACTGTCGTCCACGCACCCTTTCCCCCGGTAGTCATCGAACACGATGTTTTCACTGGCCGTCCGCTCCGCCTCGTCCGCGGCGTAATCCTCAGGGTTTCCCACCGAGGCCGGACGCACGACGCGCAGGGCCAGCAGGAGGACGCAGGCGGCCGAGAGGAGGAGAGGGCCCGTCCTTCCCATCCTTCGCCGCGGCATCGATACCCACATTCAACGAGATTGCGTGGATGACATCCCCTAAGCGCCTGGTATCCTCTCCTGATCCATCCTGCGCTTCATTACCATCATCATAGTCATCATCACTGGAGGAGAAGGGCTGCTGTTGAAAAAATAAGAGATGATATGATGGATGATGATTCACTGCTGCTGTTCTGCACACCCCCTTTGACCAGAAAACATCACTTTTAATTCCGGCTCAGGCCTGTGTATATTTTATCCTCCTGCTGCAGTTGTCGTTATTATCCAGAGACTAATGGGACTCAACAGGCTTAAGACATTTTTTTAAAGGGAAAAACAAAGGGTGCAGTTTCTATCTTTAATGTTTGGTGTTGGTGTTCAGATTCAAATAGTGTCTAATCTCAAACGACCAACAACAGAGGAAAAGGTTCAAACATGCATTATCTAAAGTGGGTGTAGTGGGCTCATTACAGTATTCTTCTAATTCACTAAAACCAAACCTATAAGCTGTCTTCGTACAATTCCAAACTCTATGAGAGCGACCACAGACAACAGGTAGCTATTAGTCCCATTTCGATTCCCCTTTGAAGCCAATAATTGTACGCATTGATGCTCCAACATTGCACTTACAGTAACATGTTCTCACTAAATCAGCCATGTAACATGCAAATGTCCAAATCTTAAATGCGCAATGATTTAACCCCCTCCAAAAAACGCGTTACTCTTTCGGAAAGGGGGACCGAGGAGAAGAAATCAGACAATTTAACAAATATATGCGAAAATAAATATTTCCCCTTGGCTTGGGATCGTGCTGCGTGTCTTGACAGATCAATTGAAATGCCAGGGATGTTTATTAAACGAAAGGGCAAACTCACCGCGTTGAAAATTGCTTGATATCCACTTAGTGCGAAGCCAGAGAGCCCGACACGCAGAGGTTTAGGGCAGATTAAAGATAGTCGCTTATAGCCTGTATTGGAAACTTCACTTTATCCACCGGGTAAATTCACTAGACTCCACCAGACACTATAATCCTCCCCCTCGGTCGTGATGGTGGCTTTAAAAGCTATTAAACACCAGCCTTTTGGTGATATGGTTCCCCCTTTCCAGCGCGGAGAAAATGATATCCACATAAAAGTAGGTCTGCCTCATGGTTATCCTCCTCGGACTCACCTTTTGGAGACAATATCACAGTTTACGTCCAAAGGCATGCGGAATACGGAGAGAGAGACCAAGAGAAAAAAAAATCCTCTGTAGCGTTCCCTGAGAATCCAGAGTCAATTTATTTCCAAACGACGCAGGTGAACATTAGAAAGCAGCAGCCAGTCTTGTTGCACATATTTGTGTATACATCCAGCGGTTATGTGGCGATAAATAAGACAGAAAATAAAAATCCAGCTGTGTAGAAGTTAAACAGAATAAAAAATTAAACCACTCGTGGTTGAACCGAGTCATTATTTGGTTTTCGTTTTGTCGGCAGAGGTTGCATTCATCGTCAACACGCGAGACCAAGGAGGGAGCGCTCCGACTTTCAGCACCTTGGAGAGCGACTGTCGCCTGCGTCCTGCACTGAGCACGGCAAAGCAGAGCACCAACCACCCACCCCCCCTCTGTCACCCACAGACACAACAACGCTCACATCCCACGATCCGAGGACAACTCCGGCTGCATGTCTTGATCGGGTCCTTCAAGAGTTAAAAGGCTAAAATGGAGTCAAAGGCTAAAATAAGTGTGGAGTAGTCGGAGACGTTCCTGAAGGAGCAGCAGAGGAGGTGAGGCTAGATCAGTCAAATGTGTGTGAGTGCCTTTTTGTGTTTGCGTCCGTGCGCATGTGTGTCTGTGCGTGCCAGATTGTCTTCACACATGACCTGCAGCATGTTTTCCTGACTCACTCACTATTTGCAGCACAGTTTTACAGAAACCCATTTGTATTCTACAGTGCAAGGCAAAAAGGGAGTCTGACTTCTCAGCCCCTACAACAACAGAAAAACACAGCGTGGCTTTGCAGAGCAGCAGCAGCAGCTTTGTTTTACAGATGGTAGCCCGTAGGGGCCACTGCCTGACTACATTCAGTCTGAGCACAGATGACTGAGTGAGACCCCAAAGACTCTCCTTTAATTAGCTTTTCCCATGAGGAATCACGCACATCTTATCAACTGCAACCTTAATGCCCGTCTTGTTCTAATATGAGTATATGTTCATGGCCTTTATCTGAGTAATGATTCAAACCTGCTGTTTTATTGGAGCTCTTTTACTTGAAGCACCTGTCAGTCCCCAGGGAAACTCAGTCTAAAACTCACCTTTATACAGTGTTACACATGACACAGTTACATCTGCTGCATACATGACCCAGCATGGGTGTTCAAATATGACTCAAAACCACCCAATTAACAAAATGCATCATCAATGAGTCATAAATTCTGCATATTTACTAAACAGGTCAGACTGAAATCAAGATTTTAAAAGAATGATATGGCTATCTGACCACAGTCATAAACAGTATATACAGATAAGTAGTTAGTACAGATGTTCCTAAACAGATACCAGAACCATTACCAATACAGTACGGATAAAACATACCGGAATTTTTACCGATACAGACAGTATTGTGACGATACAGTACAGATACAGTTACCAGTATCTTTATCAATACAGTACAGATTCTACAGACACAGTAATGTTACCGATACAGTACAGATACAGTTACCAGTATCCTTATCAATACAGTACCAATACAGACACACTATGGTTACCGATACAATACTGATACAGACACAACATTGTTACCAATACAGTACAGATACAGACACACCATCGTTATCAATACAGTACCAACACAGACACAACATTGTTACTAATACAGTACAGATACAGACATACAATCGTTACTGATACAGACACAGCATTGTTACCAATACAGTACCAATACAGACATACTATCGTTACCGATACAGACACAACATTGTTACCAATATAGTACCAATACAGACACAGTATCATTACCGATACAGTACCAACACAGCCACAACATTGTTACCAATATAGTACTGATACTCACACAACATTGCTACCAATACAGTACCGATACAGACACACTATCTTTACCGATACAGTACTGATACAGACACAGTATCGTTACCAATACAGTACTGATACAGACACACTATCGTTACCAATACAGTACTGATACAGACACAGTATCGTTACCAATACAGTACTGATACAGACACACTATCGTTACCGCTACAGTACTGATACAGACACAGTATCGTTACCAATACAGTACTGATACAGACACACTATCGTTACCGATACAGTACCAACACTCAGTATTTCAGTATTATGTGTGGTATAGGGTATCGCTTAGTACATAAGTCAATAAACTGATCTGATACCACAGCCAATTAACCCCCCAAAATTGACCAGTTTCAGGTAAATAATGATGTGACAATAACAAACAACAACAGTTATATGCAGATAAGTATTTAACACAGCTGTTCTGATATGGGAACCAGTATCAGTATCGGCCTCTGATGCTGCCTAAAATGAGGTATCAGGTATCGGCAAGTAGGCCAATCAAAGCACAGATCCGATATCATAACCAATTAGGCCCCAAACAGAACGGCATACTTGGAGAACAGCAAATCATACTTGAATCGGAGGGGTAATCAGTGTCCGCGGGTAATAAGGTCTTGGTATCAATATTGGTAACAGGAGGGGAAAACGTTTTAATAACATCTTTAATATTTAGAACATCTCCACACTGCAGGTATACACATAACCTTTCAAAAAAAAAAAAGGACACTACCTCATACATATATTTATGTTTATTTCCTTATTAAATCCTCTCTATTTAGAGGAGGAGGTGAACATAAAGAGAAGCAAACTACAGAGCGACTTTAAATGTTTGAGACAGCCAACATGTGGGTTGTGCAAAATAGGGCTGCAGCTCAGTCTCAAGAAGATGTCCTAAATACATCAAGTATATATTCATTAATGCACGGGCATACCCTGGGCCTCTTCTCCTCTGAATATGATTCTGGGCTGCAAACAGGAAGCCCGCTCTCTGGTAACATTTGTCAAGTAAATTTAGCATCAAGCTCAGGCCTGATGACATTCAACCTGCATAACTGAAGAGCCAGCTTCTGTGAGCTACACTCCACGAATTCCCCAATTATATTCCTAATCACAGAGAATCTAAAGGCTCGAACATAAGAATTATATGATCTCTATCATTACACACAACAATATAAAATCTGAGTTCAGTGTGAAGTCACTCAGCCAGGCAGCCAGTGCAGCCAGTGCCATCGACAGGGATCAGATGGGGGTTAGTTATCTCTGAAAGGTGGCAGGTGTTTGAAATGCAGATGCCGGCAGTGCTGCAATCACAACAAAACCTGTGGCGAGCTGGGGTTTGTCAAACTCCTGGTAACATGCCCAAAGTGCATAATTACTGTGTAAGCTGAACATTTAGCAGGCAAACACACAAGGGCACAGCGAGGTTACGCGGCTCACTTTTCTCTCGGATTGAATACAGAAACGAGGAAGACATATTTTCATTGCATTTCCATATGGTGTTTACATCTCTTTTAATTGCCTCTAATTCTGACTGCTGTTCTTTCATCATTCCAGATCTGTATTTGACTACACCAAGACGCGTGTGTGGGCTGTATTTTCCCTCCTCACTCTAACACGACTGACTTTGTTTCCCCTTCAAATCATGCCTCCTCCACAAACAGATGCGCTTTGTGTCAGAAAGGGAATCTGACTGTTTTAAATAACTGCCTTAGACTTAAAATGAAAAACTGGATGGGAGATAATTTTGTTGGCTAAATGTTGACAAATTACTGTTTTCACTATCTTGTCCTTCAGATAATGGATGATCTTGGATCTAACTTCTTCCAAAATAATTCCTCCAAAATAAATCCCATTTTGGACCAGGATCAGTAAAAGAGTTCCTGTTTTTCCAACTAGGGGACATTGCATAACTCAGGCCTTTAGCCCCTTACCCACTGGTCAAAAAAGCCGCTAACACTTGGCTTTTTTGCTTAGTGGGAAAGGTTAAGATAATTATCACCTCGGCTCCAATTGGCAACGATGGGAACCCAAAACCTGTGTCGACACGTTAATCTCCGCCCCATTTCCGGCGCGATGCTATGCTCCGACTCCTTGTCATCTCAGCTACAAATTCTGCCCGTCTCCGTCCAAGCAGCGCTTGAACATCGTTACAGATTTGTCGGCACAGAGTTAGACTGAATGAGTATACAATAACAACCTAACCACTGTAACATCTTCACTTTTTACTAACCCTGTTTGCGGCGCATTTGTGACGTCAGGCGGTGACGCAGCAGAAAAGAGACCGAAAACCCAGGTCTATGCGCTAATTTCAGTGGGAAAGGGGTATGTGTCTCCAGCCGAGATGGAAAGCCTAATTCACACATTTATATTATCCGTTCTCTATTACCATAGTAAATATCATTATAAAGTAACTCCCTTTTCACCTTCCTCAGCAAAACCTTGCTGGATTTTTTTATACTCAGCCCATCATCTTTATAATCCACTTCAAGGTTCTTATGATCACTTACACTGGATGTTAAACTTTGAAACTCTCTCCCTTTGAATCTAAGATTCACAGACACTTTGGACACCTCTTGTCCCCACTTGTTAATTAAGACTTGCTTTTGTGTTATTTTCTTTTTTTCCATTACTGTGGTGTTTTATGTCTGCGTCTAAAGTGCTCTGAACTTTTGACTATTGAACTACAATTCAATAAAATTACATACTTACCTTCCAGCGTGGTTTCTTAAGGCTTCTCTTTCTCCTCCTAGCATGTAATTCTCTCCGACCAAGACATGAACCTTTGTCTTATTTAAAACATGCATTCTCCAGCCTGTTCTACACCGTGTTTAACTATGCACAACAACACTCCTACCCAACTCTCTATGCAGAAACATCTTGGTCGCTGACCTGGTTACAAAGACAAGGAACACTTAAGGTTTCGTGAAAACCTCTCATCCTCCCACCACTTCTCACAACGCTCTCCTCGACGGAGCCGGAACAAGTATATATATCATTTATTAAATCTGACATTGCACTTGGGTAAATGTTGGATCCTAATGTGAGATGTGTTGCCTGCCGTAGCACGCCATGGTCCATTAGGCCTTCACTCCGGCTCACAAAAAACATGTGGTGTATGAAACAAAACAACACTGCGCTGACAAAGGTACTGAAGAAAGCAGCTCTATTAGCAGACTGTACCTGTGTCTTACAGATGGCTGGTGATGGAGTCTTGTTGAGGGGGACAATCCTTTCATATGACACACAACAGGAGGTGTTTACATCTCCATTTTGTTTGATGTGAGGCAAACAATTCCCAGCCCACAAGAATGGCTTCCAATTCAATCAGCTAATGGACGAGGAGCTCTTCATCCGCCTTCCACCACCTCCGTTTTCCTGCAGCAACACATTCACTGCGGCAGCCTGTACCTAATGCCATAATGGTTTAGCCATTAGGGCTACATTTATAGCCTGCTAGCAGGTCTTAGGCATTATATTCGGTCACAGCTATTCACGCTAACTTATTAAACTGAATGCCAGAGAGGGAGTGAGAGCACAGTGAGGGAGAGGAGAAAGAGGAGAAACAGATAGCAGGAGGGGAGGAGGCGGGCCTCAGGCGAATCAAGACTTTTGTGTTAGTGAAGCATACATTTTCCCTCTCCCATGGAAATGGGTTATGCTTAATAAAGCCAGGGCTTTGTGCTAATGTCTCTAGCAGGGACATTCACGTTTTAACAACGCAGTTATGCCTCTCACTTGCTAAGTATTCTGCTCGTGACTTTAAATTAACACTAGTAGTTCAGTTTTACTGTGACAAATTTAATCCTTGGCTTGAGCTCCCACAATCCCTTGCTGATTTGACTGTGCAACAATGGGACTCCATGTTTCTCCGGATCCACACACTGCTTAGAAATTAAAGTCGTGCAGATACTGTCACTAAAGTAATTTAGTCATCTTGGTATGATAAATGTATTAGCAATGAAATCCTTGATTCCAGAGACAAATTCCTACAATATTCTTAATATTACAGCACATTCAACACATGTACAGTAAAGTATTAATACACTGAGGCTGCATGATGAAAAATTTGACTTTCAGTCACAGAATAAAAATAGTGCATTAAGATGACTTGATTTCTTTATTCAAAAGTTTCTAAGACATTTCAAATATGTCAAATAAAGTTTGGGGACAATATGTATAAAGTGATGCACGAGACATCAAAATGAGTTAAAGGTTGACTTTTTCACTACTGTAATAATATTCCATAATAGGAAACTTTAGTAATTTTTTTGAAATTAAATCATCTTAATTTCACACATTATTCTTCAAATGGTACAATATAGTTACAACACTATAGTCAAAGAATAAAACTAGGGCCTTGAGATGACTTGATTCTCTATATAAAAGTTTCTAAGAAATGCAAAATATGTCATGTTTAATAAGGGGAAAATATGTATAATATAATGCACAAGACATAAAAACGAGAGTTGGATTTTAAACTCATGTAAACATTGTGTAGATGGCAGCCGTGGCGGCTGTGGCTCAGCTGTAGAGTCGGTCATCTTTCAGTCAGAAGGCTGGTGCTTCAATACATGTCCAAGTGTCCTTGGGCAAGACACTGAACCCAAGTGATAGCATGTGTGAAGGTGATGACTGATTGACAGTTGGGCTCTTTATGCAGCAGCCTCTGCCATCAGTGTGTGAATGTGTGTGTGAAAGGGTGAATGTGACATGTAGAGTACAGCACTTTGAGTGGTCGCAAGACTAGAAAAGGACTATATAAGAACAGTCCATTTAACATTTAGATACAGATTGTACAATATGACACTGTCAGACAGGAACAACCTTTAAGCTACATAACTGAAAATGTTTGATAAATGTATAAGTTATTAAATCCTCTTGATTCCATAGACGAGACATTAGCTTCACACTTTTAATGTATCCATACACTGAGGCTGCAGAATGGAAATCAGACATTTGTCACCATGTCAGAGACAAAAAATAGTCCCTTAAGATTAAGTGATTTCTATACCCCAACATTTTTTAGGAAATGCCCATCTTCCAGGTTCAATTTTGTATACATTTATGTATGAAATGATGCACAAGAATTAAAGAAAACAAAGGTGTAATTTTTCACTTATTGATATATAGATACAGATAAACAATATGATATTGCCAGACACTGATACATTTTGATATTAAAAACCTTAAAGCTACATAATGGGAAACGCATTAGCATTGAAATCCTCTTGATTCCATAGACGATGCCCCCACATTATTCTGCACACTATACAGTTCAGTATCCACACACTGAGGCTGTGTACTGGCAAATCTTGTTACTGTATCCAGAGAATAAAAACTAGGGTCTTTAAATGACTTGATTTATTTATGCAAAAATTTCTAAGAAATGTCAAACATTTCAGGTTGCGTTTGGGGAAAATATGAATAAAATTATGCAAAAATGTGCATAAATATAAGGTTTTAATTTTCCACCTACACCACCTATATTTTACATTATATACTGTAGGTACAGATTATTCAATATGAAAGTGTCAGAGAGTGTGGAATTATGATTTTAACAACCTTAAAGCTACAGAATAGGAAGAGGAACATGTGTGTTAAGTGTTTAAGGAAAGCCTGAAACAGTGTGAAAAATTCACACTGGAAGCTTTTTGTACTCTGGATTATATGCCTAAGTGTTTCAATAGGAGCCTTCCTTCCAGAGCGTGCATCTCATACCTCACACTGTTTAACCCCATCTGCTTCCCCCTGTGGTCCTATAAACCACATCCTGTATTACATGGCGCACTGATTCAGACATTCAAATAGGCATTCTAAATCAGGGGGGGAGAGAGTCATTGGCTCTTTGGGATGAGTCAGCTTGGCGGCGATGGTGAAAAGGGAAGAAATCCATGCTCCGCTCTCAGTTTGCTGGTGGATCGTGAGTCTCCCTGTGATACTTATTATCCCAGCTGTGTGTAACCGTGCCCCTGTGGGTGCTGGCATTTTCCACAGAGTTAGAATAAGAGCTCTCTACTCCTCCCATAGGGGACCTGTAGAGACTCTCTGATTCGCTCTCTCCAAAGGCTGACGATGCTTGAGCAGCTCCAGGGAGGCACTGAGCGCTGAGACGGTGTCGCTGTGGTTGGCTGCCTCTTAATGACTCTGCTGCTTTAGACATGCAAATAGAGCTGAAGTGGAGAGAGGGCCTGCGGGGACAATTTGGCATATGAATCAATGCAATATACTGGATTTTACAGTGTATTTTGTGACTGAGATATAAGGGCATGATGATGGATGAATGCATTCATTCCTTTTTGAATCATTAACAACAGTTTGAATGTGCTTGGTAGATTTTCAGCAGCAGGTAAAAAGTATTTCACTCTTTGATTTCGGCACTTTGTTTGATACAAAGTCAGCTAATGGGAAAATCTTGAATTTACTTTTAATGAATCTTAAACAGCATTAGCGTTCCATATGTTTTAGCCTAGCTTAGCTTAAAAACCTCCCAGCACTTGTCCACGTCCAGGCTAGCTTGGTCTACCAATAACCACTTGATTCTTTTTACTTGTAGCTTTAATTTAGCTTTAGACTTAATGCACAGACATAAGAGCGGTATCTATGAGGTTTGTGGGGAAAAAGTAGACACAGCATAATATCGCAATACTAATCAAATAGATAGTAATAAATAGATAATAAGGGTAATATTGCAAGTAGAAATTAAACTTTATCAACACACTCGCTTTTTTTGTTCTGCTTCATGTTGCTGGTGAAGTCAGGGATAAGTAGGAAGTTTGTTCAAACAAATATGGAGACATTATTATTGATTTAAATCTCACACTAATTTAATTACAGTTGCAAAAATGGCTCTTCAACTCTTTTTTTTGTACTAGTTGCATTTACAAAAAATGAATGACTGGCAATCAGTTATCACATTCATACCCGTTGGCTATGACACCGGGAGCAATTTGGGGTTCAGTGACTTGCCCAAGGACACTACGACATGTAGACTGAGGGAGCTGGGGATCAAACCTCTGACCTTCCGATTGAAAGACGACCGACTCTACCACTGACCCACAGCCGCTACAGCCATTTAGTTGCCAGTCCCAAAACATCCCGAAACATGTTCAAAATTGAAATAATAATGTGTCTAATCATGATAACATCGTGTCTCCAGGTCTCTGATGATACCCAGGCCTAGTGTATCTTCTCAAACAACAAAGGGCAAATTAGCAAATAGGTGTATTTCTAAAAAAATGTCCAATTATACAATTAAAAAAGACAATGTTACATTTGCTGAACAGTTGTAAATGCCAAAACATATAAGAAGTATTGATCTAAAGTTCGGTAACAGTAGACACCTCAACCTGCTGAGCCAGAACAATAAAGCCTCTCAGTAATCTAGCTTTTGGCTTATGCATTCAACACTACATTCGAAGAAAAATAATGAGTTTTTGCTATTTTAAAATCTAGTCTCATTTTATGATAAGATAAACCCAGACGACATAAACAGCATTGTGAAAGATTTTGCCATATTCAAAATACTCGCTGCAGGCCATGTCTAATACAGCTAATTTCTGACTTCAAAATGCTGCAGACAACGTTATTTTAAAATATATTTTATCACATTTAGGAATAATTTTCTGGGGGCTATGAATGTCTGTCTCACCACTCTGTCCATGCCTTGTTGTCTCTGCCCAGGAGATCATTATTGGACAGATGCAAATGATATGGCCAAACTTAGACTGGGGTATAAATATCTGACTCTGCATTCGGTACGATTGTATTTGTCGCTGTTTGTTTGCTGTCCAAATAAAATTAGACTGAAAACAGTTACTTTAGTCCTGCTTCCCTCCTGCGTGTTGCTATTTTTGGGGCATGTTTTTGTTGCACTCCTCAGAGAGTGCTCGGTCACATAACAGAAAGAGGCAGCCAGCTTTTGTTTATCTTTCACTCTGTTCTCACTTTGAAAACCATTTCCCACTTCCCCTTGTAAACACTTGTCCAGATGTATGAATTCATCTTTGTTTAATATTTGAGCAAAGAAAACAGCCAATGCTAAATGGCTCAACAGCAGAGTACAATAAGCAAATGCAAGCGTTACGAAATGAACTTTGGGGATTTAAATTAAACACACAAGAACGAATAAAATCGTATTACTGTAAAATATCTGTTACTTATTGAGCTGATGTAATAAACCTTACTCACAGCATCATGGACCTGTTTCACTCCATGATTACATGCGGGCTGCGTGGCTGCAGCATCATTCTAATCATTTGTGACAATCATTCAAATTCATTTGCATAGGTGACACCCATCTCCACTCACTGTTCAGCCTACGCTCTGCTGCTCCTCAGGGATACCTCACAATGATTACCAGGATTGAGTGCTTTTAGTCGGCTTTACACACCGACATGGGGAGCTTGGACTTCTTCAGATTTCATGATGCTCACGAGGCACTCGTGAGGTGTCGTTCCGGCAATTTTGCGTCAAATTAGATTGATAGACACTACATACAGAAGCTGTCAAAGAGTAAAAGTCACGAGTATTCATCTGTAAGCATCTATAATATAACTAAACTCTGGGGAAGCAAACTTCTAAATGCGGCCTTTTGCTGTCGCGGACAGAAATCTCTTGCTTTGTGTCATAAGCAAACAATTCGTGAAGAGCAACTCCTGCATCTTGTAAATCTAAATCCAAGACTAAAGATGTATTTATTGTATTCTTTTTTATTGCACTGTGAGGAACTTTCATATTGTACTGATCTTGACTACCCCTGACAAAGCGGCACCTCTCTTCTTTTTGCTGTACAGACGTAAGTGGTGTTTTTGAAAAATCCTCTGCTGCCTTTTAACCAGTCCCTGCAGGATTTCCCGGGCATTGTTTCAGCCTAAAATGACTGATATAACCGCAGCCATTTGAAAAAGTTGCAGTGAAATTGGTGATGTTTTTTTTGGATTATATTTTTTGGCTTTTTGCCTTTATTTTTTAATATGGGGGATAACATGCACCAAATGATCGGCAGACCGGGAGTCAAACCTGTAATCGAGTGCGTCGAGCACTGTACCCTTTGTACATGGGGCGCCTGCTGAGCTAAACTAGCGCCCTGAAAGTGGGGATGTTTTGAGGCTTTTTTTCTGTTTAACACATTACTCATCCACTGATAGCGACTGGGACAAACGCTCCAATAAAGCCATCTATTGGCTGAGCGGGCTGTTTGTGTCAAAATGCCAAATAAATTGATGATAAAAAATGTTCTGACAGTCAAACCAATAGCCTTTAAAAGCTCACTTTCAATGCAATCCATACGTGCAAAGTAAAATCTACACGTTATTCATTACCTTTACGCTGTTTTACTCCTTATTTCAGCTGCTTTGCTTGTATTAAACAACTGATAAGAGACAGGGAGATCACTCTCTCACTGTACAATGGCTATGTGAAATCTGTAACAGAGCCTCTGATTGGTGGAAAGTTTGGAACACAGCCTTTCATTCAACTCAACTCATGGCATCAGGAAGTGGATAAGTGGATGGCTAACAGTTTCCAACATGGAGATAATAATAATAATCACTAGAATATAATGAGTGTTGGATGTATTATTATGCATTCACTGTATAGAGTCTCCTTAAAGACACTGTATTTCGAGGCTGGAGTAAGAACGGCGCAGCTTTACAGCAAACAAAAGTATGTCTCCATCATGCAGAGTTTCAAAGATATAAAAAGACCCTCTGATGTCTACGCAACATTCAAAGAAGTCAGATAGGTGACGTAAATGACTTCAGGCGAGCGGGGAGATTGGATTATTGGTCAAATTTGCAGAAAAGTTGCGGCAATTGATTTAAAATTGCAAGGTTGAGAAAAAGGTGCAGCAATTGGTTCGATTCATGTGGATTTGCGGGAATGCAGCATTGCAACTTCCTGGAGGGACTGTAAAAGTGTCAAACTATCACTCACTGTGAATCTTTTCAATGGAAATAGTAAAAAAGGCACTTCCTGTCTGCGTGCGGTAACTCACTTTGTTCGACACCGACCCGGTGGCAGCGGTGACAGGTATGAAAAATGTCTTCAAAGAAATAATTAGTCTCATTCAAGATGGTCTTTAATGCTGTTGTATGCCATATAGAGGCTTCAGTTTGATACATAACCACCTCACCATGGGTTTCACCAATGCCTCCAAATGACGATGTTGCAGACCTTTTAATGAGACACTTTCATTACTCTCTAAAGTTTTAAGTTGTTACTTCTATGAATGGATTGTCTGTGATTTATGCGACAATCATCCATTTGATTTGGACAAATCTGCAGACGCCAACAGTAATCCACATGTAGTGGTAATCTCACATTACTAATCCCAGATCAGTTGCTGCCTTATGATTATTGAGGCAAGTCTTAAAATGCTTGTAGAAACTATTTAGTGCTGTTGAGGCTGAAATAGAGAGAGACAGAAACTGAACAGATGAAAATGGTTCCCTCGCACTAAGTGTGTGCTGTCTGACCCTCATTAAAGCCGACCAAAGGCGAGACTGAGAACACCAAGCTGCTGCTGTGGCTGCTGTGGCAACAGAGCTGCAGTCAAGACAAATAAAAACCAAAGCTCATCAACAGAATATATTGAAACAGAAACTGAATACATTAAAAGTGAAGTCTACACTTACTTATCCAGTGACTTCATCTTGAAGTGAATTTCAATGAACTTCTACTAGCTTAATACATGACTAATTACCAGCAACTCACATTAAAGCATCTGTTTTCTTTGATTAGTGCAATTAGCATAAATGCTAAAGAATAAGAAAGAATAAGCCATGCAGTGTATTTCTGTTGTAAACAACTATTAAATGTTTCACGATGATCAAATGCACACCGTGTAGGACTGTTAGTAACCTCTCAGTGAAGTGACACCTGATCGATGTCCATATGAGGCCTTTAAAAAGACGACAGCATTAGAGACGTGCTTCTGCTAGCTGACCAATACTGCACAAACAACACAGTAATTGAACATAGGGGCTACATTATAGACTGTTTCCTTGCAATGCAAACAGCTAAATCAATCTATTGTGATGCATTAGTGTCAGCTGAAAAGCCACCTGCTTTCATTTGAAAACAGGGCCTTACTTTAACTGATGTTGCATGAAAAGAGGCCTGTACTGACATTTGTCACAGCAATCAAAACGCTGCTTAACACTTAAACTGCCAGATATATTTACTGCTACTTTTACTACTGTATTATTACTCAGAAAGGGTAATCAGAAACATCAGGACCGAGTTTGAAAATGATCATTTGAAATGTTAATTAGCTAATCAACAAGCAAAGAAGCTGCAGATTACAGATTGAGTTAGATTATACCTATAATTATCTTTTCTTTCTTGGATCTGAGGATAAAATCACTTCTTATAACATCACCAATGACTGTATATAAAGATGGACGTCTTCATCTGCTCTCAATTCAAAAAATTGAAGCTATCCCCGGTGATGGGCCCTGCCATCTTGCGCTGGTGACGTCATTTGGAGCCAGAGCTGCGCAGTAGAGATCGGTGGGTGGAGCCACTGTAGCCACTTCCGCTAACCAAAACACACACTTAATTTACCAAAAAAAAACCCAGCAAGGATCCCGCACGTCGGTACATTTAACAGCGGAAAAGCTTCATTGTGTTGGTCTGAGGTTAAAGTTCACAGATATGGAAACTACAATGACTGTAGTGATTGTTTTAGTAACGTCTCCTCTCGCCATTCCTCCTCTACTCTGCTAATCCAAAACAGATCGGCTGCAGGAGCCGTATTTGTCAACAGAGCTGTCAATCATCCTTTTTTACAGCATCAAATAAAAATAAAAATAAACTTATCAGAAAAATGAATACTCGGACGTAAATCAGCATGATAAGAACTAATTATAATGACAGAAACCATGTTTGAGAAACATTTATTTGGCGTGTATTTAGATTTTATAGTTTGATTCATGTCCCATCTGTTAACATGGAGGAGGCAGGCTTTATGACCTATACTGCAGCCAGTCAGCAGGGGGCTATAGAGATGTTTTGGCTTCACTTTTAGGGAGCTGTCATGTCGTCCATCTTTTTATACAGTCTATGTCTCTGGATACGTGCACCCCCAAGTGGTCAAAAAAGTAAAGCAATGAATAATGCGTAATGTATTATTATAATCTCAAAAACCTGAACCATACTGAAGGTTTTTGCAGAGACAATTAAGATATCTGATACTGATATATCTGACACTGGAAACCCTTTAATCAGGTAGACTAGTTTTCCTTTTAAATCATGTTTAATGCGTTTTTAATGACAAGTTCCAATGCTTTCAGTCTTATGTGTCTTCACTAAAGGGCCAGTTCGCCGATTTTCAGCCTCAGTCCTATCATGCTCTCATGGGGAGCTAATGCCATTATGGTAAAAAAGAAATGCAATGGCTCTGTGCCTTTGGAAGACGCTATCCACTTCTCCAACGGGCCCTGGAAAACCTCTGCCAGGGAGCTTGCCAAACTACACTTCCTCAATCTAGGACGCTCTCCTCCGATGCCATGTCTCGTTCAAAATCGTCAGGTTTGAAATGTAGACTGCAGACATGAAGATTTTTTAGACGATCCACCGGTATATTCTCGTCGTATTTCGGATTCTGTACCGTTCTGAGCCATTGCCTGTAGCGAAACAGTAGTATTTCACTCAGGCGTCTCTCGCTGGAGTCTATAAACATCACCAATATGTATTTTGTTTTTTTCTTAAAACATTTACGGACATGTATGACCCCCATATACCAATGACTGATCACACGTAGTGAAGAAATACTCAGAACTCTTTTGTGTTTTGTAATTTAAATGAAATTAAAATGTTAGAATAAAGTATCCATATTTAGTGAAAGTCAGGTCCTGTGGCTCAGGGGTAGAGTGGGTTGCCCTCCAATTGAAAGGTAAGCGGTTCGATCCCCAGCTTCCTTGTGACTGGAATTGTATAATGCACCAGAAAAAATTAAGGTGTCTGGTAATCCTATTCAGCAGGTGTGGATTATAAATGAGTCTATTCAGGCTCAGCTTGGAAATGTGCTTCAAATAAAACATTACAGAGAATGTCATACCTGTGTCTTATGAAGGCATGAAATGTCAACGTACCTATCAGCTGTTATAAATCCTTCTCTTTCCCAAGATGACAGGCGAGTATCCCTCATGCTAATGTGAGATATTAGTCTAATGGTGTGTGGTTGATGTGAACAGCTGCTTGTTCCTTGTTGGCTTGATAATTAGCCAGAAGCTTACAGAAGAGTTACTGGCCCCTCTCCGTCCTCCCCGTCTCTCTGCTGCTCGGGGGACCGTGTCTCATGGGAGCGAGACTCAGCCCTCGCTGCAGGGATCTCCTCCATCCCTCATTCCTACCCGTCTTCATCAGCTCTCTTTCTTCCACCCAGCAGCGCCGATTCTGCGAGATGTAAAGGTGGGAATAGTTACCCACCGAGGTGCTGACATCACTGCAGCAGATGGCAGAATATGGATTTTTGCGCTATACTAATAAGACCAGGTGTTACGCCACAAGAGACGATGCATTTTTAAATGGGCCTGCGAATGAAATGCAAACCCATTTAACTGTTAAGTGCGTGTAGGGTGCAGAAAGCCCGGCATCTGGAACGCTTTTAATATTCATGCCCTTACCCACTTATGAAAGTGCTTTCCCAACATACACACTCTCCAATTCCTGACTTGTTGACTAATCGTTCAGCGATGCCAAGAACTAGAGAGCAAACTGTGACAAATAGATTTCCCCCCCTGTGCAACACATTGTATCTACATAATGAACAAGGTCAACATGTGTCCTGGTATTGTACAGCTCAAGGGCACACTCAAGGGCACACAAGGGCCAATCAGTCAGTAGAGTAAATTATTAGTGTTGTTTATGATTGTTTATCATGCAGATGCATCCATTTCTTTACATGTTTAACCTCTCCACACTTTTCATGTCAGAGAAAGCTTCAACATTCCAGCAGCTACAAACTGATAGAGGATAAAAGCACCATTAGAACCACTTAGCATGGAATAGACAACTGTACTGTAGATTTCCAGAGGCCCACAGTGCTGTGAATTATAAGAGGATCCTTGAAACTTTGTTGAACTATGTCAAACATAAGAGGCCAATCAGCCAATAAACAGGGGTTCAAATTCAAGATTTGGCTCTGTGTTGGTTCATTACAGCAACACTCTGCAGCTGGTTATACAATGTTATTACATTATGCATGGTTATACAAGAGCCTTATCACTTTTATTGCAGATTCTTTTTCATTTACTTTTGCAGCGATCACAGAGGGGATTGAGATTATTAAATGTTGACAGGATCCTTGATTTGTCACACAACCAGAGCTGAAAACAAGCGCTGATGTTGCCTTTGATAATGTAGGCCTGCCATCCATTAGTGGCATTCAAGCTGAAAAATGAGGATTGACACAGAGGATCTAAGAGGTCAGGCTGATTATTTGTCCTCATCATAAAAATATATTCTGATATAAACATGTAGATCAATCTACGACTCAGTATTAACAACTTTAATAGGCTTCTGTGTCTCCTCTTTAGGCTTTGTTGTATCATTTTGGTCGTATAAAAACAATTCCCCTTACTTATGATGAGAAATCAGCACATTTTGTGCCATTGATTTCCATCAAAACATGTAGAGTAATCACAAAGCAAAGCTAAAAACTAGGAGCTGTCTTACTATCTATATTAACTATCCTTTATCTTTGCAAAAAAAAATGTAGCTAGATGCAAATGTTATTCCACATTGATAATACTAAAGTTATCACTAAAGTTAATACTAAAGTTAAAGCCTAGCAGAGATAACTCACATTTGTAATAGTTGAAAATGTTTATTGCAGCAGCAGAACATAGCTTGTGTTTGGCGTCGAGGCTCCGACCTCATCACGCCTTGCATATTCATTTTACGTGCAGAAATTTGAGGAGTGATGAGATCATATCTTAAACCCCCCCCTAGCCGGAGCCTGCAGGTGGATGCTGGGGTGGTGCTGGGGCTAAAAGTATGAGTTTAGTACTGGTGCGGGGCAGCTTAAAATAAACCACCAAATAGTGAGGAAGTGTTTGTCAGGTGATCATGGAGAATGTCAAATGTGAAATCAGTGCAGGTCGAGTTGCCTTCCTGAACTCGCTTGCAGGCGTCGCTCCATTTATTGAATTGCGGAATTAATTTGTCCACAATTCTTTTTATTAAAATTTCTTTTATAAAAAAAGTGTCCGCACACTGAAATCTGTGCAAAATTTGTATTTAATTTGCAAGCTTTTGGTCAGAGACCTTCAAGGCATGAACAGGTAACGATTTAAATTCCAGAAAGTATTAAATAAGCTGTAAAATGATGGATTAAAAGTTGTTTTAAACTGTTTGATAGTAAGGACAAAGCATCGTTTGCATTTTTAAGCATTACGTTTGTATGTATCTATTTAAAAGGAGCACATTTCATATGGTAAGTAGACGCTTCACTTCACTGACCTTCTACTCTTCAGTTGAACCTGAAAACAGGAATTCGTTCTTTGCATGAGGTGCGAAGATATCATGGGTATAATCTGCTGTATTCTGTGTGTTTTGGATGGCACATACACAGCAGCCTGGACTGTAGCTGAAAAAGATTTATCCTTTGCCTGCTGATCAGAATTGAGGACATATCACTCAGAATTTGTTAGATGTCTACTACCAAATTCCTGATTAATGAAACATCAAGGACTCTTTAAATGATGTTGCTTGATTGTCCAATAAATGCAACTGCAACCATGACAGCCAATAGAGTGGACATTATGCTCAGTTTTTCTCATGGCTGTACAATATGCTCTTAATGCTGTCCTCCGTGGTGTAGCCTCTTTTATCCATGACATGAATACTAAACTGTGTAAACTGTATCACTGCATTGCAATTGGCACTGCACCCCAAAACCACAAGAATAGCAAATGCGGGCTTCGTTTTGTGGTAGACATCTGCTTTAATTTGCATCACAATTATCTTACAAATTAATTCTTAATTCCTGTGTTGGCATTCCACAGCTCTCGTGTTTGTTCTGAATAATTTGATGCAGAGGCATTGAAAGGGGTTTTTAATATAAGGGCTTGCCGGTGAACAGGGCCGGGCTGCTGTTTTCAAGTTGCTTGAAATGAGTCTGCATGTTCGAAAAGCCAGACTGGCTGCTTAATTATTCACAACTTTGTCTACATAATGAAATAAAGAGCTCAGTGCTCACTTCTATATAGAAGTAATGAAATGAATGAATCAATTTTTCCCCTTAGAGATGAATATGAATATAAAAACAGCATCGTAAAATACGGAGAAAAACATCTCAAAATGAATATGAGACACCCTGTAATAAACTGTGATGGATCTACTTTTAGCAAAAAAAACCTTTTTAGGTGTAAATTAGTGTCAAGGTTGTAGCAAGCTGGAGCAGGAGAAATGTGCCTATATTCATGTCTGATTGCAAAACTGGCAAATGTAAGCATGCACAAGCTGAAGTGACATGGTGCTAAATAAAATCTGTCACCATTTCCAGTTTTAAACGCTGATTTAAGGCCCATGTTTCATACTTCTAGTTAAGGTGTGTACAGAATCAAAAAATACATGTAGCCTATAATGAACCGTTTGGCTTTTGTGATCAGCATTTGACCTCAAAGGACACCATAGTTGTCATGAAAGTTGCATATAATGGTTAAAAATGAAAGCTGGAGAAAATGGGATAATAAGTGGACCTCTGTATCCATGCCATCTTACATCCCAGTGGCATTGCTTCCCTCTCTTTGAGAAAACACATAGAAAACAAGATCACACGGATGAGGATCGCCAAGATAAGAGCGTGATTTAACAGGAGCTGATCTGCAGTCACAGAGTGAAACCACAACACAAGCAACAGGCTCATCAAAGCAACAAACAGCAAGAGGAGATTGGCTCCTCTTCTGAACAATCGCTTAATGACCGACTGGCTGCTTTATTGCTGCTTTTATTCTCAACAGCCTTCTTTGGGACAGGGCCCGCTCTGAGAGTAAATGCAGCTCAGTTGAAGGGGTTATTTATTAGATGAATTGCATTTGCCCAATTGGAAGGATTTCAGAAATTGTGTAATGATGCCAACTGAGTGCAAGTACACAGACAAGTTGGAAATGCTTTTGTTTTGAGTCAAACTTTTTTGGCGTAGAGCTCATCTGCAACATCTGTCTATGGTACGAAACGGAGCCAATTAAAAGATTCCTAAGAGATAGACAAAACTTTATTATGGGGTTTGAGAGGAGATAGAAAGGAGAACCATTATACACTGAAAGACAACAAGTATAAGTAAGTGATAGGGCAGATTTAATTTGCTTTGTTTGGGATGATCACTAGTTAACATGCAGAGTTCACCAAGTTAGAGAGACTGATTAAGAATCAATCCATCCATTATCTACACAGCTTATCCTGTTCAGGGTTGTGGGGGGAACTGGAGCCTATCCCAGCTGTCATTGGGCGAGAACAAGGGTACACCCTGGACTGATTGCCAGTCAATCACACATGGAGACCTGTCATGCTCACACTCGCACCTATGGATTTAAGAGTCACCAATGGGACTGTACAGGGAGAACATGCAAACTCCACACAGAAGGCCCACTTTGTTCGGCATTCAAACTAGGAACCTTCTAGCTGTGAGGCAACAGCACTAACTACTGCACCACTGTGCAGCCCCTGATTAAGAATGAAATACAGACATTTCGCAACAGATAATTCCCTGTGAAATATCTTATAATTTACCTAATGCTTTTCATTGAATAGCTTCATACCTGCCTGTAATGGCCTACAAATTTCATTCAAATGTGCATCGGCTAAGTACCAAAAGCTTTACATAACGAAGGACTGTCATTTTTCTTTCAAATATTTTTTATTATGCTTCATTTTTTAAATACATTTTTATATGAGTAAAACACTTACTAACATTTTTCTGTGCAGCTTATCAAGTAAAGTGCATTCAGTTTACGGCACTTTCGCAGTTAGCTTGATGATTCCTTCATTCTAAAGTTCTAAAAAAAAAAAGGTCAAAAAATGGTTCTTTATTTCACAGACTTAACCTGAAAATATTTTAGTTATGATATTCAGGTGGAAAGGAAACATCAGGGGTGTCCTGATTGGCTACACCTACCAAAATCTCAATGTCCTCATTTTGAATCATCAGGGAACTTTTTTGCTTGTCACCCCTCTGTCTTTATGTTTCCTGTGTTGCTGCAAAACTGTCAAATATAAATATAAGTGTCTAAAAAAATAGTAACTGAATGTATCTATATGGATGCAATGACAAAGAAAATAAATATTCCAGCACCTTGTGTGGAAGCTTGGTGTGATCAGTGAGAGAGATCACCTTCAATGTTCCTGATTATTGTTGCTTTGCCTCAATCTGTAGATTTATATGTACTGTAGGTGACAAAAGACTGTTGCAGATGATTTTCTGTGATCATTTAGCCAATTATTAATGACAAAAAACCTTGAAACGTGTTCTTTGCAGTGTCGTCGTTGAATCCACTCTGGTTCAGTCTATATTTGTGAAGGGAGAAGACAGGCCTGTGTGTTGCCTTGTGAAAGGAAAGTGACTTGGCTTGTTAGTGCGGCTGCCTGCCTCCCCTGCATTCACATGCATAATACATCTCAGGCCCATCTTTCATTCCCTTGTCTAAATAGGAGGCTGGCCCTCGTGACACACACAGCAGCAGGGAAACAGGCTGAGCTGGCTGGCCCTGGCAGCACACACCTTGGACCTGTCTCATATCTGCCTGAACTGTGATCCTGTCAGCCTCAAGCAGGTCTCCCAGGTAGAGGAGACAATATATCAAGAAACTGACACTTTCTATATAGATAGAGAGGCAAGGATAGACTTGCTGAAAAGTGACATAGATACAAATGTGAAAAACGTATTCATGCAATAACTAGAACTATTATAAAATAAGAAGAAAGCAATGATTATCTACTATACTAGTAGACATGCCTAGGTAGTTCAAAAAGTATCATCTTAAGCTGACTGTGAAGTAGCATATCGTGGACAGTTGGCCAAGCGACACACTTTTGAAATAACTCAGCCTAAGCATTGAGCTATTAAGGAAGCACTGTCCTTAATTAGATGAAGACATAAACTCTTTAGATGAGTCGATAAGAAGGAGCCGCCTAATGTGATCTCCAGCAGATTGAAAAGCATTTAAGGCAAAGTACCAGTGACTGCTCAAAAGGGATTGTGGCCTATGCTTTGGTCCCATCAGCATTCAGCTGCTTTTACCCCCAGCAGTGTGGCTGACCCAGGGGAAAAAAAGGACAAAGTGATTACTAATGCACACACGAGGCCTTTCAATAACTTGGGGGGTCTTACATAATTTCTTGCGCAAGAAAAGAGATAGGTAGAATCCTCAGTTCACCTGGAAATCTTTTTAAGGTCAACACAATTATACTTCCTTGAGAGAATACAGACATACCACGCTTAAGAGTGTGACTCACTTTCTTTAGCTGTCTGGATAAACTGCTTCATCACTGTTTGTGTTGACGTGTATAGCAATTAGCACAGCTATAGTTATAACAGGGATTGATTTATGGTAGCTAAAATTGTACTTAGTATATGTATGGCATGTTGAATTATTGTAATTAGGCCAACTATAAACTGTTACTTAACCTGCCAGTAAAGATAACAAGACAACCACGCTTTACAGCCTAGCTAGCATTAATGTGAAGCTGTATTGAGCCACAGCGTGTTATCATGCACACACTTGATGCTGTAGGTGTAATGTTTAGTGTGTAAGTTTCGAGTGCAAACACGCTAACATTTGCTAATTGGTGCTAAAGTCAAAGTCTGACAGATTATAAACTAAAGTAGGCTTATCAGACAAATTACTTTTGTGAGAAAGAAGAGAGGAAGGTTGACTCAACCGGAATCTTTTTAAAGTCAACACATACTTCATTGAAAAAACAAAGCTTCAACGTACTGTGCTTAAGTAGTGTGCACTTTCTTAAGCTTTCTAGATAAACCGCTCTATCACCGTTTGTGTTGCTGTGTATAGCAATTAGCATAGCTATAGTTATCATAGGATTGATTTATGTTATCTTGAATAGTTAAATTACTGTAAAGTAATCACAATACTTACTTAGCCTGCCAGTAAAGAAAACAAAGTGGCTTGCTATACAGCCAAGCTAGCGTCTCTGTGATACTGTATTGAGGCACAGCATGCTAACATGCTCACAATAACACTCAAACAGGCTGTAGGTATTTGTTTACCATGTTAGCTTAGAGTGTTATGCTAACAGCTAATTGGGGCTAAAATCCAAGCACAGTCTGAGATCATAAACTGAAGAAACTGAAATTAATTCTGTGGGAAAGAAGAAACATTGACTCAACTGAACTCTTTTAAGTAATTAGCACAACCATAGTTATAACAGGGATTGATATTTAAAAAAGTAGGCCATACAAGTAAGATGTAGGCTATGGTATGTTGAATTAATGAATTTACTGTAAAGTGTTACTGGCCAGTAAATAAAAAAAATTACAAGCATGCTATACAGCCAAGCTAGCATCTCTGTGATGCAGCATGCTAACATTTGCTATAGCACTAAAAGTACAGGCTTTTGGATCACAAACTAAGGTATAGGACCAATTAACAGTACAATGGTTGTGCTAGCTACACTTAAAGGTTCACAAAAGCTATTAGGAGACACAAATATTACAAAGGTTACAAACCAAAAATGTTAAAAATGTCAACCTCATGGTGGCGCTACAGGAAATATAAAGAAATGACTAAAGTCAGTGGGATTCATCATCTGGTGACCATGAATGTCTTTTAATAATTGAATGGCAATCCATCCAATAGTCATTGAGATTTTTTAGTCCAGACTGTGATGGACAAAATGAAGCCATGCCATTAGCAACTCTAACAATGTAATGAAAAGGCAACATCCTCACAAATATAAATCAAACACTCAATGAAATCTGGTAGCCTACATAGAACATGTAATTTCAATACACCAGGCTGAATTTGCTAGCACATCGTGAGTCAGATATTCCACAAAGGTTTCAGTACAATGAACTGACAAAGCCAGGAGAGGAATCTCATCAGTGATATTATCAGCATGACAAATGATTGATTTGCATGCTTGTTTATCCATTTACAGGAAACCACGGAGGACTCTGGAGTATCCCTGTCTGACAGCTTTGTAGCCTGTCATGCAGACTATACAACAGTGACCCTCTGCAGATATACAGTACCTAATCTACTAATAGTTTAAGCCACGGTACAAAGCACAGAAACTAGAGAGCTGAAGACACTGAAGCATTAATCAAAAAACGCCACACTTATCTCGTCGAGGATTGATGTTTCTAGCAGAAGGACATTGTAATTTCTCTGTCATTGTTCCGCATGAACCTGAAATACCATTTTTTATTTTAGGATTGGATTGAAAAGTCACCAGCATGCCATGTTAACTCATGATGAGAAATAAAGGAATAAGGGCTCTCAACTGTGCCTAAATTGTTTAATGTTATTCCCTTCATGCTGCCTTATCTTATCTGCAGTGTTTCCGAAATTGGAATATGAATCTTGTACACTTTCAATCTGTTTAATCTGTGCCTGAGCTCCTAAATTAGAATTGAAGGAGGAAAAAAAACCCCAAACATTTTATTATCAAACAGCATGGACGGTTGAGTGTTGTGAGTGCTGCAGAGTGGTTCTGATAAAAACTGAGTGGCGGCTCACGAAAAATAGGGACACATTTTTGTTTTTCGTGGTGCCAGAGATAAATCTGCGATACAGTACATCAGGTAGATTTGGGCGCATTAAAAACCAGGGCATATTCCCTCTACTTCAGCGTAATGGCGGTTTTAAAAATACTTCATAAAACGCAGAGTCGAAGGACAGAGAGTAGCAGGAGAAGGACATTTTAAAGACTACAGTTTTATTCATGAGGCATGCAGCCTAGGCTGTTCTTCAGAGTTAAGACGAGCACTTATACTGTGTGGGGCTTTTTCAAGTGTAACGCAATGGGCTGTGTAAGAGAGTCACTTTTTGATTCTTTTCTTGTGAAAATATGGATGATGATTGGATGCATTTTTGACAGCATTCAGTCTCCCCATGCCTGCAGAGACTTTTATTTTTTTTTACGTATATATAGTGGCAAAAATTGAAATTCAATTGTACACATAGCAACATCTAACAAGCATATATATATTTTTTGTTTTGTTTTGTAGCGTCCTGCTGTTTAGGACACAGTTATTTTCAGTTTGTTTCTTCTTCACAGAAAAGCGGCCATACATTGCCGATTACTTTCCCTTGTGGTTTGCATCTATTATTCATGCATTACTTGAACCCATAAAAATTATTATCAGGCATTCCCACGCATGAACAGCCTATTGTTAAGTGTGACAGTGCTGTTTTAATATTTACTGGTGCGTTAGAGATGTCATGCAATACCATATCATGCGCCTGGTGAGACTGATCTACAGCGTGAGTGCCTCTGGATTCCATTATTGTTAGGCCTATGCTATTTCATTGTTATGAATGATGGAGAGTGCCATGGTAATTGTTTGGGGACAACAACTTCTCACCACCAGGGAGTGCCGGGTAATATTTTCTCCTCCTGGATCAGGGATGGCACACTCCTCCATGCTACGTTGCCTTCTCTGCCGGAGCTCAATAATAAGCCTGTCAGCTTGATTTAAAAAGGCTGTGGCAGTATTATGAGAGACACCATCAGATTTACAATAATTCATAAATCTCAGGCAATAAAGGATAAATCAATAGAGGTGTGAGTTTAAACTGTTTTCAGTCTCCTTTCTCTCTGTGTCGTAGCTCAAAGGAGAGACACAATTCAATTGCAGAGGCTGGGCAGCACATTGAACAATACACTTATATTGTTGGCAGAGCAATGAGACATATCCCCTAAATTGGCAGCATATAAATTTGAAACTATCTGATGTGATTGGAAAAGTCATCAAATTAAATGGACACCAATTAACTGAATTATAAACTGTGGAAACACATCCGACAATCTACAATTAAAGAAAAGTAGATCCTATTACTCTGCATGTATCTTTCTGTTTGTTATCATGATGGTCATAAAGCGTATATTTTTTCAAATGACTATAAAGATATTGTGAATACTGTTTGCAATAGTGTAGATATTACATACTGCAGGCAGGTTTACAGGTTAAATACCACTGAACAAAAAAATCACCATGTACATTTAATGCACAGTAAATGAATGTTGAATCGTTTATTCCTTACAATAAGTTAAAGCCATGGAGGGTTAGTGATGTGTGCTTGCATCTATGTGATTATAGATGCTACATTTCATTGCCTGGTAATTGCAAGGAAAGAGAAGCTATATCATCGTCTGTCTTTTGTTTATTTCATGCATCAGTTGATTTTTTCATTCCAGAGGTGCAGTAAACACTCTTATTAAACACACACATGATTACTACTCATGCTGATGAACAGCCCACGCTGCAGAGAGACAGACAAAACAGAAAAACAAACAACTTCTTAGCTCACACTGACCTAATGCAAAATGATTTGCTTGATTTAGCAGCCTGCAATAAGCAAAAGTCTGTACTTTGTCGCGCATAAGTTATCACATTTGCTGTTGGACAAATATCCATTCAACCCTGAAATTCAACATTCTCAGGTTGTGTACTGATCCTGTTAGATATTTGTGCTGCATTTGATACAATTGACCATTACATCCTGTTACAGAGACTAGAACAATTGTTCTAGTCTCACAGTGCTGTACTGTTAATGAATAACACATGTAGGTAGTCTTTACCATCCCTTTGAAATCATAATAATATACAATGTACATTTTGTTTTCTGTTTTTTTTTTTTTAGATATTCATAAATTACATTTTATCAAGTGTCTGTATGGTAAATGTATTTTATGTAAATAAATGTGTATATTTCCTTGGCTGGATTGGTACCCAAAGCATTTTGCTATGCATTATATTATGTATAACTGTGTATGCATTATAGGCACCTCATTAATTTGGTTTAAATCCTATTTATCAGCTCGATCTTGGTTTGTAAATGTTAATAATACAGTAAGTCCTCTAGGCACACCAATGCTGGTCACGGAGTTCCACAAGGTTCGGTACTTGGACCGATTCTTTTTCATCCTGTATAGTATCCTTCCTTTAGGTAATGTCATCAGGAAACACCTAGTTAAAGCAATCAGTTAACTATACTTGCCTTATGGACATTAAGACCTGGATGTGCTGCGATTTTCTGCTACTGAACTCAGACAAAAATATAGTTATTGTGCTTGGCTCCAAATACCTGAATGATGTAACTGCTTTAGATGGCATCATCTGTGGGTGTGTCAATTCCAACTTAAAACTAATTTGAAGGACAGCCTTTTTGTACTCTTTTGTCTCTCAGGTCCTGGACATTCTGTGTTTGAATCCTGGGGATCCAATCAAGGATTTGGCACTGGAAAGATTATAAAGATTATAAATCACCTGTAACAATGTAGAGATAGGGCAGTTTTTTTATTTAAAAATATGCAGTTCATGAAGCAATGCAATAAGGTCAAAGGTCAAATCAATATGGAGACAATAGACGGGCCAACAGACTACCTCTTTAGTATTCTTCATTTATAAGGTGGCTGGCATAGTAAACAACCTTCAGGACCATTTATTATAAGTGGCTGCCTGGCAGGCTACCATGTCGACCATCCATTTAGTGCTTAGCTTGAGGCTATGGCTGCTAAACACCCAGCCCTCAGCTCCCAGACAGCCGTCGCTTAGAAACAAAAACAAACATTGACAAATAAGACACAACATTTTCCTTCAAACTGTTTAGAAGAGTTAACTTAAAAATCTCCTTTAAGTTATGTTACTGTTGTGATATATTAGAGCTAGTGCTGTCAATCGATTAAAATATTTACTTGCAATTAATCGCATGGTTGTCCATAGTTAACTCTTGATTAATCGCAAATTAATTGCACATTTTTTACCTGTTGTAAATGAACCTTAAAGAGATTTTTAAGAGAGAGTTTTTAATCCTCTTATCAACATGGGAATGGACAAATATGCTTCCTTTATGCAAATGTATGTTTATTATTATTGCAACATTCCAAAACAATGACAAATACTGTCCAGAATATTCTACAGAATAAGCACATAAGCCCCGCATGCACAAGGGACGTTATTAATGACGTAAACGATTGATGGTTACCGAATGACATCTGCACCTTTTTATAAGCTTTATAAACAGCGACAATCAATGCATTTACAATAGCGACATACGGAGATACACAGTAGTAATGTTTACATTGCGTTACAGAACTGCATATGATTGTGTGCGGACAGAGAGTGTCCTGATGTCCTGTGACTCCTGTCACTGTTTCAGTGCTCTTCCTCAACAAGGAGAGCGGGCGACCGTTCATTTGGAGTGTAGCTGTTTAATTGCACAGAGATTTGAAGCAGCGGCGGCACCGCAGCAAAATGTATGTAGCAGAAACACTGCCGGTGGTAACTCAGTTCACATCGACAGTAAATACAAATAACTTTTGTTTTGTCCAGAGAACCATCCAGCAGGGCTTTGAGGCTGAATTTGCCATTTAAAAGGCCCTTTTCCTTATCCATTTCTGCTCACGGAGGTTTGTTTCTGCATGCTGTCCACAACATTACCGCTGCATCGCTTCCTGATTTCTCAAACTACGGGGCCAGTGGAGAGTCATAATAATAGAATGCGCACGTTAACATAATTAGTGGCGTTAAAGGGGAATGTACATTAACGTGTCATTAACGTGTTTACTTTAACAGCCCTAATTAGAGCTAGACAGAAAAAAACCCAATGGTGGACTGGGGACCAAAAAACTTTGACTGGTGAACTTTAAGTCAAGTTTGAGTAAAAACAGATCATTTTAATAAATGGTAAATGGACTGCACTCTAGTCTTGTTACCACTCAAAGCTGCTTTTACACTACATGTCACATTCACCCATTCACACTAATGGCAGAGGCTACGTAAAGTGCCAACTGTCAGTCATCACATTCACACACCGTTGGCTAAGCCACCGGGAGCAATGTCGGGTTCTGTGTCTTGTCCAAATATCGTATTATGTGAAAGTATAATCTTGGTTTCAAAGAACTTATATATCCAACTGTACAATTACCTTTCTAAAGAAGACTGGAGCTGAAACAACAGTAAAACCAATGATTAATTGCAATCTTAATTGTTCTTATTGTTTAATCTATAATAAAATTTTTCTTGTTGTAAATTCTTACACATTTTTCTTTTACTTTCATGAATTTTCCTCAAGTTAGAAAAGTATTCTTCCTTTATTGTTACCCCTTAACCATCTGCAATGATTTTAATTGTGTGTATTCCATTGTTGTTTAGACAGTAGCTCATCTGTACTTGGGACTTGGTGTGGAAGGTGGCCGGTTTAAGTCCCGGTACGGACCAAGTATGGAATGGGGCTGGTAGCTGAAGAGGTTCCAGTTCCCTTCCTGGGCGCGGTTGAGGTGCCCTTGAGCAGGGCATCGAATCCCCCAACTGCTTGGGGCGCAATCAACGTGCGTGTGCAGCCCCCTCACTCTGACACCTCTCCATTAATGCATGTCCATAGAGTCTTGATTGTGCATGTGTGTGTATTTCGGGCCTTTGTTTGTGTAGCATGTTTGTAATAATAACAGAGTGAAAACACTGAATTTTCCCTTGGGGATTAATAGAGTATACCTTCTTCTTCTTCTGCTTATGCACCATTGTTAGTGAAGTTTAACCCTTATTGTGTTTCCCAAGGATTTCAATCAATAAATGATGATGAATACGAGTTAGCTTTTTGTATTATATGCTAACATGCAAGTCCTTAACAGAAAACATACACTAGACACACCGCATTTAAAACAATAACATTTATTTTACAAACCCCAGACAAACATATCACTCAATAAATGATCATATTCTTAGTCGACACAGGCATCGTCCTGACTGACCAGCAGCCATTAGCAACAGGTTGGTTGTCCTTATTATGACAGCCTTTTTTATCTGATAAAAAACCAATGAATATTTACTTAAGAATTATTTCCCCGATCCATTTTCTCTGTCAATCAACTAGAAACGCATTCTCGTTCTGTTAGCTACTATAAAAACAATGTGGGCTTTGTCTCAATTCTGTGTGCGTGTTAAAATAATGAGATGTCTTCATGTAGTTGAAGTGGATTCTCTCTCCGAGTGTGAATAAATTATGATCCACTGTTGATTGGATTTCTGTCAAGAGATTGAACAGGAAATGAAAACCTTCGCTTGGGAAGGGGGTTACAGTAGGAGAGAAAAATGGGTGCTGTGATTAATGGTTTTGTGCAATTTATTCAGCCATTTTCTGGCGTACGAATGCAGGAAGTAAACAAGGCGATGGCGGAGACAGCTAATCCTCTGCATCATTCAGTCCTTGGTTTCCGTCTGAAAGGGTCAATGATTGACTCTGATTTAGACTGTTCCCGCTTCAGAGGAAATGAATAGATGCCAATCACACTCTCAGTTCTGTCAGCAGGACTGCCCAGCTCTGAATAGATGGTGCAAAATGCCTCCTTTATACCAGGCCAAGGTTATAATTACACGCCACTTTATGTCATTGCAGAAACCATATGAGTGTGCTGTAATGTTATAATATAGGAATAATATCTTTAAAGTAAAAGTTGTTAAGGCATTACAATCATCCTTTTTATGTAAAGGCTGCGGTTAGAGCTGCTTTCACCATGTGTTCACTGGCTAAATGGTTTGGCTATTTGCAGGACCAGCTAAAGGCATAGGTGGTATAGGTGGTCCTAACCTTCCTCTCTGCTCTGCTCACATTAACAGTCACTCTGCCGTTAATGGGGCGACAACTCGGGCTGCACTGATTTAAGAATTGATATGCGTCACTTCCACAGTCACCTGACAACACTTCCCCCCAATTGGCGGTCTATTTAAGCTGCAAGATTCCGGTCTCTCCCTCTGCTCTGTCATCGCAATCGCTGCCCTGCACCAGCACAGCGCCCTCACCTTCAGCCCCACCACCGGCTCACATGAACTGTCACTCTGCCGCTAATGGTCACTCGTGAATTTCACATTTTTTCAAGTCTAGTCAATAAATGTTACATGATAGCTGTTGAGGTGCACATGACTAAATTTTCAATGATTACTGCATTCAATGATGGGTGCATAAAATTGCGTCAAAATAGAGCTTTTTATGAAAAAATTCCTGGGCGAAAATCCCCCAGACCGCCCTACTGGGGTTTAAGGCCCCACAATGTCCTCATATCCCAACACACTGTAGTAAACTCAATCTAACTTTATCGCAATATAAAAACTAATTATCTGGTCTCTTCTGCATAACTGTGTTGCACGCTGGCTTGCAAAATAAAAAATGATATTGTGTGGCAGAAAAAATATTTTACCATTTGCATTGGGGGTGCCAAATTCTTAACTCACCTAGGGTGCCAAAATGGCCTGGCTACTTGTTTAATCATATTTGCAAAACCCAGTGCACAGCTTGTGCAGTCATTATTTTAGTAACCACTAATTTTGTTTAGTTAACACTAAGCTATAAAAGAATTGAATCATATTTTCATTCGTTCTAACATAAGTGAGCTTCGTCAACTCCTGCAGATTTTCGGTATCTCTTTTTCTTTCCAGTAACACATCCACCTCTGGAAGCCACATCCACTTAGATGGAGGTCTAAAACAGGCATTGAGGATCAAATTTCCTCTCAAATCCACTACGTCTAAAAACTTTTACTTTAAACTGTGTTTACAGGCCTTTCAGCATCCACAGAATAGCGCCTTGAAAACTCCTGCCAATATTACATTTCAAGAAACAAATGGGTATCAGCCAGCGTGGGAGCATCATCATTCATCATCGTACTTTTGTGTACAATGTTACCTTCATTTCCTGTATTCTGTAGCTGTATTCTATTTATTAGAGGAACAATCAGGTGTCTTGATGAAAACACTTGCAAATCAATTCCAGACTCGTATGGGTATGTCAAGGTAACGTCAAAACATACCCATGCTGTAAAAGATGCTTTAGTGTTGAAGCACACACCCCTTAAAGGAGACGAACTTTGCATACTCTTCCAAGCCCACTTGATTTCAGTTTTCTTAACATGCTCATTCCCCTTCAGAGATGCAAATAAGAGTGGGGATGTTGTGTTTTTCCTCTGATGGTCCAACTTTTGGCTTTCACCGTGAGGAATAGTCAGGAAGTGTTTTATGAAAAGTCATGCCAAGATCCTCATGGGCTTCCTAAAAACATGTTTTTTCACCCTGGGGCAGTGCCTTACGTCCTACGCCACACAGAGCGTTGTGTGAGACTTCCCTGCAGATTTTCAAATGACTTCTACCTGACTGTTGACAAATTCTCAAATTGAACATCATAAAAGTATGGTGGAACTAAATATAATTGACTTAGATTGACTAAATTACATCCAACAACAAAAATATATTCAGATGGGGGGTCTGTACTCTGATATCAGTGTAGTATCTTACATTTAGTATCTTGCATGCCTTGCCGTTGACGTTGGGGTTATAGCATTTAACCCACGTTAACAATGGACTCAGGTGACTTCATTCTTTATAGCCCCATGGGGAAAATGTTACCAAGCACTCCGCAGGTATGGCTTGTTTCAAAGGAAACCTATTAACAGCTTGCTAACAGTTAACACTCAGACGGCTGACGGTCACGGAGCTTGCCGACGCATGCACTGTTACATCTTGCCAAGCCACGCCCATCCGGGGGAAATACCGTGTTTTTAGGGAGTCCCAGAACCCTGTGTGAAGGAGGACCACTAAAACCACTGGGCGACACGATGCAATAATGCTGCCCAGCAGTTCAAGAAATACAAGGGTTTTTATATTGCTTCTAAGCTTTGAATGTCACTGCAAAGTTTGCCAGTTGCAGTCTGGTACATTAGGGACTTTAAGCAGCGACGGCTGAGGGACAGCTACAGCACCCGTCAAATATTCCAACGTGTTGCCGTAGTGGTAGAAATCTAATGTCACTAAGCAATGCTTTGTAACAATGGCTACTTCTGCTTCTTGCAAAAACTGCCACAATGTCTCTTTAAATTGCCCTAGATCAGTTGTTATATGCTTTAGATGACAACTTAATAACAAATGAGGAGTTTCCGTTACGTTATAACATGAACAGGTCCATAGTGTTATGTAATTACCTGCTTACACTCAACGTTGTACTGACTACGGCAAACCAGTCGTTCTCCAGGAGTGGACTGTTGGGCTACAACGACCATAAGTTGAACTTTTTTTTCGAATGCTGTAGCCGTCCCTTTAACTGTCACTGCTTAAAGTCCCTAATGTCTAGACCATAGACTGTATAAAAGAATGGACGACATGACAGCTCCCTAAAAGTAAAGCCAAAACATTTCGGGTGCCCCCTGCTGACTGGCTGCAGTATAGGTCATAAAGTCCGCCTCCTCCATGTTAACAGATGGGACATGGGTCAAACTATAAAATCAAAATACACGCCCGATAGATGTTTCTCAAACATGGTTTCTGTCATTATAGCTAGTTATTATCATGCTGATTCACGTCCAAATTTATTTTTAATTAGTTATGTGATGCTGTCAAAATGATGATTGACAGCTCTGTTGACAAATTCGGCTCCTGCATTGGTCTAGACAGAGTGGGGAGGGCTTCAACTGAAGCATCAAATGGAGCATGATGAGAATGTCCATAACAGAGGCTGACTCATGATGATGATGTAGTCTAGGTAGAAGAAGATGATCATAACAGCAGCCCTGGAACATTTGCCAAAGGGCTTAGCTGGATGAAAACCAGTTGTATACAAAGTGTTGTTTTATCTTTTACATTAAATATCTTTGAGTAAAAACTTTGAGGTCATGAGGTCATTGCGGCCTTTCTGTAAAATTATTTCATTATGTATCGTACAAAGATTAAAATCACCCCCGTATATTTTGTGTCAGAGCCCCTTTGTTATATCATGCTACATCTCTGCAGAGAGTGAGGAGCTGACTGTACACACTCCTTATTAGAAGTCTCGTCACTGTGTGTCTGGAGCTGCTCCTTCCCACTGAGATTTCCACTGAAGATCTTTCTATTCCAAGTATTCCAATGTTCTGTATTCTGGTCCTGCTATAGCAGCTCATACATACATTATACGCAGAGTATTGCAGGCATACATATTTGGGTGAATACAATACTGAGCCTTAGGTTGCTCAAAAATTCTCTCTTCAGTTCATAATTTCAGAAATCATCTAGAAACGTCAGGGTGTTTCAGATTTATGAATTTCTTATACTATTCCTTATAAAAGGGGTCAACATTTTTCTTCATTGATAAAATGAAGGCAGTGGAGTTTCATAAAAAGAGATGGTTTTTCATCTTTTGATTTGTACATCAACACTTAAATGAGAGGACGGGAAAGTCGTCTTTTATCTGATACATCTGAGAGTGAATTATTCCGTTTCGGTCTGTGTTGAGGCCTCATTGATGTTCCATCTCTTTTTGTTTGGGATAAAAAATGTCTTTTGGCTTATCCTGAAATATGTAAAGAGGTTTGGAGGTTGTTTTAGTCAAAGCTTCAAGAACAATGTTTTGCAGTTGTTTCATATGCATATTTTAGGATGGAAATCAGAAGGGATTCGTCTCAAACATTAAGACATCAATCAGTTGTTTCATCAAGTCCCCAGATATGACATTAATTTACATTACATCCCAAAGCCATCTGGACGCCTAATACAGTAATGATGGGAGCAAAACAGGAAGTCAGGTATAGTTATGAGTCACCAATTTCGCATACAGTATGTTAATGGATGAGTCTCCAAAATGTCAGACCATTTTTTTTAAAGTATGAATGTGATTATTCTTTAACTTTAACCACATGGCTACGGTATCTTTAAGTCACACTTATATATCCTTAAAGCTCCTGTGAGAATTTATTCGCTGGTTATGAAACAGACTGAAATGAATTCTGATGTCTCTATATGAGCTACAGAAACAAACCAGACCATCAGCGATAAGATTGATTATTTATATATAGTTATTTTATATGCTTGAAACGGCTAACTGCATGCTGCTTTGTTCACATTTTCCAGGGCAAAAAAATTAAAGTGAGTAATACATATGACTGTTAAAGAAAGCAGGATGAGATTTTTTGTTAAAGTTGTTGTCACAGCTTTGTCCACAGGGGGCGCCAAAATCAACACAAACCAAAAGTCCCTCACAGGAGCTTTAAAGAGATAGACAGTCCAACCCAAACTAGTGTCTTTCTATCGACTTAAACAAGATATATAAAAAATTTAATGTACTTAAACTGCACTTATTTTGTCTTCCGACCACTCAAAATGCTTTTACACTTCATGTCACATTCACACACTGATGGCAAAGGCCTACATGCCAATCTCCAATCATCTATGGATGCTAACACACCAGAGGCTATGACTTTGGGAGCACTTTGGGGTTCAGTGTCTTGCCCAAGGACACTTCCCTAAAGTTTTCATCGAATAAACTGGATGTATTCTCACAGTAAAGGTTTCAAGAAGCATGGAAAAAAATTTGTTCATGAGAGTAAAGTAGACAAGCATACTTGTGAGGTCAATATTGAGTAAAAGGTTAGACATATTGATAACAAGAAAATTAATATTATGGTTTATACTGTAGCCTGGGAAAATACTAAATTATAAAATACAAATTCTAACTGGCTGCAAGGAGCCAAAAGAATTCTTGACAACAGACGCCTGTGTAGTCGTTCCAGTGAAACTGTCTGCTAACCCTTCTGAATTAACAGTTGAATCGACAGTTGTATCAGCCTGTATCTAAAATTAGTAACCATGGCGACCGGTACTTCAACATTTCTTTTAACCTACATCTGGACAATGACATAGCTGGTTTACTAGCTATGTAAGTTCTGTTTACTGTGTCGCAACCATATGATATGGCACTGAGTTCGAATCTGAGCAAAAGTTAGCATAGCGTTTGCTAACAGCTCGGCCAAAGCGTTCTATAAGTTGGACCAGACATATCTCCCATTGCCCAATCATATCTAAGATATGTTCTATTTTATGGCTTGTTAAAAACTTTAGATTTTGGGAGCAAAATCCATGAAAACATGAGTAAATGGTCTTTTTTTTTGGAGCTCCGCAAAATATCCCTACATAACAATCTATTATACTTGTCAAAACAAGCCATGTGTTTTTGGAAAAGGGATATGAACGCAAAAAAGCTCCTCTCTGAGTGCCGAGTGATGCATTCTCCATTTGTGTTACTCATGTCAGCAAGACCTTCAAACCTTTGTTGGAGGAAAGTTTTGACAGATTTTGACGCAGAATTTTTTCCAAGAGGATTTACTTGAAAAGGTTACGTTCTAATTGAGGTTTTAAAAACCCTGAAATCTTTCTTTCCTTTCCTTTAACTGTCTCTGAAGTATTTAATCTGCAGACAGTTAGGATGGATCGATTTAAAGGCCTTGGACAGATCACGGAGATGTTATTGATGTTATGTTATTTTCTAACCCTGCTGGGCTACATAACATATTTTCTATGCGAGTGTGTGTCAAAGTGTGGTGAGGATAAGTGAAAATGGTTGTAGGTTATTGATTTTTTTGTCATAAACTGGGGGGATTTTACTGTCAGAGTTGGATTTGGGGAATGCAGAAGGAAGGCTTCTAGCTGCTTTTTATGTTTAAAATTTCTGGTCTCTTATTTTGGCGGTTAGTGGTCCCAAGGTGTTCCAAAAATTATAAAAAATTCTCTCTATTTTAGGAGTCTTCTACTTTATCCAAATAGTTATTACTGTGTTTGAGTTGCTGTAGAGTTGCAGTTAAAGGACACACAACAAACATTTTCCATCCTTTTACCTGTTCACCCAGCCAAAAGACGTTTTTTTTAATCCTTGGAGAGCAGCATATCCAATTCATAAGGGTCACTGCCCCCTGCATTTCAGCGCGACGGGAGTACCACAGATGTTTTGCCCTTTGTTTGCCCTGCTGTGTTTGTGCAATTTTCCCCCCATGGTGGCCTGCATGTTTGTCCCTCTTATCTCCTGTGGCCGGCCCGCTGCTTACAGGGCCGACCTCTGGGGAAGACTGCAGTTGACCTTAGGTGTGTACGTACTTGAGAGACCTGTGAGGCTTGTCGAGACACTGAACCCACCGGCTAAGTCTCGACTTTGCCAAAGGCAGCGAGTGGAGCTCAGGAATCATTAATCCACTGGCTGAAAATGAAAATAAAGTGCACGTACCTATAAGCTAAGAGATAAATGGAATGCAATGGGTGGATTTGAGCTGTTTACTTGCCATTCGAATTAGGACACCAATGACGCTCAGTTATAATAATGGAGATAAAGAGAAAATATTGCCAGCAAATAATGAATCCCATTCATTATAGAAAGACAAAATTCTGTCTTTTAATGTCATTATTTTAAGCCCTGCTGGCCTATTATCTATCTACTGATTGGCCGAAGGGGGTTTGGTGGTTTTCACACAACAATCCAAACACTGGCCTCGTTCCCATTCGTTGCCCAACCCCGCAGATAAACCACACATCAGCCCCACAAGGATATTTAAAGAAAAGTTTTTACCCCGGCCTTGGCTTTGACATTCGATTTCTTTGGGAGTCCGATTTGTATGCAAATGAAATACATGTTTAATACCAAAACATTGGCACCGCGTGGAGATTAATAACAGCTTGGCAGTGCATTGGCTGATGTATTATTTCTCCCCACTCCTCTGGGGTCAGTCCGACTCCGGTCTGCCAGAGAGATGATAGGTCCGGCTCTGCAGACTGGGACACGCCTGAAAATGTGACACAGCCATCTCCGCATTAATTGTTAATACCTAACAAAGGCTCAGTCTGGACTGATGTCTGTATTGTATACTTGAATCACTAGAGCGATCAGGAGGCTATGCAGATTTCAAAATAAGGGTTTGGTGGTGCTATGTAACAGCACAAGCAACCAACTGCATTAAGATTGCCTTTTTATAACATCCCCTTTGGAATGTGTCTTTTAAAAGAATGTTCGAAGCAACACTGCAGAGTTTTTCTTTAACAATAACCTCCTCCATCTGTCTGCGTTGGAAAAAAATGCCACCAGTGCTGTGCGAGATTTTCTTTTTGTGCAACACAATGATAGTTTGACAAAGAAAAAGCCAATTACTTTGCAGTCGGTGAGACACTGCAGGGAGTGTTACAGAATCCTTTCAGAGGCGTTCCAGCCTTTTTTAAACTTTAGTCCATATTCATTATGCATTTACCAATAACACTGTTCAATAGTTCTTTTTACAGCAGCTCTTTTGTTATTGCAAAGCTCAGAAGACTCATAGGTGGTCCTCTTTTTGTGTTGACTGGGACTGCTGAGGCAAAAGTCAGTATTAATTGGCTGTGACATTAATAGTGCATGAAGCATTGTCATGTCAGTATGTGAAGGTGGAGACCAGTACACATATAGATCTGGAGAATCCAGAGACCTTCAATATGTAAGATGTGTAGAAATGTACATAATGAGGCTGCAAATGAAGCCATCATACTGTCTTTCTTTATGCTGCCATTCATGACAACTAAATGACTTCTCTGTAATGTAAAGAACTGAATATACAGCACACCTCTCTCACAGAGTCTGTGCTGGCTTTGCCTGTGCTGCTCATTTCCCTGCCTTTTTCTCCCACTTGTATCTGATGTGTTTCTGAAACCGCCGTGTCTCTCCTTTAATTACCAAGTCAGTAAAGACTCCAGTCTTTGATTGTTCATTAAAAAGCCAATTAGGCTTTTAACAAAAGAAGTCATGTTAAAAACATGATAGTGCCTATAATATAAAATTAGGCCCCGACAGTTTAAATGAGAATGATGGTCACGCTGGCTGTATTTCTATCTACAGCTGAGCTCCTTTGTTCTATTTTGTTGAATTTTGAGGTGACCACTTCCTCCTTCTACTTTAATTGTAATTTACAAAATGAAAATATCTGTGATTACATGTTCAGGAAGCTTAGACGGCTGTTAAGTTAGCAACTAACTAAGGCAGAGGTGGGCTGTAACAAAGTACAAATACTTCTTTACTGTACTTAGTATCTTTACTTTACTTGGGTGTTTATTTATCTGACAACTTTTTAATTAAACCCACACATTTTTAACACAAATGTCTGCACATTCTACTCCTGACATTTTAAACACAGGCTTGTAACTTTAGCTTTAATATCTTTGTGCAGCTTCCCAATATTAAATATCAATTTTAACCCAAGTGATAGGTCATTTGCATATCCATCAGTGCATATAACCTGGGACCAGATAAGATGATAAAAACGCTGTTAAGACATAAAAGGACCAATGACATAAGACAGCTAAACTCAACCTGAGAAAAGAGGTTGATGGTAAATGGTCTAGTCTTCTGACCACAACGTTCACTCACACTCACATTCACACACTGATGGCAAAGGCCTAAGTGCTAATCTCCAACCAGATCTTAGCTCATTCATACCTGATGGCTATGCCTTCTGAAACAATTTGGGGCATAGGCGCCAATCCTGTGGGTGCTTTGGGGCCTGAACACTCACCCAGATTGCCTCCACAAGGGTTTCCCACACAAGCTCGGGCCCCAAAGCACCCATGGGATCGCCGCCTATGGATAGGCTATTTGGCGACCCATTTCCGCCCTCCACGATTGATTAACTAGTGGCACTGGGCAATCTCCCCTCGCTCTAGCTGATATTGTGTATCAGAACGAACATGTGGGGAGGTTTCACCTAGCCTCCTGAAAGTCACACATGCTCTGCAAACTTGAAACAGAGAGAGACGCACATGCGTCTGGGTTGACCTGTTTTGCGTTAAAGCTTCAATTGTTGAGTTACAGTTACTATAAAGTACATCTACATGCCGTGAATGACTCGAGCCGGAGCTGTTACCTGCAATCATAGTTTATAATAACCCAGCGTGGGGAGGACGTTTAAGAACGTGGATCTGTGTCAACCCTGCAGATCTTTCTGTCTGTCTGTCACTGTTAACAGAGACTCCAGTCTGCTGTGTTAAGGGCCTGAACCTTTTTCATTTTTACTCCAGTTAAGAAGTTAAATCAGTTATTCTACTTTAACCAGAGTCTTTATTTCAAACATGAATATATACTTCTACTTGAGTAAAGAATGTGTGTACTTTTGCCACCTCTAATACAAAGTAAGGACCGTACATCAGCTGCAGCTGTGGCTCAGTGGTAGAGTGGGATGTCTCTCAATCGGAAGGTTGGGGGTTCGATCCCTGACTGCTACAGTCACATGTCGAAGTGTCCTTGGGCAAGACACTAAACCCTAAATTGCTCCCGGTGGCAATTGCTCATCGGGTATGAATGTGCATAGATCTGTTTGGAGATTTGCCATCAGTGTGTGAATGAGTGTGTGAATGTGACATGCAGTGTAAAAGCAGCTTTGTGTGGTCGTAAGACTAGAAAAGCGCTATATAAGTACAGTCCATTTACCATTTACATCAATTGACATCAACTTGGCAATGACAGTTAAGAAATAAAAGGTTTGTTTTTCTCAATTTGCCTGGTGTCCGTGGAAACCAATTGAGTCCAGTACATTTTTCACAGAGTACTTTTGCCTCGGCTATCTCAACGCAGCTTCCAACTGACCTTTGCCTCCTGGGACTGAAACCCTATTATATGATTTACTGACTGGAACCTCAGGGGAGGTTGTTTGGGGGACGTCTGTTGGATCAGGACAGTGAAGGACAGGGGGAGTTTGGCACTGTGGTCAGCGTACACAAATCTCTGTGCTCACTTCAGTCCCCATGGGAATCAGTGCGTCCTCAGAGAGTTGAGAGTCGCAGTTTCATAATCCTGAATGCATTGCCTAGATCCCTGAACTTGGCTTCATGGCGTAAACAGGAGGAGAGAGGTGTACTGGATAAATATGGATGCTATATACTGAGCTTTGCCGTACAAGAACTGCAAAATTTGGTGGACTAAAATGCTACCTTAAAATAAAAATACAAATATTAAACTTGTTTCAGATAAACAGAAGCAGTTTTGTGAGGACTAAAGACTTTGAGGAAATGGAAATGAAGTAAACCAAACATTAAGCAAATGCTTTACCTGAGGACACGTCGTCTGAAGGCCTGACTGAATGCGTCTGCACTCCTCTGGAAGACGACTGCCCTGCAGCTCACTCATCAAACACCCCGACGAAAGCAATATTTTGTAAACGAGCTTTAGTCCTCACCCATTAAGTCCATGGTTCCTCTTTCACAGAGGACCTTAATAGCCTCCTGCTTGGACAGGTGCTGTGCAAATTGCCTCCCTTAAATGATTAATGGGGAAAGCTCTGTCCGTGTTGAGGCTCAGACTGAAGCGCGTGTGATGCAAAAGTAGGAGATTTAGATTCAGCATGGAGATGGTGAAAAAAGTCAGACCCCATAGGAGAAAATTACTATTTTTCACTCGCGATGCAAGCTTTGAGGATCATTAGATGAGCATAAAGCAACCTCTGACTGATCAGCCTCGGCTAATGGACTCAGCTGGCGACAGGTCTGTTGATAAGGCACAGAGGCCTGTCACTGTGTGAAGTTTAATGTCAGAATTTATAATAGAGATGAGTATGCTAGCTAATTAAACATGTGAGCTGAGGTCAATAACTTCAAAGTTTTCTGTGTTGTATTGATCTTTTTTTTTTTTTTTTACCAGAAAGCTCCCATGAAGACACACTTTCCCCTTTGCAAGATGGGCAGCAAAAAGGTACAGATAACACAAAAACATAATAATACATGAGAAAGAGACTCAAACAGGGAAAAGGGGCTAAAATAATCATGGTAGATAATGGGACTTGTTAAAGAGCAACTTGCAGGTTACATTTTTTTTACTAAGTTAATATTCAATCTTGTCTGTAAATGGCTGTGGAAAAGCTTAATCCTTGATTTCATATTATTTACAAGACATAAGGGCACTTATTTAGAGGAAAAAGTGTCAGTTTTTAGTAAAGCTGCTAACAACGCCTTTTTTTCCCCAACATGGCCTCAGGGACAAGCGGTGTCCAACTCTGCGTTAGCTCAATGTGCAGAAGTAGGTGGTAGTGAGGTTAAGCGGTCGTATCGTCTTGTGTAGATGTTATTTCAGTATAGTCTGACATCACGTTTGACATTTAACATGCGTTCGTGGCAGTTGGACAAATTCCAGCTTGACGGGACATCAAGCCCACCGTTTGCCTGACAAAATGTAGTACGGATTTTACATTATAGATGGCGATACAAGCCAACACTCGCCCATTAGTAACTATAATGGGTAAGTAATAATGCTTCCACTTGCTACTACTCCTGATTTCTTGTATCCTTTGGTATGCGATAAACGTCACGTTGTTGTAATGTGAGCACAGGTATTGCTCGCTAACGCTGCTCACTCATCACGACACCTGCTCAGTTCTCCACTGGTTCTCGTCGCACTACGACTCAATGTCTCTCCTGTGGCCGTTATTTCTCCTCATCCCTGTTCCTGGTCTCTGTGACGCCTAACAGGCTCATAATATTATTATATTATTATATTATTATATATTATAATTATAAGCCTGTGGTCCGTCGTATGCAGCTTAATGAACAATTTCTTCATCTTCAGTGACAAGACTGGCATTAAGTTCTATATTTATTCATGTTAAACCCATCATTAATCGGCAGGACTCCCTTTTGTTACATCACATCCGGTTGTCTGTTTTGAAGTGGAAATATAAGAAAACGTACAAAAAAATGCAGAAGCCACCGTAGCGTATTAATTTATATATTTCGTTGAAAATATAATCATTTCGAAATCAATTTCCTACACATTGATTCACTGGGGTCTCAAACCTGCAAGTTGCTCTTTAAGAGAAACAACATTGTGAGTTGTTGAGCAGAAAGCAATTAGCTGCCTTCAATGTCAGCTTTGAAAACCAGAAATCCAGCACTTTGTGTGTCATTATTTTACGTCAAAAACTCTCCATGCAAGTTCATTTGCACCATAGGCGTCTAGAATGAACTTTCATGTGTAAAAATATGACACCGTGCTCAAACCTTTAAAGGGTTATCTTGTGATCAAGGCTTGTCATTGTCAAGGTTCATTGTTCCCAAAAAGGAGAGGACCCAGATGCAGCCCTAACCCTAACCCTAACCCCTAAAACAAAAGTCCAACTGAAAAACCAACAAAAACAGGAGAAAACACAAGGAGCCGGGTAATTCAAAATCCAAAATAATACACAGGCAAACACGGGGATCAAAACGGAAGACGTACCTTGGGTTTTACACACAAAGACAATGAACCAGCCCAGAGACAAGGGAGCACAGAGACTAAATAAACTTAGGAGGTGAGGCTAATCAGACACAGGTGAGACAATCAAGGGGCAGGTGAAAACAATCAGGGCAGGGCACATAATCAAACAAGCGGGAAACACAAAGGCAGGAAGTGGATCATCACGAGAGACATGGTGACAAAGTAAAACAGGAAATGATCTAACCAAAAAGACACAAGTGAAATACTTAACTGAACAAGACTAAATACTGACAAGAACACAGAATAAACTAAATACAAAACTAAACGATGAGAAGTCATGACAAGAGTCAAGTGACCAGGTAAAACAGCAAACAATATCTGAACCCTGAAATACAAATCAAAAACATAACTAAACTAGAATAACTTGTGACAGTCATATGCATTTTTTTGTTTCCACTTCCACTTTAAACCTCCCTCATTGACTTCCACTTGAATTATAAATTAAGAACACATTGCAGAATAATTTTAGTGCATGCCAGAATATATAACCACAGCTATTGTTTTATCCATGAGGATTTTGTTCAACAGAATGACCCATATGGCCTGTGAGTTCAAAGAAGTTGTATTACACAAAACATTGTATGTTAATGAGGGAACATTTCTGACCTGAGAGGATCAAAGGAAAGAATATTTTAGAAACTATGAGATGTTAACAAACTATGTCTACATTTATCAGTGTGACTTTTTCCTAGTACATTACACGACTACATGTCTAGCGTTGTTAATATTCAAACAAGGTCATTTACATGAGGAAAAGACAGTCATGAACTCTTTTGCACATACTGTCCACCCAACAAAAATCTCTGTGGTGTTCAAGTATGAAAGAACACAAAGTTGGTGATGGATGAACATATAATACTAGATGCTGTTCACTTCCTATTTCCTACCAGTCAGAAAAACATAGGAGTGTGCAGCTCATTTCCCATCTGCTATTGACAGTCAACATACACCGATCAGCCATAACATTATGACCACCTGCCTCATTTTGTGTAGGTCCACCGTTTGCCACCAAAACAGCTCTGAGCTGTTGAGGCATGGACTCCACTAGACCTCTGAAGGTGTGCTGTGGTATCTGGCACCAAGACGTGAGCAGCAGAACCTTAAGGTCCTGTAAGTTTCGAGTTGGGGCCTCCATGGATCAGACTTGTCTGTCCAGCACATTCCACACATGCTTGATTGGATTGAGATCTGGGGAATTTGGAGGCCAAGTCAACAACTTGTGTTCCTCAAACCATTCCTGAACCATATTTGCCAGTGTGGCAAACTGCCGAAAGAGGTTACTGCCAATAGGGAATACCATTTCCATGAAGGGGTGTACTTAAACAAGCTTGAGGTAGGCAGTACATGTCAATGTAACATCCACATGAACGGCAGGACCCAAGGTTTCCCAGCAGAACATTGGCCAAAGCATCACACTGCCTCTGCTGGCTTGCCCTCTTTCTATCGTGCATCCTGCTGCCATGTCTTCAACAAGCCTTGGCCACCCATGAACCTGTCGCCAGTCCACTGGTTTTCCATCCTTGGACCAATTTTGGTGGGTCCTGACCAATGCAGTCTGGGAACACCCCACAAGAGCTGCAGTTTTGGAGATGCTCTGACCCAGTCGTCTAGCCACCACAATTTGGCCCTTGTCAAAGTCATTCATATTCTCACAATTGCTATATCCTTACGCAACATCCCACCCACTGACAGGTGCCAATGTAACAAGATAACCCATGTTATTTACTCAACTTATGTCAGTGGTCATGATGTTATGGCTGGTGTAAGTATAGTAGTGGTTGGCGGTCCCTGTTATCCCGACCTAATCAAGTTGCTTTGTGCTGTAACACCTAAACCACACGTTAACCCTACCATTGTGGGAAAAGGGGGTGTCAGAATGCTAACATGTGCTCTGTTTAAGTCTTTGTAATTTGAAGGACCTGTTGCTTTGCCTGTTAATCCAAACACATTTGATCCTTTACCTGCAGGCCAGTTTAGTCCTTGTATTTTAATGATAGAGTATTTGGAATTGCTTTCTGCTCGCTTTTTGAAATGAACAAACCAATAAACCTCAGAAACACCACCTGCAGCTCTTTCTGCAACAGTTAGGAGCAGAACTTTCCTTCAGACTTCAATGTACTCCAGAACCATGGTATATTACATTTGTATTCCTCCATTATATTTCAGAAGTTGAGGTGATGCCTCTCATCAAGTAGCTGTCAACCCCTGCTGTCCTCGACACCTCCATTTCTGCAGTAACAAGAGGGCAGACTCTGACCATTACCCCTTTTTATGTGAGTGCTTGAGCTCCGATGCGAGGGCTTTGTAACTGCTGCCATTCTTCTTTGGCAGAGGTTTTATCTCACAGACACAAGCCGTCAGCACAGCCGACTCCGGTCACACCAGCGTTTCACCCGCACAGCAGTGGCCGGCTGTATTTATTTCCTCAAACTATAGATGTATAGACATTGTTATGTGGACAGTTAAAGCGGGAAACCCCATATTTTCTTCGTGCAAAACCTTTTACACATACCATAAACATATAATAAAGATGATTCCAGGGTTTATGATAATAACACGAGATAAGCTCATATTGTAAAACACAACAAAAGGGTTGTAAAAGAGGGACTTGTTTTTAATTTTCTCCAGATCTATATACAATTTTATTAGGCTTCGATTTGCTCTTATAACTCTCAATTTATTTGCAGCTTTAAAGCCGGCAGACTTCCAGTAGCTTTCTTGGTGCAGTGAAAGACTTTCCCTCCCAAAAAGGACAAAACTCTTCACAATGTCATAAAGACCTTCGGGGTCCCTCAGGAAATACTCTCCTGATCATAAGCTGTCAAAAACATGAGCTGAAGCAGTTTTTAAAGGAACTCCCCCTCAAAAAGTACTTGTCAAACCTGGTAAATCATCTTGATGTGCTCAAGGCTGAAAACAGCCTACTTACAAGGAGGCCCAATGGACCAATGACCCTCACTTACATTGGGAATGTCATCCTTCAGACACAGTCTCTTTCTCTGAGAGAAGTCTTGATTATAAGATGAATTGCTTCTTTTGACAAAATCCTGAAAATAGCAACATCAAACACACCAAAGTTTTAAACCTTTAATGAAAAGACAATTCACCACGTCAAACGGTGGCCATTTCCCCCTGATGTGTCACTTTGACAGGGAAGCTCTGTGATAAAATGGCATTTTAAATGTGGAGTATCTGACAAATCAACAAACAGTGCTACCCAAGATGGCGGCGCACTTGAGCGCAGCGGCTCTTGGCTCTCCAGTATGGAGTGTGCTTGGTTTTTATGGAGTGTGCTTTGTCTGTGTGAATGTTTTTTTAATATTGTATGCAAGTGGGTCTTTTTAACCTCATGCACCAGCCAGGAGTGGCACTCTTAATCTCATTGTATCCTGTTTTACAATAACAATAAAGGCTTTCAATTCAATTCAAAATCTCTATCGTTTCACTGCTTTGTGATTGATCAGCCACTGAAAAGACAATCCTATATGATAATCATTATCATTAGCTACCTTTGGAAAACAGCTAATGCTAGCATTCAACCGCTTCCTAGCTAACATTACCGTTTGATTGTCCTAAAAATTACGACAGGAAAGATGTGAATTCGAAGCTAACGTTAATGTTAGCTAGCTAACCGTAATGTTGGCTAGGAATCTGTTTGATGCTACCAGTAGCTGTTGTAATCTAGCTGTCCTTAGCTAATGAATGATCAAATAAGTCTTAAATATAGCCTGATTTTCACTATCCATTGTCATTTCAGTTCCTGATCAATAAGACGCAGTGAAATAGTAACAATTGGTCAGATAACCTATGTGTACGTTAAAACCTGGAATTTAGCAGTGCAACATTAAGAAAGCATTTGAGCTTCCCTACCTTAGCGTGATGGACAAAAATGGCCGCTGTGTGAATATGGTGATTCACAGGAATCTTTGACAGTTCACTTTTAAGGGATAATGTGCTGTCGACTTGTTATGTTGGCTCTGAGGTAAGCACCGTGTTTTCTTTGTCTATTAATTTCCTTTCCATGCTAATGCTATTATAAGCGCATGCTGTGTGCCGTGTGGTCTGAAGGATCTGCGCTGGGTTGATGACACATTAAGACAAACAAAACTCAGCAGAGCAGGAGAGCCGCTGCGCACCATCTCCCAACTGTATCATGTAATCACTTTTAGATTGCATTTAGTATGACTGGGGGTTACAACTGAAACCACTCTCATCATCGCCATTATCATAACCATCATTGTCCCAATCATGATCACTGTCGTCATTATCATCATCACCATTATCATCATCACCATTATCATAAGTATTTCCCAACCTTTTCAAAATAAAACACAAAAACCCTTCTCCGTGTCAGATTGTAATCAATTGCACAGTGCCGAAGAATACTTAAGCCATCACCTGCACTTAACAACAACTTAGATTCTAAACAACTCCGGGCTCACCCACTCGGAGCTTGTTAGAGGAGCTCAGAAATTGACAGTGCTCAAGGCTAGGAAGAAGTGTTACTGCTGATGTCGGACATGGATGTGTTTCAGTGCATTCAGTGTCTTCCACAGCACTGGTAATTACGGCAGAGTGTGTACTGGTGTGTGTTTGTGTCTGGGTTTTGTGGTCGGGGAGAGGTTTTGTTTTTTTTCTTCTTGGGTTGGTAATCACAGGATAATGAGTGGCTGGCTACATCAGCTATGATTTTCTGCTCCTGCCAGGAGCCCCGGGGAAGCTGTGGTGACTCACCATTGAACAATGGGTGATGGATGATTTAGAGACATGGACTGCCTCGCGCAAACAAAGAGAGCAATCAACCCCCGAGTCACAGGTCGCAGTTATGCGAGTCGCAGGTGATGAAACTGCTTTAAGCCCTGTTACAAGTTTTTTCTTTGGCTTTTCAGTTTAAAACAATGGCAAGTTCCACAAAGTGTAATTGAAAAGTGAAAGCATGACATTCTATTTTATTTTAATTAGAGAGGAAATACTTTTGCATTGTCACACTGTGTCTAACAGGAAATAGGATGTTGCAGCCTGTGTTTAAGGGGGAATCACAGGTGTGTCGATCAATAGCGCTGCCTCAGATGACTTTTTCCAAGCACAAGGGGTCTTTTGTAAAACTTCCAGTCCCTATTCACTTTCAGCAATAGAGCAATTATATGATAGAGAATACAGACTGAAGGTACCAAGCAGTGTTATTATGCTCGTGTTTTTTTGTCTTGATCAATGAAACTTAACTAGACTTTTAATCATTTGGAAGTTACTGCAGGTTTGTTTTTGCAAAATACTTCCAAACTATTGAGACAGGATTGACTCAACAACATTAATCCATGACATTTTAGTGAACATTGACAACTTTACAGGCTTCTAATTTTAATGGCGGTTTCGGCAGATGGCTGTCCATTGATTAGTCTGGTTCTGCTCGAGGTCACCGCCTGTTATAGGATGTTTTTCCTTGCCACTTTTGCCAAGTGCTTGTTCATGGTGGATTAAGTTTGGTCTGTCTGTTTTTCTTTCTTTCTTTCTTTTTGTCTGTTGAGCAGAAGGGGGTACTATAGCTAAAGGAGGGGCGGTTTGCTTTTGGCAGGCTATTGTTTACTTCCACTTTTCAAAACAGGAAACTGGTGCCTGGCGTAGCATACTGCAAAATACATTTAAACAGCTTCATACTACATACCAACGCCGAATGCAGTATGCAGTATGTACTATGTAGTAGAATAAATAAATAGTATGCAATTTCAAACACAGCCATATTCTTAGCAGAGTTGAGACAATTAGACACATGTGAAACACATATGGGTGGGTCAGGTAATCACACGGGCTGTAAACAAAGGAGGGCAGGAAGTAGAGAATCTCAAACGAGACAGAAGCGGTGTGTCCGAAACCGCATACTATCAAACCAATCATACTAACCGTGAAGTAAAATTGAGTATGTTATGCGTTCCATCTCAAAGTATGCAATTTTGTGTATGTGAGAAATGCCCGGATGTATACTAGATTGGCCCTGATATTTGAGTATGAGACGGAAGCAAACTGGTTGTACTCAACCGCCCCAAAATGCATTGTGGCTATTCAGCTTCTACTATGGCGGAGATGGACCGGAGATCCGACCGGACATATTTAAACGATTAAGTCACCTGATACGGAGAAGACGGCACTGAGTATGATGCCAACGGCATCCTAATAGTCAGGTTAGTAGGCAGTATGCAGTACATACTGTTTGAGTATGTAGTAGGCAGTACGTTAGTATGCAGTTTCAGACACAGCCAAGGTGAATATGAAAATAAAGCAGGAAACAAAAGACAGATAAAAGTAAAAAAGGGAACAGTCATGCTAATCAAAAGCATGTGTGTTAAGATGCAGTTTAATATTTGGTGCATGATAGATTGTCCGAGTGCAAACAGGAAGTGAACCCCAGAAAAAATCCAATCCGCCCACTTGTGAAAACACTCTTACTGTTTCTCTGAGACTTTCAAAAAGGAGATCAGTTCGATCAATGATGAATTCCAAGGTGGGTAGATTTCTCTCAAAAACATGCACAAACACACAAATACATAATTATGGTAGCACCAGACTTACCTCCAAAAACTGCTTGGCATTTTTCTTGGGAGAAATAAATGTATAAAAAATATGAGGAGACAGAAATGTCAACAAAGCAGCTCCATTTATCAGATCATGCGTAATTTAAACTGCACTGACATTTCCTCGTCGGCCTTTAAGATCCACAGAGGCGCCAGTCATCTGATGCAGCTGTTTGTTCTACTCATTTCGAGGCAGGGTCCGAGATGTCTGGGAACATCAAAGAAGTGTTTGGATTAAAGTCTGGTGATCAAAACTAAGAAGGACTGCATACAAACCACAGCAGGCAGTGGTGAAATCACACAGAATTGTCAGTGAAGAGAAGAGGCTTTGAAAAACACACACAGGCACACAGATTGAGCGGAGGAGAGCGAGAGAGTGTGACTGTGTTGCTAAAATTACAGATTGGCCGAGCATATGAAAAAGTCATTCTTCTCTGAAATGTTCTCAACAAACAAAAAGTGTTTTTATGCAATTTTATAATTAGGTTTTTAAAATTCGACATAAACAGCCCCCTGGAATGATACGTTTGAGCCAGGGACTGGATTTATTTGTGCCTGTGCCTCTTTGTAACAACCTTTGTGCAGTGTGATGGATACATGAGAAATGCCACGAAGGCAACATCAAAGATGAATCCCTCACAAAGCCCATGAGTCCTGGCACCTAAAGATCTCTAGTGTGTTAAATCCTGCAAGTCTAGCAACTTTATGAGCAGCTTTCCCTCCCTGATACATTACTCAGTCCACACTGAGCTGTCTGTGCTGTTGTGCAACATGCAGCCTGAGGGAAGGGATCTGCAGTGATCCAAAAGTGCAGTCTGAACGTCAGTCATCTCTCAAACCAAAGTTTTAGCCGTGTCTAAACCTCATTCTATTTTAGATGGTATTAAAACTATTGATTGAAGAAAGCCTTGGTGCATTATGTATGTATTTTTAATGAAAAAATTGCTGGTGGGTTATAATTGCTCTTTAAGCTTGTTGCCACTCTCCTCAATGCAATAACTTAATTTCACCATATTGGTAACCCAGTTAACCTCTGCCACCGTCAGGCATTTCTGCCTCTGCTGCAGCAGCTTTTTTTATTGCCTTTTAAAGATGCAATTTGATTGCCCATAGATCCAATCATTTCTACCCCGGCCATCAGCCACCCTCAGCCGGACACAATCGATCATCTCTCTCCCACCACTTGATACATTCTCATATATGATACTCTCCTTAAATTCATGGATTTCATTACATGTAAAATTCAGTACTAATGAGTGTGTATAAAAAGTGATCCTCAGATCACCTTGAATAATGTCTTGCTGATAACTGTGGGTGCTGGTATATGCTCGGTCACAGTTTTAGGTCATCTAAGGGTGCTTTGGTCCGTTTGTTTGGACAGGTGAGAACCCGCATTGGAACTCTGGAGCAAACCAACCACGGTCTGACAGAAAAGAAGGGACTCTGGTCCGTTTCCAAATGAACCACAGTACACTTCGATTTAGGTGAGTAGGACCTAAAAGAGGGAACAAACCAAAAAACTGTGCATTGTGTTAACAGGTGTTGACACTTACAGAGACAGACAAGCAGCCAGGCACCAAGATGAGTAGAGGACAAACGTTGGGGAGCGATGAGGTGAGGGCTCTAATAGAAATATGGGCTGACCAAACAATTTCACGAATGCTTGTGGAAACACACAAGTATACAGGTATTCAATCTGTCCAGAGGAAAACTAGAGACTGGAACTGATCGATCTGTGGAAAAAAACTCTGACAACAAAACATTAAAGTCTGCGATCATGCTGAGGGTGATTGAGGAGTGTGCTCTCTCTCTGTTTACTTCAGGGAGATTTCTCATGTTGCAATTCTGACCAATCAGAAAGCAGTTTTCTCACGCATCAAAACATTTGCTCAGAATATCTGGAATTGTCCTAAACAATCTGTAATTTGTTGTTTCCATAAAAAAATCTGTCTCCATTACACAAAATAAAGTTCAGATGGCCTCGAAGGTGAACTTTAAAGCGCTCTATTTTCAGAACTAACTGTTGCCATGGCATCTTATTTCATTCTATGCAGACGAAACAGGATTATATTTCACATGTTATATCCATTACAGACTGTACAGGACCGTCCAACTGAAACCAGTAGTTTCAAATATTGCCCTTACATTTGTTCACATGCTAAATTTGAATCATAATGTAAGTGTACTGCAGTAGATTTTCAGTGCTTGCACCAGCAACACTGCATAGCGTTGATGTACGCTCAGTTTTAAAGACAATATACATGCTATAATGTCATATCAATTAGGAGAGGCCAGTCAATGAAGTAAGAGAGAACATTTATTTAGCAAAGATGATGTGATAATAAATCGTGGTCAGAAGTCTTTGGCGCTTGGACTCTACAGGGAGATATAGTGATCGAAGGGGGTTGGCCCTGAGCAGCAGCAAGATATATCCGCCCGTGGAGTCCAGACACTGGTGGTGGAGGTGTTGGCTGATGATGTCATTTTAAGCTGATGAGATGATGAAGCTAATGCTGAAGACTGGGCTGTGATGGGGAGGCGGAGGGTCAGCATGAATGAACTGCGGGCAGAGAAAAGCCATATTTAAAGACAGGGTATTTTGCTGTTTCACATTTTAAGACATATATAGAATTTTACAATGTTGGATGTCCAGACTAAATGTGGGTGAAGTTTCAAATCTGTAGGAAAAAGCATGTTGTAGTAATCCCCAGGCTTCTCAGCTCAGTCTGCAGGCTGCTGTGAACGCCAGGTTTCACACAGTTTTTTCTACACCCTGCACTTTGTGATGTCACAAAGCTGGCCAATCAGAAGAAAGTGGGCTTGTAGGGGCGGGGTTTCTTAAAGGGACAGAGCTGACTGAGTCGTTTCAGGCAGAGGCTGTATGAGGGCCTGCAGGGAGCAGTTTTTTTTTAAATGTAAATTATGCTAAGCTACTCCACAGGTATCACAGAGTGAAATATGAAGCTTGAAATCGGCATAATACCCCCCCACCCCCCCCTTTAAAAAGAAAGCAATGATATGATTGGCTTACAATGAAGGTGTGTGGACAATGAGACCAGGTGATGAGAGCAGCTGATGAGTGCAGGTAAATAAGAGTGAGCATGCGTGAGGGGAGTGTAAGCGGGTGGTATGAGATATGAACAGTAGAACCAGCATAAATGTAGTCGTCCTGAATGAACTTAAGCTAGAGCTTCATTTGATAAAGACTCAGGTGATCATTTTACCTGCCTTCATCAAAAAGCCAATCAAATAAAGATGTCTCAAGGGTTTAACTAGAGTTTAAAGATAGCATCTGATGACAGGCCTTATTTTTAATTTAGAGATATGATTTTCAAAGTGGTCACTCATAACCACAATTCAATTTCGGACACTTCACACAAAGCTTAATCAAGCTAAACTGATGAGGCCATCCTGCAAGTCGTAATTAATAAAAAGAGCACCATTTTAACCGTTATCGATCATTCTACTTGTACTATCCTAAAAGCTTTTCAGAGCCTGCAAAGTGTGTCCTGACACACTTTATGTTCTCCTCAAAATAAATTGACTGCTCAGTTCCTGCATGTAGCACCGTTACAATTCTGAGCCACAGACACATCCGCCGTACAGCTGACTCCAGTCACTTCCAGACACGTTTAACTGCAGACAGTCTTGCTGACTGTACGACACAGTGTGACTGCACTCACAACAGCTGAATGCATCTGTCACCGCTCCGACTGTGTTGTCATCTGAACCTGCTCCTCTCAGAAATGAAGCACCATTAGGATGTGCTATTTCCCAGCCTGCTGCCTTTAGTGCGACTGTCACCTTCCTAACCCTGTGGCATTTCCAGGATATGACACGAGAAAAAGCCAGCGTTATTAGTGATGCACTGAACATGATGAGAATATTATATAATTCTACCTGCTGCAGAGAGGGTCTGTGCTGTGTGCGGGCTAATTTAGCATCTCGTTTTAAGTAATTAGGGACTTTGATCATTCGGGGGTGATTATGCCTCCTTTGTTTTTTCAGTGTCTTCTCCTGAGTAATGTCTTTCATGTAACATTAGGTAGCTGTTGTTTTAATGCAATAAATAAGTATTCTGACAGGATGATTCATCATGTAAATACAGTAAACAGCCGTGCAAATCTTTCATGCTCACTTAATTCTGGACTTTTTTCGCTTTTTGCAGACATCCTAGGAGAAAGAAAAGTATTAAAATGCCCAACAGAGCCCTTCATAGTCGACCAGAAGAGGAGGTGATGATTCAATGACCCTGTTTCCGTGCAACAGCCACTTTGAGTTAACCCTGAGCGAGCAAACAAATGCATAAATTCAGCTTCTTTCCGGCTCCGTGATGTGCATTCTCCCTGCATCCCTTGCTTACGTGCGCACACTTGTGGCTGCTGGAATAAATGAGTCAAAAGTTTAAACTGTCACTGACTATCCTTCCAATTTCAAAGCAAATTGGCGCACAGATTTGCTTGAGAAAGCTCAGTCCTTTTTGTTAAAATGAGGCTCGGGGCTTAAGAACTTCAATGTTTTTATTCCTTTGTGTTGATATGATGGAGCTCGCCAATTTTTCTGCAATGTGAGGGAACTACTTTTTTGTTTCTTTACGTTCAGCTGCTGTGGCATTTCCCCAAGTGTCTTACTGTAAAGTATGCATATTTAACTTTGGCATGTGTATTACCATCGGGGCCATATCTCTGTTGGGAAGTGGAGTCATTCAGAGGGGAGAGGCCTCCCTGAGGAGACAGTGATGTGTCGGAGAGAGAGAGAGAGACACCCACCCTCCCTCCTACCAATTATAAAATCTTAAGGTGAGCGTCTTCTCTTAGATGTGGTGTGTGCCTCAGTATGAGTGGGGGTGTGGACTTTGAACTGCAGTGCGCCGCATGAAATGACAACTCCTTCCACTTTCTACCTCTTCCATGACGGCTTCATTTGTCGTGCAGACTCAGGGGCTTTCCCAGGAGTCCTCAGGTATATTTAAAGAGATATCAACGCTAACCTTAAAAAAATCCAGGCATGCAGCTTAAACTTTCCCAAGTGCCTTTGAGCCTAATTGCTGAGACAGCTATTGAAAGGGACTGTTTATACCCAAACATAGTTCTTAAAATCTCTCTATATCCATCCATGCTTGACATTTAGTGAGTATCCACCTCAGTTGGCTTCAGGTAACTGTTTCTTTAAGTGATACTGGGCTCTGTGAATTTAGCCTTCAGCTGTTTATAGTAGAGCCGTGTTCCTCTAATTAAATGTTAGGTAATTTGTAAAGTTAAAGTACACTTTAGGGGTGGACATGCCTTGTTTTGTTTGCATATGCATGAACAATGAGTCCAATGATCCAGCAGCGAGCCTGGAAAGAAGCTAATGTTCCTAATTGGACCAGCAGCCTTATGTGTGCTCAGCAGGACACGACTAATAAACTAAAGTGCATGTTCTGAAACTTGTTCAACACATTTCTCACCACGTAAGACCGCATGTTTGCACACTCTGCATGTTCAGCCACACTTAATAACATTACAAGAGTCCATGAGGCGTGGCATATAGCTGCCAGCTTTGCATGAGTGGAGTCCAGTAGAGATCCAGGAAAGTTATATAGTATCCAGGATAATAGTGAGACTTCAAGCAACCAGCAACTCGATCCCCGTAGCTTAGCATGCAAAACAGTTTTCTGTTTAATAATACAGAACACGAATAACATAAGCCTTTATATAGAGAGTGCTGTGGTCATTTATAATTCATAGTGTAATGCTAATAAGGCTTTGTGCACTCAGCTCCAAGAGGAAGAAACTTCTGGTGCTAAAGTCAAGATAGTGGCGCTCACAGTTGGATTGAGATATGGTCACTTTTAACTAATAGACATGGCTGCATGCTGTTCTGACCTCTGACCTCATGATTATATTAAGGTTGATACAGGATTTAAACCTGAGAAGGGTTACTGCAAAAAAAGAGAAACAATTTGTATGTATTTTGACACAATTGCAGAACATCACTGTACCTTTCATTAATGATACATCAAGTGGGTTTAAAAAAACTTATCTCAAGTCTGAAGGACAGCATCTTGGCTCGAAACGTTGCTTTGTGCTAAATAAAACCCTTTACGGGAGCCTCCTGGTGTGCGAATCTTGATTTGTTTTTTGATCTAAAGATTATCTTGCCACATTTTCCTTTGGTGTGAGGTATGTTGAGAGTGATTTTACTTCACCAGATCTGCTCGGCAGAATAGCGTGGCCGCATCGATTTCAAATTGTAAATATTTAAATCAGGAGAGTAAATGAAGTAAGGAAGGATGTTTATTTTTACAATGATGTGAAAATGAATCATGGGCAGAAGTCTTTGGCACTTGGACTGTATGGGGAGATATGATCGAAGGGTGTCGGCCCTGAGCGGCCGCAATATATATCCCCCCCGTGGAGTCCGGACACTGGTGGTGGATGATGATGATGTCATCTGAGGCTCTTTAGAAGAGGAGCCAATGATGAAGACTGGGCGGTGATGGGGAGGCGGATTAGGGTCATATTTAAGAAGACAGCAACAATATGATAGGCTAACGATGAGGGTGTGCTGCAGTGCTATTGGACAGATGAGACAAGGTGATGAGAACAGCTGAGTGCAGGAAAATAAGAGAGGAGTGTGAGCAGAATGGTATAAGATATGAACAATAGAACCAGCGTGCACAAGTCTTCCTGACTGAACTTCATTCATTAAACATGTTCAATATCTACAATCTGATATCCTGTCGTGTGGGAGGGAACCCCGAGGACAGCTGAGCACGGACTGTTACGTGGAACAAAAGGATAGCCAATTGGGACAAAGGCTGATTCGATCCTAAGTCTGCTTGCGTCCTCTCTCTTTGATCACACCAAACACGACAGGCTCTCTTTTCGCACACTCTAAATGCAGCTTAATATGAGACATTTTATCTGTTTCCGTAGCATGATTTGACTAAAATTAGCCGTAAATGAATAGCCCACTTCATTGTACAAAACAGCACATGTTAAAGATCACTGTTACATTTGCAGTGATATCGAAAACCTCCATAATGTAGTGTGATTCCACCTGCAGCATCCCTGCCAGCTGTTTTCATCTCATGCAGACAGTTGGCAACATTTATGTGATTGTGATTGTTTTGCTCGGAGCAGCAGGGACAGAAATGAGAATGTGCACATCCTTAATTCAGAGCAGATGGAATCTAAATGGATGTGCCATGGACTGTACCAGGTCACATTGCAACTCTCAGCTGTAGTGTTTGCTTTATTCAATTAGCTGACTCCTCTGAGCCTCCATGCAGCCAGGTGGGACTGTTGTAATTCTATTTCAGTCTGCTACAGACCACAGTGCATGCAGGCCAAATAAAACAAAACCTGCAGACTTGTTACATAAATAAGATGTTATAAAACATTTTAAATGCATTATGAATTACAGTGCCCTCTCAACTATGCTGCCTGTGGTGATTACACAGTGAATACTGCTATCATAGTAATGCATAGGCCTTCATTATAAAGCTTATGATTAATAATTTAATGTTTGTATTTTGGCAGTTAATAACCTTAGCATGGAAGATTATACAAACCAGATTAAAGATGATCTGACCAGTGAGTGCACGTCTTAATGTTGCTAATTTCCATCCATTACCTACACCGCTTATCTTCAGGGTCGTGGGGTGGGCTGGAGCCTATCCAATGTCATTGGGTGAGAGGCGGGGTACACCCTGGACTGGTCACCAGTCAATCACAGGGCTGACACACAGTCACGCTCACACCTACGGCCAACTTAGAGTCACCTTCTAGCTGTGAGGCGCCAGCACTAACCAGCCCTTACTAATTCAACGTTTTATGTAAATTCTGTTTGTTGTTTGTTATTTATGTGAAACGTTTTTATGCTGCTGTCTTGGACAGGACTCACTTGTGAAAGAGATTTTGTATTTCAGTGGGAATATTCCTCCGGAAAATAATTAAGCTCCGGAAAAAAAGAGAGACGCCTGCCAAAATATGTTTTTCTTTGGTTCTACTATTTACAGGTTTGTGTAAAATAAACTTTTGTTTTATTGTTTACAACAGTTCTCACTTCTTCCAATAAAATATTCTCATTTATGTCTTTTATTTGCAGAAAATGATGACCGGTTAAGATGACAAAAAGATCTCAGACCTCAAATAATGCAAAGACAACAAGTTCATGTTCATGTTTAAACAACAGAATACTCCTGTTTTAACTTAGGAAGAGTTCAGGAATCTATATTTGGTGGAATTACCTGATTTTTAATAACAGTGTTCATGCATCTTGGCATGCTCTCCACCAGTCTTACACACTGCTGCCGGGTGACGTTAGGCCACTTTTGGCGCAAAAATACAAGCAGCTCGGCTTTGTTCGATCCATCTTCCTCTTGATCACATTCAGGAGGTTTTCAATGGGGTTCAGATCTGGACTGGGCTGGCCATGACATGTCGAGATTTCAGGAAATTTTGAAGCGGTCTCTTATTTGTTTTTTTCTCCAGAGCTGTATATGTTTAATAATATTCAGTTAGTGTCTCTGCTTTAGATTTAAAGTTTGGCCTCGGTTGATGATCGATTGTTGCAATGGTCCTGCCAAAAATTCACACTTGAAGCGTTTAATTGTGAACATTATGATTGATAAGCTAACGATTGGTGTGATCATTATTGCCACCAAGTGAATTTTTTCATTTTAAATTTAATCAGAAGGTTAATGAACCAAAAAACTTCATTTTTTAATTTCAGTGAATTCTATGAGATTGCAAAAGACAGGAAACTTTGAAATGATGGCTGAAAATAATTTAGTTTAAGCCAGTGGCACATAAATCTTAGTATCACACAGAGCAACAGAGCATTACAGGCGTTTCTAGAATCTCTGATCGCACCTAAAATTGATTACAGAGCAGCAGGTGAAGAAGATAAGAAAAAGACATATGGACAGTTTTTTAAAGCTTGTAAAACAACATTCCATAAGCCCTATACAACTGTTGTATAGGGTTGTAACTGCTGCTGTGGACCTGCTCGACTGCAACAACTACTAACATCAGCCTTCCCCATAGTATCATTATTGTTGCTGCTAATGCTAATAGTAGACCTGTTGACTTCAACTGTTACAATTACGATTACCTCAGCCTTTATCATTACTCTGCTTCTCTCGCTAATTTATTTATTTATTTATTTATTTATTTAGCCAATCTTCACCCTAGTCTACCACTATTATTGGCATTGTAACCATAAGTATGTGTCTGTTGTTGTTTATGTACCAAGGACATATGTTGTTGTGGTAACAAGAACATATGTTGTTGTTGCTCTCTTTGCCTGTCTCTATCCTGCATCTCCTTCTATCCCATTTTCGGCCCATCCAGTCGAGGCAGATGGCTGTTCAACATGAGTCTGGTTCTGCTCGAGGTTTCTGCCTGTTAAAAGGAAGTTTTTCCTTGCCAATGTGCCGAATTGCTAAGTGCTACTCATGGTGGATTCATGTTGGGCCTCTCTTTAAATAACTTAACAAAGAGTCGGTCTAGACCTGCTCTTTCTGTAAAGTGTCTCGAGATAACCCTGGTTATGATTTGGCGCTATACAAATAAAATTTGATTGATTGATTGATTGATTGTAAAAATGAGCCAAAATTAGCATGAAACGATGACGATGAGGCAATTAAAATGGCAGAAATAATACACTGACTGGTATTAAAAAGTTCACCAATGAAACTGAGGTAATTCATTGGGATTTCTATTTTCTTTCTTTGACATATCTGACTCAAATTGTCTTGGTTTTTTTAGGTCATGAATCCGCTCTACAGGCTTTGTCCTCTGTTTTTTTTAAACATTTTTTTATTTGTCCTAAAAAACGCCCATATATACCCCGTTTTCTACGGCCCTTGTTTCTCTTTCAGACCTCATAAATTTCAAAGTGCATTTCATTGCTGCTCTTTTCATCTGACCTGATTCCAAGCTTAATAATAAAACAGCGCTGTCTTGCTTCTCCAAACATTTCCTACCCATAAATCTAATTAGAACAAACATCCACCATTGCTAAATTTATGCACCAACCCTGGAGCTAGCTCTTGCATGCATGGCAAATGCAAAGAAATATCTCGGCTGCTAATGGGGGAAGGTTAGAGAGCTGAGGTCAGCAGCTTTGGTGGAGCTCACTTCTACCCTATAAATGTTCTCTGGAAGCTGGTGCGCGGCCTTTAGGGAGCGTCACAGAGTGCTTTGAGAGGTGGTCACTCTGGGATTGCCCTCATTGCGGAGTGAAGAATGAGCGTCTGCAGACAGAGTTATGCAAGAGGAGGAATGAGGGAATGATTCCTTCCATCAAGTAGTGCTGGATGCTTTAAATTAAGCACCCTGAGTGTGTAAGGTCAAGTTATTTCTATCGGAGAGAACTTTAAAGACTCATGATGTAGATATTGCTTTTACATCTCAGCTCTTCTCATCAGAGGTTTGATCGTAATGGTTTCAATTTGTCAGAGCACAAATTCACATTAAAGAGATGCTAATTATCTTGAAAACTTGTGCAACTCTTGCAGGCCTTTGAATCTTTCAGCAACGGAGATTTTAAAGCACATTTACAGAATGAAATATATAGAAGCACACAGATCTGTCCTACTTATATATGAAAGTAAGTGTACTTAAATAATGCAGTATCTTCACTGGTCTGGTTTTAATGTGTCCGGCTTCGAGCAGCTCATTACATTATCCTCAAATATTCATCTAATTGAAATTTTTCAACATGAATTTTTGATATTCCTCTCGATTCTGCGGACGAATCTCTCTTGACCCTGCGTCAAATAAATCCATTACTATGTTTTCAGCATCAGATGGACTAAATGACTTTGACATGAATATATAAATAAGAGCAGAATCTCTGAATGCCCGCTGGACATCCATCTGTACCGCTCAGCTAACAGCCTGACTGTGACTCACAGGCACGTGCCAACCATTATACTATAGGGATCATTGCACTCATTTAGCATCATGTCAGGACATATCACCCGTTTAACTTACATTATTAACTTCCTTCTTAGTAACTCCAAGGGCTTAAAAATGGCCGCAGATCAAAAGAAAACTTTCAGTGTAACTTTCAGAGAGGCTCCTGAGAGGAGGACACCAAATAATGCATGGGCCATTTTGCACAAGCAATCAATCATCCAAACACATTTATAAAACAAATGTGCCGCTAGAGTTTGTGCACAGCCACAGATGGTACATGTCATTGATCAGTGGATTTGGTACCAGAATTAAGCCATCTATAATTACATCATTGATTTATTACTTGCGTTTGCCATCATCCTCTTTATTTTTAATGTTCGCACTGTGCCCGTTGCAGTTTAAACAATAATGAAGTTGATGTTTGAAGCTCGCATGGGTTTAAGAGCTCATGATGAGTGATTGAGGCCGATGTAGAGCCTGATGGTCGAATCATTTTCGTAATTATGGAAGGTCAGAGTATAATCTTTGATAAAGCTACAGAGCGATGGGTCCCAGGAGGATAACTGACCAGAATCCTGTGAGCTCTATTACACAATCCGACAAGAGGGTTGTAGGGGTTGTAGAGTGTGTACACAGACACAATGGCACCTGTAGTTACAGCAGTAGTTTCTTATGGTCCATTCAATGCTACTTTGGTGTGAGCAGGTTCCTATGGATCGTTGTTATGGAAGGGACTCTGCGGACCGAATGGAGTTAGGTAACTCATTCCACCACCTGGGGATTACAGAGGAGAAGAGTCTAGCAGGCGACTTAGGGCCGTGTTGTGCGCCTTTCATGGCAGAGCGTAGTGGGCGGGAGGGAGTGTAGATCTGGATGAGGGAGTAAAAAAAAGGAGACATGTTCCTACTATTATTATTGGCCTTACTGCTATAAGTCTCAGTTATCTGTAATTATATTTGTTGCTGTTTCCCTGTCTGTTTGGAAATGGTAAATGGACTGTACTTATGTAGTCTTTACGACCACTCAAAGCTGCTTTTACACTACATATCACATTCACCCCGACCAGGACATCAACTGGCCACCCTCTGGTTCCTACAGACTGAGCTACTGTCTACCCCAATGGCTGGCTGGATGGATGGAACAGAGAAAAAAAAAGATTCAAATACATAAGTAAAAACTAAAACAAGAGCAGCAGGATGAAGACAGTCTCAAGGTGACTGAGGTTAAAATAAAATATATATATAAATATATATCAAGACCAGTGTAGATGTCATATGTGCAATATTCCGTGTTAGGAGTAACGTGTTAGAAAGTAATCCGTTAGAGTACTCAGGTTACTTGACAGGTTGCGCAAAACGGACTAAAGCAACATCACGGTGAAATGTAAGTTGTGCCTGGAGGATAATTGCTCCTCACCTGTGAAGAGCTCTGCTTCATATTTGAAGAAGCATCTGTAGCTACTACCTGCAGCTCCGCAACACTGGTGGGACTAAGAGCCTGTGTTGTATTGTTTTCATTGAAACAGCTGTGCCTAATACTGTATGCATCTGCCCAGTTCACTGTCAGATTGTTTGCTTAATAAAGAGCTGTAAAGGTCATATTGTGTCTGTCATTCCTGTTATTAGGCTGCAGAGTTACAGATTATGGGCCATAAACGAGGCTATGCAATGACAGTAGAGTCAATTCATTCAAATGTAGACATACGGCAGGCTACGCCGTCAGCCGTCCTGACAATATAACCCACATGCGTAAAGAGTCGCAAAGGGGGTTTAATTTTTGGTAATGCGAAAGTATACGCAATACTTTTCTCAGTAACGAGTTACCCAACACTAGCAATATTATATAAGATAAATAAAGCAAAAGAAACATATATAAATGTTAATAACAATAAGAAACAATGAAATAATTCATAGATGTAGTTATGATATGGTATAATATGATATTAAACAATATGAGAGGGTTATATCACACATAACAGATGTACATATATAAAAATAATGGCATATATTATATAAATGTCATGGTGCCATACATTAATACATAGAAGATTATATTATAGTGCCTTGTAACCTCTCACCCTCATTTTCTCCGTGAGATCAGCCACCTCGGCTTCTCCTCCATGACCCATTAAACTGTCTGCAGCTTTTAAAACGGATCCGAGCCGCTGATATGATCTGACATTATTGAAGCCACCCTGACTCCACCTGGTGATATTGTATTCCTCCTACGAATAATGTATTCCTCCTGCTCCAGCCGCTTCCCCTACAAATCCACACTGCACCATGCTGCAGCGGGAGTGCACTTACACCTCCGGTCAACAATATTGCAATGATTATTTGACCGAACCTGCATGTTGAGTCCGGATTGATATTATAGCAATCTGTGGAAATTACGGGTCAAAGAGGTCTGGGGAAAGTAACAAAAAACAGGATTCACTGAGAGGCTCCCATTAAAGTCAATATGAAGCACTTAAAATCAGCGACGATTTCTTCCTTGTGTGCCGACAGGGGGGCTGCTGGGTAATCAGTGCTGCTGCTGCTGGCTGGAAGTTATATAAATGAGGCTACAATTTTAATCAGCATATTTTCCCCACCTTATAATCTGCTCAAAAGATTCACTTTCATTCAGGGAAATTTTCAAACATTTTTCGTTACAGCCACACATGGCAGTGATACATAGTATGACCTTCAAGTCTTCATTCAACACATTCTACATCATGGAAAGTCCTATTTCTAATGTACTCATAATGTTGCTGCTTGAGTTGGAGTCTGATTCTTATTTACAAGTCTATTTTAGATGTGAATTTTTAACTAAACGCTAACTTCTGCTTTGTTTTGGGTTGGCAGTAATATAAAAGAACAATGTTAATTCATCGTTTAATGTAATTTCTATTTTGCCAGTTTGATAATGATTCTGTTTCTATTAAACTGATTGTAATTCTCGGTCTAATTGTGTTGTATTCTAACAATTTCACTGGCTCTGTCCCGCTGAGGTTTGCCCTTTCAGTTTTTGGATAATCTAAGATGATTGTTTGGATAATCACTGTGTAATCACAAGCTTCGGATGACACTGAATCCAAATGCCATGTTCGACAGGCCTCCCCAGACCGTTTGGTGGATGCTGAAATGTGACAATGTTTTGATTGGTGCTCCCTCTGGATGCTGTTTTGTCAAGAGAAAGTGAAGCCAAATGATAATCAAGGCCACGTTTATTTGCACCTACTGTGTGCTCTAACTGCATGCTCATTCTGTCTGTGGGATCTCCTATACACTTTGCATTTCACAGCAAAGCACGACTTTCCCAAGGGCGCTCTTCTTAAACCTTCTCTGGTACTTTAAAAAAAAACATACCTTTATGCTATTATAATGTTTTTATGCGCAGCAGAAAGACGTCTGACCATGATATAAATGAAGTTAAAAGTCACCACGTATACAAACTAGAAAAATAAACACTAAAACACTTAAGTGGTGTCTAATGTATGTTTCTATAGTTTCCAGCTCAGATGCAAAGTCAAGTATAGGACAACAAGTACTCAGTGAATGAATCAACAAACAGGCTGTGCAGTATCCAATATTCTCCATTGCTATTCATTCATTGTTATTTAACAACGGATATTCAGCTTGGGTCAGAGAGTTTATCCTACAGAGGCTCCAACAGAGGATGCTGTATTATTACTCCCAATGACCTCAGACATTATGCTTAAGATCAGTGCGTTCTCCTCTCTACTCCTATATACATGATACAAACAAGTGCAGTAGAGTACTGTACATTAGATGCTGACTAGATATATTTTTGAGGACTCTTTTCTATTAAAACATACAAGTCCCACAAAAATATGGAAAATTAATTTACATAAATTAATTCTAAATGAAAAAAATTACCAATATTGCTCTAACCAGTGGAGCCGGCAAGATTCAATTTCATAGTATGGACAAGAACCATTCTAGAGCGTGTAGGACACCTTTAACATCTCGGTTCCCCCGTGCATATACGCAATCTACTCAGTGAGTGAGGGAGCGCTACCGATACCAAGACTCAACCACACATAGCCAGCCAACTGACCTCACAAACAACAGCCAGTTAAATAAAACCTTATAGCCTACGAAAGATGTTTCTGGCAACAGCCACTCAAACAGAACGATAAGCACGGCACTAATGAACATCCATCAGGATGTTTCTAGGCTTCTAAATTGCTTTTCAACACACGCAATAAACTTAATCTAACATTGCCAACTTCACAATTAAGTTCCAGGAATGTTTCGCTATAAACCCTCCACTGTTGCCTAGTTACGTTACCTTCAAATGCATTTGCGTCATGACGTTGGCGAAAGGACGCAACTAAAGATCGCAACAGGGTCTGCTGTGCTCATTGAGAAAATTATAATAAAATTATTACGCGATTACGGCTGCCAGCGACACTGGCTGTAACCTTAGCAACAGATTCATATGGGAGGTGTTTAAATAATGGGAAGAGTAGCCTTTCCATGATTCATGGAGTACAATTGAGTAGTACACACAACATTTTACCAACGTAGTGAATGACTTCATGTCTGTTGAGCTTAAACTTGGACAGAATCATGTTTGTCCATGTTTGCGCGTATGTATTTGTCTTTCAGCAGCTAATATCACACAAGACTGGACGAACCAGCCTAATATGTTTTGCTCACATTTAAGCTCGTGTGTCTTAAATTTTTTTCCTAAAGATCTGTTTTATAACATCATAGACCGCTGACTCCTCACTCCTCTTCACCAACCGCAAGAAGTCGCAAGTCATCAACAACTTCAGCTTGGCCAGCCATGGTGCGACTATCGTATTCATTCAATAATACATTAAGAAGCAGTTGTTAAAAACACTTAGTAATGTCAGCAAGCTGCTGAAAAGCCTTTGTGGGTTAACTCATCACTTACGGTGGGTTAACACAGGGCGACTTTTTGTCTAACATGACAGCTAAATGTGCTTGCCAACAGGAGTTAACTCAAACTGTGTGCCCTTGTTTATTTTATAAATCTGATAGCGAAAGGCCTCTCAGGCAATCAGCAAGGCTTACCCAGCCTGTTACAGGCCACATATCAGCTTATGTGTATGAAACGCGGATGGTAGACAGAGAATCGGATGTGTTGTTAAAGGATGAGAGCAGGATGAAAACATTAAATGAGGCTGACAAAGAAAAAACCAACAGATTAAATATTGAAACTTTAGCCGTCCTCCGCCACACAATTTACTCCTGGATCTTAGGTTGCTCCCTCAAAGGAGACAACACAGACGGTCAGGACAACCAGGAGCTTAGTTGTCCATCTGCTGTCTGCCTGAGTCCATGTGAATGAAACAAAACATTTATTTCATCATGAACGACACACCAGACAAGACAAGATGAATTAAGCATCTCGGAAAGTTCACGAGCCTTACATGCCCTCACTCAAGAAGTCAGCTTTTTTCCTAATAGCTCCTGTAGTAGATAATTTTGTCTATTACAATATAAATGAATGTCCTCTGCACACTATTCAAGGCTTTGCACTAGGAAATGACAACGTGCTCTCCTGAGGTTCCTTGAGAGTATCCTAACATAAAATGCTATAAAACCTTGCTTCAAGCCTCAGCAGGATGAAACAGTGTTAAAAAAAATCAGTCGTGCAGCTTTGTAACAAAGTCACAAGGCACTGAAATGTATATTGGACAGAAGCAGGAGCCAGAGGGCCGGTTCAGTATGGTAAAACTGTATTGAGACCACGCTCATTCTTTTCTGTAGTCGGATCTTATTTTAAAGACCAAATGGAAAATGCACAACTTTGACCTCTGCATCTTTATATTAAATCGTTTTAAATGTCCTCAAGTGAATGTTAAAGGAAGTGTTGACAAAGTTTAGTTCCTCCTTTAATGTGCCACAGTTCAACTGCTAGTTTAGTTTGTAGTTTTCAATTGTGGGATCAGCAGTGGTTCTTGAATAGCTTTAGTTCTGAAGGCATCCATATCACTAATAACAGCAAAGGGATGGCAGGCCTGGCTGTATAGTATTATATATGTATGTATTATATATCAGACTGGTGACAAATAATGAGGGAGTAACAGGTGGGATGATTTTCCACTTCAGGAATGAAGTGCATTTTCAAGTAGAAAACCAGAATCCAAGGTCCAAGGCACTAAAGACAAGATCAGAAACTTCATCTGCAGCAGGACTATAACTTTGGTCATAATGATTAACCACATGCCACTACAACATGAAATAAATAGTTTGTTTTTTAAATCTATAAAGCATCTCCTAGTGTGATTATTTTCTAACATCAATCATGGATTAGATGTTTAACTTTTACCTAAAATTGTTTTAATTTTAAACCATGAACTGACACCGCACTTTATTTCTTACAGACCCAGTTGTTGTGACCCAAAAGAAGACATTCCTTCTATTTCCCTATGCACATATAGAGCAGTTTTAACACTGTAATGCAGAACCAGATGGGCTGCAGAGGAGAGATTATAACATATATATATAGCTACATATACAGTACTCTGCAAAAGTTTTAGGCAGGTGTGGAAAAATGCTGTAAACTAAGAATGCTTTAAAAATGGAAGTGTTAAAAGTTTATTTTCATCAATTAACAAAAGGCAGTGAATGAACAGAAGATAAATCTAAATCAAATTTGGTGTGACCATTCTTTGCCTTCGAAACAGCATCAATTCTTCAAGGTACACTTGCACACAGTTTTTGAAGGAACTCGGCTGGTAGGTTGTTCCAAGCATCTTGGAGAACTAACCCCAGATCTTCTGTGGATGTAGGCTTCCTCAAATCCTTCTGTATCTTCATGTAATCCCAGACAGACCCCATGATGTTGAGATCAGGGCTCTGTGGGGGCCGTACCATCACTTCCAGGACTTGTTGTTCTTCTTTATGCTGAAGGTAGTTCTTAATGACATTGGCTGTATGTTTGGGGTCGTTGTCCTGCTGCAGAATAAATCTGGGGCCAATCATACGCCTCCCTGACGGTATTGAAGATGGATACGTATCTGCCTGTATTTCTCAGCATTGAGGACACCATTAATCCTGACCAAATCTCCAACTCAATTTGCAGCCCCAACCTTGCAAGGAACCTCCACCATGCTTCACTATTGCCTGCAGACACTCATTATTGTACCGCTCTCCAGCCCTTCGGCGAACAAACTGCCTTCTGCTACAGCCAAATATTTCACATTTTGACTAATCAGGCCAGAGCACCTGCTGCCATTTTTCTGCTCCCCAGTTCCTATGTTTTTGTCGCTTGGCCTTGTTTCCATGTCGAAGGTACGGCTTTTTGCCTGCAACTCTTCCTTGAAGGCCACTTCTAGCCAGACTTCTCCTGACAGGGTGTACCTGGGACCCACTGGTTTCTGCCAGTTCTGAGTTGATGGCACTGCTGGACATCTTCCGATTTTGAAGGAAAATAATCTTCATGTTTTTCATCTGCTGCACTAAGTTTCCATGGCCTACCACTGCGTCTACGATCCTCAATGTTGCCCATTTCTTTGTGCTTCTTCAAAACAGCTTGAACAGCACATCTTGAAACCCCAGTCTGCTTTGAAATCTTTGTTTGGTAGAGACCTTGCAGATGCAGTATAACTTCCTTGTGTCTTGTTGCTGTGGTCAGTCTTGCCATGGTGCATGACCTGTGATATGAAACTGTCTTCAACAGCCTCACCTTGGTAGCAGAGTTTGGCTGTTCCTCACCCAGTTTTGATTTAGATTTTTCTTTTGTTCGCTGACTTAGCATTTTGTAAATTGATAAAAATAAACAATTATGTATATTTTTTAAAGCATTCTTAGTATACAGCATTTTTTCACACCTGCCTAAAACGTTTGCACAGTACTGTATATTATAACATTCTTCAATAGAACAACTTATAAGAAAAGTAAAGACATTAACTACAATCTTTCCCCATTCCAATTAAATTTTGTTCTGTTCAGTGTAAATAATGAAGAAAATGTATTTTCTCTTAAGCATTGAGACTTATTGAAATCTCAGAGCAAATACATTTAACTAGTGTAGCTCACACATTTCATTAAAAAACACACACTGTCACGGCAGTACAACTTTGACTGCAACATGCCCTGCAGCAGTTAGCTAGTAAGTTTAGTTCACCCACGGGTCTCTAGATGACCTTGTTCACTATTGTTGCCTGTTGTCCTCGATGCTACTACAGTTAATCAGCTGTAGGCTATTTATTTGTAAGTAACCTGTGATTTAAGTCTGTGATTGTGCAGAAATGTCTGTATTAGCAATTGTGAGAAGCAGAAGCAGTGAATTAAGTGCCACTGAGAAGACATTAAAAGCCTATTCCTACACAATCCTGCAGTTTTTTTTTTTGCACACGGCCTCATACAGTAAAAATGAATGAAAAGTCTGCAATCATTTCCCACCAGTGCTAATGTATTTTTGTAGACGGCCTTTGAATGTTAAGGCAATGACAGAGAGTGGCGAGTAGAGCTCAGTTGACAGCGATGGAGGATTAATTATGTAATTATCTTCAAGCGTACTGGAATCTCCAGGCATAATTACAAAGCCCCTTCATTTTTTCCCTCTGACACTTTTTTCCGGTCATTTGAAGCCCCCTTGTTTTCCAAAAGATAGGATGACATATGGCTGCAGATGAACATCATTTCATTTTTGGAAAAACACCAAGTGAGGCTAAGCAGAATCTTAATGGAAATGGGATAGGCCTGCAATTCAAGGCTGAACTTAGTGTCAGAGAAACACAATGCCCCATCACTATTAATTATGAAAGATAACACACAGTGGGTTTTACTTTGGCCTGAATGCAACAAGTTAATTTAAAGTGCCTGTTGTGCACTACTTTTTCTGTTTTCAATTAGTTTAATGATCTTGTGCTGAAGCAGTACATCTGACTTTGTTCACAAGTCAACCAGAGAACCTCCTCAGTCATTCTCAGACTTCTCTAAGCAGCAGGCGGGCGTGGGGTTGAAGAAACAAAACATACAACTTGTGTGAGCTCGGTATTTGCAGGAAAGCCAGCTACCATAGTCATTAATTCCGATTCTCTTTCATCCCACAAGCTCTGGGCCTTGTTTCTCTTGTCAGTCTCTGCCCCGTGGCAGTCCTCACCTGCTGTGCTGATGCTGACGTTTCTTTGGAGTGAGAGGCTGCACTCATCTCTCTGCGAGATCTCTGAGGGTCGAGTTTGTGCCGAGAAAATGCCGAGAAAATGAAAACATAGTTGGGGGCGGGGGGGGGAACTTGTCTGATGTATTTATTCCAATTCGAACAAAGGTTTATGGTGGAAATAACATTGATTAAGGAGTTCAGAGTTTATGATCAGTAAAATTAATGAAGACTGGTTTTAGATGAGTTCTATTTTCAGGTTTTCTTGCATCGTGTCTTTTTCTGATCTATGAGAATCTAATAGTTATTTTAAAATATGTTGGATTTACCTGTATAGAACTGAATTATATGGTGGCCGACAATTGCAAACGTGCTGCAATGGCCTGGAAGATTTCCATTAAAAGAAACATGCTGCAAATTCAGAAACCTGCATAAGTACAAAACAAATGCATTGTCGGAAGCATACTGCAAATTAAAAAAATGTGCTGCAAAAAGCTAAAGCAAAGTTATTAACAACAAGTGCTGCAAATACATCAAAGATGAAAAGACAAAAACACACAAACACAAAGACTTGTGCAAAGTCAGCCAACATAACGCTAGCTGGACAGCCAACTGAGATCCTAGCTAACAGAAGCTACAATAAGCAGTGCTTACTTTAGCAAAGCTGAAGCTGATCTGCCCATCAGAAAAGAGGTTTTTGTACATGTTATAAAGTTGTGTGTTTGCATATAATAGTTAGTAGTGTGTGACCCTCAGTAGCACTCTCTTGTCTATCATGGTCTGATAAATAATAAAGTCACTGTCTTATCTCCCTCCCCCTCCTGTCAAATTTAAAGCTGTTCCGCGAACTTTTGCATCATGTGTGTATTTGCATCTCGTTTTCGAAGCGTGTTTCTATTGTTGAATTTGAATTTGCAGCCCGTTTGTGCGAATGGAAATCGTTCCCATCCTATCCATAAATTATGTATACAGCGTATCCTGTTCAGGGTTGCCAATCCCAGCCTATAATAGAAAATATTTTGAATAAATTCAATTCAGTAATAAAAATATATATGTATATATATGCATTTATGTAATAATTCATTCTATATGCATATAATCGACCATGATCGCTACTTTTTTTGCTGTGTCCCGCCATTAAAAGTGAACACTACACTGTAAAACACAGTCCAATACAAAAGCTGTTAAACACATATATTTGTTCAATTAAGGTCATGGTATATTTTCCCTGAAGGTGATTGTTACGAAGACTTCAAAGTTGCAGTGATATTAAAGCCATCATCTTTAAATAGTCGTCTAATATCTTTTAAACCATGCTATTATATTTTATTGCCTTTGGGATATCTACCGTGACGCTCCCAAATGATATGATAAAATAATGATAATGATTAAGACAGTTATTTTTGTATCTCTGTCAGCCCGGTTATATATTATCTATATGGTGATGGAAGTCCACCAATTACCTGCCTTTAGATATCCCAGGTCAAAGACTGGTACAGAGATGACCCTGATTTATGGAAAATAAAATGACCTTTGTCCCCACCCGACACCGAGCGATTCTGTCACCAAGTATTCAGCACATTCATCCACCACTTCCCTCCTTCACAGATGTCTTCTGCCCTTCACTAATTAGGCGCGCGCGAATATTCTCATTTCGAGTGCTGTTTCAACTCGTCTCCACCGTGTCAAGGTCACCGTCATTCAGCCGCTCACAATGAAAGCCTGTATGACACTAAAGACACATTAAGCTTTACAGGAGAGGTACTTTCTTCTTACATCTAATGTCTGATTGACAGATAGAATTTCAAATATTAATGAGATATGAGCAATATAGCATCCAACGAAAGAGAGTTTCGTTGGATGGAGACAGTCACCATGATTTCGACATGTTAAAACCCAATTTTCACAAAAGTATAACCTTACTTTACCCTCTCTCTGATCCTGTTGTATTTTTCCTCCCACCTTTGCAGTTAAAAAACAGCTAGCAAGAAGCTAATTTGAACAAATATAAGCACAAAAATTAGAGCTGTTCAATGATATCCTTTTAGCCATTTTTGAAAATGCACTACTGTGTTATTTTTTTGGTGAAAACGTTGTAATTAGGCTAAGTGTACGACCTTTAGCACCCTGTGCTATAACATACTCCCCTAGCTTCAATTTTGCAACAACACTGGTAACTAGTGGTGTTACAAAATAGTCCACCTTGACCTTTGGGCCTACCGATGACCCCCCCATAGTTAGGCAAGCATAGAAACAGCAAATTAATTGCAATCTAACTGTCATGGTGTAAAATACAGTTTTACAGCCCTACTTACTTTCTGAAGTTAAAATTTTATAATTCTTGATGCAGAGTTTCAGCTAAAAGACAAGACAGAGAGATGTGTTTCTTTGTGAAGTGGACAATCATGCATTAATTTAGCAACAGAACACGGTCGGGAGTTGGAAAATAACATGTTTGCTATCAATCACTTCTGTACATTGAATATTAAACCTTAAACTTATTTCAACAAGTTGTTGCATCTAGTGTGAAGGCAGCGATTACTTGGTGCGTAAATGCACCAAAGACATTCTCTCCTCAAACCTAAAATGTTACATTATGTGTTTAATGTAGCCCAAGTTGCTATGTGAAAAAGCTTATATTTGTGGATTAGAACACACTTGCAAAATGCACTTCTTTTTTTTTTTGCTCATGAGAAAAGAAAAATCTGATCCCTGATTTGGAACTGTAAATGTCACAGGCACTGGAAGACCCAAATGTATGTAGGCTTAAAATCGTCAGCATCTCTGTTACAGTTCGGAGGCTCGGACTAAGCGTACCGAATCTGGAAACTGGGGAGTGTGTTGCAAAGAAGACACACTCACACAATAGTTTGTGAGAGGGCAACAGTACCGTGGGGGAGCAGACAGGGGACGTGGTCAGAACCAGGTAAATAGTCCGTACAAGCAAACAATCCAGTAAGGGGGAGGCAGAAGACAGGTTGCAACCAGGCAGAGGATCTGTAAGCCAGCAGGTTGGTATACAGACCTTGTATGGTACAGTAAACTCTCAGTAATACTCCTCAGAGATGTCCATGTCAGTCTCCTCCTCCTCAGCTTCAGGAGGTGCGTGGTCCTCATTAGAGGAAGACTGCCCCCTGCCCTCGTTGTCGTCAGATGCCTCGAATGAAGAGGAGGGCAGTGTCCCAAGAGTGGTGCCCCTGTGGGTACGTTGGTCTTGGAAGGCTGGCCAGGATGGCATCGGTGGAACTCCTTAATGAAGTGAGGATCCAGTATATGATGAGCTGGGACCCAAGACCTATCTTCACTTCCAACCCTCACCCCTTCCAGTCAACTGGGTACTATAGACCCCTTCCTCGACTACGGGAACAGAGCAGACAGCTAACAGTGAAAGCTGGACCTCCATCGATGAACCGGGCGGCAGAGCTGCAGAATCAAAATCAAATCAAATCAAATTTTGTTTGTATAGCGCCAAATCATAACCAGAGTTATCTCGAGACACTTTACAGAAAGAGCAGGTCTAGACTGACTCTTTGTTATGTTATTTATAGAGAGGCCCAACATAAATCACCATGAGTAGCACTTAGCAATATTCGGCACATTGGCAAGGAAAAACTTCCTTTAACAGGCAGAAACCTCGAGCAGAACCAGACTCATGTTGAACAGCCATCTGCCTCGACTGGATGGGCCGAAAATGGGATACAAGGAGATGCAGGATAGAGACAGTCAAAGAGAGCAACAACAACATATGTTCTTGTTACAACAACAACATATGTCCTTGTTACATGACACATACTTATTGTTACAATGCCAATAATAGTGGTAGACTAGGGTGAAGATTAGCAAAATAAATAAATAAATAAATTAGCGAGAGAAACAGAGTAATGATAAAAGGCTGAGGTAATCGTAATTGTAACATTTGAAGTCAACAGGTCTACTATTAGCATTAGCAGCAACAATAATGATACTATGGGGAAGGCTGACGATAGTAGTTGTTGCAGTCGAGCAGGTCCACAGCAGCAGGTGGTCTGCAGCAACGATCTCCAGGAACCTTCAAGACAAGGGAGCATGAGAACTCCCGGAAGATATATGATTAGTAATGTTAATGGGACCAGAAGATACAGAGTTAATGAGCTGCATTAACATGACAGAGAGAGAGAGAGAAAGACAGAGAGAGAGAGACAGAGAGACAGAGAGGGAGAGAGACAGGGAAACACAGAGAGAGAGAGAGAGAGAGAGAGAGAGAAGCTTGGTGTGTCAGACCCCCCCCGGCAGTCTAAACCTATAGCAGCATAACTATGGGCTGGTCAAAGCCTGAGCCAGCCCTAACTATAATTTTTGTCAAAGAGGAAAGTTTTAAGTCTACTCTGAAAAGAAGAGAGGGTGTCTGCCTCCCGGACCTTGACTGGTAGATTGTTCCAGAGGAGGGGGGCCTGGTAATTGAAGGCTCTACCTCCAACACTACTCTTAGAGACTTTAGGTACCACAAGCAGGACTGCATCCTGGGAGCGCAATGTTCTAGAGGGGTAATATGGCACTATGAGCTCTTTAAGATATGATGGTGCCTGACCATTAAGAGCTTTGTAAGTAAGAAGAAGGATTTTAAATTCTATTCTAGATTTTACAGGAAGCCAGTGCAGAGAGGCTAATACAGGAGAGATGTGATCTCTCTTCCTAGTTCTTGTCAGCACACGTGCTGCAGCATCTTGTACCAGCTGCAGAGTTTTTAGTGAAACCAGAAACCAGTGGACACTCACAAACCAGCTTGACCTTTAAGAAGTGGAATGTTGGGTGGATCTGCATGGGCCGGGGTAACTTTAGCCTCACTGCTGCATGACTTTCTGGACTTTGAATGGGCTGACGAACCTGGGTGCCAACTTTGTAGACTCTACCCACAAGGGTAGGTCCCTGGTGGACATCCACGCCTTCTGGCCTACAGGAAAGGAGGAAGCCTTGGTGTGTTGACAATTGCCAGCCATGGCGTAGTGGTCAACTGAGAGGAGGAGAGTGCCTCTGGCCTGCGTCCAGGTTAAATTACAATGGGGGATGAAGGCCTGGACTGATGGACAGGAACCCCCCCCCCTACTGAGCAGGTTACAATGGAGGCTAGAACCCCCACACTGGAACAGGGATAGTCCAGTGAAGAAGCTGGTAAGGGATACTCGACCCATAGGAGTTGCTGGGACAAGGAGGTGCTGGGAGGCCATGCATCGAAGTGCTGTCTCCATCTCCTAGTTTGTACGTTCCATCTGTTGGATGGGGAATGTAATCTGGATGGCAGACTGACAGTGGTTCCAAGGGGTGAACAGAACTTATTAAAATCTTGACGGACCTCATCTTTACCATACAGAATAAAACATTGTGAACAACAAACTTGTGTAAAAATCACAGTAATAAGTAATAGAAACCTTGCCCTCAGCGCAGACGAGATCCCATGTGCACAGTCCGCAACATGCTAGTTTAGCCGCCACAGTAACAATAACTAGGCAATCACCACAGAGTTCACTTCCACAATTAAGGATGCGAACTTCGCAGTGGTTAAAAAAACTCCACTCCACCACCACTCATGCTGTGTTAACTCATGTCGATGATTTTTTACCGTCTAGGGGATGTGCTGCAGTGAAATAAACAAAATGAATTCTGGTGGCTGTGAAAAAAATACTTTCCAATGGCAGCCCCTATTTTCTTATGCTCAAACAACATCTGCGCGTATATCCCGTTACCAGTGAGATTTTTTCCTGAATAAGCAGTGAAAGGAAAAAGTTTTAAAAAATGCCATAGAAGAAAAAGACAAAACATATTGCTAGCCAACAAACTATTGCACCTGTATTTTCCGCTTCGTCTACCTTTGCACCCCTTCCTGACTCTGCTGAGCCTACAAAGATTTCCCCAGCATTGCCTGTACCTACCTCTGCCTCCTCTTCTCCTGAGCCTGATGAGCACAAAAGTTGAAGAGGAGCTGCCACCCTCTGCATCTTCTTCCCCAAAAAGACAAAGTTTTCTCAAGAAGTGGCTTACCACATACAAAATGGCTGTGCTTTTCAGAGGACAATTTTATGTACTGTGACATTTGTGCGGGATTTGGCGGGAACGGGACCAGGAAGGGAGCAGAACTGATGGATGGATGGACGGACGGATGTAAGCACAATAAACCAGAAGTGCAAAAGCATGTGTGATAGAAGACATAAGGATGACATCTTTTACTAAGTGTGAACAAAGCAATCAGCATTGTGAGGATATTTGATAGTGGGCTTGCCAACACTCACAAACCTGTGCAAAGATTAGCAATCTGTCTTTGAAAAGGTGTTAATTTCACACTCTCACCTTCGCTTGTCAATATCCAAATTTGAGGTGAGATTTGTGCGTATTTGTTGTGTAGAATCACAATCAGTTGAACAAACAACATAAGAGAACACATCAAGTCCCCTCATTTTTGAACAAAAAGACCCTGTAAACGGGGAAGAAACAGGAACCATCACATTATTCTCTATCTAGATGGAAGCTGGGCTTCTCCACTTTGGAAAATGCTGACTCAAGCTAAAGGCTAACATAGGGTTTTACGGTTTGCATGTTTTATATGTATATATGAAAAATAATAGTGCTGCATGTGGGCTTCATGTTGTGTGTTTGTGGCGCTGAATTGAGAGCTCCCATGAAATGCTAATTTAGTTGATTTTACTGTTTTTTGAAAAAGTCTGTTGTGCTGTCTGTAAAGGTTCAGTGCTTCACATCTGCCTGCAGCCAACCCCTTACAATGCCAGAAAAAATCAAACTCTATTTTATGATCAAATTAGCTGACGCTAATTGCTAAAAAGAAACAGGGGGTGTTATTTATTAACAACCGTGACCTTCAAGACAATTTATCTACTTTTAATGGAGGTGAAAGCTCGAGATCAAAGCCCTAGCACGAGGTGTCTGATGATGAAAGTGAGGCACATGCTATTTGATGTATCATTTTAAATCTGAGCGGTGCTGTGTATTCATTCTGTGGCAGGATCCACTCAGGATGTTGTGATATCGCTCATAACGGCGTCCATTTGAGAGCTCATCTCCCGCTGTTATTTAAAACTCAGCAGCTCTGGAGGAACCAAATTAAATGTCAGAGGACTCACATTCAGACTGAAACCATTTTCATTGATAAGGAGAGCCCTTCCCTTGGAATTACCCAATAAATTAAAACGCTTTTGAATAATCCTCAGCAGAGCTGTCCCCCAGAGGTTCTTTATGATCCTTTAAAAGTCATCACTCTCCCCACAACCTCCAGTTCACTCTGTCTTCTGACTCGCAACGATCCATCAGTCAGACTGGAAAAGACATATTTGTCAGCAGAGAATGAAAGCTCCTGAAGGATTGTCAGTGGGATTTGACAGGCATGCAATAGAATACAGCTTTCCCATGTTTTGTGTTCTCATTCTGTTTGTATATTAAGGGCGTAAATGAGGTGGAAATCCTTAGTAAATTAAATACTGTGTCTAGGATTTCTGCAGACCAATAGAAAATCTAGAAGTGTCTTAAAAATGTCAAGGAAAGCCTGTCCTTCACTCGTGCAGGGTTTGTGTGTGGATGTACACTATACCTCCAAGGTACTGTGATTCACTTGAGTTCACTCGACCTGCAGCAAGCTTCTTCTGCTGCATGAATAAATGAATGAATGAAACATCACAACCTCAACACCCACACCCAGCACCGTAAACAAAAAGAATTCTGGTCACATTTCTTTTTTGGCAGAACACCCACAGTGTATTTATTCTCCTGCTCATGTTTTTTTTTTTTTACCAAACAAAGAACATTTTTGAATATGGACATATAAACTTTTTTATATTTTAACAATTTAAAACAAACTTTTAGAAAAAGACATTTATGAATATGGAAAACAAGTGTCTTGATTTAATTCTTGTTATACTTTTAAAAACAGCTTCTTATTTGCTTGTCGGTACATGGATTATCAGCATTCTGGACTCAACTTTTTGTACTTCTGTAGTCATGGCGGAGCAGCCTTTAGTCTGGCAGGGTGAGTTATCACTCCCAAGTCAGACACTGCAGTTTGATCAAAGGCCTTTAAATATACTCAGGCTGTAGGTACCACTTCTGTCCACACTGAACGCAGTGTGTGTCGGTTGAGGAACGTCTTTATTTTCATTTCGGCGTGCCTGTTAACAGGTCAGAGCCTTCATACGGCAACGTGTCAACGCGTTGCAGTAGTAACTCATGTGCTGCTGCAGAGAATCTAGGGAATGGGGGGTTGGCCAACATAGACTGTGTGTTTTTGTAGTCATATTAACCTTGTTTCAGCAATATTAATGTCTACATCTGTATATATGAAAAGTGAATTACATGAACATTTTTGTTCTGCTTTTCAAAGTAAAAGCCAGTTCTCTCATATGTCTCACGTAGGCCATAACTTCATTATGTTAATAAAAAATAAATAATATTAGGTTATGAATGTTATTTTTTCTGACGTGATCTCTCTCTCTCACTCTGTCTCTCTTTTTCTCTGCTCTTATGGTTCTTTTTGCACCTGTTAATTAAGGTCCCGTTTCTAATGTAAATAAATTTTTTTTCTAATAAGCCCAACGTCTGAAATTAGTATAACAGACACCTGAAACCACCCCTGTATATGTCCAACAACCAGGTAAACTGAAGAGTGATTAAATACATTGCCAGGAGCAACCCATACACTCAAATTCCACAGGATCCGTCTCTGGTGCGTTCTGTGTGCGGAGTCGGTCGCGCCCATTCAAGTCAAGTCATTCAAGTGATTCCACAGCACGCGCCGCAGTCCGTCTCCGTCTCTTTTTTGACGAAGGCCGCTTCAAGCACGCATCAAGCTGAACAGTGCAGATCGTTCCAAACAGGAAGTCATACACGAAAACAGCATAGAGCATCCGGTCATTTCAAAATAAAACACCATGTACAAACCGGTACAGACTCTCGTTTTTTCCGTTTTCATAACAACAACACTGAAATCTCAGCCCAGCACAAAAATCATGGAATGATATCCAAATGAGCAGATAATCAACCTCGGAGGTGCAAACTGAACTACTGTTTGTGTTGCTCTGTTTATCATTGATGTTATCACATGATTTCGCAATTCTCGCACGACAGCGTAGTTCACCTGCGATCTTGTGATCTCGCAAATCCAGCTGTTTGGGCCAGCGCTCTGCTGTGCTGCAGACCAGACACGCTTCCTGTGGCCGAGGGCACGCGCCAACTGACAGACCAGAACCGCGGCACAAACGGAATGTCCTGGACACGGATCCTGTGGGATCCAGGCGATATGCAGCTGCAGCTGACATGCACCCAGCGTGAAGACCCTGACGGCGCAAGCCGTACCAGTTCAGTGCTGCAGCTGCACCGTGCTGCTCAGGTAGGCAGTGTGAAGACCTCTTATTGTTTTAATGTGTTATGAAGTCAGGTGTAAGTAATCCATTCTCAGCTGCAATCTGTTTGCTGCTGCTCATCTGTCTGGGGTATATTTTAGTGGAATAATGAATGTGTTATCTTTATAAACATTTTGTGGCATCAGCCAGGAATTATTAAATTTTGTTATATGACCCTTTCTGCTTTTTCCAGTCTTTTCCATGACATTACGTGGATGGATCCACTGGAAGGCGTCAGTCGAGGTAGAATTTCTTCCCCAAAATCTAGAAACCCCAATCTAGCATTAGCAAGAACTGATTACCTCTCTCTGTTCTCCCACTGTAATTGCTTTTAACACTGCTCTGACTAAATGAATGAATGTAATATCCAATCCAAGAACCGTAATGAAAAGCATTTCATAAATCTAACTATGTAATCCTAATCAAACACATGGAATCATACAGAAAAAAAGATGGCATGAAATCAACCAGTGCTCCGTGTGCAACAGGAGTGTTTGCTGTCTCATAGAAGTGTTTGCCTGCTATGCTAATTCACAGTGTGGGAGTGTGGCAGGTGTGAAGATGTGGGCAAATATGTTGTTCATTTATTTTCTCATTGTCAAGCAAGCAGCCTCCAGCTCCCACGGCTTTGTTTACCTTTGTAGTCACTGCAGATGGAGGGAGGACTGTGTCGGTGTGTGAATGTTAACTGCTGAGATGGAAAGAAATGCTGTGGAAAGTCAGGGAGAGATACTGCAGAATATACAGTATTTCAAGTTAACCTGCGTGCAATCTTATCTTTCTTTTTGGATGTAATTGTGAACATGGGCAAAATTTGGACGACAGACTCCAGCCTCATCCACTGAGTGGCTCCATAGTGTTTTACTGCAGCCGTCCTTAGCTCAGAGCCAGAAATGCTTTGCTTAAATAACAGATAGTCCAGCTTGATTCCCTGCTCCCACGCCATCTGTTCCCAGTTCATTACTGAGCACACAGCGAGAGGCAAAGAGAGGGACATTTTCGTCCTTTCCAACACAGGACTGAAGGATTTTATCATCTCATTTAGTCGGAAGAGTAGTGATATTCTTTTCTTAAAAACACTTTAATGTCATCATTCAGTGTTGAGTCAGGTTTCCCTCCTGGAGGATGGTGTGTGTAACTTGCTCTTTCAGAACAGCAGGGCTTCTTTATGTTCCAAGAGTCCTCTTAAGTATTACTAATGGTTTAGAAGTCTTTTTTATCTCTTAATTCTCCTTTAACTCTTTGTTTGTTTAGTTAGAATCCACTTTATTATTTTAGTTACAGCGCCAGAAGATATTTTCTCTGATCTTTAGTATGAAATATTTTAAGATACGAGGTGATGATTGCAACAAAGTCTTTTGTCTTGCTTCTCAGTTTGATTTTCTACAAAGCTTTGACTTACTTAGACTTTGGTTGGAGTTATTGCAGGTAAGGCTGCCCCGAACGCTGCGGCCCCCAAAGCAGTCTGCAGAAGCCATTTGTCTTCTGATAAAACAGCCACACTATTGTAAAATCAATAGGGGCTATCAAATGCATTCAATCAGACCTTTGTGCCACTGAAGGCAGCCATGTGTCGGCATTACCTGACTTTGAATTTACCTGCTTTCTCATATCATTATGTGTGGATGCATCATCTGTTTTGATCTGTATTGTAACATTGGCTACAAGTTAGAGTTAGAAAGACAATGTAGCAAGGCTGAGCAAAGAGTTTTAATACCGTCCAACTCTTGTTTCTCACATCTGATACTTTACAGAGTCCTAATCCCAGAGTCCTCTTTAAAACTATTAACTTGGATTAGTCCTCCTCTCACTCAGTCATTTAAAGCCTCCCGTGATAGATATAAGAAGTTAATCTAACATTTTAATTGGGCAAATGATCTGTCAGTCTGATACTGTTTCTTGTCCATCATGTGTGTTAAAGGGGCTCTGTGGAGATACGCATATACATTCCGAATGACACATTATTTGTGTCCTTGAGGTCAAACGTGATTGTCTTATGCTTTTATCTTCCTCATAAATCATCTGCAAAGCCATTTTTCGTTCTACTTTAAGACGTATGTCATTTTACAATGTTGGATGTCCAGATTTAACGTGGGTGAAGTTTCAAATCTGTAGGCAAAAGTATGTTGGAGTAATCCCCAGGTTTCTCAGCTCAGTCTGCAGGCTGCTGTGAACGCCAGGTTTCAGACATAACTTTGTGAAGCCTCAGCAGGCTTCACAGAGCTGGCCAATCAGAAGTAAGTGGGCTTGTGGAGGCGGGGTTTCTTAAAGGGACAGAGCTGACTGAGTCTTTCAGGCAGAGGCTGTATGAGGGCCTGCACAGAGCACCAGTGTGATAAAAAAATGAGGAGTTTCTTTAACTGTAAACTATGCTATGCAACTCCACAGGTGTCACAGAGGGAAATATGCATGAAATTAGCATAATATCTTTATACCAGCCTTTTGTTGGTGCAACGCTGAAATTTTTGGTGCATTGCCGTTACCTGTAAATCAGTGGAATTATGTGACGTTGCAGGAATGTGTAAAGCTTCATCTAACGTAAGTTGGGGCATGCACAGCGCCTCTAGTGGTCAAAAACTCCACCGAGTACCCTGATCTAACTTTACTGCATCTCTGTATCCAGCAAAGGCAAATGCACCAGATTATTCAAAGCCAGTAATAAAGGGGGAACAAAGAGAGAGACGGAAAACACAATGACATAGTTATTCAAGTATATTTGGAGGCAAAAGAGCCAATCGTGCAGATATTATTGTTCACTTAGGTTTCTGTATGTTCAGACCGTAACATGCAAGTTTTTGCTCCATCAGCTGCACTTTCTGTTGTAGTTAAGCACTATCCTACACCATGTTAACATGGTGACCAGGACTACCTCACAACCCATATCTGTAGACGTAATGGCCTCTAGAAGCCATGGCTAATTTAATGGTGCAGCCATCAGGTTACATAAGTGATTATGGATGGATGGGCCAAAACTTCATTTTCTGTGAATTACCACTGTTTAGTCCAACAAGCAACTTTCATACCCGATGGCAATGCCTGGGGAGCAACTAAGGGTTCAGTATCTTGCCCAAGGATACTTTGACAAGTACTGTAGACTGGAGGAGCTTGGGATAAAACTGCTGACCTTCTGATCTGAAGGGCAACCCACTCTACCTCTGAGCCACAGCCGCCTCTTTTACTCCTCGCAAGGATTGTTCTCCTGCTCACAACTAAAGCAAACTGAAATGCTGGTGGTCTACTTGGACTACAAACAGAAAAAACATTGCTTCATACATCCAGGGCAGCTGTGGCTCAGTGGTAGAGTCGGTCGTCTCCCAATCTTAAGGTTGGATCCCTGACTGCTACAGTATACGTGTCTAAGTGTCCTTGGGCAAGACTCTCAACCCCAAATTGCTCCCAAAGGCATAGCCTTTCAGTGTGTCAATGTTTGTTGATTGGAAATTGGCACTTTCCATAGCAGCCTTTGCCACAGTGTGTGGATGTGTGTGTGAAAGGGTGAATGTGACCTGTAGTGTAGTTCAGAAGACTAGAAAAGTGCTATTTAAGTACAGTCCATTCACCATTTACCCCAAATCTCTTCTCAATCTCAATAATAATAAAGCACATGGAAGATATGACAAAAAGTAGACTGGGGTCTGTGGATACACCAGTTGGTAGAGTTAAATAGCCACCAGCAACCAAAGCACCAGATGCAAATATCTAAAGTATCCTGTTTTTTGATGCTCAGTGGGTTCTGTCATTGATTATTTAAATAATCTGACACATCAGAATCTTACAAAAATCGACCTTTAAAGTGAAATCATTTAAATAGCAGCAGATGTTTTACTCTTTAAACCTGTTTCTGTGGAAAATCAAAGTCTATCCTGTCAGAGGGTTTGTGTCAGATAGACATTTTTACATTCTCAAAATAGTTCAGCGAAGAAGAACTGTGGTGGAGTCTAAATGGACTGGTGCTGTGATGACGCCACAGAAGAAGAAGAAAGAGCAGCGGACACCGTGGCATGAGGCCGATTAATGATCTGGTAACCTGAAGGAAAAACCAGAGCTATGTGTCCAATTGGCAGATTTCCCTGTCTGATCCTTTCCTAACTCAGAGCCAACCCATTGATTATAAATGTTTGATCAATCGTAATAGACTGAGACCATTAAGGGAGACAGCAGTCCAACCAGGACATGCAGCTGGCTGATCAGCCGCCGGCTAGAATTTTGTATAAAGCAAATAGAGTCCTGTAAACAAATTAGTTTTTACGTTAGCAGTGCACACACTCTGGATTTCTTATTAAGAAACATACGGTACAGACAAAACCAGTGAGATGTGTAATTAACTCCAGTCTTTCATTCAAAGTAGCCAGCCACCTAAAAAGAGAAAATAAAAACTGAGGGCATCTCTGGTGAGGTAACTATTTACGTTTCCATTCTGTGAAATTTAGGTTAGAAAACGGGAGATTAGGCCAATAATCCACTTGGCTAATTTTCTAATAAATATTCACAAACATCTCATTAGACACTTTCTGAAAATCAAACAGTTGACTGATTTCTCTGAGACGTTTTAAAATATTCTAAAAGGTAAATGTTCGAACACATTATTACACGGCTGTGTGAAATTCTCCGTTCTGGTTAATTACGACATTGTAAGGTCTGCTATTTCTCTAGACTGCTCCTATAAATAACAGACTGATGCTGAGGAAGCTGGTCTGATCACAGAAACGGGAGGACCAACTGTAATCATATCGGCAGACAGATGTTTAGTAAATTTGAATTTGTCCGTTTATTGTGGAGAAAAAAGGAAACGAAAACAGCCAAGAGAAATCATCAAAGTTGTAAAAGGCACATGAAGTAATCTTTAAACAGTCCCTCAGGATTCACAGGCTTTTACACAAATCCACACAACTATTTGAATTTAGGCGCTTTATAGAAAGTTTCAGCATGGAAACATGGATAAATAATCACCACTAGACATCAAGTGTTGGATTAATTATTATGCATTCTCTGACTAGAGTCTTGGCTTCACGGTGGAGTTTGCATGTTATCCCAGTGCATGTGTGGGTTCCCGACTTCCCCCACAGTCCAAAGACATGCTCGTTAGGTTAATTAGTGACTCTAAAGTTGCCTGTAGGTGTGAATGTGAGCATGGTTGTCTGTCTCTATGTGTCAGCCTTGTGATTGACTGGCGATCAGTCCAGGGTGTACCCCCCTCTCGCCAAATGACAGCTGGGATTGGCTTTTTAAATCAATAATATACATTTCTAAATCAAAATGCTTAACAAAACTCAGTGGATTCATCCATTGATTTAAAAACACTCCTGTAGTCCTGTAGCCGTTTAGACAAGAGTCAAGCGTTGATGATGGTGTGAAATTTGTTAGACCATCATCAACATACACCATAACATTTTGACCACCTGCTTAATATTGTGTAGGACCGCTAAAACAGCCCTGACCCATCGAGGCATGGACCCCACTAGTCCTCTGAAGGTGTGCTGAGGTATCTGGCACCAAGACGTGAGCAGCAGATCCTTTAAGTCCTGTAAGTTGCGAGGTGGGGCCTCCATGGATCATACTTGTTTGTCCAGCACATCCCACAGATGCTCGAGTGGATTGAGATCTAGGGAATTTATAGGCCAAGTCAACACCTTGTTGTCGTGTTCCTCAAACCATTCCTGAACCATGTTTGCAGTGTGGCAGGGCGCGCTATCCTGCTGAAAGAGGCCACTGCCATTAGGGAATATCGTTTCCATGGACGGGTGTACCTGATCAGCAACAATGTTAAGGTAGGTGGTATGTGTCAAAGTTACATCCACATGAATGGCAGGACCCAAGGTTTCCCAGCAGAACATTGTCCAAAGCATCACACTGCCTCTGCCGGCTTGCCTTCTTCCAATAGTGCATCCTGGTGCGATGTCTTCCCCAGGTAAGAGGCGCACACACAAAGAAATCGTGATTCATCAGACCAGGCCACCTTGACAGGAGCCACTGTAACAAGATAATCAATGTTTTCACCTGTAGGTGGTCATAATGTTCTGGCTGATCACTGTATGTTCTCCAGAACTGCTGATAGAAATCTGTGGTCATTTATAGAGCAGGGTTGAGAAAAAGGCGAGGAAATCATTTCTCGCTCTGATTGGTGCCCTTGGAGGTTGCAGAGAAGATATTCAGGATAAGCAGCTAATCTGGGAGCCAATCTGTGCCTCGGCTTTTCTTTCTGTGATTTGAATTCTCAGCATGACGGCGCTGAAGGTGAAAATGATTTGGAAACCATTACTGCGGCCCCTGTGTCGTCCAAAGAACTGTCTGAGCAGGAGGACACCAGGTCAGGATAATTACAGCCATATTGCACAGAGATAATGCTTTTTTTATCCGACATCCGTCAGCAAGTCCGAGTTTGCGCCTCTGAACTGTGAACATATGGCTGTTAAGGAGGGGTTACTTTTTCATGTTTCATCTTTCAAAGCTATATTTTTGTCTAAATGAGCAGCATGGTAATGTGAACACTCCTGGCACCGTAAGCCTACCAATTTCTAAATTTAATCATTGCTTGCCTGGCTGTGTGTGCCTGGGCCACAATGATCCACACACACACACACACACACACACACACACACACACACACACACTGCAGAGTAAGTCTTCAGCTTGGGGGAGGTTTCTCCCTTCACTCAGTTTCTCGGCGGGGAGTCCCGTTTTTCAAAGTAAAGGAGTATTGAACACAGGCTCAATGTCGGCCTTACACTCTGACTTGGAGACTAGCACCTTAAGGAGAAGCACCATGCTGAATTAGGTGAAAAAAAAAGTCAAATCATATAAACGTTACTATAGACCTGATCCGACAATGGCATTTCAATGAGGACAGCCTTGTTATGAATAGATGAATAAAAATACATTTAATTAAGGACAATTAGTTGTTTTTAAAGGTACATTTTACATTGTTTTTTGGCTACAGTGAAAAAGTACACACATCAATAGAGAGCTTTAAAAGTTTCATGTGAAAAAAATAAGCTATTGTTACATTCTCTAAAATCTTTGAGAAAATTTTTTGCTGTGAAATAGACCCATGTCTGTCTCCTTCTCTCTACCTTATCAAAACAAAACCTGATGTAACTGTCTCTGAAGTATCCAAAGAATATCTCTGCAGCACATTGGGATTACTTGTGACTGATGGTGTATCTTAGTATTACTTCACAATATGTGTTTTGGGGAAATGCAGCCTCGATTTACATTTGATCTGAATGTTCATATTGAACATACCTGCAAAATATTCACTGACAACAGATGTGATGATACCAGATCCCTGTGTTGCATCCTGTACAGATTGTAAAACCCTGAGACCTATGTGACTTGTCTTATTGGGCTGAATAAAATAAAGTAATACATATAACGAAATATGGTGAAATGAAGAGTTAATATCTGCTCAATTTTTTTAAAATCTGCACATGCTCAGTGAATATCTACCTTTGTTTGCTCTACTAACCTTTGCAACAAGAACTACATGGTAGGCAGCATTAGCTAATGTTACTTTTAAAAGTAACATGTTACGTTACTGCGTTACCTACTGAGAAAAGTAATGTGTTAGATTACTTTCGCATTACCAAAAATTAAAACCCCCTCTGTGACTCTTTACGCACGTCTGTTATATTGTCAGGACGGCGTGTAGCCTACTGTATGTCCACCTTTGAGTGTGTTGACTCTATCGTCATTGCATAGCCTCGTTTACGGCCCATAATCTGTAATTGCAGCCTAATAACGGGAATGACAGACACAATATAACCTTTACAGCTCTTTATTATGCTAACAATCTGACAGTGAACTGGGCAGTATTAGGCACTGCTCTTTCAATGAAAACAATACAACACAGGCTCTTAGTCCCACCAGTGTTGTGAAGCTGTGTTTAGCTGCAGATGCTTCTTCACATTTGACGTCGAGCTCTTCACAGCTGACAAGAACTAATCCTTCTGGCACAACTTACATTTCACTGTCATGTTGTTCTTGTCCCTTTTGCCCCAAAAATTCAAAATGGGAATACTTCCACAAGGTAAATGCTGTCCTCTTTGCCACCTTGCTAGCTAAATTAGCTAGCTATGCATGTGCACTGACATAACTGTAGGTTTACCGTCCGCTGGTGCGCAGCTACCTGCTAAGAAGTAGGAGAGAAACAGAAACAGTGCTTCACTAAACGGATGACTTGCATTGCAGCAGAAACACGTTACTCTAACTGATTACCCGAACACTGTAATCGTGGTTATGGGTTAATATCAAAGCTCTTTTGTGATACTTAAGTGCATTCTGTTAGAAGAATGTCATTTAATACGAGAGAGATTGAATAAAAATATTGAGCAAGAAATGCAATGAAAAGTTCAAAAGTGGAGGCATGCTTACAGTGTCTGCTGGTGGTTTCAAGGTCCAACTGTGAGTAGAGTGTGTTGTCCGCAGTAAAGCAGTAGCTCGGAGTGGAAAAAGTGTGACATTTTTCTCTGGACAAAAGACACATTATTGATTCGGTGATGCCTGAAACACAATACTAAGGTGTTTGTGTTTGTGGCTGAGTGAATATTGGCACCAGCTTGGAGAGATACAAATTACTGAGGGGTTAAAAGTTTTTTGTTTCCCTTTGTTCTGACAGTAATGTAAGACATTTAAGTAACATTTAACTTGTAGGCTTATTTATTTTGAGAAGCATTCAGAGTGTCTTTAAGTAAATATCACATATTGTCGGTAGGAGCGGTATATCTGAGCATCTTTATTGATGTGGATGGTTTTACATGACATTAAGAGAAAAACCTAGTGCTCTGCATGCAGATACTGAAGGGCCCTTTCTGCGTCTGTACGAGACGCCCAGGGCTGTGTGTTGGTATTTACTGGGAATAAGAACAGGCTGCAATTTGACGGCTCCTGCACTTAGCATTTAAAACTGGGACCAACAACCAAATGAACATACTGCTATAGCGACAACACAACGAACACAGAAAACACCATCAAACACAGAAACATGCTGCTAGTCTTACAGGACGTAATGGAAAACAACAGATGGTTCATGGGGTCACCAAAAGTTGAGAAACACATGGGACACATTTGTTGCCATATGAAGTTTCTGAAGTCATTATCAATCAGTGGTATTTTGTGTTTGTTTGCACACGTGTGGTCAATTTGATGAAGACATTTCGCTTGTTTTGTTTCCTCGATGCATTTGTTGCAGTGCATAAGCTTTAAGAGCCACCTTAACTTTCACTCTAATTAGTACCTAATTTCATAGTCCTATCCAGGGACTGCCATTAAGAGACCCATAAAATAAAGTGTTCCCCAAGTGTGATAAAGTAAATAGACGAGAATTTGCAACACACTCTGAATACAGATCAATGAGTAGATTTGCACGGAAAGTCACTAACTTATTGTTGTCAACAACCACCACATTTATCTGCACACACACACACTCCTCACACACACGCAGTCCACACAGTCAGGCTGCCCCTCTTATAAATCTTCACTCATTAATCATTTAGGGGAAGCAATTTGTGGAGCACCTGTCCCAAGCAGAAGGCCATTAGGGTTTTCGATGGAAGGAGCAGTGTGGGTCTAATGGCTTTTCAGTGGAACTTATTGGAAGACATATTGGATGCTGTGCTACACATAGCCACTAGCTTTAAGACAGAGGTGCTGAAGTAGGAACAAATAAAACTGGTCTTAAGTCAACATATTTGCAAAGGATTATACAGTAGGTGCAATCAGGTAAGTTGTTGAGAAATGAAGATCAGATTATTTTAAAGACATTGAGGTTAAATCTATTTATATATGGGTGCTTCTCATTACGTGAACTTGCGCATCTTTGCGTCCTCTCTCCGCAGCTGACCTCGAGATCCCTCCCCCTCCGCCATGATGAAGGATTTAAAAGGAAGATTAAACGTTTAAATGATTTACAGCCGACACATCTATGCAGCACGTCACCGGTAAAAGACGTCGCTTAAGAGTGGCGCTACTGATCCCAGGATTTTTCTTTTAGAAAATTCACGTCTTGCGTCCTTGCATCTCTTCTCTCTTCCAATTCCTCGCTCGGAGGAGCTAAGATACGAGGAAGCGACACTTGAGTGAGGGTCGCGAGAAGACAAGTTAGTGGAATGAAAAGAAACCAATGTATCAATGCTCCACCGGCTCGTTTTTGTTTACAACAGGGCTTCTGAATCCTATCCCAGAATCCAATGGGCTACAGGCAGAGACACCTTGAACAAGTTGCCAAACTGATATTTTCATTTCTATTCAATCCCCTGAAAAAAACAGCTTCATCTGTCATTTTTGCCTTCTTTACAAAGACAAAACCAACGTTTGCAATGAGATATGAATTTCAAATATATCCTTTTTACTCTGCCTGTGACAATTCCAGTAAACATGATCAGTGCGAGCACCTGTTCAGCCCCACATGATGGATGCTCCTTTTTTCCCCACTGAATAGAACAAGCAACAACTCATCACAGGCCAAAGCACTGTTCGTGGACCTCGTCAGGTGAAGGGCATTTTGTCAATAATTGAAAAAATGTGCTTGCTATTCATTGCTTGGAAGACAACGACCACATTACCAGATTCTCATTAACAATTCAGTTCTTCCCCTCTGAGGATTATCCACCTGAAGCAGTTGTCTGTCACTCTGGCTGCGCCGCAAAGCCGAGGGGAGGCCCTGGGGAGCGCTCCGGCCCCGCTTCAGTGTGCACCGTACAGTATCAGCCCGAGCAAGGACAAGACCCATCAATATTAGTCTGTCATCTTATCTGATCGAGACAAGCCCGGTGCTGAATCGCCAAGCTCAGAAAGGGCTCCATGTTTTGTAATGCGCTTTACTTCACTCTCTATGAATATGAATGGCTTTTAACTTCTGAAACTTTTCTCCTACTTTGCAAGAAATAAAAGTTGTGTTGGCTGCAGCAAATAAACAGCATTAAAGTAGGTAAAATGCTGAAGGAGAGCAGGTTCAATGTGTCCTCAAATGAGCACAACATTTTTTAGTTGGTGTAAGCTGTTGTACTACATATATTCAATGACAATAGGTTCGCTAGACATTTCAATATGACCCTGGTGTAACAGGTCATATTTGTTAGAGAGGAAAGACGCTGTGACACCAGGATGATCACAGTTTATTCTGTTAAACACAGTCCCAAAGGACCTTCATGTTAATTCTACTTCCTGCTCCTGCTCCAAAACAAATAAAATCAATATATACAATGTACGTTAGCTGCATCTTGTGAGTTTACTGGAACTTAAAGCTAGCAGCTATCACTATTAAATCAATTAATTTTTGGTGCAAGCTCATTGAAATCAATTTATTAAAGGGTCAGAACCATTGATGATCTATAATCATTGTACAAAAATGACCCCCTGAGCCGGGCGCTGCCATCTTGCGCATTTGGAGCCAGACTCTGTGCGGTAGAGATCGCCTGTTGGAGCTGCAGTATTAACGTACTGCCCCTTCTGCTTATAAGAACACAGGTTTAAGTTATTAAAAAAACGGCAATGATCCCTCATGTTGGCACATTCTGCTGCAGAACAGCTTCTTGTGTTGGTCTGAATCAGATATTAACAGAGGCAAGTTTAATGGCTGTAAAGTTAGTGTTAATAGCGGTTCCTCTCAATGTTCCTCCTCTACTCTGCTAATCAGGAATAGACCTGATTTGTCAACACAGCTGTCAATCATGGCGTTAGAGCCCTTTTTATAACATTAAATTACGAATTGAAACCAGAGACTGTTTAAAAGATGGACAACATGACAGCTCCCAAAAAGTGAAGCCAAAGCATCTCTATCGCCCCCCGCTGACTGGCTGCAGTATAGGTCATAAGGCCCGCCTCCTCCATGTTAACAGATCAAATACATTTTTCTCAAACATGGTTTCTGTCATTATAGTTAATTATTATCATGCTGATTTATGTCAAGTCTTAATTTTTCTGAGGAGGGCTTTATGACCTATACTGCAGCCAGTCAGCAGGGGGCGATAGAGATGTTTTGGCTTCACTTTTGGGGAGCTGTCATGTCGTCCATCTTTTCAACAGTCAAGACGGACATTATGACATTGTGGGAATGAAAATCTATACCAAAGAATATGAGAAATAAGAGGAGTGATTAGGATAAGAAAAGAGTTACAATTTTTGTATTGCACAAAAGGGGAGAGGGCAGAAATTACCTCAGAAGAAGCAGGTAGGTTTATATCAGTCATAAAAAGAATACTATACAAGAGTAATGGTTGTATTTTCCTTTTACCTAGCTTCCCCACTGCCCTGCATGATTAAAAGCCTTCTGTTCCCTACGCCTCACACCCATTAATTGATGCGTCTCTCAGCGCGATGGAGGAGTCGCCCCGAACACCCAACTTTGTTAAAGTCAGGTCCATCACATCCCACCAGCCATCTGTCTCCTCTCTCGTTAAGCACTATTAATTGTCCACACATGTAGCATGCAGCGTTGTTTATTAATTCACATCCTGCGCCCATTAGGTCCCATCAAGAACCTCCAGACAAATGGCCCCCATTAGACAGCTCAGTCTTCTAGTGAGAGACGGTAGCATGTGTGGCTCCGGTTACAAACAAGTAGAGTAATGTTACGCTCACAGTTCTGTTTTCTCTGTTTGTCGCCATCAAACGTGCACACCATTACATTTGGGCCATGACTACTTTAAAATAAAAACTAAAGAAAATTTTTTTTAATTGATACATAGTTCCACTTTGCAAATCCAGCTTTTAAATGGACAGCTGAGAAAGATGTAATATAAGCAGCTTATGGCAAGCCGTTTTAACATTTAATTGAACCACGCTCCTATCTGTAATTACATTTTAGATAGCCATAATAGCATTTCTCCTAGTCAAAATTGTATTCTCACTAGTCAGAATGGTAATTAAAGATACCCGCAATAACATTCTTACTAGTAGAAATTGTATTTCAAGATATCTACAACTTTGATTGTACTAGTCAAAACTAAATTTAAGATATCTAAAAATCCTTAAAAAGTATAAGTGGCCGTTTTAACATTTAATAGCTAGACTGGATATGTATTGCAGATATCTGTAATTCAATTCCTCCTAGTCAAAAAGAACATTTCAGATATCCACAATGACATTCTTCCTAGGACAAATGACGTCACTTTTGCCATTCATGTGTATTGGGCTTTCAATTTCAGATATCCACAATTACATTCTGGATATCTAGAATGAACATTCTGGATATCTGCAATAGAATTCTTACTAGGAAAAACTCCCATTTCAGATATCTTCAATCCAATTGTTACTAGTCATAATTTTCATTTCATAAAATGGCGTCCTGTCTACCCGTCAACAGATATCAACAATACTTTTATGGATATCTGCAATTGTATTGTTTCTAGTCATAATCCTAATCGTAGATATCTGAAATTACATTTTTACTAGTCATAATACGAATTGTGGATATCCATAATGACATTTTTACTAGTCACAATGTATTTTGGATATTCAAAATTACATTCTGGATATCTGGAATAGTTTTTCATTTTGGATATCTGAAATGAAAATTATGACTAGTAACAATTGGATTGAAGATATCTGAAATGGGAGTTTTTCCTAGTAAGAATTCTATTGCAGATATCCAGAATGTTCATTCTAGATATCCAGAATGTAATTGTGGATATCTGAAATTGAAAGCCCAATACACATGAATGGCAAAAGTGACGTCATTTGTCCTAGGAAGAATGGCGTTGTGGATATCTGAAATGACAATTGTGGATAGGAAGAATGTCATTGTGGACATCTGAAATGTTCTTTTTGACTAGGAGGAATTGAATTACAGATATCTGCAATACATATCCAGTCTAGCTATTAAATGTTAAAACGGCTTGCCATAGCAGCTACAAATTATGCAACATTAATGATGTAGGAATGTATGCTGCAAGCACGAGATCTGAAAGTCAGAGATAGCTGCCTAAGAGTAGGAGGGGAACCTGTTAAATGCAAATCTACTCTGCACTAAAGGTTAAACACACATGCTACTTGTGTTGCTTGTTGATTATGCGCTGCATAATATATACACCACTTCTACAGTGTAAGTACAGTGTGCACCAAAACTGTAGTGGAGCAACGTGGAACCTAGTACAACCTCTGCCGTTATATTCCACACTAACACCTACAGTGTAAGTCATGTTCTTCTGCTTTCTTACATGCTGAAGTTTGAATAGTTTACTTTCTGCTTGTATATTCATTGCCATCTTTATTTAATATAGAGCTTTCACAGTGAATGCTACATTCTTGGAGTCTAAAAAAGTCAACCTAAAAAGAAGGATAGAGAAGAATCACACATTTTTACATCAGTATTTTGTCATTTATGATTGTAGACACTTGAATAGAGAATCCATCCAGTGAATAATACATTTATGGTACTGCATCAGGATACTAAGAACATTAAAATTGTTATGTTGTTTGAAATATACAGCTCTGGAAACTATTAAGAGACCACTGCAAATGTTGCTTAAATCAGCATCTCCTTCTACATGTCATGGCCAGCCCAACCCAGATCTGAACCCCATTGAAAACCTCCTGAATGTGATCAAGAAGTATGTTAACAAGCCGTCGAACAAAGACGAGCTGCTGGTCCTAGAGAGCCGTAATGTCACCCCACAGCAATGTGAAAGACTGGTGGAGAGCAAGCCAAGATGCATGAACGCTGTGATTAAAAATCAGGGCTATTCCACTAAATATTGATTTCTGAATTCTTCCAAAGTTAAAATATTAGTATTCCGTTGAATAATGCAAAGAAAACAAGATCATGTTCTTTTTTAAATGAGGTCTGAAAAACAGCTTTTTTGCATCTTTTGGTTTTCTTACCCAGTCATCATTTTCTGCAAATAAAAGACATAAATGAGAATATTTTATTTGGAAGTAGGGAGGCATGTTATTTACAATGAAACAAATGTCCATTTTACACAAACACAAACATGTAAATTGTAGAACAAGAGAAAAACATATTTTGGCAGTGGTCTCTTAATTTTCTCTGGAGCTGAATGAAATTGGTGTAATATTTGTAACAAAAGATAATGTTTGTTCCTCCTTAAAGTGAAGATGTTTATTTAAATAAATGTCACTGTCTGTCACCAAATGAGGTTACAATGGTGATTGAGCCGATGGCCCACTGATGAAAGGCTTTGCATTTGCAGAATTACAGACTGGGTGTCTGGTGCGACATTCACGAAAAAAATCACAAGCGGCGCCCAGTTAGTGACGTGTTTTCCATCACCCAGCAGCGGTTGGTCTGCCAGAGAGGGTAGGCGGAGCTAAGCGGCTGCTTTTCCAGTCTCTGCAAGTGTTGTGAGTAAACAATAATCTACTGTGGCTGAACAAACAAAGAAAAGATCGATGACTACAGGTGCAACTTCAAAAATAAGTGAAAATACAAAGAAATAGAAACAAATTCGACGCTCAGATGAAGGCAAACAGTCTAAAAAGGAAAGCGACTGTCACCGAAGAAAATCAGGAGTTACAACCGGAGCCAACCGTGGACGTCACACATGCAACACTGTCTGAGAAGTGTGCTCCCGCAATTACCGTTTATCGCCATAGGTGCCGCCAAAGACAAAACATGAATCATGCATAACAACAACTTAAAGATACAGTTATATTTTGGCTATACCACACTGAGGAGATACGCACACATTGTTTTATTTTGAAGGAGTACAATGCAGCATTTTTGAAGATTGGTTTAGATTGAGTGGACTACATTTAGGGCAGGACTTGTCATGATGGTCCTCATTCTGCTGATCAAACAGAGCTTTTACTCCATTATTGTCCTTCATGTGACTGTGTTTAGCTTTAGTGGTCAGAGCACGAGGGTTAAAAGCTGCATTATTTGAGTGCAACGGATAATAAATATGTACGGCAGCGTCCTGTGAATCCTTTTTATATTCAATCACTGGTATTATTCATTCAATATCCATAACTGGTTTAGCAGGGCTGGCCTCCATTGTATTAGGCTGTGTAAAATGGTAAATGAAAACAAGCCTATTCTTTCTGTAATGCACTGCAGCCCGGCCACTCAAGTTGACAGTTTCATCATTTTAAAAATTGCAACAAGGCCTACTTTATAACCCCTGCTGCAGGAGCAATTTTGTTGTAATGATGGTTGGGCAATTTTGCCATCCATCCACTCTGCAAGAGAAAATAAACAAGGGCTGCCAAAAGTGGGTCTGCATCAAGTGAAGACAACTCCAGCAGGACTGCAGCTTTTACTGTCATGAAGAAAGGTGTTTTTGTAAAGGCAAATTTTACCTCATAATAGTGCTGAAAGAATCACACAACTAATGAGTATGTGTGGAGAAAATTGATTGATTGCTGATTAAGTTGTGGATTCCTTTATTTACACCTCAGCTATATTTTAATCAGTCAGCAGAGATTAAGTAAAGCCTTTTAATGTGATGCCCAGCACCTGAGTTTGCACAAGTGGTACATTTAAGTTAGTATACATGTAAAGTATATTATCTTATGGTGACAAACCAAATACACTGATTACCACAGTATCGTTAATGGTGGCATCCAAATGTAGAAATCTATAGCTGTGTCCCAATCCAGGGGCAGCATCCCTCGAAGGACGTATTTGAAGGCTGACTGTGTCACAGCGGCGTGTCGAAGGCTGTTCCATTTCGAAGGCTCCTTCAGATGCGGCCGTCAAGGCCGCGAAGGATCCACCGGGTGCATGCATCCTTCGCAGCCCCGAGATTTATCCCGCACCAATTCAAACAAGATGGCCAACTCTTAAACGGCAGAGGAATACTCTTTAAAATGTAAAGGTTTTTGGTTTCAACTCAATCGAATAGCTAGCGATAAAATAAAACGAAAGAGGCCTTGAAACAAATTATCTTTAAACTAATAGGTTAAGTTACCGCTAGCTACCTGTTGTTGGCGACAGGAGCCGCGTTTGGTGACACAAGATTAAGGGCGGGAACAGCAGGTGACGCAAACAGGGAATCCTCCGTAGACCAGACCGTCTCATTTCAGTTCGGCTTTAGCGATCTACGCAGACTACGAATGACTCATCCTCTGTAGACGGCGTTCTTCGAATGATACAGCCCCTGAATTGAGACACAGCTTATGCAATCGTGTGTCAATTTTTCAAGCATCGGTTGCATTATTATAAATTATAGTTGAAGGCCGTCTTGAATTGAATTTAAGAGGCACATGGCTCATGTTGTTGTAAATTTCTTACTTGCTTCACATTCATCTATTTTCCCCCCGTTATATGTTTTCCTACTTGTAAATATCTCCCTTCGCTTTTATTGTGATCTGCAAGGTTATTAATAGCCACCCATTTTGTTGTTGTTGTTGAGGTTTTCTTATACATCACTGTGATAAAACAAAATGTCCTTGCAATCCAAGGAGGCAGAACAACATACAAATGGTTGTCATCAATGCATGTTCTTCATGAAAAAAGAAGGCTATCAATGTGACGAGATTTTTCTGACATTGTTTTCATCTTGCAGTGACCTACAGAAGAAGCTATTGAGTTGTCAGTTTCAATGAGACAGTCATGTGGCCTCAGGCTGAAGCACCCAGCGACTCATCATCGTCCTACAGTTTGAAAGTAGAACACATGGCTTAAATTCTTGTGACAAACGTATTCTTATCCACTGCTCCTAATAAACCACTGAAAAGAAGGTTTCTGATGACCTGATGACTAAATGAGCAGTTATGGCGTTGTATTTTTTAATTGGAACGTATTTGTAACACTCATTGACACTTAACAGTCATCACTGAAATGATTCAAACTACAGGGTCTCCAATACCTCATCATACCTCATCTATACCATGCCTAACACCACATTAGTATTGAGCCTTTGATTTCAAATGTAAAAAAAGCCTGACAGATCTCTTTTAGCGACAGCAGAGCTAATTTCAATGTTAACTGCTATGGTTAGGCAGGTTTAATGTTTCATCTGTTCCAGTTTAGTTGGCGTTAGCATGCTAACATTTTATTTAATCATTGTCACAGTGGCCTGTTGGAAAATTATAATTTTGCCCTGTGGGTTATGCCAGGCCTGCACGGTGGTGCAGTAGTGAGCACTGTCGCCTCACAGCTAGAAGGTTCCTAGTTCAAACCAATGACTGTATATATAGATGGACGACATGTCTCCATCTACTCTCATTGTACGGAATTGATGCCAAAATAGCTCCCGTGATAGGCGCTGCCATCTTGCGATGGTGACGTCATTTGGAGCCAGAGTCTGCGCAGTAGAGATCGACGGGTGGCTGTAGCCACTTCCGCTTACCAAAATACACACAAATGAGGCTTGTAACCAATCCCGAATCAGAATACAACAATAACTTGTATGCATCACAACTCAAAACAACTCAGCATTCTGTAACACCAACTTATTGGCCTATATGGAACCAAATATAATTTAGGAAGTAGAGTAAAGAAACATAGTCGGGCGATATCAATTGGTGTCTTCTACTAAACCCCAGCTGCCCTTAGTAGATGGATGTGTGCACTCCTGGCTTACTGAGCACCTCTGTTGTTGTTAGTGGCAAAAATATAGGAAATATTTGCAACTGAAGCATCGTGCTGCTCAACAATACATAAAAAATACATCAATACCCAAAATACAGAGACCTCTATTTCTGGCTACTTTTGTAGAGACCCGTGGACTTACCAAAATAAATAATAAAATAACTTAATCTCACCACAATCTTAAGAAAAGTCAGTAGAAGGATGGTTGACAGTAACTTTAAAACCAGTTCACAAGTTCACACTGAAAACTTTTCCTCACATTACGATGCAATAGTACGACAAAGCTGACATATGCTTTACATTTTAAATTGTACAAACAATAACAATACACAGGGCTTATATAACATAGTAAATGTTAAAAAAAACACAGCAGAAGTTTATTCTGGCCTGATGGTGATGTGGGAGGTACACCAATGCTCCTTTACGAGCCATAGCCACAAATGTAATAAAAGTTAGCCTGCCAGTCAAGCAGATAATACTAATGATCTTTTTTTTTTTTTTTTTAAAAGTGAAGAGCTGTAACACTTGAAGGACTTTTTGGTCCTGACAATGGAAAGAGCTCATCAGTTCTGTGAAACACAGATAAAGGCTTTGTGTGCCAGGAGACATAAGGTCCTTGCAGTATCAGTAGAAAAAGCTGGATTTTAATGGGTGTAAAAAAATAAAGAATGTCTGTACTTTTTCTTACATTGAGTTGATTTATTTGTCTCCCAACCTCATTCATGTCATCATCATTATGCTGACAATGTATTTTTGCAGTACTGCCTGACTTATAGTTTAACGCTATAATAACTGGCATGTTTTTTCGTTTATTGTTTAGCGTGATGAACTATAACTTAAAAACAAACATGGATGAGGATGAGATGTGCCTACAATAACGTGACCATGAAAATGACCCTTTTTCTCACAGACTGAGTCGAGCACTGACTGAGATTAATGGCCGACATTATGGACAGGGAAGCTGAATGTTCATTTGCTGACCAACATCTTGCCCTCAGCACGGCTCATTCATTATAGTTAGAGACACCACCGACTCTAATTATGATAAACAAGCGGTAATTGAACGTGGTCTGTTGTCATTACCATTACACCATGCTGTCTCAGATAATATAACAGAAAAAAATGGTTGAAAGATCAAGGAAAGGCTCTCGGATGACCTTTTTTCCAAGGTCAAAGGACTGTCTTATGGGGGTATAAATTTCAGTGCGTGGTAAGTTGTCATTACATTGCTTACGCCGATTTGACATCCATGGTGACATGATGACTGCATAAAGATACAGCGTCACTGTGGCCACTCTGAGGATTATTCTTTTATGGACAATAAATGCATCACAGAGCTTGTTTAGATTTAACAACCTCCATTATACTACGAGGCAACTTCACTTACCCTCCTATTACTTGCTTGTGACACGGCCTGTCAGTCATTAGGGAGTCCTCACAGTTTGATAGGCAAATAAACTTGAAGTCTGGAAACAAGGCAAAACTCTTCTCAGTGGAGAGGGATGTTTTATCCCCTTTATATGAGCTCATCAGGCAACAGAAACAGGGCAGAATGGTTCACCCATGATTACTTGTATGTTGCATTTAAGGGCAATCGGTTACTGTGTGTGCTACACCAGCTTTAGGTCTCACCCTACACTGCTTTAAGTCAAATTAAATGCAGCTTTACCCAGGCTAATAGAATCTATAAGACACACACTTCTGATACATGGCTGTGGCTCAGGGGTATAGTGGTTCAGCCTCCAATTGGAAGGTCAACTGTTCGATCCCCAGATCCTCCATTCTACAAGAAACATACTTCTGATACACGGCTGTGGGTAGCTGTGGCTCAGAGGTATAGTTGGTCACCCTCCAATTGGCAGGTCAACTGTTTGATCCTCAGATCCTCTAGTCTACAAAAAACACACTTCTGACACAGGGCTGTGGCTCAGAGGTATAGTGGGTCGCCCTCCAGTTGGAAGGTCAACTGTTCGATCCTCAGATCCTCTAGTCTACAAGAAACATACTTCTGATACACGGCTGTGGGTGGTTTAGAGGTATAGTGGGTCGCTCTCCAGTTGGAAGGTCTACAGTTTGATCCCCAAATTCTCCGGTCTATATGTATCCATGAGGAAGATACTCAACCCCAAATTGCCTGCATGTGTGAGTATGACTTGTAGTGGTCTTGTATGGCACTAAATTAGTGTGAATGTGTATGTGAAAGGGTGAATGCTGGCGTGTAATTTAAAGCGCTTGAGTGGCCAGACCACTAGAAAGGCGGTATATACGTGCATGCCATTACAATTACCATTTTAAATAGTTAGTGGCAAATGCCCTGTGGTTGTTGCAGCAATGGAAAAAACAGTTTAAATGAGTATTTTAGTGGGGGAACATTTGAAATAATCAGGTATGACACGGCTCCCTGTCTACAGCACATTTAAATATATTCTAACATCGTGTGCTTCAGAATTATGTCAAAAGTGTTATTCCATCAATCTTTTTCCATGTTTCAAATCTAATTATTAAAGCAGCCACACCTCGGGGAGGCTTGGGTAAATCCTGGATATGCCTACAGTTTTAATCATTTCAGTTTTGAATTCAGTTTTTAACCAAATTAAAGAGTGGTGAACTATCACAATTTTCTCTTGATGCAATGAAAATGCCCAATAAGTGACTCCCTGCTAGCAGAGACGAATGTTTACTTTAAAATTAAAAGTTAACTTTAAATTGGATCACCCATGCCATCGCTGTGTGCTTTCGTTTGGCACCGACTATAGACAGAAGCACATTTATTTACAGGCAGTTCACAGTTCAGCTTGACTAGACTGAGGATTGAAACAGAGATTCCTGAACCAATACAGGAGCAGCTGATCCCCCGGTCCTGAACTTTGTGTTGTGAGAAGCCCTTTATCCAATGTCACTGAATCATTGAGTTGAAGGTGTATGTGTGTTTGTGTGAAAACCAAGATTGGTCTTGCCCTGGTGACTGTAGGATGTAGATGAGATCCTCTGTCACAGTGTTTTTAACTGATAGAAATCAAACGCAGTTCGTCACTAACCAGTTATACTATAGGCAGAGGTAATGTTAGCATAAAAAAGTGAGGGTTTGGAGGTCAAGTGGCAGATTATTATTTGCCTTTAACACTTAAAGTCAGGTTTAAATTCTGGTCTCACACTATCAGTGTTAAATAATTTTTGTCTGACCTCGGCCCTTTGCCGCACGTCATCCCCCCTTGTCTTTTCCCCTGTTTCCAACACTATCCACTGTCCTCTCTATAAATAAAGGCATAAAAGGCTTAACAAGTAAGCTTTAAAAATGTCTGACCACATTCTTTACCATGTGATTTTAGTTGCTTAACCTTAATCATACATTAATTATACTTTATTACAGGAACATTTTTCATTTAAAACTTTAATCTGGTGTTCTCCCAACATTGCAATTTAGTAATCAAGACCGTTTCATCGGCGTGATAGCTCACAATGCATGAGAAATTGAAGAAAAGTTTTTGCTGCGGAAGTTTACAAAATTTGAAAATATTAATATGTTACCCAGACCTAGTTTTTTAGTATTCGACAACACTGTAATTTAAGCCAAATAATAATATTCAATGACAGTTAAAGTAGTGTTTTGATTGTAACAAATGGATCACTTGTCTCTAAGGCAGCCCACGATTATGTCCCCTTTGATGCACCTTAATATCTCACCACTTCATGCATTAGCACTAAATTGCTGATGCAGATTAGATGTAAAAGAAGACGATTAATCAAAGACAGGGTTGTATAAACATGCAGAATATTAAACAGGGATCAAATTGCTGAGTCACAAAAATCTGAATTTTTGCAGCATTGTCACTTTATTCTATAAGCCATTAGAGTGCACATTATTATACCACTATGATTAATTAATTAATCTACCATGCATGGTGTGTAGATACCATAAAATGTTGTAGCATCTCTGCATGGATTGTTGAGCCGCCCTGAGTTTTGAATGGTTTGCCCGAGCCAAAGATACATCCTAAGACCCTTCTGTGCCATTTCAAGAATGGTGCCCTTTTCTTGTGATGACAAATGCATTGTGGTCGCCCTTTACTGGATGAAGACGCACCAAGGACAACCGTGGTGGCCGGTACTCTGTGTTGTCCGAATAAGAATAGAAGATCTCAAGGACAGCATCTAGCATGTTGCAGGATTTTCTGAGGAAGGGGATCGAGAGCTCATGAACTGACGTACATGAGTGGATAATGGCAACAATTCTGCCATGGCCATAGTATTTATTCTGAGTTTGCCCTTTTACTGCAACTGAGCCGCTACTGAGTGTGTTAAAAATATAGACAATGTTGTTTTAAAATGTAGTTTCTTACTGCTATACATCATTCAACATGATGATAAGCAGAATTTTCTTTAGTATATTCATACTGATGTCCCAAGGTCAAACCGCCTGCAATCCACTTTTTCTATCTCTGTATTATATGAAATTAAGGTGAATGGAAAAACGATAACACTGATACGAAGCCAAGGAAAGCTTGGCGTCAGGATGTCATACAGTCAATGAATATGGTCATCGAGCACAAAGATGAGATCGAGGGCATGTAGACTGAACACCATGATACAATTGAATCAAATTCAACTATTAAATCATAATGTTAAATGTTAAAAAAATAACAAAGTATGATTGAAAGTAGAGATCTGCATCATGAACTGAGCCAAATAGCTCCTGATCATGTAGGAGGGTTGAGTTTAGGTACTTCCTCCTCATGGTACAGACTCGTTCGCAGGGCGCATGGTGTCTAAAGCACGTGGCGATAAGTGATCTAGGAAGTGTCAGACACAATTTTGCTTGTTAAGCGGCGCACAATCTGGGCGCAAAGTGAAGCACAACGTGCAAAGAGGTTTGCTTAGTTCCCTGGATAATTTATAAGTGATTTTGGCATAACATGAATCAAACCAGTCAGTGTCAGCTCTCATTTCCAGGTGCGCCTGCAGGCAGGCATGCTACTATTTACACGGCAGATTTCAATCATTCTTCTTATATATTCCAAGCTCAGACCGGCATATTTAATTTCTTCCTTTCCTCTGTGCCTCTGCACACGCAGAACAAACAGGTCACTGTACGATATACTGTATGTAGATGCACGGATTGATGTTAAAACCACTGAAGCAATCCCACCTCCCAGCAGAAATTAATTAAGAGACACACTGTGTACGTTTACGCACGGGGCACAGCAGCGTAACTTCATTAAGGATTTAAATCTCCAGACACGCAGTCAGGATCGGACAGGATGGATTATGTTTATTAGAGTTCTGTGTGCTTACCATCAAAAAAAAGGTAGGCTGTAAAATGTTTATTTACTTATTTTTGCTGCTGGATCACATGGCTGTGACGTGGGTTTAAGATCACTTGATATTTACACAACGTGGATGCAGGATGTCGGGTGGAAACTAGCAATGGGACTGGTGCTGTGCACTGGGTGTACGATAGGGCCCTACATCTTATACATTTGGTCAAACACTGGATAGTTTTTGGGCTGAGGCAATGTAGGTCATCAGATTTCACAGATGTCTTCTTTAACAGCTTTTTCTTTGGTCCATAGTCTGAAAAAACCTTCAAGCTTGTTTACATTCTGTCTTGTCCATTTATGGTCCTTCTCTTTGTACCAGTCATTAGGGACAAAAATAACTGTTAACACTGTGACATGACTTCTAGCATTTGGCCTTTGCACAGAATTAATTTGCTGGTCATGGCAGATTGCGGTCCATCAATGACTCTGGTTCTGCTTGAGTTATCTGCCTGTTAAAAGGAAGTTTTTCACGGCTACTGTTGCTAAGGTTGCTAAGTGCTTGCTCATTGGTGGTTTAATGTTGGGTTTCTGTAAATGATATTACCAAAAGGAGAAGTCTAGACCAAAGGCCTGTACCCTGGGTTGACTTATCGAGTTGGCATGTGGCCGCTTAGCGTATTCTCCTTTGTTAGGGTAACTGAAGCCAGATCGAAGATGCCTGGGGTATGCCGAACTCGCTTCGTACAGGCCTCAGATCTTTATGTTAAGTGTTATGAGTCAGCTTTTATGGTGATTTTGCATAAATGAATAAATAAAAATGGATTCATTGAAAATATCCTCTAATTTAGCCCTGCAGTGTTTCGATCCCTAACCCCCACATTGTAAACCCCCAGAGACCAAATTGTAGCTAAATTAAAGTTAATCCACAGCTGTCTCCTCCATTGTTGTTGCAATCAGGTCGTAAATAAGTTTTCTATTCGAATGAAACAACTTTCAAATGTGTTAAAATGAGTTTTTAACATTCCGTAACATCACATTAGGATCGATTTGATCTCATTTGCAGTGACATAAAACTTCCAGCGCACTGACTTGAGGTGAGCGCGGCTCTATAAATACATTGTTCCATCTGATCACAGGCCTTGATTTGTGTGTCAGGATAAGAGAACTGAAGAAGACTAATGTTTTTAGTCACACGGGAAATTCATTGATTTATAAGAGGATGAAAATGAAAGCTCACTGATTTATAATTACAGCATGCTCCAAAAGGTGAGGAGCTGTCGGATCGCATTTGATTTTGTCGACATTCCTCCGCCGTTATTAGGTGTGATGATTAAGGCAGGAGAAGAGCCGGGGCTGTGAGGTGCAGCTTGAAAAAAGGTTTGATGTGGCTATATGAAGCCTTAGACACCAGTCACGCAGCGTTTATTGCCTTGTTGTGTTACATTATTCATTTTCTGTGGCGGTGTTGTGTCTTATAAAAGGATAATGGCTGAGCTGTATTCACTTAGAATCTACTTAATTCATGAGTGTTAGAGGACTTTCCACTGACAACATCAGGGTGGGAAAATGTCACATGTTAGCTTCCCACTTTCACAGAGATTCTTTACAACAACAGTCAATCTATTTTTGGTCAGAGTATGTTTTATGTGCTGGAAAATGTCGCTACACACGTGTTTAACAGCCATCATTATACATTTTTGCAAGGGAATCTTTCCGCCTTTCCCTTTTGTGAAAATGTATTTACATAGAATTCTCTTAAACTTTTGGTCTATATTCCTTTTGCATGCCAATTCTTCTTTGGATTTTCACTTATTTTTGAAGTTGCATCTGTAGTCATCTATCTTTTCTTTGATGGTTCAGCCATAGTAGATTACTGTTTACTCGCAACACTTGCAGAGACCAGAAAAACAGCCGCTTAGCTCTGCCTACCCTCTCTGGCAGACCAACCACTGCTGGGTGATGGAGAGCACGTTACTAACTGGGCGCCGCTTGGGATATTTTCCTTGAATGCCCCAAAGACACCCAGTCTGTAAAAATATGATATACTGCAAATGCAAACACTTTCATCAGTGGGCCATAGGCTCAATCACCATTGTGTTACCTCATCTGGCGGTAGATAGTGACTTAAGAGACATTTATTTAAATACAAATCCTCGAGATTATTACTTTAACTGTCAAATGTATCCCGATGTATCAAGGCGATTGATTCCATGGAAAATGTAAACAAAGCAAATCTTGGGTTCTCTCTGTCGCTTTTCGGCTGGGTGATTACTGGTTCAAATCCCGGTTCAGACATAGGGGGCCTACTCTGTGGAGTTGGCATGTTCTCCTCTCGCATGCATGGCTTCTATCCGGCTTCCTCCCACAGTCCAAAGACATGCTCGTTAGCTTAAATGATGACTCTAGATTTACCCATGTGTGAGTGTGAGCGTGAATGTGTCAACCCTGTGATTGACTGGCGATCAGTCCAGGGTGTACCCTGTCTTTCGCCTAATGGCAGTTGGAATAGGCTCCAGCCCCACACATGACCTTGACCATGATAGGCTGTATAGATGGAAAACTTGCATAGGAACCTAGAACCTAGTACAAAGTACTAAGCTTCAATGTTGCTTCAGAATGCCGTCAATACATTTTTATAACACGGTGAAACATGTAATTTCTGAGGCCTTATCTATCTACATTTTCATGTGAGAATGTATCTCTTTGGACATTCAGCGAGCACACTTTCCCTGACATCTGTATGATGCTAGTTTGTTAGCTCGGATGGCACACAGCACAGGCGTGATAACATTTTACTCAGAAAAGAGTTACATTCTAATTTCATGCAGTTATGTTATCTTATCTGGCAGGTGTGTCACTTCTCTCAGGCACCAAATCAGTTTCTCTGCCTGGCGGGAACCATTTCAGGTTTTTGCACATCTAAATTGATCCATCTGAGAAATTGTTAAGTAGAGCATTGTCCCTGGCTGCAGACACCATTGGGAAATCACAGGATTGTCCTCAGCAATGACATGAATGACGGCTCCGGCAGCCACAGAGAGAGTTTTAATCAGGCATGATGACAGGGGAGAGACGGAGGTGCGTGGAGCAGAATACAGAGGCAACAAAGCGAAAAAAAATCATGACAATGATACTGATATAATGTTTATTCTGGACAATGGCTGATTCAAGGATAGCAGATAGCTTATAAACCCTTTCAGTGCACAGGGAGGAGGGAGGACTGTGGACGCTGTTGCCAGTGAGACAGTGTTTTATTTGTTCACTGAGGGATATAATTAGAAGGAAAAGACACTCCTTTGGGGTCTTTTTGGCAATTTCTTGTGGGAGTCACTCTTTAGTTACTTCAGGCACAAAAAGGAGAAAAAACTATATTTCATGATGACAACTGGAAAGTGTTGCTCTGCGAGGCAAGTCTCTGAGACAACAGTGCTTTACAATGTTTTCTCAACCTAAAGTTTACCTAAATAGCCTTTTTGGTTGTGAGTGAAGCGCGAAATGTAGAAGAATAAGGTCAAAACACTGAATCAAAAGTATGAATCCAAACTGTAGGGATACTGCTTTGCCAGTAAAAGCAATAACAATAACCTTAGTCCAATGATGTCCTTATATAGATTGGGATCATGGGAGTTGTCTTCATTATTCAACAACCACTCGCCAATGAAAATCCATGTGACATGACTGGCAGAAGCCATGTTGTATCTCTCTGGCCTGTCACCTGCTGTTTCCAGTGTTTCTCTGGAATACAGGCAACAAGCTGAAATGCATTGTGACTTTGCATAAGGTTATGGGTTTCTCCAGGTTTGAACTGAAGTCCCTATTACACTGACTTTTGCATCGTTTTTTCCACAATGTCAATCTATGTAAAAGGTACGGAGGTGGAATGGCACAACTGAACAGCATTTTGTTTCCGCTACGAGTACTAGGGCCACAGTAAAGAGAAAAAAACAGAGATTACGAGAATCAGGTTGTAATGTTAGGCGATGGTTAACCTATATGTAATTTTGAAGGGTAAAATCAAAAGAGCAGCCAGCCGCCACAGCGAAAATGACGAATCACTTTTCAGAGTCCTGATACTTATGACAATGTGGTGTATTTCGTATTCGTGAAGCCTATACTAAATATAATTGACTGTACCATAGCCTCGTTTACGGCCCATAATCTGCAACTCTGCAGCCTAATAACAGGAATGACAGACGCAATATACCCTAAACAGCTCTTTATTATGCTAACAATCTGACAGTGAACAGGGAAGAGGCATACAGTATCAGGCCTGGCTGTTTTAATGAAAATAATGCAACACAGGCTCTTGTTGAGGAGCTACAGATAGCTGCAGATGCTACTTCAGAAGTAGAGCTCTTCACAGCTAACGAGCACTTATCCTCCACACACAACTTACATTTCACCATGATGTTGCTCTTGTTCCCTTTTACCCAAGTAAGTAAATGCTGTCCTCTCTGCCACCTCACTCGTTGAGTTAGCTAGCAACGCATGTGCACTGACACAGCTGTGTTTACCTTCCGCTGCTACGCAGCTACCAGCAAAGAAGCAGGAGAAAAACAGAAACAATTCTACTGGGATTTTCTGTTTTTTGCGGTGACAAACAGATAAGGGAAAATTACAACAAAAAAATAATCTGAGGACTCTAATGGATTACTTTGTAATGCGTTACCCCCAACACTGAATATGAGCACACAAATCAACAATTGGAAATGTTACATATTATACCTTAAAGGAGAAACAATAGTGACCGAAAGTACTTCTTTATTAAGTGATGAATATTCATTTGAACGTAGAAATACCATAAATGCGTCCTAATGAAAAGCAGAAAATGTAACAAAGCTCTTGGTAGATGTTCTCTGTTAATGAGGTACATAGAGGTTCAAATTAGAATTTTGTCTTGTCTATAATTTCTTCATATTCTGTTTATCAATTTGAATTAACAGAAAACACTGGAGGACTTTAATTTAGGAGGCGTTGGGATCTCAATGCATCTGTATTGTCTGATAATGACGTGTATTTAATGATCATGAGCGAATCCCAGCAGCTTTAATGAAGAGATTTTTACTGTAGAAGCTTTTATAGTAATACAAAGATGTTTACTTTTTGCAGATTCTTTTTACTGTTCTTCTTCTCTGAGGCCTCCGTGTAAGCTCTGGCAGAGCTACACTACTAATTTAACCCTACAATCATCTGAATGTGAAAGCAATTTTCCATTTAGCCTTTTGCCCTTTCTCTAAGATTCAGAAATGTTGTGGGTTGGTTTGAACTAGAAATGCTATTCACTCAACAATTACACATAGGCCTTGGTGGAAAAGCTTTTTCTTCTGTTGTCTGCATAATGAAAATGTTTTGTCTTTTTAGTAAAGTAGGAGTAGTGGCATCAGTTAATCCAGTTTAACTATCATGTAACTCTCAGTTAAATATGCATATATAAGCCACTGTTTCTTCAAACCGAGTAATTTCCACTGTACATACAGTACTTACTCATATGCTTTTTAATGGCACATAGGAGTTGCATATTTAAATAAACATTAAAACATTTAGAGTTATAAAGTGAAGTCATAAAAACTCCAACCCCATGTGCACACTGGGGACAAATAGAAATAATTACACAAATAATGAGAAATGCATTCACACAATCATCATTACTTTTTTTCATCAAACAATTTTTATTGCAGAGTTCAAACAGTTAATGTGTTCCGATACATACACAACTATTGTCTGTGACCGTAGGCTGTATAAAAAGATGGACGACATGACAGCTCCCTAAAAGTGAAGCCAAAAATATTTCGAGCGCCCCCTGCTGACTGGCTGCAGTATAGGTCATAAAGCCCACCTCCTCCATGTTAACAGATGGGACATGAGTCAAACTATAAAATCTTAATACATGCCAAATACATTTTTCTCAAACATGGTGTCTGTCATTATAGTTAGTTATTATCATAATTTATGTCCAAGTGTTCATTTTTCTGACAAGTTTATTTTTAATTAGTTATGTGATGCTGTTAAAAGGATGATTAACAGCTCTGTTGACAAATCCGGCTCCTGCAGCCAATCAGTTCCAGATAGCAGAGTAGAGAAGGAATGGCGAGAGGAAACATGACAAAAACTACCGTCATTGAAGTTTACATATCTGTGAACCTCAGACTAACAAGAAGCTGTTCTGCTGTTAAATACACCTACATGCGGGATCTTTGTTGTTTTTTCGGTAAGTAAGTGTATGTTTTGGTTAGCAGAAGTGGCTATGGTGGCGCCACCCGCCGATCTCTACTGCGCAGACTCTGGCTCCAAATGATGTCACCATCGCACGATGGCAGCGCCTATCACGGGGGATATTTTGGCATCAATTCCGTACAATGAGAGCAGATAGAGATGCGTCGTTCATCTATATATACAGTCATCGTCTGTGACCTAATTTGGTCACAGGTCATCCAATTTCAGTTTTGGTTGATTGTCAACTTTCAAGAGAGCAGGGGTCCGTTTCACAAAGCAGGTTTATTGAAAACTCTGAGTCTGTTAACCCTGAGATGAGGGAAACTCTGAGTTTTCCGTTTCACAAAGGGAGGTAACTCAAACCAGAGAAAGAGGGGTAACTCTAGCCTGTTTCACAGAGAGAGGTAACTTAAGCTCTCGATCAGTTACCGTAGTAACAGACTCTATGAACCTAACCTGGTCGGGAGCAGGTTTTCTTTAGGAAACTCAGAGTTTCGCTCTGTCTCCTCCCTCTAGAATATAAAACCCTCATTCGACTTCCTCATTCATTCAGCCCGTCTCACGCGTGTTTGAGCGGTTACAAATTTAAAAAAAAACGTTGCGTCTCTGTGGTGCTCTGACCCCTTTGCAAAAGTCTTTTATAATTATGATTAAAAAAATCACAAGACAAATCTGTGTCAAAGTCATAATTTTTTGATTTTTCCACCACCACTGCCGAGAGCACTCAAATAAGACGCCGTAAGTTATTGGATGCTCTACTAACACAATTCAGTTTAATCAACATAAATTATAATGTATGTGAAGTCAGCATCATTTTAGGGATAAAGCTAATGCACATTAAAACAGCCACTGAATTATATTTCATTAGTTTAATATTTAAAATATGACTGAAGTGACGTTCAGCCATGAGCCTGTTCTGCCTGAGCCGTACCTTTGAATGACGTTCTGGTATTTTATTTTTAACAGCTTCCATGTAAGTTTTTTTCTCCCGCTGGATTGCTCCTAAATTAATATAAATATAAGCTTCCGGTCGTGATTAAGTATAAAATAAATAGACCAGTTCAAACTTGCAAATTTACTCGAGCAGCAGTTTCTTCCCACGCTGCTGCTCTCTCTTTTGCAGCTGCAGCCGTGTTACTTTATTTTTCTAAAAACGTGCTTGTATTCGCTGAATGTCCGTATGAGGATTTTGAGCTCCACTGGTGTGACGTAGGTGGACCTCTTTTTGTGTACCGTTGCCATGGTGAATCGTGGTGTCTGTGCTCCATTAATGCTTGCTTTTTATAGTCAGCGTGCACGCACTTAGCTCTGGCCGAACCTACTCAGAGTTGATTGAACTAACTCTGATCAGCTGTTCTGGAACCGAAAACTCAGAGTTTCCTATCTCAGAGTAGATCAACTCAGAGTTCAGGGTTAGACTCAGAGTTTGTTGAACTTGCTTTGTGAAACGGACCCCAGGTCTTACTCAATATCAGCCTTTCTGGACATAAACCAGGGAGATAGGGAGAGTATGGGTATATGGCAAACTGGAAACTTATCGATATACAATCGATTTTAACCCTTATAATTATTTATCATTTAGTTTAATTATCATTAGTCCATGGGCTCTGTTTTTGTTCAGTTACTGTTGACATTGAAAGCAATATTCAGCAACAAGGTAAAAGAGGACAGCTTGCACATCTCCAAACACCCAGTCGAGTGAGATTGTGGTTGGATCATGGTTTTGGTTAGCGTGGGAACCAGACAAATCTGCAGGAGCTTGCAGATATAGTCTGGCTTCCCTCCAATTCAGATACATTTCCATCCCGACTGAGTATAACAAACAAGATAGAGCCCCTGATGTGAAACATTCTGAATTTGCAGAATCTGAACAAACTGGGCCGTAGTTTAAGTTACATATACAGTAAAAGTCTTTGCTTCTTAATCATTACATGCCAACTACTATGTAATAAGTTGCGTTGGCCATATAAATTGAATGTATGAACTAGCTAACTGGCCTAGCAGCCTACAGTTACTTCACACGTGTCGTTGCTCAGGTTGGTTGTTGCGTCCAGAGGCGTCGTGGTCGATGCTAGTTGATAACACCCCTTGGAAATCAACGAAGGAGCTGGGAGGTCCCTGAGTAATTCAGTTTGTTAAATTGTCTATCAATGCTAAGCTAATCTTGGTTTAATAAGAAAAGGTCACAATGCGTGACACAGTGCATTAATGAACATTTAACTAAAACCACCACTTTTCCCTATTGGTGCTTGTGCTGTCCACAGATGGGACTAAGGATCTACACTGGTAAGACAGGTAAAGCTTCTTTCTGCTGGCATTGATGGAGTACGCTGTGGTCTGTTTGTAGCTGGTTCAGCTGAAACAGATTTCACCAGACCTATTTGTGCAGTGACATTTGTTATCAGGTTATTTTCTACGTCAGAGAAATAGATATGCTTTCCGCTACGGCCCACCAGAGCTGCAGAGTCTGGTGCATCCACTGCTTATCAGGTATTTAATCCTGCATACAGGGTGTATTTGTTCATCTTTCTGCTCTGCTGCGTAGTCCGTCATTCCACATCCAGGAGATTAAAGTTTTTCTTTTCATTTTCAAGACAAGATATAAAAAGGTTTTATTTTAGTGTGTAGCATATAGCATTGTTATATGTTTTATGAATGGCAGATTGTAAGGGAACTTTAAAAACACCGTGGTTGGAGATCCACTCTTCTTTTTGGTATCATGAAATATTGATGAGGCTATTGTTGTCGGACTTTTCAGTACACCTACCAGTGCTTCACATCAACAACATATTCACTTAAACATGAGGAAATGTTCAGATGGCAGCTTTAAGTTCGCAGTTCAGAATGTGCCACACAATGGTATAAGATTTAGATGTCACAGCAGCGACAACCATGACAGCAAATAGCTTATCCCTGGTAAGTCTCCGAGGGGACAAAGAGAGGTGAGATAAAAGAGGCTAAAGGAAATCTCTGTGTGAAGCTTAAGCCTTAGAAACTGATGTCCTTATAACTGTTCGTCTGTCCCACACAGTCTGCCTGAGTCAGACACCATGGAAAGCGGCTTACAGCTATTGTTGCGCTCTCAGCTGTTAAAGGTTGAATGAAAGCCGAGCACAAGGAGCGCTGGAACGATGCCACGCCGCTCGTGCCTGTCTCGCCGAGTACGCCTGGATGTAACATATGAAGGTATTTGATGCTGGCATTTCAGTAAAGAGCAGGGCCTCACTATTATGTCTCATGGCTGTACTCACATACCAAAGCAAATGTTTATAAAGGATTCTTGTCTCAGCGAGATGTTTCCACTTTTCAATGAGCCCTTTTTGACTCACTCATTCAATCTAATACAATCATTCGACACAGCTGACAAAGCCAGCGTGCTATGTGTGAGTTTGCTTTTGATTCTGACACATTTCTGCTACAAATTAAGTTCGGTTTAGAAAAGGAGTGTAATAGAGAAATAGAAACTACACAAATCATTTTCATCGAATTGTAAAAGGATAAATCGACGGCTTCATTTCATTAAATTGTGTCGACGTAACCATGACCCTCAGTGCCTGAGTGAACAGAAATGTAGTATTTTGAACTCTCTGAATGCTTCTTGTAAATTGCAAAAATTCCAACACACAGATACACTGACTTAAAGAGGAAATGGTAAAGTGAATTGGTTATATTGTAATAAAAACATGGCAATTTATAGAGTCGAATGTAAAGCAACAACGGTTAAATGGGATCAATGCGTCAGCTCTACAAGACACATACTATTGTTCTATTGCATGTACATGTCTTCTTATTAAAGGATAGGCATGACAGGCCAGACAGGCTGTCAGCTACAATGCACATGAACAGCAGCTGCAGCCTATATTCGGTCGCCTATTTTAAAACATGACTACATGCCATTAAAGGCCTACATATAACACATTCACTATAAGGGTTTGCCGTACTGTCAGTGTATTTCACTTTTGCTATTAAGTTAAATGACCCAAGGAGAGCAGTTTAAGCTCATTCTACAGCGGGAGACCTTATCTGTTGATGATCAGTGACTTGGTTGCTTTATGATATGCAATGGTATGTTTTTATTGGCAAAGCATAAATGGTGCAGTTTCTTATCAAATAAAGGAAAAAATATATTGAATCGAATACACAACCTGTATAAATAATATATTCATATTATATTATATTATATTATATAGTATATTTAAAACACGATACATGGTATTTAATTATTGTAAATGAAATGGACTGTACCTTTATAGCGCTTTTCTAGCAACTCAAAGTGCTTTTACGCTACATGTCAAATTCACCCTTTCACACACATGCACACACTGATGGCAGAGGCTGCTACGTAAAGTGTCCAACTGTCGGTCAGTCATCATATTCCCACACAGATGGCTATGCCACCGGGAGCAATTTAGAGCTCAGTGTCTTCGGCTCACTTCGACAAGTAGACTGAGGGAGCTGGGGATCGAACCTCCAACCTTCCAACTGAAAGTCGACCGACTCTACCACTGAGCCACAGCTGCACCAGACTTAACGAGATAGATAATAGACACGGTGCTGATTGGTTGGGTTGCCTCTCCTCTCTTTGTGTGGCTTCAGCCATGCTTTGGCTCAGTTAACAAGCATTTGGGTTGGACTGTGAATGGATGACATTGCTGATAATGAATTACCGCTCAACCCAGGAACTAAATGGTCAACCAATTATCTTTTGTGTTTGGTTGAAACACATAGATTATTCTGTAACTTTGTGGAAGATTGTGCCCAAAAATCACTTAAAGAAAAAATAGAGACAGAGGTGAAATTGACAAAGTTGACAACCGCCAAGGAGTTATACTCAATATGACTTGAATATGTTAATGATGCATTAAGAGTGCAATGGACGAGGCTGGAAAGTTGCCATCTTCTACTTTGAAGTGGGAGAAGGAACAGATCGGGCAGAGGTGAGGTATGCAGTGGACAGAGGACTGGGCGATGAACTTGTCTTGATTTTTTCAAGCTGTAGACTTTAAGTTATGTAACAGTGATGTAACCTACATAAGTAGTGCTTGGTCAAAGCCAATATCTGATGTTTTCCGAAAACCTAACCAAGTAGTCCATCCATCAATGTAATCAGGGTCGCCTTCTGACCCCCCATGAAACGGATGTCCGCATCTTGGCCGTACAAGGCAATTAAATCCCTATCACAACACTGTCATTTAAAGTTAGAATCTGGAAGATCTCAGTTTTGTTCTCTTTGGCGGCACCTGTGGCGATAAACAGTAATTGCTGGAGAACACTTCAGGGAGCACATCAGATATCCAATGTTGCATGTGCATAGCTCCGGTTGCAACTTTTTACAAGAAGAATTCTGTAAAGGAGTTTTAAATATGTCCTTGATGGCTATATGCATTACATATGCAAGTTTAGAGAATGCTGCTAAAGCTTCACGTCCCTGGATAGCACATGCATTTTCACAGGCTGATGATATATGCAGGAGACATTAAAAAAAGAAACTTCTTTGTTCATGTTCTAACTATTATGACTTAATGGGACAGAAAAATGTATGACTGTTGTTAGTTCTAATGCAATGCTGTTTGGCTGCTAGGCTTTTATTTTTAATTTTTAATGCTACAAAAAAAAGTCTTTTGGAAACGCAGCGTTACTTTCAATAACCTTAGCTGGCGTTGTTAGAGGGCAACTGGGGGACAACTTCCCCAAATGCAAGCCGGAAAGAGCTTCTAATATTAACCAAAAGTACAAGTGAGTGAGACATGGGTGACATGTTAAGTTATGTTTCCTAAACTTGTGTTTTCAGTCTTGGAAAGGCTGAGGATAACATCATCAACCTCCAAAATCTTTAAAAAATCTCTCTTAGAGCCCCAATAAACATGCTGCTTCACCATGTGGAGAAAGATACTATATATACCTTGACTGACCTGCGCCTAGTAAAGGTCGCTAACGCTATTATTGGACTATCGCGGCTGTGGGGGCGGGTTTCAGAAAGAATTTGAAGTTCATAGACACATTTTGCATGGTTCACTCCTGTTTCTAGTGTTTTCAAACCATTCATCTTTTGTGGAGCAGTCTTACTGGATACAGGAGGTTAACCCTCCTGTCGTGTTTGTTTCCCCCCCTTACTTTGGTGTTCCCGGTCAAATTTAACTGGTCTATTTTTTAACTTACATTAACACAAAAACCATTAATCATCACCAAATTATCATCCATACCTTTATAAGCTATAAACAATGTCTCAAACTAGTGATTAACATGAGTAACTGCAGTGAATATACAAAGAACAGACACTGAAAATGTATTCCAAAATCCATCTATGTTGTCTTCGCCTTCTGAGACATCCTCCTTTAACTCTGGTTCAACTTCAAACTCTTCTTCAAAAATTGTTCAGTCTGAAATGTGTTATCCTCTTGGGGGAATGTGGGATGTGTGGGTGTGAATGGGGATGTTTTCCATCTGATGGATGAACATAATCTATTCATTTCCCTTGGCTGTGATTTTTGACTGGAAACACCACAGGTGTTACAAAGTTGACTAAACTACTCAAAATTCAATGAAAGTGGTGATCAGCGATTTTATATGTTCCAATGCCTAGTGTGGAGGATGTCATAAAGCCTTGATGCCATCAAATGGAAAACACAATATTTATGAAAGTTGCAAATCAGTTGCAGAACCGCTACAATAGCTTCTTCCACTTAGCACTCTCTGACTGTCTGAACTGAGTTCACCAAAGTTAAACTCTATTGGAACAAATTGAAATTTTGCTGTTCTGACTTCTGGCGTGAAAGCCCATTACACAGTTGATTCTGACACTCAAACCAAGGTGTTCAATAACCAACTGAAAATATAATCTCAATTCACTTAGCAGTTCTGTTGTTACTCATGTAGTTTCACACATTTTCTCTCTGTGGATTCACAGTCATTTCATAGCTTTTTTTTTCCAGTTTTAAAATTCTGGTGTGGAGGAGTGGCACTCAGTGTTGCATCACACAGGATCAGGATTCTATCTTGATAAAGAATTCAGCACAATTTCTCACCGGAGCTGCAATTGTAGAGCATATATGTTTTTTGTGCTCCAGTTAAAGCTTGCATTTTCAATCCTATAAGGCGTTTTTTTCCCATCCCATAAATAGAATTATACATTACCTCTCTCTGCACACACACACACTCGCACACAGATACACTCCCCTAGTGTTTCTCCACAAAGAAACTGAGCAACAGAGCCAGAGGGACTAACTGTCAGAGGAGTCTCCTACATGCATCAATGCAACCTGATGGGCCAGAACTTATATTTTTTTTCATGGGGGCCTGGCTCGAAGGAAATACTTTCAGATCAGCTTCAAACTGTCCTTCTCAGTTAGCAAGCGCTGTTCTCGCTCGCAAGCAGGAGAGTGACAAATTAATTGGTTCACCCAGGTACAGCAGAGATTGGCATATTACTACAATCAAATCAATGTTTGGACTAAGCGAACACAGCGTCTTCAAACAGCCTTTTCAATCAAGTGAGTGCAACGGGGCAGGCGCATCTAGGCCTGTCTGAAGCATGCACACACACAAAGCAAAACACAGACTCTTAGACACTTTTAAGGAATACAAACATGGGTCTCCAAATCTTTTTCATTCAAATTCCCATCTGTTTCCCCGGTATTGGTCTGTGTACAAGGAACACGCTTTGAAGAGTATATGCCAGAGTAATTCATCTATGGTCTGATGGACACCAAGGCCCCGGGCTCCGGTCCTATGAGACCACACTCTATTTGAAGCACACTCATTCTGCTTGTCACCATCATCTCGGTACATACAGTGTTTTTTTCCACACTATCTCATGCGATGTGTGTGCCAGGAATAGGAGCATGAATAAATTATTGATGCTAGACTCTATTCTGTATTTAGTTATCAACCAAGCTTAATAATGTTCTCTTCTATTAAGGTTTCCCAGGGGCCTAAACAGCAGGGGTACACTAAGTAACAAAAATGGCAGTCAAAGTAGGCATTTTGCCAGCTAGTGCTTTTTTGCAGTGGAGCCTGTTTGGAAAAAAAAGTCATTGTAGTCTTCAGTGAATTATCAGAAGTCCTAAAAAAAGAGATGATTTTAGCATGCAGCTAAGATATTACCATTTCCGTGTTGTAAACATAATAGGCATACAGAAATGTATGCACTACGATTGGATTTTTTTTCCTCCTCTCTGAAATGAAAAGCTTTTTGAGAGCTCCAAAATGCACCAGACAATTTGCATATTTATATTGCTTGTTCTGAGAACAGCAAAGATTAGAGCCACTCTAACAGATGGACCTTTTCAGTAGCTGGAATTTGCAGAGCAAAGTGAATTACTGGGAGTTTTCCTGAATGAAATGGCTATTGAATAGTCAGCCAACTCAATCAAAGATCTTTCACACACAGTAACAGGGTTATGTAGAAATGTCATTTTAAAGATGTGGTTTGTTTTATGTTAGTGCAGCTGTGCCTCCTCATGTTGTACTGCTGAGAACAACGCTTACCTTCTTATATGGACCAACGTCATTAAACATTACACATCAGACTTGGCCTCTACAGCATTTATTCTAACTAAATGGTCGATGGACTGTACTTATATAATGGTTTTCTGTTTTCTGACCACTCAAAGCGCTTTTGACTGATGGCAAAGGCCTAAGTGCCCATCTCCAATCAGGATCTTTGGACATTAAGAGTGTAATTTGGGGTTCAGAGGGTTCAGTGTCTCGCCCAAGGACACTTTGACATGTGACTGTAGCAGTCAGGGATCGAACCCCCAACCTTCCGATTGAGAGACGACCGACACTACCACTGAGCCACAGCTGATCCACAGACACCTCTGGAGTTGATCGGGCCCATTCAAGTCAGTGCTTGTGATTCTACAGTAGACGCCGCGGTCCGTCACCGGCGCGTCCTGGAAGCGTCTCTCTGCTCTGCTCTGCTTAAGGGAAGAGCAGTCTATTTATGACGGAGGCCGCTTCAAGTTGAACGGAGCAGATCGTTCCAAACAGGAAGTCATTCACGAAAACAGCATAGAGCATCCGTTCATTTCAAAATAAAACATGTACAGACTCCTCCTCCTTTTATATCCTACAACGTTTACTCACCTATAGTAGAAGCACAAAAATCACAGAATGACATCCAAATGACCAGAAAATGATCCTCGGAGGTGCAAACTGAACTCTTGTTTGTGTGTTGCTCTGTTTTAACTTTGATGTTATTGCGTTATTTCGCAATTCCTGCACGATAATGTAGTTCTCCCGCGATCTTGTGATCTCGCGAATCCAGCAGCTTGGGCCAGCGCTCCGCTGCGGACCAGAGACGCCTTCTGTGGGCTAGGGCATGTGCCGTCTGACGGACTAGAACCGCAGTGGACAGGGATCCGGGAGTTAGTATATGTGAGAAACCCCAGATATTAGGGGCATTATTTCAAGAGGCCACTATTTCATTAACAGTTGTACATGTAGAAAAAAAGAATAGTGATGCTATTCTAGTGACGAGATCCTACAGCTACAAAATGCTTTGTGAATGGTTTCCTTGTCTTCTAAGGTCCGACTTTCCCCTTTACTTTCCCACAGCATACTGCAACTGTTCAATATTACAAATTGATCTCAACTTGGGTTTAGCAGGATTTATCCTCTAATTTTTTGCCAACATTTATATATTTTCGAGGTCATTCAGGCAAAGACGTACACCAAGTTGCAGAAGAGAAAACATAACTTCCTCCCACCTTCACTGCTGGAGGTAATGATGCATGTTTCAAAGGACTTATGGATTTATGGTCTGCAATATAATCACCCTTTGATGAAGTGTTTATCATAGGCAGATGTTCATGAGCACCTCTCTATTGATGCTCGAGGTTACACTTTTTGGTAAGGTGCCTTGGATGTCATCAGGGGCGGATCCAGAATTCTTTGACTGGGGGCGGCCCAACTGGGGCACTGACTTATGCAGGGGTGGCATGAAGTATGTGTCCACACACACACACACACACACACACACACACACACACACACACACACACACACACCAGGTAAGCATTTAATGTATTGATTTCTGCCAGGATGTGAAGAGAATCTCAACAAATATAACATCAAGGGGCCTCCAAAAAAGTTCAAAATAAGTTGCATACAGTACCTTTTTGTATTTTCATTGACATGCACATATTTTATTTCCATGTGTTTTCCCCACAGCTTACAGATGTCTATGTCTGAATGTGAATGACTCATCATGAGAGAAACACAAAGCCTTTCACCAGACACACAACAAAATGCGTATCAGCACATATAGCCTCACTTTTAACAAGTGATCCCACTGAGATCAAGATCTCTTTCGCAAGATAGACCCGAGTACAGCAGATAAAAAACAACAAACAAACAGACAAACAAAAGCACAAATGCAAAAAGAAACGTTGACAGACGTCAAAAAAGCACAAACAGCATCACAGACAACGATAAACAACAGCAAATAGATTTAAAGTAGGTGAGTCATTCAGGTTTTAATAAACTCTGCATTGTATTTTATTTATATAATGCAAAGTACAAAAAAGGAAGTCTTTCTAAAGTTGGTCTGTACTCTGAACTCTGGTCTGATAAGCAGTGGTTTTAGAACTCAGCAGAAAAGTAACGTACTGAGGCAGCTTCTGCAAGAGACCTTCATAAATAAACATGGTTGGAGGGTACTTAGTGAGTCAAGTTAGCAAGAAGCAGGATATTATAATTTATTCTATCATCCTATGTCCCAATGCAGACCGGCCTTCCAAAAATACAGCCATATAAATTGTCTGGGCATTTACCAATAATGACCCATAATTTAGCTTGTTAGCGGTCAGCCTCTAAAGGCAGTAGTAATAGTCACAGGGGCAAAGGAGGAAGTCATTTAACACAGTATAGAGTGCAAGAAAGTCCAGTCCAACCAACAAGCTTTGTGCCTGAATCTGACCAAACTGCAATTGTTTCACAATCTTAAGTTCTACGTGTTTGACTGGAACACTCGATGGGGTCCATCCAATAGTCTTTTACCTCGTTTGGGAAGTTTCTGGCAGTCGACCTATTCTCTCTTATAGGTTTTGGTGCGTGTTGCCAAATGGGGATCATTAAGTCATAGACAAGCACTAATACTCCACAAAATTAAATCGGACTGTTCTAAGCTGTTTTAAATTGGAATTCCCCATTTATTCAGCAATATACAGTTATAAGTAAGGGATAATGCCCGATGAGGTGCCCATTATAAGGTTTTTATTGATGATGGGGAGGCCAGAGGTTGCCTCCGCAGAGTTAATAAAAACATGATTATGGACATCTCAGAGGACAGCATCCTGCTTTTTCCATGGTCGCTTTCAAAAGAAGAAAAATATGACCATTACATTATGTTTCATGCCTTTTGCGATCAAAATTTACAGTTTGCCCGAGGCTCTGACTATACCTTCAATAAATCCCCATCCCCTTGGGTTCCATTGCAACGATACGTTGTTCACCACTCCAGTAATTAGAAAGGGGTCTTTACTACGACTTAACGACAGGAGATATTAGCCAGAAAGCTAACAGTATGACTAAAAGATACAAGTTTATACATAGCCAGCGCATTCATTTGTGGACAGTTTCCCCAGACCTAACTCATCAGGTTCCAATTCTCAGGAGTTCACTGACACCTTCAACCAATCAGAATCACAACACAGACCTCGGCTTGTACTAAATGGGAAGTTTTTAAGGCCTTTTTAAGAGGGCAAATTATAAGTTTTACTCCTCCTAAATTAAAGCACACCCGTCTAAAACTGGAACAGCTAGATTCTAAAGTCAAATCATTAGAGAAGAATCGGTTTTAGGATGGTTCAGTAGACCCACATCAGGAACTATTACTACTTAAGGCTAATACAACAAAATATCTGCGGAGGCAGCTGCAAATAGCTTGCAGAGACTGAAACAGACTTTTTATGACCAAGGAGAGAAACCAGGGAAGCTCCTAGCCTGGCGAATTAAACAATTACAATCGGAAAGAGCGATTAATGCAATTGAAAATATTAGGGGTGAAATGACTGTGGACCCTAAAGAGATAAATGACACCTTTAGAGAGTTCTATGAATCTCTATACCACTCAGAATACCCACCTAACTCGGACACACAGAACATTTTTTTTAGACAATTTGAAATTTCCAAACATTTCAAAAGAAGCAAAAACCAATCTAGATTCTAATTTGACAATGAATGAAATTATAGAAGCAATTGATGCCATGAATACCAGTAAGGCAGCTGGCCCTGATGGATTGCCAGTTGACATTTATAAAAAGTTTAAAAATAAACTTATAACTCCAATTATGGAAATGTTTCAGGAATCCTATAACAACGGTTCACTCCTTCCTTCATTGAGAGGAGCAATGATCACTCTACTTTTAAAACCAAACAAACCGGCCCATAAATGTCAATCTTACCGCCCAATCTCACTTTTGAACTCGGACATAAAAATTATTTGCAAGGTTTTAGCACGTAGATTAGAGTCTGTACTCCCAAATATTATAGAGATGGATCAAAATGGGTTTATTAAAGGGAGACAAGGTTTTCATAATGTACGGAGGGTGTTAAATATACTACGTGAAAAAAAAGATGCCCCAGATACAGCTATGCTTTCAGTCGATGCCGAAAAGGCGTTTGATAGAATTGAATGGCCTTTTCTGTTTGCGGCTCTGGACCGGTTTGGATTTGGGTCAGCTTTCAGTAAATGGGTAAAGATACTGTACACTCGTCCCACTGCTGAAATTCTGACTAACAATGTTATTTGTCAACCATTTAATATCAATAGAGGGGTTCGACAGGGGTGCCCCTTGTCACCCCTCTTATTGCCATGGCAATTAGAGCACACAAGAATATATCTGGGATCAGACTAGGACAGTTAGATCAACGAATAGCTCTCTTTGCAGATGATGTCATTCTGTTCCTTACGGATCTATCAAACTCAATCCCGGCCTTATTAGATGTAATAAAGACATTTGGATTATTCTCAGGGTATAAGGTCAATAATACAAAGTCTTCTATAATGTTATTGAATGAAGTAGAAAGGCGCAACCCTATGGATTATATTTCCTCATTTAACTCTACAGATAATTTTACCTATCTTAGTGTACACATAGTTCCTGATGTGGGGAAAATTGTCCAAACCAATTATAATCCTACTCTGGAGTCAATTTATAAATCAATAGAAAGATGGACTAATATGCCGATTTCTTTAATAGGGCGAATAAACATACTTAAAATGAATGTCCTACCAAAACTATTGTACCTGTTTCAAAATATACCTCAACCCCTGCCAGTATCCTACTTCTCTAAATTAAGGAAAACATGTTTGAATTTTATTTGGAATAACAGACGGCACCGGCTACATCTGACATTATTATATTTGCCATGTGACAGGTGGGGACTCAAACTTCCAAACTTCCAGTGGTATTAATGGGCCGCACAGTTGCGCACTATAATGTATTACTTCTCCTCAGAGTCAGCCCCAGCATGGGTAGACATTGAATCATTTTCACTTACACCTAGACTGACACTTACACATACATGTACTCTGCAAGTATTAAAAAGCTCAGGGAACAAACAACTAACCCATTTGTGTTGAATATGATCAATGTTTGGTACAATGTTAGAGATCTCCTTGGAGAAAACTCCTTAATATCCCATTTTAGTCCAATTTGGGGTAATGACCAATTTAAACCAGGTAAAGCGGACCAAGGCTTTCGTCTTTGGGCCACAAAAGGTCTTACTAAAATAGGAGATATGTTTCAAGACGAAAATTTGATGTCATTTGAACAGCTACGCACTAAATATGACCTTTTGAATAACCACTTTTTCAAATATTTGCAGGTAAGAAGCTTTATTTCCCGTAATCAGTTATTAACTCCTCCACCTCTTTCTAAAATGGAAGGTTTGATCTCTGAGAATTGTCATAGCAAAGGGCGTATTTCAGTGTTGTATGATATGTTGGTCTCTAACTCACCTGAATCCTCTACTGACCGGCTAGAAGAATGGAAGAAAGATATTCGGGAGGATATTTCCTTGGATGACTGGGGTGTGATATGTACTAACGCACATAGATAAACAGAAAACACGAGATTAAGATTACTACAATATAATTGGCTAATGCGATCCTACCTAACACCTGCAAAATTACATCAGTTCAATAATAATATTCCAGATATTTGTATTAAATGCGAACTGTTTATAGGCACACTATTTCACTGCATGTGGGATTGCAAAGAGATTGCAACTTTTTGGTGTGAGATTTCACAAACAATACATAAAATGTTAGCTGTAAAGCTACCCCTTGATCCTAAAATGTTTAATTGGGGACTATATCCTCCCACCCATGTCATTTCAAGAAATAAACAAATTCTTATGAATATGTGTTTACTCCAAGCAAAACGTTCAATTGCCTTATCATGGAAGAATATTCAAAGGCCACAGGTGGGCCAATGGCTTAGAGAAATGAATAATTGTTATGCTATGGAGAAGATAACTTATATCCTGAAAAGGAAAGGTGAAACCTTTGAAAAAATGTGGGGCCCATTCACCCATCTACTGGGGAATGTTAGTGTGTCAGATTTGCTACAAAGGGATGTCACTGTGAATCCATGAGAGATCTGGTCAACAGCTGAGGGGGACCGCACATGATCATTGACTTTTCCTTCCCTTTGCTCTACCCCAGATATGGCAAAGATTTTGATTTTTTGATAAACAATGAACAATAAGCAAATAAATTTAAATTTAAAAATGAATAAATGGAACAGATCCATTCTGCGGGTGATCATCTGTGGTCCGATTTAAAGTACCTCTAGTGATGTGATTATGTGTGTTGTCTGGGAAATTGTTGTCCCTGCCCCAAAATTATATTGGTTTTTTTGTTTTTAATTTAATTTGATTTATTTTTGTTTGTCTGTTTGTTTCTTCACCTTCTTTTGCAGTTTTTATGTTTTTGTCATTATTATTATCCTTATTTGTTGTTTTGTCCTTTCTATGCCTATTATCTACGCTTTTGATATTAAGTTTGTGTAAGGTATATCTTGTCTTATAATTATGTTGTTAAAAAGAAATAAACAATCAAGTATTCACGCAGACCATAGTATAACACTAGACATTCAGTAAAAAGAAGGAAGAAAAAGAACAACCTCCAAACCTTCCCAAAGGTTAAGGACAACAGTGGTCTTTGAATGTATTACTAATTATCACATCCGACAGCTCTTGAATAAAATATCTACATGTACATCCAGCGTGCTGCATTTTTAAATACTTCTGTGCGGTAGGCAGAACAAAGGCGGCTGTTCAAAGTCATTGCTAATTCAGCAGAGTGTGAAGAGGCTGGAGCAACATTCTGTTACCACCTTTAAATAGCTATACAAAGACAACGGCTATTTCCATACTCATCAGAATTGTCACCGGCTGTTGCCTTTTCAAATTATGATGGATTTGCATCTGGGTCGGAATAATTGAGTGAGAGTGTCTCTTTTGGGGTCGATGAGCTTGAATGATAAGATGTGACAAGAACTCTTTTCATCCGTATCAATAACTTCTGCAGAACAATACCTTTGGATGGAATTGGCAACAAAATAAAAAGTAAGACAGATATGAGATACAAGTCTTTTGACTTGTCTCCTGAGGTAATCACATCACATCCATCACCTGCAGCACTTGGCACCTTTTTGAGGGAGTAATGCTTCTTGCTTAGCACCCCATGGCCCTGAGAAACATTTGCTATTGTTCTGGTTCAGCTCCAAGTGCATCCAAAGTCCCCTCCAGACAGACCCCGACACCTAAGGAGGCAGTGGGGAGGATAGCGGGTCAGTGTCCAGAGCGCTGGTGCAGAGCATTAATTGCTGAATCAGAGTGTATAGCCGGGGCCGCTGCAGTGGCAGTAATTGGAAGGGGAAGCCTGCTGACAAGGCAGTTGAAACTTTGTCGAGGGGCTAATGGCTGAGAAACTCAACGGAACATCAGGAGAATAACCACCTTAAGGAGATTCTACATGTGGGTGAAAGTGAAGTTTTTGTGCTGACTCGTCAGTCAGGCAGATACTTGCTGAGATTCTGCTGTTACATCTGGAGTTTTTCAACCATTTGACTTGGATAAATGTTGAAATGAGAGGGGATTAAACTGATTGCAGTTTCTCTGCATAAGAAAATTACTTTGTCATCATTGCCATTGTTTCTCTTTCTCTTACCCCGCAACAAATCCCTGTCCCTGCTGTTTTTCCATTTTACAGAGGAATGACAAGGTTAATCAGAAGCAGCACGACAAGGCTCGGAATGTCAAGAACCATATCCAGGTGAGTGTCAAGGGTCAAGATGTGATAGTTCATAATGTATTCCTGTACTTGTCTGGAGAGTCTGTCAATCAAGAAGGGTCTTCACACTTTAGTACATTTTTGAAGTTGGACAAAACATCCGTTATCCAGTGAGAGACTGAGGGAGGGGTTGCATCTTTCCACCTCATAAGTATCAGGCGGTGCTTCAGAAGGGGAGTAAAAGCAATGACTTTATGGCCCCCTACAGGTAACTGCATCCCCTCAGGAATAGTTCCAAACGGTGAAGGTTTGGTGGTTTGGATCAATTTTAACTGTTAAGACTCTAGAGAGAGCATCATCATTCCCATTGTTTCTGGACGACAAATCTGAGCATTAATCCTGATATAAAGACGTCATTATACACTTTCAAGTTTATTTAAAGTAACAATCTAGACGATTTTCATGTAAATAAGTGTCTGTTAAGTCACTATCTATCGCTGAATGAGAACAATGGTGATTGAGCCAATGGCCCACTGATGAAAGCGTTTGCATTAGCTGTATATAGTATTATTACAGACTGGGTGTCAGCGGCAACATTCGCTGAAAAAATCACCAGCAGCTCCCAGTTAGTGACACGTTCTCCATCACCCAGCAGTGGTCGGTCTGCCAGAGAGGATAGGCAGAGCTAAGCGGCTGCTTTTCCGGTCTCTGCAAGTGTTGCGAGTAAACAGTAATCTACTATGGCTGAACAGACAAAGAAAAGATCGATGACTACAGATACAACTTCAAAAATAAGTGAAAATCCAAAGAAAAAGAAACAAATTCGATGCTCAGATGAAGGCAAACAGTCTTAAAAGGAAAGCGACCATCAGCGAGGAAAATCAATGCAAACCTCCTGCAATTACCGTAAACAGGTAATGCTGGATTTAAACCAGAACAATCGAGACATAGGCGCATGGTATATCACACAACCACAACCATAGCAATACAAATACATCGCTCTGGGAAGTTGTGATGTTGCGTTCCAGCAAATTCACTCCAATTAAACCAACTTGTTGAAACTTTTCCGCAAATTTGACCAATCCTCTTATTTCTCTGCACAAATTGTTATTTACGAGACCAAACTCACTTCTTTGATTTTCAAAATATTGATTCCCTTAGGTGTGCAATGGTGTATAAAACATCAGAGGACAACTTTTACTGTTTCTTTAATATTCTTTGATATGTTTGGAACGCTACATTGACCAATCTTAAGCCTCTTTTACACTGCCAGTTCAATGCGGCATTATTACGCCTCTGTTACATTCCGTCTTCTATGTTAAACGCATGGAGGCTGAATGGTGGGGCAAAGTCATTCCGCCACGGAGCCGGCAACGGAGGTAGAAACAGAGGCGCAACGGTGTCTGTGTGAACAGTGGAGCTGACAGGGCGGAACAGCGCCGTGTGTGTGTATTTGCAGCACGGGCTGTTTATTCTTACCTTGTGCACGTTTTGCTTCTGCAACGCTGAAATGGTATGCAAAAAAACACTTTTTTGGCTTTACACCGGTTTTGCTTGGTCCAATGTAAAATGGCAAAGGCTGCATGATGGCGGAGTTCGTTATGGCGCTGAGGCAGAACCGCAGTGTAAAAAGGGCTAGACGCTCTGTTACTGATGTGTCAGTGCAGATGTCATGAAGTGTTTGTACCGTGAGTTAGTAATCCTGTCTGTTATCAATTGTTTTATACTCCTGCAGCAGCTGAAACAAAGAGTAGAACAGTGCAAATATAATAAATAACAGACATTCTCCTGTGCACATATAGACTGCTGACAGAAATCCACAGGAAGTGATGTCAGAAGACAAACAGCTCGCTCAGCCAATAGATGGCTTTATTGGAGGGTTTGTCCCAGTCGCTCACAGTGGATGTGTTACACAGGGAAAAAAAGGCTCGGAACATTCCAACCTGCATTGCGGGACTGATAAACATTTCCACCTTGAACTCATGTTATCCGTTTAGAAACAAAAAGAGCACCTGATTAACATATGACAAAAACTGACAGTTGATGCTGAATGTCATCTTTCACCTGCTTTATTATTACCAAGTCCTCATACCCATACTTGTTCTATGGACGATAAAATCCCGTCACTCTCAAGATCTCTCCCTGAATGACTCAGGTTGTAAAAGGATATTTACTACTGAGCTCAGAAAGCGGTGCCAAAAGTCACTACTCACTCTGTTTTGTTGATTGGATCTTACTACAACTTCAAGTGTTTCAGAGGCATGTTTCTCTTAGAATTATCCTGTTATTTAAAATGTTATAGAAATACCATGCTGATGAAGTATAATGGGACGGACCAGAGACAGTTTAATATATCTGCTACATAACCTTTAAATGATGCTGTTTAAGCAGTTAGTGTATAATAAACTAATGTACTCTGCATCCAGAGTGACTCACATACTTATTACCCACAGAGAATCATTTAACTCTTTACGTAAATTGTACTCCAAATAAATATATACTGACAGCTAAAGGGAGAACAGGTTGGAGAAAAAGACCTAAAAGCAGACAGTGCAGGCTGACTGGTTATATACAGAGATTGATTGTACATGCAAAGGCTTACTGGCAGGTTTTGGCAGGCAGGTAAACTAGTAATAGGAAAGAGACGAGAAAGTAGGCAGGTCCAAGAAACAAAAACAGGAGAAGCAAAAACCCAAAGGATGAAACATAACAAAGGGACACAAAGCAATGAGACACAAATTGGCAACTAAACACGGGTAGAGAATGGCAGGAATAACAGGAGGAAAGAACGTGTCCTGGAAGAAGTAGGCCGAGGCTGGAAATTAAAGCATAATGAAAGGATAGGGATGCTGGAGTGGATAGAAGAATCTATCCAGTCTATGAAATGCAACTAAGAAAAAAACAGAAATATGGACAGAACATAACATATTCCAAATCCTTTCAATTACTTTTTTATTAAAAATGTTCAACCTCATTTAATTTGATTTTGGAAGGCCACCTCTTTCAGTTGAATCTACCTATTACAGTGTTTTTGTGTTAGGTTGAAAACAGCCTAATGAGACTCTTTGTATAAGTACATTATGGCAAGGACATCAAATATGTGAATTATTAATAACTGTCATTTTCAACAAATATAATTAAGTTCATCAGTTACCTCCATCAGTTTAATACAAACTAATGATTAAAGTTTTTTTATTTGGTTGAATACGACTTTTCAATACTACATTCATAAGAAATGGCAAGGGCATACAATTTGGGGGTGACGTAGGGTCATGACAATTTCCAGTACTAAACAGGAGACCCTGAAGTTATTTTCTAGGTGACTCATACACGATCAGCCATAACATTATAACCACCTGCCTAATATTGTGTAGGTCTGCCCTTTTTCAGCCAAAACAGCCCTGACCCGTCGAGGCATGGACTCCACTAGACCTCTGAAGGTGTGCTGAGGTATCTGGCACCAAGACGTTAGCAGCAGATCCTTTAAGTCCTGTAAGATGTGAGGTGGGGTCTCCATTGATCAGACTTTCAGAGGGGATTTGGAGGCCAAGTCAACACCTTGAACTCGCTGTCGTGTTCCTCAAACCATTCCTGAACCATGTTTGCAGTGTGGCAGGGCGCATTATCCTGCTGAAAAAGGCCACTGCCATTAGGGAATACTGTTTCCAGGAAGGGGTGTACTTGGTCTGCAACAATGTTTAGGTTGGTGGTACGTGTCAAAGTAACATCCACGTGAACGGCAGGACCCAAGGTTTCCCAGCAGAACATTGCCCAAAGCTTCACACTGCCTCCACCGGCTCACCTTCTTCCCATAGTGCATCCTGGTGACATGGGCCGGCCTTCGCTCACCCCATGCATCACTGAGCCTTGGCCGCCCATGACCCTGTTTCCTTCCTTGGATCACTTTTGGTAGGTACTGACCATAGGCGCTGATTTATGTGTCTGCCGGTGGGTGCTTCCCCGCCCTCTACAGCTCTGTGTGAAATACAGTATATGAGATACACAGCAGACTGGAGTCTCTGTTAACAGTGACGGACAGACAGAAAGATCTGCGTGATTAACACACATCCACATTATTATATCCTCCCTTGCTGCGTTATTATAAACTATGATGAACTGATCGCAGGTAACAGCTCCTGCTCGTGTCATTCACAGCATGGAGACGTACTTTATAGTAACTGTAACTCACCAATTGAAGCTTTAATGCAAATCGCTGTAATCGCTATGATCCTGTGGGTGCTCTGGTGTCCAAGCATGTGTGGGAAACCCTGGTAGAGTTTGCCCCCAGTGGGTGCACGGCAATCTCCGTGGGTGCTCGGGCCCCAAAGCACCCGCGGGATCGGAACCTATGGTACTGACCACTGCAGAACGGGAACACCCCACAAGAGCTGCATATCCAGCCATGACAATTCGGCCCATGTATTATTTTTGATGCTGCAAATTCCCTGAAAGAGGACCTCAGATCCAGGCTTGGTATTTAAACTTCATTTAAATTTCATTATATATTTATTTATCAGGAATATTTTCAGGTTGTCAAGCATGACACGTGATGCTTTAAAATCATTGAGTGTGCGTTTGTTAGCGTCGGTTCTACTGCTCTCTTTGTTAGCTCAAAAGAGGCCCAGGGCGAACAACAAGCATTTTCTAACACAGCGATGTGTTAAATTCAGCCCTGAGGGGCAGGGAAAATAAGTGTGTGCACATTATGTTTGCTTCAATGTGTGGTCTTGGATGCCTTGCCGTGGGCGCCTGTCCTATACAATGACAGTGCCTTTCATAATGCACCAATGACTATATGCGACATCAAACACACACACACACACACACACACACACACACAAATATACCTTTCTTTATATAGAGTATACATACTGTCCTATCAAGTCTAACAACACCTGCAGTTTTCTGAGGAGTCGTCATCAATCACAATGCAGGTCCAAGGACGTCTTTGTGTCTCTCTGCCTTTTACAGTATGTTGATCCTCACATGTAGCCCAATGTGTTTGTGACTGACACGACGCACTTTGTTTTTCTTTGTGAAGATAAATGATCCTTGTTATTTTGACATGCTCGCGCAGAGGCGTGTCTTCCATCCACGGATGCTCAGCTGGTGATGCGTGAGTTTTGTTGGGCGGCCGTGCTGACGGAGATCTGTATGATTACATTTGTGTCGGCCGGTTTTTGCTGTTGACGTCAGAATTGTTGCTAATATGCTCAGGCAGTTTTAAAGCATTAACTTAGAAGATTTAATGTGGTGTGATTTGTGAGCGAATTAACATTTAAATAGAAAATAAAACATGAAAGATTTATTTCTTGTTCCATATGCATTTCTCTGAAAGACAGGTTGAGCTTAATCCAAATGCAGTACAAGACAGCCAATATCTTGGCCCTACAGTGCACGGTTCCTTTGTGCAGCCAGCGTCTGGGAATCTTTCTGACACAGCTTTTGGCACTGACAGCCTCTCCAGCATTATGTACTGTAAGTGAATTAAACTAATGCACCCGTCTCCTTTCTGCTGTTGGACAGTATTTATTAGTCTGATCTCCATCCATAAGTCTTATCCTGTGTCACAACTCCATCTTTTATGCTGCTGCTCTGATTGAAAGAGGCAAGTAGCGTTCAATAACAGCCCGCTGCTTGTGTGATAAACAGATATGTAACATATTATCTTCAAGTGTGGGCATGGCACTGCCCTGCTTGTGTAAAAGCTTTGAACTTGTTTTTTTTTAGTCCGCTAACATTAAAGATTTATTATTGAACAGACTGTGGCAGAAAAATTGTCGTCTTCCTCTTTAATTCCAGAGTGTAAAGTACTTTATAAACAAGCCATTTTCATAATTCATAATTCCACTGACGACCTACTATAACACCAGCATACAATAACTAGAGTAACGTAGAAGTAAAAACAGAGCCAAAAATGTTGAATTTAAACAACAAAAGACTGCTAAAACCAAAACCCATTTTTTTCCCATGATGCATTGCAGCCTACAACCCCATTATCTCTACTTGGTAAGGATCACAGAGTCAACTTAGTGGCAATATCGGAGCCCATCGGCTACAGTCTGACGACGATATAACCTCTGGGACCAACAGTGAACATATTGCGCGTGTCGGTTTAGCCAGCAGTTAGCGATAAACCCAAGAATTACTTTCCCAGGCGCTGCATTGTTTACCGCCCAGTTAGCAACTTGAGAAGCGACCGTGTGTTAAGATCAAAAGGAAAGCATATTTCACCCCTCTAGATATGTTAGCAAAATAAACGGCGCCACTTCATGGTGCATTAAATCCCATTAAACCCCAGAGCCCAAACCCGAAAAAGAAGCCGTTTCTTGTGATTTACTTGAAATTAATGGGACTTACCTTTGCCAAAATGACAACATCATGATGCAGATTCGTAAAAAGGAAAGCTTTGTCAGGTCGGTCCTCAAGAGGAGAAGAAAACGACTTTTAAAATGCTCGTTGGTTGAACGGCTTTCGTGACAAAGCACAGGAAGTTGAATTTTTGATCTAGAATGGATTGTTAGCTGAATTTGCTGCAGATGTCTGTTTATAGAGATTAATAAGAAAGTAAATCATTGTCAGATGAACGCTCATGGGAGCTGGGATGTCATTACGGCGCATTACGTTACACATTTTGCAGGCCCACTGCATTGCCTTTTTTGTTGAAGCCTACGGTTTAAAAAAAGAGCAGCTTCATGTGCCTTTTTTTTCTGTTAAGGCAACTGCGAATCATTAGCTGTCATTAACCTAACCGTTATTTTGTAAAATGACAGAAGACCCCGCTTCTCCATTCATCTGATTGGACAATGAGAAAAACCACCAATGACATCAGGCGCTTTTCTGCTTTGAGTTGAAGTTTTTTTAACTCGAGGCGCTCAAAGCGTTTCCTCAAAAACCAAGGCGCTCAGGAACGCAAAAGCAGTGCGCAAAAAGCGTCCCTCTCATTGAAAACAACTACAAAAAATCCGCCCCCAGCCACTTATACGCGTTCTGTCTGATCGAGCCCTTAGACAGGTGCAGAGGAGCAGATGCCGGTAGTGATAACAAGCATGGGAAGTTTCAGCACCAAGCAACAGCTGACAGGGTTTTAAGTGTTTCCAAACAAAGCTCGACATAAACCACCGTACATCACATTTACTTGCTACTAATCTGAGTTGAACAGACGGCATTAAAAATCAGGAGAGAATTAAAATTGGATTTAAAAGATTTTTATGAATATGGCAGTTGGGAGTAGCATTTTTTTGAGGAGTATAACAGAACAAAGATTTGATCCAAGTGTAGCGTTGGCCTTGTGATACATGTCATCTTTTTTATTCCCCACACCACCCAATCTATTCACGCATTGAACGATTAGTTTGGCAATGAAATGGATGGCGAACATTAGCACACTCGGGTAGTCGTGTCCTTTGCATAACAACTGTACCACATCCATCTTTTCAACTAACCTTTCTATGTGTGTGTTTGTGTGGGGATGAATTATGTCTTACAGGTGTTGTTGCACAGAAACACAGCGTTGCATCACTCTGCGTGATTGTTAAATTCCAATCTACGATCACATCTTTGGCATCACTTCCTGCCGTGTACCTCTGAAGGACGGAGGAAATAAGGCCTTCTCCTGCTGCATACATATCACCGTAATAAGCATCACCTCTGCAATGCAAGGTTAATACTACCTGTCAGCATCACAAAGACAGACCTCTTGATTAAGATTGATTCTTATGGTTCTTTCTTATCGAGCCCTGTTGTGCCACTAAAGACGTTTCAGGACAGGCCGCTGTGTTCTACTGGGAACTACAACAGTCCGGTGAGAGAGATCACGAGGTGCACCTACTGCGAGGAATGAACTACCAAGAGAAAAAAATGTGTTAAGCAACATATCTGCATTTCAATAAAGTTGTTTGAAACTGGGGGTTAGAGTAATGACAAAGCGCAGTGTTACTGCTTTTTGATTGGCACTTTGACCTGGCAGGTTTGTTAATCGTTGCATATTCCCTGCGATTATAATCAGTCACTCGCGCCTCCTGCCGCGGCGATGGCAGATTTATGGAAATTAGGGCATCATAATCCTGATCAGGTTGTGTCGGCTTATTTTTGTGCACAGAGCTCCACGACCCAACAGTAATTGCCTCTCGCAATCTTCTAAATCTTGCTTGACATACCAGCAAATCCACGGGTCCCTGTTGTTTTTTAGTCCTGACCTTGGCTCGGTGTCAAAGCTTTGGAGCGTGCTCGCTCCGAACGTGGAGGGCACAGGGTGTTAGACTTAAGATTCCATGTGCATTACACACTGGCATTTCTTTTGCCTTCCTGAATAAAACACTACATGCTAAACTAGGCAGTGCAGTGCTGACACAAAAGCAAAATACTTCTGATCAAGAAGGACATTTCAGGTGGACGAGTTTGACCTCAGAACCTGTCAAACTCTCAGCCCGGGAGATGAATGGAATGAGCGGGAGGGGCTGAAATGTGAGTCCTCAAAAGCAGACTAATTACCCTAAAACAGTGATAACGCTTAAATCCTCATTTCCTGGAGGCTGTGCATAATGGTTTATTAACTCTACATAATTGACCATAATTAGAAAAGAGCCTTAGATCTTTTGTTTAGGAAACTACATTACTTTACCATAATGTTGCTTTAATGTCGTACTGGGCACTCATTTGTGGTTTTCTATGTCATTATTAATGTTCTTTGTCAGTGTCCACTCATGTAAGTTTTTGACCCTCCAATACTATACATATTTAAATGGACTGCACGTATAAGCGCGCCTCTAGCCTTCAGACCACTCAAAGCGCTTTTACACTACGTGACACATTCACCCTTTCTCACTCATCTATGGCAGAGGCTGCAACTGAGAGTGCCAATCATTCACACACAATCATACACCAACGGGAGCAATTTGGGGTTCAGTGTCATGCCCAAGGACACTTCAACATGTAGACTGCAGCAGCCTGGGGATCAAACCGCCAACCTTACGACTGAAAGACGACTGACTGTATGATTGAGCCACAGCTGATAGCACGCTCACTGCAAAACAAGGCTTAAAGGGGGGGGTTATGCTCATTTCAAGCTTCCATATTTCACTCTGTGATAGCTGTGGAGTAGCTTAGCATAATTTACAGTTCACACTGGTGCTCTGTGCAGGCCCTCATACTTGCCTGAAACGACTGAGTCAGCTCTGTCCCTTTAAGAAGCCCCGCCCCTACAAGCCCGCTTTCTTCTGATTGGCCAGCTCTCTGAAGCCTGCTGAGGCTTCACAAAGTGCAGCGTGTAGAAAAAACTGTGTACTTATACCTGGAGATTTGAAACTTCACCCACGTTTAGTATGGACATCCAACATTGTAACATTATATTTATGTCTTAAAATGTGAAAGAGCATAATACCTCCTCTTTAATGGTGCTGAAAACACAGCTTCTTATAGTGGCTGAGTTCACCTTTGATAAAGTCGAATTTGGGTGAACTGATGCTTTATCTGATGCAGGTCCACGTGCAAGTACAATATACCATACGTGAGTTCACTTGTCCGTAACATACTACATTCCCACATGGCTACTGTGCTGCTGTCAGATCAGATATTTGCAACATGTACCGTATGTTGTGCGAAAGGCATCAGGACAGTGAATAGCGTGAGCAGAGTTGTAAGTATCAGCTCAAGCAGCATAGTCATTTATGTCTTACGATTTTTGCACACATGCAGCCACACATCAAACTCCACAGTTTCTGCTTCAATTATTTTCCCATGCATTCATAAACACAGATATGAACAATCGATACATTCAGCATGGGAGGTCAATTCCACCCGCGCTCTCAAGTTGGCTGGCTTTTTGTGTGTCAGAGTTCAATTAGGTTGAACTCAACATTCAGCAAGCGAGAGATCAATTTGAGTCTAGAAGTGAATATATGTCTTGCCCACTTTAGTGAATGATTTGGCTGCTCAAGAAGATTTCAGTCAGACTATATAAGACATAACATCAGGGTGTAACAAGGCTATGGCCTTTTATAGATGCAGTCTAAGGCAGGGGTTCCCAACCTTTTTGACTACATGGACCAGATAGTAGCAATATTTTTGACGGACTCAGGGGGTGGGGTAGTTTGGCTCTGCTCTGCTCATTGACATGCATGTGCATAAATCACTGTCACAGACAGATCGTGTCTGTATTTATTCAGTGAGGAGATCGTTTTTAATACGGGACGACCAAATATGTGGTCTGCACTGTGTGACTGAGGGGTTCTGTATTGCGACTCTGATACGACAAAAACAAGCTCACCTGTTGGAAAACAAAATGCTCTGATTTAAGGAGGAGAAGTTGCCTGCTTATGTATACAAGAGAACCAACTTAGAAATGAAGTGGCATAGTGAAAAGGGACCGCTTTGTTTGAAGTAGTCCGCCTCACTCACCTTTTCTCAATCTCACTTAGACAAATTTGATGTGAACAAATTCCTCCGTTTAGTGAAAAGGTTGTAAATAAAAGCTTAACCTTGTTTGAGCCTGCTGCAAACACATTCAAATGGCGTGGCTTTGGCATATCGCCAACATGTTCCGGTGTAGGAAAACAGACGGTTAGACTTATGTTGGATTTGGCCAAAAGAAAGAATATTATCTGACTTAATACTGCTAGAAGGATTTATAAACTGCTTCCATATAAAACTGCTTCTTACGTTAATGAGCAGAAGGTATCCAAGATGTCTGATGCAGCTGTCCTTCAGGATGAGCACTTCCTTCTGAACAGGTACACACTTGAAAGTTTCTCTTATCTTCACCTTGACTCAGGCGGGGTTTGCCTTAAGAGAGTATACTTAAGTACAAAAGTCGCCCTATCTCTCTCAGAGAGGAGGGTACAATGTCTTCTTATAGAACCCATAGGACAAGCTTTAACCACTGAGAGCATGACAAATAAGTCCGCCTCTGATGTAACTGATTGCAACATGTTTCACCCTTATCAGTAAGCACCAGTACAGTTATAAAACAACATATTGACCGTTGGTGAAATTCAGCCTTCATGTCCATTTCTCATTCAATGCCAGGTGGAGGTGGGTCCGGAGATAAGCAGACTTCATATGCACGTTGCATGATCAGGCAGAAGTCAGGTTGTTACCAGGCAGGGGAGATAAGCAGGGGACATGAACAGAGACATTGCCTAATGTACACTGACACATAATAACAGAGGCAGAACATTCATTCAGAATATGACAACACCAAGAAATGCTAAATGATAATGTTTCCATCCTGATTTATGTTTACAACTTACTGCTGGGAGGTTCTCAATCTCCTCCTTTCTGCTCCTCTTGAGGTGGTTCAAGATTGCAGGACTTCAAACTTAACGGTTAGTGAATTGGGACGAGAAAAAATGTCTTAGCTTAACAAGTGTTTACCACATTTAGTTCAAATCCTGCGTGATCAGTTAAATGGAATCTCAAGAGTCAAAGACACAAAGAGACAAATCTCTTCATGGGAAGGCTCATATTGGATTACGTGTACAGTCTTGACCTGCTTGACCTCTTAAAAGGGATTCGGGCAGGTGCTGATAAATCCTCAGGCAACAGACATCCAAGAATTTTTGACATCGGTGATGCCATTTGTCAAGAACAACAGTCAAATGTTTCTGCTTTAAAATATACTCTCTTGCTTGGTGGATCTTGTTGACATTTGGGTCTACTCAACCTAATCCAACCTACACCATTTTGGGGGATGCAGGTTATTAAAAAGGTTTTGTAAAATCTACTCTGCTGGTGTGGCTCCTCTCACTCCTTATTTTAGCCCTGAGTTGCACTTTCACAGGTCTTAGAGTTGCCAGCGAGGGTTTAAGTGTGTAAAAGCTTTGTTGACCCCAGTCCTTGCTGTGCCTGTGTTTGACCACCTGTTCAAACTTTCTGTTTGTGATGCAGGGATGGGTGTCCTGTTCAAGACGGAGATGATGCTGTGTGTTTCTTTTTCAAGTCATTGACTGGTTTACTTCACAGATATAAAGGAGGCATTTACCCTTGCCATGGCCTGTTAGCACTTTGCAGTTTATTGCTGCTGTACTGGTGCATATATTAGTGTATATACTGACCAAAATCCCCCTGTATTTAATAAACAAATGTGGGTTCATTGAGGTCCAGCATGTTAGTGGTAGAGAAAATGTTCTCTCAAACAGGTCATTAGCCTGCTAGCTTATGTGTGAATAACCTCCTCTACACTCCCACTGTGTATGTGAATGTTTGTGCGAGATGATACTGTGAGGAAAGCCGTCACATATGAGTAAACCCACAGTTTTGTTCCGGAAAAGGACTAGTTTTCCCACTCCTTCCAAATACTGTTCCTATGGGCTCAGTCGACAGAAACTGTGGTGATATTTTAAACAACAACACAGGACTCATTATTGTATATACGAGCCAACAGAATGAGGCCATTACAGTGCCAACCCAGCTGGGTATGTCATTATTTTCTCTGACAAAGGCTTCTATTTAAAGATATTGAAACAGTGTGGTCATTTTCTATGGCACGTATTGTTTCTTTTTCTAAGATAGGGGCAGCAGAAATTAATTGTAGAAGATGGATTAGCTGTCCGAAATAGTCAGCATATTCATTTTCTCCATGTGATGATTATGCTGACCTTGATTGTATAAGATTTTAAGTTTACTGTTTACTTATATATAGGTGTACTTTCATAAGTTTTGAAACATGGGCACTGTGTGTTTGTTTTCTTTTTTCAAGCAGTTTGTCTGTATAAATGCAGCAGAACTGGCTGCTATTGGCACCAACATGAAATCACCACCTACTATAGACAGCCAAAAGAGCTTATGAAAAATTCACTCAACACGCCGTTTTTTCCTCACAGATGTGTGGCCGTGTTGCAGAAGGCCGACAGTACCAGAGTATCCCATGTGTATCTTTATAACATGTTGGGAGGGAGGACAGTTACTCATCTGTGACTCAATTACAAGAGGACAACAAAAGAGCACTAGGATCGGTTTTGTCTGGAATCCACATGGCAATCATATTTGCTGCCTGTAAATTGAATTAGAGGACAGGGATGGGAGCAGGTAAAAGGCAGGCACAAGAGGCCTCCTTGCTCATCAAGACTAATTGTGTCTCTGAGTGTCACAAAGGCTTGAATAGAGAGAGCGATGCTGTAATCAGAGGCCTGTGTGCTTGTTCATCAGCCCAGAACCTTTCTGCACCATTGAATTGTATGACTCAGCCCATAACAACAGAAGAAACAGCAGCACTCTGATTGCATCATCAACCCTATAGCAGTGAAATATAGTACGCTCAGGCAATGTACAATGGTCAGAATATATACTAAATGTGTACCTTAATGGTTTCTTGTCACTGGGGCACTTCCTCTCAATACGTACTGTTGAAGAATGTCAAGTCTGAAACTTCCTGGCCAGAAGTTGTTGGTGCGATTTTAAACATGGTAGATTAAGGAGGAGGAGCTTAGAGTGGGCCAGGTTATTCATGGGCTGGGTTTCTTCATTGGAATCCCCCAAGTGTATTGATGTAGATAACTAAATTGGACAAAGGGCACTCACCTGAGAGGAGTTAAAGACTGATTTTAAGGAAAGCCAAAGATTCCCCTTTGTGATACATCATCTATCCATCATACCTCCATCTATCGTACTTAATAAATGGTTAAATGACTCTTGTATCTCCGTATTTGATTGTGCACCCCAGATAGAGGTTTGACGGTCCAACAATTGAGTGTATGGTAATTTTATATTTACTTGAGTAGGTGTACTTCTCAGACATGATTATTTTTAGATATATATTGGTTTACATTTTAGATTAATGCTGTTGAGGTTATTATTTATTACTGCAATTCGAATTCCTGGATGTATTCCTTCCGCTCTTCTAGTGTTCGGGTTATTTTTACTGTGTATTTATTTCCTCCTGTGCTGTAATCGCTTTGATAACCTGCTTCTGTAACGCCACAGTTTCCCAGTTTGGGATCAATAAAGTCCATCCATCCATCTTTCACGGTCCTTCAAACCGGAGCTGAACCTCTAAGATGGATATGGTTCTAAGAGCCAAACCAGAGAGTACTGAAGATTGGCCAAGTGGGAGACCTTGTCGTCTATCCATCATACCTCCATCCACTCATCTCTTCATACTTAATAAATTATTAAATGGCTCTTGTATGCCTATGTTTGAATGTGCACTTCAGATAGAGGTCCCATGGTCTGTTATAGCCAAACTTACCTAACAAGATGCGTTGTCTTTTTTTCATGATCCTTTGAGACATACCTGAACCTCTAAGCTGGACATAGATCCAAGAGCCAAACTAGAGAGAACGAAAGATTGGTCAAGTGGAAGACTTTGTCAAGAGAGGATGCCACCTGGACTACCACATAAAATGTTACAACAAGGCCCTCATACGGGATGCAGCAACCTAACCCTAACCCTCCAGAGACAAGTGCCCGCATCTAAAGTACTTCAGTAAAAAGAGGTATTTTGCTAAATGGTTAAATAGCTCTTGGATCCCTGTATTTGAATGTGATGAGGTTTGGTACGGCAACTGTAATTGCCAAATTGACCTTACATGATAAGTTCAAACTATAGTCTTTGTCAGTAAACATGTAGACCATTATTTACCCAAATGCACAAAAGAACTGAAATGCACCATTGGAAAATTTGGTCTTAATTACCAGTAGTAGTAGAGTAGCCCCTTTCCAGTTTGTCCCTCTTCTATCTTTCTGTATAATTTCCCTCAGAAACCATATAAGCCCACTGTGTTGATGATTGTTCAAGCTGATCCTTTTTAAAGAACACTCTTCTAATATTGATATGACCCCCAACAGACCTTTGGGTTTACGTCTGGGATCCCAGATAACTTTGACATAATTCAATGTTTTCAGAAGGGCAACATTTTAGTAAATGTCCTTGTGTTAATGCTAGATTTGCCTTTTTTGTAATCTGTGTGTGTTTCCTTTGGGGTATGTCCTCAGGGAAGCAGCATGACTTTCATTGCATGGCTGGAAGAGGTAGTAGTGTTATTGGACAGTGATGATTAACTCATATAGAGTTTTCTGGACTGAATAAAATTTGTTGTTAACTAAAAAGTGTGGCCCCAATGCACCTGGGTGAATCCTGTAAGTTCTATAAAAATGATGTGCTTTCTGGGCCAGGAGTCTTAAAATGTCTTTTCCTCTGCTATTGAGTGAAATAGAGATGCTGCAGTCCTTCAAGGTGTTGAAGAGCCTGATGAAGTCCTTTTTGAACACTTCTCAGAACATTGTTACAGCCACCGTCAGAATGAGGTTCCATGGAGAGGGACGGCTACCCAGAAATGATGAAATCATCCCCATTAAAGTGGCTACCGTAGCAGCAGGAAAGCAGTGTGTCCAAGCAAACTCTCTCCTGACAGGCCTGATCATGTGGTCGGGGGGCCGAGGGGAATGCAATAAACACGGCTCAACTCCGGTCAGATAAAGTCTTTTCCCTTTTGCTGCTGAGAGTGAATCCTGATTTGCCACAGCATGATTCCCCCTGGGGACCAAGAGGGGAGTCCAAAAAACCCACAACAGGTGGCAGAGGTTGTTGGTGGCTTGGACTGGCGCATTGCTGCATCCAGCCATCATCCAACCTAGTAAAGTACTAAGTGAGTCCCATTTACCTTTTTGTTAACTGCAAAGTTCATCATCATTTTGATTGGCTGTTTTGTGTATTGCCTTTGTCTCAATCCAGTTAAGTGCTGGCTTTTCGCTGAATCTCTGTGCCTCTTCTTCCACCACATTATCACTGACTTATTTAAATTTTGGAGGAGCTCCTTTGTTGAAAGCTCCATCATCAGATGTAGCTTAAATAAGCATTAATGTTGCTCTCAGAATTTGTTTACTTACTGTTCGATTCCTGAAGTTAATGCCGTACACGTGGGCTCCTGCAAAAGTATGGGTTTGCTTTTTCAGTTATTATCAACAGAGAGTTAACAACAGTGGTGAGTTCAATGCAGAGTGCACAGTCCCATCTCACAACCTCGGAATAATCTCCTGACACTACCTACCCCCTGACCCTTTCCGGGTACATCACCAGCAGTTGTACCTACAGAGAACATCACTGAATCTCAGCTGTCCCCTTTTTTTCTGACAGCTGGATGGCTGTCTGGGTGGCTACTATGGTGAATGCTATAAAATTGATAACAGCAAAGCACATTAAAAAATAGACATGGCTTTGCTGCTGTTACTGAATCATCTCATTTAATATGGAACAAAAGGGACTTTGTCTCATTTTTAACATGAGTGAGAGCAGACTTTATCTCATCTCACCATGAAGCGAAACAAAATATCCATTTTGTTTGTATCTGGGGGCTTAAGACATGAATTGCTGTGCCTGAATCCACTGACTGATATTATTTTTAGAAGTACTATTTATGCTGCTGTATTTGCCTCACTGGGTTTTACACAGTAGGTACAGAACCTAGAATGAACTCTTAATGAGGACACATACCGGAAAATACGTGTAACCCACTGGACAATGGAGTGCACTAACGTAATGCAGCTCCTGGCCTAACCCATCTGACAATGTTTGGTACAAGGCCTCACCTTCTTTGTTGGTTCAACTGACATTTTGACGAGTCCTTATTTCTTAATGGACAGAAAGTAAAGTCAATGTCAATGCCCCAAAGTCATCTAATGCCCCTGATCTCCTCTGTTTGCCTTTCTCAGTCATGCCCCTACTGTGCCTGTAAGCTAAGAATATTAATAAATCATGAATACAGCCTGCATTGTGTGCAGCTTTAACACGCAGCATAAAGGCAATGCAGCCTCATAGATTTCCCACTGCCATCTGTATTTACTCATGCATATACATAGCAGTTTCACAATGTACAGGTGAAATCTGCAGTCAACCAGGCCCAGCCATATCATGAAGGGATTCTCTGCTTGGAAAGTGTATTTAGTCCGAAACACACCCGTGTACTGACTGCAGAGGTCAGTGCATTAATGCGCAAGCAATTCCCCTGGCAACTGAAACGACCAACGAGGTGGCAATAATCGCATTAGATTCACTGAAGACTGGTGAGGCAGGCATAAGTGCAGTCAGATAAGAGCAAAATATGTCAAAATATTCAATGAAACGTTGGTAACAAAGCACTGGAACAGAGTGTATTCAAACAGTATGGTTAAGTATCGACTACAATACAATGTAATATATTTAATAAATAGTTTCTGAGTCATCCAATACCTATATTATTTTGACCTTATTTTCCAGTGCGTCACATCCAATGATATGGAATCAGGCTAAAGGGAAACACATCGACTTATGGTCACAATATCTCTATACAATTAAAGACAAGTTGTTTTCTTTATGCAGCCATCTTCCAATGTAATACACTGTTGTAAAGTTTTAGGTGTTGGCAGGTTACTATGGAGAAAAAAGAACTGTGTATAAAAAGCCCATATACATACACATTTATAATACAGGAGACCTTGTTTCTATAAGACATCTTTTCTTCTCTCTTGCAAAGAGGTAAAGCCCTTCTGCTTCAAAGTAGAATAACACAGTGGAGCATGACTTTGATATCTGATATAATTACAAATGACACATGGCTGCAGTGAAAAGCAGAAAGAACCCTCCGCTGAGAGCATGCCGTGCTGTGTTTCACTGTACTTGGTAAACTCAACACCTCATTCCAAACTGAACCTTTACTTTAATTATGTGATTTTTATAAAATGTAATAAAAAACAAACAAAATATCTCGAATATACACTGAATGCACAAATAACAAACGGAGACTCTGAGGGATTTAATTCAAAATGGTAAAATTCAGGGGAAAACAAACAAGCTGCGTGACCTCAGCGGAGAATGACAGTGTTCCCTGAGGGACTGCTGTTTCTGATCTGCTTTTCTGTTTTCTTCACAGTGTGAAAAGCCTTTTATGATTTTCCCAGTTGCATATCTCTGTTAGTAAGTAAGTTCTGCTTTCCCGCAGCTTCCTCCATCAACACTGTTCTCGCAGTTTTCTCCCGCTCAACAATCCAATATAATAATGACATCTGCAGATAGTAAAAAACAAGAATTTGGGATTTTATTTGAAAAAAAGTAACTTTATAATTATATAAAGAAAACAAAGAGAAAGTTTAAAGCTCCTCGTGTAATCTTAATATAGTTGTTTGGAGATAATAAAAATGCCATTTGATTATGGTTCTCTCTGAACAATATACCTGTTGTTATACGTTGTCTTTCTGTATTGACCATATTCACATGGCAGCCATTTCCCTCTGAGGTCAAGTTGGTGAGAATCTCAAATGCTGTTAAAATGTTGATTCAAGATTCAAGATGTTTATAGTCAATCCGGTTATACAGGTGCAACTGTGGAAATTCTTTAGTTTGGATGCTCTAAACTACAATTTAAAATGTTAATACATATAAAGATGTTAAAAAAATATTATAAAGTGAAATATATAACTAAATAAAAGAAACAACACTGAAAATATAAAGAGAAGAGCTAAATATATACATCTTAGGCACAACATATATAATAAAGCAGAAATATAAAAACATGCACAGCTGTGTTCCAGGTTTCTAAGTTGTATAAATGACTAACTGTTGTAGTCCTAATTGTTATAATTTCCCTGCTTCTCGGTTACTGAACAACTAAAATTAAGAAATATAGTAAAAATCTGGAGGGACATCGGGCCCTATTTCATGTTAAAAAACACATACAGCTAGTACTAGCATTCAGCCACTTGCACTTCCTTCCTGGAAAAATAAATTCCTAGATAACATTAGTTAGGAATTCTTGCTTTTCCTTTGTATTGCATAACACTTTCAAACAATAATAGCTTACAGCAACTTCCTAGTTAACAGCTGTATTAGCTAATAAGTGGCTGCTGTTGGAGCTGATGGGTTATCAAAAAGGTAGTTTTAACTTGAAATATGGTCACATTACCTCCTGATTTTCACAGTTCACATCATTTCGGTTGCTTATTAATCAGGAAACAGATACCACTGTCAAAGTTGAAGGAAGTAGGATTCTCCTAGAAAAATAAAATATAGACTTTTACAAATGTAATATAATATGAATCATCACTTATGGGTCTCTATACATGTGTGTTGGTGAGTGTGTGTGCAGACCCTTGTGAGACCCTTCCCTCTGCATTTATTTTGTTGTCTTGCTTTGTTGGAGACGTTTTCAGGAGGGGTGCTGTTGTGGTTCCCTGAGCCAGTCACTGCGTATAGGTGAGTGTGGGAGTGGTTCAAATTAACAACTGGGCCCCATTCAGACCGGCGACCATGGCTAAAGAGCGATGCAGAGTTGGCCTTCTGTTGGACTGGTAGGTGCCTCAAACCGGGATAGGACAAGCTAACTGGCTAGAGCAATGGTAACCGTTATGTTGTCGGTGTTAGATCTGCGGCGTTGGCGTGATCTCGCTCGAGAGAGTGAGAGTGAGCTTCTGGTGATGAAGAGCCCAGGAGGAAGGGCCCAGTTTGAATGTGTTGTTGACAAAATGCACCGACAAATCCTACTTATTATACCTTTGAGGTTAATTTAACAACACAACGTTCCCGGGAGTGAGGATTAGTTGTTCACTGAGAATATCCTTGATTGAAACTTTGGTTGCCCACAAATGTAACTGGTTGGTCTGATTAAAATGTTACAATTATTACTATTTGATACAAATGTAAGTTAACAGTAGCCAACACAACTAGAGTTATACAGCAAGTAGTCTTGTCATACATTCATTCATTTTATTTATTTTGATTAATCACTTTTCTGATCCTGAATTATAAATACATTCATTTCTTTAATTCAAGGACTGTGCACAATAACAATGATAATTATGGATAGGGTTTAACCACTGTATTGTAATCCTCTCAACGTTTTCTTACACTCCTATAAAATGGTTTAAAGAAATGGTGCAAAATTGAGAATTATTAAAGTACTTCCCTTCAGCTGCTGATAATTCATCATATTGACCCCATTCTGCAAAGACATGAAAAGTTTTTAGGTTGTGGTAAAGAAAAATATATAACAGTGCAAACTAAAATATTAACCTTAAAGTTGAATTATAAAGTACGATGTTGATAGATGGATGTCAAGCCAAAGGGAATTGAATTTTCCTCCACCTCTCAAATCAGAAGAGACTGCCTTGTGTGATGAACGATGACATTTATTTGATTTGGGAGATATTACAGTAGGTACTGTCAAGAAATATAAATGGATATATTTCACAATCATATTTTACCAGAAGACCAATACTCTTTGGTGGATGTGCAGTAAGGATGGCAAAGGTGGAAGGAGCAGACAGTTGGAAAAAAGGGATTGTAAAGGGAGAAAAATGGCACTTTAAAATTGCTCAAACAATAACTGTGTGGATGTGTTGGATCCACTGATTTAACAGTCAAAGACTTTCTTTCTTGACTTAATCTTAGACCTAAAGTATGTATGAGTTTGCTGTAAATATAAAGTGGTTTGCACAATTATATCTTCTATGTAAATGGTAAGAACAAGATGCCAAAAGTTAAAGCTTAATGTGGATTTCACCTTGAGGCAGAAACAAAACCATCAGTCTGATTCTCCTCCTATCTGAGATTGTAGTACACAGCTCAACGCCTTTCATTGTAAGCATTTAAGCACTTAAGAGTGAATGGTACTTTCATTGCTGTGTGTTTAGCCACAAGGATTAAACCCACTTCAGGTGTCAAAGAAACAGATGGCGAGGGCAATCTGCAAGGTAAACATTTGAATGGATTATTTCTTTTCTAGAGTATCTGAAGGCTGGGTGTCATTGATTAATGTGCAATGTAAATGTTTTGGTTAGTTAGCTCAGTAAGTGCCTGGACTGAAAACTAGGAGGACTGGGGGAGTGTAAGGATGCAGTCAAATAGTGCCAAAAACAATACAGTCCAGGTCTTTTTCTAACCACTATTCCTTGACCTTGTTGGAAAATGAAGTGAAGAAGAATTTAAAAAGAGCAAGGAAAAGGAAAAAACAGCGGCCTGGTGTAAGAGCAGTCATATTCACTTAAACCACTGGTGTGGGTCTGCTATGGTGTTTACTACAATATTCCATAGTTGGAGTTCTTAAAGCGCATCTAAAGCCCAATGCTCTCTTAACCTATTGTTTTATGCAAGAATATAAACATGGACCACCCAGTGAAAAATAACACTTCATTACAAGTTGCTTACAGTGTATGAAGCAGTACAGCCCCCCGGGTCCTCTAGCACAGCACTTAAACCTTTAGTGAGGCAGCTTTGAGCTTTCTGAGCAGCTGGAACAATCTGCTTGAAGATCCTCGTGCAGCTGGAAATGTTATCTTTTAATATACACCTAAACTGCCTCCTCAGCCTCGCTTTAGATTAAGATTGGTTGATAGTCATCATTTACTTTTTTTTATTAACTTAATTTATTGTTAAAATAAATCTTGCTTTGATTCGTGGTCATATGTTATTTTTTTATTTGTTGTAGAATTTTACTTTTCACCCTTAATAAAAAAAAAAATCAATATAATTATAGTCGACACCTGTTTTTGTCAATCAACAATTGTAACAGCAAACAAACAGAACCCCAGCACTCACAGATTAACAGTCTCATTATTTATAATTGGCATAACAACAAAGAATTTTCAGCTACAGTAAAACATAAGAATCATCAGTGTGATTAAAACAGCAGAAATCATTCCCCATTCAGGCCGATAAGGTTTGAACTTTACAGTGAATACAGTACTGAAGGGATTTGCAGAACCTTTGACCAGGACTCCACAGACAATGAAGATGCTATGGGCTCGGCCTAGGCGTACCAGAAGCCAAAACAACCGAATTCACCACGGTGTTGATCAAATCTTGCTTCTAAATTTAAGTTAGAGTGATGTATGCCAGAACAGCAGTCTGTTGGCATGAGAATCATGCAGGTCATGCTTACCTGGAGTGGGACTATAAAGTTACGATAGCTAGCCAGTCCTGTAACTGTACCTTTTTTAGCTCCAGCCTGTCATGAGGTAGATAGGCTTCCAACTAGCCTGCTACTGAGCCAGCTAGCGTTTTCCTGCCTGCCCTGATCCAACACCCCCTGAATCCTTTGGTGCCAAACAGTGGTGATCTTTTGAACTTGTCTTGCTTTACTTTAGCTTCTAGAGTCCCTAAAGGAAGTCCATGGCTCCTTACACTGACAGCCCATTTAGCGGTTCAGTCGCATAATCTAAGCTGCCCAAAGTTATCAAGCTACAGCTACTCAGTTGCCAGGTGCCAAAGAACTGCCATCAGTCCTGTCTGGAACTGAATTGGTGGGCAGTTTTAGCTGTACTTGTACAAACTGTTCTCAGACAGTACTGACAGTATTCAAAGTTCGAACTAACTGAATACAATGTAAATATTTACACAGATCAGTCATAACTTTGTGTATGGGGCTGCGTTTGAGGAACACGACAACGAGTTCAAGGTGCTGACTGAACCTCCAAATTCCCCAGATCTCAATCCAATCGAGCATCTGTGGGATGTGCAAACAAGTCTGATCCATGGAGGCCCCAACTTGCAACTTACAGGACTTAGAGGATCTGCTGCTCACGTCTTGTTGCCAGATACCACAGCCAGATACACCTTCAGAGGTCTAGTGGAGTCCATGCCTTGAAGAATCAGGGTTATTTAAGTGGCAAAAGGGGGACCTACACAATATTGGCAGGTGGTTATAATGTCATGGCTGATCTGTGTATAATGTGGTTGTATCCACACTTGATTATTGTAAGTAATTGTGTTCTCGGACTGATCCCAGAGTTTTTGACTTTAAAGATTGCAGCAGAACATATGGACGACTGTGGGCTGTTAATCACTATCATTTGTCTCTGCCTGTTTGTCTTTTTTCATATCCTGTGAATGTATTTATGAGTTTAAGCATATTTTCAAGGCATTGGGCCCTGGAATTCATGGGGCGTAATTGCAATTATTTATATTCTTCATGAATTGCAGAACAAGGTCACTGAGGGGCTGTTCATACAAAATAAAAGTTGCATTTCAGAATTTGCCTCTAGAACGGTCCTATCCCAAATCTCTATTTAGACAAAAGCATTATGATTTGTAGATAAGAGGGTAGAATCTGTTCTCTTGCTGTATTTGCTGAATGAGATAAACTCCCCAGTAGTTGTTTATAATTGTCAATAAATATCCTCCTCCATTCCCAATTCAACGACAGACACAGGTTTAAAATAAAAGATGCTGTGGGCAGTGATCTATAGGGAAGTATTGAGCAATTTTCTGTGCTTAAGAACCAACATCAAAGTGTTGCAGACAGCTAGTGACCATGAAAAAAGGAGAAAATACATACATTTTTATGGGTCGTCCCCAGGCCGTCCTCTGTTTATGGCTGCATTTATAGCTTTTCAACACTGATCTCATCAGGATTCCAATAAGGTGGGATGAATCTGGCTGCAGTCGTCTCAAATGACCCACTTTTCATTTCTCCTCTCTGATGGTTTTGAAAAATGTGCCTGTCTGTTCTGTGGCAGAGAAAATCCAGGTGTTTCATAGTAAGTCAGACTTGAAAGCTCCCAAATCCTCTCAAATAAAAGCATAATGCAGCTCGCTGGGATTACTGACTGATTGTTACATGTCATTGCCTTGCTAGCGATGCATTGTTGTTTTACCACAGGGAGAGTGTACACATATATTTGCATACCAGCAAATGTAGTTCTGCATGTATGTTGGTTTAGTGTTCAACATCGCTAAGTAACAAATAAAAATAATATAAGTAATAAATCAAAATAACTAAGATTTTCATTTAAATAAATCACAAGCAGCGCCCAGTTAATGACGTGTTTTCCATCATCCAGCAGTGGTTGGTCTGCCAGAGAGGGTAGGCGGAGCTAAGCTAAGGCTGTTTTTCTGCTGTCTGCAAATGTTGTGAGTAAACAGTAATCTACTATGGCTGAACAAACAAAGAAAAGATTGATCAATACAGATACAACTTCAAATATAAGTGAAAATACAAAGAAAAAGAAACAAATTCGACGCTCAGATGAAGGAAAACAGTCTAAAAAAGAAAGCGACCGTCACCATGAAAAATAAAGAGTTACAACCGGAGCCAACCGTGGACGTCACACATGTGATACTGTCTGGATATCTGGAAAGTGTGCTCCTGCAATTACCATTTATCGCCATAGGTGCCGCCAAAGAGAACGAAACTGAGATATTTGAGATTATAACTTTAAGGCTAGGTAAGATGTGCACACATGTGCACGTGCACAGGGCATCTGCACGTGCACAGGGCATCTGCAAGTGAGTCAGACAAATGCATCTAGTTTTAGCTGTTTGCAGGATGCATAAGGAATGAGGCATATGGTTGTGTATCTATTTCTGGTTATGTAAGATAAATAACATTTAATTACTGTCTATACATTTGGTTAAACCTGCAACTAACATTGTGTTGCTTGGTAGTGGCAATTTTGTTGATGAAGGTACAGTTAAAAACATAAAGAGCTCAGTAGTAAGGCCAACATAAATGTTATGAGCCAGTTGTTTTGATGTCTTTTCCACCATGACCTCCATGGATTGTACACAGTCATGTCATGAAGTGGTTTTCTTAAATAAAATAGATGTCGCCTACCTGTCTAGGAGAATAGGGACATTGCAAGGCTGGCTCCCGACCACGGGTGATTTGTGTTTTTGCCTGTGCTCTATAACTGTCCATTTCAGCTTCTTTGGTCTTCAGTCAATTCTCTGCTTTTTATCTCATTGCTGATCCTGCAACAGGGAATCTAAGAAGCCCGCTGTGGCCCTCAACCCAGTTTTGAGTTTCTTACATTTCCCCACTACAGGACCTGCATTATCTATGTGGCGGGAAAAATTGTTGTTACATCTTTATCAGTATTGCAGCTGCCTGTGTTATTGTATCCGTTTCCTGTCCTGTGTATTCCTGAGTTGGATTTAATCGTCATCTAATACCCTTATTATTATATGATATATTATATATATATTATATTATATGAAATGACATGTTGATATTTTCATATTACTGAATATTCTTTGCATGTTATACAACAGTTAGTTCCCACCAAGTAATCTCATTAGATAAGAGGCATTCCATGAGTGCTGACATAAACTGTGTCCCAATCCAGGGGCTGCAGCCTTCGAAGGAGGCCGTCCACGGAGGATGCTCCATTCAAAGCCTGCGTAGACCGCTAAAGCCGAACTGAAATGAGACAGTCTGGTCTACCCTTGTGTCACCAAACGCTGCTCCTGTCGACTAGCATCAGGTAGCTAGCGGGCTAGCTAGCATAACTAACTGTTAACTGTTTCAAGGGCCCTTTCGTTTTCTTAAACATGTGTAAACTAGCTATTCGATTGAGTTGAAACCAAAAAGGTTTACATTTCAAAGTGTAATCTTCGGCCGTTTAAAAGTCTGCCATTTCATTTGAATTGGCGCGCAATGCATCTCGGGATACAGTGGGCTGCCGAGGATGCACCAGATGGATCCTTCACAGCTGGGGAAACGGAGGACACATTTGTCGGCTGCATCTGAAGGAGCCTTCGAATTGGGACAGCCTTCGTGGCGCTTCTGTGACACAACCGGCCTTCAAATATGGCCATCAAAGGCTGCGGCCCCTAGATTGGGACACAGCTATAAAGTACATCACTGGGACTTTTCACTCTGTGTATCACTCTGCCTCAGCCCTGTGTTCTGAATACTGTTAATTAACGTTACAGCAGACTAAGTGTATCTACACTGATCAAGCTGGTATCTCAGAATCAAAGAGCAGACTCTTATTTCACTGGTTGATGATAAATTAAAACAAACAGATACATGTACATGATAAAAACATCTGATCTGTGGTAACCTGTACACACAGAGTGGAGGAGAGTGTTTGGGTTGCTTGGCAACAAAAGTCAGGTTTCAGTTAAGTTGCGGAACTAGTTGAGTTGATGGGGAAAATAATAATAATCTGTTGTTGATTATTACTTTTTACTACTATTTGCCTCTTGTATAACTGTTGTGTAAAAGCAATATCACTCGAGGTCGTGATGTTGTACTGAATATCATCACGGCCGTGATTATCTGGGGCCTTGTGCCTACGACCGAATCACAGCAGTGCTGATACTCAGTAAAACATCACAACCTCGAGTGTGAAACTGCTTAATTATTCTCAATGTTAATAATTTTCTGTGCTGCTCTGGCAAAAAAAGGCTCATATTTTCATGCCAGCACGCTTATTTCAACTGAAGTGAGAGAAAGAGAGAGGGAGTGAGCGGAAGGAAACATTAAAAGGAACAGTAAGCCTCGGATATATTTAGGTGGAGATGGCTCCAATGGCCGGAAGAAATTGAACAATTATCCCAAGACCAAAAAAATGAAAAATGACGACAGCGTTATTTTTGCAGTTCTGGGTAGACCGAGAAAATACTCCTGAAAATGACATGTAGTATCGGGCTCCACAAAAAGATAAATACATGGCAAAAAGGAGAACGAAGTGTTAAAGGGTGTTTCCTTTTCAAGAGGCAGGAGGTCTCAGGAGAGACAGAGGCAGATGGGACAACAGTGTGTGAAGTATGCAGTACTTAACATTACAAAGTGATGAGTTTCTTAATCATTCTGCCAACAATGTCCGTCAACTGCCGCCACAATAAATACAAAGATGCAGCACATAGTCGCATAAAACATTCGGACAAACACAGTAAACCTGCGATAAGTGATGCATAATAATCTTTACAAACAGCCATGCACATTAAGAGGTCTTTATTTGACACATAACTAATGGGGGTGCTCAATCAAGGCAGTTAACTATAGAACTGACAGCAGTGGCTGGTTGGTGTGACAGGCAGTGGAGAGCTAGAGTCAAAAGAGAGAGAGAAAGGGGGAGTACTGTAGCTGATTGACAGCATGAAAACTTGTTTATCGTCCGCCTGCAGATGTGACTGCTGTGGCACCAGAGGGCAGCCATTCTGTTATTCTGGTCAGGTACCACGCTCCATTTCCTCACCTGTCAGCACGGACAAGCTAAACACAGGGCTTTTTGACATCAGCATTTTACATCGCTCATTCTCACTGACAACTCCAATCGAAAGGAAGCTTGACATGGTGTCATTCCCAGTTGGCCCCCCGAGCAACCTGTGTGCTGTGCTTACAGTTTGAGAGGGAGATCAGTGCCGTCTATGACAGTTTTGTTTCTCCCAGGTATGCAGAGGAAAATGTCACGTTTGGCATCCGTGCTTCGAGCTGAAATTGTTCTGGCTTCAGATTGTTTTTTGATGTGTGATGAGATCACCCTTTGAATTCAGAGGGGTTTGTTGCTGGCAGCAGAAGGTCATAGTGTATGATGATTTCGCCCAGGAGAATAAATGAGAGAGGTTGGAAGTTGATTTTCTTCTAATATGTGTTTTTCCAGACTGAAGGAAGCATTTACAGGAACAGTTTGACATTTCGGAAATCGTCTTATATGAGCACACTACACTTTCATGGCTAAGTTTGAAGCATCTACAGTACGTTATACATCCTAAATCAAGCAATCAAAAATTTTAGAAAAATATTCTTTTGATGCTAGTAACCCTCTTTCTCCGTCTTTACAATGTTTGTGCTTGTTTTGACACTGCTTGTGCATCATAGTGTGTTTTTAGAGAAAATATCTCTGCATACTTGAGCCGCACTGTGGCTCAAACAATGCTACAATTGGAAATTAAGTTGTTTTATTTTCTATAGAAAGATAACGTCTCCTCTTGCATGCATTATAAGTAAACACAGAGGAGTGCCTCCAATGCACACACGCGCGCTCGGCTCCAGTGGGTGAGTCAGCTTGACTTAGAGCTTCTAAAGGGAGAGAGGTTTTTTAGTAACAGGGTTTTATCACCTCCATTCAGTTCTTCACAACAAAGCACACTGGGCCCAGAGTAATTGTTTTCCAAAGGTGCATTAGAACAAAAATTGCCACTCTTATCTGCACCTTATGAAATGTTAGGCTAGCATTCAAAGGGCTGCAGATGGTTTGCAGCCAAAGGAGGACGCAAAGTTGAGCCCAGATTTAAAGCAGGTGTATGGAAGCTCACCTTTGTCTGTAGAGGCTTTTGGAAATGTACGCTGCAACATATCATATCCAATGAGGTATATCGTTTATGTAACTATTTGTAATCACCTATAAAGTATTGGTAATTGTGCTGTATGTCACACTTATAATGAGAAATAAGTACAGCAGTAGCTCATGCTTATTCTCAGAGGCGCCGCAACGGAACAGGCAACCCAGGCAATTGCCTAGGGCCCCGAGCTGAAGGGGGCCCCGAGCTGAAAGGGGCCCCGAGGGACGGCTGACGTCAATGACAAAATAATGGAACTGCTTTAGACGCTGCAACGACACCGCATCGGAAATGCCCCGCACAGGGCCCTTTCAGAGTTGTCACTGGCTAGTTGCTAGTAGGGGGCCCCGACAGACGGCTGATATCGCTCCATATCAGCGACACAACTTGAAACCCCGTAGACACTGCAATGACACGTCGGGAATCTCCCTAATGGGGCCCCCTTACTAGCCGGCATCGACGTGCGGTGCCGGTCAAACACAAACAAACAAAATGAAGCGAACATATCACTCTGGGCACACGAAACGAAAAAAAAAACAAGAAGAGGATGAAAAGAAAAAACGTGACAGTGGTAAGTGGGAATGTGGAAGCTATGTGTGTTACATTATAAAAAAGTAGTGCTGCCAGCCAGCCTGCCACTTTATCCCAAACATCATCCACCAGGCACCAAATAAGTTTACTGCACATTAGCCTCTTGAGCCGGAGGGGCCCCCAATTGGGTGCAAATCAAAACATTTGTAACAGATAAGCTTCATACGAACACTGATCACAAAAAAATATAGCCATGCTGCACATCAAATTAAACAGCAGAACCTGGGCTACAAGAATATATAAGCCTATACTCCAAACACTAACTAAATGAATTACCAAATATCAAAATTCATATCGCAGAATTTCGTCAACCGATTGGCCGTTTGGTGGCTAACGTAGCATTATGCTACACAATGAAACAGCATCGCATAAGAAAGCAGACACTCCGCAGATTCCGTGTAAAGTGAATTCAGCCATTTTCTTCTAAACACATTCATAGCCACACAATAAGTTAGTCCTTTGCTGCCAATGCCAATGATATTTTCTAATATCTAAAGAGTGGCAAGCTTCGTGCAAGTTGCAAGAACTTGGAGAAAACAATGCATGACATTGAGGCAGAGGATTTAGAATTGGAGATCAATTCTGCTGTCTCCACGTTTCCAGACCACGCCTCCACCTGCCCCAATGACATGTTAAATTACATATACAGTGAAAACCTTCTGGATCTGTACAGTAATTTAAGCATTGCATTGCGTCTCCTCTTGACTCTTCCTGTCTCTGTTGCCTCTGGTGAGAGGAGCTTTTCTTCATTAAAGTTGATCAAAACCTATTTGAGGTCAACCATGTGCCAGGAGAGGCTCACAGGACTGGCACTGATTTCCATAGAAAGAGATGTTCGGAGGTCCTTAAATATGGAAGAAATAGTGGCTGTATTTGCAGAAGCCAAGGCCCGCAAGCAGCAGTTTAAAAAAAAAAAAAAAGGCACTACTATTGGACTGTGGATATAGGACCAAGGTGTCACAGCAAGGGTTAAGTTCTTCCGTTCCACTGCAATTCCTTATATGTTAATTGTTTAATAAAAGATTTCTTTACTGATCCGTAGTCCTGGACTTCATTCATCATGATTCTGGGGGGCCCCATGGTCCTTCTTGCCTAGGGCCCCCAGGGGGTCTAGAAACGCCCCTGCTTATTCTTAGCAGTGATGTGGTTCAAAGGCCAAGTTACATAGGTCATGTGAAGAGGCAAGGTGTGATGTATGAAACTATGTAATTGTACTATAAAAAAATAAATAAACAGCCCTGTGATTGACTGGCAATCAGTCCAGGGTGTACCCTGCCTTTCACATGTCCAGGATCAAAACTAATTTCCATTTCTACAGAAGTCTCTTTGTAGTCGAGGTACAACTGATCATCAATTATAAAAAGTGCCTTCCTCAGCATAGCTTTACTATAATTACACAGAAAGAAGGAAAAAAACAAGATATTTAAACTTCTTATAGAATCAGCAGCAGAGAAAACATCGACCAGGCATTCAACAGTGAGCTGTGACAATATAAACTCCACAGGGACTGCAGCCACTTTCACATTCTAAAAGGATATTACAATATTTACACATCGTAGCACAACAACAAGCAACACTGCAGTACGTTGCTCGGTCAGTATTGATGAGGTTCTCGTCTATGCAGTGAGTAGGAGGACATTTAGCGAGTGTCCCGAGAACTGCAGAGCCCTCAATCTGCTCTGGGTTTAACCTATCCGCTCCATCACAGCATCTTTCCTCCGGGCTCCTCAAGTTCTAAAAGTTAAGAGCAGGATAAGACTCTGCAGTCACACATGGGATTATTGTCCAAAACAGCTGAAAGGCCTTAACGTCCTCACTCGGGGTTAAAGTTCCAAAGTGAACACAGAAATCACCAGAGGGATCAACAATCATAGAGAACCACTTAGCCAGACCCAGCATGCACCTGGTGGTTACACAACATCCTGCTTGGAAGCGTACTTGCCGGATGGTGCATTAAATCAGTGTCTTTGTAGAGTGCAGATCTTCACTGGTTCGTTTGGATGAGAATCAGGGTGTGCATGGCAGGCTGTGTGTTTTCAGCGTGTATGCATGACAGTAGGGAAATGAACGGGAGGATACGCAGGAAGATTACACACCACAGTTTCAAACCTTGGTTCCAAATCAAGGAGTTAAAATGACAACAAAATAATCCGTCAGCATAAATGCGCTCACCTTGTACGATGTCCCCAGCAGGAACAAAACAGTCTGCTGAGGAAACATGAAGGTGTTAATCACTAACGCTTGAACTGGCTGGTTAAGAGGAGTGAGGAGTCAGCAGCAAATGCACACATAAAGCAAAGCAGTCAATGGTGTAAATATGTGCAAGCTAATTGTGTGCAAAAGATAAAAGGCTGTTTGGTCCATTAGTATGCCAGATCATCTACAGACAGACAAACAGATACACCCACAAACACATGCAAATCTCCAGCAAGCCTTTCTGCAAGAAAGCACTTCTCTATCACCCTTCTTTGACCTGAAAAAAGTCAGTATTGACATTATTTTACGAGGATAGCAAAATTGATGTGGCTTACATCCAGCACACCCAACACTTACATTTAGCCCACATGCTGTGCAGAATGACGACAATTGGGTGGTCCCACTCCTGCTAGAAAGAGCTGGGCCTCATGCAAGCCATAACAATGCTTGATGTCAAGAAAGAAACCCTTTACCCTTAATCTGGGCCAGAGTCAATATATATTCTAGTCCAGTCTCGAAACCCAGCGGCTATAGTCTTGTTTGGCATTCTGGTTTAGCCAGTGTTAAGAACTTCCAGCCAAGACTTCCTTTTCCGTGCGCTGCATTGATTACAGTCCAATTAGCAACTTGAGAAGCAACCGTGTGTATACTAAGTTACACAGAGGCTTCACTCTGGCTAACTACGGTGGTATGAACCCAAGAAAGAAACAGATTTTCTTGTGATTTACTTGTAATAAACAAAATGTTATGCAGATATGATCATGATGCAGATTAGTAACACGGAAAAAGTCAAGCTTTGTCAGGTCTGCCCTCAAGAGGAGAAGAAAACAACTTTTAAAATGCTTGTTGGTTAAGAGGAGGTCGGATCGATCATTCCGGGTGCATCCGAGGAAGTTAGGAAATCTAAAAGCTTAACAACTTTCCCGACACAGCGTCAAGGGAATTTATCGCAGGTTGAATTTCTGATCTAGTGCAGATTGTTAGCTGTTAGCATGCAGTAGCAACCAGTAGAACAACTTTGTATTTATATTTAGCTTTAAAACTTCCCATCGCCATCTTGAGCTAAGTGTAACAAACTGTGACAGACTAATATTTGATGAAGTAATGGAAAAGGGTATTTGTTTAAGTCTGTTCTGTTTGTTGGCAGGTTAGAAAAAAAATCGTCTTTTAAAATGTTTGCCTGCCCGAATGGCATCAGTAGCTGCAGAAAAAAAGCCAGAGCTTGAGCTCGCCTTTGACCAGCTCATGCAACGGCTCACCGCAAATGAAAAATGTCCCTTCAATGGGCTAACTCCTAAGGGTGTCAGAGGAGCAGGCATAAGGAGCAAGGAGGCCTTTTCAGTGGGAAGAGGGACCGGGCAGCTGGGATGATTTCAATGATCACCCAGAATGGGATCCATCTGGGGCTTCCTAGGAGGCCGGAGTGGCTGGAGGAAGCAAATGGTCCTCAGGCCCCTGGCGATTAGCTGGAGCATTTCCCGGGAAGAAAGGAAGGGAGAAGATGAGAGAGAGAGAGAGAGGGAGAAAAATCAGCTGGCTCAGACTCAGGCATTAGTTGGACTGCTCTGAACAGATGAGTCTTCCCTCAGGTTTCTTTTTCAAAGTTTCGTTAAGCTTCACCACCTCTTTGTTTTATTTCTATCTTGAGGTTGTTCTGTTTCCACTTGAGAGAGCCACAAGCAGACGATGCAGTGTGGAACCTTGGGTGGCATTTGGAAGAAGGAACAGAGGGGTTTATTTACAGGCTAATGTGATTCCATACATATGGTGTTCTTTTCACTAGCTATAATTAAAGTGAATATAAATACATCTATGGCCAACTAATGACTGTTGAAATAGTATCTGTTAAAAAGGTACCCTGTGGAGATTTTGACATCAAATAGTGCTAGTGGATGACATTCCTGCTGCTGGTTTCAGGCAATCACTGATCTATCTGTGTCTGCAAAATGCAGTGAAGCAGAGCAATATGCCAATAGGCCGACAATAAAGTATATTAAATATGCATTTAAGGACTATTGCCCTGTTGTTATGATTGAAAGATTGTTTCATAAAAAACAGTTATACAAGCGGCAAATAGTTGTAAACAGGATTAATCAACAACAGATTGTTTTTTTTTGCTCCACCAACCCAGCCAGTTCCAACTTCTCTAAAGGTTACCACAGATCAGCTGTTACATTTAACGGTAGGTCTTAATTTGTCATCAACCAGTGAAATAAGAGTCTGGTGTGTGATTCAGAGGTGCCAGTTTGATCAGTGTAGACGTACACGGTCCGCTGTAATGTTAATCAACAGTATTCAGAACACCTGGCTGAGGTGGAGTGATACACAGAGTGAAAAGTCCCAGTGATGTTGTATATCAGCACTCATGGAATGCCTCTCATCCAATCAGATTACTTGGTCGGAAGTAACTGTTGTAACAACGCTATAGCTGTGTCTCAATTCGGGGGATGCATCCTTTGAAGGAGGCGGTCTATGGAGGACGCGCCATCCACCATTAAAGCTGAACTGAAATGAGACGGTCTTGTCTACAGAGGATTTCTTGTTTGCGTCAGCCCTTACCCTTGTTTCACCAGACATCCAAAGGCTCCTGTCGCCTAGCAACAAGTAGCTAGCGGGCTACTGATTTGTTTCAAGGGCCTACTCATTTGTATCGCTAGCTATTCGATTGAGTAGAAACCAAAAACTTTTACATTTATAAGTGTATTCCTTGGCCGCTTAAGAGTCCGCCATCTTGTTTGAATTTGCGCGCAATGAATCTCTGGATATGTTGGGCCGTGAAGGTTGCACCCGATGGATCCATTGTGGCACGGGAAAAGGGGGACGCATTTGTCGGCCGCATCTGAAAGAGCTTCCGAATTGGGACAGCCTTCGACCCGCCGCTGTGACGCAGTCGGCCTTCAAATACGTCCTTCGAAGGATGCAGCCCCTGAATTGGGACACATGGAATGCCTCTTATGCAATCAGATTAGGTGGTCGGTACTAACTGTTGTATAGAGGTAACAACACTATATGCTAACCATAGCTGTCGCTAACTAATGAGTCGTCAAATGTTGTTTTAACTTAAAATATGGCAGGATGTTGCAGTGGATGAGCAGCGGAGGAGCAGCTCCCTGGACAAAGTGTCCAGAGCCATGTAGACAGAGGGTCACGGCAGTGGAGGACCAATATGCTCCATGATCCGCAATTGCGATGTCGCAAATCTCTTTCTATGTAGAGAATCATCATTTACTTACCAACATCCTGATACATGGACACATTAACTTCACAGTAATCGTCCCAAATATTAAATTATTGTCCTGTCATAGGAAGAACTTTTCCCATTTGGGGCCTCCTGGACAAAACTAGCATATTCACCATAAGAAGGTACTTTCCGATGAGTTACATTTCAGTGATTCACATAGAGAAGATGACAGGAGGACTGCATTGAGGTAATGCCTGCATATCATGGAGTATGACACACCGAGAGGGTTAATTTCCACATAATGCGTTAAGGGACGGGAGTTTACACTGAAGGCCCCGCATCAAATGAATCAGCAGTTGACAGGTAAAGAGTTTGGCTTGTGTCACCGCTGCGCCAGTGTGGAATAGTTTTGTCTGATTAAAAGAGATTCATCTAATATCCTAGGGAAGAGCGTCGCCGTCAGAGGATTGAGGAGTCGCTGATGTGATGAGGCCTGCTCTCTAGCTCTAGCTCTCTCTCCCTCCAGCTCCCTTTCTATATTGGAAAGGCAAGGGATCATTAGACATGGTGTGGGAGACCAGTGCTAGATTGTCAAATTGGATTTCATTACATTTTCTTAAGCCTTAATTAGATTTGGGTCTAAGAGACTAATGCCATTTTGAATAATAGAGCAATCATGACAGGAAATTTGTTAGCGGTGAAGATCGGGGACATATAGAAACTGTATATTACGAGCCACAATATTTTTAGAGGTAGATCTTAAATAAATCACGGGTTTATGTGAGTATATTGAAAATGTCAAGGCGCTCAATCGCAGAGGTTAAAGGTCAACTGACAGGGAAAGGCTTGTAAATGTTTGATTTGACTACCATGACTCAATTGTCAGAAATCTCTTTTATAATGCACAGTGTTGTGCCTTGCTTTGACAACATATAGCCTACTGCATGCTGGAGATGCTTTATGTGCAGCAGTAGCCGCAGTATTGCAAAGAAAGAAAGAAAGAAAGAAAGGGAGCAGGTCGTCTGCATTTCAGAGGCTGAAATTGTTTCATGGACAATGAAGCCGCTTTTTTTATGACCAGGAGACTGAGATGAAAAATCAGCCACTGGTTGGCTCAGAGACCGCTTGGAGGGCAGGGGTCCACGTAGAATAAACTGCCCTCCTGGGAACCCACATGCTGAATGAGACAGTATACAACCGACTGATAGAAGAGGCTGTATATATATAACCCTGGGAACAGCAGATTAGAAGTCACTCCAGGATGAATTTTCACATGTATTTTCTCTTGAGGATGAACTACCTTGGAGGCAGTGAGGATAAAAGGCTTCCGTGGATGGAAAGCTCTGCAGTGACATAGTGCATATTAAAGTAGATAAACTCACAGGTCGTGCTACGCAATATTCTTAGAGATACCATGCCAAAGCTTTTATGACCAAACCGTTATACACACGCAACAGACAGCATAAATCTTAGCCAAAGTTTCCAGCAAACTCCCCCGCAAAAAAGACTGACTCCAGCACTGATTTACCTTATTGAAGGTTTTCTTCAAATAAGACTCCTGTAATCAAATCACCCTAGAAAAGAATTGTATTGATAGCTATTTTTCTGCACAGAGTGCCACTGATGCAACAAACTGTGCTCAGAGGTCAGCTTATCTTGTCAATTTTAGGTTCTGCTTGGAATAACCGAATGTGTCAGAACATGATACTGGGATATCAGGGGGCAATGCTTGATCAGTCAGGCAGAAATATGAATCCAAACACAGCCAAAAGCAGGCAATCCCTCACACTGATTTGATATGAACAATGCAGGGTTTATCCTGTTATTGCAGGATTTGTATCAGGGTATGCATTTCTATTCCATTTCCTTGAACATCCAATCTCTCTTATTCTGAAAGAATGAAACAGAGAGAGGATAAGGGCGCTAGAATTTTGGTTTCACAGCAGTCTAATGTCGTTGGTATAGTCTTAGAGGGTTGTGTTTTCCCGGCGTCATTTACAGAAGGAAATGAAAGGAAAAGAACATTAGAAAATCTGCTTATAGTAAGGCGTATACCAATGTTTCTCCATCAAAAATCGGGGCTTACAGTTTGAAGTGTATTATTATGCATTAAAAATCGACCCATTTACTTTTTTGGCAGTAGCTAAGAGCAGGGTACTGACATCTGGAGTCCTCATAATTGTGTTGGTGAGTTTCTGACCTGAAGGTCTTTGATGGCAAGTTCTCTGACATGAAAACAAAATAGAAAAGTCCCATGCTGTGTGGTAGATTGGATTGCACTGCTGGCACACAGGAGTGAAAGTGGCAAATCATTAGCTCATTCAATATCTCAAGAGTTTCAGTTCGAAGTTGTACCGTCAACACAATAAGGAAGAATCCAGCAAGAGAGTCCATGGAGAATATGATAACCCATCATTATGAATACGCCTAACAGCTGAAGCCTGAACAGCCTATGAGAATACCTTCATGAACAAAATGGTTTATTGAAAAACTGTTTGAAATCTGCTTTAAAGCATTAAAGAAATACCTGTTGTGTAAACCATTTGCGGGCTTACCTTCTAAGCCTCAGTTACCTTGCTTGCTTCTTTGCATCATTTGCCTGATCCATCTGCTTGTTGCCAATTGTCTGACTTTGTCTGATCCTCTTTGCCTCCAGGGACTGATTACAAACCTGAGTTTTGTATTGTTTCTCAAACTTATAATAAATGGAGGAATATGAATTGGCACCCAGAGCTTTTTCTCCATCCTTTTGCTCTGAAATGTTTCTTCCTTTTCCATAAAGCCTTGAAGCCTTGTGTTTAAGTCAGCATTTTGTGGTGGTTTTGGTTGTTGTTCCAGAGTAAAAGAAGAGATATTCTTCTGACATCAAAGTTGTTAATGGGCTATGTGGTTTAAGAGTCTCCTTTCAAGGGTTAAGGTGTTGTTCCCAGATGCCTGTTTGTTTTCAGACCTTATCTGTGAGGCCCACACTGAAAGATGGTCTTACTCACAACTTCTCCCCCACTCAACCCAAGTCATGGTAAGAGGAGCATTGGGCTGATAATGTGAGGAGACCAGGCAGCAGTAACTAGTTTGTGTCCAGGGTTGATGTCTCTCCTTCAATACTACAGGTGAACAAGGTAATGGTAACTATATGAGTGGAAGGCTAACAATGAGTACTGTCAAGTACAAATGGTTTGCTGGGGCACAGGTAATGAATGCCTATTGTGAGGGTGCACATGCGCAGGTTTAGGGCCCAATATAATTCAGGATTGCTATCGTGGTAAGCCTCAACCAATGGTGACTGTACCTTACTGTTCACCACATCTTTAAGTCAGCGAAGGCTTTCTGAAGCCACTTTTGGTAAATTAATAATGAACCCTACTTGGGTTGACAAAGCTTGGTGTAACGCTACTAATGTGAAGGCTAGGTGAGCCAGATGTTTTGTGATTGACTCCTGGGTTTTGGCAGTCAAAGGGTCCTCTTTTAAATACAGGTCCTACTCTAACACATTAGGTTGGTTTAGCAAGGTATCTGGAAGAGGGGATCACTGATTAACTTTTCACTAGGAAAAGGTGAGCGTTCTTGTTTTCTTCTTTGCACAGACTGCAAAGCACGGAATCCTGCTATGTGATGTCAGGTGTTTTCAACTTGGTGTCTCCTGGTGTCCTCACTGGACAAACCTTGTTGAGGTGGTTTTTGAAGTTGCAGTTGTTAGGAGTGAGGGTTTTGGTGTTCACGGTATTCATTTCTCCTGTTGTCTGAGAAAGGGCGGTTTATTTCTGACAGTTTTACTATTGTTGAGGGGATTCTGGTCTGATTGATTGTAAGGGCAGCAGACCTGCTGGTGAAATGAAATCGGAGAAATCCTCAAGAGCAGGTTATAGCAGGTCATAGTTAGCTGTGATATGGTCAGGTTGGCCTATAACACAACTGGAAGTCATCAGGGATAATTGATAGTTGAGTTAGCCATTAGTGCTGGCCAAAGATCAAACAGAACTTCAATGGACCAGTCAACTTATTTTAAGAAACTAAACCATGGTGTGAAGAAGACTATTCATGATGATGTACAACAGAAAATCAGATATGCCCTGTTCTTCCTAAGCACGAATGAGACAACAAGCAAGAGAAACAGAAGAATACTAGGTGTGCTTGTTAGTTTCTGGTCAGAGAAACATTAGGAGGATGGTTGTGCAACACCTTGCAGCTCTGGAGTTTCTATCTGTAATAGCTGAATTTCTAAATTTGCATGTTTGCAGTATATTTGGTGATTAATTCTGTCATGTGCCTTTTTTATCTGTCAAAAAGATCATCATCTGCGATCGATTAACTTGCTAGACATTCGCCCCTAGCATTCTGTCTCTCCCATACCTGCAGCAGCATCTCCCACATGCTCATCAGAAAACACACGCACGCACGTGTTCGCTATAACGTCCCTCCTGCAAATGCATTGATTGAGGTGTGACGTTTTCTGTTAAATACTGACAATTGTATTCTGCTTTAAAAGATTGTAAGTGTAGCTGTGTAGTGTTGTTCTCATTAGTCGGATTTGATTGTTTCGACAGGTTACCACGAGCCTCCTCCACGTGCGGCTCACCTGCTGCTGTTGAAAATGAGATCCTGATTTCCTGCTGCGTTCACACATCGGCCGATACTGACTTTCTCCCGACAGATACTAGGTTACTGGCAGGAGAAAGTTGGGGTAATGTCGGGGTCAAAAAATCGGCCCTTTGCGTTCACACATGCAGCACACATGTGAAAAGGGCTCTTGACAGTAAGGGGAGGACCTGTTACCTTTTTCTCATCCTAGGGACATTTAACGGACATGGCACTGCCTCAGATAAGGAGACAATCATTGATTCATGATGGGATGTTGTTAGGAAGACCCAGAAGTAGCCAGCACTCACTGTCTGCGCTGTGTCCATTTTATGGTCCATAGGTAGAGTGGGCTTTCAGTATAATGTCAAACATTCTGCAAACCAAAGCTGCCAACCTAAGTGTGGTCAAAGCAAGTGGTCAAAACTACTTGAAGGACATGCACGTATAGGCACTGCTTCCGTAAGACTTGTTATGTGGAAATGTCAATGTGTCTGCCAAAAGGTACAACACCCTGAAAGAGCAAAAAGAATGTACTAAGGGCTGTATCATTCAGGAAACACACAGCTGGCAAGAAATTGACCAAAGATGCAGCAGCTGTTAGTGCCAGACTAAAAAGTGCAAAGACTAAAAAGATAGTCTGGTTTTAAAACCTTTTATAGAGATGAAAATATCAGCAAGCAGTGTTTCAGAGCATTTGAATGGAATACATTCAGGAGGGTTAGGCTTAATAAGCTGGCCTGTTCACTCACCTGCTCATTAGGTTGCAGCTGCAACCTCTTTATTCCTGCCAGCACTGCTGTTAAATCACTGCCTGTTAATAATTTTGCTCTACTCAGTCTTAATCACAATTATATCACTTGACATTTCTGCATGGGGCAATGGTAGTGGTTTTCTGGGAGAGGAAATGGATCTCATCCCTGAGGAAACTGAATTGTGAATCTCACTGAGATGCAGCTGCTTTCGGAGGAATCTCACATTATTTTCATAGCCCTAGGTGGATGTTACCCTTGTGGTTTGTGAACTGCCGTTTGGAAGTGTTAGGCAACAGGGTCATCACCATCTTGGACTTTTGGAGCACATAGTACATAGTATAAGAGAGGGGAGTAGAGGAGAAGCGAGGGGTTTGTAAACTATAATTTATCAATGTTTTACTGTTATCCTGGTCTATGCTCAAGGCTAACTTGTTAGCTGGCTAATTAGCATGTTAGATACCGTGTATCCTTAATGATGCTATTCTATTTGCGGTGGTAGCTGACTCATGTTATTTATTTGTGAGACTAAAAAAGCTTACAGTATGGGGGTCCTACAGACCTGAAGCACTTCCTTTGTGATGACTGGATATGCAGCTATTTTCTGTTGCATTGTTTATGTATTTGCAGCGTGTGTTCACATTTGTTTCAATCTTCTGCGGCATATTTTTTAATTTGCAGCTTGACTCTGCTGTATTATTTTCTCTGAATAATTGTTTGTTTTATTTAAATTTGCATCACTTCTGAGTTTGCACCCGGTTTCTCCAAATGAAAATCTTTTGGGAAGTTGTAACCCGTGTGCCCTTGTTGACTACCGTATTATAGAGCTTGTGACTAGCTAACTTGCCACTCCATTGCAAACATCACCAGTGGAAAAGCGAGCATTAGGTAAAGTAAATGACTAGGGGCGCTTACAATTATTGGTCATCTCTGAAGTGTTTTCTAACTGGAAAAATCCATCAGCAAACCTTATTGCATGGGCCACCATTCGGCTGTGGCTCAGTGGTAGAGTCGGTCATCTCTCAACCGGAAAGTCGGGGGTTCGATCTCTGACTGCTACAGTTACATGTCGAAGTGTCCTTGGGCAAGACACTGAACCCCAAATTGCTCCTGAGTGCATTGCAATCATGAATGTGACTAGATACTGATTGGAAATTGGCAGTTAGGCCTCTGCCATCAGTGTGTGAATGTGTGTGTGAAAGGGTGAATGTGACATGTAGTGTAAAAGTGCTTTGAGTGGTTGAAAGATTAGAAAAGCACTATATAAGTACAATGCACTTATAAGTACAGTCCATTAATAGTCAAGCTACCGAGCCAAGTACAGTGAGAACAGACACATATACCTGCGTATTAGTTTTAACATACTGACACTGGGATTCACTTGTGCATAATTAGTTGTGTGGTTGATTTGAGTGATAACGTTAGAGAGGGGGTGTTATGCTGTTTCACATTATAAGACGTGTATAATTTTACAATGTTGGATGTCCAGACTAAACGTGGGTGAAGTTTCAGATCTGTAGGTAAAAGTACGTTGGAGTAATCCCCAGGCTTCTCAGCTCAGTCTGCAGGCTGCTGTGAATGCCAGATTTCACACAGTTTTTTCTACACGCTGCACTTTGTGATGTACTTTGTGATGTCACAAAGTGCAGTCTTTGGAGACCTGGCCAATCAGAAGAAAGTGAGCTTGTAGGGGCAGGGTTTCTTAAAGGGACAGACCTGACTGAGTGGTTTCAGGCAGAGGCTGTATGAGGGCCTGCACAGAGCACCAGGGTGAGAAAAATGAGGACTGCAAATTATGCTAAGCTACCATAGAGTGAAATATGAAGCTTGAAATTAGCATAATACCCCCCCTCAATGAACTCAATTTTGATGAAATCGAATAATTCTAAGAAACAAGTTATTTTTAGGGGCGTGTATTTTCATAGGCAAAAAATACACAACATTCACAAAACCAATTAACGTTCATAATTTGCTTGTTTGTATTAGTACACAGCACAAAAAAAATATTTTATGTTTGTTTGTTCTTTTAAAATGTATCTTTTTCACTGTGTGTTGCTCTTCCAAAGTAAGGGAACCATGAACCAACCTTGAATATCACACAGTGTTTTCCATCATTCAAAGCAAATTGTTGTTGTTTTTTTCAAATTTCCAGTTGAGTGTGAACACTGATACCCACATACACATGGCCCTTTTAATTTGGTGGCTGAGTGTAATGATAAGCGAGCAGGAGGGCTCTCTCCCTTCGATAAACCAAGGACTTTATTTATTGCACCCCAGAGAAGAGAGAAGTATTAATTTCACACTCTGGCTCACAACTCCCCCCGTAGGAGCAGATTATATATTTGTTATATTGAGGAGGCGTCTCTGAGTCAGAACAGAAGACAATTACACCCTGGCCTGGTAATGAATGAATGTGTGTCAATACAAAAGGTCACGCCCTCAGTAAGTCGGGCATTTTGATAAATGATGAACTCTATTTTCAGGAAGTACAGTTCAAAATGTAATGTTTCAACCTCAAGCACAACGTATAACAGAATTATACTGTAGGAAATATCTGTGTTCAGCGTAACAAAGCATACAAGCATATCAAAGCCTGACGTGTCACAGATTACAACAAGCATGTCCACTGTGCTCTCTTCCCTTTTACTTCAAACACTGCCTGACAGCCTTCACCGACTCTAATTGTGAGCATCGAGATTGTTTATTTTCCGCGATTGTGATTGCAGTCATCAGTCATTCAGTACCGTGACGTTTTTTCAAGCACTGCGGACTCTATTTTAATTATCAATACAGCGGGGGGGGGCCTCCCTCCCTCTCCCTCAGTGCGGTTGTTTTCCTGTGGCGTAACAACCCATTGCCCTCACAGCGGTGATAAATTGATTTTGTTACATGTTGTTGTGGGTGTTCAGGTCAATAACAGAGGGAAAAGGGCCGGAAAAATATATATCACAGTACCCCTTTATCTTTGTTCTCATCTCTGATGTTTCTCTCAGCAGAACTTTCTTTAAGACATCGGCCTTTATAACGACAGCTATACCCTCAAACATACTGTATGTCATGCTATTTGAATGATCATTGTCAACTATGATACTGCGGGTTGCTCTTTAAAGTGTGCTATGTTAGTTGTTCACATGTATGTAAAATTGCGTATTTTTATGTATATATTCTACTGGTTTTATCCATTGTCATTGGACGAGAGGACAGACAACCATTCACGCAATTTTAGAGTCACCAATGAAACTCACGAGCATGTCTTTGGACTGTGGGAGGAAGCCGGAGTAGCTGGAGAGAACTCACACATGCACGGGGAGAACATGCAACCTCCACACAGAAAAGGCCGCCTTCGTCCGAACCGGGGATTCATACTAGGAACCTTCTCTGCACCGCCGTCTCTTCAACTTCACTATCCTAGGAGGTGATGCTGTGAGCAGTATTCAGTTCAAACCACAGTTTATACTCCAAAAACTTTGACCTTTCAAATAAAAGTTTCAGTGTTTGTGATCTAACCTCACCCCCAAATGCCATGATGACGTACATCGTCTGTGACGTCAAATACTGTTGCAAATAACTGTTAAGAAACTATTCTGTATATGAACTGACAACATGTGGTTATGGTTTGGTTAGATTTAGGCACAAATATGACTCAGAAAAAGAAAGCTTCTTAAGAAGGGTGTGCTTACATACAATGATTGTCAGGTTGGAAACAGTAAATGAGTAGCAGGTAAATTTTATTCTGATTCATCCTAAAACCAACTTTGTCGATCTTAGACTTCATTCTCTGCTCCTGTCAACTATGACTATGGCCCTTTGTTACCTACGTTTTGGTGCACCTGCTGAAATGACTCAAGCTGTCGTTCTTCTTTGGAAGATAATGTTCTTGTTTCTCTGGAACTGACTAATGATTGTAAAAAAACAACAACATATAAATGCATTCTGTTGCTGTTTAGTCACAGAGTGGTGACCACAAATAGTGAAGGACCAACTGACTGACATTACCATCCATTCAGCCATGAAGGATAAGTAAGTAAGGATAAATTCAAATTGTAAATGCTTCTTTAACCGATATCCTTAAACATACAGACTACTGACTGTGGTCACTGGACCCCAAGAAAAAAAATTACTGTAAGAAAAAAAGAAAACATCACGCAAAAGGTTAATTTCATAAAGAATGTTACGAGTTATGTAAATGTTGTTATTCAGGATAATTAAGAAAAAGATCATTACATTTTTAAGAAAGTTGTACTTTATTTCCTAATGTCTCTGTCTGCTGCATCTGTGTCTGTATCCTTCAAAATGAATGAAGAGGTACACCTGATTTTATGTGATACTGTAACCCAGGTCATAAAATGTATAGCTAAAAATAATAATATATTATAAATATTATATTATGATAAATAGGTATTATATAAAACTATTTTGTATATTAATACAATTATAAATTGTATAGCGTATATTTAATATAGATGTGTTTTATGACCGGAATCTTAACCTGTCTGTGCTCTAGATCCAGATCTCGTGTTTTAGCTTGAAATCTCGTGCTGTGGCTGGTGGCCAATCAGAGAAGCCGCTCAGTGCAATATTCAGTAGGTATCCAGGCATAAGAGCAGCTTCAGGCAGGTATCAGTTGTTGACTCTTTATTTTTGTTTTGGACTTAATACCTGAAAAAGGTTTTTTTTATTTAAAGGACAATCATAAATGAACTTTTGAAAAGAAATTGAATGTGCTTTGAGCTTGGATCATATGAATGTTTTGAGCTGTCCTGTTGACAAAAGTTAATTTGATTTGTGAATTGTTATATATATTTTATATTTTTTTTATTTATTTTTCATTTTCCTAAATATAAGATATTTTGCTTGAAACCATTTCAAGTCTCCTGAGTTTGATTAAATATTGACATCAGTTTCATTTTCCTCCTCTTTCCGAGTTTATAATCTTCTGGTTTAATTTTCTTTAGTCCAATTCTTAATGTTTAGCAGTCATATTATTATTATAACAGATAAATTATAGTAAATATATATATGTATATGCTACAATACTTTAAATTAGGACCCATTGCAAACATAAACTCTAACTTCAATAAAAAGAAAAAATGCATGCGAGCAAAACTGGCAACTTTTCATGACACAATTCAATTTTAGATTATTTTCAAATTTGTGCCTGGTTAATAACATTTTAAATGGTTTGGCCCCTCCCCCTCTTTGTGTGCACTCGCTCAGTAAATTCTATTAGATCCTCAAGAATATCCTCTATAAATCATTGTACCGTACCATTTCGCCGCACTGCTCTTGGGCAATCAGCTTTTTCCGTAAAAGCCACAAATCAGTGGAACACCCTGCCTGATGATGTGAGGAGCTGCAGCTCTATCAGCATCTTTAAAACCAACTTAAAAAGTCTGTTAAAAGCTGCTTAGCTCTGTACTCACTGACCTGGTGTGATCTTTTTTGTGTAACTTTATTATTGTCCTCTTGGTGGGTTAATGTGTCCCTTTGTGGGTACAAAACACTGACAATGAGGAGACGCAGATTAAGCGATGCTGTCAGTGTATAGTTCAGGTTTGATCTTAAATTGAGCCAAAGCGAAAGATGTGTGATGTGTTTTCAGCTTGAATACCTGCAGCAAATGGAGCTGGGTTTTCAGATATACAGTAATCCACTTTGCTCATGGTAGCTTGCTTGCACTCTGGGGGGGACATCATCTGGCAATCACCCGACCGTCACTTCATCATCCTGCCTGAACCACACTTGCTGGATGGCAGTCATTCGGCTTCAACGACCAGTGGAAATGACAGCAGTTGTATGGGTAACCCAGAGGTAGTGACTGAAAACATTGAACTAATTAAAATAATGGGCTGTGAGAGTTCATGTACCAGCCTTATTCTCTTATGAGCCTTTTGATAGTTTAACATAGCATCACAGGCTCTACAGGTTCAACATAAAGAGCCATCATTTTAAAGACATAAAAAGGATTGAGTGTTATATTAATTGTATAGTGCAAGCAATTAGAGTGAAATAATAGATTTTGCATACTATATTTCTGTCAAAAGCAACATTAAAAAGTAAAATTCAATTTGGCAAATTTGAATTGAGGCAGGTTTTTCTTCCACACAATGGTTCTCTCCAACATCACCTATTGTCTCACAAGCTGATCCAATGCACTCTCTACAGCATTGAAACCACTGGAATCATTATATAAGCGAGCACTTCAAACTTTAGACAAGAAGCCATTCAGTTTATCATTTCCATCTCATAAATTCTAAAATATCTGCCTAGTCAATAAGATCATGGATGGTTTAGCTCCTCCTCCTCTGTCTGGTTTCATCATCTTTAAATCTAATGCAAATAGAGCAACTAGAGGTGCAGGTAAGGAGACTACATGATCCCATTGAGATCATCTGCATTTAGTGAGGCTGTCTTTTCCTTCAGAGCATCACATCAATGGAATTCAGTATCACAGTCAATAAGAGAGCCCCTATCACATCATTTTAAAGGGCCAGTTCGCCAATTTTCAACCTCAGTCCCATCATGCTATTACGGGGAGCTAATGCCATTATGGTGAGAGAAAAAAATGCAATTTGGCTTTATGCCTTTGAAGGACGCTATCAGCTTCTCCAATGGGCCCTTGAAAACCTCTGTCAGACTACGTTAAACACATCATCTGGCGGAGGCCAGGGAGCTTCCTAAACTACACTTGCTCAATCTAGGACGCCCGCCCCCGATGTCATGTCTCGTTCAGAATCATCAGGTTTGAAATGCAGACTGCAGACCTGAAGATTTTTTAGACGATCCACCGGTATATTCTGTACCGCTCTGAGCCATTGCCTGCAGCGATCAATGTCCTTGACTGGAAAATGGTATAATTTTACAGCTGGGCCGTTCCTTTTAGAGGGGGGGATGCAATGCACGCTGGGTGTTGTAGGGATGTAGAACAGGCGAAACCACAAGCTGTTTGTTCAACTTTTTTCACAGCTATGGCGCCAATTTCAAATATTAATGCTTCTATTGATTACAGAGAACAATAGCTTTGGCTGACTTTTTCCAGGGGCGAGTTGCTCCTTTAAGTGTAATGTCAAGAAATGGCTTGTTGAACTGTTTGCATAATACTTGTGAATTGGATCACAAACTAGTATATTTTTAACTATTGTGCCTATTGAATTTTTGTTGTTGGGACTACCGATGAAAACTAGCCTTTCAGCTAACCCCGGCGCATTTACATTTTGCTTGAATGTTGATTCATGTACATTGTCCCTTTTCTTCAAATAAACTATTGTTATTCTGCAGAAAAAATGTAGTTTTACTCACACTCAGTTACCAACACTGTAGCCTTGTGCCACCAGCCTATGTGTAAATTGCATGTCCATATCTAAAGGAAAAGTTTATGCATCTGTAAAATAAAGCATATTTTTATATAGATTTGACAAGTACAGCAACATTATGCGCTCAGAATGGGAAGTGTAAGGGAAAAAAAACACTTTTTTTATATTTTTCTTGCATAACTATGATTTCAGAATAATAATGTGACACTGTATTAAAGTATAAGTTAATTACATTCATTTACTATCATAAAACAAGAAAACAATGAGGAATTACATTTATATTTCTTTACCCTGCCTCCCACCAACTTCACTCTACATGTAGTACAGCGGGAAAGAGTGATAGTTTTGATATTTGTGTTGCTTTTTAAAGGTCAATGAGTGAGATGGAGATATTTAATAGTCCTTATCATGATCAGTGAATTGAACCACATTCAAATGAGCAGAGCTACAGAATGACAAATGACGCCAGATCTGAGGAAAAGGTCAGGCTGGCGCGTTTCTTTGTAGAATGCAGGGAGGTAACCAACAGTGACAAGAAAACAGACATTTACAGAGACAGCATGACTGACTTCTCAAGCCTGATGAGAACTGTGCTTCACTGCAGCATGACTGATTTGGCCACTGCGGTAAATATGGCTCTATTTTTTTTAAAGATTATTTTGCGGCCTTTGCATTAAATTGACAGGACAGTGAAGACAGACAGGAAATGTGGGAAGAAGAGAGTGGGGACGACATGCAGCGAAGGCCAAGTCGTTTTAAAGAAGACAGTTTTAAAAAAGTTCTCTATTGGAGCTTAATATTTTACTTGAATAAAAAAAACCTCCCCCTTGGCATACCACTACACACAGATACTGTATCAATTATTTTGCTGCAACTATTGACTCCCGTGGCCATGTCACCCCACAGATAAATCATCTTGTGTTTAGTGACTATCTGTAAACTAGAAGTGACACAGGTACAAACACCATCAGAAAGATCTAGCACCAGCCATGTCAGGATAATCTAACCCATCAGTCAGTGAACAAAAGCGGTCAGAAATCAAGAAGTCCTATTGGATTCAATCTCCAGCCTGTTGTGCGACCCCCTCAGCCCCCGAGCTGCAGACGCTGTGACGCACCACCTCCATCAGCCTCCAGTGGAATGGAAAAAGGGCCACATGTTGTTAAAGAAATGGACTAAGACGGGGCTGTCAGGCGTCCTGAGGAGGGAGTCACTCTTCTTATTACCCAGGTAGGGGGGCCCGGCCCATCTGGCAGGCGACCTGACTTTTAGCCACCACAGCTTTTTCACGTCCACTCTGTGTTTTCTATCACGGTGACTGCTCTCTCTCTCTGTGTGTCTCGCTCTCCGCCCCCTCTTTCTTCCTCCTCTGTCTTTTTCCATCTTTCCCATGGCAATTGATCTCCTTCTCTTGTCTCTTTTCCCTGCAGCTGCCACTGCCCCACGATGAGGGTATGTTTAATTAGAGCGGGTGATGAATGGTCTCCTGTCCTGACTCGGAAAAGAAGCATACGGTTGAAACAGAGACAGACTGACAGTCCTCCTCAGCAGCAAGGACATGATTAAAGTGGAATATTATAATGTTCAGTCTCGGGTCTGCTTGAATTCTTTGATCATATTTCAATACAAAAACTAAAGTGGACGTATGGGGTCTGATACATGTGGATGAGTGGGCACCAACATTTAATTAGTTAGATTTCAGAGCTAATCAACATCAGAGGCCTGCTCATCCAGTGCGATCACAATCTTAAACATGGACTGGACTTTAGCACAGTGTTTCTTTTTGCATTCTCAGACACTCATGGACTGTTTGTGCATCTTGAATGCACACGGTGACTTTTGTGCGTACCCTATGTGTAGACATGCATGTAATTTTTTTTTTTTTTTTACGGACTTGTGAATTATGAAGCTGTAAGAATTCACACCAAGTTTTCATTTAAGGTATAAAATGTGTAAAACTGTCACATATAATTGAGAGAACAGCATAGGCTGCCTAGGGATTGGGATTAATAACTGTTTGGTCTTTACAATGCAGATATGCACTTATCGAGAGGGTTTTTTTTTTCCAACTGGAGGACGTTCAAAGCACATGACAGAGGGGTAAAAAGAGGAAATCTGTGTCAGCCATTTTTCACCAGAGAGGAGGCTGCTGCAACAAACAGTAGACTTCTAATGTCTTTTGACTTTGATTACTGCAACATGACCGCAAGGTGCCCTTAAGCCTATTTAGGTGACCTCAACAAATTGCAAGTGACAAAGTGAACCACAGAGAATCTGAAGCCATTTGGAATAGCAACTTCTTCAGGACCAAAAACAAGTCTATAGGATAAATTAGGACAGAAGTTTATTAATCCAGAAGGAAATTATAGTGCCAGATAGCTCCAAAAATACAGTACAATAATGCGGGAGCTATCACTAGATATTTTGTGATTCATGAATGACACAACATGCATGTGATTGTTATTGGTTCAAGCCATAGACTGTACAAAAAGATGGCAGACATGACAGCTCCCTAAAAGTGACGCCAAATCATCTCTAGTGCCCCCTGCTGACTGGCTGCAGTATAGGTGATAAAGCCCGCCTCCTCCATGTTAACAGATGGGACATGAGTCAAACTATAAAATCAAAATACATATCAAACAAATGTTTCCCAAACATGGTCTCTGTCATTATAGTTATTTCTCATCATGCTGATTTACGTCCAAGTGTTCATTGTTTTGACAAGTTTATTTTTGATTAGTTATTTGATGCTGTAAAAAGGATGATTGACAGCTCTGTTGACAAATACGGCTCCTGCAGATGATCTGTTCTGGATTAGCAGAGTAGAGGAGGAACAGTGAGAGGAGACGTAACTAAAACAATCACTACAGTCATTGAAGTTTCCATATGAGTGAATGTTGACCTCAGACCAACACAAAGAAGCTGTTCTGCTGTTAAACACGCCGGCGTGCAGGATCTTTGCCGTTTTATCCATTAAGTTAAGTGTGTGTTTTGGCTAGCAGAGGTGGCTACAGCGGCTCCACCCGCCGATCTCTACTGCGCAGCTCTGGCTCCAAATGACGTCATCAGTGCAAGATGGCAGCACCTGCTTTGGGGGTATTTTGGCTTCTCTTTCGTACAATGAGAGTGGATGGAGAAACGCCGTCCATCTTTATATACAGTCATTGGTTATAAAAGCGGTAACAGGATAGAGTTTGTGCGTTCCTTCTGTATCTGCATGGATGGAAGGATATGTTGTATCTTTCTGACTGCTCAAAGCATTGCCTAAAACGATGCAGCAAACTATCTGCATTACTTATAGTTCTTCCAATAAATATCTTGAATCATCACTGACTGTATGTATTTCCTGTTTTTTGCCCCTGATTTAGTTTTGCTCCAACCACCCTGAGTGTCTTGAACTCTCCTAAATGGCCTCATTTGTCAGGCCACTGTTTGGATCTTTCAGAATTACATGTCAGACAACCAAACCCGTGCCTTTTCTGCTGTAGTTGTTTTGTGTTTAGATGAATTTCCTGAAAGAGGCCGCCCTGATAGCCCCTTCTCTTGGCAGGCAACCACAAGGGAGGCAGAGCAGAGAAAAGTGCAGTATAACTGTCTGTACTGTATCACGCTGATGTGACTGGACTGTAATTTGAAATTCTGTAGCGCCTCGGTCCCGAAAGTGGTTTACATATACAGAAAATTGTATTTTTAGCTGTTCTGCGCTGTTTTGAAGAATGCATATACATTTTGTCAGAGTTGCAGAGGAGGCTTAAACTCTGAATATAAAATACCTTGTGGAGCTGCCTGCTCCACTCCCACACTGTGCTGGTTGGTCTGTGCAAACTTTTTACTTCATATTCACTTTTGACTTTTCCACCTGCACAACACAAACACAAACATTATGGCAGATATCAGATATAAACTGGAAACATAAGCTATTGAAATGTTAAAACTGAGATACAGATATTGATTGAAGAGTCAGGATTCTTGTGAACTTAAAAACAAACACAATTTAATACCATGCTTCTTTCGAAAACCTTCCTACTCGATAGATTAGTTGCTTCAATGACACCTATGGCTGTGCTGCATTGTTTACAGTCTGGCTACCAACATTAAAAGGGAGGATTGAGTTGGAGCTCTGATATGACGTCTTACGAAGACTGCCCGTCTGAGCAGTGCATGTCGGTCATGGAACTTCATGAACTTCATTTCGGCTTACATGTAAACAGGTTGGAGGCGTCATAATGCCTGCCGCTCAGGAGCTGCTTCAGCGGTCTGAAACATAGAGTGCAATAGTGACATCTAGTGGCTGAATCTCAATTTAAGAACTCTTAAAAGGTTTCATAAGTAGGATTTTCCTAGAAAAATAAAATATAGACTTTTACAAACATAATATAAATCATCACTTATGGGCCTCTATACATGTGTGTTGGTGAGTGTGTGTGCAGACCCTTGTGAGACCCTTCCCTCTGCATCTATTCTGTTGTTTTGCTTTGCAGGAGGGGCGCTGTTGTGGTTCCCTGAGCCAATCACAGCGTATAGGTGAGTGTAGGAGTGGTTCAAATTAACAACTGGGCCCCATTCAGACCAGCAAACATGGCGAAAGAGCGATGCAGAGTTGGCCTTCTTTCTGTTGGACAGGTAGGTACCTTAAACCGGGTAGGGCAAGCTAACCGGCATTTAGTATGCTAGCGCAACGGTAACCCGCGGTTAGCATGCTAGCGTAAAAGTAACCTGTCGGTGTTAGCTCGGCGGGGTGAGTGAGAGTGAGCCCAGGAGGAGGGGCCCAGTTTGAATGTGTTGTTGACAAAATGCAAGGACAAATCCTCCTTATTATACCTTTAACATTAGTCAACAATAACACAAACAAGGACTTTTGTTTACCACATTCATTTCGTCGATTTCTCCTTTTAATGTACATGATTTTGTCAGAGAATGTTATGTGAAATTAATACACAATGAATAAATCAAAATATGGTTAAAGGTCACACTCATTTGTTGTTTGTCACATGTAGTCGACCATTTCGGTGCCCTTTTAGCCGGCTACCACCACAAGTATATTTCAGACCTGTGGGGAACACTGATGTCTGTATCTGTTAACGTTTCCGTTATGCTTTTCAGATTAAAAGGCATTTCTGTAAAGAAAATCCCCTCCTTTGTACACAATGCTTTTCTGATGTTTATCCAGGGCAGTTGTTTGACAGATCAAGTCACTTGCAAGGCTTGTTGAAGTACCTACTTAATTTTCTTCATCACAAGTCTCACTTGTCTCTCTCTGGATGGTATTGGCGGATTGCGTTCCGCTCCTGTTGCTTCCCACACGGACTGTTTTTCCTGCATGCAACCAAAGCCTGCTGATACGTGATTGGTCAATACTACTTGGACTACAAACTGACTACAAATGAAAACCAGAACACTTCCCATTCTAAAATTCGGTTCTGCATTTTTATTCAGAATCTGTAAAAAGAGATTAAGTACAACCACATTCCCCTACTGGGGACCGCTGAGCAGATTAACATTAGAGCAGCTGTGAGTTCAAGGATGAGTGAATACACTGGAAAGCCCTAAACAAGCAAATTCACTCTGCACACCTTTACTAAGCCAACCTGAAGCAACCAAAGTTTCTCTTCCTAAACTCTACTGCACTTCCTGCTGCACAAGCACACAGTTGACAATGAAAATTTGAAGAAATTGTTTGAAATATTTATTTATCCCATAATTGTGAGTTAATGAGCCTTCATTATAAACACATTCTGAGGTGGTGTTTGAGGCTTCGCTCGAGAGCAAAAGATTCTGAGAAACTAATGAGTAAAGGACAATATTTGTCAAAAAATATTGCACTTGAATGCTTCTTATCCAATATTGCTTTCAATTATTGTCAGACAATTCCAAGTGGATTAAAATAAACAATAAGAGAGTTTAATGCTGCATTCCTCACAAACAGTAACATATCTGCTCATTTCTAAAATCCACTGAAAAACACTCAGGCTGTCTCTCCCAGCCAGCGTCTGACAGCTGGCAGTGTGAAAGAGGAGGCCAAGTTCAACAGCAACACAAACAAACAATCCTTTTAAGCAGATTTGCAATGTGTTTTTAAGTTGCGTTAGTGTTTACCCATGAATTTGCATGCAGCATCTACGGCTGCCAACCCGGCTGTAAATGTGATGCTATATACATTTCAACATGGCTGTAAATGTTTGCTTGCTTCAATCTGTTACTGTGAATGTGACATGTTCAGAGATAATACTCTCAGTCTGTTACTAGTTAAAAAGTAAATCCATGGTCTGTAATGATCTGTGATGATGTTGAACAGATCATACATTCACGAGGATTGACCCAAGAATCCTTAAAAACGTGCAAGAAAGTTTTTAAGAATTAATTTAATTATTTAAAGTTTAACTTAAACTGCAATATAATTTATTTATAATCTGCAAAAGCCTCAATCTGATATCCTGAGATCAATTGCTTCTGTCTTACACATGAACCTGTTTTAACTGTGGTATTTTCCGAAGCGGCAACCTCTGGCATTTTGCACTTCTACATTGGCTTCCTTTTCAACACCAGACAGCCACGTAGTCACTGAACTCAACTTCACCCGTCTGTGTTGGAACCTTTTGGGTATTTTTTAATAAAAAATTTGGACAAATAATCTGTCTCTCTGTGGGACTTTCTGCCCCTGCAAGAAGTCTGTGCAGCAGCCTTTCAGTGAGTTAAATTCCAGTATTATTGTATTTATATATTTTTAGCTCTAAGTAGCAGGTATACTGTGTTTAGCTGCTTGTTAGCCCATTCAGTGTTTATTAAACATGTATTTAATCGTCGGCCAGTAAATAAAAGTCAGGAGTTGTTTGCTTTTCCCCGGAGAGATTACCTCAGACTGTAGTGATGAGAAGACGTATCGCTATCTCACCGGTCAAGCAAGCGGGGAGTCAACTACTTGTGTAGTCTGATAAATAAACAACTGCAGTCAGTCACCACAACAAAAAGAATCTCCTCTGTGGGAACACAAAGTTAAAGTATCACAAGCTAATGAATCAGCCACACAGACTGTGGCATGGATGGCTTTGATAACGTGGTGTCTGCCAACCCCTCACTCATCTCCAGCACCACCTCTTATCCAAATATGGTCACTTGGCTCCAGAAAACTAAACTATAGCGGCGGCTTCATTTACACAGTTGAGAAAACAATGGGTTTTCCTCATTAAATTCAGTTGCTGCTCAGGAAACATTAAACTTCTGTCAATTTTAAACTTGGCTGTAGTAACTTGTTAAACATGTAAGTAATGTTAAACATGTCAATAGAGTGTTTAGGTAACATTTTGAGTAGGCTAAATGTAAGGTTAGCAGAGATTAGCAAACAATAGTGCCCCTGCGAGCAGAGCCCCTGCTTGGTTGCAGAGGAAAACCTGTGTCAAGTGCAGCTAAATGTTATATTGACTAAATTCATATTGAAACATGTTTGAATGTATTTTGCACTCTCATCATTAAAGTCTGTTTTATTCACTTGAGTGAGTTTCAGCTGCTTAGTGCTACGTTAGTAAGATGTATGTTAGAGGTAAGCTTTGTGTTTATTACTATAACTTACTTTCCAATCTCTATACCTTCCTGTTGTACATATGGTTACCTGTAAATTGTTATACGTTTGTAAAATACATGAATATAGTTATGGACAATGAAACATCACACTATCACCCTTGGGATTATTTCTCACCATTTTTCAGAGGTGTGACATAAAGACACATTCCATTAGCCAATCACTCAAAGTATCTGTATACATGACAAGGCATGAGGCCTAACCATTCATCATCCTCTCTTCTATGGAAGATTTGTTCCCTGCCACTGCAGGAAGCAGCTTCAGCCATGGATTAGTGTCACACATGCTGTTTATCAAGCCAGAGCCTTTAATATAAATTACATATTCACTGAACATATTTGGTATGTAGCCCTTTGTTCCTCCAGTACCTCCAGTAGCAGAACAGTTCCAACTATTTTGGATCCGATGAATAATGTCGTTCAAGCTGAAAGCAAAGTGTGGCGTGCGTCCGTATCAGCTGGTGATGTATAAAGGTGGTTTATCTCTCTTCATCACAGAAAAGCATCTCATCCCTCATTCTTCGCCTCTCCCGGCTTTACACACTGCGCGGCCACACTAATTCCGCTCCAGCCAACATGCACACAGATGCGCACAAGCCTTACTCCCGGGGTGATAGAAATTAATGGTCAAGCCTGGGAGCATGAGAGAGGACAGGCCTTGAAGATTTACTCTCCCTCTCGCTGCCATAATTCTCTGCCTCTCTCGGCTTCCTCTGGTGCCGCGGTGATGAAGGCATGATGAGAGGAAGCCTCTTTTTCATCTCCCTCCCATCAGCAGAGTGTTGCCTCCAGCTTTTTCAGCTGCCATAAAGCCTGCCTCTGCGTTCCTTGGCTGGACTTGACTGCTGACTACTGATTTATTCACAACCTAGGATGTTGCGCCATTGAGTTGTATTGACTTCTAGTATATTACAGCAAGGTGATATGGCATTTATTGGAAAAGCAGAGCAGCCATGAATTAAGTATGCATTCTTTCACCTGGCAGTTTCTGCATTACTCAAATATACATGAACAATCATCTTAGATGAGAATTTTAAGTGTAAATGCAAAAAAACAACCATCATATATACTGTTTATTCTGTTCAGGGTCGCAGAGGGGCTGGAGCTGATCCCAGCTGTGATTGGGCAAGAGGTGGGGACTCTGCACAGGTCGCCTGTCAATCAAAGAGCTGACACATAGAGACAGACAACCATTCAAACCTAGGGGAAATTTTAGAGTCACCAATTAACCTAACAAGTGTCTTTGGACTGTGGGAGGAAGTCAGAGTACCCGGAGAGAACCCACACATGCTAAGGGCGTGGTTTTCATTGTAACATTGGTGGGGACAACAACTTTTTTAATTGATTTAATTTTAATTTTTTCAAGCAAGATTTCAAATGTGATTATTCGTGTCATTATATCTCCTAAGAGTCCCGGAATAATTTGGCTGACAGAGAGTGAGGACAGAATTATTCCTCTGCTTCATCTGTGCTCTCCCTGCCTTATGAGGGAATTATGAATTCACAAACTAATTATTTTTGTTTCATTATTGCTTGAAACTGAAAAGAAGAAATTACTTTTGTGATCTCTGTGTCTTTATCTCCACCTCAGCAACCTGTATTTGTAGCAGTAAATAGGTTTTATCCTTTATTTTATCTATTGATTATAATGGATAAATGTAACTTTGGATACCGCACACTTTGATGATGAAGTATTTTCATTTCAGACGTTCGGGCAGCAATGTTAATTAACATTGGTATTAGGGATGCACGATGTTATCGGCTCGTCATCGGTATCTGCAGATAATGGCTTGAAAATGACATACTTGCATCGGCAGACATGTGCGTCAAGAGAATTTATATCAAGTTGAATTTTAGATCTAGAACAGATTGTTATCTGTTAGCATGCAGATGTCTGCTGATAGAGATTAATAAGAAGGTAAATCATCATCAGATGATGCTGATGGGAGCCGGGATGTCATTACGGCACATTTTGTTCCACCTGCTTTAATACTCCACACGGACTTTTTTTCCTGCATACACCGCAGCCTGCTGATTAGGGATTGATCGATTATCGACCAGCCGATTATCGGCGCTGATATTCGCCATTTTGGCGCATATCGGCATTGGCCTTTTTAAAAAAAAAATGTTTTTAATCCGACGGCCTATAAGAGATCAATTTAAAACTGGGTTATTTTGGCTCTGACTTAAAGGCATTTAAACAAAGTTAAGTGTTGGAGTTTGTATTATTCAACATTTTGACGCCAATATTTTCACTTTTACTGCAAATGAATATCGGCTTCAAATATCGGTTATCGGCCTCCTTGACTACTAATAATCGGTATCGGCCCTGAAAAAAACATTTCGGTCTATCTCTACTGCTGATACGTGATTGGTCAATATTACTCGGACTACAAGTGTACAACAAACACTTGCCATTCCAGAAATCCATGCCCCTGTAGAATCTGTAACTAGAGATTAGTCCCTACCTAATTCTACACCCTTGTGTAAACTCAACACTTTAAGGCCCCCTTCACCCGAACCGGGATTCGAACCAGGAACCTTCTAGCTCTAGCACTTAGATGCTCGTTGTGATTAATTAAAGTTGCATGTATCTTCTTGAACAATTTTTTGCATAGTCGTTCCATTTCACACACTCACACACACATTTTCACACTTGGAGATGTAAATGCGACAATAAAAAGATTTAAATGTGCAGAACAATATTTACTTACAGCTTGTTAAAAATAAACTGTTAACATTTTTTTTCAGTGAGGAAAAAAAATGTCAACACTTTTATTTCGTGTTTCAAGTTTCACAACTTTCCAACATGTATTTTCATGCTTGGAGAAATCAATCTGTGTGTAAACAAGCGTACATTTGTATGTAAGGAACAATATTTACATACAATCTGTTAAAAAAAAAACCTGGTATGTTTGAACATTTATTCCTATGACAAAAATGAAATTAGTAGGAGGTGTAACCATAAAAAAAGACTAGTCATTTTGCTAAAGAAACTCCATCACATGAAATCACATAAGCGTCAGCTGGAAAGACAGGAAAACTCTCATTAAGGCCTGTCTCCCATCCATCTCTCCACTTATCACTGCAATAATTAATACATCCCCCAGCTCTGGATTGGTACCTCAACCCCTCAAACTTGCTGCTGTTACCCAACCATCCTTAGAAAACCTGGACTCAACCCTGATATTATGAACAATTTCTGACCCATCTCCAATCTCCCCTTTCTGTCAAAAATCCTGGAACGTGTTGTCGCAGCCCGACTCAAAACCCACCTCACCTCAAATGCACTGTTTGAACCTTTTCAGTCTGGATTCTGCTCACGACACAGCACAGAAACAGCCCTCCTCAAAGTCACCAACGACCTCCTCCTCTCCTCTGACTCTGGCCTCCTCAACATCCTCATCATCCCCGACCTCAATGCAGCTTTTGACACTATCAACCACTCCATTCTCCTCTACCGCCTGGAATCTTACCTCAACATCACCGACACTGCCCTCTCCTGGCTCAGGTCATATCTCACCAACAGAAAACAGTTCATCAACATCAACAACTGCGCCTCCTCCATCTCTCCTCTGTCACGAGGTGTCCCCCAGGGCTCGGTGCTTGGTCCTCTCTTGTTCATCCTTTACATACTCCCCCTCGGTCATCATACGCAAACATGGTCTCTATTTCCACTGCTATGCCGACGACGTCCAGATTTACATCTCCAAAAAATCCATCACCACATGCAACTCGCTCCACTCTGACCAACTGCCTCCCTGAAATAAAAACATGGATGCAAGCAAACTTCCTCCAACTCAACTGTGATAAATCCGACATAATAATCATCGGCCCCAAATCCCTCACTAAAACCACCCATGACTTCTGCCTAACCACAGACAATTCCACTCTGTCCCCATCACCACACATCCGCAACCTTGGAGTCATTTCCGACAATAACCTCAGCTTTGAACAACACGCCAATCAAATCACCAGGACTGCTTTCTTTCACCTCAAAAACATTGCTCATCTCCGTTCATCACTCTCTTTCCCTGCTGCTGAAAACTCTGATCCATGCCTTTATCACATCCAGAATTGTTTCATCCTCCAAAGTCCTCAATAAACTCCAACACATTCAGAACTCTGCTGCCTGCCTCCTCACCCACTCCCGCTCCTGTGAACACATCACCCCCGTCCTCCAGAAACTCCACTGGCTCCCTGTCCCACAACGCATCCAGTTAAAAGTCCTCCTTCTCACCCACAAAGCCCTCCATAACCAGGCCCCTTCATACCTTATAGACCTGCTCCACCTCCACGCTCCCTCCCGCAGCCTCCGCTCCTCTGATGCAAACCTCCTCTCTCCGCCACTCAGAACAAAGCACCGAACCTGGGGTGACAGAGCCTTCTCTCCATAGCTGCCCCCTCCCTCTGGAACTCTCTACCCCAACACATCCGAGACTGCACCGACCTGACTTCCTTCAAATCTCTGATCAAGACCCACCTTTTTAGAACAGCTTTTGACCTCTGATGACGATTTTTTTTCACATAATTCCTCTTATTTTGTTTCTTTTAACTGTTCTTAATTTGTTTCTTTAGCTGTTTTTAATTATGTAAAGTGACTTTGAGTACCAAGAAAAGCACTATACAAATAAAATGTACTATTATTATTATTATTAATAAATATCAACATATCCAGGCTGCATTACACATAAACATAATAAAGGTGCATTGTTCACATTTCAGGTGCATCTGACAACTGTATTTGCGGGTCATCCTAGCCTCCCTCATTGTCCTTCCCATTGACAGGGAGGTTACTTTGGATGCATGGCTGGAGTCTGACAGCTGTCTGCTCCCTGGCACCTTTCGGCACGCTGCTCTCCCAGAGGTGTACAGGATTTGCACTGCACATCTGTCTATCAGGGAAAATAGAGCTGTGCATCAACAGATGGAACACGCACCATGCTAGCTGCCACACTGGGAGTTGTAGTGATAGACGTTCATACAGGTGCATGACAGCGGAGGCGTCGGAGGCTTCACAGGTTGTTGTAATTTGACAACTTTGCAGCTCTGATTGAGGCGGTTTTCATGTTTCAAAGACGCACTGTAATATATTTCGTCTGTTTGACTCTAAGTACCCTTTGAAAATAATTCCTTTAAAGTATAAAGAGCTCGATTTGTGCGAGTGATGAAACCAAGCTTTTTGAATAATGGGACTAAGTGGTCCTGAGGGATCACAGTGCTGCAGAGTCAAGAACAAGGAATCAGATGAAGCTGTGTGAAATACTGTATACTGTATCCAATCACGAGGCCCCTAGTAGCATACTTTAAACGTATATATCAGAGTAGGACCATTTAATTAATGTAAAAAAAAAAAAAAAGAAGGTAGATTTATCTCCAGGTTGCACATTAAAAGCTTTACATGCTTTGTGGTTAATAAGTCTTATGTCATTTATGCTCTATGTTATCATAACTCTCCAAATACAGTTTTGTTGTTGTACTTTATTGATTAACATTACAATTAAAAAATCCATCAGGGCATGTTGTTGATGCACTGAATCATTAAAGTTCTCAGGAGGTGATAGTGAACGATCACATGTAGAGTCCTGCCTGTCACAGCTTGTTTTCTGTTGAGAGAAGTGTACCATGGCTGCTGGAAGAGAGGCATGTTGAAGCCCATTTTTGAATGTTGTCTTCTGCACTCAATCCTTAGGTGGCTGTTGGAGCATGCTGATGTGGGACACAACTGAGCCATTTGTACTTCAAATGTCCGGGCAGCATGATAGGACTGAGGTTGAAAAATCAGCGAACTGGCCCTTTAAAGTCGAGGTGAAATGAAAAATGTCATTTTAATCCTTTTAGATCACATCCCCGGAATTATTGTGCATTTATTTGACAATATAGGCCAGAAAAAATACAGAAAATCAATTTCTTTGTATTCTTACATCAAAATCCGATAATTTTTTCTTCCGGTAAAACTAAATTTCACGCGTGCTTACGTAACTTAGCACCAAACAATTTTAACCAATCAATCTGCAACATTTAGCCGCAGAGCACCAAGAACGCTCGGTCAGTTAGCTAGCTACTGCGCTGTGGAGAACGTCTGTCTATGCCCACTTCTCAGCGATCAAATCAAATCCCTCTAATGATATGTCCCGCCTGGACATCCTGTTTCACTCGGAAATACATCACAATACGGAAGCTAGATACTCTCGAAATGCCGTTTCAGCTCGACTTTAAGTCTCATTTTTTGCGAAGGCACTGACAAACAGCATAGGCCCTGTGTCTACATGCATGGTGAGAGAAAAAAACGCTGCACGCGGGTTTTGGTTTCTATGATAACAATAAGTTTAACTTACTACACAGCTAACAACAAGCTAACAACAAGCTTGCAACGCATAGGCCGAAAAAGCAGCTTACCAGCAACATTTAGTGTCCGACCAGTCTGCTGCCACAAATGGGCTTTTTTGCTCTATTGTGTTTGTTTGTCATATGGTACAGCTCCGAGTAGACAGAAATGGCCAAAACAAGTTGCTCCTCCATGTTTGGTGGTAACCAGGGTGATGAGTGGCGCCCCATCTGATTGGTTGCCTGAAAAAAGCGGCGGTGACAACACACCTGCTTAATTCTTTTAAGCTAAGCAAAGATAGGCAATAGGTCTTCATGTGTCCACCAATCATCATTTCCTACAATTGCCTTAGGAGAGAAGGATGACACTGTTTAAGCTAGCAGTTAAAGTTAAAGATAGCTTAAGATTGTTGGCCAGATTTACAGTATTATCTGAACTTTTCAGGCTAAATTTCTGTAATTGTTGTTAATATTTGTGCAAAGAGACAGTAAAGGAGTTCTCATTGTACATTCTAACTGTATAAGACAAGAAATAAAACAATGTGATGTCCCGACATGTAATAAGAGATCTCTGTTTGTTTCCCCTCAGTGTGAGAGTCCAATTGTTGTGAACCAGAGAAGAAAAAGACATTTTCATTTCCTTTTACTCAACTTTAAATGCATAAAAGTGTCCGATCAGCGCTACAAGGCCTCTGTGAGAGCTAACCTTGCTCTGGGCAGACTCGGCTTATATACATCTTATTTCTGGGAAACTTGGGCAGCGTTTTTATTCGTGGTGCTTTCAGCAACTCATCACCCTGAAATGCCCTATAATCCATGTTGTTTATCCAAAGAGTACTTTTGGCACCGTCTCCCACAGGGTTGCAGAGCTAATGCAGGAGCCGGAGCATTATTCTGTAGGCTGAAATGTTTTGCCCTTTTATTTTTTTCCCACTAGTGGTGTAAATTACCCAGTTATGCTAATGTGTGTACCTTTGGAGGGATACATTGTTGGCTCAACATGAGAGGGAAAAGAACTATTTCAGAGGCTGCCACATAATCGCTCAGAATAACAGCCCACTTTGTTTACTCACACTGTGCATATAAATGCACATTCCCAACTATTAAGTGGACACCATAGCTATAACAATTAATTTAAGCTTTCACACACTGAATAGAGACAAGAACCCTGATTTGAATCTGGATTAATTTAAGCGATTAACACATCATGTATACAATCGTTTTCCTTTTAGTGAGAATAGTATAGCGATGACTGTCAAGCGTATACTATATTATGATTACTTTGGATTTACAGGCAGGAAGTACTCAGGGAGATTATGATTTCTGCTGCTACAGACGCTCTATTGGCAGCAATATGCACACAATCAGCACAACAATGCATCTTTCAATGCATGCTGGGTAAAACGGCACTTATCGTACACACAACAACACTTGCATTCCAAGTGCTTGCTCCCTCGTGTGAATTATTCTGTAAATGTGGCGCACCATGTAAGACAATGACTCCATTAGCAGTGCAGCGGCAGGAAGCAAGAAGCAAAGGTTTCTGAGGGAAGAATATTAATCATGCATTCAGTTGATTATTTAAAAAAAAAAATCAAAGATACTGCTAATTATAGATGCTTGTTATTAAAGGTAAACAAAATGTTCTTGTGTCCTAAGCAGGAAAAAACATGAAATTAGTTTTAAGACCGTTAGTTATATGACCCTGTGCATGCTGGGAGGCTTTCCCACGCATATGCTCCGACCTAGAGTTGAAAGTTACAACAGACTTTAAGTTACATTCACAAATCTTACCAGGAAGATAAGGAAAGGGCATTATGACCTGAGACAGAGAGAGAGAAAGGTTTCGTTTTGGCAGGAAGTTACTCAAAAGCTCTCCCCTCAGCTACAGCATATGTCGGACAGAAACGTGGTGCTGTCCCCGCCCTGCAGGTGCTGATTGTGCTCAGATTTGATGCAAGTAGGGCCTTTCAAAACAATGTGCGAGATATAGTGAATGTTCATCGGACAACGGCATGCCGCGAACTAATATTGATTGCAGCGGTGATCAATTTCCAAGTCGATTGCCTTTGTTTGTTTATATGTATGATAATATTTTTGCCTGACTGCCGGGGTAAGCATGTGACTGACTGACTGAGTGAGTGAGTAATGGTACTTTCACAGCCAGAGAGAGAGAGAGAGAGAGAGAGAGAGTTGCAACACTGCAATGGCGGATCATGGAGCATATTGGACCTCCACTGAAGCGACTCTCTGTCTATACGGCTCTGGATACTTTGTTCATGGAGTAGACGGGGCTGCTCCTCCGCTGTCCTCACCTACGTCTGCAGCGCACCTGCTTTCAAACACGTTGTCATTGGCCTCATTAGGACAGTCCTGGTACCACATTGCCCACAAAAGCACACATTGACCTGATGCGGTCAGCCACATATTAGGTTTTAACCTAGTCTTGTTCTGCATAAAACTCTCAGTTTCCTTATTTCGCTATCCGTAAAATCTGTTTTTAAATAATAATTATTTTGGTTTGTGTTATCAATATCTTCTGAAGATGATTTGATAGGAGAAGTTAGAGAGTGGAGACGTTTGTTGCTTGGTAACAGCCGCCGCTTTGTGAGTGTTCATGTGGATGTGCATCAAGAAAGGCCGGGGTGCAGTTGTCAACGTGGTCAGGCATGGTGCACTGGGTGTAGATTGGAATCGAGAAGTTGGTTGTAGCTACGTTGGGCATAAGAGAAAAGACCAATTTTCTTTGCGCCCAGCTGGTGCACTCAGGTCCAAGATGCTTTAACATTTTCAAAATCAGCACATTTAATACTTTGGCTGCCAGGATCCATGTTTGAACGATGAAAACAAACCTTTAATGTCATTCATTTATGAATATTCAAGTCAGTGAAAGCGCGCTTTTGGAAAACAATACAAACAAAATAAGATATAAAATGCAACCGAACACTATTCAATACTTTTCATGTGTGAAGATTTGAGAACTAAGGAGGGTTTGTACTCGAATCACAGCCTGTTTTATCAGCCACCTCTTCAATGCACGCTCACAGCTACTCAGTGGACATTACTTTTGAGTGCAATCACTGCAATATTTAGAGTTTTGTTGAGGCCCTGGAGTGCTAACGCTCTGCCAAGAAAATAAGCCAGGGGACACAGTGGCATTATACGTGCGAAGGTCAGCTTGTTAACCAAAGTAATTGGATTTCGCAATCCTCTCTGGGTGATGTGAGTCTATAGCCTGCTTTGGTCGCACAATCTTTCCCTGACTCCAATTCTGCTATTGATTTGTCTTTCATTTGGATTCAGAGTGAAGACGACGGCAGACATCAGTCAAATTCACTCTGTGTCATAAGGCGCTCCAACATCTTGATTAATCAGCTTCTACTGTTGGTTGAAATGAAGAATCAATCACTTAACTTCAGCGTCATCCAAACCATGGTAAAGAATACTGGATCATCTGTGTCTGACTGTGCTGGGACAGGCCTCTGCTCTAAAAGAACAACCTGTAATGACAGTGTGAATCCTCAATAAGTTTTACAATAATTATTAGATGTTAACGGAGCAATTCACCCCGGAAAAAGCCTCTGTCAGTCAAAGCTGGTTTTCTCTGTAATCAATAGAAGTAATATTTACAATTGAAGCCATAGCTGTGCAGAAAGTTGTACAAACAGCTCGTGGTTTTGCCCATTCTACTGTACATTCCTACAACACCCAGCATGCATCGGCCCTCCCTCTGAAGGGAACAGTCCAGCGGGAGACGCTGGAGTGGAATACTACCGTTTTCCAGTCAAGGACAATGATCGCTGCAGGCAGTGGCTCAGAGCGGTACAGAATCCCAAATATGACGAGAGTACACCTGTGGATCATCTAAAAAAATCACATTTCAAACCTGACGATTTTCAACAAGACATGACATGGCAGGCGGAAGTGTAGTTTAGCAAGCTCGTAGTCTGGCCAGGGAGCTTGCTAAACGACACGACGTTTTCTAGGGACTATTGGAGAAGTGGATAGCGTCCAAAGGCACAGAGTGAAATTGCATTTTTTTTTTTTACCATAATGGCATTAGCTCCCCATAATATCATGATAGGACTGAGGTTGAAAGTCGGCAAACTGGCCCTTTAAAATTACAGCATAATCTTAACATTATAACATATTATCTCATTTACCAGAACCTTTTTTAGATGGCGCAGACCTCTCCAGTCACCTTTCCATTAGCTTTAATAGATTTGTGCTCTTTTGCAGGTACTGGTTGTGCTTCTGTGAACAATATTGGGCAATGACAAAATGTGACTGTGGGTCATCACTGACCCTGTTCACACCTGGTATCAACATGCGTTGGGTCTGGCACACATTTGTCCATATTTGTCTGGCAGTGTGTACGCACGCGTCCTGGGCCACATTAAAGACACACTACACGTGTCTCAACAACGGTTACTTGGAGTAACAGACCACTCGCCTCTCGGTCACCGTGTCTCTTTTTTAAAGCGTACTTTATGCAGTAGAGTGGAGTGTGCACAAAAATAAAGTGTCCCGATTTTATTTAGTCGGGGACACTGGATTTAATTTTTCATTACAGGACGAGCGCAAGAGTCCAGCTCTCACTCTCCTTCGCTGCGAGTCTGCATCATTTCTTTTTGTTTGATGCTTTTTAAAGTCTAATAAAGATAAATGAGCCTCCGTGTTGATTCACATACAGCGGGGAAGTGAGAACAAATCACAAGTGGTCGCTGAAGACGCATCCTGAGAGGCGCGTTAATGCCAGGTGTGGAGAGCTGTATTTAGAGCTGTCCGCTTGTGATTGGATCACCCAGGCTACATGATAACACCATGTATAAACTGCCTCTCTTTGCAGCCTCTCCATGTGTTGACTCTTCTATGGGTGTTTCAAACGTAAACATCAAAGTAATTGCCATGGAATAATCGAGAGGATAATCAGCAGCTATGATTACAAGGACAAGACCCACTCTGCTTTCATCTCCATCTTCCATCCATTACAGGGAACATTAAGATAAACTTGGTGGGAATGAGCTCTGATTGCAGTCCTGGCCATATGGATCTTCTGTCGAGTGGCTTGCTAGCCTACATGCATTGGATGGTGGAAGGAATGGCCCTTTCGCCCACATCATTTCCAGCAGTAGCTGACATCTGCCTGGCTAAATCCTGGAATATTGGACCTCAATCCACGTGAGATGTGATGTCCTTTGTTTCAGCACTACCTGGCTGTATCCTAGAGTGCCAGAAGGTGCCTCTAAACCAACAGTTTATATACTGATCTGACAAAACAGAAGAAAATTACATGTAATGATAAATTGATCCGGTGAAGGCTTACACACTGTGAGTCATCCAAACTGCAGAAGCGTTTATGAAGATATTTTTTAACTTAGTTTGAAAGGCTTAACAGTAAGACCTTTCCACATTTCTAAACCTGGCTGAAAGGTAGATTTAATCTGTTGCAGCCAGAAAGGAAAGTGATGGAATGGCTGGAGAGGAAATATCAATAATTCACAGGGCTGAAATGTGAAAAGTTAGAGCTATGGCCTGCAAGAGAGCTAGAGGAAGTAAATGTTGCTCTTGGCTGTTTTGTGCGACTTTGGAGAACTATTTATCAAACGGCTAAATAAAGCTAGTGTGTGAACAGCACAATAAATACTGAGACAGAAAGAAATGACAGCTGGAACTTTAGGGTTAAATGTCTGGTGTCCTACTGATCATCAAACGTAATAGAACAAACATCTGCTGTTATTATGCTGTGATCAAACTAATACATGTGTAAACAATGTAATTAAAAAACTAACCATATTACATTGGGAGTCCAAGCAGCGATGCTGGCTTCTAAGGCCCAGCTGTTTTTGTTCTATTCTTCTTCTTCATTGTGTGTCTCCCATATCAAGTGTTTGGGCCGCATTAATGGTAAGACCTACCAAATGACACTCATATCATGGATATCACAGTGGAACAGTAAAAAACATTTAAGTCTGTTTAAATCATTCAAAAAAGCTAAATGTCCTCATGTGATAATACTTCCTCACTGAAGTTAATAAGCTACATTAAAGTAATAATACATATAAATAAATGTCTGTTCAGTCACTATCTATCGCCAAACGAGGGAACACAATGGTGATTGAGTCTATGGCCCACTGATGAAAGCCTTTGCATTTGCAGTATTACAGACAAATCACAAGCGGTGCCCAGTTAGTGACGCATTTTCCATCAGCCAGCAGTGGTTGGTCTGCCAGAGAGGGTAGGCGGAGCTAAGCGGCTGCTTTTTCGGTCTCTGCAAGTGTTGCAAATAAACAATAATCTACTATGGCTGAACAAACAAAGAAAAGATTGATGACTTCAGATACAACTTCAAAAATAAGTGAAAATCCAAAGAAAAAGAAACAAACTCGACGCTCAGATGAAGGCAAACAAAAAAAAGGAAAAGGAAAGCGACCGTCAGCGAGGAAAATCAAGAGTTACAACCGTAGTCAACTGTGGACGTGACACACTGTCTGGGAAGTGTGTTACTGCAATTACCGTTTATCGCTATAGGTGCCTCCAAAGAGAACGACAGATCTTCGAGATTACCACTTTAAATGTTTGTTAAATTAGTCAATTAATCAACAGAAATGTTGCTCCTTGTCAATTAAATAAGAAACCAACATCCAACGTCTGTAATTACAACAATATTTGATTTGGGGTGAAATGTTCGGTATGTTTGTGGGGCCTTAGAGGTTGTTGTCATGGATCATAGTGTGGTGGTTAAAGATATTCAAGGCTAATAGCCACAGCACAGGTAAGTCTTTACCCAAGTAAGTAGTGAGGCTAGAAAGCAATGAGACTTTAAATGCTCTTTAAGGCTGCACAATCCTCTGAATGTGCTTAATACTACACTGCATTCATTTGGCAGATGCTATCGTCCAAAGAGGCTTACATTTTCCTCCATACACACATTGGGAGCAATTTAGGGCTCTTTATCTTTGCACAAGGTCACTTTTGGAGCCTAGAATAAAACACTGCAATTAATGGCAAACCTGCTCTCCAAACTGAGCTACAGCCTCCAGGGGCTGGATTAACCCACCAGAGCACGCCACAGCATTCCAGGGCAGGAATGAGCTATCGGCCCCACCTGACAAATTTTCCCCAGAGTATGGCCTGCCCATGGTTTACTGTATGCCAGTTTGTGAGAAATTAACACGACACTAATGTCAGCATAATGAAATATTAAAAAGGTATTAAAAGAAGATTTAGCATCAGGCTATTAAAAAAGAGAGGATGTCAGAGTGAGTTAAAACGCAACGACAAAAAAATGGTCCTGCAATGTCTTTGTGCTACAATGGTTCAAATTACCCAACAAATTTGCAATGAATCAAACTATAAACAAAACAAAATGGCCACATGTTTAATACACCAGAGTCTTGGACACTGGGGTATTTGGCTGCTTGAACATTTAGACATAATTAGACATGTAATGTGCTTATTGAACCAGATGTCCTTCAAAGAGCATCTAACTTAAGGCAATCATGCAACTTATAGAATGTATAGGATGTACTTAGTTCCTGATTGGAGATTGGCACTTTGCATAGTAGCCTTTGCCATCAGTGTGTGAATGAGCATATAGTGTAAAAGTGCTTTTAGTGGTCTGAAGACGAGAAAAGCGCTCTATAAGTACATTCCAATTAAGGTGCATTCCGCCTTTTCAAATGATTCCACGCACATCTACAAGACAGGCCTTGAAGATAAAAAGGAAAAGGAGTCTTTTACCTCACATTTCAAAAGTACTACATAATAAGTGCTTCTTGAGCTATACTATCAGCCTGTAGAGACTGCAGTTATATTCACATACAAGCTGTGGTAGAAGAAAACTATTGACCTTAAAGTGTTAGCAGGCGAAAGAAACTACGCTGTAGTGTTCAAAACTGCCCGATTTATTTTGTTACTATTTTTTGACACTCTTTTGACTGTTTCTTCATATTTACTTGTTCTATGAAATACCAATAAAATTAATATAATAAAAGTCTAACTTCAACCACAGGCTGTAAACCGCCGAGCCCGCAGGCTCTCCTTCTTTACAAATCCCAGTTAAACCCCAGGCTTCGACACAGTCTTCTGCACCAGACATAAAAAAAGAAGGAGCGTGTGTCTGAGGCGAGCAGAGAAACCAAAGGAGAAAGGAGAGACAAAATCAGACTACAAACGGGTTCAGAGGCCAAAGCAGAGGTTGCAATGCTCCCTTGAACAGGTAATGAACCAGTTAATAGCAGAATCATCCCTCAACTCTTCCCTTTAATTGAAATAAAGTCCCTGGTGTCGGTTTTGTGTTTTAATTCATGCAACTCGCTGCTATGAAATAAAATTCAAGGAAACAGACAACAACAATGAGCGATAACAAGCGCTACCTTGGATGCTTTGACCTTTCAGTACTTCACTTGTTGCCTTTTAAAGGGTGTAAATGTTAAAATTTCAGATTATGAATCCACCAGACAGACCTGTCTGACGCCAATGCAAGCCAGTATAAATCAAACTCAACTTGTCCTTGTACTTTTTGTGCCGGCTTATTTTTCAGACTTTTGTTACATCAGGCCAGCTACCTACTACCCAAAACATTAAACACCTTTTAAAACAATCAGAAATAACAGAAAAATTAGCTTCGTCCCACCAACTAACTTTAAAGACCAAAAAAATCTGATACAGTATAGTTAAAATAAGCTGTACCTCCAGGGATCACAATGTCTACTTTCAGACGGGTTCCACAATTTATATCAAGTTTTTAATAAAATGCAAGTGAAAGCTTAACATTTCTACCAAGCTGATTTATAAAACTAAAGACCATCATCTCAACTCCCTGTTCTTGGCAGCAGTCACAGACTCAGGCTAGATGAGATGCATTGGCAAAACGCATAAAAGGGCATTAAGGGCACACATTAGTGCAGTGCGCACCAACCCCGCTCAGCCCTGTATGGGCCCTATTTACACGGCGGACAGCGCACAGTCTAAAGCGCATGGTGCTAAGTGAATTGGGCATGTACAACCCACTTTTGCTAGTTACACGGCGCACAATCTGGCACAAACCTAGGCACAAAGAGGTTGACTTGAGTCCCTGGATAATTCATCAGTGTGTTTTCGGCATAACTTGAATCAAACATGAAGGTGCACCTGAAGGTAACCATGTTTGAGGAATATAATGTTACTCTTAGTTGCGTGTCTGTGAGTGTGTGTCTGTTTCTGCTTGTATTAGAGAGAGAGCGCAACAACTCTGTAGTTTTTGGCCAGTGTGTGGCTCGAGCAGGATTCTCCCTGAGGTGAAGCAGGCGTGTGTGCGGTGAGGCTGCCTCCACTCTGGCTCATGATTTAAGGAGAAGAGGGAAACAAAAGCTTGCCGTCCCATAAACATTATTTCACTGTTTCTGATAAATACACAGCTTTCTCCTTATGAGTAGGAGCGCTGCTGTGCGCCCCTGTGTCTGTAACAAACAGAGACTCGCGTGTCGTGTACTCGCCAATGTATGCCCATGATGCGCCCTTGAAATAGCAGAGACAGACTACGCCATAGACTTCAGACCAGGTTTTAGTTGGTCTATGGCACAGTTGCTTTCTTCATCCTCAAGATAGCAATGCGCCACCTGTTTGCCTGACCACACCTCATTTTAAGACCAACAAGCCCATGGGCGCTACCGTGGGTGCAAGATCACTTGCTTTACACAACGTGGGCGCTGGCCGTGACAATGACAACTGCGTCGGATGGAAAATAGCAAGGACACTTGCACTGTGCATCGTGGTGCGTACGACAGGGTCCTATCTTTCTACTCTAACACACCTGATTCAAATATTCTGCTCATTTACACCCTGAAACTTTTAAAGGGCTTGATGATGAGTAAATAATAATTTTCAAATGAAGAGCTCCAGAACTCCAGCTTGAACTCTGAGAACTCCTTCCTGCATTGCAGAGCCTTAGGAGGGCCACACAGCTGCTGCCCATGGTTCTGACTACAAGAGATAAGGAGGCACTCTATCCAAAGCACTCAGACTGCTGTTCAATGCTGGGGACAGTACACAGTGTTCTACAGGTCTTAGTGGGAGAAAAAAAAGGTCTTTTTGCCAAGTGCCCACCTCTTGTTGCAAAGAATTTCTTCCTCTTAATGGCTTTTAAAAAAGAGCATTAATGCACACAGCAGTAAGTGTTGGTGCATACACCCCCCCCCCCCCACACACACGTATATTAGCCTATGATTTTTTTAAGTGCCATACACCACAGGGTCCCCAGCTCACATTGGCTTACAAGGCACTACTTATGTTACAATAATAGGCAGGAGAAAAAAAACACTACAATTTAATGCTTAAATTGCTCAGAGGTGAGAATTTGGACAATCCAAATAATTATTTGATTAGCAGGTTTACCAATACTGCAAGTAGGCTTAGTGTGATATTAATATTTTTCTGTCAATCATATGAGGATTCTTTTTCTCTTGTTTATGCTGTGTGATCTGGAACTGGACTTCCCATAAGGTTTGGGCGATAGAAACAGGAATATAGCATTACTGATAGTAATTCTACATAAAATATGGATTTAAGTGTTGCTGTCTGGCAATGGTGGTTAGTAATAAGAGGTTGGTTGGAGGAATATGTGCAATTTGGTGGTTTTATTAACCAAAATTTGCAATGAAAAAAGAGCAAAAAATAAGATTGCAGGTAAATTAACAAGAAGTAAATAAGCTGGAAATCTCACAACTGATTGTTACCAACAACAATTCCCCCAGTCAATTCCAGAGTGTCTTTCTATTCCCCTCCTGGACCCGGCCTTGTGGGGTCGAATCATTGCGAGGGGTAAGAAAAACCAGAGATACTATATGCACAGCGCTGTATGACAATATTTCAAAGTGAGCAGCATTAAGACGACGAAGATTTAGTTATGGAAAGAAGGGAAAAAAATGCTCTGACTCAGACTGATGACTACAGGAAGTGTAGGGAATCCGAGCATGTGGGAAGGTTCAAGAAAACCCTTGGCCTCAGTCAGGTCCAGGACATTTTCCAGCAGTCTCTTCTTTGAAAGTCCAGAACAGTGCTTGTTACTGTAATTTAGCCTCGTGTAAGCCCAGTTTCATTCCTTTTTTTAATGATACAGGGTTTATGATGAAGTGTCTCAGGTTAATTACAGGTGACATGTACACCTGTCACTGCAAACTGTACAAGTCTATAAAGCCTGGCCTCATCTTTCTCATTTACAAAGCTGTCCAAAAACAGCGAACACCTTTTTATGTTCTTTACAACACTTGTTTGAACTGCAGCAGTTACAAATCCTAATCTATACACAGGCGTATGTATAACTCCAGCTCTTTAACTTAGAAACAAATGTAATGAGGTTATAATTCATAACATATTTCACACTGACAAACCACCACAAATAAAGAGTTATAATTTGATTAGTAAGCTTTGCCTTTTAAATAAAAACGATGGTTGTTAAATCCACACAGATGCAAAACATTCAAGTTTCATTAAAATACTTTGCAAGGTTTGGTACTTTATGTTGTCCCGGTTAACTGTGTTACCCCATGAGCAAATAGTTGATATATTTAATCTTCTAATATTCCTTTTCGTGTTATTTGTTATGTCCTGTCTAATCTTAAGACTTGTGCAATATAAGCCTCCTCGCTCATCGTCTCCTCGAGGTGCTTTTAAAGGATGGTGATGGATTCCTCAATAATAGTGGATGGGGATGGATTTCTGGGTCATGGGAGGACACACAGAATTACAACAACATGAAAAAGCCCCTCTTGTCTCTAAATGTGCAAATTTTCCTGGCATGCATAAGTCCTGTAAAATTGGTCGCCCAGCACATGCAGACCTTAGCACGCTGAGCAACAGGCTGACCAACCATGGACCCTGCACTGCTTACAATCATTGATTATTTATAATATTGCTAATTAATCATACACTTGTTGATTAACACATGTTGTTCCCTTGAATATAAGTTTTATAGATTTCTTATTGGGGCAGCATGGTGGTGCAGTGGTCCCGTTTCAGACGGGGGCCTTTCTGTGTGCATGTTCCTCCCATGCATGCGTGGTACTCCGGCTTCATCCCACAGTCCAAAGACATTGCTCATTAGGTTCATAGTTGACTCTAAAATTGCCCTTAGGTGTGAATGTGAGCATTAAACGGTTGTCTGGCTCCGGTGTCAGCCTTGCCTCTGGCCCAATGACAGCCGGGATAGGCTCCAGCCCCCTCGCGACCCTGAACAGGATAAGTGTCATAAATTAAAGATGGATGGATATTTCTAAATAACCAAACAATAATGAATGTGGATTTAAAAATTTATATTCTATAGAAAATTAGGGTTGGCTGTGGCTAAGAGGCAGAACGGGTCGTTAACCAATCCGCAATCTCGGATCCCATTGGCTATAGTCAAAGACAATATAGCCTCTGGACACACCGGTGAACATGCCGGGCGGTAAGCGATAACAGACTTCCTGTCAAGACATCGTTTTCCGCGTGCTGCATTGTTACAGAAAGAGAAACCGTTTTCTTGTGATTTACTTGTTATTAAGTGGTCTTACCTTTGCCGAAATTTCAACATCATGTTTCAGATTTGTAAGAAGTAAAAATTCAAGCTTTGTCAGGTCTGTCCTCAAGAGGAGAAGAAAACTTTTAAAATAGGTGTCAGATCGATCAGTCGGGAAATCCGAACACTGCACGCCTTTCGTGACACAGCGTTTTTAGATCTATAATGGATTATTAGCTGAATTTACATGCAGATGTCTCTTTATGTCTGCAGATGTCTATTTAAGAAGCAAAATCTTCGTCAGACGACGCTGATGGGAACCAGGATGGCATTACGGCGGATTACGTCCCGCCTGCTTTTGCTCTCCTCACAGACTGTTTTTCTTCCATACGCCGCAGCCTGCTGATAAGTGATTGGTCAATATTACTCGGACTACAAGCATAGTTCAAACGGAAACTAGAACACTTGCATTCCCGGAAATCCATGTCCGTGCTGTAAATAGAGATTAACCAGTCGCAAGGTCAGCGTTTTGATCCCCTCATGTCAAAGTATCTCTGGGCAAGATACTGAATCCCTAGCTGCTCCTGAGGCATAGCCTTCAGTGTGTGAGTGTATATTAATAATAATGCCTTATACGGCACCATCATTAGTGAGGAATGTGTGTGTGTGAAAGAGTGAATGCTGACATCTATTTAAAGCACTTTGAGTGATCGGATGAGTGGAAAAGCTTTATATAAGTGCAGTCCATTTACCATAAAACAAAACAATACTTACTTTATCCCGGAGTGTGAGTCCTTTAAAAGGGTTTTTCAAAGACCACATCAAACATTTTGTTGCAATACTTTTATAGCCTTAGGTTTCTCGATGCTCCGGCCAGTACCATGGGACGGATAAAGGAGAAGTGCTCGGTGCATAAGAAGAAAATGCTTTGAAGCAAAAGATCAATACAATCAAAGAGAATTAAATATGCATTCAGTTGTATTATTAAGCCCATAAAAATAACTAATTATGAGTTAGTTTCCCCCCTAACCTTGATCATGAAAGGTAGTCTTTGCATTAGTGTTCATTTCCTTATAACACTGTGAACTCCTCAGCTGGAGATTTGCCCCACAGTGCCGAACATAACACACTTGTCAGACCCTGTAAAAATGCAACACATTCACAACCCACTTACACTTTATTTTGTTTGCTTTATATTTATTTTGATCCGACCCCCTCGAGCGCCAGCCTCGCTGTTTAAACGCCATCTGCATGCCGCTGCTTAATTACTGTCTGCATTCCAGTCGGGATCCTCTGCTTGAAATGCAGAGGCACGACATGCATATCACACTAATGCTGGGTTTTATGAAAGATGGGGGAGGAGAGTAATAGTAGCCTCTGTGGCATTTCATCTGTCACATATTGTACGTGTCACACTGTGCCGTTTACAAGAATGGATGCTGCGTTAAACGCTGAGCAAATCTCATCGCGGGGAAAGTGTGGGAGCTCATAATCCCCCCCCTCAATAATCTCCGAGTAAGACAGACAACAGGTGTGGCCGTGTTGCTTCTCGATAATCGTTCAGACGCACCAGAGATGCGTTTGAGTCATTAGTTTTAGCTGTCAAAAAGCTTCAGATTAAGATTTTCCAATTTTACAAGCATTATTTTTCACTCACAGGGGATAAACGTGTCTTAGCCAACTGTTGATTGTGCAGAAAGAGGATTAGTTAGTTGTTAAACATGGATTTAGTGAGATTTTTATGTAAGAGAAGAAGAACGAAGTGCCAAGCAGTTAAAAAAAAAAGCACTGCTACAGTTGAGGAAAGTGTCACTTCACGTCCTCCTACAATATGCAGCCTGCTGAGTTTTCATATAAACCATCATGGTTTTGTTTACACATCATTATGTACCTATAGCAGTTAATGCTTTTTCTGTAGGCAACAGCAGCCAGACAAATACCAGCCAGATAATGTACTCATATACTTGTATATTATGTCGCAACAAATTGGGGTTGACGATATATAACAAAATGTAAACATGTATTTTCAGTAATTTATACACTTTATATTATACAACAGTAAGCCTTTGCCCGGCCTTATATTTGCATATTTACATTAGGTGTGCCTCATGTCTTTCCCTGTTTTATTGGTGCATTGCTACCTTTTAGAGACCATTACTGCCACCAGCTGATGATATGCATCACTGCCCTCTGCTATCAAAAAGACATTCTGTATCTGATCATCTCTATGCAAGCTGGAAACACCAAAGTCACACCTATTCCTCCTCACACTCTTTTAGTAAAGTATCAGTAGGAGGCCAGATTAGACACAAGTTCTTGGTAAAGTAGTAACTGTACCAACATTACAGTTAATTCACTCATGTTCGTCTCTTAGACTCCATTTTTTCTCATAATGTTACACGTCTGCATTAGAGTATTGAGAGTCTATCAGGTATAAACTGTGATTTAACTCATTTTATTAGGTACACCTTGTACCTGGTCAGACCCCCTTTTGCCTTCAGAACAGCCTTAACTGACCCTTCGCTGAGTCCCAGCCCCCTTGGTTACTGTTGCTATGCCTGTCAAGCTTTCCCACCGGCATGTAAATATTATGGCGTTTTCCACTCTAACAGTAGGAGATGTGAAGGGAAATAATAGCAAATTTCCAGAAAAATAGTTCCCAAATATCAGAGAGAAGTCGACATAAAGGACGACAATACACATCTGAAAGCTTCATCCAGAGTATAATTTGTCAGCGGAGTGTTGAGAATGAAGAGGACTTAAAAATCTTAAAAAGCGTCAGGCAGCCCACGTCTTGTCAATCATGTTAAGGACAATCATTTACAGGAACAACAATGTTTGTGTTGTCTTAATGAGTTGTGTTGTGTTTAGTTATGACTCCCTATAACTTTCATTATCTTGTATGTTTTAGCCCATTGCTAGCAACAGAATTATCCCACTTTTTCCTTTTGCTTAAAGCGCGTCAGGATATTGCTCGCATATCGTGGGCTTGATCCATACACTGGATCTGGATTTGATCTGGACTTATAACTAATATTCAACCGTCTTTTTTTGCTAACAGGCTAACCTAGTTGTTTAGCGTCTTACCTTGGGGCAAACAAAGGAGTTTTTTTATCCAAGTTCCACAATTTTTAATCCATGTCCGACATCTCTCCTGAAAAGTGAATAATATGACACCCCCTCTGAACCGTTGATACAAAGCAGGATGGATCCATGCTTTCATATTGTTTACGCCAAATTCTGACCCTACCATCCGAATGTCGCAGCAGAAAATTGAGACTCATCAGACCAGGCAACGTTTTTCCAATCTTATATTGTTCAATTTTGGTGAGCTTGTGCGAATTGTAGCCTCAGTTTCCTGTTCTTAGCTGACAGGAGTGGCACCTGGTGTGGTCTTATGCTGCTATAGCCCATCTGCTTCAAGGTTCAATGTGTTGTGCGTTCAGAGATGCTCTTCTGCATACCCTAGAGATGGTTGTGCTTGAAAATCCCAGTAGATCAGCAGTTTTTGAACGTGGCACAGTTGTTGGTGCCGGACGGGCTGGTCTGAGTGTTTCAAAGTCACTTAAATCACCTTTCTTCCCCATTCTGATGCTCAGTTTGAACTATTGGATTGAGTTGACTCCAAAAACTTTTACATTTATTTTTCGACCGCTTTAGAATCTGCCAACTCATTTGAAATGGCGCGCAATGAATCTCAGGATACGTTAGGCCATGAAAAATGCACCCGATGGATCCTTCGGGCCCGGGGAAATAAGGACGCATTTATCTGCCGCATCTGAAGGAGCCTGTGAAATGGGACAGCCTTCGTCTTGCCGCTGTGACGCAATCTGCCTTGACATACGTCCTTCGATGCAGCCCCTGAGTTGGCACACAGCTTTTGTCTTCCCCTTTTCTCTGCCAGTTCTTTCTGTCAAAGTGTCTACCGTGGCTCATTGTGTGGATGATTCCCGTGGCTATACCAGATTTTCGATTGTGTTTTCTCAACCTTGTATGTTCTCTTTTGGATGTGTTTTTCTACCTGCTCCCTATGCACTCTCCAAACAGTCAGCCTTTTTGTTTTGATCTTTTGTGTATCCATCAAGTCTGCTATTGGGCCCTCGCTCTCTCTTAATTTAACAAATGTGACATAAACAAAGAAAATGCATGCAAGATCTTTTTCTTTGGAAAGCCTGGAATGAGTTTGCTTTTAGACTGACAATAACACTGCATGAATATAAGGCAGTCCAGCCATTCTGTTCAATGAGGCCACTGAGACCATGCTGGTGCCCGTGAAGTCGACTCTGCCAAACAAAAATGTGGTGTTTTTCAGTGAAAACACTTATCTTGGCTCTACTTCTGGCCCCAAGCAGCGCATTCTCATTCTGTTAGCCATTCAAGTGTGCGATAATGTACACCTTGGCCCATGTCGCTTTTGACTGCAGTGCTATTTTCACGTGGTCTGGCACATTACTTCCCTGTTTTAGGAAATTGACTGAATTGAGGATATTTTTAAAAATCAGCTTTGCCTTAAAAGTAAAGCGAGCAGAGGAAGATATCTGACTTCCTCCTCTTAAGTCAAATGTAAAGTAGGACAGAGATTCATAAATTATGGAGTAAACAGCTTTGCGAGAAGACTCAAATGTGATTTAAATGTTAGTGTGAAATCTGAAGTAGTTTATATCTGTGTGCTCTCAGGAAGGCACTCCACACAACACTTTGAATGCCGATCAAAATGCACTCTCTCTTAGACCTCGGGCGTCATTCACTACTGGCTCATAAATAAAGACATGAATCTAAATACATCTGTTTCTAACTGACTCACCACAGGGCTGCATGTTGTGTATATTAAAAGTCAATCACAGGGGTCAAAGGTTATCAGTCTTTTTGTTCAATGTCTTGACACTGTTTTGATGTTAAAGCAGAGCTATAAAAACTTAACCTATTGATTAATGTCTATTATTCTTCAGCCTGAATGACAAAGCCAGGCTAAAATGAATGCTTTACAACCAAACACTCTGTCAGCAACCATTCCTTTATCAATTTAACTTGATACTCCATGTCTACGATTTGACACTGACCACTTTTCAAAACAAATTAAGAGTGGGTTACATTTCAAGGGAATGACGTGCACTGAATAACAGCATTACAAAACAGACCAAAACACATCTTGGGGAACAAATAATGAAGCTGGATTCTGCAAACACAGAAGAGGGAGCACCCAGACAACTAATTTCCACTTCTATAATAAACCCAAAAGGCACTTTTGCATGTATTAACACTTGAGAAGACTGAGCAGAGAAACAACAGGGAAAATAGGACTTGGGTCCAGAAGCCGATGAATATTGCACAGTTCCAACCCCATCCATGAGAACTGATGTTTTTACAATGATTTTTGTTTTGCCGATCACACTTTGAGGGTTACATCAAAGTGCACATGGAATCATTGGTGCTTATGGTCTTTGACCAGATAAAAATGTTTCCCTAAAATCATGGAGGTCTCTTTAAACTTCCAGTTGAACTTTAGAAAAATATTAAGCCAGTGATCCATTCTTATAAAAGATAAGAGGCATATTTTTGCACCAATTATCAAGATCTGCATCTTTCCAACAGTTGGAACTTTGTGATTAACAATAGTCTAGAGCTGAAAAGACAAACAAGCAAAACTTACATCTCTCTTGTTACAGATGCTGGATTTGATGTCTTCTGAAGAACAGATGCTGGAATTATTCTGCAGAGATGCAGATACATGTCCATATAAGCTTACATAGAGAAGGGTGTTATGGGTAACCATAAGTTGCAGAGGCCTGCAGAAAAATCGATGCATACAGTTACTGAATTACAATGCTCTGTGCAGAACAAGTTTAAAGTGGACTAAAGCCATTATGATTTGTTATCTGGGAACCATAAATGTCTCTACCCATCACACATTTAGTTATCTATCATGGTCATGTTGAGATAATGCACATGCTTTGGTAAAACCTGCTGGTGGCATAAAAGGAAAAGTCAGAAGGTAACTAAAGTCAATTGGAGTCATCATCTTAGCATCATGAATATATTTTATAAATTATACAGAAATTCATTCAGTAGTCGCCCAGATGTTTGATGTAAACCAATAAAAATGTAAACCTCTTGCTGACACAAGAGGAAAGGTCACCACAGTCAGTAAAGGGGACCTGGGGGGACCATGAATGTCTGAATCATATGTCATAGCTATGCCTCTAGCATGGCTTAAACCAATATAAAGGTAGTAGCTCATTATTCCTTGTGTTTGAAAACACAAAAAAAGCCTGTTTCAGTCTTTTGGAAGTCACATTTTCTGTCATATGGTTAATTGACCTGCAAATGTCATCACTGTAAACACACTTGGTACAGATATTGCAAAACTAATTGGTTGTAACAGAGGCTTAAGAAGTCCAACTTTGTTTCTCACAAAATACTTAACGCAAACAGCAAAATACTCATTTTGTAGTATCATAATAATGCATTATGTGTCTCATAGAGAGTTACACAGATTTTTGCCATAGATGCATCTGTCCCGTTAGAAGTTTAAACAAAAAGAGAGATGACCCATATGCAGACAAGGATTTATTAACAAAAAACACAAAACAAGGCCAAAGCACAGGCAGACCAAAAAGGCACACTGTGAGTCCAGGCAACACACAGAGACAGGGAACGACAAAGGCCCAATCCCGATCTCCACAGTCACAGACTTTGAGGTGCATTCCCGCGAAGTGTGTGAGTGCTTAGTGCTGTCCCACTGTCAAATGTCTGAGTGTGTGTGAGGGCTCTGATGTGGACTTTTCAACACCAAATCACGGACTTTCCGTGAGTCTGCATATCTGCAGACTTTCTTGTGGGACTTACCCAGAGTTCATAGCGAACTTGGTGACTTATACAAACGTGACTGTCTAGTAACATTTACTGCTGTGTTCCCCATGCTCTGATGTCAATTAGAATTTCAGAATTTCAGAATAAGAAAGTATGTGCTTCATGTGTTTGTCATGTGAATACAGGCCGTCACCATACGGAAAACTTTTTCAACACGGTATAGAAAGCAAAAAACACCATTCCAGTTTGCGAGAGGATCAGATTTCCAAACAAACGAGTGAGACTCAACTTTTCCACTCTTGAACTGCATCCAAACAAGAAGCCATTTGTGAAATGGAAATCTTTTCCTTCTTCCGCTATGTTGTATAATCTTCCCTTTCTCTATAGGGCTCCATCTGTGGCTGTGAAAAGACCTCCATTCTGTTCAATTGGACCCATTGTGTTCATATTTCCTGGTCACATCTGCCAAGCAAGCCTTGTCAGCTGCCACTTGGACCCGTCCAATTACTTTCCAATTCGAGAGCAGAGAGATGGATGGAACGAAACACAGATGGATTGACAGTCGGGATGGATTGGAAAATGAAACATGTTATATGGATTATAGTCTCGTGTGTATAATCGTTACTGCAGCACTTAAGGGCAGATACTTTATACTTGCCATGAAATGGTAATTTAAGGGGCAAATATTCAGAAGTGGAGAGAATCTATTTCATCTTTATCTTTCCTGCTTGGTGCCAGTCGTTTTATCATTTCCCCCTACAGCATATAAAAGATAGATATGAAACGTCTGACTGTTGGAAAGGTAAATGTTGCTCGTCCTGGCCATAAATCTGAGTATTAGGCGTTCCGACATGCTAGGCGGTGGTAGTTGTATGTACTCCAGCCTCGTCCCTAGATTTATGGAGGCCAAAGCACTCAGTCTCTGAGACGCACATTTGCTTTCTCTTTGTCTTCGTCATCAATCACAATGCAACGCCAAGGACGTCCTGTTTTCTGTGACATCTGCTACTCGCCACACTCAAATTGACGGACAGAGCAGGGAGGTTTATTGCTTTCTTCTGTTTGTGGATTGCATGTTGAGTGATCTCAAGCTTTGTGTGGTCTATATCCTTGGGAATATTTGTCCAAGACTATTCTTTAGACAACCTATGTAATCATTGCATTAATAAAGTGGTTCTGTATTAGACTGGCTGACTAACACTAAGATGTTTTAAGGATACATTTCCAATGTTAGGGTGGATCATGCTTGTTTGTTTTAGGTGTTAAACATATGCCAGCATTTCTGCTGTAATGCAAGTGAATCAACTATTGCATCTGCCTCCTTCCTGCTGGTCTGATCTGCATGTCTTATTGTGAGTCATATCCCTTCCTTACTGCATGCATTACATGATTCTAATTTCCTTTTCAACTTGTCCTCGCATTGCGTTAGATTCTTCTAAGCTGCTTCTTAGGATTAACTATGGTAGAGATATAATATTCACATTTACAGTTATATGATTCATTACATGATTGCTTTATTATACACAATACAACTCCCATGTTGCAGTATGATGAGAGCTGGTACCTTAAAGATGTAATCTTGAACATTTCAGTTTTGTTCTGTTCGGCGGCACCTAATGTCGATAAAGGTGATGATCGGTAATTGCAGACGTCCACGGTTGGCTCCGGTTGTAACTCTTGATTTTCCTCGCTGGCGGTCGCTTTCCTTTCTAGACTGTTTGCTTCATCTGAGCGTCCAATTTGTTTCTTTTTCTTTGGATTTTCGATCTTTTCCTGTTTGTTCAGCCATAGTAGATTACTGTTTGTACTCACAACACCTGCAGAGAGCGGAAAAGCAGCTGCTTAGCTCCGCCTACCCTCTCTGGCAGACCAACCACTGCTAGGTGATGGAAAACGCGTCACTAACGGGGCGCCGCTTGTAATTTTTGCTTGTGAGATGTGGACTTGAGACTCGGTGACTTGGACTCGAGTCACTGTTTTGATGACTTGCGACTTGACAAAAAATAAATGACTTGAAACTCGACTTGGACTTGCAAGTTAACGACTTGAGACTTGACTTGAGGCATGATGACTTGGGTGACTTGAGTGTGTTCATAAGTCTGAATGTTAGCTGTTAAATATAAAATGATAAAATTCAGTGTTGTCAAGTTTCTGTCTAACTATCAAGAATGTATGCAGTGCAAACTGGGAATCATGATTGGTCAACTCAAAAAGCTCCCCGGTATGTGATTATAATGATTGGAGGACTGGCTGGGAGTCAAACTCCTCGCTATGGCAACACGCAACATCAAAGCCCCCAGCTACCTGATGTTTTTCCCCAAAGAGAAGCCTCATCAGTCGTACTCGTTACTACTCAATACGGTCTTTAACCAGACCATCATCATGGCTGCGTCTGTGCCAAGATAATACAGATACAATTCATTGTCATACTTTTTGAACAGGTTATATAAATCGGCCAATAATATCATTATTAGACAGGCTGCTAATACCCCGTCTTTTCTCTTTATAAAGACCGGACACTACAGGTAAGAGTGTTGTATCTTGGGTGGAAAAAAAGTGACTTGACTTGGCTTAACTAAGGACTCGACTTGACTTGACTTGCCCAAGAAAAAATGACTCGAGACTTGCTTGAGACTTGGAACAAATGACTTGAGACTAACTTGGGACTTGAGCGAAGATGATTTGGTCACAACACTGGCTAATGTCGCCACAGACACCCAGTTCATAATAGTCATATATATTACAAATGCAAAGGCTTTCATCAGTGGGCCATAGGCTCATTCAGCGATAGTGACTTAACAGACATTTATTCAAATGAAAATCTTAGAGATTATTACTTTAAAGGGCAGTGACATTCATAATCAATGAATGTTAATCGGTCTGCAGAGCTTCACACTGTATAATAAAATAACACAAGGACACATATTACTGTATCGACCCTAATTGTAAGAGGACCCCCCCTTTTCAAGAATGATTCATGTTTTCAATATCTTCAAGATTACATTGTCACATTTAAATTAAATGAAAGGCCTTTCATAATTTCAATTAATATTTAAGTGAAGTCTTTTTATAGAGCAGTCCTGAAACAGCTGGATGACAGCTCTGGTGACGGGCATACCTTCGTTCTGTTTTTCAGTAACATACTCACACACTCTGCTGTCTCTTGGAAGAAGCAGTTTTGAGGACTGTATGATTTTCTCTGTAACCATCTGTTAGGTAAGACTATTAGCATTTTTAAGACACAGCGGTACTGCGGTACGGTGGCCCTTGCAGCTGCCCTCCTCAGCCCGTCCTAGGGGACTCTCAGGAGCTTAAAGCTGCTGTGAGGAACTTTCGGTTTGTGTTGATTTTGGCGCCCCCTGTGGACAAAGTCGTACCTCTAATCTCTTGCATGCTTTGGTGGTGGTTTTTAACAAAACATCTCATCCTGCTTTCTTTAACAGTCATAAAGAGTAATCAGAATAAATTTCAGTCTGTTTAATAACCATCAAAAAACTCCTCACAGGAGCTTTAACCATGGTGCGGAGGGCTGGGCTAAGCCTGCTGAGCGTGCAGGAGGATGGGGCACAGAGCTCCATGGCTAGCCGCTATCACACACTGTGACAACTTTTCTCCTAAACTTTATTCGGCCTTAGTTGTTAGTTAACTTCGCAGATTTTTAAGCCATCTGGTCTGGACGATCACCATGTCTCTATCTTTCATTCCCCCTGGCACTGTAGTTGTGAGTGACAACTGGCCTCAGTCATGAAGGGTACATTCGCTTCACAGACAAGTGACACCGTCTAATGTTATGAACGTATACTGGCCTTTAAAAGTCTAGACCCCGAATAAAAGACGGCCCCACTTATTCAGATGTATGTCAAGGGAAAATACGGTAGAAATATTAAATTTTGGTTCGAGGTCTATCACCAGGGACACACAGGGTTTGATGTCTGCCTTTTCCACGGATGTTGATGATGAATTTTCTTTGATGTTGGGCTCTTTTGCTCATAAGAGGAACAGGGGTTATCCTGGTGAAAACACAGAGGCTTCTGACGGACCAGGAAAGCTATATATATATCTATGGATATTTCTATGCAAATAGATATAAATATGTGATTCATCATACATTACTGCAAGTCATTTATGAATGGCTTACAGTGCTCCAGAGGTATTTTGTTGTAACTGTTTGGATTCACTCTTGAGAAAAGGAGAAAAACAATTCTAATTCGTATTTACTTCTGAGTTCTCGATGAATGATTTAGAGCCTTGGCAGAGAAGACATCTTATATGCAGTCTTTTCTAAGAACTGCTTCTGAGGTAATGTGTGTGTGTAACTGTGCGCTTGTGTGTGTGTGAGTGCGCGTGCGTACGTGCTTGTAGTGAAAAGTGCTTGGCTCTATCGTGGTTCCATTTGGCACGGCTTAAAAAGACTTTGGGACACGCAGGGTTCATCAATAACCATTGGCCTCATGAAAAGTTAATTCATTCAGGGCTTTAGAACAGACACCATTTTCCCTGTAGGAAACATGTTGATGTAAGACATCCTCTAAAATCATCCGCTCACTCTTGCTCTGTCAATGCTGAAAAATAGAGAAGAGAGACAGAGAGAGAAATTCTCCAAATTTCTGTCTAGATTTAGACACAGTGAAAAAAACAGATCATGAAATAAATCCTATACCATCTTAAAGTAAGCATGTTTTGACCTGACCCTAAAAAAGTAAATGTGGTGAGGTAAGGATAGTGTTAATTTCTTAGTTGAAAATTTAACAATGTTAGAAAAAAACCACATCTCCAGCTCATAATTAACAGTTTGAGCTCAAACTCAAAAGTTAAAAAGGCAACAGGTTGCTTTGTACTTCTGCAGGGATGCTCCTTAAACGCACCGTCTGTCGGAACAATTGATTGTCCTGCTGCTTTATCAGTAAGTTGGATAGTGTTTTCTTACTAATGCAAAACGGATAACAGCGAGCTCTGTTTAATGGATAACCACGACACCAAGCCAGGTGAACTGTTATTTGAAGTGCTTTTGGATTTGACAGCAAAGATGGAAAAATTGTAAATAAAGGTGTTTGCTGGTATTCCAAGCTTAGTCCAAAAGGCAACTGGACTTGGTTGAAGTTCTTGAAGACGTTTCACCTCTCATCTGACAGGCTTCTTCAGTTCTAAACTGGTGGACGGAGCTAGAAATAAGCCTATGTAGGTCATTAGTATGCTAATAGATGTGGGTATCAAGGGTGAGTTGTTAACCTGAACTATTGACCTAATAGCACCGAGAGTTGTTAGTACCCTCTGGTGCTGGTGGGTCGTTGGGCTCACATGATCCTCAAAACTGCATTGTAAGTGAGTGATAGGTGGTGTCTTAGGCCACCACCTCTGTTAAGGGATGGTTTTTCAAGCTTAAAGATTCAATCTCGAAGATTTCAGTTTCGTTCTCTTTGGCAGCACCTTTGGCGATAAATGGGAATTGCCAATCTGAGTACACTTCCCAATTTAAGCAGACGTCCACCGTTGGCTCCGGGTGTAACTCTTGATTTTTCCTCGCTGACGGTCGCTTTCCTTTCTAGACTGTTTGCCTTCATCTGAGCGTTGAATTTGTTTCTTTTTCACTAATTTTTGAAGTTGTATCTGTAGTCATCTATCTTTTCTTTGTTTGTTCAGCCATAGTAGATTACTGTTTACTCGCAACACTTGCAGAAACTGGAAATGCAGCGGCTTAGCTCCGCCTACCCTGTCTGGCAGACCAATCACTGTTGGGTAATAGAAAACGCGTCACTAACTGGGCGCCGCTTGTGAATTTTTGAATAAATAGCTGTTAGTTTGTCAAGAGTAGGATATCATCTGCATATAAGGATATAAAATATGCTCATTTTTACCTTTACACAAATACCCAGACATTTTACATGTTGCCATTTTCCTTGTTGTGAACATAACTACCCTATATAGACAGACTTCTTAAGAGAAACGAGAAAGAAAGGTAGAATAAGACAAAAATCTGCAGCAGAAAACACTGGGCTAATAACAGGTGGTCTGTCTGTACAATATTCCAAATGGGCCAAAATTCCTTATGCAAGCAAATCCAAAACCTTGAGCCTTGACAGTTCTTGAGGCTCTGACTATGTTTGGCTAGCCTGGATCTAGGACATAAATGTAATATTTATAGATATAGATATAGTCTTCTGGCCTTTGTGGTTGATTGTAGTTTTATTCACTCGTTTATGCGCCTTCCACTATCTAGGCCTACAATGAGTTAAGGGCAGCAGGAAGCAATTTGTATTGCACATCAGCAACAGCAACAAGGGGAGACTTTAAATTCTGCAGGCCTGGATGCATGGATTTTTCTATAAGTGTCTGAAAATACCTCGAGGCAACTCATGTAAAATGCACAAAGGCCACATCATTTCCCAGGTGTGACAGCGCTGAATAAAACATCAATAAATATGATGATTAGGTGGCAAGAATACATTGTTGCCCATTTGGTCAAGGAAGTTCAGTATTACAGAAAAAACAAGGACCTTGGTGAACCACAAGGAGAGTTTGATTTAGGTTATTTGATATAATTCCCCAGAGGTATGCGTCTCTGAACAGCTGGAATTTTCCGGCATGGTTTAGATAGCGAGCAGGTTGGTCACTAATTTGCCCACAATATCCCTGAAGCATACAGATTGAGCTGCAAGAACACTCCACTGCACAGAAGAGAGAAAAAATACTGTGTTGCATGTGTTGAGGTAAAACTAAGTTATTCTTCCTTTTCCAGTAATATTTGAGTGGACATAAATTAAAGTGAAGCAGGGGACTCTTCACACCTAAATCTGTTGTTACACTTGACTCCCACCACCCGCTTATCTCCGTCCAATATGACCTGAAATGACATCGCTTCATTGCATATTTAACACCTTCCCTGACATGTTTTCGCTGTCACTGCACTTTGTTGGTGTTCACCTCCTGTCCTCCACTGTTTACTTGCACTGCCGTGGCCTATTGGAAGTTTGGGCCGATCTCAAAAGCCCTGCAGTTAATGATGCTGCCACTTGTGAACGCGGATCCAAGGCCGAGCCAGTGCCAAATCTACATCAGACGGCCTCCCATACATGTTAAATAAATGCATGAGCCTCTCCACTTCGGCGTCAGGTGTCAACTTGTGCCAGCTGAATTGCTTGAGCACTATCAGCGGGGGGACATCAACGGTTGGATGACCACTATACAGTACAGCAATATATATGATCCTGTTCTCCACTCAGCCAAAGCAAGACAGTATAGCGAAACTGTCAACAAACTTTCTCTATATACCTTCCCTGAAGCAATCACTCACCACGATATTGATATGCTCGTCCATGGTGGATTTGGGTGATTGCAGGGTTGAAAGCTGCACATTCCATATTCTGTCTCATATGAGAAAGTGACAGTCCAATCCTCTGATCTTGGCAGTTTAAATTCAGACCATGATGCCATCCCTCAGACCACAAGGGAAATTAATAAATGATTAAAGTCTAGTGGAGTCAAGGGAAAGAATGGTAAAGAGGGATAATGGTGTATTGCTGAATGATGCTATCTGACTGCACTCAGGGTTATGTCTCCATCTACTAGTGTGTGCTTAGAGGAGGCAATGCCTAGAAGGTGTTTTGTTGACAGGTGTCCTATGTGATGAAAGGACGCTTTGTGAGGAACCTGATGACATTTCAAAGCTCTCTTAAGTCACATTCAAACCTTTAAAATGCTGAGGAAAAAGAATAGGGAATGAAGGCAGTGCTTTCTCTTCCAAAGTTAACTTTATATCTACAGGTTAAAGTCTTGAGTTCACTGTTACTGCAGCATTTTAAAATGAGATCTACAATAATTCAACTGCTTATCTGTGTGGAAGGAATTAAGTAATTATCGTGGCATAAAATAATGTTAAGCCAGGTAGAAGATATAGCCAGAAAAAAAGCAAGAATATCCCAGATGTTTTTTGTTTTACCTTTTTTTTCTTTTTTAACACAGGATGCATGTGCATATGCAGTATAAATATTTGTCATAAATCATGAGTGGTACTGCTTCTCAGCCAGCTTACTAACCACTCATTTCTCTGGCATTTCTGACCTCCCATTCCCATCCTGTCTACCAGTACCAGATCTTCTCTGTTCCTGCCTTTGCCTGTAACTTATTAACCTTTATTACTCCACTCATCATTAAGTAAACTATATACCAGCCTAGTAGTCACAGTAATCTAATCTGATTGTCTAGTACCTCTAGCCTCTTATCATTGCCCTGTAGGTTTAATCTATTGACCATATTCACACAGCGGCAATTCAGCTGTGTAACAGGTTGTAAGTCACATATACAGTATATACGGTATCAAACAAATCATTCATATTTAACTGCTTCTCAAATAATCAGCAACTGGAAAGAGAATAAAAAGGGAAAGGGCCGGAGGGAAATCATATATTTTTCAAGATTATTTTTTGGGGGCTTTTTATGATTTTATTTGAAGAGAGGACAGTGGACAGAACCCGGAAACAGGGGAAGAGAGAGTGGGGATGACACGCGGCAAGGGGCAGAGAGCGGGAGTTGAACCCAGTGCCGTCGCATTGATGACTATAGCCTCCCTAAGGCCAAACCGGTGCCTGAAAAATCTGGCTTTACTTTAAGTAAAAACAACATGAGTAATAACCCATTAGCTACAGTTATACAAGAGCTAAAGTATTTTTTCTGCTGCTTCCTAGCTTACATTAGCATGGAAGTGTTAGACAACACAATTGGAAAGGCATCAATGCCTAGCTAACGTGTGTTAGCTAACATAATGTTAGCCAGGAATTTACTTCTTAGCTGACGCCAAATTGCAATGTTGAATGCTAATATTAACTGTTCTTGAACGATAGCCATCAGAATATCAAATATGTCGTTTTAGTTGTGTTTACAATGTGTCACCATGTCCCTTCAGATTTCTTTTTTCTTTTTTTGAGTTCCTTATTAATTGGGAAGTGGTGAAATAAAATCTAGATTTATACGGCGTATGACCTGGAATTCATTATTTCAACATTATACCAGCATTTAAGCTTCCCACCCTGACGGTGCACACTATACTATGTAACATACTATGGGGCCAATCTGACCATTACAATCTTACTAGGGATAGCTATGCTTTGGGAAGCAATTTGGTGTTCAGTGTCTTGCCCAGGGACACTTTGACATGTAGACAGGGGTGCCTCAAGGTTCAGTGCTCGGTCCCCTTCTCTTTCAATACCACTTCACTTGGTGCAATCATTCACTCCTATGTCCACATACCATTGCTATGTGGACGATACCCAGCTCTTCCTGTCATTCCCACCAGAGGACACTACAGTCTCAACCTAGATCTCGTCATGCCTTGCCGATATCTCTAAATGGATGAAAGAACACCACCTTCAGCTCAATCTATCCAAGATTGAGCTCCTTGTGATTCCAGACAGTCCCTCTATGCAACCACAGATCAATATCCAGCTTGGACAAACTGAACTCATACCCACAAAGTCTGCCCGGAAACTGGGTGTCATAATTGATGACCAGCTAACCTTTAAAAGGTTCATGTGGCCTTGATTTGCCCTGTACAACATCAGGAAGATCAGACCCTACCTGTCATCAGAGCATGCAACACAACTGCTGGTACAGGCTCTTGTGATATCACGCAACAACTACTGTCAGGCCTCCCTGCATGCACATTCAGACTTCTGCAGATAATCCAGAACACAGCAGAGTGATTGGTCTTCAATCAACCAAAAAACAGCCCACGTCACTCCACTGTTCGTCCACTGGCTCCCAGTTGCAGCTCGCATCAAATTAAAAACCCTGTTGCTTGCTTATAAAAACAGCCACAAAAACAGCTCCTGCCTACCTGAACGGCCCTCATCCGGGTCTACACTCCGTCCCGCCAACTACGCTGGGCCAATGAAAGGCACCTGGTACTCCCATCACAACAGGGCCGATAAGTCGTTAACTAGACTCTTCTCCTCTCTAGTCCCCCGGTCCATTCGGTCCACAGAGTCCCTTTCCACCAAGAAAAAGCTAAAGACCCAGCTCTTTCATGAGCACCTCTGCTCTTAATGACATTGATGCTATTGACAATGATGATATTGAGGATTTTGTTGATTAGGATATTCATGATGATGATGATGACATAAAAAAAATAATAAAAAACGCCCTGTGCACTGCCAGTTGGCATCAGTGTGCGATCGCACTTGAAGCTGTTTGTTGGCACTTACTGACTTTGTTCCCTCCTGTCTTGATCGTTGCTTGTGTTGTATTAACTCTCAGATGCTAGTTGCTTTGGACAAAAGTGTCTGCTAAATTAAATTGTAACATTGTAGACTGCAGAAGCCAGGGATCGAACTGCCAACCTTCCGAGAGACATGACCCTTTAGTGATCTGGCTGATAAAACGTACCCTCTCTGGTGACCAGAATCTGTAAGTCTAATGAATATGCTGTAACTGTGGAAGAATAGATGTTGGCGATTACCTATATTGTGTAAAATGTTAGTAACTTAATTATTTATTTCGTCATTTTCATTTGAGAAAGTCTATTACAGATCTTTTGTTATCATGTTCATTGTGTATCAAGGCTTTTGAAAGAGTGGTAGCACAGAGAGGTATTTTCTCCGCTCTTTCCTCATTCAGTGTTGGGAGGTTTGGATGCTTTTATCATGTGAAAAGGTCCTGATCATGCTTTCACAGGCATACATGGATCAATAATGCTCTTTATTAGTCGGGCGAATCCATTAGCCGCTCCTGCACTGAGAAAAGCTTTGTGGAGAATCAGGATTTTGTTTGAATCCTCAAAAGAGACGCTGGTGGCTCAAAGCCACAGTGCACAATACAATATTTCAATAACAACTACACAAAGGTGTGTAATCCTATTTAACAAACATTTTCAGTGTTACTAACTAATGCAACGGTAAGTGCACACATTGCAAATGTCTCTCCCAATTCATATTTTGTTAGTATTCCTTGTTAAACAATATTACAGAGATAAATTAAAGCCGGTTTAATGATTTGTTTCGAGGAAGTTGCTTCAGAAGTTGAGCTGAAAATGATGACCTGAGTCTGCCGACTGATGGAAAATGCGATGTGACACCACAGATGAGCCGTGCCTCACTTCAAAACAGCAGCGAGTCCTCTGGGAGGGCTGGGTTTCTGATGCGAAGGCCGGCACACTTCACAGCTAGAAAAGCCTTTTATCAGTCACTCAGGCTGCCTTTGAGAACGGGGGCATTTTGTGTAGGTTCTTTCAGGCCTGAAACACACTGGAAGTTAGCATGAGGTACTGTCCTCTACAAGAGAATGCTCACTATAGCGTAGACACACTAGTGCCTTCGCTGGAGGCACCGCCCATGAAAGCATTGCATTTTGACCTACTTTGAACCCTTCGCACTGTGGGACTGCCTTTGGACAAAGCCTTATTCCTTCTCTTTCTGAATAGACTATGAGTGCCCCAATCTGTGTCCTTTTGTTAGAAATAAACAGGTTGGCTATAATCTGTAAATTACTCCACATTATAACCCACATAAGGGTACAGAACCATGGACAGCGACATCCTAGCGATGCTTTATAACAAAGCTTCAAATGCCTCTTTTGCAAAATAAGAGCATGCAAAAGGCTCTAACTATTGACAGTGCCAGTCAGCGACACGGTTTTGCATGCAAATGTGTGCGATCCCACTACATCTAGCTGAATGCAAGCTATTTCATCGCTACACTTGACTTCCTTATTTGCAGAAAATATAATGAATTTAAGGACACTGGATAAAATTGACTCTCCAGATGTTGCTTTCCCCGTTGTGGAGCTGCACCAACGGTATGTTCTTTCTGTCTCTGCTGCACAAAGAATGGGGTTTCCAACAGTCAAGGTTATACCTGACAGAAAAAGGCTGGTCTTGAGTTATGTATAAAAAAGGACAAAGGGCCTACAGTATCAAAAATGACCTTGGAGTTTAATCTTTGTCTAATATCTCCAATTAAATGTAGTAACAAGAGAACTGGGACTATTTTAGCAATAGGGTTATAAATGAAACATAAATGAGAAACCAGTAATGGCTGACTCAGACGCTGACCTTGTTGAATTAGAATTGGAGAGGATTTTGGCTCTCAGTGACCTGGTGATGTCTTATTCATACAGGGGTGATTCAACCAGAGCTAAGCCCTTTCCTCTTAAGTTCTTTACAGCTGATGATGAACTTTGGATAACTTTTTCGCCTGAATAGAAAAGTAGAGAGCTCTGGCATTGATGAGTGCCCTTTGGAGTATTACTGGATGTTTAACTATGCGTGGGTTGATGGAGCTGGTATAAATATACTGGGTTGTGTATCCGTCAGAATCAATGTATACAGTATGTGCATGCAGACTTACAGTATCTGTTGAGGGTTTTTTTTTTTACGGCTCATCAGCTCAAACATTTTGACATTACATCAGTGTAGATTTAACACTGTGCTTCTCTGAAAACTTAATGTACAGATGGGTAGCAATTACAGGGTGTGTGTGTGTGTGTGTGTGTGTGTGTGTGTGCGTCTTTGTGAGGTTTTACAAGCGTCAGGAAAAACTCCAATGCTCCTTGGCATAGATTCTATAAGTCTCTGGGACTCTGCTCGGGGGATGAGGCCATCTTTTTTAAATTTATTCCCCTCATTTGATGTTTTGATGATGGCGGTAAAAAGTCTATTACGTACAGCTGATATCTTCTAAAGGGTTCAGTAAGGGACTGTGAAGTCCACAGTATATGATTTGCATCATTTCACCTTATGCACAAAGCCATTCACTGGCTCATCTTGCCTGTAAGAAGCATCCACATTCAGTTACTTCTTCACAGTTGTTTTAATATGAATTAATCTGTTTCAAAATGAATGTACATTTTCTTCATGCCTAAGCTGTATAATAGAGTCAGACCATTGTATTGCAATAACAAGAAAACCTTTAAAGCTTGCAGAATGTGCATCCCTTGAAATCTCCCTGAAATTAGGCCTCTGCATGCGGTTGCGGCGTTGCCTCCTAAAGAAGGATACTTCGATAAACAGACAGATTGCCTGCTCGGCCAGAAATCATAAAATATTCATCCACTCTTTAATATGAATTTCAAATTTCAAAATAAAGACATAAGTCATTCCAGCAAACTGCAGGGGAAACACAGGTCTTTGGCTCTTGTAGGCACAAAATAGTTTTCAAAGGTGAGATATGACGGCACTCTAAAGAGACCAGTAAAAAAAGTTATGGTGTGATAAAACATTCGGTGGCACAGTAAAACTAAAGAAAATATGATTACCCTTGAAGCCTGGATGTGCAGTAGATCTTCTTGCCCTCTGCCTTCCTGTGCTCCCACTCTTTTCCTCTCTCTCTCTCCAGGTCTTAATAGTAAGATCAATCAAATGAATGAATGAGAAGTTAAATATCCGACACCTCTGTCTTTCTTTTAGCCAACTTTTACTGTTCTAAGTTCACCGACATTTATGCACCTGGCAGGCTCACAGAAAGTGATTACAAAAACAGCCTTGTCTACCTGATGAGGCCTGTTTTTGATTCATAACCCTGCTGTAATAATCAATTTTTAAGCAGAAATGGAGTACACATTTATCACTATGGCAACACAAAAAGAGGCGATGATATCAATCTCATCCTCATCAGCTTGTGTGATACGCACCAAGCCAGGTCTGAGTTTATTGAAACATTGAATTAGATTAAAAGCTTTGGGAATGATTGAAACTCAATTGTCTTAGCAGGGTAACCGAAAACTGGACATGGTTTATTTTTTTAAAGTAGCAAAAGCTTTTTTTATTTGTGATACGTGTCAGAGTGAGAGGTTGGCAACAGTTCAGATCATTCTTAGTGCTTCTGCAACTGGAAAACATCAACCAGTCCAACACCCTCAGGTGCAGCTTGCAGAATCAATAGATGTTTTTACCAGATTATTTAGCTGCTGTATTAACACACTTGTATTCCAGCCTTGTGACCGGTCAATAGAGAAAAGATTACAGTTATAGCCATTAGCATTATAGAAACAATACACATACCCAGTGGCGTAATCAGGCTGTTTGAGGGGCAGGGGCAAAAAAAAGGGGGAACCCGCTGTATGCCATGGGGCACCAGCACGCAGAAAGTTGTGATGCGAGACAACAACATGGGCATTTTTAACACTAGAACTGCCAGGGGTCACAGTATGCCTCAAACCGCCAACGGGTAAAATTTACCCGCTATTAGAATGTATTGATTTTCAAGGTACAAGGTTCATTAATTAATCATTTTACGACACAGAGTAGTATAAGTGCAAAGCACTTTCTGAACAAGGTGCTTAACCATAAGACAGCATATACAGTCCAGAGACCTCCCCACCATCAGACTCACCTTCACTCAAGGCACTGAGTAAATCTAATGCCCGATTTACATTCATGCATCTCTTCCTCTTATTCATGATGAATTGGGGTTTATGACTTTATGAGCAACTTGATGACACACAGTGGTAGAAAAAAAGGCGTTGACACAGCAACATACAATGTGTCAAACTAGACACGCGAAATGAATGGCGCGAAAATGACAGCGTTCTATATATGGATAAATTTGACCCGCTGGTGGTTTTAGGTATAAATGGCCATTTTTTAAATCTGGCTTTATGTTGACATTTTTTACCAATAGGGGGTGCTACCAAATACACTTTTAGGAAAAGTCAGAGATTGGCGAGCTTGAATATTTCCTGGGAAAAAAAGTTACCTACATTTAAAAGACAGCTGCGGGTAAATTTACCCGTTGGTGGTTCTAGTGTTAACTATGGAGGCATACCATGAGGGCACATGCGGTGACCAACTAATTTTTAACATGTATCATTTAGCCACTGGAAGGGCACCCAGAGGGCACATTATCATTTTTGATCCACAACAGGGGCATCCATGGGCACTTTTGCTGCATTTTTTTCAGACATGGGGGACCAGGGGGGCAATTGCCACGCAAACACAGAAACAAGTTGTTTAGACACCATATATCCTTCATTTCCAGACGTTGGATTATTGGTATTCACTACCTGAACTTGTTCATCAATACAGAGTACAACTCAGATTCCAGTGGGATAAAAAAAATACACGTTATTATTTAACAGCTGTAGGCATATACCACTAAACAAGTATGGCAACACTAGTACTACCCCTAGACACTGAAGCCTTCCGTACACAAGGTCTTTTTAATAGTGTGAACATCTAGTGTAACATATTGAAAATTTGGTGACATCTTGCTAAATTCAACACATTATGACAGCAGATTGGTGCATAGATTTGCATACTCCAAAAACGTTATTTCTTCTAGTGCCATCTTCTGCTGCATGCCAATCTCATGTGTGCAAATGTAAGCATCTGTCTCTAAGGTCTGCTCATGACAGGCTCATATCAGGAAGGACATGATCAGACTGCAACGGATGCTAATATACATAAAACCTACATGGATGAACCTGCAAAACACAAGTCTGTTCCTCGTGCTTTGTGGGCTGTGCATGTATGTTTAACCAAAAAAAGATCTGTGCTTTACGGGGCTCTGTTAATTAATACAAAAGAAGTATTAGATTCAAAAGGGAACACATTAGTGTAAGTGGTTTACAGAACACAGTCCAGAATACACATATTTGCTAAATATGGAACACGAAGAACAATTCGTAGAGAAGAATGGGAGGAGGAAGTAGAAATAAAATGTTAGGCTATCTGTACTTATGTAACCAGATAACATCTTTGTACCAAATAGACTTATCATTTATGACAACTATCAAAGCACACTTGCAGGACTTTCTTGTTAGAGTACAAATATCAATTTGCACACAGACCCACCAGAGACTCTACTGCCCCTCCTAAAAACATTCAGACACAGACACTTGATTTTTCCCGGATGTCTGTGGGGAGTTATGGAGAAATTACCGTCTTTATGGCCCAACATCTCTAATCGACAGCTCAGTGGATGGATCAGCAAAGTCTGAATGCTTACAAAATTCCTCAGATGCTGCAGCCATTCAGCGCTGCTAATGAAGGCATTGATCAATGTCAGATTAATGAAACTCCCTAAGTAGAAAGTATACTCGCCAAAATGACAATGTTCTTCTTTGAAATATTATGTAAACCTAAAAAAGCCTGTAGCGTTTACTGTTGGTTAAGGTCTGTGTGACTGAACAGAAAGCTGTGATTGTGACAATAAATATAGAGCATATTAATCCTAATTGTTTTCTCGATTTTGCAAGGCCCATCTGAGTTTGCTTTCAGATCACTCATTTAATACAATGTTTTTTTTTAATTAAAAAATCTTCACCAAAGGTGGAAAAATGCCTCAAGGCTTTGCCACGAGTGTAGCTTTAGTAAAATTTTAAAAAGTAAAATTATCTGTTGTCATCAGAGCTGCTACCCCAATGACATAAACAGTTACTACAGTCATGCATTGTTGCTATTGGAAAATACTGTACATTGTCCCAACACAGGAAGTGTGTGACAGTTCAGGCAAAGAGCTGTCAAAATCCACCATCTAGCTTATTGGGTGTTGTGTAGATTCTTGACTAACTGTATGGACTGGCTTGCTAAAATGATAATAGTATGTATAACTGGTTACTGTTAACCATGCTACTAGCTAGCTAGTAGCTACTTGTTTAGGAGTTTTGCTAGCCCAATGGTCAAGCTCAAGTTAGAAGGGAAAAGGGAAATTTTCAAACTATCTAATGTGTAGCTTGTGTGTCTTCAAATTCAGTTTTGAAAGATGTTCGTCGTCTGTTTGGAGCTGTTGGCATGTTACACCCATGTTGGCCTTCTTACACTCCTGTTCTGGTTTAAGAACGTAAAGGGGACTCTGGATATAGACAGAGCATTGTTGCCATTTAAAATACTGTACAATAAGCCCCAACACAGGAAGAGTGTATCAGTGTACATCTAGGCAAAGAGCAGTCAAGAAGCGACACATCACCTAATAAGCTAGCCTTTACTGGTAGATTTTGACAAAGTGTATGGACAGCTAGCTTGCTGGTTGGTTGGCTGGATAAAATAATTGTTGTATAACTGGTTTGTTTCATGGTTAACCAACTGTTAACCATGCTACAAGCTAACTAGTAGCTGCTTGTTTGGGAATTTTGCTAGCCTAATGGCCAAGCTCAAGTTAGAAGGGAAAAGGGATATTCTGTAACTATCTAATGTGTAACTTTGTGCAATTACCATTTTGTGTCTTCAAATTCATGTTAATTTCTATTTGGAGCTGTTGGCATGTTACACCCATGGACTCTGGTTATCGACAGCATTTGGGACATTCATTTCCCCCACAGATTAAACAAACTAGTAATTACTTAAGCCCATTTTTTTGGCTTATTGTAGTCAGCAGATGTTAGCATGATACCAGGCGAAACTAAAATGTTGACCATGGTTAACATACCGGCTAAATCACAAGCATCTGCATGTTAGTATCAAGATGTTAGCATCACAGAGCCAGTAGCATGACTATAGACTTGTCATTCCACTTTGGACAAAACACAATGTTCCTTTTCTTCCTCTTATTTTTTTCGACCTACATTTTAATGAACGGTTCAGGAATGTTTTGAGGAACACAAAAATGAATTCAAGGTGTTGACTTGGCCTCCAAATACCCCAGATCGCAATCCAATCGAGCATCTGTTGGATGTGCTGGACAAACAAGTGTGATCCACGGAGGCCCCACCAACAACTTACAGGATTAAAAAGATCTGCTGCTAACGTCTTGGTGCCGGATACCACAGCACACCTTCAGAGGACTAGTGGAGTCCATGCCTCGATGGGTCAGGGCTGTTTTGGCGGCAAAAAGGGGGAGCTACACAATATTAGGAAGGTGGTCATAATATTATGGCTGTGTATATGCACTTCAACGCTTTTCTTTCCTTAGACTACTTTTGGTAGGTACTGACCCCTGCAGACCAGGAACACCCCACAAGAGCTGCAGTTTTGGAGATGCTCTGACCCAGTCGTCTAGCCATCACAATTTAGCCCTTGTCAAAGTCGCTCACAACCTCACACTTGCCCATTTTTCGTGCTTCAAAACACATCAACTTCGAGGACAGAATGTTCACATGCTGCCTAACATATCCCACCCACTGACAGGTGCCATTTTAACAAGATAATCAATGTTCACTTCACCTGTCAGTTGTCATGATGTTATGGCTGATCGGTGTATATACATATCCAACCGTTCATGCCTTAATTGGCAGGCAAAACCTGATGTGTTGTCAACTATTTGCTATTCTCTGCCATACTGAAGTGGGATTTCAACACTCCATTATACATTCAGAGAAAGTAGTTTCTGGGCAATCAATGTAACATAATTTGATCTGGATGAGAGATATTTTAAAGCCACCACTGTAGCCTGTAGCTACTTGTTTCACCACTGCGCAGGATAGCGAGCGAGAAAGTGGATAGCAGTGTCAAGGCAAGAAGGAGGGAATGAATGACTAGATGGATGAATGAGTAAGAACATTAGGCAGGTTATGAATCAGTGAATGTGCCGCTCTGAATGAGTGAGAAGGACCAATTGATGGAGTCAGGGTGGGATTGAGTGAGTGACTAACAGTGCAAGGGAGACATTAAATGACTGAGTAGATGGATGAGTGAGTAAGTGAAGGAAAGAGGAGACGGGGCTAATATATGTGTTTGAGTTGAACTTTTGTCTGGCTGACTCATCGGCTGAATTCAATGAATCGCCGAATGAATCACACCACACGTAGATCACAATCGCTCTGTAAAAACATTTTACAATCGTTTGTTGCAAACATTTGTTCTTCACAGCTCCAGGACGAGCAGAGCTTCATTCAGTCTTGTTCGCAGTCTGCTTTGGCATGTGTCTAGCTTGAGGGACTCGGACTAATTCTGCCTGAAAATTATTCTGAGGAAACTGAAAGTGCTATTGCTCCCAAAAAGGGTATAGCAGGGATTTGTGGGTAACAGCAGCGTCCAGCTGTCCAGACGTGGCTGCCAATATCATTTTAATGCAAATGGATTCACATAAATGACTTGGACAATAAAAGCTTAGGCGAATATTGGTGACGGAATACTGAGAGATGGCAAAGCATCACCAGGAGAGATGGGCCTTTACTATTCTTGGCCATGGGGGGAATTTATACAGAGCCATTAAATTGTATTTCGGGGCTGGAAGGGAAAAAAAGCAAGGTTTTTCGTATTGATTTAAAGAGGAGGGATGGTAGAGAATGTTAAGGGACAGTCCTCCCTCTGTGATGTGCTCTATATCTCTTACCCTCCATCTCTCTTTCGCCCTTAATGCACTCTCATTTTGCATTAGCCGCTGCTGCTCAGAATGCTCCAGTTGGAACGTTAAAAAGAGGACATTATCTGCGGCATGGGAAACATTTAATTGGGTACATGATGTATGTAGCGAGCATGTCATGAAAATGCACTTATAGAAATTATATTCCATTAGGGGTAGTTAGCTGGAACTTGGGGATATGCTGGAAAAAAACTGTTGGCCTTGACCATATGCGTTATCTTTTTACTTACCACTATTAAATAGCAGGGTGCAGTCTAATGCAGACGGAGGAAGCAGAATATTTAGTATAAAGCTTTCATAAGCTGATTTCTCACAATAACATTTAGTCTACATGTTGGCAAGCATCAGACAACATGACAATAATTCAACTCAGACGTTACAAACTAAAGCGAGTGAAGACTAAAGACGATCCAGCTAGACTCTGAGACTTCAAATATTAACCCCGCCTCCCCCACAATATCCTTGGAGACCAAAAAGGAAGGCCGCGTCAGCTGAACATTCATCATGATCAAAGCGAAACCTATGTATCCTTACAATACCCTTTCTTTGACACACAGCTTCAACATTCCCTCTGTTCATCTGCACCCAATCCCACACTTTGTCCTTTCTTACATAGCGCAACCTCAGAGGAGACGCATACAAGGCAAGGGTGGATGTCGGATGCAATTAACCCAAAGTGCATCCAACTCTTTGCTTTCTCCTTTTATCTCTCTTCACAGGGAGATTTCTGCATTCCACCTCAGGCGAGCTGTCAACCCCCCCTATAGCCTTCTTTGTCCTCAGTTTAGGAGAGATCTGATCACTTCTTGGTTTGGCTAAAACCGAGTAAGAGTTGTGGACACTGAATCGTAATGTGCCGTGTTGTACCGGTAACCTTTAAAAAAAATCAAAGGTGTACACAGCTTCACAAAAAGGTGCAACAAAAGGGACTCTTGGCTTTCAAAATCCCAGTGGACCCAGACATGGACCGTGGCAGATCACACAAACAATGGGCCATTCTTGCTTTGGGTTGTTAAATGCAACTTGGCGGTGTCCCGTGTGTCAGATAACAAAGATAAACATCAAGGTACACATTTTCCCAATTTATTTTTTCCTCCCATAGCATCTATTGTAAACATAGCTGCCCATTGTTTAACTGCATGAGTGATCAGTGAGGAGATAGGGAAGGAGGGAATGGGGATGCCATCTGAGTTAGTACTGGGCTTTTGATGAGCATCTGGCTGGTGGGTTGGTTGGTGTGGTTGCTAGAATACTTTAAAACCAACAAATTGTCTATAACTAATTTCAGATTAAACTTGGTGAACCTCTTTCTTTGATGCTTATGGCACCTGCAGTTAGTTTTAATTCTAAGCTTGGATGGTTTGTTGCTAAAATTAGAGTGATATATTTTGCTCTCCATGCACAAAGGAAGTATTTATTGGTGTAACATTGGACATAACGGCCAAGTCAACAATCCCAACAATTCTGTCAGATTCTGATAGAATTCTTTGGCACGCTCAGCAACTGCAATCAAAAAGAGACCACAGAATAACACTGTATGTCACATCGTCATGAAATTATACCTTAAACCATAATTGAACCCTGTTACAACTGTCTTATAGCTAACCGTTTGTGCTCCTTGATGTAGGCAAAGACCTGTCAAAATCAACCAGTAAAGGCTAGCTTCTTGGCTGTTGTTTAGTTTGTTGACTGACTGTATGGACTGCTAGCTAACCTGTTTTGCTGGTTGGTTGGTTGGTTGGTTGGCTGGCTGAATAAATAGTGGAATAACTGGTTTGTTTGATGGTTAACCAATCATTAGAAAGCACCTAGCTAGTAGCTGCTTGTTTGGGAATCTTTCTGGCCCAATGTGTCCATTACAGTCGGAATGGGTCTTAAGCTAGCTGCCAGGATGATGGAGTTGGGTGTCAAGTTGACTGGCTATTCACATGATGGTCTGCCATCTGAAAAACGGACTTGTTAGATAGGTGGCTGGATGATTGGCTGCAGGGTTGGCTAGCTATCCAAGAGATTCATGAATATTCTATTTTGCTAGCTGGTGGATAGGGTGCATGGCTAATGAGATTGCTGTTTGTCTCAATAATTGCTCTGTTGGCTCATTATTACTCTGCAGTTGTTGACTGGATAAAGCAGTAGACCTTGGTTCAAGTTAAGAAGAAGAACAACAACAACAAAAAGGTTTTGGGTGTCATATCACATCGTACAAAGGTGAATAATAGTTTAGAAAAATAATATAATTAGTCTCTTCCCAGTAGACTATTGTTCTCTGTGGCATTTGTGTTCCTTTGATATATTATGCATGTTCAATCATTAGACAGGGATTTCCCTGTCGGCACAGTTCAGACGCAAGTGTGACATTACTTCCAAGCCAGCTTTGCTGCTGCTGAATCATACAAGGAATCCCTAGCTTACTTAAATATTAACATGGGAGCTTTTTTATAGCTAACTTATGATGAAATAGATAAATGCATCATCCTAGAGCAGTCAGATGATTGGATATCTGATGCCTCATTTGCTTTCCAATGCAAGTGCATTTTCAACTGATGATTCTATGGCTTTAAGCCCATTGGCCCATGAATAGTTTCAGCAAGGAGCGTTGTATGTTCCCATTTAGGTAAATGTCAGAGATTGCTGTTATTTCAAGAATGCACTCGAGATGCATGCATCCAGGAGAGAACACCAGCGGCTTCCTCCCGCAGCGCTGACGTTAGTGTGATTGAGTGCGTCACAGCTCCTCGCATGGTTCTGAATGGATGCAATGCCATTTACTAACTCAATGATCTTTCACGCTGTGTGCATATTATATCTTTGTTGGGACAAAATGCCACTGCTTTGCTGACATATAAGAGACTGTGTTTTTTCTTTTTTTATCAAGAGGAGTGTCTAGAAGATGGTTCGGTTTGGAAATGTAACCATACGTGAGGACTTAATGGCAGCATGCTATCGGTAAATGGACTGCACTTACTGAATATGGGTTTCAGCACACAAATATAATCACATAAAACCAGTTGTGATAATATTCTATACACCCCTGAAAGATTTGAGTGACAACCACAACAAGACCGGATTTTGTACAAAAAGAGAAACGTACTATGTCTATGTCAGATGTTACGACAATGATGTCATCCAAAGCTTTACAGGGTTTAGATGGAGCTTTCTCTGCACTGCATACCCCATCCACACACCCCAGGAGGAAGAGCCAAGTTTCCGTCTCTTTCTCTGCCACACAGGGATTCTCAATTCATCTGTGGAAAGTTGGCAGAGAGTTCACTTGGTGAGGGTGGTGAAGTCCTATTTCCTTGCTGGCATATATTGAAAGGAGAAGTGCAAGGCCTTCTGAGAATCACCCAGCTGTCTCATAAAAAGGGAGACTCTTGATGGTATTATGAAGGATAGAGAGGCAACAACTTCACACAACAAAAAAGATTTAGCATCTTCTTTCTGCTGGCACTGGTGGAGCGTTACATTGGCATTCAGTCCAGAGACACAGACAGCAGATTCTGAAGTAATACGAGTCTGTTCAAGGATATAGACGATACATGGTATTATAGCATTGTTTTGGTGAATTCTTGATTGTGACTGGCTGTAGGGTGTCAATTAGTTCCTGACAATGGACACCTTTTTAAACAGATCTTGTGTAATTTTCTGCTAACCATTCTAAATGAATGTGCTTGCAGTGTAACAGTCTGCATGTAATATGAAAAGAGAAGGGTGGAACTTTAGTTATCTACAACATTAAGTGTGATTATCTCACATCATAACGGCCATTTAACTCGCAACTTAAGGCTGCAGCTGATGGTAAAAATTATTTGTTTTTTTTATGTTGCTAGCATACTGTTAGCTATCTTCCTTATAGCCGAGCCAAATGGTGCTACAAGCTGAGCTGACTAAAAAAATATCTTCCATTGCATGAGTCAAATCCTCAGGCATTACCAGGGAAATTGAGTGAAGATTTTTATAAAGATTTTGATTAGAAAACAAATGAAAACACAACTTAGGGTGCTTTCACAACCTGACAGCTTTGGTCCATTCGTTTGGAAAGGTGAGAACACGCATTGGAACTCTGGTGTGGACCAAGCTACCGAACCATGGTCCGCCAGAATAGACGATATTCGGTCCGTTTCCAAATGAACCACAGTCTGGTTCAATTCATGTGAGAGCAAAGATAGGACCAAATATAGGAAGCAAAACCAAAGACTGTGTGTTGTGGGTTGTCAACAGATGTTGACTTTTGCAGAGACAGCCTCGCAGCCAGGCAGCAAGGTGAGTAGAGGTTACATGTCGGTGAGCTATGAGGCGAGGGCTCTAATAGAAATATAGGCTGACCAACAATTTCATAAATGCTTGTGGAAATGCACAAAAATCTGGAGGTATTCAAAGTGAAAAACTAAAGGAGAATGGAACTGATCGAACTCTGGAACTAGTAATAAAGTAAAAGTAAAAAAGAACTCTGACAACAACAGATTAAAGTCCACGATTCTCTCTTCTTCTTGTTCCCTCTCTTTGTTTACTTCAAGGAGTTTTCTCACGTGGAAATTCTGACCAATCAGAGAGCAGCTTCCTCGTGTATCAAAACTTTTGTTGTGTTGGTAAAAGTTTCCGTATAAATAAAAAACTAACTCGAGGCAAAATGCAACATTGTAACTAATCGGTCTTTGATTCGGATCAAACGGACTTTAGATGTGAAAGCAGCCTTAATGGGATAATGCCCTTTGAGGTGTCAATAATCAGGCCTCTGTTGTTCATTACACCGCGATCAAAGACCACCAACATGGCTTATTTTAAGAACTGGACATGTTGGGAGCTGGACCGGTCTTACAAACTCAATGCCATCAACGGCCATTGATTTTATCTTTTTGTTGCATCATTCATTTTACCCAAAACCTTTACCCACAGTGATTTATGAACATGATTTAATCCAAGCACCTATTACTAATTATTTATTTGGTAACAATCCAGATGTAGCGGATGATCCGGTGATGAAGAATTAAAATCATTAACTCCTTAACAAAAACAGAATATTTTTTTTCCTGTTCACATGGCCTCTGGGTCAATAATGACAAGTGAAGCCAGCTAATTTATGGCTCTTGTAGGAGGACGACTTTCCTTGATTTCTGACTAACATCAAAAGACTCACTCGAGCAACAAGATGGAGATATCCAAAAACTGTATGAAAATAAAGAACTTTATGATTAAAATGTACATTTACTAATATGTTATGTGTAATAACCAACTGAAGTTACTGGACTGATGCTTAATGTTGATTGTTGATTCTAAATGTACAGAGAGGATGAGTGGCTATCTGCCCACTCTCCCTCTCATCCCCCCTTTGCCTACAGATACTACAGTTCTGTGACTCTCTGAATTTCAGTTCTTCAAGAAACAGACAATTCCTAAACCTATAGGCCGAACCCTTAATTAATACATATTCTATTACCTCAATTATTTTACATTATCATGTTAGTTTTAGATTTCTGTAACATGTTTCCTAAAGTCTCCGATAGGAATGCATGTGCACATTAGTGCTTAACCCTTCCATTCCACAGGATCCGTCTCCGTCGCGTTCCACTCCCCTTTTCTGTGGTAGAGGGAGCATTGATTAGACTATACCAAGTAATTTCACTCATTTGGTTTACTAAAGGGTATACAGATGCATATATATACAATGTATGTGTACAGATATGGATATTTGTCATAACAACTAAGGTCGTCATCTATGTGGTTGTTGAAATCGTTTAATACTTTTATTTCAATTGATGAAGTTTTATTCGGTGAGTGATATTAAGTATTTGGTCTTATTTCAAAGGAGAGAGAGCAAAACTTTCAAATATGGTAGAATTAAAAAGGTGAAGCGAATTAATATTAAGTTTGTAAAATAAGTTTAACTGAAAGAATCAACAGATGGTTTAGGATGGGGAGTGGTCAGCAGCTCCCGCCAATGCAAAACACCGCTATCACAAAGGATAATACCCAAGGAGAATGGATAAGACAAGGTCTTCTGCTGTAGCTCTTCTGCTGAGACCCCAGGACTGAGGTACTGATGTGATTCTCCCTCTCTCTGGCCTAATGGCCGAAGGCCGGAGAGAGGGGGGTAAAGCCTGCCGTCTGGCCGCCCAAGGCCCGCTGCAGAGTTCTAGCCACACCGAGCATGTTGGAAGAGACATCCAACCAACCCATGAAGAACACTTCTGATTTCGGAAACAATTAGAACTTTGAGTCCTGCCAGCCAGGATCCCTTATTGCTGCTTGTGCTCTTCGCCTCTGGTTCTCACCTTGATGCTGCCCTGCGGAATGCTGGGTCAGGAAACGTCGCATGCTGCGACTCCTGAATCCTGAATCCTAAGTTGCACTGAACTTGCCTGAGAGCCAAATCTTGCGACTATTTAGTAAAGCTTTTGAATGAAGATGACGTTAGAGACAAAGACTTTGAACGGAAGAGATTTGGAATATGGCAAAGCTGCCATTATGACCCCCCTCAGCCAAACGACATGAAGAGATGCTCCAGCTGCTGCTGAGAGAGATGGAGAGACACAGACTCAAAGCCGGCAGTCTGCAACGTGGGACCCAAAATGCTGAGGCCGCCAGGAAGAACTTCTGCTGCTGCCACTCTGCCCATCGTCAGGTGAACAATACTATTTCAAGTGTTAAGAGTTGATTGATGCTAAATTACCCATTGAGAAATTAATCCAGAGATTTAATAAGATTTAATGTTTTTGACAAAACAGGGAAAACTTATAATTGATTATTAATTAATTTAGGCTTGTGATCTCAGGGTTGGTACGAGGTTCTTGGCCATGGTGTACCTTTACCATTTCATACACACACAAATCACAGAATCAAGGTCTTTATAAATGAAATATTTATTAAACTACTGACTACATGACTAAACTACTAAATAGAAAATACATAAATGAATGAGGAATAAAGTGAGTACAATGATTTGCACAATGAACAATCTCTAAATAGGACTGACATTAAGTCATTGAATTTAAGGTAAACCTAAATTCTGTTATTCAGTAATGAACTAATTGTTTCTAGGAGCCGAAGATGAGTGCCCTCACTCTCCTTCAGCTTTTACACCAATGTCTGTAATAATGATAAAAAATTGCCCATTCACAGTCCAACCCTGGACTTGTGACCAGAGCCTCAAATTGAGTGCGGTAAATATATACAAGATCTCCTTGGCATACAGTGTTGGGGAACATTGCAATAATTTATCAATATGGGATTAAAAGCACAAGTTCACTCATTAATTTACAGTAAGTAATCCCATTAACATTGTTACCTTAATCTATCATTTTGTCTCTATAGAGGACAGACTGTTTAGTGGACATGTTAACATGTCACATCGGGAGCTTGACACGGTTACGTTAATCAAAACACGGGAGACCAGTTTGAGATGAGCTGAAGTCTCATGGGGTGTAGCCTCAGCTGGTCTTCAATGACCTTTCCCAATCGTCCAATGGTTTACCAAGGTTATGCTGTACCGAGGCGTGTCGAATTATAATCATATGCATTTTAACAGCAGCCCATCAGCAGGGGCTCTTTAATGGAGAAAGGATCCACAGCGTCTGCTCTCAATCAAGCAAGAATGTATGATACTACAGGTTTGAATCGTTGGTGACTTTGGTGTTTACTTGGTCTGTAATCGAAAAAGAAAATCGGATCATTTTTCCAGCATTGTGGACTTTAGGACAAAAGAGGTTATGCTAACAAGAAGAGCTGATATTGAAGGGGAGTAGAGCAATTAATCCTCCATAATTAATCCACAATATTTAGTTGAAGGCTACATTAAGCTGATGAATAATGAAATCATGGAGTGTTTTACTTTAATTACTGGGCTTTTTAGCATTGAAGTGAAAGGCTATGCACCACAGGACAAACATATGCAGATGACATCAAACTGTGAATATCCTGCCTGAATGAGGTGGAAAACAAAACAAACATTGATGCTTCCATAAAGGGCTCAGTGGTCTGATTAGCACACGGTATTTGATAATTAAATATTCTGGCCTTCGTCAGGTTTCCTTTCAGGATTTGTTGAATTTATGCGACCTCCACCACTATATTGGAAAAACCAAGAAGAATGTGTTCATCCTTGTAATTCTTCAATCCTCATGTTGTATGTCTTTTTTGTTTTATTTGGCCTTCGTGGAAATTTAGCAATTTAGCCAATGGTCTACAGAAAAGTTCCCTTTTGTCACTACTTTGCAAAAACACTATCGCTTCATGCCGGGCTTAATGTCGCACAAGGCGATTGTAATTGGTTCAAAGCAACACAAACAGCCCTGAGTATTTTTCTTTTAGTGTGAAATTATCAACCAGATCTCTCTCAAGGGCTGGCAAAGCAGTAAAAACAAAGTGTGGGAAGAAAGTTGTGTAAATACGAGACTATGGCGGCCTACAATAATTACTGAAACTTTATGTGCACGCGTTCACGAGAGAACAATAATTCGAAATCAAAGCAACAAGAAAACAAATACTTTAAATAATGACATAATAAATCAAAAGATGTATAAATCAACCAAAGCGGATCTGTTTTTTTTCACTTGGTTGTTGAAGGAGGAAGTGGCGCTCCCTCACAGTGACAAGATGCTCTAATTCATGTTAATGGATAAAATATTGCTGTGTAAAAATACAGTACAGACGTATGGTGTTGCAATGGTGTGATGATGTGTATTCAGTATGTTTGCTCCCAGTGGGACTAAACCGTAATCATTATTATGTTGGTTTTATTTCTTATTGAAATTGCATGAGTGCAATCACAGGGTAAAACCATAAATCATTCTTACGGGATGATGGGATAAGTTTTCATATGGGGATAAGAAATTGGATTGAATGTGGATTATAATGATGGATTTTTATGTATGGTTTAAAGTTGGGCTAATACTCTCTGCTATCCTATTTGTGCAGCACATTAAGTTAACGGATGTAGAAAGATAACTTGCACTTTTATCTTTGGTGAACTTTTTATATATGACAAGGACATTTCATGTTGAGCCCTTGGGGGAAATGTGCAGCCTGCAGTTTCCTTTAGCCCAGTTGTCTTGAGTGTCTCCCCTGTCATTTGAATCCTCCAGGACTGTGACTATAACAAACTACATACAATGATTATCAACATTATACTGATCTTAAAAGGTCTTGGTAATTTGAAACTTTCCATGAATCATAATGTGGAAGCAGTTTGGCGAGTTGCCATGGCTGCTGAGGCAGACAACACATCACCAATACCCAGTAATTTGTGTAATAGGAAATGTTGATGCAGACAGCTAAAGGAAACTGTACTTGCTGTTTTAGTTTGATCACTCATTTCACCATGTTAAGAGAAAGGGGCGTTTAAATCTTAGCGGGTTAATGCTTACTGTAAATGTTGTTTGAGATTAACTGAGGGGATTAAAAAAAATTCTACTGTCAAAATAAAGTAAAGTTTAATCTAGCTTCATTGAAATTAGCCTCATAAATCTAAAAATATTATTAAGGGTTACTTTAAAAATGTATTCCCATACAGTTACTTATTACCTGTTAAAAATGTAATCAGTAACATAATCTAAAAAAAGTATAATTTTAAAATGTAACAGATTACTTTCAGTTACTTTTGGATTACTTCAACACATCTGCAAATAAAGACAAGACAAAAGAAATACTTTTGTAATGTGCAAATGTCCATTTAACTTAATAGCGGTAATTCTGCACATTTAAATGTACTTTGTTAAGTTTGCTTTTCACACTACTTCACACTCAAACTGCCATAAACTCTGGGGCTTTTGTTTTTACCCACACCATCCCGGCCGCGGCCATCTCCAGAGTCACAAACTAACAGGTTAGCTAACATTTTCAATTCTTTGCAGCTAACGTTAGCGGTTGGTCTTACCTGTAAATGTTTCTTTAAATTAGATGTCGAGTCCTTGGATAACGACAGCATTTTCACAGCCGGAAAGCAGAACTTGCACTGTACTGCGATGTCGCTCCCATTTTCTCCTTTGAAGACAAAAAGATGGCAAAATTTTAGGAGCGGCGTTGTGAGACTTGTGCGTTGTGAACTGTCGTAACGTGTGCGCAGAGACGGTTAGACGGAAGTTTTAGAAATGAGACTGTAGATGTCAAAGAGCATGTTTGGTATTATATTGTCCCTATTTTAAAATGTATTTTAAAATTGTAATCCTGCTAGTAATCTCCATTTTTAATAAATGTATCAGTAATCTACTTACCTCTTTTTTTCTGTAACTGTAATGAAATACAGTTACCGTTATACGTAACGCTGTTACTTGTATTCCGTTACTCCACAAGCCGAGTTATTACAGTCTCCCTAAAATAATGATTCCAGCACCAAGTGAGTTTTTCAGCCCACTTTTAATCCTCAAGCTAAAGAATTACTGAGAGCAAACTGAAAGGCCTCTTCACCTTTATGATGTCCTGAGGAGTGCCTGTTCATCATCATTTGAGCTACTGTGGCTGTCAATTAATTCATCTCCAGATGTCTTCTTTGACCCTCTCCGACAGGTTCAAGCTATTTCCTGGTGTGACAATAAAGGGGCACTGCACTAAGGCATGAAAGAGAAATAAGCATTAAAAACTATACAGGACCTTTAATGCATACATGAGGGAATAAAAACTTGACTGTATGAACTCCGATGGTGCCCACTGGAAGTGTATTCTTGCCTGCCAGCTGATTATAGGGTTTTCATACCACCACATTTTCTCAGCAGCTTCTGGTCGGGCTCCAACAGCAGTGAATCTTAGCCTTTCAAATTCAGCGGATTGGTCTCCAGTTAGTTTTGAGTCTGTAGGAAACTCATGCAAAAGCAATAAATAGCCAGGGGGCAGGAATTCAGTTGCACATACTCGCCAACTTCACAAGCCTCGCATTCCCCTGCCGCCGAAAAAATCATTAAAGAGCCCAGTCATTCAAGCTAGGTTTTTTCTAAAAGGCACTGTCTTCAAAGAGAAGATATTAAGAGTTAGTTATTCAACTGAGCTTGAACTGAGTCACTTTTTAATTTTATATTTGCTTCAGTGATCAGATGTGACAACTCGTGCTTTGAGGATTCTTCTGTTTTCTTTTTAATGTTATAAAGTAATGGTGCATTACCTCAGACAGTCTAGACTTCTGGTTTTCCAACTTGCTGCTGCTGCAGTTTTTTTGCCTTGCTTCACTTGTTCTCTAAAGTTCTTGGAGAGGTAAATAACTCTGCTGCTCTCAGTTCACAACCTTCAGGGGCCAAGGTGAGATACAGCCAGTCATGGAGGAAGCTGAAAGTATTTTCTGATGCCAGAGGAGCTGACCCTCCAGAATGACATCGCCTTTAAATCGGCTGTTCAACAATCACCGTTTCCCAAATGCAGGATGAGGAAGAGTAGAGGGAGGGCCATGTGCAGCGCTTTTTGTCTTCACTTCCGATTACCAGCCCGACCAGGATTGAGCAGATTTTCACAGCATCATACATCGTTTACGTAATATCAGGCGTTAACATAGACTGTATAAATATTGGACGTAGCCACCGTAATGTCACCAATTGGTTTCTCGACTGCTTAAATTAATCCTCGAATTTGGGGTATGGCCGCCGCCATGTTGGTTTTCTGGAGCCCAAAGTGACCACATTTGGATGAGAGGGTGGAGCTGCAGAGGAGTAAGGGGTTAGCAAACGCTAAGTTACATGGCTGATTCATTAGCTCATGAATGAGCTACTTTCACTTTTCCACAGAGGATATTTTCTTTGTGGTGAAGACTGACTGCAGTTGTGTATTTATCAGACTAATGAAGTATGGTGACAGAGTGGTGGTTGAACGACATGTTCTTCTCATCACTACAGTCTGCTGTAATATCTTTGAGGAAAAGCCAACAACAATCCTGACTCCTGGCCGCCAAATAAATAAATGCATGATAAACGCTAAACAGGCTAACAAGCCAGATATGGCCAGCACAGTATACCTGCTACTAAGTGCAAATACTGTATATCAACACATAAATACGAGAGTTTAACTCACCGAAAAGCTGCAGCACATACTTCTTGAACGGTCAGATAGCTCCATAAATCACACAGAGATATGTGTCTCATTTTTGCATGAAAAAATCCTCCAAAGGCTCCAACAACACACACAGGTGAAGTAAAGTTCAGTGGCTGTGTGTCTGCCAGCAGTATCCACCTGTCACGCAAGTAACCACGGCCCTATAATATAATTAAAAGGGGTTAGTTATACAAAACCTCAACCCCTGCACAGTTCTTAGGAATAAAGAAATTATCCATATCTAGAGTGTCTAGCTTCCGTATCGTGACGTATTTCGGAGTGAAACAGGACATGCAGGCGGGACATATCATTAGAGGGATTTGATTGCTGAGAAGTGGGCGTAGACAGACGTTCTCCACAGCACAGTAGCTAGCTAACTGACCAAGCGTTCTTGGTGCTCTGCAGCTAAATGTTGGAGATTGATTAGTTGAAATTGTTTGGTGCTAGCTTACGTAAGCATGCGTGAAATTTAGTTTAGTTAAGTTAAGTTAAGTTAAGTTTAATTTAGAAGAAAAAATGATTTTGTCTCATTCACAGACTAAATAAAGTCCAATTTATGTTGTACCATTAGGAAAGTAGCACAACGTTGGAAATCATAGCAGGGGGATCCAGGGATAGTAACTCCTGACCTTTCCTTTAAACATGAGGCTTACACTTTTGATCTTAAGTAAAATATCTAAAAGAACGATTCAATAAATTGTCGTGACATTTTGCAGAGATACTCAACGTCCCCAGAGGATGAATAATACTGACTTTCTCTTTAAGCAAATGCCACCAGCAGATCAAATACGTCACTTATGCAATATGAAAGCATATCCAAACATGCAAGATGGATAGGCACGACAGCTGGCAGGGACTTTCAATATTCCCAGACAACAGTCCTCGCATCCTCTGAGATGCATTAGAGGGATTGTTACTTTCATTAGAGTTGATTCACAACCGGCATAAACAAGATTAAAATGAATAAGCACTGACTGTGGAAAAGAAAACAACCAATATTTGGTCTTACGAAATCAGGTTTGCAAGTTATAGAGGCACAAAGAACGCAAATTAAATGTTTACAGTGCAAGGTCTGCTTTATTACGTACAGGTGTAGCTCTGTGGCGTTCATTTTCTCACACGCAAAACTATAAGCTGTTTCCTCATGATCCCAACATGAAGGCATAGACAGGTATGTATTTGGTGCAAATTGAGACACAGCACAGTTTGAGGCTAGAGTCATATCAAAAAGCGAATAAGGTCAGCATTGTGGTCAGCTATGCTATTTATTGCTCTTCTGTGCAGCACAGGCACAAACAGGAAGAGGCCCAAATCTCCACACTGCTTTTCCTGGTCATGGTCACAATTGTTCAGTGGGAGGAAACATTGTCAATGCGCGCTGATGCTTACCTCTTCCCCTCAAGGCTGCTTACTTCTTAGTGTTGTTTTTAGTTAAAGATTTTTCACAAGATGTTCAAAGGTTTTTTTTCCCCAACCACCTCGAGCACTTTACTTAAAAAAGCACTTAGCTGTTTTAACACACGCAGATCATGCACTTATCTTGAGTATGACTGCCTTTGACAACAGTTGCTTAATATCACCTGTGGATTTTAAGGGACTTTTCCAAAGTTTTAAAAGGAAAAACAATGGCATCATGTGTGATTCATCTTTAGCATGTTTTTTTTGTTATGGACTTATTAGAAGAAGATATATTTTATTAATCCCAGAAGGGAAATTCAATGTATCACTCTGTTAAATACAGGACTTCATGGACATTGAAATTAATGGAGAGATGTCAGAGTGAGGGGGCACCTCAACAGTGCACAGGAAAGGATCTGCCACCTCTCCAACTACCAGCCCCAATTCCACATTTGGTCCATACTGGGACTTGAACCGACCACCCTCAAGTTCCCAAGGCTGTCAGTGAAAATTCAGTAGCCGTCTATTTGAAGACTTTGATTAAATGTTTGTGTTTAGACCAGATTTCACCTGCTTTAGGATTTCACACACCACTGCAAAATGATTTTTGAGAAATGCCGCTACAGTCATCACTTTGATAACCCTCTGATTGCTATGATGAACAAATTAACAAAATTACTAAACAAAAATGTGTGTCTGACACGATCTCGTAACCGTATTTTGGCCGGTTAAAAAAAAAAGTCACCTTGTTTTCAACCAGATTTTAATGTTGAAATCCCAGTTGGTGCTCACTAGGTATAAGACACTAAAGCATCTGTTAATGCTATATCGCTGATGGCTACACATAGCCTGTTGAAGTCAGAGCTAAATCATGGCTATACATAAACCATGTCAAAGTGATTACAAGGTTTTTACTTTCATTTCTTTATTATGATGATTATCATATATCTTGCAATTTTATAAAAATTTGGGATACACACAGCCGGACTGAATCAGGGCTATATCGAGCCCAGGCGTTTAAAGTGCGTCTTTTGCTTGCTGGGTAGTGCAGGCATGTTCGATGGTGGCCTTTTCCTTTACTTTTTAACTTTTACAAAGTTAGAGTAGCCTTCAGTTTAACTTTGAATGGAATGAGGAGGGGGAGTGGGGTTAAATGTCACTCTCATAACGTTTGTCAGATGAAGGCGGGAGCTTTGTGGATGACTAAGACCATAATTACCTCCATTGTCTCTCATTGTTCGACCTTTTTTTTTTTACATCATATTTGTTCACAACAGTGATGCTTCCCTTGAATAGTTTTTTTTTTACATTCACAGTGTAAGACTCATGACTGACAGGCTAATGACAGTAAGATGCAAAAGTGAATCTATGAGGACCTTCACCCTAAATGTTGTGGCGTTGTTGTTTACAGAAGACAGCACATCTCTTGCCGCCTCTCATTGCTTGCTCTCACTGAGGAATAATTGTCTCCTTTCCTTCCTCTGTAAACCCTCCACACGCGAGTTATTCTCACAGCTTGTGTGAGGTCATCGATTCTGTGATGCTGGACCGATTTTGCCCCCTACTGACACGTTTTAAAAGATGCTCATCTCCTGCACTTTACATTTTATCAGCCGCAACCCTGCTTTGAAATATGAAATCAATAATGTTGCTTCACTTTAAATTCAGCTGAAACTCACACTTTTTTTTTTGCTTCCTTGCTTTGTAACTGAATCTCTTACAATCCCATATAATACATTTTTGTCCTCGAGGGTCATCCGGCAGTCTGGAGGACTTTCTGCTGAATGTTCCAACAAGGTCATAATCCTGGAGTGCACCCTGGACATTTATCAGCACAGCTGGCCATGAGGAGAACTAAAGGCAAATAACTTCCATCGCGGTGCACGCTGAGGCCATATAAAACACAGTATTTATAAGCTGTGCTTTCTTTAAGGTTAAGGTACATCAGCAGTTTGTCTAAGGCGTCTTGACATTTTGGATTCTTGACATATAACACACAAACTGTTCTGCTCCGCCTGTCCTCGGTGTGTGATTGCGACAACATATTAATGACAGTAACCTGGTCCTGCTTGTGTGGAGTTGCCGAGCCATGAAAACACACATGTAGCTCGAGACCCAGGAAGAGCGTGACATCGGCGATGCATCACGTCCTAACAACCTGGACAGAGAAGATGACTCTGCCACAACCTGGTCTTAACAACGATCCATCTCCTCCACCAGCTTTGACAAGAGTCATGATCGAGGAGTAAAGAGTCTATACGGGGCCCGCGGGGACAGGCTGCACCGCGGAGGGGGAGAGTGAAGCGACACACTTGTCCGAGCTGCAAAAATGATGGTGTGGGTAAGAGTTATGTAATGGTTTACTGATTGGGTTATATATCTGTTTTATTGTAATGGGGCTCTCAGTGTCGCACACCTAATAAAGAATAAATACCATGAATGTCCAAGTGTTTCAGAGGCTTTTATCGGCCTGCAAGACAAAAACACTGAGGACTTATCAGTAACAGTATCGGCTTTAATAAAATATAATGACTTTAAATGCAGCTTAGCAGTACTACTCATGCATGTGAAGTGAAGTTACCCAATATACAGTATATTAACTTAACTATAATGCATATGTATATATAAGTTATATGAGCAGAGCAATTAAAAGGCCAACGAGAACTTAACCAGAAAGTTATCCGAGCTTTACATCACACTTTCTCAAACTTGTCACTCACAGGGCTGAGTCTGATTTTAATCTAGATCGAGAAGATTCACGATAATGACACATTTAATTAACTCTCTTATAGCTTATAAGCCATATACATGTTTTTCTGTACGTTACTTGTGCTGACAATTAATTAACATCACATCTCTTGTAATTAAGCCAGCACGAAACTGAGGTAGACATGGCTCATACAGATTGAATGTATTTCTGACTCCGATAAAATGAAGCTTCACGTTAAAGTTCATGCAGGACACAGAAGTCATACTCCCCAGCTGTAATCGGCTGTCAGCCTGCTGATTGAATCATTGTGTCTAATGAGCCTGTCTTGATCCCTGCTTGTGTTGTATTAACTCTCAGATGTGCGTCGCTTCGGACAAAAGCGTCTGCTAAATGAAACTGTAACAATGAAAGCCCGCTCTGTAGCCCGCTCCCTGAAAAGCCGTAGCACGCTGCTTGGCTAACCCAGGGAGCATTATAAAAGCGGAGCCATCAGCGCCAAGCATAACTGAATTTCTACAGATAGTGTAGAAGTATGGAAATAATGTCCATTATTCCATTATCTATATCGCTTATCCTGTTCAGGGTCTCGGGGTGCTGGAGCCTATCCCAGCTGTCATTGGGCGAGAGGCAGGGTACACTCTGGACTGATGGCCAGTCAATCACAGGGCTGACACAGAGACAGAAAACCTTTCATGCTCACATTCACACCTACGGGCAATTATAGTCACCAATTAACCTAACAAGCATGTGTTTGAACTGTGGGAGGATCCAGGAGATGCACACATGCACAGGGAGAACATGCAAACCCCCGCTATAGGCCCGCTATGTCTGAACCAAGAAACTTCTAGCTGTGAGGTGACGGCACCAACCACTGCACCACCATGTAGACACTGCGATTAAGAGATGACAGCAAATTGTTGGCAGTGACAACACATAACACTCTTGCACTTAACATTGTCATGAAAACCATGTCAATGGTTAAGCTACATTAAAACCACGTTCATCTGTGTCCAGGATAACCAGATATAACTCAAAATATACTTAATTTACTGAAGTAAAACTACAGTAACAACAATAGAACAATTTTTTAGAGGCTGAAAAATTAACACGACACAAATAGAAATAAGACAGGTAGACTGTGTAATTAACTTAAACCTGCAATGTTCTCTAAAAAAACAGCTGTTTGGCATGACGAATCTGTATCTGCTCCAAATAGGTAATACAAAAAAAAAGCTGAATTTACAATTTGATAATTCATTAAAGATATAATCTTGAAAATTTTAATCGTCTCTATCGAGGTAACACAACAGTGATTGAGCCTATGGCCCACTGATGAAAGCCTTTGCATTTGCAGTATATAGCATTATTACAGACTGGGTGTCTGTGGCGACATTCGCAGAAAAAAATCACAAGCGGCGCCCAGTTAGTGACGTGTTTTCCATCAGCCAGCAGTGGTTGGTCTGCCAGAGAGGGTAGGCGGAGCTAAGTGGCTGCTTTTCCGGTCTCTGCAAGTGTTGCGAGTAAACAGTAATCTACTATGGCTGAACAAACAAAGAAATGACTAGAGATACAACTTCAAAAATAAGTTGAAATCCAAAGAAAAATAAACTAATTTGCCGCTCGGATGAAGGCAAACAGTCTAAAAAGGAAAGCGAGTTACAACCGTAACAAAGGGAGTCAGCCGTGGGAAGTGCAAAATAAAACACGTTACGCATAATAACATATTGTATTCATTCTCAGGTATGTGCTGCATCCTAATTGGCTTGTGACTCAAGCATGGATCCAAATCAAGTTTATTATTATTATTATTATTATTATTATACAAGTTATTTATAAAGCACAGCAACAATTCATGGAGATTAAAGAGCATCCACATACACAATATTACACATATACTAAATTAAATAAAATAGAAGAATAAAGCAGATGAAACCATAAACAGAATACATATAAAAGAATTGCTGGATAGGAGTTTGGTTTGAGTGTCTCACACTGAGGAGGCGGACATTGCTGTAAATCCACCCCACTGCAACACTGAGCTTAAATAATGCAAACCTTTAAAGAGATCATGCTTGAGGGCAACGTTTGAATAACGCTGACTTGTGTTAACCATGCTAAACAAAAATAAAGATATTGAGTGACATGTACACTGTACATTTCACTACAGAAAGGAGGAGCTAAAATATTCATGCTTCCAGCTATCGTCGGACAATGGGAGTCATGTTTCTCAAATGCAAATTGCACTGAGCTATTTGATGTGTCAATCATGCATAAAACAATGCAACATTGTGTGCAGAGACAGAAAACTACCACCTAAACCGGAGAGCGCTTAAAGAACCTTTACTTTTGGATTATAGTCCCGCTGAAATGACACACAGGGCAAAAAGTTGTAAAAACCTGCAATACAAAAAGTACTTATTCAGCTTATCATTTTAAGCCCTTTATAACCCCGTGTTCGGGCTCGAAATATCTGAAGACGAAGTAAAATTTGCCAGCAGTCAGTGCTGAGGTGCTGATAATAACAGGAATCTTCAAGAAATTCCATCCAGTGAAGAATAATGGCAGTACTGTGGGACATAATAATGATTATCTCCCCTACACGCTGTAATATTCCTTATTGGATCCTTTTTTTGTCTTCAGGGGTCAGTCCCACCAGTGGTTTTCCTAATTGACCCTTCCACTCTACCAGGCTTTGCCATCAATAACATCTCCCAGTCGCTCCCCTCCATCCTCCTCATCTACTCATCCGCTCCTTTTCAACTGTCAGGGGTGAGATAAGAGTTGCCTCTCGCCCCTCTCTCCTCCAGATTGACAGGCTGACACACCATCTCTAAGGTCAACCAGGCTAATTGGTTTGTGCACATCTTAGATGGACCATTAGGCCTCACAACTGATAAACTAAACACATTCCTCCTCTCTCTCACTCTTTTTCTATGAGGGCCGCTGATGGAGGCAGTGATAGTGCTCCAGCAAGAAGTAATAACGTCCAGTGCAATCTGTTGCTCCCATATGTCGCCACCAAAAATGATTGGCTGTTTAATCTGTGGGTCCCTTTTTCTTTTATTTCCTGGTCTAACGGAGGATGTAGTGTGGTGGATTGGGGTCTGGGTGTGAGTGGCTGTGAATTGAAGAAAAAGCTGGATTTATCCTTGATATAAGGTGTGAGTCCTGTAGATATGGTGTAAGATCCATTTATAAAACAGTACAAGATTTCCCCCCCCGATAGGACCACCACAACTGGGATGTGTCTGAATCCTGCTTTGATTATATTGCCCCCGATTAATCTGAACATGTCTGCACTTTTTGATCTAAAATGATGAGGGTTATCCGACTGGCGTAACAACGGGGGAACTTCATGAATAGGAAACTACTGTCTTGCAGCAATCATGTTCTTTGATTCAGAGCTGTGATTGCAGCTAGCAGAAGATCTGCTGTGGAAATAAATTTGCTAAATGTGTTAAAATTTGAAGATTATAGAAGTTTCTTCTCGTCTGTCTGCATTAGAAACTTGTAGGAGATAACGCAGGTAGCACATGCCAATAATCAGAATTCTTGCTAGCTCCACAAGGTATTTTAATAGCTAATTTAGCACATCAGCATGAAGTAAAGATTAGCCCGAAGCTTCATGCTCTGTAGCAGCTGCCATCTTTGACACAATTAGGACTATAAGTCAGCTTTAAAGGAACAGTCTAGTTCCTTATGGCCTGTGTCCACTGACGGCATTTTGTGCACTGGCAGTGTCCATGGCCTCAGTTTCAGAGCGTTTCTCACCGGCGCTTACTGTTGCTAGGTTATTAAAGTTGTCTCTCAGCACTTCAGCTTCCCTTGGCAGCTCTACACCTGGAAATTGTACCCTCGGAAAAAAGTCTGGGTGCAGTGATAGAGATAAATGTCAGTGACCACCAGGATTAGTTTCTCCTCCCCCATTGTTAATGACGAAGTTGATACCGGAAGTCCCGCCCCTTCTTGATTTTGATTGGTCAGTGAACTGTTTTCAACTGAGAATGCTCTGAGCGCAGCTTCATAAAACAGATGAGGGCGTTTTTACGCATAAAGGCCACTTCAGATCAATGATTTGCAACGTGCCAAAGCGGTTTTAGAATGTTGCTATGTTTTAGAATGGTTTGAGAAAATTGCAGCATTGTGAAGTGGTCAGTTGCAGTTGCAGTGCATCTGTTGCCTGGAGTTGCGAAAGATTTGACTTGTCAAATCTCCAAATGCAGTTTTAGAACAGAATGATGTAGCTATTTCACTTCAGCCAATCAGGAAATTGGCGTTGGCACCCTGTCTCTGGTGCTGCAGTAGCCAAAGACGGCTCCAGATCCTCTCTTTCCTAACTCTCCGTCTTCGCCATTTATTAATCAGTGTTACAGCTAACATTGCGAAAATGTCACTGTCATCCATGTCTCTTTATAACGATAACAGAAATCCACCTAGTTAAGTCATGTAACCTAGGCCTAATACTAAAGTTATAGTATTAACGCAGAAGCAGTGGGGTATGTCAGTGTGTCATTGCTATAGACATGCTCAGCTGCATCTGTGCGCTTTGTATTGCGGCCCAATTTTAGAACGTTTACGATCAGATGTCAAGGGATTCTTTTGGCAGTTGCATCCAGTCTCGTTGAGAATCACCGATGTGAAGTGGCCATAAGGATGCTGATCACTTATTGCACTAAACTGCATTGGTTTTAAATAAAACATAGGCGTTACCAGCGCAAAGAAAACGGCATTGGTGGAAACAAGCCCTTAAATGGTTGGTTTTATCTTGAACAGTTCAGTCATAAGAGACGAGTAAATGTGGTAAACAAACAAAGATTATAAGTCTTGTCAGAAAGTCTGGCACTTTGACTCTACAGGGTGGTTCTGTAATCAAAGTGCATCTGCCCTGAGCAGAAGCAGGACCAGGGGGGCCGGACACTGGTGGTGGAAGAGGTTGATGAAGACATCTGCTGAGGCTGTTCAAATGATGAAGCTGAGGATGTTGAGGAACTGCAAATGCTGGGCAGCGTTGGGGAGGAGGCGGGGGATGCACATACAGACAGCATGAATGGACTGGAGGCAGAGATATTTAAGAAGAAAGCAACAAGATGATATGATGTCATAATTGACAAAACAATGGATACAACTCCAAATGGGGACATAAATCGTCCCTAAATTCTTCTTTAAATCCTCTCCTTGAGGCTGCATCAGATGCTCGAATACAAAACAAAGACGACTGCTCAGGCATTCCCTCCAGCAGGCACAGCGAGCCCAGTGATGGTTATTATCTTTGACAGGCTGCCACTGACCAATGGTGCCCTATCATCGGCTGTTTGAGTTGTGCCTGGTGGCCGAACACAAACATCTCTCTCCGTGTGGTGTGGGCTGAACGGTCCTTCAACCCAATCTGATAAACAGCAGATAAATGGAGCGGGGCAGATACTGTTGCTGCCTTCATGTTGTACAAGAGCGAGTCAGCTAATTGATTAAACTGACAACTCAACAATTATAGAATTGCTGTAACAGTCAAACGCTGACCCGTAGATACGGTGGCCGACAAGTGCAAATGGGCTGTAACAGCCCTAAAGATTTTAACAAGGAGAAACAAGATGCAAATTAAAAAACACAAAAGTCCAAAACAAATACAGCAAACGATCAAATACGTTTGACATAGCCATCTGCGCTTCAGAAAACCTCGTCCTCCCAGCGACCAAAATCTCCTTTAAAAATGATCTCCATAAAAAACGTTTCAACAAAATCAAAATGCGCTTTGTGTTTTCGGTTTGTGTGTATCTCTTTTTGCATCGACTCTACATTTGCAGCCCATTTTTTCAAATGAAAATCTTTCAGGCCCTTGTCAGCCACTGTACATTCAGGCTTGTGTCAATTCCAGAGCTTTACAAACTTAATAATCTCATAGTTTCACAAGGGTATGACACTAAAATATACAGGTGCACCCACATATACCCACTTCTCTCTCTGTTCCATATCAAAGACTAATAATACCGCTCTCCACCACCCCTTCCCTTCCTCCCCCTCTGGTCATCCACCTCAGCCCGTCAGGGAGCTGCAGCCTGTAATTGGGTGTGGAGCCTGAGAGGCCATGTAGTGGACGGCTCAGCGGAGACTGCAAGAGTCAATTACCAGAGCTGACAGTGCCGTGGAGAGAAAGGTACACCAGACACACTGTAGTGATCTGTCGGAGCAGGATAAAGGAGACAGAGGGTGTGCGCTAATGTGAGACCAACATGTTACATTTCTCACCTCACAGTCACAGTGACAGCTGTGGCCAATTTCTTACTTATGTGCAGGGGTTAGAAAGGCAGGAAAGGGTGAAGTCTGTTATGTGTGGTCAATTATATCTGTGATTCCAATTAGCTCATACTGTTCACTCACATGCTGATACATAGCTGCGTGCCACGTACATCATACATCAGTGAAGACATAAGGTTAAAAGCTTTTATGTAATGCACTGTAGCAGCGCTGGTCATGCAGCGCTGTGCACATGCATACAGTACAAACTTATTTAATGTAGATTAATTGCCTCGTAGATAACTGCCTATTATCAGCTTCTGTCAGGTTAGCCTTCAAACCCAACCAGGGGAGAGGAACATCTGTCTGTTTCACACTGGTGGGACTGTAGTTAACGGCTGCATAAAGATCTGCAGTGAAGCTTTTTTTAGCTTGTAGCAGAAAGCAATGAATGTTTTAATGCTAAAGAAGTCGTGTGTGGCATGTCGGCTCTTGTTAAATGTGAGCCATGCGCACAAAATATAATTTAGCTGTGAAGCACGTTATCTAATGTTGCTTGGTTTCATCCATCCATTCATTATCTATTCCGCTTATCCTGTTCAGGGTTGCGGGGCTGGAGCCTATCCCAGCTGTCATTGGAGGAGAGGCGGGGTACAACCTGGGCTGGGGGCTGATTGTCAGTCAGTCACAGGGCTGACACTCAGAGACGGACAACCTTTCATGCTCACATTCACACCAGTTTTAGAGTCACCCCTGCATGGTTTCGGGCCCTTAAATACGATTGGCCGAAAGTTCAAACATGCTACAACAGTCCAAAAGATTTCCATTTGGAGAAACATTGTGCAAATTCAGAAACACGTACAATAATCTAAAATAAATACATGACAAAAGTGTGCTGAATATACATAAAAGATGCAAAGTCAAAAACACAAACAATGAAAACAGATGCAACAGAAGAAACCTGCATATCAAGTCATCCCAACATAAGTTGCCCTTGTAAGCCACTGTACTTAAAGGAGCAATTTGTCCCTGGAAAAAGCCACTGTCAGTCAAAGCTGGTCTTCTCTGTAATCACTAGATGCAATAGGAGAAAGTTGTACAAACAGCTTGTGGTTTCGCCCATTCTACATTCCTACAACACCCAGCATGCATTTCGCCCCCGCCTCTGAAAGGAACGGCCCAGTGAGAGACGCTGGAGTGAAATACTACTGTTTTCCAGTCAAGGACATTAATCGCTGCAGGCAATGGCTCGGAGTGGTACAGAATCCAAAATACGACTAGAATATACCGGTGTATTGTCTAAAAAATCTTCAGGTCTGCAGTCTACATTTCAAACCTGACGAGACCTGACATCGGAGGCGGGCGTCCTAGATTGAGGAAGTGTAGTTAAGCAAGCTTCCTGGCCTCCGCCAGATGGCGTGTTTTACGTAGTCTGGTGGAGGTTTTCCAGGGCCCATTGGAGAAGCAGATAGCGTCCTCCAAAGGCACAGAGCCAAAGTACTTCCACCATAATGGCATTAGCTCCCCGTAATAGCATGATAGGGCTGAGGTTAAAAATCGGCGAACTGGCCCTTTAAAAACAAAACAAGCAAAACTTTATGGATGTTTTTGCTCATAAATAACAGTACATTTGTCTGGGTGGTGTTTTTACTTGAATATCTATTTCACTGTTTGGTAACATTAATGTATTCTTCCATAACCTGAGGTCTGACAACACTATAAGTCCTGACATTATGCAGCGAGCAGCAGGAGGATGTGTTGATTTAATGACAAATATAAGCATCAGGATCCTTTGTTTGCACACTGCAGTGAGCAATCAGGCTCCAAAGAGGGCTGGAAACTAATTTAGCTTTCACAGTGAGATGCATCAGTTTTAGTTACACTTGGCTTAGCTTAATAAAATCAAATAGTGTTTGACAATTCCTCTAATGTGATAATGGTTAGACAAAGTGAACGTACTTCTGTGGATTTCCTGTATGACTATTGCTTGTCTGGCTAATCTGCAGTGCTTGAGGAAATGTAAAGCTTGGCGTTGATGAATGTGGGTTTGAAGAAGTGGGTTGGAAACAACAAAAGCACACCGAGGCCTTCAACACGGTTTCATATCCAACCTACATTTCAACATATTAAACGCTGATACGGTCCATGTCACGATTGTAAGTAGAGCTATTTAAATTCTTTTAACTAAACAGAACAACCAGAGATAGAGATCAGATTAGCACGCTGCAGTACAGGAATTATCTCGGCAGGATTAAGATTAGAGGAATGTAATGAAAAGATTACCTCAGCACCTGGATTTTTAAAACTATTAATGAGATTATCCGTGTACAAATCAGTATTTCATTCCTAATCTGTCAGAGCCGAGCAGGCAGGTGCAGCTCGACAGAAAAGATCCGTCTTAAGGCTGAATGCAGCAAAATATCTGTTCATTATTTTGTTATCCTCCAGCATAAAGCCAGCTTAACAGGCTGCAGTAAAGACTGTACATGTTGGCAGGATTTCTATGTGTAGCTTACACTGGCACTGCTTAAAAAGTAAAGGAAAAGAGGCCTTAAAATAATGCCTTCTATAGGTGTGACGTGTTTGTAAAGATGTCCAATGTCAAATGTATAAGATAGCTGCGAGAATGTTAATCATCTTACTTGTTTTTAACAAAAAAAAAAAAAAGAAGAAAAAATTCACTTTTGTTTCTCTCTGAAAACAAACCCCCATCTTCAACACGATTGCTGCAAGCACACCACAGAATCCCTTTAATGTCAGGTGCTGCTAATCATTCTGCAAACCCGCCGTGCGTACGCAAGCAGAGTCAAAAGCCGCTTACACTTGTCATCACTGTAAATTTGTGTGGTAGGAAAAATAGTGCCTTACTGTATGGGAAACGGTGGTCGGCAGATAGTAAACACCCCCACCTGACAAAGTTTCCAGCATGGTTTCTGTGGTTATTGAATGCGTAAGTGCAAGTGTGATTTCTCTCACACAGACGTGTGGGCTTGTTATCATCTGGTCTCACTCTGAACCTGAAGCCTCGTACTGACGCCCACACAGAGCAAGGTGGTGGCAATGTTGAGGCCAGACATCAGCATCTGCACTACACCTGCAACTCAGAACGGGGTCAGAGGGATGAGTTATATTTCACGTAATTTTATTGAAGTTAGGTGAATTTGCTTTGAGAATAATGTAATTAGAATAATAGAGCAATACTAATCTGCATGTTTTCTTTCAAGTAAATTCAGTAGTTATTTGAGGTTTAAATGATCTCTCAGATAAAGAATGTGCTTTTTATTCACATTGCAACTACTCAGATCTTACATCTACACACAGCAAGTTTTGGATGTCTGCATCATCTGCAGTCACACCCAGATGGGAAACCAATCCCAGAATCAAAAGACTTTTCTTCTGGGCTGAACTTAAAGAGACTGATGCAACATTTTTCTGCTGGCGGTGTGATTATGGTTAACCCCTAGACTTTTCTTTAGCACCATCACAAGGTCAAAAATTATCCGCTTTATGACCGAACACCACCTAAACTAAAGACATTCCCATCATTCCCTCAGAAGCACTTTGAGTTCAACATAACTAAAATAGTGTGCATGCTGAAAGTTATTACCTCTACTAAGGCTGGAGATATACTTTCTTTTTAACCTTGCATTCATGAACACTACCGGCTGTGTCATGAACGTAACTGTTCACATGTACTTGGCTATGCTCCACTCGTGTTACTGGAGGATACCTCTAAGGGCACACCAGAGAGCTCAGGATGTATGCAACTCCTGCAAGCAAGGGAATTCTCGGTGGCCTGGTGACACAATTCTGTAGCCAGCTCAGGCGACTCATGACTAGTAGACAGAACACACCGTTAGCACCATCCCTACTCAGTTTCTCCAACAGTTTCCTCAGTGCACGGACGTAACAGTCCCAGACTTGTTTGTATTTAGTTTTGCAGGTTTCCACTTTGACTTCTACTATAGAACATCTGTCTCCAGCTATTTTGACAGGCATGTTTGTCGCTGTGCAGTGGCAACGACACATCGTACAGATGTGGATAATTGCACTTGACTTGATCTATCAGCTCTTCTTCAAAACCTTCTGCCATTGTTGTCCCTGCTGCTGTGTTGACCCTGTCCCATCCCCTCTGCCTCTACACTGCCCCTACTGTTCATGTACATACTGCATCTTGCAACCACATTGAGGGCATGCACAGCCAATGCTCCAAACAGACACAGGGCACACAGGACAGCCATCATGCGCATGTGAATATGCAAATTGAAATAAGGCACGCTTTCCTCTATTCTAAAAAGGCCAGATCTGTGATATCTTCTTCTACAAACCTCTGACCCAAACAGCTGATCCGATAACGTACGCTGCATGCGTAGGAATACAGGGCCGTTGAGCAGAGTAGGACATAGTGCTGAGGGAAAGGGCTGTCTGAAGTCACTGTGAAGCGTGAAACTAAAATACAGCTTAAACTGAAATGTTTGTTAATATGTAAGACTCTTTTAAGTGGCTAAAGTACGTGGTACTCGTGGCCCTGTCTGCAGCGGTAGGCCTACATACCTTCGGTACAGAAACTCTGGCCGGCTTCTCCTTACAGGGGTCGTGTTGGCTGTTATTTAATGTTGATAAGTACCTCATACAACCCCACTTCTAAAACCCCAAACTATCCCTTTAACTATGGCCACTATAATGATAGATACAATACAATACAAAGAATATAATATTGACAATTTCCAATTCAATTTTTTTACTTCGCGATCATCTTTCTTGCCCTATTTTCTTCTGATATTTGATGTAAACAAACCCAGTGTTCACAGTACACATACACATGCACTGTCATTAATATCCCGTAATGCTTGTACATAATAATCATATGTGACCCCCTTGGTAATTTCCTCATTTAAAGAGTCCATTGATCTCATTTAGCCCCACTGCACCAGAAGAGAACTCTGTGGTGGTTTGCCACATATGAGCTGTGACCAATCAGATTCACAATGCTGCTGTAATGACATCGCTCATCCCGTGCCCTTCAGCTACTGCAGCCGACTTGTGCATGAGATTTCCCTCAGACACATTTTCCGTTCACTGTGACTCAAATCTGATAACATTATGGGAGCAGAATTATGTCAAACCCTTGATGGAACAGGGGGAAGATGTCTGTTTATTGATATGTTGGATTTTGGCATGTTGCAACACATTAAAAGGCTTTTTTTTTGCAATATTTATAGATTCCTAAAATGCAAACTTTGTTCAAACACAACAGACCTTGAGTTTTGACATTTATAGTCAGTTGCAGATCCTGGTTTGAAGCCAAAGTCTTCTCCTATCAGAGTGAGTGCGAGTGCAGTACTATGTCTTACACTACTGCAGAACTCTGACACACTGAAAGGTAATAGTGGAGTGCCGGGCTGTTGGAGGGCCATTAAAGCCCCTGCTCTCTGAGGTGGAAAAGCAGTGATCAACAGAAATGAAATGGTCGTACTGTCATCTGAGAGCGCAGATCAATCCGGGACAAAGTAATGAACAGTGCTCGGCCTGCCTGACAAAGAGGTGAAGGGATACTCTGCCGTGGCTGCTCTCCAAGGCCCGGCAAACAAACAAAAAGACTGCTTTGAAAGTGGCCAGGACAAGGAGTGGGCGGACACGCGGCGTCATATTTTTAAAAATTGGGAGAGCTTCTTGACCTTGGCTGTGATGAACTGTCTGCCAGCTGTATGGTAATTCAGTTTGTTTGCCATGGAAGCCTCTAGCTGGATGTACTGAGCCCCTGTGGGCTACTGAAGTCATGATTATAAATCCTGGGTAAACAGTGAGCATGAAAACGCTATGACAAATCCAGAGAATTATTGGGGCGGCACTACGAGGCCATGTGTGATTGGAGCGTGATGCAGTCCGGTCAGGTGATATGTCATGTCTGCAAACCTCTTTCTCTAATCTGCAAAGCATTTCTCCACAAGGTCAAGGATGACTGACTGATGTCTTTTCATGTGTGTGCGCACAAAACACAAGTTCACACATTTTGGTGCACACATGCAGAACAACAAACAGCATAAATGAAAGGGGCGAGAGGGGTGCAGGGGGGAAGCTCTGCAGGCAGATGTGCTCTCGGAGTGTTTTCAAAGTCTCTGTATTGCCTCGGTTGCTGTTCTGCAATTTCACAGCTCAGGGTGTACAGACACGGCGAGAATAAATTAGACAGTCTATTGACCTTTGTTTGTCTGCATCCAACTTTAAAATGAATCGCGCTCAATGAAAAATGAACCAAAGACCGGCAAATAAACGTCAAAGAGGGACTTTATTTTATTTCCAGACGTGTCAGGAGACGGACAGATGCAGTAAAACTTCAACGCATCATTTTGTGTCGATCTATCTGAACCCTGGTTTACTTTCCCCTCTTTCTGCCAACAAAGGGTCCAAACAGTTGCATATTTTACAAAGGTTTCATAATGTCGATCCCAGCAGTCATTGGGCGAGAGGCGGGGTACACCCTGGACTGATCAATCACAGTGCTGACACATAGAGAGAGACAACTTTTCAAGCTCACATTCTCACCTTCTAGCGTCACCTATGAACCGAACGAGCATGTCTTTGGACTGTGGGAGGAAGTCGGAGTACCCCGAGGGAAACCAAGCATGCACAGGGAGACGTGGAAAGGCCTCCTTACGTCGAAACCACAGACTGTATAAAAAGATGGATGACATGACGGTTCCCTAAAAGTGAAGCCAAAATATTTTGAGCGCCCCCTGCTGACTGGCTGCAGTATAGGTCATAAAGCCCGCCTCCTCCATGTTAACAGATGGGACTTGAGTCAAACTATAAAATCAAAAAACATGCTAAATATGTTGTTGAAAAATTTTTCTCAAACATGGTTTCTGTCATTTTAGTTAGTTCTTATCATGCTGATTTACATCCAAGTGTTCATTTTTCTGACAAGTTTAGTTTTAATTAATTATTTGATGACAGGATGATTGACAGCTCTGTTGACAAATCCGGCTCCTGCAGCCGATCAGTTCTGGATCAGCAGAGTAAAGGAGCAACGGAGAGAGGTGACGTAACTAAAACAATCACTACAGTCATTGAAGTTTAACCTCAGATAAACACAAAGAAGCTGTTCTGCTGTTAAATGAGTCAACGTGCGGGATCTTTGGTGTTTCTTTTTTTAAGTGTGCATTTTGGTTAGCATAAGTAGCTACGGCGGCTCCACACGCCGATCTCTACTGCGCAGCTCTGGCTCCAAATGATTTCACCATTGAAAGATGGCAGCGCCCGTCACAGGGGGTATTTTGGCTTCAATTTCGTACAATGAGAGCAGATGGAGACGCGTCGTCCATCTACAGTCAATGGTCTAAACCAGGATTCAAACCTTGTAGCTGTGAGACGACAGTGGCAACCACTGCACCACCGTGCAGCTATGTTGCATAAGAATAATAAACTGTCCCTTTTTTATTAATCCTGGGAAACCCCCACCACGATCTCACCGAGGGTCCTATTTGTGCCTCTAAACAGAATGGTTTGTGTGTTGTAGCGCGTACACACGTGTGCAGTATCATAAATAATCATCATGCTTGTCTGTGAACAGGGACGTATAAAAATGTGTTAAAATAACTAAACAAGGTTTTACTATATTCATATTGATCAACATGACTATCCTTGTTGTTTCCATTGGCGGGGTGAATGCAGGGGGAAATTAATGCGTTCATAGAGAGGCTCAAACATAACCCTGTATTGGATTCCAGTTGAATCAGACGTAATATAAACATAAATCACAATCAGCCCCGTATACAGTGTGTTGTTTGTGGCTAAAATAACAGATGTAGCTGAGTTGTTATTGTACTGCAGCGCTCTGTTGAGCACTCTACTGTATATCGACCTCTTACTTTCACTTAATAGATTCAGTAAAAACCCTGGCGGGGTTTCAGAGGTGTCGGTGTTATATGGGGTTGAACGGCTGTCGGTGACTGGGAACAGTTAGTCAGTCACCCATGCAGGTGTTGCTTCTGGGACTGAGCCCTCATGGAGGACACATGTGATTGGGTAAAAGAAACATCTTCTACCTCTGTCCAAACATTTATCATACAACATACTGTATATTCATCATTATGGACACTTTAAAATGCTCTGTTGTTCCTGCTGCACCAAATAGTTTGAAATCCACACAGTAAACAGCAAGAGAGTGATTTAGCATCTGGATTTTAAGTCTCCACGCAGATATGTTTCCAGAAACTTGAGGGATAAAAATACCCCGTAGCCAGGATCCTGCTGTCTGCTCAAACTAAAGAGCAATTTTTTTAGATGTCCAAAAAACTGTCTTGCCAGTTTAAGAAGCAGCGCACAACATGGAGGAAGCACTCGGGAGCAACATGAAAGGACAGTTTATAAGATATCAAAGGTGCAGTATCACTTTGATATGGTGTTTTGGCAGTTATTAGGAGCTGCAGCTGAGGTAAACTCGTCTCACTCCACAAGTAACTTTAAACTATGGAGCATCATGGCTCCGTGGAGCCCGATGTCAGGCAGTTGAGTCCAGGTCCTCCTAAAACCAAGGCATTTAATCTGTTGTTGAATATTATCCTGCATTACAAAGAGTATTGTGTGCCTGATGTGCGTTCTTGTTTGCTAACGTTGTAGGTAGCAAAACTGTTAGCATACAAAGTTGTTTTTAACCAAAGCTTTGCCTTAACCCTGAGTTTCACCGAAAGAAAATGTAACCCCCAATCTCAAGCCCCTTTTGCACTACCAGTTCAAGCCAGCAATGAAGGTAATCACAGTCGTTACAGAGGTGAAACAATGTCGGTGTTAATGGCATGTGTGTATGTGAAGCTTGTGCTTTTTGCTAACATGGCACGCGCCTTTTGCCTCTGAAAGTCACACTGGCAGCATTGCAATAGAGCTATGTTACAGCGCTGTGGTGAAACCGCAATGTAAAAATGGCTATTGAATTCCGACGATAAACTTGACCGTTACTCTGCGCTCAAAATGGCTAGCTTTCTTTTGGCTGTACTGCAGTTGCCTGTACAGGACACACCTTGCATGCAGTATGCATACAATTGGGACATACTACTTCATCAGAGCAGTTTGTAGTTTAAAGCACAAAATTTAAAATGATTTAAAAAAAAAAAAAGGTTGCTTTTGAGATACAGTACACAATTAGCCAAGCTCCCTACTAATGCTAAGGCAGGTCAGGCAATAGCTGTGTCCCAATTCAGGGGCTGCATCCTTCGAAGACTGTCCCATTTGAAGGCTCCTTGAGATGCGCCAGAAAAATGCATCCTCCTATTCCCGGACCATGAAGGATCCATCGGGTGCATCCTTCGTGGCCCAACATATGCCGAGATTCATGACAAACTCTTAAACAGCTGAGGAATACACTTTTATATGTAATGAATAGCTAACGTTACACATGTTTAAAAATAACGAAAGGAGCCTGGAAACAAATTATCTTTAAAATAATAGGTTAAGTTACGTAGGTAGTTAGCCCGCTAGCTACCTGTTGCTAGGATACAGGAGCTGTGTTTGGTGATGCAAGGGTAAGATCGGGAACAGCTGGTGATGCAAACAAGAGATCCTCTGTAGACCAGACTGTTTCATTTCAGTTCGGCCTTAGCATCACAGACTACGAATGACTTATCCTCCATAGACCGTGTCCTTCAAAGGATGCAGCCCCCGAATTGAGACACAGCTAATGTGTTGCATCTTCTGCTATGCAGGAAATTATGGGATAATGCCGACTCCCAAACTGCAAAATGCAAATGGATGTAGGTGACGCTCTTGTATGTTTGCATACTGCATGAAACATGCATATAGACAAAACAATCTTGATCTGGCGTACAAAAGCATTTGCAACATAAAGAGGGCATATTGACTAACATCCTTGGTCAAGGCAAATTTTATACAAATATTTCACCTAAAATTCTAAACTATCAACACCTGCACCCAGGAGTAAATAACTAGCAAAGATGAGTTGGTACCATAATGTACTGTTTGTAAAAGAGCCATTTATTGTAATGTTGTTTGCCATTCATCAAGAAAGGGAGCATGTTCATAATGATAGCTGCAACAAAGCTCACTTAGCTGTCAAAATATGCCAACTCTGTAGGAGTATTATCTAAATTTTTAATGCGTATAAAACTCTCTCCTTATTTGATATGCTACACCAGTGTTCATGAAGTGCACAGAGCCCAGCAGGTAGTGCATGAGGTCTGTGTGATTAAAGCAATCACAACATAAGCAGAAGTCGACGAGCTCTGCCTGCTAAGAAACTCTCAGCAGTCATTGAGTAAACAGAGGATTGAGCATGGATCTATGTTCAGCAACATTATATTATTACTGGTTGAGACTTTAGATAGCAGCAGTAATCATTTTTTGTGGGCAGCTTAAATAACCGGCCGCCCACACACTGTTTAAAAATGTAGAGTTTGAGCGTGTCTCTAATGAAGCTTTCACTTTGATTACTTTTTAGTGTAATCTTATTTACCACACATAAATGCTGCAAACATGTGGGGTGCTTTCACATCCAAAGACATCATCTATTAGTCGGTGATATGAAGCCTTGAACTGAAGCCACTTTTATCTTCCTTTATCCAGTTTAACATTTTGGCACATTTTTCTCTAAAATTTGTTCCACGGCCTTGACAGGATACTAAATGTAAAAGCTTCCACAGGTGCAGCTGGCCTGAACAAAGACTAAAAAATGCTTTCAGTGTTCAACTCTAAATTCCACAATCAACCAAGGCGGGTTAATGTGTTTGCACTACTGTATGAAGGCTTTACATTACAGACTTTTGAGATGATAGAAGTCATGTTCTGTAGAAGCTCTGCACACATTAATGGCTTTTTGTGTAGCATATTTCATAGACCACTAGTGCCCTCTGCCAGCCTCAACCAGGATATAACACATCTATTTTTCCCTGTTGATTGATTTGGCTTTGTTTGGATATATATCCAATAAATATAAACAAAGCCAAATCAATCAATATGAATATTCATATGGAAAATATTTGAGGAGAATTAGCCGTTGTAGATTTGCAGATATGAGGATGTGACAAGTTACCGCAGAGCATGCAGCAACAACACCTGTGGGTGTACAAGCAATGGGCAGACGTTGAGGTGAAAGGGTCCTGATGCAGCAAGACAATTGGTGTGTTCATGTGTGTGAAACTGAAAACTGATTGTGTGAAAGCAACCAAGCACCCTGCTTCTCGCCTCGTGATATTTTTATCTATTACGGACAAGCCTAGACACTCTCTCTGTAATCTTGTTTTTTTATCTAACAGAAAAAAATGAGGCATGAACTTAGAGAGCTCTGAGTACAAGCAAACATTACTCGCTAACACGCCCTCATTTTACACCAGGGCATGTTCAAATTACAAGTACAATTGTCACCATAGATCTGTAGCTATTGAAGTACAAAGAGCTAACTACACTTATCAAAGTGACTATAACAAGATATGCGTCCTGTCCTTGAGTTGTTGTATTTTTTTCATTAAAATAAAGTCAAATGATGTCTCTGGTCTGAATAAATAGTCTTTTCTATCAAAGTGGAGTAAATCACTTGACATAAGTTAATCAAAAGTGAATTCATGCTAAGTTTAATACGGCAAAAAAATGGGAAGAGCTCGTAGCCCACATGGACAATGCTGGTGAATCATTTGACCTTTGACCCTAATCCGACCAACTTGGGTACAGACCCAAGCGGTATTTTGGTAATTCTTCTAATAGGTGCTGTGTTGTACCATCCCATTTTGATTGACGACTTAAAAAGTGAAGCAGATATCGAAGAAGGAGATTTTCATCCCATCAGTTTGTTCCAAATTACTGTACCAAGTTTCTTCTGTTTCATTATCAATTAATGCTTTTAATAAATGCCACCGACCAGAAGCAAATAATTTAATTGTAATTGATTTTTTTTTAGGGAACTACTGTATTTATTGGCTTTATGTGTTCTATGTATCTAAGTATCACACACTATCGGAGGAGTAGTGGCAGTCTGTCGATCATTTTAAAAGAGGCAGCAGCATGCAGCAGACACAGGCTCTGTATCAATAAGGGGGCTGCATCCTTCTAAGAACGCAGAGGATGAGTCATTCGTAGCCTGTGTAGACACTAAGGCCAAACTGAAATAAGATGGTCTTGGTCTACGGAGGATTTCCTCTTGACATCACCAGCTGTTCCCACCCGTACCCTTGCGTCACAAAGCACCGGTGCTGTTGCCTCGCAACAGGTAGCTAGCTGGCTAGCTAGCTAACATAACTCACGTCATGTAGTCGTGTTACTTAACCTATTAGTTTAAAGATAATTTGTAGTTTCAAGGCTCCTTTAATTTTTTTTGTAACATTTGTATCGCTAGCTATTCACTTGGGTTGAAACCAAAAACGTTTACATTTAAAAAAGTGCATTCCTCTGCTGCATATCCGGGAATCTACACATACACACGTATTTGAAGTGTATTTTTCACGCGTGTGTGCCGGGACAGAACCGCTCCAGTGTTATTCAATGCTGCAATCTCCACCAGATGCGTATGCTGCACGGGAGGCGGGCGTAATTTCTGCTGCTCTGTTTGTTTTACGCGTCAAATCTATTTTTCCCCGCTGCTGTGCGTGAGTGAAATGTAGAAAGCCATTGACTGCTATGTAAATACATGCCCATATTGGCTGAGAGGAATAAGTTAACATTTTGCTTTGATAGTTGTTTCTTACTGTAGTTTAGGGTTAGCAGTCAGTAGTCTTTACATGTTAAATATGTTCGTAGGACAAGTGAAAATATGTAACTTCCCTCTGTGAAGGTTTAATGTTTTGATTTTTTACTGTTTTGCAATAAACCTTTTAACTAATAACACGTGTACTGGCTTCATTTCAAGGAGCTATTCCAGTGCCAGGGCTCTAATATTGTGCATTCTGACTTACTGGTAGGCTTACACTCACACATGGAATGGAGCCATCACCGAAGTTGTAAGCTCCACCTGTGCTTTTGTGCATTCCACTTTTCTTACATACTCAGGAGACCCTTTAATGGGATTTTAGGGCGAAGGCTGTTTCTGCTTGATCACACTGAGGGACTGTGTGGATTAGTTCTGTCACTTGTGAAAGTCATCCAATTCCTTTTCCTGGAACCAAACGAGACGCATCATCTCTGGCTTCGACTTTTCAGAGAAATGCAACATGCTGAAAACTATGAGAGCTCTGGCAACGCGTATACATGAAGGTAATTTAAGAATTAAGAGGAAAAGTGGAGATCATTTTTAGCACTTGATTAGTCTTAGCTTGAAAACAAGCTACATCTGAAGTGTTTCGAGTGTTTAAGAGTATCACCATTTCTGCAAGAGTGACACACTGTCTTTTATTTGGAGGAAGTTTTCCTTCACTCTGCCAGATGGCAAAAACTGTCAGTGTCAGTATCTCTACTCAGAGGAATATCATTCCTTATAATGTGCGCTTTCTGTAGTTTTGTCACCCTGTGTAGTAATTGCAGTCCACTTTGTCCTCACTACTTCCTTAGAGTTTTGAAATGTCGGTCAGCGCTCAGACACCAGGGGGAACCATTCAGCCACTTAATGACAACTAATAATGCATTTCAGCTGAGGTCACACGGAGGAGACCGAAAATAAATGTCTCATATGAAAACATCGTCGTCGTGTAAAGGCCTTGTTGCAATCAAGCAGACTATCCACAACCACCATAGGGGACTGGAGACTCCATCATAAAATCCTGCACTGTGAAGTAGATGTCATACAATGAGGGTTTTTTTTTTTGATGGCATTAAAGTCTAAATTCTGTTTGACTTACAAAATAAAAATGCTTTAACAATGGTCCAGTGGTGTTCTTCCTTTTCACCACAGGAGGGAGCTGCAGTCAAGGAGCGGTGATGTGCAATGTTGGAGCAGTGCAGCACTACATTACAGCTCACAGGAGAGGGAAACTAAACAAGAAAACAGCAGTGATGGAAACAAGAATGAGTGAAATCTAAATGTTCAGGTGAATAAAAAACCTGTAAAACTGAAACTGAACGCTGACTGAATTATTAGTCTCCCCTCTCTTGACCTCTGTACTCATCTGTTAACAAATACTGCCTCTTCTGCTTATGAAACTACACTTACTATGCTTTTTCTAAGATTAGTTCTGCTATAGATAGATACCGCCTCTACAGCTACTTATATTACTGCTAATATGACAACTATTTTTACAAAAGTACTTAAAATACATTTCCACTACTTCAGATGTGTACCTTTACCAGAAACATACAGGCTCTGCTAGTGTAGTCGGGATGGCTTTGACCGTTGTATCTGCTGTCAATTTGGTTAATTAGCTATACCCAAATCCTTACAGAATGATTATGTATGTGCCAATAAACTCTATAGAAAGTTATTTTACTTATACAGAGTAAGGATATTGACCCTTGCAGCTGAATTTCAGACAAAGATTGAACGTTTTTTGGAGTATTATTAAATGAATGAAGTGTTAGAGTTGGTGATGAACAGAAGGATGAAGGATAACATACTTTTACATTTGATTGACTATAAAAAAGGTTCTATCTTTATCTTGACAAATTAAAATGGTTTAATCTTATATTAGCCACAAGCCACCCACAAGATTGCTCGTTTCCTTAATGTAGCTAAAAAAACAGTATAAGAGGAACCTTAAAGACTTTTTTGTTGTCAATTTATTGTGGGGAGATTAAACTATTTATATGAATGATAGAGCCTTATTCTTATATTTATGATTAGGTTTTTCCTGGTTGCTGATTTTGCAAGAAGGTTTTTGTAAGTCTTCATGTACATAGAAATTATAGACACACTGCCCTGGTGCATGCAGCTCACATTGAGATGCATTTGAATCCTTTAATTTGCTTTGATGACATGACGCTTTTGTCCTTTTGGCTTTGTCCTTTATAAACAACAGAGATGTATGACCCTCGCAGTGAAGCATTCATGAAACATGCCGCAAAAAAACGACATGTTTTTTATTTTTCATACAGTTTGCTCGCTTATCTTGTGAAACTACAGTGAGTGGTGTTCAAAAAGGAAACACTGCGTAGCTTGATCTTGGTGATGTTAAGAAGTTGTTCCTCTTATTTGGCTTCTTTTGGAGAAGAAGAAGAGATTAGTTTTATGCCCGCTCTTTTCTTACTTTTTAAATGCAGCATCCAGGCATTATCTAATCCTCTCATCCTGTTAAGGGTCGAGGGATCCCTGCTGTCATTGGCCGATTGGACGGACGGCCAGTCAATCACAGGGCGGACACAGAGACAGACAACCTTTCATGCTTACATTCACACCTATGGGCAATTTTACATGGGGAGAACCTGCACACAGAAAGGCCCCCTTCGTCCGAAACAGAAACCTCTTAGCTATGAGGTGACAGCGTTAAACAACAACACCACCACCACCGTGCAGTCCCTTAAATGCAGCGTTGCCTCTCAGCAAAGACCTCTTTAAATGTATATTGTTATTATTACTGTATATTTGATAGCTACACTAATTTTCAGATGATTATTTTACCAGGTCAAAAGGTAAAAGTATCCAATATTTTACATGACAACATGAATAAACACAATTAGTATTCCATTAATCACCTCAGACCCTATAGGCTGAACCACAGGGTGAAATAACCCAACTGTAGTAATAGAAAACTCGCTCCTCTACAAGCTGTAACAACAGTAAAATACTCACTGATGCATTAATGCAGTAAAGAATCTCTTTTGTAAGGAATTAAATATACTGTATATTTATTACAAGGGCCAAAGAACTATGACTTGTAGTGTAATTTAATGTAGTGGTATTGCAGACAGGTGAAGGATCACAGAAAATAACCCTAGTCTTCTCTGCTTCTGACCTATAAAATGAAACAATGTGTTTTTTCTGAGAACACACTTTTCTAAACCTATCCAGAAAAATAACCATCAAACTACAAATAGGCCATATAAATAGGCCGTGCAGAGATAAAGAGTTCCTTCGCTGATATGCATCTGACCAGGCTGATTCAGATCTCGAGTGCTTGTTTCCAGACATTAATCTCATAGTGAAAACAGAGCTCGTCAGACAGTCTGGCTTGATGATGCTACAACTTCTCAGAGAAGAAAAAACGATGTATCTTTTAAAACCAACTGAAAAGATTATATGTTTTACCTTACAGTACAAATCACTTACTTGGAGTGCTGGTCAACAGGCCCCAATACATAAAGAAATACAAATTAAAAGCTGTTCAACCTAAAATACAATAGATTTGTATATGTCTGATATCTAACAACGGTTAATGTTATTTTCTGTACTCTTTCATCTTCATCAGTATGAAGGCTCAGTCTCAGTGTTAAAAGAAGTGTCACTATACCTCTACACCTCTCACCATATTGGGTTTAAATAAGGTCAACAGAAATGCCACTAAAAAAAGTAAGGGGAAAACACTGACGGTGTTTTGCATTTACATTTGTTACTTTCATGCAGCGGTGTGACACTTAATGAGGAAATAAAGTCAACATCAACAAAACACCAAAGGCAATGAACACAGTTCAGTTACAGACTATACTACTGTTTAAAGTGTCTCAGATCTGCTGGACATGCCATTATCAATAACAAAACTAAACCCTGTTATTGTTTCTTCAAGATATAAAATTATTAGATTGTTTTTATTAAATATAATTGGAATAAATGCAAGAAGGAGAACGATGCAGACGCGGCGCAAGGGACTTGTGATTGGGGGAGCTGAGGGGGGCTGAATAATGAAAGATTGATAATATTATTACACTAATATGAGATTCATTTTTGCCAGATATACAACTGAAATGCTTGTTCACAAACATACTTTGGCAAGCGCAATTAATGCCTAATGATATTAATATTGAATAAAACAAATGCATACAAAAAGTATCAAACCACAACCCAAAACAATCACCATTCAAAGCAAAAGCATCTGTGGATTTACAAAATACTAAAGCTGTGAGGAAAAAACAGTATGTGGCCCTGCTTGAGTAAAATATGGTAAAGCAAATTCATCGGTGCTACTATAGAAACAGCAATAAACAACTCCAGCTAGCTAGCAGCAGCCTGCTAGCTGTAGCTAATGTTAGCAAAAGGCGCACAACACATGGCAGAAATGGTTTACTTTCAGCTCACGGTGCACCGTGTATCTTCATGCAGTCCCACACGTTCACTCACACTTTCAAACGATATGAACTCACCAATCAACAAGAAACAAGCAGCAAAGCTCATTGTTGGAATCATTCATGTCGGCCATGATCCCTCTGAGCTCTGGGAGGAGTAACAGGCACACCTGTGCCGGCTGGAGTAAATGAGACACAGGTGTGCTCAATCTCCCCAATCAAGACTCAGAGCTCAGCATGCTCGGCCACCAACCAGTCCTGTGTCCTCCTTTGCCTGTTGAGTGAGTCTAATGTGAGTTTAAGTTAAGGTTTATTAGTTTGATGATGCCCTTTATTTTATAAGGTCAATTTGATTTAATTGATGTTTTTCCTGTGTTGAAGATTAATCTGAATTTGTTGAGCTAATAATTTTACATGTTAATTGAGAACAATCTTTATATAGGCATGAAACTGACCCATTATATTGTATGCTTTTTCTCTATGTGTAAAGACAGACCCACCACTTGGCAAGTAAAAGGTGCAGCTGTTTGACTAAATAAAGTCCTTTCTGTGAAATCTGCTGTCTCCCTGCCTTTAATTTGGATACCTCATGTCCATTATTTGATGTCCCTGAGCTCCAGCCCTCCTCAGTCAGGTTACACCTAAAAGTCATGATCATCAATCGCTTAACCGTAATGTCAGAATGTAAATTGGAAATATGATTTATTTTGCTTTGCATGTATTGCATAAGTTTACGCCAGATCGGTGTCTTTATATATTACTTTTTAATCCATAAATAATTCATGAAATTGGCGAATGAAATGTGTCTAGTGTGTACTGTTATTTCACATGTTATGCCATATAGTTGAATTATATTGGAGCCAACTGGTAAGCAACTGTGGCTCCAGCTTGTAGTACTTTCCTCTGATTGAACTGATCAAAATGGGGTTTATTTACTTGTTTCCTGTTGCAAATGCATCTCATTTTGTTTATTTTTCAAAGAGAGTCTTCTCTCTGCCCCAACTCCCAGCTGAAGTCTGGCTGTATTTAGCACCTGGCTTCCATAGGCCGTACATTATAAGCACCAGTGGTCTGCATGAACCCCTCTCCCTCGCCTGGGCCTGCACCCCACTTACGGTTTGCTTCGGCTTTTGTTTCAAAATCATTCACAGCTTCATCTTCATATTATTGACTCCCATAACTCACAACTTAATTGCCTTCTTAGATTACAACACATTATTCATATTTACCTTCCCCATGCTCATTGGCAAGGTTTCGACATAAGCTGCTATTTGTTTTTTTTGCCTGAAAACACTTTTATAGTTACTGCTACCAGCCTTCTATTTCACTTTGTCCTATCAGCAGCCTTTTATGTCTTTCTACTGTATTTGTACAAACTATGATGAGCATCATCCTAATGATTGTCTTCAACCACACAGTTATAAACTCGGAGTCCAACCCATTCATGCACAGGAACAACAGAGGTTCTAAAACAGTGCTGCTCTCACATAGATTATCCACTAGAGATTAAAAAAAAAAAGTATTTTGGTACTGTGCTGCTCATTTCAAGTCTCTTGGTTATCATTTTTCAGAAAAAAATAAATATTAAACAAACTTTGTTATAAATGTTAGGGTATCAAATATGTAACTGGATGCTTAAAATTATTCTTAGAAACTAAGTATTAATCAGGCTCATTTTGCATTCTTGACAAGACTAGATTATAGCCTGTGCAATACAGAAAGTAATGTAAAAAAAAAAAAAAATCATGCAATTGTGTCTAATGTGTCTAATTACCGCATGATAACTCTAATAATCAATTTGTGCCTGCAGGATATGTAGAAAAAAAAAGGCATCGACATTTCGCTTGTCCTTGAGTAGCCTCTCCTGTAATCCCCATAGAGATACTTTATGACAGTCATGCTTCTGTCGCCACGGGGATTCAACCTGACTGCAGCCTCGGGAATAAGAGGCCCCTTGTAACCTAATCGATCGCCGAGCAGAGACGCAGACTGGGTCCACACTCTGGTCTGACACAGAGAAACCGATCACAACTTCCCAGAATAGCAACTCGGGCGGGTTGTCTGCTGCTCTGCTGTGTAGGATGGAGGAGGAAGTCAGCGGTGGATTAAACAACTGTTGCTTTTGCTGCTGCGGAACCAAACTAGCTTTCAGTCGGCGCTGCATGGCGCATGCCGGGCTAGAATGAAGTCTGTTCCAAGGCGAGACATTCAGTCTGGATCAGTGTGCAAGTTCATGGGATTACATAAACTCCTACGTGTTTAAGGTAATTAAAAAAAGAGAGCGAGAGAAACACACGTGCATGGATCGGTTTCCTGACTAAACTAACCATTTCGTCGCTGCTTTCCATTCAATATTATTCGACCTGAATTGAATGCAGACGCTTCAGAGCTACTGGAGGCGCATGTCTGCGGCAAAGGCAGACAAGGAGCGTCTGTCTGATGAATGGGAAGCCAGACGGGCTGTGCTGTAGACTGCGGTGATCGGATAACCTGTTGAATTGCGGCTGTCAGTCAGCTCATTACCAACACACAGCCAGAAAAAAAGCACTTAACACGAGAAACACAGCGCGTTGTTACAAATGCAACAATAGTTTCCCGGTTGATTGTTATTTCCAGATATGCACTGTTGTCTGGCAGGTAAATCCAACCTGTCTTCATTGCCATATCTGTCTGTACATCAGCTAAAAAAGAGTTCTACCACCTGGTTTGGTTCTGACATCATTTTTATTCGGCTACCTTAAGTCGTGTTGTAGACACACAAGGAAGTAAGTCAATTCAGGAAGGGGAAATCGTACTTTAATTCGGCATAATTAATTATTCTTGTCATATTGTCTTGCTGGTAATGTGGTCACATGCAGCAGTTTAACGGTACACTCCATTATTCCCATGTAGCAATTAAAACGCGCGAGACTCTGCCCATAAAACCTGGAGTCTCATCTCCACAGTAGCTTTTCAAAATTTCCTGCCCACGGATTTCCAGTCTCTGGTTGTTGAAAATAGCTTGGCTGCTCCCAGTCGCTATGGCTAATTCCTTAGGAACCGGTGGATCCAGTTTGATCCATCCCTCTCTCTTTCTTTCCATTACCAACTTGTTGAGTCTTACCCCCCTTCAGTGTTCCTACTGTAAAAGTGAGCCGTGTACGCCTCAGCTAATAGTTGTGTGACTTCTGAAGAAATGTCGCAAGTTTAATTCAAGTTGAGCTCGGGACGGTGGGACGGTGTCGGTGTTGCTTTGTGAGAGGGAAACTCGACGGGACGCGCGCAGAAGAGGCTTTGACGCAGCAGCAGTCACCTGTAGGACACTATAGATGCGCTCCTAGTAAACTTTTCTCTGCTTTTCTAAACTTGCTAAAATATATTTGAATGTTCCTTTCATTTGGGGCTTTTGTTGAACCATGCTGATCGGGAAAAGAAGTGTTTTTGTCTTTTATACACGTGTGAGAGATCATTGGACCAAATAGCCAAGGTAATTTTGACTTTTTGTTTCCTTAAAGGGAGGTGGAGACAACTTAGCACCCCCTCCGTCCTTGACTGAAATCAGCAACCTAATTTTGCACAGGGGGAGACGCTTGAAGGTAACTATACGAATCCACCATTTGTCTAGTTTTACTTTCTTGTTTTGACTTCAGGTTTCATTTTAAATTTGTAGGTGCTTAGACTTTTATCATTGAAGACATGAGCAGAATGTAACAGAAATGGCATTCGAAAGATCTGTAAAGGAAACTTTCAATTTAAGAAGTTACCATCATCTTACACAGCATGCTGCTGTTAGAGAAGAGTTAAATTAAAAGTAATCATGATGTGGGGCTTTCTGCACTGTAGACGTTGCACAATTAAGAGAAAAGTTTCTGCAGTGACACTTTTGAGTTGTGGAAGTCAGCAGTTGTACTGTTGCATACTACATATTTTTTGTGTGATCTTAAACAGTATTTAAAACATCTATGTGAGCAAAATACTCTTTAATGCAATGTTAAAAATGCAAATGTTAAGTTAAAATACTCATAAGACAATTTTACTCATGTGTTGCCCTGATGACAGCGATGGGTCGGGGGATAAAGATGGGTCCATCTTCGTCTTAAATTCCTAAATTTACAAATGACTAACCACTTCTTTACAACCTGCCTTTAAAAACGATTTCTTGTTAATAACACCTCAAATGTTAAGAAAACGCAATGTTCTGAAAATGAGGCATGTGTTTAAAGTTATATTAGTAATAAATGTATGCTTCCTGTTTCATCTTGAGTTAACAAAAAAGGTTGTGTAGCTTATTTTGTCCGTCTACCAGTTTTGCACACAAATAAGTTTCGATTCAACCTTAATTAAGTGATTTTACCACCCACATTTTAAGCACTTATTTCCTTTTTTAAAATAGTATATGGCTTAAATAATGAATTGCACAATTTCTGAAACAATAAAGGTCTCATATTAGATATAATAAAGACATTTGAGGTAAAATTTGCTGTAATTTAACTTCTATTTAGACAAATGCTTTCTGTAGATAATATGAAACAAAAACATGGCTGGTTACACGTTTAAAATAGTTCACAGAGTAGCTTTCTAAATATACGTGACTACTTCTCTAATAAGAAAACTGCATACACCAGCGTCTGTAGTGTAATGCACCTCTGCACACTGAAATCAAAGCACCTAAAGCATCCTAAAGGCCGTTAATTTAGGTGTTAATACCATTTTATTCTATTTTAATTTTTACACAGAGCTTCAGATGCACTGATTCTGAAATACACAAAAGGCAGAATGTATAAGATTACTGTGTGTTACTGTGTTACAATGATGTAAAAGTCACTGAAATATCTTTGCCCCTGCAGCACTCCCAAAGCACTTGAAATGGAGGCGCCTGATGGCCACTGTGCTAGTAAGTAACTTACACACTCCATTCAGTGCACACTGACTCACACTGACCTGTACTTTGCATCTTAGGACAGAGTTTAATGCAGTGTATGGGATTGCTGTCTGTGTTTGGTTGTGACGATGATGGTGATATTGATGATGACGATTGCGGCTATGTGGTATTAAGTGACTTTGACGTCTCTTCCAACATGATACAATGCTGTAAAAACATTTTTGCAATCACAACACAATAAACATTTGAAGGGATTTTCCCCCAGCGCAGTTTTTTTCTGTCCACCGCTATAAGTAGAAAAAAATGTTGCATTAGCGACATCCTGTTGAACGCAGCAGATACTGGATATGCTTTTTGTGGTCCTCAATTGCCCTTTGCTGGTTTCCTCTGGGCAAGTCTCTTGAACAATCTTCCCTGCCCCCCTCTTTTGTATGTCGCTTTGAAAACAGGTAGCATGATGTTCATGACATCAGTGGGGATTTTAGGTCTCCATTGGGGGTTCATGCTTATAGGAACACTTGGCAGGTGGGGTAGGGGCGGGAGTGGAAGAAGAAATGGAGGCTCTTCCTGTTTCTGTCCATCCGTGGGTCGCCTCTGAAATGATTCCGTCTGTTCCGATAGCATGAAACACCCGAAAATGAGTGCGGAAACATTTTTTTCTCCGGAATACAACAGTTTGAATCCTCATTGCTCGGATGTATTGTACTAAAAGCTTCGACAAGGCACTTCTGACTATGAGAGAAAATTAAGGTCCAGCATAGTACCAGTTGTGATACACATCATAGTGTTGCACTTACATCATTCTACTCTCCCACACACACTACTTATCCCCTCTTACTTGCCAAAAACAGCCTTATACTTTCTTATACGCACTTTCCTAGTTTCCTACAGTAGAAAGAGGCTTCTAATGAGATTGAGTGAAAATTCTTATTGAATGAAAGTGTGTCATATTGGGTGGTTTTCTATTCAGATATACTACTTTTTATGTGACTGGGTAAAATTTGTAATAGGTGGCTTGTGATCATTTTGGTGAAGGCAAGTTGTCAAAACTGACAATGAGTTATTTGGGCGCGATATGCAGTAAGGGAAAACTGATGACCTACCAAACCAAATGTCATTTCCTTTCATTACAACAAGGTTGAAACTTCTTCCCTATGATATTATCTTTTGGTTACAAATTTCTAGCTTTGTGATAAAAACTTTGAAAAGATTACATCTGTTCACATATACGTGGGGACTTTTTTTTATTAAACATAACTGATATCCTTTAGACTTACATATAAAACATATAAGGCACATATCTGAGGGGCAAAAGTTCCTTAACAGCACCGCAGGGCAAACCCATCACATCTATCTTGTATGTTTCCAGTATGTTTTTAAGGTTGTCTTGCTAGAGGGAGCCAATATTTGCAACTTAGTTTGCGTGTGTTATTATGTTAATGTCTGTGTACGTGTTGGGTTCAGTCGGTTCCATGTTCTGACTTGACTACTTGGTTCATGTCAAATCTCGTAACACTGTTTGTGAGTCCAATTCAGGAACAAATAGGGACATCAACAGAGTGAAATGAACTAAAGTTGAAGACAAAGCACACACACACATTCTTTCTTATATTACAAACAGGCTACAATGACCTATGTGGACTGTAGTTTCTGGTTCCTTTAAAAAACAAAAATAGAATAGAAAATTATTTTCATGGTCTTTTCATATGACTTCAAGTGTAGTCATTCATTTCACTTTGAAAGAAGTTGCTCACACGCATGCACACACACATTTGGCACGTTGCTAGCTAGCTGTAAGCTAGCTATGTCTCGTTCTGTCTGTTCAGTTGTTACACTGGCTGCTTGGGACTGATAAACATACAGTTTGGCAACAATCAAAGTTGTGCAACTAAAGCAGGTTAAAAATTCATGCATGTGTGTGCATGTTCCACACGCGTAGCGGAAAATACATGAATTAGTACAGTTGTGTGGGAGAAGTACAGATATTGTTATTGTCTTTATGTAAAAAAAGACTTGTGTCTGTCAGAGTAGTGGTATGAGACAGGCAGTCTGACAGTGGATATAATTATACTTGATTGAAAATATTTGTGGTTTCAATTCCTGATTTACTTCGCTTTGTATAGAACTTACAAATGAAGAAAAGGGAAGGTAACATTTATGCCAAACTGGAGAAACCTTGTTCTTATACTGACTAAATACTGTGTGCATTAAAACTTGTTGACTTTTGAATGCTTAGCCACCTAAAAATTGATAACAGGCACAAGCTCTGTTTTCAAGACTATTTAATAAGAAGGAATTAAGATAATCAAGCATCCTTCCTAGTCTTATCTATAGTTTTTAACCACACTTTCACATGAAACACATTACCTTTCTTAATCTCAAACACATTTGAACGTGTGATCGTGTATCGAACATTCGATCATTCTCTCACATACACTTTATTCTCTTTTGCATACAGTCTTTGTCACACATGCTTATCGACTCAGACGTCATGATTGCAATTCACACGCACTTTGACTGGTCTTCTTCGTGATGTTTCTCATGTTGAGACTTAAAAAATGATCTAAGGTTTAAACACTTTGTTAGATCTCCAATAGAAATTCATTATGTTCTCCATGACAAGTATTAGAAGAAGTCATGTAGTTTTTTGCTTAGGAAATACTTTAATGTGGCTGTTGAAGTTCCAGTTATAATTAGCACTGGTTTAACCACTGTACTGTCGTGTAGCACCGTGAGTTTGGTCGTCCCAGGCTTCTCAAATTTCAAATTTCCCTTCTTGGTTTGGCCGTTACTAAAAACAGTTTTGCCAAAGCAGGTTCACAAAGTTAACAATGTGAGAATAATGATTCAGCATGTTAAAAAGACATATATCACACATACACAATTCTACACTTACCTGCCACTGTACTACAAAGTTCCCAACAGGGTTTTCTGAACATATAGAGCAGGTGTACATATCCAACATTCATCTATGAATGAGCGAGCGGTTGGCAACAATGGCGAGGAAATACTTCATTTTACCAAGCAGAAAGCTCGAGCAGAACCAGGCTTAGTGGCCATCTGCAGCGAGTGGCCTGGCAAAGAAAGTGTGATAAAGGGAGAGAATGAAAGAGTGAGATGTACAGGTATAGACATTAACAAAAATTACAACAGATAATAAAATCTTATAGTAGTAGCAATGGCAATAATAATAGTGAACTATAATGCTTATACTGTTAGCATGACTAATGATGCTGACAGTCGTGTAAGACTGCTAGCTTTAAATCTGAATAATCCTTAATATTAATATGGACGGCTTCACATTTGAGTTATTTTAGATGATGCTAGTTTGCATAACTGCATATAAGCATAAGTATAAGCCTGCCCTTGAATCTTGCCGGCCCCTACTAGGATCTTTAAGTTGACAACCTACAACATTATTTGATATTCTTAAAGGGTCAAGTGAATTTCTTCATCATCTTCCAGTTGTTGGTCTTTAACGCTCAACTACGACCACGCTCGGAGCTGATTTTGCGCCTGACAGTTGCCTGACGCGGTCAGAAATGCTCTGAGCAAGACCACTGGAGTTTCATGTCTAGTTTCTTGTGCTAGTTTAGTAGAATGAAACTGCAAAGCCAGTGGTAACGGACAGAGAAGTTGAGGCAAATTAAAAATAATCTGTATGAGTATGTCCTTAAACTGGACAGACAGACATTTTTGCATCCATATTATTAGCGTAGCTCCAGTCCAGTAACGTCTCACTGAGGGTTAGGGTTAGTACTCAATTAAACCGGCTCATTTGACCAATTCCTTTTCTCATATGGTAAGCGGTTAAAAGGGGGGTTTCTTTCAAAGCTGTCTGTGACCAAACATAACGCTTGCAGGGAGGAGCCAAGAGAATTCATAAAACAAACAGTGTCTTATGTACTTTCCATTGATCAGAGGCAGATGAGAAGAATTGCTGGGACAGTTGTTTTATCAGCTGGTGCAAACAAGTGTAAATTAGTGCTTCACGCTAATGTGGCTAAGGGAGCACAGTTGTGAAAAGAACAGGATGTAGTCGGTTAGTGTATATATGTGCAATCACATATTGTATTAGAATGTATCACTGTTATTACCCATACAATATCTTCTAGTTTCTGAATGTTTCAAATGAACGCTGTCATTTGTCAATCTGTGTAAGATTTGGTTTTCTTGGTCAGCGGTGTGTGTGTGTTTGCATGTGCGTGTCTGTGTGATACGAATCTGTCTCTTAAGGAAGGTTCAGGGTTTGACAGGAAAAACCAGCTCCCAAACAGTGTATCCATCAAGCCAGAGAGGAGGAGGGCCTCGTTACTCCGGAAAACAACTTAAAGGCGCTACTGAGACATTCTCTGCTTCTTACTAATTTCTTTCACCACAAGCAGGCAGGCGGAGCTTGACCCCTGGTTTAATTTACATTTGTTATCATTACATACTCTTCCTGAATCTAAATACCATTTATAATTGCTTGTGCGATCTTTTCTTTCAACTTGTAAGACGAGAAATTGTATTGACCCTTGTTAGATTCCTGAGAGTATGACTGTACTTTCAAAACTATGTGTTCATGTGGCGTCTCTGATGAAGTCAGCATTTATAACACCTTCAAGTTTCATGCTCACACATTTGTTCCTTTCCATTCGCTAGCAAATTGAATCAACCCAATTTGATGTATCAATCGAAATACCTTTCCTCTTGCGAGCCTCACTGTCCTGATCTTACTGTTCTACAAGATTGACTCAGCAAATGCGGGGCACCGACGCAAAACAGTCTGTGCAAGCTTGTGTGCGTGGTTTAGTACTTCTTTTTTTACTCTGTTCATTACATTCAGACATTTTTTCCAAACATTAAATGTCTGAGGTTCTCATTGTATTAGTTGTGGAAAGCCTCTCATTAGCTGTGCAGATGTGTTTGACTATCATCAGCAACAGACAGACAGAATATGAGCGGGACTGCTTCCTTCTATGGGCAGTAATTGTCTAATGACTGGAAACTTTTTTTATTTGATGCAGCTCTCTATATGTTCCGGTGCCGTATGGACAGCATGAATCAAAAATCTGCACACATTTGATAGATTTTGGAGAAATAGCTACTTAAGAAATGTTCTTGGCCCCTTTTATTACACCAACACTGTGTTCAAATCACTAATTCTTATTTTAGCATTCCATCCCAGACAGCCCCAAACTATCAATTTGTGCTTGAGACAACTTAGCCTTGGTGCTGCTAGGCAGCTGTCAGCGTCTGCTACAGTAATGGAAAATCCTTCATGACAAATCTGGGCCACTCCTGTCTCCAGGACAGCATTGCCAAGGGATAGCCAGCGTCGGTCACCTGAGATTTCCTCCAACCCCAGCCGGTGCAACCTGAGCCCAGGCCCAGGGATTGTATCATGGACAATGTCTCCCAGTATGCCCCACTCAGTGGGGCCGCCACTACAATTGAACAATAGCGCAGAAGAGGTTGTCAAACTAAGAGGAGCTGTCACAGCAAGAGGAGATCTGACACAGATTTCTTTTTCATGTATGAGGGATCATTGCAGACATATTCAGCAGCGACAAATTGTAACAAGGCCTTCCTTGTAACGGTTTCAGATGTAGCATGCTGTAGCATTCCTTTGATTTGTACTGAAATGTATTCAGCCACCACTATTGCTTCATCCATTTCAAAAGCATGAGGCTGTCTTATGACATTATGACTTATTCCTTTCAGTTTTTCACAGTTGTCATTAGCTTAAGGCTAACCTTTAATAGTGCCGCTACTGAACGATGGCTCCCTCTGGTTCCTGAGGGATCTGACACCTGGGTCAGCAGGGGTGTTTGCCTGTTGCCACTGTATTGTTCCAGTGACCCTGACAGGCCCGGGGTGTAAGAGGATAAGGGATTGGTTTGCTCTCCCTCTGAGTGGACACAGGGCTATCCATAGCCTGGGTTCTGTACAGAATGCTGAGAGGATGCAATCGGATCCACATCGGCTGGACATTAGGATCCCGTATAGGTGCATGAAGACTGTCCTTCTGCATTCTGTGCAATGCCCTGCATAGTGACCATTCAGGTTGGGCTTACAAGGAGATGAAATGAATCATTATTGATCTGAAAAGGTTAACATGTGATATGTTTGCAAATGTTATTTACCTGTATTTCTTTACACTACATAAATACATTAGTTTCTCATGGCAGGTAGGGAGTCTATCATCATGGTTTCATATTTGTTTCTGGCTTGTGTGTGCAGACTTTTTCCACATAACAGAATAGCATTGAATGTATTGTACAATCATAATATTGTACAGCACAATGAAGACTTCTCTGTTTCTGTTTGTCTCCCAGGTAACGGCCAATGCTCTCCTGGTAAGGAGAACTCGAGGATGTTGGCGGATATGTCTACATCTAATGGACAGACAGTTCCTCAGGGTCCTAATTCCCCAAGTGGTGAGTGCTCAATCAATAGATATACATATATGCAGACCATAACTATAGTATTCATACTCACAGTTCATCCTTTAAACAAATATACTGTTCTAACTCATTAAATCACTTGATCATTGTTTTCTGACAATGAAATATGACAAGAATATACCAGTGGATCATCTAAAAATCTTCATGTATGCAGTCTACATTTCAAACCTGATAGTTTTGAACGAGACATGACATCAGAGATGGGCGTCCGAGATTGAGGAAGTGTAGTTTAGTAAACCTCCGACAGACTACGTGAAACGCGTCATCTGGCGGATGTTTTCCAGGGCCCATTGGAGAAGCGGATAGCGTCCTCCAAAGGCACAGAGCCAAATTGCATTTGTTAGCGTTAGCTCCCCGTAATAGCATGATGGTACTGAGGTTGAATATCTGCGAACTGGCCCTTTAATGAAACTCAACACTTTCCCAATAAGAGCCTTCTGGGGAAAGAAGCATTGATGTATTTCCCCTGAACTGCTGGAAGGCTTTTATTGTGAAATAGATAGAGGATGTGTAAAGTTTGGTTGAGTTGCAAAAACAGCCTGCAGCTATCTATGTGTGTGAGAATGTATGTGTGAATGACGGGCTAACGGCTAAGCTCTTAACATAAAGACACATACAAAACGTATATAATAAGGTAACTGAGGGTTATTGCAGTAATTTCCACTGGACAAAAATGCTAATTAAATTGTTGCTTGGTTCCTTTCAGCCCGTTGACCTGATACCTCAGATTAGCTTGAGCAATGTCACCGTGAAGCAGCAAAGTACCAAAAAAGGGGAAACTAAGTAACAAGGGAGAAAAAGGGAAGCTTGTCTCCCACACGTGTAGAGATACAGGGAGGAAGGTAGGGTGATGGTTTCACAGGGAGATACTCTTCACCGAAAAGAGCTGTTGTCATCCTGGAAGTTGCCCAACATGATTTGCTATTTGAGGTTTTGTTACAAAAGAAGGGCTGCATCACATCATCTGCATGAGCTTAAACGCAAGATGTACCGCAGTTGTCTTGGTAATGTGTCGGGTAATCAAAGGAAGAAGAGTAGAATTACACCCTTTAAGCGTAACGTGACAGTCTGAGTGGTAAGAGTGACAGAATATTGTCTGCATGCTTTCAGTCAACATCTTGATCAATAGGATCGTACGCCCTGATGTCCTATTGATTATGGGTAACACAGATAGATTGCAGACTCTACTGATGTGTATCCAGAGGAGGGAAATAGAACCAAAACTGCATCTCGAGAGACAGATGTAAAGATGTAAAGAGCTGAATAGCAAGGACGTTCAGGTCTGCTCTGTGTTGCCAGGATACAGCTGACGAAGACAAGGCTCGATGGCATTGTGGGTATTGGGATAAGTGTTTCTTCTGTACAAACTGTGGCATTGGATATACAGGATCCGTTTAAAGAAAGGCTGTTGCTATATGGATCTTCTGAGAGAGGGAAATGTTTTTGCCTGAATTTTTACATTTCTTTTACCAGCCTCTGAGTGTTAAGTGCCTGCAGTGTGAAAGCCTGAGGGGACGGTTGACGGATGCACTGGATGGGAGGCTTTAGTAAAACAATCTCATGTGCTCACACTGTGATTATTACCGCAGTAATTCCCTAAACAGGACCATCAGGATCAGTAAGATTAGCTTGGAAAGACTTTTCCCCCACTTTGTCTAAAGCCCATTTTACATCCATTGTAACCTATTGATAAATCAAAGGTTTTAAGTGGGCGCAGGTCCATTTGTACGATCATTACCTGGTATAACTCTTTTAAAGTCACGTCTGCTGTAGAAGGAGAAGTTTTACAAGACGGACATGAATCACAAGTTTGTCTAAATTATGCTCCTCAGACACAACAAAAGTGGCGCTATCCCTTTAAGAAGTGTGCAAATGCCTTTTATATTGCTGCATATGATAGATGTACAAAGGCTTAACAAGCCAATACAAGTTACTGAAACGTGACTATATTCTGCTGTCACAGACAGACTTTTGTAAAATGGTGACTTTGGTACATACTTTTTTTTGTGTAAATGACTGAAAATTGTGTACATGCAAAGACAAGGAACTTAAATTAATCCTCTTATCCACCATCGTTAGCCTTCAAATGTTTACATCCAACTGATAACTGAGACACGAACGTAGTCAAATGAAACTAGTTGAAGCTGTGTCAGTCTCCTGCATGTTTATTGCTTTCCTCCGGATCATTATTTTGTGCGATAGTTGTGCTTTACTAGTATATAATTAGTGTTACTAATTGCTTCTGACTGTCAGCTTGAGACTTCAAGCGGTGAATAGTTTCCCGCCACTACCGCCCACACACCCACACACCCACACACCCACGCACACAAACCATTATACAATCTCTTAGCCTTGTCATCCAGTCAGTCTCCCGTTGCCTGTCAGGTGATCTAAGCTACAGAGCCTCTGACACTCCCTTTCTCCCCAGGGACAGCCAGGAACCAGACCAGCCTGTTTGTCTTTCTCTCCGTCTTTCGTCTCTGTGTGTCAGTCCATCCTAATGCTGTGCACAAGTTACTAGGAGTTACAAGGATGCCTGACCTAGGAGAGTTGTTCTAATACAGATACCATTATCATATAGCTCTGATTATGTTGTTATTGGCAAGTACGCCAATCTAAGCGCCCTTCAATACAATGTTTTAGCTTTGCAAAAAACAACTTGTTTCACCCGAAATCAACTAGTAGCCAACACAATAAGGTGCACTGTGCTGCCATCAAGGATGTATGGTGGTTGCCACTGGCAACTACTGTTTACGGGCCACAAAGAAGAACTGATTTCAGGTAATCTATCACCTGTAGCCAGCAATCAAATACAATGTGGTCGTAGTAGAGAACATAACCTCAGTTATAGTTACCATAATTTCTGCAATTTGATTGATTGGAAAATCCCATCAGTTAGAAAAGTATGTGTACTGTATTTAAGGCTTCAGTTTCGTGGGGGAAGCAAGGGTGTGGCTATGAGTTAGCATAATCGGCCTACAGCTGTTTAAGTGATCATATTGATTTTCATTTAAAAAAGTGTCTGTGGCGACTTTCGCAGAAAAAATCACCAGCAGCGCCCAGTTAGTGACATGTTTTCCATCACCAAGCAGTGGTTGGTCTGCCAGAGAGGGTAGGCGGAGCTAAGCGGCTGCTTTTCCTGTCTCTGCAAGTGTTGCGACTGAACAGTAATCTACTGTGGCTGAACAAACAAAGAAAAGAGCGATGACTACAGATACAACTTCAAAAATAAGTGAAAATCCAAAGAAAAAGAAACTAATTCGACGCTCAGATGAAGGCAAACAGTCTAAAAAGGAAAGCAACCGTCCGACCGTCAGCAAGGAAAATCAAGATTTACAACCGGAGCCAACCGTGGACGTCACACATACAACACTGTTTGGATATCTGGGCAGTGTGCTCCCGGCATTTACAGTTCATCACCATGCTGCCAAAGAGAACGAAACTGTATTTACTGCTTAGTTTAGGTATTGGAAAAAGAAAGGAAAATATGGTATCTGGACTTTTCTACTCGCCACATGCCCTCTTTTAATAATATATTATTTTTCAGCTACCCCTTTTAAGTTAACCTATGAGCATTGCAGATCCACCAATGAAGTACCTCCTAAGACCAGCAAAGCTTATCCCAGGCCTTTCCAGTTAGATACATTTCTACAGCCTCCAACCCTAACATCTGACCATAAATCCAAACCCAGTTCATTGCAAACCCCAGACTTTTTTATTGTAGTCGAGTAATGCACCATTGGGCTGACCTACTGTAGTCCTCACCATTAAGGCAAGGTTCGTTGCTGTAGCTGTGTTTCCGTGGTAGAAGTGTCCCTTAAAACCTGCATGATTGAATTGGACATAAGAAGCTGTGCATCTCAGGATCGCCATTGTTTGTGTTTTACAGAAGTGACAATTAAGCAAGAGGAAGACACGGTGGAGGAGGCGGACAACAGAAGCCCAGCACTTGAAGAAATAGGCCAAACAGGGGAGGAAGGAGATACATTGGAGGAATCCATGACTGACAGCCCAAACAATACACAGGACGGATTATCTGAGCCGAATGCGACTTCTGATTCAGGAAGTCGACCAAACGGTACTATATGTTCCAATCCTAATCTAGTACAACTACTTTCATGAACATGTTTGGGCCTTTGTAAGCCACACAGGATTTTTATTTGTCTTATGTTTTCAATCTTGGAGGTATGAATGTTTTCCCATCTGAAGAGTGACTCAGAAATCATTTGTTTTCCTCCTAAGTGGGTGTGGAGTCCTTTTGGTTTTCTTGTTGTGTTTCTTTTTTGTTCAAAGACAATAGCTTAGACTTGGAATTATTATCAGGGAAAAAAAATCCTTGGAATCCCCCGCAACCTGTTCCAACTGACGCCATGACTGCTCAGGTTGTCACCGCATTAGGATCATGTTTCTCTTTTCCAACTGGCTGAAGATGAAAAGATTTGATATTAGAACACAAGACAGTAGTTGTAAAACCCTTTAAAGTCAGTGGTGTGTTTTGAACTGCCTCATAAAATCCACCATTCAATCGGTGCAAGAAGATTGAAAGGCACAAGCAGCGAATTACTTTGGAAAATATACACTATCAAATGCAGTAAAGGTATGGACTCTAAGGTCCTTATGTCTTTAAATAGACACCCAGTCGTTCCCTGATGTGCATGGCTTTGGAATTAAGCTAACATTGGGAAAAGATGCTAGTTAAATTATATGATTCAATCATATTATATGAGTCAATTCAGTTAGTTGAAGCAATAAAAGATTGATGGAATTTTAAACAGTCTAACTGGAGGGAATTTACACTTTATTCCCCTTTAGTTTAATACAGGGAAGTTCACTTTGGTCTACTTTAGTTTATTTCATTTCTGACTGCTGGAATACACGACGACTATACCTGAGCTACACCAAAAATGGCCACACTGCTCTAGATAGATGAACAGTTATTTGTTTCTTAATAATCATTAATAATAACTTACCAGAAGTAGTTTAAGGAGTCATGTGAGGACTATTTAATAGATGTTATAATCCACTTCTAAACTACAGTACAAAGAAGCTATCTCTGCGTTGGTGGTTTGTGCACAAAGGGAGACAGACTGCTGTCAGTTACAGCAACATAAAAGGTAAATGAGTTCAGCTAGAGACACAAAAAAACTGTCGAGGGTTGTTGAAACTTTCTAAAAAAGGCTTCCACAGTGACTGTGGTATTGACTTCCTGTGCCTGCCTCTATCAGGTGACAGGCCGTTCCAGTGCAACCAGTGTGGCGTCTCGTTCACCCAGAAGGGAAACCTGCTGCGACATATCAAGCTCCACACGGGCGAAAAACCCTTCAAATGCCCCTTCTGCAGCTACGCTTGCCGGCGGCGCGATGCCCTCACCGGTCATTTGCGCACCCATGCTGGTAAGACTCCTCCTCAGCCTCCCATGTTCCCTTTTTTATTCATGCACTTCTGTTACCCAGAATACACTTTCACCAGAAGTGATTCAGAAATGTTAACAAAAAAGCAACCTAGCATGAAATTCTTGACCTCTGATTACATTTTTTTCCATTATTATGCCTTTGTTACATGTCCACAACCCTCTCACAGCTACTTGTCTGTACTCAATCATCCCTGTGTGCCACTGATATAATTAAGGAACCCTGAGAAATACTTTTTTCCTTGAAAATCAATGTAACCTTATGAAAGCCAAACCATGCTTGTATACACACACATCGGAAGAATGTAATAAGTGTTAAGGCTTTTTAAGTACTTCTAGGATGTTCTACTGTGAATTGTTTTGTCCCGCTCTAAATCTACGTGTGACAAAGTGTCTACTTTAAGAACTTGCCGAGCTATTATAGCCACAGTAGCCATACACGCTTCTCTCCAACTCTCTGGCTCCTATTGTTATGTAATAAAAGCAATGGTGTTTTTTTTAATTGCACGTATAGACAGGGCACTGTGAGTGCTCTGTGGTTAGGTACCAAGGACACGCTGTTCATTGGTTGCTCGAGTACTGGGGAGGAAACTATCTGTCTTGTGAAACACACGGGGAGTGCTGGCTGTCTCTCTCAACTGTAACCCACTTTCCTATCAGAGAGGATGTGCTCTCCCCTCTTGTGCGCCTTTGAAATCAAGGTCAGACAATACTGTCATTTCTGCCTGTGATGCCCCCACGAGGGTTACTCATACTCAGTTCTCTTTTTTAGACATAGTTAAAGTGTGTTTTGGGGCTTGTCTGTCTGTAATCTCGGTCTCACTTGTTGTTACTGAAGTGTATTATTATATACATCTATTTCTCCATGTTGTCATGACATTTTTTAGCGAGCAGAGACTCTGGGTTTCTGTGTGCTCCCAGCCTGGGAGTTCTAGTCTGGTGCTATGCTAGGAGGAACAGGTGTAACCATAAGAGACTTAAAGGGAGGCCTAGAGAGGAAAAATGTAACGGTGAGAATAACAAGCACTGGTGGAACTCAACAAAGTGTGTTCGAATCAGGCTGCTACCTCTAAGGGCAGGTTAAATATTGAAAGATCACATTATCCATCGATTAGGGGAAGGATAATACAGGAAAAGGCAACACTTGACATGCAAAGGATAAAGACAGAGGGTGTCCGTTTGAACAGGTTCCTGTTTATTAGCCAAATGCAATCAGTCAAGTGAGTCTTAGTGCACAGTGTGGATCATTTGCATGAGTAAGAATAGCATCTGAAAGGTGGATTCATCAGGTCCATCCAGCATCTGCACAAGGTCGTGTGTGGGTGGTTGTATAAATATGAAAAAGTAATGAAGTCTATGTTGAGAGTGCGTGGAAGAGAGTGTGTATATGCGAGCCATTAAGAACAAGAATAATTATTGATCGAATACTGCCTGCTGTAGCAGAGACGAAGATAGTTTCCATGATGACACGTCATCTAGAATTTACTTACTCGAATTATGTATTACTGCAATGACCCTGCAGACACACCCACACACCTTTAAACAATACTGAAACCTTTTGTCATTAGCCACCACTTTTTTGTGTCTGCTCATACTCAGAAATAAATGATAATGAAGCCTAGTTTCGAGTTCAGCCAATACAATGTCAGTCATAGACCACAGGAGTGATGAATGACATATATGCAGAAGAAAATATATCATGATTCACGGAAAAAAAGGTACATATGTTGCAAGATCGGACATGATTGGTGAAGTCTTCCTGTCACAATGTGGTTTAGTTTGACAAATCATCAAGGGAGAAAGTGTTACATTCATGGCTAAAGGAACATTTACTTCTGTCAGCGGTTTTAAAAAAAAAAGAAGAAACCCAACATCCTTTTCTGTGGAAGAAAAAGTGCATATGTTCACGTGTGAACTGTAACCTTCCTCTTAATGTGTGTGTGTATGTGTGTCACAGCGTCTATGCATCAAACTGAAACGTGTTCGGTTTCTCTGTTCTCACAGTGACGAGAGCACAGGATCGTCTGCACACATCTTCTAGTAATAGCTGTCACCGTTACAGCCATTAATGTCTTACTACGTCGCTTTGCTAATGCTGCTGTCTGGGTCACAATGGTGGGCTTATGTGGCCTCCAGTTTACTCACTGGCTCCCTTTATGAGTCATTACATTAGTTTTCAGAGTACTCTTTCACAGGCTTATTTATTCCCAGTAGTACCGGCCTGCGTAGGATTTTCATTTGAATGCAGTACGTTGTAATGAAATTTGAACACATCAGTATGCAGACAGCTTATTTCACTCTGTTGTACAAAACCAACCATATCATCACACTTAATTGACATTTATTCAAAGTGTAATACAATATTACAAACATTATTTATCAATATATTCATAATTGAATGCATTCCCTGTTTCCCTCATCCATTGATCTGTTGGTTGATGGATAGAAAAGCTGTATGGATGTGCTGATGGCTTGGCCCACATGAATGTAAAGGATATGTCTTCATTTTTCCACTTGTTGCAGTAGGGAGGAATTTAATAACACAGAAATGGCACAATGAATCACACTCCTCCATAACAGTTTAACATTGGAGTGAGTTTCCTACCGCCACCATGGGATGCATGATAAACTCCACTATTTACTCATGCTGTGGGAGTGTGCTGTATGTTTCAGACACCAAAGTGTTTTGAAATGCAAACTTGGTGCAACTCTCTCGCCCACTAACCTTTCTGTCTGTGTGGAATCCTCACACTAGTAGTGGAAAGCCATGATCTCAGACAGGCTGGTTGGTTTCTACTACTGACTGTTCACAGTTTTTACTACTACGCACTGCGGCAGGTCGCATTATCTCATCAGACGCTACCCACAGTGAATGAAATTAATATGCTTTCCCTTGAATGTCTTCCTTAGTTGGCAAACCACATAAATGCAACTATTGTGGTCGGAGCTACAAACAGCGCACTTCTCTGGAGGAACATAAAGAGCGCTGCCATAGTTACCTGCAGGGGATTGGTTTTGGCCAGACCACCAACACTGGCCCTTACACAGGTAAAAAAAAAGTGTATGTGAATCTGAAACCGTGAATATTAGGGTTTCCTGTTGGGTTACGATAACACTATATAAAAATGCAACATAAAGTTGTATCTCATTGGAGAAAATCAGCATATTATTCAAACTCTGAATTTTTAGTAGTTTTTTCTGTTATATTTATTAATGTATTGGAATTAATACAACTGGTCAAATATGGAAGGATTATATTTAATCTATAAATAGGAGTAATACAATTTTTTTTTAAAAGTAACTTAATTATTTACAACCTCTGACCCCTTTTTTTTCTTATTGAAACATTAATTCTTTAAATAAAACTGAGAAAGAAAAACAGCATTTCCTATGAAATAAGAAGGTTTATGATGTAAAACAGAGGTTTTGTTAAATTTCAGGCCATAATTAAGAAACATAATTTCCTATAACAGCAAAATTTTGATTTCAATTTCATTTTCACATCCCAAGGGAAGTATGATTCATTTAGCAATAATACTTTCCATTTCAAAGAGTTCCTCTTTTAAACAGCCAGCTGGATTCTTGCCCTTTCTAAACCCTCTTCTCTTGCTACCTTACAAGGTGAGGTTCCTAAAGAACCGAGGCCCATGGCAGAGGCCAACAGCGTCAGTACCTTTGATCGGCCGCCCGTCATTGAGAGGCTGCACAACAACGTGGGCAAGAGGAAGAGCACCACGCCTCAGAAATTTGTGGGTGGGTATTTCAAACATAGTTAGGCAGTTAACGGTTTTCTCTATTTTAGTCAGTGTGGAGTATCCATTTGTACAGCTAAACATAGTATTCATTCAATTTGCTTTCTATGAGTCTGAAGTTGATGTACTGGTGAAAATGGTTTGTTCTGTTGTGTTCTAATGGACTTGTTGTATACCTCAACATGAGTCCTACTTCTGCATTATTTAAGAGGATTATTGTCATCTGCGTTAGATAGATGTATTATTTGCCCAAGCAGACGCTCAGTAGTTTGGCAGAACAATCGCTTACATATCATTATTCTAATTGCCATTATGTAAAACTTTGCTACTGATTCACTTGTTTCTAAATTTGGCTTTATTTGCCGCATTATTAGAAAAAAGAGATACAGAAAGCGAAGCAAGCAGTTGACTGACAGGCAAGGAAATGTTTTTCACTCTGTGGTTAGGTACACCTGTAGCTTTGCCATTGCTCTTATCGAGAGAAAACAGCTCACCGCATCCCTGTTTTGGAGGGGTTAAACAGCGCAGAGGTAGATGGATGGGGCTTTCCACGCCATTAGATTCGCACACACAGAACATCAAGTACAAAACATGAAAAACAAGCCCCGAAATATCAGCAAGATATAAGTTTGACAACCAGAAAGGAAATGTTGTGAAGTCGAGCCATGCACACATCTGTTCTCCATTTCTCTTTCATTTCTAGCTAAAAGCAAGACTTGTCCTCTCCACTCCTGCTATTATATCTATTCTTATTCTGTTTTGTGTCTCTTGATAATATCATTATGTTGTTAAATCCATTTATTACACACATTCATAGTGCTGTTCTAATTCATGCAGGGGAAAAGATGGTACGCTACGGCTACCCTGAACTAGGCTATGAGATGGGTCTGAAGTATGAGAAACAGGCTGAGCTGATGCCGCCCCACATGATGGACCAGGCCATCAGCAACGCCATGACATACCTGGGATCGGACACCCTTCGGCCCATGCTACATCATCCAGGTCCCCCTCTCTCCATGGCAGAGGTGGTGCCAATGGTCAACCCCCTCTTCCACCATGTCCTTCCCCTTGGTCAAAGAACAGAGCGTCCAGGAAACTGTGACACGCTTCAACCTCAGCCCCATGACTTCCCCAGACATTCCACCTCAAATGGCCCCAATGCTTCAACCAGGCAGGGTAAGCCAAACCACCCAGGGCACGAGGAATCTCCCAACAACAGTGGACTTGACTCTGCTGACTCAGCTCGCAGCAGCCCTCACGAAAGGCATGGCTACCACGGGGGTCATCAGAATATTAGATCTCGAGCCAGTCCAGCGGTGGTTTATTCAGGCGAGCGGGGGACAGAAGCATCCCCCAGAAGTGGGGCAGGGATGGGGACTGGGATGATGCGACTGGCTGCAGAGAAGCCTATAAGCCAGGAAGGAGTGCGGGTGTTTGGCCGAGAAGGCCAGGAATTGCGGGCCTTCCAGTGCGAGCATTGTCGGGTGCTCTTCCTGGATCATGTCATGTACACCATCCACATGGGTTGCCACGGATACAGAGATCCACTGGAGTGCAACATTTGCGGTCACCGCAGCAAAGACCGGTATGAGTTCTCCTCCCACATTGTCAGAGGTGAACATACCTTCCAGTAAGAGGATGGACAGGTTTTAAGGGAAAGGAGCAATAGCCTGAGATCCGTCCTTGTCCCGAGGACTCTGAGACTGCACAGGTGAATGGCACTGTTGAAAAGTGTAGCACAATCATAGCATTGACTTCTTTTTAAGCTACTTTGTTGTGAATCTGAACAGTTGAACAATCATATGAAGGTACGGGCCAAAGACACATTTTCTACCTATTTAATTAAGATTAATGCAGAGAAAGGAAGTTAAGTTTTTTTTTTTCTTTTATGATGTTCTTGAATTGTATAACAGAGCAGCTGTCAGACGACTTTGACTAGTTTTCATTTGAGTCTTCTTTGGAAATGTCTACTTTTGTGCTTGTCTCATCATTCTTTTCTTACAGAAAAAAAATCACTCTTAAGAAGTAATGAAAGCATACAAATGTGTAAAAAAAAAAAAAAAAAAAAAAAGTGCCTGCCTTGTGGGTTCAGTGCACTAGATGAAGTTAAACAAGTTTCAGTTCAGTCAGAGAGAATCGCATGATTAACACTGATGGCAGAGGTAAAGACTTTCAGGTAGTTCGTCATTCTTTTTTGTTGTTAAAGTGGACCTTACGGGAATTCTTACACGGAAATAATAGCAGTATGGTATTTACCCTGCCCAATGACTATGGCATATCATACAGAATGTGGGCAGTTTATGCTAGTGCTGTGGCCCAGTTTGCTCATTGTTTTCCTCTGAACAAAGGCGTGATACTCATAATCGTCATTTGGTGACGTGTTTTCTAGATGGTACCAACTTGGTGTCCATTTGGAGTTGGACTTTGGATTGCCAGTCTTGTGATTGTCTCTGAGTGCTGTAGAAATTTGAACAGTTGTGCCATCTTCAGTATTTAGGTCATGCTAGTTCAAACTTCATTAGTTTTGCCTTGTATAACTGCGTAGTTTTGGTGAATTAGTTTACAAAGAATACCACAAAGATGAAAGATATAATTTTATACAGACTACACTGACCCCCACTAATACAACAAATCCAATTTCTGAGACTTAAATTTCTGTATTCTTGTTAACTGAAGTTTCAAGAACTAAATTGCTTTGAATATACAGTATATAAAAAGTGAAGTATTAAAATGTGCGGCTAATGAATGTGCAATAAACAAAGATAATAACTAGATTTGAAGATATCATTTGTTGCCCACATAAACTACAGTAGCCTAATGTGTTTCCTATCCACAACAAATAATAGCAAACACATAAACTTAACATATAAACATGGCATTTAAAAGGGTTCCTGTTTTTCAAGCTTATTTCTGAAGTTAATTAAGCTTAAGCTTATTTTATGCCACAAAGCTAATGCTAACTCTGTCAAACAGCTACAAAGCTAGCTAGTTAGGCAGAAAACTACCTCTTAGAAACTACAAAGGAGTATTTATCTGCTGCCATAGCCTCCATTATTAAATTATAAAGCTATTATATTTTAGGCTACGAAATTAGGTTATTTTCGGTTCTTTGCTACACCGGAGTAATGAGCTAGCTATGCTAGGAGCCAAAGTAAGCAGTGCTAGCTAGCTAACGTTTTATTTCCTGTTTTTCGATTCATAAATGTTTGCAATCTCTTGTGTTTTTAAAACACAAGATACTTTTTTCTAGTTATTAGTAGCTAGTAAAGCAATCACGCACCACTAGTTGCACATTAAAAGATGCTCCCTAAGTTCTTGTTGCTTTCTTGTTTATTTTGCTAATTTGAAGACCTTGTTAATATTCATCTAAATAGTTTGAAAGACTTTTTATATCTGTCTCATGAAACTGAATTTGTTGCTCATAATGGAATTATTCTCCTGAAAGTTATCAGCCTCTATTCACTTTGCACTTACAAGGTAAAACTATTGATCATGAAGCAAAATCACAATGAAAGGAAGTAAACAAAGTCCAGCCTAATGGTTTTTGCCGCTCTGTCATCTCAAAAAGGTCAGCAGTGGATGGCCATCTTTTTTCTCATCTTTTTCAGTTCCAAGCTGCCAAGCTAATGCATTTTCCACACAAATAACTGGCTGTTTCTTTGTTTCCCTTGTTGCTCTTATAGAAAATTGTTAGATCCTGGTGATTCACGGGTGGTGTTGCTTGCAGTTTGAGAGCACAGATGCCTAATCTTTGAGTATTAGAGTTTGTTTGAAACTGGCAAAAATGCATGGTGTCACCGTGCATTTTTGCCATGAGGGTACAGCACAGTTACTGTTGTGGAACTCTTAAACTATCTTAGTATGATACGCAATGGCAATGGAAACCAAAGGCATAAAGAAGGCTAAATATATAGCATGGGTGTCTCTTATCTGATAACACCTAGCTACTTTATGTTTCAGGCACTGTGTGATTGAGGCTAGATATCTGTGAGTGTGTTGTGCTTTCTTCCTATGCTTGGGTAAGAGGTCAGATAGGCTCTTCATTGTGGGTGCTTTTTTTTAAGCTCAGTTTAAACATGCTCATGCACATGTCTGGATTCAATATCATCTTTTATTTGTATGTCCTAACAAATACAGGGAACACACACTGCATAAAAAGTTCTTTATGGTTGCTTTGTCCTTCAAGTTAGTGTAGCACAGATTACATTTAAGGCATTCATTCAATCGAATTCTTGATGTCTATTTTGGGCATTTGTCATGTTGATTTCATGTTAATGTTGTTTTAACCAGTTTACTCATCCTCTGCTGCTCACCAAACCATCTCACACACAAGCACGCTTCCTCTCTCTGTATCTCGCTTTTTGCATTCCCATCGTGTTCCCACATCCACATATGACCTTATGCAGACGGGATTAAGAACTAGACTGCGCGAGCATGTGGACAAGTGAGAGAAGGACTGTGGTTATCCCATAGTGCTACTCTGAAGGCACTTCTTAAACCTGTAGCATTCCAAGTCACCTCTGTAAAACCTGCTGAACTCATGTATGCAAAATGTAAATGGCTAGTAGGAGATGACCCACTCTCCACCTCCGAATCTCTTGTCCATCATTTACAGTAAGTTGAAGGATAACAGATTTCAATCAGTAAGGCTAGTTGCTGCTCTTTGTACAGTTGGTCCTGCACTGTAGGCTATGTCTTTTTTTATAGATTAAAGTGTAGGATATGTTGAAAAAAAACCATTGACAGAATTGTATTTCCTCTCTTTAAAACATATTTTGGAAAGTAAGACCCAATGTAGGTTTTTCTATGCTGTCTGATGAACGTGCTCTTTTTATGCTAACAGTACTCACAGGAAGTTCGGCATTACTAGTTTCACACTGGTCAACATAAACAGATGATCATTCTTAAAGGTTAAACTCAGTGATTTACTCGTCTATGTTCAGTGTCTACTCGTGATCAAAAGGCAGCTTTTTCTCTGTTTACATGTCGCTTCATTTATGCGCACCCGGTGCCCAGCTAGCATAAAATCTTACTGTCTGTAAAGTATCGGCACTGGAAATGTTTACACCTCACTGCTGTGATATCTACTCTATACATTCCTCTATTATTATAGTATATATTTATATACTATTCCTCTATCAGTCCTGTATATATTGATTATCTAAAGCCTTATCTGCAACAAGGGTCCTGCCAGTAATCAATTTAATTGAAAGTTAATGGTACTCTGTTTTTTCTTTCTTGATCCTTTAAACACAAAGATGTTACAAACATAAAGCAAACTAAAATAATGGCATTAGGCAGAATATATAACAGGATGTTTAAATTAAACCGTATTTTATCTGTCTTTATTTCTTCTCCAGGTTATATTTGGTTAAACTTTGGGGCACAGGCACATTTTCTTCTACTTATAACAATGATAAGGACAGCCTTATTTGTACAGAATTCTCTAAATGAAGCAGCCATATGATCAAAAAAAAGTAAGAAAAAAAGTCTTCTGTCTGCCCTCCTAGCAAGTGAGGAGTTTACTTGAAAATCAAAGTGATTGCTATCGTATCACATTACGGGATGTTTTTGTACATTTTAAAAAAATGTCTGCTAAATGTCTATTTTTCTGCTGAAATATTAATGCAAATAGTTTTGTGAAGTTTTTGTGTGTTTTTTTAAGTTTAAAAATGTTTACAAAAAATGTAAAAGACTGGGTTCAGGTGAATTGTATTTTTTAAGAAATAATATATGAAAGGTGTATATTTTGGCACTGAATATCGAAATAATCCAGAAATGTGTGCCGATTGATCATCTCTGATGTTGATAAGGACTTTCTAATGTGAGGGCTCTCAGGTATTTGCATAGCTTGTGTATTTTTATGTCCTAAAAATATGTGATTTATTTATCAAAAAAGATGCACAGTAATTGAATTTCTCTGGTAATTTCTCATGACTTATCTCAGTCCAGCAAAGAATGTGGTGAAGGAAGTTCGAGGATTGTTCAGCCCTGTTTGAAGGCATCATTGACTTTAACATGAAGACACACTGCTGTGAAGAACACAATGTATATTTTTAAGGCATGGGTTTCTCTCTATTAAAGAATTGATTTTACTGCCTTGGCTGTTTTGTGAATTTTTCAAACAGGAAGTGAGATATTACAAAGTTCTTCTGAAATGCAGTTAAAAGAGGTATTGTGACAAAACATACAGTGCTTGGATCTTGTGAAAAATGGGCTTCCTGAAACTAAAAAAAGATGTTTTATATTATCTTATATTTGCCTCTATTCAGTAGGATAACTGAAGAGAGGCAGGAAATGTGGGGAGGAGAGAGTGGGGGATGACATGCACCAAATGATCAGCAGGGGAGTCGAGCCTACAATCAGAGCGTCGAGGCTGTAGTCTGTACATGGGGCGCCTGCTCCACCAACTGAGCGAGACCCGCACCCCCTGAAACTAGTGACTGGACCACTTGTTGGCGGTGTAACTTTGACACAGTTCAGATTTGAGTTTGTCCTGTTTTATATGCGACTGTGCCCATCATCACCACAGGGAAATCCAGCCCCAGTGATTTTTTAAAAACTTTTTTTTTCATTATTATTCATGAAATATGCCAAAATAGTGATATAAAAAAAGGCTTGACAATGCAAACAATAACTGTTAGGGTAGTGTATGTAGGACGTTTGTGTTGGAAATCATTTTGATCTTAAAAATTGAGAAAAAATAAATACATTCAGAATTCTTTTTGAGTCAGGTATATGTGGTTGATTTTGTGTGAGTACACATTTTTCATCGTGACAGCAATGTGTGGATGATGTAAGACAAGTTTGGGAGAAAGATCTTTGTTTAATTTAATAAAAAAGGGAAAAAGAAATCAGAAAAAAATAGGGTAAAAAATTAAATAAAATCAGGTATATGTGGTTGACTATATTTTACACATTTTGCAGGGACAACAAGGTGTGGATTATGTAAGACACGTTTGGGATGAAGATCTTTTTTAATTTAAAAAAATAGAGGAAAAAAATAGAAAAAAAACTTTTGTACACATTTCACAGTGACAGCATGATGTAAGGTTAGTCTGGGAGAAGAGATCATTTTGATTTTGAATAAAAAATAAAAAAATTAGTGAAGTAAGATATACTGTATGTGGTTGATTATGTGTGTGTTTACAGTTTTGGAGGCTCATTTTGGAGTTGTTTATCTGTGCTATGTGATGAGTAAGGGTAACGCATGAGCAGGTAAAATGTTACCCCGCAATCCCACAGGCTATATTCAGCACATTCAAAATCCATTTGCACAGACAGGGATCAAGTACTGAAGTCATGATCAATTAGCTACTTTGAGGTATCACTGAATATTTGTTTAAGACTCCATACCACTCTATTTAAATGAATGAAAGCGTAAAATTAGAAAATGTGTTCTCATTAGCATTAGCTAGCATTAGCAGTCATTCAAACTTTATGGTTTGAATTACTGCCCACAGAGCAAGATTTACTCTCACCAGAGTCAGTCTCTCTGCTCCGACTGCTCCGTACAATATCATAAAAACGTCATATACAATGTGCAGTCTATTTTAATTTTCCATTAAATCTTAATAGGCCAATTTTCTGTCTTTGAATCATGTTATAAAAAAAGGATTAAGCCCTGATTGAGAATTATCTGTGCTTCATTTTGGGTACAGAGTCAAGTTGGTTTTAAAACATTGTTCCTATTAAAATCATCTGTATTTACGTCAACAACCATTTCTAAAAATGTTGCCTGCAGCCCGAAAGGCTCCACTATAATGCAGACAGCTTTAGCCTCAGTTTGCAATATAATGACTGCTGTTTGTTCTCCTCCAGTCTTTGTCTATGAACAGGTGGGTGCCAGAGCACTGTTGAAGCCTCTAAATGTCAGAGCAGTCTTTTTCACCCCCTTACTTCTTTAATCTGTGTATCTCACGCACACACACATTTCACAGCAAACACACAGAAATCAAAGCTGCCTGAAGGCGGTAGCAAAAGCGAGAAGTGTAAAGCCTGAACAGACCCCAAACTGTATCTTTTCATCTTCAGATTCCAGTATTTACCTGCATGTCAGTTGATTGTTTGTTCCTTTCCAGATCACGTCTCTGTTTGACTCACACTTTAAACACAGGAGTGATACACCTGCGCTCACTCTGCGACGTTCTTCTGGCAGAAAGCCATTTCTCAGTCAGTGACTTGTGACAAAAGGAACATTATTGAGAACATTTACTTATAATTATTGTGTTCATTTTGACCAATTATTATTAAAATACTTTGATCTAACATTTGACTTTAGTTTAAAGAAAACGGAAGCTTTTACTGAGAATGAAAAGGACTTCTGTCATTGACAGTAGGCAGTGCTGTTGTCACAAATTAATTCTCATTCATTGTAAATAATGAATGTTCCCTTTGTAGAGAGACAAGACGTTGCTCTTTGGGGCACAGTGAACCACTGGATTGATGTATTTTCTTCTTACAGAGGCCAAATGACAATCCATAATGTCAGCTGCAGCTTGGGGTTCAGGAGAGGATGTTATTGACTGCAGACAGACGATCTTATAAAGCCGCCATGTTAAATAATGGCAACAGACAGTTTCTATTAAAGATTAAAGAAAGTATAATAATGATCAAGCACTATATGTCTAGTTTCAGAGTTTCAAACAAAAAGGGAGAGGACCCAGGTGCAGACGGGGACATATTTTAGCTATGCAATCAATTTTCTATTATACTCATGTATTTTTGAATTACGTTGGTAAAGTTTGTTTCGTTTTAAAAGTTGTATACATATTTTAATTCCTTAAATAAGTCCTTCCTCCTGAAACGAACAAGCCGTTATGTCATTCAAAGGTTAGACCTCAGCCATGATTGGCTGACAGTATTTGGAGAATAGACTGTAGAAATAATGGATGTAGTCTCAGTGACGTGACCCACTGGTTTCTGAAAAAGCGCTTTGAAGCCCGAATTGTGCCGCTAATCCAGAGACGGAGTGCAAACGAGCTGAAGCCCATGGCTGAGGATTATGGGCCGGCTGCATGAATCAGCCAGCTACAGCTATGAAGCTAGGCTATATGCTCATCAGCGTAGCTAGCGGTTATTAGCCATAGACTGTATAGATAATGAATGAGCTAGTTTAGCTTTGCCAGGAGGAGATTTTTTTTTGTCACGGTGACTGACTGCAGTGTTTAGTCATCAGAGTAAAGAAGTAGCAGACGAGTAACAGGAAACTTAAAAAAACAGGTTTCTTCATCACTACGGTCCGCTGTAATCTCTCCGGGGAAAAGCCAACAACTCCTTACTGGCCTACAATTAAATAAATGTTTGATAAACACTGAACAGGCTAACAAGCAGCTAAAGCAAGCACAGTATATCTGCTACTAGTGCTAAAAATATTTCAATACAATAACACTAACATTTAACTCACTGAAAAGCTGGAGCTCAGACTTCTTGCACGGCCATAAAGTTCCATAAACCCCACAGAGAGACAGATTATTTGTCCTTTAAACGCTCCAACAACACAAACAGGTGAAGTTAAGTTCAGTGACTGTGTGTCTGTGTTTACATCTAGCAGACAGCCAGCAGGATCCACCTGTCAATCAAATGAGCCGGCCCCAAGGATTTAAGGCTTAATATAATTAAAATGACAGATATCTTGAACAATAAAATTAGCTATTTATAACAAAACCGTTTTTTGTACCAGGCTGTAAACATGTTTATTTCTGCTGTAAAAATTGGCATTTTCCCACCTGCTGTAATGTTATTTCTTGTTTTCTGGAGCCAGCCTCAAGTGGCCACTCGAGGAACTGCAGTTGTTTGCACTTCTGCTTTGGCTTTATTTTTCAACACCAGAGGTTGTCGCTTGGTTTGGAGTGACTGCATAGCCCCTCCCCCACGTGGGATCACACACGCACTGCACTGTCACTAAAGTTGTAGAAAACATGGCTGCTCTAGGATCGGTTATTAAACCGAGCCAGAATCGCCAGGAGGTATCAGAATGGTAAGCTGAAATCTTGACAACAATTTGACTACAAGCTAGTGCAAGAAGGCAGCCTGAGGCGAATGATGGTGAATGATGATTGGTTGATTTCAGCCAAAGCAAGGTTCTACATAGAAACCTGCGGCTGTTCTGAACGGCCCATTTCAGATGCGACCTTTTTAAAAATGTAATTCTGGAAAAAAACACGGAATAATGCAGTTTTCCCTTTTTCACTGTGAACAATAAACACACATAAATGTGAAACCCATATGGCCCCTTTAAATAACACAAAAGACAAACAGACAAGGCTAAAAACGAAACAAAAGGGCTAACATAAAAGAGTCCAGGTTTCAAAATCAACACAAAAAAATCCCACAAGTACCAAATCCATGAGGAGCAAGGGTTAGAAAAAAGACAAACGACGTACTGACACTGAGGCAGGGTAACACAAAGACTAAACAAAGTGGGAGATAAGACTAATCAATCACAGGTGAGCCTAATCAAACACAGGTGAGACTAATCAGACACAGGTGAGACAATCAGGGCGGGGCACGTACTCAAACAAGCGGCAGGAAGTGGATCAACACAAGAGACAAAGTGACAACATAAAACAGGAAATGATATTTGAAACCCGAAATACGAATCAAAAACAGAACTTAACTCGAACTAAATCATGACACGACAAGTAATTCACTTTTTGAGTGTTAGTGTGCGACTGTGGCCATGACGGGATGCACATGCTCAGTGTGAAAGGTTCAGAGTTTGGACACATGGGACATGGGTTCCTCACATCCAGACATGCCTCACATTAAAGTCTGCAATTATCATCAGTTTACATTTTGTTAAAAGCTGGATACTATAGCTGATAAAGTCAAATATTCGAACAATACAGAAGATCCTGTGCAACCTTTACATATAAGAATCCCTGTGTCGAGAAAGACACTGTGTTGCTACTCTGAGTATGATGCAGAAAATGAGCTCTTCGACCAAAGAGAATAAAGGGCTTTATGCTTTTTCTTCTTCTCAGGACAGAGGGCTGAGGCAGCTTTGTGGTTCTGGTTGCAAGACTTCCTCTGTTGGGTACCACTGTCCATGCCTCTTCTTCTGCAGATCATGTTAGATAAGCAGCGCACTTCAGCTTACATGCAGTCCATTTAATGGACAAGCTTTGACTGTGTTGAATTAACGTAATACCTTTATTAGCAGAAGAAGCATTAAATCTAAATAGCAAGATTGTTATTAGTATGCACACATTGCACAGATGTAAAGAATGAAGTTTGCTCTCTGAGTTAAAAATAACACCCTGTATTCTCTTTGTAGTTTCTGAACTCGTAATAATCACTGTGTCTTTTGTCTAAGCAACAAGTGCCTGTGCCCTAAGGTTTCAGGTTACAGTGCAGGGAGCAGCTCCAGATCTTTTTCAGCCGAGTGAGAATCCACAGCAACGTTGTGCAATCGCCCTGCGACAAGTCCCATTCCTGTTTTTCCTGCCGGGTAGTGGTGGATGTTTGGACTGGCCTTTTAAAACCCTCACACACACCAGCAAAGACATGCACACACACACACCCTGTTCGTTTCAGTTACACACCCATTTTTAAGAAGTTAGTAAGGGTGGTTTAAGCGCTGTAGAAATGTAGTTACACACGCAGTGGCTTTGTTAGGTGTTTAAGAAAAGAAAAACCTGCAGAGTTGCGATTCAATAACTGTCTATGTTTGCAGTCAGCTGGAAATGAAGCTGCAACTTTAGAATTTTGAGGCTGAGCTTATAAGACGCTATAATGGCTTTGGTGTCATTGCAAAGGCCTCTGGGTAATGTCGGGTTTGTGGTCAGGGTGCTTAAAAAGAGCGAGGTCGAATATTCATGTGGCTAAGGAAGTAGGACTGTGGGGGAACTTCCACGTTCCTCCTAGCCGCGTTATGCAGCCGTGTCTGGTGGGGAGGAACAAGTTGCACGAGAGATACAGACGAGTGAAGAGAGAGGCATTTAAGTGTGCAAAAAACTACAGGTTGCAGCTGCACCTGACCTGAGAAAAGAAAGTAGAAGAAGAGAAAAAGAGAGAATCGAGGCAGGAAGGGCAAGTAACCGAGAAAAGTACAAAAATCAGATGTTTTTTGGTAAGTCAGACAGAGAGAGGGACAGGGGAAGAGAGAAACAATAATAAAGAAAGTGAGAGAGAGTGAAAGAGAGGGATGAATGCATCCGACACAGGAAGATAGAGAACGTGACAGAAAGAGAGAAACTGGGGTTTTGTAGAGCAGTGCGCACCTGCTGATCCGCGGGAACCGCTGGGAAGCGAGAGACAGTTTGAGGGCTGTCGTGAAGCACACAGCTACAGGTTTGTTGAAGGAACCTGGCACTGGGATGTGGGGATACATGCACCGGTGGTTTGCCAGAAATGGATACACAGCTGCAATTAGCTGAACTGAAAACAGGAAATACAGTGAGCACAAAACCTGTTTTTTTGAGAGAGAGATAAGGAGAAGGAAGTTACATCAATTCAGTGCAAAAATCAGCTTAATGTGAATACCAAAGAGAGATTGTACATTTCTCTACGTTGAGTGTTATCAGTTTCGGGGGAGGGACCTAAAAGGGGTCGACAGAAGGAGTCATGTTCAAAAATGATCACAAGTGATTTAAAGGGCAACCACACATACTGTAAACCAAAGTGCAAAAGTAAATGTCGAGTTATTCCATTTGCATCACATTCTCTGCTGCTGAATGTGGGCCGGGGAGACACAGTGTGCCGGCCCCTCCCTGCGTCTGACTCTCTCTGCACTTTACTGTCAGCGAACATCACATCAAACATCACTGTACCAGCAGAACTCAAGTTGTTACCTATTGTTACCTCACACTCAAAGTGAAATCCATTTTTGAATTATGGCACCTTTTTGGTCAACGCGTGTTTAGCAACTTGGGCTGGGGCAATCCTGTTACTCAAACTGAAGCGTCGTCATTGCTGGTAATCCTGTAAATATGATCATCAGATGAAAGAAATGACTATAAAAAGTCAATCAAAAAGATTTAAACTAAAGGGTAGATAAAGTCTACATAAAAGCCATGTCTAGATAAAATTGGCTACAGTTCAGGTCAAAGTTAGCAAAAAACTCATTAAACAAAAGGCTCAGCATTAATTACAGTAGTCCCTGCAGTTGATTACTTTCTATTTATCTAATGGAGAAGCTGCTTGCTACTGACTCAGTAAGTCACACTTTCAGCTTAACTTGCACTTTAGGGAAAAGGGGGGAAAGAAAGTCGAGAAATAAAACAGTCACTGCGACTGCTTTTGGTACGTTTCTCACCTTTTGTTTTTGCAAGTGTCAGCACATCTCTTGTGGTCGCAGGCGACTGGGTCAAAAACAGTAGAGAGAAGATGGAAACACTTGCACGCTTATTCAGCGCTTAGGCCTAGCAGGCCGGGCCCTCTTGTGACATGAAGAGTGTACTTTGAAAACACAATTGGGATTACAATAGAAGACATGTGGTAATGATTTTCTACATTGTCTTTTATCTCTGTGTCACCATGTTCTGAAATGTCTCTGCTCTACATGTAATTTATGTTTTATATCAATACTGTTCTCTATTCTTGATGTAAAATTCTCTTAAATCATAGTAGTCATGGTAGAGAACATTTAACAGGCATCATAACAAGTTACTAACATGAATTAGCTCAACCCTTGCTACATGACTTGGCCATAGTTTGTAAAATAGGAAGTACTTCCTCAGTCCTGACTCTGATAACAGTGTGGCTGTGAAAATATGCTGGAAAATCCACCTGAAACCAATTAGTGATTGTCATATAATGCTGCCCTGCTGGTAAAACTGGTCTAAATTAGGCTATAGGCTGCGTATTTCTCGCTTCATTTGTTGTCAGTTACAGAATCCTGAGGCCCGTTTATGTTCATTCAAAGTTGCGGCGAGTTGTTTGGGCTTTGAAATGTCTTCTTTTGTCAAAGTAACCACCCGAAACAGGACGAAATAGCCTACAAGTGAATCGAGGTCCCATCCAGGTACTTCAACACATCAAAGCTCTTATTTGTTAAAGTGTTTTAAGCCTATGCGTTCATGCGCAGAGGTTTCTTTAGAAACTGTAGAGCCTGTTTATTTATGGAACTATTTCACATGAGCAGCCATGTATTCATCCATCACACAGTGAGCTCTAGATGTATACACTATCTTCCACCAGCTTTAGTTTTTATGGAAACAGAAAAAAGGAAGTTATATAAGTTTGAGCAGAGCTTTTAAATTAACTCTGGTGTACATTGTATGCAAAATAGATGTAAAAAAAATCTCACTTTTAAGACATTTGTGTAATATCAAACATTTTGTGAAATTAAGTTAAAGGGAAACTCCAACTTTATATGTAATAATATTGTGATTTTTTCCTTTTCAGGAAGAGTTGACTACTGTAAAGCTTTGTGTGTGGAGGATCCAGATTTTCTAAGAGGGTTTTTATCTCATTTACAATCCATTTATCTCTATCTCTGTCCCTGTCCACCCACAGATACAAGAAACGCACTTAAATACACGCACAAGCAGGCTTGTGTGGGTGTTTGCAGTAACTGTGTCGCTGGATGTCCACCAGTATACAACTTAGGCCCTTCCTCTTACTGCCATCTAGTGGAGACTTGTTGCAATCAAACAAGAGGAGCTTAACTACAGCAACATGCCATATTTACAGTTTATTGCATACAAACAAGATTTGATTTTTAGTGTTCTTTCCTTTTTTAATATTAAAATGTTTGTCATTTTGATTATAAGGGAGATTTTGTAAATACCCAGACAGAATTTTCCCTTAACAACTTAACAATTGTTTGAATTTTCTATTGTTTTATATTCTAGTAAATCTATCTATTGTTTCTTCATTCTGTCTGTTTGTCTCTGGAGTCCCAAACAGCCACAGAAACATCCCTCTGGCCTTCCCAGCATTGATGATGACACTTCCACCTTCCTCCTGTAGATGGCAGCAGCGTAAAGGAAACCTCTGCTCTCTGCTGATTATTCCTCCCCTTCCCATCAACCTCACAGTGCACTACTTAAGCCCCTTTCAGGCAGCCATTAATAACTCAGGAAAGGTCCTCACACTGCCTCATCCTCCGGTCTCACTTGACATGTTTGGCTTCATTTGACCTTTTGACCTGCCTGTCATTTGCAAAGTAAGCCAATTTACAACGCCGTCATCATGGCGCGTGCTAACAATTATTCATCACTGCAGAGTGTGTTAATGTGTGTGTGAGATGCTACAGAGGATATTGTTTCACTGTAGAATGGCTACAACCTTAAGACTTTCAAAATAAGTTTTTTAAGTAACTTTCAAGAGAGCTTCTTTTACACTTTTACTCTTGTAATAATCTCCAACTTGAAACTTTGAAAAAGCAGCATCAGCACATGAAAAAAAAACAGAAAAACATGATCCTACAGTCACACGCTGCTGCTTTTAAAACACTGACTGCATCTGAGCTACAGCGGCATTAGCGCTGCAGGCACAGATATGACTGATAATAATGTTTAAAGTCTGGTGTCACTTCAGTGAATCAACAAACATATGAACTCTTGCCCTACAGTTCCTTTCTCACCAAAAAAAAAAAAAAAAAAAAGAGAAACATGATGCATCACCCTCACCCTCAAACTGATCTGCTGGTTTTGGGAGTTTTGAGCAATTCCATCACAACCCCACAGCAGAATGAGCCCGCTGCACTCGGCGGACAGCGAGCATTCGTCAGCAAACTTCTGCAGAGAGATGCTACTCGATGGCAGTCGACGTTTCCCCTAATGGGAAACAATTACACACTCAGTGGCTTCTTCACTGACTTCTGATGAGACTCATTCACTGAGGAAATGGCCACGTAATCATGTGTATGTAATGCGCTAACGCTGTTTATTGCTCACTGACTCCGGCTCATGCAGGGGGAATTTCAGTTGACTCTATAGCCACCATACGAGTCTGGTGAGAGGAGAAATTGCTGTAAGGGTACAACACAACAACTCAGAGAATAATCTGTATTGTTGTGGATGTTTTTTCTTAAAATGCGTCCACACAAACAAGTCTCCAACAAAGACAAACACTTCCTGTTGCTTGCTTTTGCTCAGGAGAGTGACTGTGTGAGGCGATTAAACTGGGAAATAGGCACTTTTTATGATTCATGCGCGGCTGGATTACCGCACTGATAAAAACACCCAAACGTACTCACATTTTTCCTCCACGCAGGCAGTCGGATTGCCATTTTTTTAGCTTTAATGATAGATTCTGTGATTTTCACCAAAAATCAGCTGTCTCTAAACCAGGACTTACCCTGATAGAAACTATTTTTTTTAAATGGGAGTCAATCCTTCAGTCATCCTTCAGTGGTTTGAATGAATGAATATTTCGAGGCAAGTCTAATCTCCAGATTCTTTTTCACATATTTATACATCATACTGGAGAGATTTTGCAACGCTTGAGCTCTTTCAAACTGCTGAGAAAAGCGCATTTCTCTTATAAGAAGCTGAAATTGTGCATATGATTATAGTGACAGTGGAGTGATCACTGCGTACGTTACATTGCATTACAAGAGAACGTGCAAAGTTCAATGCGATGAAAAACTGAGGACAATTAATCACATCCTTGTGGCTTCTATTTGCAGCAGTGACAGTTATTTTTGAGAACATTAAAGAGGGGGTATTATGCTAATTTCAAGCTTCATATTTCCTGATACCTGTGGAGTAGCTTAGCGTTATTTATATTTAATACAACTCATAATATTTCTCACACTGGTGTTCTGTGCAGGCCCTCATACAGCCTCTGCCTAAAACGATTCAGTCAGCTCTGTCCCTATAAGAAACCCCGCCCCTGCAAGTCCACTTTCTTCTGATTGGCCAGCCCTCACTTTGTGACATCACAAAGTGCAGCGTGTAGAAAAACTGCCTATAGCCTGCATGCAGACTGAGCTGAGAAGCCTGGGGATTACGCCAACATAATTTTACCTACAGATCTGAAACTTCATCCATGTTTAGTCTGCACATCCAACATTGTAACATGATATATATGTCATAAAATGTAAAACAGCACAATACCCCCTCTTTAAATCTACTGTGTATAAAAACATCTCCACCGATCTGCATTCTGAACTCCTCCATGATAAACTGATTTGATGCACCCATGATACTTCACACTGGTTTGTTGTACAAATATTTCCATTGATGCTCCGTTGCGCAACATTTCCTGGTTTGCAAGATGATTACCAATCTTGCATATATCGTGTTAGAAATGCATACAAAGCTGATGCAAATAGTCAGCAACACTTTTAATGGCTTGGATCCAAGCCAAAGGCAAATGTGGTGGTCAAGGGAATTTATTGGTTAGCAACTGAGAAGATAGTCAAGTCAGATTTAATAAAGCAGCCGTTACTTCATTGTGTTAATAATTTATGTGGCTCATCAAGGAAAATATACCACTCCGATTTTTTTTTTTTTTTTTTTTACAATGGCAGCTTTTCTGTAGTAAAAGTTAGATTTACTGAAGTAAGATGAAGTTTTTCTGTATTGACTATGATTGCTGGACTCCTGTTTTACATTGAAAATATAATATATATATATATATATATATATATTTGCTATTGTTGCTATTTTGGCAACACCTTCACCCAAGATTATTATTTTTTGGCCATTTTGCCTTTATTTGATAGGACAGCTGAAGAGAGACAGGACATATTGGGAGAAGAGAGTGGGGAACAACATGCAACAAAAGGCCGTCTGCTGCATCAAGGACTGTAGCCTCTGTATATGGGACGCCTCCTCTACTGATTGAGCTAAACCAGCGGCCCTCGGTAACACCTTTTTGTAATCAACAATATTTGGGTATTTTTTTTCAGTCGTGTAATTGACTGTAGGACAGTTTATAAGAGTACCACGACTGGGTAAAACTAGGATCTCCTTCAAAATAAAATACAAAAAAAAAAAAGGAAAATTACAAATGGGGCTTTATAAAAACCTACTTGTCCAGCAAACCTACATTTAGTAATACAGACACTGTATTGACTAAGCATTCAGTCATGTGTTAAAGGACTGAAGCTCTCAGAGGTGTTGTGATCACCCTTTACCTCTCAGACTACTTCAGAATATCTATCCAAGAAAACATTTTGTTTTGACAATAACAAATGCCTCTAAGTTTTTGCAGCCCTGGCATCTCACAAATGGATTTTTTTTTTTCTTTTGAAAGAAGTATTCATCTTCTTTCTCCCTTATTTGGAAAGATAGGAGCACTCCGAGATATGAAAGAAGACCTGCAGTGCTAACTGCCATCAGAGCATCTTTTATATAGATGCATATGATTTAAGTCACTTTTGTTCTGCTCGAAAAGAAGCAGATTAGTATTGAGTGCCGGCTTTAATGTCTGCTGTTGAGACTTAATTTTATCTGTTGGATATGCCGCTATTATCTCAAGGACAGAAGTCTTTGATGGCTGTTAACTACACGAGTGCATTCTGTTAATTTTCTGCAAAGACGTGCATATCTCCCAGGAGGAGCATTTCTCTTTTTAAGTTGTTTTTTAAGCCTTTCTGCAATCAACATATATTCTTCTGTGCAATTGTATGATATGTCCTTTTGTGTTTGCTGCTGCAGATTCCAAATCTTGCTTTTATTGTGTCCAAAATGTCAAAATAAAAGTGGAATAAAAACAAGAAATGCCTAATGAATAGTTGGATAAATCAACCGCACAGGACACGTATTTCAACCACAAACTTTTCTCTCATCTCCCCAACATGTGGCTGGGACAGTTTATCATACTGAAGGTTTATCTAAGTGTGGGGGAGAAGTGCTGTGCTGCAGGGAGAGATTGCCTTTACTTGCACGGCACCAGCCGAGCAAAACAATGTGCCGCATGATAAAAAATTGCTTCATAACTCTCACATTGTGTGTCTGGCATCATTATGAGGCACAATAGCCTCTGGAGGGCCCTGGCTTTTTATTGGCGTGCCTCTTGCAGCAGCAAAGTCTCATCCATTAAACAAATCAGGGGGTTATGTATTAGATTAGCTATACAGCAGGCACCGGGGAGCGCCTAGCAGAACACATGAAACCTCGTCTCATTCGCTGTCATAATCCCCTGGAATAAATTACCTAATTGACAGCATTAGGGTGATACTGTCAGGAGGTGCCTCTTTAATGTGTAATGAAAACACACAACGTTGCTAAATTGCATTTTTGGTATTAAAAATGATAAACGGCAGCCATTTGGGGCATACTTAGAGAGAGACCCTCCTCGTTCCGTGCTGCCAGATCTCATTTTTCCATATTTCTTAATAAATTTGCGGTGTCAGTGATATTAAAAGCTCATTTCTGCTAAGGAATATTTAATAACGCTTCTGTGTGATATGAAGCCAATGTCACACAGAGAGTCAGCAAAGTAGACGATGGCAGCTTGGATTGCCCACCCACCCACTGCGTCACCCAGCAGGTCCTATGACCTACGAGGTGAGCAGCGGACTGCCCCCTACTGGTGACGGGTCAACACTGCAGCAGAGGTTCAAGAGGTGCCCCCTTTACAGTTCAGTGCACTATTCATTCTGCAACCGAGCTGGAAACAAGCGAGCCTTTTGACTTTCTTCAAAGTGAAAACTGCCTGCATCCCATTTTCTTAAAGTGTTGGGCCTCACGTGGGTTTGCAGCAGGCCAGGTAGTGTGTGTGTGTGTGTGTGTGTGTGTGTGCCTGTATGTGTGTGGGCGAGCTGTACGCCTTCCTATTAGAAGCAAACAAAAGCCTTCCGAGGGAGGAGTGACCGGCCTATAACCAGGAGAAGAAGGATGTTTAATGGACTTGAGTGGATTATCGCTCAGGCATATACTTTGATGTAATGGAAAATTAGAAGGAAGGTAAACTGCCTCCTCCAGTCATAATAAAGCCAACCACCAATTTAAGAAGAGCATAAATATCATACTTTTGTCCCTTGAAAGACCCCGTAATGATTGATCTCACTTGCTGTTGATAGCACCTGCTCTGCCTCTTGCATATTAAAGTCTTATATCATAAAGAGACGACTCTGTCGGGCTTTAATTTTTCTAATTTTGAAGTAAAATGCAATTATTTTCCCCTTTTGCATAATTGAGTTTAACTCTAAATATACAAGAGTAAATGATAAAAACACAAGAGGGAAAAAAGGCACTTTATGTCTTTGTCTAAACACTAAGCTTACACAAACATTCAAAAGTAAGTTATGCCTTTTAAGACTCTGGTTCATCTGCGTGTGTGTGTGTCTCTCTCTCTCTCTGTGTGTGTGTGTGTGTGTGTGTGTGTGTGTGTGTGAACTCAGGAGGTTGAGGGGGACAGCCAGAGTGCATGATTTGTGTCCAGATGTGCGGGCATATTGTAACTCCAGGAGGCGCTCACCTTTTCTCCTAAAGTGCTGAAGTCTAAGCAGCAGCTGGTTCAGAAAGTAATAACCTTTAGTAACATTGTTTCCTCCGCTCTCATTACTTCAGTTATTTTTTCTGTCACTTGCAAAGTCACTGCTTTCAAACTATTACAAATAGCTCAGCGAGCATAATAATATCACTATCTAAACGTTCGGTGTGACTTTTATTTGTGTCATTTACGCTGAGCCACCCCTGGGGAAATGATTATCCTGGATATGGAGAGATATTGCTTTCAGCAGTAATGTGCTGTGATAGCCGAGGGAAAAAGGAAATCTTTGCTTTCGTTGCAGGATAAAAAAAGGTATCTTGGGATATAATGTTGCTGTCAGAATGCCTTTTCTTTACTGCCTAATCCTGTTCCAACACAGTCTAATCAAATTTCGGAGCTTTATTTTGAAGGAGGACAAATTAAGAGCCACTGGATAAACGGAAGAATTACAATTTATTCATTATACACCTGATTTTCCTATAATGAAATCTCGTCTAGATCCAGGCACAGCTCTTTCAAAAGTACATCACTCCTCAAATCTGACACTTCATTTCACCCACATCAACAACACTTCCAATATGCGACCATATTTTATCAAATCTGGATAAGATCTTCAAATGCGCACAGGAAGTCAACTATGAGTGATATTCAGCTCTATTTCACACCTATAAATCCTTCTCCCAACGTTTATCTCCTCGGTGTGACAGGTGCAACGAAGCCGACGCGCAGATTCATGGAGCTTTTGGCATCCTGTGTGAACCAATGGCAGCGCGCACGGAGTTGTGGCTGCCGGGGTTTAGCGTGATGGTCGGGCACCTGTGCCAATCAGGCAGCCCGTAGGAGGAGTTCAGGGGCGCGGAGGTGTGTCTGAAGAATACGAGTCTACAGCTGCATACTGTATCCAAGTCGGGGAGTAATGGCATGAGTACTGCTTTATACTGTTTAGACAAGCTTTACAGTGCGCGCGCTGGAAACTAATATTCAACTGTTTCTGCTTTGAAATCAGTCGCACATTAGGCTTGCTGGCTTTGAGAGGCGACGCGGAGGACTGTCATACTAACAGCAAACTTAGTCAAAAGCGACTAAAGTCCCCAAACTCCCAGGCTGAAGAGGCTTCAAACGCATCCTTTCTAGCTGTTCTAAGGAAGGATACGCTGCTGGACATGTGAATTTAAAGGAGATACTTGCCAAGCACAACAATGAAACCAACGACTGCCCCGTGTTGCTTCGGCTTTCTCCTGACTTGCATCTTGTTCGGGTCCAGCTCTTCACAATCAGGTGAGTGAAACCTTCAGTCTGCACCCCGCGGTGCGCAGATTTCTGGATCCGCGGAGCTGCTCGGTTGCGCGCTGAGCGCAGTGGCACAACTATCCATCGATCCAACGTATCTACAGCTGTTCTTTAATGCATAAACATGGGCATTGTGGGGTTTGACAGATAAATTCGGCTCCTCCTGCTGCTGTCTTTTCCATTATCTGTTAGCATCTTTATGTAGAGGAGACGTCTAACTCACAGCCTAACATGCACCTGGAAGAGGGAGAGCTGTGATACAAAAACAGGTGTTGTTTTGAGCAGATGGTAAGTTCTAACAGGACATATATTTTGTGATAAACTGAATAAGTCCAAAGCGAGTGACTTGCTCTGTCTTCCCCGTGCACAGAGCGGCACTGTTGAATTTGGAGGAAGAGAGAGGAGGGAGATTTAATGTCCATCGCACGTGTCCTTTAGACTCAGTGTGGACAAACACGGAGGAGTGACAGCCTCGCTTTACAACAGGCTACTGTGCTCCTGACTTCCCTCCTGTGGATAGACAGGCTGTCTACTGCACGACTCGGTTTTAAAAGTTCATTCTTCCTTCTTGTTCTTCTTGTTCTTTCTTCCCGTCGAGACGAGAATAACAATTTGAGGATATATGGATAATGAGCTGTAACTCCTATATCGTTACGCTTCCCGTGCGTTATTCCAAGGGCACATATGATCAGACTACTTAAAGTTTGGCGTCCTGCAGAGACGCGTTTGGAAACAGTCTATATCGTTGTTTTGTGTTTCAGACCTGCTCTATGTAACTCTCACCTGCGCAAAGGGCGATAACAGTGGTGAACATTCATCCATATGCATTCTGTAATCGGGATAAAAGCAAAGCCGATTACCGTGAAATTACATTATTCCTCATTTTATAGTGAGTCCCCTCGGGGAGCCTGTGTGAGCCACCGTTTGACAATCAGCGTTGCAGCGCAGAGGACTGTAACACATGCAGAGGCAGTACCGTTTGTACGGGGCAGCGGCGCTCTTTACGCACAGGGAGGTAAAGGTGCGCGCTCACCGAGTGTGTGTGTGAGTGTGTGTGTGTGTGTGTGTGTGTGAGAGAGAGAGAGAGAGAGAGAGAGAGGGAGAGAGAGAGAGAGAGAGAGAGAGAGAGAGAGAGAGGTTGTAAACAACCAGTTTTCGCCGATTGGACAAAAGCAAAAACCACCGGCACCCTCATCATCATCATCATCATCATGATCACCTTCAGGCGGAAGAACGCTGAAATCAGACTATAAAGTACTGACGGAAATTTCCATAATTTGCACATGTTCCTGTGCTGTATGTCTGGTTTTAGTGGACGTTTTTCGTTTTTTCAACCCTGTGTAAACTTGAACATATCACCAAACCCTGGTGTTAAAACGAGTCAGCTCAAAAGCTCAAAAACCATTCAGCTCAAGTGATTTTCAAAACCTGCGAAGAATCTGAGACAATTATTCTCCTGTTCTATTCTGCTGTTTTTCTAAGATCCTTTTTGTTTTTGTGACTGGAGAGTTCCTTCTCACTGCCTTTTTTTTTTTTGGTCTTGCTGCTCATAAAATCTTGAAAGAAATGAGCTATTCTGTAATAATTACTATGTGTCCAGTCGTGTTTGATGCGCAAAGTGTGAGGCCTGCCTGCCGTTGTAACACACGGTTAGTGAGATCCGCGTCCAGCAGAGCCTGAACAGGAGCAGAGGGTGATTGAATTAAAGGGTTGGATGCGGTTTAGGAGAGAAAAATGAAGGCAGATGCGTGTCCGCCTCTCCTTTTACGCACAGAACGTTGTTCTGTGTTTAAACGATGAAAACAGTGATAATGTATAACTCCTATTGTTATAAAAAACGAGTTTTTCTTCTTTGCTGTGATGTTTTTCCTGTTTCATGCAGGTTGGGGAAACATAGGTCCGTGCGTAATTTGGACGCAGTTCTGAAAAAGGCCTTCATTATAACAAATTCTAATAACATTATTCCATTTATAAAGAATGGCGATTTTCAGCGCGTGTCCAAACACGCTGCACAACAGAAAATAATAATAATAATAAAACTGCGATTGTTTTGAGAACGGCCTCGAGCACCTGTTTTCAATAACCTGCTCTAATCCAGTATGGAGATGACAGTGAAGCTGCCTTCCACATAGAGGGACTGACACCATCCCATGGAGCTTCCGGTCTTGTAAAGTATTGTTAAAGGAACACAGAAGGGCATCAGAGAGCCTCGGGAACACGAATAAGAGCGGGTCATATTTATCGCTGTAAAAACGGATACAATTGTGCGTGCGACGGAAAGGCACGCTGATGAAACGTGCGTCTGTGCAAGTCTCTGTGTGAGCGCGTATACTGTTGTGTGCGCACCTGCGCGCGCGAACGTGATGTCTGTGTTGTTTTCGCTCTCTCTCTCGTGCATGCTGTTGCAGGCGGTTTGTGTGAGGAGTGTTGTACACCTACCTTAAAAATAGAGAACGCGCAGGCGTGCTCGCGCTCACACACGTTATTTGATACAAGCTTTCATCTGCCTTAATGAGTCATTAAGGACGTCACTGCCTGATAAAGTGGAGAAAGTGAACTTTTTCCAGAACACTGAGAGTTTATTGCACCCTTCCCAGCCCACATAGAGAACCATAACTGATTAAATCCTTAAATCCAACTAAACTGTTTTTCACATGACATTAAGAGACATGTCTTTAAGGTGCCAGTGTCACACAGTCCCTGCTCTGCACACATTTGACTGCAGCCTTACTCTGCAGCAGGAGGATGGAGGTGGGAAATACATGCAGCTTCTAATTGTGAACCATATGGCCAAATTCCAAAAGTCTCTCTCTCTCTCTGTGTTTATGAATATTCATATAGTTTGTGCGCAGGAGTACGGTGAAGTCATCTGTTCCAAATGTTACTATGTGTGTGCATGGAGTGGGTGCCTTTTCAATTAGCATGTAGACAAACTACCTACTTAGGCGAGCGTGTTTTACAGCTCACAGCCGTTCCTTCTTCCCCTTTTCAACGTAGTTTAGATTTCTAATGATTCAACTCAAAAGGTGGATGTTCTGACCTCTTACTGATAGTTCACCCTCTGCTGCACCCTTGGTTTTATAGTGGCACCCTCTGTTATTTGGACCCGACAGTGCCGGTCATGTGTGCAGCTGATATGAGTTCATAGTATATCAAAATGTTTACAAGGGGTCGAGTGAAACACAGACTGAGACTCATCTAGAGAAAGCAGACATGAGGATTTGTCACTTCTTTCACCATGCTGCAGCAGAATGACACTTCTTGCACACTATCTTTGTTGTGTACTCTTTTTTTTTCCCTCCTCCCAGTCTGAAGCATAGGGAAAGAATGGTGTTACATTAAGCGGCCCACACAGCTCCGCTTCCTCACAAAGCCCTCTTACAGTCATATCTTTGCCTGCTGTCGCCTGATAAAGGCGCTTTGACCCTTCGCTGCCACCAGGCTTTTTATTAGAAGAATGGCAGTCTTTGATTAGGAGGTGATCCACTTCCATTTGTTGGAAAAAGGGAATGTGAACCTCGGTGCTTTCATCTCCTCTGTGTCTGTCTGGGTGAGAGATGAGCAGCGATGCAAGGCCATCAATCCTCTATATGAAAAATCTGTGAAACTAACACGGTTCAACAGAAAATCCGTCTGTCTTTGCTTTTGCAAAATGTGTTTTCAGAGCTGTTCAAAACCTTGTTTGGACGAGCTGTGAGTGTGTGTGATTAACAGGGTTAATAATTACATGTGTATAGATGTAGATGGCATGAGTTTTTGACATACTAATGGCGCCCTTTTGTCCACGCCTCGCCATATGTTACTGACAGCCACGAGAAAAGAACACAACAGCCATTTCCTGCAGAAAGGAAAAATTCTTACCATTTTTATTGTGTTTTCCTCCCCTGGGGATTTCACCCTGCAGCCAGATAAAGAATAAAAACCCGTCTGTTTGTGTAATCTACACTGTGGTTTCATTGTGAGGGGAGTGCAAACCATTAAGTTTGCTATAAATCTCCTCACTACTCAGCAAACAAACTGCTTTTGAAACCGCCGGCATCAATAATACATGTGTAGCACCCACAATGCCGCGCAGGAATCCCTAATGAAAAATCACTCTAATATTCCAGCAGGGGCTGAGAGCGTGTGCGCGGCGGCCGACTCGATGGCGAGTGTGTGACCTTTTTGTCGCTAATGGTGCTTTTTTTTTGTTTTGAATGTGCTGCGATGCTGCTGCATGTTCTTTAATTGCTACCACAGGGACTTTAACTTTGTATCATATGCTTCCAAAAAACTTCATAATCACAGATTTCTTTATTTAAGATGACAAAAGGGAACGTTATTATCTTTAAATCTTTCTGAAGATGCCAAAGCGTACATCGTTTTCCAGCTTTGACGTGTTGACGACCTCATAAACCGCCGGCCTGTCTGCATCCAGCGGGAATGATTGGATCATATCTTTGTGACCTTTGCGAGCAATGCTCCCTCATTCATCACCTGCAGTTATACATGCAGCATACATGTGTTTTGCCATGCGCCATTGTCACATCGGCTATTAAATGTTCTCATTGTGACGGATGTCATAATTGGATCGGAGCATCCGGCATGTTTGTACACGCTGAATTTAAAAAGCTCATTCTACATTTGAAGCATGCTTTACAAGCAATTAGATTAGTGCAGATTTGATAAGGTTTGAGGAAAATGTAATGCTTATTTGCTTTTTTTTTTAACACCTTCTATGTTCCTCTGCTTTTATGGTGTCTCATTTGGCTGTCTGTAAATTGACTGAGCTTTGAGATTTCGTGCATGTGTGCAAAGGGAAGCGGGCAGACACGGAGACAGAAATACTGATAGCCTTTGTGCAACACAGGCCCTGAGAGATGCACACACAGCAAACAAAGTCCTTCATTAACAATACAGTGCAACAGACAGCCGTATACAGCAGCATAAGCACGGTCCTGCTTGATATCTCTGACAGCGTACCACAGCTAGTTTAGACAGATTGGGGACCGAGTTTCAGCAGCGGGGAAATCAATCGGCTACGTTTTAATTAGGTTGGCAAATGTGCGTTTAGGGCCACAAAGACGAGCCGGCAGCATGAAAAACAACACCATTCTCAGGGATTCAACTACAGTTCGGATGTTTTATGTGAGGTGAAGTGGGATTGACACAAACAACACTCAAAGAAAAGAAGCGGATGATGGTGTGTCATGCACAGTGCAGACAACTGTCAGTCAAAAATACCTGCTCAGACTTTCTACAACTGCTGCGAGGTTCAGGTGTGCGTTCAGGGTAAATAAGACGTTTAGTCGGCTTGGTGGAAACATTGCCAGTGAGACATTGACCAAAGGCTTTTTCTAATCTTACTGTCATCCCTGTTTTGTCAGAGAAATGAGACAAAACTTTTTCTGCTATCTTGCCTTCATCTAGGAAGCGTTTACTGGTCTTCATCCGTGTGTTTGTTCTCAAAATTAGGAACAATTCACAGGCTCATCCTGCAAAATACACACCACAAATCCTGTAAATGTTGCAGGAAATGAATTTCACTTTCTTATGATATAAAAATGTGTATTTTTATGCGGGATATCAGACAGTTATTGCACTTTATCTTGTGGTTTCAAGTGTTGTGAGCAGGATTCACAAAAAGTTGTCGCACACACACTCCCACTTGCTTCCTCCACCCCGGGGCCGTCACTCTGAAGTACGAGGCAAATGTGCCCCGACCCGGGCCCTTGAAAGCCTCACCCTTGTGTTGACTAAACATCATAGATGTTGTAGAGCCTGAACGCATCTTGTACGTCTGTCAGCTTGCGAGACTTTTTGATCCGCTTTGTTGTTGCCGCTCCTCTCCTCTCTCTATAAGCCCGTCTGTCCTCCTGCAGGGCTGCGGGAGGCTGTCAGGCACCGACCCTTTTTGACAAGCACGTTTTGAGGCTTTCAAAATGTGGTGACAAAGGGTCTGGGATAACATGCGCATATACTTTATGTGTGTTTGTGTGTGTGGTGACTGCGTCTGTCAGGGTTTGTTTGTATGGCTGCATGGTTGGAGGGATAGAGGGTGACTGACAGACTATAACTGAGCTCCAGAGACTCTCTCTCTCTCTCTCTCTGCTCCAGTGTCTGCCTGTTCCTCTTCCTCCGCCCACCCTCTGCCTTCATCTCTGCCTTTGTAAGCCTCCACATAATGTGGGAGCATTAAAATGACAATGGAAATTATGGCTAATCTTTGTTAAGACACAGTCATTACCGCCGCGTTTTAGAGCGAGAGTCGGATGATAAGAGTCGGTCTGCCATGTTTTTTTCTCCCTCTGAAGCGACAGCCTGACATATTGGAGTGATGTGTTTTATTCTCACTTTTGTGTGTTATTTTTCTATTCGCGCTCAAAGTTAATAATGGTGGCGAACGTATGAAAGGATGATAATAGGCTGACAACTTGGGCATGAAAGACTAGCTCCACCTTCAAACGAGCTTTTCATGCTGTTCTGCATGTGGGTGTGTGTGTTAAAGGGCTGATTTCTCTCAACTCGCTCCCCGCTCTGTCTCTTTTCCTCTTTTAGTAATCCCCTTATAAAATATTCATAGCTAATCTGCATTTACAATGTAATTACAGACAGGCTTTGAGTGATATCGGATATGGCCGGCGGAACACACACTTCACGCAAAGTCTTGATTTGGTGATTTGTGTGTGTGAATAAATATGAAACAGGGCTGGGGTCTGTTATGTGGGTTAAAGTCATTGTTTATTTAGTTCTAACAAACTTTTAAGCTGCAAAATTGGCAGTTTTTTCATATTTCCCACGATGTCATGTCACATTTAGTTTCTCATTTACCTAAGGGACCTTTGAGAACTTCTCTACATTATAGGGATGCAAGTTATCGGTATCGTCATGTCATTTTTCTGGAGATATTTTCCGCCGATAAAACAACGCTTTAATTCTGCCTAAGTGCTTGATGATTCCCTAAATGAGCCTGACGTAATTCTACGACATTAACTTGGCGCGAGTGTTCGCATGCACTGCCTGCGCAAAGTTATCAACAACATACAAATAAAGACTAAAAAGTCACAGAAACTCGAGCCAATGAATAGAAGTTAAACAACTTTCACAACTCTTAGCTAGCTAACAGTTAGCTCACATTCTCGTCATTTTACCGACATAACAACTTCAAACATGCAGAAACTACAAAGCCGACGTTACAGAGTGTTACATAAACATCAGTGCAAAACTAATTTACATATTCATGGATGCACACACGATAAAAAGAGTCAGTTGGCGATCACTGATGTGTCGTAGTAGGTGCAGTAAACAAGTCCGCGCATGTCTCCCTCACTGCTGTGTTTCGGGGGGATGCCACATTCAGGTGCGCTCAGAAACGTGAGTGATCAGACACATGGCTTTTTGTATAACGCCTCTTCTGTCAAGCGTGAAGAACGGTGCAAGATCTCTGCTTTATAGCAGTTTTTGGCAACTACAATAAGAGTAGGGAAGATATCAATTCTAGAGGGGAGACTTGATGTTCTCTGTAGTTAGGTGGGAAAAAAAATGTGCCTCATGTATCGGTATCGAAATCAGCTACAGGCAAAAAAGGGTTGGAAAATATCCAATATCATGTATCCCTCATTGTTTATTTAATTTTAACAAACTTTTAAAGTGCAAAATTAACATTTTTTATATATTTATACCTCACAATGTGATGTTATATTTAATTTCTTATTCAGGGGACCTTTAAGAACTTCTGTACATTTTTACTCACAAAACTCTCCCCTCCATCTTTCCATTTTGTCCCTACTCCTCAAACCCTGTTCCCATCTTTTCGGGCCCTGCTGGCCTACGTTTAGTGCTAATGGAGCGGTGTGTGCCCCGTGTGCTATTCTTGCAGGTCGATTTTTCACTTGTGTTAGAGGAGAGAGGGGGGGGGTTGGCGTCCTTTTAAATGAAGCACTTGGCGTTTGTGACCTGTAATAAATGAGTTTGCAGTCAGTCATGGCAGCTGTAAGGAGACATCTGGGAGCAGAGAGAGCGAGAGGGAGCGAGAGAGAGGAGACTGGGAGATGGTTTATCTATGCAAGGATGAAAAATGGCTGCACCAAACATGCTTTCACTTATTCAGTAAAATATAGTAATCTTATTTTGAAATGTTAGCAGTTTACTATACAAGTGCACCAGCGAATGCAGCAGCAAAAAGGTTATACTAAGTAGAGTAAGTAACAAGCATGTGAAACACAACACTTTCTGTGAGCCTGTACTTTTTGAGTAAAGGGACCGATCTTATTGGTGCTTCTAAATCTTTTCACTGCAGCGAGACTACAGGTGTGCTGTTATTAAAAAGTCTTTTTTTTTTCGTTGTTTCACAGAACTGCTTTTTATTGGAATATTGATTTTGTTCCAAAACAAAAAGTGCGAGCAACAAAGAAACAAGAGTCTCAGAGCTCGGCGGAATAATCACAGAGTTGTTTGTATTGATCAGCAGCGAGGTACACTCATCTACCGCTGCAGAATTCATCCTTTTGGATGCTTTTATCCAGGTTTTACTTGCATATGAAACTCGTGACAGATATGAGAATCATTGTAAGTAACATTGTACATTTAAAAAAAACATTGTTCCACTTGTATTTCTATTATTATAGTATGTTTAATGCTGTAACTGTAAAGGAAGTACGGCGCTCCTCTTTGCAGGCCGTATTAGTGCGGCTGTCACTGGTGTGAAGCAGCAGTCACCTTGCAGCAGAGCAGAAATAGCGCAGCTCTCGTTCCCTGGATGTGAAGGTACATAAAGCACAGGATGAGAGGAGCAGGAAAGGCAATTGACCTTGGCTGCTTTTGGGTTGGGGGGAGGGTGGGGGGGAGGTGTGCTGGCTATATAGCCATCCGAATGGATGCTATGGTTCTGTAGGTTGGCAGAGAGGGAGGGGAAGAATGGGACAATGCTGACTCTGACGGTTATTGTTCACAGTGTAGAAAGGGATTTTTTTCCCTATTAATTTAAGCATCATTTTACATTTGAGTCTGTTGTGTGTTTGTGTTGTTTGTTGTTTTACATTGTGTACATGCGTGTATGTAAGGTAATGGGAGAGGAGCTGACTAAGTGCAAACGAGGTCCAAAGTCAACCCTGCCATTTTTGCCCCGCTGTGTGAGACTGTTTACCTGCATCAGGGGTGCTTTATCTCCGCCAGTCTCTAGTGCACGTGTAAACATACAGCGAGGGAGGGGGTACACTGCATACCGTGCAGCTTTCAGCCCCCCTGCCTTTGTTCCAAAACCTCTCGCCCACAGAGAGACATTATCCCCCGATGGCAAGGTGAATGGGGTGCTGATGTAAGATTATTTGTAGCAGCTAGAGTAAGAAAGAAAAAAAAAATGGAAAGGGTAGGGGGTAAAAAAAAAAGAGAGAGAGATTCGCCTAATTTTAGCCAGAGAAGGGCAGGCAGAGAGACGGGTACGCGGGGAGGAGAGGTGTCTTTTGGCGGAGGATGGGACATGGGTGAGTGTCCTGGGAGTTTTGGTTAAAGTGGTGGCTATCACAGGAGCTGGACGGACGATTAATCAGCGGCGGCCCGGAGGGGGAGCTGGGGCTCTGACAGAGACACTTCATTTTGTACAGGACACACACACACACACACATTTGCTGACAGGCACACCCGGAGCTTATTCCCACCTCTTTCTTTCTGCTTATCGTCTTTCCTCCTCCTGGTTCTCCTACTCCTCTTTTTCTTCTCTCCTTTTCTCTTCCCCCTTGTCTTTCCTTCTTTTGCGCTCATCTCCTTCCCTAACCTCCTCCTCCCTCTCCTCCCCTCCTCAAACATGTGCAACATCTTGATTAGTCAACTCGAGAGTCCCTCTTGTGACCTGACAGCTGCCTCCAAACTCTGTAAGAGCAGGAGACAAGGATGTTAGAGGAGAGGAGATATAAGGTGCGAGAGGGGGGACTGGTGGCTATACTTCACCCTATCCTCCCCTACCCCTCCCTTCTTCCTCTGCGCTCATCCCTCCATTTCTGTCTTTCCAACCCCCCTCTGTCTCCCCCGTCGGCTGCGCTGAGTGATTGATGGATTCAAGTTTGACATGGCCCGGTTCACCCGAGGGCGTTAGCAAGGACACTGGTGAGATTGAGGCGCCAGATGCCGGCGAGAGGCAGACAGTGAAAGTAAAAGACAAAGAAAGGGAAGAGGGGAGGGCGCGCTCGACACTGTTGACCATCATGCATTGCCAGGGTTGCCGGGGTGAGTAAGCCTTTCCTCAAACGGTGCACCTGTTCTCAGTTTTCCATTGCATCACCCTGTGGAGTTTACACTACGGCCGGGGTGTAATGAAATAATATGGCTGTTAGTGAATGCACACTAAAGGTAATGAGTCTCAATAATGAAGCTTATGGCTGAGTGCAAAACGTAGAGACATTTTTCCTGATGGAATTAGAGCAAATTGTCACTGCTTACAGCCAAACATTAGTGGTTTTGCATTTATTTTAGGGATTTGGAACGCTTTTTAAAGCACTTAGGATTGTAGAATTTTCTCAGCAGAGACAGTGTAAGCCCTAAAGGGGATTAAAACAAGCAAAACATTTATATATGACTATATCCGGCTAATGGTGCCTGTACAAACAGCTTTATGCTGTACTGGCTGGCGATGCATGAATGGTATTTAAATCCTTGAATGTCTCATCATAAATAAATGTACCTACAGTAAGAAGTGTAAATGCGTCTCTGAGGTTGAGTCCAGTGAAAGCTGTGTGCTGCGTTCACCCTCCAGGGGGGTCCTCTCAGTAAGCAAACACCCACTTGACATGGAGCCAAGCGAGGGGGAACAAGGCCCGCAGTGTCTCCCCGCTCTGAGTGCTTTGTGCTGGAGGAGGCTCCCGCCGTGGCTCCTGGCTCCTCACCCCACGTGACGCGCCTGGAGATGAGGGCAGCGCTTGAGCTTAACGTTATCTGTGCAGAGATGGAGCAGATCTGAAAACTATTTAGGATGTGCGTTATTTATATATAGAAAAAAATTGAAAACCTACCCTGAAACATTAAGAAATAATAGTTAGACACATCGTGGATGTTAGCGCAGGGGGATCCTTCTTCTCCAGCACTGCAGGAACCCTTGGGGCTTTTTCAACCTCATCATCCCATAATCAAATTAAGCGATGCAAGACGTCAGCACTTTACAGAGCTTATTGGAAATAACAGAGAAAATTAGACTATTTGAATTTAATGTTTAAAAACAACCTTGCTGTAGAAGTGTTTCCTTTTCAGTGAGCCACAACCACAGCTTTCTCTAACAGATGAATTCTTAAGGCCTCTAGAATTTCACACTGTCCTCCTTCTCTAATTAAATCGTTTTCTAGATGTTTAATCGCCATTATTCCTGCATTACTGCCTCCTTCTCATTTGACAGGTCTTATATGTTCAGGTGCATTTTTAATTATTCCTGTGCTGCTATTTTTTTTTTGAGTGAAAGCAAGAAAGTGTGCCTCCATTGTTAGTTAATTAATCTCTTAACAAATCTCCAGGAAAAGGAAGTCTTCTTCCTCGTGACAGAAATACGTCCGGAAAACAGCAAAACTGTACATGAGTCAGCAGGCTTTAAGCACAGTGTTTGTCGGGTGGTTGGAACAGTGTCTGTCACTACCTCGGCCCAGCTTCTTTAAATGTGCCTTCTCTAACAAGCAGGTTTGGGAGGGTTACTTAAAATATTCCGATACAGTTACTAATAATTACCTGTTAACAAGACTACGTCAAAACCTAATGGTATGTGGCTGACCGCATCAGGTCAATGTGTGCCTTTGTGGGAAATGTGTTAAAAGGACCGTCCTTATGAGGCCGATGACAACGTGTTTGAAAGCAGGTGCGCGCTGCGGACGTAGGTGAGGACAGCGGACGAGCAGCCCCGCCTACTCCCCAGTATCCAGAGCCGTACAGACAGAGAGTCGTGTCGGTGGAGGTCCAATATGCTCCATGATCCGCCATTGCGATGTCACAACTTTGTTGTTACTCAGTCAGTCACAGTGTGTAGGGCTGACCCCGAAGATCAGCCAAAAAAGTGTAATCAGTAACATCATCTAAGTATCACAGTTTTAAAGTAACATACCTGATTACTTATAGTTATTTCTGGATTACTTCAATACTTAATCCCGGCCGCGGCCATCACCATAGTCCCAAACTATTTTTCAGTAGTAGTAGTGGAAGACGACAGGTTAGCTAACATTTTTAACTGGAATTCTGTGCAGCTAACGTTAGCGGTTGGTTTTACCTGCGATTGTTTCTTTAAATTTGATGTCGAGTCCTTGGATAATGACAGCATTTTCACAGCCGTAAGGCAGAACTTGCACTATGCTGCAATCTTGCTCCAATTTCCATCCAGTGAAAGCGTTTTTTTGACCACAGGCCATGACAACCATAGAGCGGTGTTGTGAGGCTTGTGTGTCTATGTGAAGTGTCGTAACGTGTGCATGCAGGTACATGGTATTATCAGAGACGGTTTTGAAATGAGACGCCAGGTGTTATAGATTATATCATCTTCATTTTAAAATGTCATTTCAAATTGTAATCCTGCTAGTAATCCTCATTTTTGCAAAAAGGACCACAGTCTTGTACGGTATAGAAGTAGTTTATTTGGCAAATGGTAGAGGGGTCGAGGTTGGGTGGGATGAGAGGGGGTCAAATGGGGTCAAGTTAATTCCCCATGTATCTCCCATTTCTCCATTTATAAATTAGGCAAAACGTACTTCAGTGCCACACAGTTCCTCACGATGTTCTTTGCCCCCCTCATCATGAAAACACAAAGCAGGCGTTTTCAGCTTTACACACTCAGTAGATCAATAATAACACCTCAGTTTTTACATGAGAAAAACAATCCTGCTCTGCATGGACAGAAGGCCAACATGCAGATGCTTAGTGTGCATGGAGACTACTCCCAGTTGCTCCCTGTATGATGCAGCAAAGTACTAAACTCCTTGAGGGGATGTAATCCCTCCTTGGAGCTGCACCTGCCTGCCTCGGGGTCTTTCCAGTAAATATGCAGTTTCATCCTCTCAGTGCTGGTAATATCTCGCCGTCTGCATGGTGATGGGTATATTGTGTAAGTGTCAGCCAGCTGTCTCAGAGCTGTGTGTGCCTATCTGAGCAGCAAACACAACAACAACAGGTATCTCCTGCTCTCCCTCTCTCTGCCGCCTACCTCACTTTGGGCTTGCTCGCTCTCTGTCTGGCTTGGCAGCGACGCGGAGTCAATAGGATGAATAAAACATACCTGAATCGGAGGCCTCTACCCTGGGAAATGTCAAGCTGTCAGTATAGTTTAATGGGAAAACATAGGGCCGGTCCCAAGGGCTGGATAGTTTATATCATAGCACCTATAATAATGCAGTCAGGCCAATTGCTTTCACTGTATATCAGGGATACACAAACTCGAGCATCCTTTACTGAAAGTAGTCCCTCGACTCCTCCGCCATGTTTCTTCTATACATTTTATGAATGATAACATACTGTATGTTTGTCTGGGAACTTTTACTCCACTGCAGCGTAATGGTCCAATGCCAATCCAAGAGATACTGTTTAGTCTAAATATAGCATTTCCTCGCTTAGTTAGAGATTCACTTTCCACAGGAGATTTAGGAGTGCAAACTTGTGTGCACCCACGATACTGCAAAGCGCTCTGGGTAAAAAACATCCTCCAAATTGCATATGCTCTGTGCATTTATTCAACAGACCAACTACCATTTAACACGCATTACTACACATATTACCCAACACTCATCAGCCTGTGGTGGTGTTGGCTAACCCCTACAGCTAATTATCTTTAAATTAGGGCTGAGGTCTAGGTTTAATTAGGCCTAGCCAGGAGCAGGTTTGAAGCTCAACACTAACTCCAGCAACTTCAGCTGCCAAACCTCATCAGCCTAATGGACACTCCAACGCAGAGGACCCTCGGGGGCCCGACAGGCTAGCCTGACTTTCCGCCGTATGCCAACCTAGACCCACACACACACGCACGCACTCACACACACACAGGGAGAGGACTATTCAAACATGAGCCAGATAATCAAGACCTGAGAAGTTAGAGCGAGGCTGGCTTTGCATAAATGTGTGCAGCAGAGGAGTTAAAACTTTTTTCGCATCATTTAAAGCACTTTTTAGGTGCTTTGCTAAACTTTTCTGTGCCGTTATTTGCACTCAACAAACAGTCCAACAACCGGTTTCAGCAGCCAGTAAACTTTATAATCTTGGGGTCCGTGTTTCTAAAACCTGAATGGTCCACGATTGTCCTCAAACTTGGCTCGCTGCAGCATATTTCCCTCCCTATTCAGCAAAATGTGTAACACAGATCGGTCTGCTGCTTCTTTGTAGCCATCTGGTGTTAGGTAGGCTGTCCGCCCTCTGAAAAAAAAAAAAAAAAAACCCTCTCGGATGAAAACAGGAGGCTGTAGCCAACCAGAGTACAGATCTCACTCTTCCATGCCAGTGCATGTTTCTTACCTTTATTCCCCTGCCATCTCCTTCTGCTGAGGAAATCACAACTCAGCTGTTCACAGTGAAAAAAGGAAAGCAGGGGAATGCATGTGTAGGTTGCCTTTCATGCTGACCAGTGAGATTTGAATAACGCCATAGTTTGCTGTGTTCCGACCCTCACTGGCCGCACATGCAGGGTGCAGACATTACATACAGGTTACATGTGATTTGGCCCAAACGGCCAGGTCTGCTGCCAGGACGGGAAGGTTCCATAGGATGTATTGTCGTGTCTCCTCCTCTTCCCGCCCACCATCTGCTCCAACATTTCCCTTACCTGACTTATGTGATCGGAACAAGCAGCCTTACAAAGCAGGCCCGTGTGAGCATGGCATCGGTCGGGGAGATAAAAGAGGAAAGGTCAGAGGTTACGCAAGCAGGAAAGCGATCCAGAGGTGTTCCATTATGCACAATAACACACGAACAGAGAGGAAGACGAGCATTGGAGGGGAAAGAGAACAAATAGAGACCATTTTCTAAAGCTCATCATGATAACGAGAGAAATGAATAAACCAAGTAGGGACAGTAAGATACCGTTAGTAACAAAATAAAGTCGTTTTACTGGAGGTGTCAGGGCTGAGAGAGGAGCTGAAGACACAGCCTCAGGAGGCAGCTTTACCTTCAATCAATCATGTGTTCTTAGTTAAGAGCTGGAGTTCTTGAGTCAGTCAGTAGTAGGGAAACTCACACTTCACACAAGGATGTAGTTTTAAATAGCTCATATTTTACACTGAAAAAAGTGTGCCAGAGAGTCAAGCTTGTCCCAGGACCCTCCGATCCGGCATAATCGCTGATTTCCTAACAAAGCATGCTCGCCAGTCCTGCGTTGGCGCATCGCGTCCTGCTCCAATCCTCCTCTCGTCCATCTGTTTACCTCTCCTTTCTACTTGAGACGCAGACAGACAGCAAATGGATAAATAAAGACTGAACAGAAATTGGCAGTGGGTGTGTTTGTTCTGTGGGGCATGTTGGCCGCCTCCCCGCGCTGACAGCCAGTCTGTCTCGGAAGGATTGAGTGACGGAGCGGGGCAGCCGAGCTGGCAGGACGCTAATAGCCGCGATGCTAATGAGCTCGGAGCCAATAAACACGCTCCCCCCTTTCCCCTCGCCTCACCTCTGATCCCCCTCGCTTGTTTGTTTAACACCCTCACAGGTAGGATGAGGTGAATTCAGCCGTGCCAGGAACTATAAAAACAGGACTGAATAGCAATGAGTGATGCTAATTTGAATACAGCCTCATTTCTGACTCTTTTTTAAAGATGTTTTAGCTGAAAGTCTGCGTTACACTTTGCTGTATTTATATACAAGTATAAAAAGCTTCTTAACTTTATTTAACAAGCACTCAAGCACTTTTACAGACATCTAGTGCCCCAGAAAACTCTCAGTCAAATTGCGCAAGAATACGACATTTCGGCACACTTCACCCCTGCAGAAATAACCATCCTACCCCCAGCACTTTATGCTTATGGACACTTTACTGTGCCTTTTACCTTCTCTTTTCCTTCTCTTTCTTTAACGACCTGTGATGTCTCACATTTTTGTCCCTCTCTCTCCCGACCCCGGAGAAATGTCACCCGGGCCGGCACCGTCCGTCAAACTGGCATCTCTGACAGAGCGCTCGGCTAAAAGGCCATGCTCCGATTGGCATGGGATCCCCCGGCTGTGCTGTGTCAGACTCCTTTCCTCTCTTCTCCACGTCTCTCCTCTGCTTTTCTTTCCTCTCCTCTCCAGATAGCGACGCCCTCCAACACTCCCAACCACTTCTTTCCTTTTTCCTTTGAGTCAGATTGTTGCTTCTACCTCTCAAAGGAATTTATTTGTACATGTGTTTATCAAGTTGTGAATCTTTTGTTGTTAAATTTCATTTTTTGGGGCTAAGATGTAAGAAAAAAATTGTTTTTATAAATGTATTGTCAAAAAAAAAAACCCTCCTGGAATAATCAATGCTTCTGATGTAGTGCGGCCAGACTCCTCTCAGTGGGCTGACAACACCATTAATTGCTCATCTCGCCTTATCTGCTGCCTTTAGCTAATCACAACAATAGGAATGAGAAGTGACCACAGGCGGTTTATAGACGGTGGAGCGGGGCCTGAAGCCTGTCTCTTGTTTTTCTTTTCTTTTTTTTATTCAGTGATTAATATTGATCACTGGCAAGAACCGATAAAGCCCTCCGTGACTCCGTATGCAGGTTATAGGGCCTCTTGTTTTCTTTAGGAGTCACTACCTTTTAATTAAGTGCAAACCACTTTATTTGGTGCAGTGCTAATTGCTATCGTTTCCTCAATTATGGAAGATTTTTGTCTCACAGACGCAGCAGGATACACCACATTTTCAGCCTTGCAAACAATTCAAATAAACTAAATATTAACATAGCTTTGGACAGTATCCATCTGCCCCATTTTAAGCGCTCTGACAGTGAAACCGAGAAGCGCCGGTTGTTTTTAGGGCAGGCCGCGGCAGTGACATCTCCACTGATTGTGCTCAGTTCCACGTCGTCCCTCATACATATGAATCAGGGACGACATCGCCGGCCAGAACTAGCACAGGCCACAGAGGGCAGCTTCACATGTGTGTATTTGATCTTGTATTTGTGTGCATCCACGTGCTCATGCTTATTTGCTACTTTTGTCGTTGTGCATATATGTTCAGAATAAGAAGCAGGGTTTTTTCAAGTAGGTTCACACAGACATAGAATTAGAACAGGATATAAAATATATTAATATTTTAAAAATGCATATAAATATGTACAATAATAGCTGGTGTATGTTAAGAGATGTATTCAGTACAGTGAAAAGGACACATTTATCTTATTGTGAAAGGACTCCGCTTTAAGACTAATTTAAAGCAACTTCCTGCAAAAGATTTCCTGCGCTGTACTTTTTCCAGGCCTCTTTGAAGTCGAATTTTGAGTGGCTTATCCAGGGCTTTTATTTTGAAAATTTTAGACTACAAAAATCCAAGCCTTGGCTGTCTTAAAATGTTTTACCAAAGCGCTTAAGAGAGCATTTCTACAACATTTAACTTCCTGTGGAGATTCAAACGATTACAGTGAGCGAGTATGAGTTTAACTTTTTAATTTAACTACCTTCATCTTATTTGTCATGGTGTAATTGTGTTCATTTCGGATGCTTTGCAGAGCTGATTGCGTAATTGCGCAATGTGTGAAGCAGCAGAGGCGACAAATCGGTGGACACAAGACGACGCTCGGCCGGATGTGTCCTTTTGATTATGTCAGGGGATGTTTGCTTGCGTCTCTGCGCTGAACTCATACAGTACATTAATCTGTTTGTGCATGTGTTTGTGCCACACTGAAGCATCTGTGATACATCTGTCTGCAGCATGATACAGTATGTCCAGATGCACTGTGCTGTGTGTGTGTGTTTTGGTGTTTTGCAACTAATGTAGCTAATTAAGTGAATTTTGATACCAGGTTAACGCATTCTGTTTGCATGCCCTCACCTCAACGTAACCCATCCTAGCTCGCAGAGGGACAGCTGCAGAAAAAGGATGACAATTTCCCTCTTTATGCCATTTTCATTTGTTATCCCTTGTGCACACGCACGTACACACACACACAAATGCAGGGGCACTCTTGGAGGTGGAAGCAAAACGTTTAACTTTGAAAGTTGGGCTCCTAATTAGCAGAATTAGCGCTAGATCAAAGAGGACAATTAAGGGGGGGGGGGGGGGTGTTTTCGGTAGCGAGGGCTCATTAGCATCACAACACACGGACATGGCCATGAAAAAGCGAGCAGCAGAAGGAGTCTCATTACGGAGCACCGCTGTGCTTACGCCGGGCCACATGCAGGCAGATTGGCTGTCAGGAGAAAGAGAGGAACAACCAGCTCGAACACACACGCGACAACTACATGCACGCACACACCAAGTCAAAGGCATGAATGCACTCACACCTATGCTTATGGGCACAGATTGAAGAAATCATTCCCTCATGCACACACACACACACACACGCATTCAGATATACAGCTCGTAATGTTTGCCGGCACAAAGGAAAACAAAAGCTAGTCCCTGCCTGCTCTCATCCAATTTCAGCTTAATTAAGAGGGGAATTAACTTTGATCTGCCGCAGTGTAGTAGCAGCTCGGAAAGCCCAGCCTGTAGAAAAGCCCCGAACCCATAAGTATTCTTCAACCTCACCCTCAAAGTCAGCCCCAGATTGTTTTCCATTCATTCCACACTGTTTGAAGTCAATACAGATAAGAGCAGGAAAGATTCTATTAGGACTACCTGAGCCTTCCTCGTTAGCCGGATCTAACAGAGTCCTGGCAGCGAGCCGCTGTGTGTGGCTCTCCACACTAATGGCATAAGCAGAACAAAAGATCAAAAGGTTTCAGGTTGGTCCTTTATTTTAGCGGGTCCAGTCGCTGGTTTGTAGTCCGCGGTCCGGGGACATGGGTTAACGATGCTCTGAAGGCTATGCTTTAAAAGAGGGCAGTGTAGGGTTTTCTCTTTTCCTCTTTGTGAAGTTTGAGAATGTTTTAAACCTAAAAGGCAGCGTATTTGTAAAAGCAGATTCCCTCTGCAGACAGCACAGTTAGGCCTAATCATTTCTAATTTTCATAATTTAAAACACAATCAAAAACACTTAAAATATTGTGTTAATATTGGAATTACAATATGTTGGCGTGTTTCTTTTAAAATGCTTTTCTTTGCAAAATGTTAAAACAAGATCTCCACTGAGATCATTCACCCGTTTAAAATGCACATATTTCAGAATAGTTCTTTAAACATGGGCTTTTATTTTGAAAAAAGAGAGAAAAGTTCACTGGCAATTAAATTAATCTGACTAAGCTCCTTGCTCCCTTTTGGCATCACACTTGCACACATTAATTTCTCTTTAACTGCAAGAAAACTCCAAATGCTTCATGAAATGTGCAGCTGCACAGGGCTGTGTCCAGGGTGTGGCCTTGATTGGCCACCCAAGGCCACCCCATAAGCCTGAACCATGATTGGCTAACTGTCCGGTAAGAGGCGGGACTTAAGTTCAAACCCACTATTTGGGATGTGTTGCAACAGACTTTTTGTAGCTTTTGAAGCATTTTAATGTTGCACATTTTCTTTCATACTTTGACCTTTTGAGATACATCTCCTTTCTGAGTCCTTAAAAATCTAAGTATGAAAGATTTACACCTTTACCCATGATGCAACTGTGCTATTTTTTTAAATAAATGTACAGCAATGTAACAACTGCATGATAGCTTCGTGTTAGTCTTTGAAGTAGATACGCTTTGCTATGTGGATGTTTTTAGTGTGCGTACAGATACTTCATGCCACCCCTACACAAGGCAGTGCCCAAGATGGGCCACCTCAGTCTAAAAATACTGGACACAATACAATCAACCAATACTCCTACCTTCTCCTACTGCTCCATGGACCTCATCCATATCATCAGTATTCACCAGCAGAGAGCGGCAGTAACGGTGCCTCTCTCCTTCACGTGTTGAGAAGCTTCCTCTTCCTGCCACAGTCTCCCTGCGTTACCCAGCGTCTCAGGGGAACGCTGGATCCGTCTATCAGCGCAGCGCTCCGGGCCACAGAATGGCGGGACAGCGGGATTGAGGTGTGCAGGGGGGGTGCTCTGACTGACAGTACTGATAATCACTGTAATGGGTGCAGGGTGAGAAAAGTGGGAGGTAAGCAGCTGTTTCCTAAATGCCAGCTTCCACTCAGGTGATGTCTTCCTGGAAGAGTGAGGGACAGGAAGGACTGAGGGAGGGAAAACCAGAGGAAGGAGAGAGGAAGGATGGCAGGAGGGGAGGCTCGCTGAGGGCTGGAAAGATGTGCAGCCAGATAAGACGAGTCTCATTCGTCTTCCTCTTGGAGGTGTGTCAAATATCTCTTCTGAAAGACATAACTACACTCCAGCCTGGTGACAAAGTTACCTGTAGGTGCTGTAGGCCTGCAATGCCCTTTGAGACACTGTGTGAGTTTCACTCTTTCAGCTTCAAACAAAAGGTACTCTCTATCACAGTGTTGAACTTTTCATAGCTTTACCTTTAGAAGGCAATTTCATTTCGAAACTTAATATATTAGGAAGTAATGATCAAGTAAGAATTGCAAATCTGTGAAGGCAAAGGCAAATTTCCACGCGAGTGGACAATAAAGATTTCTATTTCTGGATACGGTTTGCGATGACAGCGGAGTGCTGTGCTCCTCTTCCCAATGCTCCATCATGGACTGTCCTGCAGCAGTTGGCAGGTGTTCATGTGTTCAGCGGTGTGGCTTTGGCTTTTTAAAGTTCGGATTCTTTAAAAATCTTCACTTCTTTTAAAAAAAGTGCCCACCCCAAATTTCACCAATTTACTGCAGGTTCAGGTTTGAGCCTGTAATCTAACCCATGTAGGAACAATTCCAGGGAGTCCTTTTATGGCCGTGTTGTCAACAGATTATCCTCGACTGTGTTGTAACTTTAACTGTGTGTTTTTCTCTTGACTAACACCTACTTTTTTCTAACAAAGGAAGAGTTAAGGAGAAGGTGATGAAAGTTTTCAGACCTTCCTAAAATGTTGCCTTTCACTTCTTTGGACGGCATCTTTTCAGGTGCACTCAGGCCCCTCTTGCTTTTCATGCAAAAGTACACTGCAGGATCTGTCTACATCGAGGAACTGAGTGAATATTGTCGTTTCTAGTCAAAAAGAGTGTGAATAGAATAATTGCATGGTTGAAACGGCGCACAGTCTGATGAGAGTCTGACGCTTTCAGGACAGAGAGAAAGTTGTTAATGACATTTCTTTAAAAAAAAAAAACACGCTCCCTTTCATGGGCTTAATGTCTTTATTTCCTCTTTATTCTACCTTTATCATTATTATTTTTCTGTCATTCTTTTCATCCCCGTCCCTCTGTTTTCCTTGTTTCTCATTTCCTCTTTAATATCTGCTCATTACACTGAATAAATAGTATTTCTGTGCAGCACACGTTGAATGTGGCAGTTATCTTTAAACACACAGCTGTGGAGGTACAGATATGCCTGCATAGAGGGACTACAATTTGTGCTGGGCCTTTGAACTACAAGCACAGCTAATCATGTTTGGTCCGCACCACTGCCAGGGCCTGATCACTGTTTATACAATACAAAAGTGCTGCTAAGTCCCTCAGTGTTCCTCTGACTGTCTGGATGTCTCGGTTTTCTCCGGCACATGGAGGGACGGGGAAATGACTGACTTCCAATTTACTTCTCTGTTGTAACATATTTCTGTTTGGCTCTGATTTACTTTCTCGTTAGATGTTTTTTTTCTATTAGAAGATTATATTTTGAGTCATATTTATTTTTACCCTTGGTCCTTAACTAATGAAAACATTACCTTTTAATGCAATACTCTCCACTCTTACTGTCTTTTTCAGTAAATAAACACTTGAATACTTTCTCCATTGTCGCAAAGTACGAACACTAGTCATAAATCATGGGAAAAGTGATACATATAATGGCCTTGCTTTATTCTTTAAACAATCAAAGTGAAGAAAAACATTAAGGGAAATTAAATATAAGAGAGGATATCCCAGATGCTGCTAATTTCCAATAGCTAATAGTATCCTTTGAGTGTTGCCTCTCCGAACCCATCGGCTGTAGTCTGACGATGATGTAGCCTGTGGGAGTGACGGTAAATTTTGAAGGTATGTCCAGTTTAGGAAGCATTTAGTAATAAAAAAACTTCCAGTTGAGACTTCCTTTTCCGTGTGTTGCATTGTTTAAGATAATAATGCATTATTACTAATGCATTGGAGGACGTGGTGGAAATCTAAGCGCTGAACTGCCTTCACGACGCAGCGGCTAGCGAAAATATATCAAGTTGAATTTTTGATCTAGAACGGATTGTTAGCTGTTAGCATGCAGATATCGTCAGATAGCCGCTAATGGAAGCCGGGTTGTCGTTCTGGCAGATTGCGTTTCACCTGCTTTTGCTCTCCGCACGGACTGCTTTTCCTGCATACGCCAAAGCCTGCTGCTACGTAAATGGAGTGTACTTTTCTGGTCTTCTGACCTCATAAACAGTATATATTGAGTATTATACATTGACTAAACAAAGCAAAATTCTTAGGAAATGATCTTCTAAAACTTTTTTTATCTTTTATTCAACATTTGAAGCATGTATCTATCACAATGTGAAACAGAAAAGCTGATAATTCCTCCAAGCTTTATGTAAAATTCCATTAACTTTACCTCTGGACAGTTCGGTCTGGAGTCAAAGGCTCTTTACTTCTTGAACTCTGCGACTGCATAATGAGTCTCAAAAAGTAAAACTTATTACTTTGCTGAACTTTGGTCCTACTAGATATCTCGACCTCTGCTGCTGAATATTTTGACATGCAAAAAGAAAGTCAGTGTTTGTATGTTCAGCTTAGTCGCAGTGGTGTACTCGACTAAAAAACACTGCAAGTGCCCTCATGAATGTCCCTATCGTTGATAAAAATCATAAAGTGCCGTCTGGGTGCCCTTCCAGTGAATAAATGATACATGTTTGAAAATTAGTTGGCCTCCGCACACTCCTGTGTTTGTGAGACCATGTGCCCTGATGGTATGCCTCTGTAGCCAAAAATGCCCATGTTGTTTTGCATCTCAACTCTCTGGGTTGGGGTGCCCCATTTTCTTTGCCCCTGCCCCTCAAACAGCCCGAGTACGCCCCTGGCTTTGTGTTTGTTAGACAGCCCATATCGTTGAAATGCTAGATGCTAACGACAATCGACAAGCTTGTAAACATCTGGATAGTGCTGGAGACTTCATTACCGTAGACCAGGCTGTTATATCTGTAGTCCATAAGGCCTTTCTGCCTTTAATATCATATCAACTTTGATGGCTTGCAATGAAGCAGAATGGATTTGCAGAAGAGTGAGAGAAAGAGAGAAAAAAGGGGGTAAGTATATTTATTTGTGCACAACATGTCCAAAATAGCTTTGGGTAACTTTGCACTGTCGTGTGAAAATCAAAACACTCTGGCTCCCTCGGTTCCCCTTCTTGCCTGCCCTGTTTTATTAATATTTCCTCAAAGTATTGCCCACTTTCATATACTTCAAACTTGTTATCCCTGTCTTTTTGAATTTCATTTGCATCCATTTAGAAATAGATGAGATGCCAGCTCTCACTATCTCTTTTTTGTTCCTAAGTGATGGGCAACTCTCAGCCCCCGTTTCTCTTCTTCATCCAGTGGTGATTAGTCTAGCCAAATAGCTGGAATTAGCAATGTAAAAATCTGCTTATCCACTGCCAGCTGGAGCAGATGCTCAAATTAAGCAACGGTGCCAGCTCTTTCGACTGGCGTGGAGCTAAGCTGGAAGGGCCGACGCCGAGGAGCAAGAGAGGAGAGGGGAAAAAACAAGAAAACAGGTTGAAGGAGCGGAGATGGAAAATGTGCTTGTGAGAGAAGGAAAAGAAACAAAGAGGAGAAGAGAGAGAGAGGGAGAGAGCGAGGGGGTAGGGGAGAGCGAGCATGGGAATAAGAAATGGCAAATTCTTTAGTTTCAGCCAATTAGGCTGAGAAGCCACTGGTAATTAACTCTCGAGGGACCCACTGAACAGTCATGCACCTCGTTTACATAATGAGGATGAGAGGAGAGGCTCTTTTTCTCCTCTTTCTCTTGCCACTCTTTTTCTCTCCCTCGTTCGGTGTCTTTGGCCTGTTGAACCAAAGCACTTGCGCTTCTTTTCTCTTCCTTCTGACCAGTGTCAAACAGCTCCCACTGACCTGCTATACCGTCACATTTCTTCAGTGTAAATGACAGGACGTGTTCGTTAAACGGACTTCAAAGCGTTAGCATCACTGATAATCTGGCTGTTTTGCGACATATATCAGACATTTGTTTTCCACTCATCTCAGATTCCCAAACTTTGCATACAAAGCCCAGAGTTTGATCATGTAAATTTATGATAATCCCTTTGACTCTCTCCTGCTGGCCTTTGCCCCACTCCGATACCTTTCATTTCCCCCTTCCCAGATATGGAAAGCGATGGACTCGGACTTAAGTCCACAAGACTTTTTTTTTTTTTTGCTTCACTGAAAAGATTCTGAATATGAAAGCAAGCTGCCAAGTGTTGAAGGGCACACTTCCAGCTCTCCATAGCTACAGGTTAAAGGGGCAATTCTCCCTTAAATACACTGAATACCATGAATTATTTCAACCACAAATTCTTTTATCTACCCTCCAAGCTGCCACCGGCCCAAATTGTATTTTCTGCTTAGCTATAAAGATTAAAGGATTTTTACTAGGTCTCTGACTTCATTACATATTTAGTGCGAGATTCTCTGTTATGAAATGCTAAAAATTCAAACTCATCAACCTGAAAACATGTTTTCCTCGCAGTAACCGCTGATAAGTCTGGAATAAGCAGAGAAAATTAAGCGCAGCTAATTTAGCGTGCTCCAGTGACATAAGGTTGGACAGGTTTTTCCAGCAAATTCACTCAGTATGTGTCATTCCAGGGCAAAAACACACACACACATGCACGCAGAAAAAGCAGCAGTATGTGATGTACATGAGCTTCAACCAGATGCAGAAATAATTAGAACTACAAAGGCATCCCCGAGCCGCGAGATGAGAAAAAGTTTGTCACGCTTTCTAAAGAGTTCCGGTCTTCATGAACTCCCTCACTCACTCTTAAAAAACAATTTACTTCTCCTTTATGTTTTTTCTTTTTTTCCCACCGCACGAGGTTGAACGTGGCTCAGGGGTAGCTCGAATGTAACGTAACAGGAAGAAATTCATATCTTCAGGTTGTGTGTTTTCCCCCTCTGCTGCCTTCTTTTCCCTCTTCCTTTGATGGCGGAGTTGGGATAAAAGCGTTAAGTTCACTTCCTCTTTTATTAAAGGAGGCTTAATTTAATTAGCTTGCACTGCGTGAGCCTGCTATCAGGCCCTTCTGTTCCCGTACCCAAGGTTTCTGATGCTCTGAGGAAGAGAAGGGAAAGAAAAAAGGGAAACTGTCGGGTGGTCTCCAAGGAGGAAGTGTCCTTTTAATCAGACTTCTGCTAAGATCCCATTACCATCTCCTGAGAGAGAAGGAGGGCAACACATAGACAGATGGACAGGCTGCAGTAAAAGAAGACGGAAAATATATTCAGATTCACATACGCTACGTTCTACACAGCGAGTTCAGAGCGAGGCTCGGACGATAGTGCGGACAAAACGGGCCTCAACTGCACAGCACTAATAATACTGGATAGAGCAACTACTCATGTTTGTACTGGATCTCCAACACATCTTTTATTTATATATTTAACTTTTTCAGATGTTTATTAGCCTCTTTACAACACTATGCATGTGATCATGCATCCTTTGCCTCCTTTTTAGAGTAGAATATTTAAGAATGAAGATCTGGCCTCTTCTACTCTAATTATTAAGTGTAACGTAGTAAGACAAAAGGGGAAAAAAAGAGGGTGTAACTACATGTTTTAGCGATGCCCTTTTAAATAAGGCTTGCTAAATCATTTACTATCGCTGCTGGATTAAAGGGTGTGTAATTGCCTGCTCAATATTTGAATGTAAGGCTGCTGGAAAACAGCATCAGTGAGTCCGTCTGACTCAGAACCACAGCTGGATCTTTGCAGCAGCAAAATCTTTTAAAACTACATTGGTACAGTATATGTAGTACTGGGCTGACATCTGTACATATCCAAGGCACTCAGCGTGAAAAACATCTTAAAATTATTAATAATTTAAGAAGTATGGAATGAACACTCAATAAAAAGATTAATACAGTGAAAGCACGGAGACAACAAACGTCAGATATATAAAGTAAACCAACGTTAATTAAATGTATTAGAAATATGCAAAATAGTTGTTATTTATATTAAAGGAAAATAAATTAATATTGGAGCTGTATGGTGCTGCAGTGGTTAGTGCCATCGCCTCTTAGCTAGAAGGTTCCTGGTTCAAATCCCATTTTCAACGAAGTGGGCCTTTCTGTGTGGAGTTTGCATGTTCTCCCCATTGGTGCGTGGGTTCCCTCCAGGTACACTAGCTTCCTCCCACAGTCAAAAGACATGCTCGATAGGTTCAAAGGTGACTCTAAAATTGCCCATGAGCGTGAAATGTTGTCTGTCTCTATGTGTCGTTAAAAGCGTTAAATACAGTATGTGTACATTATATTTCTTTATTAATATGTCACGTTTTCCCAGTATCACCTGCCGTAAGATAAAGCGCCCTGGGTTCTTTGACTTAAACAACACCCTATGTTAACACTTGGTAATCCTTTAATATAAGGTCCTGATTTAACACACGTCTCATACTAAAGCATGAATGAGTAAGCTTAAATTATGACCTCATAAATGTGAAGCCTCTGCTTTAAACAGTATTTATTAATTAAACCAACAAAGAGGAAAGTTATATGATTTGGTAATTTTTATTTACCAAAGGTGCAAATAAATGAAATAAAACAAAAACCAGCTCCAGAGGTAGGTTAATAAGTCCAACAACCAAAATACACATGCCCTGTTCCTCGTAGGATAATAAAATACGAGATGACAAGCAAGTACTCCTTAAACCTGACAAAAACTATGACTTATAAATCAAACTTTTACCTGACAGGAAATACAACAGCTTTAAGCTGACTTTAAATAATTACCAGATATTTCTTCTGTTACCACAATAACACACTAAATCTGTATGAAAAACACCTCAATGTACTTATTTATTCTATAGTGGGCCCATAACTAAAATAAAACAAAAGCCTTCAATAAACACAAAACAAACCCCATTGCAGGCCTGAATGCAGATTGAGAGCGATGTGTCATTGGTACCTTACAGCAGTGGTGTCTTCACTCGCCTGAGCAGTGCAGCAGTAAGTCACTCTCCCCGTGGCAAACAGTTCAACAGTCTCCTTTCTCTAAGGGCCGACGACAGTCCCACCTCAGCGCCGAAGAAGAAGAACAGCTTCGTCTCCCTCGAAGCCAGAGGTGCACACGTGCTTTTCAGGTCACACTTGGCGCTATCTGGTGCTCTGAACGGGCCAAGTCCATACAGCCGATGCTATCATGACGTTAGCGAGCAGCTAACAACTAGCTAAACAGCAGACGAGTAGTCTACAGGCTTGAAATTCGCTTCTGAAAATTAGCACAGTCGACCAAAACTTACAGAAGTTTAACACACTTCTAACAAATGAGTCAGGCTACATTGCTATATACTTTAAACCTTATACTCCGCTTACTTTGGTAGCTAGTCGCTACATTAGGAGAATAACACACACCTGCGGTATTACAGGCTCACAGACCTGGCTCGCTCCGTTACTCCTGCCGTCTCTGCCCGCTAGTCCCGCCCCTTTACCAATCACAACATTAGAAAGTTAATGTCTCTCTGCACTGACCAATCTAAGGCAGATAAAAACCCTTATGATAGTCTGTCACACCCCATGTGGTGGGATGTACATTTCAACCAAACTATTGAAAAGTTACCATCTTAAAGGGACAGAGACTACTATAGTAACAACTGTAGAGTTTCTACTGATATGCACATTTTGACTCTGGGGAATTTACCCAGGGGCTAAACATACACCGATATATTTAGTTATTGTCAAGATATCAGCAAATCTGTAAATTCTTAGTGTCATGTTTTTTAATGTAATTTCGTTGCCCAACAAATTTTGTTTCCCGAGAAATTTGCTTCGGGTCAGAACATACCTTTATAGTTACCGACCAAAAATAAGAAATACAGCTAGATTGTTCCATTTAGTAGTTATATAGTTTACTATAGCTTATTGTCAAATTGTAAATAAAATCTCTTGAATACTGATCATCTTCAGGTCACACTATCTCTATTTCTACTTCTGCATATATTACTCATTTAACCAACGTATGTATTGAAGAAGTGAATGCATCAATTATACTTGCAGTGTGAATTTTAATGCACTCAGGATCAAAGGTCCACACTGCAGCCTGATTCTGTCAGCACATGGACAGCTATTAGAATACATGGCCTCATGATTGTCACTGTAAAGTGGGCCAAAGTCATGAGTTTACTTCATCAGGACTGTGCAGAGATACTTGGCCTTTTTATCATGATGCTTTTGCTCCATTGCTGCAGCAGGAAACAAAGCAGGCCGGCCAGTTGAAGGACAAAAAGGGATGTTTTTTATGTTTGGCTGTGTTGGGAAAAAAAGAGAAGTATACAGGAGTAGAGTGGAGGAAAATTTTAGATGTAAAACATGGTGGAAATCAAATCAAATATCCGTTAGGAAAATGTCATTTGAACATAATGTGCAGACTCACTGTACTGCGCTCCAAGCACTTCTTTTATTTACTTACCCCTTTGAACTTACGGGAAAGTATTCATGAGTACATTTCTTTCTTTCAGTGGAACATAAAGCAATGTTTGGATGCATGGGGACATAAAATCTGAGTGAAAATAAGCTTAAACCTTTTTGCTACAATAAATGTTGTGTAACTCTTTGCTTAAGTGAGCGAGGAGCATAAATATTCGTGAAAGCATTGGTTGCTATTCAGCTGAACACAAAGACATTTGCAGGTGTCAGAGGAGGCCGACGCTTCATGTCTTTGGAAACAGCTGTGTGCTTGTTAGGAAAAACTAAGGAGTAACTGTACTGCGCTAATAGCAAAGCATTTATATAATCACAGTCATAATGTAGTATCAGGTTCACTGCTTTCATTTTCGCTGTCAGTCATTTTTACGAGAGAATGCTAACGGCGCCACTGTTGGCTAACCTGCTTGTGTGCCACGGGTTACATCATGCTTGGAAGGCGTTACATGCGGCTTCAGGTGTGAGCCGGGGCAAAGTCGCCAATTTAGAAGCTTCACTGCAGCAGCGAAAGTAACAACCTAATTTATGAGTTTGAGAAATGTTGAAATTGGTGTTAATTGGGCATCTCCAGTTTCTGTCACAGCACACTTCACTTCAGGCTCATGCTCTCTGTCTAAAGTGCGTTTCCATGCGCTCTGATAACGCTTTAAAAAGACAATTATACGAGGAACAACATCCACGCACACCTTGTCTCTGTATGCCGATGCAAACGCTGGTGCTCATTCCGCTCACTCTTCATTTAGTCTGAGAGTTATTGATCCTTAATGAGTATGAATGTCTCCTCCGAGCGGTGTCATTAAAGGACACTGAATCCTGGTTGAGTTAATTAAAACTTAACGAAATTAGATTTTTTTTTTTTTAAATAGAAAAACTGAAGAAGTCGTCGGCCCTCATTGAAGGATGGTGATGGGAAAATACAGTTTGCAAGTTAATTACACATTTTTACTTAGCAAGGGGATTAGATTGTGTTTGAACCTCCCTTACGTTTAGTGTTATATCCAGATATCTAATAAATAAGAGTGCTGAGGAAGCCATTATTGGAGAATAAGTATAAAACAAGGAAGCATGCAGTGTGAAGTTTTATTACAAATGAGTTGCCCCATTTAAAAGAGCTACAGTACTAATGTTTGATGACCTCACAGAGTTTCACATTTCACTGGGGAAGGCTGACAACGGTGCACACTCTCTCCCCTTCTGTTCACTATTTCTATTAAATGTAGCATTTTATAGCAGGTCTACACTTAGAACTTGTAAATTCATCGCATATTTGGCATAACTTTTTGTTAAATGATAAATTCCAAGATATAGCGCCGCAAAGCAATTCATCATTTCGACCAACTGCAGGAAATGTTTACTCATTTCTCTAACTATCATTTTCTTCTGAAGTGGAAAACTTGAAATTCACTGTAAATCAATCATCAGACGAGCTTCCTCGTAGAGTACAACCCTATGGGGAAAAAATCAGCACGTTCAAGGAAAATATTCTCCCTTTCTCATGGAGCTGTTACTGGAAGCTAGTCTTATAGTAAATGGACTGTACTGTAATATTTTCCTGTCTTCTGACCACTCAAAACACTTTTACACTACATGTCACATTCACCCATTCACACACACATTCACACACTGATGGCAGAGGTCTAAGGGCCAATCTCCAATCAGTATGTATAGCCATTCATACACCGAAGCCTACGTCTTCAGGAGCAATTTGGGGTGTAGACTGTAGCAATCACACACACTCTGACAGATATTGTTGTCCAATTGCTATGCATTTTAATTATGTAGAACACACCTAACTTTTAATGCTATTGCTGTCCTTGTTGTTGTCTTTGTTATCATCTTAACTGACTATGACAACAACATTGTCATGACAAAGACAGGAGGGGACATGGATTGCCAAAAGAAATAAGTAATTTGTCACAATCTTACAGTAAACACACTGAACAATAACGGTGGTGAAATGTGTGAAGACAGAATCATCAGTAGTGTGCACGTCACTGGGCGAGTATAAAGTAGTGGAGGAGTGAACTAACACAAAAGACTAAATCAAAGTAAACGGGTGCAGACGCTGGACAGGTAGAGAGAGAGAGATGTCTAGCAGGAAGCTGGGCTTTTATATCCTGTGGAACAATGGGCCCAGGTGCTTCAGATGTGGGAGGACATGTCAATCAGCTCCTATGGCACATGAAAGAAGACATATGCAAGTTAGTACCTATATCTAAACCAAGCACACTGTTGGCCTTAGCAGGGGCCATCACAATAGTCAGAGGGTGTGTCTGATATCATTCACTCCACCCTACTTAGTATTTATGGAGGTCTATGTCAAACTTGGGCTTTTTTTAATTTAACGCCAATGCATGATGGGACATAGTGCTTGGTTGGTACGCTTCATTTCGCGGTGCATTGCGGGATTCTTTAAGACCACTATAAAAGTATCGTAATACTTATGAAACATTTGAACAGCACGTACATGTAGTGGACTAAATAGTGACCCGTGAGTGATTTCTGACACATCATCATTGTCTATTTATGTTTATATTTATTCTTGTTGCTGGACATTCTTGTCGTTCCCTGGCACACAGTTTTGGTGAGCCCTTATCTGTTCCCCGGGGGAACTAAGCTCTACTGATCTGGAAAATCAGGTGAGGGAAGCCCTCGTTCCATCCCCCCTTAAAAAAATAAAAAAATAAATAACACAAAAAAAAATGTGGCAATACTCACCCGCTTTAACTGGCTTCAAACAAATACTTAAGCAGAAGGGAGAAAAAGTAAACAAGACTAGGTCAAAACCTGATATGTGGCTGACCGCATCAGGTCAATGTGCGCTTTTTGCTGCGGAGGTAAGTGTGGACAGCAGGCAAGCAGCGGAGGAGCAACCCTGCCTACTCCCCAAACAAAGTATCCGGAGCTGTACAGACAGAGAATCGCAGACCCGCCTACTCCCCAAACAAAGTATCCAGAGCCATATATCCTTATGAGGCCCAGACAACGTGTTTGAGAGCAGGTGCACGCTGTGGACGTAGGTGAGGACAGCGGACGAGCAGTGGAGGAGCAGACCCACCTACTCCCCCGAACAAAGTATCCAGAGCCATGTAGACAAAGAGTAGCGTCAGTGGAGGTCCAATATGCTCCATGATTCGCCATTGCAGTGTCACAACTCTCTCTCTCTATGGCTCTGAAAGTACCGTGACTCAGTCAGTCAGTCACTTACTCAGTCACATACAGACCCGTGTGTAGGGCTGACCCCGGCGGTCAGCCAAAAAAATAAGTTGTATTCACGGACCCTCACCAAGATTTTGCCTTTGTGACATTTATTATTATTTATTATACCTGCAGGATGAATACCGGTTTTCCTCCATCCACATATTCATTATTCCTTATTACACAGACTGACCCGCCTGTCTCACACATAATAAAACACACACAGAGACAGACACTCACAAGCACCTCACTTCCTCTCATACACACATCCACACACATACATTACTCAGCCCTCCCTTCAACAATAGCCTATTCAAGCAGACATAACCCTTACTTTCACACTCTCAACATGTCATCACATGCATCATCATAACTGGTTTGTCCTACTGTCTCTATGTTTGCCCATTGTCTGTCTCCCATGACAATTAAACACATGACATCACCAGTAAAAAAAAATAGGACGACTATTAAAGTAATCTGTAGACTGCAGGTCCCTCATCTTCTCAATTTGTTCCAATAAATGTGGCCCATCTGTGTCGCCCTGCTAACCCCTCACTGACGCATGGTAACACTTAAAGTAACAAATCCCCACTGTTATTGGAAGGGCTGCAGGATATTTTATTTCCTCTGGTGAGACACGCATCTAGTGGGAAATGAAAGCCCCCGCCTGTACCTGTGGGACACCGTGACGCTGGCCAGTAATCTGTTTCTGGGTTTCAGTGTTTAATCTGCTATAGCTGTCAGCTCTGCAGCCCTGTGTGTTCACCTCTCCAGAGATCAGCGACAGGAAGGAACATATGGTTATAACCAGTGACTATGTTTAAACCTAAATACTGATATTTCCGTCCTTAACCCACTTCTTCAAGCAGCAATAATCAACATTTTTCAAGCGTTATAGAGCCATATAGACCTATTTTTTTTAAATGTATTTAAGCACACAATAAAGCAATCACCCCATTGCCCTGGTTTAGCCCTCTGTCTGGTTCTAGCCTGGACTTTTGCAGCACCTTTAACTGTTTGTATGAAACAAAGAACACAGCATATGCCCTGCTAAAATGGCTATCTACCAGCCATGTCATGATCACTGTACCCTCCTTGTACATCTTTCTTTAAAGGGCAACTGATTTTGTTTTATGCCACTGTCTGTCTTCTCTAAGCGACTTGACTTTTCCCGCTACAGAGTGCCTCTCTCCTCTCGATCTTTCTCTCTGCGCTTTCAGTCACCGCGGAGGCCCGAGGGCTTTCTGTCAGATGTATACTACTCCAGCGTTTTGTCTTTTTCATGTCTTATGAACGCGAAGCTCCACAGCAGGTGCTGCGTTTTTTTTTTTCTAGATGAGAAGACGAGACTCAATTTCTTCTTTCTTTTTCTTTTTGGCAGTAGACAGCTAAAAGGCCTTATCCTGTTTTGTTTTAAAACAGGTTCAAGTAAAAGGAGTTTGACCTTTGTGCTGCTGGCTGCGAACGTTGCCATGTGAAGTCAGAGAGCAGTGGACGAGGCTTATTGTATTGGAAACAGGTTGCAGCTCTTTAAAAAGAATGGTGTGAGAAGTTGTCGAGCTTGTAGCGTGAATGTTCCTGAAGCTTCAGGTCATGGCGGTGCAAAATCAATGAGCTTTATCCAGACACTGAAGCACTCAGACCTTTTTGATGCATTATGAAGAGGCACAGAAGAAATGCATGAGGTATTTTTCCTCGCAAGCCTCACTTACTTTCAATTCATCCTGTGTATGTGTTTGGTTTATCTGTCCCTGAGACATTTATGCTCGTATAGTTCTGTGAAGAGTCTTTGATCCAGTACAACAGCTGGGTCAGAGTGTGCTGGAGTGGATGGAGCCTGATCAATAACCTAAATGCAGTGCAAACCAGGCATTATCTCAAGAGAAACTTAAGACGGTAATACAACAAAGCGGCTGGAGTGAACAAAGACACTTAAAACATAAATGCAAACATCATAGCGAAGTTAGTGTGATTACATGAAATAGTGTATCCTTTGTCCTTACGCCGGGGACACACCAGACGAGGAAGCGCTGCGCAACGAAAATCGCACCAGACGCGCATTTCTCTGCGCCGGTCGACAAGCGCCTCTGCTCCTCAGCTGTCGTTTACTCACATTTGGAGCTGTTTTTTCATCATGCTCTCTCTCTCTTGCTCTCTCTCTGTTTGCGTGTGTTTTGACACCCCGCCCCCACCCCCTATAGCCGGTCCACTTTGTGTCTCTCTCTTTCTTGTGTGTGTCTATGTCTGTGTGTCTGTGTCTGTGTGTGTATCTTCATCTCTCTCGCGCTCTGTTTAGATACTGACAAATATATAAAAGCACACAAACATTACATCGCATTTGTCACTCGCGGTGTTTTATTTTGAAATTTGTTTTAATTTTGAAAATTGACCGGATTCTCTTGTTGTTTCATGTGTGACTTCCTGCCAGGATTGACGCAATCGCTCGCGGCTCGCGCAAAAAATAGACCAGACGCCGAAACGCTCGCTGCAGGGTGCGGGCCGGTCGCGGAGGTGCAGGCCGCGGCGCGTCTGGTGTGAACGACCCGGCGTTATCTTCAATTTTGGATCTTCCTACTCTTCAATGTAAAAAAAAGACAGCTCAAACCAGTTTCTCAACATCCATCCATCATCTATACCGCTTATCCTGTTCAGGGTCCTAGCGGGGCTGGAGCCAACCCCAGCTCTCATTGGGCGAGAGGCGGGGTACACCCTGGACCGGTCGCCAGTCAATCACAGCTGACACATAGAGATAGACAACCATTAACACTCCCATTCACACCAATTTTTGAGTCACCAATGAACCTCACAAGCGTGTCTTTGGACTGTGGGAGGAAGCTGGAGTACCCGGAGGGAACCCACGCATGCACGGGGAGGACATGCAAACTCCACACAGAAAGGCCCACTTCGTCCGACCTGGGATTCAAACCAGGAACCTTCTAGCTGTGAGGCGACAAAACTATCTTCTGCACCGCCGTGCAGCCCCACTTTCTCAACAATGATACTGTACTAAAGAAATACAATTTAGCTGTTGTACAAATGTTGATGACTTCATTCAGAGTAATTAAAAAGCCAGTCAGCCTACAGGAAGTGATAAACTACAGTGTGATATTATACAATATGAATTGAATAATCCCCTTAGGTAACACCATCCCAAGCTGCGTTCAAGTACACGATAGACATGCGGCAATTGTATAGAATGGGAGTGAAATTATCACTGTCAACAGCTTTAGTTGATAAATCAATATCCATGCTAGAAAGTACTTTTTAAAGATGTGAATGGTCTCAGCCTGCTGGTAATGACCGCTGAGCTGTATAGACATCATTTCAGCAGTAGAACTTCAAGCTGTGTGTGAACTTGGTGGGGGTTGGTTTGTGTGGTGTGTTTGACCTGATGTTTACTTTAGGTGCTGATTGCCACAGTCAATAGATGCAACACGCAGGTCTTGAAATTGGTTGTAGAAAAGGTGATAGCTCTCTGTGTGAAAGTATGTTTCTGTGATCGATGCGGCTCTATTTTTGTCTCAAAGTTAGATAACCTCCATTTAAATTGCACACAATTTTGGGATTATAATGCCTCTATCTATATCATCTATCAAGACAGATGACAAATGCAGCCTGGTTTCACTGATTCATTTGACTACAGAGCTTATTGCAGCTTGGAATGGAGACAAATGAGTTATAACACTTGTGAATTTTTGGATTTGTCAAGTGGGGTTCAAAAGATCCCAGTGTGTGCGTTGCATTAGCAAAGGATCAAATCGCCTGCACCACTGAAAACTGGAATCCACCTCATTACCTGCACGCAGCAGAACACGAACACAATGAATGCAACAGATTTTCCTGATCATTGAATTCTGCTGAAAGCAGCTAGTCCATGTACCAAACCTAAGCTGATAAAATGTGTAACAAAAGTGTTAATTTGGAAACATTTTCATGCCATTTACCTCCAAAGTTTGAGCGACATACCTTACAATTAATAGGCTTGGAAATTATTCTGGATCTGTAGCTCTCATTTTTCATTTAACCTGCCATTTCATTCCTCAATTATTATGACTGAATTCTGCTCAGACAGCGTGAGAAGTTAAATGAGCTTTTCCTGCGCTTTTCTTATTGCATAATGCCGATAATAATACAAGCATTTCGACTACATGTGTTCACACAAGTTAACACAGGCTGATGCATGCATAAACACAAATATACAAGGCATACCCTGTTTCCCATCCCTTGTTTATTGTGCCTGTCAGTAACTTGCACTTGCTGGAACCAGCAGCAGCTGCCAGCTGACATAAAGCTGCAGTAAGAAGTCTCTTCATTGTGCCTTTATGACCACTGTAAAGAAATGCTCAGCTTTGCCTCATCCTATCTTTCTCAAACGCCTGCGGCAGTGTAGAGCAAGCTGGCTGTGCCTATAACTGACAAAGTCCACACAGTTGGCAGCCAAAAGTTTTCTGCCAGCTGCAGTGCTCACAAACAACAGACAAAACAACAGAATGAAGATAGAAAATACCCAAACTGTAAGGCACTAAAGCAGAGTACAGAAGGTATACTAAAAAAGAATAATAGAGACCTGGTATAAACCTTGAACCAATATGGGATAAGCTGTTACAGGGACAGCAGGCTTGTGCAAAGTGACTCATAAGGGCACACGAAGAATGAGGCATCATTTAATATGTCTGCGAATGGTACCAGAGGCCAACCACACCATCATGCAGAATGATCGCCTTTACAGATTGCTATGCCAACACGTCTGGCAGATTCATTCCTAACAGCCATCCACACAAAATAATAGGCTGCGTTGGCCAACAGTTATGATGCCATTTCCTCAATTGCAGGCACACTCGACTGAGTGTCTTGAGTTGTTTGTCACCTAGCTTGGGATGCAGCGGCGCTCCTTGAGCACCCTGTGAGCCCCTCTTGGATAAAACTCATTATCCCAGTCTGCTGCTCTTCAGGAAACTCATTATCCCATCCATCACCAGTGGACTCTCAGACAACAGGATGAATATGCCCTCTCATCGTTTAATTAGATAGCTTTGCCTAGAGTTTGTGGGGAGAGCACAACAACCACCCACACTTCTATATCAGCTGTAATTATCTATCGAATATGACAACTTTAGTCTGACATCTGATACTGCTGTCGGTTATCAGCGACTTCCTATTTAGGGTATGCATGCTCATACCTTTTGATAGTAACATTACAAGTCTGTCCAGTAGCTAGAGAGCTTGATGATTTTGGCCTTGTCTTGTCCTGTTGCCCCTGTCTGATTCTATTAATCTTCTAGCCAGACAGTGAGTGGATGGAAATGAACCCTTAATGGAAGTCAAGGAAAATTGATATTGGTACTGCTGGACTTCAGTGCCGTTTTTGCTTCTCATTGACCATGACTTGCTACTTGCTAAGCCATCTGCATGTCATTTCAAAACTTCAGTTTTAAATTGGATGGAAAGTTACTCACCCGTCAAAGAACAGTGTGTCTGGTCCCTGTCAAATATTAAATTACCTCAATGAGGAATTCCCCAGGGCAGCCGTCTAGGACCACTTTTGGTTGATGTTGAAGATTGTCTTGATCTTGAATGCTCTTTATCAGAGGTCTCCTACTTTGAAAAGATGAAAGTGGCCAAGAGCTACTTGCATTACATTGCTGTAATTGCTGGTGGCACCCCATGTGGCTTCTTTTGTTGACTGAAATGTTGGTACCATAGATGAGGCACACACACACTTGTCCTTCACATTCATTCCCCGTGGAAATTCTGTGTTTTCTGCTTTTTCCTGGCGTGGCCGCCCTCATTGTCCATCAACAGCATAACTGACCCAGTCTGTTGATGGATGTTGCTGCAACATTGCTGTGAATGGTTAGGTTCAGACATTGACAAACTTGCCAGAAGCATCACCATTTTTTATTGACAGCTGATAGGCCTATCATATTATTTTGCATTAGAAGGGGTGGGACATCTGTGTATTTGATTGAATTGAAGGGGGAAGAGGCTTTCAAGGTGCCTTTACTGTCGTTGGATTTTTGCCACGAGTCTGTGAACTTCTTGGCGAGCTACTAAAATCCATGCTGGCAAGCTACCTGTGGGAGACCCCTGCTCTATATCTTCTTTTGAATGGACCCAGGAAGAATAGTTGTTACTATAATAATTACTAATGCAGATCCTACGGAAATAGATAATTAATGAATCTAGAAGGCAACTTTTTGTAAAACGTATGAGTTGGACATCCGAGCTCAAGGAAACTATCTTGTTTTTGCCTTTACATCTATCACGAGGCAATGCATGGAGGGCCCCAACCTGACCTTCGCTAGAGCATTGCTCAGGCCTCACACTGGCTATGTGTGATGCTTGGTTGCATTAGGACCCATAATGGACTGTGACCACAAGTCGTTGGGTAGATGGATGGCTTCTGGTCTCTCAGCCTCCTATCACCTCCCACCACTTCACTCTCTCCCTCTTCTGTTCTGTTTTCCCTCCCCCACCCCCCATTCATCGTCCCTCTGCCAAACCGATGTCTAATGACAATGGAGGGCCCTTGGACGAGTTTGAGAATAGATTATTGACTGGGACCGGAGATTTACACTGGAGCCACAGGGCCAGGCGGCCCCAGCAGAGATAAATGGGACATGTAATTGAGTTTGGTCACTCAGTTGTGTTGGAGTGGCTTAGGCTGGCGTCGTACCCATGGCGGTGCAGGGTGGATGGTGGTACTTGCAGAGGCTTGAGAGACGTTGAGGTTTATGAGGCATACAAAGTGGCAGTGGAGGGTCAGACAGAGGGCAGTTGTACACTTGAGTTGTATGGACGTCAGGACAATGGGGCAAAAGATGGAAAAGGGGAGGAGAAAATGTGGCTTGTAGATCTTAACAGATCATATTAAGAACAGAGGATTCATTCAGGACAGTGGCAGGACTGGAATTCTGAAATGTGATGAAATGCCCTGCAGTGACATGTTTAAATACAAAGGAATGTTAATGATCATTCCAGAAAACACTGAACAGTATACATTTTGGTGCCTTTTGACTCCATACAATACCAAAGGAATTCAGGCAATTCCCTCAATAAATTAAACCCACAGTAAATCATCATAGAAAATACACACAATCCCTGAAATAACCCAGCTGGAAAGCACCAGAATGTTGCACAAACCGGCCAATATAGCAGGTGAAGACCAAAGTAGTTAAAACGTTATTTATTGCTACAAATTTGGTAAGTGGCAAAGGCTGCATGAAATTAATTTCATGAATCATTTGATTATTCTGAGTCCATTATCTGTAAAAGAGGTTTGCCTGTCACTGCAACACACTAAAAAAAAAAAAGAGTATCAGCACTACCTCCTCCAACAACAGCTAAATCAGTTGGACACAGACAGCCCCTTTTATCTTCTGTGTCATCATCATCCTCTACAAAGGTGCCGGATCAGTGAGGATACACTTTGCTTTTACTCTTGTGTGGGGTTCAGTCAGGACTTAGACCGATGGTAGAGATTTGCTGTTACCACAGTAACCGGTGCGTGTGTATGTGTGTGTGTGTGATAGGGGTAGAGACTGTCTGAGACTTGGTCTGCTGAAGGATTGAGGATGATGCGCGTAGAATAACAATAATTTCAGACACTTCTTCACAAGTGCTACCATGTAAGCTCATGCATGCACATATGCGCAGACACACACTTAAGAAACAGAACGAGCTGGCCTCGCTCAAGATACACTCATATGCTTCTTTGCATGAAGTGTTTTTAAGCCTCATTGCAAATAAAAAGAAATATATTGAATCTGTTACAGTAATTACATATCATTTTTTCATGTATGCAATTTACAACATAGAAGAGTCTGTCCGTACCACTATATGATATCATTCCTACAGCAGCGGTAGGGGGAATCCTATTCAACCGTCTTCATTCATTTTTACCTCTAATTGGCTGACTATTTTGGGAATCATCTGAAGCTTACCATATGAAATCTGATGTAATGTCATGTGTCATCTTTGGCTCTGTTAGCCGTGTCACCTGCCATAAGTGTGTGCTAGCATGTGTGTCCCACGGATATGAGTGAAAGGATTATCTGCTGGCCTACTGAGACCATATGAGCACCACACCTCATATGACACTACTTCCTAAATTAAATCCAACACTGTGTGCAGTATTGATCCTTTCACAATAAAAGACATTTATATGTTGTTGTTTTACATCGACTCTTGCTGCATACAATATTTTAATGATGAATTAAGCCTACTGATATTCAATAAAATCCACATTAATGATGTGCGCTGTTCCTGCAAATTGTTGCATTACGCATAATGAGTGATGGTAAGCTGGCTCCTAACAAAGCCGTTTGTTCAGCCTCTAATACCAGCCAAAAGGATGAATATTGCAATCCTTTTCTTCTTGGTCTCAGCTTTCCCACAGGACCGTGTTCATACACTCGGCTGGATGGAGGCCAGGCTTAGACATGTGAATACAAGTCACAAGTGTTATTACTCACCTAGATCCTCAATGGCCACTCTGTCTGCGTGGACAGTTGGCCTGCAGAATGCTGGAGCCTCCATAGAGGCTTAACAGAAGCCTCCTGAAATCCCCCAGTGGCTATGCTGGTGGACAAACAGTGTGGAAGGCTTATTTTGTGTGTTATCAGCAAGGCAGGAGAGAGTTAAAAACCAGAGTTGTTGAAGAGAATGGGCACACTAAAAATAAGCACACTACAGCAAGTCAGCCCATGACCCTTCAGCCAGAGGCTGTGATCATCAGCCCAAATGACCATGTTCCAATTTCCATACTTTTACAAAATGCGTAAGTGGTGAAGTTTCATGCTTCTTGCCAACTGGAAATGATTTTACCCTCATGGGAACAGCCTTGCAGGGAAATAACCTACCCTTAAAGCTACACCTATTAGACTTAAAGAGGGGGTATTTTGCTGTTTCCCATTTTAAGACATGTATAATTTTACAATGTTGGATGTCCAGAATAAACGTGGGTGAAGTTTCAAATCTGTAGCTAAAAGTATGTTGGAGTAATCCCCAGACCTCTCAGCTCAGTCTGCTGTGAACGCCGGGTTTCACACAGTTTTTTCTACATGCTGCACTTTGTGACATCACAAATTGCAGCCACAGCAGGCTTTGGAGAGCCGGCCAATCAGAAGAAAGTTTGTAGGGGCGGGGTTTCTTAAAGGGACAGACTGAGTCGTTTCAGGCAGAGGTTGTATGAGGGCCTGCACAGAGCACCAGCGTGAGAAAAACTTTCTTACTTGCCAAGTTAAACTGGTTTACTTTGATGGGATGTAACAACAGAGTAATTACAATTACTTTGCCAACTGTATCAAACATGTTTGACAATCAAATATTTGTTTACAGTGTAAGTTACATGCAATACTGGGTAATAAAAGTCATACAAAAGAGTCATGATAACCTGCTATAGAAACAAGAGGCTGCTCTCTCAGATGTTTGAGCTACCTCTTACATTAGGTATAATCCTCCATTAATTCAAAAAGCTGGAAACAAAACACTCAAAAATCATTACACTGTAAAGTTGACTGTTGACTAATCCAGCAGACACCGCCCCCATTGACCACACCATTGCATGTGTGAACATTTCTGGCCGCCTAGCTGTAAACTCTGCCTACCATTTGATGCTTGGCAAAATTGGTACTTTTGGGCCATCAGAGCTTCTTTGCTGAAAATAACTCCTGCAGCTGCTCCCTGATATTCGTTTGGTGAGAGCAGCGAGTGTGAACCAAACCAGTAAAGTTGTGCTGCACAGAAACCAAAACAAAGGACAGAATGATACACTTTCAATATTTCCCTCAAAGATATAATCTCTTCAAATGTCCGTTTGCTTGTTCACCACTGGGCCTTTAATCACGAGATGCTGCGTTGAGCATGGGTGAGAAGGATCACTGTGCTTTTTCGAACAAGAGGTATATTGAGGCCACTGTGTGTGTCCCTCGATGTGTTGTATACGTTACACAGAAATAGTTTTGTGTCTGCATGATCACAACCTCAGTAACAGTGCTTTTCTTTGTGCTGCATCCTATTCTTGCACGGGTGGATCACATGTCTGTGTGTCTGTCCTTTCCATCAGGGGACTGGTTGTGAGATGACAGTGGTGTTAACATTTTTCCCCCTCTTCTCTGCTCACCTTGCTTGGCAATGGAACTGGAATACACACTTCGATAGCTCTTGTAGTCTGCAGTCTAATGATGTCTGCAAACCAGATCTGCCATCTTAAGCTTAAAAAGTCAGTTTTAGGCTTGATGAGAAGGCCAAAAAGTATGGAGTAAAGACTAACTGCAATGCAAACAGTTTCTTGTGCTTATGGATGAAAAATGTATTGGATAATTTATTGATTTCGGTGCCCATCATGTCTGTTGGTTACCTTCCAGAGGTTACAAGTACACATGAAGTGTGTGCATGTGTGTAAGAGCCTTCTAGCACGCTGATTTCTCTTATTTATTTCTGCCCAACAGTACAGCTATATGCTATACCCTACAGCTTTTGTGCTTTATAATGCAACTCGCTATAGCTTCACCATCATGGCACTCTTTGTGTAATTTATGAGTTGTGATTCAGTCTGAGGAGTTGCTCTCAGGATGCATATAAAGTTTGCCACAGCGCGTGCTCATCGGGTCCACTAAGACACCGAGGCCTGATTTATTCACAATCCTCACACTTCCTCACGCACAGGTCGACCGTTCCCCTCTGCAGCCAATTTGCAATGTCCTTTAAACCTGTTAATACCTCTTAACAGAGCTGATACTGGATATTAGAAGGAGAAGGATAGAGACAGGGTAATGGAGTTGCTCCGTGAAATTAACCTGCGTCCTACATGCATACAGAACGGCATCAAAAAAAAACCAAAAGTGTACGAAGTTGCTGAGATTGCAAGTTGTGACCTCTTCTTCCAGAGGCCGTTTGTTTAATAATATTGACTATTTTCAGACTTGACTGACTTTTAATGAACTGCGAACCAACACTATTGAAATTCAAGTCAATACGGGGAAATATGTAATTAAACAACATGAGGTTTTTATTTGTGAATTGAATTGCACTGTGCAGAGAGATTTAAGAGGGGAATGAAGGAGCCAATAAGTGCAGACAGAGCCATGGCTTAGCTGGATGGATAGCCTTGCAGGGGTTTTCTCACTCCGACTTTGTGCTTTGGATGCTGCAGACGAGACTGGAACTCCTACGGCATGTTTTTCTTCAGTTATCTGCAAAAATAATAATCTATTGTTTGGGTTCTGACTTTGGTTAAGTGCTTTAAATTGCCAGATTGTGTCAGCTGGCTGGTTTATGAGCAGTCTATAAACACTCATCGCACATTTTCATTCTTTACTGGCATTGGAATGACTCTGTAATCATGAGGTATTTCATAGCTGTTCTTCTGTCGGCAGCCTGCAATCAAGAATCATTATGCTTTAAAACATCATAAAGAAAAGATTTCCATCAGTCTCTTTTAGGCTCACAATTCTTGGTCCTTACATCACGGTGAGCATTAGTGATTATCACCTGCAGCTGAAACAGCTTCAATAGAGAGAAAAGCCTCTTAGTGTTTGTTGTTCTGATGTCAAATTCCCCTCGTTCTTTCATCTTACAATGACAATTTCTGTGATAAATTGTAAATATTAATCAGTCTGGACCGTGGAATATTAGAAAAGTACAGTCTCAAAAGGATTGAAGCCCCCCCAGCATTTCACATCCCAGGATTCAGAGCAGAATTACCTCCTCTTCTCCGCAGCGTCCTCGTATTGCACAAAAGGCCAGCATCTAGGAAGAGTCACAAATATGCTTTCCCTTCCATAGCACAGGCTGTTTCATCCTCTTATCGAGCAGACGGGACCTGATTTGGCGGAGTTAGGAGCGCTTTCTTCACAAGTCTGTACTCACAGTGCTTTACCAGGTGGTGTTATATTCCACTGCCTCACCAAGGTGACTAAATTGGTCGCAGATATATCTCCTTTTGTCAGCGTTTCATTTGCCGTTCTGGTACATAGCTAGCGCTTTGTTGCTTACTCAACTATATAAGCCGCCTGTATTTCTTATCCTGAGCTGTGAGCTGATAGGGATTCCTGCAGCGTGGCCTCAGGGTACATGTACAACACATGCATGGAGCCAGTCACCTGAAACGGAGTCACGCGCGGAGTGCCGGAGGAATAATGGCCCAGTCAGGAGTGGATAAAAAAAGTACTGGATTAGCTTTGATTTATTAATATGGCAATGGTACACTTGTGTTTCTTACAGCTTCTCTAGGGTGAGACGTGAGAGCAGGATAAGCTACAGACCAACTGTTTTTCGGTTCTCATTGGGATGGAGAAAGAGGGAACACAGCTGGTGAAATTATGCCGATGTGAACATGCTGCCAGGACAAAGTCAGGCCTAATTGATGACTTACTTGGCTTGTCCGGGCAGCATGTCTATTAGATTCACACCATTCATGATCACAATCTGGCCCCTGATCTATGAGGTCGTGCAGACAGATTAATGTTGCAGTAAAGACATAATAAATACAAGGTGGTACTCACAGTCCACTCGTTACTAACACTCCTGCAGAGGCTTTATCATTGTTATGCTAACCCAAAAGCATTACCCTGGCAACAATATCTTAGAGGTTATGGAGCTAAACAAAGAGTTGGCTTACCTTGTGACCATGTTCATTTGATGCCGTTGGGTATTGTTCTAAGTGCAATTGAAGATTAAGCAATAGGAAAGTCATCTACGCCATCAACAGAACACAGGGATCTCTGAAAGTGTATAAACGGCTCTACAGATCCCAAACCGTGCTCCAAGAAACCCAGTGTCAAACAAACGCTCCTGCAAATATGGACCCATGCCCGATCTCCTACTCACAGGCAATGGAGGCATCTCAGTGAGATTGTTGCTCCGTACAAAAGCACGAAAGACGGTGAAGTGATTTCAACAGATCCCAGCTGAGCAGAGACGAGAGTACGTGTATCATTTTGGACAGAGTCTGGCACTTTCCCTATTTCTGCCTTTTGTGCCGAGCTCCCTCGGGAACCAGAAGATTGCGTTTCTGCCCAAATACTCCAACTAAAGAGGCTGAAGCTGACACGGATCTCGGTGTCTGTTACAGTGGCATGCTGCTTTGCTGCGTTGCCAACCGAGAGCCGTTGGCATCTCTAAGGCAAGTCTATTTGTATAAATGCTCTATCACCAGAATCCATCTGGGAGTCACGCTGTTGTAACTTGATGCTGTTCCAGGGTCTTGTGCTTTATCAACAGCAAAAGGGGATCAATAGTGCTTCATTCTCACTGTATTATTTGCTTGTTAAACTGCACAGGGCAACTATTCTTTGTGCATTTGTTACAATATGTCAGAGGAAGAGGGCCGATTGGATGAATGTTTACAGGAAAGGAATCCAAGTCAAGAGACGCTGGACTTCCCTTGATTCTTAACGCTTTTTGACTCGTATAAGTGAGTGTAATTTAACGTCTAAACCTAGAAAGCATCTGCATTTTACACAGATGGAAGGAAATGATTTTCATGTGGAGAAAGAAAGATGCAGCCTATCTTTCATTTCGAAGATCTCGGAGCCCAGCATGACATTCTGGCACGTCCTCTGTCTGCTCCAAAGGGGCTGGTATAGAGTTTGATCACGGTAACATCTGAAATAGCATAAAGGGCTCCGCACGGTCCCAGTGCCAAACAGCACAGCATCTCCGCTGTGTGCACACTGTTTGCAACAATTACTGTGTACAAAGTCAGACAAGTCGCATTCTTGTCCTTTGAAGAGTCACCCTCGCTTTCAACTGCTGTAGTGGGCTTTGTTGACCAACTAAAGCAAGCACAGTTGAAGGCCACTTTCAAAGTGGACAACAGCGTGTCTCTTTGATCAAACTTTCACAAAAGTAGCATTTTCATTGTGAGCCTCTGTTGTTGTTGTTTGCTTTTCTTCTTTCTTTTCTCAACCTAAACCACAATCCTACAAACTGGGGTACCTGTAGACCCCGGAGGGAAACCTTGTGTCACACCTCACATGAACTTCCTGAAATCATTCCAGTTTTTTCATCAGTTTGTTCCTAAGGGTTCGTTTTTTCATCACTGTTTGAAACATCTGGGTTCGCCAATTCTGTCTATGCAGACTTTTAAAAGATGGAACTATTTATTGAGTGAATGTTTGCCACGGCTACTAATGTTGATGTATCACACGATCATGGTGGTATGGCACTCTCAGTCATTTTGAATGAGACACATACAGATGCAGCTGTAACAGATTATCACAAGTTTTTGACACAATATCATTTAACACATTATACAAATAAACTGTAGCGTTCCATAAATGATGGTTAATAGTTCATGCTTGTTAATAATAATTAATAATATGCTTTATACTACATGTTAAATTCCTCTTGTTCAGACACAAATTCAAACACTGATGGTGAAGGCTGCCAAGCAGAGGGGCAACATTCCCATTGAGATTTAATTGAACTAACTCACAAACACACACGCACACCAAATGGCCAAGCCTTTGGAGTTACATGTCTTGTACCTTTAAGGACACTTCGACATGTGTATTTAATGAGCCAGGGCTCAAACCCTCTGACTTTCAGAACACGTTTTAGCAGCTGGGGGCGGCTTTTTTGTAGTTGTTTTCAATGAGAGGGACGTTTTTTGCACCAACTTTTGCATTGCTGAGCGCCTCGCATTTTTGAGGAACCGCTCTGAGCGCCTCGAGTTGAAAAAAACGTGAACTCAAAGCAGATAAGTGCCCGACGTCATTGGTGTTTTTTTCACATTGTCCAATTGGATGAATGGAGAGGCGGACCTTCTGTAGGTAAATGGTAAATGGACTGTACTTATATAGCGTTTTTCTAGTCTTTGCGATCACTCAAAGCTGCCTTTACACTACATGTCACATTCACCCATTCACACACACATTCATACACTGATGGCAGAGGCTGCTACCTAAAGTGCCCAACTGTCAATCAGTTATCACATTCGTACACGCTGGCTATGCCACCGGGAGCAATTCAATGTCTTGCCCAAGGACACTTCGACATGTAGACTGAGGGAGCTTTAACCGTAGGCTTCAACAGAAAAGGCAGTGCGGAGCGCCTCACGTTTTACAGCCTGCAAAACACGTTGTGTCTGATCGGGGCCTAAGCCAATATCAGCTTTGGATTGTTTTTTTTGCAAATGACATAAATGACATATCTAATGGTGCTTAAATAAAGAAGGTAGCATTTTACTATGATGGTTGTTTCCTATCGTAGTTTATTCCACTACCAGTGGGTAATCCTTGTGTGTTGAATATGTTGGCAGGGTGAGGGTTAAGAATAAATGAGCTGTTCAGTTGCATGTTTGTATTTGAAAGGCTTTTAAAGAGAAAGAGATCGGTTAATTGGTCTGTGGTTCTCCCACGGACCAATTAACCAATCATCAACAAGCTTCATGCAAACCACATTTTAAGACTTGTACCAGGCCCATGTGCCAACCGTAGTTAGATAACTGTGGAAGTTTGTGGGTTCACCTACATGTTAGGCAACCTTGTAGGAATTAGGAGGGTTATAATGATTGTGACAGTCTGAGAAAAACCCTTAATATTAAAGGCTCTCAGCAGGATTGGAATTCAAATGTGTGTCTTATCATGTTTGTACTTGAGTGCGAATCCTATAGGGAAGAAAAGAATAACCGGAATCACTTTTTGATGCTGATATGAATCCAGATACAATCTCTCTCCATCGCATTCAAAGCTCTCCTCCTCTCCCTCCCTCCCTTCTACTCTCTCCATGAACACTGAATGGATGTGGTTTGTAATATGTCTCGGGGGAAACCGCAGGAGTTTGCTCAAACCCCATCTGTTTAGCTGGCGAGTAAACCTGATGAATGGGATTCTCTGGTGTCTCATGCTTACTGAGCTAAGCAGAGGAAAGAACAGAAGGAGAGTTGTAGGGTGAGTGAGGGCGCGTGAGTGCGAGTGTGTGTCGGTGTATTTGCTGAAAAGGTGATGGGGGGGGCTTTTGCACATGCTTTGTTACAGTACGTCAAACTTCACTTTCTGTTATTCAGTAGGAAGAGCAGCAAACATAATTCGGTGCAGATAAAGACAAACTTTTCTTTAAATAAGTCAAGGTAAGTCATCACGGCTCGACTTTCCCCTCGTGTTAAAATGATCCCAGAATAAAGGAAACTCGAGTCAGTTTGTCCAGAGTGAATAATCTGTCTTTAATTGCAGAAACAGACAAGCCAATATTCAACAGGATGGATGTTTCTTTTACAGATATACTTTTTAAACTCGTGAACTCGTTTGCCCCTCCCGCTGCTGACAGCCGCCTTTTGATTCCCTCGTATCGATGGCTTTGTAAGACTTCAGTTAAACATCAACACAGGGCATTACCTTGCACCGTTGGAGCAGCACTCATACTGTAATTTTTAACTCCAGAGAAAAATTACCTTCATTATTACATTGATTTTCCCGCCCTATACTTGGTATTGTCCACTGAAGCCCTTGTTATAAATTGCAGTTGGCAGAGGCGAGCCTTGTAGCTCTCAAACGCCAACTTTTCCCGAACCATGCCCGGAACCCTAAAGATTTTCTCAGCCCGTTCCATGCTTTGAATTCCACACAGATTTTAAGCAGTCAGCAACAACCAGAGAACGTGTGCTTTCTACTGCTTTACTCACTCAAGACAGACAATGTAGCAGTGCAACTATCTGATGCATAAATCATGGGAATATTGTGTCACAAAATCTCCTTCTAAAGCCGAGACGTCATTCAGAGCGCCGAACTTGGTGTCGGAATATCAGAGCAGATGCTGCTGCAGATGGCGGAGTGAGCGGTAGGATTGGCGAAAGGTTTTGGGGTGGGTTTAGGAAACCGGTAGCAGACTGGTTTTCTCTGAGGCCCACCGGGCTCTGGCCACTTCACCAGCACCGCCTGTGACCCAGATCTCCAGAGACAAGCGTGGAGAGGCCAATACCGTCATGAGCTTCCTGTTGGCGATGGAGGAAATTTGTGGACACAAGTCTGGGAGTGTGTGTGTGTGTGAGGGAGTGTGTTATGGCAATGATATAAATAGCAAAAAGCCATTTGATTCATACACACAGTACATGCACCTTACCTCACAATAGTGTCCTCCCCTGCACCACACACACACACACTCTCAGCGCCCCTCGGTGACTTTTGTTTTATTTCTCACCCGTGTTTTCTTCTCAATCTTCACAGTTTCCATACGTCTCCTGCTCCGTAGTCGAGGGCAAAGTGATTTGTCACGATTTGTGTGGACAAAGGGATTCTTTTTTTTTATTCCTTTGTGTATGTGCTGTCTAGACAGTGTGTTATTCTGCGGGAGCGTTCATAGCGTAGGGGTTGCATCTTTTTTTTTGCAGTCACTCTTTCACTTTATGGAAGTGGCAGATAGCGTACACCCGGGAGGGAACTCAGGGAACAGTGCAGACCCCAAACTGTAAAGAATAACACTGGGTACATTAATGGAAATCAACTAGTGCCTCATGGTTTTTTGGTCATTTTTCTTCCTTTACATAATAAAAACAGAACATGCACAACATTAAACTTAAAACCTATAGCTTAACTAAAATTTCCAGCCTCACTGCATCATGTGTGGTATGATTCCAGTTTCCCTAAAGAACTTTTACCAGATGTACCTTTTGCTAACTACACCTAATTATTATAATGTCTCAATTAGGCCATGATTAATAATACATTTCACATTAGTCTTAAATAAGGAGCCATTCATCACTTTATAGTTAAAAGGCCAGAAACATGAGCAATTCATGAAAAGCTAATGCTGTTTTAGTGATAATTACAGCAGAGCTGAAAGTCCAAAGAATAACAGAATACAGAAGCTCCGTGCTGTGGAGGGTCAGTCGGTCCACACAGGAAACACAGGCTTATTTTGAACATTTAACATTGAACATTTGTATATATATATATATATATATATATATACATATATATAAGGGCTTTTTGCATTCATTCATATTTCATTCTTTCACTCAAACTTTGTCATTGTTGCTGTTGCCTTCTGCTGTTGTGCCTTTGGTCATCATGTCCCTGCATTAACCTGTGGAGCTTTGTCCCTCCTGTACAGCACATTCTACACACAATAAAAAAAGGAGACAAAAAAGAGACAAAAAACCCCAAAACAATAAAAATGTGGTATTTAATGGCTGATCAGTTACATAAAAAATAAATAAATAAAGACCTACAGGTCCAGCACTAAAGATCTGCAGTATCGGACAAATGCCGAAATCGATAGCAGCCAGTTGAGGTGGTTGGGGCATCTGATTAGGATGCCTCCTGGGCGCCTCCCTTTGGAGGTTTTCCAGGCACTTCCAACTGGGAGGAGACCCTGGGGCAAACCCAGAGCTCGCTGGAGGGATTATATATCCCGTCTGGACTGGGAACGCCTCGGAATCCCCCAGGAGGAACTGGAAAATGTTGCTGGGGAGAGGGACGCCTGGGTCACCTTGCTGAGCCTGCTGCCACTGCGACCTGGCCTTGTATAAGCCGAAGATAATGGATGGATGGATGGATTGATGGAGTATCGGACAAATGTTCCATTTCAGTGTCAACTGGGCACCCTGCTATGCTCTAACCAATTCTCACCAAATTTGTGTTACTGATAACTGTGGAGCTGTACATGTCTCTTTGGTATGTTAAAGGGCCAGTTGCCAATTTTAAACCTCAGTCCTATCGTGCTATTATGGGGAGCTAATGCCATTATGGTGGGAAAAAAATGCGATTTGGCTCTGTGCCTTTGGAGGACGCTATCTGCTTCTCCAATGGGCCCTGGGAAACCTCCACCAGACTACCTAAAACGTGTCACCTGGCGGAGGCCAGGGAGCTCGCTAAACTACACTTCAACCTCAGAAACCCGCCTCAGATGTCATGTCTCGTTCAAAATCGTCAGGTTTGAAATGTAGACTGCAGACCTGAAGATTATTTAGACAATCCACTGGTATATTCTCGTTGTATTTTGGATTCTGTAGCGCTCTGAGCCATCGCTTGCAGTGAAATGGTACTATTTCACTCGAGCATCTCCCACTGGGCTGTTCCTTTCAGAGGGAGGGGCGCAATGCATGCTGGGTGTTGTAGGAATGTAGAATTGGCGAAACCACAAGCTGTTTGTACAACTTTCTCCACAGCTATGGCGCCAATTTCAAATACTATTGCTTCAATTGATTACAGAGAACACCAGCTTTGACTCACAGTGGCTTTTTCCAGGGGCGAATTGCTCCTTTAAGTACACTCATACAATACATTAGACCCTTTTTTCCTTGTATAGATTCACTACAACTTATATACAGTTGATATGCAAAAATAGCAAAAGACTAATTCCAAAGTAAAAAGTCAACCAGTCTTCTTAAAGTAGTTCTGGTCTTTAAAAAAAAGCTTGTAGATTCCTCTTAAAAGTGCAGGAAGATGTTTGAAAGTCCAATCGGATGAGAGCTCAGTTTGTGATCAGGAAGCGTTCTCAAAATCACTCTCAACAGGATCCTCTCAAAGCTGCATCCAAAACATCAAGTCGGCAAGGCTAGCCTCGTGCTGTAATTATAAGTGAGTCAGACTGCACATCCCACAGGGACTGGATCCCTGCTTAACACAAATATGTTCCTCTGTCTAACTCTCTCTGTGTATTGATTGGCTCAGTGAGAGTCCGATGACTTCAAGCCACCGCGGGTCTCATCTCATCTGATCTAACGCTCCTCTCTCTTTCTTCATCTCTCACATCTAGCCTCTGCTGCGGCTCAGTGATGTGTAATGGTATGCACGTATGTGTGTGTGTGTGCATGCAAGAGAGCAGCGCAGGAATCAATAACATCTCTGCACGACAGCACAGAACAATAGAGGTTAAGTGAATTAACACAGCACTTTGTTTCTGCTGCACACGTCTCCATGGGAATGTTGTAAATCAATCCTCAGCTATATGTGCTGTTGTGTTTGTGCAGCAATTCCTGTGTGCGTTTAAATATTCAACGTGGAAGCTGTTATGAGGTAACGCATGCTTCATCTGCATCAATAAAAGCAGCAATTTTACACTTTCATTCAATAACAGTAGTTTTTGTAACGAGTGGGATGTCATTTTGGTGACATAATGTTACTACCAGAATCAGAGCACAAACCTCCAAATATCTTCCTCTTTGAATACGAAGTACCAGCCAACCTTGATAGGCTGTTAAATGTGAAGAATGAACGCTATGCAGTGTTGGAATCCATTGTGACTGCTCTGATTTCAGGTTAATAGCGGAGCCCGTTTCCTACATACCAGCTTCGCATGAAGCAAATTAAAGAAAACCCTACGAGACATTACGTTTCAAAATCGAAACTATAACATATAATAGGAAAAAATCCTGGAAAGGGACTATTTGCTTTAAAATTTTAACACTCACTGAAACACACAGTATTGCCGTCATCACATCATCTTTGTGGCTTCTTCCTTAGATAAGCAGTAAACCCTGGGAGTCCCTTGAATACGAGATGATGCTTTATGACGACTGTTGAACCATAAAGAAGATCTAGTCGGCTGCAGGAGCTCTGGAGAGAGTCTCCCGCTCATTCTTTATCTCCACTTGTGCTTTCAGAGCAGATGCTTGCTGACATGATCTACAATAACTATAATAAGAGAGTTAGACAAATGGAGACTGATTGGATTTTCTATCGGCCTCACGGGGATTAAAGCAGGCGTTCGCAGGCTGTTGGAAAAAAATAACTTTACAAAGGATTCAGTTCCTGAACGCTTGAACGAGACAAGCTTGTGCCTTTGTTGCTGCCGAGCAGGATTTTTAACCTTTGCTGTGTTTAACTGCTGCTGCTTTGTGATTGATGCATCTTTAGGGTTTCACTTCCAAATGCCACACCTCTCCCCCGATACAATGGATTGCTAACCTTTATGCTGAAGTTACTCTTCATAATGATTGTGGATTATTGACGCTCATTAGGGAGAGCTGCTAATGAGGCAGTGTGTTTCCTTCTTATTGGAGAGGAGGGAGCGTGGCATGATCAGACCCCATGGTGCATCCTACATTGGCCCACTAAATGGGCCGCACTGCACTTCTAGTCTTCCGACCACTCAAAACGCTTTACACTACATGTCAGCATTCACCCTTCCACTCACACATTCACACACTAATGACAGAGGCTGTTATACAACGTGCCAGGCTGCACATCAGAAGCCAATGTAATCACATTCACACACATTTAGTCTTGCCAAAGGACACTTTAATATATATGCAGGACTGCTGGAGCCAGAGATCACACGGCGTATCTACCAATTAGAAGACGACACGCTCTACCTCTGATCCACAGCCTCCCCAATACCACAGTAATGAAATAGTATTGCATTTGGCTCCTCTGAGCTCATTGTTTTGCATGCAGTGCACTCCATCCATCCGTTATCTATACCGCCTTCCTTGTCCAGGGTTGCGTGGGAGGCTGGAGCCGATCCCAGTTGTCACTGGGCGAGAGGCGGGGGAACACCCTGGACTGGTCGCTAGTCAATCACAGGGCTGACACACAGAGACAGACAACCTTTCACGCTCACACTCACACCCAATTTTAGAGTCAACAATGAATCTAATGAGCATGTCTTTGGACTGTGGGAGGAAAGCCGGAGTATACCCAGGAGGGAACCCACACATGCACAGGGAAAACATGCAGACCAATGACCCTCTCTGGCAGACCAACCACTGCTGGGTGTTGGTTTGCTTTTGTAAGTCTTATTAAGGCACCAGTATTAAATTGAGACAGTTTCAAAACAAGTAAAATAACTCCTCACATAGGTTTCAAAGTTGTGACCTCCTCCTCATGTCATTAAGCCTCACGGACTGCTAGTACTTGTGCATGTGCATCCGTGTCAGTGTGTGTCAAAACAAAACAGCAGCCTGGGATGTTAAGGTCGTTGCATCCGCAGCCAGTCTTTCATTGCTTTTCCTTTTGGGGTTGTTAAGCAAGCCTCAGAGGGCGAGTTCAGTGTAATCCTTTGTAATGATGGAGTCATGCGGGGACGGAGGGGGCCACAGTTGCTGAACTAGCAACAATCCCCACTCCAACTCGACCCCAGCTCTGCCGCCTGTCCATTCCCCCAAGAGCACGGCCTGCGTGTCACCTGCTCGCTGGCTGTCTGGAGTGTACAGCTGGGGAATTCACTTCCACCTGTTCTGCTCTGTGTGCGGTAGGTTGACCTTGCCAAAACATACTCATGTGCCTGGCTCCTGTACAGAGACCTTACGTATTGTAAACATCCAGAGCCAAAAACAAACACTCAGCAGAGCAGGGCCGAGTGAAGCCTGCCATGGCAGGGACAAAACCTCCACTGTATATTTAGATGATCAGTGTGTGTGTGTTTGGTTTGACAGTAGTGATTATTGCATCTCTATTGGGAAAAACAATCTAAAGTTGCTTCCCACAGCAACTTCTGTTTTGATTTCCTCGATAGGAAACAAAGCTCTGATTGCTCTATCGGAGCTACACCAGTGTAAATATGTTTTGTACTGAACAGCAAGTGTTTGTGTTGCCTCATGAGGTCAGATGTGTTGGGTTTGGAAAAAGTGTTGAAGAAAATATTGAGATGTGTGAATTAATCCCACACCTAGTGAAGGTGGAGCACAGAGATCTGAAGCACAGTGACAGTCCTGTTACATAGTCCCAGCAACAATAATCAAATATCATGAGTGTTAGGCAGTGTGCGAGAAAATCATATTTATGCAGGGTAAAAGTGATTGACTAACCACAGCTATGTATTCCCTGTGTGCTCCGCCTGTAGAAAACTCCCCCAGGGGGCGTTCAAGAGGTTCTGGCTTCACCTTTGGGGGAGCTGGTACATCATGTCACAAGCCCCTACCTTGCAGCGGCAGGTTAGAGTGGAAGAGTTAACAACAGAGAACGGTGTTTCAGTTGAACGAGTGACCATGTTAACTGGCGACTTTCAGCTGAATGCGTCTGTGGTTGTCGTAGTAACAGCAGCTGTTGTTACGCTAAAACAGGAAGAGAGCAAGTCACACCGCTCCCTCAAAAAGGCTTGTCATCAGTTGTCCGGCGGTGTTTCTGGTTTAGGGCAGGTGATATTAAGCAAGAACAAATAATAAACAACACAACTAACTTGTTCAACCCCCTGAAAAACAGCACAAAGTGCAGTATGATTACCGTATGAAGGCCAAGAGGAATAATGTCACTACTCCTCGTCCTTGTCTAGCTTCAAGTGAGACATCAATAACAGTGACTCTGTACAGCCTGGCACACTATCCACCCAACTCCAGACTAAGAGACTGAAATTACCAAGACAATTTGCATTGCATTTTGCTTCAAGAAGATAAGATAGAACTTTATAAATCCAGAAGGAAATTATAGTGCCAGATAGCTCCAAAAATACAGTGCAAATAAGAGAAATGCAAAAAAACTAGTAAAATATAAGTGAAAATATAAAGTGTATGGGTTAATGCAAAAGAGACAAAACAATTTTACAATAGCTATTTACTAGTAGTGGAAGTAGTGGTGGCAGTTAAATTAACAGTAGTATTGACAGTTGTAATGTAAAAGCGTCTAGAGCACAAGATTATGAATTATTAAGGAAAAGATTTTATTGCTCCTGATTCTGCACATGCTACTAATAAACAGGCGATGCACTAAATTCAGGTAACGAACCTGATTTTAAGTCTTAGTTTGATGCAAAATTTTTTACATGAGTCGGAATGCAGCACAAAATTGAACTGAAAGCGTCGCTCTGTTTATTTTTTATTGTTTTGTGTCTCTGTATTGAATGTCCTGTATGTCTGTAGCTCTGTGTTGTTGCTGCTGTCTAAGCAGGTCTCTCTTGAGAATGAGACCACGTGTTTCAATGAAATTACCTGTGTACCTGAAAGTACATTAAATGTTGTCCTAATACAAATTAATAATTGGGATTAATAATTGGGATCTTAAAGGTATAATAAGTAGGATTCTTCCTTGCATTTTGTCAACAACACATTCAAACTGGGCCCCTCCTCCTGGGCTCTTTGTCACCAGAAGCTCACTCTCACTCTCTCGTTCGAGAACACGCCCACCCCGCCGAGCTAACACCGACAGCATCGCGGTTACCTTTGTGCTAGCATGCTAACCGCCGGTTACCTTTGCGATAGTATGCTAACCACCAGTTAGCTTGTCCTACCCGGTTTGAGGCATCTACCTGTCCAATATAAAGAAGGCCAACTCTGTATCGCTCTTTCGTCATGTTCGCCGGTCTGAGTGGGGTCCAGTTGCTAATTTGAACCACTCCCACACTCACCTATACGCTGTGATTGGCTCATGGAACGACAACAGCGCCCCTCCTGGCCATAAGCGTTCAGCGGGGACATGCTCGTGTAATTTCTCTCTCTGACTAGTTCAAACAGCCGCTCAGTATTAACTCCTTACTCAGAGCAGATGTAAAAGGCCTTTGATGGAAGTTATTAGAAGATTTTGATATTTGATTAGAGATTCATAATTTTTGGTGCAAGCTTCTTTAATTTTGGAACAACTTTAAATTGCTAAAATGTTTCCTGTCAGAGACATTTCCTCAAATGCCTTTTCTGCTGCCTCGCTCCTTTTACGGAACAATTTCATGACGCTTATGTACAGCATGGATCTTGTGCGAGTTGGACCTTTTTTGCTGCCTATACATGTATACTATAGACAAATGAACACATATGAATAAAAATAGATGCTTTTGAGCTTTTAAATTAATGTTGTAAACATTTTTGTAGGGCAGTTATTGTATATCACGGACACTTTATGAGTTAGTGTCTTATAAATTTGGATCCAATTAAGCAGAGAGATAAAGGCTGTCAACAATATGGATGCCGGATGCTGGATAAGTAGAAATTACAACAGTGACCATCTTTCTACTAAAAATAAGTATTAAAAGTACATTTATTCAATGAAAACATAACGAGCCATATTCACTTAAAGTATATCAACGTTGTTGATGCAAAGCAACAATAACAGGCACAAAAATCATATTCAAAACGTTATCAGAGATGTATAAGATGATGCTGATTTTGTACGGACATGGTCGCACATATGCCACAGCCAGACTCACAACAGATAGTGTTGGATAAGCTCTCGATGTTGATAGATAGGCTGACAGAGCTGGACTTGTATTAATACCACATCTTCAGATCAGGCTCCTTGGGGCCTAAAAAGCAATCTGTGTGTGCCTGGATGTGGCTTCTCCACAAACCTCCAGGCAAGATAAAGACAACAAATCTCTCACTTTACTTTGGCAACTTTGAAATCTCACTCCTCGAAGGCATCTTTTATTTATTTTTTGGGGGGGTGGGCAACACTGAGAAAACAACTCCTGAGAGATTTTCAGAATAAAGTTCGTCAGATCTTTGTTCCTTGCCTTGTGAAGGCGTCATTTTCTATTCATGTCATGTCTTTGGGCCTGCCACATTTTGCCATATCAGCTGTGTGGAGGAACAAGGGCTCCCCTTTTCTCTTGACGTTTTTTGCCTGTTTATTTGCAAACTGGAAACTTTAACTGGTGAGAATTTAAGGGCCGTCTGAAGCCTCCTGGATCATTAATAAAGATGCAAACCTCAATGCTAATCCAGAGATAAAGTAACCTGATTTTATTCTGCGTGTGTACACTCTGTATCTCTGTTTAAATACAGATATTAAAATGCAGTGTACATATCTGACCTGGGGTCTGCTGTCATTACTATCTGCACTTTTTCCTGTGATCACATTTAACACAGATTACGAGGATTCAGACCAGACTTCTTTGGCTTTGAAGTTAAAAGCACTTCATCTCCACTTTGACTTCATTTATTGGTATATCGATAGTCATTTTCTTGTATGTCTTGATCAAAGCGTTTGTGCTCCTATAGTCTTTCCGCTGGGATGCATTTATTTTCAGACACAAAGCATCACTTTAATTTGATCAAAGCAGCAATATGGAAGGATGGTAAGATATTCAATGCTTCTAATGGGAGATGTGACCTCTGGTGTGTGCTCCGCTTATGATACAAGTTAATTTCAAGGCTTGCGATTCCCTTCAGTGGCTTCTGGTGTTTAGATCAGGAAACGGATGAAAAGAGAGTCTCAAGAGGTCAGAAGACAGAAGTGAGTGAAGACAACTAGTGCTCTGTTTTTTTGTCAACATGAGTGCAAGCAGAATTAAAAGAGAATTGCAGTGGTAATAAACTGCTTGGTCAGTAGCGAATGTACAGATAAGCTAATGGACAAACGGTGCTCCTATCGGTATTTAATGTTAACATTCTGTCCTATTTAATTTCTTTTTCATTCAATTGTTTCATTCTAATGTAACTGACATCCATCCCCGAGTGATGACGAAACCACCGGCGTCAGGCAATGTGGTTGCATTGTTGTGATCTCCTGCTGGAGGAAGTAGGTCTATATGTCGTTCGCTAGTTTGGGCTCACTTTACCAAATTTAACTCCGGTGCATCTTCGTGCAATTAATGTCAAAAGGTAGTTACCTCTAAAGGGGGTAACACCAGCAACCTCATGAAACATTTACAAGTGCAACATTCTGTAAATCTGAAGCAGTGCAGCATGTTTGAACGCTTCAGCAGAGCGGCTAATGCTAATACCGTTGCTAGCGTTACTGCTATGTCCTCAGTGCAGCCTCCGAGTCCCTGTTGCTCCGATGGCAATGCTGCAGATGGCCAAACCAGTCACTGTTCTTAGCTAGTTATTACTTGTTTTACTTCACTACAGTGGAGCCCAGGTTGTTTTGGTATGCTAGTAACTGATAGCTTGTCTAATCGTGAATTTTAAGTTGCCACAGGCAGAAAACTATTTTTGTATTGCTTGCGATTCTTACTGTTACTACATTTACTGTTAATGTTAACTGTTGTTACCGTAGAGAGATGACCACAGCCCTTAACACCAGTTACAAATCCCCTTCAAGAGGCACATTATCAGACACCCAAATAAAGATATGCCAAAGTCATTTTTGCACCACATAATGGAGTGGATTTTTTAAGAAATTGTGTATTAAACATGCTGCATTTTGTAGCAAGGGTTATGCCTCTGTAGTCTCGCATACCCCATTTAGCCACATGTTTACCACAGATTGTCAATACAGGACTAACTAAGTAGCAAATATTTTGGTTTGAGGTTAAGGAAAGATTGTGGTTAAAGTTAATTAAAGGCTGGTAGCCGGTTTAGCTCAGCGGTTGTATCGCACGTCCCATGTGTGGAGGCTAATGGTCCTCGGTGCGGCGGCCCCGGGTTCAACTCCCAGCCTCGGCCCTTTGCCAACGTGTCATCCCCACTCTCTCTTCCCCTGTTTCCGATACTATCCACTGTCCTCTCTCACTTAATAAAGGCCTCCAATTTTGAAGAATATAATGATAAAAACATGTGTCTTTAGCAAACTACCTCAGGTACAGATGTACAAAGTTATGATGTCCTCATTTAGTGTAATAGTACTGTGATTGTAAGTATCTCCAGTGACAGAGGACCATCTTCTGCCATGAATACCATCTCTTTCATATCTCTACTACAGACTTCTTTCAGCCTCCTTAACTACTCCTTCAACACGCCGTCCCTCCTCTCTCCGTCTATCCAACTATACTCTCCTCTCTTGTCATATCCTCAAGTCTCTCTTTCACCCCTTGTCTCTATTGCCCCATTTTTTATATCATCGTTCTCCCGCCCTTTTTCTCTGAATGCGTTCTTCATCCTTTAGTCTAACTCCTTCATTCTTTTATGTCTCTTCTACCTTCATTTTTTCAGTCTTTATGTTCTAAGCGCCTCAACCTTCTTTTTTCTTTCTTCATAACCCCCCCCCCCCCCCCCCCCCTCTCACACACATTCCCTTTTCCTCTTTCTCTCCCCTTTCTCTTTCTTGTAATACCTCCACAGTTGCTTTTCATTTCTGTCCCTTTGCTCTCCTCTGTCTCTCTTTCTCCACCTCCTCGTCCTTGCTCTCCCTTTCTCTCTCTCTCTCCCTGCCCCTCTGAAAGACGGCGATAACACCTAACGTTGCTCAGTCAGTCAGGGTTATCTTGTTCCTCTGCCTTTATCGCTGTAATATGACACCGCCTCTTATTCCTACACAACAACCCCACATCAGCTCAAACGGCTGCTTTTCCACGGCGTGCGTCCTATAAGACTGGAATAATTGTTTACGATCCAGTGCCCGGTGAAATTTACTTTCACAGAGTGAGAGCCATTTATTGAGGCGTCGCCTGCTACATTGATATTTCTCTCCGCCCGAGTGTCATGGGTGAATTCATTAGTGGAATTTTTTTTCCTTATGTTTGCTCGCCCTTCGCTGTTGGTTTAGAAACCCTGACATTGAGAGATGAATTGATTAGTTTTCAAAGTAAGTTGCTGTGCCTTATATAACTCGCTCTGGCACATCCAGTACTTTCTGAAGAATTTTGAGCATTAAGTTTGCACAGCTGACGAAAATTGCACATACTCACCACACAGAAAACCATTAACATAAGCAGCTAGTATGTTGTTTTGTATTCCTTGGGCTGTTTTCTTACATCATATTTTGGAGCACTAGATGGGGTAGTTATTAAAGCATGTTTGACAGGACATGGATCTGTAAAATTAGACTAATGTCACGCAGTGTTAATTTTGCAGCTGTTTCAGATTTAGTCGTAAGACAAAAATGTTTATTAGTTTTGTGCTGTGTTCACATGGACGGTCGATGGCAGACAGACAACACCTTTTAGTTGGAAAAGCAAACAAACACTCCGACGGAACGTCAGGACGGCAAAACAAAACACGCATGACAAGATGTTGCTATGGTGATGTTGAATAAACTGTAGTCAATAAATGTATATTGTGTCATCATTCTATGTAACTATTTAACATTTGTAGCTATAAATGCAAAGTTATTGTATAGATTTCCCTCAACACATAAGGTCATTTCTTCATTTCCAAATAGTGAAAGGAGAACTGTCAGATTTTAAATGTTGGTCGTAAAGTTCCGGGTGTTGTGCCCATGTTTTCTTGTTGTCTGAGGGAGGTACGTAACATCCGGTTGTAAATTCCTTTGTGGAGGACGGCAAAAAGTGAACATGTTATAGTTTGGACGGCAGTGCAGTCTACCGTTACCGTCAATCTCTGCAGGCCTCACCACATTTTACCATCCTGCCCTCGTCCACTAAAATGATAACCGATTTGAGGTCTACCGTCTGTCTGAATCCATGTGAACGCAGCCACCATCCCATTTTAAAATTTTACCCTTTATAGTCTTAGTCTAGTTTTAGTCAACGAAAAATCAAATTGTCATTTTAGCCAATAAAAAGTTACATTTTAATCATTACTTTAAGTCAAAACGTTTTCTCTCGAGGAAATATGACAAAGTATAGCCCTCTCCCCCAGTCTCCCTCTCCATGTTTTTATCTGTTTGCATCAGGTAAAATTAATACTTAGATTTCAGCAGATCATCCATACAGACGATGAGGACACAGCATCTAAATATTTCTTCTCATTTAAACAGTCTGACAGCCGATGATCGCTCCTTTTTGTGCACAAGAAGCTTCAAATGACGCGTAAAGCGCCTCTTTTTCGGTGAACGAGCACAGAGCCTGAAGCAGAAAGCCTGGGTTAACAGAGAAAGTCCATAACCACCGTCATGATTTTAAATGTCCGACAGCCCACCACTAACATTTTAGTCCCATCTCGTCCCATTAATGAAAACAAAACATACGTGTCGTCAGAGTTTTAATTATCAACTATCCATTTTTAGCTTGTCGTCTCGTCTTCGTCATGGAAAAAATGAGAGGTAAAAGCATCGAGCCATGAAAAGGCCATATAAGGAGCAAACTGCACATCAGCACGCGTCTGAGATGGACAAAACCATTCTTCATAAAGGCTTTCTCTTATTTATGTTCAGCTGGGTTGGGATCTAGTGACGGTGAGGGCCAAAGCACATGACTCACATCCTTTTTATCGGTCCACTCAGCGAACCCTCCAGTTTTGTGAATGGAGCCGCTATCAGCCTGAGAGAGGTCGAACAGAATAGAAATGTAAGGTTAAAGGTGATCACTCGGAATTCCTTTATATTGATTTGCCGTGACCCTTCTCTCTAAGGGGACAAGTGGAACCAAGCATGTCAGAAAAATGCCCCCCCCCCGACAGAATAATAGAGCTGCTGGACTCCCTCACTGTAAGGGGTCAAGCTTTCAGGCCCGCAGCATTGATATAATGTAGATCTTAATGTGCTTATGTCTCTAAAGTCTTCTCCTATTGCCACCTTAATCCAACATTTAGATAAAATGGCCCTGCATAAAGAGTCTGGTTATTATATTATAAGCTTATAATGTTTAATTGGATCCATGGTGGGCAATTTAATAGCATTACATTTCATTGTACAGGTTCATCTTTCATATCGAGGCCCATAATGTTACACAAGTGTACTTTGCAGCTTGAGGTATACTGTAAATTACGACCACGTGAAACCAGACCAGTGTTATTGACATCTAACAATAGTCTTGGTTATGATTGTGCATGTTCCTGTTCAGCTGCCTGTATGTGTCCATGACACGTGAGCCAGTGTGTGCCTGTCATATCATACTTGCATCCAGCACGCTGCATGATTTATTCCCCTGCTTAAGGTCTGTCAGCAGGACGCATAGTCACAGGGCGATTCGGTTATGGCCTCCTAAATCTCAGGGGAGCGTATTGAGCGCCTATAGTGAGCTAATTATTGATGCTAACTGCCTGTAATGCTGCCAATGCTTAAAGGATTACTGGGGCTACACAGATAAACCTCTCAACTGCTGCTACCTTGTCACTGTCGCACACTGTGGGCCCATGTGCTGACATACAGTGAGTATGGGCAGGGGGGATGACACATTGGAGATAAACAGTATAGCATGGGCGCAATCATGGTTTCAGAGTTTGCCAGAACAGCACACTAAACCATGAAACTTTGAATGTTTTGTTTGTAGAATTTTTGTTTCAAAGTTAGGATTGTTGGGTCGTCTTAAATCTGGACAGGTGAGCATCCCTGGATCATTTTAATCATGTTTCATGAAAGAGGAACACTTAAAGGTTATTAAAAAGAGGCTGCTATACAAAGTGCCAAACTCCAATCAGGATCTATCTAATCAGTCACACACCAATAACTATATCTTCGGGAGCAGTTTGGGATTCAGTGTCTTCGTCATGTAGACTGCAGGAGCTGGGGATCAAACCACCAACCTTCCAATTGTGAGACGACCCACTCTTCCACTGAGCCACAGCTGACCTCATATTAAATATGCTACATTAAATATGCTCAGGAAAAAATTAAGAGACCACACCAAATGTTCCTTAAATCAGCATCTCTCTCTACATGTCATGGTCTGTCCAATCCAGATCCGAACCCCATTGAAAACCTCCTGAACGTGATCGAGAGGAAGACGGATGGTCACAAGCCATCGAACAAAGCCGAGCTGCTGGAATTTTTGCGACAAGAGTGGCCTTACGTCACCCAACAGCAATGTGAAAGTCTTCCAAGCAGAGGCGGATCCAGACTTTTTTGACTATGGTGGCCCAGTTAGGGCACTGAATTATGCAGGGGCGGCATGAAGCACGTGTCCACACACTCAAACGAACGAATAGCATTTATTTACCCTTTCTATCTCAACTAATCATATGTACGTCCTGTGTACATTTTTTAACTTTAAGGAGTAACAACAGAGTGGCAACATATACATCTTCAAAGCTTAACCCTTTAAGGACTCAAAATGGCGATGCATGTACAGAGTAACAATTTAAAGACCTAACAAAAGGAAATGTGCCCAATTAAAATGAAAAGAAAGCTACTAGCAGCCTGTTGCAACACAGCCCAAATAGTTGATTTTAACATGTAAGTCCTGCCTCTGAAAAGTCAAATAGCCAATCATAGTTTAGGATTTTGGGGTGGCAACTGGGGTGGCCAATCATATTTCAAGGGGGGCCAAGGCCACCCCTGGCCCCTGACCCCTCTGGATCCGCCCCTTCTTCCAAGACACATGAACACCGTAAATTAAAAACCAGATTATTTTAAATTTTGATTTCTATACTCTTCCTAACTTAAACATTAGTATTCTGTCGTTTAAACATGAACAAGAACTTGTTTTCTTTGCATTATTTGAGGTCTGAAAAACAGTGGTCTCATTATTATTTTTAAAAGAGCTATACATGAGAGGACTTAAACATAATTTTACTGCCTTCTTTCCTTTACTTCTCTAAACAAACAAGACCAACACCAAAAAAGTGCATCATCATCTCTGGGACTTATAAACTCTTTTACACTGAGTGATTTTATGTACTTCCATAGTCCCCATTGGAAGGAGTTAGACTCTGCATTACAGGCTGAAGTATTGAGAACTAGTAAAGGACCGCCTTAATTTGTAGAATCACTAGCGCTAACAGAAAAGCTAAAAAGAGGCTACTAATCACCTTTTTATTTGTCACGCATTTAAAATTTAAATAGAGAGAGAGGACGTATAAAGAGTCCTGTCTCCATTTCTGCTTTAACCAGTATCCAAATCCCTCTCACTGCTCTCTCCTCACACACACACACACACACACACACGCTGCTCATTTCACACTCAGATACCCCGGCTGTTGTTAACAGGGGTCACATTGAGATGGGCCTCCAGTGGGGCTCTTACCCACAGTTCCCCTTTATGATGATGACACACACACACACACACTTCTAGACAGACAGCTACATGTGTGAGAGACGGCAGAGTGACCCTTTATTTTTTGTGACTTTATCCTTCAATGGGCCAAAATACTAAAAGAAAGAGTGTGTCTGCATGTGTGTGTGTGTGTGTGTGTGTGTGTGTGTGTGTGTGTGCCTTTTGCAGGCAACTTTAGCTTATCTTGATAACCCCACACCCAATGTTATAGTGTCTACATCCTTTCTCACTCACTTTTATCCGTCTCTCTCATTCTTTGCCTCCCACTCTTTCTGTCCACCATCAGTGATATACCAGACTGATCTGTTGGCCCAGCAACACATTGGACCACCCCTCCATTTGACACCATTGACAAATAGATTGCCGGCCAGTGAGTCGGGCCTGTGACCCTGTCATTCCTTAGCTAGACTGATTGGATTCCATTTGTCCCCGCGGAGGAAAGGCAGCGATTACAAACAGATAAACAGAGTGGGACTGCATGGCGGCCGGCCAGCACCGACTGCCTGAATCCCCCTGTGACAGGAGAGGAGATTGAGAGTGTGTGAAAGTGGAAGGCTTGAAAAACAGGGAGTTTCAAGGCCGGGTTGTTTACTGCGGCGGTGCGGCAAAGGATGATGGAGGTAGCACCAGGTATGATGTGACTGTGAGTTTTTTAGAGTTTAGAGTTTGTTTGAAATTCCCTCTTGTCTCCAACACTTGTCAAGTCCAGGAGCTAAACAACTCCAACCCCACAGATGCTGAAGAAAGAATCTAACTGTACTTAAGAGGAAGTGGAAATCCCTGACGCTGGCATAATGCCATGACAGCTTGCCGTCCTGCAGTCTGTGTGCTAACGTAAATAAATGGGCCGCACTTATATAATTTTGTGCCATGCAAGGCAACAATCAGCCTGGCCCACACTAAAATATTTTTCAGATGTTAACAGATGTTAAAAATGTGAGAGACCCCACACATGACGATATATAATCATAGATTTAACAGTTTTGCTCCTTTAGATTCCATTCACCAACAACCAGAGTCCGACTCTCATAACTGGAAATCTCACTAAATCTCTCGCGGTCAAATGAGACTTTAGAGTAAACAAACATGGCGGACGACAGGCAGGAATAATTGGTGATGATTGATTTTAGTCTTTTTACTGACAATTCAGGAAGAAAAAAGAACAAACTGTGCATGAAGTGGTGGAGATTGCATGAACATAGGCTGTTGTTGTGCTTCCTACCTCAGTCAGCTTGCTTCCCAATTGGCTATCGTTTCGTTCCAAGTGACAATCCACAGACTGCGTGCTCCACACAATAGGATAATGGATCGTAAATATTGAACATATTTAATATTTACGATTTGAAATCAGTGCGGCCCTCTGAGCAGATCAGGGGAAGTAAGATCACTCTTAATAAACCTCACACCACAGGAACATCTGGCAAGATAATCTTTAGAACCATCAAAAAAATCTGGACTTTGCTTACGATTGTTGGAAGGGGCGAATCAGGCCCAAAATCGGGCCGATTATCTTAAAGTGTGTACCCGGCTTTAGACATGTACAAACGTGGAACTGGGGATCAAACCACTGACCTTCCAGTTGGAGGGTGACCCACTCTGCCTCTGAGCCACAACCGCCCCTTGGTTTAAAAACATTGACCAAATCACAACCATGGTCATATTAGTCACAGTCGAACACTATTTTTAGTGCTGTTAAAAAGCGTCTCAACACAAGCGTTTTCACAGTAAATATTATGTCTGCCAGATCTGTTTGCTTCGTTTTGTCTCCTTTTCTGTGACATCCTTTTCCTGCACTGGTCTGAAAACAGCCGCCATCCTCCCTTGACCTTGTTGTTCTCATCTTGTCATTACGAGTGCTATTCAACAGAACTTTATCAATATTGTTAAAGAAAATACTTCAGAAAGAGACCGACGGCAATCTGCAAATACTTTGATGCTTTCAATGTTGCTCTAAATGCTGTGGCTGAGACTGAAAACGGGCATGTATTGAGCTGAAAATGGACTTCTTTTGAAAGATGGATAAAGAGTAATCACCCAAAAACTGCTCTGAATTACTGTTTTTCTGACAAGCCTATTCTCCACATGATGGTAGTGATCCATTGTAGAGTTAGACCAAGGAAATACACAACATATAGCCTTCATTTGGGTTGAATTCCAATGAGTGCATTGGTCTGTGTACGACCAGAGAGGTCTTGACTGTCACTCTTTAAGGAAATGCACGCATCAATACATTTGTTTGCTGATGCTTAACGTGCGTTAAACCTTGATAAAGGTTTGCGTCAGTGCATGGATGACTGCGCGGATCACTGCATGATCTGCTTAACGTGTTTTTGTGTTACATAAGCACGTAGTGTGCCACAAACAGGCTGGGCAGGTTAGTGAAGGTTAGTCCTGCACTTGTTGTTGTTGCTTTTCTGGATTCATTTTGTACCTCTGTGTGCTCTCATGTCTCTAAAGGTGGCTTAATGATAAAAGGGGAATATCTCCTGTGCTGGAGGGGCGAGGACAGGCCCTGTTAACTTGGCAAGTCCCAATGACAAGAGGCTTCACGGGCCATAAACCCAGAGGGATGAGGGAGAGTCGAAAATGGCCGACCGTCTCAATTTTCTGCCAGACTGCCTCTCTCGACCCATCCCCTTTTTTTTCTGCCTTTGTGCGCGTGTATCTCTCATTCAGATAATCTCATCCTCTCCTGTAAGTCCGATTGTTCAGTTCGTGTTGTGAGCCTTTTTCCTCTCTTACACGCTTTTTCTATTTTCCGCACTCATTCTCGACACCGCACATGACACTGATCCTGACAGAAACTCCACCCTGAAGGTTAGGATAAGCGCCGGTAGAGAATGGAATCAGAGCCGGAGCTAAGTGGTGCGTGTTACCGTACACACACACGCACACACGCGCACATATGCGCTCTCGTGTGGTTGCTTGTGGAGCATTACTAAGCCAGCCGAGCAGAATGGCAGCTTCATTATGATTGCTGCTGGCATATCAGGTCGCAATTATCAACGCTGGCTTATTCACTCTTTAATTGCCTCATTTAATTTGTTCACATTTGGTGCCGAACAATGTCAACCTGCTGCAGTTGAAAGCAATTTGTTCCAAGGACATGTAACATAAACGGCCACAAGCCTTCTGTGTGAGTGTGTGTTGATGTAAACATGTATCTCATGGTGAAGAGGCCGAGGGTTAATTATGGCAATCATTTACAGAGATTTTCCTTAATATGTTTGGTTTTCTAAATACAAAATTCTCTGTATACCAAGATACATATTTCCTGAGCATCATCCTTATTTAATCAAATGCTGTAGTTTACGTGAAACCACAGACTAAAAAAAGATGGACGACATGACAGCTCCTTTAAAGTGAAGCCAAAACATCTCTAGCGCCCCCTGCTGACTGACTGCAGTATAGGTCATAAAGCCCGCCTCCTCCATGTTAACAGATGGGACATGAGTCAAAGTATAAAATCAAAATACATGCCAAACAAATGTTTCTCAAACATGGTTTCTGTCATTAAAGTTATTTCTTATCATGCTGATTTACGTCCAAGTGTTCATTTTTCTGACAAGTTTATTTTTAAATAGCGATTTGATGCTGTAAAAAGGATGATTGACAACTCTGTTGATGAATACAGCTCCTGCAGCCGATGTAGTCCCAGATTAGCAGAGCAGAGGACGAGCGGCGAGAGGAGATGAGTTTCCATATCTGTGAACGTCTGCTTCAGACCAACACAAAGTAGCTGTTCTTTGCTGTTTTTCGCGAGTTAGTTAAGTGTGTGATTTGGTTAGCGGAAGTGGCTACGGCGACTCCACCCGCCGATCTCTGCCACGCAGCTCTGGCTCCAAATTACATCACATGCGCAAGGTGGCAGCGCCTATTTTGGCTTAAATTTCGTACAATTAGAGAAGGTGAAGACGCGTCGTCCATCTATATATACAGTCACAGGGTGAAACAAATACACTGGGACATTTTATAATATCCCGTAACTGGTAGGAAAAGACGCCTGGTTAAATAATGCTGATTTAAAATGATAAGAATGGTGTGATCGTCATAGAAAATAGTCCTCTGTCCACCTGTCTGACCTTTTGGTTGCTGTGATCCTTCCTCCTGTTCATACTTGCCACTAAAATATCTCCTCCAAACACACTTCCAATGCGATTGATTTTAGACTAAATGTAAAGTAATATTTATGTGCAAAGTTCTGTGCAAAAGCTCTGATGATGAATAGAATTGATTGCACTGCTCCTTGGCTAAGTGAAGTGTATTCCATTGTTTATTTGTTGCTAATGCTGTACAAATGTACAGTCTCTTTAATATAGCTATATATAGCTATGCTATGCACAGAGCAAGGAGTAGACATGTAGTCTGAAAGTAAACTGAGATAGTAGGTTATTTAAGCAAGCAAAGCCTGTTTCTATGTATATGTCTGCCTCTTACTATTGATTAAAACAGACTCGAACAATTGTGTACCCATCCTTTAAAACTTGCAGACTTGCTGCAACAGCTGAGATCAATATACCCTTTGCTGTCAAAGCATCCTTAACATTTTCAATCTGATTTCATTCAAAATCATTTGAACTAAACTCAACTTTCCCTTCCCCTCGAGAAGTGAAAGTACTTGTTGACTTTTATAGAAAAAAATCAATGTGCTGGAGAACAGACACACAACTGCACAACTTAAATGGCTCCAGGAATAAACAATAAATCCTGCTGCAGCAGCCGTTTTAACTTCAATTTTATTTATATATATTGTTTTTATATTTGAATCTACAGGCAATAATGTTAAATAAGTAGAGGTAAGTGAAGTGAGAGGGCAAAGGCAGAAGTTACTCACGCATCCCGTACTTATTTTTCTTCTGCTGGGATTCAGCGAGTATTAGAGTGTCATTATTTATTTAAAATTTGAACTTGAGGAACGTAGTGAAGCCATTGACAGGTAAGTTTATGTCTGGAGTTTGATATCACACAGGCTATAAAGGCCATTTACAGTACATAAATGCTTGTCCAATTACATTTGGACTCTTTTCAATTATGACAGAGCTTCATAAAGACGCCTTAATGTTAGTCAGAAGCTATTCCACAGTTCTGGGCACATTTTGGTGCGGTGGTGTCAGAGACGTTTCTTAACAAGACTCGAAAATCAGGCTGCACCGAGTGCGAAACTGAAGAGGTGACTGCATCGGCTGCACAGGTCAGGTAAGTTAGGGACAGCTGCTAAGCTGGAATGTTAAAATGCTCTGTAATAAGGGCGCAGGTTTAGCTCAGTGGTTAAAGCACACGCCCCATGTCCTGTGAGCCTCGGCCCTTTGTTGCATGTCTTCCCTACTCTCTCTCTTCCCATATTTCCAACTGTCCTGTCTTATAAATACATGATCTAAAATTAAATCAGGACAGACTGCAGGCTGAAATTTCCATGACCCTTTACCTGTGGGAAACACAAACTAAGAGCCATTCAATCTTAGTTGTACATAATGTACATCTGAATTTACAGGCTTGTTTTATTATCAGTTACCTTCACTCATTATTTAGCACCTACCACACATTGTTCCTCAATGTATAAAATAACAACAGCCGAGGTAAAACCAGCCAATGATTGCTGTGTTTTAACTGCTCCTAGATGCCAACCACTACGTCAATACTACATGCGTGTATGCATGTGTCACACAGGTCTCCTCGTGCGTGTGTGAGCGGCTCTCATTGTTAAGTCCAGTGGTGATGCCGTCCTCATTAAGACGGATGAGGAGCGGCCAATGTCACGGCTGGGTTAGCAGCCCATTGGCAAGAAGAGAGCCGCCCGGCCGCCGAGCTCTCGGCTCCACGACGCACCACGTAATTATGTGGTTAAACGTCAAATGAACGGGGTAATTTATGCACCTGGATTATTTATTAGAGGAGGAGGAGGAGAAGGGTGGGGGGGAATAGAAATGTTTCTCGTCTGCCCTTTTGGTAAGGTGAGACAAACTGTTTTAGGTTCACCTTGTTAAGGCACGCTAGGAGAGTGGTTTTGGCATCACGAGTCATGTCAGTTAAAGAGGAGATGACAGCTGTCAATTATTCAGCTCAGGCTTTAGATCAATAACATCTCAATTAGTTAGAGAGTGAAGCTGATCTTTCTTAAATGTTTTTATGTTTTTTATTTACTTATATCTTTGGGTATTTGTATCATTTGCCACATACTAATTTCTCAACTCATTGCACCCATACTCAATACCCTTTGACCTCATCCACAGATACAGTAAAACTCGGTAACTGCATGCATGCATGTGTGTGTGTGTTTAACCTTTCAGTTCCCATTGCATAAAGACTGACCCCATCCATAATAGAAGTACCCCTGCAGACGTGTTGCACATGTTAAATAGCATTTGAATTTCAATTTCGAATACAGAATAACTTGCATACAAAATGCTCTAATATGGCCTCAAAGAAATAACGGCGAATGATAAATGTGGTCAACCCTCGACAGCATCTTTGCGTTAACGTGTGATAGCGATAGGCAGCATATAAATCGTCCGTACAAGAAACACTGGTCGGTTTACAATCTCTTACAACCTCCTCTAACCTTGATACGCTCCTGACTGAAGTTAGGGGTTAAGAAAAGAAAAACATATCCAAGCAGAAGGCTTTGGACAATCGCCGCTCTCTTACTTAAAGCCTTTTGTAATGCCTCAGCTTGGCTAATAAGCTTCCCACAGTGCACAGAGGATTGACTGAAACAGAAACTCACAGCTTCAATGATTCAAGGAGACTTTCTTTTACAAAGTGGGCCAACAATGTGCAGTGAATTCCTCATGAGCGGGTAGGCGGAGGAAGAGGAGAAGGAGGAGGAGGAGGGGGGGTTCTTCCTGTGGGGAGAGGAAGTGAGAGTAGAATACTGATACCAGCACCCAGAACCTCCTCATTAAGAAACACCATATGCTATTGCCACACAGATGCCTGTAAGCCAGTGGGCTGCAGCCTGCAACTGGGTGCATATTTTGTTAACTTTGGAACGACAATGGTGAAGTTTCTCCAAAAAATTAAATTCTGTTTTTAATAAATGAATCAAAAAAACGCTGCAGCTTCTCTGCTTTACTGGCCAGCTTTCATTACAGATGGTTGGCTAGTGAGATTGAAGTATGTTCCACATCCTTGATAAAATCTTGTCATCTTGGAGGGCTAATTGTTTTTATCAAAGTGCTAAAGTCCTGGTCCGTTTCCATCAGGATTCACACACATAATCCATATCATCTGCCATCCATATCACTATATCTATTCGTCCAAGTATGTGGAATTACAGCACTTTCTTTGGTATCTGTATTGTGCTTTCAATATACTCTTGAACCATGTCATTTGACACTCTCATAGCGATGTTGTCAAACCAATGCTTTGTGATGGCCCTTTGGCATTCCATAGATGCTAATGGAACTGTATGAGTTTGTAGGGTTGTGTAAGACATATCACTCGTTCAACTAGCTCCAATGTAAACCCTTTCATAGCGACAGTAGACTCTCAAAGCATCTGTTCAAGCTGTCAAGCAAGTAGTGGAAGATAAGTAAAGTCCACTTGGGGTCAGAATTAGGGAGGACTTTTTGGGCTTTCAGTCCTGTGTGATTATCCCATTATCTATACCGCTCATCCTCTTCAGGGTCTGTCCCAACTGTCATTGGGTGTAAGGGGGAGTACACCATGGACTGGTCACCAATGAAACCACAGACACATAATCACACCTACAGGTAATTTTATGCACACCAATTAACCTAGCGAGCATGTCTTCAGACTGTGGGAGGAAGCTGGAGTACCATAACGGAACCAATGCATGCATGTGTGAACGGGGATTGGAACCAGGAAGCTTCTAGCTGTGAGGCCAAATAGCAATACCACCATGCAAACCCACAAACCATGATGTGTTTCTAGAACCTACACAAGAAAGCAGCTGTGGCTCAGCTGTAGAGTCGGTCGTCTTTCAATCGGAAGGCTGGTGGATCGATCCCCAGCTCCCTCAGTCTACATGTCGAAGTGTCCTTGGGCTAGACACTGAACCCCAAAGTGCTCCAGGTGGCATAGCCAACAGAGTGTGAATGTGATGACTGATTGACAGTTGGGCACTTTACATAGCAGCCTCTACCATCAGTGTCAGCCACATGTCAGCAGGGAGGAAAATGGCACTACAAGGTACATTTGAAACCTATGCTAAAGGGTAACTTGTTTGTCTGTATGAAATGCGAAAGGGCATGAGTCGGTATTAGTGATCAGAACACAATGAATATGAATTAACACCATCCTTGATTTGATTAGACAGCCAGGTGGGAGGTTAACAACTGTGTATCCCAGCTGTAACATTATGTTTTATAGCAGGTTACTGAAATAATCACAGACATGTTCATACGGAGGGCAAGGACTTCTATGGAGAAGGTGTCAGCCAGATAATCTCTGTTTGGCCCAGCAGCAAACACAAGACACTATCTAACCTAACATCTCTCAATATGAACAACAATCAATTCATTCGAAAAAGAACAGAAATAAAGTGAGTATTTGGAATTGTAAAATGCTTTACTGGAGAAAGTTAACTGTTCTATATTTTTGTATGTTTTACTGGTTTTCTGACTCTGTCATCTGTAATAGTGAGTAAGATTCTGTGATTCTGCTTCTGTCTGATCCACAGAGGGAACGCGGCCCAGTATGGCAGAGAGGTTGAAAGGGAATTCTTAACACAATTCATGCCCTTCAGCTGTTTTTCCTGTCGGACAGAGATGGGAGAAAAATAATAATATGGTTGGCATTATGTCTACATATCTTTTCTTTTTCATGGTTCAACCCACTGGCTCTCAACTGTGCAACAGCCCAGCCCTCCTCTGATAGATAATGAGACTTTGGAGTAAAAATGTGTGGAGAAAAAAAAGGAATGATCTCTAACATCCAACTTGGCTGACCGGTGTTGCAGTAGGCTGCATCACTCAGACATGATGCCTTTTGGTGGAGTCTTTGTGTTTCGTTTTGTAACTGTGAAAGTAACATTCACAGTTGCGGAGATCAAAAGCTTATCAAATAGCTTCGGAGAGAACTGGCTACCAAACTGCCCTTCTCTGCACAGCTTCAGAAACTGTTCTATTTTCTCTTTGAGGCTCAATTCATGAGCATTTTTGATATGGCGACTTCAGTATACCACGATTTGTACCAACTGTTTTTTAAGAGTTCATCTTGGACAATTAAGTCGGCATTACCATAAAATTACCGTAAACACTATAATATGCTGGCTAATTGTTGTGGTCGTCTCAAAAGAGGACATAAGTTAGTTAACGTATTACTATAAATATTCAGTATACTTTCTCCAGAGAGAAAGCTATGGAGTATATCTTACTGAAGAATGGAATTTCACGTCTCAAACAAAAAAACTAAAGCACAGTTGACGCCAAAAGAGCGTAAAAGCATGACCGCCTGTTGGACTTCAGGTACCAGACATTCCAACAAACCCAGGTGGGCAGGAAGTTGGAAGCCAACTGTCACGTCTCCATGACTTTCTCTTTGTCTCTCTCTCTCTCTCACAATGGAATGTAATGATATTTTCAAAGATAAAGTTTGTATAAGTTTGCTAAGACACTGACCGTGTCTAGATGTCAGATTGTTTGCCACACTCAACAGTAGAGTCACAGTTTACTTCGTTTCATTTTCAATTTAATAATCACAGAATTATGTCCTCATATAAGTGGCAATTCAATAGGCATTGGAGTGGAGTAACCAGTAACCACGGTATTGTTTTGTATTGGATTATACATACACGGCCTGTCTAACAAACTTTGTAACTTGCTAACCTTGCAAAGCACCTCACTTTGCTGCTCAGTTAATTTCGATTTTAATGGCAACTTAAACTTTTAATGATCCTCGTGGTAAAGTTTGCAGTTGCAAACACATACTTTGGCATTAACTCTACATAGTGTCATTATCTACCATTTGTCACAGCTCATACTACATAACTGCAGTGATGAAATAAGTGCTGCTAAATGAGCAGGTTCCCAATAAAAGGAAGGCTGGTGTCACTGTAGTAGTCCTGTTCTGCCGGTCTCTGCAGCTTTGCCTCGGGACAAGCCCGATCCCGAAGCCATTTACCCAACGGCGTGATGTGTGGACACATTGGGCTTGCGCTATCATGCTCGTAGTTTTTCAGTCATTGATTTCCCAAACACCCCTCGCCCTCACACTTGGGGAAAAGGACCTGAACTGAGAATTGATTCTCATCATTATTGGTCCTGATCCCCCTGCTGCACCCACAGTCACAGACCTGTAGAAAGGTCAGAGAAATTACCTCCACTATCTCTCTGTCAGAAGGATTTTGTCTGTATTGATTTGTGAATTTGATGGATTTTTCAATATTTCAACCACGGCCTTTTGCTCAGTGTGTCATTTTTAATTTTTTTTTCTTTGGCAGGAGCACCCATCGGGGCCCATTTGCATCCCTGTTTGGCAAGGGCACCCACTGTGCAGTTGATGCTTTGAGTATTCTCCCAGATGTGCTTATTCCAGCGTAGTGGCTCATTTGAGAAACTTGGTTAATTAGTGTGTCTGTATTTGAGAGGGACTCCTTTGTGTTTCACTCCTTCGAGTCTACACATGTAGCTCTGAATGCGTGAATACGTGATCGTGGATAATATTCTAGTGTGTGTGCATAATCGTGTCGCAAGGAGCTCCGAGCCGTCTCCTGCTTTCTGACATGTATTTATGGCAGAATGTTTTTCCTGTAGCAGGGAGCATCAAAAGACAGGGATGCATTTTTCAACAGTCGGCCTTCTTACTCGTCGCTATGTCTCTGTACTTACTCAATAATGTATCATATATGTGCGTATACACATTATTTATGGCCTCTCTCCTTTTATGTTGATTGAGGAATTGATTTACTGATGCCTTGCTGTGTTTTTTTTCAATAAGCCCTTCAAACAGCTACAGTAGAGCAAAGGATGATTCACTAAAGAGGTGATCCTTTTATTTTCTCATGATGTAAGTGCCCCTTTTTTACATATTTCACTGCTACCCGTATAAACAACACTTCATTCTTCTTCTTCATTCCCTTGAATACATATGTGGCTGGTAGTAGATGTTAGTTCACACGTCAACGTTGCAAATACTCACTTTAAAAAGTCTTTTTCCAATACTGCTCACTTAAACTTGTCTCCTTCGAGCGTGCGTCACTGTTTCCAAGCAGGCTCGGCAACATTCTGGCCCCAAGCAGAGTGTCCCGTGGACATGAAATTTACGGCTGCCGTCATGTTTTCTTCTTTTGTCTCTGTTCAGTCACTCTGCAATTAAAGTAAGTCCATTGCTCTTACAAAACACCTACTTGTCTTACCTGCTCTGAAAACGTTCCTTTATGCATTTTTTCTTTACCTAAAGAAGGCCAGCATCCTACGTCTTCCACCACTTCCTGTAAAGAAAAAAAGAAAAAGAAAAGTGGTGTGCATGCGTGTGGAAAGATGCAGGGTGTACTTGCCTCCGCAGGAGTTGTCTCAGATCAATAGGTGGCGGACAGGGCAGTCATCGATCAGCTCAGTGCATGGAGGCTAATTTATGCCACTGCTCCGGCGATCCCTCCGCACCGAGGCACCAGGGCGTGAAATTCAAATTATTATTACAGCCAGGCAATTCCATTATCTGGGGGAAGGATATGTCGCTCTGGCACATATTGGCTGTCTTCCTTGTGTAAAGGGAAAGAGAAGGAGAGGAGGAATGGGGGCCAAGGCTAGCCCGCTGTGGCCATGGCAGTGGGGGGGGATTATTACTCCACTTTATCATGGCGGCCTCAGTTTCTCCTCTTACAGTATCCCCTGCAGCCCGCTCGCCCACGATCAACAGAATTAAAGCAGCTGCACGGCCATTTTGTGGCTGCTAATAGTACTTCAATATGATTAGAGTCATATGTGTATTTTTTTTTATGAAGCATAAATTTGACATTTGAGTTTCTAAGTCTTAAGTCTTAAGACTTAGAACCCTTGCCCCTTTGATACATGCATATACATACGATTTCATGTGTGAAGGCCTACTGTGGCTGTCACTGGAGAGTTAGGCTATATAAATAGTACCTAACAAGCAAACAATAGGTGGCCCTCTGTCAGAGAAATTGTGCAGTAGCCGCTTTAGATGAGGAGGAACCTGGCTTGCGCACACATGACTGTGCACTCCACTAGGAGTACAGCATACCTACCTAAACAGACTTTAGGCCCTGTTTACTCAGGGCATTAACATGTGTCCCAGGTTATCCAATCAGAAGAGGCCAACTCTAACTGTGTTCACACCTTGCCTTAGAACGAATATGTACCTGAGTCTCAATGGACCAATTGTGACTGGATAAATAAGCGTTTCATTTTCATTGTAATAAAAACATCTGTAATGCAGACTCGCAGCAGAGAGAGAGAGCTTATGTGGACGAGCAAGAGAGACAAGGGCCTAATAATGAGCAAAAGTTTCGACTCTCTTTGATCATGAACCATGACTACAGTTGTGGGCGGACTTGAGTCTCTGTTAACAGTGACAAACACACAGAAAGATCCGTGTTATGCTTGACTCCTCTATGGACCTTGTGCATCGTCACTGCGCACTCATAATAAACTATGATGAACTGCTCCTGAGTCACATCTCTTGGCTGGGTTCAGGTACCATCTTGACCTCTTCCCTCATAAATGTATAAGATTGCCATGTATGGAAAATACAGAGTTTCATATTACCTCCAAATGTGGTCTGAGCAATTGGACCTTTATGCCTCCTAAATACTTCATAGATGCATTCAAACTTTTACTTTTAGAGCAGTCCACTTACGATCTAATCACAGAGGCTGCATGTTAATACCAGGTGGTAACAGGGCCTTAGTCTTGGCTTGTTATTTTTATGTACTCTTTCAGTTGTATTGACTTTCAACCTGGAATGAATTGCTTTTGGGATGCTGATTTTGTGAAGGGAAATGTGATACGCACCCTAAATTGATACTGGTGATGCAGCATTAGGGTATGATGACCATGTTTCCAGCCTTAACTGTATTAGAGTCCATCTTGATTAGAACAATCCACTGCTGGATATGCAAATTTGAGTGCCCTGCTCTGCAGGGGAGAGTGGACAAGCCTACTGAGCCCATTAGAGCTCTCTGCCTCTGCTCTTATAAGTAGGGTTAATATGTGTAACCTCTGTTCTTTAAAGTGGCACCTGGGGAGATCTAACTGGCTGTGAGAGGAGTATATTGTAGCTTTTATAGCCAGTGCTGGGCCTTTAACATCAGCTTGACATTTTTTCACTTTCGTCAGTGAGCAGTAATGTCATAATTCCAATTTGAGAAAACAATGAAAAAATGGGTTATATCAATTATCTTCCAGCATAGTATATTGAATATCCCATTTCCTATTAAATGTGAAAAAGTTCACGCACACCAAGTCCTACTCCTGTCAATAACCCTTCCTTTGGCAGCCGCCATCTTCCCCAATAACTGCTCTTATTTAAGTATTAGTTTCATACCACTTAACTCCAAATATAAAACATCACATCCGGTGCATTCATGAAACTTCTGCCTGACTCTCCCTCTCTTCCTTGCTTACCCAGCCTGCGTGTCTACATTTAGCTCCTAACTCCTGTTGCCAGCACAAGTGAACTGCGTCTGCTCTGGCTAAAAATGTTTCTCCTTCACTTTGAAATGACACAACAAAAGTGCAAAAACACAACCCACAAAGCAACCTTGAATTTTTGGGGCATGGAACGACACTTCTGCAGAGAGATGTGATTCTCCCTTTTAATCATAAGCCAAAAAGCAATCACTGACCACACGATCGTGGATGATGTTGCCCCGCTGATAAGGGCCTCAGATCAGAATAACCTCATATGGGTCATTTTGGGAGAGAATGACACAGGACGTTAATTGGCAGAGAGAGATTAACCGAGGAGAAGCAGGAGTTTGGGAAGAAAAAGTCCAACAGATAAGGAAACTGTGGAGGTGGAGAGACTTTAGAGAGACTCATTAAAACCAAGAACAACGAGTACCGGACAGTGGGTTGCTCGATGTTGAAATGAAAGGATTTGTTTCTTGGCCTTGAGTCACAATTAATTAGCACCACAAGGGGCATCAACACGGCTCTGCATCTATGATATTTGTGTTAAAAAGGGAAAAGAAAGAGAGATGAAAAAGAACTATACACATAAACAGAATCCTGAAATCGCTCAGAGATGCATATCGTTGAGTTTAAGTCTTAGGGTCATGGCTATGTTGTTTCCTGACAGAAGCCTTTATTTGGGCTTTTTACTCCCTACAGTCGAGTCTCACGATCATAGGTCTTACGTTATATATAGATACGGTCTCTGAGGCAGACTTCTAAAGTGACAGCATGCTTCAAAGAGTCTTCAACTAGTAGTAGAATAGTCAAATGTGAACACTTTGGAGGACGTGCGAAAAGAACTACAAGTACTTTGACAAGAGTTGTAATTGTGGTTCTTGCTAGTTGGCATTTTTCAACCTACTTAAGTTGTTAAACTCATCCAACATTATGCACACTGCCTACATATCTCTGTGTCACCTTACAGCTATAACACATAAAAAGCGCAACTGTTGCATGTTAAGACTAACACAAGGACAAGGATGAGTCGCTTGTCGCTATGGTGGTTTGCTTTTGGCGCACGTTCCTTGCCTCGTATTTCCAGAATCAATCCCCTCTGGCTCTAAAGTCCATGAATAAAAAAAAACACTTATTTGTAGACGTTTGTACATTTACAGGCCGACATAAATTATGCACATGTGCATCACTTATGCAAGAGATGCAAATACACACATACTCTTCTCAGCCTCTGAAAAAGCACGTAGATCATTTAAATGTGACACATAAATGGTTTATTATAGGAGAAGTTCTCTGCATAAAGATATTATGTCATCTGTTTGTCTCATGTCTTTCAACATTTGATGTTTATAGGATCGCTAACCAGGTATTAGCCTTTGTGGTTGCATTGGGCAATAATTCACTGCAGATTGCACTTTTGGCCTTTAGTGTATGAGTGCTGCAGGGCGACCAGTGTACAGTCTGTGCTGCTGTGCAGGAATAAATGTGCAGACAAGTACATGTCTACCAGTGGTTTTAAAGGCTATTTTTTATGTCATTAAAAGGGAGACGCTGCAGCTGAGTTATTGCAGAAAGACATTGGCCAAACAAATTACCAATGCCAAATCATACACAGAGGACATGTTGTTTCTGTAACTGGTTGATTGCTCCAATGAGTTACAAAGGCATAGTACATACATTATTAGGTATAATAATACCTTATATGACCAGAGCTTGACTCTTCCGAGCTTGCCGTTGATGTTTAGCCTTTTATAGTCTTGCAGCAATGTTTAAAAATGACATTTCAATCTGCTTATTTTCTTTCTGTTTGTGAAGAAACATTTGAAGGGGTCAACCATTTATACACATTGTTTTTGTTTGACATTTCCACACGGTTGCCTAAATGGGTTTGACCTCTTTCTCACTCCCATGGGTTTCCTTTTCATGTCAGCCAGGCACAGCGATAGGTGTTAAAACGGCAGCTTGCAGGACAGGCTTTCTTTTTTTTTACCTTGTGATTGATTCCCCCATCTCACCGCCCTGAATGGGTTAAACATCACCAGACCCCTGTTACAGATAGATTGCATTTAGCCTGTGCTGCCAAGCCAAATAGGCAACCAGTCTGTCTGGTGAACGCAGAATGTGAGAACGAAGGAAGGGAAGCATAGAGAAAGAAAGAAAAGAAAGTATGAAAAATACAAGGGGGAGGGGGAAGCATTTGGCTGTTACCTGCCGGTTGTAACCCTAGGTTCCCTTACTGACTCTTTCCTTGTCTGTAATAAAAGAAAAGTCAAGGCCAATAAATCATCCAGATTGCTTTCCCCGTTTTCTACATTTTTGCATCAATTCACTATCTGCCAAGTTGCGTTTAATATCATCACCAGATGTCAAAAATCCATTCCATTTTCCTATTTTTTCCAAAGAAAAATTAAAGTTGCAATGTGAAATGCCAGCACAGCAAACGCAGAATGCAATGCTTTCATCTAACAGCGTCTTTTCTCTGTCTTGCAGGTACAGTAATCTGCTTTACCCATCACCATTGGTGCAGCCTCAGTGATGACCGCAGATGTGATGAGTAACAAAGCTTGACTTCATGGTTACAGTTAAATATGCGCACTATATGTACATATGAGACTAGCACCCCTTTTGTTATCAGATGTAGAACCCACAAGGTGCTACATTCCTTGGAGGATTTTGGTCCATATCTGCAAGACAACGTCGCACAGTTCTACAGATTTATTGACTGCACCTGTTTTATTCAAATCTCCCTTTCCACCGCATCCTAAAGATACTCTAATGGATCAGGATCTGGTGACAATGGAGAGCATTTGAGTACAGCAAACTCCATGTCATGTTGAAGAAAATATTGGGGGATGATTTTAACTTATACGACGTGTTATCGGGCTTGCACGGTGGTGCAGCGGTTAGTGTCATCGCCTCTCACCTAGAAGGCTCCTAGTTCAAATCCTGGTTTGGATGAAGTGGACCTTTCTGTGTGGACTTTGCATGTTCTCCCTGTGTGTGCGTGGGTTCCCTCCGGGTACTCTGGCTTCCTCCCACAGTCCAAAGACATGCTCGTTAGGTTAAATGGTGACTCTATATTGCCCGTAGGTGTGACTGTGAACATGAAAGATTGTCTGTCTGTATGTGTCAGCCCTGTGATTGACTGGCGATCAGTCCAGGGTGTGCCCCGCCTCTCGCCCAATGACAGCTGGGATAGGCTCCTGCAAACGTTATAGATAATGGATGGATGGATGGTTGCTTGGTTGGTTGGATGCTTGCTTGCTTGGATGGATGGATGGATGGATGGATGCTTGCTTGCTTGCTTGGATGGATGGATGGATGGATGCTTGCTTGCTTGGATGGATGGATGGAAGGATGGAAGGATGGAAGGATGGATGCTTGTTTGCTTGGATGGATGGATGGATGAAAGGATGGATGCTTGCTTGCTTGCTTGGATGGATGGATGGTTGGTTGGTTGGATGCTTACTTGCTTGGATGGATGATGGAAGGAGGGATGGATGCTTGTTTGCTTGCTTGATGGATGGATGGGTGCTTGCTTGCTTGGATGGATGGATGGAAGGATGGATGCTTGCTTGCTTGGATGGATGGAAGGATGGATGCTTGCCTGCTTGGATGGATGGATGGTTGGTTGGTTGGTTGGTTGGTTGGTTGGTTGGTTGGTTGGTTGGATGCTTACTTGCTTGGATGGATGGATGGATGGATGGAAGGATGGATGGATGCTTGCTTTCTTGGATGGATGGATGGATGGACGGATGGATGGATGGCGTGTTATCCTGCTGATAGTAGCCATGACAATACACTTTTGTCATAACTTTAGAGGCATCGTCTGTGTAAATGCTCAGCTAAGCCTTTTCGTTAAATGACGGTCCAAATTTGACAAAGAGAAAACACCCCACACCACTATAACACATCCACAAGCCTTAACCATTGATACACAAATGAAAAGCTTAATGTTGCAGGCCACATTTACAAACTGGGACCTTGCCAACTGTAGCCTCAGTTTGCTACCATGAAGATTGCTTCAAAGTGTGGTCTTCTCCTGCTGTAGCCCATTTACCTCAGGCTTTGTCGTCGTGTGCATGCATGGATGCGTGTCTGCATACCTCGGTTGTAAGGGTGTGCTATCTGAGTTACTGTTGCCTAGAACCAGTGCGGCCAGTGTGGCTCTGTTTTTTTAAAATCAACAAGTATTGCAGCAGACCACCTTTCTTTCTAATTCTGATGCTTGTTTTGAACATGAGCAGATCATCTACATGCCTGAATGCCTAAAGAGCAGTTGAAGTAGTCTTCCAAAAACAACTTATATCATGCACACACATCTTTATTTAAACTGGCACAAGTACTTTTATTCTCCTGATCCTGAGAAAGCAAACATGAGTAATCCCTGTGGAGGCCGTTCTCTTCGTGTGGGTGGATGGGGCAATATTTGGGTTGGTCGATTGCCTTCACTGTAAATGATCTAATCAAATACAAATCTGTTTTTCTATCTTAAAATGCTTGCACTACTTTAGGAATTAACAAACAAACTCAGATAAATTACACTTGCATAACTGTCATGTCATGGGTGTGAGAGTTAACTGCCAGAGTTGTGCAATTTATTTTCACTGCGCTGCAATGTGGTTAAACTGGTTGAACGTACAGTTTGGTTGACTTGACTTGCACAAGCTTGACCTGCACATTTCTAGGTCATGTGTAACATTGCTGCTGTTTTCTCCTCTTGTACAGTTGGTTTTTTTTCTGTTTACTGGCTCCAGACACTGATACAGCAGACATGCAATCCTTAATCCCCGCCATGGTGCGATTAAAAATTCAAAAGGGGCGTGGGAAAGACTTCTTATCTTGTGTCTGTCTGTAAAACTGTTTGTAGGTGTCACTGAGGACACAAGTAGGTGTATGTAGAGAGACCGACCGTGGGCAGATGCAGACAGTCAGGGTGATTAGTTTGGGCTGATATGAGGTCGATCAGCGTTGGAGGTTGTCTCAGTGTCTAATAAGGGGTGGATGAAAGACAAGACAGGACAAAGGAAACCAGAAAAGAAAGAAAAGAGGCTGAAAAGATGTGATGCACAAAGTTGGAACAAACAAACAGAAAATAAAAACTCAGACTGCCTCAATTTTTAGCTGATGGAGAATTTCACAAGCCAATTAAATCTCTCTGCAGCTTACATGTGTAATAGAACAGAGGAATGATTGCCAACTTAACGGCTAGATACTGCTTTTGTGTCTGTATTGAGCTGAAACCAGCAAGGAATTAACATAGCTTAGCAAAAAGACTCGAAGCACGGGGAAACAAGCACGGCTCCATCAACAGTTAAAAGGAAAGCTATTAGAATCTGTACAACTCAATTTAACATGCTGTATCTTGTCTGATTAATCTGTACACAAACAGCATGACGTCGTTTTACTGGGAGTTAAAGTTGTAATGTCGAACAGCTCAGTTTTGTTCTCTTTGGCGGCACCTTATGGCGATAAACGGTAATTGCGGGAGCACACTTCCCAGATATCCAGACAGTGTTGCACGTGTGACGCCCACGGTTGGCCTTTTTAGACTGTTTGCCTTCATCTGAGCGTCAAATTTGTGTCTTTTTCTTTGTATATTCACTTATTTTGATAGTTGTATCTGTAGTAATCGATCTTTTCTTTGTTTGTTCAGCCATGGTATATTACTGTTTTCTCACATCACTTGCAGAGAGCGGAAAAGCAGCCGCTTAACTCCGCCTACCATCTCTGGCAGACCAACCACTGCTGGGTGATGGAAAACACGTCACTAACTGGGCGCCGCTTGTGAGTTTTTCCGTGAAAGTCACCACAGACAACCAGTCCATACTGCAAATGCAAATGCTTTCATCAGTGGGCCATAGACTCAGTCACCATTGTGTTACCTCATTGGGCGATAGATCGTGACTTATTAAAAGGAAAATCTTCGAGATTATCACATTAAGTGTAGGAATGTTTTTCTTGGCGGTCAGCATCAGGACAGGAACCCAGCAAGTGTGACTGTGCACCAAAACAAACTTTCTTTAACACTTCTGTTCAACTTTTGCTGAAACAAACAATACACAGCATGTTAATTAGAAATCTTTGACCACAAAGCAAAGACAAAATACATCAAATCATTTCAAATTGGTGTCTCGTTCTGGCTTTTATGCTGTATATGGCAATGCACACTTAAGCTTTGGGGAAAGAATAAAGAATTCTGCACAACAGTTCATATACATTTGCATTTAATGTTGTTGGAGGTGTTTGTCTGCATTATTTAGGCAATTTGCTCATTGTTGGAGGTCAAGGCAGACAAATCCTCTGCAGAGTTTACACTCAAGTACGGCTTCTGCTTGGAATATTAACAGAGATATGGAGACAACTTTTAATCATTTTAACATAATATATCTTTTCTTTCCTGAACCGGACCTGTATCCTGCACCACTCTGCCTAATTGCATGCATGAATCTGACACAGAGTGTGATCGGGAACCTGTAATAAATATTATCCTTTACCATACAGGAAGGCCGTCCCTGCATAAATGCCTGTATTTCATTATAATATTCAGCATGTAATTTTCAGTATCATCACAAGAAGAGATGACAACATGTGTCTCCACACAGGTGTCTCTACATAAGTGACAGATGTAAAATACACAAGGTGTACACAGTGCATCTTGTGCCTCACAACATTGCACATATATTTTTGCAATATTGAGGCTTAACTCTGCCCACGAATCGCTCTTGTCAGTCAAAATCTGCTCAGCGAAAACATTTGTGTGTCCCAGTACACACACCCACACACCAAATGCATAATTAGTCATTCTGTCACATGCTCATTTCTCTCCCCAATGAGAATAACATCTTCTATACTGAGTACTGACAAAGCTTGTGCTGCTTAACCTTTAGGAAAGCAACACACTTGCTCACAGTTTAATTATTTAGTGTACAGTTTTACTGGATAAAATAAGAACAAAATACATCATGTGTTTTTTTTTATTTTTATGAGTCGGCTATAAATATATAAAAGTCTTTCTTTTTTTTTTATAAATAATTATACAGTAGAAAAATCAGTGACTTGTAAACAACCTTAAGTACCCTGAAGTCTGCTGCAGGTGTCTCATAACAACCTGCAATATGCTTGTTTGTGTGCATGTGTGCGTGTGAGTCAGAGTACGTGTGTCAAAGTGGTAATTCCAGCCATTGTAGCTCATAAAGATGTCAACAAACACACACCCTGCCATTACATTGTTGACTGTAGGCATGGTTACCTGGCATTTAGCCAATAGACGTTGCATTTGTGTGTGTGTGTGCGCGCCTGTGTGTGTGTTTGTGAAGAGTAAACAGTGAGTGTGCAAAGCCCCACAGCTGCAGCGAAGGCAGCGAAGCAGAGAGAGATCCTGCAAGAAAAAGTACGTATGAAGACAGAACGAGGGAAAGAGAGATAGACAGAGAGAGAGAGAGAGGAAGGGAGGACGTAAAGCAAACTCAATCATAGCGAGTCAATTTGCTTTGATTTGATCTTCAGTCTCATCTGGAATTTAAAACACACTGTAGTGTGAGTGACGTTTCAAATCACTGCCTGCTATATGGCACATTAGGAACAATGTGACAGCCTTTTGTGTGCACACATGTGCGTGTGCGCTGCATAAATTAGTCCCTTTATTCCCTTATAGCGCTAAGATCAGGACAAGTTTTATGGAGACTAAATGTTGGTATAAAAAGCAGAAAAGCAATCAGCTGAGGGCTGGAAGAATGATCATAAACTGGGAGGATCAGAGACAAACTAGATCAACTCTGTCACCTTCACTGCTGTATTTTATAATACATCACACACACATGCCATTTATCAAATACGTCATACAAGTGTCAAAGTTAGCGACGGAGAGCAGAGACAGGCCCAATTATTCAGGCACACATGGCTGGCAGACAGATCTGTCAAATGTATTAAAAATCTCTCTCTCTATCTCTCTGTCTTGTTCCTGCAGTGACTTGACCCTCAGTATCACTCGTCACCTTACACCAACAACCTTCATCCTCCCGCTCGCCCACACACAAAGTCCACATTCCATGTTTTGGGGGCATTTAAATTTTTCTTTCTTTTTAAATCTTTTTAATCAGGCACAACATCAAAGGTTCGGCCTCCCCGCTGGCGAGGAAAGCAGCGTTGGCGGAGGTGTGTGTTTGTGTTAACGGGAGGTCACTCAGACCTTGGGTTGACCTGGCTTCCCACTCGACCGACCTGCCACTCATTAGTGGCGACCCCTGGTTGGCAGGTGAGGAGGTTGAGGGGAAAGATCGTGACCTGAGTGGCTGCCAGGTGTGTGTCTGCCTGGACTGAATAACCATATAAGGGGACAGGAGCGGGTGACAGGCAGCCACAGAGCTTCAAATTACTGCTTGGAATGGACACACGTGGATAAAAATGTAAGCACATGCGCAAATTCATATTTATGGTACATGGAGGTACACATCCAGCATACTTACACATTTACAGTAAGCACACTTTATAGTAAAATATACGTGTGTAATTTGATGAGATTAGACGACTGTATTTGGGTTTGCCACTGTAGAGCCAAAAGTTTGTGTCTTATACAAGCATTTAATTGCAATTTTTTGTGTACGCTTTGGGGTATAGCTGTGCTACTGCAGCTCGGGTATAAAGGGTAGGAAGTTTACGGTGTAGTTCAGGTGTATGATCCCGGAAGGGCCAATTGTTTTTGGCCACCAAAGCACTACGTCTTGCAGTAGTTGCATGTTTGGTTTGCTGTACATTGGAAATTGACTATATTCACCTGGATGCATGGAGATAATTAAAGGCGCAATTCGCACCTGGAAAAAGTCACTCTCCGTCAAAGATGGTGTTCTCTGATATTGCCAAAGCTGTGGAGAGTTTAAAAAACAGCTTGTGGTTTCATCTATTTTAAATTCCTACAAAACCCAGCATGCATTGCGCCTCTCCCTCTGAAAGGAACGGCCCAGTGAGAGACGCTGGAGTGAAATACTACCATTTCACTGCAGGCAATGGCTCAGAGCGGTACAGAATCCGATGGACACTTCGACGTGTAACCGTAGCAGTCAGGGTTGAACTGCCAACTTTCCACTTGAGAAACGACCAACTCTACCACTGAGCCACACCTGCCCCTGTAACCACCACCAACATGTCATAAGTTATCACTGAATGCAAACTACAGCAAAGTGTGTCAGCCAGGTCACTCCTGGATTAAACATCTCAGCAGCCTCAGTAATAGACTGAGCTCCTTTAACAACCACAGGCTGCTACAGGCACTGCTTTAGGTTGAGTTTTGACCTAATCTGCAGTTATGTATCAGTTTGTGTAGTGTGGCTGAGTCTGCTGTTGTTGGATTGGTCTCGGTCTGTTTTGTATTCAGTCTGACATCTCTCCTTTATTTTGGCCTTCTGGGTCGTTTGACAAAGTCTGCCATTTGATTAAGTCTGTTATTGATTGCTTCTGTAATTATGTGTTTTCATCAAGTGGTTGTCCCCTCTTTATTTCAGCTCTTTCATTTAGCTCTTGTCTGAAAGCTTGTTGTTATTTAGTGACTAGATCAGATGATTTGTTAATTTTGTTACATCTGTGTGTTTAAATTATTGCCGTCAGCTTAAGATTTTTTACGTTTTCTGGTGGATGAGAAGGAGAAAATCAGAGAGTGAGTATAGCAGGGATATTTCACTGACTTGCTCTATTAATGTGATGGGCTTTTAGGGATATAAGCACTATCTTACATTTTAACACCGGATTTGTTTTACAAACCAAGATCACGTAGTCCGGCTGTCTTTCAGCTTCCTGGCATTAATGAGCATCAGTGATCCTGCGTAACTGGTCTGTAGAAGATGGTTATCAGCTGTGTCTGTTAACCCTGAGTTAACCCATCCGGCTCTCGCTGTGTTCACATGTGCAGTTTGTAATTACAATCAACAGATCAAGAGCAGCATGTTTAATAGGAGATGAGATAAAAGTGTCTATCCCTGTGGGGAAATCAGGTCAATGTGTGAGCTGAATGAGATATTCAGCACGATAAAAAAACATGCAGTGTAATTATACAAATGGAATTGAATAAAGTGCAATCAAAAGGGTTTAAAAACACAAAGAGTCATTTGCACTGAATTAATGTCAGAATTTTTATCTGTATAATTTATGTTAGAATTAGTATCAGAAGCAAACGAATTACCAATGACTGTATATAAAGATGGATGACACGCCTTCATCTACTTTCAGTGCCAAAATAGCCCCCGAGGTGGGCGCTGCCATGTTGCGGTGGTGACATTATTTGGAGCCAGAGTCTGCGCAGTAGAGATCGGTAGTTGGAGCTGCCGTAACGATGTCCCGCCCCCTTCGCTGACCAAAAGACGGCACATCGGCATCGACATTTAACAGCAGAACAGCTTCTTGTGTTGGGGTGTGTCCGAAACCGCATACTATCATACTAATCATACTAATCATACTAACCGTGACGTAAAATTTAGTATGTCATGCGTTCCCATCTCATAGTATGGAATTTTGTGTATGCGAGAAATGCCCGGATGTATACTAGATCGGCCCGGATGTTTGAGTATGAGACGGGAGATCACTGGTTGTACTCAACCGCCCCAAAATGCATTGCGGCTATTCAGCTTCTACAATAGCGGAGATGGACCGGAGATCAGACCAGACATACGTTAAGGATTAAGTCACGTGATACGGAGAAGACGGCTCTGAGTATGATGCAAACGGCATCCTAATAGTCAGGTTAGTAGGCAGTATGCAGTACATACTGTTTGAGTATGTAGTAGGCAGTACGTTAGTATGCAGTTTCGGACACAGCCTTGGTCTGAAGCAGACATTCATAGATATGGAAACTTCAGTGACTGGCTGCAGGAGCTGTATTTGTCAACAGAGCTGTCAATCATGGTGTTGTCAATCATCCTTTTTGCGGCATCAAATAACTAATTAAAAATAAACTTTCGATGAAAAATAAACACTTGGACATAAATCAGCATGATAATAACTAACTATAATGACAGAAACCATGTTTGAGAAAAATGTATTTCACCTGTATTTTGATTTTATAGTTTGACCCATGTCCCATCTGATAACATGGAGGAGGTGGGCTTTATGACCTATACTGCGGCCAGTCAGCAGGGGGTGCTTGAAATGTTTTGTCTTTACTTTTAGGGAGCTGTCAGGTCCTCCATCTTTTTTTCATAGTCTATGTGAACTACTGACATTTTTCTCTAATATTCCAAAAGGAATTTAGAATGAAAAAACAATACAGAGAATGAAATGATTTTTACTACTCCTAAATTTTAGAAGAAAAACACAGATATTTTAATTGAGAATTTGACCTTTGTAGTTTACTTGTAGAAAACTGCAATGTAAGGGTAAGGATATTTTACAGAAAAAAAAAGGCAAAAGTGCATGGCGGATCCAGACTTCATTGACTGGGGTGGCCCAACTGGGGTGGCATGAAGTATGTGTCCACACACACACACACACACACGCAAATAATAGCATTTAATTAATCCTTCCTTCTAAGCTTAATTCTTTAAGGACTCAAACAGAAGACATGTGGTCAGAGTAACAATTTAAAGTCCCGCCGCTGACAAGGCAAATAGCCAATCCTAGTTTAGGATCTTGGGGTGGCCAATTTCTAGGGGGGCCCAGGCCACCCCGCTGGATCCGCCCCTGCTAAAGTGAATTGAATTTATTTTATTTGATAGGGACTATGCAATTTAACATAGTTCCAGTACATAGCACGAAACTGATGTGTTCTGAGAGTTTATAGCTTTCACTAATTTTCAACTCTTGTCTTGTTGGGCCTTTACATATACAGTGTAATAAAAAAAATCAAGCAGTCAGTATCATAAAACCACATAAAACTACAGATTTGAAAGTACAGTTAAAATATGTCATAATATAACAACAGACAAATACTATACAATGATACAAATAAGTAATCTAAAATACAATAAGCTAAAAATAACTACAGCTCTGGTTTACTTTGAGGCAGCAAGTGGGCAGACTTTTGATACATTCATCCCTATCTCAGTGAGTTCTTCAAATATTTTCATATAAAGTCACATTTTGGTCCACTGAGATGCAATGACTGAAGCCTGACACACTGTTGTAAGAGCTGCTTCACTACATATTTTCAAGTCATTCATTATTGACAATTTACTGGCTACCTACCTTCCTGCTGTTAAAATGTGATGAGAAAACTGTGCTGCGCTGAGTGAAAAGCAAAGTGATTAACCAGATCTATTAATGTCACTGTGTGCTCACGTCTCACCTTAGTAAGAATGTCGGCATGATGTACAAATGATCACTTATGTTTCCAGGAAGTTGAGTGATTAGCTGGAAGACCATTGATACATTTCCTTTCCATCCTGAACCAGCTCCAGAGCAGGTCAGCCAGGCATTGTCGGTTTCCATGGCAATCCATCCAAGAATAAAAAGAGTGCCAGCTTTTATGATTCCAGAAAGGCCGAGGATAACCCAAAGCCTGCTGGCAAACCCACTTATCTCAGGCTGCAGCATTCTGGGAGCGTGTGCGAGGGTGCATGTTTATACTTGTGGCTACGTGTGCATGTTGCCACAAGTTCCTGCTTCTGTGCTTGCATGTTTGCAAATGTTTGCGCGGTTGTGATTAATGGTGTGTGTCCTGTGGTGTTAATTCTACATGGGAGTGCAATAATAAGATGGCAGGATGCCAAATGCCCCATTCTCACAGAGTAAAAATAAGCATGTGTCTCCCTCGCCAATAAGGAATCAGCCGGGAGTTAATGGGGAACTGTGTTAATACCTCCAAAAGGCACTGAAAGCACTGATGGTAATGTTAACATATTGTTAGTCAGGTGAAGCCCCCAATATAATTTATGTTTTTGTTTTAGATATAGCAAGTTCCTCCTTTCTAACGCAATAGATTCTAAGAATGTTGCATTTATTCTGTGGCCATGCAGTGCAGACACAACAGACTGATGGAATCCAGTGTTTCTCTTGAGTACCTCTTAAAGATTTAGGTGATAGTTACAGAGTTAACACGCTTATTGAATGAGAAAGTTTGTTCGACATTCTCGTCCAGGTTGAAACTACTTTTAGCCTTAATACTTTTTGTGTAGATGCCTCCTTGTGCTGCATAATGTTTCTTTTCCGCCCACGGAAGCGGCTGAATCACTTAGGTGAAATTGTCTCTTAAACAGCAGTGGGCTGTATCCTAAGAAAGAAAGAAACATAAGATAAAACCAGGCGTTTTTCCTCTCTCATCCCTATTGTGACTTTCAGTATGAAACATTTCCGACCAGCCAGGTGGGTAAACAAGACACCAGCCTACAGGATTTCGGGGTTTCAAGTTCAGCTTCTTTAAAACCCCTGCTGCTGTCTGGGGCTTCCAGTGTCGAAAGTTGCCAAAACTCTTAAAGAAGCTGTTCAAACTAAATGCAAACCTTGGCAAGAAATCTTTTCAAACATAAAAAGTGAAAACTAAAGCATTAAGAAGTCTGCAGATTTGATTTCTTTCTGAGCATAAGCCACAGATAAATGCTCTCGCTGTCTCCCACCTACTCAGCTTTTATATGTTACCGACCTAACTGCAAGCCTTTAAAATGGAAAGATTATAACCTTAAACGTTGTTATAAACTGACTTGAGTACTGTGTGTCAAAGTTTAAGTTTGCCTAAGCAGTGCGGGTGGTGACTGACTGATACATGCTTTTCCTTGGGGCGTATATGTGTCCACACTTGTTGCTGGTCAGTACTACAAACTTGTATATTTCGCTCAAATCTGCTTCAGATAGGATTTTTGTTCATTTGTAAAAACAGTTACCCATGTAGCACTAACTTAAACAATTACTGACTTTAAATTCATATATGTATGTGTATATATGTTTGCGTATGTATGTATATATTTATATTATTCTGTGCATTTATTTTCAGTATTTTCATACTGTTCAGTATCTGAAATATTTAAAATAGCAACCAAAAAATTACACACCATGTGTGTATTAAAATTAACTAGGCAATTGTATGCACATTCTTCCAAGCCATATCAGCATATGTACATACAGTATATAAGTGAAAGTTGTTAATCCAATGAGTTTTATTGGCCAAGTATGTCGGCACATGAAAAAAATGAATTTAACTCCAGTTTTTATGTACAGACATACAAATTACCAAACTACACTTAAAACAACGACAAGTTAGACAAAGGTAACACAAACACTTAAAACCAGTGTAGACTGAAAATACAACAATATCGTACTGCAGCTTTAAAATTATAGCATTTTACCAAAAACTATCGTACATATGAAAAAAAAAGTGAGAAAGGGTCAAAATACCACACTGAATTGCAAAACTATGCCCTACGCACCATATTAATGTAACAACACGGAGGTCCGTCCTTTGAAGAAGACCGTATCTGTATGCTTCACACAACAGAGACAATTGCAGCCCATTGTACAATCATTCCTTCGGTTATTTCCCTTCAAAACAAAAGCACCATATCTACTAAATCCTTGCACATTCAGAGAAGTTGCTTGCGCTCGTGCAGAGATGCAATGAGTGACAGATGCATCGCTAAACTGTTACTGTGGGTTTCTTTGAAAGGGCAAAATTATCGTACATTCAGCCTTTTTTGGCATTATTGATCGTACATCGTACAGAGGGCAAAAATATCGTACAAATACGATTTTCGTACATCTGGCAACACTGCTTAAAACACTCAAAAGTAAAACTACTATATACAGACCTATGAATACAAGTACATATTTTAAAGTGCTTCTTTATTTCTTCTTATCATTAATATTACAATTGTTGCTGTTATTTTCTAACTATTGTCTGTATTAATCACTTGTTATCCTTTTCCCTCTTTTGAACTGTTGTAACAGAATAATTTCCCAATGGGGGATTAACAGGGATTATCTTATTTCATAAGTACCCACATTCATATTGCTTATTGCATGATATTTTTGAAGGATAATAAAACATAAATTAATTTTCTTCCACTGTAGAGGTCTGGAAACTGATAAACCAAGGCTAGAGGTTGTGTGTATATTATCTATATTTTTTCCAATGTTAAATTTCTGGCTGTAGTCACCTGTGGCAGCCAAGTTTACTTCACTCATCTTCTCATCTATTCTGATAGCTATGGGCAGAGGTTGGATTTGTTTCCTCTGTATGGATGCGTCGTCAAAATCGGTCAGTTACTGACGTTGATAGCAGCATTTTGGAAAGCCAATACACTTCCCTCTATTTATACTGAATGTACAGAGCATTATGGATTGAGTTGCCTTATGTAACATGTAGTCAGAGTCAAAGCTGATTTGTAGTCCACAACTTTAGCTCATAATGCAGCAAAGCCAGGCAGAGGCAGGCTCAGACTTCTACTGTTAAAGCTGCTGCCCAGCTTGTGTCTTGCTTGGCAGGCGACAGCAGAGGCACTAACTCGGATCTTAAAGACAAAGCCACCAGGAGTAGGAAGTTACTACAAAAACCAAGTCACTGCGCTGCAGACAGTTTTCCCCCTGGCCCATTTGTCTGTGGATTCTGTCATCCTTGACAGTGCAGAGAGAGAAAGTGCTGAGGTTTCTGACAACCAGAGGTTTGAAGAGTTAAAGGAATAGTTCAACTTGTTGGGAATAATCAGATTTGATATCCTTCCTCAAGTCAAATGGAAAGATCAGGTTGTCTTTCGGTGATGCTTCGTACATGCTTCGTACAATGACTTGGACTTCTGTCGTCATAGTGAGGTACCCCACTTTAATTAAAACTGTCTCCCTGAGTGTATTAGCTGCCCACGCTACAGCCTGAGATGCGACCCAAAAGTGGCTGGCAGATGGATAAACTGATGCGTCATACAGTAGATTTAGAACCACGATCAGCCCATTTTACTTGTATTTGTGTGCATAGATTAATTATAGCCACTGTGAATTCATTATGTCAATGTCACAGAAGGATTTTCGAAAAATGTTTACTAAATATTGTGCCTCTTCACAACCTTTACCCTTACCAGCTGCTAGGAAGACGCTTTTATTTTGTAGATAACAATTCTGTCATTATGTTAGGAGCAGTGTCAGAAATATGTTACGACTTTACTCGTGTATCAGAAAAGGAAAGCTTGAAATGTGGCTGAATTAATATAACCTTGTCAGTTGCATGTGGAAATCTTCAGAGCTGCAGATGAATGTCAGAAGAGCCCAAAGCCCAATAATTTTTAGGAATCAATAACAACATTCTGTTTTTTAGATCAGATTAGAGGCCATGTATTTTATAATAATACGCCATGGGTTTTGAATAAGCCTCAAGGTTGAAGTACTTCTTTCAAATAATGAAGCATTATCTAAGCTTTTAGGCTATGAAAATATACCAAAGACTGGATAACAATGTACTAAAATGCAGGTAAACAAGCCATCAAGCACCATAAATGGAAAACTGAAATATAAATAATCTCCACCACCAGCGATCGCTTGTTTCAGTCGCACAAAAAGCTTAGAAGAGAATCAAGTAAGTAGTGCATAAACAAGAGATAAACTCAGGCACATGAGAGCAAGTGGGAAATAAGGCAAGAAACAGCTGGATAGTAAGAGCTCATTATTTAATAGCCGAGTGCAGAAAATCCATTTTACGTGTGGGCTTTAGCATGGGGGAGAAATTACCATACGAGTAAACAGAACACCTAACTTGCGCATATTCTAAGCCTCCCTGGGGACTCGTCTCCTCAGGTTCTGCTTTTAATTTCTTACCTTGTTGTGTAGTAATGAATTACTGTGGATACAGATATAGGGAGTCACAAATCCTCCATATTAAAAAGTATACCAAAGGCTGGTGGTGATGTTTTTTAATTTGCACATTTCTTCACACGTGCACCAAGAATGTAAAACGCATAGAAACACAGAATGTAAAATCAAGTACTGAATCTTATATTGAATGCTATTAAAATTCAATTGGATATCACTGCAATATGTACACACAAAAAAAAAACCACACACACATACATATCTATAATACCAACAGAGGACCATCCAGCTACAACAACCAAGTGAGGACCTCTTCTGTTTCTGGTCACTTAAAAAGAAAGAAATTGCAGAGAGGGGACTTGCAGACTTGATCGATGTACACACACGCACGCACGCACGCACACACGCACACACGCACACACGCACACATTTTAGCTTACAGTGCACAATCCATAGAATTCACTGGTCCAAACAGAGGCAGCCTCTTTTGTTTCAGCTCTACTTGGCTTTACAAGGACAGACACATTTAGTTACATTACATCAGATGACAGACAGTCCAGCCCATCAAGGCCTTGCTCATATGTCCCCTTTAATGAACTAAAACAATGTGCTGCCTTGCCCTGATGGAGGACAGCAGATGGCTGGAAGGAGGCTTAACAAGTTCAGGCTCAGGAGGAGTTGAGAGCAGCTTCCAGTAAGAAAGAATATCTTAATCAGGTTTATAAGAACCATATTCCCTTCTATACATCATTCTCTTTGACATTTCAGAATCGTTTTGCTGCCTGCCACCCACCACTGACAACTTGCCTGCAGTTTTTTTTTAGCCGTCTCATACAGATGTCATTTCCTTGTCTCCACTGTCTGTTTTTATCTAAGCTCTATTTCTCCCACAGCTTACAGTGTCTATTCTTCCTTTCAGCCACTCAGTAATGTCCCATTGTGTCAGTACATTGTGCCTAGCATCAAGTGTGTTTTATAAGGTGACACTCGTGTGCAGTGCTGTCTTTTTCATCGAGCAGCGCTTTGTCCTTGCTCTAGCCCTGTGTGTCTTTTCGCTTCTCGTTCAGCACCTGAATTCATCTGTATTAATAAAGGAACATTTCAAATGTAATCATTCACAGTGGCCTTTCAAGCTTTCAATGGCTATGTTGGAATGAATCTTTCCTGGAGGCCAATTCATTATAAAGACGAGTGAAAGCATTGCATAGATCTATCGGCATGTTTCTCCACTTAGCATCTGGGGCAATATGCAAAAGATAAGACTATCACTGCTCATTTTGACAGAGCAGATCCAACCTCGCAGAGGTTCACATGTACTCAAAGGAAACATACAGTTCTTGGAATATTCTAGTAATCAAATTTCCTCATGTAAGCAGCATATTTCAAGGGTACCCTTTTGTTCACTGGGATGATTGATGACCTCCATTGAGCTTTAATCGGTGGGACGGGTGACCCCTGGGTGACACATAGCCGGCGGACATGGACATGACGAAGGTCCACAGGGGATGTAGTGAATAAGGCACAAGACAATGTGTGACAACTCACTAATCACACTGTTGTATTCCTGTGACACAGAATGAAACACCTCACTAATGTAAATGATCTATCCTTATTGATGTATTGATAATCAGCTGGACATTTGATTTGGTGACAGTTAATGATTAAAAAAACACCATTTGTATCATCATCTGTGATCAGGTGCCATCAATACTGTGAAATGCATCAGTTGGACGTTATTATCCAAGGCAAATTCAAAAGAAGCATCCTCTCAATGCTCAAATGACAATTTGCTCATGTAACATTAGCATTAGCATTTAGTCCCAAAAGAGAAAGTATGATTTAAAACATTTTACAATATATTCCAATAATTTTTCAAATAAAATTGTAATTTTTGGCTGACCACCAGGGTCAGCCCTACACATGGGTCTGTATGTGACTGACTAACTGACTGAGTGAATGACAGTACTTTGAGAGCAGTAGAGAGAGAGAGTTGCGACATCCCAATGGCGGATCAGGGAGCATATTGAACCTCCACTGACGCGACTCTCTGTCTATATGGCTCTGTATACTTTGTTCAGGGAGTAGGCGAGGCTGCTCCTCCACTGTCCTCAACTACATACAGCGCGCACCTGCTTTCAAACACATTGTCATCGGCCTCATAAGGACTGTGCCTCCATTTCACTCATCTCTTTTTCACGCTTCATGGATAATACAACACAAGACCAATGTTATTTTGCCGCCTACAGCTGCATACTTCGTGACTGCACAGCGACTCTCTGTCTATACGGCTCTTTGTCTGGGGAGTAGGCCGAGCTGCTTCTGAGCTGCTTCTCCGCTGCTTGTCCGCTGTCCTCACCTATGTCCACAGCGCGCACTTGCTTTCAAACACGTTGTCATCGGCCTCATAAGGACAGTCCTTGTAACACATTGCCCACAAAGGCGCACATTGACCTGATGCGGTCAGCCACATACTAGGTTTTGACCTAGTCTTGTTTAAACAAAAAAATGAACAAAAAAACAATAACTAAGTTTTGAAAAACACATAAAAAAACCACATAATTTCTCTTAAATTCTATAAAACATGCTGAATTCTGTATCGTTTTCGCTGACACAGCCTTACTTTGTCTGGTACAACCAGTGTGTAACTGAGTCAGTTCTGAGACTTTACGATCATCCTGTACTTATTCTACACCACATGAAGTTAATAATAAAAATAATAGTACATTTTATTTGTATAGTGCTATAAAAGGTACTTAAAGGCATTTTACATGATAAAAAACAAAACAAAAAAAACAATAAAAAAGACATTAAAAGCATATACAGTGAAAAACAATCAGAGATCGGGTGAGAGGGGTGAGGAGGTTGGCGTCGGCAAATCTGTGGTTGCGGTCTGGGAGTGTGTTGGTCAAGGAGGTCAGTGAGGTAGGAGGGGGCAAGACTGTGGAGGGGGCTTGTAGGTGAGCCAGTGGAGGTTTTGGAAGACAGGGGTGATGTGGTCGCAGACGGGCAGCTGAGTTTTGGATGTATTGTAGTTTGTTGAGTATTTTGGTGGATTTACCATTTATGTTTAATGTGGCTCAGTGGCTGCTCCGCTAATAAACATTTGGGCTGGGTTTACAAAATCGATTTTTCAGATTCGAATTGATTCTCATTTGAATGACCCTATATCGACTCATAAATCCCGAGATCGACCTTTAAAAATATGTAAAAATGTGTCTGATCACTCACGGCAGTGAGGGAGACATGCCAGGACTTGTTTACTGCACCTAATATGGAGATATCAGTGATTGTCAATGGACTCTTTTTATCGTGTGTGCGTCCATGAATAGGTAAGTTAGTTTTGCACTGATGTTTATGTTACTCTCTGTTATCGTCGGCTTTGGCCGTGAGTGTGTTCTTCACGCTATGAGAACTCGTGGCTAAATCTCATGCAAGTTGAACCCCAGTTCGTTTAATCAATGAGTCAGATGTACAGACTAAAAACTTTGAAACTGGAAAAAAGTTCATAAGCTGACTAATTCATAAAATTGTTAATATTGTGTTGATGTCTGTGTAAATGGTAAATGGACTGTACTTATATAGCTCTTTTCTAGTCTTTGCGACCACTCAAAGATGCTTTTACACTACATGTCACATTCATACACACATTCGATAGCAGAGGCTGCTACATAAAGTGCCCAGTTGTCAATCACATTGGCTATGACACTAGGAGCAGTTTGGGGTTCAGTGTCTTGCCCAAGGACTCTTCAACATGTAGCCTGAAGGAGCTGGGGATCGAACCTCCGACCTTCCAATGGAAAGACGACCAACTCTACCACTGAGCCACAGCCGCCCCCTATGTGTTTGTCATGTTAACTAAAAAGTATATGATGTTACTTCTTTGGGGTCAATTCTTATTGTAAACATTAAAAATGTTGATTGTGCACTGATATTGTAACTGAAATACCCCTAACAAAAAGTGATATCGAATCAAATCAGATCGGAGATTGAATCGAATCGGGACCCTGTGAATAGGAATAGAATCGAATTGGGAAATCCCAGCCTTAAGATCCACTGTCTATAAGCTTTAAAAGTTGTAACAGAAAACAGTAAAACCTTTCAATTTTGGACGTAAACGTACAACCAAACGTGTAAATAATTAAGTAAAAATCAAGGAAAACGTGAGGTTCTATGCCTGACCGTGTCATTAAAATTTGATTCGTTTCAGCAAATCTTTAAAAGAATTTGCACTGGTTAACTAAACTGAACAATACCAACACATTGTGAACAATGATGGCCAATAAAGTTAATACTTGAATCTTGGTCAAGTAAGGGGAAGTTGGGTAAGTAAGCTGTGAGTACCGTATGCAGTTGCGACTAAATGTAGAGTTTTATGCTGTTTCTCCAATTTCAAAGTATATCCTATCATCGAGTAGTTCACTTATATTAGTTTTTAATGTCTGTGTCGTGAAAATTTAAGCATTATACTATGTCGTTTCATTTTCAGTTTCTTTTGATAAAAGTATCCCGCAATGCCGTGGAGATAAGGATTAATAATACGTAAGAAAAATTAAGCTCTATCAGGCTCACAAGCCCCTCATATGTGTCGCACCAATCTGAAATCAGCCTCTGACCATCCAACATTAATCCCTGAAACGATTATTAAAGTTCTGTATCCTAGGGCTGAGTGTGACTCATAGGTTTGCATGATGATACCAGCACAGGAGCAGTGGGGGCAAACACATACATCATCAATATTATTATAATATGTAACTGTAGTAATTTTCATCTAGTCAAATGCATGTAAAAATATGTTGCTTGTGGCAATACAAGTGTACTAAATGAATGAAAAGACAGTAAAGGACATTCAAAGGACAATAAAAACAACAAACAGCTGAATAACCGAGCGATGTGTCACATTGCACAAACACTGTTCATGATTCGGATTGCCTGAGGGTAAGAGCTGTCTCTTCAGACGTGTGATTTGTGTTTCAGTGCTGCGGTTTTATTGCTGCATTTATCTTTTTTTCTGTGTGTTTTGGGGTTAGGGAAAGAATATTAAAGAGATGTGGGATGAAATTTTGTAGCCTGCATGGACTACAAGCAATTTTTTTCACAGTATTCACTTTGATTTTAGAAAATAAATTTATGCTATTATGTCTCCTGATAAATCCAAATATCATTTTATTTTTATTTCAAGTGAAAATAAACTTTGTACATTTCCAATAAGAATGCAGATGAGGAAAAAAAAGTGGTTTGGTTTTGTTTCAACACACCTTTGATAATCCTGTAATTGCTTTGTTGCCTGCAGTCTCCCCTAGTCGCGTTAATTCAGTGCTAACCCTTGCGATCACGGAGGCGTTTCTGACATGTTTGTCGTTGTTCATTCCTCCATCATCGTGAAGCTTATTCTGTTCTGGCTTCCCTCCACCCTTTTAATTTGAAGGCAGCCTGACTGACTATTTCATTGGCTGTTGAGATATGACAGTGCCCACACATGTACACAAGATGCGCCTGACTAATTTAGAATCAACTACACATTAATCAAGCAGCAACTCCAATTCATCGCAAATTGAAGACCTATGTTTTGTGCCTGTGCGTAACATGTGTCAGTAGGTTTGCATTTGTGAGGGTGTTGAATGTGTGAAATAATGTGTGTATGCACAAGCTAACATAAGTGTATATGCACATGCATTCACAGATTGACTATATATTGCATGTGTTTGTTTGTGCAAGGACGCCATGATTGATAGCACAGGGGCCAGGGTTGTTTGGCGGCGGGTTTTCAGTTGACATGAATAGTCGCCTGCAGCCATCAAACATGATGCATGTTGGTGTGATGCAGAGGGGAGATAACCCCCAATAGGGAGGTGGACAAGAGCAGTGACACTAATTTATCCATTTGACTGACTCGCTTGTATTACAGAAGCTCGGGGGTGCGGTGGTATTGTCTGCCACAGATTCTGCAGCGGACTGAGTATGCAGGGAACGATATTAGATGGTGAGAACTCTGATAAGACATTGACAAAAAGCTGCATCTTAAAGCAAACATGAGAAAAAAACAATGTGGAGCACATTATGACTACAAAGTGGTGTATTCCACTGAAGAGAATATTCTGTCGGCCTTGAGAAAGAAATGTGTGCGTTGTCCAAAAGAGAGAGAGAAAAAAAAAATCAAACAAAACATATATATTACCGGAGCTTCCTGATTTACTGCCTGGAAAACTCTGCATGTTTTAAAAAGATGAAGCTGCAGGTCCCGGCTTATTTCAGTAGCTTCAGACAGCTAAGTGCTGGAAGTGAGTTGCTTTTTGATGTGTGAGATTAAAGGGATTTAGCACTTGAATACCTTCTCGTCTGGACGCTCCTGAGGGTTGTCTGAAAGAGGACGGGAAGCTAAAAGCTCCTCTCTTTCTCCTCTCTCTTCCTGTCTGTCAATCTGATGAACTCGCCCCAATTAAAGAAAAAAAACCTCCCGCATTATCATCCTTGAATTTAAATGAAGGCGGTTTCTGGTGCAGCTCAGGCTTGGCGCGGGGTGCATGCGCATGCCTTGATGTGTGTTTAAGGGAGAGATTATCACAGCAGAGTATCTACCTTTTCTTTTTTGAGCTGCAAGATTATACGGTATCCAAAGTGCTGGACAGAAAATCACTTGTCGTGAGTAGAGATTTGGATTTAGGTCTTCTAAATTGTATGTTTTGCATTCCATTTCTGGTAACTGACTTGAGCTTTGTCTAACCTCAAAAACATTTTTCTAGTCTTACATGTACATATTGCACGAGAGGGAGTGCTGGAGACAAGATCAGAGCCGTGCTGATATACAGTTTAACAGCATGACCTGCAGTGCGATATTGCTTTTATACAAGAGTTCTACAAGTGGCATATAAAGAGTATTAGCGACGACAGATTGTTAATTCTTTTTAATTAATAATTTGAGTTCCGTAGCTTGACTGTCGCCAAACACAATTCATTGGTTATATATAAAATACATGACATACAGTGTATGATGCATTACAGAGTTTGCTAGCTACAGAGCGTTAACATATAGTTAACAATCTCAGTGCTGTTATAATCTATATCAGTGCTCATTGTATGCCTCTAGTCCAATCAAATATCTTTGTCAGAACTCACTTTTCTATAATTATACTTTAGGCATTCTAAACGCTGTAAGTGCTAATGCTGATGCCGCACTTCACCACCTCATAGAAGGTGTTCATGGCTCTTAAATACACGCTGAGAGTTTGAGCTGTGTCACAGCAGAGGGGGCGATGATGATTCTTCTACGCGTCAGTCTGGCTGAAGGTTAAAAGGCCACAGGAAAAGGTCAGACGGAGAGAGGAGCGCCGTGCTTAATCTGTGGAGAGAGGAATTAAGTTGAACACATTGGTATTCTTGTGAGCCGCCTTTGAAATGCATTAAAAACTAGCTTATAATCTTTCTGTCATCCTTATCTCCTGTGTGATCACAAAGAGCAAACAAAGCTCAGCGAACTTGAGTACAGGATTCAAGGCCAAAGCAGCTCTTCTATTTCACTTCAGAGAGCAGAATTCACACCAGTCCGAATATGAAATCTAGTATGCATGTTATTTTTCTTGATCACAGCACTAAAGTTGCATCATTTAGGTGAGATGAGCGTTCTGAAGACAGCAATACTTTGAAGATTTGACTTGAGGTAAAGAGATTGATTGTGCCCGGCGTTCTGTGCTGCTCTTTTTCATCTTGGTATTGATTTATTACTGATTGATGAAAGCTCTCTCGTCTCCTCCCTTATGAGGATGGATCATATTGAGCGGTTCATACGGTCAGTTCTCATGGCCTATTTATGTTCATGTATGAGTGGGGGCACGAATGCATCTTTGAGTCTATGAATGCATTTATGCGTACTCAATGTGTGGTTGCCGAAGCGTGTGTATTCAAGTGTGCGGATGCACGCTAGGCTCCTTTGTTTTATACATAAACTACACTTTAAGTGCGGTGTTTATGTATTTCCCAGGTTGCCCGATGCAGGCAGTGGTTGTAGGATGAACGATGCTCGGCTCAGGTCCAACTGAGACGGTGCCAGATGGTCTAATCTCTTAGTGGGTGTGTGAGAGAGAAAGCATGTGTGTTTGCAATTACAGATTGAGTACGAAGCTGCAGAGGCTCCCTGTGTGTTTTCTTTTACTCCTATTGTTAGAGCTACTTACGTTTGAGTGTGAGAATATTTTTAGAATGTCAGTTCATCTTGGTCAGTACTCACTTTTCCACACAGCTCAATGGGTGGTAAGACTTGATTTGAGGTTCCATAGTGTGGGAACACGCTAACTTGACATAACAACTTGACATCAGGCTTTCTCTAAGTGCAATGCAAGACCGGCGCCCCATTGGCTTAAGTTGACCTCCCGCCAGGCCTAAACATTGAACATTTCCTTTATTTAATGTATATAATATGTTTCAAAACTACTTGTAGTGGCATGACTCAAATGAAAACATAGATATGGGCTGCTGGTTTAGCTCACTCAGTGGGTAGAGCAGGCGCCCCGTGTACACAGGCTACAGTCCTCAGTGCAGCAGCAACAGGTTCAACTCCTGTCCTCGGCCCTTTGCAGCATGTCATCCCCTCACTCACCTCCTACACTACTTCCTATCTCTCTTCAGCTGTTCAGCAGCAAAAATGCGGGGGAAAAGAGGGACAACATGGTTTTAAAGTGGTTAAAACAGGACAATACTGACAACAGGTTAGGGTTTGTCCGGTAGAAGTGGGATGTAGAGAGTTCACAGCACGATCAACTATCTGGGAGAACTGGGAGTACGTGGACATAGTCTGTGGAAGGCAGTAAAGAAGAAGTCAGACGAAGCAGTAAAAACAAGTGGGTGGATTTGGATGAGGAGAAATAATGCCAGTTGGGGGCCAAAACAAATGTAATAATAATCATTATTCTATGCCACTCTTTCTTCGTATATAATGTTGGCACCAGGAACAGTCCTCGATGCAGCAGCCACAGGTTCAACTACTGTCCTCGGCCCTTTGCATCATGTCATCCCCCATGTCAAACTTTAACTTTAACGCTAGCCATTTTAGCTAGCTAGCCAAAGTAACAGATCAGATAAAAGCCGATTATAAATGCGATGAGGAAGACATTTCTAACCTTTGGGGCTCCACCAAATCAACAACAGTAACTCAACTCAACAAAGGTGAAGCGGTAGTGCAGCCGGCGAGCAATCCGTCCTCTGTACCCAGAAATCAGGGAAAGCCAAGTATCAATAACGTTTGCTTTACAAAAAGTAAACCTTATGCTTTTTTAGATTATTACTCCAGTGCTCACAAAGGAGAGGACACAATAACACAACAGAAACAGCTGTAATCAAAAGGAATTTATCAAGTGTTGATTTTTCTTTACGTTTGGCTCGTGTAGAGAGGAGAGAATTTGAATGCTGTCAACACGCTACATGCTACATTCAAAGACTTGAAAGAGAGACCCTTTGTAGGACTTTGATATTGTTGTTGATAATTTATGTGATCAATCATTTACTTATTTGTTATAAAACAGTAAGAAGTCATATTTAAAAATCCCCTGGCTTTTACTCTGACTTAATGTCGGGCCTTATGGAAGGGGCCCGCCTGTGCACGCTGCACTGCCAGCCTCGATCAAAAGATACTTGCCACGGGGCCTAACAACTTTTCGGGGGGGAAAAAATAAGATATGCATGTCATTTTTATTTTTTCAAAAATAGCATTTATAAAAGAATGAGATCTTTGATTTTCTCTTTGCCATTGCCCTTGTGGCAACATCAATATACCCTCTGATTTTGTCGCTCCACAAAACCCTTATTCAGCGTCTTTTAAGTGCTGGGGTTTGATTTCTTTTCCCTCTGCTCCTGCCTGAAGTCTCTGTCATTCACACATTATGAAAAAAAAATGCATTCTTACTTAACTTATCTGCAGAAAATCTGCTGCATTGACTCCTGCACCTATCATAATCTGCCATATAGAAGGAAAGCCCTTTGGCCAGTTGGCTCACAGAAAAACCTTTGTCTGTTTCTCTGATGAAGACAGTTTAGGAGTCTAAAAAAAGACACACCTGTCTGTTTGAGACGCTGCTGTACAACTCTGTAAACTGTGTGTGCTCCCTGAGTATCGAGCTGTTTTTCTACTTCAGCAAGACCAGGCATGCAACCTATCAGGGATGTGTTTGCCAACTGAGATTTGGGGTTTTATGTAAACCGTTTTGCCCTAAGCTGAATTGGCGGCGTGCGTGGGTGTGTGTTTATGAATGACACTTGGAACCTGGCTGACTTTTCACTCTGTTCTCAGGCTCTCCTGCTATGACCTGTCTGAACTGCAAGTTTATCTTTCTCTGTCTGGCCTACGGTTTATGTGTGTGGATGCTAATTGATTATCTCTGTGCAAGGCAGTGAAGCAACCAAGAAAAAAAGGAGGTTTTCTCACTACATATTTCATGTATGATTTATACTGTAAATACTTGTATGTTTAACAAGCAGCAGATTTGCTTGAACTGATCTTCATTCAGTTTTCATGCCCTCATGCATCCAAAATGTTTTCTGTATCCTGCTGCAAGGAAACTCTGTGCACAGCAGTTTCAAGTAAACAAGGTCCTCACCAAGGACAACTCATGCTTTTATTAATAGAAATTGAAAGGAAAATTGAAGAGAAACAGAATTAGACTACTGATCGTGTTCCTATCATGTCTGTAGAACTCCATAACAAGCTAATCCTATTACGAAATAGGTATTTTCCCCAAAATACAAAACAGTTAAATGCAATAATGTAAGAAAGCACAATACATTTGAATTGATTTTATTTAGGTGGTGTTTTTCTGCTGGTTTAGTCGCATTTCATGCATTTGTTTTATTCACACACCGCTCTGTCTTTGCTGTACAGAAACAGATCTGAATATTTACAACGTCACAGGTAAATCTTCGGGTGCTTTCACACCAAAGTCAGTTTGTGTGATCCGAATCAAAGACCAAATTGTTACAATGTTGCATTTTGCCTCAAGTTTGGTTTGTGTTCACACGTCAGCTTTTACCAGCGGTGATAATCTCGAAGATTTTCATGTAAATAAATGTCTGTTAAGTCACCATCTATCACCGAATGAGGCAACACAATGGTGATTGAGCCTATGGCCCACTGATGAAAGCCTTTGCATTTGTAATATATAGTATGATTACAGACTGGGTGTCTGGTGCAACTTTCGCGGAAAAAATCACAAGTGGCGCCCAGTTAGTGACGCGTTTTCCATCATCCAGCAGTGGTTGGTCTGCCAGAGAGGGTAGGCGGAGCTAAGCGGCTGCTTTTCCGGTCTCTGCAAGTGTTGCGAGTAAACAGTAATCTACTATGGCTGAACAAACAAAGAAAAGATCCATGACTACAGATACAACTTCAAAAATAAGTGAAAATACAAAGACAAAGAAACAAACTGGACGCTCAGATGAAGGCAAACAGTCTGAAAAGCAAAGCGACCATCAGCAAGGAAAATCAAGAGTTGATCAGTGACCTGCACCACTACTAGAGCTTTCACTTCTCTGAAGGCTAATTAAGCTGTATATTCCTAGAGGGGAAAAGGAACCTGCACGTTTATAACCATCAAAATGAGATGTTGATGATGTGCAGTACGCTCAATAACTTCTATGAACATTTAATCTGCTGGGTTGCAGAATAAATACTTCATGCCTGACTATTTGAACATGTGCAGCTGCTGCAAATGAGAGTGAAGGGTTGAATACCCTTTTAATCTATTTCCAAACCGGATGTAAAGCCTTACAGAATTAAACTCTGCTGAACAGGCCCTGAACGAGCTCTGCACCTGATTTCAAAGAGCATGTTACCGAGATCAATAAATCACTCTGTGCTTTGCTTCATCTAACAAAAGTTCTTGTTTGCTGATAGAGCCAATTTCCTCATATTAGCAGCTCAAAATAGCAGCACAAGGTAATGGACTGAGAAGTGCCACTTCAAATCCTCCAGAAGTCAGATAATGTGATGTCATCCCGCTCACTGCATGGACCTGAGGTGCAGGGGATGGAGGAGTTGAAAGGCTTTAGCTACCATTGGTGATGTCAGCTTCCTCTGTCTCCTTTATTCTCAGTTATGTGTTTCGCTGTGAATTTTGCATACGTCAAATTTATGTGCACTGAGACATCTCGCCCACAAAAATGTAGTTAAGGGAAACACCCTGGCCTCATAAGTTATTCTTTGGTTTAAATATTTAAACTTTACATGACGCAGCCTTTACTTCATCCACAAATAAACAGCTTAAATTCAACTATCCACTTGCTAAACGCATCCAACTTAAATTCCAAGCTCTTACATTTCTGAACATCAGATTTCATTTTGTAGAATATTATTAACTTGCAGGGTGTATTACACCCACTCACTACTCTCCAGACCAAAAGGTACCTGTGTTATATCAGCAGGGACAGAGGAAGTGTGTATTTGGAGTTGTGTGTGTGTACAGCACATAAATAGTGTTGGCAAGCCAATTAATTTGTTTATGAGTGTGCTCGGCGGGTATGTGACCTCAGTGCCAGCGAGAGTTAGAGTGCATTTAGCGAGCTGATGGCCTCCAAATTAGAACTGGTTTGCATCAACAAAAAAAACAAGAGACAGGGAGGAGAGGGGAGTAGCTGAATAGACAGATGGATGAATAGATGAATGGATATATAGATAGATTAAAGCGAGGTTAATAAATATATTTCCTGCCATTTTTATTTGATGATCAACAAATCAAATGATCTGCCAAAACACACAGAAAATGTCCGGTACCTCTGGCCGGAGCTGGCGTGTAATACGTCCATCCATTAAGCCATTTTTTGTGGTTTTGGCATCTTTTGGGGGTTAAAATCTTTCAGAATCCATCTTATTGTCACGTGTTTCTCTAAGGTTGCCAACCCAAGTTTTAATAATGGATCAACAAAAACACACACTTAACCGGCATATTTAAAAGCAGAACAGCTTTTTGTGTCGGTCTGAAGCAGACGTTCACAGATATGGAAACTTCAATTACTGTAGTGATTGTTTTAGCCACGTTTCTGCTCTGCTCTGCTCATCCGGAACAGATCAACTGCAGGAGCCGTAGGCTATTTGTCAACAGAGCTGTCAATCAAATAATTAATTAAAAATACATTTGTCAGAAAAATGAACACTTGGAAGTAAATCTGCATGTTAATAACTAGCTATAATGACAGAAACCATGTTTGAGAGAAAATTATTTGACGTGTATTTTGATTTTATAGTTTGACTCATGTCCCATCTATTTACATGGAGGAGGCGGGCTTTATGACCTATACTACAGCCATTCAGCAGGGGGCGCTCGAAATGTATTGGCTTCACTGTTAGGGAGCTGCCACGTCCATCTTTTTATACAGTCTATGATCTCACCCCTTTTTGGTCAGTGCTGTTTCCAGCAGGAGCAGGCAGTTTTATTTTTTTTTCTCAGGGAAAATGATCCAATTAGCTGATTCTCCAAACCACCAAACTTCAGACAGACAAAGTTAGCCAAAGCTAGAGGACATATTGGAGCATTTAACAACTATTCCTGTGAAAATTGTGCAGGAATTTGTCTGCTGGTGAACATAAATGTTTGCTTTAACATTTGCCATAACAACTTTACAGAACGGCAATAACTAATTTAACTGGCAGCACAACCTTGTGAGTGCTAATGTTCCATGTTGAGAGTAGCGTTAGCCAAGAAATGAAATAATACAAGAGGTCTCTATTATATAACAGATAGAAGAAAAAGTACCATGTAACTGTGTTAATGTATTTAACTTTTATTAGCATTTTATTTTAATGGGGTTTTGTGCTCTAGCTACACTGCACCCTCATGGTCATTCTGAGGCAGGGGATTCCATTATGTGCTAATGAAGCATGCTATGAAACTTGTCTGTCTTAAACTGTTTGGCTTCAACACAGTTGTGATACCAAATGTCCATTGCTTGAAGCAGAAAGTTAATTATATTTTCATATTGCTGAAAATGATTTATTTTTATATGGCGAGCCCACAATTAAGAGTAATTACCAGAGTGATTAAACAGCTGATTGTCATCTGTTGTCTGTTAAATGTAAGCTAGCATAGCCGTAGGACTAGTTAGCATTGCCGTGTGACTCATCATTTTTCTCTCACTAGAAACTGTGGCTTTACATGGCTGTCGGTGTAGTGGACTGGTTTGGTTCTTTTTTGTTTGCAATAAGTGTTCTCATTACAGTTTCACAGATAACAAGCTTTATTAAATAATGTTGTGTGTTTTAATTTGACGATGTCACACAACCTAGCTAGGCTAACTGCTAGCTGCCAATCTGAGTAGGAGAACTCATTGGGAGGACACAAGGAGAGAGTATCAATTATTCTGCTCTGAAAAAAAGAACAAAGACTTGTTTTAAGGTAACACAGCTCACTTATTAGCTCCTGTTAATGTTTATTGCTGTTTTAATGAGCTTTGCGACAGCGAGTCGTCTCTTTTACAAATGCTTTGCTATTGCTAAGTGACTGAAACTCTCTAAACAGTTTCAGTGTATCACTTGCAGGTGCAGGGTTTATGGAGAACGTGTAAAATAGATTTGGATGCAGTTTTTTGTTGGTAAGTCAGCAACAGATGTATTGTGAATGACTCACTGATGACTACCGAGAAGGTTGTCGTGTCTCCTCAGACGAGCCTGCAGCTCATTTTAATTTACTGATTAAATCTTATGTTGACGCACAAGCTACCGTTTTGCACATATACTTTTACAGCCTTTTTATTCTACCTTATGTGATTTTGCATTCCTCCGCCTTGCACCATCTTTTTTTTATTGCTTACAGACCACCAATGAGTGAGGGTTTCATTTTGTGGGCGATGTGCTGTTAATCTGTGGCTGACGGCAGTATTACCTCTTATATTGTAGCCTGTATACCTCTGTGAGAAGAACCCTTGAGATATTAAGTTGACTCTGGAGAAGCTGCAGTTTGTGTATTTCTTTGCAAGCAAGTATGAAATTCACAAAAAAGTAGGTTTGTGTGAACGGAGACTTTTAAAAAGTTTACATTGCTGCAAAATATTTCTTCCCTTAGCACCTATGTGGAAGCTTTATGAGACTTAGTGAGGTTCATTCTGTTATAGACCTTTCGATTTGCAGCACAGATCCCCTGTGCGCAACCCTCTAAAAATACAAGTGAGCATAGCTTATACGGTAATTATCAGGTACAATATTATGTGTTCAAAGGTGCTTTGTGAAAATTAGGCCCTCTCACCGAGCAGTAATACCATTTGCCTGTTCTCTGCTTACTTTTAGTGATATTCTGAAGATTGAAGTAATGAGAAATGTTCCACATATGCAGCCATTGGTTTATAAGGCCAATGTCAGACAATTATGCAAGGTCTGGATTGATTTCCACTTCTGTCCAACTTTGTACAAACAGTATTGAGAATAACACTCATAACTCGTGTCTCAGGCTCCAGGGTGACCTAATGATTGCTGCTAATCTCCCGCATGTACGCTTGAAGGTTCGTCTGGACAACATTTAGACTAAAAAAGAATAGAAGGATACAAACATACACAGGAAATTAAAGGGTTAGACAACTTATGAATGCTAAGTAGGGAAAGAGTATGGGCAACTGTGTTTTCCGAAGTCCACAGCTGTCACCTTCACCTTAGCGCACAATGTAGAGGGCTTTGTTGATGCTGTTTGAGATTCTTTGAAAGAGGCTGTTTGAGAGTCTCTTTAAACGTTTTTTTCTTGATGTAATGTGTCGCATAAAGAACAGAAATTGGTTTGAAAAACATTTAATCCTTGACAATTATAAAGAAATCAATTATGAAGCTGCTGGTTCCAGTTAAAACTGCCTAAGAAGATGTGCGACTCATAAAATGTTGATACACTCATGCAGATGTAATAGCATTTAATGTACAGATTAATATTAATGGCCCTCTCCTAGCATTAGCCATTTTCCGCAGCACCGGGAACTCGAGTGGTGTGTCAACAACAGTAGTTAAAAATGTAAGTGGACAAGAATCAAAAGTGAGGAGCAAGTAACTAACATGATTGTGGACCTGCTACAGTAGACACAAGTTGAATATCAAAAACCTTCCACTGTGACGCTTGGGAAGGCAACAACTTTTTGAATGGCATGAGGGCCACTGTCAGCTACAGGACGCTGGATAATTGACAGTGTTTCTATGGGGATGTGATGGATTGCCTGATTAGGCATCCTGGCAGAGGCACGCCTCACAGATGGCAAATTGAACAGTAGACAGATGCCCCCAGCCCCCCTCCCACCCTGTTACCCGCTGTACAAACTCAGTACCCCTACAGCCTCTCTGTGTCCTAGGATGTGTTGACCTCTTCCCTGCTCTCTCTTTCCCCACTCTTTGTGTCCTTTTGATCTGTATTGGCTTTCATTCAGCATGCCTTTTTTGAGTCATGAGTAAGTTTGACTGTTGGATCTCTTGTGGATACAGAATCTGTAAGTGAGGGACACAGTTTTTGCTGTCAGAAGCCTTCTGGTTTCCGTTTGTTGTCCATGGAGTATCGTCCATGACATTCCATTCTGATGTAATGACATTCCTGAACTCTTCAGCTATCTTGTGATAAATGGACTGTACTATTATAGCGCTTTTCTAGTCTTAGCGACCACTCAAAGCTGTTTTTACACTACATGTCACATTCACCTATTCACACACTGATGGCAGAGGCTGCTACATAAAGTGCCCAACTGTCAATCAGTTATTACATTCATACCCATTGGCTATGCCACTGGGAGCAATTTGGGGTTCAGTGTCTTGCCCAAGGACACTTTGACATGTAGACTGAGGGAGCTGGGGATCCAACCTCCGACCTTCCGATTAAAAGACGACCAACTCAGCCGCAGCCGCCCCAATGGGTTGATGGGATGATGGGTTAGGGTTAGGGTTGGGTTATTGCTTAGGTTTTTTCGTATCTCTTCCAACAGACATCATAGTCATACATCGTTTCTCTACTCCCACTCAATTTTCAAATCGCTCTCAAGTTGGTAGTTGGACTGTAAACAATGACGGGCACTGAGAAAAGGTTTTGGCTCCAGATATCCTCCATTGCTTATATAAACAGATGGTTACACCAGAAGCCCTAAAAAAAACTGTCTCTCGCTCCCAGAGGCCATAGTGTTGTTGGACGATGGCTGACATCAGACAGTCTTTAAAAGCCACTAAATATGTAATTTGATTTAGGGTGGCTGTGGCTCAGTGGTAATCGGTTGCTCTTTTGGTTGGGGGTTCGATCCCTGACTGGTACAGTCTACATGATGAAGTGTCCTTGGGCAAGACATTGAAGCCCAAATTGAATGGGCATGGATTCTGACTGGGGTTTGGGATAGTAGCCTTTGCCATCCGTGTGTTAAAGGCTGAATGTAACATGTAGTGTCAAAGCGCTTTGAGTGGTCGGAAGACTAGAAAAGCACTCTTAAGTGCAGTCCAACTAGTCCATCCATCATTCATAAATACAATTAAAATGTTCAAATTTGTTACAGGGATTAAGGTGACACCTTGAAATTGCTTGTTGTCAGGTAGATTTTCAATGATGTTAAATAAGGAGAATCAGCTTGAGAGGTTGGAACCAGAAATAGTTTGTTGTTTTTACTTGATAAATTCATTCATTATCAAAATGTATGCCACTTCTTCAATGAATAGACTGATTGTTTCATATCTTTGTGAGGTATTCAGGTTTTCTGTCTGTGTTTGTGCTTCTGTGCTACCCTATTTTTGAATCCCTCTCATCTGGCAGCATTTAGTCTCCCGAGAACTTGAAATGTTTCTCTTCTGATGACTTGACTAGGACGAAGTGAAGGGATTCTCAAACGTGATGTGCGCATGTGTAACCTTCTGTCTGTGTCTAAGTGCGTGTGTTTGTTCAGCACACAGGGAGCTTGTAACCACAGCCAGTGCATCATTAATACCGTCTCCTGCAGATGTACCATCATTCTTGACAAATCACCGGGGCCTGCCATCGGGAACATTACAATCCCCTCTACAGGGCTGAAGTACACATGTACCATGAAAGAGAACACAAGTTTTCTCTCTTTGCGACGGTGGAGGCTTGTGGGGTGAAAGGCTCTGGGGTCTTGGTGAGGGCTAAGTACTCGTAGAAAGAAAGTAGGCCTGCTTTCTAATGCGCAGCTAATCAAGCTTTGATGCTTTGCCTCGCCTTGTAGGTCCGTGCGTTTCGTCTTTCTTCCCCATCTCCGGCCCAGAAATGCCCTGCCTGCTCGTCCAATTACCCCTAAGCATGTCTTTGTTTTATCTCGCTTGACTGACCGTGTGTTTTTTCATTACTTTTTCCAAGAAAGGCCAGCACTCTAGCCAGCAAGTGGCCTCCCTCCTCGTACGAGAGGACGTGGGCATCTGTATTAGCGCTATCGCACTAATGGTTTTTACCTGTGTGTGTAACTTTTGCCGCCTCGCTGCTAAAGTGTCCCGTCGCTCCAGTGGTTTGGAAAGCGTCTGTTATATTCAGTCCACGGAGCAATCGTGGGATGCAGATGGAGCCGGAGCTTGTCATGTCTACGGCTTCCTGCGAGTGCCCTTTGCAAATGCCACAGACAATGATGGGTAGGAGGGAACCGCAGCTCCATCTCCATCTCCATCTGCATGCCTGACCAAGCCAGACGCCAGTGTGTCAAGTGTTAAACTCACAGTGAAATGAGCTTTGTAATCCAATGATATCTTGTCAGCTCAAATCTGCTGCTCGGGACGTGAAGTGCAAGTTTTTTGGTAGAATACCAAGCAAACAGTTAAAGGAAATAGTGGGGTAGATTGGGTGATTCACAGGGTCGATAAGAGAGGGTAATACCTCTGGATAAAGGAATAAATAAGGGACTCAGTGGCGTGTGCACATAAATACTCTCAGACACACACTCGCACACATAAAACACAAAGTCAGACAGTTTAACAGGGGGAGAAAACAAAGCGCACACACTTTTATTCACTTCAGCAGTCATGCAAATCTATTCAATATGGGTTTGCACACGCACAAACACCTTCACAGCGCTTACACAAAGTCACACACGTACACGCTGGGACTATTTTTTTTGTTTCTCCCTAAAGCGCGTGTTCATACACTCTTCTTACTGTGAATGAACAGAGCACAGGTGGGAGAGACACAGGTGGGTCTGAAATGATCTCAGACACACACATACACACATGATGTAAAGTCTGGAAGGTGCAATGGTCCATCTGCCATCATAGGTCTATGAGTGGGTAGTGTGTGTTTGTTTGTGTCTGTGATCTTCCTCCATTCCTCTCTCTTACTAATCCTCCCACTTATTCACACCCACTCACGCCCACTCTTCCTCTCTCTCCAGACTCTATCTCCACTTCTTGCCTTCCCTCCTTCCTTCCTTCCTTCCTTCCTAACTTCCTTCCCGTCTTTGAAGAATGCTCTTTCTATCTTCCTTCCTTTTCTCCTTCCCTCTCCTGTATTTGTGTTGCCAGGATCGATCATTAGGTTAATCCTAATACTGGTTGAGAGCTGTTGGCTCTGGTGCACACATACACACACACACGCACACACACACATACAGGCACCCTCACAAGAGCAGTGATGCAGATTGTAGGTAGTGCCAGAAGCCTGCCTGTAAGTGGGCCATTTGGGATCATGGTCAGCTTGAAGCTGCTTATGCTCAGTGTGTGTGTGTGTGTGTGTGTGTGTGTGTGTGTGTGTGAGATTCTCACCGCTCCTGTAGTCCTGTCTTGTCAGGTATTTGGATTCAGGTTTCTTCATGTCATCACTTTATTTGAGGATCCTTCTCTCTCTCATAGACACATACACATGAACACACACTGCAGATGGTCTTTCATTTTTGTTTGTCAGTGCATCCAAGGCCCTCGTAAAATGTATTTTCTTGCCCTGTCATGGGGGACCTTGTCCTTGGTGTTTTTCTAACTGGCATAATGAGAACAATTTCATGGTCACGTGAAAATGTGAGTGTATTTCATTTACATGGAATTTCCAAACTCGCTAATCGACACAGTTTTATGAGTCTAATTACTTTCCTGTTATAGAAATACAAGTTACAGCCTGTACAATCGCCTTGTTTAAACCAATGGAAGCTAATCATTAACTTATAATGTATATTTTTTCCTACCAATTTAGTCACCTGTATTTTACCCATGTTATGATATTGCTTCTTTGTGCCTCTGCTTGTACCGTTTGATGTTACCAGCAACAGACCAGTGTAGGACAGGAATGGAAACAGATGAAAGCAACTTTTTCTTGCCTGATTTGATCATTTACAAGTCGAACGATTAAACAAGAACAGTCTAATAATTTAAGAAAAACTAACATTGAAATTATGTTTCATTATGGGCAGCACGGTGGTGTGGTGGGTAGCGCTGTGTGGTAGGGGCCTTTCTGTGATTGACTGGCACCTTGTTCACCCCATGAGAGTTGTGATCGGACTCAACCCCAACACAACCCTTAAAAGAAACTGGATAAGTAGCAGGGCTGGACTGGGACAAAAAAATCAACCCAGGCATTTTAGCTCGAGCAGCCCCTTAGTATCAGTTGAACATGATCCGCCAGTTCAGCGTCCTTGCCGCCCCTTTAAATAAGAGTATTGTATAATATTCCCCAAATGTATTGCTAAGCAAAGTCCCGTAACAGCTGTTCCAGTGCACAAGCTGGACTGTGGAGTACACCATCCTTATCCATACAAGCATCATAATTTCAAATTATTTAATAAATTAAAGAACACAAGTGTACAGTCTTAAATTTACTGTATAATGTAACAATATATTTACATAATTACTGTATTTAAGAAGGTTTCCAGCAAAGCCCTGGACAGGCTCTAGTATGTCCAAAACTCAGCCGCCAGGGTTCTCACCTGCACCAAGCCCTGTCAGCACATCACCCCCAACCTCATCCACCTCCACTGGCTCCCTGTCAAGTCCTGCATCACCTATAAAATCTCCTCCTCCTCACCTACAAGTCTCTCCATTCCCTCACCCCCCAGTACCTAAAGGACCTTCTCCATCCCTATAGCCCATCCCGGAGTCTGCGGTCCTCAGATACAGGCCTGCTCTCCATCCCTCACTCTCGCCTCCGAACTGTTGGGGACCGGGCCTTCAGTGTTACGGCCCCCACCCTCTGGAACTCTCGGCCTGCCGAGATCTGTAACGCCACCTCCTTGGACATTTTCAAAAACAACCTCAAAATCCCTCTGTTCACCACGGCCTTTGGACTATAATTCACCACCTTCAACTGTTTCCAGTGCTACTTTTCTCTTTTTGCCTTATTTGTTTTGTTCGGTCGTCTGCTCGTTATTTACTCTGTAAGACAACCTTGGGTCCCATGTAAGGCGCTACATAAGTTATTATTATTATGTTTGGATGGATGGGTGGGTTTCATTATGAAGGCTAAGCCAAGTAGAAGAGAAATTACCCAAGCAATGCTTTATATGCCAGTCAAATGACCGCTAGAGATATCTCGAGGAAAGCTACTTGGAAAGAGACAGTCTGTGTGCAGTAAGAACTTCCTAGGACTTTGAGCATGCAACCGCCTACTAGGTTTACCACATTTTCATACTGTATTATGAGTCTCTGTAGACACAGGTGGAAGACCAGCCAATAACCACTGGTTATTTTTGCTTTTTCGCCTGGTGAAATCTTCATACAGCTTCTCTGTCTTTCCTCGCTCTTTTTCTTCCCTACTTTCATCTGCTGGCTCCATGGAATTGATTTCTACCCGCCTGTCTGCTGCCTTTGTGAGCAACGGAGAGGGAAAAAGAGTGAGATGGAAGGCCCTATTTTTCCTTCAAGGAGGGTTTCACACTCCTCCCTCGAAGGAGGCTTTTCGTGCTCACCCCTTATGTTTTTTTGGACAAGAACAGAGAGAGTATGTGGGCACGAATGCATCAGGTTCGGTCTGGCTGTTTTGGCTGGAGGATGCTAAGGAGACGGGTAGCCTTCAACCCACAGAATCAATTCACCAGCAGAAAACTTCACCGCACTAAATGATAACACACCTTGAGAGGCTTGGCCTCTGACACAGGAGAAAAATAGCTGCGTGAGAGAACTGTCGTGGGAGATATAAACATATTTTTGTCAGCCAGCCCAAAGTTGGCTCTATCATCTTGTGTAGGCAAACTGTACCTTTGGGGGCATCACAGTTGTTTTTTTCTCTGTGCTTTTGTCTTTTGAAGTGTTTTGCTGTGTCTACTGTAATGTTTTTCTGAGCCTGGACTAGTGTTAACAATATTCCTACTGTCAAAATGTGATGCTCTTCTATTTTCTCTTATGAAGCAAGGTCATCAAGTGTCTCCTAATGTATCTCTTGTACCTATCTGTCATCCAGCAGCAAATGCAGCTCTCACTTTTCCTTGAATGGCCAGACAGGTCAACATCAGTTATAACTTTTTCCCTACTTGAACTTGCCCCTGCAAACAATAATAGTCTGATTCAATCTGTACTCGTCATACCCATCAAAAACCTTGGAGCAGCTGCTTATGACTCGAGTTTCTTGGACAATAATTTCTGATTTGCATGTTCCAAAGTTACAACAGAGGACATTGAGGCAAAGAAAGTATTTCTGATACGTTGATCTTACAAGATGGCCAAACTACATGTAGATGACTCTTTGATGCACTTCAGATTGCAACATTAGGGCAGGCCCATTGTTGTTTTAACAAGGCAAGCCCTTCTGCACCATTCAACTTCCATGCATAAAGAAATGGTCCTCAGTTTCTTTGAGAAGAACTTGAAATGGTGTGCAGGAACCCTGATCTCAAGCCCAATCAACACATTAGTACATTAGTGGCTGACCTTACTGACCTTACTGAGCAAAGGTTCTTTGCTTAGACAGCCCATTGTCATTCCCAAGGCGTCAAATCCTGATGCCTTGTTACAGCCCTTGACATTTCAAACAGAACCACAAGGTACCCTTCAGATTGAGCTCTAACTATTTAATCTAAACCCTTGGCAGTATTAGATGCTTAGAGAAATTGTCAGTTGTAGTAGAAAGTCTTCTTAGAGCGCAGGTTGGTGGCGATGAATGGGCCCAACAACACAGGACCTGTCCAGGACATCAGGGGTTGAGTCTGATGTGAAACTGTGTAAAAACGCGTTTTGTCCTGCCACATGTTGTTTTTCCTAATTTTCCCTAATCCTGTTTGACCTTTAATGCACGTTAAACATCAGGAAAATAGATAATACCTTGGGCATGATACCTGGTTTGCTGAATGAGATGCTAAATGGTCATGACAAAGCATTGTGATTTTAGAACATCGGATGCAATGCATTGGCATAGAAATCATAGACAACATTTTACCCCCACCACCTCCAATGCCAATCACTTTTTACAGGTGAAATAAGTGGTGAGAAAAACCTGTTGGGTGGTGATACAGAGACACTGACCATAGTGAAACACGGTCAGGTCCCTTGAGAGAGTTGGGCAGAATGGAACATGTTACATAGTGTGGACACTGGTATTCAGAAAAACATACAAATGCCACCATGACAACCTTCAAGGCCAAAAGCAGTTCGTTATAGTAATATTATAAACTATAACTATAAACTGTGCAGTATTTTAGCGTCTGATATGCCTGTAAACTAATTGATCCTTTACTCATACCCTTATATTCTATTTCAGTTTTTCTATAAACCTGAAGCAACACACATCCAGTGATTCAGCACTTTGCATTTGTTTAAATGGAGGGCTGATTTTGGGTGTGAAAGGCCACGTGTGCCCAAATGGGGAACACTGATTAATCTGAACTCGGTTGGGCAAACCTCCAACCATTAACCTCAAGGACTACTTGACACAAGATTTGTCCTATCAAAGCCCAAATTATCAGGCTCTATTGTCCTTAAGCATGTTCCCTTAATAACCCTGCAGTAACAACTGCCTCTGAAAAACCTGAATGCCTTTTTCACACTATATCATTCTATTTCTTTGACTATGTCTTACATCAAAATGCAGGCCATAAAATTAGCAGATAATACACATCTCTCTCTGGTCCTTCCTATCACCCCACGATGATCTACCCTGGTGAGTGAATGCATTTGCACTATGCCTCTTGTCATAGCAAGAGATGCATGCTGTGCCCCCTCCTGTCTAATCTCCCCGCTCTTGAAAATACAGCAATTCATCTAAGTCAAGGCAATTCATTTAAGTCAAAAGAATTCTGGTGGACTTGTGGTGAAATGAATGTGCAGATTGTGATGTGATTGGACTGTTTTTTGGCAGGGGATTTGCGAGGTGTTGGAAAATATCTTAAAAAAAAAAAAGGGTAAAACTTCAAACACAATCCCAACAGAATTAAGATGAGAAAAAAAAGATAAATATTTGTTCAGAATACTGACTACCGCTGTTCCAGAACAATCCCCGAACAGGTGGATGACAAGTGTGAGGTGAATATAAAGCAACATTGAATAATGACTATTAACAGGAAGTAAAATAAAGTACCAATAAGTATGATGTATTTATGTTATATTGACTGTATAGGTTCACAATTTATCGGAATTTATAACATGCGAATAAATTCATTATATATATAACAATTTACATATTTAACCATATGCTTTTATTTTGAAGGCTTTGGCCAAATTGGCAAACAAGCTGGTGTTCTTTATGAATGGTTGGTGTATTTGTGTTGTGTTGCTTGAATCCACAAACACACAAGCTTGACTAAATAATTCCAATGTTTGCTGCCGCTTGCTATTTCCCCCCCATGTGTGACATGAACTCCTGTGGGAGAGAAAACCTCTATTAAATGTCAACCAGAAAGAGCTGATGGTGCAATCGCACCTTTAAGGATCTCACCTTGTTTGACATTTTAAATGACGATGCTTTAAACCGGAGCTTACTCATGCATCCGTACTTTGTCTGTGCTTTTTTGTTCAACCCACACAAACGCACAGTATTGCTTTGACTCCATCAAACCTAATGTACATTGTGCGTTATTCGCAGTTACTTTTTAATGACATTTCTGCTGTATTGTACATTTTCTAAGTGACAGAAAAGGGAGGTAATGGGAGGAGATGACGTGGTGGGCGAGGGGAATAATAAGCATGCAGCTGTGGCCATCACAATCCTGTTTTTGCCCTCTGCTTTATGACATTTACTGTAATCATGTGACTGTTTCTACATGTTCTCAGGAGAGGGCATTCACTACCTGTTTTTTTGCGCATTCGTTTTTGTTTTCTATACAAGCTACATGATCACAAACATTTTAACTACTGTACTAGAGCTTGTGGGTTAGGGTAACATTTTAACCACTGTACTCGAGCTTGAGGGTTAGGGTTAGGGTTAACCCTGACCCAGTGGCGGCTGGCCAATAGAGGGCGCTAGGGCGCCACCCTCCCTAGTGGAGAGTGTGTTTTTATTTTTATTTATTTTATTTAAAAAAACTAATATTAACAAAATTACTTATTTAAATATGAAATATATATATATATATGTATATATACAAAAAAATATATACATTAATTAATGTTCATTGGAAATGTGGGACACAAGCGTTGGAAGCCAATCTGGGACTGTTGCTGGGGCAAGATACACCCATATCAACGTGAATTTGGCCAATCAGCGTCGTAGAAAATAATCGCTAAGGGCGATTCTGAAATCGGTTAGTCTGGGTGGTTGAAGTCTGATCAGTCTATGAGTGATGGAAATGATGTACGCTCTCTTCTTCAAAATCCGTTCGAGAGGAGAAGTTTATGTGAAAAATTACAGATTAAAGAAACTGGACCGGATCAGCCAGATATTAAAATCAACCAACAAGCGAGTGAAAAAGGTAAAACCTACACCAAAGGATTTTCTCGCCCTAACCCTGCCATCAAATACAATCATCCTGAATGAGAACTGCCTTCAATTTTTTGTTAAAAAGAGTTTGTGATGCAACTTTGATGTACTATAGAAGCGTATAATTCCTGTCCACAGGTTCTAAAACAGAAGTTACAAACTTAAAGCATACATTATTTACAGTTTCAGTCTAATTTTTTAGTTTTGCTTAAATCTCAAAGTAGTTTCTCTCATCAGTGCCATTGGTTTAACTTTGCTCCTGAACTTCCTGCCCCCCTGCAGCGCCGGTGGAGAGATTCTCTCTCAAAGTCACTGTGGTGGAGTTTGGGAGGTGGAGGGGTTTAGGGAGAGGCAGCGCAGGCCAGCGATGGAGATAGCTGTGATTGCCGAGCTCTGTCGCCTTCTGCTTTGGTTCACCGCCAGCTTTGTGGTTTGACTTCCAATCGACTTCAGCTCCAGATGTTCCCAGCTATACGCCTGGTGTGTTTGTGTGTGTGTCAGTGAGGATTTTGGCTAAGGTCGGGTGGGTGTGACCATATGCATGTGTCGGGGGCGTTGGTGCATGCGTGAGTGTGTTTTCATCTTCTGTTGTCTCATTTACACCTGGCATTAATGCTGTCGCTTTTGCTTTGGTATTCACTCTGAATAGTGGTTTTAATAAACCAAAATGAAATGCAGACAAACAAAGCTAGCTGTCTTCAACCTTTTTTTACTAGTATCACCTTTGCATTCTTCTTCTACAAGTATGCAACTCACAGCTGAACGCCACCAGCTCACAGCTCTTCTCTGGGGATTATGGGAGGGTGTTGTGGAAGAGCACCAAATAAGACAGAAATAGACAAAACAGGCTGAGGGGAAAGATGGCACTCGAACCGACTCCCTGGCGTGTTGAGCGTCACAATCTGCTCCCCTCTCATGTCATGAAACTAGTTAAGCCTGTCGACTTGTTGCCTTTACTGGTCATCCAACAGTTCGTAATTTATTGTTAATATTGCACACTCTGCAGTAGCTCCAACTTTGTTTTTCTCCTTGTTGTGTCAGTAACAAGGCAGGCTTAAAAATGTGTTCCAACCCAACTTTGTTCTCTTACCAATTAGCACACAGATTTAGGCTAAATGACCTAAATTACTGCAGGTTTCACGCCAACTGAGCCTATTACTGGTTAAATACACTGGAATGATGAGTTGTCTCGCAATTGTGGACTAATTTCCTGCAAAAGACTTAATTACCATTAGCTTTCTGTGGGGAACTTGGCTTTTCATTAATGCTTTGAAACATTCAATGCACTAATTTGTCTCTCTCTTTCTTTCTTTTTCGGTACCTCTTTTTTGGACATCCGAAGGTAAGAGGATTGGAACTTGTTATTTCTCTGGGTTAGAAGGCAGACAAAATTAGGGCTATTCTATGGCAAACTATGCTGAGCTTCAGTCACTGCACTGTAACATTTAGCTGACTTTGAATTAAATGCATTAATTGACTTGAACACAAAAAATAAAGGCTGAAAAAGCTTTCATGTTATCTTAAAGTAAGAATATCTTTTTTTACATCATTGCATTTTTCTCCCATGAATCCATAAAAGAAAAATCAATGAAAGCAGAAATTCAGCAGCAGACAGCAGAATAAATCCTTTTTTAAGCTTTCAAACTAAGTGGGAGCTGATTGCTACACTTGCCAGAAAAAAGGCATCCGCATTTCTGTTTACTGTCATCTATGCAATTATTTGCACGTCATTGGGAGGGCAGGATCGGAAAAGATAAAATGCAGATAACTGAATAAAGAAAAAGCCCGGCTAAACATGCCGCAACCTTCGTCAGAAACCAAACCCGAATGTGACCTCTTCTTACACAAGTACATGCATCATGCTTATTTAATTTATGAAATGTGGTGCAGGACTTTGCAAGTAACAGTGGACATGAATGTAAAACAGCTGGTTTATAATGTAACATTCATGTTAACCTTACCACTGAGCTATATCTTGCTGTTGGCTTATTATTATTATTAAGTAACTGAATGTGTTAGCTGCAGGCTAAACGTGGCTCATACACTGTGAGTAACACCACTGTCATATTACATTTCTTAATATTATCAACAGAAAAATAGTATTCAGAAGAAGTTGCCTATTTCTTTCACTCGCTTCCACAACAGAGGAACACAGTAGCCAGGTTGAAATCTTTACAATAACATGTCCACATAGCTCCTTTTTTTGGTAGTAAAGCGCTGGCAAGGTGCTGGGATGAATCGGGGTGACGAGTGGCGCCCCATCTGATTGCTTGCCTCTGAAAAAAAGACACTGGGTGCAGCGCTTTTTCTCTAGGAGCATACGCTCTGTCCTCATTGGGAACAACTGAAAAAAGACGCCGGCGCTCAGAAAAAAGGTGCTATGTGGACACAGGGCCTAATCTCCTTAGACGAAATAGTCTAGCATTGATTCTGTAAGGACGTTCTCTATTTTTCCTCAGTTCGGCCGTGTTTCTGACTATGAATCAGAATTTATAGCCCCTCTTAGTGACACATTAAAAGTTAGCTCTTTTTTTAGGACTTCTCATGATTACACGTACAGCGCAAAGAGTCACCGGGCACAGGAAGAACATTTGGAAATGTGTTGCTTAAGTGTCTAAACACATATAACAAGATACTGTTGAACTGTTAAAGTGACAGCCTCTTTGGCATGTTATTAACAGTTAAAACACTAATGATGTGATGACAGAACTGGTTGTCCATTAATTGCAAGCTTTGATTTCCAGTATCTCCTTAAAATAGTAAAAATATGGTGAACCTTATAAACTAATTCAACTGCAGTCTTTCGCTGCGCTCGCACAGCCCCGTTCACTGAAATAATATCAAACACATCATATTCCTCATGGCACTGCACTTAAGTCACAACTGTACCGCTCCATCTTTCTTGCACGCCTGCTGCCACACAACTCATGTCAAATCTTTGCTGCCTTTCCAAAAGCAGCGCTACAAAAGCTTCCACTTCCACCCCAGGCATCCAGCAGCAGGCCCTGACTCTACGTTCCCCTAGAGGGGAAGTTATTAGCGTTGCTCCCCTCGCTGTGCTGAGGTAGCTGCTTCTATGTTGAGAGCAAGAGGGTCAGAGCTTAGACGACAAACAACAACTCGACAGTTTTTCAACACTGGCATCATCATGCGTGCTACGTGGATTGGTTGACCTAAACGCCAAACTGCTCAACATGAGAAGCCCGGTGGCCTGTATGGAAGGTCAGGTGTGCATGTGTGTGTGTGTGTGTGTGTGTGGGTGAATTTTAAGCATTTTGTGTGGTTTCAAGTGTCAAATCAATCATTACATTTTGTTGTACTGCCAACTCACTGGGATTTTTTGGAAATATTATGATACATTATCAACAATTTATTCACTTGTATTTGGATATATCAGCTCATGACAGCTCCTGGGGTGTAAATCATCTTATATTGGCAGGTAGTGTTGTTTGCATACACAGAATGCTTACAGCTCTGGCACCTCTTCATTCCAATTCAGACACTGTTAATTGTTGGGTATGTGTGGGAGTAGTCATTTATATTAATGCCAAGGTGCATAAACATATAAAATGTTTTCATTGTTTACATCTGTTGTTTATTCTCTATGTGCCATCTCAGCTGATGTGTATTGTCTTATTTTTGTTTTGTTATCAGTAGAAGCCTCAAAACCCCATAGGGGTGTACTACAAAAGGAGATGAGAGGCGTAGTTTCTGTTGGTTCTCAGTGTCACAAATCCGGGCTAGATCACCGTGGTAACTTACTCTGCAAAGCTAACCTGGTCACCTTTAAATCAGCTCTATAGCGCCGTCCTTTCATTAATAATGTCCTGATGATGTTCTTCGCAGGTAACATAGATCCTCATCTGAGGTTATGTGTGGAAGGAAACTTCCGGAACGCAACGTTGCACATGTAAAGCCACAGAACAAAGCTGTGCAGTTACAGTAGCACGTACTTTATGCATGGCATCACAGAGCCTATGCATTCAGTTAGTGATGAATGTAACATGACCAGTCTCCCTCTGCTTGTTTTAACCTGTTTGCTTCAGGTGAAATTAACACTTCCAAGCAGATCATCCACACAGTAAAAGAACGATGAAGACGCAGCATCTAAAGACACTGGATTACCTTTTAATGTCCTTTTAGGTCCTAAATTCCAAGTCAATTGTACACGACTGGTTTTGCAGCTAAAACACAGACAATAAACTTATTATAACAGCAGTTTGTGACTACACTACTGAGCTCATGTGTATCATTGTTAAAGTGTAAGAGTTGTACTGTGTGTAGCTGATATATTAGAAATAAGGCACTGAGAGTGTTTCATGTGCTAAAATAAATACATTAATTTATGCATTAACACAATCCATTTCTGCAGCATTCCTCTCTTGCCTATTTGCAGCTGCAGTGTTGGTTTATGCCAAAGTAACTTTCATGTTATCGCTCATTTAAACAGTCTGAAGCAGACAGCCGATGATCGCTCCTTTTTGTGTGGAAGAAGCGACAAATGGCGCGTGAAACGCCCCTCTTTCTGTGAGCACGCTCAGAGCCTGAAGCAGACAGCCGGGGTTCACACAGAAAGTTCATAAGCACCTTCATGATACCCGTTATCTCTAACCGGTGCCTGTAGCTCTGTTCAGCCAGCTTACGTAAAGTGCCTGGGTATGTTGAACTTGCTTCGTAGTATACCCCTCAGGAGATGTTGCCTTTAAACCCTATGGATGTGTGTGTGTTTAGGTGTACGTGTCTTGGGATGTGAGATCCAGATAAATAGATGATAGGAGAGAGACAGACCCCGGAGGGAATAGCTGGGTTTGAATAGGCGGAAGTATTTGTCTTAAACAATCTCCCCTTTACAGGTTTACTCAAGCCATGCTTGCAGTAATGTGTTTTTGACTCCCATTGACTCTGAATTGCATTTCATTCAGCGCCCTGCAATCCACTTCCCTCTCTTGTTCCCTCTCTCTCTTTTTATTGCATCTCATCAGCCGTGGGGAAACGGCCCAGCTGCCGCTGTGATGCCACTCACGGCCAATGCACCCTGACAGATTCCAATTAAGTTGGAAAATGTAACGTATGAATATTAGAAAGTACTCTGACACAAACATCATCCCCTTCTTTTGTTGCATTATGCAGCGTGTAGTCGGGGGGTCTCCGCTGGTCCCCCATTTCCATAAAGTTTATTTCCCCACCACCTCCCACTCTTCTGGCTCTGTCTCGCTTGTTCTCCCTGTCTCCCCGAAGGCTGTTTGTTAACAGCTGTAAATATGCCCGCTATGCACACCTAAACTATCATTTAAAGCCCAAGATGTGGTTTTGTCAATCGGTGCATCTCTATTTTGGCTTCCCGTGCACATTTTAATAAACATTTGTGGGTAGGGGAGTGAAATAAATGAAGAGTTGACTCAGGAGAATTTATAAATAAATGCAAACCTGTATGATATCTCATTTCTATGTGCATTAGTCATTTTGTCAGACAACGACATCTGAATAGCGGTGTCTATAGCCTGGTTATTTATTTATTTTTGCCTGCATATGTGTGTGAATCTCTTTGTCTGAGACTGAACTGGCAACCCCAAAAAGTGCCAGCTCTGTGGTAGTTACATCAGCACACGGCTCAGTAGCGCAGCTTCATTCTGACAGACTTCCGTTGCCCCTGTGCTGAATGAGAGCATTCCTCAAAGCTGCCAGTTCCCCGCAAGTATGTGTGTGTGTGTACGTGTGTGTCCCGCTGTTATTGCCATGAGGCAGAGCCAGGACCCTGTCGCTGGGCTGTAGACCATGTGTGACCTCATCTCAACCTGGCAACCCTCTTTGCTTCAGATGGTGATAAGAAGGATTGCCAATCTTACTGTCTGCCTGCCTACTGGAAGTGAATTAGTCCCTTTAACTCAGTCCGCTGTGTCTTAAAATCCCTCTAAATGTGATGATAATGGCCTCATAATGGACGTGAAGAGGAGAGACTGCGTGTAATGAAGGTCATGAAGAAGCTGGAATGGCTCAGATGTGGATTGACTGAGAAGTTCTTAATGTTGTCATATTTCACGTATGTTCAACAAGAAAGTGTCTTTTATTTCAAGTCCAGAAAGATTCTATAGTTGCTCACTTTACCTAACCGCAGGAGAGCCTCCTGGATCTCTGCACATCTGAGGTGAATTTCCATTGACAACTTGGCAAAGCCGCCCTTGGAAATCTTCATGGGTGTGAAGTGTGTTAAGACAGTGTTGGCACAAGTTAATCTGCTGCTCTGTTGGCTGGCATCACAAACAATGCAGCCTAAACACTAGCCCTTTTTACACTGCGGTTCGCGTCGTAATGCAGCCTTTGCCGTTTTACATTGGACCAAGAAACGCCGGCGACCAGCTGCCCCAGTGTTGGTTTTTACACAGGGTTCCGGCTTTCCGGAAGCAAAACATGCATGCCGTTTCGCCGCTGTTACTACCACTGATGCCGACTCCGAGGCGGAACGACTTTACCCGACCTTCCGCCTCTGTGCCTTCTACAAAGAAGACGTAACGTCTGGCAGTGTAAAAAGGGGCTACTGTTTCCACAGATCTTTGGAAAAACTAGAGACACCAACCTACTTCCCTACCACTTAACTTTGCATGTATGGTGAGTGAAAGTTGGTTTCCATGAATCACACAAATTTCCATTTGCAATTATTTATTGTAGGTTCTTGCTTCTGAAGTTGGACAATGAATATGTTGTCGTTTGCTAGAGTCTTGACACCCGCACCGAATTCCCTGGACTGCCCTCGCCCAAATGAATTTACGTACCATGTAACCAACATTCAGATCTTGCTGCAAGTCAACCTTTTGGCAACTTCATCAAACAAAACACACATCCACTTGCTCACACTTACTCTGATCAATAGGATCTGAGAAAGAACAAGTTAGTTTAACAGAGGCAAAACATGCATCTCACGCATGGAGTGAAAGAAGGCTGTTGTCGCAGGCAAGAGCACTGTGAACACTGTCAAACTTTGACGCTACCTTGCTTTAAAAAGCTTTCTACATCACTTATTCAGGAATTCCCTTTTCACCAACACAGCACGCTGTAGCTACTGAATATTTGTAGCTGTTAATTAGACGCTTCTGAGAAGAAATAGTGGTTCAAGTGTTCAAGGTAGAGTTCATTGTTATCTTTTATACGTCCATTGTAGCCCTCAGCTGGTTGGTTTCTGCGCAACATTTGTCACTCATCATGTTGAGCTCCTGTCATTCGCACCAAAGAGCCGTTCAAAAGAATCGGTTCATTTGCTAACGTCACAACACTTATTCAGACACAATATAAGATGACCAGAGGTGAGACAACAATGCTGTCACAGTAGCCCCTTTTACACTGCCAGTTCAAGACAGGATTATTACGCCCCTGTTACGTTTCGAGTTCTATGTAAAACACACAGAGGCGGAATGGAGGGGCATAGTTGTTTCGCCTCTGAGCCGGAAACGGAGGTTGTACTAGAGGTGTGACAGCGTCAGTGTAAACGGCAGAGCCATACATTTTGCTTCCAGAATGCAGAACCACGAACAACAAAAAAGGTAACATACTGGAGAACATAGAGGGTACAGGTGTTCTGATAAGTTCATGTACACTGAGCTTTTGTATCTACTTTTCTTTCTTGTTCACATTATTTACATCTGCACGATCATGGCTGTCTCGCACTACAGGCCACACAGGCTTTACATTCGCTCGCACACACTTGCTCTCTTAAGGTCTTGTCTTATCCGTTTGCTTGTCCTGTCTGTGGGAGTGGACTTTTTCTTAAGGCTAAATCTCATTGTTGTGCTTGCCTGGGGCTAAAAATGCTAATATAGGAGTTGGAAATCAATACACGCAATGTGTGAAAGTTCAGGGAACAAAATGTGTGAATAATGCTGCAGAATTTTTGCATTTTTAATAAATGTCTATTTGACAGTTAATTTGTGGACATAATGTTTCACCAGTTTACTTCTTCTGCTCTCTTAAAGATGGATCCAACAGGATACAATGTTCATGTAACGAAAGCTACTCAATAATACTTGACTCAATGTATGGATGTGGAGTTATGGAGATCAGGGGAATGCAATTATTCTCTCCCTGCTGCATTTTCAAGCTTATTTAACCCGAGTGAGGAAAGTGATTCTAGGGATGATGACATGTTTGCTGTTGCTTTGATTCTTATGGGGCTCAGCAGATTCTGGGAATCTTATTCTTTTTTAAATAAGTTCATATTTTATGTAGAGCCAGTGCCTCAGATTTGGAGGAGAAATGACAGCCCAGTTTTAGTGCAGCAAGCTAGTGTATGCAAAATATCAGGCTGAATTACATCCAAAGTCTTGACTTTGTCCCTGACCACGATCCTCAGCCTTTTTTTCCTCCCTCAGTGATACTGCATGAAGTAAAGATACAGTGACTGGGGCTCCGGCGGGGTCAAAGCCTGACAGCCTGGATGCTAGTTGGAGTGCCAGCCTCGGCGCCTGAAGCCAGAGCCTTGGCTCAGTACAACAGCCTGCACTTCTCTTCTACGTGCGTGGATGCGATGGCTGGTCTGACTGGACCAGAGAAAGCTGCGAGATAGTCGAAGTCTTGCAGAGGGCAATTCGAAAAATAGCAGTTTATCATCTTCAAAAGCGTTCCGCGTAGATATGGAGGAGAGGAAAGGAGAGGGAGGAGAATTTTATGTTGGCAACATATCCTCCCCTCCTGGCTAGAAGAACAGTAGATTGGAGTGTGAATACAAGTGTGTGAGCGTGCGTACGGGGCGTGTGCGCCGTCCATCAGCGAGAAATCGAACAACCAAGAATAGCTGTGTATTTTCAAGGAACTTAAATGCAGCACTCTAAAATAAAACCACCACTGTTCTGTTCTGCAATACTTGTACGAATACTTCTTTTACCTCTTTTTAAATCTGCTTGTCTGAGTTCTCCCTGTTGACAACGGGCAAAGCCATGTTCGACCGCAGCATTTCCCAAAGCAAAAGTGGAGTAAAGACCATTGAATGCCAGAAGAATGGGAACAGCTTTGCCACCGTGAGGCCCAGAAATCTGACTGGGGAAATGTTCACTTTTGCTACCAGCACCAAGCGGAGGCTGGGGAGATGAATGTGACTCTCATACGGAACATTGTTTGTGCTTCTGTCTCCATTACTATAGGCAGTTCATTAAGTGGTATAGGCATCCTGCTGGTTTCAGCATTGCCCTGCCGTGATAGATTTAGAATTACTTGGCAACATTCAGTAGACAAATTACCGGTTTGGGTCGGACTCTGTGGACATCCGTTTTCTGCCTTTCCTCTTTTTCTATTGCTCTTTGATTCTCACTCAGTCTCAGTTTCTTGCTCTTTATTGCTCTTTGTCTTCCTGCCCGCTGGTCAATATTTCTCTCCTTGTATCTCTATGTTTCCATCGTTTCTCTCTCTCTCCCGCCCCCCCCCTCTTCGACCCCTATCAAGGAAGGGCCTGTAGAGTCCATCAACTGAATGAGAAAACAGCATCTCGATACACAGGGGTTGTTATTTTGGCCAGGAGTGCTTCCGTAATAATATGTGGTCTGCTCTCTAATGTTAGCCTCGACCAAAGGTGGACCTCAACAGCCCATTAATATTTGTAGCCCTCAAACAACCATGTGCTGTATACACGCTTACATCAGCTTCAAATACACACATGAATGCACAAAAAAACATACATCCTCTTATCGCCGCCTTTCCTGCATCACTTGCTACAGCCAGTTGACCCGAGCACTGGGAAAACGGGTTTAGTAATGGGATCAGTGGCCACTGGCAGGCCCTTTCACCCACAATCTCATCACCCCTGCTTACAGTAAGTGGATGAGAGATGGACTGAGAAGAAGAGCAATGGTGGGTGAGGAAATGCACTAATTCAAGACTCCTGGTGTGCTGGCCTTTTACTCCGGCCTGTCTATGAATCAGTGGCAGCAGTAAAAAAGAAGCAGAACGCTACATGACAGGGAACAGGCTGTTTAATCAGTAGGGATTCTTGTGTTTATTGAACATCCAAAGTGCTTGCGTAGTTTATTCACTGAATCGATAGGATTTACTTAGAGTGTAAATGAAGATTATTACATTTAGGTGCCTCTCTAAAGTTGGCATGGCACCAACTTTGCATTAACGCTTAACTCAATGGAGTCTTTAAAAGAAGGTTGATCTTTCCACTCCCATTTGTCTAATTGAAACTTTGCAGTCATGAACATTTTTCTGTCAAATAAAAACACAAATTAACCTTGATATATGATACATATAGTGACTGGCCACTTCAACACGTGCTCACTTCAGATTGGCATTATATTAAGCTCCAAAATATCCAGATACAGGTACCAGTGTGTCACATGCAGGGCTCTGTGGGTCAAGTTAGCAATATACGGTTAGATTTTCAAAATAAAGCATTCAAGTTCAAAATAAAGCTTGATTAAAAACATTCCTGTTTTACAAACTTGGGACATACATCAATCATAAACACGGAACGTAGTTAATGTTCCGAAAAGTTTTCGCAGTTTGGTTTCGTTCACCAACCAAAACTACTTGGTGAGGTTTAAGTAAAAGATCGTGGTCTGGGTTTGAATAAGTACTAATGTATATACGTAAATAACATACACTATACGTAACTAACACACGTGCATTACGGCATTCATAAGTGTGCTATTTCTCAATAACAGACCGTTGCTATGAAAAGCAGACCGTTGCTAGGGATTTGGCTCTAATCACACAATCCGGAGGACTAACTGTAATCAATCTGCCAAAAGAAGTTCGGTAAATCTGACGTCGGCTTGTTTACGGAGGGGAAAAAAAGACAGGAGATGAAAACAGCAGAGAGAAGCAATAAAGGTTAACTGAAAACAGCACGTAAAGAACATTAAACGGAATACTGCGGCGTTTAAAGATGGTGAATGAAAAAGAAAATGTCAACAGACTCAGACAGTTAAGGGACAGAAAACCTCAATCAGGTTCCTGAATCCTGTCCACTGTGTCTTACTTCACCATCAGTGGAATTTAATGTTTCAATTTAATGTGAGTAAAAACAGCTAGGTTAGCTCAGTTTATGAAGGCTACAGAGTTAACTGTTGTTATGGATGCAGCTCTCTCTGTGTTTTTTAAACGGGAAACGGAAATTACCTGCTCACCCTGTCAGGGTTCCATTCCACGATAACAACCTGCTCATTATACATTAGCTCTTACCTAACTGCCTCACATGGGAATGGAACTAGATGTATTTTATACCCTACCGCTACCCCTGACTGCTATTCCAAGCAGGCTTTGTGCTATTCACACTTCATCATCTGACCTAAAGGCCGCATTAAAAAAATAAGCTGCAGGACAGCCTCAAAAAATTACATTAGAAATGGACTTACAGGGTCTTCATGTGTGAAGACTGTGACCAGGTTGCCATATTTGACTTAAAGTGTGAGGCTTGCTGAGAAGTAACCTGCTTTTCTACTGATGAGACTGAGAGATGTTGGGGGATTCAGTGCCTTGCTCAAGGACAACTCAATAGTACCCAGGAAAAGAACCGGCACCTCTCCAACTACCAGGCCCCAAAGCCATGGTTGGTCTGCACCGGGACTTGAGCCAGCCACTCCTCAGTTCCCAAGGCAGGTCCCTGCAGACTGAGCTACTGTCTACCCAATGGAGACCCTGCTCAACAGCTGTCCATCACAACACTGGAAGCAAAGCCCTGAATCACAGAAGCTCATTCTACAAAGACTAGACACTGACCACATTCCCCACTGTCCCTGAGAGTCTTAGTCATGATAGTCAAAAAGGAGCACGTCGTGCCTTTATCATCGCTCTTATGTGTTTGTCCCTTTAAAAGGGTTAAGTAAGGCAACTGAGGATGAAGATATGTAGGAGTGAGGAGGAGGACCTTGTCTGTCTCTAAGAGAGCTTGAGGGCTTTCTACACACTTTTCAAGAAACACAGTGCCTCAGTGTTTGAACACTGTAAGTAGACCAGTGCTGATTTTCATGTTGGCCATAGATTTGCTTAAAAATGTATCAGTCAGAAAGATGAAGGAGAAGGCCTTCAGAGGCACAAGAAAAGAAGAACCAAACGGGGATTCATTGAGAGATTTGCCCTTTGCTCCCTGCTGTTACACAAGTCTTCTAAAGAGCCCAGTCGTAATGGAAGCATAGCATTATTTTTTTATTTATATGTTCTCCAACACCAACGCTAAGCATGCCTCTCTGCTCTCCTCAAACAGCCCGCTTCCTTCCCCATGTTAGGTTCTCTTGTTTTACTAAAGCGTTGGCAAAAAAATCCCCGTGGTGGATTGAAATCCCACTTGCAAAGTGAGCTGTGGTGCACGGGATCAAGCGTTGCTGCTAGACAAAGAAATGTGAAAGCGGGGCAGGAACAGTGAGGTTACAGACAAATCTAATTAGATGGAGAGAGGGGCAGTGATAGAAGGGAGAGAGAGAGTCAAGAGAGGGAGAAAAAGAGAGCGACAACGCCGGAGGGGGAGCTGACTTATTCATCACCATATTCTCTAGTTCTTCTTTTAACTCCTTGGGACATTTCTGGACTTCTGTAAATACGTCCCAAGTTTGTTAATCGAGCAGAGTCAAAAATAGATTTGAGAACGATAAAGTTTTTTTAAGACAGAAGGCGGCTTAACAGGAGGTGCTTCCTCCCCTCAAAGCTTCCTTCTACATGCGGCGCTGCTTCATCTGGCTCCAGAAGGTTACTTTTGGTAGTTAAAAGAAGCAAAGAAAGCTTTCAAGTTATGAAGAGATAATTATTTCCCAAAGACGACAGTGAAGCTTTGATTTTAGTCCAGTAGTACAAGGACAACAGCCCTTTCATCTACCGTTTGATTTGATTGAACTGGGTGTGCAGCTGTAACAATTCGACCCAGGTCAGCTTGACCACAGAACTTTAACTTCCCTGCGACTTGTTAAAGAAGCTGTTAAACAACCCACAAGGAAGGTCAGCCTGGGTCCCTCCAACGGTCCATCAAAAGTTAAGTATGCCTTCACAGATCATGAGTATCAAACAACTCCTGCAGGCTCGGGCAGCGGCTCGGGACCGTGCGGCGTCTGTTCAGTTCTTGTTGGCCCCACAAGTGCCCTTTGCCGAGTACGTCACGAGTCAGATGCTGCAGAGTTAGCCTGAGGCAGCGGGTCGCTTTCTCAAATCTGGTAGAGACAGGAAAATGTCATGTTGAGGTACGTTTGTGCCCAGACAGAAGGAGGAATGAGTTTACATGGCTGCATTTCTTTGTCATCCCCAGTTACATCAAAAGCTCTAACAAGATCTCCCGAGACTTGTGGAAAAATTTTGCAAACAATCTCAACTGTTTTAGAACTTCCAAAAAACAAGGCGTCATGTAGTGGACTGCACAGGCCGACTGTGAAAGATGGTGGGAGGCATTTCTCTTCTCATTGCTCACACTCGCTACCCATTCCCGCTGTCAGCGTATGACTACTTCTGTTGAGAAGACAGCTGTAGAGCACTGCTTGTTGCAGGGCATCCTGAATGTTGCAGTATTCCTCTCTTGAGTTTGGGCTGGTCGAGCACGTCCTCTGCAAAGTGTGTAACAGAGCCTAAATACAAACAAATGTGGGCCTAGGACGCATCCATTTCTGGGACCACATCTGTCCCAGTGTTTCAAGTTTAGAACTATCCTAAAAGTAACAATTAATTAAGTGGGTACCAATTGAAACATGAATTGCTCTTCTCTGATACACCTAGCAAGTTTAACATTAAAGTAAGGAAGCTTGAGCGCCACCGTAAACGGACAATGATGGTAGAGTACATTGTTGAAATAGTTCAGCGTGTTGCAGAGCAGCTTTACCAGGTTTCTGGGGTTTTCATTGAGTATCACAATCAATTAGGATACGGTTGTCAGAGGCAGCTGCCATATTCCAGCCTATAATGTCGACTCACAGCAAGCATGTGAAGGCAGGGAAGCCTTTTTGTTTCAGACGGAAACAGAAAGAATGCCAGGCATCACCTAGTAAACAAGGTTTTGATATTAATGTTAGCTCGCAAAATATTGCTCATAAGCCATCTCAGCGGAGTCTGTGGCAAACTGTAAATAAGGAGACCAAAGGGGGGAAATGTCTAATCGCCCTTGAAAAGGAAGTGCCACTGGTTTTTAATATCTTCTGCCCTGATGCCCAGAAGTATTGCAGCAGGGTGGGTGGAGCGGGGAGGTGCTGCCGGGGTGGCGGGGGTGCTGTCGTAGCCGGGTGATGGGGCATTACTCTCGCGCCATTGACTTCATTACAGTCCCTCTCACATATCCATCCCTCACCCCTCTCTAAATGCCCTTGCCAGCCTCTAATTCACTTAATTCCTTGATTATCAATTCTGACGGCATTCGGGCAGAAAGGTCACTTTTTGTGCCGTGTACCTGAACTTTCAACACTGACGCAAAAAAATGAAAGCTCCGGGAAAACAGTGCCGAAAGCACGGAAACACGATGTATTGCAATCATACGCTACCAGTTGGTTTCATTAAATTTTCATTGTTCACACACTCACAGGCATAATGTACGAGAGCACACAGAAAGGTATGCATCAGCACACACAAGGACAAGGGAAAAAAGAGCATGAACACCTTGCAAATGCAGTCATACACTTGCTACAAACACCCATCTCTCTCTCTCTTTCCTCTTTGCCCATCCTTTTGATGAGATCGAGGTTGCCATGGCGTGACTGTACGCGGCAGACGCACGAACAAGTGTTTCCCCCCGAGGAGATGCGATCTAAATGGGAAAGCAACATGACAGCTTTGCTCTGAACGGCCACATAATCAAACACCACACCCACAGTTACACACCAGCACTTCTGTTCAGGAGGCTTTCCACTCTGCGCTTCCTGCCTGTAAAATATACAGTACAATCTCCAAGCGTCTTCAGCGCTGGAAATCCTGCATCTGTGCCAGAACGTCCTTTTGTCCTCGGAGGGATTATTTTACTTCTACTTTTTCAAAGTTCATTTTTTTTTTGCTTTTATTTTCTCTTAACTTTCTGCACCGTTTCCAAGTGTGTAAACTTCAGGTGTTTGTTTTTAGTTTTAGCTCGGCTTGAAAAGTATTGATTAAGGATGTTGGATATTTTGAGTTTCCGCTAAAGCATGCTCCAGTGTCATTTAAAGTCTAGCATTACACATAATCTGCTACACATCTCTGAGTCTTGCACTCCGCTGACTGCTCTGATGCTCTTCCCACTGCAGCTTTATTGAAGCAAAACGTCACAGTCTGCTGGGCTTTTTTCGACTCATGCTCGGTCTAGTATTGAGGTGGCGTGGGCATCTCTGGCATGTCGGAACACATCTTTATGTTGGATGTTGAGGTGTATTGTATGAGATTTTCAAGACTTTTTCCCTTCCACCAAAAAAACTTTCTTTTCACTTTTTTTCTCCTTTAAAGTAAGAAGATACACACTGCCCTCTTTTTTTATGTAAGATCCTTGGTTAGCTATCTACATGCATGCATGCATTATCTGCGCTTTCAATCAGGCATCCTGGTTGTTTTCTTTGTTTTCAATCAAAACTGCTTCTAAAATTCCCCATGTCTATGGTTATATTTCATTCAGCAGTTGTGATGCGAAGTTATAGCCAATTAAAATGTTTATTAAAGTGGGCTAAATGGTCACAGAGGCACAATCTGGGCCAGTTTGGCAAACCACAGCTCTTAGATAAAAGGGGTTTCTAAGCTGGCACTGTGCGTCCTGCTGCATCATCCATGTAAAAGATGTAATGTATCATAAATCTGCAAGCTGCTGTCGGGAAGGCGAGGATTTAACTCACTCTGTGTTCTGAAAAGCTGTCACTTTGGGTGAACGCATACAGTACTTGAGCATGTTGTTTAGTTTTGTATGCATAATATGTGCGCAGGCGACGGGTGTGGGAGTGCGCACAAGAAACAGACAAATGTGCATATGTGTCTGGGAGTTAGAGAAGGAGATGGGATAAGTCAGAGGCGCTGTGACAGGTGGATGGTGTGTGTTTTTATGAGACAAGAGTAAATATGTGTACATATACTCAGATATGTAAAGAGCACAGTTTGGCAGTATTAGCTGACAGTTAGAGCTGATAATCCCAATGTCAACACACACCCATACACAATTATGCACATACACACACACTTCATTCAAAGCCCTGGGCAGCCTCTGACAGCTTGGCTGGGATAACTTGGCTGATTCATCTGAATAGTTTGGCTCCACTTCTCCCTCTTGTTTCTCCTCTCCCTGTTTTCTTCATCAATCTCATTTAATCAGTCATTTCAACCTGAGGAGGAATCTGCCCACCTGCTCCCTTTTTATACAAAGTATACACCAAGCCACAACTATATTTAAATGAGCCTTGGTGCATCTATTTGGGTTTATGTCAAGTTTATGGAAGTATTACAAGGCTCAAAGTATCACTATAGTGTTACTTGTCAATCAAAGTTGGTAAGTGCACCTGTTATGGTGCAGGGGCGTGTCCAGACATTTTTGACCTGGGTGGCCTGACTGACATATGCAGGGGTGGCATGAAGTAGTGTGTGCACACACACATGTTCAAACAACATGTTTTGCCCATCAGTGTTGTTGGTAACGCAATTCAAAGTAATTCGTTTTCTAGTTACTTTTTCATAAAAAGTAATCTGTTACTGGAATTTTTCCTTTTGTCACTACAAAAATGTTAAATCCCCGAAGCACTATCTCTGTTTCTCTCCTACTTCTTGGCAGGTAGCTGTGTACCAGCGGAAGGTAATTACCTACAGCTGCGTCAGTGCGCATGCATAGCTAGTGTAGAAGAAATTAATAATCTTCACTCTGATGTTGTTCAGCTCTGAAGTTACAATTTGTTGAGACAATTTAACTAAAAGTAGAAAGGTGGAACGAATTGTGAAGAAAACCATAATTATTTAAGATGTTAACAAATACAGAATTAAAGCTATAAATTCTGTTTCCACACTAGCTAGTTCAGCTAGCGAGATGGCAGTGAGGACAGCATTTACTTCATGAAAATATTCCCATTATTATTATTATTATTATTATTATTATTTGTGCGCGAAAGGGACAAGAGCAACATGACGGTGAAATGTAAGTTGTGCCTGGAGGATAAGTGCATGTCAGCTGTCTAGAGCTCTAGCGTCTGCAGCTAAACACAGCTCTGCAACACTGATGGGACTAAGAGCCTGTGTTGTGTTGTTCTCATTGAAACAGCTGTGCCTAATACTGTATGTCTCTGCCCAGTTCACTGTCACATTGTTAGTATAATAAGCATCATTAGCCTCATTCCTCTTATTAGGCTGCAGAGTGACAGATTATGGGCCGTAAACGAGGCTATGTTATGACGGTGGAGTCAAGACATTGAAAGGTCGACGTATAGGCCGTCCTGACAATATAATAATGTTTAGAGTTGCAAAGGGGGTTTTCATTTTTGGTAACGCAAAAGTAATCTAACGCGTTACTTTTCTCAGTAGGTAACGCAGTAACGTAACAAGTTACTTTTAAAAGTAATGTTACCCATCACTGTTTACCAATCATTTCTACTTAAACTACTTTTCAAAAGTATCATACAGATGTTACGTTCATGTGTATAGGTTTTTTTAAGTTGCAAAATACCACCAAAGCCAAGTGGCATCATACATTTTACATTTAACTGTTTAAAGTGTCAAAAAGAAGATGTGATCTCCAAAATTCACTGTATAACATACAATAAAAAGACAACACGTTACACTGAAATGTCCCAAAAGCTTCTTGTACCCTTTTGCAGGACAGCGCATTACGTCGATTTGAATATAAGTCCCGCCTCTGTCTGGGCAGATAGCCAATCATACTTTATGATTAAAGGGTAGCACCTGGAAACCCCCCGTTATGCTGCTAATGTTTATGCCCCCATTCTTGTATTTAATACTGATAACACAACAATAAAGTCAGAGACATTATGCCACTTGCCATCATCCTCCAAAACTGCATGCAGATCTTTAACTTTCCACATAAGAGCAATGCTCGTATGTTGTTATGTTGTGATGCACATGTATGCATTCACAGTAGGTATACATGGGGTTTGAGTTTCGGCTCTGTGCCCAAACGCTCCTTTCCCTGCTCAGGTGCTATGTGCCAGGCACTTCATTAGGCTCACTCTGCAGATGGACACCGATGGATCCAGGCTTTTTGAGCCTCATTCTTTGTGACTTGTTCTTCATTAAAATCAAATTAAATGTCAGGAAGCATAACTTGTACGTTCTGTAGTGCAGTTATTGCTCAACAAGCTCTTTGTCTTGCATCAGTGCGTGTCTGTGTTTGTCTTACACAATCTGCCAGGCCAATTCTGCTCGTTCTGCTCATTCTCTGCACCTGACGGCTACATTTGTGACAAAGTTCTCTAAAAAGATTCTGACTGTTTTCCTCTGAGGAACGAGTGTTTCTTTCACTGCTTCGTTTGTATGAGCTTAAATTAAATCAACAATGCTTCTCTTCTTATTAGTTTACAGAGTTAACGTGTTCGGGTTATTTACACCTTAGAGTGGGGCATGACACATTCAGCTTAAGTCAAAAATGGTATAAAATCGGACTTTCTTCCATTATCCTATGACTTTGTCTTGAAGGACAGCAATAAATTGGATCCCCGCCACTTTGATTGACAAGCATTGCTATGTCTGGCACCACAAAGTCTCCAAATTCAGAATGATTAGGAGAACGAGGGACTTCTATAAGTCTTCTTATCAGCTAAGAGAGAAAAGAAAGAGATCCTGTAGTTTTGACCGGGCTCCACTGCAGGATGAAGGCATGGGATGAGGAGTACTGATATAGGAATCAGTGGCTTTGAGAGTCCCATTTAGTCTCCTGTTGAGATCTTTATTGTACTCACCTAGCACTAAAGTCCTTACTACCTGTGGCTCAGAGATGTTTGTCTATTTCCACAGTTGTGCCCAATCCTTCCCAATCCTTCTTGGTGTATAAAAACATAGAAAATGTATTTGTGTTCTATACTACAAGTTGGAAACAAAAGTCGGAACCAGAGATACACATCTTATATTAATCTATCAAGATCTTCTTTGGGGGAATTTCCACTGTAAATCACAAATGGCTCCACCAACTTGCAAAGTGCCTACGATTTATGATCTAATGGAAGCCATAAGATTGAGGTTTGACAGAGATCCAGACCCGGGTAGGTTCTGGATGTCACTCTTTTAGCATTTCGGTGATAATAAAATAGAGACAGGATGTATCAATCCCTAAATAAGCAAACATATAGAGAGGGTTTTGGCTTTTACAGTAGCAGAACCAAAGTTCATGTAAGCGAGCAAGAAATCCAATCCAACAGGAAACAGACAAAAGTTATGTTCCAATACCTCAAGGTTAATGAAAGATCTTTCCTTTGCTTCCTCTGCTGACAGCCAGTCATGGAAGTTAACAATCCAATCAATTTACAGCAAGATTGGTCAGAAACCTTTACAGGTAACCTGTGTGAGACCACGCAAAGCCCTGTGCTACTGCAAACCTGCTACTGCAGTTATACACTCTGTTTCTAATCAATCACTTTGTTAACACTATGAGCTGCTACCAGCATGACTGCAGCTAAATTATAAAAGCGCATACATTTTATTGCCTTTGATTCCAGCCATCTCCACCATTATTGAATTAGCAAACACTAGCTAGCTCAGATCAATAGCAATGTTATCACAGGGCCCCAGGTGAGCAAGATATAAAGAGAATATCAGGTGTGACAACATCAATAGAGTTACCCCCTCTCCTTTTCTTGCCATCGACCGCATATTGACTGCTGATGAGGGAGAGAATCGATCACTCCGCTCGCTCACTCTCACTGAGAGGTGACTTAACATGGGCAGCGAGCAAAAGGCAATCAGAGGGAATGGGTGATAGACAGCGAATGGGAAACACAGTGAGGGAGCGGTGCGAGGGGACTAAGTGATCCGAAGGGGAGTGGAGTCGTCTCTAATTGGAGGAATGTGGGGGCTCAGAGGTAATCACGGAGAAGGAATACTGACTCGAGCTCTGATAAAACTATTAGCAGCTTCCGAAACCAGTCTGGGATGCAGAAAGTAGAAAAGTGTCCATTAACAACCTGCTGCTGGTTGTGTAGCAGGATGTGCACTGAAAACCAATTGGACATCAGTAACTTTAGACCAGAGAGTGGAAAGAACTGCAATCACAAAGTGTGTCACATCGATGAGGTTCTCCAACATGGCCAGAGCAGTTTTTTCGGATGTCCTTATTTTCTATCAATGCATTTAACTTTGGTTCATGAAAACAATCACTGACAGATACTGTATATCACCATGATGGTCAACAGTCTAAAAAGATGGATTTGGTTTAGTGAACGATCCCAGCTTTCACTGGGCGATCCTGGTACATCCTGGACAGGTCGCCAGTCAATCAGAACCTTTCACACCTATGGGCACTTTACAGTGTACTACAATTAAATGGCCTGTGTCGTTGAATTGCATTTTTTGCACTGGCAGCACCTATTTTCTATACAAAACCTATGCAGTTTAGCGTTTTCACAAAAACACACTCAAGGTCATCGTTGCGCTCACAGCACTCTCGGTTGAAAATAGTTCAACTTTGCACTCGTCAATGTCGCCTCTCCCTCACCAACCAATCAAAATCAAGAAGGGGCAGGTATTACAATATTAACTTTGTCAACAACGATGGCGGAGGAGAAGCTAATCCTTGTGGTCACTCACATTTATCTCATGCAACCAGATTCATTTTTGAGGGTACAATTTCCAGGCCTAAAGCTGCTGCTAACACCAGGACACGATTCCTTGCCATTGTTTTTACGTTTTCTTTGAAATTTCCATCAATAAATCCAAATATTAAGCATACAGCGCAATTTAAAATAGACTTAACGGTCACTACCAAAGGAAGTTGAAGTGCCGCCAGACAACTTTCGTAACCTAGCAACAGTAAGCGCCGGTTAGAAGCACTGTGAAATTGAGGTTGTGGACGCTGCCAGTGCAAAAAAGCTGTTAGTGGACACAGGCCCTTAAGGGGAAAAGGCATCTGACGCCAGGCTACATAATGATTATGGCACGTTAAAGCCCCAGTGAGGAGTTTTGCACTGGTTATGAAACAGACTAAAATTAATTCTGATTACTCTATATGACCTGCAAAAGCAAACCAGACCATCAGCGACAAGATTGATTATTTCTATACAATTATTTTTAATGCCTGAAACTGCTGGCGGGGGGTAGGTGTCAGACGAAGCGGTTAACTGCACGCTGCCTTTGTTTACATTTTCCAGGGCAGACATTCAAAGTGGGTGATACATGTGACTGTTACAGAAACAGGATGAGATTTTTTGTTAAAAACCACCACTTAAGCCTGTACAGGACAAAATCAGCAACGAGATAAGAGGTACGGGTTTGTCCACAGGGGGCGCCAAAATCAACAGAAACCAAAAGTTCCTTACAGCAGCTTTAAGCTGCCCTCATTAGTCTGGCAGCACTAATCAGAAATACAGTATGGATTGTCCATATGATGGAAAAGGTTAAGTGAAATGTATCTTTCCAGTTTAACAAGCCTCTTTTGTTCCACAACTTGTTTAATTATGTGCTTTATTGTTCCTTTGAATGAGTAGAGGAATGTTGATGTTTGTTTCATTCTTTGGCAATCTATTGCTGGTTTTGTCCTTCTAGATGACTTTGAAAAGTACATTATTTTTTTCAAGACCTACAGTACAGACCGTTTATTTCCTCAGCAAACTGAATTTATCAGAGTAATTGGGTAACACTTTCCTCTTGTGTCTAACCCTTTAATGCAATCATTAGGAGCCGGGGAAAGGCGTTTTAAAGCTAAAACCAGATTTGGCGCCAATTCATAAACTTTCACATGCGGGTCTGTGCAGCACACGCTGTTCTTTATGTCCTTTTAGCACACACAGTCCTACAGTTTGAGCATATTGATAACTGCGAGGCAAAACAATCTGTGAAATCCATAGCTGTGTATGATGAATGATGCAAAGCATTTGAAAATCAATCAGGATTTTAAACGTGTTCTAGTGTGCCGCCAGCTTTATTAAGAGTCCATTTCAACTAGATGACATTTTTATTTTCTCTGCTTTCCTTGCACCTTGATATTCATGTCATGTCCTGAGAAAAGCCCTAACAGGGAATAATTGGGTCTTGTCAGCCAGCAGGAAAGTTAGACCATCAAAGATAATTGCATGCTAATGTTCAATAAGCCTTGTAAGTCGCTGCAGATAAGTGTGGCTGCCAAACAGCCTTGCCAGGGGAAAGCACATCTAATCCCTTGGCTGTGGCCAGGGAAAATTAATACTAAGCTCCTTTGGCCAGCCGACTTCCAGTGTGGCGCTAGAAACAATTACACAACGGTCCACCAGAGCACAATTAATGAATAACTGAGGAGCTGCCCAGATGTACACTTTATAACAAAGATGCATCTACCCGCTAGCCGTACAAACAATTAAAAATTGCACGGAAGGAGTAAAAGTGGGCTGTTTGTTCGAGTTCACTGGACGGTGGAGTTTATGCAGAGGGACTCTGTTGTTGCAGGACTCTAAAAATTCATCATTTTCACCCCTCCGCTCTGCTGTTCTCTCTGTTTACATGGTGCCCTGTGTCTGTATAATAGCCTATTAAAATATGCCACAAAATAAACCAGGCATAAAAAGCCATCATAGGATAAAAACTAGCCACAAGTGCTCTTTTACAAAGACTCTTTTAGCATGCAAATCGATAACGATATACATAATATATTCCAAGGATTTAGTGCATTTATATTGCTTAAAAAATGATGAGAAAGCTGGCTGGTAAAGTTGTGTAAGGAAGCTGGTATGTTGGGCTAGAAGAAAACAATTGTGACATTATCGGCTTCATCACGCTCTCAAAAAAACGTTTGTCACCAAGTGTCTCCCAGAAAACACTACACGAAGTGATGTCAACAGGATATTATAAAGCAAGAGGTAATAATAGTAGGAAATTGAAGTACACAGTCAGACAAGAAAGAACAGACTGTCTGGCAGGAAATAAAACAGGGAATTAAATAAAAGACAGATGTGCGTCTTAAAAAGTGTTGTTTTGATATTTAAGCACTGGGTAGAGGTTGTTTTAATCGAATTGCTACATTAGAAATAATGGCCGAGACAAATTTAACTACAAGTAGAAAAAATAATAACACAACTTTTCAATACTCATTAATTTCTGTTTGACCTCTGCTCTTATTTACTTGTTGTGCAAAAATGTATTCTATTCTTTACAATCTGCTACACGAAATATTAGTGACCTTTTGATGTTTTTGATCTCTGAAAGGTTACAGAAAGTTATTGATTTCTGCAAAAGTCAAAAATGTACTTAAAGGGGGGGTATTGAGCAAATTTCAAGCTTTATATTTCACTCTGTGACACCTGTGGAGTAGCTTAGCATAATTTACAGTTAAAAAAACTCCTCATTTTTCTCACACTGCTGGTGCTCTGTGCAGGCCCTCATACAGCCTCTGCCTGAAACCACGCAGTCAGCTCCGTCCCTTTAAGAGACACCGTCCCTACGAGCTCACTTTCTTCAGATTGGCCAGCTCTCCGAAGCCTGCACTTTGTGACGTCACAAAGTGCAGATTTGAAACTTCACCCACGTTTAGTACGGACATCATATATATATATATATATATATATATATATATATATATATATGTCTTAAAATGTGAAACAGCATTATACCGTCTCTAGTTAATTAGCTTGCAATAATTACATTTACTCAACTCAACTGAAAATACTCTGTCACTCCTCTCCCATTCCAACAGTCACCAAAACACTACACATAGCTTAAGTTATGCTAGCACACATTCAGCTACAGATACACTCACAACACACAACATGTCGCAGCCACAATATATCTCCACTAATCACCGCTCACTCACCGCTAACTGGCTAATACTGTACCTTCAACAACAACTCTCAGGCACATGACACAAACCTAGCATGACGATGACGATGTGTCGTGACAAAATGCTACAAAATAAAGTTCAGAACACTTAAAACCTGAAATGTTAACAGGGTTAAAACATTACTACAGACTTCAGCTGCATGTACATTAAATCCCGTACCAGGTTAGAGATGAAATCTTAGTTTTACAGTGGCCTACCTGTGGATTGATAGAGGACCAAAGTTAGCTTCTTTCTCAAGAACAGCTTGTTTATTGTCTGAACTGTGCATGAGCTGATTTACTGAGTTTAAAGTGTATTACCATGTAAAGACTGTATGAAGACAGGTGGGATAGTTTGGGGGTGTCTGTTTTAATAAAAATCATGTAGCCTTTTAAACCTACTACATCAGGTAGATTAAGATTTACGCTAATGAAGACAAGCTAACTCTCTCCATTATTAAGCTCAGGCTATTCTTTAACCTCTACAGCTTTAATACAATACATACCAACACACATTCAACATACATGGACGCAATCACACCAACAACAACCACACACTTCCTTTCCTTTTCGCCTGACCACTGCAGGCCTCAGCCACCCGGTAATTTATTGCCGTGTCTGATATTGTATTACAAGATGTATTTGCTCTCTCCTCTAATAAGAACATAGATTACAGCCCACACTGAATCCACTATCTGCATCCCAGCTGATTGCTTGGCCTGCGCGCGTGTTAGCTTATATCTTTTTAAGCGTCAGCGCCTGGCTGTTTACATTCATCCGCTAAGCCTTAAAACAAATTATAATCGATCCGGGCCGTGATGAAAAGGGTGGTCCTGCTGCAAATTAAAAGCAATGCAAGGTGACAAGGACAGCAGAATCACAAGCGGCTCCTCTCCGAGTGTGTGTAATAAAAAAGCCCAATAACCCATATGTCTAAGATGCATCAGCGGGATGAGACACACACCACAAACTCCCTCAGTTTAAATCAGGCCAGAGATCTTGGTTGCATGTTATATCCCTCTAACTCTCCTTGCGTTGTGTTTTCTGTTGTTCTCTGAGCTGGAAATGGTTTGAAAAAGGGAACTGCAAACATTTTACACTCTGAAATGTAACCCCCAAGGGTGCAACAAGCTTTTATTATATATGATTTATCACATTTGTTTTAAGCTACTAGCATAAGTTATTACAATAAATAATGATAACAATGTTTCACATTTTGAACTTTAGACTTTTACCCTTAGGTTTTTTTTCCTGCGTGAAAACATAAAAAAATCCTCATAATTATTAAGGATCACTGTTATGGTGGCAAAATCGCAACTATGATTATAATTTGCTGAAAATACAGAAATTTATAGAGATAATTTAGCAAATTGTTGTAATGGATTTTCCTCAGTGTGCTGGAGCACATTAACGAGTTATTAATAGTTTAATTTGGGTGCTTTTTCTTCAGAATTATATGACTGCTAGTGTTTTTGCTTGCACTGTAATTTTCAATAGAGTGGCTCTACTTTGGGAGATCATTTGCCGAAGCAGCATTCTGCTGTATCACTGCTACAAAGCTGTCATATACATGAAGACTTACAAACAAAAGCATGCACGTTCAGATATTATTCTCACACAAAAAATTCTGTGCTCAGGGTTATTGGCTCTTTAACAAGTTGGGTTTGTGTGTTCTCGCAGGCTTTGCCCTCAAGCGTTGCCTGCAGCCAGCTGGATTTGCTGAAATGCATCTCACAGAGACGTTCAAACCGATAGTGCAGAACCTAAACTGAGAAATGTGAGGTATTTCAGTATGCCAAACTAGTCAAGGTATATATTCTTATTCCAAATATTAAAAATCAATTAGAATCCCATAGTGACTGCATTATGAAATCTCATTACAGAGCTTAGTGACAACAGAGTAACTCCGGTAGGACCAATAAGGAGCAGCAATGGACTCAAGACAATGAAATGCCTCCAGCAGTGTCTTCTTGTCATCTTGACGTCTCTCACACACAAACATTGAGCCTGTCTGCTCGTCAGTGTGTACCAGCGCTTTAATGGAATAAATTATCTTACGGGGCTGACAGCTTCAGACGTGTCTTTTGTATGTAACATGCTTTCTCCTGAATGACAAAATCATGTCACCATCTGACAGGCTGAGAAAAGAGAGATACCCACAAGATGCTGTGCTTATGGAATAAGACATTCACTCCGGATGCTAAAATGATAATGATTTTTTTTTGCAGGGAGACGCATGGTTTTCTTTTATGTCTATGTTTTCATAGAGGAAACGGGTCATTGTTTCTTTGCAGCGTTTTTAACATTGACTGAAGTATTCCAAACTTGTGACCGAGCCCTCTGCCCTGAATTTTGTCTTGTAAGGAAATTGGCTAGGATAAACCATTAATAGAATTCCACCGCACAATCAGATACCACATAGAAAAGAATACGGTTTGCACATTTGTTTACGATAAACACAGAAGCACACACATGCATCCATCCCTACCTTCCACCTGTGGAAAGCACCGGGTCCACAAGCCTGCTGAGAAATCATTTCCCGAGCAAGCGAGCGAGGCAATTCCGTCGCAGCGAGGAGGGGGAAAAAGGCTTTTTTTAATGGGGAAAAATGGGAGGCAAGGGAAGAGTTAGCAGTAGCAGCCAGGATAATTGATGGCAACTGTTTGGGTACAAGATTAAGATTCATTGGTAGGACCACACATGGGGGCTGGAAAGCGGCAGGCGCTGGAGGCATGAAGGATATGAGGCAACACCTTGACTGGCCTGCTGGCTTAATTGATAGAGTGTCGTCCCAGATGCATTGTAAAAAAAAAAAACCATCAGTGAGGATTTCACTGACTCCTAGAATGGAAGCTAGAATGGATCCAACACCTGGGCCTGGATTGAGAAAGACAGAAAGAGAGAAAAAGGGATTGAATTGAGGGGGAAAGTGGTGGAAGCCCTGAGGCAAGAGAGGCAGGTTTGCATGTGGAAGGGTGGCTGTTCCCATCGCCAGACTTGCTGAAAAAAAAAAAAAACGCTTATGAGGAAAGTATGAGTTACACTCTGCCGCTCTTCAACAACTGCCCTTGAGGAGCCTTTCAGCAGTTTGCTTACACACAACCGCCCTGGTGGAGCTGCTCCGCGGGAGGCAGTAGAATCTATAGATCCCGTTGTGAATGTGGGACTGTGTATGAATGAGAGGTATGGTGATATATGGAACCATTGACTAACTGGATACAGCCACTTATGTTTCCCAAATGTTGCAGATATAGATTGCAAAAAATGTAAACATTATTTTCTATCTCTTTGGCAGTATTGTACATGTTTACCCTCTGTAAATATCTGACCCATTGAACTGATTTGGATTCCAATTGATAATAATAAGAATAGGGGTCACAACTGATGTCAGATGAGAAGAGAAAAAGATTTTGAGTTCAGCACAAAGTCAACATCCACGGCTGGCTCCGGTTGTCATGGTTGTAACTCGATTGATTTGACATGATTTTCCTCGCTTTCCTTTGCCTTCATCTTAGCGTCCAATTTGTTTCTTTTTCTTTGGATTTTCACTTATTTTTGAAGTTGTATCTGTAGTCTTGTATCTTATATCTTTTCTTTGTTTGTTCAGCCATAGTAGATTACTGTTCACTCGCGACTCTTGCGGTGCCGAAAAACCAGCCGCTTAGCTCCGCCTACCCTGTCTGGCAGACCAACCACTGCTGGGTGATGGAAAACGCATCACTAACCGCTTGTGATTTTTGCTGCGAATGTCACCACGGACAGCCAGTCTGTAATAATACTGTATACTGCAAATGCAAAGGCTTTAATCAGTGGGCCATAGGCTCAATCACCATTGTGTTACATTTATTCCGACGAAAATCTTTGAGATTATTACTTTAAGCTGATAAGAACTTCAGTGATATTGTAATAATTGTGATATTTTTTATCTGTTTTTATTTAACCCTTATTTTAGCAGATAAGTCCCACTGAGATAAATGATCGCATTTTCATTAAAACATTATTAAACAGACTTGTCACAAAAGGGGAACATATACAATATATATGGGTTTGGCCAAACCAACTGAAACACAAGGGGGTAAACTAGTGTCCAAAACAGACACTAAGTGAAACTTAATACAAAGCTAAACTAAATAAACCCAAATCCCCCCATGCCATCAGAGCATTTGGTATCTTCCAATGAGCTGGCTCCAGCATAAGAGTGTTCACAGCCCTTGGACACACCTTTTGCTCCAACCAGGAAGTGTCGTCCCCCATCAGCCAGGTAACTCAAAGTCAAACCAAATGAAAGATTTTAAGAAATTGTGTTTTTTGGACAATCAACCTGCTACAATCAAAACTGCCAATCACCACTGCTGCCTTTGCTTTGGAGAGATCTATTTTTAACACCTCATTATAAGCATTTCAAACATAAACCAGCGTTCTTCTTTCATGTTTTTAAATGACCAGAAATAGGAGTCCGCACTTGTTCGATGTAGCCTGCGTGTGTGTTTAAGTGATCAGAACCTGAGGTCCAGTAAAGTTCATCTACATGTTGATAGAAACAGAATAGCCCCAGGCCATCCAACACTAGCACACACTCACACATTTAGGAAGTGAGCTGTTCATTTGACCCCATTGCTCAGCCTATCTGGCGTCTCTCTTTAGGAGACTATTGGGATATGAATCACCTCAGGGGTTTACTGTGTCTCCCATTAGCATATAAAGAGCATAAATTTAACTGCACCTAGTGTTAGCAGGAAGCTTCTGAGACTGCAGGAGAGCAAAGGCAGAGTCTCTCTGGGAAAACTCAAAAAGGGTCTGGGATTGGGAAGGGCTCTGCCTGCAGCTTGAGCAAAGTCAGGTGGTTTCGCACGGATATTTGTTAATCACACATTTTGTCTTGAATGCACATATGCAGGAGTGTATGCAAACTGTGCCTGTACACGCAAATGCACATTAAGTTAATGCTTGATGCTGTTTTAGAAAAGAAGAAATAACCCTGTGGAGCTGTTATGTTACGACTGAGGACCATTGCTCCAATGAGCTGTGAGGTTTTTTCCTCTTGCTGTCTGAGCTGTAAGAGCTCTTTAGATCGAGAAGTCGAAGTTAGAGATCAAGTCGGCATCTCAAACTTAATCATGGACCCTTCCTGGAATCATATGAAATGAAAACACTGTTGCCGTGAAATTTCAGGAGAGCAGAGAATGCAGGCGCCTGACAAGAGGGTCAACAAGTCCTCCGTGTTCAACGAGCTGAACCCGCTGTACACCTGCTCTTTGAGAGGCCATCAAAGTGGAGGTTAAAAAGACTTCTACCATCATCCATCCACTCGCACTAAAACCTAGCTCTGAAACCACACAGTGTTTGTGGGCGAACCTGAAAGCACCGTCCTCCTTTGGCTCCTTCGATCTTTGCTGGAGCTGGAGCCGATTCCTCCGCCTGAGGAAATCTCCGCCCACCACCTTGATAATGAGGGCTCTGGAGAAAATGATGAAGGTTCCTTTGGTGCTATTTAGTAGAGAAATACACTATACATTAGTTATGTTATTGTCAGCATATTATTTAAACTGGTTCAGTTTGCCTTGAAGTGGCTGACGCCTAACCTGTATAATGGTCGGATTTACAATCTGTTATTGTATTTTCAGAATCAGACATTAATCTAAAACTTCCTTTCAGCTAGCAGTTACAGACTGTAGAAAAGACTCACAGGCTCCAGACATTTATACTGGTCAGTGAGCGGCCTAAAAAGCTTTTCACTAGACCTTATGTCAGCTGTGCTTTCAGTCAAGAAGCAGCAGCCAGAGGATTCAGGGTAATGAGGTTTGTGTCAGTGTCAGCCAATCACTCCCCTGTGACATGGATGGATTTTTCTTGTCTGGAGACGAGTTAAAATTCTTCAGAGATCCAGAGAGCTGTGTGGTGAGAGAATAAATGGACAGTCTTCATACTTCCCCCCCAAAATAAATGATCTTAGAGACTCCATGGACCAACGAATAATTAAATAAGTTGTGTTCAGCTGACGAAATAAAGTCATAAAAAGTTAAATTTCTAGTTTCCTGAGTCTCATATTTTACAAATATTTAAAATATGCATGCTATGCTACAATACTGTATGTCACATGACTGTTAATGCACTCCCTTATTAGCAACAGTAACCATAAACAACAAACCAGTGGTGTAACATCACTGGCAGCCTGATTACTGTTCACATGCTTCCACTCACATCGTCCACTCCCTCCTTCTGTTTTCCTCCCAGCAACACACATTCTCATTTACAGCTACAGTATCACTGAGCTCCCTGTCACAGCAAACATATTACAGACACTGTAAGTGAATGAGAGGTTTAATAGCTTTATAGACGGGGAAAAGGCCATATGAAAGATGCATGTAATGCAGTTGAACACCAGGATGTAATTGAAGTTATTATATGTCTACACACTTCCCACAGGATGTTTATGCACATGTTGTATTTGTCACAGGCTAATAGTATGGTGTTGCTTTTCTTTTCCTTTTTATTGTTAGGTTTTCTCTGTGTAGACGGAGGCTCTGTTGCTGTATTAGTTTGATAGCAAGTTGTTGGGATAGCAGGAGTCTGTGATCATTAACCAGCTAATGCTAACTAACATCTTTTTCTTTTCCTTTGGTTGAGGAGGACCTACAGAAGCCCAAAAAAACCTCAGCAATAATTACATTTTAACATGTAATTGAATTGCCATGGCTAACAAGTTAGCTAACAATTGCAATGCTTCCAGAAGCTATGCACAAACATTAGCATTCATTTGGAGTTACCTTTCTAGCCACCAGGCAATATATACCAATCAGCCATAACATTATGGTTACGGTCACTGATAGTTGAAGTGAATAACATGGCAGTGTGATGCTTTGGGCAATGTTCTGCTGGGAAACCTTGGGGTTCTGCCATTCATGGAGTTGTTACGTCTACTACTGACATGTAAGACCAAGTACACCCCTTAATGGAAACTGTATACCCTAATGGCAGTGGCCTCTTTCTGCAGGATAATGCACCCTGTCACACTGCAAACATGGTCCAGGAATAGTTTGAGGAACAGGTTTCCAAGGTGATGACTTGGCCTCCATATTGCACAGATCTCAATCCACACGAGCATCTGTGGGATGTGCTGGCTAATCACATCTGATCCATGAAGGCCCCACCTCGTCCATGCCCCGAAGGATCAGGGTTGTTGTGGCGGTAAAAAGGGGGTGCTACACAATATTAGGCAGGTGGTCATAATGTTATGGCTGATTGGTGTATATAGCAACTTTATTTTTTAGCTCTATTGTGGCATCTGACAATTTCTAACAAGTAAAATCTAGATCTACCTTAAACCACTTTTAGCTTGTTTTGCCGGTCTCCCATTCAGTAGCGTACTGTTTACCAAAGATTGTTAGCTGAAAATGGCTGCCAGCTGCAGAAAATGAGACTGAACAACACACTCATCACACCCGGAGACCCCTTATTAGTCAGATTTGTAATTTATCAGATACATGCAATGCAACAGTTCTGAGGTACACACTCTAGTAGCTGCAGGCTACCCTCTGCAAACACTCCCCCACAGTGTTGGGCCTGTGTGCAGCAGTAACGACATGAATGCTAATTTATGGTCGACCATATGGAGACAGTGACAGCATCGTTGGTAGGCGACCAAAGCTCGTAGGGCAGCGAGAGGTTAGCGTTACTGGACTGTGCCGCCATCACGAACACTCATCTAGTTATTGTTTCTGATGCTTATTAAGCCGCTCGGCAGATGGACAATAATCTGGGCCATGATTGCCATCAGAAGCACTGGCTTGTAACTCATACTTAGCCAGCAGCGCTCGTGTGGGGGACGTTAGGGGACAAAGGACAACACTGACATCGAATGTGCCACTTTATATCCTGATGCAAAACGTCCAGTTTGAGTGCAACTTCCTACAAGGTCCTCCTGTTTATTCGAGGCACGTTAGCCGAGCTCAGCTATTGACAATGTTTACTTATGGAAGTGACATTTGCAACTTTATTTAATTCAGTCAGTTACTGGCTATTGGGATGACCTTTCGCTGGCTTCCCTGACAGGAGCCTATAAACCTCAGAGACTCGCCAGCTTTATAGGCATTCAATAATCGCACAAGGCACTATTGATGAAGTTGTTGTGTGCACCACCTATGAAATGAATTGGCCGAGGAGCAGAAACCACAGCCACGCAGTGCCTATGTAATCCTGATTAGGGTGTTTATGAAATGAGAATTGACTGAAATGCGGCTCAGGGGCCTTTCAGACTTATTGCAAACCACTTTTTTTACGTAAAGACCTAAAGTTTGCATTTTCTCTACAGCTCACTGTGGCACTGCGATTGTGTCAGAGACTGTGATGGATGTCTTGTCTGGTGCTTGTCTGTAAGAGACACATGGGGGCTGCGAGCCATTTAAAACCATCCACCGACCCATCCATCCCTCAAAGTTTTGCGGCTGATTTTCGGAAGAAGGATGGATGGATGTGGAAAAGAGAGAGGGTACCTTCTCATCTTCATAGGAAATGAAGAGAAGTCGTCTTTGGAAGCATTTTTTTTCATGGAAAATGTTTAAATGTTGTCATCATTTAAAAACTTATGGTAAACAAAGCTACTCATAATCGCGCCATCTATGTCAATGCATAACAGAGTAATACAACTAAAAACAAAGCTTAAATTTCCTTTAACCATATAAAATAAGATAGATATGCTTTCCCACCCATCTGCTCGTTATCTTCTCATTAACTACATATACTGGAAAACCCTGAAATATGATGATGCATTGCCTTAATCCATCACTTCTAAATGAAAATTCCCTGCAAACAAATTAAATCAATTTACTCAAACAGACAAATATACTATATATCAGGAAGGAAGGCATCGGATCACATTTGCATTTCAGCTCTAAACGAGCTGGGGAGTGAAATCCATCAAGCCGATAGATTGTCTTTAATAGAACAGCAGTAGGTTTAAACGATATGAAGATGCATGTGTTCATACAGTCCTAAGCAGAATGTTAAAGGGGCCATATCTTTTGAATGGATATTCTCATATTCTGCATGGGTTACACATTTTTGGGTGTTTATTGTTCAGTGTGAAAACTTCTGTGTTTTTCCAGAATGACATGTTTAAAAAGGTCGCCTCTGAAATGGGCCGTTCATAGCAGCTGCAGGTTTTTACATAGAACCTTGCTTTCGCTGAAAATCGACCAATCGTCAGTCACCGTCGTTCACCTCAGGCTGCCTTCTTGCACTAGCTTGTAGTCCAGTCGCTGTCAAGATTTCAACTTACCATTCCGATACCTCCTAGCGATTCTGGCTTTAAAACCAGCCACCGACCCATCTATCCCTCAGAAAGTTTTGTGACTGATCTTTGGAAGAAGGATAGATGGATGTGGAAAAGAGAGAAGGTACCTTCTCATCTTCATAGGAAATGAAGAGAAGTCGTCTATGGAACCATGTTTTTACTGGAAAAAAAAATGCAAATGTGCCTTATATTTTCATGTTTTGAATGTCATCATTAAAAAGTCAATGATAAACAAAGCTACTCATAATCTTGCCATCTATCTTGTAGTCAAGCCGTTGTCAAGATTTAATCGTACCATTCCGATACCTCCTGGTGATTCTGGCTCGTACATATAAGGCCGAATAACCGTTCCTAGAGCAGCCATGTTTTCTACAACTTTGGAGTGACAGTGCAGTGCGGCTGCACACGTGTGGGAGGGGCTACGCGGTCACTCCAAATACTGTCAGCCAATCGTGGCTAAGGTCTAACCTTTGAATGGCAAAACGGCTTGTTCGTTTCAGGAGGAAGGAAAAGAAATTACATTAAAATATGTATACATTTTAAAACAAAACAAACTAAAATATGTCCCCTTTAAAATATGTCCCCTTTAAATGACTCATTGTCTTAAGGCGTGTCGTTCTGGTAAGGCAAAGGCCCCAATACTAAGAGCAGAAACTGTGCTTTATACAACCTTAATGCAATATCCAGTCTCAGGTGTAACATAATAAGCGTAGAGACTATAGAGTGAGAGGAGTAAATACATCCTGAGGCCATTTCTTTACAGCCTGTCCATGTTCTTTCACACACGTGCAAGTCATATCTCCAGTAGGGTCGCCGAGCTTTGCAGTAAATCCGCAACAGTTCACACGTCCTCTATGCACGCTCATCGCAGCACAGATGGTTTTGTCTTGGTTCACTTGGCAGTTAGCACCACCTCACACTCATGCAGAGCTATAAGATTCAGAGTGTTTTATTAGAAATCACACATGAAAGAAAATAACATATAGACTTCACTTACAGCTCCTGACAGTTTCGAAAACCAGCAGGCTTACTGCAGGCATGCTTGAGGAAGCAAATGGGTATAGAATAGTAAATTTCATCAGACATCACATGCCACAATGCCCCTTCCCTCTGATCTGTGCGCCCTGCCCCAAGGGTGCAATAACAGTTTATTACACCTATCTTCACTTTATGACCCCCCCAACCCTGCGCCGCGCTCCCCTCAAGCCCACGCTAACTGTTATTGAAAACACCCAGGTCTGCCATATATCATTCCTGAGCAGCACGCTATGCTATGCAACCTAGCTAATCACCAGCAGCTCGTAAGGGTATTGTCCAGGCCACAGTGGAATAGTTCCACTTATCTAATATCTGCTTAGATGTGGAAGTGTTAAAACACAATCCCATCTGTCTTTACAGCCTGCGTTGCCTTGAGGCTAAATCCTCTTCTTCCCCATATGTATCTGTGGAGTAATGATGGCGAGTAAAAAGAAAATAGAATTGAAAGATTTTGCCAGCGAGTGCCTGTGTGGAGATAAAGGGTAAATGAGTTTGGCCTTGTTTATTGCTAGCCGAGAGGGTAGGATGCAAACGCTCAGGTTGGATTCAGGGGAATATATGGTATAAAAAGAAGGTATAGCCTATAGTAGGCTCTTGGATTTAAATGCAACGCCCCAGTAAAGATCTTTGAGGATGGAGGTGTTCAGAGAGAGAGAGGTAACAGCTCATGGGTGACAGTGTGACAAGACAGGGAAGGACCTGTCAGCCCTCAGTCACACTGATGGCTCCTCTGTCATCAAGAGGGTGCAGGTGGGAGAAACGGCACCGCCATGGCTGTACAAATGACACTAAATGATAACGCTTCAAAGGGACCAATGTCCGTGTCCATATCTTTACAAAGGCTGCCATTCAGCACCTTTACCAAAGACGCTTGGATAAAAACAATCAGGGCGTGTGAATGTGGCCTGCGTCTCTGTCAAATCCAGAAGAAGACACAAGTACCCACTGCAGGAGTTGTTGGGTTCTGATCGATCATTAGTTGTTTAATAGCGGCCTAATTCCACTGTTTGAGACCAAGCAGCAACCTCCAGGGTCGAGAAATGAAGCCAATGCATGAGTGCCAAAACCTGCAGTTCCGTGACTTGCCAACTTTACACAATGGGAGTGGGGATTGCTGTTTTCCAAGCAGAGAAGACAAGAGGCCGTATTCATGAGAAGGACGTTTTAAGTTAGCTAGTTTGTGTTATTCATGCACCGCTTTCTCACCGGAGACCTGGTTGAGCGAGGAGCGAGTACACCACATTCTCCTAGCCTCTTTAGGCTTACAAATACACAACTCCTGTCAGGTATCACCACAAAAAGAGTCATTCTGTGGGACGATGTTTGGTTAACAACACAATAACTAGCAGCTAATGAATTAGCCATGGGTACAGACTGTATAGTTATGATAACATGGCGCTTGCGCTCCTCTTCAGCGCCACCTTCTCCTCCAAATATGGCAACTTCCTGCTCCAGAAATCCAACATGGCGGCAGCCAGTTTGTCGACCTTAAGGCTTCAAAAATGTAGTTGACAAACCAACGTGTGAGGCCATGGTGGCTACATATATACAGTCTGTGCTCAGACAAGTTTTTTTTCTCAATCTGTGTCTATGTGTGAGTACATGTGTGTGTGTTTTATGCTAGAGTGGGCAGCAACAGCTGATTGGGCAGATGGTCCGTGTCGTCATGTAGGGGGGGCAAAGTGTGTGATGGGCAGAAATGGGCCTGGTTAATTACTTGTCAAGTGAGCAGCCCAGCTAGCCACTAAAGAGCCTTCCTGTGCTGCGTGTGCCCCGAGGGATGATGTGAGGTGGGGTGCGGGTGCAGCAGGGTCCACTGACTTCCTAGTCTTACATGACCGGGCCAGCTGGGCAGGTCCGTGGGCTCATGTTTACACTACAGTCTATCTGAATGATTTTTGCTCCACAAGTCTGGCAGACATATTTCAAATCTGTATTCTTATTCTATAGTAGCTGGCGGTTAATTTGGAATAGTTTGGAATGCAGTGTTTTGGTCGATGTTCAAGCTGTTTTCTCAGTCAAAGGAGTTGGAAAACAAAGTGAGACCTTATCCGTTTGAAGGAACCCTGTTATATCTAATCTCCCGTCTCTTCTTTCCCCAGTATGTGCCGGTACAGAGAACAAGCTGAGCACGCTGTCGGACCTGGAGCAGCAGTACCGCACCCTGAGGAAGTACTACGAGAGCTGTGAAGTCGTAATGGGCAACCTCGAGATCACAAGTATCGACCGCAGTCGGGACCTCACCTTCCTTCGGGTAAGGATACAGAACACTGGCTGTAACGTGTTTAGGCCCTTATTGCCCGAAGTTCTCCAACTAACTGGAGGTGGTTTGATGTGCCTGATTTATTTAAAACAAACTTGAGTTACACAATGTGATTTCAACATCAAAACTAAAGCGGATTTAACCCACGTTTATTATCGTAGATTGTGGTAATTACAATATTTTCCACAATGTCTCTAATTTCTCGTAGATTAGACGAATCATCCGAACATCCTAGATTTGAAACTTTTGTACAAGTCTGAGTAAAAAGTTCAGATTCAGAACTATTCATCACTCTTTTCTCAGTTGACCTTCTTGGCCAGAGATTGCCCTGTGCTCCAACCAATCAGCCCCCAGATTAACGGCTACATATCCAACGATAAGAAGCGAGAATACGTCTTCTAATCAGGCGTAATCAGGCTTACTGTCCTCTCAGAGAATCTAACTGATTGTGCGCTCGCACCGTTGTGGTCTGAGACATGGAATAATCAAATCCGAGTAACGCGATCTGGTTAATCTCCCTTTTGATTAAGCCTGACTCACAGACAGAGTCTCCTACCTCTTTGAAGTGATATTAATGAGCAGTTTTTAGAAATCATCTTATCCCTGAACCTGATCTGATTCAGGACGTTGCAGAGGTGCAGGTGCTGAGCGAGGTGACTTTGCTAGTTCCATCTTATTATGATGGAAACACGCACACACACACAGACGAAGTGTCACATTAAGACACCCTTAGGGGACTGAGTAGCTATAATGTGGTAAGGAGAGGTCAGAGACGGGAGTAGTAAGTGTAGTGGAATTTGCAGAAGAGGGAAAAAATGCCTTTATTTTATTTTTTTGGTGAAATCAGCTGTTACTGTTGACCCTTGTTGGCCTTCCACTTCTCCAGAACATCACCCTAGACCATTTCGTCTGCACTCTGCACTTACAGCGCCATCCAACTCCAATTGATTCGAGTCTATCTGGGGGGGGGGGGGGGGCTCCCCTGGTGTTGTGCTAAAGTGCTGACTGCATTAACAGCCCGGGATTGCTGTGCGAGTGAAGCCAGCTACGGAGGCTGTGCAGAGAAAGCCAAACAAAGCAAACTGTGTGTTGTTGTTTTTTTTCCTATTTTACTCCTTACTGCGACGATTTCAAGCTAATATGAGAGAAAATGATTTGTTTACATCAGGTAAAAGAAATGAGGTTGGGTATTTAGTTTGTATGGAGCACAATGGATCGACATTGATCAAAGCAGCGAAATACAACAGAGTCATTAAGTGTTCTACATTGTGCCGAGCAATTCTGACAACACCCCCTGGGATGCGAAACAAAAACCAAGATGATATTAAGAAAGAGGGAGCAATGGATGCTAATGTGCAACCATTAGACCCCTGCAGGGGTAATAGGCCCCAATGACTCACATGCAAAAACTTTAACAAAGTCACATCTGTACCAGCTAATATCACACAAAGGCTGTAGAGGTTACAGATGCTTCTGACTACTCCTGCTTCTACACTACACCACCTCTCATTTAAGACAAGGCTCCCTGTGGCGCCGACTTGCCAGGTTCCCTCCACCTTTCCGTGCTCGGCAATTAACATGGGTTAATTGAAGATGCTAATTAGGAACACAGGGTGCCAAACAGCAAGGGAGCAGAGGGCAAGGTGCAGCGTGTATTTTTAGGGGGTGTTATTATTATTATGATAAAGCACATTAATAACATGCTTCCCCAGGGAGGGAGAAACTTCACCTTGAGAAAGAGAAGAAAGGAAGGAGGGGAGAAAAAAAACTATTGTGCAGCAGTTTACCATAGCACCTGTCTCTGGGAGGTGATTGAAACTGATGCCTGTGCATTGGCTCCTTCTTTTTCAAGATAGCCAAAAGATTGATGGCTGCCTCCCAAAGCCCCTCAAACAGCTTTAGCAGTAAATAGAGTCCATCTTCCAAACTGCCTCCACGACAGATGAATCAACGCTCGCGCTGTGATTAATAACTGCGTTTGTACTGCACTGAGGATTTCTCCCCCACCCTCATACATGCGCGTTCCCACCAACAGCTCCTAAACCGCAAGCACTGTTTGCATTGTCAATCTTTAAATCACTTCTAAATCCATATTCCTCCTCCTTTCTCTCAATTGAGAAGCCAAACATCATCTGTGCATGAACGTACATTAGGAGAGTGAAATTGTACCCAGCTCAACATACTCTACTGTGACGTTTGCTTTTTGTGAATGGGACACAGAGGAAAGCAAACACACACTTTGGCGTCTCTCTCTCTCTTCCCCTCGTGTCACTTTCTCGTTTGTGTGCTCACAAACGGATCTGTGATTATGAAATATTAATTTCTCTCTCTCCTCCCCTCATCCCGGTCTCAGTAGGAACTCACAGCCTGTGCAGTCAGATTGGATTGTTTGTCTAGCCACTGCAAGCATTAGTAAACATGTAATTTTCCCCTCAATATTAATGTGCTGATCAGACTGCAAACCAGCCCAGCGCCAATTCCCTGACTCCCCACCTCTGTCCCTGTAGCTGTGAATAAATTGTTGAATTATCAGTTAGAAATGGTGGCACTTAATTCTTGGGTTACTGGTGTAATACAAGAGTAAAGAAAACGTAACTAAAGCAAAGGATGTTTTATTCTGGTCTTAGAATAACACTTTTTCCCCCCACAACCTCCATTCTTCTCCCCTCGCCTACTCTTTCTGGCAACAAATGAATCAGTTGATTTGTAACAGATAAATAAGTTGTCTGGCCTTATAAGGAATTCGTCTAGAAAATGCGGCCCTGGGCTGCACTGTGGTGAAGTGGTTAGCGCTGTCGCCTCACAGCTAGAAGGTTCCTGGGTCAAATGCCGGTTCGGATGAAGTGGGCATTCCAAATCTCCTGCAAAATAGAGGTTTAAAAACTGTGAGACAAAAAAATAAAAGCCTATATAAAACATGTGTATAAAATGACTTATTATGACATGAATATTTTTGATATATAAAAAGTGAACTTACCTGTGTGTGACGACCTACTTACCTGATTTGTATATATAGATCTCAAGGAATGATCTAACAATCAATTCCTTTTCTTCTTTGATATGATGAATCCTTGCATGCCTAATGATGTTTCTTTGTCTTGCAGTTCGCCTCTCTGCATGGGAATGACCCTAGATAGACTAATACTATCTATAGGGCAGCCACTATCAATTTTATTAATTGGCATTTTCCCTCCCTTATCCCGGCATCTCAACCCTTACATTGGGGGACTTATTTTGACTCCTGTTTTATAGTTCTCTCCCCCAATTTTTGTTGTCACGAACCTTCCCCACTAACTGTTTGTCTCCGCTCTTTCAAGGGAACCGGCCCCCACTGGGGCCAGCTCTAAACCTAACTCATCACTCATCCGATTGCCTGTCTGCCTAACACTAACCAGATTAAATACATCATATAGCGGTACTTTGAATTTTATAGGGAGTTGGTGTACTTTTTAATCAGTTGTCCGACATAGTCTGAAATATAACCCTAACGAGGTATTTTAATGCAGGTTTGCATTGCATTGTGCAGGCATTAGTATTCCTGACCATCAATGAAGTTGTTCTTTAGTCAGATAGTAAGAGGCTGCATGATGAAATGTATCACTTCAACTTTCTTTTATTTTGACAGCTCGGGCTCTAACGTCAATGTGCTAAAGGGGCCTTGTAGGAGATGAGGGTGGCTGTCTGTTAATGTGCCCCTCAATGACACTCGTGTGAAGTGTTCACTTGACCCTTTCTCGGCTGTCATGGTGACGCGTGCCAGATGGAAACCACTGTGAGAGCACCAGTGAGCGAGAATGACGGAAACTAAAGCGTGGATAGAGATTAAAGATGTCTGGTCATTTGAATAAGCTAAAGAAATCATTCTTTAAGTAGCATAAATCTGCTCAAGCTGTATAAGTCAGTATTATTTCTGCGGCTCATATTGATTAAACGTAGCAGCAGAAGTGTCCTCCCTCTCTCCACTTGCAGTCCCAGTTGTCTTGACCCTGCTTTGCTTTAGAGTAAAAAGGGCCAATTATGGGTTAATAAGGGTTGAGGGGTTGTGCAACCATTTTACTCAAGGGAGTCACTTCTGCATATTACACAGGCAATACAAGTACTTTGAAATGAGCATTTACAACCAAATGACAGCGCAGCAGGTCTGACCTCAGCCTTTTTTTTTCTGTGCTGGAAAAAAACATAGAAGACACACTCGCAGAAGGACTTGGAGCCATCACAGACATCTTACACAACAAGGTTTACGGCAAGTTCATCAGTGATAGCAAGCTGAAGGTTATACTAAGGATGCTTTGATGGGGAGAAAAAAAAGTTTTTGATCAAGCTGCTTGATCTTGAGGGAGGATTAATTCTGACACTAAAGTTTTTGGGACACTGCAAGAGGCTTTTTCACCCTCCAGACACTGTTTTTTTTTTTTTTTCCTAAGTTGGTAATTTAGCCCCTAAAACTGTAGGGAATAAACAGCAACATTTTACGAGCTGCTTCACTTTAAGCTGCTCATTTGGTAAGACAGAAGGTTTGCTGTGCTAGAGGAGGTGAGCGGACCATCTGGGTCTGAGGACAAGAAGCATCTGAAAACCCTGCTGTGCAATGACCAGCTGACACTTGCATTGCGTGTGTGTTAAGGTGAGTGTGTGTGTGTGTGCGGAAGGACCATAAATTTATGACTAATTATCCGTCCATCTTTCTTCCATCCCCCTTTTTATTTTGAAATACTTTGCCTTTCAAAGTGTTGGCTCAGCCCACTATGACAGGCTGATTGCTGATTCGTAAATTGCGAGTTAGTCGACCTAACAAATTAACATCGTGCTGCCTTCAGGTGCCTGTCAGATTGTCAGGATCTGTCAGAATAAAGCAGATTAACAATTAAGCGTGCAAGAACGATAACAGAATCGACGTTGTGTCAGCTGTTAGAAACAATGAAAGCAAAACCAGTAAAATATAAATCCATAATAGAACAGAACACTGATTCATCAATTATTGATTAATAAATAATTAAATCTTCAGTGTTATTGCAACACATGCATGAAAAGGTAAGATTATATAAAGTGAAAAGAATGTTTAAAGCCCTTCTTTAACCAGTTAATGGTTTATTTGGTGCAAAGTTGCATGAAGTTGCCATTTCCCACTGCATGCGAATGCAGCATCCATTCCTGCACTTTCCATCCCCGTCTTCTGACATCTTTCTTCATACTTCTTCCTGACTGGCATATTCGTCCCTCGGGCGCCATCGGTGCCCTCCCCAGCTTCCCAATTGTTGATGCACTGTTCGAGGAGTGCAGATTACGTTACCCCACCACCCCCCACCCCCCACCACTCCCCTCCTGCTCCTCAGCAAACTCCTTCAATATTAATGAAGACTGATGAAGTGCTAGGGAGCCCCTGTCTTTCAGGCCCAACCTAGATTGGATTGACAATTGCAATTAGCGTCCCCTCAAGTTCATTTCCATCACTTAAATTTGACATGAAGAAGGACAGTGCGGGGGGTGGGGGGTGAGACCATCAAGAGAAAGCAGTCTTGAGGAGGAAGGTTTTAGGAGGGAAATGGAGTTTAAAGAGTTTGACCAGGAACTAGTCTGAGAGGAGGAGGAGCAGAAGTTAGCGGACACGGAGGAAATTGAAAGGAGCACTTTAAATTCTAACCTCTTATTTGGCAGGGATAGGTCTGTTTTACGGTCCACCTTAAGACCCCACCTTTGTCCCTTTTAGGTTGTGCGCTCCAATGTGTGGTTTTCTACTACCACCTTTGAAGCTCAGCCTTCAAATTCAGCGCCTGCATTCCTCCTCTCACCTGCACGAGTCCTCAAATGGATTGTTTGTCAGTACGTGTGTGTGTAAGAAAGAGTGTGCGAGATACAGGGAAAATGAATGATCCTGCATCTGTTTGCAGGGAAAAGAGGCAATGGGTGATAGTCAGAGGTTGATGATGTGTCATGTTTGTGTGTATTCCCGTACAACTTTCTACGTGTGTACATGCATCGATGTGCGTGTGAGTGCGTTATTGTAACTGATAGGAAGCATGACATCAGAAAACTTTCTCTTTGTCTGAGTGATATTCATTTTCAACCTTTACTTCCTCAAATTGACTGAAGCAATTGCTTCTACCTGTGTCTGGAAGCGTGAGCGTGTACGCAGGGTTAAAACCTGTCTCCCCGTTTGACTGACAGATACATTTTCCCGTTCCCCTCCCCCGCTGCTGGTCAGCCCGTGTCATTTTCTCCTCCTGTCTTCTGAAAATGATCTGGATCAGATGGAGCGCTGGGATGAGAATAATAGAAATGCAGAGGTTAAACATCAGTTCAAAAAAAAGAAAAAAAGAAAAAGGAAAGCTTCCCCGCCTCTGTTTGCCATCCCTCAAATAAGCCAATACACACTTAACATTTGTATTGACCTGCAGCCCTTTGGAGGGCAATATGAGAAAATCAGCAAAATAAACACACATCTCATCCCGCAGCTGTGCTGATCTGCTTCGTTTTGTTAGTAACTGTAAAAAAGGAAATCTGTACTGGATCACAGTGGGCAGAAAACTGCTGCAGTAGCCTCAATGGGTTGAAGCTACAGAGGTACAATGCATCCTTTTAAAAGAAATAATTATAATGCAAATAAGTGAGTTTGTATTTTCCTAAGACTATTGCATTGTCATTCACAGCAAACAAGCATTCAAATTAAAACTAATTGAGTTTACTTGAATTTACATTGCAGAATCATGATCTGAAATTGCATATTGCATCAATTATATATACATTTATATAACACCAAAGCAAATTTCTTGTATTTTAAACCTACTTTGCAATAAACCCAGACTCTGATATATGTGAATTCTTGGATCCTTTGGCGGCACCTATGGCGATAAACGGTAATTGCAGGAGCACACTTCCCAGATATCAAGACAGTGGCTCGTGTTGTAACTCTTGATTTTTCCTCGCTGACGGTCGCTTTCCTTTTTACACTGTTTGCCTTCATCTGAGCATCGAATTTGTTTCTTTTTCTTTGGATTTTCAATTATTTTTGGCTGCCCGTCGGGGTCAGCCCTACACATGGGTCTGTATGTGACTGAGTATCTGACTGACTGAGTGAGTGAGTGAGTGACGGTACTTTCAGAGCCGTAGAGAGAGAGAGTTGCAACATCGCAATGGCGGATCATGGAGCATATTGGATTCTCTGTCTATATGGCTCTCGATACTTTGTTCGGGGAGTCGGCGGGGCTGCTCCTCAGCTGCTCATCTGCTGCCCTCACCTACGTCTGCAGCGCGCACCTACTTTCAAACACGTTGTCATCGGCCTCATAAGGACAGTCCTTGTAACACATTGCCCACAAAGGCGCACATTGACCTGATGCGGTCAGCCACATACTAGGTTTTGACCTAGTCTTTTTGAAGTTGTATCTGTGGTCATCGATCTGTTCTTTGTTTGTTCAGCCATAGTAGATTACTGTTTACTCGCAACACTTGCAGAGACCGGAAAAGCAGCCGCTTAGCTCCGCCTACCCTCTCTGGCAGACCAACCACTGCTGGGTGAGGGAAAATGCGTCACTAATTAAGGGGCGCTTGTGATTTTTTTTCTGTGAAAGACACCCAGTCTGTAATAATACTATATACTGCAAATACAAAGGCTTTCATCACTGGGCCATAGGCTCAATCACCATTGTGTTACCTTATTCAGGGATAGAAAGTGACTTAACAGACATTTATTTAAATGAGAATCTTCAAGATTATATCTTTAAGTAAGAGGGCGTTTCAGCAAAAATTACTGTACAGAAAAAGAGGCGTTCAATGTCAAGAAGTCCCTTTGTAAATTCTGTTAAGTATTGCAAAAAGTCAACCATTTTGATTATACTTTAATGAGTATTTTCTGGTGTTTTCAGAGAGCTTTTACTACACTCACGGTTTTTCCGGCTGTATGTATTATTTGTTACACTAAACTGTGTTCCTCGGTTCCACTCCGGCACAACAGACACACAGGTCTCTGAATGTTGCTGTTTTGTCTCTTTTACGTCTTACACATACAACATTTTAATAACAAAGACTTCCTCTCTAACGTGCCCGGTGAGCCTTCAGCATAGAGCACAGCCTCGCTCCTCTGGCTTTGTGTGTGTGAGTGAGATCTTCCTCCGGTCCAGCACACTACTGCATGGGAAAAAAGGAGAGCAATCAACCTGTGCCAATTAACTCCGGCACTGCTCCCACAAGCCGCTCCCGCACGTCTCTCCCCCTGCAGTTGAGCCTCAACCACACAACACTACCACAGTATTTAAAGCCCCTTTCACACATGCACTGCACTTCTGAAAATTCCCCGACACTGTGCGGGTGGGCTGCACGTGAACCGAATTTTTCACCCCGACTTTATGCAGACTTTTTCTAGTAAAGATTCAGGAGCTGCTGGCTTTGAGAGCCGAAACTGTTCACCAGTCGTGAGGACTACTTTTTACATCATGTCTCATGAGCCCCCCCATGTAAGTGTAGCTTCTAATCCTTTTGGTGGTTGTGTACAGTAAGGACGTTCAGATGATGCAACTGCATTGAGACAAGTTTTTAAAAAATCACACCATCTCACAGAAGACAGCTCAGGAGATCTAGATGCATGAGACTTCCTCACGGCACACGCGCGCACACACACACAACAGAGGTGATAGTAGTTATCAGAGCAGCCGCAGACTGAATAGAGAGGCAGTGGAGGGGAGACGCAAAACAGGGGCCGTGACAATAGCCCAGCCTGCTTCTCTGATGCCTTTCAAACTTCATATCTGCCTCCCTCTGCAGCCGGCCAAAAAAATGCGAGTGATATCGTCGGACTTCTCGGGAGGATTGAAATCAATTTCCACCCGCTGAGACTTAGATGAGGGAGTCCTTTTAAAGAAAGGCGAGCATTAAGGCTCTGATGCCCCCAGTAGAACCAGACTCTGTGGTCCTCATTAACAACAGCCTGTTGATAACAGCACTTATGGAAAACAGCCACAAGCAAATCTTATCCTCTCTGGTTTTATTTATACTCCAAATTACACACTTTTTAAGCATTCAACCTGTGATGTTAAGTCTGTGCATAATAATAAGGGACCTCGTGGGTTTGGCTTGCTTTGTCTAAGACTCATATCTCTGAACCTGGCTCTTGTTATATTATTATTTATCTGTTTTCCTATAGTTCAAACTTTGTAAATAGTCTTTTTCTGGTTACACTGAAGAATAAAGCAGTTGGTTCCCTTCACAAAAGCACCTGCTTTCATTTATGTTGCATTGAAGTAGACCATATAAACATCACTGATTTCTGTAATAGCAGAAAAACAAAGCTGCTCTCTGATTGGTCCGAATTTCCTCGTGGGAAAGCTCCCTGAATGATCGCGGACTTTCATGTTTTGTTGCCAGAGTTTTTTTTACTTTTAACCAACATTGTTTAACTCTCCTTTAGTTTTTCACTGAATAGTCGTACCGGAAATAGAGTCCTGTCTTTTCTGGCGGACCATGGTCCGGTTGTTTGGTACACACCAGAGTTCGAATGCGTGTTCTCAGCCGTCCATGGAACCAGACTTTCAGAGTAAAGTCTGAAAGTCCGGACCAAAGCTGTGGGGTCTGAGCTATTATTTCTAGTTTTTTTTTCTGTCCATGTCGGCTGCTTGGCATCTTGAACAATTGTCTGATTTCCTTGAATTGATGAAGTGAAACCGCACGCCACAAACTGTTTCTTCCTCTCTACTGCAAGCCTCATTAATAATGCCCCACCCCCACATGCCATGGGCTCTCATCCAGCCTCATAGTCTCTTAAGACATACATTTTAAGAATAAATCAGACTTTATGCATTACATTGATGCACACTGGACTTAGGTATTGTCCGTTTACATTGCACACTGTATCTACATTTTATACTGTAAGATATTTGCACTCACCCTCATTTTGCACTCACCCTCATTTTGCACAACTGGTTAGCTTTTCACTTATTGTACTCAGTTTGCTGCCATTAGTTCTGTTTACTGGCATTTTAGTTGTTTTAATTTCTCTGTTCATTGTTCTTCTCCAAAACACCAAGACAGATTCCTCGTATGAGTAAGCCTGCTTGGCATAAACAAGACATTGTGCTGATGAGTATACAACTAACTGTGATTCAGGTTTGTATTTGAAATGTGCCAATTTGTTTTTCAAGGATTCATGAAACTTGATTGAAGAGTGAAGCGGGGGTCGAGGATGGAACTCAGTGTTGGACCACATCCGGATGCAACTCACTACAAAGCATTTGGTTATGCCTCATTTTGGCACAATATTTTTAAATAGTTTTTAAAATACTGTATATCCAGACAATTATAGTTTTTATGCTTGCAGATTTGAATATCATCAATAACTAGACAACAGGCCCTTGCAGCAAGTCTGCTCTCCAAGTGCCCTTCCATTTATGTATTTATTTGAATAACATTTTAAAATCAACATCAGAGGAGCATCGGGGACCAATGGTTCAGGATGTTCCACAGATTAGGTTCAAAATTGCAGACTAGATGGTGATAGAATACAGTTTTATGTTAATTTATAAATGTCCAATATGAATTTCTTTGTGTTGCATCTATTGAAATGGTTAATATAAAGCAATATAAAGTTGTCAAACAGACCTCCAACTTACCCATACCACATTATGCATTACTTCTCTTTAAATTTAAACAGTATGTCATTTGCATTCAAAGTGCTCGGCGTCTCGACCCTCCCGGCTATATTTTACGTCCCAGTTTCTTACCGACGAGAGTAACACACAACGCAATTGTGGATTCCTTCTGCATTTCCATCCTCCTTTCCCCTTTCTACCCCACCCCCCACCCCCAGCTCTCCGTGCGCTAACTAGTCAGTGTTTGAATAAAAACTCATTAGGATTACATAGCCATTTAGCTAAGTGACACAGGGTATAATTGTACCATCCATCAATTGCTGTGTAATAACACACTCGGAGGAGCTAAATGTTGATTAGCCCTCAGCCAATTTCACCAGTGGGTTTGGGGAATAAATAGCCAGAGGAGATTGCGTGGGGTGATGGGTGGTGGGTGGCCTCTGAGGGTGTTGCGGTCAGGGGCGCTGACCCATGCGAGCCAAATTAACTTGGAAGGGATGAAAACGAAGTGTCAAAGACAAGCAAAGTATCACTTTCCGTCCCCGTTGGCCTTTTTGTCTTGCTCCGTCAGACAGTTTCCCACCCACACTCATCACACTGAACATCTTGCACCACGCACAATGATCTGGACAAACCAGGATGACTTTTAGATACAGTGATATCAGACTTCTTTTAAATGTCTTTCTTGCATGTTGACAAAATAAGTTTCTTCTTTTATCTTTGTTAAATGTCAAGTTGCTCAGATTTGACTCCGCTTCAGTCAGAGATCGCTTTTAAGTTTAGAGTAGGACAGTCGAGCCATGAGCTTTAAGGCTACTTAGTGGCAAAGGACAGCAGATGATGAGAGAAACAAAGTAGCTGAGTCGGCTTTCTCTCAGCAGAGTGCTGGCTCATTGCTGTTTATGAGACCCTTAATTTAACCTTAGTGTCACAAGTCACTATCTTATTCCATATCTTGCAACACCAGGTCTGTTACTACAATGATAGATCACTATACTGCTTACAGGTAAGAGCGAATTTCATTTTAATTCTCTATTTTGTTCTTTTCTTTTCACTGTTTTGTTTTTACCCTCAGCGTTCCTGCCCTTTGGCACACTGAGCCAATATAATTTGTCCAACTCTTTGTTGCAGTTATCTCAAGTCCTAAAATTTGCTGACTGCGTCAAAGTATTGAATTGATATAAACATGCAATGCAGTTTTAATCCCCCTGCCTCTTCCAACAATAACTTAAACAACACAGTGCCTGAGTATGAGTCAGAAGGTCAATCTGCAATCAATCGATAAATGAATAAGTAGGCCTCCTGGCAAGACTAAGCTTATTTGAATTCCTAAACTTATTTACATTACTTAAACTTACTAATTAAAATCTTACTTATATAATAGCTTATGCTGGTTTAGCTTAGTGGGTAGAGCCCCATGTTTAGAGGCTACAGCAGCAGCCGCAGGTTTGACTCCCATCCTCGGCCCTTGCATGTCTTTCCTCATTCTACCCGTATTTCCTGTCCATCTCCAGCTTCCCTATCAATTAGTGCACAAATGACCAAAAGGGCGTTGTTGAGGTCAAAGTGTAGCGTAGTCATTTGGTCATACACGACCAACTTCCTTTCCATTTCCTGCAACAGGCGAACAATTTTGGCATCGGCCCTCACAGCCAGAAGCTCCAGAATCTCTTCATCGCTCCAATTTGCAGATATCTTTGCAATTGTCGTCTTGTAAATGATCCTTCTTCAACCTCGGATGTTTTTATTCACCCGGTTATGTGTCGCTTATCTGGTTTCACACCGATCCCATGATATATACGTCATCACCCTGCCCTGAGTATTACCAGCTGGTTTCCAACATCGGCTCACCCCGACTTCGTGGGGATATTTTACGAGGAGGCTGGCAGGAAAAAGTGTGAATTAAGTAGGGGCATTGTTTTGGCTGATTCTTCATTATTGTGACTGAAACAGACACAAGGCCTAGTTTCTTGGACCCCTGCAACAGGAGGCTCCATCCATTCATACTCTCTGCCTTCCAAAGTACGGCTGTGTCTTCAGACCACAAAAGACACTAAAGAAAAAGCCTCCAATTAGAACACAAGGCACACATGTGACAGAGGCTGTGGAGGAGGGATAAAATGTTCTATTCAGACTGGTTCTGATTCTTCCTCCAAATAGATGACAGAATAACTTAATTGCCCATTGACTTGATAATACTCTTCTATGCAGATAATATCCCATTGCTTGACATTGACAGCGCAGATAAAGGGGCAGCAAAGGATAGGGGAAAGAGTACAGAGCGAGTGTATGTAGAAAGAGACACATGAAGCAAAAGAGCAAGAGATAGAGAATTAAAAAGAGAGTCTCTTTTAGTATAATTGCAGCTTTTACCATTAAATGAGTGCATTGTGGGGAGCTAACCTTGCCAGCTCCACCCATGTGAGCCATCATGTCTTCATCACTAATGTACTAGTGACTACTGCTGTAATTACAGAGGCCTTTGTCTAGTTTCTGAACGCAACTAAATTGGAGGCAAATGTAAACCACGGAAGCTTGCTAGGCTGACTAGCCTGCTAGTACCCACAGCAGTAGCCTAGCATAACTTTGAACTCAAAGATACAGTACATGATAGTGTTTCGGGGTTAAAGGTGATTTTAGGAAAAAGCATGGGTCAGGTCTGACATATTCACTGCATCAGGGGCAACCTGCTCAGACAGACCATCTTGTAACCACAGTATACCTTTAAGCTGACAGGCTATGGCCCTTCATGACATGGAACCCCAACTAACTGCAGGTGTGGTCATAGATATATGGCCGATAGTAATACCAGTATCTGTAAAGACCTTTTCGATAATGTTAAAGCTAGCAAAATGTCAGGAGTAAGTATCCACCAATATATTGTCTTCTAATATTAAAGGAAGGAAGCAAAACTCACTGAGCGAGCAGAACTAATTTCATTGGCAAACTTAAAACAACAAAGGTCCCTGCTACACAGCTTCGCCTTCTGGTCCTGAACTGGTTAACTTCTTTGTCATGAAGTAGGCGCTCATACAGAAGATGTCCATTTAAACTATTGAAATATTTATACATTTTTAGTTGGGTAACACTCCCAACTTGCTCCCCCATGTCCCATCTACTTAAAGATAACTTCCTAACACCCATATTCTCTCACAGAGACATGCATACACACACAGCTGTGAGGTTTGTTACAGGAGCTTCTGTCTCTCCAGGGCTGGGAAACATTGCACAAAAAGCACAGAGGTACTTTATTCTACCTTTGAACCAGCTAACCTGACTATTTAAAGCATTTCTATGTTTCTGCAGAGTTGGAGGAGAATGGGAAGAAATTCTACAGAAATGTTTGATGTTGTAGAAGTCTACCGAGTTTGATCTTTACACATGGTGATACAACTGTGTCTCAATTCGGGGGCTGCATCCTTCGAAGGACGCGCTCTACGGAGGATGAGTCATTCGTAGCCTGCGCAGACTGCTAAGGCTGAACTGAAATAAGATGGCCTGGTCTACGGAGGATTTGTTGTTTGCGTCACTGCCCTTAACCTTGAATCACCAAATACGGCTCCTGACGCTTTGCGACAGGTAGCTAGCGGGCTAACTAACTTAACCTATTATTAGAAAGGTAATTTGTTTCAAGGCCCCTTTTGTTTTGTTTTTTACCATTTGTATCGTTAGCTTTTTGATTGAGTTAAACCAAAAAATGCATACATTTAAAATTCCTCAGCCGTTTAAGAGTCCACCATCTTGTTTGAATTGGCGCCCATTAAATCATGGGACATGCTGGGCACGAAGGATGCAGAAGGATCCTTTGTGGCCCAGGAAAAGGAGGACGCATTTGTCGACCGCATCTGAAGGAGCCTTCGAAATGGGACAGCTTTAGAGACACTGCTGTGACGCCATCGGCCTTCAGATACATCAGAACTGGCTAGTGTGACAGCCAGTGTCACTTTCTGAATTTGTGCACATAAGAGGCCTTTTTTGTGGCAGACATTTTGACATGTAACAGTGTTATGTTTCCCCTAAAAGAAAACCTGAAGGACAGGGGTCGCGGTACGGGAAACTAACAAAACACTGCACTTGCTCACAAAGGGTCAAAGCAAAATGGGGCCATTTGGGTATAAAACTCCACACAGCCATCCACCGATTCCATCAAAATGATGAAATGAGTCACAGGACAGGGGAGGAAACAAAATTAATGGGGACAGAAACTGATCAAAAGAATAATAACTCTTTAAACACACTCAATTACTTTCACTCAGAGCAGAAAACACAGAAAGCCAACTGATGGTGTTGACCCTCCTGATGCAAAAACCCAACTGAACAGGGAAACCCTGACCTCTCAGCCGGGCTGATTGCCACCAGCTGAGGGAGAAAATCACAGGTGCAGCTAATAGCTCCAGGAAGAGCACAGGTGTAATTGATAACGTTAACGAGGGCTGCTTTATATTAAGGATACTTCAGTTTTAGGATCCAGGTTATGTGCATGCTTGCTCACTGGCCTGACATACTGGGACATTTAAATGGAGCAACGCCATAATTAACGATATTAATTTCCCCTGTGCTCAAACTAGGGAAAAAGGGTTAATAAAAAGGTGAGTTTTTATTATATTTTTAATATTAACATTTCACGTAAGACGTTAAGAGCGACTGCTTTGATATCTTTTTGCAGTAGGCATCTGTCTTTATTGTACAGGAATAAAAAATGCCGCCTTCTTCAAGACGTTTATTTGCACAAATGCAATATGTCACTCACACTTGCTTCATGCAACACTCGGAGCAGCATCAGTACGAAGTTTCCTGAAGTATCACCAGCAGAACACTTCAGCGTGTTAATTAAACATGATTGTTATCTGGGTTTGTTTAATTCTTAGACATGTGGGTAGGTCTGACTGCCAAATAAAACTCCAAGGGCTGCATACAGCCACTCTTCTGCTGTGTGCGTGTGTGTGTGTAGAGAGAGAGAGAGAGGACAGCCAAGTGGGTCAGAAAACTGATTCCTTGGTTCCCTGTGGAGAGAGCGAGACCTTTATCTTCCATTTCAGATTTCCTCTGTGGTCAAAATAAGAGGCCACATCACCTATTTCTCTTCCACTATCATACTTGTTTAATGGGCCATCACTTAACTCAGACAAATTACAAATAGCACATTTGAACGCAATATTGTTTAGCTTGTCACATGCTCTATCTTTATCAACATTTAATGTTTTTTGGACTTTGCAGCCCTCCAAGTGAAACCCCCCAAATCCATTTAAATAAAGGGGGGAATTCTTCAACCCTTAATCTACATAATCTGATGCTTCATACAAGTTGAGCTCACATGAACAGAGTCAAAATCTGTGAAAATATGAGAACACATAGCCATTACCCCTTAGTGACAAAAAGACTAAGGGTTAATGCTCCAGAAAAAAATGAATTACTAAATAAAAAGCACCTCAACAGTCCGCAAAATTAATCTCTACCAACTATAATTACCCTGATAATGTTTTTCCCATGCTTTACAATAGCAATACTGCAAAGTTCTCAATACATTCAAGCGTTCATTCACATAAACAGACAAACTTTTACTACTTGCAAATCCTTAGATGATCCCTATGCAGGTTGTGCCCTAGTGCACTACATAAATTCCCAGACCGAAACCTCACCTTAACACGGCCGCTGCTCCTTCCTTTCCTGTCCTCCGAAATTTATCGAGTCGTGGGGCCCATCAACCTTTATTAGCTAATAATGCTGTTAGGGCCATTAAGCGTGGCCGAGGCTCCCCCACAGCAACACTTAACGCTCTCACAGGGGTAGTAGTGGAGGGCCGAAGTAACAGACCTGCTGTATGTACCGACGTGTCTGACTGGACTTCTTATTTGATGGTGCTATGACCAGTACAGCACCTCCATAGGCTGTAATCAATGAGTCAATTGAGTCCATACTTTATGTTGTAAGTCTGCTTTTTGTCCTTTTATTTTGTAGGATTTTGCGGACCATGTACAACATTGAACATAAAAGTTACCATTTGATGTTTTGTTAGCTTAAAGCTTAAAGGTAGCTTAAAGCTAATCTTCATCTGTGGCCCTTTGGCAGGTGACAATTAAGTACACTTCAAGACAAGACCTAAATAAGGTGTGACAAAGACCAGTACATCGCATACATACACACTCACACACACCCATCGTCAACAAGAACATGTACGTCAACTTAAAAGCAAGGATGTAAACTCAGTGGTTGCAGACGTTAAAGTTTTATTGAAGTCAAGTAGTGTTGCACAATGCTCACGTCATAAACTTCTAAAAAGAGAGATGTTGAGCCGCACAGGGATCCTTAACTGTACAGTATAACTCACAGGTGTGAGTGAAACCAAGAACTAGAGCTGTCGCATCTAGGGATCCTTTCAAGGCCCTTGCTGAAGTGCCCTTAAGGTTTCCGCAATGCCTGAACATCAGTTTGAAATCGACTATGTTTTATGTTTCTGTGTTCAAATGCTCTGTCCAAATAGTAAGTGAATGTGCCCCATAGAGAGGAGACTGTAGATGATTTAAAGCTCCTGCAGGCCCGCTTTCGATTGCCGCACTGAAATATGCAGTGAAGGGCACAATGGAGTCTGGTTCCTCCCAGGGCCGTGGGTGTTGTTTTTGTTTTGCCGCGCTTGGTCCAAACTCTTAGAGGATGGTTAGTGGATGCCGGCTGTAGATCAAAGCAGAAATATAATCAACTGTTAGGGAGAGAGAGTCCGCTATTTTATCTTCTCCCCCTCGCTCAGGGCTGAAAACTGACTGTTGTTGAGCTCAAAGTTGGTAAAGGGAAAAATGGATGTACAGAGTGTGTGCTCTCTTCTTGTTTTGTAAGGAAAAATGGAACACATGGTCTGTTTTGATGAGTCATACGGACAGCACTCAGTTCCCTGAAATATGAGATTTATTTATTTTTTTACAGTTTGCAGTAAACTCAAGGCCAAACTGAGCCAGGTACTAACCAAGTCTGTATCCTGTTTTAATCTTTTCACATCATGTTGTCCAAAGGAGGAAGAAAAGCTTTTTAAACCACGACAAAAAATCCTCTTCAAAGTTTCACTTCCTGTTTAGCTGATCCAGTTCAAGAACACTTTCTCTATCTATGCACGCACACACACTGGTTGCTGGGTTATATTGTTGATATCTCTAAAGAGGGAATCCATTTTGACCCAATCATACTTAAGTGCTTCTCCAATTAAGGTGTTTGTGCCTCAGCCGCGGAGAGAAGTTCACCCATGAGGCCATGTGGCATCACCTCCTGTATCCTGTAATCTTAGAACGGCACTCAATGACAGAGAGCCTGCATGGTATCATCGCCTCACCAGAAGCAAAGGTCATCTGAGTTGGTATGCATGTAATATAATGATGAAGAGTTACGTTCAGGTTAACAATACTCTGCTGTGCGAATCACAGCAAAAGACGCCAACAGACTGAATAAACTGATTAAGAAGGCTGAGTCTGTGGTGGGCCTGCAGCTCGTCAGGCTGGAAGACGGTGGTTGAGACCAGAATACTGGAGAAACTGTTTTGGACAATGACTCCCACCCTCTTCATAACATGCTGGACAATCTGAAGAGCAATTTTAGCAACAGACTCCTCCACCCCCGCTGTTCCAAAGAAAGATACAGGAGGTCTTTCCTACCTACCTCAATCGGGCTCTACAACATGATCCATTCGTCCATCTGTCCGTCCGTCCGTCCATCCAGTTCTGAAAATGCAGCAGGGAAACAGCAGCAGTAGCACAAAAGACAGAAGAAAAGACATTTATATTTAGTGATGCTTAATACCAAATGACACAAATAGACCAGAGGGGCAAAAGACCAAAATAATTGGGAAGTATTTTGGGATATATGATGACTCTAAATTCTCAATATGGTGTGAAAGATTATTTCATCTTCTGCCACTACTGATTTGCTGTTTATCCAGTTTAGTGTTTTTTTACACTAAAATGTGACAAGATACTTTTAACTTCTTTGCAAAAAAGCTCATCTAAGAATGACAAATCTTGTTTAATAAAAAAGTTATAAGGCAAATAGTTGCGTAAAGGTTGGGCAGTCCCGCATTAGAACTAGAATTAAGACACATATAACCAGCACCGTGCTATTTCTCTCCACTGCAAGATAACTTCACAATACTAAGGGGATTTGGTTCCCAGGCCTGATTAAGGAACCAACCATGGGCGAGATGGATCTAGGACTAACTCCCCCCCCCAACACCCCCCCTCCCTCTCACACATGGGCTCATAGTAGGGGAGCACAGGGAAGTGATTACTCTCGGATTAAGACTTGCCTCGTCGCCGATATGTGCGGCATAATTGAATAATGGCTGCCTCACCCGAACAGTCCCCATGCAGAGGAGCCTCGCAGCCTCCCAGCCTCGTCAGATCGGCACAATATTAACCATGACACAGGCGTAACCAGGCCGGTAATTAATGCACTGAATCAATTACAAATTAGTCCATTTGGAGAATTCCCCACAGGAGTCCACTCATTACCAGTGCTCTGATGGAGTTGCAAGTTCTCCTCATGGGAAGGAGTGTCACTCTACTGTTCTCCTTTCCTATCTGTCTTTATCTCTTTATTCAAGGTAGGATGCGGAAGACAAATGGAGGATGAAATTGATGTTGCCTGCTACTTGGCAACACATTGGAATTAAAATCTCTGCAGCACAATATTGGATTTTTGGTTTTGTCCAGAAAGAGACGCTAATTGGAACTGGTAAAAAAAAAACTGAAAGGAAATGTTTTTTAGGTTTTTATATATTTTAACTATTTGTATTGGCTACAGAAATGGACATTACGTGCTGTACTATTGCAGTCTGTTCCCAAATAGCTATGGATAAAGTACACTGGACTAATTGCATTAATGTATATACCAGTCAGCCATGATATTATGACCACTGACAGGCCTAGGGGATAACATTTATAATCTCATTACAGTAGGCCCTGTCAGTGGGTGGGATGTGTTGGGCAGCAAGTAAACTTAATGTCCTCAAAGTTGATGTGTTGGAAGCAGGAGTGGGCACACGTAAAGCTGTGAGTGACTTTGACAAGGCCCAAATTGTGATGGCTGGACGACTGGGTCAGAGCATCTCCAAATCTGCATCTTGTGGGTTGTTCCGGTCTGCAGTGGTCAGTACCTACCATAAGTGGTCCAAGGAAGGAAAGCTGGTTAACCAGCGGCAGGGTTGTGACCAAGGCTCACTGATGCGCATGGTGATCCAAGAGTAGTTCATATAGCTAAAAAAGCTAATCTTAATTCTGATAGAAAGGTGTCAGAAAACACAGTGAATCGCAATTTGTTGCATATGGGGCTGCTTAGCCGCAGACCGGTCATGGTGCCCATGCTGACCCCTGTCCACCGCCGAAAGCGCCTACATTTGGCATGTGGTATATCAGAACTGGACCACGGAGCAATGGGAGAAGGCTGCCTGGTCTCCTGGCCTGGCTGTGTGTGCTTCACTTACCTGGGGAAGAAATGGCACCAGAATGCACTATGGGAAGAAGGTAAGCCGGCGGAGGTAGTGTGATGCTTTGGGCAATGTTCTTCCGGGAAACCTTGGGTCCTGCCATTTATGTGGATGTTACTTTGACACACACCACCTACCTAAACATTGTTGCAGACCAAGGATACCCCTTCATGGAAACTGTATTCCCTAATGGCAGTGGCCTCTTTCAGCAGGATAATGTGCCCTGCCACACTGGAAAAATAGTTCAGGAATGGTTTAAGAAACACGACAACATTTTCAAGGTGTGAGGTTGACTTGGCCTCCAAATTCCCCAGATCTCAATCCAATCGAGCATCTATGGGATTCACTGGACAAACAAGTCTGATCCATGGAGGCCCCACCTCGCAACTTACAGGATCTGCTGCTAACGTCTTGGTGCCAGATACCACAGCACACCTTCAGAGGTTTAGCAGAGTCCGTGCCTCAATGGGTCAGAGCTGTTTAAGGCAGGTGGTCATAATGTTATAGCTGATCGGTATATCTTAACTAAACTGGTGTTGAAGGACGTTGGTAGTGTGAAGAATATGGCCCTCTCTCTCTAGTCTGTATGAATTATGTTCATTGCATAAAGGGACAACACACTATTCTTTTTCTTGCCAAAGGTTAAAGTCACTCTTAATGACAGAAGGCTTTCCAGCCCAATCCAGGTACTGTCTGGGAGTTTAAAAGGAAAAGAGCTGCCATTGCGAGAGACAGTGAGAGAAAGTGTGCATGTGTCTGCAAGTGTGGTTTACATTTACCTGCCCACAAACCCTTGAAAAGCAAGGAGCGTTCAGGGTAAATGGAATACATTCTATAAGGAAAGCAATTTATTCCTAGTACCACAAATAGAAGACAACACTATATGCTTTGTTTAAATGTCAGTTTTGACTCTGTACAGCTGAAACACAAACCATGTAACTGAATCTTTTTAGACCTCTTTTCTAATATATGACTGACACAAAAAAAAACTTCAATCAAGTCCAGACATACAAGTGTGTGCTGTGTCTGGAGTAAATTGTTGCTAAATCCATCATGCTTCAACTTGCATTTCATTTACATTTGACTCTTTCACAGACATTTCATTGATAAGCCATTGCATGAATTATCCTAAATTACCCACACCCTGACCATTTGTATTCTGAAAGTCTTAAACAAATATTTGCCAAAAGCGGAGTACTTTGAATATATTTCAGTTTCAAACAGATACTTCATTAGTGGGGGTTTTTTTAGTTTAAATGTCAGAGTAGCCCTGAAGCACTTGTTTTAACTTAAAACAAAAAGTTAGAGTAAAATGTATATAGATTTCACAATTTGTAGAAGGTAGGAATGCAGAGATATCAGCATCAGGTAGCAGCCAATGTAAAAGCTCGGCAACAACCAACCTTGCAGCAAACTCTGGTGAGAGATCTTGTCACAACAGAGATAATCCAATGGAAGTAAAAATAAGGAAACTCTTTCCCCATACATTGATCTTGAAGATCAGTCTGACAGTTCTCTATAATGAGTAATTCCAACGTCTTTACAAATGCTTGAGGTTGATGTATTACATCCTATGTTACACCATAAACAAGAGACAATGGGGCCCTATCTTATGCCTGGCACAGAGCAGCACACAGCTAAGCTATTGCTACCTACACAGGTCGTAACACACGCCCTATGTTTAAGTAAGGACGGTAACAAATGTACATGTGCTCCAATTTGCTTCTTGGTCATAACATGAGGTGTGATCAGGTGCATTGGTGGTGCATTGCTATCTTGAGGTAGCAGAAACCAATTGATTAACAAAAGCCTGGTCCAAAGTCAATGATGCAGTATTCTACAGCTATTTCAAGGGCACAGTAACTGAAAGTAAGGTGCACCATCATAGGCTGCTTCGCACCGAGCTCTTGCTGTATACATACAAACTGCCAGGTTGAGATTCATCTAGCTTTAAAGGGAATGGGAGATCTCATGCTTTGATCCATGTTACAGCCAAAACACATCTATAAATAATTGAAGGACTTAATACAGCCTCATTGCACCTTCCTTTGCACCCAGCATACGTCCCAAATGCCCTCGTGTATGTCTTAAATAGGGCCCAAAAACTCAGAGTTTTGTGACTTGGTTGAGATTAAAGCTCATTGAGAACCTGTTGCATGTTGGCTTTTAACCTCACCACTGATATTTGGAGTTGAGCGTCTGCCCCATGTCTCCCATCAGCTTAACAGCAACATGGGACTGATGAGGATTTTAGAACAACCAAAGGGAAATGACGATGCTGGACTTTGTAGCCTGCCCTGTGTCGCTCACACCCTTCCATTGGTTGTGAAAATGGTGGTTTAGCTCAGTAAAGTATGTGTTTGGAAATAGTTATTATGCAACATCACACCTCAGGCTCCACTTCACCGATACTGGCTCCATTTCAGGTGTTGACCTGAAAAGCAAACTCTCTATCCTTTGTGTCAGGTAGCAAACTTGGTATCTGCAAGTTCTGTATTGCAAGTACTCCATTGTAGTTAAGAGAACTCATCTTTTGCATGTTTTATACAAGGTATGTTTACCCCCGGGTTAATGAATGGCATACTCATATGGTTCATTTGGTAGCAACTCTGTTGCCAATCTTACGCTGTGAGACAGAGAGGTAAAGCGAGAGGGATTCAGTGTGTTGAACAGACAGAAAATAAAGAGGAAACAATAGACAGTGCAAGGGAGCGAGAAAGAGACAAGATACATGCGTTTCCTTAATTACTGTGTTAGTAAATCAATAGGAGCTGTGCCATGCCTCATTGTCTGGGCTGTGACTAAGGGAGAGGAGTTAAACAAGCTGAGGGGCATCATGCAGGAATTGTTGGCGAAAAATCAGCCTTATTCAACCTTTGACCAGCAAACACCCACCTACAGCCTCCATAACACCAACCGTTCTCCACATCTTAATGATGCAGCTTCCTACCCTGGATTTAGGATGGGAAATTAGAGGAGAAGGCTTCACAGAAGATCTCACCTCTCGCCTTTTTCGGTTAAATTCTGCGACTGCAGGCTCATCCAAAACCATTACCATTACTCATAACATCGAACTGCAGCATTTGCACTCGACCACATTGAGACGTCATGATTGGTCTCAAACATCGCCGTACGTTGTCGCACCTACACTCTTTAGAATCCTTTAAGAGCAAAATGGATTTCTATACTGTAGAGTAATTTCGAATGGTTCGGCTTTCTCCATTGAATGGTGCAGTTAATGGAACCACAGGTCACAAATTGGGGATCAATGGCCTTTTCTGCTGCATGCAGTGTAGCTACATGTATAAGAGCTAGAATATACAGTGACAAAGAAGCATCCCTGCTATGTTGCAATCCTAAAGCCACAAAGATTCCTGTAGGAAATCTCTGTTGCAAGGAGTCAGTAAGCTCTAGGTGGGTGTTGACGGTGTAGCTGAACAAAAAACTTACATATAATTCAAACGTACTCCCTAGAAATAAGGTGAAATATAACAAACAAAACCTTCTCATTAGGGCACCTTACACTTTGAATACCAGTGTTAATGGGGGTTAAATTACTTCCCTTGTCTATTGAGAACAGACTCCTGTAAATAGGGCCTTAAATGAGCTTTTTAACTGTTCTATCCCGATCTGAATTTGCCTTTGCCACCATTAGGTTACTTGATATTCATACATATAAGGTGTTTGTTTTTTCGTCCACTTCTGCCTCTCTCCCTGTTCACAAGAATATATTCTGTACTTGACCGGCAGGGTGTTTTCTGCCAATGATGCATGCACCTTACAGGGCTTACTTGTCATCGTATTTGACAAGTAAACTGTCATACTGTCGCTGCCAATGATGCTCAAGCATCAACATAACACCGCACATTGCCTCGGCATACAGGACATGCACACTCTGCACAGGGATTTCTCAAAGTCACTCATTCTTGCCAATCACACCAAGTGACAGCTACTCAGAAACAAAAGACGAATTTAACTTTGATTTAAGCGACTTACATCGGATAAGTTCTGTTCTATTGAATCCCCTTTCAATCCTATTCAATTATATATTATAGCTGCTTTTTGTCTGTACATTTTAATTATCTGAAATTGCCATTCTTTGCTACCTATGAAGAGATGTTTAATTTTGTTGCCTCGTTGAAATCCTCGTGTTTCCTAGAAAGCCGCTGGCATTGACCCTCGCTAGACTCAAGGGAAGGACATGGACTTGCAACAGAGACATTTCAAATCTTTCATGTCGCTTGTTCTTTTTTTTTGCTTATGCTACCACAGTCAACGAAAAAAAACTGTCTAATCTCACATGAGCATCCATTTGTTCAGCCTCACAAACACACACAGAGTTGTTTCATGGGAGCAGGAGAGGTGTGATGTAAGAAACAGAAGGGATACTTTCTCTTCATCTTCAAAGATGAGTCATCGTAATCATCTTGTCCAAGCAATAAAAGGCACTTGAGTGTTGCACGTGGACACACTCGCACACTCGCACTCAATCTCCCTATAACACACACATCAAAAAGCAGCATCGTGCGCAGGTGTTTGAAGTGGCTCGTATTTGGTTAAAGCTACTCCGAAGGGGATTGAGGTGTTACAGGGGGAAGCTGGCAGGTTGCAGGGACGGAGGTGGGCGCTTTGGCGACTAAAAGCAAACCATGGCAACACAGCTCCTGTGAGTTTGCGTATGATGAAGAAAAGACTCAAGAATCCCATCAGGGATGCTTCTCCTGCTGATAAATACCGCAGTCAAGCAGCACAAATACGATAATATCATAAAATTATCTTAGAACACCTTGTGAGTGACTCGCATGAGTTATTCACAAAGGAGGGTTAACTCTCATTTATCAGATTAATGTCAGAAATTAATGTCAAACAGTAATGAAGACTTCACTTTGCTACGGGCAATATTTCCTGTAGGTTGTCAGTTACATTAAGGATGAGCTCCTGGGAAAACTCTGGAGGAGGATTTTCTTACTTAAACTTGTCGACGCCCCATCCGGCTTCTGTGTCTGTTTACAGATGTGGGCTCAGGCAGAGGCTTTAGGGAAGCGATATGGAAATCGAGGATGAGGGCTTAGTGATGCAAGGCAAACCTTAAGCCCTCCCAGTGCACTCCTGTGTATCAGACTTCAATGACCGCAGCCCCGCAGAGCACGGCGCTACGCCTCAATATGTATGGAAATGAGAGGCAATCATGCTAAAGTGTGTTCAGTCTCTTTAAACATGCTAATGGTGCCATTGCGCTTTCAGCCCTGCATAACTCGGACGAACATTTCACCCCTCCTCCGACATTGTGCTGCGTCTCTGTCTCTTTCCTGACCTGGAACAGGTGTGCTTTTAATTATTCAGTAAAGAATACATAAACCGAGTCTGATCCACTCGACTGAGCTCCTCCTCCTGCGGTGTGCATCCCACCCTCTCTGTCTTCATTTCCTTCTTTATCCCTTTTCCTTCCCTCCGTCAGTAACTCTCACCCAGAACCCTCCCCTCCCCTCCTCTCTTCTCTTAGAAGTTGGGGATTGAAGGACTTGATTTCAAAACCGCGCACGTCTCGGTGACTCAAGTGAGGGGTTTGTTCCGCTACCACACTTCCGTTCACAAATGCTCCAGCTCGGGGGAGGGAGGGAGGAGGGAGAAATCCCTGTTAATCTAGTGAATCTGGCGCTCTCTGTCTCTTTTGTTCACTGTTACTGAGACTCTGACGCATTGATCTCCTGGGAGTCGTGTGGGGCGTGTGCGGGTGCGTGGTGGGGTGAGTTGGGGGATTGTTTCAGCTCAGTGTACGCAAAGGAAAGGATTCTAACGTCCTCCGTGTGCAATCTGATTAAAAACAAATGACTACACTTATTCACTTAAGGGATTACAGATAATCAACAGCTCACACCTTCCTGTTTAAATGTGGAAGTGAAGTTCCTGCTCCACCTTAGGAGATGACCTTGTAGACATTAAAAATACTGAACGGGAGCAGAGATAAAGAGAGAGGGAGTATTAGCACCTGGATTTCAGCCGGAAGAGGCTGGTTCCTTGCCAACATGTGCCTCATACACCTGTATCAAGGAAGTTAGAGGGCTATTTTTACTGTTAGAAATCCAGGACAACACTGTGTCATGTTGTTATTATTAGCTGTTAATTTACTGCTCTAATTGCACTGTAGCTATAAAGAAAAGGTCATACAAGTGACTCAGGGAGAAATTTTAGTTAAAGCATACACAGAAAATAAGCTTTTACGTCACAGCCAGGGGCGTTTCCAAGGGGTGGCCTGGGGTGGCATGGCCCCCCTGCAACCAGATTGGCCACCCTGGTGCCACCCAATAAAATGGGTATCACTTGCCTATCCTTCCACCCAGTCAGAGGCAGGGCTTAATTTCAAGTCAACTTATTGGGCTTTGTTGCAGCAGACTTCAAGTAGTTTTAATGGCATTTCATTGTCGCATTTTCTTTTGTAAGTACTTTATCATTTATCTGTTTGTGAGTCCTTAAAGAATTAAGCACAGAGGATTTATGTTGCCACTTAGTTGTGTTATTTTTTATAATTACACGGTGAGGTGATTCTGATTGGTTAATTACGGCATTCCGAGGTCTGTTATTTGTCAATAACAGACCGTTGTTATGAAGAACAGAGCATTGCTAAGGATGCGGCTCTTATCAAACAGTCCAGAGAACTAACTGTCATCATATCAATCCGCCGGAAGAAGTCCGGCAAATTTGATTTGTTGGTTTGTTAACAGAGGGTGAAAAAAAAGAAAAGAGACAGCAGAAAGAAAGTAATAAAGGTAAAACGACGCAAAACCTGAAGGCCGTAACAGATAGATCTACAAAACTGAAGACAGCACATGAAGTAAACATTAAACAAAACACAATACGGGAAACCCTGGCGTTTAAAGGCGGTAAATGTTAAAGAAAACGTCAACAGACTGACAGTGATGAGACAGAAAACATTAATCCGGTACTGTGCTGATTCCTGTGGTCCAGTTCAACTTGTCTTAATTCACCGTCAGTGGAAATGTTTCCATTAATGTGAGCAAAAACAGCTAGCTTAGCTCATTTTAATGTGAGCAATATTAGCTCGGTTAGCTACAGCTATAGAGTTATCCGTTGCTATGGATGCAGCTCTCACTGTGAGTGTAACGGACTATTTTTAAACAGAAACAAAATCATTTTTAAATTAATAAAATAATTTCCAATATATGTCAAATTATTGATTTCGTAAATTATAGGCGTGTAATAAGCGGGATAATGTATAGTGTGTAGGTTGTTATCGCGGAACCCTGACAGTGAGCAGGTCTTGTCTCACCCTAAAGGAGTTCCTCCGCAATAACAACCTGCTCACTATACATTATCCCTGACTTAAAAATACACAGCAATTAAACATCTGTATGGTACCTTAATATTACAGTAAATATGTTTCATAGAGACAGAAATGGTAAATAAATTAGATTGTGACGTGTGTGTGTGCGTGTGCTCACATTACTTCATGCCACCTGACTGCAGCATGTGCAGCCTCGCTGATCCATCACACAATGTGTTCTCTTGCGTATTAGCACATTTTTGAATATCATATTTTAGCTGTACTCCCTTAGGGGCCTGCATGTGTTAAAGCTTGCTGTAATCTGCGCCTGTTCCCGATGTGCTTGGCCTGCAACAGTGATGTTGCTGGGAGGGGGGGTTAGCTTGTTTTGTTGGTCTGTATTTAATGAAAGTGACCACGCAGCGCAGGTTTGGCCATTAGCTCAGCAAGGGCCTGTAATCACTACAAGTTGTTTCCCTTTTTTCATGCAGTTCATTATCGAACAAACAATCTGTGGGGAGAAAAGCGTGTGTACCTGCCATCTTCTTTCTACCTCGTTTTATTTCCCTCTGCAAGGCTGCACTTTGGAAGGTATTGATTTGGTGGCTTGAAAATAACAAACCGGCAACAGTGCGAGTGGGGTAATAAACAGGCTGTGGGAGAAAAAAATGTGTAAAAAAGCACCCATGAAGCGTGTGCCCTGAAATAATTATCAGCTCCTGTATACACACGGATTCAGTCAGCCAGAGGTGATACTATGCTACCCTCCCAAAGTACCTGGATTGTAGATTGGGAGGATGTGTTATGGCACAGTGCCCAGGGCAATGTCACTGGACTACATAGACTTGGATCTATTCGGTTGTGTAGCAGGGTTGAAAAGACCTTCAAACCCCCAGCAGGGTGAAGATGAGTCATCCAACGGACCTCAGCTCTTGGCTACTGAACTAAAGTCAAAGTGTGAAGTGTGGCCTTGATTGTCTAACTCTGTGTTCACACTAATGCCACAAGAAAGAACACACACACACATCTCAAAGACGCTAATCGTTTCGTACTCTTATGCTCACACCCGCACTCCAACTGTTAGAGTATTTTTATCTGCACTTTTAGCCAACTTGATCTTCTTTTCCAACAAGTTTCTGAACTGCCCAACACTTCCACACATACACTCCCTATAAGTGTCCCATCACTGATCCACATAAATACACAAAGACTCACCAGACTCGGGCCTGTCTGTTTCTATTAATGGTAATCAGCAGGGTAATGATGACGGAGCTGTGACTGCGGCTTGCTTCCTGGTGGCTGATGGCCATGCTCTCTGACAGCTGTCAGCCGCCATGACTACGCTGCCAGGGCCCTCCTTAGGACTTGTTTCAGCTCACCACATCAACAGCACTTCACACACAGACTTGTTGATTATCAGCGTCAGCGGGCCGACGTGGAAAGACTTCTCCGGCTGCCTGACTGCTAATGACAGCCACCATGATGGTGGATGGGAGAAAGAGGACACAGCCTGTCACTTTGATTCACGCAACTTCGACTCTAACTGGGTGGCTCCTCGCCAAAGTCTCGACAGTGGTTATATCCCCTCCTAAATGACATTTAAAGTGTGAAGCAATGGCTGTCCTTGTGGCTCAGTCACCCCGGGCCGCACCCCTGACATGAGCGCTGAACCCGGTGCCAAGTTTTGCATTGAGGTCACAAACCCTACAGCAAGTTTCGCCTCGCTCAGATGCTATAACTCAACACGCTGGCATGATTGAATGTGTGCCGAGTGACCTTGAAGATGGATGTTGTCAATGACCCGATGTATGCCTGACTTTCTTCTTTATGATCCCTTATTGTTTTACTTTATCTTTGTTCCTCTCCTCTGCTGCATTCTCTCTCTGACCCCCATGTGTTTCTCAGGAATCAGTTTTTTTCATCTAATTTCGATATGATCTATTCTGTACACTTTCTACATTTAAAGTGATACAATTAATAACATTAAGTTGAAATTAACGTATATGAAGCTCTGTGGGGTAGAAGAAAGACACTGTACATTTTTGGCTGATGGCCGGGGTCAGGCCTACACATGGGTCTGTATGTGACTGAGTGAGTGAGAGAGGATCATTGAGCATATTAAACCTCCACTGACGCGACTCTCTGTCTATACGGCTCTGGATTCTTTGTGCGGGGAGTAGGTGGGGCTGCTCCTCCGCTACTCGTCCGCTGTCCTCACCTATGTCCACAGCGCGCATCTGCTTTCAAGATGGACGTTGTCATCGGCCTCATAAGGACAGTCCTTGTAACACATTGCCCACAAAAGCCACATGCTAGGTTTTGACCTAGCCTTATTACATTCTAAAAACAAAACAGACGTTATTTTGTTTTAGATCCCCAATAGCTTCAGCATAGCAGAAGCTATTCTCCCTGGGGTCTGCAAAATTTTACAGCGTGACAATACTAAATACACCTTGACACAGTTCATCACAATACAAACACATCATACATCACATCTAACAAAATAAATATTGACACAAATCAAACAACAGGCAAGCTCCATCTGAATGTATCATGACCTCATAAATGAATATCATGTTGACAAAGAAAGCCCATTGACACATTACAGCACAAAGAATAAATATTCATGACTGAAATTTCTCTGTAAGTTTTGGCCCTCAAGTTATTTTTTAAAAACAGTAGTATTCAGTTGTGCTGTATCATTAGGTAGTGAATTACATTCTTGCATTGCCCTGTATGTTACTGAACGCTGACCTGATGTGCTTTTACATTCTGCCTCCAGCAGCACGCCTTGTTGGGTAATGGTGTGTATCTGTTTTTTGTAAAAAATTAAATGGAGTCTTTGTTGTTATGACATTCCTCAAGAAAATCATTAATGAATACAACAATGTATTTTTAACTACAAACCAAGGAACTATCATGAACTTTAATAACATTTGTTTTCAACCCACAATATAGAGCTACTACATGCTGCTTTATTTTGGACCAATTGCAATTTTTTTACTTTGTGAAATAAACATTTTACATTTTACAACTAAAGTTGAAGTACAATATTAATTTCTAAGAAAGTGGAATGTCCACAGAAGAAACAACAACATTGTGAACAAGATGTAACATCTCAGAAACACAACACTAAATCTCAGATGGGCCATGTTGTGAGGCCTTATCTTTCCACACAGAGCAGAACATTCCATTTCTGCTGGGTAGACAGACACAGAATTGTCAGCAAGTGCTAGTAGTAAGTGCTTTTATACTTTCTGTCACTTCCAATTACAGATGGCAGGCCTGGAAATTTGAAAGAGCATCATTTGAAACAGCTTGTTGTCAGCGAAACATATGTTCTTAGAAGTGCTTAAAAATGCTACTATCACAAAGATGCTTAAGCTTTTTCTTCATGAAATAAATGATTACAGGCGTACAACAAGGTTGATATAAATGAGCAAAATTTTGTTCAGAGTCGAATCAAAATGCTGCCAAATATGGAAAAAACGAAAAATAGCGTCTGATGCACTGCTAAAACATGCTAGCTAGCCTTGCTAGCTTACTGTGATTGTTCGTTTTTATGCAACAATTATATCTGTATTTAAAACACACGCTAACGCTTCCCTCTGTAACTCTGTTCACAGTCTATCCGAGAGGTGACCGGTTATGTGTTGGTGGCCCTCAACCAGTTTGACTACCTGCCGTTGGAGAACTTGAGGATCATCCGAGGAACCAAGCTTTACGAGGACCGCTACTCGCTTGCCATCTTCCTCAACTACAGACGTGATGGAAACTTCGGCCTGCGTCAGCTGGGTCTAAAAAACCTCACAGGTGAGTTGTTTTTCGTAACTTACAGTATGTTTTCTTTGTGTTGCACTTGCTGTGGATATGTGCGAGTAGTATGAGTGCATTCAGAGTAATTCACGAAGAAGTGACCTGTAAGTTAATACTGTTGGTGCAGCTGGACCTGAGTTCAGTTTTTGAAAGAGCTTGTTTTTATCTGAGATCAAAAGATTAACATTCCATGTTTGGATGCCTCCTGTGGTGTGTTTGTGTGCATTTTTACTCTTTCATTCACAACCTCCTGGGAACTCCGAACAGGTTAGGACAGCTCTACAGCTCTCTTCACTTTTGCAGGAGATAGGAGCCATTTTAGGTTAATGAACCTGATACAAATACTTGAAAAAAGATGATGGAATGCTTAAGAATCGATCTAGTTATATTAGAAAGCTGTGCTTGAAATATAAATGCTCAGATTTTGAGTAAAGCAGTCCTGTTTTTCAAACAATTACAGAGGCAAGAGCAAAGAGGTGGATAAAATGAAAGCTTCACAAACTCTTACCTGAAACTTCTGAAACATCATCCTCTTTAATTGCTTCATTACCTCGCTTCAAACTGTTCTCCTTTGGGTAAAATGTGATTTTGCGGGAATTGCGAAATTACGCGATAACATCAATGTTAAAACAGAGCAACACACAAACAACGGTTCAGTTTGCACCTCCGAGGTTGATTATCTGCTCATTTGGATATCATTGGCTGATTTTTGTGCTTCTACCATGGGTGAGTACATGGCGATAGCATTCATGGTGATAGGATATATAAACGTGAGTCTGTACATGGTGTTTTATTTTGAAAGGACCGGATGCTCTATGCTGTTTTCATGTCTGACTTCCTGTTTGGAATGATCTGCTCAGTTCAGCTTGACGTGTGCTTGAAGCGGCCTCCATCATAAATAGATTCAGTGCGTATTTTTAGCTGAGCACAGCGGAGAGACGCTTCTGGGAAGCGTCGAAGACGGAATGTTGTGGAGTGGGCACGATCAACTCTGGAAGAGACGTCAGAGACGGGTCCTGTGGAATCCAGGCTTGTGACTAATAAGTGTTTTGTCTGAAGAGTATGACTAAGACTAAATCTAAAATGCAAAGCACCCTGTTGTCTATCCCCTGTGTTTGAAACAAGGTGGTAGCAACAGGTTTGAGTATTGTTTCACATTGATCTAACTCAGTCTTGCAGTGAATTTAAACACCTGAACACATTAGAAAATGTACTGGTAGATTTTTTCCTTCGCTTGCCATTTATCACACAAGCACAAACACGTGAAAAGCCTGCATCTTCTTCTTCTCTGATTGGCTATGTTATGAGAATTAACCCTTTCACACTGAGGGATAAGTTTCTGACTCGTAAATGCTGTGAAAAAAACTGTATTTTTTATTCTTTCAACCCATCACTTACATACAGGAAAAAAAGTCTAATACAAACCCCACCCGGTGATCGACCCAAGCATGCTTCCTCAGAAGTTGTAGAAGACAGTGAACTTGATTTCTGATAAATAGCGCACTAAGTAGGAAAACACTGCGTGGGCGGCTCTGCCTCTTTATGAACAATGGATCCTCATGCTGCTTGCTTTTCCTCCGGGCGGCCTGACCCTGAGGTCAGGAAAAAATCAAGCTCTTGACTTGCAAAAAAAAAATCTTGGGCTTCTCCAATACAGGGCTAAGTGGGGCATACAAGGGCCAGGCCCGGCTCACGATGTGTGCATCACAGGGTCAGCGTTGTTATGTACTCATTTTGAAGCTAAATCCTGCCGCACAAGACTTCTGAGTGAGGGAAAAACATAATGTGTTTTTGCTGAATAACATTAAATGGAAGTGTTATCAGTAAGTTGTGGTCAGGCGTGTTTAGTCCCATTGTGCAAACCCTGCTGTTTTTTTCGATTTCGTGCCCTGCAGTGCAATCAAAACATAAATTATTTCTCTTATTATCTTTAACATGGAGGAAAGCATGAGGAATGAGATTTGAATGATTTATTAGGCAGCACCACAAAGTGCCATGCATGTCCTGGTTGATGAGGAATGTCAGTAAAATGTGCTTTGAAATGAATTTTGCTGCTTAATTCTCTGTGGGGGATGAGCTCCTGGTGCAATCAGGCTTGACTGGTGGCACAAAGTGCACCGAAGCTTGTTTCCACCCAGTGATTCATGGGAAAAATATGACACAAATGCAAAATATATTTTATATATAAGGAAGAATACAAGTGTGTCAAGGAGACTCGGGCAACATGAGAGAGACAATGTCATCAGTTTGCAGTCAAATTTAAGAATTCTCTCTGTTTGAGAGGTTACAATTTATTCAGAGACTAAATGTATTTAGATTTGTAAGGGAGACGCTTGGCACTGAGCTTGTCTCTGCTGCTTCCAAACCCTCTTTCTAAATAATTCAGTTGTCTCTCATTGTTCTCTTCAACTCTTCCTTCCCTGTGATCCCCCAGAGTGGAAGGAAACAGCACATCCATCCACGAGTGTGTGTGCAGCAGCCGCATGTGTTTGTGTGTTGTCTTCCATCTTTGTATTCTTTCTCGAATGTTGCGCCATACTTAGGGAATTACATTTGTCCAGCACCACTAGCAGCCTTTTTTTTCCCTGCCAAGCCGGTCTCTTCATTGTGGTGCCAAGTTGAAGCCAGTGCTGAGGGAGCCGGGGCTGGACTCTGTGAGAAGCTGCTGTTTGATGTGCCATCCGTGGCCTCGAGCCATGAAGTAGAGGGGAAGTTATGCACAACAGCCATGGCCTGAATCTGCTCTACTTCATAACTCTGACTTCTTGTGTTTCACCCGAGAATTTTTCATCTTGCTAACAAGTTAAAAAGAACAGAAGAAGAGAATAGAATCGGCTCACTTTTTGTGAAAGCCTCTGGAAATTTAGCTTTAAATAGCAAAAAACGCATACATGATAGCAAAGTTGAGGTTCTCTTTCAGCATCATCAAACATGATTCATATCTGTGAGAAAACCGAGCTCAAAAACCACCTCATTTTACTGTTAATACCACCTCAACACTGTGATGGTGTGGCAGATTACATTTTGATTGACATCTCACGTTTGTGTCAGCATCAGAGGGGAGCAAGACACCCTGGCATCACATGGTACTCATTTCATTTTGTCATTTCGTTTGAGTTAGAAAATTCTCTGCTTTCCATTTCATACTTAGGGGTATCCTAGCCAAGCCATCTGTATGCTAACTGCTATTTGATCTTATGAGTTTGAATGCAATGCTAAATAATAGCTCTGTAGCATTAGCATGCTAATTAAACTCCCCAGGAAACAGATCACTAACAGCCCCCACAAAACTCCCAGCCAAAAACAGACAATTGTGTGCTTTAATGAAAATAAATTGAAATAGTGTTGACGTAGCTTTTTGAAAACCTTTTTCCCTCTGTGATAGCCCCAAAAACAGACTGCAACTTTTATTCCGGTGCTACTTATATTCAGGATTTTACGGTAAATGTACTTATTTGATGTTTATTTGTATAGGGACAAGTATGAAGCATGTAAACCGATGCGTGTCACAGTTTCCAGTTAAACAAAAAGGTGAGGACCCAGAAGCAGACTTATTATTATTATTATTATTAATTAAATTAAAGGCAAAAATGCACAAACAAAACAGAGCAAAAAACTTACAAACAAAACCGGGAAAAAGGTAATCCAAGGGAACATGAGGAGGGATCAGGGGAGGCACGAAGATAATCCAGAGTAAGGTCAGGGACATAGACTCACACACGATGGACGACAATGAACATGCCACGAGACAGGGGAGCACAAAGACTAAATAAACTTAGAAGGTGAGGCTAATCAGACACAGGTGAGACAATCAAGGGGCAGGTGAAAACAGTCAGGGCAGGGCACATAACCAAACAAGCGGGAAACACAAAGGCAGGAAGTGGACCAACACGAGAGACAAGGTGACAAAGTAAAACAGGAAATTAATCTAATCAAAAAGACACAAGTGAAATACTTAACAAGACTTAATTGTGACCCAAACATGGAATACACTAAACACAAAACTAAACAATGAGAACTCATGACAGGGAGACAAAGTGACAAGGTAAAACAAGAAATAATAACTGAACACCGAAATACAAGACAAAAACATAACTAAACTAGAATGACTCATGACAAAGCGCTTCGTCCAAGTGATAACTTACGAAAGGGCACCTTACAATCTCCATTAGATGCTCCACGTGTGATAGAGCCTGATAGTCTCAGTGGCACAACGAGGTCACTGAGCACCTGAGGAGCCTGATGATGTAAGCATTTACGGACGAGTTTTGGATTAGCAAATTTAATAAAATTATCAAAACTTAACTTTTTTTTTGAACATCACAGTGATGTGATCTTATCGGCTTCCTGTCTAAAATCTTTATGGCTTTATTATATATCCTCATCAGAGGCTTGATTGTTGAAGATGCTGCTTGTGACCTGGAGGTTACGCAATAACTTAGATGTGAAAAAATCATAGAATGCATAAAGCTATTAGCAGCGTGGAATGGTAGACAATCAGTTTCGAGCGCCATATATTTGTAAATTGAAATATCATTATTTGAGGCCAGCCCTACTTGTGGCCCTCAATAGTCACCCACTTGGATGCTAATGCTAAGTGTAAATAGCTGAATACCTGCCTTGTTATTGCTTAATATTGGTATCACTTACCTGAACATAACCACACCCAAATCAAACTCAATATCAGGAAAGTTTACAGAAACGTAAATGACAATATTTGAAAAAATGAATAGAAATCAACTTTTAAAATGGTCTAATGACATATTTGCTTTTACAACTTAACATAAAGGTCTTCAGAGCTCATTTTGAATTCCAGTTGCAAAGACCTGATCTGGGATGCAAATCTGGTCCAAATAAGTCTTACTGTGTCAGTATAGGGTTTTGGGCTATTTCCCCGGGCTTGTTCGGCATATTTAATACCTAAGTGGATCTGAGCCATCTTGTTATTACCTGTGGTCGTGTGGTGAGTAATATATTTTTCGCACATGGAAATGGCGACTCTCAAGATAGAGTGTGAACTGTGAAGTGACATGCAAAGCTACTCTTTTGGCTGGTTACTCATTAAATGGTGACACATCCTGCTGCTTCAACTCTCTTTTTGAGTCTGATCAATTCAACCACATGTGGGATTAGGTCTTATTATCCACAAGGGGTTTTTTCACACCACTTTGGCCTGCCTGCAGGTCCTCTTTTCATTATTTTACTTTAATTGTTAATGTATTATGTTCGTGCTAAGTTTGACTACATGGGGCTGTTTAGGATCAGACCTTGAGTTCTAACTTCTGTCTTTGCAACAGGAAACTTGTCATGGAGGGTCTATCATATCACTGCTTTTTGCACAGATGGTCCTGACAGTTTAACATGCTCTTGCTGGGGGTGGAGTAACAAGTCACTTGTGTCCTAGTTTGTTCTGTTGCAGTTGTCATATTCCTTCAGTGTACTGCCGAGGAAGGATATACGCTTGAACCATCAGGATAGGTCCTCTCCTGTACATCAAGCAGCCTGGATCGAAACTCCTTCCTCCCTTCCTTCAAGTGCTTTAGTGAGTCCGAGGCTAGCTGTCTCATACATTAAAAGGCCTTTGATGTTGCTGTCATATGGGTCCTCCGTTCCTCTAGAAGCAGCTCCCAGGAGAAGAGTAAAAAGATCGATATAATCCATGAGCAACAATATATAAGAGGATAAAAATTATTAACTACATAAGGGGCTAATCGAGAGAAGGCACAGTAAAAGACCCCTTCAGTGCTGAAACCCACACGCATTTCTACTTGGCCTGAAATTGCCTTAGGATGAAATCAATTTGTCGCTAGTATATTGTAGCATTGCACTTATTGATTTCTCGGGTGCAGTCTCTGCGAGCTGCAAATGGACTCTGGATTTGAGGGGACTTGAGGATGGGGGTGAAGGAGGCCTGCTGGCTGAGCAGGGATAGGACTCCCTCCGATGCACCTTTCAATCAAGCTTAGCTAAGTTATCCTCATGAATATGAAATATAAGGCACAGTCAAGCAGGGAAGAGTTGAGGGATGGTGTTTGTGCAAGGGGGTGTGTAGGAGGGAATAAGGAATTTAAAAAGGCGCTGGGGAAAGTTTAGTAGGGGTGTTTGTTTGGTAGGACTTTGTGAAGACAAAAACCTGGTTACCCAAGTGAACCTCTGACTGCTGCAAAGAGAAGTTTCCACTGAGAACTTTATACTTTCTGTTCCTATAGCTGAAGGTTCAAAAGAGCCTCCTCCTGACATTTCCAAAGTTCCCAATCTGTATTTTGATGCATTTTGACCTGCAATGTCTTCCATCCTACTTAGGCAAACATTTTCAGCACTTCCGTCTAGCTTCACATGAACCCGGGCCAGACTCTTTGCTTTTGCGTGGTAATTACAGCCTGCTTCCCTGGCAAAATAATAACAGCCTCAATAAGGAGCGCCACACAGATGAGCTTTCTGATTTAACACATTTAACTGCCGCCCCCCTCCCTTTCCTCATTTCATGCACTATCCTTTTTTTTCCTCCTCAGATTTGTTTAGTGTTGTTGATTCATTTTTCTAACCACCCTACGCCTGCACTGCGTCCGTCCAAAATGAAGCATCCAATCTGAGGCCCCATCTGCTGAATGATCCTCTCTCGTCTCATGCATGTACACAAGCCTGTGTTTTACGCCAAGGCGTTATCCACTTCTTCATGGCCCATCTGCTCTCTCTTTATCCATCCCACTTTCTGCCTTTCTTCCATCTCTTTATCCCTCTTTCTTTGGCAAAGTGTCTCCCGTCATATTTTAGTTGGCTGTCTTGATTTGTCACATTGATGCCTTCCGCTCAAAAGCATTCATTGTAATGTTTTTGTACCAGTTTGTACTGTACACTCTTTTGAGTACTCGAATCCCTCTGTCTCTTTCAAAGCCTACCGCAATTGTTCGACGGGGAAATCTCAGTGAACGTATGCCATCATCTGTTGAGCGTGTCCTGTTCAGCGCCTTGTGACGCCGATGCACAAGGGACGCAGGGAATGGATGGGATGGGGCAAGGTGAAAGGGACGATTTGAGTCAGTGTTTCCCCCAGACAAGGGACCGCTAAGAGGGGTGGGCGTAAAATTGCTGCCTCCTCTGATCCCTGAGACTCCCATTCACCGTCCAACTTCTCGGGGAAGAAAGAGCAATTCTGCCACAGGGGGCAGGCGAGATTGGTTGAGTGCACGTCACCAGAATTCAGTCAGGCCTCTCGCCTGGCAGCCGACAGACCTCAGGTCTCCTTCAATTGTGTGTCTAATTGATTACTTCCCATGCAATTACTCCCGTGTCACACTCAATATTTCAGCGCTCCAGGAAGGGGGCAAGAGGGACTTTCTTTTTGAAGGACGACATTCATATTGTCACATTTGTGAGGCACTAATGTGGATCGTGAGGACACGCGTGTTAAATTGAAGTCCGGAACGGGCCATCAGTGGTTCTTGGTGTTAATTGATTGCTCTGTAATACCACTGTGTGACAGAGATAGTGAGACTTTCAGAGCCAATGGTTTAAAGTGAACAATGGAGATGAATTTCTTAAAGTTTCTTCTAATAGTTCTGTTTATTGTCATGCTGCTATGACTACAAAGAGCTAATATGGCTGGGCTCTGTTCTTTTACACGCTTTGGGTTAAATGCTTGGTAGTTCTATATCTTTGGCTTCTTCTGCACATGATGCCCCAGGATTTCTCCAGATTAAAGAATCCTACTCTTATTGACTTAACAATTTCCATAATATCTCACCCTTATGAGTTTCGCATCCTTTCTTCTGCCCACTTCTTCCATTCTTTATTCCGTTTCTAAGATGTTCCTGATTCAGCCATGAAATGTAACCTGGACAGATCGCTGTCTTCTTTTTTAGCTTCAGGGCCACCCCCAGCTTTCACTCGCAGCGTGGCCTTTCGGGTGCCTTGTTGCTTTTCTTTGCTTTTGTTTTTTTCAATGTTATCTTTAATAATGCGCTGTTTGGGATTTCATAAGCAGAAAATAACAAGGCTTTATGAAATATTAATGGAAAACAACAGCACAACCTGCTCAGGGTAGAGAGAAAGATTAATACAAAATAGATCTTTGCCAATTAAAAATGGGTCTGTGTGAGTCGTGTGTGTGCTGTATATATTGAGTTGCTGGAATGTATCTGCAGCACATTAACTCTGTGCTCAAAATTCCCCTGTGCAAACAAGGCTCCATTTATTTAACCATTTACATGTTGCAAGGCTTGACAATGTGAAGCAACCATTAAAGCAACCAGTGTTACAACCAGTAATGGATTACCGCATGGGCAGCGTGGCCACATGCCCAGGGCTCTTTTTTTTATGTGTTAAGTTTTTTTTGTTTTCAAAAGATAAATATTATTTTGATAAAGTTTATTTTGATAATCTTTTTTTTTTCTCAGTGAAACAGCGAAACAATAAACAACAACAATATTACATTTCAAAATTACAAATTTAATATTTCTTAAAATATATATTAATATTTCTGCTGCTATGTGGTTGTGGGTTGCCCAATGCCACTGAGAGACCATATTCTTGATTGTGGTACACGCAGTGAAAACCTTTTACGATTACCTTTTCAAATTAAGAGTGACGCTGTGTATATTTATGCACGAGGCACAACAGCGTAACTTAATTTTTGATCAAAACCATCTAGACACACCTACAGCATCAGGTCATACAGTTTTTGTTGGTCGCTTTCTGCGTCCTCATCATCTCATTAATTACAGGCTTTCTAATTATTTAATCGCAATTAATCGCATATATGTATGATTTCTGTGAGAAGCACGTCACATGTAGACCAGATCATTCTGGATTACCCTCTTTCTAGATGGTTAATTCTTACTTCAGCACTTTAATTGTACTATCCTCTTCACTTTATTAACTTTGAATTCACAATCTACTTTAATCTGATCACTTTGCTTTGCTTCAGTCCCCGCCAACACACCTGCACCTCTGCTCTCTGCACAGCTGCTGGCCCCGCCCTCTCTTTCTGTCCGTCTCTCTGTCTGCTGTGTTGACTGTCTTCATCAGCAGTCTTTTTAATTTAGTCACAAAAGTTAGTTAGTTAGTTAGTTCTCTTGCAATTTAGTAGCGATCAAAACGATCGATCAATCGTTACCAAATGACATCTGCACCTTTTTATAAGCTTTATAAACAGCGACAATCAATGCATTTACAATAGGGACATACGAAGATACACAATAGGATTGTTAACATTGCGTAACAGAACTGCAATTGTGTGTGGACAGAGAGCATCCGATGTCGGGCCCTCTTTTGCCTTTAGAACACTGTGTGAGGAGTAAACTGGTCCCACTGTCGTTTATTTGGTTGCCATGACGTCACGTGTGATTGACGTCCTGTGATTCCTGTCACTGTTTCAGTGCTCTTCCTCAATGAGGAGAGCGAGCGAACGACCATTCATTTGGAGCGGGCATCTCGGCAGAGTCGTTTAATTGCAACTTCAGGACACACTATAGAAATCTGAAGCAGGCCGCTGTGGCAAAATGTAGCGGAAACACTGCAGCGTATAGGTGAGTGTGGTAGTGGTTCAAATTAGCAACTGGGCCCCATTCAGACCGGCGAATATGGCGAAAAAGCGATGCAGAGTTGGTCTTCTTTATATTGGTCAGGTAGGTGCCTCAAACAGTGTAGGACAAGCTAATCGGCAGTTAGCATGCTAGCGCAAAGGTAACCGTGATGCTGTCAGTGTTAGCTCGGCGGGGTGGGCGTGTTCTCACACGAGAGAGTGAGAGTGAGCTTCTGGCGACGAAGAGCCCAGGAGGAGGGGCCCAGTTTGAATGTGTTGTTGACAAAATCCTACTTATTATACCTTTAAACTCTGTTAGATATGTCCTCAAACCTCTCTCTAAGGACAGAATGGACACAAACCCAAAGACAATCATAAAAGAATAAGAAAAAAAGAATCATTTGAAAAACTTTTGCCAGATTGGTATTGTTACAAAACAAATGGATTGACTGCTGTTAATAATATTAAAGATGTCTGAATCCAGTCTCAGACCATGACCCCCCCATGGTGTAGCTGCAGGTCCTGTATTTTGATCATTAATTCTCTTATAATTGAGTGAATCATGGCCTTGCTCTAAGATTACAATCCCCTTTGATTGTACTTACTTTAGATAAAAAGCAGTGTTTAGTCTTTCATAAACATATTTCTTTTCCTGTGTGGTTGATGTCCATCCAGCAAGGATGGCTAATGAGTAAGAAACATTCAGCCCCCAATGAATATTATGACTATTAGAATATTAAAAACTTACTGTTTGAAGTGTGCTTTTTAGATTTTTATTTGAAATAAAGTGCTTGTTTTGTATTCTGGGGACCACTTATGTCTTTGTTTTTTATGCATGCTACCGTGTGAATACATCAGCACTGTAATGATAACGCGTCGTATGTGTCTGCTTCTGTTAATAATTTACATATTCTATACCAGTGTATGCATTAGCGACCAGCCTAGAAGAACTTTAACTATCCCCAAGCCTTCACCCCTGACTCAACTTTTATCAGCTGGAACAATATCCAGACCTGCCAAAACATGACTACATACCCTTTATTACGAATTCGCTTTCCAAACTGAACCTCTGCGGCCCGCTGGAAGTGCAAGTCGACTTTCACCTCATTAAAAGTTTAAGTAGGCGTGGAAGGAATTTTAATGCCAATTAATAATCAAAACACAGTCCTCTCCTCTCCTTCTCCAACATCCCCATACCCCCAGGCTATATCTTAGATCAAGCTAAGAACTGCCATGATGTAGATGTAAAACTAGCTCAGACACCAGTAGGATGCTGTTCACTTAGTTGAAATCTCTTCTGGATTCTAGCCTGTTGTTGCAGCAGGGACCTAGGGACAGAAAGAGTGTGAAGGTTATGCAAATTACCATGTGTTTCTCAGCCACTTGAACTTGTTTCAAACCAGACGTGCAATTAACAATCATTTCCTGCGATTTATTTTGTTACCTGATTTTGTCGTACTCTTTCAACTGAAATACATACATCTTGTGATTTAGTCATTAAAATATTGAGGATTTTAGTCCTATTATTTTCCTGATCCATCCAATTTTTGCTTTTATAATTTGTTAGCCCTTGAAGCATTTTAAGGCTGCAGCCCAATGGGTACAGCTGTTCTCTGCTGGCACATATGTTAATGGAAAAGTCTCTTTTTACACGTTCTCACACTCACTGTTCAACAGACAGACCGTTCCATCTCTGATATTCAGACTCTGCTAGCATTATAGCTTCTACCTGCAGAGCAGCTGGTAATTCAGAAACTGGATTGACTCAATTAACTCACTGAAATACTTTTCATATTCTGGTTTCATCTTGAAGGAAATATCTAAAACACTGAATTACATAATGATATTTATTTTGCAAACATCTGAAGATTGACAAAGATAGATCAGATTTTAACATCAGACGTGGAACTAACTTATTAATTCAAACAAGCTGACTGAAAATAATTTTTAAGTTGCGTATAAACCAGACTTCACATGGCTGACAAGCCACGATCATACAACGCAGTTCGCATATCCATTCTGAGACACAACACTGTTAGTAAGATACTCACATAATGCAGTTCACAGATCCATTCTGAGACACAACACTGTTAGGAAGATACTTTAACAAGTATTCCAAACACATACTCAGATAAACATATTTCAAACCTATTCTATTAAGAACTGCAATGGCAAGTAACGCAAGAACAACAGAAAGCCAAAGCTCCACTGAGTTTAACCCGCTCGGGGAGCTCCTGTTCCAGATCCAAAGTCAACCATGGCCTCAAGACGGTTTGTGGAACGGCATCTCAAGGGTCGCCAGAGGTACACTAATTCTCAAGTGAACCAGGAAAGGACAAGGAGGTTTTGGGCAGAGCATGCCACTGGTGTGGAAAAGAGCAAGTGCGAAGAGTTAGAGAAAAGGCTGCAGGAGGAGTGTAACAGAAGACTCCAATGTGAAATGAGAAGAGGAGGCTCAAAGAAGCGTTACAAGATTTTAGCCCATTCTCTTGACAGGACACATCACAGGACGTCTCACAATAGCGTAACAAGACCAAAAAGGAGCTCATAGCAGGTATTATAGCAAAACACAACTACCTGCAGGCTGAACAGAACAAGGCTAACATGCTCAGGAAAGAACTGGAGCAAGTCGAGCATCAGTTCCAGGAGACAGCCTCCATGGACAAAATGCAGGTTAAGACACTGATAGCTGAAAATGAGGCCATTGTGAAGGACATGAAGTTCCTGGAGGAACTGATCTCACAAATGCCTACCAATGAGCAGCTGGAGGATTTAGAGGCAAAGCTAAGGGAAAAGAACAGATGCTGAAACTCAGGAGAAGGCCAATCAGGGAATGCAGAAGAAGGTGGAGTAGATCCGAGAGTTGGGTGCTGTTGTCTGGAGGAAAGACCTGGAGAAAGTCAGGGGTAAGTTACGGGAGCCAGACACCAAGGGCAAGCAGCTGATACTTAGGATACTTAGAGCTGAAAAAAAGGCCCTTGAACAGGAGGTGAAGGACCTGCAGAAACAGGCCCATCACATGCCGACCAAAGAGCAGCTGGAGGATTTACATACAAAGCTGAGGGAAATGAACAGCAGCTGCTTCGAGCAGGCCTTCAAACTCGAAACTCAAGAGAAGGCCAATCAGGCGCTGCAGACAAAGGTGGAGGAGCTCCAAAAGTTGGTGGCTGATGTCCTGAGGAAAGACATCAGTATCACAGATGAAACCGACACTACAGCGATGGTAGAGGACACAACAGAGATAGTCGAGAACGCACCACAGTCTGTGGAGGACACTCCAAAGATGGTTGACAACACACCAGAGACAGCCAAGGACAATACAGAAAAAGTCGGGGACACTCCCAAGACGGTCGAGGACACTCCTGAAATGGTAGAGGACACACCCAAGATAGTTGAGAACACATAAGAGACAGTCAAGGACACTCTGGAGACGTCCGAGGAGATGTCCAAGGACACTCCAGAGATGTCCGAGGAGATGTCCAAGGAGACTCCAGAAAAAGTTGTGAACACTCCCAAAATCACAGAGGACACTCCAGAGACAGCCGAGGACACTCCGGAAACAGTCGTGAACACTCCCAAGATCACAGAGGACACTCCAGAGATGGCCGAGGACACTCCAGTAACAGTCGAGGATACTCCAGAGACGTGCAGGATTCTCATGAGATGGAGGAGATCTCTCTGTGGAGAAGGTTCAAGAAGTCCATCACCCCAAAAAGCCACCGCAAATACAAACAGCAGGGGAGGGGCACTCCTAACATGGTTGACAACACACCAGAGGCGGTGCAGGAATCACCTGAAAAGGTCGAGAACACTCCCGGAACGGTAGAGGACACACCCAAGATGGTTGAGAACACATCAGAGATCGTAGAGAACCCTCCAGAGACGGTGCAGGATTCACCTGAGATGGAGGAGATCTCTCTGTGGAGGAGGTTCAAGAAGTCCTTGGCCCAAAAAGCCGCCGCCAATACAAACGGCAGAAGAGGGGGCAGATCCAGGAGTGAACAGAAGCAGAAGACAGAAGCCAGCTGGTTTCTGTCTGTAAACACTGAACCACTGCGTCTGTGTGGGTTTTCCCCGGGATGCTCCGGTTTCCTCCCACAGATATAACAAAAATAAATTGGATTAAAAATAAAGTCTAAAACTTAAATAAAAACTTTAGACAAACTTAATAAATTCTTCAAATATACATTCTTTCTGTAGAGCATTGTTAAGTATTCTTATATACTGTTGTTCAAGGTTAGAGTATTTTATTGTAAAAAATGATATATTATGCTGGCTTAGTACGTATCAACTGATTCCTACATAAATACAAAAAAATACAAAGAAGGGTTCACTTTTTCCATCATATTTTCATCACTTTGTGGACACATGGCAACATGTTCAACTAAAATAAATGTATTATATGTTTGCATAAAAAAGAGATAGAATAATAATTCACAAACAGACTTTATAAGGTAAGAAAATTGAAATTAAGTTATTTGAATTTAAAAAAAATTGTTGTTTGTGTTAAAATCAGCTGATAATCACAAATTAAATGGGATTTGTTTACAATGACAACATTATAGTATAGTGACCTTTTCCTTTCCCTTTAAAGCCAGGGAAATACAGCCCGCATAGCTGAGACTGACTGGTGGAATGTAACGGTATGTCTGCCTGGCACCCTTTGTATGCCAAACTATCCCCTTTGACCACAGTCCCATGGGAGATTAGTGGAGTTATAGTGATGCACTAACTGCACCTTTCCATCTGCTAGAATAAAATTCTTATTTTCTAGTTTATTTTATTATAAAGTGATGTCTCATGCTCCCTGAACCACTCTTTCACAATTATTATTTACGTTGCTGAACCTAGACCTGACCAACTAAAGCAACCCCAGATCCTGACACTGCCCCCACAGGCTTGTACGGTAGGCACTAGTCAAGATGGCTGTGTCACTTCATCGGCCTCTCTTCTTACCCTGATGCGCCCATCACTCTGGAACAGGGTAAATCTGGACTCATCAGACCACATGACCTTTTTCAATTGCTGCAGAGTCCAATCTTTATGCTCCCTAGCAAACTGAAGCCTTTTCTTCTGATTAGCCTCACTGATGAGTGGTTTTCTTAAGGCTACACAGCTGTTTAGTCCTAATCCCTTGAGTTCTCTTCACATTGTGCGTGTGGAAATGCTCTTACTTTCCCCATTAAACGTAGCTGCGAGTTCTATTATTGATTTTTTACAATTTAATTTCACCAAACATTTAGGTGATCTCTGGTCACAATCATTCAAGATTTGACCACATTTCTTCCTTGAAGTTGATGGTTCACCACTATCTTTCCAGGTTAAATAATGCGTTGGACAGTTCTTAACCAATTTTAGTAGTTTCAGCAATCTTTTTAGTTGTTTTCTTTGCTTGATGCCAACAATTTCTTTTCTTTTCCATGGCCACAGGATATGTCTTCCAACATGGTTGTTTAACAAATGAGAAGCTACGCGCTACATCAGTTAGGGCTAAATAACCTGTTGCCAGCTGAAACATATTAATCACTGCAGTAAATATCCAATGGGAGGCTCTTACCTATTTGCTTAGTTAAATCCAGGTGGTGCCTTTTTTTTGCTTTTGGCTTTTAAATACGATTTCATTTGCAATTCAGAAAAGATTCAAAACCACAAGCATCCATCTGTATACTACTTCTTATGATCTAGGTAAAGTTTGGTCAGTACAAACATCCATGCATGTTTGCATATTGATACCTTCATTCATTTCACTTCCTGAAATAGCCACACACTGAAATAGATACAAAAAAGCAATTATTATAATGTATTGTGTTGAAATATTCCTGTTGGTCCACAACATCCCCCTTTGTATTCATCATTCCGTTTTTGAAGTCTGCCATAGATACGATTGTATATTCAAACAAAACACTCACACTGTGATTGTCATGTTCAGTTCCTGTCACTGCCTGTCTGTCATTTTGGCTTCGGCACATCAGCGCATGGCTGTGCAGCCCTGACATGCAGCTCTTCCTTTGATTCTGAAGGCCAGACTGTGTTTCAGACAGGTCTTTGATGTCAGAGACACTCAGTGCCTGTCTCAGAGGAAGAGCAAAATGAGTGGGAAAGCAAATAAAATAGGAGCTGACTGGCAGCTCTGTGGGTCTCAAAAGCCATTGAGGAAAATGTCACTTTCTATCTACTTAGTTATGAGGCCCTAATGGACACCTGTGGACTTTGAGTGATTAAGCTTTTTACTGCTGAAGAAGTAAGGTGTTAATAGAGATTGCCGATTTCAAACGCCTCTCTTTCTCTCTGTTAAACTTAAACAGGATTCAAGGCTTTTTTTTCCTACCTTGATACTCGACTTCAAGAAATAGCTTCATTTGTGCAGTCGTTTTAACACATGTCGAGAAAAGGTTGAAAGTTGTCCATATTTCCCTTTAATGCATGAAAGCTTTCAGCTTCATGATCTCTCTTATGACTGTTCTTCTAACATTGACTGAGAAAAAGGCATTTGATCCCTGATGTCTCACATTCACACCAGAATCCCATCTTGTATAAAAGAATAATGATTGTGATGCACAGTTAGAGACAAACTGACCCAATTGAAAAAGACTTCAAAAATCCAACATCATAGCCATATCGACATTGTTTCAGTGAACTGGTTTGTTATGTGGCTTCTGCAACAGTGGATGTTTTTAAAGCTTGACAAGATATGACACTTTAAATCATGATATACTGAACCTTAGAGTGCCCTGCTAGCTCACCTGTAAGAGTGCCATTTAAGTCCTTATGGCAGCAGCATGGGTACAACTATTTCCCAGGCTGTTTGCTGCTACCTTCCCTGTCAAGCTTCAGTGCTCACTATCCAATAAAGGGCAAAAATGCCCAAAAACAATTGTCTTAAAAAGATCAATTTAATGCTCACCCCTACAACAGAGCCTTTGTAGCACCATTCAGTGTGAACTCAGTAGCTTAGAAACAACGAACAAATGCTTCCTTTAAAAAACCTAATTCTGACAGCTTCTCTTTTTTGATGGCTTCTGTAAAGAAATACACATTTTCCCCTACACATCTCTTATTGATTGTGAATGACTGAGCTCATTTGCTCTAATTGTCCTTACTTGTTAGACATAAAAATAATGTAATTTGATCAGTTTAATATACCTTCACTGTGTACAAAGCTCTTGAGGTCACATGACAAGGCCTCTAGAGTGAAAATGGTGGAGTGTGTAACGATCATTGGCTGTTGTTGGGAATGGTGCCAGGAAGCGGGGCTTTACGGACAAAATGATTTAATTTATCTCAACTTGATTGATATTTTTATGACTGTACATCCCACAATTTAAAAATGTATGCATGATTAAAATATGTATATAAATTTAGAAAAAAAAAAAGAATTATAAACCGCATATTTGTAAATTGAACAGTTCACTATCTACCTTTTTCTCTGACCCGGTCTCATCAATATGGGTGAAATTATCACAACATCTTAACTCCTCAATATATGGTGTTTACAGGTAGTGTGTGTGCACCTTGGAAACACTTCCAATAGAAAGAATACTTTGCTGTGTTGAACCATAGACTGTATAAAAAGATGGACATCATGACAGCTCCCCAAAAGTGAAGCCGATAATATTTGAATAAGTTCAGTTGTTATTTTGTCTGAAATTTGGTCTTTGCGAAGTCGAAACGATCACTGGTACAAAAGACTGAGTGAGCATTTGCGATATGCTGTCAAGATATATAGTACATATCTGAACTGTTGGATAAAAGGAATGAGATTTCCAGCCAATTACTGCCGGTTGGCATTGATACGATTGAGCCTAGCTTCCCTGAGTTTAAAGAAGCTGTGTACCCAGAGCCAAATTAATAACCTTGCTTTCCGACACACACATATAAACACATGCATTACCCTCCAACCCTGCGACTCCTCCCCTTTCTCCCCTGGTAGCTTAATAATTAATATCCTTTTTTTTTTTGCCTGCTAGGCCGAAGCCTTGGGTAAGTGGAGCAGCTATTGATGGGAGCAGTGGTGGGGAATGGGACATGAAAAGGTCTTTTCTGTTCAGCGCAGGTCTCCACAGAGATATGGTGGGTGTTCGGATATGCAACACCAGACATGACCATATGAACGTTTTAATAAAGCACTCCCTTACGTCTGTGCATTCTCTCCATTGCAGATTAATTTGGTGATCTTAATTTCATCAGTAAATGTGTCAATGTTTCCCTTTAAGTCTTCTGGATGGTCTTTCCCACCTTGGTGAAAGAAAACTCCAGAAGTGCTGTGTTCACAAAGTAAGAGCCATGGCCCTTAGCGTGTCACTGAATGTCTCTCAGTAGGCCTGGAAAAACAAGGCCTCACTGACGTGTTGTTGCCTTAGCAAATCATGCACTGACCGAGGCCAGCTTCCTCTGTGGCAAAACCAACATACTTGGTATGCTTGTGGTAAGATATGCTCTCTCTCTCTCTCTCCCTCCTCCTAGTCTCTCCATCTTTTCTTCTCTCTCTGTCTGCCGCTCTCAGACCCTGTTTTGTTTCGCCCGTTCCAGAGAGCATGGCTCATTTTCATTCCGCTGGCAGGCTGATCACACATCAGCCTTGATAAGCTAAGTGGCCCTCAGCAGCAGCAATTGAAGGTCTTTTTACTCTTTTTTTTAATCACTCACTTGTTTGTCCCCTTGATAATCTTCTCTGTCTAACTTTTTTTGTCTCCTTCTTCCTTTGTTTTTTTGGCTTTTGTTTTTCTTTCTCGCTCATAGATGTGTCTTATCTCAAGGTATTGTAATATGATTTTCCTCCTCCTCCCCCCTCATCCTCCCCAGCTCTATCCATTAAGCTCAGATTACCAGGGTTTTATCACAGTTTAAGTTGAAAATACCCCCCACCATATCCATGCTGTCATGATTTTATTTTTCCTCTTCTCATCTTTAAGCAGATGCTTTGCCTTGCTCGCGTATAATTCCATAATCCCTAAATCTCAGCCATTTTTCATAAAGACTCGGAGGAAACAATTGCGTGAGGGATTGGCCAAATTTAATCAGCAGGCTGTGAATGCAATTACCTTGGTGGGGGAGAGGCGTATGTTTGGAGGGGAAGGGGGCCAAGGGCGACGCCCCCCTGCCATCTACTATACCACAGCAAAGACACAAAGGATAAAAAAGACATTTTTTTAATTACAACAATGTCTTAATTATACAGATGAAATACCTGCACAAACTGGTTTCCCGTTGACACCTTCATTCCAATCAATTTTTAATAAGTTCAGTTGTTATTTTGTCTGAAATTTGCTCTTTGTGAAGTCCAAACGATCACTGGTACAAAAGACTGAGTGCTGTTTGGAAACAAAAGGCCCAAAAACAGGCATTCTTTCTTGTGTCAAGATCATAGGCTGTATAAAAAGATGGACGACATGACAGCTCCCTAAAAGTGAAGCCGAAACATTTCAAGTGCCCCCTGCTGACTGGCTGCAGTATAGATCATTAAGCCCGCCTCCTCCATGTTATCAGATGGGACGTGAGTCAAACTATAAAATCAAAATACACGCCAAATAAATGTTCCTCATACATGGTTTCTGTCATTAAAGTTAGTTCTTATCATGCTGATTTACGTCCAAGCGTTCATTTTTCTGACAAGTTTATTTTTAATTAGTTATTTGATGCTGTCAAAAGAATGATTGACAGCTCTGTTGACGAATACGGCTCCTGCAGCCGATCTGTTCTGGATTAGCAGAGTAGAGGAGGAACGGCGACAGGAGATGTAGCTAACGCTAACACACATACCTGTTAAGATCTGCTTCAGACCAACTCAGGAAGCTGCTCTGCTGTTGACTGGGCCAACGCGAGGGATCTTTAACATTTTTAGTTAAATGTGTGATCCACAAGCCGATCACTACTGCGCAGACTCTGGCTTCAAACAGCAAGATGGCAGTGCCCACTTCCGGGGGTATTTTGGCTTTATTTTTGAGAGGAAGTCGAGACGCATCATCCATCTATACATACCGTCATTAATCCAGACAGTTATTTCTTCCCTCCTCTCAAAAACAGCCATTTCTCTCATGCCTCCCTCTTCCACTGGTTACTACTGCACAGCCCTTCCCCCTCTTAAAAAAACGATTTGTGTCTTCTCCACTGCCACATTTGTTTTTATTCTCAATGTCACTTATTTTAAACCGCTCTAATGGAGGCTTCGGGACTTGTTTTCCACCCAAACACTTACCTTCCAGGCAAGGAAAAATAGAGCTTTGGCTGCGAATGAAATAAAATGAAAGAACAGCCTTGTTGAGACTAACAGTTTCAATCAGTGGGTTTTACATTAAGACGGAGGAGGCTGTTCATTACCCCTAAAATCAGTGTGCGCGTGATGCTGCGCGCTGCTGTAGCCACTCAGCCATGAATGTCAGTTACAGTGTTGGAATTAAATATGCAAAAAATGTGTGAGCTTCTTCAACATGCATGTGCAGGGAGGAACATGTATGTGGAGGCAAACTGGTGGACACATGGCATACATAATGAACATATGTACTCAAGACAAAAACACTCATCTATGGCTCTGTGGTGCCAACTGGTGACACTCAGTTTTTGTCTTGTGATTCTCCATAAACCAACTCAAAAATTTAAGACATACAGTAATACACAATCACACACACACACACACACACACACACACACACACACACACACACACACACACACACACACCCTCTGCCCACGCTGCTGCTCCTGACCGCACTGTGTTCAGAGGGAGTCAAATCCCATCGCTGCCATCTCTCTGGTGATCCTCTCATAAAGCACTTTTATGTAGTTGAATTAATGCAGTTGTTCTTTTCAGGTCAATAGTTAAACACATAAAAGTGCAATTACATTTGAATGGGTACTACCATTTTACTTAGACTGCCTTAACAGTGTTAAAATTGCATGTTGTTCCTGTGGGAAGTGCTCCTTCCATTGACCTTATGGGAAATATCAAGTTTGTGACGCATGCCGTAATACGTTTCACGCAATGGAACTTGAATGAATCCGTTAATATCTCACGAGAAACTAACTATATCTCTCATTATTGAAAGAACTAGACTAGACCAGCATTACAATTGACATTCTACTCGAGAGAAAAGTGTGTATTCGTCTGTCTGTAAAGAGAAATAGTCTGATTTAGTGACGTGGCCCACTGAAGCCTTGGAAGTCTTGTTCTGACTCAGAGATGACACCAAGGTTTCTTCCCTGCTTGCAAAGGCTCATGACTTGTCCTAGAGAATACAAATTTGTTGACAGTTTCTCTCTGAGCCTTGGAACCAAACAGTTGTATTCTAGTTTTATCTTGGTTGAGCTCTGAAATGTTTTTGTCATCCAAAAGTTCAGCATTAAGAGGGACAAACACGTTCTTACTCCCAACTTTTGAAATATGTTTCGGCAGCAAAGAACTTGATTATTTTTAGGCATCAAAATGTCTACAGGAAAAAGATGGTTAAGCACTAACCTATCTACCTAATGTAGCTTATGAATGTTATGTAGCTTAAAAAGACATTCACTTCTTAAAAGAAATCAACATTGACTATTGGTTTCATACAGGAATTGGATCAGGGTCTCCAGGATTAAAGTCCAGTATTTGTTTGACCCATCACCCATCACCCCGGCCACCGTGCTCTATATTCGTCAGAACTAAGCTAGATGACATCATCCAGAAATGACACTAGAGGGGTACCAATAGCATCATGTATTGGCACGCTGGAGAGAGCCTAATGCTGTGTGTCTTTAGCATACCTTTGAAAATAGATGATATGTTTGTTGATGGCACCACCTGGGAGTAACATAAATAAATTAAGAAGGATCTCTGCTGACTTTAAACTAAGAATAAGGGCCTGTGTCCACTTACAGCGTTTTTTGCACCGGCAGTGCCCACAACCTCAATTTCAGAGCACTTCTCACTGGCGCTAACTGTGTGCTAGGTTAACTTAGTAGGTTATGTTGTCTGGCAGCACTTCCGCTTCTCTTGGTAAGTCTGTTTTAAAATTCCTCTGTATGCTTAATATTTACTTTAACCAGGAAATGTTATAAAGAAAACATAAAAACAATGAAAAGGAATGGTGTCCTGGCATTAGCCACAGCTCTAGACCTGGGAATCATACCCTTGAAAAAATTAAAGGATTAGCTTCTCCTCTAGCATTGTTGTTGACAAAGTTGATATCGCAAGTCTTGTACCGTCTTTATTGTGATTGGTATTTGAGTTTGACAAGTGCGGCGGCGTTCCAAAAGTTTAACTATTTTCAACTGAGAGCGCTGTGAACAACATAGAAAATAGGCGCTGCCAGCTCAAAAAATACTATTAGTGGACACAGGCCCTAAGAGTACTAGTAAGCCTGTGAAAACATCTGTAAAATGTCTTCTGTAAGCAGCTTTCCATAGTTTAAAAAACAACCATGGTGATGTCTAATGGTCTTGGCTTGTGACATACATTTTTTAAGCCAGAAGTCTGCAATATAAACATGACGTGTTGTTTTAAAGTAGTGGTTATTTAGGACCTGTCTCATAAAAGACTTTACATTTTAATGTGGTCAATGTAGGATGTAGGGTTTATTTAGCTTGACCCATACCAGGGTGTGAAGTCATTATTTCCCCACCTTCACTGCCTCAATTCTTACCATTCTTTTTTTTCTTTTTTTTTTTAATATCTCTGATGATTCCCTCAACTTCATATACGTGTAGCATAATTTCTTTGGTAGTGGTCCAAGGACAGAACCTGGTGGAACCCCAAAAGTTCATCGTCTTTAACAGGGCATAATCTGTCATAAAGATAGCGGATTTATCTTTTTTTAGACACGCACACACACAGTCTTTATTCTCATTATAGTTTTAAGCACAGGCACACATGTCTCTTCCATGTCTATGAACACACAAATGCATAAGACAAATTCATGCACTCATGCGAAAAAAATTCCTTTTTTCTGGTGATGCACACATACACTCTACATCTGGGATCTGCGAGCATTCCTTGGCAACAGTGGGGACAAGAGTGCAAGGATGGAACTGTGCAGTAGCAGCAGATGATGGATGGGAGGGGAGATCACCTATTTGTAGAGCAAAGGCAGAGATTTGCTGTCCTGACACCTCCTGTCGACAAACGAGCAACTGAGAGCACAGTGATTGACGCGGCGCTCTGTGGCAACATAAGCAGCGTCTGAAAACTCCGGAAATGTCTTCTCTCAAAGCTGATTGTTGGCTGTTTATCATTGTCATTATTACTCAGAGAGGGTTTGGGTGTGTGTCTTTGGCGGTGGCCTTTGGAGTTGGTCTGTTTAATCAAGTTATTCCCTTCACTAATTCATCCATCATCTATTCAACCTTTGCAACTATATTTTAGACATTTTTTCTCTCCATTTCTTTTCTTTCTCATTATTTTTCAGTAGCCATCATTTATTGTGGCAGACGAACAGATACGCTGATGGATGAAGGCTGATAAAATAGATGTCATTCATTCGCCCATCATTTAACATCCATCACTCCAAGTCATCTATTCATCATCCATCCAAACAGCATGTACATTCTTTAATTTGCCCACGCATTCGCTCACTCATCCTTTAATTTATTCCAGGCTTGTGGAGCAAGAAGTAGTCCAGTTCAGTCAATGTTTTCTCTCTAATGCATTCTCTTTCTTTGAAGCTGTTTGAAGCTGCATCACAGAACATCTCGATTATCTTCTTTTTGTCTTATAGTTTGGCTCCCAGTTTCACCAGAGAGAGAGAGCTACTTCATACATACCACTATTGCTTCCCCATGCAAATGTCCAAGATTATCAGGCTGATTTTGTGCCCAACTAACCCCTTCCGACAAAAGCCAGCAAAGTCCTGTTTTTTGGATGGTTCTAAAGATTATCTTGCCAGATTTTCCTGTGGTGTGAGGGTTGTTAAGAGTGATTTAACTTCCCCTGATCTGCTCGGAAGAATGTCGTAGCCGGTTTCAAATCGTAAATATTAAACATGACTAATATCCAATATCCTGTTGTGTAGAATTGGGAAGCAAGCTGACAGAAGGAGGAAGCACGACTAGCGCTTTAACATGTACAGCCCAACTACATGACTTCATCCACAGTTTTTTCTTTGTGAGTTTTCAGTTGACCACGAGAGATTTAACGTAATAAGCGTGTTGACACAAATTTTTCAGACCTGGGAAGACCTCCTTATAGATGCCGATTGTCTCTGCCAGTAGAGTATACTCCTGTCGGTCTCTTTTCTGCTGCGTCACCGTCTGACCACACAAACGCATTGGAGACGGGGTTAGTAAACAGTGAGGATTTTACGATGGTTAGGTCTTTTTTGTATCTATTAATCATTCAGAATACTGATCAAACTCGGCGCCGAAAACTTTGGTAAGGTGTTCGAGTGCTGCTTTGACGGAGATGGGCGCAGAAGAGTTGGCATCGCACCGTAAAGAGGTAGGAGATTAGCGTGTCGACACAGGTTTTGTGTTCCCACCAATGTTGATCGGAGCTGAAATGACAGTTACCGGGGTCTACTGCAGAGTTTTTGACCCGGGTCTGAATGCAGATTGTAGCCTTTCCCACTATGAAAAAAAGACGGGTGTTAGCGGGTTTTTTGACCCGTGGGAAAAGGACTTAAGTGTGTGGTGTGCTGTTTTGGTCATATCGTTGCTCTCCACACACTAAAGACACAAAACTGTTAAATCTATCATTACCTGTCATTGTGTGTGGGGTCTCTCACATTTTCAATACCTGTTAAGGTTTCAAAAATCTTTTCGTGTATGCCGGGCCTTACTCGAGAGAATAACTCTGACATTCCCCACCAACATCAGCCCTTATTGGGATTCAAATTAGTGACCTTCTGGTTATGAGATAAAGCATACTGGTAATTTAGCTTGATGCTTAAGGCACATGTAGTAATGGGGGCCTCATTACTGCGAAAGCTGAGCCATGTGTGTAGGCAAGTGTGTGTTAGTGCTATGTGTGTCTCTGCACTCACCTCTTATTTTGACATTTCTGCCTGTCTCACTGCTGAGTGCAGCTTAGCAACAACTATATCCTTCCACTGCTGCTGGGGGGTAAAGAAAGATCTGCGCCCCAGCATTTAGCCCCTTTGACCCACGATGCATCCCCATCTTCCTGCAGAGTTTCTCTCCTCTGTGCCACTGAGCTGATAACAGCGCTGAGCCAAAACCAAGTTGAAGCTCTCAGAGTCAAAAAGACAGTACAGTAGACGGACACCCAGGGTAAAATCCCCCGTCCCACTGGTGGAGGAGAGTAGATACTTCCCCTGTTTGTCTGATTGAATACCTGTCTATCTTCTGTAATTGCCTGACTGCTTTGGTGTTGTTCCGAATCTCTTACTGCCTGTTTCTTTTCTCTTTATGTAGATGCAGGCCATTGGTCGAAATGATAAATGACAAGATATTGAGGGAATATGTTCTGCACATGCCTTCAATAGAAAAGAATAATCACCATTGGGGTCGTCCAATAATGCAGTCCTCCAACATTGGAGCAAATCAACCATTTGTTGTAGCGTTTCTGTTGTCCTACATATTTCTTCATTACACAATCCACACAACCCCTATTAATTCTCTCTCACAAACTCATTAATGTGTGGTTTTTTTTCTGATCATTGGTTTGCTATTTGCCTCCCAGTCTTAATCAAACTCATCCCCACACTGCAATAAAAAAATAAAAAATAAAGCACGATAACCACTTACCACCGGAATAATTGCCTGCATACATTTGTTCTGCCTGCCTGAATTTCATATTGTTTTTCTCTAACGGTCATGCGATCTGAAAGTGGAGATTGCTGTAGCTTATGAAGGCATACGCTCATGCAGAGACGTTTGGAGTAGCTCTGGGGATGAAGCTCGAAGGAGGGGCGGGGGGTTGTTTGTGGCAACAAACTAATTAAGACATTTTCTCTACCCACTAAACAATCAACAACAGGATTTAACCATTGATCTCCCCCTGGCCACCTACTGAACGCCCTGCGAATGTGCAAGCCAATCATGTACTTGTAATGAAAGCAAAGCCTGCATGAGTTTTGCACATTATCGTAAGTCTTACGTAATATCTCTGTGTTTATTATTCATATCTTGGTGACAGAGGCCATGGGAAATATTGTAACTGTCCTGGGCATGGCGCCAAAAATTAGAGCCAATTAAACTGTTATTCATTGTCTTGAACTTTTGTCGCATCACACTGCAAATTAGTGTGTTTTGTGTGCGGTACGTATCCAAATGTGTGTGTGAGAAGGAGATAGTGGAGCCTTCTGGATGGCGTTGAGCGCGGCTTGTTGTGACAGAGGGTTTTATTTTCCAGTCTGTTTATACACAGTGTTTGAGAGCGCGGATGCTGCTCACGTCCGACTGGGATTAGCGGGAACACCTTGTCTCACTTGTTTACCTCACCTAAGAATCAAATCAAATCCGGAAATGTCTTTTCGAGTTCGACCCTTTTTTGTTTTTATTTCCGCTTTGGATCTTTGAAAAACTGTGGAAGGAAAGGAGGCGTGTGGTCTGCTGATGAGTACGGCTCAGGTTTACAGACGTGAGGATGCATGCCTTTGATTGATGAGTGACAGCGTTGCTAATTCTGCCTAGAGGCTCGCTGTCGCTTTCAAACATTAAAAGATGGCATTACCATTATGCGTACCTGTCATTCTACTGTACCTTATCTTATATATCAAATCACTTGTTTTCTAATGTCCTTCTGCCTACCAGAGATGGGCAAAAGTCACTTTTTGCAAGTCCAATCCAAGTCTCAAGTCTTTGAGGTCAGCAGCGAGTCAAAATCAAGTCTGTTATGGTTTTATTAACTGATAATACAATTAAATTCACAGGAAAGAGGTAGAGACACTCAGAAAGTGTGCTCCAATGAGACTGCTCAGCACTGTCAAAATATTGTCTTCACAGGCTAACGTACACTAACATCAAAAACTGTGTCGCTTTAAAAACAGCGGATCCGTCTGAGGGACACCATTTAAAGGGGTTACAACGGGAGAGAGCGAATAGGATTTTATTGGATAATAACACTGGGTCCCAACTATAATCTATTGTAACAGAAAAAAAAAATCCCTCTAGCCTTTCTAACGCAGTGTAATGGTAACTTAATTAGACAGTAACGTTAACGTTATGTGGTAAACTATAAACCTGTAACCTTAACTAGCCTTTAGCCGACGTTAATAATTGTCTTGGTCTAGGTTGAGCGACGTTAGCCAGCAGATGGTGGCAGCGGAACATGGATGAATTTTATAGTCATAAAGCCAATACTCAAAAATATATATTCAGCGAAGGCCAATCTAAAAGTTAACCACCCACAAAACTAAGCTAACGTTAAATAACTGATGCACCTGAGTGAGACATGTTTGCTAACTTGACTGACCCATCTGGGTGCGTTTTCAGGCGCCTGATGAAGTTGGATTTGGTTGATCCGGCATCTTTTTTGTTGATGCCGCAGACGCTGCATTTGGCGATTCTTTTGTTTGGGCTGTGAATGTAGTTATTAAAGCCAAAAGATATGACAAATGGCACTGTAGCAGCTGCAGCTGATGTGCACGCCATGGTGTCATCTGTGGAGTGTGGCTGCTCGTGCACCAGATGCGGATGGTTAAGCATGATGGGAGGGAATGACATTCAGCACGTAATGTTCATGCGGCCCAAAAAATTGAAATAAAAACATTGTGCACGAGTCCCAAATCTCGAGTCAGCATCCTCTTTGTGGGACAAGTCAAAGACTGAGACTCGAGTCCCCATATCTGCTTCCTACTAACTAACGTCTGGTGCAGAGGAGCAGCCATTGCCTCTGAGCTAAATGATGGCCATATTTAAGGACTTTGCAATTACATTCATACTATTGTTTGGGGGGTTTATGACTGGGAAAATAATTGAAGATTATGACAATAAATTAGGCAAAAATAAATTAGATTGTGGCATTAGTTTAACAGGATATCTGTGGTTATAGCCAACCCTGAGATACACAGCTAGCTTTGAATTAATCAGCTTATTTACATATAAATTATGCTTTAGCTGGGACATTTATTCATTCATGCAACATAGTTGAGAAAACACATGAATTTATTAGGAGTGTCAAAGCCCAGTGGACCCTATGTGAACTGTTGCTAAATATGTCTTGGGTGTGTTTACACCCAAATCCGATACATTTTGGCTGCAATTACATCCCGCCCAGCTGGTATGAAGGTGAGCGCCCGGAGGACGTTCCAGTATCTTGCTTAACCAGGGTTGAGATGTCCTGCTGGCATGTTTGTCATAATAACTGCTTTGCTTTGTCAGATGGTTTGTCCGTTGCCCTACTTTGCCAGCAGCATCCCATTGTGCAAACAATTTGAATTTGAGACGCGGCCCGCTCCTAGACGGGCGATATCCCTCCTGTGGTGAGAGGCAGGATTAATTTCGCTCCCTGACTTCCACCGCACACGCAGAAAGATAGAGGAGGGGGAGCTGAAGTTGGGGGATGGGAGGGCTTATGCAGGTAATACCACCACCACCTATTATCCAAGGAGTATCATTTAATCGGGCCTTTGTGGGACAATATTGTATTTGGCTGTTTGTGTGTGGGGCTGGCGGGGCGCCTCGTGTATGATTATGTGTCTCATCGGTTTCAGCCCTGTGTCAGTAATCTGTTTGTAGGGAGATAGAGAACACACAAGCTCTGTAAATAATGCAAAGCCGCTACTGGGCTTCACTCTGTCTTTCTTCACTGCCATCCTTCTCTCTGTGGCTTTTTCCCATCTTTATTTGTCTTTCTCTTTTACATAAAAGTCGGGATTAGGTATTCTCTAAACTCTTGCACAGCGATAATCAGAACCACCCTCCGTACCCAATCAGTCAACAAACTGTGGGAGTATTCGTGTGCGTGTTTGTTCAATAGGAACCATCCTTGGACAATCATTGGTTCGACAAGGCAATGTGTATTACGATGGTATGATACATGACTTTTTTTTTTCCCTCACCACCTCGACGAAATACTAAATTACAAACTTGTTAGGGCTGCTGTACCTTACCGGGGCTTACATCCCAGATGGATTTTGTGTTGTGATGCTCGGGATGGATAATTGATTCTGTCCGGTCGCAGCATGGGAAGAGAAGAATGAGGTAAACAATAAAAAAGGAACAGATCAGGGGTCGTTATAAGAGCAATATGACAAAGTTTTGTCCTGGCTACCTTGGGACAGCAACCATTCTGAGACCCCAAACCCGCTCCTGCCTTGTGATGGAGAGGAAGTGATAAAGTGTCTATCCAATCTGGTCCCAAAGTATTGGACTGTTACCCATAAAAAAATAGGTTACATAACGAGCATGGTAGCAGGATTGCTTAATCAAGTGCATCTACCCCAGGCAGAAACAGTATGAGTATCTGTACTCATGTATGCTCTCTCTTTTCTCCACAGAGATCCTGAGTGGAGGTGTGTATGTCGACCAGAACAAGTTCCTGTGCCACGCAGACACAATCCATTGGCAGGACATCGTCAAAAACCCGCGGATCCATCCTGTGGTGGTGCCCACCAACAGCAGTGTCACGTGTAAGTAACCCAACAAGCACACGTGTAGAAGGCAAGAAAATTCGTTTTGATTGAGACGTTTATTCATAGGGAAGTTTCAGTGAGAGCATCAGTGCTGCTCCACACTTGCACAGGTAGACTCACAGCTGGAAGCTCCACAATTTAATCTGCTTGAAACCGAGCAACAACACTGAACGGTTGGAGCTTTCACAGATCACTTCTATGACAAAGTCAGACTTTATTAGGCAGTGTTCAAAAAAGAGGAATTAGAATTAAAGCAGCAGAGCATCGATCTGTATGTTTAATACAGGATCTGCCTTCCTTAACCTAAAAGCTGGAAAGGAGGTGACATCATTTGAGGCAATTTATAAGACTTGACGACTGATAAATCGGGACAGACGTGCAGGAGGAATTATGATTTTGTGTTGTCTGTGGCTGTCTATCACAGGAATATCTTGATGGAATTTCTCCAAATTTGGCACAAACGTCCACTTGGACTGGAGGAGGAACAGATTAGAATTTAATGGTCAAAAGTCAAGGTCACTATGGTCTAGCAAAAGACGTTTCAGGCCAGAACTAAATGATTCTTATGCGAGCTGTGAGAAATGTTAATATAAATAGCTAACAGTATCGAAGAAGAAGATATACGTTATTCATCCCCGAAGGGAAATTAAATGTTTTCACTGTGCTATTATTACAAACATGCTACGCACGCATATGCCCGAAACACACACATGCACAAACAGGACTCTATGGGCATGCATTAATGTAGAGATGTCAGAGTTGCACATTGACATGCGCCCTGAGCAGTGAGGGATTCGGTGCCTTGATCATGGGTGCCTCAACAGTGCCCAGGAAAGGAACTGGCACCTCTCCAGCTACCAGCCTCAATTTCCATATTTGGCCTGTACCGGGACTTGAACGGACCACCCTCCGGTTCCCAAGCCAAGTTCCCAGACTGAGCTACTATCTACCCCAGAATATACTGTAATGAAGTAATAACAAATCACTTAGATGACTGGCAATTTGAGAAGAGGCCTTGCCGGGAAAGCTATGAGCAATCAAAGATTTTTTAAATCCATTTAAATTCATCACTGCCAGTGCAATCTGTAATTCTTTTTCCCTTGCTGACAACCTCACACCTCTTAATTTCTCCCACATGCCGATTTTCCATTTCTCAAAACGTAGTTAAGGTAGTGTACCCGCTAATAAAGATAGCTCATGACTACAGATGTGATGACTCATTTGCTTCAGAAACTTTAAAAGCCTAATTTTGAGTTTTCAGAAGCTTTCAAAAAGCAGCAAAGGTAATGAGTAATGAGACCCCACATCTTAACCTGCCCCTTTCACAATAAGAGACTGAGTGAGAGCAGCAAAACACTGTCATCTAAAATCACCCCTTGACCCCATTCTGTCACTTTACCAGCCACAACAATCCACAAAGAATCGCATGAAATCCCTGTTGTAGCCTCCTTGAAGAGTTGTTAATATATGTATGGAATTATGAAGGATTTATAGGGTTAAATGAACATACGTAATCTGTCTGGAGGTAGGGGGGGTGACAGTCGAAGTTGAAGTCACCTCCTTTGACCTCTTTCTGTTCATTCACTGACTTAACTTCTTAACATGGTCTTCTTTTGTCAATAATTTACTGCTCAAGCTGTTTGACATTTAAATCTGCTGTTGTTTTTCTTGAAGCCGTCTCCTCCCTTCGACTGGAAATACAAAATTACGAACCAAAATGCATTATCATCACAGACCGAAATAAAAAGACGGCCTCTGCATGCGTCCTTGGATTTCCTCTCACAGCACTCACTTAAGGCTTCAAATGCAGATCAGCAGCTCCCAGGCATTGATATTCTGCTCAATCACCCTCCTTTCTGCAGCCCTGTTAGCCCTGGATCGACCCTTACTCCTGTGCAAGTCCTCTCCTCCTCCAAAAGATCAAGGATCTCCAAACCTGTAATCCGCAATTTGAGAGCATAATCTCTTCTCCTTCTTTGGGGAGCATTAACCTTTTTGTTGTTATTACTCATGACTTATTTGTGCCACATTTGTTGTGCCGGTCGCTCTCTTTTCCAAAACAGGACATTAATTTTAAAATCCCAGCCCTGTTGATTGAGGTTAACCCCCCTCATCTGTCTTTTGCCCCCTCACCAGTCCCAGCAGTTAACCTTTTGTGGCTGTTCTAAGAAAGCTGTTAAAGATTATGGTGCGGGAAGAGGGGTGGGACAGGTTTATTCTAGGTCGCAGATAATTTATAAGTTGTGATAGTAGAAGACCTTGGACACAATATGAAAACTCTGTAGCTTGACTTTACTGGGCAGCAGGCTCAGAGGGGAACAGAGATATAACAAAGAGCACCAGGCCCTGTCATAAAAACACTTATGGCGGCTGACATTTGTAATAATATCTTGGTTGTATGCTGCTTTTTCATTCTAAAGTTTATTGAACTTTCTTTTTTACAGAGTAGTGCTTCGACAATGCTTGAGAAAAATATAGTTTACAGTTTTTTTCTGAATAATTTTTAGAGTTCTGTTTGTATGCTGTTTTTTTATACACTAAAGGCTGTTAAACTATCCACTATGAGAGCACTACACTGTAAAAAAAACACTTATTTTAGATTTTTTATGAATACATTTTAGAGTTTTGTTAATCTTTGTACATTGTACACTGTAAAAAAGAAAAAAAATCATTTTGTTTGTAGGCTGCTTTTTATACATGACAGGATATTAAAGTATCCTTTGTGAAAGACACTACACTGTAAAAAAAAGTTTTAAAACATTATGTTCGGAATAATTTTTAGAGACTTGTTCGTATGCTGTTTTTTTATACACTAAAGGCTGTTAAACTATCCACTATGAGAGCACTACACTGTAAAAAAAAAAAAAAAAAAAAAAAAAAAAATATATATATATATATATATATATATATATAATTTTAGATTAAAAAAAGTTTGTTACATTTTTCCTCTAAAAAAAAGCGTAGAGTTTTGTTTGTACGCGGCTTTTTATACACTAAAGAATATGAAACTATCCTCTGTGAAAGCACTACACTGTAAAAAAACAAAAACACAAATTAAATTTTTTTGTTTTCCCCTGAATTAAAAAACAACATAAAAATCATTAAAACTATATTAAAATTACAAGACTTGTTTATTGGAATGTGTCATGTAAATTACTGGAAAAATCTTGATCACTAAATCAATATTAGTTTTTAACAGATTTAAATCACAATTTTGACAAAACAAGAGGTAAAAAAAAAGTTTGTCAACTTCCGAGACAAAAGTAGCAGCATTGTCTCTAATTTTACCCAAACTGTTTTTACAAATGTCAATGTAAAATACATGAAAAATACATAAAAATGTCAAATTGCAAGAAAATGTCAGTTTGCATGACCAACCCACTACGGTACATAACCTAAGAAAAACAGGTTAGGAAATTGGTGGGTAGTTCCCACCAGAGCACCATACAGTTCTAAAATGATAATCTAACTCAGCAATGAGTTAGGGAGGGAACACACTGGTATAACAGAGCGAAAGGGACATGCTGGAAAAAAGACACAAAGACAAGGATAGACACTAAGTGAAAGAGAAACACAGAGGAGTGATGAATCAGCGAGGGGTGGATTGAGAACGAGAGCGATGAAATGTGTGGTGGAGAGGAGCACAAACGAGAGAGAAGAGCAGGGCAGAGGATGGAGAGGCTCGTGTTGGGGAACAAAGTCAGTCTCGATGCTAATAGCTCTCATCTGGAGAGGCTGATGGACATAGGACAGCACTTCTGCTCTCATCCAGGCTCACTTCCCCCGCAGTCAATTATCAGACAGTCAATTAAGTCCTCCAAAAAAACCCAAAAACGCACAGGCTGGAGCTGGCTGAGAGAATGATGCTGCTTTCTGCTGCTTTTATCTCTACCTGATGTGTGCTGGTTTCATGCTGGGCGGATTTAGAGTAGAGCGACATGAAGAATTGTCTTATTTTCACAAAACAACCTGTGCCGATGGAAGGTTATCTAAGTTTTTTATGACTGGAGCAGCATGAAACACTCAGGGAGGATGTTTTGTTGTGGCGGAAACACTGCAACTTCCATTATCCGCCTTGCATAGTAATAACACTACCTTGAAAAACATGGTTGCATTTTAGTTGAAATCAATGTCTACAAATTACAATCAATTTGTAATGACAAGGGTAGGAAGCTGTATTTAAATACATCTTAATTAAACCAATTACTAAACATTTAATTATCATAATGATCTGTTCATTGTAATAACACCAGTCCTCTGATTCATCTCTGTTTATTGTCTATTGTGTTAATTATGTTAAATTGTAATTATAACTAGAGCTTAAAAATATTGTGCTTTAAATGCACTTGTAATAAGGTCTTGTTTCCTCAGAAAAAAAGCTGTAAGTACATTATATCACCCTGCAGACAACACGCACACACACCCACATTAGGTGTATTTAAAGGTAAGCCAAAGGAACTGTTACATCTTCGCTCACTACTTCGATCAATTCGGGCTTCAGCGGAGTGCTTGACGGCTCACAGCAGACTCAGCTGACCAGTTCTATCACGCTGTAAGGTTCAACTAGTATGGATTTTATTTTAAAACTGATACTGATCATGTTTTGTGGTTAAGTAACCATTAGAAATGTCAGTCATCTCTTTTGTTGTGCTTTTGTGCAGGTCAGAAGTGCCATCGCTCCTGTAATGGTCGCTGCTGGGGACCAAAGGAGGACCAATGTCAGAGCTGTAAGTACATTACAGTACAATATATACTATTATTAGCTTTAGACACACCACATGATATTATAAGGACTTTGTCTCAGTGACATACACTACCAGTCAAAAGTTTGGACACATTTTCTCATACAAGTGAATGGGAAAGTGTGTCCAACTTTTGACTGGTAGTGTACGTATATTCAACTTTAAAAACACTGTTTGGTGTACAATGTTTATAGCATCTGCCTTTTACTTTATGGATTGCATTTACGCTTCAAAACCTTAAAGGGGTATTAATTGGTCATATTATCTAACAAATGTAGGCTATATCTAAATAAATATATAAAATGAACCCATTGGACGTTTTGGCGAAGCAACATAATATTCTGGTTGACCCACAAAAAGCTTTTGCCCTCGGGCACTCGAAAATAGGTTTTTATTAATTGTACATAATCAAACAGTTACATAAAATAACACAAATACCATAAGAGCTCAGATAATTACACAAGCCAAAGATAATGGATTCAAACAACAAGCTAAGTGATTTCAGCAAAAACGTTGCATTTCTACGTTTCTCTGGTGAGAGCTGAAATAATCAAACTAAAGATCATCCAATTAACGAAGATTGTGAAGATTAAATGTACATTTCTCTGCTAGAAATGTCTTAAAAATGCGTTTTCATGCCGAAACTATCTTAAAATATTGCATTTTCCACTGAAAGTAAAAGGAATGTTTTCATGTCAGTCACGTGACGGGATGTAGACCCATAGAAAAGAATAGAAATATATAAATAATAAATAATAAATAGAAAAAAACGTAGGCATTTCACAATTTTAGATCAAATATCTACCAGCTTGTGAAGCTGGTAGGCTTGTTGTGGCGGTAGCTAGAGGATTGGCAGTAGTAAGCGGACAAATATTTCCACAGCTTTTATTTTACATTTGCATTTTACTTTCTAAAAGATTTAATGGCTGTGTACATTTATTAAAGGAGCATAAGCTTCTCTCATCAGAATCCTGAATTCTTCACTGATTCATTGAGAGCTCCTTCGACACACTTTCCGTCAAGCCAAACTATATACTTTATTTTATTTTATTTTTTTAACATTTGGATGTCAGAATGGCATTTGACTTTCCATAATGAAGGTCTTGTACTTTAAGGCCAAAGAAGAGACGGAAAAGACGCAATTTGTGTGTATTTTTAATGTGATATTAGCTGGTATTTTAAAAGAAGGGAATGTTTGCTACGGTTACAGCTTTTGTCTTTAATTTAAGGTGTAAATGAAATTTCCGTGATGAAATAGATAAAGGGCCCTATCGTCCACCCGACGCAAAGCGCCAAAGCGCACAGCGCAAGTGTCATTGCTATCTTCCACCCGGCTCAGTAGTCATTTTTACGGCCAGTGCTCACATTGTGTAAATAGCAAGTGATCTTACGCCACCGTTAGCACCTATGGGCGTATTGGTTTTGAAACAAGGTGTGGTCAGGCAAACGGGTGGTGCGTTCCTATCTTGAGGACGCAGAAAGCGACTGCACCTTAGACTAACAAAAACTTGGTCCAACAAGTCTCTGCTTGTCACTCACACAGAGACGCACAGCAGCGTTTTGACTCATAAGGAAAAAGCAGCGTGCCTCAATTCATCTTCGTTTCTGATGGGCAGTGGATTGCTTCACTGGCTTTAACATCAATCCGTGCTTCGACATGCATTGTACAGTAACCTGTGTTTTTTTTTTCTCTGCGTGGTTAAGGACACAGTGGAAAGAAATAAGTTGAATATGCCAGTCAGGGTCCAGTTTATGTAAGAAAAATGACTGCAATCCGCTGTGTAAATAGCAACACGCCTGTTTGTGTCCCGATTTTGCGCCGTCTAACTAGCAAAAGTGCGTCAGGCACGCCCTAAATCACTTTGCGCCATGCGCCGACTGTGCCTTGCGCCATGTAAATAGGGCCCTTTTTTGACAACAGAGTTGGTAAGTGGTGTGTAAAAATATTCAATCATTCAAATTGTATCTGTATAGCGCCAAATCATCACTAAAGTTATCTCAAGACACTTTACAAAAAGAGCAGGTCTAAGCCGTACTCTTTTATTATGGTTTTAGATGCACTTATCAGATCCACTTGATTTTACTGTTCCTACCTAATTAGATAAATTAAATAGAGCAAAAATGAAAGTTCACATTACCGTACAGATGTTCACAAGCCCAGAATGTCTGTGCAAATACCACCACATCCATCACACACAAATACACACATCCAACACCTGCGAACATCTCAACACCCCAAACACGCCAACCACAAACTCTCCTGCTGGGACCTCCCACCCTTCATACCAGCTAATGGCAGCTGGGAGAGAGTGTGAGAATGATGCACTACTGAGTCCATCAGCAGGGGAGAGAAGGAGAGCTCCATGTTATTCCCTCCCTACCAGTCATCTTTCCTAAGCTCTCAAGCTCTGTCTCTCTCGGGCACTACCCATCTTGCCATCTCAGTCTGTCTTTCTTTCGCTCAATCCATTTCTCTCGCTCACCTGTGGACACACACACACACACACACCCACATGCACACATAGCTAATGCCAAATCAATGAAGTTCAAGAGCTGCAGGCCACAGACCACCAGTTGGCTCACACCAAGCAGTAAAAGGAGAAAAACAGACTATTTTCACTTTTCTGCCTAAAGGTGTCAACAGGTCTTCTAAACTAAACCACATTAGCTTGTCACCCTAAGTCCACCAATTTCGCTGCCTTTCAAATCACATGAACACTCAAAAATATTGAATGAATTTCTAGCAGGACTCTGCTTTGTCTGTGGATTTGGACAAAACTTTTCTTGTTTAAGGGAGCCTGTAAAAGCACGTTTATAAGGACAACTGCTTGATTAGGTGGCATTAAAGGAAACAGTTGCCAAACAGTATCTTGCAAATGGCACATGCTTTGTCATGTGAAAAGGACCCACAAGATTGCTAGAATGAATAGCAATGAATAAGAGGAGGGTCACAAAGAGAAATCTTTTTCTCAAAAGGGCCACAAATTTTATGCAACACCCCTGCCTGTCAATATAAACCCACAGCATTTCCTGAAGACATTAGCCACATCACAATACTTGTGTCCTTACTTTGGGTGGACAAAGATGAGACCTAATACTGCCACAAGAAGTCCTTGTCAGGCAAAAGTACACTGATATTGGTAGATCACTTTAGGTATTTGAACATATTGATTATGTTGGTGTTTTATTTTGAAGGCAGTCTCCATGGTACTACAGAAATAAACTATCAACCAAGTTGTTAATATCAAATATTCCATTTACAGTTGGGTAATATAAGCAACATGACTACACTTGAGTGAAAGTTGTTTACCATCACTACCACCACACCACTTCTACTACCACTACTGCCACTATTACCACTACCACTACTACCAGTACTACTACTACTACTACCACTACCACCAACTACTGCACTACTACTATTACTACCACTACCACCACCACTACTACTATCGCTACCACTACTACCATTACCACCACCACTACTACTACTACCACCACACCACCACTACTACCACAACTACTACAGTTTCCAGCTCAGAACCACTTAGTGTTGGTATTTACCTTTCTATTACATGGTGTGAAAGTTAATGCTTAGATGCCAAAGAAGAAAACTAAAGTCGCTCAAGCATTGACATGGAGCACACAGAGCAATGGAAGGTCCATGACCCTGGGATAACTCAAATTTGTGTCTGCAGCCTTTGATAAGTAAACTAAACAACAGAACAACCTGCCTAAAACATTTTTTGAGCAGGGAATATGAAAAAGTACGAAGTCATCGTCCTTCTGCGTGTAATTTATCAACCTGCTGTCACAGATACTAATCTCTGTCTCTACAGATGTCCGTCCATCCATTTTCATCATCCCTCCATCTGTGTCTAACACACCTCTCCACCATCATTACAAAGATGCACACACATCAAAGCTTGATCTGCAATGGATCAAAACATACACAAGGAAACTTTCAAATGAACTCTACATACAGCACGTACATATCCATGTGGACAAAAAACACCCACATACGTTCTTCCTCCCTCTATTAGATATCTCTTTGTTTCCTTATTCCCTCTTCTAGTTTGATTGCACTCCCCTCGCCATCAATTTCCTCTTCTCTTTCCATCATTCTATGCGCAGACCACTTCATCTCTGCCTTCCAACCCTGGCATGTCTCATCGTATTTGTTCTTCGGTCGCGATCTCATTAAGATAATGAGGAATGAACTGTTAGACCAGGACCTGTTAACAACACGTCACAGACCGGCCCTCCGATAAGCCCTGGCCCTGTCTTCCTGCCTCCTTTTAGCCGCCTTTGCTATCTCGCCATCTTCATCCATACGTGGATGTCATGATTCATCCTCCCTCTGCCTTTTTTTTTTATCTCACAACCTTTAATTTTATTGAGCTGAAATACATGGTATGAGTAGGTGTAGAAATGTCAAATGAAAAATGACTTCAAAGATCCTTTTGTGACATTTTCATGAATAATTATTCAACTGTCTCAGGATCAACAGTAAACAGCAGCAGATTTTGGTGTCAGTACCTCAGGAAGGAGGTGAATACAGTCAAGAAGTAAACTGTAATTCAACACAACTCTTGGAATGGAAAGTCACAGATATTATATCAAAGAAGAATAGTGTGCCGCTAGAAGCTGACAGGGAGTACTTTTCCTTGGAAATAGATGAAGAAAAATCTGAAGTGCAGTCTGAGTGCCAAAAAACAATAATACTATACAATAAATGTCTGTTATTTAAAAGAATAAAAGATGTACTTTTAACCTTTCCACAGTGCAAAAATATTAATGTTGTAAACCTTTGTCCCAGCAGTGTTTTGCACAGGTGGACCCAATATAGCATGCTATTAGCCACTGTTTATTCAAGCTGTGTCACTGGCACCAAAGTTAATGGAACAGCCATTAGTGTAGTTATTAGTTGCAACTGTGCAATTACAGCTATTGAAATCAAAACATTTATAGAAAAAGGTGTATTTGGAGGTAAAAATCACTAGCTATAGTCACCCCAAAACAATGCAACCTGAAGAATTGAGATAAAATCTAATGGTGATATGCAGATTCCTAGCCAGCTAAAAGCCAGCCAGGCAAACACTGCCAACAGCAAACAAGGTCATTCTGTGATTCATGTTTTATACCTCCATTTAACTCTGATCTGAAAGGATCTCAACCGTCCACAAAGGTCAATGCAACTCTCTGCTCAGACCTCAAACTAGAGAGTCAAAAATGATTCATAACCTCTTTACATAATGTAGTCAAATTAGCTGATGGGCTGAAGCTGAAACTGTCTTGGTGATATTTTTGAAAAGGAGGGATTGCCTATAACACAGCAAAGATGCAGACAGTGAAATTAAAATGGACTGCAAGAAGAATCACAAAATTCCCACCGGGACAATATTGAAGATGATGTATTACTTGACTTCATTTAATTCTACAGCTAATTAATAAGACATTATAAATCTACAAGTCAGATAATCATAGATGGCAAATGTCTAGCACACGGTGGCTTTTGTAATCTGTTTGAGTTTTTTACACAGATCAGTAGATGATAACTCGACTTTAGAGACTGCAGAGAATTCCATTTAAAACCCAAATATCAACTCTTCAGACCTCTCTTTAAGCATAATCCACCCTCTGCTCTCAGTCAGATTGGTTATGATGCCCCTGACTAAAATGCTCATGGGTAAAATTTCATACTTGATACTTTGATACCAACTTGAAATCTTTGGAAACCAATGTAATTTAAGTGAAATCAAGTATGAATCAATTATAAATCTGCCACTTTTGAACTATAACATTTGACATCTGCTAGTGAGTATTACTTGAAACAATGGCTGTGTTCGATACTATACTAGCAGCATGTACTGATTTGGCCAAAATGTAGTATGCAGTACGCGAACAAAAGCAAAACTTACAGTATGCTAAATATACCCGGATGTTGTACTGATTCAGAAAAAAATCTCATTATGCATCGGACCAGTCTACCTTCCCCTACTGTATCCCACAGTGCAAAGCACTAAAATGTCACAACAGCAGTTGTAATGGCAGAAGGCAGCAGTATTCCTGAAGAGCAGAAGGGGGCGCTATAGCTAAAGAAGCAGCTTTTTGCTATTGGCGGGCCATTGTTTACTTCTGCTTTCCAAAACCGTGAAACTGGCGCCTGGCGTTGCATACGCCAAAATAACTTTGAACAGCTCCGTGCCACATACTATCGCCGAAACCAGTATGTAGCATGTAGTATGTAGTATGTAGTATGTAGTACGTAGTATGTTGTATGTAGTACGAAGTATATAGTATGTAGTACGTAGTATATAGTATGTAGTATGTAGTATATAGTATGTAGTACATAGTATATAGTATAAAGTATGTAGTACGTAGTATGTAGTATATAGTATATAGTAGGTAGTACGTAGTATATAGTATATAGCATATAGTATGTAGTATATAGTATATAGTATATAGTATGTACTACGTAGTATGTAGTATATAGTATCCAATTTCGAACACAGCAAAAGTTTGATCTATATTATGTGGACCCGTGATTCCCAAACTTGGGAAATGTACGACTGGTGGTACCCAAGCTTCACCTTTAATATACAAGTGCCCTGCTGAAAAGCTTAACAATTGGACTAGCACAACTTAACTGAAAACCCCAAAAATGTCATATTATAATATAAAAAAGTGATTGCATGATGTAATTATGGAATTATAATGATGTAAATTTTAGTTGTTAATCATTGAAGTTGGATGTTGACAATCAAGAAAGAGGCCCAGTGACCTATACAGACACAATTTGTTGCAGTGGTCACATTACTCCCTCCACATCTCTATGAAACTTATGTAGATTTTAAAACAAATGTCCCTGGGTATAAAAAGTGTTCCCACTGCAAAAAAAATCCCATCATTATTTATGATGTCCTTTCGAAACCAGTTTTAAAAAAGCACATTTCAGCTGATGTAAATAGGAACTGAGAAGTAGTGGTTCCTGTGACTGATGCCGCTGTCCACGGCCTGTTCAAATGGAAGCTTCCGGGCATATTTTATGAGATAGATTCCTTTTGTATTTGTCGTTACCAGCTCCTTTTTTCTTACATTTCTTTAAAGTAGAACTTTAAAGCCAAATTGATCAACAACGTTGCGTCATTCTGCTGGCAAGGTCATTTGTTTGACGGAGTGTCTTTTTGAGTAAAGTAGGCCGTTTCATTTTAGCCCAGGCAGCATTAATGGAATGCTGCTGATGGTACGTTAGGCGTGAGGTGAAATATGCGTTTGTGTTTGCATGTGTGTGCGGGACGTTGTCGGTGGCTTGTATCCATCACTTTGATAGTATCTCTTCAATGCAATGCCCAAAGGGAAACACAGAACACATCAAAACACTGTGAATGCACTCACAAACACAAATATAGTACCTGCACACTGACGTTCATGTATTGGTTTTGTAATGTTGCACTAAATTCTCAGTAACTATATGAGACTCATTTATTGCATTCATCATCAAATCGGAATCTGAGAAAGGAGCTGTATGACGCATAAATGAATCTTATACTGATTTGCTCTTTTTATTGATTGTTTTCATGAAAAGCCTTTTTTTGCCGATGCTAGAAAGATGCCTCTTGGGGTGTAAATATATCCTCATAATTGATTTTATACACTCAAGGGAGCATGAACATCGGATATCAGCGCATGTTGTTTTTGTCAGGAAAAGCTGGTTTTTCAGGAAGGATGGGATTTTGGGGGTGTAATGAAAGTGTAAATTAACAAATTCTGCAGCAAATTACGGATCCTTAAATGATGCAATATTAGTTGAAATAAATATCAGCAAAGCATCTCTAGAATTGATTAACAGATAAATGAAACAAACACTGGTGTGAACTCACAAGCTAAAACACCACCCAAGCTATGCTACACTTCTTTTTTAAAGGGTACCACTGGTTTGCCAAAAAGACATGAAATTCACTTCCTGTGCTTACTTACACAACCAAGCAGCAACTGCATGCAATACTTGTGTAAATTCCACTGCATCGTCTGTTCCCGAAAGCTTTTAATTTGGTTAGAAGTCCCTGCTCTTACGTATAAATCCCAGCGCTGACACTAAAGCTGTGTCTTTTACCAGCTGTCTTTATCTGAAATGCCAGAGTCCTGCACACATTTACATATGGCTGTCAAGAGACAAGGCACACCAGCATACGGCGTCCCATATGACTACGACAGGCGTACAAGGAACGGCTGGACAAACTCTCACCATGAGGAGGAGGAAGTACACTGAGTCATATAGATAAAACGCAATGTCTCTGTCAAATCCAGACACGGGGACCCGGAGAGGAGCGTGCAAGGAGACAAACACATGATGAAGATGTAGCCCGTGGGTGGCAGACATGCTTTGGTTTCAGCCGAACATGTAGTGAAGGAAGAGCATGTTTTCGCACGGATATTTGCGATGGAAGCTTTCGTGTCTTAATTAATTTTATACCATTTCAAATCAGTGAGCTTAACATACATACTGCTCATTCTACATCGTGCCAGAGAAGAGGGTGACAAATGTAATCACACTCACTGCTGATCAGAGACAATCCTAAAAAGAACAAAGTCCCTATTTTTATGCCAGACCTCATTCAGTGTCCTTATTCACAGTGATGGTGTTTACTACTTGTTATTTGACGTGTGTATTGTCTCTTTTTCCTACATCTGTCACTCCACAGTAACTAAGACGGTGTGTGCCGAGCAGTGTGACGGCCGCTGCTTTGGTCCCTATGTTAGTGACTGCTGCCATCGTGAGTGTGCAGGTGGCTGCTATGGGCCGAAGGACACAGACTGCTTTGTAAGTGAACACACACACAACTTTACATTTACTGAGACATTTTACTCGTGACCTTTAACACCTGTCAATGCATTGTACTTCAGCAAAAGGATGTCTTCCTTACACTTCCAGACTCTTTTCTTGGCGTTTAAATGCCACTTTGATGGAAAATATCATTATATGACATTTTATTCCCGATTCTTTCTGACACGGAAGTGTCACTGTTAAATATGGACTTCCCCACCTTCTACTGTGGCTCTTCAACAGTTTTATTTTCATCCTAATTATTTCCTGCTCTTGGTGATTTTTCACACTTCATCTTTTATAATTCTCAAGAACGGATAAATCAGTTATTTTGGAATCTCCTCCAAAGGAGAGAGGGAAGTCCCGGTTGTCTCTAATCAAGTAGTCTTACCTTATAAGACCTAAATTCCAGAACATGAACATAGGTAATATTTTAAACCTCACTTGATCTTTTGGGTTTTGTGGACTAAACACACACTGTACACTAAATGCTATTACTCCCGCCCTGCTTGTCTCCCTCTGTCACTGTCTATTTTTATCTGTTTCTTAGGCTTCATAATTTTTCATTTATAAGGATCAAACATGAATAAGTCAGGATGTTCCAATTGTAAGAGCATGGTTTTGCACGTTTTGAGGTGTGTACTTCCAGAAATGTTTAACTTTAACTTTAGTGTAACCATATAAATACATAACTTTTGTTTCAAGCATCACCCAGTCTCCAGATTTTCTCACGTTCGGCCAAAAACTTCTTGCAGGAAAAAAAGACAAGCCGTATTTGAATCTAAATACTTGTTCCACCTCTTTGTGTGCTTGTCTGTGTCTGTCTCAGGCCTGCACCAACTTCAATGACAGTGGGGCATGTGTGACCCAGTGCCCCCAGCCATTTGTCTACAACCCCACCACCTTCCAGCTGGAACACAACCCCAGGGCCAAGTACACCTACGGAGCCTTCTGCGTCAAGAAGTGTCCACGTAAGACCTACCACCTGGACGCGAACACACAAACATACACTTACTTTACTTACTTACTTTCACCTGAACAAAGTGTTGCAAAGTGAGGCCATCTTTGCTGGTCTTCACGTCTACATAATGCTGTTTCAGGGTTAAAAGAGGTCTTAAACTTGGAGGTAGATTTACGCTGATTAAGTTGAGGATATGTTGTAGTGCTAGGCATTTAGATGTGATGTTCAAGTTATAGGGTAAGAGGCTCGGGAATGCATTGTATTAATAAGGGTTCCCATCCTCGTATACGTTGGATAAAATCAGTGTGGAACGACAGCAAGAATAGCAGTTCCATTTTGGGGTCAAGGATGACGTTAGTTAGTCCTTTTCAACTGCCTGGTGTACCTCAGTGAACAATGGCACAAGGCCTGGCCTTTAATACTGAAGAGGCAGTTCAAATGTAAGGCCATGGTTCAGATGAGGCAGTTGTGTTGAAGACCTCATGGGATTTTTTAAATGGGCCATGCCATGCAGAGAAGGCGGACTACCAGACCTGGACCTTGCTGGTGAATACCTTAAACCTTCATTAAAGCTTCAAAATGGTTTGCTGGTAACATCTGTTGGTCCCATTCGTCGATGACTTTCTTTCAATGGGCTGCAAAATATTCAGACCATCTAGAGTCCACTCATTCTAATCTGTATTTTGCACCATTTCCACATGAAGAAATTCCTGAAAGTCAGGTGATGTGCTTTGTTTAGTAGAGTTGAAGCCCTTTGTTGGTACTAATCAACACCGGTTGCATCCCACTGGGCTTTTTTTCTATTGCTAAAAGATACGTCTCCAACTTTGACAAGACAGGAGGTCATGTGTATATAAAACCTTGTCTTACAAAGTGACTCTGTAATATTACTCCAGTGTGAACATCAACCATGAAACCATGAACGAGAGGTAACACATTCTGTAACACACATTCCACGGTTGTATCGTTCGCCAAGGTCTCTCCCCGACACTCATCTGTCTTGATGAGCTGTCTACCTTGAAACAGCCTCTGTCCTTAGCGTGAGGTAACAAAGCCAGTACGGGTGATAAAGAAGCAGATGGATTGGCCTGCATCCCCAACGATATCTCCTCTAACAGCTGTACAGCATTCTTAGTCATGGTATTACTGCTGTGTTGCAACCACTTCCTGTTTAACCATTAACCATTAACCACCCACCAACCCCACAGCTAATTGTTGTGGACCCACTCCATGCTGTTCTCAGCATCAGTGAAAAGGCCAAGCTGCAGGGAGGGAAGTAGGAGTTCAGTGTTGCTTTCAAGACAGCATAAAAATACAGTATAATCAACCACTTAAATATCAGTGTGGTTAAAGTCCCTTAATGCTGTTTTAAAAGTTTATAGGAGGTTTTGGTTGTGTGCACATTTATGGTTGTTTAAAGGAAAACAATATGTAATACTTTTTCATATAGCGCGTACCATATAGCATGCATCTTTTATTTTTATATTATGTTCCCCAAGTTAATATAACATGATAACAGTGGCATGCTAAAAACTATACATAAAGGTTGTACCCTTTAATGCAGTGTTAGTCAGCAGAGCTTCAGTAAGACAAAGTGAACGAAAGTGACTTTCAACACTTTTTTTATGTGACTGACTTCACCAAGCACCACTTATTATCCTGTATGTCCCAGTGTGACAAACAGCAGCCATCTGTACTTGACATTTACGATGAAATGTTTTTTAGATAACTTTGTGGTGGACCATAGCTCCTGTGTGAGAGCGTGCCCCAGCAACAAGATGGAGGTGGAGGAGAACCGCATTAAGATGTGCATTCCTTGCACTGACATCTGCCCCAAAGGTAAAACACATGCTGATATTCAAAGATAACTTCTACCAATAATAAAGTTTGCATTTATGTTACCACTAATGTTTTCTTTGTTACACCAAATAATTATTATTAATACACTGTTTAATTATTCGGCATGCCTAGAAGAAGTTTTGTGTATCATTGGATTATCCATAAATCACTACCACATCAATTCTGAGACATTTAACCACAATAAACAGAGCTTTCAACAGCCTTTACACCAGGCTGGTTTTTAAAACACATTCTACTAGTTTCAGTTTGACTTAAGAAGTGCTAGACTGTTGTATACCAAAATCAGAAAGGATATGGGCGGCTGTGGCTCAATCACAAGGTTCAATCCCTGACTGCTACAGTCGCATGTCGAAGTGTCCTTGGGTAAGACACTGAACCCAAGACATTGCTCCTGTAGGCGTATCCATCTTATATTAATGTGCATAGATACTGACTGGAAAATTGGCACTTAGACCTTCGCCATCAGTGTGTGAAAGTAAGTGTGAAAGGGTGAATGTGACATGTAGTATAAAAGCACTTTGAGTGGCCTGAAGACTAGAAAGGCGCCATATGAGTACAATCCATTTACACATTTACACTGATCAACCGGATCCCAGCTCACACCAACCCGCACATTAAACTGGACAGTTACCTACTCAAGATGTGTGAAAGAAGCATAACATATCCAGACACCAAAATAGTGATCATTTCAATTGGACTCAACAGCAGAGATGAAGACCCAAAACAGACATCCATCAAACAACTCAGAACACAGACAGGCTGAGTCCACCTTTCCCAATGCTGACATTTATTTCCCTATCGTTAACGACTCCAAAGGTCACATACTTCCAACATCTGGCCGAAATAACTCACAATGAATCCCACACAGAGAAAGATAATACACATTGGACACCTTCAACAGCCACATACATATTCAACCACTGAAGTGACAGCTACATTTATAGGTACCGCGAAACTGAGCTTTGACCCCACCCACATACAAACATGTTCAGACATCAAGCACCCCAGTATGCCCACTCCCACCTCCATTCCGGACAAGACCTCCCCACAATCACATTGCAAACAGACCTACAACGTTTGGTCAATAGCAGACTGATTCCAAAACCAGTAGAGCAGGGTTCATTGGCAGTTTTATTTTTTTGAGAAATACTACAAGACAAAGACAGCTGAATCATTCATTGACATATTTGTTCAAGTATCATTGAATAATTATTTACTGATATTTATGGTGTAATAAAGTCATACCCTGTGTGTTCCAGCATGCGATGGCATCGGTACGGCCAGCCTACAGACGGCTCAGACGGTCGACTCCAGCAACATCGACAAGTTTGTCAACTGCACCAAAATCAACGGCAACCTGGTGTTCCTCATCACTGGGATCAAAGGGTAAGAGCTGAGAAGAATTAGCTCATTAGAATGATAAAAGAGGAACATAGTGAATGTATGATTATGTTTTGAAATGCCTTTAAAGTGTAGCTTTTAAGTGAGGAAGTCCCTGGACTGGGAGTATTAAATGGTGTGCTTGAACGATGAGTCAAATATATTTGAATTACTGGAATAATTACAGGAATAAATGCATTGATAGTCATTTTTTCCCCGATATTTCTTCTTTATTCATACCCCGCTTTAAATGTAAATGTGTCACCTAAAAGCCGAGTAAAAAAAGAAACAAAGACTGTTAATTGCTTGAATGAATATAAATAATGTTGTGTAATAATCCAGTGTCAGTGACAGTAAGTGGGAAGTGAGCACGCTGAGAGTGCCTTGAGAATAAAAAAGAGTGCTGGTGAATGTATATGCTCATGAATTAATCTATAAAGAGTGTGAAAGGAATTAGCTGTGGGGAGGGTGTGGCATGTGAGAGTGTGGAGTGTGACTGTGGAAAACAAAGCAAACATGTGTGTAGTGTATTATTTATGAATGAATGTACAGTATGTATGCCTGCAAGTCATCATTCACATGTATTTTGCAACTATAGCAAGGAAAACAATACGACTGCACTAAGATCATAGACTATACCGATTTGATGTTTCGTGTTTCAAGGATAAAATTTTAGATGCTATGATCGCTATATTTTTTGTTTCTGCTGGTCTGATCTCCCATGATCCTTCACAGGGATGTCTACCACAACATAGAAGCTTTGGACCCAGAAAAGCTCAATGTATTCCGCACAGTTCGGGAAATCACAGGTGAGTAAAATTGCTTGCACTACATTCCCTGCGCATGCATGCTAATAAACAATAAAATAAATAAATATGAACTCCTCTTTTTATTCATATTCACACACTTTCATGCATATCTGTGCTCATCTCTGTGTGTATTTGCTCAAGTCTCCTCCCCCCTGAGACTGTCCACAGCAAGGACAGACAACGCAGCATAAGATGAATATCAGATGAGTCTTTCAATCTCCTCTGTGTCTCTGCTGCTTCTCCCTCGGGGAGTCCCTAGCCTTGAGTCTCACAGTCCCAGCTCTCCCTTCACGCACCATGAAGAAAAGATCCAGAACATGTGGTGCGCATCGTTAATCCTCCAGCTCCCCTATGCCACCGCGGCTCCTCGGCTGCATGTATACTGTCATCTTTCCAGACATTTGACAATGCCATCAGAAAGAAACCTTGTATCTCCGCCGTGACGCTCCCTCATGCAGTGAGAAAATATGACATTTTTGACTTATGAAGGGGGGTTGACACAAGCAGAAGATCTATGAAACTGAACCCCCTTTCCCCTTATAAATACACTACATTTTACTTGTTGATTTAGCAATATTAATTTATTTTTTATTTATTGTTTTGTAGAAAAAAGTCGCCCCGGAATACAAATGTTTCTGTTACATATTTGACCTTGTTTACAACAGATGGCAAGAAAATGTTAGTGTACTTAAAGAGGGGGTATTTTGCTGTTTCACATTTTAAGACGTAATGTTACAATGTTGGATATCCAGACTAAACGTGGGTGAAGTTTCAAATCTGTAGCTAAAAGTATGTTGGAGTAATCCCCATGCTTCTCAGCTCAGTCTGCAGGCTGCTGTGAACGCTAAGTTTCACACTGTTTTTTTCAGCAGGCTTCGGAGAGCTACCCAATCAGAATAAAGTGGGCTTGTAGGGGCGCGGTTTCTTAAAGGGACAGAGCTGAATGAGTCGCATCAGGCAGCGGATGTATGAGGGCCTGCACAGAGCACCAGTGTGAGAAAAATGAGGAGTTTTTTTACTGTAAATTATGCTAAGATAATCCACAGGTATCACAACACTAAGAAATATGATGCTTGAAATTAGCATAATACCCCCCCTTTAATGGTAATTTGTTTCATTGAATATACAGGGCGACAAGCAAAAATAGAATACCAGGATAAATATAGTAGTAGTTTTTCCTACCTACACAATCATACTACTAATTCTTTTGTGGAGAGGATACATCCGTCTTCACGACCTAAATATGTTTCAAATTAAAGCAGTTATTCAACTAAAACACTTGATCTGTGATTGACTGGCCATCAGTCAAGGGTGTACCCCGCCTCTCGCTTAATGACAGCTTGGATAGGCTCGAGACCCTCCGCAACCCTGAACATGATAAGCGATATGGACAATGGATGGATGGATGGACTTAGTTTGTTGTAACAAAGTAGACAAAAAGTAGTTCTGGTTTTGAAGTATCTACAAATAAAAAATCACCAGATTATCTTAATGTGCTCAATACCGTCATGTACCTTTAATGGAAAATAACAACTGACCACAGAAGTCAATTATAGCTCAGTAGTTCGCTTCTTTAAAGGTCAGCCCACAAATCACATCTCAGTGTGGGTTTGTTTGTCTTTCCAACAAGATGCAATTAATTGGTCATTAATGGATTGATCTTTGTACCGCATGTGCAACCTTAAGGAGGAAAAACCGAAAGAAAGAGATCGGAACAGAATTTTTTTTTTATAAATTGGTTAACACTGTAGATGGAAGCTCTTTACTCGTCTTTCGACCACTCAAAACACTTTTACATTACTGTCATATTCACCCTTTCACACACACACACACATACACGCTTACAGTGATGGCAAAAGCTGCTATGTAAAGTGCCCGTCTCCAATCAGGTTCATACACCCATGGCCTACCTTCGGGAGCATTGTGGGGTTAAGTGTCTTGTAAGGACACTTTAACATGTGGACTGTAGCTGTCAGGGATCAAACCCCAACCTTCCGATTGAGAGACGACCGACTCTGACCAATGAGCCACAGCTGCCCACTGAAACGGGCAAACAAGACAAAACAAACTGATAAATCTATATCGTCTTGTAAAGTGCAAAAAGCATCTCACACACCTGGATTGTGCAGGGATTTCCTATCGCTGATCGTGCAAGAAGAGATTAAAGTGATTCTGCAAAAAACGTTTACGAAGCAATCTCAGTCATTAACTGCACAATTAGCCGCTAAGTATACACATTAATTTCAGATTCTGAGCTCAGTATATACGAAATACACACATTTTTATGGTTCCTTCAAACATAAAAACTGTGCAATAATAACAGTAATGGAAAACTAAACCAGGATTTTTTTTTTATGATGTGGACATCCCATGTATTCCAAGCTGTGTGTCAGCTCAGCTTGTCATCTCTCGGAGCTGTCAGGAGAACGTGACTTCTGACAGAGGAAGCCAACCTGCCTCTGTGGCCCCAAGGTCACAAGTAGCATTGCTCCAGCTTTCAAATGAGCGCTCATCCTACACCCCGACACACCGACCTGTCTCTCAAAGTCTTTTTTTTTCTCTCTTCAACTCCTGCGTCTCTTTTGTCAGCTTCTTCACAGACATGCCACCTAATGAGTGGGCGATAGACTCACGCAATTTAGCATAAGTGTGTTTCTCAGTGTTGTTAGTCAGAATGTAATCACCACAACTCAAGCACTCTTAACCTTTACCTGTGCTCACACGGCCTTCTTCTCTGCTTGCTCCTATGCTGTCATTTGCTTTCTGCGTTAGTTTTTCACTGATGTAGTTTTTAAAAAAACATGTCCTCTTAATTTGGGTTTTCTACACCAAACTTTTTATTGATGGCCGTTAGAGGAAGGAGCTTTTTTTTTTCTACCACAGCAAAAACAAAGTACTAAGACAACTCCCCTTATGACCCTATAAGACTAATCTCTATTTACAGATTCTACGTAGTAGAATAGTCTACATAGTAGAATCTGTAGTCAGGGACATGGATTTCCGGGACGGCAAATGTTCTGGTTTCCATTTGAACTACGCTTGCAGTCCGAGTAATATTGACCAATCACATATCAGCAGGCTGCGGCGTATGCAAGAAAAATAGTCCGTGAGGACCGACCTGACAAAGCTTGAATTTTTACTTCTTACAAATCTGCATCATGATGTTTACATTTCGGCAAAGGTAGGACCCGTTAATAACAAGTAAATCACAAGAAAACGGTTTCTCTTTTTATAACAACGCAGCATGCGGAAAAGGAAGTCTTGACGGGAAGTCGCTTATCGCTTACCGCCCAACATGTTCACCGCTGTCCCCAGAGGCTATATCGTCTCAGACATGTGAGATTGGTATGAGACAGATGTACTTCTCTCCTGATTAATTGAGGCACAGAAAGGGCCAGTTCGCCAATTTCAACCTCAGTCCTATCATGCTGTTACTGTGCCTTTGGAGGACGCTATCCGTTCTCCAAGAGGCCCTGGAAAACCTCTGGCACACTACGTAAAGCGTGTCATCTGGCAATGCACGCTGGGTGTTGTAGGAATGTAGAATGGGCAAAACCACGAGCTGTTTGTACAACTTTTTCCACAACTATGGCGCCAATTTCAAACATTATTGCTTCTATTGATTACAGAGAACACCAGCTTTGACAGACAGTGGCTTTTTCCAGGGGCAAATTTCTCCTTTAAACTGGCAACCTTTAATTGTAGACACATTTTTATGTATTTAATGAGTAGTATCAAGTTTAGCAGGTAAAAAAGTGCAATATTTTAATATGCATGCTTGATAGTACATATGCTTCAGTGCACTCCAAACACGCAGGGTTTGCAGAGAATCAATACCTACCTTATACATGCAAAGCATATGTTTGCTATCAGCTATGTATTGCATTATCACAGGCCTGCACAGTATGCAGCAGGCTGCAGCTTGTTACCTTGATTAGGTTGCAACCCCTGGACAGAGCACTACGGAGGTCTGTGAGGTGCAGAGCTCAGCAGGTCTTGTCATTAAGACAATTAGCGCCAACAAGTACAACACTAATTATTCTATAGCCCTGCTGGTTCTCACTGTATCCTGAAGTACACACCAGGAGGTCTGAGGTGGGGATCCAATAAATAAGATGGACAAATTTCAAGACATGTAGCTTTCATAAACAACTTTTCAGCGCTAATTTAACTTAAGGATTCTGTATGAATACACAAAACACTATATTTGAATGCCAGCCATCTTTATACCTACATTTCATCTTCTGTTGGAGCAGTTTACCTTTGTACCCTTGCATAAGAAAATCTCCAGTGTGAGGATGTGCATCAAATTCACCTCATGTCCATTTGCTTGGTGTCTGATTCCTCACAATTACCTGACTTTTTTCTTTTCTCATTTCCTCATCAAACACTCTTAATAAGCATCCGCTCAGACCCTGCTGCTGTTCAGCTGGGATTCACACAACTAACAAAATCATGTCCACCAACTGAGAGAGGTGCTGCTGAAGGTTATTGCTCTCTTGTGGACAAACCATGAGTGGCCTTCTTCTCAGCATCTCGGCTCACCTCTCCACCTTCCCTCCTTGTCTGGATAAACAGAGTAACACCTCCTGTGGGAAGAACACACGTTTTAATATGACGGAGGCTGAATTCTGTTCATTGATTGGAGAACGCGTCAAACTGCCCATCGCACGCTCAAGGTTTTATCAGGAAGGCGATACAGCAGCAGCTCTCTGTTTTTTCTTTTCTACCTGGAGTTCGCTTACTTCCTGCTTCTCTTACCTTCACTCCCCCCTCCTCTGTGTATTTTTCTTGGTCTGATAGCCTCATCCAACTGCTTTGTTTGTCCTCTGGTGTTGGCTTGGGGATTGTACTCCCTGCCGTTTCTCTACTAAATATTTCATAATTCTGAATTCATTATTGATAATCCTAAATGAGCCACCGCCATCCTCTCAGCCGTTCATCTAATCATCTAAATGATTCAACAGTAGGGAGGCAGATAAAGGAAATGCAAAAAAATATTGATATTTAAAACTTTACACACGTCATAGCTGGCACCAAACTCCTCTGTGGACGTCCTGTGCCTGTAACGTTTCTCTGGCTTAGGACTGCTTGGCTGGCTTCAGATGAGACTCAGGTGGCGTGGTTACCGTGGGCCGGGAATGTGGCTAATTCCAGAGAAATGCCAGCCCTTCCAATTCATTTTATTCCTGTCACTGTGCGAAATAGAGGGGATGATTGACAGCTCCAGTCTGTCAGAACTGGTGACTCATTATAACCTGTCTGTGTGTTTGTCCCTGTTTAGGCTTTCTGAATATCCAGTCTTGGCCGGACAACATGACCGACTTGAGTGTTTTCTCCAACCTGGCAACTATTGGAGGAAGAGCGCTGTACAGGTACACACCTGAGAATATCATTTTCTGCAATTGGATATGTTCTTAGTGCCAACACTGCCGCGAACAGAGCTCAGTCCTAAAAGTAAAAGGCATATTCTGATTCTTCATAAAAAGATTGATCTGACGATGATTTAGCTTTTCATTAATCTCTATAAATAGACATCTGCTTGCAGCTGCAGCTAACAATCCATTCTTAACCCAGGGATATGCTTAAAACTACGTGTTTGCATGTGCATGATAGCTGCCACGCGTTCCCTGCGTCTGTTCAGAGCGTCGGCTGTGCACGTCCTCAAAAATTAACGCTATGTGTACGCGAGATGCAGTATGCACATGACTGGTAGGACAATGTCGGAGAAGCAGAGTGGGGGCGGTGCAGACGGCGTGTTCTGTCGCTGTTTCTGCCGTGATCTCAGAATGAACATAAAAGTAACCTTCTCGAGTGTCGCCATGTCTGTCGCTTACATCCCACACATCGAGTAGGTGCATACAGCCTGAGCTCTCTGGTGTGCCCTCTAGAGGTTTCCTCCAGTAACACGTGTAGTGCATAGCAAATTATGGGAGCAATTATGTTCATGACGCAGAAGGTTGTGTATGTGAACGCTAGGTTAAAAAGCAAGTAGGCATATATATCCAGGCTTAGACGTCATGTCTCAACTCCAACCCCATTCTCATCTCTCTAGTTGCTATTTGGAAGCCTCGGAAAGTTGGCCATCGCCTCCAGAGGCTATATTGTTGTCAGACGATAGCTGATGGGTTCTGAGATTGGCTAACTGGTACTACATGTGGGGAGATTTAGTTAGATTTTTTGCCAAAAAAGGTTTGTCTGAACCCAGAGCTCTTTGCTAAAGAAGAAAGAATAAACAAACTGACAATTTAATTATAATTTTACACAATTAAGGGTGCTGTGCCAAGTTTCTTTGAAAACTCGATTTCATTTATTTATTTATTTTATATACAGTATATATATTAGCCTTTGCCTTTTTTGAGGAGGTTAGTGGAATAGAGTTGGAAATGAGGGAAGAGAGAGTGGGGATGACATGCAGCAAAGAGGCAAGGGTCGGAGTTGAGTCTAGGGGCACTGCGTCGGGTACTGTGCCTCTGTACATGGAGAACCGTTTTAACCGCTGAGCTAAACTGTTGCTATTTATTTTTAGTTTAGGAATCTTTAAGGTTATACAAATATTTTGAGCTTGTGTTTGCATAGATATTTCTTAAAAGTTTGAACCTGCATTGTCAGCATCTCCTGTTCTTCTTCACCTTTGCCGACACATTGCTGCGCATCTTGGAGCCAAACTGTCCCCTGGTTGAGGAATTGTCGTTTTTGTGCACAACACTAACCTGCTCCATAGGTCTACCAGGGATCAAAATCTCTGAAGGAAAAATTCAATGTATACACACTGTTGGAGTTTAAACTCAAAGATATCTAAGATGCGCTGACAACTGCAATGAACTGACACCTTGGTATGTTGAGCCTCTATAATCAGTGCTTGATTTAATAAAGTGACGTTTTTTATTTATCAGAAATACAGCTGACATGAGCTGGAAGACTTGGCTGGAGCTAAAACATCTTTTTTGCGTTGGTTTTGTTTTGACATTTAAGACGGTAACTTGTTCTAACCCAGCTCATAGAGCATAATTATTTATCATTAAATTTTTAGTGTTTCTCCAAAGGTGCTCGAAAAACTTGCTCTGACATTTGGAAGAAAACAACGTGTGCGTCTTTGCAGCTGAATGCACAGTGGAGATGCAGTGTGACTTCCTGTGTGTGCGTGTGTGTGTGTGTGTATGTGTGTGTGTTTGTACCTGAGTTTGTACATGAGGGAGTGTGTGCATGCTCTTGTGTGTCATGCACCTGCGGAAGGAAACAGCAGGCTGCCGTACAAATTACAGCCTGCCACCCACCCTTATCCCGAGCTTGATCCTGCATAGTACTCTGTCTGCCTGATGGCTCTGACTCCCCACTGGCCTCCTGTCATTTTTAGACTGTGCAAGCGGGGCATAGGAGGATGGTTTGGGGTAGTTTTGAAGGAGTGCTAAAAAAAGAGGCTTGAGAATAGAATTTTAAAAAGTTATATTGTTGCAGCAGCATGTAGCAAAACGTGGCAACAATGAAGAATGAAGCAGTCACAGTATGTTAATTAAAGTTTAACAGCAAAATAATATCACAGGTCTAGATGGAACATTGTATCATTGTAAAATAATGATACCTCAGTGCAATTATTGTACACAAACAAGCCGATGGTGGAGATAATTGTTAGCCTTTATTTTACTCCTGTGGTGCTGTTTAATGGTACAATTTTATTTCAGCATTTCTTTTTAAATTAAGACCACATTGAACTGTTGCTGCTTGTTTCCTCACGTTAGCACTTAAACATTTGTTTCCTCTGTATGATTATTCAACTATTCAACTATTTAATTTAATATTTTTTTAATATACTGTATATATTTTTTTATTGATACAACATTTATTTTAGAGTTCCATTGCACCATCTGACTAAGTGCAAAGTTCTTAAAGCTCCTTTGAGGAACTTTCGGTTTGTGTTGATTTTGGCGCCCCCTGTGGTCAAAGCTGTACCTCTTTACTGATTTTGTCCTGTACATACTTAAGTGGTGTTTTTTTTTTTTTTACAAAAAATCTCATCCTGCTTTCTTTAACAGTCATATGTATCACTCACTTTACATTTCTACCCTGGAAAACGTAAATAAAGGCAGCGCGCAGTTAATCTCCTCGTCTGACACCTACCCCCGCCAGCTGTTTCAGGCATTAAAAATAACTATATAGAAATAATCAATCTTGTCGCTGATCGTCTGGTTTGCTTTTGTAGGTCATAAAGAGTAATTAGAATTAATTTCAGTCTGTTTCATAAGCAACAAAAAACTCCTCATTGGAGCTTTAAAGAGGGAGTATTATGCTGTTCACATTTTAAGACGTATATATAATGTTACAATGTTGGATGTCCAGACTAAACGTGGCTGAAGTTTCAAATCTGTAGGTAAAAGTATGTTGGAGTAATCCCCAGGCTTCTCAGCTCAGTCTGCTGGCTGCTGTGAACGCCAGGTTTCACAGAGTTTTTTCTACACTTTGTGACGTCACAAAGTGCAGCCTCGGCAGGCTTTAAAGAGCTGGCCAATCAGAAGAATGCTGGCTTGTAGGGGCGGGGTTTCTTAAAGGGACAGAAATGACTGAGTCTTTTCAGTCAGAGGCTGTAAAAATTTGAGTTTTTTTAACTGTAAATTATGCTATGCGACTAATACCCCCCCTTTTCACAAACAGGCTTGTATCTGTAGCTCTGTCACTCCATTGCATCAATCATTTCCCATAAGAATTACCTTGTAATAATTAAACCATGAGCAGAATCTCTCCCAAACCTTTAACCCACGGTTCTGGTTATAGATATGTGTAAAAAAAATTCCATTCAGAGGAAGTTTTCATAAGAATATCATGCAACCTTTATAAATAGGTGATATGATGACATGATGGGGAAAAAAACTGACTTATGCATCTAAACCTTTGAAATAAATCTTCTCTCTTCCTCTCCCTGTTCCTCTGCACCTCTCTCTCTCCTCCTGCTCCTCTCATCTTCCTCCCCTCCTGTCTGGCCTTCTCTTCCTCTCACCTCCACCTGTTCTTCCCTCTCAGTGGGATCTCTCTGCTGGTGCTAAAACAGCAGGGCATCTCTTCACTGCAGCTCCAGTCCCTGAGAGAGATCAGCGCTGGCAACGTCCACATCGCAGAGAACAGCCAGCTCTGCTACTACAACACCGTCAACTGGACGAGACTGTTCCGCGCGGTGAACCAGAAGGTTCTGATACGCAACAACCGAAGCCCGCAAGGCTGCTGTAAGTTGATACTAAAACCATCATAAACACTAAAACTAGGACTACAACTAAAATCTCAGTTGTCTCATCAAAGATACCACCGTTTCAAAAGGGGTCCCGGACAAATACCACGTGATGTTAAGCCCAGTTTTACCATTCTCTTGCCACTGTTTGGGGTTTTTTCACAGCTTAAGTCAGTTTGATTGGTCAGAATTCCCACGTAGGAAGTATGCAAAGAGAGAGAACAAGAAAAGAGAGATTCACGGACATTAATGTTTTGTTGTCGGAGGTTTCTTAACCTTTACATTGTTCCACAGCTCGATTAATTCCACTCTCCTTTAGTTTTCTACTGAACAGTTTGAATACCGCTGTATTCTTGTGTGTTTCCACAGCCATTTGTGAAATTGTTTGGTCAGCCCACATTTCTAGTAGAGCCATCACCTCGTCGCTCCCCCACGTTTGTCCACTGGTCATTTTGCAGCCTGGCTGCGTGACAGTTTTCAGCAAGTGTCAACGCCCAATAACAACCCACAATGCACAGTTTTTTGGTTTGCTTCCTATATTAGGTCCTACTTTAAATCTGATTATGTTCTCAGCTGAATCGAACCGGACTGTGGTTCGTTTGGAAACGGTCCCGTCTTGGTCCGGTGATTGGTCCGCACCAGAGTTTGGATGTGTGTTGTCTACGAACCAAACCTGTCAGGTGTGAAAGCAACGTTAGACTAAAAAAATTACAAATATGTGCTCTATATCTGCATGCAAAGCATTTGTAGTAACCAAAAACACCAAATAACAGCTCCTATAGTTTATTCCAACTAATAAGTGAAGCCTTAATTTAAGAATGCAAACTAGTATGATCACACCTTTGCCTAAAGCTGCCTAAAGATATATAGTATCCCCACATCACATTACTTTAGAAACACTCCTGTCGCGCATTGTTGTGTTCCAAGAACGGAGCGACTGTGCCATGTCTCGCACTTTATCTTGTAAACTAGCCCAGTTTGTATAGTGTTTAGGTTTGATAGATATGTGTAAGTGTTACAAAAGTACCTCTTATTCTAGTGTCTCCTGTTTTGGGATGTTGGCAGCGACACAAATCAAAGACTTGATCAACAGAAATGCCTAACGACCACATTTAATGGCCAAACAAACCCTGCCCAGCCTTGATCAGTTGAACCAATCAGAGGGGTCTCCCCACTTTTACCTACACTTAATAGAGGCCTCATACTGGCTATTGCTGCAACATTTAACCCTTAGTTAAAAGTTCATGAAGTCTTTAAGCCGTGGGATGTTTAAAATGTATCGGACTTCTGCTAATTAAGCTAAAATATATCATCAAACCTCTCTCTAAATCTCTGCCTGGGATATCGTCTGACAAACCTTTTGGAGTCTCTCAATAATGGAGTGTGCTGAAAGCCTTTATGGTATTGCTCTCTCTTATGTTGTATTTTTGTATTCTGGTCTTACCTTGTGCAGCAGTTGTGCAGCTCCAGACACCAGAGCGAGTTTCCTGCTTCTTCTTTTACAAACTTGCTCACAAAAACATTTCTCTCCACACACAATAGTTGGTAAGAATCCTGGTTCAAATTTAGACAGAAGTCTTCCTATAATCCATCACATCAGTGCTCATGCTTCAAAGCAACAGATACGAGTCGAAACAAAGTCGTCGTCTCTATTATTCTCCGTCTGTTGAATGAGCGGAACAATTATCTCACTAATTTCCAAAGAAAACCAAAAACAATGATCCCATCGTTAGACTCATTAACCAGAAGCGCCATTCGGAGAAGGCAGAGATGGTTTGGCCAGATGAAATTAGGCAAATATCTGACGTGGCGAGACAAAAATTGTGCCTCTAAAAATGGAAGCGCTTTTATTATATCACTGCCACAAGTGTTAGGACATTATTCATTTATGTATAATGTTCATTAATGAGCCAGTATTTGCATTATTGAGTTGGCCCCTTTTCACTGCTCATGTGCTCCTTTCCCCTGGGCAGTTCCTTAGTGTTGGGCACACACACACACACACACACACACACACACACACACACACTCTCTCTCTGTGACTTTGAAGACTTTGGGTGAGACTCAAGAGTCACACACTGCTCTCCTTGACACAGCTCTGCATGTGTGCATCAGAGTGTGTATGTGTGTGTGTCAACACTTGACTGAGCCTAGCAGGGACTGGGAAAGGGCAGGACTCTTACAGGGCAGCAAAGACGGAGGAGGAGGCATGTGCCCTATTATGGATTAATGTGTGTGTGTTTAGCTGTGGTGATGTAAAAATTGTCTTTAGGTAAGATCACACTTAAAAACTTTTCATTAGGTATGTTCTTGTCAATGTCGAGCTCAAATCAAATCATCCACCGCATTGATTCTGAAAACATTTCAACACTCTTCCAAGAAGCTGATGTTAAAAGTTACTCAGACTTCAAATCAGTCAAATTCTTCTCACCCATTGAGGCCTTTTTTTCTGACTTTGCATTGATAAACTCGAGCTGAGTGCTTCTGGCCGGTCTGCTTTGAATCTGATATGATATTCTGTCTTTAGCTTGACAGGTTGGTCTTCAAATGGAGCGCTCTCAGAAAGCCTGCCTGGGTTAAGTTTGGGTGATGATTAATCTTTTTAAAAAATCTCTTCTTGCTGCTCAATTTCTTTTACATACGCTGTAATTTGACAGTCAGAGCCTGAATGAAGTCTTGTTGTGAAGGGTAAAACTAGCATGGGAAATAGCTGAGAAATGGTGTTACAGTTGAAGCGTTATCACTTGCAGACAGGTGATTAAATCGAGTCAATATCTGGTGAAGTTAACCATAGTGTTCAAAATGCTGCTAAACTTGGAAAGTGTTTGACATTAAAAACAAGTTTCTGGTCACTAGACCTGCACCAGGACAAATATTGGCATAGAGGGAACCCCAGAGCCTGCGACAGGGCCCTTAAACGTACTGTTGAGTGAAGGCTCATTAGCAATAAAATGTCAGCGTTTTATAATGACATTTTTAGAGTACAGGCCTAGGGGTGATACATGAGAGAGAAACGTGTTTTGTTTGCTTCACACATTTCTTCAAAAGGTCAAATCTTGAGATAGCAAATGTGCTGTTATTAGCCCCATCATTGCAATTGTGGGATCATTTTAAACACAAAGGGCTGTTACATAATGTTAGCTGTCTCAATAAAGGGCCATGGAAAGCACCAGCATGGTAAACACAAGCAGGGGTTTTGTCTCATTGGAGCTGATTTAACATCACCCTGACTCTTCTGCTAAAGGCTGGCCCACACTAAAAGATGTTGAACATGTGAGAGACCCCACACATGATGACAGCAAATGATGGATTTAACTGTTTTGTTCCTGTAGTGTGTGGAGACAAATGATATGACTAAAACAGTCCCGACTCTTACAACTGGACATCTTGCAAAATCTCTCGTTGGCAAACATGACTGTAGAGTAAACAAACATGGTGGACGATGGTGGACGAGGGCGAAACATAGTTTTGGGACTAGTTTTTACTGAAAAGTCAGGAAGAAAAAAAATTTAAAAACTATTGATGACTTTATGCTTCGCGTTTGCTTTTGCTGCCATGGCCATGTTGCGCTTCTTCCTTCAGTCAGCTTGCTTCGTTTCGTTCCACGTGACAATCCACAGTGTGCATGCTTGGCTGTCCTTGGTTTCCCCCCCCACACAACAGGATATCCCGCATAAGGACAATCTGGCAAGATAATCTTTTGAACCATCGAAAAATCAGGACTTTGCTTACTTTTGTTGGAAAAGGGCAATCGCCCCAAAATCAGCTTGATTATCTTGCAGTGTGTACCCCGCCTAACTGCTGTATATTTAAAGTCAGGACAAATTACAACTTTATCACTTATGAAGAGTTCTGATCAGCCATTGGGACTGTGGTTGTGCAGATAGAACTTACTGACTATTCATTTAAATAACCCCTTCATGAGTGACATAGAAAGAGAGCTGTAATCACGCAGGGAGATTAAGATGAGTGTACCCTTCATTGATTGAAGCCATTGTTAAAGGGCCAGTTCGCCGATTTTCAGCCTCAGTCCTATCATGCTATTATGGGGAGCTAATGCCATTATGGTACTAAAAAAATGCTTTTTCCCTCTGTGCCTTTGGACGCTATCCGCATCTCAAATGGGCCCTGGAAAACTTCTGCTGACCACGTAAAATGCGTCATCTTGCAGTGGCCAGGGAGCTTGCTAAACTACACTTCCTCAACCTCGGATGCTGCCTCTGATGTCATGTCTCGTTCAAAATCGTCAGGTTTGAAATGTAGACTGCAGACCTGAAGGTTTTTTAGACGTCGTATTTCAGATTCTTTTCGGAACCATTGCCTGCAGCGATCAATGTTCTTGACTGGAAAACAGTCGTATTTCACTCCAGCGTCTCCCCCCTTTCCTTTCAGAGGGAGGTGCGCAATGCACGCTGGGTGTTGTAGGAATGTAGAATGGGCGAAACCTGTTTGTACAACTTTCTCCACAGCTATGGCGCCAATTTCAAATATTATTGCTTCTATCGATTACAGACAACACCAGCTTTGACTGACAGTTGTGTTTTTAGGGTTGAGTTGCTCCTTTAATGTCATTAGTAACACCTGTGCAACTGTCTGCTGTTGATAAAAGTCTGGTGTTCCATATAACCAACATACAAGCGGGTATAAATATGAAATACTCCAGCTGATAGGAGATAATGCAGACTAGTTTCAAAATCAAAGTTGTCTCAAATAAAGACATATTGGTCTTTATGGTGGCAAAGGTGCTCTTGAAATTATAAAGTCTTAAAACAGTAAACTTTAACTTAAGATAACTCCTTGGTTCTAAAATTAAAGCAAAAGTTGTCGGCCTATTTTGTTGTCCCAATTAGCACAGGGACAAGGTTGATTTCCTCAGCTGCCTGCGTGTACTCTAGCATCTTCAATGGCTGCCCTGCCTTGCTTTAAATGCTGCCTTTGATACACACGAAAGGGATGAAGCAAACTTAATGCAATAGATGAGTTCCGGCTACACCTCTCCCCACAACCCTTTTAATCTTTTCACAGCTCTCTGACAGCTCTCTCTTTTTGTTTGGACACATTATTCATATTCTACTTTAAGTCTTTTTTCGTTAGTTGTCTTTAATTTTACAGATGTTTTTTTTTTCACTTCTCTTCCTTCTTTCTTATCTTCATCACCATCGCTTCCAGTTATAAGCCCTTATCATTATAATCATCATACCCCTGTTCTCTTGTCTCCCGGGGGACTCCAAAAGGCACCCTTCGGTTCAGGCCCAATGGGCTTTTGTTTCCCAACCGTGTCAGAAACATCTGACGCTGGTATCGTTTTGATCTTGCTACTACAGTGTAGTTAAAAGCCATCCACCCTCTCCTCCTCCCTTGTTTATTTCCTCTTTTCTCTCCAACACCCTTCATTGCTCCTTCTCCTCATCTTTCCCTCTGCCTGGTCAGTTTACCTAAGGCACTGGAAGCCCAACAGAGGTGGTTTTGTCTCTTGTGAAAGGGAATGCTTTCATCCTCTGCCCTCAAAGGAAGCACTTGATTTCTGTTTTCTCCATGTATCTGCGCGCTTCTCTTAGAATTTTAAGCATTCTGAACGAGGCTACGCTGACACTGAGGCATAGCCCCTGGCTTACATGTGGCCAGGACCTCGGAAAAAAAAGTCTGTTCAAAAGTCACGTCGGATGCAGATGGGATGATTAAAGGTGGGCAGCGCTGTCACCGTGCCACTTCAACACTCGCTTTTTGTCACTGTAATGGTCTCAGATGTAGCAACCTTTGTAGAACCGAGGGACCGGCGCACGGGACAGAGAAAGATAAGAGATCCAGACTGGAGAAGAGAATAGAACAGAGTGGATGTAATGGCCTGAGTCTGTTGCTACTATATGAGAAACAGCGAGGCCGAGACAGAGGGAGCAGCATACAGATTGCTCTATGAATGGGCCGGGAGAAAGAGGCATTCTCTTTCTGTAAAGTAAATCCAACCCACACTTTTCACGCCTGTGTCTTTGTAAATCAAAGGGCTTTTCATTACTGTCCAAACAGCTAAAAAAAAACTTGTTTGTGCAGCTATGGATTTTGTGTTTCAAAGTAACTGATGTTTGTGGATTAAAGTCTAAAGAAAGTCCTCAATTTAATATTTAACAAACATTCATTTGAGCGTTTCGATTGAAGTAACTAGACGAGCTGAAAGGCCGTGATTCAAATCAAGCCCTTCAAAATAAAAGACAGTTAAGTTCCAGGGATGAGTTTTCACCTTCTATCTTGCAAGTGGAAGTTAAATCAACAAGTCTGCATGCAGGTGCAAGTGCTTTCTGGGTCCCACTAGTGCTTCGTCACTGTTGGCTCAGCATATTTATAATGAAGCAACACAGCCAACTCCTTTGCTAGCTCCAGAGCGAACCAAACCACACAGACATACTGCAAACTATATACACGACGGCAATGAGCTAATAAACGTAATGTTTTAAGAGTTGTTGCCTGGATTGAGTGGGAGTGTTTTGTGGGAGGAACTAGGTCGTCTTCCAGTTCATGCAGGAGGCTAATTACTGTGTGACTGTTCAGTGCGTATTGTTTGCGAAAGCCCCACACTTCTTCCTCTGTCTCGCTGCAATTACTCCTACCGTTGTTTAGGAAAGTCATCCCCACAAAAACACCTTTTATAGACCACTGCAAATTAACAGCTGCTCTGCGGAGGCGAGGAAATATAATGCAGAAATGAACCCTTGCAAATTGCCCCGGCCTTTAGTACATCCAGTCCTGTGTCTTCGTAAATAATGGGACTATTTTGGCTAATTTCATAAGCAGCTAATTTGGGGGAAATTTGGATTTATTATGTGCACCTGCACTGAGTCATCAGAGCACTCTACATGATTGTAATTCTGTTTTTGTATACTGTTCTTCTTTGTGTCGGAGCAGCGAAGGAGCGCATGGTGTGTGACGCGCTGTGTTCAGATGGCGGGTGTTGGGGTCCTGGCCCGGACCAGTGCCTCTCCTGCAGACACTTCAGCCGTGGACGAACGTGCGTGGATACGTGCAACCTTTATGAAGGGTGAGTTATGCATGAGCATGCACACGTACGCACTCGGATACATCCACATTGTGTCTCTATCATCCAGACTGGGAAATGAATAACTGCAGCACATATCCAAAAGTGTAACAAACCACTAAGTGTGTGCATGTCTTCTCTTTTCTATTTGATGCTCAATAAATAAAACAAAGCACTTAATCACAAAGGTCCCATTCTCGATCATTGTGCTTTTTTTTTAGGTTGTTATTAAACTTTCATAGCTACAATTTTTCAAACTGACTTACTCACCACAAGTGTTAAAAAGAACACGGTGAATAAAGCTGCCAGTTTTTACACCACACTTATTTCAGATCAGCCTTAAACTGTTAAAATACAGTGGCTTACCTTGGATCAATACCAGCACACCTATCTTTCAGTAGACACTTTTAGCGACTCAAACATTAGAGAGATAATAAAGTACCATGTGCTGGCCTTTTCTTACATAATGTGCAGCTTCTATACTTGTCGAGATGCCACCTCTCTCCTCTCCCTCTGCCGAGTGCACATGCTGTGTCAGGCCGACAGCAAGATAGAGGTTCATTTGGGAAGTAAAAATAGTACTCCTTAGCCTGTTTATTCTCATCATGTTAGGAGGGACATCTGTGAGTCAAATTACAACAACACTTTCGGAAAACCAAGAAAAAAAATCGAGATTTAGGTGCACCACTTTCTTCTTTTGGTCAGGTAAACCAGGACATACAAACATCTGCAGGGAATCAACACACAAATAGGCCGATTGGCATGAACTTTATTTTGTCATTTTTTGCTAAATCAGTAAAGGAAAGGAACAAAAACTCATGTTGCTTTTGGTGGTTTCAGGTTTTCACATTTTTCTGCATATCTCCCTGATTTATAAAGACTTAATTTTAGAGGTCACTGTGTTCCCTGCGCTCCCTCCCAGCCTGTCAGCATTGCAATGTATCGTCCAAGCCAGACCTTTGATGTACAGAAAAGGAACATGTGTGCCAGGTCTCTATAGTAACCAATGAGTGCACTTTAAAGTGGACTCATTGACATCAAGGACTTTTTTGCAAATTTTATACGTCTCATCCCACTGAATGGCCGATACAGCACACTTGAAACCATAGAAAGACATACAGTATAAAACATATTAATAAATTGATGTACATATTAATAAGTACCTTTTAGTTTGTGCCAGCTGCTGGACAGTTAAGAGGTCTTCTGGGAGAAAACTTTTCGCTATCAGACTTAAAGAGCAACTTGCAGGTTACATTTTTTATGACATTAATACTCAATCTTGTCAGAAAACGGCTGTGGAAAAGGTTAATCCTTGATTTCATATTGTGTACAAGACATAAGGGCACAAAGTTAGAGGAAAAAGTAGCTGTTTTCAGTAAAGCTGCTAAAAAACGCCTTTTTCCCAATGTCGTGTCATATTACATAACAAGAGGGACTCGCGGTGTCCGACTCTGCCTTAGCTCAATGTGCATAAGTAGGTGGTAGTGAGGTTAAGCCGTCGTATCGTCTTGTGTGGATATTATTTCAGTAGTCTAACATTGCATTACACCAGTTCTTATGACGGTTAATGTTTGCATTTGTGCCAGTTGCACAAATAAAGTTGCATCAAGCCCAACGTTTTCCTGACAGGAAGAGGAACGGAGCTAGCTTTTGTGGGTGCGTTTTTGTGCAGGTAAAGAGATGGAGCTTTGGGACGGGACACACAAGCACCTATCAAACAAATTATCAAGAAATTGTCACTGCTCGCTCTTCCTCTCTGGCTCTCATACACCGCTGTGGCACCGTAAAACGTATGGATTTACCGTTATACAAGGCGATACCAAATACAACTGATACAAGCTGACACTCACGCATCAGTAACTGTAATGGGTAAACATTAATGTTCCCACTTGCTACTACTCATGATCTGTTAAAGCCTTTGGTAAGTGATAAACTTTAAATTGTTGTGATGTGAGCACAGCGTTAGATATCGCTCATCACGACATCTGCCCAGTTCTCCACTGGTTCTCCTCACACTACAGCTCCATGTTTCTCCTGTGGCCGTTATTTCCTGGCCCGTTCCTGGTCTCCATGACGCCTAGCGGTCCGTCATTGATTCACTGGGGTCTCCAACCTGCAAGTCGCTCTTTAAGTATCAGGAATCATCTGCCTGAGTTTGTAAATGTGCTTTTTACTATCATCATTCTTTCTGCAACAATTACAGGTAACCCGTGCAGTAAAGATCAAACTGATTCATTTATGAAGTATTTGGCAAAACCCCCTGCAAGAGCATTCTGCATACAGTATTATGTGTTCCACTGATCAAATGTAGGACAAATACATCAATCGACTCACATTCATGAATAATAGTGTTGGAATTTTTAAGCAATCTTCTATAATTGTAAAACCTGCTGCACCAACCTGCTCATCAAAACTTCAGCACCCCTAGGCTCTTTGGAACAGCTTTCAAGTTCAGGAGTGATTTTTCTGTTTACTATGAATAATGTTTAAGAGCCGGGGGCTGCAAAGAACAATTAAAGACGTAGTGCTAACGCTCACCCCTGCAGAGTTGCAACACTATAGGGGTCCCTTGACTTAAAAGTGATAATATCACCCTCAGAGTGGAAGGTGACAAGAGCAGAACACCTGGTGAGCTTAATTAATAACATTTTAGATGAGTTTACCTCGCAGAAGTGCTTAAAAGATGCTTTTATGTACACTTTAAAGAGTCTTAACTCAATCGCAACATCTTTGGTGGCTGCACTGGAGAGATATGAGGAGGACCCGAAGGTGCTGTTAGGGCAGGGGGGCTAGGCGTGTCACTGCGTGTCACAGTCACTGCTTGCGCACGGGGCCACGCCCTGCCTACCTGTCCACCTGCACGTCAGCACCACCCACACCGTCAGCGTTACAAGAACCACCAGCACATCATGTGGCAAATATGGTCACTGAATGCAACTATTCCCCATTGTCACACTGTGTGTTTCATAAGCATGCTTTAAATATGTCACATTTCATTATTGTGTGCGCCTTTATTGGTGTCTGCTTTGTTTTCATCAGTTTAATCGAATCTCCAAGTAACCCTGTTAACATTTTTGTAACAGCACCTTTGAGAATTTGTCTAGCAGTACAGCAAATCCACCAGAACAAGGATCACATGACAGAGTGCAGGACGTATTTCAGGTGTTCCGGACACAAACGTATACTTGAATACTAAGGGGGGAATTCGCTGAGAATGAATTGCGACCGCTGATAGCTCCATAAATTGCGCATCATTTGCACCCGCTATCTGCTCCGTCTCAAGGTCCGATTCACAAAGCAAATTGCACTGATGATATTGAAGTGCAAACATGCCCATAAAGTTTCACAGATCCGTGCAGTTGCTTTTGTTTTGTGTCTGACTGTGTGGAGGAGCTGTCTGCACCTCAACTCTGTGCTGCGCGGTGCTGCGCTCTCAGGCATTAGTTGAGCGCACACTGACGGATCATAACTCCATGCACAGATCGATGATGAGCAGGGAGAGGAGGGGGCAGCTCTTTTAACAGTTCATTGTAAAGTCCAGCCTCGACAGGTTTTTGCTAGTTTAACTGTATGTAATGCAGCTTCATTTTTTTAAACGACCGTGCAACAGCAACTCGTCCATATAAGAATCCCTGTCATGCGTAACGGCTCCACACTGTCTGTGTGTCTGTGTCCCTGTGCTGAGGTTGAGCCTCGCACAGCCCCGGACTTATTGGTCTCCGGAATATAATAATAATGACAATTTATTATTAACAGATTGTTTTTACAGACAAATACATGCTTTGATCACACATAAAGGTGGAATTGTCGCCATGATCAGGCGGTAATAATTTCACTCTAACTGCTGGTGCTGTAAGCGCTGGCATTTGTGAATTAGGTGCTTTTTGCCACGAGGCTCATTTGCATGGAAAGGGGCTAAATTTGCCCCGAATGTTTGCATAATGACTCATTTAAATACGCGCAAACAGCACCGGAGCCCAGAGACGTTGTTCGCTCTGCAGTGCTCTTTGGAGTGCATTCGACCCTCTGCGTGTGCTTTGAGAATGAGGCGTCTTTTTCGTGTCATTTGCAGGTTTAGCCGGCGCAAAAGCCACGCAACCCTTTTGCGAATTCCCCCCTGAGTGTAGCATACACTGCTTGCTAATATACAACAATGCAGATGTATTTCAAGCTAGAAAAATGGCAGTTCACTTATAATCAATCATAAAAAGGTTCATTATTGACTGCAAATGTGATAATTACACCTGTCATGTCTATCCCTTAACACTGACAAGGAGTACACAGCAGAACTTCATGCAACAGCCTTCAAGTCTTAAGCCACAGTGATATCTTCCAGCTACGCTGCAGCCTTTATTATTTTATCCGGCACACGCCCAGACAAAGCCTCACCTCCCCCACCTCCTGGAAGGTTTTATGAAGGCCAGATGAAGCATAATTAATACTAATTTGATGTAGATCCCACTGGGCCAATGACATTTTTTTTTCTATTGCTGAGACTGAACATTCTGTTTTCCCTCACTGACCAAAAAAGAACCCAAAATTCATTCTCCTTGTCCTGCAGTGACAAAGGCAAAATGCCAGCTCAGCGGCGCTGTGGTCACATTTAATGACTTTTCCAGGCCACTCCGGTGTTCTACCATTATAAGGGGATTGCAGAAATTGAATAACAAGGCACTTAATTTAATTGATTTTTGAAAACGTTGCAACCCTCGCAGGTACCGCTGCACCTTTCAACTGTGTCGACCTCCTGCGTGATGGTATCAGTGTTACGGTTAGCTAATTAGCTACAAGGCTTGTGGGTGTATCATGAGTGTGCATGTGTGTGTTTGAGACTGCTTTTTAATGCTATGACAACATCCAGTGACCTTACCATCCTTTATACGCTCTTACTAGCAAATTGAAACTGACAAATATAACCAGCATTAATATCCGTCTTCTTTGCTTTGGAAGTGGCATCTTGAACTCTGTAAATGATTTCATCAATGTAGTCTGAATCGATTCAGACTTGTGTTCAGCAGCAAGAAGGCTCTCAATGTTTTTCAGTGGTTATGAAACAGACTGAAATTAATACTGGTGCCTCTACATGAGCTACAAAAGCAAACAAGACCATCAGCGATAAGATTGATTATATCTTTAGAGTTATTTGAATGCCTTTAACCACTGTTGGGGGGGTTAGGGGTCAGACGAGATGATTAACTCTGCGCTGCCAAATCAGCCTTTTTTCTACATTTTCCAGGGCAAAGACTCGAGTGACACGTTTGAATGAAAAGAAAGACAGGATTTTTTGTTGGTTTTTTGTCTTACACATGTACAGGACATGAAAGGTACCGCTGTACACAGGGGTAGCCAAAATCAACACAAACCACAAGTTCCACATAGGAGCTTTAAGGGGAATGTTCTCTGAAGTAAAATGTGACATACATATTCAGATCAGTATTAAAGGGACAGTTTGGATTTTTTGAAGTGGGGTTGTATGAGGCACTTATCAATAGTAAGTGTACGATGTACAGTAGATAACAGTCAGCACGGCCCCTGTTAGAAGAAGCCGACCAGAGTTCCTACACGGAAGCTAAGATAAGGATCGCTGCAAATAGGGCCACAAGTACCACTTAAAAGAGTCCTACATATAAACAAACATTTCAGTTTAAGTGTACGCTGTATTTCAGTTTTTTGTCACTGCTTCACCTTGGTGTCAGACAGCCCTTTCCCTCTGCCATGTATACCTACGCATGCAGCGCACGCTACTGGATCAGCTGTTTGGGTCAGCGGTTTGTAGAAGAGACAACAATTAAAAGAAAATACAATTCTAGTTCTGTTCGCGGTGGGGACTAGAGAATATTGTTTTCCTACGTATGTCTTGTGTATTATGTCGTATGTCAGCTGCTTGAGTCAGAAAGTGCCGTGGCTAGCGCACACTGAGATCAAACTTTTCTGAAGATATCCCCGTTGATGCTTCATTGTTTTGTTTCTGGACTGTTTTAACAAAGAGTGTCCTGGTTATCTTATAGATGACACCGAGTTCTGTTGAGTGATAATGGCGTTGATGGCAGCTTTATTTAAGCTGTTAAGTGTGTTGACTGATATGTTCAGATGGTACGCTACGCTATAGAGATAATCGCAACCGAAAATGGCCATCTTATTAAGGCTCCTACAGGATGAATGAGTGCACCAACTGAGTATTATTCATATTCTAAAAAATTAAGAGTCCATACTGTCTGTGGACACAAAGCTATTATTGCTCTACTTCACAAATAATATGTTGCTCCCCTTCTTGTCTCTCATCCCTCTCTCATGCCCCTCCCATCTTAATCCCTCCCTCCATCCCTCTCCCTCTTCTCTCTCAGGGATATTCGAGAGTATGCCAACGGGTCAGTGTGTGTGGAGTGTGATGGCCAGTGCGAACGAGCCGACGATGACTCTTTGACCTGCAACGGTCCGGTAAGCATGCTCCTGTGGACAACAACCCTGAGGCAGACTGAGGGTATCATTTCACTCACAAATGTCGCCTGGATAAAAAGAGGGAGGAGAGGTGTTTTTAAAGTTTTCTTTATGTGTTCTATATGTTTTTACCAAGCTGTTAAAGAGAGTGCACTAAACACCAAAAAAAGGCCTATCACTGATAGGCAAAGGTGAAGTTCTTTAAGCTGAAAGCCACAGAGCAAAGAGCTAAGACAACTGAGATAAACAAGCTGGCAGTGAATATCAGCTACCTTAAAAAAAGCAAGATTAAGTATTATTTGAAAAACAACATTTAAATAATTTTGTAGGATAGGCTCACGGCAGAGTTTCCCTTGTGCTTCACTCATTGGAAAGTAAGAATGAATTTGAAAAACATTAACTTGTTTTGCCTTTGTTGAATCACGATTTTGGCCTCCCATGATAAAAATAATTCATTGACGGTGATATTAACGTTTAAAATGTGTGCTCGGCCTGTAGAAAACTCAGCTGTGTATCAAATCAAGCGCTCCCTAAACTAACAGCCACTCCACCAGGGGGTAATTGAGAGGTTTTGGCTTCACCTTTGGAGGAGCTGGCCTGTCATGTCATAAGCGCCTACCTTGCAGGGGCAGGTAATAGATGAAGAGTAAACAACAGAGAGCAGTATGTCGGTTCAACAAGTGACCATGTTGACTGGCAGCTTTCAGACGAATGCACCTGTGGTTGTCATAGTTACAGCAGCTGTTGAAAGCAGGAAGAGAATACGTAGCTGTCCCCTCAATGTATATCTATCTGTCATGTCTTTGAAGTGTGTCATCTAGGCTACTAAGGCTCAGTCCAGTGTTGCCAAATGTTCGAGATTTAGCCACTTTTCAGACCCTTGGTGACTTTATTTCTAGAAAGCAACTAGCGACAAATGAAGCGACTTTTTCATACCAGTGAAATATACCCCTTTCCTTTTCTGAATTTAACATGCTGACATGGGTTTTTTGGACCCGGGAAGACCTGCTTATAGATGCCGATTGTCTCTGTTCTCATTGCCAGTGGAGTATAATCCTGTCTGTCATTTTTGTGCTGACAGACACAAAAACAGTGAAGATGTTACGTTGGTTAGGTCTTTATTGTTCCTATTATTCATTCAGTCTGTTTATCAAACTCAGCGGCAACCAATTTGGAATGATGTTTGAGCGCTGCTTGGAAGGAGACTGGCGGAATTTGTAGCTGAGATGACGAGGAGTCGCAAAAGTTAGGGGGCGGAGATTAGCGTGTCGACACAGGTTTTGTGTTCCCATCATTGCCAATCGGAGCCAAGGTGATAATTACCTGGGTCTACTGCAGAGTCATTTGACCCAGGTCTGAATGCCGATTGTAGCCTTTCCCATTAAGCAAAAAAGCTGTGTGTTAGTGGCTTTTTTTGACCAGTGGGAAAGCGGCTATATATTATATTGTAATTCATTAACATGTATGCTGAGTAGTCACAGCTCATGGCCCCTTTGCTAGCAGCTTCAAATTAATAATAATAGTAATAACATTATTTATAAAGCACCTAAAAACAAGAGTTTACAACATCCTTTGACAACGAAGCAAAGCAAAACAAGAAAAGCAAATCATAAAACCAGCAGATCAAAAGAAACAGGCAAGGCACAGAACCAGCAAATCACAAGAACAAGCAAAGCGCAGAAACCAATGACAGGAGAACCCACACAACATGGCCCGGTACGAGACCGAGGGGACAAAGCAAGAAGAAGTAGAAACAATAAATAGAAATAAAACAGCTAGTCAAGATAAAAGAGAGGAAATGAAGCAAAAAGAGAAATTAAAGCTCTAAAAGCACAAGAGCAAATTAATACATAAATAAATAAAACCAGCAAGGGCTATAAAACAATAAAATATTCAAAAGCAATACAAGCAATGTAACAGAAAAAAAGGGGCTAAAGGCAATATAAGCAATAAAGGAGATTAAGGCAATAGAACAATAAAAGGACATAAAAGAACTAAGAGCAATAAAAAGATGAAAAAGAGAGTAAAGTGAAATAAAAATTTTGAAAAGATAGATAAAAGTCAATAAGACCGTCTCAGATAAAAAGTCAATAAGACGATGACATCACGTAAAAGCACGTCTATAAAAGTGAGTTTTAAGAAGAGATTTAAAAGATGTCACTGATTTTGCGAGCCTTATCTCCTCAGGCAGGTTTTTCCAAAGCCGAGGGGCCCTGACGGCAAAGGCATGATCCCCTTTGGTTTTAAGCCTCGACTTCTGAACGACCAGAAGCCCCCCATATGGTGTTAACGGCTCTGTGATGTAGCTTGGAGCCAGACCCATGCGTGCTTTAAAAGTGATCAGTAAAATCTTAAAATCAATTCTAGAAGTAACTGGAATCCAATGCAGAGAAACCAGGACTGGGGTGATGTGATGTCGTCTGTTAAAACCAGTAAGAAGCCTAGCTGCTGCGTTCTGGACCAGTTGGAGGCGAGAGAGGGATTTCTGAATGATTCTGGAGAGGAGGGAGTTACAGTAATCTAATCTGGAGAAAATGAGTGCATGGATTATTTTTTCAAAGGTCCGGTTGAGTAATTATCGCTTTAGTTTTTGAGATGGTGCGTAAATGGTGGAAGCAGGATTGTACCATTTTCTTTATGTGTTTGTCGAAGGTAAGGTCGCAGTCGAATATTACACCAAGGTTCTGGCAGTAGGTTTTACATTAGTAGACAGGGCGCCAAGGCTACTGTCTATATGGAGGGTGGAGTTATTTGCATTTATTAGTATTATTACTGTTTTTGAGTTATTTAATTGGAGAGAGTTCTCAGCCATCCAACAGTTGATGTCACTGAGACGGTCTTTGACAGCAGCTAGGCTCCTAGGGTCCATGGGTCTCAGTGGAAAGTATGTCTGTGTGTCGTCTGCATAGCAATGAAAGGAGACATTGTGGTGCTGGATTATTTGGCCAAGAGGAAGCATATAGATTGAAAATAAAATCGGACCTAAAACTTAACCTTGCAGTACACCACAGGTAATTTTAGTGGTAGAGGAGGAGTAGTTACCTATGGTTACCGCAAGGGTTTGTTCTAAAAGGTAGGAATAAAACGAAACCAACCAAGTGCAGTGTCCCTGATACCAACCCAATTTTTAAGACGATCGATTAAAATGGTGTGATCCACGGTGTCAAAAGCAGCACTTAAGTCTAAAAGGATTAAAATTGTGCCCTCCCCCCTGTCTGCTGCTAAATGTAGGTCGTTGGTTACCTTGAGGAGGGCTGTTTCTGTACTGTGTTGAGCTCAAAAACCAGATTGAAATTTCTCATAGAGATTGTTAAAAGACATAAAAGATCAAAGTTGGGTTGAAGCCACTTTTTCTAAAACTTTTGATAGAAATGGAATTTTAGAAAGTGGCCTAAAATTGTTAAAATCCGAGGGGTCGAGGTTGGGTTTCTTTAAAAGAGGTTGGACCACAGCATGTTTAAAAACATATGGGAAAATGCCTTCTTCCAAGGATCTGTTGATAATCGATAAAATACTGGGTCTAACAGTGTTAAAAACCTCTTTGAGAAATTTGGTGGGAATAAAATCAAGGCTGCACGTAGTTGGTTTCAAATGGGATAACATTTCAGATAAAAAGGACAAGGATATAGGCTCAAAACTGCTTAAATAACAAAAAATGTCCCTACTGGTGTGTAAAATACGGTCTGGCTGGGTGATTTGTTGTCTTATGTCATTTACTTTATTTGTAAATGAAATTAAAAACCTCTCGCACAACTCTTGAGAAGCATCAGTAAAATGACAGGGGAAGAGGGTGGTGATGGATTCTAAAACCTTAAATAAAATTCTGGGGTTTGAATGATTAGCTAAAATTAAGTTGGAATAAAATGAGGAATTGCTCTCTCTCCTCTTGTCCTGTGCGCAGCAGCACTGCGCAGGCAGTCAAGGGCGGGCGGGGCTGGCCTGGGGAATCGGCACATTTAGAATCAGAAATCAGAATCAGCTTTATTGGCCAGGTATGTACTCATACAAGGAATTTGACTCTGGTTTAACCACTAAGCGTTATGCAAATTAATATGTGATGACGTCACCAATATTCAAATTAATGTATGATGTCATCTGCCGACTTCTAGCAATGTTTGGAGCTAGTGCTAGCTGCTTTCATTGGAAAACATTTGGCAACACTGTCTCAGTCGCGTTTTGTATGTTTTTATGCCCAAAACAGGAAGAGAGTAAGTCACTTGTTAAAGCAAAACACCGGTCCCCCGGAACGGCTCGTCATCAGTAGTTTGGAGGTATTTCAGGCACGGAGATGAGGCACTTAAAATAGAGTGCCTGAAACCTGTGTCTGTGGAAAAATGGAACTGAAAGCGTTGCCTTGTTTATTGCAACATGAAAGAACCTAGTCCCTAAGGGCGCATTCACACCTAAAGTCTGTTTGGTCCGAATCAAAGCCCGAATTTTAACAATGTTGCATTTTGCCACAAGTTTGGTTTGGTTCGGCTGTTTGGTCCGCACCAGAGTTGGATTCTGGCGTTCACACCAACCTAAATGAAACGCATCGAGGGGACAGACGCTCCAGGGTTCGGTTATATCGGAATAAACAAGGCTGGTGTGAACCCGGTCTAAAATTAATAAATAATCGCGATTAATAATCATGATCTCAATATTGATCAAAATAATTGTGATCAGTATTTTGGCCATAATCATGCAGCCCTATATCGGATTCAGATTCAACATAAATAACTCATTAGTCAGGCATCTCTTAATGGCCAGTACGATTAGGAGGAATAATTACAGCAAGCAAAACCTGTTTGAATGCAACTAAATAGATGCCAGTAAATAAACCTTCAGTAAATTGTACTGAAGAACGAGGCTGTTGAAATCCTGATTTTAGTCTTTTCGTGAGATTTGTTGGCTCTAAGAAAAATACAGCAATCATCTGAATGAACTAAAAGCAGACTCAGGTGAAAGGGTTAAATTGTTGTTTTCTGTGTTGGGCCCTGCAGAGAAAAGTGTTCAAGGCCAGAGTATTGCTTCACTCACCACAAACCAAATGACTTGGAGCTGCAGACGTTCCCTGTGGTCATCTTAGACAATGATTAATTATTGTATTAGCAGTCAGAGCGTGCCTTTCAGCTTTCCTATTGACTATGTCTCATGTTCCAGCTCAAAGGTAAAACTGATTGTTTTACCAGAGATCTGCATTATATCGCATGTTAATTTGCAGTGGGTTTCTGTTCAGTTCATGTGTGGGGCTGTTTTTATATCAAGTGAGCCATCAAAAGTGTATTCAGGGACAGCAGTTATTCGTGTTTCTAAAAGTAATAGAGTTGCAGAATGCACATGTACTTCACAAACTTGCTTTGCACAAGCTCTTAGGAAGGCACAGAAGCTTTTTGAAGGATTGTTTGGTCGCAGCTGTACATTAGAAAAAAATACCAGAGTGAAAAAAAATAAATCCCTGACCTTCATTTCCGTCTGCCTCTCCTGCACACTACACCCACAGCCACATGAGGCCCCTGACCCTGCGCTTTCTCTTAAAATCTTATCTTGCTGTTTGACAGAGAGGGATGGTTTGCGACAGATGCAAGCCAGAGGGGCTGTTTGCTGTCTTTTGTGTCCCATCACACCCTGTCAGATAGCTTGCCCAATGTAGTTTAGGAGTGTGGAACGTTTGTCCCCCCCAAACCCACTGGAGTGTTTGTGTGGTAGTGTACACACATTTGAAGCAATGGCAAAAGTTAGCACAGTTATAGGTTGTTGACTTGAGTAGAGTTAGTTTGTTGTTGTTGGTGATTTGTTGGTATGAATATCTTCAGGGTCCACAGCCCTGCATTTGGTCTTCATAGATAAATAATGGAAGGTGCAACACAGATACAATAACCCACACGTACCTTCTGTTAGTGAATACTTTGTAATTGTTATCATTAATTGTGTTAATGTTTTTATGCCTGAACTAGATTATTAGATCCATCCATTATCTATACTGCTTATCCTGTTCAGGGTCGCAGGGGGACTGCCTGTCATTGGACAAGAGGCGGGGTACACCCTGAACTGATTGTCAGTCAGTCACACAGCTGACACATAGAGACAGACCTTTCACACTTACATTCACACCTATGGGCAATTTGAGTGTCACCGATTAAACTAGCAAGCATGTTTTTGGAAAGTAGGAGGAAGCAGGATTACCCGGAGGGAACCCACAGAAAGTGCTATGGCCGAACTGGGACGACTCTAGAAGGTTTCTGGTATTCGCACCAGGAGCCTTCTAGCTGTGAGGCGACAGCCCTAAATATTGCACCACCATGCATATAGATTATTATTAGATGCAAAGTCAATAGAGGCAATGTTTACATTCCCATTGTCTTTTTGTGATACAAATATATAATTTTCAATAACTTGAGTCTGAGTAAAAGAAAAAAGTGAAACTGTTAAAGTAACACAGTAAAAACATACATCTTGATCAATTCTTAATACATATGGCCTTTCAGCAACTGCATGAACATGCCCATATTTATAGCCCCCTGTCATGTCGAGACAAAATCACACAGTATTGCCACCTGTGTCTGTGTCTGCGCATGGGCAAGTGTGTGTGCCTTTAAATGCTGTGTGTAATGGCAACATTACAAGGCAACCTGCTGGATCTCACATAGATGTTGCATGTCCGCCACACGCACACAAATGGATTACAGCAATTATAGCATTATAGCCATAGCAATTACATTATAGCTTACACACAGTGATTTGATAGGTCTAATGCCCTCTGTGGATAGAGACTGGATAAATGACAATAGCGATGAATACAGGCAGCATTACAGGCAGAATAGGTGATAATGGCAGATCTACAGTTGGTGAATAGTTATACAAACATAATTGATTTGCTTATTTTATCTCCAGCAAGCCAACTGATTACTGTGCCCACACTGAAAGGCATGCTTACATTTCTCAACAGGCCCTGATGACTTCATATCAGCTCTGCTCAACTCAACTCAAGATCCTATTGAATACTATCATTCTGTCGGAAAATAGGCAAATAAGATTTTGGTGATTTGTAATACATCAATACAAAATGTGAAGTTACAAATATGCCATCCTACTTACATATTTCAAATACAAGGACTGGGACCCCAAGTACAAACAAAGTACCGTTAAAAATGTCATTGTGAAATGTTAACTTATTCCCTCAAAAATACTTAAGTATGTGATTACTATTAGTTTAGGAAAGTTAATATGCATACTGGGTACAGGCAGAATTGGACTTTTACATAGGACCCTTTTAAACAGTGTTGGGCAACGTTACTTTTAAAAGTAATCCCCTACGTTACAAGATTACTGCCATTAAAAAGTAACTCATTACTGCGTTACCTCATGAGAAAAGTAATGCATAAGATTACTTGTGTGTTACCAAAAATTAAAACCCCCTTTGTGACTCATTACACGTCAGCTATATTGTCAGAACAGCGTGTCACCTACTGTACGTGTACCTTTGAATGTATTGACTCTACTGTTATTGCATAGCCTAGTTTACGGCTCATAATCTGTAACTCTGCTGCCTAATAACAGCAATGACAGATCCCATATGTCCTTTACAGCTCTTTATAATGCTAACAATCTGACACAAGCAGAAGCATACAGTATTAGGCACAGCTGTTTCAATGAGAACAATACAACACAGGCTCTTAGTCACCACCAGTGTTGTGGAGCCGTGTTTAGCTTGAAGAGGCTTCTTCACATTTGAAGTAGAGCTCTTCACAGGTGACAAGCACTTATCCTCCAGGCAAAACTTACATTTCAATGTGATGATGTTCTTGCCCCTTTCGCCAAAAAATTTAAAATATTGGGAATATTTCCCCAAAGTAAATGCTGTCCTCTCTGCCATCTCGCTAGTTGAATTAGCTAGGTACACATGTGCAGTGACACAGCTGTGTTTACCTTCTGCTGCTATGCAGCTACCTGCCAAGAAGAAGGAGAGAAACAGAAACAGTGCTTTAGGGATTTTCTGTTTTTGTGGCAACAAAAGGAAAAGGGAAATATGGCATTATTTTGTAACAGACTACTTTTTATGAAAAAGTGACTAAATAACAGATTACTTGAATTGCACAGCTAATGGGTTGCGTTACTCGTTACAACAAAAAAGTAATCAGAGTACTCTAATAGATAACTTTGTCACGTGTCACCCCCATTTATAAAATGGGTATTAAAAAGGACTAATTTAAACCTGAAACAACCCGAAACAAATAAGTTGACAGTCTTGAAAAATTGTGATGATAGAAAAACCATATCTCAGTTATGACAATAAGTATGGATATGTTCGGATACCCGAGTCGGTTGGATACGGATTAATGTTCTGTCAAAAGGCCAGTAGAAAGTAAAAATAATTCATTCCAAACTACTACAATCATACCAGCAAATATATAGAATAGTTATACTTACTTTAATTGCAAACAAAATGTCTTCAGAATTCTGATGAAAGGTTACAAATGTCTCGATTGCCTCATCTTGTATAACTAAAGACATTTGTTCTTGCAGATGAATTATAATAACCACAGTTTGTGCTTCCTGTCCTTTCCTTTCATCTTCTTTGTTCCCCTATTCTCACATTTCAAATATATGCTTTACTTTTAGGTTACAAACTAGTTAAAAAAACTGTTCCACTGTAAACTGTATTTAATAAAAGATCTTTCATGTTTGTGATTGACACATACTTCATTTCTCCTTCTAAAAAGTCTCCATATGTTCTGCCAACATCAAACACATTGGATCGGTTACAGACACTTGCATGCCACCACACACTCTGAGGTACAAACTGTTTTTTTTTAAGAATTTTTTTAAGGGAAATTATACCCTACTGCAGCTGCTATAGTTCCTGAATGACTGTATATTGAATTTCTCCCTGTCATATTCATAGGAGTAATCCCTCTGTCCCCCTCTTTCGTCTCTCCTCCACTCTTTTTTATCTCTCCGCCTCATCATTAAGCATACAATTATTGTGTTGTGTGATGGTTTTTTAAGACTCCAGTGAGGGAGTATATTTAAGGACTCCAGTAGTGCCTAGCAGAGTGTGACAACTTGGTCGGTGCATTATATCATAGTAAAGTATCTTGTAAATCTTTCCTGATGTACCTGATCATGCCTTGAAAAGCCTTTTATGTGGCTGCCTGTTAAAAGTCTTGACTGTGAGCTCTGACACGGTAAAGATTAATTGCCAATCCTCCTGAGCGTGGTTTGTGCATAAAAGGGAAGGAAGAGAGATAGAAGAGGTGGAATTATTCATTCACACACACACATCCAGCAAACAAACTGCAGTGTTAAGCGCACAAGCAGACCAATTTAAATATACAGCGGGGGACTTTGGTCGCGACACCGTGCATCCCTCTTATTATTTGGATGTCGAAAATACCCAGCTGGACCAAACACTGTTTGTTTTCCCTGTCACATAATTTAGCTTGCTGATGTGATGGGATTATAGGAAACAGACACACACACCAGTAACCACGGGTGGGAAGACACTCATAAAAGCCAAGAGCCAGACCTAACGCTAAAGCCAGCGAGCGCAGAGAGACTTTTAATTTGCATAATTATACCAGGTTGAATGCATGTTCACACACACACTCTAGCTACAAAGAACACACGCAGAGGCATTAGTGTATGTGCATTCATACACACACACACACACCCATGCCTTCATGCAAGCCCATGCGCAGGCTCTAATCGAGGTTATGTATGAGCAAGCACTCAAACGCACTCAACTGAACTTACTGAAGGATAGTTATCTGCTTTCACGATCATCTTTTTATCCTTGTAGCTGAGAACAGTATTTGTGTCTCTGTATCTCGCTCACGTCCCTTCTCAGCAATTTCTTTTAAACTACATTTAAAACCACATTTGAAGTAACATACTGATTAAGGACCTTGTTCTTTTTAGTTGTTTGTTTGTTTAATTATTTTTTTTAATGACTAAACACAGATGTCCCCACTTGGTCAGTTTAGTTCGATAGTCCCCTGTTTGTCATATAAGCCAGTACGTGTGTGTTTCCTGTCTTTTACCGTTTTTTCTTATGTATACAGTATGTGTTAATGTATGAGTTAATTATGCCATGTGTGTGCAATTAGGGCATCCATAAAAGTGTATATTTGACTAAGAAGCATGGCTGTTGATTAATTCCCCCCTCAGTGTTTTGTGTGCGTGTGTGTACGTTGTTTGTCAATGAGATGTTCTCTAGGCCTGTTGATGATACGAGGCCTGTCTGGGAGAGCTCTTTGCCTCTCATCCTCTCCTCCCCTGCCTCCTCCTTTGCTTATATTAGCTCCATAAATCCTGTTCTCAGCGAATTGTTATGGTCATTGTGTATGCTGTGAGCGATGGTTATTATCTGCCTGCTCCGCTCACACTGCTTTATGCGTCTTGTCGGCTCTCTCCTTCCCGTCCCTCTTACTCTCTCTTGTTCACTCTATATCTCACTCGCTCATAGTGCCTGTTTCCATTGCTGTGTTATTCTGCATCCACGTCCACTCTCTATCTCCCTCACTTTTTCTTATTACTCCGTAGTCCCTTTTCACTGTTCTCATTTCTGTTCTCCTTTCGCTCCGTTCACCTTCATCACCACTGTCTTTAGCTTCCTGTTATCTCTTTTTCGCTCTCAAGTTTTCTCTGCTGCACAGATTCAAGCACGGCAATTTAATCCATAAAGCTTCACTTGGCAAGTTATTGATGTAGAAATATACCCATCAATCAGTCTACATAACAAACTGAGGCAACAACAGATCTGTCATCCCCTCAATTTGCGACACCTGTTATGTCCTTTATACCACTCTTCATGATGTCATGTATTGCTAGAGTAGATCCTCTTTACACACAGGAAGTTGGACTCATAACAGAGATAACAGAACCTGTTCCAAATTACATGTTTTCTTTCTCCAAAGCCACCAGACATGAAAAGGTTTGCAGGAAACTTGCCTCTAATTGTAAGGTTACCAACTTAAAACCTTTGCCTTTTTTCCATCCTGTTTTTCCTTTATCATTAGTGCTGGAATTTCGAGCAGGCTTAGTGCTACAAGCCTAATAATTCATTCTTCTGATCATCATTGTCATAATTAGAAATGATAACAGCTGTCAATCCATTTCTTTTCTAAATGGCAACATTCAGAGCCGTTAAGTTAAGTGAAAATGTTCATCTGTAAAATAAATACTATCGTCTGACTTCCCACAGGGCCCAGAGCATTGTGTGAAATGCCTCCATTTTAAGGATGGTCCAAATTGTGTGGAAAAGTGTCCTGATGGCCTGCAAGGTGCCAACAGCTTCATATTCAAGTATGCAGAAGCCAACAATGAGTGTCACCCCTGCCATGCCAACTGTACCCAGGGGTAAGTACAGTACAGGACAAGGAGGTTGCAATGTTCATTATTCAAGAAAAAGGGGGGACATTTCTGTACTTCATTCATAAATCAGAAGTCCATCAGCATAACTGTAGCTAAAAATCAGTTGATTGCATGCCAAAAGTAGTTGTAAAGTGTAAGTCAATTTGCATGGGTTTTTGGTTAACTTGTCAGGCTTGACACTGGCATTGACACTGCAAATGTATCAAGCGCAAAACCGGCTGTATTGTATCAAACAAATTTATAAAACCCTGCTCTGCTGGAGCCCAAGCTGCAGTCAGTCAGAATTTGATTGACCAAATGTTTCTGCTATATGAACACTGTTAATTTATGCTTGCTTGGTTGTTTAAGCCCTGTCATGTTACTGGTGAGCTTGTCAGCTATAGAAGCTTAACACCAAACCATCAAGTCATTACAACAACAAGCTTCCAGCACCTCCTTTTTCATAAGGATGCTTACATAAATGATGCTACTTTAAGGAATTACTTGATACTGAGGGAATATTCTTATGAAGCCTTATGCCATTAAAAATTAAATTCGGCTTTCATAACAATACTAGTTGTAACGTGCATTGGTAGCAATATTTCCTTTCACAGAGAAGTTGCAATCCAATATCTTGCAAGGAAAGGCAGATAAACCGTAAGGCTAACTGAAAATGGGAGCGCAGAGAGGAAGAATGAAACACAGAGGAGTCACTGAAGTACCGTGCCACTCTCCATTGCTCAATAGCCACTGATTGCTCAATGTAATATTCAACAAGGTTGGTAAGACATCATTTTGTATTTAACTCCACAGGGAGTTTATGTCACTTGCTTGTGTGTTATTTCTCCTCCGCCGAGTGACAGCCTCCAGCTCGCCGGAGCATAGCAATGTAGTCGTAAATGGAAAACACCAGGCTGACACTTTGTCACAGGTATAGCTTCATAAGCAGCTCTGACTTTCAAAAAACAAGCAGTGGGAGGGCTGGATAAGGGAAATAGACAAAGAGGGAAAAAGACAGAAACAGGGATGAAACCACTACCTCTTACCTCTAAACATTCAAAAGAGCCAACAAATTCTGAATCGAGCATTCAGTCCGACAGATGTAGTCTGTGATGCCACAAATGCACAGGAAGGACTGGTGAATACTTCAAAGTTTATAAAAAGATCAGGAGATATTGAGATACAGCACTTTCCTTTGTCTCCAGAGGACTTAGAAATGCACATACATGAACACATTCACATACATAGGCATTCTCGACAGAGATGAAGTGTGTAGTAAGTATAGACTGTATAAAAAGATGGATGACATGACAACTCCATAAAAGTGGAGCCAATACAAAACGAGCGCCCCCTGCTGACTGGCTGCAGTTTCGGTCATAAAGCCAGCCTACTCCATGTTATCAGATGGGACATGAGTCAAACTATAGAATCCAAATACACGGTAAATAAATGTTTCTCAAACATGGTTCCTGTCATTATAGTTAGTAGAGCTATTTTGGCGTCAAAAATATAAGCAGGACATCAAAGTCAATCAATACGTTTCCAGAATCAAAGTAATAAAGTTCCAATCAGGCAGAATGTACTGGTTCACTGTTTCGCAAAGCACCTCCCAGCAACATGAACACATCTGCTTTTCCAGACTCCCTCAGGATTCCCTTTTCTCTGTCAGTTTAACTGCAAGTTACAGCACAGTCAGCTTAAAATACATTTCACAACAGAAACCAATTCAGCAACCACAACTCAAATCAAAATACATCCTGTGAATCACCTATAAAAGTAAAAACAAAACAAAAAAACTGTAGGGAATTTTTATGAACTTCAAAATGGCTCATGAACAGTGTTAATTTTGTTCAAGACAATTAGGACGATAAATGTTCGTCAACAAACTTTTTTCCGTGGCAAAGATGAGACATTGATGAGCTAAAAATGATGATAAAAACCCTGACAACACCCACGTTTTGTTTTCGTTAACGAGAGGAGAAGGGACTAAAATGTTAGTGGTGGGCCGTCTGACATTTAAAATCCAAATTTTCCCCACTGTGCGTCTGATCTGTCTGTCAAAATGCAAGCAATGCATTCCTGTAACTGGTTGAACTGGTTGAGTGGCGTGTACAGATCCCCCTGAATAGGACCCAGCTATAAATGTGAGGATGTCCCAAAGTGGCAACTTGACAACAACATGACAACATCCATGCAAAACGGAGGGCTGTACTACAAAGCAAGTTCTACATACCCAGGCTTTATTTAAGTAAGCTAGCTCAACACAGCACCAGCACCAGTTAGAGATGATGTTTATGAAACTTTTTCTGTTAACCCAGACTTTCTGCTTCAGGCTCTGAGTGCTCACTGAAAAGGGGCATTTTACGCATCATTTGACGCTTCTTCAGCACAAAAAGAGGCATCAATGGCTGTCTGCTTCAGTCAGACTGTTTAAATGAGAAGTGATGATGAATTAAAAAGTTAGGGTTACAACCAACACTGCTGCTGCAAATAAGAGAGGAATGTGCAGTATGTGCTACTGTAAATGCACGGCTTTGTTTTGTGGCTTTACACTATGTGACAATGATACAATTTCATTTAGCAGATGCTTTTCTCTAAAGCGACGTACATCTGTGAGTTAATACAACACAAGCAACAATCAAGACAGGAGGGAACGAAGTTAGTAAGTGCCAACAAACAGCTTAAAGTGCAACAGGACTCTGGTGCTGACAGGCAGTGCACAGGGTCAATATAGTCATCATCATCATCATGAATGTCCTAATCAACATCAACAACATCCTCAATGTCATCATTATCAATAGCATCAATATCATTAAGTTTGGAGGTGTTCATGAAAGAGCTGGGTCTTTAGCTTCTTCTTAAAGGTGGAAAGGGACTCTGCGGACCGAATGGAGTTTGGTAACTCATTCCACCACCGGGGGACTACTGAGGAGAAGAGTCTAGTTAGCAACTTAACGGCCCTGTAATGAAGGGAGTAACAGGCGCCTTTCATTGGCAGAGTGTAGTGGCTGGAAGTGAGTGTAGACCTGGATGATGGCATTCAGGTAGGCAGGAGCTGTTTTTGTTGCTGTTTTGTAAGCAAGCAACAGGGTTTTGAAATTGACACTAGCGGCAACTGGGAGCCAGTGGCCAGTAACGTGCTGTTTTGGGTTGATTGAAGACCAGTCACGCTGCTGCATTCTGGATCATCTGCAGAGGTTTGAATGTGCATGCAGAAAGGCCTGCCAGTAGGGAGTTGCAGTAGTCAATGCGTGATATCACGAGAGCCTGTACAGCAATTGTGTTGCATGCAGGGTTGTACAGGGCAAGTCGACATGACCGAGCAATCGAGGCCACGTGAACCTTATAGTTTAGCTGGCCATCGATTATGACGCCCAGGTTCCAGGCAGACTTAGTGGATATGAGTTCAGTTTGTCCAAGCTGAATATTGATCTTGGGTGCATAGGGGCACTGACCAGGATGACAAGGAGCTCAGTCTTCCATAGGTTAAGCTGAAGGTGGTGTTCTTTCATCCATTTAGAGATATCGGCAAGGCATGACGAGATGCGTGCTGAGGCTGTAGTGTCCTCTGGTGGGAATGTCAGGAAGAGCTGGGTATCATCCGCATAGCAATGGTATGAGAAACAGTGGGAACAAATGATTGCACTGTGAAGTGGTATGAATTGAAAAGAGAAGGGGACCGAGCACTGACCCTTGAGGAATCCCTGTAGATAAGCTGTGGGGTTTGGACGCTTCTCCTTTCCAAGAGACTCTAAAAGATCTCCCTGAGAGGTAGAATATGAACCAGTTGAGGGCAGATCCTCAGATACCAAGCTCAGAGAGACTGGAGTGGAGGATTTGGTGGTTCACTGTGTCAAAGGCAGCTGACAGATCTAGCAGCTGTAGAGCTGAGGCTTAGCCAGACGCAGTGATTCCATTACCAACAGTAGTGCCGTTTCAGTAGAGTGGCCCCGCTTAAAGCCAGACTGATTTGGGTCCAACAGATAGTTCTTAGACAGGAAGTCAGAGACTTGATTAAAAACTGTGCGACAGGAAGGGTAGGAATGAAACTGGTCTGTAGTTTTCAACCTGGTTTGGGTTGAGGATGGGTTTTTTGGAGCAGTGGGGTGACCTGAGCTTTCTTGAATGCAGTGGGCAACACAACCGTTGACAATAAAGAGTTGAGGGTTAACGTTACGTTCCAAAGGTTTCCATAAACACATTTAACCTCAGCTGAGGATCTGTATTATCCGTGGAGAACATCGTCAGGAAATAATTAAAGAAAGAACGCTGCTTTACAGCAGATTGAACCTGCATTAGGCTTATTGAATTAGTTAAGAGAGAAAGAGAGATAAAACCTTTTTGACTAAAAGTAATCACTAACATGCAATAACTTTTTATTGACTAAAACTTGACTTGAAGTGTTCTCAAATTGCATTTAATAGTAAAAAAAAAAAAGTACTTGAAATAGAATCTTGTTATATTTATCGTTATAATCTAAAGGATGCTACAATACAGTAAGTGCTATAATACAGGTCTGTTTTAGTCATCATGAGTGACCTTTCACAGTCGTGCTATTGTCTACACCTCACACTACATGGGTTGCATTATCAACCTAACAAAGTCGAAAAAGAGATACTCAGAGCGTATTTTTTTTTGGAGAAGTGTAATATACTGTTGTGGGTGTCAGTTTTGGCCCCTGAGTCTATAAGAAAGACCAGGATGTGTCGCCTATAGCACATGTGTAGGTGTAGTGAAGAGAAGAATCACCCATTTATGTAACACATTCCCACACGTTCTTTACATACCCAAATCTTATATAAAGGCAAACCTTTAGTCATAAAGTTTTGTATAAGAAAGCATAAAAATTTGTTTTTACTCTCACCAATAGTAACTGCAAAGGTTCTCATCATTTTCAGATGCCATGCTTAAAAAAAATAACTGTTTGTTTAACCTTTTGCTTGTCCTGTTTTTGTTCACATAGGTGCATTGGACCAAGACTGCAAGACTGTATTGGGTGGATGGACAGGTACAAAATTCTTGAATATGTATTGCCTTTATAATAAAGCATACAAACAAACAGTTGCACACCATGTACACACAAACACAGACACACACACACCCACTCAGGCACACACACAAAAGAATCAAAGTAAGCAAAGTCTCTGATTAATGGATAGCTCTAAGGTCCAAAATCCCTCTGAGTGTCCTTAATGCCTCTCTGTGCATGCTTGCTTGTGTATGTGAGTGCGCGCTTGTGTGTCTATGTGCACGAGCAATTTGCCTGGTTCTTGATAAATTGATAGCGCTTTAGCTTTTGTTCTGAGACCTGGGGGTGCAGGGGAGGGATAAAATGCCGCTAACAGTTTACAGCAAATGGATTCAAGATTTCATAACAGAAACAGTTTGGCATCAAGTGGTGCTGAGAAGTGGCAAGTGCTGTTTGAGGGATGATTTTTTTAAAGGAAAAAAAAAAAGACAAGGATGATAGGCAGAGTGACAGTGAGGACAGGGGAATTGTAAAATACAACACAGCCTAGTAATAAGGTGCAATGGTGGCTGGTGAGAAGAAAGAGCCATACTGTTACATACAGATGCTCACACATGCACTGCGCTCCTGAAAATTTACTGACATTGTCTGGGTTGGCTGCATGTATGAAATTCAAATTTTAACTTGCCTTTATGCAGACTTTTTTCTTGCCAGCCTACTAGTAAAATGTCCGCAAGAAGTCAGGTTAGGCGATTTGTTCGCTAGTTGTGGGGAATGCTGTGTACTTTTACGTCATACCCTGTCTCATGAGACACCCCTTCCCCACCCTGACCCCCATCCGACATGGCAAATCTCCCGCTGTGAGAGACTTGTATGAAAGGTCAAAGGTCAAAATTCCAGGTGCAGACTATCTTGACATTTTCTGGAAATTGTCAGGAGTGCATATGTGAAAATGGCTTAACCAACTGATACTGTTTAGTGATCAATATTCAGTGCCCCTGATCCTCTTTCGAAGGCCAATATATGCTGAAGAAGATTGGAGAGCAACTTAACAACTTCTAGAAAACTGCTCGTAACATTAACTCTGCCTTTGGGACACTGCAAACAGATTTAAAAGGAACTGCAGAAGTGGGCGACTGTAGTTATCAGCTGACCTGGTGAACATATCAGCCCGTATCAGATCACAGATAACTGTTGACACAGCAGTAGACACCTAGCAACCTTCAAGCTTACCTGCCTGCTATAAAACCTTGTAAATCGGTAACATGTCGGAGGAATTGTCTTCTGAGCATCACGAAGAGAGGCTTATCAGAAATACATAATTACACTAAGCCGTCAAAGGCCAACGCTCCACCTGGCGTTAATGTGTATCTTGTGCGGGGATTGTGTGTGTATCTGATTAAGCTGGGTTAATCACTTCCTGTCACAGACTTGTGTAATATTTCGAATGATAAAACTGACAAGTAATACCTCATGTAACATGTTCTCATTGGCACTATCTTTGCTATTGATTCAAAATCATCAGCGCTGCCTGTTGTCTTCTCTCTCTGCATTACCCGACTGGCTTCCTGTGCATGCACATAAAGATTGCGGAGTAATGGGGGAGAAAGATTGCATTTAACGTGCTCACACGCATCACTGACCAAGTACAAAGATGGCTTGCTGTGTGATCTTTCGAAGTGTATGTCTTGAGTTCATTTATAGAATAGAGGGGATTCATCCGATCACTCAGGGGACCTGCTAATGTCAGATGGAAAGACCACGTATGTGAGGCGTGCAGATTGAATTAGACGTCTACAGAGGGGCTTTATGCTGAAATGACATTTGGTCATGCGTCAAATCTTCAGTGGCCTTTTTTGCTCCCTGATATCTGGCTATTTGTAGTGGACACACATTCAGAAGCCTTTGAGTGTTGGTTTTAGACCAATGAATGTTACGTATGTCCTATAAAACACAGTGATAATTTGATTACCTTCTTAAACAATGTAGCACAAAGATTCTTCGTTCTTAGTACCCTTTTGCAATCACACACTTTGTTCTCCAAAATACTGTTGTGCAAGCCAAAAAAGAGAGATGTGGAGGAGATACAATGTTCCTCACTTCCCATGAAGCCCGCTGACTGTGATAACAATTAATGGGGTGTATCCTTGCAGTGCCTGATACACAGTCCTGAATAACAGCCTGATTTAAGACAGAGTCTTGGTCTGCTCTGACCACATTAAGGACTTTTATTATAGCCAAAAGGGGGGCTGGGGCGGGTAAACTTTAAAGCCAACTCTTCCAGCTCATTTATGCAGCAGCTCTGTAGACAGTTTGGGGGGGCGTATCAGGGAAATTATTGAGAGGACTGATTTTAAATGACAGCTATGGTGTGTTTCTGAGAACTCGCTTTGATGATTATTTCCATGTTTTTGATCTCGGCATCGGTTTTAATGAGAGGGCACGGAGGGATATTTGTAGGCAGATGAAGCATAGTGGAAAAACAGACACAACTGAAGGTGAAAAGGGCTTTTAACGACCCCCACATATGCATAAACTTTAGTGATCTAGTTTGTCTTGTTTATTTGCTTGCTTGTCTTCTGGGTGTTCATATATATATATATATATGAGCATGACACCAACCAGCCCCCTCCCCATCATTTCTGTCCTTTGTGATAATTTTTCTTGCTTTCTTATTGCCTGCATCCTCTTCTTTCTTCATCATCTACTCATTCCCCCCCCCCTATTTCTCCCCCTCACTTTTCTTTTATTTAGAACCCCTCTGATCGCAGCGGGGGTGATCGGTGGCCTCTTCATGGTGGTGATCATGGTGCTGAGTGTAGCAGTGTCTGTGCGACGGAAGAACATTAAGAAGAAGAGAGCCCTCCGTCGCTTCCTGGAGACAGAGGTAAGCAGGGCCGGGGATGAAAAAGAGAACTTGCTGCCTGCAGCACTGTAAGATAATGTCATAACACTGGGCATGACTGAGAATCATTGGTGACATCTGTATAGGAATTTTCTTTCTTTGGCCAAGTCCAGAGTTAAACCAATACAGCTAGTTCATAAGAAATATAGTGGCAACCCTTACAATATAAATCTATTGCATCATAATGGCCACATAATTTAATTGTAGCCTAGGGACTGTGTTATCAGAAGCTTTGTATACATAGTGGAGACATAAGAGGTGAAATTTAAAAAGTAAATGAAAAAGAATTGTAGATTCATCCAATAAAAGAGAATATGTTTAACACATTGTGCAGATAAATATCAGTTTTGTGGAAGTTTAAAAACTTCTTTCAGAAGATTTGGGTGAATTTATATGGTTTAATGTGTGTGCCCAAGTCTGAATGTATTTGTAGTGTAGCAGTGTGAGTGCGTGTTTTCTACCTATAGCACATATATCGGCCACATACTGTACAAGATAAGAGAAAGAAAGCCTGAAAGAGTGAGAAAAGGCAATGAGACTCCATGTCCCCAGATGGTGACTGCGGGGGTGGAGAGATTGTCAGAAAGTTGGGGGGCTCAGGTGTTGACTTTACCATGCTATACTGTAGAGGACACTTCTGTCAGGAAGAGGTAAGGGACCATACCATTAGAAGAGGAGAGCACTCTTCCTTCATGCTGAAACAAGACGAGTGCATCATCTAATGCACTTACGTGTGCATTGTGAGAATAAGGTCTTGTTTCGCTGCTTTCTCTCTCTTCAGATCGCACAAGTATCTGTGAAGTGTCCGAGCCGATAGCTTTTACAATATAATGACAGAATGGCACTGACACAGTATGGACTCTTATTATGGTTATACTTCTCTCACAGATGGCTGACACTTAAAATGATTTCATATATATTATACTTTTACATGTTTTTTTCTTGGGTTAACATACAATTTAAGACTAATTAAAATTGTGAATTTTGTAACAGAGCCATTTGTGTTACACCCTTTACCTCATAGGAAAGAAGCCCATCGTCAGTCTTATTGTTAAAACGGAACAGCTAGCAGCAAAAACAGGTGCTTTTTCATTCAAAAGGGGTAATTTAGTAAATATAGGAAACTACTTTTCAGAGGAGCTACGTGAACATTAACTGCATTTTGTTACTGCATTGGTCTCTCTCTTTTAAACCCATGCAATAATGCTGTATTATATGAAAATTGCCTCAGTTTCGACTGCTTTTTATACAAGTTTACCATGTCTAAACCAACATATTTACTCTAAATTATAACCTATTTATGCAATGAATGCCTTTATGTTCGCTCAGCATTGAGACTCTTTTCAGTTGTTATTTGTATCTCTGCTGTAACAGAGCAAAATACAGTAGAAAGTAAATAGTTTTCATGTCTACACTTTGGTTTCAGCACTGTCTTTTAGAGTGAGACGGTGAACAGCTCCATTGTGCTCTACTGTGGCTGCTTCACTGTCTCCACATTTTCAGCACCACTGAGAGTGGACAGCTCCCTGCCTACTGGAAAAAGCAGGGCTGTATGTGTGTGCATGGATGGATCGTTTTAAAGACATCTGTATTGCTTGTGTGTTTGTGTGTGTGTGTGTTTGTGGCCCCCGCCCTTCTTGTTCCCACCGTGCAGAAGCTGATTTGTTATTCCATTTAAATGAAGAATGGCTATTTTCTTTTTAATCAAACGGTAACCATGAGCCAGAGGGACAGAAGCTGCCGACCACAGCCAGGCTGATTTACACTCCCTCTCTGTTTTCCTCCCTCTGCCCTCCCTCTCTAATCTACCACTCTTTTCCTAATTTCCCCTAATATTGCTCCCTCTCTTGTGCTTTTGCATCCTCTGACTAATTCAGCGGCTCGCTTCTTCATTGCTGTCTTATTGTTGTTGTTGTTTCTGCCACAGTTCTTCTCCCCCTCCACATCTTCCCTCTTATGAGGTTTCTCCCTCTCTCGCTATTAAATCTGTTCATTCCTCCACTTGAGCAATAATGAGACAACAAAAGTGTCAACTCCTTTTCAGGCTCCACAATTAACCCCCCCCCCCCACCTTTTCCCTCTTTCCACTCTTCGACCAGCTATCTCCATGTCCCTCTTCAGCTCACATTAAATCTTTCACTTGTAATGTTGAAATGTGAAGGGTCCAGATTGACGATGTAAAAATGTAATTGTAACCCTAATGTCTCATTAAGTAATTACACAACTTCAAGAAATCATAATTTCATCTAGGTTCCGTTCGGTTCGGACGAAGTGGGCCTTTCAGTACTCTGGCTTCCTCCCACAGTCCAAACACATGCTTGTTAGGTTCATTGGTGACTCTGAAATTGCCTGTAGGTGTTAGGGGGGGCGGAAAAGGTTGTCTGTCCTAAGTGTCAGCCCTGTGATTGACTGGTGATAGTCTTCAGCCCCCCCAACCCTCAACAGGATAAGTGGTATAGATAATGAATGGATGGATACTTTCATCTAACTCCAATTATTCTTTAACAGTATGTAAAAGCCTTGTAAGGCTTGAATATAAGCACAAGTCTGTGTATAAATGTACTTTTTCACTAAATTAAGGCTTGTTTGGTAGCACCATCTCATGAGATATTAAAGATATTACCTTTAAAGGGGCCATATCTTTTAAATGGATATTCTCATACTTTACATGGGTTTCACATTTTTGGGTGTTTATTGTTCACAGTGAAAACAGGAAAACTGCATAATTCTGTGTTTTTCCAGAATGACCTTTTTAAAAAGGTCGCCTCTGAAATGGGCCGTTCAGAACAGCTGCAGGTTTCTACGCAGAACCCAAGCTTGCTGCCGTCTTGCACTAGCTTGCAGTCAAGTCGTCGTCAAGATTTCACCTTACCTCCTGGTTATTCTGGCTCGTACATTTGAGGCCGAATAACTGATCCCAGAGCAGCCATATTTTTTACAATTTTGGAGTAACAGTGCAGTGCGGCCGCTCTGAGGGCTGAGGGGCTACGCAGTCACCCCAAATACTGTCAGCCAATCAGGGCTAAGGTCTGACCTTTGAATGGCAAAACGGCTTGTTCGTTTCAGGAGGAAGGAGAGGTTCCGAAAATAATGAAATTCAAATATGTATACAATTTTTAAAACGAAACAAACATTACCAACATGATTCAAAAACACATTACAATAATAGAAAATTAATTGCATAGTTGGAAAGGATAGTGGTGACTGTGTATAAATGAAAAGTGTTGTGTGTACTAGTTTTGTGTTACTGGATTTTGGTCACAGTAACTGATTGAATGTCTTCTGTGCTACTCGATGTGTTTTAGCTGGTGGAGCCTTTAACGCCCAGTGGAACAGCACCCAACCAAGCCCAGCTTCGCATCCTGAAAGAGACAGAACTCAAAAGAGTCAAGATCCTCGGCTCTGGGGCCTTCGGGACTGTTTATAAGGTAAAAGCATACACAACATTTCAATGATATCAATAGTGTTTGACTTGCTACTTGGCCTATATACTCCTAAATATTGAAATCATGAGGTCTTTAGAGATCTTTTAAAAAAAAAAGAGAGGAAGAGATGGATTGCAGGAAAATTAATGACAGGAAATGAGATGGAAGGCTGGGGGCGGGGGATGGACGGAATAAGAAATAGCAGACACTGAGACCCCTGGGGTTACAGGGAAATAAGAGGAAGCTGAGGTCACCACTGGTGTGATGATTGGTTGGGGAGAGGTTAAGAAAGACAAGGCTGGAATTAGAAAGAACAGACTCTGTCTCACTGAAATCTTCATTTACTTATTTTATAGATCCATACTTTCACATTAGAGCACAATTGTGGGTCAGAGGTATAGTAGTAGGAGCACAGATGTCCACATTTCCCTGGGGAATCTCCTCTCGGCATGAGAATATATTTTCCATTCAGCGTCTCATGGGTGAGCCCAAGGACCTGTGACGTTTTCATTGGTGGCTTTCGGCGTCAAGGGGGTTCATGGATCTCCTCCACTGGCTACTCCCACAGTTGAGTAACAGTCTGTTGGTGCTGAAATCAGGCCAGCAGAATAACTTAACTGAAGCAGCTTGATTGTATGATCTTAATATTTCAGGCACAACTCAGAGGTCAAGGCTAACGGTGAGTGTCAGCCTTCAGACTGACTTGTAAATGAAGTGTTTTGCTTCGCGGCTCACCTCTCTTTCCCCTCGTATACTTGACTATCAATTATTATACAATCTTAAACTCCTAAAAATGCCCTGTGGAGTTTTTGACCACTGCCTCGAGGCAATGTTCCCTTATTGTTGGGTTTCAGCATCCAGAAGGACACACACATAGGCATGCAGATCGGTAACAAACCGAAAGCAGTGTCATGATTTAAGGAGACGAGGGAAACCAAAGCTTGCAGTCTGTCCCTTAAACAACGTTTTTTTCCCTGTATCTGCAAACACACTGCTTTTTCCTTATGAGTAGCAGCGTGCGTCCCTGTGTGAGTGACAAGCAGACTCATGCTGTAAACTCGCCAATGTATGTCCAAAATGCGCCCTCTAAATAGCAAACACAGATTGCACTACAGACTTTAGACCAGGCTTTTGTTGGTGTAAGACGCGGTGGCTTTTTGCGTCCTCTAGATAGCAACGTGCCACCCGTTTGCCTGACCACACCTCATATCAAAACCAACATGCCCATGGGCGCTAATGGTCACCCAAGATGACTTGCTATTTACACAACGTGGGTGCTGGGCGTGAAAATGACGACCGTGCCGGGTGGAAGATAGCAATGACACTTGCGCTGCACACTTTGGCGCTTTGCGCCGAGTGGACAATAAGGCCCTCAGAAAATAAACAGGTGAAGCAAGTATGTTTTTTTGCAAAACCTAAGGTGGAAATTATCTAACAGATTGACATGTGTCTGTGAAAGAAAAGTCAATATGATGCCTCTGTTTTCTTGCTAACGCAGAGTTCTTGGCATTAACTCTTTAAGTAACATAGCAAAGCGGCTGCCAGAGGAAGGAGACTGCTACGGGGTGGGAACAACTCAGGTTTATAAATTGCATTTTCAGGGTTTTCGGGACCAAAAGACACACAAAATGTGTTTTGGTGAGAAAAAAAACAAAAGTAAAGTGTTTTATTACTTCCCGAGGTTGCTTTCACAGGAAATTGATCCATTTCAGCATCATGTGTTAGACCCCAGAGCTCCTCCACCTTTGGGCATTTGCTCACTCCTCACATGGCTGAGTCAAACAATTGACCTTGACCTGGAAGAGATGTGCTTAGATTTGGAAGTGTTGACATGTTGACTTATATCCAGCTCACAAGACGCCCTCCATTCTAAAGCCCTTCAAACCTAAGAGCTGAGGCCAGGAGAGAGCGCGCAATGTCAGGTGGCCTTAAGCTAATGGCTCCTTTCTACACAGTGAACAGCCTTACAACAACTCTCCTAACACCTGTCAAAGTAAACCGAATTACAATGCAAATGCAAACATTGCAATTAAGACATACAGTATATTAGAATGTTTCTTGGGCCTAAAAACAGATTACAGATTGGCAGTATGTCTCTCTTCTTTCAGGTAGAGGGCAAATACATCCTAACAAAGTACAGGCTTAGTGACCACAAACTGGAAAGAAAGCTACAAGAAATCATGAGAAAAATGTGGTTTTACTCTTATATTTTCATATTTCTCTATTGTTTGGCATTGCCAATGTTACTGTCATTTTCTATTGTCTAATACTTGATCATTTTGTACTTTGATGCTTTGGAAAATTTTTCTCTGAAACTTTCATGTCAACAAAGACTTTGAAGTTAAAACCTGAAAATGAAACATCAATGACGCTTTCAGCTCAACATAATCTGGGTTACATCAGAAGGTGCATCTTTGGTCGTATACACAGTGTATTAATCTAAGAGTATTAAAGTATTCATGCCATCACATGTTTTCTGAACAGATCTGATTTCAAAAAGAGGGGGAAAATGGTACATGTTCGATCATCAGTAACAGCATGCCCCCTTGTTTTATCAGTGGCATCCCTTTCAGGACAATTAAAGTGATTTGGGAAATGATAAATGAAAGTGTCATGACGCATTATTTATTCACAATACTGTATAAATCAACTTTAATTCTCCTCACTACTTTACAAAAACTGTTTTAAATACAGCTTTGATTGGACAGGTGATTTAACTGTACAAGTAGATGTGTTGGGAGTTTTCACCTGGGATTTGTAGTCACATCCCAGCTAGCATTGAACATTCCCATAACATTAGCTAACATGACCTACAAGTTCTAATTACGTTTGTAAGAAAACGTTTTTAATCTAACGTTCAAAGAACGTTTTAAGGATGTTTATCATTTCAAATAATGTTCTTGTAACGTTAAAACTTAAACTAAGACAAAACGTTTTAACTGCAAGATTCTGAAGATATTTTCAGGATGTTATCGAGGCCTGGGATGTCAGAACACTTTTAATAAAACAATTTGTCAAGGTTTCGGTAAAAATAAAATGCTAAAGGACCCAGGTGCAGACTTAGATATATGATTTAATTAACAAAAGGCAAAAATGCAAAAACAAAATCTAGAATCCAACGAAAGACTAAACGGAAAACCAAATGGTAGAACAAAAAGTATCATAGTCAAGGTAAAAGAATAATCCAAAGGAAAAACTGGAAACACACACGGGGAGCCACGGGGGAACAGGGAAAATCCACAAGGATGACAAAAGTCCACAGGTAACACGAGAAAGACAATGAACCAGCACAGAGACAGGGGAGCACAGAGACTAAATAAACTTAGGAGGTGAGGCTAATCAGACACAGGTGAGACAATCAAAGAGCAGGTGAAAACAATCAGGGCAAGGCACATAATCAAACAAGCGGGAAACACAAAGGCAGGAAGTGGACCAACACTAGAGACAAGGTGACAAAGTAAAACAGGAAATGATCGAACCAAAGAGACACAAGTGAAATACTTAACTAAACAAGACTAACTACTGACAAGAACACAGAATAAACTAAATACAAAACTAAACGATGAGAACTCATGACAAGAGACAAAGTGACAAAGTAAAACAAGAAATAATAACCGAACACCGAAATACAAGACAAAACCAGAACTAAACTAGAAACTCATGACACATTTGCTCAGTGTGACATAAAAACAAAGGTAGAACACGCTTACTGCAACATTCTGAGGATCTTTTCAGGATGTTCGTACGGCCTGAACTATCAGAACGGGATTTATAAAACGTTCCTGAAATGTGATTTGAACATTCTCACTGCAATTTTCTGAAAATATTTTCAGAGAACGTTCTCCTACTATTAAAAGGCACATTCTGGGAACCAATTAAAAACTTTCCACTCAAAACATTACCAGAACGTTGCACGTAACCTTCACAGAACGTTGGATGAGGGTTGGGTGGGATGAGGGCAGAATGAAAAGTGATTCCTCTCGTCTTTAAACTCTTTGACCAATTTGGCAGCTGCTAAATCACTTTGATCCCACCTGAAATTACAAACTTCAAAATGATTAAGCAGTTTTTTTGAAGGACAAAAAAAAGGCATTTAATAATACAGAATTCAGAACATGCTCGTTTACTGCCAGTGACAATATGGAAGAAGGTTATATATAGAAATCATCAATTCTTCTTGTTCAAACCTATAAACATCTTTGTTTCAGTAAAATGTGTTGTACGTTTCCACTGCTTATAATAGCTCATCATCTGTTTGTGTCTTCAGGGTATTTGGATCCCAGAGGGTGAAACCGTGAAGATTCCTGTAGCCATTAAAATCCTAAATGAGGCCACAGGACCCAAGGCTAACGTGGAGTTCATGGACGTGAGTATCTTGAAAACTCAAAAATAAAACTCTTTTTTTAGGTTTTCCCATTCCTATTCTTCCATAAGCTTAAACTGGACAATGGTTTTTCACAGTTAAACCTAAAGTTTTTACATAAATTACCTGCTTTCTGATGGTATTTTTTCCTATATAGATGTATTTTCAGCTAAATACAACATATAGATGCTATTTTGATTCGGTCAGTGTTTGCCCTCTTTGAAAGCACCCATCAGAAGATTGAAACCAATTCTCAGTCATTTTTCAAAGAAATGACGCCATTTAAAACTAAGCTGAGACCTCGTAGACACAAGAGTTAAAAACATCCGGGGCCCCTAGGACCCCTCCATACAACCACATTCACACACGCTATGCCCCAAGGCTCCCAGCACAGCGCACAAGGCCCCATTTATAAAACATTCACAGCTCGGCTCATTTCAAAAGGGAAAGTGAAAAAAAAAAAAAATCAAAATTATTACCCTGTGATGATGCAATGCAGATGAAATAACCCCCATCAACACACGCACGCACGCAGGCAGACACGCACACACACGCTGGGAAAGTGACCCAATTGCACTCATGTTTTGCACTTAGTTTGACAGTCTAACGGGGAGAGTTTTGGAGTGTTAGCATTTCTATTTTTATCAGGACATCTTTGATGAACATCCTACGTGTGGTTAATGTAATGCTCTGCCTGATTTGAGGGCTCGTCTGACAATCAGCCAACCTGATATCTGCAATGAAAGGACAACATGCGAGGGGGTGATATAGGGGTGCACTTAGGAGAGTAGATATGTATAGCTATAAACAATGCATAAACATGCTCTGTGTGTGTGCGTATCATGACACGAAGCCAGATTCTTCCCCCTAGCCCCTCACTGAACACTCATTGAGATGTGCTGTGTGACAGAATGTGCATGCAAAGCTAAGGATGCGCATGTACATGGCATGCTGGACATGCCTACAGATAGTGGGGGAGTGAAGGGGGATGCATGAATTATTATTATTTTCGATTACAGAGGCAGTGATAGTGTTTACACATCAGATTGCATTATGGGTAGCAATGTCTAATGTGACTTTTAAACAACCGACTGCTCAACTAGTATAGAGGTAAGCAGCAGAGAGACAAATAATGTGATTGGACAATCAAGAAAGCAGGGCAATTATACTTACAAAAATAAATGTGGCTGATTTTTACAAAATTAAATTAATGTTTGGTTCTTGTTTTGTAATTCTCCCAGTAAAATCCTTTTCTCAGTTTATTTCCCAGTGATACTTTAGTTCACATTCATCCAGTTCCACTGTCTTCCTGTATTGACTGCTGAGCAGCTGGGGTCTCAGCGGCTGCTCCAGGGAGCATCAGCGGTAGTTACAGGGGGAGAGGAGAGTGCCATTCATTTACTCTAACTGTCCATATTTTCCCAGCTGGACTGGGAATCCTGACTGGTGACCTTCTAGCCACGAGCCACACTCACTTGCCACTTACTGTTTGAAGAATGTCACTAAGGATTGATTGTCCTTTAGTCTGTGTGCATGTGTGTGTCTGTGTGTTGAGCCTCACACTCCCTACCTGTGAGGCTTCTTCTTAAAACAGCAATAAAATGGTCCAAAAGTTTGGCCAAGCAAGAAGATGCTAACACTACCAGTTGCTAATAAGACAAGAGTGTAAGTACCCAGTAAAATTACCATGCATGTAGATACAGAATATGCATGTGTGTCAGGTGTGCATGTTTGTGTGTATATCTATGCAGAATAGTGGCTACGGGCAGACGGGGCATGTTCGAGTATGTTATTCCTTTTGAAAGCCAAACTCCGTCTCAAGGCTTGTTTTCACTGAAGAAGGATAAACCCTCGTGGTCCGTCCTTGGAAATTGCATTCAAAAATGCTGTTTCCCCCTGTGTATGAAGATTACCTTCTGTTCTTTTCCTGTTCTTGCTCAGTAATTATTCTACATGAGTACAACAGCACCAGAACAAATCCATTTTAACAATAACAAACATGGATACATGATATTTATAAGCCGTGAATATGAAACTTATTTACAAAACTTTTTTCAAAACAAATGACGAGACAAGTGTCCTGCACTTCCTCTAAAAAAATATGGACTTTTTAAACAATAAATAATAAATGATTCATAGATATTCTTACGTTTTTACGTTTTTTTAAATTGGATTTGGATTTAAATGAATGGGGATTCACTTTTTAATATTTTAAACAATTTTTACTTCTATATTTACTTTGCAGTAGAGCATTTTTATTTAGTTTTTTTTCAAAATAAAATGGGAGAAATCTCAACATCTCACTTTAGATTAATAATTCCAGTTTCATTATTTTTTATTATTTTTATTATTTATCATTATTTTTTGGTTCTAATTTAGCTGAACAGGAAATGACAGAGAGGAGGGCAGTGTTTTTAAACATATAAACATAACGTTTCTTTATTGCATTCATTTGTGGACATAAGCTCAAACATTTCTATCTACATTAGATTATTCCCTCAGCGGAATGGATCCTGTTCTAAACAGTAGCCAGGTCTCTCACATACTCATTTACCCTCATCCTTACTGCCAGTGTCTACTGCTCTCCAGCACATGAGCGAGCACAAGTAAGTGGTGGTACAAATTATGCCAGTGTTGTGATACATGAGCTGGGTTGTAACTCTGTCGGTATTCGGTGGACCTCTGCACGCTGTATATCTAGCCCCCCTCCACACATACACAACCACCTGCGCATTTGTTGTGTATTCATGTATATTGGGTCGCATCGTTGAACAGAACTGATTAAGGTCTATTTTTAGCTCTGGTAGATCATCTTGCATTGTTTGTGTGCTACAATAATATGCTTTATTACAAACCAATACATATTTGCTCTTGTTCTAAAAATGCCACACACACTGTTTTTTTTTTTACACGAGGCAAGTTCAAAGCGCTATAAATAATGTTGTGAAGCAGCTCCTTCTTATGTACATATATTATTTACAGTGGGGTATCACCTTGATGTATTTACTACATTTCTAGTCTTCTGCAAAGCATACTGACAGCGTTGTGAAGCAGTGAGTCACTTTGATGTCAAGGTTCTGAACAAAAATTTCCTCTCTGTCTTAGTGGAACCTTGCTGTTAGCTTCAAGAGAAACTTCCGCCTTAAACAGAATAACAAGTCTTACTGCATCTTCTCTGACAGTGCATTTTTTTTTAAAAACATGATAAACTCGGGGTCAGTGTTTTCAGTCTTTGAACCTTTGTTTGGCTTTTGACACTAACTGGGAAATTACCAGTTTGAGCACAATTTAACATGTGATGAATATGGTGATTTAGCTGCACAAACATCTTCTGAATATGCAAATAGAAACCAATTCCAGTTGTTGAGAGATAGAGAGAGAGAGAGGCTGAAGGATGTTGTGTAGTTTTAATCAGCTGACATTTCCTGCTATACAAGTAAGAGTATTTTTCTAGTTAAACATAAACTTTGTAATCAAATAACTAGATACAATAACAACCCCACCACAAGAAATAAAAGAAGGAAGCTACAACATTTCAAGCTTTGTCTGACTTTTGGCGTCTACCAAAAAATTATTGACGATATCGTATGTCAAATGTTATCCCAACTCTTCCCCCCACATGCCTGAGTGTAAATCTGTCTCGTTCAGGAGGCCCTGATCATGGCTAGCATGGAGCACCCCCACCTGGTCCGCCTGCTTGGCGTCTGCCTGAGTCCCACCATCCAGCTGGTCACACAACTGATGCCTCATGGGTGCCTGCTCGACTATGTCCACGAGCACAAGGACAACATCGGGTCCCAGCTGCTGCTCAACTGGTGTGTCCAGATTGCCAAGGTAAGGATGGAAAAAGTTGCTAGTTCATTGTTATGCTAGCTGTATGCTTGGTTTGTTTGGTTGGTTTCTCAGTTGGGTATTTGACAAACTGTTAGATATGCAGGGTTGTTTATCAGTGGATCTTCACCTATAGTTGCTTTTTTGCTTCCTTGACTGATAGACCAAATATCTGAATAAATCATATCTTATGATCCTGAGAGCCATTGGAATTATCAGGATCTGTAACACGTTGCTGTGATTTAACATTCTTTGCAAGATTTCAACTTTAATAAGTCATTATTGAATTTTGTCCCATGACCTTTTGTATTGATCCACTTTCAGTCATTGCTATGTTCCAATAACAACCCCCCCACAGCTCCCTTTTTCCTAAGTAAGTAGGAGAAAGTTATTTGTCTTTCTCACTACATCTATTTTGCTTTCGTTTGAGTACAATGATACTTTATCTCTGTCTTATGTAAGTGTTGTGTTGTTTCAGGCTGCAACTTCTGAAATCTTACTTTATAAATACTAATGTTTGCTTTAGATTAAATGAGCTCACATCCACCCTGCCAGATTTTTATAATATCTCTCAGATAATAGAGGCCATGTGAATTACATCATTGTGTCTAGAGTGAAAAGTAGAAGTCTGTGTCATGTATAGAAAATGGCTACAAGCCAGACACAAGGACTGAATATTTGGTGAAGTCTGTGAGTATGTGGATTCAATCGCAGACAGCGGCGCCCCTTGCCAGCCTCTCCGGAGAACAGAAGTAAATAATTCAAAGCCTTGCTTGACTTTGGTGGGGGAAGTATTGAGTGCAGGGAGCTCAGTGTTACAGGATCATGAGTGTAGGAGTGCATTATAATTCGTTTAAATCTACTCGTCAATATTGATAGGTGACAGGTACACCTAGTAATGATCTCCCCTTCTCAGCCTCTGTCTACAAGTGTGAAGGGTACGGATACAAATGTGTGGTGTATGGATACAAATGTGTCAGGTATGGATACAGATGTGTGGGGTATGGATACAAATGTGTGGGCTATGGATACAAACGTGTGGGGTATGGATACATATGTGTGTGGTATGGATACAAATGTGTGGGTATGGATACAAATGTGTGCGGTATGGATACAAAAGTGTGGGGTATGGATACAAATGTGTGGGGTATGGATACAAATGTGTGGGGTACAGTATGGACACAAATGTATGGGGTATGGATACAAATGTTTGGGGTACAGTATGGACACAAATGTGTGGGGTATGGATACAAATGTGTGGGGTACAGTATGGATACAAATGTGTAGGGTACAGTATGGATACAAATGTGTGGGGTACAGTATGGATACAAATGTGTGGGGTATGGATACAAATGTGTGGGCTATGGATACAAACGTGTGGGGTATGGATACATATGTGTGTGGTATGGATACAAATGTGTGGGTATGGATACAAATGTGTGCGGTATGGATACAAAAGTGTGGGGTATGGATACAAATGTGTGGGGTATGGATACAAATGTGTGGGGTACAGTATGGACACAAATGTGTGGGGTATGGATACAAATGTTTGGGGTACAGTATGGACACAAATGTGTGGGGTATGGATACAAATGTGTGGGGTACAGTATGGATACAAATGTGTAGGGTACAGTATGGATACAAATGTGTGGGGTACAGTATGGATACAAATGTGTAGGGTATAGATACAAATGTGAAGGGTATGGATACAAATATGTAGGGTATAGAGACAAATGTGAAGGCTATGGATACAAATGTGTATGGTGTGGATACAAATGTGTAGGATATGGATGTAAGTGTGTAGGGTGTGGCTATGTGAAGGGTATGGATACAAATGTGAAGGGTATGGATACAAATTTGTAGGATATGGATGTAAGTGTGTAGGGTGTGGCTATGTGAGGGGCATGGATACAAAGATGTAGGATGTAGATACAAATGTATTGGGTAGTAACCCAGAAAACACCTTAGTATTAGTTGCTGCAATAACTATTTTTTTTATTCATCTGTTCATTAATTTTTTAAAGGTATATATATTGCAGGGGTATTTGCAGTGTACTTCTGTACATATCTTATGATATTTTTATCTCCAAATATGCTACATTTGATAAATGGCTGAAGAAATGTAAGATATACAGAGAGCAAAGTAATTGGTTATAAAGCCAAGAGAAGCAGAATGAAAATGACTCAGCAATCACTGCAGTCCCAGATTTAATATCTGAGGCAAATATTTCTGTTGCCATTTTTGGCTAAATCTGAGGAAGCTGGTTTTCCAATGAGTTTCCAAGGGAAAATATTAACCCATCAATAAAAAGTCTGTTTTATACATTCATATTAAAAAGGCAATAAGTCTTGCCACATTGACAAACCTCCCATGCTGTGCAACACAAATATTTTCATGGTGTGATATTAATCACACAAATTACTTCTCGGAGAACCATGTAGATCGGCTATATATACATTAATAAATATATGCCCACTGTGAACAGTTGTCAACATGGAGAGATGTATAATTCATAAAGGGTAGGTATGATAATTTATTATTTACCACTGTGTGTCTCCACTGTGTATTGTTTAGTCTTTTTCGGTAATAAGCTACAGCTCCTGGGGACCCGGATAGCCTTCAGGGGCTATGGTTAATAAATTGTAGAAGTTTAAGTTTATTTGTCACATATAACTATACATCATAATTCATTGTGTTATATGTCCTGAAGTTTCTACAATTGTGCAAAAATAATAATTACGACTATATTAATTAGCTGATTGTACTGGCACTATTGATGTATTATGGCTGCCTCCAGTAACTTCTGTTTTAGAGCAGCAAAGAAGAACTGATTTCAGTTCATTTATGTTGCAAACAACAACAGAGCAGAACTAGCTGAGAATGTAACATTAGACGTTTTTAACGTGAGTGGAATTATCCACAGAGGTGATAAATTGCAAGGTTATTACATTCAGTAAAAATCCGGATATAAAGCAGCTACACCTTAAAAATAAGTGCCTCTCCAACACTCTTTAGCCAACACAAGTGAGAAAGAGGTGTCAAACCAATCTTCAGAATTGTTATTTTTGGTATTTTTCTCAGTTATGACTGAATGTCAAACTAGAAAAATAAAGTTCTCCATCATTTATTCTTTTATATTGGTTCATGCTTAAAAAAGGGTTTAACCTGAGCCAGGCAATACCAAATTTATTGCTATATTAAATCCATACAGGGTCAGCAGTGTGGCGCTGATATAGTCTTGCGCTGGTATTGGATCATTGCTCTGTATCTGAATCGTTCTCTTTCCTTATCCCAAACTTGAGTGAAACACCTTTTCTGCAGATTGTGTCTCTATCTTTTTATCATGGATAAACACATCAACCCCCTCAGGGTCCCACAGGGCACCCAAGGCTCTGTAAAGTGACAGGGCTCCTCTCTCTGAGGCAACATCCCTGTGGCCCTCCCGCTCAGTCATGGCCGCCATCACAGCCATAGATTATTAATGGCGTGATCCGTCAGGAAAGTCATGCTAATGAGCGGATTCATTAGAGCTGCTACGCATGCAGGGCTGCGGTGCCATAGGATGTTTCCTTTTTTCCTTGGGACTGATTTTCCTTTCCTTGTTTTAACTTTTCATATCTTCCTACTATATCACTTTCTCCTCATTATGTCTGGTTGCTTTTTAAATCCTCTTATAGTCACACGCTCTTTGCTGCTCCTGTTTGTGTTGAAAATATAGTGCTGCTACAATAGCGTGTTAACAACGTGTTGATAAGTTTATCAGACAACTTACTCAATAAGCTTTTAACAGGGGAAGATACTGTATGTATTGATTTGTTCCCATACCCCTGATTCTTGTTTGTTACTTAGTTTACTACCTGTAAACATGGTTATTTGTTTACTATTTTCAATTGTAGAGATGGCCTGATGTTGGATACCAATACACATTTCCCTTTTATGATATGACTTAACTAAGCTGTTCATGCATTTTCCTGGCCTAGCCTTTAAAATGATAAGCATTTCACTCTAATGATTTAAACTTACATGTGTTCTTTTCAATTGCTGCTACAATGGATTTCCTCATTTGGGAGCCTTGTAGCTGTTTACACAGCGGCTCAGCTGTTTGCATTGTTGTAAGTCGATCCACTGTGCTGTCAGTTAGTGATGACATAGAGTTCCATGAATGGCAGTTACAACTCATTACTTCGTTTTTACAAACATTTTTCAAGGAGTTCACCGACTTGCTCGTACAGATGTTGTACAGATGTTTTGGTAATGAACGGTTAAGGCTGAAGCTATTTAAGCAACAAAACACTGCACACTTCGGTTTGGCTGCAGCTGTTCTAACTCCGACGATGCTGTTTACCAGCATGTTTTCAATATGTGTTCTTTCCCACTCATACGTAAAAATTGTTACTATTCAAGCACAGAATTTAAACAGAAGAAGAAATTTCCAACTGATTGCACTTAATTTTTCTGATATCCATCTTAGATTTGAACACATTAGCAGCCAGGATTTAGGGATGCCATCATATGTCAGATTTAACTCTCTAGCCCAGAATGACAGATAAGCAACTATTGTTATACAGTTTGTACTGAGATTTGTGGTTTCTGGAGGATTAATTCTACAGAATTTGTGGCTTTGGTTATCTCATCTCGTGCCACTGGCAGGTTACATATATTAATATTAACTTAATTGGCAAAACATTTTATACATTCAAGGTCCCCGGATGATGTAGCCAACCTACTTTGTTCGTTGCCTTTTTTCTTGTGCCTTTGTCACAATTTATATTAATTGGCAATTTGTATAAATTGGCGCAACAAATTTTGAAGGGTTTGGGATGAAATTTAGTACTGATGTTCACATACCCACCAGGATGAGTTTTATTACGTTGAGGGATCCATAGAAATTTCCACTTTTAATTGGTAGAGCATTTGGTAAATGTATTGCATAGTTTTTTTGTTGTTTGTTTTGTTTTTTATAATAATTTATTTTCATTTTCCATATGATCAACAACAGAAACACACACAATCCCCATTATGAGGCAAGACGGGAAAACGAAAGGAAACACACAAAGGACACAAAACAAAAACCAAACAGAAGATTAAAAAAAATAACAAAAACGTGTTTTGCATGCATGTTTTTTTTTTTAACACAAATGTTATAACGAGTTGATTCAAGTTGAATTGAAATTTCTGTCAGCAAAGAACATTGTTTTCAGCCAGGAAGAAAGCAGATTATCAGTTATACAAAGAAAGCAGGCTGAAATAATACACAATTTGACAAAAAAAAAAAGGAAATTGTAAAGTTCAGTGGTACTCACAGATCTGAACCCAAAAGCACAATAAAGAGACAATCAACGTAGCAATGATACAGTTTAATGAGCAGTCAAAATTCAAAATCAGGTTATCAGTCCAACAAGAAAAGAATTGGGTATCCAAAATTCTGAAACTAAACTTGCTATAATCCAGTTGTTATAGATATGTTCTGCTTTCTCTTAGAAAACTGGTGTTGCTGTAGGCACAAGTGACACATAGTAATAAAATGTGACAATTTTGAAAATTCCGCATGAATCATTAAAGTCGGCAAGAATAAAAAAGTCAGAAGAAGGGAAGTAATATAAACTGAGTTTGCGCAGGTTGTCCCTGCCAGCGCCAGTGGCCATTGTGATTCGTTTTCCTGCTAAATATTAAGTGAGAACGCACCATGTTCTTCCTGTGGAGAAACACTTTGTGGCGTACAACCTGTGAAACTTGTTCCAGTGTGACAGAATACAAAGGCATCAATACAAAGTCACTGTTTAAACAACTTCACTTACATGGTAGGATTTAAATTCAACAATGAAAAATGTTTTTATTGAATTACCAGGAAACATTTCCCTCCTCTCCAAAATCTCTGCTTTGGAATACCCCCGAGTCAGGTATTGTGCGAGTGTGGTTGTCTGTGTGCTTACACTTTTGGTAGGAGGGCCACACAGTGTGTATCACAGGGTCATTTCTCTGTGTAAACCAGACAAGGCAAACATGCCTCTCTCCAACTCATTACATACACCTCCAGGGCTCCTATGAAAACTCAGACAACTCTCTCATTCTGCGCTGTCTACTCTCCTCCTGCCTCTCTGTTTTTATATTGGTATGTGATTCTCATACATTTGTTTCTTTTGGTCTCTCTCTGAACATTTATGTGAGGAGAATTTACCATGGGCTTCCAAAGGTGCTCATTTCAGTTCTGTAACGTTTACAACAATTAATGCTTTGAGTATTCTCATGTCAGTAAGGCAGAGACAACACCAGAATGTGTTATGAATGTTTTAATGAGGAAAGTTAGTGCTATCATCACGCTGTTCAAGCCATAACAATACCATGTCCATTGAGCCCATCAATCTCACTTCTTTCTATTGGTGTCATTAACACCAAACGTGTACTCACCCAACTCTCCTTCCTCTCTCGTCTCCCACACTCGCCTCTTGTGGAAAAAAGTCAAATCACATTCAGATTTTTTGATTCCAACCACTGCTGGCAGACAGCACGCCTGCTCCAACACTGCATGTTAACACACCGAGCCAGCAGCAGATCACAGGCTTCTAGCCTTTGATACTACCAACTCTCAGAAATGTCAACAAGTGTCCGCCTATCTCCAACTCCCCTCTCGGTACCTCTCTCTCTAGCTGCCTCACTCATTTTCATTTCCAAACTAATTAAATCTGAAGCTTTTTTTTTTTGTGGCGGTCTTTCATGACTGCATAAGTAAGTGTATGATTTAATGTTAGCAGCCAGGATACCTCCGCTCCCCTGGGTAAATATCAGGCTGAAAGGCATGTTTGATATGAGAGAGCAGCTTCATGCCTGTTTTCATTAGTTGCCGTGCTCATCAAAGCGAAAGACTGGTTAGGTAGAATTCATTGATATTTTTTTTGTTAGTTTTTTACTGAAATAGGTATTGAAGCACTATGTACTGTTTCATCACTAGCATTATGTTGAAGTTGTAGGCATATGGTATTCAAAAGCGCAAAACAGACATAGATATAGCTTAGCTTACCTCATTAGCGTAGGCAATGTTAGCATTAGTCATGATCTCGAGAAAGCAACCGGAAATTACTATCATGGCAATAAGGACTAAACAAAATGTATGGATGCATGTACGTTAGGGCTTCCATAGAAATGAACTGGAATCAAAAACCTGCAGACTTTTGGCTCTCACCTGCACACGGTTGGTGACACCTAGCTTAAATTATATTATTACTGTTGGTTACGATGGCAGTCAATCTGGAAAATGCTGCATTACGCCCTTCTGGTTGGGGGAAAAAGTCATTGCTCCAAGCAAGGGAATTCAAGTATCTAGGGATCTTGTTCACAAGTGAGCATAAGATGCAAAGAGGGGCCAACAGGCAGACTGGAGCACATCAGTGTGCAGGACTGAAATAGAATTTGAAATAGGTCTTTTTTTGTACTTGATGTAAGATCCCGTGCTGAAAAGTCTTATTTGCTGGGATTTTAACATGTCTAAATTGCTTAGAGTCTTATAGTAATCTTTGTAAATGTGGTCTCGTATTGAGTAATCCACCACATATCCGTTGTTATTCTTCAGCCAGTTGCGGTCAGGTCAAACAGGTGGCCTTGCAATAAGAAAGGGATTTATTTGTCATACCCAGCTGTGCTCCTTCACCACCTTCGTGAATCATAGATTTATTTTAAAGAATAAATTGCCCATTTTATATTTTCTAATACAGACTTAAATACGTTCTGATTTAACATGCATTTTCAGACCTCTTTTCAGTCACTGTGCTACACTAAAAAAGAGGTCTTATTCTTTGATATTTTTTTGCCCTTCCTCCTCCTCTTATAGTTCTGATTTTATCAAACTTTCTTTTAATCCTACCCCACATGTCAAGCATCTGAGCCATTAAAAAGGATGTACACTTGACCTTGTGTTCTTCTATGTTTACTGTGTGGAAGACGCAAATCTGCTTCTTGCTGTAATTGAATAAGAGATAGACAAGGTAAAGCTCTTCCAGGTTCCATTCATGTCTCCTGACCCCAATATCACCACTCTGATTCGCTCCCGCCCCCTAAATTCACTATCCGCTTTTACTGCCTGAAAAGTTTCTTATACCCATGAACACTGTGACCTGACTGTAGAGGAGCCTGTCAGTGTTTGTAATAGCTGTTACAAAAATATCTTGTGTTGGATATAAAAAGTAGAAATATTCTTTTCCATGGTTGAACGAAAAAATTTAAAATATAATGCAGAGGGAAAAAATTAAAGGATATGTGTGATCAAAGAGCATTGAACTCAGGGTCAGAAATAAAGATGCATCTTTCATACCATAAACACAACAATTGTATAATTTCTCCTTCACTTTTGCACATCAACAAAGAAATGAGAGTACTTGAGGTCGACTCCTGCCCACCTTAGACATTAATTTACTGACGTAAAGTCTCTGTGTCAACTCTGGAACACACTGCACCCCTATTTGGTTTTATAAACTGTAGTTTAGAAGGTTTGTCTGGATATTTAGAAAATTGTTTAGTCATTACTACCTCTTATGACTTTCTTTTCCCATTACACTCCTAAAGAAGCCCTCTCTCAAAACTCTCTGGATCTCTGAGCCGCAATTTTGAGCCAAGTTTTTAGAAAAGTTGTCTTTGCAAAATGTATTTTTTCAAATAACAAAGCAATGCTGCTGACAATGGTCTTTACATCATTGTAATTCTCCTTGACCTCAGCTCAGCCTTTGAATATGTGAATATTAGCTGTCTGATGTTACTCTGGATTGGTTCATCTGTTATTTGTCAAACAGTTAACTCTATGTTATGCTTTGAGATACTTCCTGTTCTGTTTTGTGGGGTCCCCCAGGGGTCTATGTTGGATCTCCTCTTATTCACTATATAATTGCTACCCCTGGGACAAATCATGTGTAGGCAAATTCATTTTTATTGCTGATGACACACAGATGATACTGAAACTGCATGTCCTGATAAAAGCTATTACCACCAATGTATTTTGTATTATGGCCTTGCTGAAATGAATAAATTAGTGAATTTCATATTTAAAAAAATCCCTGCAGTTGATAACGCTATATCATAAATAATTCTGAGTAGCAGCGTTCTAATCTCTCATGTGGTATGTGCTTGAAATGTAAGAGAATGATAGCTTTGGTGTTCTTCTTCAGTTGTCTTTTGATGCTCAGGCGAGGTTAAGGCACTCCACTTCTCTCAGTTGTGGAATTCCCTGCTTGCGTATCTGAGTATCCTCCTTTAAATCTTAGATTGAAGGTAATGATTTTTATTGTGAGGATATTATAATATCATTATTATAATTATTATAAGTAGTTATAGGGTTGTCAAAATGTTCTATACTTTGCTAGTTTTCAATACCACGTTTTAAAAACGATACAATCTCCATTTTTTGGCTGACCGCCGGGGTCAGCCCTACACATGGGTCTGTATGTGACTGACTGACTGACTGAATGAGTGACAGTACTTTAAGAGCCATAGAGTGTAGGCGGGGCTGCTCGTCCGCTGTCCTCACCATGTCCGCAGCGTACATATCCAGGAGTAGTTTCGGGTCTTTGTTTTAAAGGTTTCCGTGAGTTTGTCTTAACAGAAAACGATATTATTTATATTAGAAATGGGACCTTAATTAACACACGGCAAAAACAACCGAATGAGCCAAGACGAAGGGATAGAGAGCGAGCTAGGGGGAGAGAGATCGCACCCAAGTTACGTCTTTAACATAATGCTATTTAATTATTTTTACTAACATCAACAACGACAGCATTGTGTACAAACGAGGGGAGTCAGAATTCCAGATCGGGCTTTTACTTTGAAAAAGCATACAGGAAGTGTTGACCTACTTTAATCTTGATGCCTGTGACTTTTACTACAGGAGGAGATGTTAATATTGCTGTCAGAGATCAATAGGACTCATCACAATTCATTTTCACTGTGTATTTATAAGTCGCACGAGATACATGCGTGTCACGCCAGCATTGTGAAGACTCACACGCCACGCTTCCAGTGTTGCCCACAAAAGCACACATTGACCTGATGTGGTCAGCCACATACTAGGTTTTGACCTAGTCTTGTTTTAATATTCGATAGTACCGAAAGGTACCGAAGCTTTAATAAAAAAACACACATATACTGTTAGATTTTCATCCCAAAGCTGCCACAGCCAAAGGAGAGAGAGCAGCTGTGGTCGAGGGACATAGACAGGAAGTGAAGAGAGTGAGCGTCGATTAGTTCACATTGGTTATGCTCTAAACAAGAAACTAACGGGCCTACACCTCCATACAACCTCGCAGGAGGGTACAGGATTTAGTTTTCATGCTTCGTACTGCCAACTCTGTGTCTGCTAGCTCCGCCCTCTGTTATATATACCTGGAGGTCTTATACAGCAAAGACACAGCGGCCTGTTCTCATTCACGGAACGGCAAATTGGGACGTTTTGTGAAGTCCCTTTCACGTCTCATAAAGATGCCAAATTTACGATGGTGTCTGTTGCAGACAGACAAAGAGCAGAGCAGAGAGACAGACATGCCACCTTGGCACTGCGTTGGCTGTTGACTGTTGGCTGAGCTCCAGACCACTGCTCAGCGATGGACGTCCCAAACACAGCAGAATAATATGAAATACAGATGAAGGGCAGATCATCTGCAGATACAGACACCACCTCACACTTCTACTAGATTTTGAGTGATGATTAAGAGGGAATATTTTAATATGGCTCTAATATTTTTGGAAAATCCTGCTCAGTGAATCTTTTACTACGATTAACGGTATGTCAAAGGAGCTGGTCTGTGTTTACTGACTTTTTTTCTGATTCAGTTACCTGGAAATGGTTGATTTTATCCTGAAAATAAAATCTGTTTTTTTAGTGGAAGTTGGTCACCTGGAGTGGCCTCTGAATGCAAAACCTCCAACCTCAAGGTAGCAGACAGATAGATAGTCCCTGTAAAGGACAGGAGGATACACAAAGACTATCAGACCTGCACTGACTCATAGTTGCCATGTTGTCAATCAAAAGCACACACAAGAAAAATACACTCTCTCTGTCTCCTTCTCTGTCTGGCTTACTCTCTCTCTCCCACACACACACACACACACTCACGTAAAGCAGTGACGCAGTTTTAACAGCGTCTGGCTGAGTGGAGATGGATGTGGCCAGGTAGGGCAGTCGGGAAAATGGATGACTGCCGGCAGCCCACACAATGGATGAGACTGGCAGCTCAGGGAGACGGGTCTACACTAATAAGTGCCTAACAGACACACACACAAATGCACACACTCACACTGGTAAATGAAGGCTTGTAGGTATTCAACATGGCAAACACAAATATAAAGAAACTCAACAATCTTTCATTTGATTTTATGATGTACACACACAAGTATGGGGATACCGTCAAACAAAAGAGGTTGTGTTCAGTATTCCATTCTTTTAGTGTCGAACCAAAACTATCCTCACTGCTTCTTAGCGTCTAATCAAACACACGCACAGACACTAACATACAGCTGGAGATATGCATCTTTATCCGGTGCTTTGTGTCAAGCTTTTGCCCTACATTTGTATGTGTGTCTCTGGCTACGTTCACACTGCAAGCCTTAGTACTCAATTCCGATATATTGCTCAGATCCGGCTGTTCACAATATTTTCAAAATGTGGGCCACATCAGACTGCAGTGTGAACCGGTCACAGTCCTGAAATGACCCGCATGCGCATTAGAACAATAACAAAAACTAGGCGCAGCACGCCGTCTTACGTAGGTGCCATGGAAGTCAGCGTTTACAGTTTCATGTATAAAATGATGTGCCATTGAAGCCACCCCACACACTAATGAGGTCTAACCTCACTGTCCCTCCACTGACTAACTCAATTGCAGCCGTCTTCCATGTTTAGTTTTACAGTTTGACTCTCGCTAGCGCAGAATTGTGATGAATGTCGATCGGGAGTGACGTAAAAGTCGCATGAATTTCAGTATGATAGTTCAGACTCGGGCCGCATTGCAAAAAATCAGACCTGTATCTGATTTAGGACATATGAAAGTCGTCCAAATCAGTTTTGAAGACTCCATGTGATTTGTGCTGTTCACACGGGATTTGGGCCACATTTGCCTGCACTCTGAATGTAGCCTAAGTCTGAAGCCTTCCTGGTCTTTTCCTTGGGCAGAGTAGAGCCTAGAAATGGGCCATTCAACAAGTCAATTGTAATAACATTTAAATAAGAACTACTACTACTACTACTACTACTAGAGAATGCAAAGGCATAGGAGGATTTGGGACTTGAACTTATTTGCACTGTCGTCACTGTTTTTGATTATCCTTGAGTAACATGCTGACGATCAGGCTAAGATCAAGGCTGCACTTAAGCGTGACATCAAGGCTGTTTCAACTATTGATTAACTTTTCTTTTACATCTTTTCTGCAACGGACAGCTATGGCAGGCCATATACTGTAAGTGTTCAGTGTTATATCATTGTCAGTATTGAAAGGCAGGCAGAAATCTGGGGTTAATACAGCAATGCAATATGCCTGTAGCACCACCTCTAAGTGCAACTCCCACCGTGACCTGCGACTCTTCAAGCATTTAACAGTTTTCTCTGACTTCTTTGAGTCAATATGGCTTTGGGGCAGCTTTGGCTCAGTGGTAGAGTCGGTCATCTGTCAGTCGGAAGGTTGGTGGTTTGATCCCCAGCTCCCTCAGCCTACATGTCGAACTGTCCTTGGGCAAGACACTGAACCAGCCTTTGCCATCAGTGTATGGATGTGACATTTATTGTAATAGCAGCTTTGAGTGGTGGCATTTACCATTTACTCCAACAGATACGTGCTGCTCAATTTCAGCTCATGTGCGCTACTATTTTGAGTTTTGTTTCGGGAAATTGTTTTCTTCTTTTAGAAGGTTTTGTAGCTCTCTGGCACTCTTACACTTGTACAGTGATTAGCTTTGGGTTTGGTGGTAAAACAACAAGAAGAGGTAGAAAAAGCTAATTCTCTTCATGCAAACAATTGATGTGTGGATAGCATTAAATGCTCACATTTTCAGTAATATAGTTCTTTAATGCTTTATTGCCTTTTGAATTTTGTATAACAAATATACACCATTTTTGTCTTCTTTAGATCACCCAGTCTTATGGCTATATGCAGCATATTCAGCATCTTCAGAATGGCAGGTGACCAAAGCTGCGTTATTATTGTAAGATATCTACCAACATTGAAAAGGGTTTAAATCCTTGGACATGTGAAATGTGGGTGTCCAATGTCAATCTATCTATGCTATCATATCAAACTCATATACTGTATATGTGCATGTTTTGTAATCATGTTAGTAGTTTAAAGCCGTCAAAGTTTCGTTGTGCTTCTTCAGGCTGCTGCTCCTATTGCTCGTACATAGCCTGTCATCTCTTAGCCACGTAGGCGGAAGGCCAACGCTGCGACAGCTTGGACCCACTTCACTTTCAATTAGTCTCCTGCCACTGTAGATGCCTGCTCACCAGCTTCTCTGGAAGTGAGTCAAACTCTGCGTGTGTGTGTGAAGTGGATGTTAAGGGGAATTTTGTATGTAAAAAAAGAGGTCTGAGTACGCGTGTGAGTGAGTCTGTCCATTGGGGTTGATGAAGGACTGAGTCATTTGTGGGTTCGAGTGTGTATGATGATGTCCGGTTGACATGTTCAACCATTTGCTTGGGATGGTGCCAGCTTCTGTGACATCACACCTCTCCAGGTTGCCTGTCACCTGCATGACCTTTGACTAAAGGACGTTGGGCAAATGCTTGTCCATTGTGAGGGGTGTTTGGTGTTTTCCTTTACCAACTGATTGCAGTTGTGTTAATTGCACATATTGATTACTGTACTTTTTTCCTTAAAACCTTATCATTTGTTCGCTAAATTTACACATTTAGGTGTTTGGTTCATTCATTTATTGATATTTTAATCATTCATGTGGTTATACTGTAACATATAGAAAGGTCACAGGTTTAAAGATTGACAAAGTAGGGTCTTTACAATAAAAAAAGCACATAATAGACATGGTTAAAAAATATCTGGTGGATTTTCAAGTTTTAACAAAAAGTGCCTCCTTCTGCTGGAATGCTGCTGCTGTCTGCCGTTTCAACTGTCGTTGTGATGTTTCAGCGCTTTGCATTGTGGGATAAAGTAGGCGAGGTAGACTGGTCCGATGCATACTGAAGATTTTTTCTGAATCACTACAACATCCAGGTATTTTTGGCATACTGCACATTTTGCTTTCGTTTGCATACTACATATTACATTTTGGCCAAATCAGTACGTACTGCTAGTATTCATGGCATTTTGAACACAGCAACTGACTTGGGCTAATCAGGGACAGGTGAGAGTAATCAGCACAGGTGAAAACAATGAGGGCAGGGCACACAAACTGAAAGGAGGGAAAACACACAAAGGATGGAAGTAAAACAAGACATGACACACACGGGGCCACGACTTACAAAATAAAACAGGAAACACTAAAACCAAACTCAAGACTGGGACAGTCATAAAACAGGGAATGATATCTAAACAATGAAACACAAATGAATTACATAACTAAACAAAGCTAAATCATGACAAGAACACAGAACAAATTAAATACAAAACTAGTCATGATAAAGAGACTCACTGTACTCCTTGTTATAGAGAAAATAAGCTTTTCTTCCATGTTTCTAGATATGCATGTTAATTAGGTTTGTTTTACTCTGTTAAGCCATGAAATATGGATTCCATACTCACAGCTATAATTTTATGTGAAGACAAGGACATTGTAAATGGAAAAATGTGGTAATTGCTTCATTAATTATACCGACCTCATTTGCATAAAAGTTTGTTTACTATGTCATTTACATTGTGGCAGAACATTAGGCATTTTATTACTTCTTGTTTTTGTAATTGAAATACTCTCAAACCTACAACCATGACTTAACATATTCTGCAATCTGCTAGAACCACTTTTGGTCAAATGCATTTCAGCAAGCGCAAGGCAAAGGCCAGAGTGTGTTAACATACTTTCCCAAACTGATGCAGAAAATCGTCGCTGTTATAATAATGCACTTACCAAGATGAGAGAGGGGAACTGTGAGAGGGGGGGAAGCAATCAAAGTCAAGTACAACTAACATGCCATTAAACCTTTTAATGATCTCAACCTCTCCATATTCAGGTTCACTGCAATTAGCTATAAAATTGTTAACGGGTATGGACTCATGATGTAGCTGTCGGAGTGCAGGTCAAGTTATACGGTCATGCATTGGGACATGCACCATCTGTTATATTCAGTAGTGTCTGACTCATACAGAGGGCACTGTTCTGTGCTGTGGCCCTACTTTGCAATTTTTCCCCCATCTCTCTCTCTGTTCCTTTTTACAATGATTCCAGCAAGAAGTGTGTGAGTCATAGATGGGATACTGTGTTTGAGCTAATGTAAAATGTAGTTAATCATGTTTTTATCAGCGTCTATTAATTTGAAAATATGTTATTTACTTTTTAACCAACACAATTCTTAATTGGACAGCTAAAGTTAGATTTATTGTTTGATGTGGAAAAAAACATGTAATTGCAGAATTATGCATTTCATACTTGTAGAGTAATTTAATTAGTTTAAACTGTTTTGTAAGTTTTTAAAGACCCCCTCCAGTGAAAATCAAGTGTTAAACCTTGTAAACATCTCCATGTGGTGTTTCTCATGTGCTACAAAACATATCATGGACAACATGAGCAGTCATCTCCATGGCTGGGCCTGTCTGCCTTTAAACTGCAGTGACCCATTTTCAGATTGGCAGGTTTGAGACGTCACAAACCTAAGGAGCCAATCCCGTTAATGGACAGGGTGACGCTATGCATATCATTATGTGCAACCTACGGCAACCACTTCAGCGATGTGCAAGCCAGCTGTAACCGTTAGGGTTAGGGTTAACGTAATTTTTGTAAACTCACTACTGACTACTAACGCTAGTGTCACTACTACTAATTACTACATTTCAAGCTGGCTAAGTTTCAACAAGTTGCCACTAAATGATGGCACAGACGTGTTTTGTTTTTGGCTGTAATTTTACGAAAGAGGAAACGTAGTACATAGTGGGCGGGGACTATGCAGATTTTTTGATGAGGGAGAAGGAGGAGATGCCTTTTTACGAGGTAATGTATCACACAATTAATCATTTCAAGAAGTGCATTTTGTTTGTTTAAAACATGACTGGAGCTGGTCTTCAGCTATTCTTTTCAAACTATGGTGGCAAAAACTAATACAATACTATCTGGCTTTTGTTCAGGACTGTCTGGTTTATTCTTTCTTTTATTGAATGCATCGCATTTTGTAATAATGAGTCACTGCCATTAGTTTTACAGTTTATGCCGCCGTTTAGTAACATTAAAATGGCTAAAACATAATGTAGAGCAACGTAACCTACACGCTGACTTTGTCTCATGCTAATACAAGTCTGCTTATCTCAATGAAACTTTCCTAGCATACAAATGTGTGTCTGAGTCAAAATTGAATACTGTCTTATAATGAAGCCAAATTGTTTAGACTTTCACTTTCCTTGTCCTTACCCAGTCGTGCACCCCTGTGCCTGTGGACCCCGCGTGCGCCGATTCATATCCAAACATATCAGAAAAGCCAAAACAGCATATTCTGAAAGCTCGCTGCTCTTTTCATATTCTCCTCAGATGCCCTGTGGAATGTTGGTCACGGCTCAAGGTTGTTTTGGAGTGTCATCAGTATCATCTGAGAAAACAGGCAAATGGAATAAAACTATATAAAAAAATGTCTCTCTCATTTGTCCTCATCAGGGCAAAGCGTTTTTGCATTGTTGAAGCTGTTATCACGGCCAAGACAGGATCCTCCTGTTACAATATGGCTTTTGTTAAACACGTCGATGGGTCTCGCGCTCCCTTCGGCAAGCTGGGGTTGGCTGTTAAGGCCTCACACACTCCCTTTCTTGCTCACACATACACAGCAACACAGCCAAGAACTCAGAGAAAAGTCGTGTTGATAGCAGCTTCGAGTCCTAACTATGTCCAAGGCTGACTTGACAATCACCCACAACCACACACTCACAGTAAAAAGTACCTGTTTGCACACAGACAAGACTCCACTCTTACAGGGGGGTTCAGATGCAGACTGAAATATATAGACGTACATGCGTACATACTTCCACACCTCTGGGATTGTGAGAGATACGATGTGCATTATTTACTGGAACTACAGAAGAAGAAACAGAGTGAGAATGAGGACACACTGTCTGAGGGGAGACGGACAGATTCAAGAGCTTAAGACATGGACAAAGCAGTTCTATTCTTACTTACAGACATGTTTTAGAATTTTTTCAGCGTAAACCAGCTCCTTGCGATGGCACCATGCGCAAAAATAACGAATCTTCTTACATCTCCTTACTCCCACCACCTGGAAGCATTTCTGTGTTTTTGGGCGATGGGTTAGTCCATTATTAAAAAACATATTTTTTCACTTACTGCCACATGTTGCAGTGTCCCTGGGCTAGAGAATCAACCTCAAAATGCTCTCGATTGTCATACCAGTGCCTTGTATGGCAGCCTGCTGCAGCTAGGTGTTTGGGGTAGAGTTCTTGGGATTTAAATGCTGCTGATTTTGGTTTTCTTGCGTTTTAGATATCAAAGCAATGCCTTAAATCCAAATGACACGAGACATAGATGCATGGCTACGTACAGTAGACGGGAAAACATTTGAATATGAAAATTGGTGATCAGGCCCTTTAATAAAACATACATGAGGATTGGATGTCATTAGAATCCTAGTAGGAAGTCCCAAGGTCATGCCAAGCAACAATGCAACCCTTCCTGTAGATGTGTAAATGTCTTCAACAAACACACTTGGATACACACTCTCAGCATCACCCCGGAACTCCCGCTCGATTGCCAAGCTGCCAGCTTCGCAACAGATCAATCATAGATCACAGTTAATGTCTCCCGTTATGGCACCCTGTGATTGCCCTGTTATTATCCCACTAATTATGACTATCATCATTATTATCATTTCTCTATTACAGTTCATTACTCCAGACCCGAAAGAGGATGGTATAATGGTCTAAGTGGCAGTTATTCCATTTATCGATTGGTGGGAAGTTGCGAGCCTTGTTGCATGCTGTTTTCTCGCCTGACTGAAGCTGATTCAGTGCTGACGAGGCTCACAGGCCAACTCACCAGATCTGACCAACTGGTCTATAAATTGGCAAAAGCAATTAAAGGTTTGGAAGGACTGACTGAAGAAGTTCATTAATTTGTGGCTATCATCTGTCAAACAAAAAACAAGCTGCTGAAAACAAACTAAAAGAAAGCAAAGGCCTGCGGAAAATATTTTTTCACAAAGATCGCCTTCTTTTCCAATGCATTGTTTTATTCCAATGAACACTTTCAAACAATCAGGCAGATTCTTGTAAAGATCTTTGCCAAACCATTCTGGCAATCCATTGACACAACAATCTGCTACCAGTCTGTCATTTTCAGAACAATCAGTCAGAACTCTTTTTCTTTTTGGAGCTGCATTCAATTTGATGCATATATACGCAGGAAGGGGTTTCTGCAGCCATATTTATGTCAGCACAAAAAGGCAGAGTTTTTGGAATACTTAGCCATTTCCTTGCTTGCATTAAACTTTTATATTGGAGCTCCCATTTTGTCTCATTTGAGAGCGATTTTATGACTGCCAGGCTGAAATATTCTCAAAAAATTAAGAAGTGTACACATTTTAAGGCCCCTCCAGCGGGCAATATTGCAGATCAAATCAAGCACAGTTGATGTTTACTCGAGAGGTGTCTCGGTGGTGTGTTTCAACACACCCACCCCTATGCAAACAACCTGAGGCGATCTCCACACACTCCCTCACTGGAAAGCACAAACAGACCGGCCTGCCTACACTCAAGCACAAGCAGACGGATGGCTCTCTAGATAGGGAGGACTGTCCCATCTCTGAAAGGTGAAGAAATTAGAATAACCGTATGTACCTCTAAATAGCGGCTGTCTCTCACAGTCTTCAACCTTACTCAGAGCCTGACTCATAACCTTGTTTGTCGTATGCCAGACGCACAAGCTGTACCAATGTGATTAAAGACAGAGAGAATGTCGCATCACGCTGCTGCTGCTGCTGGCAGAACATCATTTCTCTCCAGAAATATCAAGTTTTCATGAATCAGACGTAAACATGAAGGTATAGATTGACAACCGTGCACTTTAGGAAAGGCTTTGAAATGGTTTCATAAGCCAAAAGGTCGCACACTTTTCCCAGTTCATCGAGTATACTATTATTTAATTGCATAAAATTTGTCAAGAACATTAAATAATCTTGGTTTGCATATGTTATGTAACTCAGCAATACGCAGGTAAAACTGTACCTCTCTGTGATATTTTAATTTTCATATGTTAACATTACCCTGTAAATGCCAGTTTTTTGTTTTTTTTAAAATGTCATTGGTAAACAATATGCCCCTCTGAATCCTAATTGTTCTTAATTGATATGAGTTTAATAGATTAAATATTGGAATACACAGTGTCACAAAGTGAAAACTAATGTTACTCTTTCTTCTTCTTCTTCCTTTTCCTCCTCTTCTTACATTGGGAATATGTGGACTTAGAATAAAGTAAACTAAATGAAAAATACTGCAGTGATAAATAACAGCTCCCACCAAGCTGAAGCATTTTTAGAAAATCATCACATGCACAGATTTTTCCTACCTGTAACCTCACTGAACTTCTAAACTACTAGCAGAACTAGTAAGCAAGCTACTTGCAGTGTTAGATAAAAAGACTCTTTTGCTTTACTTTGCAAGAAAACCATGAAAAAAAGAAAAAACATCCTCAAAGAAAAGAAAATCCAAAGCCTATCCACCGGTCTAAATCCCCAAAGAACGCAACATGTAAACAGACTGTTATTAAAGTACTTTCATTCTTTATCTCTTCTGTTTTGAATTGTGTCACTTAGTTACTCATAAACTTCAGGGACAAGCAAACAGGTGATTTGTTGTCGCTGTGATTTTATTTAAGGCAGAAACAACTTCACCTTCACCCAGTTTTTTTCCCCATCTTCTGTGGTGGTTTAGAAATGCTTCCACACATTATTTATCTGAAAGTTTGGTGTCATGATTATCTGTTCAGTGCGGCTTTTTCCATTTTGCGTTAACAAAGAGTAGTTGCCATGGCAGCCACTGACACAAAACACAGAGTGAACATAAACTGTGATGGGTCAGCATGGGTTTCTTGAGTGTTCAACAACCCATTTCAAATAGCAGTCTAAAGCACAACAAAAGCGTGATAATGTACGAGACATCCAGCTGTTGCAGCAACGGAAATACTGAACACTGACACTGAACTATATGTCAGTTCTTATGACAAACACAGAGGCTTAGATGTACTCAGTTTCAGTAGTTTAGCGCTCCGTTTCAGTGAAAAAAAAAAAATGTTAAAGCAGTTGGGACTCTGAGGTTGTATCATCTTCTTCAAGATTAATGGCATAAATGAAAGTAAGTTTCATTAAACCAATAAAGGAAGATTAGGATGATAGGCCTATAGTCCACAAGGTTGGGGAGAAGAAGAAGGTTGAGGAGAAAACCACAGCTAGTTCAATACAATCGGCCATGCTCCTCAAAGGGGTGGATACAATGGTGTGTGTAAATGCATTTGTGTACCTATCTAACAGTGGACATCCTTGTTGTTACACACTCACCGACAGGGGACTACCCGACCAAGAGGGGACATTTTACAGATTAAAAACAGAAAACATCATGCAGGTTCAAATTATTAACATAATGCTCAACAGCACAATCCTCTGTGTGTGTGCGTGTGAGTGAATTAATGTGAGTGTGTGTGTATATATACACACTCATATATATATATACATAGTATATATACGATACAATATTCAGATGGTGATGGTAAAATTTTAACAATTTTTCTGTGGCCATTAAATCAATATTAATTCATTTGAAGTTGTGTGAGTAGCTTTTAAAACAATTTACATGTACAAAACAATGTTCTTTTTACATCCACCTCTGGTTTCTGGCATTTAAGGACTTTGACACAAAAATATACAAAGTCACACAGCCACAAGCAAATAACCAAATTGGGCTAAACCAATCAAGTAAATGTATTGCATTTTAATTGCAAATAAAAAACACTTAGCTCAATTATTTCATTTTCCTATTCCATCCACACAAGTAAACACACATTGTGCAAACGTTTAAAAACAGCATGTCAACAATTTAATTAACAAACTCATTTTGTAAAGGAAATTAAACAACTTGCACAAAGAGAAAAATGTGTTTTATTTGATGTTCATAATTATAATATTTGCATATAGGGAAAATACATTTGCAAATTTGGTAATTTCTTATTATGATTGCTTACACCCAGTCTTTTTTTACACCAAGGGAAAATGATTGCATCCTTCCCAAAGTTCATTCAAACAAACTGGGATAAATATGGGGCTATAAACTCGCACACAAACACATAATATACACATACGCATGTGTAGGTAACAACATCATAAGAATATTTTTATGGGCCCTGCAAATAAAAACTACAATTATTTCTGCCTATCATCTATCATTGCAATGTTTAGCCCATTATTTAATTGCACTTGCAAATTTTGTTGACTCTCCACTTTAATTAGCAAGCTTAGCTCCTTCTGTTGTGATTTCCTCTCTGCAAATTACAGACTACTGTAATTGAAGAGGACACAAATTGAGTGGGCCTAATCCAGAGAGCTGATCGTGTGGCTGCAGCTTTTTGGCAGCTGAAAGAGACTGACCACTCATATATTTCATTACAGCACTTTAAGAATGACATTCTCTGCCGTGTGTACTCATTGGCACAGAGAGAAAGAGGGACAGACTGAAATGCATGACAGAGAGGGATCGGAGTAGATTACACCATGCCAAGTGCATTAACATATCCATCTGGTGTCTCATTCTTCCTCCTCTCCCGCTAACCCCGTTGGCCCGTGATGCCCCCATCACTGGGCGTGAGCGGGCCCTTCCAGGACAAGGTCATGTTGTTGGCGTGTGTTATGAATATGCCACCTGATCCCAAAAGTGCCTGTGGGTGCATGGCGCAAAGGCATGCTGGCAGTAGTGACTCTGTAGTGGTGAACTGACAGTAAGCAAGGCAGGATCGCGCAATTCTGCTCACACATGCATGCAGACACACGGAGTAACACCTTTTTTGTACATGGATTTATACAAACATATAAACTCATAGTAACTATGCATAGGTGTGTTTGCATTGTTAACATGCATCTGACTTATGTGTGCGCGCCACAGGAGTTGGCAGTCCCAAAAATCCCATAGCCAGGTTGTATTTGGGTCAGTGATGACCAAGTGTGCAACACTGTGCAATGTGTCCATTACCTTATATCTATGTGACAAGGAGACACATGCAAACAGACACATGGCATGGCTGGAGTACAGATAGCCATTCAGTGGAAATGTTGCAATGTTGAAACATAAGCAACAGCAAGAAAAAAAAGGGATACACCAAAATAGAATCAGAGAAATAAAGGTGTTCATATACAGTAATATCCACGAATCCATGCTGTGAAGTGTTATCATATTATAGAGAAGAAAAATGAAACTTTATCTAAAATTAAAATCACATCCCTGTAAATTTCAGTGTTACCTTAAAGGAGACAGTTTGTACCCTATATCTCTGAGTATATTGCATACAGCAAATAATTGTATTTCCTCAACCTGGGAACTGGATTTTGAAGTTATGTGTAATAGCAGGTACTAAAAGCCACAGCAAAGTTTCAGTTTAGGGTTTTCAAGGTAACCAATACCAATATGATATCCATTTAGTTTGTGTTGCCATGAGTAACCCCAACATATCACCGAGAAACAGGATTTCAATTTGCCACCAATGTCTGTGGGATGGCTCACTGTTCCTCCGTCTGTTGCCCTGCATGAACTTTGAATCCGCCGCTCTAGATCCTGCTTCCTTTTGTCGTATGACAGTTAAATTGTCCCTTGAGGATTGTTGATGCAGGGCATTCACTTACAATTTAGTGAACCGATGCCCCTGCAGAGGCAGAGACAGAAAAAGAAAGAATGAGTTGCAGAAAAATGCCCTTTCCAAACCACTTCAGTCTGACCTATCAGTATGAGATGATTCAATTATTAAGGGGGAAAAGACGGATGTGTTTCTGCTGAGTGTTTGTATTTTCTTTGCCCTCAATACACATGATCTTTATGTGTCCTTTCTCATTTTGGTCTTAAACTTGTTATTCTGTACATTCTGTCCTTCTACCGACCTCATCTAAACCTTCCAACACCAGACACCATCCAACCATATATGTTGACAATATGCTGCCATCTCTCTTCCAACCTCTCTACCGCCTACTGTCCTTATACATCCCGGGCACATAGTGTAAAACTATACCTCCAGGAAAGACAGTAGAAGTAAGAAAAGGTAGCAGATTTCACTAGAGGGGTTCCATCGCAAAATGATATATGTATAAATAAGTGGATATAACAAAGACAGATGGTTCTGTTTTGCAAACTTCTTTTAAAATGACCAGGAAGTGATCATGTCACAATTAACCCAATTGCATCATCAAAACTGGAGAACACCACAAAGAAATGATGCAATATAATATTGCAAATATTACTTCATAATTTAATGGACAGTTTGGCAGATGTGACATTTGGAATTTTCACAGATGCATAACCCACACATCGTGGAGAGAAAGGAGAACACTGCTCCCTTTCCTGTTATAGTCAGTTAGTTAAGGCGATGTGGAGACATTAAGCATTCTTGTTGAGTCGAGCTTTCACTGGACTACATTTTCGGTCTTTTTTGATGAAGCTCGAGAATTTTGCTCATTGAAAAATTAATTGTAATAATCTGGAAGATTTTAATTTAAATGAATGTCTGTTAAGTCGTTATCTATCGCCAAATGAGGCAACACAATGGTGATTGTGACTGATGAAAGCCTTTGCATTTACAATATTAGAGACTGGGTGTCGGGTGCAACTTTCACCGAAAAAATCACAAGCGGTGCACAGTTAGTGACGGGGAGTGGTTGGTCTGCCAGAGAGGGTAGGCGGAGCTAATGCAACAAACACACTTGTGTGTAAAGCGCCTGCTTTTCCGGTCTCTGCAAGTGTTGTGCGTAAACAGTAATCTACTATACTGCACAAACACAGAAAAGATTGATGACTACAGATACAACTTCAGGAATAAGTGTTAAACAGTCTAAAAAGGAAAATTAAGAGTTACAGCCGGAGTGTGACACCACACATGCAACACTGCCATAGGTGCCGCCAAAGAGAACGAAACTGAGATCTTCGAGATTACAACTTTAATACCAGCTGAAACTTTTCTTCTAAACTATCTTTATTTATTCATACTGCATAAACTCAAGTTTCAGTTACTTCCTATGTACAAGTGACCAGAACTGTCATATCAGTATGGATTATAATTAGCGCCCCTACCGCGACTTCTTTAGATGTAGGACATTCCTTTGTCTTTTAGCTAACAATCTGGCAAACTACAAAATTACATTTCACATAAAACCCTCACATAAACCAGCTTTGGGTGAGTCGGCTTTAAATGCATTCATCCCTAGTTCTTTATTTCTCTCTCTGGCCAAGCTTTTCTCTCTGCCCCTCCTTCTGTGGCTGCTGAGGTCAAAGGATACTCCTCATGCATTCATTCATAAGAGCCAGCAGGATAAAGGGCTTCACTCTTTTCTTCTGTCAAGCAAAGGGGCATGTATGTTATCCTCTCGTTAACTGACTCAGGTTTTTGTCTTTTGTTCATTTCACTGCAAACAACTTATAATGTAAACATGATTTTACTTATTTAAAGCAAAAAGAGAATGTTTAAACCATTAAACCTAGAAGAGAAGTCGTGAGGATTATTTGAAGATCGCTAATAGGATTCGCTCTTTGTTACTCCCTCATTCCCTTAAATCTTTTAATTTGTATTGCCGATCCTATTTCTTATGAAAATAATATTATGCAACCTGTTTTCTCTGTTTCTTCCTCCCCTTGGCGTAAAAAAGCAATTAATGAAATGTTATTGTAAAAATTCTGAGTCAACACAAAACATCAAAATTCTGCCAGATCCCAGACCATCAAATCACATTCATGAGATGAAATTAAATTCTGGCTTTATTATTCGCTTGGAAGCAGCAGATATGAATTCTATGACAGCAGGATTGTTAACTAGAAAAAAAAAAATCAACAGCCGTGGCCAAGGGAGGTCAATCCCTGCTCAGCTGCCACAGTGACAGTTACAGGAAAGAGGTTGAATCCCATTTGGAGTGATGGCTGCTTGACAGCTCTTCAGCAAAACTAGCCTCCCATTCTCCCTCGGAATGATATCCTCCCTCATAGGATACCAGTATTGTGTTTTCAAGCACCTCATGTCATTTGGTATTTATTGGTACAAATCATTGCTTATCCTTTTTGTCTGCCTTCTATAATCTTAAACCATTACTGTGCAATCTCTACTCGTTCAACTACAGGGTCAAAAAGGGGGAGATAATTAAACCACCCTAAATAAATGGCAGCCAACTGAGTAGCAACACCACTATGCCATTGAATGCATACAAATGTTACCATGCATCTAACTGGGTAGAGATGAGTCTTTTAGCAATGTAATGTCTTTCATAGAAGAACCACTTGTTGGAGGCCTTATGTTGGCAGTTGTGTGGGATGTAGGGCAACTAGCAGGGGGGTTGGCTGGATGTCCTTCAATCAGAAGATATGTGAATTGTTTGTGTATCCTTGGGCACAGTTATTGGCTCTATTTAGCACACAATAATACCCCTATTGACAGAACAACTCTGAATAAGCTGCTTTTAACCTTTAACTCTGTGTAATAATCCTATTTACATGTCGACAAATGTTTCCATCTCTGATGTGTTTAAAAAAACTGTCTAGCAACTGACTTATAACAGTGTAGCACAAGCATTAGTTAGATAGGCTGGCTCTGTGAGAGCTCAGTAATTCAAACTGTCGATTACAGTCAGACCTTTATTTTTCATGTATGCATGCCAATTTGTTTCACTGAATTTTAGCTAGGTGCAGTAAATTTAACTTTTTTTTCCATTCTTCAGAGGTTATACAATTAAATCAAATTACAAGAGACTTCATTTGGAGGGATATTAAACAAATTCAAATCACCTTTCATCCAACATAATTACCAAAGTATTGGCTGTTGTGAATTGTTAATGTTTAATATTTACTGCAAGGATAAGTGCCTCTCCCAAATAGCTGCATAAATCAAATGAAGTTAGTTTGACATATTTTGTTATCGGTTATTTTTCCGAGTTAATTCAGCATGGGTTTTTTGTTAGTCCTTTTTTTAACAAGGATTACCATTGATGGAGATTATGAGTGTTAAACCAGATAGTAAAAGGCCAGAGACTCTGACTAGTGACACAAGTAAATATATTTGAATTTGCCTGCAAAGATTTGTATCACTTCATTTACACATCTTTTGACATCTGATTATTAATTGAAAGTGATAATACCATATTGTGCTGGTTTGGTAACACTCGTGGGACTATTTGCGTGTGTGTTTCCATAGAAGAGGCACAGACCCTCCTCTACACTGTGGGTATGGCAGCGGATTAAGCATAGATCAGAGAGAATAAATGTATACGGACAAGGCTTCCCCTCACACACAGCTAACACAGTCTGAGCAGAGACAAATTGTTCGTATTCAAGCTGCCCTCTAATGTCATTTGCTAAATTCATTCTGACATGGGAGCTCAAAATGAAATGAAAGCCTCCTGCTTTCGTCATTATTGTGTTATCATTTCACCCCCCTTTCTCTCGGTTTCTCCTCCACGTTGATCTGATTCGTTTCACCTCATTTCTTAAACAGTGATTCACCTTCTCCCGAGCCCACTGGGATCTTTTTATATCCAAACCATACATTAAACATGTACTACGTCAAGCAGATGCTGCACTGGTGTAAAGAAGCTCCAATAAAACTGCACCGTTATTCACAATGTGATAACAAAAAGTAGACAGTCACCAAACATCCTATGCCCTCCGGAAATACTGGCAGCCCAGTTAAAATGAGCAAAGGAGGCTGTACAATACAAGAGAAAAACAGCACAGATGAGTCATGCAATGTGGCTGCTGAGTATTTAGTGTTCAATGAAATTACTCTCATTCACAGTTATTAGATTTTTTATGAGTCTGTTGAAAGGAGATGTACAGTATTGCGCTACAACTGATACCATTAAATAAGATAAAAGTTAAATTCTATATGATTTGATGTATGCTGCACGATGGTACAGGGTTTAGTGCTGTCGCCTCACAGCCAGAAGGTTCCCAGTTCAATCCCGGTTTGAAGAAAATGCGTCTTTCTGTTTGCATGTTCTCCCTGTGCATGCGAGGGTTCCCTCCGTGTACTCCGGCTTCCTCCCACAGTACAAAGACATGCTCGTTAGGGTAATTGTTGACTCTCAGTTGCCCGTAGGTGTGAATGTGAGCGTGAAAGGTTGTCTGTCTCTATGTGTCAGTCCTGTGATTGACCGGCGACCTCTCCAGAGTGTACCCCGCCTCTTGCCCAATGACAGTTGGGATTGGCTCCAGCCCTGCCCCCCTGTAACCCTAAACTGAGTAAGTGGTATAGCTGATATGAACTATTGTTATGGTACTGCATATTGCTTAAAAACCAGGCTTTATTGCAGGTGTTCTAGGAAGAGGGAACAAGTAGGCTCTTGAGCTTTACCAAGCAAGGGCTAAGCACCACTGCTAATGTGCGAGTGACAAAGTTAGAACATTTGGGCTTTGGTAAAATGGGGACCCGCTGCAACAATTATCAACTAACATCAGCCAGGTGCAGCATCTGCATGCCTGGGCACCAGCAGGTAATTATTGATAAAACAACCAAACAAACATGATGCAACAAGGTAATTAGGGAGCAAAGCTGGCTTATTGATTCCCATCTCTTGCTCCATACTCAATTCATAAAGGGAGACAGTTATTAAAAATCTTATGTATGCAATTGCAAAAAGACAAATCTATGTATTTAATAAAATGTCAAATACTTCCAACAGCTTTAACTCTCAATTACAGGCAAATGAGTCTCTGTTCATACATGGATACACATGCCTCAATTGAGTCATTAAATGACAAAGCATCACAAAAGCATAAATGATAAAGGAACTTGTACTTTGTACTTTTGCTGTCTCAACGCAGTAACCAGTAAATACAGCAGAAGCCCCTTCCGTCTAACCAAGTCTGCACTAAGTGTACGAGCAAGAAGACAGCCTATCGCAATCCCTGTCGACCTATCAGATGCAGTGCAGGCCCAACCTGGTGGCAGACCTCTTATTGAGAGGCCGACTCAATGGCAGACTGGTGTCTCCTTTGACACATTGTGGAGAGTTTTGAACATTTGGAGTAGACTCGTGCACTCAAAACTACAACCCTTCATGAGTCACAACCCCCTTGCTCACCGCGGGCCAGAGAGTCAGCTATATGTGCACTGTCCTTATCCTGTTACAGCAAGTGCTGGAAAAGTGATGGAGGACTGCAATCTCAGTTGGTCATGTTTTGGATTGACAGCCAACCACCAGGCAGCCTCTTTAGCGTTGGACATGGTTTAAGTCTTGGATGCTATGAACAGGCCCCTTAAGCCTCTTCAAGATGTTGAATTTGGATTCATATTGAAAAATGTTCTGTTAGAGGAAATAGTTTGAGAAAAATGGGAGCTTTGTCAGTGTACTAGTCTTGCAAAAGGCATTATTAGAAACTCTAGTTCCATCCATCCATTCATTATGTATACCGCTTAATCTGTTCAGGGTCGCAGGCGGCTGGAGCCAATCCCAACTGTCAGTGGGCGAGAGGCGGGGTAGTATCCGGAGGGAACCCACACATGCACACACACAGAAAGGCCCACTTTTCTGTAAAGCTACACCTACAAAATACTCATAGCCAACCAAAAAGGCCCTGATGATAGTGGTTCTCATCATGATTGACAAGAACAAATACAGGAACAATATTCACAAAGGCCATAACTGTCAACATCACAGATAGAATAACAATTTGCCAAATGTATGCCGAACATAACAGAGAGTTCACAGAGAGCATGCTCTGTAACGCTTTCATCTCCACCATTGAATCCATATTACAAAAATAAACATGAATCACCTATCACACACTTGCTTATGGTAAGAGAACACACAAGAGGTTTGGAGCCTCAGTAGGATGTTCCATCTCATTAAAAGTGTTTCCTCATGAATAACATTGAATCAGGGATGAATCACAAGATTATAGATTTCTGTGTGTGTGTCTCTTGACAGCTTCCTCTGTGTGCAACAATGTGTGTGTGCGTGTATATCTAGCCAGAATAAACAACAGTGGCGTGTTCCAGTAGGTGAAAAATAAGCGCCACCTCTTCTTGCTCTTCTTTTATTGACTTAATCCCCAGTCATTTGCCACCCCTTCCAAATCTGTCTTCACAAAATACATCTGAGGACAGTCCTGTCGTTGGGGGTTTTGTTCACGTAACTCTGTGAAATAAACATAAATAACCGTGATGGGAGGTCAGAGAGTTTCCTAAGAGAGCAGTGGGTCTCTAGACTGGTTGGAGGGTGGTTATGCATTCATAGTCATATAGCGCTACTTCTACCATTTTCACATTTGCTTCTTCTTCTGTAAATTAGATTTTCTTTACAACAAACCGACAGTAATCATGCAGAAATTCTGAACTTTATTCTACAAAATTGTTGATGACAATAAGTGAAAAAACTTTAAAAAGGCACCAACGAGTTGGTTGTGATAGTAATGGTCCAAATCAGGACTGCCTAATTTAGGGCCCGCGGGCCAAGACTTGGCCCACAGAGAAGTGGGTAAACCGTCAACGTTCAGAACGCAGACTTAATTCTATTAATTAAGTCTGTGGCGGTTCTTGGCGGCGTCTGATGCACCGATACATAATGTCCCGTAGGTGCTCAATTGGATTTAGGTCAGGGGAACGAGAGGGCCAGTCAATGTCATCAATGCCTTCGTCATCCTGGAACTGCCTACACACTCTGGCCACATGAGGCCGGGCATTGTCCTGCACCAGGAGGAACCCAGGGCCCCCTGCACCACCATAAGGTATAAAAAATTGCTTGGAGGATTTCATCCTGGTACCTAACAGCAGTCAGGGTACCATTGGCTATGACATGGAGGTCTGCGCGGCCCTCCAGACCATCACTGACCCACCGCCAAACCGGTCATGCTGGATGATGTTACAGGCAGCATAAGTTCACCACGGCATCTCCAGACTCTTTCACGTCTGTCACATTCTCACGTGTCTCACATGTCACGTTCTCAGTGTGAACCTGCTCTCATCTGTGAAGAGAACGGGGCGCCAATGGTGAACCTGCCAATTCTGGTGTTCTCTGGCGAAGGCTAATGGAGCTGCACGGTGCTGGGCTGTGAGCACAGGTCCCATTAGAGGACGTCGGGCCCTCATGCCACCCTCATGGAGTCTGTTTCTGACAGTTTGGTCATGCTGGAGGTCATTTTGTAGGGCTCTGGCAGTGCTCCCCCTGTTCCTCCTCACACAAAGTAGCAAATATCGCTCCTGCTGCAGGGTTGATGCCCTTCTACGGCCCTGTCCAGCTCCAACAACTGATCTCCTGGTACCTCCTCCATGCTCTTGAGACTGTGCTGGGAGAAACAACAAACGTTCTTGCAACCGCACATATGGATGTGCCATCCTGGAGGAGCTGGACTACATGTGAAACCTGATTGGTCTGCAGGTACCGCCTTACGCTACCAGTAGTGACAAGGACATGAGCAGAACACAAAACTAAAGAAGAATCAGTCAGGAAGTATCAGGAGAGAGCAACTGTCATTGTCACTGTCAACCATTCCCTCTTTTGGGGTTGTCTTGCTTTTGCCTCTCCATTGCACCTGTTGTCTCTTTAATTTGCACCACAGCGGGTGGAATTGATTCACAATCACTTGTGCTTCCTAAATGGACAGATTGATATCCCTGAAGTTTTACTGACTAGGTGTTATAATGTGACGATGAAGTGTTCCCTTAATTTTTTTGAGCAGTGTATGATTTTCCTCTCAAAAAGACGCAAATTAATGTTTTATTTTTCTCTGCAAATTAATAAAATTACTGTTAGGCAGAAGTTACTATCAATGCAATTTCTCATCATTTTTTTTGGCCAACAGCCCTCCACTCAGATTAATATTCGGCCCTTCATAGTTAAGAATTTGGGTTGGTCTACATGTTGGTCCCTTCCAGTTTCCAGACACACAAAAACAATAAGGTTCTTTGACTTCCCTGCGAACACATCAGGCTCTCACAAAGTCTTCAAAGCCTTAGTTTGAAGCTGAAGCTTTTGTATTTTCATGATATTCTTTGTCATTCAAACCCTCAACATGTCTGCTCCTGGCATTGAGTTTCTTTGTATGCTATTCCATGTAAAATCTTCTTGTGCAAGGTGTAAGGCATACGCCTGATCCCTACTGATTGGAACGCAGCCGTAGTCTGGAGGTGCGATCATAACTGAGTCTGTCTGAAGCCTGTGGATTTTCTCTGGTGGCAGGCTTACCTGAAATACACCTTCCACAACTGGAATTTCCCTGGCTGTCGCATCCAGGTTTGATGCAATTACAAACCTCTGGCAATAAGTTCTTCTCACTGTGTCCACACGGGAGTGTAGTAAACGAGAGCGACCAAGTAGAAAAGGAGAAAAAAAGTTGGTTCCTCACGCACGTCTGCAGCCGCTTCCCACCCTGCCCACTTCCATCAACTCCCCCTCTCAATCTCATTGTGCTGGCAAATTAAAATCTACGGTCTGCCAAGCCATCCATTCTCCCTCCACTGCTTAATTGTCTTGAAAATTGAGGAGATTACCGGGCACGATTTATGTACAAATAAGAATCTGTCAGAAACCAGGCAGTGTATACTATCACACACACACACACACACACACACACACACACACACACACACTAAGAGACTTGATGATGTGGGAGCTGTAGGCAAAGGCCAGCATGGGATACCTGAAATCCCAAACCCCAAAGCTTTTTATTTTTACCTTCCTGTATATCATGCTGATTGATGCATGCTTGCAAGAGCTGGACAAAATATCCCAGTGAATTAAATCATTTTCAGCTCAATATGTTTTGATGCTCATCAGCTCTATTAGTGGCTCCATAAGTGTCCCTATGCCTGAGACATATTCTCCCTCGACTTTGCACACCTGCTTACACTGCAGCACACCCACCCACCATTTTTCCCATTAGTGGCAGGTGTGATCATTAACTTATTTCCATATCAAACTTTGCTATACTTAGATTGTGTAAGACAAATGATGGACTCAGATCTCTTTAGACCAGAAGGCAGGCCGCATCAATAATTGTCAACACTTACTATATATTATAGTTTTTTAAAAGTAAGTGGTAAATGGACTGCGCTTATATACATTCATTATACATTAATGGTAGAGGCTGCTATGCAAAGTGCCATCTCCAATCAGGTTGTAATCATTTAAACAGTCATACACTGATGGCTTTACTTTCGGGAGCAATTCAGGGTTTAGTGTCTTGCCCAAGGACACTTAGACATGTGACTGTAGCAGTCAGGGATCTAGCCCCCTACCTTCCAATGAGTGACGACCGACTCTACCACTGAGCCACAGCTGCCACTTGATTTGAAAGTGATATATTAGTTACTTAAAGTAACAATCTCGAACTTTTTCAGTTAAATAAATGTCTGTTAAGTCACTATCTATCACCGAATGAGGTAACACAATTTTGATTGAGCCTATGGCCCACTGATAAAAGCCTTTGCATTTGCAGTATATAGTATTATTATGGACTGGGTGTCTGTAGCAACATTCGCGGAAAACATCACAAGTTTCCATCACCCAGCAGTGGTTGGTCTGCCAGAGAGGGTAGGCGGAGCTAAGTAGCTGCACTTCTGGCTTGTGTAAGCATTGCGAGGAAACAGTATTTTACTATGGCTGAACAAACAAAGTAAAGATTGATGACTACAGATACAATTCAAAAATAAGTGAAAATCCAAAGAAAAAGAAACAAATTTGACGCTCAGATGAAGGCAAACAGTCTAAAAAGGAAGGTGAGGAAAATCAAGAGTTAAAACCATGACAAAGGGAGCCAGCCGTAGACGTCTGGTTAAATTGGGAAATGATTTGCCAACATCATCTCTCTCTATAGCTTAAGGAAAACTGATAGACAATAAGAAAACAAACTGAAACAAACACAAAGAAGTCCTTGGCACCAAGGAACTGATGAAACTGCCAAAGTTAGTGTGCTTAGATGACGACATAACGCTCACACCAGTATTTTGTTGTCTGATCATTGTAACGGGTGCGTTGTCCGTCCATCCATCAGGCAGGTGTCTCAATCATGATGTAAGACTGAACAATGAAGAGAAATAATAGAGTGTGATTATCAGGCCAGAATCACATATCTTAAACACAGCCTGATCAAATCTCTAGCCTTTAAGGAGGCAGGGCCAGTAAACACACCATGTTATCTGTATATTACAGTGAATATCAGTCCTAGGGTTTGGTGCTCCACAGGGCAGTGCTTTAACGGTAAAAAAAATCAGTAAGCTCTTTAAGACAGATATGAAGTGATATAAGTCAGTTAAACATACATTTTTTTTCTAAGTTCTGTCACTACTTTCCATCCCCCATTACACACGCACACATACATATAAACACACATGCACATCTGCAGGTGCGTCTCCATGTGAGGTGCTTTTCTGTAGGTATGCATGAGCCCGACTGTAAATGTGCAGGTGTGTGCTGGAACTGCATGTTCTCTCCTGGGAGGGAGCCAAATGAGGCAGCGTGATTATAGCCTTAGCCATGTAATCTCACCTCTCAGAGTGCCTCCACTCAACCCCACCTATCCCCACCCCTCCTCCTTCCACTCTTCCTCTCATTCCATCCTATTCCAGCTAAATCCAATTTGTTATGGTTTCAAATAAGGCCTTGTTTTTCTGTGCTAACGCCACTTCAAACAAAGTAGCTTCTGTTATTACTTGTCCAATTTGATATAGTTTTTTTTTCGACATCTTTCTCTTCAGGTCCACTTCTGTGGTGACGCACACCAGGCAGTTTAGACAGATGCATGCAAAAAAATCATAATTCTTATGTCCGTGAAATCCAGAATACAAGTCGCACCGGAATATTAGAATACAGTCTTTTTTGGGGGTTATCATGGCGGTGCATGACCAAGCGTTAGCAATAATCAAGTTAGTTTTCATCACTTAAAACAGCATGGGTGTTACGTTTCTGAATTTATTTGGGGGATTTGTGCAGTTACCAAAAAAAAGGGAGAAAGATGCAATTATTTTATAGTTTCATCATAAGGAAATTCATTTGAACACCTAAGAATGTCAGAGGAACATGTCTCTGTCTTTGTTCAAGGCAGACGATCATTATTAATTAAAGTGTAGACCGAGAGAAAAAGCAGGGCGGTGGCTTTCTTAATTGTTCAGTAAATGTATTGAATAAAATGTTTTACTCCAACATTCGTCACTCCTCTGGGTCCCGGTTTTAATTGAAAACCTGCCTCTGGGTTGATGCTTATGGATTCTGCTGTTATTGCATCGCCAAGCATTTGGCAATAAAGAGGGGCTTTTCCACACTCGAGTTGTTGATTGATGAGAATTATAACCATAAAAAAACAATGTGGTGGTAATGATGATGACACAAATAATTATAGAAATTCTAATGGGGTCTTGATGGTGGTAGCGATGATAGTGATGATGATGATGAAGACAGATGGTAATGTGGAGCAGGACTCATACTTGCATGTGTGTGTTTGCGCCCGTTATTGCATACGCAGAGCACTATCACGTCTGCAAGGTGTATGGAAAGTAAATGTGTTTCTCTGTGTGTGTTGCAGGGGATGATGTATCTAGAGGAGCGTAGGCTGGTCCACCGGGATTTGGCAGCCCGAAACGTCCTGGTCAAATCTCCCAACCACATCAAGATCACAGACTTTGGTCTGGCTCGCCTGCTGGATGTTAATGAGAAGGAATATAACGCTGATGGAGGAAAGGTAAGGCATGGCATCCCTTTGTGACACACGTCATTTACACTGTCAAAGAAATAATCCCACAAATATTTAGTACGTTTATATAAAATTTGAAAGTGTACTATATTTATATTTAGCAAAAGAGCTTAAAGTAAGAGTTTAACATTCCAGGAAATACAAGTTTGCTCTCACCAAGAGTTCAGAGGGCAGATCAATAGCACAACTGTAACTGTTTAGTAGTAATTAAGCCAAAGCAAGAAGCCTTTATCTAACTGTCACTTGGTTGGGCACAGAGTGCTTTTTACTGTGTGTTTGAACAGAACTTGGTTTCTATATGGATAAAACAAAAAGTCAATATAACCTGCTACTAAGTGAGTTTAAAAAGAGGCAGATAAGAGGCAGGTTAACCCTCCCCCATCATTTTTATTCTTTGATCTATGCTAAGTTAGCCAGCTGATGGCTGTAGCCATTAATATGAGGGTGGTACTGGCATTCTTCTCTTTGGAACTGGCTCAAGTCACTGACAAAGAAGGGAATAAAATATTGTTTACTAAAGATAAAATTAATATAATTATCTAAGTTGGATAGGTCCGTCGTGAATGCAGTGTATGGATGAGTGTTGTGTTGAATGGTAGCAATACACAGAACCAAACCTCCTGGTGGAGGCCTGGGAGGGAGAGCGGAGAGACAGAGGTTAGAGTGGAAGCCACTTAAATAAGCTGAGGACTCTGCCCATTGGCTACTGAACCAGGAAGTCAACCAAACCAATAGCAGGCAGAGAGGGCAGGACGTCACATCTTACTCTCAGCAAAATAAAAAATGTACACTTACGAAATTAACTATAGGTCAAAATAAACTAATATGAATGTAATTTAAAAAATCTCTTTGATTTTGAAATTATTTGAGAAGTTAGAATATTAGAGAATAATGGCAAGAGTACTATTTGCGACTGTGCTACTATTATTATTATTATACGAGTGCTGTTAGTGGTTACATCTGTCGTATTAGTAGTATAGTGGCTGTTAAACTGTATTGATGTGTGCTATATGTGTATTTTAGCCTGCAATGAGTGACCTTATTATCTGATTTTATTGCCAGCTGTTTGATATATTTGGTTTTGGGGGCTCATTGAGCTACAGTATCATAGAATTACTATTTTGGACCATACCATTGACATGCTGTAAAGTACAACAATAGACATTAACATTAATTAGGGTTTTTATGTCCTAAGGGAGGAAATAAGCTCATCACAAAGGACAGTTTCGGTGGAGTCAGTCTGATTCTATTCTGCTCTATTGGACCGTTTAATTTACTTTTGGGGAAGAGGGACCTCAAACCCTATAAACATAGTAAACAAATACGTCCTTGGAGCTCCATACCCGGGCTTATGGCCTCTTCCAATCTTTGTTCCCTCTTTTTTTATTTTGTTTTCAAAGTCTCTCTTGTGAGAAAAGCCCATTTCATCCCCTCTCACCCTCCTCAAGTGTGTCTATCATAGTTTGTGTCAATGTTGAGTGTTCTGGTATTATCCCCTCCACGGAGAGAAAGACAGACACACTCTCACCCTCGACACATCACTCTCCATCACTGTAATCAATAGAATTGGCCTTCAAATCTAATCGCAGTGCTAAGCTGCATCCTAGACCCTCCTGCCATTTGCTCCACCTCATTCCAGTACAGCTGGAGCCTGTTTGTGTGTGTGATTTCATCAAACCTTGTTTCCTTCATTCGATTATTCCTCTCGTCTCTCTAATGTGGTTTGCAAAGTCCGTTCTGCCCCCTCAGTTCAGTTAAGTCTGAATCCAAAACTTATGTCATCAGTTTCCTTATCTGATTCATTTAAAGAAATTTAAGGGGGGAAAAAATTATGTTTTCATTTCTTTTTCTTTTGATATTGCCTGTATCACTTACTGACTTGCTGTGCTTCTACCTTACAGATGCCAATCAAATGGATGGCCCTGGAGTGCATCCATTACAGGAAGTTTACTCACCAGAGTGACGTTTGGAGCTACGGTAAGCAATAGTACTCTTAAGGAACTTGCATAATTTGGACAAAACAGCGAGATTAAATATAAATAAGTGATTTTCCTTGAAAAAAAAAAAAAAGTATTAATTTTATTTTGAAGAAACCAATGTGCAAGGTGTTGTATAAAGGGGGGTGTTGTATAAAGGGGGGCATTCAATGTCAATAGGATCAACAGTTTGATGTTGACAAAATGTGTCACTAACCATATGGTCATTGCTGATTGACAAGTGTTGATATTGACTTTAATAGGCCATCCAGCAGTTGACGTCCATTTCATTTGTTAACACCTTTTTCTTTTATCGTGAAATTTCCATTCACATACAGAAGTCTTGGTACCACGTTTGAACTGCTTTAAAAAAAAAAAGTTAGATCTGTTGTAAGTATAGATTTTCCTGTTTGGTCTTTGGCAAAAGTATAGTTTTTCAGTATTTTGGAGTCTAACATGCTTTTATCTCGTCATGGGGAAGTTTTTCAGCCCCGTCTGTCTCACCTGAAGCCTTTTTCAGAATGCAGCAGTGAGACTCCTCACTGTTTTAAAAAAGAGACGCCACATGACCCCTGTATAATCCCTCCTTTTACTGGTTAACTCATGAAATATAAAAGATTCTTTTATGTGTTTTTGAAACACTGGCTAACCTGGCACCAGCTTAGTTCTGTATTCTCACCTTCTTTCAAAGTCCTGAAGTGGCTGAGAATTTTCTATTACTGCTGCCAGACTTTACAACTGTGTTTAAGTCCTCTAAATAATTAATTCTAATGTTTTAATGTTGTTTATTCTTGTTATTTATCTTTATTTTGATTATTTAATTATATTTTAAATCTCTGCTAAGCACTTGTTTTTTTACTGTTTCCTAAAAATGGTCTTGACTTGCCTTAACTTTTGATGAAACTACAGTGTAGTAAGTAACCGTACAGTCGTCTTAACAGGCAGTTATTCTGCTGTCTCTGCTGTGCAGACTTTCACCTCTTTATGGTCAAAACTGAGAGCATTTAATGTAGGGCTGCACCCTGAAAGTTGATGAGAGGATTCATCTGTCCGTGACCCCTCAGTCGAATTGAAATTCTTCAAGTTGCGCCATGTTTTTTTTTTTCTCTGTGACATGCGCTGTTGGTTAACTGAAGAGAGATCACTGTGTTTCTCTTGCTCTGTACCTGGCGCAATAATGTTGCGATCTGTCCGTATTTCCGCGCGCAGTTGCTTTAAAGTATAAACTACGATCGGTTGCGATCAGTTCGTCATAGTTTATAAGCAGCGCTGGGAGGACGTAAACTTTTAATCACGCAGATTAAATATTATACTATATATTACACACAGAGCTGTAGAGGAGCATCAGGCTTCATGATCCAACTAAGTTGTACATCCCATCATCACTTCAGTCCGTGATCACCTGCTCCCTCCCTTCCTCTGTGCCCGTGCTTTCCCTTCTCAGCGCTGTGAGTCTGCAAAACACTGCTATATGAAAAAAATAAAATAAATTGAACCAATAGTTGAATCTTCTTATTGAACAGTCAAATCCGATCGACTCAAAGAAATTGGATTTGGATACGGCCCTAATTTAATGACATTAGTAACTGTGTGTTTAGCTGGACAGCAGCTTTGCCAATCGTCCAGTTATAGCAGTACAATGGTTACACAGGAAGCTCTAAAAACAGCAGAAAAAGTACCAACATATAGGTATCAAAAAAGAATGTTGATTAACATTACTTCTTTAACTGCTTGAACATGTAGCAGTAAAGAAGCAAATCCCAATTTCCTGCAGAAGTCCACCAACGACTCTTTAAGTCACTGTGAAAATGATTTTCCAAAAAATATGCGAGACGGGTCATATCAAAGGGAATAATGTGCGTTTGATTAAGAGCATGAGTATGGTTTAGTGCCTCCATGTCCCCAGTGGTCCTCTATGACCGTGGGCTATTATCCATCTCTCCATCTTATGGAGTGCATTTACTCTCCTTACCACTCATTAGCTCATTAACACTAACACGATTAAGACTGAAGAGTGCCGAAAGTTCAGATTGACTGATGACTTTCAAGACTCTGATTAGTTCCACTCCTCCACTCATCTGCTGTCCTCTGTTGACTTGTGTTCTCTCATCTTGTCCTCTCCTCTTTACTCTTTGCAAGCTGAAGAAAAAAGGAAGCGAAGAAAAAAAAAAAAAAACAATCTCCCCTGTCTCTTCTTCGCCTCTGATCTCCACGGCTCTCTCACATCTTTGCTTTTCCTCCTCTTTCTTCTCCTCTTCCACTTGCTCTGTCTGCCTCTTACTTTCCCTTTGCAACTATTTCACTTTTTCTCTTTTCATATCTTTACTTGTCTCTTCACTGACCCTCTCTACTCACCCTCTTTAAATATCTCAACTCTTTTCCCGCCTTCTGATTTCTTTTTATCGTGATTCTATTTACTTGTTCTTTTCTCTGTGAACATTTTCTCTATTGCTGCTCTACTTCACCAATTTTCCTTATTTGTCCTGATATGTCATCTCCTTCTCTTTCCCTCCCTTCCTATGGCTCTTCTTAGGAGTAACCATCTGGGAGGTGATGACCTTTGGAGGGAAGCCGTATGATGGGATTTCCACCAGAGATATCCCAGACCTGCTGGAGAAAGGAGAGCGTCTCCCTCAGCCGCCAATCTGCACCATTGATGTCTACATGGTTATGGTCAAATGTAAGTGGAGCCTCAGTGTGGGTAATAATTAGACTACCTACGACATCTATTATCTATACCGCTTATCAGGGTCTTGGAGGGGCTGGAGCTGATCCCAGCTGTCATCGGGCGAGAGGCGAGGTACACCCTGGACATGTCACCAGTCAATCACAGGGCTGACATATAGACAGATAACCATTCACACCGACACAGAATGTCTTTGGATTGTGGGAGAGGTCGGAATAGAGAACCCATGCATGCAAAACCCCCTACCAGACCAGGAATCGAGATGACTGTAGTACCACCGTGTCCATGGCAACACAACTACAAACCAAAGGTCTTCATGGGTCCAAAATTTTGTGCCTGAACCCAAAGCGACCTGGAAATGTACAACCCGGAACTGAACGGGACCCCTCTATTATTTGAAAGCTGGGACCCGCCATGCAGAACAGAGAAATGTTGGACCCGACCCTGGCCGGGTGAAACAGACCCGATCAGCACTGACTTCACAGCTGATTGCTATTAACAAGTTACCATTAATCAGTTAAACTTTTTGTCCTACCTAATGTGACATAGCCAAGAAAGTTCATAAAGCACACCCAGGTTTTCTGCTATCCATGTCGTGTTGGCAAAACAGCTACGCTAATCCAGTAGTTATTTCAGATTAAAAATCGACTTGCTGTCACGCAGACGAATGACAAATGCGCGGCTCGTTTGTTGCATCTAGCATAACAAAGATAACTTGGACTGTTTGTCCTTTTGAACAATGATAACGATTACTCTTTGCCACAGCTGCCACCAACGTTTGCTGTCATCCGTTTCGCCAAGTCTGACCTGTGATCTGACCCTTCAACTCCTGATCAAAAGCAGCTGGAGCACTTGCAGCCAGGTCGTTTGTGCCACCTTGTGGCCAAAGCTGCACCGTTTGCACTTTCTCTTTTATCATGACCAGCCTTTTCTAATCACAGCCGGGCCTTCCCGGATCCACTTGGGTTTTACACATAATGTTGAACAGACACGGAACCCGGAGTTATATAACAAGTCCAGACCTGGAACAGGTTGCCCACATAAAACGTGGACCTGAAGCCACCCGGGTCCTAGGGTTCTGGCGGACCCGTGAAGACCTCTACAAACCATAGCCTCAAAAATTATCTTTGTTAAGTCAACATCCTTCTGCATTGCTTCTGTATAGGCCCCACTTGCCTATTTTTCCATCCATCCACTTTAATCAGACAGCAGAAGTCGCTGGATTTTAAGGGTGAGGAGAAGGCCAACTGGTTTTTAGTTGAAGCAGACAATAATTACACTTTTATTCAGTCTTATTCAAAATGCCACGACAGCGTTTTTGTACAAGAGGGTCTAAGTGGGGTCAAAGATGAAGTTTTTATAGCCTCAAATTTAAGCAAGCTTATTTTTAATAGTTCTTCTTTAAGGAGGATACTACAATATGAATGACACTGAAGCTTCTCTGTCGACAATAAAAGAAGAGAAACCCTTTAGAAAGCAGCTCATTATTCTGGCTGGCTTTGACCCCAGGCCCAACATGTTGGCCTTATTGGTCGGTCACTGCTGTCATGCAGTCAGGCCCCCGGGGTCACAGGTGCTGTTGTAACCTCTGGCCGGTGCTGCCGGGACAAAGGCTTTGTGCCAGGGCCACCCTGGCCTCGTCCTGAAGCTGCAGCCTCTGGCCCTCACTGTCACCTTGGCTCTTCTGACACCCTGAATCTGCGCCAACCTGGCAGGCGGACTCGCACACTGCAGGGAGAGGTCACTGTCACCTGCCTTTTACCTGCCTCTTTTTTCCAACGCTACATGGAGAACTCATACGACAGAGCGCACAGACACATGGTGCTCTGCTCACATGTAGTGGAAATGCACCCTAGGCTTCATTGGCATAAAAGTAGGCGGATAAAGATCTTTTTTTTTTACATATGAAATCTCTTCTTTGTGCATGTGCGTACTTATACATATGAATCCATGTCACTGTCTCTCAATCTCTATCTTTTATTTCCCCGGATACTTACAACAGGCTCTACTCAGGGCCAGATCACATGATTGCTTTGGCATCGTACCCATGTGTTCACAGGGAAATTGGCAGCAGAGCACAATACTCCATATGGCCATTTTAATGATGAAACAGTGTTTATCTTTAGATTGCAAAAAGTGATTACAATTAAGAGAACTTTGTGTAATTGTTCATTAGGAAACAAATAAGAATGTTTCACTAATGCAAAATGGTTTTAATGGGAAATCTTTAAAACCTTTCAAAATTGCTTGCATCCGTCTTGCATCTAAGTTTAATGACACTGACAGGTTATTAAAGGTCAGTTAGTCATCTATACTAATGTGATATTAGCACACTTGGCTTAGAGAAATGTGTATTATTTTTATTCATGCTGCTGTATGAATTAGCAGTAATTAAAGCTTGGCTGATGTAGAGTGATTATTTGTTCCCATTCAACATCATTTTTGGCACAGTTGGAATAAGTGGGTAGGTTGGGTGGAGTAAGGAAGAGTAGAGGTGCCGCAGCACTAGCCTTCTCATCATTCATCCACATGTTCTCATTATGAGAAATGTACATTTATTCAGGACTCAAAGGATTTATATTGACGTCAAATCATTCTGAATGTTTTTTATGCAAATAGCACAGAAAAACAACATGGCATACATATTTGACATGGTCTGCGTGGGAAGAACCCTTGACACCAAAGTGTGAAGAATACAGAAATGCTCTGCTTGATCATTACTGGCATATACCCTATGTTTGCACCTTTCCTCCCACTTATGTGCAGTTAGGTTCACACAGAGGCAGGAAATAAAATGATCTTGATGGATGAGGACGAGGCTGTTGCTTACTGCTGAGAATAACATGCTGGGGGAAACTTGGACATTAATAAGGTCAAATTTAAAGTCAAGGGCCTCTGGCAAAAAACGAAGAAATACCCACAGGGTTGACTATCAGTATCTTGAGTCTGTATTTGGTCAGAGACTGAAGCAAAAATGTTTTTCAGGCTGGATGATTGATGCAGACAGTCGGCCCAAGTTCAAGGAGCTGGCTGCGGAGTTCACTCGGATGGCTCGTGATCCCCAGAGATACCTTGTCATACAGGTACATAAATCTTGATTACAAGGTCTGGTTACATGTCTTTGATTACATATCTTGTCTCTGTCTACAACAGCAGAATAGGTCAGCTGCCTTCAGTGAAGTGAAAACTTTGCGGTCCTACTTTGTGCTTGTTTTAGTGTCATTTTCTATTAACTCAGGGTTAAGGTCATTTATAGATTGGATTTATAGTCATTACAAAGACATTTTCTTTCCTTATACGTTGGTGACAAACACACTGACTACTCAATACATTATGAGAATAATTCCCTAACCCTGTGTGACCTGAGCTATGAAATTATTTTCATGAAATTCTATTTTTTTATTATCTTAAGTCTTTATTGAGCCTTCTGACAAATAAAACACATTGCATGCATGAGATTTGTTTTCTATCAATTTACTGGTTACATGATGTGTTTTAAACAAATAAAAGCATAACCAACAAAATTTGTTTTACCACTTAAAAATACTTCATACAGGTAATATAACCACCCAAACAAATGCAGAACACAATTTTTTTTAACACCTTGAACTCTGATAATTCTTTAAATTCTCCCTTGAGCGTCATCAAACTGAGAAAAAACGTTTGTTTTATATACAACAATTTATTTTTTTTGTGAAAATCAATTTTCAAAGGAAAACTATAAGCAGGAGAGCCGATAATTCATCCATTACTGTGATAAAGCAGGTTACGTCTCCTTAATGTATACTGATACATTTACAGATATATTATTTTAATCACTGCAGTATCAACACAGATTCAAAATGATTTTACTGTAAAATAAGTTAAAAAAAAAAAATTAGTTCATTATTTGTTTCTTTTATCCATTAAATATTCCTCTTGAAAAATCAGTAACAAATTCAAGGTTTTTCTTGCCTCAAAATTGGCAAAAATATGAAAAACCATGTATCTGTCACAGACTGACGACCTCCATTTTTGATTTCTCATCCAAAGGTCATCTGGGTCACATATTCTTTTGGATTACCTGTTCACTGCATGTGTCTGGAAATTATCACACTGATGAAGTAGAGGTCTCAAAAACTTGTGTATTAAATATGATGGTTATAAAGGGTTAAAAAGATTGTGCCAAGCTCAAATAGTCAAGTCAAAATAAATGTGACGATTTAATTCAAACTGTTTTAAAAATTAAGCTCAAAAGCAAGTCTCTCCTTTTAAGTAATATTTACCACTCTGCTTGTTTATCAGTGCACTACATGTTGCATTAATCAAGTCAAAGACATAGCATACCTGTGATAGCCAACTGTGATGTAAAAGGCCCTCAATGTGTCACAAAATTATTATTGTTTCATAAGCTCTTAATGCATATTACTAAATCAACACGCAACTGTTTGCAGGGTGACGACCGCATGAAGCTGCCTAGCCCCAACGACAGCAAGTTCTTCCAGAGCCTCCTGGACGAGGAAGAGCTGGAGGACCTGATGGATGCTGAAGAGTACCTGGTGCCGCACGCCTTCAATATTCCGCCGCTGGCGTACACTCCCCGCACACGCATCGACTCCAACAAGGTATTTTCTTTAAATGATAACCACATGCCTGAAATTTTAGCTTCAGTTTTTGTGTCTGAAAACAATAGCCAAGAATATATTGGCTATTGTTTTCAGACACTATAGCCAAGAATGCATTGCCATATTAAAGCTGGGTTTGCTTGCCTGCAAAACAATAAATTTGAATTTATTTGATTGTTTTTTTTTATTACACACAGACTCGTGTATTATTATGTGTTATTGAGTGTAGCAGCAGGGTGATTGACTTTATATTCCATCACGGTTCAAAGTAGTCATTCAGACCGTGTTGAGATGAGTTTTCTCAGCATGTAACCTCCTGCAGGACTCTCCAGTTTAAGCACAAGCGATTGAGATCTTAAACTGAGCTCACACTGCTTCCTCAACTTTCACTCTCATCTCGCTGTTGCTCCCTCTTTCTCTCTGAGTTTTCCTTGGTCTTCCTCCACTGTGAAACTCTGGTAATTGCCTTCTTCAAAATTGGCGTTTTTAGTCATATTCCCTCGGTTCTTCAACTGTTCAAATGTTCCTCGTCTATCTTTGGACTTAAATCTATCACAAAACCAGTCACACAGCCAGGCAACTCAGCCATTCTGTATTCCAACATCCCCTTGTGTATGTGTCAGGATAAAACCGCCTGCTGAATGCCAATGAGAGACATGACTCCTTTTCCAACTCTGTTTGCTGCATCTCAGGGGGGTGACAGATTATTTATTTGCATATTTGTAAAATTATCCTCCACAGTTTTTGGGGATTTTTTTTTTTACAGAGATGGTTATTGAGCTTTAAGATTTCATTTTATGCAGTTGCATGCATCCACATAAGTTGTGTAGATAATTGTAATAAAGTCATGTATGATAACCAAAAGCAATACAATGAAATCACCTCCAATGAAGTCTGAATTTAATTGTAAAGTTGGGACTTTACTTTACATACGAATGGGACACTTTACTTGATTCTCCATTATATTGATTCAATTAGTCCATGATGGCTTTATGTCCACGGTTATGATCACATAAAATGACTGACCTTGACCTTATTTTTTACTTAGAATACTTAGAATAGAGAGGGCGTTTGGGGGGTGGGGGTTGGATATAGTTACAGGGGAACTAAAACACAGTGTGAACTCTGGATATTACAGTTATACTTCCAGGCCTTAAGTACAGACCCTTGCTTGAGAAAGAGAGAAATTATCCATCAGTCAAGAACAGACATTAAAAATAATAATTTAGTTATACACAGAAAATAAGCATTCCTCCCGAAACATCCCTTAAAACGTATCTAATAGTTTAGAGGATTATTCATATACTGTAATTGTATAGTAGTAGTAGTATTACACAACTAGGGTTTGACGAGACATGCTAATAGTCAAACTTTGGTTTGAAGCTGCTATTTGCTAAAACATAATAAAGGACAACAGATTTAACAGTTTTTACTGTCAGTAACTCCTCAAATTTTATTTTGGTATGACTCTTGGTACAGGCCTGAAGATCCACTTGTATGTCTTGTACAAGGTGCCAAAGGTCATGAATAATTTGGAGACCTAATCAATAAACGAGTGTAAAAACCACCGGGCAGAAGCTGAATTTGAATTTACACGTTTATCTCACGGTCAGAAATCTAAAATCCATCAACAGTAGCATTTATTCTTTCAACTTGTGCGTAAGGCCGACAGGAAAATAACAGATTTTCCATCTTATGATTATGATTACAGGCCTCTCAGACACCATGCAAGAGAAAGTGAGCAAGGGAGTGTAAAACCTTAAAAAGAACATTTGCTAAATACACACGGATGAAAGATAACTCCCTGTGAGGTTCCAAAAAGCCCCTTTTTGTTATGAGCACAGGCACAAATGCACACAGCAGGGCAGGGCTGATACGGCTACTTTAAGACTTTGCTGCACAAAGCTTTTTAATTAAAATCCTTTTAATTAAATTGTCCTTGGCAGTCATGCTGCCATATCATTGTTTGGCACGTCCGTTTATCTCCCCTGCCTGTCACAGTTAAATATTACTGATGAACAATGTTACAAAGGACTTAAATTGCACATTTTCTTGACTTCATGAACAAATACTTTTTATAATTCCCGTATTTGTATGGTACTTATTAAGTGCTTATTTTGCTTGTATTATGTATTGCTGTTTTGTTTATTTGTATGTTAATTGTATTTTGTACTTAACTGGTAAATCAAATCTTGTCTACACTTTTGAAAGCCAAAAATAATTTTTTTCCTCACTTGGAGAATAAGCTTAGCTAATAATTCATAGTGGAGCAGAATAAAACCTCCTCTGTCAATGTTTTACATGGTTTCCTGTAGCTTGGTCGATAGAGACTCTTGTTATTCTTGTCACATCCCTGACCCTCTGTCCTTCTTTCTCCATTGTCTCCTTCTACCCAGAACCAGTTTAGTTACCAGGACCCCAGTTTCAGCATGGAGGACATGCTAGCCACTCTACCCAGAGTGGTCGCTGTTCCACCTGTGTCCGCAGGCTGCCTCCCTCCGCAGGAGTTGGCCTCAGGGGGGCAGATTGGTGTCGGATTTGGCCGGGGAAACCAGGATGACCCTCGCTGCAATGGCACCCTGAGGAAGCAGGCCTCCCCAAGGTCAAGTATCCTTGGGGCTGGCTCAGCTCTCACTGCAGGACAAGGTAAAGCAAGATGATATCTGAACGTTGTGCAAACTAAAGACAAATGGTTATCTCCTCATTTATTGTGAGTTTGTCAAATTATCTGGTGAGCAGAGGAAAGATTGGGATAAATCTTGCAAGAAGGACAGGGTACAAGTCATCAACCCCCAATCAAATCCCCTTCAAGCAAACAGCTTCTCGCCCTTCTTCGACTGACACGATCTCATTTTCTCATTTGTATTGTACTGTGACTGTGCGATCACGCACTAGCAGAGGATTTGAGAGATGAGAACAAAAGGCTAAGCTCATATCTAGCAGCTGTCTTGCAAAACTGAACCATATTACACTTTTCAGGCAACAAGAGAAATGCAGCAGCAGTGCCTTCCTGTAGTTCTGTTGATCCCGGTACATGATTTTCCGGGCCTAGTAATGCCTCCTTTGAAGATCTTTTGATGTAGGAAAGGGAGAAATCAAGCCTTAAGTAAGATGAGTAATAAAATGTGTGTCTACTGTGCATTCATTGGAAGACAGTGGAATGGTATGAGTGTCATCATTTTATGGTCGATAGATGTTGATTTAAATAAATTGCTTGGCAGGTGACTTTACCCTCCAAATCCCTATAAAAATACAGAATGTGTACATTATAAATAGCTCCATCATTACTTTAATAGAGTTCTGATATTTATTATATCAGAGACTGAATTGGATTGGAAATGCATGCTTCTTGCACATAAAGATGCAGATACACTGAATATCTCAAATCTGTTTCAAGGAACCGCTAAATCATGATAATAGGGTTTGTGAATTACCACACGATCAATCTATTTCCTGCCCTCTTCCTGTCTTTTTGCTCCCAAAGGTGGAGGGGAAGATAGTAGCGGACAGCGTTACAGCGCCGATCCAACTGGCCTTTTAGCAGAACGGGGTGCAAAAGGAGACAAAGACCAGGAGTGCTACATGACTGCCAAGAGAGACAAGAACAACTCAGGTTGGTTTGACGTTTGAATTTGTCCATATAGTTAGCAGATTTATGGCTGGTCTGTGACAGCTCTATTGAAGCGTGCTAAGCATATCCTATCATCTCCTTTTGTTTCCAGACTATCTCAACCCAGTAGAGGAAAACCCCTTTGTGACACGTCGTCGGAATGGTGATGCCCACACAGCAATCGATGGAGCGGGTTGCCACACCCTGCACATGCCTGGAGCTGCTATTGCCCCAAAGATTCAGTCCACCCACGGGGACGACGAGTATGTCAACGAGCCGCTGTACCTAAATACCTTCCTCAACCCTGGGGACAAGAATGGATTGGCTGGCGCAGTCTCCATCTCTGGCCCCGGGGCTTCTGCTGCCCAATCAGTATCGCAGACAGTCAACCCATCAACGTCAAGCCACACGGTCTCCTCTGGATATGTTTTGCCCCCCGGCCACCTCCCCCACCCATCGTATCCATCACACACCCTGCATCCGGGCCATTCGGGACACACTCTACACTCAGGCGTCACCAGCAACACCATCATGTTTGATAAGAAAGGCAAGAAAGCCACTTTTGACAATCCTGAATACTGGCAGCACAGTCTACCCCCGAAGTCTTCGATGCACAACCCGGAATACCTACAGGACTGCAGCACGCGCTTCTTCTACCGGCAGAATGGACGCATTCGCCCGGCTGTGGCCGAAAACCAGGAGTACTTGTCCGAGGCTGCTATGAAAGCTGGGAACGTGTTGCCACCCCCTCCGTACAGACAGAGGAACACTGTGGTGTAGTGACCCACCTGTAGCACAATGGAGGGATGAATAGGGAGAAAGGCAATGGATATGAGGGTTTGTTTGACAGTCCTCTCATTTCCATGCAGTACTTCTCACCCTGGGTTCTCCTTGCGCCCTCCCTGAACACGTCTCTCTGTTATGTCTGATTTCAAGTCTTTTATTATCACTTGAAGGTTCTGCCTTTGTTCGACAGGACTACAATAACTGTCACTGGCAGCCTCACTTGACATTCAAACTCTCTTTTTAAGCTCTATCCTTGGCCATGACATGTAAAGTGAGTAGACACATCTCTTGAAAAAGTGGTTTCTGTTGTGGAGCACACTGTCCTGCCATCTTTAGTATCAGAAAGGCACAAAAACAACCAGATGAAAGATTGAAATGGGATGTTTCATAAGAGAACAGGGAGAAGTAAACTGAGGTAAGCCCAAAGAGAGGATTATCGCCATGATTTGTACACCCATGAATTAGTTCTTCACGTCCTTTTTAGCACATTTTCCCACCAGCTAGATGTACACGTTGCTGTTCCTTGTGCGCAGTCTGATCAAATGGCACATGCACATAAGGTTGTGTCGTGACCTACCAGCAAAACCTGCAGTCATGCTGAAGAACCCAGATGTGGCTTGCATGCCTCCCCCCACACGCTTCTTGGACGTTTACATGTTGCTGCACCAGTAATGGAGTTCAAACATTTATCACACACAGCTCATATCATACCTAAAACATGTTAACATGCCTGCAGCTTTGACAACCCAATAATAACCATACATCAATGCAGTAAATATACACACAGGGAGAGAGATAAGCCTGCTGCCACTTGAAATATATTGTAGAGGACAAGCTCAGTTGACCTTGTGCAAGAAGACAGAGTGTGCCGATAATGGTAGGCAGTGGTGCAGCACAGAGGAAGGGTCAACAGGAAAGTAAATGCCACTGCAGTTTTATGGAAAGCTGTGATATCACCTAGTGCCTGGTGGAAAGCATTCAACAGATTATTGGCATGGCTACGATGGGATTCAAAAGGTTGATCGCTCAGAAGATGTCCCTTATGTTGCCACATGTGTATTCTTCTATTTTCCCTTTCAGCTATACCAATCCAGTCCGAGGGAGCCGGCAAACAAACCACTTGAATATTATCTTCATTAGACCATTGTTGAGCAGCATTGTGACTGACATAACTAATTGTAACTGCAGTACAAGGAATGATGTGTCAATGAAATTGGTGCTTGACAATGGACAAATGGTTTAGGATGAGGCTGGAGAGCATATGTCCAGAACATAAGGGGAAAATAATAGTTTTTAGAATTTCGATCAGAGCAATTTGTGTTTTTTTTCTTCTTAATGTTTTTCTTTTAAAGCATTAGGGATCTGTTTACTTTGTCAGCTTGTCTTACACTTATTGTTACGCTAGCAGCGCAGACACCCCGCCACAAAAGAGCACTGTGGAGATGGCAAAGAAGCTAACCCTGCAGAGCTCTAAATACGGCAATTACATGTCATTACCAGACAGACACAATCCCAGAAGAAAAGCTCTGTGGAGCCAGCTGTGTCTGGAAAGATTTTCAAGTACATCAAAAGACGGGGATAAAATAATTTTCTATTTTACCTATGTGTTTATAATATTTTATGAAATAAAAACAGAAAATTACCTTTGTCCACGTATTCGCCACTACAAGGCCATGCTCTGTCTGCTAGAGATTAGGTGGTTCAGGCACAGAGGCTGTCACAAATGTGTATGAAGGATACTTTCTTTTGTAGTGTAGTGACATTACAAATATCAATCAATCCACTGATGGCTAGCTTTCTGTGCTAATACAATACTGCCAGATGCCACAGTAAACTCTGATGGAGACCACTAGCATCTGTCGTCAAATGACTTTGAGGCCTAATTTAGCTTGGAGTTGATAACTTTATAGCACTTACTGCTTTGACACAGCCAAATGACTTTGCTGTTATACTGCGCTAAGCATCAATTCATTTTAGTTTTCTTCATGTTGCAACTACAAGTCATAGTGAGGTGAGACAATTGTTTACACTGAGGCTATATTTCATTAGCAATGTATTAACAATGAAGCACCCCTACTCTCTGAAAAGTATAATAGTAATAGATGGGACTGCACAATATACATATATATTCTGTTAGGGCATAGACATTTTCAAATTATTCAATATCGGCTTCACCAAGGTAGCTAACCCTTAATCTCATTTTTTTAACTGCACAATTGTCGGCACTGCTTTTTGGATTTTTGCATCAATTTAATAGTATAAAATGATTGTTTAGGTATGTAATTCACTGGATTGAAGGGGTACTACGCTATTTTGGTCTTATACTTCCATCAAGCTTGTGGACACATAAGAGACATAATTTAAAAAAGATTGGTTAAAGTTGAAGCAGAAGCCAAGGTAAAAAAAACAACAAAATACTACAATTCCCATAATGCAGCTAAATAGAACTCACTGCAACTCATTTCATTCAACTTTTTCTACCTCTTTCTTAACACCACAACTTCAGTTTGTGATTTAGGCTTTCTGTGAAAATTCCAAGTCGTCTTATGCTGCGTTACAGACAACCGGAAAGTCGAGTTTTTCCAACCTCCGACTAAGTGATATGGAACGCCATTCATAGTCGGAGTTTCTGCTTGTGAACTCGAAGCATCTACCCCGACTTCACAGAGAATCAGATTTCTGACATCGCACAACAATGGCCGCACCTATGGAGAGGCACATCGTTAATGGTACTACTATCAAGGGAAATGCAACATAATATATATTTGCCTGCATTTAATTGAAATAACAACTACTATCATATAGTAACACATGTTCTGCATGGAAATTTGTCACCAGTGTGATAAGGTAGCTGGCTACTATAAATAATCTCTGAAAGTTATCTTCTCTCCACTAAAGTTAAGTTAGGCCAGTAGGCTGAACTGCTGACTGTTAAATTGGCTAAAGACTTGCCAAAGAAACATCAGTTCGTCACAGTCGGCCATGTTTTTTATTTACTTTTGGCGTCGTGCACCTGGAACACTCTGAGCTCAGAAGTTGGAAATTTCAACTGCGAAGTTCTCAAGTTCCCTGTTGCCTGGAACGCAGCATTACACCCAAGCAGAGATAACATAATCAATGACATCACCAGGGTTATTTTTGAGACGTCTGTTAGCTCTCTCTAGAGCTACAGAAGAAAAAAACTGAACTCAACTGAACTTTGTTTGTGAATTTGATGGCATTCTCCTTTAATCAAAAGCTTATATACAGTACATTATCTATATTTTACCAGTTTATAATTACCCATCCTGAGTGATAGCATTATAAAACTTGGAGACTGACCAATGGCTGTGCATTTCTCATAACTGACATACCAATACACAACCACTGTTACAAAACCTTGTGCCTCTTCATTGAATATACCTAGCAGATTGTGACAAGCAAGGCTGATGATTTACTTTGCAAAACACAGATGTTCCCACGGCACAGTGTTTTCTACCCCTCTCAGGTTTTATGGGGAAGAATAATCATCCAGACAAGCTCCAGCTGAGGTACAAGTTCATAAAGGGAAGTCAAACCTGTTGAAACAACATTGAAGACAGTTTAGTGTCAATACTACAGTAGGCCACGGTTGAAATGTACATCTGCAAATGTGAATTTTATAGGCGGGCAGGGTTCGATTGGTCAGTCTAGAGGAGTCATTGACATTGCCAGATGTATTCTCTGACACTTTCTGAGATCTTGGTACTTCTGATGATTTCAGGTTTAATAGTTTGAATTACACTTGTGTGTATTCCTTTGTGTAAATATGTGCAAATGTCCTCTCCGTGTTTTTTAGAGTTAAAAGTCAGTTATGTAAGTCTATTTTTACCATCACCCATAAGGTATTCGTTGTAGTGCTTGTAGACTACTGTATGGCCGTGTGTGTGAGTGCAATGACAGCAGTGAAGAGTCACCCAAAGGCTTCGTAATGGATCTCTACGGAAAAATAAAGCCAATCTTCTGAAGGAGAAAACCTGCTGGCACTCTCAGGCAGCAAGCATCACAAGGGGCTTTTAGCTTTTTGAATGCTAATTCATCCACTTTCCCCTTGTTGTTCTGTGGGGAAATCATGTTACACAACCCCTCACCCAGTGTATCAGCTGAGAAACCCTGAACGACAGGCAATAGGTTGTAATCCTGCAGCGGGGTTAAAACTAAGGTATTAGCATTCCACAAATGTTACCAGACCAATGCATCAATGTTACAAAAGCTAGCAGGGGAGAGGGTGTAAGTGCACTGTAACTGGCAGAGGAGACCAAAGCTGATTGCCATTCTTTCTTTCTCCTCAAGGGTGACTTTAGAAATGTATGTAGCAAACACTGTTCTGCAGCCGAAGCAGTCAAAACAAAAAAAAGCAGCTATATGTGGAGTGAATACGAACAAAGACTAAAGCAATCAGGAAAGGAAAAGTGATTGTGGTCAAATGTGAACATGGGACCTGGTTTCATGTAACAAGATTTGTTCTTTGCAAAGGGAAGCCTCATACTGTAGGTACAGTACTTATTTAAAGGAGCACAATAAATCCCTCTCAATACTGACTGCTCATCCAGTAAGTTGTTACAGTAACAGTTATATTTATTTTGTGCATATACTTCGTTTTGGGGTTTTTGGTATTTTTAAAATTGTTATCACAAGTTTTGTAAATGGTGTGTTAACTTTATTTTGCTCTTCAGGGTGTCATTGTGGTGACAGAGTTCTTTTTTTTTTACATGCAGTTTGAAGGCTTCATTATCTTATGTCTGTCATGTTCTCTAATTAACTTTAAAGCAATTATGAGCTATGTCCCAGCTCAGGGGCCGGATGTTTTCCCTTTAGAAGAAGTCCAGGCTGAACCTTGCATATCATTGCCACATGTGCGAGGATCACCTGACTGCTTTGGTTGAAAAAAGTTGAACGCAGCACAATTGCCTGAGTTGTCTGAAGGCAGGCCTCATTTTTCTGTCACATTTTGTGGGACATTTGAAATGGGACACTTCTTGTGTGACCGTTTAGACGAATCCGGCCCAGATATGAAGACTTCGGAGGGACCAGCCCTTGAACGGGGACACTGCAACTGTATTTATAGAGTGTGCTCTATTTCACTATATTATGCTTTGATATTTCATATCATGAGCTAATTTTTTACAGCATCAGTAATATTAATCCACCTAAAGGATTTTTACAGAGAACTAATAACTACTCAACTAGAAGTAGATTGGGTCAATGCATTATCATGCAAATCACATTTTCTAAGCAGCAGACAAACACATATTCTACCATTGCAATAGAATCAAACTGTGTATGTCTGTCATACTCTGTTTTTACACTGATTCATATGTGTATATTCTACCATGTCAGGATAACTGGGCTAGATGACAGTGGTTAAGTAAGCACAGTTTACAATCTACTGAAGTGATGGTAAAACTGTAACATGGAATAAATAATTGTCTTTTAACCGGACGAAAAAGACGCTTTGATGATGGGTCACTAAAGAGTTTTACCATTGTATTAAAATAAAAGAAAATGAAATAAAAAGTGGATAGTATTTTTATAGGTAGGATAAGGTGGACAGATGCATCTGTAAATAGGACAATGATGCTTCTTTTTTCAGCTGAACTTTCTTTTATTTCTCCTCGCATCATTGCATTTTAGTGAAACCTTTTTATTTTTTTTTTCTTCGGGGAATATCTTTTCTGTATGTATATAAACATATATACAGTGTAAATGTAATTTGAAGAGTGAACTCTGATTTTAAAAACGCTTGCAGGGTCTCTTGTCACCCCCCACCTCATCATTTCCCTTGTGATTGTGTGACTGTGTTTTCAGCACAACTTGGTGGACTTTGTGTTTCGACCTCTGCTCTTGCTCACTTTGTAGGAGTGAGTTGTTTTTTTTTACTGAGTGTATTATACCTTCACAACCCTCCACGATTCTCTCAGTATTATCCACCTCTTGAGCTTTTTTTTAAGATTTTGTACACTTAAAAATGCTGTTGCAATACTAATGAATATTCAATATTTCACCCACTTTTCTCACAGTCTTTTCCTAATCAATGTTATTAATCCACCGGTGTCACTTTATACCCTGAGTTTTAAGGACCTATAATATATTTCCTTGAGAAGTTTATTTCCATTTGCACTGCACTCAGTCATTGTTTACTTTCAGATGATATTCAGCTCTTCATCCATTCGGGGCAATACTGATTGAATGGTGTAGCAATATCATGTTTCAGCCCCCAGAGTGATTTATTTATGTCTGAGACAGAACTGAAGACAGTTCCCATGGGCTGGCCGCATTATTTAAGCTACTGATATTTGCTTGTACAGAGGTTCGTAGGTTACTTTTTTTGGGTTCATCAGGACTTAAATTTAAACGTTTTTACCACACACAACTTAACAGAAAGTAAAAGGGTTTACTTCAACAGATTATTAAATGACTTTTTTGGGACCTTGCGTAATATTTGATGTGAGGACTGACACCAAAATCATCATACTGATCTACTGTCTTTTCGCATTGTAGCAAATACGTAATGAGGGATTAATCAGTGCATCAATTCTCATATCAAATGTTGCTAATGCTCATAAACTGAAGGTGAATGCTTTTGCTTAATTTACTATCCATATTAGGCAGAACACAAATGTAGAAAAAAATGCATGGATGCACAATTTGACAACTTTCAGTTGTATAAGATATTTCAGCAGTAAGACTCAAGCACAACTTGTGATATTTATGCAGGAAGTAGGTCAGACAACTTAAGGGTGTCTGCTGTTTTCTGATGGACTTCAGTTGTAGAAAATATCGCATTTTTGTTTACAAAAGTTAGGATTTTAACAAACACCTACTCTTGGAAGAACTGGCATTTGCAGTGATGATTTTGGTGGCAATTTGTTGTTCATTTAAAATATCCAGCATTTACATGTTTGGTAAAAGGGGTCTGTTTAGCAAGCTTCTCAAAAGTCCATGTGTGTTTAGTAGTTCATTCAAATTTGGATGACAGCACCTTCTATCTTTAATATGACCATGGATTATCATTGCTTTGTATCGGCTCCCCCGAATGATTGAGAACTAAGTTTTATAGAACATATGTTGTCAAATATTACCAGTTTTAAACATTTCTCTTCACTGGTTGATCAACACATTTCCCAGCTAGAAACATTGAAATATGTATTCCCTCTGTTTTGTTACATGAATCTGTCAAAACTATATTTTTAATTCAATATGAATAAAGATCAGTCAATATTTAAAGATGTTTTGTGCTTATTTCAAGGCTTTAACATTCCTGTAGGACCCCATTTGGCCCCTAAATAGACACACCCTATTGTTCCATTGGGACCCCAATGGAAAATGTCGACCTGTAAATGTGGCTCTTAACTAGTATTGAACCCCACAGCATCTGTTTTAAGTTTACACAGCAGTTATCCCTAATGGGACCACAATGGGAAATGGTAATTATGTTGCGCTTTTCTAGTCTTCTGACCACTCAAAGCGCTTTTACACTACATGTCACATTCACTCATTCACACACTGGTGTCAAAGGCCTACGTGCCAATCTCCAATCAGTATCTCTGCACATTCATACCCGATGGCTATTCCTTCGGGAGCAAGCTATATAGTCTCTTGCCCAAGGACACTTCAACATGTGACTGTAGCAGTTGGAACAAACCCCCGACCTTCCGATTGAGAGACGACCGACTCTACCACTGAGCCACAGCCGCCCCGCACCATAGAAATCTAATGGTTTTGCAATGGTGATCACCAATTATCTAAAAGAAATTACCCATCAGTTTTAACAAATGAGTACCCATATGTGATTCGATATTTCTTTGAAATTTTTGATTGGTTCCATTGTGCCCATCTGCCCCATAACCCTCGATATTGGGATCCATTGCTAATTCTGATTCAGCCCTTATAGTTGTGAGGGCCCTTTACACCTCCTTACTTCAAATGTCAGCACGTTCAAGTAGTTCATCCAGACACATAGATGTTATGTGTAGCCTGTAGTCACAGCGTGACATCTTCATTCTGCCCAGACGAGGGCGGGCTGCAGACATCTCTCACCATTCAGCATATTATGCCTTGAGGTAAGAAAAAGCAAGGAGTCAGACTAGCTCTAATCTCACTACCACAACCTCTATTTGTCAGCCATGTTTTTCAAGAGCTACGCATACACACACACAAACTTGTACACTTGCAGGAAAATCACATAGGAGCACCAATAATAAAGTGTCATTACATCTGACACCTGCCTGTGCATGATAGATGCATCTCTTTTCCAGCTGATGACATTTTATGGCATTATCATAGGGAATCCAATAACGAGATCGGCATCTCTGAGCCTTTGCCCCATGCAAAGTCAAATCACTTGCCTTAAGACGGTAATAGAGTGTGAGCGAAACAATCTGTCACTGCCTCCACTCTCACTCGCACACACCAGCCCCCCTGACAAAGTGTATGGATTTTTACCTGATATGAGGGATGATCAGCAGCGTTGAATGTAAATGATCCTAAATGTCTTCAGGTGAATCGATTGACTGACGCTTCTCAACAGATAAAAGTCAAGGCTGGATTTGACAGTGCATCAGTCTTTACCACAACACCTCTAAACTACAGCCAAACCATTTTACACTCTGAATGTTTCAATGTGCAGTTATTCCGATTGCTGTTGTAAACACTTCCTAAGACAGATATTTAACTGCACATTTGCTTGTTGCAGTGAGAGGTTATTCTTCCACAGTATGCCATTTGGTTTAATGTAAGCACTGTTCAGTTTTTTTGTCTAATTAAACTCATTGTTATAGCAAGATAGGCAAGACATGGTGCGGATGTTTCACTATAACAGATGGTTACTTGTTGCGCAGCAGTTTCGGACAATCCTGTAACCTGACGCAACCATACATCACAGTGTTTGTTACGGAATGGCAGAACAGTGTACACCAAAGCTCTAAAAGTTGTTTTGTCTTTTGTTCAACTGTTTTGGCATTGCTATCTCTTTTTCCCAGAGAACCAGTGGTGAGGGTGGCTGCCTCTAAATCCCAGCATGTTGGCAGCCTCTGATTGAATGGACTGTACAAAGCCCACTAAGCAGTGTTGCGATCCCCCTTGAGAGCTTTCATTATGGAGCAACATATTGGATTCTCTTCACAGGCTGTCTGTCTCTGGAGGCTACAATCTCTCCAGGAATACATACCCACAAACAAAAGCATCATAATAGACACCATGTGGACAACCCAGTAGTAAACCCTGCCTGATTCCCATTGAATGCTGTTTCATATATTTCAAACACAGCAACGGCCCGTTGATACTGTTACTGTCAGTATTTCTTGTGACATCTACACCAAGTGGTCCCACCAAGGATCAGCAAGAGGCATGTGCTCAAGTGCTCAGTTATTTACATACTAAGTTGCCAGGTGATAGCCGTGGCTGAAGGCATTATGTTTTAGGGTTGTCCATGATATGTCAGGAACGCCTGGAAGTACATACTGTATATAGCACAAACATCCTCTTGGACTAAAGCATGGAGAGATGTTGGTAGTGGACAGTCAAAGGTCATAGTTCAAACCAAACCAAATAGTAGGATTACATCAAAATAACTGAGTTAACAAATACGTGTGTATGTGATAATAACTTTGATGATTGTTTGAGAAGCGAGAAGATGTGCCTCATAAAAATTAGTGAATAAAAGTCATATCGGCCATTATCTTAGGAGTAGGACGAGTGGTATCAGAGAAAAACTGCTGAGAATTTTGGTCTTTAGAAATGACTTTTCAAATAACAGAAATATGCAGGGTTACTTGGCGGCCAAATGTACAGTTATATCAACATATGTTCTCTCAGCGACATGTCATTACAGTACAAAACATCCCAATTATTTGCGCTAGTCGCCATTCCTTTACTGTTTTTTACATATGTTTACATCTGGGCCAGCCAAAATGTACTTTGGTTATTTGGCATTAGGGGGCTTGTAAATATTTTTGTCTACAATTGATGACTTTTACTAAAAAAAATAATACATAAAAAAGGTTGAATAACAAGGAGAGAAAAGTTGCAGAGCTAACTCTCATTATTTTGTAGACTCAGCCACCTTCCTCCAACCAGACAAAGAGAGATGTGCTACTGTAAACACAAGTTGTCAGTAGAAGCCAGAAAGGACACACATGGTTGGGGTCTGTGGTTATAGGATTATTAAATGTTGTGGGTTGACCTTGCTGTCTGGGTAAACGCTTATGAGTACATGCTGTGACTGCCATGTTCATAATACTGGGGACTAGGTGCCTCATACTGACTGTTGTTCTAACAGGGTCATCCATTTCTACATTGAAATAACCCTAGAGGCAAAATATACAAACAGTGTTGCTTAAGTAGTTTTCTTACATAAATCAAACTACCACAAATCCATTTAACTTTAATGATTTATTGGGCACATTAGAATTTAATCAGTGCTTCTGAAGGATTTGCACAAGCTACTTTATGTTGGCTACATTCAAATATTGTCATTTCAAGCTTGGGGAGAACTAAAACTGTCCTGCATTTCACCAGGTTGTGGTTGACAACACACGCATTAAGATTAATAAGGCAATCTCTTATTGGTCATTTGCATACTGCTTGTGAAATACAGCTCATCTGATTGCTGTTTAATATGAGCTGCTCAGCATTTAGTGTTTATCAATCGCTTTGTTGGGCAAGGCAATATTCACACTAAGAGGCTCCTATGGAAACTACATTGGCATTTTAAATGAGGAACTCTTCATTACAACTAATGGATATTCCCCTTCACTTCTCATAATGAAAGATAGATTGTGACGACTGGATATGTCTTCAGGGAGAGCAAAGGAGTGTGTGATGCTGCCAGTATGGTTATCCATGCAGAAACAAGGAATCCCTGTTCTAGAAAAGGGGGATGAATTAGACCCTAATAGCCCCAGTAGGATTCACCTTGAGCCCTATTGTACACCCAATACAAAGTGCAGTTGGAGTAGCGAAGTGTCCTCGTTACTTTCCACCTGATGCAGTTGTAATTTTCATGCTCAGCACCCACATTGTGTAAATAGCAAGTGATCTTGCTTCCACGTTAAACCATGGGCGTGTTGGTCTTAAAATTTGGTGTGGTCAGGCAAACGGGTGGAGCATTGCTATGTTGAGGACGCAGAATGTGTCTGCGCACATGGTGCCGATCTGATTGTGCCAGAGGACAAGCTCACTGCTGCGTCGACACACGCGCCAGTTTCACCTCAGGGAGATTCCTTCTCAAGCCACACATGGGCCACAAACTAGTCCGAGACTGACAACAAGCTTTCCATCATGCAGGCTCATTCTAATATACGCAGAAAAAGACACACTGGTGCTTGTCAGGATTGACTCTATATGCATGCTTCTTTATCTGTGGAGAATCCCCCACATTGATGTCATGTTGCAGCACATGAGTCAAAGTCTGCACATCTTCACAAATCAGTCACATGCGGAAAACACTCAAGTTAAGACAACATTTCAGAATTTCAACCGTCCTTGAACAACTGCACTGGACAGACCAACAACACTGTCAACGTCAGACACGGCTAAAGCAGCCAGTGTCTCAGTGGGATCAGCTCTGGACAGCGCAGCGGATACCTTGGCCTCATCAATAAGTTCAGCACTGCACAGCGACCAAACAGTTTTGCGCTAGTTGCACTCAGGTGAGCAGCAGGCGGAAGGAGGAGGGAGACCAAGACAGGGAGAGAGATCAGGGCCAAAGACACACCTGGCTACACGTAAGACTCCGCCCCTGCATCACTGGCATCAACTGCAAGTTTAAACACACGGTCAAACGCAGCCACGCTTAGGACTTGGGTGTGAGTCAGCAAAGCCTTTATAAATTCAAACGCACGCTGGCATGTTTTTCAAAAGCTTCTGCAGGGTCCAGAAGATCCCCCCCCAAAAACGTGTGTTGAGAAACAGAAGTAGGAAAAGACAGGATAGCTTCAACTTTTGAGTGCAGTACTTTACAAATTCGCACTTTGCCAAATTAAGTGTGAGATTGGCATCACGCAGCCGGCCAAGCACTGCAATGAAGCTGCTGAATGTGCTCATCCCACGAATTCGAATATACCATAATATCGTCTGAAATGTAGCAGGAGCTTTACGTCCCCGTTTTCTGCAAAAACAAAGTCAAGCATACCGTTTCTCCAAACATGTAGAAAAGGGGCTATGTAGTGATGCTAAATTGTTGTGTAAGAAGATCCTCCTATCACGTTGAAGATTAATCAAGGACACAGGCAAACTAGCATTTCCTCCCGTCTGGAAAGTTAATGGCAATGAAGTCAAATTTCAAAATGACTTCCACTCAGAGAATACACTAATAACATGTGAGCGGAGTGATAAATGAGACCAATTGTGGGCAACACTGCATTTTAATTAAGCAGCAGTCTTAAGCGAGCAGGCTTCATTGTTAAAGTCAACTCTCCATTGCAATTATGCTGCTCTATTCATGTGTAACATAAAGGCTTGATGACAGTGCTTTGTTGGCTTACAGTGGAAGCATAATTGTGTCCTTTCACACATAAAAAAAGGCACATCTCAATTTTCCATTTTGACTCTAAGTAACCCTACACAATAAGGTAGAGCTTCCTTCCTTTTACTAGTACAGCAGATTGCTATTGAAGTGACACATGTATGTTTCTGGTATGATTTTAACCAACCGCTACAGGGAGGATATCTGACAGACGGACAGTTTTTGATTCATTTTACAGCTGAATGTATTTCCTCTACTGTTTTTTCTTGGAGACTTTTCTTCTTACCAATTTTGAGTCCTAACTGGCTGGCACAAAGAACATGCTGCATAGGCTGCAATCTCAGGACTCTTTGGCTTTCATCTGACAATGTATATCCTCTGGGAGTGACGGCAAACGGGCAATCCCGTGCAGCCAGCGGTTATTGATAAAGACCTCCCAGACAAGACTTCCTTTTCCATGTGCGGCATTGTTTACAGTCCAATTAGCAACTTGCCAAGCGATCATGTGTTCAGATTAAAAAAAAAAAATAGGCGCCATCATCTCTTGGTTCATTAATCCCCAGCAGGAGCGCCCTTTTATCTGTTTCTGGTGAGTCCCAGTTTCACTGTAAATAGTAAGTTATACAGAAGCTGCACTCTGGCTAACTACATTGGTATGAACCTGACAAAGAAACAGATTTTATTGTGATTTACTTCCAATTAATGAGTCTTAACGTTGCCGAAATACTGTCATGATGCAGATTTGCAACAAGTTAGAATGCAAGCTTGGTCAGGTCTGTCCTCAAGAGCAGTAGTTCCCAAAGTGGGTGTCAGGAAACACCAAGAGGAGGTTGTGAGATGCCTTCCAAAAAACATATAAAAATTAAAAAGGATTTAAAATTGCACATTTTGTTTCTTATTATGTTCTACAAAAATAATAATTCAATTAAAAATTATGTCATCAGTTTTCTCTGTTGCCACATGAGCATGCATTACAACAGATTAGCATCAGTTGCAGCAGGTCAATTCACAGCTTACACAGCAACATGTGCAGGTAGGCAAATTTTCTGCAAAGCAGCTTAATTAAGTATCTTAGCCTTTAAGCTATGAAACGTTGGTTAATACCAGCCAAAGACAAAGCTGAACGCCAAGCGAGAAGGCCAGCGAAGGCAGAGAGGCCAGCAGGAACACACAGACATTATCTGTTTGTCTGCATTTTAAATATTGTATGTCCACTCAATGTAGCAGTCTATAAATGGAGATGTACACTTGTATTCTGCTTCCAGCCTTTTTTAAATTACTCTTTTATAATATTATGGTTGTTGGACTGTTGTGTTTTGTTGTTCTAATGCCCCTGTTTGGACAGGCCTAGTGTACGGTACCCAACGGTACCCCGATTATTTTGCGGGTAGCGGGCTGAAAAGTTTAGGAACCCCTGCTCAAGAGCCCCTGCTACCTTTAAGATGAGCTACAAATTTACTAAGAACGGAAACCAGAACGCTTCCTAAAATCTGGTCAATTTTACATTTTTAGGTAGAATCTGTAAATAGCGATTACATTGGCTGTAAAGGGACAAACTTGCTTTAGTTTTTGCTGTTCCAACCAAAAGGGAGCACCCTATTGATTTTGCAGACCATGTGACTGTTCTTAGTGAATCTGTCCGACAAAACCTTGGCCATTCTGCCAAATGACTGTGAATCGGGTAACCAGGGACATTATATGGCCTTGGTGAAAATCTCTACTCTATTGAGTGCTTTCCCTTTCCTCTGTCCACTTAGCCTGAGCAACAAATAAAGAGCTCAGAGGCCTCTACCCCTCAGAGGAATAAGTGCAGACTGTCTTTTTGTTGGAAGAACAGACGTAGTTAATGGGAAGTTACTTTGGGCTCATGTTTTTTTTTCTTCTCTTAGTCTACGTCTGTCTGAAAATGCACTTTATCTATCTTGCTTTATCCCATCTTTACATTAATGTGATACTTGAAAAGTAGGAAATAAAACGATACAGCTGTCTGACAAGGAGACATGATCAAAGCATGGGTGATTACAGGCATTTTGTATCCACTTTGTTTGAGTGTGTTCATCAGAAACTTTATCTGCTTTTATATGACAATATGACAATCAGTGCACGGCCATTGGCAGGAAGTAGAGTTCTTACTGTCCTTGTGTTGCTAAGACTGTGTATAGCGTGTTATCATGTAGGCTTTTTACATGTACGTCAAAAGAAAAGCTGGTGATTGCCTCCAACCGTTTCCCTAACAAACCATTGTGTTCTTTGTTGCTGGAGGTAAGAACACATTGTCTTGATATCATGCAGTGCCATTACGCTTCTCACTTTCTTCATTCATGATTAAAATAGATTTTTTTGTAGCATAAAGAGAAAATGTGATTATCCTTAAGAGTTTTCAGATCCAAGCAGCTTCTAAGTTAAAGCTGTGCCTCTCCTTGACCTCGTCTTTACACCATATTCGCCTCCTATTAGACCAGTAGCGTTTGAAAACCTTTGAGATCCACCCACATGACATCCCACTCTCATTTAGCCCTTCACATACTCAAACCACTAGGGACACTGGAGGCTGAAGATGCATAGTAGATGGTTATAGAGGAGGATGAGAGGGCTAAAGCCTGAAGGGAGAATCGAGGGGAAGGCCAGGTCATCATATCAGGTTAGGCGAGGATCTTCTGCTGCTCTTGGTCCACCACCTCTCTCTCTGCCAATCGGCTTTCTAATAGATGAAAGCCTCAGAGTCTGAGAAAGGGTAAAGAGAGCAAAAAACTGGAATAGACTCAGAAAAAGCAAAGATATGACCCGTGAGGTTAGACTTACTCTGGCAAGTCAAATGTATTATTGTGTAGGTTTTGATTCCAACTGGGAAAAACACAGGTTTTACTTCCACTTTCAGTCGAGGAGATCAGATGACAAATAACTGGAGCAAAAAGCTACAGACCCAATCACAGAGGTTGAAAGCCTCAGAAGTAAGAGCTTCATAAAAAGCCTCTTGGTCAGCTTTCTGGTGTGCTGAAAAGATTTGTTTCTTGCTTTTTTCACCCCCCAAAAAATCAATGCGTTGGTTGTTTGTTCAATTGCTCAATCTTTACTATTTACTTACTGTACTCATGAGTTAATGACTTTTCTCGAATGACATGCAGAAAGCAAGGAAATATACCAGCAAAAAAGCTTTAAAGGAAATAGCTTAGAGACTTATATAACTGATTCCTTGGTTTGCAGTCTGTCTGCGATCATCTGTTACCAGTGTTGGGTAACGTTACTTTTAAAAGTAACTGGTTACATTACAAGGTTACTGCTGTTAAAAAGTAACTCCTTACTGCGTTACCTAAAAATAACGCGTTAAGTGTGTTACCAAAAATGAAACCCCCTTTGCGACTCATTACTACTGTTTTATCGTCAGAGCGGCGTGTAGCCCACTGCACGTCTATCTTTGAATGTATTGACTCTACCGTCATTGCTGCCTAGTTTATGGCCCATAGTCTGTTACTCCTCTGAGAAATGACAGCGGCAGTATAACCTTAACAGCTCTTTGTTATGCTAACAATCTGACAGTGAACTGGGCAGAGGCATACATAAATAGGCACAGCTGTTATACAACACGCTCTTCGTTGCCCCCAGTGTTACAGAGCTGTGTTTAGCTGAGGATGCTTCTTTAATTTTAAGGAGAGCTCCTCGCAGCTGACAAGCACTTATCCTCCAGGCACAACTCACATTTCACCATGATGATGATGTTGTTCTTGTCCCTTTCGCCCAAAAATATCCACATTTCCGAAGTAAATGCCGTCTTCTCTGCCACTTTGGTAGTTGAACTAGCTAGCTACACATGACAAACAGAAACAGCAGATTATCTTCTTCTTTTTCTCTTTTTTACTTTTTATGAAAAAAAAATGTTACTTGAATTGCAGCGGTAACGCGTTACGTTACTCGTTGCAACTTTGTAACACGTATGTCATAGAGTGTTTTTTATTACCAAAATCAAATCCTGTCTGTTACCTGAATCAGGTCATTTCGATAGCCTAAATTTAATTCCTCAAGAGTACAAAGTTTTGTATTCTAGCCTCAGTTTGACATGAACATATAACGACTGACTGCACAGACATCACAGATAATATAGCTGTTTCTAGCTAGCAGTGTAGGCATCAACTTACGTGTATCGAAGCACAGACTTTGTTTTAAGGCAAAAGTGCCATAGAAAAGAATCAATATGTTGGACTATGTTGCAGAGTTGAAACAATAAAAGGCGAGTTAACTAGCTTGCAATGTGCTAGGGCTGCTCCAATATAGCAAAAATCAATCACGATAAAGAAGTGGCATACAGCTTGTTGTTTTGTTCTTCTTTCGAGCCTCCAGATAAGGTTCGAGTACCTAGAGACAATACAACATGGGTCATTTTCCTAGTCTCTCGCATGTCTCATTATTGCGCAGCCTCATCTTTCCTTTAATTGCACTGCCTAGTCATTTGAGAATATTTTTGGGGCAATGTGCCTATATTTTAAATTGACACACAGGAGAGAAAAAGGCAATAACATGCAGTAAAGGGCTATGGCCAGAAAGGAACCCAAATTGATTGATTGATACTTCCATGCTCATCCCTCATCAATTGCTTTTATTTTAACCCAAAGACAAGACAAAAACATAAATAGAACAAACTGTTGTGTGGTCACTGAGGTGGTCACATCACCTCTATTACTCTACTTTTTAATTGTTTCACAAATAAATCGGCATGATTATTTTTGTTGTAATGTATGTAGGACTGCAGAATAGAAAGAAAGTACCTTATTATTTTGCAAGGTTAAGTGCTGTGTTTCCACTTTATGCCCTTCACATGTGTGCTTTAGCTGTAGCTTTGGCACATCCCTACTTTGTAATGTGAGCATTTTTGATTTTGCTCAGGTTTCATATGATTCTCAGTCATATACAATGCTGAAAAGGTGTCCCTTTGGCACAAAGCAATTACAAATCAACTACACACACATACACACACAAAAGCCGGAGTCCACAGGCCACCAAAGAGAGACAAATTACCTCCCTGTCAGATAAAATCAGACTTGACATCATTTAATTAATTTCAGTGTGCATTAGCATTTCTTATTGTGAATCTTTTTTTTCTGCTTTTGCTGTGTCTCCTTCCTCATCCGAGCCTTGTCCTTAGGAAAACGTGAGTTTGAAAAATGATCAGCCTTCTATTCTTCCAGGCATTTCCCTTCCACATCTCTCTCTCTCTGTCTCTCTCTCCCTCTCTCTACAGTTGTGTATGAGATGGAGACGAAGATGAATGATAGGAATACATGTAGACATGTAACCTCTTAAATATATGAAGACACAGAAATGTTGCAGTCCTTTTTGGCTCTTTAAGGTATTTCATTTTTGACAGAAACATGGTTGGATATTGGTCTGGGTGACAAAACAATCTCCAATCTTGATTGTGATAAAACTTCCGTCAATAATGACAAACTTTGGAGTTTTTACTCAATATGGACTTATGTAACAGACATCACACAACAGAACAGTCGTGACCACAGCGAGTCAGTCTGCAGCATTTAGCTTGCATGCAAGCAGTGCACGTCCGTTTCCAACAGCCAATCAGAATGTGAGCTACCAGTGAAGAAATTACTGTCCTCTGAAGTAAGGGCCTGTGTCCACTAACAGCCTGTTTTTGTACTGTCACTACCTCAATTACAGAGCGCCTCTCACATGCGTTTACTGTTGCTAGGCTACGAAAGTGGTCTGGCCACACTTAGAACCGCCAAGGGGGTCATTTTTACCCCCTCACTTTTTCAAATGCATATAACTTTTCAAAAATAGAACCCTGACATTTCAAATTTCCTGACTTTTCCTAAAATTGTCTTATTAATGATCTACTAAATGATGGGGGTTGGGGGATACAAAGAAAATGTTTATTTAACATTTATACCTCCAACCGCCACCGCCATCATTTTGACCCCCCCATAGAAACAGCTGGGGCGAGCCGCTGTCACTCAGGATATATAATACGTATATTGGCTATTTTGGGATTTGAAACATGGACCGGAGAAAAAGAACGATGGATGTGAAGGGAGCCCTGGCAACGCTCCAGGCCATGAGTGACGGAGAGTCAGATGGGGGAGATATAACGGAGGGAGGAATCGGATGGGGATGAGGTAGATGACTCGCATTTTCACCCAGATGATGAGTGTGAAAAAAAAACAACTAAAAAGATCTTCCTGATACGCCGATGTGCAGCGTGTGGACAGTGCACTGGATAAGTCCATAGCATGTGTGCCCACGTGTATAGTGTGCGCGTATGTGTGTGTGGAGTTTTGATGTAAATATTGATTTTCAGGTTTGCTTTATGCATTGTTTGTTCTATATTTTTCTTAAAATGTTCCTAAACTTATTAGACATATTATTGTTATTATTATTATTATTATTAATATAAATGTTGTGCTTGTGTGAACGTGTGGTGCGCATGTGTGAGCGACTGAGAGAAAGTGAGCGAGTGAGCGTACGCAAAATTCATATTTAAATTTAAAGTTATGTTCTTCTACAGTAATCAAAATGTTAAATTTTGTTAATTATTTTGTTGTTTGTTTGTTGTATTTAATTGAGGAATTGTAATATATATATTAAAATTAGCCTTTTTCAATCTGTTCATCAATTTGTTATAATAATGAAGCTTTTTTATAATATTAAAACCCATAAACTTAATTTTAAATTGTTATTGTCTCAAGTATTACTTATTATTTTTTTTAAATATATGAAAATTAACAACCAATCTGCTTCAAGAAATTAAGAATTTGCGTGTGCTGATGCTTTAGCAGCAGGGGGTAAAAATGACCCCCCCTGGCAGTTCTAGTGGTAAAGAATGGAATGGACATGGAATCACGTCCTGGCATTAGCAGCAGCACTAGACCTGGAAATTGTACCCTCAGAAAAATGAATTAGCTTGTCCTCCGCCATTGTTGTTGAAAAAGTTGATATTCTAAGTCCCACCCCTTTTTGAATTTGATTGGTCGGTGAGGGGAGGGTGACATTGACGAGCGTGGCGGAGTTCCAAGAGTTGAACTACTTTCAACTGAGAGCGCGACAAAAAACAGATGACCAAAACGGTGTTTTGTGCATTGGTTCTGTACAGAAAATAGCCACTACCAGCACAAAAAAAACGCAGTTAGTGGACACATGCCCTACAGGAACTATATCTTATCATACAAAGATAGTATGCCATTAAGAACACATCACATTCGTTAGTTGAAACTGTGCCAACATTAAAATAAAGATCACACTTTTGAGTTGGACAATTGACATTAAAAGCACATAAGGTAATAGAGACTCGCCTCACCTCTTGGCATGATGATGCATAATGGGAGGTGTGAATCCATTGCTACAATAGAATAGCTGTTACTAATGCAAAGCAGCCCTAGGCAGAATGTGTGCGAGTATGAATATGTTGTTGTTCCCTGACTCACAGTGTGAACGTGTGCACTGTCATGTGGAGGTGACCTTTTGTTTGTTTTTTTTACCCCATGCTGCTAACACTACACATTTCTGGTTTGCAATAATAAACTATGCATATTTCTCTACTGTAAATATGAATGCACTTTGCACTCTGTGCATAATTTTACCTTTTTTTTTCCTTGGAACAGATCACTCTGAAATAATGATTTCAAAAAACATGTAAACATTCATAGTTTTTAAAAAGTGTATGACTCATACTAGGCCTCGCTAGACCTTGGGTTCCCTCTAGTACAAGCAGTTCTCTAAAGTATAGGAAACTTGATTAGCAGTCACATTTTCCTTATCATTAAATTGATTAAATATGTAATTGACTGTATAAATTATCTGAATTAACACACAAATTACTTTCAATACTTTTATCACTGAAGTCCAGACAGTCTGTGTGATTTAAGTTGTAAGAGATCAGTGTGAAGGCTTGTGCACAGTACAAAGCCCTGATTTCCAGTAAAAGAAGCTTTAATTACTTGAAGTTACCTGTACAGTTTTCCAAAAATAAGATTTTAATTATTTTAAATTTAAAGAACAAACTATTTTTTCCGAATTACTTCTTAAGCCTCTAGTGAATTTTTTAAATTATTATTTTATCTCCTACATTAATCTTTATCAGCCTAACCTATAATCAGCCTTATATAATCGAATCACTTTATTCTGGAACGCATGTTATCTTTACATCTGTAACACATCAGAAAAGTATTACTGCACAGCCATGCATTAAATCCGGCCATCTAAACGCTAGCAGTGTGTCCAATCTTTGCCTTTGTTGGACTCGGTTTTACTCTTCGCATTATTTAACTCATCTGTTGCAACTCCACTGCCTCACTTGTGAAACGCAAGCCAGAAAGTGCAAGTGCAACATATGTGACAAGCATGTGTTCGCCATCTACTGTATAGAACACAATATTTCTCCATGTACTGCTTCTCGAATGATTTCTGTGTTGCAACTTTTTGCTCAGGATGGATTGGCCTTGCTGTTGTCCTCCATTGTTAGGGGCAACAAAATAACATTTATTTACTGGTAGGTCAATAGGTCTGTTGGATCACACGCTAAATTACTTCAAATGGTCTGTTATGCTTACCCCCCATGTTCCTTGGATCATGTTGAGTTCTGGTTTGGGACGTAGGAGGCCTTTCAGTGTGGAGTGACTGTTCTCCCCATGTATGTGTGAGTTCCCTCTGGATACTCCGGCTTCCTGCAACAGTCCAAAGACATGCTCGTTAGCATAATTTTGTGACTCTAAATTGCCTGTGAGTATGAGTGTGAAAGGTTGTCTGCCTCTGTATCACTTCAGGGTGTACCCCACCTCTCAGCCAATGACAGCTGGGATTGGCTACAGACCCCCCGCGACTCTGAACAGGATAAGCGGTATAGAAAATGGATGGATGAATGGATCCCTAAACTATTACAAAGCTATAGATTCTACAGGTCAAACAACGGCCATATGAGTCCATTTAAAACACCTGGCTGGCACATGGACACATTGTTACTTCTACAACAGAAAATTAATTTGAACCTGCACTCTATTATTTTAAGTCAGATAACTCAAGAAATACAATGTCTTCAAATGAACAATTCTAATGACTCCTAATATACAATAAATGAGAAACAAAGAGGCTTGGGAGGGATGGGTAAGTAGCCCATTTATACAATACAGAATATTAATATTCTCCGTTTATCTTTTATAAAACATAAATGAGGTTGCTGTTCGACCCCAGCATCCTAAAAATATCCTAAATATGTGGCTTCAATTGCAAAGCTCACAATGTAATGCTAAGGAGTCATTTGCATTAACCGTACACGACAACGATCCAGAGTACTTTGTTAATTCTCCTGATCTCGTCATTCCACAATTGTCGTCATGAATCTGTAAAATCCATCAAACATGAAGCATAGTTATCACCCTACCCTATACAGTCTCTGTTTCTTTACTCTTCTCCTCCTCTCCGTTTTCTTCTCAGTTAATCCCCTCCTTTGCACACAAAGTCACGACCAGACAGTCTCCTATCCACTCGACGCCACCCAGGAATGGCACTACCTGAGATCTCCTCTGCAGATTAAGGCCTAAGATTGCAGCACCATAAACAAGTACCTGATCAAAGCTCTCTGTCACGGATTATCTCCTTCAGAAACAATGTACGGTAGGATTGACACAGGTAAAGCTGCAAAATGTCAAGGAAGCTTGGTTCTATATTGGTTTTCAGCTCAATTGCGGTAGTGGTAGCCATCGTGTGATATTTGAAAAAAATAAGAAAAATGCATCAACAAACAGAAAAGGTGTTTGGATTGTGAAAAGTTTAGAGGATGTTGTCAGATTTTACTGGCTCACAGGTATGGACTGTACTTATTGCCATTCTGCACACCAATTAACCTGCTGAACTGTTACTTTGACAGATTCATAGATTATATGATTGCATTGTAAGGCTACATACATGTGTTTTATCAAGGGAATACATGACTGGAGACGGTTTTGGATAAGTGAATGGTTTTGTCATATAAGAGCACACCAGCAGGAGAAACCCAATACTCAATGAAACAATGATATTCCAAAATTTGCCATGAAAAAGTAACTCACACATCATGAACAGGGAATCTGAGGACAAACCATTAAAGGGCACAAGTCTTATATGAACAAGCTATGTCTTTGAACTTCCTGTCAAGCTTGCTGCGGATGTCTGCAGAGATGTTGGAGAGCCATTAACTATTCACCAAGCCAGGAGAGAATCACCAGACACCAGGAGCAGGAAAGACTCTGATTACTTCTGGAAATTCACAGTAAATGCGTGTTGACGTGATGTGGTCCACAGCCGCAAAGGTGGTGCTCATTATTGAGCTTGATCCCTCCTGGAGGAAAGGACACCAGCAGCATGCGTTCAGGTACTTTGGACTGACAGCTGAGCACAATAAAGCTGACTGGGCTGTTACCAGCCAACAAGTTCAAAATAACTTCATGTGGCTACTATGTGCAATTTGGAAGCAAGTGAAAGAAAGAAACAGATTCTTCCAATACTTTTTTCTTAAGAGCTTTTATCGGGATTTATCTGTGACTATGTAAGAATGGCTGGCTGTGGCTCAGCGGTAGAGTCAGTCGTCTCTCAATCGGAAGGTAATGGACTTTCTTGTCTTCAAAGCTCTTTTATACTACATGTCACTTTCACCCTTTCACACACTGATGGCGAAGGCTACTATGCAAAGTTCCAATCTCCAATCAGGATCTATGCATAGTCAAACTAATGCTATGCCTTCGGGAGCAATTTCGGGTTCAGAGTCTTGCCCAAGGACACTACAACATGTAGACTGTTCAAACCCCCAACCTTCCGATTGAGAGACGACCAACTCTACCCCAGCAAGGTCTCACGGTGTAATTCGTAAATAAAATAGAGATTTTACATGAAGATGAAGATGCCAAATTCAGGATCAGTTTTGAATCATTTCATATCACGCAATTTTCTGTCAACCAAAGTTGACTCTTGTATTGTCCTAACAATTTTAGCTTGTTTTGCTCTTAAATCTTAAAGGTGTTGACTTGGCCTCTAAATTCCCCAGATCTCAATCCAATTGAGCGTCTGTGGGATATCCAAAGAGGCCCCTCCTCGCAACTTACAGGACTTAAAGGATCTGCTGGTAACGTCTTGGTGCCAGATACCTCAGCACACCTTCAGAGGTCTAGTGGAGCCCATGCCTGGACGGGTCAGGGCTGTTTTGGCAGCAAATGGGGACCTACACAATATAAGGCTAACCCTTAAATCACATCTCTTCAATCATCTTTTTATGTCTTTGCTGAGCCTGCCTTTTTCATGAATGGGAAATGTTCTCTCAAGAAAAATCTCCTCCACCTTCCTTTTAACTGGCTTATAAATGTATAAACTACTCTGTTAACCATTTTGCAGAGGAAAATCTTAACATAGGCTCTTAATGGTTTGGAAGCTTCGTCTGATTTGCTTATGTTCGTCATATAAAGTTGTCAGTATTTAATTGAGACTTTTATAACCAGTTGAAATCTTGTTAAGGTTGTAGGAGAGAAGTGTTGATGTGTTAAGTGTTAAGATTGATGAACAAGAAGCACTTGAAATGTTACAATGCTACAGGCCTAAAAATATTTGGACTGAAACCAGCTCTGCAAATGTTGATCCTCTGATTACTTATTTAGTCTATAAAATTATGTATGATGTCTCAAGACTTTAATTCAAATAACACTTTAAATTCCAAAGATATTTAATTTGCTATGATATAAAACAGAAAAGAATCAGATCGTCACATTTAAGCGGCCTGAACACGTTGACATTTTTGCAGAATAAATTACTGAAAGGATTAATTGATGATGTTTTGCTGTTTGCAGAGATTCAAAGAATGTTCTGCCCATTTCATTTTTCTTCTTTATTATGTTTACTAACCTTCCACTTAGTGAACATTTTTGAAAGAGGGTTGCCCCTTCTACCTCAAATTGAACATAGCCAATGAGTTCTGCCGTGTCCATCCAGAGTAAAACATAAAAGCAGGGAAGGACACTCTTTGCTACCTTTTTTCTCATTGGAAAGGGGGTGTTTCAGTATCTAATTGATGAATAGCAGCCATAACTGGGAGCTGCGTCCTTCAATTGAACTTTAATTCATATGTTCATCAATCATTTTCCCCTTTTATAACATAATGGATACTCACAGCTCTGATTACTGTGCATTTTGTCCTTGTGATGTGGCTGTGTGTGTGTGTGTATGTGTGTGTGAGAGAAAGAGAGGGAAAACAGGGATTTTTCATCGGGAATGGTAAACCAAAGGCGAGGAGAAACCTCCTCCCTATGATAGCAAAAGTCCCCCTCATCTCCTCTGTCTCCATTACATCGTAAACGGGGCCTCAGCTGTGCTCTTTGCATGGCCCACCACTCAAATATTGAATTTTTTGTCCTTCATACAGACGAATGAAAAACAATGTTAAAGGGACTGCAACAATCTGGAAAAAAAGAAGGGTGTGTTTGTGTGCGTATTTGCACTTCTCATCTCCAAATGGTAGTCAAAGTCTGGTCCTCAAGGTAAATCATTACATGTCATAATAGAGACATGATCAGACATATGGTCAGTGTTGGGTTAGCACTGGGGTTTGGCCTTTAGTTACGTTGAGGCTAATCTTAGCCCGGTCTGCAGTGGTCAGTACTTACCAAAAGTGGTCCAAGGAAACCCTGTAAACCGGCATCAGAGTCATGGGCGGCCAAGGCTCACTGATGTGTGTGGGGAGTGAAGGTTGACCCATGTGGTCCGATCCAACAGAAGAGCTACTGTAGCTCAAACTGCTGAAAAAGTTAACGCTGGTTCTGATAGAAAGGTGTCAGAACACACAGCTCATCGTAGTTAGTTCTGATGGGGCTGCGTAACCGCAAACCAGTAAGGGTGCCCATCCTGACCCCTGTCCACCGCCATAAGCGCTTACAATGGGCATGTGAGCATCAGAACAGGACCAGGGGGCAATGGTAGAAGGTGGCCTGGTCTGATGAATCATGTTTTCTTTTACATCTCGTGGATGGCCGAGTGCATGTGCGCTGCTTACCTGGGGAACACATGGCACCAGGATGCACTATGGGAAGAGGGTAAGTCGGCGGAGGCAGTGTGATGCTTTGGGCAATGTTCTGCGGGGAACCCTTGGTTCCTGCCATTCATGTGGATGTTACTTTGACACACACCAAAAAATGGTTCAGGAATGGTTTAAGGAACACGACAATGAGTTCAAGGTGTTGACTTGGCCTCCAAATTCCCCAGATCTCAATCCAATTGAGCGTCTGTGGGATATCCAAAGAGGCCCCACCACGCAACATACAGGACTTAAAGGATCTGCTGCTAATGTCTTGGTGCCAGATACCTCAGCACACCTTCAGAGGTCTAGTGGAGTCCATGCCTCGACGGGTCAGGGCTGTTTTGGCAGCAAAGGGGGACCTACACAATATAAGGCAGGTGGTCATAATGTTATGGCTGATCAGTGTAAAAGTATCAGGCCACTGAGGTCAGTGTGTTTTCGTTTAAAATGTGATGTGTTTGCGTATTTGCTGGCTTTTACTTCACAACTGCTACTTCAGTATGGAGTTCTGTGCGGCTAGGATTTTGCAGCTGGGAGGAGTGAGCTCTTGACCTGAATGGCGTTACAGAAATAGGTTTCATTCAAAATGTTAAGATTTTAAGGGCTACTTTAAACTACATCTATCAACCCCTATCAAGTATTTTAGAGGACATCAGAGGACGTGAAAAACTCAACCTTCTCCTCGTCCTACTTTGCATTTATTAAAGTTTTTTCACAGCTGTTAGATTCATGCAGAAAGTGTCATTCAGCTGGAGTTTTGATGGGTTTGTCAGGATGATAACCTTTAAATAAAAATCCAGGAAGAGAGACAGAAATTGCAGCTACTTCCATTATTAACACTGACATGCTGGAAGCAAATTTAAGTGTTTTTATAATCTCATATTTTAAAAAAAGAAAAATTGCTTGATATGTTCAATAAAGCCAGAGTAATAATGACAGAACAACTACAGGTTGAGGTGAGGCTGCCCAGTCATTATTCTGTGCATTTCGACCTTGTCATTCTTCTCTTTTAGTTTCAACATTGTTAACAGTGCTACCAGTTTGACAGCAATCAGGATCAGGTACATGAAAATTGGTTTCATTTCCCTGCCTTGTGATAAACCTTCAAAGGTGAGCCGCTAAACAAGCTACCAGTGGAACATGCCTCCCTACTCCAATAACATCCCCATCAGTGTTGAAATCAGAGAAGGCACATGCACTTCAAATGAGCTCGCCTATCACCCAGTTGCTGGCTAATGAGCTACCTAATTTAATTCATTACCATGCCATACAAGGGTTTGACTAATGAGAGTGACCCTTTGCTGAATACAAAACCTGCATCTGATTGTAGCGATGGGGGATGGGGAGGAGGGGGTGAGATTGCTCACCGTTCTTGAAACAGAAAAACAGTCGTGTTTTATGACTGCGCTGTACTCAAATCATACTACATGTACTGCTAATACTACAATTCAGATGCAAAAAACAGAACAGGTTTGTAAAAGTAAGTGATGAAAGAATGCATTAGTTTAACGTAAACCATGCAACAAAATGTGCTGTGCAACCAGATGTTTTTCATGTGACTACTTTACCCAATTTAAATATGGCCCTGCTACAACTGTGTAAATGTGTCTAGGGGTAACATATGCTTTATTAAAATTAACAAACAAAAAATCACTGCTCAACCACTTAAAGTATAATTACAAATATGTATTGACAACAAAAAGTGACTTATAAAAAACCAAACCAACTTAATATTTGAAGCGAAGGCCAAAATAATGAACAAAAACTTGAAAATAAAACTCAACACATTAAAGAAACAGAAGATTCAAATCTAGATATGTAACAGGGCATAAGGTAAAGTTCAAAAAGCTCAGCGTTTACTAGAAATAAAAAAGATCCAAGAATAGCAAACAAATCCGTTCTGGTGAATTCTGAGAAACCAGTCAGTCAAAAACCACAGAAAACAACTCTTGGAAATTTCTGGAAAGTGATGAACCCCAAAAGAGGAACAAAGACAATCTGACAGAGGAGGAGTGACTAATAACAACAGGTTAGCAGCAGGTGTGTGATGAGTACAGTTTCTGATAATGAGCGACTAGGGGAACTGAAATGATAGGAGAATACAACCTTCAAAATAAAACTGAAAAAGTACTGCACAGGAATTGACTGGTTGTTACAATCTAGTGGAAGTTGTTTGCTTCTCTGTGGGCTTTTTTCACAGCGGACATTATTTCATCCAACAGGAGGAACAGAATAGGCTTTAATAATAACTTTGACAATGGTTCTGTTCTATTCAGGTGTCTCAGAAAGCCATGGCAGTCAGCATGCACACAACCAGGGACATGAAATTAAAGCAGCTAAATGGAATACAGCCATCATTAAGGCTACTATAAACACCTTTGCTTTTCCTCCTGTTGGATGTAAAAATGTCCGCTGTTAAAAAGGCCTATAAGCCACCCTATTGAGCGCTCCCTGAGAGATATACAACTAGGTCGGAGCATCTCCAAAACTGCAGCTCTTGTGGGGTGTTCCTGGTCTGCAGTGGTCAGGAAGTAGTCCAAGGAAGGAAAACCAGTGGACCGGCGACAGGGTTATGGGCGGCTAAGGCTCAATGATGTGCGTGGGGAGTAAAGCCTGGCCCGTGTGGTCCGATCCAACAGAAGAGCAACAGTAGCCCAAACTGCTGAAAAAGTTAAAGCTGGTTCTGATAGAAAGGTGCCCGAACAGTGGATCACAGTTTGTTGCTGCGTTGCCCATAGACCAGTCAGGCTGGCTGGTGGTCATAATGCTATGGCTGATTGCTGTATATGGGGTTCATGTCAGTGAAAGTCAAAATTGGTAAACAGAAAAGAACTGGTGGAAGGAGGTTATTACATTGAAAGAGGTAAGACATACTAAAGGAGATACCACAGTTGACTTCAGACCACACATGATTCATGAACAGGCATGATCAAAGCTGGAGAGTCTCCCGGAGGATAAGGACACGGATCAGAGATGTTTAGACTATGAAAGGAGAGGTGCCATGAACACAGAGGGGTGAAGCGGGTACAGAAATATTACAAGGGAGGTGAGAACACAAATGCCAATTTTTGTGTTAGAAATGAGATAAAAGGAGACCTTTGGCCATGATTCCAAAACTAACCTAAACAGACTGGACTGGTAAAATGTTTTGTTTAAAATAAATTAGAGGTTAGTCATGACTTTCTTTGCTCGGTTCTCAAATAGGAAAACTTAAAAATACAAAAAAATAGGGCTGCTGGCCTAAATTCCAACCTGTCATAAAATGACCTGTGAAAAGATAGAAATACCCCGCTTCTTTTCATTTTCCTCTCTGTGAGATCGAATATTGAAACAGAGCCCTTTCTTTATTTAAAAGAAGTCTTTTTAGCCAGTCAAACTTGTTGTATAGGTGACACGAGAAGAGGAACACATTCATCCACAGCCTCATGTGCCCTCTTACATCGCCCTGGTCTATCTCTCTCTTCGAGCACAGAGGCCTAGAAAAAGTCCATTAAGGCCAATCTTAATGAAGAGAGACAGGACACAATGGCACCCTCAGAGAGGTGAGTGGTGATCAGAGAGGTAGATGAAGAGTGCAGCTCGTCCACTTATTCCCCAGTGGACGAGACAAGGCTTTGGACTTCAGCCTGTGCCGATACAGCAAGACAGGGTAATGAATGGAAAGGCAGTACAGCCGGAGCCATCAACTCACCAATCTCTCATCAGCAGTGCTCCCAATGGTGTTTCATTAATACCCTCCTGCTACTCTTCCCATGGCTTTGTCTGAGGTATCTGTCCATGCCTGAATCGCTATTGTTCACTCTGAAGTAGAGAGTAAGGGCTTATTTCAGAGGAAAATCATGTTTAATTATGTGGTTTAACTGACCTCCACTCAAGAAGAGGTTGTCCGAAGTTTTTACTGACAACAAGCCTGTCAATCAGATAAAGGCCTGCACCATCAAACATGTTAAGCTCTTTGGTAAAACACCTGTTTAGTATTGTACAGTGGTTTGTTAAAAAAATGTCAATATACATTCAGTTAAACTGCTCCTGAAAGCATTTTTATAGTCAAAATCAGAAGTGTAACTTAGCATGTTCCAAAACAGGTTTCATTTAAATAAAGATTGCACTTCCTAAGTGTGCAAAAATTTTTTTGCAATAGTGTTGTTTGCACATTCTCATTCCAAATATCAATAATAACCTGGGGCCAGTTGAGGTTTCCTGTCAACCATTTTTTAAAAATGTATTTAAAAATTGTCATCCATGGAAAATAATATTCAGCATGAAGGGAATTCTTGGTTTTGTTTTGTTTGTTGCAGAAAAGCAATCAGGCACTGAGACACAGTGGCAACAAGGCTTGTTGTGAGATGTCATATCAAGTTTCTTTGCAGTACCAGAAGTTGAAAGAGCTGTACCGTCCACTTTGAATGATTTTAGAAGGAATTTGATTGGATCACTAAAAGATTCTTGTGATTTATTTGCAAACCTAGGTCTCTGGAGAAAATGGGGCTAGACATGTATGTAGAGCATGGTTTGTATTGTACAATGTTGCATTGTTACAATTTCATTCAGCATTTATATATATATGTATATATATATATTCATCATCAATATCATTAAGTTAGGCAGGAGGATGTAAATGGCAGCTGGGAGCCAGTGGATGAACAATGGAGTGATGTGTGCTGTTTTGGGTTGGTTGAAGACCAGTCGCACTATTGCGTTCTGGATCATCAGAGGTTTGAATGTGCATGCAGGAAGGCCTGCCAGTAGGGAGTTGCAGTAGTCAATGCGTGATATTACGAGAGCCTGTACAGGTAGGGTCTGATCTTTCTGATATTGTACAGGGCAAATCGAGACAGAGCAATCGAGGCCATGTAAACCTTAAAGGTTAGCTGTTCACTTGCAGACTTTGTGGGTATGAATTCATTTTGTCCAAGCTGGATATTGATCTGTGGTCACATAGAGGGACTGGCTGCGATGACAAGGAGCTCCTTAAGCATGACTGTACTGGCTGATCCACACGTTCTTCATATGTCAAGTTTTAGAGAAACCACAGTTCTGCATATCAAGCATCCCATCAGGCTGCTACCCGAAAGCCTGCAGTTCAACCGAGCAGATCACCCCAACAGCTTCAGATCAATTATAAAAAACACCTTCACACTGTAAAGTTTTACATTGTAGACTATCTGCACCATATTTCGAAGTACTCATTCCACTTTATTAGGCCTCACTACCCCTTAAAACCCACCCCAGTGCATTTTGGCAATGAACGGCTTTCCGATAAGAAATGTTGACAGATTGGACATCCTGCCCCCCCTTGGCACTAACCCAGGAGATTTGCCACCTCCCTCCCAAGACGCTGTGCCACGATTGTAAGCCTGCTCGGAGAAAAGAGAAGTTATTTAGTGGAGGGGGATGTTCCCATTAGGGTGATGAATGGCCTAATTACTAGAAGTAAACAGTCCCTGGGAGATGAAAGACGAACCAGGGTTTACCGGGAGGGATGAGGCAGCGCATTACAGGCCCCATCCAGCCTGGATTAGGGAGGGATGTGCAGCGTGATTATGTGTGTGTGAACATGTGTGTCAGTGCCTGTGCACGCACATATTTCTTTTAGTTTCTTAATCCTTCTTGCTTTTCATGTATTGGATGGTTTTAAAGATGACATCCTGAGTAAAACTTTCCAGCATGCATTTGAATGCAGTTTACATACTGTGAATAATGGGAATATCCAACGTAAACCAAAGCCTGGTTCTGTTATCACAATATAATTAAGGTGATGGCTCACCAAGCAGGTAACACGTATGAATGAATGATGATGTCCTAACTTTAAGGTGGGATAACATTCACATAAAAGTTGCTTTAGCACATATCATCTTCTACAGCTGCTTTTATGAACGCAATGCAAAATTACATTTGTGTTGTTTCTGATAGTGGTGGTAGTCATTCTTAAACCCCAAAATGTACCAAGTTTTCTGAGTCGCGGATTTCTTCAAAGGATTTTTGCAGGTTATTTCCCAAAGGGTCTTCCATTGTGAAGGGGAAAAAAGTTAGAGTTTTTCATGTTCATATCCTATGAAACAAATTTTACTTTGCCTTTGAATCCATAAGTTTATGATGTTGGCTGCCTATATATTTTACTCAACTGTAAAACGTGCTGAATATTGCACCTTTTTGTACTGATCAAAACTGATGCTATGTGAAATTAATTTAGAAATATGTAGCAAGGACCCATAGTGCACGAATTCAGCATTCATGGATTTCATCATTCACAAAACCTGTTGTAAGAGATTTACTGATTGCTAATGTGCAGCCAAACCAGAGAGGCCAATCAGTTTACCTTGTGCACATTTGCGAAAGCTGGGCAGAGTGATTGCATTCAGCAGCTCAGAGGCCCTGTCATCATATTGTAGTAGTTACTTTGCACACTTGCTAGTTAACAAGATGCATCAAGTTATTTCATATTTATTCAGTCGTGATTGAGGCTAGCAGTTAAACAATGTTTCCAGTCCTTCAGCTAGTGTCACGGTTTTGGTTAAACCAAAAAGGTCAGGACCGAGAAGAAAACTTGGATATAATGTTTAATTAAAATAAAAGGCAAAAATGCACAAACAAAATCTAAACTCCAACAAAAGACAAAAAAGGAAAATCAAAAGACAGAGCAAAAAACGTACAAACAAAACCAGGAAACGGGTAATCCAAAGGAACACAAGGAGCCACGAGGAAATCAGGGGAGGCTCGAAGATAATCCAAAGTAGTGCGAGGAACAAAATCACAGACATAGACTCAACTGCACAAGAAGGACGACAATGAACTGGCACAGAAGGGTAGGAACACAGAGACTAAATACACACAGGGTAATCAGGGACAGGTGAGACTAATTAACACAGGTGAACACAATGAGGGCAGGGCACACACTCTGAAAAGCGGGAAACAGAACAAAGGAGGGAAGTAAAACAAGACATGACATACAAGGGGCAAGAACTACAAAATAAAACAGGAAACACTAGGAACCAAACTCAGGACTGAGAGGACTACAAAGTAAAACGAAAAGGAAAGGAAATTCTCTAAATGGAATGCACAACTAAACCAGACTAATACCAAGACAGGAACACAATATACAAACTTAACAACAAGAACTCAAGACAAGAAGAGACAAAGTGACAAAGGAAAACAGGAAATAATATCTAAACACCAAAATACAAAACAACATAACTAAACTAGGAATGACTCATGACAGCTAGTTTTACTTCCCTATATCCCTAACCAGGTCTCCATCCTGCAGAAAAACAGTAACAAAGTTGATAAATGACTTTGGGTAAGTCAGCAAACAAATATGCAAACAAAATTGATTCCCTCAAGCTCCCAATATGTGTGTGTCGGTGAGTAAGTAAATGCATTTTAATGTGATTGAGCAGACATGTCACAATAACAATCAGGAAGTATAGACATTTGACCAATCATCTGTGACTTTTAAAATAACTTTTAGCTGCTCACCCATGGTCATACGTTTTTTTGGACGAATACAAATTACAGTTATATCCTCCCGAGATCCCAGTGTGAATGAGTTCATACCAAAAAACCATAAAGACACCCACACTCAGGCCATCACATAAACCACCATTAACTCAGTCAATGTCCCTTGCACACTGCTGCTTCCCTGTCTCTTGTCCAGACTGAGCTATTCAGCATTTTTTATGATCGATTACACAGTCAGTCAGGGGGAACCGCTGGGCCTTTGGGGAACGGCAAGCACACACAGACACACACTCGCACTACTACTCTGCAGCACATGTTTAAAAGGCTCCTTTAACCTTGATCATGAACGATGAAGAACATGACACCTAATAAGTGTTTTTCATTGTTCACTGTCCCTGTAAATACATAAATCACCTTCAGCTTGTACAGTGAAGGGTATAGTGGACAGAACAGAGCAAAGAGCTGGTGTGTGAGGGGGCACTAACGAAACACTACTACTATGAACACAAGACAATAGAGCCCTTTCCCCACTGGTCCACAAAACAGCTAACACCCGTTTTTTTTGCTTAGTGGGAAAGGCTACAGTCGGCTTTCAGACTCTGCAGTAGACCTGGGCAATTATCGCTTTGTTCCCGATCAGCATTGATGGGAACACAAAATCTGTGTCGACATGCTAATCTCCTACCCCTTTCCGGCGCGATACTATGCTCCGTCGGTAACTTCTGCGACTCCTTCTCATCTCAGCTACAAATTCCGCCCGTCTCCGTCCGAGCAGCGCTCAAACATCATTCCAAGTTTGTCAGCGCCGAATTTGATAAATAGACTGAATGAGTAATAGATACAATAAAGGCCTAACCACAGTGACATCTTCACTGTTTACTAACCCTGTCGCCGGCGTGTTTGTGACATCAGACAGTGACGCAGCAGAAAAGCGACCAAAAGGAGTATACTCCATTGGCAATGGGAAAAGAGACAATCGGCATCTGTAAGTGGGTCTTCCCGGGTCTTTAAACCTGCATCAATGCGGGTATAGGAAAGAAATATACCTACTCAATCCAATAATGACAAATAATCTGTTCATAGTGTAAAATTGGGCAATTATAATCCTTGGGGAAAAGGTAAATCCTGTCTTGCATTGGTATTCCGTCCTCTGCCTCCCTGAGTGAGTAAGTTGGGAATATTCAGGCAGATATGGATGAACATATGTATGTCGTGCATATAAATCAGGGTATCATTGGGTGACAATGGCAAAAAGGTCAAAGGTGAAAGGACTGCACTGCTATGGAGGTGAGGTTTAGCTAATCTTTGACACTGGCAGCGTCTCAGCCTGCAATCTATTGTTACCATTCTTGGAAGGGAGGGACGATGAAGAAGGGGACGCCAGCTGCCATGAGAGGCAGTGCCACGGCAGACGGGAAATCAGCAGGCGGCATTCTGGGACAGTGCCGATAAAGTACAAACACAGAGTGGTCGGCAAGACTTGGTATACCCTCCCCCACCTCCCACGACACCCCACCTTCCCAGTCTCACCCACCTCCTCACAGTATGGACCGTTTTATCACGTAGGAGGTTCGACTTCTTTTTTTATCCCTCCTTTTTTTTGTACGACAGCTTTCTCTACCACTCACAAGAGAACATGCCACTTCTGTTACAGTTTCATTCATAGACCATGATGCCTTTTAGATCCTAATAGGAACAGGAAATCAGAAAAAAGGACCAACATACTGACAGGGAGATGGTGTAAGTGAGTCTTTTTTTCTCATCGCGTATTCCTGGTGACAGAGTTCCCTTTGGTTAGGAAATTAGGTCTACACTTTGAAACAAAAGTGTTCAGACGGCATCAGCCTGAGGGGACAGTTCACATGAGTATACAACACAATGCTCGCACAGACACATACTCCATGTGCACTGTTGGATTGGCTCGTCTGCACATTCTGTTACAGACGTTATCCGTTTCCGTGTTTCTTAAGAGGACGCTCTACTTACTTATTTCATCTCTCACTGAGGAATCTGTTTGTTACAACAAGCCCTCCCTCCTACAGCCCCCCCTTCTTCACTCGAACCCTGAAGTGTGGATCACCCGGAGATGAAAAGGCTTAGGCAAGTAAAGCGCTCTTCTTCCCCTCTCCGCACATTTCTGGTAGTTATTCATTCATGACAAAACCCATTCACGCTCTGACAGCCTATGTCCCCACTGATGTATGGTGTCGTCTCCCGCCACAATCTCCGCAATGTGCACCGGGGTCCCTGCTGCTGAGAAGCCCCCTCCCAGCCCCCCTCCCGACTGTGTCCTGAATATCGCTTCAGCTCAGGCAGGATATGACGTTGGGTTTCGGGGGTTTATTCGTATATACAACGGCTTTGATACATGGCAGAGAAAATACGCTGATGGGGGTGAGCGCCAAGAAATCTGTTTAAGATCACACGTCTAAGAGCGATGTCCCCGCCGCCTGAATTTGAATGAAGCAGGGAAATTAATGCTCCAGCCTCTCTCTCTTTCTCTCTCTCTCTCTCCGTTATTTATTCACATTTCATTCAGTGAGCACACAACCCCCGCGGTTTCTCTGTCAGACCTGGCAAATGCAGAGTGAGGGCGGCTACAGATGAATATGATTGCCCTCTCCGTCTTCCCCAATGCCTGGGTGCGAGGAAATCAGAGCTGTTTGTAATGCTGTTTGGGATAGTAAGGGTCAACTTGTAAATCAACCTGTTTTTTTGCCCTTAGAATTCATTAGCATACGGAGCAGATAAAACATGAGTCCGTTCCCTTCAGAGAATAGGCTGCTCCCAGTACTGGCATGATCGTGTGTATATCATCACAGGCTGCTATATGTACATACTATTTTATATGAGGCACACTTGAATTATAGCAAGTCAAAAGCTAAATCCTTATAGCTGCAAATCCAACATAAGTGGATGTTACAGACACATAAGTGAAAGCATTCATCCCATTTGCAATGGTCTTATAAACTTTTATGAAATTAGGAGGAACTCTTTGAATAAGTTTAGGAAATATAAACCACTTGAGATGTGCTGCCAGTATGTTTCTTCTGAAGTGCCTGCCTGTTGAAACCCCCACAACTTTCAGACTTCACGACGTGCAAGGGTAAGAAGGTAGTCAGGATTTGAACATCTCTCAAGCACTCTTTTTTTTTAGTTTATTACACCAGTATTTCCTTTACTCTTTCCAGGGATTAACCAAGGGCAACACTCACAGGAAAGACCATTTTGGGAACCGTTTAAGAAAGCTTGAAACTTTTGATTTCTGATATGGTCAAACAACACATTACAAAATACATGAGCCAAACCATAGTTTTGAAAAAGGTTTAAGTTTCAGGATAGATTTCTCTTACTTTTGTCATGTATAGGTATAAGTACACAAATTGGGCGACTTGAGCTGCACTGATTTCACACATGACAGGCATCACTCTCCACAATCACCCAACAAACACTTCCTCCCAATTTGGCGGTCGATTTAAGCTGCAAGATTTCCAGTGTCTCCTTCTGCTCTGTCATTGTCCATCGCTGCCCTGCACCAGTACTTGAGCTCTTACTTTCAGCCCCACCACCACCACCCAAGCATCCACCTGCAGGCTCCGGCTAGGGTGGTTTAATTTATTATCTCATCGAATTTCTGCATGTTAAATAAATCTGCAGGGAGTGATGAGGTCGGAGCCTAGACGCCAAACACAAGCTATGTTCTGCTGCTGCAATAAACATTTCAAACTAAAGCAAACTTGAGTTGTCTGACTGAACTTAGTTCATCGAACAGACACATACAGGTTATTGCATCATGCCCGAAATTCTCAATTTCCTCTGGACTATAGTAACAGTTGTGCTTCAAGTGTTATATCCACCATGACCATAACTTAGTGAATTTACAAAAGCGCTGTGCTTAATGTGCGTGTGTGCTGTGCGTAATGACTGAATGAATACTGATGACGTATATACATTTTAGGTCAAACCATACTTCTGTATATAACATGACGTGCACTGAAGATTATTCCTCAAAAAGAAAATGTTCTGGCAAAGGAAGAGTCTGCACATATGAGTCTATTCAAGGCTTCAGATCAAAAATTGGCTGGTAAACAATCCTTTCACACTCCCACTGACTACAAGGAAGCTTCTGTTGACTTTGGTAACAATACCCCATTGGTTTGGTAGCAATAAATTACACATAATTGGGTTTATATTTCAACGTATTATCACCAACATGTCTAAATAGTGACATCCTGGCATTACAATCAGCAGCCAAGAAAATATGAACAGTATTTAAGAAATGAGAAACACCAACTACTTCCGACAGCGACAGTATGGATGCCGTGTTCCAATGTACGTGTGAAAAACCTCAGTTGTCAAACTGAATCTAACTGCCAAAGCAAATATTTATAGCACTCTTGACAGGAAACTTTGGAGACATTGGAAAACACTTGGTGGAAACACCGTAAGAACTATTTTTACAAGAAAGTTTGAAAGAGAGAAAGTATTTTCCTTTTAGAAACATAGGTTTAAACTTTGCCTCTCTATTCAAGCGTGTTAGATATGTCTTTCATCCGGAGTCACTTTCAACCCGGTGCTTAACAAAACCACAGCTCTTCATTCATATTAGTGCCAGCCAGCCAATTGCTCACTGAACCCTCACAAAATAGTTTTTGCTAAGAGGATTTGGCTAATATCTCATTAGCTTAAAGGCAACAGCTCATTCTGCCCTCGCTTTTATTTGGACAGCATAGCCCTGGATTAACACTCTCTAAATAACAAATGCCACAACCCAATTTATTTGGCTTTGTTCACTTTAATTCAATTTCTATTACCCCCTCAAAACATCTTCAGATTGGGTTTTATTTTGACTGTGGAAACCTCCCAGGCTAATGATAAGGGTTTAGGTTGAGAGCAGTTTTGTGAAACATTCAACAGGCGCAGCGGAGGAGACTAGAGAAGACAACGACCCAGTCAACATATCAGTGCAGTTCCAGGTCCTGCTGCAGTAATGTGTCACTTTCCACACTAACAAACACTGACATGCCTTTTGTCAAGCACTACCAAAGAGGGGTACGCCATATATGTTTCATGACATAACAAAGAGAGGAAGCTTTGGCTTGTTTCCAGTAGCTGTAAGTGAAACTGTATGTGTCAAAGGCTTTTCTATTCCCGGACATTTCTTGTCTGCTGATTTATGTGGGGAGTTTCTGTCTCTGCTTTGCTCCACTGACTTTTTAGCTCCTCAGCTCAAGCTGCCGTCTTCTCCCCTTTTCCCAAATCCATTCCTTTATCTTTAACCATGATAGGTTTGCGCTAATGAAGCTCCCATGGAATATATAGTGACACAATCTTGACATGTTTTTCTACGCATTCTGAGCTCACCACCCACTTGTAGGAAGGTTTGTACGTGTAAAAACACTTCCTGAATATTGTGTGCGCTTGTGTCGGTCACACAGTAAATTGGAAGTTCATTCTTTTGCATCGATTCTTCAAGAAAGTCCTTTTTACTCCTGCCAGCTGAAATTTGAGACATATCCAAATCCTGTTTTCATAAAGTGATGATCTGTTTTTCAATGTATCATGTATTTCAATGTTCCCTGCTTTGTGACGCCTTAGATGATGAACTACTGGAATCTCCTCCTAAGAAAATCTCATGGACCTGCATGTCACTTTGGAGTTAAGCATCTTAGATGATTCTCTGTCTGTATCACTGTGCCAGACAGGCAAAGTGGGCCAGCGCTAACATTTCAGAGCGTTTCAGCATGCAGTACCTACACCCTGGGGGAGCTGCAAGAGCCCACGCCAGCACATTGTCATCCCCCTTAGCCTTTTTCTAGTCACAGACATTTGCTACGCTGCCACTTTTTCCCTCTCGCTGCTTTTTGCTTGTGTCTGACACATCCTTGTTGTTCATTTCTTATACATGCCATCTTCTCCCAGCAGCTGCAGCTCTTCCCAGCCAGTCGGGCCCATTAAACTGGTGTTTACCGGCAGCAGAGATTGTGTCCCAGTCTCAAGCGGGGGCCACCCAAACACTCCATCTGCATGAATAAAATATGGCAGTGACATTACACACGCAGCACTCTAGGGGCCCGGGAGCCAATGAGGTTTAACATGTTCAGGTGACGATAGGAGGGAGTGGGTGTTTAAGGAAGGTAACTCTTAGTAAGGTAACACCACAGGAGTGTTGACTCAGCCTACTGGAATCATATACCGAAAATAGGAAGATGCATCCTTTATGAAACTCAGTTCAGGAGTTCAGGAGAGAGACGAAGCAGTGATTTTATCCAAGACACCGCGCTCCATTTCAATTTGGCACAAATCGCTCCACATGCCACTTATGCTGACTTATATCAACAGCTTGTGGAGCAAGTAAACAAAAATGTGAAACAACAGCATTGAAAACCACATAGTAGAAATTGCTTGTCTTAATCCAAGTTGTATGGGTACTCATCTTTCTCTGCCAACACTTCAACACTGAAAAGAAGAGAGTAATGTTTACACAGCATCCCCTACATGCTTTCAAATTAGATGCCACTCTAAACATTTTGATGTCTAAGATTAAGCCAAGGATTATCATTTTATCAGTTTCTGTTTAAACCTCGGTCCCCCGACATTATTTTTTATGGTTAGGGTCATTTATTGAGGTGCTTTGTGTCACTAAACGGGAAACTTTTCTGCTATCGGCTATCGCAATTTTCCTGATTTAGCAGGAAGTAAGCATAAGACAATCAGCAGCACAGCTTTTATCTGTTAGCAGGTGAGATAAGTGCACAAACGCTTTGTACATTGATGTTAAGTTTATTTTTATTTGTGGTGCTCTTTTTTATGTTTACAACGTTACTTATGTCAATAAATAAGGCAGCTAACTTACGTTAGCTTCTGTGGCTATTCTAGGCATGTCGAGCATGCTAGCTACCTTTAAGCAGTAGGGAATTGACCTTTTATTGGTTTTGTTTTCATGTAAGATTTTTATGTGTTATACAGTACATAGTTGGTATAACACACGCTGTGTTGTTTTAATTTAGCTTTGTGACTGTGTAGCTAGGCTACATTGTTTAACATATTCTTTTTGGCTGTAATCTTGGTTCAGAAGGAAGTGAACCCAGTCATAAAGCATAAGAAAGTATAGCAGCAAAGGAGGGCAATTATTCAGTCTTTCTATCATCTTTGCTGTAAATAAAGTCTACTCATAATCTGGAACCACATTGTCATCATTCAGTGTGCCAGTTATATGAACAACCATACGGAGAGGGAGCAGAAACACTGCTTGGTTGGCCTGTCAGGCCTTCAAAAGGTCCACTTCACTGCTCCACTAGTTGTCTTTTTCTTTAAGCTGAAATTAAGACAAATTCTGTTATCAATTACCAGGTAAAACTGGGCATTTGCATTTTTGATCATTCACTTTCAATTCAAGATCAAACATCTGAACGATTTCTACCTTTCCTTTCCACATCATGCAGCACCTGTTCACAGGATCATGTTTCTTTGTAGGATTGTTTGATTGCAGCTAATTAGCAACCGTGTCAGCTTGCTTGGCTGTTAACACGTCAAGGTGCTGCATTTACATGTGGGGCTACATGAAAACATCCCATTACGTCTGTATACGTCTGCCAGCAGCCCAGTACAACGGGTCCCCAGTGGAGTGGAGGTGCACTCCACAAGCTAATGGGCCTTTTTTGTTTACCCTATTTGGTTGGCAGGCCTTTCCTGGGTAATTGTCCTTGCTAATCATTTGTTGGCTGCTTGGCAAAAGAGCTCTTTTAAAGCATATGAATTGAAAATGCTGCTGCCGTAGGTTGAAAAAAGCAAGAGAGCAGAAAGACTTCAATAGTGTCTATGTTGATGTGTTAAATACCGTTTTTAAATTTTTTTTCCACGTAGAAAAACACCACTTTTTTATTCGTACTACTTATTTTCATCATTTAGAGGAGATAAAAGCCTGATGAATGTTTTTGTTGTTGTGTTTTATTACTCTTTACTTTGTCATACCAGAAGAATCTCTTCAGACGATTTTCTCACTTGGTGTTATAGATGACAAACACTTTGGTTCACATCATTACAGTGAAATGGCATGCATATTTTCTACACCCCCTCAACCCCACACATCCTGCGCCAAAAAGTGCTTACACATCCAATTTACAGGCGCACCTTCCTTCCACGCACTAGCTCCTTTCCAAAAATACATGTATCTCTGATATCTGTACCCAAGTGTCAACTTCCGAAATGAGTTTTGCACTTCTACAATAAAAAATTGTCAAAGGGTACGACATTTTTTCAAGTTGGAGTGAGTGGAGCTTTAATGTGCCTGCAAATGAGCTCACAAATCTCTTAGGCCCCAGTACTGCATCTGTGAGATAGCAGAGAAATGGTTTCTATATGTGAATATGTCTCTCTGTGTATGTGCTGTATGCGTCTACAGTGTGAGTTTCCAGGGTTTGGAGATGTAAAATGTGACTAAGTATTTGAAGGATGCATTACGAGGACAATCCTTTGGGCTTTTGGAAGATTACATGTAACAACCAGGTGCATCTTTGACCATATTTCAAAATTGATATGGTTTAATTTGACTTTTTCCTCACAGTTCTCTGCCGCAGTGTGCCTCTGCAGGTTTGCTTTTAACTCACTTAAACTTGTGTCAAAGTGAAGGGCGGCGAGGGAAATTAAGTAATGGGCTTGGCAGTGTGCAAAGTGAAGGGGTAATGACAGAGACACCAGCAGGAGTACCTTCCTCTACCTTTCTTCCTGTACCAGGTCTTTTTAACCACTTCACATCTCTGCTCTCCTGCCTCTCCTCAGTGCAGGAAAAATGCTGCTGAGTATGAAAGAGGGCTCTATTCTGAGCCATTTTTTCTCCCTCTTGTTTAATTCCCTTTTTTTGCCATTGCTCCCAATCATGGTCCCTCTGTTCCACTGGCAAATGACTGGAAAAAGGGCTGCTCATTTCTTCAAAGCCCCATGCATATCCAACATTTTGAAATATTAATAAGGGTTCATTTTAAATAGAGGATGAGGTCGCTTTTGCTTTTCTTGCAACAGCTCTCGCAATCCCCTCTCTATTTGCCTTTTTTTGCGTGGAACAGTAAAGGGGATATCTTCAGAGATGGGATCAGGGCCAATTGCGGATTTTGTTAATAATCTCCTCCGCTTCGTTAATGCCATAGCTGTGGACCGACACGCCTCTGTGCCAAGATGGAGGAGACAGCTGAGAGGACTCCTGCATTTCTCTTCACAAAGACAAAAAAGGAGAGGCAGAGAGTGCAGCTGCCCTGTTCTCACTCGGTCCCATTATCCCTGTACTCATCTTTTTATCTTCTTCCCTGTGACAGGTGGTTATGAGGGAAACAAGCGGTTCTAACAGAGCATTCAGAGAATAACCAGTGCAGCAGAAAGTGGGCAATTAACATAAAAATACCCTCTTCAGCCGCACCTAGAAAAAGAGACTCAGCAGCAAAGCTATGCCGGCTGACACGTGAAGTTGAGTATGTGAATGTGCTTGTTTACCAAAAAAATGTTCATTATCTCTCTTGTTCCTGCGATGAGGACTCTTCTTTATTCTGTCCCTCATTTTCCTCCCCACAGTCACCTTATCTTAGTTTTACACTTTTTAAAAAAAACACATCCAACGTGCAGAGAAGACTTGCATTTTTGAAAAGTCAGCTTTAAAAGAAAAGGCTATTAGCGTCGGGTGAACAACAAACCTTACTAAAAGGATACTACTACTTGTATGTATGTAGTTAAGGGATAATGTATAGTGAGCTGGTTCTTATAGCTGAATGGAACCCTGACAGGGTGAGTACGACCCCCACGCGATATGAGCTAACCTTGCTGTTTTACCTCACATTAAAATGAGCTAACCTAGACGTTGCTACTCACATTAAAATGAGTAAACCTAGTGGTATAACTCACATTAAAATGAGCTTACCTAGCTGTTTTTAATCAAATTAAAAACTTAGCTGTTTTTACTCACATTAAAAAAAAAGAGCTAACCTTGCTGTTTTTACTCACATTAAAATGAGCTAACCTAGACGTTTCTACTCACATTATAATGAGCTAACCTAGTGGTATTACTCACATTAAAATGAGCTTACCTAGCTGTTTTTAATCAAATTAAAATTAGCTAACTTAGCTGTTTAACTCACATTCAAATGAGCTAACCTAGCTGTTTTTACTCACATTCAAATGAGCTAACCTACTGGTATAACTCATATTCAAATGAGCTAATCTAGCTGTTATTACTTACTTTCCAATGACCTAACCTAGCTGTTATTACTCACATTTAAATGAGCTAATCTAGCTGTTATTACTCACATTCAAATGAGCTAACCTAACTGCTTTTACTCACATTAAATGGAAAAATTTCCACTGATGGTGAAGTAAGACATGGTGAACCAGACCGCAGGAATCAGTGCAGCACCTGATTAAGGTTCTCTGTCTCATCACTGTCAGAATCTGTTGACATTTTCTTTTCCATTCACCGTCTTTAAACACCGCCGTATCCCGTATTGTGTTTAATGTCTACCTCATGTGCTGTCTTCAGTTTTGTAGATCTCTCTGTCGGAGCCTTCAGTTTTTGCATTGTTTAACCTTTATTGTTTTCTCGCCATCTCTTTTATTTTTTCCCCCTCTATAAACAGACCAACGTCGAATTTACCTAGAGCCACATACCTAGCAAAAGTCTGTTCTTCATAGCAACGGTCTGCTGTCGAGAAATAACAGACCCCGGAATGCCATAATTAACCAATCAGAATCAAGTATTTAACACAGCCGTGTAATAAAATGAGAATATATATAACTCTACATCTATAGGAGCATACGTAGTATGTACATTAATCTTTGAAGAGATTTTTACAAAACAACACCAAATGCATCAAATGTTGTCTGGTCCATTGGTTTGGCATTCCTGATGATGCCGACATCACTACACACAACCCTCATCCAAATATAAAGAGAAATAGTTGCTCATTGTTTTATAAACCCACGAGGAACTTAGAAGTTGTCTGGGAAGACGTGTTAATTATTTTTGTCTTGCGTACAAGATTCTTCCATTAGTCGAGTTCCCATGTCAGAGGAGCTGTTCCACATTTTAGGCACAATGTGGTTTGCAGGTTTTTGAACAACTCATAATATATCCCTTTTCTATGTGGTCATTTCATGGTGTTGTCTCTGATTTACCAAAGATTAATGCAAATAAAAGATAATAACAGAAAACATAAGTGCTGTAGAGCATTCATTTATAAATATTCAGTAGGGTTTTTTACTGCAATGCCTCTGGCAACAGACTAAGTTATTGCCTCCCCTGGACACCTGTCATACAACTCAAGCACGTCTGATTAGAAAATATGATGAGCCACAGCAGGGAGCCACTTCATTAAACTCTAATATGACAAAAGCCCAATTTCTAGGGCCATGTCTGTTGCCACGAGAATTACAAACCCCTCTAAATATTTTGTACAGTCCTGGTGAAAGCGGTTGATATACCTTTATGTGACAATTTTGTGTCAGTTAACCAAAATGTTGTACCCAAGATTTGATTTAACAAGATTTAAGTGAGCTCCTCTCCTTTGGTAATACTGAAAGAATAAGTCTAATTTTGCAAGCGTAATAAAAAAAAGGGCTGGTAATTTAGTCATTTAGACATCTATTGTTAAAATTAATAAAAAATACACATTACTCAAAATAAAAGCATTTCTCCAATGCATGCTGGGAATGCAACCTGGAATGAGAGACATGCAGGCATAAATACACATGCATGTGACCTTTTATCGGTTCAACATATAAGAGAATAACCACTTCACTAAACTGGTGGTGATTGCTTGCAGTAGAGTATAAACACTCAGATTGTACAGTACACACACACACACAGTGGACCAGACAGGGTTTGGCTGCTGTCAGTCCTCATTGTCGACAGCTCTGTAGAAAAGAACAGGCAGACTATGGAGCCTGATTGACAAGCATCTTCAATGCGGCTCTTTTTATTCCTAAACTTGAGTTTTTTGTTATTAATGATTGGCTCTGAAGTGCCTTTCTCTCCTCTTTTGTTTGCTTCAAATGCGTGCATGTGTATGAGCACAAAGTTATCAAGCAAAGCCGGGAGCTATTATTTGTTGAATTGCATTCCATGTATGAGTACAGCAATAGATAAATTCATTTCTGCTACTTTTTGAAAGAAAATTGTGGAAAAAACATTTCAAACAGAAATCATCAGTGACTGAATTAGAGATGGTCTGGGGCAAAATATGGTTGATGGGCCTCGACTGGTTTGTATGATTCTTTGGGCCTTAGGGTGTCTACAAAATTAGTTGTGGTAGAGTTGTGTGTGCCTGGAAAAGACTAAAGTTATCAAGTGCTCTAAACTACTTGGCTAAATAGATCTCTTCAGGTCCTATCGATGACAGAGAACACCAGGTTTGACTGACAGTGGCATTTTCCAGGGTTGAATTGCTCCTTTAAGTGGCCATTCTTTTAGAAAGGTAACAAAAAAAGATGAACTGCTGTGTTTAGTGAAGCCAAACAAGCTCACAATGTTTTAATAAAAAAGACTGTTAAGAGTTAGGCAAAGAAAAGCATGGCACGGAAAAAGGAGCCGTTTACCTTGAAGAGGGTTCTTACACATCACAGCCGACAGCTCTTCATCTTATAATAATGACCATGTATCATTTCATAGTTGCTTTAACTTCAGTGACAGATAAATTGCATTGCAGGTGGCTGCCGCAAAATAAAAGCCACCCCATGATGTGCTAGTTAAACGTTTCAAATGTGAGGCCGTTCAGTTTGCATTATGAGTAAATTAATATAGCCCAGACACAGCTGTAGGAGAGAAATGGATAAACAGTGAGACTCAAATCAATTGTAGATTACATTACAAACACTAATGTTGGATGGCTTTGGGTATTGTTCTCTTTGTATCTCTGATACAGGGGAAGGTGGAATCTTTCAGCAAGAATGAAACGGTTACGGAGGGCAGCAAATACTGAAGCACTTGTGTATAAAAATGTCATATCCATGAAAAAAGAAAATTGTAATGGGTGTAACTTTAAAATAACACCTTCTTTTCATTTCAATCTGATGAATATACCTGACCATCTCTTCATTCTGGTCAGAGCCAAGGTGCTGTTTGAAACGGCGGTTGCACACATACTTTATGTTAGCTGTAATAGAGGAAAAGGTCAGTTGACCAAAGTATTTAAGCTCTGAAGGTAGCCAGTCTGCTGCTTAGCAGCATGCTAAGTAAAACAAACATTAGCAGTTTCCACTTTTACAAATCTGCTTTTATCACTGCTTTATTACTATTTTTAATTGTGCTATCTTCGTCGCCCAGTCCAGGCCAGGAAGTGATTATTTAATGAAATATATGGTGGGTTAATGAATGACCTTGATAATCTTTACTACTTTATCTTATCTTACAGGGTGTATAGGCTGGTACCACAAGAATTTAATACATTCATAGTGGAATAAGACAACAATACTCTTATGATTGTACATCTGGTACTTGACTTTAGGGTCCCTTGCAATGCAGGCCATCTCCTATGCAAGACATAATCAGGCAATGAAATGTACTATGACTACTCTGTGCTTATGACTTGTGCTTATGAGATTTCTGTTCAACCTTTAAACCTGAATTAATTGAATTTCATGATACCAGCAGCTGTCACTGCACAGAGATTATGGTCTTATTTTTTCAGTCGTTTTCAAAAAAGACAACCAGGGAGTGATAATATTAAGACAACAGAACATTATCAGGTGGATATCAGATGTTGTAATAAAGGTGTGAGGAATGTGGTGGCAACAAGCTGGGATCTCAGGTTTATTGGAGTAGCTTGCCTCCCATTAAGAAGTCCTCGTATGTTTACTAAAGATGACTGCGGGTATTAGCATTATCCCCTGCTCATCACTGTCACAGCAGGTAGATGGATGATGAGGAGCGCTCATAATTGTGAATTAATTCAATCATCTGTGGCAAAAACACCCTGAGCTGACTCATGGAACGAGGCACAACAGAGACTGATCTTTTTAGACTGCTCATCTTTTTTTTTTTTTTTGTCTTTAATCACTTTTGAATTGAATATTCAAATGTCTTTGCCGTTTTGTGTACATACTGGTCTACAGGTCTGTTTTTTTTTTTCTCACTTTCTTTCCATATGCAGATATGCACATCTTCAAATCACCTACGTCTTACTTTTCAGGCTTTTGGAGACACTCTACATACAACCGACTGCTTGAGATGATGAATAAAAGCCCCCACAACAATGTGGACCCAATCAACAATGTATGGATTTTACAGGTAACATGCAATTCTTGAAGTGAGACTAGAGTGTGATCTACCGCTTCTGCATTTGCACGCCTTCAAAAACTTCCATTGGAGAAATTCACATTCAAAATGAAAGGAAAGGTACAATGAACTTAGAAAGTATGAGCCTCATCACATGTTTGCTGCTGAGTAACAGCACATGTGTGGGACAATTTCTCCATACTTTCCCTTTCCTTTTGCATCACTATCATCATTCTTTATTGAATCTTTTCCCCAGGTATGTAGGTAGTGAGTCCTTCAAACTACTGTTACTCAACTCCTGGGGCCGATGATGGGCTCTTTTTGAGTCAAGATGAGCTGCAATAGCTCCCCCTTCTGGATTTAGAGCAACACTTTTCAACACCAAGGATGGTCAGGTAAGCTTTCAGCAGTAAGTTGCACATTTAAGGGTTTGATCAAAATTTGATCTGAAGGCAGTGTTTAATATAAGGAAAAGATGTACCCAAGTTAAACAGAAATCACAATAAGATCAAGTATAGGACTAAACTAAATATGGTGAGGACATAGGTAGGTATATAATAAGTACTTCAATTAGCTGATATAAACATACTGCTACTCCTTTAAGATTGTTAATGATACTTCATGAGCATAATGAAACATGCGTCTGACATAATGCCACAGCATCAGGTGTTTATGTTAAGTGCATACAGTCTAAGTATCTAAACTGTTGAGCAAGAGTGTACATGACATCCTATTCCCTGAAAACAAAGCCAGAGAACATTCAAGTGCTTATGAAGAGATCAGCATCTGTCCTCTCTCCCGGCTCTGGAGGCTGCAACGACCCGCTTGACTGCTACCAGTGGTCTTCTCCCTGCCAGTGCAGGTGGGAATAGTAGGTGTACGGGGAGCTTCATGATCACACTCTGCAGTGATCGGCTCCATTGAGCATTCCATTGAGCATCTGGCGGTCCGTCATTACGCACTGCATCTGAAGTGCTACTATTTCACATCCTCTGCTGTGACTCCCACACGAGGGACAGCGGATGAGTTTTATGATTACAGAACCACAGCCATGCATCATTTGGTTAGGCTCCCAATACTATGGAACACAATCTGCCTGCTGTTATGTGTGTGATTGTGATCGTGTTTGTGTGTGTGGGCGAGTGAGTGTTTATTTGCATGCCCTTATGTGTGTGTATGTGTGTGGGCTTGCACAACAGCATCTGTTAGCTTGTTTTTAGGTGCCCTGCAATATCTACCTACAAGTCTGGGCTTGTTTGGTTGCTTTTTCTTACATGTGTGTCAGTTAGTGAGTGTGTATTCGGCATTTTCAGGTGTGCATGACATTTTGTGCATGTAGAAACAGGGGACAGAGACACAGGTAGACAGAGGGATTCTCTGCTGTGTTCACACTACGTGCAGCAGGGGTGCGGAAATGCCGTTCTTGGCAACATACATATAACATGTGTGCCTGGTAGGTGGCTTTGCAACACACCAATGACATGTGCCAGTTAGTAGCACCAGGCACTCGAGTGGAGTCATGCCAATCTCCTTCCAACACTATGGGGGACATTTAGGGCAGACGGAGGTAAGTGTCCTTCACACAATGCAGTTTGTTTAATTCCCATATTAAACACGTTCACCTTAAAAATACTTGAACCTTTTGGTATCAAGTGTGTGTTTCCTTGCTTCAGCCGAGTACTAAATATTTAGCGAAGTACATCTCAACAGTGTTATGCCAGTGTGCTTGTCCTTGCATCAGGGTCTCTACGTGTCTCTATTTGTGTGCCAGTGTGTGTGTGTGTTTCCCGGCCCCCAGTGTTGCATTGGGAGGCAAAGCAGTGTCTGGTTCTGTGCACGTACCGTGTTCTCATTACCACTAACAGCCTTGAGCCGGCCTTGTCATTAGAGGGAATCATTCTCAATCCAATCACCTATCGGTTACGCTACGCTACGGAGGCCCACAATCTGTCCTCATCCGATGGCTGAGATTTCTTTGTAATGTCTCCTGAATCGCAAAGGACAAATAGTGAGTAACGGGGAGGGATTTAGAAGTGCAGAGAGAAAAAGTATGAGACACTTGAGGTTTCTAGTTTCTAATAGCAGGGTGAGATTACAGCACAGGCCTTAGTCATTCTTTAGTGAGAAAATGTTGTAACACTAAAGGTATTGAAGCTACTTAGTTGAATAGCGTTTAATTTCACACGTCCACACTACTTCAGTTTTGGCACTTATGTTAAAGACAAACTACTTCTGAAGTTGGGCCCCAAAGTATTTCTCAGCAGAGGCTATTGGCAGGTAACCATATTTATATAATGTGTTTTCAGACAGTTTGGACTAAAGACAAAAGCTCTTGGCTTCTTCAGAAAACAGTTTTTGTTTAAATTGTTGGCACTATAGATTTAACGTCTCGATATTTTTTGGGATTTTAGTTCTGCCCTTACTGGACAGTCAGGTGGTTAAATGAAGCAAACCCACAGTCAGTAATGGGTGATGTAGCTGTGCCTAAAAGTTTCACCATGGAATTCCTTGAAACAAATAGAAGTTATAACTATCAGTGTCTCCCTCCAAAATATATTGAGTGTATCATTGAGGCCATAAAAATGTGTAAAACATTTGCAAAGCAGATTTTTTTTTAATATTTTGAAACCTGCTTTGTTCCCGTCAGTGCTTGTTCAGTGCATTACTGGTGTATTTTGTCACCCTTAGGGACCCATTTTTAGACAAAACAGCAACAGTAAACTCCAGGAGTTTACTTTCAGGAACAGGGCATCCTTCAGCTGCTGATAGCTGGCTACAGAAGACATTTAAAGCTCCTGTGAGGAACTTTGTTTTTTGTTGATTTTGGTGCCCCCTGTGGACAAAGCCGTACCTTTTATCAATTTGCTGATTTTGTCCTGTACATGTTTAAGTGGTGGTTTTTAACAGCCTGCTTTCTTTAAAATGCAAACAAAGGCAATGTGCAGTTCATTGCTTTGTCTGACACCTACCCTCACAGGAGCTTTAATAGAAAAAGTCCAATACTATCTCGGAATACGGTCAGCGAAAAATCAAACAAAGAAAGCCCTTGGTGTAAACTTAGACTACACTTGTATAAATATTACACCCCTAGCTATATAAAGCATATTCAGCATTTTTTGAAACATTTATTGCCTACTTGACTTCCGAAAAATCCTTGCTCCGTCATTGACTTGGAAATTCAGGAGATCAGACGAGACATCACATCACATTGCAGACAATTTGTCCAAAGCAACTTTCATCAAAGGGTAACATACAAAATTCAGTAGACCTGTTGCTAAGCTACTTCTGAATTTATAATGCACTTAGCGAAACTGAGTAAAATGGTATTTTTTGGACATAAATTATTAAGCTCACTCTGTTGGTCAGTGAGTCACTTTATACATGTTCTAAAGCTGCTGCGATAAAGCAGCTGGTTTTGACTACAGTCGGTGGTTAGCAGTGCTGTTCAACTTTAATCACAACACAGCCAGAGTCGATGGAAGTTGTTTTGAGAACTGCATTGGTTCTTGATATGAGGCACAACCATATTTTGATTAAATTTTTTAAAATACACTGAACAAAAATTTAAACGCAACACTTTTGTTTTTGCTCCCATTTTTCAAGAGCTGAACTCAAAGATCTAAGACTTTTTCTATGTACACAAAAGGCCTATTTCTCTCAAATATTGTTCACCAATTTGTCTAAATCTGTGTAAGTGAGCACTTCTCCTTTGCCGAGATAATCCATCCACCTCACAGGTGTGGCATATCAAGATGCTGATTGGACAGCATGATTATTGCACAGGTGTGCCTTAGGCTGGCCACAATAAAAGGCCACTCTAAAATGTGCAGTTTTACTGTATTGGGGGGGGTCAGTATCTGGTGTGACCACCATTTGCCTCACACAGTGCAACACATCTCCTTCGCATAGAGTTGATCAGGTTGTTGATTGTGGCCTATGGAATGTTGGTCCACTCCTCTTCAATGGCTGTGCCAAGTTGCTGGACATTGGCAGGAACTGGAACACGCTGCCATATACGCCGATCCAGAGCATCCCAAACATGCTCAATGGGTGACATGTCCGGTGAGTATGCTGGCCATGCAAGAACTGGGATGTTTTCAGCTTCCAGGAATTGTGTGCAGTTCCTTGCAACATGGGGCCATGCATTACCATGCTGCAACATGAGGTGATGGTCGTGCATGAATGGCACAACAGTGGGCCTCAGGATCTCGTCACGGTATCTCTGTGCATTCAAAATGCCATCAATAAAATGCACCTGTGTTCGCTGTCCATAACATACGCCTGCCCATACCATAACCCCACCGCCACCATGGGCCACTCAATTCACGTTGACATCAACAAGCCGCTCACCCACACAACGCCATACACGCTGTCTGCCATCTGCCCTGTACAGTGAAAACCGGGATTCATCCGTGAAAAGAACACCTCTCTAAAGTGCCAGACACCATCGAATGTGAGCATTTGCCCACTCAAGACGGTTACGACGACTACCTGCAGTCAGGTCGAGACCCTGATGAGGACGACGAGCATGCAGAAGAGCTTCCCTGAGACGGTTTCTGAAGGTTTGTGCAGAAATTCTTTGGTTATGCAAACCGATTGTTGCAGCAGCTGCCTGGGTGGCTGGTCTCACATGATCTTGGAGGTGAAGAGCTGGATGTGGAGGTCCTAGGTTGGTGTGGTTACACGTGGTCTGCGGTTGTGAGGCCGGTTGGATGTACTGCCAAATTCTCTGAAATGCCTTTGGAAATGGCTTATGGTAGAGAAATGAACATTCAATTCACGGGCAACAGCTCTGGTGGACATTCCTGCAGTCAACATGCCAATTGCACGCTCCCTCAAACCTTGCGACATCTGTGGCACTGTGCTGTATGATAAAACTGCACATTTTAAGGTGGCCTTTTATTGTGGCCAGCCTAAGGCACACCTGTGCAATAATCATGCTGTCTAATCAGTATCTTGATATGCCACACCTGTGAGGTGGATGGATTATCTCGGCAAAGGAGAAGTGCTCACTAACACAGATTTAGACAAATTTGTGAACAATATTTGAGAGAAATAGGCCTTTTGTGTACATAGAAAAAGTCTTAGATCTTTGAGTTCAGCTCTTGAAAAATTTTAGCAAAAACAAAAGTGTTGCATTTATATTTTTGTTCAGTGTATATTCAGACATATTGCTGCACTTGCAGATTTGCATATCATTGAAGACGAACTATTAGCCTTGGAGGTCTGCGCACTCGGAGTAACCTTTTTATTTTGTTGCGCTCTGATTCAGCGGATGGAACAATAAGTGGTAGATAATGTTGCTCCTGCTTATAACAGTTATACATATTATAACCCATGCACATCGACATGATAATAAAAAGCTTTAAAGGTTGGCTACCATTTGTCTTTTATCCTCAAATCTAAATGTGTACGCTAAAACACTTTTAATTAATAATTAATTGATGTCCAACATCTTTTTTATGTTGTCATCCTATTTGGTCTCTCTATTCTTTATCTTTCATTTAATATCTTCCTTCTCATTTCTTCTTTTCTCCCTCCAGTCCCTCCCTGCATGTCTGTCTCCTTGTGTCTGCTGCTGGTGGCTGTGCAGGTAGGGAATATGAATTACCTGGCAGGCAGGCGGTGTTCTGCTTGGGAGACTGCTGTCAGCATGGTGAGGATGGATGAGGAGAGACAGGAGAGAGATGAGACTGACAGCTCCAGCCAACCTTCATCCATCCATCCATCCATCCAGCCAGCCCTCCCTACCTCTGCCTCACCCTCCCTCTGTGCCGCCGCTAAAATCCTTGGGCTTTTTTCCTAAGAAAAGGTACAGAGTGATCTTTGCCACCACTTTTCTGGCAAAAAAAATAGAACAGTAAAGCTATCATGTCACATGGGTAAACATATTGTAACTCGAACTACATGCATTAAAAACAAATGAAACCTAAACATAAAATCTCATTACACAGGCACAGAGCTTTTTTTTTATTCGACGCTCAATGTTCAGCATCTACTTTTTGCTGGTATCGTAAGTAAAACATGGAAGGTGCACTCTGACTTGTGAGAACTTTACACAAAATCATCAGGTTATTAACTAGGGTTTGCTTTGCTGCTGGTGAATACCAATTAGAACTGGATACTTCAATAGTTGATGAGACGGAGCTTCTGTGTTTTCTGAGACTGGCTCAATGAACTATCCCACAATGCACTCGTCACTTTATTGAATTTTGATCAGTGCAGAACGGATTTAAAAATCTTAGGATGGTGGTAAAAAAAACACAAATGCAGGGTTAGACGGAATGGTTATGACCTTAATGATGCAAAACTTTGAGAATCTCTGTCCACTTAATGCGTTTTTTTGCACTGGCAGCACCCACAACCTCAATTTCAGAGCACTTCTCACCAGCGCTTACTGTTGCTAGGTTACGAAAGTTGTCTGGCAGCACTTCCGCTTCCCTTGGTAGTGACCATTAAGTCTGTTTTAAATTGCTCTGTATGCTTTTTGTTTGCTTTCATTCAATAACATTTTACAGAAAGAAAATGTAAAAACAAAGGAAAGGAATAATTACCTGGCATTAGCAGCAGCCCTAGACCTGGATATTGTACACTTGGAAAAACACCATTGTTAACAAAGTTGATTTCTGAAGTACGGCCCCTTCTTGATTTTGATTGGTCGTGGAGTGACTTTAACGAGCGTGACGGTGTTCTAAAAGTGAAACTATTTTCAACTGAGAGTGCTATAAGCGCAGCAACAAAAAACTCCTGACGCCCAGGGCATTTTTTGCACTTAGGACGCTGAGCGCTGAAAACACTAATCTACACTGGTTGTGTATAGAAAACAGGCGCTGCCAGTGCAAAAAACGCTGTTAGTTGACACAGGCCCTGACAGTATTCGTTGTTTGATGCAACATAGATATGCGTCTGTGACTGCATTACAGTGCCCAACAAATGCAAGGGACTTTAACTGTGGCTGCTGTAATCACTTACAACGGACCCCAGAACAGATTCTGAACCACTGTGTTTACATCTCCATCCAGTCAGGGAGCAAGACAGATTTGGAAGACATTAATGGGGAAAGCGATGGCTGCCATAACATCCTTTACATGAGGTGATCAACACAGAGTATGCTTTATAATATACGCAGTATTTTTTTCATAAAGTTCAGCTAATGATACACTGATCTAAGTCTTAATAATATCAGAAATGACCTTTTGAGGAGGTTCTTGACTTAACTAATCCTTCTATTTCTTGTTTCATGATCCACAGCTTTACAAAAAGAGCTGCAGGTTTATTCTCTGACATTTTTTTTCTTTTAATCTGATGGCTTTTCGTTTTACACCGCTATGAGTGACCTCAGCCTTGTTCGCCATATTATTGGTACTCAATGATAAGACAGAGCACGCGAGATGTAATGGAAGTTCTTAAAGCAAGACTTAAGTCTTTTACCATTAATGTATTGTCCTTTTTGATACTCTGCTTACCCACCTCAGTTGAAATGTGTGGCATATATACACTTCGGTGACGGCAGTCAACGTTACAAATGGTTCCTGAATTTACTGCAGTTTTTCTAAATCAGAGAATTGTGCTATTCTGCAATTGTCAATCATCTGTCATTTGACGTTTAGCTGGACACTTACATGTATGCAGTAATGTACAGTTATAATCACAGGATGGAAAGCTTCATCTACCTCCTCCTCCAAGTGTAATGCACTTAGTAAGGTGTAAGAAAGTAATAGTAATTCTTTAAAGTTGGATAATTTTCACTTGCATGCCCTTTTCCTTTTAATTTGTATCCAATTTTTTTAAGCTTTGTTCCTTTTTATTTGTCCCTCTTCCTGTTCTGTTTCTCTGTCCTCAGTGTGACTCTGGTGGCGATAAGCTGAGGCAGAGGTATCAGGCAGAGCACCCATGCAGGGATCCATTAGGCAAAAACCAATTTCACACAGAGCCAATTTCATAAATATGGAGTATGGGCCCACCTTTAGCTGTGCTTGACTAGCTTTTAGAGGGATACACAAAACCATAAACAACAAGCCTGAGCCTGAGCATTCCCTTTAAATGATAGTTGGAGTGTGTGGCATGGACCTAAACACATTAAGCTGTAATTTTAACAATTTAATGAAGAACACAATGAATAACTCTCCATTCAAAATCCAACCAACCCCAAAGGAGGATTTTGGATTAGTTAGGGATATTTAGACCAGACCAATAATGCTGTTTATTTAGTCAGTGCTCGATGTAAAATGTAAAAAAACATCTTCAATAACAGTCCTTGTTGGTATATTTACAAAAAGCTATTTTAATTTATTCAGTGTTGTCCTGTAATGTGTAGTCTTTAGTCAGTATTTACGCCAAGTTTAACATTGGCATTAAAGGAAAATACCACCCGCGATCAACATCTACTTCAACACATGAGTCAAATTTTATTTGTATAGCTTTCATTCTTTTCTTGCTCTATATGCTACCATTAGGCTCAATTTTCAAGAAATATAATCTTTCTTTTCATTGTTATTCCGAGGATGTTCAGATCTACCTGCCTTTAACATCAAAGTCCAATGACTCTGTACAGACATTGCTTGATTGCCTAAATCTTGGATGACTGCAAACTTTTTGAATCTAAATGAAAACATGACTGAAATCATAATGTTTGCATGTGGTCCAGCAGATTTTCCTGCTGGCTTTCTGGGCCCCCTTACACCAAACATCGGGTCATCAGTGAAAAATCTTGGTATAATATTTGATGACAGGCTGAAATTTGATCGCCAGGTCAGTTAGGTCGTGAAAAACAGCTTTTTCCATTTGAGGATTTTATCGAAAGTAAATGGGTACCTGCCACGTAAAGATCTTGAGACTGTAATCCATGCTTTTATTAACACCCGATGGATTACTGCAACTCACTGTATTTTGGCCTGGACCACTCACTCTTGCACCGCCTGCAGCTGGTACAAAATGCAGTTGCCCGTCTCCTTACTGGCAAACGCAAGCGTGACCACATATCCCCTGTCCTAGCTTCGCTGCACTGGCTCCCGGTTGCTTTTAGAATAGATTTTAAAATTGTATTGTTTGTTTTTAAAGCTCTCAATGACCTAGCCCCCCCAGTACTTGACTGAGCTCCTCCGTATCCATGCCCCTGCCAAAACATTGAGATCCTCTAATCAGCTACTACTGGTCACTCCAAAAATGCGGCTAAAAACCAAAGGTGACTGAGCCTTTGTGGCGGAGGCCCATAGGCTCTGGAACAACCTGCCCTGGCACATCCACTCTGTGGGATCGATTGAGGTTTTTAAATCCTCCCTTAAGACACACCTCTTCTCCTTGGCTTTTAATCTAGTTTAAGTGGACTTCTGGCAAATGTATTTTAGTATTTATGTTATTTATTGTATTGTATTGTATTGTTTATTTTATTTATTGTAATTGCTGCATTGTATGGGTCACTGGTTTTAATCTGTACAGCATTTTGGTCAACCCCGGTTGTTTTAAATGTGCTCTACAAATAAAGTTTGAGTTGAGTTGAGTTGAGAGAGGCAACATACATTTTCTACTAAAAAGATTCCAAAAATGGTAAAGAGCCTAAACAGAGGCTATGTTGGAGTATAATTACATGCTACACACAGAAATACTTAAAATTTGACCTTCAAAGGTAACAAGGTTGGAAAATGAAAGGCAACTGCTGCATGTAGTGGGGCAGATAGCCGAAACAATTGTTCAGTTTGTGATAAAAGCATGAAATTTGGTACACTTATAGCCAAAGGTATTCCCAAAAGAATTGGATATGGAGGCATCATGACTTTCAACATGGCCACCAGCAACAACTGTTTTCTTATGAGTGATGGATTTAATATGATATTACAGACAAAATTTGTTGAATTTATTTACCACACATAGTACTTGGTAATTGTATTTTGAATGATTGAAAATTGTCATTGAAAATTCAAGATGGCCGCCATTTTTCAAGATGGTAGCCGTAACTGGTATGACTGTCTGATATGGGTGATCTTAAATCATTCATTTTTTATGATGCAGAATTCAAATTTGGAACAGAAGCTTCCTTCTACCTCACAATTGAATATGACCACTGTTTCTTTCAAGATGGCAGCCATCAAAATTGGAATTGCAATTTATCTATTATTTTGCAATTTATCTATTATTTTGCAATTTATCTATTATTTTATAAAAATAGAGCTATGATCTATTTTATTGGAATTAGAATTTTGATCCAATAAACTCAAAAATCCCTATATCTTCAAAATGAAAACTGGACTATTGCATGAATGGAAATGTAATAGAGGGATGTCGAAGGAAAGCCAGGGCACACTGAACACCACTGCTGTGAATCTCAGCATGGGGTTCAGCACCAGCTAAATACACTCTGCTTAATAATGCCATATTTTCTGTAATTAATGTGCTGGTTGTGGTGATAGTCTAGTGGTAGTGTAGTTTAGTTTCCTAAATGCTATCTAATGTTAGCCCTACATCTAGTTAATAGTTTACATATTTAGATGTAGTTAGATAGGCGCACCTGAATGGACAGGATATGCCAACGCAGGAGAGCCGAGCCAAGAGTAACAGGGCTTTATATGACTTTCACATAGTTAACCGTAAGGTGTACAGATCACACAGGCATTAAATGGTCCTGGATGACGATCGTGCAATTTTCTTATCCAAACCTAGTTGTATCCCATGCTTGAATTTGTTTCCCTGCGGTAAAAGGTGGTAAAATGATCGTCCCTCGGCCTTTACTGCAAAAAAATAGTTTTCTTGTCTGAGAAAATACCGAAGAATTTCAAACTTGTGAATCTTGATGGTCCATCAACTTCTTGCACAGCCAAGACTGACTGGAAGCTCTGTATAATATGCCAAAAACAGCATAATATAGTCCACTCGCAGAGAATTTAATCCAGCTTAATGAAATTGGTCAGCTCCCTTCAACATTTCCAATTGGAAGACTAGATGAGGGGGGCCAAGGTATTGAAGCAGCCATGGTTGCATACAAAGCTCAAAACCATCATACATGCAGGCTGAAGTACATTGAAACCATTCTGAAAAGAGCAAAAGAGTGAACATGCAGTGAAAGTCCTGATCAACAGACACCTGTTTCTTCTGCAGACAGCCTGCTGGCAATGATGGCCTTCATGAGGCTACAACATTTCAATTGGACAAATGGGTGCGCACTGCTGCAACCCTACTTCAAGACACAGAATTACTTGGGTGACTTAGTGCTGGGGACATGGTGGCCATTGAAGCTAAGTATCACACCAGATGCCTAGTAGGTCTCTATAATCGTGCCAGAAAGGCTAACTTAGAAGGTCTTGAGGATAATGGCCAGGTACACGCAGCATCAACCTGTGGCTTTATGTTTGCTGAGCTGGTGCTTTACATAGAAGAGACCAGACAACATGATGGGTCAGCACCTGTATTCAAACTAGCTGAACTTGCCCAGCTTTACAAGTCAAGAATGGCACAGCTAGAAGAAGAGGTTGATAACAGAGTTAACTCTACACAGCTGAAAGAGAGGCTTCTTGCCGAGTTTCCTGATATGCAAGCTTACACCAAGGGAAGAGATGTCCTGATGGCCTTTGAAGACGACATTGGCACTGCGCTTGCCAAAGCCTGTGAGCAGGATAACAACAAAGATGCTGTGCACATTGCACATGCTGCACAGATTGTCTGCCGTCACATATTGGGTGACACCAAACCATTTAATGGTTTCCCTGAATGATACCAAGAAGACAGCTGTTGCTTACCCTGGTGAACATGGTCCGAGAGGGACCCAGCATCAAAGACCAGATGGAAGTGCTGTACTGCACAAGAGACATCAGTTCCATTATATATAGGACTGATGCTGCATGCCCACACAGGTACAAAGTAAGTTGTAGATAGAATGGCACATCTGGGCTTGAGCATATCCTGTGATCATGTTCTTCAGCTCTCAACTCAGATTGGCAACAACATCTGCCAGCAGTTTCATAGAGAGCAAGTGGTATGCCCTCCACAGTTACGCAGTCATGTGTTGCTGTTGACAATATTGATCATAATTCTAGTTCAACAACAGCTAAGGATTCTTTCCATGGCACAGCAATCTCTCTGATCCAGTATCCGTCTTTTGTTGGTGAAGGGACTGACCGAAGCCTTCTTGTACTCAGTGGGCCTGAAGGAGAATGTTCTAAGGCCATTGACTACACTGAGGTCCCCCCTGTTGCTAGCAATCTGAAGGTCTCATAGGTTCCTGAAACTAGGGTAGAATCACTCACTAGAGATGGCTACAGCCAGCATACCAAGGAAGAGTAGTAGTGGTTGGACAATGCAAGGGACATCATTGAAAACAAAACACTGCAGCTGATTCATTGGATACCTCTTGGGCTGCCATCCATGCTAGCCGACAGCCACTAGGAATTTGTGCCACATGTTCCACTTTTCTCCTTCCACTGTTTCAGGAAAGTGCTCACACTGTGGCATTGATCAAGCATTCACTTGATGTCATAAGTAAAGCTGTGGAACACTTGAATCCTGGCCAGAGTCCTGTGGTCACATTTGACCAACCATTATATGTCGTGGCAAAACAAATCCAGTTTAAGTGGCCAGATAAATATGGTTAAGACAAGCTGGTAGTTATGTTTGGTGGGCTGCATATTGAGATGGCGCCACTGAGGATGTTGGAGAACTGGTTGCAAAGGAGGTGGTTGGGTTGAAGCACTAGCACAAGCTGACATCTCCAGGGACAGCTGACTCCTTCCTCAAAGCAGCCCATGTGTCTCGCACCAGGAAAGCCCATCAAATCACAGCAGCTGCTCTAAATGTTCTGCAGCACCGGTCTGATGACAGCTATTGTCAAACACAAACAGATTAAGTTCCTCTAGCATTTGAAGCTTGGTGCAGCCAGAGAGCAGAAAACATCCCACAGTTTCAGTACTGGTCTATTGTTCTTGAGCTAGAGTTGCTCATTCTGGTATTTGTGCGGTCATTGCGAGAGGCATCTTTCTCCATGTACCTTGATGCACTAACAGAACTAGCCAAATGGTTTTAATGCAATGGATCATACCCATTATGCAAGATGGATTCCAGTTCACCTGAGAGACATGGCTGATCTCCCAAGCATAGCTCAATCATTCAGGGCAGGCAATTTCACTGTCCAGAAGACCAAAAAGGTGTTTTCCTCCATGGCCATTGACCAGTCCCATCAAAGGAGATAGTGGTGCTGTGGGCCTCACTGACAACCCATCTGCACTATTGCGATGGATGGTAGCAGGACCAGAAGTTGCCCGATCCATACAGGAGTTTGAGAAAGGTTCCAAAAAATCAGATGACACACATCACCATGACCAAACAACAAGTGTCCAGGTCTCGTTCATCAAAGATGTACGGTCTTTGGTCAGTGAAATGCAACATTGTGGGAACCCATTTGAAGAGGAAAGCAAGGACCCGATTGTACTCCACTCGAAGGAAATTGCTGGACCTTCAGCTGCTGAAGCAGTCAGAAAGGTGAAGCAGACAGGAGAGCAAAAATTTGAAGCTTTCACTAGAGAGTGCCTTGTTGAGAGAACAAAGCCAGTGGACAACACCATAACAAGAAATGAGCTGATGGTGTTTGGTACTTCAACCGTGAGGAAAGCATCAAAACACACACAGAAATTGGTCTCTCTCAAACAAGGACATGGAGCTCTTTCCAAGATTGATTCTTTCCATGGCACGGCAATTTCTCTGATCAAGCATCCGTCTTTTGTTGGTGAAGGGACTGACCGAAGCCTTCTTGTACTCAGTGGGCCTGAAGGAGAATGTTCCAAGACCATTGACCGCTTGCCAGCGTACTACACTGAGGTCCCCCCTGTTGCTAACAATATGAAGGTCTCACAGTACATTGCTTGCCAGATCAGAGATGGAAACTGACATGAGTTCTTTCCACACGAGAACCAATCATGTCCACCAGCGCCGTCTGATGGGGGAGGTCTCCGCCTGGGACTGAAGAGTGATCTGCTTCCATGCCTGGAGTTCATAGTGCATACTCTGCCAGTCCGAAGGTTACCTGCACTATTGTAGATGGGGCCGCCATCATTTAGATGCTGAAACCAAGTTCAATAAAAACCCTCAATGACTATGCCCATGTGATTCCATATAGGGGTTCAGAGACATGTGAGTTGTTTGCCTTGCTCTCAGATGTTCTGCTCAGATTGAAAATTCCTGATGCCTCCATATCAAATTCTTTTGGGAATGCCTTTGGCTATAAGTGTACCAAATTTCATGATTTTATCACAAACTGAACAATTCCTTTATAGTTTTGAGCTAAGCTGCTCCACTAATGTGCTCTCAGTGGAAACGGACCAAAATGAACTACTTACGGCAAGAGAACTGAACACAAATGTAATACAATTTGACAAACAGCCTGGCTGTTGCACAGGTAAGTGATTTCCAGCTGGAGAATATCAGACTCATGGGATCCAAGAAATCCACGGGTAGCTTTCATAGCTTAGGTTGAAACATTACGGCAAACTTTTACATCAGTCTCTGGATGTAGAACATTAACCATCTCTGGCTGTGAGAACTCTTTTCGGGTCTTGTCAGAAAAGCTGGACCTGAAACTAGTTAGTGGCACTATATTAGTAATAACCATAATCCTGCAGATCTCGGATCTAGGTCTGTCCCAGCTGCTCTGCAAAATGACTGATCTGGGTTAGAAGACTTCCTGATTTTTGTCACTCTGTTGGCCAAATAGACACTTAAGTTCCTGGACATGTCTTGGACGTAGCTTAGTACAATCTTGCTGTCCGTGTAGAATTTAACTTTGAAAACTTGAAACTCCACATCAACACACAGCTCCAAACGAGGGACTGTATGTGCAGAGCGTGGAGCCAACTTGGACTTCCCCATGATGAACCAGACATGGCTGTGTCCTTCTGTGTCAACTGTGGCGAACGGAGAAACAGGAAGGTAGTTTCTGCACATCTGAAGCTGATGAAGTTCATTAGGGAATCCTTCCAGGCTTTCCACTGGAATCTTTTTGTATACATACTCTTCTGTGGAGATGTCTCTCAAGTGCCTTGCCCTGAATTGTGATTGGAGCGATGAACCATAAGGGACCATAGAGACTATTAACAGTTGAAACGATGCCTTTTAGTAAACAGCTTGTCCTAATCAAACATGCAGAAAGAGAAGCTGTCTGTCTGTAGGTCCCTTCCAAGGCCTAGACAGTATTGTAAAGGCTGAGGATCAGATCACATATCCAGATTCTTAAAATCCTTTGCACAATCGTCAGATGGGAAATCTTCTTTAACAGTGCTGCTATTAGATGCCATCTTATGCAGCCTGATGCTTGACTCAGCCAACATCTCCTTTGTTCATTACATGACATTGATTACTTCATCTACAGTGAGGAAAGAGGAAAGTCCATCATCCACATAAAAATGCCTCATAACAAAGTGCTCAACCGTACAATGATCTTTTGTCCCTCTTGAGCCTATTTCAAGCCATAAATGGCCACAGCTGGTGAGGGGCTGTTTCCAAATACATTTGGTACTTAGTCACTGGTTTTGTGAAGTTGTTATCTTCGAACCACAGGAACCTCAAGAAGTCACGATGGTCCTCACACACTGAAACAGTAAAACACAGGAAATTAATACCACCCATATTTGGTCTGGCTTCTGAGGGTGTTAGACACAAAATGTTGGTATTATATTGTTTGCTGTAATGTAGAGTTGAGAGATATGCTGCTTGTGGTCTATTATTTGGGAGACATCACCGTTGGGGTTAAGGGAATTGCCCAGCTGTTTGCATCATTTATGTAGACATTTTTATCCATGATCTTAAGGAAGACTTAGAAAATAGCCTCCTCTATTGAAGTCTAATATTTTATCCTTTCTAACATTTTGTTTCAAAGTTCATCAGTGTAGTCTTCCAGTGGGTCTTTTTATTTGGTTGTTTGAATAACCTGACTTGCTGTCTTCTTGTCAAAACTCTTTTGGATGTTGATAACACTAGTTTATGGACTAAGGAAAGACGCATGTCTATTAGGTAGGATGTTGGAAAAAGAGTAGAAAAGTGTTACCAACAAATTCCAGTGATACGCCATAGCCTCGAATTCAGCCAGGAGCAAATAGACTTTCTAACGAAAGAAAATAAAGGACTAAAGCACAATGTCAACAGTTACCAACCAGCTTGCCTCTGATATCAGAGGGTTGGGTTGTATCATGTGTCATGAAGGAAACTATTATGGATCAACAAGCAGGCAGTATGAAAGACAACCTAGAGTATGAGAGACAATCAGCGTCCCTGAGCACACCACCAATGACCCCAAAGAAGCAGTAAAGGATTTCATGGAAAAACAACTCAAACTACTCAAAGAATCCATCAACGACATAACTTTCCACTGTGTCTACCGTTTCGGGCCAAAGAGCAACAGCAGTACACCATGACCAATCGTCGCCAAATTCAAACTCTACAAAAAAAATGAAGTAGTTCAACAAAAGGGCAGGCAAAGTGTTGTGTATTGTTTTGTCTTTTGCCTAAAAATAAAAAAAACCCCAAAATAATAGCTCCATATTGGCCAGGGGCTTGCCCTAGCTTTCTCTTTGAAATGCAAGGTAGACGCTAACCTGACAGTCATCTTTATATTTAGAACCAACTGAGATTTATTACTCAAGAAGGTAGCTTCTGTGCGATGGGGTTAACTCCACTGGTTGTGTTGAGGTAAGAGAGTCCAGGTAAGAATCCATCTCTTTGGAAACTCCTTCAACAATGCGTTTTGTATCATTTCATCTGAACCATAGTATTCTTCTAATCTTTGCCACACCATATGGAGGCTCGAGCTGACATCATGGATGTGGACTGCACAGATGCGCTTGGCCTGTACTGACGAAAGTGGTCCAAGCCATTCAGTAAATCTAGCTCCTCCTTGGGGGGTGAGATTTAGGTCACTGGTGGAGTTGTCAATGGAAGCTTTCCAGACCAAGTAGTTCACTGATCTATCATCAAACTTTTCTATCATCAAAGTCCAGATGGAATCAGGTATTTTGCTGTCAGGTAAGCAGGTAAGTCTGTCATGCCTGACTGCTCATGCAGGGGGACTGTAGAGGGCATGAGTCTGACAGGAGCGACTTTCTTCTTTGGGGAATGTTAAAGGGTGTGTATGGCTTTGCTGAATGTATGCTGTGCTCATTCTTGTGTTGTACTACTAATTCTCAGAATTTGTGTTTGCTGATTTCTTCCAAACTGCGCATTTGGATACCAGGATTATCTGTATCACCATTGTCCATATTTAGCTGCCACGAAGATGAAGATAATTTTCATGAGTTTGGGCTGTAGTCGACCATGGTCCAATGCTGTTGCAAATAATTACTGCTTTGTAGATATTACGGCTCAAAGCCAAATTTTGTCACAGTCTGTTGTGATAGTTCTCCACCTTCTTCCTCATGAGCTGCTTCTAGGATTTCAGTCTCTGTGATAGCTGCTTCAGCAGCACCCTGAATTTTCAGTACATGTGGGTTGACCTTTAACTCAGCTGCCCTTTGTTGCTGATCTGCTTCAAGCTCGATTATTCTTTTTTGCTGTTCCGCTTTTATGTGTGCTTTTCTCTTTAATTCTTCAGCCTCTATCTGAGCCAGCTTGATAAGCATATCTGCTTCTCTTTGGGCATACGTAGCCTTGACTCGTGCAGTTTCAACTTTAGCTCTTTTACAATGCAGCGTTGAAGACTCACTTTTCCTTGAGAGCAGACTTAAGGTTGAGTCTTTTTACTATTTTGCACTTACTTTGCAGGATAGCTTAGTAAATAAACATCCATTTGATCCATGCGAAGAAAAAGATCCAGGGCACCGGAGTAGATCACCACCAGGTGTCTCCAAATGCAACACAAAATATGTGGGGGCAGAACAGACTTGGATCAATTTATGAGCTTTTAAAATATAAAGGTGATGTGAATGTACCAGAGCCCCTGATATTATTTAACAAAAGAGAAAAATACCACTTCCTAATTAGGTTTAAATTAAAATTGTACTGCCCCCTGTGCTGGTTTAATTACTGACTTTTTCTACTACCTCCTTACATCGATTAGGAAACAGTTTTTACCCGTTCTTCTATGCAGAATTCTTCAAATTGGAATGTTTGCGATTTATTATATTTGAAATTGCATGTTAGAAACCCCTCTAGGTATCCCAACAGGATTAAGATATATGCTTTGAATTGGCTATATTTTTCATTCCTTTATTGGTTTCATGTTAAATAGTCCACATCTTTTTCAGGTTCAATTTAAGGACAGGTCTTACTTTCCTCAAACATCTTCTGATACTATGAAGGATTTGTAATTCCAAACTAATGGCACTTTAAGCACTAGTAAATGTGTTACCATAATAGCATGGTAAATAAAAATAACATATCCAGCAAATCATGAAAAGAGCACCTCAGAGCTACAGTGCATATAACAATTTCACCAGAATATGAAACACACCCAAAGAGCAAATTAAAATTACATTGCCGATATGAAAAGCACACTGCACATCCATAGTGCATAGTTCAATCTCTATCAGAATATGAAGCACACTGTACAGCCAAAATGCTAAACTAAAGAGCACAGTGCATATTACAATGCCTTTACCTAGAGTGATTACATCTAAATGCTGCTTGTCCTTCATTCATCTATGGTAAATGTATAAATATTTACTTTATTGATCCCAGACCTCGAAATTGGTGTAAAGTAGCCCTAAAAAAAATTAATGTGACCAGGTGTCCATGGGTGGCCAGACAACCGCCTGTCTTCTCCTCCTGGTTTCCAGCTCGTCTCCTCTCTCCTGCTTCATAGCCAACAAGAGGCTCTTTCTTCAGTCTCGCCCATCCTGCAGGCGGTTGTCCTCCTCTCCTTTACCTCCTTCTCCTTTTTGTAAAGTAAATCTTAAGTCTGTTTTTAATTTTATTCATTTTTCTCTTAAAAAAACCCAAAAGAACCGATCAGAATACCAGTAAAGTACCGGATCGTTAAGCAGTATCGATAAGTAGTAATACTGTTAAAATCTTAATGATACCCATCCCTAGGGAAGACGTCATAAACCGACTGCCACAGAAAGGGGATGTGGAATGGTTCCAATTTCCATACATCTTCCTTTTGGGGAGAACCCATTTAGGCCAGGTTCCCTGGGAAGATGGATCCACTGCCTTAGCCCTTTGTCTTTATTCTAGGTTCTGTACTTCCTCCTGGATCATGGATCTCCTTTCCTTGCTCTCTACCTTCCCCTATGTTGGAAATAGGAAGCTCCAAGGCCCTGGGAGTCTCTGTACATCAATACCATTATGCACTTTGCCACCTCTAATTTCTCCACCACAGAAAGTTGAACCTGATCTTATGTAGAGGCCTACTGAGGTGAAGCTGGAAAGCATTTCCAACCACTTTCGGAGGTACTTTATTGTTCTCTCAACTCCTTCCACACTTGCCATAGGCACTTGGAACACTGTTTACAGCCACGAGTCTGGGCAACTACTGTGTTGGTAGAGCAGAGACTTGAACTTCCCCCAGAGTCCTTGCTTTTTGCACCTTGTGCACTGTAGCATTGCACACAGTGACAGTTCACATCGCAATTGCTTACCCATTTTAAGAGAAAAACACTGCCTACAGCCACAGTGCATATGACAAATACTTGCCTATTTTAAGAAAAAAACTAAACACTGTATACAGCAGCAGTGTATTTATGATGAACTAAACAGAATATTAAAATAGTACTGCACACAGCCGATGTACCTTGCAATAACATGCCACTAAATCAATACAGCACTGCACCCATCCAAAGTAAATATAACAAAAAGGTAAACAAAATATTAAAACAGCATTGGACAACCACGTAGGACACCACATTACAATTACCTACCCATTTTAAGAGAAGAGCACTTCAAACAGCCACAGCTCACATTGCAATTGCTTACCAATATTAAGAAAAAAGCGCTGCACACAGCCAAATTTCACATTGCAATTGCTCACCCAGCATATAAAAAGACCACTGCACACATCCACTGTTCACATTGCAATTACTAACCAATATTAAGAAAAGAGCACTGCACACAACCACATTTCACAATGCAATTGCTTACCCAGCATATAAAAATAGCACTGCACACAACCACAGTTGACATTGCAATTACTTCTCCATACTAAGAGCACTGCTCACAGCCACAGTTCACATCGCAATTACTTGTCCATGTGAAGAGAGGAGAGCACACAGCCACAATTCACACTGCAATTACGGATCTATATTTCAAAAAGAGCACTGCACACAACAGTACACAATGCTCTTCTCTAAATATGGATAAGTAATTGCACTGCACACAACCACAGTTCACATTGCAATAACTTACCTATGCAATGAAAAAAGCACTGCACACAGTCAGTTCACACTGCAATAACTTATCTATGCAATGAAAAAAGCACTGCACACAGCCAGTTCACATTGCAATAACTTGTCTATGTTAAGAGAGCACATCACACAGACAGAGTACACATTGCAATTGCTTACCCAGAATATAAAAGAGGACTGCACACAGCCACATTTCACATTGCAATTGCGTACCCAGCATATAAAAAGAGCACTGCACACAACCACAGTTGACATTGCAATTGCTTACCCTGCATATAACAAGAGCACTGCACACAACCACAGTTGACATTGCAATTGCTTACCCAGAATATAAAAGAGCACTGCACACAGCCAGAGTTCACATTGCAATAACTTATCTATGCAATGAAAAAAGCACTGCACACAGCCAGTTCACATTGCAATAACTTGTCTATGTTAAGAGAGCACATCACACAGACAGAGTTCACATTGCAATTGCTTACCCAGAATATAAAAGAGGACTGCACAGCCACATTTGACATTGCAATTGCTTACCCAGAATATAAAAGAGCACTGCACACAACAACAGTTCGCAGGGTGGGGCGTAACAGTAAGCAATTGCACTAAGGCGGCCTTACGGGGCTAACAACTATCAACAATTGAACAAATATAACCATGTGAACACCTTAAGACACTCAAATACATGGGATTTATTAAATGACAATTAAACAACCCCTCCATGAATCAGCACCTTAACGTGGTGGAGGGGTTTGTGTGTCCCTGTGAACCTGGGAGCTGTGTTGTCCGGGGCACTAGCCCCTGGTAGGGTCTAAGAGACTAAGAGCGGTTCAAAAACCCATAAGAACAGGCAACAACGTGGAAAAGCTACCTCGCCTGGATCAGGGATGCTCGTTGGCGAGCGTCTGGTGGCCGGGCTTTTGTCCATGGGGCCCTGCCTAGCTCAGCCCGAACGAGCAACGTGGAGCCACCGCCTTGTGGGCCCATCACCTGCAAGGATAGGCATAGGGGTCGGGTGCATTGCAAACCGGGCAGCAGGCAAAGGCGGGGGCCTTGGCGTGCTGATCCCCAGCAGCATAGACTGGTTGTTGGCACGTGGAATGTCACCTCTCTGGTGGGGAAGGAACCGCAGCTGGTGCGGGAGGTGGAGCGTTACCAACTAGAGATAGTTGGGCTCACCTCCACGCACAGCTCTGGCTCTGGAACCAATATCCTGGAGAGGGGCTGGACTCTAGCCTTTTCCGGAGTTGCCCAGGGTGAGAGGCGTCAGGCGGATGTGGGGATACTCACAAGCCCCCGGCTGAGCGCCGCTGTGTTGGAGTTCTCCCCGGTGATCGAGAGGGTCGCCTCTCTGCGACTGCAAATTGCGGAGAGGAAGGCTCTGACTGTTGTTTGTGCCTATGCACTGAACAGCAGGTCAGAGTAAGCGGCCTTCTTGGAGTCACCGGGTGGGGTCCTGGAAGGGGTCCCATCTGGGGACCCCATAGTTCTACTGGGGGACTTTAACGCTCATGTTGGAAATGATGAAGAAACCTGGAAGGGGGTAATTGGGAGGAACAGCCTGCCCGATCTGAACTCTAGTGGTGTCTTATTATTGGACTTCTGTGCTCGTCATGGATTGGCCATAACAAACACCATGTTCGAACATAGGGCTGCTCATAAGTGTACCTGGTACCAGGGCACCCTAGGCCGTAGATCAATGATCGACTTTGCGGCCGTTTCATCAGACCTGTGGCCGAATGTTTTGGACACTTAGGTGAAGAGAGGAGCAGAGCTGTCAACTGATCACCACCTTGTGGTGAGTTGGATCAGATGGTGGGGGAGGCTGCGGGACAGACCTGGTAAACCTAAACGTGTAGTGAGGGTGAACTGGGAAAGTCTGGCGGAGGCCCCTGTTCGCGAGGTCTTCAACTCCCACCTCTGGAAGAATTTCTCTTGCATCCTGGGAGAGGTTGGGGACATGGAATCCGAATGGGCCGTGTTCAAAGCCTCCATTGTGGCCAGAAGGCTGTATGTGTCTGTCGTGGCGGCAACCTGAGAACCGTTGGTGGACACCGACGGTGAGGGAAGCCGTCAGGCTGAAAAAGGAGGCCTTTCGGACTTGGTTAGCCCAGGGGTCTCCAGAGGCAGCAGACGGGTACCGAGTGTCCAGAAGGGCTGCAGCTTCTGTGGTTGCAGAAGCAAAAACCTTGGTGTGGGAGGAGTTCAGGGAGGCTGTGGAGAAGGACTTTCGGTTGGCCTCAAAGAAGTTCTGGCAAACCGTTGGACGACTCAGGAAGGGGAAGCAGGGATTGGCTCAAGCTGTTTTTAGCAGGGATGGAGAACTGCTGACCCTGACTGAGGATATTGTCGAGCGGTGGAAGGAACACTTTGCCTCCTCATCAGAGGATGTTTTGGCTTGGTTCAGGAGTTCCTCAGAGTCTGAAGGTCCGGGGGAAGCCTTATCTATATCCGTGGCAGAGGTCGCTGAGGTAGTCAAGAAGCTCCTCAGTGGCAAGGCACCAGGTGTAGATGAGATTTGCCCTGAGATGCTAAAGGCTCTGGACATTGTTGGGCTGTCGTGGCTGGCAAGCCTCTTCAATGTCGCATGGAGGTCTGGGACAGTACCTGTGGAATGGCAGACCAGGGTGGTGGTTCCCATTTTTAAAAAGGGGGACCAGAGGGTGTGTCCCAACTATCAGGGTATAACACTGCTCAGCCTCCCGGGTAAAGTTTATTCCAGGGTGCTTGAAAGGAGGCTCCGGCCGACTGTCAAACCTGGGATACAGGAGGAACAATGTGGATTCTGACCTGGCCGTGGAACAGTGGACCAGCTATTTACTCTCCTGGTGTCAGTGCTGGCGTCTTAAATAGGCTCTTGATCCAAGGCCAGGTGCACCTAATTTGCAATTAGGTTCACCTGTAGTTCAGAGAAGGGACAAACAGAACGGGGAACACATACAGCCGTAACACCCCCACCCTTAAAACAATGAATAAATAATTTGTCATACCATCACACACACTAAAAGAACTAATGACAATATGACACATCAAAGTTTATGTTAAAAAGATCACAATACATTATTTATTCATCGAAATAAAGTGTGATGTGCAAATATTTGTACTTGTAGCCCATGTTACTTATTAAGGCTGTATGCTCAAGATAAATCCTAGCTAAAACCACAGAACAGAAAAGGGTCCACAAGTATCAGTAATAAAGCTCTTCACTTGTGTGCAATTTGACTAAGTCTACATAAGTCTGGACGATAACATGTTGCTTAAAGTAAACATACACTCAAGACTAGCTTTAATAATAAGCTAACAACAATGTGCAAATATTTCAAACAGAATGGGTCTGCTGCTGACAAAAAGGTGTACCTGGGTCAAATGTGGAACAAGCAGAATCAAAACACTCTAAAAAGGGTCAACAGCATGCTGCAATAGTGTTTGAAGACTAAGCAGCAACCACAGAAGTAGCCTAGTCAGTGGGTGCCACTCCCACTCAGAACAAACTGGCTACCACCATGAGGTTCAAGCCGAAAGTATCAACACAAGTAGACAAACTACAAAGTTGCTGCCATTCACTAATTCACTATTCACCATTCACTAATGGCAGCAACACACAAAGGTCCAACAAAAGTGAACTGCCACTTCCACAATACAAAATGGACACCATGTAGTCTTCAATTACATACAAGTTACTGTGATCGATGCAGGCAATCAGTAACAAACTGTCTTAATGGACAGGGCCACACCCACCACTCTGAGATCCATTGATTTGTGGAGTGACTACATCCCATTCCCAAAAGAGTCACAGCACAACTAACTTGCCACAATTTAATACACAAAAGCAGTAACATGCAAGAGGCCACACCAAAATGTGGACTGCAACAACCACAACACAAAATGGTCACACTGTAGTCAACACTACACACATTGTTGCAAACTTACACCAAAGCAGCAACTCACAAGTGACCCACCGAAGGTGGAGTACAGTTACCACGGAACAAAGGTCAAAACACAAGTTACTGCACACAAAAGTATTAATTGCAGCCACACAGAGTGACCAATAAAAAGGTAGTCTTCTCAAAAGCACAGACAATCGACCATGCTGCTTTGCAAAACTGTATAAACTGGTTAAGCAGATAGGGGTTGGGGTGACTCACTACAGCTTGTTTCCCAAGAGGTCTAACTTGACCTAACTAGTGTTCAGTGGCTTGCCGAGCTCGAGGCGACTTTAAACGCTTAACTCAGTGTATCACAGGAGACCTTAGATACAGCCAACTACAACACTCTGAAGCGTGCCCCCATTCAGGGATTACTACCAAAAATAAGGAAGGCATTATAACAAATTGGCAAGTTCTCACCTGCTTGGTGACTAACTAATCAGTCTGAGAGGCAGAACCACCACAGTCCCCACTCCAGAATCCTCTCTTGGTGTCAGTGCTGGTGTCTTAAATAGGCTACTGATCCAAGGCCAGGTGCACCTCATTTGCAGTTAGGTTCACCTGTAGAGTTGAGAACAGAAGAGGAGAAGGGACAAACAGAACAGGAAACACACACAGCCGTAACACTTACCCAGAAGACAAAAAGAGCACTGCACACAGCCAGTTCACCTTGCAATTACTTATCCATGTTAAGAGAGCACAGCACAGCCACAATTCACACTGCAATTACATATTCATATTACAAAAATGGCACTGCACACAACCACAGTTCACATTGCAGTTGTTTACCCAGCATACAAAAACGCACTGCACACAGCCCCAGTTCATATTGCAATTACTTGTCCATATTAAGAGAGCAGTGCCCACAGCCAGTGCATAATACAATTACTTAGCCATACTGTTTAAAGTGCACTACAGCCACAGTGTACATTAAAAAACTTTACCAGAATATGAAGAGCACTGCACAGCCATCATGCATTTTATAATAACTTACTGAATAATCCAAGTACCGCAGAGCCACAGTGCATATTACAATTACTTCCCTATATTATAAAAGAGCACTGCACAGAGCAACAGTGTATTGTACAATATTTTAATAAGATTTAAAGAGCACTGCATACAGTATGTGGCAAGGGTGGTGGGAACAGTAAGTTGGAAATAGACAAGCAGACAATGCCACCTTGGGAGTGAAACCCCAGGAAGTACTATGCAAAACTTTAAATACCATTGTTTTAAATTGATAAAGCACACAGATTCGTAACTGAGGAGGCAGAGACGAGTTTTCAAAGGAAATCATATTTTATTGGAATTAATCAAAGAAAGCACAGTATAAGATGGGACTTGAGCTATGGGGAGGAAAAGTATGATTAGACAGGTTAAAAATTATACAAATTTTAGTAACCATAAGTTTTGTGTAACAATATCTGGCATACCAAATTTAAATGTAGCAAAACTATGGTGCAGTCTATTTGTGTCCCTTAACTCACATGCACTAGGTGGAGATGTCGGTGTAGGTCAGCCTAAAATAAAACACCTTTTAACAAGGCTCATAATGCTGCATCTAAATGAAATACTGAGGCTCCCTACTCACCACCATGGGGCTTCACAAGGAATTGTTCAGCAGGAGGCAGGGGAACCATGGGCCAGGGTAAGGTATGTGAAATGGTCAAAGCTAAAAACCAGGATAAAAGCCCAGGTGCCTTATATATAATCTGGCCTGATTAGTGGGTGGATTGGTGGAGGAGGAGTCAGGTTAAGGGCTGCGTTCAAAACTGCAATCAAAATGAAACAATGTTCCTTACCACATACATATCACTTTTTCACCAAAAGATGAAAAGAGTACTGCAAATAGCGACAGTGTGTATGACAATTACTTAACCATATTAAGAAAATAGAATTGCATGCAGCCACTGTGCAAAGTGCAATTACTTACCCCGAATATTAAAAGAGCACTGTACACAGCCACAGTGCACATTACAATTACTTACCCAGAATATGACAAGTGCACTGCACACAGCCAGTTGCATATTACAATTACGCACCCAGAATATGACAAGAGCACTTTACACAGCTGCAGTGTAATATGCACTGTGGCTCGGCAGTGCTGTTTATAATATCTTTACCCGAATATTAAGAGAGAACTTCACGCAGCCACAGTGTATATTACAATAACTTTAGCAAGAATATGAAACGAGGGCCAATAAAAATTTAATTTGCATCATATGCAATAGTTAATCTGCTTCGGGAACTGATATAAGAAAAACAAACAGTTCTTGGATGTTGCACATCTTATGCTCACCAGATCAATTTCTTCTTAATGAAACTCCATCTGACTGTCTGTTAGGGTACAGATTTAAAACACTGTTAATCAGGATGTAGGCCAGCAGTTCAGTTTGGATAACCAAATAATCACAACAGTCCAGGAACCTGGTTCAGAGCTCTGCTTTACTGTGACTTAACTTTTACTTAGATCCAAAAATGGCATTAAGAAAAAAAAGGAAAACTCACTGAAAAAGAGGGTCCCCAGCCAACAGACAAAGAGGGTCTTAGATCAAACAACAGGTTTAAATACTTCCTGGTTGAACCACATTGACATTGCTAGCAAGGGTCAGGTCAAACAGACTAGTCAGGTTTTTAAAAATATTCACATTCACATCAATCTTATCATGTAGGCATTCAAATGTACAATCTATAACATAAACAAACTGGGTTAAGAAAAACTGTTGCATTCGCCCCCATCCTAAAGTCCCTCTTGGTACAGTCCAGAGTTTGAATACCTTGTGGAACAAGAGGCATTCATGTGCGCGAGTTAATTAGACCACCATGCTTAAACAGAAAGTTGATCCCGGAGTGAACGATGATTAGAAATCAAGCAAGAAAACAATTACTTGAATGATAACATACTAAATGAAGCTCATGCATATTATTATTATTGAACTATTAAGGATCTGAACATTAGCTGATAAACACATCACATAACCACAACAAAATATTCAACTAAATTATAAATACAAGAGTGTTTTACCTGACTGGTGAGGGGATGAGGGAGTGAGTAACGCTAAAAAAATACTTGTTCCTGATGCTCGCTCCTTCCTCCTACTTCATTGCTGTTTGCTGCCAATTTCTTCCACAAATCCACTGTTTAGGTCTGATTCTCCAGCCTCTTCCAAACATTTGTTTCAATCATCATCGTGTTTGTCTCCCTGGTCTACGATGTCAATGTCGTTGCCGATGCTAACATTTGGGCTGCTGGCTGAGGCAGCATCAGTAGCAGTTGCAGCTGAACCTGTGGAGGCCTCAGTGGAGACATTTGTCCAGAACATATCTGTAACCCTTGTAATTTCATTTCGCACTTGATCGTGTCACTTGTTACTTCAAGGGGATAAGAATAGAGAATACATTTTTGAATTAGTCATAAAAAGTCAGGCATTTTCCAAGTTTCCAGATGGCCAATACGTCACTGTGCTCATGGTTACACCTTGTTGTCATGCAACTATATTACAAGGAGAATTATTTCTATTATTATTGTTTCATTTGTTTCATTCATCTGTATGTTTGTCTCTCTCTCTGTCTGTCTTTATTTTTCTCTCTCAATTCAGTCAAATTTGTTTTTCAATTTAACAAGGTTTTTCAAATTAAATTAATTATTTTAACTGTTTAATGCAGATGTCTGCCGGCTTTGGGTCTGTTTGTGTTCATGGTTTTGCCTGTTAAAAGGAAGTTATTCATTTGCAGCTGTTGTCTAATTTGTGATCATGGTAACATTTTGGGCCCCTATTTGCAGTAACACAAGGAGTGTGGTCGACACCAGCTTCATATTGAAAGTGTCATGAGAAAATGTTTGTTGTACTTGTTGTAAACTGTAAAGGCCTCATCACAGACTGAAATGCTCTTTGGTTTTTATTACTTACCTTTTCCTCTGAAAAGACAAGACTCATCTTAATATTGTGGCTCACTGAAAAAAGTTGTCAAATAGTCATGATTATCAATAAGCTTAGAAATTTGAAGTCTGAGGGGTGATGAGGTCAACAGAGGAGAGCTTAAAGGGTAAAATTGGATTTCACTATCTCTCTTTAACTATGACCTTGAACGCAGGGGGGGCAATAGGTGTGGGTTTGGGAGATTAATCCAGCTAGTTTGAAAAAGAAAAAAAAAGCTGAAGGATCCATCATTCAACTGGACAATCCAAGTTTAAGCCTTGCACTGGCAACCAGCCACCTCAGTGAGGGCAGATGCTTAATTTTAAAAGCTGTTCTGAAGCTGACCTGTGAAGTCAGGGTCAGCTGTTTACTTGTGGATGTGAGGTGATGATGATGATGTTATTTATTTGTCAGTTAGGCTATTTCCTTGAAGTATAAATTATGATTACTTTTACTTTCTGTACATTTTACCTATAGTACTAACACACTTTTACTTACATGGCATTTTCGATGCAGGGCTTTCGCTTGTAAGTATTTTAATATAGCAGTGTTGCTACTTTTACCATGTAAAACGCTGTGTAATACCTATTCACCACTGCCTTAAAGGGCCAGTTTGCCCATTTTTCAACAGTGGTATTTCACTCCAGCGTCTGTTGGCCTTGGCTGTTCCTTTCTGAGGGAGAGGCGCAATGCACACTGGGTGTTGTAGGAATGTAGAATGGGCGAAACCACCAGCTGTTTGTATGACTTTCTCCACAGCTATGGTGCAAATTTCAAATATTATTGCTTCTATCGATTACAGAGAACACCAGCTTTGACTGACAGTGGCCTTTTCCAGAGGCGAATTGCTCCTTTAAGTGTTGTTGTACAACTAAATGAATCACTCACTAAAATAAGTTATTTTACTTAAGTGCTTTACAAGATTAACAGCTGACAGTGTGCTGATGCAATCATCATGTTGCATAAAATATACAACAAGACTAACAACCACCAAGAAAATGCCCTATAGGTTTAGTTCCACAGTCCAGGGCCTGTTTTCTCTAAAATGAACTCCTGAGGTCGTAGACAATTCTGAATATCTGGGATATTAGGGCTGCAGGGATTCTAAATAACCAAAGGCCTCCTGCATGGCAGAGATGGTCCACATCAAGGTTAGTTGAAACAATAGAATAACATCATGTTTGAAGCATGCAGCCTCTCACAATGGCCTCTCCTCTCCTTCCTTCTTCTAACAAAAACGACAGCATTTTTCTTTGCTTGACCCTGAAGTCATGCTTCTTCTCATTTTGTATTGATGTTTCTGAGAGGATACTTCCAACCAAACTAGTTTCTATTCAGGAAGTGGGTTGATAGTCACTTGAATAAACTCAGCTCATATCTGAAGGTCTCAGTGTTCAATACCAGAAAAATTGCTCTTTTTTCTGCTCCAGAACTCATGACAAAAATACACAACCTTTTAAATGATTTGTAATATTACAAACTATGCAGAAGTGCCTGTAAGAAAACTTCTCATAACTTAGTTCCTGGCTGTTCCGAAAAGATTAATCTTGTCTTTACTGAACTCATTAATGTCTTTATTATCAATAGATAATGATTTTAAGGTGTGTTTTTTTTACCTTGACATGTTTTGACTGCTGTCTTTCTCAGAATAGATGCATGATGTTGCTGTGACGCGTCTTATCAGCTGTTGTTTATGCAGATTAAATCGTCCTGTCAGATTTGACACAAGAAAAGGCCGAGGTTGTTGGGTCAGAGAGCAACAAGTACCACCATTGGATCAGGGAGGCCATTGAGATCCGTAAACGGGCCCAAAGGGCAGTGAACCGGGACGGGAGGGCATATATTTTGTCCCACACCTGGGATGCTGTTCTCGGGAAATGGTCAGACAGCAGCGATGGGACAGGACGATCAAATCTGCGTCTGCATAAACAGCTGATAAGACACGTCACAGCAACATCATGTGAGTCTTCTGAGAGGATGCAGGAAGACATCAGTCAAAACATATCAGGGTAAAAAAACCCTCTTAATTTAGTTAAGAAAAACATTAATATGGCACAACAATGATGAAAAGAGCTTCAATTAAGTTGTCATTGTTTTGTTACAACGGTGAAAATATTCAGATTTTGCACTGCATGCACTGCTAGATTCAACTTGTGCCTCCACAAAAAAAAAACACACAAAAAACGCAGCCAAGGTGCCTCATGGAAGCCCCCGTGGTGAATAAAACATGGAGTGCACTTCATGTTGGGCTGAGTGCAAGAGAATGTTATAAAGTGTAAAGTTCCATTCAGTAGAGAAAACATGATCCATTGCCATCAAGGCTGCTCCACGTGTTGGCCTCCACATGTCTCTAGTCTAAAGATTCTGTTGTAGTTTTACTGTAAAACAATACACCCCTGCTCCTTAGTCAGCTTGAGTACGCCGTTGCATGTGTAGCAGTTAGATTAGAGTGTACAGCTAATTACTCATGGGGCAGGTAATCAATAATGTTTACTGTGCTATAAAGAACAGTTTCCCCCCCAGCAAGCTGTTATTTCAAACCAAAGATTAGCAGCTGTGGCTCAGGAGTTAGAGCAAGTTGTCCTTTCATGTGTGAGTTTGTATGATTGAATTTATGTGTTTGTTAAGGAGGAGAACGGCATGTAGTTTAGATCACTTCAAGTGGTCACAACACTGGTAAGGGGCTTTATAATTTGCCATAAAAGCAGCTTGGTTTGAAAAGTGAACCCAATGTAGTAATGCCTTTAACCTGCCAGCAGGGGGAAAGAAGTCTGATTGTATGTAAGATGAGAATAGGACCCTACTTCTCACTTGATTAACTAGCTTACAAGTATTAACAGATGAGTTTTAGTTTGACTAAGTGATAAAAAAAATGTTAAGCTCTTACTTACCATCATGAATGATCCCTCATCTACAATGCATCTAGCTGAATAAAGGTAAATAACAACAGCAATATGCATTAATACTAAGGATGCAGGTTTTACTGTTCTTTTAAATTACGTCCTTGGAATATAATAATTTTTCTTATTTGTAATAAATTAAGTTAACTCAGGATACTCGATGATGAAACGATAAACTTAAGAATCTTAAGTATAAAGCTCTTCTAAGACCTGGCGTGGGTGGAGCTATAGCTGATCATGGCAGATCAGGGAGGAGGAGCTCACAGGCTATATAAAGGCTGGGAGTGGCCACTGCACTCATATGCCATGAATCTACACACTCGGATACAGTAGATGGCCGTATGAAACTTAAAGTTGGTTTGCGATCCGCCAGTTAACACAAAGAAGAAGAACTACATTTCCCCTTGTCTGTGACCATTCTGCATCTGCACCAGTAAGTTTGTTTGACTTGATATAGTTTGAGTTGTTGATGTCCTTTGAGTTATGTTGTCACACATACAATGCAGCTTTATTCTAATTGTGTAAAGTTTACATTCCAATAGAAAATGAAGTTTTGTTAAGATCTGCGTTAAATCCTAAAGAAACGTTGATACGTTAGGGAAGTCACCCGGGAAGTTTATGCCTGTAAGTCAAGCCACTATTGAAATTAAGATGAGAAAGTGCTCGTTTATTTTATGATGAATTTATGTTCATATAATAGGATCCTGAGCAAGGATTCCCTGTTTACCATTGTGGATGCATAAATAATGTACGATAATTCCTGTACTTTAATTTTCTTTATTTGAAATGAATCATTCATCACTCCTCTGCTGTACTTAACTTTAATGTGCACCCCACATAGGGGTTCGATGGCCCAGCAGTTGTTTTCAGTCAAACTCACTTAACAAGATGAGTAAAAATGTCAGTTTGTTGTATTTAATCTAACCAACTGAACAGTGGTTTATGTCTGTGTGTCGACAGGGAGGGGAAATCTGCATTTTTTGCATGATTCAGCGGCGTAAGAATTGTCTTTAATTACGTTCTAAGCTTAAAGGGCCGTTTTACGCACTCTGTGCTCCACCTGCATGACTGCATAAGCCACACTGTGCTGTAAACATGTGTGTTTCTGTTTTATACTGTATTTTGTTTTGAACAAAAATGGTAACGCTTAAAACTTAAATAATATTAATGATTGCAGTGTTTCCCACAGGTCTTAAATATGGTGGTAGCTGGCAGAAAGGACCGGCATTACCTGGTCTCCCTGGTTGGCGCTTGAAAAATATCCACAGTTTGCGCGTCTTCAACGCAATACACGCTTTCTCTCTGTTTTTTTGCAGAGCATGTGCGACTTTCAGTAGGTGAAACCTCCCCGCCATTAAAGAACGAACAGCAGATGATAAAAAATAAAAAAGTTAAAATGGGTCACCAAATGTACTTTGGGCAACCTGCCCAAATAAAGTCTGCGTATATATTTGCATTGTGTGTGTATGTACATGTAAAAGCAAGTGTAAAACTGATTATGCCTTTTGTATGTTTTAGTTTCATTACTTTTCTTGCAATGTCAATAAGGACAACTGTCTTCAGAGGTCAGATATTAGGGGAGCGTTTATCTGCCTGTCAAGATATATAGAGTACATATATAATGAGGACAGTAAATGGTTTAACAGCAGCTGTAAAGTTAATCCAGCTAAGAAAAACCAAGAGTTCATTTGAACATACTTGTAATATAATTTTTAAATTGTGAAACTGTGGGCATAAGCAGTCTATAAATACATATTTCCCTGCATTCTGTCAGCTTAGTGCAGCTCTGATATTCTGCATGGTGTTGTCAGCCAGCAACAGTGCATATCACAACTGAGTCACAGGAAAATGCTGAGCATGAGTGGAAACTTCACAATCACAATACTTCCTGTGCTACGCTAACTTGCATTTTTATTTCCACTTTTCTTCACAAAGTCAATGTGAAGATTTTTTTTAGAAAACTAACTTGTAAATGTAAAGAATTGTGTCGGTCAGCTAATCTGTCATTGACCCCCCATCCTTTAGCTTCTGACCAACTGTGTTGTTTAATGTCAGGAGTACAAAACTGCAGAACACTGAGCACAAATTTCCTTCCATGCAATGTTATAGGACATGTCACTAAGTAATTTATTTGAGAATTCCAAAATAACATCCACTGCCTGATCATTAGTTGTGGTTCCCACAAAGGGTCTAAAAACATCCACATTGTCAGGGCTGTGGTTTGTTTCACGCAGTTTTACACTAACCTTAAAAAAAATGTTGATGGTTCCTTTTAATATTCCTCACCTTTATCCATTTTCCTGTTTGAATTTTTAAAAAACGTTACCAAAAATAATGGTTCTTATATTGGGAGTAACACAGTCCATGTAGTTCTACCATCTAACATCTATGCACAAAATACAGCAGTGCTAAAAGTCAAATTTTATTAACCGCAGAAGCAGGGAACTGCTCACTGTTGGTTTTATTGGATCTTGTGGCTTTTGACACCGTCGACCACTCTGTTTTATTAGACTGCCTGCACGACTGGGTTGATGTCACTCTTTGTGCCCTTGAATTGCTCTGTCAGCATAGCAATTCACATCTGCATTCATAGATATGAGCCATAATGTGCCCCAAGGGTCAATCCTGGGTCCTTTTCTTATTTGAATGTTCTTTTACTGAGTTATATTATATGTAAATGTTATGTGTCGTTCAATCATTTAACCTATAACTATAAAGCAGAATGACCCAGAGCGTCTGGTATTAAACTAAGCTTAATTTAAAACGCATGGGATAATATCATTAAACTTGTGTGTTTCATGTTTCTGTTGTAATTAGTGCTCTTACAATACAATTATATTCCTTATATATCCTTGGGCTCCCCAGCTCAAGCACCAAATTCTGCCTGCACGTGCTTTTCCCATGTTTGATGATCCTAATTTTAAGTATGAAGAATGGTTTTTATACACACATCAAAAACAGCAACAAGAAAAAAAGGAAGAGTCCGCACACTTGCTCAATGCCACAAAAAGTCTAATAGGCTAATCACAACGTTTCATCACAATGGTTTTCTTCAGGTGATAGTTCTATGAAAAACTGGGCGGCTGATAGGCACTATTACGTCAGGTCTGGTCAGACAATGAAAAAGTGGCAGAGGTGAAATACATCCATAAAAACCATAATCGTGCTCCCAGTTTTTAAAAAAAACTATCACCTGAAGAAGACCATTGTGTCGAAATGTTGTGATTAGCCTATTAGACTTTTTGTGGCATTGAGTGTGCAGGCTCTTCCTCTTTTTCCTCATTTTAAGTATCACACACAGGGGTAGGGGTCATTTAAAGGAGACAGACATGGATGTTTATACCATTTAGATTTCAACAATATGCAGTTCTTTTTGGCTATTTTGGCCTTTATTGACAGCTGAACGTAGACAGGAAATATTGGGAGGAGAGAGTGGGGTAGGACATGCAGCAAAGGGGCGAGGGCCGGAGTCGAGTCTGCAGCATCAAGGACTGTGGCCTCTGCATATGGGGCACATGCACTGAGCCAAACTACTACTTTCCTACATAATAAAAATCTTTTTTTTTTTTCGAATAAAAAAATCTTCTTATTAACTATTTTTAGAAAAATGTCACCGTTTTGGTTTGATGGTTGTTTCTGACGGATGAATATTCTTGGGATTCTGAAGGACCCCACTTTGTAGTTTTACTGATAGGATGAGTGTGTACATTGTTTTTTCCGCCCTTTCCATTTGAAGTGACCAAATCTACTACTGAAACCAGGGATATCCAATCTTTCATGGCTTATAATGACGTACAATTTCTTATTTCCTGCAGGTATTTGTGTTAGTGAACTAGTGAACAAAGTAATCCATGCTTTTATTTCATGTCATTTATACTAACCCTGGCTGAATTGAACTAACTGACCTTATTTACAACTTGTGCGGCGGTCTAGTTACACATATAACTCTCTTATAGCTGCCGTGCACGGCTGATAAGAAAGATCTGGCTTGGTTCCAGCCTATATTTCAGACACTTTACTCTCCTGTTATAGAAATGATGCATTTATGTGTGTGTCGGAACACAAGAGCACAAATGTGGTCTGGAGAGAGAGAAAATAGAGGTGGCGAGGGGTGTCATCTGCACTGAGTAAAGATGGGGATCGTGTGTATTGTAATGAGGGGTAATCAATGAGCGCTCTTATCTCATTACGGTTTTGTTCACTTACGCAAGCAGCCATTACCCCCACGGGCACCTCCGCGACTGCACTACTAACCTGTCATACCTGGTGTGCTCTCCCCCGTTTTGCCAGACATAATACATGTTATTGTTCCCCTTTGCCTGTGAGTGTTCAATTGAAAGTGGCAGACACAAGCTGCATTACATTACATCAGAAAACAGAGTGTTAACCCCCTGCGCTTTTATAATCAAGTGGAAGACACTGGTCGGGGAAATGAAATTGAGCGATGCTGTTAATCAACTGTAACTCCACTTTAAATGGTTTAAAAATGGCAATGCATCATGGGTTCTTAGGCTTTTTTTTTTTTTGCTATGTAATGTATCCTGCCAACGGAGGAAGAGGGGTAATTTCATTGTGGCTCAAAAACACAGGAGAGGCGAGGGATCAGACTTTACAGTAGCCTATGGTGAAATATTTACTTGGCCTAGATTCATATCTAATGAGCTTAAAGAAACCCAGTTATGCAACAGAGCCAATGTTAAATGTTTAATGTTGTGTTGTTGTGAACACACTGGAGAGGCCTAACCTCGTCGTTAATGAGTTCATCTGGCTTCCTTCATACATGAATTTGCTGAGTTTAGAGTGAGGTTCTAAAGCTTTTTTAGTCGTACTGCTTTCTCCTAGTTTTCCTCTCATGTCATGTTATACTATGCCGAGGCTCGTCCTTCAATATGCTGAATGCCTTCACATTATATTCTTGCTGGTATTTTTTACGCAATGTGAGTGTTACTTCCACAGCTGCCCGATAAGTTTTCTTCCATATGTCGATGAATCCTGTCTCAGTGTTCGCAGTTTGCTGATATGAGCACCACTGAGCACTTGTTCCTACATCTCTTTAATTAGCTGCGAGTATGTTCCATTGATGGAGCTCGTCCTAATTGTCCCACACTTTAAGGAACCCCAGGGCCAAAGAAAGACCGCGAAGGAGAAGACCCAGCTTGGTAGGGGGACTTTTGATGAGCCTGGTAATCCACCAAAATCTGTCATTTTTATGAAAGGCTTTTTTATCCGGCCTTTTCTTTTTCTTTTTTTTTTGCCTCAGACTGTGTGTCTGTGTCACTAACAGCATTGTGGCAAAAATGAGGCGCTCTGAGATTAATAAAAACCCCTGGGTTTCAGATATGTTGTTTGGGGATTCTGCTTTGTAATACGTGCTTTCATTGTATCAGACAGTATCAGATTTTGACTTTACTCACTTCCATCATCATCAACTTACCTTTCCCCATTCAAAAAGGATAATGGTACAGCTCCCGCAAGTGCAGGATTTAAAAGTAATCTACATTGGAGGGACCATTGCAGTACTTTTCTGACTGCAAACCATTTTAATAATTTCTTTTTACAATTATCTTTCAACGCCAAGTCATTGTTTTTTCCCCCAGACACATCATTTCAATAGTATTTTCAACTTTTAAGGTCTAATCTGTGATCAAAATGTGAAAAAGGGAGGTCACACTACCAAAATTCTAAACAAAATATAGAAAACTCAGATTGCATTTGCAGTTTCACATTAGGTATATTTGAGTATCAAAAATGTTTAAAATATATTATGTTGTGCATCCTTTTTAAATGTGTAGCTGATTGATGTGGAGCAAAATGTAACAAATGTCCATACTGTCAGCCAGTTGAATGAATAAATATGTATCTTATTGTAGTGACAACATGTTTAAGTGACAGCCCATTCCCAACGTGTTTAATATTTTGGCACATCAGGCCTCTGTCCAAGCTGTCACATTTGTGTTCCCCTCTAGTGTCGTATCTGGATGCTCTTTTTCAATTCAATTACGGCGTGAAGAAAAAGTGAATGTTGACTCTTTTGGGAAGTTGACTTCTTTTTTTGTAATGAAGCGTACATTGGTTACAGCATGTGCGGCGGCTGTGGCTCAGTGGTAGAGTCGGTCGTCTTTCATTCGGAAGGTTGGTGGTTCGATCCCCATCTCCCTCATTGTACATCTCGAAGTGTAGAACCCCAAATTGCTCCTGATGTGTGAATGTGATGACTGACTGACAGATGGGCACTTCAGGGAGCCGCCTCTGCCATCAGTGTGTGAATGGGTGAATGTGACATGTAGTGTAAAAGCATCTTTGAGTGATCTGTAGAAAGCGCTATATAAGTACTATGTACTGTATATGTTAGCACTTATTTATACAGATAAGTCATTTAAAAGTGAGAACACAAAACAGAATGTAATACATAACTACAAATAGACAATTAGAGGTAATACAGCTGTAAAGTTTGGTATTTTTAACATGGGGTCTAATGGGGATTGACTCGGAGCCCTCCTCAAGCTGCCACTCGAGGACGTTTTTAGCACTTCAGCATTGGCTTCATTTCTTAGCCGCTGAGGTTGCTGCTTGGTTACAACTGTGGACCTGATGAAAAATCATGTACTAATGGTGGAAATGGTGACAAACAGCTTTTTATTTATATAATATATCCCGCTAAAACACAATGTCCTTTGGGTTTGTAGTACCGGCGTTCCCAGCTCTGTGAATTGCTCAGGATCTACTCTAATTGCCAAATGTACTAGTAAACCCCTGCTGGAGAGAAGAATAGTTGGAGGCTTTAAAATATAATCCTATGATACAGTAAGTAGAGCTTTCCCTGGTGCCTGTTTTAGAGCTTTTCTGTGGCTTTTAGCAGGTTTTTTCTAGCTGAGTGTCGGGGGATCAGGGGCAGCGAATCCTATCTTTGGTATTCTCGACAAAGCCTGAGTTACAACCTTCACCGGCTGTAAAGAGAAAATCTTCCCTTCATCACCAGAATACCAACACCAATCCACCACAACATCAAATGGCCCACGCCTACTCTCGCTATTCAAAGGGTGTGAATGAGCCCAGTGAAAGTTTGTCACGCTGATTGCAAAACATCGAGTTTGAAAGCCCTGATTCTTAAAGTCGTCCCCTGAAACCAGGGAGGTACAGACATAAAAGGGAATATGCCATCACTGCCGCTTCTCTCGCACAGTGTTCATAATTGTACGTTAACATGGAAGTAATTCACAAGGTGTAATTCTAAGTGGGCTCATCAAGCAAGCTTACATGTATTGGTATAGAATGTGACTCAGGGGTACTGTAATTAGAGTGTGAGGCTCAGATCTTCATTGTTAAGATACACAAAGATAACCTACCATTAAGACCAGCCACTTTAGTATGATCAGGATTTAAGAGTGAGCAGGCGCTGAACACCTCAGGTGCTTTAAAATAAGTTGATGTGGGAAAATGTTGCACCTGTGATAAACCCTTTGTTGCACTGCTTTCATTCATTTACCTCTTTAAAGTTTGTCTTTAACGTTAAAACATGGGAGAAAAAGAACTTTAAAGCACCTGCGCAGCATAAACAAAGTTACGTTTTCCCAAACATTAAGAATGTTTTTGGTTACACTTTACAAAATGAAATCATGGCTGTGCCGGGTATAGAGTTAAAACTACAGTAACATAACTAGCAGTTTCTAAATAACTCTGAATTAAAGACTACATAGTAAATGATAGATATAGCATAGGTATTATAACAAATAACTTTAAAATACACTGTAAAAACAATTAGCCATGCTAACTTATAATATATTGTAAATTTTGTGATAACTAAAAAATGTTGTCATCTTGACTAATGAAAAGTTTTTCAACCTCAAATGATTCTATTGAAATTAATTTGTTATTAGATTAAATAATTTTTGAAATTAAGAATGTGAGTCAAAATGGTACACAGATAATAGTTTCTGTCCTAGGCTGTATTTTGTGTTTTTGTATGTGCTATTCTGCTGTATTCTCAGAGCTTGTTTTATTACACATCTGTGCCATTGAACGTTGAAGAACTGATATTGGTTTGGTCTCTTTGATTCAACAAATAACCTGTGGAGATGATACCTTTTCAATCAGCACTTTAATGCTGTACATCTCGAGGTGGGGCCTCCATGGATTTGTTTGTCCAGCACATCCCACAGATGCTCAATTGGATTGAGATCTGGGGAATTTGGAGGCCATGGTGACATGGCATCCCCAGGTAAGCGATGCATACGTGCCGGGCCATCCACATGATGTAGTGGGAAACATGATTCATCAGACCACATTCTTCCATTGCTCCTTGGTCCAGTTCTGATGCTCACATGCCCATTGTAGGTGCTTACGTTGTCGGACAGGGGTCAGCGTGGGCACCCTGACCGGTCTGAGGCTAAGCAGCCCCATACACAACAAATTGCGATGCACTGGGTGTTCTGACACCTTTCTATCAGAACCAGCTTTAACTTTCTCAGCAGTTTGAGCTACAGCAACTCTTCTGTTGGATCGGACCACCAGGGCCAGCCGCTTGTGCATCAATGAGCCTTAGCTTCCTTGGACTACTTTTGGTAGGTACTGACCATTGCAGAACAGGAACACCCCACAAGAGCTGCAGTTCTGGAGATGTTCTTACCCAGTTGTCCAGCCATATCAATTTGTAACATCAACTTCAGGGACAAAATGTTCACTTGCAGCCAAACATATCCCACAGACAGGTGCCATTGTAACAAGATAATCAATGTTATTAACTGGACCTGTCAGTGGTCATAATGTTATGGCTGATCGGTGTATGTGAAGTCTATCCATTATTGGAGACTGGATGTTGCTGTAAATGATTCTAAAAGTCCTGATGTGAAAAGAAGCTGTCAATCAATAGGTGTCTGTCGCAGCAGCATGGAAATGCATTATGGCAATCGTTTCTTTATAAATGAAATGAAACCGTTTGATGGCCTGGGAAACAATTAAGCTGTGCAGTCACTATTGCAATGAGACAGTGATACATTTGATGAGGTGGTGTCCTGCTGTCAGGATGGTATTTACCACACACTGAGACAGAGCAGACGCAGAGAAAGCTGTGAGAGGCATTGAGACACCTCCTTGGATTGATCCCATGTTATCTATTAAAGCTTAAAAGTATGTATTCATTTAGTGTGTGAACGTCTGTGTGTGTGTGTGTGTGTGTGTGTGTGTGTGTGTGTTGGAAGGAGATCCATCGGACACTTCATGGTAGGAAATGTGAGCTCATATTACATAAACATCTGATAAACACCAGAACTAACAATTTTAGACATTTATGCAGCAAAAATCGGAAACAGTTTTTTTTTTTGCATGAATAAAATGTCTATTTATATCGTAAAAAACCCCCACAACTGATAGGTCCTTTAACATCCCATCGTGCACACATGGCAATTTGCCTCCAACAACTATGGGACTCATCCCGCAAGGATGCACTGTCTTCTTAGCCTCGCTCGCTCCTCACCTCCATAAATAATTCATTTAGCACAGCATGAAAAACGCATGTCAATTAGCCAGCTTTATTCTTTCCTCCAATGAAAAACAGCAGGTCGCTGGTCATGCCAGCTACAGGGAATGTAGTAAAACAGTGCATGATTTAACATTGCTGGACATGGCTGCTCAGAATATATGGCCTAATTCTTCTTTAAAACCAAAATAAAAATAAGAACAAAGTGTGACAGTCAGTGGCTATTATTTTGTTTGATGTGTTTTTTTTAATGTATGGGGATAGATTTAAAAATGCCCTGCTGTTAAGCTGCTGTGTTTGACTTTAGTTTCCATTACTCCTTTACAAGCTGTAATGTTGTATATATCTACCCTGGCCTTTACAAGTAATTAGAGAAGCTCACTCTTTCCCTGTCTGTTTGAGTATGACACTAACAAGGCCACCAATGGGCTACGTATTTATTTTAGTGAAAGTAAAAGTTCCTCAAAAGCACCAAACGTGACCTAAAGTTGACATAAAAACCTGACCAATGGTATGTGTAAGTAACTCAGATGAGTAGCCATTAATATGTGCTACTAAAACACTTCTACATCAGAATTACGTGAATAATTGTCTTCAGTATCAGGAAACTTCCTTTCCTTGGCTTTGTACAGTTTACATGTACTTTGGTAACACCCAAACTGAAAGGTACCCTCACGCTTATCACATTTCATTTCTCTGACCAAAGGTTGCAATGGGTGTATAATAATCAATCTTAAAGGAATGCGAGGCTTTGAACTGGAACATTAGGTTAACTTTGTGTTTAAACCTGTAAAAAATATATTATAGAAGGAACAGCCACCGCCTCACACAATAGGTAATGACAGACTAGACAGAGACCTCACCTTTATGAGGACGGAATTGAAGACAAGCCTAAGCATCCCAGTGGACTGTTAACACATTTCTGTGCTACATCTTTGTGAGCTTGAGTAAACAGTAGTATAAAAAAGTGTGCATGTATATAATCGATAAAACCACAAAAAAATAAAGGTCCACTTACTCATCTGTTGTGTAGATTTCAAGTGTGGCACAGCCGCCATGAGCAGATTGATTGTTCTCAGTTGAGATGGCAATGTGGATGTTCAATCTTTTCATGATTCCCAGCAGGTTTAATACTTGTCATCTGTCAATTTTGACTTAAAAGTTGAACTTGACAGTTAAATCCTGACTGTGGAAACTCTGCAGGAGTCCAGGAGCAGAACAGTAAGAGAGCTGTTAAAGAATATTTCATTTATTAAAGGAGCAATTTGCCCCTGGAAAAAGCCACTGTAGATAGAAGCAATAATATTTGAAATTGGCGCCAAAGCTGTGAAGAAAGTTGTACAAACAGCTCGTGGTTTTGCCCATTCTACATTCCTACAACACCCAGCGTGCATTGCGCCCCTCCTTCAGAAAGGAACGGCCCAGTGAAAGACGCTGGAGTACAATACCACCATTTTCCAGTCCAGACATTGATCGCTGCAGGCAATGGCTCAGAGCGGTACAGAATCTGAAATATGACGAGAATATACCGGAGGAGCATTGAAATAATCTTCGTGTCTGCTGTCTACATTTCAATCCTGATGATCTTGAACGAGACTTGACATCGGAGGTGGGCGTCCGAGGTTGAGGAAGTGTAGTTTAGCAAGCTCCCTGGCCTCCACCAGATGACGCATTTTATGTAGTCTGGCGGAGGTTTTCCAGGGCCCATTGGAGAAGCGGATAGCGTCCTCCAAAGGCACAGAGCGAAATTGCTTTTTTTTTTCCTACCATGATGGCATTAGCTCCCCATAATAGCATGATAGGACTGAGGCTGAAAATTGGCAAACTGGCCCTTTAAGATTCTTGACTGATGAGGTCTTAAATGTGTCATTGCTGCGATTATGACATTTAAGTGACAAAACACTTTGCTGCACCTTATTAAATCCTTTATCTATACTCGATCATTGCATGCAACGCTACTTTTTAATACCTTTTTTTAGTATCTTAAATGTCAAATAACTTGAACTGTGTTTTTGTTTAAACACTAAAGTTTTCACATCTTTATTTTTAAAATGTGATCACTAGAGACTGTGCCTTAAGCCCTGTTTGTATATACTGTATCTCTGACAATAATTTCAAATAATGTCTGGATTTCCGGTTTCTATTTTGTCACCGATCCTTTACTTCTCCTTCCCGTCTCCGTAACGTCATTGGGTGAGCAAAATGAAAGAAGTGACTAAGACCTCAGTGTACTCCTGGAGGGATTAAGGACAACAGGCCCAAAACAGAACATCATTATTTTTTTTATATATATCGGCCTGAGGTTAAATTTAACAATGCTACACTTTAATCAAAGTGGGATTTGCAGACATAGGTCTCCAGACGTAGGGGTCTATCTGGGAGTTATTGTCAGCAATGAACTCCACGAGCAGCACTGTTGCTTGGTTACTGTGCCTGCAGTGAACACTCCTCTGATGGCCTTGGGCTACTGAGGAGGAATGAACTCAACTGAAAGTGGTTGGAGACTTTGGCCGTACAACAATATATATTTCCGGTCTGTGAGAGAAGGTTGAAGGGAATAATAAAAAAGTTGAATGTTAGGATTCTCGCTGACAGAGAACCTACTGTGAAGGAATAATGAATATATCTTTCTCTAGTTCCTTCCTTTTTCTTCTTTTTTTAACATCACATGCTTTGACAACACAAACATTTTTTTAAATCAACAGTTACATCCTACAAATTACACTTCAGCTGTCAAATGTTCGCTATCAGGGGAAAACACTAAGTCTTCACCAGCTGATCACTACTGCGCAGACCCCAAATGCACAAGAAGGCGGCACCCGCTACAGGGGGCATTTTGGCTTCACTTTTGTACGGGAGGAGGTGGAGACCGACATCCATCTTTAAATAGAGCCGGTGTTTTCCCCTGATAGTGAATATTTGACAGCTGAAGTGTTATTTGTAGGATGTAACTGTTGATTTAAAAAATCATCAGTTAGCATGCTAGCGCAAACCGTGATGCTGTCGGTGTTAGCTCTGCGCTGTGGGCGTTTGTGTGTGCGTGTAATTCAGTGAAATCTATATAAGGAAGAAGCCCCTAGTGGTTTTGGGTAGTTCACAGGAACTGCATGTTCACTCAGAATGTAGCATTTGGCTGTTTCAAAAATCAGTCATGACTTTTGCAGTGTAAAAACAAGCTCCAATATTGTACTTCCTGAGTAATTTGAAATGCTCAGGGCTCCTGTATTAGATGTAACATCCCCACCACTGAGTGCCAGTAATGAGCAGTTTGCCCAAAGGTACTGTTTTTTTCTTCCGGTGGAGAGGTCAGTGCACTTCACAGTAACATAGTTAAACTGTGTAGATCTAACCTACTCCCTTTAGTTTAAATCTCATTACCTTATTGTGTGGCCAGTGGTGTGTTCTATTTTTGGGTCTTACACTGCTATGGGTGGATACAGAGGATGCTGCTTAATCCAAAAAAAAAGTAGGTTAAACTGATGTCAAATAGCTGCAGGAAGGTTACCAAGGATTTGCAGGCAGATCAATATGAGCAGGCTCTGGAGAGTTGTGTGTATAAATGGATCCTGAAGCAGATATAGCAGCAGGGCTGCATAACAACTTATAATAACAGTCGTATAATAGCATTAGTCCTGTGTTAGATGGGTTGTGTACTGCAATCAATTAGTATTGTAATTTTGTTTATTTCTGTGTTTACACTGTGCTGTTGTTTGCCCCAGTGGAATGACCATACTCATGACGTGCAGTACAGGGTGTAATGGATCTTTGAGGGATGGGAACAGTACATGCTATGATTCATTGAATATTTCCAATGTAGAGGATGCCTGCCTCCAACTTTACATAACTATTGTGAGTAAAAACTCTCCTTGTGGTTTTAACCTACATTGATTAATAACACAGGCATACTGTAAAAAGAAATGTGAACCATAGTCTCTTTTTCTCCTGTACTTTGATAGAGGCATAAATAAATGAAAGCTTAAAATGTGCACAGTTATGCACACTCACTATAACTGTCAGATTCATAAATATCCAGTCACTGAAGATGGGTGTCTACCAATGAGATCATTTCTGCTCGAGGTTTCTGTCTGTTAAAAGGAAGTTTGTTCTTGCCCCTGTTGCCAAGTGCTTGCTCATGATGGATTAATGTTGTGTGTCTTTATATAATATTACCAGGTATAAATTTTAGACATGCTCTTTTTTGTTAAGTGTCATGAAATTACTTATTTTGAGGCATAATATTAATTAATATTAGTTGAGTGATGTATTTTAAAACTGTCTACACACTGTCCTGTTTTAGGAACAGTGCCCTACTATTTTATTAACCTCTTATACCAGGCTGTTCTTCATCTGGTGTGTGACAAAACACAATCTTGTCTTCAAGTGCAGGTGTTTTGGTGTGTAAATGGACTGTATAAGACAGGGGTTCTCAAAGCGGGGTGCTAGGACCCCTTGTGGTCTGAAAAAAAAATAGTAATAATTTTATAAGAAATTATAAAAATGTGCTGTATCATTAAAAAAAATGTCGACAGATGAGGACCATTTAGGACCACAGTATAAATGCTGTCAAGCTCAGTCCACAAGCAAATCGAATAAATTAACTCTCTGTTTTAAAGTGGTATTAACATGATACAAATTTAAATGTTTTTCTGTTTATCACTATGAAATATTTAGGTTGATACGTTTTACAATATAATTAGTTCCAGTGGCATCTAAGAGTGCAAATGATAGAAAGCATATGCTTAATCGGTGTTACGATTATGAGGGGGTCATTGGAAAATGTTCTTCCCTGTAAGGGGTGTCAGGCTCCAAAATGTTTAAAAACCCCTGGTATGAGAAATAGGCCTTAATGAGGTAACACAATGGTGATTGAGCCTATGGCCCACTGATGAAAGCCTTTGCATTTGCAGTACGGACTGGGTGTCTGGTGCGACTTTTGTGGAAAAAAAATCACTAGCGGCGCCCAGTTAGTGACGCGTTTTCCCATCACCCAGCAGTGGTTGGTCTGCCAGAGAGGGTAGGCGGCGCTAAGCAGATGCTTTTGAGGTCTCTTCAAGTGTTGCGAGTAAACAGTAATCTACTATGGCTGAACAAACAAAGAAAAGATCGATGACTACAGATACAACTTCAAAAATAAGTGAAAATCCAAAGAAAAAGAAACAAATTCGACGCTCTAATGAAGGCAAACAGGCTAAAAAGAAAAGTGATCGAGGAAAATCGAGAGTTACAACCGTAACAAAGTGAGCCAACCGTGGATGTCTGCAATTGCCTTTTATCGCCATTAGGTGCCGCCAAATACAGCAAAAACTGAGAACTTCGAGATTATATCTTTAAACGAATATTCAATCCAAAACACACACACAAACACACAGCAGCATTCATGTGAGAGAAAACTCCATGTTTGTGTTCTGTCATAATCCACTGAAACACAATCAACAGAAACAAAGAAATATGATGCTGAGGATTATTGCTCTACGGTGTATAATTACTCGTCCTTAGACTCTGAGGTTTAAAATGCAGAGCAGATTCAAACAGACTCAGTTACAATATATACACACATAAATCCAAATATATAAACAGATCAGTTGTCACTAAGTTACAACTTAAAAATAAATTCCTTCTTATCAAAAGATGCATAAGAATAATCTTAATAGCAGCTTTTATCTTAACTCTACAGTTAAACTAAACTACACTAATACTATAATACTATAAAAGTACATTCTAAACACCATTTTAAGACTAGTCTAAAACAAAATGTTTGAGTAAGGAAATAATAACTTCCAAACTATTGGTGAAAACGAATCTCGGGGAAGGTTTAGAGGCTGAAAAGGGGAATTACATCACATTTACAGAGGCCCTCAAGAAAACAAAGATAACAAATGATCTTAAATGAAAACATATAAGTAACACTGTTAAACTACAGAAACTCTGCTCTTAGGGATTCACTTTACTAAAAAAGCAGCATAAATACCCTCTTTGGTACCACTTTATAATATGTCACTTCTTGTGTCCTTGTAGTTGCCTCTGGTTCACAACCCCTTTAAAGCAACCTTAATTCATTTTAATGCTAATGTGAATAATCACTTGTAATTATTATCATATATTTATAAACATGTATCCTGTTGTTGTCCAGAGACGTTTCACAACCTGGCAACCCAAAACTTGTTGGATTATATCGAATTTGTAAATTCATTCATTGAATATATATTGAAACTATAAGCTAAAACCCCTTTTCAAACAGCGGGTATCACAGTCGTCATGATGCACTAATATTGTTAATTATTGTGTTTTGGTCAACATACTCCTTCACACTATAGGATGGGAAAACAGACACAAGGAAAGGAAACTGTATAAGGTGAAAAATGCTCCCATGTATAAGAATTCCAAAGGGAAGAGAAGAAAACTTTAGTGCTGCTGGCTTGCGCCTCTTCGTTGGCTTTCCTTTTGCCGGTAGTGGAAGAGGCTCGTAGTGTCGAGCTCACCGGCATAACGAATAGCCTCTGCAAACAGCTTCACCACCTAGAAACACAGAGAAAAAACTTTAAGCTAAAGCCCTCACGGGAGAGAGACAGTGTGTAAAATATAAATTAAGCACATCAGCACTTTTTCTCAGTCACTCATAGTGTGACATTTACTGACCTGGTAATTGGTGATGAGGGGAACGCCGTAGTCCACAGCCATTCTGCGGATTGCGAAGTTATCCTTCAGGTGGCGGGTGTTGTTGTTGGGCAAGTTGACGACCAGGTCAATATGACCCTCGCTGATCAGTCTGTAAAAACATATACACAGTCGCCAATTACATTATTGTAGGGATAAATACTTGAAACAAAATATTAAATACTTGTGATAATATCATTGAATCAAATGGCTTCCTGTCATTAGACAGTATTTTTTACTGACAAAACCTTAAAGTATGCAGCCTTTTACAGCTCTTAGTCAATTTCAGTGCAATGGTTTAGAGCTGCAGCCCATCCATCTATATAGAACTGTTAGAAGGTTCCAGAAAACCAGCTCATTTTGTGCTGGTTAAGCAGTGCACAATCAACTAAGCTAAAGTCAACCAAATCAGTTGGGTTAAAACGCCTGTACTGTTTTACTTCTGTACTGTAGAAGAAGCACTTTTAATAGATTTTTTTTCATCTAAAAAATGGGCTGCGTCCTACATACCGGTGCGACCAGTGTACCAGTATAAAATGCAGAGAGAGGTATGTTATTGTGTCATGGTAATTTACCCAGACAATGCTATGGTCTAGCTAAAGCTAATATTTTTAATGGAGTGAAAAACAGTTTACTTTACTTCAAGTTTCCTTCCTTTTTTGTCACAGGAAGTTGAACAAATTGTAACAGTGTTTCAATTGATTTTGTTGACATCGTAAATATATTACTTAAAGAAACTCTTTCTCTCGTGCACACACCAACACAAAGTGAAACCCTGGCTTCTGTATCCCCTTTCTCATTTGAAGGCCCATGACAGACAGCATGGAGTAAGGGTTGAATTCTAATCGAAAATATGGAGGACAAACAACAGTGACAACAAAGGTCATGTTCTTCTCTATAAAGTGTTGGCCTCTATGCCTCCTTGCACAGCTGATGCCAGCCTTATGTGTATCTGTGTGTGTGTGTGTGTGTGTGTTTGTTGTGGTCTAGGCCTATTAAATTCCCTTTACATCCTCTTCTTCAGCAGCTCATTTCCAAACACATGGTCCAGATGGCTTCATTGTGGCGCGATCATGACTTGTTTGCAGAATCGTTACCAGACTGCTGCAGCCTGCTACAATTATTCTATGTTCCTTTAATGTCAGACAGAGGTTGTACTTTTGACAATTGAAGTCTTTAACTGACTATAAAAGTGACTCACATGAAACTTGTGTTTAGTTTCAACTGTAAGAGAAGCATCTTTCCTTTCAGTACAATAACTAAAAGTCACTTATAGTTAAACTAATGCTAAAAAAAAGGACCCATATTCTTGTGTCATTGTTGGTCATTGCCAAAGAAAAAATCAAGATGCCTCAGCTGCATTTTTGATTTCCCCAGACTTGGCCTGGCATTGCTCTGACATAAGACTTTCCTCATCCTCCCTATTCAAGCCCTAATTCTGGCTAATGCAATGACTCTGGACTTCTAAGTTAGATGCATCCTCTTTGATCTTGTCAGCATCTTACAGAGATAATGAAGGGGCCATGGCCTTAGATCTTCAGTCTGTATCTGATTAGATATTATTTTAGATATCCCAATTATGAATCTCATGAATCACAATTGTATGCATTCCTTAAGCTTTGCCTCAAGAAAGCATAAGCAAGTCTGAGCTTCAGTGTTTGGGTTAGAGTTTCACATTAGGCTGGCTTTTATATTTCATGTTTCCATGTCTCAAAAAAATAAAACTAAGTATTAAAGAAATGATCAAACCTGGGAATAGTGGGCAAACTGGTGTCTTCTCCCTTCTGAGAGGGCCAAGCAACTGGACTGGCAGGCACGTCATTGGCACACAGCCAGGCAGAAGTGGCTTCAGTAGCATATAGCTAAAGGACAGAAATAAGTTAACAAAACAACATGTGCAGAGTGTATTTATAAATATCTAAAGGAGGTAAAAGCGTAATAACAAGCAAGCTCTGTCAACAAGTTCACAACAATCACAGAAAGCATCCCTAACCTGTGGTGTTCGAAACACACAAGCTTTTAATACTCACCTTGAAGCCCTCCTCTTTCAGCTGGTGGGCTGTAGCCAGGAAGTTGGGTCGGAAAGAATGCTGGATGAGAGGGGAGAAGGAAAAAATTAATGAAAAGAATGTTGCCTTATATATCCAGAGAAAAGGTGGCATTATTTATGAGTAAAAAGATGCTATTTTACACTATAGCGAAAGAAAAGATGTTTTCTAGTTGACTTCAAAATGGACCACACGGGTGAGGAAGAAACAATCCACTGCTTACAATTTATCTCTGAATGTTTGCTCAAATTTCACTCATCTCTCGGCCCACCTGTCAAATCAGTAGTCGTCTGTCTAATTATGGTGCCCATCAGCCAGACATGTACTAAGACAACAGATGTATAATAAATATACATGTAAGTTAAGCATTAATTATAAAGACAGACTTTTGAAATAAAAACAAGAAGTGTCCCCGGTGTATTATGTAAAACTTGATCACTACAAGTGATTAATCCAACACAACCATTTAACAGAAAAGGGTGGAGCCTGTATTTGATCACATAAAGCTGTCCTGCATAGGGTGCAGCTCATAGGAACCGCTAGGAAGTGCTAAAACAGCAGCTTCAGGAAATACTCAGACCCTTTCACTGTTTTTAAAATTTTTGTTTTGTTATATTAGATATAAAAAAATGTAGTACAATGATATTTTATTCATAATTGTGATCATGGTTGTGTAGACACAAACAGAATATGAGCAATTTCGAGTGAGAGAGAAGTTAAAATCTAAACTTAGGACTTTCCTTTGTCTTGCTCACAATGCTGGGATTATTTTACAGTCAGCCAGTGGAAGAGTTCCCCCACAGTACATGTGTTTGGTGTGACGACAAAAAGTGAATTTGTGTTACAACTCAGGCAGAAGACTTCAGAAGCTAATCAGCTCTCTGCTGAGCTCTAGTTGTGTAGTCAATCAGCACTGTTTGTCTTCCCTTTGACTGCTTACATTCATGCCTTTAAATATGCTCTATCCCTTCGTGTACGGCAGAATTCACCACATTTACCACAACAAAACAGATATGTAGTTGCGGTGGTTTAGCTGTCTGTTGTATACCAACAGTATATTTTGGTCTCGGTTCTTGGGAGAATAAATCTAGAAGAATTCCAAAGTCATGTTTGTACTTTTCATACTTTTCCAAAGAGGTTATCTGAATCAAACTGTGAACCCCGTACTGTACAAAGCTGAGATTTCTGCAACGTTAATTCCCTTGTTACTGACTTTAATGTCAGGAATGAAACTTAATATATGTGTTATACACCGATCAGCCATAACATATGCCTAATACTGTGTAGGACCTCCTTTTGCAGCCAAAACAGCCCTGACTCGTCGAGGCAGGGACTCCACTAGACCTCTGAAGGTGTGCTGAGGTATCTGGCATCAAGACATTAGCAGCAGATCCTTTAAGTCCTGGGAGTTTTTCCATGGATTGGACTTGAACCACCGGTTTTTCCTTCCTTGGACCACTGCAGAGCGGGAACACCCCACAAGAGCTGCAGTTTTGGAGATGCTCTGACCCAGACGTCTAGCTATCACAATTTGGCCCTTGTCAAACTGGCTCAAATCCTCGCACCTGCCCATTTTTCCTGCTTCCAACACATCAACTTCGAGGACAAAGGGTTCACTTGCTGCCTAACATATCCCACCCACCGACAGGTGCCATTGTAGTGAGTTATACTGTAGTGAGATGTCATTCACTTTACCTGTCAGTGGTCATAATGTTATGGCTGATCGGTGTAGTTCCATGTTGCCTTTGCTATTCCTCATGTTACATTTTTTTTTTCAAGAGAAGAGATAAAAAAAACTGCTGGGGACTTATTTCAGTGGTCTGTTAGCGTGAACTTGAGTGAGTGTAATAGAAGTTGTCAGTTGAGTGCCCTGCTGTATAATTGCAGAACATTGTGAATACAAAATCTGCTTAAAATCAAGTTTATAGAAGCTCAATATAGTGTGCAAAAAAGTGAGCGAATTACCTCTGAAGGTAACAGCATCTTAAAAGTGCATCCTTGTACAGATAAAATAGGTATGGTCTGCTTTATATTGTTAGAACTTAAATATAAATTGCACCTTACTGAAATAGGAATGCACAGAAAAACATTAAAAACCAGAAAAGAAATGTGATAATGCAGCAACCTTCAATTTGCCCGTGGTTTTATTTATGTGGTTTCAGGCCTTGAGAACTTCAAATATTATCATTTTTGGCTCACAAACACAGAATGCAAAGGATGACTTAAAAAAAGAAAGAAATTCTAAGGCATTTATGTTGTTAGACATCAGCCTCAAATGACCCACTTAATGGATTCCACCAAACATACTGAACGGGCTGAAAACTCCTTTGTGAGCTTTGCTACTAATTTGCGACTGACTGTGCTCAGACTGCGTGCCCTTCAGCTTAGTAAACAATATGCTTGCTAAAATTACTGCTGTCTCTCTAAAACCACTGCGATATGGTTTGATATGCTTTGTATATTCCTCAGCCTACCATAATAAGTCTTATATGACATACCGCTTTCTAATTTGGTTTTTAGTTTTGACAAGCAGCCTTTGTACTTAGTGCAAACAAAGTGCTGCTTATAAAGCAAGAATGAGGCAAACAGTGAGATGCGGTACAAGTTATTTGAAAGGTTAGGGAGGCAGACTGAACAGACTGCAGCTTTGTTTTCATATACTCATACCATATAGCTGACACAGTACATTAGAAATTAAAGGAAAAGTTCAGGTTTTTTAAAGTGGGGTTGTATGAGGTACTCATCTACTGCACGTAATACAATTACTACTGATAACAGTCAGCACGGCCCCTGTTAGGAGAAGCCCGGCTGCAGTTCCTACATGGAAGCTAAGCTATTTACCGCTGCAGACAGGGCCAAAAGTACCACATACTTTAGTTACTTAAAGAGTCCTACATTAAAAAAGAACATTTCACTTTAAGTGCACGCTGTATTATTGATTTTTGTCACTGCTTCCCCTTGGTGTGGGACAGCCCTTTCCCTCGGCACTAGGTCTTACTCCGCACAACGCCCGTCTACCTAAGCATGCAGCAGACGTTATCGAATCAGCTGTTCGGCTCAGCGTTTTAGTCCAAGAGACAACAAACAGAAGACAATACAATATTATGGAAACGATGATGCCATTCACTGTAGGTAGGATACTTACTATTGATATGTACCTTATACAACCCCACTTCAGAAAAACAACAGAACTATCCCTTTAAGGGAAACACACTCACTGTCAAACTATAACATGCATTTAAACAAATCTCTCTCTCAAATGGAAGGTTGGGGGTTCTCTGACTGCTCATGTGTCCTTGGGCAAGACATTGAACCCAAAGTTTTTCCAAAAGACATAACCATTGGGTATGAATGGGCATAGATCTGATTGGAGATTGGCACTTAGGCCTTTGCCATCAGTGTGTGAATGTGTTTATGAATGGGTGAATGTGATATGTAGTGTAAAAGCGCTTTGAGTGGTCAGAAGACAAGAATAACACTATATAAGTACAGTCCATTTACCATTTATCGTCTTACAGTAACAAAAAGCTACCAGGTGCTCCTGGTATCGCGGTACAAGAAAGCAGTGAGATAACCATACAACTTAAAAAAGTTGCACTGGAAAACCATTAGTGGAAAGCTTGTAAAAAAGCTCTGTGGAACTGACGGGGCTGCAGAGTCAGGAAGTAATTTCCTGAGTTTGTCACTAATGGCTCCCTCTTTAACATACTGTTGTTATCTAAGCCAAGGTTAAAAATAAAAAGTAATTATAGCAGCTTTAATAGGCGTTAATATTTGGTCTAACAACATTTGGTTTCAAAATTAGAAATGTGTATTTACAATTAAGAAATTACAGTGTCAACATTTAGTTTTGTATGGGAGTTGACTGAAAGTTGTTCAGCTTACATTAGCCACTTATTTTGAGTAGACAAACTATCCTTTGCAGTTCTGCTCTTGTGTTTTTGCATTTGGAAAATGCAAAAGGAAAAGATGACTCAGAAAAAGTTGCTTAGTTATGATTGGAAAATAAATGAATGGGCTGAGGGATTTTGCAGATTGCCAAATGGGACCAACACTGAGATGGTGACAGTGACAGAGCTTGAGAGACAGATAAATAGATAAATATGTATATATGACATCTATAAAAGACAAAAGCCATCAATATAATGAGAAAACAAAATTGGTATTGCTTGTTTGAATATACTTAGCTGCATGAATGGTAATGTATTAATCAAATGTACAGAATGATGATACTCCCACATCTAGTACACCGCAAATAGTATCTGTAGTACAAGGATCTCCCATACTAACACATATCAATACAATGAAGCTGTGCCTCACAAGATCGCACAATTACATAAAGCTTGTTTTAATCCTCCTACTGCAGTGTTTCTCTAAACTATTAGAGGTAAATCATATCTGGGTTGCTATGTTTTCTGGACCCATCAGCCTTAAGTGTTGCCTCTCCTCAGCCACATTCGCTGCACATGTGACCCAAGGTACTTGCCTTGAAGTAGACCTGTTCCCCAAGAGCACCAATTATACAGCTGGTGTTGTGAGTGCTTTGTTTAAGCTGCATTAGTCAAGCTCGCAGTTTGGCAACCCGGGGTGGCAGAAAGACTTAATTACAAAACTCATGTAATTTAGTGTCATTAAGCAGTGCAGTGCTAAGGCTTACAGTTTGTTCTTTTCTCTTTTGCAGCAAGTTTATCGAGCAATGGGGTTTCAAGAAGACTTCTGACTGATGAGGAATGAGGAAAAGTCTTCTGATTTTAACTCAAAAATGAGTTCAATGCAAAAAGCATTTTAGTTTTTGTAGTTGTGAATTGAGTTTTATGTCTGTGTACTTTTCATTCAGGTATAACAGTATCAGCTTCACTCATCCTGTCCCCTAACTGTGGGGGTATTTCAACCACTTTGGTTCATTCATAAAATGCCCCTTTAGAGCTGTTTCCTTTAACTCACAAAAGCATCATTAGAGTCCCATGAATCAAGATGGGATTTTATGTGAAACAAACTGAGGAGTGCCAAGCTGGCTTTGTAAGAAGCTGATAGCCTGGAAGATTTACGCCACCTGTTCAGAATACACGTTGTATCTGGTGTCTTGTGGGCAGGAAGCACCAAAAGGCAACACAAACAGGAGGCAAGTGGACTTCCAGATGGCTGCGGTCTTACCTGAATCCCAATCAGGATGCCCTTCTGTGGGAGCTTGAATCCTGTGGAGAGCATAGCCTTGAGGAAGGCTGAGTAAATGTTTGGTCCAAAACAAGCTACCTGCAACAACACATGAATAGATACACAACTGTCAACACTGGCTCTCAGAATAAGATGTTTATAAAATACTACACGATAATTGGGATTGTATGTGTCTGAAGGACTTACTTCTCCAGTGGAGGCCATCTCACAGCGGAGCACGGGGTCTGCATCTCTCAGCCGTGGCCAGGAGAACATGGGTGCCTGGTAGGAGAAGGGAAGAGGGATTTGTAAGTATTACAACTTAACCATTCAGTATGTCGCTAATGAACCACTATGAACAACTATTTTATCCTTTATTTAGCTTTAACCAGCACACACTTAAAGTTACAATGTCATCTTGTCAGCGTTTACAAGAAGAGGGAGTCTGGCAATAAGCTGTTTAAGTATAAATTTGTGTTGATTGATTTGATGGAGAAAAAAATTACAGTTCATCAACATAGGGTGAATTACAAACTGATCAACACTATAGAGAAAGTGCCAATAAATGGAGAATATTTCCCCACATAAATGACATCAATCCTTTGGAGTTATGTCAGGGATTCATGACGCTGCTGCCACCTAGAGGTGAAACAAAGATCATTATTCTTTAAAACAGATGACCCGAGCCTATGGCAGTTGCACAATATGCTGAGGGGATTAAGAAAAGTTTAAATAACAAAAAACTGTCATTTTCCCAGTACTATTGATTAATTCTTTTGTCTCATGCAAGCCACTATTTCTGCTTTAAATATGAAACTTAAAGGGCATATCCAAGTAAAGAGGAAGAGGCAACACACAGAGAATCATACAAATTAGTGATGGCGAAGACAGACTAGAAAGAGAAAGTCTGAAAGGAGCCTCTTAAACTGCAGGCGACCGGTCTTTGCTTTAACAGCCTGTTTGACATGCAGTCTCCACACTGAGACGAAGGGGGGGAAAGAAGGTAGGTGGCCTGTCTGATAAAGCGACAGCGGCGTGAGCCAGAAGAGGAGAGGGAGCGTGGAGAGTGGAGAAAATGAAAGAAGATAAAAAGGGAAGGAGAGGACAGTGCAGACAGAAAAGTAAAAGAGCAGAAGGAATAAAATTATTTGAGAGGAGACAATGGGGGAGGCTTGAAAGATGAAAAGATGGTTTGAAGGAAGCGACATAATGAAAAAAATTGAAGGAATAAACTAAACAATTAAAGCTACATTGGCATTAGGGAAAGAGGACGGAATGAAGTTAGGGGACCGGTCAAATAATAAATTTCAAAGGAGAAGGGAGTGATTGTCAGAAATGTGCAGGGACAAGACTGTAGCTTCTCGTTATTGTATTACAGGCAAATTAAAAATAGTGGGGCGCCATGTGGGAGGTCGTTCTGATTCACCATTTAAAAGCAGACAGCCACCATTACCTTGAAGACGGAGAGACAAGTGGCATGGCATTGTGCTGTTCGTGTGTACACACACACACACATATAGAGGCAAGGGCCACTAGGGGAAGGATTCATCCTTGAAGTGGGCTATCTAATCAGCTGAAAGTAATGTTAGCATACTAATGTACGAAGGGACGCAGAGGAGGGAATGCAGACAGGGAGCCTGCATCGCTTATCGTGGCTTTGTTTAAAGAGTCTGTGAAAGACAGTAGTGAGCAGAGATGAAATGGCAGAATGTAACCAAGAAAGAAAATGTAATAGCGGGCGAGGAACACATACAGAGAGGGAAGAACAGTGGGAGGGAACTACATCAACTACTTAGAACTAAGAAGCAGGAAGGGGCAATATAACTAACACCAGCAAATATTTTAATTGCCTAAAAATGTTCAAAACCGTCACAAACAGAATTATGAAAGCCTCAGTGGTCTCGGTTATAATGGTTCATCCTCCAATTGCAATGGTGCGTCTCCAAGACAGAATGTATGCGACTGTCCCGATAACCAAGGCTGTGTCCCGCAACATCCTACCGGCACACACAGACACTACTTCCCCATGTCCCTATCCCACACCAACCACCCACTCTAAGAGACAGTACGACTGTGAAGCTCCACAACAGGAACAATGTTATCTCGGGGCACCAGCTGAGCTCCAGTGGAGAAAGAAATGAATAAAGTAAGACATTTCTGCATTACATTGTTGCTCACTGTGGGTTCTGTTGTAGACAGAAGTGGCACCTGTGTAAATGTCTTTGTATGCACGGCTGAATGCTAATTACCAGCTACATTTGTACTTAGAGATTTTTGAATGTCAATTTTCATTTTGTATGCTTTGCTGATATTGCAAATGAATGAATGCATATGATTTTTAAGAAACCAGGAGTTTTCTAGAAACACTTGGAATCAGTGAGCTACAACGAGCTAATTCTTGGTATTATAGGGCATTATAAGGGGTGTCCAAGGGCTTTCATAGGTGATCACATCGAGTTGAGACGCTACGTGGTTGCTTGGGCTTTTGGAGGTGCTTCTAGAATGTGAATACAAAGTGGATAGATGATGGACTCGTTTTCTGCATAGGTACTCAGGGGCTGCAGGTGGGTACCTGGGGTGGCTGCATAAACATCACTTGTGTGGTGTTAGGTGTTAGGGTTCAGTGTTGTTAAGGAAGTATACTATTTTGGCACAGCTGTCAGAAAGTAGTACTGGTGCTAGTATTTGTGTCGTAGTAGCATCAGAGGTGTAAAGAGTGCTGAAACATTCTACTTAAGATGTACTGTTACTTGAGTGAAATTGAACTCAAGTAAAAGTAAAAAGCAGCTAATTTAGTGTTCAAAGTAAAAGATACCCATCCTGCTGATTAAAAAAAATTAACTAATTTTGCCAAGGTTTCCTTACACATGCATCCTATGCAATGAACTGAAAGGAAGAGAGCAAATGATAGTACAGTTGGAACAATGTAAAGGTTTATGCAGTTAAAGTAATAGGTGTTCCAACTAACGCCATGAATGGCTTCATAAAGCAGGGTTATGAAAGCTTATTGTGTAATCTGCAGCCCTCAGCTACCACTTATAATTAAAATTAAACTTGTTATTTCCAAAACTTGGCCCTATTTTTATTTTTTTTAAATAAGAGTAAGTTCATTTGTTTAACCAGAAACAGCAGTTAAATAGCTCTCTTCATAGCCACCAGACTCCACTGACAAAAACAGCAATTTTACCTCTGCAAAACACAGGAGTTGTTGATGATCTACCTCTGCATCGATCGGTTAGTTTGTTCGTATTATTCTGAACTAATGTGTGTTAATGAGGCAGTGTAGACCAGCAAGTCCCGTGTTCTGCGAGGTAAAATTACTGTTTTTGTTAATGGAGTCTGGTGGGTTTGAAGAGAGCGGTCTAACGGATGTTTCTGGTTGAACAAAAAACTTTGGCACTGCTGTTTTGATGAGATGCATGACACTTTGAACTGATTGGCCTGTTTCTGATGTGATGCATTTGATTGGCGTATGGTCCAAGTCAGTTTTTCTTTCTAGCTCGCAATATCTGTAGATAAATATTTTACTCTGTAACAGATGAATGTACAAATGTAGCAAATTAGTTTACTACATTTACTTATGTATGTTAAGTAAAAAGTTAAATTACTGACTTTGAAAAGTACACGAAAAAGCTACTCAATTACAGCAACGTGAGTACTTGTAATTCATTACTTCGACCTGTGAGTTGCATTAGTTTGTTAGTAGAATGTGTTGTGGCATTTGTGGGTAAAATGGGAACAGAGAGAGAAAATCTATTCTTTTCAAAGGGTGGGTGACTTGCATTATATCCCCACTGAGAAATAACTAGCTAAAAGTCATTTAAAGATTCATCCTTTTTCAAACTTTCCACTTCTTAAAAAAAACAGAGAATGTCAAAAAATGATCTAAAGTAGTATACGCAGTGACCCATAAAGGCGGAATGAAGTTATTCTGTGGAATGATTTCCACCTCTCTCCTGGAGAGGAGACGTTATATTGTGAATTTTTAGAACTATATAACAGACTGCTACCAAAAGTCAAACAATCTCAGTGGGGGACATTTTTTCAATGTATGTGTACATGATGGAAAACCGTGAGAGCAGTGCACGCTGGGAAACCAGGTGAGAATTGGTAAAAAAGTGCTTGATCATATTGTCGTCCTGACTCATGCAATACAATAATTGATAGTCTGGCACCAAAAATCTATATTTTAATTTACAAATTTCACTGCTTCACTACTTCATGATGTCTCGCTGTGGCGCTTATGACATAAATCAGGGTAACGTGACCGGAAATTAATTGGCCCAAGAAGAAGTTAATCAGATATCGTGATGAATCATTAATATGATTGTCTTGTAATAGATCAATTATCACAGAATTGGTGTATCGTGATATTATCGTTACCGTGGGCCACGTATCATATAGTGAGTTACCCTGCCATTCCCACCCCTAGTGATCAGCAAGAACACGGTCAAACTTTTTGAAAGCTTTTTCAGAGTGGATATATGCATTAACCATTACATAACGTCAATCAACACATTAACTAGCTGTTATAACCCAACATACTTTTGTTCAAGTTACACATAAACACCAAGTCCAGTATGATGTTTCTAACAGGTATTTTAGTTCAGTCATTTGGCTCACAAGAATGTGTCTATCTGCAAAGTCATCATGACGCTGCAAGCGATGGTCAAGGGGACAAAACATTCAACTGATGTTGAAGTTGTTGGAGTTTTTCTTCAGCCCATAACTGTGCACTGGGGACTGACAGCAAACAACCAAACCCACTTTCTCCTGCTCAAAATGTTGTTTTCCTGCTCTTCTTCCTTTCAATGTCATAAATATAACTGCGTTATTGTTCCTATGAGTTTGTATAAAAAGACAGAAATTACACAAAGGGGACTTGTTAGTGAGAGGAAAACATGGCCTCAAACGAGGGACTGTCAAAGAGAGAAAAGAGGCAGCAAGAGCAACAGAGTGTGGTTGAGAGGGAAGGAGACAGATAAATGGAGATGGTCTTTCTGGATGGCTATGAGTTGTGCCTCGTGATGATACATGAGGACAATGAGGACGAAGGCTGAGAGGGTACATTCTGATGACATACACTTCGGGCAACTAAGGCTGTATAATGGCCTCAGACGTTCAGCATGTTTACACTCTGGGCTTGTTTTCTAGGAAGCAATACTGTGTTAAATAGGAAGAAAGAAACTAGAACTACTTTGTTAAACAGTCGTCATGTATTGGTGCTGGGTTTCCGGAAAGGCCCATTTTAGTCAAGGGGTATGAAGTCTGTATCATAGACTCTGAGTAAACTCTGGAAGTCTTTTAAGCCTGGCGCCTGGAGTATTCAGAGCTCTGATTAATATTCCTCACCACCGTGCCGACTAGAAATTGAAAACTTTAGGTGGTGGGGAAGAGTGGGGGATTATACCTGCGTGATTGGCTCCAAACTACAGCCATTGTTACAGCAGCTCTGTTGTAATTAGACAGAGAAATTACTTTGGAAAAAATAGCTTTGGAACAGCTGGCGACACGAAAACTCTCTCATAACCAATCTAAGAAGTAAGCCTCCCAGTCGGTGAGGAAGTACAACACCACCACCCCCCACCACCACCACCACCACCATCATCATGCCTAGGTGGAGGGATGAAGCAGTAATTGCTGTCTTTATAATGTGATCCAATGGAAGCTGTAACAAAACTACAGTACCTATTAACATATCATACATGTAGAGCTTGTTACATAGAAAGTAATTGTTGAGGATTACCTCATAGACCCGGCTGTAAGTTATTCAGAGACGTGGTAATTAGGACTTGTTGTATAGAAGTGAATTTTAATTTCCTTTCAAGTACCTTGCCACTTTTCCAGTTCCCACTGTGCATTGTGTGGCCACCTAACTCTTTGGACATAAATTACCTTTTTTTTGTGCAAATGTTGGTGGACAGAAGGCTGTTTCAAAATTTTAATGTTTTGTAAAACAAATCCCTTCGTTAAGCCTGGGGCAAATGTTTTAACATGGACACAAAGGCTATATCTACGAATGTGATGCAACAGCTCAATGAAGCCATGGTTCAGTACCTCTGTGTGCATCGACTCTATCATGGGTGGGGAACTAAAATGACAAAAGGGGAACTCTGTGTTCGGTGTGTGGATTACTTTTTGCCCTGGGCAGAGCAACACTTTGGGAGCACTTGGGTTGGACAGTGTCACATATAGCGACCAAAGGGCATTTGGTTGGTACTTGGGGTTGATTATAGGTCATGGGCCAACCAAAAAAAACACTAGGGCGCACTACAAGGATGCAATGGCTGATAACATGGTAACATAATTGATGACCAGCTTTAATGGATCAGTCCCTGCAAGAAATTGTGAAGTTGAGATCCAGAAAATTTGTCCAATCTCCGCAAATTTGACCAGTCAACCTATTTCCCGCACGGGCACTGACGTGTACAACACCAAATATTGAGCTTCACAGGTCTGCAATGTTATATAAACATCGGAGAGTATCTTGTGCCTTTAATATCTCTGCATGTTAAAGACTTACTTTTTTTAATGCTGTGAACCAGACAGCTGCGCCGTTCCAACTTGAGCTACCTGATCCGGTTTCAAACTAAAGTGTCTTTAATGAGATTCTATACAGTGAATCCATGATAACAAATCCAATACTCAGTGACTTCTTGTCATTATTTATCCATGTTGAAAACTGTTAAAAAAAACTTAGCTACTACCTGGTGCCTTTAACTTTCCACCAAACACAGGCCTTGTTACAAATGTGAGTCAGCATTGATCTCAAACACTGTTTTTACAGTGAGATAGTAATCATCTTCTCTTATCAGTGGTTTTATACAAGGCAATTCGATGGCATTTTTTTTTAGTTTAATTCAATTGTTTCACATTTTATTTGGCATCTTAACACAGAAATGGACTGGAAGTAAAGGCTTTATTGGAGTGTTTGTAGCTCACAGTGGATGTGTCATGTGTTACACACAAAAAAAGCCTGGAAAAAATCACAACTTGCATTGAAACTTTTTCAACAATCTGCTGTGAAATCAGGCATATTAGGCCACAACAGTCAAAGAAAAAACAAAAGTGAAATCCTGAAGGGACTGATTTATGCTGACCAAGACCAACACTTGGGCCGAGCAAAGCAACTCTTTAGGAGCATTTGGGTTGACCACATTAGGGCCTGGATGGCCACTGGTTTGATCAGATGGGCATCTGCTGTTATAATAGACTATTGAAGGACAGTTCAATTAGAGTACGCATGCATGCTTTTTATACGAGGCCTAAACCTACAGCATGCATGCGTTAACGTACCCAGGGAGGTTATCAGGATGGGGTTCAAAACTCTTAAGAAAAATTGTGCCTTTAATTTTAATTCCAAGATGTGTAGCTTGTAAGCCCATTTTGGCTAATGTTTGCTATATAGTGAGAGTTTGTCTGCAGTCGTCGGAGTCAAAGTGATTCAATCAGGTCAATCACGTTATAGCATTCTGGATGTAATGGATCACTTCATGAGGTTATTATAGTGGGGACACGTAAAGCATCCCAACTACTTTCATTCAACATTATTGTCTGATTTCTAGTTGAGATTGTGTGTAGTTTCACAAAATAATCTTTAGGGGTAAAAGCACAGGTTTTACTAATAAAGTTTAATAAAGCTCTCTTCTATTCAAATGGCTGAGTGACATGACAGGATCACAGTTAGCCAGCATGCACATTCCCAAGATCCAGAATCCCCATTCAATTTATTTTTTTCACCTGTGCTTTTCCTATTGTGGCATGAGGTAGAAAAAAGGTCTTTAAACCAAAAACTAAAGAGCCAAATTAGTTTGGACCAAAGATGATTGATACAGAAAATATATACAGTAATTGTGTGTGAAAAACCTCCTATATCAGCTTCTTTCTTATACAATAATTTTTCCATATACCCATCCATTCACTCCATGTGCTTTATAAGACCTAAACATTAAATAAAATGATGATTGAGAAGATAAAGATTGAAGACAGTCATGCAGTACCCAACTTTAAACAGTTATTATAGGTTATGTTCTCACCTTGATGCCAACAAAGTCTACTGGAATGATGGGTCTCTCCAGCGAGGGCAGGCTGGCCTCATCCATGGGCTCTCCCACCATCACTTTGGTTGCCACATTGATAAAGTCCACACCAATTGTTTTTGACACGAAAGGGAAGGAGCGTGACGCCCGCAGGTTGCACTCTATCACCTAAAAGGGTGAACAACACAAATACTGTCATTTTCATCACGCACCCTTCTCATCAAAGTGCACACTGACTAAGGCTTATTAAAAGATGAAGCAAACCCAGTGTTCTAGATATGTAAATAACCAATGCACAAACATACTGTACAAATGGCCAGAGTATACACAAACTCCTTGAGACATCAAAACTGAAGGCAACATTGTTCATAAAATCCATTCAGCTTTCAAATACTTCTGAACACAGGGTGATTTCAATCTGTGAGTGAATTGCGTTTGATGCAATAGGGTGTGAAACTGTCAATCTATTATTCAGTGAGACGGTGAGAAATATTACCTACCATGACATCATTGCCTTTAACCAGGAATTGAGTGTTAAAGGGCCCCGAGATTTCAAATTCTTGCGCAATTTTCCGTGTGGCAATCTTAACCTAAGAGCGACAGAAAAAGAACGCACACATACAATATATATGTGGTGAACAGTTCTGAAACAGCGTATCTCCATTTATATAAAATGGTTGTGGTTTGAATGTGCATAATGGATTATCAACAGACAAATCTTAGTATTGTTGTTATTCAGTTGACTCCCTCGTAATTAATGACGGTGGCTTGACTGACCTTTTCTAGCGCCCCCTGGCTAATACTCTGTGTTGGCAACATTAGTGTGGCATCTCCTGAGTGTACCCCTGCATCTTCCACGTGCTCTGTTATAGCATGGACCAGAACCTGGAGAAAGAAACAGTGATTACATCACATTTGTAGTACTTGCAAGCAGATCAAAGCCCTAATATGAAAAATCCCAACTCAAGGCAACTCATCTTTCACAGCCTTGGTCTGTTCTCTAGTGAGAACCGTTCAGACGCAGAGGCAGATGGCCTCCAAACTTGATGTGTTCATATCGCCAGTGCAACAGTGCAAAATTGTATTGTCAACATATGATGCTTGCTGCACTGAATTGAGAGGAAAGGGACACATTCAGTGAGGTAAACACATATTTAAACTCTATGAAGACAAGAGGTCCTGTATTTGTTGATGGACTTGCTAAGAAACAATGAACATGAGTATGCAATGTCAAAAGAATAACTTCCAATAATTCACCCACAGGAAAACAGATTTGTATAGCCAAGCAACTGTGCGAGTGTGTATGTGTATGTGTGTAAATGAGCTGCCGTGTCATTAGCTCATTTAAACTGCTGCTAACCACAGTATTCATTAGCACTCTTCAGATAGAGCCTGTAATTAATACGTATTATCTCTGACTTTTCCACTCTCCCACACATATATCTCACACACACGCACGCACACAGTCTGGCCAGGAATAATGAGGCCTGTTTGGTATTCAATGAATGGACAGCTTGTTAATGTGATACTGAAGATAATGGAGAGGCTGTATTCAGGAAAAACACAGGGAGAAAATCTACCATACAAGCGGATTGGCCACGTTCAAACTGACACCCTTGAAATGACTCCTGGAGCCTAAACAATAGGAAAACAGACAGGGCGTTCAGGACGAGTGTCTAGGAGGCTCTGTTGCTTAGTGTGACTTACAAAGATAACCATTATATAGTTATACAAGTTTTCAAAAGTTAAAGTAGCACACGCAAAGTGACTGTTAATGTTAAACTTTAACTTATGGGAAACATTACAAAATTACAATTAACTTTATTCTGTATAATTCCTTAATGTGCCCTTTTTATATCCCCCATAATGCACTTCAGCATCCCACAGAAAAGGAGAAACAGAATGTCTAACATAGCAGCCCGTTTTTATGCGAGTCGTCTGTGGATTAATTTACATGATAGCATGCGAGTGAAATAACTACAACACATTCATTTAAAGTTCCCCTGCAGACATGATTCTAATGAAAATACATGTGCAATGGTTTGTTATAGTTTTTCAAGAAAATGTAAAATTTACTAATTGGAAATCTCTTTAAATTACATTCATTTGTTGATTTATTGAATTCTAGAAATATGCAAATATTGTTCATTTTACATGTTTAACAGCCGGACATATGATGTGTCTCACTGTTCATATCCCCCCGCTGCCTCTTTGTTGCCACTCGCATCGTATTTAAAACCCAGTTGCTTGCTTACAAAACAGCAACAAAAACAGCTCCTGCCTGCCTGAACGCCCTCATCCAGGTCTACACTCCCTCCCTCCTTACTACACTCTGCCAATGAAAGGTGCCTGGTGCTCGCATCACAACAGGGCCCTAAGTCGCTAGTCTTCTCCTCTGTAGTCCCCAGGTGTTGGAACTAGTTACCAAACTCCATTCGGTCCGCAGAGTCCCTTTCCACCTTTAAGAAGACGCTAAAGAGCCAGCTCTTTCATGAACACTTCCAAACTTAATGATACTGATGCTATTGATGATGTTGACATTGAGGATATTGTTGATGGTGATTAGGATATTCATGATGATGATTATGACTATACTGACCTTGTTGATGTTGTTGGTGATGATTTAAAAAATAAAAAAACGCCCTGTGCACTGCCTGTCCAATCGCACTGAAGCTGTTTGTTGGCACTTACTGACTTAGTTACCTCCTGTCTTGATCGTTGCTTGTGTTGTAATAACTCTCAGATGTGCGTCGCTTTGGATAAAAGCGTCTGCTAAATAACAACATTGTACTACTCCAAAAGTCAATTCGGTGTATGTGCACTTGAGGTTTCATGTTTCTTCATCACACCTGTGAAAGTTGAAAAGCGAACCATGATTGGCTTCTTTAATAATCGTAATTGTGTCAAAACATTCAGCTTGTACATTCATCTGTTAATCTGAGCAGAGAGAAACTTTTACCTTCACTGCTAATTAAAAATAAAAAAGTCAAAGTGTCAAAGTCACTTACACGGGGCGCCAATTTGTCTCACTGGTTAAATCATTCGTCCCATGTACAGAGGCTTCAGTCCTCGATGCGGCTGTCATGGGTTCAAGATTCAAGACGTTTATTGTCACTCCCGTTATACAAGTAGAATCATGTGAAATTCTAATGCTGGGAGGCTCCACTTAAGAATTTCACACTATTGTACTTGTATAACCAGAATGACAATACACGTCTTGAATCTTGTCCCTACATGCGTCCCACGTACAGAGGCTCAATCCTCAATGCGGCTGCCCCGGGTTCAACTCCCACCCTCGGCCCTTTGCCATGTGTCATACCCTACTCTCCCTTCCCCTGTCTCCACCACTGTCCTCTCTATAAATAAAGGCATAAAAGGCCAAAAAAAACAACCATTAAAAAAAAAAAAAGTCACATCACTCTGCACAGTGAAGGTCAAACATCAGAGTAAAGCGACAAATAGTGAAACGCTTGTTTGAGGGCAGGAGGACTTTGATAAATGCAATGCAAATAACAATAGTTCAGATAGTATTCTTGCTCTTTCTGTACCAGAAACTGAAAATGCAGTTCAAGTGATTTTTGTTTTACCATTTCGACCGCTGAAGTGTACTCTTACTACTGTTTTAATTTGGAATTTTGTACTTCATCTATGGATAAAGGAAGTAAAAAAAAGTGGTATAAGTACAGTAGATTTATAAATAACCTATAGAGAGCAGAGGAAAACACAAACAAGAAAAACAACAGTTAAGAAGAAATGGGTTGCACGTTGATCAAAACTATTTGTTAACCAGAATGATTTTAATATGACCTTAACTGATGTAATTTAAAAAGAAAAAAAACATTAAGTACAACCACTTTCCTGGATTTTGATTTTAATGTCTTCCATCCTCCCAATCGGATCTGTCTCGGCTGAAACGTCTTTTCACTGAAGATGAATGAGATTACTGCTGCTTTATTCATCTACCGGGCTCAATATCTGTCTCACCTCTCCATTTAAAATGAAAAATAATGCAGGACTGAATACTTGTAGGCTACGGAGATGAATAATAATAATACTGTTATAGATGAAAATTTGGTCGAACAGGTCAATATAAATAAAAGAGACAAATAATGTTTCTAAGGTTGTGTCACTGTGCAAACATTATGTTACATTTAGAAAAAGATGTATACTCTCCATTTATTAAACCAAACCAAGTGCATTTCTCTCTCTTTTTACCTGACCCTTTGGGTGTTGTGTAATGCAGACAGAACAAAATCATATACCAGGGACAGGCGATATATTTTATCTCCTTTCGGTCTAAACTGCAAAGACATACACTGGCTAGCAATACAATGGTGTTAATGACAAAAGCTCATATACCTGGATGGAACATGTCAGTAATGTCTCACCTTGCCACTCTTGGCCACAGCGTCCACCTCTACCTCCCTGGCACCGCGGATGAACTTGGTGATGACCACTGGATGCTCCTGGAGGACAGAAGGCGGGAAAGTTATTCTCTAAATGAATCAACCAGGCCTGAATATGGTTGTTGCCATTTGTGTCACTGGTGAAGTCTGGGAGATTTTTGAGTGTTGGAGAACAGAGCCAATATTACAGTTTTAGAGTTTACAGTAGAGTTTAAAATGAAGCAATGACTCTGGGTTATATGCAAACGTTTCGTTTTAACTGGAGGCTTTTCACATGAAATAAAACATCATCGGTTGCTTTATTTTCTGTTTTTGAGACAGAACTATTTAATGTTCTTTACTTTTCAAATTTGTTGGCTGACCACGATCAAACTCAGTCTGTGATTTACTTGACTGCAGGCAGCAAAACAAACAGAAAGTGACGATGGCTGCAGTTCAGACTTGGCAAATCTTCTCCAGAGGAGCACCTGCTCATGTTAATGGGCCACAGACTACAAAGAGACTCACTTACTGCTCAGGATTTCACACCAAGTATTAATTACGTTTTCAAGTTAGTGTTAATTAATCAAATTACACGGCATGGACTCTAATTAAGACTTTGTATTCAACTTGGTACAAATCCTAAGCTATACTTCTGATGTTTACATCAGCACTTTAAAATGGAAGCTGAAGGTCACTGATTTAACCTGATGGTCATTACCTCAGTTTGAATCCAATATGCTGGATTACAGAGCCAATAAAAACAGAAAAACATTCAACTGTTCAATACCTTGAAGATATAATCTCGAAGTTCTCAGTTTCGTTGTATTTTGCGGCACCTTATGGCGATAAAAGGCAATTACGGCCACAAATGGCCTAGATAACCAGACGTCTACAGTTGGCTCCCTTTGTTACGATTGTAACTCTTGATTTTCCTCGCTTTCCTTTTCAGACTGTTTGCCTTCATCTGAGCGTCAAATTTGTTGCTTTTTCTTTGGATTTTCACTTATTTTTGAAGTTGTATCTGTAGTCATCGATCTTTTCTTTGTTTGTTCAGCCATAGTAGATTACTGTTTACTCGCAACACTAGCAGAGACTGGAAAAGCAGCCGCTCAACTCCGCCTACCCTCTCTGGCAGACCAACCACTGCTGGGTGATGGAAAACGCGTCACTAACTGGCCGTCGCTTGTGATTTTTTCCACCACCAACAGCCAGTCCGTAAAACTGCAAATGCAAAGGCAGTGGGCTCAATCACCATTGTGTTACCACATTTGGCGAAAGATAGTGACTTAACAGACATTTACTTAATTGAAAATCTTATTGATTATATCTTTAAAAAGGTATAATAAGTAGGATATTCTAGAAAAATATAATATATAGGGGCTGCACGGTGGTGCAGTGGTTAGCGCCTCACAGCTAGAAGGTCACTGGTTCAAACCCCGGTTATGGCAAGGTGGGCCTTTCTGTGCGGAGGTTCTCCCGTGCATGCATGGGTTCCCTCGGGGGTCTCGGGCTTCCTCCCACAGTCCAAAGGCATGCTTGTAAGGTTAATTGGTAACTCTAAATTGTCCATAGGTGTGGGTGTGAGTGCGAAAGGTTGTCTGTCTCTGTGTGTCAGCCCTGTGATTGACTGGCGACCAGTCCAGGGTGTACCCCGCCCTTCACCCAATGACAGCTGGGATAGGCTCCAGCCCCCCGCGACCCTGAACAGGATAAGTGGCATAGATAATGGATGGATGGAATATAATATATAATATAATATAAATCATCACTTTGTACATACATGTACATCACTATACATACACCCTTTTGAGACCCTTCCCTCTGCATCTAGAGGCGCTGTTGTGGTTCCCTGAGCCAATCACAGCGTAGAGGTGAGTGTGGAAGTGGTTCAAATTAGCAACTGGACCCCATTCAGACAGGCAAACATGGCAAAAAGCGATGTAGTGTTGGCTTTCTTTCTGATGGACAGGTAGGTGCCTCAAACCGGGTAGGACAAGCTAACTGGCAGGTTAGCATGCTAGAGCAAAGCTAACTGGGGTTGGCCTGCTCTTGCACGAGAGAGTGAGAGTGAGCTTCTGGTGACGAAGAGCCCAGGAGGAGGGGCCCAGTTTAAATGTGTTGTTGACAAAATCCAAGGAAAAATTCTACTTATATACCTTTAAAGTGTGCGTATGTTAAGTACGACACAAGAGCATGTCATTATAAATCAGTTTAAACATGTTAAACCACCATTAAGACTTGCTTTGTGCTCTCAATGTGTGATCTGTGCATGTGTGTCTGTTCTTCCAGCCCCAGGTAGGGGCCCTTTGAGGGGCCAGGTGCCTCAGAGCCACCTGAGGGTTCAGTGAAGTGGGGACACACACACAATACTAGCCAACAGCCATGCCAGCTGGTAGCAGTAGTTAATTGAAAGCACAGGGACAACAAAACACACAAAAAAAGGGTCTGAGTGTGTATGTACGAGCGTGTAGTGGAGAGAGATATCACTTGTCATAACATGCGACATGTGAAGGCAGCATGGCAACATGCGTGTCTCACATGTGCAGGCATGCACATTGTTAATACTGATCTCACCTGGGACACCTGAGTGGCCTCCTCCAAGAAGCGTTTCATCTCTTCCTCTCCATACGCAACGTTCATAGCAGAGCCACTGGTGAAATCCAGAAGAAAGAGAGAGAGTATGAGGGAGAGAAAACAAAAGGCCACAGGAGAGGAAGAGAAGCAAGCAAACAGGAGAACATAGAAGCTTCAAATGATCGTTCAAAACACTCATTATCTCTCCGTTGCATCACTATTACCATCGGGAACAAGGTCTGGAAACAGTCAAAATAAGGAGAGAGAGAGAGAAAAGGGAGAAGAGCAGCTATTTAGGTCGAAAAGCACTCCAGGCTCCTCAAAACGAGTTCAGAACTTAGTCATTAAAATACAACAGATTTGGGCTAGTTTTGTTGTGGTTGTTGTTGTTTTTGATTTCAGTCTGCTAGCTGGGTTATCGTTGTGTTTGATAAGAAGGAGTTGAGAGAAACAGGACAGAGACAGGCCACAGGCTTGGGTCAGATCTTTATTCCTTAGCCGTCTGTTGCTCCGAGGCAGACATATGTCCAACCCCCAAATGAATACCGGCCGCTCATTTAAGTACAGACAATAACAGGTTCATTTGCATTAAAATTCAGGCATAACATTGAACTAGATGCCACCTAGTTTCTGCTCGACTGTTCTCTTAAATTCCACATGAGTCATTAAGAAGAAATGTCTTTATGATTTCATATGATTGTTATGAAGAGGCTGTATGTTAGCTTAATGTTATCCCTGAGAATATGAGTCAGTCGTCTCTTTAGAGCCTTTTAACAAAATAAAATGAATACGCATAAATTTAAATGTAATCAGTCTATGTGTCCAGCTCATACTGCTCCTGTCCTACTGCAGTAACAGTTGTACTTTCAAAAGTAGTGTCTTGATGATAGTGAAGATGATATAACATTAGTTTGGCTGCTGTTGCTCAGTGGTAGAGTGGAAGTGGAAGTGTCCTTGGGCAAGACGCTGAACCCCAAATTGTTCCCTAAGGCATAGCCATCAATGTGTGAATGTGCGTGAATGTGACTGGGTAGATCCTGATGGCCAGATTGTCAATTTGCATAGCAGCCTCTTTCATCAGTGTATTAATGTGTGTGTGAAAGGGTGAATGTGACATGTCGCATAAAGGCACTTTGAAGGGTCTGAAGACTAGAAAAGTGCTGTATAAGTGCACTCCATTTACTATTCACCATTCACTATGTCTGTCTTGTTTGCCGAAGATTGGTAGATGTATATCTTTATACCAGTGGACTATGATAAGTCATGACATTGGCTATTACTTGAGTGAAAATTGAGAGTGACATTGTTATTAAAAGCCCTTTTTACACTGCCAGTTCAAGGCGGGATTATTACGCCTCTGTTACGTTCCATCTTCTATGTAGAATGCATGGAGGTGTAATGGTGGGGCGAAGTCGTTCCTCTGAGCCGGCATCAGAGGTAGTAGCAGAGGCGTAACAGAGGCGAAACAGCGTCTGTGTAAACTGCAGAGCCGGCAGGGTGGAACAGTGCCTTGTGTATGTATTTGAAGCATGCGCTGTTTGCTTACACCTCTCGCACGCGGAGTGCTGTGTAAAAACACACTGGGGCAGCTTTACGCCGCCATTGCATGGTCCAGTGTAGAATGACAAAGGTGGCATGAGGACGGAGCTTCGTTGTGGCGCTGAGGCAGAACCGCAGTGTAAATAGGGCTTAGAGATTGACCACTTGTTTTCTATCTGCAGGCTGCAAAGAGCGGACAACATTTAAAGGAACTGAGAAGAAATGTGTTTATTATAAATCAAACACTGCATCTAAAATGAGACTGAGCCAGAAGATAATATTTCTTTCTATCGCTATACAGACTCTTCTCTCACTTCATACTATTTCATACAGTGCGACTGTATTTGCAGAGCAGAGAATGACATCTTTCAAAAAGAAAGAAATTCTACAGATCCGCTGAGTATTTCAATTTGACCCTTATCGTCAATGTTAGCTTCTGCAGCAATTGTACACAGACATGTTGTAGTGTGTTTCAGCTATGGAATGACATTTGTGTGGATGTTTCACTTCTAAAGAAGTCACTTAGAAAAATGGTATAACTAGGAACTAGTTGTGCAAACAGTCTTAATTGCCTGTGCATATAACTTAGCATTTTATAGCAGCGTTGGCAGGTTGCAGCAATTATTCTGCAAAGTAAAATGGTGACATAACTAAAGGGACTGATTTATAATAATTACAAAAAAAGAGATATATAGTTTTCTGTCTAAAATATTACATGTTTGTATTTTGGGGCTGAATGTTTTAAACTTTGTTTGTGTAGTTGTGTGTGTGTTTTGAGTGTAAATGTGAGAGTTTGTGAATATGTACTGAAGCTTAATGTTCACAAATTATTGACAAGTATGTCAAAAAGTAAAAGTGTGAGAGTGAGAGTGAAAGCTCTTTGGGGATGGGAAAGGATCCGAGCTTGTTCACCCTAACCTGATGCTGGAGAGAGAGAAGAGGAGAGGCTCATTTTCCCTGCTAAAAGTTTCCAAGTACGTATTAAATAAGCCTGATCAGATGACGGAAGTCTCTAGTGCGCACGCTATATGGGCACTTGGGCCGGTGGGTCATTCAAGCTCTGGGTAACCGACACAAGTGACTCAAAAACCCGACTCTCTTTAGTAAGTGACTCATATAAACTTGAGTTAGTAAAAAAGTCGGACCTGCGTCTCTAAATTATATTACTAAAAATAGGATTAGTGCTACTTTGACATCAAGTTGAGGAGTTAAATTCAAGTGGATACCCAATTTGCTGAATGTTACATTGATGCTTAGTAGTTTTAAACATGATTTAGTTTAGGACACACTAAACTAACACAATAGATTCTATTTTTAAAAACACCTGAAAAACATGAACATGAAAAACCTGCCACAAGTTTGTTTTCAGTGACAAAGCTGCACACAGGGTCTCATCACGACACCTGCTGGACAAAAGAGTCACTGCAAATTTGAATCAGCTGCAGCATGAGCCAAGTGCATTAATCTTTAAAACTGAAACTGCATTTTTCTGTTAGCAGCGAGTCTACAAATTAGTTTTAAAGATCATCATTCACTTTCTACTTTCACAATTTAGCCAACCAGATCTATTCCTCCCTGTATTTGTTAATACATCTTAATCTGACAATTCATGCATTATTAAGAGACTAATGACATATTTATCTCATGTAGCCTATTGCTGTTTAAGTTTATGTTGGCTGACGTGTGTTAAAACTTACCTGAGAACATAGGAGGGGCGCAACAGACAGGGATAGCCCACCTGGTTGGCAAAAGTAAAGGCATCTTCCTGTGAAGGGAGAGAAAAGCTTATGTTGTAAGCTTCATCTTTCATTCTGTATGTAATATCATAATAGTGAGGCAGAAAGTCTTCTGAGAGGTCTGTCAGTCATTTGTTAATTTTTGATAAAATAGCATTAAAGACCAGCTCCCGTCAAGTTTTAAGACACAATGCTCTGCTTGTGTATGTTTTAATATGTTTAATTACCTTGCAAAAATCCTTCCAAGGCATCTCCTCCTTCTCTCTCATTAAAAACTCTGAATCTGCATAGTCCCCGCCCACTATGTGCTACGTTTCTCCTTTCGTAAAATGACAGCCGAAAACAAAACTCTGCTCGTTTAGTGGCAAATTGTTGAAACTTAGCTAGCTTGAAATTTAGTAATTAGTAGTACTGACGTTAACGTTAGTAGTCAGCAGTGAGTTTGCAAAAAATACGATGACGGTTACAGCTGGCTCGCGCATCGCCCAAGTGGTTGCCATAGGTTACACATGATGATATGCATAGCGTCATCCCGTCCATTAATGGGATTTGCTCCTTATGTTTGAGACATCTCAAACCTGCCAATCTGAAAATGTGTTGTTCAGCCTGTCCTTGGTACACTGCAGTTTATAAGCAGACAGGACAGAAATGAATATGTAGGTAACATTGATGTAAACCTGGCAGTTCAAATATTATTGGTCACAACATTAAATGTTAAAATACAAAATTTAGCCAATCTGTGTTGTTCTTTATCTCACTTTTAAGTGTTGTAAGAAGTTTTGGAGATTTGAAAAGCAAACACATTTGATTGCTCCAAAACAAGTTATTTTGAGGGGGACAAAGAAGAAATCCTATTCTAAAAAACACAAAAGCAGCTGTAACAGTCTGCAGTTCAACAAAAAATAACTATTGAAAAAAACACTAAGTGTTAAATAAAATAGTAGAAATGGTTTTAAAAGAAGGACATCAAATAGGCTGAGTTTCATCACCCATCACCAGCCTTTAACACAAGTTTTGTGTGTTATTTAATCTTTATGCAACTCTGTGCACTTATTCTTTTGGTATTTATGTTATGATACAAAGTTTTATGATAAGAGCCACTTGAGGAGAAAACAAAGAATCAATATCAAATCAAGGGTGTGGGTTTGCACTCATCCTCATATTTGGTGTGATAACCCTCTCATACAGCATCCCCATTTTACCCATGCTCAAGTCAGGCAAACACAGAACTAATCTAAGAAGTAAAATGGAGAGTACAAGTGCAACAACAATCACCAAAGAGGGGCTTCAATTCATCCCCCTTTGATTTTCTTTTCTTCCATTCAGTTCACGTGAGTCGTGGACAGAGTCGAGCAACGAGAGCAAGTCTGCATGTCCTCCTCCTCTTCCTGCTCCTTATCATCATTATCATCATCATCGCTCTTTCTCTCTACTCCACATCTCTCTGCAGATCGAGCTCTTTTTTTCTCTAAATCATTACCCACTGTTCACTCGCCAGGTGGAGTATCATTAACAAACACAAAATAGCTTCCCAGAGATGCAAGAACCGACTCCCCGCGTCTCTGCTGGAGGAATTCCAACCCAATAAAATCAAACCGTTTCTTTAAGATCCACACAGGGGCCCTGGAGTGCTTCAATCGGATATAGCTGTGAGCTGGTTTAGATGGCCAAACACAAAAACGTTTAACACATCAGTAAGTGGAGGGGCACAGTGCCTCTGTGAGGAAGGAAGTTCAACATATAATGAGACAAGAAGGGAAAGATGTAAAGCTATAGGGCTGGAAACTGATGTATTTTTGGTGTGGCTATAAGGTAGATAAAACCTCACCCCCCTAAAAACACTTTGATAATACATATTATTTTTATATATAACATATTTACAAACAAGAAAAGAAGCAACATTTTCAGCTCCAGAATACACACATTGAGAAACTGTCTGTGTAAAAAATTTAATTGTAAGTGACGCCATGATACCTTCAGCAAACTGGTACGGTTATATAATTGTTGTTTCTCTGCACTGTGTGATATTTTGAAAGAGTTTGACTAAAAATAAGCTGTAAGGGAAGGAAATCCCTTACTCTTCCTCTGCATGCATAAAATGAACCAGAATTGCAAGTTTCAGATTGAAACTTTACATTACTTTATGTTTTCTTGCTGGTTAGAGTGTAAAATGCAAATATTTGTCTTTAAAGCTACAGTTTATCTAGATGGGCATGTATGTTGTTTGTCTTAACCATAGACTGTATAAAAAGATGGACGACATGATAGCTCCCTAAAAGTGAAGCCAAAACATCTCTATCGCCCCCTGCTGACTGGCTGCAGTATAGGTCATAAAGCCCGCCTCCTCCATGTTAACAGATGTTAACAGAGTCTAAGTATGAAATCAAAACACATGTCAAATGCATTTTTCTCAAACATGGTTTCTGTCATTATAGTTGGTTCTTATCATGCTGGTTTACTTCCAAGTGTCTATTTTATTGACAAGTTTAGTTTCAATTAGTTATTTGATGCTGTAAAAAGGATGATTGACAGCTCTGTTGACAAATCCAGCTCCTGCATCCGATCTGTTCTGAATAAGCAGTATAGAGTAAGATCGGCGAGAGGAAAAGTAACTAAAACAATCACTACAGTCACTGAAGTTCCCATATCTGTGAATGTCTACTTCAGACCAACACAAAGAAGCTGTTCTGCTGTTAAACACGCCGATGTGCAGGATCTTTGCCGTTTTTTCGGTAAGTTAAGTGAGTGTTTTGGTTAGCGGAAGGGGCTACGGCGGCTCCACCTGCCGATCTCTACTGCGCAGCTCTGGCTCCGAATAACGTCACCATCATAAGATGGCAGTGCCCGCCTCCGGGCTATTTTGACTTTAATTTCATACAATTACAGCAGATGGAGACACGTTGTCCATCTTTATATACAGTCATTTGTCTTAACTAAGATTGCCCAAACACCTTTAATTTAGCGCCACTTAACTTCAGGGGATATTTACCATATTTTTCTGTGGGAAACCCTGATACCGGATACTGCAACTCAGAAAAGTCATTTTCTTTGTTTTTGCCAAAAAATAAGAGTCCTCTCGAGTAATACGATGTCACAGGCCTTAAGGGGGCACTTAGAAAGTTTTGTTCAGCATATTGTCCGAACCCATATCACAAATTATTTGTTATCTCTCACCAGGGAGCTGAGGGCCCTCCATGGGGCTTGGGCAACCCCCAGGTCATCAAGTATACTGGAGAAGACGGAGCGTTCCTCGGCTCTGTCGATCTGCAGCGGGCTCGTCCCCAGAATCCTTACTCCATTCAGATGCAAGGGGGCAGCCAAGTTGTTGGGGATCTGGCCTCCGACTGACACGATGCTGCCAGTGCAACTCTGGAGAGGAAACGATATGAGAGGATGAAACACAAAGAGAAAAATGACGATAAAACAGCAGGTTTATTAAAAACATAAGAAGTGGAAGGAGGAGAGACGCCTGTGGCAGGAGGTCCAAGACTTGACAGATGTCCTATCAGCCGATATTAACAGTCTGAGACCTGTGGCCACTTTCTTTTATTCTTGGGCGTGATCACACAATGAAATTACAAGACAAACAAAAACAAGTTGATCGTGGTCGTGCCTCAGCTTTTGTAATGTGCAAGTATGTGTGTGGTAAACAAATGTGTTAGCTCCTTTTAATAAGAGCGTGCAGCCCCTTTGCCTGTCTAGCTGATCCAGGGGGGATGCTGTTTCCATGGTAATACCAGGTTGTATCTCTTCATTATTCATGGGCCTGCTCTCCTGCTCCTGTCCAGGGTTTATCTTCATGCTCTAATGCCGTATTTATCACAGACACAGACACACATACGCACACACAGAAAGCAAGAGGGGACTGTAGCTCTGAGAGAGGGATGGATGTTAATGCGAACACCCCGAACAAACAAACACTTAATCACACCCTGATCCCATCGCAACTTTAACTGGATTATAATTCCTCTACATGGGAAAGTCAATGGACATTAGTACGCAAACACACAACACAATATAAATACTCAGAAACTTTTACACAGAAAATATCAGTGAAATAGTCACTCTCATGCACTGTTTTCCAAACTTAAGGGTTAGCTGGATGGTGCAATAAGGTTGGAGCCTTGTCATGTCACACATCTTAATTCAATTTGTTTAAGACACTGAACATTAGGCCAGATAATGATTATCACTTTAATTAAGGGTTATTAAAAGTAAAGATACTTTGTGTTATTTCCCCCCATTTTCGGGTGATACTGTTTTGTGTACAAGGGTTACATATAGGTTAGGGTTAGAGTAAGAGACTAGCAGACTTAGGATGATGTAAAGCTCAGAATCCTTATCTGTATTATTTTGCATTTCTGCAGTTACTGTAAATAAGTTAACAAATAAACATTTTCAAAACACCTTATCGAAATGCTACACAGCATTGTAAAATAACACCTTTAGCAAGCACAACCAATGATTGATGAATGCTACAGAGGAGCCATTAAACCTTTTAAAATCCATAAAAAATTCACACCTGTAACTACAGAAACCTACACTCTTAGATCTTAGGTGAGTCTATAGTGGTGCATTATAAATGTGCCAATTAGGACTCATTCAGAGTTTTCCCATTCTTCGTTAGAGCGATGGAGGGGTTTTGTTTGGTTTCCTTTTAAGATAAAGACCATCCTGGTGGTAAATACAGAAGAAGAAGCATACCTTACCAGCTTCTTATTTTCTATAGGAAAAAGGATCAGTGGAAAAGTCTTGGAACTTGATATTTTTGATTCATCCATTCTGTGTTTTTTAGCCTTGGAGAAATCTGCTATGATGTAACTAAATGATAATAAGTCTTATGCAAACTGCAAATGTCATTACATTTCTTAAATAGAGAATTATTATTTGGTGGTCCAGTAATTTGAGTGCTTATTATGCCATTATGTGCACAATGCTGTGTACAAATCTTAATGCAATAAATCTTCTTATATTGTCTTTTGTTTGATTTCCATTATTCTTTGCTCGTTCTGAATTGGTTAACATGATTGATTTCTGTTATTATATGTGCATTGAGTAATTGATCAATACTTCTCTGAGTTCAGTGCAATATTTCATTCAGATTCCACTCAATAAACATGAATATATAAGTAGCAGTTATCATCGACATAGCCCTGGGATAGATTGGCAACCTGTCCAGGGTGTCCTGTCTCTCTCCCAATTCATGCTGGGATAGGCTCAGAGATGCAGACCAGGCTACTGTATGTGTGTGTAGAACATGGATCACTTGTTCACAACATTGGTAGTGTCTGCAGTTTTCAGTATAAAGCTGAAAAAATTCATTGTCTGCCAATACAAAAGTCTTTTCACTGAGCAGGAGGGATGTATATACTCTAGGTTATTCTTGCTGAAATTTTGTCAAATAAGAAAGTGCTGTGTGTATGCGAGTCCTAACCTCCTGTTGGGTGATGTCCAGGATGCGCTCCAGGGTCAGCTCCTCAAAGTAAAGGCGGTCACACTCATCAAAGTCAGTGCTGACTGTCTCTGGATTGTGGTTGACCACCACTGTCCTCTTGCCCATCTGTCTCAAAGCTCTGATGCTGGACACTGCGCACCAGTCAAACTCAACACTACTCCCTGTTGGATCAAACAGTTCATAAATTTAAGTATGTTGGCCACAACAAGAGGTTCCCAAAATAAGCTTAAAACTAGGTAGCAGCTAAATAACAAATGTCACATTTGCTTTCCATTTAAATAATACTTAGTCTACCATTAATTTTTAACTTGCCAATTTTGTGTTTGGACTGAATTTTAATTAACCCAATTACTTCCCGAGTACCAAAGCTGTATTACATCAACTAAGTAACCCGCCACACAATTTGCTGGTCAAATTAAACTTTGTGCTTGCTGGGTACACTTGCTGTTGTTTTAATAACCCTAATTTGAATATCACATGATTGAGTTCCAATTGAAAGCTTATTCTTTGACTCACCAATGTGGTAGGGCCCACAACCAAGAACCATGATTCCCTGGTCTTTAAATTCCAGATCGTGCTCCTGATGGATTCAATAAATCAACAAAACACATGTTCATAGTGTCTGCATGTGGACATTAATACATCTTTAATATAGCAAAAAGAAACAAAGAGATCTTGCATTTTTTTATGACTTGTATTCCAATTTCAAGTACATTTTTGCAATTATTTATTTATTTATTTTTTAATTCATCAACTCTTATTTATACTGAGAGATCACTGGGTGGCTACCACCACTACAATGACATTAAGTCAATTTTTGTCTTACTAAAATGTATTGTCTATTAAAAAGGGTTTTGATTGGCTAAATGCAAAAGTACATACATCATAATGGTAATAGAAAAAATGCTTCTTTTCTTAGTTAGCAGAAACGACATACCTGACCATGATAAGTACAATACAGGTAGTTGGTCATTGCTGGATACTCTGCTGCCAAGGTGTCAATCTGAGAAACAGGATCAGAAAGCAGGTGACTCACAATTTATCGTCCTGTGGTAGTTCAGTTGATGAATAAATATCAAGGCAACAGGAATGTGGCAGTGTGTGTTAATAACTTCCACAGGTACCTGAGTTTAAAACTAATTAAAAAAAAACAAGAACTTTGTTGTGGTTCTGAGACAAGATAAAACAAAGCCAATGTTATAATTGAACTTAAAAATCTGAAGGCTTTTTAACAGGTGGAAAAACATATTTTATGTTAAAATCATCAGATTGTGAGTGCTGATACACTGATGGTCAAATCATTTCCTTTACGTATTTGGATGTTTAGACCTCTGAGTCGGAAATCCCAATCTGCATATAACCCATGTCAATACTGTGCGAGATGAAAGGAAACTACATAAAACCTTATATACATATATATATGTCCCCTAAATCTCTTCATTAACCTCCTATTTACATTTGTGGCCAAAGTATGCTAGTCTGTGTAAGTGTGTTAGTATTGTTTAGGCAGAGTCAGTTATCAGTGTCTACCTTTAGCTATGGTAACTCGAAGAAAGCTGACAGTGATGCTCACCTGTTTCACCCAAGGTCTGATGCCGTGCATGAGCCTCAGCTCTCTGGCTACTCTCTCGCTGGAGCCCAGGATCTGACCAACCTGCCGGTCTGAGAAGCCGTCCTGCTTGGCCTTCAGCAGCAGGTCCTTGGGTACTGTGTCACTGTATAAAGGGGACATTAAGTAATTGTAATAATACAGCTGATTGATACCCACTCACAACAATATATTTTGCCCATAATTAAAGTTGATGACATTTTGGACAGGGCATATTAAATCGCACACTTTAATCAGTGTCTCTTGGCCTGTAAGTATGCATTTCAGCCAGACCTGAATGTGGTAGTGAGGAAGTAGCAGCTACTGCTGAGGTAGATGGAGGAAAAGGACGAGTGAGTTTATTTTAGTACGTTTTCTTTCTGTGGCATCTTCTCATATATCAGTGGATGTTCACGTCCACTGAACTAAGAAGGTGAATCCAACAAGTTGGTGGGAACAGCCCACCTCAAAGTGATCAATAATACATCGACTGCAAAAGTGCCAGAGCACAAAGTTACAAAGTTCAGACATTTATAACCCGTATTAATCCATAAAACTTTAAAGCAAGTTGGGCTTAACAAGATAAATGGTGGATGGAATAAATTAAGGTATTAAAGGCCATTTTGAACTTAACATAATAAAACTATGAGTTTGTTTCCTGCTCAAATGAACAACATTGGGACCTGCTGCATTACCATATTCACATCTGGTGTGGTATGTCAATAATGCCCACAGTTACATATTGTTGGACACACACTCTATTTACAAAGTGTAGGTGGAAAGAAATGATGATGACAATATATAATATGCATTAACTTTACTGTTTTTTCCCCCCATAAATTCACCACTCTACTTTTCATCTCTGCTAAATTAATAAGTATTCAATGTAACTAAAAACTGATGACATCATATATCAGAGAAAAGTTAAGTCAGAAAAGTTAAGTTTGATTTTAGTCTTTGCTGCACTTTCTGACACAAACAGCTGACATACGGCATAAAACATTTCCCGACACCATCCTCTAGTCCCCACTGTGAACGGCACTTTGTCGTTTTCATAATATTGTATTTTCTTTTAATTGTTGTCTCTTCTACAAACCGCTGACCCAAACAGCTGATCCAATACCGTGTGCTGCATGCTTAGGAATACAGGGCTGTTTTGCAGATTAAGACATAGTGCCAATGGAAAGGGCAGTTTGACAAAAAACTAAAATACAGAGTACACTTAAACTGAGATGTGGGTTATATGTAGGACTCTGTTAAGTGGCTAAAGTACGTGGCCCTTCCTGCAGCGGTGATTTGCTTAGCTTCCGAGTAGGAACTCCGACCGGCTTCTCCTTACAGGGGCCGTGCTGATTGATAAGTACCTCATACAACCCCACTCCAAAAGATCCGAACCATCCCTTTAATAATGAATCAACAGATGCCTAGTGCTTGGCTACAATCAACGGTACTTGCAGTGTAAATATGCTAAAAATAAAACATTTGTCTTCTTTCCACAATCAATTACAAGTTAAAAGGTACAGCAGAGTTAGGACATTATTCAACTAAGAATACAATTTTGTTTTTGACATGGAAGTTTTGCAAGGACATATATCAATAGAATGACATCAAGTACATCACGTCGTGTTTAACTAAGCATAATGATTGGAGTCAAAGTGAAACTGCTAGTTTCTGCTTTCAGTGTAAAAGTGAACCTCTCTAACAGGCTTTCCCAGAATACATCCAAAAGTGACCTGAGTTTTCTCAGAGTTGGGAAAGTGTGAAAAGCCAGCAACTTCCCAGAAAGGGTTGCACATGTGAAATGCTGGTGTAATTACTGGACTGAAAGCTGATTCGGCCATAAAATAGTTCCAGTACATGTGACACTTAGTGACTCAAACCAGGGCTTCTCAAACTTTTTGGGGCAAGAGAAAATTTTCCCCAAGGACCCCTTCATAATCGCTACACCGATTAGGCATATGCTTACTACCATTTGTACTCTAAGATGCCATTGGAATTATCTGTATTGTATTTCAATTTGAATTATGTAATAATACCACTTATATACTTAAAAACAGAGGGTCATTTTATTTGAATTGCTTGTGGACTCAACTTGACAGCATTTACACTTTTCAGGTAATTGATCTTAAACGCTTTCAGAAAATTAACAGTAAGACAGCTGCAGGAGCAGTTTGTTGCGACCTGAGTGAGTTGAGTGATTCGTGACAGATTGACGTGATGTGTCACAATCATATCAGTTTCAACTGTTCCAAAGCTAACGTGGGTGGGAGTAATGGACACAATATGCTAGTTTCATTGCCCCAAATGGTCCTCATCTGTAGACATGCAGTTTTTAATGATACAGCACAATTTTATAATTTATTATAAATATACTTTAATTATTTCACGGACCCCCAGGTTATGGTTCACGGACCCGAAGGGGTCCTAGGACCCCACTTTGAGAACCACTGACTTAAACAACATGTAAATGCTTTTGTATTTGATATATTCAATAAATAAAATACTGGTTGTTTTCTGATAGCTATGGAGCTGTTGGAAGCCTCTTTGACATAGCACAACTAAAGGTCTCAAGTTAAACTAAACACATGAATGAACAGTCATGAAATTGATATTGATCTTCTCAGGGGTGAGCCCCACAAAGGAAACAACAAGAGTGTTTCCTGTAATGCCATGGTATTGTTTTAACCCCAGGTAGAGACAAAATGAATTTTTATTTCTGCTAAACCCCAACTTGCTCTCCCTCCTCCTTATCTGAATTATTTATGACCTTGTAGCGTAACAATATTGGAAATGTCAAGTGTGTTTTAACTCCCGCTGCACATGGCCGGGCCGAGAAATAACAAACCCCAGAAAAATGACGAGGAGAGAGAAGCAGGCTCGAGTTTGAATCAGAGGAAGGAGAGACATTTGATCTGAGAGCCTGGTTGTCTTAAAGTATCCTCTTTGGAAGTACAGTTTAAAGTGAGAAGGGAATCCACCGCATACTATTAACCTATGTGTATACACGCTAACAGACAAATACAACATGGTGTGTTTGTTTGTGTTTTGCATATGTGAGAATACTGTTTATGACTGTCACTTTTTATCACTCTGTACACAGGCAACGTACCAAACACAAACATGTACACAGGAAACGTTCACTAAATAAGTGAAAAATCAACAAAATGAAATAGTTTCTTTACTTAATAGTTTAAATCTTTAAAATATTAGCATGATGCTTTTGTGTGTTGGATATTTGGTGTCCTTATAAATTGGTAATGTCCTTTAATTTTGAGAGGGTCACTTATTCCCTCAACAATCAGGTGAAAAACTTTATTTATCCTTAAGTTGAATATTTGGTTGTAGTTATTTAATATGTTTTTATCAGCTAATGTTGGTTGATTTATACATATCTTGGATTAAGTAGATTATTATTTAACTTTTTTTTTTTCTTGTTGCTTTGATTTCTAATCATTGTTCTCTGCCAGGTCAACTTCCTGGATGAGGGCGGTTCTCTCATGAACCCGCGCACATGAATGCCCCATGCTGCACCAGGTGCTGGGAATCTTGAATGTTGGACTTTGGGATGGGGGAGGATGTGATGGTTTTTCTTTTATGTTGAATACCAACCAAAGTAAGATGAACTCTAGCTTAATGAATATTTTGTAGAGTTATTTTACATTTTTCACAACCTCTTTTTCAGTAGGCTGGGGATCCCCTTCTAGATAGTTTCCTCTGTGTTTTCATTGTGCTCTTTTTAGATGTATGTTGATGCTGAAACAAAGTAAAGCAGAGCTCTAAGAGAGCTCTAACATCCTGATTGACAGGGTTTTGAAATCCTTGAAACCCTAACAGGCTGATATAGAAAATGTATCTCCTTCATATTGTCCATGATACAGTGTATTGTCAGTTTGTCCTATTTTCAGTTAAACAAATTAAACCGTGAATTTGTCTTGAAGGGAAATAAGGGAAGAAGCATTCATCATGTCGTTATGGAAAACATAGAAAAGGGTGCACATATAATCCAACATGAATCTAGCTATTGTGTCCTGAAATGAGGAAATAAAAAGAAGCATATTTGCCATCTTCATCAATAAAAATCCCTCAGTTCTTCCTACTAAAGCAATAGAAGAAACAACGCTTTCATGCATACAAACAATGAGTCTGCTGGCCAGTAGAGCCTGACGCCCACCTGTACTCAGCTCTATGCTCCATCAGTCTGGCAGCAGCCTATTGTTATGTGCCCATCCCAATGTCCCCTGCTTCAGAGGCAGTGGAGACTACAACAGCCGTCCATGTGTCAGCGAGTTGCGGTGGGCGCCCACCAGACAGCCAGCCATTAATTATTGAACAGCAGAGTCAGAAGGTTGCAGCAGGTAACCTGTGGCTGAGCCATGAAAATTCACAGTGGCTGTCCAGGTAAGAGCCCGAGGGCAGAGAGAGAGAGGGAGCGAAGCAGCTGAAAGGAGGCAAACCCCGAGAGAGAAAGAAGGAGAGACGTGAAGAGACTGGGCTCCACTTGATTTTTTAAAATCAACACTTTGCTAGAAGATTATTCATACATGTTTATCTATTTCTAATCGGCTGCTGGCTGACGAGTTTTAATGAGACAATAGGACAGATTGATTCCCAACACAAATTGGAAAAGGAGAACATGGTGTATATGAGGAAGCATGCAAGTCTGAAATGCTGCAGGGTTAGGCAAGTGCAAGGATGGATTAACAGTCCTGCACAGACAGGAATTAAACTTGTGTCTGTGAAAATATTAACAGTCTATGGGAGCAGAATTCTCCACATATTTAATATCTGTAGTAAATCAAATCTGGTGTAGTTTCCTGAGATTACCTTTTAAGCAATTGGCAATTCCATAACCAGGAATACATTTTCATTAAGTGGATTGTTTTGTACTGTTAAAGTTTAAAGCATCATGTTGTGCATCATTCTCTCCTGAAATGCTTTGTTTTATTATTTTATGTTTCAACTGAGGGTCGCAAATGTTCTTCCAAAAGCCAGAGTAATAAAGTGATTCAGCAGAGTTGATTATTAAAAAAAATAAAAATAAAACAGAAACTTTCACTACAGATTTTGCAGAGTTGGGGTCTGGCAATATTCAGGTCGTTAGCAAAGAGACATACTTATATGCAAACCAACAGTGTCTAGGGCAAAATAATGGGATGGATAACCAATTTGTTATGTATTTTGCAAAAAAGATGAGAGTGACAGTGACTCAGCCAGCTTGAAATCTGGAGCAGGATCTGCAAAATATTCCATAAAATGATAATAATCCAACAAATTCCCTTCCTGTGGTGCAAGAGACTGCAGCTTTAGGGATGGGTAATTGGACGGACAGATAGTTGTACTGTATTTTGGAGGGGATGGTTACATTTGACAAGATATTTTCAATGACTGCAACTTTTACTCTAGTACAAGCATGTCACAGCAATATTGACACACTGCACATGCAGGCTGAGAGGCAGATTCTGTGCCTGCATTAACATACAGGCAGCTCTGTTATTAACATTCAACGAGTGGAAATAGTGATCATTTTACTTAAATTCTTAAAGGGCCAGTTCGCTGATTTTCAACCTTAGTCCTATGATGCTAGTATGGGGAGCTAATGCCATTATGGTAGAAGAAAAAATGCAATTTCACTCTCCAATGGGTCCTGGAAAACCTCCACCAGACGACGTAAAACGCCAAGGAGCTCGCCAGGGAACTACACTTCCTCTATCTCACACGCCCCACCTCCAATGTCATGTCTCGTTCAAAATAGTCATAAGTCTACATTTCATAATAGTAAAATGTAGACTGCAGACCTGAACATTTTTTAGATGATCTACTGGTTTATTCTTGTTGTATTTCGGATTCTGTACCGCTCTGAGCCATTGCCTGCAGCGAAAAAGGTAGTATTTCACTCCAACGTCTCTCTCACTGGGCAGTTACTCTCAGAGGGAGGGGCGCAATGCACGCTGGGTGTTTGCAGGAATGTAGGATGGGCGAAACCACGAGCTGTTTGTACAACTTTCTCCACAGCTATGGCGCCAATTTCAAATATTATTGCTTCTAGCGATTACAGAGAACACAAGCTTTGACTGACAGTGGCCTTTTCCATCAACTTGCATATAACAAATGTATTAAAGTAACAAAAGTGTGTATCTGTGTGAGAGCATTACCTCTTGTAGTTTGCCAGGTGTTCCTCCAGCTGTGTTATGCTATGGAGCTTGTGTAGGAACCACTTGTCTATGGCCGTCAGCTGGTGGATCTTATCAACGCTCATACCACTGTGGAGAGACTTTAAGGAGGAGACAGAAACAGACTCAGCATTACATTCATCATCAATCATCACTATCAAGTTCATCCTTGCTAATGATTAAAAGAATTTTAAAAATCAGTAAGTGAACCGCATCTGGACAGTGACACTCATAACGGTCACTGTTAATACTTTCCCTAAAAAAAAAAAAAACTATTGCAGGAACAATAAATTATTTCGACTTAATTTCTGATTTATAATTAAAGGCTAAGTCTGTCTCATTATCTAGTAACATGTCAGAGGTTGTACCCTGTGAATATGTCTTGTTGTATTAGATAGAAGAAGAATTCATTGTAGGTAACAGTGGGAGGACTTCTACCCAGCTGTTTTTATTGTAAAACTTACAATAAAATCTACCTTATTAAGCTACAAGTGATTACATTTGCCTGAAGTGAAGGTTTCAAATTCAAACTAGTGGGCAACAGAGAGGTTAGCTTAGGTGACAGTGGCTCTGCTGACCGCCTCAAGGTATTACAGCTGGTGTATTATTGCCGGGAGAAGAGATTTGAATCATTAATCCTTAATGCTGTCACCATCTTCAATGATTTCACCCTGTATCCAAGGAAGCAAATATATCTCCTCTCTCATACATAATAGTCAAACTGTTAGAAGGTTTTGACATTAACACAACCTTATTCTGCTCCTGTCTTAGATGGCATAAAAGCATGGTGAAGTGCTGGACCTGTAGATTTTATTTACCTTGCATCTGTTCATAAATCTCTTTGAATAAGGGAGCTTGACCCTGTGTCTAGATTTGCTACATGTGCTTTTTCACTTTCATCTGTTTCTGCGATGATAACACAGCACTGAAAAAATCCTCACTTTGGATTTGGATTTCTCTTCCTCACATTTGAAGATATTTCACTGTCAGACTGTAAGGCTAATAGTGTTTCTAGTGTATGTGTGTGCATCTATTTATCTCATTTTAAAAGTTCAAAGACAATTAAGCATTCACAGCTGGGTCTGCAGGTAGGCCAGGGACCAGTTTCCTTTGCATTTCAAAGTTTTTTTCTCATGATAATTTCTCTTTTACATTTTGAAATGTGATTTTAATGAGAAAACTGGAGTCAGCGTCATACATTATTAACGTTATGAAAGATAAGAGTACCTTGGCAATGGAGAAGATGCGGGTGCTTGAGGGCACAGCCAGCTCCTGTTGCAGGTCCTGGGTGTCAGCCCAGGCTTTCTTGAGCGGCAGCCGGGGCATGAAGCCATCCACTGACGGATGACACATCCTCAGGGCTTTCTGCACACTCTCCTCAAAGGTCCGACCTACGGCCATAACCTGAATCCAGGAGTGGGAAATGAATGATAAAATAATACAGGCTGTGAGAATAGTGAGTAAGCAAGTTAATGAGTTAGTGAGAGTTTATCAAAAGATCCTTCCTCACCTCTCCAACACTCTTCATGGCACTGCCTATTTCATGGGACATGCCCTGAAAGCGGTCCAGGTCCCAGCGGGGGATCTTGGTGACGATGTAGTCGAGGCTGGGCTCAAAGCAGGCTGTGGTCTTCTCCGATACAGCGTTTTTGATCTCAGGCAGGGGGATACCCAGAGCCAGCTTAGCAGCAACGAAAGCCAAGGGATACCTGTGAGACATGGACCGAGGGGAGGGGGAATCAAATCAACATACAAATCAACTAATGGTTTAATTTTCTGCACCAAATAAGCATTATTACCTCAATCTCATAGTTATGGTCTTGATCAAAAGTGTGGTGTTGTAATTGACTCAAATACCTGGCTGAACAAGGGCTTTAAGGCCTAATTATGTGCTACCAACAACCTCATCAGCAAAAAACTGGGAATGAAATTAAATCAATAATGGCTGTCGGCGAGTCTCTTCAAAAACACCTCTCCTTGACCTTGATGAAAAACATCAAGAGGGCAGGAAAGGACATAAAGGACAATTCATAAAGACTAGAGAAAGAAAAAACGCGGTACTGACTGCTACATAATTAAGAAAGGATGGATTGATGTGTTTCAACTACATTGTTCCCAAGATGGACTACTGAAAGCTATTACATTGCCCAGTGCGTTCTCCCCCACTCACACACATTCATACACTGATTGCTCGTCAGGTTCACATTCTAATATACATTAACACACAGTTATAGGGAACAGTGTGGGTTCTGTAGCTTGTCATAAGACACTTCGACATGCGGGTTGGATAAGCCAGAAGTCAAACCACAGACCCTCTTAAGTGGACAACCCACTCTACCCTGAGCCAGTTATGTCCTATCTTTTTGTAAAGGATGGTTGTATGGAGTGTATGCTTTGATAAAACAGATAAGAAAGGACGCATTAATGCACCTTTTCACAGCACTGAGAGACTCCAATCAGCTCTTTGTATGGCTTATGGAGTCATTTCACTCAGCTAGGAACCTTCCTTAGCATTCAACAGTGACCAGTGAGTCGTTTAGAAACCGATGCTGCTGGAGAGATGCGAGACGTGTTTTTGGACATTTTGATACTTTGTCTGACCAGAGTCTTTGACATTGTTAAATTCCACATTAAATGACATGAATTTAAACTGACCTGTGCCACTTTCTCCAAAAACTATTTCAATGATGATAGTTAATTTTGAAGCAGAAACCCTGAGCTCAACTGTCCAAGCCTGATAACCAGCCCCTGTGGGAAAGTCCATCAGGACAAATGAACCTCTACAATAAATTGCACATTTTCGAGTACAAATGCAGCCATCTAGGATGCTGATCCCCGCTGGGTCTCTTCTGTGTCCTTGGCTATAATTGCCCCTCAATGAAATAGTGAACCCAGCCCCAACTACAGTATAAGCACCATGTTTGTCATCCAGTTGTAATGCTTTATGTCTCCACCAGGAGGAGCAGTGATTTATGAAAACAGAAACTTCAGCACAGTGCGCTTGATATTTTTACTGAGCCAGGGCTCCTAAAATGTGCTGTCTTTAACTTATTTTAGGCGAGAGTATGCTTGTATATGCTTGTGTGAGTGTATATCTTATATATATTTGAGATGTGTCCAACATGTATTACCAGCCTTTTATTCCTATAAATGTATCCACTCACCCAGTGGCTTTGGATGCCAGAGCAGAGCTTCTGGAGAGCCGAGCGTTAACCTCAATGATGCAGTACTCCAGAGACGAGGGGTGTAGGGCATACTGGATGTTGCATTCGCCTATAATGCCAAGATGACGAACCACTTTGATGGCCGTCTCACGGAGCATGTGGTACTCCTCGTTGGACAATGTCTGGCTCGGCGCCACTACTATGGAGTCACCTGAAGAAGGAGAGAAGGGATTAAGGACAAAAGAAGCTTCAAACATTACTAAAACATTCTGGTTTTGGTTAACAGCAAAGATGAAGAGACTTTAAAAACAAAAGGCAAAAGATTGTTTTGATGCAACAAAAGCCTAATTCGAATTTATATTGGGATGTACAGCAGAGTCAAAACAGCAAAAATCCCATGCAATCCCTGTCGTTAGAAAATGTTTGTGCAGTGCTTTTCATTAAACATGACTTTATACAAAAGAATCAAAGCTAATTTTACTTTGAAATACTATTCTATATTTTTCTGCTTAGCATTCCTAGAATTCATCTATTGTTATAAAGGAAAAGCTCCTAGTCCACAGAGTATAGGTTTTTTATATATAAAAACACCTTTATCCTTTGAAATGTATAAGAAGCACATAAACCATCTTTAATCTTAGGTACATGTTGGACTTTGGCTGAGAGCTGAACTAAACCCAAAGTCTAAAGTTTTCCTTTTAAGTATTGATTCTCTGACAAAGATCTCACATCATCAGTAAATTTGGTCAACATGAACAAGCTGCTCACACTAAAAAGAACAAAAAGAAAAACTTGCTCACTCTGAATAAACTAAACTAAATAAACCAAGAGTGTGTATTTGCTTAAGGACAACAGTTAACAAAAAAAACAGAGCACACACCGCAGAAAAAAAGGGAAGGAAAACTTTAAAAGAAAGCACACAGCAGTCAGAAGCAGAACAGATCAGTATGTGTTTAAGTACCTGTGTGAATCCCCAGTGGGTCAAAGTTCTCCATGTTGCATACAGTGACACAGTTATCGGCCACATCTCTCACAACCTCATATTCCACCTCCTTCCAGCCCAGCAGAGACTTCTCCACCAGGATCTGACTGCTCATGGCCAGAGCCTACAAAGGGTCAGGAGTACAACCAATTAAGATGCTGCGCATCTACATCAACCATTTTTTGTACTTCCAAGTGGAGGAAAAGATCCTCATGAATCTAACTGTAAACCAAGTCTTATCAAAGGATGGAAACATTTTTCAGATGTTTACAATCATACAGATATAGCTGTCTGCATTGATACAATGAAGAGACAAGTAACTTTAAAACACATAACGATATCATGCAACATAATACACCCCAACCATCTGTAGGATCTTTGTATTTGATGGCATCGTATTACATACATGTGATTGTGCCTTTCTTTAAGCTTATACAGCTATACATGATATTAATATAATTTTACGTACAGTGTAAAAAAGAAGATGTTCAAGTGATATAATATTATAAGAGGTTTTCATGAGAGAATCTCGTTAGATAAAACATGCGTTAACCTGTTACAAGGACATGAACCACTGGTATATTAAGAGGATAAAAATAAACATAATAATAATCTTTTCAATAATGTAGATGATAGAGGGTCAGAGGAATAAGTGCTAACCTTGGGTTTTCAATATTTATTTTAGTTGTAGAAATGCCAAAGTACACACTTGATACTAATCATTTGAACAGCCTGACCATAAGTGACAAAGAAAGATTTGACATTGAAGCTTCTAAATGAAAAATAGAAAATTTCATAAATGCAAGATGAGGAAAGAAGTAGAAAATACAGCACGGCATAAAAAGCAAGCATCGATCTAAACCAGTCTGGCGCAGACGGTTCATTTTGCAGCCTGTAATCACAGATTATAACCAATGGAGCCGTCAGACACAATGCTGGATACTGGATGAGCACAAAAGGATGTTGCTTAGCAACAGCAAACTATTCTTTCTTGGCAGAGCACCAAAGAAATATATCTAAACAATTTCAAAGCTTTTATCTTCCTTAAGGTTAATGCTGTAAACATGGGTGAGAATATGAAACAAAAAAAGTTTGTCTGTAAACGTCTGGATGAAAAGCTTGAATTGCTGATATAATCGGCATGATCAATCATATGTAAAGAAAAACAATGACAAAGAGTAACTATAATAGTGCCTTGATGCCTACGCTGTCCTGAAACTGCAGCGTTTATTCTGACCTTATGTGCCGTTTCCTCCAGCTTCTCTTTGTTTGCACAAAGACCAGAACCCAGACCTCCCAGGGCATAGGCTGATCGTAGCATCACTGGGTAGCCAATCTTCTCTGCTGCTTTCAATGCATCAGATACCTGAAAGTTGCATACAACTATTACTGTTTATCCCCTGCTGAATATAAAAACTTTTTTACACTGCGGGTCCGACTCAGTGCCGTAACGAGGCTCCGTCCTCATGCAACCTTTGTCATTTCACATTGGACCAAGCAATGCCGGCGTAGAGCTGCCCCAGTGTGTGTTTTTACATACGTTCCGGCATTGTGGAAGCAAAACACGTGCGAATAGTAAACAAACAGCACATGCTTCAAATATCTTTCTAGCTTTGATTCTTTTGTAATGCCAATCCGCTTCCGTGTGTTTTATATAGAAGACAACGAGGCGTAATGATCCCGCCTTAAACTGGCAGTGTAAAAATGGTGTTAGAACACCACTGTTGCACACACATGCGCTGATTTAATCACACTAAATATACAGAGTTAATGAATACTTTGCATGCAGTTTTTATATAGTGGTTGTCTAAGAACGTTTATGCCTTTTATCTTTCTATAAGATTACAGTCCTTACCGACTCCACAGCGATACTGGGTGCAATCTTCTCATTGATCTCCATCAGCTTGTCAGCAAACAGCTGTCTGTCCTCTGTGGCCATAATGGACTCCACTGGAGTTCCTAGGACCTTCACCCCATACTGCTCCAGGACGCCACGCTGGAATAATTCAACTCCTGACCACCACATCAACAAAGACATTCAACAGTTTTGAAATTACAAACTACAAGTCCGTCAAAAGGTTGAAAAACTTTAGCATTTACTCGGCATTACATGGGCCATGTGCTGCTTTTATACTCGAAGCCCTTCAGTGAGTTAGTATATCTCTGGCACACAATCAGTATATAGGACTGTTGTTTTTGTGATTCTGTTCCCCATAAAGATCAAGTAGAATAAAATACTAACACAAACATCTTACCGCAATTGAGTGCAGTTTGTCCACCCATTGAGAGCAGAATGCCATCCGGACGCTCTGTTTTGATGACTTCAGTTACAAATTCTGGAGTGACGGGCAGGAAGTAGACCGAGTCTGCCTGCTTGGTGCCAACCTCGTTGGTCTGAACAGAGGCTATGTTTGGGTTCATGAGCACTGTTTTCAGGTTCTCCTCCTACAAAATAACAAATTCATAATATGGATTATAGTTGATTTGAAGGAAAGCTGAAGTATGATGTTTATATTAAAATAATAGTGATCATATTTCAATCTCACTTTTAACACCTCAATGTCACTGGATGTGTGATATTCTTTGTCTTTTCAGCAATCTTATGCATATTACATTAATGCTGGTTAATATTTTTATAAAATATTTAGGTTATAAAATCACACTGCCTACATCTACTATTTGTTCAGGCACCATAAAAAAAATTTAACTTTTGATAGTTTTCTGTTGGGAACATGGAAGTCGCTGTGTTATCTCTTACCTTCATGGCCTTGACAGCCTGAGATCCAGAGTAGTCAAATTCTCCAGCCTGACCAATAGATAGACCACCAGAACCCAGTACAAGCACCTTTGACACCTGCATTTACACAAATAGACAAGAAATACACTAGTTATGAAGTAGCGTCTAAAACTGTAAGTAACAGCAACTGTGCAGCAAGAAACTTTTGCAACAAAACATACATATAATTGCTATAAATAAGGCCCTAATGTTAAACACATAATTATTATGTGGTGGGGTCTGGTCCAAACTTGTAAAATACTACCTGACCTATATGATAGATTTTATAAAAACCTTGAACACCCTTAAAGGGATAGTTCAGTTTGTTTGAAGTGGGTTTGTATGAGATACTTACACAGTAAGTGTACTACATACAGTGGATGCCGTCAGCATGGCCCTGGTGTTTAGAAACTGGCCGGAGCGGCAGAGAAGCTAGGCTATATACCGCTGCAGATAGGGTCAATTCCACACGCAATTTATCCCCTTACAAGGACGTCCCGACTAAAAATCAGTAGTGGTATCGATTGTACGCTATATTTCAATAATTCACTGCGTTTCACTTTTGGCACTACTTTGTGTGGACCGACACACGTACGTGTTACTACACCAGCAGTGTACGGTGTCAGATCACTTGTTTGTGAGAACGGTTTGTAGAAGCGACAACAAACAAAAGAAAATACAATATTATGGAAATGACAAAGTGCCGTTCACAGTGGGGACCAGAGGACATTGTTTTCCTTCATGTGCGAAGTGTTTTATACTGTTGAGTGATAATGGAGTTAGACAGCGCTCCACTAATGTAAACATCAACACTTCACGTGCAACACTGAGACAGTTATACACCTGCACCGATCATTTTTTCGAAAGAGGATTAATGCAAAATCAACGCTGAATTATCCAGTTGTGTTGATGTTTACATTAGCGGAGCGCTATCTAACTCCATTATCACTCAACAGTATAAAACACTTCACGGCATGAAGAAAAACTATGTATTCTAGTCCCCACTGTGAACGGCACTTTGTCATTTCCATAATATTGTATTTTCTTTAGTTTGTTGTCTCTTCTACAAACTGCTGACACAAACAGCTGATCCGACACCGTACGCAGCAGGCGTAGTAACACGTGTTGCAGTCCACACAAAGCAGTGCCAAATAAAGAGGCTTTCTTACTGAAAAGGGAAACACAGTGAAATATAGCGTACAATTGAAACCACTATTGATTTTTAGTTGAGACATCCTTATAAGTGGATAAATTACATGTGGAATTGACCATATCTGCAGCGGCATATAGCCTAGCAACCGTTCCGGCACTCCGGACGATTTCTAATCACCGAGGCCGTGCTGACTGGCGTCCACTGCATATAGTACACTTACTATTGATGCGTATCTCATAAAACCCCACTTTAAACAAACCGCACTATCCCTTTAAGGTATTAGTGAAAAATCCCTCTGAGGTCCTGGACACACCCACAAGGACTTCACCTTAAAAAAGTTGAAGGTAAACTGGCTGAACCTGTGTGACTGTGCATACCTGGGATCTGGGAGGGATGAAGGGTTTCTTTGGCATGACTGAGATTAAGTTGGTATCCTTTCCTTTCTTGATCAGGGACATGAAGGCATCAAAGAGAAACTGTAGAAACAAAGAAAAATGCCATTATAACCATGCTTTGAATAGTATAATAGTAGGAAACCAACTTCCTGTTTTGTCATGTTTAGAACAAATATTGACCCAAGGTTTTTCATGTAAAAACTATACATTACCTGAGGGTACAAGTTTTCAGATGTTTAACAGTTTTTTTTTTAAATCTACTGCTTCCCAAGGTCATTGAGTTTACTAGCCAACAGGTGAATGAACAAAACATCAAAAATATTTCACTCTCTGGACAGCCAGGGGCATAAAATATTTGTCATGTGCACAGTGCAAAATGTTTGTGATGCTCACAAAAGTCAAACCCAGATGAGTTCTCCAGCAGAGCTGTCAACTGTATGTTTCGCAAGAAAGGACAAGTCTTATTATTCTGCCTTAATATGACAGAGGTTACAACATACTTTGACCACGACTTGAACTGCAGTCCCCGCCTGCCATGCGGGAGGTGAGAGCTGTCACACAGAATCATCAGTGCTCGATTGTGGGGGAAGGGACAGGCAGACGGTGGTCTTTCTAAACACCTGTGGCCCTGTTGTCTCTAAACATCAGCACCACAGATGATTACACCCTTGCCATGATGTAGTAACATGTTATACCTATTGTATTTTTTTCAGTGCTAAGTCCGGTTTACATCTCATGCAATAAACCTTATGCAACCTTATCTGTATGCTCTGTTTACTGTTAAATTCTAATACATTTCTTTAGATACATTAGACAATTAACACAAGTCCTGTTTGAATACTCCAACTATAACTGAATTTGCATCCTGTAAAAGACACTTTAACTTAACTTGTATATAGCATTAGATACTTTAAGCAGCACCATCAAAGTCTTTAATTACCTCTGTGTCTGTGGGACCCCCTTTAGCTTCTGGATGGAACTGGGCCGTGAAAACAGGTTTAGTGTTGTGCATGATGCCCTGGAAAATATGCAGAGGTTATGTTAGGAAACTGAAAGCAAGCCAACAGTGTTCTGCATTTAAATTATTAGCATAGAAGCAGCAGCTAAGTCTACTTTTGTAAAATATAATTCATTAACTGAGGTTTGTAGACTAGTGTATGTATTTGTGTGTAGTGTTCTTTAGGTAAAATGAACCTCATTGGTCCCATCATTGGCGTTGACAAAAAGTGGGCTCCACCCTGGGGGCAGGGACTCGCTGTCTATGCCGTAACCATGGTTCTGTGCTGTAATGAAGGCCTGGTCCGTCATCACATTCAGCACTGGCTGGTTCTGCCCTCTGGGGAACCACACACATGCAAAACACACAGTAATTTCTTAGAGGGGGTCAGCATTTAAATATCTCTAAAACTAAATACATTTCCAGTCCACAGAATATATGCTAAATGTAAGTGTAAGTGTTTATATAAGGGAAGACATAAAGGTTCCTTATGGAGTCTACATGATATTTTTGTCTCTCACAATGGTCACCATGTCAGATTAATGGCTGTCAGACTGGCAGCACTACAAGTATGACGCCCGACCAATCATCATTCACGACCCTGCGCGAGTGCATAGGTCATCGGGGAGGTAGGACAAGAAATTGTCAATCATACATGTACACGTCAGAGCACTCTGTCATCCTAATGGTCAACGTCAGGGAACACGTCGTAGGACATGTCAAACTAGGAAGGAAAACACCAAAAATTTTGACCTTGTGGTCAGGTTGTCGTGGAGTGTCCCAGACGCAGCATCACTGTTCGTCAGTTATGTTACACTACACGTCTGTTCATCGTTCCTGACATTCATAATCGGGCCCGATGACGAAACTGGGTAAAAATCGTCTTAAATTTGTGTAGTCTGATCCCGGCATAGCTGATTGAAGTGACCCAGAAGTATCTAAGTGGCAGCCATAATAACAGCTGGTCAAATCCAGGTTTGTTTATCTTGTGGATGTGCACATGCAAGTGACCTGTTATTCATTGCTACTACATTTATCAACAGGATGCTGTGACGCCAATATAATACTGTTATGCAAGAACAAAAACTGGGATAGCAAAGACTGCATGCTTATAACATGAAATTAAACAATGCTATTTTTTATGCAACTTGGCGCTGAAAATGTTTCATGAGAAAATGTGTATTAGCTCTGTTTACTGTTCATTTCTAATACATGTTTACTGGTAACATAATGCTCAGTATATTTAAACGCCAATTATTTTGGAGCGAATGTTATTTGTTTTTAAAGAAACAGCGTCCCTTTAAATGTTTTCTGAGGACTAAGTATAGTAATTTATTCAGGTTTGCTATCAAGGAATTTACCTGTTGCCCATAGGAAGCTTGTACGACTTAGCTCCTGCAGCCAGGGCTGTGATCTGGTTTCCCATACAGATCCCAAACACTGGCTGGGGACGATCACTCTCCAACACCTTCACAGGACAAAACACATACAAACTATTTTAATTAAATATATTGTAGATCCTAATATAAATATATAACCTATGACACCAACAGAGCTTGTGGAACCTTTTAGATAGCTAATGGAGTGACTGAGGTCCTTAAATAATCTGACAAACTTTATTAATCTGTAACCAATAAATCAGATTACTCCTAATGTGAAGATATTAGTGGTGCAATGGATCGTATCAGTGCCACGGAGATCCGCTCTATAACTGTAAACAGTCCCTTTTTTTTTTTTTGATGAATTTTTTATTGAAGAGAGAA